>NC_064617.1:387918667-397918667 GCF_023898315.1 Schistocerca nitens
GAACGAAGTTAGGTCGTTTCCATCAATCACAGATGACTCAAGTAAAAATGTGCGGCCAGTACTCGACACGCCATTGCAGACCGATCATACAGGGTGAGCACAAAGTCTTGCCCTGATTATAACCATTTATTACAGATTAACCGTCTGACATAATAATTTACATTTGATGCCGTTACATAGTTTAGTGTTACTAGGTTTAAGACCACTGACGTTAGTAAACCTCAACGTGTGCTCCCCTGGTAGCTCAGAGAACGTCAAGGCGGTATTCCAGTTCCCGTCAGGTTTTTCGTAACATGTGTTCTGTCACAGTACCCACAGCAGCTTGTATCCTAGCCTTCAGTTCATCGACGTCAACAACTGGTGTGACGAAGACTCTGTCCTTCGTATAGCACCAGAAAAAAATGTCAAGGGGCGCTATGTCTGGAGAAGGGTGTTAGTCCGGACCGGTGGATTGGAAGGAACACCCTGGCCACCCCGCTCTCCAGACATTATGCCCCTTGACTTTTTTTTCTGGAGCTATATCAAGGGCAGTCTTCGTCACATAAGTTGCTGAAGTCGACGAACTGAAGGGTACTGTGACAGAACACATGGTACGAAACACCTAGTGGGAACTGGAATATCGCCTCGACATTCTCCGAGCTACCAAGGGAGCACACGTTCAGGTTTACTAACGTAAGTGGTCTTAAAAAAACTAGTACCACAAACCCATGTAACGGCATCAAACGTAACTTATGTCAAACGGTTTTCTGTTATAAATTTTTAATATCCGGGCAAGACTCTGTGCTCACCCTGCATTTATAACTAAAAACTGCATGTTCTAATAACGCTATATAACTACAGTTCGCTTGAAAACAGCAGTGCAAACAAAAAAACGCTTATCGCCTAACTGTACTACTATTGAATGAAGCTTCATAAAACAGCATCGTCCTAGTATAATAATATTTGTAAAATGCCTTTTGGAACTGTTGGAGACCTTCTCATCTGCGTCTGTTGTTTGTAAGATGTGCCCCAGTAAATCGAGCTGTCTCTCTCAGGAGTGGTGCGAATGGCAATACTTCGCGCGAGAACCGTAAGGAGGCGCGGGACAAGGAAGCTGGCGGGGCCCGCGACAGAGGCGGACAGCGGACAGGCGCCGGCTAATTCTGTACGCCGGGTCGCGGGAATCTTAATTCTTCAGATACCCAACGGCGCGCCCGACGCTAAAATTAGACAACCCGCCGGCGGCGCGCCGCCTCTCGCCGTGCAATTCTCCTACCAAACACGGCCGCTCCAACGCGCCAATCTCAAAATACCGAAGCTTCGCTCACGAGTTCAGTCCAGAGAGCAAATATCTTAATTGGTATACTGCACACATGATTAGTGTCAGCCCTTTGCTCATTGTCAGATCATCACGACATCGAACATCTGATTCAATGAATCTTGTCACAATACCGTGCGCAAGTTACAGGTTTTTTGCTCGCGTATCATGTCACTTCTCGAAAATCAGAATCCACTCTGTAGGAATCAACATGGATTCCGGAAACAGCGATCGAGTTGATATCCAATTCGCTTTATTTGTTCATGAGACCCTGAAAACATTACATACGGGCTCCCAGGTAGATGCCATTTTCCTTGATTTCCGGAAGGCGTTCGATACAGTTCCGCACTGTCGCCTGATAAAGTAAGAGCCTACGGAAAATCAGACCAGCTGAGTGGCTGGATTGAGGATTTTTTAGCAAACAGAACACAGCATGTTGTTCTCAATGGAGAGACGTCTACAGGCGTAAAATAATCTCTGGCGTACCACAGGGGAGTGTTATGGGACCATTGATTTTCACAATATATATAAATGACCTAACAGATAGTGTCGGAAGTTCCATGCGACTTTTCGCGGATGATGATGTAGTATACAGAGAAGTTGCAGCATAGAAAATTGCAGCGAAATGCAGGAAGATCTGCAGCGGATAGGCACTTGGTGCAGGGAGTGGCAACTGACCATTAACATAGACAAATGTAATGTATTGTGAATACATAGAAAGAAGGATCCTTTATTGTATAAGTATATGATAGCGGAACAAACACTGGTAGCAGTTACTTCTGTAAAATATCTGGGAGTATGCGTACGGAACTATTCGAAGTGGAATGATCATATAAAATTAATTGTTGGTAAGGCAGGTGCCATGTTGAGATTCATTGGGAGAGTCCTTAGAAAATGTAGTCCAACAAAGGAGGTGACTTACAAAACACTCGTTCAACCTATACTTGAGTATTGCTCATCAGTGTGGGATCCGCAACAGGTCGGGTTGACAGAGGAGATAGAGAAGATCCAAAGAAGAGCGGCGCCTTTCGTCACAGGGTTATTTGTTAAGCGTGATAGCGTTACGGAGATGTTTAGCAAACTCAAGTGGCAGGCTCTGCAAGAGAGGCGCTCTGCATCGCGATGTAGCTTGCTGTCCAGGTTTCGATAGGGTACGTTTCTGGATGAGGTATCGAATATATTGCTTCCCCCTACTTATACCTCCCGAGGAGATCACGAATGTAATATTAGAGAGATTCGAGCGCGTACGGAGGCTTTCCGGCAGTCGTTCTTCCGGCGAACCATACGCGACTGAAACAGGAAAGGGAGGTAATGACAGTGGCACGTTAAGTGCCCTCCGCCACACACCGTTGGTTGGCTTGCGGAGTATAAATGTAGATGTAGATGTACTAATACTCAATAGCATTTCGAGCTCACCTTCAAATGGTGCGCACTTTGGAAGTATGCTGCACACAATCCCATCAACACGAAAGTTGTTATTTGAGATTATAATATAACTGAGGTCGGCTTTACGATAAACAATGACAAAAATTACCTTCCTTTGGTCAAGTGCCGTACCTGGACAAAATTATGAATTGACAAGATTTTCACTTTCGACTCAATAAAGGCAAGTCTTCCGGTCAGCACTTCAGCTTTCTTACACAGTTCGCTGATGAAATAGTTCTATTTTTAGCAACCATATACAATCGTTCGCTCGACGAAATACCCGCACCTAAAACTGGAAAACTGCACAGGTCACACCAATACACAAGAAAGAAAATCCAATTACTCCACTGAATTGTAGACCCGTAACACTTCCATAAATTTTCCGTAGGATTTTGGAACATATACTGGGTTCGAAAATTCTGAGTTGCCTCGAAGAAAACAACCTAATGACAAAGCAGGAACGAAATCCGAAAATATATTTCTTGGGAAACACAACTCGCTCGCATGCGTCAACGAGTGCTATCGACAGAGTTGATACAGTATTTCTAGATTTCCAGGAGGCTTTTTTTCACCGTTCGTCGCAAGCGACTTCAAATAAAATTTCTCGGCTGTGGAGCATGGTCTCAGTTGTGTCAGTGCACTCTCGATTTCCTGTCAGAAAGGTACAACTTGTAGTTACTGTCGGGAAGCCATCGAGTGAAACAAAAGTGACATCTGGCGTTCCTCAAGGAAGTGTCACAGGATCTCAAACTATATACAGCACTTCGGAGACAATCTGAGTAGCCCTTATAGACTGTTTGCAGATGATGCTGTCGTTTACCGTCTAGCAAACGGATCTGAAGATAAAAATAATAAAAGCATTTAGACAAGATACCTGCACGGTACGAAAAGTGGTAACTGACGGCGGGACACTGGTATATCACATAAATGTAAGGGTTGCCGAGTCACAGAAATACCTATGCGTTACAATACGAACTTACATTGGAACCAGCACACAGAAAATGCTGTGGGTAAGGCGAAACCATTATTGTGTTTTACTGGTAGAATACTGAGTAAACGCAACACATCTACTAAAAGAGACTGCCTAAATTACAGTAGTCCGATTATTCTGGATCACTGCTGCGCGGTATGAGATCCTTATCAGGTAAGACTGGCGGAGGACATTGAAAAAATTCAAAGGAGGTCAGCTCCTCATTCCACTTCTGTTCCACTCCCATATAGAGCGAGGAAAAAATAACTGATGTATACCTCATTACGGCTGTAATTTCTCGTATCTGGAAGTATTTAGTTTTTTCAGTAATTAGTGGAGCCCGAATATATATTCTCTACCAAACCATGCACTATCATAATTATGTCCTAACATGCACAAAATCAGCAAGAAAAAAAGAGTAATACGTCGAATCAAAATTTAGTCCTGCGATTAACCTGATGGCATGCTGTTGTTGTTGTTGTGGTCTTCAATCCTGAGACTGGTTTGATGCAGCTCTCCATGCTACTCTATCCTGTGCAAGCTTCTTCATCTCCCAGTACCTACTGCAACCTACATCCTTCTGAATCTGCTTAGTGTATTCATCTCTTGGTCTCCCTCTACGATTTTTACCCTCCACGCTGCCCTCCAATGCTAATTTTGTGATCCCTTGATGCCTCAAAACATGTCCTACCAACCGATCCCTTCTTCTAGTCAAGTTGTGCCACAAACTTCTCTTCTCCCCAATCCTATTCAATACCTCCTCATTAGTTACGTGATCTACCCACCTTATCTTCAGCATTCTTCTGTAGCACCACATTTCGAAAGCTTCTATTCTCTTCTTGTCCAAACTGGTTATCGTCCATGTTTCACTTCCATACATGGCTACACTCCATACAAATACTTTCAGAAACGACTTCCTGACACTTAAATCTATACTCGATGTTAACAAATTTCTCTTCTTCAGAAACGATTTCCTTACCATTGCCAGTCTACATTTTATATCCTCTCTACTTCGACCATCATCAGTTATTTTACTCCCTAAACAGCAAAACTCCTATACTACTTTAAGTGTCTCATTTCCTAATCTAATCCCCTCAGCATCACCCGATTTAATCTGACTACATTCCATTATCCTCGTTTTGCTTTTTTTGATGTTCATCTTATATCCTCCTTTCAAGACACTGTCCATTCCGTTCAACTGCTCTTCCAAGTCCTTTGCTTTCTCTGACAGAATTACAATGTCATCGGCGAACCTCAAAGTTTTTACTTCTTTTCCATGAATTTTAATACCTACTCCGAATTTTTCTTTTGTTTCCTTTACTGCTTGCTCAATATACAGATTGAATAACATCGGGGAGAGGCTACAACCCTGTCTCACTCCTATCCCAACCACTGCTTCCCTTTCATGCCCCTCGACTCTTATAACTGCCATCTGGTTTCTGTACAAATTGTAAATAGCCTTTCGCTCCCTGTATTTTACCCCTGCCACCTTCAGAATTTGAGAGTATTCCAGTTAACGTTGTCAAAAGCTTTCTCTAAGTCTACAAATGCTAGAAACGTAGGTTTGCCTTTTCTTAATCTTTCTTCTAAGATAAGTCGTAAGGTTAGTATTGCCTCACGTGTTCCAACATTTCTACGGAATCCAAACTGATCTTCCCCGAGGTCCGCTTCTACCAGTTTTTCCATTCGTCTGTAAAGAATTCGCGTTAGTATTTTGCAGCTCTGACTTATTAAACTGATAGTTCGGTAATTTTCACATCTGTCAACACCTGCTTTCTTTGGGATTGGAATTATTATATTCTTCTTGAAGTCTGAGGGAATTTCGCCTGTCTCATACATCTTTCTCACCAGATGGTAGAGTTTTGTCAGGACTGGCTCTCCCAAGGCTAATGGAATGTTGTCTACTCCCGGGGCCTTGTTTCGACTTAGGTCTTTCAGTGCTCTGTCAAACTCTTCACGCAGTATCTTATCTCCCATTTCATCTTCATCTACATCCTCTTCCATTTCCATAATACTGTCCTCAAGTACATCGCCCTTGTATAAACCCTCTATATACTCCTTCCACCTTTCTGCCTTCCCTTCTTTGCTTAGAACTGGGTTGCCATCTGAGCTCTTGATATTCATACAAGTGGTTCTCTTCTCTCCAAAGGTCTCTTTAATTTTCCTGTAGGCAGTATCTATCTTACCCCTAGTGAGACAAGCCTCTACATCCTTACATTTGTCCTCTAGCCATCCCTGCTTAGCCATTTTGCACTTCCTGTCGATCTCATTTTTGAGACGTTTGTATTCCCTTTTGCCTGCTTCATTTACTGCATTTTTATATTTTCTCCTTTCATCAATTAAATTCAATATTTCTTCTGTTACCCAAGGATTTCTATTAGCCCTCGTCTTTTTACCTACTTGATCCTCTGCTGCCTTCACTACTTCATCCCTCAGAGCTACCCATTCTTCTTATACTGTATTTCTTTCCCCCATTCCTGTCAATTGTTCCCTTATGCTCTCCCTGAAACTCTCTACAACCTCTGGTTCTTTCAGTTTATCCAGGTCCCATCTCCTTAAATTCCCACCTTTTTGCAGTTTCTTCAGTTTCAATCTGCAGTTCATAACCAATAGATTGTGTTCAGAATCCACATCTGCCCCTGGAAATGTCTTACAATTTAAAACCTGGTTCCTAAATATCTGTCTTACCATTATATAATCTATCTGATACCTATTAGTATCTCCAGGATTCTTCCAGGTATACAACCTTCTCTTATGATTCTTGAACCAAGTGTTGGCTATGATTAAGTTATGCTCTGTGCAAAATTCTACAAGGCGGCTTCCTCTTTCATTTCTTCCCCCCACTCCATATTCACCTACTATGTTTCCTTCTCTCCCTTTTCCTACTGACGAATTCCAGTCACCCATGACTATTAAATTTTCGTCTCCCTTCACTACCTGAATAATTTCTTTTATCTCATCATACATTTCATCAATTTCTTCATCATCTGCAGAGCTAGTTGGCATATAAACTTGTACTACTGTAGTAGGCATGGGCTTTGTGTCTATCTTGGCCACAATAATGCGTTCACTATGCTGTTTGTAGTAGCTAACCCGCACTCCTATTTTTTTATTCATTATTAAACCTACTCCTGCATTACCCCTATTTGATTTTGTATTTATAACCCTGTAATCACCTGACCAAAAGTCTTGTTCCTCCTGCCACCGAACTTCACTAATTCCCACTATATCTAACTTTAACCTATCCATTTCCCTTTTTAAATTTTCTAACCTACCTGCCCGATTAAGGGATCTGACATTCCAAGCTCCGATCCGTAGAATGCCAGTTTTCTTTCTCCTGATAACGACGTCCTCTTGAGTAGTCCCCGCCCGCCGAATGGGGGACTATTTTACCTCCGGAATATTTTACCCAAGAGGACGCCATGATCATTTAATCATACAGTAAAGCTGCATGTCCTCGGGAAAAATTACGGCTGTAGTTTCCCCTTGCTTTCAGCCGTTCGCAGTACCAGCACAGCAAGGCTGTTTTGGTTAATGTTACAAGGCCAGATCAGTCAATCATCCAGACTGTTGCCCCTGCAACTACTGAAAAGGCTGCTGCCCCTCTTCAGCAACCACATGTTTGTCTGGCCTCTCAACAGATACCCCTCCGTTGTGGTTGCACCTACGGTACGGCCATCTGTATCGCTGAGGCACGCAAGCCTCCCCACCAACGGCAAGGTCCATGGTTCATGGGCATGCTGTACCCGCATTAAACTTTCTCTGGAAAAAAATGGCACGCAGTTGGAATGGTTCGCCATCCCTGTCATATGAAATATCGTTACGGCAATTCGTATAATTACAATCCCATGTTAACTGCTAAACGTACACAGCAGAACCAAACGCGTATCCTTGTACAACAATTGCTGTGTCCAGTTTGGCATCAAAGTTACAAATTACCGTCAGTAAGTCTACACAAGTCAAAAGAGTATACAACCATATATGTTTGTTATGAAGAACAAACCAAAGCAGAGATGCAAAAAATGGTTATTCATGTCGCAGTAACATTAGACATAAGAACAGAACGAAAGTTTTAGGATAAAATTGCAACTCAGTTGTAAAAGAGCACAATGAAAAAAAAGTAACACCTCAGACCCAGCGTAATAATAATATAGAATACAATGGCATATACATGCAGTTAAAAAAAGGGGTGGAGAGTAGTATAATTTTTTTTTACAAAAATACATCAATGAAGCACGTGCTAACATCAATCGGTGTAATTTCTAAAAGTTACAGTTCAATCATCACATACGAGGGCCGTTCAGAAAGTAACCTCCGGTTGGTTTAAAAAAATACACCAAGTTAAATAAAAATATTTTAATATATACATCTTACAACTACATCTTTGCACTATTTTTCTACATAGTCTCCATAGCGATTGAGGCACTTATCGTGTCTCTTCACAAGCTTTGAAGTTCCTTCTGCATAAAAATCACCCGCTTGTGCCTGGAGCCAGCCTGTGACCGCATCCTGAGCTCTTCGTCGTCATCAAACCGCTGTGACCCGAGCCATTTCTTCAAATGCATGAAGAGGTGATAATCACTTGGCGCCAGGTCTGGGCTGTAAGGTGGATGGTTGATAACGTCCCACTTGAAGGACTCAAGAAGGGCCGTTGTTCTGCGAGCAGAGTGAGGACGGGCGTTATCGTGCAAAAAAACGATACCGGAAGTCAGCAAACCACGGCGTTTGTTCTGTATAGCCCGTCGTAACTTTTTTCTTGTTTCACAGTACACGTCTTGATTAATGGTCGTACCACGTTCCATGAATTCAACCAACAACACCCCTTTGGCATCCCAAAACACCGTTGCCATCAGTTTTCTGGCAGAAAAATCTTGCGAGGCTTTTCTTGGTTTGGTAGGCGAATTTGAATGTGCCCACATCTTTGATTGTTCTTTTGTCTCAGGGTTCACGTACTTAATCCAGGTTTCGTCACCGGTCACGATTCTGTTTAACAATGGTTCTCCTTCGTCCTCGTAACGTGACAGAAAGTCTAATGCAGAGGCCATTCTTTGAGTTTTGTGGTGGTCGGTAAGAATTTTGGGCACCCATCGTGCACAGAACTTACGGTAACCCAATCTTGCTGTCACTATCTCGTACAAGAGAGTCTTAGAAATCTGTGGAAAACCAGTAGACAACTCCGACATTGAGAAACGTCGATTTTCACGAACTTTTGCATCAACTGTCTGAACGAGTTCGTCAGTCATCAATGATGGTCTACCACTACTCTCTTCCATCATGAACGTTTTCTCGTCCACTTTTAAATAAACGTACCCATTCACGGACTACTCCTTCACTCATAACTCTTGGTCCGTACACGGCACAAAGCTCACGATGAATAGCTGCTGCAGAATATCCTTCGGCTGTAAAAAACCTTATGACAGCACGCACTTCACATTTGGCGGGGTTTTCTATTGCAGCACACATTTCAAACTGCCACAAAAACTAAACTAGCGCAGGTACGACGTTCACTCGACCACGGCTTGATGCCGACTGACCTGTTGAGTGCGTGAACGCACAGATGGCGTCGCTACTCCCCCCACAACCCGCACTGTGACCAATCGGAGGTTACTTTCTGAACCGCCCTCGTATAATACTTCACAAGCTAAATTTCGTGCATTTATATTTGTTCCATGTTTCGTTTGGATGTATACAGATATCGTAATGATGGTTTAAACCGAAATCGGTAGTTATAATGAAGACAGTTACAAATCACAGCAAAATGCATTTCAAAAATGCTTTATACCAGTTGTAGAAAGGTTTTTATACTAGCTGTAGGGAGGAGTACTTGCCGCCATATACTAACGGCTGAACAACTCGTTAGCTTACACACACACACACACACACACACACACACACACAAACGTCACCTACTGCTTGAAAAGGGCACAATAGTCTAAACTGGCCAATAGCCCAAGACATATAATAACTGAAGTAATATGTTGTTGTTGTTGTTGTTGTTGTGGTCTTCAGTCCTGAGACTGGTTTGATGCAGCTCTCCATACTACTCTATCCTGTGCAAGCTTCTTCATCTCCCAGTACCTACTGCAACCTACATCCTTCTGAATCTGCTTAGTGTATTCATCTCTTGGTCTCCCTCTACGATTTTTACCCTCCACGCTGCCCTCCAATGCTAAATTTGTGATCCCTTGATGCCTCAAAACATGTCCTACCAACCGATCCCTTCTTCTAGTCAAGTTGTGCCACAAACTTCTCTTCTCCCCAATCCTATTCAATACCTCCTCATTAGTTACGTGATCTACCCACCTTATCTTCAGCATTCTTCTGTAGCACCACATTTCGAAAGCTTCTATTCTCTTCTTGTCCAAACTGGTTATCATCCATGTTTCACTTCCATACCTGGCTACACTCCATACAAATACTTTCAGAAACGACTTCCTGACACTTAAATCTATACTCGATGTTAACAAATTTCTCTTCTTCAGAAACGATTTCCTTGCCATTGCCAGTCTACATTTTATATCCTCTCTACTTCGACCATCATCAGTTATTTTACTCCCTAAATAGCAAAACTCCTTTACTACTTTAAGTGTCTCATTTCCTAATCTAATACCCTCAACATCACCCGACTTAATTCGACTACATTCCATTATCCTCGTTTTGCTTTTGTTGATGTTCATCTTATATCCTCCTTTCAAGACACTGTCCATTCCGTTCAACTGCTCTTCCAAGTCCTTTGCTGTCTCTGACAGAATTACAATGTCATCGGCGAACCTCAAAGTTTTTATTTCTTCTCCATGGATTTTAATACCTACTCCGAATTTTTCTTTTGTTTCCTTTACTGATTGCTCAATATACAGATTGAATAACATCGGGGAGAGGCAACAACCCTGTCTCACTCCTTTCCCAACCACTACTTCCCTTTCATGCCCCTCGGCTCTTTTAACTGCCATCTGGTTTCTGTACAAATTGTAAATAGCCTTTCGCTCCCTGTATTTTACCCCTGCCACCTTCAGAATTTGAGAGTATTCTAGTTAACGTTGTCAAAAGCTTTCTCTAAGTCTACAAATGCTAGAAACGTAGGTTTGCCTTTTCTTAATCTTTCTTCTAAGATAAGTCGTAAGGTTAGTATTGCCTCACGTGTTCCAACATTTCTACGAAATCCAAACTGATCTTCCCCGAGGTCCGCTTCTACTAGTTTTTCCATTCGGCTGTAAAGAATTCGCGTTAGTATTTTGCAGCTGTGACTTATTAAACTGATAGTTCGGTAATTTTCACATCTGTCAACACCTGCTTTCTTTGGGATTGGAATTATTATATTCTTCTTGATGTCTGTGGGTATTTCGCCCGTCTCATACATCTTGCTCACCAGATGGTAGAGTTTTGTCATGACTGGCTCTCCCAAGGCCATCAGTAGTTCTAATGGAATGTTGTCTACTCCCGGGGCCTTGTTTCGACTCAGGTCTTTCAGTGCTCTGTCAAACTCTTCACGCAGTATCTTATATCCCATTTCATCTTCATCTACATCCTCTTCCATTTCCATAATATTGTCCCCAAGTACATCGCCCTTGTATAAACCCTCTATATACTCCTTCCACCTTTCTGCCTTCCCTTCTTTGCTTAGAACTGGGTTGCCATCTGAGCTCTTGATATTCATACAAGTGGTTCTCTTCTCTCCAAAGGTCTCTCTAATTTTCCTGTAGGCAGTATCTATCTTACCCCTTGTGAGACAAGCCTCTACATCCTTACATTTGTCCTCTAGCCATCCCTGCTTAGCCATTTTGCACTTCCTGTCAATCTCATTTTTGAGACGTTTGTATATATAATAACTGAAATGTCATTTCAGACAGAAATAGCGTAAAAGCTTAAATGGCAATCTGATTGCATCCGACATACGTGGCACATTTCAGCAAGAGCAGCATCGAAATGGCACCAGTTGTTTATAACCGAAACTCAACTAAATGAAGAACTCTGAGACTGACATGTTAGCTGCCTCAGACGCTTTATAGCGCCAGGTTGGTAGTTCCGTCATTACCTCCGGAGTTGTACAGCTCTGTATGTTAAATAACACGTTAGTAACACACCTCGTATATACTATACGACGAGAACGTGTCGCAGTTCTAGGTACCTTTGTTGCGAAATTTATTAACTAATAGTACTAACTAAAAAAACTACTCCCAATCACAGTCCAACCCAAATTAAGAACAGATATGGTGAGCAATTGTACTCTACTAGAGCTATAATTAAAACATCACAGGATTTCGACAATGAATATTTACTGGAACGCTCCACTCTACCCGCCCGCACAGCCTAAAAATGAAATAACACAGCACAGTTTCATATTAATATTTTTACTACACTGTAACATTAAACGTTATTGAGCTTGACCGAAGGGACGATCTGTCACTCTGAGAAATGAATTCTTTATTTCAGAAGAATAATCTAAGGTAGCGTTCACCACTTGAGATGTGACTTAAGTTGTCGATAACTGAATGGGAATTTCTGAAGATGGTGAATATGCAGAGTAGCAATCTGAAACGATTCTACGCCCTTGGAGAAAAATCACAGATGACGGACAAAGTAGGATACAAGAAACAGACTCGCATTTTGAAAGAGTACACTTGTCACTACGGAAACACGCCTTGTGTCAGACAGGTCGTAATTTGAGAAGGGAATTAATATCAACGCACGTCTGGAGCACAGCTAGGCAGCGAAATGAATCTTGGACTTTGGGAAAACCGGAAAAGAAGAGCATGAAAGTGTTTCAAATGCGATGTTACAGAAGGATGCAGCAAAGTTAGTATACCAGTAAGATTAGCAATCAGAAGGCTTTCCGTAGAAAAGGCGAGGAAAGGAATATGTTTCACTAGAAGAAGTGACAGGATGACAGGACATGGTTGAGGCATCAGGGAATAAGTACCATGCTATTACACGTAGCTGCCGACAGAAAAATTGTGGAGGAAAACAGAAACTGGAATATATCCAACAGATAATTGAGGGCGTTGGGCGTCAAGTGCTGCTCTGAGATAAAGGGAATAGCACAGGAAAGGAAATAGTGGTGATCGCATCCAAATAGGCAAAAGACTGAGGAGAAAAAGAGAGATGCTACCTGCAGCAAGGAATCACTGAATCCATCTAACGCAAGCGAACTTAAATAGCCAGAGTGAATGTTCGACTAGACCACAGATTTGAAAAAGTTAACTACAATTGTAAGGTGGATATAATTTCGCACCTTACAAGCACTCCATCTACATACTTTGCCGTGATTTACAACCGGAATTAGACATCATTTGATAGGTTGTACATCGTATATATGAATATTTAAAGAAGACTGACATTGCACTTATACCCTGTAAATAGTTGTTAACGCTTATTGCATGAAAGGTGACGGAGTGTCTTTATTATCAAAACGGCGTAATGAATGATTGCCTATACTAGTACAGGTTGGAACGCCACTGGAAATGAAACGGCAAGCATAACTCAACCCTGGGTGGAAAAGCCCGCACAGGTGTGTTGGTCCTGCTTGACACAGGAAGTAACCCAAGACGGACGGTCGGAGCACCTGAGCGCTGAAGCACAATACAGCGGCGGCCGGCCGAATTGTAGCGGGTCCGGAAGGATAACCGGATAATACTTCGGAAAATCTGAAAATCTTGGACGTAGCAGAGAGGAATGAGGAAGCGTTGCCTCGCAGGCTGGGTTATTTCCGAGGATTTTTACTCTGAGAAGCGTACCATTGTACGTATTCCTAATTAACGGGGAAAGGTATGGTTGGTCGGGGTTCGGAAGAATCTGTAGAGAGGGAGAATATTCCGTGGTTTAGAGAATATGATTCGCTTTCTGTAGTTACAAGGGAGGGGAGCCGAGCTTTGCTGGAAAGCCAGCGGTGGAGAGAAAGCGGTCTCCCGTTTTGAGCGCCCGTGTTTGACAGCCGTACAGTATCAGCTTTTGTTGGTACAGACGGACTTGCTGTCTTTTATCTCAGGAGATTTTATAGTTAGAACAGTTGAGCACTGTACTATTGCAAACTTACACGATTCTGGACTTCGCCTCCGGGTAGGGAGTCGTCGTTGAGAACGCAGCGTTCAGTGATTGAGAGCACTTCTTCTGTCTATACTAACGTTGAGACGTTATCTGAACTCCGTCCTTGAGGCTGGGAGTTCGCTTTTCACGTCTGTAGAACACAGAGAGGAGAAATAAATGTAAATGTCGTGTGACTAGGGCCTCCCGTCGGGTAGACCGTTCGCCGGGTGCATGTCTTTCGATTTGACGCCACTTCGGCGACTTGCGCGTCGAAGAGAGGAGAACACAGCATTAGAGTATACTAGTCCGAGGACCGCCTTCTGCCATTCTAGTTTTTGAAAGAGTTTATTTTGTGGCTGGAGTTCTTCCATCGTCGCAGACGTGTACGAGAACCATCAGTCCGATGCACCGGGACGCAGTACATACGGTGATATTGCTAATTGCTTCGGCTTATTAGGGCTACAAAGCTAAACAGCTGTGGTCACGTAAATTTTATATCCGCTGAGGTTGCACACCACTATAGATCATCTTTGAAAGTAGTGTCTTCTAGAGTATGGTACATAGGTGACGTCAGTTGTCTCGTGTTATTTATATTAGATCGCGTAGCCATAAAAAGGGGCAGATTTGGGCAATTGATCAATCACATTAGTTAGGAAATCTATTTTTATCTATTTATGTCTATTGGACATTGATATATAAACATTTTTAATATATAAAGGGGTTTTAATCCACAATAAATGTATAAGCAGAAACAGCATTTTTCATTTGTAGTTACTAGTTCCCTTAATTATTCATTTATGTTGATGTTTTAATTTATATCTTAAAGAGCAAGAAGGAGGAGATAATATCACCATGAAGAGATCCTAAGATCTGCTTCAGGGGGTAGTCAGACAGGGCCAAATCTTCATTTTTGCGTTAAGTATTTTCCGTCACGCACATTCATTTTACACCCGCCTGGAGTAGCATCTTGGACAATACGTTATCCTTGACCCGCTCATCATCATAAAGTAATGTTGTTTTGCATGAATGGCGGGGGGACCCGCAAGGGTAGGTTCACCCTCTTATCATCGTGTACTACGAGCATAAGCGAGGACATCCCCGACACTACCTAGTTTCTATAGGACGTACAGTATTTTTAGCGACAATTAATTTTAACTGTGCATTCGTATCGAAGCCGCAAAATGTAAAATCATTTCCGAAGACATGATTAGCATGTACCAAAACTTACTGTATGAGTATGTTATTAAAACCGTTAGTCACATTTGACATCACGCATTGAGAACATACTAAACACAACATTAATATATCTATCGTTCTTGCTTTTAGTAGAAGAGGCAGCATTTGCATTCCTAACGGAACAACCTCAGCTATGCTGGCACTTAGTCGTAATTTACTCAAGTTGATTACTGCCATAATTATTGACATCCGTGTATGCGATATCAGCAGTTTAGAAACGGAGGCGTCCGGCAAATGCTTTAAATTCTAACAATAGCAGTGTATGTATAATGGATGACTTAGCTCTACAGACGATACTACATCAACAAGTAAAACTAAAATCTGAGCTTCACAACAGTGTACTAAAAGAAGCGCCCAAAGGATTGTCATTACAACACTATAGATGGAGATAGTCTTATTACACGGTCCCCAATTTATCGCGCATTGTGTAGATGCACTCATCACGGTCATCTCTGGCCATAAAACCTTGGGGGGTCGCGGTGATATTAAAGGGAGTCGCGAAACAACTTGCACTTTTCTCACATGATATACTGCGAACTATGGACGAAGGGCAGTAAGCAGATTACATATTTCTATATTTTCGAAAAGCATTCGACACTGTGCCCTACTGCAGACTGTTAACGTAGGTACGTGCATATGGAATAGGCTCCCTGATATGTGACTGGATCGAAGGTTTCTTATGTAACAGAACGCTCTGTATTGTCCTCGGCGGCGAGTGTTCGTTGTAGAAAGGGGTAACACCTGGGGTGCCCGAGGGAAGTGTGATACGACCGTTGCTCAAATGGCTCTGAGCCCTATGGGACTTAACATCCGAGGTCATCAGTCGCCTAGACTTAGAACTACTTAAACCTAACTAACCTAAGGACATCACATACATCCATACCCGAGGCAGGATTTGAACCTGCGACCGTAGCAGCGCGGTTCCGGACTGAAGCGCCTAGAACCGGTCAGCCACAACGGCCGGCACGACCGTTGCTATTTTCTATATACATAAATGGTCTGGCGGACATGGCGGGCAGAAATCTGCGGTTGTGCGCTAATGTTCTGTAGTGTACAAGAAGGTGTCGAAGATAAGTGACTGATGGTTGATACAAGATGACCTAGACAAAATTTCTAGTTGGTGTGATGAATGGCAGTTGGTTCTTAACATAGAAAAACGTAAGTTAATGTAGAGGAGTAGGAAAAACAAACCCGTAATGTTCGGATACAGCGTAAGTAGTGTCCTGCTTGACACGGTCACGTCGGTTAAATATCTGGGCGCAACTTTGCGAAGCGATATGAACTGGAACAAGCATGTGTGAACTGGAACAAGCATGTGTGAACTGTGGTAGAGAAGGCAAATGGTGTACTTCTGTTCATTGGGAGAATTTAAGGAAAGTGTAGTTCGTCTGTAAAGGAGATCGCATAAAGGACTCCTTAGCGACCTATTCCTGAGTGCTACTCGAGTTTTTGGGATCCGCAAGAGGTCGGATTGAAATCAGACATTGAAGCAATTCAAAGGCGAACCGCCAGATTTGTTACCGATAGGTTAAATCAGCATGTAAGTGTTAACGGTAGGCTTCGGGAGCTCAAATGAGAATCCCTGAAGGGAAGAAGACATTCATTTCGAAGAATACAACTGAGAAAGTTTAGAGAACCAGCATTTGAAGCTGACTGCAGAACAATCCCACTGCCGCCAACATTTCACGTAGGACCTCGAAGATATGATACGAGAAATTAGGTCTCGCACGGAGGCATGTAGACAGTCCGTTTTTCCCTCACGCTATATGGAACTGGAATAGGAAAGGAAATATCTACTTGTGGTACAGGGTACCCTCCACCACCCACCGTACGGTGGGGATGTAGATTTTACGAGATAAAATCATTTATTATAAACAATTTACTTATAATAGGTGCACATGAGAAGAAATAAATTAATGTGATGGTTTCATTTCTTTTTTATTTAAAAGTTGCTACACACGGGTATCTAAAAAGTATCTGCATGCGTGTATCTACGGTATGAGACATGAAAGCAAACTATTTTCGAGTGATAAAAGACAATTCGTATATCTAATTTTTAGCACAACCATAGACGAAAAGCTCTTTTCACTGAGAGAAGACCTGGCGAATGGTATTAATATTTTCAGTGCTTCTGAGACTAAATATCCATATTTATTTCGGCGAGCAAGACCAAATGTATTTAATGCTTCAGATGTAAATTGCAGTAGTAGCGTTTCCAAGATAAGACAGTTCGATCAGCTGGTCGTGAGTGAATCTCAACCGTAAACTTAGCAGCGGTGTAAGAAACTGAAACAAATTAAGTTTCACGGTTGACCGCACGCTAAAACAAAAGCAACAGACGCATGCTTCGCATAGAAAATTATGTGAAGCTGTGCGATTGCAAGTGCCTCTTTTACAGGCTACTGCTGCCAGCACGACTTGTACAATCGCATCCATGTAGATTTTCAAACATGCTCTCACTGCAAACAGTATAGCAGACGAAATTACAAAGAAGTACACATCAAGTTATAGCTTGTAAAATGCCTGTGTACGTACAAATCATACATGCACCTTCATATCCGTCACTGTAAACGCAGCTACATACAATAACAGTCGTATTACATTTTTTATAATATCGGTATTTTCTTAATGAATAAAGTTAATGCAACATGTTTATATAATTTTAAATATTTTTCTTACATTTACAATTAAATTCAAAATTCAGTTAGTAATAGTAAAGTTTACTGTTGTTATTCCTTTGTGTGGGAGGGGGGGGGGGGACGGGCGAGAGATCGTTAAAAATTAATTTTATTTATATTTAGTATTCGGTGGGTCGCGGAGGTAAGGAAGGTTGAGAAGCGCTGGTCTATAGTAAAGGCCGTCTGTGGGATCACAAGACACATTCACAGCTCAAGGAACCTACTTTATACATCTTACAACAGCGCAGGGTAGGCTTACTCTGCAGCCGTGTAATTCTGCACCTACATACATACTCTGCACGCCATTGTGAAGTGCATGGACGAGGATACTTAGCATGGTACACGTTAGGGTTTCTTCCACTTCCAATCGTGTATGGAGCGCGGTTAGTTTGAAACCTCCCAATCGTTACACCCTGGATGCTACAGTATTCAAAACAGCTCTTGGCGCTGTCAAATGGGATTATTCCGGTAATTAGGTGGGTGGTTCCAGTAATATGACAGAGCTGTATGCGCCGTGACACAGCAATAGTCTCTGGCGGTTTGTCTGCTAAGCTTGGGTTACATTGCAACACAGGAATTTTCATTTCGCAAGGAACGAATAACAACTTAAGGTCGAAGTGAACTCTGGTGTGGCTACAGATAACACAGACCAGTTTCGCTACTGCCTAGTGAGTCTAGTTTCAGAGCAAAAGTTAATGGCATTATCCATCGAAACGAAATACTACAAAATCTGAAATCAGTCGCAGAACGTTGCACTCTCTCTCTCTCTCTCTGTCTCTCTCACTCACTCACTCACTCACTCACACACACACACACACACACACACACACACACACACACACACACACACACACACTCTTCCCATACAATGTCATTAACACTTTTCATGCCCGTGGCCAAGAGAGATGGCGCTCTGATTAACTTTTATCGATCAATTTGAAAGGTAAGGATCTTCAGACCCTCTCTTATGTCTAACCAGATATCGCTCCTGATTCCTCTTTACAGTAGCATTGCAATACGTATACAAAATCCGTTATAAATAATAGTACTAAAAACAATACTGAATATCTTTTCCAAAGCGCTGCTTAACAGGGCACGGAGGAAAGTAGACGACAAAATCGGGGGTATCATGCTGATTTTCGGAAGGGAAGTTCATGTGTGGAGGAGATCCTGAGTCTTAAGCTTATAAAATGGTTCAAATGGCTCTGAGCACCATGGGACTTAACATCTATGGTCATCAGTCCCCTAGAACTTAGAACTACTTAAACCTAACTAACCTAAGGACAGCACAAAACACCCAGTCATCACGAGGCAGAGAAAATCCCTGACCCCGCCGGGAATCGAACCCGGGAACCCGGGCGTGGGAAGCGAGAACGCTACCGCACGACCACGAGCTGCAGACTCTTAAGCTTATAATCCAAGGCACAATAGCAAAGTGCCTGTCCTACGTCGCCGCTTCTGTCGACTTCAAAAAAGCGTACGACTCTGTTGACAGAACAATTCTGTTCAAATACTGGAAGAGGTTGGCGTGGATGATAAATGAAGAAACATGATTTGACATGCATTAATAAATAAAAAAATCTGAAGTTAAATTTTTAGGAGAGATATCTCAACCTCTCACTGACCGCACAGGTGTTAGGCAAGCAGGTGGTTTATCCTCTGTTTAGTTCATTTGTGTCTTTCGATGATCCGAGAACGGGAAGAACTAAAAAATTAGAAGTGAACGACCGGGTACACATGGCCTATAAGTACAAGAATCTTAGAATCCAATGTTTAGATTATGCCGACGAGCGTGCAATACTGTGTGGAGACATAGCAATGGCAACAGGAAGAATCAACACTTCTGCTTTAGAAGAAGAAAAGAAACCGATCTTCAAATACATACGCCAAAAACAGAATACAAAAGATGTTCCAAATTTCATGAACACGGATTATGGAAGAATTAAAGAGTGTCAGTAAACTTATATATTTTGGTAACACAGACGAGAGGCCATGACGTAGAGGCTAGTAAACTCGGAGCAAGGAAGATGGAAATGAACTTTCAATTGGGCAAAGACGTGTGCAATAAGAGAGACCTGTCGGCTCTCAAAAACGGTAACAGCATATGTTACAGTAATGAAACCTGAATGTTTAAACGCAAACCTAATGCCTAGATTTGACTTAGTCTGGAGAAACAGATCGGGGCCAATAAAATACAATAGTGAGAACAGTAACTGGCGTAATGAAGATAATTACAAGAAAATTGAACAACTAAATGTAACAAAGAGAAAACTTTGTATAATGTTTTATAGCCAACTGGTTCAGATGAGTAAAAACCACTGGATATGCAAGAGAATTTTTGAACAAGTCAACCGGACAAAATCTCTTTCGTCCAAGTGGCGCCAAGAAACAAGTGATCTGAAAAAGACCAAGATTGAAACCATGAAATTCTGAAAAGATACACATTTCTAAAGAATGTTCTGGACTTTCATCTCCAGACAAAATAAAAGAAGAAAAGCGGAGCGAAGTAATCAGAAGCTTAAAAACAACAGCACTCTGACTGAACGTAAAATTACTGGAAAAATTGGAAAGGAAATCAGAAGTAGTTACGTTTACCACAGGAGATGCAAAACGAGTACAAAATAAATGATTAATAATAATAAAGATTATGAGGATGAAACGGATATGGATGTAAATATTACAACAATGTCAATTCTATTAACAATAGGACGTGGATATTTCTTGTAATGCAACATTCTCTGTTCAATGGGAGTAATGCTACACTAACACAAAGATTTGGCTTTAGTACCGAAAGAACAAAACCTCGTTAATTGGTTCTGAGAATAGGAAAAAAACCAATAGGTTTGAGTAAGTAGGAGAGTTAAACTAGGGAAAAAAACCTGTGGAGATGGTAGACATAAAGAAAGAGACGGGGACGAGGAAAGAAGTTGGGTGTTCGTTGATAATGGGACAAAGATACACGGGTAGGAGGAAGACAACTGGGATCTACGCCAATGATATCAAGAAAAGCTTTAATCTCCAATTCAATGCAGCATGGGTATTTACTTACCAGCGGGAGAAAGAAAGGAGAAAGTAAGATATACGGTACAGCAGGCTGGCCAGATGGGAATATAAAACTAGATTGCTTTAATTAAGACTCCGTGAACTTAACCAATGTTCAACAGCACTACAGGAAGCTGGAAAAAGTAACAAAGTAGAAAATGAAAGGTATAACTGGAGAAATCTACCGTACAAGCTAACCAACTTCTTGATCGATGTTTGTATGCTGTTTAGCTAGATAGAACTGCAGTTTGTAGGGCGAAAAAACTGAAGATATGTATTTGTCCCAGATAATTGTTAAGAGTCTATGCTACGATAGTCATTGTAATGAATTTCTGCCTAATTGCTATACCGTCAGTGTGAGATTCCCTCCATTTTTGACACTCCAAGTGGCATGTCTTTACTACCAATATGCTTCAAAAATATTTGCAGCTGTTCAGATGAACCTGTCCAGTGTCTCCAGCATCCGGCCGGGCCCCTAACTGGAGCAACCTGTCCCTTTTCACGGGGAGGCAGAACGGAATCGCAGCCTTTAAGTTGAATTTTTTACCGATTCAGCGGCTAACCACGCGGTAGCGTATGGGTTAGTTATCTGTTGGCGGCAATAGTACATTTGAGTGAAAATTATAAACTGGGGTACAAAACTTTAGGATGAAAGTAACTTTCGCATTTATAATGTTTCCCTGGTCATTACAAAAGGACGGACATTGTTCTTCATAAGGACAGCAATGCCTGCTTGTAATGTGCTCCCAAGATGACCAGCCATAAGGTTAGTAATGCGTTCTTGTGGTAGGGCGTTCCATTCTTCCACCAGCGCGGTTGACAACTGCTGTATTCGGTGGAAAACGACTTGATATGACATCTTCTCCATAGGAATTCCATGCGCGCGCGCGATTGTGCGCTGATGAAAACAGAAACCACTTGGCACTAAACGGAATGTACCTCCCACCCACAGTCAGGTCTGCTACAAAAGCACTTACAGAACGAGGTGGTGCAGCGTTTAAGACACTGGACGATTCGAATCACCATCTGACCCCACAATTTCTGTCAATCACTTCATGAAACTGACGGAATGGTTCCTTAAACAGGTCACTACATCCTTGCCTTTTCCCATCCTGTGCCAATTCAGATGATGTTCCAGCTATAATGAGTTCGACGAAGTAAATTATCAACCACTTTCCTTCCACGTTATTAAAGAGTAAGTAGACCTACGAGTCACTTCACACAACATTCACTCATATCATTGCCGGTTTAGAGAGGCAACAGTCCTCGTCAGATGGTGTGCGGTTTCTTGACTACACGTTGAGCTGCCGAGGCTGGACTGCGTCGGCACTGAATCTGAGATGGCAACGCCCTTTAACGTCGTTGTGTTACAAGTTTCTGCGTGTTGGGTTGTAAAATGTTCGGTACATATACCTGTGCCATTTTACCTTGCGTTCCAGACAACATATATGTCACTAACAGAACAACATAGGCGCGTTTATTATGAAATCTGTGTTTCTATTTTACTACCTGGATAACGAACCTATACAGTTATTCATCTTGACGAGATGGTGATTAACGCGTTATAAAGTTTTGTTTGTTTATCATCACTTTTTATGACACAAACTTAATTGCTTTCGGCCCACAACGGCAAACGCAAATGTTGACAACGCATGGATATTGGTTCACTAGATGCCGCCCATAGCACCTAAAGACAACCGTTGTAAGCCGACAGCAATTACAACTGTATCATAAACAAGTCATTGTGTCAAAAAGAAATAAAACTTTTTCTTTCGTATTCTATTGATCAGTAACTTGAAAAGTCACGTACTATCTCAGGAATATAGATGTTCTTCCCATACAACTTGATCCAGCTGCGCCTTCCTCTGTCGTTTTAAGCAACCCGCAATGTTACTGTGGCCTTCCATAAACCACGCAGGAATTTTCATATTCTCTCGCTCGCTACGCGCAAACTATCAGTCCTACAGAAAAATGAGCAGGACCTTTTTGTAGGAAATTTGATGTAGTTAAATTTTGTTCTGAGATACGTTTCCGCTTGAGGGCACGGTTTTCGAATTATTCAACAAAAACGTACAACGCACTT
Source organism: Schistocerca nitens (assembly GCF_023898315.1). Taxonomy (NCBI): domain Eukaryota; kingdom Metazoa; phylum Arthropoda; class Insecta; order Orthoptera; family Acrididae; genus Schistocerca; species Schistocerca nitens. The sequence goes on from NC_064617.1 coordinate 387,941,419, forward strand.
CCAACCTACATTCATCTCCTGATCAATCAGGGTTTATAGTTTGTTGCCCGTGCCATTACCTCCTACCACTTTACAAAAATTTGCGACTACCCAAACTATTCCAGATACTCGCCCTTTTTTATCTCTATTGATTGGGCTATTACGCCACCAGCATAGCAGGCTACTTCGTTAACATTATTAATTTAAACGGGCCCATGACGGTAATAAACGAAAAACGACTTTTGTGAACGTTGCGATAAAACTAATTACGTTGACAATACAATCCAAAGCTAACCCTTAAAAGCACATTAGTTTCCTAATTAGAAGCCTGACGAATACACCGCTGTAACTATTTTATGTCGTTAAAATTCACAAAACTGCTAGGTGAAACTTACACAAACGTCAGTTTTACAAGTGTTCTACTAAGCCGGTGGCGTAAAAAGACCGTTAAATTCAGGCCGAAAAAGGTCGAAAATATTTGTACAGTGGTAGATTGGTAGGACGGAATGCCATGAACAACAATTAGAAATCCTGACCGTGGAGACTGACTATGGGAGGAGGGGTGCGTTTCAAGCTCATTTTTTGAACGTTTTTCTTGAATAACTCGCAAACTACGGCCTCTTGCGAAAAAGTATCCCAACACATAATCTAACTACATTAAATTCCTACAATAGGACACTTAATTTTTTTCTGTAGGGCTAATAGTTTGCAAGTAGCAAGCGAGAGAACAAGACAAATCAGCCTGGCTTTTGAAAGCCAGCACGGCGTGTTGCATGAAACGACAGCGGTAGGGGCAGCGTAATCACCCTGTGTTTTTAAAACTGAGCCTCTGCTACACAGATGGCTGTACGGACAAATTTCTCGTGCCGAAAAGACTGGTAGAAAACATTTTCTGGTCAGGAAGACAGGAAATATGTAATGAAATGATAATTAAATCAAGGCCCTAAGCTGCCGACAGGCGTTGATATGCATCAACGGGGACGGTTGAAAATATGCGCCCCGACCGGGACTCGAACCCGCGATCGCCTACTTACATGGCAGACGCTCTACCACCCCGGGTTCGAGTCCCGGTCGGCGCACATACACTACTGGCCATTAAAATTGCTACACCAAGAAGAAATGCAGAAGATAAACGGGTATTCATTGGACAAATATATTATACTACAACTGACATGTGATTACATTTTCACTCAATTTGGGTGCATAGATCCTGAGAAATGAGTACCCAGAACAATCACCTCTGGCCGTAATAACGGCCTTCATACACCTGGGCATTGAGTCAAACAGAGCTTGGATGGCGTGTACAGGTACAGCTGCCCATGCAGCTTCAACACGATACCACAGTTCATTAAGAGTAGTGACTGGCGTATTGTGAAGAGCCAGTTGCTCGGCCATCATTGACCAGACGCTTTCACTTGGTGAGAGATCTGGAGAGTATTCTGGCCAGGGCAGCAGTCGAACATTTTCTGTATCCAGAAAGGCCTGTACAGAACCTGCAACATGCGGCCGTGCATTATCCTGCTGACATGTAGGATTTCGCAGGGATCGAATGAGGGGTAGACCCACGGGTCGTAACACATCTGAAATGTAACGTCCAGTGTTCAAAGTGCCGTCAATGCGAACTAGAGGTGACCGAGACGTGTAGCCAATGGCACCCCATACCATCACTCCGGGTGATACGCCAGTATGGCGATGACGAATACACGCATCCTACGTGCGTTCACCGCGATGTCGCCAAACACAGATGCGACCATCACGATGCTGTAAATAGAACCTGGATTCATCCGAAAAACTGACGTTTTGCCATTCGTGCACCCAGGTTCGTCGTTGAGTACACCATCGCATGTGCTCCTGTCTGTGATGCAGCGTCAAGGGTAACCGCAGCCATGGTCTCCGAGCTGATAGTCCATGCTGCTGCAAACGTCATCGAACTGTTCGTGCAGATGGTTGTCGTCTTGCAAACGTCCCCATCTGTTGACGCAGGGATCAAGACGTGGCTGCACGATCCGTTACAGCCATGCGGATAAGATGACTGTCATCTCGACTGCTAGTGATACGAGGCCGTTGGGATCCAGCACGGCGTTCCGTATTACCCTCCTGAACCCACCGATTCCATATTCTGCTAACAGTCATTGGATCTCGACCAACGCGAGCAGCAATGTCGCGATACGATAAACCGCAATCGCGATAGGCTACAATCCGACCTTTATCAAAATCGGAAACGTGATGGTACGCATTTCTCCTCCTTACATGAGGCATTACAACCACTTTTCATCAGGCAACGCCGGTCAACTGCTGTTTGTGTATGAGAAATCGGTTGGAAACTTTCCTCATGTCAGCACGTTGTAGGTGTCGCCACCAGCGCCAACATTGTGTGAATGCTCTGAAAAGCTAATCATTTGCATATCACAGCATATTCTTCCTGTCGGTTAAATTTCGCGTCTGTAGCACGGATCTTCGTGGTGTAGCAATTTTAATGGCCAGTAGTGTATTTTCAGCTGTCCCCGTTGATGCATATCAACGCCTGTCGGCAGCTTAGGGTCTTGATATAATTATCATTTCATTCTAGAGAGCTGCACGGTCACCGATGATATCTGTTCTTTCGGACATGTCAAGTTATGTACGAGCGAGAAACTCCTTTGGGCAGTTTTTGTTTCCCTCCCAATACGTAACTTTTTTTTAACCAACAATGTAAACTTTGTGGACCGGAAATGTCACACTCAAAATATTCCGGGCTATTGTGCCACGGTAGAATGAATTTCTCGAAACCATTCACTCAGCAAATTAGTATAGAATATTTCAATACGATTTGCTCCTGTTACCAATCAAGTCGCCGCTTTGGAAGTTTTTTGCTGTTTGCTGTTCCGCCGTATCAACGCGGAAAGAGGGCGCCCGTGCCGGTGACAAGCAGGCAGTCGCTGACAGTCAGTCACAAGTGAGACAGGCAGCGTCTACTTGGCTGTGGACGGCCACGGCCGGCCACAACGAGGCCGGACTCTCGCCGCTCCACTGCCCCGCGCAGCCCTGACTTCGCCGTTCACCGTTACCTGCATTCCGCACAACCGGGGCTGCCAAACCGAGCACGCCTCTTTCCCACTGCAACGGACGTCGCTTCGCATGACGATTCACACTCCAAGAGCTCCTACACTGACGAGCCAGAACATTATGACCACCTGCTTAATATCATGTTTGTCTGTCTTTGGAACGAAACACATCGCTGGTTCTGCCTACCACGGATCCGACAGTTTGTTTGGTACGTTTTTGGGAGGAATGCGGCTTTATACGTCTACGCACAGTGGAATGAAATTCGTGTAAATAACGGACCGCTGATTTGTGTACGCGATGATTGTGCCCGATAGCGATCCAGATGGGATCCATGGGATTTACATCAGGCGAATTTGGTCGCCGAGACATCAACGTGAGTTCGCTATAATGCTCCACAAGCCACTGTGGCACGGTTCTGGTTCCCGCACACGGCTGAAAGATGACATCGCCGACGGGGATGACATCAAGCATGGAGGGATGTAGATGGCTCGCAACTGTTAGCGTGTCTTCGGTTATTACTACAGGTTCCTTGCAAGTGCAGGAGAATGTCTCGCATAGCTTAATACTGCTTCCGCCAGCCTGTGTTCGTGGGGCGCTGCACGTTTCTAGCCCCCGTTCCCCTCGATGACGGCGTTAGCGGAAACGACCAACGACCTTGTGTAACAAAAATGTAATTCACCCGAAGAGCCGACAGATTTCCATTGAATGACAGTCTAATCCCGATGCTCCCGCGCTCACTGTAATTGTAATTGATATCATTGGGTCAAAATGTGAACACATAGGGGTGGTCTGCTGCGGAGCTCCACGTTCAACAACATACGATGAACGGTGTGCTCCGAAACACTTGCGTGGGCACCAGCATGTGCTCTTTCGGCACAAATGCCACAGATCACAATTTATCCCACTGTACAGAGCAGACAAGCCTCCGAACCCCACGTTCTGTGAAGAATCCAACCATTTAGCGCCTTTATAAAATATAATTTTAATTTAATACTGAAGAGTTAATTATTAAATGCATTGTACAGTGCGGATACGGTTCTATTTATAAACGCATATCAACGTAAATGTGAATTTTAATTTTTTATTATTTAAGAATGTATTTTGATTTTCCTTTCTTTCAGTAAATTTATCATTTTTTGAAATAATGTATTGTTCTTTTCGATAAAGAGCCCCCCCCCCCCTTCCCTTAGTGCTATAACGTCGCCTAGGGGGCGGGAAAGAGGGGCGCCCACAACATGTTGAGAAACTGTTCTACACGACGGCTCAAACTCGATGGTCGGGACTGCTGCAACTGTTCGAGAAGATGTACCACAAAATACACGGCCAGAAAAAAAAATGCATTGCGCCCAAGGACGATGTCATTTTATTGACAAGTGAGCTGAATGATAAGTTATTGAAGAGTATATGATAAATTCGGAGTAAATGAAACACACATGCCATAATAAAGAGCGCATCAACAGTAGCATCAATGCATCAATACACAAGGTATCCCTCGCCGCCCCCCCCCCCCCCCCCTGACGGCAGCGCAGGGGCGTATTGTCGCATGCAAACAAACGATCATAGTTGCCGAATGGCATCCTGCAATGGTCAGTCCCAAGCAACTTGCACCTTTTGTTGCAGTTCGCCAATGGTTCTTGCAAGCGCTGGAGAACCACTCAGTTCCCGCTTCATCATGTCCCATACATGTTCAATTGGCGAGAGGTCTTGTGACCTTGCTGTCAATGGCAGTTGCTATACACTACGAACTGCACGTTACGTCGCAGCAGTCGTATTTGGACGTGAACTGGGCTGCTGAATAAGCTCATCACACTCCTATCGAAGAAATGGCAGTAGCACAGCGTTAACATTCTATGCAACCTGGATACTTTACCCTGCAGAAACATGAAATATGACTGCGAGTTGTAACCGATGCCCCCTCCCCATACATCAATGAAGCCTGGGTTTCGCGGGGAATGGACTCTGGATTAGGTAATTCACCAGGCCTATGAAACACACGTGTACGACCACCAATCGCATACAGACAGAACCTACTCTCATCACTGAAGACAACAGGGTGCCTTTCGACTCTCAAGTCAACTCCTTCACGACACCAGTGCAGACATGCTTGGCGGTGTTTTGGTCAGAGGCACAGGTCATCCTAATCCCTTGCAAACAAACGATTATCACTGACTTCAGAGAAAGTGCAACATGTGCCCGGATTTGGTCCCTTGACGATTTTTGGTTGGCTATCACTGTTCGCACAATGCGTAGATCTTGACGTGCGTCTGTACTATGCGGAAGTCCATAACCTGGTCAACAGATGCGGGAATGTTCCAAAGACCAGTGCTGAAAGCAGCGTGACACCGCTGATACACTGCGCCCAACATGGACTACAGTCCGTCGATACATCTATCCTGCTTCCGCAGGCACACAATGCGACCCAGTTCAAAAGGCTGCAGATGTTCAACAGGGGTACGTACTCGTCGGTGCGGCGTGGTCGAAACCTACACTGGATGCTCCAAAACACTGTTCACCTCCGAATTCAGTAGATTTCATGTGCGCCATCTGATCGCCGATGACCGTGACAAATGAATCACTAACACTAAAACCGTTAGTATGCATATATAAATACACTTGTTCCACTGAGCACAGTCGTTGAGCATGTTTCATTTTTCCCCAGCAGTGTACTTAATGCACTGCTCATCACGTGCACTACCACAGTCCCAAATGATTGAGGAGCTAGCTGAGATACGGTCCGCAGCGTGTACATTTTCCTCGCCATAAAAGAGCGAATAAGAATTCATCTTATAAATCTCAGCCGTGGTACGCCTGATTTTCTCGAAGAACAACGTCCGTCTTCGCGGTGCTTACTTGGAACGCATAAAGGACATAGTCTCTTGGCTACGTAGGGCATGGTTCCTGATAACATGCCGTTTAAAGCTATTACCGAGCGAAATGGCGCAATGGAAAGACTCTGGACTTTCATTCGGGAAGGCTGAGGATGGTGTTCAAATACACATTCCGCCATCCAGATGTTTTCCTTCGTTTCTCTAAATCTCTCACGCAAATGACCGACTGATTCCCTTGAAAAACACACGGCCGATTTCCTTCTGCTTCTTTTCCCTGTCCGAGATCGTACTCAGTCTACAATAGCCCCGTCAGCTGCTCGAAACATAGTGTAACCGGACAAATTCACCGACACGCCGCTTCATGTGTACAGAAATACACGGTGTTTCAAAAAGAGCCATCCGATTTCACAAATCCATGTCTTTTACATCAATCAAGATAAAACTTGGGGTAGATTTTAATTTATGCATCGAAACTAACGTTGACGAAAGATCAAGCTGCATGTTGATCTAGCTGTCGGTTAAGTGGTAAGGGTCTCCCTTAGCACAACTAACAAGCTCGCTCGCTCATTACCCAGTCTGCAGATGTTCACAACAGAGCACAAACTCAAAAAAATGGTTCAAATGGCTCTGAGCACTATGGGACTTAACTGCTGAGGTCATCAGTCCCCTAGAACTACTTAAACCTAACTAACCTAAGGACATCACACACATCCAAGCCCGAGGCAGGATTCGAACCTGCGACCGTAGCGGTCGTGCGGTTCCAGACTGAAGCGCCTAGAACCGCTCGGCCACTAAGGCCGGCGCACAAACACACACTGGCGCCTGCACGGAAGAGCATTTAATAAAAATGCACTGTGGACATCCAAGGTCACCTGAGATCACGGTATGTGTTTTTATTCTTTTAGGGGTTGAGAGGAGAGGATGGGCTGTGAAAGAAATACAGTCTTGTGAAACTGATTAATATTTTTTAAATATCCTGTACATCTGCCATGCTGTTTAAAGTCGCACGCGGACGAAACTCGTATGTTATAAGCGGTGATGACCTACCTAATACTGGGCTGTCGTTCTGCAGTGCATCTCTGAGAGCAACGCGGCGTCGACTTAAATACCGGAGCCGGTGCAATGACCAGTGAGAGCCAACGTCGGTCAGTCAGCTGCCAGCACTCGGGGCACATCATCTAACAAGGGTACCTCGCTACTGATCTCCTTTATACTTATAAAAGAAAAAAATTCGAAAAAGCACTGTTAAGTACAAAGCACTTCTAATTTGTTAATGTATTCATCCGCAGCGGATTGTACAGAACAGTGTTACCCACGAGTTTCGCGGGAAGTGAATAAGTGCTCCGCAAGAAACTATTACATGGTCCTTTTTTTCGACATTTTGACGATACTAATTACTTTTCAAAATTTTATTATGACTTCTTTTTTATAACCCAAGATTTAGAATTGAAGTAATCACAAAATAAAACAAGTTTTCTCATACCCGAAAAAAAAATTAACTTTCAAAATAAACAAGGTGTTCCGTCAAAGTCTCAAAGGGTTCCGTCGGAGAAAAGGTTTGTGGAGCCCCTGGTGTAGAGTAATAGGTTTGTAGGTCTAATCGTGAAGCTTGTGGTTACAATCTTGTTAGTAGCACCTTTTTTACTTGGATTGAAATTCCATAATTATTAACAGATGGGAATATTGATTGACAAATACTTGGTAAAAGAAGAAAGCTATGTAAATCAATAATACTAATGACTCACTAAAAATAAAAAAAATATTTTTTTATAATTCGCATTTTTGTGACATTTTAATTTATTGTTAATACTCTCATTTTCTTGTGAAAACTAAACATATTAAAAAGATTTTTACTAACAAATAATGATACAATATTTGTTAAGTAAAATTTCCTTTTGTTACAAAGTTTCGAATTTAAATAAAGCAAAGCAAATGCTGCTAGCGAGGTTCGCACTAACGCTTACAGTTTACAATCCTATTAAGCTACGAATTCACCTAGCGGCATACACGGTATGGTATTGTACGTTAACCGGGGACCCAGAAACGGCCGGCCTGAGTGGCCGAGCGGTTCTAGGCGCTACAGTCTGGAACCGCGCGACCGCTACGGTCGCAGATTCGAATCCTGCCTCGGGCATGGATGTGTGTGATGTCCTTAGGTTAGTTAGGTTTAAGTAGTTCTAAGTTCTAGGGGACTGATGACCTCAGATGTTAAGTCCCATAGTGCTCAGAGCCATTTGAACCTAGAAACGACGGAGAGGCTCCGTCCCTGCCGCAGCCGCAGTGGTCCACAACCCCACGACGACTACCGCAGTCCACTTCACCCCTCCGCTGCCCCACACCGAACCACTCTTCCAGGGTTAGGCACATACGGTAATCATTCAAAATGTTTTGCACTCTACAGTGCTTGGAAATCTTCTAATCTTCAAAGGCCGTTCTTTCGAGATATTTTATGAGAATTGGATTTTACTGCACTAAGAAGTTGGATGCCCGGACAATGACCTTCAAATTCTATAAATAGGGGGAATAATCAGTGACGCACTGCGTAAGGTCGTCTTGAAACAGAATCAGCAGTCAAACGAAGCGGTCGTGTACTAGCTTATCTTCTAAGTAACACTTACCGTAAGACTATATCCATTCCACGATAAGACGACCTCGAATGTCAGGAGCCCCCCCCCCCCTTTCCCTTCCTCAAGTATTTTAATGAAACTAGGTGATAATTTCCTCATTTTTAACCAATTCTGGCGAACCTAAATTACATATTGCCTTACTAACATAACCATTCTCAAGATCTGTCGTCAAAAGAAGTTCAAAAAATGTTCAAATGTGTGTGAATTCCTAAGGGACCAGATTGCTGAGGTCATCCGTCCCTAGACTTACTCACTACTTAAAGTAACTTACGATAAGAATAAAACAGACACCCATGCCCGAGGGAGGACTCGAACATCCGGGGGGGGGGGGGCGCAATCCGTGACATGGCGCCTCAAACCGCGCATCCACACTGTGCGGCACGAAAGAAGTTTACTTATGCCAACTACTGGTTGCTTTAGTCACACTAACAACAAACTGATTAAATGACAGCAATGCAAATAGTTTTTCACTAAACGCTAGGGGAAATCACTGAACTAGAGGTGTTCTCCGCCGCCGTATAAACACCAGCCCGTACTGTTGCTAGAAGAATTCCCCGCCTATCCATCGCCTTCATTCTGGCAACTTCCCGGATAACGAGGAGGACTAAGTTGCGTTTCTCTCAAACATACTAGACAACATGCTGCACCAAATTCATGAAGATTCCCTACTTTGGTCCGCTGAAGTTTTGCCCGAGGAACTGGCGTTCTTCAAAGTATTTTGCGTCTACGCAACCTACGAAAATTCACTACCAGTGTACCAAATTTTCCAGCAATTGCGCAGTTATTTTTGATCAGTTCTTCAATAATAACCATTCACTTCAATTAGTGAAGCACCGACGACATGACTACTCGTGAACCGCGAATTCGGTGATCCAAATATCTCGATAGTGTCACGCCTCTATAATTTGCATGCGTTACCCACCACTCCGATTTGAAGTTTCTTGTTTGTAAAATTTAACCCAATGCTTCTGTTACATTTGCCTATGTTATCCTAGAAATTTTCAAAGCCTAATGCAACAATAACAGAAGGGTAAATGCGGTATACAGGGAATAGTGCCGCTGTCCCTAGTTAATCAGGTATATTAGAAAAGGAAGCACTATAAGTGGTAACAGATTTTTCAGATTATGGGTGATTTAGAACGGAGTTACGCTGACCTGTACTGGAAGAGCTGACTAGAGTTTAACTATCTCTATGGGCAACGTTAGTTGTAGAACTGGTATACAGTATTACTACTTTCGGCTGACCAATGACAATGCGGGATTAGATTAGATTTGTAGACTTGCACAAATCCCGAAATGCAATTACCGTTAGTGGTGATTATTTTTACATTACAGCTTCATTTCCTATTTCTTCATGTTTTGTTTTTATTAGCAGTACTACTACGATACTGCAACTATATATCTTTATTTTTACATTATATTCCTGTTAGATATTATTATGCGTGCTACATGTGCTACACAAATTTTGCGTAGCTTCTGACGTTTGTTTATTAAGCTGCGAATAACTTGTTCTTATTGAATGCTGAATTTTATGACCAGTCTGAGGAGATGTAAACAAGCTCTGCTCAGTACCCAAGGCAGTAAAGGAAAAATTAGAAATAAAAAAAATATGATTCCAAATTTCTCTTTGAGTTGTTTATGTAAGTCTCGTGTAGTACAGCTTCAAAATTCAGTACGGGGTAGGGAGGCTGATGGGTATATTCGGGGGCTTTATCTGCTATTATATAAAGTGCTACGAGAGATTAACGTGGTCCAATTATTATTATTATTATTATTATTATTATTATTATTATTATTATTATTCGGTAGCCATGAATGTTACCGAAGTCAGCAATGTGTTCTTCGAACCAGTCATAGTCATGAGAAAAGCTAGGATTGTGTGTCCAGTCTTGAAATGTTTCGTCGTCTGTTTCCAAAAAAACCACAAGTTGCAGTATTGTCAGATACACCGTGAGAGTGAGACCAGTCGTGCACAGAAATCATAAGCAAATGTCACTATTTATTCAGCTTTCTGCGCGTCATCCATCTGCTGCCACTGTTCCGCGACGTAGACACCTTCACATATCCACACCTTAACGCCTTAATCTACGAGTATGTGACGCCAGCTGGCGCTGTGATTCATGAAACAGGCGAACTTTTTTTCCCTAGTTGTTAATCGTCAAACGGGGATGCTCATTGTACCAAACTGATCGTCTCAGCTGAGGAAGCAATCAAACTCAGGGGAGGCAGTGCGCGGGCGATGGAACACAGGGGAGTAATCATGCGCGACACATGGCTGTCAGGGCAATATTGAGCGATTGGCCATTGTCGGCTTCCACTGCGTACCCACTGCCGCTACATTAAGCTTTGTGCCTGTCAATCCCAAGGTAAGAAACGTTTTTCGGATGCGAAACTTTCGCCTATTCCAAGAAAAAATAGAACCCCAGCATCAATGAAAATTTAAAATCATTTTTTGACGCGCGAATAGAGACTATAGAGATCCATACCACATGTGAAATTCAAATGTTTACGTTACTTTCGGGGGAGATCGAGCCTTTCAAATTGGGAAATAATAACAATATATATAATAATAATAAGACTAGAAAATCTGCAATAGATGTAGAATTAACAAAATGGAAAGATCATATGGTTTGAACAAAAATATTTAAAACAAGAGAAGTACATCTAGAAAAAACAAAACTAGAACACTACACCACAGTGGTACGACCAGAATGTTTATATGGATCTGAATGCCTAACGATGAAACTATGGACAAACTAGAGGTACTGGAAAGAAGGATTACTAGAAAAATAATGGGTGCAATAAAAAATGCAGATGGTTGGAAAATAAGAAGTAATGAGGAAATCTACAAAAACATAGATAAAATATCTGAAGTACCGGCCAAACGAAGATTTACCTTCTTCGGACACCTCTACCGAATGGATGGAAATAGACTAAAAAAAACAAATACTCCTATACTTATGGAAGAAGAAATCGACAATAGCATGGATTACAGAAGTAAGGAAAGATCTAGAAAGAAACAACATCAAAGAATCAGAAATAGCAGAAAGAAGACGTTTTAAAAATAAAATACTAAATTTGGAAGGCTTTCAAAGCAGAAGAAATAAAAAATCGGGAACATGGACAGGACAAAGGAAGAGACTTCATGGGGAGAAAGTGAAAGAATACTGGAAAAATAGGAAAAAACAACAAAGGAAGAAGAGGAACTGAAGTTGTTAACGTGATCCTGGTTGGTCAATACGATAATAATAATGTTGTTGTTGTTGTGGTCTTCAGTCCTGAGACTGGTTTGATGCAGCTCTCCATGCTACTCTATCCTGTGCAAGCTTCTTCATCTCCCAGTACCTACTGCAACCTACATCTTTCTGAATCTGCTTAGTGTAGTCATCTCTTGGTCTCCCTCTACGATTTTTACCCTCCACGCTGCCCTCCAATGCTAAATTTGTGATCCCTTGATGCCTCAAAACATGTCCTACCAACCGATCCCTTCTTCTAGTCAAGTTGTGCCACAAACTTCTCTTCTCCCCAATCCTATTCAATACCTCCTCATTAGTTACGTGATCTACCCACCTTATCTTCAGCATTCTTCTGTAGCACCACATTTCGAAAGCTTCTATTCTCTTCTTGTCCAAACTGGTTATCGTCCATGTTTCACTTCCATACATGGCTACACTCCATACAAATACTTTCAGAAACGACTTCCTGACACTTAAATCTATACTCGATGTTAACAAATTTCTCTTCTTCAGAAACGATTTCCTTGCCATTGCCAGTCTACATTTTATATCATCTCTACTTCGACCATCATCAGTTATTTTACTCCCTAAATAGCAAAACTCCTATACTACTTTAAGTGTCTCATTTCCTAATCTAATCCCCTCAGCATCACCCGATTTAATCTGACTACATTCCATTATCCTCGTTTTGCTTTTGTTGATGTTCATCTTATATCCTCCTTTCAAGACACTGTCCATTCCGTTCAACTGCTCTTCCAAGTCCTTTGCTGTCTCTGACAGAATTACAATGTCATCGGCGAACCTCAAAGTTTTTATTTCTTCTCCATGAATATTAATACCTACTCCGAATTTTTCTTTTGTTTCCTTTACTGCTTACTCAATATACAGATTGAATAACATCGGGGAGAGGCTACAACCCTGTCTCACTCCTTTCCCAACCACTGCTTCCCTTTCATGCCCCTCGACTCTTATAACTGCCATCTGGTTTCTGTACAAATTGCAAATAGCCTTTCGCTCCCTGTATTTTACCCCTGCCACCTTCAGAATTTGAGAGTATTCCAGTTAACGTTGTCAAAAGCTTTCTCTAAGTCTACAAATGCTAGAAACGTAGGTTTGCCTTTTCTTAATCTTTCTTCTAAGATAAGTCGTAAGGTTAGTATTGCCTCACGTGCTCCAACATTTCTACGGAATCCAAACTGATCTTCCCCGAGGTCCGCTTCTACTAGTTTTTCCATTCGTCTGTAAAGAATTCGCGTTAGTATTTTGCAGCTCTGACTTATTAAACTGATAGTTCGGTAATTTTCACATCTGTCAACACCTGATTTCTTTGGGATTGGAATTATTATATTCTTCTTGAAGTCTGTGGGTATTTTGCCTGTCTCTTACATCTTGCTCACCAGATGGTAGAGTTTTGTCATGACTGGTTCTCCCAAGGCCATCAGTGGTTCTAATGGAATGTTGTCTACGCCCGGGGCCTTGTTTCGACTCAGGTCTTTCAGTGCTCTGTCAAACTCTTCACGCAGTATCGTATCTCCCATTTCATCTTCATCTACATCCTCTTCCATTTCCATAATATTGTCCTCAAGTACATCGCCCTTGTATAAACCCTCTATATACTCCTTCCACCTTTCTGCCTTCCCTTCTTTGCTTAGAACTGGGTTGCCATCTGAGCTCTTGATATTCATACAAGTGGTTCTCTTCTCTCCAAAGGCCTCTTTAATTTTCCTGTAGGCAGTATCTATCTTACCCCTAGTGAGACAAGCCTCTACATCCTTACATTTGTCCTCTAGCCATCCCTGCTTAGCCATTTTGCACTTCCTGTCGATCTCATTTTTGAGACGTTTGTATTCCTTTTTGCCTGCTTCATTTACTGCATTTTTATATTTTCTCCTTTCATCAATTAAATTCAATATTTCTTCTGTTACCCAAGGATTTCTATTAGCCCTCGTCTTTTTACCTACTTGATCCTCTGCTGCCTTCACTACTTCATCCCTCAGAGCTACCCATTCTTCTTCTACTGTATTTCTTTCCCCCATTCCTGTCAATTGTTCCCTTATGCTCTTCCTGAAACTCTCTACAACCTCTGGTTTTTTCAGTTTATCCAGGTCCCATCTCCTTAAATTCCCACCTTTTTGCAGTTTCTTCAGTTTCAATCTGCAGTTCATAACCAATAGATTGTGGTCAGAATCAACATCTGCCCCTGGAAATGTCTTACAATTTAAAACCTGGTTCCTAAATCTCTGTCTTACCATTATATAATCTATCTGATACCTTTTAGTATCTCCAGGTATACAACCTTCTTTTATGATTCTTGAACCAAGTGTTAGCTATGATTAAGTTATGCTCTGTGCAAAATTCTGCAAGGCGGCTTCCTCTTTCATTTCTTCCCCCCAATCCATATTCACCTACTATGTTTCCTTCTCTCCCTTTTCCTACTGACGAATTCCAGTCACCCATGACTATTAAATTTTCGTCTCCCTTCACTACCTGAATAATTTCTTTTATCTCGTCATACATTTCATCAATTTCTTCATCATCTGCAGAGATAGTTGGCATATAAACTTGTACTACTGTAGTAGGCGTGGGCTTCGTGTCTATCTTGGCCACAATAATGCGTTTACTATGCTGTTTGTAGTAGCTAATCCGCACTCCTATTTTTTTTATTCATTATTAAACCTACTCCTGCATTACCCCTAGTTGATTTTGTATTTATAACCCTGTAATCACCTGACCAAAAGTCTTGTTCCTCCTGCCACCGAACTTCACAATTCCCACTATATCTAACTTGAACCTATCCATTTCCCTTTTTAAATTTTCTAACCTACCTGCCCGATTAAGGGATCTGACATTCCACGCTCCGATCCGTAGACTGCCAGTTTTCTTTCTCCTGATAACGACGTCCTCTTGAGTAGTCCCCGCCCGGAGATTCGAATGGGGGACTATTTTACCTCCGGAATATTTTACCCAAGAGGACGCCATCATCATTTAATCATACAGTAAAGTTGCATAATAATAATAATAATAATAATAATAATAGCCAGTGTGGGGTCGTCAACCCCCATCTGGCGCGTCCCCAGGTGGCGGACAGGGGAACGCCCGACAGATATGCAGGGTAGGTGGGAAATAAAATAACACCCGCGGACCAAAATGACAACCAAAATCCATGCTGCGACTGACTTGGAGCAAGCGGCAATATGGTCAGTGTCTGTTGACCAAGGGGTGCGGCTGCAACATGTGCTCCAGGGAATGACAATCCCTGGTTCTAACAAACCTAGTGGACAACCACTGGACACCACTGCTTACAAGCAACCATGGCTCGTGCAAGTAATAACAGCAATACTCCAGGTGGTAACCAATCCATCCGCCAACAGACGGCACAACTGGGCATTCGGATTCTGGAGAACCCTGGCTTCCACGAATACAGAGGAAATGGGAGTTCTCTGGCAAACTTCCATTCAAGACAAGAACATACTTAGGGACTCAACACTCTCATACAGTTTGGAAAGCTGCACAACCAGGTGACAGAACTCGACAGAAGACACGTGTCACAGGCGAAGACACCAAGGACTACGGCAAATACCGCATCTTTAAAAGCAAAACTGACAGGCGCATTTCCAATGGCGCTCCACTACTGGGGATGGCCTTCATGGTTCACAAGACCATAGTCGAATTCATAAAAGAATTTATACCAGTAAACAAGCGACTGATGACTATTCGGGTTCAGTGCGCAAAAAAAGTACACACTAATCAACACACACGCCCCTACTAACCAGAGTAGCAAGAAAAACCCACAGGCCGCATAAAAATTCTGGTCGACCCTCGAGAAAGTGATGTCCAGTCCCCAGAGATGTCGTCAAACTACTCCTGGGCGACTTTAATGCACAGTCGGAAATTATCCAGCGCATAAATTTACTAGCAAAAATGGCACACGACTCTTAGAACTCTGCCAACAGAACAACCTGAAGCTCACGTCCGACATCCCTCAGAAAAAACCCTACAAAACAGAAAACTCGCGCTCACCAGTCCAGCAGTTAGGTGAGTTCCAAATCTACGCTGTGGCAATCTCGTACCCAGTACAGAAAGAGATCCACAATGCGCAGGTACGCAGGGGAGCCAACAGCGACTAGGATCATTACCTCACACGTGTCAAAGTCAAATTCACCCCAAAGAGAACTTTCGGTAAGAAAACCCCCTTACCAATATTTGACAGAAGAAGATCGCAGAATCTGGACTGAAAGAACCCTGGGAAAAACAATATGTAAATGACAAGCACAATTTCCACCGAAAAATCACAGAAAAAGCACAAACCGGTCATTCCTCTGAAGAACACCAAACACCCTTGGTGGGACACCGACTGCGAGAATGCACTCATCACTAGGAAAGTTGCATACCAGAAATAGAATAGCAAAAAATCTCCAGAAAATTTACAGGCTTTCAACGAAACACGAAAAACAACCGCAAAAATTATCACACAAGCCAAGAGAAAAGTCATGAAAGAACAGTTTGACTCCATAAAGGACAACGTCTGTAACTACAACACAAGAGATTTCCACAGGACGTTTACAGGGCAAATTCGAGGATACACACCACCGGACCTCTGTTTCAGGAAAAGTGATGGAAAATTGGCACTGACAAATAAGGATAACTGCAAGGTGCTGGAACAGTATTTCTCAGAACTTCTGAACTGTCCAGAACCCACAGAGAGGTTCATAGAGGAAGAACCGACAGAGAAACACACAGACTCACTACCCCCGCCACAAGAAGAGGTCCACAGACACATCCTTATACTCAAAAACAACAGAACATCTGGTGAAGACGATATAGTGGCCGAAGTACTAAAAACATCGGAGCAAACTCACTTAGAGAACTCACACAGATTATCACAGACATCTAGACATAAGAAAAGCTGCCAGATGACTGGAAATGCGCCCTGATTCATCCATTACATAAAAATAGCGACCGCACAGACGTAAAAAACTACAGGGGCATTTCCGTATTACAAGTCACACACAGGGGTCTTTCAGCATGCCTACTCAAAAGACACAGGACCAGCTGGAACACGAGATCGGCGAGTACCAGGCGGGCTTACGACCTGGTCGCTCCTGAAATCTTCAATTTGAGAACTATGCTGTAAATCAAAGCTCTCAGAAATACCCAGACATATGCGCTTTCGTTGACTTTAAGGAAGCGTATGACCTCGTTGACCGCCAGTCATTGTTCAACATCCTATATGAACAAGGTTTGGACAACAGAAACACGACATCAAAAGTGAAATTTACGAGGGAAATCTCTGAATACTTTGAGATCGGGGCAGGCATGCGTTAAGGTGATGCTCTCTCACCACTCCTCTTCAACCTAGTATTGGACAAAGTCATTAAGAAGTGGGAGAAAGAGCTGAAATTACAAGGATACTGGAAACCAGAGCGGCTAGGACGACCCAAGGATGAACTGGAAGTTGGCTGTTTAGCCTTCGCGGACGACCTGGCACTACTTGCAGACTACGAAACCACAGTAATCATGCATGTAGAAGTAGCAGAAAAAGTAGGGCTACAGATCTTCTTGCAAAAAACAGAGTTCTTCTGCGCGAAATTCAACATCTTGAATTTAAAAAAAATATGGCAAGATCAACAGAGTAACACATTTTAAATACCTAGGGGAAGTGCTCGAACCGACAGGAAAGGAGAAAATCATGCAGAACACCAGGAGCCGGCCGAAGTGGCCGTGCGGTTAAAGGCGCTGCAGTCTGGCACCGCAAGACCGCTACGGTCGCAGGTTCGAATCCTGCCTCGGGTATGGATGTTTGTGATGTCCTTAGGTTAGTTAGGTTTAACTAGTTCTAAGTTCTAGGGGACTAATGACCTCAGCAGTTGAGTCCCATAGTGCTCAGAGCCATTTGAACCATCTGAACACCAGGATATTGAAGATGAAGGGAGTCTTACACAAAACACAAGGTATCTACAACAAAAAATGTCTATCCACCTCCATCAAAATTAGTTACTACAATACTGTAATCAGACCTGATGTGCTATACGCCTCCGAGACACTGACGCTGCACACCAAGGGCGACGTAGAAAAGATTCTCACTGAGGAAAGAAAAATTATCAGGGAAATTATTGGAGCAAAACTCACACACGAAGGATAAAGGCTTCACTCCTGAGACACCACAGAGAAGTTGTCCAACCTCGCAACGGACATCAGAAACAGGCGACTAAAATTTTACGGCCACATCAGCAGACTCCTACAGACTAGACTCACTAACAGAATACTCATAAACATACCTAGGCTCAAAATCACTACCTCTTGGATGGCACAGGTCAAAATTGATCTGGGAAAAGCACAGATAGATTCAGCGGACATCACAGACAAAAGCGTCAATAGACACGAAATACACAAGTGGGAAGTAAAGTAAGAGAAGACAGCACCTAAAGCGCAGAGACCAATACGGACCGAAGAAAGGAAAAGGGCCTTTAGCGAACGAATGAAAGACTACTGGAAGAACAGCAAGAACAAGTAGTCATAAACGCTTCGCGTGGTCTGATAAAGGCCTGGAACGTGTGTAATATTATTATTTATACAAAGTAAACGCAACATGATCCGCAGCTCTGGAAAGATTCGTTGCCGAGAGAGTTATTTTGGTAATTAAGAGAGAGAACTTTTATAGCATAGCGCTGTGGTGGCTACTTGCCGATCGTACACCTTGTGGCGAGAACCTCGTAACTCTGGACCTTCAACGTCAGATGCCAACTAATTTAAATCAGACTTACGTGCGTCAGGTCTTCAATGGCGCTAGTGTGTGCCAGCTCGTCAGACAAAACAGCGGCGCTCCAAAACCACATGACCTTTCTTTACACTTTCGTTCCACCGTCGCACACCAATATAATTATCTACTGACCAACTAGCCACATTGCTATACGCAATCAGTTGGATTATAATTCGCTGAGAAGGTAATAACACAGAGTAGTTTGAAGGTAGCCGAGGTTTTCACAATTCAGTGCTCAGTCTTAGTAAAACCCAGGTTGTGTGTTCCATTGCTATGGAAGTTTCGATCGAATTCTGACGCTGCTTCCCCCATTCAAAGCTTTTAATAGCATTACTAGTCCGAGAAGACAATATGATAAGTTGAATGCAACACAAAGACGAAGGTAATACATACTAACGAAATCTAGATATGCTGACGAACACGGCTACTTACGTGAATCGCAATAACGTCAATAAATGCAGAATTTCAAAGTATATGCCTGAGCTATCCTGAAGGTGTTTGTAACACAGTGACATTAAACAACAACCACTGCCTTTCTGC
Organism: Schistocerca nitens; assembly: GCF_023898315.1. Taxonomy (NCBI): domain Eukaryota; kingdom Metazoa; phylum Arthropoda; class Insecta; order Orthoptera; family Acrididae; genus Schistocerca; species Schistocerca nitens. The sequence continues at coordinate 387,960,434 of NC_064617.1, forward strand.
AAAAATGCAGGCAAAATGTAAATGAATATTCTGCTGTTCTCTCTAATTACTGAGTGGTTTGTAAAGAAACCGCTAAATGCATGAAAGTGTTGCTCAACATTTCACATACTATTACACAGATGCCAAGCCTGCAATAAATTCCGATAAAAATAACTGACGGTAACGTCACATCAATAGTTTATGGAATTATACGACGTATAGTCAACATTCAACCAATAAATTTTGCAACGAAGTAACTGCACACGTCTATAAATCTATATTAAAAACCTAACTAGCAAAAATCTCTGAAAGTTCTTGCCCGATTTACTTCGTATTTGAGCACGATCCCAAACATTCGGACTGATGTAGGCTGTGTACAAATTTTCTGTTAAAAGCAACTACGGGAAAGAAAATGCTGCGTTGTGAAAATGTGCTGTTCCGTTTTCTTTCACGCACCCGGTTTTAGCTGTGATAGCAGGGCATTTAAAACATTAAAATAAACTGTTTCTCCCATATACGAGTATACAGGGTGATCCATTGATAGTGACCGGGCCAAATATCTCACGAAATAAGCATCAAACAAAGAAACTACAAAGAACGAAACTCGTCTAGCTTGAAAGGGGAAACGAGATGGCGCTATGGTTGGCCCGCTAGATGGCGCTGCCATAGGTCAAACGCTTATCAACTGTTTTTTTTTAAATAGGAACCCCCATTTTTTATTACATATTCGTGTAGTACGTAAAGAAATATGAATGTCTTAGTTGGACCACTGTTTTCGCTTTGTGATAGATAAAGCTGTAATACTCACAAACTTATAGGTACATGGTATCACGTAACATTCTGCCAGTGCGGACGGTATTTGCTTCGCGATACATTATCCGTGTTAAAATGGACCGTTTACCAATTGCGCAAAAGGTCGATATCGTGTTGAAGTATTGCTATTGTGATCAAAATGCCCAACGGGAGTGTACTATGTATGCTGTTCGGTATCCTGGACTAATCATCCAAGGGGTCTGGGACCGTTCGCCGGATAGTTACGTTATTTAAGGAAACAGGAAGTGTTCAGCCACATGAAACGTCAACCACGACCTGCAACAAATGATGATGCCCAAGTAGGTGTTTTAGGTGCTGTCACGGCTAATCTGCACATCAGTAGCAGACAAATTGCGCGAGAATCGGGAATTTCTAAAACGTCGGTGTGGAGAATGCTACATCAATATCGCTTGCACCCGTACCATATTTCTATGCACCAAGAATTGCATGGCGACGACTTTGAACGTCGTGTACAGTTCTGTCACTGGGCACAAGAGAAATTACGGGACGATGACAGATTTGTTGCACGCGTTCTATTTAGCGACGAAGCGTCATTCACCAACAGCGGTAACGTAAACCGGCATAATATGCACCATTGGGCAACGGAAAATCCACGATGGCTGCGGCAAGTGAAACATCAGCTATCTTGGCGGGTTAAAGTATGGTGCGGCATTATGGGAGGAAGGGTAATTGGCCCCCATTTTATCGATAGCAATCTAAATGGTCCAGTGTATGCTGATTTCCTACGTAATGTTCTACCGATGTTACTACAAGTTGTTTCACTGCATAACAGAATGGCGCTGCACTTCCAACATGATGGATGTCCGGCAAATAGCTCGCGTGCGGCTGAAGCGGTATTGAACAGCATATTTCATGACAGGTGGATTGGTCGTCGGGGCACCATACCATGGCCTGCACGTTAACCAGATCTGACGTTCCCGGAATTCTTTCTGTGAGGAAAGTTGAAGGATATTTGCTATTGTGATCCACCGACGACGCCTGACAACATGCGTCAGCGCTTTGTCAATGCATGTGCGAACATTACGGAAAGCGAACTACTTGCTGTTGAGAGGAATGTCGTTACACGTATTGCCAAATGCATTGAGGTTGACGGACATCATTTTGACCATTTATTGCATTAATGTTGTATTTACAGGTAATCACGCTGTAACAGCATGCGTTCTCAGAAATGATAAGTTCACAAAGGTACACGTATCACATTGGAACAACGTTCTGTATTTTAATTTAAAAAACCTACCTGTTACCAAATGTTCGTCTAAAATTGTGAGCCATATGTTTGTGACTATTATAGCGCCATCTATCACAAAGCGAAAAAAAGTGGTCCAGCTAAAACATTCATATTTCGTTACGCACTACACGAATATGTAATAAAAATGGGGTTCCTATTTTTAAAAAACGCAGTTGATATCCGTTTGACCTATGGCAGCGCCATCTAGCGGGCCAACCATAGCGCCATCTGGTTTCCCCCTTCAAGCTAAACAAGTTTCGTTCTTTGTATTTTTTTCGTTTGACGCTTATTTCGTGAGATATTTGGCCTGGTCACGATCATTGGACCACGCTGTATTGTTCCTCCGCATATGTAATCTTAAACAAAAATTGCATACACAACCACATACTGTTTTGTTTTCTTCTTCGCAACCGGTTTTAACAAAAAGCCTGTACATTAGGAAGGTTGTATATATGGCTTATCGGTTTGTGATTACATAGGTTATTTCAGAATGAATACACAGGTTTTAAGGCTTTATAGCACTTACTATATTAATTTTACTGTTAACCTATAAAAAATACATCAAATGAAAGAAAAACTCGAACAGTTTTTGTTACAAGTGTTCAATGTGAACACCGTTCGTCACACATCGAATCGATAGGAGAGTTCTTCCCAAACTTTGATCAGTGTGTCTGGAGTAAGTGTTGCAGCAACGCCGTTTCTAAAGACGAGTAGATCAGCTGGTAGCGGAGGCACATACACCTTACCCTTTATGAAGCCCCAAAGGTAAAAGTCGCATGGCGTCAGACCGTGTGTGAACGTGGAGGTCACACAAAACAAGCTCGGTCATTCCGCCCATTGCGGTCAATCCAGCGGTCGGGTACAACGTCGTTTAACCAGTCACGTACTGAGTTATGCCAGTAACGCGGCGCACCATCTTGCTGCCAAATGAAGTTCTGTGGTTCAGCTTCTTCCGATCGAAGAAAGAGCCATAGTTCTAGTGCATCAAGTTAATAATCACCAACTACTGTTGCTTCACCGAAAAGACCTATTAAACTTTCTGCCGGGATATGGCACAAAAAACTTTCAATTTAGGGGAGTCTCGTTCCAACTGTACCATATCGCCGCTGGATCTGGTAATTCACGACCAACCTTCCGAACAGATTTCTTGGGGTACGCGTGAAAGAGTATCACTCGTTCAACACTTTCTTCAGTCACACTTTGTCATTCCATACTCTTTCCTGTACTACTACGTAATCTGAATCGTCTGAAACTTTTTAATGCTACCCGTTCTCAGATTAAAAGTAAGCGAAATAACGTCACAGTAGATATTATCCTCCTCACAGATCCAGCAGCTCGTCAAGTCTTTGTCATACGTCGTATACCAAAGATCTCAACCGATTTATCCATTCAATATAAGCGAATCTAGGTTTAACTTACAATAAAAATAAAGAAGGTTCAAGGGCGAACATTCAAATACGTTGGAATCGATTTAAGATCTGAGGATTTTTACCAACCTTCCGAAATTAGTTTTAGTCAGCGCAAAGCATACGACTGTATCATGCACAGTGTACAGTCTACGAAAAATATGTTTTTAGATGCTCATGGAGTCACTGATAAAACGTATTTGTTTAATCTACTTCTTGTATATGTTTGATCGACAAGTTGATTAGCTATTGGTGCAGCGCCATCGGGTGCCTCTGCTATACTACGTTCATCAGAAGAACAAACCTTATGTAAACACTACTTTATGTATGGAACCTCACTGGACTTCGTTCCACGTGGAGCAGAAGCCAGGCTGTCCCGAGTACAGTCAAGTACGATAACGAGGACCCGGGATCCGTTTAACGCTGTCCGCTACGCGTACACCGACTCAGCGATAATAAGGGACAACAGCTTAACCGGCGCGTTTAACTTTCATGCAGTGATGTGAACAGCTGTAATAAAGACGGAAAAAGAGACGAGTAAAGAACCACGTAGCCTTTAATGTCATTTAATTTTTAGACAGAAGGAAATAATGGTAAAACTCAGGCGACACGCTTGTTAGGTGATCTGCTGGAAAACATAACATGCTCTCGATCTTAGCTAACATAGTAGCATAATTGAGTGAGTGGTGAAAATTCGTGACTGTAAAAAGGGCAATTTTTCTACATGAGCTACGTGCGGCGTAAAATCGCACTGCTGCGCTTTCACCATGTGGTTAAATATTGAAGCCACTGAAGGTATTACAGTGAGTCGTCTGGTAACCTCCGAACTTCTTCCATATCGGAATCCGAGGAATGCGATACATTTCAGAGCTGCTAACGAGGTGATCAGCAATAGAATCTCAAGCCACCCACAAGCCCACTTTTCCTCCTCCTCTTTTATGACGTGCTGTTCTGCATTTCGCCATCGCTAGGCAGTGACGTGTCACACAGTTTCGTGCATTAGTTCCAGTAAATTTGGCAGCGTAAGTGTCTCATTATTTCTCGTGACATATCCATTATTTTGGCTCGAGATCAATTCTATTGGGTTCAGATTGCAGTGTTAAGGTGACAACTGTAAAAATGCGGCATTTGTACAGTGTGCTCGACGCAGTGAAAATTGTTTTCCATGTTTCTACGACGTTTATCACTCTGGCTCGTGTGATATCACATCTGTCCTATAAAACAATGGGCATATTCAGACAATGAGTATTTGATTTTTCATTTTTCAGCAGAAAATTCAATTGTGTAATGTTTTCATAACTTCAAAATCTTTTATAATAATCGATAATTAACAATGTGTATTTGCAATGAAAACCAGAATTCTGCATGTGATATGTAATTAGAAACTAGAAGACGAGCATTTTCCTTGAAAAAAGTGGTGGTTAAGTATGAGTTAATTACCACATATTTGATAAATTTCGTACTTAAATGACTTAGGTATTCAAGCCGAACAAAAAGGAATTGTAGAACACAACGGGTTTCGAGCCGCCGCTCACCAGTCTACTCTTATTAACCTACGATGCTACCGATTAGGCTACGAATATAATAACAATACCACCTCATTCATTTATTACATCGTGTTTCACGAAAAACGTCAAACCTGATTTTTCTCTGTAATGTTGTGCAAAACGTCAAGAACAACTTGTTTCTAGCCATTAAAGGTATTCCGCGCGCGTGTTTCGCTACGAAGCAGGAAGCAGTGTCATCAATTTTCGCGGGACAATCGAACTAAAGGAGCGCTTACAGAGACTGTAACTTATACGGTTTTAGAAATAAAAATTACGTAGCTAAAGTATGGTTAAGAAAAACTTTGTTGGCTATTCATATACCAGAACGTCTTAATATTTCATTTACAGTGACACAGTAATAAGATATCTGACACTTGAGTTGGACGTACTTCCAAGAGCGGAACAAGAACAGTGTACGAGAGTTACGGCGGCGGACCAATCATCGCGTTTGTGTTTGTTTACTTCTGGTTTATTCTTATGATGAACGGAGTATACACTTCTAATTGGTGGTAGAACTGCTGATTCCAGTTCCAAATTACCCACAAATGTATCCTGTAGCCAAAAGTGGCGAGATAAATCAGTCATAGTAAACCTTTTCAAGATGCAAAACTAATTATTTAGGATGAATGCACTTCGATACATCTAGCTCATGTTGATGGAACCAAACGTACTCTCAGAGATCTTACAATTACATCTTGTGATGAAATTTCTAAAGGAAAAGGGCTGATGTTATCGACAGGGGATCTCAAGTTGATTCCGTATTCCTAGATTTCCGGAAAGCTTTTGACACCGTTCCTCACAAGCGACTTCTAATCAAGCTGCGGGCCTATGGGGTATCGTCTCAGTTGTGCGACTGGATTCGTGATTTCCTGTCAGGAAGGTCGCAGTTCGTAGTAATAGACGGCAAATCATCGAGTAAAACTGAAGTGATATCAGGTGTTCCCCAGGGAAGCGTCCTGGGACGTCTGCTGTTCCTGATCTATATAAATGACCTGGGTGACAATCTGAGCAGTTCTCTTTAGGCTAGGCGCAAATTGAGAAGCGTATAGCACGTGTGACGTGACACGACACTACAGCGCGACACGCACGTGCCGCACGGTCGCGCGGGTCCAGCGCATATTGCGAGGCGTACACCATACTTCGCACGAGCCGACTGGCGACACTCTGCGCTGACTGAACCGAAGCGCGCGCAACCTCTTATCTTTCTCAAACGATTTTACAGAAACTATTATCTGAAAATATATGATTTTTGCCTTACTTGTAGCGTTATATGGCAGCTTCGTGACGAAGTGCCCATCACCTCGCTAATGACCATTCTTGTGATGTACACATTTTAGTAAGACCCTACGCAAAACTCAAAAAGTTTGCAAGGAAAATTAGGGGTCGCTGTGATTTTGCGTTTGGTGCGTATTACACCATATGTTGCTGCGTATGAAATTCAGCTAACATGCTGAATTTTTGTTTAGACTTGGGAGGAGATCTCTATCTGCCTCCGATCACGAGAAAATGGATCCCATGTAACGCGCTCACTTCCGATCTCACGCCCGCGAGAATGAAATACTCGCAACATCTCTCGTATCTCCTTAACCGCTCGAGACATCGAAACGAAAGTTTGGCGAATGATAGCACACAAGGAGGAGAGTGTTTTGCCAATGATTAAACACACGGAACTTCCTTATCTATGGCGAAATATCACTACTTATACTTCTTTTTTTATTTATTTCACTCCAGTGACTAATTTTTTATGAGTTATCGACAGCTAGCGAAACAAGAGCTTTCTAGTATGAAAATAAACATGAAATTTCTTTTATGTTACTGCAAATCGATACTATGAGGTTTTTCGTAAGCTATTGAGCTCTGTGCTTGCCAATTACTTGTTTAATGACGCCTTCCATTTCGGAATTCTGTCTCAATAGCTGCTGTGAGATGAGTTTGGCAAATTACACTGTGACAAAGGAAGTACAATTAAACCAGTCACCAAGAGAAATGTGGCCTTTACTCATAAATGGTGACGCTTCTTCGAATGAGAAAAGGTTAACAACTCACACAAAAACAGATTGGCAATTCTGTTGGAATTTCGGTGGAATCCCCGTAACCGATCGTATTTTTCACACTGAGCGACTGGAATGGAAATTTACCAAAGGATTTTATTCCTTCTCTTGATCTGAGCAGTATTAAAATAATGACGAGAGTTACTTCAGGCGGAATGATAGGCACATGCCAGATACTGTTTACTCACCTAGGGCTTGCCAAACTGACAATGCGTGATCGCGAATAAAATAGTTGTTGTTGAGAAAAATAAACAATTGATCTGTCGCACAACACAATGGTCAGTGTATTGCCAGCAGCGAAGGATAATGCGCGCGATAGGAATGCACAAGCTAGCTAGCCATGTGTGCCTTGTGAGATGGAGTTCGAAAAACATTGTCATGAAAGTAGATCTGCCTTTGTCAGCAGCACATTTCAACAAATTAAATATCTTGTTGTTGTTGTGGTCTTCAGTCCTGAGACTGGTTTGATGCAGCTCTCCATGCTACTCTGTCCTGTGCAAGCTTCTTCATCTCCCAGTACCTACTGTAACCCACATCCTTCTGAATCTGCTTAGTGTATTCATCTCTTGGTCTCCCTCTACGATTTTTACCCTCCACGCTGCCCTCCAATGCTAAATTTGTGATCCCTTGATGCCTCAAAACATGTCCTACCAACCGATCCCTTCTTCTAGTCAAGTTGTGCCACAAACTTCTCTTCTCCCCAATCCTATCCAATACCTCCTCATTAGTTACGTGATCTACCCACCTTATCTTCAGCATTCTTCTGTAGCACCACATTTCGAAAGCTTCTATTCTCTTCTTGTCCAAACTGGTTATCGTCCATGTTTCACTTCCATACATGGCTACACTCCATACAAATACTTTCAGAAACGACTTCCTGACACTTAAATCTATACTCGCTGTTAACAAATTTCTCTTCTTCAGAAACGCTTTCCTTGCCATTGCCAGTCTACATTTTATATCCTCTCTACTTCGTCCATCATCAGTTATTTTACCCCCTAAATAGCAAAACTCCTTTACTACTTTAAGTGTCTCATTTCCTAATCTAATTCCCTCAGCATCACCCGACTTAATTTGACTACATTCCATTAACCTCGTTTTGCTTTTGTTGATGTTCATCTTATATCCTCCTTTCAAGACACTGTCCATTCCGTTCAACTGCTCTTCCAAGTCCTTTGCTGTCTCTCACAGAATTACAATGTCATCGGCGAACCTCAAAGTTTTTACTTCTTCTCCATGAATTTTAATACCTACTCCGATTTTTTCTTTTGTTTCCTTTACTGCTTGCTCAATATACAGACTGAATAACATCGAGGAGAGGCTACAACCCTGTCTCATTCTCTTCCCAACCACTGCTTCCCTTTCATGCCCCTCGACTCTTATAACTGCCATCTGGTTTCTGTACAAATTGCAAATAGCCTTTCGCTCCCTGTATTTTACCCCTGCCACCTTCAGAATCTGAAATAGAGTATTCCAGTCAACATTGTCAAAAGCTTTCTCTAAGTCTACAAATGCTAGAAACATAGGTTTGCCTTTTCTTAATCTTCCTTCTAAGATAAGTCGTAAGGATAGTATTGCCTCACGTGTTCCAAAATTTCTACGGAATCCAAACTGATCTTCCCCGAGGTCCGCTTCTATCAGTTTTTCCATTCGTCTGTAAAGAATTCGCGTTAGTATTTTGCAGCTGTGACTTATTAAACTGATAGTTCGGTAATTTTCACATCTGTCAACACCTGCTTTCTTTGGGATTGGAATTATTATATTCTTCTTGAAGTCTGTGGGTATTTCGCCTGTCTCATACATCTTGCTCACCAGATGGTAGAGTTTTGTCAGGACTGGTTCTCCCAAGGCCATCAGTAGTTCTAATGGAATGTTGTCTACTCCCGGGGCCTTGTTTCGACTCAGGTCTTTCAGTGCTCTGTCAAACTCTTCACGCAGTATCGTATCTCCCATTTCATCTTCATCTACATCCTCTTCCATTTCCATAATATTGTCCTCAAGTACATCGCCCTTGTATAAACCCTCTATATACTCCTTCCACCTTTCTGCCTTCCCTTCTTTGCTTAGAACTGGGTTGCCATCTGAGCTCTAGCTCTTGATATTCATACAAGTGGTTCTCTTCACTCCAAAGGTCTCTTTAATTTTCCTGTAGGCGGTATCTATCTTACCCCTAGTGAGGCAAGCCTATACATCCTTACATTTGTCCTCTAGCCATCCCTGCTTAGCCATTTTGCACTTCCTGTCGATCTCATTTTTGAGATGTTTGTATTCCTTTTTGCCTGCTTCATTTACTGCATTTTTATATTTTCTCCTTTCATCAATTAAATTCAATATTTCTTCTGTTATCCAAGGACTTCTATTAGCCCTCGTCGTTTTACCTACTTGATCCTCTGCTGCTTTCACTACTTCATCCCTCAGAGCTACCCATTCTTCTTCTACTGTATTTATTTCCCCCATTCCTGTCAATTGTTCCCTTATGCTCTCCCTGAAACTCTCTACAACCTCTGGTTTAGTCAGGTTATCCAGTTCCCATCTCCTTAAATTACCACCTTTTTGTAGTTTCTTCAGTTTTAATCTACAGTTCGTAACCAATAGATTGTGGTCAGAGTCCACATCTGCCCCTGTAAATGTCTTACAATTTAAGACCTGGTTCCTAAATCTCTGTCTTACCATTATATAATCTATCTGATACCTTTTAGTATCTCCAGGACTCTTCCACGTATACAACCTTCTTTTATGATTCTTGAACCAAGTGTTAGCTATGATTAAGTTATGCTCTGTGCAAAATTCTACAAGGCGGCTTCCTCTTTCATTTCTACCCCCCAATCCATATTCACCTACTATGTTTCCTTCTCTCCCTTTTCCTACTGACGAATTCCAGTCACCCATGACTATTAAATTTTCGTCTCCCTTCACTATCTGAATAATTTCTTTTAGCTCGTCATACATTTCATCAATTTCTTCATCATCTGCAGAGCTAGTTGGCATATAAACTTGTACTACTGTAGTATGCATGGGCTTTGTGTCTATCTTGGCCACAATAATGCGTTCACTATGCTGTTTGTAGTAGCTAACCCGCACTCCTATTTTTTTATTCATTATTAAACCTACTCCTGCATTAACTCTATTTGATTTTGTATTTATAACCCTGTAATCACCTGACCAAAAGTCTTGTTCCTCCTGCCACCGAACTTCACTAATTCCCACTATATCTAACTTTAACCTATCCATTTCCCTTTTTAAATTTTCTAACCTACCGGCCCGATTAAGGGATCTGACATTCCACGCTCCGAAATTAAATATATCTAATCATAACACTCTTTTAGGATATTCCTACTTTCTTCAGGCGGCCGGAGTGGCCGTGCGGTTCTAGGCGCTACTGTCTGGAACCGCGTGACCGCTACGGTCGCAGGTTCGAATCCTGCCTCGGGCATGGATGTGTGTGATGTCCTTAGGTTAGTTAGGTTTAGGTAGTTCTAAGTTCTAGGGGACTGATGACCACAGCAGTTAAGTCCCATAGTGCTCAGAGCCATTTGAACCATTTGAGTATTTTCTTCATTTGTGTAGCCTGTTGTTGTATAATTAGTTTATTAATGCTGATAATGTCCGTGCAACAACTGAAATGCTTTTTATCATCAAGGCGAACCAATTAAAATATTGTTATTTGTGACTACTTTTCGACTGTTTCTAGCTTGCAGTGGAAATATGTCGTTCACATGCATGTAGTACAGCGTGTCGTATTACATTATTACATCCATATCAGAGTAATCACAGTGAAACTTCTATACTTCAGATCTTGGACGCTTTTTACCAGAAGCACAAAGGGATCACACCTGTGGAGATTATCTCTTTCTAAATTTTTGTAACAGATCGTACAGATACGCTAGCTTACTAGGCAGCGAGAATATAATCTTGCTTTACTTTCCTGCCTTGATTCTTAATCACATGATTTTATAATATTCCTTGCTTCCTTATTCACTACCCTCTGTCCCTTCTTGCGATCTGAAAACATCGCGGAGGCATATGGTGCAATTCCAGCGGCCAATGGCTCATCAGTTACTGAAGTATACATTTTTCTTGACAGAAGAAAAACAAAACAAAACTATGCAGATATAAATAACAGAAAATTATAACGTGCTAACGAAGAAAGCTGGAGCGTTTAAATGGCGAAAAACGAAACACTACCCAAAGGCAATAAAATTCAGTACACAGTAAGACAAAATTTATCGTATTGGCAATACTACCACTGCTGATATGCGCCGTTCCGATGTGAGCATATGGCCGGGCTACTTTTCCGCTCCTCGCCTCAAATTTCTCCCGGTGCTAGCGAGGCAAGCGCGACGCGCGGCGCGAGAAACTGCCTCAGCCACAACGTCGCGCGACCTGGCGCAGGCGCGTGTCGCGTCCCAGTCGCGTCGCGTCGCAATTTGCGCGGTCCCATTTGAACCTGTGATGTTACAAAAACGCGCGCTACGCTGCGTCGCGCCACACGCGCTATACGCGTCTCAATTTGCGCCTAGCCTTAGGGTGTTCGCAGATGATGCTGTAATTACCGTCTAGTAAGGTCATCCGAAGACCAGTATCAGTTGCAAAGCGATTTAGAAAACATTGCTGTATGGTGTGGCAGGTGGCAGTTGACGCTAAATAACGAAAAGTGTGAGGTGATCCACATGAGTTCCAAAAGAAATCCGTTGGAATTCGATTACTCGATAAATAGTACAATTCTCAAGGCTGTCAATTCAACTAAGTACCTGGGTGTTAAAATTACGAACAACTTCAGTTGGAAAGACCACATAGATAATATTGTGGGGAAGGCGAGCCAAAGGTTGCGTTTCATTGGCAGGACACTTAGAAGATGCGAAATCAGAGCTCGAACAGAAAGGTTTAGGTGTTCGTTTTTCCCGCGCGCTGTTCGGGAGTGGAAGGGTAGGGAGATAGTATGATTGTGGTTCGATGAACCCTCTGCCAAGCACTTAAATGTGAATCGCAGATTAGTCATGTAGATGAAAGTCTGTTTTAAATCACCACCTGTATGGGTATTCGTTATTTATTTAAATTTAAGAAATCACGTTAGAGTATCCTTTGAAGGTGGTGACGTTCACTTCCCATTACAATTACTCACTGTTGGAAATGGTACAATACCACATGACCACAGCTATATATCTGTCGATAACAAACATGTTAATATTATGCAAACAATTGATTCTCCAACTCCTGAAGTTTATCCTAATGTCAATGATCTTTCACAAAATCCATATCATTGGATTTGTGAAAGAGGAATCATTACACCCCGAAATATTTCTGCGCCTGAAATAAACTGTATCTTTTTGGAAAAAGTAATAGAATGCAAGGAATATCTACGAACGTCACTATAGTCATCACTGAAATGCACTTCAATACCCTCAAGGGTTTCTAAATTCGCTAAATTCACCTGGTTTTCCGTCATACAGTTTGAGGGTTAAAGCCAGCGTTCCTGTAATACTATTCTGCAATATCAATCCTCCGAAGCTTTGTAATGGTACCGGTTTGCAGATTAAAACTGTGGCAAGTAATGCCATTGAAGCCACTGTCCCCATTTAGCAGCTGAAGAGCTCGCTCTCATACCCCGCATAGCAATGATACCAACCATTTGTCAATTCGTTTTAAGCTACTTGAATTCCCAATCATGCTTTCGTTTCTAATAACAGTAAACAACGCTCGAAGTCAGTATAAAAGTGGATGGAGCTGATTTAAGATCAGAATGTTTTTCGCAGGGTCAGTTTTACGTTGCCCTTTTACGAACTGACAGTTCGGAAAACCAGTTCATACCGTTATCACTCAGTATCCAAAAAACAAAAACAGTTGTAGTGTATATCCTGAAGTTTTATAATTGTATTGTCTGCAAAAATTTTATACTTGTCTACAAAAATTTAAAAGAAAACCTTAAAAATATTTAAAAAACCACAACCAGAAACAAAGGCGTCTTTTTCATTAATATTCTATATGATTTATTGTAATTTCGAGTTCCATACCTTCAAAGGCGAAGTCGAACGAGGTACCGAAATTTGCGCCCTAATACAATTCCCACGGATACTCCAGATTACGACGCATATCCAATTCCTATTCATATTTAGCAGCTGCGAAGCAATGATGTGTTCACTAGTAGAAAATATGGTTAAGAGTATGTATAAAGAATGCTAATACCAGCTGTGTCTGTAATATGTTGAAACAGATGTCGTTAAATGATTAGCTTTTTATATGTAACTAAGCTTTTACTATCGTTTCTCTTCTGCTAAATCAAGCTATACGTGTGGGAGATGGTAGGTCAATGAAGAGTCATTTCCTGCGGTGATGCGTGGTTCCTGTTGACGTGTAACAACGAGCGGCAATGTGTCGTCGCGCTCGCTAACAGGGAGGTGCTATAATGAAGACGGACTGGCTCATAGTCTATTTTGGCATGCACGCATACACGATAAGGTTGACATCAACCAGGACTGATTGCAACATCGAAGTGCTTTGTTAGGCTCGGTCCTATTGAAGTTGATTTTTCATTGCCTTCCCCCAGCCATTTACAGTGGGACCTACATTGCAATGTTGACTCCTTACCATAGTGTGCTTTGGCGTTCCGCACATTCGCAAATTATCAGGATAAAAAAAGGCCCGGAACGACTGGGGATCGAGTGCCGGATTTTTGTGCTGTGCGTGGTGCTTCTAATCAATGTTGTCCTTGAAGAAAGCGTAGATCATTTACAGCAGATAAACTCACCATTTCTCAGACTGTTGCAGCATTGTCGTAAGGCGACGGGTGTACTTCCGTGCTGACCCCGAGTTACTGATAACAATCGAACACTTCCTCATATGTAATGCACTGTAAATTCTGTATTCTGACGCATCTTCTCACACATATATTTTGTTAAACCAGTTGTACAGTGACGATAAAATTTTCATACGTTCACTAAGCACCATAACGGATGTTTTGAACTTACGCTGCTATTATCAAACCAGGCCCGCCCTCTTTCAATTTACTTTTTACTACAATTTATTCATCAATTTGATAGGGCTACTGCTTGTCTATTCTACCTTCCGAAATATACTCCAAATCCTTGCTCCTACGTTACACAGTCATATGATACTTCATCGCCGGCAGTTGTGGCCGAGCGGTTCTAGGCGCTTCAGTCTGGAACCGCGCGACCGCTTCCTTAGAAATTAGTTAGGTGTAAGTAGTTCTAAGTTCTAGGGGACTGATGACCTCAGATGTTAAGTCCCATAGTGCTCAGAGCCATTTGAACCATTTTTGCTACTTCATCAAAACCAGATCAAAGGCGCATGGACTTTCAAGTTTACACTTTTCTAGTTTTCTGGCATGCAGTATGAGGCACGGAGTCAGACATGCTCTGCAGAGAAACTGGCAGGTGCCATACCTCTTCAGACAAGCCTACGATGTATGTAATGAATCAGCACTAGGAATGCTCTTTCCAGCGCTATCGGCTAGCAGTTGTTCGAGGCGACAGCGTAGCAGCGTCTTGTTAGGAAGGAATCCGGCCATCCTGACACACATTTTCCACGTTATCCGCAAGTCACTCCAGGTGAAAGTAAGGACGCTTCTTTCACCAAGGTCACTACTAGCAACTGACGAGCCATTACCGTCGCAATCAAAACTGCTTTCAGTCACCTCGACTTTGTCATTAATAGGAAAAGACTAGCAGCCGCATGTATTTAAAAAAATTTCTGTTTATTATATTACACAAAAATTATCATTAATCTGCTATTCCCATGTTGACTTCCTAATTTAGTGGGGATGCATATAAAGGCTATAAAAAATGTCTTTCATATTCTGACTGGTGGTAGTACGCACCAAAACAAGACAAAAATTTCCAGTTAACATTGCCTCTGAAATTCATACCTTATAAGCTACTAGCAGCTCTTTTGCTGCACGCTCTTTTCTATTACGAGCGATCAACGAAAAAACATTAAACTAATGTCACATTCCTCTGCTTTTGTCCATGGACATAGCAAACTTCCTTTGGTTTATTACTGTAAACTGTGTTTACAGTTCTAGGTAAGTGCACTGCATGTATAGTTCTCACAGAACGTTTCGCTGTTTTTATAAGTTTGTGAAATTAAAAGCTTTATTGTGTGTGGTGCTTACGGGAGCTCTACAGCGAGGTTATCAGCGCTCTTATACACATTCAAAGAAACGAATGTAGAAAAAACAATCAAAACGTGCTCATATGCGATAAGACAACGGGAAAGAATGAAAGATGCTGTACATGAGACTAAATGACAAGTACAACGGCAAAGGAGCTAAAAGGAAAGCACAGGAAAATGTCACTGGTTGACCACTTACGTAAAATATGAGTAAGCCAGTCGGACTGTGAACATGTTAAAACCAATGCCCTAAAATCTTGGGAAAAACGTTGGACAACTCACAAAAAACTCTAACCATATTCGCTTGATCATTACCTAAAATAGATTGCAGATCAGTCGGCAAATCAGCCGCGCCCCCTGGTTGGAAAATAATTTTTTAAACTGTAGTTTCATCTTCCAACATAAGAGAACTCTTTATTATTTCACATGAGAAATGGCGGACATTGTTTTTGGCGATGGCTCGAAGTCAAGTCGTATTTAACAAGCTCTGCTGTGTCACAGTAACAGAATAAAGAGTTCTCTTATGTTTACTGCATTCTGTATGCCGTTCGTAAAAGCGAAGAGCATGCAGCAGAATAGATGAGTCACACAGTACCGAAGACGTACAAGCGCATACAGCTCTCAAGCATTTTACAGCCCATGTTTCGTTCAATTTTTTTTCCCTTTTTTACACATACCTTTTAAAAGACTGATTATTTTAACACCCTGTATAAGACTGTGTGATTTTATTTTTGTGTATTTTCAGACAAATACCGTTCTAAATACTTCTTGCTATCTCTGAAGCTTCAGTTATCGCTTCTTCATAGTAGCACGAACACGAGTCGTATTCATACTGAACAGCGCCTAAGGATGATGGGTGTGTTGTCACAGTGTTCTGTTTTACAACTTGTCGCAGTGAGTTATTGGCAGTCAGACTCCTCCTAGAAGCGCCCGCCCCGAACAGTGACCACTAGCCTGCTGACAAAGAACTTTACTTTTCCTTGTCACATTATCAAGGCTTTGGGGAGTGATAAGCACGAGAAAATGCATAAAATGATGCCGTCTTGTAGCCATCATTTTTATAATATTACTAACTTAGCGCCCGCTCCTTCGCTCGTGTATATTGTATCGTCTGCACACATCTTTTTCTGTAGTTGACTTTTTTGTTGTTCACAAATTACAACACCTAAGCTTTTCACGCTAATTAAGGTCATCGAACCATGGTGTTTTCCGAATGTTCTGACTAAAAAGCGATTCTGGTAGCTAGAGTCCAAAGTTTCTATTAATAAGGATTTTTGCGTTATTATGGAGACATTTCCATAGAAACTTTTATCACTCAACACGTATTTCTTTATCTCTCCGGGAACTGGAATATCAGTTTTCATAGATTTAGCTTTAAAACATTTTTAATGCAACAAAATATTTTCTAAAAATTTTCAACCCATACTTAACCCACTTAAGTGTTGAAGTTCTAAAAACAAACACTTTTTTTTGTTTCTAACCGAGAAGTCAAATACTAATTTTGATAGCTGTAGCTTTAAAAATGCTTTCGTAGTTCTTTAGTAATAATTTATTTTGAGAAAACTTTCATCTACTATTTTACCCCCTTGGTGGTTGAATTTCCAAAAAATAATGAACACTTTTTTTTTTACTTCTGAGAAACCAAATATCAGTTTTCGTAAGTCTACCTTCGAAATTGCCTTAATAGTGACACACTTTCAAAAACCCTTTCATCCCCTATTTCACTTCCTTACGAGAGGAATTTCCAATGGTCACTTCTTATACGGTGCCTACAGTATAAAATCCACATCCTCGCCAAATTTCAAGTTTCTGTCCTTAGCGGACTGGCCTTATTTCACCCCATAGAGAATGAATTTCCAGAAACAGTGAAACACACATTTTTTATTTCTAACTGAGAAACCAAATCCAATTTCATAGTTTTAGCTTTAAAAATGCTTTCGTATTGAAATATTTTCGTAAAGTATCTCATTCCCTATTTTACCCCCTTAGGGGATGAATTTCCGAAAACCCTAAACCACACAACTTTTTATTTGTAACCGGTAAGTCATATACCCATGTTCGTAGATGCAACTTTAAAAATACTTTAGTGGTTTTAACAATATATTTTGAAAAACTTTTACCCACTATTTCACATTCATAGGGTTAAATTTACAATAATGCTGAAACACATATTTCTTTATTTGTGGCCGAGAAACGAAACATCAATTTTCTTAGGTCTAGCTTCAAAACTGCCTTAATAGTGACATATTTTCAATCAACCCTTCATCCCCTATTTCACCCCCTTAGGAGAGGAATCTTGACACATTTCTTCTTAAACGACGCCTACAAGAACATCATCATTTGCAAATTTCAAGTTTCTATCGTTAGTGGTTTGGGATGGGCGGTGAGTGAGTGGGTGAGTGAGTGCGTCAGCTAGTGGAGACATTACATTTATGTATATATTTCGTGTCAAATTAATTTGTGAACTATCCACAAAGCAGATGTATTTGCATTCATCTTTAATCGATGTGCCAGAGCACGAAGATCAATCTTTATATTTTTTCCAATTTTTCGTAATAATCAACACAATTAGACGCTATCAAGACACAACGCTTTAAAAATGCTTTCGTATTGAAATATTTTCGTAAAGTATCTCATTCCCTATGTTACCCCCTTAGGCGCGCGTGTGTGTGTGTGTGTGTGTGTGTGTGTGTGTGTGTGTGTGTGTGTGTGTGTACCGACGACCCGATGTAGCACACTGCCTCGTTTCAGAATATCGAAAATTATTCTTTGCAAAAACCAGCTTTATAACAGGGTGACAACTATTGATCTTTTGTAGGAAATACCCAAGTGGCAAATGCCAAACGTAATGACACTTTGCAAGCGCGCAAGCTTTAGACTGGGAAAATTTCGCAGTCAAGTGGTACAAGGAGTGCACGTGATTTCAGTGTACCCAGTAAACTGCACGCCGCCTACATCAAAGTGGAAACTTTGCCTCTGCAAGCAGCAGCGAAGACCAACACTGTTTGCTCAGCCACCAACTATACAGAAATTGCATATTTGACACCAGTGAACATACATCACTTACCATCCACAATACTACAAGGTGCACCTGGAAGAGGCCGTGAAATGCATGACCTTCAGTTGAATTCAAGTTCAGTGTTTAAATACGTGTAACTCTAGAGCAATGTCGTGTAATTTACAAACTTGTGTGAACATAACATCAGACCTGCTAAGTTCCCGTGCACATTGCATCTAAAGACAGCAGATAACAGCAACTCAATAACTGTAACCAAGTACGTCTCATGTTTTTATCATGCGGAAGAAAGGAAACCTAATTTTTCAGAAAATAACACATTATAGCCATGGACGAAGATTCGTATCTCAAGACAGTTCCCACAACTAGCCGTTCACGTCAATTTACGTTGTTTTTACCCCAAATAGGCAATATCACAAACATAGAAAGGTGCCTGTTTATCGACATCTTTAAAGACTTCAGTATTTGATCAAATTCCAAAAGCTCTGAAACTTAACGGTCAGAGGAAACTGTTATGCCGTTCTTCCGAGCCTGCTTATGAAAGGCCTAAATATGCACTACTAGATCGCAATAAGACCAAAATGTCTTCTGATCAGGCAGTAATGACACTACTCTTCGAAACGCTTGTACTTAAAACTGAGTGGCGTGTATAGCGTAGCTTATGAAACATGCTGCATTAGTTTCTGAATGGGAGAAACATCGAACATTGTGCTGCAACGAGTAACTTTACATTACAATGCACAGCACCAAGGACGTGAAAAATATCGCGGTGAGATCGCTACGCTGTTATCAGCTTTTCAAGTAGACAAGTGTGTTTACCAACTCATAATGCGTTCTTAAAAGGATGGCAGGAAAAAGGGTTCTCAAACTGATAATAGCTTCTACGTTTAAAACAAATCGGTCCGCAATATCTGCAAGCTGTAACGTTACCTGAAAATCTGCAGACGTTTTAACTAAAGGTAAATTGCCTGTGTAATCGAAACATGGAAGCTATTTTTCATTTCAATCAGATATATCTGGGGTACCTAACAACTAATGAATAATACAAGCACAATTGCAGTATTATTCCATATAACACGAGCATTGCGGATTTACAGATTAATCAATATATTGCCGAAAAAAAAATCAATAAAGAACCGCGGTGGTGCCAGTATTTTACCTACGATCTATAGGCTCCTACCTCATTCCTCGGAAAGGTGGTGCGCACTGTGTCAAACGCTGATAAAATACCATTTTCAGTATAATTATCTTAATGTAGACGAGCAACCAAACGAAACAACTGAACTATTTTATGCCGCTTTTTTTAATAAGAATAAGAAAGATATTTACTGTCCTCTGCATACGAGCCACCACAAAAAAAAAAAAAAAAAAAAAAAAACAGGCACTACACTTATTTATGAAGACTGTATTTAATATTCCCTAACATCACATCGTTAACATCACATGATAAATTGAAGAAACTTTTGATCGACACGCTTTACGCTAAAAGCGAAGAGCAGCATCTATAGAATCGTCGCTTTTTTTCCAATGATGCGATGAATTGCTTTCGTCGTCAGAACGCACGCAGAAACGTATCACTTCCCCTACACAGGAAATACATTAGGCTGTGAAAAAAATATGTAAACCTTTTTCTAATTACCATGAGTAATGTTACTTTGCTATTACATAATTTGGGTTTTCTGTTGGTAAATGTATTTGTAGAGCTCAGAAAAGATTGTCTCTCAGGTTATTTGCTCCAGCATACGCTTCCTATTTGTCACTTTAATCATTTTTGCCATTAAGAAGTAAATCTAGAAACAATCTTTTACCCTGCAGCGAAGTGTGCACTGTACTGAAAGTTCATGGCAGATTAAAACTCTCAATGCGACGGGCCGTAGGTGGCAACCTTGCCTCTCGCGGCCAATGCTCCACTAACTAAGCTATCCAGGCAAAAATGATAGCTCGCCCTCATAGCTTCAATTGTGTTAGTATTTTGCCCGGCTTTCCATAATTAGAGAAGTAGGAAAAGCGTATTAAAAATAAAAAAGCCGGACAAGTGCGAGTCTGACTCGCGCTGTGAGGGATCCGTACAACCTTAATTATGTACACACTTCATAATAAATAATAATAATTTCTTGTTGCTCGGTGGCCTGGTGCAAGTGCCTTTACTGGACGCCACTTCAGCGACTTGTGTGTCCATAACCTATCCCATTTATCTAGCCGTGGGGAGGGAGCCTACAACTGATGGTGGAATAAAAACCAAGAATGTTTCCAGCGATCCCCACATCGTTGAGAGGTGAAGGCTAGTTTAACACGAAATAGAAAAGGGGTTTTGGATACGCAGACACGACACACGGACAAATGTCATAACGAAAATTTTTTGTGATATAATTACGAATTAACACTTATCGACTTTTTCCTTTATTTGTACTGTGAAACTTTGCTTCTTGCCAAATTTTATGATTCTAGGTCAACAGGAAATTCCCTACAGGTTTTTTTGAGTGAGTTTGCAACTATCAAAATATGTGACATAAATGACAGTATCTTTCTATTGCGTTGATTTAGAGGCTTACATTTTTCACACCGCCAACGGATCGTAGACCTTGGAACGACACAAAATTCAACCTGATACCTAAACCCGAACTTGAGGAAATGGGGTCCTAACCGTCAGGCCGACAGACAGAAAATTTGAAAATTTGTGGCAAAAGGTCTTATGGGGCCAAACTGCTGAGGCCATCGTTCCCTAAGCTTACACACATCTAACTTAAACTAACTTAACGCTAAGGACAAGACAAACACCCATGCCCAACGGAGGACCCGAAACTCCGACGGGGCCGACAGGCAGACAGATGGAAAAAAAAAAAAAAAAAAATGATCCTACAAGGGTTCCGCTTTTACCCATTGAGGTACGGAACTCTAAAACAGGAAGAAATATCAACGATTAAGAAAGTCCTTTGATGTATTTTTTTCAGCATGGGGTCAGGCAAATGGTATAATAACAGGTTTTAAATTCTTTTAAAGTCGTCTCCGAACGATTTAAATACGCTACTTACTTCGGTAGAACTACAGCTGAACACACACACACACACACACACACACACACACACACACACACAACCTTGTGACGAGTTAAAGTGTGTTTAACATCTGTGCAACATTTCGTGAGCACAAGGTGCTTAACGCAGCCGCAGGAGTCTCCCCATTCCACGAAGGGAGAGAAGTGCAACAGTCGTGCGCCTTCTTTCCGTTTGATATTTTGTTTTCCTACGCCTCACTGTTACAAGATTCAGTCTTTGGCACACATTCAATCGTGCCCTTCCGTTAGTACTTTGTCCGAGTGCTCTAACGACAAACACATGAAATTTGGAAAGTATTATCATACTGTCATTTTTTCTGGATGGTTAATCCGTGGATTATAAATCAGAGTGGAACTGTCTACACTTCTTTAAATAATAAGAACGCGGAAACAACAAAAGAGAACCTGGACAAAATAAAAAGCTTTAGTTCAGCACTGGCCAGAAATTCTGCACACAAGCGGAGCTGCAGCACATGCGCGACTTCCTGGTCACAGTTTGGTGACAGTCCCGTTTCCCCGTTTACACGTCTACTAAGTGTGCACTCACTCATTATATGTGTCTAACAAGGGAACCTCCCCATCGCACCCCCCTCAGATTTAGTTATAAGTTAGCACAGTGGATAGGCCTTGAAAAACTGGACACAGATCAATCGAGAAAACAGGAAGAAGTTGTGTGGAACTACGAAAAAAATAAGCAAAATATACGAACTGAGTAGTCCATGCGCAACATAAGGAACATTAAAGATGTTGTCAGCTCAGGAGCGCCGTGGTCCCGTGGTTAGCGTGAGCGGCTCTGGAGGTAGAGGTCCTTTGATCAAGTCTTCCATCGGGAGAAAATTTTACTTTCTTTATTCTCGCAAAGTTATGATCCGTCCGTTCGTTCATTGACGTCTCTGTTCACTGTAATAAGTTTAGTGTCTGTGTTTTGCCACCGCACCGCAAAACCGTGCGATTAGTAGACGAAATGACGTGCCTCTCCAGAGGGCACCGAAAACATTTGCTCGCAAAGTCATACGTCAACCGATTCCTCCAAAGGACAACACGTCTGATATATTCTATACGACACTGGTGACGGCATGCGCGTCACCTGACAAATATGTTGTCGACCCATCTAACTTGTACACTTGGCGAATGGGTAAAAAGATTCTTCTACCTTGTCGATTTAGGTTTTCTTGTGGATGTGATAATCACTCCAAAAAAAAGTGATGAAAACATAAGAGTTTGTCACATGAAGTGCAACAAATGACTGCAACAGTTTCACAGTCGCACAGTTTTCCCTGTGCTCTGTCAAAACATATGTTTCTAACGTTTTCAAATTTTTCCGTGTGTAGACCGTCAAATCCTGCATGTGTCCAAGCAAATCTGAACATGTCCTGGAATTTTGGAGAGCGAAGTTGATTATGTTTGAGTGCCTTAACTTTGATAATAGTCTGAAAATGAAAAATTTTTCACACGAGGGAGGCTTGAACCAAAGACCTTTCGTTTCGCAGCTGCTCACGCTAAGCACGGGACCACGGCGCTCCAGAGCTTACAGTGCCCTTGATGCAGCCTATCTTACGCATGGACTAATCAGTTTGTATATTTTGCTTATTTTTTTCATAGTTCCACACAACTTCTTCCTGTTTTCTCGATTGATCTGTGTTCAGTTTTTCAAGGCCTATCCACTGTGCCAACTTGTGATTAAATCTGAGGGGGGTGCGATGGGGAGATTCCCTTGTAAGAACAGATGTCGCCGCTTCGCTTTACCCACTAGCTGGGATACACTGTATCTGGAGCACTCTCTTGCTCATTTCACAGTGTGCAATGCAATCGGGGGGAGGTATCGTGTTATTCCATCACCCTACCAACAAACGCCACAATTCTAAAACAAAATATAAAAACAAATGGTGCATAAATATGTCGAATTGATTCTACGCCTACGTTTGGGAAATACTTGCCCGTGATGGCAAGGATATCAAACATGTCTAAATAATTAAAGCGTAATTTTAAAACATGTAATTATACCTTGAACAACCAATACCAAATTTTTCAGGTAAAAGTGTTCGCCTATGTAACATGGAGCTGGATTGAGCACAGTTACTACGGTCGCAGGTTCGAATCTGGCCTCGAGCATGGATGTTTGTGATGTCCTTAGGTTAGTTAGGTTTAAGTAGTTCTAAGTTCTAGGGGACTGATGACCTCAGAAGTTAAGTCCCACAGTGCTCAGAGCCATTTGAACCATTTTTGAGCACAGTTAATAAAAAATTTCAAATCATAAAAAAGAGAAAAACCGGAACATGTTACTATTGGTGATGAGAAACGAGGAAGTTAATGTCGGGCACAAAAGCACGACGCGCTGATAGACGCAAGTAGTTGCGAAGATTTCCGTCACTTATAGTCGATCGAAATCTTGATTTATTCATTTTCATTATGGAGAAAATCTTTCAGATACGTAAGTAGATCCTAACATGAACATAACTCTCGCAGTTTCGTGATGCAGGCGTGGATATTCTTGCTGTGCCAAGTTTTCGCAAAATTCTTTTGTAGTTTGTACGGCACCGAACTTGTCCTTCAGCCGTGTATTGCACCGCAGATTTATTAGTTCCATCTGCAGAAGATTCGAAGAATCTTAAGCTGATGCTGAAACTGGACGTGAAAAGCAACGAATGATAGGAGACACAATCATAACATCCACAAATCGTGCTCGAAAATGCTCCTTAATTTTTACTACTATTGACACGTACTCTTGAATTCTGGCACTGTCATGGGCCAAATCAAGTGTAGCGAAATGTGCAGTGTTGTCAGACAATAGTTGGTTCTCCCAATGAGCAATTCCTTTCAAAAACATTTACTTTTTCTAACATGTCAGAAATTAAGTATTTTCACCCTGCAAATTGACGTTCAGGCTATTAATGTATGAGGTCATGTCCACGAGAAATCCAAGGTCTCATATCCAGCAAAGGTCTAATTTCGGTTCACTCTTTCTCTTCTCATGTAAGAAACGTACTAAGGCCAAACGTACATCAAAAAATCTTTTCAGCATTTTCCCCCGACTGATCCAGCGTTCTTCGGTATAGTAAGAGGTATGTCGCCGCAGTCCTAATTCTTCTCAGAACGGCCGAAACTGGCGATGCGTAAACCCATGTGTTTTCAGGTAGTTTACAGTAAACACAACAATCTCCATGACGTTTTCGAACTTTACTGATTTTGCACAAAGCGCTTCTCTATGCTAAATGCAGTGAATTCCATACGTAGTCTCTTCTGTGCGTCATAGCATTTTGCGCATCACTACTATGAGTCCTCTCTGATGGCCTCGCACTGCCGAGGCTCCATCCGTGGTCACTGAGATTAAGCGAATCCAATCCATACAGACACCATCAATCTCTTGCTCGACTGCTTGGAGTAAGTCTACAACACCTGTCGTAGTCCCTCTCAAGGGTACCAAGTCCAAACCGTCATCAGTTACACGAAGAGGTTATCGGTGCCTCGTAAATGTATCATTACCTGAGCTGTATCTGTAAGATCTGTTGTTTCATCCAACGCAAACGAGAAAGCGATAATGCTCTTAGCCGTATTTGTCAAACTGCTAACTTTCGTGGAACACAAAAGTTCTGCAGCATCCATGAGACAGTCTTTTACAAACTCCCCATAACAAAACTGTTTCCCAATCTTGCTATTCTTAATACAATCTTACAAATAGCTCGAAGTGCAGATGTACTGTGACTGTCATTCTGGAAAACTGAAAAAAATTACGTTGTACAAAACAGATACGAATCTAACACAAGAAACTAAGAGTTCAAGATGTATTAATTATTATGACTTGCATTAAAAACCGTTGATATGGCTCATCCACTTTCTTAAGCGTAGTTAATTTGGCTTCCTGTTCTTCATTGTTCAGTAAACTACACTCGTCTTTGCGAAATGAGTTTTAGCTTCTTCCAATCGTGAACTTGCGCTGGCCGCCTATTATCTGGCGGCACAGCAAACACTGAGTTTTCACCTACTGCTGTAAAGAAAAATTGCAGTTCCTAGCCGTGTTTAAATGACTAAGAACAGAGATCTCCCGTTCTTTGCTTTTTTTGCGATACTCGCCATTTCTCAATACGTCTCATGTAAGGCTATATAGTCGCCAGACGGAAGTAAGCCTGGGTGTGTTTCAGTCCTCCTGGTACCGTGTAAAAGAAGAAGCGGAGGCGTCGCCACTCATTTGATATACATGTACAGTCAAAAAAATGGTTCAAATGGCTCTGAGCGCTATGGGACTTAACATCTGTCGTCATCAGTCCCCTAGAACTTAGAACTACTTAAACCTAACTAACCTAAGGACATCACACACATCCATGCCCGTGGCAGGATTCGAACCTGCGACCGTAGCGGTCACGCGGTTCCAGACTGAAGCGCCTAGAACTGCACGGCCACAACGGCCGGCCTACTGTGTAACAGACCCAAACCATCTCTTCAGGCCTTTCTATGAAGTTATGATTCCACTTGTATGACCTGATACTGGAAAAAAGACAATAAAATAATTTTGTTTGCAACACGGTCGCCGCTATATTATTTGAAAACTCTTAAAGCTTTCTAAATAAGACAAACGTTATTGACGTTAAATGCAATGGGGAAGGGTAACCCAAGACTGCGTATTATTGACAGGACATTGTGCCAACTTACAACTAAATCTGAGGGGGGTGCGAAGGGGAGGTTCGCCTGTTAGAAAATTTAACAGATCTACTAAAGGTACTGCCTACACTATGCTTGTCCGTCATCTTTTTAGAATACTGCTGCACGGTGTGGGATCCTTACCAGATTGACTAGGATTTACGGAGTACATCGTAAAAGTTCAAAGAAGGGCAGCACGTTTTGTATTATCGCGAAATAGGGGAGAGTGTGTCACTGAAATGATACTCATTAAAATAAAGGCATTTTTCGTTGTGGCGGAATCTTCTCACGAAATTTCAATCACCTACTTTCTCCTCCGAATACGAAAATATTTTGTGACGCCGAGAGAATTGTGAAGGTGATTCAATGAGTCATCTGCCGGGCACTTAAAAGTGATTTGCAGAGTATCTATGAAGATGTAGCTGTAGATATAGACGTTCTACGAGGGTGGTTTGAAAAGTTCTCGAAATCGCCACGAGAGGTCAGCGCTAGCGCAACGAGTTGTTCACTTTATATTCATTTCACTGTTGCCTGTACACACGTTCCACAGCTCTCTTGGAAGAGAGCTGTAGCGGTACCGTGGCTCTGTTTTTCCCGCGTAGTGATTTGCGAAGATGGAAAAAAAAAATCGAGATTCGAGAGGTGATTAAGTACTTCGTAAAGAAAGGTATGAAAGCAAAGGACACTCATGCCGATTTCCAGAACGCACAGGGGGGCTCTGCTCCTTCATATTCAACTGTTGCGAAGTGGACAAATGAATTTAAATTTGGTCGGGAGAGCTTAGATCATGATCCGCGCAGTGGCCGGCGAAGATGTGTTGCTACTCCAGAAATCATTGCAAAACTGCACAAAATGGTCATGGAGGATCGCCGGTTGAAAGTGCATAAAATTGCTCGCGCTTGCCAGATGTCATTTGAAAGGGTATATTACATTTTTACTGAAGAATTAGAAATGAAAAAATTATCTGCAAGATGGGTGCCGCGACTCTTGACGCGCGCCCGCACACATGTGCCTTAGACATTGCAAAATTACACGAACTAAGGTACGAATTGTCGCTACTCCCGCCTTATTCACCTGATGTGGCTCCGTCAGACTTCCATCTCTTCCCACAACTGAAAATTTTTGTTGGTGGACGAAGATTCACTTCAAACGAAGTATTGATGGCCGGAGTTGACAACTATTTTGCAGACCTGGAGGAAACTCATTTTCGAGATGGGATCAAGGCACTGGAACATCGTTGGACCAAATGCATTAATCTACAAGGAGACTACATTGAAAAATAAAATAAAGTTTCAGCGATGTAAGTACTTTCCTTCTATTCCGTTCAGAGAACGTTTCACACCACCCTTGTGTATCTTTATCCTCCACGTCTACGTACTTGCACTCCTTTGTCGCTAGAGTATTCCAAACTGTAGACTGTAACATGGCGGTGTGCAGCGTAACCATAACGGAGCGTGAGAAATAGTGCGCCGTAATCGTGTTTCAAACTCGAAGATTTTGTCCGCACAGAGAAACCTCTACCTCTCCTTCAGCATGACAGATCCCGAACTTGCACTGCGACAGCTGCAACAATCCGACGCCTTTGGTCCAGTATCATCGATCATCGTCCATACAGTCTCGACTTCGCCCCACTCGATTTTCTTCTGTTTCCAAAACTTGAAGATCACCTTCGATGGCTTCACTTTGATAGTGACGAAGCGGTGCAAGCAGAGGTGAGGTTGTGAAACATTATACAGTGACGGTATCAACAAACTGGTCTCTCATTGTCAGAAATGTGTTCGTCGCCACGGTGACTGCTGAGAAATAAATACGTACACATGAAGAATAAAGGTGTAGAACGTTAATAACGTTAGTTTTGTTTAAAAAGCTTTAACTGATTTCACGTAAAAAATTCTGAGGCATCACTTTTCAGAACGCCCTCGTAAATTAGCGTTTAACATCCCTTCGATGACGACAGTAGTAGAGACGGAGCACATATTCCGAACAGGAAATACTGGCCAAGGGAGGGGGGAAGTACACCGGTCCTTTTCAAAATCTAGCACTCGCCATTAGTGATTTGGGGAAACCACTGTAAACTTAAACCTGACAGGCAGCTCACTCGTTGAGAGCACTGCCCGCGAATGGTGGGGTGGTGGTGGGGAAGTCCGTAGCTCGTGGTCGTGCGGTAGCGTTCTCGCTTCCCGCGCCCTGGTTCCCGAGTTCGATTCCCAGCGGGGTCAGGGATTTTCTCTGCCTCGTGATGACTGGGTGTTGTGTGATGTCCTTAGGTTAGTTAGGTTTAAGTAGTTCTAAGTTCTAGAGGACTGATGACCATAGATGTTAAGTCCCATAGTGCTCAGAGCCATTTGAAGCAGTTTTTTTTTGGAGGGGGGGGGGGCTATTCCGGTTCGAGTCATACACCTGAATACAGACATTTCAGAGTCATTCTACAGTAAAATGATTTTTTGGCAGTTCTTCTTACATTCAGAAATACACTTACATATACAGAAGATCAGCACTCCCAAAGATAAGAGCATGTGACAACGATAACGAAAATACGCTGTTTCGCGTATAAAATCTACTGGCGTACTCAACATTTTTCCTTTGTTTCTTAAGCGGCACCTGAAGGGTCAATAATATTTCGGAATATTATTATTGAAGTTCTCCCTAGACTCCCAATAAAAATGCTCAATATTTAGTCTGGTTCGAAATTCTGAATGTTGAAGTGCTGCTGCTGGGGGCCAAGTGCTCTGGATTCTTACAGGGAGAAAAAAGTAAATGAAAAATTGGTATAAGGACAGTTAAGGACAGTCATTTTAATGCGATGATGACCAACATTTGATACAATCCTGGAAATGATTGCTCCTATGTCTGTCCCGAAAGAAATTTTTTAAAGAAAAAATCTTCGATTCTAGATGTAGGGTACTGTTCGCTGTAACTGATGAGCAAGAACTCGTAAGCAAAACAATTTCCCGCGTTCTGGCCAATTGAAACCGACCAACCGCCGTTTCATTCTCTGGTAAAGGCGTCATTCAGATGCGCTATGGAGGGACGCGTTGTCAGCGCACCGCTCTCCCGGCTTTTGTAGCTTTTGTTGACCTCCGGGCCGCTGCTTCTCAAGCAAGTAGCTCGAGTCGGCACCACAAGGTTGAGTGCACCCCGTCCTCGTCCTCCCACCAAGGAAACATACCGGCAATAGAACCTGGGTCCTCCGTAACTACACACGCTAGCCACCGAGCTGCGCAGGGGGTGCGGTGGGTGGGGGACCAGCTCATAAACATCATTCTTCACCTTCCTGTTTTTATATTCGTCTGCTGTAACAGCCCTTAATGTCGAAAATAATTTGTACATTTCGGTGCATTCTAATACAGATTATCTTTGTTCTTGTTTTGAAGACTTTTTCTAGATAAACAGCAGCGAACACAAAGGAGCCGAGATACTGTACTGCTCACAGGCGGAACAGGTAGCTCAACACATTTCAAACGTTTTTTGTCCAGTATTACTGCCTACCTTTCTGCCTAACCCACAAACGTTCGGTATTAAAGTAGGCCTGGAAATACTGAGCAATTCACGGTCTAGGGCACACTTCAGTATCACTGTTAACAAATTTGGAAGAAAGAGCGAAGCGTGTTTACAATGCGCTCCTGTGCAGTGCTCGACTGAATGTGTCCAAAACGAATTCATTCACTATTTACGTGTTAGCACAATGCATCTTGTGAGGTAACTGGCAAACTATACGGACAACAGTGATTCTAATGCGTATATTCTGATAGTAACATCAAGCCGGCCGATCCAAATTCGTTGCTACGCGTTTTATGCAACAGTTTACCTGTTAATATGTCAGTATGAATCACTGAAGCGATGCACTTCGTCTGGTATCTGTGTGACATAATAGATGTTAGAAAGAACAGCGAGTAGCTGCACTTTTTTCTGTATTAATTACACGGAAGTTCGCAGCGTCCTACAGAACCCGAATAGATGTCAGTTACGGCCCAATGAAAAGCTATCTCTGTGCCGCTTGCGGAATTGCTGCGGCAGAGGCAGCGGGCGAATGGTTGCCAGGGGCTGGCGCTGCCATTTCACGCTATTATAGCAGAGCATTTAGACACGCAGCGCGAACCCTTTTAACGCCAGTCCTTTCATAATACTGCCGTGGCGCAATTTCTTTCCGGCAGCTTCCCATTCGCTTCTAAATGGCGGTTCCCGGACACCGCCGCACTCAGCAGCGCGAATTCTTGAGTACGTAAACAAAGGCATTCGGCTTATCGCTCCCTTATCAACGGGATCACCCGCAACGTAATGTATTACGCAGGCGGTGTTTGGTACGATACAAATTCCTCACTCCCTCTCGCGAGATGAGTTCAGTAGATTTCAGTAGACACGGCATCTTTCTACCCAACTGTTCAGTGAATCACTGACTTCTCAACCTGTAGCCCCAATGACGAAATGTGAATAGATGTCCAAATGTGAAGAACTGTTAATATCAACTTTATTTTCCAGGTTTCGAGTGGACGTAACTTGACAGTGTTTCCGCCCATACCGAGCCAGGTGGCATAGTGCTAACATGCTGAACTCGAATTCGGGACAATAGCAGTTCAAATCCGCGCCCTGCCACCCACATTTAAATTTTCCGTGGTTTGCTTAAAATGCGTACAACAAATATCGGGATCGTTACTTTGAAAAGGACATAGCCCGTTTCCCTCGCCAACCTTCCCCAACCTAAATGTGCTCTGTTTTGACGGCACATTCAAACCTAATATCTTTTTAAATTCGATCCGTCCTATTGTAGCTACCCTTAACACATGATGCCTGACAATGAAGCAGCCAGAAGGGCAGGAGGAAACGAAACGATGCTTCACGGGATGAGCAGCTATGAGACATTTCAGTGATTACAAAATCGAGTCAAATTTACAACGAACTTGGCAGCAAGAGCCCACTTATCGGTATGACGTTTCACTCCTTGTGACCTGGATGCATGCACCGATTCGATTGGAAAAAGTATCATAAATAAGTTGTATCCTCTCTTGAGGGAAACTGGCTCACACCTATTGCACCTGGTCCCATATATCCACCAGGATACCAGCACTTGGACGGAGTTTGCGCCTTAGCTGGTCCTTCCAAAAGTACTGTCGTGAACAGATTTGGGGATATTACTGACGATGGAAGTGCCTCAACATAACGCAGACAGCTCTCAGAGACGCGTGCTATTTGTGAGTAAGCACTGTCCTGTTCAAAAATGGCCACACGATACAGTCGCATGAGAGGACACACATGAGAATGCAGGACGCCTTTAACGTACCGTTGTGGCGCCAGATTTCTCTCAATCACTATCAGCCGGGACCTAAAGTCATAACCGACCATGGTATAACCTCATACCATGACGACAGGAGTAACACCCCTGTGTCTCTCCAATCAGCAGCAGTCCGTTATCCTCGGTTACGGGACCACACCAAATACGGCCGTTGTTGTTGCTGTCGTGGTGGTGGTGGTGGTGGTGGTGGTTGTGGTGGCGGCGGCGGCAGCGGCGGTAACGGCAGCCTACGCTTGGGACGGTAAATCCCCCGTCTGGTTGCTGCTAGTCTCTGACCAATGGTGCGTGATGACACAGACGTTGCAGGGACTCCATTACTTGTTCTCGGATAGCAGGGGCAGAAGTGAAGCGGTTACGACCTGCTTGGTGCACAATGCGGCGATCCTTCCTTATCGTACGTAGTCAGACGTAGTCGACCAGAACTTGTAAGACGAGTATGGTTGCCCTGAAGTTCTGTACTCCAACATCGGGCCAGTGTCATACCCGAATGCCCCACAATTCTAAGTATTGCTTGATTCGACCAGCTGGAAAATGGAGACCCACAATGTGGCTCCTTTTGACATCCATTTAGGTGCTGATGACGCTGTCTCACATGAGTATGCGGGCTCTCCGTGTTCTTCACAGTGATCACTGAACACCTGACGCTGTTCACGCCCACTATATAACCTACCAGGCCTGGTAACAACACAAAACACGAACAATACTAATGCATACTGGTGACCATTTTAATTGTCATGAATGGTTGCAACTGTATATCATTTACATACCAGGCGATGATGTGTGCTTGTACGAAGTTACAATCACGTCCGACCATGTCTTCTTGGTCCTTCACGTTCTTTGGCAGGCAATGTAGCTACGTAGGCTATAAGGATACGATCTGCAACGCTCGTTCAGACATCAATAATTCTTAAATATCTATGTCGTCTGCAGTTACATAAAACGCAGCAGTAACAAGATAATGTGGTTACGATACTGATGGTTAGGATTCCCTACCTTGTTCTAGTAATTAACGTTCATGATATCCGAATAATTTTTCATCCTGTTATTCACGCAGTCCTTGAAGGCACTCGCTGCAATGACTACTGAAGGTTTCCTAACAGACAAATCGAAAATTTCGGCATATCGTCTGCTTTTGTGTAAGGTAGCAGACGTGATATGCAGAGTTAACGACAAAAAACAAACCTCGACAATGCGAGGAGAATACATAATGGCGACAACAATGATGGTGTAAACTGCACTGGACCCGAAACAAAACGATATCGATCGGACACTAACTTGCATCTTTTGTTGTTGAGTCTGCTACTCCCATCAGCCACCGCGCCAGGTGATTCTTTGAGTGCACGATTATTAGGTGACTCCGATAAATGTGCGTTACAACAAAGCAGCGCTAGTGCTGATTGCAGTGGAGCTGTAGAAACGAACGTAGAAAAATTATTTCTCAGTAGCACTATGAAGTCACAGTATCCAGTACCTGATCGCCACTAATGACATCTTGTGCCCGTACTTCATGAGCTAATGCTGTGAGATTTGAGAAAGGACACAGAGGAACAATATATCTACAATTGTACACAGCCTGCTACCGTCCGGTGACAGGCGAACTGTACACGGTGTACCACTATCACCCCACCCTCCCATTCCGTTCGTGGAATATATGTGGGGAAAAAAATGGTCGGCGGTTAGCACCTCGATACCTCCGGTGTCTCCAGATAACCCTTGAACTGGTGCGCCTTCCGATGCGCATGATCTTGGCGGTTCGTCTTCACATGGCAGTGAGAGGTGGACAGTGGTGGGTCACGAATGCCTTGGCGCAAGGCGAGAATGGGCACTGGCCACACAGTTGTTCCCGTATATTAACAGGTATGAACTGTTGATGGTTTCTGTTAAGCCTAAGCCAGCAAGAGGCGGTTCACCTGCTGGGACTGGTGCCGGCCCTCTTGCGAAGTCGGAAATTGCACAGAAGGCGAGATTACTCGTCATTGGTTCCTCCACCGTTGGATGGGTGGTGGATCCCTCAAGGAAACGACAGTCGAATGTGGAAGGAGTACCAGTGTGGATTATGTGCATCTGCCGGGCACCTCATCCGAGACAGGTCACGAAGTTCAGACGGTAATTATTGACCGCAATGACTGCAGCCGGCTGCAAGTCTAGTTCACATTGCTACCCAAGATTCCAGTCGTCTGGATCTGAGGTGTCCGCAGCTGGCTGGAGACGTATAGGAGGCTGACGTCGTTTGCGAAGCGTAATCACATCTTGCGACTGACAAAACTGCAAAACGATTCGATGCAGTGGTCATATTTGAAGCTTTGCGGAAGTCTTTAAGCAGAGGTTTCTTCGACCCTATGTTCTCGGATGCAAATTTCTCTATATGTATTACCGCATGAAGAACGAAGGGAGGAAGGAGGATCGGAGTTTATCGTTCCGTCGAAGACCAGGTCACTGGACACGGAGAACAAATCTGGATTCAAGAAGGATGGGGTCGTGGGTTTTCGGGGGAACCATTCTGGAATTTACACAGTGGCGTAACTGGTGCAACAGGCGCCCAGGGGAAACTTCGACTTTGCTGAACGTAGGGAGATGATTGATCGTTTCCAATTCTGCGGACAGCACTTTTGTGTTTTCCGCCTGAATGACGACAAGTCAACATTGGTATTTGAAGATTTTAATGTATTTATGATGATTATGTTTCAATTTATTCACAGAAGTATGTGTTTTTCTTTGTTTCTTGTGGAGTTAATGGAATTCGTGACCACGCGGTATAGTTTTTTTCATTTGTCGCTGATTTTCGCGTTAGTGTTAGTCAACAGCCAGGGAAACGGGAGATGGTAGACTATCGTTACGCATTCTTAAAGAATGAACATTAACTTGCTTTGTAATTAAAGCTTTTAATACATGTAAAAATACTTGTTTGTCAGTCGAAACGTACAGTTCATTGTATGTTGTGCTGACGCCGATTAGTGAGGACAGCAATCATCTGTCAAGTAGTATTTCAGACTAGTTAATAATAAAACGGCGCCATTTTCTCAATAAATTTATTTAATTTATAGAACCGAAATCGATCCATAGGGATTTCAAAAGCATGAGAAATGTTATCTGCGTAAAATGATACCGCGGAATTCGTTGCAATCATATAGTAAAACGAGAACATACTATGACTACGGGCAAGTTCACCTAGAACCATAAAATTTGGCAAGAAGCGAAGTGTAACAGCATTAGTACACGGGAAAACGTAAAATGTGTTGATCTGTAACAAAATCTAGCAAAAAAGTTCCTTTGTCATTTTTTCCGACTCTCGGAATGTCTGACCATCACTTAACATGCCTTCTTCTCAGGAATGAATAGAGTTATCAAGCTGGAATTTACCTCGCCGGTCTGACTGAAGAAATAAGAAGTATTACCTTGTTTTTATCTTTTTTTGTTTTCTGAGAAATCTTCTATCTTCTATATCTACAGAGACCAACGAACCTGCAAGAAAGAAAAGAAAATGCATTTACAAAATAATTCTACATAATAAGTGTTATATATCCTAAATAGCCAAGAAAAGACCAATGTTTTCACGGTTATCAAATCTTATAATATTAAGTTATACCCACTGCATGAATAGAAAGCAAAAGAATAACATTCCCACAACAAAGGAGGCAATGAACATTGGTTGATACAGAAACTAGCGGCTTCCACACAACATAAATGTAGTATAATGCAAATAAATAGAGTAAAAGACGCGACGTTGATGGACTATGTGCAGGGCAGTTTCTCACTGGTATCAGTCACAATCGTTAAGTACCTAGGAATCTATGTCCGTCACAATTTAAGTGGAATGACAACATAAATCAACTATCGAAGAGTAGCGCTCCCTCGAAGGTGTCCACAAACGACACTATCGTTTAACCAATTCAGAAGTCTTCTTGTTCATCAGTCTGAGACTCGTAACTAGCTGGTTTAATCGAATAAATAGAGAACACTCGAAGGAGAAATATGTGCTACATTTAGAATTTTATTGCTCAATAAACTTCTACGCGGTCCTCCGCAACACATGCGCTGCAGGTCGCGGAATGCCTTCCTCTTTGCCTTTCCAGCGCCCGTAAACCAACGAACTATTTCTTCCAACTTCCTTCTCACATGCTGATTACGGCGGTAAAATTAGAACCATCTTTTTCGCAAACAAATCGTCGAATGAAAGCAGTGTATATGATTTATATGACAGTGGAAAATATTGTACATAAGATCCGCTGCAGAAGGTGAAGTGCACAAAAGATTACTGGGCCCACATCTCCACAGACAGTGCAGTAGAGGACGGGATAAGAGTAGTGGTAAGGGATCCATTGTGTACGGTAACATCAGGGGAAGTGCAGTTCGACAGCTGGAAACTACGCACAAACGCATACCTTGCCAAGTTGTGAGCTGCGTAACCGAGTCTGCAAATGACTGTGTTAACAGGTTACGTCAGCACGAGAAATATAGACGTTGAAAGTCAATAGTTTTTTACTTTAGTACCCTAAAGGAAATAGTTGCATAAACAAAGTATGAATCAAAGCGAAACAAGTATGACCGTGCACTGCCAGAAGAAAATTTCATTAAACAAAAGAGGGGCAAAAATGTAGCTCAACGTACATTGTTGCTCACCACGATACTGAAAATTAAGAACACGTGTCACGTCGATATTGTGTCAATCCCCTGGCAACCTGCTTGTCAGTATTACCTCAATATAAAATTTTCTTCTTCGTCTTCTTCTTCACCATTTTTCACAAAGTAATGAAGCGTTGGGAAGTACTTGTAGCTATGTTTTCTCCCTCCTCCTCTATTCTCATAATTGAGCAACTGGGACAGCTAGCGGTTCCCGCTACCCTATCAAGCAGAGTTTCTAAGAAGACTTTTACTTTCTCATTCGCCTCTTGCAACATAAATTTAACGGCACTGCCATCGCACGTGGCCGATTATGATGAACTTTCTCTGCGTCTACCATGCGCAAATACTACAGTGCCTTAATATGCAGAAAACTCATACAAGTACCTGGGTGTAATACTCTGTAGGCATACGAAATGGAATGATCACATGGGCTCAGTTGTGGGTTTAATGGTAGAATACTGGCGAAGTGGAATCATTCTACAAAGCTGACTGCTTACAAATCACTCTTGCAACCCATCGTAGAAAATTTGTCAACTGTATGGGACACCTACCAAATAGACTAACAGGGGATACTGAACGTATCCCGCGAAGGGCAGCACGAATGGTATCAGGTTTGTTTAATCCATGGGAGAGTGTCACATATTGAAGGAACTGAACTTGAAGACTCTTGAAGATAGACGCGAACTATCGCGAGAAAGTGAATTAACAAAGTTTCAAGAATTGGCTTTAAATGATGACTCTAGGCATATACTACAATCCCCTACGTATCGCTCACATAGGTATCATGAGAATAAGATAATTACTGCACGCTCAGAGGTATTCAAACAATCGTTCTTCCCGCACTCCATACGTGAATAGAACATGAAGAAACCCTAATATTACTGGTACAATGGCACATACCCTCTGCCATGCACCTCACGGTGGTTTGCAGATTATAGGTGTAGAGTAGGTGTAAATAGACAGCAATGAAAACGCTCAAAGCATGCAGGTAGATATGCGACATTTAAATGAGACGGCCGTCCATTCCGAACAATGGAATGGAATCACCCAGCGCTCACGAGAAGGCGGCGTTTCCGCGCCGGTGCCATGTTATTTTGCGCGAGACCTGGCGCAGAACACTGTATGCGAATGGTGAGGCAAGGAGTGCTCGCTCCAACATGGCTCGTCGCTGCCGATCTTCTGTGTTACTTGCCGTGTACAAAAGATTACCTCGCCTGTAGACTTCATTGTCAGTTCAAGTTTCGTTCTTCACCGTTTATGGTCTCCCATTTTGTTTATTTTTTGTCTTGCAGCACCAATGTCAAAGAGGAATATTTTAGTGAAACGCGCATGTAGACATCAAGACATCACATCCCCATGAACGGACGAGAAAACTCTACCGTCGGCGATGTTTTAACAGAATAAAACGAAACGTGAACGTGACGGAAAATGCATTACAGCAGTTGCACATACAGTAAGTAGCCTTAGAAATAAACTACAGAAGCTGATGATACCTTGTACACACAAATTGAGAATTTAACTGACATTATTCCGGAGTAACAGTGCACTGATGCGATGAAACATTTAATACAGGGGAAAGTAGGGTAACACCGGATATGCGAGTCAAACAGGATACCTCTCTGTGACTATAGTCTGATATACAAATGATGGTCGTTCGCAGAAGTTGGAAACAGACGGGGATTGTCTTGTTCCTGGTTCCAAGCGACAGTTACGATACACTCAAACATGTGCTTTGCGCCTGATGTAAGCTTGTATCCTGCGAATTATGTTTCTCATTTGCTTGTGTATAATTTGTCACTTACCACCATCATCAGCGATGACAACACGCAACAGGTAGAATCACAATTCACTAAATAACACGATACGATCACTTTCAATGCTCGCACTTGTTACTACATTTACAAGCTGCATGTTTTTCAGGATGCCTTATGATTACTAGTGAATGGCATCTTATTACTTCATGCAGGCTGTGGCCACCACCGCGCGCCAGAATTGTGCTACACAGTTAAAGTCACGGACACTGTTGCCCATGCAGCACCACTTGGAAGTTGGACTGTGTTGTTGTTGTGTTGTCTTCAGTCCTCAGACTCTCCATGCTACTCTATCCTGTGCAAGCTTCTTCATCTCCCAGTACTTACTGCAACCTACATCCTTCTGAATCTCCTTAGTGTATTCATCTCTTGGTCCCCCTCTACGATTTTTACCCTCCACGCTGCCCTCCAATGCTAAATTTGTGATCCCTTGATGCCTCAGAACATGTCCTACCAACCGATCCCTTCTTCTTGTCAAGTTGTGCCACAAACTTCTCTCCTCCCCAATCCTATTCAATACCTCCTCATTAGTTACGTGATCTACCCATCTAATCTTCAGCATTCTTCTGTAGCACCACATTTCGAAAGCTTCTATTCTCTTCTTGTCCAAACTATTTATCGTCCATGTTTCACTTCCACACATGGCTACACGCCATACAAATACTTTCAGAAACGACTTCCTGACAAATCTATACTCGATGTTAACAAATTTCTCTTCTTCAGAAATGCTTTCCTTGCCATTGCCAGTCTACATTTTATATCCTCTTTACTTCGACCATCATCAGTTATTTTGCTCCCTAAATAGCAAAACTCCTTTACTACTTTAAGTGACTCATTTCCTAATCTAATCCCCTCAGCATCACCCCACTTAATTCGACCACATTCCATTATCCTCGTTTTGCTTTTGTTGATATTCATCTTATGTCCTCCTTTCAAGACACTGTCCATTCCGTTCAACTGCTCTTCCAAGTCCTTTGCCGTCTCTGACAGAATTACAATGTCATCGGCGAAACTCAACGTTTTTATTTCTTCTCCATGGACTTTAATACCTACTCCGAATTTTTCTTTTGTTTCCTTTAGTGCTTGCTCAATATACAGATTGAATAACATCGGGGAGAGGCAACAACCCTGTCTCACTGCCCTCCCAACCACTGCTTCCCTTTCATGCCCCTCGACTCTTATAACTGCCATCTGGTTTCTGCACAAATTGTAAATAGTCTTTGGCTCCCTGTATTTTACCCCTGCCACCTTTAGAATTTGAAAGAGAGTATTCCAGTCAACATTGTCAAAAGCTTTCTCTAATTCTACAAATGCTAGAAATGTAGGTTTGCCTTCCCTTAATCTATTTTCTAAGATAAGTCGTAGGATCAGTATTGCCTCACATGTTCCAACATTTCTGCGGAATCCAAACTGAGCTTCCCCGAGGTCGGGTTCTACCAGTTTTTCCATTCGTCTGTAAAGAATTCGCGTTAGTATTTTGCAGCTGTGACTTATTAAACTGATAGTTCGGTAATTTTCACATCTGTCAACACCTGCTTTCTTTGGGATTGGAATTATTATATTCTTCTTGAAGTCTGAGGGAATTTCGCCTGTCTCATGCATCTTGCTCACCAGATGGTAGAGTTTTGTCAGGATTAGCTCTCCCAAGGCCGTCAGTAGTTCCAATGGAATGTTGTCTACTCCCGGGGCCTTGTTTCGACTCAGGTCTTTCAGTGCTCTGTCAAACTCTTCACGCAGTATCGTATCTCCCATTTCATCTTCATCTACATCCTCTTCCATTTCCATAATATTGTCCTCAAGTACATCGCCCTTGTATAGACCCTCTATATACTCCTTCCACCTTTCTGCTTTCCCTTCTTTGCTTAGAACTGGGGTTCTTTTATGATTCTTGAACCAAGTGTTAGCTACGATTAAGTTATGCTCTGTGCAAAATTCTACCAGACGGCTTCCTCTCGTTTCTCACCCCCAATCCATATTCACCTACTATGTATCCTTCTCTGCCTTTTCCTACTCTCGAATTCCAGTCACTCATGACTATTAAATTTTCGTCTCCCTTCACTACCTGAATAATTTCTTTTATCTCATCATACATGGGCTGCGTAGAGTTCTTATTGTCTGCACTTTTATTTACTTACAGCAATTACATTTATTTTTTAAGGAAAAATTTAGGATTTTGGAAGTAGGAAATCATAAATTATGCGGTATAATTTTAGAACATAATAAAAGAAGACAGGAAAGAGTAGCTATAGATATACCTTCAACAACAACAGCTAGAGAAGGGGACTTTGTACTTAACTTCAAGCCCAGCGTCCGCATGCGGTGCTGCCCGTTTTAGTAACCATCCAGATGAACATCACTCTTTGGGAAAACTCGATTTGTCCGGTCTATGTGGATCTAATCTACTTGTTAGAGTACTCTGTGTGTGACGTAACAACACCAGCTACTACTACTCCTACTACTGCTACTGTTACTACTAATGCTGATAGGTTGGTTAGTAAACAAATTCTGCATGGCTTTAGAACAATACCCTGTCTCAATGTCATCTAATTAGTTGTTTATTTTCCTACATAGTTGTAGGAAAAATAACAAGCCACCACTAACCTATTATTAGTCTTGTAAAAATATTTTTGTAGACTAAAACTAGACTTTTTTGAGTAGTGGACCCGTTAATTTTGTATAATTACGTAATATGCGTGATGTGTCGTGTATTTACACTGTGATTTTGCCTGCTTATTTTATACAAAATTTATATTACATTAATATTATTAGAATTACAATGATGTGTTTCTGTATGTAAATACTTAGCAATGTTGGGGGGATTTTCTCTGCCTCGTGATGACTGGGTGTTGTGTGAGGTGCTTAGGTTAGTTAGGTTTAAGTAGCTCTAAGTTCTAGGGGACTGATGACCATAGATGTTAAGTCCCATAGTGCTCAGAGCCATTTGAACCATTTTTGAGCCAATGTTGGGTATAGGTTTAAGATGGATTCTAGAACAATATCTTTCCACGGGCTACACTAATTATTCCTACTTTTAATTAGATTCATTCATAGTAAGTTATAAATTGCAACCTTTGATCAAGGGTCACGCGAGTAGTTGTGCATGTTATACGTCTTTTATGTGATGTCAGTAGTGTCACTGCCACTCTTATCATCGTCAGTACTGGGGCTACTCGAGCTATCTATGTCCGCCTGTCTGCGTCTTCTGCGTCTTCCGTATGGCTTGTTTGTACGTGTCATGTTGTTATTTTAAGATGTTGTTGGCTATTGCGTTCAACTGTGTCAATGTATCAGTGCATCGAATAGTGTTGTTTCCGTTGTGTTCTATGTTATTACGTAAGTAGCTGTATCTAATGCATTTCAAAACGAAGCGTCCGGGGAGCCAATTTCCCCGTATGTGCAATGATTGCTTTCTGAAAGCGACACGCGCTGCAAGTGCTTGGGCTAAGGGCCATGCTGAGGCTGACATGGCGCTCCCTGATATTAAGGAAAAATGAAGAGACTCGACGGGCCTTATCACTCTCGTCCCACTCTTTTTGCCAAGTGTTCACACGCCAATTTTTTAGTTGGCGCCTATCTTCTATGGGCTGCTCAGTGATCTGCAACACTCTTGTCTACCCGTCTTCAGCCAGTATGTTGCAGCCCGATATCTGAATGGTTACATCGATCGGGTATATTCCTAGCACCACATACAGCGAATCGACTGATGTGGTGCCGAACTCCCCAGATAGTCTAAGTAGCACACTCCTCTGCCCCCGCCTAACAGTGATCGTATTCCCAGAATGAGATTTTCACTCTGCAACAGAGTGCGCGCTGATATGAAACTTCCTGGCGGATTAAAACTGTGTGCCGGACCGAGACTCGAATTTGGGACCTTTGCCTTTCGCGGGCAAGTGCTCTACCAACTGAGCTACCCAAGGCAAAGGTCCCGAGTTCGAGTCTCGGTCCGGCACACAGTTTTAATCTGCCAGGAAGTTTCACTGACCGTATTCATGACAAGAGCGAGTATATGTGCCCACGTCCTAGCTGCAAAGCTCAATACCGTTGTCGAATTTAATGTCGCTAGTTTGTGAAGTATAATTTCTACTTTGTGTTTACCGTATGTGTTCGTTGAAGCTACGTCGTTCGTCAATGTGTACCCCCCCCCCCCCCCCCCGGATATGTAGTTACTACTTTATGTATGTGTTGTTTATTTTAATTGCCGAGTGTCTTTGTAGTGAACCTTTAAGCATTATGTACGCTGTTTTTTTTGTGGTGTTATGGATAATTTGGTTTGGTCGCATCATTGTGTGTGTAGCATACCACTGGCCTTATTTTCCAACAGTGCTCTTGTGTTGTCTGATTACACAGCTAACAGGTCGTCAGTAGATCCAACGACCCCGTCCGAAGGTTCACCTCCCTCGATTAAATTCAAGAGCGGTTCAACGGTGATATGCTAGAAATGGGTCCGCAGATAGAGCCTTGTGGACATCCTTCGGTAATTCTTTTTACAACCTTGCGGTTACCCTCTTGCCACTCAACCACTCCGTTCTTACAATTATCTCCAAGACTACTAACAGGCATCCGGGCTCCTGTAGTTCCAGAAATCGTGCAAACACTGGAGGCCACCAAAGATTATCAAAGGCGCCAGCAATGTCAATAAGAATCGCAACTACTTACTTCTGTTATGTATATTCTACAATTTGGAAAGCCCGATAAACCGCATCAATAGATTTTCCAAGTCTAAAGCCAAAATGGTGTTGACTAAGGTCAAGGCTGTGAGCTTGGAGACAGTTACATAGAAATCTCTCATGGACATTACCCAATGTACTAAACAAGCAAATTGGTAGGTACGATTTTGCTTCTGACGGATCCCTATCGGCGGCTTTTTTAATAATTACTGTGTTGGCTGAAACTTCCTGGCAGATTAAAACTGTGTGCCGGACCGAGACTCCAACTCGGGACCTTTGCCTTTCGCGGGCAAGTGCTCTACCATCTGAGCTACCAAAGTACGGGGCGTGAGTCGGGCTTGGATAACTCAGATGGTAGAGTACTTACCCGCGAAAGGCAAAGGTCCCGAGTTCGAGTCTCGGTCCGGCACACAGTTTTAATCTGCCAGGAAGTTTCATATCAGCGCACACTCCGCTGCAGAGTGAAAAAAATCTCATTCTGGACTGTGTTGGCTGTTTTCCAGACTAGAGACACCCGTCCCAGCCTCAGGGCATCATTTATTAGATTTGTTAAATATGAGGTTACCTGCGGTGAGACCTGGCGCAATCTTGCCCACTGGATATGGCCTGGTCCTGTCGCTTTCTTGTTTTTCGAGCCAGCGACTGCTAGTGTGACCACCTCCTGCGCAAACGGGCAGGTGACGGTTTCTGTAGTGTAATCCCTACACACTGTCTCCCTAAGGTACTTGTGTATCTATTAGTGGATCGTCATCGTGGAGGAGTTTGTCGAGCAGATAATGTGTTGCTTGTCTCCATTCCCGTGTCATAGTTCCGTAATCTGCCCCAGCGTAGCCAGAACAAGAGAGGACTTAATTTTCTCAGTTATAAGTTTGCACAGTATTCCCCATGCGTTCAGTTGTAGATGTGTTGTGACGTTGTGTTCCCATTTACAGCAGAGCGCTCAGAACACTATTGAACGCTCACTGGCTGTCAAAGAATGCGTGACGCAGGTGCGCAGAACGTGCCTAAACTCGATTGTCATCGTTTGTGACTCCAATTATTGTGCTGGCATGGGTCTGATAACGTTCATTAACTACTCGCAGCCACCATGTCTAGGATTTGTACTTAATCGTTATTAGTGGACGAACTTTTTTTCCCTTCTAGAACATTTTAAAGTTTTTGCTGGAATTTTCGCTGGTCCTGGTGCTATTTGGGAGCTCTGTTTTCAATAGAAACATTACCTGATAAGGAATAGATAAGTAATGATTTCGTTTAAGCATGTTTTCCAGTGTACTTCAGCGTTTTATATGCACATAAACGTGAATGCTAATTTCCCAACGTCATATATTGTTCAATTTTGCACTGCAGATCAAAACGGGGCCAATTGCAGTTTAAAGAAATAAAAAGGGGAACCACAAGGCAAGGCACAACAGAAAATACCAGAAGCTGAGACATTTCAAGATGACGCCCCTCCGGCCAATGTGCTCCAAGACAAAGTTTCTCAGTCTTATATAATCG
Source organism: Schistocerca nitens (assembly GCF_023898315.1). NCBI lineage: Eukaryota > Metazoa > Arthropoda > Insecta > Orthoptera > Acrididae > Schistocerca > Schistocerca nitens. The sequence goes on from NC_064617.1 coordinate 388,004,200, forward strand.
AGGAATTTCCAGAACCACAAGATGAACTGCTAGCTGGCTCTGACACACATGAAATGTATTTGCAGTTGCGAATATGGACAAACATCGGCTGTATAATGGAACGACAATGAAAATTTGTGCCGGACCAGGACTCGGACCCCGATTTCCCGTTTATCGGTCGCCTTACCATTAAGCCATCAGAGTACGCTCCACGGCCAGACCCAATCGTGTGTCTATAACCTGCACTCCTAGATTTATTATGTATATTCCCGTGCAGGGTACATTTTAATTGGATGTCCGAAGAACCAAATGGCCCAAGCGATAAAGGATGCAGGAAACAGTAAAATGAAAGTTGGAAAGACCAGAATGGCTCAAAAGAACTGAAACGAGATTCTTAGATTTCATCAGGCATCCATGCTTTCTATTAGGCTATATTCAGACTCACTATGGATGGAGGTATGCATCCAGTGCCCATCTTGTCGTGGCTGGGCTCAGCTTTCAATACTGAGGGAGAACACAGCTACTTCGTCTGCGGTTTATTTTCTGAATAACGTGTGCTTTTGTTTTTATAAGAACCAGTTGTCGCAAACCTTGTCTGTGTTAGTGTCATATTTTAAAAATTTAAAATTTTTCGTTAGCAACAAGGTTTGGTACTTAAAATAGATTTCAGGTATCCCTTGATAATATTTTTAAGGAGTTCTATTTGGTTTTCGCATATATTTTGCAATAGAGTACAGCTTCTTTCTTGTTTTAAAGTACTTTCCATTCATTTCAACCGAATCCTCATTTAACTCCTCGGGTGGGGCAAAGCTAGATATTTTGTATCTAATGATATTTTTATTTGTTATGCTGCGATGGTTTATTTAAAGACGAAATAGGACTAATATTTTTGAATATATAATCCTGCTTTCCCCTATTTAGGTCGCTTGGACCTCATAAGACAGTCTGTTACGATATCGACGCGAGTCTACTGACGAAATTTATTTTACAGCGACGTATACTATTCTGCTCTAAGGTATATCACAAAATGTACACTTTATTCACTTCTGCATCCCTGTCGCGCGCATTATTTTCGGCAGTGGACAGTATACGCGCGTCGCCGGGTGCTCTTAACATAGGCGCATGGCGGCCGTGAGACAAGAAACCTCTTCCCCGAGGCAGCGTGCTGATAGCAGCCGCAAGGTGACGAGCATCAATGGCGGCGGCGTAATACTGTTATCTGGCGCCACCCAGGGTGCAGCTAACAGCCTCACACTGGCGGCTCCTCCCCCACCCACCGTCTTGCTCGCTCCAGCTGAAATGGCAACCCTGTATCGGCGTGAGGAGAAATACGTCGCTTCTTCGACCTACCCTTTCTCCTTTACACGATCTTCTTGCAGACTTGCTCATCTTTTCCGCCCTAGAAGGTGGTCACGCACTTAACTACAAACTTCACAAGCATGCACAACCAACCACTTTGCGTAAGCATGCTTGGCGGGTGAACGGAAGTTTCTTTCTGACTGTTGATAGCTTTAGTGTCTCTAAACACGAGTGTACATTAGTGGAATATTTTATTGGTGAAGAGTTCTTTGCATCGGGTAACCACTCACACATTCATGGATATCTGAAATTATGTAGTAATCTTAGTTTTTATTTTTTTTATTTCCAGTCTGCTAGGTTAATAACAGGACAGCAACTTGTGTTATCAAGCTTGATGTAGAAGAGAGCTGAAGTTGCGAAATTCAGTACTTTTTATTTAATTGATGACCGGTTTCGGGTATCAGCAGCCATTTTCAAATCATACAAACACTAAAAATGGTGTATTCCGTGATAGCACCCAAACCACCTTAATTGTGTCTGAGTCAGGTTTTTCAGTGACCATTGGCAGCACAAACATCAACTGAATTTCGCAACTACTGTTGTTTTTACATTAGTGTTGAAGCTTCTACAAATAATCTATTATGGATGTTTGGAAACATAGGTGTTTCTGATGTTCAGTTTTTCAAGTCAAGAAGGAACAGCCCGTTTTACTGTACGAAGAATGACCAGGAATTGTCAGGAAAGTAATTTTGATTTTATTATTCGTTTGTGTAGGTGGGCGGAGAGTGGTATGGAGCTTGATTGCATTCATCCGTGTCTTGTTAAAAACTGGAAACGTGTACGGTTTACTGAATCATAACAGCAGAACACCTTTGACAAAGTTTGATTTGTACTATTCTGGGTGGGCACAAAAAATGGTTCAAATGGCTCTGAGCACTATGGGACTCAACTGCTGTGGTCATCAGTCCCCTAGAACTTACAAGGGAACCTCCCCATCGCACCCCCCTCAGATTTAATTCTAAGTTGGCACAGTGGATAGACCTTGAAAAACTGAACACAGATCAATCGAGAAAACAGGAAGAAGTTGTGTGAAACTATGAAAAAATAAGCAAAATATACAAACTGAATAGTCCATGCGCAACATAAGCAATATAAAGGACTTGTTGAGCTCAGAAGTGCCGTGGTCCTGTGGTTAGCGTGAGCAGATACAGAACGCGAGGTCCTTGGTTCAAGTCTCCCCTCGAGTGGAAATTTTAATTTTTTATTTTCACTTTATGTCACAAACTCTTATGTTTTCATCACTTTTTTGGGAGTGATTATCACATCCACAAGAAAACCTAAATCGGGAAAGGTAGAAGAATCTTTTTACCCATTCGCCAAGTGTATAAGTTAGGTGGGTCGACAACAGATTCCTGTCATGTGACGCACATGCCGTCACCAGTGTCGTATAGAATATATCAGATGTGTTTTCCTGTGAAGGAATCGGTTGACCTGTGACCTTGCGATCAAATGTTTTCGGTTCCCATTGAAGAGGCACGTCCTTTAATCGCCTAATCGCACGGTTTTGCGGTGCGGTCGCCAAACACAGACACTAAACTTATTACAGTGAACAGAGACGTCAATGAACGAACGGGCAGATCATAACTTTACGAAAATAAAATTATCACTCGAGGGAAAACTTGAACCTAGGACCTCTCGGTCAGCAGCTGCTCACGTTAACCACGAGACCACAGCGCACCTACGCTTACTTTATCCTGGATGTTGCTTATGTTGCACATGGACTACTCAGTTTGTTTATTTTGCTTATTTTTACATAGTTCCACACAACTTCTTCCTGTTTTCTCGATTGATCTGTGTTCAGTTTTTCAAGGCCTATCCACTGTGCCAACTTATAACTAAATCTGAGGGGGGTGCGATGGGGAGGTTCCCTTGTTAGAACTACTTAAACCTAACTAACCTAAGGACATCACACACATCCATGCCCGAGGCAGGATTCGAACCTGCGACCGTGGCGGTCGCGCGGTTCCAGACTGTAGCGCCTAGAACCGTGGGTGGGCACAGGACGTATTTCGTCGGTATACAGGGTGGTCAGATACACTATGAAAAGCTTGTAAGGGTGTTGCAGGGTAGGGTGTGCTGAGAAATGACTTAAGAAAAAAAATTCTATACGTGCGCAGTTTCCGATTTAATTAGCATTGGAGTTTGCCGAACAGGTCGTTGCGCGCGCAAATACAAGCAGTCTCCCACATACAATTAACGTCGGTTGTTCTCACAGCGTAGATGAGAGCCAAGACACTGCTCAACCGGTGGCTCAGGTTCGGTCCTTACTACCGTCCCATGTACAATTTCTGTATCGCTCTTTTGCTGGGTTTTAGGAAACGAAACGAAGAAAACGTTTGGCAGCACTGTCCCTGGCAGACTGCTTGAATTTTAACGAGGGACGACCTGATTGGCTAAATTCAATGATAATTAAATCGGAAACGGCACTACATACCGAATTTTTTCTTAATAATTATTTCTCTGCACAACCAATCCTGAAACACAATTAAAAGTTTTTCAGATTTTTTTCTGATTACCCTGTATACTGCGCTAGCACTCGCACTGTTCAAACTGCCTGCAGCCTGATCGATTTTTAGTCGTGCAAGTATTCGTAACGGAACTATGTTGGGCAGTATGACATAAATCAATCCAACATTGCAGAAAACTTTAATCGCTCTTCTTTGCGCAGAAGGATACAAGATCAATTTCTATAATTCGACTTCAGACAATACATCGTTTTGCCTAAAGACTGCCAATGTTTGTGCATATTAATCTAAAAGTTGAAAACTTTCTGGTCAAATTGTTCAAAATAGTCTCGCATCCTTTTGGTCAAATCTATTACCTCCATCCCTTGTACGAAAATCATACTATCTCATTTCTAGACTTAAACCTACTTGAGAAGAAGCACAGTTATTCCAGTACGCCTTGTTTCATGAGCAGTAAATCGAAAGCGCTTCACGTTAAGTGAAAAAGGGACGCTTTATATGTTATACTTTTAACGAAATACAATAGAAATGACCCTCTCACAGAGCAACGTGTATATATTAATTACAGGAAAAAACCAACCTGGGACGGAAAGTGATGAAGTACGTAAGTCAACACTAGCGTACTACAGATGTGTATAAATGCGTATTTCAAGCCTTCATAATCACTTTACCTCGCGGGAAATATCAATATGCAGCCAGTCTCAATACTGTATCCTGCTTTTTAATCAAAGATGTGAAGAGAGGTTACTGCTTCACCACATGTCACGTTTCCTCTTATTTTTTCACCTCACTATCGATTTCAGTATTCTTCTCATACTCTTCTCCTTTGTTTTTCATTTGGTTTCGAGTAATTTACATAATGGAATATCGTTGTGAGGGTCCATAGCGCTGCTCTCACTCGAATAAAACAAACGTTCCTTGTCTCGCCTTGGGAGAAGTCGCGGCATGGCGCTACGTTCCATTCGGGGACGCGGTCGGAATGGATGCATTTTAAGCGGAGTGAGAAACACTAGAAAAATTACTTGGTATATTGCTTCAATGATTTATTACTTAACTATTACTGTCCGAACCAGATTAAATTTGTGCAGTGCCACACTATTATCTAAAATGAGGTCACCAACCTCGATCTGACTCGCGAGATAGGATTATGCACTGTCTGATCAAAACGATCGGGACACCCTTATGAAATGAGGAATTGTCCACTAGATGTCACATGAGAAGCGGAACCGCGAGTATAAAAGTACGCGAGTCATTGAATGCCACGTAAGTAACATATCCATCAGGGACATTTCAACTCTTCTAAAGTTGCCCAAGTCGACTGTTGGTGATGTGGCTCTAAAGTGGCAACGCGAAGGAATCACCACAGCTAAACCGGTACCAGACACATCAAATGTTTGATGGACAGCGACCGCTGACCATTGCTGAAGTTGCTTGGAAAAAATCGCATGAGATCAGCGGAAGGAATCACTCGTCAGTTCAAAAGTGCTACCAGTGGTCCACCCCGCACAAAGACTGTGCGCAACGAGTTACAAAGAATAGGGTACAGTGGTCGACCAGCCCTCGTAAGCCACAGATTTCTCTAGCCAATGCTAAGCGACGCTTGGGGTGACGTGAAGAGCAATGGAACTGCACACTGGAAGATTGGAAACGAGTGATCTGTAGAGATAAAGCACGCTATATCGTGTGGCAATCCAACAGAAGTGTTTGGGTATGGCGAATGATGGGGGTGTTTTTCATTTTTAGGGCGTGGCCCGCTTATTGCGCTTAAGAAAACGCTAATTGCATGAGGGTATGAACACACTTTACAATATTGTGTACTGCATACAGTAGAGGAACAGTTAGGAGACGATTATATTAGCACGATAAAGAAGCAACTGTGAGGCAATGTTTAGCGGACAAAATCATTCGTGAAATGGACTGGCCTGCCCACAATCCTAACCTGAACGCAGTGAAACACCTTTGGGACGAGTCACAAGACCGGCTTCGCTCCTGACCCCAGCGACTGACGTCAATCACTTCTCTGCTTCTGGCTGCTGACGGTAGGAAGGACGAAAGTTTAACGTTCTCTCGACACCGAGTCATTAGAAATGGTTGGCTCCTGAGGAAGAATAGGCTGCCATTCCTCCACATATATCCACAAACACCTCAATGAAAGTGTCGCCAGCAGAGCTCAAGATGTCATAAAGCAAATATTGGACACACCCCACATTAAAGTCCACTAACATGTGTCCGGATATTAACGATCAGTTAGTGTATTTGCCACTATTCCGAAACCATTATTTAATGCTCTGTAGCTATCTAACTGGGCTCAGCAAGACCCGAGATCTACCACTGGACTGAAAAAACTTAAACCGCTAACAGATATTATACCACCTTCAGCTCGTCCCTAGCTCTTTACGACGATAATCTTCACAAAGACAAGACACAACAAAGGCTCAAAATTAATACGTGTAAAAAAGCAAAACAGCCTGCCCCGTTTCCACCGAAACAGATGTAATTTAATGGCTTCAATCAGACATCGCCAAGTCGTTAAATACCGCCTACGCAGCCGATGGCCCTACGCACTGGTGGAATCCATTCTTGCCAGCACGTGCATGCGCGCTAAACCAACACTCAGCCATAAAACACCACAGCGTTTGAACGTACGATTTAGTTTCATTAACTGGTTTTACAAAGATCCACAGCCTGTTGCGGTTTCCTTACGCCTCAGCATGTAAGTTGTGGCTTCCCACTCATGTGAAGAGAGATTTTGGCCGGGAGACCCGTCTGGGTCATGCGGCCGCCTGTGCAAGTCGAACGCTTTACGCATAGCTGTTCTTTATGCTTCTTTTCATTTCGTTCAGATTTTCTTTATCAGCAGAAGTTCGCCTTCGTTTTTGATTGCTATTCACCATCCTCTGTTTTCACACCAGCTTCCTAACATTGTTAGTAACATGGTGGGTCCTTTCCATCCCTCACTAACTGTCATGACACTAATTTACCAAGCGCATGAGCCACAATGCGCCTGAATTTCTGCTATCGAACCTTGTTTTTCTCTTGGACCAAGCTGTACATGGATTGCCATTTCGAAGACCAAGGTCGCTGGCATGCTCGAGGTACTTAGTGCCACGACGAAGTGCTGACTTTGCGGATATCCCCGGGTCTATCAGCGGATATCCGGAACAATAACTAATCTGTGGTTACAAGTTAAATGTTAATGGCAGTATAGTGATTCTCGTCCATTTTTCCATTGCAAGCGATCGATAACAACTATTATCAGCTCTTAGATTATTACTGTTACTTGTTCGGAACGGAATGCGTTACAGTAGTTTGAATATCCCTGAGATGGTTACTGACATCTGAAAGAGCTAAAGATAGTGACTATTATCTACTTGATTTTACCCATAATTATACTTGGACGCTGCTACCTTCAGACAAGCAACTTCCTTACGTAACAACCGAAAGCTGCCGCAATGCGAGATAAAGGCTGTTCTAGGACGCTCCATCAATTACAATCTTGTGTTCTTGATGTGATGACTTCTGTTTGTGTATCATATACAGCATAAATAACGTTCGGTATAAAATCAGAGATACTATCAACATTTATCTTAAAATATTAATTACCACTCGTTAAAACGCTTATTACATTGAGAAGTTTCGCACAGCAACACGATTTAACATTATGATAAATTAGAATATATTTGACAAAGATCCTATAACATAGCTAACAATTAATAGTGTTCTAGATGTGGTAACTTTTAACACGACTACATAAGATTTCCCAATACTGAGGAAATATTGTGCAAAATGTTTTGCTCCATCGGGCTTGAGATTTAGTGCTAAGTTGAATAGCTTACTGCACTGGTGTAACCACAGACGCGTTATACAAGGGGTTTAAAAAAAAAATGAACTGATTTCAAAACTCCATATTTATTGATAAAACATACTACAAACATGGGATAAATTGCAAACTGCTCAGAAAATATTAAAATTTTAGATATGCTGTTACAAATTCTCAGTGTGCCTAGCAGCAGCACGAACAGGTATGGAGTTTTGGAGTCGGATCATTCTTTTCCTGCATTTGGGAACGGTGCAACCCTACGAGAGTTGTTCCACTTGGCATGTCCTAAAAGTCTAAGTGAGCTGTAAATGCTACAGACACACGTCGGTCTGACTAGCCGGTGTGAATGGCGCGGCTGGCACTGCATGTAGCTTTAGATTCTGGCGCCTGCTCACAGCGTCTTTCGTCAGGCGAACAGCAGACGGGCACGTGTGGCGGCTGAGGCCGCAGCTGGCAGAGTCTAGGGCAGGCGGATCCGCCACGCGCGAGACGCGAGCTACCAGCTGCAGCCCGGTGAGCGGGGCCCTTGAATAACGTTGGAACGCCGTCAAGTATTCCTGGCACGCATAAGCGGAGCGGCCTGCAGCCCGGTATAAACGGCCGATGTGACGCCGATATTCCGAGAGAGCCGTCTCCTGCCCGCCGTGACTCGCGCCGCAGCCGGAACTCCCGAGTCTCGCGGACAGCTAGTCTGCCGTACCCAACAACACCAGCAAAAGTCGACGCTCGTCCCCACTTAAACACGTTCGGTACGCTGGAATTCTAACGACATGCTCGCGCCTGGTGCGTATTGTCATGTGCTGAAGTCGTATATCGTAATTTACATTCAATATGTAACGAAGGCACAGACAGATCATTAGGAACCTGTTAGTACAACATAGTCATATTTAACCCGAGTGCCTATATGGGTCAGAAACACTTAAGTTGAATAAAAAAAAACAGACATTGACAACATTGAAAGAAAAAAAAATTAAAACCGTAGGAAAAACTGTAGGTATAAATCCTGTAGACGAACAATACCAACTCAGACGCAATCAAGATATCAAACAAAACGCAAACACTCAGAGTGAAATTAGAAAACGCGGGTCAAGATTCTACGGACACATTAAATAATGAACTCACAAGTCAGACACACTTACAAAACAAATGGTCGATTTTTTGACGTTAGGAGCAAAGCCAAAACGGATACGATGAAATAGTTTGGCGGTCTCATAACTGACCTTTAATTGGCGACAGTTACTCCAGAGGATGTCCAAAACTATAAAATCTTCAGGTCCATAATCCACAAAAGTAAAGTTGACCAAGGTGAAAAACCGAGGCAGAAAACTAGAACAGCATGGTCCGAAGAGAGGAACAAAGCTCACGGGAAGATAATGAAGTAAGTACGGGCACAAAGAAAGGCAAATACCTACCCCTTAAGTACTTTGGGTAACCCTAATGGGGTTATTCGCACATAATGCTAAATAATATTCATATTATTGATATGTTCTTTATGTCGTAAATACAGCCGGCCGGAGTGGCCGAGCGGTTGTAAGCGCTACAGTCTGAAGCCACGCGACCGCTACGGTCGCAGTTTCGAATCCTGCCTCGGGCATGGATGTGTGTGATGTCCTTAGGTTAGTTAGGTTTCAGTAGTTCTAAGTTCTAGGGGACTGATGACCTCAGAAGTCCCATGGTGCTCAGAGCCATTTGAACTGAAACACACTTGATCAAGAACGTTTTGCCTCATTTTCATTTCTTACTTGTAAAATAGTCAATCGTACACCGTTTTACCCAAATAGACAACGTTCTTTCAAATCGGGTACACAGCCACAGATTTATTAAAAGACAACCGTACTTTCCCCTACAGAGTGACAATTATTTATATGAAATAAAATCGTCATAACTTCTAAACAGTTTGCGTTAGAACGTTCAAAACTGCACGGTTGGCCGCGGGGCATGACGGGAATTCTACGGTTTGGTTTAGCGACGAAGCCTTCTTTCATTTCGATGGGTTCGTCAAAGAGCAAAATCGGCGCATGCGAGGGATCGCGATCGTGAAGTCTCTTCACCCTCAACGGGTGACTGTGTCGTGGGCAATGTCCAGTCACGGGATAATCATGGCACGGTGACTACCAAACGGTACGTGAAAGTTTTGGAAGATGACTTCTTCCCCATTATCCAAAGTGACCCTGATTTCGACAATATATGATTCATCCAAGACGGAGCTCGACCCCATCGAAACAGGAGAGTGTTTGATGTCCTGAAGGCGCACTTTGGGGACCGCGTTCTGGCTCTGGGGTACCCAGAGGCCACTGGTATGGGCCTCGGTTGGTCGCCATATACTCCGGATCTGAAAACATGCGGCTCCTTTCTGTGGGGCTCTATTAAAGACAAGGTTTATGGTAACAACCCAAAAACCACCGCTGAGCTGAAAACAGCCATTCAGGATGTCATCGACAGCATCGATGTCCCGACACTTTAGCGGTACATGCAGATTTTCGCTATTCGTCTGCGCCACATCGCCAAAGTTTACACAGTCATCCTGTAGAGTATATAGAAGGTGTGGCTATAAAATAACGGGCCTAATGCTGCAAAACATTTATTTCAAAACCACACATATTCAGTTATCGTCATCCTCAATACACCCTCATCCTCTATTCCAACGATAGTCCATGCGAATTTTCTACTGATGGAAACACTGTTGGAAGTCTTCCTCTGTGAGCTTTTTCCTTCACTGCTTCAGCGGACTGAAAACTTGTTCCTTTTAATGTAGATTTGACCTTGGGAAATTGATAAAAGTAACATCGTACTAGGTCAGGCGAATAAGGTGGATAGTCTTGACACTGGGATGCCGTACTTCACTAGAAACCTCTTAACAGACAGTGAGATGCGAACTGGTGCGTTATCTTGATGCGGGATCCATGACTTGTTCTTCCACAGTTCGTGCCTTTTTTTTCTTCTTATTTCCTCTAGGAACTGAGCATAAACCTTGAGGTAGTAAAGTCGATCAATAGTCTGACCTCCAGCAGCTTAGCGAAGATACACGATTCCATGAATATCGAAAGAAAAAACATCATTGCTTTGAATACGGATTTGCTCAATCTAGCTGTTTTGACCTCCGTGACGTTAGGCCCTTCCAATGCACGGGCTGGCATTTCGTTTCTGGATCATAAATTAAAAACCTAGATTCTTCACATATCACCCTTTCCAACAAATTAGGATCATTTTCAGTGATATTCAAACTGTCAGTACAAACATTTTCACGAGCTTCTTTTTATTTGGTCATGAGAATTTTCAGCACCAGTTTCACACACACTTTTCTCATGTTAAACTGGTTACGTAAAGTTTGCCTTATGCACCATTCTTTGTCAATTCCTATAGTTTCAGCAATCGATCGAATACTCAACCGACGGTCAGATTGAATCAGATTACCTACTTTTTCATTATTTTCATCCGTTTTCAATGTTGAAGGGCGTCCCGGGCGTGAGCCATCTTCTCGGCTATCTTGGAAACGCTTGAACCACTCAAAAAAGCGTACACGATAAACTCTATTCGCACACAAGTCTTTTAACGAAAGATAGGATTCAGTAACAGTTTTTTTCCAAGTTTCATGTGAAACTTCACGACAATTCGTTGCTCTAGTAGCACACCATTTTCCCGGCAAAACAGAAAACAGCTCTTACACAAACGAAGGCCACGCCCACACTGATTTGTCTACAGACACCAGACGTGCCGCAATGAACCGAGAAGACTTAACAGCATTTTTTCGCGCATGCGTACTTTGTGCCAGGATCAGTCCTGTTGTTTTACAGCCACACCTCGTATAGTGCAAGGCTAACATTTAAATGTATAATTTCTGTCGCAGTTGAGTCGAAAGAGAACAGCGAACATTGCACTCTACATGTTGATTTGTCACTGTTCACTCTACAGCAAACAGCTATTCAAAAATATGCTGACAACGGCAACCACTAGGGGGTTAATCGAACCTACTGATATTTACAAGGGAGGGAGGGTGGGAGGAGGGGGAGGAGGAGGAGGAGAAGCGGGCAGGCATGGTGCCACTGTGCCGACAAAAGATATCTTATAATTAGGTACCATGCCGCTGGCACATATCGACAGGTTCGATCAGCTCGGCAGTTGCCGGAATATCTTTGGACTGCTGTTAACTGGACAGAGCCAATTCAAGCAGCGGACTGCAATGTTTTACTCGATGTATCATGAGTTTTTATGTTGCGGTACGTATGCCACAATGGCAGTGGTATTGTTTATATTGTTGACGAGTATGGAACGCTGTATTCGTTCGAGTATGCCACGACAGCAATCGTATATTTAAATGACACACATTATATGGACCCAAAACATGGTGATTGTTCCATTACGAGACTATAAGAAAACATTTGAAAATGGCACATCGCCGAAATCACCTGATCGCGTGAAACCAATGACTAAAAAATTCGTATGGCGTGGTTGACTCGCGGTTCCTCAAGAGAGATGTTCGGCCCCCTGAGCGTATATTTTTCCAACTGGACGCCACTCCGTCGAATCGCACGTCATTAACCTTCCTCACTAATTCTACTGGGCAAAGAGGACCTGCAGTTTAGCATGGAATCATAACCTCGCGTCGTTCCTGGCATATCTTCACATCGCTGAAAAGTGAAGGCTACCGCAAAGGCAGGCTGAAAAATCCTCGCGGTTTGACCGGGTTTGGGTCCTACGACGTTACGGTTTCCTGGCATGCATTTGACCACTTGACCATCAAGGTCGGAAATAAAAGACTGATCGTAATACAACCAACGAGCAAACTGGAATTGTCTTTCAGACAATAACGTAGTAGGAGTCCTTTAACGCTGAAAGGCGGTTTACCACCATACGAGGACTTTTGTAGGAGCCTCGTGGAAATGTTGACTCTTAGCACGTTCTCACGCATCCATCGGTCAAGACGTATTTATCAATTATTGATAACAAATAATCAATCGAAAACCGTATACTCATTAATCGATTTATGTCAGCATTGAGTGACATCAACTTTAGAGTCCAAATTGTGCTCAGTGATGGTCTTCAATAAATGCCAATAACCTCCGTTAAGTCTACGAAAAGTTGAAACTTTTTTTTAAATCTTAAATTACACCTTTCTGCACGTCAACATTCGAATTTAAGCGTTTGTCGTATGTCTTAACGAGGCAAATACCGCTCCGCATAAAATTCTGCTACCTGAGACTGCAACCAGCCCTTGACAGCGTCGGATTCAGTACTTTGGTAATCAAGACCCTTTTTCAGGTGCATGAAGAGGAAAAAATTACTTGGTACCAAGTGTGGTCTGCAGGACGGGTGTACAAAAACGTTAACATATGAGCCAAGTATTTATTATTATTATTATTATTATTTCTTTACTTTCTCAGACGTTAAGTCTTATTATTATTTTTTTTTTCTTTACTTTCTCAGACTTTTTAGAAGTCTGGCTAAGAATGGAGTGACGCGGACCTTTATCAAGCGTCACTTCCTTTTTGCTGTACGGTATATGTTATATTGCATTTAGGAACTTTCGGGTAATTGAACATGTATCAATAATTACGGATTTCTGTAATTGTATATATATGTTTGGATGTAGCTGTATTGCATTGATGTATTGGTGGATATTGTGTGGTATGACTCCTGTAGTTGATAGTATAATTGGTATGATGTCTACTTTATCCTGATGCCACATGTCTTTGACTTCCTCAGCCAGTTGGATGTATTTTTCAATTTTTTCTCCTGTTTTCTTTTGTATATTTGTTGTATTGGGTATGGATATTTCGATTAGTTGTGTTAATTTCTTCTTTTTATTGGTGAGTATGATGTCAGGTTTGTTATGTGGCGTTGTTTTATCTGTTATAATGGTTCTGTTCCAGTATAATTTGTATTCATCATTCTCCAGTACATTTTGTGGTGCATACTTGTATGTAGGAACGTGTTGTTTTATAAGTTTATGTTGTAAGGCAAGCTGTTGATGTATTATTTTTGCGACATTGTCATGTCTTCTGGGGTATTCTGTATTTGCTAGTATTGTACATCCGCTTGTGATGTGATCTACTGTTTCTATTTGTTGTTTACAAAGTCTGCATTTATCTGTTGCGGTATTGGGTTCTTTAATAATATGCTTGCTGAAATACCTGGTGTTTATTGTTTGATCCTGTATTGCAATCATGAATCCTTCTGTCTCACTGTATATATTGCCTTTTCTTAGCCATGTGTTGGATGCGTCTTGATCGATGTGTGGCTGTGTTAGATGATATGGGTGCTTGCCATGAAGTGTTTTCTTTTTCCAATTTGCTTTCTTCGTATCTGTTGATGTTATGTGATCTAAAGGGTTGTAGAAGTGGTTATGAAATTGCAGTGGTGTAGCCGATGTATTTATATGAGTGATTGCCTTGTGTATTTTGCTAGTTTCTGCTCGTTCTAGAAAGAATTTTCTTAAATTGTCTACCTGTCCATAATGTAGGTTTTTTATGTCGATAAATCCCCTTCCTCCTTCCTTTCTGCTTAATGTGAATCTTTCTGTTGCTGAATGTATGTGATGTATTCTATATTTGTGGCATTGTGATCGTGTAAGTGTATTGAGTGCTTCTAGGTCTGTGTTACTCCATTTCACTACTCCAAATGAGTAGGTCAATATTGGTATGGCGTAAGTATTTATAGCTTTTGTCTTGTTTCTTGCTGTCAGTTCTGTTTTCAGTATTTTTGTTAGTCTTTGTCTATATTTTTCTTTTAGTTCTTCTTTAATATTTGTATTATCTATTCCTATTTTTTGCCTGTATCCTAGATATTTATAGGCATCCGTTTTTTCCATCGCTTCTATGCAGTCGCTGTTATCCAATATGTAATCTTCTTGTTTAGTGTGTTTTCCCTTGACTATGCTATTTTTCTTACATTTGTCTGTTCCAAAAGCCATACTTATATCATTGCTGAATCCTTCTGTTATCTTTAGTAATTGGTTGAGTTGTTGATTGGTTGCTGCCAGTAGTTTTAGATCATCCATGTATAGCAAATGTGTGATTTTGTGTGGGTATGTTCCAGTAATATTGTATCCATAATTTGTATTGTTTAGCATGTTGGATAGTGGGTTCAGAGCAAGGCAGAACCAGAAAGGACTTAATGAGTCTCCTTGGTATATTCCACGCTTAATCTGTATTGGCTGTGATGTGATATTATTAGAGTTTGTTTGGATATTAAGTGTGGTTTTCCAATTTTTCATTACTATGTTTAGGAACTGTATCAATTTAGGATCTATTTTGTATATTTCCAATATTTGTAGTAACCATGAGTGGGGTACACTATCAAAAGCTTTTTGGTAATCAATGTATGCGTAGTGTAGCGACCTTTGTTTAGTTTTAGCTTGATATGTCACCTCTGCATCTATTATCAGTTGCTCTTTACATCCTCGTGCTCCTTTGCAACAGCCTTTTTGTTCTTCATTTATAATTTTGTTCTGTGTTGTATGTGTCATTAATTTCTGTTTAATGATTGAAGTTAATATTTTGTATATTGTTGGTAGGCATGTTATGGGGCGATATTTAGCTGGGTTCGCTGTGTCTGCTTGATCTTTAGGTTTCAGATAAGTTATTCCATGTGTAAGTGTATCAGGGAATGTGTATGGGTCTGCAATGTAACTGTTAAATAATTTAGTTAGATGTGAATGTGTTGAGGTGAACTTCTTTAACCAGAAATTTGCTATTTTATCATTTCCAGGGGCTTTCCAATTGTGAGTAGAATTAATTGCTTGGGTGACTTCATGTTGCAAAATTTTCACTTCAGGCATTTGTGGTATCATCTTGTATGTGTCTGTTTCTGTTTGTATCCACCGTGCATGCCTGTTATGTTGTACCGGGTTTGACCATATGTTGCTCCAGAAGTGTTCCATGTCTGTTATGTTTGGTGGATTGTTTATTTTAATGTGTGTGTTATCTATTGTCTGGTAAAATTTCTTTTGGTTTGTGTTGAATGTTTGGTTTTGTTTCCTTCTATTTTCACTTTTTTTGTATCTTCTGAGTCGTTTGGCTAATGCTTGTAATTTCTGCTTCTTTTCGTCTAATTGCTCTGTCGCTTCTTGTTGTGAGATTTTACCTAACCTTTTTCGTTTTTTTTCCGAGATTTCATTTCTTATAAATTGTGTTAGCTGTCCGATGTCTTTTCTCAGTTTTTCTATTCTGATCTGTAGCCTGTGTTGCCATGCTGGTTTTGTGGGTTTCTTCTGTGTGTTGGTTGGTTCTGATCTCTGTCTAGTGTGTATATTTAGTGTAGTGAGTGCTCCTATATAAACCAGTAGTTGGACCTCTTCCATAGTTGTGTTTTCATTTATTTTGTTGTGTATGATTGTGTTGATAGTTTTTATTGTTGTTTCGAATTGTGGGTTATTTGGTGGTCTATGCAAGAATGGTCTAATGTCTGTATTTGTGTCTTTGTATTCTATATATGTTAGCTGAAATTTTTCTTCTATATCTAGCATCTGTGTCACTTCGTGTTCTATTTGTGCTTGTTCTGGTGGCTGTCTTAAGATTTCGTTTTCCTCTGATTGTTTAATTGGTGCGTGTTGTTCTTTGTTTGTTTGCTCTGGGATGTTTGAGTCCATTACTGTATTTTCTTCTTCTTCTTCTTCTGATTGCACATTATTTTGTTCCAGTATTTGTTGTACTTCTTGTTTGATGTTTTCTAATTCTGACTGGGGTATCCTGTTATTTTTGATTATTACACGGATCTGATCAGCTAGTCGTTGTTCTGTTAAAAATTTTAATTCTGGGTATCTGGTAATAAATGTTGTGTATACTTGTGATCTGTATCCAGTTGTGTTGGTTCCTAGGTTTGTTGCTTGGTAATAACAGAACATGAGGTGTCGATTAACTTCATCTGACCATCTCATCCTCTGTCTTTGTTTTCCTTCTAGGGTGGTTGCAGGAAGCATATCCTGCAAAACACCTCTATTTGGATTTAAATCATTTTCCAGTTGGCTAGCAGTGTCGTTACCATTGTGGGCGGGCATAGGGTTCAAGCGTCGTCCCCGACCATGACGGCGCTTGTCCGAGGCTTCTTTAGTTCTGTCCTGAACCAAGTAATCACACTAAAAGGGGGGTTAGCCCTATTAGTGGTTTGTTCTTTTCGTCGCCTTTTACGACTGGCAGAGCATACCGGAGGCCTATTCTTTTCCCGGGCCTCCACGGGGGTTATTATTATTATTATTATTATTATTATTATTATTATTATTATTATCACTATTATAATTATAACCGCAGGATTAATCAATATAAAGATTAATTAATAACAACATCTTGTTGCATTACTGTTATCCTCCGCCAAGCCTCTTTATCCAGCGCATCTTTCTTGTCGATGCTGCGATGTTCCATTACTCCATTTATGTGGTCTGTCCAAGAACGTCGTCGTCTTCTGCGCTTGCGCGATGATCTGGCATTCTCATCATATGTCAATCTCAGTCAAATACTTGGCTCAATCTAAAGCTGAACCAAGTATTTCAGTACAAAAAACGGCACCAGTTGTGAACAAAACACGCCGCTTGTTGTGAGTGGCTCTCCTCTGTTTGTTTATGTCTCACAGTAGGCGCTGAAACAAATTGTTTTTCCAGGTTCTGCAACATCCACAAACAAGATGCGTCTAAAGTTCAAAACGGTACTCGCAATCTTCATGGCTGACAGTTTGTCGTGCTCTTTTCTTTTCGGAATATTGGACGAGACGGTAAGACTCCACACCGTGGAGAGTTGTTTCGGCTCGGAATTATGATAGCAAATGTCTCGTCACCAATCACAAATCAATCCAGTACGTTTTCTCCCCATATAGTAGCTAAGAAGTCCATAAAAGCAATAATCCCTTGAGTTTTGCGGTTCTTAGAAAGTAGTTACGACACCGAACGATACATTACCCGTGGTGTGCTAATTGTTTACTCACAATCTCACTGAAACACACAGAAATCTGAGGAGAACTGTTAGTGTGTTTAGATATCGTAAAACATCAGTTTTCACGAAATTTTTGGACTATTTTCTTTATCAGTCATTTGTGTCAATTTTATGAACATTAGTCCTTCGCTCTTAAACACCACTGACGCAGAACGCATCCACACATCACATTTTCCGATGAATGTCAACAGATTTAATATATTCACTAAAAATGTATTACAGAACGGCATTGACATCTCGCGCAATTTTAAATTTCAACGCTGATTTTGAACGGCTACGGTAGTCGAACGAGAAGCAATGTGGTTTTCTTTCTGCCGCAGCTCTTAACACTGACCCACTGCTTGATTCACTGATTGTTCTGCTTCCTCCACTACGTTCCATGAAACATAAAAAAAGTTACTTTCACGATATTGTAATATATTGCTTTCTTCGGATTTTTCAACGACATCCGCAAGATACGGGCGTTCACTTTTTTTAATTGTAACTCAGTGAGTGATACTAATGAGGTAAACCGTCACAATGACAAGGTATGCGGTCCGCAGGTTGCCAGTTGAAACCCGGTTGTAGGTAGGAAGTCTCCTAACTGTGAAACGGGGAAGCATAAGGAGCAATCAGCAGCGCCGCCGATCATAGCAGCATACTTGGCTTGTGCGCAGAATTTAGTTTACTTAGGTAGTTTGATGCCTAGTGTTATTTCTGAGAGTCGGTGGAAGACGCCTGAGACTGTGTCAGTAGGGTACAGACGCAGGAGGAGTGGGCCGCTTTCCGCAAACAGCTGGAACTAGATGCCAGACGCTGCGTTGGCCACAGAGGGCAGGCGACGGTCTACTGTCCCGGGCTGCCGCGGTTACCGGTAACCTCTTTCTTGTAGCGTCTCACACTGGAGTTCACTAAGTATTTCATTTATAATACGGTTACAACTCAATAATAGAACCTCTGGTTTTCACGAATAAACCTCGAGCAAAATGTCTGGATGGATTTGCAACATCAGACTATTCAAAGAAAACAGAAATCCCATTTATCGGTTAAAACAGAATATAAATATTTTTAAAAAAGTGCCTGTGCTATAATTTCAATGCGAAGCGTCTGGGAAACCATTAACCCATTAATACAATGCCCGGAAATCGACCAATTTCGTGCATCCGGAACAAGTACAGTATGTGATATAATGCATTCTACACTATCACGTCTGATGAGTGAAAGGGCGACAGAAGTTAAGCGTGTTTGGAACTTATCACATTTCTAATGAAATACTGAGTGTGGTATCAATATCAAATATAAATTACATATTCTTCACATATCAGATCATACGCTTTGTGCCTTCTTCCACTTCCACTGATAATTCAAAAATGTTCAAATGTGTATGAAGCCTTATGGGACTTAACTGCTAAGGTCATCAGTCCCTAAGCTTACACACTACTTAACCCAAATTATCCGAAGGACACACACACACACACACACACACACACACACACACACACACACACACACACACACACACACACATGCATGCCCGAGGGAGGACTCGAACCTCCGCCAGGACCAGCCAGACAGTCCATGACTGCAGCGCCTGAGACCGCTCGACTAATCCCGCGCGGCACTAATAATTCAAATCGTGTTCGATTACCCGCTCACATGTTGCCAATGTTGTTTCGACTAGCTGCAAAAGTTTCGCTGGGAAGCCCGTACACATCCTCCATACAGTCCCGATGCCTGCCCATGCAGTTTCTACGTTTTTGGAGCCCTGAATAAAGGCGTTCCTGGCTTTCGATGTGCTTCGGATGAAGATATGGATACCTGGGTACAATCATCGTTTCGTAGCCAGCCGCAAACATTTTTCATGAAGGCATTAACCGTCTTGTCTCGTAGTGGCATAAATATATTTACAGTTATGGCTACTATTTTTGAAATAATAAACATTTTAGTTTTTCCCAACTGTCTTGATTTCATCTGACTGCTCATACACTATTCATTTATAGAAGCCTTCTACTTTCAACTTCTAGTTGCCATGATGCGCATTTAATGAAACGCTCTGTGTACGTTAACATTAATATTCTTTCAGCTGACTAAATGAACATTAAATGGGTACAAGAAGGGTGGGGAAGGAGGAGATGACGAAGGGGGAGTTTAGCTTGTGCTTCTTCACGGAAAGAGTCAGAAAATAAGAATATTACACTGATGATAGGACCGTCAGATTTCGCCAGTGTAAGCTGACAATGTGTCGCAAAGTGATAGTGCGTCGCTTCTTCAAAGGCCAAAGAAACAACATAAATCATCGTGGACATTTCACAAAAGAGTTGCTCACAATCTTTTAAAGATAAAATGACAGTTCGTAGAAGAAAGGATAAGAACGGCAAGATCAGTGGAAAAAAAACAAGATTACAAAAAAAAAAAAAATATTACCAATCAATTTCGCAAGTCAGTAGAGTGTTTTTTTGTTCGTTTTGTATTATAACTGAGACTACAGTCTGAGAAATAATACCGACAGTGGTAGCAGCTGTTGCTATCTCTGTTATACA
The DNA here is from genome assembly GCF_023898315.1 of Schistocerca nitens. NCBI lineage: Eukaryota > Metazoa > Arthropoda > Insecta > Orthoptera > Acrididae > Schistocerca > Schistocerca nitens. Next base: position 388,024,262 of record NC_064617.1, read on the forward strand.
GCTTTTTCTTTACAACTTATATTAATCTGTTTTTAAAGAATTACTTAAATATCCTTCAATAACACATGTGCCCTTATTCATGCATGAACTGTCCGATGTGCCGATATTTGGTGACACAGCAGCGCTCGCTCTACTTCTCTCTCTCATTTTATTTCATTACGACAGGTAAAATTTTACACACACATCTGTCAAATGTGAGTAAGGTCCTAACGCGGAAGTGAGCTATAATGAGTTCTTTATAAAAATGGTAATACGTTTGTGAAAGAACAGAATTTAAAATTTCAAGGAACACTTGAAACTTTTTGCACCTGAAGGACCATTAGTTGTCTTGCTACACACTGTAAGAAACCTGTCGAGGTGAGAACCTCTTTAGAGCGACGTGCTGACGCTACAGAGCCACGCGCGGCACGTGACAAGCGGATTAGCTGCCAGGAACTTCCGCACTGAGACAACCAATACTCTCTCACGCCCCAAAGAACATCGTGTGCTATGGCTACCCGACGGACAGCTTCTGTTAAGTTTTGCAGCAGAATAATTATCAGCAGGTTACACTCAACAACCGAGCTAGGTTAATAATTGGCTCCTTTTACTGACCTCCCGACTCAGCAGCGTTAGTGGCAGAACAACTGAGAGAAAATTTGGAATACATTTCACATAAATTTCCTCAGCATGTTATAGTCTTAGGTGGAGATTTCAATTTACCAGATATAGACTGGGACACTCAGATGTTTAGGACGGGTGGTAGGGACAGAGCATCGAGTGACATTATACTGAGTGCACTATCCGAAAATTACCTCGAGCAATTAAACAGAGAACCGACTCGTGGAGATAACATCTTGGACCTACTGATAACAAACAGACCCGAACTTTTCGACTCTGTATGTGCAGAACAGGGAATCAGTAATCATAAGGCCGTTGCAGCATCCCTGAATATGGAAGTTAATAGGAATATAAAAAAAGGGAGGAAGGTTTATCTGTTTAGCAAGAGTAATAGAAGGCAGATTTCAGGCTACCTAACAGATCAAAACGAAAATTTCTGTTCCGACACTGATAATGTTGAGTGTTTATGGAAAAAGTTCAAGGCAATCGTAAAATGCGTTTTAGACAGGCACGTGCCGAGTAAAACTGTGAGGGACGGGAAAAACCCACCGTGGTACAACAACGAAGTTAGGAAACTACTGCGAAAGCAAAGAGAGCTTCACTGCAAGTTTAAACGCAGCCAAAACCTCTCAGACAAACAGAAGCTAAGCGATGTCAAAGTTGGCGTAAGGAGGGCTATGCGAGAAGCGTTCAGTGAATTCGAAAGTAAAATTCTATGTACAGACTTGACAGAAAATCACAGGAAGTTCTGGTCTTACGTTAAATCAGTAAGTGGCTCGAAACAGCATATCCAGACACTCCGGGATGATGATGGCATTGAAACGGAGGATGACACGCGTAAGGCTGAAATACTAAACACATTTTTCCAAAGCTGTTTCACAGAGGAAGACCGCACTGCAGTTCCTTCTCTAAATCCTCGCACAAACGAAAAAATGGCTGACATCGAAATAAGTGTCCAAGGAATAGAAAAGCAACTGGAATCACTCAACAGAGGAAAGTCCACTGGACCTGACGGGATACCAATTCGATTCTACACAGAGTACGTGAAAGAACTTGCCCCCCTTCTAACAGCCGTGTACCGCAAGTCTCTAGAGGAACGGAGGGTTCCAAATGATTGGAAAAGAGCACAGGTAGTCCCAGTCTTCAAGAAGGGTCGTCGAGCAGATGCGCAAAACTATAGACCTATATCTCTGACGTCGATCTGTTGTAGAATTTTAGAACATGTTTTTTGCTCGAGTATCATGTCGTTTTTGGAAACCCAGAATCTACTATGTAGGAATCAACATGGATTCCGGAAACAGCGATCGTGTGAGACCCAACTCGCTTTATTTGTTCATGAGACCCAGAAAATATTAGATACAGGCTCCCAGGTAGATGCTATTTTTCTTGACTTCCGGAAGGCGTTCGATACAGTTCCGCACTGTCGCCTGATAAACAAAGTAAGAGCCTACGGAATATGAGACCAGCTGTGTGGCTGGATTGAAGAGTTTTTAGCAAACAGAACACAGCATGTTGTTATCAATGGAGGGACGTCTACAGACGTTAAAGTAACCTCTGGCGTGCCACAGGGGAGTGTTATGGGACCATTGCTTTTCACAATATATATAAATGACCTAGTAGATAGTGTCGGAAGTTCCATGCGGCTTTTCGCGGATGATTCTGTAGTATACAGAGAAGTTGCAGCATTAGAAAATTGTAGCGAAATGCAGGAAGATCTGCAGCGGATAGGCACTTGGTGCAGGGAGTGGCAACTGTCCCTTAACATAGACAAATGTAATGTATTGCGAATACATAGAAAGAAGGATCCTTTATTGTATGATTATATGATAGCGGAACAAACACTGGTAGCAGTTACTTCTGTAAAATATCTGGGAGTATGCGTGCGGAACGATTTGAAGTGGAATGATCATATAAAATTAATTGTTGGTAAGGCGGGTACCAGGTTGAGATTCATTGGGAGAGTGCTTAGAAAATGTAGTCCATCAACAAAGGAGGTGGCTTACAAAACACTCTTTCGACCTATACTTGAGTATTGCTCATCAGTGTGGGATCCGTACCAGATCGGGTTGACGGAGGAGATAGAGAAGATCCAAAGAAGAGCGGCGTGTTTCATCACAGGGTTATTTGGTAACCGTGATAGCGTTACGGAGATGTTTAATAAACTCAAGTGGCAGACTCTGCAAGAGAGGCGCTCTGCATCGCGGTGTAGCTTGCTCGCCAGGTTTCGAGAGGGTGCGTTTCTGGATGAGGTATCGAATATATTGCTTCCCCCTACTTATACCTCCCGAGGAGATCACGAATGTAAAATTAGAGAGATTAGAGCGCGCACGGAGGCTTTCAGACAGTCGTTCTTCCCGCGAACCATACGCGACTGGAACAGGAAAGGGAGGTAATAACAGTGGCACGTAAAGTGCCCTCCGCCACACACCGTTGGGTGGCTTGCGGAGTATAAATGTAGATGTAGATGTAGCTATTGCTCTTTATTTTCAGATGCCACTGAGAGTGTCTCAGGGCATATAAAAAGTCAACAATAAACTTAAACCACCACTAGGGCTGTACATGAACTTCTAAATTCAGAGAGAAGTACGTTTTATTTCAATCGCAATGTTTCTCTCGAAAAGAATAGCCGTGGGTGACCGGCCCTAGTTTCGACAGTTAGCATTCCCAACAACGCTTTTACGCACTATTATCCCTACTCTTTTAAAAAAAATTCCCACATTAACGTTAGTCTAGTGTGCGCGCTACACATATACTCAGTTACAATGACTGAACAAAATATATTGCACTTTATACTGCAAAACGTAACTTATTTTCACCTCCAATCTGTTTTCGCGAGAGAGGATCGATTTGGGTCCATATCTCACGGGAAAACAATGGACCACACGCAAAACGTAGTACGCCAAGGCCTTTAACACCACATAGCCGTCCTTTTGAGGGGATACGGAACCGCCTATCCCCGCAATGTTAAAATATGCCTACTATAAGGAACATTTTCTCACAAACTACTGGAGACAGAGATATAAAATTTTTACGGTATGTGCATTGATATGTTATAACAATACTAAAACAACAGTATGTCAAAGTATTCTCTTACAGAGAGATTTTACATTTTTTACGTAAATTTTTTCCATCTTTTTTACTAGATAATCACCCCTAAGTCTTTTGAAAACCAAATATTTAAAAAATCGTTGTTTCAGTGTATAAAAGAAACCCATCGACTAAGTCATAAAAATTTCGGACTTCTAAGTTCACCAGTACCTGAGATAATGTTCCTAGAAGATCTTACGGGAAACGGAGAAAGAAGACTAAAACATTCCTGATCTATAGTTAACATCCACTTCACAGTCTTTATAATCATCTTCAAGTATTCTTTTGGCACCCCTCTGCACCCGTCTTGCTTTTTTCACTAACGTATTGATTGTATTGTCAGCATGCTGATCTAAAGTCAACATAGCACGTACTGCGCGGGAACCAATATGCAAACCCAACTTTTGAAGGACCTGGCATTTAGTTATACTCCCAAGATCGAGGTTTCCACAACATCATACACACCAAAATGTAGTGTATTAATTCCGACAAACACTGTTTTTGGGAGACGATGCCATATCACACCATTCAAGCACTCGTTGGGGTTCTACGTTTTCTCATGAAGACATTTCATCAGAAGGCTTCTGTTAGCCAGATCTCTGAAAATGGGTTTCATTTCTTCCTTGATGGCTAATGGTAGACTGTGGTGGTGAATGTATTTCTCTCCAGTTGTTAGTCCCCTATTGTATTTACACCAGCTCGTTTCACCTTTGGGGCACAAATCATGTTCTGGATGCTCATCTGTAGATGCGGTGTGGAAATACAAAGCCCATACAACTTTCCTCATTTCTTCAAGATTGCCTGTATTTTGCCTGATTGCAAGGCCATAGCAATTCTGAGTGTGGTCTATTATGGAATCAGTCAATCTTCCTTTGCCATGCAAGTTTTCCCATCATCTAGTTTTTTTCCCTTTCATAACTGATGGCAACCTTCTCAGACCGGCACCCTTTCTCTTCTGCACATGTCCTATACATTCAAGTTTGCTTATATTTACACTGTTCCCGTATGGTTTGCTTTCCAAAACTTCTTTGAATACTTTAGAGTCACCATCTCCCAGATACCTGACATAGCGAACGTTCTACCACTCTGAAGAGCGATGAAAAATTTTTTTCACCCCAGCGACCTCCATGCCACCACTACTACCATAATTATTAGCAACACAATGTTCATTTTTCAACCTGTCTATGCATCTACAGTATTTAGACATTATTGCAACATCAATAACCTTGCCAGTGTCAACACTAGTTGCTGTTACATCATCATTGTTGGAGGTGTGACAAACACCCTTTTTTGCCACATGCCATCAAAATTTACTGTGAGGTCACGACTGCCATCATTTTCTTTCACTGCTTATTCCACAGCTACCTGCATTGACTTCTGTGCTACATCTTCAACTGCAGGTCCTAGTACATAGTTGTAAGCATCAAACTTTGACGGTACACTTGGAAGATTTTGAACACCACATAGCATATCACCAGCTGCTTTGCCCTTACCAATTGCTCGCAATCCATAAACTGACCTAATATTTACACTATGAAGTTCAGTTTTCTTGTATCCATTACTTACAGTTACTGAAACGAACTTGGAAACTTACAGCTGTACTTACAAACACTGCATATTAAATTAAACTGTGCAGCCAGGTCAACATTGGATTCTACTTTCAGAGAAACGTTTCCTTGACATTTTTTGCAGCACACACTGTTGCTTCGCACAATATACCCGTATCAATGAGTTCAAAAACTTCTTTCCCTTTATCAAGTAAATCACATTTCTCTTCCGAATCTCTTAGCTTTTTATGAGAAGCACTGTTTTCATTTGGAGTAAGTTCGTTCGGCAAATCAGTAGTAAGTGGACTCACATTTTCCAACAGTGATGATGAAGAACTGCTTTGCTAATGAATCATCATTTCTTTTCTTTTGCCAGGTCACGCGCTTTGTAACACTTTTGCTCTAGCTGTTGGCATTTTCACTACGAGAAATGAAGCACAAAATACGAAATAACTCGACAACAACAACTTTCATGTAGCACACTGTTTACAAGCAATCCCATCACAAAGTCAAAGAGTAACTTGAGGAAACCAGAGGGAAACATTTTCGGACAAATAGTGTATAAAGAGTCGCTGGAAAGTGGGAAATTTGAATTCATGTCACATAAATGTACTGCTAAAAAGTTTACGGTCAGCCATGAGAGACGAGTATAACTAAAGCGCAATACCCTATCTCACAAATCTATAAAAATAAAATGGTTATAATTCTAGCAGAGCTATGTATGACACGTCTTTTTAAAGAGGAAACTTCGCGGAATATAATACGTCAATAAAACGAAAATCGATTTTTAACCCAAAATCCGAGTCCGTATCCCCTTAAATAGTAATGCCAGTTTTTTTTTTTTTTTTTCTGGAATGATTAACGGGTTTCGCCGAAATGTAGATGTGTCGTGTAATTGCGGCGTGAGTTTAATCGAAACATAAAGATCGATACTGGAACATGAAAGTAGTATGTAAACCATTATGAGGTAAAGGTTTATAGTTCACCATTAGTGTTCCAGGGACGGGACAAGGATTTGATGTTTTCGACTTGATAATTCTTAACAAAATAGATTTTCTCGAAAGCACCTCAATCTTGGCTGTGTATTTGCAGTCTATTGTGTTTAGGTGCACAAGTGAGTCAGAGGCAGTCTAACTTTCCTCACATATGCTTAGTTTTCGCTGTTACCTACTGCATACTATTCTTTCTCCGCTGCAAGTAGGTAGAACTCTATGCGCGACTGTAATCTTCTTCCGATATTTCGGTGTACCGACTAAATACCCTACAGAGATAGAGGTTGCTGCTGAGAGAGCCAGGTAAGTATTTCAGCGTCAATTGTCAAGGCTCTGGCGATAATGGGTGCTAATTAGCCGGTGATGTCGAAACGTTGAAGGTAAACTTCTAATAATATTCCTTTAAGTTCGATAAAACCACGCCGAAGCTTGTGATAATACACTGCCATTGTCAACTCTGTCTATAAATAGGTAGTTCATTTGTAGCTATATGCTACATTTCTCATATTGTCATATACTGAATCCAAAAAATGGTTCAAATGGCTCTCAGCACTATGGGACTTAACATCTATGGTCATCAGTCCCCTAGAACTTAGAACTACTTAAACCTAACTAACCTAAGGACATCACACAATACCCAGTCATCACGAGGCAGAGAAAATCCCTGACCCCGCCGGGAATCGAACCCGGGAGCCCGCGCGCGGGAAGCGAGAACGCTACCGCACGGCCACGAGCTGCGGACTACTGAATCCAATTTCATTTTTTATTTGGAGTTCAGGTGATACAACTTACAGTATTCTACTGACATTCTGAAATGCACATTTAAAATCGAAATACTTAATACAACCAATGGTTTGTTTTATAATCACTTAAAAAGCAAGCAGAGAAAATGTAATTGCACCCAGCGACCTTTGTATTAGGAATTACTCCGTCTAACCGGCAATAAATGACAAAAGGGCTGTATTTCATTTGAAGGGACTCATCGCTGCAAAATATCTTTTCCCGCGCTCTCAACAGAAAATAATACAGCACCTGTGCCATAGTCAGTGTGGACATCTGTTTACTAATTCCAGTAATGAGAAAGTACCTTAAGTATTGTCTCGACTTCTTTTTGGTTTCAGGTCGTATATGAGCATTTGATTTGTTTTTGTTTCACTTCTAATGCATCCTTTAAAGTATTAGCCTATAACGTAGTTCTTCAGAGGCTAATTATACGGAATAACATGTCGTCGTTTGCAACACAGCGATGACACGATGTTTTCTTGCCCTTTAATGTTAATGTTCTTTAACGGTAACATTCGTTTACTACTTATCAGCCCTAATTTCTCTTTCTTTGGAGCTTTGTACGACCAGAGTACTGCAGTTTTAGTGCTGTATCCGGACACCCCCGAAAACATACGTTTTTCATATTAGGTTTATTGTGCTGCCACTTTCTGCCAGGTACTTCATATCAGCGACCTCAGTAGCAAAAAAATGGTTCAAATGGCTCTGAGCACTATGGGACTCAACTGCCGAGGTCATTAGTCCCCTAGAACTTAGAACTAATTAAACCGAACTAACCTATGGACATCACAAACATCCATGCCCGAGGCAGGATTCGAACCTGCGACCGTAGCGGTCTTGCGGTTCCAGACTGCAGCGCCTTTAACCGCACGGCCACTTCGGCCGGCTACCTCAGTAGCCATTAGACATCGTGAGAGAGCAGAATGGGACGCCCCGCGGAGCACATGGAGTTCAAACGTGGTCAGGTGATTGGGTGTCACTTGTGTGATACGTATGTACGCAAGATTTCCACGCTCCTAAACATCCCTAGGTCCACTGTTTCCGATGTGATAGTGAAGTGGAAACGTGAAGGGCCATGTACAGTACAAAAGCATACAGGCCAACCTCGTCTGTTGAACGGCAGAGACCGCCGACAGTTGAAGAGGAACTCCAAACTAAATCAAGATCCACTGCAAGTACTATGCCAGTTAGGTGGGAGGTGAGAAAACTTTGATTTCATGGTCGAGTGGCTGCTAATAAGCCTCACATCACGCCGGTAAATGCCAAACTGCGCCTCGCTGGGTGTAAGGAGAGTAAACATTGGACGATTGAACAATGGAAAAACGTTGTGTGGAGTCACGAACTACGGGTACACAATATGGCGATCCGATGGCAGGGTGTGGGTATGGCGAATGCCCGGTGAACGTCATCTGCTAGCGTGTGTAGCGTCAACGGTAATATTCGGAGCCGGTAGTGTTATGGTGTGGTCGTGTTTTTCGTGGAGGGGGCTTCCACCCCTTCTTGTTTTGCTGGCACTATCACAGCACAGGCCTACATTGATGTTTTAAGCACCTTCTTGCTTCCCACTGTTGAAGAGGTGAGAATAAAACAAGCAAGACTGACAACACAAAATGGAGAGAAAGGAAAAACCACAAGAACGACGGCAGGGCAACAAACACTCAAATGTAAAAAATGGGGAGAAAACCACAGAAACGCAAGAAACAGGTAAAGGAGATTAAAACGACAAAACAGATTATCATGACTGGCTGACCGTGAGAATAGAAAGGAGAAGCCAGCCACTCTGCAACACATTAAATTGTCCACCCTAAAAGCACTAGGGTGGACGACATAGAGGGACAAGGGACATGCGCTAAAATTAAGATCAAATGATAAAACCCGCCCTCACCAGTAAAACGTAAAACTAAATTACAGATGAGACGCTGTCAGATAAAATTAGCGGCAACGAGTCCAGTAATCCAAGATTTCGTCGCTGGGCAATCAAAGTGGAACAGTGCACCAGAATATGGGGCACTGTCAACCGGGCTCCGCATCGACACTGAGGAACCGGGCTCCGCATCGACACTGAGGCGGGTCTTCATGGCGCAGTTTGTTGTGCGTACTTAGACTATGCCATTCCGTCTCGCAAAGCCGAAAACCTGGCGACGTAAAAACGAACGCACGTCAGTTATTGGAATGCCTATCTCCATAAGCGGTTTCCGTGTAGCCTGTTTGGCAAGCCTGTCAGCAAGTTCGTTGCGTGGTATACCGACGTGTCCTGGGGTCCACACAAACACCACTTAACGACCGGACCGTTCCACGGCATAGATGGACTCCAGATTGGTCGCAACGAAAGGATGACGAGGGTAGCACTGGTCGATAGCTTGTACGCTGCTCAAGGAGTCAGTACACAGAAGGAACGACTCCCCAGGGCACACCGCAACCATCGGGAAAGGAATGCTGTTCAATATGTCCTCCATGGACATACGCAAAGCCTACGTGACCATCAGCCATCGAGCTGTCGGAGTAAACCACTTCATGGCCCCAGTACATGACAAGAATCGAGATGAAGTGACAGCATAAAGCCGCGGGGCGAACTGAGTCCTTTGGGCTATGTGAAAGGTCCAGGCGAAGCCGCGGCCTACGTGTACACCATGGAGGTGTACGCGATTGGACCTCGAGTATAGGTGGTAAAGGCAAAGACTCTAGTTCAGATAGAAGGGATCGGATGCGAACTGCAATTGTAAGCCCTGACCTGGGCCGCCTATGCGGGAGGTGAACTGCCGTGGCTGGGAAAAGGAGACGGTAATTAGGATGCTCAGGAGAGCTATGAATGTGAGCAACATAACTGGCGAGCAGTTGTGCACGCCTGACCTGCAATGGAGGAACTCAAGCCTCCGCAAGGACGCTGGTCACAGGACTTGTCCTAAAAGCTCCCGTCGCTAGTCGAACGCCAAAGCGGCAGGGAGCCAGTAGGCCACGTGACTCCAGGATCCAACCCAAGAAACGCTGAGGGCGCCGCCGAACCATAAACCAGGCTGCCATAGGCAAGGCGGCATTGAACAAGAGCTCTGTATAGCTGCAGCACCCTAGAGCGATCTGCACCCCAGTTGGTGTTGCTCAGGCAGCAGAGGGCATTTACATGCTGCCAGCACTTCCGCTTAAGCTGACGAAGGTGAGGAAGCCACATCAATCGGGCGTCGAAAACCAGTCCTACGAATCAGTACGTCTCCTCTACAGTGAGAGGATCATCAGGAAGGTTAAGTGCTGTTCAGGATGAACGGTACGACGCCGACAGAAGTGCATGACACACGACTTTGCGGCCAAAAACTGAAAGCCGTGTGCTAGGGCCCATGACTGCACCTTGTGGATGGCTCCCTATAAGCGCCGCCCAGCAACATCAGTACTTGTGGAGCAGTACGAAATGCAGAAGTCATCTGCATACAGAGAGGGTGAGACGGACGGCTCTACAGCTGCTGCTAGACCGGTAATGGCCACTAAAAATAGAGGTACACTCAATACAGAGCCCTGCGGGCCACCATTTCCTTGGATATGAGGAGGACTTGGACACTGAAAGTACGAAGCGACAGGAAATTCTGGATAAAAATCGGGAGCGGGCCTCTGATACCCCACTAGTATAATGTGCCAAGGATAAGATGTCGCCAGATGGTGTCATAAGCATTTCGTAAGTCAAAAAAGACGGCAAGGTGTTGGGTGTTGGCGTCTGATAAAGGCTGTTCGGATGGCTGACTCAAGGGACACAAAGTGGTAGAGCGACCCACGTGGAAGCCGCCCTGGCACGGAGCAAGTAGGCCATGTGACTCCAGGACCCAACCCAACTGCCAACACACCATATATTCCAGCAGCATACAAAGAACGTTGGTGAGGCTGATGAGCCGATATTTGGATGTGTGCGGGTTTTTGCCGGGTTTGAGCACTGGTATGATGGTGCTCTCCCGACAGTGCGATGGAAAGACGCCATTGCACCAGATCCTGTTGAAGATCACGAGGAGATGTCACTTGTTGTCAGACGAGAGATGTTTAATCATCTGACTGTGGATCCGAACGGGCTCAGGAGCTGTGTTGGGGCAATGTGCAAGGGTACTGAGAAGCTTCTACTCTGTAAATGGGGCGTTACAGGTTTCACTGTGGCATGTAGTGAACGAGAGGACTTTCTCTTCCATCTGCCATTTGAGAGTGCGAAAGGCTGGGGGGGGGGGGGTAATTCTCCAATGCAGTGCTTGAGCATAATGCTCAGCAATCGCGTTTGCGTCGGTAGATAACAACACCAGAGACACCTGTTGGGGCCTGATACCCAAAAACTCGTTTGATCTTTGCCCAGACTTGGGAAGGTGACTTATGGCACCCAATGGTCGACACGTACCTCTCCCAACACTTCTGTTTTCGCCTTTTGATAATCTGGCGAACGCGAGGACGGAGCCGTTTAAATGCTATAAAGTGCTACAGGGAAGGGTGCCGCTTATGCCGCTTATGCCGCTGTAGAGTTCGCTGGCGCTCCTGAATTGCCTCAGTGACTTCCGGTGACCACCAATAGACTCTTTCGCAGGGGGCACCCTTAAGAATGAGGGATCGTGTTTTTCGCCGCAGTTACGATCGTTGTTGCTACCTGCTCAACCACCACATCGATGTTACCGTGTGGGGGAGATTCAACGATGACAGCAGAGGTGAAATTTTCCCAGTCCGCCTTGTTTAAAGCCCATCTGGGCAGGCATCAGTGGGCCTGACGCCGGGGCAGTGACAGGAAGATAGGGAAGTGGTCACTACCACACAGATCGTCATGTGCTCTCACAGCTGATGGATGGGACATCTCTGCCTCGACATCTCTCCCTCGGCCAGTAAAAACTGTGCCACCCCACAAGGGATTATGAGCATTAAAATCTCCCAAAAGCAGGCAAGGTTTAGGGAGTTGATCAATCAGTGCAGCCAATGCGTTCAGGGGTACTGCACCAACGGAGGAAGATATACGTTGCAGACAGTTGTTTCCTGTGACGTCCAAATCCAGACAGCCACAGCTTCAAGAGGGGTTTGAAGAGGCACAGGTTCACTGCATACTGAGTTCAGGACATAGAAGCAAACTCCACCTGACACTATTATAGTTGCTGCGGTTCCTGTAATATCCCTTATAGCCACGGATGGCAGGGGTCGACATTGCCAGGAACCAGGTTTCCTGGAGGGCAATGCATAAAGCAAGTGTAAAGCTTAACGATTGCCGTATCTCGGCCAGGTGGTGGAAAAAACCGCCGCAATTCCACTGGAGGATGACGTCATCGTGAGGCTGGGAAAGCATGAAGTGTGCAAGGTGGCAAGTTATGCCTCAGGGTCACCTGCTGCCTCCAACTGAGTATTTGTAACCATTTCTATGGTGGACGAGGCATCAGTGAGATCCAGGTCCGCAGGGTGCGCTAAGATCTCCACTGCATCCTCAGATGCAGAACTGATGGGGAGTAGTGGTGTTAGGGCCACCAGAGGGTCCTGTTTCTTAGCAGACTACTACTTAGTTTGCTTGCTCTCTCGCTTCTCTTTAGGTTCTTGTTGGGAAGATTTCTCCGAAGCAGCTTCAGGCATGGAGGAAGACCATGAAGCTCTCTGTCCAGCAGATTTTGGCTCCTTGAGCCACTGGTGAGTGCCCGCCATGGCATTAGTGGAGACCTTGGAAGATAGGACCACTTCCGCACGGTAGGAGCCGGAAGAGGCTGTTGCTTCTCCGGCAGGGGGCACGGGACTGATGTCCCCTGAGTTTGGGCGGGCCTTGCTCCTGAAGTAGGTGCTTTGGGATCAATGGAGGAAAATTTGCCCCCTACCACCTAGGGGACAGATGTATTCTGGTGGCCCCGAGGGCCCACTGTTCGTGGCACAGAGTGAGGAACCCCTGGCACTTCAGATGCAGATGTAGCTGCAGCATATGTTGACATCAAGTGAATGGGGTGTAATCTTTCGAATTTACATTTAGCCTCTGTGTAAGTCGACTGGTCCACGGTCTCGTGCGCCACGATTTTCCGCTCCTGGCGAGCAGGGGGAATAGTGCTCTCCACAGTTGATGCAAGTTGGAGGTGGCGCACATGGAGTATCTGGGTGCAGGGGACGTCCGCAGTCTCGACATGTGGCGCTGGGAGTGCAGCGGGAAGACGTGCCCGAACTTCCAGCCCTTAAAGCACCGCATAGGGGAGGGACGTATGGTTTAAAGTCACAGCGGTAGACCATCACCTTGACCTTTTCAAGCAATGAATCACGTCAAAGGCCAAGACGAACGCACTGGTAGCAACCCTGTTGTCTTTGGGTCTCCTGTAAACGCGCTGGATGAAAGAAACACCCCGCCGTTCTACATTGGCGCGGAGATAGCCGTCAGACTGCAAGAGGAGGTCACGATGGAAAATAATCCCCTGGACCATGTTGAAGCTTTTATGGGGAGTGACGGAAACAGGAATATCACCCAGCTTGTCACAGGCGAGTAACGCTCGGGATTGGGCTGGGGATGCTGTCTGAATCAATACTGCACCGTTTCGCATCTTGGACAGCGCTGTCATTTCTCCCAACTTATCCTCAAGGTGTTCAACGAAAAATTGAGGCTTCGTCGGGAGGAAAGAGTCCCCATCGGTTCTGCTACAGCCAAAAAACCGAGGCGAATATGGCTCTCTCATACCTGTCGGCTTTGTATTCTATCTAGCCCTTCTTAAAGACTGCTGGAGCTGTACGGTTACTAGCAAGAGATGACAGTCCGCTTATTTGCGGGTCACCTGCCCTGATGCCACCCACTCCGATCAGGGGCTCTCACCACTGGTACCACCCAGCCACAGCTAAGGTCACCTGGCACGATGACCATTGCCGGGAGTTCTGATGCCCCAGAAAGACAGGCATCTACTCCTCGGCATACGTGGGGAGTTTAAAGCTCAGGCATCAGTAGTGCGATCCCTGTGTTGTCAGGGGGCTACCACGAAATGGGTACATGACGGCCCCACCACAACGGACTGGCTACCGGGCTGGATATTGGTTGCAGAGGAATCCAACATTGTCTTGGGGGCGAAAGAGGATAGGAGACAACGGAAGAAGATGACATACCCAGGAAAGTGTCGTCGCCCAAATAGTTGAATCGCAGGTGGAGATGCAAAGCCATGACAAGAGATTCAAGAGATCGAATCTAAGGGCACTATGGATAACTCGTGCACCACGTCAGGCGTCCTTCCCCATATGGCCCGCACTTCTGTAGAATTTTGAAAGTGGCAGGTCAAACCATACTATGGGACCTGAACTCATATAGGCAAAAAGTGAGAGACTCCTTTTAGTCGCCTCTTACGACAGGCAGGAATACCTCGGGCCGATTCTAACCCACGGACCCGTAGGTGGGTGTTTAAGGGGTTGGGTTGGGGTTGTTTTGGGGAAGGAGACCAGACAGCGAAGTCATCGGTCTCATCGGGTTAGGGAAGGACGGGGAAGGAATTCGGCCGTGCCCTTTGAAAGGAACCATCCCGGCATTTGCCTGGAGCGATTTAGGGAAATCACGGAAAACCTAAATCAGGATGGCCGGACGCGGGATTGAACCGTCGTCCTCCCGATGGGTGTTTAAGGGCAATTTGGGGATGGCGACTGCATCTTTCAACACGATCGACCATCTCTTCATAATGCACGGCCTGTGGCGGAGTGGTTACACGACAATAACATCCCTGTAATGGACTGCCCTGCACAGAGGCCTGATCTGAATCCTATAGAACACCTTTGGGATGTTTTGGAACGCCGACTTCATGCCAGGCGGCATCGACCGACATCGACACCTCTCCTCAGTGCAGCACTTCGTTAAGAATGGGCTGCCATTCCCCAAGAAACCTTCCACCACCTGATTGAACGTATGCCTGCGAGAGTGGTAGCTGTCATCGAGACTAAGGGTGGGTTAACACCATATTCCAGCATTACCTATGGAGGGCGCCACGAACTTTTAGCCAGGTGTCCGGATACTTTTGATCACGTGGTGTATATATGAATCAATCGGCGTCACGTTCACTAGGTAAGTGAAAACGACAGTTCATTGCAGACACGGATAAAACTAAGGTTTCCTGCATTTACTAGATGATTATGGTAAGAGTTTCGTACGCAGCATGCTGTGTTTGAAAAGTATATTGCCAAACAATGAGGAAATAAATGGAAAAACAACTTCTTTTTCAGAGTCTTACATCAACTTGTTACTCAGGACCTACATAAACTCCAAATTTCAAGTTCTTAGTAAAGCTGGAAGCACATGGTAGATTCCCTTACGTCCTCAGGTTGCATTACGCGATGAGTACAAGCCTAGCATCGTTTCAATCGATAAGTACGGCATGCGCGCTGTTGTCGGAAGGATTGTGCCAAACTTGAACGAAATAACTCAACAAAAGTACACCATGAAATGAAGAGACATTTATGTGTTTGTGTTTCCACATCCTATCTACACGCAGGTCAATGACAGCAAAGAATGCGCCAAGCAGAAACGTAGCAGTTCTTATCAGAAGATATCAGTTTTAAAACTGCCGACAAGTGAAACAGCAAGACGCAGGTGGCTGGATCGCGCGCAGAGCACATGCGCCCCTGTGCTCTCAGGGCCACACTTTGTGCGCAGACTTCCGTCAGCTGTTGCGACAAGACTGTAGAGTGTACAGTGTGTGAACTGTAAGACGACAGAGTTGTGAGGGGAGTGCAGGGAGAGGAGGAAGCAAGCACTCGCTGGCGAGGGGAGAGAAGCCGTTGGGAGGGGGGACAAGGCACGCCTACCAGTTGCAGTGCTGGCACTATAAATTGCGCGTCATGCTTACACGAAAGCAGACGAAAGGCTTGGAAGTAAAACTCGCTTTAAATGTTGTTCGTAAACGAAACTGAAATCGTCATGTACATTAAAATCTATATGAATGTATGTATGTTTGTCTACTATGCGCTCACAAACCATTCACCCGATTGCAATGAAACTTTGGTGAGTTGTTCTGCGAACAACCGAAAAGTGATGGACAATGTTTCAACGGGTACGTCACTGTAGCATACGTAGCGCAATTGATTAGGTTGCCGGCACGGTAGCTCAGCGTGTTCGGTCAGAGGGTTCCGTACCCTCTGTAATAAAAAAAAAAGCTGAGGTAATCGATCATCAACGAACTTAATCTGATGTCTTACGACGTCCGCCACGAGCAGATACAACGAACAAAATGAGATTAAAAAAATATACATATATATAGGTTTAAGCATGCTATGCAGCGGACCCGGGTTCTATTCTCACCGCTCGCAATTTTTTTTTTCATTTTATTTAATTCCCCGCAATGTTAAACTATTAATTATAAAATTTAAATATACTTAAACAGGTCATATAGTATAACGTAACTGTCAATCTCTATATATAAAAATGAATGTATGTATGTCTGCCATCTGTGCCTTCCCAAACCATTCATCCGATTGCGATGAAATTTTGGTGATTTGTTCTCCGTACGCCCACGGAGGTTCCTAGCCGAAAAAAAAGAAATACGACACATTCTTGAGGAGATATGACGTCATAAACAATGAGATGCCACCGCGGGAAAATACCCAGATTTGGTTGGTTGGTTGGTTGGTTTATGGGATTAAAGGGACCAGACTGCAACGGTCATCGGTCCCTTGTTCCAAAACTTAAAAA
Source organism: Schistocerca nitens (assembly GCF_023898315.1). NCBI lineage: Eukaryota > Metazoa > Arthropoda > Insecta > Orthoptera > Acrididae > Schistocerca > Schistocerca nitens. Next base: position 388,040,887 of record NC_064617.1, read on the forward strand.
CTACCACACAGAGGAAAAAAAAAAAACGGATAATAGAGACAACAGACAACACAGGACAAGAAAAACTCAAAGAACAGACATAACCAATTAAAATCACACGGAGTGTGGCGGTGGTTGGCCGACCATAGAATAAAAAAGGAAAAGCCAACCACCGAGAACACATTAAAAACTCAGTTTAAAACCGTAGGCCAAAGGCCAGAATCAACACAAAACAATAAAATAAAACAAACACTCATATTAAATGATAAAAACCCCCTGCCCGAATAAAACGTAAAACTAAGCCAGCCATAGCAGGGTCATCAGTTAAAAGGGCAGCGAGCGTATCAGGCAGCGCAAATGTCTGCCTGACCACAGCTAAAAGGGGGCAGGCCAACAAAATGTGGGCCACTGTCAAAGCCGCCCCACAGCGACATAGAGGAGGGTCCTCCCGGCGCAGTAAATAACTGTGTGTCAGCCGGGAGTGGCCAATGCGGAGCCGGCAAAGGACTACTGAGTCCCTGCGAGTGGCCAACATCCAGAGATGGTTGACTGGTGGCCTCTTTCGCCAGGCGGTCAACATGTTCATTGCCCGGGATACCGACATGACCGGGGGTCCACACAAAGACCACAGAGCGGCCGCAACGGGCAAGAGTATGCAGGGACTCCTGGACAGCCATCACCAGACGAGAACGAGGGAAACACTGGTCGAGAGTTCGTAAACGCTCAGGGAATCGCTACAGATCACGAAGGACTCACCTGAGCAGGAGCGGATATACTCTAGGGCTCGAAAGATGGCGACCAGCTCAGCAGTGTAAACGCTGCAGCCAGCTGGCAAGGAACGTTGTTCGGAATGGTCCCCTAGAGTTAGCGCATAACCGAAACGACCAGCAACCATCGAACCGTCAGCGTAAACAACGTCAGAGCCCTGATACGTGGCCAGGATGGAATAAAAGCGGCGGTGGAAGGCCTCTGGAGGGACTGAGTCCTTCGGGCCCTGTGCCAAGTCGAGCCGAAGGAAAGGGCGAGGAACACACAATGGGGGTGTACGCAAAGTGGCCCGGAAAGGAGGTGGCACAGTGAAAACCCGAAGCCCGGAGAGAAGTTCTTTGACGCGGACCGCGATCGTACAACCTGACCGGGGCCGACGTTCTGGCAGATGGACGACCGACTGCGGGAACAGGAGACGATAGTTTGGATGCCCAGGCAAACTAAAAACACTTACTGGATGCTAGAACAACGCCTCATTTCCAGAATTAACTATGGCTAAGCAGGGCTCAGTTAGAACACAGCTCCCCCTCCCCCAAACCGGGGAGAAAGGCCGAATAAAGATCTACAACGGCAGAAGCATCCTGTGGTGGTGGCGGCCTCCCTGGCCCGTACTCACGAACCTAAACATACTAAACAACAACCACTCCAAGAAAGTACAGTTACTAGCACCAGTGCAAACCCAACTGTGGCAGATACCCCAGTCATCAGGCTACCGCCTGTAGACCCGGTTAGGGTGTATCCCAACATTGAATTCACAATGCAACTGGCGAGATTGGAGCAGCCGGCTATCCTGACCACTGCCTTACGACATGTGGTCCGGGTAGGACATGAGAATGGAAAAAAGGTCACCTTCTCGGTAATGGAGGCTGTAGATAGAATACACTTAAAGTCAGTGAACGTTCCCACCGACTTCGGAGCCCTGCGAGACTTACTCAAGAAAGTGTTTGAGAGACGTGGGGAGAAATTTGACCTGGACGACATCTACATTCAATCAATCATAGCTCACGGTCGAATCGCCTTTGATTGGAGCAAGACTTGGCCTGACGATAGAATGCACACTTACTTTCCATAATTACTAAATTAACTGTTGGACAACTAAACACGCATAACAGCAGACTTGTGATGCAGGAGCTCCGAAGGGAGGTGGAGGAGAAGAGGCTTGACGTACTCTGCTTAGAGGAGCCGTACTCTCAAGCTGGGAAACTTTCATTTGCAGCCGCTACATGGCAAATAGCTAGTAGTGGGGAAGCCCCCAAAGCGGCAATTGTCATTACAAACCAGTCTCTACGTGTAACAACACTCGCACAATTTTCCACCAGTCACTGCAACGTCGTGGAGGTACAGGCTCCCATGGGAATTTTAACCTTTATAAATACACTCCTGGAAATGGAAAAAAGAACACATTGACACCGGTGTGTCAGACCCACCATACTTGCTCCGGACACTGCGAGAGGGCTGTACAAACAATGATCACACGCACGGCACAGCGGACACACCAGGAACCGCGGTGTTGGCCGTCGAATGGCGCTAGCTGCGCAGCATTTGTGCACCGCCGCCGTCAGTGTCAGCCAGTTTGCCGTGGCATACGGAGCTCCATCGCAGTCTTTAACACTGGTAGCATGCCGCGACAGCGTGGACGTGAACCGTATGTGCAGTTGACGGACTTTGAGCGAGGGCGTATAGTGGGCATGCGGGAGGCCGGGTGGACGTACCGCCGAATTGCTCAACACGTGGGGCGTGAGGTCTCCACAGTTCATCGATGTTGTCGCCAGTGGTCGGCGGAAGGTGCACGTGCCCGTCGACCTGGGACCGGACCGCAGCGACGCACGGATGCACGCCAAGACCGTAGGATCCTACGCAATGCCGTAGGGGACCGCACCGCCACTTCCCAGCAAATTAGGGACACTGTTGCTCCTGGGGTATCGGCGAGGACCATTCGCAACCGTCTCCATGAAGCTGGGCTACGGTCCCGCACACCGTTAGGCCGTCTTCCGCTCACGCCCCAACATCGTGCAGCCCGCCTCCAGTGGTGTCGCGACAGGCGTGAATGGAGGGACGAATGGAGACGTGTCGTCTTCAGCGATGAGAGTCGCTTCTGCCTTGGTGCCAATGATGGTCGTATGCGTGTTTGGCGCCGTGCAGGTGAGCGCCACAATCAGGACTGCATACGACCGAGGCACACAGGGCCAACACCCGGCATCATGGTGTGGGGAGCGATCTCCTACACTGGCCGTATGCCACTGGTGATCGTCGAGGGGACACTGAATAGTGCACGGTACATCCAAACCGTCATCGAACCCATCGTTCTACCATTCCTAGACCGGCAAGGGAACTTGCTGTTCCAACAGGACAATGCACGTCCGCATGTATCCCGTGCCACCCAACGTGCTCTAGAAGGTGTAAGTCAACTACCCTTGCCAGCAAGATCTCCGGATCTGTCCCCCATTGAGCATGTTTGGGACTGGATGAAGCGTCGTCTCACGCGGTCTGCACGTCCAGCACGAACGCTGGTCCAACTGAGGCGCCAGGTGGAAATGGCATGGCAAGCCGTTCCACAGGACTACATCCAGCATCTCTACGATCGTCTCCATGGGAGAATAGCAGCCTGCATTGCTGCGAAAGGTGGATATACACTGTACTAGTGCCGACATTGTGCATGCTCTGTTGCCTGTGTCTATGTGCCTGTGGTTCTGCCAGTGTGATCATGTGATGTATCCGACCCCAGGAATGTGTCAATAAAGTTTCCCCTTCCTGGGACAATGAATTCACGGTGTTCTTATTTCAATTTCCAGGAGTGTATGTATTTTCAATATGGAGACAATATCGAACAACATCTGGATCACCTAACAAGAGTAGCCACGGCGTTGCGGGGACGCAAACTGGTTATAACAGCCGATATAAATGCAAAATCCCCCCTATGGTACAGTGGCACAAGAAATGAAAATGGCGAAAAAGTGGAGGATATGATTATGGCTTTACAACTTGTGGTTGCAAATAGACCTGGCAACCCTCCCACCTATGCAGCGGGTGGGGGCCACGGCACCAATATAGATGTAACGTTAGTTACACCAAATTCTGCCAACATCATTCAGAATTGGGAAGTTAGAGAGAACGCTACAAAAAGTGACCATAATCTTATTATGTTTAGCCAAGGAAATAGAGGCTGTCACTGGGCCACAGGGTGGGAGTTGCAACTGAACTTCAAGAGAGCTGACTGGGAGAGACTAGCGAGAGAGTGCGATATTCCTCCATTGCCAGAAGGTGACGCACAACAGGACCCGGACATAGACAAGCGGGCCGAAGAACTGGTGGGCGCAGTTACCAGAGCGGTTAAGGCAGCTGTTCCAACCAGAAGGAGGGCCATGGCGGCCTCCCCGTCACCATGGTCAGCTGAACTTGAGGAAATGCGTCAGTCTGTCAGAAGGCTGCACTACCAGCGCAGTGTCGTCTGGTGGGAAAAGCAAAGATGGTTACTGCAATACCGGGAGGCAAAAGAGAAATTTCAAAAAGAACTGAAAGAAGTCAGAATACGCAGTTGGGAAAGATTTGTGCTGGACCAGTTGGCCTTGGATCCATGGGGAGTACCCTACAAACTAGTAAGGGAAAAGATCCGATCCCCAATGATGCTATCAACGGTCAGGCGCGGGGATGGGATGACGGAGTCCTGGCAGGAGACTGCCGAGGTCCTTCTCCGATCCCTGCTGCTTGATGACAATGAGGCCAGCGACACGGAAGGCCAGTCCCAGCTACGAAATCAAGATCTGGACAGAATAGCTAACAACAGGGCAGTCTACCCCTACTCTGAAGAGGTGGCTGGCCACATCAAAGAACTAAAAACAGGGAAAGCCCCCGGCCCAGACGGCATTGTGGCGGAGGTGGTGCAGTTCCTGGCACCCCAACTGGTGGCGCCACTAACCCAGTTATACAATGAGTGCCTAAGAAAGGAAAAATTCCCGAAAATCTGGAAAGAGGCAAACGTTGTGATAATCAAAAAGAGACCCGACAAGGACCCATCGGATGTCAAGTCCTATAGACCGATCTGCCTACTGGACATCCTTGGGAAATTATTTGAGAAACTTGCTAGCTGACAGACTGACTGCACACCGAGTGCTGTGCGGGATGAGTGGCAGGCAGTTCGGCTTCAGGCCGGGGCGATCGGCAACTGATGCGATCGCACTGGCGGCTGAGGTATGCGACTCTACCCCATACAAGTACGTTGTTGGCATCATGGTTGACATCAGTGGCGCCTTTGACAACCTGTGGTGGCCTTCGCTCTTCTCCTGCTTGCGGTAGACGGAGTGTCCAGGGTCGCTATATGGTTGCCTGAGGAGCTATTGTGAAGGGCGGGAGGTCTGGCTATCATCCCCTAGCGGTATAGTAGGAGAAACTATAACTAAGGGATGTCCCCAGGGTTCCGTCTTAGGTCCCCTGTTTTGGGACATCCATATGGAGCCGCTTTTAGATAGTTTGCAGCAGAGTGAAGAAGTGCTAGAGGTGATAGCCTACGCAGATGACCTCCTTCTGTTGGTCGGCGGCCGGAGCCGTGAGGACATTGAGCCAAAAATAGACAGAGCAATGACCAAATTACAACTGTGGTGTACGAATACATGACGATCTCACCAACAAAATCGACGTACCTATTACTGAAGGGACAGCTAGTAAGGAACCCCACAGTCAGAATCTGAGGCTCACCAGTTATAAGACGACATGAGACTCGCTACTTGGGCGTCATCATCGATGAAAGGTGGAACTTTGGAAGGCACATTGAGTTCGTAACCCAAAAAGCATTACAATTACTAAACAACCTTACTTCCATACGTCATAAACGATTTCACCTTCCACCACACCTAATCAAGCTGTACCATAATAGTATATTAACGTCAGTAGTGGGTTACGGATCGGGAGTCTGGGCACATAGGCTCACGAGGGTGGTGCCTGCCATGGCAGTGAGAAGAGTACAAAGAAACATGCTATTAAGATCTATAGGGGCGTACAGAACATCTCCAGGAAGTGCGCTATTAATAATAATGGGGCTCTGTCCTTTAGATATAAAAATACGAGAGCAAGCAGCATGGTATTGGGTTAAGAAGGGGAACAACACGAAAATAGAGAATATCCTGGGAGCACTGGTGAGGGACAAGGGAGAAATACGCAGAAGGGGTGAGGACTTATGGCAGCAGTCTTGGGAAACGGAAGAAACTGGCAGAAAAACCTTTGGGTTCTTGCCAAATGTAAAAGAAAGGCTAGGGATGAAGTACTTCGAGCCAACGCGGGGTCTAATACACTTTCTCACTGGTCATGGGCCCTACCCGACGTACTTGTGTCGGTTTGGGAAAAAGGCTACACTCGAGTGTTACTGTGGTGCTTCGGAGGGCACTCCCGACCATGTGGTTTACGAGTGCCCCCTTTTCGATGATGTAGCAGTGACACTAAGACAACAAAATGACTCTGAGCACTATGGGACTTAACATCTGTGGTCATCAGTCCCCTAGAACTAAGAACTACTTAAACCTAACTAACCTAAGGACATCACACACATCCATGCCCGAGGCAGGATTCGAACCTGCGACCGTAGCAGTCGCGCGGTTCCGGACTGAGCGCCTAGAACCGCTAGACCACCGCGGCCGGCGCTAAGACAACAGCTTCCACATAACACATATGACCTCTTAAGACATGAAGAAACTTTTGAAACTCTAAACAGACTGGCAAATGAGGTATCACGGAAAGTACTGACAGCATACTTGAGGGACTTTCACGACTAACGACAAATACCGAATGTGTCCAATTACCCTGATCCTATACCGCCTGTGCGTGGACAGGTCGACTTTTCAGTTGCAATCCGCCACGTGCAGGACTAGGGGGACCAGGGTACACTGATCTAGACTAAAGCACCGGAATTGACGTAGGTTAGTACAGTAGTTGTAGCTTTAGATATAGATATTAAGTTAGGAACCTGTAGCGACAAACAATCTTGGCCTGCCCAGTGTCAGGGGCACGCTCATCGGGATTAGCTCGATGAGCAGGGCCTAAAGTAGTAGGTTTATATCCACGCTGACACTCCTGTAACGCTGCAGGCAGTTAGGAATTAACAAGTAGGAAGGAAACTTAGCAAGTAGAATAGATTAATAGCTGTAGTCTGCCTATTATCCTGTAGTATCCTGTCTGTAGCTCACAATAATAAACATAGTACCAATATAATAATAATAATAATAATAATATACAAAAGAAAACAGGAGAAAAAATTGAAAAATACATCCAACTGGCTGAGGAAGTCAAAGACATGTGACATCAGGATAAAGTTGACATCATACCAATTATACTATCAACTACAGGAGTCATACCACACAATATCCACCAGTACATCAATGCAATACAGCTACATCCAAACATATATATACAACTACAGAAATCCGTAATTATTGATACATGTTCAATTACCCGAAAGTTCCTAAATGCAATATAACACATACCGTACAGTTAATAGGAAGTGACGCTGGATCAAGGTCCGCGTCACTTTCCATTCTCAACCAGACTTAACGTCTGAGAAAGTAAAGAAATAATAATAATGAAAATAGCTGCTGAATATATAACATTGTAGAATTGTTATGACCCACTAATCACTAAGGTGGTGGGTTCCTTTTGTATACATATTATTATTGATGCTGAAATAAAGATTTTTTTTTTAAAGCTAAAAACATGGGCAGCATAAGCGGCCAGTAAATGTTGGCGCCTCAATCGCAGTGGAGCACCAGCCTGCACAATTACGCTGTCCACAGGGCTGGTCCGGAAGGCACCAGTGGCAAGTCGTATCCCACTGTGTAGTATTGGGTCCAGCACCCGCAACGCAGATGGGGATGCTGAGCCATAAGCCAGGCTCCCATAATCCAGACGGGACTGGATTAACGCCTGGTAGAGCCGTAACAGGGTAGATCGGTCGGCGCCCCAGCTGGTGTGGCTCAAGCATCTCAGAGGATTTAGATGCCTCCAACACGCCTGTTTAAGCTGCCGAATATGAGGCAGCCAAGTCAACCGAGCATCAAAAACTACCCCCAAAAACCTGTGGGTCTCCACCACAGCAAGAAGTTCGTCGTCAAGATAAAGCCGCGGCTCAGGATGGACTGTTCGGCGCCGGCAGAAATGTATAACGCGGGTCTTGGGAGCCGAAAACTGAAAACCATGCACTATAGCCGAAGGCTGCGCCTTGCAGATAGCGCCCTGTAGCTGACGTTCAACAGCTGCAATGCCAGTAAAGCTGTAGTAAAGGCAGAAGTCGTCAGCATACAGGGAAGTGGAGAAAGAATTTCCCACCGCTACAGCGAGCCCGTTTATTGCGATTAAAAACAGGCAGACACTGAGGACGGATCCCTGTGGTACCCCGTTCTCCTGGACTCGTGAGGAACTATGAGAGGCCGCGACTTGCACGCGGAAGGTACGATACGACAGAAAATTTCGGATAAAGATCGGCAGAGGGCCCCGAAGACCCCATCCATGAAGCGTAGAAAGTATGTGACGACGGCATGTCGTATCGTACGCCTTCCGCATGTCGAAAAAGACAGCGACCAGGTGCTGACGGCGGGCAAAGGCAGTACGGGTGGCCGAATCCAGACTCATCAGATTGTCGGTGGCGGAGCGACCTTTACGGAACCCACCCTGAGACGGAGTCAGAAGGCCCCCAGACTCCAGTACCCAATTCAAGCGCCGGCTCACCATCCGTTCGAGAAGCTTGCAAAGAACGTTGGTGAGGCTATTGGGGCGGTAGCTGTCCATCTCCAAAGGGCTCTTGCCCGGTTTCAAAACGGGGATGACAATGCTTTCCTGCCATTGCGGCCCCTGTTAATTAGACGCTATTACTGGATATCCAGCTGAAATACACTGCCGAATAACTGGCACCACACAGGGAAGCCGTACCGTACACTGCATGCAAACAAGCTCCACACATCCCCACACAGTGAGACGATCTATGGCCGATCTCCCACTACTGTATAACGATCTTGATTGTTCCAGGAATGTAGCAGCTGCAACCACTGGGATACATCGCCATCGCTTGTCACGGTAATGATGCATGATACCCATACTAACAAATCCAACCTTGCATGAGCTATCGCAGCTAGTAAGCCACTACTGCTCTTACTACCCATCCCACTGTCGCAGAGGTTTTTTTCCCACGGCACGAGCCATGGCACTTTTTTCCCTCTGCTCTTCAAATCGCTACCCTCACTCGCGTTTCGTCCACTATCTATCACCTGATGGACCGTGTTAATGCGTAGTCTTACCCAGACGCACGGACAACATCACAGCCCAGCATCCTGTGATCCACTTACTAGATAACTAACATGTTTTACGGAGGTGACAGTAGAACTTTTGGTTTGGTCACCACGTTGGTGCGGGCGTGGAGGGGCCCCATCTCTTAAAAAAACCCACGACCCAGAGACAGTTGTAAATGTCGAGGTGGTGTCGCTTGCAGTCCACTGAAAGGTGTTTCAGCATCTGACAGTGGATGCGATCTGGCCCAGGAGCGGTATCAGGGCAAGCGGCAAGGGCACTGTGAAATTCCCACTCACTGAATGGAGCATTGTAGGATTCAGGATGGTGGGTGCGAAAAGAAAGGCTCTGACGTTCCATCCGCTCTTTAATGGAGCGGAAGGCCAGTGTGTAATTGGAAGAAGCGGAACTTAGAGCAAAATGCTCTGCCAAGCTGTTGGCAATTTCGTCGGAGTCTGTACAAACTGCTCCATTCAGTGAGAGCGCAGGGACGCTGACAGGGGTCCAATAGCCATAGAGGCGTCGTATCTTGGCCCAGACCTGCGATGGAGAAACGTGGAGGCCAATGGTGGACACATACCGCTCCCAGCACTCCTGCTTGCTTCGGCGGATAAGGCGGCGGGCCCGCGCACGCAGCCATTTGAAGGTGATGAGGTGTTCAATGCAGGGATGTCGCCTGTGACGCTGTAGCGCCCGCCGGCGATCTTGAATCGCCTCAGCGATCTCAGGCGACCACCAAGGCACAGTCCGCCGCCGAGGGGATCCAGAAGAATGGGGAATGGAAGATTCGGCGGCAGTAACGATGTCAGTGGTGACTGAACTACCGCATCAATGTCATCACTAGAGAGAGGCTCAATAGCGGCAGTGGAGGAAAACAAGTCCCAGTCAGCCTTATTCATTGCCCACCTGCAAGGGCGCCCAGAAGACTGACGCTGTGGCAGTGACAGAAAGATTGCAAAATGGTCACTACCACACAGGTCGTCATGCATTCTCCATTGGACAGATGGTAAGAGGCTAGGGCTGCAGATCGAAAGGGCAATGGCGGAGTACGTGCCATGCGCCACACTGAAGTGTGTGATGGAACCATCATTTAACAGCGAAAGATCGAGCTGTGCCAATAAATGCTCAATGGTGGCGCCTCGACCTGTCGCCACTGACCCACCCCACAGAGGGTGCTATCAGCGCAGCCAGGACATGCTGCGCGACATCACCATCCGGTGGAAGGTAAAGACTGCAGACGGTAACAGCCTGTGGCGTCCACACCCGAACAGCGACAGCCTCTAAAGCTGTTTGTAGAGGGATAGACTCGCTGTGAAGAGAGTTAAGGACATATATGCAGACACCACCAGACACCCTTTCATAAGCTGCCCGGTTCGTATAATAACCCCGATAGCCACTCAGGGCGGGGGTTCGCATTGCTGGAAACAAAGTTTCCTGAAGAGGAATGCAGAAGAAAGGGTGAAGGCTGATAAGTTGGCGGAGCTCAGCTAGATGGTGGAAGAAACCGCTGCAGTTCCACTGGAGGATGGTATTGTCCATGGCTGGGAAAGGCGTGACGGGACTGGGAAGGCAGATTACGCCGCTGGGTCACCTGCTGCCTCCGATGGAGCACCCGTGCAAGTGCTATCCATTGCGTCTGAGGGACCGGCGAAATCGAGGTCCTCAGCGGACGCAAGAATCTCCACCTCATCCTCAGACGCAGAGCGTGTAGGTAGCGGTGGAGTAGGTGCCACCGCAGGATACCCAGATTTATGCATCCACTATTTGATGAGGATGTTTCTTGGAAAACTGTTTGAATCTTCCAGTGCTACACATGCTTTGTCCTGTGTATGTAGCAGCTTTCACTGAAGATTTGTAAATGGGGTGAAGCAATTTTTTCTGCTCCCTTTCCCTTTCGTAGCATTCATTCACACGCAATATAATTTTGCGAGCATCGCTACGTAATACTGGTTTCCTCCTAACTGCAGGCCTACACAACTGCGCAATAAAAACACTCAGAACAGTACAGCGCAAAACAATAACGAAGGAGACGACAATGGCTACCTTGTACAACACAGTCAGCTACGTAATGTTGGCAGCAGTCGAAACTGCGTCTCTACCGAAGCCTCCGGTTTACCGACTTCTACCGATTCAGGACTAGGGAGAGGTCTGCCATCTAAACGTTTACACACTGTAACTCGGTTTCAATTGACAAAAACTTCGTGGCTTGGGACCGGAACGTTTCGCTACCATACTACGAGAAATGTGACAGATTCGTGTTTACACGCGGTCATCAAGTTTACAACAGTCAACTGCTGTAATCTTTTGCGTACGACACTTAAAAACTGACGAAGGGTGGCCATTACATTCGGATCACGGATTTCAGACCTCGTACACTTTTGCTAGTCCATTAGGACAACATAATGTGGAAGTGTACCACTAAGGCGGTTTTGAGAAAATAACGAGGGAAGTTTTACGCATCAACGGTGTACCGGTGCGTTGCGAACCTCACGAGCGCGCGACGGTCATGGGTGGATCGCTGGATCGAGTCCCGCTCATCATCTTTCTTTCAAATTTATATTTTTTTCAACACTAGTCATATCATTTCTTACATTACACATTTAAAGGGACTATGATGAAAAGACAACTGTAGCTGCATGAACTTGTATTTAGTTTTTGCTAATTTTTATTGTGACTAGTCAAACATCGATAAATAAAGGTGTAAATTACTTTATTCAATAAAACTATGAGTTACAATATCCCAGAATATGAGGGTAATGTACACTTAATCGTCGGATGTGCTTTCGAAATACAAGCTTCAGGATCATACTTCTCATATAGACACGAAAAACAAATTGAAAAGGATCTACTACATCGAATGAATGCAATTTTCCCGCATGCACAAGGAATCTACGGAGTTGCTAAGGAAAACAATGCTCTTGACATTTTGAAAAATTTCTGTTTCTTCTCTTTGGATGCAAACCATGCGAAACTTAACATTTTCGTACATGTCGGTCCCGAAAACGGACGATGCACGATTGAATGTATTTTAATAGCATCTTCACGAGAAGAGATTTCTCGTTCGTTGTCAACCTAACATCAACAAGTCTAAGGTGATTCATTAAATTTTCTAACTTGCTATAGAAATAAAAGTAGTATAATATTTGTTGTAATAATAAAAATCAGTAAACAACTAAATAGCTTCGGGAATTCAAAGGAAGTTCATGCAAATACACATGTCTTTTCATCTTATTAACTTTCAAATGTAATAAGTACGAAATAATATAATTAAAAAAAAAGACGAGCTGGGCTCGATCCAGCAGTCCACCGATTACGCAATTTGAACGCTAACCACATGACTGCCGCCGTCTCCAGCTCGGGGTTAAAGCGTACCAGTACGTTAGTGACGCTTAAAACTTCCCTTGCAATATTCTCGAAATTGTACATTATGTTGTCCTAATTGACTACTAAAAGTGTACGAAGTCTGAAGTAAATCCGTGATCCAAACGTCGTGGCCTCACCGTGTGAGTATCTGTTCTTAGCCCCAAAGCAGTAACGTGCTAAGCGTGAACTTTAAATCCACGGGCTTGCAGCTGTCCACAACCCATGTATCATATTGACAATGCCGTGGATGTTTTCTTTATGTGTGTACGTTCAAAAAAATGAAAAAATTTCACATATCCATCTTGTCTTGATAAGATAGCTACAAATTTGACGATCTGAAACTGATTTACAATGTAATGTACTGTAAGCCTTCTGAAAATATTTCTTTTCCCGCAGGTAGTCGCCAGGCATTCAAATGACAGTCAAAACCAAAGACAATGAGAATCGAATCAGCGACATCGCAGTTACGAGACTAATTTGCTACGCACTCAGCTAAACCTCGAAATACTTTTATTTAACATGACTCGAAAATCATCAAAGCCGATTTTTTCAAGGTTTCTGAGAACTGCATCGTACTGCTATAGGATATTTATGTCCAGGAACTGACCTTCAAATCTCAAAGTATAAAGAAAATCGCAGAGGCTCATCCGTAAGGTCTCCTTGTCGGTTATTTTCATCAAATATCATTGCTACTTACTAGTACATAGCGCCAACGCCTGTGTGTAATACAGAAGGCAGAAAACTCTTTGCTCTGATACTGCTGATAACTTAAAAATTACATTTCGCTTACATAACGTGCCTAGGGATACGGGCCAACTGAGGTGGTGGCGTTTATTTGGGTCTTGTTTGATGGGCGGAGTCCGCCGCCAACGGCACAAAAATTTATCTGCCGGGTCCACCTGCTGAGAGCACGTGCGCAAAGCACTAGTGGGACAGAGGAAGCAACTGCCTGGCGCGCTCTCCATTAAAAGGAAACAACTGGAGCGAAGCTCATGCAAGCGTAACCCGGCTTCGGAAATCGAAGTGCGCCGCGACCCCGCCCAGCCGCCGTTAGCTTCGGCTCCGCTCGGCTCTACTCGGTTCCGTTCGTCGCCTCCAGACCCGTGCGCCAGCCTCACGATTCGGAAACGTGACTTGCTCCCAACTGTGTACCACAGTCGACATGCACAGCCGTCTGTTGCCCAATGTTTCTCTTGTTAATTACAGTATCAAATAGAGATTAAGTTCTTTCGCTCTCCGTTTCACGGACATTCTGATTAGTGCCGTCCTATTTTCTTGCTTCCTGCAGGTGAAGGATAATACGGTCTCCATTTACAACAATTAACACTAATTTCGAATGATCCATACTGGCTCAACTCAGCAAAGAAGACAATGGCAGAGTTTATCGTTGAAAGATCGGTAATTGTCTATTATCGTTTCTCATTTAACCTATACGATGTCTGTTCAAAAAATTACGGAACATTCGTAATTTCGCGCCAATGGTTTGCTGGAGCGAAATGCGGCTGGCATCCCTGTCCACGCCAATGTTTAATGTGTAACATTCGGAAGTTTCACTGTTGTAGGTCTGCTAGTTATTGTTCAAGCGCTGTATTGAGTAGAAAGTTTTGTCGCACAATCCGCGATTTTCGAGATGGTAGAGTTAGAGGAGCAACTCGGCTGTACTAAATTTTGTGTGAAACTTGAGAAAATTATTACAGAGACACACTAAATGATGCAGGAATCCTACAGTGATTAGTGCTTAAGCTGTACTCAGTGTTACGAATCGTTCACACGGTTAAAAGCTGGCCGGACGGAAGTTGAAGATGACCCTCGTTCAGGACGCCCTTCGACGTCCATCGACGACACTCTTGTCAGGAACGTCAACGAAACTGTACGAGCCAATCGAGGACTGACTATCCGAAAGATTGCAGAACAGAGCACCATTTCAGTCTGATCATGTCAGGAATTCCTGACACAGTATCTTGGACTGCACCGTGTTGCCGCCAAGTTCGTCAGACGGCTCATGAGTCACGAGCAGAAAGACTTTCGCCTCGCAATCCATGAAGAGCTCTTGGATCGCGTAAATGGGAGTGAGACGTTCGTTAAGAGAATCAGTCATAACCGGTGACGAAAGGTGGGTCTACGGGTTACGATGTTGAGACCAAGTTTCAATCTTCACAATGGGTCGGGAAATGTTATCCAAGATCAAAAAAAGGTCGTCAGGTCAGATCAAATGTCAAAGCCATGCTGATGATTTTCTTTGAGGTGAAGGATTAGTTCATCATGGTTCAAATGGCTCTGAGCACTATGGGACTTAACATCTGAGGTCATCAGTCGCGTAGAACTCAGAACTACTTAAACCTAACTAACCTAAGGACATCACACACATCCACGCCCGAGGCAGGATTCGAACCTGCGACCGTAGCGGTCGTGCGGTTCCAGACTGAAGCGCCTAGAACCGCTCGGCCACAACGGCCGACTAGTTCATAATGAATTCGTCCCACAGGGACAAGCTGTTAATCGATGGTACTATCAGGACGTGTTGCGACGCCTGCGAGGAAATGTGAGAAGCAAACGGCCTGAAATGTGGCGAGATAATTCATGGCTTGCAATACGATAACTCACCCGCACGTTGATTCCTGTTGAAGCGTCACTACTGCACAAGAAACGAAATTACTGTGCTGCCTCATCCTCGGTACTCTCAAGCCTTAGCCCCTGTGGATTTTTCTTTACTTCTTAAGTTGAGAACCCCGTTGAAAGGACAAAGATTTGCAACGATAGACAAGATAAAAGAAAATTCGCAGATGGCTCTTCGCGCGATCCAGCTACAGGCGTCCGAGACTGCTTCCGGAAGAGGAAATGTGTACAAAGTTCCGGAATTTTTTGAACAGATCTCTTAGATACTTCAGAGCGAAGGCGCAATCTTCTGGGATCACGTTTTGAGGTTCTCAATCATGGACTGATGTGGCAGTCGTACTTGCGGGAGCTTATCCTGTTAAATAAATGGGAAAGAGCTGTGGAGTTCAAAGTGTAAATTCAATGAAGTAACTGAAATAAAAATTGTTGTACAACTTTTCGTACGAACTTTAACACACTGAACGAAGAGGGTAGCAGGAGGATTATCTAGAACCTGCGTCCATCCTAAAAACGAAAATCACTCGCTAAAAGTCAGTCACATCTAATACGAAGGTTAGTTCTCTAACGTATTAAGTCATTCTTTTTCATTAAAACATAAGACCAGCTATCCATCTTGTGGCATTGATACGGTGCCTGTCACAGCGGATGCTTTGAATGGAAAGTAACGACGTTTCCTCTAAAATAAAGGTGATATTTAAGTGGTTTGCCACAGTGATCCTGAATACCGCCGGTCTTATACCCATACTGCTCTTAGTCTACCAACCAGTAGGATTAACTCTTTAATCAAAAAGTTCGCGATTCTCTCGTAACTGCTACTGTAAAAGTTATACAATAAAGTTTTCCAGTGTATCCTGTTTCATGCGGGGACAACATAATCTGGTTCGGGAACAGTCACATACCTAGACTAGAGCGAATACAGTAATAATCATCATGTAAACAAAGTTCTTTTATTGCCCTTTTCTAGCGTCGGATCACAGAAATGTTATCACAGTCTGTTTCGACTACTTAGAAAGTCACTATCAGAGAATCTGTCTGGAAAGAAAGAGAAAAGGAGACTAGTAAAATAGTACTAAACTAAACTATAAAGTCAAACCAACATCTGTCAGCAGCTACACACACTTTAATGTTACATAATAATCGCCAAAGTACGTCTGGCCAGAATGTGCGATCACAAAGTGAACACACATGCGCTCTGATTGGTGGACCTAAAGGCTTCACGTGACTACCTAATAGTACAAAGCTTGAAAATCTTAAAACATATATATATAGGATTATGATTGTGAATGTTTTGAAGTCTATACTTGTGATCTGAGAGGTATGTATGAGCTCTATACCCTAATACAGTTAGCTGCATTCTTTCAACTTCGTGAGTTTTCGAAGTAACTGTAGGAATTAGGAAACTTCAGAATATTGTAAAGCGGAAAGGCCTCTACTATGTCCATTACCATTTGAAGAAGAGCAAGAGTACAGGATCGATCGATCATATTTCGAGGTTGTCATCGGTGACTGGTAATGTATGCACACAGAATCACTTACAATTGCCGGATTGCAACTCTGTACACCCATCAGGGTCTGTCTGGTTTGTTTACATTGTTCTGTCCATAGTATTTGTTTATATTTTCAACTCTTTGCGGTTACGTAGAAGCAATAAGTAACTACGAAGAAAAGACGCCGAAAATGACATACTTCCGTGATGTGGGTATGAGACCGAATGGTAGCCTAGAGCCACTCTGGTTTTTCTTTTTTTCTTTAATTTTTAGTGGCGAGCAGTCACCGTTTTTCGTTACAGATGCATCACTAACGAAATGTAAAGGGAAGCCATATTCTGCTGTCCTAAGGACGCCGATGTCTTTGGTGAAGGAACTGTAGTTCGAGTTGCGTAAGCGTGTGAGAAGAAATTAACAGTTCCCTGTTAAGGCAAAACCTGCGTTTTGTGGTTTAAGTCACCGACGCCGACACCATTTACATTCCAGAAACCCTGTAACACTTATATTCAGGTAACTGTAGAGTCATGTACTTTATTTATGAGACAAGTGCCAAATAAGTTCGGTAGTGTGCTGCCTTTCAATCGTTAAACGTGCACTAATTTCGAGCAGTTTGCTCGTGCACAAAAAGACAGCCTGAGTTCTTAACTCTGGATTATGCAGACATCGAAAACATTGTGCTCTTTGTTAAGTCCCAGCACGAGAGTGCAGTGTCTACGCGTGGAAAACGAGTAGCATTTTTGTTTCTCTAAACAAGAACGAAAATTATACGTAAGCTACCAAAAGAAAAAACTAAAGAACTATGGCCATAAAATATTTCAATATGTGATAAATTCGATGTTATTCTGGACACTTTGACTCTGGCATACTAGGAAGCCATTTTGCACTGCCATCGCAGGATTACTTCGAAGACTCGGCAATACCCTCGAGTACAGTACAAAACTAAAGCTAGCGTTGGCTATCCCTCCTTGTCCTATAGAAAAATAAACAAACAACGATCCCTGAGCTGTGAAATGACACATACAAAATACCCTTCTATGCTAGCGATGTAATGAAACGTAAGTTCTGCGAAACACTTGCAAGCAAACCCTACACCGCACCAAACACTGCAAAATAATTCTGCTCTGTGCACCTAAATATTCACTCCACCTGTCATGTTCCATGCTAACCACTCAAGAAGGATGAAAAAACTGAAAAAAGACAGACGTCTGCATTCTGAGAATATTCTGTAAACACTAAATAGTGGCTTCGCGACGGTTTTTCAGTCACTTTAGTTGCCGTATGGACATCCCCCCCCCCCCCCCCCCCCAATCAAACCGCAAGCACGTTACATTTCAAAAAGCCAAACTGCAACAGTAGGAATATTGCAAGCCCACCACTGAACAGAAACCTAAACGAATAACACTTTTCAAAATGGTTCAAATGACTAAGCACTATGGGACTTAACATCTGAGGTCATCAGTCCCCTAGACTTAGAACTACTTGAACCTAACTAACCTAAGGACATCACACATATCCATGCCCGAGGCAGGATTCGAACCTGCGACCGTAGCAGCAGCGCGGTTCCGGACTGAAGCGCCTAGAACCGTTCGGCCACATCGGCCGGCAACACTTTTCACAGAAGGCAGAGTTTAATTTCGTTCTTTTCCTGGCACTCACAAGAAATTATAAAAATTGAGGAAAAATGTTCTGAAACTAACAGTGTCGTCAGATGAACTGCCTTTTGCTACTTTCCATTATCGTGTAGAAGCGTGACATATCACGTACAATTTATGATATATAATAAGCTAGTTTCAACGTCAAGGCTGATATTTCCGGTAAAATAATCCAATACGATAAGGTTATGATTGAAGAGCCCTGTTTATATGAACATAATAGTGATTGTGTAGCAGGAAGCAGAACGACTGGTAGACGGTTACCACAGGAATTAGTTTCTGCAACTCGTTTGTCCACGTGTCAGTCGTAACTTTCATGTTATCTGCAAACCACTGGGGGCCATTCGCGTTGTTGCCAAAGTCAACTTATGTTTTTCTACAGATAACCACTGCAAAGGACACTTCAAAGCCTTAGTCTCTACCAATTATAGCTGTGTACGTATTTGTTAAACTGTCAGCCCTTCCCCTGAGGTCGCAATGTAAGCCGCACAGCCGTGCCTGCTACGGTTACATGCTTTTTGCGATAATTTCTTATCCAGGAGAACTGCATTGGCTGATACATAATTAAGACGTTCTTCTTCTCCTAAACGTCCATAGTTATGGCAAGCTCTGGTTCTTATTACATACTGATGTATGACGCAATGCATTTGTGATGTTCCCTTCTCCCGTTCACTTCGTCGATAATGACTCCTCTCCTTATAGACGATCAACTTTTCAGTAATAGTAGTATTTCATGACCGGTTGGATGGAGTTCAATACATACAATGAATTGAGATGCTAGTATTAATTTATTATACCTTTTATCGAAAGATATTATTGAGTTATGTACAGCAAAATCAAGCCACGAAATACGAATAAAACTCTTACTTTCGTGAGTGCTTCAATCTTGGACAGCATTCCCTACTTGCTAGTTACTCCTAAATATTCTTCCGGCGCGCGACCGCAAAATTCAGTATACTACTTTCCTTTCTTTCGATTACTTCCTCCGACCAATTGTTCGTGACCGACCATATCTGTACTCTACTCGACTATCGTTTTGGCACGCTCTCGAAAACAAGCAACTGCGGAACTCCTTGTTGGGTCCACAGACACTTAATCGGGCATTGTCGCACATCACAGAGGTTGCATTTGTTCTCGTACTGTTACAGATGCGGCAACACTTAACGAAGCTCTCTTGGGACCCTTCGTTTGGTACTTGACGGCCTGTCGGAACGAACTCAGTAATGTTCCTAACCATTTGTAAACGATTACTTCCATCGACAAGCGAGTGTCATAAGTTTTCAGTAACTTCATGAAGTACTGTGACAAGAGGTACGACTTTCTCTCGTAAATGTCTACGGAAAAATATTTTGAAGGCAGTATCCGGCGTAAAGTCTAAATCGCTTCTCAAGAGCGTCGATCAATAAACAATGCCTCGCAATTTTTTCTCAGAACATATTTATTTTTAAGAACTAGGGTTTGGTGACGATATCTACCAACATTTCTTTAACAGACAGTAGTTTTCTACACAGTCTCAATTACGTTCTATATGTCCTTACGCCACCGTTGTGTAAGAACATGTATTACCAATTGGTAGAAGCTCTTGTCCTGTGCTCGTAGCCATGTTTTCACTGCAAAAATTACACTATCACTATCTTCAGTGAGCGTCCCATGTAGAGTATCATTAGGATGTGCGAACAGATGGAAGTCAGAGGGCGCCAGGTATGCGCTATAGTGTGGGCGAGACACATACGTCCAACCCGATTTAGTGACGTTTTCCCGGGTTCCGAGACGTGTGTGTGGGGATGCAGTGTCGTATCGCAGCAAGATTTCTTTTGAATTCTTGTCTGACGTGGGAAACGGTTCTTGAATTTCTTTAGAGTCTTCACACATGCTTCCGAATTAATGAATTAATGTTGGCCGTTTTCTGCAAGACTTCCACGAGAAGGACGCCATCAAAAAATTGTCAACATGACTTTGCCAACACAAGGTGCTGTCTTGATATCTTTTTTTGTGATTATGGGTGATGCCACTCCTGTGACTACCTTTTCTTTCGGCTCAAAGTTACGCACCAGATTTTATCACATACATTGGCCTCAACCTGCTCCAAAAGTTCAGATAAAGTGGCTTGTCTTTGAAACTTGTGGTCTGTTGCGAGCATTCGCGGAGCCCATTTCGTACACACCTTTGAATACCCATGAGTCCCTACATACACACTTCCAATGCCCACCTATAACTTTAGGTAAATTGTGGAGTTGTGCTGTGCCTGTCTGCACGGTAATGGCACCCGTGCGATTCTCAATTTCGGGAGTAGAGGCTGTGACAGAAGGTCGCAAACGGAGCCGATCAAGGTTAAGTACTTCCTGGCGCTTCAACTTTACCCTTCGCCCAGCTGTATTCCTATCAACTGCACCATTACCAAAAACCGCGCAGAAACTGTTACGTTTGTTAAACACGATTACTTTTTCTGAAACCAAGAATTGCTTCTAACGAGTGTCTTGCGTAGACGCTATAGGGCTCTGTCTTTAATGTTAATCGATCGCAACTTCGCACACGCGCAGAATAAGTAACGGATTAAATTCACCTACGACGACGTTTTCCTTTAACGAATATAAGAAATACTATGCGGCATTATTTATTTAAAGACCCTCGTACGAACCACGAAGTCGATACACGAATCGTTCTCGTGCACTTTTTCGGTATTATCAACAAATTTCTAATTTTCTCGAAGTGTTCAGAGCCATTTATTCCTACATCATTTAGGAATTTACAGAAAAATGGGGCTACTCTAAACCTAGCAGATAGCTAATATCGTACGCTATATAATAAACTGTTTAGCACAGAAACATTTCAAGTGAATCCATTTAGAACTTCACCTACGGATATACCAATATCTTACATATTTACTCGCTTCACACGTATGGTCACAAATACTATGGCAGTGAAAATGACGAAGCAGGCATTAAGACATACAATAGCGCAGGATGCAATCTGAACAATACTTTTAAAAAATCTTAACAAACGGGAGCAAGGAAACGATATCAGTTTTCCGCTACGACAGGACGTATTTCTTACATCTGCCCTGTGTGGGGGCATGTGCGTTCAACAGCGGAGAATTCTGTTATCTCTGCACTGCTAACGAGCCCTGGTCGCCGAATCCTTTCCTGTAGGATACGAACCAAACGGCAGTCTTCAGTCTCCAGCAAGCACGTTGTCGCCAAACTGTGAACGTTATCTGAGCAAATGTTTTGGCGATTTTTGGTTTAGTGTTCTGCAAACGGGAAGGATATACACACTTGTTGTGCAACACCTCTGATTATTCAGTCAACAACCTGGTCTCGAGCGTACACAGCACCGTAGGACGAGCATAAAAAAAGAGGAGAGAATCGCGGCAGTCGTGGTATGTCTTCAGCATCCTTGTATATACAAACGTGGGACACGGACGGGTCCAAGCCAGCAAATCTGCGTTCGCAGACCAGACAGTACAAGATGGTGAATACTGTAAATCACAAGTGAAAACGTGCATCAAGACGACAGAGCTAGTAGCAAATTTAGAAGCAGTTACGAGCGCCGCCAACTGTACTCACGACAAAATTATCTTATCCCAGGTTACAGTCATGTTACTAAAAACAATTTTCACGACCAAACAACACTTATGTATGATAAAAAGCACCAGTTTGCTTTCATTTATTATAATGTTGTTCTACCAAGAACCGACGGAAGATTCTGCTAACACTTTGCCGCCCGCAAGTCTCGTACAAATTTATTCGCTTGGCGCCGGCAGCGCTAATTCGGATTATTTGGCTTGTCGCCGGCCGCTTGTTACCTCTCCGTTGACGACAAGCTTCTAACACACTGACTTTCGCGCGCTTTAATTTTCCGGAAATCCTCTATTTTGCCGTGTCGTTCCACAAACTTGAATTTTCTTTTCAAGTAACTTCTCTGCAAGTTCTACACTGTTATAATAATTATCCATGCAGAGGTGATGCCACTTTCCATCAGAAGGTGCCAACTGTTCCATCACTGTTTTTGCTCAAGGCTCTCCAGAGCTGGAATATATCTTAGGAAATGTATCCCGTACTCGAATCACACAGCATCCGAATGAGTATGCCATATTTCGTAATTTTCGACGGATTGTAAACTTTAAAATTTAACCGTCCACGCCACAGTATCATTCCTTCATCAATTGAGATGTTTTGACTTAGCTTAAACGTTTCAATAAAAAAAAAAAAAAAAAAGTTCAAATGTGTGTGAAATCTTATGGGACTTAACTGCTAAGGCCGGCCGAAGTGGCCGTGCGGTTAAAGGCGCTGCAGTCTGGAACCGCAAGGCCGCTACGGTCGCAGGTTCGAATCCTGCCTCGGGCATGGATGTTTGTGATGTCCTTAGGTTAGTTAGGTTTAACTAGTTCTAAGTTCTAGGGGACTAATGACCTCAGCAGTTTAGTCCCATAGTGCTCAGAGCCATTTGAACCATTTGAACTTAACTGCTAAGGTCATCAGTCCCTAAGCTTACGCACTACTTAACCTAAATTATCCTAAGGACAAACACACCCATGCCCGAGGGAGGACTCGAACCTCCGCCGGGATCAGCCGCACAGTCCATGACTGCAGCGCCTAAGACCGCTCGGCTGATCCCGCGCGGCTTAAACGTTTCTTTAAACTTTTTGGAAATATAATGAATTACGAATTGCACTCTGGCAAGCCGGTTGGCATTATCCGGTTTATTGTTGCTGTCGTAAAAATGTAAAGATGATATTTGTCAGAATCGGTTGCGGGACATCGTTTTGCAAAATATCGGTGTGTGTATCAATGGATTCGTTGACTAATAATCACGGATCCTTGCTCTTTTTACAATTCCCGTAAGGGTGGCAAGCCCAAACTATTTTCTAAGTTCGGGTTCCATAACGTCGACAAATTTGGCACTTTTTTTAACCAGTTTCCTTCTGTTGAAATTTTGACTGTAGTACTTGGTGGTATCGTTGCTAATATATTCAAACAGACCGTTCCCAATATATAATTCTACGATATCCTCGACACTCTGTGTATCTTTGGGAAATATGTTTGGACCCGAAATCCTTCAGTTTTTTTATTGGTCCTCGGTAAATCAAGACTGTGGACTGTCTGATTCAATTGAATCAGTTGGCAACCGTAGCGTTCGACGAATTCTTCTTGGACGTATTTCACTATGTTCCTACGATTCTGCTTCACTTTCAGTTTTTTGATATCCAATGTCTTCTTCCCAATCGGCGAAGTCGTCCGGGACGTCAGACAAGACGTCCTTGCATTCATTGTAAATAATCCTATTGTCTCTTCTGTCCGCCATGATGAAAGGGCACAAGTACTTGTAAAAACAAAAAAATTGTTTTCGTGTGTAGCTTATTGTTACCTAAACAAAACATCAACAGAATGCAAAAGATACTAAAGTGCTGTCGCCGGCCACTGCGCGATACTATGCTCACGACATCACTGTGATGTCGCCGTACGGCATAGTGTTAACACTTATGTATGAAATTATGTAACAAGTCGGTAATCTGTAAAATCAGCATAAATAATTCATATTACTCTGGATGAAAGGCCGCAGTGGCATCTGCGGCAGAGAACAGGCGCAGAGCGGCTGGAAGTGGGCAGTCCAGCAAGAGGTGGCCGACCGTCATTTGTGAGCCACAGTAACACCGAGGTGGGTCCTCGGGACGGAGGAGGTAACCAAGTGTTAGCCACGTATGGCCAATGCTGAGCCGGCAGAGGACAACTGATTCCCTACAAGAGGACCGCATGGAAGACTTCCACACATTCGTAATCTCCTTAATCACACGCAGTTTGTTGTGAGTACTGTCATGCCATTCCGTCTCCCGAAGCCGAAAAACTCAGCGGCGTAAGACAGAGCGCAGGTCAGTTTTGCAGATGCCCATCTCCAGAAGCGGTTTCCACGTAGCCTGTTTTGCCAGCCTATCGGCAAGTTCGTTGCCTGGGATTCCGACGTGTCCTGGGGTCCACCCAACCAACCCTGTACGACGGGACCGTTCCAGGCCATAGATGGACTCCTGAAAAGAAGATAGCAAAGGATGGCGAGGTAGCACTGGTCGTTAGCTTGTAGGCTGCTCAAGAAGTCAGTACACAGGAGAAATGACTCGCCAGGGCATGAGCGGATGTGCTCAAGAGCACGAGATATGGCTGCGAGCTCTGCAGCGAAAACAGTGTAGCCATCTGGCAAGGAGTGTTGTTCAATATGTCCTCCATGAACATACCCAAAACCTACGTGACCATCAGTCATCGAGCTGTCGGAGTAAACCACTTCATGGCCCCAGTACATGGCAAGAATCGAGATGAAGTGACAGCAGAGAGCCGCGGGGTGAACTGAGTCCTTTGGGCTATGTGAAAGGTCCAGGCGAAGCCGCGGCCTACGTGTACACCATGAAGGTGTACGTGGTTGGACCTCCAGTATAGGTGGTAAAGGCAAAGACTCTAGTTCAGATAGAAGGGATCGGATGCGAACTGCAATTGTAAGCCCTGACCTGGGCCGCCTATGCGGGAGGTGAACTGCCGTGGCTGGGAAAAGGAGACGGTAATTAGGATGCTCAGGAGAGCTATGAATGTGAGCAACATAACTGGCGAGCAGTTGTGCACGCCTGACCTGCAATGGAGGAACTCAAGCCTCCACCAGGACACTGGTCACAGGACTTGTCCTAAAAGCTCCCGTCGCTAGTCGAACGCCACAGTGGTGCACTGGGTCGAGTAAACGGAACACTGAGGGCACCGCCGAACCATAAATAAGACTCCCATAGTCAAGGCGGGATTGAACAAGGGCTCTGTAGAGGTGCAGCAGCGTAGAGCGATCTGTACCCCAGTTGTGTTGCTCAGGCAGCGGAGGGCATTGAGGTGCTGCCAGCAATTCCGCTTAAGCCAATGAAGGTGAGGTAGCCAAGTCAATCGGGCGTCGAAAACCAGTCCTAAGAATCAATGTCTCCACTGCAGTGAGTGGATCGTCATGAAGGTAATGTTCTGGTTCCGGATGAATGGTACGACGCCGACAGAAGTGCATGACACATGCCTTAGCGGCCGAAAACTGGAATCCGTGGACGACAGCCCATGACTGCGCCTTGTGAATGTCTCCCTGTAGGCGCCGCTCAGCAACACCAGTAATGGAGGAGCAGTACGAAATGCAGAAGTCATCCGCATACTCAATACGGAGCCCTGCACGACGCCATTCTCCTGAATACAGGGGGAACTATGGGAGGTACCAACTTGGGCACGAAAAGTACGGAGCGACAGAAAGTTTTGGATCAAAATCGGGAGCGGACCCTGGAGACCCCACTCATAAAATGTGACAAGCCGGCCGCTGTGGCCAAGCGGTTCTAGGCGCTTCAGTCCGGAACCGCGCTGCTGCTACGCTCGCAGTTTCGAATCCTACCTCGGGCATGGATGTATGTGATGTCCTTAGGTTAGTTAGGTTTAGTTCTACGTCTAGAGGACTGATGACCTCAGATGGTAAGTAATATAGTGGTGCTTAGAGCCATTTGAACCATTTTGAATGTGACAAGGATGTTATGTCGCCAGGTCGTGTCGTATGCTTGTCGTGTTCAGTTAGTACATCTGGACACCGCTATATAATGCTAAATTGGCCACTAGATGTCACGAGAGGTGGACCCGGTAGGAGATCCCAGAGTGACTTCGGAGGTACACTAGTCACTGGATGTCACATGAGTAACTTATCCACTACGGACATTTCAACCCTTTTAAAGTAGCCCAAGTGGACTGCTGCTAATGTTATTGTGACGTAGCACAATTACTGTGCATAAGGAATTCCAAAAGGATGGGATACAACGGTCGAGCAGCTCCTCACAAACCACACATTTCTGTAGTCAGCGCTAAGCAATACTTGATAGTGTAAACAGCGACGCTACTGGACAGTGGAACACTGGAAACGAGTGATTCGGAGTGACGAATCGCGCTATATCTCGTGGCAATTCGATGGAAAAGTCTGCGTTTAGCGAATGCCTAGATAATGATGCCTACTATAATAAGCTGTGCCAACAGTTAAAGTACGGAGGAAGTGGTGGTTCGATTTGGGGTTGTTTCTCATGTTTAGGGTGTGTTCCATTTCTTGTGCTGAAAAAAATGCCAAATGCAGAAGGTAACTCATTTTACAGCCTGTGCACTGCACACAGTAGTGGAACAGCTCAGAGACGATGCTTATATCACCATGACATGCACCCTGTCGTAAATCAGCATCTGTGAGGCAATGCTTTGTGGACGATAACATTCCTGAAATTCACTGGCCTATACATAGTCCCGACCTGAGCCCGATGGAGGACTTCACTCCAGACCCCAGCATCCAACACCATTACTTTCTCTGGGTATGGCTCTTGAGGAAGACTGGGCTGCCGTTATTACACAAACTTTCAGGCACCTCAGTGAGGAGTTCACGGCATAAAAGGGGAAGTGTGGAGGTGTCCACATACTTTTGACAAGATAATGTGTATCGACTTGTCCATTGTATATGTCTTGTGTTCACGTAACAGGGTAAGAATCTAATGAGTTCGTCGACTGGTGGATATATAAATATGTCTGATACTGAAAAAAGTTTTGCCGTGCCCTGACAAATTCCAAAGATCATATTTTTAGATCGGAAATCTCTATTCTCGACAGTTTTTTGACCACAATAAATTGCCACTTGTGTCTCCATGTGTAACGGAGGTCAAACCAAATCTACGTTCTCAGTGCTATTCAGTAGAGCGCGCTTCTCTCTCCAATGGTGAACGAGACAATGCCGCTTTAGTACACAGGTCAATCTGTCAACATCCCTAGTAGATTGGCTCTGAGCACTATGGGACTCAACTGCTGAGGTCATTAGTCCCCTAGAACTTAGAACTAGTTAAACCTAACTAACCTAAGGACATCACAAACATCCATGCCCGAGGCAGGATTCGAACCTGCGACCGTAGCGGTCTTGCGGTTCCAGACTGCAGCGCCTTTAACCGCACGGCCACTTCGGCCGGCCCTAGTAGATTCATTGCTATCTTAGACCGTGCGTGTATTGGCATATCACACACAAAAACGATTATCAGGACGGTAATTTTGAAAGCCGAATTGATGTACGCCACACTGAAGTCATTCGAACATTCTATTGATATCGTGATAAAGAAATAAAAAAAAAAATGCCTCGTGGTGATCGCCTGTGGGCCAACAACACCAGCTGATGACCACCAGCTACGGATTATTGACCTATCCGAGGAGAACATAGCAGAACTGCGAGCTACTATGATAATGGCGACCGGGAGGGCTGCGCCCAACCATACGCCACGCAACGGTCTTTAAACAATTAACGTGGCCTCTAGTCGCCCTCTACGAACAAGAGTACCTCCTCACCCCCTCCTCCCAGCACCGTTGTGAGCGAACAAAGTGGATAAAAGAAGATCTGGACTGGAAGAACCTGTACCAGCGGTTGCGTGTTCTGTTCACCGACGAGTGGAGGATTTGTCTGACCCCCGATCGTCGACATAGAAGAGTGTGGATGCAGCCAGGTACCAATACATACTGTATCTCTGGCGTGCAGTCCCACAGGTTCGGCAGGGAGATGAGCTAGTCATATTTTGGGCTGGTATCATGTGGCACGGACGTCGGACGCCTCTCATCGTTATCGAGAGTAATTTGAGAGATCTGCAGTATCGTGACAGGATACAACACCCTACTGTCCTGTACGTCGTTCTCCAACATTTCGGCGTTGGTTTCGTCTGAAAGACGATAATGCTGGAGGACACGGCATCCACCTCGTCAACAATTTCCTTCGAAAGGCGGGAACAACCAGACGTAATGGCCTACCGTATCTGCTGACAAGAAACCGGTTGGGCTTCCTTGGGACTAGTTGAAAATTGCAGTGCGTAGTAGTCGTAACCCTCCTCTGACTCTGGCAGAGATCTCAGGAGAGCTCCCGTCCAAAAGTGGAACAGCTTTGAGTACCAATGTCTCGACCACAGTATCGACAGCTTTCCAAGGAGGATCGAAGCATTTTACAAAGCATGGGGTGGGGGCGAAACGCAAGAGCAGATTTCCTTACACAGATTTCCAAATATGTGCGCTTTCGAATAAACTTTAATCTCTGTTATTGTTGTGTCTTTTGATTTCACAGGAAAGATAATTTCGTTCGGTGTTTCCCTTGTATATAAGCCCACACACAATGCAGTGACAGTATAGTATCGTGCCACAACAAGATACAGGAAGGAAGCTCCGCAAGATGTGTCAGCAAAGAATGATCCGCGATCTGTTATCCGCAGTCACGGGGAGAGCAGATTTAGTCCAGCAGTGCACGCCGCCGGCAGCGTGCGGTGCGGCGAGACCTGTTTGATCAATAACTTCGTCTTGCGTCTCTCCACAGACATCTCGCGGCCTCAAGTGTCGAGCTCACAGTTCCCAAATATGGAATCCTGTCATATGTATGAGCATTTTCAGAGGGCAAAGGCAAATAAAAGTTTTATGGAAACAGTGTTGCTTACCTCGTGTTCTCCGCTCAAACAACATGGTTTGTCCCTCGCCCTAAGCTCGTATTCCCCCCTTTATTTCGATACTGCCAATAGCAGATAGGGCTAGTTCAATAATTCCGGTTCGTAGTGCACAGGCGTGTGATTTAGCACGTGTGCCAGATAAGAAAACAGGAAACGGACAGGCACGCAGGTTTGGATACGGCAGCGGGCAAACGTGTCCTGGTCGCTGTTTCCTTTGGGGGCGCCATTCTGTCATGCGGTGTATATGAGGAACGCCAAAACAAAAAGTAAAAGAGGGAGAGCGACGCAAGAGCAGAATAAGAACACGAAAGGAAAGGACTGGGGGGCGGGGGTGGGGGGGGTGGAAGGGGGACAGTATAATGGGAAGCGGGAGAGATCTGTGAAAGAAAATCATGAAGAGATTCAGATTGGACTACCTACATCTACCTGGTATATAGACGCTATTTCTTGTTTCTGGCGACCAGATGCAACATGAAGTTATACCATGTACGCTAAAGCAATGGCCGTGTAAGTATTAATTTTTGCCTTTTTTATAACGATAAATGACAACGAAAAATTATCACGTTACTGTTGCAACCAATGCGACTTTATCCTGCGTATTGTTCCATCTTTAGAATTCTATCAGAGAAAAAATAGTGTTACTAACATAGGTATCTTTTACTGCATTGTAAACTCCTGTTCGTCTCAATAAACGAATGAATAGGCTAATCAGCGATGACGATTAACCAAAAAAATGGGGATTCGGCGGCAAAAGTTATGCCACTGCAAACTCGGTTAGGTTCAACCGCTACTGCTGAGGAGTATGCAGGGCAAGACCATCGAGAAACAAGACGACAAATCAAGCAATAAATTTTGCAGGAAGGCTTCTCCTGTAGGCGGTCGGAGAAGAGATAAGAGTTACAAGGGAAAGCAAGTACCCAAATGCAGTGATTGAAGAAAATTGCATGGGGGTACAGAGTACAGTGGTAGTTCGTTTCAATGTTCCATTACATGTACTGCCTGTCTGTATATTGAACAGCGAGCAGCGTGCGAGGTGGGGGTCGGGGATTTTGCCGGAGAAGGGCTATAACTGCCGTACAGAAATATTAAGAATCAGTTCCCCGCATAACAGTATAGTGCAACGTTAGGTGATTTATGTAGATTCTCTTCATGTGCATTTCTTGCGTTAATTTTGTTATTTACCAATTTCTGTATTGCGTGTACTGTTAACGCATTTAGAGGAAAGTAAACACTCCCAGAGACTGTCTGTGCAATGCGTTGCCATATATAAAATAGGAGCTGCGGGAGTATCCTTGAAACCTTGTGAAAAAGTCTGTAATTGCTCCTCGTGACAGATACTGCTACTCGTCTGGTGCACTCGCTTCAGTGAAACATGTCGACGTATACCCTTACAGAAAGGGCTTCGCGTGATAATGACAGCTCTCAGTTTCATAAAATCATCTGCGGTGCGATGACTGTAACCGACCAGTGAAATCAGCGCCCAACCCGGATCGGTATTCTAATCCAGATTTCAGTGTTTCGCAGGCCTGTGCCAAAGCTTAAGGTTGTCTCTGGCCTCTCTCTTTTCCCCACCGAACTCTAAGGAGGATTTCCCGTGACGTCTTCCCATCCCCAAGACGAAAGATGCAGCGGGAACTTTGCTTTTATCCAGAACCTACGAGCTTCTGCTGAGAATTAGTTCCCTTATTCTGAGTAGCGCGCTTACTACAATGATGGTATGTGAAACTTAAAACAGTGCTCTGGACCTGGATTCGGAACCGGGTCCCTGCCTTTTGCGCACAGCCCTCTGTCATCTACGACAGCTGGTAATGGATATCAAGTCTCACCGGCCCCTCTCAGCAATCGCTCAGTAGCGATGGGAAGACGGATCATGGAGGTAGTTGCAATTCGGGAAAAATGCTCCGACATGTAACCTTTGCTGGCCGTAAGAACACCATTCTTCAGTTAGACTTAAGGGGGCAACCCCATATTGTTCTGAAATTCTCTCAATACAAGCGTTGGTTTGGTGAATATATAAGATGATGATATAAGGAATTCGTACTATGATACTTTATTCTTCATGATGCGACAGCAATTTCCCCCTACAACTCGAAAATCTGCAGACTACCTACACCTGAATCTCGACAGATAAGCGCACCTGTCCCTGCGTGTAGAGCAGCAGTCGTTAATCCGATTGGGAAAAGATTGTCTTCTAAGCTGTCCTAAAGATTGGTATGGGTGTATCGGCGGCGCGGTGGAGCACATTTCTCGACAGTTGTCGACTGTACAGAATCTGTTTCGTTTTTCTGAGCTATTGGGGTCGGGCTCTTTTGGGTACTGTCCGAGTCGATTGGTGTCTCCAGATAAAGAAGTAGTCACTTCGGAGCAAATTATCTGTCACTTAGTACAGCAAATTGCGCGCGAGAGTCAGAGAGCACGACGTTAGATGAATGATAGAGAACGACACCGTAAATATGCTGAAGCACGTCTGCCCTGTCAGAAGACTTATATCTTTCGATAACCAGAGGCTCTGTAGAGAGCGACCTGGGGGCAAGTAGTAGTAGAGTGGCATATAAAATAATTCGCGTTAAAAGCCCCAAACAGCAGCAATGAGCGTATGCTGGTGGCGATGATGACGACAGGATTCACATAATGCTTGTTAGCTTCTGTCACAAGTTTCTCGGAGGACGTTTGTTTGACAATTTTTCTGACATTTCGCCAGCACGTGTGGCTGGCACTGTCAAAGTTCCACTCTCTCCTGGTGGTGCACGCTGAAGCTTTAATTATGCTAGCCAGTCGTGCTGGCGAATCAAATGTCCGCGAAGAACCGACACAGAAACAAGTAGGCAGTATGGCGACAGTGGCCACGAAAGCCTCAACAATTTTGATAACAGAGCCGTTTAGTCGCACCACGCCACGTCTTTAGCGCTCGTATTAAAATACGGCGCGAGGAGTGTGGTCAAAACTGTTCGCTGAAGTAAAAATAACATTGTTTCTCTTTAGTTCTTAAAATACAGACAGATCCAACAAAGAAGTGATTAAGTTTCCGTGTCAATAGAGGGGACTGGCAGACCACTAGACAAAATAGATGACCAACCACTCTGCAATATATTAAAACCGCTAGACTAAGATCTGATTGTCTAGTGCTTGGGAGGTAGGTAAAGGCAACATATTGCAACCTTACTCGGCGAGTGCACTGTAGCAGCAACTGATGGTTAAGTTGTTACCTGCTAAGGTCCTGTTCTGCAATAACACCCCTCGACGATGCTTTTTTTTTTGCCAACCTCTCTATCTACGTCGTTAAACAGCGTCATAGCTAACGTTGATCGCTAGAGTACACACACACACACCAACCAGTCTCCAGCTTGTGAACGCCACATTCACCAAACAAGTACACAAGCAGGACTAGATGATTTTTCTGTGGGACAGCACTGTCTATCGTTTATTTGCACGAACTGCTGATCTGTCTTCCAACAACAACGGTAAGTGGAACTCGCAGTGTATAAAAGGACTTTGTCATACAAAAGTCTTCAGTTTGGATGTGGAAGCCAAGGCTAGTCACAAAGTATTTCAACTCCTGTTATATAGTCCGCTGAATCCTTTGTCAGGAAGCGCTACTCACTTCTCTGAATGGTATTCAAGGACATGCACGGGAATGTCGTTCATCCGCCTTCCGTCCACTGATTGGATGCTACTGTTCATATTACACATGGTCAGTTCGTCAACCACGAACAGCAGCAGCAGACGTAAAATGTGAAGTATATACGGAGGAGACAGAATGAAAAAAAACTCTAGTGTAGGTGAGAATGCTTGACAGCGAAGAATAACCGAGAAACCTGACAGAAAAATTGAGGCGGCGATTACCGAGAAGACTGGTACTTGCATTAGGGACGATGAAAGTGTGGAAGAAACAGTCATAGGTTTGCTATCATCGCAAGTGCCAAATTCATGCTCGGTATCCACGCCCAGCACATGTCTCAACAATACAGGAATGTATACGGAAGAGTAGTGTACGGTATGTACTTGCTTGCGAGATAGACAATTCTTCACAGTTTTTTTTTTTTTTTTTTATTTTTTTTTTAGTCACCTGCTAACTTACTCTTCTGATGACCCTCTAACAGTGTTACTTCGATGCCTCGTGAGCAATAATAATAGTTTATCCAAGTACTTTCGCAGTCTAGCCCACACACAAATTGAACTTCAACACGAACAAGAAATATGCCCTCAACGTCGGGTACCAGCCTTTCTTGACCTTGATACGTCGCGTATTTTCTAGCATTGGGATGAGTGCAGCAGTATGTAGGAAACACCAAAAGTCTTACGCGCTGTCGGAGTGGCTTATATCTGAAGGTGATGGTTGAACACATTGTTAGTCTGTAATAACCTCGCGGTGTGCATGATTCTGAAATTCAAAGGTCTGACAGGAACTGCAAGCAGCAGTGTGAGGTAATGACTATGTTTCTTACTAGAAAGCGTACATATGTTGAGACGTCGTTGCTGCGTTTAGATTTGAATCTTGTATATACCCTCGTCCGTTCAATACAATGAAATGAGATCGAAAATGCAAAATTGCAATTCTCATACTGCAGCATTAAAAATTTGCTACTTCAGGTAAAAGAGAAGCTGGAGCAACAGTGAAACACATTCCTGCCAAACAGACATGGAATCTATTGTTTTTCACCGGTAACATTTCAGTTTATTTTAACTTTTCCGGTATTATCCCGTTTAAATTATCGAAATATACTGAATATATAGGCTTGCGTGCCTCAGCGATACAGATAGCCGTACCGTAGGTACAACCACAACGGAGGGGTATCTGTTGAGAGGCCAGACAAACGTGTGGTTCCTGAAGAGGGGCAGCAGCCTTTTCAGTAGTTGCAAGGGCAACAGTCTGGATGATTGACTGATCTGGCCTTGTAACAATAACCAAAACGGCCTTGCTGTGCTGGTACTGCGAACGGCTGAAAGCAAGGGGAAACTACGGCCGTAATTTTTCCCGAGGGCATGCAGCTTTACTGTATGATTAAATGATGATGGCGTCCTCTTGGGTAAAATATTCCGGAGGTAAAATAGTCCCCCATTCGGATCTCCGGGCGGGGACTACTAAAGAGGATGTCGTTATCAGGAGAAAGAAAACTGGCGTTCTACGGATCGGAGCGTGGAATGTCAGGTCCCTTAATCGGGCAGGTAGGTTAGAAAATTTGAAAAGGGAAATGGATAGGTTAAAGTTAGATATAGTGGGAATTAGTGAAGTTCGGTGGCAGGAGGAACAAGACTTCTGGTCAGGTGACTACAGGGTTATAAACACAAAGTCAAATAGGGGTAATGCAGGAGTAGGTTTAATAATGAATAGGAAAATAGGAACGCGGGTAAGCTACTACAAACAGCTTAGTGAACGCATTATTGTGGCCAAGATAGATACGAAGCCCACACCTACTACAGTAGTACAAGTTTATATGCCAACTAGCTCTGCAGATGACGAAGAAATTGAAGAAATGTATGATGAAATAAAAGAAATTATTCAGATAGTGAAGGGAGACGAAAATTTAATAGTCATGGGTGACTGGAATTCGAGTGTAGAAAAAGGGAGAGAAGGAAACGTAGTAGGTGAATATGGATTGGGGCTAAGAAATGAAAGAGGAAGCCGCCTGGTAGAACTTTGCACAGAGCACAACTTAATCATAGCTAACACTTGGTTCAAGAATCATGATAGAAGGTTGTATACATGGAAGAACCCTGGAGATACTAAAAGGTATCAGATAGTTTATATAATGGTAGGACAGAGATTTAGGAACCAGGTTTTAAATTGTAAGACATTTCCAGGGGCAGGTGTGGACTCTGACCACAATCTATTGGTTATGACCTGTAGATTAAAACTGAAGAAACTGCAAAAAGGTGGGAATTTAAGGAGATGGGACCTGACTGAAAGAACCAGAGGTTGTACAGAGTTTCAGGGAGAGCATAAGGGAACAATTGACAGGAATGGGGGACAGAAATACAGTAGAAGAAGAATGGGTAGCTTTGAGGGATGAAGTAGTGAAGGCAGCAGAGGATCAAGTAGGTAAAAAGACGAGGGCTAGTAGAAATCCTTGGGTAACAGAAGAAATATTGAATTTAATTGATGAAAGGAGAAAATATAAAAATGCAGTAAATGAAGCAGGCAAAAATGAATACAAACGTCTCAAAAATGAGATCGACAGGAAGTGCAAAATGGCTAAGCAGGGATGGCTAGAGGACAAATGTAAGGATGTAGAGGCTTATCTCACTAGGGGTAAGATAGATACTGCCTACAGGAAAATTAAAGAGACCTTTGGAGATAAGAGAACCACTTGTATGAACATCAAGAGCTCAGATGGAAACCCAGTTCTAAGCAAAGAAGGGAAAGCAGAAAGGTGGAAGGAGTATATAGAGGGTCTATACAAGGGCGATGTACTTGAGGACAATATTATGGAAATGGAAGAGGATGTAGATGAAGATGAAATGGGAGATACGATACTGCGTGAAGAGTTTGACAGAGCACTGAAAGACCTGAGTCGAAACAAGGCCCCAGGAGTAGACAACAATCCATTGGAACTA
Source organism: Schistocerca nitens (assembly GCF_023898315.1). Taxonomy (NCBI): domain Eukaryota; kingdom Metazoa; phylum Arthropoda; class Insecta; order Orthoptera; family Acrididae; genus Schistocerca; species Schistocerca nitens. Next base: position 388,076,049 of record NC_064617.1, read on the forward strand.
CTGATGGCTTTGGGAGAGCCAGTCCTGACAAAACTCTACCACCTGGTGAGCAAGATGTATGAAACAGGCGAAATACCCTCAGACTTCAAGAAGAATACAATAATTCCAATCCCAAAGAAAGCAGGTGTTGACAGATGTGAAAATTACCGAACAGTCAGTTTAATAAGCCACAGCTGCAAAATACTAACACGAATTCTTTACAGACGAATGGAAAAACTAGTAGAAGCCGACCTCGGGGAAGATCAGTTTGGATTCCGTAGAAATACTGGAACACGTGAGGCAATACTGACCTTACGACTTATCTTAGAAGAAAGATTAAGGAAAGGCAAACCTACGTTTCTAGCATTTGTAGACTTAGAGAAAGCTTTTGACAATGTTGACTGGAGTACTCTCTTTCAAATTCTAAAGGTGGCAGGGGTAAAATACAGGGAGCGAAAGGCTATTTACAATTTGTACAGAAACCAGATGGCAGTTATAAGAGTCGAGGGACATGAAAGGGAAGCAGTGGTTGGGAAGGGAATAAGACAGGGTTGTAGCCTCTCCCCGATGTTATTCAATCTGTATATTGAGCAAGCAATAAAGGAAACAAAAGAAAAATTTGGAGTAGGTATTAAAATCCATGGAGAAGAAATAAAAACTTTAAGGTTCGCCGATGACATTGTAATTCTGTCAGAGACAGCAAAGGACTTGGAAGAGCAGTTGAACGGAATGGATGGTGTCTTGAAGGGAGGATATAAGATGAACATCAACAAAAGCAAAACGAGGATAATGGAATGTAGTCGAATTAAGTCGGGTGATGTTGAGGGTATTAGATTAGGAAATGAGACACTTAAAGTAGTAAAGGAGTTTTGCTATTTGGGGAGCAAAATAACTGATGATGGTCGAAGTAGAGAGGATATAAAATGTCGACTGGCAATGGCAAGGAAAGCGTTTCTGAAGAAGAGAAATTTGTTAACATCGAGTATAGATTTAAGTGTCAGGAAGTCATTTCTGAAAGTATTTGTATGGAGTGTAGCCATGTACGGAAGTGAAACATGGACGGTAAATAGTTTGGACAAGAAGAGAATAGAAGCTTTCGAAATGTGGTGCTACAGAAGAATGCTGAAGATTAGATGGGTAGATCACATAACTAATGAGGAGGCATTGAATAGGATTGGGGAGAAGAGGAGTTTGTGGCACAACTTGACCAGAAGAAGGGATCGGTTGGTAGGACATGTTCTGAGGCATCAAGGGATCACCAATTTAGTATTGGAGGGCAGCGTGGAGGGTAAAAATCGTAGGGGGAGACCAAGAGATGAATACACTAAGCAGTTCAGAAGGATGTAGGTTGCAGTAGATACTGGGAGATGAAGAAGCTTGCACAGGATAGAGTAGCATGGAGAGCTGCATCAAACCAGTCTCAGGACTGAAGACCACAACAACAACAACAACACTGAAATAATTGTGAAAACCTAAAAAGGGGGGCAATATAGGCAATAAGGAATAATTAAAACCATGAAATAGTAAAAACGGTCCAACATACCTGAATTTTCGAGAAAATTACTACCGTGCATTATAGTGAGACGGGTAAATTACATCTAAATACAGGTGGTGGGCAAAAATATGGAAACACCAAAAACGCAACCATTACCATGCCTAACACGTGTAGGGAAACCGTTGGCATTCAAAACAGCTGCCAGTCGTCTCGGAATGGATAAATGCAGGTCCCGTATGATTTTCAGGGGAATCTTCTGCCATTCTTCCTGCAAAATAGTGGCAAGATCTGGAGGATGGGGATCACGCGTACTTCTCTCCAAAGTAGATCACAAAGACTCAATAATATTGAAATCAGGTAGCTGCCGTGGCGGCGAGAGATGCAACCATTCAGCCTCGTGTTCATAAAACCATCCCCGGATGATGCGAGCTGTGTGAGCAGGGGACATGTCGTCTTGAGACACAGCTTCGCCACTGGAGAACAAATACTGTACTGCGGGATGAACCCGATTAGCCACAATTGTTACATAAACTTTGGCAGTAAAACCACCTTGCAGAGTAATTATGGGGCCCATAGAATAACACGAAATGGCTGCCCAAATCCTCACTGGATCATCGTTACGACGCAAACTCATCCAACCAAATGACTTTCTTCCATTGCTCCGTGGTCCACGTTTTATGACTTTGGCACCACGTTTTCCTGTTACAGGCATTTGCATCACTCGTGAGTGGTCGGAATTCCAGCTCGCGCTGCAATTCCCGGTCAACACACACTTTCATCCGTGTTGTGACTTAGCGGGTGATGTTTTTCCGCGTTCCCTATACCCGGTATAAATCTTCGATATGGTTTCTCTTTCACCAAATCCCTTTCTTGGTTACGGAAGCACTCACCATGCGGGCACCAACAATTTGCCTAAATTTGAATTCACTTAGCGCCGACATAATGCACTTACAGTATAATCCTGTTTTGACCACGACTGACACTTGCAACGTATGAAGACATTGCATAGGTGCAGTTCGTGGTCAAATTCATCAGTGCAACCAACAGGCTTGGCTAGCATCTGCAGTCGTGTCCAAGCATTCATTTCTCGCATGTTCCCATTTTTTTGTCCAGTCCCTGTAGGTCCAAATAGAATTGACGATTGTTCCTGCGGTTATCCGAATACATATCACATTTAGTAGATTTTTAATTTTTTTTTTATTATAACAGATTCTCCGAAGAGCAGCAACATCTACATTCTTCCAAAACTCCTGTAGCCTATTTTAAGACAACGGTGCTTGTACATCATAAGCCACTCTCTGCTCGAGTAATTATACGTAACACATGTAAAAGAATGTATCAATTCTGGTGAAGTCGCTAAAAATGGGAAGGGGATTTAATCGGGCAGATCCCTTCTAGCGACCTGTTATTTTTATGATGAATTCAGACGAAACAGAACTGAAGGATGCTGTACGAGACTGTGGCGTGCCCTTTGGAGCTCTCTTTTTACGTACAGTCTAATGATCTGTCAACAGTAAGTCGTTAGAGACGGAGCACCTGCAGCAGTTCACAAAGGACGAGGTCAAGGGCAAACTATGAAAGACACTATCTTGGCAGGCTGCAGCCGTTTATGACACTACGTAATAAATGGTAAATAATGGTACACAGGATATGCATTTAACGTTTTCACCTTTAATAGATTTTGATATGCTGCATAGCTTTTGACATGTTACAGATATTGATAATTTTAACAACACTAATATTACGAGGTTTTAATACAATGAGAAGGATGTTTCATTTATCTTATCACCCACAAGCTGTAGACATCAACTTCGTTTTTGATCATGCAGACATGACACCTATTTGGAGTCTATATGTAAATTACGTTTTAAATTGGTCTTTCTATGGATCTTGCAGCGAACTGAACGATGCATCCTAGCAACCTGATGCCACTGGAGATGCTTGAGTAACTGTGTATTGCTCGTTGGAGAATTTTAATCGACTGCAGTGGAATTAATTTCTGTGTAGATCAAGTTGGTCTTGAGGTGTGCTGAAATGCATTTACATTATGTTATTCGGGAAAAAACTGTACTTTCGCATACTGTTTGCAAGAACCACTGTTTCTCATTTCGAATACGTTCTTCGGGCCAAATCCTACTCCCGTGAAGCCTTAGCACTGAGGCGAGAGCGGCAGCGTCTGTCGGCAAACTATTACCCTTGACAGTCTTCATATGCTAGCACCATTTAGTAAAAATAAATGTACACACAAAAGTGACTTATGAGTTAATGGTCTGATAACGTAAATGAATTTCGGCATACTTACTACGTCCAGTCATGGAGAAAAAAGTATTCATACACTGTTGTTCTTGTAAAATAACTAACTATAGATCACAACTAGAGACCTTATTTGGTAAAATAACAGTATGGGATTTCCTTCCTGATCTGTACATATAGAAGGATTAACTAAATTAGCCTGCTGAAAAAAGTAAATAAAAGTTCTGTACCAACTGGCTTCATACAGTGGCGGAAAACGTATTCAAACATACAAAGAAAATTACAATGTACATAAATATAATGACAATGTTAATATTCCGTTAACCTTTCTGGTGGAGAATGAACCAGTTTTTGGTACTCTCTGAGGTAATATTTTGCCTTTCTTGTTATAGACATTGTTTCACAGCAGTCTTACTTCATATGTCAGGTTTCTGAGCATTCTTTCAGGCGCACTACAAAAATGTTCAGCTGGGCTGAGAGAGACGTAAACTTGAAGATGATGCTTAATTCAACTCACGATGCGAGCGATAAACAATACAAATTACGATGAAATTTCTTTTCGGTATTACGAATTAGTTATTTCACTATATTCGTCTTTTCGAGAACTCGAGGAATAGAAAACAAAATGGGAGCATTAAAAAAAGAAAATAAAGTTGATGTCCGTATCTCTGCGTTTAATAAGGTTACGAAAATAGGCCGACCATTATTTTTATGAGTTCTCTGTGGTTGTTAAGTCAATGTAAAAATAGACTGTCAATATCTTTAATGTATCACAAGGTATTTGTGGCGAAAAATTTGGGTCCTGACAGGAAATGCTTTATGCATGTGTGCAGAAATGGAACGACTGACAAGAGCAATGTTCAAAAGGTGAATGAGGATGGAAGACAAACAACGCTACGAGAAACCGCCATCAACTGCGACTACTGATTATAATCGTCAGCGAGTGGACGAGAGGATTCGCGCAGGAAGATGCGTCACAATACGCATGATCGCTGCACAACTGAACTGTAGTCGCGTGGCTACCTGATAGAAAGCTTAGAGTATCAAAAACTGTTTCGTGTCAAGAAATTTGTACCGCAGCTGAAAGCAAATTTGAGGGAGAGCACTGACGTCACATTCCGTATTCCTCCAAACCACTCTACAGTCATCGAGACACTTCTCCAATTTAATGAAATGAGGACATAGATTTGCGACCCAGAGAAGAAGAAACATTCCGCGGTTTGCGTCAGACCTTTTCTCCGGGACTTAAAAGTTTAAAGAGCTTTGTTAAATGCATCATTCTCCTTAATTTTCTGACACATTGTCGTAAGATCAACATGGAGAAATGTCATGAGATACTCCATAAACTTCCAAGGGCCACTGGAAGGAAACGACCAAACAAGAATGTAAAAGTGGTCCATAATTCCTCATGATACATCTCTAACAAATCAAATGAATGGCAAATTGGCCTGGTTTATGGTCTCCCACCAGCTTACAGACCGGATTTTGCGGCCTCCGTGTTATATCTTCCAATCAGTTAAAATAATCTTAAATCTATTGTTGTTAAAAGAGTAGAGAAAGTTAAAAGACTACCGACACTAAAAATATATATTGATTGACGCGGTTTTCTGTCTTTTTTTTCTCAGTTGGTACCGAATTACAATGAGGTTGATATCTTCCAGGTCTCTGCATTCACTCTTGGAGACGTCTACTCTAAATAGGTACAAGTGCTGTCCGAAACATCCACGAGTAAATTATTATGTTTCGTTAACCTCGAAAACCTTCTCTTAGTGAAATGGTGTTCTGCAGGTAATAACGTATGTATTTACCTATACAAATGTCTGCCCTACTATCCATTTCATAGCGATTGACCCATGAGTCTGAACTCATATTCCGGTTACATCACTTGAACGCCGACATGTTGTACCTTGCCGGAATCTTTGAAATATCTACTTTTATTTAGCGTATGAATATGACACTTAAGTTGAAATGGGGCCGACATATTTTTGAGAAAGCGCCCTTTTTTCGATCATTTTTTGGCGAATGTCGAATTTGAGGAGTCGTAGAAGTCAGACCGGAATCAGGAGAGAATTTTCCTTTTACTAGTTTGAAGACACAAGATTTTTTTATTTGTGGGCGGAGTATCGTTGTTTTCTGATCAGTCGTTTCAACGCTATAACGTCAAATGCAAGACGCTACGATTAAGCTTACGTTGTAGCTATTGTTGCGGAGAATGCACGAGTGTAAAGCTTAAACTTTTATTGCTTACATCGTATGTTATTAATAATGAATATTCCTCGTATCTGTCAGTTAAGAGACTGTAAGGCAACTGCGTTAGTTGCTGAAGTACACTCCTGGAAATGGAAAAAAGAACACATTGACACCGGTGTGTCAGACCCACCATACTTGCTCCGGACACTGCGCGAGGGCTGTACAAGCAATGATCACACGCAAGGCACAGCGGACACACCAGGAACCGCGGTGTTGGCCGTCGAATGGCGCTAGCTGCGCAGCATTTGTGCACCGCCGCCGTCAGTGTCAGCCAGTTTGCCGTGGCATACGGAGCTCCATCGCAGTCTTTAACACTGGTAGAATGCCGCGACAGCGTGGACGTGAACCGTATGTGCAGTTGACGGACTTTGAGCGAGGGCGTATAGTGGGCATGCGGGAGGCCGGGTGGACGTACCGCCGAATTGCTCAACACGTGGGGCGTGAGGTCTCCACAGTACATCGATGTTGTCGCCAGTGGTCGGCGGAAGGTGCACGTGCCCGTCGACCTGGGACCGGACCGCAGCGACGCACGGATGCACGCCAAGACCGTAGGATCCTACGCAGTGCCGTAGGGGACCGCACCGCCACTTCCCAGCAAATTAGGGACACTGTTGCTCCTGGGGTATCGGCGAGGACCATTCGCAACCGTCTCCATGAAGCTGGGCTACGGTCCCGCACACCGTTAGGCCGTCTTCCGCTCACGCCCCAACATCGTGCAGCCCGCCTCCAGTGGTGTCGCGACAGGCGTGAATGAAGGGACGAATGGAGACGTGTCGTCTTCAGCGATGAGAGTCGCTTCTGCCTTGGTGCCAATGATGGTCGTATGCGTGTTTGGCGCCGTGCAGGTGAGCGCCACAATCAGGACTGCATACGACCGAGGCACACAGGGCCAACACCCGGCATCATGGTGTGGGGAGCGATCTCCTACACTGGCCGTACACCACTGGTGATCGTCGAGGGGACACTGAATAGTGCACGGTACATCCAAACCGTCATCGAACCCATCGTTCTACCATTCCTAGACCGGCAAGGGAACTTGCTGTTCCAACAGGACAATGCACGTCCGCATGTATCCCGTGCCACCCAACGTGCTCTAGAAGGTGTAAGTCAACTACCCTGGCCAGCAAGATCTCCGGATCTGTCCCCCATTGAGCATGTTTGGGACTGGATGAAGCGTCGTCTCACGCGGTCTGCACGTCCAGCACGAACGCTGGTCCAACTGAGGCGCCAGGTGGAAATGGCATGGCAAGCCGTTCCACAGGACTACATCCAGCATCTCTACGATCGTCTCCATGGGAGAATAGCAGCCTGCATTGCTGCGAAAGGTGGATATACACTGTACTAGTGCCGACATTGTGCAAGCTCTGTTGCCTGTGTCTATGTGCCTGTGGTTCTGTCAGTGTGATCATGTGATGTATCTGACCCCAGGAATGTGTCAATAAAGTTTCCCCTTCCTGGGACAATGAATTCACGGTGTTCTTATTTCAATTTCCAGGAGTGTACATGGGAGACTGCCGTGGAGCGCAGCTGTACCCGCGTGTCGCCACTGTAGTAAAAAGCGGTAAGTGTCTATTCAGCAGCGAAGAATGACAACTTCGTAGTCGCATTCCGTTACAACATTGCCGTTTTCAGTTGTTGACTTGTGTGTAGAGCGCCATACTGTCGGAAATTGCAAGTGAACACTATGTTCAAGGAGCTCTCAATAAATAAACAATAAAATATAGTTTATTTTTAACAGCAACTGAAAAATCAATCAGCTCGAATAAATTTTGCAAGAAATAATGATAAATGAAATTAAACCTACCTTAATAGCTTTCGCTAATGGCTGAGGTCTCGCTGCTGCTAATGCAATGATGTACTGGGATCAGCAACGATTCTACTGCTGTTTCAAGGTAGTGGGCTCTTTGTGCATAACTGTTTTGCGCTTTTGTATATGACTAACTGAATTCCTTCACATACTTTGCCGGCCGCGGCGACCGAGCGGCTCTAGGCGCTTCAGCCCGGAACCGCGCTACTGCTACGGTCGCAGGTTCGAATCCTGTCTCGGGCATGGGTGTGTGTGATGTCGTTAGGTTTAAGCAGTTCTATGTCTAGGGGACTAATGACCTCAGATGTTAAGTCCCATAGTGCTTAGAGCCATTTGAATCTTCAGATACTTTGGGGAAGAGTTTCCAGAGCGAAGCGATACCATTGTAAAGTATCATTTATCTCAAAATACTTTTTCTCCTTTGCTACCTTGTTCTTGTCAAATGTCCCAATAAGGGCAATGGTACTGAATTCTCAATACATCATAGAAGTTTAATTTCCTTGTCCACTGAGCGTAATACACTTTCCAAAGAGTACTCTTGTGACCTGTAGTGCGATCGCGCGTTTTCCGGTAGACCAGGGTTAGTACATTGCTCTATGATGTGATATTAGATGAAAGCTCCAAGTTATTGCTTTCCATCCATTCAATGACAGAATCTTTTCTCCATTTCATAGATACTTTTCGTGAGACTCCGATTTTTCCATCGTGTGATATGAAACCTAATCTAAAACAGTCGCAGATTTGTTTGGCAATTTTTTCGAGAACGCTCCTAAAGCACTCTTTGTAATTTTTGGCATATATATTAGAACATTATATGCATCTCCTTTTTGTCAAACAAACCATAAGCCGGCACTCCGCACGAATCCATCTTCATTCGCAATACGATACATTACAATCCTTTTTCCCAGAAGCAGGATCTTTAAATTCATGCTTTCCAGGCATTCCAATCTGTAACACTTACTCTGTGATAGTCTTATACAATTTACAAAGTGTAAGACATTTCTTGTTCCGGCCATCCAAACTTTCTAGAATGATTTGCATCACATCAATTTTGGTCAGTGTAATAAAGAGTCCAATCAGTGTTTTGCAAATGTATTATTTCCCAGAAGAACTCGTCTCGTTTTTTCCGCTACTCAATTATTTTCCATCACCATAGGTTTTTTGTTGAACTTTTTGTATCTGAAGCCCAATCTCCGAACAGTTCGCCAGAGTTGTTTCACTCATATTAGGAAAGCCTCCCAGTCCAGTCTCCATCTAATCCAATACGGGTGCCACTGTTGGAAACTGCTTTATCACAATGAAGTTACGGATTTTCCTTCGTATGGCTCCCTGTGTAAACTCATCCAATACAAACGTCGTCTCTCACTTTCCGGAACTCTTTTGGTGGTACAAGAATGAAGTTTCTCTATATTCTCTCGAAATTCGCTTCACTGTACTCCCACTAATACACAGACATTCAAAAGTTCCCTTTACTGTCTCTGTTCTTTTTCGACCTCAAAGTCACATGCGCGCCAATCACCGTAGACTTTTCACAACTCTTTAAATGATGCAGGTTGTCACGCAAGTACAAAGCAACTAATTATTTAAGGACGACTGTTTCACACGAGTACACAACAACGAATGGGTCGGAATCTGACAAAATGGCTCAAATGGCTCTGAGCACTATGGGACTTAACATCTGAGGTCATCAGTCCCCTAGAACTTAGAACTACTTAAACCTAACTAACCTAAGGACATCACACACATCCATGCCCAAGGCAGGATTCGAACCTGCGACCGTAGCGGTCGCGCGGTTCCAGACTGAAGCGCCTTGAACCGCTCGGCCACACCGGCCGGCGGAATCTGACAAGTAGCCCCGATGACAACACTGCAAGAATGGAGTGGAGATTCGGCAAATTAACACACGGCGCAAAAGACACAAATGCAAATACATTAAAGATGTGATATTAGCGCTGTATGTAGATTTATGCGCATAAAAACACAAAAGCTGTGAAAGAGAACACACAGCTTGCATTTACACTTTCCGTTTTCTTAGTACGTATCACCGTTAGGCAAACGGCGGCAATCTACGTCCACCATTATTAGGACAAAATGACTGATCAGAAAGCAACGAAATTTCGGCTGTAAGTAGATAATGGTTGTATCTTTACATTGCACAAAGGAAACTATTCTCCTAATAACGATCTGATTCAAAGTTGACACCAAACTATGCCCGAAAAATTACGCTCTCTCAAATATTACCGCGTATGTCGCTTGCTTTTCAATTAAAATGTAAATATTGATACTAAATAAAAGCAGACATTTCTGCGATTGCGGAAACGAACAATATATCGACTTTCGTCATGCGATGTAACAAGAATATGAGCTCAAAGTCGGGGGTCAATAATTATGAAATGGATAGTAATTAGTGAAGATATTGTCCACTGTTCTTTGTTGCCTTTTAAACAAGGCGGTTCGAACCACAGATTTTTCAGTCTGTCTTACAACGTAGCATTCACCTCCCAATATTGTGGGATCCGCTAGAAACAATGCGTGGTTCGGATTGTACGTCAAACTGAATAACTTAGGTAGGTTAGGGACAAGCAAGTCACCGAAATGATGTCCACTTGAATGACTATCACCAGGCCATTGAGCCACATGAAGTTATTATTATTTCTTTACTTTCTCAGACGTTAAGTCTGGTTAAAAATGGAAAGTGACGCGGACCTTGATCAAGCGTCACTTCCTTTTAACTGTACGGTATATGTTATATTGCATTTAGGAACTTTTATCTGTTATAATGGTTCTGTTCCAGTATAATTTGTATTCATCATTCTCCAGTACATTTTGTGGTGCATACTTTTATGTGGGAACGTGTTGTTTTATAAGTTTATGTTGTAAGGCAAGTTGTTGATGAATTATTTTTGCTACATTGTCATGTCTTCTGGGGTATTCTGTATTTGCTAGTATTGTACATCCGCTTGTGATGTGATCTACTGTTTCTATTTATTGTTTGCAAAGTCTGCATTTATCTGTTGTGGTATTGGGATCTTTAATAATATGCTTGCTGTAATATCTGGTGTTTATTGTTTGATCCTGTATTGCAATCATGAATCCTTCCGTCTCACTGTATATATTGCCTTTTCTTAGCCATGTGTTGGATGCGTCTTGATCGATGTGTGGCTGTGTTAGGCGATACGGGTGCTTGCCATGTAGTGTTTTCTTTTTCCAATTTATTTTCTTCGTATCTGTTGATGTTATGTGATCTAAAGGGTTGTAGAAGTGGTTATGAAATTGCAGTGGTGTAGCCGATGTATTTATATGAGTGATTGCTTTCTGTATTTTGCTAGTTTCTGCTCGTTCTAGAAAGAATGTTCTTAAATTGTCTACCTGTCCATAATGTAGGTTTTTTATGTCGATGAATCCCCTTCCTCCTTCCTTTCTGCTTAATGTGAATCTTTCTGTTGCTGAATGTATGTGATGTATTCTGTATTTGTGGCATTGTCAAAGTGTAAGTGTATTTAGTGCTTCTAGGTCTGTGTTACTCCATTTCACTACTCCAAATGACTAGGTCAATATTGGTATAGCATAAGTATTTATAGCTTTTGTCTTGTTTCTTGCTGTCAATTCTGTTTTCAGTATTTTTGTTAGTCTTTGTCTATATTTTTCTTTTAGTTCTTCTTTAATATTTGTATTATCTATTCCTATTTTTTGTCTGTATCCTAGGTATTTATAGGCATCTGTTTTTAACATCGCTTCTATGGAGTCACTGTGGTTATTCAATATGTAGTCTTCTTGTTTAGTGTGTTTTCCCTTGACTATGCTATTTTTCTTACATTTGTCTGTTCCAAAAGCCATATTTATATCATTGCTGAATACTTCTGTTATCTTTAATAATTGGTTGAGTTGTTGATTGGTTGCTGCCAGTAGTTTTAGATCATCCATGTATAGCAAATGTGTGATTTTGTGTGGGTATGTTCCAGTAATATTATATCCATAATTTGTATTATTTAGCATGTTGGATAGTGGGTTCAGAGCAAGACAGAACCAGAAAGGACTTAATGAGTCTCCTTTGTATATTCCACGCTTAATCTGTATTGGCTGTGATGTGATATTATCTGAATTTGTTTGGATATTAAGTGTGGTTTTCCAGTTTTTCATTGCTATGTTTAGAAACTGTATCAATTTAGGATCTACTTTGTATATTTCCAATATCTGTAGTAACCATGAGTGGGGTACACTATCAAAAGCTTTTTGGTAATCAATGTATGCGTAGTGTAGCGACCTTTGTTTAGTTTTAGCTTGATATGTCACCTCTGCATCTATTATCAGTTGCTCTTAACATCCTCGTGCTCCTTTGCAGCAGCCTTTTTGTTCTTCATTTATAATTTTGTTCTGTGTTGTATGTGTCATTAATTTCTGTGTAATGACTGAAGTTAATATTTTGTAGATTGTTGGTAAGCATGTTATGGGGCGATATTTAGCTGGGTTTGCTGTGTCTGCTTGATCTTTAGGTTTCAGATAAGTTATTCCATGTGTAAGTGTATCAGGGAATGTGTATGGGTCTGCAATGTAACTGTTAAATAATTTATTTAGATGTGAATGTGTTGAGGTGAACTTCTTTAGCCAGAAATTTGCTATTTTATCATTTCCAGGGGCTTTCCAATTGTGCGTAGAATTAATTGCTCGGGTGACTTCATGTTGCAAAATTATCACTTCAGGCATTTGTGGTATCATCTCGTATGAGTCTGTTTCTGCTTGTATCCACCGTGCATGCCTGTTATGTTGTACCGGGTTTGACCATATGTTGCTCCAGAAGTGTTCCATGTCTGTTATGTTTGGTGGATTGTCTATTTTTATGTGTGTGTTATCTATTGTTTGGTAAAATTTCTTTTGGTTTGTGTTGAATGTTTGGTTTTGTTCCCTTCTATTTTCACTCTTTTTTGTATCTTCTAAGTCGTTTGGCCAATGCTTGTAATTTCTGCTTCTTTTCATCTAATTGCTCTATTGCTACTTGTTGTGAGATTTTACCTAACCTTTTTCGTTTTTTGTCTGATATTTCGTTTCTTATAAATTGTGTTAGCTGTCCGATGTCTTTTCTCAGTTTTTCTATTCTGATCTGTAGCCTCTGTTGCCATGCTGGTTTTGTGGGTTTCTTCTGTGTGTTGGTTGGCTCTGATCTCTGCCTAGTGTGTATATTTAGTGTAGTGAGTGCTCCTATATAAACCAGTAGTTGTAACTCTTCCATAGTTGTGTATTCATTTATTTTGTTGTGTATGATTGTGTTGATAGTTTTTATTGTTGTTTCGACTTGTGGGTTATTTGGTGGTCTATGCAAGAATGGTCTAATGTCTGTATTTGTGTCTTTGTATTCTATATATGTCAACTGAAATTTTTCTTCTATATCTAACATGTGTGTCACTTCATGTTCTATTTGTGCTTGTGCTGGTGGCTGTCTTAAGATTTCGTTTTCCTCTGATTGTTTAATTGATGCGTGTTGTTCTTTGTTTGTTTGCTCTGGGATGTTTGAGTCCATTACTGTATTTTCTTCTTCTTCTAATTGCACATTATTATTATTATTATTATTGTTATTATTATTATTATTATTATTATGGTTCAAAATATGGGAACAAAGTGTAGAGACTACCAGCTATTACAGCGTCTTTTGCAAGCTTATCTGCAAATTAATTAATTGCCATAAAGGCCGAGTGTCTTTATTATGCAGCCGTAATGGATTCGCTGCATCGTATGGCTCTTTTAGACACGCCAAAGCTGAATGGGGATCTGACAATCGTCTCTTTTCTTTGAGCACTGCGGCACGGACAACGATTACAAGATGCCTGCCATTAACTGGGAAATTGGCCCATAAAATGGAGAACTGCATTCGATGACAAAAAGTCAGGCTGTCTTCTTCACAAGAAGAACATCGGAAGTCCGACAGCGACATTTGTTCAACGAGTCGATCACATGGGCAACGTCAGCCAAATATTTAGGCGCCGTAATGAATAGCAAGCTCATAAGGCAGTGGCACGCGGCAGAAGGAAGGCAGAAGGCCAATCACCGACTAGATGCCTCAAATTGCCCAAGACAAGACTGGCAATTTACAGGACGTTTATTGGCCCTGTTACGGATTACGGACGCGCAGCATGGGACACTATATTCAAGACTTATCTGCACAAACTGCAAAACTCTGCACAATAAAATCCAAGGAATAGTGTTTCATTATGTACCGAAATACCTTCAAGAAGCTGCTGAAAAAAATTAGTAGTGCTTAACCGCATCAAGAACGCTACAACTAACCTCTACAGAAAAGCAGAATGGGCGTTAGAACACATACATAAGGGGCGTTGGCATTCTAAATGACGACCAAGGCCATTGTAAACGACCTATAGACCTACTACATAGGTATTAGGACTAAATGAAAAAAAAAATTATATATTCACTGAAACAAGGAGACACAGTCGAATTGGGGATAGAAAATCCTTCATGTGAGTGCTACTCGTAAAACTTATAATAGGTTATGGCAGAAAAAGGGGCTAATCGTACCTAAAAGCAATTAAAATTAAAAATGGATCATCAAGGCAACTGGCACATGAGGCAGAGACGAGAGTCCCCCTGACACAGTAAGCGACGGGAGGTGTCCAAACCCAATCACCCACCGCCACCCCGAAAGTAGTTTAAAGCAGTAAACCTCAGAATAGAGACCACATTATCGGAGAAAACAAAGAGCCCTTTCAACTATCCTTGCATCGTCTGTCAATATTAGAGGAAAAGAATCCGGAAGACTATGTTCTGCTCAGAGAGCCAGAAGTAACCCCCCCCCCCCCCTACCAGGATGTAGACTACTGTCTGGAAGGGCTCACAATCTCTACGTCGGAGTGGCTCCTCACATAAGATAAAACTAGAGGTTAATCTGGTATGATCAATGCGAAGGCGGCTTTGGACAGCAAATTATTACCTTGATAATTGTTTCCATCCCCGAGTGAGGAGAGATCTTACTCGGAACCACAAATGCAAACCTGGAATTTTATTGTCAAAGCGACTATTGGGAGAGTTATCACTTCTCTAGCCACGCGATCGGCCAGAACATTCCCCGATATATCCGGGACCTAGAGAAAGACAACTGTGCAGGCAGTATGACTAAGGTTCAAAAATGGCTCTGAGCCCTATGGGACTTAACATCTGAGGTCATCAGTCCCCTAGAACTTAGAACTACTTAAACCTAACTGGCCTAAGGACATCACACACATCCATGCCCGAGGCAGGATTCGAACCTGCGACTGTAGCAGTCGCGCGGTTCCGGACTGAAGCTCCTAGAACCGGTTGGCCACCGCGGCCAGCATGACTAAGGTCAGAGAGAAGGTTATGAATAGCAGGTATCACTGGATGACAAGAATAGACTGGAGACTACTCACCGAGTCAACATAAATTAAAACGCTGTTGAGGGAGGTCTGCTTAATAAAACGTAGGGCACTGTTACTGGCACTCCTTGTCCCACTAAAAACATTAACGGCTTCAGTAACAAATTATGTTCCTCAGCGGCGGGAGATTTGAAACCGTAACCCATCGTATGTACAGGTTTAGAGGAGTCAGCGGAAATGATGGGTACTAATAAAGAAGGGGTGTGCAGGAAAACAGGGAGCACATTCGAAAGATCCAGGCAGAGGGCATCGAGGATCATTCCAATTGGGAATCCTACACGAGGGCGGGTGCCAGGAGGTCGTATGCAAAAGAATTTGATGAATTGGACAAATAAGAGATCGTCGGATGGTAACTGCAAAAGTGAGGAAGAGGTAACATCCTCAATTCGGCAAGGAGACCGTCTACAGGACTAGTCCAGAAGGTGTTGCTGAGCTATGAATCCAGCAACCATAGGCCAATCAGGACGAGACCAGGGTCCCGGTATATACAGAGCAGGGTAACATGATCCGCACCCCCAAAAGGTAGGAGCTAGAAAGCAAATCGCGTGAAGCTTCTACATACAGCTAGTTTTTAGTTGATAAACATGGTACAGTTACGTCAGCTTTAGTTAAAGGAAGCCCCAAAAATCGGGACTGTGCAACAGCGTTCAAGTGCTGGGTGCCAAATTAGAGTTCTAAGTCAGGTTGTACCATCGAATGACGACAGATATACAGCAGCTCGCATTTTCGCCGGACAGAATTGGAAAGCATGAGAAAAGCATCTAAGCTTAGGTCCTTTATATGCCTCACTGGGGCTGGTGTTCAGCCGAGGTTAAATATTAGCAGCTATACTAGATTGAAATGTCGTCGACACACAGCGCGGGGCCGACCACTGGTCGACAGAGGTCACTAGCCGATTAATAGCGACGAGGAAGTGTGTTTGTCAGACTGGAGCCCGAAGGGACGCCGTCCTCTTGGATTCATGGAGAGCTGAGAGATATGCCAACTCTAACTGAAAACAACCGGCGGAATAAAAACTGACGTATAAAAATCGATAGGGGGCCTCAAAAATCCCGGTCAAGGATGGTCAGCAAAATGATACGCCTGCCTTTTGTACGTCAAATAAGAATGCGCCGACACGTTAGCATTTACAAAAATCCTGCCGGATTGCTCTTTCCAGCCAACTAACTGGTTTATATAAGTGATACTTGGCCTTTCTTGGTGATGCTGGATATAAGCATTGATGCTTTTCAACTGCATGGATTCTGTTTGTGACCTTGTCAACAGATTCCGAAGAATGTGCACAGTATGTAGCCACCATGTATAAATGGAGATGTCACAAAGTCTCTCTCGTCCTAGGGCCATGCAAGGCCAATGCTACGGTCGCATGTGGATTACAAGTAAAGTTTCGTTCTTTTCACTGACGCTTCCTACAGACAAACAGAAGTCGATGCTATGAAGGAAACTGAGAGGAAGGTGATGACTTCTCGGTGACTCGTTCTTGCTACTTCATTATGGATCTTACAACACGAGCAGTTTTGCCGTCACGACTATAATTATGTTCTTCCGGAGCTCTACAAGAGACTTGTTATTCATAAAAAGCGAACTAGTGCTGCAATCAATGAAATATACGTCACATTTTATATTTGACAAATAATACGTTTTTAGAATATGAATTCATATGGCTGAGGGGGAACCGGGGGTGAGGGGCGGGGGGAGGGGCGAGATTCATCAGTGCTACTGACCACGAGACCTTCAACCGACCCTGGTTATGAAGTGATGATACGTGACCCTTCTGATACTTATAGTAGCCCCCTGTTGATAACAACAATAACATAGTGGCTTGTGACTTTATTTCGGTAGCAGGGCTAGCGTCCGACAGGAGGGGTGGGCGGTGCCCGGCACACGAGACGGCCGGCTATGGATCGGGCGGGGCGCGTGGCTGGGGCTGCAGAAAGGTCAGGTGGCGCAAGGGGAGGGGGGCTGCGCCGGCCAATTAGCAGCGCCTCGCACAAGGGAACCCCCGAGACACATTTCTGCATTACAGAGGCCGGGAAGCCACAATCAATTTGCTCCCACACCGCCTCGACCCCTAATTCGGAGCTTCCTCTTCGGAACAGCTGTGATGTACGTCACCGCACGCAACTAGACAGGCGCTAAACTTGTTGCTGTTGCAGTCGCTGTGCACTATGGAGCTTACGGCGATAGAGCAGTAAAATATCCGAAATATTCATTGTAAAATTTTGCAACGTATAGAGGTCTCTTTCAAGTACATTTCTTGCTTCTTTCTCTTCTTACTCTTTGGCTCTGAGCACTACGGCACTTAACTTCTGAGGTCATCAGTCCCCTAGAACTTAGAACTACTTAAACATAACTAACCTAAGGACATCACACACATCCATGCCCGAGGCAGGATTCGAACCTGCGACCGTAGCGGTCGCGCGGTTCCGGACTGAAGCGCCGAGAACCGCTCGGCCACCCCGGCCGGCGATGAAGTTATAACTAACCCATGTTTACATTTCCGTCTAATCTCCGCAAGCCATCTTACTTTGTGTGATGGAATAGTACATTTGGTATCACCACTGTCCCTTTCCCTGTTCATTTGCGAATGGCGCGTGGGAGGAATGCTTGTCGGAAAAGCTGCGTAGTAGCTCTGACTTTCTTTGTGGTCATTTAACGAGATTTGGGTCTGCGTGTATGGGCGTGGGGTGAATTACATTTCCGTAAGATTCTCTCAAGGAGGGATAGGCATTTGATTTCTCTAGGATTTGTTTAATGTGATTAATTTGTCGCCAATAGTCTAATCGAACAGTACCGGATTTCTTTGCCTGATAATGCGTAGTACGCTACATTTACTTTCGTTCAGAGCCAACTGCCACTGGCTGCATCTGTCCTCTGCAGGTCTTCCTGCACTTAACTACGGTCTTCTGCTGTTGCCGTCTCTTTAATGAGAATCACATCCTCTGCGAACAGCTTATGGATCTGATCATTCACACCAGTGGTTCCCAACCTGAGGGTAATTACCTCCTGAGGGGGTAAAATGAACTTTTCTGAGGGGTACAAACTAAACGATATGATTCTGTTTCAGTCACGAAACTAACTTATTTTCAAAAGATCATTGCTACTATCACAATTTTGTAAGACTCTAATACTGTTTATAAAAGTTATCAATAATTACCTTTTCTCAATTAGTAGCATTAATGCGGTGAGATTACAGGTTCCTCACAGGGTCCACTCACTACGCACATGGACTGTCCCGTAGATTGCTGATTATAAAAGTGAGACATAAACGTAACGAATGCTAAATATCTCAAGAAAATGCCTTCTCTAAATTGTAGATAGTACCTGCAGTCGTCCAGAAATTGCTTCATTACTCGCTTCGAAACAGATAAATGAGTTAATTGACAGCACGACACAGCAGTAACTATATAAGTTTGATTTTAAATGGGGCTGCAGAGTGCAGGTCAAACAAGTGCCGCAATGGAGAAGAGTAATGCAGGGCAATTATGTTTCGTAGCAATTGTCTACCTCGCTGTGGACAGTTAGCTTTCTTCTTAGAGGAGGAGTTGTGGGTAGCACTTGCGATTTGCAGTCTTTCATTCTTCAGTTTTGTTAGGTGCTAAAGTTGGTGATAATGTGGGGGAGACAGGCAACTGAAGGCGGGGGAGGGTGGAGGTACTAACTAATGTCTGACTACATTCAGGGGTAATGATATAAGAAAAGTTGGGAACCACCAACTTACGCGGTATACAGACTGATTCATAAGTAACTGTACACACTTCGTAGGTGTAACGTATGCCTCAAAAAAAGAGAAAATGTTTAAAAATGTTTTGTATGAAACTGTTTTAGTTCAGAGTTATGGAGAAGAGTGTGGATCACAAGTGCAACAAAAATCACACAAAATCATTTCTTGTCAGAAATCAACGGACACGAAGGGATCTGAAATTCAACAGAACTACGTACTGTACACTTATTCCACAACATGTTGAAAATGATGTCCACGCAGACGAAGGCATTGATATGCCCGACGTCCTAATGCTCTCGGAATGTCACAGGTTCCGTTCATCTCATTTTACATAGTTGCACAGGCATTTTCAGTTATCTGCTGTAGTTGTGCTACAAGCTCAATTGCAACATCGTAGATGAGCTCCCTGAGACGGCCCCAAAGGTAGAAGTCCAGGGGTTACGACCCTAAGATCTGGCGGGCCAAGCAACTGGTCCTGCACGACCTATCCACTTATCAGGATAAACAACATTGAGATATTTTGTCTCCCGACTAAAATGTGCAGGGGTACGATCACGCATAAACCATAAGGAAGTTTGTGTAGCGAGTGGGACAACATGACGCAGACCATGTTCCAAAAACTTCTGATACACTCTGCCAGGCAGGCGCAGTGAAATCATATGCGGTCCTAGTAACTGACTGTCAACTGTACTACATCAAATGTCCACTGCAAAACGATGCTGACATCCTCGTACAGTAGTTAAGCGAGGATTTTCATACGCCGACTCCTGCATGTTATAAGCGTTCACGATACCCGTACGGGTGAAGTCTCCCTCATCCGTGGCAGTACCCGACGAGCGAACAATTTATCAGCAGCATGGCGCTCGAGTAACCACTGACAGAAATTCTGACGTCTAGTGTAGTCTACAGATATCAGCTCCTGAACCTTGTGCAGGTGAAATGGTTGTAATTGCTGTCTCCGAAGCAGGTGCCATACAGTTCATTGAGGAACCCTAGCAGTGACACATACGGAAGGTACTTACGGTCGTTTCTTCATCTACCATTTCCAGCACCGAGCGAGGTGGCGCAAAGGTTAACACACTGAACTCTCATTAGGGAGGACGACGGTTCAAACCAGTGTCCGGCCATCCTGATTAGTGTTTCCCGTGATTTCCTTAAATCGCTTAGGGCAAATGCCGGAATGGCTCCTCTGAAAGGGCACAGCAGACTTCCTTCCCCATCCTTCCTTAACCCGATGGGACCGATGACATCGCTGTTTGGTCCCCTCCCCCCAAAATCAATCAACCAACCAACCAACCAACCAACCATTCCAGGACGTTCTTAACACCCATCCCAACCAACTGAGGCCGACCTAAGCGTGGCGCAGCAAGAATTCTATATTCCCTTAAACGCCTATCCCCAGCTGTGAAAGTCTGATGGTTTGGTACTCTGCTGTTGGAAAACATTCCAATTAATCGTCGTCTTGCTGCTCGCGCATTGCCTTCTGCTGCTGCACCGTAAAGGAGATGCATGTCCATGCACTCACCGTTTGAATACGCCATTGTACCGTACGCAGCGACTGCAGTCTATGAATTACAGCCAGAATGCATGTACAATGAGAGAGAAAAAGATTGCCCGGTCCGAGTAATTTACAGTCGATGAACAGAGCATTTCGCATGCACACGTACGGAAGTGTCCACTGCTCACAACTCTAGCTGTGTGTGCAGCTTCAGCTCCGTGTTTACATCGTCAAATAGAAGCAACATAATAGTTAGGATCAGTATATGTCGAGATTCAATGCAGTTTAACTCATCGTATCATTTCTTTCGAAAAACCATTATTCAAGCAGGTAGAAACCGTTGAAATATAAGAACTCCGCGTCTGTACAATTACTACAACGACGAACGTTTCAAATCTGTTTCAATGGCTGAGTGGATAGGCTGACGGTTTACGAACGCAAAGCACGAGCCTTCAAACAGGAGTCAACTGTCTTCTTTTTTAAAAAAAAATTTAGACCTGTGCAGGTAATATTTTAAATCTTAATTCGCTACAAATTATGCAGTTGTAGGCTTTTCTAGGTTCCACATTCTTTCAAAAGATTTCATTTTATAGTAGTCTAATCTCTAAACAGACAGAGAAATGGTCTTAATAAAAATATTGAAAATGGATGTATTTATTTGTAATTACTTCGTCCGCCACCTGATATCTTTATAGTTTTGAGCTAAGCGAAACGTATCAGCTGATTGGCATATTTTCTAAGTCCTTAACGCGTGGATTACGCGAACGAGTGGACGTGCATTCCAGTATCTGGTGTTTCCAGTTTAATATTCGTTCTTCAACTATGATAAGAATATTCGACCGCTATGCTAAACAAGAGATCGGTAAGTCTTTGGTAGCGTATCAGCTTACTGTACTGGTAGCTGTTGTACGTGTCAGATCGAATCTTAGCGCAGCCGTTTTTTTATTGCGTCGCAAATGTTTCGTGCTTTATTTACTTTTTGTTATTAAATTATATTTTCTTTTTTTACTTTTTCAATATTCTCTTCGGTAAACAACTAATTATGGTTTCTGAATTTGATATCTAAAAATAATCTTCCTTGGAAGGTAATATTTATCTGCCCTCCCATAACAGCAAAAATTATCATCGTTGGAGGGTGATACTCGTGTGACCTCTCACAAAAATAATCTTCCCTGGACGGTGATATTCATCTGATCTCCAATAAAAATACAAATAATATAATAGCAAGTGGATTTGTATTTTGAAATTAACATTTTTGGTCTAATAACTACATAGGCCTTTCACAGAAAAATGAAATACAATAAAGAGTGGGCTATGTATACTTTCAATATTTTGTCCACACGCCACTGGCATCAAGAACAGCTTGGAGCGTTCGAAACACAGAATTGACAAGCCTGTGGGAAAAGTCCTCATCGATAACAATTCTCTCCCATGAAGAATGAAACAGATCCAACAGGGCGCTCACAATTACCAGACGAGGGTATTCTGAAGCTGAGCCCATACATGCTCTATGGGATTAAGATCAGGTGACTTTGGAGGCCACGGAAGGCACTGAATAACATTCTCCCTCCTTTAAAACCAGCTCAAAATCCTAATGCTAGTAAGTGATGGGTGATTATCGTGTTGGTAAGTGACAAGTCCTTCAGTGTACCAAAGTCGAGAACCATGGCTGATTATATTTTCAAGGAAATGTTCAAAGCATGCTGAATTGAATTTGTCTTGGATACGTTCTAAAGTTCCTGTATCTATGTAAGACATCTAGTCCCAACATTTCGCACTTACGTGTCCGCTTCTAACGCGTATGGTCAAGAAGCGTGCGTCATATCGTTGTCAAGCAGGACCACTGCACGTGGACTCAACTGCGCACTCTGAGAAAATGACTTTCCTCCAACTACAATCTTCCTCGGAACTCTCAATTGCTGTCTATCTACTGTTTGTTCGCCAGACAACGGTTCTCTGATGAGAGCATGACGGGACCCGATTCCATGGTCCTTTAATCTTTCGAGAAGTTCTCGACGAGCCGTTAAATTGTAATGAATCGCGACATATACTTATCCTAACTATTATATTGCTTTTATTTGACGATGTAAACACCAAACTGGAGCTGAGTTGTGAACACTGCGAATTTTGACTTGGGCATGCGCAATGGCCTGTTCGACTCCAAATTATTTGGGTTGGGCAATATTTTTGTATCTCATTGTACGTAGTACGTCGGGCGCCGCTACGCTACAACAGCACCATGGAGTACAACGGGCCACACCGAAGGCAAGTAAACAAACGCATTTTGCGCCGAATTAACCGAACAGCGTAGAGGGGTGTACAAAGCAACATCAATCGAAATGCAGGCGAACACGACACGGCAAAACCCTGCACTGACCCATGATATAATTTCTACCACGAACAACATTATGCATCATAACTCGGAAATAAAATTTCAGACAGAACTTTATTTTACCAGGTGTAGAAGTATGAATCCCGAATTTGGTTGCAATAATTACACGTCTGCTGTTTGAAACTAGTAAACAACATTTTATTCAAAATAATCTACATTGTTATTTATACATTTCTCCCACCTCTCCGGCATGTACATTTTCATCCGAATTGAGGCGTTGTTCAGCGAAAGCGTGTACCAGTAATGCAGATGATAATCGGATGGAGCCAAGTCTGGAGAATAAGCTGCATGCCCCTGTATTTCCCAACTGAACACCTCGATCGTTTCCCTGACATGTTTTGCTGTGTGTGGCGGGGAGTTATCACGGAGCTGGAGCAATGACTTTGTGCTGCCCTTTTTTCCATATTCCGGTCGTTTTTCATGTGATGCTCAATTTAAATCGATCATTTGCTGTTGGTAGCGATCAGTGTTAACGGTTTCACCAGGTTTTAGCAGCTCATAATAGACGACACCCTTCTGATCCCACCAAACACAGAGCATTGTCTTCTTCCCAAAGCGATTTGGTCTTACAGTGGATGTCGTTGGTTTGCTGTCACTATTCGATGAAGAAACGACTCTCTTTTGTATCTGGCGAGCAGCATTTCACAAGTGGTCTTTTGATCTGCTTGCTGTCTTTCATTCAGCTCATTTACCTCACTTTCTGCACCTTCCCATAGCTTTCAACCGAAGACAGAGGGTTTTCTGCGTCACATTCCATTGGTCTGCGAGTTCTTGTTGGGCTTCAGTATCATCTTCACCCAAAAACGTCTGCAATTCGTTGTCTTCGAACATTTTCGTTGGTTTCACGCACTCGTCGTTTCTCACGTCAAAATCACCACTTCTGATTTTTTTGAACCACTCAAAACATTGTTTTCCCAAGAGCATGTTCGCCGACAGCTTCGACAAGCATTTGATGCGATTCTGCAGCAATTTTCTTCAAATTATAACAGAAAACTAATGCGGTCCGCAAATCGTAGTTCGCAGGCACAATACTCGACATGTTTACGGTTTTAAACAGATACCAATGTATGGAATTACACCCACAAAGTGTGTACAGTTACTTTTGAATTGCGTCGTATATTATAAACAGTATCGGCCTTGTCACACTTCCTTTGGTTACTCCTGATATTACCTTTACATATGTCGCTTTTGTTCGTTAAAGCGACGTGTTGAGCTGCAAGAAGACAACGAACAGTAGCGACCCGAAAGAACATAGCTGCAGCTTGATTTAGAAACACGAAGATTTTCAAATCATCGGAATAGTTCGTATTAAAAACATATAAGAAACCATAGACAACTATGAGGTTTCTCGATGAAAGAGTTTCTAGGTGACTGACCAGCTCGATATTCTACAGTGGTTACTATGGCATCAAAAGGTGTTTTTCTCGAACCGTCCAGGTTCCAGTCAACCTTCCTTTTTTGCTCTTTTCCACTGTTGCATGACGTCTCTGCTTCTCAGAGTGCTATTCATTTATGACTGGTTTTCCGCCAGGTCGAGCGGTCAAGGAAGTGTGTTTGCCAGTTATCGTCACATATACCGCACACCTTTAGATTTATTTTTAGGCTCCCTTTAAAAATTTGACATCAATTATGACGACTACTCTCTGGTAACTCTGAGCAGGCACGCATTCTGAGCAGCAATTCTCGGGCAGGGCTTCCTCCAAAACACTGATCCTGGGTGTCTGTTCTGATGAGCAATTTTCTCGATGGTTCTGACGCCACTTTGAAGAAATCTTTCAATAGTTTTACTGTGATGCCTGTAAAATCTCCACTTCTTAGGCCATTCATAAGACGAAAGTGTGACGCATATGGACACTGTAAAACTGATGCAATTACACTGCTTGACGGGTGTTACGGAACAACCGATAATTGCAACGGGGTACCCGACCAATGACAATAACAGCAAATGTAGAGGGCGTGACGTGTTAACTGCAATGAAGCCTCTGCACGAACGCTCCGTACGCATTCGACAGTTCATGCAGTACGGCATTTGACGTAGGTGGTTGTGGAATCGATTAGTGCGATATTCCATATGGTACGGCAACATATCTGCAAGAAATCATCTGATCGTGGACGAGCAGCTGGACGGCTCGAAGCCCGTTAAAGTCTCTCTACTGTACCCACAGTAATAGGTGTGTCCAAGAGCGTCATTTCGCGACTGAAGATGATCGCTGAAGGTGAAAATGCTGTGCTAAAATATGCCGGTGGTCGTAGGCGATCTATTACTCCATATCCTAGTGGCGAAAAGGAATAGACATCTCACTTCTAGGCAGATCGCTTCAGACCTTGCAACCGCTACCGGTACACTTGTCTCGGCCAGAACCATTTCAGGTTGGTCTGTATGCTAGGAAACTGTTAAATGCATCCCACTTCAACCAGAGTTCGGGGCTGTAGGGAGCATGTTGGTTGGGTACAACAATCATCCAGAGTGTTGTTCTCCGACGAATCCGCTTCAAGGTGGCAAGTGATTCTGGCCACCAGTTAGTGTGGAGAGGGATGGGGGGGACACGTTACACACCACACAATGTTCATGAATGTCATCGGTATGGCATAGGCAGCACGGTTTGGGCAGGCATTATGCGCAATGGCCGAAAACTGCTGCATATCTTTGTGCGAGGTCCCGTTGCAGCACAGCGTTATTGTAGGGAGATTATTCTGGATTATATACGTCTGTTTAGGAATGCGGCAGTTCCCGCAATTCTGTTTGTGGGTGACAATGCATCCCCCCCCCCCCCACACACACACACACAACCGTTGATGTGTCTTGACACACTGGAAAGTTAAGGTACTGAACGTAAGACATGGCCTGTGTACTTCCTTCACCTACACCCTATAAAGCATGCATGCTTGGCATGCTCTTGGCAGACATGTTTCTTAAAGAATACCCCCTCTCCGAACCATGCAGGAAATCAAAACCGCCTAGGTAGAGGAGTGGAGTAACAGCTTCGAAGGACTCCTCAACTCCGCCCCCGGTAGTTGAGTGGTCAGCGCGACAGAACGTCAATCCTAAGGGCCCGGGTTCGATTCCCGGCTGGGTAGGAGAATTTCTCCGCCCAAGAGTGTTGTGTTGTTCTAATCACCATCATTTCATCCCCATCGTCGCGCAAGTCGCCGAAGTGGCGTCAAAGACTTGCATCCGGCGAACGGTCTACCCGACGGGAAGCCCCAGTCACACGACATTTACATATATGACTCCTCAACAGTTTGGTAGCCAGCTTGAGTAACAGGTGCAAAATGTGCATTAGTACCCTTGAGAGTCTGACCTGTATCAGACGCGAATGTTATCTGTGTCTTATCCTGCTTTCCCACGTGATGAAATCTGTAACATTTTTCGATACAAACATACCATTCCATCTCTATTACATGGGTACTGTTTTACGTCGTCCATCACGACCTGCGATTATTCCTCTCTAACAATGTCTGTTTCTTAACAACTGTCAAGCAGTGTATTCATTTCCTGAATATCACACAGAGCCACTAGTTGCCTAGTATCGTCTCCTTACCGTCACTGTTTTTTTTTTAAACTAACTGCGTATTCGTGTATTAGCGACTGAATATAATCCTGATTATTATTATTACTTAAGCGCAATACGACTCGTTCCGATCAGCGCACCTGAAATAAAATTCGCACGCACAGGTTCGTAACCGTTCCATATTCAATATAATTACGAACACCAAGCCCAGATACGATAGGCCTTACCAGTGTTGCATACTTTTAATATCCGTGGTTTGCTAGATCATTCTCGCACAAAAATACTAATTCTAAGGAAGTTTATACGGGGCTCTCGGATACATAATATATTATTACTTAGTTATTGTGATTTCTGTGGACTGCACGATGCAGGACATGAACTCACTTCATGCCGTGCTGTAATCTTTGAAATTGAAAAGGTCCACGAATCAACGCTGAGAAGTGTGGAGTTCAGATACAGAGCGTTCCAGTATATGACTGTGCACAGCTATTTCGAATACTTAACAGCGTCGTTTATGTACGGTGAGCTGACGAAATAAAATCCAACATTGGCACCTGAAGACTTGCTGCATCACTTCATGACAAACACAACTCTTGCAACTAGCTACGAACTAGTTTTGTCGTTCTAAAGGTTTTTGTATCTACATCAAAAACCGCTTGGCAAATGAGTTAGGAAGCTGTGAGAATTTGCCAGGAATTTCTACACATAGTACAGATTTTCTTTGTTGGAACGAGAGACTGAAACACCATTTTGCTGTTTTTCCCTAAATATTTTATTCACTCTCTGGTCTCATACATTACTCTACGTGTCGTTGCTGTCTATTCGTCACTTTTCGAAGAATAACACGGCACGCTGGTAGTCCGCCGGAAGCACGCCGCAGTTAGTCATCACTGTCTCATGACTCCAGGGGTCATCTTTTTCTGTAGCGACATAACATTCCATCAACGAGGCTGTATATGAGACGAACCACTGGTCACAAAAAGCCGCTAGAAAATGCGAATCGTTTGCGACACGGAAAGCTCAAGCTACGAATGGTGTACGATTGAAAATTATTGTCCCACTGCATGCAAATTTGTCGACAGTATCTTAGATGTCCTTACGCCCCAAACACCATCCTTCACAGGAGGATGAGAGCACAATGGACCTGTTATCTTGAAATAAAATCGCTTTGATCTTCGGCGGAGAGCGGTTACCTTAGTGTCTAAATAAATCTTAACGATTCACAGATTTGATCATATTTTATCTCCACAGACAAACGGTTCCGGCCTTACAGAGGTGATTGATATTAACACTGTCAGTCAATACATTTAAGCATTATGCGCTTTCCGAGTTGCTACCTTCTAGGAACTGATGATAACTGTAAAGAAGAATCCGATTATCTGTAAAAATAAATTTGACAAAGACTAAATTTTACAATCTGTTATTGCCGATTGGTATCAAGTACGGATACATTTAAAACATTGAATCTCACCAGCTACACATTCGAAGAGATTGATGACACTCTTTCGGCGGTTCAGACCAGAGGGAAGACTGGGATTTGACGCCCCGTCGCGACAAGGTTATTAGAAAAAGAACACAAGGGAAGGAATCTGACCATGTCCTATTCAAAGGGAACATCCCGACATCTCCATTAAGCTCTGAATCTGTGTGGGAGGACGCGGATTTGTACCAGCCTCCTCCCAACTGAGAATCCAGGTTGTTAATCACTGTGCTGCCTCACACCACGTCAGGATTTTCAGGTTAAGAATTCAAAAGAGATGTTATTGTAAGCAGTTCAGAATTATTTTCTAAACACAACAGAGATACATCCGATCCTAACGTCCTAAACAAACGCCTAGCAAGGATACGAAAAAACTGACGAAAAATCAGTGTTATCTATGACTCGCCCTGAAGGGACCACTATGGACCCTATGTTACAGCATTAAACATACAATATCAAAGTTGTGGAGTCTTTACCTGCAACATCCTTGTGCAACAAGTACTTGCAAGTACTTGTGCAGCTATCGGTACGCAAGCAACAGCATGCGCTACCTAATATGTTTCAAAGCGCCGACCATAAAAACGGGATTCTTCCGAGGTTCATATCTCGGGTTCTATTCGTTTGGTTTGCGGTTTGTGGGGCGTTCAACTGCGCGGTCATCAGGGCCCGTACAAAGTCCCAATTTTTACACAGTCCAAATATTTTACACAGTCCAATCTAGCCACTGTCACGAATGATGCTGATGAAATGATGGGAACAACAAAAACACTTAGTCCTCGGACAGAGAAAGTCCCCAACCCGGCCGGAATCGAACCCGGGACCCCGTGATCCAGAGGCAGCAACACTAGGTTCTATTCGTGATAGAGGGGTAGAATCCAGTTTTTTGGATTGTACTTGGGCTGGATCATTTGTATACCCAACAAAAGGATCGTCTTAGGGTCACCATCCTAAAGTATAGGATGGAAGTATGAATATTGTACACCTTCTCCTGCTTAGGCAAATGGAGCACATTGGACTTTTTTTTATTATTTGATTTGGTCTACTGTGAGCCTTAAGGGGCTTATGGAGGCACCATTGGCTCATGGGCGGTTCCTTCGAGACCCCCCCCCCCCCCGCCCCTAGAAGAAAAGGTTTTTATCACTTTTCGTACTAAAACCGAGCCGCGGATTCCAAGACGTACACGTAAAATACGGTGTTGAGGCGAAAGCGTAGTTTATAAAGTGACGTAACACAAATAAAAACACTGTAAAGAGTGCGGTTCTCATCAGAAGGGATCTTGGAATCCCACGTTCTAATACTGTACCACACACAAATTTTCTGTGCACGTAAGTTGAGGTCTGAGGTGTAAAATTAGTCCTCTGTCACTTCAATTTCACGTTAGCAAACTATCAAAATTTTACTGGCCCACAAATTCTTTCAATATGCGTGACCTACCCTGCCGTGGCGGGGAAAAGAAGGGAACCAGCGGAAAAATGCTCCTGTCAGAGCACAAAAAGGAGAATATGCTTCTCTTTAAGAGAGTGATTGAAAAATGGGGTACCACCTGCCTCTTATTACCTGCCTCAGCACCTTTAAAATTTCTCCCAAATATTTAAGCTTGCGAACATATTCGCGCTTTTTTATGCCGAGAGAGGAGGAGACTGTGGCTGTGGGTAAGAGACAGAAAAATAATAAATACTGGAAGATAGCAGGCAGTGGTTGTGGTGTAGAAAAAGCGAAAGACACAATGGCAGTGAAACAGAGAGAGAGGGACACAGTGGCAGAGGAACATAGTTGACAACGACAAATAGTGATAGGAAAGAGTGAAGGAGACATTGCCGATGGGAGAGGGACAATGAGGAAGAGAGAAACGGCGACAGTGAGAAGTGACAGCAGCAGTGGGAAGGAATGAATGAGATAGTAGCAGTAAGAGAGACCAAGAGGGGGGCAATGACAGTGAGTGGCGACAGCAGTAGTAGTAGTAGTAGTAGTAGTAGGAGGAGGAGGAGGAGGAGGAGGAGGAGGAGGAGGGGGGGGGGGGGGAGCGAAGGGTACTGTGGCTGTAAGACAGGAGACGACGACAGAGAGACACATATGACAATGAGTCGCGCTGAATGAGTGAGAATGGGCAAGTGGGAGCCTGTGGGTGGGAGTAACTTACAGGGATGGACTAGTGGGTGTGAGTGTGTTAAGTTGCGGGACCTTGTGGGAGAGAGGGGTGAGTTGCATTTTAAAAAGGGCGCAAATACGTTCGCACGCCAAAATTTTTGGGCAAAGTTTTAAAGGTGCTGAGGAAGGTAGAATTAAACAGCTGCTACCGCACTTTTCAGTGACAGTCTTTATAAACTGAAGCATATTCGCCTTTTTTGTGCTCCGATAGGAGCGTTTTCCCGCTGTCTAGTTGTGTTTCAATGGGCAATTAATGGCCCTGCACTCCCAATCTCATTGCACCTAAATCTTTCCTGTCCAAATGCCGTATTAACTTGAGCAACTACAGTGGAGACACCACAGTAAAGCTCACAAAACAATAGTAGCTTAAGCCACAGGGCCAAATTCTCTCCGTCCGTGAGTTAACTAAAGGAACGAAGATTGAAAATGGAGCGTCACGTCGATACATAAACTGAAGAGAGTTCAGAACATAAATTGCATGTTACCTTTTTTTGTTTGAATCATCGGACATTCACCTCAAGTGATTTAGAAACCACGCAAAAATTTAAATCAGACTCATCCGTACGAATCCAGTTCACAATGTCGGCGAATTTTAGAGACCTCCTTTTTCTGTAGAACCCTAAAATTACCGTAAGCTACTTGAGTGCTGCTACTAGAAGTATTGTGTTGCTACTATAACTATATCCTATCTAAAGCCCGAGAAACATTTAAGTATCTGTTCAGTTTTACCGGATATTTTGGCTTTGTTGATGTTTTTATGACGGTCTTTCATAAATGGAAAAGCTGGTATAGCCTCCAAATCGGTGCTACTCTGTTGACATGTGCACTCTGGTTATTTATTTCGCTTTACGCTGCACTCATCATCAAATCCCGCACGCTTCTGTATTTGTGTCAATGGGTAACTCTCAATAACATGAATAAGAAATCTCTCATGTTGTTGACACATTAGACATTACAGAACAAATCCCAGCATTCTTCTCGGTGCATCTGTCAGCGTAACTTGGCACTACCCAGCCTCAATCACAAGCACCGTAGCTACCCGTTACCCAGATCCAAATCACTTCATTCGGCACCCAAAATCTCTTACTTCTCAGGGGGGAAAAAAAAAAACACGCATACAGTAAAATAGAACGGTAAAATGTGCCCACTTCTGAATGCTAAAACACATTTCATTTTAACAAACATGACGACAGCCACTCTTTAAGAGTCCGCTACATGTGGCATCTATGGCCTTGACTTAAGTTTGAAAAACCGTGTGGACAGAGGCACTTAACAGCAATCATTACGTGTAGTGAGCGAGAGAGTCCAATGTATAGGGACGCTCGCAAATCTGCGAGGAAAAGAAGGCTGGTTCCATTCCCTATACCGATAACAGTCTTATGACTGCCGAAACCAAATGAAGGACATCTGCCTAAGAATAAACGAGCAGGTTTCAATAAATTGGTTCTGTGTGCGTTATCACGCCACGATCAGGTAAAATTACGTGGTAGACACCATGATTAAGACTGCCAGGAGCAGTAATCGCGATAAAGAAAGAAAACGATCACATGCAGTCACCAACAAACGGTTACGTATGCCTGAAAGAAGAGCCCATTCATTTAAGATTCCTGAGACTCTTAATAGGCCAACGGCGAACAATGAAATGCATCTAAATAAATCTTTGACAGAGAGTGCATAACAGCGAGGATGAAGAAATTATCACAACTGTACATCAGAAGGAATTTCCCCGTGTGAGGAACGAAATTTATAAATTTGTGGTAAGGATTATGGGGCCAAACTGCTGAAGACATCGGTCCCTAAGCGTACACACTACTTAATCTAACTTACACTAAGGACAAGACACACACCCATGACCGAGGGAGGACTCGAACCTCCGACGGGGGCAGCCACTCGATCCGTGACAAGGCGCCCAAGACTAACGCGGCTCGTGAGGAACGAGATCAAGTTAGTACAGATGAGCGCCAAGTAACGGGAGAAAGAACGACAGCCGGTAACAGCCACACGGAGGCGGGGGCAGTGAAACGTTTAGTGCTGAACACGTAAGAGAAGTCCTCTCGTTCTCTTTACCGGCGAGTTGAACTGCTAATATATACGAAGTTATCAGCCACGACCCTGACTGTGCGACTCTTCCAGAAAGCGAGTGCCAGTAATATTCAACTTCAATTTAGAATGTAAAAGAAACTTAGTGCGAAGCTCATATTCAGGTCAACGAACAGTGCGAGAGTAATAGACACCCTCCTACGCATCTTCCTATATCAGTTTCGACCAAGTTCTCTTACTTCCCGTTTCAAACATAGAGCGCAGAGAGAACTCCAAAATATTATAGACATTTAATTACTAGCCATTTTCTCAAAATCTTTGTTATTAGGTACGCCTGGACGATTTAAGGGGTTTGTGTGACTGCAATTTAGTTTTGTAGTACCATTAACTCTTCTCAACTTCTAAGATGATTTATATTTTAATTTTTTTCAAACGTCTAATATCTTAAAATTGACAATTACCTACAACTTGTGACGGAGAGAAAATAACTTTTCTTTCGTATTGTATGTAATTAAAATGGTTGGTTATTGTTGTAGTGTTATTTGTGCTTAAACATTTATGAATTTTTACGTCAGTAGATCTCGGAACTGAATTGCACCTAGTAGATCCCAAGCTTAAGAAGTTCGAGCACTCCTGGTCTAGTGGAATGGTGTGTGGTTTACACAACCTAATGGAAACAATTGTGGAGCTACTTGAAGTAACAGGAGGGGCGTTTAATTAGTAATGCAAGACATTACTGTAAAAGGATAAAAATAATAAGATAGCCCATAGTAGAGAAAAAATACAGACATTTTAGCAGAAATATTTAACAAATTACGAACTTGTGAAGATACGCCACAACTACTTCAGATAAACACAGATATCCCTATCAAAACACCAGCAGAAAATATAACTCCACCCACAATCAATGAATCCTACAAAGCTTTGAAAGGGTTCAAAAACTACAAAGCAAGTGAAGAAGATCAAACAATTACGAAACTTTGGAAATATGTAGCATAACCAGTGGTGGTATCATTATGCCAATGAATAGTCAGAATCTAGAACAAAGAACTACCAGAACACCAGACGACAGCTATAATCCATTCATTACACAAAAAAGGAGACAAATCAATTCCAAACAACTATAGAGGAATTTCCCTTTTGTATATTGAATATAAAGTCATGTCAAGAATTCTACACCATAGCTGTAAGATCAGCTTGATGTGGAACTAGAAGAACACCAAGGAGTCTTTAGACCCTGGAGAAGCTGCCCAGAATAGATAATCACTTTTAAATTGGAAACGGATTACTACAAGTCATAACGTTTGTTGACTTCAAAAGAGCTTACAACTGTATCCATAGATCTCCAATGATGAAGTTACTAAGGGATTTAGGTCTTCATCGCAAATTAATAAAAATAACACACTTAACTCCAACAAACACCAAACCTAAAGTTATAAAGGAATATCTGAGCTAATACTGATTGAAACAGAGTTAAGACAAGGAGTTGGTTTATCGCCATTACTTTCCAACTGAGATCAGGCGCACGTGACGAGGGAATGGTACTACGAAAGTCCTGAAGACATAAAACTCGGAACCAAGAAATATCAAACAAACTTACATTGCTTGGGATTCGCAGATAACTTGGCGTTACTGGCTAATAACATACAAGAAGCCAGAAATCACATAACAAGCCTATAAAATACAGCACAAAAAAACAGAACTACAGATATCACTCGAAAAGACAGTAATAATGGTAGCAAATCCACTAGTAATCAACCACATAACAGTAAATAACATGAAAGTAAAAACAGTGAAAAACTGCAAATAGCTAGGAAAAATTATAACATACAACTTTGACGAGAAACCTGTATGGCGAGAAGGAACTAACAGAATGATAAAAGTTCAAAAGTTAACACTGCCTACATACTATAACTATAAAAGTATATCAATCAAAAGTAAAACATATGAAGACGGTGGTACAACTAAAGGTGACATACGCAAGTTAAACTCTCTTCAACGTCTCCCTGAAAAACGAAATCGACAAAATCCTAAAAGTAGAGAGAAGAATAGCTAGAATATGCATAAATAAGGAATCCCAAAAATATGCATAATGGCGGATAGTGTCAAATGGAGAGCTGTACAGCGAACTGGAGCCCATTACAAAGACTATATGGAAAAGAAGACTCTTTTTATGGTTACATTATGAGGACACCAGAAGAGGACGGAGGAGATTAGTGTTCAAAGTCCTATCGACAACAATGTCATTAGAGATGGAGCAGAAGATGGATTAGGTAAAGATAGGGGAAGGAAATTGACTGTATCCTTCCAAAGGAACCATCCTGGCATTTGCCTGAAGCGATTTTGGGAAATCACGAAAAACCTAAATCTGGACGGCTGGACGCGGGTTTGAACCGTCATCCTCCAGAATTCGAGTCCAGTGTGCTAACCACTGCGCCACCTCACTCGATGGGGACACTAGATTACCAAGAAAAATTATAAATAAACTTTGGAATTGCATGAACATACTAACCTAAGGCTAAAGAAAATAAATTTTGATACCATAAAAGAAGACTAATGTGGTGGCAACGGAGAAATCATTTAGGAAGTTCAGAAATATATATTTTTAGGATCTAAGACGGCAAATATCACCTCCTGTTCCGAAGAAATTTGAAGACGAGTCCACTTGGAAATGCAGCTATAATTAAATTAATCAATCAGCTAAAAGAAGGGAAACTGTTTCTAATGACCAAAATAAAAATGACAAACTTTGGTATGCAACATTGTTTTACACAGATGTGAGTCGTGGGCAATGAAAAAATGGATAGCAAGAAAATCGATTCTTTTGAAATGTAGGTCTGGGAAAGTATCCTGAGGATTTTATATACTAAAATATTACAAAAGTCTAGGGAGAAATAAAACCAAAAATATCTTTCGAGGCCAAAATACTACAGATTAAATCAGGTACCTAAGGTATATCATGAGATCAGAAGACCCACTAGAAAAGGCTGTTATGCTCAGAAGAACAGAAGGTCAATAACGTAAAGGAAACCGAAGGAGAAACTAGACAAAGGGCATCAAAGAAAGCACCGGAATGGCCCCAGGAAAACTGACGGCCTTCAACGTCCAGGAGTGTGTAAAGAGACATCGTTCATTGTTTCACCAAGAGTCGGAGACGATTTGATAGAAGCGAACCAACAAAGCGATGATGTAAACGTTTTTGTAATTATAAAGTCGTTAGTTCGAATCTTGCTAACGGGACTTCTTTTTTTTTCAATTTTCAGAAATTTCGTATTTATTAACAGATGAAAAATCTTAATTAAAAGTACTGTATCACAACTTTCAAATAAAAATTACATCTTTTTATTTTTAATTAATGGTCATACGAGAATAAATTCGTATACAGATATGGGTAACGCTTGTTTGTAAAACGAAAAAATTACGCACATACTGAATAGTACTGTTCAACATCTATCAGTAAAAAATGTATTTCATTCAACATCTGATGTTTCGCATTTTTTGTACCAAATTTTGGTTTATTGTAAATATTCGCATTTTCATCGAAAACTAACCAAAAATAAAGAGATTTTTTTTAGATTCCACATGTGTTAATTAAAATTTCAATTAGTTAATAAATATGGAATTCAAAATCCCAAAAAAATATGTTACGACATTCAAACCAGTGACATTAAGATTACAATCCGATTAGGCTACTCGCTGAGCTACCGACTAATTTCCGAATGAACTGCAAAGTGTTTTGTACTGTACAGCACCCAGAAATCTGGAAATCTTTTAAACTTCTAAAGCGATGTATGTATGTATGTATGTATGTATGTATGTGTGTGTGTGAGAGAGAGAGAGAGAGAGAGAGAGAGAGAGAGAGAGAGAGAGAGAGAGAGAGAGAGAGAGGGGGGGGGGTGTTGCATAGTATTACTTTTGGTAACTGATGTCCGGACACTAACTTTCATATCCTATAAGTATACAGGAAATCGGATGGGTCGAGAGCCCATAAGGTCCTCCGTTAGTCCTATTTCCAGAACAGCAATGACAGATTGGGCACTGTTGGCTTAATTTCTATTCAAACACACACTGGACGCAGCCGCTTTGGTTTTTGGTGGTTCTGTTACACGTGCTGCTGTACGCCCGCCAGAGCTTGCAACTGCGGCCGCAGGCGCCCCACTGCTTCGCACGAGCATCGATCCCCTGTCTTCCCCTTCATCACTTTCCTTGCGCTGCTCCCGTCTGTCGTTTCTCATGAGCTGCTGGTAGCTTTTCGAGGGTGACTACATCATCCCAGCAGCCTCCTAAACCAGTTCCTCTCCATTATGTCAAAACTGTTCATAAAACGTCTCAGCAGGGATATAGTTCATCTCGTACGGGACTACGAATGAAATGTAGCAATAACCAAAAATCTGAAGTTGATTTTTCCATTCCCGATATCAGTAGCCGATCTACAGGACAAAACCCAGAAGAATCTTTGGTTTTAGGTACACTATGTGATAAAAAGTATCCGGACACCTGGCTGAAAATGACTTACATGTTCGTTGCGCCTTACACCGGTAACGCTGGATTTCAATATGGTGTTGGCCCACCCTTAGCTTTGATGACAGCTTCCACTCTCGCAGGCATACGTTCAATCAGGTGCTTAAAGGTTTCTTGGGGAATTGCAGCCCATTCTTCACGGAATGTTGCACTGAGGAGAGGTATCGATGTCGGTCGGTGAGGCCTGGCAGGAAGTCGGCGTCCCAAAACATCCCAAAGGTGTTCTATAGGATTCAGGTTAGGACTCTGGGCAGGCCAGTCCATTACATGAATGTCATTGTCGTGTAACCACTCCGCCACAGGCCGGGCATTATTAACAGGTGCTCGATCGTGTTGAAAGATTCAATCGCCATCCCCGAATTGCTCCTCAACAGTGGGAAACAAGAAGATGCTTAAAACATCTATGTAAGCCTGTGCTGTGATACTGCTACGTAAAACAACACGACCACACCATAACACCACGAACTCCGAAGTTTACTGTTAGCACTACACACGTTGGCAGATGACGTTCACCGGGCATTCGCCATACCCGTATCCTGCCATCGGATCGCCACATTGTGTATCGTGATTCGTCACTCCACACAAATTTTTCCATTGCTCAATCGTCCAATGTTTACTCTCCTTACACCAAGCGAGGCGTCGTTTGGCATTTACTGGCGTGATGTGTGGCTTATGAGCTACCGCTCGATCATGAAATCCAAGTTTTCTCACCTCTCGTCTGTCTAGTACTTGCAGTGGATCCTGATGCAGTTTGGAATTCCTGTGTGATGGTCTGGATAGATGTCTGCCTATTAAACATTACGACCCTCTTCAACTGTAGGCGGTCTCTGTCAGTCAACAGACGAGGTCGGCCTGTACGCTTTTGTGCTGTACGTGTCCCTTCACGTTTCCACTTCAGTATCACATCAGAAACAGTGGATCTAAGGATGTTTAGGAGTGACGAAATCTCCTGTGCAGACGTGTGACACACAATCACCTGACCACGTTTGAACTCCGTGAGTTCCCCGGAGCGTCCCATTCTGCTCTCTCACGATGTCTAATGACGACTGAGGTCGCCGATATGGAATACCTGGCAGTAGGGGGCAGCACAATGCACCTAATATGAAAAACATATGTTTTGGGGTGTCCGGATGATACTTCTGATCACATAGTGTGTATCACAAACCACAATGTGGCTTCCGGGAATCACAATGTTTCCAGATACCCCCTTATTGGTAATGTTTTTCAGCGCCGAGAGTACGGGCCTAACCTTTGCAAAATGGGTGTCATGTAACCGCCGATCAAGCTATAGAGCAGTACACGTACTAAGTGAAGTTTTTCATAAGGTCGACTATTATTAAAACGTAACGATTATTCAGTCGATATTTAAATAATGTTCGACACCGCTGAAATTCCTGGATGGAATGATATATCAAATAAAGGATAGCCTGCTCCTCACCTACAGCTGACAGTAACGCAACAATAACGCTATTTATACTAGCTTTCGAGCTCTTGCTCTTTTTCTATTAGACGTAAACACATTCACGCACACAATCACACAGGCACCCGAACGCACACGCCAGTATCGGCGAGGCCACGTACGTGTGCGTTTGGATGTATCTATGACTACGTGCTTGAATGCGTGTACTTCTGACATGGAGAGCAAGAGCTTTTAAACTGCTGTAATGTAAACAGTTTTAAACAATGTTCGCCACGGTTGCATTCCTAGCCGCAAAGGAAAAACTAGTGGTTTAGGAACTCTAGAAAAAAAATTTCCGCTTCGAAGCAGAAACGTCCTAGTTATGTGCAAACTGTACGAACTGCAGATAGCATCGGGACGGTGAGTTACGCACTGATAAGGAACACTCCACGCTCGCGTACAAAAATATGCAGCCGCTTCTCTATTAACTTGCACCAATGTAAGCGGACTTGAACTTTAAACACTGACACGCAATGGTTGTGGTGCAACAACTAAATGACCGTAACAAAATCAGCTGTACCAGCAGTTTGTGTGAAACTTTTCCTAATATACTGCCCCTACTGATCGGATGCATTCCCAGCCGCTGTTATGCATCCTCTTCACAACCTACATTCAAACTACACTTGCGCAATGTCCTCAATACGTTTCAAGTGTCAGTAGTGGTCAGAACAGTGTGCTGTGTAGCTGCGAGTGCACTTATTTTGGAGCTAAGTGAATTCGAAAGCACGCAAGTTGTTATTTAGTGCTTCCCCGAAGTGTTTTGTGTTTAAAGAGGCACCAAATCGAAAGATTCATAGTGCATATAGGGAAGGCGGAAAAATATTATCCGCTAAGTCACAACGCGGACGGAAGTTTTTGTTGAGTGTTTGTGTCACACGGTAATTGCAACGGACTGTGACGAAAAGTAACGAGTACGACAGCTGCAAACGTGACTGGAGAACGCAATGTCGCACTCGTGAACTCTGTCAGCATCGAAGCAACACGAAAGGAGCTTCGTAAGCCGGGAACTGGAATTCCAAAACACATCAGTTGTGTAAATTACAGTAACACAGAAACATCGTGCCGAAGCCATAAAACTTGGACTATGGTGCAATAGAAGAGCATGATTTGATTGGACGAGTCTTGTTGCACACTGTTTCCAACTTCTGGCCGAGTTTACGTTCCAAGAGTGAAATATGCGATTGTTCGGTAATGATTTTGGGCAACTATATCGTTGTATTCCATGGGCCTCATGGTTATGCAGCAACGTCGCATTTCCGCCAAGGATTACGTGATCATTTCTGCTGATCAGATCCATCCCGCGGTACAGTTTTTGACCCCCCAATGGTGAGGCTGTGTTCGAAGACGACAGGGCCCCTATTTACCCAGATCACATCGACCACGACTTGTTTTGTGAGCATGAGAATAAACTGCCATATCTCCCCTGGCTACCAAAGTCAGGAGATCTCAATAATATTGAGGCTTCGTGATCAACATTGGAGAGAAGGATGCGTAATCGCTATCTACTTCCATTATCGTTACATGAACTTGCCACTATTTTGCAGGAAGAATAGAAGAAGATTCCTTTGACAACCATTCAGGACCTGTATTTACCCATTCCGAGACGAATGGAAATTGTTTTGAATGCCAACGGGTTTCCTACGCCATTTAGGGATGGTAATGCATTGTTTTTGGTTTGTCATGTTTTTGTCCACCTCCTATACCTAGTGGTCCTTTATTTTGATGTTAAGTGATCATCTCATGAGACAGGAATGTTCGCTCTATAGGAGTAATCTTGCGAACGTACGCCTTCTTCTGTAAACATTTCAGCGTGCCCTTCCAACCTACGTACTACATGGAGGATGTTTGGTATGTTCTTTAGGAAGCGTTTTGCTGCTCGCAAGCTGTTCGTCGTCCTCGCCATAGCTTGCGTTCTGGGAGCAACTTAACAGGGAGAAATGAAATTTACTTTGAATAGATTTCAATGATGCCCAGCCAGTTGAAACTTCGTATTGGCATTCTTGTGCTGCACCAAAAAGCACATCCAGTTGGCATATTTCAAACAGCCTTAACTTCTATGAATTATCGTTATTTTTCTGATTTACGACAACTAGTCCAGTTTTACTATTCTTGGTGCATCTTTTAATGTCACTAGTGCCTGTAAGTACAGGGTGGGGCAAATAAAAGTGGCCCGGAGGAGTGGATATGATTGGACGTGAATTTGTGGCAGCATTAATGGAGGAGAAAAAGACTACAATTACTTACAACATGGTAGAACAACTGCCCTTACAGCCGGCCGAACGTTGGAACACATTTACACAATCTTCACACCTGACAGTTGTTAGCAGTGGTCAGTCTGGTAGCGGCTCCTGCTGGCCACCCAGGTGACCCCATCTGTCAATGTGCGATTACTTTGTATGGGGAGCCCTCAAAAGTATAAGGTGTATCGCAATAACCCTCATAGTCTTTAAAGAACTGCAGCAATTTCAGCTGTCCAGATTCGATCTGCCTTCAGTAATTTCTTGACCAGGGACTAAAACTGCCAAGAGATGTACTTTATTTCCTTTCCTCTGGTGTGTTCATTTCTACCCTGGAGCTCTGTTCTCTGGGCCACTTTTATTTGCCCCACTTTGTAAATTACAGTAGTTCTGCAGAGCGTTACCAACCAATGACTGGCACCAACACGCTTGCCAGTAATTGGAAACTATGCGACGCGGCAGATGCCGCAGCCGTCTGATATCAATTTCCAGAAATGGTTCCACCAATAATTGAACAGTGAGAGGTGCATGAAGTACCTCACAATGGGGCTCCACGGTTTGCTACTCTTATTAGTAGGCACAGAGCACTCTCGTCCTGACCGCTCACTGAAAATCCGTCGTCTCCACAGAAACTGATCTTTCTGCAGTTTTTTCTGTGTGTCTCCATCCCCTTCTGTAACCATCACCACATTTACGAAAGAAACGAGTATATTTCTGGCTTGCCTGTGTGGCGTTGATATTAGTTAATCTGTGTTTCTTTGATGTTAGTACGTGGTACACAGTAAAAACCAAGAATCATCTTTATCTTCCGTACTGTCTTCGTTCTACAGCTTACTTAAGTAGTACTCTTGCAGATAAACTAAAATACCATGCCGACATAGAATTCCTTGGTTTTGAACGTTTACTGTCAAATGGAGTTTCATCCTAAGTTGGTAGAAACTTATAATGGCTCTAGGCCTTGATTTTGAATGGTCAAGAAATTTGTGGGTGGAATTATAACGTGTCAGTACTTCTCTTGGAGATGCTCCAAGTGATAGTACCAAACACAGACGAAAGTAGGTTCCAATACGGTACTCTGTGACCATCGATTGAACTCTAATGAAATAGTTGAGGACACTGGCGTATCAGAAGAAGAGTACGGCATTGTTTCATGAGCACGAGAAGCGTTCCGAATCACAGGCACCGCTGCTTGAGGGAGAGGTGGCCAACCACGGTCAATTGCAGCGGCAGATGGCGGTGGACAAGCTGTGCAACAGGCAACAAGGGGCTCACGTCAGGCAGCGGGTGCAATCGCAAACACATTTAGCATCACAACAAGGCACGCAATTTCACGCTCCACAGTGTTACGACGACGGCACAGGAGTGGTCTTTCTGCCGGACGACCAGTACGTTGTGTTCCTTTGACACTCGCACATCGGCGGCACAATTGCGATGGTGCCAAGCCAAGATCAATACTACTCGACCAACGAGGCGTCGGGTCGCGTGCTCTTCTCAGTTGAGAACAAATTCAGTCTTGGATTCCGGACGTAACCTCATATGGCGAGAGGTGGGAATATGTCATGCACTCAAGAAAATTGCCGAACATTATAGTTTTCGTGGCCTAGGTGTGTAATGTAGCAAAAAAATGGTTCAAATGGCTCTGAGCACTATGGGACTTAACATCTATGGTCATCAGTCCCCTAGAACTTAGAACTACTTAAACCTAACTAACCTAAGGACAGCACACAACACCCAGCCATCACGAGGCAGAGAAAATCCCTGACCCCGCCGGGAATCGAACCCGGGAACCCGGGCGTGGGAAGCGAGAACGCTACCGCACGACCACGAGATGCGGGCTTGTGTAATGCAGCATTTATGTACTGATCTCCAAGCCTTTTGAAACATGGCACACTCACCAGTCAACGTTGTTATGCTCTACTCCTCTCCAATGTGAGTCCTTTCAGAGAAACATTCAGCCCTGTCTTCATTTTCATGTATGACAATGCCGGACCGCACCGAACTGCTCCCTATCACAAGAACCCATTACCAACCTTGTGGCTAGCATGGGAGTACATTGCAAAGGATGCATTGCTGTCCATGGTCGTCATACACCATATTAAGAGCCATGTCCCGCCTTCTGTGATGTCCGGGTGGCGATCCTACACCACGAAGATGACATGCTACAGACGCGAAATTTAATCGACAGGAAGAAGATGCTGTGATATGCAAATGATTAGCTTTTCACAGCATTCACACAAGGTTGGCGCCGGTGGCGGCACCTATAACGTGCTGACATGAGGAAAGTTTCCAACCGATTTCTCATACACAAAAAGCAGTTGACCGACGTTGCCTGGTGAAACGTTGTTGTGATGCCTCGTGTAAGGAGGAGAAATGTGTACCATCAAGTTTCCGACTTTGATAAAGGTCGGATTGTAGCCTATCGCGATTGTGGTTTATCGTATGGCGATATTGCTGCTCGCGTTGGTCGAGATCCAATGACTGTTAGAAGAACATGGAATCGGTGGGTTCAGGAGGGTAATACGGAACGCCGTGCTGGATCCTAGCGGTCTCGTATCACTAGCAGTCAAGATAACAGGCATCTTATTCGCATGGCTGTAACGGACCGTGCAGCCACGTCTCGATCCCCGAGTCAACAGATGGGGACGTTTGCAAGACAACAACCATCTGCACGAACAGTTCGACGACGTTTACAAATGTTCAAATGTGTGGGAAATGTTAAGGGACTTAACTGCTAAGGTCATCAGTTCCTAAGCTTACACACTACTTAACCTAAATTATCCTAAGGACAAACACTAACACCCATGCCCGAGGGAGGACTCGAACCTCCGCCGGGACCAGCCGGACAGTCCATGACTGACGACGTTTACAGCAGTATGGACTATCAGCTCTGAGACCATGGCTGCGGTTACCCTTGACGCTGCATCGCAGACAGGAGCGCCTGCGGTGGTGTACTCAACGACGAACCTGGGTGCACGAATGGCAAAACGTCAGTTTTTCGGATGAATCCAGGTTCTGTTTACATCATCATGATGGTCGCATCCGTGTTTGGAGACATCGCGGTGAACGCACATTGGAAGCGTGTATTCGTCATCGCCACACTGGCGTATCACCCGGAGTGATGGTATGGGGTGCCATTGTTACACGTCTCGGTCACCTGTTGTTCGCACTGACAGCACTTTGAACAGTGGACGTTACATTTCAGATGTGTTACGACCCGTAGCTCTACCCTTCATTCGATGCCTGCGAAACCCTACATTTCAGCAGGATAATGCACGACCGCATGTTGCAGGTCCTGTACGGGCCTTTCTGGATACAGAAAATGTTCGACTGCTGCCCTGGCCAGCACATTCTCCAGATCTCTCACCAACTGAAAATGTCTGGTCAATAGTGGCC
The DNA here is from genome assembly GCF_023898315.1 of Schistocerca nitens. Lineage (NCBI taxonomy): Eukaryota > Metazoa > Arthropoda > Insecta > Orthoptera > Acrididae > Schistocerca > Schistocerca nitens. Next base: position 388,119,637 of record NC_064617.1, read on the forward strand.
GCGCAACTGGCTCGTCACAATACGCCAGTCACTACTCTTGATGAACTGTGGTATCGTGTTGAAGCTGCATGGGCAGCTGTACCTGTACACGCCATCCAAGCTTTGTTTGACTCAATGTCCAGGCGTATCAAGGCCATTATTACGGCCAGAGGTGGTTGTTCTGGGTACTGATTTCTCAGAATCTATGCACCCAAATTGCGTGAAAATGTAATCACATGTCAGTTCTAGTATAATATATTTGTCAAATGAATACCTGTTTATCATCTGCATTCCTTCTTGGTGTAGCAATTTTAATGGCCAGTAGTGTAAATCGCGTTGATTTCGCTGTTATTTTTTTCTTTTAATAAAAGTGCCATTTCTGTTCGTCTCATTGCGTACTCCTTTCAGTTATGGACCATAGCGCAGCAGTTTTTTTCTATGTATGATCCAAGTGTTATCAAACTATTCTACTTGGCAGTGACACATCGTACGACAGTTACTTTCGTTTTGTACAGCAGGGCAGAAATTCTACCGAGGGAGTACCGCAAAATCAGGCATTGTAGTTTTGGTGCCTAAGTACGAAATGCGAAACAAAGCATCTGGAGTGCTGGGCGAACAACGCGGAAATTTATGGAGAATTATAGGTTTGGCTAATACGATGTGCAAGTTATACTTTACGACGATCGGGCGAGAATACATCTCTATTCGTGATTCTAGCTTCAAAATAACTTAATGGAAGTCTACAGTTCATTCTTTCGTAATGTAATTCGCTAGACTAAGGAAGGAAACAGAAACGGTGGACTACCAATTCCATTAGTCTAGTCAAATTGTAGGATTACAAGCCTATCCCTAGCAAAAGGCGGGATATAAGATTTTATTATTATATCTTGTTCATATGTTGGGGAAGACTGGAAAACCATGTTTTGCCAGCAAAAATTATGTTGGCTAAACTATCTGTAGTCAAAAAACTTTGAAAATTTTGGAGCTTTTTCCAAAAATCTGTTTTTGTAATCGTAGTACTTTGACATTTATTTCCTTTTTAAAAGAGCACAACCTTTTTTAGAAATTTAATTACTACAATTTTTCTGTACCTAATACCAAAGGCGCTATAGATCGCCAAAATTAACAGTTTTTCAAACTTGGCGCAAAAAGGCAAAATAGCAAGTTTTTGAGCACTTTTATTTCAGTTTCTGTTTAGAAATACATGTTACGTTACACAATGGAATTGAACAACTAACTTTGCGGAACGACCAGTATACGAGGGTTGGAACTTAAGTAGTGCCAACTATTTAATCACAACCGATACAAAAGAGTGACATGTCTGCACCTGTTACTGTCATTCAAAGTAGTCACCAGCGTTGTGTAGAACCTGTTGCTAGCGATGTGGAAGGCGTAGTATAGCATTAGCAGAGCCTGTTCTGCTGATGGCGCGAATGGAGCGGTCTAAAGTTATGGTGATTCTCGTGTACGACTTTGATAGTGTTATCGTAACGTTCCTCCACGGCAGACCGTCACTGCACAGTATTACTATTCGTTTTTGGAGCATCACCTGCGACCCGCTATGCCAAAGACGCGGCGACACTTTCTGCGCAACCCAACCATCATTTTGCACGAGAATGCGCGGGCGCATACAGCGCAAGCTGTGGCTGCTTTGTTCGGTCAATGGGAGCGAGAAGTACTTTGATTTGATTCCGAAGATGAAAGGGACCACTTCGTGGCATTCGCTTCAGAACTGTCGCAGCGATTCGACAGGCAGTAGAACGCTCCATTCGCACCATCAACAGAACAACAGGCTCTGCTAACGGTATACTAAGCTTTCCACATCGCTGGCGACGGGTTCTACGCAACGCTGGTGACTACTTTGAAGGACAGTAACAGGTGCAAACATGTAACTTCTTTGTATCGGTTGTGAATAAATGGTTGCCATTATTTAAGTTCCAACCCTGGTATATACACTCCTGGAAATTGAAATAAGAACACCGTGAATTCATTGTCCCAGGAAGGGGAAACTTTATTGACACATTCCTGGGGTCAGATACATCACATGATCACACTGACAGAACCACAGGCACATAGACACAGGCAACAGAGCATGCACAATGTCGGCACTAGTACAGTGTATATCCACCTTTCGCAGCAATGCAGGCTGCTATTCTCCCATGGAGACGATCGTAGAGATGCTGGATGTAGTCCTGTGGAACGGCTTGCCATGCCATTTCCACCTGGCGCCTCAGTTGGACCAGCGTTCGTGCTGGACGTGCAGACCGCGTGAGACGACGCTTCATCCAGTCCCAAACATGCTCAATGGGGGACAGATCCGGAGATCTTGCTGGCCAGGGTAGTTGACTTACACCTTCTAGAGCACGTTGGGTGGCACGGGATACATACGGACGTGCATTGTCCTGTTGGAACAGCAAGTTCCCTTGCCGGTCTAGGAATGGTAGAACGATGGGTTCGATGACGGTTTGGATGTACCGTGCACTATTCTGTGTCCCTTCGACGATCACCAGTGGTGTACGGCCAGTGTAGGAGATCGCTCCCCACACCATGATGCCGGGTGTTGGCCCTGTGTGCCTCGGTCGTATGCAGTCCTGATTGTGGCGCTCACCTGCACGGCGCCAAACACGCATACGACCATCATTGGCACCAAGGCAGAAGCGACTCTCATCGCTGAAGACGACACGTCTCCATTCGTCCCTCCATTCACGCCTGTCGCGACACCACTGGAGGCGGGCTGCACGATGTTGGGGCGTGAGCGGAAGACGGCCTAACGGTGTGCGGGACCGTAGCCCAGCTTCATGGAGACGGTTGCGAATGGTCCTCGCCGATACCCCAGGAGCAACAGTGTCCCTAATTTGCTGGGAAGTGGCGGTGCGGTCCCCTACGGCACTGCGTAGGATCCTACGGTCTTGGCGTGCATCCGTGCGTCGCTGCGGTCCGGTCCCAGGTCGACGGGCACGTGCACCTTCCGCCGACCACTGGCGACAACATCGATGTACTGTGGAGACCTCACGCCCCACGTGTTGAGCAATTCGGCGGTACGTCCACCCGGCCTCCCGCATGCCCACTATACGCCCTCGCTCAAAGTCCGTCAACTGCACATACGGTTCACGTCCACGCTGTCGCGGCATGCTACCAGTGTTAAAGACTCCGATGGAGCTCCGTATGCCACGGCAAACTGGCTGACACTGACGGCGGCGGTGCACAAATGCTGCGCAGCTAGCGCCATTCGACGGCCAACACCGCGGTTCCTGGTGTGTCCGCTGTGCCGTGCGTGTGATCATTGCTTGTACAGCCCTCTCGCAGTGTCCGGAGCAAGTATGGTGGGTCTGACACACCGGTGTCAATGTGTTCTTTTTTCCATTTCCAGGAGTGTAGTATCGCTGACATTACATTCAGTATCAACTACACAGTCAGATCAGATTGGTGAAGCTTTTTTGTGGACTGTAAGGCAGATTATGTACACGTTCTGCACATTTTACAGTTGAATGACGTCAATGATCAGTTGTAAGAAGAAGTGTGTAGAAATTGTTATTTAGCAAACAGCGGTTGAAGCTTTAGTTGCATCAGAGAGGGTACAACAAGTCCTTCAGGAGAAGTTTTTGTACAACGAACGGTACGAGAATCACTTGATCACATTTCCTAAAAAAGGAATTTTTAGAGAGTAGCTTTGTGGTGGACAGGCAGAAGAATATGCTGGCGCTATGTTTGTAACATCCGTCATTTCAAGAACCAACGATTCTGGAAGTGTGGTCATAGTGGGAGAAGATGTTGACCTTGTGCTAATGACTGATTTAGGACAAAGCATCGAAAACCTATTTTCTCTAAAGCCAGGAAGGCATCTCTGGTGACACCGAGGAACTTGGCCCATCAAAACATTGTTGAAGTACACTGCCAGAAGTATTATTTATCCAGAAGTGATAAGTGTTAGTGTTAATGCCGTTTTAATTACAACAAATATACTCATGTTTAATTTGTATTGCATAGTTTCTTTACAGAAGTATAATTACCTATAATTTCCGTTTTTCTATTTCAGCTACAAATAGTTCCATTTTCTGTCACTGGTTTACACGCACAATGAGTAAATGATGTAGTTTTATAGCTGTGCTTGAGTCTCGACTAGATGGATACCCGAGGCCGAGCGGTTCTAGGCGCTTCAGTCTGGAACCGCGCGACGGCTACGGTCGCAGGTTCGAATCCTGCCTCGGGCATGGATGAGTGCGATGTCCTTAGGTTAGTTAGGTTCAAGCAATTCTAGGGGACTGATGATCTCCGCTGTTAAGTCCCATAGTGCTCAGAGCCATTTGAACTATTTGATGGATACCCGGAATCACCCAATCGCATACGGAGTAACTGAGTACTGAAAAAGTGCGATTTTCAATTCAAATACATAATATATTATGTAGTTCTACTTTGTAAACAGAAATCGAAATAAAAGTGCTCGTATTTTCCATTTTACAGAAAATTTGAAAAAATTATCTTTTTTGACGGAGTGTATAGCCCTTGATACTGGGTGCAGTACAAAGTTGTAGTAGTCAAATTTTTAGAGAATTTTGTTCTCTTTGAAAAAGGAAATAGACATCAAAGCACTAGTAGCACAAGAATCTGAGCTGTTTTGAAGAAAAAAAACCTGAATATATCCAAACTCTTCAGTGTTTTTACTACAAGAATTTTAGCTAAGATAAACTCCTCTTTTCAACAACATGTACTAGTAAAATAAATAAATAAAGTCTTCTATCCCATCTTTTGCACGATATATCTCCTATATGACTGGACTATATGTAGGATTCCAAGATAGCATTGAGTATACAGGGAGCGTTAAGGTAAAGCTTTCGTCGACCCTAAAGTTGGTTTAAATAGAGTACCATAGTTCTTTACTAGATACGGTCAGGATTAACTCTCAAAATTCCAAGAGTTCACCTTCCAATTATAGTTATTCCAGCTTCTACTTCAACAATCGACAACAAGGGCAAAATTGGATAAATTTGTAACTATAAAGAAGGATGCCGACAACGTATCTTTTTGTGTACTGTGTGCGAATGGAGTAGGATCCTACGTCCTATAGTGAAGAGAAAGGACGTTTTATTGATATTTTATCACACCTAATGGGCTGTGAACGTATCAATATGAAAGGATGTTCTCGTATTGATACAATATTCACAAAAGGGCAGTATGGTGATAAAACACACATTGCTATGGCGTCATTCATTGGTAAAAGTGCAGCTTCAGCGAAAGATTTGTCTCAAAGAACCGCAGAGAAGATGGTTGAGGCGCCCAGCTTCGGTTTCACAAGACAGTTTCAGAAGTAACAATCCGCAGTGTAAACCTACAACTAGGATTAGGAAAACAACCTGTTGTGAAAACAAGTTCCGAGAGTAACGTTACATGGTATCAAAATTTTAAACACGTAAGCGGAGACAGAGTAGGCCGTCTGCCGTAGTTGTCGCGAAGTAGGTGTTTATATCATACTACAGAAACACGTAACTAATTATAGTTATATTAATAGTTGGCTATATCGTGTGGGTAGAGGTGTTCCAATACCCATTTCACACTTGTTTTGGAAACGTTGCATATTTCAACTATTCCACCAATTACTTTATTCTCTCAATGTAATCATAAGTCACATTTAGGGTTCAGAATAAGAAACAAATTTCATTGTCTATTTTTATCTTAATGCACTTACACAGTAGAAATTTACTCGGATTGTGCATTGCCGGCCGTGGTGGCCGCGCGGTTCTAGGCGCTTGTCTGGAACCGCGCGACCGCTATGGTCGGAGGTACGAATCCTGCCTCGGGCATGGATGTGTGTGATGTCCTTAGGTTAGTTAGGTTTAAGTAGTTCTAAGTTCTAGGGGACTGATGACCTCAGATGTTAAGTCCCATAGCGCTCAGAGCCATTTGAACCATTGTGTATTGTTGTATGGAACAGTATTAGTAGTGCAAAATGTGGTCTCCGGTTTGGTGAGTATACATGTAGCTATTGGTCGATGATTTATCGAAAAAAGATATCGAGAAGACAGAGGAATGAATATCTGATTTAACTCCAAATACTAGCCGACTGATTTGTTAGGCCCAGCCACAAAGAAGATGCAAAGACGTTTGGAAGCGTACATTACTAAACGGTTATTGAAATTTTTCCAGTGTGAATTATGCAACGTGTACTGCAGTGTGAATTAATCACTATCAACTTCATATATCCTAATATCGAAAATATTGTTCACCAAATAATGGTCACAGCATCTGATCACTACCAACTGTTCGTACACACCAGCAAGTGTTTCTGACACCCAACTCATTTATTTTCCACTCTGGTGCATAGAATTACGTCATACGGAGACGTTTAATGTTACGTTGGTTTACCCTCCAATCATTTTTATAATCTCCACTCTTATAAATTGGTTGTCTTAACCTATAAAGGTTTCCTGCGAATGACTTCTACATCTATATTTCACAAGACAGTGCACACGATGCAACTAACAGCACATGCTGTACCTGAAGGACTTTCGTAGCCATATGTTCTAATTCATATTCAACTTTCGTAGTTATTACGCGTGATTTGTGCTTGGGAAATTAGTACGTTTCTTGTTATTCAGGAAATTTGGGATGCTCTCACGCTGACAATACAAATCCGTGACAAAACGGGTACTGTTTCTTTAAATCTTCACCATCCCCCCGAGCACCCAATTTGGCGAAGACTCCAGACCGATGAAAATTACGACAGTGGTTCGAACGAAGGCCCTAAAAATGGGCTTCTCCATGGATGAACTGTTCTTTCTTGGGCCTCTTCCGAAAAATCTGAAGACCGGCGTCTGCCATTCTCAATCAAAACTTCGCTTGCGTTTAAATTATGGTGCTGACCAGAGCAGGTCATCGCTGACACGAGATCGAACCATTTGGCCAAAAGATACGCAATACGTACAGGTGTTCCGTCAGTGTGGTGTATACTACTATCTCCGAAACGGTCTGTGATGGAGCGGATGGTTAACAATGTATATGAACCGTTTTGCAGTGTAAATGAGAAAGGAAATCGACCTAAAATGCAACCATCTCCGAGTTACAAGGTGGATCCCTGATAGACCGATAGATATTGCTCACCAGGAATTCCCTGCACCCCTTACAGCACTTATGACTCATTAGCACTGATTCATCAAACCACACAATGTCTGTCATTATCCCATATTTTAAACACTGGCTTCCGTCCGTGCCAGAACCGGTTTGGTACACGTCGCACCAATGGTGAAGCTATAGGCTCGACCAAAAAAGGGTAATTGCTTAGTGTATTAATGGATCAGTAGTATCTCCGACTGGTCGCTCTTAACTGTGTTGTGGCTACGTGCGACAAATCTGTTCTACACACAACAGCTATTGTGCAATTAGTAAACAACCGAAAAGAGGATATTTCGATGACGGTAAGGCTGAAACGATACGCCAGATTTCAAAACGATGCTTCCCAGCAGTGTGCACTCTCTGGAGCTATTCACTTTTGGTCTGTCGAGAGGTCAGCTACATTTTCTCTTCGGTGCGAGATTAGTAAGGGGAACCTGTCCGTGTTTACAAGAGGGAAACTCTCTCGCATCGATTTCTTACAAATGGAGAAGTCGACCACATGCCCACAGAAGAACGTGAGTTCTGCAGAACGGTCCCAGCAACAGAGACCCTTTGTTTTCGAAGCGACTAGGATACCACTGAGCATAAATTGCTCATTTTCGGGGTATGAATATATCTTGACTGAAGCGTGTATACCTGGTCTAACTCTGTCGTCCTGGTGTATCTATGAGAACACGGTCTCTCAGAGTACACCACCGCACCACCTGCATGGGCGTTTCATACTTCCTACAACCACGCGAGGTGGAATAGTTGTTAAAGACACCGTATCGTACTCGTGTACGGAAGAAGTAGGGTTAAATCTTCAGTCATGATGAGTTCGGTTTTCCGTGTTTCCCGAAATCTCTTCCGTCGAATTTTGGGATAGGTTACGGCCGATTCATTTCCCCATCCTTGTCCAATCGGAGTTATTTGTTTTTCTTTTCTTTTTCTAGAGGACATGTCAATTCTCATTTACGATCGGTTTCATGTTCTGTCTCTCGTCCCTTCGCGGAAATTTATCGAATATTCTTATTTCAAACAGCTCGTTCATAGTATTTCTTTTTACTAACGTGATTGTGTCGTTTGATCACATTACACGAAGCGATTCTGAACACTGTTCTCAGTGGAATACAGATGGATATGGAGACATCCACTGATGAACAGTACTTGGTTTACAAGGGACCAACAGCTATTTTTCAGTGTTTATCATTACGCCGAAAAAAAGAGATCATCAAAACGGTGAGCACTACAACATAGTTTTCAAAAGTATATGTGCTATAGGCGAAAGCAGCCTTGTCTCACCATTAAGGAATTCGCTAAGAGCAAAACTGTTTAATGCAACAATGCACAGTGCGTGTAAGTTTCTATCACATACGTGCATCAACATAAAAATAGACGGGTAAATTTGTTTCTTATTCTGAACGCTAAATGTGGGACGAATGATTATACTGAGCGAATAATGTGGTAGGTAGAATAGGTGAAATACAATAAGGTCACAGAAGTCATGGGATACCTCCTGATGTCTTGCCGGACCTCCTTTTGCCCGCCGTAGTGGAGCAAGTCGACGTGGCATGGACTCAAGTCGTTGGAAGCCCTTGCAGAAATATTAAGACACGCAGCATTTCTAGCCGTCTATGACTGCGAAAGTGTTGTCATTGCAGGATTTTGTGCACGAACTGACCTCTCGATTATGTCCCATAAATGTTCGATGGTACTCGTTGCGCGGCGACCTGCGTGGCTAAATCATCCGCTCGACTCGTCCAATCGTGAAAAACTGTGGCCCGGTGACATGGCACATCGTCACACACAAAAATTCCATCGTTGTTTGGAAACATGACGCTCATAAATGGCTGCAAACAATCTCTCAGTAGCCGAACATCCAGAGGACCCAGTCCAATCCATGTAAACACAGCCCGTACCGATATGGAGTCACCACCAGCTTGCACAGTGCGTTGCTGACGACCTGGGTCAATGTCTTCGTGGAGTTTGCGCCAAACTCACACAATCATCAGCTCCTACCAACTGAAATAAGAACTCATCTGAACAGGTCACGGTTTTCCAGTCGTCTAGGGTCCAGCGGATATGGTCACGAGCCCAGGAGACGCGCTGCAGGCGATGCTGTGCTGTCAGCAAAGGCATTCGCGTCGGTTGTCTGCTGCCAAATTTCGTCGCGCTGTCCTAACAGATAACGTTCGTCGCACGCCCAACATTGATTTCTGTGGTTATTTCATGCAGCGCTGCTTTCTGTTTGTATTGAAAATTCTAGGAAAGCGCCGTTGCTCTCGATTGTTAGTGAAGGCCGTCGGCCACTGCGTTATCGGTGGTGAGAGGTAACGTCCGAAATTTGGTATTCTCGGCACATTCTGTGGACCTCTGAATATTGGATTCCTAAACGAGTTCCGAAATGGAATGTCCCATGCGTCTAGCTCCAACTACCATTCCGCGTTCAATATCACTTGAGCAGTGATTTACCACCAGAATCAGGCTCCTGACCATACAGCATTTTGGTCTGAAGATGACCACAGGCGCAGTCGATACCGGTTACCAGAATAAATAAATTGTGATCAAGACTGATTTTAATAGTAACTATTAGTAATAACATTGATCACTGTCTGCTCCCATGATGTATTCAAAAGTAATTAATTCCGGAAACAATTGACTTCTACGGCAATAAAAAATATGGCACTCACGTGGTGGATCAAATGGCACGAAAATATACTGTTCAAGCCGGCACACGTTGATGACCGGCTCATATATTTCATAATGTTCCTGACTTGGCATCTACCCATCCCTAGAACATTTTCAAGAAAGTGACAGGGAAGCAGATACTCGCCGAAATGATACCCTGAAGGAGCTTCGTATGGGGTATTTAGGCTCAAAAATGTTCAAATGTGTGTGAAATCTTATGGGACTTAACTGCTAAGGTCATCAGTCCCTAAGCTTACACACTACTTAACCTAAATTATCCTAAGGACGAACACACACACCCATGGCCGAGGGAGGACTCGAACCTCCGCCGGGATCAGCCGCACAGTCCATATTTAGGCTCGAAACTTAAATTAGTAGAAACAGAACCGGAATGTGGAGAGTCTGTGAAAGGAAATAAAATGAGGAGGCAATGTTAATTGAAGAAAATTTAAAGCAGCGTTTCACAAATATGTTGTGGTACGTGGATTTGGCAAACATGTTTCTGACCTTAACGGCACTAAATAAAATATTAGAGTAATGTATTTATGATATTGAGTACTTACTAACTACGTCACCAATACTAAAAGAACTTGAAATAAAAACCGTGTCTATCTATTAGATAACATCGTTTCTTTATTTAAAATAAAAAAAAAACGTGTTTGTAATAAATGGGAAAATATTAAATTTGCGAAAATCATACAATCTGCCACAATTTAGTGTTAGATCCCATAGTTAATGTTTTCTAAACTTAGGAATACATAGCTGAAACGATAGTAATGAGAACGAAAATAGTAATTCCAACACAGTGGTCAAAATGACCGCGGTTGTTATACAGTATGTTCCAGCGTTTCTATATGCTTTCAAGTCAAATTTGGAAAAAAAGGAAAAAAAAAGATCTTCGTTATAGAATAATTTCTGAGACACGTTGTACAATAGATGTCTGACGTGGTTTTAATGTGAGTGTAATGTCGTGAACTTATGGGTTATGGGGAATATGGAATGACCTCCCAACAATCTTCCAAGATAGTTGAACTAGCGGTGTGCGGTCGTGCATAGTCGCGTTGCAGTGACGCTTCAAGCAGTCTTCCAGGTCACTTTTGAGATGGATCCCGGAAGCATCGAAGTTATTACTAGTAAACATAGGCAATTGCTATAAACATTGATGGCGAACAATTCCATGAGGAACAATACGTACTTCAAATTTTGTACCATATTTCGCTTTCTTGTAAGGGCTCAGTCACTTCTTCCATTCTTTACGCTAAACCGACATAATGACATCTTTTGTACATTTCGTGTTTCAGTATTAATATTACCTTCAATATTTTGTACTCTCACCGTCAGAAAACTGTTTCGAAATGCTTTCACTCAACCCTGACTTCAGGGTATACTCTTACTCAACGATTTTGACCTTGTGTCGGAGGGTCGTAAAACAACGACAAAATAGAATACATGAAATAAACAAGCACCAAACGAACATTTTGATGACCACTCTATTCTGGGTCCTTTTTTTATTTTCAGTAAGCAGTAAACCAAAGAAGTGGGAAGAATATCAACCACGATATGTTCCCGCAAATACATCACTAACCTACCTGACTAAAAGCTTTAGCTGAAACTCACAGCCCAAACAAGAAGAGTTACAATGTTGTATTCAAACACAGCATTTTCTGCTGTCCTTCACTGACGACAGGACCTTAAATGTAACAAAAAATTACTAGATGGAAACTAAAAGCCAATGTGGCACGAAAGGTATAGCAAAGACAGGAATAACTAAAAAGTCACGTCTCGTTGAAGTTCACAGTAGAAACTTGACTGTAGAGAAATTAACAAACAACACTTTTGGAATAAGGCTGATTACATGATCTGTATATTTCTGCAAAAGATGGGAATATACTGACAGACAAGGGAATGTGAAGAACTGCTAACGGAAATGGAGGGGACAGATTAAGATGCGAAAACAGACATGCATATCGGAGAACATTCAGAAATAACTAATGTTAAAGAAACCACAATAGCCTACGCACTCCAACTCCAAATAAGCAACAAGGCGAAAAATTGTACAGCCGGAACACACCAGCATATTTCAAGTGGGCGTGGTCCACCAAATCACAGAAATATGTCCTTATGGAATTCATTTATAGATTGCAGTGCTGCCGCTGAAACTACTAATCAAAAACTTTTATCGTGTCGAATAGTACATAGAACTGTAACTGTAAGGTACACTATAAAGAAATAAAGCTGCCCATCATGTAGGAAACGCTATATTACATATATATACATATGTGAAATAATGGAAAAAGTGAGCGTGAATGGAATGTGTGTGTGTGTGTGTAATTTCGACAGATAAACCTTCAACTACTTCAATTCACTATACGGCATCAACACAGTACACAAACCGACATTTCAGTTCAGTCTACAAGTACAGTGAAACCAACAATCTAGCATCCCATAGTCAATACACCATTGTGAGCAAAAAAGAAACGTCACATTCTGTATTCCACATATAGTGCCGAATCTTCGGAAGCGAGGTCAGTGTGGAAAGTGAAAACCTATATAAGAATACACCCACGTATCACTTAAAAATCTTTCCAAGAGGAAATTAGGTGCAAGCATATAATTTTTCTTTCCTTCGGTTCTTTGCAGTATCCAAATCACTGGTTTCTATTCGGACAGTAGTTCATTAAAAACAGAAAAGTGTCAGTTCAATATCCCTACTTACACTAAAAAACAGATTAACGTCACATCTGCCTGTAACAAAAATTTCCGCTTCACTACTCTCTCCGATATGTACCTTGGTACAGTAACAATAATTTCCGCTCCACTACTACTCTCTCCGATATACAAATCACGTCCAAAACTAAAAACACGATTTGTTAATATTAGTGAAGTGCAGAATTTTAAGCATGCATGACCCTCATCTACGACAGTTATATCCCCAAAACTGAAACACATTATAAGATTAAAAAAATAAAGACCAGAACAAAACAAACTCTGCTACATTATTTTATAATTTGTAGTTCACACCTACCACGAACGAAGTGGCAATGATAAGCAGACTACTTACAGCAGAAAAAAATAAACACAATTATGAAATATATTCGGCATTTAACGAATCTGGGATAATTTTTTTCGAATGCTGTATCCAAGATAGGCTATATTTTAAATTGGTGGCCATATTAATGTAGAATTACCTGTTTGCTGCGACCTTTTATTTAACGTAGCGTTCAGTTTAAAATCCTCCGTTGCTCGATGTTCAGAAGCATTCTGTTACACCTAAAACAGTGCGGTGCTCATAAACAAGTTGCTTGTATACTCTCCCACGCACATGAAATCCATTTCACTGATCAAAGCATTCCATAAAAGTCGAGGATTTGCAGTCACAAATTTCTGACCATGTATTTCTTTAAAATTGCACTAAAAATTTGTTGTTCACACACATATGCACATACACATAGAAACAACAAATTCACCGCACGTACACAACTTATGACACTTCTTGTCAGCTACAAGTAACTTACGATGCTAAATGAAGCACCGAGTTTATTGATATGACAACTTCCTACGTCAGGAACGCCATCTGCTGACCAAAAGTGTTACTAGCAGTAGCAACCGCCCGCCAAAGATAATTACAATCCTCAGACGTTGTATTGCGAGCTATCGAAAGTCACGCTACTGGCCACAGTCTAACCACACTTCGCCCCGATTTTGTTGCCTTCAGCGCCACCAGCGCTCCAAGCTCCAAGCGGCCGGTAGGTTGAACTGTGAGTTTGGCGCGATCGTGAAAGCGAATAGTGATTGTTTATTTTCATTTATACAATGGTTTTTACCATCGGGAGCGTTTGTAGCGCAATAAATTGCAGCAGCAATAGGCAGAAGACACCGCAGCTGTCTTTTTTTTAGGTATCCTAAGGATCCTGAGAGGTATATACCATCATGTTACTAAACTGTATCGTCAGGATTCACTTGCAAATGTATGTGTATAAATGATGAATGTTTCGTGTTAGGAGCAAAAAAATGGCTAGTTAATAGCAGACGAGAAGACCTTATGAAGAAAGACCCGGTTTACCTGTATAATAATACTGGGTTTTGTTCGCTACATTTCGAACAAAACCAGTTCATGAACTCAGACAATAACAAACTCGCCTGGAATGCAGTACCCACACTGTTTGACATTCGAAATAATCCACCTCAACTGACGATGAAAAGGAAACTGCCACAAAGATTTGACAGTCAATATAAAGCTGTAAAACAGTCCAATGACACAGAAGCAGCCAGTTCAACTCTCCATGTATTAGTGCCAGATTCGTGAGAACAGTCAACACAGACCTAAATTGACGATGAACTGGGTAGATTAAGTGCAGCTGTTCGTGTCTTACAAAAGCGTGTGAAGTGTCAGAATGTGCAGATCGCTAGACTTCGAGCGAAACTATTATGGGACAAGGAAAGTGCCTACAGACAGATTGTTTGAAAATTATTCAAATATTTGGTTTTTCGTGAAATTTAATGTAATCAGCTCATTATAATGTTTTCAGCATATTTCTCCCACTATTTGTCAGTTGCTTGTCACACTTAGAATAATACAAAGATGAAGGTCGTACTTGTGGCAACAGACGACAATGACAAACACAGTAGGCCTACAGAACGATAAACGAGCTGTTCATCGCTTTTGCATGTACAGGTACATGTCTGTGCTTCTTACATGTGAATCTGTGTGTTTATATTCTTTTGATATCAACGTGGTAAGCTGCAATTCTGTCCAATGTCACAAGTGTTTCTTCACGAATGTGTTGTAGCTTGCCACTCTATTCATGGTTTTTGTCCATACTTGCGTTTGTTTTAGAATCATTTTTAGAAACATATATGCCTTCTGATACTACACAAACCCTTGGAGGCAAGAAAATAACTCAAATAATTCGGAAATTACGTAGGAAATGGATGCAGACAAACATTATGCTTACGACGCGTCTGACGATCACCTTACCTACCGCTTCGAGCGCTAGTGTCGCTCCATCTGTCAAACGGCAACAACTTTTACAGCAGTGAGTGTCGCGACTGTTATGTTAGACTGTGGTCTAACATAACAGTCGCGACACTTCGCCTCGATTTTGTTGCCTACAGCAGCGCCCCAAGCGGCGGTAGGTTAAACTATGAGTTCGGCGCGATCGTGAAAGCGAATAGTGATTGTTTATTTTGATTTATACAATGGTTTTTACCATCGAGAGCGTTTATAGCGAAATAAATTGCAGCAACAACAGGAAGAAGAGACCACAGCTGTCTTTTTTAGGTTTCCTGAGGATCCTGAGATGTATATACCATGATGTTACTAAACTGTATCGTCAGGATTCGGTTGCAAACTATATGTGTATAAATGATGAATGTTTCGTTTTAGGAGCAGAAAATGGCTAGTTAATAGCAGACGAGAAGACCTTATGAAGAAAGACCCAGTTTACCTGTATAATAATATTAGGTTTTGTTCGCTACATTTCGAACAAAACCAGTTCATGAACGCAGAAAATAACAAACTCGCGTGGAATGCAGCACCCACACTGTCTGACTTTCCAAATAAGCCACCTGAACTGACGAAGAGGAAACTGCCACAAAGATTCGACAGGTTTTATTGCGATTTCAAAAGCAATGAAGACAAATTTGGAAGCTTGGTTATTTGCAGTGAAAATGTTTGTTTACTTTAAGGGATTGTGAAAATCAGATGGCTTCAGTTTTTGATGAACATTCTCACAAGAAACACTGTGGTGAATTATATGTGGACTTGTTGATGGCTATCCCAAGTTCTCCTCCTGGATGTTGTGAAGAAACTAAGGTGCTGTTGATCAAGATATTTGTTAAAGTGAGACTCGTTTACCGGCTCAAATATTGGAATCAAGACTTAGTTTCTAACAACAAGAAAGCAAAAAAGAAACTGAAGAAGTTTGCTGATTTGAGTACTGATTTCTTTGGTATGTATTTCATTCACTTCTGTTGTTAGTCACTTAATTTTCCTTGCTTCTTTCGTGTGATGACATTATTTTGTTAGCACCTTGTTCGCTGACAGATTGTTTGAAAATTATTCAAATATTTGGTTTTTCATGAAATGTAATGTAATCAGCTCATTATAATGTTTTCAGCATATTTCTCCCACTATTTGTCAGTTGCTTGTCACACTTAGAATAATATAAAGATGAACCTCGTACTTGTGGCAACAGGCGACAATGACAAACATAGTAGGCCTACAGAACGATAAACGAGCTGTCGATCGCTTTTGCATGTAGAGGTGCATGTCTGTGCTTCTTACATGTGAATCTGTGTGTTTATATTCTTTTGATATCAACGTGGTAAGCTGCAATTCTGTCCAATGTCACAAGTGTTTCTTCACGAATGTGTTGTAGCTTGCCACTCT
The DNA here is from genome assembly GCF_023898315.1 of Schistocerca nitens. Taxonomy (NCBI): domain Eukaryota; kingdom Metazoa; phylum Arthropoda; class Insecta; order Orthoptera; family Acrididae; genus Schistocerca; species Schistocerca nitens. The sequence continues at coordinate 388,135,781 of NC_064617.1, forward strand.
ATTCATGGTTTTTGTCCATACTTGCGCTTATTTGAGATTCATTTTTAGAAACATATATGCCTTCTGATACTACACAAACCCTTGGAGGCAAGAAAATAACTCAAATAATTCGGAAATTACGTAGGAAATGGATGCAAACAAACATTATGCTTACGACGCGTCTGACGTTCACCTTACCTGCCGCTTCGAGCGCTAGTGTCGCTCCATCTGTCAAACGGCAACAACTTTTACAGCAGTGAGTGTCGCGACTGTTATGTTACACTGTGCTACTGGCTATCGCTGTACAACATCGCAACAGACTCCCTGCGACAAAACCATGGGGTTTTGTGTTACAGCGTCCTTCTGCGAGTCCTTGACAGTGATCGCTAACCAATACAGAGAAAACTGTGTCTGAAACAAATCATGTAAGGAAGTGAGTCAACAATCCATATGCCAAAAGGTCTTGTTACTTGGTGGTACAATCTACATTTTTTGTTTCGCTTTTTTGTATTAATCGCTTTACAATTCCTTGTGCCACTTGTGCAAGACAATTTATTCACTGTCTACACATCTGCAGTATTTGTATATATTCAACCATGCTTTGCATTTTCAGTCTTTCAAAAGACATTTCCAATAGCAAGTACAACGATGAATCAAATCAATGAAGAACATCAGAATGAGACTTCTTCCTGAGACATTTGTTGTAAATGATCTCCAGGATAGGAGACAAAACAAATATACACACACTTTGAGTAATAAAGTAATTACGCAAAGATCTTATGTAATGCAGTTATCGTTAAACGTAAGATACCTCATATATAGATTGACTACTTTCCACAGTATCGAACTAAATCAATGAAGTCTACCATCTGCATTACTTACGATTAAAGTAATGTGATCTTTCCAGTTCACACCACCATAAATTGTTGGAATTAGACCTGGGAGTAGACAACATTCCGTTAGAACTACTGATAGCCTTGGGAGAGCCAGCCCTGACTAACCTCTTCCATCTGATGAGCAAGATGAATGAGACAGGCGAAATACCCTCAGACTTCAAGAAGAACATAATAATTCCAATTCCAAAGAAAGCAGGTGCTGACAGGTGTGAAAATTACCGTACTATCAGTTTAATATCTCACAGTTGAAACATACTAACACAAATCCTTTACAGAAGAATGGAGAAACTGATAGGAAATGACCTCAGGGAAAATAAGTTTGGATTCAGAAGAAATGCAGGAACAGACGAGGCAATACTCACCCTACAATTTCGCATAGAAGTTAGGTTAAGGAAATGCAAACCTACCTTTATAGCATTTGTAGAGTTAGAGCAAGGATTTGGCAATGTTAACTGGAATACTCTCTTTCAAATTCTGAAGGTGGCAGGGGTAAAATACAAGGAGCGAAAGGCTATTTACAATTTGTACAGAAACTTGATGGCAGTTATAAGAGTCAAGTGGCACGAAAGGGAAACAGTGGTTGGGAAGGGAGTGATACAGGGTTGTAGCCTTACCGCATTGTCATTCCATCTATATATTGAGCAAGTAGTAAAGGAAACAAAAGAAGAATCTGGAGTAGGAATTATATTCTAGCGAGAAGAAATAGAAACTTAGACATTTGTATTACATTGTGTTTCTGTCATAGGCAGCAAAGGACTTGGAAGAGCAGCTGAATGGAATGGATAGTGTCTTGAAAAGAGGATGTATGATGACTATCAACAAAAGCAAAATGAGGATAATGGAATGTAGTCAAATTAAATGAGGTAACACTGACGGAATTAGATTAGGAAACGAGACTAGATGAGTTTTGCTATTTGGGAAATAAAATAACTGATGATGGCAGAAGTATAGACGTATTTACAACTAAATCAATACAATGAAATGAATACCCTTAGCTGCATACAGGTATTGATATACGTCAATGAGGACAGTTGAAAATGTGTGCCCCGACCGGGACTCAGACCCAGGATCTCCTGCTTACACGGCAGACACACTATCCATCTGAGCCACCGAGGACACAGAGGATAGTGCGACTGCAGGGTCTTATCTCTGGCATGCCTCCCATGAGAGCCACATTCCCAGCTTACCGTCCTGCACTATATTCTTAGTGCCCTTGCCCATTACACTCATTACTGACACCTTTACTGATTCCCGAAATAGTTCGGGCAACGTGTGTGCATCCGCACAGAAGATGGTCAATTGTATATATGAAGATGGCATCTGTTCTTTCAGACATGTCCGAAAGAACAGATACCATCTTCATATATATAGAAGCAGAGAAGATATAAAATGTCAACTGATAATGACAAGAAAAGCTTTTATGAAGAAGAGAAATTTGTCACCATCGAGTATAGATTTAAGTGTCAGGAAGTCCTTCCTGGAAGTATTTGTGTGGAGTGTAGCCATGTACGGAAGTGAAACATGGACGATAAACAGTTTACACAAGTATCGAATATCATCTTTTGAAATGTGGTGCTACAGAAGAATGCTGAAAATTAGAAGGGTGTATCACATTACTAATGAGGAAGTACTGAACAGAACTGGAGAGAAGAGAAATCTGTGACACAACCTGACTACAAGAATGGATTGGTTCTTAGGACACATTTGGAGGCATCAAGGGATCACAAGTTTAGTACTGGAGGGACGCTGGGGGTTAAAAGTCGTAGAGGGAGACCAAGAGATGAATATAGTAAGCAGATTCAGAAGGATGCAGGTTGCAGTAGTTACTCGGAGATGGAGAGGTTTGCATAGGATAGAGTAGCATGGTGAGCTGCATCAGACCAGTCTTTGGACCGAAGACAACATTGCACAATGTCAAGGTCCCAAAAAATATATGCCCACTTGAATCCTTTATGCTGGATGTTTGTGTCTTTTGGTACTTTTGGACTGAACTTTCTATTTTGAAAGTTATTTTTAAGTTTTTCCTTTTGAAAATGTTTATTATTTTATGTATGAGTTTGTGCCTTGCATGTCACTGTATACCCACTTGTATTACTTATTGCTCCTGCATATATTTTTTGGGCCCATGGCATTGTGTTTTATGCACTTTATTATTGACAATCGCAAGTAATGGGATAGGCATAACCTTCTAAAGAAGGACACTAAATGCCCAAAACCAGTAATGAAATTAAATTTCTTTTATACAACTGGTACTTATGATTTCATTTTATATGATTACAGTTGATGAAGGTGGATAAAATACTAAATTACGACATGTAATTAATTTCTTGAAGATCAGGCAGTTTTTTCCTACGTGGAAAACATGTCAAAAAAAGCACTTTTCATGCATAGTCACTGTAATTTAGTAACACACCATTTCAACTGCCCTTTTGGTATCTAGTATGTCGCTTGTTTCTCTAAATGATGCCAACATTTTGTTTTTACTTATTTACTGTATGTGTGTACACAGACAAGTATAACAGCCTATTTAACACATAAGGAGAATGATATTTGTGATCACTCATTGGCATATTTGTCTGCTATGTAACTGACTAGTGTGAACAGTGAGCTGCTTGTGACACTCACATGTTTACCTGATAGAAATTACCTTTCTGTGTTGTTTTTGTGTACATGTTTGTTTTCTTATGAAGCTAGCTTTATTTATACTTTTTCCAGGTGTTTTTCCTTTATAGTTGGCTCTTCACTAACTTCTCTTAATGGTTCTGCACTAGTTGAGTGGTTTGTCCCATACTTTCAGGCTACGATATGTTCTTTGCAGAGGATGGCAAATGTCTGGCTGGCTTTTCATATTAGCTTCCATGAAATGTCTTGCGATGTAATTGGTGTATTCCTGCCTTTTGCTGGATGTTTGTGTCCTTTGGTATTTTTGGACTGAAATGTCTGTTTTGAAAGTTATTTTTATGCCTTGTCTTTTGAAAATGTTTACTATTTTGTGTGTGAGTTTCTGCCTTTTTTGTCACTGTGTACCCACCTGAATCTTCTTTCTTGTTGTCGTGAATACTTTGTGTTGTTGTTTTGCCATTGTGTGTGCTTGAGTGTGTGGAGTTATGTTGTGTTTTTGTAGCTGGGTGTTTGTTGTATTTAGTGACTGTATTTATCTCTTTTTTTGTTTAGGTTTGTGACTAGTTTATTACTGTTCCCATTGTTTGTTGTTCTTTGTGCAAATATGTCTAGTTCCGTCCACCAGTTTTCTATATGGAGTGATAAGCTACCATGTTTCTGTGAGCCTGGATGATTTAAGGTCCGCTACACAGCCAGAACACTATCACCACCTACCTAATGGCCGGTATATCCACATTTGGCATGGATAACAGTGGTGACATGTCGTGGTATGGAAGCAATGAGTCCTTGGTAGGTCGCTGGAGGCACCATACAAGTCACCTAATTCCCGTAAATTTATGGGAGGGGGCAATGAGCCCAGATGCCACGTACAGTCACATCTCAGATGTGTTCAATTGGGTTCAGATCTGACTAGTTGGGGGCCAGCACATCAATTCCGCCTGTACCCCATCTCCCACCTTGCAAACTTCACAAATTTCTCCCACATACTTTGTGGCTCTAGGACTCCTGGGAAAAAGGTTATTGTGGATATATGACTTGGCCACAGCCGGAGAAATTTTTTCCAGTTGAATTTCAGTCTGGAATGGAGTGTGATTTGATCTGAAACTTCCTGACGTGGAATGGGATGATGTATATGTAGAAGGAGATGAGATAAAATTAAATTTATTCCATAGTAAATGAATGTCAGTATTTAGAAGCTGCTTTCTGAAAACATTATCCAGAAGATCCATTAAAATTGCAAGTAACCAAATGATAACCAAGGGAATTAAAATCTCATGTAAGAGAAGGAGGGAAAATTATGTATAAGCCAGAGAGAGTCATGATCTGATAAAAATACTTGTCAGTAGGCTGTCTAGGTTTTTATATTGGTAACGCCACGTAGCGCTCTGTATGAAAATCACTGGCTGTGCTGCGTGCAGTCTGTGGCTGGGTGGCATTGTTGTAATATTCGCTATTGTAGTGTTGGGCTGTTGGCTGTTAACAGCGCGTAGCGTTGCGCAGTTGGAGGTGAGCCGCCAGCAGTGGTGGATGTGGGGAGTGAGATGGCGGAGTTTTGGACAGAGACAGTAAATTTGTAAGACTGGATGCCATGAACTGATATATATATATATATATATATATATATATATATATATATATATATATATATAAACAAAGATGATGTGACTTACCAAACGAAACCGCTGGCACGTCGATAGACACACAAACAAACACAAACATACACACAAAATTCAAGCTTTCGCAACAAACTGTTGCCTCATCAGGAAAGAGGGAAGGAGAGGGAAAGACGAAAGGATGTGGGTTTTAAGGGAGAGGGTAAGGAGTCATTCCAATCCCGGGAGCGGAAAGACTTACCTTAGGGGGAAAAAAGGACGGGTATACACTCGCACACACACACATATCCATCCACACATATACAGACACAAGCAAGTCTGCTCTTGATATTCATACAAGTCGTTCTCTTTTCTCCAAATATCTCTTCAATTTTCCTGTAGACAGTAACTATCTTACCCCTAGTGATATGTGCCTCTACATCCTTACATTTGTCCTCTAGCCATCCCTGCTTAGCCATTTTGCACTTCTTGTCGATCTCATTTTTGAGACGTTCGTATTCTTTTTTGCCTGCTTCATTTACTGCCTTTTTATATTTTCTCCTTTCATCAATTAAATTCAATATCTCTTCTGTTACCCAAGGATTTCTATTAGCCCTCGTCTTTTTACCTACTTGATCCTCTGCTACCTACACTATTTCGTCTCTCAAAGCTACCCATTCTTCTTCTACTGTATTTCTTTCCTCCATTCTTGTCAATTGTACCCTTATGCTCTCCCTGAAGCTCTCTCTAACCTCTGGTTCTTTCAGTTTATCCAGGTCCCATCTCCTGAATTTACCACCTTTTTGTAGTTTCTTCAGTTTTAATCTACAGTTCATAACCAATAGATTGTGGTCAGAGTCCACATCTGCCCCTGGAAATGTCTTACAATTTAAAACCTGGTTCCTGAATCTCTGTCTTACCATTACATAATCTAACCGATACCTTCCAGTATCTCCAAGCTTCTTCATGTATACAACCTTCGTTCATGATTCTTGAACGAAGTGCTAGCTATGATTAGGTTATGCTCAGTGCAAAATTCTATCAGGCTGCTTCATCTTTCATTCCTTACTCCCATTCCATATTCACCTACTATGTTTCCTTCCCTTCCTTTTCCTACTGTCGAATTCCAGTCACCCATGACTATTAAATTTTGTCTCCCTTCACTATCTGAATAATTTCTTTTATCTCATGATACATTTCATCAATCTATTTGTCATCTGTGGAGCTAGTTGGCATATAAACTTGTACTACTGTGGTGGATGTGGGCTTCGTATCTGTCTTGGTCACAATAATGCGTTCACTATGATGTTTGTAGTAGCTTACCCACATTCCTATTTTTTATTCATTATTAAACCTACTCCTGCATTACCGCTATTTGATTTTGTATTTATTACCCTGTATTCACTAGACCAAAAAGGCTTGTTCCTCCTGTCACTGACTTCACTAATTCCCACTATATCTACGAGGGTCGGTCAAAAAGTAATGCCTCCCATTTTTTTTCTACTTAAAGAAATTAAGTTAAGTGAAAAATTTGAATTTGGCGCCATTCCTCAAACCTTCTTCTGCAATCCACTGCAGTAGTAACTTTCTGTGTCAACAGGTGGCAGCACAGCAGAAGCTTGTAAGATGGCCGACATCGATGTTCGTTTGAGACAGCGTTGTGTGATTGAATTCTTGAATGCAGAAGGTGAAACGCCCATACGCATTCATGAAAGACTGAAGAAGGTGTATGGTGTTGTGACAGTGGATGTCAGCACTGTTAGACGATGGGTTCGTCGTTGTAAGGAAGCTGAAGGGCAAACACCGTTGACTGACGAAAAGCGGAGCGGCAGGCCGGTGAGTGCAGTGACTCCACACAACATTCAGCAAGTTGATGACATCATTCGTGGTGACCGTCGAGTGACTGCAGATGAAGTGTGTCGCATTATTTCTCTTAGTAAAGGCAGTGTGATCACGATTATTAAACAATTGGGGTACTCAAAAGTTTGTGCACGGTGGGTTCCAAGAATGTTAACCGATCAGAATAAAGAGGCAAGGAAAACAATAGCCTCCCAACACTTGCAGCGCTTCCGTTTGGAGGGAGATGAGTTTCTGAAAAAAATTGTGACTGGGGACGAAACATGGGTGCATTTTTTTGAACCCGAATCAAAGAGGCAGTCAATGGAGTGGCGTCACACAAGCTCGCCGAGGAAGAAAAAATTCAAAACTGTGCGATCGGCGGGGAAAGTTATGGCAACAGTTTTCTGGGATACAGAGGGTGTGATTCTGGTTGATTTTTTGGAGCAGGGATGCACAATAAATTCTGTTCAATACGTCACAACCCTCAAAAAACTTAAAGCACGTCTTCAGCGAGTTCGCCCAACAAAATCAATGGCAGATGTTCTTCTTTTGCATGACAATGCAAGACCACACACCAGTCGTCACACCTCTGACGAGATTGTCAAAATTGGATGGGAAGTTTTGCCTCATCCCCCATACAGCCCTGACCTGGCACCATCAGACTTCCATCTGTTCGGGCCACTAAAAGAAGCTCATCGTGGGATTCATTTTGAAGATGAGGAGGCCGTCAAAACATCCGTGCGTCAATGGCTTAGGAAGCAGAGCTGTGATTTTTACCGTGATGGGATACATGCCCTTGTTCAAAGATGGACCAAAACTGTAGAGATGGGCGGAGATTACATTGAAAAATGACAAAATGATCCTCAATGTTGTGGTTTTCAACCTATGTAATTGCATTTAAATTTCCTGACAATTAAACGTAGAAAAAAAAATAGGAGGCATTACTTTTTGACTGACCCTCGTATCTTTAACCTATCCATTTCCCTTTTTAAATTTTCCAACCTACCTGCTCGATTTAGGGATCTGACTTTCCACACTCCAATCCGTAGAATGCCAGTTTTCTTTCTCCTGATAACAACGTCCTCCTGAATAGTCTCCGCCTGGAGATCTGAATGGGGGACTATTTTACCCAGGAGGACACCATCATCATTTACCCATACAGTAAAGCTGCATGTCCTCAGGAAAAATTACGCCCATAGTTTCCCCTTGCTTTCAGCCATTCGCTGTAGCAGGACAGCAAGGCCGTTTTGGTTAGTGTTACAAGGCCAGATCAGCCAATCATCCAGACTGGTGCCCCTGCACTACTGAAAGGGCTGCTGCCCCTCTTCAAGAACCACATGTTTGTCTGGCCTTTCAACAGATACCCCTCTGTAGTGGTTGCACCTACGGTATGGCTGTCTGTATTGCTGAGACACGTAAGCCTCCACACCAAGGTCCATGGTTCATGGGGGGAGGTGTTTCATCTTATGAATAATAAAAAGATAATAATCAGAAATTATTGATTTGATTCTAAAAAGTGTATGTATCTCAGAAATAACATAACAGAGATACCTTTTCTGTGAGAGCTTAATATTTGGTTAGTTATAGTATGACTCATCAGTTCATGTATTTTACAGTCGAGTAAATTAAAGGAAGTACAAATAGCTCACAAGAGTTGTGTTTGAAGCTTCTAAATCCTGTTTTACTCAGGTAACAAAATTCTGGGAATGCTAGTCTCTAATTCTCATCTCCAGATTAAGAATATCTTTAACACTATGTATTTCTTTATTTTCTGCAGAAGACCAGTTCATTTCCTTTCATATTTTTTCTTTGCCAGTTTGAAATACATAATTTTTCACTCTGTCACTGATAATACTTTGAAGTGAGAATGTATCTATACATAACATCTTCCAGGAAAAAGTTTAACTATGTCTTTCTTGTGCATTTTACACCTAGATGTATGTTACATATAGACTTTGATGTTAGAAGTACACTTTTATAAATAAATACCTGTCTGAAGGTTGCAAGTTAAAACAACCACAATATCACAAAATTTATGTTTGTATATGTAATGCAGTTTGAGCAAATTGATTCGAAGGTATTTCATGTTTTGAACCGTTTCTATTACTTATAGAGCACTATACGTAATCTGTTGTATAATACTTCAATTAAATTGGCAGAAAGTGTTACTTGCTATTTATTTATTTAAGTGTAGATTCGTTTTTATTGCTGGGGTAAACTACAGACATGCTGATTTACTCAGATATCACTTAATTAAAATGGATGATACCATTTCCTTTTCTGGGCCCATATACTGTATATCTGTTTCCTGTTAACATACTGACATGTTGTATCTTAACGTTGGGCATACAGGATGCAAAGTGTGTTTTGGACTTTCATTTTCTTTTGTGTTTTTTCCGTTTGCTAATGTGTACTGAGTACTGAAGAACTGTAGTCAGTTTATTGTCAATTAGTCTATTTTACATGTTAATAGTTAACTATTCAGTAAATCTGATTAGTAATTCAATATACAATTATCCTTCCATTTGTATTAAGTTCACAATTTAGCGCTATTTTCTTTTCATTTTCCTTTCATAAATATTACTTCTATAACTGAGCAACAAACAAGAAATATTTTGTTGTACTTGTAACCAATCAGATTTTTTTATCTGTATGAGTATTAATCTGTGAAAATGTCCATAATATCTAAGAATTTTGTTATACTGTTTTTGTGACTATCAAATTTCCATTGTAATCGATCTATATTAAAAGACTCAGTGGATGGTACTGTGGATGACAATAGAATGACTTGCAGCAGGACTGGGATTCAATTCTGATCCTCATTCAGATTTCTCTGCAACATAGTTTTCATAAGCCACTTAAGGCAAATTTCTACCCCAACCCTGTAGCCCATCACTAAAGACATCATGCCAGTTGAGTGTAACATTCTTTCCTTTCGATTAAAAGAGTCGTTTCAAATTAAAAGAGTTTCTGTAAAGTACAGAAGTTACATAAGTTTTTTGCTAAAATATATGTATTATTACATTCAATCTAAGCAAAATTGACACAATTTTGGCATCATCCTTGAACAGTAAATTCCTATAAATATGCACTCAAATGTTGCAACTCATATTGCATGTTAGATGTATGCGTGACAGCAGCAAAGAATGGGAATACACATGCACTGGAAAGCCAAACAAACTGGTACACCTGCTAATATCGTGTAGGACCACCGAGAGCACGCAGAAGTGTTTGAACATGGCGTGGCATGTACTCGACTAATGTCTGAAATAGTGCTGGAGGGAAATGACACCATAAATCCTGCAGGATGTCCGTAAATCTGGAAGTGTGCGACGGGGTGTCGATCTCTTCTGAACAGTATGCTGCAAGACATCCCAGGTATACTCAATAATGTTCATGTCTGGGGAGTTTGGTGGCCAGCGTCAGTGTTTAAACTCAGAAGAGTGTTTCCAGAGCCACTCTCTAGCAATTCTGGACGTGAGAGGTGTCGCATTGCCCTGCCAGAATTGCCCAAGTCCGTTGGGATGCACAATGGACATCAATGGTTATAGTCATCAGACAGAATGCTAACATACGTGTCACCTGTCAGCGTCGTATCTAGACGAATCAGGGGTCCCTTATCACTCCAAATGTACATGCCCCACACCATTACAGAGTCTCCACCAGCTTGAACAGCTCTTGCTGACATGCAGGGTCCATTGATTCATGAGGTTGTCTCCATACCCGTACACGTCCATTTGCTCAAAACAATTCGAAACGAGACTCATCCGACAAGACAACATGTCTCCAGCCAACAAGAGTCCAATGTCGGTGTTGACGGGCCCAGGCCAGGTGAACAGCTTTATGTCGTACATTCATCAAGGGTACACTAGAGGGCCTTCGACTCCGAAGCCAACATCGATGATGTTTCGTTGAATGGTTTGCACACTGACACTTGTTGATGGCCTAGCACTGAAATTTGCAGCAGTTTGTGGAAGGATTGCACTTCTGTCACGTTGAACGACTCTCTTCAGTCGTTGTTGGTCTTGTTGTTTGCAGGATCTCTTTACGGCCGCAGATATGTCAGAGATTTGAGGTTTTACCAGACTCCTGATATTCATGGCACTAGTGAAATCTCCACTTCATCTCTACTTTGGTCATGCTGTGTCCCATTACTCATGCGCCTACTACAACCACACATTCAATCTCAGTTAAATCTTGATAATCTGCCATTGTAGCAGCAGTAACCGATTTGAGGTTTTACCAGACTCCTGATATTCATGGCACTAGTGAAATCTCCACTTCATCTCTACTTTGGTCATGCTGTGTCCCATTACTCATGCGCCTACTACAACCACACATTCAATCTCAGTTAAATCTTGATAATCTGCCATTGTAGCAGCAGTAACCGATATAACAAATGCACCAGACACTTGTTGTCTTATGTAGGCGTTGCCGATCGTAGCGCCATAATCTACCTGTTTACATATCTTTCTATTTTAACACACATGCCTATACCAGTTTCTTTAGCGCTTCAGTGAACATCAAAGGAAATAAATCTACTAGTAGATGACATTAATGGCTACACAAATCTAAGAATATTGCAAGAGAGCAAAATTCCAAATGAAATGAAGTTGTTTATGAGTAAACTGAATATATCGCTACAGTTTGTCAGTCACATTAATCAGCTCTCCCTCTGAAACATACTTTAACAAAATTGCGTGGTAAATATTTTAGAAGTCTAAAAAGAACAGATCAAGAAATACATCTTGAAAGCAAATTACTTCTGACAACAATGAGTGTGATGATGTAGTAGATGAAACACTTGACTTTGATTTGGGAGAAGTATTTATTAGGTGATGGATAGTACTTCATTTATTTGAGAGTGTGATGGCTGTACATGAGTGGCAGTTTTTATTGAGAAATATTTTAGTGTTAGCTGGTGTAGTTATTGTAAAGTTTACGCTTGACAGCAGAAAGTGGCTGAAGATCACCCTTTGTGATGAGAAGGATACTCCCAGTGATTGGGCAGGTTCATGATGCTGTGATATGGTAGACCTTTCGAAAACGATTCACATATTGCAACAGTTGGCGATGAAAGACTCCATCCAGAAATTTAGATGCCGAGATTTACTGCCAGTCAGGGTCGACCTGCACACATATTTCGCCCACATTCCGATTACTAACGTGGTACTAGGCGTTACATAAACAAGATAGAAACCACCCCCCCCCCCAAAGTAGTGACTGGCATGAATGAGATATGATTTCTCGTTAATAATCTGAAAAACAACAGTAGTATAAACGATAGAGGAAGTAACAGAGAGCTTTCATTGTTTCGTAGAACTGTCGTTGTGTGATCTGAACGATACCCATATTCTACGTGGTCATCTAAACATGATTATTGGCAGACTAAAGCCGTATATATTGGGCCGTTGAAGGATGGGAAATTTTGTATGAGCTTGAACACTGACAGGTGTAGAATGGTGATGTTATGCATATGATGTCTGCTTTGCTTGCTATTCCACTGGGCTGTGATGAAATTCAGTGGGCTCAATTAGATTTGTCAACAGGAAGAAGATACATACGACTAAGGTATCAATAAAGAATGTTTGTGGCATGCAGTACTCATCAGTGACAAATGACATGATTGTGTTGTTAGTATAAAAGCATAATGAGTAGCATATATGGTGTATATGGGACGATAACTTATCTTCAAATGTAAGAAATGACAAACTTATAATGGAAAGTGAATTTCTGACACAATGATGAAGTATATGATGACTCAGTAGATGCAAATTATAGAGACAGAGTTTACAAAGATTCAATTAATTTACAATAAGTTGCAGGAAGGTTGATTAGTGGACTGTCAGGGCCAGGGTCATAAGATATCTTACACATTTGCTTGCTCAGGGTAGCAAATGACTGTGTTTCTTTATTTCATGTTTAGCATTGTACTTAAAGCCCGTCAAGCTGTGTCCCCAGTCTAGTCACAGAGTAACCATTCGTCCTTCTGTTTCATTATCCTAGAAATTATTGCAACATTTTAAAAGCAAAATTTCCTCTGCTTGTTGGTAGCTCCTCAGATCTGTAGCAAACGTGGTCACAGAATGGTTGGAGGTGCTGCACATGGTTCTCTACCACTTTTATGTGTTAGTCCCACAGAAGATTCATTCCATCTGTTGCTGTACCTTTTGCAGTCAAGAGGCAGCTAGCTGATCCTAGAGGGATTAATGGAAGTTTCAGAGTGAGATGATATATCCATTTCAGTACTTTTCCTCCACCTCTCCCATTATTGCTTCATAGCCTAAAAGTAAGGACACCATCAGCAGATATGATGTAACTGCGAGACATTTTGGTAGTGTTGACTATGTGTCCAGGAAAAAGGGTAGCACAATGTTAGTCATCTTTCTTCTTCCTTGAATAGGTTATCTAAATGGACATTGGTAATCTGGTACTCACAAAGGCTCTGTATACTCCTCTCAAGAAAATATGTGATCCAATTGCTGACTGTTTCAAATCTTTGTACGATGACTGCAGATTGCTCTGAATTGGACGTTTCTCGTGAGAGTGGAATGTGTCATCTATGTACAATGCTAGCTGGCCTCAAGTTGTCCCTGTACTGTGTGTAAGACAGCAGGCTGGAGACTGACTCTTGAGGTATGTCAGTAGGGATGGGTGTTCCATAGACATCCTTCTGCTATGACAAAGACTCTGCATCATTCCAGCTATCATTTAAGGGCGCTCACTTGTGCTAAGATTACCCCTATGACTAAGAACGTACAGAGGACATCTTCATATCACATGGAATCCAATGTTCTTGTCACACTGATAAGTACCAGTACAAAGTATTCCCTCCACCATCTCACATCCAGCACTTTCTCTACGAGCTGCACCTGTGTGCATATTGTTTTATGCCTCTCATCGAAGATGAACTGCTCTACAGTGAGAAACTGTGTTTCTTTAATGTGCTGGAGCTGATGGGGCAGGTACAGATTTACCTTAGTGCTGGCAGCAGCATCATTGATCAGTAGGTGGTTGACAGCTGAGGGTCCTACCTGTCTTGAGGATGGGTGCAACTTCTTTTCTCTGTTAGTCTCTGGTGTCTCCCAGAATGGGTGATCTAGTTGATATAGTTCATTGCCTACAGTGAGTCACATAAGGCGAAAGAGTTAATTATTAAATAGACTGAAACTCCAAAGACTGAAATAGCAGGCTTGTTGTGTCACTTCTGAGATAATTTCCTCAATGATCTCTCTCTCGCTGTTGTTTGCTGTCAGGTTACTGGTAAGGTCAAGACGACAACGATGTAGACTACGCCTAAAGTAAGACAAAGCATTGGCTTTCCTCACTGATCACAGAGCAGGAGCATTTAGGGTCAGCACATGGGATATCTTTGTGGATTGCCACTCCAACACGGAATTTTGCCAGTCTTGACTGCTGTAATCGTCGACTCTTGGCTTCAGTTAATGCCGTGTTCTGTTGTCCTCATCTGCCCTTAAGTGCCATATATCTTTACCAACCCACTAGTCAAATGACCAGTATCGTGTTCAATCTGCACATGTACTGACCAACTTAATTCAGCAATGACAGCACAGCCCTGTTCCTATCGCGTTTTGCGACTTGGTTACTACAAGTTTACTGAGGTTAGCATCATCAACCATTCTTAATTAAAAAGAATACACTCATGAGAGAGGCTGTAAGTTGCGAGGAGCAGCTGTTAGCTGCATTAGGGCTTCTAGCTGTTGGCCGAAGTTACAAGGATCTCAAATTCAGTGGAGTTGTATTCCTGCAGTCATTATCTAAAATGATTCCTGATACCATAATTGTGATTCATAGTTGCCCGAAGGGGGCGTCTTGGTAAATAAAAATAAATGTAACAAAATATTTTCAAGTAAACTTCATTAATTTATTTATGTATGTAGCACAAAAGATGACCCTTTACATTTAACAAAATCATTCCAGATTAGAAGAAAAGAGACTAACAATGGTGGTGGCGTACATCATCCAATAAATGCAATAACAGACAGATAAGAAATGAAGCATTTGGCAACTGTTAGATTTGTAAAAAGAAAGTGCTACACTTTGCTCTTCATAGCAAAAGGCTTGGATACAGGCTGAGGATTGGAACTTTAATAGTGGTAATTATTTATTTACAGCTTGTACAAAATAGACACATGTTGCAAAGTTTTACTGACCTTCAAAGTAGTCACCAGCATTGTGTATAGCCCGTTGGCAGCGACGTGGAAGTCGTAGGATTCTCTTAGCAGTGCCAGTCGTGTTGACAGCTCGAGTGGCAAGGTCTATTGCCTGACGAATTTGTAGCAGTTCTGAAGCGAATGCCGTGAATGGTTTCCTCCAGTTTAGAAATCGAGTTGAACTCACGAGGTCTTCAGTCAGGAAGTGCAGTAGGTGGTATAGCACTTAGCAGCCCCATCAACTAAACAAATCAGTAACAGCTTGCACGGTATGTGCTTGAGCATTGTCCTGCAAAATGATGGTCAGGTCCTGCATAAAGTGTCATCGCTTCTGTCTCTATGCTGTTCATTTTTGGAACACAACTTACGACCTGCTTAGAGACAAAAGTGATGACACTTTCTGCAGGACCTGACCATCATTTTGTAGGACAATGTACAAGCACGTACAGTGAAAGCTGTTACTGATTTGTTTGACTGATTGGGCTGCTAAGTGCTATACCACCCACTGCACTCCCCTGACTTAAGCCCGAGTGAGTTCAACTCGATTTCTAAACTGAAGGAAACACTTCACGGCATTCGCTTCAGAACTGCTACAAATTCGTCGGGCAATAGAACGCGCCACTCAAACTGTCAATACAACTGGCACTGCTAAGAGTATCCTACGAGTTCCACATAGCTGGCAACGAGTTATACACAATGCTGGTGATTACTTTGAAGGTCAGTAAAACTTTGAATCACGTATTTATTTTGTAGAAGCTGTAAGTAAATAGTTTCCACTATTAAAGTTCCAGCCCTCGTACTTTTAACAATGGAACAAGTATATTTTACCAATAAAAGTACGTCATTGTCTACATTTTGGCTTTTAGGTTTTATTTTGAATACATATCGGATTTTAAATCAAAGATCTAATCTGTCTGAATTTTGATGTCTAGCATTAATTTCCGACTAGAATCAGAAATAAAACCGAAAACGAAATACAGAAGGTCGTATCTTTTACTCCCTCCACGTGGCACATGAAACCATTGTCAATTCGTTAAAAAATAAAAAAAGCTCCATTTCTTGTATTTCTGCTGTTATACTCCTCACACTCCAAAAACCTCTGCAGTCTTTACATTTCTCTAGAGATTCTGTCATTAAAGTTTCATCCACCACACACTCTGTCATGTATATCGAGACAACATTTAATCTTATGTGCAATGATAGAATATGAACTTTTGTCAGGCAGTTGGTAGATAGTGCTACACCTGGTACAATTTGTTGTATAAAGTGGTGGGGGAGGAGCAGGTCGGCTGTTGGGGGGCATACTCAGCCGATCGCCCAAAAAAAAAGTTGGTCAGTCAATTGGACAAAGTGTCTATACGCATGCAATTTGTCAGTTAGTCGGTTGCTGCATAATATGGACCTTTTATTGATATACACTTTATCAGAGGAACTGCAGCTCCATTCCTTTCAAACATATACTTTAACTGAAAAGCTTGGGAGATGCCATGTTACATTTCTTCATTTTAGTTGAAGCTAGTTATTTAGTGTCTTTTATAATATAACTTATGTCCTATGCATATCTGGTGTTTCAAAACACTAGCACATTGAGAGTATCTCGAAATGGTGTTGGTACTGGTAAAGATTTTTGTAATGAAATTTAAGTAATGACTCATTGGCGTTTAACGCCTTCAGGAGCTCTATAACACAGAACAAAGTCACAATTTTTTACATGTTCCCTATGGTCTAGTGTATAAAGACGTGGAGTGGCGAAGTGGAAAGTGCTATCATCGCATATTTTTTTATTCACTCGATGTTTCTGAATGATTCTGGGACTTTCTTAATACTTTGATCGAAGCATGTTCTGTAACATTCGATGTCATGTACATAAAACAGCCCCCTCTCTCACGAGTGAGTAGACATTATCAATAATTTACAAGTTAAGCATGAAACATGGAAATACGAGTAAATATTCAAAGCATGTTGATTATCCGGTAAAAGGAACTACCATTCAAAATAAAGATTGGCACATTTGAAAAAGAATTCAACAGTAACGTTCTCTCGGCTGTAAAGCATAAAAGAACATTTAGAAGCTAGTTATTTTAGGAGATTTCTTTTCTAAACAAGAATGCCTTCAATTACAGTACTCGTACAACCCCCCAAGCTCAGGGGTTGTAATACATCAGAATGACCAAGA
Source organism: Schistocerca nitens (assembly GCF_023898315.1). Classification (NCBI taxonomy): domain Eukaryota; kingdom Metazoa; phylum Arthropoda; class Insecta; order Orthoptera; family Acrididae; genus Schistocerca; species Schistocerca nitens. The sequence goes on from NC_064617.1 coordinate 388,153,059, forward strand.
GGAATGGTTTGGGAGAGAGGGATGGCTCACACCAAAGTGTGCACAGGAACGCCAGCAAGTATGTCATTGACTTTATAGGACTGAAGGTAGACAGCAAGCTTTCCACTGATCCCGGTGATCGCGCCGCACAGCATGCTTGCATGGGTCAGGGCCAAAGCCAATGCCAGAATCTGCAGCATTATTGTCCAGTACCCTGTCTTGTAGATATAGAGCTCCTACTCACTCCATGGCTACGCAGCTGCCGTGCATGTTGGCAGTGCCAGTACCCCAGGAGATGGGTTGCTGCTCCCTCAAGCACAACTCATGATCCCCGCGTAGAGCGCCAAAGGGAAACAGCCCACAGCTGTCATTGCAATAAGCCTTAGCAGCTCCGGCCATCTGTCCAGAGCAGCTCGGTCAGTGTCTGCAGACAACTCTGCTCTTGGGAGGCCGTGAGTTCGCTTCCTGGCTCCACACTGCGGCCAGCAGCTTGTAATCTGCCGGACGATGCCATCCAGAAAGCAGAGGCTACCAGTCCTCTCGTTCCTCCCACCAGTGCAGCTCCAAGGTATGGTCCGCCCTGCTACAGCTACGGCGCCTCTGTGCAACGGAGGTTGGTCATAGATTCAGCCGGTTGGTTGGCCGCCGATGCCCATGTCCAGAAGGTTATTGTGGTTGGCCTGCAACTTAAACAATCGTCATTCCTCCATTTCTAGACATGGAGAGAACGGAGACCTGACTGACCCCATTTAAGTCTCCAGGCTCATTTATTTATATGTCTTTTCCATCCCCTCTGGAGGGGAAAAGTGCAGTGCTCTTTAATAATTGCCACATCAGGTTTCCTCATCTAGCTTTGTCCCTTACACACAGGTCACTAGGTGCTGTTCACAGCGTGTCAGTGCTTTGTGCTGTCCTAATTACTACACGCTTGTGTACAGTGCCCAACAGGTGGTACCTTCTCGCTTGCACACAGTGTTGTAAACCTGCCTTGCAGACTCGTTTGCTAAATATTAACATTGCCCTGCCTGCCATCCAATGTTACATTCGATCCTTCCAGTACTACCTTCCAACCTAAGCAGCGAGTGAAATTTACAAGAGTTCCTAAATTCCACAACTGTACTTATTCGTGGTGCTGCAGTAAATATGCAGAGGAAATGGTACAGGAATGATTCTGCTGGTGTGTCTTCTCGTTTTCCATATCTTACAATCAGGGAACAGAAAGCAGCAATAAAATTCAATTGTCAAGAGTATATCGGAACTTTAAACTCTGTTTATGGAGATACTAGTGCTCTAAGCTTCTATACTTGGGACACTGCTGTTCTTCTATGATAATAGTGAAAGATATGTCGGGAGGTGATACCAGTATATTTTAATAGTAAAACTGTCCTGAGCTTCAAGAGGCCATAAACTAAAGGACAGTTAGGATGAATGATTGGTTTGGCAGAAATAAGTTGATAAGTTAATAAAAAAAATCACCTTTCTGAACTTTGATCAAGAGCTGAGCCCAACATGAGAATTCATGACTCTGAAATATCACCTACATGAAAATCGAGATATTTAGGACTGTGAACCCAGGACATCTTAAAATGCCAAAAATATATCAGCAAAACTCATAGTACCTTGAATGAAGTCACTACAACTTCCATATTCAGGTGCCACTGATGCTGGCGTGAAACACATCTTACAACCATCCATACTTAGTGTATTACATAGCAAAGATGCTGTGTCCAGACTGATCTCTCTTCCAAACATCATTTCTCTTCCTAACATTATTTCTCTGACGGACTGCATCATCCACTTACAGTTGGAGCTCCCAATAACAAGCAATGTATCTGTCTATGCAGGGCTGGACCCTGTAAAAAGAATAGCGCCAGTCTCAATCATGAAGTGACATATGCTGGCTCAGACACACCACCATTCAACATCTCACAGCTGTTGGTAATGCATACAAGGATAGCTATATGGCCAGCACCCACACTCATCTTTTGTCCAAAGATTTGAGAACACGACATTCACATAACTTGTTCACTGGCAGAATCCTGTTAACTTTCGCAATTCTAGCTGCTGATGAAGAACAGCCCACCCCCATTGTGACCTCTCACAATTAACAGTGTCCCTAGCCATTTTTCGCTATCATATATACATAAATGAAGGTGTGAAATAATAGAAATCAAGTCGAGAAAATGTTAATTCTGTTGTTGCAAAAGATGATGCTCTACTATTACAGTTGTCCTATGATTATTTACAAGTTTCATTTTTGATAAGCATCCCAAGAAATGGAATGAAACAAGGCATTATAATATGAAAAAATTTACTGCATATAATATTTTGCAAATGAATTAACCACAGAAAAGCTCCATAGTGCTAAATTATTCTTTTCATACCTTCCATTTTATTAAGACACGAAAATAACGATATTTTCATCCATACACAGAACACACCTGCAGTGTGAGAATGGCGATCTTCATCAACTGTCATCATAGTAAATTTGTGTCAAACGAACTTTGCTGTAGGTTCAGTGTGAATTGGAGGCTGGACAATGAGTAACAGAGAGCAATCAGTCAAATAAGCTTTTGCCTTTCATGCTTCTATAGAGCATGCACTGAAATGTAACCATGCAGAAGCGTAGGTAAAGACGGACAAGGAGGGCATGCTAATGCTGCTGTGTAAGAATAAGATACTGACCACATCTCAACCATGGTTACGGAGGCCCACTTAATATTTCAGTCTGGAATCTCACTGATTGGAGTAAATCTGTCTTCAGTTAGGAGTCCCACTTCGAACTGAGCCCCGATGATCAGCAAAGACCTTCCTGGAGACGCCCCGCTCTGCAGTTGGATACCTGACTGACTGTCGCCCGCAATACGGCAATGACAACCATGGTCTGGGGTGCCATTTATTTTTATAGCAGGGCCCCTTTGGCTGCCATCCATGGCAACCTTACAGCATAGTGGTACACCGACGATATTCTGTACCCAGTTTTGTTGCCCTTCATAGCAAGCCATCCTGGGCTAACATTTCACCAAGATGCCTTATGCTTATAGCTAGAGTTTGTACTGCTTATCTTCGTGCTTACCAAACTCTACCTTCACAAGCAAGGTCACCGGATCTCTCCCCAACTGAGAACGTTTGGTGCATTATGGACAGAACCCTCCAACCAGTTCAGGAATTTGAGAATCTAACGTGCAAATTAGACAGGATTTGGCACGATAACCTTCAGGAAGACATCCAACAACTCTGTCAGCCAATGCCAAACCAAATAATTACTTTCTTAAGGGCTGGAACTGGAACATCACGTTGTTGACTTGCCCAATTTGTGAAGTACCTTTTCGTGAATAAATCATCCATTTTTTCTGAAATTGTAATCATGAGTGAAGAGAAGTGTCAAAGGCAGGTGTAAAATAGTTAACTGGATTTTAGTGTCTTCCATATATATCAAGTACATGAATGGAGGGATGCTTCTGAGAAAGTCTGGAAAATGTTGTGTGTGAATTTCTTGTTCATGAAGTAGTGACAAAGGGAGATTTTTATTTGCCATCTACAGACTTGGAAATGCTTACATGTAGAATATTAAGGATGGACAAAGAATCTTCCAACATTGTGCGACATGTATTTTCCAAAAGTTATTTAGAGCAGTTTGCTTGAAACCACACCTATGTGAGAATCTTACTGGATCTACTAGTTATCAACATGCTTGAACTTTTTGATTTAGTGAACACAAGAGATAAAAATGTAAGCACAAAGCTATTACAGCTTTACTGAAAGCTGGCTTAGAACAAAAACTCAAGAACTGTAGAAAGATATCTCTGCTTAATAAATGGGACAGGAAAATAATTGTAAAACAACTGAGCAGTCAGCTCTGTGGAGTAAAATATGGAGAATTTACGTTAAAAAATTTGGGCGTAGGCCATTTTCTGTATAAGCTGTTGCCATTGTAATTAGTGAGGTAGGGGAAGGAAACAATGGTTCAACAATATTATTGAGCTGACCCTAGGCGCTCAATACTATTGCTAAATCACTACGGGTGTGCAGTGATGTTGAACGTGTGTGGGTTACGTTGAGAAGTTGTGCAATACTATTAAGCAGGTAAAAAAAATCGTTGAAGGGGCAATATTAACAATATTATTGGCAGTCTCTCACTGTTTGTTGTTGTTGTGGTCTTCAGTCCTGAGACTGGTTTGATGCAGCTCTCCATGCTACTCTATCCTGTGCAAGCTTCTTCATCTCCCAGTAACTACTGCAACCTACATACTTCCGAATCTGCTTACTGTATTCATCTCTTGGTCTCCCTTTACGATTCAAAAAATGGTTCAAATGGCTCTGAGCACTATGGGACTCAACTGCTGTGGTTATCAGTCCCCTAGAACTTAGAACTACTTAAACCTAACTAACCTAAGGACATCACACACATCCATGCCCGAGGCAGGATTCGAACCTGCGACCGTAGCAGTCGCACGGTTCCGGACTGCGCGCCTAGAACCGCGAGACCACCGCGGCCGGCCCCTCTACGATTTTTACCCTCCACGCTGCCCTCTGTAAGTAGGCTGTTTAGGTTTTTTTATTGGTAACGCGACCTCTGTATAAAAATCACTGGCTGTGCTGTGTGCAGTCTGTGTCTACTTTGCATTGTTGTCTGCCATTGTAGTGTTAGGCAGCTGGCTGTGAACAGCGCGTAGCGTTGCGCAGTTGGAGGTGAGCCGCCAGCAGTAGTGGATGTGGGGAGAGAGATGGCGGAGTTTTGTAATTTGCCATGAACTGCTATATATATTATGACTATTAAGGTAAATACAGTGTTTGTTCTCTATTAATATCTTTCATTTGCTAACTATCCCAATCAGTAGTTAGTGCCTTCCATAGTTTGAATCTTTTATTTAGCTGGCAGTAGTGGCGCTTGCTGTATTGCAGTAGCTTGACTAGCGAAGATTTTTGTGAGGTAAGTGATTTGTGAAAGGTATAGTTTAATGTTAGTCAGGGCCCATTCTTTTGTAGGGATTATTGAAAGTCAGATTGCGTTGCGCTAACAAAATATTGTGTGTCAGTTTAAGCACAGTCATTTATAATTGTTCTAAGGGGACGTTTCATATGTCGACCCTTAGCCTAGGATACCTCACTGGAATCTTCTGATTTTTTCTTTTAGTTTGTGTAATTAGTGTAGATTTTGTTTATTGCTAGCGCGTAATTGTAGAGAGAATCTCCTTTGTAGTTGCAGTCTTTCATTGTTGTACAGTAAAACAGGTGTGGCACGCATGTAGATTTGCACCAAGTATTTTCGCAGCTGCAATTAACTAGATATTATTTTCAGTGCTATGTTAATGTGTTCCCCTATTTTTGCTCTTCAAATTGTGTTTTTCTGTGTTGTCGTGTGAAATATTGTGACAATAATGGCGTGTGAAAAACGTAACACTAGGCTCCAAAGTAAATTGAGAAATGACAGTGAAGACGAAAGCAGTGTGTTAGCGCCACCGTTTAGTGAATTAACTATTGTTCAAAGTAGTAATTTGGTAATTGTGCATAGGGAAATGGAGCGGGTGGCAAATAATGGTGTAGACAGTGAAACAGGTAGTGAACAGGGAAGCATTATCTATCGATCGGTCGGCAACAGCTCGCCTCAGGAATCCGAAATAACAGGACACAGTTTCGCAAATACTGTATATTCAGGTTTTGGGTCCTCACCGTTTTCTCAAATGAGTCAAGACACATTTTCTGCTTGTCAAAATGTGAATGTTTACGGTGCAAATTCACTGCCGAAAAGCACTGAGGAACATGTTCCAGACACCAGTGCATTGTTATTACAATTAATACAACAAATGGGACAAACACAACAAAAGCTTCAAAAGTTAGACACAATGGAACAAAATCTTCGAAAGTTAGACACAGTAGAACAAAATCTTAAAAAGTTAGACACAATGGAACAACACCAGAGACAAACACAGCAACAGTTAGACGCAATGGAACAAAATCTTCACACCACGCTTGAACAAACACGTGAAGATTTAACTACTGAGTTACATAACATTGAATCGAAATGTCAAAAAGTCTGTAATGACGTAAAAACTCAAATTTGTGAGCATTTTCAACCTATTTTTTCGCGGCATGAAAATGCATTACAGAATCACGAAGCAGCCATAAAAGAACTGCAAATTATTGTTCATGAAAATCATGAGACCTTGCAAGCTGAAATTGACTCAGTTGCATCTACCGATTCGGTTACGCAACTTGCAAAAACTCAGGAAAACTTGAAGGACACAGTAGATTCGATTTCAACACAAATGGACACTCTGAAACTTGGTTCAGAAAAACACACTGAGGAAATATGTTCACTATCGGAGAAAGTAGCCGAACTTTCGGATCAGGTCACTAACTTATCTACAAAGGTAGTTGATGATCTGAATGACACAAGACCTGTAGCCTTCACCGACACAGAAGAGTATGAACAAGTTAGAAAATTCAAACAAAATCAAAATCAAATCAATACACAGTACAAAAGAGAAATCCGGGCAGTACAAGATCAGCTGACACAGGTAGTACAAGAATTACGTATTTCAGAGGACACTCGCGCCCCAATACGGGAAGAGGGACATAGAAATACGGAACAACCACAAAATAATAACACAGGGCATTTCGGAAGTTATGAAAGAAATTGGCAATGTGCACCGAATTTTGAGATGGAACAGCCGACACGACCTAACAATGACCGATATGCTACTCGCCGACACGATGATTTTGACTATAAGCTGTTCATTACTACACGTAAATTCAAAACGTTTAAGAATTCTGCCAACGACAATCATCCACAAGCGTGACTCCATCAATTCTCTCATTGTTTTCCTCCCAACTGGTCATTGGAGCACAGGTTAGAATTTATGTGTGGCTACTTGGAGAATGAACCAGCTGTAAGAATGCGATCGGTCATTCACGATTGTCACAGTGAAGGAGAATTTTATCATGCCTTCCTCTCAGCGTATTGGTCTCAAGCTACACAAGACCGAGTAAAACATAGCATCATAATGATGAAACGTTTCGAACAATCTGAATTTTCCAGTCTTATGAAATATTTTGAAGACATGTTGCACAAGAATCAACATCTTTCAAATCCATACAGCCCTTCAGAACTCATCCGCATTTGCTTAATCAAATTACCTGAACATTTACGACATATTATTTTAGCAGGAGGTTGCAAAGACGACATTGAAGCTTTTCAGGGACTGTTAACAAGAACTGGAAATTGACACTGACAATCGCGGAACGCAGGAGCACAACAATTACAGATCACATCCGTCGCAATTCCGCGATGAAAGAAATAATAACTGGACGCGAAAAGGCTATTCTCACAACACAAATCGTGACCGAAACAGACACCACCCGTACGACAACCGTTGGCAGAGTAGTAATAATTACAGGGAAAGATCACCTCTCCGCGGTAATGACTATCACAGAGACAATCAGAGAAACAGACAATATGGGAACCAAAATAATTACTATCACGGGAGACAGAATAACTTCAGATGCAACGGTCCACCGTGCAGTGATAATTCAGGGAGAAATTCTCCACCACGTGACGGACAAGGAAGAAACTACGGAATCTACCGACATGACGACAGACGATATATTCGTATCGACAGACCTGAATTGCATCAGAACTGGCGGGATTTAAACATGGCAGGGCCTTCTCGTCAAAGTGAATTTGTGGAAGTTAGGTCTCCTAATCCCAATAACGACGCGCGCCAACAAAGAGACAGACAATGATTCGCACAGCAGGCAGCCGCGTGCGCCAGCTGGCTCAGGGAAAAATAACATAGACGCTAACCTTGAGAAAAATTCCAGTATTCTTTACCGACGTATACCACTTGATAATTGCGTTAAAGTTGAAACTCTGCGTACTAGGAAGAGCAAAGGGTTACACCATATTTCACATGTAAAACCATTTCTTGAGAGATAATCTGCTTTTTAACTTAGTCTTTGGTATAAAACTTTTCACTTCACATCTCTAGTATGCTTTGTCAGACTTAAGAAACTGTTAACATGCAACAATGTTTGAAGTTAAATATCCAGTCTAGAACCTAGGGAACATTTTTAAACAGAAATTACGAATGTATTGTTATAGTGAACAGACGACACAGTGTTGTATTTGTACATTCTTGCTTGTTAGCTGCACGATTACGTAACGACTATCAGGCTTACATACTTAGGACACATACTGGTACTGCTAATGAGATTTTAATGCAACATTTTGGTTTACTTGAAAATACATTCTGAATTTAAAGTACTTTCAGTGAGATACCAGATGACACAGTGGTTAGTTTATGTGACAGCTACACAATGTTATCACGACGCTACTAATGAGTGACAATTTACAATGTTGCTTTTGCGGTATATCTGTTTTATATCTGCACAGTTTTTCTGTATTATTCTGGAAAGTAAAACATGTTTTATTAGTTACTTTTGTGGTATAGCTACAATGAGACAGCCTTTTTCGTAGCACAACAATACGTTACATTATAGTACTTTCTTGATCACGGTAAGGTACGTAATGACTACGATATCTACACGCAAAGCATTTCACTTTAGTTTATGATGAGGTAAGTACATTGACTTCAGCAGAACTTTGCTTACAGAGGACGATAACTACGAGACTTCCACAGAGATTATCTTACAGCATGACGCACAGTTTAGCGCTACAGTACACGTATTTGAGTGATTGATTTCGCACTTAAAACATTTATTTTTTTTAAGATATTTGAAGTGCAATGATAAGGGTTTTCCGTGATGCATTTCATTCCATTGCTGTAGTCTGTAACACCTGAGGTTATAATTGCATTGATCCTCAGGGGGGTACACGCTTACTTTGTGTACCATGTGTTTGGCAAACACAAGGAGCCCTAGCTAATATGGTATTTGCTTATACAACTTTACACATCGGTACCATATTTCTCTAACACATAAATTACACAGCTACCTGATCATTTAACACAGAAAGAAACATTTTTTTTACTACGTCAGTGACAGATGTTTACGTAATTACACAGTTGGATAACTTCACACTTACGAAATTGTATGTTGTTTGTACTTTGTGAACTGTTCATATTTTTTTGGAACCATTGTGATACTATGTGAGCTTTGAATGATATATTTGGTATGGGATCACGATTTTTAAAGTACTTTTGAGGCCGATGACACTTTTGACATGAGCAGAGAATCTTTTTAGGTTTTGAAATTATTGGAGGAAGCTACGACGATTTTGAGAGTTGACTGAGGTGTTATGATATTATTACGATGACTATGTGTATTATGCTGTTGCGGTATGTTTATGATCAATAAGCTGATGCTATATGAGTTATTTGAGTATGCTACGTATCTGTTATCATAAAATATTGAAGAAGTGTCGACGAATAAGGTAAGGAATAATGAGTAGTGGTTAGGGACTCACTCTGGTTTGTGAAACAGGTTGTTGTAAACCAAGAATCGTGCTTTAAGAGTTATGAAATGTATGTAAATGCGTGAATGTATTACAATGCCGACGAAAATTTTTTGGACACTGATATATCAATAGGATTTTGTTTCTACAGATTTGTATCGCAAATTCTTGACCTGTGAAATATTTTTATATGAGACTGTCACTGTAGCGAAAACTGCTGTCGTAAATATTTCGGTAAGAAAGGTAAGTGACCGTGACGTGATTCGTTGTGAGCGGCCAGGTGTGCCAGCCGCCTTGAGAAAAAGCCATTAGGTGGTAGAAAAAAAAGGGAGGCCATTATCCTCGCTATTGACATTCCTTTGTAGAAAGCATCGTAAATACGACACCCACAAACTTGAAAACATGATTACACTGCAGAGTTCTTAATTTATGATATTTACTGAAATGAAATGATGAGAAACATTTTATGTCTATTGTCTTGCTGGTTGAAAGATTGTTTACTGCATTATGAAATGCCATATGGCTAGTGAATGACGTTTCACGCCTTGCTTTGCCTATTTTGTTTAATATTTAGTTCCTAGCTGCACTGCAGCATTGGTTAAAATAAAATTTTATAGATGTACTAATATAAATATTTTCTGTCTACAGATCCAGTAAATAATAGTTTTGTGACATATTTCCAAAAAAATGAGGGAGCACAAAAAAGACATTTCCCTTCACAGGAACTGCATACATAATTTTCTTTACAATACTTGGTAATTTATTTCATAGAATAAGTTTTTGTGGTGCACCACTTTAATTATATAGACATTAAGATGTGAATATACATTTCCCTTGTCTGCATTGTTGTCTTTACTGTACTATTTTTTCTGCTTGAGCTTTGTCATGTTTAGATGCTGCTGCTGTTTGCCATGCATAGTGCTACTAAATTTCACTTTGTATTCTTTTAAGCCAGTTTTACTACTGATTTATTTTTCTTGTTTGCTGCTCATTGCCTTATATTAGTTGTAATTTATGCTGCTTGCTTTGCCTTTTGTATTTTTTATCATTGCTGTTTGTGTTGATTGTTTTGTGCTGCTGCATTGCCTCGTTCCTTAGTTTAGCATCTGAGCTCAGTAGATTTAAGTTAGCTTAAGAAGGGGTAGACTATAGAAGAGAATGAGTTGCGATGAATTGGAAGAAATGCATTGAGAAGTTATACGAAAAACGTAAAGAAAGCAGGTATAGGTAGGATTTTCTTGAAAATAAATAATGAGGTAAGAAATATGTGAACATATAAATACAGAAAGCATGCTTGGATAGGATTTTTTTTGGTGGAAACAAATGTTGAGACAAAAGATCTATGGAATGAAGTTTTGGGTTGGACTGCAGTAAAACAAACCCTGTCCTTTCCTTGTGTTATCCCACTATGTGTTTGTGTACCCTTGTGTATTTATGTTCTTCCTGTCTTTGTGTAGTTTCATAGAATTTTTTCCTCTTCTAATACTAAGCTACATTCACTATGATGAGGAATACTGTTATCCTCAAATATAATTGGCATTAATAATATATTATTTACCTTGTAAATATGCTTAGACATTATTTATTCTGTTTTGTTTTAATGCTTAGGTGTGAAGTTGATGTTTCAAAAGTTATTCTGATCTTTTATGTATGAACTTATGTCATAATTCCTGTAACACTGATGTATAGGTATATTTTATTCTTTTGTAAAGCCTTTATTACTACAAATGTTATCTGTATTGCTATGTTTTAATGATGTTTTCTGTATCTTTGTAATTGTATTCTTATGTTATAAAATTGTAATTGACATCAGGCCATCAAATTAAGTAACTTGTAAGTTCCATTTCACTGCACACGTTTCTGTTGGTCATAGTATATGGACAATATGTGAGAAGTAGGGACTGTTAGTGTTTGCATGTGTGTTAATAATTCAGCAAGGGACTGGATAACAGCATTGCTGGTTCTAAGGACAATTAAAAAACTTTGTGAGTGCACAAGTGGTGGTTTATGGACTTGCTATATTGTCCGCAAGACTCTTCGATGGTGATTGTGCACCTGCACATTTGCAACAGATGACTGCTGGCCGTCTCTACAAGGACTACAGTGGGTCTGCGTCTTTGCTGACTCACCAGTACCATTATTTCTACAAGGACTGCAGTGGGTCTGCTCTCTGATGACCTAGCAAACGATATTCTTCAAAACTTCGATTGACTCCGCTGTGGGTTTGCTCTGTTGTGGCCCATTACCTGTCAGCATGTCAAGAGTCAGCACTGTCTTTCCGTTGGAAGGACAACACTACTTCTTCAAGACTGCATGGAAATCCACTACTTCTGTGTGCAATTTCTTTTACTAATGAGACTTTGTGAAAAAAAACTGTAATTACTATTATGATGAATGATCAGAACTATCTTTATGGACTGTGAGAAAATTTTAGCTTTTGACCAACATTGTATCAATAAGTGTGTGCATTTGATTTCTTTGTTATTGTAATTACGATTATGAAAATTTTTAACAAATATGTATTGCCCAGTGCCCAAAACAATTTGTAAAATTTTTTGTGGGGAGCATGGGGGCTATGTAAGTAGGCTGTTTAGGTTTTTTTATTGGTAACGCCACCTCTGTATAAAAATCACTGGCTGTGCTGTGTGCAGTCTGTGTCTACTTTGCATTGTTGTCTGCCATTGTAGTGTTAGGCAGCTGGCTGTGAACAGCGCGTAGCGTTGCGCAGTTGGAGGTGAGCCGCCAGCAGTGGTGGATGTGGGGAGAGAGATGGCGGAGTTTTGTAATTTGCCATGAACTGCTATATATATTATGACTATTAAGGTAAATACAGTGTTTGTTCTCTATTAATATCTTTCATTTGCTAACTATCCCAATCAGTAGTTAGTGCCTTCCATAGTTTGAATCTTTTATTTAGCTGGCAGTAGTGGCGCTTGCTGTATTGCAGTAGCTTGACTAGCGAAGATTTTTGTGAGGTAAGTGATTTGTGAAAGGTATAGTTTAATGTTAGTCAGGGCCCATTCTTTTGTAGGGATTATTGAAAGTCAGATTGCGTTGCGCTAACAAAATATTGTGTGTCAGTTTAAGCACAGTCATTTATAATTGTTCTAAGGGGACGTTTCACCTCCAATACTAAATTGGTGACCCCTCGATGTCTCAGAACATGTCCTACCAACCGATCCCCCCTTCTAGTCACGTTGTGCCATAAGCTCCTCTTCTCCCCAATCCTATTCAATACCTCCTCATTAGCTATGTGATCTACCCATCTAATCTTCAGCATTCTTCTGTAGCACCACATTTCTAAAGCTTCTATTCTCTTCTTGTCTAAGCTATTTATCGTCCACGTTTAACTTCCATACATGGCTACACTCCATACAAATACTTTCAGAAACGTCTTCCTGACACTTAAATCAATACTCGATGTTAACAAATTTCTATTCTTAAGAAACGCTTTCCTTTCCATTGCCAGTCTACATTTTATATCCTCTCTACCTCGACCATCATCAGTTATTTTGCTCCCCAAATAGCAAAACTCCTTTACTACTTTAAGTGTCTCATTTCCTAATCTAATTCCCTCAGCATCACACCACTTCATTCGACTACAGTCCATTATCCTCGTTTTGCTTTTGTTGATGTTCATCTTATATCCTCCTTTCAAGACACTGTCCATTCCGTTCAACTGCTCTTCCAAGTCCTTTGCTGTCTCTGACAGAATTACAATGTCATCGGCGAACCTCAAAGTTTTTATTTCTTCTCCATGGATTTTAATACCTACTCCGAAGTTTTCTTTTGTTTCCTTTACTGCTTGCTCAATATACAGATTGAATAACATCGGGGAGAGGCTACAACCCTGTCTCACGCCCTTCCCAACTACTGCTTCCCTTTCATACCCCTCAACTCTTATAACTTCCATCTGCTTTCTGTACAAATTGTAAATAGACTTTCGCTCTCTGTATTTTACCCCTGCCACCTTCAGAATTTGAAAGAGAGTATTCCAATCAACATTGTCAAAAGCTTTCTCTAAGTCTACAAATGCTAGAAACGTAGGTTTGCCTTTCCTTAATCTATTTTATAAGATACGTCATAGGGTCAGCATTGCCTCACGTGTTCCAACATTTCTATGGAATCCAAACTGATCTTCCCTGAAGTCGGCTTCTATCAGTTTTTCCATTCGTCTGTAAAGAATTCGCGTTAGTATTTTGCAGCTGTGACTTATTAAACTGACAGTTCGGTAATTTTCACATCTGTCAACACCTGCTTTCTTTGGGATTGGAATTATTATATTCTTCCTGAAGTCTGAGGGTATTTCGCCAGTCTAATACATCTTGCTGACCAGATGGTAGAGTTTTGTCAGGACTGGCTCTCCCAAGGCCGTCAGTAGTTCTAATGGAATGTTGTCTACTCCCGGGGCCTTGTTTCGACTCAGGTCTTTCAGTGCCGTGTCAAACTCTTCACGCAGTATCGTATCTCCCATTTCATCTTCATCTACCTCCTCTTCCATTTCCATAATATTGTCCTCAAGTGCATCGCCCTTGTATAGGCCCTCTATATACTCCTTCCACCTTTCTGCTTTCCCTTCTTTGCTTAGATCTGTTTCCATCAAAGCTCTTGATATTCATGCAAGTGGTTCTCCCTTCTCCAAAGGTCTCTTTAGTTTTCCTGTAGGCAGTATCTATCTTACCCCTAGTGAGATAAGCCTCTACTTCCTTACATTTGTCCTCTAGCCATCCCTGCTTAGCCATTTTGCACTTCCTGTCGATATCATTTTTGAGGCGTTTGTATTCCATTTTGCCTGCTTCATTTACTGCTTTTTTATATTTTCTCCTTTCATCAATTAAATTCAGTATTTCTTCTGTTACCCAAGGGTTTCTACTAGCACTCGTCTTTTTACCTATTTGATCCTCTGCTGCCTTCACTATTTCATCCCTCAAAGCTACCCATTCTTCTACTGTATTTCTTTCCCCCATTCCTGTCAATTGTTCCCTTATGCTCTCCCTGAAACTCTGTACAATCTCTGGTTCTTTCAGTTTATCCAGGTCCCATCTCCTTAAATTCCCACCTTTTTGCAGTTTCTTCAGTTTTAATCTACAGTTCATAACCAATAGATTGTGGTCAGAGTCCACATCTGCCCCTGGAAATGTCTTACAATTTAAAAGATGGTTAGTAAATCTCTGTCTTACCATTATATAATCTATCTGATACCTTTTAGTATCTCCAGGGTTCTTCCATTTATACAATCTTCTTTCATGATTCTTAAACCAATTATTAGCTATGATTAAGTTATGCTCTGCGCAAAATTCTAACAGGCGGCTTCCTCTTTCATTTCTTAGCCCCAATCCATATTCACCTGCTATGTTTCCTTCTCTCCCTTTTTCTACTATCGAATTCCAGTCACCCATGACTATTAAATTTTCGTCTCCCTTCACTACCTGAATAATTTCTTTTATCTCATCATACATTTCATCAATTTCTTCGTGATCTGCAGAGCTAGTTGGCATATAAACTTGTACTGCTGTACTAGGCGTGGGCTTCGTGTCTATCTTGGCCACAATAATGCGTTCGCTATGCTGTTTGTTGTAGCTTACCCATACACCTATTTTTTTATTCATTATTAAACCTGCTCCTGCATAACCCCTATTTGATTTTGTATTTGTAACCCTGTATTCACCTGACCAGAAGTCTTATTCCTTCTGCCACCGAACTTCACTAATTCCCACTATATCTAACTTTAACCTATCCATTTCCCTTTTTAAACTTTCTAACCTGCCTGCCCGATTAAGGGATCTGACATTCCACGCTCCGATCCGTAGAACGCCAGTTTTCTTTCTCCTGGTGTACTCAGCGACGAACCTGGGTGCACGAATGGCAAAACGTCATTTTTTCGGATGAATCCAGGTTCTGTTTACATCATCATGATGGTCGCATCCGTGTTTGGCGACATCGCGGTGAACGCACATTGGAAGCATGTATTCGTCATCGCCATACTGGCGTATCACCCGGCGTGATGGTATGGGGTGCCAATGGTTACATGTCTACGTCACCTCTTGTTCGCAGTGACGGCACTTTGAACAGTGGACGCTACATTTCAGATGTGTTACGACCGGTGACTCTACCCTTCATTCGATCCCTGCGAAACCCTACGTTTCAGCAGGATAATGCACGACTGCATGTGCAGGTCCTGTACGGGCCTTTCTGGATGCAGAAAATGTTCGACTGCTGCCCTGGCCAGCACATTCTCCAGATCTCTCACCAACTGAAAATGTCTGGTCAGTGGTGGCCGAGCAACTGGCTCGTCACAGTATGCCAGTCACTACTCTTGATGAACTGTGGTATTGCGTTGAAGCTGCATGGGCAGCTGTATCTGTACACGCCATCCAAGCTCTGTTTGACTGAATGCCCAGGCGTATCAAGGCCGTTATTACGGCAAGAGGTGGTTGTTCTGGAAGCTGATATCTCAGGATCTATGCTCCCAAATTGCGTGTAAATGTAATCACTTGTCAGGTCTAGTATAATATATTTGTCCAATGAATATCCGTTTATTATCTGCATTTCTTCTTGTTGTAGAAATTTTAATGGCCAGTAGTGTACATGGAGCATCCTCTGTTGGTTCTATTTAGTATGGGTCCCACGCACTTGAGGAATATTTGAAACTGTTATGCATGAGCCTTTTGTAAGCTGTCACCTTGGTATACACAGATTTTAATAGTTTCTAGAAAAGAAATATGCAAGGCAACATGGCAAATAATGAAACAAGAAGATGCATCAAAATGCACACAAGCAGCTCTGATAGATCTTGAGAAACTAAGTCACTACTTTTTAAACTCTTTTAAGGTATAGGAAACAATATTAAAGCAACAAGTTAACATCTGTTGATATTATGAAAGCTGGTTTCAAAGTTTCAAATTCTAAAATTCTGGACTGTCGTTGGTTGTCGAATTACGTAATTAAAAAGACTATACACTCTGTTTCTACACTATTACCTTTTATTTTTAATGAATGTGTGGAATTTCGAGTACACACACGCTCAGTCAAGGTATCAAAAGTTATCCCAATTTTTATAAAAGGGGACAAACAGCTTCCTCGAAGCTATAGAGCAGTCTCAATTATGGTAATATTTTTAAAGATATTTGTGGCACTTCTACACACACAAATAAGCAGCTACTTTGGAAAACACATGCTCCTAAGTAACGATCAGTTTGGTTTTCGCAAGGAGAGAAACACACAGCAGCCATTTTGAAAACTGTGGATTAAACTTCAATAGCTCCTGAAGGCAAAAACATGGTGACCTAAGCAAAACATTTGACTGCATTCCTGTTGCCACACTGATAAGGAAGCTGGGGTTTTGTGGGGTGTGTGGGAGCACATTAGCTGTGAAGCATTCTTATTTTTAGTAACAGAAAACAGTTTATTTCACAAACGTAAAATCCTCCTTAATGGAAATCAGCACATGTGTTCGACAAGGATCTATTCCTGGACCCTTCTTCTTAATTGCAGACCTCAATGATTTGCCTAATAACATAGCTCACTCTGCCATATGCTATGCAAATGATACAACACTACTTACCACACAATGGAGAATCTCAGCTCTGAATAAGATAACAAAAGAAACTCTTAATGCAGCCTTGGAATAATTTGCACCTAATAAAATTTTGTGTAATCCCAATAAAAACCAACAACTCCTAACAGAAATATCTATTGAGATAGAAAATAAGTTACTAAAACTTTCAGGTATTTACATGGACTCCAAACGCAGCTGGAAGGAACATATCAATCACATATGTGAAAAAATAGCTCAAGTGTCACACTCATTCTGAAGCTAAGGGGTTTGGTGAGCTTGGATTACATTAGGGTGACATACTTTGGACTAGTCCACTCACATATATCGTATAGTCTGACTGTGTGGAGACATTGCCCCCACATCAAGAACATTTTCAAAATAAAAAAAAACCGGTGTATAATGTGCAAAATAGGACACATAGAGCAGTGTTGTTCTCTTTTTCCCAGGCACAGAGTACTCAAAATTGTAAATTTGTACTTATACGTGTCTGTGCTCTATTTTAAAAATAATATTTCAAAATTTGCTGCTAGGGGAGAAACTCATGAACACGACATCAGAGCTAAATCTACTGTAAATATACCAAAGCACAAATTAACAAGAACTGAAAATTCTCACAAACTGAACCTACTCAAAATTTTTAACAAATTACCAATCTATGTTTGGTACATGGATCTGAAACTTTTCTAAAATTAAATGGCAAAGCTAGCTATCATATCACCCTATCTACCAATTAAAGATTTTTCCTATAGTCTACTGTATCATTATGTGCTGTGTTTGTAAAATTATGCTTCTATGTCTTGTATAATTATTGTTTGTCCACGATACTAAACACCTTTTTCCAAAGCTGTTTCACAGAGGAAGACAGCACTGCAGTTCCTTCTCTAAATCCTCGCACAAACGAAAAAATGGCTGACATCGAAATAAGTGTTCAAGGAATAGAAAAGCAACTGAAATCACTCAACAGAGGAAAGTCCACTGGACCTGACGGGATACCAATTCCATTCTACACAGAGTACGCGAAAGAACTTGCCCCCCTTCTAACAGCCGTGTACCGCAAGTCTCCAGAGGAAGGGAAGGTTCCAAATGATTGGAACAGAGCACAGGTAGTCCCAGTCTTCAAGAAGGGTCGTCGAGCAGATGCCAAAACTATAGACCTATATCTCTGACATCGATCTGTTGTAGAATTTTAGAACATATTTTTTGCTCGCGTATCGTGTCCTTTCTGGAAACCCAGAATCTACTCTGTGGGCATCAACATGGATTCCGGAAACAGCGATCGTGTGAGACCCAACTCGCTTTATTAGTTCATGAGACCCAGAAAATATTAGATACAGGCTCCCAGGTAGATGCCATTTTCCTTTACTTCCGGAAGGCGTTCGATACAGTTCCGCACTGTCGCCTGATAAACAAAGTAAGAGTGTACTGAATATCAGACCAGCTGTGTGGCTGGATTGAAGAATTTTAAGCAAACAGAACACAGCATGTTGTTCTCAATGGAGAGACGTCTAGAGACGTTAAAGTAACCTCTGGCGTGCCACAGGGAGTGTTATGGGACCATTACTTTTCACAATATATATAAATGTCCTAGCAGATAGTGTCAGAAGTTCCATGCGGCTGTAGTATACAAAGAAGTTGCAACATAAGAAAATTGCAGCGAAATGCAGGGAGATCTGCAGCGGATAGGCACTTGGTGCAGCGAGTGGCAACTGACCATTAACATAGACAAATGTAATGTATTGCGAATACATAGAAAGAAGGATCCTTTATTGTTTGATTATATGATAGCGGAACAAACACTGGCAGCAGTTACTTCTGTAAAATATCTGGGAGTATGCGTACGGAACGATTTGAAGTGGAATGATCATATAAAATTAATTGTTGGTAAGGCGGGTGCCAGGTTGAGATTCATTGGGAGAGTCCTTAGAAAATGTAGTTCATCAACAAAGGAGGTGGCTTACAAAACACTCTTTCGACCTATACTTGAGTATTGCTCATCAGTGTGGGATCTGTACCAGGTCCGGTTGACAGAGGAGATAGAGAAAATCCAAAGAAGAGCGGAGCGTTTCGTCACAGGATTATTTGGTAAGAGTGATAGCGTTACGGAGATGTTTAGCAAACTCAAATGGCAGACTCTGCAAGAGAGGCGCTCTACTTCACGGTGTAGCTTGTTGTCCAGGTTTCAAGAGGGTGCATCTCTCGATGAGGTATCGAATATATTACTTCCCCCTACTTATACCTCCCGAGGAGATCACGAATGCAAAATTAGAGAGATTCGAGCGCACACGGAGGCTTTCCGGCAGTCGTTCTTCCCGTGAACCATAGGCGACTGGAACAGGAAAGGGAGGTAATGACAGTGGCACGTAAAGTGCCCTCCGCCACACAGCGTTGGGTGGCTTGCGGAGTATAAATGTAGATGTAGATGTAGATAAGTTGACGAGTGGCGCGGTGGTTGTCGGAAACGGCCGTGCCCCAGAATTACGATTTCGTGAAGCCAGAGGAGCGGAGAAGGCAGCGTCGGTTGCTTGCAACAGTGCTTGCATCACAACCCGTGTTTTGCGCTTAACACCAAATCACAGGTGGAATTCGTGGAAGTATTGCCCGCTTAAGTGACACTTCCGTCGCTTCGGAAATCACCTAATTTGTTGACATTTCATGTTCGAGAGTTTCACCTATAACTGATGTATTATTTATGTATCGAAACAATGAAAATGAATGTAGATGAAAATACGACTTACGACGCTATGAATCGAAAGTAAAAAACTGTTTCTTGGAATTTGTTTACACTTTGCGTTCATTAAGCCGTAGACAACAGTAATGTACAAAAGAATAATTAATTGTGCCTGGAAGAACCGTCAAAAAGATGTTCGCTGAAGATCACTGTCATTTGTGTTTGTTTCAAGATCATCATCATCATCATCGCTTGAGGACATGGTGTTGATGATAACCTCATCGATGGCCATTTCCATTACTCTGTCTCGTCTCCAGTACTCTTGCTCCAGCTGCTGCACTTTCCTGCACTAACCTTGCCAGCTGTGCAGTAACTGAAAGGAAAGCAGAGTTAACAAGATTCTGCTATCTTTCCTTCGACATGTCACTAGCGACATTGTTCTTCCTGAAACTGTGTTTTATTTTGGCCTATGCGAATTCTGTCGGATTTAGATCGCAGTTGTAGGGCGGTAAACGCACTACTTTGTAGCCTCTGCTCTCAGCGATTTTATCCACGACGTACACTTTCACGGCTGGTTTGTTTTATACATCGTAGATAATAGTTCAGCCTCCTCAGTGAGTAGTTGCAGTTTATTTGCCCATCTTGCGACCACTGTAACATCGCAATCCTGAAATCATATATATTTGGCATTTTTTCCAACTTTCTATTGTGGCATGGCGCATTATTAATTCAGTCACAAAATTGGGTGGAATATTACGAACAGCAATATCTGCAAACCCCATCCCCCTCTCATCTACGTTGGCTAGTTTAATCAAAATTCAAGAAGTTCGTAAGTTAGTAGAAACAGTTTCTAGCATGAAACTTCCTGATAAAACTGTGTGCCAGATCGGGTTCCCAGATGTGAGTCCCGGACCACACACAGTTTTAATTCGTAGGGCAGTTTGAAAGTAGCTCACACTCAGCTGTGGGGTGAAAATACTTTGTAGTTTCTTGCATATTACTGTAAGTACTTGCCGAAATTGTCTTTTCTTGGATGTTCTGCTCAAATTTACAGAAGTTGTGTGTGTTAAGTACCGGTGCGAAAGTATGTTTGCCAAAAAGGAGAATGGCACAGAACAGATGGGCCGAAACAAATATATCGTTGGAACTCCTAAAAACACATATTTGGCACCATCAGCCAAGGAACTGCGAAATGAGTTTTCCAGTCAATTTTTTTCACCAGAAGGCAAAGTAGAACGGCAGTACAGATGTCTTTAACTTTTAGCCTTTTTTGTAATGTTATGGTAAACATAAATGGATTACATTTGTGATAAACATAGTAAATACTGCTTGCAAAACTGGAAGAGTAATTAAAAGGCAGTCTCTTGGTGAGATATCGCGCCGCATTTTTGTTTCCTGTTATCGAATGTTCGAAATGTGGATAGCAGGTTCTCACTTGTTAATCTAACTGACGTCCTCTGGTTTTAGTTAATTGAATAACGTTTCTTGGTAACATCAATATGTACTCCTCTAATTTTTTCGTTTTTCTATTCTTGAGTTTCGTCACGACTTTCAGTAATAATAACGCAACAACGGTGACGACTGCGCTGGTTTTTAAGAATAACTGCAATTCTGTAACAAGTACTTGCAGCGAGTTCCTGAAACTTGAATAAGTAAGCTTGAGTAAGTTGTTGTTGTAATGTCAACGCCTCAGCAAGTGCTTTACAGAATTTGTTTGTCAGTGGACGCAAGCCTTTTGTAATACTTTGCATCTAGGGGGCAGTCTGAAATTGGCAGCGGTCAGAGACTAATGAATATCTTTCAAGTAGTGCCGATTTTCTGCCTTTCTGACAGCACTAGCGAAATCGTCACGTTATCATGGCCAAACAGTATGTCCTGTATACTTTGTCTAGTGATTACTGCACAGTGTTTGTACCATTCTACGTCATAGTATAACTTATAGACACTAGCATTTAGAAATCTTCCTGTAGTGTATTTTATTATTGTCGTGCTTCATATGTATACTACAGTTAATGGACTTCATTTTATTATTATGAATTCATATGTATTACTGCATCCTGTATCATACAACAGCAATGAACCTTATTTCATTGTAAAATGATGAATGGTGAATAAAAATTCTTAATACAGGAGAAACCCTATGTTCAAATGGCTCTGAGCACTATGGGATTTAACTTCTGAGGTCATCAGTCCCCTAGTACTTACAAGGGAACCTCCCCATCGCACCCCCCTCAGATTTAGTTATAAGTTGGCACAGTGGATAGGCCTTGATAAACTGAACACAGCTCAATTGAGAAAACAGGAAGAAGTTGCGTGGGACTGTGAAAAAATAAGCAAAATATACAAACTGAGTAGTCCATGGGCCACATAGGCAACATCATGGACAATGTGAGCTCAGGATCGCCGTGGTCTCGTGGTAGCGTGAGCAGCTGCAGAACGAAAGGTCCTTGGTTCAAGTATTCCCTCCAGTGAGAATTATACTTTCTTTATTTTTACATCGTTATTATCTGTCCGTTCGTTCATTGACGTCTCTGTTCACTGTAATAAGTTTAGTGTCTGTGTCTTGCGACCGCATCGCAAAACCGTGCGATTAGTAGACGAAAGGACGTGCCTCTCCAATGGGAACCGAAAACATTTGATCGCAAGGTCATAGGTCAACCGATTCCTCCACAGGAAAACACATCTGATATATTCTATACGACACTGGTAACGGCATGTGCGTCACATGACAGGAATACGTTGTCGACCCACCTAACTTGTACACTTGGCGAATGGGTAAAAAGATTCTTCTAACTTGCCCGATTTAGGTTTTCTTGTGGATGTGATAATCACTCCCAAAAAAGTGATGAAAACACAATAGTTTGTCACATAAACTGAAAATAAAAAAATTAAACTCTTCAGTCAATGGAGGATTTGAACCAAGGACCTCTCGTTCCGCAGCTGCTCATGTTACCACGAGACCACGGCGCTCCTGTGTTCTTAGAGTCCTTGATGTCGCCTATCTTCCCATGAACTACTCAGTTTGTATATTTTGCTTATTTTTTCACAGTTCCACACAACTTCTTCCTGTTTTCTCAATTGATCTGTGTTCAGTTTTTCAAGGCCTATCCATTGTGCCAACTTATAACTAAATCTGAGGGGGGTGCGATGAGGAGGTTCCCTTGTTAGAACTACTTAAACCTAACTAACCTAAGGACATCACACACAGTCATGCCCGAGGCAGGATTCGAACCTGCGACCGTAACGGTCGCGCGGTTCCAGACTGTAGCACCTAGAACCGCTCGGCCACCCCGGCTGGCCCTAATATTTGCTACAATCAGAACTACCCTCTGCCATGCACTTTACAATGGTTTGTAGACTATGGATATTGATGCAGGGGGCACTGTAATAAATGAATATTGCTGCTACTGATGTGCCTTCTCCTTCTTCTGATATATAATTCATTTATCCAACTTCACATGGACTCCGTACGACAGTTCACATTGGCAGTTTTCACGTTAACAATCGTTGCCATCGGTGAGAGAAGCTACAAGTGAAAAAAATTCATTTCACCAATGCAGGATTAAACTTTAACCCTTTAAATCGATAGTCTTATCAACAGAATCACCTTGCCTGACAGAACCTCCAAGCTAAGCACATTCATACAGTAAATTACTGATGGAAAACTTATGATTTTCAATAGAACTCACATAAAGGAGAGAATTAAGTTGGCAGTTTGTTAGTAACTAAGGAAGAAAAAAAACAGCAATAGCTTCGAAAATTGCAATGAAAGTACCCCTTGAAGGCATATAACGAGCAGCTGCCTTACTGCTACTCTTTTTGGCATCAAGGGACGTGGATGATAACAAAGTTAAATCTTATTAAAAGAATACTGTAAAATTCTACGCAAAATCATCAGAGCATCAAAATGTATGTTTCCTGAAGAAAAAATTAAAGTCCTCCAGCAACAAGATTTGAGCTATTTGGAACAAAGCAATAAAAATGAGACAGGAAAAATGAATCAAGAAATTTCTTTGAAGGTAGGTAATGAGCTGATCAAAATAGTCCCAAAATTGCAGAAACTTTTAACAACTTATTTCTGGCAAATAGCAGACAATTTAGGTCTGAACACTTCCTTAGCAGACAGCCCACAGTTCCTAAGTCAAGCGTTTTAAATAAATCTGATAAAATTCAACTTCATACTACAGCTGGAAAAGAAGCCTTCAATGTTAGCAATTCTCTTAAAAATAAATGTTCAAACTGTTAGATGAAATCAGAAGAAAAAACAATGAAATGTTCAGCTGAAGTTAGTAGCATATTTTCGCAGTGTTTCTTCCCAGAGAGACTTAACATACTATTTCCAAACCATTTCACAAATAGGAGCCAAAATAGCAACAAAGAATTTCTGTCCCACATCATTTCTGTCAGTACTTTCAATATTGTTTGAGAATATCATACTGTACACACCTTACTAGGAAAACATGCTCAGTGGCAAAGTTTTTGCGTTTCAAAAAGCGTCTATCAACCGAATACTCTATACTTACCTGTGATCAATCGATCAGAAATCATTGCCATTGTGAGTATGTTGTGTCTTGGCAAGGCTTTCGATTTTGTGAATCGTGATATTCTAATGCAAAACTTAACATATTATGTAATAGTAGTTACAGCAGGTTCATGGTTTTCATCTTGTCTGAATGACAGAAGGCAATGCACATCAGTCCCACACCACACATAAGAATAGCACTCAGAATTAGAAGCAATTAGACAAGGTACACCACATGATTTGATTTTGGGTGCTCTGTTGTTTCTGAGATACATAAATGATCTTCCATGTTGTGACGGGATACCCTCCACTAGTATTACGTTTCCTCAACGGTAGTTTTGGACAGGTCATTATTATCTCAGTTGCTTTTCTGAAAACTATCATATAATTTCATACGCATTGTGTTATATTTGAAGCTAAAACTTATGAAAAGCAATTACTTCATAAAATATTTTAGTTTCGATGTTATAATCGATAAGTACTAGTTCTGAATGGATAGTTAATTTTTTTTGGAAACATTTGAAATTACGAATTATTTGCACACTTAAAATTACTATTATTAATTACACTATTCTGTACTGTTTACTACGTTTATTTCTGGATTCATTTATGAAATAATAATCGAAATTAATAATGTAACGAAAAGTAGTAGGAAGTCATTTGTTACATAAAATTGTAAACCCTTTGGAATATGGTTATTTTCAGTAGAGTCGTAAGTTTGCCTCTGATGCGACTGGACGTATTTTTGTGCGGACAACGTAATTTCGGCTTTGTTAATGTGAAGAATCAAAATACTGTTTGATGTACTAAAATGTGAGAAAATCAGTGGAAAATATATTTACGCAAAAAATTCTGCAACAACAATCTTCCTATTTATTTAGTTCAAACCAACTGTGAGGACCTGATCTTAGATTTCCAGCTTCAAGAACCAGGCCCCTAGACAAGAAGAACTGAAGCCATCTCAACATGACAAGCTTAGTAAACTTGAAAGTTTATTGTAGTCTTCGCTCCTCTCAAATCTTCATAAGACTTTACTTATTAATTACTTGGGCTGGGCATTGTTTAATTTGGATAACAGATGGAAGAAGGAAGGATGGACGTTTCAGAAGATGTGAAAATTTTTTAGTTTCAGCAGAGTATGGGAGTAAAAATAATAATAATAGCAGTCGCCTTACTCACTAATGAAATATTTGAAAACACCAACAGACAGATCAAGGCAAATGGTTTATCACTGAATTATGGTAAGAGTCAGTATACAGGGTGTTACAAAAAGGTACGGCCAAACTTTCAGGAAACATTCCTCACACACAAATAAAGAAAAGATGTTATGTGGACATGTGTCCGGAAACGCTTAATTTCCATGTTAGAACTCATTTTAGTTTCGTCAGTATGTACTGTACTTCCTCGATTCACCGGCAGTTGGCCCAATTGAAGGAAGGTAATGTTGACTTCGGTGCTTGTGTTGACATGCGACTCATTGCTCTACTGTACTAGCATCAAGCACATCAGTACGTAGCATCAACAGGTTAGTGTTAATCACGAACGTGGTTTTGCAGTCAGTGCAATGTTTACAAATGCGGAGTTGGCAGATGCCCATTTGATGTATGGATTAGCACGGGGCAATAGCCGTGGCGCGGTACGTTTGTATCGAGACAGATTTCCAGAACGAAGGTGTCCCGACAGGAAGACGTTCGAAGCAATTGATCGGCGTCTTAGGGGGCACGGAACATTCCAGCCTATGACTCGCGACTGGGGAAGACCTAGAACGACGAGGACACCTGCAATGGACGAGGCAGTTCTTCGTACAGTTGACGATAACCCTAATGTCAGCGTCAGAGAAGTTGCTGCTGTACAAGGTAACGTTGACTACGTCACTGTATGGAGAGTGCTACCGGAGAATTAGTTGTTTCCGTACCATGTACAGCGTGTGCAGGCACTATCAGCAGCTGATTGGCCTCCACGGGTACACTTCTGCGAATGGTTCATCCAACAATGTGTCAATCCTCATTTCAGTGCAAATGTTCTCATTACGGATGAGGCTTCATTCCAACTTGATCAAATTGAAAATTTCACAATCAACATGTGTGGGCTGACGAGAATCCGCACGCAATTGTGCAATCACGTCATCAACACAGATTTTCTGTGAACGTTTGAGCAGGCATTGTTGGTGATGTCTTGACTGGGCCCCATGTTCTTCCACCTACGCTCAATGGAGCACGTTATCACGATTTCATACGGGATACTCTACCTGTACTGCTAGAACATGTGCCTTTACAAGTACGACACAACATGTGGTTCATGCACGATGGAGCTCCTGCACATTTCAGTCGAAGTGTTCGTACGCTTCTCA
Organism: Schistocerca nitens; assembly: GCF_023898315.1. NCBI lineage: Eukaryota > Metazoa > Arthropoda > Insecta > Orthoptera > Acrididae > Schistocerca > Schistocerca nitens. The sequence continues at coordinate 388,179,551 of NC_064617.1, forward strand.
ACAACAGATTCGGTGACCGATGGATTGGTAGAGGCGGACCAAGTCCATGGCCTCCACGCTCTCCTGACCTCAACCCTCTTGACTTTCATTTATGGGGGCATTTGAAAGCTCTTGTCTACGCAGCCCCGGTACCAAATGTAGAGACTCTTCGTGCTCGTATTGCGGACGGCTGTGACACAATACGCCATTCTCCAAGGCTGCATCTGCGCATCAGGGATTCCATGCGACGGCGGGTGGATGCATGTATCCTCGCTAACGGAGGACATTTTGAACATTTCCTGTAACAAAGTGTTTGAAGTCACGCTGGTACGTTCTGTTGCTGTGTGTTTGCATTCCACGATTAATGTGATTTGAAGAGAAGTAATAAAATGAGCTCTAACATGGAAAGTAGGCGTTTCCGGACACATGTCCACATAACATATTTTCTTTCTTTGTGTTTGAGGAATGTTCCCTGAAAGTTTGGCCGTACCTTTTTGTAACACCCTGTATACAGTTCAGTACTTCTCGTAGAGAACTCCACTAAAGCCTTAGTACATAATATTCCATTAGAACACGTCATTGCTTTTGGCTCAGATGGTGCAAATGCTATCGTGAGGAAGCACAATTCAGTATCCAGTCGGCTAAAAGAGTTTCTTCCTGGGATCATATTAACAAATCGCATTTGTCATTCAATTCAATTGTGTGCTAATGATGGTTGCAAGGCACTTCCTTGTCGTTGTGAGGGGGCTGGAAGAGAGCTACACAATTACTTAAAACTAAGTTACAAATGGTAATGTCAGCTAGTTCAGTTTCAAAAATATATAGAGCTCAAAGTACATGAAATACTGAGACAGCAGTTGTCTACGTCTACAATGAATGGTACTCTCCCGTCATCACACTGCGTCAAGTAGTCCGGAAGCTGCTGCTCTACGTTTCAGCCGACCTCCAGTCGCTAGAGGAATGACCACTGCTCGTCTTTAGCCATCGAAGAATGTGGGTGAAGCTGATTACTTTTCAACTATATCAGTCGATTATATTGAAGTCAGTGACACTGAACAGATTCATTCGGACAAGTGCAAACAGTTCTGGCAGTTACATTGCTTATTATTATTTTGCTAAAGAGATTTAATGCTGTTTCGTAACTATGGAACACAGTGCGATTAGTAATACATTGCAGTTGGTCGGCAGAGATTGAAAACTAAAAATGTATGATATTTCCAGTGGTAGTGTGATATTTTGGTAGTGGGTTGCATGATCTATTTGTAGTGACTTCCTAACAGCACTGCGCCGGCCGAAGTGGCCGTGCGGTTAAAGGCGCTGCAGTCTGGAACCGCAAGACCGCTACGGTCGCAGGTTCGAATCCTGCCTCGGGCATGGATGTTTGTGATGTCCTTAGGTTAGTTAGGTTTAACTAGTTCTAAGTTCTAGGGGACTAATGACCTCAGCAGTTGAGTCCCATAGTGCTCAGAGCCATTTGAACCATTTTGAACCTAACAGCACTGGCTGCAAATCAGTACGGCACGAAGTCTCCCGAATGCTGCCGATCAGAACTAGCGTCTGCATACCAAGTTACAGTTCTCACATACAGTAGTAGTTTTACAATGAATTATTATTCATTCATTTCTTTTGAGTGCAGTCACTCTATGCGAGCAACTGAATGAAACTAGTCGACGCGTTCCGGCGCATTCAGTTCTCAGCGGATACATACGATGGTTTGGGCATTACTAAGTTAAATTGTGGACTTCACTCTGTTAGGGCATGTCGACATTGTTACTACCGTTCCGATATTTGCTTTTCAATGAGTGCTAATGAGTAAGTAGCTTTCAGTTAAAGTTTTCGTTCGTATATACACTCCTGGAAATTGAAATAATAACACCGTGAATTCATTGTCCCAGGAGGGGGAAACTTTATTGACACATTCCTGGGGTCAGATACATCACATGATCACACTGACAGAACCACAGGCACATAGACACAGGCAACAGAGCATGCACAATGTCGGCACTAGTACAGTGTATATCCACCTTTCGCAGCAATGCAGGCTGCTATTCTCCCATGGAGACGATCGTAGAGATGCTGGATGTAGTCCTGTGGAACGGCTTGCCATGCCATTTCCACCTGGCGCCTCAGTTGGACCAGCGTTCGTGCTGGACGTGCAGACCGCGTGAGACGACGCTTCATCCAGTCCCAAACATGCTCAATGGGGGACAGATCCGGAGATCTTGCTGGCCAGGGTAGTTGACTTACACCTTCTAGAGCACGTTGGGTGGCACAGGATACATGCGGACGTGCATTGTCCTGTTGGAACAGCAAGTTCCCTTGCCGGTCTAGGAATGGTAGAACGATGGGTTCGATGACGGTTTGGATGTACCGTGCACTATTCAGTGTCCCCTCGACGATCACCAGTGGTGTACGGCCAGTGTAGGAGATCGCTCCCCACACCATGATGCCGGGTGTTGGCCCTGTGTGCCTTGGTCGTATGCAGTCCTGATTGTGGCGCTCACCTGCACGGCGCCAAACACGCATACGACCATCATTGGCACCAAGGTGGAAGCGACTCTCATCGCTGAAGACGACACGTCTCCATTCGTCCCTCCATTCACGCCTGTCGCGACACCACTGGAGGCGGGCTGCACGATGTTGGGGCGTGAGCGGAAGACGGCCTAACGGTGTGCGGGACCGTAGCCCAGCTTCATGGAGACGGTTGCGAATGGTCCTCGCCGATACCCCAGGAGCAACAGTGTCCCTAATTTGCTGGGAAGTGGCGGTGCGGTCCCCTACGGCACTGCGTAGGATGCTACGGTCTTGGCGTGCATCCGTGCGTCGCTGCGGTCCGGTCCCAGGTCGACGGGCACGTGCACCTTCCGCCGACCACTGGCGACAACATCGATATACTGTGGAGACCTCACGCCCCACGTGTTGAGCAATTCGGCGGTACGTCCATCCGGCCTCCCGCATGCCCACTATACGCCCTCGCTCAAAGTCCGTCAACTGCACATACGGTTCACGTCCACGCTGTCGCGGCATGCTACCAGTGTTAAAGACTGCGATGGAGCTCCGTATGCCACGGCAAACTGGCTGACACTGACGGCGGCGGTGCACAAATGCTGCGCAGCTAGCGCCATTCGACGGCCAACACCGCGGTTCCTGGTGTGTCCGCTGTGCCGTGCGTGTGATCATTGCTTGTACAGCCCTCTCGCAGTGTCCGGAGCAAGTATGGTGGGTCTGACACACCGGTGTCAATGTGTTCTTTTTTCCATTTCCAGGAGAGTATGATTAGGCACTTCCTTAATAGTACACTTCCTGTCTGGATCAGAATGGTGAAAAGCTATGTGGAGTGGGAATGGAAGAAATCATGTGATTAAATTCTGTGCGATATACACTTCCTATAAATATATTGTGAAACTATTTTAATTAAAGAAATTCAAAGAAAATTAACGAACGATAACAAATATTTCACACAAAAAACTAACGTTATGTGACATTTTCTCGTAAAATAATAATAATAATATTTCCGACAACCGACGTTGTATGCTTAAAATTTTTTCTGTCCTCGTCACCTCAGCATTTACAGAAAGACACTGAAGAGCCAAAGAAACCTGTACATCTGCCAAATATCGTGTTGGGCCCCCACACGCAGAAATGCTGCTACACGATGTGGCATGGACTCGACTAACGTCTGAAGTAGTGCTGGGGGGAACTGACACGATGAAGCCTGCAGGGCTGTCCACAAATCCGTAATAATAGGAGGGCACGTTGCAGGGCATCCCAGTTATGCTCAATAATGTTCATGTCTGGGGAGTTTGGTGGCCATCGTAAGTGTTTAAACTCAGAAGAGTGTTCCTGAAGCCACTCTATAGAAATTCCGGACGTGTGTGGTGTCGCATTGTCCTGCTGGAATTGCCCAAGTCCGTTGGAATGCACAATGGACATGAATGGTTACAGGTGATCAGGCAGGATACTTACGTACGTGTCACCTGTCAGCGTCGTATCTAGACGTATCAGGGGTCGCATATCAATCCAACTGCACACGCCCTACATCATTACAGAGCCTCCACCATCTTGAACAGTCTCCTGCTGACATGCAGTGTCCATGGATTCATGAGGTTGTCTCCACACCCGTTCACGTCCATCCACTCGATACAATTTGAAACGAGATTCGTCCGACCAGGCAAACATGATTCCACCCATCAACAGTCCAATGTCGGTGACGACGGGACCAGGCGAGGCGTAAAGCTTTATGTCATGCCGGCATCAAGGGTACACGAGGGGGCTCCAGCTCCGAAAGGCCACATCGATGATGTTTCGTTGACTGGTTTGCACGCTGACACTTGTTGATGGCCCAGCATTGAACTCTGCAGCAATTTGCGGAGGGATTGCACTTCTGTCACATTAAACGATTCTCTTCAGTCGCCGTTGGTCCCGTTCTTGCAGGATCTTTTTCCGGTTGCAGTGATGTCGAAGACCTGATGCTTTACGGGATTCCTGATATTCACGGTACACATGTGAAATAGCTGTACGGGAAAATCCCCATGATGTATCCCATCGCTCGTGCGCCGACTATAACACCACGTTCAAACTCACTTAAATCTTGACAACCTACCATTGTAGCAGCAGTAACCGATGTAACGATTGCTCCAGACACTTGTTGTCTTAACATAGGCGTTTCCGACCGCAGCGCCGTATTCTGTCTGTTTACATATCTCTGTATTTTAATATGCATGCCGATGCCAGTTTCTTTGACGTTTCAGTGTAGCTTGAAGATGGTTCGCTGAACCTTCTGTCAGACACTGGTTATGCATTGCAGATTAGTCATGTAGATGTAGATTCCTAACGCGGTTGTCAGATACACAAACCAATACATGGTCACTCGCAAGAATCGTTTCTTTAGAGAGAGGGACATCTTTTACACTGATGCCATTGGATTAAGGGCTTTGATTGGCCTTATTGTACCTAGTAGAAGTATACAGAGGGAATCATCAAAGTCTCCACGAACTCTGGAAGACTGCTAGAGGCGGCGTTGAAAAATTCACCCCCGCGATTCGGTGTTTTGGAAAAGCTCACGAAAAGCTGTCAAAAGAGCTACTGCGCCGGGAATGAGGTTACAATAGACGAAGTGCCACCAGATTTTTGTGGTACACGTGTTTTTCGTCAACACATGCCCTCAAAACCAAACAACATGGAATAAAACATTTTGTTCTTGTTGACGTTAAGAAAATATAAACAATCTACATGGAGATTTACGGTGAACTGCAGCCAGCGGGTCCTTTCTGTGCTAGCAATAAGCCGAGCGAGGTTGTCCAGACAAGGGGTCGTATGAACATAAATGAGAACATTCTCCGGAGAAGATTCTCAGAGCAACAGTACATTCTCCGAGAAAGTTCTCCATTTCGCATGAATACAAAATTCGAAGCATATTCTCTGACGAGGAGATTCCTTCTCATTTTTTTCCCTCCTTCTTGAGAAGGTTCTCGATGTGTGTTATCTGCCGCACAAAACACATGCGTAATCTTGCATTTCATTCAACTCACTCAAACAAACTATTCAATGTGACAATGTGGAACTGGCATCAATGTGTTCTGGAAGATCTCGCGTGACAACGTGATTTATTACTTTTTACACAAATTATGCATTGATAATGATGGAGTATTGTTGTCATTACGTGGTGGGCTTTGCTCAAAATAATTGATAATTTGGTTTTGATTTAGAGTTACATAAAATTGCTTTTGTGGAAATTGTCCGTTTAGTCAAAGTTAATCTTTAGCAAAATTATTTGCCACTTCACTAACTGTACTAAACACAGGTCTTATGACATGGACATATACGTCGAAAAATGAAATAAACTTTTTCAGATTATTGCCTCGGCTAATTAGGTTTTTAAATCAAGCATGAGATCTTTAATTATTATTCGCATTTTGCTCACACACGCGCGAGAGAATAATTTCTTACCACTTTTAGAGTTTGTATTGTAGTCTGGGTCGTAGCTCTCGATCTCGGTTATTGAAGTGAAAATAGAAATCTTAAAACTACGTGCTCTGCTGCAATGTCTGGCGGCTGTGAAAAAAGTTATTGTAATTGTAGCAGGCGAGTTTTGCGCTTCCGCTAATTTTATAAGTTAAGATTGCCACGTAATTGACGTCGTTGGCTGCGACGGCCGCCGCAGTTGTTGCGCTGTAAATTACTTAAAATGCAGGTTATTTCAAAGAAGCGGACATGAGACAAGGCTCTCCTCTTACAAATTAAAAGTGAGTAATAACAAGAAAATAATATACGTATTATCTGATTAAAGATACAGTATTGCTTACATTCAACGGCACTCGCCAAGATGTCGTCTACTCGCAACGAAGACAAGAGAAGTGATAAACGGCTAAAATAAGACTAACGATAGCTCCTTTTTGAGCTATCTGGTCCATTCTTGTTTCGAGTGCATCTTTTTATTCTCTGCACTCGAAAATGTTTCACAGAATTTAGTATAATAATAATAATAATAATAATACGCATTAGAGAAAATTGTATCTTGCCTGAGCAGTTAGTGTTCACATATAATCTAATATTAAATTTTTTTCTCAATGTAATTTCCAAGTTATTTGTAATATTTCACTGGAGACGGTACAAAGAGTTTCACTACGTTTCGATTTTGCTTATATGTGCCGCAACAAATTATTAAGAAGATTACGGATAGTTTATAAAAACGCATTTTGTGACAATGTTACCGAATTTCCGATGTGTGAGAAACCTTTCTGATTATTGAAGTTAGGTGAACACATCAGCGGACGAAATCTTAAAATATTTTTCATCTACTCCAAACAGGAACTCTGTCAAGTGTATACGCGGAGATGAAACAAAATTCCCGGATTTCCTGGTTAAAAATACACTTTTCTCGGGTGAAAATACTGTATAACATAGGTGAAAATACATTTTTTCCGTGGTAAGTGACAATATACTGTCCCTCGAAGCTGTAGGTAAAGTTTATCAATCCTTTGAATGATGAATGATATATCGACATAGAACTTCCCGGCACTTCAGGAAACCAAACGCAGCAAAAAACAACGTGTTTTGGAAAGATCTTCGATGCGCGGCGACATTTACATCGCATATTTTCTCTCGAAAGTATGAACTGGAACTCCATCAAATACAGCACGGTGGCTTCTGAAGGACTGAAAACGATATTGCGATGCGCTTTTCTCAGCCAATCATAGCATGTCACGTAATCTTGCACGCCAACAGCAATATCATTGTTAAGTAGCGAGAACATAAATAGGAAAAGTTAATGGTTTAAATTAATGTTTATACAGCATAGCTACAAAAAGCTATGGTTTCATATATAATATCCGTCATCAGAAGTTTTTGGCTGTTTTTTTTTCTGAGAATGTGGTTAGGCAGGGTCCTAAGAGAACAGCTTGAATAGGGTATTTGACTGTTTTCTGAAAACGTCTTAAATGGTTAATTATGTAATTCCCCCCCCCCCCCACCCCTCCCCAATGAACCAAGGACCTTGCCATTGGTGGGGAGGCTTGCGTGCCTCAGCGATACAGATGGCCGTACCGTAGGTGCAACCACAACGGAGGGGTATCTGTTGAGAGGTCAGACAAACCTGTGGTTCCTGAAGAGGGGCAGCAGTCTTTTCAGTAGTTGCAGGGGCAACAGTCTGGATGATTGACTGATCTGGCCTTGTAACACTAACCAAAAGGAACATGCTGTGCTGGTACTGCGAACAGCTGAAAACAAGGGGAAATTACAGCCGTAATTTTTCCCCGAGGGCATGCAGCTTTACTGTATGGTTAAATGATGATGGCGTCGTCTTGGGTAAAGTATTCCGGTGGTAAAATAGTGCCCCATTCGTATCTCCGGGCGGGGACTACTCAAGAGGACGTCGTTATCAGGAGAAAGAAAACTGGCGTTCTACGGATCGGAGCGTGGAATTTCAGATCCCTTAATCGGGCAGGTAGGTTAGAAAATTTAAAAAGGGAAATGGATAGGTTAAAGTTAGATATAGTGGGAATTAGTGAAGTTCGGTGGCACGAGGAACAAGACTTTTGGTCAGGTGAACACAGGGTTATAAATACAAAATCAAATAGGGGTAATGCAGGAGTAGGTTTAATAATGAATAAAAAAAATTGGAGTGCGGATAAGCTACTACAAACAGCATAGTGAACGCCCTATTGTGGCCAAGATAGACACGAAGCCCACGCCTACTACAGTAGTACAAGTTTATATGCCAACTAGCTCTGCAGATCACGAAGAAATTGATGAAATGTATGATGAGATAAAAGAAATTATTCAGGTAGTGAAGGGAGACAAAAAGTTAATAGTCATGGGTGACTGGAATTCGATAGTAGGAAAAGGGAGAGAAGGAAACGTAGTAGGTGAATATGGATTGGGGGGAAGAAATGAAAGATGAAGCTGCCTGGTAGAATTTTGCGCAGAGCATAAATTAATCATAGCTAACACTTGGTTCAAGAATCATGAAAGAAGGTTGTATACATGGAAGAAGCTTGGAGATACTAGAAGGTATCAAATAGATTAAATAATGGTAAGACGGAGATTTAGGAACCAGGTTTTAAATTGTAAGACATTTCCAGGGGCAGATGTGGACTCTGACCACAATCTAGTGGTTATGAACTGTAGACTAAAACTGAAGAAACTGCAAAAAGGTGGGAATTTAAGGAGATGGGACCTGGATAAACTGAAAGAATCAGAGGTTGTAAAGAGATTCAGGGAGAGCATAAGGGAATAATTGACAGGAATGGGGGAAAGAAATACAGTAGAAGAAGAATGGATAGGTTTGAAGGATGAAGTAGTGAAGTCAGCAGAGGATCAAGTAGGTAAAAAGACGAGGCCTAGTAGAAATCCTTGGGTAACAGAAGAAATATTGAATTTAATTGATGAAATGAGACAATATAAAAATGCAGTAAATAAAGCAGGCAAAAATGAATACCAACGTCCAAAAAATGAGATCGACAGGAAGTGCAAAATGGCTAAGCAGGGATGGCTAGAGGACAAATGTAAAGATGTAGAGGCTTATCTCTATAGGGGCAAGATAGATACTGCCTCCAGTAAAATTAAAGAGACCTTTGGAGAAAAGAGAACGACTTGCATGAATATCAAGAGCTCAGATGGAAAACCAGTAATAAGCAAAGAAGGGAAAGCAGAAAGGTGGAAGGAGTATATATAGGATCTATACAAGGGCGATGCACTTGAGGACAATATTATGGAAATGGAAGAGGAGGTAGATGAAGATGAAATGGGAGATACGATACTGCGTGAAGAGTTTGACAGAGCACTGAAAGACCTGAGTCGAAACAAGGCTCCGGGAGTAGACAACATCCCATTAGAACTACTGACAGCCTTGGGAGAGCCATTCCTGACAAAACTCTACCCTCTGGTCAGCAAGATGTATGAGCAGGCGAAATACCTTCAGCCTTCAAGAAGAATATAATAATTCCAATCCCAAAGAAAGCAGGTGTTGACAGATGTGAAAATTACCGAACTATCAGTTTAATAAGTCACGCCTGCAAAATACTAACGCGAATTACTTACAGGCGAATGGAAAAACTGGTAAAGCCGACCTCGGGGAAGAACAGTTTGGATTCCGTAGAAATATTGGAACACGTGAGGCAATACTTATCTTAGAAGATAGATTAAGGAAAGCCAAATCTACGTTTCTGACATTAATGGACTTAGAGAAAGCTTTTGACAATGTTGACTGGAATACTGTCTTTCAAATCCTGAAGGTGGCAGGGGTAAAATACGGAGAGCGAAAGGTTATTTACAGTTTGTACAGAAACCAGATGGCGGTTATAAGAGTCGAGGGACGTGAAAGGGAAGCAGTGGTTGGGAAGGGAGTGAGACAGGGTTGTAGCCTATCCCCGATTTTATTCAATCTGTATATTGTGCAAGCAGTAAAGGAAACAAAAGAAAACTTCGCAGTAGGTATTAAAATCCATGGAGAAGAAATAAAAATTTTGAGGTTCGCCGATGACATCGTAATTCTGTTAGAGACAGCAAAGGACTTGGAAGAGCAGTTGAACGGAATGGACAGTGTCTTGAAAGGAGGATATAAGATGAACATCAAAAAAAGCAAAACGAGAATAATGGACTGTAGTCGAATTAAGTCGGGTGATGCTGGGGGAAAATGATTACGAAATGAGACACTTAAAGTAGTAAAGGAGTTTTGCTATTTGGGGAGAAAAATAACTGATGATGGTCGAAGTAGAGAGGATATAAAATGTAGACTGGCAATGGCAAGGAAAGCGTTTCTGAAAAAGAGAAATTTTTTAACATCAAGTATAGATTGAAGTGTGAGGAAGCCGTTTCTTAAAGTATTTGTATGGAGTGTAGCCATGTATGGAAGTGAAACATGGACGATAAATAGTTTGGACAAGAAGAGAATATCATCTTTTGAAATGTGGTGTTACAGAAGAATGCTGAAGATTAGATGGGTAGATCACATAACTAATGAGGATGTACTGAATAGAACTGGGGAGAAGAGGAGTTTGTGGCACAACTTGACTAGAAGATGGGATCGGTTTGTAGGACATGTTCTGAGGCATCAAGGGATCACCAATTTAGTATTGGAGGACAGCGTGGAGGGTAAAAATCGTAGAGGGAGACCAAGAGATGAATATACTAAGCAGATTCAGAAGGATGTAGGCTGCAGTAGGTACTGGGAGATGAAGAAGCTTGCACAGGATAGAGTAGCATGGAGAGCTGCATCAAACCAGTCTCAGGACTGAGGAGCACAACAACACCAACAATCTATCTGACACCTTCTAGTATGTCCAGGCCTCTTAAGAACAACGATTATAAATTTCACTGTTGTGCATGAATCATTTCGTGGGCTACCTGGTTGACTATATGTTCCGTCGAGCACTTCGACTTTTTCATAGAAAAGCCAATTACGTGTGAATTTGCTGAAAAACTCACTTCGCAATCTTTAAAAGGTTAATTATACTTTTTGCCATCGTTATTGCATAGTTTATAATCTATGAAAGGACTAAAATAAAAATCTAACCTTGAAACTTGATGATGATGATTATTAGTGTTTTAGGGCGCACAACAGCGGGGTTATCAGCGCCCGTTGAAACTTGAAGTGCGTATTACTCTTCGAGATGTATCAAACACAAATGCCGGCGCCTGTAAAATTTTAAATAACAGCGTAAATGGCTGGTATTTTGGGCCCTATATTTTTCTAAGTGGCTGGTTCTCAGTGTCAAGTTTTGAATAAAGGTCTAACGCTCTGTGATTTACGAAATCCATCGCACGTTTTCATACCTAACGTAATTCATCTTGCGTAAAAGGAAATTTACTCTGAAAGTAACGCCTCTCCTCAAACCACTGTTCGCAGTATTTTCCCGCGACCTGTTAGAAATATAACCAGATGCGACGTCACGCTCATCGAAACAAGGCCCACGAAAAATACGCGTTTTTTCATACGAAGTAATGCATACATAGTCTTTGAAACATTTTGCTGTCGGCAGACGTTAGCGTGAGCACTGTTTTTGTTGCAGTAAGTGGCTCTTTTTCTTTGCAACTGAAGTTTTATTCTGGCGTTATTCTCTCGTTTACGTTTTATTGCTCCTTTATTATTCTGCAGTAGCGGGCTGAAGCAAAATTCTTTGTTAGAGTGTCAATTCTTACCTGTCAAAACTACAGAAATTTAACTGAAAACTAAAACAATGACGAATTTCTGGAATTCTAAAAAAAAAAATGGTATGTTTTCCCCAGATGAAAAAATTCGTGTTTTTTCCCGATTATTCCCCCTGAATTATATACGTTTTCTCCTCAGTTTGGTCCTACTGAAATAGACGTGTAAAATAAATAAATAAAATAAACTGAGACAAACATCCCTCGCTGCACAGTCATGCGATATATATGTCATCTTTCTTTGGAAGCATGTCCGTTAGTGAACATAGTGAACAGTTATCTTCATGAATAAAGCACACAAACAGTAAAAATAGAACCAAAATCTCAGACCAATATATATATGAGGGCGGATCAAATATAAACGTGATTTTATTTTTTATTTAAATTCATTTATTGAAAAACTCTAGGTAATTATAATTTATTTTTCCACGCAGTCTCCTGCGTTGGAAATGCATTTGTCCCAGCGTATGGGCAGCTTTTTGATGCCTTCATCATAAAAAGAACTGGGTGGTGTCACCAGCCAGTTGCACACGAAGTCTTCCACACTCTCGTCATCTTCAAATCGTCGCCCTCATAGAGGCTCTTTAAGCGGTCCGAATAAATGGAAATCGCAAGGCGGTAAGTCTTGGCTGTAAGGAGGATGATAAAGTGTAGTCCTGTGCAGTTCCTGCATCTTGGAGACAGAGCTGCAGTATTGGGTCGTGCATTGTCATGAAAGAGGATGGCCTGTCGAATCGATTGGTTTTGTCTTTTGCGACGATATGCAACTCTCGCCTTGTTCAACAGTTCGCAGTAGTAAGCAGCATTGATTGTGCGTCGCTCATGCAAAAAATCAACCAGAAAAATGCCTTGCTGATCGAAAAAACAGTTGAAAGAACCTTGCCAGTTGACAATCTGGTCTTGGCTTTCACTGATGCTGCCTCCCCTTTCCTCCGCCACTGCATACTGGCTTGTTTGGATTCTGGAGTGTAGTTATGAACTCATGTTTTCGTCGCAGGTGACTATCCGATTCAAATATGCATCACCTTATTCCGCAAACCTTTCTGTAAGCCTCTGACAGACCTCCAAACGTCTCAACTTCAGATTTTCGGTCGTTTGTGATGATTGCTTGACAGCTCCCATAACTGATTCCGACTTTTTGTGCAATTTCTGATACTCTCGCCCTTCAATGGTCGCCAATAATGTCTTTAACCGCACGAATGTTTTTGTCTGTAATGCTTTTCCGAGGAGGGCAATCGCGTTGCTGATTTTCTACGCGTTCTTGTCCTTCCCTGAACTTTTTATGACAGGCAAACACACGCGTTCTTGATAATGTTTTATCACCGAACCTTGCAGTCATCTTTGGCAAATGTCCGCAGCTGTAACTCCTTCACGATCAAGAAATTTGATAATTATGCATTGCGCAATGGAGTGGTGCACATGTATTTGTATTTCTTTATTGGTCCTGTAAATCGTGTTTAGGTACATATTCTGCACAAACGATGTAGGACAAATCAGGTTGGTACAGTATATACAACATCATACACATTGTTATTTTGAAAAGATAAATAATTAAAAATTATTCAATACATGCTGAAGCTTCATGAAAAAATTAATATAATGAAATAAAATGATAGATTGGTTGAGAATATTTGAACAGTTACACTATATGTTTCTCATACTCTAAAAATTCGGAAACAGAATAGAAGGTGTCTGGCATATTTCTTGACCTTAGTAAAGCCTTCGATGTACCTGATCGTAATACTCTGTTGCAGAAGCTAGGTAATTATGGAATATGAGGCCTGCCAAACAAGTGGATACATTCCTACCTTCATGACCGTCAGCAGATCACTTAAATAAAATACAAAGACATAAAAACACAAAAATTGTAATTTTTGTAGTAATGCACAAAACATTACATATGGAGTACCTCAAGGGTCAGTCCTTGGGCCAATTCTTTTCATTCTTTATGTTAATGATTTGTCAGAAAAAATAACTACAGGGACAACAGTACTTTTTGCAGATGACACAAATATCCTAATCAAATCATGTGGTGAGGAAAGCCTACAAAAAACAGCTACAAGTATAATACAAAATTTGACACAATGGTTCAGAACAAACAAGCTAATAATAAATAATGAAAAAACAGTGACAGTCAATTTCCACATCTCACAGAAACTACATCCTGCAAGACCGATTTTTAAAATTGATGGATAAACTGCCTCATCTGTGAGTGACACAAAATTTTTAGGTATACATATTCAGCAAAACCTAAAATGGGAGACATCTTAATCATGTGATATCTTAATCAGATATCGTGAGCAGTGTTCAAGCAAGTACTCTTTCAGTTTCACTTTAAACTTTTGTAAATTTTGCATTTGTTTCAAATAGGATGACATGTGATTGTACAGCATTTTGCCAGTTTGATACACTCCTCTCTTACAAATATCTGTACTTACTGTATTGACATACAAATGGTGCTTATGCCTAGTATCATGATGGTGGAAATCACAGTTATACTTGAAGATATTTCCATCTTTTAAAATACTTCCTTTTGTGAAATTTAGTATTTCATACATATATAAGCAAGGAAGAGGCAGTGTATCGAGATTTTTAAATATTGGTCTACCGGAGTCTCTGTACTTAACATGGTTTATTATTCTAACAATCTTTTTCTGTAGTCTAAATGTTTTGTTTGTACCTACGGAATTCCCCCAAAAGATAATACCGTACATCAGCAGTGACTGAATACTGTCATCCTACATTGTGACCACGGATGCATGACATGTGAGAGGATTCTTAGTGCATATGTCTGTTTCACTTTTTATTTACATGATTAAGATGTCTTCCATTTTAGGTTTTGCTGAATTTGTATACCTAAAAATTTTGTGTCACTCACAGATGAGGCAGTTTTTCCATCAATTTTAAAAATCGGTCTAGCAGGATGTAGTTTCTGTGAGATGTGGAAATTGACTGTCACTGTTTTTTCATTATTTATTATTAGCTTGTTTGTTCTGAACCATTGTGTCAAATTTTGTATTATACTTGTAGCTGTTTTTTGTAGGCTTTCCTCACCACATGATTTGATTAGGATATTTGTGTCATCTGCAAAAAGTACTGTTGTCCCTGCAGTTATTTTTTCTGACAAATCATTAACATAAAGAATGTAAAGAATTGTCCCAAGGACTGACCCTTGAGGTACTCCATATGTAATGTTTTGTGCATTACTGCAAAAATTACAATTTTTGTTTTTATGTCTTTGTATTTTATTTAAGTGATCTGTTGACGGTCATGAAGGTAGGAATGTATCCACTTGTTTGGCAAGCCTCATATTCCATAATTACCTAGCTTCTGCAACAGAGTATTACGATCAGGTACATCGAAGGCTTTACTAAGGTCAAGAAATATGCCAGACACATATTGCTTATTATCTACTGCAGTTAGAATTTAATTTAGGAAGATATACATAGCTGACTGTGTTGATCTGCCACTTCTGAATCCGTGTTGCGCATCACTTATTATGTTTCCGTTGTTTAGAAAGGCTGTCAGCCTTCTAAGAAATAGCTTTTGCTCAGATATTGTGAGCGTTACTAACGAAACCGCGGGAAATATCTAACAGCACGCTCTCCTCACTTCTAACGCCCCCCCCCCCCCCCAAGCACAGCAGAAGCACGGGGCCAGTCCTACCAACTGTTGATGTTCAGGAACAAAAATCCCGTTTATATTTGATCCCCCTAACAAGAGGGAATTACTTTGATATTTCATAAATGAGATTTCATTAACA
The DNA here is from genome assembly GCF_023898315.1 of Schistocerca nitens. NCBI lineage: Eukaryota > Metazoa > Arthropoda > Insecta > Orthoptera > Acrididae > Schistocerca > Schistocerca nitens. The sequence goes on from NC_064617.1 coordinate 388,194,939, forward strand.
ATTTCATATATAATTAATTACAAATCATAGTATTAATGTAACATTTGACTTTGAATTTGGGAAACTACTCTATCTGTTGCAATTTTCAGGCTGTTGAAACGAGACTTTGGTCCCATTTTTACTGTTAATGTGCTTCATTCATGAAAATAACTGTTCACAAACAGACGGGCTTCCACAGAAGATGACATATCCATCGCAGACTGTGCAGCAGGGGATGTTTGTCTCTGTTTATTTTATTTATTATACATGTCTAGTTCCATAGGACCAAATTGAGGAGCAAATATCCAAGGTAATCGAATGTGTCAGTACATGAAATTACAACAGAAAAGTAATAACAGATAAAACGTTTATGAACCCAAAAAAGACTAGCCATAAGTTTATGTGAACGCAATCAACAATATAAAACAGGAATCAGCTTAATTTTTCAAGGAACTATTCGACAGAATAGGAGTGACCTTTGAGGAAACTCTTCAGCTTCGATCTGAAAGTGGGTGGATTACTGCTAAGATTGTTGAATTCTTGTGGTAACTCATTGAAAATGAGTCCATCAGTGTACTGCACATCTTTCTGCACAGGAGTCAAGGAATTGCAATCCAAATGCAGATTGGATTTCTGCCCAGTATCAACTGAGTGAAAGCTGCTAATTCTTGGGAATAAGCTGATATTTGTAATAAGAAAGAAGAGTAAAGACTATATACATTGCAAGACCAATGTCAGAATAGCCAGACTAGTGAACAGGGGCTACAAGAGGTTCGCGAACTTACAACACTTACTGCCCGTACCCCCAGTTTCTGAGCCAAAAACATCCTTTGAGAGTGGGAGGAGTTACCCCAAAACATAATACCATGTGCCGTAGGCGAATGAAAATAAACAAAGTAGACCACTTTTCGTGTCGAACTATCACTTACTTCAGATACCGTTCGAATAGTAAAAATGGCAGCATTAAGTCTTTGAACAAGATCCTGAACAAGAGATTTTCACGGCACTTTACTATCTATCTGAAAACCAAGAGATTTGAACTGTTCAGTTTCATTAATCATATCCCCATTCTGTGAAACTGAAACGTTGTTTATTGAATTGAGTGTTAGGAAATGTAAAAATTGAGTCTTACTGTGCTTTAGCGTTAATTTGTTTTCTAGAAATCTTGAACTTAAGTTATGAACTGCACTATTTAAAACTGTGCCAATGTCGGACACAACATCCTTTACTAGCAAGCTAGTGTCATCAGAAAACATCAGTATTTTAGAATCATCTGTAATACTAGAGGGCATGTCAGTTATATAAATAAGGAGCAGGAGTGGCCCTAGCACTGATCCCAGGGGTACACCCCCTCCCTCCCCCCATTTGACTGTACCCATTCAGACTCCACATCATAGCCATTCTCACCGCTGTGGATAATGACCTTTTGCCGTCTGTTGTTAAATTAAGAGGTAAACCAATTGTAAGTAGTTCCCGTATTCCATAATGGTCGAACTTCTGGAACAATATTTTGTGATGAACACAAACATCTTGGTTGAATCAAGAAAGATGCCTAGCGTTCGAAACCTTTTGTTTAATACATCCTATACCTCACAGAGAAAACCAAACTGTACATTTGATAGCAAATTACGTGAAATAAAATGATTAATTATCCTTATATATTCAGCCTTTTCAATAATTCATGGGACAATTTAAAAGAGGAAACTCAATATGACCTTCCTTAGCAAAACAATTTTAGAAAAAGGAACTTAGTACTTTTTCCTGTCTTCCTGTTTAGATCTATTACGGACACGTTCTGAACAGGTGGCGTTAATCCATTTACTGATTTCATACACATGTCTGGCTCCAACGGTGGGGGGGTGGGGGGTGGGTGAGAGTGGTTCGTAAGGCATTGAAATTTTTTTGTGAAAAACCGTTTGTATTTTTATGTACGGATCATGTTCAGATAAGTACAGGGGAACTTTTGTTTTCTGGAAATAATTTTATTTATTGGTCTACATCAGTGTGATCCCCGTCAAATAGTCCCCAAGAGACATTATACTTATTCCAGCGCTTTTTCTAATTCACGAAACACTTCTGGAACTCAGTCGTTGCGGCAGCTTTTAGCTCTTTCAGCGGCAATTTTTTTTTATCTTATCTGTAATTGTGTGTAGAGCGACAGCTCTGAGAGGCTTCCTTTATTATTGAAAGCAAAAAAAGTATGGCGAATATGGAGGCTGGAACACCAATGCAGCATTGTTGTTGACCAAAAATTTAGAAACAAATGACGAAGTGTGAACGGGTGAGTTATCGTGGAGAATTATTGTTGTTCCACCACAAATCTGGCCGTGACAAAAAATGAAAACACCTACTGCCGTCCTTATGATTTTATTTTGTCGCTACCAGTTTCAACGCTTCATTGCGTCATCTTCAGACTGTTTTGTTGCGGGTACATGTTGATATGATCCCTGGTAGCTAAAAAATAAAATAAAATCATAAGGACGGCTGTAGGAGTTTTTATTTTTTGTCACGACAGTAAACGGCCGTCGTCCCAGAGACCTCCTGATAAAAGGATGGACATACAAAGACAAATCTGGTCGTTTATTTCGACTGCTTCACGCAAACGACGTTGATTTTGTAGATAGTATTCCTTATTGATCATTCGACATTGTGCATGCTGTTTAAATCGAAAAACGCATTGAGCATAGTCTTCACATTTAATCCACTTGTTAAGTATTTTTCGCCATGTCCGTAAACACATACATCACCAGTTATGGCGCGTTTCACTCGTTTTGCATCGCTGTTGAATTCGTTTAGCGACTCCTGAGCATTGCAGTCGCAACTGACTTCGTTCGACATTCAATTTTGGACAAATTTAGCTGACACGTTTCGCTTTCAAAACATCCAAAAATATTTCATGGCATGATCCACTTTACATATCAACAACATGAGTGACTTTTCTGACTGTGATCTGACAATCGTTCGTGATCATACCACCGGCTGCTGGTACAGCACAGCGCCAATGGCGCTCATCATACATTATGTCTTTACGGTTTTCTTCAAAACGACTTGAACACTCGTTAACCCTTGTTTTATTCACAGCAAGCGTACCAAGACCTATCCGCATTTATAAAGTTTTGCTGCACTTTTGTACGTTCTTATAGTGAAATGTAATACAAATTATCAGATCCATTTGAAACCAAATAAATAATCACTGATATTGAAAGTTAGACGCACTAGCAACGAAAGCACAATTTCGTACCACACCCACAATATAAGCTTACAATTGAAGGCTTTGACGCAAGGAGGCAGCTACACTTTTTCCAGTTTGTGGCAAATTAAAAAAAAAGTTTTAAAAATTCAGTTTTCAGTAAAACGAAAAAGTTGTGAGCCTTGTTTTAGGCTATGGGGTATCTAATACTACTGACGAGAATACACACAAATGCATGCACCCATGTACGTGCACTAGAGTTTTGAATTTTGGAGCTGCCTCAGTTTTGCTCCAAAGTGAATGAAAACCTCTTTGTAGGACCATTTTCTTCATAATTAACCAAATTTAAGTTAAAAAAACATTTATTAATAAAGAAAGTACAACATTATTGGCATAATACATTAATTCTCCAGTTCTTCTTCAGTCTTCTAGCTCCCCTTCAGTCACCTCAGCATTTGACGTCAACAGGTCGTAAAACCACATTCCGTTTTGCCCAACATACTTGCTGGCCAGCTCTTTGACATCTTTAAACTTTTGGCCTTTAAGCAGGAGACAATCATAAACTTGATGAAAGTGGTCCATTGTTATGAGACTCGCAGGTCCTTGGTTGCAAATCTGCACATTATCGAAGGCAGTCATCCCTACAGTCGCACTGCATTGAATAATTCCTTTACCGATGTATGGCTGTTCATAGAGGAATATTTTGTACTTTGTGATTAAATGTTTTCCTCTTTTCTTGTTCGATAATGATACGTAAGCGTTCTTTACAAAAAAATTTCTTCAACGTGTCAACAAAGTGGAAAATAAATCTCTGGTCCACCTCAGTGACAAGAAACGCTCGATGTTTCACCGGTCTGCTGAACAATACGTAACACAACCTCCTTCCTTCTATTGTTTGGGGGGAAGAACGAGGCAGCTCTCGGAGCTGCCCCTGTTTTCATGCAAACTCGGACTACAGGCAGCTTCAACTGTTGGATTGCTCTGAAACTAGTGGGTGAAGCTGCCTCTTTCTTGAGCCAAATGAAGTTTTTTTTTTTTTGTTTTTTTTTTGTGTGATAGAATGTTCAACTGGATAGAGCCAAAAAGTGGAGGTGCCTCCTTCTTGCGCCAAACCCTCAATTGTCGATTTTACTTGTAAGCCACATTCTGCAACTCCGCAAAATGTAAGGTTTATTATCGGGTAAGTAGTGAACGAGTTTTGCTATTTGGGGAGCAAAATAACTGCTGATTGTCGAAGTAGGGAGGATATAAAATGTAGACTGGCAATAGCAAGAAAAGCTTTTCTGAAGATAAATTTGTTAACACCGAGTATAGATTTAAGTGTCAAGAAGTCGTTTCTGAAAGTATTCGTGTGGAGTGGGTAGATCACATAATTAATCAGTATTGAATAGAATTGGAGAGAAGAGAACTTGTGTAGAAGAAGGGATCGGTTGGTTGGGAACAATCTGAGGCATCAAGGAATCACCAATTTAGTATTGGAAGGTAAAAATCGCAGAGGGAGACCAAGAGATGAATACACTAAACAGATTCAGAAGGATGTAGGTTGCAAAAGGTACTGGGAGACGAAGAAGCTTGCACAGGATAGAGTAGCATGGAGAACTGCATCAAACCAGTCTCTGGACTGAAAACCTTAACAACAACAACAATAACCAATGCTAAATAGTCCATAATTATCGTAAATTGGTAAATAAGCAACCTATATCCGCGATATTCACGTACCCATTACTATTATCAATTTCACAAATATACGTTTTTCTACAATTGCTGGGACATTAAAACGCAAGCCCTACAAAAATTATTATATTTTGGGCGGTTTTGGCGAGAGAGAAATTATGTTTTGGGTATCGCCCAAAAACATATAGAGCTATTTTTTTTTTCCTTTATTGATTTTCAATTCCCCCCCGAAGGGGGCGGGCTGGCAGCAGCTTACTACGCTGCTCTACAGCCTACAGACTTTTTTTAAATAAAGGAAGAAGAAAGAAGCAAGGTAAAACAGGCGATAAAATGGTGATTTAAAGTGTAAAATGGCGTAAAAATGCGGAAAGTTAAAACAGAAAGCAAAAGGGGTTGGCAATGTAGATAAAATACACAGGAATCAGACAAGTAACATAGTAGACACACAGTTAAAAAACACGGCGACAGTCTGGTTTCTGTTCGCAAGAGATAAAAGGCACACCCAGCGACAGTATGATGGCCGTTCGCAACAAGTGCCAAAAAACACAACACAGAACACTCACTGTAAAACACGCACTGTAGAACACCCACTGGAGAACACTGCACGAAAGTGGCAGCACAAAGATGACACTCCCGAGCCAAAGGCAGATTGGGGGGGGGGGGGGGGGGGACCTGCAGGAGGGGGAAAAACAAGGAGGGAGGAGAGGAAAAAAACGAAAAGAGGGGGGAACCAAGGAGGGAGAGGACTAATAAAGGGGGAGAAGGGAAGACGTGAGAGGGAATGAGAGGAGGGAAATGTAAAAGGACGCGGGGGGGGGGGGGGGAGAGAAGGGGGCAAAGAGAGGGGAGGTGGGGAAGAAAGAGGATGGAAGGGGGGGAGAGGGAGCCCGGGAAAAGGAAAGGAGGGGGAGTGAGGATCAGAGTTGATAGGAGGGATAAATGGAGGGAGAGAGGGCATCATCCGGGAGGGGGAGTTGATGGAAGCCACCTTGGGAAAGGAGATGTAGGGTGTAGAGATGGAGGGTGGCGGGGGGGGGGGGGCGGGGATCGGAGAGGAGAGGAGCAACCAGGGGGTGAGGGGGTATACAGAGTTATTACTCAGTTGCGGTATTATTGACTGGCTGTTCCACCATACTAATGGGTACAGATTTTATATCTACTTTTTAATACAAAATGATACGTTTATAATAACACTAATTACAACAATAATTATTTTAAAGTACAAATTATCATCTATTTTAGAAATTTGTTTCTGCTGTGCTTCTAAACGTAATTTTCTTTGTAACATTATCAATAGATTACATGTGGCGGCGCACAGCGGCAAAAAGACGAGCTATTGTCGAGCAAACGCGGGTAAACAGGGGGCATCGCATCCCACGGTTCTAAACACATGCTAAAGTAAACTGTTCCTATCAAGTGAATACATTATCGTGTTTTCAGACGTGGTTTAACTCAAATAAGGGAAACTGCGTTCGCCATACTGCTGAAAAATATCGTGACAATCCATCCATGTTTATAGAGAAAAATTAAGAAATAATCCTATGGACTTCAATGCATTCGACAGCTGCAAATTTATAATGCTAGTGCTTAATTAAAATCATTTTGCCACGCCTGTATTCCCACGTCCCACCCGGTCTCCATCTCTCCACCCTCCTTACCCTCTCCCAAGGTGCCTTCCGCCAGCTCCCCCTCCCTGATGATGTCCTCCTCCCCTCCATCTACCCCTCCTATCAACTTTGATCCTCCCCCCCCACTTCCTGTGTCCTTTCCTTTAGGCAGCCTCCTTCCCTTCTCTTTCCTTTTCCCCCGTCCCCTCCCTCCTCCCCTGGACTTCCCCTCCCCCTATCTCCCCTGCCCATGGCATCTCTGCTCTCCCCTCTCCCTCTCCCATTCCCCTTCCTCCTCCTCCTCCTCTCTTGGCAGGTCCCCGGACTCGTACATGCTCAGTGAACATTTGCGCGCCGGAGATCATCGCCATCGGTGTCTCGTGTGTGTGCCTTCGTTTGTGTTTGTTCGCCATCACGCCACCACCGTTCACGTGTGCCGTCGCCATCATCCATGTTATGTGCGCTGTGTCAACTAGTGTTAGTGAGGTTTCTCGTCCAGCGTGAATGGCTCCATGTTTTTTTTGTTTTTTAGTGTCTACATTTTTTGCCCGCCGTTTTGACTGTATTCTCTGTGCCACCTCTATGTAATACTTATCGTCAAACTCAAGGCTGAAGAGCGGCGTACTCTGCTGCTGACAGCCCGCCTTTGTATAAGGTGTTTAAAATCACAATTAAAAAAAAAAAAAAATTAAATCATTTTGTTATTGCCTCAGTAGAAAGCAGTCATGGATTGAAATTAAAACACTGCTATTTTTGCACAGAAACAATGTTTCCATAGAAACACAAGTAGCGATAGCCGCAATTTTTTTGTATGGGCATGGACTTCAACTCTTGTTTTCCAACAGTACCCACTAGAACCAATGCCCATCAGTTCTCCATTCTCATCCAACAACCCCTGTAAGACGATTGCTCATCGTTACTTCATTCCCGTAAGGTAATTAAAATTCTTGGGTGTATTTCTGAAGCTTAGTTCATGGCAGTGGCTTTATAAAACTGCAACGTGCGCTTGCCTGTTGGAGCCTATGCCATTAACGAAAATTAAGAGCAACAGGCGCCCTGCCCTGTTACTGATCCTTTACACAGAACAAAGTTTGAGTCTGCTCCTTGCGCTGATACAGTCTGTGGTATCTTATTTATGTAGGATTCGAGAATTCGTCGAGCAGCTCCCCCAATACTGTATGAATTTAGCTTGTTGGGCACGGCCTTACGTGGGTACAATGAAATGTTTTACTAAGGTCACAGAATACCAGTGTTATATAGTCTCCTTGTCTTCAAAACCCTGACTTATATTTGTTATTTAAGTCAAGTAGGGACTGCTGTTGTAGTTGACTTGCCCTTTTGAAAGCCATACTGTGTATCATAGCAGCTGAGCTTTGATTATTGGACTCCATCATCCATGGTGTTATAGATATAGGCCTCTAGCTTGACATGTCACGTAAATTACCTTGTTTACAAACTGGTACTTTGTGTGCGACTGGAAATTCTTATTACTACTGTCAGTCGTTGAACAATTTCATAGATTATGGTTTTTAATACTGAACAGGACATGCTGCATATATCAGGGCTCCTTGAGTGTTTGTAGTTTATTATGGCTTTTGGATACGCTCTTTTCCACATTACAATGCTGCATTTATTTTCAAATTTCACAGCAACTGCAGAATCTGTTACAAAGCCAAAAATTTCACCTTCTGTGCTTTCCACTAAATTTATGAAATATTCATTCAATTCATCTGGGCAGCATGAGTCATAGCAAGAGAAGGGCTTTTGCCTATCTTCATTAACCAGATTCCACACTGCCTTTCTAGGATTTTGATCTTCTTCAATAAATCTGGCACTGATTTCCTTCTTTGGTTTATTGTTTTTAGGTGTTTACATCCTTTTTACCTATAAATAACAGCAGTATAGATTATCCTTAATGCCAATCCTTCAGTGGCTTTGACTTTTATAATTTAGTAGTTGTACAATGCATTTTATTTTAGCTAATCTACAGGTATTGTATTGTATTGTATTTTTATTGATCCAGGCAATCATAGTATTGTACAGCTGTACATATGATATTGGATAGGTCAAGAGAGCTATTTACAGTAATTTTTACAAATTGATGTTTACATTATTTTGTAGCAAGGAAATTATCTATCTTCAACAAAACTGTTAATACAAATCAAAGAGATGTAAGATTTTACATACGATATTGGATAGGTCAAGGGAACATATTTGCAGCTAATATTTAATAAATTGATTTTACATCATTTTGCAATGAGGAAGTTAGCTATCTTTAACAAAACAGTAAATGCAAATGTTGTATGGTAAAATACAAACAGCCAATACAAATGTAATAGTAAAGTAGTCCAGTGTATTTCATAGACATGCACAGTATATAATTTTCAGACCTAATTGAACATTTATCATATTTTTTACATTTTTAACCCCTTTCAAAAAAATGATCAACTGCATAAAAGCAATGGTCCAAGAGATATTTTTTTAACTTATGTGTGAAGGCTCTTGGGTTCTTTGTTGCTTTGATTTCATTGGGTAAATTATTATACATTTTTATCCCAACATTTAAAACACTTTTTTGGTAGCAGGTAGTTCTGGACTGAATCATATGTAGGTCAGATTGCTGCCTTGTTGCATAGTTATGAATATCTCCATTGAATTTTAGTGTGCAGTCATTGTTTAACAGGTATGTCTTGACAAATGAGACGATATTATAAATGTAAGCAGAAGGCAGTGTCATAATGCCATTTGTTTTGAAATGTTGTCTGCATGATTCATTATGTCTTAGATTACATATTATGCGTATTGCCATTTTTTGCATTTTGAAAATATATCTACCTCCAGGTGAGTTCCCCCAAAATATGATTCCATACTGTAATGTAGAATGGAAGTAAGCATAATATACATGTATGAGAACAGATTTTGTGACTGATTTTTTGAGTACCCTTAAAATGTAACACACAGTTGAGAGCTTTTTTGAGATATAATTTGTGTGTGTCTCCCACTTAAGATTTTCTGCAAGCCATATGCCAAGAAACTTGACGGAGTCCACACACATAAGCTCTTGGTTATTTAGAATCACATCAGGCATTTCTTGTTTTTGGGATGAGAGTCTGAAGTTGATGTAGGTTGTTTTCTGTATGTTTATAATCAGTTTGTTCTCGTTGAACCATTTGCTGAGTGACGACATAAGCGGTTTAATTTTTTGGTTGTGGTCCTCTGTATCAGTACCCGTTATTAGAATACTTGTGTCATCAGCAAATAGTGTGGTATGTCCTGTAGTAAGCTTTGTGCTTATATCATCAATGTATAGCAGAAACAGTATGGGTCCCAGGATTGAGCCTTGTGGCACACCATATCTAATAGGCATTGTGTCAGAGGAGTGGACAGTAGATTGATGGGTGGTTGTATTCTTTTTTTCAAAATTAATTTCAACTTTTTGAAATCTGTTTGACAGGTAAGATTCTAACCATTTGTTTGCAATTCCTCTTATACCTTTATTTACTAACTTCTTAAGGAGTATGGTATGGTCAATTACATCAAACGCTTTGGATAAATCTAAGAAGATACCAGTAGTGATTTCCTTATTATCCAGTGCTTTTAAGGTTTCGTTGAGATACTCATAAATAGCTGTGGTGGTTGTCTTTTGCTTTCTAAAACCATGCTGGTGTTTTGTCAATAAGGATAGTTTATTAGTAAAGTCTTCCAATCTGGTGTAAAATAATTTTTCAAATATTTTTGAGAATGAGCTGAGCTGTGCTATGGGCCGGTAATTGGCTACATCATTTTTAGAGCCCTTTTTGTGAAGTGGGGTAATTTTAGAAGTCTTTAGTAGGTCAGGGAAAACTCCATTTGTAAAGGATGCATTTATTATGTGGGTTAGGGGTTCTACAATGGATTCTCCACATTTCTTTACAATTATATCAGGAATATTGTCACTACCACTGGAGTACTTATTCTTTAGTCCTTTTATAACTGTAAGTACTTCAGGATTGGAGACTTTGTGAAGAAACATTGATGCCTGTACCGGTGCGGTTTCTATTAGTGTTTGGTGTTGAGCATTTGGTCTGTGGCAGTTGTTCTTTATCAGGTTTTCTGCTATCTTGCTAAAATAGTCATTAAAACCATTTACTATTTTTTGGGGATCTGATGTGACTTCATCATTTAGGTTTAGTTTTAATGTTTTGTTTATGACATGCTGCTTACTGTTTGTTTCATTTTTTACAACTGTCCACAAGCCTTTCATTTTATTGTTAGATTCCTTTATAAATTTATCATTGTATAATTTTTTTGCTTGTTGGATAACTTTCCTATAGATTGCAAAATAAGTCTTACAATATGACCTAAACTGATCATCGACGTCATGGTGTTTCATGTGATTTTTTAAGTCACGCTTTTTTTGGCTGGAAATCCTTATCCCTTTTGTTACCCATGAGTTTGTGTGTTTGTTTCCAATTTTCCTGGATTTCAGTGGAAATGCAGTATTGAAGTGGTGGAGAAATGTTTCATGGAAGGAATTAAATACGTAGTTTACATCATTTTCTTTATAGACCTCTGCCCAGTTTTCAGCCCTTAACAGATAGTTAAAAAGCCTTATATTATCGTCATTAAATTGCCTTTGCATTTTAGTTATTGTGGGATATTGTCCTATGTAATTTAAATTCGCTGTTAGTATTTGGGCTTCATGGTCACTGTAACCTGTGCTGATGACTTCGATTGAGTGATGCAGTTTGTCTGTGATTATGAAAATCTGATCTAGAGCTGTTTTTGAATTTTTTGTGATCCTGGTTGGTGTGTTTACAGTTGGGGATAGGTTGAATGAATTTGTAATATTCAACAATTCGTCTTTGTTTTTTCCAGGTGTGAGGAAGTCAATATTAAAGTCTCCACTTATTAATAGATTTTTGTTTAGTGAGTAAATTTTTGTGAGTAGTGCTTCGAGGGAGTGTTTGAAGGTTTCGATGTTCCCATCAGGGGCTCTATATACATTCAGTATCAATAGGTTAGAGTCTGTTAAGATAATTAAGGAGAATTCAAAGTCTGTTTCTATTTGCATATTATTGTACTTTGTGAGGCTTTTGTATCTTAAATATTTTTTGACATAGATTGCTGTACCACCTCCCTTACTTTTGTTCCGACAAGAATAACCAGCTAGAGTAAATTCGCCAAGTGGGGTTTTTTTAATTTTGTCTTCTGTTAACCAGTGTTCAGTAATACAGAGAACATCTAAGTGTGGCTTTGTTTTTAGGAAGAGATCTATTTCTAGTAACTTATTAAACATTGACTGCACATTATGGTGTAATATTTTAAAGGATAATAGTGACTGTTTTCCAATGGAATGATTTTTGACACCACTCACCGGGTTTTCTTGTAGCTTTGGTTCATGAAAATTTTGCTCTGCACCTGTTTTCCTTTGGTTTGCTGCTAGCAGGGAGCTACTGGTGTTCTTGCCCATAAAAAATCCTGGCTGTGGGCTGGAGGTCTGCGTTTTCGTGTTGAAGATCTTGGCACAGTTTCCAGTGATACTGATTTGGAGTGTGGCTGCACATTTTTTATTGTTTCCACTTGGATGTCGTGGGCTGGCTGATTTGTGGCACTTGACGAGATATTTGCATAGGATGTTATTGGTGACTTAGTGTTGACTGTGGATACCTTCTTCTTTTCTAAAACTGTTTCTGGTGTTTTCCTTGATGACCCTGACTGCATATTCACTTTTGTTGTTGTTACTGATGGCTCTTCAGCTCCTGGTGTTGCTGTTGGTTCAGCTGCAGTATTGCTCATTCTTCTGGGATTGTCCACCAGCTCTATACTTCGACAGTTTCCTGTAAGTATTTTAATTGGTCATTGGATATCTCTTGGGTTTTAGAGGAAAATTTTCATCAAATCTGGTTTCAAGAGTGGAACATGGAACTGAATGTATCATTTGATGTCCGTTCTTCAGATATTTGATTCCAATCTGTAGAAGGGACTGCATTTTTGAAATCATCTGAATTTTTCTTTGTAATAACCCTACTTCTCAAGACGTAATCTGAATGCTAGCTGGGAATTTGTTGTGTGCTTACTGAGTTTGTCCATAGTTTCATGATTACTGCACTGTGGTATGCAAGCATAGTGTTAACCACACATACTCCGTAGTCCAACTGTTTAAGTTTGTGACAATTGTATCAAGATAGACATCTCCTCTTGTTGGTAGATAAGTTGCTACAAGCAGGCCATAGCTGCTTACTAAATTCATGAAAGCACTCTCTTTGTCACTACTTTCCCCAATATGGATGTTGAAGTCAGCATCTAAGGCAATTTTTGCTCCCAGACACACTAGATAACACAGACAGCTTCCCAATTTGCTGATGAAGTTTTCAAAAGTGCCATTTGGGGAATGTACACAGAAACACCAATGAAGTTAGCATCTGGCAGTCCCAAAGCAGCCAATTCTATATACAGGTCCACACAGAAGTTACCTTTGTCAATTTTCTTGGCACTGAGTTTACTATTTGCTTAAACAGACACACCACCATTGATAGAAGTTTCTCTACATCATTCTTTCACCATTTCCAGGTATTCAATATACCCTTAGTTTTCTATTTCTGGTTGGGCTAGCCAGAGTGCACATATACATAACACATTAGGTCTCACTTATTCAACAAACAATTATAATGTATCAAGTTTTATCTTAAGGCACTGTACATTTACAGTTTGTAGATGATACAACATTGTTATCAAAAGGAGAGAATTTAATTCAGGTTGTCCAATAAGCAGAAGTCCTATTCAGTAAGCCAAAGGCCTGGCATATTGTGAAAAAGGTGAAAATTAATGAAGAAAAACTCAGAGGATGACATGCAGTCTCAGTGATAATGGAGCACTGGGTGACAGAGCAGCTGTTAAACTTCTGGGTCTTACCACTGATACCAAGAGAACCTGCCATCAAAACACTAAACATGTATGTTCTAGACTCTTACAGATTCTATACCCTTTGAAGAAACTAAAAAGTGTAATATAACAACAGTATCTACTAACAATATACTATGCAATGTTCCACAGCACATCAGCTATGGGCTGTTACATGGGGCCATTCTGCAGGTTGTAACAATGTGCTTTTATTGCAAAAGAAAGCAATGAGGATCATTACCTAAAGCAAAATAGCTGACCACTGTAAACCATTTTTTTCAGATTTGGAGTTCTGACTTTTTTTCAGCCAATATATTTTCAGTTACCTTGTCCACATAAGGACAAATCATGAGATCTACAGAAAGAGAATATATCAACACAACACATGCTGTAAAGACAGTATAGACAGGCCGAGATGTTGAATAACTAAGGCACAGAACAGCTTCCCAATGGTGGGCCTAAAATTATTTAATGGTCTACCAAAGGATATTCAGTCATTATGAATCAAACTAAAATTTTGTGTATACTTAAAGAGCAGTCTTTGTACAGTAATGAAGAATACTTCTCTGACAACAGAACAGTTTCTAGGTGAGCAGCAACTCAGTGCCAATGAAAACAGCAGCAACTCTGCTTAGTACACTGTGTTCTAACATTGATTGCCTTATAATTGTAAAGTATATTGTTGAATAGTTCTTAACTCTGTGTTTTATAGTATCCATTTTAGTAACATAGTTTAAACTGCAATACTGTATACACTTTATTGTAATGATGTTATTTTAAACTTGACACTGTGTGTCTGGCAATGGCTGGTGAATGACTAGAATTGGTAATAAAGTTAATAATAAATAAAGGTAATAAATGTTGTCTTTCTCACATTAGATATTCTGGAAAAAAAGTATTTTACAACACATGGAATGCAGCTAAATAAATGGGGCAAATCACTTCTCAGCCAGAGGATCAAACTGCTTTTGACAAGTGTTTTTTTTTTTCCCTACAAGTAAGAGATGTGACACAACTGCACTGCCAACAGCAAAGGAGGCCCACCACAAATTCCTCTACTGTACCAACCTGCTCATCTCAGAATAGCATCTGCAACCTACATCCTCAATTATTTGCTGGATGGATTCCCATTTCTGTCTTCCTCTACAGTCCCTCTAGTACCATGGAAGTCATTCCCTGATGTTTTAACACCCTGTTCCTTTTCCTTGTCAGTGTTATCCACATATTCCTTTCCAATTCTGTGCAGAACCTCCTCATTCCTTACCTTATCAGTCCAACTAATTTTCAACATTTGTCTGTAGCACCACATCTCAAATGGTTCCATTTCTTCTATTCCAGTTTTTCCACAGTCCATGTTTCACTACTATACAATGCTGTGCTCCAAATGTACATTCTCAGAAATTTCTTCCTCAAATTAAGGCCTATGTTTGATACTAGTACACTTGTCTTGGCCAGAAATACCCTTTTTGCCATTGCTAGTCTGCTTCTGATGTTGTACTTGCTCCATCCATCATTGGTTATTTTGCTGCTTAGGTAGTGGAATTCCTTGACTTCATCTACTTCGTGACCATCAATCCCGATCTTAAGTTTCTTGCTGTTCTCATTTGTGCTACTTCTCATTACTTTTGTCTTACTTCATTTTACTCTCCATACATATTCTGTACTCGTTAGAGTGTACATCCCAGTCAGCAAATCATGTAATTCTTCTTCACTTTCACTCAGGATAGCAATGTCATCAGAAAACTGTATCACTGATATCCTTTCACCTTGAATTTTAATTCCAGTCCCGAATCTTTCTTTTATTTCCATCATTACTTCCTTAATGTACAGACTGAACTGTAGGAGTGAAAGACTACATCCCTGCCTTACATCCTTTTTAATCCAAGCACTTCATTCTTGGTTATCCAGTCTTATTATTCCCTCTTGGCTCTTGTACATTTGTATATTACCCATCTCTTACCATAGCTTACCCCAATTTTTCTCAGAATTTTGAACATCTTGCGCCATTTTACATTGTCGAACACTTTCTTCGTATCAACAAATGAACGACTCTTGATTTTTCTTTAGTCTTGTTTCCATTATCAACCGCAATGTCAGAATTGCCTCTCTGGTGCCTTTACCTTTTCTAAAGACAAACTGATCATCACCTAACATATTCTCAATTTTCTTTTCCATTCTGCTTTATATTAGTCTTCTCAGAAACTGCATGCATGAGCTGTTAAGCTGATTGTGTGATGATTCTCGCACTTGTCAGCTCTTGCAGCCTTTGGAATACTTTGGATGCCTTTTTCCACAAGTCATATGGTATGTCGCCAGACTCTTACATTCTACACACCCACATGAATAGTCATTTTGTTGCCACTTCTCCAACAATTTTAGAACTTGTGATGGAATGTTATCTATACCTTCTGCCTTGTTTGATCTTAAGTCTCCTAAAGCTCTCTTAAATTCAGATCTAATACTGGATCCCCTATCTCTTCTAAATCAACTCCTGTTTCATCTTCTATCAGATCAGACAAATCTTTCCCCTCACATAGGCATCCAATGTATTCTTTCTGCCTATCCGCTCTCTCCTCTGTATTTAACATTGGAATTCCTATTGCATTCTCAATGTTACCACCCTTTCTTTTAATTTCACTGAAGGTTGTTTTGACTTTCTTATGTGCTGTGTCAGTTCTTCTGACAATCATTTGTTTTTCAATTTCTTTGCATTTTTCATGCACTCATTACATCTTACGTTCCCAGCACTTGTATTTCTGTATTCCTGAATTTCCCTCAACATTTTTGTACCTCCTTCTTTCATTGATCAGCTGAAGTATTTCTTCTGTTACCCACAGTTTCTTTGCAGTTACCTTCTTTGTATCTATGTTTTTACTTCCATCTTCTGTGATTGCCCTTTTAAGAGCTGTCCATTCCTCTTCAACTGTACTGTCTACTGAGCGATTCTTTATTGCTGTATTTAAACACTTAGAGAGCTTCAAGCGTATCTCACCATTCTGTAGTATTTCTGTATCCTGTGTTGTTTGTATCAATTCTTCCTGAAAAATCTCTTAAACTTCAGACTACTCTTCATCACTACTACATTGTGATCAGAGTTTATATCTGCCAATCACCTTACAATCCAGTATTTGATTTCACAATCCCTGCCTGACCACGATGTAATCTAACTGAAATCTTCCTGCACCTCCCGACCTTTTCCAAGTATACCTCCTCCTCTTGTGATTGTTGAACAGAGTATTTGCTATTACTAGCTGAAATTTGTTACAGAACTCAATCAGTCTTTATCGTCTCTTATTCTTTGTCCCAAGCCAGTATTATCCAGTAACCGTTTCTTCTACTCCTCCCCCTACAACTACATTTCAGTCCCCCATGACTATTGATATTTATCTCCCTTTACGTGCTGTATTACCCTTTCAATGTCCTCATATACTTTCTCTCTCTCTTTATCTTCAGCTTGCGATGTTGGCTACCAGGACTATTATTGTTACTGTTGGTCTGCTGTCGATTCTGATAACAACCACCCTATCATGGAACTGTTCATAGTAACACACTCTCTGCCCTACCTTTCTGTTCATAATGAACCTTACTCTCCTTATACCATTGTCTGCCACTGTTGATATTACCCTATACTCATTTGACCAGAAATTCTTGTCTTCTTTCCACTTCACTTACTGACCCCTACTATATCTAGATTGAGCCTTTGCATTTCCCTTTTCAGATTTTCTAGCTTCCCTACCACATTCAAGCTTCTGACATTCCATGCCCTGACTTGTAGAACATTATCCTTTTGTTGGTTATTCATTCTTTTTCTCATGGTCACCTCTCCCTTGGCAGTCCCCTCCCGGAGATCCGAACAGGGGACTATTCTAGATTCTTTTACCAATGGAGAGATCATCATGACACTTTTTCAATTACAGTCCACATGTCCTGTGAATACACATTATGTGTCTTTAATGCAGTGGTTTCCATTGCCTTCTGCATCCTCTTGTCATTGATCAGTGCTGATTCTTCTGCCTTTACGGGCAGTTTCCCACCCCAAGGACTCAGAGTGCCATGAACCTCTGTCTGCTGTCCAGATTATTAATCAAAATTTAAGCAGCAGCAGGTTTCAAATCTGGGACAGAGAACATTTTGAGAACTAATCAAAGACGCTACCCCTAAACCATGGGGCACAGTTGCCAACCATAATGGGGTGTCATGGATGGTTGGGTTTATGGACTTCAGGAAGCATGCAGAAGGTATGTGGTAAGCTGTAGGGGTCAGGACAGAGATAGAGCCTCAGGGGAGAGGTTCTAGTATGGAGTTATGGATTTGAGGAGGGACTAGGAATCCTGAAGAACCTCTGCTATGGGGTCACTGTGGCAGAGTTTGTGGGTGGACAAATCTGACAGCTGATGGAGTCCCTCCAGCATGTAGACCCTGTGGTTCAAAACCACAGTAGTGAAGACTTATATTGGCAGATAGGATTATAATCTCAGAATCAGTTTTAAGATGGTGGATTGTGATTCTTTCTGTAGATGTAAAGTTGGTTTCCATATTGAGGGATCTGGGGAATGATGATAATGCCAAGATTCAACATAAGGAAATTCTGGAAAGTTAACAGTGGCAGTAGGGGTGGAAAACTGGAACAGAAGAGAATCAAAGCAATTGAGATGTGGTGCTGTAGATGAATGTTGAAAATTAGGTGGACTGATAAGGTATGGAAAGGAGAGGTACTGCACAGAATTGTAGAGGAAAGCAATATGTGGAAAACACTGACAAGGAGAAGGGACAGGATGTTAAGATATCAGGGAATGACTTACATGGTACTAGAGGGTGCTGTAGAGGGCAAAACCCATAGAGGAAGACAGAGACTGCAATACATCCAGCAGCACATAATTGAGGATGTAGGGTGCCAGTGCTACTCTGAGATGGAGAGCTTGGCAGAGGAGGGGTATTCATCGTGGGCCCTATCAATCTGGATCCTCCATACCAACACCGGCTTTTCTGAATTGTGGCAGGTGGGAACTCTCTCTGCAATATATTCTTCGTTCCTATAATTCCCATGGCCTCAACTCTTTGTCCTGCACCTACCTATCTCCTTCCCTGCTCCCACTCCAGCTCACACATGCCATCTATTTTGCAACCAGCACACCACTAGTCTTTTCCCCATCTCTACTTCCTTCCTTTTCGCCTTCACCCCTCCACACCTCTCCCCAGCCATCCAACTCTGCACCTAACAGTCATACCCTGTTCTCACCAAATCAGTAGTTGCTACCACCAGTAACATAACACCTTCCCTAACCCCTACCCTGCTATCCCTCCCCACATCAGCCTCTTCCTTATCCCTACCAGCCACCACAGATTACTTTCCCAGTCAGATGCAGTTGCAGCCACAGTCTGTCTTCAGCGGCCAGAAACATTGGCCATGTGTGCATAAATTGTGCTTGTGTGAATATGTCTGTGTTCTGGGTTTCCGAGGAAGGCCTTTTGGCCAAAAACCTAGATGTTTACGTCTATTATGTCTGTCTGTGACTCAAAACTTCTTCTATATGGTAAGTAGCAGTCCATTCCTTTGATACTGTTGTTATTCCAACCTGGACTTCCCATTGCTTAGTCCTCTGTAACTCTTAGGTACCTCATTTCCATTAAAAGTTTTCAGACTAGTCTATCCTTTTTGTAATTTTATAGAAACTACAGGAGAAATTACAGGAAGGTACTGCTAGCTGCACAAAAAAACTTACATACTACAAAATCTTACTGGTGGCAGAAAACAAAAGCAAAGCAGTCTGGAATATTATCAAGTGAGGGAGAGAGAAAATGTTGGGAAAAAGCACTTGAATTCACACATTAAAAACAAAGATAGTCAAACAATGCACCTCAAAAGTAGCAGCAAACTTTGTGAATTTTTACTTCAGCAACACTGTAAAGAAATTACAACAGAAATTCCCAGATACATACCTCTTACTCACCCAGGAGCAGCCACCAAACTCAACAGTAATCTATCCAGCAACAGAGAGAGAGAGAGAGAGAGAGAGAGAGAGAGAGAGAGAGAGAGAGAGAGAGAGCTAGATGACGTCCCAGTGTGTGTCCTTGCAGAATGTTAAAAAATTTAATTGACAAAAACAATCTCTGAACTGTCAAATCTTGCTGTTTTCCTGAGTATATAAAGCAAGCAAAAGTAATACCCATACTTAAAATTAGTGATGCACAAAACTTAGAAAACTTACAGGTCAATCTCTTTACTGCCCATCATTTCCAAAATTATTGAAACACTAATAAAAAACAGATTAATGAAAAAATCTAAATAAATATAATCTTTTTTGCTGTGAACAACATGGTTTCAGGCCCAGAAAAGGTACAGAATCTGCTATTCCCCAATTTACAAAAGTCATTTTTGAGGCACTGAACAAAGATCATGTGAATGAAATCTTCTTGTATTTATGAAAGGCATGTGACACAGATGATAACAGAATTTTAATGCATAAGTTAGAGTTACTACGAATAAAAGGTGTGGTTAAGAAGTGGATTAAGTCATACCTAGAAAACTGAGTGCAATGAGTTGAGATCTCAGATTTCTGGTAAAACACTTACCAGACACAAAATATATTAATCTAGGCATAGCACAAGGAAGTTTATTAGGCAAAATCACTTTTCTCATTTATATTAATGATTTCTTACAGTGTATCAGATTGGAGAACAAATACTGTTTGCTGATGACAGCAATAGAATTATCACAGCTATAACTCCAACACAGTTGAAAGAAAAGACTAACGCAGCTCTCTGACATGTTCACAACAGGTCACTGAAACATAAAGGAAACTTATTTTATGTACTTCTGGTTGAATAAAAATCATAATTATGCTAAATTAAAAATTACCAATCATGTTTTAGACTGTTTAATGGATATCAAACTCTTGGGGTTGAAAGTAGACTGCCAGTTCAAAAGGACAAAACTCTTGAAGGTTTACGTTTGTGATGACCATTGACCACTAGAGCACTATTGTTCATCT
This sequence comes from Schistocerca nitens, assembly GCF_023898315.1. Classification (NCBI taxonomy): domain Eukaryota; kingdom Metazoa; phylum Arthropoda; class Insecta; order Orthoptera; family Acrididae; genus Schistocerca; species Schistocerca nitens. The sequence continues at coordinate 388,215,263 of NC_064617.1, forward strand.
TTGATGTCCTTATCAACAGTGTAGGAAAAGACAGATTGCTACTTACTGTAAAGAAGACACGCTATGTTGCACACAGGCACAATTAAAAGACACAGCCTTCTTAAGCAAAAGAGAAATAGGGAAACACACACCATTCATACACAACAGCAAGCACATCTCATGCACATGGCTGCAACTCAGGCCAGACCAGAATGCCTGAGCTATCAGAGTTGGCAGGCATGTGTGTGTTAGGTGTGCTGGCTTGTGTGTATTAATGGTGTGTGTGTCCCTGTTTCTCTTTTTCTGATGAAGGCTGTGGCCAAAAAGTGTCTTTTTAATTGTACATTTCTACAACTTAATGTGTCATCCTTATGACAAATTTTGGTGAGGTGGCTTGGTCAGGTATCTCCCTACCTGTTCTGATATTGTTCCTTGCTTAGTGTTGTGGAAGAAAAATTATAATGAGTAGTCATAATTTTGTAAGGACTTTGGGACACACAGAATCACTTGTCAAAGGAACCGTCAAGTCTTTGAATTTATGTGGGTCAGTTCGCAAAATGGTGGTTGTCCCTTCCTTTATGTGGTGCAGAGAATGGCAGTCATCTTGATACTATGTATGTGTGCTTTTGTACATATTTTGTGGGTTTGCAAGATATAATGTATTTAGTACACACTATTACATTGCAATTTGTCTTACTTTAGTACACATCTTCAATCTCAAGCTTGTCTACATCTATTTTTGTACACACTCTTACAATGCCAATTTTGGATTATTCTGCTAAGCAAATGAAATCACTTATACTACAGTAACAGTTTTCTGCCAAAAATGTTCTGAGAGACTTTTTAAAAATATTTTTATTGTTTATCTCTCTCAAGTATGAGGGAAGATTTTCAAGGGCTTTTGGACCTGCATAGGATGGCTTTGTTTTGAATTTCATGGTGTTATGTCTGGGTTCGTCGAAAAATTTTGGCTTCATAGTGTCATGGGTGTGCTGGGGCTAGGTACCTTGAGTATCGGATACGTATTTGAATTTTGCCCAGCACAAGAGTTCATAAAGGTACATGCTTGGTAGCATTAGTATTTTGAGTGCTTTGAATGCTGACTGACAGGATTCTCTCCACTTAAGGTTGGCTACTATTCTTATTGCTCTTTTCTGCATTTTGAATACTCTATTTAGGTTTGTTAGGTGCCTGCCCGCAAAATTATTCCATAGCTTAATGTGGAAATAATTTGTGAGTAGTATGTAATTTTCATAATATTTATGTCTTTTAGTAAGCTGAGTTTGTAGAGAACATATAGGTTTGAGCCGAGCTTTCTGCTTATGTGTCTTTGTGATTGTCCCAGTTTAAATTTTCATTGATTATTATCTTAAGGAATTTTGTGTATTTGGAATTGTCTGCTAGGCACCCATCTATACAAATGTTGATAGAGAAGTGTACAATTCGTGATTCAGATCTTATTTTGTCTCCACTATCATTTTTGTAATTTCTATGAGTTGGTTCCTGTTTTCTAGGTATGACAGAATCTAGTCTCCTGTCATCCCTCTTATCCCATACACCCCTAATATTTCTACTAATGTTTTATGGTCTATACAGTCAAAAGCTTTTGTCAAATCCATAAATATTCCTACACATTTATTACTACTGTCTAAGCTGGTTATGACATTCTCAATTAGATCTATGACTGCATCTATAGTACATTAATCTTTTCGGAAGCCAAACTGGTTTTTACTGATTAACCCATATTTCATCAGAAATACAAAGAGCCTCTGAGCACAGGCTCAGTCAAATATTTTTGATATGACTGGTAAAAGAGCTAAGCGTCTATAATTTTCTGGTTCATATTCGTTCCCCTTTTTATGTATTGGATTTATCAATGTTGTCTTCAAACAGTTTGGAAAAATTCCTTCTATGAATTACTTGTTGATTAGTTGAGTAAGTGGTTTCTTTGAGTTCCTGCATACAATATTTAATTTCTATGGATGATATTCCATCAGTTTCACATGATTTTGTCTGTTTTAGAGTTTTTATTATCTGCAGTGTTTCTTCCTCTGTCACTGGAAATAGAGCCATAGTTTTTTGAATGGGATGAATACACGTATTCCGTGTACTATTGTGTCTACAGTTTGCCTTTTCTCTTAGTTTTTTGACTACTGTGGCAAAATGATCATTGAAGAGATTGACAGTGTTATTTGTTCTTTTATCATCTTTTTTCTTATCATAAACTGTATTTTGCTGTGTTCTTGTGGTTTTGATGGTATTCAATTTACATTTATAGTAGACCAGCAAGCCTTGTTTTTATTGTGAGCATTACTTATGCAGGTTTTTGCTTCTTGTTGGCTGCATGCAGTACATTGGCATATATTTTTTGTATTTTCTGTAATACATTTAAAATTTTTCATCATTGCTTGTTTTATACATCCTGTGCAATATTTTTATTTTGTCTCTAGAGACTAAAATACTTTTTGTTACCAGTTTTTGTTTTTGTTGATGACTTTGCTACTGGCCTTTGTTATTGGGCATGTTATTGAAGGTAATAATAAAAGACGTTTATGAAGTATGTTACTTTCTGATCCAGTGTGAAATCTTTTTCCAGACTTTTCCATCCTTCTTTTCTAAGTTTATGCATAAGGGCTGGTAGGTTTGATTCATTTAGGTTTCTACTCCCCCACTTTTTTGGTACCCTTTCTTTTCTGGTGGAATAATTTAAGCATATTTTTACTGCATTGTGATCTGACAGGGTCGCTTGTATAACTTCACTTTTGTACTGAAAATCACAGAGATTTGTGAATATATGATCTGCTTGTTTACAGGTGTTTGCAGTTGTGCGTGCTGGCTTTGATATTGCCTTGTTTAAACCGTATGTTTTCACTGTGTTAAGGAGTTCCCTACTGTCCTTTGAATATTTTAATGTATTAATGTTGAGACCACCTAGTAGAACAAGTGTACTGTTTTTGTTTAGAATATATGCAAGAGTACTCCAATAATTTCCTTTTGGTGGTATGTAGATGTTTAAGTTGTACAGTGGACAAGTACCTAAATTTATTTTCTACCCTTTTACTTTTAATACATTTACAATATTATATTTTTTGCATAAATCAATCTATTAGTATAGCAGTTCCCCCACCTTTACCATTTTCTTCTGCATGAGCTGTTACACTGTAACTTGCTATAAGATTTAAAATTCTTGACAGAATCTTCAAAATGGCAGCAGAAGTGTTGCCTCTGATGGCAGCAACATGTGGAATTGGAGTCACATTCTCCATTGGTGAGACATGTCACGGAAGCCCTGCTGGCTCCACTGGCCATCTCGCCCATGCATTCTGGTAACCTTTTCCCTGCTTCTCTATCACAAAGGGAATGCTCTTGCTTCTCTTCCACCACTTCAGCCCCCACCAACAAATGTTCTCTTTGGTTTTCTTTCAATCTACACTTACGTGGATAAATATTTTACACCCTCCTTTGGGTCAGAATATTGCAGATCTTAGTATTTTCTCTCTTAGTTTAAAAATGAAACGTTACACTTACTTGGTAATAAACACAACTGTATAAGAGTTTACAGAATAACATAAAAGTGTTCTGTTTTCTTTTGACTCTCAGGTTTTTGACCAATGACAGGCTTTTTTTCTGCTCTTGGTAAAATTCACCTTTTTGTGTCTTTCTCCGTAAAAGACTCGGAAGCATCCGTCTTTGAACCCTTCAACAGTATTTGACAACCTTGAGGGAAAAATATTATAATATATATCAGGATCATTTCATGTGCCCTCCAATTCCTTCAAGTTACTATGGCAAGAATAATGACAAGGAACTGACGAGGTTGGTTTGAAAAGTTCTTGGAACGGAATAGAAAAAAATGTACTTACATCACTGGAACTTTTTTTATTTTTCAATGTAATCTCTTTGTAGATTAATGCACTTGGTTCAACAATGTTCCAGTGCCTTGATCCCATCTCGAAAATGAGTTTTTTCCAGGCCTGAAAAATAGTTGTCAACTCCGGCTATCGATTATTTGTTTGAAGAGAATCTTCATCCACCAAGAAAAATTTTCAGTTTTGGAAAGAGATGGAAGTCTGACAGAGCCATATCAGGTGAATTAGGTGGGTGTGGCAACAACTGATACTTTAGTTCGTGTAATTTTGCCATGGTGATGGCACATGTGTTTTTGATCCAGTGTCAAGAGTTGGGGCACCCATCTTGCAGATAATTTTTTCATTTCTAAGTCTTCAGTTAAAACGTGATGCACCCTTTCAGATGAAATTTGGGAAGCATGAGCAATGACCATTTTGTACACTTTTGCAATGGTTTCTGGAGTAGTGACACATCTTAGCCGACCCCTCCGCAGATCATTATCTAACCTCTCCCGACCAAATTTAAATTCATTTGTCCACTTAGCAACAGTTGAATATGAAGGAGCAGAGCCCTCCAGTGTATTCTGGAAATCAGCATGAATGTCCTTTGCTTTCATAACTTTTTTACGAAGTACTTAATGACTGCTCAAATCTTGATTTTTTTCCACCTTTGCAAATCACTATGTGGGCATAACAACAGAGCTACGTCAACAGCACAGCTCTCTTCCAAGAACACTGATGTGGCACATGTTTACATGCAACAGTCCAATGAATATCATGTGAACAACTTGTTGCACTAGCGCTGACCTCTCCTGGTGATTCCGAGAACTTTTCTAACCACCTTCATATATAGGACTAGCAAGCATTTCATTAAAAAATTTCACAACAACAATGCACCTTTTTCTAGTTTACCCATTTACCCTTCTTAACCTTCTGTGAACTGTTATTAACTTCAAATAGACATATTTAGCACTACAACTTATTGATTTGCAATATAAATAAACAAAATTCCAATATTATAATGCAACAAATGACAGGCATATAGTACAGCAAAAGGTATTGACAAATATCCATACCAACCTCTTTGTGTTTGATCAATAAATTGCAGAAGAGTGTATTGTACTTTACTGATCTCAAAAAAATTACAACAATAACTAACCCCTCTTAATCTGGAATGATTTAGACAATAAAACTTCCTGGCAGATTAAAACTGTGTGCCCGACCGAGACTCGAACTCGGGACCTTTGCCTTTCGCGGGCAAGTGCTCTACCAACTGAGCTACCGAAGCACGACTCACGCCCGGTCTCACAACTTTACTTCTGCCAGTATCTCGTCTCCTACCTTCCAAACTTTACAGAAGCTCTCCTGTAAAGTTTGGAAGGTAGGAGACGAGATACTGGCAGAAGTAAAGCTGTGAGACTGGGCGTGAGTCGTGCTTCGGTAGCTCAGTTGGTAGAGCACTTGCCCGCGAAAGGCAAAGGTCCCGAGTTCGAGTCTCGGTCGGGCACACAGTTTTAATCTGCCAGGAAGTTTCATATCAGCGCACACTCCGCTGCAGAGTGAAAATCTCATTCTGCATTTAGACAATACTTAATAATATTCCTCTTAATTCAGAGAAAAAAGAGAAAAAGAAATTTCAATTTGGGGAAGAATATAAAAAAATTAATCCTCTTAATCTGCAGAAAAATAAAGAAAGATTACTTCTCTTAATCTGGAGGCAACAATCACAAAACATAGAAAACTTTCATCAGTTTTTGTAACATCTCATAATCTTTTATAAATGCAGATCAATATTGTTGAATCCTAGCACAGTAAGTAAGATCCTCAGTTTCCTTATCACTAAAACACTTTATACGATAAAGTATTGTAAAAGAATGAGGGAGAACATATCTAATCACAGTACAAAATACACAAGAAGAATTAGCAATTGAAGTATTGGAAGAAGAAAACTGTGTGGTCAAAGTTTTTATAACTTGCTAGTTATTGAAGAAAAGCCTGTTGTCATCAATTATTGCCACCTAATGCATTATGCTGAACCACTTTCAGCTTGCCCCAAAATAATATAGAGCCAATAGCTTATTAGTTATGTATATGGATTGGCAGCATCATAGTTGAAATAATCTGAACATTATAGCGTTTTTAGTTGAACTGTAACTGACCTGAATGGTGCTCATTGCCCTACTTCACTTGACATCAATAAGGTTTCCGTCTTTTTACTATTACTGACAAGAAAATCATAAGCTCATTATGCGTTGTACTGCTCATGTTATCAAACCATTAGCAACTAAGTAAAAACATGACTACTATATATTTTCGTGTGTTTGCAAATATTTCATGTGCTTCTGACTGCATTTAACATTGGTGTTGCAAAAGTATTTACTGTCAGCAAGTGAAATTATTATGAGCTTTTCTGAAATAATGCCTATTATAAAATAGTGATAAGTCATGAGAATTTGCATCACAAAAACTAACAACAGATAGCATTACAGTGAGTGGTGGTACTCAGCACATCTTGCATTATGTATTACTAGGATGTAACCATTAATGATCTTCATTAATCAGGAAGAATTTAAATGCACTACTAATTATCATAAATTAATTTTATCACACATGGCTTTTATATTAAAGCCTGTGCGTGAAATTCTGTTCTGTATTGCCTACATATACAACCATGATCAGTTATACAATTTAGTTTCAATTCAGTAGTCAGCAATTATAAGCTGGTGACCATTATTTATTATTCAGTAATCAAAATTTTATAAAGTTTCTGTTATACATTCAAAATTATAGCCAAATACCATTCAGTATATAATTTCTTCCAAAATTTCATCATGCATTATAAATATCAGTGCGAGAATAATCAAGTTATAATTTGACATATATTCTTTCAGTTAGCATTATTCTTTGGAGCCAATGCCTTTTTTTCTGCAGACTACAGAACAGTATGTAATATGGTTATTGAATCATGTAACTGCTGAGGAGCACAGGTAGGCTATATGTGTCTTTCCCATGACAGGGCTTGTTTAACTTAGTGGCAGGGTTTATATGTGGTGACTGTCTGTTGATAGGACACCATAAAGTGTATACATTGGTGTCCTGAGCCTAGCAAAATTAAAATTAAACTTAAGTTCAGCCATATTTATTGAATTTCCAGTGTCAAACAATAGTTGCAAGGAACATCAAACTAGACAATAGAGGTAGAGTGGTTATTACAAAGTATATCTTTCTGGAAATTCATTGAACAATCCAGTGAGCAATGAACTGAGCAAGGAAACAGTAGACTCTTTTGCCAAAATGGGCAGCAAACAATTTAACACTAAAACAGAGCCTGTTACCGAGTCAATGAGCAGTGAAGTGAAGAATCAATTAGAGTAGTTTAAGAAACCAGTGGACAGTGAACTTAATATAAGCTATCTGCCATGCTGTATGACACAAAAAGCACACTTCATTCAGTTTCAAACAGAAAATAACAAACAGGAAAATATTGAAATAAAATGTGATGACAAAGACATATTGAGAGTTGAATCTTACAAATTCCTGGGATTACACATAAACAGCAATCTAAACTGGTTAGTTCACATCAACAACCTATGTAAAAGACTGAATTCAGCAGCATTTGTCATTCGCTCAAATTCATCTGTTTGTGACTTGGAAACAATTAAAGCTGTATACCTAGGACATTTCCATTCACTTATGACATATGGCATCATATTTTGGGGTAACCAGTCACGAGCAAACAAAGTCTTTATTGCACAGAAAAGAGTCATCCAAATTATGACTAGAGTGCACCCCAGATGCTCTTGCAGAAACTTATTCAAACATCTCAGTACATTTTTTTCACTAATGTGCTTTGTGAACAATAATCAAACAATTTACAAAACAAACAGTGAATGTCATTATCATGATACAAGAAGTAAACATGATCTTCACAAAGATATAAAAAATCTCAGCATGGTACAGAAAGGAGTACACTATTCAAGTGTAAAAGTATACAATAAACTTCCATTTCATTTTAAATAAATTATTGGAGATATGACTAAATTCAAAAAACAGCTGAAACTTTTGAATAGTTCTTTCTATTCTTTACAGGAGTGTTTTGACAGTGTGTAACAGTACAATGTATTTAGTTTTAAGCATTTCTATAAGAAATAATTATGTAGCACTGGCATATCAATTGATAACAGAATGCTTTTTATATATATTACAATGTAAGACTTATAAATTGTTTGTATAATCATTATTACTATTATAATCTGTGTTGTTGTTTAAACACTTGAACCTCTTGCATCTGTTTGTATGTGATTTAGTTTGTAAGCCTCATGCCCATTTAGACAAGGTTTTTACTGTAATAATCTGACACATTCTATATCCTAGCAATACACTCGCATCAAGGATCTATGGAACATGAAAATAAATAAATAAAATAAATAAGTCTTTTGCCAATCCTTTAATGGTCAAATCATTCAGCAATAACCAGGACAAACAGTCAGATATATTTGCCCAATCATTCAGCAGGGAACTGGACAATCAGTTAGGTTGGTTTGTCAAATAATTTAGCAGTAATATTGATAATAAATGTAGTGCTTTGGAAAGGAGATGGAACAAGTCAACTGGTAATAATTTTAAAACTCTCATTGACAATCTGGAGTCACATATTGAGGCAACAGAACAATATGATAATGAATGTATCGAGGAAATTAGAAGCAAGCAGTTTTACTTAATAATAATGACCATCTAAATCAATGCAAAGATAATGAACTTTGTATGAATTGAATATAATATCAAAAAATGTGTAAGCTTTGTTGAAACAATAAGGAGTCAGGACTGCATTAGTAGTGCAGCTGCTTCAACAATAGCACAGTGTCCAGGCACGACAAAGCAAACTGTCTCAGTCATTGAAGTTGACACAATAGATGATTTAGAATTGGTGAAACTTGGGAAGAGTGGTCAGGATATGAAGTACATTACCAATTATAAAATAAGTGAAATGAAATTGGTGGGCAACCTGAGAGAGATGTTGTGCAGTGTAGATGAAAACTGGCAAGTATAGAGAAGAAGATAATGCGCATGAGGTGTCAGTAATCAAAACGTAATATATGCCATTCCTGAATACAACACATCCTATAGAACTGTGCAGATAACTGGAAATTGTGGTATGGGGCAAGAGTGTGTGACTTTTAATAGTCATATGAAGTTAGTAAAGGAATGAGAAGATTACAACGTACACAAAATCAATATTCAGATTGTGTGATGAGGAAGGTGAAACTGTTGCTGTATTAAATACATCAGAAATAAAACATGTCTTCTACCAAATGGAATAAGGAAGTAGGAAAGAACAGGAGAAACACTCAAATAAAGTATCCGAACAGGATGTAGGTTTATGGAGTGATTTAGATGTAGAATAAAACTTGTTATGGGAGGATAAGAGTAGTGAATGAGAGCAGTGTGTTCAAATCAATGATTGCTGCAGAAATGCACAGAATAGAAGTTCAGGTTCTACCAGACAGAGGTCTAATCAGTGTTCCATCCCAGTCATTTTACATATACATTAAAACAGAATCCAATGCAGTTGAGAAGCCTGTTGTGGGTGTGAGGTTAATAGGTGCTACTGGTGTTTGTAGAAGACCTCATGAAGGCTCAAGTTTTAATGCAGTTTGTCATCAAATGTGTTACATTTGAACATGACTTTTTAGTAGCACCTTAGGATTGGTTGAAGCTACATATGGATACAGATAGAGACAGTAGCACATCAGGAAGGCACATTCTGCTTTATTTGAAAAGTGCAAAAGATATAAAAGATAAGAGATTCATAAAACCCCAGGACAAAGATACATCTGCACATAATGTTGCCACATGCACACAGTTTGGGGCAAGTATGTGCACAAAATTATGAAATTTTGGAACTCAGATTGAGTTACAATGGACTTTTTTTAAAAACGAAGAGCATTTCTTATGCAAATGCTTTCTGTCTGATATGTCCTCAGCCAGAAAAAAGATTAGGTGTACATAACATTATTGACCTGAAGAATTACTAGAGTAAGAAATGATTAAAGTGTACACTGTCTAAAAATTAATGTGAATGAATATGAGATTTGGCCTTATGTTTGTGTAACGATATAGTACTGATTTAATTGTGATATAAATGCGACCTAAACGGTCCATGAACCGACTTTAATAAAAGTCGTCAAACTGTTGCTATGATATTATTTGTAGTAAACATGACTTTAATAAAAGTCATCAAACTATCGCTATGATATTATCTGTAGTAAACATGAAGTCAAAATAATTACTGTTTTCCTTTTTGTACATTGTAACCAAGGAACTTTACTGTATAGTGATAAGTGATACAGGTTATTAATTTTAGAATTACTGTGTGTGTGAAACATACATGCCAAATTACTGAGAATTTTATAAGTTGCAGGTAAAATTAAATTGAAGGACGCCCCAACAAATTGTTTATTACCTAGTGAAGGAAATGGAAAGTGGGTGTAAACGAACAGATAAAAGTTGTACAAAGAGATGTGGACAACATGCAGCCACAAAGATAGAAGCAGGGGAGGGAGTGCACCAAACAGTTTCAAAACAAATCACTTTCTAACACAGAAAAAATAAATTTTAGTGAAATTTGGAAAGTTGTGTACATATTTTCTTTGTAAACCCAAATAACACCTAAAGACTAATCAACAGGTGTCAGAACTGTAAATAATGCATGTACCATTATGTATGTGGACACCAACGATTTCACGATTATGTACATAGGTTCTATGATTTTGCAATGGCGAATAATGAACAATAATAAATTTTGAAGCCTAAATCAACTAACAAAGCCTCAGTATGCTAAGTAAAAGGACAATGGCTTTATCTATATGTTTACATGATTATATACTCATTATGTAACAGAGTGCTACACTTGTATGTAATTTCAAGGACAGTTACACTCAGTATTTTAGACTGACGATTATTATTATTTTCTTTGCTATATGTATGTACTTATGCATGTGGCGAAGTATTACACATTAAGTACTATATAACATGCATACAACTTTCATATTAGTATTTCATGATGTTTTTCTTAAAGACATTGCACAGTGATTAGTGAGAATTGCCTCATATTACAGTTGAAATATGAAGCATGAAAGCCACTGTGTTTCATATTTGGTTGTTTCGTTGAGTCTGTATTTGTCAATACAGAATAAGGAAACACGGGACACATATAACAATACAACACAGTACCTCATAAGTGCGTATTAATTAATTCTGTAATCCGGATGTAATTTCTAGAAAATGTATATACTTTGTTAATTTTGTCAATGTTTGTAACATAAATAACTGTTATGTATTTATGGGGAATGGCTGGAAAATAATATTGTCACCCATGTGGTAGAAATGATGGCAAAGTCAGGGAAATTCATATTGCTTAAGATCCAAAGAATATGTTTCAAGTATTGCGATAATTGAGCATGAGCATGTGCACACACACACACACACACACACACACACACACACACACACACACACACACACACACACACACACAGAGAGAGAGAGAGAGAGAAGAGAGAGAGAGAGAGAGAGAGAGAGAGAGAGAGAGAGAGAGAGACGGTGGGGGGGGAGAGGTAGAAAGGACAGAGGAGGTGCACGTTATTGGTGGTGAAGTATGGATGCTGTGTGGCAGCACTCAGGAGCATTGTCAAAGTATTGTTTTAAGTATGGCAAGGCATCATAAATGGATAAGTGATCACATATCTGGTCACAGTAAAAAGTATGAAAGAAGAATTGATAAATGAAGTATTGGAAGAAGAGTACTGCGTAGCTGGAGTTTTAAAAGTTGCTAGTTCTTGAAGAAGGGCATGTTGTCATTAATTATTGCCACCTAATGCATTATGCTGCACCACTTGCAACTCGCCTCAAAATAAGCGTAAGCTTGCTTATTAGTTATATATACGGCTAGCCAGCATCATAGTTGCAATGATCTAAACATTAAAGTTTTTTTAACTGCACTATGATTGACTTGAATAGTGCTCATTGTCCTACATACCTAACCATCACTAGGTTCCTATCTTTTCCACTACTAATTAATGTAAAAAAATTATCATATGTACCTTTTTGGTTGCACCACTGCTTACGTATACATGCAAAATCAGCTACATAATTTCAGTTTCAATTCAGTAGTCAATAGCTATTAACTTTTGCTCACTTATGAAATGCTGACTGTTATTTATTATTCCATAATCAAAATTTCATATAATTTCTGTTATTTATTCAGAACTATAGCTAAATACATTGCAGTATTTAATTTTTACAAAATTTCATACTGATGATTGTCACACATGATAAGTACCTGTGTGATAGTGGTCATGACATGATCTTGCTTGTATTCTGTCAGGTAACATTATTCTTCAGAGTTGATGCCTTTTTCTTTAAAATATGGAACACTAGGTAACATGGGTCATCAAATCATATAACTGCCAAAGAGTGCTGGTAGGTTATAACTTCCCTAACATTCTATCACAGTGAATAACTGCCTTCATGGCCACTGTTACTTCCTAAATGCTTGTTATAACCACAGTGTGAAAACTGGTTCAACAATCACTGCCTTTTCTAACCGCAATGTAGTCTTTCATTTAATTACAGTCTCTACTGTTACTAGATGGCTGAATAATTTATACTAATCTTTACTCTTAATTATAGGAAATGAGCCTTATCTCTTCCATTAGATGAACATATGAATTACATCTTTGATTTAATCAAAGACTGTAATTTGAAGTGAAACAAGAGAAAACCTTCTTTGTTCAGTGGTTTGACAACCACAACTACTGGGAGACTGATTTTCTAACTGTAGAAGATTTCTAAACTATTTCCTGTCTCTTACTGTGGACTAACTGATCTTGAAATTGGATCTTCTTCTCATTCTATAGACAATATGTATATTCTTTATTAACTACACTCCCAGTGCTTAAGTTAATTGGTGTAGTGGCTATTCATTCTGTCTGATCTGTATCTGACATTGTTACTGATAAAACTTCAGACAGTACTCACTGACCCATGGCAGATAACTGTTCCTTTCCAAAGGGTTTTATACTGCTCAAAATGCTTTTCTAACATCTAGACTTTTCCTTTGCTATTACTTAGGTTTGTTCCTCCCATCTATGTGTTTCACTAATGTTCTACAAGTATCTCCTGTTCATTATCTGTATCTCTTTTAAACCTCAGATTTTTTTATCTATTTATTTCATGCAGGTTAGTTTTCCTCCTTAAAATTCCTGTGTGACATGCTTCTGGCTTATTTCATGACAAGTCACTCTTTTATATTTTATTATTCTTCTTTCTTCCTCTTTCATTCTTTTTTTATTTTCTTCATTTAAAACCTTTTGAGTCACAATGTCTTTTTTTTTCTCAGCACACCTGTTGTCATTTCAGATTTTAATCCATTCTGCAGTATTTTATGCACTCTTACTTTATGATTTTCATCTCCTACGAGAAGTTTCACTTTTGTCTATTTTCATTTCAAATGTCCTTCCCTTATCTTTACCCACTTTTAGTTTATCTTCCTTGGCATATCTTTACCTTTGGTTGGAACAATTAACATTACCATACGTCTTCTAATTGAGAATATTCTTTACATCTTATTTTTCTTTCTCAGTTGAGCTCTACATTCACTCTTTCCTTTTCTCTTTGCTTAACGATTACATCACCTATGCCCATTATTTGACCCCTGTCAGTTAATACTCCTTCTCTTGTCTTTCTTTCACTGAATACTAGGACAGTTACCACAGTTCAAGACAACAAAGACATGTACAAAATAGTTATTAAGGTATAAGAATGCAGTCTGAAAACAAAAATGGAACAAAACTCAAACAGCTTTGGGAGTCCTGTATATCACAATGTGTCCACTTAAGTGGCAAACTCTCTGGCATCTCATATTATATCTTCCTTTCCTTATACAGTTAGATATGTTTTTTATTACTTTTTTATTTGGGGTAAATCAGAAATTGTACATGTGAAGAATGCCTGCTACTTCCAGTGGCCACTTGTTAAGCTTTGAGATTTCTGCACTAATTTCACGTGACCTTTCTTGCATTTTGATCAACTCCTTATCTCCTAAATAGATGGTAATGAACCTTTCCTTTGCATCATGCCTCTTATTCCTAATTTGATTGTTATTTTTCACTTTTTTCTGTTTTTATTGTTGTATTACTGTTTTTAAGGCTTTCCATTCCTTTTTCCTGGCAACCACTTTAAATTTCAAATCTCTGTCTTCCTCACATAATGCTCCTTTTGACCCTATATACCATCATCATGGTTCCTACATTAGCTCCCACAGCACTGAATCTATTATTTAATTGTGAAATCTCTTCTGTTTCATCATCTACAGGTTCAGTGTTTATCTAGGGATGCCTGTATAAGCTGAATTGTAGTCTGGCTAGCATCCACATCTTTTTTTAATTCCCCTTCTCCTGCCACATCAGCTTGCTCAGTTGCTTCCCATTCCAAATCTGCCATCAGAAACTCACCTGCTAACCTTTTCACTTCTGGGGTCTCTCCAGTTTCTTTTCCTATAGAATGGGCTTCTTCATCACTGCCTTCAGCCAAATAAGTTAGCTTTGTGGGTTGTGTGCCTTCATATTGCATAAAATTCACATTATGATCCAATTAATTTTACACCTCTGAATTGTCCTCTGATGAATCATGTTTCCTCTTCACTAGCCCAGTGACTTCTCTATCTTCTTACCTATTTCTAAGTTGGTTAACATCCCTCTCTTCCTCTATTATCTGTACTTAAACACGTCTACCTTCTCCTTCTTGTCCTCTATAATCTTTTTCCCAAGTCGTAAATTTCCTATTCTCTGCTGTTTATGCATGTATTATTCACATTCTGAATCTATATCAAAAGTCTCCTTCACCTACTCATCTTAAAAGTCTTCCTACACTACTACCAAAAATACTCAGTGTTTTCTGAATTTCCCTGAGCAATTTGCAGCTTAGTTCATCCATAATATCCTCCTCTTCCATTCATGTTCTAATTTATGAGTGAGACATTCACAAAAAGCCTTCATCATCTCTCATGAATTACTAGTTTGGGGCATCTTCGAGTTCCCTCTTTGTGTTATGTACAAATGGTGACAATTTCCTTAAAGCTTGTACACCTGCCTAAGGCTTCAATGATCCATCCTTCTGCATTCCCTGAAAGCCACTGCTCTACAGTTCTAAGAATGTCTTTTTTTTTTTTCATTCATCATTGAAGACTACTGGATGTGTTTCACCTACAGGATTGAACTTTTTATTGGCAGAAAACTGCCTAATGTCACTTGAAATTGCATTGAATGTACCAGTCACTTGGTTCATTCTTTATTTGAAATAATTAACCTTTTCTCATATCTCTCCCTGAATCTTGCCAAATTTTTACATTTTTTACCTGAAATTTGTTAAACATGCAGTCTTTGGCTTGTAAATCAACTCTGCCACTACTTTTAATAGTTTCCTTACTTACTCTTGCATTCAAACTGTTTGCATCTATCTGTTATTCCCCCCTTGATCTTACCTAATTTTGCCACATAAACATATCTGAACTGCTTCAAGCTCTTTAAAAACTTCTTGATGAACTGAATGAACCTTGCTGTCAATTTTCTGTTCATATACAGTCTCTATTTTGATAATACAGTATTTCAATTCTTTATTATATTGTTCCATACCATACAACCTTTTATTTATTGTAAAATTCATTGGCAAATTTCTGAATGTGTCATGTCATTTCGTGGTTTGTCTCATTATTGTCTCCATGTCCTACGACATTTTTGTCATAATATTCATTAACTGACTCAATTTATCATCTTGGCCATTTCCCCTTACAGTTTTTACTGGATCTACTTGGCATCCTACTTCTGCACCTCTCCTGATTTGTAAATTGGCACTGTTTTTGCCTCTTTTTTATTTCTACATGTACAACCTGAAAAAAATCTTCCTGTCTGGCCTCTTTTGTGTTTGGTTAATCATTGCTATCAGACTTGTCAGAATTTTCCTTTTTTTGAGTCTGCCATTTTCATATTGTCCAAATTTTCTATAATCATCTTGTCCTCCTCTTTGTCACCTGCATCTTTTCTATCCATCATTGTTCTCAACTTGCATGTCCCTTACTATTGACTGAATGATTATGAGTCTGCTTTCTATTTTCAATGCTGAAAATCTAAAGATGGCATCTAATTACAACCTCTTCTTAATAGGAGAGTTTTTCTTTTTCTGCTTCTTCTTCTTCGTCTCCCTTAAACCTTGTCCTGTCAGACATGGTGGCATTTGTACTATCTGAAGACTGTAACAATCTTGTGGTTATAGGACTTTGTTTTAGTTGCCATATTTAGTGACATGCAATATTCTGTCATCTGCATGTTCACAGCAAAAGTTATTCACAACAGAAAAGGTAGCTCTAAGCAGATATCTGGCTCTCATTGTTCCCGCTGCATTGATGGATGTACCGTATTTACTCGAATCTAAGCTGAACTTTTTTCACGGTTTTTGTAATCCAAAAAACCGTCTGCTGCTTAGAATCGAGTGCAAAGCAAGCGGAAGTTCTGAAAAATGTTGAAAGGCACCGCCACAACTAACTTCTGCCGTCGAATATACGTAGCGCTACACAGGTATGCTTTGTAGGCACAAAGATAAATACTGGAGCCAAAACCTCTGCGTCAGTAAATAAATTAAAAAAAAAGGTGGAAGACAAGCTTTTTTTCTCCGCCCCGAGTTTCGACCACTGCATTTTCATACATTATCCAACGAAGTAAACACAAATTCCGTATTGTTCATCTTCGAATGTAGCAGCATTTCAATGTACTACGAAAATCCGACTGGCAAGACTGTTTGGGATGTTTGTCAATATGGCCAACTCCACGTTCTGAATTTTTTCCTACCTGTGAGAAGAGATGGTTGCTAATAGGAACCTGATGAATTGTGATAATCACATGCAGTATTCTCTTCACCATAAGAATAATACGAATATAAACATTTTGCCATGTATTCTTTCGTGTTTGCTGCTATCTAATTTAAATCCTGTCTGCCTAGTAAACTATGAAACTAGAGTGAGACAACAGTAAACGCGGAAGAGTATACCTATCGTGTCATGTTTATATTCATATTATTCTTATGCCTAATAGTGATACAGTCAGAAATGAAGCATGGCAACTGACTAGATTTTTAAATCTAAGATGACTCTAATTTCTGTGCAGAATGTAATGTACTAAAGAGATGCCTGCAAAGATTTTCAAACGGAGAAAAATTTTCGCTACTCTCTCGTTCAGAACATCATTTATCATATGCAGTTTATTATTTGGTTCTTGCTTATCATTATCAAGGAAAGCAGTGGTGTAAGTAACGAAAAATATCAGTCTTTTGCCATTGTTTCACTAATGAGACAATTCCTCTTTTTTTTGTAAGCGGCGGTTGCGCGCACAAAAGCATGCCATGCCGCGAGTGGCGACAGGCCATAAACACGCACTATCAGAATGCGACAAACAAACATGACACAGCTCAGTAATGCATTTTCAGCTTAGAGTGACGTAAACACCTATAACAAAGAAAACGACTCTTATCAGATCACAGCAAAATAAGCAAACGATTCAAACCAGATGAAGCATGTGCAAAAGGAAGGGTACCTGTATAAATACGGACGGAGCGCCTGGCGCATAGCAATGGCTACCTGGTAAAGCTCAAGGGGAGCCAGAGGTGGTCAAATCAAAAAAATTACGATTTTTTTTTTTTTGCTACCGAAAATTAATTGGAACATTCCTCTTTAATGTAAACTTTGCATTATTGTTCTACTCGCCCTAGAAGTGGAGTTATTACCATTTTCCCCCACGCCTGCAGAGGAAATGGGCAGCCGCTGAATGCATCTAACACCCTCTCGTGACTTCCTGGCGAACTGCTTGGGATTTTCTTGGCCTGTTACGCATACAGCGCCTTATGTTATGCATACAGCGAGTGTGCAAGGGTTGGCTACATTGTTTTCTGTGACAAATGAAGCGCTAAGAGTGCGGAACATCGTCTCTTTGCTGTTTACTGTTTCCAATTAGTTCAGTGTTGCACCTGTTGTTGGTAATATTATACTTCTTGTGTAAAGCATTGATCTGGTTACGATGCCATGTTTTAGTAACCGTGTGTATAAGAAGAGGAAGAACATAGGGAAAAGAAAATTAACACTAATACCAAGTTGCGATACTACAATTACTGAAACAGTGCGTTCTTCTGCTAAGCAACACATGGCCGGCCATAGCCCTGTGACATCTTCTAGCAAGAAGCTGACTGGTGGAAGTGACAGATTTCGTGAATATGTTAGTGACAGTGATGATATTAACGAAGTACTGAATATTGGATTATTATCTTCTGTGCTGAAAGAAAGTGTTCTGTGCAAAATGTGTTCAAGTGTAGGAGAGGGACTAGAGATAACAAAGCACTTTGGTTTAGCTTGTGAGATGAAGATAATCTGTGCATGTTGCAAGTATCAAGTGACTTTCTACAATTCACATGCCAGTCTCTTTGGTGAAAATGGACGATCTAGAGTGTTTGATGTGAATGTTCGACTTGTGTATGGTCTTCGATCCATTGGAAAAGGGTTTGCTGCTGGTAAACTGTTTTGTGGTATTATGAACTTGCCATCGCCTCCAAGCAAATTTGGGTACTACTGTGAACTGGTAGGATCCTCTGTTGAAGATGTGGCTTTGAAAACCATGAAGGAAGCAGTGGAGGAATCTGTAGAAATGAACGGTGGTTCTAGGGATTTGGTAGTGGCATTAGATGGTTCCTGGCAAAAGAGGGGTCATAAATCCCTGAATGTAACTGCTACTCGTGGTGATAGTGCAAAAGTGATAGATGTTGCAATATTATCAAAACACTGTAGGTGCAAAAATAAAGTCAAAGGAGAGCACAGTGGAACCTGTGAGGCAAATTTTAGTGGATCAAGTGGAGCAATGGAAGTGGATGGAGTGAAACAAATTTTTGAATGTTCAGTTCCCAGATACAACGTTAGGTACAAATACTACCTTGGGGATGGTGACTCCAAAGGTTTCAAGACTATAGAGGAACTGAAACCATATGGAAATGAATTTGTAGTTGAAAAGTTGGAATGCATTGTGCATGTGCAAAAGCATATGGGTGCACGGCTTCGAAGGCTCAAACAAACTTTGGGTTCAAGTAAGCTCAGTGATGGAAAGACAATAGGAGGGAGAGGCAGGCTTACTGATGAGGTCATTGAACGTCTACAGAGATACTATGGGTATGCTATAAGGCAAAATACTAGTAATGTTAGTGACATGCGAAAAGCAGTGTGGGCATTGTTCCTTCATACTGCCTCTTCCAATGAATACCCTCAACACAGACTGTGCCCAAAAGATTCCTGGTGCAAGTATAATGCAAAAAAGGACTATGATCACAAACATGGTTTGCCAGCAGCTGTGATAAATGCAATAAAACCAATTTTTCATGACTTAGCACAGCCAGAATTGTTACACAAATGTCTACACGGAAAGACGCAGAATCATAATGAGAGTGTAAACAATTTGATTTGGAAAGTGATTCCTAAAAGGATGTTTGTAAGCATAAAAACACTGCACTTTGGCATTTATGATGCAATAGCAACCTACAACCAAGGGAACAGTGTAAAGTGTGAAGTTCTGAAGGCATTAGGATTTACAGCTGGGGTGAACACTATACGAGCACTAAGAAATATTGACAGAGAAAGGATAAGAGGAGCAGAAAGAAGAGAAAGGCATATGAAGTATGATGGAACAACAGGCCAGAAAATGAGACGGAAGAGGAAGCTTTTGGAGGATGAAGAAGAAGACCCTGATAATCCATCCTATAGTGCAGGAATTTATTGAGAAACTTTGATAGCCATTTCCCGTAAATTAGAATTTTTCGAATATAAGGAAAATTTTCTCAAAATCCGCTCAAGCTAGAGAGATGAAATTTTTATACAGCACTCCTAGTGGTCAAACTTACATTGTAACACAGCCATTTGTCAATATGTTCAGTAGTTTCATTTCAGTTTAATTATAAAGCAATTATTTGTAAAAAAAAAATTGGGTCATTAATAAAAAAATAATTGGAAGGAAACTAGAAAAGATACTCCAAAATCCCTGTCATAACTGCAATACTAAACCACTCTATATGTAAAAAAAAAAAATTCAAATTTTTCTATTTGGTAGTTTATTCATAAATGTTCCTCAAACTTACTGATTTTAACATGGGCAGCATAGGCACCTCCAGCTCCCCTTAACTGCTAAGCTTACGACTCGAACCAAACTACTGTAGCTGTATCGTCATTCATTCGACCTAAATTGTGTCTTATATTACAATGGACCAACTTTGTTTTGATTTGGAGGTGCGGCCTAAAACTTTTCCCTCCCCTTGAATTTCGAGTCTCAAATTTCAGGTGCGGCTTAGATTCGGGAAATTTTTTTTTCCTTAATTTCGAGTCTCATTTTTCAGGTGCAGCTTAGATTTGAGTGCAGCTTAGATTCGAGTAAATACGGTAAACTCCCTAACAAACCCACCATGCACCACTGCCCATTTGCTTGTCAGTGCTCCACTAGTTACTGAAATCAAGGACACTATGGCAACAGCAATACATCACATTTGTGGTAGCAACACAATAGCAGATTTGTTTTGCCATGTGTAAATACAGGCTATCTGGCCAGCCAGATCAGATTGAAATAGCCAGTCATTCAGTGGGCACCTGTCACAATGTTTGCTTCCGTTGTGAGATCACTCCACTCCACTGTCATCTTGACAGGACCATCGTCCAGGGGAGGGAAGGGGGGGGGGGAGTGGCAAGCTGCTAATGGACATCACCAACTGCAGTTGCCACCAGCCAGATATCAAGGCCTGGAGTTGCTCACCATGTGCTTCACTTCCATCACTCGCCATGTCTGGACAGGTTCCAATTGCCTCCCTAGCAGAGTAACAACTCCAGACTGCTACGCCGGTGTCTAACACAGCACTGCTAAGGTATGCTGACCACTCAAGTTCACAGCACAACTGTGTTGTGCTTAGCACAGCAGCCACTGATGTCTTCATGACAATGCTCACCAGTGAGGTCCATGACATTGATGTCTGACCATGCCAATGGGTTGTGGACACTTTGGATCAATGCCTGACTGCACCACCAGATGAGGGCACGCACCAGTAATTGCTCTAAGGTCATTGGAACAACAATAAGTTTTCATGAATGCCATGTATCTTTCTGTAGCCACCTTACAACTCTGACAGCCTCCTGTAGCCTTCACCAACCCAATGAACCCACAATGCCCAGGTTCTAAAACAAACTGCCATCCTTACAACTAGAAGAATGGCTGTTCAATGGTCACAGCACACCAAGCTACTACAGAGTATTGTAGTTTCTAGGATAACAAATAGGGATCTGATTTTAGTGACATTCATCTTCCTATGTCTATGTTTGTTGCATAAAAGACTCAAAAGTGTCAATATTTGTACCTTTCACCAGTATTGTACCATGAAACTTCCTGGCAGATTAAAACTGTGCGCTGGACTGAGACTCAAACTCGGGACCTTTGCCGTTCATGGGCAAGTGCAGAATTGAAGCTGTGAGGACTGGTCATGAGTCATGCTTGGGTAGCTCAGGTGGTAGAGCACTTGCTCATGAAAGGCAAAGGTCCCGAGTTTGAGTCTTGGTCCGGCACACAGTTTTAATCTGCCAGGAAGTTTCATATCGTGCACACTCCGCTGCAGAGTGAAAATCTCATTGTGGAAACATCCCCCAGGCTGCCGCTAAGCCATGTCTCCGCAATTAGTTACACTGCTGCAATCAGTTACACTGCCAGAAGCAGAGTTCGTTTTGTTTGCAGATGACACAAGTATTGCAATAAATAGTATGTCGAGTGTAGTTCTAGAAAGATCTGCTAATGATATTTTCATGGATATTAATAAATGGTTTAAAGCCAACTCACTGACATTAAACTTCGAAAAGACTCACTATATGCAATTCAGAACCTGTAAGAGGTTTCCACCCAGCATATGCATAAAGTATGAAGAAGAGCAGATAGAAGAGGCTGACAGTCTTAAATTCCTGGGATTTCAACTTGATAATAAATTCAGCTGGGCCCGCATCTCGTGGTCGTGCGGTAGCGTTCTCGCTTCCCACGCCCGGGCTCCCGGGTTCGATTCCCGGCGGGGTCAGGGATTTTCTCTGCCTCGTGATGGCTGGGTGTTGTGTGATGTCCTTAGGTTAGTTAGGTTTATGTAGTTCTAAGTTATAGGGGACTGATGACCATAGCTGTTAAGTCCCATAGCGCTCAGAGCCATTTGAACCATTTGAATTCAGCTGGGAGGAGCACACCACAAAACTGCAGAAACACCTTAACAAATCTGTATTTGCAATTCGAGTGTTAGCAAGCATAGGCGACATAAAAATGAAAAAGCTCACATACTTTGCCTACTTTCATTCCATAATGTCATATGGCATAATATTTTGGGGTAACTCTTCAAGTCAAACAAAAGTTTTCAGAGTCCAAAAGCGTGTAATACGTATTATTTGTGGAGTAAATTCACGGACGTCCTGTAGAAACCTCTTCAAAGAACTGGGTATGCTAACTACTGCCTCTCAGTATATTTACTCCTTAGTGAAATTTGTCCTAAATAATATATCTCTTTTTCCAACAAACAGCTCAGTTCATACATACGATACCAGGAACAAAAATGATCTGCACAAGGACTTAAAAGCACTTACTTTAGTTCAAAAAGGGGTCCACAACTCAAAACACTCATCTTCAATAATTTTTCAGCAAACATAAAAAATTTAGTAACAAATAAAGATCAGTTTAAAAAGGAGCCTGAAAGACTTATTAGTGGCCAACTCCTTCTACTCCATTGACGAATTTTGTAATAGAAACAAATGATGTATTGTATATACTCATCCTATTAGTATTGTTGTTTCAGCTTAAAAATGATGTATTGTATATACTCATACTATTAGTATTGTTATTTCAGCATTAAAAAAAAAAAAAAAATTGACATGTTCCACATCCACGAGCACGAGGATCTCCTCAGCATGGATCTATGGAACGAAAAACTAATCTAATCTAAATATTCTTTCTTCCAGGAGTGCCAGTTCTCCAAGGTTCGCAGAAGAGCTTCTGTGAAGCTTGGAAGGTAGGAGACGAGGTACTGGCAGAATTGAAGCTATGAGGACGGATCGTGAGTCGTGCTTGGGTAGCGGTCCGGCACACAGTTTTAATCTTCCAGGAAGTTTCATATCAGTGCACACTCTGCTGCAGACTGAAAATCTCATTCTGGAGTATTGTATCATGTTTGATAGCTTAGAGGAAAAATGGTTGTATAATCTGGCAAAGTTTTATATTTCCGCAGCAGTTTACATATGGCATAAGGAAGTCCCATTATTAGAAAATCATTACAAAATGCAGAATGATTTAGGGAGGATCATCACTTGGTTCAAATGATGCCAGCTGACTATGGATGTATATGAAAAGTATATATTTTGAAATAAACAGAGAAGATGAGATATTGTTTGACTGCACAATCAACAATCAATAACTGGAATCAATCACAGTCGTTAAGTATCCAGATGCCTTTGTCCAGAGAGATGGAGAGGATATAAAGAAGAGCTGCAGTCTATGTCAAAGATATAACTATTTAGTTACTGCGGGAGAGTCAGAAATGCAGAACAAACTTCATTAGGAGATACTACAAGGAAGTCCTGTGCATCACTGAAGACTTACCCTCAAAATTCTGAGAAACCATGATCCAAGGGCAAGTTAAGAAACATATTATTTCTATGAACTTATACTTTGCTTTATGATCACGAGGGAAAAGTTAAGAAATTTATCAACAGGGTACGGATAATCTTTCTTCTTTTATTTACAAGCAAAATAGGACATCTTGTATCCTCTGCCACACAATGTAGAGTGATTTGCAGAAAATAGATGTAGAATGAACTAATCACAAAATCAATTCATTAAACTCATCAGTTACTTCTGTGGAATTTTTCTACAGTTGATCCTGTAGTATACCATGTATTTTACAACTCTTTTAAGTTTAAACTATTCAATATTTAAAGTAGCTCAGCACTAATCTTGTAATCTGTTTTAGCTATATGCCACCATAATAAGATTGGGCTACAATGAGATGCCATCTTTATTAGTGAATCTAATTCTATTAACCTAAAATGCTGACAGCTATGAACTGCATACAATATAAATTAGCTGACAACGCTTAACAGAATTTAATGAAACCCTTCAAACAAAAAATAGTATCACACACACACACAAAAGCACTTACTTTCCAATTTTATCATAGATCAGTTTCTGATACCTTTTAAATACAAAATCTATGTACTGTACATTGATCTACTGAAAGTTAATTTATGTGAGTGGTCCAGGCTTATAAACATGAAGGTGGTCATACCACCAGTATTAACAATGCTAACATTTCAGTATGAGTGATAAGGTGGAGAAGTTGTAGTCAGAAGCTCTTGGGCTCTTAGAAGCAGCAGGCATATGCTCACTCGTCAGATGTTGATGTGACTAATATTTGTTACACAATAGTTTAGGTTGACTGAAGCTTTTAGTCCAGCCTCATCACATGGGTCTGTTCTGATTCATTGGTGGAAGACAACTATACAGTGTCTTGCACTCATCTATACTTTGTGGTCTTAAGCAGATATTATTCAGTTGCAAAAAGTCTTACAAAACATGCATGTTTTACTTTTACAATTTAATTTTTAACAGCAAAATTTATCTTTGAATATACATAATCTGTCTTTTCAATTCTTCATACATAATACTAGGCACATTAATTTAGTTTACTAAGTGTCATCATAGCTATCATAATTACATCAGTCAGTGTGACATAGCAGAAAATTTGGAACTATGCACATATGTAAGTTACCGGGCCACAGAAAAAGAAGAAACAGTATGTGTGTATAGAATTGTTTCGTTACAAATTCCATTGCCAGTAAGGGTGAGAAAAAGATAGAAAATAACCAGTAGATTTTCAGCTGCTACAGCTAGTTTATAACTTTCAGTTTAGGTTATTTAGTTAGGGGAGGTGTTTAACAAGGGGACCTTATGGTCTCGGAACTTCAGTTCGGGATGAGATTTTGGAAGCTAGTAGTACACCTCACGGGTATCCACCCACAAAAGTTGTAAACCACACTAGCCAGAAGATTCCAAGGAAAGGGGCCCTAAATTTTTACACTACAGAAGCACATTGAAATGGCTGTGCCTGTAGCTGACTCACTTGCCATGTGGGCTATCCAAGTTAGACCCTACCTTTAGGTAACTTCTTATTGTATTTTTTAAAAATTGTTTTAAAAGGTATGACAACTTTTTTAAAAAGTTCATGATTTAACATATTATCAATTAATAAAGAATTTTATTTTATGAGGCCCATTCGAAAAGTAAGCTACCCTATTTTTTTAAAAACAGTGACAACACAGTTACAAGAAAAACTTTATTTGTAATAGCTACAACAAAGTTTGAGCTATTTTTCGACATAGTCACCAAAAAAATTGAGACACTTATCATACTCTGGGATCAACTTTTTTATTTCTGTGTCATTGAAGCCTGCCACCTGTGAATGGAACCAGTGTACGATTATCGTCTTCAGGTCTTTATCATTGACAAAACACTGGCTGGAGAACAGGAATATTTTGATGTGCAAGAAAAGATGGAAATTTCTGGGAACAAGATCAGGCCTGTGTGCTGGATTATCAAACAGCTTCCAGCCAAACTTCTGCAAAACAGATGCTGTGCGCCAAAACGCATGGGGACAAACATTGTCATGGAACAGCACAACACCTGCAGTAAGCATTCCATGCCTCTTGTTCCGAATGTTTCACAGTAACAGTCAGCAGTTACTGTTGCACCTATGGGCAGGATATCAATAAGCAGAATACCTTTCCTGTCACAGAACACCATGAACATAACTTTCGGCACTGACACAATCTGTTTGAATTTCAACTTGACCAGAGGTTCACTGTGACACCACTGCATTGACTGCTGCTGGGTTTCTGGGGTCATGTGAGAAATCCACGTCTCATTGCCCACGATGATCCTGTCAAGGAAATCATCGCCATCATCATGATGCTGCTGCAGAAATGTCAGTTCTGTTCCAAAGTGTTCTGTCTTGTGCATGCATGTCAGGTTTTTTGGCACCCACCTGGCACACAATTTCTTAAACAGAAGGTGCTTAGCGACAATTTCATGCAACAATAATCATGGTGTCTACAGAAAATGGCTGCTGAGCTCTGTAATCATGAAGCAACGGTTATCCAGTATGTGCTGCCACACCAGCTCAACCAGGTGATCATTGATGAGGGATGGTCAGCCCTGCTTTCTTTGTCATGGACACTTTGACGATCTTCGGAAAAAAGCCTACACCAACGATGCACTACCTGTCAACTCACAATGTTCTGCCCATAGACCTGACAGAGCTGATAATGAATTTTGAGGGACACTATGTTTTGTGCATTAAGGAATCTTATCACTGACCAAACTTCGCAGGTGATGGGAGAATGAAAAAGATACGTCATTTCGAAGCACTGCGTCACAGTACTGTCACTGGGCGGGACCTCTCTGGCTCCCATTTGATTGTCATGTCATAGATTTGCTGTGCATGCACACTTTTCCCAGCTAAAAATGTTTGCTTTAAAGGAAAACAACATGGGGAAATGTACTTTCTGGATGCACCTCGTATTTATGGTAAATAATAAATGATTGCGTCTTTTAACCTTGCCTTCAACATTTCACTGTATAGTGAATCTTGACTCATTTCATCTGCAGCTTCTCATACTTTCACAATGTCTTCATTAACACACATTTTTAATTCACAACATTTTAAAACTTCTGATAATATTTCACAGTACAGAAGGCTCCAATCCTTGCAAAAGTGAAGAATGAACTGGCACGTTAGTTGGAGTTTCTAGAGGAAAGAGGGTAGGTACAAGTGTATATATTGTACTGTAGTGGTGATTAATTCTGTGAGGGTCTTGGCACTTTCTGACCTTCTGCCTGTTT
The DNA here is from genome assembly GCF_023898315.1 of Schistocerca nitens. Classification (NCBI taxonomy): domain Eukaryota; kingdom Metazoa; phylum Arthropoda; class Insecta; order Orthoptera; family Acrididae; genus Schistocerca; species Schistocerca nitens. The sequence goes on from NC_064617.1 coordinate 388,242,126, forward strand.
GTATGTACAATAGGACAGCAGTTATGCTCTACTCGTCTACACAGAAACCAGTTTCTGAATATTTTTAAACTCTCCACAGCTTATAATATCATAAAATCTGTAATAACATTTTAATGGCAATAGAAATTAAATTTTTAGTTTACCTCATTAAAAGTGCATTTGAAATTCACCAGCTTTTTAAAAAGAAAATAATAATCGTAATTCATATATTATGTCAAATTGCTGTAATAATAATTTCATAAGTAAAAAAAATCTTTATGATTTGGCTGATAACATATAAGGTCATCAACTTTATTAAAAAGTTGTTATAATCATTAAAACAACTAAAAAACCAAATAAAAAGTTACATAGAGATAGTATCGAACCTGGATCGCGTGCGTGGCATGAGTCCAGTACAGTTGCAGCTATTTTGCTGTGCAGCCATAGTGTATAAACCGACCAGTACATAAGCTGCATGTAGAACTTTTAGAGTCCTTTTCTTTGGAGTCTTCTGGCTAGTACACTTCACAATTTTTATGGGACGGACAATCACGAGATACACTACCAACCTATGATGTCTCATCCTGAACTGGATTTCTGAGATTGTAAGGCCTGCTGGTAAGAGGCACATGTTGATCTAACTATACCAAACAAGAGCTAACTGTGGGAGTTAAGACATTGTAATTTTGAAAGCGGGTGGCCTTGCAACAGAAAAACACCACTAGTACAAGATTCACCCGAACACCTAAAGAGTCCTTGTAGCTGTTGGACAATATTTTTATTGGACTACGAATATTTTTGAAATCCACATCATAAAACTATACTCCTGGCCATTTAAACTGCAACAGCAGGAAGTATAGCAAATAACAAAATTTTACTTGTTGCATGTATACAACATGACAGGAAGAATAGGTGATTACATTTCTAGGTGATTTGTGGGTATACATGGTGTGAAAGTTAGTACACACAGCTACAATCACTGACCGTAACAAAGGCTCTACCCTGGTTGGACATAATGTTGAACAGAGCTTGAACGGCAGATACAGGTTATGCCATTACATGCTGCCTCAGTGTTATACCAGATTTCATCACAGTGTCTGACAAGTTGTCGGATGTCAGTCTCTTAAGCATCCTAAGAAAGGACATGAAAATGCACACAGACAAGAAGCTGATGACAACACAGCATGGAATTCCACATTCCAATATACTGTGGAGCAAGAAATAAAGAAACCTCCAGGCAGATTAAAACTGTGTGCCGGAACAAGACTCAAACTCAGGACCTTTGCCTTTCGTGGGCAAGTGCTGTACCATCTGAACTACCCAAGCATGACTCACGCCCCGGCCTCACAGCTTTACTTCAGCCAGTACCTCGTCTCCTACCTTCCAAACTTTACAGAAGCTCTCCCTCGAACCTTGCAGAAGTAGCACTCCAGAAAGAAAGGATACTGTGGAGACATGGCTTAGCCACAGCCTAGGGGATGTTTCCAGAATGAGATTTTCAGTCTGCAGCGGAGTGTGCACTGATATGAAACTTCCTGGCAGATTAAAACTGTGTGTTGGACCGAAACTCGAACTCAGGACCTTTGCCTTTCGCGGGCAAGTGCTCCACCATCTGAGCTACCCAAGCACGACTCACGCCCCTTCCTCACAGCTTTACTTCTGCCAGTACCTCGTCTCCTACCTTCCAAACTTTACAGAAGCTCTCCTGCGAACCTTGCAGAACTAGCACTCAAATCAAACTAAAAAACAAAACTCGATCTTGAAATCTTCTACTAGTATGTATCTCACATTGCTGTACAGCATCATGTAGTGTTCCTCTACCTGCAATTTGCTGTTCAAGCCATCAGTGAGTCGAGAATCTTTGTCATTATTTTCTCCGCTCTTCTTCAAAAATTGCTGACAGAGCTAATGTAGTTATTATATGCTTGCCCAGTTTTGACAGAAACTGTGGCTTGTGAGACAAATAAAGCCGACAACAACTGCTGAAGTTTGTGAATCACATTAAACAGTTTGTACTGTGTACTGTTAGATGCCTCATCCCATGTGAGGACCGTTTTAGCAACCCATAACCATAAGTTAACAGTGGGTAAGAGATCTGGAGAATGGCTGGCAAGGGCAACAATCAGACAACCTGTGTATCACAGTAGGTTAGGATGGCACACACAACATGAGGTCCCACATTACCTAGGTGAATGGTAACAATACACAGACCTCAAAGACATGACACCTAAAAGACTGAGCTCAATATGTCAGAAATGTTTAACACCTACTGTCCAAAGTACCAACCATGATAACCCGAGGTGATGGTGCTGTATATCTAATGGTGCCCCATCATATCAAGCCAGGTGCTGAGCCCATATGTTGAAGACAAATGCAATCTGGTAATGCTCATTCTTCACAGACCCTCCACACATGGATCTATTCATTGTGATGCTGCACACTGAGCTGGGACATGGTGTTGTCGCTTCAAGGAAAATCATAACAATGGTCATCATGTTGACAGTCTGTGGGGCTCCAGATGTTTGTTGTTGTGCTGTCCTTGTGGACTGTAATTTTGCTGCAAACAACACCATTTCCTCACTCAAAGTATGTGACATGGCAGTACAATCCTGCATGCAGGAGATTCCATCTTCCAAATCTGTGGTATGATATAGATATGTGGCCAATAGTTTTGTTAGCAAGCTTCATGGGCAATGACTTGATGACTTGATAAAATATGTGACAACTTCCATGCTAACACTCAGTTCACAATGGAGTTTTCACTGCTATCGCTGAAACAAATTTAATTAAGAAAATTAAAAGTGAATGGGATATGTGTGTACTGATTAGTGGCAAGCAGTCATTTTTAGTTTCTGACTGCTAATATGTTCAAGTAAATAAAAGTTTCAGACTGTTGTTCTCTGCCCCAAAATTAGCTTTTAAAATGGTCTAGTTCAATTTTTTTACACTCATTATGACATTCACTCTTACTCTATTTAGTACTTCTTAATATGTCCTGGACTTTCATTTTGAAGGGGTAGGGATAATATTTCATTCAGTCATCTTAATTTACATTTTATAAGGATTTATTGAATATGAGGCAATTCTACAAACATGGTTGGGGCTAATTCTTTCCTATGGTTATGCCATACTATGCTATTATGACACCTCTATGACGATGAGACAGTAAATCATACCTCTATTAGAGGCAGTGGTTTTAAGGAAATTATGAACACAGGAAAAACCACAAATTCTCCTAAAACTTACCATTACAATGAGGGAAGCAGATCATATATGTATGCAACTCAAGCTTTTAGAGCAAACCTTCTCTAAGAAGGGAAGAGGAAGGAGAATTTTAAGTAATGAAGAGAGATAAAATATGTTAATAGGAATTGCTGAAGTATAGCACTACTGGAATGATGACCAAATTAAATTGACTGAAGTATGAGTGTGGCTAAACGGCTGAGTAGCAAAGTGCTGACTACAGACCAAAAGGTCTTGGGTTTGATTGCTGGTCAATCCTAGGACTTTTATCTGTAATTTATCACTTCTTTTACATCTGGAAATGTTTTTGGATGTGAAAAATGCCAAGTTGCGCCATGGTTCGGAATCCGCATTAAACTGTACATACCCCTGTAACTGGATGGGTAAACCAGTTCAAAGGTTGGAGGAAGGCAACCGTACACTACCTCCAACAGGACCATGGCTAATAAAGCATTGTGGTATTCAAAATAATCTTTGGACTGACAATAGCTTTACTTACTGAAGTATGAGAAATATGGAAGTGACTCTCAACAAGTCAGAAAAATAGGACATACTGAAAATAGAGGGGAAGAGGTAGGGAGGAGAATTAAGATTTAATCTAATTGGTAATGTGGTCATTAAGAGATGGAGAACACATTCAAAGTGAATGATGATCAGGCAGGAAATCAGCCACATTATTTCAAAGGAACCATCCTGGCAGTCATCTTAAATGATGTACAGTGACCGAAAAAAGGCTAAATCTGCATGGTGTAACAGTCCAGCAGGATTATGATATCTAGGCATGTGCTACATTAAAATGTATCCTCTGATTCTCTGCTCGGCTTTATTTTTTTTCTTTTATCTCTTGCATACTACTTATTCATCATTTGATTATTCTTTCCTTTCTTTACATCATTGTCCATTATTGTCTTGTGTATTGTTTTATTTTAATCTGTCATTCTCTAATACTTGACTTGACTCACAGTCCTCTCTACAGTTTTAATTCCTCAAGTTTCAAAATATCGTCTGCTGCTAGGATTTCATCACTGATTTCCACTTTGAACTGGTGTGTTTCCTTTAAGCTGAGTGAGTTTCTTTACCCTCTGGATTGACTTGTTCCTCCAACTGTTTTCTCTTCCTTACTGGATGAGGAAATGTTTGATATCGAAAGCTAGGCAGTATATCAGAATTTGCTTCATTAGTACCTGTTCCCCCCATGAACCATGGACCTTGCCGTTGGTGGGGAGGCTTGCGTGCCTCAGCGATACAGATAGCCGTACCGTAGGTACAACCACAACGGAGGGGTATCTGTTGAGAGGCCAGACAAACGTGTGGTTCCTGAAGAGGGGCACCAGACTTTTCAGTAGTTGCAAGGGCAACAGTCTGGATGATTGACTGATCTGGCCTTGTAACAATAACCAAAACGGCCTTGCTGTGCTGGTACTGCGAACGGCTGAAAACAAGGGGAAACTACGGCCGTAATTTTTCCCGAGGGCATGCAGCTTTACTGTATGATTAAATGATGATGGCGTCCTCTTGGGTAAAATATTCCGGAGGTAAAATAGTCCCCCATTCGGATCTCCGGGCGGGGACTACTCAAGAGGATGTCGTTATCAGGAGAAAGAAAACTGGCGTTCTACGGATCGGAGCGTGGAATGTCAGGTCCCTTAATCGGGCAGGTAGGTTAGAAAATTTGAAAAGGGAAATGGATAGGTTAAAGTTAGATATAGTGGGAATTAGTGAAGTTCGGTGGCAGGAGGAACAAGACTTCTGGTCAGGTGACTACAGGGTTATAAACACAAAGTCAAATAGGGGTAATGCAGGAGTAGGTTTAATAATGAATAGGAAAATAGGAATGCGGGTAAGCTACTACAAACAGCTTAGTGAACGCATTATTGTGGCCAAGATAGATACGAAGCCCACACCTACTGCAGTAGTACAAGTTTATATGCCAACTAGCTCTGCAGATGACGAAGAAATTGAAGAAATGTATGATGAAATAAAAGAAATTATTCAGATAGTGAAGGGAGACGAAAATTTAATAGTCATGGGTGACTGGAATTCGAGTGTAGGAAAAGGGAGAGAAGGAAACGCAGTAGGTGAATATGGATTGGGGCTAAGAAATGAAAGAGGAAGCCGCCTGGTAGAATTTTGCACAGAGCACAACATAATCATTGCTAACACTTGGTTTAAGAATCATGATAGAAGGTTGTATACATGGAAGAACCCTGGAGATACTAAAAGGTATCAGATAGATTATGTAATGGTAAGACAGAGATTTAGGAACCAGGTTTTAAATTGTAAGACATTTCCAGGGGCAGATGTGGACTCTGACCACAATCTATTGGTTATGACCTGTAGATTAAAACTGAAGAAACTGCAAAAAGATGGGAATTTAAGGAGATGGGACCTGGATAAACTGAAAGAATCAGAGGTTGTAGAGAGTTTCAGGGAGAGCATAAGGGAACAATTGACAGGAATGGGGGAAAGAAATACAGTAGAAGAAGAATGGGTAGCTTTGAGGGATGAAGTAGTGAAGGCAGCAGAGGATCAAGTAGGTAAAAAGACGAGGGCTAGTAGAAATCCTTGGGTAACAGAAGAAATATTGAATTTAATTGATGAAAGGAGAAAATATAAAAATGCAGTAAATGAAGCAGGCAAAAAGGAATACAAACGTCTCAAAAATGAGATCGACAGGAAGTGCAAAATGGCTAAGCAGGGATGGCTAGAGGACAAATGTAAGGATGTAGAGGCTTATCTCACTAGGGGCAAGATAGATACTGCCTACAGGAAAATTAGAGAGACCTTTGGAGATAAGAGAACCACTTGTATGAACATCAAGAGCTCAGATGGAAACCCAGTTCTAAGCAAAGAAGGGAAAGCAGAAAGGTGGAAGGAGTATATAGAGGGTCTATACAAGGGCGATGTACTTGAGGACAATATTATGGAAATGGAAGAGGATGTAGATGAAGATGAAATGGGAGATACGATACTGTGTGAAGAGTTTGACAGAGCACTGAAAGACCTGAGTCGAAACAAGGCCCCCGGAGTAGACAACATTCCATTGGAACTACTGACGGCCTTGGGAGAGCCAGTCCTGACAAAACTCTACCATCTGGTGAGCAAGATGTATGAAACAGGCGAAATACCCTGAGACTTCAAGAAGAATATAATAATTCCAATCCCAAAGAAAGCAGGTGTTGACAGATGTGAGAATTACCGAACAATCAGTTTAATGAGCCACAGCTGCAAAATACTAACACGAATTCTTTATAGACGAATGGAAAAACTAGTAGAAGCCGACCTCGGGGAAGATCAGTTTGGATTCCGTAGAAATACTGGAACACGTGAGGCAATACTGACCTTACGACTTACCTTAGAAGAAAGATTAAGGAAAGGCAAATCTATGTTTCTAACATTTGTAGACTTAGAGAAAGCTTTTGACAATGTTGACTGGAATACTCTCTTTCAAATTCTAAAGGTGGCAGGGGTAAAATACAGGGAGCAAAAGGCTATTTAGAATTTGTACAGAAACCAGATGGCAGTTATAAGAGTCGAGGGACATGAAAGGGAAGCAGTGGTTGGGAAGGGAGTAAGACAGGGTTGTAGCCTCTCTCCGATGTTATTCAATCGGTATATTGAGCAAGCAGTAAAGGAAGCAAAAGAAAAATTCGGAGTAGGTATTAAAATCCATGGAGAAGAAATAAAAAGTTTGAGGTTCGCCGATGACATAGTAATTCTGTCAGAGACAGCAAAGGACTTGGAAGAGCAGTTGAACGGAATGGATGGTGTCTTGAAGGGAGGATATAAGATGAACATCAACAAAAGCAAAACGAGGATAATGGAATGTAGTCGAATTATGTTGGGTGATGTTGAGGGTATTAGATTAGGAAATGAGACACTTAAAGTAGTAAAGGAGTTTTGCTATTTGGGGAGCAAAATAACTGATGATGGTCGAAGTAGAGAGAATATAAAATGTAGACTGGCAATGGCAAGGAAAGCGTTTCTGAAGAAGAGAAATTTGTTAACATCGAGTATAGATTTAAGTTTCAGGAAGTCATTTCTGAAAGTATTTGTATGGAGTGTAGCCATGTATGGAAGTGAAACATGGACGGTAAATAGTTTGGACAAGAAGAGAATAGAAGCTTTCGAAATGTGGTGCTACAGAAGAATGCTGAAGATTAGATGGGTAGATCACATAACTAATGAGGAGGTACTGAATAGGATTGGGGAGAAGAGGAGTTTGTGGCACAACTTGACCAGAAGAAGGGATCGGTGTGTAGGACATGTTCTGAGGCATCAAGGGATCACCAATTTAGTATTGGAGGGCAGCGTGGAGGGTAAAAATCATAGGGGGAGACCAAGAGATGAATACACTAAGGAGATTCAGAAGGATGTAGGTTGCAGTAGGTACTGGGGGATGAAGAAGCTTGCACAGGATAGAGTAGCATGGAGAGCTGCATCAAACCAGTCTCAGGACTGAAGACCACAACAACAACAGTACCTGTTGCCACCTGCTAAATTTAGAATTTCCCTGTCACAAAAATTAACTTCAGTTATCCTTTATGTTGCTTTGTGCCCTCATTTTTAATATGGTATTGTACTATTGCAAGTTAATACTTATCAGGTTTAATTCAGGATTAAGTCTCCATAAAGTAACCAACCTTAACAACATAGCATATCCATCTCTAATGTGATCAATGTTGTGGACATTATGATTAATCATCATCTGAAGATGTCTCTTGTGTCTGAGATTCAATTGCTTTCTTGACAAGTTTCATATCATTCCACAGTTTTTCATTTTCTGGTTGCAGTTGTAACGCAGCCTCTAGGTCAGCCAATCCCTGTGGGAGCAGCCCAAGGCGACATAAAGCTGCTGCTCTTCGAGCATGGCAGCAAGCTCGTGCTTCTGCATTCATGGACACATGCGGTGTGAGGAGTTCAAGGGCCTAAAATGATGAAGAGTTAAAAATATAGCAGAATTACTTACGTTTTGTAAATGAGAGTAAAGTTAAGCTTTTTTCACCTTGTATTCACAACTGCACTTTCCACTTCAGAAAATATGTACAAGTAACTTAAGTTACAAACAAGAAAATATAATAAAATTACATTAATGCATCTCATACCAATAATAAAAATTCCTGGCCTCACAGAATGTCCATAGCTTACAAAAAATTTCTGTCATTAGCTGAACTATCAGTGTATGTTTGCAAACCACTAGTACAAACACATTCACTGGACTACTTATCATTATTCTTCTAATACAGCACTATATACAGTCTTCAATTTTGCAATAAAAAGTAATTTCAGAGTACAATACTGTGCCCTGCAGCATATAACTACCTACGCTGATAATTCTGACTGTTTGTGTGTGGCTGCTTTTGCAGATAGGTGTTGAAGGAGAGCAAAACATGCCAGCTCAGAGGCAGCGTAGCCATGTGAAACAAGGTTGCGTTGGGAATTACTGGGAGGTAGGAGAGTAAAGATAGTTAGCTTTCAGAAGCAATGCAAAACGTGGATAAATTTTGTTAATAGTCACAAGAAATAAGTGAGTGGAAATGTTGTGTCACAGGGTAGGCAGTAGTGCAGAGTGTGGTAAGGGGATTGGAGAAATTGATGATGCACTAGAGGGACTGTTTCTACCAGTGCAGTTCAGAGAAAATTGGATTGAGGGAAGATTCTGATGGTACGGCGGGTGCTACTGTGTGCAATGTATTCACTGACCAGGTGCTATGTTTTGCTGTTATTGGCTATTCATGCTAGTAGACAGGTAGTTAAGTGCCATAATCACATAGATGGCAGCACAGTATTTGCAGCACAGTTTGTAAAAAAATTGATCTTGTATGTGGATCAACTACAGTGAAATGATGAAAGGGTGCAGGAAACAGAAGTGGTTTAGGAATGGCTAGGACACTGCAAAAGTTGAGCCAGCAGAATTTTCAACAGAATATCCTTCATTCCAGGAAGTGAAGAAAGGCACAGTCACATGCTTTATGAATATCAATATCTGTTATATGAAGCCAATATGTAACAAATGTAAGTGCCATTAATATATGACATTTGCTGTGTTTTTGTGTTTCTAGTTTCACTTGAGGAACAAGGTGCAAACAAGTGTATATAGCGAGAGAGAGAGAGAGAGAGAGAGAGAGAGAGAGAGAGAGAGAGAGAGAGGGAGAGAGAGAGGGAGGGAGAGAGAGAGAGAGAGAGAGAGAGAGAGAGAGAGAGAGAGAGAGAGAGAGAGAGAGAGGGGGGGGGGGGGAGGGGGGAGGGAGGGAGAGAGAGAGAGAGCTGATACCCAAATCTCCAATTAAGTTGTCTTTGAGCTCATTAATATTATTGTGTATAGATGAACGAAATCTAAAACCAAACACAGATCATAATTCTAGATGTGTGCAGGTATTGTGTACTGAATCTGTTTAAACTGAATGTATATATTAATGTTTTACATTTTATTTATAGTAAACTGGTGAACAGTTTTTTTGGATTATAAATCTATTTTGTGCATTTTGTAACATGATGATCCCCACAAATATTAGATTTTTTGTATCTGGTACATGTAAAATAAATTCCTTCATAAAGATATATTAGAACATATGAGTACAATAAAATTCATTAACAAAAATTATATACTAACTCACTCTCAGCGTGGCTTCAGAAGTCACAAACCAACAGTGACTCAGAGGCAGTTTATCCACATAACACAAGCTGTAGGGCTCACATTATCAAGGGCAGTGCAACACATTGGCCTTGAAACTTTTTTCTTCAGTGGCTAAATTACGAGTTGTAATTCTGAACTGAGAATACTGCTTTGGATTAGATGCACATGATTTTTCAATATTTTAAAACACTGCCCAGCTGACATAAAATTGTACATATTTTCAAACATTTGAAGAATACTGTCGACATAGTGCTATTTTATTAAACCACATTTTAAGTATTACAATTGGCACATGGATTTTATACACATGCCTTGCTACATTACAGTCTGCAGTGCATTATTACTAACTTTAACTACAATATTGTTGACAGAGGCTATTTGCTATACATTTTGAAAAATCTTGTGTTGCTATTTCCTCACGACAAATGATACAGGCCAATCAGTGGAACAGCTGGACAACCATAATACTCTCAAATCCTAATAACTATTTGTTTGAATTAAGATTAGTGATACTCTAGCTGACTTTGTATTGTTTTTGCCATTGTGACTTACATTCCTTTCAGGCATTCTTTAATGACTGATACAGTTAGTTGTGCCGGTGTTCTCATTCTCTCCTAAGGAATGTTGCAGAGTTAGGTTTACAGCTTCTGGCACTAATCACAACATACACTTAGTTTTCCCAACTAGTGTTATAATTTTTTCTCCCCAGAGTTTTTAACTTTCTAAGTTTACAATATGATGGATTTTACTTTATAATGTACTGAGGGTCTCACCGAAGCCTTCACTGACCATAATTATGCTCCAAACCTTGTACAAAAACAAATTACCAGTGCCTTATCTTCCCAGTCTCTCACCAGCTCCTGGAGTCCCACCGTCTGGCCACAGAGGAGCATTCCCCTCATAACTCAGTACCACACAGGACTGGAGCAACTGAATTACATTCTCTGGCAGGGTTTTGATTACCTCTCATCGTGCCCTGAAATGAAAAATATCCTGCCCACTATCCTTCCCACCCCTCCCACAGTGGTATTCCGCCGTCCACCAAATCTACACAATATACTTGTCCATCCTTACACAACACCTGCTCCCAATCTCTTACCTCATGGCTCATACTCCTGCAACAGACCTAGATGCTAGACCTGTCCCTTACATCCTCCTACCACCACCTACTCCAGTTTGCTGCTCACAGTGCGGTTTCAGTTGCCTGAGACTGCAGTCGTGTGTGTGAGTTGTGTGTGTGTGTGTGTGTGTGTGTGTGTGAACTTTCCTTCTCATAACACTGTTACTTTATAATGTGTGCTATAGTAATTTATAATCATTTTCAAGACAATGTGCACAAGTTGGTGCCTGCAATGGCAGTTTGAGCGATGGTGAACATCTGGAATAGATGTTATCTCACTCGTTCTAAGTAGTGGAAACAGGCATAAGTGCATTCTGGTCACTTTATCAATTTCAGTATATACATGGCCTCAGCAGATAGTGGTCCAAAAAGTGTATTTCTAATTTATGACAGACAGGCCTATTATTGCTATGGTAATATAGCTGTTAATAGTTGACTGTAATGAGTAGTTTTATTGTCTTGAGAAATACTGATTGTGTTGTTCAGGTAATGATTCAAAAATCAAAGTGCATAGCGTCTTATTGAGACCAAATAACATGAGATGTTGTCTTCACATACTATGTGGAAATAGAATAATAAATAAAAAAAGAGTACATATAGCTGATTAGGTCGCTGCACTTCTTCAGTGCTCTGGGCTTCATATAACCTTCAACCAGCCATGTGGAGACTGTGGTATATGACTGCATGTATAGTTTTCTAAAATAAAATTTATGGATAGTAAAGACCTCCCCCCATGAACCATAGACCTTGCCGTTGCTGGGGAGGCTTGCGTGCCTCAACGATACAGATAGCCGTACCGTAGGTGCAACCACAACGGAGGGGCATCTGTTGAGAGGCCACACAAGCGTGTGGTTCGTGAAGAGGGGCAGCAGCCTTTTCAGTAGTTGCAGGGGCAACAGTCTGGATGATTGACTGATATGGCCTTGTAACATTAACCAAAACGGCCTTGCGGTGCTGGTACTGCAAACGGCTGAAAGCAAGGGGAAACTACAGCCATAATTTTTCCCGAGAGCATGCAGCTTTATTGTATGGTTAAACGATGATGGCGTCTTCTTGGGTAAAATATTCCGGAGGTAAAATAGTCCCCCATTCGGATCTCCGGGCGGGGACTACTCAAGAGGACATCGTTATCAGGAGAAAGAAAACCGGCATTCTTCGGATCAGAGCGTGGAATGTCAGATCCCTTAATCGGGCAGGTAGGTTAGAAAATTTAAAAAGGGAAATGGATGACTGCATATATAGTTTTCTAAAATAAAACTTATGGATAGTAAAGTGCAAATAGCAGAAATATTCCTTGACTTAACTAAAGCATTTGACATGGCTGACCATGTCATTTACACACAACACAGCTAGATTAGTCTCCAAATGCTTATGAAATGGAGTCTTTGTCACCTGTAGGCCTGTCGTGGGAGGGAGGGAGTGGGGGGGGGGGGAAGTTAGAGAGAGAGAGAGAGATAGAGAGAGAGAGAGTTATGATGACGTTCAAGAAAAAATAAACACTGTCACTGTCCAGTGAGCAAAAATAGAAATGTCCAATATCCAAGCATCTCTATTGATAGTTAACCTGTAGTCTGTAGTAAAGAGAAAAATTATTGGGCCTGAAGATCCAAAGGAACATCAAATGGGGCATATATGTGGCACATCTTAGTTCACAGCAAGTAAAGACTGTTATGCCCTAAACATCCTAGAAAGCTACGTAAATGAGCAACCAATTATTATTACAAATTATGTACATTTTCACTTACATCTAAAATAAGGGATCACTTTCTGGAAGAAAGTCTCCTGCAGCACAGAGTACTTTCAGAATACAAAAGAGTCCTAGTAGAACGAGTGTAGCAGCAGTGGCAGCTGCTGAGCCAAGAGGACATGCAGCAGAAGCACTTGTCTGATAAACTATAAATTAATTTAGTCTCTGTTTTTTGTTCAGGTGCTTCTGCAAAGAAGTGAACTGTACATGCGTATTTTATTGTGTAGACTAGTGGTTGGAAAATGAACTGTAGTTTTTGTCTTTGCATAAGTCCTTTGAATATCCTTGTGTAGGGTGGCTTCCCACTGTAAATTTTCCCATCACCTGAAACTCTGTCACACCACTAAGTTTAAATTTTCTGCTAGTAGACAGCACACAGTTTAGATCAGTGCATTCTAGTTTGAATATTTATCTTGTACAGTAACTTTCCAGCACACAGGATTTCTAATAACAGGTATCTGTAAATACATCAACTTCAGTAGAGAAATTTATCTCTGTTTAATAGCTTGTGGTCTCAGAGTACAGTGATAAATCTGCACAGCAGCTTTTAGTGTTACTTTATTTTTCTTTGGTATATTTTCAAATTCAGTAGTGCCATTTGAGACCTTATATCTATTTTATACACGGTATGATATGGCTACGGATTGTGCTTGTTTTGAGTGGATACAAGGAGAGTTGGCTGCTGTCCATTAACACTGGAAGCTGCACTGGCTGCCATCAATAAGCTTCTAGCTAATGCTCAAAATTGCGGTGATGGCAGGGCACTAGTGACGAGTCCCGCGACACCTTTGGTGCCACTGGAGTCCCATGGTGATCTGGACGTTGCTGCGGCTTCTGATACGCAACATCTGACCACTCTGTCCTCACTCCAGAGGGGGTCGCAGACAGTGGTGGGTTTGCGTGTCACTGGACAGAAGGCAAAAGAGGGAGTAGGCCATGCAGCTGGCTCCCTATGTCTTAGCAACAGGTACGAGGTGCTACCCAGTGTTGATGATAGCTCTGAGCCAGCAGGGGATTCTTCTCTTGTTGGGCCAACGGCCGATTTTCCTGCCCAAACTGGACAAGTACAGAGGGTGGGTATGCCAGTCATTGGGAGCTCCAATGTTAGGTGGGTAATGGAGCCCCTCAGGGAGATAGCAGGCAAGGCAGGAAAGAATTCCACTGTCCATTCAATATGTTTGCCGGGAGGTCTCGTCCATGATGTGGAGGATGCCCTGCTGGTGGCTACCGAATGCACTGGGTGCAACCGGCTGCATGTAGTGGTACATGTCAGCACTAATGATGCCTGCCGCTTGGGTTCTGAGGCCATCTTTGACTCCTTTCGGCGACCGGCTGATTTGGTGAAGGCAACTAGCAATGCATGCAAGGTCCAGGCTAAGCTGTCTATTTGTAGCATCGTACGCAGGGTTGATCGTGGTCCTCTGGTTTGGAGCAGAGTGGAAGGTCTAAACCAGAGGCTCAGACGACTCTGTGATGCTATCGGATGTGAATTTCATGACCTCCACTATCAGGTGCAGAATTGTAGGGTTCCCCTTAATAGGTCAGGTGTGCACTATACGCAGGAAGTGGCTACTAGGGTGGCGGATTACGTGTGGTGGGCACATGGGGCTTTTTTAGGTTAGAGAACCCCTCACTTGGGAACAAAAACGATTTGCCAGTTAAATCAACCACAGCGACCTCAGAGAATCATGGTCCTTGCAGATCAGAGATAGAAAAGATTAATATGATTTTAGTAAACTGCAGGAGCATCCTAGGATAAGTCCCAAATTAGTATCGCTTACTGAAGTTTATAATACACAGATAGTATTGGGAACAGAAAGCTGGTTGAAACCATATGTCAATGACAACGAAATCCTAAGTTCAAATTGGAATGTTTATTGTAAGGATAGGTTAGTCACTAATGGTGGCGGTGTGTTTATTGCAGTAAAAAATTCGATAAAATCTGGTGAGGTTATCACGGATTCCGAATGTGAATTGATCTAGGTAAAATTAAGTATCAAAGAATGGTCAGAAGTGGTGAGCGGATGCTTTTATAGACTACCTGGCTCAGGACCTGTAGTTGTAGAGCGCTTCAGACAGAACTTGTAAAATATCATTAGTAACTTTCCTGAGCATGCCGTCGTAATAGGGAGCGACTTAAACTTGCCAGGTATAGATTGGGAGTGTTATGCCATCAAAACTGGTACCGGAGGCAGAGAATCATGTGGCATTGTTCTGGATGTCTTGTCTGAAAATTGCCTTGAGTGGATAGTTAGAGAACCAACTCATGAGGGTAATGTCTTAGACCTCCTGGCAACACACGCCTTCCGTAGAGGAAGGTATAAGTGATCATAAGGCTGTGAAGCATCTATGACAACGGGTCCTACAAGGAATGTTAAGAAAGGTAGGGAGATATATTTGCTCAGCAGGGGAGACAGGATACAAATGTTAGAATATCTCAGCAGCCATCATTAAATATTCGGTGATGAGGATGAAAATGTGGAGAACAAATGGAAAAAAATCTAAGGCATCGTTCAACATGCCCTAGACAAGTATATTCCGAGTAAGGTTTCAAGGGTTGGGAAAGATCCACCATGGTTTAATAGCCATGTTAGAAAAGTGATATGTAAACAAAGAGCACTTCATCTCAGATTCAAGAGAAGTAAAACCCTAGCTGACAAACAAAAGCTGAACGAAGTGAAAATGAGCGTAAGGAGAGCAATGAGAGAAGCTTTCAATGATTTTGAAAGTAAGACGTTGTCAACAGACCTGAGCAAAAATTCTAAGAGATTTTGGTTGTATGTAAAATCAGTAAGTGGGTCAAAATCATCTTTTCATTCTCTCAGTGACCACACTGGCACCAAAACAGAAGATAACACAGAGAGGGCCGAAATACTGAATTCGGTCTTCTGAAGTTGTTTCACCGTGGAAGATCATAACACTGTACCTCCTTTCAGTCATTGTACAAACATCAAAATGGTGGATATTGAGATAACCGATTGTGGAATTGAAAGGCAGCTACAATCGCTTAGTAGCAGAAAGGCTTCAGGACCAGATGAGATACCTATAAGTTTCTATAAAGATTATGCAAAAGAACTTGCTCCCCTTCTAGCAGTAATTTATTGTAGATCGCTTGAGCAATGTAAGGTACCTAATGACTGGAAAAAAGTGCAGATCATTCCCATTTTTAAGAAAGGCCGTAAGACAGATCCACACAATTACAGACCTATATCGTTGACATCAGTCTGCTATAGAATTATGGACCATGTTTTACGCTTCAGAATTATGATGTTTTTGGAAAATTAACATCTACTCTATAAAAATCAACATGGATTCCGCAAACAGAGAACCTGCAAAACTCAGCTTGCTCAGTTCCTCCATGAGATCCACAGCGCAGTGGACAACTGTGTTCAGGTTGATGCCATGTTCCTTGATTTCAGTAAGGCATTTGACACCATTCCACATTGTCATTTAGTGAAAAAAATACGAGCTTATGGAGTATCGGAGCAGACCTGAGATAGGATTCAAGGCTTTCTTGCAGACAGAACTCAACATGTCACTCTTAACGGAACTAAATAGATAAATGTAAAGATAATATCTAGAGTAACACAGGGAAGTGGGATACAACCAGTGCTGTTTACAATGTATATAAATGATCTAGTAGAATGCTCTTTAAGGCTATTCGCAGTTGTCTATGCCAAACTAGCTATGCCAGAAGATAGAAAGAATTTGTAGAACAACCTGCAGAGAACTGATGAATGGTGCAGGCTCTGACAGCTGACCCTGAAAGTAAATAAATGTCACATATTGTGCATAAATAAGAAAAGGAATCCACTACTGTACAGCTACACTATTGATGACAAACAGCTGGAGACAGCGTCTGCTGTAAAATATCTAGGCATAACTATCCAGAGATACCTTAAGTGGAACGACTATATAAAAACAGATAGTGGGAAAAGCAGACATCAGGTTCAGACTCATCAGAAGAATCTTAAGGAAATGTGACTCATCCATGAAAGAAGTGGCTTATAAGGCATTTCTATGACAGATTCTTGAGTATTGTTCATCTATGTGGGATCCCTATCAGATAGGACTGATAAAGGAGATAGAAAAGATTCAATGAAGAGCCATGCATTTCACCACGGGATCGTTTAGCTGGCAAGAGAGTGTTATAGAGATGCTAAACAAACTCCTCTGGCAGATGTTACAAGAGAGGCGTTGTGCGTCACGGAGAGATTTATTATTGAAATTTCAAGACAGCACCTTTCAGGAGGACTCAGACAACATATTACTTCCCCCACATACATTTCGCGTATTGACCATGAGGAGAAAATTCGACCAATTAGAGCCAGTACAGAGGCTTACCAACAATCGTTCTTCCCACGCACTATTCGCTAGTGGAACAGGGTTGGAGGGATCAGATAGTGGTACTGAATGCACCCTCCACCACACACCATTAGGTGTCTTGTGGAATATGATGTAGACATAGATGTACTTGGAAGAGAATTAGAGAGTAAAGCAGGATTTTAAAGAATTAAATTTTGCACCATTACCATGTATGTATGTTCTGAAAACATCAATGTTCATCAAGACACAAGAAATTAGCAAGGAACTTCATATTTCAATATATCTCCAAAAGGAACCTAGCACATGGGGATCAAACTGAGCAATAAACCTCCTAATACTATAAAAACTATTATGTATTAAAAGTGTAAGAGAGACAAGTATGGACATATATATTGTACCAACCCACGTACTCAGTAAGACAATATTTTGATAAAAACAGTAAAATATGTTTCAATTCACAATTTAAAAACTAAATGCGAAACTCTACTATGTTACCTAGTTGTGTAAGTGAACTTCTTTGAACTTATGAAACAGAATGTGCAAATGTAAATAAATATCATATAGCCTTAGGTTTAAGATGTCTGATGTCATATTGAGGCGAATTATATCCAATAAGTGATGTCAGAGGACACTAACAACATTGTAATACTTCACCTGTGATGGCAGAAAACAGCCCAACCATTATGGAGTGATCACCAGCTTCCACAGTGCCTTGCTGACAACTTGGCCCATGGCTTTGCGGGATCTGCAGCACACTCAAATCGTACCATAAGCTATTAGCAACTGATTTTGGGACTCATCCGACCTGGTCATGATTTTACAGTTGTCTAGGGTCTAACTGATATGGTCACAACCTCATAACAAGTGCTGCAGGTAATGTCATGCTGTTAGCAAAGACACTTGGGTCAGCTGTCTGTTGCCACAGCACATTAGTGCCAAATTTCACCTCACTGTCATAACGGATATGTTTGTTGTACATCCCCATTGATTTCTCTGGTTATTTCATGCAGTGTTGCTTGTCTGTTAGCAATGACAACTCTATGCAGACGCCACAGTTCTGGGTCAATAAGTGAAAGCCACTAAGCACTGTGTTGTCCGTGGTTAAAGGTAATGCCTGAAATTTGGTATTCTCGGTACACTCTTGCCACTGTGGATCTTGGAATATTGAATTCTCTAATAATTGTCAAAATGGAATGTCCTGTGCATCTAGCTCCAACTACCATTCTGCTTTTAAAGTCTGTTAATTCCCACTGTGTGGCCATAATCACATTGGAAAGCTTTTCACATGTATCACCTGAGTACGAATTACAGCTCTGCCAATGCACAGCCCTTTTGTACCTTGTGTATGCGATACTACCACTATTTGTGTATGTACATATCACTATCCCATGACCTTTTATCACCACAGTTTAAACTAACACTGAGAAATAACATTCTGGCACAATATGTGTAACTAGTGGGAAGTTAGTTCAGAAACAGTAGTATTTTAGTAAACCTGCTGCATGAAAAAGCCTGCTATGAGTAACGTTCAGAAGAGCATGTGTGACAGACTGCAAGACATCATTTATTTCTGTAACCATAGATACAGGTTACAAACAAGGCAGTCACAAATTGATGTTGATAAGACAGCAAGACTGATTTGGACATGATTCTTGATCTTTTGTATTGCTGAACATAATGTTTTGTGGTGTGAAACACAGCAGATAAGTATCTGCAACTGAGAGCTCTCCTCAGAAATATTACTGGTATCTGCAATTGAGAGCTCTCCTCAGAAATATTATTGACTTGTGCCTCTGGAGAGTATGTATGAAAAATAAATACATGTACAGTTATTGATTATTTGAACTTTCCACTGACTAACAGTGACTATGGACACAAAGTAGCAAAAGTCAAAGAAGTTATTCATAATGTTTATTGCTACAATCATAGATACACAATGCGATTAGCAAATAATTGTGACCATGACTGCAGAAGATGCCAATAGCATCTTGAAATGAAGGTTAAATATCAGTAAAAGGAACAGTATGCTCAGACATTTGACAGTTATGGAGACTTCTGTTTCAAATGCAAGATCGTGAAACTAGTTATGATTATGTAAGTGATAGAAGTGTAGAAGAAAGATTAAGAAAAGGCAAACCTACATTTCTAGCATTTGTAGACTTAGACAAAGCTTTTGACAATGTTAACTGGAATACTCTCTTTCAAATTCTGAAGGTGGCAGGGGTAAAATACAGGGAGCAAAAGGCTATTTACAATTTGTACAGAAACCAGATGGCAGTTATAAGAGTCCAGGGGCATGAAAGGGAAGCAGTGGTTGGGAAAGGAATGAGACAGGGTTGTAGCCTCTCCCCGATGTTATTCAATCTGTATATTGAGCAAGCAGTAAAGGAAACAAAAGAAAAATTCGGAGTAGGTATTAAAATTCATGGAGAAGAAGTAAAAACTTTGAGGTTCGCCGATGACATTGTAATTCTGTCAGAGACAGCAAAGGGCTTGGAAGAGCAGTTGAACGGAATGGACAGTGTCTTGAAAGGAGGATATAAGATGAACATCAACAAAAGCAAAACGAGGATAATGGAACGTAGTCAAATTAAGTCGGGTGATGCTGAGGGAATTAGATTAGGAAATGAGACACTTAAAGTAGTTTTGCTATTTAGGGAGTAAAATAACCGATGATGGTCGAAGTAGAGAGGATATAAAATGTAGACTGGCAATGGCAAGGAAAGCGTTTCTGAAGAAGAGAAATTTGTTAACATCGAGTATAGATTTAAGTGTCAGGAAGTCGTTTCTGAAAGTATTTGTATGGAGAGTAGCCATGTATGGAAGTGAAACATGGATGATAACTAGTATGGACAAGAAGAGAATAGAAGCTTTCGAAATGTGGTGCTATAGAAGAATGCTGAAGATAAGGTGGGTAGATCACGTAACTAATGAGGAGGTATTGAATAGGATTGGGGAGAAGAGAAGTTTGTGGCACAACTTGACTAGAAGAAGGGATCGGTTGGTAGGACATGTTTTGAGGCATCGAGGGATCACAAATTTAGCATTGGAGGGCACTGTGGAGGGTAAAAATCGTAGAGGGAAACCAAGAGATAAATACACTAAGCATATTCAGAAGGATGTAGGTTGCATTAGATACTGGGAGATGAAGAAGCTTGCACAGGATAGAGTAGCATGGAGAGCTGCATCAAACCAGTCTCAGGACTGAAGACCACAACAACAAACAACAAGTGATAATTTCTGTGCTATTCCAGTTTTAATGGATGTTGTGATGAACTTACGCTCCACTGGTGTTCCATATTGTTTATGGTGAGTTTACTGATCTACTTTTGTTTGGGTGTTAGGCCAGGTTTATTTCAGGATCAGTGTCTGAGTGCATACTGTTTTTTCAAGAGATATGGTGTACAGATGTTAGTAACAGACATTTTTAGCAGTAAAAAATGAATCTGATTTGTAATATCTTTAATGAGTGAGGTTTTCTTTAACATAAAAAATCTGTTATGGTACAGTAACAGTTGGCATTTCCAAAGATTATTGAGGAGAGATGCATTCTTGTTCTGGTTTGTTGGTTTATGCTCATATTACTGAAAAATGCGAAAAAATTAGTGGTCCTCTGAATCATGGCATGCTAACAGTCAATACTGTTGTTAATAGTTTTATTTGTTATAGGAAAAAGATAGGAAGACCAAAAAACATCTGAGCATTGGCCTTAATCCATTTACTCTTTCCCCTCTCCCTCTCTGTCATGAATTACCACAATGTGCCATGGAAATAATAATAATAATAATTATTATTATTATTATTATAAATTAATAAGGATCACAACAGTATGAAAAACAGAACTCATTATCAGCTCCACTACCATTACCATGAACTTCTAGCAACAACAGCGACATCAACATAAATGAAAAGATCACTTACTTCTGAGCAATCCTCAATAGCTTTGTGCACGTTGCCAACAGCCAGGTGTGCAGCAGCACGGTTTGAATACAATGCAGCCATTTTGAATCCAAGATTAATGGCATGACTGTAAGCACTGATTGCTCCCAGGTAATTACCCATTTGGAAAAATGAGCTATAAAATATAAAACAACACAAATCTTTAGATTACTAGTGCAGAGTAATACCTAACCAATAGAAAACACACAGAATATTTTGAAATATTACAGGCATGAATAACATCTCTCCACGTCTATGCAAACATAATTTATTACAAGATGATGTTTCTGAAGCTCTATATTGCAGACTTGGGATCAATCAAAGATATTATTAAATGACACTACTTGAAGTAGGAATTCTTTATGTTCCATTTTCTGTATACTTACACCTTGGCTCATTCCACACTCTAGCATAACAAATGCTCAAATAGATCAACACATCATGAAAGTAAAAATGTCAGTTAAATGAAATGCATTAGGAACATCAGTTATTTCAATAAATACCTAAAAGTATTAGTATCTAAATTATGAGCCTCTTTTCATGTATTGTCCGCAGCTCGTGGTGTTGCGGTAGCATTCTCGCTTCCCACGCAAGGGGCCCCGGGTTCGATTCCTGGTGAGGTCAGGGCTTTTCCCTGCCTCGAGATGACTGGGTGTTGTTGTGTCGTCACCATCATCATTAATTCCCATTATGGTCAGAGGAAGACAATGGCGAACCACCTCCACTAGAAACTTGCCTAGTTGGCGGTGCGGGTCTCCCACATCGTTCCCTATGCTCCTCAGAGTGTGGGACCTCTTCATCATTATCATATTATTCTGGGCATACCAACTGTTTCTGTAACAGTTCCTGGCTGGAATTTATAATGTAGTCTGCTGTCACCAGTTTCAGTAAACTGCCATTGACCCTATGTTATAAATGTGATATAACTGCACAAGAATAGTGGAAGTGTTTATAGAATATGTAGATGCAGCTATATTAGGAGTGCGTAGAACAACAACTGATTTAACATAACATGAATACAACCTGGCCTGCAGCATTTCATGAGGTTTCCGTTGTACTAATAACTGTATCAATGTTACCAGAATGAATTTTAACTCTGCAGTAGTATGTGCACTGACCTGAGACTTCCTGGCAGATTCAAACTGTGTGCAAGTTCAGGACTGGAATCTGGAACCATTGTCTTTTGCAGGCAAGTTGACACACTAAATCCCAGAAATTGTGACAAGAAATTTGAGAAACAGATTATTGTGACATTAGGAGCAGGTGCAGCTGAACCTGCGAGTGCTTGACAGCTGAGGAGGTGGGTCAATAGAGCCAGGCAGGGCTCAGTAGCCACACAAGCTTCGTGGTGTCATTAATAGATTGTGGCACCCTTTGCAGATGGTCTGAGTATGAGAATTTTAGACTGCAGGTCAGGTGTGCACCAGCTTCTACTGCATGGTTGCTATAACCCTGTTGCTGGCATGAGCATAGAAGAAGGGCTGCCATAGCCGAATTGCCTGGTCAGAACAAATATAAAAATCAGACTAAATCTAATAAAAATGAAACATAACTAGTGACAGAAAATCTGTAACATACTTATGAAGACAAAATTAGGACGAGTGCATGGGTGAAAATGCACCCTTGATATGAAGTGTAGTTTTTAAGCTATTTCATATTAAATATTTTATGTATATAAGGAACCTCAAATACAGAGTGAGTCCAAAAGAACTTAACAACTTTGGAATGATATAAAAATTTACTGGGGAAACTTACAGAACCGGTAGATGTGACATTTTTTAGCAAACAGCCTCAAGTTGGATTCGTGTAGTGCATTCTACCACCTGAAGTGCCAGTGTAGTGCACAGTTAAATTGGCTACTTTCACTGGTGAGGAGCATGCTCACTGTGTGTTTTGGTTTCATGAAACGAATTTCTTTCTCTGGGGTTTCATTATTTAAGAGTGTGTGTATGTTTCTCCTCTTCCAAGTTAGACCCAATTTACTGCAACGAGTGTGGGAACAAATTGATTAGTGATGGGATGTTTGCCATATCACAAACGGTAGTCATACTGAACCAAAATGACACTTGATACTTTTATGTGGAACTTGAGGTTGTTTCCAAAAAAATGACACTCATACAGATTCTGTAACTTATCTCAATAAATTTCTATATCATTCAAAAGCTGTAAAGCCTTTTTCGACTCACCCTCGTCTTGATAATGGCTTAACCCTACAATACCAAGGCATTTTCCATAATGTGTAATACCAAGGGAGTGGGGAGATGCATGTTACTTTGTGCCTACTACAAAAAAATTAAATAAAATGATTGTTATTTGTTATTATGGGACCCTGTGATGTAGACAGAGAGGAACGTGGGACTGTAGCTGGGAATAATAAAACACTTGAAGATCAGGGCCGAGTGTTAATACAGTGCATCCTGACAGTTTCCATCTGCGCCCAACATTCCTCCACCCCACACCAACATCTATATTTGGCAGTGACGGCTACATTTGGTGTCAGAATAGCAGGTGTCGTCTGTACAGTAAAACGTTCATGCCCACCACCTGCTTTATAGTCAAAAAATGTGGTGAGTGTTGACCAATTTTTCTTTTTGAGTGTTGGATATTTTCTTTCTTTGCGTTGTCAGAGTAAGTGTTAGTGTGTTTGGGGCAGTAAGATTTTTTTTCTTTTGTGGCACTTAATTACTTTTGTATGGGGTTGAGTATGATGTTTTGTTTATCTCCTCCTAAAACATAAGATGAGATACTGAGCTGCAGGAAGTCAGTTTATTTTTGTAGTTAAATGTTTTGTTTCTGTATGATTTTATAGGTTGAAATTGGGACTAACTGGGAACGAAAGCAACACAATGGCAGAGTCAGGGACGCAAGGTGTGTCGGAACCCGAAGCGGTACAGATTTTGTTGGGAAGGGTAGCACAATTGACAGTGGACAACACACAGTTGAGAAGTGAATTAAAATCTAGGAGTGAGTGGGAAACCACATCTGATCAGTTGTTGTCACCCAGGATACTGCAGCAGGAGACTGATCCAGCTGCTGCGAGTTTGATTATTCTGTTTTCTGGTAAGGCATCTGAGGATGTGCGTTCGTTTATGGAGGACTTGGAAACTTTGGCTGTGATGAATGGTTGGTCTGATGAACAGTTGTTACATGTAGCCAAGATTAGATTAACAGGTGTTCTCAGGCCTTAAGGAAGCCAGGACAGTTGAAGCAGTTGAAGGAAGGGCTTTTACAGAGGTACAGAAACAGCATAGCACTTGGTACTTTAGAGAGAGGTTGAGTAAAATGACAAAGAGACAGGGGGAAAAGGTACAGAAATTTGTGGACAGAATAAGAGAAATTAACGAGTATACTTATGAGTTGGGTCAGAGTGATGAAGTGAATGGTGTCCTGTTGCAGGAGGCCAAGCAAAGGGCACTTCATGTATTTTTGAGGGGGTTACCAGTGCATATGGTGCGGAAAGTGCGTGAAGAGGCTCCAAAAGATTTATATTCGGCCATTCAGCTGGAAATCCAACATGAGGAATTAGACGTGCCAATGGGGGTACATGATAGACAAACAGTGTTTACAGCAGGTATAAAATGTTATGAGTGTGGTTAGTAGAGTGGAGTTAATAGAGGTGGACAATTGCTAAATGGCAGAGGGGGCTCAAGACCCACCTAAGGAAGCCCCCGTTTAATTTCAATGCTACAAATAAGTATGCAGAGGTGGAATGTTCAGTGGTAGGATCCATAGGAACTAAAAAGTTTAACATTTTGTTGGACACAGGGCGCAAATGGCAGTGGCTACTAAGAGTTTAATGGAATGAAGGAAGTTAGAACCACCACATTATAGGTTGCATGGGGGATAAGGAGGTTACGCCTTTGGGGTCAGTGACAGTTGACTTACGCATAGGGAATATCCGATTTGATGCACGCATGGAGGTAGTACCATGAGTAAGTGAGGACTACAACATGATCCTAGGAGTAGATTTCTTGCATCAACATCATGCCAAAATTGACCTTGGACAATGAACTGTGAACTTGGTGGAATGTTATTTCAGCTAGGGGAAACTGTTGTTGATGCAGAGCTGTTGTGTTGATGCAGAGCTGTTGCGAGGGGCATTCAATGTAATGAACAAACCAATTGGGCAGTGTAAATTAGCATTAAGGCTTAATTTGTGTGTGTGTGTGTGTCTAGTGGCACTGGGAAGTCACTTTGGGTAAGTGTAGAGTCAGATCTACCTGTGGGTATGGTATGTGTTATTGTACCATTGGAGGATAAAAGTTTTGGATCCATTAGGTTGTTTTGTGAAATGTATTATTGTACACGTACAAGAGGGAAACAATGGGTGAGTAGTCCCTGTGAACGTGGATAATTTTAGTGCTATAGATGAGAATTTGGGAAAAGGAGTTTTAGTAGTGAATTTGGATGAACCAGATGACAAAGACTGGTGTTTGAGAGGTAGGCGTAACGATCAACAAATAACTGCCGACAGAACTGCATTGTGTAACGAAGTTAAGCATTTGAAAGGAGGAGAAAAAGAGCATATGGAAGAACTGTTATGGGAATTTAAGGATTTGTTTTTTCTGTAAGGGCTGTTACCAGCAATTCCATTAGTTCAACATAGGATACCAACAGGGAACGAAGCACCTGTTTACCATAAACCATAGAGAATACTGAGGTATTTGCAGCCGATTGTGGAGGATTTCAATGATCAGCAGCTTGCAGATGGTATTATAGAGCATAGTAATAGTTGCGGGGGATCGGGCATTGTCATTGTGCCTAAAAAATCTATGGATGGAACTAAGAAATACAGGTTCTGTTGTGACTACCGATACCTCAATAATAAGACAGTAATGGACGCATACCACATTCCAAACATACTGGAGACTTTGGATCACTTAGGATAGTGCCAGTACTTTTCTATGATGGATTTGACAAGTGGTTATCATCAGTTAGAGGTGGCTCCAAAGGATCATCCAAAAACTGCTTTCTCTAATCCTGGAGACCATTACCAGTACATCAGAATGCCATTTCGTTTGAAAAACACTCCAGCAATGTTTCAGAGGTTGCTAGACAGTAAGTTGAAGGGTTTGAAACCACGGCAGTGGCTAGTCTATTTGGATGACATTATAATGTTCTCAAGTCGTATGGAACAGCATAGACAATGGTTAAGGGAAGTCTTTATGAGGTTAAGAGCGGCTCGTTTGATGTTGAGCCTGGAGAAGTGTCATTTTGCATTGGAAGAAGTGAAATATTTAGGTCATATCATCAGTAAGGACGGAGTGCGAACAGATCCGAGGTTGGTACAGGCTGTAAGGGATCTTCAGGAGCTGAAAACAGTTAAGGAAGTGCAATCACTTGTCGGAATTTGCAATTTTTATCGAAAGTTCATGAAGGGTTTTGCAGACTTAGCACAGCCATTGATGCGATTGTTACGGAAGGGTGTGAAATTTTGAGTGGACAGAAGAGTGTCGGAAAGCATTTGACAAACTGAAAGAAGTGTTCATATCAAGTCCGTTTCTTGTGTTTCCAGATTTTGAAAAGGAATTTATTCTAGCGCGTGATGCATCAAATCAAGAATTAGGGTGTGTTCCTAGTCAGGAAACTGATGGGAAAGAACATCCTGTAGCCTATGTGTCTAGGCAGTTGAATGCAGCAGAGAGGAATTACTCAACAACAGAGTGAGAGATGCTTAGTGTAATCTATGGAATCACATATTTTAAATGTTATTTAAATGGGAGAAGAGTTCGGGTAGTGACAGATAATGCTGCATTGAAGTCGTTGTTAGGGTTGAAGGATCTGTCCACTAGACTCCTTAAGCGGGCTGTGAGGCTTAGTGAATTCAACTACGAGGTGGTGCACAAGCCTGGAAAGAAGCATGGTAATGCGGATGCACTGAGTAGAAAGGAGGCTAAAGTAGAAGTCATAGGTTATGACCTAGCAGTATGCAAGAATTACACAATGCTGGCAAAGATTGTAAATTGTATCGGACACAGCCACAATTTAATATGTACGACGGTCTTCTGTGCAGGGAAACAAAGTTAGGGCCAAGTGTAGTAGTGCCAGCGAAGCTGAGAGATGGGGTTTTAAAAGAAGCACATGATCATGTGTTATCTGGTCATGGTGGGAGTAGAGCGACAACTAGGAGAGTGGTGGAGAGGTATTGGCGGAAGGGTGGGAAAGTTGATGTGGATCAGTATGTCAAGAATTGTGTACCGTGTGCGCAGAGAGCAGATTTGAGTTGGAAACGGATACAGCTACAATGATTGCTGGAAGCAACATGTCTATTTTCCATGTTGGGAATTGATGTCTTAGGACCTTTCAGTCAAACACCATTGGGGAACAGATTCGTTCTGACAATAATAGATCATTTTTCGAGGTATGTGGAGATGGTGGCTATGCCAAATCAACAGGCAGCAATGGTCACGCAAAGTGTTAATAAACAACTGGATTTTGAAGTTTGTTGTACTGGAGACAATAATTACTGACCAAGGGACCAACTTCATGTCGGATTTAATGAAGGAACTGTGTAAATTGTTGAACACAAAGAAGTTGAGGAAGAGCGTGTTGCATCAACAGGCAAGCAGAAGGAGAGAACAATCAGGAAGATGCTGAGTTTTTATGTGGATTCCCATCACCATCAGTGGGATGAGTATTTGAAGGATATTGTATATGCATACAATGCAAAAGTCCAACCAATACTGGTTTGTCTCCATTTGAGGTAGTGTACGGGTGTGAACTGTAAAATTGCATGAGTCACACACAGTTAATAACATTAACATTTCCAAAATATATAAAAAACAAATTTTACAAATTTCTGTCAGTTAACTTATGGCAAACACATAGGCTCGCAAGGTAGGACTTGTGAACTTTTAAAAGGTATTGGAGGGGGTGGGGGCGGGGGGCGGTGGGGGAAGGGGGGGGGGGGCGGAAGCCACCACCGCACACACCCAACAGTTTTTGCTGACTAGAAACAATATAAAAAGTCCACTACGGTGTACATTAGCAACCTTGCTTGATTATAGCCAAATATACATAAACACAAATTTATGTAAGTTACATCTTGCAGATGAGCAGGAATTCATTATGCAATTGACTAGCTCTTACCACGAGGCAAAAGGAATTTTTCTTCTTTCTTAGAGTACCTTTTACACATGAGTCTACTAATACTAGTTATGGCAGGCGAGAGAATGGATCAATTCTTAGTGCTTTGCATTTTAAACAGTACAGCCATTGGTGCCTTAGACTTTCACAGACTTGGCAGAGGCTAGCAGTCGAATAACTCGTAGGTAAGCTGGGAGGGGAAAGAAGCAATCCGAACCGAACCACAGATTTAATCTGATAACCCCCCCCCCCCCTTTCGTCCTCAACAGGGGACAAACGGACCACCCTTTCTAATATTACCACCTTCCCGCAGGTGGGCAGACGAGAATGAATGGCGGGAAACCCCCAAAATATACGGCTGGTATAATTAACAAGAATAAGCAAATTGAATTCAATTAAACTTCATAAAATCTATTAACAATCAATACTCAACTTCTGGCACGTTACGACTCCCAGGACTGAATCAACACAGCACCTCCAAATGCTCTGCCGAGTCACCCGCTGCCAGCCGTTTCAATGGATGCTGGAAGGCATGCCGATTTTCAGAACCTCCTCGCCGGTCGACAGCATGCAGCTGAACTGCAAATTCAGCCCGTTGCAGACCCACGCTCAGGAAGATTCCTTTCGTGACGAGCAGTTAATGCCTCATACCATGGAACCGCTGCTCGTATCGCTTAGGCTGATGCTGTGGTCTGCGTGCTGTCCCTCTAGCACTGGCAAAAAAGTCCCTTCTTGATGCCCCGACTGCCAACTCCCCCGAGAGCCCATACAGTCACCTCTTAAACCCACGCGAACAGCCCACTTTTCCCCTTTCCCAGAAAATGAAGGGTGACTGCTTCACGCTATGCACTGCGGCCCACTTTTCAAAGCTAACTTTACTACTGCTCAGGGTGAAAAATGCCATCACCATTTGATTTAGTGAAGCTACAGAAAGGAAAGACCGGTGAATCTGTACATCAATTCTCGAGGACAATTCGGGATGTTTGGAAACGTGTACAAAAGACGAATATGAAGGCTTTGGAAAGGGAGGAACACGCAGTGAAGCG
Source organism: Schistocerca nitens (assembly GCF_023898315.1). Classification (NCBI taxonomy): domain Eukaryota; kingdom Metazoa; phylum Arthropoda; class Insecta; order Orthoptera; family Acrididae; genus Schistocerca; species Schistocerca nitens. The sequence continues at coordinate 388,271,249 of NC_064617.1, forward strand.
GAAAGGAATTTTACCACAGTATAGAGTAGCGCAACGGGTAATGTTATTCAGCCCCTATACGCCAAAAGGGAAAATGAAGAAGTTCGTCACGAGGTTTCAAGGACCATACCAAGTAGTTGAAACCACATCCCCCATTAATGTTAAGCTTCAGCTGCCAACTAGAACAACGATAGTACACATTGAGCGGTTGCGGCCATTTAAGGGTTGTCCAGATGCGATTCCAGGCATGTCACAGGAAGGGAAGAGGAAGAAAGAGAGAGTGGAGAGAGGTGTTAAGCGCAGGGAAAACCAGGAAGATAGAGTATGGCATGATGTACCGCGTGCTTTGCGATCCAGAAAGTAGTAGAGTATTTGTAGTTTTTTGTTTTCTTGTTACGAATCATTGGGTTTGCGTAGATTAATTAGGCATTGTATTTTCATATGTTGTATGTGTTTTCGAGTATTGTGAGCCTGCTGGGGACAGCAGCCTTTTTGAAGAGGGAGGAAGGGTGATGGTGATCACTGTCCTCACGTCACTGAAAAGGGGAGTGTTGAGCAAGTTGGTAGAAGTAAAAAACTGAGGAGGTACTGCTGATCTCAGCAGTTAACAGCCGGTACGCCGAGATGACAAGGGAGGAATTACAAAGTTGCCATAGAGGGAAGGTAACGGTAGGTCCAGCCAGGGTGATAAGCACCAATTTGGACATGTGCTTGGTGCAGTTATTTTTAGCCAGGAGGAAAGAAATAGACTGTCCAAGGGACATCTTGGAACCAAAATTGAGCTTGCAACAGATCAGGATGGATTGGATATTCTCCACCTATAAAAATTTGATAGTAGTAGCAACTAGTTTTGAGCAGGGAGTATTTGCAGAAGTGAAACGTATAGATCTCGAGGGGAGCAGAATTTTAATCAATGGAACTGAGTGTAACATAATAGGACCAACCTTCTATCTGCCAGCATCAATTTCAGTAGTCACGCAATTGAATGTTACACAGCCACAGCTGTTCTGGCCAGAAAAAGCTTTAGAGTTTTTGCCAAGGCTGAATATGACCTTGTTAAATCAAACTCTGGAGTCAGGTCTGCTGAGATCCATAAACCAGTTCATTTCAGAGCAAGAGGGGCACATATCAGCTGAGCAGCTTGTGCAGCATGTCGCTCATATAGGGAAAGGCAACGACGAGTAACGATTGTTTTGAGCACCTCTGTGCCAAGTGCCATCGCACCCTTAACTTTGTTGTGTGTTGATTTTATTCTGAGCAGGTGGGGAGCCAATTCCAAGGGTTTTGTCTCATGTCATGGGTTTTAAAAGGACTAGATCACATCTAAGTTTTCTAATAGTAGTAGTAAATATGCCATAAGTATGTGCTGGACTTTCTGAAGGATGCAACCATCAATGCTGCATGGTACTGTGCCACTCTGTTGAAATGGAAAAAGGTGATTCGGAAAAAGCGGCCTGGCCTTCTCAGATCTGGTGTTCTGCTGTTGGATGACAATTCTAGACCACACACAGTGGATGGTGGTGGTTAGTGGTTAACGTCCCGTCGACAACGAGGTCATTAGAGACGGAGCGCAAGCTCGGGTTAGGGAAGGATTGGGAAGGAAATCGGCCGTGCCCTTTCAAAGGAACCATCCCGGCATTTGCCTGAAATGATTTAGGGAAATCACGGAAAACCTAAATCAAGATGGCCGGAGACGGGATTGAACCGTCGTCCTCCCGAATGCGAGTCCAGTGTGCTAACCACTGCGCCACCTCGCTCGGTTACACACAGTGGAGGCAATGCAAAACCATATTGCAACTCTTGGTTGGGAGTGCCTACACCATCCACCTTACAGTCCGGATCTCACACCAATTGACTTCCATCTGTTTCCTGCTTTGAAGAAGACTCTAAGCGGAAGGCGAGTTGGCAGCAATGCTGACGTCAAACAAGCCGTTCAATGCTTCTTCCGTATGCAACACCCGGAATTTTTCCTGGAAGGCTTTTTGAAGCTTATAAAGTATGACAAATATCTCAATGTACTTGCAAATTATGTAGACAAATAAAGATATGTCTTATTTTTAATGTCTCATTCTCCCCCCCCCCCTCTCTCTCTCTGCCCCCCCCCCCCCCCACACACACACACGCACACACAACTCTGACCACAGTCGACAGGGGAAACTTATTTTCCAACCCCCCCCCCCCCCCACATAGTTGTTTCTTGTGGCAGTATGAGTGGACCTGGTGTTAATATAAACTGGCAGCTTCCATTTTCAGTGCCTATTCATTATAAACACTGAGTGTCACCAGAAATCTACCAGCATATACCATATTACGAGAAGGAAAGTTGATACTCACCATATAGCAAAAATGCCGAGTTGCAGGTAGGCACAACAAAAAGACTAGCAATTACAGCTTTCGACTATGGCCCGTTGTCAACAATAGACACACACACACACACACACACACACACACACACACACACACACACACATACACACTCTCGCAAACGCAACTCACACACACGACTGCAGTCTCAGGCATCTGAAACCAGTTGCCTGAGACTGCAGTCATGTGTGTGTGTGTGTGTGTGTGTGTGTGTGTGTGTGTGCGCGTGTGCGCGTGTGTGTGCACATGCGTATGTATGTCTGCTGATGAAGGTCCATGGCCAAAAGCTTTAATTGTGAGAGCCTTTTTGTTGTGTCTATCTGCGACTCAGCATCTCCACTATATGGTGAGTAGCATCTACCATAAGCTGTACAAAATTTAATATGTATGTAATGTTAACCATCTTAGTTTTCAGCGTGCAAATTTTTACTCCAATTTACACACCTTACAAACTGACAGCTCAAGGTTTCTGCTAGAGCTAGACAAACAACACTGTCACCATGCTAGGATGGACAGTGACAGGGTGCGTCAGTTGTATATACGTGGGAGGAGTAGAAAGTAGCACACAATAATATTTTTCTCCCCTGGTATTGCAGCTGGCATGTTGAAGTTTCACAACGATACTGTCTGAAGTTTGTGCTACAGAGTGTATTTTGTTTTCATGTGGAGCTCTAGTAAGAGAAGTCTGAACTACATATCAAATATGGCATGCATGTTACTGTTGTCAACTTGTGAAGAGCAGCGAAGTGTACGAGGTGTGGCTAGAAAAAAACTGGACTAGTACTGGTGAAACAATAAAACGAATGCAATAAGGCTGAAAGTCGCGTGGCCTGTCACGTGACTCTCGCTTTGCCTACTGCTCAAGTTTCATCTGCCTCCTGCACTCAGTCTGCCCGTGGCGTCTGTTTTAAGTAGTTGACGTTTTGTCTGTGCGTCGGAAAATGTTGAGTGTACAGAAAGAACAGCGTGTTAACATCAAATTTTGTTTCAAACTAGGAAAATCTGCAAGTGAAACGTTTGTAATGTTACAACAAGTGTACGGCGATGATTGTTTATCGCGAACACAAGTGTTTGAGTGGTTTAAACGATTTAAAGATGGCCGCGAAGACACCAGTGATGACACTCGCACTGGCAGACCATTGTCAGCAAAAACTGATGCAAACATTGAAAAAATTGGTAAACTTGTTCGACAAGATCGCCGTTTAACAATCAGAGCAGTGTCTGAGTTAACAGGAGTTGACAAGGAAAGTGTCAAACAAGTTTACCGATTTTTTCAATGTTTGCATCAGTTTTTGCTGACAATGGTCTGCCAGTGCGAGTGTCATCACTGGTGTCTTTGCGGCCATCTTTAAATCATTTAAACCACTCAAACACTTGTGTTCGCGATAAACAATCATCGCCGTACACTTGTTGTAACATTACAAACGTTTCACTTGCAGATTTTCCTAGTTTGAAACAAAATTTGATGTTAACATGCTGTTCTTTCTGTACACTCAACATTTTCCGACGCACAGACAAAACGTCAACTACTTAAAACAGATGCCACGGGCAGACTGAGTGCAGGAGGCAGATGAAACTCGAGCAGTAGGTGGAGCGAGAGTCACGTGACAGGCCACGCGACTTTCAGCCTTATTGCATTCGTTTTATTGTTTCACCAGTACTAGTCCGGTTTTTTTCTAGCCACACCTCGTAGTTCAATATTTGTGCACCAAAGGGCACGAACTGAGTGAAATTCACACGGACATGCATGGCACATATGTGGACGACTGTATGGGCTGTAGCAATATCCCAGGTGATGTGCGTTCTTCCAAGAAGGTCATGTGAACCTTACTGACTCACCACATTCCAGGCAGCTAGTAACAGCTGCAACCCCACAGAATGTCAGAGCCATTGATGTAGCAATGGCATGTGCAACTGTGAAACTTATCACAACAGTTCAACATTTCCTATGGTGGAGAGTATGATGTTGTTCATGACATGATGAAATTTTGTAAAATAGTGCTCTCTGGATGCCTAAGAACCTGACAGACAGCCACATGGGCCAGCAAATGATGCCAAACTTGGATCACTTAATGCATTATGCCACAAAAGGGTATGGTTTTCTGAAAGGAATCATTAATGGTGATGAGTCGTGGGTGTACCAATACACACCTGAAATCAAGCTGGCATCTATGGATTGGAAACATCCTAGTTCCCCAAACAGAAAAAAATTCAAAGTACTCAATCTGCTAGAAATCTGCTTGTGACATGTGTACTGGGATATGTGTGATATGCTATTGGTGGACCTTGTTGAACATAGAACCACTGTGAATGCTGCAGCCTGCATTAAAACTTTGATTAAGTTGTGTCATGCCCTTCATGACAAACATCACAATATTAATGCTGACAGTGTCACACTTCTTCATGACAATGCTCGGACCCATGCTTCTGCTCCTGTTCGTGAGAAAATCACCAAATGTAGGTGGGAGTTTCTCCAGCATTCACCATACAGTCCATTTATTGCACCATTGGACTCCCATCTGTTTGGCCCCACAAAGAAAATCCATGGCCGGCCAATGCTTTGTGACAGATGTGGAAGTGAAAATCAGCAATCCGAAGATGGCTATACTCCAACCAAATGGTCTTCTATGAACAGGGCATATTGAAACTAGTAACATGATGGGAGAAATGTGTTTAGAACATTGGTGACTATGTAGCATAGTAAGTAAAAGATGTAAGTTCATTTGTCAACAATGTAGGAAAATACAGATTGCTACTTACTGTAAAGAAGACACATCAAGTAACAAACAGGCACAATTACAAGACACGTGCATAGAGCGTTTGGCCACAGCCTTCATCGGTAAAAGAGAGACACACACACCATTCACACACACACAAGCAAGCAAAGCACATCTCATGCACACACAACAGCCAGCTCCAACTTCTCAGGCCAGAATGCAACTATCATGTGGGATGTAAACAGCAATCTGGAGGGAGCAGGGAAGGGGAAGGGAGATGAACGGTCTCTCTCCATAGGGATATGATCCTTGTGGCAATGGTTTGGGATCAGGAGTGGCATAAGGATGGACTACGATGTTGTGGGGTTGGGTGGCTGATGGAACACCACATTAGGAAGGGTGGGAAGTATCTCAGGCAGGATGTCCCTTATTTCAGAGCATGATGAAAGATAATCAAAGCCCTGGCAAAGAATGTGATTCAGTTGTTCCAGTCTGGGATGATACTGGGTGATCAAAGAAACACTCCTTTGTGGCTGGGTCTTGGGGGTGGTGGGAGGATTGGAGGTGTGAGGGAAAATGGCATGAGAGATCTGTTTGTGGACTAAGTCGGGGGACGCCTGTCTGTGAAAGCCTTAGTGGGACCCCCAGCATACTTAGCAAGGGACTTTTTGTCACTGCACATATGCCATTCCTGAGTGCCAAGCTGTATGGAAGGAATTTTTTGGTGTGAAAGGAATGACAGCTGTCAAAATGCAGGTACTGTTGGTGGTTGGTGGGTTTAACATGGACAGTGGTGTGGATGGAGCCACCAGAGAGGAGAAGGTCAACATTTAGGAAGTTGGTACGCAGGGTTGAGGAGGACCACATGAAGTGAATGGGAGAGGAGGCATTGAGGTTGTGAAGGAATGAAGATAGGATGCCTTAGCCCTAAGCCCAGATCACGAAGATATCATCAATGAACCTGAACCAGACTATTGTTTTGGGAGCTAGGAATGTCTCCTCTAGGTGGTCCATACAAAGGCTGGCATAGGAAGTTGCCTTGTGAATGCCCATGTACTGTGGATTTGTTTATATACCTTCCCTTCAAATGAGAAGTAGTGTGGGTTAGAATAAATTTAGTAAGGTGTATGAAGAATGAGGTAGTAGGTTTGGAGTCTGAAGGACACCGGAAAAGATAATGTTCAATAGCGGTACAACCACGGGCATGAGGGATGTTGGTGTACAGGGAGGTGGCATCAACAGTGACAAGTAGGGATCCAGGAGGTAAAGTGATGGGGATGTTGGAGAGTCAGTGAAGGAAGTGGTTGGTGTATTTGATGTGGGAGGCATGATTACTGGCAATTGGTTGGAGGTATTGGTCAATGAGGGCTGAAATTCTTTCAGTGGGGGCACAATAACCAGCCATATTGGGGTGTCCAGAATTGTTGGGTTTGTGGATTTTGGGGAGTATGTAGAAGGTGGGTGTGTGGGGTGTCATAGGGGTGAGGAGGGAAATGGATTCACAGAAGATGTTCTAGGAAGGGCCTAAGGCTTTGAGCAGGGATTGGAGTTTGTGTTGAACCTCTGGGATGCGATCCATGTGGCCGAGTTTATAGGTGGAGAAGAAAGATAATTGGTGGAAGCCTTCTGTCAGGTGGTCACTGTGATTCATAGTAACAGTGGTGCAACCTTTGTCTGGAGGTAGGATGATAGGTCAGGATTTGTTTTAAGGTTGTGTATGACCGTCGTTCCTTCTACTGAAAGGTTGAAGGACCTGGAGAAGGATGGTGAAGCTAAGTTGTAGGTAAGGAATTCCTGGAAGGTGACCAGCAGGTGGTTAGGTGGTAGGATCATGGTTGGATGGTGGTAAAAACTGGAAGAGGCAGGATTCAATGTTGAAATTAGAGTATTTGGAGGGATTGGTAGCAAAGAAGTGCTTCCATTGCAAGGATTGGGAGAAGGAGAGTAGGTCTTTGACAAGTCCAGCATGGTTAAATTTGGACATAGGACTAAAGGCGAGGTCTTTGGAAAGGACTGAAACTTCTGTGGAACTAAGATGTTTGAGGGAAAGGTTAACAACAGTGTTACGGGAATGTCTTGGCTCTAGATTTGGTGGAGAGTTGGTAGGTTGTTTTGGGGGATGTGGCAAACAGATCTCCTGCGCCATTTCCCCTCACACCCCTAAGAACCAGCCACAAAGGAGTGGCCCCTTCATCACCCAGTACCACCCCGTTAGGAGGAAGCTATATACTGACTGACTTTTCTATGAACATACACTCTTGGAACTTTAACAGTAAACCATAACGTGATGCAGAATGCCTCTCTTGCAGCGTCTGCCACTGGTGTTGGCTGAGCATCTCTTTGAAGCTTTCGCACTTACTAAATCAACATATGTTGAAATGTGCTGCTCTTCTTTTGGATCTTCTCTATTTCCATTATACACTGAGGTGACAAAGGTCTTGGGACAGTGATATCAAAATATAGAAATGGTGGTAGTATTGTGTACACATGGTGTAAAAGGGCAGTGGAATGCCAGAGCTGTCATTCGTACTCAGATGATTCACGTTAAAAGATTTCTGACATGCTTTTGGCCACACAATGGGAATTAACAGACTTTGAATTCACAGTAGTAGTTGGTGCTAGATACAAGGAACATTCCATTTTGGATATCGTGAGGGAATTCAGTGTTCCAAGAGCCACAGTGAATACCAAATTTCAGGCATTACCTCTCACCATGGATAATGAAGTGACCATCACACTTTACTAACTACCAACACACTTCACTAACTACCAAGAGAAGTGGCATTTGCATTGACTTGCCAATGCTAAAGACAAGCAACAGATATATGATGAACATATCAGTTAGGACTGTGTTGCGAAATTTAGTGTTAATGGGCTATGGAAGCAGATGACAGACAAGTGTGCCTTTGCTAACAGCATGACATCATCTGCGACATCTCGCCTGGGTTTGTGACCATATCAGTTGGTCCCTACATGACTGGACACCATGGCCTGGTCAGATGAGACCCATTTTCAGTTGGTAAGAGCAGATGGTAGGGTTCAAGTGTGGTGTAGACCCCACAAAACCATGGACCCAAGTTTTCAACAGGGCACTGTGAAGCTGGAGGTGGCCTCATAATGGTGTCGGCTGTGTTTACATGGAATGGACTGGGTTCTCTGGTCCAACTGAACTGATCATTGCCTGGAAATGGTTATGTTCTGCTACTTTGAGACCATTTGCAACTGTGCGGGGTAGCTGCAGGGTCTAAGGTACCTTGCCATGGTTCATGCGGCTCCCCCCCCACCCCCCCACGGAGGTTCGAGTCCTCCCTTGGGCATGGGTGTGTGTGTTGTTCTTAGTGTAAGTTACTTTAAGTTAGATTAAGTAGTGTGTAAGCCTAGGGACTGATGACCTCAGCAGTTTAATCCCATAGGAACTTACCATCACCACCACCACCACCATTTGCAGCCATTCATGGACTTCAAGTTTCCAAACAACAATGGAATTTTTATGAATGACAATGCACCATGTAGCCAGGCCAAAATTGTTTGTGACAGGTCTGAAGAACATTTCTGGACAATTCAAGTGAATGATCTGACTACCCATATCGTCCAACATGAATCCCACTGAACATTTATGGAACGTAATCAAGAGGTCAGTTTGTGCACAAAATCCTGCACTGGCAATGCTATCCCAATTATGGATGGCTATAGAGGCAGTAAGGCTCAATATTTCTGCAGGGGACTTCCAACAACTTGTTGAGTCCATGCCATTTCGAGCTGCTGCACTACACTGGGTGAAATAAGGTTCAATGCAATATTAGAAGGTATCCCACGACTTATGTCACATTAGTGTAAATCGTATCTGATATGGATCCCAGAAAGGCAAGCAATATTCAATTATTGGTCAAACAAGCGTTTTGTAAGCTGCTTACTTTGTTGAAGAACAGTATTTTCTGAGGATTCTTCAAATGAATCTCTGTCTGGCATCTGCCTTAATTTTATGTGAACATTCCACTCCAAATTTCTCCATACACATACTCCTAGATATTCTATGGGAGCAACTGCTTCCAGTGATTTTTCTACAATTGTGTAATCATTAAGTAGAGTGTCTTTCACTCTGTGTGTTCGCAATATGTTACATTTGTTTATGGTGACAGCCATCTGGCATTCTCTGCAGCAAGTGCCGATCCCCTGCAAATCTTCCTGCACTTTTATACAATTATATAGCACTGCAACTATTTTGTATACAACAACATCGTCCACAAAAAGCTTTGTGGAACTTCTGTTATCTATTAGGTCATCTACATATAGTATGAAAAGTAATGTTCCTAGAACACTCCCTTGTAGCCCACCCAGAGTTACTTCTCTGTCTGAAAGCTTCTCTCCATTGAGAACAAAAACCTGTGTTCTGTTTGCTAGAAAATCTTCAATTTAATCAAACAGACATTCTATAAGCTCATATTTTGTTCACTAGGTGGAAATGTGGAACAGTCCAATTGCCTTCCCAAAATCAAGGAAAATGGCATCTACAAGAGGAACTGTATCTGCTGCTTTCTGGGTCTTGTGGACAAACAGAGTGCTTCTTGTGGACAAACAGAGTGCTGAGTTTCATATAATTGTTGTTTTTTAAACCCCTGTTGATGTCTACAGAGCAGATTTTTGGTCTCCAGAAATGTCATGGTATGTGAGCATAAGACATGTTTCTAAATTCCACAACAGACAGATATCATTGGTAAAGGTCTATAGTTTTATGTTTCTGTTTGATGATCCTCTTTGAAAATGGGAATGACCTGTCTTTTTTTTCCAACCATTATGAATGCTTTGCCCTCCAGAGACCTGCTGCTAGAAGATGGGCAAGTTCTTTCACATACTCTATGTAGAAGTTACCGAAAAAAGTCTTCTTCAGAAGCAGAAAACACACGAACTCACACAAACATGACTCACACATGCATGGCTACTGCCTATGGTCACTTAGGCTTGACTGTGAGCTGCATCTGACATGAGTAGCAATTCAAGGTGGATGGTGGGGTAAGGAGAAGTTGTCGAATGTAGAAGGGAAGGGATAGCAGGGTAGGTGTGGGGGAAGATGATGTGCTGTTGCGGGAATGAACAGGTGCACAGTGGGGATGGGATAGGGCTGTGCTGAGGAAGGGGGAAAGGGAGAATGAAAAGGAGAGATGCAGAGAAGGGGGGAATACTGGTAAGTGGGTTGGTGGAATATAAGGTGTGTGTAGTACTGAGTGGGAGCAGGGAGGAGGGCAGGTGACAGGGATTAGTGAAGGATGAGACCGAGGGTTTACATTAACAAAGGATATGGTGTAGGGAGAGTTCCCACCTGCACAATTCAGAAAAGATGTTGTTGGTAGAAAGGATCCAGATGGCACAGTCTGTGAAGCAGTTGTTGAAGTGAAGCACACTATGTTGGGTGGCATGATCAGCAACTGGGTAAACCAGCTATCTTTCAGCCACAATTTGGTGGTGGCTCCTAATGTGGGAAGACACCTTGTTAGCTGTCATGACCACATCTACATCTACATCTACATCTATACTCCGCGAGCCACCTTACGGTGTGTGGCGGAGGGTACTTATTGTACCACTATCTGATCCCCCCTTCCCTGTTCCATTCACGAATTGTGCGTGGGAAGAACGACTGCTTGTAAGTCTCCGTATTTGCTCTAATTTCTCGGATCTTTTCGTTGTGGTCATTACGCGAGATATATGTGGGCGGTAGTAATATGTTGCGCATCTCTTCCCGGAATGTGCTCTCTCGTAATTTCGATAATAAACCTCTCCGTATTGCGTAACGCCTTTCTTGAAGTGTCCGCCACTGGAGCTTGTTCAGCATCTCCGTAACGCTCTCGCGCTGACTAAATGTCCCCATGACGAATCGCGCTGCTTTTCGCTGGATCATGTCTATCTCTTCTATTAATCCAACCTGGTAAGGGTCCCATACTGATGAGCAATACTCAAGAATTGGACGAACAAGCGTTTTGTAAGCTACTTCTTTCGTCGATGAGTCACATTTTCTTAGAATTCTTCCTATGAATCTCAACCTGGCGCCTGCTTTTCCCACTATTTGTTTTATGTGATCATTCCACTTCAGATCGCTCCGGATAGTAACTCCTAAGTATTTTACGGTCGTTACCGCTTCCAATGATTTACCACCTATGGCATAATTGTACTGGAATGGATTTCTGCCCCTATGTATGCGCATTATATTACATTTATCTACGTTTAGGGAAAGCTGCCAGCTGTCGCACCATTCATTAATCCTCTGCAGGTCTTCCTGGAGTACGTACGAGTCTTCTGATGTTGCTACTTTCTTGTAGACAACCGTGTCATCTGCAAATAGCCTCACGGAGCTACCGATGTTGTCAACTAAGTCATTTATGTATATTGTAAACAATAAAGGTCCTATCACGCTTCCTTGCGGTACTCCCGAAATTACCTCTACATCTGCAGATTTTGAACCGTTAAGAATGACATGTTGTGTTCTTTCTTCTAGGAAATCCTGAATCCGTGATAGGACCTTTATTGTTTACAATATACATAAATGACTTAGTTGACAACATCGGTAGCTCCGTGAGGCTATTTGCAGATGACACGGTTGTCTACAAGAAAGTAGCAACATCAGAAGACTCGTACGTACTCCAGGAAGACCTGCAGAGGATTAATGAATGGTGCGACAGCTGGCAGCTTTCCCTAAACGGGAAAGCAGCACAGTGCTTTCAACCTAGGAAGTAGATCATGTGGCTGCTTTCATATGTAACCCTGCCTTTGATGGGGCAGGGTATGACTGTGGCAGAGGGAGAACTTGTGGGACAGGTCTTGCATCAAGGTCTGCTGCAAGGATATGAGCATTGAGGCAAGGGGTTGGGATCAGGGGTGGATTAGGGATGGACAAGGACACTGTGAGGTTCAGCAGGTGGTGGAATACCAGTATGGTAATCGTGGGGAGGATAGTGAGTAGGACTTTTCTCATTTCAAGACCTGACACAAGGCTTTCAAAACACTGAAGGAGAATGTGGTTCAGTTGCTTCAGTCATGGATGTACTAACACAAGACAGAAGTTTCCTTGTGGCCAGACGGTGGGCATGTGGGATGTGGTAGGTGACTGGAATGACAAGGCTTGAGAGACCTGTTTCTGTACAAGATTGGGAGAGTAATTTCAGTCTTTCAAAGCCTCAGTGAGACCTTTGTTATCTTTGGAGGGGGATGCTTGTCACTTCAGATGTGATGACCACAGGTGGTTAGGCTATGTGGGAGGAATTTCTTGTTCTGGAATGGGTCACTGCTGCTGAAGTGGAGATATTGTTGATAGCTGGTAGATTTGATGTGGATGGAGGTACTGAGTAACCATCCTTGAGGTGGAGGTCAACATTGATCAAGTTTGCTTGTTGGGTTGATGAGGACCTCGTGAAGCAAATGGGGTGGGTGTGATGCGGTTCTGGAGGAAAGTGAATAGGGTGCCTCACATCATGAAGATGTCATCAGTGAATCAGAACCAGGTGAGGGGTTTGGGATTCTGGTTGGTTAAGAAGGATTCCTCCAGATGGCCCATGAATAGGTTACCATAGGATGGGCCAGGTGGATGCCCATTGCTTCATTTGGCCTTCAAAGGTGACGTAACTGTGGATGAGGACACTGGTTATGGAGACAAGAAGTTGTTTATAGGTTTGGAGACAGTTGTGTTTCGGCAACGGTAATGTGCAATAGCAGCAAGGCCATTGATGTTGGGGATGTTAATGTTGAAGGAAGTGGCACTGACAATGATGAGCAGGGTACTGGATGGAAAAGGGACAGGAACTGTGAAGAGTCACTGGAGGAAATGATTGGTGTCTTTTAAACGGGAGGGGAGGCTACGGGTAATAAGCTGAAGATGTTGGTCCACCAGAGCAGAGATTCTCTCAGTGGGGGCACACTGACAGGCCACACAGGGCATCCTGGATAGTTGTCTTTATGGAATTTAGGGGGCAAGTACAAGACAGTGCGGAGAATTTGTTAGCAGGTAGGATTATAAGGTTAGAATCAGTTTTCAGGTGGTGGAGCAAGGTTCTTTCTGCAGATATAAGGTTTGTTTCCATGTTGGGGGATTTTGGGAATAATGGTGAGGCAGGGTTCAAGATTAGGAAATCTGTGGTGCTTTGGGGGCAGTGGGGATGGATCACAGCTGGATGGAGGATGAACAGATTCAGGCAGGGTTCAATATTAGTTTTGGATTGAGTCTGATTGGTATAGTCAGTGGTGCAAAAGTGTTTACACTGTAGGGATCAGGAGAAGGAGAAATCTTTAAACAAATCTAGCATGACTAAATTTGGGAGTGGGGCTATAAAGGAAAGATACTTCGGTGGGACTGAGGCATTTGGAGGATATGTTCATGAGGGTATTTTGCATCTTTTTAGGTTCTACACTCCTGGAAATGGAAAAAAGAACACATTGACACCGGTGTGTCAGACCCACCATACTTGCTCCGGACACTGCGAGAGGGCTGTACAAGCAATGATCACACGCACGGCACAGCGGACACACCAGGAACCACGGTGTTGGCCGTCGAATGGCGCTAGCTGCGCAGCATTTGTGCACCGCCGCCGTCAGTGTCAGCCAGTTTGCCGTGGCATACGGAGCTCCATCGCAGTCTTTACCACTGGTAGCATGCCGCGACAGCATGGACGTGAACCGTATGTGCAGTTGACGGACTTTGAGCAAGGGCGTATAGTGGGCATGCGGGAGGCCGGGTGGACGTACCGCCGAATTGCTCAACACGTGGGGCGTGAGGTCTCCACAGTACATCGATGTTGTCGCCAGTGGTCGGCGGAAGGTGCACGTGCCCGTCGACCTGGGACCGGACCGCAGCGACGCACGGATGCACGCCAAGACCGTAGGATCCTACGCAGTGCCGTAGGGGACCGCACCGCCACTTCCCAGCAAATTAGGGACACTGTTGCTCCTGGGGTATCGGCGAGGACCATTCGCAACCGTGTCCATGAAGCTGGGCTACGGTCCCGCACACCGTTAGGCCGTCTTCCGCTCACGCCCCAACATCGTGCAGCCCGCCTCCAGTGGTGTCGCGACAGGCGTGAATGGAGGGACGAATGGAGACGTGTCGTCTTCAGCGATGAGAGTCGCTTCTGCCTTGGTGCCAATGATGGTCGTATGCGTGTTTGGCGCCGTGCAGGTGAGCGCCACAATCAGGACTGCATACGACCGAGGCACACAGGGCCAACACCCGGCATCATGGTGTGGGGAGCGATCTCCTACACTGGCCGTACAGCACTGGTGATCGTCGAGGGGACACTGAATAGTGCACGGTACATCTAAACCGTCATCGAACCCATCGTTCTACCATTCCTAGACCGGCAAGGGAACTTGCTGTTCCAACAGGACAATGCACGTCCGCATGTATCCCGTGCCACCCAACGTGCTCTAGAAGGTGTAAGTCAACTACCCTGGCCAGCAAGATCTCCGGATCTGTCCCCCATTGAGCATGTTTGGGACTGGATGAAGCGTCGTCTCACGCGGTCTGCACGTCCAGCACGAACGCTGGTCCAACTGAGGCGCCAGGTGGAAATGGCATGGCAAGCCGTTCCACAGGACTACATCCAGCATCTCTACGATCGTCTCCATGGGAGAATAGCAGCCTGCATTGCTGCGAAAGGTGGATATACACTGTACTAGTGCCGACATTGTGCATGCTCTGTTGCCTGTGTCTATGTGCCTGTGGTTCTGTCAGTGTGATCATGTGATGTATCTGACCCCAGGAATGTGTCAATAAAGTTTCCCCTTCCTGTGACAATGAATTCACGGTGTTCTTATTTCAATTTCCAGGAGTGTAGATTCTTTATGTTGGTGGGAGGGAGTTTTGAGGGTATGGTAAATGTAGAAGGTCTGCAAGGCAGGATTTGCCAGCAGTGAGGGATGCAGAGGAAGTTTGATGAAGAGTAGATGAACAGTTTGGTGAGTTCTTTGAGGTGGCATTGAGCATGCTGCTCTAGTTCCAGAAGTGCAAGAGTTTCAGTTCAGAAGAATTTTACAGATGGAGAGGAGGTACTGCACGGAGGTTTGGCTTGAATTTATAAGGTTTTGCAGGATTAGGAAGGTGAGGGCTATGGACTGACAGAATTATGGCCACTGTGAAAGGAGGGATTGCATAGAGAGATTGGTAATTTGATTGTCAGGCCTTTTGGGGAAAATCCTTGAGCTTAGCAACAACTCAGGAGCAGTAAGTGGGACACTGTTCTAGCTAGGGATAGGGAAACTTTTCTATACTGGAGCAGATGGAAGGAGCAAAAAATCCATAGTGAGGGATATTTAAAAAAAAAGGTGTAAAAATACATGAGGAATGGCGTGTCTGATTATTTGCACACTGAAGTAGCTAGTAATAATACAGTTAATTAGAACCTTCTGAATAAGTAATACTTTATTAATTACAACAAAACTCATCTTTGCTTGCCAGGCTGGGCTGTAGCTACGAGGTTGCACCCATGAACCTGTGATTCGGAACATGGCAAATGAGCCATGATTACTTAGTGATGAATACATAGTAATTCACGATGGCCTTACTGTGGCTTTGCTGAAGTCACTAGAAAACATTAGTTCATAGACACTTGTTAACACTGTTCACGAGGCAGAAGTCTCTTCACTCCCTTACAGCTGATACGGGCTGTGTCACAATGAGTAGGCAGCACATCGACAATTAATTAATTAATTTATTCTCCATGGACAAATACAAGGATTTGTTTTAGATAGTTCACATGAACCATGGACCTTGCCATTGGTGGGGAGGCTTGCGTGCCTCAGCGATACAGATAGCCGTACCGTAGGTACAACCACAATGGAGGGGTATCTGTTGAGAGGCCAGACAAACGTGTGGTTCCTGAAGAGGGGCAGCAGCCTTTTCAGTAGTTGCAAGGGCAACAGTCTGGATGATTGACTGATCTGTCCTTGTAACAATAACCAAAACGGCCTTGCTGTGCTCGTACTGCGAACGGTTGAAAGCAAGGGGAAACTACGGCCGTAATTTTTCCCAAGGGCATGCAGCTTTACTGTATGATTAAATGATGATGACGTCCTCTTGGGTAAAATATTCTGGAGGTAAAATAGTCCCCCATTCGGATCTCTGGGCGGGGACTACTCAAGAGGATGTCGTTATCAGGAGAAAGAAAACTGGCGTTCTACGGATCGAAGCGTGGAATGTCAGATCCCTTAATCGGGCAGGTAGGTTAGAAAATTTGAAAAGGGAAAATGGATAGGTTAAAGTTAGATATAGTGGGAATTAGTGAAGTTCGGTGGCAGGAGGAACCAGACTTCTGGTCAGGTAACTACAGGGTTATAAATACAAATTCAAATAGGGGTAATGCAGGAGTAGGTTTAATAATGAATAGGAAAATAGGAACGCGGGTAAGCTACTACAAACAGCATAGTGAACGCATTATTGTGGCCAAGATAAATACGAAGCCCACACCTACTACAGTAGTACAAGTTTATATGCCAACTAGCTCTGCAGATGACAAAGAAATTGAAGAAATGTATGATGAAATAAAAGAAATTATTCAGATAGTGAAGGGAGACGAAAATTTAATAGTCATGGGTGACTGGAATTCGAGTGTAGGAAAAGGGAGAGAAGGAAACGTAGTAGGTGAATATGGATTGGGGCTACGAAATGAAAGAGGAAGCAGCCTGGTAGAATTTTGCACAGAGCACAACTTAATCATAGCTAACACTTGGTTTAAGGATCATGATAGAAGGTTGTATACATGGAAGAACCCTGGAGATACTAAAAGGTATCAGATAGATTTTATAATGGTAAGACAGAGATTTAGGAACCAGGTTTTAAATTGTAAGACATTTCCAGGGGCAGATGTGGACTCTGACCACAATCTATTGGTTATGACCTGTAGATTAAAACTGAAGAAACTGCAAAAAGGTGGGAATTTAAGGAGATGGGACCTGGATAAACTGAAAGAATCAGAGGTTGTACAGAGTTTCAGGGAGAGCATAAGGGAACAATTGACAGGAATGGGGGAAAGAAATACAGTAGAAGAAGAATGGGTAGCTTTGAGGGATGAAGTAGTGAAGGCAGCAGAGGATCAAGTAAGTAAAAAGACGAGGGCTAGTAGAAATCCTTGGGTAGCAGAAGAAATATTGAATTTAATTGATGAAAGGAGAAAATATAAAAATGCAGTAAATGAAGCAGGCAAAAAGGAATACAAACGTCTCAAAAATGAGATCGACAGGAAGTGCAAAATGGCTAAGCAGGGATGGCTAGAGGACAAATGTAAGGATGTAGAGGCTTATCTCACTAGGGGTAAGATAGATACTGCCTACAGGAAAATTAAAGAGACCTTTCGAGATAAGAGAACCACTTGTATGAACATCAAGAGCTCAGATGGAAACCCAGTTCTAAGCAAAGAAGGGAAAGCAGGAAGGTGGAAGGAGTATATAGAGGGTCTATACAAGGGCGATGTACTTGAGGACAATATTATGGAAATGGAAGAGGATGTAGATGAAGATGAAATGGGAGATACGATACTGCGTGAAGAGTTTGACAGAGCACTGAAAGACCTGAGTCGAAACAAGGCCCCCGGAGTAGACAACATTCCATTGGAACTACTGACGGCCTTGGAAGAGCCAGTCCTGACAAAACTCTACCATCTGGTGAGCAAGACGTATGAAACAGGCGAAATACCCTCAGACTTCAAGAAGAATATAATAATTCCCATCCCAAAGAAAGCAGGTGTTGACAGATGTGAGAATTACCGAACAATCAGTTTAATGAGCCACAGCTGCAAAATACTAGCACAAATTCTTTACAGACGAATGGAAAAACTAGTAGAAGCCGACCTCGGGGAAGATCAGTTTGGATTCCGTAGAAATACTGGAACACGTGAGGCAATACTGACATTATGACTTACCTTAGAAGAAAGATTAAGGAAAGGCAAACCTACGTTTCTAGCATTTGTAGACTTAGAGAAAGCTTTTGACAATGTTGACTGGAATACTCTCTTTCAAATTCTAAAGGTGGCAGGGGTAAAATACAGGCAGCGAAAGGCTATTTACAATTTGTACAGAAACCAGATGGCAGTTAAAAGAGTCGAGGGACATGAAAGGGAAGAAGTGGTTGGGAAGGGAGTAAGACAGGGTTGTAGCCTCTCCCCGATGTTATTCAATCGGTATATTGAGCAAGCAGTAAAGGAAGCAAAAGAAAAATTCGGAGTAGGTATTAAAATCCATGGAGAAGAAATAAAAAGTTTGAGGTTCGCCGATGACATTGTAATTCTGTCAGAGACAGCAAAGGACTTGGAAGAGCAGTTGAACGGAATGGATGGTGTCTTGAAGGGAGGATATACGATGAACATCAACAAAAGCAAAACGAGGATAATGGAATGTAGTCGAATTAAGTCGGGTGATGTTGAGGGTATTAGATTAGGAAATGAGACACTTAAAGTAGTAAAGGAGTTTTGCTATTTGGGGAGCAAAATAACTGATGATGGTCGAAGTAGAGAGAATATAAAATGTAGACTGGCAATGGCAAGGAAAGCGTTTCTGAAGAAGAGAAATTTGTTAACATCGAGTATAGATTTAAGTGTCAGGAAGTCATTTCTGAAAGTATTTGTATGGAGTGTAGCCATGTATGGAAGTGAAACATGGACGGTAAATAGTTTGGACAAGAAGAGAATAGAAGCTTTCGAAATGTGGTGCTACAGAAGAATGCTGAAGATTAGATGGGTAGATCACATAACTAATGAGGAGGTACTGAATAGGATTGGGGAGAAGAGGAGTTTGTGGCACAACTTGACCAGAAGAAGGGATCAGTGTGTAGGACATGTTCTGAGGCATCAAGGGATCACCAATTTAGTATTGGAGGGCAGCATGGAGGGTAAAAATCGTAGGGGGAGACCAAGAGATGAATACACTAAGCAGATTCAGAAGGATGTAGGTTGCAGTAGGTACTGGGAGATGAAGAAACTTGCACAGGATAGAGTAGCATGGAGAGCTGCATCAAACCAGTCTCAGGACTGAAGACCACAACAACAACAACAACAACAGTTCACATAGTGATCATTTCCCCTAATAAAATTGTGGGAAACACTTATATACAATAGGCCTACAGATAAGAAATATGTTGCTTTTTTTGGTACATGTAAATACTATTTATACAAATGAAAGTATTCTATTCCTCTGAGAGAAATTCCTTAATACTATAAAAACACTTATTGCTGAGGAACTCCTTCAAGGCAATTTCAAAGCAGTTACCACTTAAGCTTTTTAATTTTTTTGGAAGTTAGTTATAAAATTTGATCCCCATGTAATCGGGGCTCTTGTCTGAACTTTATGTATTATTTCTTTCCAGGTGATATTTATCGTCCCTTCTAGTATTGAACATGTGCAGTTCTCTATTTAGATGATTGTACTGCTTGTATTTTAGCATCAGCTGAACAGTTTTATAAATATATAGTGATGGGAGTGTTAATTTTTGAAACTGCTTTGCAGGACTCATTATATCTAAGCTTACGCATGATTCTATCTGCATTTTTTTGAAGGATGAATACCCTATTTACATGCATGGCAGCAGCACATCCCCATACTTCAATTCCATATGTGAGGTATGGATACACTAAAGCCTAGTAGATTATACTCATTTGCTCATATTTAAGATATTGTGACATTGTCAACATTGCATAAATTGATTTGCTTAGTTTTTGGCATAAGAAATTGATATGATGCTCCCAAGAGATGCTGATCTAACATTACACCAAGGAAGAAAGTTTTATCTTTCAATTTTATTTCTGAACCATCATCAGACACAACACTCCATTGCATTTCATCTTGTTTGCGGTGTATTTGAAATTTCATTAGATTTGTTTTATTGATGTTTACGCTTAAGTGATTGATTTGGAAGTAATTCTTCAATCCAAATAAGACACCAGAACAATTTTGCGCCAAATCATTCTCGTTGGTTCCTCAGTTAACAACTGTTTTGTCATCCGCATAGTTAAGTATCTTGCTGTTGTGATCTGGGGCAGATCATTAACATACAGTATGAACAATGAAGGGCCCAGAACTGACCCTTGGGGCACACCATACTTTACTATAGCTGGACTGGAATTGTACTTCTTAATAATGTTGCCCACTTTGTGTGTGCCTTGTGTGACTGATATCTGTCTAGTAGGTATGACTGTATGAGACTATTGGCTATTCCTCTGATACCATAAGTTTCCAGTTTCTCAAGTAGTAGCTCATGAGATACTGTGTCAGATGCATGTGATAAATCTAGGAACAAACATGCCACCCTTTCTTTTTCATCTAATTTCATAAGTATTGTGTGTACTATATCACATATGGCAGATGATGTCGAATAGCCTTTCCTAA
Organism: Schistocerca nitens; assembly: GCF_023898315.1. Classification (NCBI taxonomy): domain Eukaryota; kingdom Metazoa; phylum Arthropoda; class Insecta; order Orthoptera; family Acrididae; genus Schistocerca; species Schistocerca nitens. Next base: position 388,291,660 of record NC_064617.1, read on the forward strand.
AACCCTGTTGGGTTTCTTGTAGCACTTTTTCTTTGACAAGAAAGTTTTCTAACCATAGTGAAATAATCCTTTCTAATACTTTGTTTAAGATTGGAATTAAGCTAACGGGTTGGTAGTTTTCAACTTTGTCAATACTACCGTTTTTGTGCAATGGCTTGACTATTTTATATTTTAATTCAGATGGAAACACACCTTTATTCAAACTTTCATTGATGAGGTGGACTAGAATAGGTATGAGTGAATGTTTGCATTGTGTTAATATAATGGAGGAGATTTCATCCCATCCCATCGAGAATTTGTTTTGCATTTTATTTATGATTCCCTCTACTTCCTGGAAGTGGGCGTGATCTGACCTTGAAGAGTGACCTGCTGGCCTCTGTTGAAACTATTTCAGGCCAGAGGTGTGGTTGTGGTGCCTTGGAACTACAGGAGGCATGGCTTCTTCCTAGCACCACATTGGTGCCTTGTGATACTGCTTGCTGTGCAGTATCTCTGCAGTGGTCAATACTTCTTGCACCACTCCTGATACTCGACAACACTGCAGGGAAAAGATCACTGAAAGATGAAGTGGATGAGGCATAGGGGGAAAAAGGTGAGACCTGAGGGTGTAGGGCTGATGCTGAAAGACAAGAATGAACTCAAATTGACATGAAAATACAATGAGATCAAAAAGAAAAATAAATAAAGAAAAACAATAATAGTTAGATAAAGCTTGTTGAGTGGATACGTGTGGACAAAGGGGACAGCAGGTGTAACTGGATTAGATGGGTCAGTACATGCATGTTGGATAGGAAAGATAGGAGGGTGGGGATGATTAGGTATGGGGCTCAAGAGAGTATGTGTGGCACAGGAACATACAGAAAATAATGTGAAAATACGCAAGTATGTGGGAGGAATTGTGAACTATTTTAATGCCTAGGAATACTTATATTTGACATTAGAGATGCTGCACCAACATTCTGTGCAGTCATGTGGCCATGAGATGTATCTGGACAAGACGGATGTAGTGTGGCTCGGAAGTCCCCCAGTGCAGCCTTCTCACTCTGCACCTAGCTGCTCTATCCTGTCTCAAGCACGAGTCTGCTCATTCCCACAGCAACATATCAACTTCTCTCCACACCTGCCCTGATATCATTCCCCATGCCAAGCCCATACCTCCTCCTTACCCCCATCACCCACTTCAGAGTGCTGCCCATGTCAGACACAAGCACAGCCAACAGTCAGTCCCGAGTGGCTTGTAGACTGTAGCCACATGTGTGAGAGTTATGCTAGTGTGTGCATATGTGTGTGTGTGTGAGTGTGTGTGTTTTATGCTGCTTCTGAAGAAGGATATTTTTGCCCTAGTCCTACAGTTTGGCACTCTTTTCATTGTGCCTGTCTGCTACTCAAAGCCACCTCTATGTGGTGAGGAGCACTCTATCCTTTTCACATTGTTGAATATAAATAATATTTTTTAACAAAAGAGATTAACAGTGAAGCTTTGTATACTATAAGTATTGCACATTTTGATCTGTCCAAATGATCAATAGTGGAAAATTCCGCAACTTTTAATAACACGATGTTCAGAATTTATAGGATACATGCCATTTGAAGGAAAAGTGTAAAAAATTTTTCAGGCAAGCTGTACTTACTCTCCTTTTTGTTTGAGCCAGTCTGGGTCCTTCTCTTCTGGGAGAAGATCTTCTTCCACAAATCCCACATTTTTCCTTGCCTCATATTGTTTCTTCAGCCACTAAAAATTTATCATGCAAATTAGTATTGAACTGTATTGCTATTATTGTTTCTCTTCACCATTTTTGTACAAAAGATATAAACTGATATCAGACAAGTCAGCTGTTGTGAGATGATGAGATGAGTCAATGTGAATTGATGTCATGATTTTAAACAATATATCTATTACACATACACACATCTTTAACAGCATAAATCATAAGAAATATTGCTTTTATTAATGTACATAAGAAATATAAGCGAATATGTATACAGCAGTACTTGAGTTGCAGACAGGCACAATGAAAAAGACTGTTAAAATATAAAAGCTTTATGACAGAATTCTTCTTCTGCACTAGAAAACACACACACATTCACACAAGCACAACACACACACACACATACACACACACACACACACACACACACACACACACAGCAACTGCCACAGAGCACTAGAGCCCAACCACTATTGCATCTGACAGAGCAGCAATCTGCTGGGATGGGTATTGGGGGTAAGGAGGGCACATGAGGTGGCAAGGGGAGGGATAACATAGTATGGGTGGGGAAAGATGCCAATGCTTCCTGTCAGAGTGCACAGGGTGTTGTTTGGGCCAGGATAGGGCTGTTAGGCACAGCGTCGGAAGGCTACACACACCCTCTATCCAACCTACACACTTACCAATACTTTCCCCTTCTTTATTTCTCTCCTCTTTCCTTCCCACCTGGGTAGGAAAGAGGCTACACACACTTTCTATCCCGCCTACACACTTATAAATACTTTCCCCTTCTTTACTTTTCTCCTCTTTCCTGCCCTGGTGACAAGGAAAGACAAAGAGGTAGAGAAGGGGAAAATATTTGTAGGTGCATTGGCAGGACAGAAGACATGTGTAGTACTGTAGTGGTAGCAGGGAAGGGGATAGGTAGATGGCAGACAGGGACTAGTGAAGGTTTAGGTCAGGTTAAGAGAATGAATGATATGCTGTAGGGGTAGTTCCCACCTGCACAGTCAGAAAAGCTGGTTTTGATAGGAAGGATGCAGATGGCATGGACTCTGAAGCCGTCATTAAAGAGAAGTACATAATGTTGGGCAGCATGTTTAGAAAGTGAGTGTTCCAACTAGTTCTTGGCACAGTTTCGGGGTAGCCACTCATGCTGCTAAACATGCCACCCAACATGACATGCTTCACTTCAATGGCTGTTTCACGGTGCGTGCCATCTGGATTCTTCCCACCCTCGTTCATTTTTCTGCATAGAGGAGGTGGGAACTCTCCCTATGAAATATCCTTCATCCCCATAACCTTTTGGCCTAAGCCTTCACTTGTCTTGTCTCCTACCTATCTATTCCCACTAACATCCCGGTACTACATGTGTTCTATCCTGCCAATTCACCTACAAATATTTTCCCCTACTCTACTTATCTCCTCTTCCACCCACCCACCCCCCCCCCCCAAACCCTCCTACCCATCACAGTCTTCCTACATAACAACCTTACCCTATCCCCACCAAGCCCCTGCACGTTCTGCTGGGCAGCAATAGCACATTTTCCCAGCTATATTCTGCTATCCTTCCATGTCATGCCTCCTCCTCTTCCCCACAAGCCATCCTAGCAGATTACTACTCCATCAGATGTAATGGCATTTGGTCTCCAGTGCCCTGAGACAGTGGCTGTGTATGTGTGAGTTGTGCTTGTGTGAATAAGTGTTTGTGTGTGTGTGTGTGTGTGTGTGTGTTATCTACTGCAGAAGGACTCTGTCTGAAAGCTTTAAAATTTTAGCAGTCTTCTTCATTGTGCCTGTCTGTGACTAAATGCCACCTCAATGTGGCGAGTAACAATCTATGCTTTCCACACTGTTGCCATTCCTTCCTGGACTTTCCACTGATTGACTTTTTTTAGTAGTACTTTCAGTTCAAACTGTGACTAGAACTCTAAAAAATGTATATGCATAGATAATAATACCTAGACTCTTCTTAAGCATACTTACTGTGGCTATATGTGCAGAAGAATGTTTACCATTATTACAGCACCCTGTTGATCATAGTTAACACCATGTTTTTACCCCCTCACTAGATGGTGATGAATTACAGACACTGGCTACTTCCTTTGCTATTTCAAAAGCAAATTTCTTTAAAATTTTGTAAGGAATATCTTAAGAGCCAGAAAAAAACCTGAGCTTGGGTCAACAATAATTTTTATTATTTCCTTTGTTTGGACATTGTTTTTCGTTTGGTCTTTGTAACTTTTGTTATGAGTGTTTTAGATAAATGATATTGTTATCTTTTACCAGCTGTCTGTCTGTTTCTCTTTCAACAACATCCATACCAATGTTATTTTGTTCTTTGTGAAATTATCATCTGTTATTGTTCCTGATACCTTAATAATTTTATATAGGCTCTGCTTTTATATCTTAAAATATTTATCAGATTCTGGCATTGTTGTAGTCTCTCTATAGTATGTATTTCAAAGAGTATTCTTTCTTCTTTAGGAATACTGGTATACCTGGGGTAACTCAATCACTCTTTTCATTTCTGTTTTGTTACTTTCTTTTGTTTGAGAGGATAGCAGATTTCAAAATAGTTGTGAAAAACATAAATGAATTTATTAAAACCTTTTGTTCATCGCTTCACTGTGATATTACACTTTCCATGTTACCCTATTCAGAAAAAGAAAAAGGATTTCAGATTTTGTTTCACTGACGTTTCTAATGGTGGTTATTACAGACCGATTTTTACAATTAGAGCATTCAAATTTCATATTAATTATCTTTGTATTGTGGTGCACAAAACCTGCATTGAAATTTTCCCAGTGGAAGTGTGCAGTTGGTAAACCCTTGGATATGATTTTATCATAAATCAGTCTACTTTAATTATAACTTTTCTTATTCAAACATACACTGCTGACACACACAGAAAAAAAATATCATCATCAGAGCTTTTCAAGCATCTTTCTCCATTGAAAAAGTTGAACAAGGAATTACAAAGTTGTATAGGAAATATAAAGACAGAAAACTTGCTTTGGTTACAAGATAAACAAGATGCAGGTGAGAAAGCTGATGCAACAGTGATCTGTAGCAGATAAAACTGCATCTAGTTGCTACAGCTTACTGTTACTTTCAGCTTTTGTCTGCATCTTGGATCTCTCATGATCCTGGGAATGGAGTGGCTGTTCATCACTCATATAATTCCTAATAACCTTTGCTTTTGATAGCAGGAATCTGACATTTAGGAATTTTATGTTTTTCAGAGTAGTTCTGATACTTGAGTTATGTAATGTGAACTGATACTCACTATCCCAGTTTACCTGTAATTTTCAGACAGGATTATAAATTTTTAAAATATGGCATCAAGAGGCTGCAAATATTCAGCAGATAAATTTTGCTTTGTATGGCTATGTTGTCATTTTAACAAGGCAAGGCATCTCGTATGATGTGTGGTGATTATGAAAAGATTTGGAAATGCTTGATTTCATTTGTGAGCACGAGGCACAATATTTTATTGTATTTTGAAAAATATTTTTTACAATTATTTGCTTAGTTATTGGACTTTTTGTTGCTGTTCAGCAGTCAGTTACACTTATGTCATAAAAGTTCTTTGTTTTAAACTTTGTCAGGATGGTACAGAAGTAAAAAAGAGATCCACGGCATTTGCTATCACAAAAATTTGGAGTGGGTGAGCTGATCACTCAAAAAATTACTATTTCTGCATGTTGGGCCCTTCCACATGTCAGAGGGGGAAGAATGCCTCTGCTGTTATTTGGGAATTTCTCATCCATTGCTGCAGTGCCTCACTGCACAGAGCTCACCATGCCTATACCTCTGCAGTAGGGTGTCCATCTGTCCTGTTTTTCCCAAGACAGTCCTGTTTTCTTCCAAAATGTTCTACTGGCTTGAAAGTTATGTTAGGGATGCTCAAATGTCCTGATTTTTGTGTGATTCCGCTTGCCTAAAGTATTTTATGCTACAGGATGTTTGATTTGCAATGTAATGCGCATTGCGCAGGTATGTATGTATGCTATGAAGCACCACTGGCACAACTTGTTCTACAAGTTTTGTTTATTTACTGTTCATGTTTTGCTCTGTTGGTAGTAATGATTCATGTTCATTATTTCATCATGCCAAAACGAAAGTGTAATTTTGACAGCAATACAATAGTGAGTTTATTTTTGCACTGATAGTGGAGAAAGTGTAGAATATACATTTTGCAAATCATGCTTTGCTATTGGACATGGTGGAAAGTCTGACATTGAGAATCATGTTAAGATTGATAAGACTGAGAAACATTGCATGAGAGTTCAAACAAAAGTGCATATCTTAACAAAATACATAAAAGCGACAGAGCAGCAGAATAATTGTTAAAAGTCATTTTCAATCATCTGAGTATGTAATGCAAAGCTAAACTTCTAGACAATAATACAGTGCCTGTGTTGTTCAGAAGTATGGTGCAATGTTCCTTTGGACATGCATGCATGTCCGAATGAAGAGGTACTGTGGTGACTACAGCCGTTATAAAATATACAAAATGTATTTGCAGCTGTGAATATGGACATCCATCAGCTGTATAATGGAATGATGAAAATGAAAATTCATGCCACACTGGGACTCGAATCTGGATTTCTTGCTTACCCTTGCTTACCCTTAGGCTATCTGAGCATGACTCATGGCTAGATCCAACTCCCATATGCTGCCAACCATGTGTTTGCAACCTGCACTCCTACATTAAAAATGCCTCCCTGTACAGAAATACACATAAAGGATGCATGACTGCAGGCTGTAGACACATACTTGATGACGTGGAAGTTTGGGTGAGGCTGTGCGCTGTGCTTGGATAGATTAATGGTAAGGTGATTGCTTGCGATAAATGGCAAATCAGTGTCTGAGTCGTGGTCTGGCACAAATTTTCATGGTCTTCATTCCATTATATGAGGGGATACCAAAGAGAAACAGGAATAACATTGCCATGGGCAGAGCTTTTGTAGCACGCATTTCTGCTGCTAGGTGTGCACAGTGCATCTCATTGTCAGTTCAGTGCCACCTGTGTTGTCGACCTGACTTGTTTCATTCATCTGCAGTGATTGATTCTGCTAGCACTGTTTTGTTCTCTTTTTTTATGATGGCGAGTTTAAGTGAACAATGTGCAGCTGTGAAGTTTTGTTTTCTACTCAGTAAAAATGCTGCTGAAACTATTTTAATGTCGAAAACAGCTTAAAACTTAAGTGTACGAGTAGGTTGCTCAATTTAAAAATGAAGACACATTGATTGTTGACAAACCTCATTCTGGATGTCCATCAACTGCCCGAATTGATGGAAATATTGAAAAAAATTGAGAGCTTGTGCTCACAGATCATTGACAGACAATTGATCAACTGTCAGAGTTTTGAAGCTTGGTTCAGCAAATTTTAACAGAAGATCTGGGAACAAAAAGGGTTGCTACCAAGTTTGTTCCTCAGGTTCTGATCGACAATCAAAAGGAATGCCGAGTTGAAACATGCTGTGCTTTGTAACAACAGCTTGAAACTGATCCAGAATTTCTGTCAAAAGTCATTACTGGTGATGAGTTATGATACTATGGTTATGACTGAGAAACAAAGCAACAATCAAGCCAATTGAGACATCATCGTCACCCTGTCCAAAAAATGTCGTCAAATCAAATCAGACATCAAAACAATGCTGATTTGCTTTTTTGAACCAAGGGAATAATTCATTCAGAGTTTGTTCCACCAGATTGGACTGTCAATCAATCTCTAATTTGGAAGTTTTAAGAAGATTGCGCAACAGTGTTCAACAAAAAAGACCTGATTTGTGGCAGACAGGAGACTGGTTCTCAGACCACAACACACCTGCACATACAGCCATCTCTGTTAGACAGTTTTCTGCTAAAAATGGCATGGTTTCATTGCTCCATGTTCTATGCTTGCTTGACCTGACTCCTTGCAACTTTTTCTTTTTCATTGCTCCATGTTCTATGCTCGCTTGACCTGACTCCTTGCAACTTTTTCTTATTTTCACACATGAAAAGGGTCTTCAAAGGACACTGATTTGACAACATTGAATAAGTCAAGAAAAAAATGAGGAAGGAGCTGTCAGCCATTTCTAAGGGGCTTGAAAGGACACTGATCTGACAACATTGAAAAGTCAAGAAAAAAATGAGGGAGAAGCTGTCAGCCATTTTTAAAGATGACTACAAAAAATGCTTTGAACAGTGGAAGCACTAGTGGGACAAATGTATTAGTTGTAATTTTGAAGTATTTTGAGTTTCCCTGCTTCTTGGGCTTTGGAATAGTAGAGATTCCGAGACGAGCTGTAAGAGGTGGGTTTGGTCAACTTCTACATGCATTAATTTTGTCAGTACAGTTTGCATCCTGTTTTCTCACTTGATTATACTAGGTTTCTACTAAACTTTTTAAATGTCCTCTTTTTTAATAAAAATGGAATGGACACTCTACTCTGCAGATATGTCAGTTATATTAAAAGAGTGAATGGGAAGTTGCAGATTCATATTTTTCAGCTGAGGAAAGAAAAACATATTGTACTAAACAGGAAGATCTTAATGACTTAATTAGACAGGTTGGTTCACCAAGTCAAAGGGTGAACTTCTGACATCAATATTGAAGCAGTGGAACTTTTTAGATAAAAGTATGCAAGTGTCATAACAGAAAAAGTGTCACAAAGTTTTTTTCTAGTTTCCTTTCTTATCAAAATGACCTATGTTTCTGCCACAATGTGACTGGTCTGTTTGATGCTACCAGAATAGATTTCAATCCAAATGAGTGATGTCTGTTCATAGACAGCACATCAAAAAGGCTCAAAGCTGTTTTATTTCTTAACGGGAACAAATAACCATCTCTTTTTCTGGTTCATTCAGTTCATTTAAAGGAAAATCCAGCAAATATGATGAATATCAATGGAAGGAAACAGAAAACTTTAAAATGCTGAGATTTCTGAATGGTCTCCAAGTGGTTTTACTGATTTTCCCTGCTTTTTTTTGGCTTTGGGATAGCAGAGATACTGAGGCAAGCTGTAGGAGGTGTGACTGGTCAAAGAGAAATGAATTCTGTGTGGAAAAAAATAATGTCAAGTTGGAACCACTGCAGACCCAACAAAGGTGCTGATGGGACTGTTACAGACAAAGCTGGGCCTAATGAAGTAGTTTGTTAGAGGCCTGAATAAAGATTTGGTAAACTACAAATAACTGCTAGGCTTGTTTTGCAAACTATCTGAGGCAAAGATCAAGGTGGTGTGTTTGTGTCACCACAGGTAAAGAAGGTCATGCTATGCAAGGAATTTCCAAAGCAATGCTGGCTGAGAAGGAGAAAGTTGCTTGGAATTGCTTTATAGCAGTAGTTCAAGGATTTTTGGGCAATTTGGGCAATTGTAAGCCCAGAAACTATCCACAAATGGTCAAGGCTATGGCGACAAAGTTCAGGGTAATGGGATGTAGGATGTTCTTCGAAGGCCATATTCTTGACATTCATCTAAATAAGCTCAAAGAGAGGGTTTTTTGCGCAAATGCACTGTGAGGCACAATGTTAAAACAGCAGCTAAAAAGACAACACTATAAAAGGCACATTAACAGGCAAGGGATTAAAAGGAAACAGCATAATCAAATGTCCTTACACAGGTTTGTCAAGCGGATAAAACGAAGAACGCGAGCAGCTGCTCCTAGGTCATCTGCTAAAATTTCATCCAGAGTACATGGCAGGCCAAGATCAATGCGCAGTGTATTAAAATTCAGAGAGGACACTAAAATGTGGCGTACCGTCAGCACTTGCCCACATGGGCAGAATGGCACCGGCGCAGCTGTCAGCAGATGGCAGTGGCTGAACTGGCAGTGTCCAATCCATAACTGGGCCAAAACGACCTCCTCCCACCGAGAAGGGCGTGAAGAGGTTGTCCAAGCCATGGGGAGAGGTTTCAAGGCCTGAAGCTTTTTGTCAGTAAGTGTAGACCAATCGGCATGCCACAGCGATAAAATGCGCTGACAAATGACCCTGCTAAAGATCAGATGAAGGCACACAACAAGAAGCTGTCTGAGGTTGGAGGACCGCAGCCTTGGCCGCACCATCTGCAGCTTTGTTCCCAGGGATACCGACATGGCAAGGAAGCCACATAAAGGTAACCGGAGAACTGTCGTCTGCCAGCTGCTGAAGAGAGCGTTGGATCCGGTGCACGAAAGGGTGAACTGGATACGGATCACTGAGGCTCTGGATGGCGCTCAGGGAATCAGAGCAGATGACATAAGCAGAATGTCGGTGGCAGTGGATGTAAAGAACAGCCTGATAGATAGCTCAGCTGTGAAAACCGAACAATGGCCATGGAGCCAGTATTTGAAACTGTGTGCCCCAACAATAAAAGAACACCCGACACCGTCATTGGTCTTAGAGCCATCTGTATAAATGAAAATCGTATTAATGAACTTCGAATGAAGTTTGACAGACCACGAGCAGTATACCAAGGCTGGGGTAACCTCCTTTGGGAGCGAGCTGAGGTCACGGTTAACGTGAACCTGAGCCTGGAGCCAAGGTGGCGTTTGGCTCTCGCCCACTCTAAAGGTTGCAGGGAGTGAAAAATCAAGGTGCTGAAGGAGGCGATGAAAGTGAACTCCAGGGGGTAGCAGGGCAGATACATACAACCCGTATTGACGGTCGAGAGAGTCATCAAAAAAGGAACGATAAGACGGCTGGTCGGGCATTGATAATAGCCAACAAGCATACCGACAAAGCAGTATATCATGCCGGTAGGTTAGTAGCAATTCACCGGCTTCAGCATGAAGACTCTCGATGGGACTAGTATAGAACGCTCCGATCGCAAGACGTAACCCCCGATGTTGTATAGAGTTGAGGCGGCGTAAGATGGACGGCCGTGCAGAGGAGTATACAAAGCTCCCATAATCCAGCTTTGAGCGGACGATTGACCGATATAGGCAAAGTAGGATGGTTCAATCCGCTCCCCACGACGTACCACTGAGAACACGGAGGACATTTAGGGAAAGGGTACAACGGGCAGCTAAATATCACGCATGTGGAGACCAGCTAAGTTTCCTGTCAAATGTAAGACATAAAAATTTTGTTGTCTCCACGAATGGGAGAGCAACGGGACCAAGATGTAAGGACGGTGGGAGAAACTCTTTGTAGTGCCAGAAGTTAATACATACTGTCTTCTTGGCACAAAAATGGAAGCCATTGGCGCACTCCAGGAGTAAAGACGGTCAAGACAACACGGAAGACAGCGCTCCATGAAACATGTACACTGCGCGCTGAAGTAGATGGTAAAATCGTCCATGATACATCAGCTGGGAGGCAATCCATTATTGGATTGATCACTATGGCGAAGAGAGCGACACTCAAAACTGAGCCCTGTGGCACCCCATTCTCCTGGTGAAAGGCGCCGGACAGGACAGAACCCACACATACCCTGAACTGTCGATCCATTAAAAATGCATGAATAAAAAGAGGGTGGTGACCGCGAAGGCCCCATGTATGCATGGTGTGGAGAATGCCCGCCCTCCAACAGGTGTCGTAAGCCTTCTCTAAATCAAAGAACACAGCCACTGTCTGGTGCTTCTGCAAAAAGTTATTCATAATGAAGGTTGACAAGGTAACCAGATGGTCAGCAGCAGAGCGGCGCCTACGAAATCCACATTGTACATTGGTAAGTAGGCATCGAGTTTTTTGAGCAGCCAAACCAAACGAGAGTTAACCATTCGTTCCATCACCTTACAGACACAGCTGGTAAGGGAAATAGGTTGATAACTGGAAGGCAAGTGCTTGTCCTTCCCCGACTTAGGAATCGGTACAACAATAGATTCACGCCAGCATGTGGGAACATGACCCTCAATCCAGATGCGATTATAGGTACGAAGAAGAAAACCTTTACCTGCAGGAGAAAGGTTCTTCAGCATCTGAATATGAATAGAATCAGGCCCTGGAGCGGAGGACCGTGACCGGCAAGTGCACTTTTGAGTTCCAGCATCGTGAATGGGGCATTATAACTTTCATGATTCGAGGAGCGGAAGTTAGGTGGCCTTGCCTCCTCTGCCTGTTTTCGGGGGAGGAAGGCAGGGTGTTAATGAACGGAGCTCAAAACCTCTGCAAAAAATCGGCCGAAGGTATTGGAGACATCCTCAGGGGCCACACGGACATCATTCGTGACCGTCAAGCCAGAAACTGGTGAGCGGACCTTAGTGCCAGATAACCGGCGCAGGCTACCCCAGACAACAGGAGTAAAACTGTTGAAGGAGTTTGTGAAAGCAGCCCAGTTGGCTTTCTTGCTTTCTTTAATAACACGATGACACTGTGTACGTAATCGTTTATAATTATCACAATTCGCCATCGTAGGGTGGCATTTAAAGGTATGTAAAGCACGTCGACGAGCACGTAAAGCATCTCTACATGCTGTGGTCCACCAGGGAACCGGTACATGACGTGGAGAAGAAGCAGTATGAGGGATGGAATATTCAGCAGCAGTGAGAATGACTGCCGTGAGGTGTGCGACCTGATTATCGCAGCTTGTGAAGTTTTGATTCTGAAATGTTACCCTGGAAGAGAAGAGCCCCCAGTCTGCTTTGGAGATGTTCCAACTAGTTGAACATGGAGATGGGGTATGATGAAGGAGACGGATAACACAAGGGAAGTGGTCGCTCGAATATATATCAGAAAGAGCGTACCACTCAAACTGGTGTGCAAGTTGGGTAGTACATATAGAGAGGTCTAAATGGGAATAGGTGTGAGTTCTGTCCGAAAGAAAAGTAGGGGCGCCAGTATTGAGGCAGACAAGATTGAGGTGGTTGAAAAGGTCTGCTAACAGGGAGCCTCTCTGGCAGGATGCTGGAGAGCCCCAAAGGGGATGGTGGGCATTGCAGTCAACAAAAATGCCTGCCTGCAGGTCGGTGTGCAATGTGATGGGATAGTAGTAGATATCATCCCGGGTCAGCAACATAACTCCTCCATGAGCCGGAATACCTTCCACAGGGGGTAGGTCAAAACGCACAGAGGCATAGTGTGCCAAGTCAATTCGATCGCATGGGCGTAGCTTCGTTTCCTGGAGAGCTACTACGAGTGGACAGTGCAAGCATAGCAGCAACTTTAAGTCCTCTTGGTTGGAGTGAATGCCACGAATATTCCAATGTAGAAGTGCCATTCTGAGAAGAAAAAGAAAAAGGAGAAGCAAGAAGGGGTCACTTTGAAGGCCGCTGAGGGCCTGGCTTCGAGCGAGCACTGCTGACGCTATCAATAGGCGGAGAGTCATCGTCCATTTTTTCAATAGGTTTGTCAGCCACCGTGTTTAGATGGCCGGGAGGAGGAGCTTCCTCTGCTGGTGAACGGCCAGATGTTCGGCTACCAGCGGTGCGGCCAGGCAAAACAGATGACGGCCTGGGGCGGCTACGGTTGGGTGGCGCAGGAGAAGAAACACGCCGTGGCGGAGAAGGAGAACTTTGCTTCCTATGAGCCTTCTTGGAAGGTCGTTTAGTCAAAGTACTGGTCGATGGCTGGGAGTTCGGGGTACATAGGAAGTCTTCATGGGACAGTCCCTTCTTGAAGGCCCGTGCATCTGACTTCTGGCTCTTAGTCTTGGCAGAAGCTGACGAAGGTGCTTGTGTCTTAGGGGTGACGGGAGGAAGAGGAGACGGTGACTGGGCAATCTTAGCACTGGCCGAACGGACGACCGTAGCGCTAAAGGTCAGATCGCATGTCTGCATCGACACCTCACTGGTAGGCCGAGGAGAGGCAAGGACAGTACTGTATTTCCCTGCTGGGAGCAGTGTGGGCTTCCTACTAGCAAATAGCTTGTGAGCAGCCAAGGTGGACACTTTCTCTTTGACCCGAATTTCCTGTATACGGCGTTCATCCTTGTAGATGGGACAGTCGTGGAAGGATGCTGCATGGTCACCCTGACAGTTCACGCAACGAGAAGACGCCCTCATGGGCGTCCCTGCGACAAATGACGCATTTAGCCGCATTAGAACAAGACTGGCGGGTGTGATAAAAACATTGACACTGGTAGCAGTGCGTAGGTGTCAGGACATAGGGGCGAACAGAAATAACCTCATAGCCTGCTTTGACGCGCGATGGCAAATGAACACTATCAAAGGTCAAGAAAAGTGTCCAGGTCGGTACAAGGTCACTGTTGACCTTTTTCTTGACCCTATGGACAGCCGTCATGTCCTGCTCAGCGAGGATTGACTGAATATCCTCGTCAGTCAATCCGTCGAGTGAGCTAGTAGATACCATACCATGCGACGAATTCAAAGTGCGGTGAGCCTCCACATGGACAGGGAACGTGTACAAGAGTGTGGCCCGAAGGAGTTTTTGTGCCTGAAAGGCGCTCTCAGTTTCCAACAACAAGGTACCGTTATGCATCCTGGTGCAAGATCTGACAGGTCCGGCTATGGCATCTGCGCCCTTCTGAATAACGAAAGGGTTGACAGATGAAAAATCCTTTCCGTCCTTAGATCTAGAAACTACGAGGAACTTTGGAGCAGGCAGTAGTACTTTTGTCACTGGTGGCTGGTCAAGTTTCCGTTTTTGGCGAGAAGTCGAGAGAGAAGAAGAAGAAAAATCCATTGCGGATGAATCCCCCATGATTGCCAGCATCTCCGATGACCCGCTCCTTCCTTGTGGGGACCTTCTCAGAGGGCCCTCCCGCCTTAGGTGAATGTTTACACCTCAGGTCACACCTCCCGAGAAACAGACGGAGGGACCAATCGGCATGGTCAGAAGGTGTCAGCTCAGGCAATCACCCCTCCCTGGGCCTGGCCTTTATCAGGGGGTACATGCGTGCCTTACTAGTCTACCCAGGGTGGGAAATTACGCGTTACCCCATCACCGGCTATGCATGCAAACATGTGGGTCGGCCTTCAGGCATGCACAGGGTGGAAAGAAGAATAGGAAAAAAAAGGGAGAGAGGGAGAGAAAGGACAGACTGTCTCAAATGCCGAGGTGGAGACCACAGAGTGGACAAGAAGGCAAGGAGAAGAAGGCAAGGAGAAAAAGGCAAGGTAAAAAGTAAGGAAGACAGTGAGAGAGGGAGAAGGACAAAGAAAGGAAACAAACAAAGGAAGGAAGAAACCAGAATAAGCGAAAAATGACCACAAATGTAAGTAGTTGAACCGTCCGTCTCTGGAAGCATGCGCAAACTACCCCCTAGAGGGGGAGGGACTCCTTTTAATCGCCTCTTACAACAGGCAGGAATACCTCGGGCCTATTCTTACCCTAGACCTGCAGGGGGGAAGCTCAAAGAGCACATACATATTGGCATACTCCTGAGAGCAAGGGGAATTCTTCCACCAAGATATACTGGATTTTGAACATTGTTGTCAAGAATAGTGTAATGAAAATATAAGGAAGGCTATACCTAGGGGTTGGTCAATGAAACCCAAGGACAAAAACAATGTCATGTAGTCCCCAATAGGCAATTACAGCAGCTTCTCTCTTGCACCTAACAAATCAAAATACTATTCTTAAATGAACTGTCTTTTCCATTAACACCAGTAAGTATATCTGTCTTGTTTGTCTTATTGTTAACTAACTACGAACCAACCACTAGTTGCAAAAATTAAATATGGATGACTGATTTTCTTTTTAAGGGTTCATGCCTGCCCTGCAGCTAATGTCACTTTTTCTGCCGCATTCAATGTAAAATTCTGTACAGAATGTGAGTGCACTGCATTGCACAGATCTGATTGAATGAATTAGACAAGCTAACTTTTACATCCATTATTTTTGTTTGAGCATCTTACCTCCTGCTCTTCTTTTTCCTGAGACTCTCTTTTGGGAGTTGGAAACACCCTAGGAGTAAAACTAACATGAATTTTCCCGGGTTGTCTTGGTGCTGGCTTTGGTATATCACTGCGGAAAATTTTCTTTGAGTTAGCTTCTTTATATTCTTTTTCATCAGAAACATTTTTATTGTTAATGCATTTTTTATCTTTGCTTTCACCTTTTACAAAAAATTTTTGTTTAGTAGTCCGTTCTTTTATACTGTTCAACTGTTTTTTCTTACTTGCTGAAAAATATAGAGCAGTATTTAAAATTACTACACAAGACAAATAACCTTGTGTTCTTACTATACTGGAATGATGTCAACCTACATTAGGAGTCTTAAGTCAACATTTGTTATTCATTATTAAGTAGTACACAGTATCACATTTAGTTTCAGATCCAGGAGCTAACAAATTAATACAAACAATAAGGCTATAGCCTAACAAAAATGTGTATTTTCTTTATAAGGAAACAATTATAAATAATGAAGTGTGTATTTTTTATTTAAAACTAGCTTTTACCTGTGACTTCATACATGTGCATCCTGAACCCGCATGGATTTTAAAAAATCCTGAAGCTTATTATCAGTGAGAAAAACATATGTAAAAGACTGAAGGTGAAGCTGTCAAAATGGTGCAATGGTAAAGAATTGATGTATTTGCAAGAACAGATACAAATAATTGAAGTATGGAATATCAAAAAACCTGAATAGGGGGACAGCCTTGTGTTGTATTTAAAGGAATTACAAAAATTAAAAATAAATCTTTATATACAACATTTGATGTTTTGCCCATAGGAGCCATTATAAACATGCCATCTGAGCTAGTGAATCACACACAAGCTACATAGAGTTGTCTATGTGAGAAACAGTTCATCCTGAGGTTGATGCTGAGAGCTCAGTGCATCTGTCCTTGCAATTTGTTGATGGTCATTGTGAAGCATATGCTCATGGTAAACTGCATGCATTTGAACTGGAGAGGGAAACTGTTGGGAATGAGGGGTATGTGAGGTATGAAACTATTTCATCAGCTTTACAGCCCATGACAATGTCAGCTTCTATAATGTTGTTACAAAATGACAGCACTTAAATGTGAGTTCCATTACACAGCTTTGGAGGGGTTATGTTCTGAAGCAGCATAATCGGAAGACCCACTTTCAGAACAGTGTTATGTGTGGGGAGTCTGGATGCAGCAAGGGAGTTGAGAAACACTACTGGATAATAGATAGGATTGGTATGATCCAGAACTGTATTTATGGACCAATATACCACCTCATTCCCATCAATTTTTTCCAAAATGCCGTGGTTTATAGCAGCTACTTAATCATTTGGATGTCAGTGTTGCTTGTTCACAAAACCAATAATTCTTGTGACTTGTTGTTTGGGATACATCTCCACAAATGAAATGAATAAGCTCCTCCACTGAAGGAACAATTAAACAAACACTCTCTGACAAAGGCACTAATCCATTAAGTTTGGGCAATATAAGCTTGTCAATGTTTAATAAAATGTCCAAGAATTCTTGCACACGGGGATTGCCACCTTCCTGAGTCCTCACCAAAAAGTGTTACAATAGTGGATGTTCTTCACTTAATAACTCTGTCAATGGCTCTGGTGAGTCTTGTATTCTTTCCAGGCGAACTTTGTCAGATGAACAGCAGATTCCCTTGGGTTCTCCATGCTACTTCAAAACATGGCAATGAATGTATATTTCATTCATATAGTCAAGCTGAGAAAAACTTATATACGTTATTACTGAATCATAGTCAAATTCACTTTTCTCTACTTCTAGCCATGGCAGCTGCTCAGGATTGTACATCATCAACTTGTCATCATCATTGACTGACAGCCTAAGAATGGCATCACTTAGTCAGTCTTCCTCTAACTGCAAATGTCTCACTGGATTGTGTTAGTTGCACTTTCTATAAATGACTCCTTTCTTGTTTCAAGTGATGGTAGTGGCTCTGAGTAGCAGACAGACAAAGCTCATGATACTCATCTGTCTTCAAAAGCTGAATTTTCATGGAGACTATGCTCAGCAGACAAACGAAACTCCTGTTGCTCATCTGTCTCCAAAAGCCCTCAATTTTTATGGTGATTATGCTCAGTGAACAAACGAAGCTCATGTTGTTCTTCTGTCTCCAAAAGACATGAACGTTCATGGTGGCAATGCTCAGCAGGCAAATGAAGCTTGTGCTGCTCTTTTGTCTGCAAAATTACAAAATATCATGACAGCTCTGGTCAGCTGATAAAAAAAGCTTGTGCTGCTCATCTGTCTCCAATAGCTGCAAAATTTCATGATGGCTATGGTCAGCAGATAAATGTGCTTCTCTTTCCTGGTGCATTTCAAGAGAAAGTGAGATTTCATGACAGGTGCAATCACTGGCCAAATGCAGTTTCCATTCGGAAATGGTCTCTACAGATTGGGAAGTCTCATGGTGCCTAAGAGATCAGAGTATTATCAAATCTCACATTCTTCCTGAGTCTCCACACTACAAGCTGCAGTGTGGTGAGATTGGCCTGCACTCAAATGACATTCACATTCTACATTATTCTCTACAGACTACAATGCAGCATTACAGGATATATTAGCATTCAAAGATGATTAGAATTCACAAGAAGTCTCTTGAGATTGGGGTGATGCAATTCTAGAATACTGTGGTGCTACACACTCTTCACATTATTATTCACTTACTGTTCATCTTCTCAGACGTGTTCATTTGGCTAAGAAAAGTTAAGATTATTTTCGGGAAGACATTATTACTACTCGACAAACTTATCGAAGATAATAGCTATATCAATTGCAGAATGAATTCTAGAATGACAGAAGTTAGGTGAATGAAGCCACTAATACGAAATCACAACAATTGCATCACTTCACTTATATCAATAAGACACGATGAAAACCTCTGAAGCAATGCAAGAAAGTGATTTTTATTGTCAACATGACAAACTTATCAATGATAATAGTAGCATCAATTTGACAAACTTAAAAGTAACAGTTACACTGATTCAAGAATGAATTCAAGAATGTCTATGGATAAAAGGATTAAACTATTAAGATTATTATTCTGATGATAAAATGTTCCCAAATACTACTTTTTACAGATTCCATCATTTCTATCCTGGTTTATTTAGTTTCGATGTATAAAAGTTCTGCTGTCCCAGATTATATATATATATATATATATATATATATATATATATATATATATATATATATATATGTGTGTGTGTGTGTGTGTGTGTGTGTCTGCTCGTGTCTGTGTATGTGCGGATGGATATGTGTGTGTGTGAGAGTGTATACCTATCCTTTTTTCCCCCAAGGTAAGTCTTTCCGCTCCCGGGATTGGAATGACTCCTTACCCTCTCCCTTAAAACCCACATCCTTTCATCTTTCCCTCTCGTTTCCTCTTTCCTGATGAGGCAACAGTTTGTTGCGAAAGCTTGAATTTTGTGTGTATGTTTGTGTTTGTTTGTGTGTCTGTCGACCTGCCAGCACTTTCATTTGGTAAGTCACATCACCTTTGTTTTATATATATATCTATATAGATATATATAAGCACAGGTATACACTCGCACACACATACATATATGTGTGTGTTTGTTATTGTTTCTATCAACGTACCAACGCTTTCGTTTGGTAAGTTACATCATCTTTGTTTTTAGATATATTTTTCCCACGTGGAATGTTTCCCTCTATTCCCATTCCTGATGTCCAGGCAGAGCTTCAAGGAATCCTCAGAACCTTAGGCCCCCTACAAAACCTTTCACCTGACTCCATCAACCTCCTGACCCCACCGACACCCCGCACCCCTACCTTCTACCTTCTTCCTAAAATTCACAAACCCAATCATTCCGGCCGCCCCATTGTAGCTGGTTACCAAGCCCCCACAGAACGTACCTCTGCCTATGTAGATCAACACCTTCAACCCATTACATACAGTCTCCCATCCTTCATCAAAGACACCAACCACTTTCTTGAACACCTGGAATCCTTATCCAATCTGTTACCCCCGGAAACCATCCTTGTAACCATTGATGCCACTTCCTTATACACAAATATCCCACACATCCAGGGCCTCGCTGCGATGGAGCACTTCCTTTCACGCCGATCACATGCCACTCTACCTAAAACCTCTTTCCTCATTACCTTAGCCAGCTTCATCCTGACCCACAACTTCTTCACTTTTGAAGGCCAGACATACCAACAATTGAAGGGAACAGCCATGGGTACCAGGATGGCCCCCTCATACGCCAACCTATTTGTGGGTCGCTTAGAGGAAGCCTTCTTGGTTACCCAGGTCTGCCAACCCAAAGTTTGGTACAGATTTATTGATGACATCTTCATGATCTGGACTCACAGTGAAGAAGAACTCCAGAATTTCCTCTCCAACCTCAACTCCTTTGCTTCCATCAGATTCACCTGGTCCTTCTCCAAATCCCATGCCACTTTCCTTGATGTTGACCTCCATCTGTCCAATGGCCAGCTTCACACGTCCGTCCACCTCAAACCCACCAACAAGCAACAGTACCTCCATTATGACAGCTGCCACCCATTCCACATCAAACGGTCCCTTCCTTACAGCCCAGGTCTTCGTGGCAAACGAATCTGCTCCAGTCCAGAATCCCTGAACCATTACACCAACAACCTGAAAACAGCTTTCGCATCCCGTAACTACCCTCCCAACCTGGTACAGAAGCAAATAACCAGAGCCACTTCCTCATCCCCTCAAACACAGAACCTCCCACAGAAGAACCCCAAAAGTGCCCCACTTGTGACAGAATACTTTCCGGGACTGGATCAGACTCTGAATGTGGCTCTCCAGCAGGGATACGACTTCCTCAAATCCTGCCCTGAAATGAGATCCATCCTTCATGAAATCCTCCCCACTCCACCAAGAGTGTATTTCCGCTGTCCACCTAACCTTCGTAACCTCTTAGTTCATCCCTATGAAATCCCCAAACCACCTTCCCTACCCTCTGGCTCCTACCCTTGTAACCGCCCCCGGTGTAAAACCTGTCCCATGCACCCTCCCACCACCACCTACTCCAGTCCTGTAACCCGGAAGGTGTACACGATCAAAGGCAGAGCCACGTGTGAAAGCACCCACGTGATTTACCAACTGACCTGCCTACACTGTGAAGCTTTCTATGTGGGAATGACCAGCAACAAACTGTCCATTCGCATGAATGGACACAGGCAGACAGTGTTTGTTGGTAATGATGATCACCCTGTGGCTAAACATGCCTTGGTGCATGGCCAGCACATCTTGGCACAGTGTTACACCGTCTGGGTTATCTGGATACTTTCCACTAAAACCAACCCGTCAGAACTCCGGAGATGGGAACGTGCCCTTCAGTATATCCTCTCTTCTCGTTATCCACCAGGCCTCAACCTCCGCTAATTTCAAGTTGCCGCCACTCATACCTCACCTATCTTTCAACAACATCTTTGCCTCTGTACTTTCGCCTCGACTGACATCTCTGCCCAAACTCTTTGCCTTTACAAATGTCTGCTTGTGTCTGTGTATGTGCAGATGGATATGTGTGTGTGGTGAGTGTATACCTGTCCTTTTTTCCCCCTAAGGTAAGTCTTTTCGCTCCCAGGATTGGAATGACTCCTTACCCTCTCCCTTAAAACCCACATCCTTTCGTCTTTCCCTCTCCTTCCCTCTTTCCTCATGAAGCAACCGTTGGTTGCGAAAGCTTGAATTTTGTGTGTATGTTTATGTGTCTATCAACCTGCCAGCGCATTCGTTTCATAAGTCACATCATCTTTGTTTTTAGATATATTTTTCCCACGCGGAATGTTTCCCTCTAAATATATAAAAACAAAGATGATGTGACTTACCAAACGAAAGTGCTGGCAGAGCCATGTGTGAAAGCACCCACGTGATTTACCAACTGACCTGCCTACACTGTGAAGCTTTCTATGTGGGAATGACCAGCAACAAACTGTCCATTCACATGAATGGACACAGGCAGACAGTGTTTGTTGGTGATGATGATCACCCTGTGGCTAAACATGCCTTGGTGCATGGCCAGCACATCTTGGCACAGTGTTACACTGTCCGGGTTATCTGGATACTTTCCACTAAAACCAACCAACTTTCGTTTGGTAAGTCACATCATCTTTGTTTTTAGATATATTTTTCCCACGTGGAATGTTTCCCTATATATATATATATATATATATATATATATATATATATATATAAACAAAGATGATGTGACTTACCAAACGAAAGCGCTGGCATGTCGATAGACACACAAACAAACACAAACATACACACAAAATTCAAGCTTTCGCAACAAACTGTTGCCTCATCAGGAAAGAGGGAAGGAGAGGGAAAGACGAAAGGATGTGGGTTTTAAGGGAGAGGGTAAGGAGTCATTCCAATCCCGGGAGCGGAAAGACTTACATTAGGGGAAAAGAGGACGGGTATACACTCGCACACACACACATATCCATCCACACATATACAGACACAAGCAGACATATTTAAAGACAAAGAGTTTGAAACTCTTTGTCTTTAAATATGTCTGCTTGTGTCTGTATATGTGTGGATGGATATGTGTGTGTGTGCGAGTGTATACCCGTCCTCTTTTCCCCTAATGTAAGTCTTTCCGCTCCCGGGATTGGAATGACTCCTTACCCTCTCCCTTAAAACCCACATCCTTTCGTCTTTCCCTCTCCTTCCCTCTTTCCTGATGAGGCAACAGTTTGTTGCGAAAGCTTGAATTTTGTGTGTATGTTTGTGTTTGTTTGTGTGTCTATCGACGTGCCAGCGCTTTCGTTTGGTAAGTCACATCATCTTTGTTTTTAGATATATTTTTCCCACGTGGAATGTGTCTCTCTCTCTCTCTCTCTCTCTCTCTCTCTCTCTCTCTCTCTCTCTCTCTATATATATATATATATATATATATATATATATATATATATATATACACTCCTGGAAATTGAAATAAGAACACCGTGAATTCATTGTCCCAGGAAGGGGAAACTTTATTGACACATTCCTGGGGTCAGATACATCACATGATCACACTGACAGAACCACAGGCACATAGACACAGGCAACAGAGCATGCACAATGTCGGCACTAGTACAGTGTATATCCACCTTTCGCAGCAATGCAGGCTGCTATTCTCCCATGGAGACGATCGTAGAGATGCTGGATGTAGTCCTGTGGAACGGCTTGCCATGCCATTTCCACCTGGCGCCTCAGTTGGACCAGCGTTCGTGCTGGACGTGCAGACCGCGTGAGACGACGCTTCATCCAGTCCCAAACATGCTCAATGGGGGACAGATCCGGAGATCTTGCTGGCCAGGGTAGTTGACTTACACCTTCTAGAGCACGTTGGGTGGCACGGGATACATGCGGACGTGCATTGTCCTGTTGGAACAGCAAGTTCCCTTGCCGGTCTAGGAATGGTAGAACGATGGGTTCGATGACGGTTTGGATGTACCGTGCACTATTCAGTGTCCCCTCGACGATCACCAGTGGTGTACGGCCAGTGTAGGAGATCGCTCCCCACACCATGATGCCGGGTGTTGGCCCTGTGTGCCTCGGTCGTATGCAGTCCTGATTGTGGCGCTCACCTGCACGGCGCCAAACATGCATACGACCATCATTGGCACCAAGGCAGAAGCGACTCTCATCGCTGAAGACGACTCGTCTCCATTCGTCCCTCCATTCGCGCCTGTCGCGACACCACTGGAGGCGGGCTGCACGATGTTGGGGCGTGAGCGGAAGACGGCCTAACGGTGTGCGGGACCGTAGCCCAGCTTCATGGAGACGGTTGCGAATGGTCCTCGCCGATACCCCAGGAGCAACAGTGTCCCTAATTTGCTGGGAAGTGGCGGTGCGGTCCCCTACAGCACTGCATAGGATCCTACGGTATTGGCGTGCATCCGTGCGTCGCTGCGGTCCGGTCCCAGGTCGATGGGCACGTGCACCTTCCGCCGACCACTGGCGACAACATCGATGTACTGTGGAGACCTCACGCCCCACGTGTTGAGCAATTCGGCAGTACGTCCACCCGGCCTCCCGCATGCCCACTATACGCCCTCGCTCAAAGTCCGTCAACTGCACATACGGTTCACGTCCACGCTGTCGCGGCATGCTACCAGTGTTAAAGACTGCGATGGAGCTCCGTATGCCACGGCAAACTGGCTGACACTGCCGGCGGCGGTGCACAAATGCTGCGCAGCTAGCGCCATTCGACGTCAACACCGCGGTTCCTGGTGTGTCCGCTGTGCCGTGCGTGTGATCATTGCTTGTACAGCCCTCTCGCAGTGTCCGGAGCAAGTATGGTGGGTCTGACACACCGGTGTCAATGTGTTCTTTTTTCCATTTCCAGGAGTGTATATATATATATATATTTATGGGGAAATACTCTTATCAAAAATCTCTAAAAGTTCTGGACTAATTTACTTCAGATTTTTGCATCATACTCTGCTGATCTTTGGGACAGACATGGGCTATACACTTTTTAACATATAACTGGATGTGTGATATGTAAAGAGGAAATGGTACCAAAACATAAAAATTTTCTTGGCCAATTTATTTCAAATTTTTACACAATACTCTAACAATCATATGGGTATTGGCTACATATTTTTTAATATACGTAATATATAATTATATATGTAGTATACAATGGGGAAACGTTGTTACGAAAATCTTGAAAATTTTTATAGGCTACTCTAACGAATGCTTGGATAGACATAGCTTAGACATTTTTGATGTATACAGTATATAAGTATATATGTAATATATATAAAAAATACAGGGTGTTTATAAATTACTATCGGGGTTTTAACACTTTATAATATTTATTATATTAAACTTACAGTTATAAATGATATATCAAATGAAAGAGCAACTCAGTTTTACCAAGAACCTTATAAATGTTCAATGTGAGCACCATTTGTCACATGGCACACATCAAGTCTATAGCCGAGTTCTTCTCAAACGTTGATAAGTGTGTCTTCAGTGATTGTAGCAACAGCTGCTTCAATCCGGTTTCTTAATTCAGGGTGGTCTGCTGATAATGGAGGCATGTACACACGATCCTTGATGAAGCCCCAAAGGAAAAAATCGCATGGCGTTAGGTTGGGTGAACGTGGAGGCCATGCAAAACAAGCCCTGTCATTGGGCCCCTTGTGGTCTATCCAGCACTTGGGTATAGTAAAGTTCAACCAATCGCGTACTTCGCTATGCCAGTGAGGTAGCACACTATCTTGCTGGAAAATGAAATTCTCTGGGTCACCTTCTTCTGACTGAAGGAAGAGAAGTTGCTCTAGTGTATCAAGGTAAGAAGTGCCAGTTACAGTAGGTTCACCAAAAAAGAAAGACCCATAAACTTTCCACTGGGATACGGCACAAAAAACAATCACTTTAGGGGAATCTCGTTGCATTTGGACCACCTCGTGAGGATCTTCTTAGCCCCAGATGCACACATTGTGAGTGTTAACATGTCCACTAAGGTGAAACGCCAATTCATCACTGAAGGCAACATGTTCCAGAAAATCTTCATCGTCATGAAACAACATTCTGTTTGCGAAGTTGGTACATAAGCCATTGTCTGCTGGCTTTAGAGCCTGTAATAACTGTAAACGGTAAGGACATAGTTGTACGCATTTTCTTACAACTTTCCAAACAGTCGACACAGGAATGTGTAATTCATGACTAGCCTTCCGGATTGATTTCTTAGGGCTATGAGTGAATGACTCTCTCACTCACTCAACAGTCTCTTCACTAACTCTTCGTCACCTTGTGCTCTTCCCTTTACAAAGGCAGCTGGTATCTTCAAACTGATGATACCATCTATGAATGTTATTATCACTTGGAGGAACACAACCGAACTTCAGCCAGAATGCACATTGCGCAGTAACTACATATTCGGTCTTTGCAAACTGCAAAACACAAAACGCTTTCTGTTCACTAGTCGCCATCTTCGCTACTACCGCTGTCTAGCGCATTGTGGCGGAACCATTGTGCACTGTGCATGCACACTGGTGCCAAACACAACTGTTTGAGTTGCTCTTTCATTTGACATATCATTTATAACTACAAGTTTAATGTAATAAATATCATAAAGCATTAAAATCCCAATATTCATTTATAAACACCCTGTATTGAAAGGTTCTTGAAAGCGATACTTCAAATTTTTACACAATACTCCAATTAACATTCAGACAGACATACACTGTGCATATTTTTCATATGTAAATGTAATATATAAAGGGAAAACATTATTAACAAAAATCTTGAAAAAGTTCTTGAGCAATTTACTTCAAATTTTTACACACTACTCTAATGAACATTTGGATTGAAATAGTTTATATTTTAGATATTTGGACTGATATGGCTTCGATACTTTTTAAAGAACAATGTACAGGTTTTCTGTTAAAACTGATTCTGATGTAGAAAACCCTGTGCTGTACTCAACTGTGAAAATGTGTGATTTTCTTTTCTTTCCAATAGTCAGACACACTGTTTCTCCCATTTATGTTCTTTCTAATTACACATATTTTTAAAAAATTTGTATCAACAACAATACGTAATTTTCTTTTCTTCCTTGCATTTGGTTTCCATAGAAAACAGAAATGTTCTGTATATGGCTTGCCAGATTTTTTAATAAAATGTGAGTCTGCAATAACAATAAACAAGGTTTAAGATCAGAGAGAGGAGGGAAGAGGAGGTGGATAGAGAGAGGTGGGAACAGGAAATGGACATAGAGAGGGGGAAGATGGAGATGGACGAAGAGAAGTGAGAGGAGATGATGGAGAGAAAGGAGGGCAGGAAGAGATAGATAGGTGGATAGATAGATAGATAGATAGATAGATAGATAGATAGATAAGATAGATAGGTAGATAGAGAGTGAGAGTGAGAGAGAGAGAGAGAGAGAGAGAGAGAGAGAGAGAGAGAGAGAGAGGGTGGAGAGGTGATGGACAGAAAGGGGGGAAGGATGAGGAGATAGAGCAAGAGAGGATGAGGAGGAGATGGACAGAGAAAGGGAGGAGAAGGTGATTTGGATGTTTATCCAATTTCAGTACTTATTTAGTTCTGAACAAGACCGTTAAACAACTGAATTAAATAGCTCCAAATTTTCTTAAAGAGATGTTGGAATGCAGTTCTCCTTGCATTTTCTTTCTTTCTTGCTTGAGTTTTAATGTAACCAAATGGGGCAAAACAAAAAAGAAAATGATTTTTTGTTCAACCAGCCTAAGGGCACACTATTTTGTTTCACTTGCCATCTTGATAACTGATCACCATTATTCCATTCTGAAATGTATTCAGTAATTGGAACAAGATGCTACATCAAATACAGTATTTCAAAGTGAACAGCGTGTTCTTTTAATGGATGACTAATATTTTGTCCAGTAAGCTTATTTAAACCAAAATATAATAACCTTGTGCTGATGTATCAGTGCTCTCATGAATTTTTTTTAAAACAATCAGTGAGTCAAGAAGTATTTCCTGAAAGAGGTAACAACACCCATTACAAATGCGGAGATATGTGAATGAGGTCAAATTTTATTTATTTGTCCATTTATCCCTTGATCAATGTTTAGAGTGATATTTGATTTTACAATTTACAGTTACAGAGTAAATTACAATTTCAGCAATTACATTAATTCCCAATAGACCTACACAAACATGTTGTTGTTGTTGTTGTTGTGGTCTTCAGTCCTGAGACTGGTTTGATGCAGCTCTCCATGCTACTCTATCCTGTGCAAGCCTCTTCATCTCCCAGTACCTACTGCAACCTACATCCTTCTGAATCGGCTTAGTGTATTCATCTCTTAGTCCAGCTCTATGATTTTTACCCTCCACGCTGCACTCCAATACTAAATTGGTGATCCCTTGATGCCTCAGAACATTTCCTACCAACCGATACCTTCTTCTAGTCAAGTTGTGCCACAAACTCCTCTTCTACCCAATTCTATTCAATGCCTCCTCATTAGTTATGTGATCTACCCATCTAATCTTCAGCATTCTTCTGTAGCACCACATTTCGAAAACTTCTGTTCTCTTCTTGTCCAAACTATTTATTGCCCATGTTTCACTTCCATACATGGCTACACTCCACACAAATACTTTCCGAAACAACTTCCTGACACAAACATGTATTTATAAATAATGAATGAAAATAATGGCAAAACAAAGACTTTATTACTAATGTAATTCATGCAGTGCTTGAAAGTTGCTCAAACATAAGAAAATGTCTTGTGCACTTTTATGAAAAAGATATATTGCTACTCACTATAAAGATGATAGTTGAGTTGCAGACAGGCACAATGAAAAGACAGTCAGACGTTGAACTTTCAGCCAAAGCTATCTTCAGGAAGGAAACACATACAGATTCATACAACCAAGCACATACGCATGACCGCTAACTCTGGCCCAAATTCAACTGTGTCATCTACATCTACATCTACATCTATACTCCGCAAGCCACCTGACGGTGTGTGGCGGAGGGTACCTTGAGTACCTCTATCGGTTCTCCCTTCTATTCCAGTCTTGTATTGTTAATGGAAAGAAAGATTGTTGGTATGCCTCTATGTGGGCTCTAATCTCTCTGATTTTATCCTCATGGTCTCTTCGCGAGATATACGTAGGAGGGAGTGATATACTGCTTGACTCCTTGGTGAAGGTATGTTCTCGAAACTTCAACAAAATCCCGTACCCAGCCACTGAGCGTCTCTCCTGCAGAGTCTTCCACTGGAGTTTATCTATCATCTCCGTAACTCTTTCGCGATTACTAAATGATCCTGTAACCAAGTGCGCTGCTCTCCGTTGGATTTTCTCTATCTCTTCTATCAACCCTATCTGGTACGGATGCCACACTGGTGAGCAATATTCAAGCAGTGGGCGAACAAGCGTACTGTAACCTACTTCCTTTGTTTTTGGATTGCATTTCCTTACGATTCTTCCCATGAATCTCAGTCTGGCATCTGCTTTACCGACGATCAACTTTATATGATCATTCCATTTTAAATCACTCCTAATGCGTACTCCCAGATAATTTATGGAATTAACTGCTTCCAGTTGCTGACCTGCTATATTGTAGCTAAATGATAAGGGATCTTTCTTTCTATGTATTTGCAGCACATTACACTTGTCTACATTGAGATTTAATTGCCATTCCCTGCACCAGGCGTCAATTCGCTGCAGATCCTCCTGCATTTCAGTACAATTTTCCATTGTTACAACCTCTCGATATACCACAGCATCATCCGCAAAAGCCTCAGTGAACTTCTGATGTCATCCACAAGGTCATTTATGTATATTGTGAATAGCAACAGTCCTACGACACTCTCCTGCGGCACATCTTAAATCACTCTTACTACGGAAGACTTCTCTCCATTGAGAATGACATGCTGCATTCTGTTATCTAGGAACTCTTCAATCCAATCACACAATTGGTCTGATAGTCCATATGCTCTTACTTTGTTCAGTAAACGACTGTGAGGAACTGTACCGAACGCCTTGCGGAAGTCAAGAAACACGGCATCTACCTGGGAACCCGTGTCTATGGCCCTCTGAGTCTCGTGGACGAATAGCACGAGCTGGGTTTCACACGATCATCTTTTTCAAAACCCATGCTGATTCCTACAGAGTAGATTTCTAGTCTCCAGAAAAGTCATTATCCTCGAACATAATACGTGTTCCAAAATTCTACAACTGATAGACGTTAGAGATATAGGTCTATAGTTCTGCACATCTGTTTGACGTCCCTTCTTGAAAACGGGGATGACCTGTGCCCTTTTCCAATCCTTTGGAATGCTATGCTCTTCTAGAGGCCTACGGTACACAGCCTTTGCTTCCGCAGCAGTTTTCTAACTCGGTTGCTGTACCACGGTGACTCTTTTCCATCTCTTACGATCTTTTGTGTTGAGCCATCAGGTACTCTGAAATCTGTTTTTTGTCACTTTTGCTAAACAGAAAAATCTTCCTACCTTTTTTAATATTTCTATTTATGGCTGAAATCATTGATGCAGTAACCACTTTATGATAGCTGATTCCCTGTTCTGTGTTAACTGTTTCAAATAGTTCGGGTCTTTTTGTCACCAGAAGGCTAATATGTTATTGCCACGAGTCGGTTCTCTGTTTAACTGCTTGAGGTAGTTTTCAGATCAAGCACTTAAAAAATTTCACTGGATTCTTTGTCCCTGCCACCTGTTATGAACATTTTAGTCTCCTAGTCTATATCCGGCAAATTAAAATCTCCATCCAGAACTATAACATGGTGGGGAAATCTACTCGAAATATTTTCCAAATTATACTTCAGATGCTCAGCCACAACAGCTGCTGAGCCAGGGGGCCTATAGAGACATCCAATTACCACGTCTGAGCCTGCTTTAACCGTGACCTTCACCCAAATTATTTCACATTTTGGATCTCCGTCAATTTCCTTCGATACTCAGATGGAAGTAGCACTCTAGATTATAGACGGAGATAACGGTCATGTGTGCACGAGGTGTTCTGGCTTTCATGAATGTGTGTGTGTGATTCCTTTCTGAAGAAACCCTTGGTCAGAAGCCCAATATATAATGGTCTTATCATTGTGCCTATCTGCAAACTCAAAGTGTCATTTTCATGATTAGTAGCAATCTATCCTTTTCATAATACTGTTGATAATCCAACCTGAACTTTCCATTGTTTAATGTTCTGCATTTTTGACACATTACATGTAGCACATTTCCCAGAATAATGCCTTAATACTAAAATTTCAAGTTCTTTTGGACTAGTCTCAAAATATTCCTTAACACTGTACAAATATCCTGTTTATAGTATTCTCTTAGTTTTGTTTTGAAGACTGGTAGTTCCTTCGCATTTTTAAATTATCTGCAGTCTGTTGTATAATAAGCACCCAGCTTTAGCAGCATCTTTATCAGCCAGTCACAGTCTTGTACTGTTGATGTGATAATCGTATTTGAATTACTGGTGATTTTTGTTTTATGGGCATTAGCTCATGTTTCAAGGTATGATTTTCTGCTTAACATTTTGTATTCCAATGGTGAAGGCATTATCAGAGGCTATAATGACTCAGAAGACAGCTAAAAATCAAACAGGCTCAGAAAGCCAAACTGTTTATATGTATCCATGCAACCCGTCAGTCTGTGATGTCATTATACTACTGCCTAAGTTTGTGGAGTCACTCCATTGTGTGTTATGGAACTTTTAGTGGGGACAAGTTGATGATGTTTCTTTTATTTACCACTTAGGCCCAGAACTTGTCTAATTTCAACCTTTGTTCTTTACTATTAGAATTTGTTTAGGCTTCTGAATGCATCCTAGCATAGTAATGTTTAGATCCTGATAAAACCATGGTATTTGGGAAACAAATTTGGTGGTTCCCTGGTCCTAGAGCATGATCTGCTACGGCAGATTTATCCAGGTTGCCAGTCTTTAAGAAAAATCACCAATGATACAAATACTGACAATGAAAGCCTGCATTATATAATCATCTTTGACTCCTTTCATGCTGTTCTACCGTTTCCTGTTTAGTGTTGGTGGACAGTTTAATTTGAGATAGAGTTTCAGTGATCTTTTTATATGCACATTTGCTGCTCTACCTGACTGATGTGTGGTGCACAAAACACTCAACAGGATACAGTATTTAAACTAACTTTCGAGCTCTTGCTCTTTCTTTTGCTATAGTGTGCAAATCCCTTGTACATCCACACAGATACCCAGACATTCACACTTGTAGATGTGGTGGGACAATCTGTTCATTATTGGTTATTGAGGGCAGTTGCCTGAATAGACTCACTCTCTTTTCTCTCCTCCCCCTTTTCCACCCCTCTCCTTTCTCTCTCCCTCCCTTTCTCCCCCTTCAGCTTCACTCTCATCTCCTTTCTTCCCCTTCCTTTTCCCTTCCTCCCTCTCTCTACCTCTTATGTGGTTTATCCTCTGAACCCCTTTCATTTTCTTGTGCAGCCTCTGCTTCACAAAACCTGTCTCACACTATGCCACTACCCATTCCTCAACTCATGTACCTTTGCCTGCTCCCTCCCCACCGCCATCCACTCACTCAGACAACTGCTCTAAATAATTGCTAATCAATAGTCAGGCTTGTTGCAGACAGTGTTTGTTGGTAATGAGGATCACCCTCAGGCCAAACATGCCTTGGTGCACGGCCAGCACATCTTGGCACAATGTTACACCGTCCGGGTAATCTGGATACTTCCCACTAACACCAACCTATCAGAACTCTGGAGATGGGAACTTGCCCTTCAATATATCCTCTCTTCCTGTTACCCACCAGGCCTCAACCTCCGCTAATTTCAAGTTGCCGCCACTCATACCTCACCTGTCATTCAACAAAATCTTTGCCTCTATACTTCCGCCTCAACTGACATCTCTGCCCAAACTCTTTGCCTTTACATATGTCTGCTTGTGTCTGCATATGTGCAGATGGATATGTGTGTGTGTGCGAGTGTACACCTGCCCTTTTTCCCCCCCTAAGGTAAGTCTTTCCACTCCCAGGATTGGAATGACTCCTTACCCTTTCCCTTAAAACCCACATCTTTTCGTCTTTCGCTCTCCTTCCCTCTTTCCTGATGAAGCAACTGTGGGTTGCGAAAGCTTGAATTTTGTTTGTGTGTTTGTGTCTCTATCAACATACCAATGCTTTCGTTTGGTATATACCAAACGAAAGTGTTGGTACATTGATAGAAACAATAACAAACACAAACACACACACAAATTTCAAGCTTTCGCAACCCACAGTTGCTTCATCAGGAAAGAGGGAAAGAGAGGGAAAGACAAAAGGATGTGGGTTTTAAGGGAGAGGGTAAGGAGTCATTCCAATCCCGGGAGCGGAAAGACACCTTGGGGGAAAATGGGACAGGTATACACTCGCACACACACACATATCCATCCCCACATAACAGACACAAGCAGACATAAGCACAACTCACATACGCACATGACCACTATCTCTGACCATTGAGGTTTCACTCCAAGTAACTGAGCAGGATGAAAGAAGTAGTCTAGGTGGTGGGGATGAGAAGGAGGCTGGGGAAGGGAGGGGAAGAGATAGCAGGGTAGTGGTGGGGGCCAGTAAAGTGATGCTTGTGGGAGCATGCAGGGACCTAAAGACTACAGGTGAGTTGGTGGAATAGAAGGCTGTGTAGTACTGGAGCAGGATCAGCGAAGGGGATAGGTAGGTGAAAGACAGGAACTAATGAAGGCTGAGGCCAGGGAGTTATGAAAACATAGGATATATTGTAGGGAGAGTTCCCACCTGCACAATTCAGAAAAAAACTGGTGTTGGTAGGAATTATCCAGACTGTGCAGGCTGTGAAGCAGTCACTGAAGTGAAAAATGGGCAGAGATCCTGGGTACAGTATAGAGTGTGACCTGGCAAAGATTGCATCAGCATCGAAGCATACTAGTGCTGAGTTTGTATCTGTTCTTGGGCGCCATGACCAACCGAATTTGAACTCTTCTGTCAAGAGAGATAATTTGGAGTTGGAACGGCTGCTTATGTCGGGTGCAGGGTCACACATTGGTGTGGTTCCTATTGATTCTATCAGTAGGTGGGATTATACTAGGCATGGCCTTCACCTCAACAGGAAAAGTTAAGGGTAAACTGGTTAGGAAAACAGCAGGGTAGTTAAAGGAGGGAGGCACTGTCATGAGTGATAAAATACCAGTGGTTATAGGGTTCAGAAAAGATTAGGACTGAGACAAACCTTCAGTTTGATAAGGAAACCAAAAAACATAATTCTAATTATTACATCAGCATAAACAGCTATTGGTTAAGAATTTTCAACAATCAGCAGATATTTCAACTCTACCCAATTTTAACACAGTCAATGTGAAATGTCAGCTAACTTTGGTGCATCAAAATATTCGAGGACTGAGAAATAAAATTAACAAATTAATTATCTACATAAATGAATTAGAGCCCTCAAACCAAGCTGACATAATCTGCCTTTTTGAACGTCATGTGACCACTGGTATAGAAGTTTTAAGTGTAACAGGGTTTAGGTTAGCATCTCACTTTTGTAGAGTAGAAATGGAGAAAGGAGGAGTTGCCACATTCATCTGGAACTGTCATAAATTTAAGAACACAGACATTCATAAATTTTGCCAAGAACAGCATATGGAAGCATGTGCAAGAGAAGTAGAATTTCACAAAAAATCCTTCATAATATTAAGTGTGTATTGAGCACCTGCAGGTAACTCTAATCTGTTCATAAACCACCTTGAAGCTGTACTGGCCCATTTAACAACCATAAACAAAGAAATAGTGGTTGCTGGTGATTTCAATGTAGATTTCCTTAAATACTCTCCCAATAAGAACTTATTTGAGTTAGTAACACTATCATTCAACTTAGCTGCCAATGTTAAGTTCCCCATTAGGGTAGCAAATTGCTCACAAGCAGCCATTGATATGTTAATAGTGAACAGGATATAAAATCTGTTAAATCTGAGCTCAAGTGGGTAATAAATAAGCCAAAAATTGATTATTTTAGGACACTCCTCAGAGACATTCACTGGACTGATGTTTACAGTGCTCATGGCATGAATGAAAAATATAACATTTTTGCTAATAAAGTGTTTACCGTATTTGAACACTGTTTTCCCCCAAATCTAGCCAAGGTCAGAGCAAAGGTTACAAAGAGGCCATGGATTACTCAAGGAATAGGGGTATCTCGTATATATATATATATATATATATATATATATATATATATATATATATATATATATATATATATATATAAAGAAAGATGATGAGACTTACCAAACAAAAGCGCTGGCAGGTCGATAGACACACAAACAAACACAAATATACACACAAAATTCAAGCTTTCGCAACAAACTGTTGCCTCATCAGGAAAGAGGGAAGGAGAGGGAAAGACGAAAGGATGTGGGTTTTAAGGGAGAGGGTAAGGAGTCATTCCAATCCTGGGAGCGGAAAGACTTACCTTAGGGGGAAAA
Source organism: Schistocerca nitens (assembly GCF_023898315.1). Taxonomy (NCBI): domain Eukaryota; kingdom Metazoa; phylum Arthropoda; class Insecta; order Orthoptera; family Acrididae; genus Schistocerca; species Schistocerca nitens. The sequence continues at coordinate 388,326,098 of NC_064617.1, forward strand.
AAGGACAGGTATACACTCGCACACACACACACATATCCATCCACACATACAGACACAAGCAGACAGTGCTGTGTCTGCTTGTGTCTGTATGTGTGGATGGATATGTGTGTGTGTGTGCGAGTGTATACCTGTCCTTTTTTCCCCCTAAGGTAAGTCTTTCCGCTCCCGGGATTGGAATGACTCCTTACCCTCTCCCTTAAAACCCACATCCTTTCGTCTTTCCCTCTCCTTCCCTCTTTCCTGATGAGGCAACAGTTTGTTGCGAAAGCTTGAATTTTGTGTGTATATTTGTGTTTGTTTGTGTGTCTATCGACCTGCCAGCGCTTTTGTTTGGTAAGTCTCATCATCTTTCTTTTTAGATATATTTTTTCCACGTGGAATGTTTCCCTCTGTTATATATATATATATATATATATATATATATATATATATATATATATATATATATATATAAAAGAAAAAAAAAAAAAAAGAAAACTGTATCTGTCAATCTGAAATAGTTCTGATAACAAGAAATTCTGCAAAATGTTAAAGACTGTAATACGAACATCAAAGCAAATATATTACAAGGAAAAGATGGTCATATCAGATAAAAAAAATAAAGACAATATGGGATACAGTGAAAGAAGAGATCACTAGAGCCAGACATGAAGAGGGGCAAATAGCTTTAAGAGTAAATGATACATTGGTGACAGATGTGTATAGTGTTGCAGAACTTTATTTTATAACTGTTACTGAAAAGATGGGGCTGTCAGATTCTGTAGATGCTGTTATGGAATACCTCAGAGCAGACATTTCAAGTAAGTTTCATAATATGAATTTGACCCTCACTACCCCATCAGAAATAATGTCCATCATAAAATCTTTAAAATCAAAAACATCTAGTGAGTATGATGAAATATCAACAAAGTTAATTAAAGAATGTGATTCTGAGTTAAGTAACATATTAAGCTATCTTTGTAACCACTCATTTACCAGTGGAATATTTCCTGAATGGTTGAAATATGAGGAAGTTAAGCTACTGTTTAAGAAGGGAGAGAAATAATAGCATCAAATTTCTGTCCAATTCCATTTTTGCCAGAATTCTCAAAAATTTTAGAAAAAGTAATGCACAGTTGGCTTTATAACCATCTTATCTCAAATAACATACTGCTAAAGTCGCAGTTCGGATTTCTGAAGGGTTCTGATATTGAGAAGGCTATCTACACTTACAGTGAAAATATACTTAATTCATTAGACAAAAAATTGCAGGCAACTGGTATATTTTGTGATCAGTCAAAGGCATTTGACTGTGTAAACCACAATATCCTTCAAAGTAAATTGGAATATTATGGTGTAACAGGAAATACTGCAAAACGGTTCAAATCTTATATCTCTGGCAGGAAACAAAGGGTGTTATTAGGAAAGAAACACGTATTAAGCTATCAGGCATCATCCAGCTGGGAACTAATTACATGTGGGGTCCCACAAGGTTCCATTTTAGGACCCTTACTTTTTCTTGTATACACTCCTGGAAATGGAAAAAAGAACACATTGACACCGGTGTGTCAGACCCACCATACTTGCTCCGGACACTGCGAGAGGGCTGTACAAGCAATGATCACACGCACGGCACAGCGGACACACCAGGAACCGCGGTGTTGGCCGTCAAATGGCACTAGCTGCGCAGCATTTGTGCACCGCAGCCGTCAGTGTCAGCCAGTTTGCCGTGGCATACGGAGCTCCATTGCAGTCTTTAACACTGGTAGCATGCCGCGACAGTGTGGACGTGAACCGTATGTGCAGTTGACAGACTTTGAGCGAGGGCGTATAGTGGGCATGCGGGAGGCTGGGTGGACGTACCACCGAATTGCTCAACACGTGGGGTGTGAGGTCTCCACAGTACATCGATGTTGTCGCCAGTGGTCGGCGGAAGGTGCACGTGCCCGTCGACCTGGGACCGGACCGCAGCGACGCACGGATGCACGCCAAGACCGTAGAATCCTACGCAGTGCCGTAGGGGACCGCACCGCCACTTCCCAGCAAATTAGCGACACTGTTGCTCCTGGGGTATCGGCGAGGACCATTCGCAACCGTGTCCATGAAGCTGGGCTACGGTCCCGCACACCGTTAGGCCGTCTTCCGCTCACGCCCCAACATCGTGCAGCCCGCCTCCAGTGGTGTCGCGACAGGCGTGAATGGAGGGACGAATGGAGACGTGTCGTCTTCAGCGATGAGAGTCGCTTCTGCCTTGGTGCCAATGATGGTCGTATGCGTGTTTGGCGCCGTGCAGGTGAGCGCCACAATCAGGACTGCATACGACCGAGGCACACAGGGCCAACACCCGGCATCATGGTGTGGGGAGCGATCTCCTACACTGGCCGTACACCACTGGTGATCGTCGAGGGGACACTGAATAGTGCACGGTACATCCAAACCGTCATCGAACCCATCGTTCTACCATTCCTAGACCGGCAAGGGAACTTGCTGTTCCAACAGGACAATGCACGTCCGCATGTATCCCGTGCCACCCAACGTGCTCTAGAAGGTGTAAGTCAACTACCCTGGCCAGCAAGATCTCCGGATCTGTCCCCCATTGAGCATGTTTGGGACTGGATGAAGCGTCGTCTCACGCGGTCTGCACGTCCAGCACGAACGCTGGTCCAACTGAGGCGCCAGGTGGAAATGGCATGGCAAGCCGTTCCACAGGACTACATCCAGCATCTCTACGATCGTCTCCATGGGAGAATAGCAGCCTGCATTGCTGCGAAAGGTGGATATACACTGTACTAGTGCCGACATTGTGCATGCTCTGTTGCCTGTGTCTATGTGCCTGTGGTTCTGTCAGTGTGATCATGTGATGTATCTGACCCCAGGAATGTGTCAATAAAGTTTCCCCTTCCTGGGACAATGAATTCACGGTGTTCTTATTTCAATTTCCAGGAGTGTATATCAATGATCTTTCATCAGTAACATTACCAGATGCCAAGTTTGTATTGTTTGCCGATGATACAAACATTATAATAAATAGCAAATTAAGTGTAGTCTTAGAAAGATCGGCTCATAAAATATTTGTGGACATTAATCACTGGTTCCTAGCCAATTTTTGCCACTAAACTTTGAAAAAACGCACTACATGCAGTTCAGAACTTGTAAGGGGTGTCCCACAAGTATATGCCTAACATACGATGACAAGCAGATAGCACATAGAAGAAGTGGACAGTGTTAAATTCTTGGGATTATGGCTTGTTAATAAATTCAGCTGGGAGGAGCACACCACAGAACTGCTGAGAATCTTAACAAATCTCTATTTGCAATGCGAATTGTGCCAGACATAGGGGATATAAAAATGAAAAATCTGGCATACGATGCTCACTTTCATTCCACAATGTCATATGGGATTATTTTTTGGGGTAATTCATCAGGCCAAGCTAAAGTTTTCTGGGCACAAAAATGTGCAGGAAGAGTTATATGTGGTGTGAACTCAAGAACATCCTGCAGAAGCCTGTTTGGGTTTCAAACCAACAGCCCAATTCATGGAATCAATACTAGAAATAAGAATAATCTTCACAAGGATTTAAAGTCACTTACACTTGTACAAAAAGGTGTGCATTATTCAGGAACACACATTTTCAATAACTTGTCAGCAGCCATAAAAAATGAAATTCAATTTAATGGAAGCCTAAAGGATTTATTGGTGGCCAACTACTCCTACTCCATTGGTGAATTTCTCAGTAGAATCGACTGATTTGTGTGTGTGTATGTATAAGTACAATATAAATTCTGCACAATTTCAGTGCAGTAATGTGTTCATTATAAACAAGTGTGTGTGTGTGTGTGTGTGTGAAATAAGTATTGTAGTAGTTCTATTACATGTTTATTACCTTATAAATAAAAAAAAATCTTTTTTATTTTAAATTCAGTGCATTAGTGTTTGTAAAATGATTCTTTCATATAGTGCTCATTAGAAAAAGTGACGATCATTCCACTTGGGACCTGTGGAAGGTACATCAGCTTATTTGTTTCAGTTGTAAATATTTGTCATGTATTATTGTTTTTCTGACTTGTTCTACATCCTGGAGGACCTCCTCACTATGGATCAATTGGAATGAAAGTAAATCTAATCTAATCTAATGATGCTCAGTAACTGAGTGATCTGGCAGTCTCTTGGCTACAGTTTGTCTCTGGCCATTTATGTGAACAGAAAGCTTGCTGCATGTCATTCCCATGTAGAATGCAGGACAGTGATTGTAGTTTAGTTTGTAGATTGCATGACTGCTTTCACAGAAGGCTGGGGTAGGGGGGTGGGGAAACAAACTATGGGTAGATTAGTGGAATAATACTATGTAATAATGGAGAGGGAGCAGGGTGGGATAGGTGATGCTTGTCACCAGACAGGAGTAGGTGGTGATGGGAGGATATATGGAACAGGTCTTTTATCTATGTTTAAAGAGCCATGAGACATGGGGTTGAGGGCAGTGGTGAAGTAGGTGGGGTCAAGGATATTGTGTAGGTTTAGTGGGTGGTGGAATACCTCTGTGGGACAGGTGGGAAGGGTGCAACAAGAGGTAGTCGAAATCCTGGCTGAGAATGTGATTTCTCCAGTCCTGAGTGCCACTGTGTCATGAGGGGGTGCTCCCTTGTGGCCGGAAGGTGGGATTCTTGGAGGTGGTCAGTGCCATCTGCATCCTTTCTACCAACACCAGCTTTTCTGAATTGTGCAGGTGAGAACTCTCCCTGAAATATATCTTATATTCTCTTAACCCCACTGGTCTCAGCATTTTTTAGTCCCTGTTGTTTACCCACCTATCCCCTTCTCTGCTTCCACTCCAGCACTACACAGCTCACCAATACACCCACAGTCTTATTTCTCCTCCGCACTTCTCACAGTCTTATTTCTCCTCTGCATTTCTCACAGTCTTATTTCCCCTCGTCATTTCTCTCCTTTCCCACTCCCCTTCCTCCACACACCTCCCACCGCCCTCCCCCATCTAACCTTCTGACTGCACATAGCTGCCCTACCCTGTATCAGATCCCTGCGTGCTCCCACAAGCAGAACTTTACTGTCCCCCTCCCTTACTCTGCTATCCCTCTCACTCCCTGCCTCAGCCTCCTTCTTACTACCACCACCCAGGTTGCTTGTTCTAACATGTGCAGTTGCTCACAGTGTGACGTGTGACCTCAGTGGCCACGACAGTAGTCATGTGTGTGTGTGTGTGTGTGTGTGTGTGTGTGTGTGTGTGTACATGTATGTGTGTGTGTTGTGTACTTCATAAGAAGGCCTTTAGGCTGAAAGCTCACATTTTCAGCAGTCTTTTTGTTGTGCCTGTCATCTGTCACTCAACATTGTGAGTAGCAATATAACTTTTTCATAATATTGCCATTATTACATTCTGAATTTTCCTTGTTGATATGTGAATGTGTGTACTTTTGCTGGAGAAACAGCAAGAGCCTGACAGCTAGTATTCTGCTCAGTGTTTTTAAGTGCTGCACATCAGCCAGCTATAACTGACTGGTTCCCTTTCCTTTATTTTTTGGTATTATTCCATCAAGGAATTTCCATTGTTGTTATTAAATGAAATGATAATTGTGGATGAAATAGTCCTTAGTATATCTTTAATAGTGCATCTATACCAATTGCACTGGGCATTTTCTTACTTAAAAATACACTGTAAATCATTTATTGAGCTGCTACTTACAATGAGGGATGTGGAATCTACGTACATGATTACATTTTATTTTAATGATGCTGCCATATCATTCACATGCCCAGTGTAAACAGCGGTGGATCAAGTACTGAGCTTTGTGCTACCCCACATTTTATCACTTGAAAATCAGAGTAAAAAGCTTCTACCACATTGTTTACCTTGTATCATAATTCTATGCTTCATTTTCTGTTTTGTACAATTGATATTACTTTACAGACATGATGGGAATGTACCATTCTCCATTACAAAGTTCCACAGGAATGTCAGAGACTTTGCTAGATACTGTGATCAAATTTTGAGACTTATGCAGATACTCCATCTATACTTGGTATCTTTGCTTTTCAGTGATATGATTATACCCTAACAGAAAAAAACAGTACTTTTAGAGGTATCCAATTCATTCTAGATCTATTGTTGTAACAGATCAATAGTACAAGCAGTCATCAGGTACCAGGTATTGACCCATGCTTAAACATCCATATTAATAAAGGCGGCAATACAAGTATTGTTTCTGTGTTGGGTTGTTCTGGGGGAAGAGACCAAACTGTGAGGTCATCAGTCTCATCGGATTAGGGAAGAACGGGGAAGGAAGTCGGCTGTGCCCTTTCAAAGGAACCATCCCGGCATTTGCCTGGAGCGATATTGTTTCTAGCATCTAGTCAATTTCACAAATGTGGATACTGTCCTAGGATATGTTATGCAATGTCTGTTCAATCTGTTCATGTAGTTCTATAAGAGTTGTTGATTGACGAGTCAAATGAGTCACTTCTCATCATATCATATGGAAAAAAAAAATGGAAATGAAGTCCCATGCTTCTTTACAGAGCGTAGGGGAACGATGCGGGAGACCCGCACCGCCTTACTAGGCAAGGTCCTAATGGAGGTGGTTTGCCGTTGCCTTCCTCTGACCGTAATGGGGATGAATGATGATGATGAAGACAACACAACAACACCCAGTCATCTCGAGGCAGGAAAAATCCCTGACCCCGCCGGGAATCGAACCCGGGACCCCGTGCTCGGGAAGCGAGAACGCTACCCCGAGACCACGAGGGGCGGACATCATATCATATAATATCCCCCAAGTGCTTGATTGGAGACAAGTCCCGAGATCATACTGGCCTGGGAAGTTGCTGCATGTCTTGCAGAGCATGTTGAGTTTCACAGACGTATGTGAGCAACAATTTTACCAGGGCCCAGGGATACACACTCAGTGGGGTGTGGAGGCAGGCTTTGGATACCAAAAGGAAGTAAAGTTGGATGTGTGATGCTTTTAGGGAGGTGGGAGTTGCAATTTCAAATGTGGTGCTGGCCCCTTTTGTACATGCATCATTTCAACCCTCCCTGACTGGTGCCAGAGTCTGTAGTTGTGCCTATATAAGCTGAAACCCATGCTAGCCTCCGCAGCCAGTGGTTTTTAGTCCTGAAGGCAACGGTGGAAATAGCCACCGAAAGCTCAAGAATGTTATTCAAATTGACACGGCTTGAAAACTGAGAAGATTTTTTTCTTTCCCATGGGTAGATGTCTACAGACCATAATTTATTGGTTATCAATTGTGTATTAAAACTGAAGAATTTGAGAAAAGATAGGGAATTAAGGAGATGGGACCTGGATAAGTTGGAGGACCAAAGGTTGATGAGAGTTTCAAAGAGAGCATTAGGCAGCAACTAGCTCAAACAGAGGAAAGGAATACAGTAGAAGGAAAATGGATAATTCTGAGAGTTGCAATAGTGAAGGCAGCAGAGGATCAAATAGGTAAAAAGACAAGGCCTAATAGAAATTCTTGGATTCACTGAATTGAACTCATGAAAGAAGAAAATACAAAAATGCAGCAAATGAAACAGGCAAAAGGGAGTACAAACATCTGAAAATGAGATTGATGGAAAGTGCAAAATAGCTAAGTGGGAATGGCTAGAAGACAAATGTATGTCTATAGAAGCATATACAGCTACGGGAAAACCGAGCGAGGTGGCGCAGTGGTTAGCACACTGGACTCGCATTCGGGAGGACGACGGTTCAATCCCGTCTCCGGCCATCCTGATTTAGGTTTTCCGTGATTTCCCTAAATCGCTTCAAGCAAATGCCGGGATGATTCCTTTGAAAGGGCACGGCCGATTTCCTTCCCCATCCTTCCCTCACTCGAGCTTGCGCTCCGTCTCTAATGACCTCGTTGTCGACGGGACGTTAAAACACTAACCACCACCACCACCAGCTACGGGAAAGATAGATACCCCTAACAGGAAAGTTGAAGAGCCTTTTGGAGAAAAGAGAAGCAGCTGTGTGAATAGCAAGAGACCAATACTAAGCCAAGAACAGAAGCTGAAAGGTGGCAGGAATATATAGACCTTCTATGTAAGGGAAATGGACTTGGAGGCAATATTATAGAAAGAAAAGAGGAAGTAGGTGAAGATGAGATAGACTGGAACACTGCAAAAAGAATTTGCCAGAGCACTGAGAGACACACACTGAAACAAGGTCCCCAGAGTAGATGATATTCTCTCAGAACTGCTGATATGTTTGGGGAGCCAGCCACAACAAAGCTATACCACCTGGTGCACAAGATGTATGAGACAAGGAAAATACCCTCGGATTTTTGGAAGAATGTAATAATTACAGTTGCAAAGAAAGCAGATGCTGGCAGTGAAACTTAGCAAGTTGGAACGTTTTCCATGGAAATTTTTCCAACTGCTATTATTCTACCCCTTTTAAATAATTTTTCTTTATTTTTCAATTGTGTCTGGCTAAACATACTGTGGATACATAAACTCAAAATTTCCAAAAAGCAGTACACACAATATTCTTATTAATTTATTATTCAGCTAGTAATTTTCAATTCAATGATTAAAAAAGGATACTTAGTTACAGTTAGTTTTGCTGGAAACCATATTAATGAAGAGTAACTAATAACTGAAATTATTACTACTGTGTATAATGGACAAATTAGTGTGAGCTAGTGAGAATATTGACACCACTTATAAAAAAGACAGCATTTCATTCTTTCCATTAACCTGTTTCAGTCTCCTGAAAACTAATTAACTTAAAAGTGACCTGTAATTAAAGTTCACACCTACTCAAAATTACTTTCACCATATGAGCCTATTAGACTGCAGGATTTCAAATGTAAGTACACTGCAGTAGTTTTTCAGAGATGAAGAGGCTTGCACACTATAAAGTAGCATGGAGGACTGCATCAAGCCAGTCTTTGCTTGAAGACATAACATTTCTGATGTGTAAAGCTTGGTGACTATTCCCTGTCTTAGTGGTCACTGTGATATTATCTTCCGACAATATAACACAAGGGCACATGTCACTCATGCTGTCCTTACCTACTTCAATACACAACATGTCTGACTGTTCCTGTGACCAACATGTTCCACACAAGGGCACCCACCTCTGGGGCAAGGGGGATTTGCAGTGCCCCCCCCCCCCCCAGCTCTCAGGGAAAGAAAAAAACTATAATGTTATTCACTCAAGAATTTGATTTAAAAATTGATATTGTGCAGGTTTTTAATAGGATCAGAAATGAGAACTGAAACTTCTCTATGGCTACTTACAAGTTGCCATTCATCTTACAAAACATTAAAAAAAGTACTCCATACTGCCACGTCTAGCACCCCCCCCCCCCCTCTCTCTTGCAGACAACTATCGTATGATCGTATGGGTGCCCTTGGTTCCCAAGATCTACTACCTGGCACATATCACTCACAAGTACTCTGAACTCTGTCATAGTGTTAAAGTAGCATGAAACTACACAACTGTTTGTAAAAAGTGATATACTCAGAAACAATATTCTGCAACATGCCATGATAAGAGGAAGCGTAGAACAATGGGACCATAATAAGGGATTTAAATAGCAAAATGGCAGAGAGGTGGTTGGCACGTTGTAGTGCTTCGAGAATTATTTACACGTAAATTTTGGAGCAGGGTGTATACGCGGACAAGGAAAAAAAATTCCCGGGTCTCCCGGTTAAAAATACATTTTCTCCCGGGTGAAAATACACTTTTTCCATGTTAAGTTGACAGTATACTTTCCCTCAGAACTGTAAAACTTATCCTTTGAATGGATATGGTTTTATATAGCAGCATAGAATTTCCTGGCACTTACGAAACTCAGGGCTAAAAACACGTTTTGGAAAGATCTTTGATGTGCAGCAACATGTACGCTGCATATTTTTGTGTTACAAATGTATAAATTTGAATTCCACCAACAGGAAAAGTTAATGGTTTAAATTAATATACATAGTGTTGCTACAAGAAAAGCAAAGCTTTCGCATATAACATTAGCCTCGAAGATTAATAAGCTACAAGAGAATGTGAGCTTTCACATATAATGTTGATCTGTTTAGCGCATGTTACACTTTAAGATACATCACACAAATACACCAGTAAAATTTTTAATACCGGCATAAATCTTTGATCTTCTGGGCTCAAAATTCTTCTAAATGGCTCGTCATCAAAGAGTTGATTTTTAAAAGAGAGCAAACGCTCTATGACTTAAAAAATTCATCGTACATTCTTGCACACAGTTCATCTGGCGTAAAAGGAAATTTACTTTGAAAATAATGCTTTTTGAACAACAATTCGCAATATTTTCCCGCAACCTGTTAGAAATAGGTTCATTTCAGCAGTTGCCAGAGAGCGCCAGATAATAGGCAGCACCCCACATGCACAGCTACGATGACGTAGGAAGCCCGTATGTACGTACGTGTAAAACATTAAAAGATCTTACATTATGTCGCAAAAGAAGCAAGACATTGCAGGATACTCCGAAAGCATCAGAATTTCGTGAGTCGTACTAAAATGTGCAGATTTAAACTGCAACTTAAAGTGTACATTCGTATGTCCAGAATCCCAATGAAGTAGGCCTCAACCTGATATGAAGCTTTTCAGTGTGGTTCTCAGGGCGTAAATTTTCTTGGAGTATCAGCACTGTATTATCTCATGTTTGATTCTTTATTATGTCATAATGCCATAAATGCTAGAAGATGAAAATGTGCACTTTAAATGCAGTGAACAGTTGAAACTAGCCAATAGTTCAAAAATAAGTTTATTTTGTAGTGCACATCTTTCTGAAGAGTCTGATACATAAAACATATAACTTCGACGAATTTTATAGCACATTATTTGGTCTTAAGTGTGCAGTCCAGTGCCACGCCTCTTCAAACAATATTCTTCTACTGCATATAACTGCAGTTTACTCTGTGGAACTCAAAGATGGATATTTTGTAATGGATGCCATCAAACTATTTCAGGACAGTGGAAATTAAACACACAGGGACTTCAACTGGCCCTGCCAAGTGTAGCCATCTGGCCAAAAATTTTCTGTCAAAATTTCACTTTCTTGGAAACACCGAGAAGATAATACATAATCTTTCTTAACTTTTATTCCTGTTAGTCATTTATTTCCACTCTGGTAGTCTGAATCTATGGATTTCGCTAGTAATTATAACAATGCTGAACATTCGGAAAACCAAATCAACCATATAAACAAGCAGCAGCTCCTATAGCCCCGTCCCGTTTTGTCTACTGGAAAGTTTATTTCTAGATGTGATGAGGATTCCTCTGGCAGAGACATCATATACACTATGCATGCATTCAAAAATCAACATATAATTCATTCAGAAAGCAACTTAGAATGTGTTCAAAACCAGCAGGGGTGCATTTCAAAATCATATGAATAATCGATAGACCGACGTGCGATGGATGCTGGGTGCTTTGTGAAACAAGGTTTTTTGCCACAAGAATATGAATTTGCCCCCTCCCCCGAAATTGCCGCCCGGTCCAGATACCCCGGTTTGCCCCCACCCCCCACTAGATCTGGGCCTGCTGCGCACACGTGAATCTGGCACCTTGGGCGCGCCAGTAAAATATTTCCGGGTACCATGTGGCTGGTTGCTGCTATTGCTGCTTACACAGCCAACAGCCACGTATCTGTAGACAGAAGCAAGGGAAGGTACTACTCATACGCGACACAATTGCGCGTGTGCATGAGCCCGCTCATAACCGATTAAATGATCTAATGTAAACAGTTGTGACGTCACGCTCATTGGAAGCAATTTGTTGTTATGAAGCATTGCATAGTATTCTGAAAGCCTTTGACACATTTTGCTGTTGGCAGATGCTTCTACGAGCACTGTGTTATTTTATATATGGCGCATTTCCTTTGCAATTTAAGTTTTATTTTCTTTTTTTCTCTTGTTCATGTTTTAAGGCTGTAGTATTATTCTGCAGTAGTGGGATACAGTAATATCCTTTGTTAGAGTATCGGTTCTTACCAGTTAAAATTTCAAAAATTTAACTGAAAGCTAAAACAACGAAAAATTCCCGGAATTCTAAAAAATTCCCAGGTTTTCCCGGTTTTCTCTTAGATGAAAAAATTCCCAGGTTTTTCCCGGATCTCTTGGGTCATATACACCCTGTGGAACCACCCAACCTTCTGCCGAGATATTTTAAAGATAACTGCGAAAGAGAGCCTATTTACTGCGCAACACATGTCTGTGTGTGCAGGATGGGCATCGGTCATGGGAGGACAGGAGCTGCATCAGACGAGTGACGCCAACAAGCGTTTGCTGCTCGCACCATAGAACCTGTATGGAAAGTACAAGGAGTAATTACATGTTATTTCTTGGTGGTCGAATAATTGTAATTGTTATAGACAACTGAAACATGTTTTGTCTAGAGACTCTTACTTAATCTTGGTGTTAGACTTGCTAGAAGTAAGACCTGTCTTTGAATTTCTGGTGGTTATTAAACCCACCACATTGTAATTATATTTAATAGTATCTAATGGTTAATGATGCAGTTGACTTGCAAAAGTTTGTATGCTTATGTGAAACTTGGGGATACGAAGATATACCTGAACTGAATTGAAACTGAACTGAAATGAGAGACTGAGTTATTTCAAGAGAGAGAGAGAGAGAGAGAGAGAGAGAGAGAGAGAGACGTTAACCAGCATTATTTTTTCAGAGAAGTTGTGGAGATCGACGTAGCCAAGTATCCACAGGAGAGGATCGGCTAAATGTTTCAAGTAAGACAACTGTAGAAAGAGAAGTGTGAAGTTTGAAATCCAGGTTTGCACCACTTCTCTTGTCACTGTTAGAACGTGGTGACCAACATGATCAGGACTCGAAGAAAGAGAAATTTTGAAACGAAATTAAGATAAGAAGATATTGTGAGTTGCCATAGCAACCAATAGTAACAAGACAGGGGAATTGTTTTGCAGAGTTTGATTCTGCATAAACGATAAAAAGGGGTGAAAATTAATAACTACAATACAAGAGAAGACATAAGGAAAATCTCAACAGTTTAGATTAAGAGGAATTACGACGAGATCTATTCAATGATGAAGATCCAGTGTGGAGAGTAAGCAGCACTCACACACATTGCGGTGGTGTGGACCCCGTAACCAGCAAATGATGCCAACGGCGCCAGCTGCTGCTCACCAGTGCGGACTACAAATCCATTCACCGGCACTGACACTGAAACAAACCTTCGATGCTGCTGGTGCCCATACTGTTCACCGGCACTGATTCCACACTGGCTCACCATCACAGCCTAAAACTCTTAAGCTGGGTGAGTTAAAGGCAATAATTATTTGAGTGTGAAGTTAAGGACACTGTCAATAATAGACCATTAGTAAAGTTATTATACTCAGAGTTGAATTTTTTTAATGTTCACTAGATCTAAAAGTAAGAGGAATATGGATAATACTCAAAAAACTGGGGAAACATCAGAACCAGCCATGCCCATGACAGTGAGAAAAGATATGCCAGACTGGACTGATGTAGCAAATTTAATTGAAGCACTAAGTCTTAAATTAGACTCAGTAAATACTCAACTAAATGCTAGATTAGATGACCAAAGTACAGCTGAAAATGCTCAAATTGCAACTTAAAGTGAAAAATTAGATGCACAAAGTGCAAATTCAGTAAGACGAGAACTAAGTCTTAAGTTAGATTCAGTAAATACTCAGTTAAATGATAGATTAGATGAACAGAAGGCGGATTCAGCTGATATAAGAAAGGAACTACGTGCTACTTTAAGTGTAAAACTAGAAGCACAGAGTGAGGTTTTAAGTTCCAAATTCAACGCCTTAAATGATAGAGTGGAGAGTTTGCAATTAGATTGAAAAAATGAATTCCTTGACTATCCAGATGTATCAAATGTTTACCGACCTTAGCCAAAAGCAGTATGACCAATTTCAGAAGTTGATCCAGAAGATACAATTTGATACTGAAGACAAATGTAATAAAGTAGAAACTGAACTTGGCGAAAAGTTAGGATCATTTCAAAGCATATGCAATGTTACATTCGATGCTGTAAAGCAGAGGTTGCACACCTTAAAAGAGAGTTTAGAAAAACAGGATAAATTAATTCCTATAGTCCACTCACAAATTTCAGGCGTTAACACACAAGTTGGTAATGTGGAAAGAAATTTTAAAGAGAAACTAGTCACTTTAGACTTAATAAATATAAGTAATCTGGAGGAACAGGTAGAGGAAATAATCGATCAAAAAGTTGTCGCGAGGATATCTCCAGAAACGTTTCGACTGTTGCTTTTTCCAAACTTAATGATGATAGCAATGTTACAGATGACTTGTGCAAAGACTTCAAACTTGTCCATGACACAGTAGAAAATAGAATAACTTTACTTAATGTGGTGTTTCCTAGTAAAGTGGTAATTTTTTGTTGTGGGGAGGCTTTCACACAAAATTTAATGAGAAGTATTGGTCCTTAAGTAAGCAAGTGAGGTTAATCTCAGATCCATGGGATCCGGGCAGAGTCATATCTGCCCCCAGGGATTTTAACATTCTGTGTTAACGGGCGGAGTGATAAACATCGAATCCCTAGTTGTTCTCGGTGTTTCTTCTGTACTATTTTTCCTCCACCGAATTCCCTTCAAATCTTAAACTATTCTGAAGTCTGTTACTGAATTCTTAAACTATCCTATAAGTTTAGTGTACAGAAAACTGGATATGACAGAAAATAATACACTTAAGAGAATCACCGATCAACAGTGATCTCTAGACATGAAATGAAATGAGTATACGATGGTACTATTCAAACATAATGATATCTAGGCGACATGAACTGAACATAATCTTTTATGTCTGTATAAAAATATAGAATAAGCTTAATGACTGTTGTTGTTGTGGTCTTCAGTCCTGAAACTACTCTATCCTGTGCAAGCTTCTTCATCTCCCAGTACCTACTGCAACCTACATCCTTCTGAATCGGCTTAGTGTATTCATCTCTTAGTCTCGCTCTATGATTTTTACCCTCCACGCTGCCCTCAAATACTAAACTGGTGATCCCTTGATGCCTCAGAACATGTCCTACCAACCGATCCCTTCTTCTAGTCAAGTTGTGCCACAAACTCCTCTTCTCCCCAATTCTATTCAATAACTCCTCATTAGTTATGTGATCTACACGTGTAATCTTCAGCATTCTTCTGTAGCACCACACTTCAAAAGCTTCTATTCTCTTCTTGTCCAAACTATTTATTGTTCATGTTTCACTTCCATACATGGCTACACTCCATACAAATACTTTCAGAAATGACTTCCTGACACCTAAATCTATACTCGATGTTAACAAATTTCTCTTCTTCAGAAACGCTTTCCTTGCCATTGCCAGTCTACATTTTATATCCTCTCTACTTTGACCATCATAAGTTATTTTGCTCCCCAAATAACAAAACTCCTTTACTACTTGAAGTTTTTCATTTCCTAATCTAATTTCCTCCTATTTTCTAAAATAAGTCGTAGGGTCAGTATTGACTCACATGTTCCAACATTTCTAAGGAATCCAAACTGATCTTCTGCAAGGTCAGCTTCTACCAGTTTTTCCATTCATCTGTAAAGAATTTGTGTTAGTATTTTGCAGCTGTGACTTTTTAAACTGATAGTTCAGTAATTTTCACATCTGTCAACACCTGCTTTCTTTGGGATTGGAATTATTATATTCTTCTTGAAGTCTGAGGGTATTTTGCATGTCTCATACATTTTGCTCACCAGACGGTAGAGTTTTGCCAGGACTGGCTCTCCCAAGGGTGTCAGTAGTTCTAATGGAATGTTGTCTACTCCCGGGGCCTTGTTTCGACTCAGGTCTTTCAGTACTCTGTCAAACTCTTCACGCAGTATCATATCTCCCATTTCATCATCATCTACATCCTCTTCCATTTCCATAATATTATTCTCAAGTATATAGCCCTTGTACAGACCCTCTATATACTCCTTCGACCTTTCTGCTATTTTATCATAGTGTATAATTTTCTATTTAGTATAAAATATTTTAAACCTTTTATGAAATGTGATGTAGATGGGTGGGTTTGTATTGGTTTTGGAAGGGGTGGGTATTATAGAGTAAAGCATGATTTACACTAACAAATAATTCATGGCTAACACAGAACACACAGCACACCTTTCAAACGACCCTGGCATACACGTGTGACTGATTCTTCACCAGTGATGAATTTTTCTTGGGTTATCAGCCGAGTTGTGGCGTTGTCTTGTCACAATGTTTTGATAAGTTTCGTACCCATCATCTTCTTCATCATTTGCCATTTCATAGGGGTTGCTAAGATTTTCTTTGGGGACTTCAAAGGCGAAGGTGAGAATGTCCGTTCTGTAGGACATGTTTAACACCATACCTCCTCTGGCTTCTCACTCAAGTACCGGCAAAGTAGGGATGCTGGGGAAGGGGTGTGGGAAGGGTTTCCTGTCTTTGGGGTTATCTTCTTTCTCTTCTTCGCTCTTGGCAACCATTTCTACTTTTTCATTTCTTAGGTCTTATGTCTATCTTCCCTTCTTTACATATTCATATACTTCCATCACTGAAGTCCTTCTAATTTTCCGTGGTTTCCAATAACCTTCAACTTATTTCAAATAAATAGGCTGAAGACTCAGGATACACACACACACTTAAGCATACACACAACGGAACATGAAAACGCAAACAATGAAACGAGAGATTGAAATGATGTAAGAACCATCAAGTATTGTAGGGGAAGAGGTATGTGTACATCATGATATATGCACACATTGTTGTTTATTGTGATGGTTCAAGAACAACGATCATTCCATACCACCTATGTACATAAGTATAGAAGAACTATGCTAATTTTACATTGAGTATACCTAAATAGGAAGTGTGAGTAATTAAGGAGAGCATAAGCCAGAGAGGAAGGGTTTGTGATAATTATTCAGAAATGTCAGTTGAACATTTGGTATGATGATTTACAGGATAGTGGGACGAGTGCAGCATGAGTACATAAAGATGTATACTTGGGAAATGAACTATGAGTCCTACTCAGGAAGGATAAGGGGGGTGTGGGTGGGGGGTGGGGGTGGGGGGGGGGGGTGCACCCAGCATCTAGTGGATACAAAAGGGAGATAGGCATACCTGAGAAAGGCTGACCTGTACTGTGCGAACAGGGGCACCAATAAGGGGATTGACCTGTACCATAGGAAAATAGGAATTAAGAGGGGCGTACTTACTGAAAAAGGAGGAAGTGCACTCATAGGGTCAACCCATATGTAAGGTATAGGTACTGTTCCTAAAGAGAAAAGGACAGTATCATAACTGTAGTCACACATTTTGTAGGAATTATTATGGTATATTTGAATTCTATATTCCGCTAGCATTATTATGTTTTATGTTTATGAGTGTTGGAAAGAACAATTTCATTTGCCCAGAGTTCCTCCAGACTAAAAGCTACTGTAGGTAATGAAACTATTATGTACTGAAGAAAAAATAGTACAGAGAATTAGAATGAAGAATGAATTAATTAAGTGTCTATGACACCTAGAGTTTGTGATTGGAAATCAAGAATGTTGTCCACATGATTCCTAGATATAAAAGTGCTAACTCCAACATTAGGTGAAATTCTCAGATAGTTATAACCAAAACAAAAAAAGAAGAGCTAGATATTAAGTACAGGATTACTAAAAGAGATATAATGTATACTGATTAAAATGTAAATTAGCATTATGTGTGATATTAAAGTACATAATGAATATGTATAAAATAGAGGAGATATTGTGGAGACATGTCTTAGCCACAGCCTAGGGGATGTTTCCAGAATGAAATTTTCACACTGCAGCAGAGTGTGCACTGATATGAAATTTCCTGGCAGATTAAAACTGTGTGCCAGACCAAATCAAACTCGGGACCTTTGATTTTCGCGGGCAAGTGCTCTACCATTTCATTTCCCAAATAACATTTATAACGCTTCTTTAATGTTCGATTAGAATACACATTTTTGAACAATATTAATAAGGAAGAACTCTTCATACGTCCACCCGCTACCACTTATAGGGACAAACAGATTTTTTAACAATATTAACTCGGTGGAATTCGTAATATTTCTGCGCACTATCAGTTATAGAGACGAACAGATGAATATAAAGAAATTAAAAAAATTGAAGAGCGTATCTCTGCTTGTTTTGTTTCTATGCCAATGTTATCTATGGTACCCAATATATTTCTAAAAACAAAGATGATGTGACTTACCGAACGAAAGCGCTGGCAGGTCGATAGACACACAAACAAACACAAACACAAAATTCAAGCTTTCGCAATAAACTGTTGCCTCATCAGGAAAGAGGGAAGGAGAGGGAAAGACGAAAGGATGTGGGTTTTAAGGGAGAGGGTAAGGAGTCATTCCAATCCCGGGAGCGGAAAGACTTACCTTAGGGGGAAAAAAGGACGGGTATACACTCGCACACACACACATATCCATCCACACATATAGAGACCCAATATATTCATACTTTTTTTGTTAAACATTGGTGTGACACATGAGTCAAATGATTTTTGGAAGTTAAGAAATAATGCTTCTATCTGATTTCAAGATATCACATGAGAAAAGTGCAAGATGATTTTTCATATGATCAATATTTTTGGACTCCGTGTTGGCTGGCATGGAGTTGGTCATTCTGTTTGAGACACCGCACTATGGTTGAGCTCAGAATATGCTCTAGGATTCTACAACAGATAGACATCAGTGACACTCGATGGTAGTTTTGTGGATCACTTCTTTGTCCTTCCTGCAGACAGTTGTGATGTGTGCTTTTTTCCAATCATAGGCATAGTTTTTGGTTCAAGGTATCTATGGTATATTATGGCTGAAACGGGAGCAAACTCAGCTGCAGATTCTGTACCAAATCATTTAATGTTAGTTTTTTCTCAACACCACTGGCACTACTATCTGTATTATCTATCCTTGCAGTGGTGCAAGACATAAACCCAGGCAGCACATCTGTATCTCCCTCAATATTGGAACACTTGAAAATAGCGTTCAGTATATGTGGTTTTGCTTTGCTTTCCTCAATTTCAGTCCTGTGTTATCAATGAGTGTCTGTACACTAATTTGGTGTCACTGAAAGCCTTTACATATGGCCAGGACTTCTTAGAGACCTTTCGACAAGATTCTGCTAAGGTAGTCACTGAAGGCTTCATGCATTGCCCTCTTGGATGCCAAACAAATTACATTCAGCATTTCTCTCTCTATGGGCCTATGCTTTGTTTTAAACTGATTAAGAGTAAGTTACTGTTTCTTTAGAAATTTCTTTACAGTGAACATATGTCATGAAGCGTCCCTCCAATTATGAACTGTTTTACAAGATACATATCTATCCTGTGTATGCTCAACTATTTTTTAAACATGAGTCATTTTTCTTCTGCGTGGTTCTGCCTAGAATAAAAGTTTTGAGTTCCTCTTTCAGATGAGACGCAAATGCCTCCTTATCTTACTTACTAAATATGTAAAAGACTTTAAGGGGAAGGGAGAGGGTTGAAGGAAAAGGACTGGAGAGATTTAGGGAAAGCAGTACTGTTCAGAAAAGTCACCCAGAACCCCAGGTCAGGGGAGACTTACCAGACGGGATGAGAAGGAAAGACTTCACCTTTGAGGGGTGACATACAAACACATCAGGGGTATAGCCATGGGAACCAGGATGGTTCCTTCCTATGGCAACCTTTTCATGGGTTGCTTGGATGGGGCTTTCCTGGGATCCATAAGTCTCCAGCTCTTGGTTTGGTTTAGATAAATTAATGACATCTTTACCATATGGACTCACGGTGAGGCTGACCTGTTAAAATTGCTGGAATCTCTATTTATCTTCTCCCAATTAAATTTCACAGGGTCCTATTCCAAATTCCACGCCACTTTCCTTGATCTTGATCTAACCCTCACCAAAGATCAGTTATGCACCTCCATCCACATCAAATCTGCTAACAAACAACAGTACTTACATTTTAACAGTTGCAATCCTTTACATTCCTCCCATACTGACTTGTCATTCGAAGCAAATGTATTTTTTCAGATGCAGACTCTTCACAGCAATACACGACCACTCTCACTTCAGCCTTCACTGCACATAACAATCCCAACAGCCTAGTTCAAAAGGAGATTTCCCAGGCCATCACACCCGATCCTTGTACTGCTGATCCCTCCAAAAAACAACTTTGGAGCACACTACTTGTCATCCAGTATTATCCTGGTCTTGAATGTATAAATCAACTACTTGGATAAGGCCATGACTTCCTAAAATCATGCCCTGAAATGAGATCAATTCTGTCCACCACACCTAGAATAGCTTTCCATCACCCTCCAAATCTCGGCAATATCCTTGTCAGATCCTATGTTCCTCCTGCACCCATCTTCCTACCCTGTGGCTCCTACCTCTGTGACTGTCCCCACTGCAAGATTTGCTAGGGCCTGTAACTGGCAAAACATATACTATCAAAGTGAGAGCCACCTGTGAAGTGACATATGTCATATACCAGCTGTTTTGTAAACACTATTTGGCCTTTGGCCTATTTGCCATGACTACCACACAGTTATCAGTCAGGATGAATAGGAATAGGCAGAGGGTGTATACAGCCAACACACAATATCGTGTTGCAGAGCATGCTATACAACATGAAAGTCATGACCTCAGTGCCTATTTCACCATATGCGCCATCTGGATTCTTCCCCCAGACACCAGTTTCTCAGAACTCCACAGGTGGGATCTTGGGACCTAGCACTACAACATGTCCTTGTTTTTTTCCACCCAACTGGCCTTAATTTACGTTAATTTCTTCCATCTTAGCATTTATTCACAGTAACTACTCCTTTCTTCACTCCATTTTTGTTTTCTATAGCTTTCATTTTCTGACTTGCCTACTTTTTGTCATCCACCCCTCCCACCTCTGTTACAGACAATGCACTTAGCTTTCCACTCTTGTTAACTCATGCACGTTGTTTTAGTAGTAATCTCTGACTTGCATATTACGTGAGTATATTTTTTATCTATCCATTGACATTATATTATCAATAATTGATTACTTCCATTGTTATTTTACTAAATATGTAGATATTCCTATTTGTTTTAGCTGCCCTTTGTACTTTTATGACAACTGTTACTACCACTGCATCATGATCACTAGTAGCAGTTGCAGTATGGATGCCTTCTAAGAGGTCTGGTCTGTTTGCTTTTCATCTAATACGTTTGCTTCATGAGTGGGCTTCCATAGACATTTAGTAATGTTTTGCAGGATGTTTCATCATAGTGACCACTTACCAAAAACATATCTTTTCTGTTTGATTGTTAGATGATAAAAGACTCCTCCAATGAAGACAGTATGATGGGGGAACATTTGTGACAGCAGTTAATAGAAAGATCCAGTTATACGTTTATACTCACCCTTGATACTGTGTCTTGCCCAAAAAATCTCACACACAGCTTAAGCTTCTATCTCAGAGGATTTGAGTTTCCTGCCTATTGCATCCTCGGACAAGATGGCGTCAGTAACAGCATTGTGTGATAGTTTCTCTCAAGAAAACAGTAATTCTAAAGTAATCATGTGTGTAATCTGTAATTCAAATGTGCAAAATGGTTTCAGACTTTGCTTAGAATCCCAAGTATGGATACATTCCGCGTGTGTGAGATTCATTAATGCAAAAACTGTGTTTTCATGTGAATGTGATCAGGGAAGTTGTAACGGATTTAACGCCATGTTAGTCGCTTACGCTACCGGACGTGAAATTAATGTGTTACAAAGTGTGTTGTATGAATTGCAAAGTGCTAAAAAAACAATAAAAGTCCTAAAAGCAAAGCTTCGTGAATGTGAATTGAATGGAGTATCATCACTTAACACAAACTCCGAAATCTACAGCACATCTATTCTTCCAAAAACGAGTGTAAATTGTAAAAAATACGAACTAAAAGCAACTAAAAAGATCGCTGTACAAAACAGATACAGTGCTCTGGAAATATGTGACGAAATAAAATCTTGCGGAGAGAGAGTGGAAGCAGTAAGTGTCGTGAGAACTGAAAGTAAACAAGCCTCCGAAAAGTTCGTTACACCTAACATACAAGCAACTGTTAACAGAAACCTCGAGCGAAAACTTAACAACTCAGCCCATAATGTGCTCAAAACGTTAAAATCTGTTAATAATATAATACATAGAGACTGTGAAAAGAAAGAAGATCGTATAATAGACTGCAAAACTTCGGAAGACTTGAGCACAACAAATAATGCTTTTACTGTACATATACTTGCCGACAGTCTCGGAAAAAGACTGGCAGAAACCCTATATAACTCAGGATGCAGTGTTACTAGCGTAATAAAACCTGATGCTCCACTGAAAGAGATCGTCAACAATTGCGAAAATCTGAGTATCAAGATAAAGAAAAATGATTGTGTTCTAATCCTAGGGGGCGGAGTAGACGTCCGCTGCAATGATGTATTGTCAGCAAGACGAGCGCTAAGAGAGACGCTCGAAAAGCTCAAAAATGTACATGTGATGGTAACCAGCATTCCATACGATTTTTTTAAGAAATCTCGTGTTAACGAAGAAATAAAAAAAACTAACAGACTGCTTCACAAAATAACAAAGTGCTACCCAAATTCAACATTTGTCCAGCTAGATTTCAGAAAAAAACATTTCATAAACAGTGGAGATCTCCTAAATAGAGCAGGACAACTGTATGTCTGTGCTCAAATTATGAAAACAATAAATAATTTCAATGATCAACACAAACTGCCAGGTATCCTCACCATAGCAGTAACTGAGCAAATGGAAATTTGCAAGGAAACGTCTAAGATGAGAGAGATACCTAACATACCGGTACCAGTATCTGAAGGAGTGGTAGAATATGGGGTACCAGCAGAAATGTCAGGAACATCCAGCAGAGGTGAAGAGGAAACAATTTCTTCAGATGAGAAAGCCTACAAACCTAGTGTAAACTCATGTGCACCTGAAACCTCCAAGGATGAAGCTGTCAGCACATTCGAAACACTTAATGCTTCATGCTCACTTGTAACTAGGACTGCAACCACACCAACAGCCAAGAAACATTCAATTAGATCCAGAAACTCATCAGCTGCTCTGCAGACATCTCAAAGGAAGAGCCTCAGGATAAGAAGAGCTGCTGTGCGTAGTGACTATTTTTTATGGGACCTTCGCAATTTGAAGAAGAAGAAAAGGCAGAATCTTTACAGTGTCAGCAACAAGAAAGTACAAAGGTAAATAGTGCAGCAAATCCACTACATGAAACTTTAACAGTTGTATACCAAAATGTGCAAGGACTAGAAAGTAAATTAGCTGAAATAGAAGTTCTATTAACTGACTATCTAAAAGACATTAATATACTATGCATAAGTGAGCACTGGGTAAAAGAAATGCAAGCGTCTAGCATAATTATTCCAAATTTTGAAATGATTAGCAAATTTTGTAGAATCAACCATAAAGGGGGTGGGACATGTATTTATGTTAGGACAGGGGTAGAATCAAAAGAAATTAAATGTAAACTAAAATGCATAGAAAAAGATTTTGAATACAGTATATGTGAGCTAACCAAATTAAAAATTACTATTGTGTGTTTGTACCGATCACCACTGGGCAACTTTGCCATTTTTATGGAAAACCTTGAGGGACTGCTGAATGAACTTAAACATAATGTAATTGTTCTTGGTGATTTTAATGTTAACTTTAAGAATGATTGTAGTAAACAACAGCAACTGTGCAATCTCTTTTTATGTCATAATATGATGGCAACTGTAAATGAAGTTACCAGATGTGGAAATATGTCTGAAACTATAATAGATCAAGTATTCATAAACAAGGACAAGTGTGAATATAACATTGAAGTAATTGACACTGGTTTCTCGGATCACAAGGGTATCAAATTGAGTTTAAATGTCACATCTTACAAGGATCCCGTTACCAATAACAATTACAGAGAAAGGAGATTTATAAATGATGACAGCATAAGAATTTTTAATTACATTCTGGAAAATAACAACTGGGGTAGTGAATCAAGTGGTGATGTCAACAGAAAGTTTGACTCATTCCTTGAAAGCTACAAACACTGCTTCGATGTTGCCTTTCCTATAAAAAGAGTCAAAACTAAACATAAAACCAAAACATGGGTTACACAGGGGATTAGAAAGTCATCAGACACTCTCAGAAAGTTAAATAAATCAGCCAGGAAGAATGTAGTACTGAAAGCACATGTGAAATGTTATAGAAGCCTGTACAAGAAAGTAATAATTGCAGCTAAGAAGCTTGATAATGATACCTATATTGAGAAAGGTAACAACAAAATGAAGTCAACTTGGGAGGTAATAAATAAAAATATAGGTAGACACAAAAGAAAAGATAACAGCTTTGTCATTAAAAGTGGGGGTAAAACTGTTAAGGACCCACTTCAGATTGCCAACATATTTAATGAACATTTCACAAATATAGCCATAAATTTAATTAAAACTAAATGCAATTCCAGTAGCAAGGTAAAAATCCCCATGAATGACATGACAATGTTCCTTTATCCAGTAACTGATTCAGAGGTACTAAATGCTATAAATAAGTTAAAAAATAAAATGTCATGTGGGTGTGATGGGATTCCTGACAAAGTCATTAAGCAAAGTGCAAGAAACATAGCCTCGCATCTCACTGAAATTATAAATGAATCTTTTAAGACAGGGGTGTTTCCATCAAAACTTAAAATGTCTACTATAAAGCCACTTTACAAGAATGGTGATAAATATGATGTTAGTAACTTTAGGCCTTTATCAATGTTGTCAGGTTTCTCAAAAATAATAGAAAGGATAATGTATCAGAGACTATACAAATTTCTTATTAAGAACAGAATATTGGTTAATGCGCAAAATGGTTTCCGTAAAAATAAATCAACTGAAACAGCTATCTTCAATTTTTTGCAACTTGTTCTAAATTCCATAAACAGAAAGGAATTAAATTGTGGATTGTTTTTAGACTTATCAAAGGCCTTTGATGTCATTGACCATAAGTTACTGCTTAGGAAGTTATATGCCTATGGGATACGTGGAGTTGCCCACAAATGGTTTGAATCATATCTGTCAGACA
This sequence comes from Schistocerca nitens, assembly GCF_023898315.1. Classification (NCBI taxonomy): domain Eukaryota; kingdom Metazoa; phylum Arthropoda; class Insecta; order Orthoptera; family Acrididae; genus Schistocerca; species Schistocerca nitens. Next base: position 388,351,161 of record NC_064617.1, read on the forward strand.
GGTATCAGAAGGTGGAGATAAGCCAGGCAGATAGGACATATTCATCAAGATTCGAGAAAGTTTTGTATGGAGTACCCCAGGGATCGGTATTAGGGCCATTACTGTTTTTAATATTTATCAATGACCTACCAAGTCAACTATCTGAAGCAGAGGCAGTACTGTTTGCTGATGATACAAGTTTGTTTGTTAAAGCAAGTAGTGAAGCTGACTTACAGGAAAAAGTCACATTAGCAACAGACGAAGCAGACGCATGGTTTAATGAAAACAGACTCATTGTGAATGCCAAAAAAACAACATGGATCAACTTCAGACATATTACAAATAAAATAAAAACTAACCTTACAGTAGAACTGGGTAAGTGTAAGATTGAACAAGCATCATACACTAAATTCTTGGGAGTATGGTTTGATGAACACTTAAGATGGGAAAAGCATGTAATATCATTGAACAAAAAATTAAGTCAAACATGTTATATACTTAGAATGCTTAAAAGCTCATGTAATGTTAAAACAGTGTTATGTGTTTATTTCTCATTCATGCACAGTTTATTAAGATACGGCGTACAGTTTTGGGGAAACATCAGTCTAACAAAACACTCATTTAGACTACAAAAGAAGGCAGTCAGAATAATAAAAGGTATAGGATATAGAGATTCTTGTAGGCAAGCTTTCAAAGAATTAAAAATCATGACACTACCATCTTTATACATATATGAAAGCATATGTTTCTTAAAAGAACATGAGGAATTTTCTACATTAAACAGAGAATTTCACAACTACGAAACAAGGAATAGGAATGATTTCCACAGAGAAATTCATAAAACAGCTATGTATCACAAAAGTGTACTATACCAACCCAAAATCCTCTACAGTGCTCTCCCCAAAGAACTAAAAATAATACCAAAACTGTACATATTTAAAAGAAAATTAAAAAACATGTTATTGAGCAATAGTTTTTACAGTATTGAAGAGTTTATGAATTGTTGACAGTAAAAGCGCAGTTAATATTTCCCTGACATAATAAATATGTGTAATTGCTCACATTTAAATACTTGCTGTTTCTATGAAAGTGTGAAACAGTGTTAATGTAAGAATGTAAATAATCTTTGATGTAAGAATCACTAACTTTTTTTTTTGTACATTGTTATCCTACTTGTATATTTTTATGTTAATGTTCTAAAAGTTCTATTAAAATTGTAATGTCTAAGTGACAAATTTTCATGTATATGTATTTTAAATTGTAATGTTTATTGACAAGTCCTATGTCATTTCGATGATGTATTACAAGGACGCTAATAAATTGAATTGAATTGAATTAACCCACCTCCATTTCCTATTACCCTATCCTTTCCATGTGCACTTTCATTTTCCTCAAAACTCTCACTGCTATCAATTTTGGGTTTTAGCCAACTTTCTGTACCTCTGATTATTAGGAATGCTTCAAACTAAAGGACTTTTTTGGAAATAGAAGGACAGAAGAAAGCACTCTGAATGTCATAAATTAGTGCTGAACAAATTTTGGTAAAGAATACATTACTGTTGCCTGAACTTCATCACTTGTGTGTCCACAGTAAAAGATCACCATGGCAAACTGAGAATAACATTTAGATTACTGGTATATTGAGTTTCACATTATTGGCATATTTTTCTCTGATAAGTATTTCATTTCAAAAAATAAAGGTATTGCATGTAAACTTCTATAACTATTATAAATAATAAAGGGCATGTAATATAAATTTGTATGTCCATTACTTACAATTGTCTCTTGAAAAGGTTCCTGTTCATATTTGTGATATATCCAGAGACAATATCTACATGTCACATTTAATTTTCATAGCTCACAAATGACAAGTTGAAAGATGATAAAATTAACTAATTCATGTATAAAATGATGATATTTTAAAGATATCATGGGGCAGCTGCACTTAAATGAAGGAATTTGGTCACAAAATGTATAAAATGTTTCAGTCATGAACCAAGAGAAACAGTGCAGTAACACTGAAAACACTGTGCTACCTGTCACGCATCAAAAAGTAAGGGAACAGGAGAGTAACATTTTCGAAGTCCTTACAGAATGGCACTGCTCAAGCACACAGAAGTATCAACACGAGTCAGATGCTAGGCATAAACATTGCGACATAGTTAGATGATCACAAGACTGCGACATCAACACTTCAGTGTGTGAGTGTGAATGAGCTCAGTGGAAAAGGGTTAGAGTAATGCACAACATCCTGCCTCCATTACCTCATGTTACTCCATAACATTATGTAACAAGGGCTAAGAAGGACACAACAACACCCATCAGCAGTTTGACAAAGCCGTAAGGACACTCAAACAAATTTGTTTAGCAAATGTAACAGAATAGGAGATTGTTGACAACTCATAAAAACAGGACAGATCATGAATGATGACAAAAAGCAGAGCCTCACCTTCCCTCAACATCGTAAATACTGCTAGACGCAGTCACTCAGCAGGAGCGATGGTTTTCATGTTGCTGGTACTCAATTATCTGATTATTATATAGTAACATCTTGTGTATGAGTTTGTTCCAGTACTGGTCATACTCCTGCCACCTTATGAAATAAACACTGAGAGTGACATGTGAGGGACAGTGTTCCCAGACTGGCATATGAGACACAATGACACATGCTGTGGTCACCACCATCTCCAAACAGAGCTTCTGACGGGGTGTGCCTTCAGCACCATGGGTAACAACCTGCTTACTATAACAACTCTGGCCTGAGCACATGGCTGCAGAGCAAAATACAGCAGCCTGAGCCACCCACTGGATTCAGTAGATTCCTTACCAGTTAACTAAATCACCAGCTGCTGAAGATACAATGATGAGATGTATTCAGGGAAACAAATGAAGCAAAATTTAATCCTGTTTTATTGGGTCTGGTGACACCACACAGGCTTGTCTGCCTTCATCCTGACAAACAGTATGGGTTTACAGCCCAAGAGTGGATGACCCTTATAAACTGGGTGTTGGAAGTGGTCCAGCCCAGCAGAAATAGGAATGGGAAGACGACAAATTCAGAATCACTTCCAGTCTGGCACTTCAACATCCGCTACAGTATCACATAGGGTGTGTATGAAAAACATTGTTACTTGTTCTCAGAGAAATTGTATTTGTTGCCATGCACAGGACAGGACTCAAAAACAGCAAATTAATTTCTACAGGCCTAATTAGCCAGCTGATTTCTCTCTGCTTAAAAGTAATAGTTGGCAAGAGTACCTTGTCCAAGCACACTGTAAAATTTGTAATTTAATGGGCCACAGTGCACCATCTGATAAATTTATACCTTTGACCTGTATTGCAAGTAGAAGATATGAGCACACAGTGGATGACTGCTCGAAGTGTCATTTGAGAATGATGAGGCATAAGGATTAGGTGTAAATGTTGTGATTCACAACTGTAATTATTGGTGTTTGCAAGTGATACTAGTATGTTTGTTTATAGAAAAGGGAAAAGTAAATTGAACAAACATGGTGCAGATAGTCAGCTAGTACTAGTGATATGATAACTGCTCTTACGGATGAAGTTTCCAAAATGTTAGAGGATAATAAACAACAAAAAGAACTGAATGAGCAGCTAAGTCAGTATTTACAAGCTTTATTTGCAGAACAGCAACCACAATCAGATTTGCATGAAGTTAAAACTGTAGTAAAAATCCCCTCTTCAAGTGTTGATCCTTCAGCTAATCTCATAACTCCCTTCTTGGGGAAAACAATAGAGAATGTTACTGTGTTTGAAACTTCCTGGCAGATTAAAACTGTGTGCCAGACTGAGACTCGAACTCGGGACCTTTGCTGTTACTGTGTTTGTAAACAATGTGTTAGATAAGGGCTGAGTTAAGAAGCTGGTCAGATGAAACATGTTTGTAGATAGCCAAGTTACTTATTACATGCAAGGCTAAGACCTATGTATTGCATCATGAAGTTCTCAATAACATACCCACATTTGGAGAGTTAGCAGAGGGTTTATGGTAAAGGTACAGAAAACAAAATAGTGCACAATTTTCTAGGGAGAAACTCAAGAGTTTGACACAGAAAGTGAATGAAACAGTTCAGTCATTTTCTGACAGGATATGCAACGTAAATGCACTGACGTATGATTTGACACAGAAGCTACATGAAGATAGGGTCTTAGAACTTTTTCTGAGACGGATACCCCTGGATTTTTCACAGCAGGTGCAACTGCTAAACCCAGTACTTAGCATTGCCACAAATTTACAAGTAATAGATAGTGCAACAAAAGAGCATAGTGAATTAAAGATATTCACACTTGGTAAGGAATGTTTCTGTTGTGGCCAGCAAGGCATTTGAAGGCACAATGTTTCCAACCGCAATGCTATAGCTGCCAGTGCTTTTGGCATAAGGTTTGGGATTGTGAACAGCTGGGCAAATTAAATGGTAAAAGGAAACTGGAATGTTACTTCCATCAGAAAGCATTCCCAGTACACTGCAATACTGTAGAAACACACGCTGAGATGGATTGTTGCTTGATAGCTTCGGAGAGTAAGAAGAACAAATTTCTAGTGGATACTAGGGCACACATATTGGTTGTGAGTCTGGACCTCGTGGACAAGAGCGGAAGGAATAATAGGATAGATTCAGTTGGGACAACACAAATCAAGCCTTAGGTAGAAAACGCGTTTTTGTGAACAAATGGAAATGTTGTCAGCTGGCAACTGGAATGGATTTTCTGCAATACTTGGATTAGACTTTATGGTTAGGGATCATGCTAAAATCAACCTTTGGCAACAAGCAGCTGAACTCAAGGGAAATTTGTTTTTGATGGCTACGGCAATTTGCAATTGTTTCTGTGTGACAAGATATATCAATTGCTGAGGTAGTGCCTAATAAGCTGTGTACAAGGGAATTAAAATTTGTTTTGCATGACAGAGTATTAGCTGGTACAGGAAAGCTAATTTGGGTTACAGATCTCAAAACACCAGAGCAAGCTTTACGTTTGACAAACTGCTGTCTATTAATGATATTTTTATAAACAGCATTGTTTTAAATGAAGAAGTATACCATATGCTAGGGACATAAATAGCTAGGCTATGGAGTCAATAAACCTGGATAATTTTGGAATGGACAGTGTTAGTCTTCTGAAGGGCTTGGTAATAGCAACACTAGAAATACTTAATGAAGAAGATATCAAAAGGCCAGTGATAGAGAACAGTGTCAAGCAAACCATTAGCACATCTGTGTTGCATAGTAAAGCCAGTCATTTAGAGGGTAATGACTGATTGGTCATGGAATCATAGTTAGTTCAGTACAAAGATTTATTTAATTCAGAAGGTCCACTGCCAGGCACACTCATCAAACAGCATAGGATTCCAAAGGGCAATCATAGACCAGTGTACTGAAAGCCATACAGGTTACCAAAGTGCCAGCAGCCTTTGACAGAACAGTACATAGATCGGCAACTTTAGGAAGACCTAATGGAACACAGCAATGTCCCCAGTCAACAAGTACAGTAATTGTACCAAAAAAGTCACCTGATGGAAAGAAGAAATACTGATTATGTTGTGATTAAATATTTTTAAATAAATGTACAGTAACCCATACATATCGGTTTCTTAATATAACAGAAACTTCGGATAACCGGGGGCAGCATAAACTCTTTTCCACAACAGATTAAGGAGTAGTATCACCAAACTGAAGTATGTCCAGAAGATAAGCCTAAGACAGTGTTTACAGCACCATCTAGTTGCTACTTTCGGATTACAGAACACACTTGCAATATTCCAGTGCTTGTTAGATGGAGTCCTTTAAGGTTTAACACTCAAAAAGTGTATAGTCTATTTGGATGACATCACAGTTTTGCTAAAGATATAGATGAACACTTGAAACAGCCACAAGAAGTAATCTGACAAATTAAGAATAGCTCACGTCATGATAGCACAGACAAATGGCATTCTGCACATTCATATGTTAATTACCTTGGGTGTATTATTAGCCAAACAGATCCTCAAGTCACTTCAGCTGTGTGTGACTTTAGGGTTCCACAGACAGTAAATTAGCTACAAACGTTCCTTGGATTAGAAAATTATTACCAAAAGTTTGTCAAAGAGTTTGCACAAATTGCACAACCATTGACTAGAGATTACTGAAGACAAAGGGGTTATGTTTCCTTGGTCATCACAATGTCAGACAGCATTTCAAAATCTAAAAGAAGTATTAATATCAGATCCTGTATTAGTTTTCCCTGACATTTGCTATTTTAAGTCAAAATGTAGAGGTAGGGATGTAAATGTGGAAGTGTGTGGGTAATGTGGAAACGTCTAGTATCTGGCCTGCAGAGTGCTGCACACTAGCGGGGCAGCCAGAAATTGTTGCAATAGTTCCTATTTGTCATGGGAGAGGGTTAGCAGTCAGCTGAGCAACAGACGCCATGACAGTGATGCATTTTCTAAACCTTTTTCGAGGTAAGTTGTGGTAATATATTTATCTACATACTTTGTAATTATCTTTCTTTGCGTCTGATAGCTTATAAAGAGAGGTGTGTAGAAGGTTTTAGTAGTCCTTTGTCAACCTTAAATGGATAGTTGCTTAATGTAATCTATCGAAATTTAAAATGGCCATTGTGTAGGTAATGTGGAAGCATACCTACAATGGCATTGTGGAAATGTTTCCACAATACCAACATCAAATACATAACTTCTAATACATTTTGCATCTGTTTCTAGATGCCACAAAAGCTAACTGATCGGAAACCAAGAGCTATTGTGAAGAAGTGGGCTGCTGAAAACATGATTAAGGCTATAATAGCCTTAAGGGAAAAGCAGATGGGGTTAAGAAGAGCAGTAAAAGCTTTCATTGTACCTCAGATGACACTTCAAAGGTTTGTGCATAGTGATATGTCACCTGAAGAATGTGTTTCTTCAAGACTTGGACGTAAGCCTGTACTAACTGATGCTATTGAGAAACAGTTGGTACAGTATCTCATTGAAATGGATAATCACTTCTATGGCCTTACCAGATTAGATTTCAAGAATATGGCCTATCAGCTAGTGGAAAGAAATAATATTAATCATTCTTTTACTTCAAATGCCGCAGGTAGAGCTTGGTTTGATCTTTTTCTTAGACGACACAGAAATAAACTCACAATCTACAAACCTAAGGGGACCTCATTCTCGAGAGCAAAAGGGTTCAACAAAGAAGCTGTAGACAAGTTTTTTGACATTTTGGAAGCCGAGTACAGTAAACACTCCTATAGTGCTGATCGTGTATACAATATGGACGAGACTGGGCTCTCTGTCGTCCTGAGCAGAATACCACACGTAATTGGACTGAAAGGTAAATGTCAAGTAGGTGCCCTCACATCAGCAGAGCGAGGATCCCTGGTGACAGTCATTTGCTGTATGAGTGCTGACAGTACTTTCATACCACCAATGATGATCTTCCCCAGGAAGAACTGGACTGATACTCTACTGAAAGGAGCACCACCTGGAACAATTGGTAAATGTCATCCTTCAGGCTAGATTCAAACTGTGCTCTCCTCCGAGTGGTCTGACCACTTCAGTTCTAAGGCACACCCCTCAAAAGAATCTCCTGTGTTGTTAATTCTTGATGGGCATAACAGTCATGTCAGAAACCTTCAAGTTATAGAACGTGCAAGGGAGAACCATGTTACAATCGTGAGCATGCCGCCTCACACGTCTCATAAAACTCAGCCACTTGATAAGACCTTTATGGGCACTCTAAAAACCTATTATGTGAGTATGTTCGCCAATGGTTGCGGCACAGCAGCTGGCCCTTAGGACCATATGACATATCTGAGTTGTTTGGGAAAGCCTACCTAAGGTGCCAGACTGGCTCTATTGCTGTAAAAGGATTTTTGGAGACTGGAATTTTCCCAAGTGACAGGACTGTTTTTGCAAAAATCGACTTTATAGCTGCCACATCAGCTTTAGATGAGGCCAGAAGTCTGAGAGGAACTTATGAGATTCCAGCATCTCCAGGTGGAAGTATTGACCTCAGACACGAAGACACTCAGAATGCATTCAGACTTGTGACAACTGACAGCCCAAGTAAAGATGGCCAAAGAGAAAGCAGAAGGTCAACATCGTTGTCAAATACCTCATCAAACACGTGTGTTTCTCCACAAGATATCATGCCAATTCCTCCTCTAAAGAGGAAAGCTTCCAACAGAGGTCATAAGCCAGGTTCATCTTCGCCTTATAAAACACATCTTGAAAACTCCTTAGTGAAGGGTAAACAGAAGCTTCCTAAGGCACCTGCTGAAAGCAAGAAAAAACGTGAAGCTCCTCCTAGAAAACCATGCAAAAATTGGCTTAAGTTATCTGAGGATTCAAATGAAGAGCCCAATGCACCAACTGTCTCTTCAGGCAAGTCAGATTTGGATCACTCAGTTGGGGAAGAAAAACCTACTGAAGAAGATGCCATTTGAATTTTTTGTGGGGACGCATTTTCCAAAGACGTTCGGGGAGAATTGTGGATTAAGTGTGTAGTGTGTGAGGAGTGGAATCACTCTTTGTGTGCCGGAAATGAAGGAGATATTTACATATGCAAGTTTTGCAAGTGAACTTCGCTTATGAAGCATTTTTCTATTACACTTGCGTTTAAAAATTTTTTGTGTAATTTAAATTTAATATTAAATAAAATAGTTTCTAACATTTTTAATAGTTTTCGTTTGAAGTAGTCAGTTTCCCACAATTTTATGGCGTTTCCACATTACCCGCACTTCTTGAAAAATTAACAAGTTGTTGTGCAAGCAGAAAATGTTTTTTTTAATTTTTTACATATTTAGTTTTTTTTGTTTCATAACATTACATTCATTGCTAAAACATTGTGAATTAGCTTTGGCTAATTTTTGAAGCACAACAAACTGGGCTTCCACATTTACACCCCTACCTCTATACTGTCAGGAACATCCAGTATCATATGCATCTTGCCAGCTGAACGAGGCTGAGTGCAACTATTCAATTATCAGAAAACGATATGTTATCTTTAATATCTGGCATATTGTATTTCTGTTGTTATTAATATGGTCATAAATTTAAAGTAGTTACAGATCATGGATCCTTGAAGTGGGTATGAGACTAAAAGACCCTTCAAGTTGACTAACAAGATATTAAGTGAGTTTCAGTATGAAGTAGTTCACAAGTCTGGTGTTAAGTACACAAATGTGGACTTGCTTAGTAGGAAAATTGCAGTGCTGAAAGTATCTGGGTTAAGTTTGACATATCTGAAGAAGGCACAAGCATGTGACAAGGAATGGTATGTAATCATAGACTGGTGGTTTTTCTAGTAGCCTTGGTCAATTAAGATCATACCCACATTACCTGTACTTTAGGTGCATCGCATACTTGTTGTACATTACCTCATACAGGTCGCTTTGTTTACTTATGCAGTTAGTGTTTTACTAGATTCCCCTAGAAACAAGCAGTAGTGAACCACTTAACAAACTGAGTGAGGATACATAATAAACATTACTGATGGCAAAGTTGAAATTGTCGATGTTTAATTCAGGTTTTATTCGAAAAGTGGTGAACTGAAAAGTGAAACAGTGGGATGTTCGTTTTCTTATGCAGATTTATCATGTAGTGCTAGAAACCTCAATTTCATTAAAAAAAAAATAAAAAAAAAAAAAAATAAATAAATAAATAAAAAAAATAAACATCGCTTCAAATCTTTGTCAAGCTTGTACAAAATATCTTTCTGCTTTTCATAAACAACTTTTGCAATTATCAATAATAATAGGAAACACTTGTCTTTTATCGTACTGAACACTCCATTGAGTACAAAATAACAATGCTTATATAGATTTTTTATGTTTGTGCTTGTACTCTGTACTTCCACCAAAAGTAATTGCTTTGCATTGGCAGCGAGAATGTAATTGTTGCATACAAATTTGTTGCAGTGCAGCTTTTAAAGCTGAATAAGAAAAAATATTCATTCGAATCGTAACAGACTGATAGGCAGCTTTGAATGTCCAGACAGGTAATTTGTGTATGATGCATGGGAACAATGATTATACTAAAATCGTTAGCACTGGTGAGGTATATTAAATATCTGGGTAATAACAATGTATTACTTAGAAATTAATAAAATTTATTCCCCAATTGTATTTTTTTTAAAGTACAGCCATACAGCTGTTTCTAAACATGTTGTTTGCTTGTCCAAACAACAGTATTTGTTCAGTTAATTACACTGTTCATGATCATCTTTGCACTATGGCTATTTTTAAATGTATCTCTCCTTGTTTACGGTAATAGTTTTATGTTTTTATTTTTAAGTACAGACCACACTGTACTTCATAGTGTCTGATAATTTTCTTTCCACAATGTTATGCCCTGTAATGTTGGAATAAGTTTACTTTGTTCAAAATTTTTATATAATAATAAACAGAGTTTTTGATTTGTTCTACAGCCTTGTTTCACAAATTCTTCTGTGGAGTATGTACGCATCCATCTCCTTATGTTATCATGAAATATTTCTGTGCTTCATTTGCATTTATTAACAATGTCACAGTTGCAGCACACGTTGGCACCTAATTTCAAAACAGTGGCTTCATAAAATCAGCTGCTTTATAAAATGTTTGCAGATGGTTGTTACTATCCACATGTGCCTCTAAGCAAGTCAGGATCAACCAGGCCTTGCTTTGGAGGTTTTTAAAGGTTAATAAGAATCTCCCTATATATCACTGAAGTCTAACATATACATACATTGCTTACCAAAATCTTCGGCATCCATACTTGCAGAATCTTTCCACTGTTGTAGGTCCTTCATTGCTATGGTTCTTTCATTATTTTTTATTTCTTCAATTTTTGTTCGTTCTTGTGTATCAAGAGCTATTTGTTGTCTTACCGCTAACTGTTGCAAGTCATGTCTTTTCTCTGAAAAATAATGTCAAAATATATAAAGAAGTACAGTTCTTGTAAAATATGTGAAGAAAGAAACAACTAAGTGTAATTGCTGAAACTAAGTCTGAAACAACCAGTTTCTCATATCAGACAAACTGTGTTACAAATGATTAATCACATTATCAATGTTACATTCATTACCAATGTTTCATTGAGCTTACATGTTGGTTGTTATGAAAGGAGAACATTACAGACAAAAAGTAAAATGGTAAGATGGTTGAGAAGGTATAGAGTGAAAGAGTATACTGTGCATCACCCAATATTTGCATTCTTCTCTCTGCAAACTAACATCCACATCTTGCACATATTGAAAATGACATAGACACATGAACTACCTATGAAGTAACCTCCCTTTAGTACTGAGAGGTGTACTGCATTTATTTGGTGACCTGCAGAATGCAGCCTTGCTTGTCAGGAGTACAAAGAAATCTTGGACTATTATTATCTACTCAGCACAGTTCTGATAATTTTTATGTTTCTGTCCTCCATAATGAACACTAGAACAACAAAATGGCAGTCAACACATTTGCACTGCCAAGAAAATCAAAATAAAATTTTCAACATGTACCATCAAAACATTCATGACAGACATAATCCAGCAGGATAATGAAATTACATTTTACAAAATTCTTATCAACTATTCATAATGTCATCCACTTGCTTCTACATATTTGTGACCTAGTAGGGTTATGGAATGTGCCATTTCAATCACACCTCCTAAGGGTATCCAACCGTTTTGTAGGATTCCATGACATGTTTACAAAATCTCGCCACAGTACGAAAGTCTGCTGTACAAACCAGTTCTTTTAGGTGGCTTAAAAGACAATAATTTACAGTATTTGAGGTCAGAGGAAAACGCAGGCCACAAAACTATTCTCCTTCACGTATCCCTGTGTTATGATAGATATCATTTCGTCAATGAGTCTGGAAATTGCTGGCTGCACCACCAAGCATAAGTCACATGTTTCCTTTAATTTTTTGGGGCACATCTGTAGCATGCCTCGAAGGGTTCTGTATCTGATGTCCTTGTAGGGAGCACCTGTTATTTATTGTAGGAAACAGATAAACGTACTAGATGTCCACTTATAATTTCAAACCATGCATTTCATCAATGGTATTGATGTCTATCCTTAACTGCACCACAAGTAGTTTCATTCACCCCAAACATTGGTTCTGAAAATTATTAAAACACATCCAACAATATCAGAGAAGGCAGTTGCTACTCACTGTATAGCAGAGATACTGAGTCGCGATAGGCACAATAAAAAGTTTCACACAATCATAGCTTTCGGCCATTAAAGCCTTTGTCAGCAGTAGACACACATACACACACGCACACACACACTACCATCATGCACTGGTGCTGCTGCTCACAGTGTCGTTTCAGCTCTCTGAGACTGTAGACACATGTGCAAGTTGCATTTGCGTGAGTGTGTGTGTGCGTGTGTGTATGTGTGTCTACTGCTGACAAAGGTCTTAATGGCCGAAAGCTATGATTGTGTGAATCTTTTTATTGTGCCTATCATGACTCAGCATCTCTGCTATATGGTGAGTAGCAACTTTCCTTCTCTTGTATTGTTACATTCCATCCTGGATTTTCCATTGTTTAATTAAAACACATCTAACGAATGCTGCCTCATCAAGAGTGAAGGTGCAAACAATCAACTAGCAGTTACTGAAAAAAATTTAAGCAAATTCTCATGTGGTTAGTGATCAGCTTGTAAAACATCTTGCACATATTGAAAATGACATAGACACATGAACTACCTATGAAGTAACCTCCCTTTAGTACTGAGAGGTGTTCTGCATTTATTTGGTGACCTGCAGAATGCAGCCTTGCTTGTCAGGAGTACAAAGAAATCTTGGACTATTATTATCTACTGTTTCTGACAATATGGATCCTATTGGAGAGTTGGTTTCTGGAAGTCCACTTCCTTTGAGTATTTCACACCTTTTAGGTTACAGATTCATCTCCTGAAGAAATTTGTAAATATCCAGAAATCATTTTATATTCAGATAAAGTTTATCAGAAAGGTGCAGAATGCCTATAGGAACCGCTGATTATGGGATGTTTACAAAACTTTGTGTATGTCGACAACTTCCCAGTATATTTATTATATTATGAGTGTTGTACCTGACACTTAGTTATTGTGAAACTAATGAAATGTACAACAGTTTTAACTTGCTTTTGTGCTGTAAGATGTAAAACATGGTTGTACTAAAATTGTTAGCACTAGTGAGGGATATTAAATATCTGGGTAATAACAATGTATTACTTAGAAATTAATAAAATGTATTCCTCCATTGTATTTTTTTAAAAATACAGCCACACAGCTGTTTCTAAACATGTTGTTTGCTTGTCCAAACAGCAGTATTTGTTCAGTTAATTACACTGTTCGTGATCATCTTTGCATTATTTCTATTCTTAAACATATCTCTCCCTGTTTATGGTACTAGTCTTATGTTTTTATTTTTAAGTACAGATCACACTGTACTTCATAGTGTCTGATAATTTTCTTTGCACAATGTGATGCCCTGTTATGTTGGAATAAGGTTACTTTGTTCAAAATTTTTATATAATAATAAACAGAGTTTTTGATTTGTTCTACAGCCTTGTTTCACAAATTCTTCTGTGGAGTATGTACGCATCCATCCCCTTATGTTATCAAGAAATATTTCTGTGCTTCATTTACTTCACCCCCAATATGTGGTATAGCAATTTAAACTGTGATATATGCCTCCAACATCAAGATTTGTCAGTTAATATCACAGCCAGAGATATTTACATTTTGATGTGGATTATCGTTACACATATTTATCAGTATTTATTGAGGGTATCAACATTAAATCATGATTTTATGAACCTGTCAGATTTTTGCTCTATTCCTTTTCATTTAATCTTAGATTTCACAACTGTCTTGACAGTAACAAAAGCAGTGTTTGCAACAGCACTTGGTAGTTGCTCTTACTTTAACAAATCATTTATATATTTTGAGCAATAATGTCTCTGCCAAGCTTAGCTGATGTTAAAACATGGGTAAGGTGTTGTCAGTCTATGGATTGCTACTTCTGAAAACAGTCTGTGTAAGATTATAATTTACAATGTATTCCACTAATTTTAAATTCTTTATGCAATCACTTACCTGACAAATACGTTGGTTACTGCTTAGATGATTATAAGAAATATTCTTTTTGAAAATGCAAATTTAACAAAATATTCAAGACACCTTTTTTTCAAAAACTGCTTAAAATATATGCTTGAACAATAAATGTTCTAGGGTAATAATAAATCTGAATGGATTTGGTACCCACAAATTTTATTATCCTAGATAATCAACATCAGAATCATTTAAGATGATGATTATCTAAGATAATAAAATTTGTGGGTACCAAATCCATTCAGATTTATTATTACCCTAGAACATTTATTGTTCAAGCATATATTTTAAGCAGTTTTTGAAAAAAAGGTGTCTGGAATATTTTGTTAAATTTGCAAATTTTATTATCCTAGATAAAGTGAATAATAACACTTACTAGAATTTCTTTCTTTTTCTTTTTCTGCAATTTCAAGAGCTTCAGTAACATACTGTTGCCGAAGTTTCTGTTTCTCTTCTTTAGTAACTGATGCTTCCAAACTTTCCCAGATTTTATGTTCCAATTTCTGTAGCTCAAAAATGATCTCTGTATCGGTAAAGGTGCAATTGCTTTCAGAGTTTTTCACAGGTGCCCACAAGAAAACCTCAAAGAGAAATGGAGGATAATGTGCCTGGAAAAAAAAAAAATACTTTGCAGTGATGCCTTACATAAATGAAGGACAAAGCAGTGTTGAAGAAATTTGAGACAAAACAGTGTTGAAGAAATTGGACACAATACTTAGGAAACAGATGGTCATTAGCCTAGCACAACCATATGTTTTTCAGTTTGTTTTGCTGAATAAGATGATGCAATGGTTAAGACATTGGATTGATATTTGAATAAAGAACTTTCCAGTTCCCATGAGGACATTCACATTTATGTTTTCAGTAGTTTTCCTATGTCACTTGAGGTGAATGCCAAGATGGTGCCATAGTACTTTCATTCACTCACCCATTGTATCCCGTCAATCCCTTCAGGGATGTGGAAAGAGTCAAAATATACATTAAGAGGCAAAGCAACTTGACTAGCACTAGTCTATTTAAACTGATAATTGTTGTATTTACTTCTAGATTACCAGTAATTTATGTTTGTATGTTAGGAGAAAAATAGTTACTTTGGGGGGGGGGGGGGGGGAGGGGAGCCAGTATACAGGGTGTTCTGGGAGGAATTATCAATATTCTCAGATAGGACAGGAATGATTGTTCGAAGCAAAAAGGTTTACTAAAATACTAAAAATAGGCTCTAAAATGCATACCTTAAGAACTATGAGCACTTCCTCACCTTCAATACTGTCAAATAAATCTCTTCTACTGCAAGATCTTTGGTTTTCATACTTTGACAGATGGTAGTATGGACCAAAACAAGAAAAAAATGACAAGTAAACATGGACTCTAAAGTGCATACCTTAAGAGCTAGATCAATCCTTCATCTACACTACTATGAAACATATCTCTTCTACTGAAGAGCTATGAGCACTTGTTCATCTTCACTACTGTGAAAAACTTCTTTTCTTCTGAGCAAATGCTCAAAGCTGTTAAGGTGTTGATTTTAGAGCTTATGTTTACCAGACATAAGCAGTGTATGCAACAGTGCTTGGTAGTTGCTCTTACTTTAACAAATTATTTACACATATTTTGAGCGATAATGTCTCTGCCAAGCTTAGCTGATGTTAAAACATGAATAAGGTGTTGTCAGTCTATGGATTTATCCTTACTAACTCTTAGCAAGATATTGAAAGCAAAGAGCTTGCAGCAGAAGGGATTTGTTCTACATATCAAAGATGAATAAGTGTTCATGGCTCATATGGTATGCATTTTAAAGTCTATGGTTGCTACACTTTTTTGCTTTGAATGATCACTTACTGTCGTGTACCTAACATTGACCAATCCTCCTGTGACGCCCTGTATAGAAAGCTGACAGTATTCTGTGTAATGTTACATAATTCCTTTCTTTGAATAATTAGATGAAATCAGCAGCTAAATAATGTGAGAAGAGAATTAGTGGCTTTTTCAAAGTAGCTTTTTCCTGTATAGAAAGTTACCTGGAAGTAATTCCTATTATTATCAGTGCAAATAAAATAGCTTTAATCATAGTTTATTGTCAGTATAATTAACAGAAACAGACTGCAGCGACTACAAACTCATTTCTTTACAACCATTGCAATTACAAGAAAGAAAATAACAACTGAAAAACTAAAATTAGGTCTCATCACATTGAAAGTCTGACTGTTGATTGTCTATGTTTCTTATATGAAGCCAGGGAGAGAACATCTTAGCCTTCCAGCAAAAGTACGTCCTCCCTTTCTCCATATACAAATAAATAAAATTGCAGTTATTTTTTGACATAGTAATCTTTTAGATCTATGTCCTTTGTGCAACCTTTTCAATTAGGTAGATTTCATCAATGATGTGTGAGTCTGAAAAACCTCTACATCATTTGTCTATGGTTCTCATAAACTCTTAATTGGGCTCAAAACATTTTCCAGATGCAACTTTCTTTAGGCCTTGGAATAAGTGAACACTTTAGCTCTTGGAATAAGTGGACATGATACAGTGGAAATCCTGGTGAATAGAGCATATGTTCCAATTATCAGTTCTTCCCATGAAGAGTAAAGCAAAATTGCTAGTCTGGGGTAGTGGTGGCAGAGGTATAACTGGTTAGTGTTCAATGGTTTGTCAGTGAGAAGAGGAGAGGTATGGTGTGCTTCGCTCGTAGAGTGCTGACTGTGCTGTAACCCCCTCCCCCCACCCACTCCGACCAATGGCTGCATGACCATCCAATACTCTTTTCCTTCACAGCTTAACAGCTGTATTCCCTGTGATATTGTCACATGACAGTGGATGGCAGATGGGGATGGTCACTTCGAGGAAAGCTGCAACACTGGTTGTCGTAAAGACAGTGCAGGGTGATCCAGATGTTACTGCACTACTTGTGTAGATACTGGTCTTGATTCAAACAAGACCTTTTTGTTGCTCAAGGTACCTGCTGCACGACCCTGGGCAACTGAGTGAACAACATGTTTGTTCTCCGGAGCACTGGTAGCATGGGGCCACTGAAATTCTGCACGGAGTTCAGTATCACCCTCCTGAACCCATTAATTCCATCTCTGAATGGCAGTTACAGAATCCAAACTGACAATAAGCTGCAGTGTCAATAGGCCACAATCCTGCTCCTATCAAAATCCTGTATGTGCCCACAGACATTTCTCCTCCTTACACAAGACATAACAAGATCCTCTTAGAAACAAACATTTATGAAATGCGATTTTTAATAAGAAACTCACACAGTAAGCTTTCCTTATACACAGAATATAGATGGCATAACTATGCTCACTTTGTGTGGTTGCACTGAAATTCTTATCATTTGCCTATTCAATCACAAAGTACACTTCATGCCAGTGTGATGCTTGTATAATGCCACCTCCATGATGTTGCAGAATGGTCAGCTGTGTAATTGGCAAAGAGCAGAGGAAACTAAATTAACTGTTGAAGGAGCACCTAAATTAACTGAAAGGCATGCTCAGGCATGCTCCTCACTAATAGTTTCTATGACTCTGAATCAAGCAATAACTGCAGTTATGCATCAGATAAGTGTGTATGAAAAAAACCGTTCACCATCTTTTAGTTTGCCAGATAAATCCTCTGGCTTAGGTTGTCCCGATGCTACCCCATGGGGCACAGGCTTTGGGAGGGCACCTGTCATCTCACTTGTGAGCAGGTGCAACTAGCGTAGACTATCCACCAGGTAATTATATTGCACGTATTGGACACATGCGCGAACTATTTGGCAACACCTGTCACAGGTGTGTGGCTATAGCAGTAGTTGCGTACACTACAGCCTGGCTGCCCGACAGTGTGTCACCTGTTTGCACTCCTCTGCGCAGCTGCTGTCAATAGCTGGGTACACGAGTTGGAGAGGCCTACTCTGGCTACTGCAATGGACAGTAATCCACAACTGACTATGAGATTACTGTGGCTTTTAAATCACCACAGACGTGGTGTTTTTCATTACTTTTGTGAGTGAGCGCTATTAATGTAGCCCTTGAACTACGAGCTACTGGTATGATAACGTCTAACTCCTATAGTGTGTTTAGCTCGAAGTCTACTTCCTCCTTAAGCATATGCAGGACTGGGTGGGCTCAAAAAATGTGACAAAATGGAGGGGAGCAATTGTATGTGCAGGGTGGGCTCAATAAATGTGACAAAATGGAGGGGAGCAGTTGTATGTGCAGTTCAGGTGAATGAGTCTTACCAGATAACCACACAAATAACCTCATGAATTCTCTTGTCCATAGCTAGAAAGATAACAGCTAACATTACCTCGCACTGAGAACCCACACATGGTAAAAGTGGTAACATCAAAAATATTCTGCATGCTAACGAATGCTACTAACAGAAATGTTATTTGATGTATAGCCTTTCTGTATTCTGCACGTGTTGACAAACCATCTTTCATGAGAATATACTGATCACGGTAATCAAGAATCACTGTGAGGGTGCAAGGCTAGGAAACCCTTATTTTACAAAGATCTCCTGATTCCTCAAAATACTGAAAAACCAGTATCTACTTTTAAAATTTACAGTTAAAGTTTCAAATCTACCATGAGTTCAGTCTCTGTCTTCTGTGGCAATCCTGATCTGGGGTCCAAGTGAAAAATGGAGTGAACTAGAGCTATAGATCTGTTACTCTCTGCATATGGAAACACAATATGCAAATGCCCTCTCCTATGACAGTAAAGGCACTCTAAAGTTTTAAAGGAACATTTCTGCCAAGAGTGCATTTGAAAATAATCAGTGCAGAAAGATAATACCCAGCCAGGGTAACACTGGTTTTGGTTCTGAAGAAGCTGATGATGGGGCTGAGAAGTGCACTAATTGTGATACAGCTTGGTGCTTGGCAGTTTATTTATGAGAGCAGGGGAAATGTTGCACTGAGGTGTCCAGGTGCTGCACAGCCACACGTTTCTTTAACTGACACGGGTAATGGACAGAGTCAACGTAAGCTGTGCAGAGTACAACTCCTCTAATTGTGAGTGGTCTTCAAAGTTCTGTTTGGCTGCAATAGAAACCTCATGTGCTTCAGGCAAAGTTAAAAATTTACCTAATCTCAGGTCAAAAAATTTTAGAGCTGTTGACATGACTTCACTACTTGGGGCCAAGCAAATTACTACATCTTGTGTTAGTGAAATTACATAGATTTGTCTGCATTGAGGATTGGTGCACTTAAATTGACAATGATGATTAAATCCTTTAAAGTCTGCATTGAAAGAATTATAACCCAGCAATGACTTCACATCTCTTGCTAGTGAAACTGGCCAACAACTCACGAAGTTTAGTGAAAGACAAGGCACTGGGATTGCCTAATACCTCCAGCTTATGCAACAAGCTTAAAATATCAGGAGCCCTGGACCAGAGGAACAAGAATTGCTGCTCATGTGAAGTTACCAGAAACACCAAGAAAGAATCTTGAAGAAGATGCAGGAAATTTTCCCACTCTTCTGAAGCTTAGTAAACACACAATTACTTGGCCAGTACTGCTATGGGACGTAACATTATAGTGATCAGTCACAAATGCACAAGAACATGTAAGGTTGTCAATGACTGTTAAAAACAGAGCCGAAAATGAAGGCAAATCAATAGTTCATACGCAGAGTGTAACTGTATGATATGCAATGGTGATGGCAAGTGGACATGACCAAACTGCAGGTCTGAAGCTTTGATGACATGGATATAGGTGGCTGGTATCTTGACATCAGAGAGCTTATTTGAATCCCAGAAAATACTATCATAATTTTGCTGGCAGGTGAAATATCCTTTCCCTTGTGTGTTCTAGGGCCACTGGCTTCTACCTACTGCTTGATTTTTGCTTCGTTTCTTGTGTTAAGTGGTGTACACTTGTCTCATCCATACTAAAAAACCAGCATACAAAATCAGTTAGAATTTATTTGAAATAACCCAAAAATTACTGATAAATATGCATTCACATCTGATTTCAGTCAACATTTACAAATGAAACAACCAATTAGCATTAAGTTATCTCAACAAAGGAAGTTTGAGCTGACTTTCCTGTATGAAACGCAACCACTCGCCTACAGCTGACTCGTGTTTGGCACATAGAAACAGGTAACAGAAAATTATTTATTATTGGTTTTGAAGCTCTTGCTCGTTCTCCAGTAGAAGCACACATGTTCGTGCTCACGACAACAAAGACACCCAAATGCACATGCCTATGGTCGAGGTGAGACTGGCTTAGTGTACATTTGGGTGTCTGTGTATGAATGTGTGTGCTTCTACTAGGGAAAGGGAAAAAGTTCAAATGCTAGAACAAATAAGTTCCTGTTGCACGTTTGTAAGTGCCACAAATCAGTCAGCTATAGATCTGACATAATTTTGAAAAAGGGTGAGCTTTGCTTATGGCATCTACTGTGGCATCCATTTGTGCTGACTGAGGTTAACATAGGAAACCCAATTTGTGGATGACTGGGCTGAGTTCTGAATCTATCTCCTCCCAGTTATACGGTCTCTCTTGCACCAGAACTTTTAGTAGATTTTTCCTTCGTGTGTTACTACAAGGATGATTTGAAGTATTTGGTTTCATAGTAAAAATGAGAATTTATGTTTTCAAAAACCTTTTATTTTTCAAGATTATCTTGTATGAAGCTAATAAACTTTATCCAGTGGCAGTTCAGTGACTTTTTCAATCTTTGTAGTGTCGCCATGGAAGTGCTCTACAGCTGCAATCAATTTTTAATAAGACAAAAAATGCTGACCAGCAAGGAAGGATTTGAGCTTTGGGAAGAGAGCAAAATCTGGAAAATAGGGCAGACATTCCAACACTTCATACTGCTGATTCTTCAATTTTCTCTTTGGTATCGGGCCGTATGGAAGTTGAATGCCTGCCGAACCAAATGGACCTTTATGGACAATAGAAGGCAGTGTTGCCGCAGTGCTGCACTCGCCTTGTGAGTGTGCCACTTTCTCGCCACATGAATACACCACCCAATAGCATCCCTCAAGGCTGGCTTAAATAACACCACACCTCGACTTCTCATTCATACAGTGTGTCATGTAATTTGTGTGATACTGTTCAGTACTGGCTTCACCATATTAATGGCTGCTCATCAACACTTTGCTTTGGTATTGGTTTTGTTCAATTTGGGATGTGGCTCACACTTCACCAGTTGACAGTGTTACGTTGAAAGTTTATTGCATTTCGTTGTCGCATAGGTTGCTTGCTCTTGTTGTGTCTGGTCCACCATTCAGTCAGCCTTGTTGCTTGACTCCAGTGTGGGTCTTCTTGCACTGTCATTGTTTCTCTCCAATTTTTCTGATGTATGCACCAGTATCTGCCTACTCACAGATATAGCCTCCCCCATTACCGAGAAACTTTTATGGTCGCATCTATTGTATTAATGAAAGATGACTTTGTTTTTCTACTGTGAATTAGATCTTTTTTCTTGGATTCTTGCATACAGATCCACTGGAAGGTTACAATGTTATTCCCCAGTTATTCTTTCACTTTTTGAAGACAGTCAATTAACAGAATTCCTTTCATGTACAAAAACGCCATTGCCACATTTTCTTGCTGATAAATACATCTTCACTTTCTTTGGAGCTGTAACAGCAGCTTCTATCTAATGTTCTGGTTGTCATTTCAATTCTGGAGTGGAGTTTGAAACTGTGTTTTTCCGCTGTCTCTTACCAATAAAGAAAATAACTTTTGTTACCCCAAAAATCTTCCAAACGTGATTGGGAATAGTCGTGTGAATTTGTTTCTGATCCTGTCTTTCACAGAGCTTGCTCAAACGCAGTTCTTCACGCATCATGTTCTTTTGGAATCACTAAAATATTGGCAATTTCTTGCATCTTCCAAGGTCACACTGTGCACTTTTTCCAAAATTTCTTATGTTGTTGCACTTCTTAGACATGCTTCACACAGATAATTTTGGATACTTTGTTTAAATTAGGCAGCCCACCAAACACATTTAAAATTTAGAAGGACTTTTGGTTGGTGTTGAACCTTCTTTATCTAAAATTTTTTATAATTATTTATTGAAGTTAAAAGAAGTAAACAAGCAGAATATAAGTTAGGCTAGATGTAGTAACTTACCAGATGTATCTGTTAGCTGTTTGATCATAAAAGTGTCTGTGTTGGCAAATACTGTGAGTTCAAAAAATTCACTGCAACTGTATACCCAGGTTCAAAGAAAAACAGCAAGGTTTTTTCATAACATTTGAGGAACAATAAGACGTTGTTGCATGTTTATATAAAAGGTACGCCTTTGTTTTATAAAAAATCAACTCGTGATTACAGGCTGAAAAACATTTCATCACTGTATAACAAAGGAACACATGGTTATTTATCAGTGAGAAAAAATATAAATAAAAGTAAAAATCTTAAGAAAACGGAAGCCATAGAAATAAAATTATCAATTGAGATTTTGCAGATGAGTTAAGTTATGTAGAAACAGAGAAGCCCACTGAACTAACTGTTCATCAATAGCTATTTTTGTATCATCATTTGGATGTTCTAGTTCACATATCTTGATGAGGCCCTTGTGATACACAAATTGATTGCTTAAACAAGAAATTGACTATATTTTCTCTTGGATGAGGACACTAGTTAAATGAAAATATTTACAAACTAAGGTCTATGTTAGTAACAAGGTGAAAATTCAAGACTGAAAATATATTTTAGGTAAGGTTTTTGTGACATGCTCCATCAGCTTCACTTTACAGAAATATTATCTAGCTGAGTGGTCAGCATGACGTAACGTCTTGCCAAGGGGCCCGGGTTCGATTTCCAGCTGGGTTGGAGATTTTCTCCACTCAGGGACTGTGTTGTGTTGTCCTAATCATTGTCTCATCCTCATCAACATGCACGTCATTGAAGTGGCGTCAACTCAAAAAATTTGCACCAGGTGAGCGGGAGGCTCTAGCCACACGATATTTCATTTCATTTCATCTGAGTGCACAAAAAGGCAGTACCTGCAGCAATGGAGATATGACTCATGAGGACAGCAAATGGATGCATTAAGAATCCTTATAAGATTAGGACCTAAGGGGAAATGTGAATGATACTGGATCATGGGCTTTTGTGTAGATGTTTTACAGATGTGGAAATTGGGCACTTCGTGACCACTGGATGACAATTTTCTGAAACCATCACTGTATACTCTGTACCACCCACAGGTCTGAAACTACTGGTCCTTCTTCTATACATGCATCATAAAGATCATAGCTAAAATTTTTCAGTTTCATTAGCCTTATGAATTACATGAAAAAGTGGCAGTCACATTAAGCAATAGAAAACTTTTTAATTTCTCCTTCAATTGTTGAATGATTTCTTGTTAGTATTAGGTGGTGTCTTTCCGAAACCAGCAGCCTGAGAGATGAATAGTAACGACCATTAATAATACATAAGGAACATTTCAGAATTATTCAAGTCAATATTTAAGTGTTTCAGATCTTGAAGTAAATTTTGTACAATACACATGCAAGAAAGCAAAAATTCCAATTTAATATGAGCGGCGGCATCCTCTGTAGACACTGTTCTAGCAACCAATACTGATCATTACCACTGTAGACTTATGTTCTTGTCATCATTTCCCTATCCCAGATTGGTACTCCGCAATACTCCACCTTACTGACTGATTAGAGTGATGTCTCATATGGGTAAATGTCAATTTTTCAATCCTCTGCTATCAATATATGTTTGTTACAATATTCATCTTCAGGTCAAGCCAACTGGCCTCGATGGTACGACTGTGCAAGAGGTCAGTTGCTTCTGTTATTCATAAAATGCACTGATATTGGTAACCAATGTTTGGTTGCTTGAAGATCAATAGTTTTCAACATATGGGTAAATGTCAATTTTTCAATCCTCTGCTATCAATATATGTTTGTTACAATATTCATCTTCAGGTCAAGCCAACTGGCCTCGATGGTACGACTGTGCAAGAGGTCAGTTGCTTCTGTTATTCATAAAATGCACTGATATTGGTAACCAATGTTTGGTTGCTTGAAGATCAATAGTTTTCAACTCCAGCATTTGGCATTTCTGGAATAGCTTTCCTTTGATTGTGACTGTGAGTGTGTTAGCTAGCATGAATAGAAACACATTGCTTGAACAGTTTCAGCAGAACTATAATTGTTTAGTAAATAAGCACTGGATCAGCATTATTGTTTATTATCCAATGCATAGATAAGAAAAATGTCTCACATATTAGAAGATAAAGCCTCCAGAAACTCCTACAAAAAAAGTAACAGAATCAATCAGCAAAATTAGTATCCCACATCCTACAATTTAATTGCTGCAGAATTCTAAAATACATTTATGTTGGAAAAGTTAGGACAAAAATTGTAATACTGCAATGATCTAATGATGCTTCAAAAGTCAAAGAGATCACAGAAGTGTATATATATATATATATATATATATATATATATATATATATATATATATATATATAAACAAAGATGATGTGACTTACCAAATGAAAGTGCTGGCAGGTCGACAGACACACAAACGAACACAAACATACACACAAAATTCAAGCTTTCGCAACAAACTGTTGCCTCATCAGGAAAGAGGGAAGGAGAGGGAAAGACGAAAGGATATGGGTTTTAAGGGAGAAGGTAAGGAGTCATTCCAATCCCGGGAGCGGAAAGACTTACCTTAGGGGGAAAAAAGGACGGGTATACACTCGCACACACACACATATCCATCCACACATATACAGACACAGCCGGCCGAAGTGGCCGTGCGGTTAAAGGCGCTGCAGTCTGGAACCGCAAGGCCGCTACGGTCGCAGGTTCGAATCCTGCCTCGGGCATGGATGTTTGTGATGTCCTTAGGTTAGGTAGGTTTAACTAGTTCTAAGTTCTAGGGGACTAATGACCTCAGCAGTTGAGTCCCATAGTGCTCAGAGCCATTTGAACCATATACAGACACAAGCAGACATCTCTCAGAGATAGAGATGTCTGCTTGTGTCTGTATATGTGTGGATGGATATGTGTGTGTGTGCGAGTGTATACCCGTCCTTTTTTCCCCCTAAGGTAAGTCTTTCCGCTCCCGGGATTGGAATGACTCCTTACCTTCTCCCTTAAAACCCATATCCTTTCGTCTTTCCCTCTCCTTGCCTCTTTCCTGATGAGGCAACAGTTTGTTGCGAAAGCTTGAATTTTGTGTGTATGTTTGTGTTCGTTTGTGTGTCTGTCGACCTGCCAGCACTTTCATTTGGTAAGTCACATCATCTTTGTTTTTAGATATATTTTTCCTACGTGGAATGTTTCCCTATAAGCGCTGGCAGGTCGATAGACACACAAACAAACACAAATATACACACAAAATTCAAGCTTTCGCAACAAACTGTTGCCTCATCAGGAAAGAGGGGAAGGAGAGGGAAAGACGAAAGGATGTGGGTTTTAAGGGAGAGGATAAGGAGTCATTCCAATCCCGGGAGCGGAAAGACTTACCTTAGGGGAAAAAAAGGACAGGTATACACTCGCACACACACCCATATCCATCCACACATACAGACACAAGCAGGCATATTTAAAGACAAAGAGTTTGGGCAGAGATGTCAGTCGAGGTGGAAGAGTAGAGGCAAAGAAGTTGTTGAAAGACAGGTGAGGTATGAGTGGCGGCAACTTGAAATTAGCGGAGATTGAGGCCTGGTGGATAACGAGAAGAGAGGATATACTGAAGGGCAAGTTCCCATCTCCGGAGTTCGGATAGGTTGGTGTTGGTGGGAAGTATCCAGATAACCCGGACGGTGTAACACTGTGCCAAGATGTGCTGGCTGTGCACCAAGGCATGTTTAGCCACAGGGTGATCCTCATTACCAACAAACACTGTCTGCCTGTGTCCATTCATGCGAATGGACAGTTTGTTGCTGGTCATTCCCACATAGAATGCATCACAGTGTAGGCAGGTCAGTTGGTAAATCACGTGGGTGCTTTCACACGTGGCTCTGCCTTTGATCGTGTACACCTTCCGGGTTACAGGACTGGAGTAGGTGGTGGTGGGAGGGTGCATGGGACAGGTTTTGCACCGGGGGCGGTTACAAGGATAGGAGCCAGAGGGTAGGGAAGGTGGTTTGGGGATTTCATAGGGATGAACTAACAGGTTACGAAGGTTAGGTGGACGGCGGAAAGACACTCTTGGCGGAGTGGGGAGGATTTCATGAAGGATGGATCTCATTTCAGGGCAGGATTTGAGGAAGTCGTATCCCTGCTGGAGAGCCACATTCAGAGTCTGGTCCAGTCCCGGAAAGTATCCTGTCACAAGTGGGGCACTTTTGTGGTTCTTCTGTGGGGGATTCTGGGTTTGAGGGGATGAGGAAGTGGCTCTGGTTATTTGCTTCTGTACCAGGCTGGGAGGGTAGTATTTTTCCACGTGGAATGTATATATATATATATATATATATATATATATATATATATATATATATATATATATATATATGCTTTGACTATTTGACCAAAAAAGTGAGACAGAAAGAGTTTAAAATTTTTAACAGCCATATGGGCAGAAATGTCTTCGCATAAATTTGGAAGATGTCTAGAGCATTTGGAGATACATAACCTACATTAAAAGTTAAGTGGCCTTTGCAAAGGGAAGTATAGGCTGGCTGTTTTTTTTATGGGACTAGCTTATGCATATCCCCTCATTTGTAACAGAAATTCAACATCACTTTTCCTCTCATCACAATGAGGTTCAGAGTACAGGTACACATAAGCAGGTTATTTCAGAACCTCGTTATGTTCAGGCGTGTTCTTACCACGTTGCTCCCATAAGCAATTATAAGATAATTCAATTTCTTCATTCTTTTTCATTCTTAGGAGAGTTCATTTTAAGTCTTTGTTTCTGTAAGACTACTGCAAGGTCCCACAGGTTGAGATAACACAATACATTATGAGTATTATTGTTCGTGATATACATTAACATCTTCACTGCCTCTTGCAGTCAGGTTGGTATCTGCAACTTTGTTTCGCATTTTCATCAATTGTAATTACTGGTAATTGGTGCATGCCAGTCCAAGGGACCAAATGTTATCAATGGGTGGGAGATTTTTAATTTAAAGATGAATTAATTAAAGTGTAAGAGTCCTCAGCGATTCTAATACATTGTCAAAAAGATGATTTCTGAATGTGAAAATTTGAATGTAAATGACAGTGATCATGGAACAGACAAAAACTATCTGGAAGTAAGGAAATAAACTGAATAATTAACACGTAATAATGATTCAGGTTCACTTTTCATGTAAGAAGAACACAAGTACACATCATGGTAATGATAGTCTGTGAGCTTGTTTTACTCACGTTTGAAAGTGAATACCTTCTTATCAAGCAGAACATCAGCTTTTCATCAGACATGTTAACTTTAGCATTTCAGATACATTTATTGACATTATATAAGCATTCATTAAAATCTGCTTCAAAATATCAAATAGTATTGCCTCATAAATATTACCAAGAGAACCAGTAACACTATGAAGCATTGGTAAATAAATATTGTCACAAACCATTGGATTTACATTACTGACTAAATGACACCACTTTGTATCCTTTATATGCACATGATCTGCAAAACACTATGATGGAATGGCTGCTTAAATGCCTATGTACACACTGTACTTAATCTAATTTGTCTTTGGAGTTCTTTTGGGAGCTGATATATATTTCTAGATTCTGTGCTTAATACTGGTTCTTGAAACTTCATACATAAGCTTTAGTAGCATAATTTGTATCCCTCTTCAAATGTCTGTCAATTCAGGTTTCCAGCATTTCTGTGACACTCTCCATAGAATCATAAAAACCAGTGACCATTCATGCTGCTCTTCTCTGAATATGTTAAATATTCACTGTCAGTCCTACTTGGTATAGGTCCCATACACTTGAGCCATACTTTTAAGAAAGGGTGCACAACAGCTCTGCATGCAGTCTCCTTTGTAGACTGGCTGTATTTTCACAGCTCCCTGCAAATGAACCTAAATCTGTCACGTGCTTTACCAACAACTGAGCCAGGTGCTTGTATGGGATCACTGATTCCAATTATGACTTATGTTGTTAATATACGACATGAACAGAAAAAAATCCCAATACTCTTCCTGGAGAATTATTTATACTTCTGTTATTATTATATTTTTAATTATTTATACTTCTGTTATTTATACCTCTGTTGATGGCCCCTCAATCAAAATAGTATACTGCATTGTCACTACCTACAAATGCTCAATCAAGTGATAAATTCTGATTGATACCCCAACTGATTGTGTCATTGTCAATAAAGGTTGGTGTCGTACAAGTCAAATGCTTTTGGAAGTCAAGAAATTCGGTATTCATCTGACTGCCTCATTATGTGATCTTCAGGATGTTGCATAAAGCACAAGCTGGATTTCACTTGTGTGATGTTTCTGGGATCCATGCTTACTGGCATGAGAATATCATTCTGTTCAAGACTCCTCATTATGTTATCTAGTTTACCCCAATTGCATTATTCATAGTTTCTGGACAATACATGTTCATAATACACATCAAAATACTTGTTAGAGACTTGTCCATTACGCAATGTATGTTTTCTGAATTTACTGCGCAGTTTTAAGTTTGACGGTGATGTGCACTAAATACGGCAAAGGGTCTTTACATATGGCACGAACAAAAACATAGTGCTTTGCTACAGGTCAAAGTGTTACCACAACCTTTATCTGGTAGTCAAATTCTTTTGCTTGGCCTACTTTCAACCAAATTATCACGTGTCAACCTAATCTAGACCTAGGGCTATGGTACAAATCAAACTGTCACAACTTCTAAGATTTGTAGAGTCCGGAGGGCCAAATATGACACTATAACTGAGGTTTCTTCTGCCAATGGCCTTGCCGTAGTGGTAACACCAGCTCCTGTCAGATCACCGAAGTTAAACGCTCTTGGGCTGAGCTAGCACCTGGATGGGTGACCATTACTGTTGGGCCTTTCAAGGCTTGTTCAGATGGGGTTTAGAAGTGAGGTTTCTTCTAATGTTTTCTGTTACATCTGAGGATGAGTCAAGTGATCAACAGAAAGAGCCAATTATTAGTTTACACCCACCTCTGATATTCAGTTCTACCCATATAAACTCACATGTAGCTTCAGTTTCTATCTTTGCGAGCTAAAGTTTCTTGTCTGTTGAGAAAAATACATCACTTTCATTTCCTATCTGGCTATCCTTCCAATACACACTTACAGCCCAAAAATCTCAGTAATGTCAATCTCTGGCTTTAGCCAGCTTTCTGCACATAATATCCTAGATATTAGTTGAAGAAATAGAAGGTCCTTTAATTATTTATCTTACGGGTAGGCCTATTTATTTCCAATCTGTTGGTTAACAGTTCACGTGGAAAGATGATTTGCAGTGTTAGTATCAGTTTTGTTCGCTGAATATGTGAAAAGCCTTACAACAGGGATAGCAAATACGTGTGAGAAATTGTTATACAAAGGGAGACAGTGCTAAGGTTGGCAAAAATTGCCACAACTGATTTGGGTCTTTTAATTCCAGTTGCTGATAAAAAGAACTGGTTGGTCTAAAGACAACAGACCAATGAGTCTTAAATATCGACCATTTTCTGGAATGAAGATCGAAACTGATGCGTTGCCGAAGGCAACATTAACACATAAAGCACGAGTTAACTACTTTATTTCAACTTCGTTATTGTAGATGGGTTAGTCGCTAAATTTACCTTTATATATTTGTCCAGTGTAAAAATGTCTACGTTTTTGGAGTTTACGTTTCTAAGACGAACTTTGATAATGACAACAGCTTCTGTTTGTCGCCAGTCGTAATCTGTTACGAGAATAGGCATGGCACACGGTAAGCACTAGACACTATAATAAAAGAGATAGCGCAGGGTTATTAAATTGCGAGTAAACTGTTCGCCACGTTGGATGCGCTACCATGGAGACAGAAATAACGTTCCCATGCCGTAACCAGCAACAACATTATTCAAGTTCTTACCATCCTCAGCACTTCTCATCTTGGCAAAAACCAGCTCACGATACTATATACTCCCGTCTGATTATTACAACAACAACAATAATTACGATTAGAAAATGTCCTTCGAGCACATCACAGTAAAAAAAAATTAAATTATCACACACGTGTATGGTTGGTGGTCAAAGTAAAAAATTACACCTATTCGATAAATAATCATGGCTACAACACATGTGCACTTATTGTACAGGAGCAAATATTTTATTTCACTACATTTTTTTAAATATAAATTAGTTGGTTAGTAGAAGTTTAACTGTATTCACCGATAATGCTTTAGAATAATTCAGAATGTTTTTCACGACTTAAAAATGATGATAGAACAGAAAGTCATTTAAATGCATTTTAAAAACTGTTAGCTCAGATGGCAACCCAGTTCTAAGCAAAGAAGGGAAGGCAGAAAGGTGGAAGGAGTATATAGAGGGTTTATACAAGGGCGATGTACTTGAGGAGAATATTATGGAAATGGAAGAGGATGTAGATGAAGACGAAATGGGAGATAAGATACTGCGTGAAGAGTTTGACAGAGCACTGAAAGACCTGAGTCGAAACAAGGCCCTGGGAGTATACAACATTCCATTAGAACTACTGATGGCCTTGGGAGACCCAGTCATGACAAAACTCTACCATCTGGTGAGCAAGATGTATGAGACAGGCGAAATACCCACAGACTTCAAGAAGAATATAATAATTCCAATCCAAAGAAAGCAGGTGTTGACAGATGTAAAAATTACCGAACTATCAGTTTAATAAGTCACAGCTGCAAAATACTAACACGAATTCTTTACAGACGAATGGAAAAACTGGTAGAAGCGGACCTCGGGGAAGATCAGTTTGGATTCCGTAGAAATGTTGGAACACGTGAGGCAATTCTAACCTTACGACTTATCTTAGAAGAAAGATAAAGGAAAGGCAAACCTACGTTTCTAGCATTTGTAGACTTAGAGAATGCTTTTGACAATGTTAACTGGAATACTCTCTTTCAAATTCTGAAGGTGGCAGGGGTAAAATACAGGGAGCGAAAGGCTATTTACAATTTGTACAGAAACCAGATGGCAGTTATAAGAGTCGAGGGGCATGAAAGGGAAGCAGTGGTTGGGAAAGGAGTGAGACAGGGTTGTAGCCTCTCCCCGATGTTATTCAATCTGTATATTGAGCAAGCAGTAAAGGAAACAAAAGAAAAATTCGGAGTAGGTATTAAAATTCATGGAGAAGAAATAAAAACTTTGAGGTTCGCCGATGACATTGTAATTCTATCAGCGACAGCAAAGGACTTGGAAGAGCAGTTGAACGGAATGGACAGTGTCTTGAAAGGAGGATATAAGATGAACATCAACAAAAGCAAAACTAGGATAATAGAATGTAGTCAAATTAAATCGGGTGATGCTGAGGGAATTAGATTAGGAAAGGAGTTTTGCTATTTAGGGAGTAAAATAACTGATGATGGTCGAAGTAGAGAGGATATAAAATGCAGACTGGCAATGGCAAGGAAATCGTTTCTGAAGAAGAGAAATTTGTTAACATCGAGTATAGATTTAAGTGTCAGGAAGTCGTTTCTGAAAGTATTTGTATGGAGTGTAGCCATGTATGGAAGTGAAACATGGACGATAACTAGTTTGGGCAAGAAGAGAATAGAAGCTTTCGAAATGTGGTGCTACAGAAGAATGCTGAAGATAAGGTGGGTAGATCACGTAACTAATGAGGAGGTATTGAATAGGTTTGGAGAGAAGTTTGTGGCACAACTTGACTAGAAGAAGGGATCAGTTGGTAGGACATGTTTTGAGGCATCAAGGGATCACAAATTTAGCATTGGAGGGCAGCGTGGAGGGTAAAAATCGTAGAGGGAGACCAAGAGATGAATACACTAAGCAGATTCCGAAGGATGTAGGTTGCAGTAGGTACTGGGAGATGAAGGAGCTTGCACAGGATAGACTAGCATGGAGAGCTGCATCAAATCAGTCTCAGGACTGAAGACCACATCAACAACAACAGTATATTCAAGCTGATTATCCATTAAGGAAATAATCGAGACAAAAAAAAACGCAGAAAATTAGGACATTTTCTGACACTTGCCCATTACCGTGATGTGTGTTCTTGAATTTGAGAAGAAAGCAGATCAAGCCTTTTGTCTTGATTAATGCCACTGTGGGAATGTTTTCCATACAAGTAAGTGGATGCAGAAGGTAGTAACACGTGCACTGCTCTCCTTGCTAAATTGCGTGATTCTTTCCGAGTCTGGGCTGGGAATTTTTTGAGAGACTTCGAGTTAAATTCATTTCGAATTGTTGTATCAGTTGAGTTTTATTAGCGCCACCTGTTCTACTGTTGACAACTGGTCTCCTGTGATCATATCGAAGGGACTATGAATCCAATCATACTCAGATGAAGGTTCTGGAAATTTATTCTCGAACTGTTGACGAAGGTTTTCGTGATGTACTACACCAACTCTACTAATTTTACCTACATCCAACTAATTTTCTTTCACGAAATCATGCAGACAAGAAAATATCTCAAATCCATACAATGCATATTGTTAACAGATGAATAAAGAGATGGATTGATTGATTAACCTTCAAGTTTTTTCTTGAACCCAAGCACTTTCTCCATTAGAAAGATGATGTCATTACGGCCTTGAAGTAATACGTTAAGATCGTTCATTTTCTCAAAAACGTCTACCAAGTAGCTCAATATTAAAACCATCTTTCGTTCAGAAACAGAACCGCGAGTATAGGACTTCTATTCAGAAGGAGAAGACGAAGTTCATACTTAAGCTCCAAATCGCGACGAAGAACTTTACCATGAGACAACCAACTTACCTTCATAAGCGATAGAAGCAAATCATAAGTGGAGCCCATCTCCTCGCAAAGAATGGAAAATAACCTACTGTGTTTAGCTCATGCGTTCACAAAATTTACATCACCGACTTCATCGTTCAGCGCGTTATTGATTTCCGGTTGTACTACTTTAGAAGCCAATGCCTCCATTTGTGTCAGACTATGGCTGAATTTTTTAGGAGAAACAGCACACTCTCTTGTCCTGAACTCCTTTTTAGTTCCCGTACGTGCTGCCGCCGCATTGGTACATATACAAACACAATTTGTCCATGACAAAATGTTGTAAAAAGACAAAAATAAAAAAACGAGGAATTAGTAAGAAAGAAAATATGTTCGCCTGTAATCCTCTCTTCCACAACTTTACAAAATGGAATGTCCTCTTGCATTTCCTTTTCATAAAAGTAGCGTACAAAAACAAGAGGCTGGGAAAAATTTCCGATATCAGTACTGTCATCAAGCTCCTGCAATGTGAATTTTGGGTTATCATGAACACGTGTAGCAATCGATTTTTCATGTCAGTGGATATTGCATCAATAAGACGAGCCACGGTATCGACTTCAGACTCTTGCCAAACCTTTCTCCATGGATAAATTCGCACATTTTGACAGCGTCGGGAAGAATTAATTTTTCATCAATATTATGTGATTGCACACATCGCTTAAAAAATTCGATAGGTTTACTTACATGGTCTGGATGTTTTGTCTGCAGGCGTCTATTGAGTTTTATGGGATTCAAGCTATCGTTGGCTAAAATCTCCAAACAAAGAACACGTTATTGTCGCCTCATTATTCAAGAGAAATCTGGTGAGGCCTAATGTCAGATAATCAACTCGATATTTATGCATTTTGGTTTTGCGTTTAGAGCTACTATTGCTGATAGGAACAGAGGAAGGTGCGAAAGAAGAATGTACTTTCAAATTCGAGTCTTTTTTCTTTATTAAATAGAACTGCATAATTTAGGAGGAGAAGAGACACTTGGAGAATCACTTCCATGGAATCTCCTGTTACCACTTCGAATCAGCCACTTATTCCCCGGGAACAGCGGAACTTTGCGACTTTACTTTAGATACGGTTAGCTATATTTACTGATGACGCATCAGAACTCAACTCTAGCTAACTCACTGTCTTTGAACTACTCCAGAAATCTGGCTGAAATCGAATGGACAGTGTGACAACGGCTGCGATTAAAGATCTATTTTTCTAGTCAGTGTTGCAAGGAAGTTGTGGTCATGTTGTCGAACAATAGTTTGAGTCGCGAACGATGGCAGCCGAGTTTAGGCTTGTTCTGCACACCTAAGTCATGCGTTCTCCGATAGCCAATGAGCCTTTTCTAGTGTTCTGACCGCTCTGCCGTGAATAATATGTGTGGAATGCGAGCATTATTAGCGATCGTAGTGTTATTTAGTGAATTTGTATTCGATTTGTTGTGAGTTGTCATAGCTGATGGTGGTGGTGGCCGACAAATTCTACACGAGCAAAAGCGAGGTATAATTTGCATGATACAGGCTTTCATCAGGTTCAAAGTACTTGTATGCGCGTACCGCAACTATCATTTGCAACCGCCAACAATGCAATCCCTGTCCTTGTCTCGACCTGCGTGAACCGCCATCATTCGTGGATCGGACAAAAGTGGTTGTTAAATATGTTGTTTGGTAAGTAGCTAATTCTACGGGTGATCGGTGTCAGGGGTTGGGTGATTGAGTATTACTCACTACTTTTCTTGGTATTCCAGCTGACCTCATCTTCTCGTCAGTTCGCATGAAATAAGACAGCAAATTAACGGTAGTGGAGCTACCCGACATGATTCATGGAAATGAGACTGTGACACAAGCAATATTTTTTCACCGGAAGTTTTTTCCCTTCACAATATGTAATATAAGCATTTCAATGAAAGTACTTCCACTATTACTATTGCCCCCCCCCCCCCCCCCCACCACCACCACCACCCTTCCAGAGGGCGCGCTCCTAACTTTGAGGATGGCTGCTCTATATCGCCTACTGTTGTACAACGGAATGTTTCGGCCCTTTCCCAGAAACGAAAAAGGAGGCAAATAACCATATAAAGGTATACAATAAGAATTTTTCACCAGAACATTTTTAAACAGTCTCATACAAAAGGTGATGATGATGATGATTGGTTTGTCGGGTACTCAATTGTACTGTTCTCAGCGCCTGTACAAAGTCCCAATTTTTACACAGTCCAATTCTTTTACACAGTTCAGTCTAGCCACTGTCACGAATGATGATGATGAAATGACGAGGACAACACAAAACACCCAGTCCCTAGGCAGAGAAAATCCCCAACCTGGCTGGGAATCAAACCCGGGATCTGGGCAAAAGACATATGATGTGCAGTAAATTTTCCATTTTTCTCCTCAGTGCGCACCACACAGCAATAAACCATCATCTCTACTGGAGAGTGAAATGACACTTTTTATTTCCAATTTCATCGCTCTGATTATAGAGAAAATTATTATGCATAACTCCCAATCCATAATGTTTTAACAGTATAGTTTCTTTCTGTCTGTAACTAGTTGCTTCCCAAACTTCCTTACTTGTGTTTCTTTGAAAGTATCAGAGCCACTGGTGATACATGGGTTGTTTCAAAAGGAATATGCGTATTACAATGTACTGTGTTGTCAGAACTATAGATCGCTGCTCCACGGCTCGGTTAATGGAGGAACAAATCCGTTATCTAGTGTATATTCAATGCTGATTGTCTTCTGTTTGCTTGGTTACTGTAAAATGTTGCAAAGCAACTACTCCGCAGCAGAAATCATTTTGTGTTCTCGAGTTCGTGAAGTGTGATTACTGTAAAAAGACGTTTCAGAGGAGGTACCAAACTAAGGCAACTTCATTTTTCAACACGATGGCGCACCCAGTCTCTGAAGTCACTGATTACGTGAATATCTGAATGAAACTCTACCGAGCTGTTGGATTGGTTAACAAACAGCCAATAAGTTAGCACTTTTTGGATGGTCTCCACACACACCGGATTTGACGTCCTGTGACTTCTTCCTTAGGGGTTTCATTAGGGACGACGTTTATACACCAACATTACCACAGAATCTAGAAAAGCTGAAGATCAGGACCCATACTGCCTTAACATCAGTGACAATGGACATGGACATCCGAACATGGGAGAAATTCGACTATTCATGTGATATTGTTCTGTAACCTAAATTTGAGAGATTTGTAACTATCTGACCCATGATTCATGGTTCTATTTCTTACAGTTTAATAAATATATTTGTTAGAAATACATATATTCTTTTTGAAACACCCTGTTTAAGCACATATCAATATGTCCTACCCCATAGATATTCCTATTGCATCAACAAGTCACAGCTTCCCCTTCGATCACCCTCAATCTTATAAATACATTTTATATCTTTCAATGTAGGTTCCCTAAATCGTGGCGATAACTGTACTACACACATCGAGAGAAGAGTTCTGACAGCTGGCAGTGCAGTTGCCAGTATTCGACACAGACGGGCAGCGAGCGAGCAGCGGTCACTCAGCTCAATGGCAACACTGAGGCGTTGCTATGGTAATGTAAACAAAAGCAGACGATCTGATTGGCCGTTGTGGATGCGCGAATCACGTGCGCCAAGGCCGCGTCAGCTGTCAGAGCTCTTCTCTCGCCGTATGCACTGTAAACTGAAACCCAAGAACAAGCATAATACGGTTTCAACTCATACCTGAAAGCTACAACTCAAAGTTTTCTTATTTTACATGTCATTTACTTTTATGGTTCAGTCTTACCTTATCTTCTCTTTTGCTCTTACTGTTTGTTACCACATTTGATATCCACAATGTTCCTAATCTGCCTATCTTTGACTGTAGGTCCATGACTATGTCACTCCTTCCTGGGTCATGTCAAATACATTCTTTTATCATCCCTTATCTCTGTTATTTTGTCATGGCATTTCTTCAAACCCTCTGCTACCTGTCATTTCAATAGTCAAAATTTATATTAAAGTACTGGAAAGACTCTGTGAAGTAAAAGAAGATAAAAACAGTATATATATGGGGATATCATCTGGCTTTGAACCCTGCAGGAAGGATAGCGAGGGAAATTGCTAAAATGTATCGTTTGTACCGTCACGGGCATCATCAATAATGGAAAAGAAAAATTTTCACATCATACTCTCATCAAAATAGCAAATACTTTTGTAAATCAGCGTATTGTTTTACTCATCAACTATATCCTCATAGTGCATAATTACTTCATATCTGCTATACCACACAGCGCAGAATTCCTTGATACCTGGTATCCCTAAACTCTTGTTGTCTCATTACTACCTAATGTCGCTCACATAAATTCGAATTATCAAGCTCCATGGCTTCTTGCTCAGTGCTCCTATGCATTTGGCGAACATATATAAAAAAGTAAACTTCAACAAATACACACATCTCACATCAATGGGCAGCTACCGACAATGATCTGCTTGATACTTCTTTTTTTAGTACCTTACCCATCTTCTTGACTTCTCCTGATGCCAACTGGACTTGTTACATACGAAAACTCTCTTATACGACCTTACGACTCCTTTCTGTTTCCAGGGATTACTCCGTGTTATTGATACATCTTCTTACAAAAGACCTGAGACTGGATGTCACGTCCCTGCCCAGTCGTACACAATTTCTCATTGCTTGAATGCTTTGACATGAGACATGTGGGGTTTTTTGCCAATTGATTTGCAGCTTCTTAGAGTTTATAATTCTATGACGCAATGAAAAATTTTCTGCGCATGGTAAGGGCCACGAAATACATAAAAGAACTTACTGCTTAGATATCAGCTCTTCTTGGATCGTTTCTGTGATTGCAGTAAACCTTTGTCGCCTACAGTAACCTTCATCAGTCTTATCGGCCCTCTCTGGTTTTCCTTCTTCTTTCATCTTTTGTGCTTATCCTCTCCAGCACTAATTTTACATTTTCTTGGTGGCATTTATGTCTAACAGATGGCTAATCCTCTATCTTTTTATTAGATCTTCAGGTGGTTGGTTTCTCAGAATTAATCTTGGTGCCATTCCAGTAGCCTCATGAGGTAAGTCATTGATCACACCTCAAAAATATGCCAGACACATGTCCCATGACCGATCTTAATTGTGACAGCACAAACGATGCATTTTAGCAATCTCCCTCACTATCTTGGCTGCAGGGTTCAAAGCCTGGTGGTATCATGATATATAGCCTGTTTTTATCTTCTTTTGTTTCACCAAGTCCTTTCAATACTTTGATATAAATTGTCGCCCACTGTCTGACAGAATCGTACTTACTTTTCTAATCATGCAAAGAAAGTAATTGTTGGTAGCTCTACCGGTGGCGTTTTTCAATGGTGCAAAAATTACAGATTTGGAGATAAGTTCAATGGTCACAAGTATGTATGGATACTCTTGTACATGAGATGGACATTGGGCCAAGAATGTCTGTTCCCATGACATCTCAGAGTCCTTTTGGTAGAACTGGGAACGTGGGAGCCTGACAGTTGTAGATTTTGCCTTTTGACATGGTGCACATTTACTCTGTACCTTTCTTAGTGGTAATATCCTTATTATTAAAGAGGACTGACTCTCTCAACTTTGAGTAACACCAGTGGGGCCAAAATGAGCATGATCAAGGTGTGTATACCAAACTGTCTTACTGACAAATTTCTCTGGGATACTCTGTAACCAACTGTTCTCAGCCAGGTTGGTACATCTAAACAGGATGCCATTCCTAATCAAGCATTATTGCCTAATGTTTGTTGCTGTCCTGTCTCAATGGCTCTCCTTAACATCCCTTAATATTTGGTACCTGTCCTGCTCTCTGCCAATGTTAGCAAGCATTGTATCAAGAAAAATTTCAAATGTTACTTTCTTCAAGTATAACACATGAAAATTTTCCTCCTTGATCTCATTGTCACTCTCCTGAATCAACACTGTAGGTGCTCATGATCGTGCATCCACAACGATCTTTTCTTTTCTTGGGAAGTTGTGTTAGTTCTGATGGTCGATTTTGGAATAACCATGTGGGGAGGCAGCCCAACAGCTAACACAAAGAATATGAATAGGCATGAAATTTATGTAATGAGAGATAATTGCAGTACTTGAAATAAAGTATGAATTCTTGTTGAAACTAAGTTTGGTACCATGAACCGTCTTCCTCGCAACATAAGAAAAATACAATGCAACATACCAATACTGCAGTCACACAAACCATATTCTGCAGCTAACTTCGTACCTAACAAAAAGTCAGTTGTTCGATTGTTACACATTTATGTGTTTAAGGATACAGGGTACTTATACATTTTGTATGACTTTATTAAATTCTATAGACTTTCCTGATTACCTTGATATATACATTATAGAGTTTCAAACGAAAAATGTCCTATATATGCCAAATTTTAAAGTTACAGTCGTGTATGCCGGCACGCCCCCTTTATTTCTGTCACAGAAACCGGTATTATTTCGAAAAGAACTGTGAACTTTCTGTTTACATCGTTTATGTGTATGATACATTGTATATGTTGGTAACAGTGCCAGTTTCTAGTGTCTGTAAATGATTATCTTTGCTAGTATCTACTTTTGTTTCATTGAAGCAGTTTGTTCATGTGTTACTGAATGTTTGTTGCCCAAGTGCTATATATATTTGTGGAAGTACATATCCTTTAGTGTGCAAGAAATATTAACTATGCCACACATCAAGAAATTCAGTAAAAGGAAAATCTGTGGTAACCAGTTCACAAACAAAGCAAGCCACCTGCTGAAAGTAACATATGTGTCTGTTCTTCAGGGAAGAAACTCCCACTTGGCAAGTCTCCTGGTGATTCAAATTTTTGTGTTAACAATGATGCTGTTTGTAATGGATTTGTTGTTGTTCATGTGGGCATCTTATCTTCTTTGATGAAGGAAGTGGCGAAATGTAAACAATGTGATGGTGTAGGCTGTTTGGAAATAACTGTACAGCAAAGTAGCAGGAAGGGTTTAATGTCAAAATTAGTTGTTCTGTGCTGATGCTGCAATAAATCTACCTCGACAATGACTTTGAACACTGTGCATAATTCGTATGATGTGAATTTGAAGTTAGTGTATGCAATGCGTGCAATAGAAAAAGGAAAAAAAGGCTGCTCAAACGTTTTGTTGTTTAATGGACCTTCGTCCTCCTCCCAGTAGGTTCACCAAGTAAAGAAAAATACTTTTACATGCCCTGACAGTTGTGTTTAAAGCATCTATGAAACATATAGCAGAAGAAACTGTAAATATTAGTGGAACCAGGGACATTGCTGTTACACTTGATGGATCATGACAACATCAAGGACATCGTTCCTTGAATGGTGTAGTAAGTTATACATCTCTGGAGTATGGAAAAATTGTTGATGTTGAGTGCTTATCTAAGTACTGCCACACCTGCCATCGTAACACTGAAGGACATATTGAACATCAGTGTTCTAAGAATTATGATGGTTACAGTGGACTTATGGAGTATGATGGAGCTCTAAAAATATTTCAGAGATTGGTGCCCATTTATAATGTTAGGTATACAAAGTACTTAGGGGATGGGGACTCTAAAACTTTCAATAAAATAATAAAACTGGAGTGTTGTGGAAATGTGCTAAAGAGGATGGGTGCTAGATTGAGGAAGCTACAAAAAGAAATGAAAGGGAACTTGCTGTCTGATGGAAAATCCCTGTCTGGATGAGGCAGATTGACAGTAACTGAAATAGATCTTCTTTATAGTTATTATGGACTGGACATTAGACGAATTGCACCTCTCAATGATCTTATAGTAATGAGAAAAGCTGTATGGGCCACCTACTTTCATAAGTTGTCCACAGATGACCACCCTGTTCATGGACTTTGCCCTAAAGAAGCAGATTCTTGGTGTGAAAACCAAAAAGCAAAACAAAGTGATCAAATATACCATCATAAGCATTCTCTTCCTTAACCTGTTATGAATGAAATAAAACAAATTTTTAGAGACCTGAGAGACCCTGATTTGCCTAGTAAGCGTCTTCATGGGGTCACTCAGAATACAAATGAAAGTTTCAACTATTGCATATGGGAAATATTACCCAAGAATGTTTTTGTTTGGCTAAATACATTAAAAGTTGCTGTAATAGATGCAGTGATATATTTCAAAGATGAAGTGATAGGAAGGTTGGAAGTCCTCAGAAATTTAGGCACAAAATGTGGCTCTAATATGGAAGAGCAATTGCTTGTGTGTGACAGAAAACGGGTGCATGAAGCTGAAAGATTCACTCTTCAAATTACCAAAGAAGCAAGAAGTGCTAAAAGGAATGCCAAGAGGAAGCTTGAATATGAAGAAATGCTGCAGGGTGAAGACTATGCTTCAGGAATGTTCTGAGGCACGGTTTTTTTTTATTCTTAATTTCCTGCACGTCGTATTCTTCAGACTTCAGGTACAAATATTTCCTAAAGTTTGTGAAGCATTGCTCTAATTTTTTTTCTGTAACTTGCAATAGTCCATACTTATGTTGTAGATCTAAGACTTATTACAGAATCAACTAAATAATAGAAAAAATAACATTTTAGTAAGAAAAAAATTATAAAAATTAAAAAGTAAGATGTGATTTTTTTTGTCCTTGTAATATACAAAAAAGGTGGAATTAAATAGTTCTAGTACCTGAGCCATCATGTCATGCATATCTCATAAAAATTTGGTCTCCTTCAAATTTACAACATTTGATTAAATGGTATTTCAATTTGATAAAGCATTTTGGAAAAAACTGCATCAGTTTCTTTGTAATATTCAAAATACATCTAATTTGTTTAGAAAGTGTGCTGCATTGCCTGATATCAACAAAAAATCTGCAAAACATATACGTTATAAACTTTGCCTGAAAGAAATAGATTTTGATTTTTGCATATTATTGTGCTGGAAAAGTACTCTGTATTCTTAATAGAAGTCACAGTTAAGTTACGTTGATATTGTTTTACCTCCAGTTTTTCTGTGGTTGCCGATCATACAGTCCGTTTATTAAATCTTGATGATTAGCACACACACACACACAGATATATATATATATATATATATATATATATATATATATATATATATATTGAAACACGTATGTTGTGCGGCAGCGATGCTGAGACATTGTAGAATCTCTGACCAGAGCAGTTGCGCTCGACTCGCAGTAGCGAGCAGTCAGTCAGTCTGCAGTAGTCAGTCCTCAGTAGTGCTAGGAGTATGAGAGTAGTGGTAGCCCAGAGCAGTCGGCGGGCGTCGGCACAGCAATGGTCGAGATTCAGGATGAGGTATAATTTATTTAAATAAATAATCATGCAGCTTTGCGCTCATCAGATAATGTAACGAACACTCATTGTAATTTAACTTTCAAAAATCGCCCCCAATAATAATTTTGATTTAAAAGCAATTTTAGAGACAATCATTCAAATTTCCTTCCATTTCCTTTTAACAAAGATTTTTAAAAGGTACTTGCAATGCTTTTCATGCAAGCGCCAGAGAACAATAAGAGCAGAATTTTGACATGCAGTTTCACTAAGGTAAGAAATTTATTCTCGTTTCGCACAGGGCAAACACCGACTTTTCGGTTGAATTGAGTTTAGGTTATCATTACAGTTTCATTATCATGGGATTAGCGTTCATTATTTAATGGGAACTTGTACTTGAGTCAGATAGCGAGCTTTCATTTAATTGTCTTTGCCATTAATATTCTTGTGGGGAGTTTATACTTAGCTGTGGCACCATTTCTAATAAATATTGTTTTTAAAATTTCTGTGGGGAGGTTACAGTTAGCTCTGGCT
Source organism: Schistocerca nitens (assembly GCF_023898315.1). Taxonomy (NCBI): domain Eukaryota; kingdom Metazoa; phylum Arthropoda; class Insecta; order Orthoptera; family Acrididae; genus Schistocerca; species Schistocerca nitens. The sequence continues at coordinate 388,393,829 of NC_064617.1, forward strand.
CCATTTTCTAATAAATATTGTTTTTAAAATTTCTGTGGGGAGGTTACAGTTAGCTCTGGCTCCATTTTCATTAAGTATTAGCTTTCATTTTTCTTGTGGGGAGGCTACACTTGGCGACACCCAGTCCAGGATCGTATTTCGTGTGAATCTTTTGAAAAACAGTCAGATATCTGCTCTTATTTCTTAGATATAATTAGGATTTGGCGCAACGCTTTTACTAATCTTGTGACTTTCTTTCTACAGGTCAACGGCAATTCGTTGCTCTGTTGTATTTGTGTGTTGCTTTTGCATTGTGCTTATTTGTTTTGTGATTAATTGTGACTACTGTAAAAATGCCGCGAAAGACTGTGAATAGTGTATCGCGAGGTATTGTGAATGAAGTTGCCGACTCAAACAATTTTACCGATAGGATTGGTGACACGCAGTGTAATGATGACAATGCTGTGTTCACTAACAGTCAGTGCGTTCCAATCGCGAATGACGACTTTTACCTTAATGATGAACAAGAGAACTCAATTGTCTCCTCTGTTAATTTGACGACAATTGGTGACGCGGGGCGTTCTGTTGGAATGAGCGCTGCCCAGCTTAACACACCCGGTTTGGAAAATTCAAATAACGTACAGACAAATTTCTCTAATGAAAATGAGCAGGATACACAAAGTACGCCGGATTTATTTAATTCCGAAATAATGACCGACAGTGTACGTTCGACTGACAAACCTTTTTGTAAATCTCAAAATAACCAAATGGTTACGGAAAGCGAAACAATTCCAAATCCACCATTAAACAGCACACAGAATGGAAATGCTAATTTTGTATCGGATCCAATTAGGGCATTATTGGTGCAAATTCTCGAATCAAACAAACAACAAAGTGAAGAGTCCAAACAACAGAACGAAAATCTCAAACAACACTTAAATGAGAAATTAGACAACAATTCCAGACAGTTAAATGAGAAATTAGACAACAATTCCAGACAGCTTAGTGAACAAATTAGAGCCGTTGCCGCGCAGTGTCACGACACTAAGGAACAGTTACGCGAGGAAATCGAGGCTTGTTCACGAAAAAGTAGCGAAGAAATTAGATCTGTTGCGCAAGAATTAAGGGAAATGCAAACAGTTACAACCGAAACACTTAGAGCGGAAATTAGCGGAGTCGCTAAACAATGTTCTGAAAAAGCTACACAATTACGCGATGAATTTAAAGCAATGACAGCAGAACTTTCGCGCACAATGGATGAAAAGATTGACGCGAAATTCGACCAACAAAACACTCAGATTAACGAACGTCTTAGTGTTCACATACAAAACAGTGATACGCGTTTCCGCAAATTTATTGATGATCAGAATAAAGTAAAACGCCAGGTAATGGAAACAATCACTGTTCAGAGACAAGAAGACAAACGTAAAATGTTTGCGAAGGCGAAAACATATGTAGACAACAATATTGCCACAGTGTCCGACAAAATTAATACTCTCGAACAGTCGAACACAGAATTAAGTGATGAAATTTCTGACCTTAAATCAAAAACAGTTACACACACAGCAGATATTCAAACAGTGACCGACAGACTCGAGCAATTAGAATTAACACAGGATTCCGATGTTACAAAACTGAACGAAGCTACACGTAAATTGCAAAAACAGATTAAGGCCACTGACACTAAAACCGAAGATCAGGTTAAAACACTGACTGAAAAATGTGAAGAATTGGCCAGTCGTATTGACGCTATCGAAAGTGCTAACGACAATAAATCAGACGATACTACACCGGTTTCATTTAATCAAACACCTGAATTTCAAAATTTACAGCAGACGATTAATGAGATCGATTCATCTAACAACACTTTACGTAGAAAATTGTCTTGTTTACAACAGGAAGTAACAGAGATGAAAAATATTTCGGTTAATAACGCATCACAGCAGACGCCATTTTTCGAACATTTGCCAGACTCACGCAGCGCGTGTAATTTGAGTAATCTACAGAGAGTACGGGACTTAGATTCCGAACAACCACAGTTCAACAGATTTTCTTGCAATCCTGATCCCGTTCCATCACACAGAGACGATAATTTCGATTACAAACATTTTCTGTCAGTAAGAAAATTTAAAGTGTTTAAAAACGACAGAACACAGATTCACCCGCTAGATTGGATCCAACAATTTAGCTTTGCTTTTCCACCGACTTGGCCTGTAACGCACAAACTGGAATTTATTTGCAGCTTTCTGGAAGGCGAACCGGCAACTCGTATGAGACCGATCGCGAGACAATGTTATTCAGTAGAAGAATTTCAGAATGCTTTTCTATCAGCGTATTGGTCGAAGACGACACAGCGCGGAATTAAAGATCAGTTAATTAGTCTACCGAACTATGAGAACTCAAATTTTCCGAGTGTGACGCAATTCTTTGAGCACATGGTGCAACAAAACCAGTATTTAAGTGAACCCTATAGTGAATCCGCACTCATTCAATTATGTATCTCTAAATTACCACGGTCATTAAGAGTGTCACTCTTAACAGGTCAGCAAAAAGAAAACATTTCAGCATTCAGGGATCTGTTACAGCTCTTGGAAGTACAACAATCTGATTATTCTTTTGTAAATAAAAACTTTTCGTATAATAACCAAGGTCAACAAACTTACAGCAATTATGATCAGTCACGTAATTTTAATAGGAGAGGTAACAGACGTTTTAGGAATGACAACCACCAAAACTTTAATAACAGACAAAATTCTGATTATCAATATCATCAAAATTTTCAGCAACAGGATCCACATTTTGGTAACAATAGACGTTTTCCACCACAACAACATGAAAATCAGCCGGTTAGCATACCTAACCAACAATGGAATACACAAGGTCAACCAGGCTTTAATGTTTCACCGCGTGCACGTGTAGTCCCTGATACAACAAATAGTAACGCACGGCAGCAAGGAAATAACTACGTTCAGAGAAGACAGTATTTCAATTCCTATCGCAATGCTCCGTATAGGAATGAGTATCACGACAGACGTAAAAATGACGAGCACAATTATCAACGTACATATAATAGTCGATCTTGCCAACAGCAAAACCATCCACAAGAACCTATTCTCATGAATGAACCTGACAGTAGGTATCATCCGGAGCGTAACACGTCTGGAAGAAGTAATAGAACTGTTCAAATAGTAGAAATGCCACTGAATTCTCCTGATAATAGTAACACGTCAGATAGAATCTGACTAGATACCGTACAGGACGCATCTTCCAATAACACAAGCACTAGTTTTGACACGCAAAATGCTGTTTACGAGAATGTAATTACGTTTGACGACATCAGAGACACTCTTTTGCAGGAAAAACCAGTTGTTCAGAAAACCATTTCACATCCTGTCATCGAAATTAAAATTGGTTCATCGAAATTTTCAGCAGTAATTGATTCCGGATCACCTATGTCAGTTATAAATGAGGAAACTTTTAACGAGTGCAACAAAGAGAATACCTGTCCCACATTACCTTTAGGCAAAACCAAAGTGAAAGGAGCAGTATCAAGTAAAGGTGTAGACGTTAAATTACAGACGCATTTATCATTTTGTATTGGAGGTCATACTTTTCATTCAAATTTTTGGATTGTTCCCTTGTTGACAACAGATGTTATTTTAGGCATGAACTTTCTGGTACAACACGACGCAGTAGTCGATTTTCAAAATTCTTATTTAATGTTGAAGGACGAAAATGTACAATTAGCGTTAGAGTTTCAGCATTCTTTATCTGCGGAAGAACAAACAATTAACCGCACAGAGGTCATTTCCGCAACACGTAACATAGGCTGTAATTCCGCATTGTTCACAGACACGTACGTACACAACTATAATACTCCAGACGAAGCTGACTACGACGTTATGCAGATGATTTCTGATAAAGTTAAACAAAGCAGTGCAAATACAGACGACGAACGAACGCAATTACATAAAATTCTTTTACAACAAGCTCCAGTTTTCGACAACATTCCTGGTACTATGTCCGGCTTTATGTACGAATTTCAAGTCAAACAGCACGACACATTTAAAGCAAAGCATTATCCCATTCCATATATCCACAGAGAACAAGTTAAAAAAGAATTGCAGGATATGCTCGATCAAGGAATTATTGAACCAGCAGTTAGCCCGTACATAAACCCGCTGCATATTGTTAAGAAAAAAGATGGCTCACTTCGCCTCGTACTTGATTCACGTCACATTAATGACATTATTATTAATGAAACAGATCGACCACAGACATTAGAAGAACTACTACAGAAATTTCACGGTACAGCTATTTATTCCACATTAGATTTGAAATCGGGATTTTGGCAAATACAACTTCATCCGAATTGCAGAAAGTATACAGCTTTTCTCTGTTTTGGTGACTGTTATCAATTTTGTAAATTACCGTTCGGCCTAACTATTTCTTCTGCTGCTTTTATTCGCGGTTTGAACACAATACTTCCGACAGAACTTAAAGACAGAATTACGACGTACGTAGACGACATTCTTATTGCAGAAGCTAACTGGTCTGAACATAATCTGATTTTAGAACGACTATTGCAAACTTTCCATGCACAAGGGCTTACAGTTAACCTCAGTAAATCGCATTTTGGTAAAACTTCTATAAAATTTCTTGGACACGTAATTTCAGCAGAAGGCATTGCGCCTGATCCAGAAAAACTTCAAGCTCTACGTGACATTACTGTTCCTACAACAAAGAAACAATTACGCAGTTTTTTGGGCTTAATTAACTTTTTTCGTAAATTTATTCATCACTCTGCTTTAGACACGCCTAGATTATGCCAATTAACAGGTAAAAACACTATTTGGTCATGGGATAAGCAAGCACACTCTGAATTCGTGAACCTGAAACATGCTTTGTTGAATGCTCCACTTTTATCGCACCCAGACCTTACTAGAAATTTTTCCATTGCCACCGACAGTTCCAACACAGCTTTAGGCGTACACATTTTTCAGGAAATTGAAGAACATGGCTCAATAGTAATTAAAAACATCGCATTTGCAAGCCGCATTTTGTCACCTGCTGAACGAAATTATTCCGTTACTGAACTAGAAACATTATGTGTTGTATGGGCTTTTACGAGATTTCGGCACTTTCTTTATGGCAGACATACCACCGTTTACACAGATCACAGAGCTATACAATTTTTACTTTCAGCTAAATTTACTCACGACAGATTAAGCAGATGGAAACTTTATTTACAGGAATTTAATTTTACAATAGTTCACATTCCCGGCACACAAAATGTTGTAGCAGACGCACTTTCTCGTTCTCTCAGCAACAATCAGCAAGACGTAGCAACCAACTTCTGCAAAGCAAATTTCAGCGTCATGTACATTCAACAAGTTGCATTTGAAAATTTTATTTCATCGTCATTACAGGACATAGCACGAGAGCAAAGCAAAGACAATGTGTGGAAAGAAATTAAACACCTTTGGCAAGATAAGAATAATGTTACGATTAGAAACCACTACACTGTACGCAATGACATTCTGTTTCGCCGCTCTCATCCAGACAGTAACAATTGGTTATTATGCATTCCTGACGAACTGGTTAACAAATTAATCTGGTACACTCATTTAAGCTACGCACATTATGGAGCAAGAAAATGTTTTCTGATACTGAGACAGAACTGTTATTTTGCCAACATGGAAAAACGTATACGACGAGTTTTAGCGTCATGTAAAATTTGCCAGAAAGCTAAGTCTGACACCACTTCACACATTCCTCCATTATATCCCATTGTACCTGTTAAATTAAGACATATGGCCGCAGTAGACATTTTTGGTCCAATTCCGAGAACTAATAGAGGTTTTTGCTACATCTTTGTCGCTGTTGAACTCACTTCAAAATTTATTACCTTCACTCCGTTACGCAAAGCTACTGCTAAAACTGTTTCGAAAGCATTTGTAAAGCATTTCTTATTTCATGTAGGGCATGTGATGAAAGTAATTTCTGACAATGGATCACAATTTCGTTCTGCTATATGGACACGCATGTTACGAGCTAGAAACATTTCTCCGATTTATATATCCAAGTACCACGCCTCTTCGAACCCTTGTGAACGACTAATGAAAGAAATTGGTAAACTGTGTAGAATATACTGCCACAAAAGACATGTTAATTGGGACACACACATACACTCATTTCAAGATGTAATTAATTCCATTCCAAATGAATCCACTATGCTACCTCCGTCTGTTATACTGAAAAACGTTGAACCACCAAACAAAATCAAAGAATTAGTAACATTTCCTACATCTCGTCGATTACGACACCACGAAATAATTGACATTGCGCTGAACAACATCAAACGTGCCGCAGAGCGCCGGAGAAGACAGCAAAAACAGGTTTGTAGACACCGAGACTTTCACGTTGGACAGAAGATATTAGTACGTACACACTATTTATCCAGCAAATTAAAAGGTAAGTGCAGTAAATTTGAACTTCTATACGCAGGTCCATATCGGATTCGCAGCATTCCTCACCCCAATGTTGTACACGTCGAAACTCTGAGAACCAGAAAATCGAAAGGCAACCATCATGTGTCAAACATTAAACCCTTTATCGAATGAAACCACTTTACGATGTAACATGCTATGAGGCCGTTTACACATTTTATGACCACTTATGCAATTATATTCACATGACTAATTACTGATGATTATCGTATTTTTTCTTGGCAAGTGCCCGGCAAGGTAAGGTTAGCAGGTCGCTCTTCTTGTCGTTACACACTAGACCGTGCATTTTTTTCAGATGAACTTACGCATTTTATGAATAATTATGCAATTCTCTATAATGACGCATTAATTTTATCAAATTCTCTCTCCATTGAAGTCTTTAATTATCGCATCTATTAACTACACTACATATAAGCTGAACACAACGAATGTCACATTTTGTCTTTCTTATGTATGTACGATTGTTTTCATGTTTTGTTTGTATGCACTGTGAACTAGTTAAGGTATAACACACACCATTTGACTTTGACATTTTGCCTTGTAATATCTCAACATCGTGACTGTTTTACATTTTCCTTTTTTTGCTGCTGCATTACGATATTCTCTGTACACTTTTTGCCTTTAAACACTGTCTGTGTTTTGAGATATTACGTTTTCTGTCATGTTATGTTGTATGCTTAATTGAGTCACCATTAACCAGTCCCTATTTAATGGGTATATGATTTAAATGCAAGACATTAATCTTTGTTCATCAATTTCAGAAATAAATGATGCGTACAGGAAATGAATTAAACAGAAGTGGGAATTTCACCTATGGAATAAACGAAAGAAGATGCAATAAGCTAATGAGGACGAGTAAATGGATCAGAATTAACAAGCATTAACCAGAATATATTATACACATCGCAGAATAGCAGTCTTAACTAATTTTTTCTTTCAGAATACAAAGCGATTGATGCAAGCTGTCAGACAGAACTACACATTTTAGTTTTAAGTGATGAAATATGCTAGGGATTAGGAATAGTTGTGTGATGAATAATGAAATGATTTTTGCAGATGATAATGAATGCTGATAATGAACAATGATGAAGAATATGGTACTATGAATAATGAAGTTTTTGTTTACAGGTGATGATAATGATGGAGTTATGATGATATGAATAATGAAGTTTTTCTTTACAGATGAGGATAATGTTGAAGTTATGTATTTATGCTATGTAGTTATTTAAGTATTTGTTGCAGTTTACTTTGACAGCAGGTGTTATATTGCGTAGTAGGATGACTGAAGGTTTTGGAAAGGACAGCTATGGAACACATTTTTTATACACATTTCACTACCTGTTAATTCGAAGTTCACTACTTTTCAGCATAGTCTGCGTTTCTTCTTTCAGCTCAATAATCCATTTTGTATTTTTCTTTCAGGAGAAGCTTTTTATGATACTTACTAAACTTGTTACCTATTATACCTGTTCTAGTACTTGCATTTTTTTTTACCCACTTGTGTCTATCATTTATAAATGTGATACCCTTGCTACAGCTGACTCATGACGAATGACGTTACACAATCTTTTCATTTATAGGAACAACCTAGAAGCAATTTTTTCTCTTATTTCTTCTTGCTTTCCCTTATAATTACCCAAAGCAATGCATTGCTAGCAGAAAAAACAAAATGTATTAACAGTCCCAGATAATGTCACTAGTTTATGATAATTCTGAATAACACTGATCAGCTCTGAATAGTATGTCACTTGAATAATGACTTCTTAATGATACCAAAACATAATTGCCACTATCTATTGTAATGAGAGTACTTATTATGCCCATGCTTATTAATGCTACTAATGTTTTGTACTATTCAATACTTGCTGGCCACTGAGTGCCCATAATTAATGTAATTACTTATTATGCCCATGATTATTAAGGCTATGACTGTAATTAACTGATTTTTAATAATGATTTCTTAATGATATGAAGAATACTGAATGATGAATAATGTTTTATACTATTCAATACTTGCTGGCCACTGAGTGCCCATAATTAATGTAACTTATAATGCCCATGCTTATTAAGGCTATGACTGTAATTAACTGATTTTTCTAATAATGATTTCTTAATGATATGAAGAATACTGAATGATGAATAATGTTTTATACTATTCAATACTTGCTGGCCACTGAGTGCCCATAATTAATGTAATTACTTATTATGCCCATGCTTATTAATGCTATGACTGTAATTAACTGATTTTTCTAATAATGATTTCTTAATGATATGAAGAATACTGAATGATGAATACTGTTTTATACTATTCAATACTTGCTGGCCACTGAGTGCCCATAATTAATGTAACTTATAATGCCCATGCTTATTAATGCTATGACTGTAATTAACTGATTTTGCTAATAATGATTTCTTAATGATATGAAGAATACTGAATGATGATAAATATTTTGTACTAATCGAAAGTTGCTAGGCCACTGAGTCTTAATAGTTACTTGTAAATATGTCATTTGAATGAGGAAAAATGTTTTGTAATACTCAATACTTGATGACGATTGATTACCACTCTTGTCTTTAAATTAATTAATGAACATTTTTCTGTAATACTACATTCATGGTACAGAAATGTTCAATGACTAGAGTATGGATACCGCAAACTACTTATGTAATCACTAATCAAGACTTGTGTGTTAGTTAATGTCCTTCACCTTCTGACCTAACTACCTGAAATTATTGTAACATCCATTTGTCTTGTCCATCCTCATTATCATGGAGCACTATATTTGGTTTTTGCACTAATTCTACGTTGGTGTGCCGCCTCTTAAAAGCGTGGTGTTGACACGACATGCTGTCCACCACTGTAGGCGAAGAAACTACTTATGTAATCACTAATCAAGACTTTGTTATGGAGCACTGTGTGCCGTCTCTTAAGAGCGTGGTGTTGACACGACATGCTGTCCACCACCGTAAGCGATGAAGACGTTATTCTGGTCCCACTGTTTGGTGTACCTGGTATACTGGCAAATGATAGTATGGAATACTACTACGACGTTTCACTGTCTTGATACGCTGATAAATACTTCTGGGAACGGAACTGCAGATTGTATCACTTAGTTGTGATTCTGTGGAAAGATATGGACTTTCAGTGCAGCTATGTGCAAACTAAAGTGCTACAACCATGATGCAATCCTTCCTTTCCTATCCTAATAGTGAAAATCATTTTTTTTTACTAACACCATTTGTGTTCATGGCCTATACATTTTTTTTTTTCTTTCTCGAATTGTTGAACTCTAGTGCGAGTACACTTGTGTCACTTGTCGACATGATTTTTGCCATTTGTTGTCAAAATACTAAAGACATTTTCGATTTGTTTTGAAGTGCAGTATGTGTGCACTCTTGTCATCTATATTGTATATACTTTTTGTGATTTGATGATTTTTTCTACTCTTGCGTTTATTTGTTATAAAAATGTTCAAAAGCTTTTCAGTGCATGTGCACTTATGTGAATATGTTTTCAACTGAACTACAGTGCCTGTGCACTCTTCTCAATTTTCGATATGATTTGTGTTCATTCTGTATACCTTTTATGATTTATGTCATTTGTTACTCTTGTATATACATTTCGTCTTTTACTGATATGTTCTCCACTGCAGTGCATGTGCACTCATGACACTTGTCAACATGATTTTTTTTTTTTTTTCTTTTTTGCCTGTTATGAAACTGCTAAAGAATTTTTCAGTGTGTGTACACTTTGTTATCTGTCAAATAATTTGTATATACATTTTTCCTGATTTGTTTTGTACTTATATTTTGTCTTGTCTGTAATGTTTTGTAATCGGTGCATGCGCACAACATTTAATTCATGTGATACATCTAAATATTTTGTAAATGTTAATTAATTAAAAGAAAAATTTGTTACGATGGCAAGTCCAAATGACTCACCATCGCTGCCAAATTTTTGCCCCCCCAGTGGAGGGTTATGAAACACGTATGTTGTGCGGCAGCGATGCTGAGACATTGTAGAATCTCTGACCAGAGCAGTTGCGCTCGACTCGCAGTAGCGAGCAGTCAGTCAGTCTGCAGTAGTCAGTCCTCAGTAGTGCTAGGAGTATGAGAGTAGTGGTAGCCCAGAGCAGTCGGCGGGCGTCGGCACAGCAATGGTCGAGATTCAGGATGAGGTATAATTTATTTAAATAAATAATCATGCAGCTTTGCGCTCATCAGATAATGTAACGAACACTCATTGTAATTTAACTTTCAAAAATCGCCCCCAATAATAATTTTGATTTAAAAGCAATTTTAGAGACAATCATTCAAATTTCCTTCCATTTCCTTTTAACAAAGATTTTTAAAAGGTACTTGCAATGCTTTTCATGCAAGCGCCAGAGAACAATAAGAGCAGAATTTTGACATGCAGTTTCACTAAGGTAAGAAATTTATTCTCGTTTCGCACAGGGCAAACACCGACTTTTCGGTTGAATTGAGTTTAGGTTATCATTACAGTTTCATTATCATGGGATTAGCGTTCATTATTTAATGGGAACTTGTACTTGAGTCAGATAGCGAGCTTTCATTTAATTGTCTTTGCCATTAATATTCTTGTGGGGAGTTTATACTTAGCTGTGGCACCATTTCTAATAAATATTGTTTTTAAAATTTCTGTGGGGAGGTTACAGTTAGCTCTGGCTCCATTTTCTAATAAATATTGTTTTTAAAATTTCTGTGGGGAGGTTACAGTTAGCTCTGGCTCCATTTTCATTAAGTATTAGCTTTCATTTTTCTTGTGGGGAGGCTACAATATATATATATATATATATAAAGATGTCTTGCAGGATGGAAGAAATTACAGCTTCTTCTTATAATTGAAGGTAAAAGTGATGCTTAGAAATAAAAAATATTCTTGCATCCATGATAAATCTTAATATATATATTTTTTGCGTTCTTTCTTATCACAGATAGCATTTACTACACTCACAGTTGATGCAGGAATAAAAATTACATGTCCTTCTTGTGTGAGATCTAAAACATAAGCGAAATTGAAAGGAAAGTTGTTAAAAAAATGGAGTATTCTCCTGATGTTGCTCTTTTGTTACCAAGATAACTTTAAAAGCCTCTCTTTGCCATCATCTGCGTCAGCGTACCAGTTTCTTATTACTAATGAGGAAAAGAAAACATTCATATAAATTTATACTGCGAGAAAAAATGGAAAGGTATTACAGTACTGCTGTGGATTCCTCCACAAAAATTTGTTCATTTCTTGGAAACGATGTACATGCTTGTGGTAATTTCGATGCTGTGACACAAGACCTCCAGCTTTACTGTCCAGGACCCATTGTTTACCCCTTGTAACGTGCTTATTCAGCAGAGAGGATTTCCATCGATCAGCACCCAACGACAAGGTAAGTTCCTTATAAAATAATTCTCCATTTATTCAGAGTTGAGTGTAGTTTAGTAAAACGTTTTGTAGGTTTGTACATGCCTACTAAGCGTCAACCACTTCACTTTTGAAAAAAAATCACTTTTACACAGGTTCATTGCAGAATTGCTGTCCAACTCTATTAATCATTTATTTTGCTTAGAGTGTCTGCTTTTTTATGCTGTTACTCTTTAAATAAACTTATTTACATATTTACAATTTTGATATATCCCTATATTACATATTATTGCTGACATTCCACTCACACTTACTCCATAAACAGTCATATAACTTTAGTTTCTAAATAAATGGCTCATTGACATTCATATTATAGAGTAAACATGCATAACCTGTTACATCGATCATCCTTATACACATATATACATCTGTATGTTTGGGTATCTCAAATCCTTACATAAGAAACATTATACATTACTCCGTTCACAATATTCATGGGAGCTTGTTATTTACTTATGGAACAGGTGGGAAAGTATCGTTATCTACTTCAAGTAGACTACGCACTGCTTGTCTAAGTACACTTAGCATCGCCTCTAGGAAAGAAGGAAGGAATCTGTTCGACTACAGGCCCATTGGGTTACTAAGGACAGGACGTATAACTCATATATCGTGTTACAAGAAGACTCTCAGCCAGCTTTGTTCATATTAGTTTCTTGTTATGTTCCTACTACATGAAATGGACATAGTTTACTTCAGACAACATGGAACTTAAGTACTCATGACACGTGTAGGTCGGCCCCTTACTTGTTCGGTAGCATCAACTCTATATCATTATGATGTCACTTATTGGACTGCTATGTGTATACTATGAACTGTTCATTCATATCAAATGGCTCTGAGCACTATGGGACTTAACAGGTGTGGTCATCAGTCTTCATTCACATCACTTACATATATCTTGTAAGAAATAATATATATATATATATATATATATATATATATATATATATATATATATATATATATATATATATATATGTGTGTGTGTGTGTGTGTGTGTGTGTAGTCCACTTAAGTTTATAGCTATAGTTATTCCTTCTTTCTTCCTATATGTGTATAATTCATATAAATAAGTGTGTGAGCGAGTTGCCATTAATTGTGTTAGCTGGTGGCTGTTTATCATGTCAGCTGTCTAATAATTAAACCTGTGGCCATGTTTACATGCGCATGAACGCGAGTTGTTGCTTTCACCTCGGCTGCTGACGTAGCTCACCTTTACAATTACACCACAGTGGGTCAGAAGTTCTGATCTGCTTCGCCACTCATCACGTCAAGCGAAGCGCTGTATTGTTTAATATCCCTCTCAGTTTCACTTACCTGCTACTTTATATATCAAAATACAAGTAAAATCTCTTATATCTAAACATGTGTCCTTAACGCTAGTATTCAAAAGAAAACAAATTAAATTACTATTATGTAAACTATGTACACTCATCTTCAGTAAAAGTACTTGTGTCAAAAATATTTATTCCACAAATGCCTTAAGTCCTTGTGGGAGTAAAGACCTTTGTCTCGACCAGTCCTCTCGTCAGTCAGTCCATCAGCTCCAGGATATGGGATTTTGAAAATTATATACAGTCCTGTATAAAGTAATTGCCACTTCTTTTTTAACTTTGATATTATTGTTGACTTAGGATGTGTTCGTAACAGAACTCACTGGCCTTCAGTAAACTGTGTAAAACGCTTCGGTTTCCGATCATAGATTTTATTCCTGTATTCAGCCCTGGGAAGAATTTGTAAGATTGTTAATAATCTACATGAAATGTTTGGCATATTCTACCCAATGTGTGTGAGTGTGCAGTGTGTATGTTCTTATGAACCGATTAAATTCCTTAAATATTCTTTCTATGGGCGATGCCTCGTCGTGGAATCTTGATACTAAGATGTGTTTTATAATCTGTGATGTGATAAATTGCTTCAATTTCTGTCTTATAAAATATGAGGCATTATCAGTAAGTATCACTCACTGGTGGGTTTCCTATCCTCCTCAAGCAATCTTCTGCGATCCTTTTCCTGATAGAGGTTGCTGCTGCACTACGTACAATGTACATCTTAATATTTTTTGTAAAAACATCATACAGTGCTACTGCGTATCTTACTCCACCCTTGCCTCTCGCACAGGGACCAGCTACATCCAGGGACATTAAATCTACAGGTTTCTTTGTTAAAATTGGGTGAAGCTCGATATATTTGGAAGAGTTGGAATGTTTTGCCTTCTGACAGGCTATACATTTTCGTAGTACCTGAAGTACTTGTCATCTCAAGTTTGGAAAGTAGCAATGTTTACCTATCTTCTCGGGACATTTACTTACCCCGTAGTGTCCCCACACATCATGGGTGTCCACTATGAATTCCTCAATGTACTTCTCAGGAAGACAAACGCACCATTGTTCAAAATGATTGAAATGGCTCTGAGCACTATGGGACTCAACATCTGAGGTCATCAGTCCCCTAGAATTTAGAACTACTTAAACCTAACTAACGTAAGGATGTCACACACATCCATGCCCGAGGCAGGATTCGAACCTGCAACCATAGCAGTCACACAGTTCCGGACTGAGGCGCCTAGAACCGCTCAGGCACCGCAGCTGGCACCACGATTGTTCTGAGTCAGGATGTTTGCAATCGAATAAAACACCTTTATTTCCATCTACCACATTTTTACCTGCTCATCGCATTCCTGTGTTAGTTTTTGTTTGATCTTGCTCCATCTTACGTCCTGTTGGATTGGATTGGATTGTTTGGGGGAAGAGACCAAACAGCAAGGTCATCAGTCTCATCGGATTAAGGAAGGACGGGGAAGGAAGTTGGCTGTGCCCTTTCTAAGGAACCATCCCGGAATTTGCCTGGGGTGATTTAGGGAAATCACGGAAAACCTAAATCAGGATGGCCGGACGCGGGATTGAACCGTCGTCTTCCCGAATGCGAGTCCGGTGTGCTAACCACTGCGCCACCTCGCTCGGTTTATGTCCTGTTGTTGCATGGTTTTCATTTGTTTACAGAACTTACTGTAGACAGATTGTGGTATTTTACTTTGCATAAGCAGATTTCTTATTTCAGAATCCTGTTCCAAAAATTCACTTAATTCATCTAGACCTTGAGGTAACCTTGATTGAGCATTGGCAATGATGTTCTGATTGCCCTTGAGATAAATAATTTCGAAGTTGAATTCTTGCAGATGTAGACACCACGTTTAAGTCTCCTGTGCAGTAATCTGCAGGTCAACAAGAGTGAAAGGGATTGGTGATCACAATATACAGGGTGATTCAAAAAGAATACCACAACTTTAAAAATGTGTATTTAATGAAAGAAACATAATATAACCTTCTGTTATACATCATTACAAAGAGTATTTAAAAAGTTTTTTTTTCACTCAAAAACAAGTTCAGAGATGTTCAATATGGCCCCCTCCAGACACTCGAGCAATATCAACCCGATACTCCAACTCGTTCCACACTCTCTGTAGCATATCAGGCGTAACAGTTTGGATAGCTGCTGTTATTTCTCGTTTCAAATCATCAATGGTGGCTGGGAGAGGTGGCCGAAACACCATATCCTTAACATACCCCCATAAGAAAACATCGCAGGGGGTAAGATCAGGGCTTCTTGGAGCCCAGTGATGAAGTGCTCTGTCACGGGCTGCCTAGCGGCCGATCCATCGCCTCGGTTAGTTGACGTTCAGGTAGTTACGGACAGATAAGTGCCAATGTGGTGGCGCTCCATCCTGCCGAAATATGAATTGTTGTGCTTCTTGTTCGAGCTGAGGGAACAGCCAATTCTCTAACATCTCCAGATACTGTAGTCCAGTTACAGTAGCACCTTCGAAGAAAAAGGGACCCAACACTTTATTGGCTGAAATGGCACAGAAAACGTTCACCTTAGGCGAGTCACGTTCATACTGAGTTGTTTCCCGCGGATTCTCAGTGCCTCATATACAGACATTGTGACGGTTGACTTTCCCGTCAGTGTGGACAGTTGCTTCATCACTAAACACAATCTTTGAAACGAAAGATACATCTGTTTCCATTTCAGCAAGGATAAAATCACAGAAATCGATTCTTTTAATCTTATCAGCTGCAGACAGTGCTTGAACCAATTTCAGACGATAAGGTTTCATAACTAACCTTTTTCGTAGGACTCTCCATACAGTTGATTGTGGAATTTGCAGATCTCTGCTAGCTCTGCGAGTAGATTTTCCTGGGCTGCGAACTTTTCCCTTTGCACAAACACCCATCCTCTGTAAACTGTTTATACCAACGTTTAATACACCACCTATCAGGAGGTTTAACACCATACTTCGTTCGAAATGCACGCTGAACAACTGTCGTCGATTCACTTCTGCCGTACTCAATAACACAAAAAGCTTTCTGTTGAGCGGTCGCCATCTTAGCATCAACTGACGCTGACGCCTAGTCAACAGCGCCTCAAGCGAACAAATGTACAACTAAATGAAACTTTATAGCTCCCTTAATTCGCCGACAGATAGTGCTTAGCTCTGCCTTTTGTCATTGCAGAGTTTTAAATTCCTAAAGTTGTGGTATTCTTTTTGAATCACCCTGTACATTTATACTCTTACCCCATAAAAAGTAATCAAATTTTTTGAATGCCCAGTCTATACCAAACTTTCTAATTCTGATAAAGAGTATGATCTTTGTGCCTCAGTCAAGGAGTGTCTGGAAAAACTATTACCTTTGGAAATATTTTGCTGTCTTTCTCTCTTATATGGAACAGGCATGCCCCAGACCCTACAAGGAGGCGTCTGTGCACAGACAGAGGTCCTTCTCAATATCAGTGTGACTAAGCATATTTGCATTAACTAATGCCTCTTTTTTCGTTCAAGGAATGGGATATGATGATACACAAGAAATTTCATGTGGGTGAACATCCATTTTGTACTGCTAACTCTTGATAACTCAGGATTGTTTTCCAAATACATGTGCATACTTAAATAACATATCTGTAAGTTCCTGTTGCTCCTGGACATTTGAGGTGCTGGACTCATTTAGCTTTTGCTCTACCATTTCATAGTTTACATCTGATTCTGGCACTTGTTCATTATAGAGAGTTTTTACAAATAATACATTGGGAAACACAAACTGAACTGTCATATCAGTCTCCTCCTCCTGCTTGACCTTCTTGTCTGTCATTTTTATTAAATCGACAGAAAATACCTGTTCGCTTACACTGAAGTAGCATTTACCACTCCCTATGCCAATTTGCGTCTTATAAGGTCTAAACGTATCCATCCCAATCAAACAATTTACTATTAATTTACCAATGATGGGAAATTATATTTGACTGTAAGGTGTTCTATTTTCAATGGAATAAGTGCTTGTAACTTCACTACTTTTGATTTGTTTCCAGCGGCTGTCTGTATTCTGTAATTCTGCATTGGTAACTTGGGAATTTTACCTTTTTTGTTTAACTCTTGGAAAAATTCAGTTGACATTAAACTAGTCGTTGCATCTGTGTCTAGAACCAAGTGTACTTCCATGTCAAATATCTCTGTCTTTATAACTGCCTGTACTTGCTCTTCATACCAGTTTTCTTTAACCTCCTCCTCATATCAGTATACATCATCCTCCATATCACCTTGTTCCTCGTATCTCATAAAACATGAAAACATGTGTTTATAAGTGTATTGCCCCCCTCCCCCCTCACTCCATACCTGTTCAGCAGTGTGGGGCCTCACTGCGACTGGTAAACTAATCATCAATCATTTTTTCTAATAATTTAATCTGTTCCTCGCATTTCTTTACATGGTTATTGAGTTTTTTATTTACAGCCGCAACTTGTTCATCCATCTTTTTATTTAGATTTTAAAACTGCTTCCTATTTTTCCTCACTCTTCTTGAACTGTTCTTCCAATTTTCCAAACTGTGCATCCCCATTTCCTTCACTTTTCTCGAATCGTTCAATCACAAAACAGTGCAGGTCGAATGCTGCTGGTTACTGAGATTTGTCTCATGATGGGCATCACTCTGTGCTGAAGTCTCCATTACACATAAAAAATTTTATAGTCATCTCTCGTAAATTTAACTGCTGACAAACTGCTCAATAACATTTGCCTGACTTTGTTTGTTTCCTGCATCTGTGTCGCCTTATGAGTATTCACCTCAATGCCCAGTGGAATCTACATTTTGAATATTCCCTTGCTGTACTTTCATGTCTGACCACTGTGTTCTGTTTCTGAATTAAGTAAAAATTCTCTCTCTACCTCGTTCACTCTCACTAAGCTCCTGGCTCTCTCTCGTGTGGATTTATGCATGCCCTAGCAGAATCTCTAAACTTGATAACCTGCAGTAACATGCTAAGATACCATGTACATAAGTACTACTCACTTCTCTCCTAAGATAAAACACACAAGAGTACATAAGAAACAGAAAAACAAATAAAATCCCTTCCATAATTTTAATGGCGATCTTTAGCTGAACTATGATGGACATATACTAACCTCCCCTGTTTCTGTAATAAAATACATGAAATGGCTGCATGCTAGTAACTAAAATGAATTTTAGTTAAGTTGATGATTATTGAGATTAAAAGTAATTTTAGTTAATTTGATGATTATTGAGTTTAAAAAATGCAAATCCTTCTTCAAAAGTAAGTTTTAAATGGAAAAAATTTCGTGGATCTAACTGCAGCGTCAGCAGTTTGCAAGTAAATGGATCATGAGCAGAGTCACCATTTTGTTGGGTTACACCTCATCATGTGATGTATGGGTGGAGTTCCTTATTTGGAATCTTTAATCAAATATCTTTAATCGACCCTGTATGTCTGATGTAACAAAATCATCACCCATCAAAACAATGATGTAGAAATTCATCTGATTATGATATTAGGCAATGAACTCAATGAAATCAGTTTATTACAAATGGAACAAACATTGTGGTGTGTAGACAAATGCCTTGGCAATTTAGATAGGTGACCGGGGACATGATTCAAATAAATGTGTATCTTGACAAAATATTTACATTTATAGAAATCGTACCACGATTGATGAAGGTTAGTGTGTAAAAACAGGAAAATACTACAGAAGGATATGCGTGTGCATCTATTGCCAGAGATGAAAGAATGCTGAATCTCTTACTGCAACCATACTGAACATTGTTAGAAATGATGCGGATTTCCCTACAGTTCACTTCGCTGATGTAGCAAGGTATCACCATTCCCTTAATCTGCTAGTGGTGACTAATGTGGCTTCAGTCAATGGCTCTGTATCACAACTCTTTCCTGCCTGTGACAAAGTTCGCCTTAGCCAGATGAGCGCACGAATGGCAAAACATCATTTTTTCGGATGAATCCAGGTTCTGTTTACAGCATCGTGATGGTCGCATCCGTGTTTGGCGACATCACGGTGAACACACATTGGAAGCGTGTGCTCGTCATCGCCATACTGGCGTATCACCCGGCGTGATGGTATGGGATGCCATTGGTTACACGTCTCGGTCACCTCTTGTTCACATTGACGGCACTTTGAACAGTGGACGTTACATTTCGGATGTGTTACGACCCGTGGCTCCACCCTTCATTCGATCCCTGCGAAACCCTACATTTCAGTAGGATAATGCACGACCGCATGTTGCAGGTCCTGTACGGGCCTTTCTGGATACAAAAAATGTTCGACTGCTGCCCTGGCCAGCACATTCTCCAGATCTCTCACCAATTGAAAACGTCTGGTCAACGGTGGCCGAGCAACTGGCTCGTCACAATACGCTAGTCACTAATCTTGATGAACTGTGGTATCGTGTTGAAGCTGCATGGGCAACTGTGCCTGTACACGCCATCCAAGCTCTGTTTGACTCAATGCCCAAGCATATCAAGGCCGTAATTACAGCCAGAGGTGGTTGTTCTGGGTACTGATTTCTCAGGATCTATGCACCCAAATTGCGTGAAAATGTAATCACAAGTCAGTACTTGTATAATATGTTTTCCAATGATTACCCGTTTATCATCTGCATTTCTTCTTGGTGTAGCAATTTTAATGGCCAGTAGTGTAGGAAGTAACTACCGCCAGAGCACTTCTGACTAGGAAATATCTGTGCTCTATGTTTTTCGGCATAAAATAATTTTGATTTTCTGAATAATAGTTTTTGTAAGTGCCGAGCAGTAAAAAAAGTTGTCTTACAAGACTCTGGTCTCCCTCCCTTACTCGTACTTCATATGGTTAACCAGTTTAAAAATTTGTTTGTCCTGGCACTCCAAAATTTCTCCACATTCTCTTACTCTCTGTCTGTTATAATGTGCTGGCAAATCCGAACTTCTGTAAGCACAGTTTCGTTTCCACCTCCCCCTTCTTAATTAGTTATGTGAAACAATGGTAACTGTTTTCACAGTTCCTTAACTAGTCAGTTACGTGGAACCTGAGCAAGGTGTCGGTATCCCCTGATTTTCAAACGAGCCCTAAACTTTCTATTGTCGTTCCACTTTCTGAGATGTTATCTTAACATACAGTGTTCTTTGGCGAATTTTGATTGCCTACAGTTCCTCTCCACAACGGCAGTTCTGCTGGGTCTTTGCCATTATGCGTAATGCACCAGTGGCCATACAGGTCACGAAAAACAGACTAGGTCGTCCAGCACATCCTGGAAATATGACCCGCTTTGTTTGACTTCAGACAATCTCCGCCAGTGTGACCTCAGCTCAAAACACAGCGTGGCCTGACATTATATCTGCCTGGTATTTCCCTTCACATAGGGTCGAGCAACAGTTATACGAATGGGGGTGGGAGCTGACTTTCTGCAATTTGTAAAGATACTGTTCATCCCTTGTTCTTCACGGAGTCCAACTTGCTTTCACAGTCGCTTCTCAATTAGCTGTGCATGCAGTTCAACATAGGAAACTGTAATCTAATTATTTAAGTATTGGCAGTCGCTGTAATGATTCACATTTCATTAGCTGGTGGAGATCAATTTATCCTTATTTGATTCGACTCTTTTTTATGGGTTTTGCGTACGTTACAAGACAGTTTGACAAAAATAGTCTTGTAGCACCTGGACAGCTATGCATTTCTCAGCCAACTTGGCTGGGCAGGTCCCAGCTACCTCACTGGCAGTATAACAGTGTGGATAGCCACAACAATTCTGGACACACTGCTGCTTCGAATGTTTACCACACAAGATGGCTCTCACTTGCGCTGCACTGAATGTAGCAGATGCCGACGTCTTTACGACAATGCTTACTGCTGAGGTCTACGAGATTTACACCTGACTATGCCTCAGTA
This sequence comes from Schistocerca nitens, assembly GCF_023898315.1. Lineage (NCBI taxonomy): Eukaryota > Metazoa > Arthropoda > Insecta > Orthoptera > Acrididae > Schistocerca > Schistocerca nitens. The sequence continues at coordinate 388,414,974 of NC_064617.1, forward strand.
ACATGTATGCTGTGGACAGAGGCACATGGATGCAGTTGACTGACGCCAGGTTGTATAACATGACGAAAACATACACCTGTAGCTTCTCCAAGCTTGTTGAAAGAATAACGAGTATTCAACACCACTGTCTGTCTTGCTGCAGCCATCTTACTTTTGTAGACCTCACCAGCTCATCGAACCCACAACACCGCTACAGAACTATCAGTTTACAAATTAAAAACTGAAATATGCGCTACTGATATTCCACAATAATAATTATCTTGTAGTTCTTTGTGAAATGGCTTTCGGCTTTTTAGGCCACCCTCAGACAATACATGCTTCTACATCCTTACATTTGTCCTCTAGCCATCCATGCTTAACAATATCGCACTTCCTGTCAATCTGATTTTTGAGACGTTTGTATTCCTTTTTGCCTGTTTCATTTACTGCATTTTTATATTTTGTCCTCTCATCAATTAAATTCGTTATCTCTTCTGTCACCCATGGATTCCTACTAGCCCCCGTCTTTTTACCTACTTGGTCCTCTGCTGCATTAAGTATTTCATCTCTCAAAGCTACCTATTCTTCTTCTACTGTATCCCTTTCACCTGTTCTTGTCAATCGTTCCCTAATGCTTTTCCGAAACACTCTACATCCTCTGGTTATTTCAGTTTATCCAGGTCCCATCTTCTTAAATTCCCATCTTTTTGCACTTTCTTCAGTTTTAATCTACAGTTCATAACCAATAGATTGTGGTGAGAGTCCACATCTGCCCCTGGAAATGTCTTACAATTTAAAACCTGGTTCCTAAATGTCTGTCTCACCATTATGTAATCTATCTGAAACCTTCCAGTGTCTCCAGGTCTCTTCCACGAATAAAACCTTTTTTCATGTCTCTTAAACTAAGTGTTAGCTATGATTAAGTTATGCTCTGTGCAAAATTCTACCAGGTATCTTCAACTTTCATTCCTTAACCCCAATCCATATTCACCTACTACTTTTCCTTCTCTTCCTTTTCCTACTATTGAATTCCAGATCCCCATGACTATTAAATTTTCGTCTCCCTTAACTATCTGAATAATTTTGTTTTACTTCATCATTCATTTCTTCAATCTCCTCATCATATGCGGAGCTAGTTGGCATATAAACTTGTGCTCTTGAGGTAGGCATAGGATTCATGTCTATCTTGGCTACAATAATGCTGTTCGTAGTAGCTTCACCGTGTTCCTGTGTTTTTATTCATTATTAAACCTACTTCTTCATTACCCTTACTTGGTTATCTTATTTATTGCTCTGTATTCATCTGACCAGAAGTCTCGTTCCTCCTGCTATCGAACTTCGCTGATTTCCACTATATCTAACTTTAACCTATACATTTCCCTTTTTAAATTTTCTAACCAATCTGCCTGATTAAGGGGTCTGACATTCCACGCCAGTTTTGTTTTGCTGCCGATGATGTCCTCCTGAGTAGTCTCCGCCTGGAGATCCAAGGAGGGGACTATTTTACCTCCAAAATATTTTCCCAAGAGGATTCCATCATCATTTAACCATACAGTAAAGCTACATGCCCTCGGGAGAAATTGTGGCTGTAGTTTCCCCTTGCTTTCAGTCATTTTCAGTAGCATTACAGTAAGGCCATTTTGGTTGATGTTAGAAAGCCAGATCAATCATCCAGATTGTTTCCCCTGAAACTGCTGAACCACACGTTTGTCTGGCCTCTCAACAGATACCCCTCCATTGTGGCTGCATCTATGGTGTGGCTATCTGTATCGTTGAGACTCGCAAGCCTCCCCACCGATGGCAAGATCCATGGTTCACGGGGGTTACCAGCATAACCTTTGCAAATGGTATCTGTCGATGTTGTCTGTCCAGCACCTCTTCACAAGGTGGAGTTAAGTATTTGCTTGCCCTTTATGATCGTTTTCGAAATATGTCAAGCCTTATGCCACAAAGTCAGCAGTAGCATCTGCCATCATCAGAATTATTCTTAGGCGCTACATAACAACATATTTGTCACCCTGTAACATCATACACATTGGGTGGAACTGACTGAGCCTTTTGAACATACAGTAAATGATTTTCCAAATCACACAACCCCTTATACACCTTCAGACCTATTAACTAACAGTAAAGAAGTCGATAATTGGATAAACCCATTGCCAAACCTACCTAATAAGAATGTATGCAGGAGGAAAAGGTGTGAATTACGCTAACTGCACTTATTAAATATGCCAGCATTAGAAAGAAAACTTATGACATTAGGTCATGTGCAGGAATATTTTGTTGGAGAAACTGTATTGCTTTAATCACATCCAAAACCTTCTGTCCTAAAGAAAAGAAATAGTAAATGGAAGCTACTGGACACAGGGCCATATACGATTATCAGGGTTTTCCAGAAACAAACAAAATTAAAGGACTTCACAGTCACCAAGATTTTAAAAAAGTATCTGAGTGTGTAATAGCTATTGTTACATTTCTTTAACTGTGTAAATGTGAAAGGTGTAAATCCTTGACCATTGATTCACATGAAAACAATTTCGTATGTGAATGTAAACAGAAAGGCATCCAAGGTTTTTTGTGATGATTATGCTAAACTATTAAGTGTCTGTAAGGAAACACTAGAAAGTGAACCATTATCTGAATAGTTTTACTGCAGTGTACCAATATACTAAGGGTAGTGAGTGCTACATAACATTCTGAACTGTTAAGCAAGAAATAAGTACACAAATATGCTCCCATGTAATAATTTGAATCTGAAAGAGAAAACGTATATTTTAGTCTTTAAGTTATATTGTGCATAATGAATGGTTATTTGAGAATGCCATTCCATTGAAATAACTGAAGTTGATATGTGCCCACAGGAAGAGCACTGTTAACAAAAAGTAAACGTTTCTGATGAAATCAATGGTTAGAATATGGCTGTGCTATTCTTTAATGGTTTGTATTTATGAGGTGAAGATTCATGATCCTGAATGAGACAGACTTCCACTCCACTGACTTTAAATTTATAAGTAGAAGTGGTTAAGTGATGGGCAAATATTTTGTTGTGAAAGCTGTGTGTACAATGAGACATGATGTTCCTCTGATTGAGCTTATCTTTAGAATTTTAAGTTTGATCTTTCATATATTTGGCACTAGGCATGATCATTTTTCTGTTATGAGCAGTTGAAATTATGTTCGCAGAATAGACAGAAATCTGTTGTCCTGGCCTTGAATAGTGCTGAGTCCTTACTGTAACAAATTCTTAAAATCATTCTTCTTCAGCGACCACAGGCCCTGTAGACCACGTCCTGCATCAACTATCTGCTTCCACCGCCTTCTATCTCTCGCAGTCTCTCTCCACCATGCAGAAATTCCTTATGCTGCGATGTCCTTCTCTATGTCATCTTTCCACCTTGTACAAGGTTGGCCCAATTGTCTTGTCTGGAGAGTTCCTTCAAATGCTTTTTGGTGATTCTATTGTTTTCTATTCCAGGAATGTAAAGACAAATGTATATCTACCATCATGTAAGTATATGTCATGAAAAGATTTTGTGTTTCATAAAAAAACATTAAAAAGTCCACGAAGGGATGAACTAGAAATGTGTTTACATAATATAGAACTCTAAAGTGAAATCCTGTGTTAAAACTGTTTTGAAATCTGTGCATGCACCCAAGTGCAATTAAGCATTTGTGAGTGGAATAAGAGTACTTGCAGACAAGATAATATGTGAGTGAAAAGTTGTATTTGATGCGTGTTGTATAGTGCAAACGGACAATTTCAAACAGATCGACAACGCATTTCACACACGCAGCCACGTAAACACAGTAGCCACTAGGCAGTATCACCAACTGACAGTTAACACTGCCCACATGTGTATCTGACGACAATCCCTGTGAAGCAACACAAATTTGATTGTCAGTGCTGAGTGTCGTGCCCATGGTCTGTTAAAAAATATTCAGATAACATGACCAAGCTACACACAAAAATATGTTTGACAAGGAGGCTTGATGTGCCCATTACGAACAGTAGTGATGTGTGGGACTGATTAAATGTACGTTGTGGTGCGAAATAATTGAAGAACTAATAAGATCCCCTATAACATCAAACAAAAACATTATAAAAATAAAATTAAAACGATATCCCATGATAATAACACATAAATAGCCCAGCACTGTGTGTATTTCTCATAAGATCTGTTTCTAACCTGTATAAAAAAAATCATTATTAGTAGTAAGGAATTTTATTTCAGCACTATCACTAAGAATTGAGCGAAGACGTTTCTGATCCTACTGGACGATTGTTCCATGAAACCTGGGCTATACTCAGCACCTGATGCCTGCATAGGTGAGAACCCATGTAATTCGAGATCTTCTGTTCCAGTCCGGCTATGTAACTCATCGCCTGGGTCCTAACCTTTTAATTGGTATCATATAATAACCACTGACATCACCTGTGATATGTCTGTGGGTCCACTCAGTATTCGTCGTTAGCAAAACCGTTTCAAATTCTTTTGTAAAAAAACAGGGAGAGTAATTTCTGATTGATTACTGAAGGAAACGTTGACAAATATTTATCTGTATCTCTCATATGAACGCTGAACTAAAACTGAAAAAGTGAAATTTTATTATCTTTAAATCAACTTCCTTTTATGTACATATGTCAACTAGGCAAGTCTATTCCATATATCTGTATATACAAAGTAATATGTATTGAATGATTTAAACCCAGAAATGGAAAAATGACGCTATTTATGAATGTAAATGAAGTGTAACTATAACATAGTGAAACACCGTGAACTCAACAATGTGTGTCTGCATATGCAGTTATGGTTAGCTGAATGGTGTCGTAAAGTTGCAAAAAAGAATCAGAGCTAACGCCATTCAAGGGGGCTATATAATGGAACAATATGTAAAGAAAACGCGTAAACTTAATAAATCCTCTGATAACGTTAAAGATACTTGTAGAATGAATAGCATCTATGATCCAAATTACATTCTGTCTTTGTTTGAAAGACAAATGCTAAGCCTCATCAGCTTCCAATTCACCTTTCTACAACTGGCCTTCCCCATTTAAACTACTAGCATAAGGCTGTCTCGTGTGTTCTTTGTATTGCTTAGACTAACAATAATTATTTGAAAGATAAAATATTTGTCATTAGTGTTATCATTATTCCTTGCCCTAAAATTGCTTTTTCAATATTTTTGCAGGCTCTTTTAATGGTGAGCATCGAGCTAAGTTGGACGTTACTAATATAGTGACGTTATTGATCGGCCGTCATTGCTGCAGCCGTGAATGTGAATTGCATGGTTAGAAGAATCTGCATTTACTCTGAATTCCTGTAATTAAGTCTGATATCTTTTACAAAAGTTTAGCAATATTTATTCTCATGGTCATGCATCAACTTGTTAGCAAAGGGCCAACAAGTACTGATTACACTCATTTCCACCTCAGTTCCTATCAGTAAGATATCCTGCTTTCTCCTCTTACTAGTAATCAAGTACAACCAACCTTTAATATTTACTCAAGAGAAAGAGGAATTAGACTCCTGACACAATAGTTATGTTCTCTTATGGTGGACCTTCCTGCACAGAATAGTGGATTCTTAGAGAAATGAGACTATTTTAATTAATATAGACTGTACTCATACTTGCATTCTTGCTTCAGTATTAAGCTTGTAATTTGCACTACAGTTTCAAGCAATGACAATGCAGCATACATATAAAAATGTCTAAATGGTCGTGGTAGAATTACACATAGTTCCTTGCAGAGTTGGCAGAAGACTTGGAAGACACAGACCTCCAGTTGCTATATGTGTTACAACAACTTTGTGGCCAAGGCATACTCTCATACTTTTATTATGTGAAATGTCTTTTTTGTGATTTGACTGGCTCTTTGCTTCCCACGCACATAAAAAAAAAGACTTCACCCTCCGTCATTTTTAAGTTTCACATTTTTCTGATGTAATTGTGTTTCACTTACGACATTTTCTGTAAAAACACAGAACTTTAAATAAGGTTAAGCATAAGTAGTAACATCTCTGATAAAGTTTGTATTTCTTTTTGTATGAGTTCTTTATATCTGTGACTACACAATAGTGCTGTGAAATGCGTTGTTATGCACTCCACCTAATTTTAAAACGTTCGCCACACCATGTGTAGTTTTACTTGAAATGTGAAAATAGCTTATTGTATCACATTGTACGCTGGCACAGAGACAAAATCAGAACAAGGGTCGCTTTCTCCCTTTTTTGTATATCGAATTAACTTCTGAGATAGTAAGTTGTAACGTCAGTAGACTGTAATATATTATGAAATTCATATATTCAGGATTTTAGTATGAATTGTGCTAAATACGAGTTGTGATGTACATATAGACAGTGCCCATAGCTACAATGACCATAAGAAACCGTTGTTTAGGACACCATCAGATGTTGCTTCCCCAGCCCATAGATTTGTGGAATATGGCGCAATATACTAAACGATCACATTTTTTTACTGTGACAAAATGAACAGAGGTGTGTAAACTAGGATATATGTATATTTTTGCTTTCATGTCTTGTTGTTCTTGCAGCTGCTGCAACTTTTTCTATTGTTTGACTACCAAGTAGCCTGAAAATGCTCAAGGGGGCGAAATTAGCTGATAGCTAAATTGTGAAATAAGGTGATTATTTCAAAACTAAAAACAGCCCACATAAGAAAACGAATTCCCTGAAATTTATGAAATGAATCTGATTTCTGAGTGCACTTTGTAATGCACGTTTTAAATTAAATTAGTACTTGCATAGTTCGTTTGTAATTTGTATCATCAGTAGTGGAATGTCTGAGCAAACTTTCTCAGCTTTGTTCAAGAGGCTTCATTATTAATTATAGCAACTTAAATGTTTGGCTAATATAATAATTAGTTTACTGTTTTCTGCTTCATTTCATGCCAATATTTTCCACAACAATGGACTGTGGAAGTATAGTTTAAGTGAAATAAAGCAGAATTAATTTTTTAATCAGCCTGTCAATGGTTGGACCACACTTTTGTCTTGAAATGATACATTGTTGTATTTTCACTAGTTCTGAAACAATTTTATTCTTTTCCAGATATCTGGAACAGCTTATGTAATGGTTTAGTAAAGGTGCAAAATTTTAAGTATTTTGTTTCGTATTCTAGAGGCACTTCATGACTGCACATAGTAGTTACGCAAGAAAAGATATTTGAGTATCTTTGGCACGCTCACATGGCTATAGTTTGACAACCAGTCTAGGTAGAAATCACTGATTAGTTCTGTGCCACCATCAGTCCAGAGATGATATGAGGACAGATTGAGAAGTAAAGCTGGATCAAGAGTTAGTAAAATGAAAAGTGAAATGAACAGTGGAGAAAACAGAAAAGGAGTTGGGATAAAAGCGAAACAAGAGTAAGAGAGAGAAATGAAGAATCCTAAACTAAAAAGTAATACTGAAAATTATGTGTGTAAGTAAAGAAAAACTACAAAAAATGTGAGGGGGGGGGGGTCTGTATGTCAATGTGGCGGCATTGAGGATATACTGGAGAGTACTTTTCTATCTCCAAAGTTCAGATAAACTAGTACTTGGCAGGACGATCGAAATCTAGTGGTAGAGGCAGGAGTAAGTAGGAGTTGGTGGGTACAGCGGTCAGATTTAACAATGAAAACAATAAATTTCAGTATCAGGAACTTTGGCATTGGCGCAATAGTCTGGAAATTTCTCACAGTTTCACAAGAAATAAAACGAAAATGATACAACCAGTGATGGACATGTCATGTGAAATGTAAGAAGTTTATTGCTGGACCTATGGACAGTTTACGAAACGTGTGAAAACTCGGTAGGACTGCTTAAATCCGGAGATGTGCATGTATTAATCATATCAATAAGACATATGATAAGGCACATTCATCCAAAAGGTTGTACCATAAGTTTTCTTGTCATGGAAGAAGTTGATCATATTCAGCTCACTGCCAACAACTTGCTTACAAATACAAAGGAACTGCAAAGTCTACTTGACGTCGTCTTTAAGAGGAGGCAGAAGGCACTTCATATTGAGCATCAGTACAGGTAATTAGTGGTGACACATGCCGGAATTGTATATGATTACAAGATACATTGGCCCCATACCTATGTGTTCACTACGCTCTCGTAGCATTCACTTACAATAAAATTGCACACCAACGGCAATGGAACAGAGACAAATGAATAAAATCGACCAGATAAATATGATTCGCGGTGTCACTGTGATGCGAGAACTCAGGAAAATGTTAGAGGAATTGGACCTACACATACTATGGAGACAGGAGCCATATTCCAGGCTGACACATGCCAGTTACAGCACAAATGATAACATCAGGTCATCGTCCACTGGCCGCGTTTGTGTGTCAGATAAAGACATAAAAGCGATGCATCAACTCTGTGACGAACACGTGATAACGACAGAAGTAATGACCGCCTTAGGAAAATTTTACATGCCTAATCAGCATGTAAAATCCAATTGAGTCAGGAGATACAATCACATATAGAACACTCAAAAACAGCAACAATACTGGATCGACACGACAGACACATTTTCGTAATGGACGCAAACGCGAAATCAATATTGTGGCATAGCAGAGTAACGGATGAAAGAAGACTCTGCCTTCAGGACGCTAGACAAGAACTTGATCTTCATGTCATGAATAGGCCACTCAGCAGACTAGTTTCTAAAATCGCGAAGGTGCGGCAACAAATACGAAAATCACCCTTACAAACTAAAGTCAAGTGACCATATTTTCAACTGGGAGGTCTGTGATGAACTTACAACATGTGACCCTAATCTCATTTGCTTCACAATTACAGACGCAGATAATGGCTCAGAAGCTAACATCCAGCCTGAGCGACTATACAATCTACGTAAATCGAATTGGGAACTTTTAAAGGCAGAATTCAAGGAACTGGATTTGGTGTTGACGCCGAAGCGGACGAATTGGCGCAAGCATTACAGACAGCGCAAAACAAGGCGATCCCAGCGTTTGTTAGGAAGCCAAAAGGGTTTAAAATTCCCTGGTGTCCCACCCTACGGCCCTTATGATGCAGAGCTAGGCAGGCGAGGAGATACCACCAAATGTCCTTTGGGGAAACAGAAAGACAAGGATGGTTGGGTTTCTATCGAACAGTCAAACAACAATATACAGAACAACTACACCAAAAAAGAGTAGAAAAATGGAAAGCATACAATAAGGACCAAATGGTAACAGATGTTTAAGATTTTCCATACAAACTTGTAACAAACAAGGTTCGATCACGCACTGTATTATCAACTCTGAGGCGACCCGACAGCACTATAACGACACACTGGGAGACATCAGTGCAGTACCCACTCAGAGCTTCATTTCTAGATGATAAAATGATGGAAGATACAGAGTACCATCAACATCTTCGCTCTGTGTTTCAAAAGCAACATGTGATTAACAGTGCTGTGATTCCATTTGCCCAGGAGGAAGTGAGACTGGCAATAAAGTAGTTAAAATAGAAGAAAGCACCAGAATCTGACAGAATACTGACAGAAGTGTTGCATCAGCTAATGGACCAAATTGTGTCATATGTAACAATGTTGTGATTCTTCAATTTCTCCAGGCGTATTTCATGACGAAATAAATCTCGGGTGAACAGCCTGGTGGGAGTGTACAAAGGACACAATATTTCGGCACTCGACCTTGTTGCCATCATCAGGTGTGCTGATGTACTGCCAAGGGCTCTTTCGCACCTTTTAACTTTCCCCTTCTTGGGGAAGTGTATTGAGGAGTTTGTAGCCTGTTGGCTTTTACTCCACAGTGTGTGTTGTGAGTGAGTGATTGTCTTTGACTGCTTTGGCTGTCTGTGTGTTATGTTGGTGTTCTGGCGGTGTCTAGTACTTGCCTGAGGTTGGTGAGATGTTGGGTGTTTTAAGGATTAAGGATTGGTGTTAGGATTTGAGGATTTTTGGGATTTTTCTCTTCGACTTAGTCGTCGAAGATCGTCATGGGGTGTTAGTGCTTGTTGCGGGACATGTCATACCGACCTAGGGATTGGATAAGGTTATTTCCAGATCTGGAAGAGCTCTCATATAAAGCCCTTGCCAGATCCTGGAATCTTTCTTTGAGGAGTGGGATTTTGGCAGCGGCGTGCAGATCGTCAGTGGGGAATCCCATGGGTAGGTACAGAGCCCTCCTGAGGGCGCGGTTCTGCAGCCTCTGGAATTTGTCCAGGTGCTACTTTGCTATGTATCCCCAGACAGGGCATGCATACTCCATTACGGGCTGTGTGAGGGCCTGATAGACGTTTAGTCCTACAGAGCAGGGAAGGGACTGGGTATAGTAAGGACATTCTGGCGCAGACCTTCCTGTGGATCTCGTCTATATGGGGTTTCCACGTTAGTCTCGAGTCCAAGGTTACGCCGAGATAATTGGTGGATCTGCGCCAGGAGAGTCGGGATCCATGTAGGTGCAGGTGAATGGGGGAGGGGGGGGAGGGGAACGTTGAGGGGGGTCCGCGTCTCCCGAGTCTCCACGTGATCTACATAGCCTGCGTCTTTTTAGGATGGATGGTGATGCGCCAGCGATGGGCCCAGGTTTCTGTGTTATCTAAAACCCTTTGTAACCTACGAATGACCAGGTCATTATTCGCATTACGAGTGTAAAAGGCGGTATCGTCAGCGTGCTGTGCAGTGTGCACCAGGGGGGCCGTTGGGGGTGTCCGCAGTGTACAGACTGTACACAATGGGCCCCAGGATCGATCCCTATGGCACCCCAGCACGAATACGTCTTTTGGTGGAGGAGGCTAATTCTACCTTGAGAGAGAAGGTTCTATTCGTGAGATAGTTTTGGATTAACCTGACTATGCTCCTGGGGAACCTTGTGTGTATAACTTGTATAGTAGCCCTTAATGTCATACTGATTCGAAGGCTTTGGCTACATCAAGTAGCACTATCCAGCATTAGCCTCCGTGGTTGAAGTCTTCTGTGGCTGCTTCCACTAGTCTCATGATCTGTTGTGGGGCGGAGTGCTTCTGTCGGAATCCGAGTTGGAAATCCGGCAAAAGTCATTCGTTGGTGATGTGGTCTCGTATGGGAATAAGCAGGAGGCGCTCAAAGATCTTGCTGAGAGTTGGCAAGAGGCTAATCGGCCTGTAGTGCTGCGCGAATAAAAGGTTTGTGTATCGCGACCACTTTCGCGTGTTTCCAGTATGCTGGGAACTCGCTGGTACGAGTAATCTCGTTGATGACGTTCGCGAGGTGTTCGATGGCCGAGGGCGGGAGGTTTTTAACTAACTGGTTGGTGACACTGTCGTGTCCTGGAACCCTTTTTTGTAGGGAGGGACCTAATTACTTTTGACACGTCTTTGGGGGCGAGAAGTGGGGGTTCGTCCTCTGGGTCTTCATCAGCGTTGAGGAAGACTGCCAGTTGGCGACGGACTACCTCTTCATGTTCTTCATCCTGGGGTTCTGCCGCTTGAATCTGCTTCTTGAAGGTGTCGGCGAGGGCGTTGGCCTTTTCAGCATGGCTGTAGGACAGACCCCTCTCGCCGTGCAGAGGCGGCAGCCTAGCGCGTCTTTTGGTAAATTGTTTGGTTGCTTGCCATAGTGTGTGATCGTCTACTTTGAGGGCTGTGAGGCAGGTTTGCCATTGCTGGTTTCTGTGCTCATTGAACGCTACCTTCAGCTCTCTCTGTAGACAGTTGAGCAGCCTCCTGGTGGCCTGATTTCTGGTGATCTTCCACACTTTTGCCACTCTGTTCTTGTGACGGATTTGGGCTAGTAGATGTTCCGGGAGTTGTACTTGCAGGGGCGGGCCATCCCTTTGTTTGGGAGTGGCATCTTCCGCTGCCTGCAAGATGGTTCCTGTTAGGTCTTGTAGCGCTTGTCCTGCTGTTTCGGCAGTAGGTGGCGGAGGGTGAGCGATATCAGAGGCGACAGTTTCTCGGTATCGCTCCCAGTCAGTAAGTTTGTAGGACGTCTGGTACTGTGGGAGTGCTACCCATTATCCCACATCGACCTTTAGAATCACTGGGTTGTGATCGGAGGGCATTCTGTTGATTGTCCTTGCGGCCACAAACCCGGCGATCCTCTTAGTGAGGGCTATGTCTAACAAGTCGGGCCTACCTCCATTTTTTGGAAAATGTGTGGGCTCGACCGGACCCCATGTTTCCAAGTGGTGGTCGCTCGCTAGTCGTTGCGGTTTGGCGCCTGCTCTGGAGGTTACTCTAGAGTTCCAATCGGGTGTTTGGCATTGAAGTCGCCCCCTATTATGAGTTTGCTTTCAGTTTGCCCTAGAGCAGCTATGTCTTCCTCGTCTATCTCATCTTGTGGGGGGTCGGTAGATTGCAACGATTGTTAGGGGTTCGGTGGCAGTGGTTACATCCACGGCCACTGCTTCGATTTTATTGGCAGCTGGTATGAATACCTGGTGGTGGGGGATCCCTCTTTTTATGTATATGGTCATTCCTCCGCCTTGTGTTGGCCTGTCTTTATGGTAGCTAACATAGTTGGGAACTGTCGCTTTTATTCCCGGTTTTAGGTGGGTTTCTCACATCATGCATATGTCGATGGAGGACTCCTTCATGAGTTCTCTGAACTCGACCTCTTGATTAACACTGCCGTCTGTGTTAAAGACGCACATTGCCAGCCAGGCCTTGTATATTTGGTTGTCTATCCATGATGGGGTTTTGTGACTACTGAGAAAGTAACAGAGGGGAACGACTGCTGAACTGTTGCCTGAAGGGCAATGAGGACTGGAGTGTTCTGCTTCTGGGCATCCCTGAATTCCTTCATCATTTCCATGACGAGGTTTATGGTCTGGAACATAATGCCTAACAATTGATCCGAGAGGGTGGAGTGTGTGTGGGGTTCCCTAGAGCTTCCTCTGTCTTGGTGGACCTCGTTGTTGTTGTGTTTTTCCCGGTGTTGTTCTAGCGTGTGTGTCTGGTGTTGTGGTGACAGGGCTTGCGCCGATTTCTCGACGTTTTCGTGGCTCTGTGGTGGAGAGACCACTTCTGCATATGTTGCCCTTGGAGTGTCAGGCCTTGGTTTTACCCAAGTTTTGTCTGTCTGTGTTGTCCTGTTTTGTCTCTCTGTGTGGTTTGATGGGGCGGCTGTGTCTTGTTTTCGTGTGTAGGGGGCGGCCTTCGCACCCTTTGTTCTGTGTGTGTTTTTTGTGGCCCTCACAGTCTTGGTACCCTGCCGTGTGGTTTTTCCCACACAGCGCACACCATACCTGCGGGTCCATGTGTTTTACTGTGCAAGTCCTAGTGTCTTGGGGTTCGGCGCATTTTCTACAGCGCACGGGCATCTGGCAGTGGGCGGCAATGTGATCCAGTCCCTGACACCTGAAGCATTGCACCACTTTGCAGCGGAGCAGCTCCGTGGTGACAGGGACTCCCAGAACAGTTTTTATCTCGCGCCTGTTCTGCGGTATGTCCGGCAGAGTGACTCGGAATAATGGCAACTTATTTTTGCCCATCTGCTCTACGGTTTTGACAACAAAACCCTGGGCTGTCAGGTCTGTCTTGACTGCCTGGGCTGAGAGCCGTCTGGGGAGGTCCCTAATGACATTGTTTTTGTTCCTTGTCTTGGTGGTGGGGAACGTGTAATGCAGTATATTTTTGTCTGTGAGGGCCTTTTTAATGGTGTTGTAGTCTTCGATGTTGTGTAGAGCGTCAAGGGACGGCAGGGGTGAGGTATATATCAGATTCCCCCTCTCCCTTCCTCGGGCGCTCCCTTCTCCGTCCGTGCCGCGGGCGCTCTCTCGTCCGTCCGCGCCGCGGTTCGACACCCGGCTTGTGGCCCAGCGTCTACATCTACATCTACATTTATACTCCGCAAGCCACCCAACGGTGTGTGGCGGAGGGCACTTTACGTGCCACTGTCATTACCTCCATTTCCTGTTCCAGTCACGTATGGTTCGCGGGAAGAACGACTGCCGGAAAGCCTCCGTGCGCGCTTTAATATCTCTAATATTACATTCGTGATCTCCTCGGGAGGTATAAGTAGGTGGAAGCAATATATTCGATACCTCATCCAGAAACGCACCCTCTCGAAACCTGGACAGCAAGCTACACCGCGATGCAGAGCGCCTTTCTTGCAGAGTCTGCCATTTCAGTTAGCTAAACATCTCCGTAACGCTATCACGCTTACCAAATAACCCTGTGACGAAACGCACCGCTCTTCTTTGGATCTTCTCTATCTCCTCCGTCAATCTGACCTGGTACGGATCCCACACTGATGAGCATTACTCAAGTATAGGTCGAACGAGTGTTTTGTAAGCCACCTCCTTTGTTGATGGACTACAATTTCTAAGGACTCTCCCAATGAAACTCAACCTGGTACCCGCCTTACCAACAATTAATTTTATATAATCATTCCACTTCAAATCGTTCCGCACGCATACTCCCAGATATTTTACAGAAGTAACTGCTACCAGTGTTTGTTCCGCTATCATATAATCATACAATAAAGGATCCTTCTTTCTATGTATTTGCAATACATTACATTTGTCTACGTTAAGGGTCAGTTGCCACTCCCTGTACCAAGTGAGTATCCGTTGCAGATCTTCCTGCATTTCGCTGCAATTTTCTAATGCTGCAACGTCTCTGTATACTACAGCATCATCCGCGAAAAACCACATGGAACTTCCGACACTATCTACTAGGTCATTTATATATATTGTGAAAAGCAATGGTCCCATAACACTCCCCTGTGGCACGCCACAGGTTACTTTAACGTCTGTAGACGTCTCTCCATTGAGAACAACATGCTGTGTCCTGTTTCCCAAAAACCCTTCAATCCAGCCACACAGCTGGTCTGATATTCCGTAGGCTCTTACTTTGTTTATCAGGCGATAGTGCGGAACTGTATCGAACACCTTCCGGAAGTCAAGGAAAATGGCATCTACCTGGGAGCCTGTATCTAATATTTTCTGGGTCTCATGAACAAATAAAGCGAGTTGGGTCTCACACGATCGCTGTTACCGGAATCCATGTTGATTCCTACAGAGTAGATTCTGGGTTTCCAGAAACGACATGATACGCGAGCAAGAGACATGTTCTAAAATTCTACAACAGATCGACGTCAGAGATATAGGTCTATAGTTTGCGCATCTGCTCGATGACCCTTCTTGAAGACTGTGACTACCTGTGCTCTTTTCCAATCATTTGGAACCATCCGCTCCTCTAGAGACTTGCGGTACACGGCTGTTAGAAGGGGGGGGGGGGGGGCAAGCTCTTTCGCGTACTCTGGGTCAGGAGAGAGAGCTGCTCCCACCGTCCAGTGAGGAGCTCAGAGACGGCGCACTGTGCTGAAAGCGACGCTGAAGCAAAGGGTGAGGCGGATCGCCGATCGGGAGAGCTTGCTCTCTCGACGGCCCCATCCGACCCCCCAACCGAGATGGACCAGCTGTGTGAACCCGAAGTCGAGGCGGCTGATTTCCTGGGACTAGAAGACGAGCGCAGAGTGGCTGACCGCCGCCCTGTGGAGCTTGCTCCGCCGGCGGCCCCATCCGACGCTCTATTTACGACGGACTGGCCAGTGAAGATCCAGGGGGAGGAAGGAAGGGAGATGCGATGGCGTTATGCGGCCAATGCTTCGGCGGAGGCCGCAAGTAGCGGGGGAAGTCGCCGCCCGGGGGATAACACATTACCGGCGGCCACACACTGTCCGCAAACTACGGCAACCTGTTCCCAGAAAGGGAACAAGAAGCAGAAGCACACCATTACCATCGCAGGGGGCATGTCCTCTTACACAGTAACGCGCGCACTCGACATGGGGGGACCAAAGAACGCCACTGTCAAGATCGAGACACCAGAAAGGTGAACATCGCCCACTGAAGACCCACTCAGATAAAAGACGTCTTCGCGGACACAGTTCAACTGACGGCCCAGTTCACGCTGGGGAATGACAGAGTGGAAGCTGAAGACACGGAGGACATGGGGGGTGAAGGAAAGTCGCACTAAGAAGCGCCCGGCGGAAACGAGTCCGGAAAGCTACCGGAAACGTGCGACTACCGCCGCTCCTACCACCACACCGACGCAGCAAACACGAAGAAAGGCGTCGTCGAAAAGGTGCAACGCCCCTAAAACGACCACTGACACGGATGGGTTTCAAATACCCAAACGCAAGAAAATTGGAAGAGATGTACAGGTGGCCACTGCTGCAGGCATGGTCGTTAAAAACCAGTTTGCTGAGCTCGAAGGAAAGGAGGAGGAGACAGCAGACCAGCAGCAGAGAAGCAAGGGGCCCCTGCCGCCACCCATCATGGTGAAATGGCCGGGCTCCTTTAAAGAAGTTAAACAGGCGATCCTCGCGGTCGTTAAGAACAACTTTACTACGAAGACAACAAGTCACGTCAGAATCGTGACGCGAACCGCGGAAGACTACAAAAGCATTATTGACCTCATTGACGGTCACGGTCTAAACTGGTTCACGTACTGGTCGGAACCTACAAAGACGCTCAAAGTAATCTTCCGACCCCTGCCCTTCAGTATGGACCCCCCCCCCCCCCCCCCAGTACATCAAGAAGCTTCTTGAGGCCAAGGGGTACACCATAAGTACAGTATCCCGGATAAAGTCGCCGAAAGACAACGCAGATATACCGCTCTTCCAGGTCATACTGGGCGACACACCGGAGGATAGTAGGATCTTCCAAGAAATGACAGTGTGAAGTGTCAGCGGGGTCACAGCTGAAAAACTGAGGCCCGCTTCAATGCTTCATCTGCCAGGGAATCGACCACCTGGCAAAATACTGCAAAATGTCCCCACGCTGCGTAAAGTGTGCTGGGGAGCACCTGAGCCGGGAATGTCCGTTCCCGATCGAGAAGACACCCACGTGCTGCAACTGCAGTGAAGACCAAGTCGCCAGCTTCCGTGGCTGCAAAGCCTTCAAAAAAGCAGCTGCAAAAGGGCGGCAGGCACCAGCGAGGAGAGTTCAGCCGGGAAGAAACTACGTTACTGTAGCAGCAGCGGCGACTGCGGCAGTGGCCGCAAGGCAAACGCCTGCAAGACCGACACAGCAACACGCCGAGCAGGCCCGGCAGGCGGAGCGGCCTACCCGCGCAGCGGAAGGCGCTCCCCGACCGCCACGAGAGGAGCACGAGCCGCCGAGTAGGGCCGGCCGGACGCGTGGGCGTGGAGGAGGGAGGCCGCCACCTACGCCCGCCCCACCACCTCCGACCGCTGTAACCACCGAGGCCGCAGAACTACGACAGCTGCTGCGGGAGTTCAAACAGCCGCTACTCCAACTACCGCAGATGATCGTGTCTGCACTGATTACGGCCAACAAGACCTACACCACAAGAGAAGCTGTAAGTAGGCTGTTTAGGTTTTTTTATTGGTAACGCCACCTCAGTATGAAAATCACCGGCTGTGCCGTGTGCAGTCTGTGGCTGCTTTGCATTGTTGTAATACTCAACCATTGTAGTGTTAGGCAGCTGGCTGTGAACAGCGCGTAGCGTTGCGCAGTTGGAGGTGAGCCGCCAGCAGTGGTGGATGTGGGGAGAGAGATGGCGGAGTTTTGTAATTTGTCATGATATCAAGGTAAAATACATTGTTTGTTCTCTATTAATATCTTTCATTTGCTAACTATCCCTATCAGTAGTTAGTGCCTTCCATAGTTTGAATCTTTTATTTAGCTGGCAGTAGTGGCGCTCGCTGTATTGCAGTAGCTTGAGCAGCGAAGATTTTTGTGAGGTAAGTGATTTGCGAAAGGTATAGTTTAATGTTAGTCAGGGCCATTCTCTTGTAGAGATTATTGAAAGTCAGATTGCGTTGCGCTAACAAAATATTGTGTGTTGAAAGTCATATCGCGTTGCGCTAAAAAAATATTGTGTGTCAGGTTAAGCACAGTCGTGTAAAATTGTTCAAAGGGGAAGTTTCAAAGCCAACAACACCCATGATGCATAATCAAATCATAGGTCTCACCGTCTGCGCATGGAACGTCAACAGCATAAGGCAACAGGAGGGCGAATGTAGCCAGTTTTTACGCGAGGAGGCCGTGGATGTGTGCCTCGTTGTGAGACATGGCTGAAGCACGGCGTAAACGCGAGGGCACCTAACTATAGGTGCTATCGCGACGATAGACCACCAGCAGGCGGCGGAACTGCAGTCTACGTAGGAAGAACGCTGCGACACCACCAAATCCAGCTACCAGAGCTGACGCAACTAGAAGCAACAGGCGTCGCAGTCAGCACCTCAGTGGGTCAAGCGACCTTCATCGTCGCGTACCGGAAGCCTAGAGGACTCCTATGACAACAGGACTTCGAGACGCTGCTGTCAGTGCGTGGCAACATCTTTATCGGCGGCGACTTCAACGCCAAGCACCCGGTGTGGAACTCCAGGGTCACCACAACGAGCGGCTGGAGGCTTCTTAAGGCGGCCACAGATAATGACGCTGTAGAGCTGGGGCCTTACGACCCTACACAGTATCCCAAGAGAGACCGCCCAGATGTCCCGGACATCGAGATCATCAAAGGGGTGACCCACGACGAAGTTGCAACGACACGTGTGGCTCTGTAATCAGATCACCTGCCAGTGATCTTCGATCTGAGCACGGACGCAAGACCTACTTCAACAACGACTGGGAACACTTCCGGGTGCACCTGGCAGAGACGCTCGCCGCGGTACCGGATCCTCATGTTGATGGCGTGAACGCCACACTCGCGGCGCTCTCGCATCTCTTGATCAGAGCGGCTGATGCAGCAACGCAGCACAGACGTCAGAAGCCGCGGGATTTCTCCCGCCAGCTACCGCCGGACATCCTGCAGATGATGCGGGAGAAGAACCAGCTGGTACGAGAGTGGCACGTTACCCGCTAGGCGGCGACGAAAAATCGGATCAACCGGATGCACCGCGCCATACAGTACGCGGTCGCGGAACACAGGAACAGGGACTGGGCTGGGAGGATAGCGACCCTGAACAGAGCAGACGGCACTGCTTGGCAAGCAACCAAGCAGTTCCTTCGCAGGAGGCAACGAGTCCCGCCGCTATACGTTGGACAGCATGCAGTGGCCGAGCCTGACGCCAAAGCTGTGGTACTGGCCGATACCTTAGCGGCCACCTTCACGCTAGTTGAAGAAGACGTAGACAACGACCACATCCGATTGGTGGAAGATAGGCTCCGTGTATACCTTGCGGCAGAAGACCCTGAGTACTCCATCGAACCCACAATGGAAGAAGAAATTCAACGGCAGCTACGGCAACTCGACCACCGCAAAGCGGGTGGGTGGGATAACGCCAGCTTCGCAATCCTGAAGGAGGTCCCCTCAGAGACTGTGAAACTGCTCACGAAGATATTCAACGCCATCCTTAGAACCGGCCGCTACCCCCTCCCCCCCTCCCTTCCCGCCTGGAAACATGCGGAGGTGGTGGTAATCCCTAAGGCTGGCAAAGACAACAGGCTGGCGCAAAATTACTGGCCTATCAGCCTGCTACCTATAGTCTCAAATGTGTTTGAGCGAATATATGTCAGGAGACTGCACCGTCACGTCGGAGACGAAGGCCTGATTCCCGACGAGCAGTCCCGCTTCCGAAGGGGGCACGGGACAATACACCAAGTGCTGCGACTAGTGGAGCAGGCGATGGGGGCGCTGGAGAGGACGGCGTACCTTGGGGCCGTACTCCTAGACCTCTCCCGCGCCTTCGACAGCGTGTGGCACTACGGACTAGTCTACAAGTTACTAGTACAGGGAGTGCTGGTGTCACACGCCCGCCTAATCCACTCCTACCTGGCGGGACGTACCTTCCACGTGAAGATAGAAGGCGGGACCTCAACAGCATGGGAAATAGCCGCTGGAGTCCCACAGGGCTCAGTATTGGGGCCCATCTCGTATACTCTATTCATGACAGACATGCCGCGAACGCAACGGGTGCAGATGGGGCTGTATGCCTATGATACAGCCCTGTACGCCAAGAGCATCAACCCACATCTGATGCGAGGAAGATTACAAATAGCCTGCAACGAGCTGGGAGCTTGGGCCACAAAGTAGCGGCTCAAGTTCAATGTAGCGAAGAGCCGGGCTGTGATCTTCAGGAAGAAACGTATACCTGAAGCTCTGCCACCAATCCGCATCATGGGAGGCCCCATCCCATGGTCGAACACCGGCCGCTACCTGGGCGTCACACTGGATCGGCGCCTTACGTGGGAGACGCACATCGCCGAAATACGGGGTGACGCGCGCGGCAGAATGCGCCTCCTATACCCGTTCCTCAATACCACAACCACACGGAAAGACGCTGTATCTGGTACTTGTCAGGCCCGTGCTGGAATACGCTACCGTGGTATGGGTGAATGCCGCCGAGACGCACATAGACAGTCTTCACGATATCCAGACCAGGTGCCTGGGACTGGCATTTCATCTTCTGCATGATTTCAGCATGGCCGAACTACATTGGCTAACGGGCGTGCCGATGCTGAAGGGCCACTTCAAACAGTTGGCGAGACACTTCTATGCCGACACGAGAAGATCCACGAATCCTCTCATCAGGAATCTGAGAAACCAGATTTACTGGCGAGAGACAACAAGATGGCCGGACGTGCTACGAGAGTACCAACGCTGCTTAGGCAGCAAGAGGAAGGAGAAAGAAGTGTGTCAAACCAGAAGAAACAAACCAAGACGCGATGAACCGAAAATCAAACCAGAGGAAGAAGAAGGAAAAGCAGCTAGACCTGCTAACCACCCTTCAACCCAACGAAGCTGCAGCTTCGAGATGACACAAAGCAAGCGAAGCAAGCAAGCAAGAGTCTGGGTGTTCCCTCGTAGATCTGCGCCCAGGGAGGTTTGCTGGCGGCGTTTCAGAGGTTCCTCCCCCTGCCCTGGAAGTCAGTACATTCTGGAATATTTCTATTTTCTCCTTAATCCGGGTAATGGCTGGTTCTCAAGCTGAACTGAACCGTGACAGTGGCTATTCCCTGAACTAAGCTTGTGAACCAGCCATTACCCGGATTAAGGAGAAGATGGAAATATTTCAGAATGTACTGACTTCGGGGGCAGGGGGAGGAACCTCCGAAACGCCACCTGGGCGCGGACCTACGAGGGAACACCCGGAAGTTGGGCCACAAGCCAGGCGTCGTACCGCGGAGCGGACGGATGAGAGAGCGCCCGCGGCACGGACGGCGTGGGAGCGCCCGAGGAAGGGGGAGGGGGAATCTGATATATACCTCACGCCCGGCGTTGTGTCCTTTGTACACTCACACCAGGCTGTTCACCCGAGAGTTATTTCGTTACAACAATGTGAAAGGTGGCTACACTGAGCCACAGCGCCAGAGATCGCGCTAGAGAGTATTGTTCCGCCGCCTCCACTGGCAGTGATTCTTGAGATGTCGTGGTAGGCAGTGCTTGTTTAGAACTCGTAGTAGGCAGTGATTATTGAGAAGTAGCGGAGAGCAGTGATTATTGAGATGTCGTAGTGGGCAGTGCTTGTCGAGGACTCGTAGTAGTCGGTGTGTGTTGAGATGTGCTAGTGGGCAGTGTTTGTCGAGATGTTGTTCCATGTTTTATGTAGTTGTTGATGGGCTAGACAGCAGATGGTTCGAATGGAAATACTGTAATGATCAGAGTGCTTTTCGTTAATATATATGAAGGTAAAATATTCCGTGTCTTTTTTTCATTATTTCAGTGTCTTAAATAATGCGTCATTACAGGTTCAGTCAACAAAGCATCTGGCTTGTGTTCTTGGATTAGAGTATAATTCTGGTTCTCTTGAGTAATTATGGTATTTTTATTTTCTTTAATTAATTCAGTATAAATTATATTTAAAATTTCTTGTGTTATTGAAGAGGAACCGTGCCAGATGCGTACGTTGAGTTACACTTCCACACACAGAACAGTGACACTTGTGCTTTGGTCTCGTAGGTTTTATAGTTGCTGGGGACTTAATTAATTAATTGTGTTAACGAAAATTTTCATTTCATTCTTTGTTGTTGTTCTATGCAGTCAGATTGCGTAATAATACTAGTCAGGGCCAACCGTTTACGAGACTTCGTAATCGGACAGACAGCTACTAAAGCAAAAAATTAAAATTATTTGCATTATATATTTTAATTAAGCCCCCATGCACGTGGCGACCGCTGCTTCGGATCGTCCCTTGGAATCTTCTGATTGTAAAAATAGTAGACAGTGGTATTGTTGTAGTAATTTGTAGTTTAGTAATTGTAGTCTATATTGCATGTGTAGATTTGGTAATTGTCATTCTTCTAATGGTATTTTTTTTGCAAAATTTCATTTCTGTTGTCTTGTCTACGGGTTTGACAATTAGTGCAATCATTTCAATTGTTCGATTAATCGTGTTTGAGGGAAACATTTCGTGTGAATGGTATTGTTGGAGATAAAGTGTCATTGTGTGTAATTTTCATATAGTGACGAGTTTTGTATGTTTTGTAAATGATTACGCGTTCGATGAAAAAGGCGAAAATGATGGATAGTGAGAATGACGAAATTGTTAACATGGCGAACTCGCCAACAGAGGAAAACAGTATCATGAATAATGAAGTGGAAAACAATGTAATAAGTCGGGAAAGTAGTCCGGAACCATTTCAAAATTTTTCGCAATCAAAAAATTTTCAGAATACGAGATTAACGACAGAAGATATGGAGCAGTTGATGAGTGCAATATTAAATTTGGGATCTGAATTAAAAACAAATAGGGAAACAATGGAAACACTGTTAGACTCACTGGGATCACAGATACGATCTGAATTTAAAACAGAGATAGGAACTTTAGGATCTGAATTAAAAAATGATATGGGAACAATGGAAACACGGTTTGGATCTGAATTAAAAACAGAGATGGGAACTTTGGAAACACGGTTAGATTTACGAATAGGGACATGTTTCAAAAATATGAAAGATGAATTAAAGAAAGAAATTAGGGAAGAAGTACAACCGATTTTGAATTCTCACAATAATAAATTAATTGCAGTGGAGATTAGACAAAGGGAACAAGATAGAGAACAGGAAGAAAGAGATCGCGTGATAGTACAAAAATTTTCAGAGTTAAATTTACAACGTGCACACGATAAGGAAGAAATATTTGAGAGAATCGAGGAATCCGTACCAAATGACAGAATAAATAATCTAACACAACAATATGAACAGTTAACTACCAAATGTGTGAACACTGAAACCCGAGTCGCGACACTTACGGAAGACGTAAATAAACAGAAAGAAAAAATAGGTGACTTATCGGAAAGAGTTGAGGAAATTTCAGATAAATTGACAAATCTTAGTTTACATGGGGACAGAGATTCGGATGATACGGCTCCATTGCCATTTTCGGAAACTGAAGAGTACCAGAACATAAATAAGCATGTTGAAAATCAGGGAAAGTTTAATGAACGCGTTAAAAGGGAAGTTGAGGCATTACGGAAACAAGTCAAACAAATTGAAGGCGAAATCGTAGGAAAAGACAGCAAAAGAAATTTAGAATCACAGATACCGGAGGGGTTTGAAGAAAATAATTTGTTTCATTTACGGGATGCAAGAAGAGAGCGCCAGGCGCTCGAACTTGACAATAATCAACATTGGGACTGGGACAGACGCGGTAGGTCTTTGTCGCCACGAGGCGAAAACTTTGACTATAAACACTTTTTGACTGTTCGGAAATTTAAGATCTTTCGTAATTCTAAGAATGACATACATCCATGTGCATGGTTAGATCAATATATGTACGCACTTCCGCCAAATTTGCCACCAAGTCACAAACTGAAATTTAAGTGCAGCTATTAAGGTCCTCAGGGGATTCACTACACTAAGTGAATATGTGCCGTAGCGTTCACAGGGCCCCGAGCTGTAGTGGTGCTATTTCCCTTTTAGTTTTCTGCACCGCTGCCTACTCTTTCACTATTCTTTGCATCTATCAAAAAACAATTCTTCTACTATCCATCTATCTAGACAGTAGGTAAACAATAACCGGATATGACGATTTTACCCAAAAGTGACTTTGGAAATTACCGTTTGGACTTACTATATTTTCTGCAGCATTCATTCGTAGTTTAAACGAAATTTTACCTGTTTATCTTCGTGACAATATTACTTCATATGTTGACGACATTCTTATTGCTAAACGTTCTTGGAGTGAGCACAACAAAATTTTGGATTCATTATTACGTATCTTTGCAAGAGTTGGCATTACAGTGAACTTAGAAAAATCTGAATTTGGTCGTTCTCAAGTGAAATTCCTCGGTCACATTATTTCTACAGACGGTATTCTTCCTGATCCAGAGAAACTAGATGCTATTCGTAATTATGCTGTTCCTACCACAAAACGTGATGTTCGTAGTTTACTTGGTGTCTGTAATTTTCTTAGAGGCTTTGTTAGATTGAATGATTTGGCCACACCTCGTTTACACATTTTAGTTATGGACATTTTGGTCCCAGAAAATGCTTTCATAAACTACGAGAAAATTGCTACTTCAGTAATATGGAAAAACGTATTCGATCTGTTCTTGCCAAATGCAAATTATGTCAAAAGGCTAAGCCGCCAACTGTTTCTCACAGAGCACCGTTGTTTCCTATCATTCCAGCGAAATTAAAGGACATGGCTGCAGTCGATTTGTTCGGTCCAGTGGTTCGTTCTACTAGTGGTTTTGCATACATTTTCGTAGCAGTGGAATTAACATCAATATATGTGTGTTTTACACCTTTACGCAAAGCAACAGCTCGTTCAGTCTCTAATGCTTTCATCAAACATTTTCTTAAAGAAGTTGGTCATGTTGATAAGGTTATATCAGATAATGGATCACAGTTTCGCTCTAAAATTTGGGTTCGTACTCTACGGCGTCGTAAGATTAAACCAATTTTCATTTCGCTTTTTCACCCTCAGTCTAACGCTTCAGAAAGATGGATGAAAGAAATTAATAAATTGTGTCGTCTTTATTGTCATCAGAATCACAGAACTTGGGATCAGTATCTTCATATTTTTCAAAACATTCTGAATGAACTCCCTAATGATTCAACTTCTTTACCGCCTATACTGATATTAAAAAATAAAGCACCGTCAAATCGCATTTCTGAAATAGTTCCTTTTCCGCCTTCACGGAAACTGCGGCATTCTGAAGTTGTCAACCTGGCTCTACGAAATATTGCATCGGCGGCTGTTAGAAGAGAGAAATCAGCTAAGCGTCCTGGTCGTTTAAAAACTTTTTCAGTTGGTCAGAAGGTGTTAATTAAGTCTCACCGTTTGTCTCATAAAGGAAAAGGCTTATGTCGCAAATTTTTTCTGCTTTATAACGGTCCATACAGAATTCGCAAAATTATCCATGATAACACTGTTGAAGTAGAAACTCTTAAATCTCGACGCTCTAAGGGAATACATCACATATCGAACGTAAAAATTTTTGTGGAATGACATACTTTTGAGAAACCAACAGTTATACGTAAACATGTGGAGAATGCAAGGATACCGCGCCGTGTTCCGGCGGCGGCAGATACTCAAAGCAACAGTGAAGTCTGCGCGCCGCACAAGGCAGTCGTTGACCGCAAACAATCACCTTCTACGTCACGCGTCTACAGCTGATCGAGCGCTCAGTGCGAATGCACTGACAGACGTAAACAAATACACAGTCTAATTTCTCCGACTAAATTCAGTATAAAGCTATGGCGACTTTATAAATTATGTTATTAACGTTCAGTATTTTTCAGGATACGGTTGTATAAAATATTTAAGACCTTCAGGTAAATTCTGTGCGTGTCCGACGTTAAGACGACTTGCTATGGAGAAAATTTCAGGAAGAATGTAATTTCAAAGAAAAAAGTAATAAACTAAAAAGGGTAACTATTAATTGAGTTATTTTTCAGGTAACATAATTCCACTTAGGTACGTATTTTAGATGTAATTTGCTGCTCGCGATTACGTGACTCATACTTTGTGCTAAATTTCATGTTCTATGAATTTACTTGTGAAGCGACGTGCTTGTGTACATTTACTGATTTTGACAATGTTTTATTAACGAACAGTGTTGTTACCTGCGTATATTATGCATCACTTGGCTGCTATGCTTTTTCACTGATGTTATATTTTTTTTATTATGTGCCTGCTGTGCTTATTTATTTAAATTGTAATTGTCAACTGATTAATTGTGCTGACTGTGGTTATGTATGTAGGTTACACTTTGTGATTTATCTGCTTGCGCCTTCATGTTTACTTATTAAGATTACGTATGAACATTTATTTGCTTATGCTGATATGATGATAATGACCTGTTTATTATGTAAGATACATATTTGCTGCTTTGCGTATGGATTGCATATTTACACATTTCTGTTTGTTGTCATAACTATTCTTTAATTTGCTATATATAGAAATGCTGATATGAGGTGTACGTACATGGAGTTTAGGCCACACTATGGTATTAATTATAGATTGTTCGCTTGATGGAGACTCGTTATAGGGATTGTGCTGCATCCACTTGTTGACATTCTGTTCTCTACTGGTATATTTACTCGCTATTGCATGTTTTGCTTATGCTCAGTGCCTTATATTTTAAGATAAGAAAATGAACTGCAGTAATTCGACGAACGACATTAGTACAAGAAACTTCATAGAAGTCACATGAGTTGGAGGTTTTATGAAAGCTGTATAAATTTATGCTAATAGGAAGGAAGCTAACGACATGACATACCAACACTAGGTTAGACCATTGACAGTTATTACACTGCATTTTTCGTGAGTAATTGAAATAGGAAGTGACACTTGACACAAGAAATACTCCACAGGTTAGATTAGATTAGATTAGATTAGATTAGATTAGATTAATACTAGTTCCATGGATCATGAATACGATATTTTGTAATGATGTGGAACGAGTCGAATTTTCCAATACATGACATAATTAGGTTAATTTAACAACATACTTAAGTTAATATAACAACTTTATTTTATTGTGTTTTTTTGTTTTTCTTTATTTTTTATTTTTATTTTTTAATTTTTTTATATTTTTTTGTTTTTTTTTTCTTAATTTATATCTAAAAATTCCTCTATGGAGTAGAAGGAGTTGTCATTCATAAATTCTTTTAATTTCTTCTTAAATACTTGTTGGTTATCTGTCAGACTTTTGATACTATTTGGTAAGTGACCAAAGACTTTAGTGCCAGTATAATTCACCCCTTTCTGTGCCAAAGTTAGATTTAATCTTGAATAGTGAAGATCATCCTTTCTCCTAGTATTGTAGTTATGCACACTGCTATTACTTTTGAATTGGGTTTGGTTGTTAATAACAAATTTCATAAGCGAGTATATATACTGAGAAGCTACTGTGAATATCCCTAGATCCTTAAATAAATGTCTGCAGGATGATCTTGGGTGGACTCCAGCTATTATTCTGATTACACGCTTTTGTGCAATAAATACTTTATTCCTCAGTGATGAATTACCCCAAAATATGATGCCATATGAAAGCAATGAGTGAAAATAGGCGTAGTAAGCTAATTTACTAAGATGTTTATCACCAAAATTTGCAATGACCCTTATTGCATAAGTAGCTGAACTCAAACGTTTCAGCAGATCATCAATGTGTTTCTTCCAATTTAATCTCTCATCAATGGACACACCCAAAAATTTGCAATATTGTACCTTAGCTATATGCTTCTGATTAAGGTCTATATTTATTAATGGCGTCATACCATTCACTGTATGGAACTGTATGTACTGTGTCTTATCAAAATTCAGTGAGAGTCCGTTTACAAGGAACCACTTAGTAATTTTCTGAAAGACAGTATTGACAATTTCATCAGTTAATTCTTGTTTGTCAGGTGTGATTACTATACTTGTATCATCAGCAAAGAGAACTAACTTTGCCTCTTCATGAATATAGAATGGCAAGTCATTAATATATAATAAGAACAACAAAGGACCCAAGACTGACCCTTGTGGAACCCCATTCTTGATAGTTCCCCAGTTTGAGGAATGTGCTGATCTTTGCATGTTACGAGAACTACTTATTTCTACTTTCTGCACTCTTCCAGTTAGGTACGAATTAAACCATTTGTGCACTGCCCCACTCGTGCCGCAATACTTGAGCTTGTCTAGCAGAATTTCATGATTTACACAATCAAAAGCCTTTGAGAGATCACAAAAAATCCCAATGGGTGGTGTTCGGTTATTCAGATCATTCAAAATTTGACTGGTGAAAGCATATATGGCATTTTCTGTTGAAAAACCTTTCTGGAAACCAAACTGACATTCTGTTAGTACTTCATTTTTACAGATATGTGAAGCTACTCTTGAATACATTACTTTCTCAAAAATTTTGGATAAAGCTGTTAGAAGGGGGATTGGACGGTAATTGTTGACATCAGATCTATCCCCCTTTTTATGCAAAGGTATAACAATAGCATATGTCAGCCTATCAGGGAAAATGCCCTGTTCCAGAGAGCTATTACACAGGTGGCTGAGAATCTTACTTATCTGTTGAGAACAAGCTTTTAGTATTTTGCTGGAAATGCCATCAATTCCATGTGAGTTTTTGCTTTTAAGCAAGTTTATTATTTTCCTAATTTCAGAGGGAGAAGTGGGTGAGATTTCAATTGTATCAAATTGCATAAGTATGGCCTCTTCCATTAACAGCCTAGCATCTTCTAATGAACACCTGGATCCTACTATATCCACAACATTTAGAAAATGATTATTAAAAATATTTTCCACTTCTGACTTTTTGTTCGTAAAGTTTTCATTCAATTTGATGGTAATACTGTCTTCCTCTGCTCTTGGTTGACCTGTTTCTCTTTTAATAATATTCCAAATTGTTTTAATTTTATTATCAGAGTTGCTGATTTCAGACATGATACACATACTCCTGGATTTTTTAATAACTTTTCTTAATATAACACAGTAGTTTTTATAATTTTTGATAGTTTCTGGGTCACTACTCTTTCTTGCTGTCAGATACATTTCCCAGCTTCTGTTTGCCATGATTCTTGAAGTGGTGTACACACTGTGAAATATTATGATCATTAACACTTCGTAATCGTACTTACTTACTGAAAGTTATTTAAACTAAAGTCTGTTAGAGGTCATGTATGCATTTCTTTTATTTAATGGACAAGGAACCAAAATGTATCTTATAATTTATGATGAGTAGAAGATATGGGTCAGATGGATTACACAGAGGTTGTGTGTGGACACTGTGTCTTCGGATTGTATGGGATGCCGAATTGAGGTTTGCACTAGGATTTTGTCTGTAATTGTTCGAGGAGACTGACTAGAGGAAAGAGTTATTATGGAAGTGAAATGATATTGGTGCTGAGGTTTATATGTATCGACGTATTGAAGAGGTATTATTGAAGTATTAAGATTAAGTGATGATTATTGGAGTTTTAGTGGACAAGAGGTAAGGTAAATGATATTGATGATAAGGTTTATATGTATCGGCGTAGGAGGTATTATTGAAGTATTGAGATTATGTGATGCTGATGATTATTGGAGTTTTGGTGGATAAGAGGTAAAGTAAGTGAGGAGCATATTTTTTTTTTTTTGTTGGTCTATATGGAACAAGGAGGATGAAGATGGCAGACTAGAACACTCAAGTAGAAAGAAGATTGTCTACACACACACTTTGTTAAATCACTAAGCGGTATAAACTTTTTTTTGGAGAGAGGAAGTAATTGCATATCTTGGCACACTGACAGTTGTTCAGCAACTGTACATTTTGATTTGGCTTGGCAAACATTGGTCTTGACATGAAGACTATGACGTTGACTAACTATTATTGACTGTTATACATTGCTGCCACTACTACTTGATACACATGATGAACATAAAATTTTGACAGAATTGCATTTACACAGTTAACACTATTCAATTACACAGTAGCACTAATGTGGATGAAAGATGAGTGAGTGTGTTTTGTGTGTTTTCCTTTCACAATCCCAGAGAAGTGATCCCAACCTATCTCCTAAATATTATTTTACTTTTTGTTGTGGCTTGCACTGACACCCATAAATGTTATAGGTTTACTGCTATTTGTGTATTGGAATAGTTAATATGACAACTACCTGATATCATTTGTGCGTTTATTATGATTTGTATGTTTAGTGTAAGAGCATTGATAATAATTTTGTTAATTGTGTGTGCACTCAAACTATTGTTCATGACTGAACTGTCTCATTAGTGATAGTGAATATTATGGACTGTTACCTGCACTTGTTCAACATAATGGGTGCCACTTGGAAATGTTTAATTTGTGCTAATGAACTTTGAGTAACTGACTGATTAGTGATAGGGAATATTATGGACTGTGATTTGCACTTTTTCTACATGATTGGTGCCACTAGGACATGTTTAATTTCTGCTGATGAACAGTGTGATTAGTGATAGTGAATATTATGGACTGCGGTCAGCACCTGTTCAACATTACTGGGTGCCACTGATGGACTGCTTCTACTGAACAGATGTCACCTGTTGGTGTCTGCACCTGTTCAACATTGCTGAGTGCCACTGATGGACTGCTTCTACTGAAATGATGTCACTTGTTGGTGTCTGCACCCGTTCAACATTGCGGGGTGCCACTAATTGAACTGTTCCTGCTGAAGATGTTACTTGTTGGTGTCTGCACCTGCTCAACATTGATGGGTGCCACTGATGGACTGTTTCTACTGAAAAGATGTCACCTGTTAATGTCTGCACCTGTTCAACATTGCTGGTGCCACTAATGGAACTGCTTATACTGAAATGGTGTTACTTGTTGGTGTCTGCACCTGTTCAACATTGCTGGGTGCCACTGATGGACTGCTTCTACTGAACAGATGTCACCTGTTGATATCTGCACCTGTTCAACATTACTGGGTGCCACTGATGGACTGCTTCTACTGAACAGATGTCACCTGTTGCTGTCTGCACCTGTTCAACATTGCTGAGTGCCACTGATGGACTGCTTCTACTGAAATGATGTCACTTGTTGGTGTCTGCACCCGTTCAACATTGCTGGGTGCCACTGATGGACTGCTTCTAACGAAATGATGTCACTTGTTGTTGTCTGCACCTGCTCAACATTGCTGAGTGCCACTGATGGACTGCTTCTACTGAAATGATGTCACTTGTTGGTGTCTGCACCCGTTCAACATTGCTGGGTGCCACTGATGGACTGCTTCTACCGAAATGATGTCACTTGTTGTTGTCTGCACCTGCTCAACATTGCTGAGTGCCACTGATGGACTGCTTCTACTGAAAAGATATCACCTGTTGCTGTCTGCACCTGCTCAACATTGCTGGGTGCCACTGATGGATTGCTTCTACTGAAAAGATGTCACTTGTTGCTGTCTGCACCTGTTCAACATTGCGGGGTGCCACTAATGGAACTGTTCCTGCTGAAGATGTTACTTGTTGGTGTCTGTACCTGCTCAACATTGATGGGTGCCACTGATGGACTGTTTCTACTGAAAAGATGTCACCTGTTGATGTCTGCACCTGTTCAACATTGCTGGTGCCACTAATGGAACTGCTTATACTGAAATGGTGTTACTTGTTGGTGTCTGCACCTGTTCAACATTGCTGGGTGCCACTGATGGACTGCTTCTACTGAAAAGATGTCACCTGTTGATATCTGCACCTGTTCAACATTGCTGGTGCCACTAATGGAACTGCTTATACTGAAATGGTGTTACTTGTTGATGTCTGCACCTGCTCAACATTGCTGGTGCCACTAATGGAACTGCTTATACTGAAATGGTGTTACTTGTTGATGTCTGCACCTGCTCAACATTGCTGGTGCCACTAATGGAACTGCTTATACTGAAATGATGTCACTTGTTGGTGTCTGCACCTGTTCAACATTGCTGGGTGCCACTGGTAGACTGTTTCTACTGAAAAGATGTTACTTGTTGGTGTCTGCACCTGTTCAACATTGCTGGGTGCCACTGATGGACTGCTTCTATTGAAAGAATGTTACTTGTTGGTATTTGCACCTGTTGACCATTGCTGGGTGCTACTGCTGGAACTGTCAACTGCTTATTCTTGGGCTATGGAAAGCGTTTATGTGAATATTTGTATAAACTGATTTTTTTGTGTATTACTGTTGTGAAAAGTTATGAGACTCTTACCTGCACATATTCGTCATTGCTGACGCTATTGATTGAACTGTTTAACCACATAATACTTGTGTAAACTATTATGTAAAGTCACATGTATGAAAGAATTTGTATTGCTTACTGTATTTTATATATTAGGTTATTGAAAGGTCAGTGCAAAGCCAAAATTTTATCTAGTTATATGATATTTACGCATTAGTATTATCTTTTATTTTTGTCTGTATTTTTTTTGACGAATTTGGTGGTATTTTCACCACCAATGCTGGCAAAAATACCATCAAATTCTAGCCCGTGGAGGAAGGGCATATGAAAGGTGGCTACACTGAGCCACAGCGCCAGAGATCGCGCTAGAGAGTATTGTTCCGCCGCCTCCACTGGCAGTGATTCTTGAGATGTCGTGGTAGGCAGTGCTTGTTTAGAACTCGTAGTAGGCAGTGATTATTGAGAAGTAGCGGAGAGCAGTGATTATTGAGATGTCGTAGTGGGCAGTGCTTGTCGAGGACTCGTAGTAGTCAGTGTGTGTTGAGATGTGCTAGTGGGCAGTGTTTGTCGAGATGTTGTTCCATGTTTTATGTAGTTGTTGATGGGCTAGACAGCAGATGGTTCGAATGGAAATACTGTAATGATCAGAGTGCTTTTCGTTAATATATATGAAGGTAAAATATTCCGTGTCTTTTTTTCATTATTTCAGTGTCTTAAATAATGCGTCATTACAGGTTCAGTCAACAAAGCATCTGGCTTGTGTTCTTGGATTAGAGTATAATTCTGGTTCTCTTGAGTAATTATGGTATTTTTATTTTCTTTAATTAATTCAGTATAAATTATATTTAAAATTTCTTGTGTTATTGAAGAGGAACCGTGCCAGATGCGTACGTTGAGTTACACTTCCACACACAGAACAGTGACACTTGTGCTTTGGTCTCGTAGGTTTTATAGTTGCTGGGGACTTAATTAATTAATTGTGTTAACGAAAATTTTCATTTCATTCTTTGTTGTTGTTCTATGCAGTCAGATTGCGTAATAATACTAGTCAGGGCCAACCGTTTACGAGACTTCGTAATCGGACAGACAGCTACTAAAGCAAAAAATTAAAATTATTTGCATTATATATTTTAATTAAGCCCCCATGCAAATGTTATTAAACAAATGTATTTTGCATGGTCAGGTGCTCAAAGACTGGAAAATCTGGAAATCATTACACTAAAAAAAAGGGGAAGACAAAGACCAAAGAGAACCGAAATCTTACAGGGTGATTAGTTTGGTAAATGCTCTAGGCAAAGCCTCCGCGACGCTGCTTGAGGGATCACAGATAGACGGTAGGCATGAGCCCCCTGCACTACGGTTTCAGGAAAGGGAAATCCACCGAGGATTCAATAAACGCGCAATGAATATTGTGAGTACCTTAGACGACAAGTTTGTTATAGGCATAGTGATTGATATGGTTGGGACGTTTGATAATTTGTGGTAGTCTATCCTGTCCAAAAGACTGAAACAGATGGATTGTCCCAGGTGTCTCTATGAAAGTCTGTGAAAATATTGCGCAGTCAGGCAGCTGCAATTAGAATGTCCTGGAAAGAAAATTGCGAAAGACATCACTCAAGGTTGCCCAGAGGCCTCTGTGGTCCAGAGTTTTGAGAAATTGGCATAGAACCATTACTGAAGCAGCTTCAGAATATAACAAATACTAGAGGCTGCATCGCCTACGCTAACACGAAGGCTAAGTTAGAGGAAAACAGAAGAGTAGTTCTTGAAAGACTAGGCAACTGGTGCATGGAAAACAAACGAACGATAGCAGAGACCCCAAAACAGTTCATATGTTAATATGTTACTAAAAGGAACATTATTAAGAAAGAGAAATCCCAACAGAGTAAATCACCAGCTCGTGAAAAGAAAAGAAGTACATAGGTATCTTGGAATTAACATCGACGAAAAACATAACTTTCATGCATATGCAGAAATCATATACCAGAGAGGCATTAAAATCCTAAATAAAATAGCAATAGTTGTCCAAAGAAGTTTTCAGTTGCTACTAAATGCAACAAGAACGTACCACAACACAGTATTACTCGTTATTGTGGCCCACAGTTCGAGCGTTTGGGCTCATAGAGCCAGAAATGTAAGGGCAGCGCAGCCTCTACCTGGAGCACAGATAAATGTACTCCAGCACCTGACAGGCGGGTGTAAGGAACACTGACCAAGACGTTGCTGGTAATGTTAGGATTGTTACCTTTAAACCTAAGAGTAAGAAAGAGAGGTGTACAATACTGGCTCAAAAAGCGCTAATGTGATAAGGTAAAGGAGATACTGGGTACGAGAGCCGTATCGAAAAGGTAATATAAGCATGCATGGATGGAGAATGACAAGAAATTTGGGACAGGGCAGGAACGGGAAGGAGAACCTCTCAACTCCTTCCTAACGTAAAAGAAGGAACAAGTATGACATATTTCCTTTTTACCAAGGGAGCTATATACTACCTGTCGTGAAATGGCCCGTATTACACTACTTACTGAAAATACGACAGCGTACAAGAGACACTTGTGAATCTGGAGCAACCAGCACCCCGGATCACATCATCTGGGAATGTGCCATTAGACAAAATGTTACAGACCAGGACAGGAATGCATTTAGAAATGTGACAGTCTGTAATATAATAAGGAATGAGGAAATGTGGCATAAGCTGAACTCGATGACTGCTAAGATATCACCTTATGAACTACAAGGCTGCACATCTGAGAGACAACCAAGAAGGGACCTTACATCAAGTTAACGACACACGCCATGGCAGAACATCCACCTATAATAACCTTCTGGAAGCAGTTAGGAGATGAGCCTCAGGGAGGATCAGGAAGTATTTCCTAACATCCTGACAGCCATCTCCAAATCTCTACACCTTAGGTGGCATAGCAGCACAGCAGTGCAGCCCCTGTTAATCCTGAGTTGCACCTCAGCACGCTGGAGGAGGGGGAGGGGGGGGGGGCAAGCTGACCATTCAGGCAAATGAGAAACCCAGCTTGGTTCTGATACCAAGTACTTAGTGTAGTTTAGTGTTGTGTTGTGTTGTGTTGTGTTGTATGAGTGTATGTATGTATGTATTAAACTGGGGACCTAGAAACGATGGAGAGGCTTTGTCGCACCGTAGCCCTCAATGGTTCACAATCCCATAACAGGCCACAGAAGTCCACCCACCCCACCGCCGCCCCACACTGAACCCAGGGTTACAATGCGGTTCAGCCCCCAGTGGACCACCCCACAGGATCGTTTCATACCAGACGGTGTAACCCCAGATCTTTGTGTGGTAGAATAATGATGGTGTACGCGTACGTGGAAACGGTGCTTGTGCAGCAATCGCTGACACAGTGTGACTGAGGCGGAAAAAGGGGAACCAGACCGCATGCGCCGAGATAGATGAAAAACCGCCTTAAAAGCCATCCATAGGCTGGCCGGCATACCAGACTTTGACACTACTCCAGCGGGTGGATTCGTGCTGTTGACTGGTAAGGCCTTCCCACTCGAAAAGCAGCACGTTAGACCGCGTGGTTAACCAGGCGGGATGTTGTATAGTAGTAGAGTACATAATTATAAAATACAAAATTTGTAATACCAAATGGTGCATAGTGTAATATACAGTAACGTGTGCCTTCTGGATTTGGGATGAACACCTATCTGCGCACCAGATGGCCAAATGGTAATATGTAGACTTTTTTGTTTGGTTCTTATTCTTATTCTTATTCTTTTCATATAGATGTTCTATGTAGATTTTTCCCTTAAACAGCATAATGCTTAGTTATTACCAGTATTTTTGAAATTATATTAAAATAACATGCGCTACATTTATGCCAGTTATGGTGGACCATTGGGTATGCCCTTTTATATAGATAAAAGACCAAAATAAAATCAAACAAATAAATAATAATAAAAGTAACAATAAACTTTGACAAAGATGTTACAGAGGTTAGGTGAGAAACAGAAGGTGGTAGTAGGTGGTCTGGAAACGATATCATGGAGTGATTCCCTCATTTATGGGCTTGGACTGAGATTGCCATAGCCTTGGCAGAGTAATGTATTGAGGCATTAGGGGTCTGGGTGATACCAGATGACAAAAGGAGAGTTTTTTGTAATGGGAGCTCTGATTGTTGTAGAGTGAGAGGAAGAAACTACGTGGGAGACTTATATGTGGATAAGATGCGTGGGGTAGTTGTGGAACAATAAAGTCTGATAGAGGTTTTTGGTGTAGGTGTTGCAGTATACGCTGGTGGAGCACATACAATGGCCATGGATACGTAGGTTGCATGGAAATAGGATTAGCATCTCAACAGGAAAGTATTTCGTTATTAAATTCAGAAACTGGGCAATAGCTTGTAATATTATGTTAAGGAATTACATGTTTCCTGATGATTCAGCTAGGAAGTTTCTGGGAATGAGGTTCAATGATTGCCTTAGCTGGATTCCACACACACGGCAATAAATAGTTGTGATTCAGATATGAATGTAATTATTTCATTTACTAAAGCGAACCGTGGTGGCTCGTTCGTGTTTGAATCGTCCTTGGCGGTTTCACGTTGAGTTTCGTAAATGTGCGCGTTTTGAGGAGGGGGTGGAGTCTCAGGAAGCCCGGCGTTTGGACGGGGGCAGTCTGAGGTCCGGGTTTGAGGTGGACACGTGATCCCTACACGTCTTGGAGTGAACTTTCCACCAGTACCATGTGTGATTGTTGGTGTATGTGCGCTTGAATTTACGATTTTTTCATGGCGATTTAATTATTGGTTTTGTCTAGCTGTTGTTTCTGGCTCGGCAGTAAGCATGAAAGCACGCGAATGTGGACCTTATTTTAAAATTTGTGCTACCACTCTATTTAAACTATAACTGCATTAGTGTTTGTGTCTAAAATAATTGCTTGTTTCAATTTGATTTTAATGTAGTTTGCTATTCAACCGATCGGCCCCTGTGCCGACGACCGTAACTTTAAAGCTTAGCTCCCTTTTGAAATTTAATTGGGCACTGTGCCGTAGTCTTTGGAATACTCTACTTAAAGTCTACAGCCAACCTTTGGTCAGGAGTGTGGCATTTTCCCAATTGTTCCTTTAAAAAAATTCTTTAAAAATTTATGACCTTGAAATTGAAATGATTCTGCTGTTAAATCGAAATCTGTTTTTTGGATAAATATTTAGCGACCCATGGTACCGTCTCTTTTTTAAAAGTTTGTATGTTGCTGTTACATTTAAATGGTTTTTGCATTTTTTTAATTAGTCGGCCACCGAGTCGAATTTAAGCTTAAACCTCAATGTATGAGTTGATTGTAATTTATTTGGGGCACTGTACCTCATTTTTCCAAGCATTATGACTTAAAACCTTTAGCTGGATTTGGTCAGAGATATTGTATTTCTCTGTTATTTAATTTATTTTTTTTATATAAGAAATGGCCCATGCGGTCGGAAGCTTCAGTATTTAAAATGGTCCTGGTACCGATTGCTTAAAGTCAGGAATTACCAGGCTCTAGATAACTGTATGCCCTTAAGCTGACACTTCTAACCTGTAGAGGCCCTCATATGGCAAAAGATTTTAGTAACATTGCAGAGAGTCTGCCTGTTTTTTTAATTCTTAATATCGGCATTACTTAAGAGCCCTCTCCTGTACAACTCCTCTTTGGAATTTTAGGTATATATATATATATATATATATATATATATATATATATATATATATATATATATATATATACTCCTGGAAATGGAAAAAAGAACACATTGACACCGGTGTGTCAGACCCACCATACTTGCTCCGGACACTGCGAGAGGGCTGTACAAGCAATGATCACACGCACGGCACAGCGGACACACCAGGACCCGCGGTGTTGGCCGTCGAATGGCGCTAGCTGCGCAGCATTTGTGCACCGCCGCCGTCAGTGTCAGCCAGTTTGCCGTGGCATACGGAGCTCCATCGCAGTCTTTAACACTGGTAGCATGCCGCGACAGCGTGGACGTGAACCGTATGTGCAGTTGACGGACTTTGAGCGAGGGCGTATAGTGGGCATGCGGGAGGCCGGGTGGACGTACCGCCGAATTGCTCAACACGTGGGGCGTGAGGTCTCCACAGTACATCGATGTTGTCGCCAGTGGTCGGCGGAAGATGCACGTGCCCGTCGACCTGGGACCGGACCGCAGCGACGCACGGATGCACGCCAAGACCGTAGGATCCTATGCAGTGCCGTAGGGGACCGCACCGCCACTTCCCAGCAAATTAGGGACACTGTTGCTCCTGGGGTATCGGCGAGGACCATTCGCAACCGTCTCCATGAAGCTGGGCTACGGTCCCGCACACCGTTAGGCCGTCTTCCGCTCACGCCCCAACATCGTGCAGCCCGCCTCCAGTGGTGTCGCGACAGGCGTGAATGGAGGGACGAATGGAGACGTGTCGTCTTCAGCGATGAGAGTCGCTTCTGCCTTGGTGCCAATGATGGTCGTATGCGTGTTTGGCGCCGTGCAGGTGAGCGCCACAATCAGGACTGCATACGACCGAGGCACACAGGGCCAACACCCGGCATCATGGTGTGGGGAGCGATCTCCTACACTGGCCGTACACCACTGGTGATCGTCGAGGGGACACTGAATAGTGCACGGTACATCCAAACCGTCATCGAACCCATCGTTCTACCATTCCTAGACCGGCAAGGGAACTTGCTGTTCCAACAGGACAATGCACGTCCGCATGTATCCCGTGCCACCCAACGTGCTCTAGAAGGTGTTAAGTCAACTACCCTGGCCAGCAAGATCTCCGGATCTGTCCCCCATTGAGCATGTTTGGGACTGGATGAAGCGTGGTCTCACGCGGTCTGCACGTCCAGCACGAACGCTGGTCCAACTGAGGCGCCAGGTGGAAATGGCATGGCCAGCCGTTCCACAGGACTATATCCAGGATCTCTACGATCGTCTCCATGGGAGAATAGCAGCCTGCATTGCTGCGAAAGGTGGATATACACTGTACTAGTGCCGACATTGTGCATGCTCTGTTGCCTGTGTCTATGTGCCTGTGGTTCTATCAGTATGATCATGTGATGTATCTGACCCCAGGAATGTGTCAATAAAGTTTCCCCTTCCTGGGACAATGAATTCACGGTGTTCTTATTTCAATTATAATGTCGAATTATGTCTAACTGAACCTTGGTCCAGCCCTTCCTCGATTTCTTTTTCCCCCTTACGATAGCATACCTGGATTTCCCGTTCCATAGGGTGTGGTGACCGTAGCATCCACGGCAAATGCATATTCTCCATCACAGAATCCTGCAATATTTGTAGTAGTCCATTTTGAAGCTGTGCTCAAAATGCAACAGGTATGTGTACATCCCATACCATAAGATCCACAGAGACATTTCTGGGATTAGGTAGTGCCTTGTGCCTGATGTTCGACAATTCCTCTGTCCACCTCAATCATCAGTTCTAATCCACTGAGCACCCGTGAGACGAGATAGGTCGTGTCTGCGTCGCCAGTCACATCCCTTGACCAAGAACGACTGCAGTTGGAAAATCGTGGGATGCTATCTACAGTGATGACATCAGACGTCTCCGTGATCGTCTCTGTGCACGTTGTACCTAGACGGCTACACTACATCTACATCTGCATGACTATTCTGCAAGTAACAATTAAATGCCTGCCAGAGGGTTAATCGAACCATTTTCATATACTTCTCTACCATTCCACTCTCGAATGGCGCGTGGGAAAAAGGAACACCTAAATCTTCCAGTTCGCGCTCTGATTTCTCTTATTTTATTATGATGATCATTTCTCCCTACGTAGGAGGGTGTCAACAAAATATTTTCGCATTCGGAAGAGAAAGTTGGTAATTGCAGAAACACGCATTTGTTTCAGTGACTGTCACCCCAACTCGAGTATCATATCAGTGACACTCTCACCCCTATTGCTCGATAACACGAAACGAGCTGCCCTTCTTTGCACTTTTTCGATGTCCTCCGTCAATCCTACCTGGTAAGGATCCCATACCGCGCAGCAATATTCCAGCAGAGGACGGACAGGTGTAATGTAGGCTGTCTCTTTAGTGGGTTTGTCGCATCTTCTAAGTGTTCTGCCAACAAAGTGCAGTCTTTGTTTCGCCTTCCCCACAATATTATCTATGTGGTCTTTCCAATTTAAGTTGCTTGTAATTGTAATTCCTAGGTATTTAGTCGAATTGACAGCCCTTAGGTATGTGCGATTTATCGTATACCCAAAATTTATCGGATTTCTTTTAGTACCCATGTGGATGACCTCGCACTTTTCTTTGTTTAGTGCTAAGTGCCACTTTTCGCACCATACAGAAATTGTCTGTAGATCATTTTGTAATTAGAATTGATCAAAGGTTCAAAGGTGTGTGAAATCTTATGGGACTTAACTGATAAGGTCATCAGT
Source organism: Schistocerca nitens (assembly GCF_023898315.1). NCBI lineage: Eukaryota > Metazoa > Arthropoda > Insecta > Orthoptera > Acrididae > Schistocerca > Schistocerca nitens. The sequence continues at coordinate 388,455,357 of NC_064617.1, forward strand.
CCCTAAGCTTACACACTACTTAACCTAAATTATCCTATAGGACAAACACACACACCCATGCCCAAGGGAGGACTCGAACCTCCGCCGGGACCAGCCGCACAGTCCATGACTGCAGCGCCTTAGACCGCTCGGCTAATGCCTCGCGGCTGGAATTGATCGTCTGATGATTTTACTAGTCGTCATCTGCAAACAATCTAAGGGGGCTGCTCAGATTATCATCTAGATCATTTGTGTAAATAAGGAACAGCAGAGGGCCTATGATACTACCTTGCAGAACGACAGATATCACTTCTGTTCTAATCGATGATTTACCGTCTGTCACTACGTACTGTGACCTCTCTGAGACGAAATCACGAATCAACTCACACAACTGAGACGATACTCCATATGCACGCAATTTGATTAATAGTCGCTTGTAAGGAACGGTATCAAAAGCCTTCTGGAAATCTAGGAATATGGAATCGATCTGAGATCCCTTGTCGACAGCCTCTGTCTCTCATTTTATTACGGTGATTATTTTTCCTTATACAGGTCGACGCCAACAGAATATTTATGCTTTGGGAGGAGAAAGTTGGTGATTAAAGTTTAGTGAGAAGATCTCGCTGCAAAGAGAAATGACTTTGACATACTGAAAGTGTTATTCAAGACAATCTGTCTAAATGTTGAGTAATTTGTGAACGTGGCTTCTTACAGAACACTTGAATAAAAACCTCAATCAAGTAGGATCTTTCTTTCAAAGTGTTCATTGATGAATCGCCTTGTACAAATACAGGCAGACAATAAGGACTTGCATAAGCGGATGGATTCTTTAAGAGAGGATAGTCCTCTTCCAATATGTCAGTAGCCATCTCAGCTGCTAGTACCGCTACTCCAGTTTCTCCTTTCTCAGGTAAGGCAGGGGAGTACGTGTTAGCGTTTACAGACAACTTATTGACAACCTAGAAGCTGAGTTATTTGTTGGAAGATCAGTTATTACATACGACTAAAAGCCACATTTAGTGGGAAATGCTAAAATGTGTGTGATGTATCATGAGGAATTGCGGAATGCTCACACATTTGAAAGTCTGAGGGAGCATTTGCTACAGTGACATAGGAAGACATACTATGGGATCAAAAGTATCCGGACACCCCTAAAAAATACGTTTCTCATATTAGGTGCATTTTGCTGCCACCTACTGCCAGGTGTTCCATATCATCAACCTCAGTAGTCATTAGACATCGTGAGAGAGAGAATGGGGCGTCCCGCGGAACTCACGGACTTCGATCATGGTCAGGTGATTGGTTGTCACTTGTGTCATACGTCTGTACGCGAGATTTCTACACTACTAAACATCACTAGGTAGACTGTTTCCGATGTGATAGTGAAGTGAAAACGTGAAGAGACACGTACAGCCCAAAAGCGTACAGCCGACCTCGTCTGTTGACTGACACAGACCGCCGAAGTTGAAGAGGGTCGTAATGTGTAATAGGCAGACATCTATCCAGACCACCACACAGGAATTCCTTACTGCATCAGGATCCACCGCAAGTACTATGACAATTAGGCGGGAGGTGAGAAAACTTGCATTACATGATCGAGCGGCTGCTCATAAACCACACATCACGCTGGTACATGCCAAACGACACCTCGCTTGGTGTAAGGATCGTAAAAATTCGACGATTGAACAATGGAAAAACGTTGTGTGGAGTGACGAATCACGGTACACAATGTGGCGATCAGATGGCAGGATGTAGGTATGGCGAATGCCCGGTGAACGTCGTCTGCCAACTTGTATAGTGCCAGCAGAAAAATTCGAAGGCGGTAGTGTGGTCGTGTTTTTCATGGCGGGGACTTGCACCCCTTGTTGTTTTGCGTGGCACTATCACAGAACAGGCTTACATTGACGTTTTAAGCACCTTCTTGCTGCCCACTGTTGACGAGCAATTCGGGGATGGTGATTGTATCTTTCAACACGATCGAGGACCTGTTAACAATGCACGGCCTGTGGCCGAGTGGTTACACGACAATAAATCCCTCTATAGAAAATCTTTGGGATGTTTTGGAACACCGACATCATGCCAGGCCTCACCGACCAGCATCGATATCTCTCCTCAGTGCAGCACTCCGTGAAGAATCGGCTGCCATTCCCCTGAAACCTTCCAGCACCTGATTGAACATATGCCTGCGAGAGTGGAGCCTGTCATCAATGCTACGGGTGGCCAACACAATACTGAATTTCATCATTACCGATTGAAGACGTCACGAACTTGTAAGTTATTTTCAGCCAGGTGTCCGGATACATTTGATCGCATAGTGTAGATAGTTGTAAATCACAGGGAGCCATAGAAGCTGCGACAGCATTGAAGGAAACAGAGCAGTAAGCCAAGCCCACAGACAATTGGAAATTTTTACTGCAGAAATCGAGTTCACTACTGGCCATTAAAATTGCTACACCACGAAGATGACGTGCTACAGACGCGAAATTTAACCGACAGGAAGAAGATGTTGTGATATGCAAATGATAAGCTTTTCAGAGCATTCACATAAGGTTGTCGAAGGTGGCGACACCTACAACGTGCTGACATGAGAAAAGTTTCCAATCGATTTCTCATACACAAACAGCAGTTGACTGGCGTTTCCTGTTGAAACTTTGTTGTGATGCCTCGTGTAAGGAGGAGAAATGCATACCATCACTTTTCCGACTTTGATAAAGGTCGGATTGTAGCCTATCGCGATTGCGGTTTATCGTATCGCGACATTGCTGCTCGCGTTGGTCGAGATCAATGACTGTTAGCGGAATATGGAATCGGTGGGTTCAGGAGGGTAATGCGGAACGCCGTGCTGGATCCGAACGGCCTCGTACCACTAGCAGTCGAGATGACGGGCATCTTATCCGCATGACTGTAACGGATCGAGCAGCCACGTCTCGATCCCTCAGTCAACAGCTGGGGACGTTTGCAAGACAACAACCATCTGCAAGAACAGTTCGACGACGTTTGCAGCAGCATGGACTATCAGCTCGGAGACCATGGCTGTGGTTACCCTTGACGCTGCATCACAGACAGGAGCGCCTGCAATAATGAGTAGTGGGGCAAGGACAGCGTCGTGCCATGTTCCATTGTTGCCACATTTATTCAAGACGGTGGCGATGACGACATTAAAGATGGATGCATGTAGACTTGGCAATAGCGCATGACGTCATCCAAGGTGGCGGCTTTTGGCGGGATGATGGGTCAATTGGGCTACGTCCACTAACCTCCAGAAAAATGGCTGGAAATTTGATTTTTGGTGGGAAAATAGGCCAATTCGTCTATGTCCACTAACCTAACCGTCCAGAAAAAAATTGGCGCCAAATTTGAATTCCAACAAGATAATGCATGCAAAACCTTACTTGTCTTTATTATTATTCATTACCATTTATTATTATTCATTATCAAAAAAGGTTCAAATGGCTGTGAGCACTATGGGACTTAACATCTGTGGTCATCAGTCCCCTAGAACTTGAGCATTTAGTACTTATTTTGGTGGTTACTGGATTAAGAACTGTAATATTGAAGGTCATGTCTTCAGCAGGAATGCTTGAAATAAAGACTTCAGTCCCTATCCCCCTGCAAAGTCAAAGAACGTGACTTAGGTTACTATATGCGCATTTTATTATTTGACGCAATTCTGGTAGGTTAACAGTGAAAAAAGATAAGTGAGCACGAAAGTTCATAGGATGTGGTATTTGAACTTGTGATAGATTTTTGTTATGGATGTAATGCAAATGGCTTTCTCGTTGCGAAAATCGGACATCTTGAATAAATAATAATAAATGGTAACAAATAATAAAAAATAGTAGTACAGTTTTCGAGACATTATCGTGTTGGAATTTGAATTTGGGGCAATTTTCTAGTGGACGTAGGCCAATAACAATAATAAAAAATAATAATAAATGATGAATGATAATTCATAATAATAAATGGAAGTACAGTTTTGCAGCCATTATCGTGCTGGAATTTAATTTGGAGGGAATGCTAACCTAAGGACATCTCACACATCCATGCCCGAGGCAGCATTCGAACCTGCGACCATAGCGGTCACGCAGTTCCAGACTGAAGCACCTAGAACCACATGGCCACACCGGCCGGCCTATTCATTATCATTTATTATTATTTATCATTATTATTTATTATTATTGACCTGCTTCCACTAGAAAATTCCCTCCAAATTCAAATTCCAGCACGATAATGGCTGCAAAATTGTACTTCCCTTTATTATTATGAGTTATCATTCATCATTTATTATTATTTTTTATTATTGTTATTGGCCTACGTCCACTAGAAAATTGCCCCAAATTCAAATTCCAACACGATAATGTCTCGAAAACTGTACTACTATTTTTTATTATTTGTTACCATTTATTATTATTTATTCAAGATGTCCTCCCGTCCTACCTATATCAGCCGTCAGTTGGTAATAAGGCGCTAGTGACAGAAAATGTGTTTTTCCTGTGCTAGAGTTATTTTTTTACTCTGTGTGAATTTTTTCATAGTTCACAGGAAATTGCTGATTTCATTTTAAATTTTGCAACATATCAGCGTCCAACATTCAGGTATGTAGTAGTATACGTTAAACTTCCAAACAAAAAGTTTATATTGTTGATTTCGACAATAAGAGAAAATGGCGTAGCATGGGGTCAGTTGTTACAAAGGCGCAGGGGCAAGTTGTTACGGTGTAACAACTTACCCCAAAGAGTTTTTGTTTGCTTTAATGTAAGCAATTATGTCTATCTACAGGTATAATCCGTAATTATAAGAAGAAGACTGACAGAGGCGCTATTCCCAAGGAAACATATGCTGAAGCGGCAAATGAAGTTCTAAGTGGCTTTTCTTCGCTGCGGAAAGCTGCCCAAAAGTACAATATAAATTTTATGACGCTGCAGAGGTTTTGTAAGCGAATGGAATCAACAAAGGGAGGTAGGCAGCTTATTTTTCATTGTCAGCGTCGCCAACTGTGGCGTTGTAGATTATTGGTGTTATATAACGTGCAAATACATCAATATATCTAAGCAAATTAATCTCTTCTGAGATAACAGAAATGCGCAGGAAAACGTAGCCTATAACAGCCTATTACAATTTTTCTTGTCTGCTTACTTTCAGAATCGGGAGAGATGCTTGTGCCAAACGTTGGTTATAAGCGATCTCGGCAGGTTTTCTCAGACGAACGAGAAGCAGAATACATTCAGAAAGCTGCTAAGCTCTACTATGGACTTTTTGCGAAGGAAGTGAGGAGTCTAGCATTTCAATATGCCGTGAGCATTAATGTCAAGTTTCCCGTTGGTTGGAGCGATGTAGAACTAGCTTCCACTGAGTGATTTGGAGGATTCCTCAAACGAAAGAAAACGCTTTCCATCCGCACACCAGAAGCTACCAGCCTAAGCAGGGCTACAAGTTTCAATAAGCACAATGTAGGTAGATTTTTTTACAAATCTATGTGAAGTTTATGATCGACACAAATTTCAATGTCAAGAAGTGTATAATGTGGACGAGACTGCCGTCACCACGGTACAAACGCCTGCCAAAATTGTAGCAAGGAAAGGAATTAAACAAGTCGGTGCTATAACGTCTGCTGAAAGAGGAACTCTAGTTACTGTTGCCTTGGCAGTAAATGCGTCTGGAAACTCAATCCCGCCTTTCTTTGTGTTTCCAAGAAAGAACTCCAGGGATTATTTCCTTCGAAATGGGCCAGAAGATAGCGCAGGGTCTGCAAACAAGTCAGGGTGCAAGACAGGGCAAGATTTTCGCTCGTTCATGCTTCATTTCATTCATCATTCCAGGGCTACAAGAGAGCGACCGGTTCTCCTTCTTTTGGACAACCATCAATCGCACCTTGATATTTCAGTGTTGGACGTAGCCAAAGAAAACGGGGTTGTCCTTCTCTCTTTTCCGCCACATACGTCTCATAAATTGCAACCTTTAGACAGAGCTGTGTTTGGCCCATTTAAAAAGTATATTAACTCTGCATCAGATGCATGAATGAAAAACAATGCTGGAAACACTATGACAATATATGACATTCCATTTATAGTTACACAATCTTTGCTTAGCGCTGATACGCCAAGGGACATCAAGACTGGATTTCAACTGACTGGAATATGGCCATTTAACAGAGACATTTTTACAGACGATGAATTTTTGCCCTCTGCCGTGACGAACCGCCCATACAGGGAAGATGAAACTCTTCTTTCTGTGTCTCTTACGAACTCAGTAGGCGATGGCGTTTCCAGCACATCAACAAGTGTGGAATCAAGTCCGACGCCTTGCATCTCAACAGTTGGTTCTGCAATCTCCATACACACACATGTGCCACCTGAAGAACTGAGGTCTTTCCCGAAAGCTCCTGCTCACAAGAAAACAGTAAGAAGGAATAAACGAGTGAGTGCTATCCTGACTGATTCACCAGTAAAAGCAGCATTGACAGTTGAGGCAAATAGACAAAAGAAACCTGCAAGACGCGACTGGTGTTGGCGCCGAAAAATAAAAGCAAGAAACCAAAAATGGGGAAACGAAAATGTGAGATCGTAGAATCATCTGATGAGGAAGACGACTACGTGTGTATTGAGCGTATGGAACCGTACTTCCTGTCAAGACCACCAACAACATGGCTACATTGCACAAAATGTAAAAGGTGGGTACATGATAGGTGTGCCAAGCATGACAGTTTCTTTATTTGTAAAAACTGTAGCTCTGATAATGAACTTGATATTTCTTCATCAGAATAATGATGACCGTTTGTCAATATTAGTACTGTGTTTCAAGATTTATAATTTGTTACCACCTCTTGCATTAAAACTAATGATTAAATAAATCTGTGTTATGGAACCAAAAATATATTTTTTCTTAATTATTATGTAACGACTAACCCCATATAGTGTAACAAGATGCCCCACAGTGGGGTAGGTTGATACATCATACAAGTAAGCAAAAAAGTTGATACAGAGCTTAACAATCTGAGCTTACATTTATGACAAAAATTTCATTGTGAAGACAAAATAAGGGGCTAACTTTTGACATCTGTCCAATCGACATAAGTGTTTTGTGTCGAGGTATAAGAGATTCCAAAAAAAACTAGCCCTGGTATCCCCTAAGGTTTTGCATGCATTATCTTGTTGGAATTCAAATTTAGTGCCAATTTTTTTCTCGAGGGTTAGGTTAGTGGACATAGCCGAATTGACCTGTTTTCCCACTAAAATTCAAATTTCCCTCCATTTATTCTGGAGGCTTAGGTTATTGGATGTAGCCCAATTGACCTATCTTCCCGCCAAAAGCCGCCATTTTGGATGAGCTGTTGCCAAGTCCTCATGCCGCCATCTTGAATGACGTCATAGCCACCATCTTGAATAAATTTGGAAACAAAGGAACGTGGCACGACGCTGTACTTGCCCCTCTACTATGGTGTACTCAACAACGAACCTGGGTGTACGAATGGCAAAACGTTATTTTTTCGGATGAATCCAGGTTCTGTTTACAGCATCATGATGGTCGCATACGTGTTTGGCGACATCGTGGTGAACGCACATTAGAAGCGTGTATTCGTCATCCCCATACTGGCGTATCACCTAGCGTGATGGTATGGGGTGCCATTGGTTACACATCTTGGTCACCTCTTGTTCGCATTGACGGCACTTTGAACAGTAGACATCACATTTCAGATGTGTTATGACCCATGGCTCTACCCTTCATTCGATCCCTGCGAAACCCTACATTTCAGCAGGATAATGCACAACGGCATGTTGCAGGTCCTGTATTGGTCTTTCTGGATACACAAAATGTTTGACTGCTGCCCTGACCAGCACATTCTCCAGATCTCTCACCAATTGAAAGCGTCTGGTCAATGGTGACCGAGCAACTGGCTCGTCACAATACGCCAGCCACTACTCTTGATGAACTGTGGTATAGTGTTGAAGTCGCATGGGCAGCTGTACGTGTACATGCCATCCAAGCTCTGTTTCACTCAATGCCCAGGGGTATCAAGGCCGTTATTACGGACAGAGGTGGTTGTTCTGAGTATTGATTTTTCAGGATCTATGCAGCGAAATTGCTTGAAAATGTAATCACATTTCAGTTCTATTATAATATATTTGACCAATGAATACCAGTTTATCATCTGCATTTCTTCTTGGTGTAGCAATTTTAATGGCCAGTAATGTAGTTTACAGTCTTCGAAGCTGCTTGCGCCTTCTGACACTGCGTTGGTGGAACCTACTCATTGCAATGCCTTTCAACTTAATGCATTCATAATCCTTGTTCTTTGCGTTTTCAATGGAGTACCTCTAAACTGAACCCAATGGATTACCTCAAAACTGAACTCACTGAGTAAAGTGCCCAATTACTAACCAACTCCTTGGATTTTTTGAAACCTAGTAATCATTTTAATGCTGGATATCATTTATCACTTTAAAGTTTCTACCATAGAAAAGACACTGAAAGTGCGTCACAAAATATATGAGGCTTAATTTTTTCTCCTCTGTTGTAGAGTAACGTCTTTCCATTTTATCAAGTGATGTAGGACACAGGCAGCAAGGTGCTCTACTTCTTGATTTAATGCACAGCCAAGTGCATGCTTGCTTGCATTGTATGACCCTATGATTTCCTTCTCATAATTTGAGAAATTTTTCCCGAGGACATGCAGCTTTACTGTATGATTAAATGATGATGGCGTCCTCTTGGGTAAAATATTCCGGAGGTAAAATAGTCCCCCATTCGGATCTCCGGGCGGGGACTACTCAAGAGGACGTCGTTATCAGGAGAAAGAAAACTGGCATTCTATGGATCGGAGCGTGGAATGTCAGATCCCTTAATCGGGAAGGTAGGTTAGAAAATTTAAAAAGGGAAATGGATAGGTTAAAGTTAGATATAGTGGGTATTAGTGAAGTTCGGTGGCAGGAGGAAGAAGACTTTTGGTCAGATGATTACAGGGTTATAAATACAAAATCAAATAGGGGTAATGCAGGAGTAGGTTTAATAATGAATAAAAAAATAGGAGTGCAGGTTAGCATAGTGAACGCATTATTGTGGCTAAGATAGACACAAAGCCCATGCCTACTACAGTAGTACAAGTTTATATGCCAACTAGCTCTGCAGATGATGAAGAAATTGATGAAATGTATGACGAGATAAAAGAAATTATTCAGGTAGTGAAGGGAGACGAAAATTTAATAGTCATGGGTGACTGGAATTCGTCAGTAGGAAAAGGGAGAGAAGGAAACATAGTAGGTGAATATGGATTGGGGGTAAGAAATGAAAGAGGAAGCCGTCTTGTAGAATTTTGCACAGAGCATAACTTAATCATAGCTAACACTTGGTTCAATTATCATAAAAGAAGGTTGTATACCTGGAAGAATCCTGGAGATACTAAAAGGTATCAGATAGATTATATAATGGTAAGACAGAGATTTAGGAACCAGGTTTTAAATTGTAAGACACTTCCAGGGGCAGATGTGGATTCTGACCACAATCTATTGGTTATGAACTGCAGATTGAAACTGAAGAAACTGCAAAAAGGTGGGAATTTAAGGAGATGGGACCAGGATAACCTGAAAGAACCACAGGTTGTAGAGAGCTTCAGGGAGAGCATAAGGGAACAATTGACAGGAATGGGGGAAAGAAATACAGTAGAAGAAGAATGGGTAGCTCTGAGGGATGAAGTAGTGAAGGCAGCAGAGGATCAAGTAGGTAAAAAGACGAGGGCTAATAGAAATCCTTGGGTAACAGAAGAAATATTGAATTTAATTGATGAAAGGAGAAAATATAAAAATGCAGTAAATGAAGCAGGCAAAAAGGAATACAAACGTCTCAAAAATGAGATCGACAGGAAGTGCAAAATGGCTAAGCAGGGATGGCTAGAGGACAAATGTAAGGATGACCAATGAAACTTCGCTCCTTTTTTTCAGTGAGTGAGAGGCCATGTTATCTCTGCAAATTTCGTTATGAACTTTCTATGATAATTTGCTATGCTTGAAAAAATTGTTACTCCTTTGGTTTAACTGATCTTGGAAATTATGTACAGCTTTTGCTAATCTAGGATCTGAACTCCCTCGCAATTAATCTCTAAACACTGTACTTCCTTTAGTAATATTTCTCTATACTTAGTGTTAGGTGCACTGCACTCAACTGCTTAAACATCTCCTTTCGGCATGCCACATGTTCCTCCATTTTAATGTTGCATGATCATTTATCGCTGTAAATTTTATGCCATATAAATGTTGTTTGTCATCCACTAGCTGTAATCCTCGCAAAACTCCATCTCATAAACGCTGATTCATAGATGGCTCATTCTTTAAATCAAACAGCATCCATCAATATTTGTAGTTTCCTGAAGGAATCATAAGTACTTGTTTTGGCTGATCGTTCAGCACTATTTCTAGGTGATGGTAACCACTCAAGTGATCCATGGTAGGAAAATACGCTCATTGCCACATATTACCTGAAGTCGTCGTTATATTTGAGATCAAATAAATGTCTATAATCAAGCAACTATTAAGATGTCTGTAATCAGAAAAAAACCTATATCTTTTTTGCCATCTATGCTCCTTTTCTGTAATGATCACCACTGGTGCCCCCCAAAGGACCTCTAGTTTCATCTCTAACCTCGTAATTATTCGTTAATGAAGTCTTCCATCACTGGTTGCAGATAATGTGGTACTCTGTATGGTTTACAAGACACAGGCAGTACATTCCCATTTAATCACTAGGTTCGCTGGCAAAGACTGGCAAGGATTAAATAAGTCCTCAAACTCTATTACAACTGCTCCAATGCTAACCTCTCTGTTCCTTCAAAGAATTTCACTGAGCGAGGTGGTACAGTGCTTAGCACACTGTACTAGGGAGGATAACAGTTCAAATCCCCAATCTGCTATCCATGTTTGAGTTTTCCGTGGTTTCCCTAAATCACTTCAGGTGCGTACCAGAAAGGTTTCTTTGAAAGGGTGTGACCAATTTCCTTCCCCATCCTTCACTAATCTGCGCTTGTGCTTCACATCTCCACTCGGTTATCGGTGGAACGTTAAACACTAATCTTCCTTTCCTACCTTTCCAACTGTTTCATCTTTTCTCGTAATGCAGTTAAACTGGCGGTTTGCGTAAGCAAAATGTCCGAATTTACTCCCTCATCTTCCTCTAAAATCTCCAAGATGGAACCACCAGTCCTTTAGGGAAGTTCGTATCCTTTGTCACAAAGTTATCTATTCGGACAGCGACTGTCTGTTTACAATCCACTTCATGTATGCATTCCACACTCCAGCATACGAAACATTGATTTATGTAATTCCTCATGTTCCTTCAGTGGCACAACCACGCACAACATTTTCATGGCAAATCAGCTTTCTACACTCACCTATAGTAGTTTTCCCATACCTAGCGCTACTTCATCACACAAATTAATCCTTAGTGGCTTTACAAGTAATCTAATTGATTCCCCTGCCTGGAAAGACAAATATTGTGGCAGTGCGGCACTGACAGCAGTTTTCCTCAATCCACTTACGTCTCACCGGCTACATGCTGTCCCAGCGTTTCATGCCGCCACTCGAAAACCAAGTGTTGCTAATCCTAGTGAACGCACGCCACTTTCATTCACTCTACATGACCTCGTGTATCATGCTGAACCCAACCACCTTTTCCACACGAGGTCCAAAATTACCAAGGAAACCTACGAATTTGCCCCAAATAAAAACTTAGTTTTTATTTTGTCCACTACGATTCTTAGGCAAAATTCACCCTTTGCACACGTTTAAGTTGTGCTGAAATTTAGTGGAAATGCCACTCGATGGCCCGACAGCCCCACTGCCGTTTAATAATAGAGTGCTACTCCCATTCTGTGTCAATTTATCATGCCCATTATTAGGATTTTCTCTGCAGTCTCGTTCCCGCTGTCTTTACTCGCTGTCTTTACCCACCGTACGTCGACCAACCACCCATAATGGTAATACACTACTGGTCATTAAAATTGCTACACCACGAAGATGACGTGCTACAGACGCGAAATTTAACCGACAGGAAGAAGATGCTGTGATATGGAAATGATTAGCTTTTCAGAGCATTCGCACAAGGTTGGCACCGGTGGTTACACCTACAACGTACTGACATCAGGAAAGTTTCCAACCGATTTCTCGTACACAAACAGCAGTTGACCGACGTTGCCCGGTGAAACGTTGTTGTGATGCCTCGTGTAAGGAGGAGAAATGCCTACCATCACGTTTCCGACTTTGATAAATGTCGGATTGTAGCCTATGGCGATTGCGGTTTATCATATCGCGACATCGCTGCTCGCGTTGGTCGAGATCCAATGACTGTTAGCAGAATATGGAATCGGTGGGTTCAGGAGGGTAATACAGAACGCCGTGCTGGATCCCAACGGCCTCGTATCACTAGCAGTCGAGATGACAGACATCTTATCCGCATGGCTGTAACGGATCGTGCAGCCACGTCTCGATCCCTGAGTCAACAGACGGGGACGTTTGCAAGACAACAACCACCTGCACGAACAGTTCGACGACGTTTGCAGCAGCATGGAGTATCAGCTCGGAGACCATGGCAGCGGTTACCCTTGACGCTGCATCACAGACAGGAGCGCTCGCGATGGTGTACTCAACGACGAACCTGGGTGCACGAATGGCAAAACGTCATTTTTTCGGATGCGTCCAGGTTCTGTTTACAGCATCATGATCGTCGCATCCGTGTTTGGCGACATCACGGTGAACGTAGATTGGAAGCGTGTATTCGTCATCGCCATACTGTCGTATCAACCGCCGTGGTGGTATGGAGTGCCATTGGTTACACATCTCGGTCACCCCTTGTTCGCATTGACGAAACTTTGAACAGTGGACGTTACATTTCAGATGTGTTACGACCCGTGGCTCTACCCTTCATTCGGTCCCTGCGAAACCCTATATTTCAGCAGGATAATGCACGACCGCATGTTGCAGGTCCTGTAAGGGCCTTTCTGGATACAGAAAATGTTCGACTGCTGCCCTGGCTACCACATTCTCCAGATCCTTCACCAACTGAAAACGTCTGGTCAATGGTGGCCGAGCAACTGGCTCGTCACAATACGCCAGTCACTACTCTTGATGAACTGTGGTATCGTGTAGAAGGTGCATGGGCAGCTGTACGTGTACACGCCATCCAAGCTCTGTTTGACTCAATACCCAGGCGTATCAAGGCCGTTATTACGGCCAGAGATGGTTGTTCTGGGTACTGATTTCTCAGGATCTATGCACCGAAATTGCTTGAAAATGTAATCACATTTCAGTTCTAGTATAATATATTTGTCCAATGAATACCCGTTTATTTCTTCTCGGTGTAGCAAATTTAATGGCCAGTAGTGAATTACATACCAAACCAGTGGGCCGACCACAAGATTTGAATAAGTGTGGGTGTACTAGTCACCATGCACCATATGGTGCAGTGAACAGAAAAGGACAGTCGGTGTAGAAGACGTAACTAATTATGAGAAGAAGACAAGAAGTGTCATGGGAGCAAGGGAGAATATGAATGCTACAGAACCATGTTACTTTAAGTGATTTTGTAAGGTGGCAACGGTCTTGCCCCTTACATTAGTCCATTTAACGTGACTTTAGGTTAATAAATACGACGGACAGCGGCGCAGTCACTTTGTTGATAATTAGCTGATGTTTGTTGGAATAATACTCTCGAGTGCGGTGTATGAAATGTCTGTGGAAACGCATCGGCAATGTAATACAGGAAGAATTACGGGATTTTGTATCTATCTGATTTTGCGTCAATGCATTGTATGTGAAGCACCGGAAACAGCGCTCGGCCAGCGGCCAGAGGCTGCGGCTCTGAAGGCTGCAGCTGGACTCTATGATAGGAACGGTCTGGGAAGCCCTGTATTCCTCTCAGCCACGTGTCAGCGGCGGCCGCTAGTCCCTCAAGCACGCACGTCTCCAGGTGTGTAGCCTCAAGTGTTTACAAAAGGGGGAGTCTGTTCGCTCCAACGGGAAATTTTGCGGGGAAATTTGAAGTGGTCCGTTAGGGAAAAAATTCCGGAAAATTTGTTGTTGCCCGCAGCTGTGGATCTTCCCAGGTGGCTGTACCTACAGATTGGAAAATTGCGCAGGTCGCGGCAGTTATTAAGAAGGGTAGTAGGAGTAATCCATCGAACTACAGGCCTATATCATTGACGTCGGTTTGCAGTAGGGTTTTGGAACATATACTGCATTCAAACATTATGAATCACATCGAAGGGAACGATCTATTGATACGTAATCAGCATGGTTTCAGAAAACATCGTTCTTGTGCAACGAAGCTAGCTCTTTATTCGCACGAAGTAATGGCCGCTATCGACAGGGGATCTCAAGTTGATTCCGTATTTCTAGATTTCCGGAAAGCTTTTGACACCGTTACTCACAAGCGACTTCTAATCAAGCTGCGGGCCTATGGGGTATCGTCTCAGTTGTGCGACTGGATTCTTGATTTCCTGTCAGGAGGGTCGCAGTTCGTAGTAATAGACGGCAAATCATCGAGTAAAACTGAAGTGATATCGGGTGTTCCCCAGGGAAGCGTCCTGGGACCTTTGCTGTTCCTGATCTATATAAACGACCTGGGTGACAATCTGAGCAGTTCTCTTAGGTTGTTCGCAGATGATGCTGTAATTTACCGTCTAGTAAGGTCATACGAAGACCAGTATCAGTTGCAAAGCGATTTAGAAAAGATTGCTGTATGGTGTGGCAGGTGGCAGTTGACGCTAAATAACGAAAAGTGTGACGTGATCCACATAAGTTCCAAAAGAAATCCGTTGGAATTCGATAACTCGATAAATAGTACAATTCTCAAGGCTGTCAATTCAACTAAGTACCTGGGTGTTAAAATTACGAACAACTTCAGTTGGAAAGACCACATAAATAATATTGTGGGGAAGGCGAGGATGCAACAAGTCCACTAAAGAGATAGCTTACACTACACTCGTTCGTCCTCTGTTAGAATATTGCTGCGCGGTGTGGGATCCTTACCAGGTGGGATTGACGGAGGACATCGAAAGGGTGCAAAAAGGGCAGCTCGTTTTGTATTATCACGTAATAGGGGAGAGAGTGTGGCAGATATGATACGCGAGTTGGGATGGAAGTCATTAAAGCAAAGACGTTTTTCGTTGCGGCGAGATCTATTTACGAAATTTCAGTCACCAAATTTCTCTTCCGAATGAGGAAATATTTTGTTAAGCCCAACCTACATAGGTAGTAATGATCATCAAAATAAAATAAGAGAAATCAGAGCTCGAACAGAATGGTTTAGGTGTTCGTTTGTCCCGCGCGCTGTTCGGGAGTGGAATGGTAGAGAGATAGTATGATTGTGGTTCGATGAACCATCTGCCAAGCACTTAAATGTGAATTGCAGAGTAATCATGTAGATGTAGATGGCTTGGGCGGAGTTTACTCGTGAAATTTGGTATAAAGGGAAGAATTGTGGAAAATAGTTGGATTCCCAGGCCGTAAATTGGTCGTTTGGTGGGGAAAACAGAGGCTAAGGCCGATCTTGCTCTACACTCTGTAGTGGGTTTCCGTCTTGGGCTTTAGTTCTGAGAGGACGTTAGCTCTTTGCTGATGGGAAGATTGTCGCAATTTCAGAAGTTTGCGGACAGCAATCTGTTGTCCAAGTATTAGAGCGGCGTAATTTCCGAGGCGCTGCACCGTCGCCCGCCGGAGATCGCGCCCACGGCAACAGTGTTACGGTGAGATCGCTCCCGCTTCGGCCTGCGTTAGGAGTAGCCTTAAATAGCTGGATCACGTGCAATTGCTGTTTCCACTGAGGTTATTCGGTACTTTGGGGTCTAGTGATTCTTCTTATTTTACGTTTTGTGTCGATGTCAGTCGGTCAGCCAATTTGTAAGGGATCGCGTTTTATACCGATTTTGACACAGTTCACTGCCAATCCCAGCTAGGAGGGTAATTTGTAAATGGTTCATTTGGTTTCTTATTCAGCATTGGTCTCAAGTTGATAATAAATTTATTGTGATTCAGTAGAGCTTTTACTTTCAGTAATTTGATCCTGAATTCTCGCTTTTGCTTTGTTTTATTTCTGTGTAATTGTCTATCATTGGACCCCCTGAGTGTTCGTTATGGTTCATGTTTGGAATTAAAAATGGATGTGATTTATCGCCAACACTACCACCGCAGATTAATTAGGGGTGACAGGGCGACATTTGCAGGCCGGAGTGGCCGAGCGGTTCTAGGCGCTACAGTCTGGAACCTCGCGACCGCTACGGTCGCAGGTTCGGACCCTGCCTCGGTCATGGATGTGTGTGATGTCCTTAGGTTAGTTAGGTTTAATTAGTTCTAAGTTCTAGGGGACTGATGACTTGAGAAGTTAAGTCCCATAGTGCTCAGAGCCACTATTAGGGCGAATTTAAATCTAGCGTTATCCATTCTTGCGTACATTTCCACTCCCGATTTCTGTCTAAGTTGTTTGCCAGGGGCGAACACAAGCAAAATCCAGACAAGCAACAGGTGGGGTGTTATAGTTTACAGGTTTTGCAGCAGCCCGGAATTTGGAGGGTTGAGTCCTCCAATGGGGTGGGGGTGGGGGGTGGGGGGGGGGAACTGCAGCAATAATCACAAACTGTTGTTCTTGTGGTCTTCAGTCTTGAGACTGGTTTGATGCAGCTCTCCATGCTACTCTATCCTGTGCAAGCTTTTTCATCTCCCAGTTCTTACTGCAACCTACATCCCTCTGAATCTGCTTAATGTATTCATCTCTTGGTGTCCCTATACGATTTTTACCCTCCACGCTGCCCTCCAATGCTAAATTTGTGATCTCTTGATGCCTCAGAACATGCCCTACCAACCGGTCCCTTCTTCTTGTCAAGTTGTGCC
Organism: Schistocerca nitens; assembly: GCF_023898315.1. Lineage (NCBI taxonomy): Eukaryota > Metazoa > Arthropoda > Insecta > Orthoptera > Acrididae > Schistocerca > Schistocerca nitens. The sequence goes on from NC_064617.1 coordinate 388,472,204, forward strand.
ACAAACTCCTCTTCTCCTCTATTCTGTTCAATACCTCCTCATTAGTTACGTGATCTACCCATCTAATATTCACCACATTTCGAAAGCTTCTATTCTTTTCCTGTCCAAATTATTTAATGTCCATGTTTCACTTCCATACATGGGTACACTCCATACAAATACTTTCAGAAACGACTTCCTGACACTTAAATCTATATTCGATGTTAACAAATTTCTCTTCTTCAGAAACGCTTTCCTTGCCATTGCCAGTCTACATTTTATATCCTCTCTACTTCGACCATCATCAGATATTTTGCTCCCCAAATAGTAAAACTCCTTTACTACTTTAAGTGTCTCCTTTCCTAATCTAATTCCCTCAGCATCACCAGATTTAATGCGACTACATTCCATTATCCTCGTTTTGGTTTTGATGATGTTCATCTTATATCCTCCTTTCAAGACACTGTCCATTCCGTTCAACGGCTCTTCCAAGTCCTTTGCTGTCTCTGACAGAATTACAATGTCATCGGCGGACCTCAAAGTTTTTATTTCTTCTCCATGGGTTTTAATACCTACACCAAATTTTTCTTTTGTTTCCTATAGTGCTTGCTCAAAATACAAATTGAATAACATCGGGGAGAGGCTACAACCCTGTCTCACTCCCTTCCAAATCTCTGCTTCCCTTTCGTGCCCCTCGACTCTTATAACTGCCATCTGGTTTCTGTGCAAATTGTAAATAGCCTTTCGCTCCCTGTGTTTCACCCCTACCACCTTCAGAATTTGAAAGAGAGTATTCCAGTCAACATTGTCAAAAGCTTTCTCTAAGTCTACAAATGCTAGAATCGTAGGTTTGCCTTTTATTAATCTTTCTTCTACGATAAGTCTTAAGGTTAGTATTGCCTCACGTGTTCCAACATTTCTACGGAATCCAAACTGATCTTCCCCGAGGTCCGATTCTACCAGTTTTTCCATTCGTCTGTAAAGAATTCGCGTTAGTATTTTGCAGCTGTGACTTATTAAACTGATAGTTCGGTAATTTTCACATCTGTCAACGCCTGCTTTCTTTGGGATTGGAATTATTTTATTCTTCTTCTAGTCTGAGGGTATTTCGCCTGTCTCATGCATCTTGCTCACCAGATGGTAGAGTTTTGTCATGAATGGCTCTCCCAAGTCCATCAGTAGTTTTAATGGAATGTTGTCTACTCCCGGGGCCTTGTTTCGACTCAGGTCTTTCAGTGCTCTGTGAAACTCTTCACGCAGTATCTTATCTCCCATTTCGTCTTCATCTACATCCTCTTCCATTTCCATAATATTGTCCTCAAGTACATCGCCCTTGTATAAACCCTCTATACACTCCTTCCACCTTTCTGCCTTCCCTTCTTTGCTTAGAACTGGGTTGCCATCTGAGCTCTTGGTATTCATACAAGTGGTTCTATTCTCTCCTAAGGTCTCTTTAATTTTCCTGTAGGCAGTATCTATCTTACCCCTAGTGAGATGAGCCTCTACATCCTTAGATTTGTCCTCTAGCCATCCCTGCTTAGCCATTTTGCACTTCCTGTCGATCTCATTTTTGAGACGTTTGTATTCCTTTCTGCCTGCTTCATTTACTGCATTTTTATATTTTCTCCTTTCATCAATTAAATTCAATATTTCTTCTGTTACCCAAGGATTCCTATTAGCCCTCGTCTTTTTACCTACTTGATCGTCTGCTGCATTCACTACTTCATCCCTCAGTGGTACCTATTCTTCTTCTAGTGTATTTCTTTCCCCCATTCCTGTCAATTGTTCCCTTATGCTCTCCCTGAAACTCTGTACAACCTCTAGTTTAGTCAGTTTATCCAGGTCCCATCTCATTAAATTCCCACCTTTTTGCAGTTTGTTCAGTTTTAATCTACAGTTCATAACCAATAGATTGTGGTCAGAGTCCACATCTGCACCTGGAAATGTCTTACAATTTAAAACCTGGTTCCTAAATCTCTGTCTAACCATTATATAATCTATCTGATACCTACTAGTATCTCCTGGATACTTCCATGTATACAACCTTCTTTTATGATTCTTGAACCAAGTGTTAGCTATGCCGGCCGAAGTGGCCGTGCGGTTAAAGGCGCTGCAGTCTGGAACCGCAAGACCGCTACGGTCGCAGGTTCGAATCCTGCCTCGGGCATGGATGTTTGTGATGTCCTTAGGTTAGTTAGGTTTAACTAGTTCTAAGTTCTAGGGGACTTATGACCTCAGCAGTTGAGTCCCATAGTGCTCAGAGCCATTTGAACCATTTTTTTGTTAGCTATGATTAAGTTATGCTCTCTGCAAAATTCTACCAGACGGCTTCCGCCTTCATTTCTTACCCCCAATCCATATTCACCTACTATGTTTCCTTCTCTCTGTTTTCCCAATCTCGAATTCCAGTCACCCATGACTTCTAAATTTTCGTCTCCCTTCACTACCTGAATAATTTCTTTTATCTCATCATAGCTAGAGCTAGTTGGCACATAAACTTGTACTACTGTAGTAAGCTAGGGCTTCGTATCTATCTTGGCCACAATAATGCGTTCACTATGCTGTTTGTAGTAGCTTACCCGCACTCCTATTTGTTTATTCATTATTAAACCTACTCCTGCATTACTTCTGTTTTGTATTTATAACCCTGTATTCACCTGACCAAAAGTCTTGTTCCTCGTTCCACCGAACTTCACTAATTACTACTATATCTAACTTTAACCTATCCATTTCCCTTTTTAAATTTTCTACCAGACGGCTTCCTCCTTCATTTCTTACCCCCAATCCATATTCACCTACTATGTTTCCTTCTCTCTGTTTTCCCAATCTCGAATTCCAGTCACCCATGACTATTAAATTTTCGTCTCCCTTCACTACCTGAATAATTTCTTTTATCTCATCATACATTTCATCAATTTCTTCATCCTCTGCAGAGCTAGTTGGCATATAAACCTGTACTACGGTTGTAAGCTAGGGCTTCGTATCTATCTTGGCCACAATAATGCGTTCACTATGCTGTTTGTAGTAGCTTACCTGCACTCCTATTTTTTAAATTCATTATTAAACCTACTCCTGCATTACTTCTATTTTGTATTTATAACCCTGTATTCACCTGACCAAAAGTCTTGTTCCTCGTGTCGCCGAACTTCACTAATTTCCACTATATCTAACTTTAACCTATCCATTTCCCTTTTTAAATTTTCTAACCTACCTGCCTGATTAAGGGATCTGACATTCCACGCTCCTGATAACGACGACCTCTATATTAGTCCCCGCCTGGAGATCCGAATGGGGGTCTATTTTACCTCCGGAATATTTTACCCAAGAGGACACCATCATCATTTAACCATATAGTAAAGCTGCATGCCCTCGGGAAAAATTACGGCTGTAGTTTCCCCTTGCTTTCAGCCGTTCGCAGTACCAGCACGCAAGGCTGTTTTGGTTAGTGTTACAAGGCCAGATCAGTCAATCATCCAGACTGTTACCCCTGCAACTACTGAAAAGGCTGCTGCCCCTCTTCAGGAACCACATGTTTGTCTGGCCTCTCAACAGATACCCCTCCGTTGTGGTTGCACCTACGGTACGGCCATCTGTATCACTGAGGCACGCAAGCCTCCCCACCAACGGCAAGATCCATGGCTCATGGGGAGGGCGGGGCGGGGGGGGGGGGGGGCTCTCCTGTATTCTTTGGGCCATCTCTGAACAAATAGGGCACCGTCTGGCCTCGAAGCCACGTTACGGCATTCGTTTCGGTACGTGGATAGTAGATCCCGTCCGGGAAGAATATAATCCCTTGTTAAATGTTGTGTTGTCCCATTCGAAGAAAGAAAGCCATCATTTGTGTCGCCAAACGCCACACTTCTGCCGAGGGACCGCATTTAAGGCGGTGTTCATACAACTTGCCAATTGATGTTTGGATGCTTCCTCACAATAGGATTGCTGTGTGGTCCGGTTGTTAGTATCCGATAGATGTCACGTGCCGTTGCAGGTCTGGTTTCCGGCAGAGCCGACTGAACGTAGCTGTACTCTTTATAAAGTGCGTATATGCTGGAGTGACTGGGCAATGTGCTGGACAGCCACTGGCGCCATTCGAGAAACAGGTGCTAGTTCTTCTATTAAGATTCCTGTCAGACAAGTCTAATGTCGCCTCCATATTGTGCTGATATATAGTGCCACCCCTCGATCACGACCATGCGCAAGACCAAGTCCACTCCTACCAAGAGGAAGGGTAAGGACGTCGTATCTGACTTGAAACAGCAGACCTGCACTGACAAAGGCCGAACGCTGCCAGTATTCGTCGAGCTACGACACCGGCATTGGGAGTACTTGAGCAAAATGCGAAATTCGTGATGCCAGGTAGGTGTTAACAAACGTGACCCGCTGGATCATGTCTAATGCCCGTATGATGTTCCCTCTAACGCCCGTACGGACTAACTGTTATAGTCTCTTATTCTCACTAAGGTTACGCTGCTGTGCGACACAGGTCCTTGATAAAAACAATACCTAGGCATTTCAAGGTATCCAAGAGCTGCAAGTGTACTACACGTTCTTCTGCTAGTCCAACATCATTATTCATCGCTACAATATTGTCCATATTTATACGGCTGCCAGTGGCCGTTCCTCATTTGCGTATCCAATCCAAAGCCACACTCAAATTGTTTTCATTTCGTACTATCAGCACCAGGTCATCTGCATATGACTTACTCGTAAATGTGTATCCTACGCTTTGGCTATCTGTGCACGAACCAACGGCCCGACCCAAACTTCCATAACATGTCGTCGCTCTAGCGTCACAAATTGTCCTAGTACACACCTACCGGGTGATCAAAAAGTCAGTATGAATTTGAAAACTTAATAAACCACGGAATAATGTAGATAGAGAGGTAAAAATTGACACACATGCTTGGAATGGCATGGGGTTTTATTAGAACCATCTGACAGATGCCGCTGGACAGCAAAACGTCAGTGACTGCGCATGACAGTCGAGTATAAAAGGAGCAGTAATGAGAGAGAGAATCAGATGCGCCAGCAGACGCAGCATGTTGACGTTACCTGAAAAGGCGCTTTTAGTGAAGCTGTATTTTCAGAATGGGGAATGTGGTAGTTCAGCGTTACGATCCTATGGCCTTAGGAAGGGGATTCGAACGGGTAAAGGTCCGTTGACAAATGCAGCTGTGGCGAGAATGATTTCGAAATTCGAAGCCACGGGTTGTTTAGACGATAGAGCCCGTAGTGGCCGACTGAGCACAAGGCGTAATGCTGCTGAGACAGTTTAGGAAGAAATGGAGACTGTAGCCGGTTCGTCTATGCACGGGGAAGTCAGCGCTCGTGCAGTCGCACGTCGCTCCGGCATTCCATACACTACTGTTTGGTTGGCACTGAGGCGTACCCTCCGATGCTATCCGTACAAAATTCATCGGCATCATGAACTGTTACCTGGCGATTTAGTGAAGCGGAGGGCATTTGTGGTGTGGGTGTTTCAAAACATGGCGGAAGATGACGATTGGTTGAGTAACGTGTTGTGGACCGACGAAGCTCATTTCACGCTCCGAGGGTCTGTCAACGCCCACATCTGCAGAATTTGAGCCGGCCGGAGTGGCCGAGCGGTTCTAGGCGCTTCAGTCTGGAACCGCGCGACAGCTACGGTCGCAGGTTCGAACCCTGCCTCGGGCGTGGATGTGTGTGTCGTCCTTAGGTTAGTTAGGTTTAACTAGTTCTAAGTTCTTTACAGTGCTGTTCACAACATTATTCCTCGACTACAGCTATTGTTGAGGAATGATGGTGGACATATTGAGCATTTCCTGTAAAGAACATCATCTTCGCTTTGTCTTACTTTGTTACGCTAATTATTGCTATTCTGATGAGATGAAGCGCCGCCATCTGTCGGACATTTTTTGAACTTTTGTATTTTTTTGGTTCTAATAAAACCCCATGTTATTCCAAGCATGTGTGTCAATTTGTACCTCTCTGTCTACATTATTCCGTGATTTATTCAGTTTTCAAATTTATACTGACTTTTTGATCACCCGGTATATTGTTATTCCTGTTCAGGGGAGGATATGTGACTGAAAGTCGCTGCCTGTTATCGGCAGGTAAATACAATATTGCAGGGCCGGTGTTATTAGGAAGAACGCTGCAATGTTTCTTTGGACATTCATACAGAAACAGGCACTGCGGCGAGTACAGCTGTTATGAAATACATGAACTGTATTCGCAGTTGCGAGTACGAATGACCATCGGCCGTATAAGGGAATGAAAACAAATGAAAATACAAGGAAATGACGATACTAACAATAATGTTGCCAATCCGTGGGATTTATTCCATATTGTGCAACATTTTGACAAATATTTTTCAGGAAGGGGCAAAGAGATTTTTTTTTGCAAAAAGTAAGATGAATGTGGGAGATTTAATTGCTGCCTCTAACATAGTGTAGTAATGGTTATGGTGCATACAAGAATAAAGATAAACATTTCACGGACGTTAAATACACGACACCCGCGATCTGTCATTTTTACAACCAGCAATCAGCATTCTCACAAAGGTTACGCGTGTTCCGTTATAGATATGATTGTCGCATGTCGCGAAAATAAGGTAAAACAGCTCACGGAAGTAATTATAGAACACCCGCTGACTGTCATTTGTTCAACCAGCAGCCACCACTCCCAATGTATTAGTTATTTTTAGTTCAAATTGCCTTTCGCATGCACGACTTAAATGAACCATTATTTATGAATGAGTGACACGTGTGAAACATTGTCGAATTTCCGAATAAAAGATGCATATCAGAATGCAAGTTAGGCGGGAGGTCAAGTCAAGTGGCATGTTAAGCTGTAACGTAGCACATTCTTATACCGTGTTGTTTGAAGTCGTTTAACGCTCAGTTCAGTGTCACTCGAGGTTTTTATCCGTTGGCTGTCGCTTCGACGAGGTGTCTTGTGTGCTAATCTTAATCTTATTAAATAATAATTGTATGCATTGAAGAATGTCAGACTGCGGTCCTTCGAGTACAAAGAAATCGAAATCGGTTTCAGTGAATTAGATCCCGAAAAACATAGTAAAACTTTCCAAGACTCTTGGCTTCAAATTGACAGATTTAAAGGGTGGTTGGAGGCCGTTGAAGGTGACAATAGAAAGGCGAAGTGTAAAGCGGTAACGCGATTGTTACTTGCGGTAAAAGCGAACTAGGAAAACATGCTTCTCGAGTTAAACACATTAAAAATGTTAAAATTGTGCAAAGTAACACAACCGTTGGTGACAGTTTTACGAAAGTGTGTGATGAAAGCAAACATGTGGAAAAATTGAAGACAGTTGAAATAAGATTAGCAACTTATTTCGCAGGACATAATGTTGCGTTTTCAGCAGTGGACCATCTTTTTACTGTGTGAAGACATGTTTTCTCTGACTTCAAAATAGCTTCAGAGGTGACTTTAGGTCACATAGAGTGTACCAATATAAGGAAAACTGTTATTGCGAAGGTGGAAACTGATAAAACGGTTCAGTCACCAAAGGACATTAAATTTTCTATTCTGGTGGAGGAAAGTATGGGCATACCAGACAGCGAACATATATGCGTTTTAGTGAAATATGCTTTAACAACTGACGGGCGTGTGAAAACACGACTTCTGGAATTGATCCCTTTGGATGCCGAAGATTGCTCGGCAGAAAACCTACTCATAGCTCTGGAGAGTATGTTGAAAGAGAAGGATATTACAAATTACAAACGTAATTGGTATGGCTTGTGACAACGCGTCTGCAATGTTGGGAGGCCGTAATTCTGTCATAACAAATCTTAGAAATGTTGTACCAAATATAATTGTTCTCAACTGTATATGCCATTCATCTGTTTCAGTTGCAAGCAAGGCATGTGAGAAGTTTCTCAGATCCTGTGGGAAGCTACGTATCTGGCAGTGCAAAGCGCTGCGCTGTTCTACAGTGAGCCGCGCACGGCTCGTGTTCATGCCATTTATTGTTTGTTATCTTCTATTAAGGTATTGCCGCCTCGTTTTCTTATTCCATTTACTGGCGTCACTAAATTCCTGCCTCACTTGCCCGTGAGCGGCAGCAGCAGCGCGTATCGATAAGTGCACTGTCGTACCATCTCTGGAGCGACCGATAGTATTTCTTGGACGTCCTGTGTATGGGAGTGAATTGGAGACAGACCAGCAGTGCAGTTGGGACGCACCAACAGTGAAATTGGGGACGGAGCCCCGATGAGGCACGGACAGCCAATGATCGCCGACCACTGGCGATACACATGAACTGTCCGAAGGAGGGAGATTGGGACGGGACCACCGTTGGTTGGTCGTTCGGTGTGTCGTCTCATCGGCCGACGTATACTTGCTCCTTTCACCGTTTCCAGGTCTAGGCGGTCGCTTGGTGTGGAGCTGCAAGGAAGTCCCCATCGCGCGGAGTCGGGCCAGAGCCGATGGCGGTGTAGACGCGCGGTTGGACTGTGGGGTGGTTCAAATGGCTCTGAGCACTATGGGACTCAACATCTTAGGTCATAAGTCCCCTAGAACTTAGAACTACTTAAACCTAACTAACCTAAGGACATCACACACACCCATGCCCGAGGCAGGATTCGAACCTGCGACCGTAGCAGTCCCGCGGTTCCGGACTGCAGCGCCAGAACCGCTAGACCACCGCGGCCGGCGACTGTGGGGTGCTGCATGCGAGTGCTACGAAGTTCGTCGCCCACCGATCTTGAACGCGAAAGTTGAGTCCTCACATTAGCTACTATCGAGCCTTAACTATTTACATTTCTTCGTTTGATCCTGGTCGTCGCTTTTAGGACATTCCCGCGAGCAACAACGTGTGTGTATTTTAGTCAGCTAAGATTCCAGCCGTCTTTCTGTGGAGTATAACTTAACATAATTATTCCCTATTACTGAAGTTGACCAGCGGTATCTTCTGCCTTGTGGGCATTGTCGTTCTGGTTACCTGCCCTGGTCATTGACGTAATTTTAGACAGTGTATTTTCGTCGTCATGTTGTTGCTGTCCAGTTTGGCGTGTAGTTCGACTGCTGAGCTGTTGTTGGTCGTTTTGGGCGCCAATATGCTGTGTGTCGTTGTATTGAAATCTTGTGGTCGTTTTGCTGGTTGCGTGTAGTGGAACTGATCTTGTTCATTGGTCGGTCGGCTGTCTGTCAGTTGGGTTGCCTTCAGATTAAGAAGTCGTTGGACAGGCTGCCTGTCTCACCTAATTGGGCATTAGTGTTACAATTCCAGGCCGACCCTTGGAAACTTTTGAGCGCCGTTCCTTGTGTGTGTTACATAGTAATCCCTGTTTGGGTTTTAGCTATTTGGATGATGTGTGGCTTTCAGCAGAGTATCAACAGCTCTTAAATTAATGTTCTTGTCTTGCCCTTACGGCATGAGATTGTTATTCTTTTATATGGGGCCTTTAGCCCAATTTTACTTGAGATGTTTTAAGATAAGGCTTTCGGCCTTTTAAATTGAAACTCTTCTCTAGGTCTTAAGCCGTTAAACATATTTGGTCGGTAAGTGGCCTTCAGCCGAGTATTAATATCTCTTAAATTAATGTTCTTGTCTTTCCCTTGAGGCATAAGATTGTTTTAAGATAAGGCCTTCTGCCTTTTGATTGAAACTCTTCTTACTGCTTAATATGTGGCCTCCAGTCAAGTGCCCTTAAAATTAAATTGCCTTCAGTCTGTTTAGATTGAAGATTTAGAAAATATTCTTGGGTGAAACCTCCAGAAGAACCTTGTATTTCAATTTCTTGCTTAGGCCCTGTGTCTTGGATTTTCAGTGTAGCCTTCAGCTGATCGAAGGTTAATCAAAGGAGATCGATTAAAGTTTTGAGAGTCTTGCATCCTTGTTGTAATATTTTGTGTTGCTGAATAAAGTTTATATGTTGAGTGAAACTGACAGCAACTTATTTTGACCCCTTTCCACATCCTAATTGACTCTATCCTGCTAGCCCAGGCATTTCATATAGGAATTTCAAGAATTTTTTGGAGTCGAACGTAAAAAGGTGTTTAAATTATCGGGTACACGATGAGATGTTTCACATGTATGTGTTGCTCGTCTACTGGAAAACAGAGGTGTATTTTTGCACCTGGAGGAGGTGTCACAAATACGGAATGGAAGAGAGGTGGGTTCGGCAGTCGAGTATTTTCAACCGTCTTCCTGAACTGTGCTCAAAAGACAAGCACCAGTTTGACCACCAAACCTGATGCTAGATGATGACATCCTACCCCCAGGATGTCTGTGACCTGATAGTTATCAAGAAGCCCCTGAGGAAGGATTGGCAGTGTTACAGTTATCCAGCCGACCTTAAATTGCTTAGGCGGCTTGAAGCCCAAGTGAAAGAAATATTACAGGAGCAAAGAGACCACTGATGGTAGAACGGCTCATAAACGCAGAGCAGGGCATGAACCAAGTATGGAAGATCATGAAAGCGCAGAAGACTAGACTCAGACGTCAGAATGGACTAGTCTACGAAGACGAGGAGAAAACAGAAGTGCTGGCGACATCACTAGAATCACTGTTCCGAACTCATGTCAGTAGTTGGCAAGAGGAAGTAATAGTTGGACGAGTGACTGAGACAAGAGAAGCTGGAGACAGATTTTATGACGGTTTCCTATCGCCTTGGGTGTGCCTATATCAGACGACTAGAGAACAATAAATCCCCCAGTCCTAGTAAGGTCCATGTCCCATACCTAAAGCACCTACCTCCTACCACAATCTCCTATCCCACCACTTTATACAATCAATACCTCTCCCTCATCTATTCCCAGCTGCCTGGAAAACTGCTCACGTCATAACCTTACCTGAACTCAGTAAAACCCCCATCCTTCCCAAAAGCTATCGACCAATTTCACTCCTGTGGTTTCTAGATAAAGTAATGGAGTGTCTTATGAATAGAGAAATCATCAAATTCTTATGTGACAACCCCTGAGCAGTTTGGCTTCCGTCCAGAATATAGCGCCAACCACCAGTCTCTTTATCTGGTGGGATACATGTGCTGGGGAAGATATAGAAAACATGGTACAGGAGCAGTCTTTCTTAACAGCGAGAAAGCCTTCTACAGAGACTGGCATGATGGCTTAATTTGCAGAGTATCCCACTGTGACTTTCGAGGACACATGATCAGTATGAGTGACTCGTTCCTGGCTGTGAGTCAGTACTCCATCAGGTATGGCAAACAGTGCGATCAGGGATGCTGTGGCTATAGTTCTGCAGGACTCGGTTGTAGGCCCCATATTATACTTGCTATACACCAACGACAAGCCAGAACTGTCAGGTGGTGAAATAGCGCTATATACCGATAATACGGCCGTCTATAAAAGCAAATGCAATTTCAGCTTCATCACAAGGAAACTACTGGAGCACCTAGACGAAAACGTCTACTGGTGCAACATGTGGATGGCTAAGACAAATCGAAAAATATCCATAGCATAATGTTCATGAACAAGTTTACCCCCATAACAGATAGAACTCTGAGGCTGGTAAGGAACCAAAGAGGAATGACTCAACTACCTGTCTCGACCTCCAGATGCGTAGGTACACACCTTTTGCTAAGCAAGTTAGTAGGTCCCAAAGTAGAAGTTGCGCTGTTTACCCACTCCTCAAGAGTGGGGGCTTACTCTAGGGACAAAGTTAAGGATATATGGAGTGTCATTCTTCTGGTTATGTTGTATGGGTCAGGAGTTTGGTCAGACACTGATCTGTAGAGAAACTTCTGATGCTCTGCACCATTGCAGACGTAGACCGTTAGATGCCCAACACTCTCATTAAGGGCTTTTTAGGCGAACCATTGGCTCTTCATGCACCAAAAGGAAGTCAGGAAACTCTCATGAGAAAGCCTCCACTTCGACCCACCACCTTATCAGTTAAGCAGGCAATACCCCGACGCTTCAGATAATAGACCAATCTCCACTTTAATCAGACAGTTTAGGGCATAACAGATTACAGACATATGGTCATATGTACAGTTATTTAGACAAACAAACAAAAGCCATTCCCAAATACAATTCAGCCATACTATAAGTCGGAAGGCAAAGCCCTGTGGTGGTTCTATGGGATAGAAAAAAAGATACCTGAGCGAGCTATCCGGAAATCAACGTTCGACTATCACCACACAGTATCTGCTGCATTCACCAACTCTGCTGGCCACCATTGAGACTATTTTCTTTTAATTATTCTTATGTTTAAGCATTGTAATTTGTAACTCTTGTTGTTAATTGTTCCTCTGAGTCTGTAAAAGTACTTATATTTCAGAGAATGGTCTGAAGATGGTATAAAAGTAAACTTGTACTGATCATCATTGTAATAAATGTCCTTTATGCCATCAAGATCGTTCTTTTTTTTAACTTAAAAAAAAACTTCATTCGTTATTGGTAGTGTTTTAACAGACTACTTGCAAAAGAAAGTCTCTAAATATGTAAAAAGAAAAAAATTACTTCAGTGAAAATTAATCTTCCTCTAAATGCTAACAAAACCAAATATACGCAAAGAAAACTTATAACTTGAAAAATATTACTATCAAGTTTGCAGATTAGATTATAAAAGATAAAGAAAGTTATAAATTCCTGGGGGTGATGGCGGATAGGTACTTGATATGGGGGACGTGAAATTTCTAATGAGAAAAATGTAGAGGACAGTAAACACACGAACATCACTGATAATGTATTATGGGCTAGTCTATTGACAACTACACTCTAAGACAGAAAACAAAACGAGAAAAAGAACCAGAAAAAAAACGACACACCATGAAGGAATTTCTATATGGAACAGAAATCGATGGATATGGTGTATGCATACAGACAAACTAATGATTATAATTGAAAAAAAAAATCAGATGACTAATTCAAGAGAAGGAGCTTCACAAATTGAGGAAGTAGTGGGTTGGTCCTCCTCTGGCTCTTATGCAGCCAGTTGTTCAGCTTAACATCGATTAATAGAGTAGCTGGCAGTAGTAGGACAAAGTTCATATGGCCCCACTCTCCACTGTTGCCAAATGTATTCAAGATGTCAGATCCAAGATAGTGGCGATAGACATTTCAACGTCGCAATGATGTCATGGTTGGAAGTTTAAATTTTGTAGAGAAAATAGGTCAGTTGGGCTACCTCCAATAACCTAACCCCCTCCCTTGCCTTTAAACTTACTTGCATCTACATTAAAGGGTAACAGAGAGAGAAAAGACGGAGTGAACGATTGAGACGAGGTAGGATTTAATGGCAGACTGCTGATGCATTCTAGAGAGGGAGAAGTTGCTGCAAGTCATTTTTCCTGATGTTCAGTCAGGATGCATCAGTTGTGTGACATAGTCTGTGTTTGACTCATATACAACTGGGTGTTCCGTGTGGGTCTTAGAGCACTGTCTACTTGTAATCGATAACAGTAAACCTCTCGGTCATCAGAAGACTTCCATTTTATATGTGATGAAGCGTGACAAATTCCTCTAAACGAAAGAAGATTTATGTGATGTACTCCATTCCTCTGTCGCATCTTGGGTATAAAATCGAGACTTCAGTTTCATAACTAAGATGATTCTAAGTTAGTGATAGGTGTTTGTGAGACACTGAAATCACTGTGTATACATCTTCTTGACAGATGTGTGGTTTACAGAGTTAGTGGTGGCATGAGATGTAATTTCACATGTCGGACACCACTGCTATGTGTTTATCTGTTTCCTTCTAAGAGGCTCCATTGCTAACGATCATTTTATATAGGACTGATTCGGGCATAGTATAATTTCTGAATCACAATCGGATGTGAGCAATGGACACTAGAAATCTCCAGAAAGCTATATTGCGCAGGTATCACACAGAGCCGCTTTTTAAAGGAAGTAGTTTTTTCATTTTACTGTTTGTTACCATAGTTTATCGTAGACAAACCTTCAAGAAGGTTGTATGTCATGCACTGGAAATATATTTATTACAGTGGGATATTAACTGCACTGCATTCTACCTGGCTGATAGGTCAGAAACTGAAGCGATCTAACATTATAGCCTGTTTTAAGAGCAGAACCGTGTAGCTTTAGGACTGCATGTGTTTATGTTCTCTCTTACTAATACCGTCCTGGTACTGATCCCAGACACTAGCACAATACTTCAAAATTGAGAGAGTAGTTGATTTATGTAAAATGTTTGGAACACCATCTGTTTGGAGCTCCATCATGCATAAAAACCACCCATTTCTTGTTCTTCTTAATCGTCTGCTATTACAACACATTCAAATCTCCAGAATGAGATTTTCACTCTGCAGCGGAGTGTGCGCTGATATGAAACTTCCTGGCAGCTTAAAACTGTGTGCCCGACCGAGACTCGAACTCGGGACCTTTGCCTTTCGCGGGCAAGTGCTCTACCATCTGAGCTACCGAAGCACGACTCACGCCCGATACTCACAGCTTTACTTCTGCCAGTATCTCGTCTCCTACCTTCCAAACTTTACAGAAGCTCTCCTGCGAACCTTGCAGAACTAGCACTCCTGAAAGAAAGGATACTGCGGAGACATGGCTTAGCCACAGCCTGGGGGATGTTTCCAGAATGAGATTTTCACTTTGCAGAGGAGTGTGCGCTGATATGAAACTTCCTGGCAGATTAAAACTGTGTGCCCGACCGAGACTCGAACTCGGGACCTTTGCCTTTCGCGGGCAAGTGCTCTACCATCTGAGCTACCGAAGCACGACTCACGGCCGGTACTCACAGCTTTACTTCTGCCAGTATCTCGTCTCCTACCTTCCAAACTTTACAGAAGCTCTCCTGCGAACCTTGCAGAACTAGCACTCCTGAAAGAAAGGACTGCACTGTGGAAACGCTCCACGCCGCCAAACTCTCCCAGTTTCCTTATATTGTAACAGTCTTTTATTTAAAATCATCCAGTATGTGTGGTGTATTATGGTAGCAGCAGTAACAACATAATTTACGCCATGCGACGTCTAGTTTTCTGTGAGAGGTAATGGACCAGAATGTGTTAATGTTGGTTTAGAACCTGACACAGACCCCGAAGTCGTGGTGGAAAAGACAAAATGTTTGGCAGTGTACAAAGTGTGTTACTGTAGAAAAAAATACAATGTTTCAAACAACGATGCAGGGTCATACCAGGATACAGGTTGGCTGGCAGCTTTTCTAGGAGCTCTTTGCGGTGTGGGGGAGTAGCCATGTATGTGAAAAACGGTATCCCATTTGAGTCAATTGATGTTTCAAAGTACTGCACTGAAAAGGTGTTTGAATGTTGTGCAGGTGTGGTTAAATTTAGTGGAGCTAAACTTCTAACTGTTGTTATTTATAGATCCCCAGACTCCGATTTCACAACATTTTTGCTAAAGCTAGAGGAGGTTCTTGGTTCACTTTATAGGAAATACAAAAAGTTAGTTATATGTGGTGACTTCAATATTAATTGTATAAGTGATTGTGCAAGGAAAAGGATGCTGGTAGACCTCCTTAATTCATATAATCTTATGCAAACCGTATTCTTTCCAACGAGAGTGCAAGGGAACAGTAGAACAACCATAGACAATATTTTTGTTCATTCGTCATTATTAGAAGGGCATTCTGTTAGCAAAAAGGTGAATGGCCTTTCAGATCATGATGCACAAATTTTAAGTCTAAAAGATTTTTGTGCTGCAACACATGTTAAATATAGTTACCAACTTTTTAGGAAAGCTGATCCAGTTGCTGTACAGACTTTTGTAAACCTTATCAAGGAACAAGAGTGGCAAGATGTTTATAGTGCTGATACAGTAGACGATAAATATAATGCTTTCCTCAAGACTTTTCTCGTGCTCTTTGAAAGTTGCTTTCCGTTAGAACGTTCAAAACAGGGTAGTAGCACAAACAGGCAGCCTGGGTGGCTGACTAATGGGATAAGAATGTCTTGTAGAACAAAGTGGCAATTATATCAAAACGTTAGAAACAGTCACAATCTAAATGCAGCAGCCCATTACAAACAGTATTGTAAGGTGCTTAAAAAAGTTATTAGGAAGGCAAAAAGTATGTGGTATGCAGATAGCTAAGTCTCAGGATAAAATTAAAACCATATGGTCAGTTGTAAAGGAAGTGGCTGGTCTGCAGAGACAGGTCGAGAATATAGAATCAGTGCGTAGTGGGGATGTCCGTGTTACTGATAAGTCGCATATATGTACAGTACTTAATAATCACTTTCTGAATATAGCAGGTGAACTAAATAGAAACCTAGTCCCAACAGGGAATCATATAGCGCTCTTAGAAAAAAGTGTTCCGAGACTGTTATCTGAAATGCTCCTCCATGATACTGACAAGAGGGAGATTGAGTTAATAATTAAATCACTAAAGACCAAGAACTCTCATGGATATGAAGGGGTATCTAGCAGAATACTGAAGTATTGTTCCACGTATGTTAGCTCAGTACTTAGCCATATCTGTAACTTTTCCTTTAGGAGTGGTCGGTTTCCTGACCGATTAAAGTACTCGGTAGTGAAGCCACTTTATAAAAAGGGAGAAAGGGATAATGTTGACAATTATAGACCTATTTCTATGCCATCGGTGTTTGCTAAAGTTATCGAGAGGGTTGTATATACAAGGTTACTGCAGCATTTAAATTCACATAATTTGCTGTCAAATGTACAGTTTGGTTTTAGAAATGGCTTAACAACTGAAAATGCTATAGTCTCTTTTCTCTGTGAGGTTTTGGACGGATTAAATAAAAGATTGCGAACGTTAGGTGTTTTCTTTGATTTAACGAAGGCTTTTGGCTATGTTGACCACAAAATATTACTGCAGAAGTTGGAACATTATGGAGTAAGGGGAGTAGCTTACAATTGGTTCGCCTCCTACTTTAAGAACAGAAAGCAGAAGGTAATCCTCCGCAATATTGAGAGTGGTAATGATGTTCAGTCCCAATGGGGCACTGTTAAATGGGGCGTTCCCCAGGGGTCGGTGCTGGGGCCACTGCTGTTTCTTGTTTATATAAATGATATGCCTTCTAGTATTACAGGTGATTCAAAAATATTTCTGTTTGCTGATGACACCACCTTGGTAGTGAAGGATCTTGTGTGTAATATTGAAACATTATCAAATAATGTAGTTCATGATATAAGTTCGTGGCTTGTGGAAAATAATTTGATGCTAAATCACAGTAAGAATCAGTTCTTACAGTTTCTAACTCACAATTCAACGAGAACTGACATTTTAATCAGACAGAATGGGCATGTTATAAGCGAGACGGAACAGTTCAAGTTCCTAGGCGTACGGATAGATAGTAAGCTGTTGTGGAAAGCCCATGTTCAGGATCTTGTTCAGAAACTAAATGCCGCTTTATTTACCATTAGAACAGTATCTGAAATACGTAACATTTCAACACGAAAAGTAGTATACTTCGCATATTTTCATACGCTTATGTCATATGGTATTATTTTTTGGGGTAATTCTTCTGATTCAAAAAGGGTATTTTTGGCTCAAAAACGGGCTGTTCGAGCTATGTATGGTGTAAGTTCGAAAACCTCTTGTCGACCCCTATTCAACAGTCTGGGAATTTTGACATTGCCCTCACAGTATGTATTTTCTTTAATGTCGTTTGTTGTTAGCAATATTAGCTTATTCCCAAGAGTTAGCAGCTTTCACTCAGTTAATACTAGGCAGAAATCAAATCTGCATGTGGAATGCACTTCCTTGACTCTTGTGCAGAAAGGAGTGCAGTATTCTGCTGCATCCATTTTCAATAAGCTACCACAAGAACTCAAAAATCTTAGCAGTAGCCCAAACACTTTTAAGTCTAAACTGAAGAGTTTCCTCATGGCTCACTCCTTCTATTCTGTCGAGGAGCTCCTGGAAGAGCTAAAAAATTAAGCAAATTCCAGTGTTACATTCTTGATTTTCTTTATTTAAACTAACGACTTGTCGCCTAAATATGTTTCTTATATTTCATTTTATCTGTTTCTACAATCGTGTTATAATTTCATGTATTGACTCGTTCCATGACCATGGAGACTTCTCCTAAATGTGGTCCCACGGAACAATAAATAAATAAATAAATAAATAAATAAAAATAGGCAGCATCTCTTGCACCTTACAGTATAGTCTGTGGGATACGGTCATCCTCCTACAGTACAGGCGATGCAACTTTAAACTTGTCTGTGCAGTGGATCAATACTTGTAGATTTAATAGGATCGTCACATGTGCTCGATGTCGGCACACAGACGGTGTTTGTTTTCGATATATGGGAGGAGAGAGACACAGTAAAAATCTTATCGAGTTCTCTATCAGATGAAATTAGTGGAGCTTTCATAGTTCGAAATATTTCTCTGTTGGATGGTACAGAATAACGATGATAGCATGTTGGTGTGATAAAGGTGAATGGGCCCTGAGGGACACGAATCTGCTTTGAAGTGCAGTATCCGTATGTAGTTTGGGGACGCACCACAATGCTGTAGCAAAATCCTCAAAATGGCTCTGAGCACTATGGGACTTAACATCTAGGGTTATCAGTCCCCTAGAACCTAGAACTACTTAAACCTAACTAACCTAAGGACATCACACAACACCCAGTCATCACGAGGTAGAGAAAATCCCTGACTCCGCCGGGAATCGAACCCGGGAACGCTACCGCACGACAGCACGACCACGAGCTGCGACGCAAAATCCTCCTTTTCTCCCAGTTCCCATACTGTCTTTCACACTAGCTCGTGTTGCAGGGCGCTGACGTTACACATCGTACACTGTTGGCAGAGCTATGACAACTTGTTCCCATTTCCACCTAATGGTCAGAACATGGTACTGTCGCACTAACTCATGTCAGTCTGTTTCTACATGGGTTGCAGAAGGTGGTGGATATAGCTCAGTTCCGACTTAAATTGATACGATCACACGCGCAAAGTTACCAGAGGCATAAGGACTACCTAAAACGACATTCGAATTTTACTGTAGCAGATAGGTTCGATCAAGGTGACTCGTTTTGAGATATGGGAATGCCAGAAATATGAATCACTGAATCACTGGCGGCTGTGATCATTAAAGGACTTCTCCATAGGATCCAAGGTAGGTATGTGGTTGAATGGATAGACTTGATTTCAAATCCCAGACAGCATTTCTAGTGGATAGCGTAACACTAGAGATCTGAAAAGCCCATGTACATTTCGTATAACCCAGTCGATATACCACAGAACCTCTGACATGGCATCGAGGCACCATGCGTTACAAATACTCGAGAAGTATCTAGTGGCGACTTGAGGGAGTTGCAAATATTGGTTTCATACCACTTTCCTTAGCTGAATCACTTTCAAAATTCAGAGATTTTATCACGAGGTTGCATCGTAGGCTACATGTAACCACACTGCTGATCTGATAGTATACACTCCGGCGATCTTCGCCTGTATTCAGTGTCATGGTGTTTGTCTGGAAAAACCAATTCGTTCAGAGGTAATGCCATACGTAGATTTATAAAGCCAGTATAGCTTTTAACATGAATACTTGTATGTACCTATAGAACCAAGACCGCTTGTGATAGTGATATGGTCGTGTTTTTTAACATCTGGCGGTTTGTAAGACAATTACGTCTCTCTTTCTAAGACTCAGTGATACCACTCCCAAGAAAAATTTATGGGACATATCCACCCATGGCTGATTTTTGGTCAGTATTATTTCGTATCGCTAGCAATCAGTTATTGGCCAAGTATTATACTTAGTAGTAGTGGATGCTTGATAGTTTCACCTTGAGCATCCGGCTTATAAAGTATGCGTGCGTGTGTCTGTGTGTGTGTGTTCTGACATGTGCAAAGGAAATGAGTATGTCCAGTCGTAAGGAAGGTCTGGATTTGACATGGAATACTGTGACAGCAAAGGGAAGAGTATGTCAAGTAATAAGAATGGTACAGATATCTCTATTTCCAGAGCCACAACCATCAACAGGGTGTATTTCCTATACTTGGCTCATTGTCGAATGCCGTCCAGTTGAGACCGCGATCGTAACATTTAATTGTAAGGACAGTGATAAAATACACTCCTGGAAATTGAAATAAGAACACCGTGAATTCATTGTCCCAGGAAGGGGAAACTTTATTGACACATTCCTGGGGTCAGATACATCACATGATTACACTGACAGAACCACAGGCACATAGACACAGGCAACAGAGCATGCACAATGTCGGCACTAGTACAGTGTATATCCACCTTTCGCAGCAATGCAGGCTGCTATTCTCCCATGGAGACGATCGTAGAGATGCTGGATGTAGTCCTGTGGAACGGCTTGCCATGCCATTTCCACCTGGCGCCTCAGTTGGACCAGCGTTCGTGCTGGACGTGCAGACCGCGTGAGACGACGCTTCATCCAGTCCCAAACATGCTCAATGGGGGTCAGATCCGGAGATCTTGCTGGCCAGGGTAGTTGACTTACACCTTCTAGAGCACGTTGGGTGGCACGGGATACATGCGGACGTGCATTGTCCTGTTGGAACAGCAAGTTCCCTTGCCGGTCTAGGAATGGTAGAACGATGGGTTCGATGACGGTTTGGATGTACCGTGCACTATTCAGTGTCCCCTCGACGATCACCAGTGGTGTACGGCCAGTGTAGGAGATCGCTCCCCACACCATGATGCCGGGTGTTGGCCCTGTGTGCCTCGGTCGTATGCAGTCCTGATTGTGGCGCTCACCTGCACGGCGCCAAACACGCATACGACCATCATTGGCACCAAGGCAGAAGCGACTCTCATCGCTGAAGACGACACGTCTCCATTCGTCCCTCCATTCACGCCTGTCGCGACACCACTGGAGGCGGGCTGCACGATGTTGGGGCGTGAGCGGAAGACGGCCTAACGGTGTGCGGGACCGTAGCCCAGCTTCATGGAGACGGTTGCGAATGGTCCTCGCCGATACCCCAGGAGCAACAGTGTCCCTAATTTGCTGGGAAGTGGCGGTGCGGTCCCCTACGGCACTGCGTAGGATCCTACGGTCTTGGCGTGCATCCGTGCGTCGCTGCGGTCCGGTCCCAGGTCGACGGGCACGTGCACCTTCCGCCGACCACTGGCGACAACATCGATGTACTGTGGAGACCTCACGCCCCACGTGTTGAGCAATTCGGCGGTACGTCCACCCGGCCTCCCGCATGCCCACTATACGCCCTCGCTCAAAGTCCGTCAACTGCACATACGGTTCACGTCCACGCTGTCGCGGCATGCTACCAGTGTTAAAGACTACGATGGAGCTCCGTATGCCACGGCAAACTGGCTGACACTGACGGCGGCGGTGCACAAATGCTGCGCAGCTAGCGCCATTCGACGGCCAACACCGCGGTTCCTGGTGTGTCCGCTGTGCCGTGCGTGTGATCATTGCTTGTACAGCCCTCTCGCAGTGTCCGGAGCAAGTATGGTGGGTCTGACACACCGGTGTCAATGTGTTCTTTTTTCCATTTCCAGGAGTGTATATATGTGGCTGGCTTCCTAGAATGATGTTTCTGCCTATGTGTGTTTGGCATGCAGCGCCGGTGACCTGTGGCGGGAATGATTCACGTTTCCTACTAATGGTAGGAGCTGTCTGAATGGAGCAGCCTGTGTTGGTGCAGTAATGTAGCTGACTTAACCATGTTGTTCTCTAGACCGCCGGATAGCGAATTAATACTTATTATGTGTTGGACAGCTTTTGTGATCACATGCAAATTTGGGAAGATTCAATAGGGACATGTTTCCAGAATGAGATTTTCACTCTGCAGCGGAGTGTGCGCTGATATGAAACTTCCTGGCAGATTAAAACTGTGTGCCGGGCCGAGACTCGAACTCGGGACCTTTGACTTTCGCGGGCAAGTTCTCTCCCAACTGAGCTACCCAAGCACCTCGTCTCCTACCTTCCGAAGTTTCAATAGGGACATGTGTTTGCGCTGGACCAGTGTTCCCTCTCATGTAAATTATCCAGTTGACTGCTTCTGCACATTTCGCGTCTTTATTTAGTTGAAAGAACATCGATTGTGGTGTATGCTTCTAGCAGGTGAAAAACAGGTGGAGGACACGTTAGCTAGTTCTCTAAACATGAGAAACACCATAGTTGGCTTTGTAAATTATCGGGATAATTGGAATCCGTTACATAACCGAGATTGGTATTCACGAGTGGATATATCAGTTTCCTCTATTTTTTTCGCGTTTTCATGTAAAGATCTTCACGGATGGGATAAGTTTCTAGTTACTCAGTGGTTTACAGCACGCTGCACTTCACTAAAGTTTCGGGTTTCTATAGAAATAATTTCCAGTCTATATCTTTGGTATTTAGTTGCATGAGTGATAGTGCTATGCAAGTGATAGTCCTATGTGTTTGATATCGAGACGTATCGTGTAAGTGGTACAATATTCTGGCAAACTATATGAAAATACATGTGTTCTTGTAATCCCAGAGTCTGGAGATCGGTGTAGGAAGCATGCATGTCGGGGTCAGAAACAGTAACGCCTTTTTGCCAGTGGGAGTCGACTCCAACTTTGTACAACAGTTCTGAGAGTGTCTTCAGTCTGGTGAGAGCGCCCTGGTCATGCATTGGGAGTGGATGACCACCCGATCTCATGGGAAATATCTAGTGCAGCAAGGAGTATACTTGCGGTGCATGTGCTTATGCTGTCTGTCTGCGCGGTATATGTATGAGTGTCTGGCGGTCGACAGCTATATGCATGATGCAAACGGGCGATTTTGAATGGCACAGGATACGAATAGTATGTTTACTACATCAACATGGTACGAAGTGATATATTGCTGGGTTGGAGATCGGTTTCATGGGCCATATTCAAGCTTCTGTTCTCAGTGGCAGAGCAGCGTAATTGAGCAAGTGTCTTCCTGTACTGGACAATATGTATGTTACTTTTGAAGAGTTTAACTGTCAGTATAAAATGGCGATCTGTACAAAATAGTTTTGCCACTGAAAGTCTCACCTGCCAAAACAAATAAAATGGCGGACAGTGCTTCCACACTAGCAGCATCAGTAATTTGCTGGGTAAACTCAGTAAGAGCTGATCAGAATGCTCCATTCATTCATAAGACATCCTTTGTGCCAGGATGTAGGAGTCTCTACACAGCAGCGAGAGCATTTGCGTTTCTGAGACGTGTATTGGAAGCAAGGATGTCGCAATTTCCAGGAAAGGTAATACGTGATGGATGGGGTGCCATGTTAGGACCATCAGGAGGAATGCATTCAGTGTTATTCTGGGTTATTTCCATAAACAGGTTCTGTTAGGACAAGAATTTCCATGTGGACAAGCTGAGACATCACAAAAGCTACTATAAAAGTGACTGTTAACTTTTTCTGCAGCACTTTCCCAATTTCCGAGAGATAGACTTCGCTCTTATTTACATAACCATGTGACATCAGTACAACATCGAGAGCCTTTTAGATGGTAAGTTGCCACGTGGACATTTTGCAGCAAAACTTAAGCCATGCTGTGGAGGTAAATACATGCACAGCTAGATGCAGCTCTCATGTGCCATTAGGATCGCTAGGAACAATGCACTGCCAGCCGGAGAGGCCGAGCGGTTCTAGGCGCTACCGTCTGGAACCGCGCGATCGCTACGGTCGCAGTTTCGAATCCTGCCTCGGGCATGGATGTGTGTGATGTCCTTAGGTTAGTTAGGTTTAAGTAGTTCTAAGTTCTAGGGGACTGATGACCTCAAAAGTTAAGTCCCACAGTGATCAGAGCTAACAATGCACCCTGCGCTATTCTGGGAAGTATTGGAACAGATTTCTATAGTGTAACCTGTGGCGTCATTATCAACAGTTAGATAGGTATCGCACCAGCAACGGTGAATGCACGCATGGCCCAGAGCTGTCTTGTGTATGGGACCGGCATGAGTGTGCCGCCCCGCGTGCATGCCTTGGGCTTCTGTAGGGGGCAGTTCGCTGATATGTTGCAGTTGACGACAGTCTGAAAGCATTTTTTATGTGCAATGAGTGTCTATGCACTGCATTATTTTCGGCTGTTTAAGCGTTTTGATTGTGTTTTCATAGCATTACACATACATTATATTTTGACAATTTATGAGTTGTTTTCATGTCTGTTGTATTATTTTGTGAACAGCTGTGCAGGCTGTGCAATGCATGATTTCGACAGTTGATGATTAGCAAGCGTTTCTGCAGAGCCCTTTACATACATTACTTTGACAATTCACGAGTTGTTTGCGTGTCTGCACATTGGTGATTTACGAGTAGTTGACAGGTCTGTACACTATTTACTGCGACCTCAAGCACACCAGGGTGAGTGTTTTGGGTGAGTGTAATAAATAAACTACCTGAAATCCATCCCTAAATAAACTGTTCCAAAATAAATAAAGTACACTCCTTCCTCTCTCCAGCAGCCCAGCAAAGGCTGAGTCCTTTTCCCACTATTTTCCCGACCCCAGACCGCCATCTTGGATTACATCACAGAAGGGAAGACAGCGCCCTCTGGTAGCAGTAATGTGTACTAGGTCAGTTGGACTTTGGACCTCAGGGTGAAAACACTGGATGGAGCTACTGCCTCAATTTGTATAAATAAAGTCTGCCTGCAAAATAGCGACTTACATTGATCCTATCCAGCAGCCCAGCACAGGCTGAGTCCTTTATCCGCTAATTCTTTGGAAGAGGTGGCCGTCAGATGACATAGGTTATTGAAGATGGCTCAAGTGACCTTTTTTCCCGCCGTTTTCTTAGGTTAGTGTAGGTAACAGTGGTGTGTTGCATTGTCCTGCTGGAATTTGAACTTTCCGCCATTTTCTAGGGAGGGGGTTAGGTTAGTGGAGGTAGTCCAATTGACCTATTTTCCCACCAAAATTTGAACTTCCCACCATGAGGTCATTGCGATGTTGCCATATCTATCGCCGCCATCTTGGATCCGCCATCTTGAATACATTTGGCAACAATGGAGAGTGGAGCCATACAAACTTTGTCCCACTACTGCTGGCTGCCCTCTTGAGAGATATCATGCCATATGCTGTCCAACTGATGTGTTAGCTCATCAAAATCGCAAGCTAGTGGAAGAGCCCTGTCCATCATGCTCCAAACTTTCTCAGCTGTGGAGAAGCCTGGGGCTCTCCTGGCAAAGCTATGGTTTGGCGAGCACGAAGACACGCAGCTGGAACTATTTCTGTGTGCGAGTGGGTGTTATCTTGAGGAAATGTAAGCCCAGGATAGCTTGCCGTGAAGGGCAACAAAATGGGGCATAGAATATCTTCGATGTACTGCTGTGCTGTAAGGATGCTGCGGATGACAGCCATATGGGTCCTGCTATAAACCGGCACCAATACTTTTGGTTGTTTGCACCGTATTCAAGTAACAGTCAGGTTGGCATCCCACCACTCTCTGGGGCATCTTGAGACACGTTTTCATCTTGGAATCTCATTGACTGGGAAAGAATTGTCTTTAGTGATGAGCCTTGATGACTAGTGAATATTTGTCTGGAGACTTCCTGGACGGCAGTGGCATACAAACCTGACTGTCAATCACCATATGGAGTGACAAGCAGGAGCGATGGCCTGGGGTGTCGTTTCTTTTCATAGCATGACCTTTGTTTGTAACCCATACAGAACCCATACGCCCCATTTTATGGTCCTACATAGCACTCCATCTTGGGCTTACATTTCAGCAAGATAATGCCCGCCTAGACACGGCGAGAGTTTCTACTGCTTGTCTTCCTACTTGTAAATCCCTACCTTGGCATGCAAGATTACCGGAGCTCTCTCAATTGAGAACATTTGAAGCATTATGGGCAGGGCTCTTCAACCAACTCGGGTTTTTGACGATCTAACGCCCCAGATTTGGCTTGATATTGCTTGGGAGGACATCAAAGAACACTGTCACTCGATGTCGAGCTGAATAACTGCTTCCATAAGGTCCAGGGGCGGACCAACACGTTATTGACCTCAATTTGTGAAGTTCTTTCTCTTGAATAAATCATGAATTTTTCTGAAATTATAATAGTTTGATTGTATGTTTGGGTACAAAAACAAAGGTGGAGACGTGTATCAATATTGTCTCCTAGAGATTCGAGCAGAAACAGATTTAGAGAACTAAAAATATAGTATTATTAACAGTATCATTATACAAACAACTATTTATGTAAAAACTAACCGTGCTTCATCATTAAACAGAGTACTTACCATCACAACATACGAAGTAAAAGTGAATTTCATGCTGAAGGAAATCGACTGAAAGTAAATGAAAAGGAATCTGTAAATGCATGATGCGTTCTATACTACAATTTGTCACGTTACACCTGTACGAAGATTGTAGAAAATAAAGTTGTTTTCAAAAATAAATTAAAAGATCACTTGGTTAAAATTTTCCATACAGTGTTGAAGACTATCTTGAAGCTAAAATGAAAGTGGTTTAGTGGTACGCAAATGTGAAATTTTTCAGATAGCATCAACTGACGTTAATGTATGTATGCATGCCACGTATTCATTGCTTGTAAGGAGTTATTTTAAAATAAATAAGCATGCCGTCTGTTGATATATACTGGATGATCAAAAAGTCAGTATAAATTTGAAAACTTAATAAACCACGGAATAATGTAGATAGAGAGGTAAAAATTGACACACATGCTTGGAATGACATGGGGTTTTATTAGAACAAAAAAAAAAAAGTTCACAAAATGTCCTACAGATGGCGGTGGACAGCAAAACGTCAGCGACTGCGCATGACAATCGTATATAAAAGGAGCTGTAATGAGAGAGAGAATCAGATGTGCCAGCAGTCGCAGCATGTTGACGTTACCTGAAAAGGCGCTTTTAGTGAAGCTGTATTATCAGAGTGGGGAATGTGCTAGTTCAGCGGTACGATCCTATCGCCATAGGAAGGGGATTCGAACGGGTAAAGGTCCGTTGACAAATGGAGCTGTGGCGAGAATGATTTTGAAGTTCGAAGCCACGGGTTGTTTAGACGATAGACCCCGTAGTGGCCGACCGTGCACAAGGCGTAATGCTGCTGAGACAGTTCAGGAAGAAATGGAGACTGTAGCAGGTTCATCTATGCACGGGGAAGTCAGCGCTCGTGCAGTCGCAAGTCGCACCGGCATTCCATACACTACTGTTTGGTTGGCACTAAGGCGTACCCTCCGATGCTATCCGTACAAAATCCATCGGTATCATGAACTGTAACCTGGCGATTTAGTGAAGCGGAAGGCATTTGCGGTGTGGGCGTTTCAAAACATGGCGGAAAATGACGATTGGTTGAGTAACGTGTTGTGGACCGACGAAGCTCATTTCAGGCTCCGAGGGTCTGTCAACGCCCACAATTGCAGAATTTGGGCTACCGAAAATCCTAGATCTGTCGTGGAAACTCCATTGCACGACGAGAAAGTCACGGTATGGATTTGATTTACCACATCTGCCGTTATCGGGCCTTTTTTCTTCAAGGAAATGCGTGATTATGGTTTTGTAACTGCTACCGTGACGGGTGAGAGGTACGCCGATATGTTACAGAATCGCATCATCCCCAGCCTGGCTGATAAACACCTGCTGGAACGTGCGATGGTTATGCAGGATGGCGCTGCACCCCATATTGCTAGACGCGTGAAAGATCTTTTGCGCGCGTCGTTTGGTGATGATCGTGTGCTCAGCCGCCACTTTCGTCATGCTTGGCCTCCTAGGTCCCCAGACCTCAGTCCGTGTGATTATTGGCTTTGGGGTTACCTGAAGTAGCAAGAATATCATGATTGACCGACGTCTCTAGGGATGCTGAAAGACAACATCCGACGCCAATGCCTCACCATAACTCCGGACTTGCTTTACAGTGCTGTTCACAACATTATTCCTCGACTACAGCTATCGTTGAGGAATGATGTTGGACATATTGAGCATTTCCTGTAAAGAACATCATCTTTGCTTTGTCTTACTCTCTTATGCTAATTATTGCTCTTCTGATCAGATGAAGCGCCATCTGTCGGACATTTTTTGAACTTTTGTATTTTTTGGTTCTAATAAAACCCCACGTCATTCCAAGCATGTGTGTCAATTTGTACCTCTCTATCTACATTATTCTGTGATTTATTCAGTTTTCAAATTTATACTGACTTTTTGATCACTCGGTACTTGTGGAACTCCGTGTAGCATGCTAAAATTGTCTGTGTGTATATCGGTGTTGCTAGGTACATATATAAAGATAGTCATATATCTTATTCATATATTTGTGTAATTAAGTAATTTTCAGATTAGTAATTGTGTATTTATTAAACTTCATTAAAATGTCTTGCCCAATAACACTGTACAGAATGGCCCACTGACAAATAAAACTTTTTCTATTACCTCACGTGGAACGACCACATCAAAATTAATTGAAGTAAAAGCTGATATCAGGCTGATATTCACTTAAAGGGCTCGAAGGAAATTTAGTTCATGCACGACATACGTAGGTGGTTTACGAAACTTTCCTTTGACCGCTGTGTGTGTTGCTCATCAGTCTAAGACGCCATGTAGGATCAACAGAAGAGAAAGACAAGATCCGAAGAAGAGCGAAGTGTTTCGCGACGGATTCGTTTAGTACGCGTGTGAGCGCCGTGGAGATGGCCATTAAACTCCAGTGGGAGACGATACTAGAAAGGCGTCACGATTTACGAAGAGATTTGCACCTGAAATTACAAGAATTTACATAGCCCAGAGGGTCGGGCAACATATTGCTTCCTGCCACAAACATCTCGCAAATGATAGTATCAGGAAAATCAGAGAAATTAAAGTTCAATTGATAGGTAGCATACCGACAGTCATTCTTCCCTCTCACCATTCGTTATTGGAATCAAAATGGATAAATAATGATAATCTTATCAATACTACCGCCAGAAAACATAAGGTGGTTAGTGAGGTAGAGACACAATGTAGGTGGAACGTGTTTTTTTATCTCAGTGGCAGAGGACAGACGAAGGCGGTATGTTTGACCACTTCCTCAGTACTGAATGCGCATTTGGACGATTCTGTCGCCTGTAGACGCTAAAGATGCACGTTAAAACTGACACCAAATAACGGAACTAGAAAGTTCCTATGGAACGTTGCAAGATCCCCTCGCTTCTAAACTGATACTGTTATTACTCAGCTTAGCCGCAAGTCTGTAGAGGGTGGTATAGATGACGTACAGTATAACTGGTCAGCATTTCCACACGGAATTTGCGAGTGTAAGTCGGACCTTCCTTGATCCGCCTTGGCGGGTCGTGTCGTCGGATTTCCTCCTGTCCATTATAATTATCCGGGCTGTTATGCCGTGGTCGGTTGATGAATTCTGTGTCGATTCCCAACGTTTCGTCTCCGACTGCGGGAGACATCTTCAAGGGGGTCCGTAGCACAATGGAAGGTCCAACACACCCACTGCCTCGCTACTGACTGCCGCTAAATTCCGTGTCCGTGTGCTCCCACGCCGCGGCGTGACGTCACGTGTTTTGAAAACGTCAGTGCAATTGGCCGCTGTCCGTCGCCGTAGATCGCCGTTGCCATCACCCAGTAGTGGGCGGGTGGTACACATCTTCTTTAACACCGGCATCCATATGCCGTTTAATTTTACACCCTCCTCCTTACGGTTGAAATTATTTGGGTGTTTAGCGATTTCGATTGCCTCCCTGTAGAGCCTTTCGTAATATCCGCTTGTGGCCGCTAGTACTTGCGTCTCCTCGAAACGAATATTGTGGTTCCCTGGCTGGAAAGCATGCTCCGCAACAGTTGATCGTTCCGTTTCTCCTCTTCTACAATTTCCCTTATGCTCTTCCAAACGTTTAGAAACAGTTATTTTAGTGGTACCCACATAAACATCACCAGAACTGCATGGGATCCTATACACTCCAGCTTTTTCCAGTGGTTTGCGAGCATCCTTGGCAGGCTTAAGGTATTCCTGTATCTTCCTGGTGGGCGTGTAAATTACGGTAATATTCCGCTTCGTCAAGATCCTCCCTATTCTTTCCGTTACATTTTTAACAAACGGCAGGAAAACCTTAGATTTTGCAGTAGCCTGTACGTCAGTATGATTTCTGCGTGGCTGCCTCAACGCACGTTTTATTTCGGCATACGAATATCCGTTCTTCATTAGTGCATTGTGGAGATGTTCCATCTCAGCGTCGAGCAACTCAGGTTCACAAATATTTCTAGCTCTGTTCGCTAACGTCTTGATAACATCCCGCTTCTGTTGTGGGTGGTGGTTCGAATCCCGGTGCAAATAACGGTCCGTGTGCGTGGGTTTGCGGTATACTGAGTGGCCCAAACTACCATTTTCGTTACTAAAAACAAGCACATCGAGGAAATGTAACTTGCCGTCTACCTCCTCCTCCACTGTAAACTGAATTCTCGAGTTTATACTGTTCAGATGTTCGTGGAACCGGCATAGTTCCTCCCTACCATGTCTCCACAGCACAAACGTGTCATCCACGTATCGGAACCATACATTTGGTTTTTTGCTGGCAGTACCTAAGGCCTGTTCTTCGAATTTCTCCATAAAGAAGTTTGCAATTACGGGACTTAGGGGGCTTCCCATAGCCACGCCATCCGTTTGCTCATAAAACTGTTCATTCCACTTGAAGTATGTGGTCGTCAAACAACACTTAAACAGTTCTGAAATATCGGCAGGAAAAATTCGATCCAGCTGTTCCAATACATCATTACGTGGAACCATGGTAAACAGCGATACCACATCGAAGCTGACCAATATGTCCTCCGGCTGGACCACTATGCCATTCAATCTACTGATGAAATGTGTCGAATTCTTTATATAAGAGTCCGAACGGCCCACATGTGGTTTTAACAGCGTAGTCAAAAACTTGGCTAACGAGTAGGTGGGTGAACCAATGGCACTTAGTATCGGTCTTAACGGCACATTTTCTTTATGAATTTTGGGCAATCCATAAAGCCTCGGTGGTAGCGCAACCGAATTGCAGAGACCTTTCTGTACACTCTCTTCAATGGAGGACTTTTTTATTAACCGCGTCACAGTTCTGAGAACGCTGTTAGTGCGGTCCCTATTCATTATAATGGACATGATATTTCCGGCCGTGAAAGTCTACATTTTAGTAACGGATTTCCTCCTACCTGTGCGCGGCGCAGCTCTCGTAAATGTCGTCCCGTGCAGATTCTTCATTGGCGCATTGGATGTCTCTGTCGGTGGAAGATAATTATCTGAAATTTCTGTCGATCAACTTTGGTGTATCTATTTACTCGAAATTAACATTCAGAATGCCGTAATATCACTTTTATTCCTATTAGAGCAATAATGAAACACTCGTGTCACAAACTACTCGTAACCGAGAGCATGACTACCATCGAAGAAGACAGGAAGAGCTCTTAAAGCCGACTGCCGACTTTGGCGCGCAGTCTGTATGTCTTACTAGTTTCGTCACAGTTCGTGGATTTCCGATCAAGTTCGTACTTACTAAGATATGCATTTGTTAATGAACGGGTGTGAATTTTAACGAGGCAAAATTATGATAAATAGTTTTAAATATCCAGAGGCCCTTCCTAGTATTCATGTTGTCATAAATGACTTTAATTATTAAATATAAATAAACAAAATCGGTGACTTTGGCGCCAAGATGGCGGTACTTCCCGTCATGTATATTTCCCAAGCTGACGATTGTTGCTACGGTCCAGTGCCGAGCCCCACCCCTCTACGCGCGACATATGGTCGCTTCGTCACCTAGCGTGGGAAATGCTCTCCGACTCATGGCCGGCTACGGACTACAGCACTTCCTAACTATCGTGAATAATCAATAAGAGACAATAATTTGTTGAAACTGGTAAAATGTCTTCCTCACGTAAGAGTCACCTTACAACTGCCAGTATTATACGATCGATGGAATCGGAGCTTCGGGCCTATTTCGACAAATATCTCTACCATTCGCATGTAATGCTAGTTTTTACGTAAATGTATTCTATATAATTACTTCTAATTACTTCTAGGGTACAAAATTAAACGAACAGGGTGATTCGACTGCGCCCACAGTGTTATATCCCGCTTTCAAGAAGTCACATGAAAGATTTTCATATTCTCTCGCTCGCTATATGCAAAGTAGTAATCCTACAGAAAGAATGATCAGGGTCTTCTTGTAGAAAATTTAATGTAGTTAAATTTTGTGCTGGGATTTCGTTGTCGCTGGAGACCAGGGTTTCTGAGACATTCAAGAAAAAACCGATCTTCAAACGCATCTCTACCCCCACATTCATCTCTCACCAGTCAGGATTTCTACCTCCTACCACTGTACAAAAATTTCCATCACCATAAAGTATTCCCAATATTCGACTTTTTGTATCCTCTATTGACTAGACTACTATGCCACCAGTGTAGTCGGCTATTTCGTCAACATTATTAATTTAAACGTGCCCCTGAGGGTAATGAAAGGTAAACAACTTTTACACTAAAATTAGTAACGTTCACAATTCGATCCAAGCTTAACCCTTACACAGTAGTTTCGCAGTCAGTAGGCCTGACGAATGCAACGATGTAACTGTTTATTTTATGCTGTTAAAATTAACAAAACTGTTAAGAAAAATTTACACAAACGTCAATTTTACAATTTGCAAGTGCTCGACTAAGACGGTGGCGTAATAAGGCCCGTCAAATATGACCAAAAAAAGGTCGAATGTGGGAAATAATTCGTGCAGTTGTAAATTTTTATGCACTAGTATGTGCTTCATCGATCTAGAAAAGGCATTTGACAATGTGGTTTGGGACAAGCTGGCGACTATAATGAGGGAAAAGAGAGTGGACTGGAAAACCAGAAGACTTATAAACTCATTATATCTTAATCAAAAAGTTTCAATTAAAGTGAGAGGAGAAAGTACAAACTGGATCAGACTAGGAAAAGGAGTAAGACAAGGATGCTGTCTATCACCTACTCTTTTCAACCTCTACTTGGAAAATATGATTGACGAATGCTCATTAGATGACAAAGGAGTAGAAATTGGAGGAAGAAGAGTAGGGTGTTTGAGGTTTGCTGATGACATGGTCCTTCTAGCCAAAGGGGAAAAAGAATTACAGGTTTTGGTGGACACCATTGAAACTAACGGAAAAAAATATGGAATGAAAATCAACACAAATAAAACAGAATTATTGGAACTAGGAGGAAATAAGGAAATAAAAATTATGCTGAATGGAGAAATACTAGAACAGGTGCAAAATTTTAAGTTTCTTGGAAGCAGGATAGACACCGACTGGAAGTGCACCACAGAAATTAAAATAAGGATAGCAATGGCAAAAGAGGCGTTTTATAAGAAAAGGAGAATTTTCTGCAATGGTCTGGACAGAGAACTCAGGAAGAGACTCATAAAATGTCTTGTATGGAGTATTCTACTATATGGCGCTGAAACATGGACTATGAGGAAGAAAGACAGAGAAAGGCTGGAGGCTGGACATGGCGGTGGATGGAAAGAATAAGTTGGATGGACAGAGTAAAAAATGAAGAGGTACTGAGAAGACTGGGAGAGAAAAGACAGTTACTAGATGTAATAAAGAGAAGAAAAAGAAATTGGATTGGGCATATATTAAGAAAGAATGACGGGCTGATAAAAACAGTTTTAGAAGGATATGTAGAAGGGAAAAAGGAAGCGAGGAAGGAAGAGATTCCAGATACTGGGTGACATGATGAACGGTACAACATACAGCAGACTTAAGAAGGAAGCAACGGACCGTAGAAAATGGAGAGGCAAAGGACCTGCTAATATAGCAGATAACTGATGATGATGAGTAGGAGGGAGTGCCCTGAACAACGTACTAGAAATCCTGACTGGTGGGGTTTGAGTGTGGGAGTGGGGTTAAGTTTGAAGGGCACTTGTGTATGTTTTTCTTGAGTACCTCGAAAACTGCGGCTTCCAGCGAAAACGTATCCCGGTTGACAATGTATATACGTTAATTTTCCTACGAAAAAGGCCTTGTGGGACTAATAGTCGGCGCGTAGCTAACGAGAGTATAAGAAAATCTCGCGATGGTGTTTGTAGGCCAGATATAGCATTGCCTGTTGCATACAATGACGACATCGATAGGGGCAGCTGACTCTCCATGTACAACGTGTTGGAACTAAATGATAACAATTGGAATTTCAGCATATGATTTCAGAAGGCTGTGTTCTTCCGGCGATAACGAAACAGCTTAATTTGGTTGTTCCTCTGCTGAGTCACATAGGCTCTGGAATCCCAAGTTATACTTCTGATACCAGTACGGAAAATACAGGTGCAATAACGATAGCCTGTCTTAGTTATGTATCCTACGAGCAATAGATCATGAGGGTGAGCAGTTTACGAAGGTTCGCTGGAACCGCATTGCTCCGCTGTGTATCCAGGAGGTGGTTTGGGTTTCCAGCTCCAGTACGGGCGTTCTTTGCCGAAGAGCGCTGCATCCTGCAGTGTTTCTGGCAATCGCTGAAGCGCAGATTCTGGCAAAAATGAGACAGCGAGCGCTGTTGCCAAGTTGAGAGCAGTGAGAACGGCGAATGGTTGGCGCTTGTCCTTCTGCAAAGAGAGAGAACGTCGATAAATGAGTTGACAAAATAAAATAATACTAAAATGGAGCAGAATCAAATGGAGTATAGTGAAAATGAACGATACATTATATGTATCTGACCAGTATGTCTTGTATTATTAACGAATGCAGTCGCAAATGCTGTTTTGTTCATCTTGAACATAAACAAGTTTCGGGTGATGTGTACTCAGTTGCTGAAATACAGCGACTACCCAAATGAGTTCTTATTATTTATTTGTAAATCATATTACCATAGCGTATCTAAAGCATTCGCCCGTCCTCACCTTTCAAAAAGGAGTTGTTTTCCTACTGCATTGTGAATTCTACAACTGCATTGTGAATTCTACAACTGTTACTGTGAAATAGTAACAACTTTAGCAACAAAGTTATTCGAATCGACTACTAATATTTGTATTATATATCGGACACCTTACTCGAGGGATTAATAGGCTATATAAGAATACATAATAACGCTATAACTCGTGTAAACAGACACTGACGATCGGATACATTAGGAGCACCTGCTAAATAAAAGGTAAGTCCACATCTGGAGGTCAATACAGCAGCGATTCAGTGTGGAAAGGACTCTGAAAGTCATTGGAAGGTTTCCAATGATATATAGCACCAGATACCTATGCAAATGTTACGCAATTTCGGTAAAGTATGGACCGGTGGTTTGAAACCCGCGGAATTGACACCTTTTGAGGTACCATTTGCGCTTCATCGGTTTATCAGATGAATTTGGTGACCAAGACATCAACGTGAGTTCACTATCATGCTCCTCAAATGGCTTTGTGATGTGGACTGTTATCTAGCTGGAAGATTCCATAGCCACTGGGAATACATCAAGCACAACATGGCCAATAGTTTTGATGTAGTCCACAGTAGCCATAGTGCCTTCGATTACTATCACAGGTTCCATGAAAGCCCAGGTGAATGACCTCCATCGCCTATTACCGTCGCAACCAAACAGCGTCCGTGATGCGGTGCACGTTTTAAGCATCTGTTCTCCTAAACGATGGCGTATCTAGACGCGACCCTTAACCTAGTGTAATACGAAACATGATTCACCCTGCAGGGTGACATGTTTCCTTGATCCACCGTCCAGTCTCGATGAACCTGTGACCACTCTTCGTCGCAATTGTTGATGTCATTGGCTCAGCATGGGAATACCTAAGAACTGTCTGTTGTGGTGGCCCGTGTTCAGCAGTATGCGCTGAACACTTCGAAATACTTGTGCCTGCACCAGCCCTATATTCTGTCGTGAAACGTGCTGTGCCACAGAGCGCCGCAAATCCTGCTTTACTGAGGCAGCGGGTCTCAGTGGACGTCAAACACCTTGTCGCCTAGTTGTGGTTCATCAATCTTCAGTCACTCTGTGCAGATGCTCGCGACAGACGCATGCAGGCAGCTTCACCGTCACTCAGATGCTCGTTCCCAGACACCAGGTCATAACAATCTCCCCTTTGCCAAAACCACTTATGGCAGTGGATGTCCCCATTTGTGGCCCATAACATCAGTAGGGTGATTCCCCATTCCATTATCTTCCACTTATATACCTTCCTTCCCACGTTACGTGCCCGCAGTACGTCCAGTCTGCCTGTGGTTAGTGGTTATAATGGTTTGGGTCATCAGTGCATGCCGATAATGCCTTCTTTGGTCCTGATCTCCAAGGATAACAATGATACAGCGTTCCTCAAAACGGTTTATCGTCTATGGCAGAGACATCTTTCGTGATGAAAAACCAGTGGTTCCAGTACGATGTTATAGGGCATTTTAGTGGGGATTCCATGAAAGCTGCAGTCGCAATAGAAGGGACCACGATAGCTGTCGTCTACGTGTACATTACTGCGGACCAACTGCATCTCTTCACACTTGATGTCTTTCTCAACAGTAATGCCATCTTTCAACAGGATATATGTCTGTGTCAGAATGTCATAATCTTACTACAGTGATTTGAGAAGGATGATAGTGAACTCGTGTTGATTTTGTTGGTTACCAAATTCGCCAGTTTTGAACCAGGTTGAACACATACAGGACGCTAAAGGTGCAAGATCGATACCTACCAACCACTGGCTCATAATTTACGTGAATGGTGTTACCTACGCTTAGACCTCCGGTGTCATATATCTCCGGAAAACTACCAAGCACTTGTGGAACGTATGCCATACAAAGTCTCTGCTGTATTACGTTCCTTGGGTGGACCAATATGCTACTGAGCAAATTGTCATCCATCTCTTTTTTAAATCAACAGTTAGGTAATTTCATTCTTAAAAGAGGAGTAATTAGATTCATTACGCACTGCCTGGCATAAAAAATGTGCATCGCCCAGAAGGGGAGGAGGAAACCAAATAAAACTTCACGGGCTGAGAGGGTATGTGATATTTTTTCAGTGATTCAAATTCGATTCAGATTTGCAAAGAACTTGGCAGCATAAGCCCTCTTACCATTGTGACATTGGACCCTCTCTGGTGTGGATCTATGAAATGATTCGGCTTGGAAGGGTATCATAAAGTCGTTGTATCTCTTGCTGAGGCAAGCTGGCTCACAACTAATTGGTATTTGGTGGTAAGGACGATGGGACCAAACTGCTGAGGTCATCGGTCCCTAGGCTTACACACTAATTAAACTAATTTAGACTAACGTACGCTAAGGACAACACACACACACACACCCATGCTCGAGGGATGACTCGAACCTCCGACGGGGGTAGCCGTGGTTCACAACTGTACTAACAGATCCTGAGTACCCTAGATGCTGATAACAGGATGGCGTCGACATCGTAGCTGGACCCAAACATGTTCTATTGGGGACTGGTATGGTGGGGATCTTGTTAGCCACAGGAGTACCTCAACATTACGTAGACAGGTCATAGAAAAATTTAAGTGCTCGTTTTTCCCGCGTGCCTCTCGAGAATGGAATGGTAGAGAGACAGATTGATGGTGGTTCATTGAACCCTCTGCCAGGCACTTTATCGTGAATAGCAGAGTAATCACGTAATTGTAAATGTAAATGTAGATAAATGTACTATATGCGAGGGCGAACATTGTCGTGTCAAAAATTGTACCATGGTACTGTCGAATGAGAGGTAACACGTGAGGATGTCGTGATGTAGCATTGTGCCGTCGGAGTTCCCTGAGTCACTACCATCTGTAACCTGAAGTCATACCTCAAGTCTGATTTAAAGTAGTTGTCACTTGACGTTTGCGCTGCGAAGTTGCATCGTTGTCACGTCAAGCACTGGCTGGAGGCAGCCGCCTCAGCACATCGCTACCCCCGGCGATAGAAAATCGTTTTAAAGCCTGTATCTTCTATAAAAAGCAAGTAAAAAATTTCAAACCCACATATGATGTATATCTTTATAATGTCTCTCAATCTGTCAAATATCTATTCTTAATTTTAATTAGGACAAGAGTTGCGTTAATTTGTTTAAAACCATTTAAATTCTCGATTTCGCAAACAGCTTCTAACTTATCACATCATTACTGAAAAACTATTTGTGGTGTCACCGCTAGACACCACACTTGCTAGGTGGTAACTTAAATCGGCCGCGGTCCTGTAGTACATGTCGGACCCGCGTGTCGCCACTGTGTATTCGCAAACGTAGCGCCACCACAGGGCAGGTCACAAGACACGGACTTGACCTCGCCCAGTTGTACGGACGACATAGCTTGCGACCTGACGTATCAAGTCATTCTCTCATTTGCCGAGAGACAGATTAAATAGCCTTCAGCTAGTCCATCGCTACTACCTAGCAAGGCGCCATGTGTATCATTGCTAATTGCTTACTACTATGCAAGAGATGTATTTCAACAAGAACAAGACTACATTAAAGTTAAGTATATTAACATCTCTCTTCTTTTCTTTATAGTTTTCATCCAGTCTCCTGTTTCAGAATTTACGCCCGTCTGCGTTAGTTTCGCGTGCACCTAGCCACTCATTGTGTCGAGACCTTAGGGAATCGACACAACAATATTTTGGCGACGAGGATGGGATGCCGCGCCCACGTTGCAGTCTTTGTGTTATATTTGCTCTAATTTGCTTGTGTCATGGCTTCGCCGCATTCTCCAGATGTACTGTCCGAATTTTTTCGCTTGCAGAATCAGCAGACGCAGGCGTTATTGGAAGCCCTTGGACAGCTCGTCCAGGGTCAACGTGCGCTGCAAACCGATGCGGCGGCAGCCGCTTCTTCGCTACCGCAGCCACACAACGCTGTCGCACCGCCATTTAGGCCCTTCGAGGCCACAACCGAAAGCTGGACTGAGTGGGCCGATCAGTTCAACTTCCACCTCACTGCTTATGGAATTCAAGGTAAAGAGCGGCAGCCGTTTTTGCTTTCTTGTGTCGGTGTGTCTACCTACCGGGTGATAGTGAAATTGTTTCCCCGACGCGACGTAGCAACTCTGACCTACGAGGAAATTTTGTCGGCTTTAGATGCCTATTTCAAAGAAACAGTTAATGTAGTTGCCAAACGGTATACGTTTTTTCGTACAAAACGTACGGCCGGTCAGACTAATAGGGAGTGGGTAGCAACTTTGCAAGGACTTACTAGAGACTGCGCGTTTGCCTGTGAATGTGGCCTCCCATATTCAGATACTATGGTGCGTGATGCAATTGCACAGAACGTTTCTGATGTTCGCATAAGGGAACAGATTTTGAAGCTAGTTAATCCCTCCCTGCAACAAGTGATAGACATATTGGACAGGCAAGACACACTTGACTTTGCTCAGGAATCATTTGAAACTTCGCCAGCAGTGTGTCACATTAATCGGCCCGCCCGGCCCGCTGCACGGGACGCTAAGCGGCCCTCGCGCCCGACTTCGCTGCGGCCGCCTAGCTTGCAACCACGTGCGCCGCGTAAGCAAGCAAATGCAGTGAAATCTTGCCCGCGGTGTGCAACTAGACATTCGCGTGAAAATTGCCCGTCACGCCAAGCTATTTGCTTTTACTGTCACAAGAAAGGACATGTACAAAGTGTTTGCCGGAAAAAGTTAAGATCAGACAATCGCACAAATTCCAGGCCTTTTGCTTCGCGCCGGAATCGAACCCAGGACAATCAGGCTCGTGGACCTTCGCCCATGGACATTCATGTAGTTCATTCCCACCCGTCCAGTGACACTTTAGCTAACAGTGACTGTGTTCGTCCCACCCACAGTGTGCGTCGACGTCGCCGGAAATCCCGTAAAGTCGCAAGTGCTTCTGTACCTGTCTCAGTTCACATTGCACGAGACAGTCCCTCTTGTCGTCAACAGGACACTAAACTTTTTGTGGACTTAGACTTTGTAGGAAAAGTGATCCCATTCCAGCTCGATACCGGAGCTGCTGTTTCATTGCTCAATCACGACACGTACAAACAACTGGGCGCCCCGCCATTGCGTGCCGCAAATGTTACGTTAACTAGTTACTCAGGACAGCATATACCTGTGTTAGGACAGTGCAGCCTTCTTGCCACATACAAGGGACAGACAAAACTTGTCATTTTATGTTCTTCGTTCCTCTAGTGCAGTGAACTTGTTTGGTTTAGATTTGTTTCAATTGTTTAATTTGTCTATAGTGAATCAGGTCCTATCAGTGAATCAGACTGTGCCTTCCGCCAGTGTTTCTAGTCTTTGTGAAGAATTTGCAGACATTTTTGCACCGGGCCTTGGTTGCGCTAAGAACTATGAAGCGCATTTGGAACTGAAAGACAACGCGCAACCGCAATTTTTCAGAGCGCGCAATGTTCCCCACGCATTGCGTGATGAGGTCGCAAGAACATAAGCCGAATTAGAATCTCAAGGTGTCCTTGAACGTGTGCAGGCTTCTCTCTGGGCCTCACCCTTAGTCATTTTGCCAAAACCTTCCGGAAAACTGAGACTTTGCGTGGACTTCAAGGCCACTGTGAATCCACAACTTGTGACTGCTACTTTTCCTTTGCCCCGCCCGGAAGATCTTTTTGACAAACTGTGCCCGGGAAAATATTTTTCAAAATTGGACCTAGCCGATGCGTACTTGCAAATACCTGTGGACGAAGAATCCCAGCGCGTCTTAGTGGTTAACACGCATCTTGGCTTGTATCGCTTCAAAAGACTGCCATTCGGGTGTGCATCCGCCCCTGCTTTATTTCAGCAATATTTGCAAACTATTTGTGCGTCGGTCCCTACGGCTGCGAACTATCTGGACGATATTGTAATCTCAGGAAAGACAGAAGCAGAACATTTGCAACATCTCCGAACATTATTTCAGGTATTGCGACAAAATGGTCTTCGCTTGAGGAAGGACAAATGTGTGTTTTTTGCTCGTGACTTACCGTACCTGGGCCATGTCCTTAACGCCCTAGGTATACATCCGAGTCCAGAGCACCTTCGTGCCATTCAGGACTTGCCGTCACCGCAGAACTTAAAACAGCTACAGAGTGTGCTGGGTAAGGTAAATTATTATCATCGGTTTGTGCGCAATGCTTCTTCTATTTCAGCTCCGCTTCATCGCTTACGCCGTAAAGGTGTTCCGTTCGTCTGGACAACGGAATGCGAACGCGCCTTTCGCCAGTTGAAATCGGCGTTACTTTCAAATACTTGCCTTACGCCCTTCGATCCCCGAAAACCCCTTTTGTTGATGGTAGATGCCTCGGATTTCGGGATCGGTGCTGTGCTTGCGCACAAAGATGGTTCGCATGATCGCCCTATTGCCTTTGCGTCAAAATTGCTCTCATCTGCGCAAAGAAATTATTCCCAAATAGAGAAGGAAGCTTTGGCTCTTGTGTTTGGTGTAACAAAGTTTCACGATTTCTTGTATGGTCGTCACTTTACAATCATCACGGACCACAAACCTTTGACATCGCTTTTTCATCCGAACAAGCCTGTACCTCCTCGTACAGCGCAGAAATTCATTCGCTGGTCTCTTTTTCTCTCGCAGTACCGCTACGATATCTTGTATCGGTCCACTGCTAAGCACGGCAACGCTGATGCGTTGTCCCGTTTGCCTGTTGCTGAGGATAAAGCATTCGATTCTTCCGAACTTGCTTGCATGTTCATTGATTCGGAAGCCGATGACGTGGTCACATCGTTTCCGATTGATTTTCGTCGTGTAGCTACAGCCACAGCTGCTGACCCTGTCCTTGCTCCCGTTTTGCGTTTTGTTGCTACGCAATGGCCCTTGTCAAAGTCACGGATCGAGGATCCTTTGGTTCGCCGTTTTTTTGCTCACAAGGAGCGACTTTTTGTACGACGTGGTGTTTTGTTGTTGCGTTCCGATAATGATCAATCCCGAGTCGTAGTCCCACGTTCGTTACAGTCCTCTGTCTTACGGCTTCTTCACCAAGGACATTGGGGTATAGTGCGAACGAAACAA
The DNA here is from genome assembly GCF_023898315.1 of Schistocerca nitens. Lineage (NCBI taxonomy): Eukaryota > Metazoa > Arthropoda > Insecta > Orthoptera > Acrididae > Schistocerca > Schistocerca nitens. The sequence continues at coordinate 388,513,878 of NC_064617.1, forward strand.
CTTGCTCGACAGCACTGTACTTGGTTCGGAATCGATGCTGCGATTGCGAATATGTGCTCCTCTTGCGTGGCGTGTGCCGAACAACAATCCGCACCGCCGCGGAAATTCTTTGCATGGCCGAAAGCCACTTCCCCTTGGCAACGCTTGCACATCGATTTTGCTGGTCCATTCTGGAATGCTCGATGGTTGGTTGTGGTCGATGCTTTCAGTAATTTTCCTTTTGTTGTCCGGATGTCTTCCACGACGTCTTCTGCCACCATCCAAGCCTTGTCTGCTATCTTTTGCATTGAAGGTTTTCCGCAGACTATTGTTTCCGACAATGGCCCACAATTCATGTCCGCAGAATTTCAGTCGTTCTGCAAGGCCAATGGTATTCAACATCTGACATCCGCGCCGTTTTCGCCTCAGTCAAACGGTGCCGCTGAACGATTGGTCCGGACTTTCAAGTCGCAGATGTTGAAGTTGAAAGAGTCGCATTCTCGGGAGGACGCTTTGTTGCTCTTTTTGTCCTCATATCGCTCTCAGCCCCGCGATGGTCGCTCGCCGGCTGAGTTGCTCCATGGTCGTCCTCATCGAACTCTGATGTCTTTGCTGCATCCGCCACATCAGGTTCCTGTGCAGCGGCAGACTCCTGCTTTTGCTCCTGGCGACGTTGTCTATTATCGCAACTATCGCGGTTCACAGCGTTGGCTCGCAGGGCGCATTCTTCGCTGCCTCGGCCGCGCGATGTATTTGGTTTTGGGGGCCTCTGGTGAGGTGCGTTGGCATCTCAATCAGCTGCGCCTCTGTCGTCGCCTGGGTTCTGCCGCTCCCCGTCTGCTTTCAGCGACGGAGCCGTCCGGTCAGCGCCTTGGGGACCCATCTACTGGCTCGCCTCATCCCCAGGTGTTACCGACGATGCCTTCCATTTTGCCTCATGGCGTCGCGCCGCCGCAGCCGCCGCCGGCGCCGCCAGCAGCGGACGCTTCGCTGCAGCCGCCTCGCGCCTCCCTGGGTCACGCGCCGCCGCTTGCTTCCCGTGACCAGCCGTCCTCCGCCATGGACCTCTTGCCCGCTCCGGACCAGATGTCGTCTTCGCCCGTCGGGTGCTCCGACCACATGGAGGTCGACCCTTCTGTCTCATTACGTGCGCATACACCTCATGTTGACGTGCACCCTGGACTAGGTTTGCAGGCGTTTCCTAGCTCCCCTCGGACCGAATGGCCGGGTGCGGGTGGCACAGCCTCGCCTGTTGTTAGGCTCCCCACCTCATCGCATACGTCAACATGGGGTCCTCCCCACGGCGGGCGGAAGCCTTATCTCACGACCGTTCGCCGATTTGCGGGGGAGGAATGTGGTGTCACCGCTAGACACCACACTTGCTAGGTGGTAACTTAAATCGGCCGCGGTCCTGTAGTACATGTCGGACCCGCGTGTCGCCACTGTGTATTCGCAAACGTAGCGCCACCACAGGGCAGGTCACAAGACACGGACTTGACCTCGCCCAGTTGTACGGACGACATAGCTTGCGACCTGACGTATCAAGTCATTCTCTCATTTGCCGAGAGACAGATTAAATAGCCTTCAGCTAGTCCATCGCTACTACCTAGCAAGGCGCCATGTGTATCATTGCTAATTGCTTACTACTATGCAAGAGATGTATTTCAACAAGAACAAGACTACATTAAAGTTAAGTATATTAACATCTCTCTTCTTTTCTTTATAGTTTTCATCCAGTCTCCTGTTTCAGAATTTACGCCCGTCTGCGTTAGTTTCGCGTGCACCTAGCCACTCATTGTGTCGAGACCTTAGGGAATCGACACAACACTATTGGTGTCACAGCAAAATATTTTTTTTCAATTCATTACCAAAATAATGCACTCGGCAAAGAATCTTTAAAAGTTTTCGTAGTGCGTTACGTTTCCTGTATATAAATTTCTGAAAACAGCATTTTTAAGCAACCCTATCAGTACTGAACACGAAACAAGTATGACGTTTAAAATCTCTATCTCCTATAAATATTATGCAAATATTTTGAAATTTACGTACAGTATCGGTCTCAGTGGTATCTATAAGCATATCAAATATCTTTTCTTAATTTTAATTAGGGCCGTTGTTACATTAACTATTGAAGTGTGAGAAATTTTCGCGTCCGGAAGAGTTTTCTTCTTTAGATTGCAAATCTCGAATACTATTACACACATTGAATAACATCTTGGTGTATATACAAAATGAAATAGAATTAAAATTCAGTCTAACTTACCGTAAGGAGATGACGAGAGCTGCCCAAATAGTATTTCTTAGTCTCACAAGAAGAATAAGAATTAATCGAAATAAATTCACAAACACAATATTTAATGGCAGTAGGTACACTACACACTAATCAGACAATGCGAAAACACCTCTTAATTCAGAGTCAGAGTCAGTGGAACTATCCGTGTCGCTGCTAGTATTGACAGATATAATCAAGTTTTCGACACTTTGTTGTAAGATACCTTCATTGTTCCATGCGTCCTGTATCACTCCTTTCACCTTCTGCCAGTCTTCCGATGTCACAATTTAAACTGCCTCTTTCAAAAGGCGTTCCACTTCGGTTAATGTGAATTTCTTATTTTCTGCAGCAATATGCCGTTTAACCTGAGCCCAAATCAGCTCTACTGCGTTGAAATGGCAATGGTAAGGAGGCAATCTGAGCACTTTATGCCCATATTTTTTTGCTACTTCATCCACAATGTAAATCGGGTTCTTTGGCTTGAGTTGCGATACAAGTTCTAATAATTCTGCCCTTGTCAAATTACTGTCGAACTGTACCTTATGTTTCTGTAACCAGCTAACAATGTCGTTTTTCCTCGTTGCCTTTGTGGATGCTTTATCTTGTATTACTGAGTGATACGGAGCGTTATCCATAACAATGATAGAGTTTTTTTGTTAAGTTCTGGAGCACACAGTCTTCAAACCATTTCACAAAAGTATTGTGGTTCATCTCTTCGTGGTAGTCGGAGGTCTTATTTGAACTGAATAGCAGCAGACAATTTGGAATGAAACCTTTTGAATTTCCGGCATTTGCTACAATTATCCTTTTTCCTCTGCCGATCGGAGCTGCCATAGTACCGCTGATGGTACCGTCTGTCCAGCCTTTTTCTAAACTGTGTCCTGTATTCACCCACGTTTCATCAAGCCAAACGATATCATCAAAATTTGTCCCCAATTCTCTAAGAAAGCGCCATCGCCAGGCTGCAATATCTCGGCGTTCCATTAGTAACTTTCTGCCAGAGATGGATTTATAGCGGAGTCCTAACATTTTCACGACTAGTGACAAAGACGATTTACTACCCTGAAACAGGCCAGCCGCTGTGAGGGTAGCATGTAGTTTTTTGAGTGCTGGATACTCCTTCCTCGAATAAAATGCGTTTATTGACGACGAATGGCATCTTCCTGAAAAGAGCCAAGTTTTGTGACCCTCTTCTCTAGTCGCCTCATTTTCCCAGGTGTCTCCAATTTAGATGATTCACTTGAGCCTTCTTTCGTGATTTTCTCCTTGCAGATTCTTATTACTGATCGTTCGCTAACTTGCAGAACAGCTGCAGTTCGGTGCACCACCTTATCCAAAGGAACGAGAGGCCCTCCTGCATCCCTCTCTCTCTCAAAATACTCCCTTAAGGAACACACGTATTCACGCGCCTGACTGCGTACAACGACACCATGTCCGCCACTTTTTGGAGGTTTCCGAGGAATGTGCAGCCTCGGCCTCCCTCTCTTGCGACTGCTTTCATCAGACATCGTAAACACGCGAAGCTGCAAGTCACTCAAATCTCTCACCCGCACGTCTACAACGGCTCGCTGACGACTGGCTGGCACAATGCCTAAGTCAGCTCAGCAGAGCGAAGTGGCAACGCAGTGGCAGCCGACAGCGCCGGCTGCCATTGGTTTATTGGTGCCGGGAGCCCTGCAGCCCGTTGCCTGTCAAGTGACAACTACTTTAAATAATAGTATAGTGGCTCCCCACGCCACGACGGCCGGAGAAACACCGCTGTTCCTTTCCAAAACATTGGAAGAATGTTGCCGGCATACTCGCTGACGACAGTCATCCAGGATAGTGCATAACTGCAGCCAACCGCTGAATACATTGCGACACCATTTATTCTTGCTTCCCAGTCAGGCACTATTCCAAACAGATCTTTTTGTGTAGTAGCGTTAACGGTGGCCTACGCATGGGGCAGTAATACCCTCATCTGGCTCCTGCTAGTCACTGACGAATGGTGTGAGATGACAGAGAGCATTGCAGGTAGACCATAATTTATTCTCGGACAGCAGGCTTAGAAGTGAAGGGGTTACAATGTGCTCGGCACACGATATGGCGATCCTCCCTTGTGGTAGTCAGACGTTTTTAACCGGAGCCTTTTCTGCAGGTCGTGGTCTAGTGCCTAGCGTTGGTGCTTCTGGATCATGGGGTACTGGGTTCGATTTTCGGCTGGGTTGGGGATTTTTTCTGCCTGGGAACTGGGTGTTCGTGTAGTCCACATCATTTGATCATCATCGTCATCATTCGTGACAGTGGCTAGACTGGATTGTGTACAAAACTGGACTGTGTAAAAATTGGTACTTTGTACGGGCACTGATGAAAGCGCAAGCGCAGTTGAGCGCCCCACAAACCAAACATATGGGTTGGGGATTTTCTCTGCCGGGGACTGGATGTTTGTGTTGTCCTCATCATCATCATCATCATTCGTAACATTGGCTAGATTGGACTGCGTAAAAAACTGGACTGTGTAAAAAGTGGGATTTGTATGGGCGCTGATGACCGCGCAGTTGAATGCCACACAAACCAAACAACATCATCATCATCATCATCGTAACTGGAGCCTTTACAACAGGTGTGCCTCTCCCCCAATCCCCTTTCTCACGGCCGGCCGGGTGGCCGAGTGGTTCTAGGCGCTGCAGTCTGGAACCGCGCGACCGCTACGGTCGCAGGTTCGAATCCTGCCTCGGGCATGGATGTGTGTGATGTCCTTAGGTTAGTTAGGTTTAAGTAGTTCTAAGTTCTAAGGGACTGATGACCTCAGAAGTTAAGTCCCATAGTGCTCAGAGCCATTTGAACCATTTGAACCCTTTCTCACGGAGTGGAACTAAGGGTGCTGTCGCATGCGAATGATCCACATATCAGGATAATGTCCGATTCGACCAGCTGGGCAGATGGAGACCCGCAATGAGATCGCTTTCTAACTGTGTCAGGTGCTGACAATGTTGTTACACACGCGTACCTGGCATCTCCGTGTGCTTCACAGCGGTAGCATCGGACTCTGTTCGTGCTCCTTGCATAGCGTGCCCAGACTGATGCAACATTAAACACGAAAAACACTAATTCACTTTGGTGGTCATTCCACCTGTCACAGAAGATTGCAGCTGTAATTATTTACATAGCCCCCAATGGTGCGCATATATACAAAGTCACATTGACATCCGACCATGTTTTCTGAGTGGAGTGCTTCATTTCTTTTGCCAGGCAGTGCTTTTCTAACATTTCCGTAAGTTTTCAAGTATAATGAATTAGAAGAGGAGTCATTCATGTAATTTATCAGATTTTTCTGTTATCTCAAAAATCTATCAGAATTAAAAAACACAAGTAAGAAAATAAAACTTTTTAGATTCGGTTTCAAATGAGTATGACATCACTTAGCTTTTTACATTACAAAAATGGCAATGAAGCCAGGTCCAGAAGGAAAATAAATTGTTGGGCAATGGGAAGGAATGATGGGAGAAGGAAGCTGATAAACTTAAAACAAATTTAGAAAGGAAACACGTAAAAATAGAACAGAGGCAAAAGCAGTAAAAGTTGCCGCTAAGGCACGCCTATGCAGTAGAATGAGGGTCGTTCAGTAAGTAACGCCCCACACTTTTTTAAAAAAGCCATTAATATACATAGACAAACGTCCTTGTTGGTGTTTCATGCTGCCCGGGGTGGCCGAGCGGTTCTATGCGCTACAGTCTGGAACCGCGCGACCGCTACGGTCGCAGGTTCGAAACCTGCCTCGGGCATGGATGTGTGTGATGTCCTTAGGTTAGTTAGGTTTAAGTAGTTCTAAGTTCTAGGGGACTGATGACCTTAGAAGTTAGGTCCCATATTGCTCAGAGCCATTTGAACCATTTTTTGGTGCTTCATATTTGATGTTTGTTCCGTGCGCCGGTGAAGTTTTGAGCCGTTCTGGCAGATGGAAGAACCGTAGTAAAGTGTCAAAATGGCGTCTACATACGACTCACTTTACAAGCAGCGTGCTGTTATTGAATTCTTGTGTGCAGAAAAACATCCATACACGTTTGTATGCGCTGTATGGCGATACTGCAGTTGATACAAGTACAGCTGGACGACGAGTAAGGAAAGTTACAGCCTCAGGAAATGCAGAGACAGAGCTCCATTCTAAATCACGCTCGGGACGTCCTGTCACAGCCACTGCTCCAGACATGCTGAATCGTGCGGATGCCATTATTCTTGCCGACCAGCGCATAACAACTCGACAAATGGCTCTACAGTCTAATCTACGGGGAACACACTTTAAATGTGACGAAAGTGTCAGTCATGCAGCGAAAACATGGCTACGCCTACATGACAAGAGCTTTTACCTGTAGGGTATACATGCTCTTCCACAACGACGGCGTACGGCCATAGAACGTGATGGAGATTTCGTAGAAAAACAGGACATGGACAAGACACGTTGATGTATATTGTCACCAAATTCTCTTAACAATAAATATATTCTGAGAAAAAAATGTGGGGCATTACTTATTGAACGACGCTCGTATATATGCAGACTGAAGCGACGAATGAAAATTTGTACCAAGGAGGGATTCGAACCTGAGAACACTTGGCCACCGCGCTTCTGCCTAGTGAGCAGGAGACCAAATTTCGAATCCTGGCCTCTGTGCAAATTTTCATTCGTCGCTTCAGTCAGCCCATGTACATCATAGATGTTTGAGATATGAAAGCTTCTCTGAAACCATATGCTTTCATGTGACTGTGCAATAGATTTCGACTCTAAGGTAGTGGCAAAAGTTTTCGCCAGAAAGGCCCGTACAGGACCTGCAACATGCGGTCGTGCATTATCCTGCTGAAATATAGGGTTTCGCAGGGATCGAATGAGGAGTAGAGCCATGATCGTGACACATCTGGAATGTAACGTCCACTGTTCAAAGTGCCGTCAATGCGAACAAGAGGTGACCGAGACGTGTAACCAATGGCACCCCATACCATCACGCCGGGTGATACGCTAGTATGGCGATGACGAATACACGCTTCCAATGTGCGTTCACCGCGATGTCGCCAAACACGGATGCGACCATCATGATGCTGTAAACAGAACCTGGATTCATCCGATAAAATGACGTTTTGCCATTCGTGCACCCAGGTTCGTCGTGGAGTACACCATCGCAGGCGCTCCTGTCTGTGATGCAGCGTCAAGGGTAACCGAAGCCTTGGTGTCCGAGAGCTGATAGTCCATGCTGCAGCAAACGTCTTCGAACTGTTCGTGCAGATGGTTGTTGTCTTGCAAACGTCCCCATCTGTTGACTCAGGGATCGAGACGTGACTGCACGATCCGTTACAGCCATGCGGATAAGATGCCTGTCATCTCGACTGCTAGTGATACGAGGCCGTTGGGATCCAGCACGGCGTTCCGTATTACCATCCTGAACCCAACGATTCCATATTCTGCTAACAGTCAATGGATCATGACCAACGCGAGCAGCAGTGTCGCGATACGATGAACCGCAATCGCGATAGTCTACAATCCGACCTTTATCAAAGTCGGAAACGTGATGGTACACATTTCTCCTCCTTACACGAGGTATCACAACAACGTTTCACCAGGCAACGCCGGCCAACTGCTGTTTGTGTATGAGAAATCGGTTGGAAACTTTCCTCATGTCAGCCTTGTATGAATGCTCTGAAAAGCTAATCATTTTCATATCACAGCATCTTCTTCCTGTCGGTTAAATTTCTCGTCTGTAGCACGTCATCTTCGTGGTGTAGCAATTTTAATGGCCAGTAGTGTACCATAGGCCCCATGAAAGCTCATGTGAATGACCCCCATATACTACTACCTCCGCTTGCCTGCACCTGTGGTGTGGTACATGTTTCGAGCAGCCGTTTCCCTGGATGACGGCATACCCAGACATGACCACCGACCTGCTGCAACAAGAAACAGATAACATGCTTTCACTGATTCACAGTCCAATCTCGGTAATCCCATGCCCACCACAATAGTAACTGTCGTGTTATTGAGTCATCATGGGGCACATAAGAATGATCTGCTACGGAGCACAACAATACGCACCGTACGACGTGCTTCAAAACACATGTGCCTGCACGAGCATCGTACTTCGTCGTCAGATCTCATACAGATCGCAAATGCTGGGTAGGTTCCTTTGAAAGGGCACGGCCAATTTCCTTTCCCGTCCTTCCCTAATCCGATGAGTCCGATGACCTCGCTGTTTGGTCTCTTCCCCCAAACAACCCAACCCAACCCTCATACAGATCGCCGCCTATCCTGCTTCACACGGCGAGCATCCCTCCGACCTACATGTTCTGTGATGAGCCGTGTGCGTCAAACATCTTGTACTCTACTCATGTCCATAGATTCTCAGGACAGCAGAACGTGAAGAACCAACCAGTTTTGCTGTTAATGAGGTCATTTCCAGGAGCCGAGACAAAACAGTGTGACCTTAGTCAAGGCCGTTTATATTAACAGATTTCCACATTTGCGCACCATATCGTTGGTAGAATGATATTCCATTCCTCTTTGCTCCTTTTACATACGAGGGTCACTCCAAAAGAAAAGCACATTATTTTTTTAAAAATCCATCTTTTATTCTACATATTTTAAAGTTTTACAATGTGTAGATACATCCTTTTCATTTCTCCTCATAATTTTCATCCCTCTCAACTGCCTTACGCCATCTTGGAACCAGGGCCTGTATACCCGCACCGTAAAATTCTGGACCAACCTGTTGGAGCCACTGTTTGGCAGCATGCACTAGGGAGTCATCATCTTCAAACCTTGTTCCACGAAGCGAGTTTTTCAGTTTCACAAAGAGATGATAGTCACATGGAGCCAGGACAGGACTGCAAGGCGGCTGTTTCAGTGTTGCCCATCCGAGTTCTGTGATCGCTTCCATGGTTTTTTGACTGACATGTGGCCGTGTATTATTGTGCAACAGCAAAAAAATCCTGCTTTTGCCGATGTGGTCGAACACGACTCAGTCGAGCTTGAAGTTTCTTCAGTGTCGTCACATACACATCAGAATTTATGGTGGTTCCGCTTGGCACGATGTCCACGAGCAAGAGTCCTTCGGAATCGAAAAACACTGTAGCCATAACTTTTCCAGCAGAAGGTGTGGTTTTGATTTTTTTTTTCTTGGGTGAATTTGCATGATGCCACTCCATTGATTGCCTCTTCGTCTCTAATGAAAAATGATGGAGCCATGTTTCATCACCTTCACAATTCTTCCAAGAAATTCATCTCCACCATTCTCGTACTGTTCCAAAAGTTCGCTGCATACCGTTTTTCTTGTTTCTTTGTGAGCCACTGTCAACATCCTGGGAACCCACCTGGCACAAACCTTTTTTAACGCCAACACTTTCAGTACTCTGCAAACACTTCCTTCCCCTATCCCAATATAGAGTGACAATTCGTTCACTGTGATGCGTCTGTCAGCAGTCACTAATTCGTTAACTCTCTGCACATTACCGAGCGAGGTGGCGCAATGGTTAGCACACTGGACTCGCATTCGGGAGGAAAACGGTTCAATCCCGGGTCCGGCCATCCAGATTTAAGTTTTCCGTGATTTCCCTAAATCGCTCCAGGCAAATGCCGGGATGGTTCCTTTGAAAGGGCACGGCCGACTTCCTTCCCCGTCCTTCCCTAATCCGATGAGACCGATGACCTCGTAGTTTGGTCTCTTCCCCAAAACAACCCAACCTCTCTGCACATTGTCTGGAGTGTGTGCAGTACGAAGCCTACCGCTGCGAGGACAATCCTCAATATTGCAGTGCCCGCTTTCATCACGCAACCTGCTTGCCCACCGACTAAATGTACTGCGATCGACTGCAGCATCTCCATACACCTTTTTCAACCTCATGTGGATGTTTCCTACTGTCTCGTTTTCACAGCACAGGAATTCTATGGCAGCACGTTGCTTCTGACGAACGTCAAGTGTAGCAGCCATCTTGAAGACATTCTGTGACGGCGCCACTCACGGGAACAGGTTGAACTAAGTTTGAAAACAAGCGGGAAGGATGTATCTACACACTGTAAAACTTTCACACATGCAGAATGAAAACTGTATTTTTACAAAAATAGTGTGCATTTCTTTTGGAGTGACCCTCGTACTTTCCTTACCGTTTCACGTGCCCATAGCGCCATCAGCTGGCATTAAATCTCGCGGTGAACAGTGCTCATGGTAATTTGGATCCGCGGTGTAAGTACTCAACACATGTCGAGCAAGTCATCAACTTTACTCACTATAGACCTACTTATAAAAAAAAAAAACACTTGCACACATACTAGCCTTTCGTAATTTTCCAGAATTAAACTAAAAGTAGTTCCCATCTGCGGTTCTGAGAAAGGTTTTTAGGAGGTTTCTGAGCCAGAACTGGAAAACCCCTTGTTCCAAAATTTGGATCCTTCAGACGCCATTTCCAGCTGGCCTTATGTTTGGCTGAAAAGTTGCTGACTACTTCTCGAGCACACCGCTACACTTAGAGAATGAAAAATATTTAAAGAAAAATATTTACCTTAAAGCATAAAACTTTTTCTACGACAGCTCAACCAAGTGTCAAGAGCAAAGAATGAAAGATGTGAAAAAAAGACACTGAGGTCCACATGTACACAGTACCCACACTGAATGTTCAAATTTAAAAGAACGAAAAATCTCCAAGACTGGCAAAGTTTTACAGAATTTAGAAATATACTGCATACTTCAATGCGAGATGCTTTTAATAATTTCCATAACTAAACTCTGTCTCGAAATCTGGCAGAAAACCCAATGACATTCTCGTCATACATAAAGCACACCAGTGGCAAGACGCAATCAATACCTTCACTGCGCGATCACAACGGTGAAGTCACTGATGAAGTGCCACTAAAGCAGAGTTATTAAACACGGTTTTCCGAATCTCCACCACCAAAGAAGACGAAGTAAATATTCCTGAATTCCAATCAAGAACAACCGCCAAGATGAGAAATGTAGATGTAGATATCCTCGGTGTCGCAAAGCAGCTTAAATCACTTAATAAAGGCAAGGCTTCATGTCCAGATTGTATACCAGTCAGGGTCCTCTGAGAGTATGCTGATACAATAGCTCCATATTTAGCAATTATTTACAATCACTCGCTTAGAGAAAGATCCGTACCTAAAGACTGGAAAATTGCTCAAGTCACACCAATACCCAAAAAGGGAAGGAGTAATCCGTTGAATTACAGGCCCATATCACTAACGTTGATTTGCAGTAGGGTTTTGACACATATACTGTATTCGAACATTTCGTATTAACTCGAAGAAAACGATTTATTGACGCATGTCCAGCACGGATTTAGAAAATATCGTTTTTGCAATACACAACACTCTTTATATTCATGAAGTAATGAGTGCTACGTCAAATTGATTCCATATTTTTAGATTTCCAGGAGGTTTTCGACACCGTCCCTCACAATCGTCTTCTAACCAAACTGTGTGCCTATGGAATATCGCCTCAGTCGTGCGACGGGATTCGTGATTTCCAGTCAGAAAGGTCACAGTTCGTAGTAATAGTCGGAAAGTCATCGAGTTTAAATTGTTTGCGGATGATGCTGTCATTTACCGTCTTATAAAGTCTTCAGATGACCAAAATAAATGGCAAACTGATTTAGATAAGATATCTGTATGGTGCGAAAAGTGGCAATTAACCCTGAATAAAGAGAAGTGTGAAGTGGTACACATGAGTACTAAAAGAAATCCGCTAAATTTCGACTACGCCATAATTCACACTAAATACTTAGGGATTACAGTCACAAATAACCCAAAGTGGAACGATCACACTTAGAAGGTGCAACAGGTCTACTAAAGAGACTGCTTACACCACGCTTGTCCGACCTGTTGTGGAGTATTGCTGTGCGGGGTGGGATCCGCATGAGGTAAGACTGACAGATGACATCGAAAAAGTACAAAGAAGGACGGCTCGCTTTGTATTATTGCGAATTAGGGGAGATAGTCCCACAGACATGATACGCGAATTCGAGTGGCAATCATTAACACAAACGCATTTTTCGTTGCGACGGGACCTTCTCATGAAATTTCAATCAGCAGTTTTCTCCTCCGATTGCGAAAACATTCTGTTGGCACCCACCTACATAGGGAGAAATGATCATCACGATAAAATAAGAGAAATCAGGGCTCGCACAGAAAAATATAAGTGGTCGTTTCTCCTGCGCGCCGTTCGAGAATGGAACGTTAGAGAGACAGCTTGAAGGTGGTTCATTGAATCCTCTTCCAGGCACTTTATTGTGAATAGCAGAGTAATCACGTAGATGTAGATGTTCAACATCCAATATACGATGGTTAAAATTCAACATATGAAACACATGTATCCGTACAAACACACAAAATGTTGCTTTTCTTTAGTAGACTTGCTCCAGTATTTATGGTCGAGTCATTATAAGAATATCCCTGACAACAAGCAACGCCGTTGCCAACATTGAGCTGCGTAGCGCTAATGACTGCAGGCGAAAACAATAGTCGTCTGTACAGCTACGTTGGCATAGAGACGTTTCCAAAATCGTGTTGCATTTGGCTGAGATAGGCGCGCGAAGCTGCCGCGATCAGCCCACTGCAAATGTCAAGGCTCTTCTTGTGTCGGCTCGACTGTAGACTGACACCGGACAGAGTGAGAAACGTGTCGCGCGATCTCGCACACGACACAGAGAAACAAGATTTTACACTTCACCTAACAACAAATGCCCTTTCTAGACCTCGTCCTGACAGCAGAATTATTTCATCCGAAAGCTTATCACTAGAACTGAAAAGACAACCGACACAGATATGGATCTTGTAAGAGTGTAGACCACTCTAGTGCCAAATGGGGACCTTTAAGTTACAACAGAGGGGCCTTAGCTTTAACTTTTGTCTGCCCAAAAAAAGTCGGGTTTGTTGGAAATTTATGAACACTCCACTGCTGTCAGTGTGGAATCTTACAGTGCTTGTCAGACGTCTCGCACGAGGTCGAAATTTACGACACGTGTATTTACGCGTATCCTAGAAGATAATGAAATAAATGACGCAACTACTTGTTTTATCAGCACTTCATACGAAATTTGTCATTTTAAATTTATCTTTTCTGTGGAAAACAAACGTTGCGCAGTTTATGCAAATACTTGTGATTACATTTTGCCGATAACAACTGTGACAACGTTAGTGTGGAATGCACTGCATTTTTAAGTGATAGCTCTATGAAACATCAACTTGTTCAATGCTTTGAATGAGAACCCGAGCGAGGTGGGGATGTGGTTAGTGGTTAGCAAACTGGACTCGCATTCGGGAGGACGACGGTTCATATCCTCGTCTGGCCATCCAGATTTGGGTTTTTCCGTGATTTCCTCAAACAGCTCACGGTAAATACCGCGATGGTTCCTTTGAAAAAGGCGCGGCCAATTTCGTTCCCCATCTGTTCGTAATTCTACCTTGTGCTATTTCTCTAATGACCTCGATGTGGACAGTACGTTAAACTCTAATCTTCCTTCCTTTGATGTATCATAGAGAGAAGGAAAGAGGGGAGGGATGTAATTGAAATGTCGCTTGTGTGGCAAATTGGAAAAGGGTGGGGTGGGGGAGAAGCGCGTGAGGGAATATTCTCGAATATGCCCTACTGATACTGTGACAATCAAGATTATCTTTTAGCGAGTTCGGTGAGTAAATGGAGGATCAGACTTTTCATTACGTATGTGGTGTAAAATATCTCTAAGTCCCTCTGTGAATGAGAGTGAAGATTGTTAATGATTCGTGCAATCTTAGGCAGAATGAGCACCAAAGAAGGCTGAATTAACCTCTCTGAACACGCACAGCAGGTTGCCAATTTTTGTGCCACAGTTCTAAACTTGATGCCAATTACCTGTGCATAAGTGTGGAAATAAGCGTATTTATTTAAAACGTTGTTATAGAGCGCCAGGTGAAGACGGCATATTAATTGAGATCTGGAAACTGGGAGGGAAGCGGGCAACTGTAGCCATTTATGAAGTTATTAAAGATTGCTGGGAGAAAAAAAAAAGAATACCGGAAGACTGGAAACAAGTCATAATCCATCCGCTACGTAAGAAAGATGACATGATGGACACCAACATTTACCGAGGAATATCTCTACTTCCAGTCACCTACAAAATTGTGTTCAAAGCTCTGCTAAATAAGATAGATGATCAAGCAGAACCCACAATTGGCCAGTATCAAGCAGGGTCCAGAAAAAAATAGATCGTGCCCAGAAAAAAAAATTGTTAACTTTAAAACTATCCCCAGGATCAGGACAATGCGGAACGTTAACACAGTCGTGACATTTATTGATTTCAAAAAATGCATATGATTATCTAGGCATATAGACAGTATTTCTAACACTGGAAGAAGCAGGTATCGACATAACCACCAGACAATTAGTCGAACAGGCACTCACAGACTACAAAAATTAAGTTTCTAGGTAAAGTTTCTGAATCCTTCGGCAGGGCGATGGTCTCTCACCGATACTGTTCAATCTGGTCTTAGACAGGATCATGAGAGAGCGGGTTAAAGAACTACAAGAGAAAAACATCGAAGGAATCCATCTAGGACAAGGAAGAGGAAAATTTGAGGTGAAATGTCTCGCTATTGCTGACGGTACTGCAATAATTTCTAAAGACAAAACAGATGCAAAGATAATGGTAGAAACACTTCACAAAACTGCAGCTAAAACCGGATTACTAATATCATATGAAAAAACGGATTAAACTGAACATTAACAAAACAGAGAAAAATGTACGCAAACGCAACAAGGAAACATCAAAAGAGTGGACAAGTTCAAGTATTTGGAAGAATGGATACAATAAAATGGGTTAGATAACACCACAAGTAAGGAAAGATCGAAGAAAATGGAATTAGCATACCGACTCATCCAAAACCGATATATAATAACAGATCAGTAGCATTCCAGGCAAAAATTAAACACTACGCAACAGTAATTGAACCGCAAGCTCTTTACGGATCCGAATACCTAACGCTGAATACAAAAAGATGAACAAGAAGAACAGGAAAATGAAGAAAGGAAATTACTCAAAAATATTTTGGGACCAAAAAAGAACAAATAAAACTACTAGACAAAGAGGCGCAATGAAAATCTACATAGAAACACAGAAACAATTACAGACACAATAAGGAAGAGGAGATTAAAATTGTACTGTCATGTACAGAATGAATGTCTATAGGCTAACAAAGAAAATTTTCAAGTTCATTTCAAAAAAATGGTTAAAATAGCTCTAAGCACCATGGGACTTAACATCTGAGGTCGTCAGTACCCTAGACTTAGAACTACTTAAATCTAACTAACCTAAGGACATCACATACATCCATGCCTCTGGCAGAATTCGGACCTGCTGTCCGTAGCAGCCGTGTGGTTCCGGACTGAATAAGTTCGTTAACAAATTAAAAAAAAAAAAAACAAACCTCGCGCGATGGCTGGAAGAGACAAGAAGGGATTTAAGAAAACACTATGCACAACAAGGAAAGTTTGAGGATACTGATCATTACTGCAAAATTTCCTGTGCAACAACGAAATTCACAACCAAGGAGGGTGATGTCAAATGAACAGTCAGGCCATCAGCCAACGCATTACTACATAATACTGTAACGAAGCGCACTGCTCTCCGTTGGATCTTCTCTATCTCTTCTATCAACCCTGTCAGGGTACGGACCCCACACTGGTGAGCAATATTCAAGCAGTGGGCGAACATGTGTACTGTAACCTACTTCCTTTGTTCTCGGATTGCATTTCCTTAGGATTCTTCCAATGAATCTCAGTCTGGCATCTGCTTTACCGACGATCAACTTTATATGATCAATCCATTTGAAATCACTCCTAATGCGTACTCCCAGATAATTTATGGAATTAACTGCTTCCAGTTGCTGACCTGCTATTTTGTAGCTAAATGATAAGGGATCTATCTTTCTATGCATTCGCAGCACATTACACTTGTCTACATTGAGATTCAATTGCCATTCCCTGCGCCATGCGTCAATTCGCTGCAGATCCTCCTGCATTTCAGTACAATTTTCCATTGTTACAACCTCTCGATACACCACAGCATCATCTGCAAAAAGCCTCAGTGAACTTCCGATGTCATCCACCAGGTCATTTATGTATGTTGTGAACAGCAACGGTCCCATGACACTCCCCTGTGGCAACCTGAAATCACTCTTACTTTGGAAGACTTCTCTCCATTGAGAATGGCATGCTGCGTTCTGTTATCTAGGAACTCCTTAATCCAGTCAGACAATTCGTCTGATAGTCCATATGCTCTTACTTTGTTCATTAAACGACTGTGGGGAACTGTATCGAACGCCTTACGGAAGTCAAGAAACACGGCATCTACCTGTGAACCCGTGTCTATGGCCCTCTGAGTCTCGTGAACGAATAGCGCGAGCTGGGTTTCACACGACCGTCTTTTTCGAAACCCATGCTGATTCCTACAGAGTAGATTTCTAGTCTCCAGGAAAGTCATTATACTCGAACATAATACGTGTTCCAAAATTCTACAACTGATCGACGTTAGAGATATAGGTCTATAGTTCTGCACATCTGTTCGACGTCCCTTCTTGAAAACGGGGATGACCTGTGCCCTTTTCCAATCCTTTGGAACGCTACGCTCTTCTAGAGACCTACGGTACACCGCTGCAAGAAGGGGGGGCAAGTTCCTTCGCGTACTCCGTGTAAAATCGAACTGGTATCCCATCAGGTCCAGCAGCCTTTCCTCTTTTGAGCGATTTTAATTGTTTCTCTATCCCTCTGTCGTCTATTTCGATATCTACCATTTTGTCATCTGTGCGACAATCTAGAGAAGGAACTACAGTGCAGTCTTCCTCTGTGAAACAGCTTTGGAAAAAGACATTTAGTATTTCGGCCTTTAGTCTGTCATCCTCTGTTTCTGTACCATTTTGGTCACAGAGTTTCTGGACATTTTGTTTTGATCCACCTACCGCTTTGACATAGACCAGAATTTCTTAGGATTTTCTGCCAAGTCAGTACATAGAACTTTACTTTCGAATTCATTGAACGCCTCTCGCATGGCCCTCCTCACACTACATTTCGCTTCGCGTAATTTTTGTTTGTCTGCAGGGCTTTGGCTATGTTTATGTTTGCTGTGAAGTTCCCTTTGCTTCCGCAGCACTTTTGTAACTCGGTTGTTGTACCACGGTGGCTCTTTTCCATCTCTTACGATCTTGCTTGGCACATACTCATCTAACGCATATTGTACGATGGTTTTGAACTTTGTCCACTGATCCTCAACACTATCTGTACTTGAGACAAAACTTTTGTGTTGAGCCGTCAGGTACTCTGTAATCTGCTTTTTGTCACTTTTGCTAAACAGAAAAATCTTCCTACCTTTTCTAATATTTCTATTTAGGGCTGAAATCATCGATGCAGTAACCGCTTTATGATCGCTGATTCCCTGCTCTGCTTTAACTGTTTCGAATAGTTCGGGTCTGTTTGTCACCAGAAGGTCTAATATGTTATCGCCACGAGTCGGTTCTCTGTTTAACTGCTCAAGGTAGTTTTCAGATAAAGCACTTAAAAAAATTTCACTGGATTCTTTGTCCCTGCCACCCGTTATGAACGTTTGAGTCTCCCAGTCTATATCCGGCAAATTAAAATCTCCACAAAGAACTATAACATGGTGGGGAAATCTACACGAAATATTTTCCAAATTATCCTTCAGGTGCTCAGCCACAACAGCTGCTGAGCCAGGGGGCCTATAAAGACATCCAATTACCATGTCTGAGCCTGCTTTAACCGTGACCTTCACCCAAATCATTTCACATTTCGGATTAATTTGTTTGTCAGAGTCCACATCTGCCCCTGGAAATGTCATACAATTTAAAATCTGGTTCCTAAATGTCTGTCTAACCATTATATAATCAATCTGAAATATTCCGGTATCTCAAGGCCTCTTCCACGCATACAACCTTCTCTCATGACTCTTAAACGAAGTTTTATCTATGATTAAATTATGTTCTGTACAAAATTGTACCAGGCGGCTTCCTCTTTCATTGCTTTACGCCAATCCATATTTCCCTACTACTTTTCTTCCTCTCCCTTTTCCTACTATCGAATTCCAGTTCCCAATGACTAATAAATTTTCGGCTCCCTTAACAATCTAAATCCTTCTTTTATCTCGTCATACACTTCCTCAATCTCCTCCTCATCTGCGCAGCTAGCTGGTGTATAAACTTGAACTACTGTGGTGGGTGTGGGCTTCGTGTCTATCTTTGCTACTATAATGCGTTCACTATGCCGTCCGTAGTAGCGTAACCGCGTTCCTATTCTTTTTACTCATTATTAAATATACTCCTGCATTGATCCTATTTGATTTTGAATTTATAACCCTGTATTCACCTGACCAGAAGTCCTGTACCTCCTGCCACCGAACTTCACTAATTCCCACTATATCTGGCTTCAATCTATCCATTTCCCTTTTTAAATTTTCTGACCTACCTACCCGATCAAGAGATCTAACATTCCACGTTCCGATCCGTAGATCGCCAGTTTAGTTTCGCCTGATGACGACGTCCTTCTGAGTTGTCCCCGCCCGGATATCCGAATAGGAGATGATTTTACTACCGGAATATTTTACCCAAGAGGATGGCATCATCGTTTAACTATACAGTAGAGTTGCATGCCCTCGGGAAGTATTACGGCTGTAGTTTCCCCTTGCTTTCAGCCATTCGCAGTACCTTCACAGCGAGGCCGTTTTGTTGATGTTACAACGCCAGATCAGTCAATCATCCAGACTGCTGCTGCAACTACTGAAAAGCTGCTGCCCCTCTTTGGGAACCACACTTCCGTCTGGCCTCTCAACAGATACCCCTCCCTTGTGGTTGCGCCTGCTGTACGGCTATCTGTATCGCTGAGGAATGCAAGCCTCCCCACCAACGGCAAGGTCCGTGCTTCATGGCGGGGGAGGGTAGGGGGGGGGGGAAACAAACTACTGTTCCGGAAAAAAATGTAATCTTCATTGTAAGGCGGCAAGATTTCGTTGCCATATATTTAATATTCTTGTAGATTTATATTTATATTAGATCACTGTTTACAATGTATTGAGAGGTAATGTTTTTGTAACATAACTGGGATTCGTCTCCAGCAGCGCAAACATAGACCCTGTGTGTCCAGGAGGGAGCGAAACTTCTCTCCAGGGATCGATTGACAGCAGTTCCCTGCTGGGAAAGACGGTTCCCTCCAGGCATCGAGCTAGAAACATTGCTGGCGAGAGCCACAGTGGAGAATCTGGTGGTTATATTTTAAGAAGTGTTGCTTTCGACACAGTGAGAGCGTGAAGTCGTTTCTCCATGACAGAGCTGTTATACTGTTTGCTCGATTGAAATTCTTTAGCGTTCTGTGGAGTCTGTCACACATTAAAGTGCTTCTTTGTGAGAGAAACCTTGAGTCGAATTTCTGTTCCTGGCTAGTAAGCAAACAGAACTCGTGATTCATGTTCTGTCTTGTATTGGGTAATTTCAGCCCTAGGAGTATTCGGACTGCGTGTTGCTTCGACTGTGTAGGTGCACAATTGCAAATGCACCACTGCATCATCTGCATAGAGGCCAACGCCTCAACGAACAGATCATGAGAGCAGTACACCTGCTTTCTGTACTTCAATAAGTGATATGCGCGTTCCTGTTCGGCAGATAGGGAAACACTCACAGTACATGTGTTGAATTCCATTCTCTTGCCCACTGAGCGTTTTCTGAAAGAGCCAATCAGTGTGCAGGTCTGCTATTTCTCGCCACTAAGCAGTATCAGCCAACACTGTGTCCGTCTGTTAATGCGGAGGAAGGCATGGTATCAGGGAAGTCAAAGATACAGAATCACAGTTATTGAACTATATGAAAAAACGTAAATTATTCACAAATTACGGTGCGTACACACTTTATTCAACATGAAAATGTCACTACAGGTATTCGGATTTAGGTTAAGACATGTTCGATATGCCTGCCATCATTGGCGACGATGTGACGCAGACGAATAGAGAAATTCTGCATGATCCGCTAAAGTGTCGGAACATCGATTCTGTCGATGACCTCGTGAATGGCTGTTTTGAACTCAGTAATCGCTTTGGAGTTATTGCTGTCGTTAATATAGCCCCACAAAAAGGAGCTGCATGTGTTCAGATTCGGAGAATATGGCGGCCAATCGAGGCCCATGCCAGTGGCCTCTGGGTACCCCGGAACCAGAATGCGGTTCCCAAAGTGATCCTCCAGGATATCAAACACTCTCCTGCTTCGATGGGGTCGAGCTCCGTTCTTGCATGAACAACATCTTGTCGAAATCAGGGTCTATTTAGATAATGGGGATGAAATCATATTCCAAAACCTTCACGATTATTCCATGACTGGACACTGAACATCACACAGTCACCCCTTGAGTGTGAAGAGACTTCTCGATCGCGAAATGCAGATTCTCAGTCTCCCAAATGCGCCAATTTTGTTTACTGACGAATCCATCCAAATGAAAGTGGGCTTCGTAGCTAAACCAAACCACGCGCATGCCTATACTAATTCCCATCATGCTACGCGGCCAACCATGCAGTTTGAGCGCCCTAACGCATACCGTTCAGAAGCTACGACGATTTTATTTCATATAGTTTAATAATTGTCACTCTGTATGTTCCGCTAATCTCAAAATTACATACAGGGTAGAATCCGAGGTTTTGTATTTCATATTTATACAATTTTTCGCACTCTACATGTTTTTTGAGAGTAAATAATATACGGTATTTACATTGTGATTCACACTAGTAGCATCCCGTTTGGAATCATTGTTCTGATGCGTTAAACTTCGGTTTATAGAAACGAAGGTTGTCAAAGGCAGGGTCATCTTAATCATTTGTAGTCGTGAGAATTCTGTTGTGGAGAGGACATTAAGAACCAAAAATACAGACGCCATATCTTACATACAACACAGGGTTTTAAATAGAATAATGTTGACCCTGTCAGGATAGTTCACAAAATCAGAGTTTTTGAAAGTAGTTGGGGACTTATCCTTTCAGCATAAATTTGTTGCTGTCAGAGTATGTAGGAAAACTGGCCACTAGTCAGTTATAAAATTAGATTTCAATTGTATAGAACTACAACTAACTTGGTCACAGTTGCAATTATGTTCTATAATTTACGTAGAACAATTATTGATATATGTTTTGCGGTTTGCTAATATTTTCTTTTCGGAATTTTTGAAGTGGAATCTGGCTCCACACATTTTTTTTTCCAATGGTGTTTTTTGTTTTGGAGGTTATGTTAGTACAGAAATTCGTATAGCTCAAGATTAGAGAAAGTTAGAATGCTGTAATGTGTCAGTACATATAGGTACTATCAGCCACATTTGAAGTCCAGATAGTGAGTCGTACTTTATATGTTTTATGATTACTCTCATTATATCTATGTACGTGAGGAGAGTTGGAAGATGTGTCACTGCTGAGACGAAGTAAAGTATGTAACGCTAGTGAATAGAACAAATCAGGAAACGGCGACCACCTGGCACAAAAACGCTAAGTACAGAAAAATATTTTGCGTGATGTGGACAGTATCATTCTGGCTGGATGGGCAGCTCCAGAAAACGAGTTGCAATGTGCAGACGATACTGGTTATAATAATGCAGTGGGGGAGAGGGGGGGAGGTGCACTCAGATGCCAAAGAAGGGAGACGTAGACACGTGGGGACGGAAAGGGGGGGGGGGCGCACTCAGATGCCAAAGAAGGGAGACGTAGACACGTGGGGACGATCCGTAACTACCAGGTAGATTAGTGGACGGGTCCTATAGCCTAAAAAACATCGAGGAGAAATTTTTGTAGGTCACCATCATCCATGTTAGTCCTATAGAAAAACAGAACCTCGAAATGTTTAATCAGGAACAGGCAGGATCACCAGAGCGAAGACTTCAGCTCACCAGTTTAGGTGGAGCCAGAGAAACATTCAGTAGAAAGATAAGGAATGACGCACTGCGCATTCTCGATTACTTAGGAGGGATGAAGCAAGACAGAGCAACAACCGCAACACGTTTACATACAAAAATCGAAAATCTTGATAAAGTAATACATGAAAGACAGAAACAGATAAAGAAAGTGGGACAAGAAACGGGAAATAAAATTGTACAGATGGAAAACCAAATGATGGTGCTCCATACTGAGTTAAAACGGAAATCTTGGAGGCTAGGAAACAGGCGAAGAATGTCAAAATTATCGCAAGAGGTGCTAACCGAATTGCACAAGAGACCCGCGAGGAAACTCGGAGTATTACCAAAGCTGGGAAAACGGTGCTAAACAAAATTCAGACCGAATAAAGAAACTGAAAGGAGACAGAACAGCATTTAGGCCAACTGACGGCTGAAGCTCGAGACACGAAATAGAAGGATATAGAGAAACGTCCAGAGAAGAGACTCCCTCAGCCGCGCGGGATTAGCCGAGCGGTCTCAGCCGCTACGGTCATGGACTGTGCGGCTGGTCCCGGCGGAGGTTCGAGTCCTCCCTAGGGCATGGGTGTGTGTGTTTGTCCTTAGGATAATTTAGGTTAAGTTGTGTGTAAGCTTAGGGACTGATGACCTTAGCAGTTAAGTGCCATAAGATTTCACACACATTTGAACATTTTTGACAGACTCCCGCAAATCTTTGAGAGAAAAGAATCCTCTGTGGAATCAGTGTCAAATGTACAGGAAATGGACACGCGTGGACGCGGTGTCATGAATACAGAAGCAAACAATGTGACCTCGACATAACGTGCCAGTGGTATTTGGCGATAGTAAATGTTCGGCGTACAGGGATCTGACAATTGTCAGAAGCTAACTCATCAAGTGAAAGTCCGATTTCGATGTGCCCACACGATACTGAACCTATACGAGAAATTCGGTCGAATCGGAAATCGAAGCACTACCAAAACGGCATTCCATTACGAATATGTGACTCGAGCATCACGGGCATGAGTGGGTCACACCACCAGGTGGAGGAAGCACGACAGGGAAGCACGCGTCCTTGAGAGATACACGAAGTACTGTGACTGACAGACAAGATACCGAAGTGGCGTTTGACTATGAACTTTACCTCTGAGTTAGCAAGTTACAGCACTACAAGGAAGACGGGAACAGTCTACATCTTCTCACATTCCTAGAGAAGTTCGAGGATGCTTTACCTTCATACTGGCCAGCGCAGAAAAAGTTAGATTATGTGCACACCTAGAAAGTGTGATCGCAGATATCATATGAAAAATATCAAAAAACATGCACAACATAAAACGAGTTTACACAGGCGTTCTTGACTTGATACTGGTCACGCACCACCCAAAACAAAATAAACACGAGCTTGTGACACACAGAAATATGAAGTCTTCTGGATTTAAAAGCCTGGTAAAGTTTTTCGATCAGATGACTAAGAAGATCAGTGCCTGCCGTACCGTGTAGCGACTGCGACATCATCCGCTTATGCTTCACAAAACTGCCGCTACCACATGAACAAGTATTGACAGGCAGACGTGGGGACTACGTCGAAGCATTAAGGGAAATTTTCCTCGAGGAAGAATTAGTGCTGAATGAAGAACAGGCATTTAGCAAAAGACAGTGAGAGGCAAACTTTGAACAACCGTGAAATTACAATAACCAGGGCAATTTTAAGAAGTCAAACAGCTGGAAAGCTAACGAGAGCAGGCCACACCTTAACATTCCACAATTGCGGAACCAGAACGACAATGGGCAGAACTGGAATGGCATTCAACGAAATAATGGGTCGCATTTTCAGTGTAATGAGACTGTGCAAAATGAGACGCAGTTAGCGGTTCAGATCATGGAGGTCAGTTCAGCGAACCTTGGCTGCGCACAGCGGTAAGAAGAAAGGCAAGTTTGATTAGAACGCGAAGAGGGCAAGATTTCAAACAGACCTGCAACGGAAATCAGAAGCAGTCATCTGCAAATGTTAGACTGCGATGGCATTTCAGATATATTAATAGAGGTAACTGAGACAAAGAGCAACCATGACTCGTATCGTAACTGATCATACAAAGCTCAGATGGTGAGATCATAGTGGGGGCAATTTTAGATTGTGGCAGTCAGCTGTTAGCTCCTAAGAATGATATAACACAGGTTAAAAAAAAAAGACTCCCAAATTAAATGTTCAGAAAACCAAAATGCGTGGCGCGCGATATTAGGAAAATCTATTGAGATCAGTAGGCACACCAGATTGGAATTTACTTGCCAAGGGCACAGGCTAGAAGCACACTTCTTCTAGGTATGTACATTAGGCACAGGAATAGTTATAGGACTGGACTTCTTGAGTGAAAAGAAAGCAGTAATGGACACGGTGACGCTAGGAGTGAAGGGTGATGTCAATATTCGGTTTGAGGGGCAAGTTACGAAGGGAAAGATTCCTTCGAGCTGTCTCAAAATGGAGAATGAGAACACGGTTAAGACTTACTCGACCAGCGTCCGAGGTATAACAGGCGAAAAAATGCGACAGATGGGGACAAGGTGACACTGTTAGACATTCACCAGGATATAGACGTGAAATTAGCCGAGCTTACAGGGATGACAGAGACTGAGATGTCGGAAATGAGATGTCGGAACTGAAGTATTCTTGTAAAAAACGTGGTTCTATTAAGAAATTCCATTTGACGGTTTAGTGTACAAACACAGAAACCTTTCCGAATGCAGCCATATTCAATTCCTCTAGGTTACAGAAAGGTTTTTCTGGAGCTGCACAAGTACACAGTACAACGCTACTCCCATCGACAAGAGTGTTGAAAAACAAACACCCGCCGGAGTTGATCAAGGCTCTAGTGGATATCCCACCCGGCACTCGGCTGAAAAACAAAGAAATTGTGAAGCAAGCACTCCGCAATGTCCGTGTTATAGGACACAGACGAAAAGCAAGGGCTGACAATACGGCAACAGTTAGGAAATTTCACGTTGAACAAATGGTTCTTCCGAAAGCCCATCGGTTGTCGCATCATCTTTACTGACATGACCTGCCCGCCTTTTACTAAACATACTTATGCATATCGTGCAGTTTTACTGCAAAAAAGGATGGCCAGGTGAATCTCATAATTATGTAAGTGTAGCGGAAATTTCAGTTATCGGTAATCAATTCAAACTACTAATGTACGAAATGGGTCAAAATGATAAGCTTACGATGGAACACGACGATTTAACTCCCACAGTCGATAAACAGTGGACATGTATTCTAATTTACATTATTAGTAATGTTCAATGTTCAAAAGATGATACTGGAGAAAGCGACCGCTGACGGAGTTTCCAGATGAGCACATTTTACGTACCATGAGGGCCAAGTAGGGCAGCGCAGACATGGCAACTCCGGCGATGGCCCATTCGACGCAGGCCGCTATCTGGCGCAGGCATGTGGGGTGCACCTCGACGCTCTGCAGGTTGGCAACACTGAAGCTGATTGTTGTGCTAAACTGCATCACCATTATCATCGCCATGAGGGCTGGACCAGCGATGTCCACTGTGAAACAAGCACAAGTACTGCCAGCAGCTATGTAATGCCATACAAGTGTCGCAGCCGTATGATGAAAACACTTCCAAGAAAAAAAGCAAGCAACTCCTCAAGTGTAAATAAGAGTATCTTACAGCACTGAGTGCTATTCATTGCTAAATTACTTAAATTCATAATTTAATATACTATTGTCAAGATGATTGCATTATCTGGCTGTATACGGAGAAGAATATCAACAGTCAATAAACCAGGAAAGTCTAAGTAATCAATATACATTTTTTTTAATGCATTCGTTTCTCACCACTCATCAGATATTAACTATGCCACTGAGTTTCTGAATTAAATTCAAATGTGGAACCAAAGAAAGTAACATTATCCTTTCATTTTGTGACAGAATGTAACCAAGTATTCCTCCTACTTCTACATCTGTTAATGACATTTGGTCTAGTTCTGTTTTTAGCTGATTAATTTTTCTAAAAGCAGAAAAACATCTCACCGACTTTATTATATCTGCTACAAATCTAAGTCTCTTTATTCATACCATTTATTGGTGTATTCCTTGAAATGTGTACAGTTAATGCTGTTGTTGGATTTCCATTACTGTCATAATGACTTTAATCATAATATTCTTGATTTATAACGTGAAATTTCTATTGTGGAAGTTCTGTTCATAGTGAGTATTATTTTTGACATGTCAGATCAACTGTAATATCTGAGAGAAATTTTAGTTACTGAAATAAATCAGATTTCAATGTTTTATGAATTATGTGAGATACAGTACTGAATTCAATGCCATAGGTATAGAAGACTATAATATATGATACATTAAATAATTTAGCTATAAGGATGTATTGTCTATAACTAAGTTGCAGAGTGGCTAGGCATATAAATCATCACAAATGTGAGTTAAAGGAAAAAGGGGGTTACATAATTTGTAACAAATTTATCTGTAAATATAGAGTTGTCTGGATTAGAACTATGGTATCAACTGCGTTTTATGATCTAGAAATATGAAATAAAAGAAAAATGGTATTATCTGTCTCAAAACTAACACAACAGTATGAAATCAGTTTGTAATCCCAATATAACTTTAAAAAACATAAACACAAATATTGATTAAAGCATCAGTGAGGGTTTTATTGGGACCAGAAGCACCAGGCGGAATATTCTATGGTTACAGTAAAAACAAAAGTTGAGTATATATAAATTTATCATTGATAAAATTATAATAAAACTTGATATTTGTATTAAATGAATTTTGTTGTTCCATTTCATGTGCATTGTAGACGAATACTGAAAGAGTAACAAGTAACATGTGCAAAGCCCTAAAACATAATTTTCAGAAATGGAACTTTCTTGCTATATGTTCATCACACTTACTAACTTAATCAAACTGAATTTAATCACCATCAACCATTTGACATATGCTGCTTGATAATGTCCCCCTCCAGGATTTTCCATACTTTTCTCATGTCATGTACCCACGTGCCTCTTGGTAGCTGTTTTGGTCTTCTATCTCCTCTTAGAATCAATTGAAATAACTGT
Source organism: Schistocerca nitens (assembly GCF_023898315.1). Lineage (NCBI taxonomy): Eukaryota > Metazoa > Arthropoda > Insecta > Orthoptera > Acrididae > Schistocerca > Schistocerca nitens. The sequence continues at coordinate 388,541,143 of NC_064617.1, forward strand.
TTTGGGGTATCATCAATTCCCCTGCTACATGCCTCACCTACCTACATTTTATTTTCATCACAAAATTATGTCTCGCACTCCAGCCTGTCCCCTTCTCCACTTGTTTGTTTTCATGTCCCTTCTAGTAATTCCCAATAATACATCTATACATCTTCCCCTCAGAAACTACAGGGTTTTGAAAAATTTAGCATTAATATTTAACACAAGTGAAATTGGTACTGCACACTGATGGTAAACTTTATGTTTCGGACACATCGAAAACCAAAGTTTCAAAAACTGTTCAAGTTACCAAAGGACTTGAGATAATTTTTATTCTTCTGTTTCTTTCGTTTGCTAGCAATGTATCCAAATATTAGCAAAATCAAGGTGATTCAGGTATCATTTCATCTGCAGTCTCTTAGTTTAGGAACCTTGAAGCTTCTTTTAGAGCTGCTAATAAGAGTTTCTGTTGCGAGTTAATTATTCTCCTATGTCTTGCTGTTAACTGTTGCGCAAGTTGTTGATATATACTTTCGATGTATCTTTTTTCAAATTATACTGTAGTAATCACCCTTTGCTCAGTCAGTCGGCTGTATTTTGTCCAGGCATGTTGTATGTCAATGAATTGAATTAAATTGCACTCCTTCAAACGTCACCAAATAGTAAACCAGAATTTATCAAGAGGTTATGGGCCCAGATAACTCAAGTAGCAAACTGGATAGGCTTTCTGTCAGTTTTATAAAGGAGCTCACAAACAGTTCAGTGACGTACTGCATGTTAACAAATAGTCCGAAGCAGCACCAATTTGTTGTTAGTAAATGAAAGTCGTGGAACTATTTTATTATCAGTCGAAGTATATAAGAAAGGTCATTTACGTGCTTTTAACTTAACACATAGTAGATTTTAGTCTGATATCTATAGATTCTATTATCTCGCAGTTGGAACTTTTTTCAGACGATAATCATCGAAATGACAATAACGTGTCTTGATGCTTTAAACTACACTTAACACTGAAGTCAGTGAAGTTATATTCAGCAGCAACCGGACAGGAAACTGATAGGAAGAGAAACTGAACGACATTTCTTGTACTGAGAAAGGACTTGGAGAATAAATTTTTGTAGGTTAGAATGTCAGCAGCAACATAACCAGCAAAGAGTGAATTGCAAGTCTGCTAGCCAAATTCTTCAACAATTAGAAAAGCTGTGTGGGGAAGAGATCAGATTTAACAGCGTAGGTTTGCAGAGAAATTTATTCAGTTACAAATACGATTCTGGTAAGTCGGTTACTCAAAACTCTATTTAGATTCAAGAATACGAGGATGATTAGACAGCAGAAGGCGAATCTCAGAAAGAGAGGTGGTTTATTTCTCGAATTCTTGTAATGTTGTCGTCGAAACTTCACTTACGTAGTGCATGGGATAAGGTAGCAGCATCCAACAAAAATCTCGTCTCATTATTTGAACGTTTGCGCCTGCAAGAAAACAGATCAAAGGAGACAGAACCGTCAAACATATGCCCCGATGCTTTTATCTCAAAACAATATAAATAGTTTGTCAAAGCAAGTCAGCAGGAAAAGTTTACGATTCAATGTTTTACATGCGGCGAAAATTTGTATGTAAAGAAATATCGCAGGAATAAAGCACGTGCGAAACATTTGGCATATTAAAGACAAAATTATTCATGTAACAACTGAAATCAAAAGGGTCATTTTGCCATGAATGGCCACACGCAACATTAAAAAGAAATGCGACAAGTGAAAATCCCGACAGTTAATAATCTAAAGGTTTCAAACTTCAAGCACTAGTCACCGTTGGATTATTTATTGTCACGTAAATGACATAAATTTGCACTCAGATCCAGAAAATATTTGTAGCACGATTTTGGCATTACGCAACACAAGACGTTTAGATGGGACTGATTAATAAATTACGTAAAATGAAGTCAATGCAGGAAAATGTTTACTATTGATGCTACTGAATTAGAAGCAACTGTAGTGAGAGATGTCGAATTACAGGCTTTCGATGGAGAGCATTATCATTTTTTCAAATTTTATTTACACGTCTAGTTCCGTAGGACCAAATTGAGGAGAAAATCTCCAAGGTCATGGAACGTATCAGTACATGAAATTACAACATAAAAGTAAGAACAGGTAAAATAAAATGTTTATGAACCCAAAAAAAGTCAAGCCATAAGTTTAAGTAAACGCAGTCAAAAATATAAGAATCAGCACAATTTTTCAAGGGAGTCCTCAACAGAATAGGAGTGACATATGGGGAAACTCTTCAGTTTCGATTTGAAACCGCGTGGATTACTGCTAAGATTTTTGAATTCTTGTTGTAGCTTATTGAAAATAGATGCAGCAGTATCCTTCACACCTTTCTGCACAAGGGTTAAGGAAGTGCGATCCAAATGCAGATTTAATTTCCACCGAGTATTAACAGAGTGAAAGCTGCTAACCCTTGGGAATAAGCTGATAGTCTTGACAAGAAACGACAGTAAAGAATATATATATTGAGAGGCCAATGTCAAAATACCCAGACTAGCAAACAGGGGTCGACAAGAGGTTCGCGAACTTACACCACTTATTGTCCTACCTGCCCTTTTCTGAGCCAAAAATATCATTTTAGAATGGGAAGAGTTACTTCAAAAGATAATACCGTACGACATAAGCGAATAAAAATAAGCAAAGTGACTAATTTTCATGTCGAACGATCACTTACTTCAGATACCGCTCGAATAATGAAAATGACAGCATTAAGTCTTTGAACAAGATCCTGAACGTGGGCTTTCCATGCTATCTAAACACCTAGAAATTTGAACTGTTCATTTTCACTAATCACATACCCATTCTGTGACATTAAAACGTAGGGTTTTGTTGAATTGTTTGTAGAAACTGTAAAAACTGAATCTTACTGTGATTTAGCGTTAGTTTATTGTCTACAAGCCATGAACTTATGTCATGGACTGCACTATTTGAAACCGAGCCAATGTTGTACTCAATGTCCTTTACTACCAAGCTAGTGTCATCAGCAAGCAGAAGTATTTTAGAATTACCTGTAGTAATAGAGAGCATATCAGTTGTATAAATAAGGAACAGAGTGGCCCCAACATTGATTCTTGGGGCAACCCCCCCCCCCCTCCATTTGACCATGCCAAACTCAGACCCCACATCACAGCCATTCTCAACACTGTGAATAATGACCATTTGCTGTATGTTGTTAAAGTGATAGGTGAACCAATAGTGAGCTACTCCCTGTATTCCATAATGGTCAAACTTCTGGAGCAATATTTTGTAGTCAACGCAACAGACCGCCTTAGTTAAATAAATAAAAAAAATGCCTAGCATTCGAAACCTTTTGTTTAATCCACCAAGTACATCACAGAGAAAAGAGAATATAGCATTTTCAGTTGTTAAACGGCTTCTAAAGCCAAACTGTACATTTGATAGCATATTGTGTGATATAAAATGATCAATTATCCTTGCACACAGAGCCTTTTCAATAACTTTAGCAAACACTGATGGCATAGAAATAGGTCTACAATTGTGTGCATTATCCCTTTCTCCCTTTTTATAGAGCGGCTTTACTGCCGAGTACTTTAATCGTTCATGAAACTGACCACTCTTACAGGAACAATTACAAATATTGCTAAATAGAGGGCTAACGTGTGCTGCACAGTACTTTAACATTCTGCTAGGCACCTTAGGCACTTCATCATATCCATGAGAGTCCTTAGTCTTCATTGATTTAATTATTGACTCAATTTCCCCCTTGTCAGTATCACAGAGGAGTATTTCAGACATCAGTCTCGGAAAGGCATTTTTCAAGAGAGTTATCTGATTCCCTGTAGAAACTAAGTTTTTATTTAATTCACCAGCAACGCACAGAAAATGATTATTAAATACTGTACATAGATCTGACTTCTAAGTAATAGAAATATTTTTACTATGAACTGACTTTATATCATCGACCTTGTGCTGCTGACCAGACACTTCCTTCACAGCTGACCACATGGCTTTAATTTTATCCTATGAATTAGCAATTCTATTTGCGTACCACATACTCTTTGCCTTTCTAGTAACATTTTTAAGCACCTTACAACACAGTAATGAGCTACTGTAGCTTCATTGTGACTACTTCTAACATTCTGATGTAATTCCCGCTTTGTTCTACGTTATAATTCAGATGTAGTTCTACAGAATGTTTTATATCTAATGAATATGACATTTATTTTCCGTTAAGGTTATGTTAAGACTGCAAATGCCAACGTTGTTTCGTGCAGTAGAATCTAACTACTGTATAACAGCAATCTCAGTTAAAACGTGGCGTGAAAACTTAGCAAATCAAAATGTCGCATATATCAGAGATGTACTAAAAATAAGTGTCAGTGATTACGTTGATGACTGGAATGAATACGTATGTGTTAGTTGTATCTACGGCAAAGAACATCATTAGTCTCATCTGACAAATGAGAAGGCTGCTGAAAATACTCTGGCTGTAATTCGTGCTGACTGATGTGAAATGAATCAAATGTCGTTAAGAGGAGTAAAGTATTTTTTGTAGTTTAAATATGATTTTTCATGAACCCGCCAGGGTAGTCGAGAGCGCCAACGTGCTGCTTCCTAGACTTGCGTAGACGCACTGGCCCCAGATCGAATCCGCCCGGCGAATTAACGACGAGGGCCGGTGTGCCGGCCAGCCTGGTTGTGGTTTTTAGGCGGTTTCCCACATCCCACTAGGTGAATACCGGGCTGGTCCGCACGTTCCGCCTCAGTTACACGCGTCGCAGGCATTTGAAAACACGTCCGCACTATTTCACGATTTACACTCGATGCAGACAGCTGAGGTACACTGATTCCATCCGTGGGGATACGGGGTGGCGTCAGGAAGGGCATCCGGCCACCCCTACAACTAACCTTGCCAAAATTGTCCTAACCGCGCCAACCCTGCGATCGCTGCGGGACTATGGCGTAAGCGAAAGAAAGAAGGAAAGAAAGAAATATGATTTTTCACATTTCCGGACTATTTTCTGAAGAAGAAAGATGAAATTTTTCCCAAATTAGAAACTGTCATGAAAATGGTAGAAAATAAGTCTGGGAAGAAAGTAAAACGCTTAAAGTCAGACAGCGGAACCAAAATCAAGAATGCTTGCACTAAAAAGCTTCTAGGTGAACTTGAAGTTTTCTACATCACAACCAAATCGTACACGCCTCAACAAAACGGAAGAATTGAAAGAGAAACGTGTACTCTGTCGAGTCAGCACAATCAGCAATACATGCACGAAACTGAATGAAAATCTGTGGGCTGAAGCAATAAATTATGCAGCCTTTACGTAATTCAAATCAATAAAAGGAAAAAGTCCCACTAAATTCTTGTTTGGACGAAAAAAGATCTCAGAAAGTTGAGAAGTTTTGGGTGTCACTGCTATATTCCAATTGATGATCACAAACGAAGAAAGATTGAAAAAGAAGTCAAAGAAAGGTGATATGATTTAGATTCGACTTGCTGTAGAATCTCCTTAGCTGAAGAAATGGACGTTGTTGTCTCTGATAATATCATACTTTATGGAAGAATAGAAGGTAAAGAAGGAGTTACTGTAGTTAAGACTTTCGCAAGAGAAAAGAAGAATGAAACAATCATAAGAAATCCAGAAATCGTAAACCGGGTCTACTTTGACCGATTTTCAAATTCAAATGTGATTACCACGACTGTTTTTTTTAACTTCTGTAATAATTGTGTTATTTAACATAGGGGCTTGTATGAAAGTATTACATACTAATTAATACAATACATTTTCTAAAATGCAGAGGAAATAATGGAAAAAATGTAGATGGTCAAAGTTAGCATGGATTAGTGGGCACAATGATGGGCCTATACTTCCATCACAACTGTCAGCTATCGTTCCATTGGTGATCAATATTTCAAAACCACTGTGAAACTTTGACCACCAGAAATAAAAAATATTGATGTAAAGTTTTCTTAAGTACTTTATAAAGCCTCATAAAAGAAAAAAACTTACTGCAGTACTTAAATCAAACAGCTTGATCCATCATCAAAACTGTAAACGTAATGGAAGGAAGTATTTGGTAGGGCCTTACTTTCTTCCTCCGAGGCTCAACGGACAAAGTTATCATAATTTCGTAAGGAAAGTTCTATCTGATCTGTTAACAGAACAGCTGTGCGACAATACATGTAATTCATGCATGATGGAGGACCCCATCATTTTATTGTTAATGTCTGTTGGCTTCTAGAGAAGACTTCGTTGACAGATCGGTAGGTAGAGTTGGACTAGTTGCCTGGTCTTCAATTTCTACCGATCTAAACCGACTGGGCTTATATTTGCGGGGGCTTTTGAAAACTCTTGTGTGTGGAAACCCAGAATAAATTTTCACACAGAAGTGCAACCCTTCCGCAAACTACTGCAATTTCAAAGCTGGGCCATCAACAAGTGTCCGCGTGCGAACCATTCAACGAAACATCATCGGTATGGAGTTTCGGAGCCGAAGGCCCACCTGTGTACCCTTGATGACTGCACGACATATAGCTTCTTGATTCACCTAGGCCCGTCAACACGGACATTGGTTTGTTGATGACTGGAAACATGCTGCCTGGTCGGACAAGTCTGCTTTCGAACTGCATCGAGCGGATGGACATGTACGGGTACGGAGAAAACCTCATGAATCCATGGACCCTACATGTCACCAGGTGACTGTTCAAGCTGGTGGAGGCTCTGTAATGGTGTGGGGTGTGTGCAGTTAGAGTGATATGGGACCCCTGCTACGACTAGACACGACTCTGACAGGTGGCATATACGTAAGCATCATGTCTGATCACCTACATCCATTCATGTCCATTGTGCATTCCGACGGACTTCGGCAATTCCAGCAGGAAAATGCGACACCCCACATGCCCAGAATTGCCACAGAGTGATTTGAGGAACACTCTTCTGAGTTTAAACACTTCCGCTGGCCACCAGACTCCCCAGACATGAACATTACTGAGCATATGTGGGATGCCTTGCAACGTGTTGTTCAGAAGAGATGTCCACCCCCTCGCGCTTTTACGGATTTATGGACAGCAATGCAGGATTTTGATGGTGTCAGTTCCCTCCAGCACTATTTCAGACGAGTCCATGCGACGTCGTGTATCGGCACTTCTGCGTGCCCTACACGGTATTAGGCAGGTGTACCATTTTTCTTTGGCTCTAAAGTGTAGAAAAAGTAAAAGTTATGAATAACGGCATTGATAGATTTTGTAGTGACACTTTGGCACCTTACCAGTTAGCATACAGAAGATGACTCCACTTGCAATTGCCGCCAGTAATGGAGCGGCTACACCAGACCATCGTCGACCGATGCGGGATGCGCAGAAGTTCGCCACACAGTAGGAGACGAACTGCGCGCCACCCTGCGCGGACACTGTCAGGAATGGGTTCACGCTCAGACTGCTCACAGCCAGCACTGGAGAGAACATGGTGAGAAGGTACACCGACCTGATGGGATGGATCAGAATGAGCATTTCACCAGTGCGTCGAAAATACTTGTCATTATAGAAAGGATCCTTTAAACGAATTCAAAAATTGTTCAAATGGCTCTGAGCACTATGGGACTTAACATCTGAGGTCATCGGTCCCCTAGAACTTAGAACTACTTAAATCTAGCTAACCTAAGGACATCACACACATCCATGCCCAAGGTAGGATTCGAACCTTCGACCGCAGCGGTCGCGCGGTTCCAGACTGAAGCGGCTAGAACCGCTCGGCCACTCCGGCCGGCAAACGAATTCAGCATACACACTTTCAATCCAAAGAATTCGAGAATCGCGAAGTCGTTTTTCAGATAAATGAAAATTTCTGGGAGACTATACACAAAAAATATTAATTTGTGATGATTACAACTGTATTTAAAAATGATTAAAGAAATGAAAATCATTGATTCGATTATGATCCGTAAAATGGTCTTAAAAACTTACAAATCAGATCCAACTGTTCCACAAATCAGTAAAATACTTTATAAGGATTTTTATGAAACTCATTATTAATAGAAATAATTAATAATGATATATTCGCTTAACAGACTCAACTACCGAAGACCTCATTTTTTATTCCAGTCACAGTTAAAATAGAACAAAATGTTCAAATGTGTGTGAAATCTTATGGGACTTAATTGCTAAGGTCATCAGTCCCTAAGCTTACACACTACTTAACCTAAATTATCCTAAGGACAAACACACACACCCATGCCCGAGGGAGGACTCGAACCTCCGCCGGGATCAGCCGCACAATCCATGACTGCAGCGACCTAGACCGCTCGGCTAATCCCGCGCGGCGTTGAAATAGAAATAAAACAGTAATGATAAGCAACAAGCAGCAACAAAAAGTTGTGATACATAAAAATAGTGTAGTAACTGTTACACTCACTTTTATTAATAGAAAACTAGTATTGTTGCTTTTTGTAGATACCCAACCTTTCAATAAATGGTGAACCATAGATGTATGAATATAAAGCCATACTACAATCACAGTTGTCACAAAATTACAAAAATTAGGTGCTAATATAGAGATATTCTTCTAACTCTATAATTCCTGTGACCAGACGCATAACTACATCATAGAGAAACGGTGTTAATACAGACTTTCAGTGAAATTGGAAGTTAGTTAGGCAACAATGAATAACGAGTGTAAACCTTAATGCTATGATGACGGTGAATGGTTAAGGAAAGAGACAATTAAAGTGTACTATTAAGTCAATTGTTTGAGTTTGATAAGAGTTTCTGAACGTCCATGTATGAAACTAAAATAAAACTGAGGTAAAGTAAATCTATTATCTTTTCTTAGGCTTTGCTTATCTATATCTAAGATGCTATTCTGTTAAAACTTGAAGAAATATTTTGACATTAAGAAATTGGAGAAAACTATCAGTTACAGGTTCTATTAAACTTTTATGAAAATGTGAGCAGTCACTTAATTAAAAATGTGTAATCTCGCTTCACATTGAATTAAAATTGTGTACACTTATTTAAAAAAAAGTATTGCTCTCACAAATATCTAAAACACTAAACTCTTCCACGTTATTTGTTAAGGAATGTTATAAGTACTTTAAAAACAATGAAACCATTGGCAGACTTGATCTATAAAATAAGACGGTTGTTTTTGAAATATAAAAGCAACATGAGTTACTTCTCGGGTAGTACAACACCACTGACTCGTAAGATGATCCTTATATCTTCAGGCAGTTCTGATAACAGCTCGTTCGCCTTCCTGATGCTGAACGTAACATATGACTACTGAAAGGAACGTTTCTAAATTCTTTAAGTCGGGTAATGTGTGTTTTCTTTTTCCGTTGTTAATGTGTTATGTTTCTGGATCGCAGATAAGAAAAGAGAAAACCAACTGTTCACGGCCGTACACTACTCGTAGACTGTTGGTAGGCGATGGTGGGATCTGAGGAGAAGAGGTGCTGCCGGAGGTAAAGCTGCGATGACGGGTCTTCAGTCGTATGTGGGTAGCTGTGTCGGTAGAGCGATTGCCCGCTAAAGACAAAGGTCCCGATTTCTAATCTCGGTCTGGTGTGCAGTTTTAATCTGCGAGGAAGTTTCGTATCAGCGCACACTGCGCTGCAGAGTGAAAATCTCATTCTGGAAACATTCCCTAGGCTGTTGCTAAGCCAGCTAGTTCTGAAAGGTTCGCAGGAGTGCTTCTGTCAAGTCTGGAAGGTAGGAGAAGAGGTACTGGCGGAAGTAAAGCTGTGTGGATGAATCGTGAGTTGTGCTCGGGTAGCTCAGTCGCTAGAGCGCTTGCCTGCGAAAGGGAAAGGTTCCAATTTCGAATCTAGGTCCCACACACAGTTTTAATCTGTCAGGGAGTTTCATACTTGTGGACTGATGGGCGAAGCCAATAATCGTTATTATATGCACGCAACCATTCCGATTTTGACCCACCACCTGGTCACATGGAATAATGAAATGGCTCTGAGCACTATGGGACTTAACATCTCTGGTCATCAGTTCCCTAGAACTTAGAACTACTTAAACCTAACTAACCTAAAGACATCACACAACACCCAGTCATCACGAAGCAGAGAAAATCCCTGACCCCGCCGAGAATCGAACCCGGGAACTCGGGCGCGGGAAGCGAGAACGCTACCGCACGACCACGAGCTGCGGACCATGGAATAATATTAAAAACATTATGCTGTATGAGATGATACTCGAAAAATTATCACTGTCGCTGTTTAGTTAGTACCTTAGAGAAGGAATGAATCAAATATAACAGAAATTGTGACAAAGTAGAAAGTTGGAAGATACAGTAAATTCCCTTATGTCATTGTATTTCTTGTTGCACTACCGCATACGACCAATGAAAAGTAGAATATGGAAGAGATGTATTCAGTTTAATAATAAAGGAAAAAATGCAAATGAAAATATGCTATGGTAGAAATAACAATGAGCTAGAATTAGAAATTGGGTTAGATTCTGTTGACGAAATGGATCATTGTTGCTCTTCATTCATGTGCACTCGCAAGACGTACTAAGCAAGAAGGGCATTTGAAAGTACAGCAGAAGAGAATAAACAAGCCGGTTCCGGTAACAGAAATCTGCAGATATTAACCATTGACCCAATACTTCAATTGTTTTCCTAATTATGCTTAACAATAAATGGAGGAAATAAGAAATGTGGAGAATGGAAGTCTCAAAGACGAATCATCAGATGATTATGAAATGAAGCGTTGGTGATTAATACCAAAAGTAAAAATATAGAAAAATAGCATACCGGAGCAAAAGTTCCGCGAAACAATCTAATTGGATGCAGCAGCATCAGATGCTTGAAAGCAGGCATGCTTCAAAGCAAAAATGCTACATACACGATCTGATCAAAAGTAACCGTACATCTCTATGTTATGCGGAATCTATCACTATACGTTACGAGAGGAGGGCCTCCCAGCAAAAAGGAGGCAGGGTGTATCGTGTTGTCAGAAGAGAAAAAGAGTAGCAGCAGAATGAGTCGATCAGGAGAACACACTGACTTCCGGCGTGTACTAGTCATCGAATGTCACCCGAGTAACAAATCCATCAGAGAAATTTCAACCTTTCTAAAGCTGCCCAAGTCAACTGTTAGTGATGTGATTGTGATGTTGAAACGCGAAGGAATAACCACAGTTAGACATACTCATGTACTGACGGCTAGGGACCATCGAGGTTTGCGGAAGGTGGCTGTAAAAAAGCGCACGAAATCAGCGGAAGGAAACACTTGTGAGTTCCAAAGTGCTATTAAGACTGCAGCAAAGGCAATGACTGCGTGTAGGGAGTTAAAAAGAACGGAGTACAATGATCGAACAGCTGCTTATAAGCCACACATTTGTGTAGCCAATGCTAAGCGACGCTTGAGATGCTGTAAAGATCGACACCACTGGACAATGGATGACTGGAATCGAGTTATTTGGAGTTATGAGTCACGCTCTATCCTGTGGCAGTCCATGGAAGGTTCCGCATTTGGCGAATGCCTAGAAAACGTTATCTGCCATTATGTGTAGCGCCAACAGTCAAATAAGGAGGAGGTGGTGTTATGGTATGAGTCTGTGTTTACTTATTTGGATGTGGAACTCGTAGTCTGGTTAAGAAAACGTTAAATGTGGAAGGATGTGAACTCATTTTAGAGGATTCTGTACAGTGTACAGCAGAGGATAAGTTAGGAGTCGATGATTTTTCATATACACATGACAATACACAAGTCAGCATCTATGAGACAATGGTTCATGCATGATAACATTCCTGAAATGGACTGGTCGACCATCAGCCCTGGCCGGAATTCAATGGAACACATTTGCTATGAATTACAACCTCGACTTCGATCCAGACCGCAGCGTCCACCATCACTACCTTCTATGGTTACGCATCTTCAGGCAGAATGGGCTGCCATTCCTACATAGTACGACGGTACTGGGCACTACGCACTGTAGATTGAATAATTACGAGGGTCACTCCAAAAGAAATGCACACTATTTTTGTAAAAATACAGTTTTCATTCATCATGTGTGAAAGTTTTACAGTGTGTAGATACATCCTTCTCGCTGGTTTTCAAACTCTGTTCAACCTGTTCCCGTGAGTGGCGCCGTCACAGCATGTCTTCAAGATGGCTGCTACATTTGACGTTCGTCAGAAGCAACGTGCTGTCATAGAATTCCTGTGCTGTGAAAACGAGACAATGGGAAACATCGTGCCCGCATCTCGTGGTCGTGCGGTAGCGTTCTCGCTTCCCACGCCCGGGTTCCCGGGTTCGATTCCCGGCGGGGTCAGGGATTTTCTCTGCCTCGTGATGGCTGGGTGTTGTGTGCTGTCCTTAGGTTAGTTAGGTTTAAGTAGTTCTAAGTTCTAGGGGACTTATGACCACAGCAGTTGAGTCCCATAGTGCTCAGAGCCATTTGAGCCATTTTGGAAACATCCACAAGAGGTTGAAAAAGGTCTATGGAGATGCTGCTGTCGATCGCAGTACAGCTAGTCGGTGGACAAGCAAGTTACGTGATGAAAGCGGGCACGGCAATATTGAGGATTGTCCTCGCAGCGGCAGGCCTCATACTGCACGCACTCCAAACAACGTACAGAGAGCTAACGAATTGGTGACTGCTGACAGACGCATCACAGTGAATGAATTGTCACGCTACGTTGGGATAGGGGAAGGAAGTGCTTGCAGAATACTGAAAGTGTTGGCGTTAAAAAACGGTTTGTGCCAGGTGGGTTCCCAGGATGTTGACAGTGGATTACAAAGAAACAAGAAAAACGGTATGCAGTGAACTTTCGGAACAGTATGAGAATTGTGACAGGTGATGAAACATGGCTCCATCATTTTTCACAAGAGACGAAGAGGCAATCAATGGAGTGGCATCATGCAAATTCACCCAAGAAAAAAAAAAATTCAAAACCACACCTTTTGCTGGAAAAGTTATTCCGAAGGACTCTTGCTTGTGGACATCATGCCAAATGGCACCACGATAAATTCTGATGCATATGTGACGACACTGAAGAAACTTCAAGCTCGACTGAGTCGTATTCGACCACATCGGCAAAAGCAGGATGTTTTGCTGTTGCACGACAATGCACGGTCACATGTCAGTCAAAAAACCATGGAAGCGATCACAAAACTCGGATGGACAACACTGAAACACCCTCCTTAAAGTCCTGACCTGGCTCCATGTGACTATCATTCATTGGGAAACTGAAAGGCCGGCCAGCGTGGCCGAGCGGTTCTAGGCGCTTCAGTCTGAAACCGCGAGACCGCTCCGGTCGCAGGTTCGAATCCTGCCTCGGGCATGGATGTGTGTGATGTCCTTAGGTTAGTTAGGTTTAAATAGTTCTAAGTTCTAGGGGACTGATGAGCTCAGATGTTAGGTCCCATAGTGCTCAGAGCCATTTGGACCATTTTTGGAAACTGAAAGACTCTCTTCATGGAACAAGGTTTGAACATGATGACTCCCTTGTGCACGCTGCCAAACAGTGGCTCCAACAGGTTGGTCCAGAATTTTACCGTGCGGGTATGCAGGCGCTGGTTCCACGATGGCGTAAGGCAGTTGAGAGTGATGGAAATTATGTGGAGAAATGAAAATATTCTTCCTAAAGGATGTATCTACAAACTGTAAAACCTTCAAACATGTAGAATAAAAGATGGACTTAAAAAGAAATAGTGTGCATTTCTTTTGGAGTGACCCTCGTAGATCAAGCCCCCACGTTGTATGGCATGAATATATTATATATATATTTGTTACACTCAACAGTCAGCTTAATTGAGCGGCCCAGAGATGTAGCTGGTCTCAATGTTCGGCTACGTTTTTCGTCATAGGGTGCCAGCTCACACCTGTCGTAAACTCAATTTTCAAGCTGAAATAAAATTTTAAAAAAAGCAATGCAGACAGCTATTGCGGTGAAATTTAAAAATATTGTGTCACTCACGATGGTTTATAATTTAAACAAGTAGTTTATTTCTATTTTTCCACGAATATTCTTCAGTATATTGACTAAACACTTGAAATGCAGTCTGAGGGGCTTTTACGTAAGGGCGGCCGTTAATAACTGATGCTACAACACTTCACTACAAAATTCATATATCGTGATCACGGCACTCGACAGTCTGTTCACAATTCACAAAATACACTGTTGTCTGCTGTCCTGAACCACTATATTGAGCTCAACTTGATTGTTGTCGAACGTCGCTACATACATACTTGTCCCCGATCGTGGCTACCAACCCACTACTATCCCCAGATGTGCGGCAGTTCGGCTCTTAGCGTCGCTCCTACTCCACTCCGGAAAGATGGCCGCCCTATACACCTTCGAAACGACTGCATAACTCAAAACAATGTTTTACAAAAAAATTGCGAGTATTCTAAAATTAAACACAAAACACATATGATACATTGAAAAATATGGAAATTTTCTGGGCAACAACAATTTAAAGTCCAGTTTTTTGTATCTGACACCGTTTTTTCACAAATAACGTTCTTGTGGTGTGATTTTGCTTTTCCCACTTTTTGATACTGAACATAAATAAACAAATAAAATACATACTCAATTACTCACCTACCTCTTTAAACTTTAGAGTGCTGCCGTTAGTTTAGTCTCTTTAAATTTATTTATTACCAGTCTCTCAGTTGACTCCCATATTCCGACCTCTCATTTAAAAATGGTAAATACTCTGCTAAATCGGCTGTGATTGCTCGATGCATCTCTACTAGCCGCATCCGTAGACACTTCGTTTATATTAATCGTCCAAAGCATTGCCGAGATATTAGTTTTTAAACTTTCATAAATTTACAATTTTTAAGAGTATAACTTTTAATCTATTATATATTTTTTGTGGCGCGTCTAGATAATTAAGCTTTACATATTTTTCTGTCCATGAGTGCCGACTCGCACCTTCGTGTCACTCTTACTTCTGTTTTTATCAATTTTTCTCTGGCAAATAAACTCCTCCAAGCGCTTCAACACGGCCATACGCTTCCTTGCCAAGCTTCCGCTCTGGTTTTTCCGAGGCCGCTAGCTGCTCGCCACGAACCCATAGCACCGCCAGGTCTGCAGCGGAAAACTGTCGCTCCAATCTCCCCCCACAGCTTGTACGCTCACAACAGACATTCAGACGCCTGATTGAAAGTGTTCACCACAGAGTTCAAGCGGTTATAAAGGCGAAGGGTGGGCACAGCCCATATTAATATCCGCTAATAGATGTACAGATACTTTTAATCAGATAGTGTACATTGCACCAAAAAAGAAATGTTTCTGACATGATTGTTTTTCAACGAAGTAAATGAATATTTTTATCCACATTTTTTCATTTTATTTTTTGTTCACTCAACTGTATTTGTCATTTCAATTTCACGTGTTACCTAATTTAAAGCCAAATGGCTTTATCTTCAGGAAAAAAAATGCATTAATCGATGTACATTCCCAACGTATATTGTCTGCTGGAGAGCACGTGGAGACTGGTCTGAAATGAGAACCTGATGAATGAGGAGTGTGATAAGCATGTTACAGGATATCTGTACTGGGCCATTTACATTTACTTTATGTATCCACACATCAACAAGTTCTAACATATTTGGACTTATTGATACATGAATGGATTACACGTATAACAGGAGTACTAGTTGTTTATTACTGAGATTCTCTAACTTGACAAGCAAAATGCTCGTTCAATAAGTTCTCATATCTGTGCACTTTCCACATAGTCTTGACCAGTTAACGTAAGCTGCTGATGTACATAGTTTCCTGCATCCTGGTTCCTCAAGATCGAGCAATTTTGCTTTGTATTAGGTAACATGTAAAACAGAAAATAATAAATACAACACGGTCGATAAACGAAACGAAATGAAAAGAGACGAGTTAAGAGTATCTGTTTTCCACCATGAAGTTCTTACCAGCTGATATCCTCAGCACACTCCATCACAATGGAAGTTACAAGATTGGTGTTAAGAAATGAATGGTGGATTATAAAGGTATTGCTGCAGTATATTCAGGGAGGACAGAAGCTAGTAAAAATTTTTCTGAAAGATTGTTTTACGGAATATGCAAATGTAGGAAAGACGTTAAAAATAGAAGGAAAATTGTGCATCCTAACATGTGAGAGTGTGACATATATACACGGTCGGCAGCAATAGCGGTGGAGGGTATATAGCGCTGTACAGGGGGCGCGGAAAACAGTGCAGTCATTGGCGTAATGCGGAAACGGAGCGGTTTATCTGGTGTTACAAAGGGTATGACCATTGGCTTTCGGGACAAGTGCGGTAGCATTTCCGAAACGGCTAAGTCTGTGAACTGTTCGCTTCTCGCCGTGGTTAGAGTATACCGTTCTTAGCAAAATGGCGCTGTCCAAAAGCGGCTCCAAATCGACTGTAGCTGCCCACGGGCCATAGATGACACGGGTGGACGACGGCTGCGGGGACGTGCAACCGCTGAGCACCTGACCGCCCATTGAAGCAAGAGGCTTCCAACAGTGTCTCCTCGACGACGGCTCAGCGAACGTTGCTGCCTATGGACTTCGGCAGCAGCCATCTGGATCTTGCATTCATGCCGACTATGCTGACTGCTGTTCATCAGCGGCGAAGGCCGAAAGCTGCGCATCAATACCGCAACTGTACGTTCACTGAGTGGCGACTGGTGGCCAGGATGAATTACGTCTTATGGTCCATCGGACAGATGGCCGTTGGAGCGTACGACGTGCAACGTCTGAAAGCAAACACCGTGCGACTATTGTAGGAAGAATACAAGTCAGAGAGGATCCTCTGAGTGATCTTGTCATTCTGGAAGGCACAATGGACCATTATAAGTACACTACTGGCTATTAAAATTGCTACACCACGAAGATAACGTGCTACTGACGCGAAATTTAACCGCCAGGAAGAAGATGCTGTGATATACAAAGAATTAGCTTCTCAGAGCAATCACACAAGGTTGGCGGCGGTGGCGACACCTACGACGCGCAGACGTGAGGAAAGTTTCCAACCGATTTCTCATACATAAATAGCAGTTGACCGGCGTTGCCTGGTGAAACGTTGTTGTGATGCCTCGTGTAAGGAGGAGAAATGCGTACCATCACGTTTCCGACTTTGATAATGGTCGGATTGTGGCCTATGGCGATTGCGGTTTATCGTATCGCGACATTGCTGCTCGCGTTGGTCGAGATCCAATGGCTGTTAGCAGAATATCGAATCGGTGGGTTCAGGAGGGTAATACGGAACGCCGTGCTGGATCCCAATGGCCTCGTATCACTAGCAGTCGAGATGACAGGCATCTAATCTACATGGCTGTAACGGACCGTGCAGCCACGTCTCGATCCCTGAGTCAACAGATGGGGACGTTTGCAAGACAACAACCATCTGCACGAACAGTTCGACGACGTTTGCAGCAGCATGGACTATCAGCTCGGAGACCATGGCTGCGGTTACCCTTGACACTGCATCACAGACAGGGGTGCCTGCGATGGTGTACTCAACGACGAACCTTGGTGCACGAATGGCAAAACGTCATTTTTTCTGATGAATCCAGGTTCTGTTTACAGCATCATGATGGTTGCATCCGCGTTTGGCGACATCGCGGTGAACGCACATTGGAAGCGTGTATTCATCATCGCCATACTGGCGTATCACCCGGCGTGATGGTATGGGGTGCCATTGGTTACACGTCTCGGTCACCTCTTGTTCACATTGACGGCACTTTGAACAAGTGGACGTTACATTTCAGATGTGTTACGACCCGTGGATCTACCCTTCATTCGATCCCTGCGAAACCCTACATTTCAGCAAGATAATTCACGACGGCATGTTGCAGGTCCTGTACGGGCCTTTCTGGATACAGAAAATGTTCGACTGCTGCCCTGGGCAGCACATTCTCCAGATCTCTCACCAATTGAAAACGTATGGTCAATGGTGGCCGAGCAACTGGTTCGTCACAATACGCCAGCCACTACTCCTGATGAACTGTGGTATCGTGTTGAAGCTGCATGAGCAGCTGTATCTCTACACGCCATCCCAGCTCTGTTTGACTCAATGCCCAGGCGTATCAAGGACGTTATTACGGCCAGAGGTGGTTGTTCTGGGTACTGATTTCTCAGGATCTATGCACCCAAATTGCGGGAAAATGTAATCACATGTCAGTTCTAGAATAATATATTTGTCCAATGAATACCCGTTTATCATCTGCATTTCTTCTTGGTGTAGCAATTTTAATGGCCAGTAGCGTATCTTATATCCTTGGGGACCATGTCCATCACTACATACAGTTTGTTCTTCCTCGGCACACAGGCATCCACTGGCAAGATAATACAGGATAATACAACGTGTCACACAAATCCCAATGTACGTACGTTGTTCGAAGAGCACAAAGACGAGTTTACCGTACTCCCCTGGCCACCAAACTCCCAGGCTTTAAACCCAATCGAGAATCAGTGTGTCCATGGATCCTCAACCGACTAACCTAGCGCAAGTGGTCACGGCACTGGAGTCGGCATGGCTCCACATCCCTGTCGGTATTTTCCACAACCTTATGGACTCTCCTCCTGGACGTCTCGCAGCAGTCGGGGCTGCAAAAGGTGGTTATTCAGGCTTTTGACAGGTGGTCAATTTAATATGACAGGGTAGTTCAAAAATGGTTCAAATGGCTCTGAGCACTATGGAACTTAACTTCTGAGGTCATCGCCGGCCGGAGTGGCCGAGCGGTTCTAGGCGCTACAGTCTGGAACCGCGCGACCGCTACGGCCGCAGTTTCGAATCCTGCCTCGGGCATGGATGTGTGTGATGTCTTTAGGTTAGTTAGGTTTAAGTAGTTCTAAGTTCTAGGGGACTGATGACCTCAGATGTTAAGTCCCATAGTGCTCAGAGCCATTTGAACCATTTTTTTCTGAGGTCATCAGTCCCCTAGAACTTAGAACTACTTAAACCTAATTAACATAACGACATCGCACACATCCATGACCGAGGCAGGATTCGAACCTGCGACCGTAGCGGTCGCGCGGTTCCAGACTGTAGCGCCTAGAACCGCTCGGCCACCCCAGCCGGCGACTGGGTAGTCAGTGAAAACCGTGGAACAAAAATATCCAAGATAAGTGTAGATAACACTATCCTATAATAAAAGTGTGATTTTGCAGAAAATGTGTATCCTCAACTCGGTATTTTCTGCGACCTTTTCCAGAGCAATGTCACCGCATAGTTTACAGTTGGCTGGTTAGAAAATGTATAAACTGAAGAATTAACGCGAAAAAGATGAGAGAGTCTATGAATAAATACCACGTAAAAGAGGAAAGTTCCGAACTAATGCGAGGAAATCCTCTACAGAATAGAAGGATTGTGCCACAAGGAAACATTTGAGCTTGAATTTGAAGAATCGGAGTTTAGAACCGTGTTTTCAGTTCTACGGGAAGTCTATTGAAAATGAAAACTCCTGAATACTGGACACTTTTATGTACAATAGTTAACGAAGCGTTATCCAAATGCAAACAGTTTTGTCGGCTGGTGTTTAGTTAATGAATGTTGCCATTTCTCTTGAATATTGATGTTGCTAACAACAAATCCCATGACACTGTATATGTGAGGGGGTAACAGAGTTACCGTCCCGAGACACCAAATCAACGACCAACACGAAGTCCGCGAATTGAGACCGCAGATCTACCAGGCCGTCATTTTCTGGGCAGCCTAGGTCTGTAACCCCGTAGGTAAAAAGGAACAGAGGAAGGTCAGAGCGAAATCGTTAATTGTGGAAGCTGATTTTTTTTTTTTTTTTTTGGCCATTTACCTTGCGATGATCAGCAGCACAGAATTCTTGAAGACATTCCGGCTAGAGAAGAGGCTCAGGAACCCCCTCCTGTCTGTCTTGCTCTTGCCCAAGGCCCGAACCACAGACGAGGCGAATGGAGGTACTGTAGTGCCGTTGGTGGCCGCGATGCGGCGCAGCAGTCGCATCGTCTCCTGCTGGCGGCCTCTGCATGCCAGCCAGCGTGGTGACTCGGGAAACCAGCTGAAACACCGTAAGCATCCAATGAGAGGAATCTTAGTTCTGCACTCGAGAAGTAATGGGCCTGTAATACTGGTTGAAAACATGGTGGAAGAGTCAAAAACTGATTGTCAGTCACGAGCCTCCTCACATTCCACATTAGGCCATTTACTGTCACCTACGGAATGTTTTTCTTCCTTTGTCCATTAGGGCACCTTTTTATTTTGGCTTAAAATGTTTGATCTTGATAGTTTACTTCCATTATTCCATCGTTGTAGATGTTTAGCCCAACTCCAGCCTACCTTTGACCATTGTTTTTCTCTCCTAGTATCGAGGTATACGCTAGGATAAATATATCTATTTCTGTTTATAATTTTAATGTCTGATAATTTCTAATAACATTAAGTGAAATGTAAAATTTCACAAAAAGTGAGCTACTGTATTTTTTAGAAAAAATCTACAATCAATTTTTGTACAACAAACTTTATTGACCGTCTACATTACATAAACGTACTCTTATGAGCCAAAACATTACGACCACTGCCCACCGCGACGTTGGATGCCGCGTGGTGGCGTTGCGGGTACGTGACGCGCTAAGATCAACCTAGCGAAGGTATGGGCTGCAAATGGGGAAATCCATTGAGATAAGCGACTTCGACAAAGGGCAGATTATTATTACGCAGAGTATGTGAAAGAGTATCTCGAAAACGGCGAAGCTGCTTGAACGATCACGTGCTACTATCGTGAGCATCTATAGATATAGATATAGAAGGACAGTGAAACTACCACTAGGCGCTAAATGGTTACACGTCCACGACTCTTCACAGGATGTGAGCTACGGAGGCTTCTCCGCTCTGTAAAGTAGGATAGATGGTGGTCTTTGTCATCTCTGCCGGAAGAGCACAATGTTGGTGCACGAACAGGCGTTTCGGAGCACGCCGTCCATCGTACATCGTTCAACATGGAGCTCAGCAGCAAACCATCCCTACGTGATCATATGTTAACCCAACGTCATCGTCAGTTACGACTGCAGTGAGCACGGGACTATCGGGATTCGACCGTCAATCAATGGAAACGTGTCAGTTCTTCGGGTGAATCACATTTCTGCTACATTAATTTGGTGGTCGTCTCCACACACGCTGTCATCGAGGTGAACGGCAGCTCGAAAAGTGTAGCGCGCCACGGACACCGTGTGGTGGGAGCAGTATTATGCTATGGGAGACGTTTTTCTATTCGTGAACGGGACTGGTGGAAGTAATCGAAGGCACGCTGACAGCTGTGAACTATCTGCATCCCTTCAATGTCATCTTTCAACAGTATAATTGACCTCTCTCTGAGCCAGAAGCGTGCTACAGCAGTTTCAGGACGATTTTAATGAACTTTTGTTGACGCCTAATGTAACTTCTATGAGAGCCACCATTGCGTACGCAAATCAGAGGGCCGTTATTTACGTGAATTACGTGACCTGTGCGTAGGCATCTAATCCCGCATACACTATGTGATCAAAAGTATCCGGACACCCACAAAACATAGGTTTTTTTTTACATTAGGTGCATTGTGCTGCCACTTTCTGCCAGGTACTCCATATCAGCTACCTCAGTAGTCATTAGACATTATGAGAGAGCAGAATGGGGCGCTCCGCGGAACTCACGGACTTCGAATGTGGTCAGGTGATTGGGTGTCACTTGTGTCATACGTCTGTACGCGAAATTTCCACACCCCTAAACATCCCTAGGCCCACTGTTTCCAATGTGATAGTGAAGTGGAAACGTGAAGGGACACGTACAGCACGAAAGCGTACAGGCTGACCTTGTCTGTTGACTGTCAGAGACCGCCGGCAGTTGAAGAGGGTCGTAACGTGTAATAGGCAGACATCTATCCAGACCATCACACAATTTTGCATTTGCTACGTGCTGTACTGCATAATGAAAGGACAAACTGAACACGCTGTGATAAAAGAGTACGTGTTTCGTCTGCGGGTTGTTGCATTACTATGTGTTTATGTGTTTCAAATTTTGAGTTCTGGTTCACACTAATCAAAAGTATCCGAACACCAGCCAGGAGAGCTCAGTTGTTTGCAGCGTGAAACCTGAACTAGTTATTCGACATCATTCACCACCGAGCGAGGTGGCGCAGTGGTTAGCACATTGGACTCGCATTCGGGAGGACGACGGTTCAATCCCGTCTCCAGCCATCCTGATTTAGGTTTTCCATGATTTCCCTAAATCCTTCCAGGCAAATGCCGGGATGGTTCCTTTGAAAGGGCACGGCCGATTTCCTTCCCAACCCTTCCCTAACCCGAGCTTGCGCTCCGTCTCTAATGACCTCGTTGTCGACGGGACGTTAAACACTAACCACCACCACCATCATTCACCAACGACATTTCCACCCTTCTAAAGTTGCCCAAGTCGAAGCTGATGATGATGATGTTGCAATGTGGAAACACGAAGGAACAACCATAGCTAAACCGAGACCACGCAGACTTCATGGCTGACGGACAGGACCTGTCATACACTGAAGCACCAAAGAAACTGGTACAGGCATATGTATTTAAATACAGAGATACGTAAACAGACGGAACACGGCGCTGCGGTCGGCAACGCCTATATAGACAACAAGTACCTGGCGCAGTTGTTACGTCGGTTACTGTTGGTACAGTGGCAGGTTATCAAGATTTAAGTGAGTTTGAACGTGGTGTTATAGTCGGCGCTCGTGCGATGGGACACAACATCTCCGAGGTGGCGATGAAGTGGGGATTTTCCAATACGACCATTTCACGAGTGCACCATGAATATCAGGAATCCGGTGAAATATCTCCGACATCGCGGCGGCCGGAAAAAGATGCTGCAAGAAAGGGACCAACGACGACTGAAGAGAATCGTTCAACGCGGTAGAAGTGCAACCAGGCCACAAATTGCTACAGATTTTAATGCTGGGCCGTCAACAAGTGTCAGCGTGCGAACCATTCAACGAAACATCTTCGGTATGTGCTTTCGGAGCCGAAGGTCCATTTGTGTACCCTTGATGACTGCACGACGCCAAAGCTTTATGCTGCGCCTGGGCCTGTCCACACCGACATTGGACTGTTGGTGACTAGAAACATGTTGCCTGGTCGGACGAGTCTCGTTTCAAATTGTATCCAGCGGATGAACGTGTGCGGGTATGGAGACAACACCATGAATCCATGGACCCTGCGTGTCAGCAGGGGACTGTTCAAGGTGGTGGAGACTCTGTAATGGTGTGGGGCGTGTGCAGTTGGAGTGATCTCTGATACGTCTAGATATGATTCTGACAGTTGACACGTACGTAAGTATCCTGTCTGATCACCTGCATCCATTCATGTCCATTGTGCATTCCGACGAACTTGGGCAATATTAGCAGGACAGTGGGGCACCCCACACGTCCAGAAGTGCCACAGAATGATTCGAGGAACACTCTTCTGAGTTTAGACACTTCCGCTGACCACCAAACTCCCCAGACACGAAAGTTATTGAGCATATGTGGGATGCCTTGCAACGTGCTGTTCAGAAGAGATCTGCACCCCCTGTACTCTTACAGATTTATAGACAGCCCTACAGGATTCATGGTGTCAGTTCCTTCCAGCACTACTTCAGACGAGTCCATGCGTGCTCGCGTAGGGGGGGGGAGTGCCTACACGATATTAGACAGGTGTACCAGTTTCTCTGGTCTGGCTCTTCATTGTATATTGCGGAGAGTGGTTGTAAAAAAATTCGCATGACATTAGCGAAAGGAATCGCTGGTGAGTTCCACAGTGGTACAGGCAGTCCAGCTAGCACAACGACTGTGCGTGCGGTGTTAAAAAGAATGGGTACAATGGCTGAACAGCTCCTCATAGGCCACACACTACCGCAGTCAGTGTTAAATGGTGGTTGAAGTGGTGTAAACGCCGACGCCACTCGCCAGTGGATGGATGGACACGAGTGATTTGGAATGAAGAATAACGCTACGTCCCGTGACAATCTGATGGAAGTGTTCGGGCTTGGCGAATACCTGGAGAACGTTACCTGCCAATCTTATGCAATGCCAGCAGTGGCCTACAGAGGAGGAGTTATTGGTATGGGGGTGCTTTTTGTGGTTAGGGTGTGGTCTCCTTATTATGGTTAAGAAAGCGCTAAATGCGGAAGGATAGGAAACCATTTTATAACATTGTGTATCACTGCTGTGTATCACTGTCAACATATGATACGCACTGCCGCAAAAAAACAAACGCGAGACAGAAGATCTACGCCTACAAATTAGTCTGCATTTCACAATTAAGTGCCTGGCAGACGGTTCATCGAACCACATATGAGCTATTTCTTTACCGTTCCACTCTCGAATGCTGCGCGGGGAAGACGAGCACTTAAATCTTTCTGTGGGAGCTCGGATTTCTCTTATTTTATCATGACGATCATTTCTCGCAATGTGGTTGGCCGCCAACAGAATATTTTCGCAATCGGAGAAGAAAGTTGGTACACACATCAAAAAACGTTTTGTATCAACCCGATTCCCAGAACTCCTGAAGGTAGACATTGACTGTGGATATTGTACCACATAGATAGTCCCTTTGACTGTTCAGAGATGTCACTAATCCCACACAAAGATGTAAACAACCATGCATGAGCAGCACCTATTAGACGGAGGGGGTCCGACAGCCGATCAGTTCCAGTCATTCCACCAGGAAGGAGGTACACGGCTCGTGTTGTCTGTAGTTCAACCATGCCTAGACGGTCAATACCGCTCTCAGCAAGGAAAGTGTCCAGGCGTCTCGGAGTGAACCAAAGTGATGTTGTTCGGACATGGAGGAGATACAGAGAGACAGGAACTGTCGATGGCATGCCTCGCTCAGGCCACCCAAGGGCTACTTCTACATTGGATGACTGCTATCTACAGATTGTGGCTCGGAGGAACCCTGACAGCAACGCCACCATGTTGAATAACGCTTTTCGTGCAGGCACAGGATATCGTGTTACGACTCTTAACTGTGCGCAATAGGCTGCATGATGCGTAACTTCACTCCCGACGCCCATGGCGAGGTCAATCTATGCACCCACAAAACCATGGAGCGCTGTACAGATGGGCCCAACAACATGCTGAATGGACCGCTCAGGATTGGCATCACGTTCTCTTCACCGATGAGTGTCGCATATGACTTCAACCAGACAATCGTCGGAGACGTGTTTGGAACAACCCGGTCAGTCTGAACACCTTAGACACACTGTCTAGCGAGTGCAGCAAGGCGGAGGTTCCCTTTTGTTTTGGGGTGACATTATGTAGGGCCGACGTACGCCGCTGGTGGTCATGGAAGGCCCCGTAACGGCTGTACGATGCGCGAATGCCATCCTACGACCGATAGTGCAACCATATCGGCAGTATATTGGGGAGGCATTCGTCTTCACGGACGACAATTCGCGCCCCCATCGTGCACATCTTGTGAATGATTTCCTTCAGGATAGCGACATCGCTCGACTAGAGTGGCCAGCATGTTCTCCAGACATGAACTCTTCGAACATGCCTGGGATAGATTGAAAAGGACTGTTTATGGACGACGTGACCCACGAACCACTCGAAGGCATCTAAGCCGAATCGCCGTTGAGGAGTGGGTCAATCTGGACCAACAGTGCCTTGATGAACTTGTGGATAGTATGCCACGACGAAAACAGGCATGCATCAATGTAAAACTTTTTTGATGTATGTAATTAAAATTTTATGAGAAGAACTTGCCGCAATGAAGAACTCTTTGTTTTAATGATTATCACCCCAATTGCGTTCTCTAAATGTTCTGTCAATAAATAGGAGTCTTTGGTCTGCTTTATCCACAATATTACCTATGTGACCCCGTTCCAGTTTAAGTTATTCGTAATCGTACTCCCTAAGAAATTTACTGTATGTATAGCATTCAGATTTATATGATTTATCATGTAACCGAAATTTAGCAGATTTCATGTGGACGACTTCATCACACTTTTCATCATTTGGAGTCTGTTGTCACTTTTCGCATCATACAGATATCTTGTCTGAATTATTTTGCAATTGGTTTTGTTCATCTGATGACTTTAAAAGATAATAAATGACAGCATCATCGGCAAAAAATCTAAGAGGGTCACTCAGATTGTCTCCTAAGTCGTTTATATAGATCACGAGTAGTAGAGAACCTATAACACTTTCTTGGGGAAAGTCAGATACACTTCTGTTTTATTCCTAGACTTTCCGTCAATTACTCGTACTCCGAACTGTACTACAGTATCGAGTAGTACAGTAAAGATGTTCAAGGGTTAAGAGAAAAATGGGCAGTACTGTTTTTAGCAGCACGTACCTTGAATGAACGGCCTAAGTTTTGTTCTCAAAGACGTTGCACTACTTGCACTGTCGACATTAGTGCGGTTGCGCTGATATTTGCAATGCAGATACAAAGGGGGATAATTATTAAAATTAGTGCAGTCACTCTGTAGCGAACCGCAGGATACCATGAGTACGTTGCATTAAAATACTCTTGAAATAAGAGGTGTGGGTATAAAACAACGTGACATGCTGTCACAGAGTAAATACGCATGCGCTGAAGATGAAAGAGTAACTGCTGTGAAGCGTGAAAGCTTCTCAGTCCAATGCGACAAATCAGTGTGGCCATAGCCTTCACTTGTGTAACAGCTGTCATTTTGTTTTGCCGAAAAAATTATAAGTATAATAATAGAACAAGGAATTGTCATGAAGTTTCACATGAAATTTGAAAAAAATAAAAAACTCTACTGACATCTGTCTTTTACTAAAAGAAGTGTATGATGAAGACTATTTATCACGTACGCGAGTTTCTGAGTGGTATAAAGAGCTCCTAAAATGGCCGACAGGACGTTGAAGATGACACGCCCGGGACACCATTCAGCATCAAAAACGGATGAAAATATCGAAAAGTAGGTAATCTGATTCTATCTGACCGTCGGTTGAGTATTCGATAGATTTCTGAAACTGTAGGAATTGACAAAGAATGTGTGAGTCAAATTTTGCGGAACCGGTTCAATATGGGAAAAGAATGTGCGGAAGTGGTGCCGTCCGCAGCTCGTGGTCGTGCGGTAGCGTTCTCGCTTCCCACGCCCGGGTTCCCGGGTTCGATTCCCGGCGGGGTCAGGGATTTTCTCTGCCTCGTGATGACTGGGTGTTGTGTGCTGTCCTTGGGTTAGTT
This sequence comes from Schistocerca nitens, assembly GCF_023898315.1. NCBI lineage: Eukaryota > Metazoa > Arthropoda > Insecta > Orthoptera > Acrididae > Schistocerca > Schistocerca nitens. Next base: position 388,568,265 of record NC_064617.1, read on the forward strand.
AGGTTTAAGTAGTTCTAAGTTCTAGGGGACTGATGACCATAGATGTTAAGTCCCATAGTGCTCAGAGCCATTTCTGAACTGGTGCCGAAAATTCTCACAATCGAGCAAAAAGAAGTTCGCGAAAATGTTTGTACTGACACTTTAAATACCACTGAAAATGATCCTAATGTCTCAGCAAGAGTGACACATATGACGTATGTTTTTTTTTTTTTTTTTTTTTTCACTTACGATCCATGCATCGGAAGGACCCAGATTGATCAAAACGAAAAAGCTCGAATGAGCAAAAAAAGATTCAAAGGGATGACGATTGCTTTTTTTTCGATATTCAAGGAATTGTGTATCTTCAGTGGTTTCCTGAAAGTAACTTGCCAGGGTAGCAGAGAGAACTAACGCGCTGCTTCCTGAATTCGGGTAGGCGCGCCGGCCCCGGATCGAATCCGCCCGGCGGATTAACGACGACGGCCGGTGTGCCGGCCAGCCTGGATGTGGTTTTTAGGCGGTTTCCCACATCCCATTAGGTGAATACCGGGCTGGTCTCCAAGTTTCGCCTCATTTACACGCGTCGCAGACATCTGAAACTCGTCCGCACTGTTTCACGATTTACACTCGACGCAGACAGTTGGGGTACACTGATTCCATCCTGGGGGGGTACGGGGTGGCGGCAGGAAGGGCATCCGGCCGTCCCTCACACTAACATTGCCAAATCCGTTGTAACCACGAGGACCCTGTGACTGCTGCGGGACTATGGCGTAAGCGAAAGAAAGAAAGAAAGTGGTTTCCTGAAAGTCAAAGTATTAATCAAAAAGTATTAATCGACATTACTACCTTCAAGTTCGTATTCAACGACCCGAATAGTGAAAGAACTAGTAATAGGTTCTGTATCAAGACAATGCACTGGCACACCCTGCACTGTATGTTAAGAGGTTCCTAGTGAAGTGCAGGAGCCCAGCATTAGACCAGCCACCTTATTCGCCTGTCCTAGCACGACGTGACTTTTATCTATTCACCAAGGTCAAATCTGGATTAAAAGGAACAAGAGTCCATTCCGTTGAAGCAGTGAAAGTAAAGGCAGATTTCCAGCATTGTTTTCACCAAAGGGAAATTTGCACGGAGAGTTGTAGGGATAAAGGAGGGGAGTACACTGAGGGTGACAGAAAACTACATATACTATGTTTTTGAAACAAAATTTGGAAATTTGTGGTAAGATCTTATGGGACCAAATTGCTGAGGTCATCGGTCCCTAAGCTTACACACTACTTAATCTAACTTAAACTAACTTACGCTAAGGACGTCACACACACATACACATGCCCGAGGGAGGACTCGAACCTCCGACGAGGGGAACCGCGCGGACGTGACTCCTCAAACCGCGCGGCCATCCCGCGCGGGCGAAACAAAATGTTTACAGCAATAGTCCCATTATTTTATGGCCACACTTCGTATCCCTGAACAACGTTTGGATCTTGTCGGTGTGGTTCGCGTTCACACTGTGTACAGATAATGGGCGCTCACTGCTGCGATGCGTACAAGTACACTGTGCTGAGGGCCCACGACTGAACACCACGTGTTTACATGTGGTCATCCAACAGCAACTGTGACAGGAAAACACTTCCGAAGGGATCTACTGTCACTGGCGTGTCATTAAAGTGTCGTTTAGGTTGAGACCGCGTTGTGAAACTCGTTTTTTGAAATCAGTGTTGCATGGTTGTGTGCGCATTATCAGTGTGCATTTCAGTTTCTTCATTTTATGGGTAGAAGAACCATTTTTGTCTCTGAAGTGTTAGTTTTGACTATTACATCGATGGCGGTCGTGTTGAAGCTTGTCTGCTTAAAATCAGTGCAAAAGAGAAGCACATGCATGTTTGAATTCATGACTGGATAAACAAAAGATGTGAGCTACAGCATCCAGCTACTAAATTTTGGTACATTACTTCAGAAGCTACTTCAGCCACATAGGAGTGACGTCAGAACGATTCACAGCTCTTAATAAAGATCCAGATGCTGTAAGGACAGTAAATTCGTTAATACGTGAAACGTTTTTGTCGAATTTGAAACTCCTTTTTGGTAAGTGGAGCTTCTTGTTTTTCGTCCCTACTGTATCCCCATCACGTTCTAAAGTCTATAGCTGCCAAATATGTTGTAATCTTTGCGATGCCACCTATTTTGGAAGTTCCTTATGTAGCTTACTGGGAGGTCTTTATGCCTGCATGGTACCACTCTAGTGGTCGACATCGGTGCCAACGTCTGGCTGCATCAGTAACGACCCCATCATCCACTTACTGCTTCCCGCGGAGTGCATCCTTCATCTGGTCGAACAGATGGACATCGGAAGATACGAGTCGGAAGATACGAGTTGCAGGCTGTAGAGCGGACGAGGAAGAACAGTCCAATGAAGTTTCGTAAGGCCCTGTCGGGTGTGCAGACTTGTGTGTGCCCTTATGTTTTCATGGAGAAGGAGAAATTCGTTTGCATTTTTTGTGGCGACGAACACGTTGAAATAGTTTCTTCAATTTACTGGGGGTTGAACAACACACTTCAGAGTTGATCATTGCACCAGGAGGGAGGACATCAAACAGAATAACCCCTTTAGAATCCCAAAAGACAGTCGTCATGACTTTAACTGCTGAGGGTGCGGGTTTGAACTGTTTTTTTTTCGGAGAAGAGATGATGTGATGCCACTCCATGGATTACTGATTTGTTACCGGGTCGAAGTGATGAACCAGTGTTTAATCACCTGTGACCATTTTCGACAAAAGAATTGTCACGAGTAGCCTTCAACACGCAAGCAACTCCGCACAGATGGTCCTTCGTTGCTCTTTATGGTCTTATCTTAGGGGGCGAGGGTCAGATCACCGAAGATAAGCGCTATCGGGCTTGGCCGGCACTTCGATGGGTGACCATCCGGGCCGCCATGCGCTGTTGCCATTTCTCTGGGTGCACTCAGCCTCGTGATGCCAATTGAGGAGCTACTCGACCGAATAGTAGCGGCTCCAGTCAAAGAAAGCCATCGTAACGACCGGGAGAGCGGTGTGCTGACCACACGCCCCTCCTATCCGCATCCTTAGCTGAGGATGACACGGCGGTCGGATGGTCCCGATGGGCCACTTGTGGCCTGAAGACGGAGTGCTTTAGGGGGTGAAGAGCCCAGTGAGCACACACCTTTGAGTACACCAACTGGAGGACGAGTGTGTCAGCTCTACCAACCGAGACGTCCAGTTGAGCAGCGAGGTGTTTGATTGTGAGCTGTCTATCACCTCGCATGTGAGTGTCCGAATGTTCCAAATTGTGGGAGTCACAGCGGAAAATCGAACAGGTTTATACAATCTTGTAGCGGTGAGGACAGACGCGTCGCCCAACGACTCTCCTCGCTTTTGTTCACTGCCAAGTGTCCGCACACATTCTGCAAACGCCTATGAATATCTTCGATACTGTGGTTTTCCGGCAGAACAGCAAACCCCGTTGCAGGCGCCATTTTGAAGGCTATGGATAGCGTATCAGAGCTTCACGACACTACAGGGACTAAATCGGGAATATTCCACGGTGTCCCACAAACTCGACATTTTTTCAACCGAAATGAGCCGACAAAAATAAGTGTTGGATTACTTACTGAACGGTCCTCGTATATTGCCGGCCGGAGTGGCCGTGCGGTTCTAGGCGCTACAGTCTGGAACAGGGCTACCGCTACGGTCGCAGGTTCGAATCCTGCCTCGGGCATGGATGTGGGTTATGTCCTTAGGTTAGTTAGGTTTAATTAGTTCTAAGTTCTAGGCGACTGATGACCTCAGAAGTTAAGTCGCATACTGCTCAGAGCCATTTGAACCCTCGTATATTTCAAGCTGAAAAGAATATTTCCTCTTTAAAATTCAGCATCGACGGCTTTGACAGCTCGTGCAGATAGGCAGACAATATGCCGTTTAGTTTACTGCCTCGTTAGCAGTCGGCTGAGACTTATTGCACTGGCTGCCCACCCTGACGTGTGGTTTTGTTCAAGACTGCATGACAGCGCCCTTGATAGTGGAGACGTTTCTCTTTACCACATTCGTTCTTAAATATCATAAAAATTGACATACTCAAATTTAAATTGTAAGTAGGCTGTTTAGGTTTTTATACTGGTAACGCCACGTAGCGCTCTGTATGAAAATCACTGGCTGTGCTGTGTGCAGTCTGTGGCTGGTTAGCATTGTTGTAACATTCGCTATTGTAGTGTTGGGCAGTTGGCTGTTAACAGCGCGTAGCGTTGCGCAGTTGGAGGTGAGCCGCCAGCAGTGGTGGATGTGGGGAGAGAGATGGGGGAGTTTTGAGAGCGGATGATCTGGACATGTGTCCATCAGAGACAGTAAATTTGTAAGACTGGGTGCCATGAACTGCTATATATATATTATGACTTTTGAACACTATTAAGGTAAATACATTGTTTGTTCTCTATCAAAATCTTTCATTCGCTAACTATACCTATCAATAGTTAGTGCCTTCAATAGTTTGAATCTTTTATTTAGCTGGCAGTAGCGGCGTTCGCTGTATTGCAGTAGTTCGAGTAACGGAGATTTTTGTGAGGTAAGTGATTTGTGAAAGGTATAGGTTAATGTTAGTCAGGGCCATTATTCGTAGGGATTATTGAAAGTCAGATTGCGTTGCGCTAAAATTATTGTGTCAGTTTAGTGTTGATCAGAATAGGTAAAGAGCGAAATGTCTGAGTACGTTCAGTTCTGCTCAGCTGTTTGAAAATAAAATAACGTAAGGGGTTTACCGGCACAGTAATTCATTAATTCTTCTAAGGGGACGTTTCAAAATTACCTTGGATTTAAACACCCTCTACTTCTCATACATGGTAGTGTATGTGCTTAGCGTAAATTTGAGTCACATCGAAGTTAACAAATAATGCTAAAGTCAATGTGGCACTTCATTCCTTGAAAGGGGTCTGGTTTTCCGACAATCATGAGCTGCATACTCATAGGCATCAGCCGGCAGGGAGGACACACTGACAGTGCATTTATCTTGAAAAGAAAAGGAAAGAAAGATTAGAGTTTAACGTCCTGTCGACAGACCTGTCATTAAAGACGAATAAACAGCTCTCGCTGCCTTAACATTCGGACCTGGTGGTCTAGCGGTATAACGCCTGTCTGAACAAAGAAATGGCGTAGGATCACTGTACATTTCAGTCTTTGTTTAACCCAACCCGCACGTCTTAAAAACGTAAAGATCCACCAGGAACGACTCGTGGTTCGGAATCCACATTAAATTGCAGGACCTCTTTCCCCGCATAGTATTACAGGATAACACGCCACCGAAGTGGTGTAAAATTGGAGAACTTGCACCAGGCCGTTGGGATACTCAGAGTTATTGTTATTACAGCCTTGATGCAGTCTTTCAGAAGAAGAACCGCATCTTCTCATCAGCTAATCACTCAGTTGTCTTCACGAGCTGGATGAACTGCCTACACTCCAAGGAAGAAGAAAAGTTTCAGTCGGAAAGTACATTATTAAATATAAACTATTTTTAATCATATCTTTTCCCAGCTAACGAGAATTCATTGATATTTTATCAGTGTGTGTTCTGTGCCACAAATGTTGGTGGGGTTCGTGTTAATATTTTAGATGTGTACTAATCTTCTACTGACAATATCATGTCGTCTGTTTTAAATGAGTTTCACGTTACGTATCAGCACAAGAGTTGTGAAGCACTCGTTCAACTCAGAGACTCTGTAGTTCATGGTTCCGCCTCCCACAGTAGCCTCTGCCATTGGTTGTATGTATTGTATATTAACTAGGGATCTAGAAACGACGGAGAGGTCCGTCCCCGCCGCAGCCGCAGTGCTCCACAACCCCACGACGACTACTGCAGTCCAATTCAGCCCTCCGCCATCCCACACTGAACCCAGGGTTATTGTGTGGTTCGGCCATCGGTGGACCCCCCCCTCCCCTCCCCCACGCAACGTCTCACACCAGACGAGTGCAAGCCCTATGTTTGCGTGGTAGAGTAATGGTGGTGTACGCGTACGTGGAGAAGTTGTTTGCGCAGCAATATCCGACCTAGTGTAGCTAAGGCAGAATAAAGGGAACCACCCCGCATTCGCCGAGGCAGATGGAAAACCGCCTAAAAACCATCCACAGAGTGGCCCGCTCACCGGATCTCGACACAAGTCCGCCTGGCGGATTCGTGCCGGGGACCAGGCGCTCCTTCCCACTCTGGATGGCCGTGTGTTAGACCGCTCGGCTAACCGGGCGGGCTTGCCTTTGGTTAAGTAGTGCAGAGCATGTATTTAAGCAATACTTTGAGTGCAGAGCCTATCCAACCGATCAGGTGTCTCGGAGTCCAGTTTCGAGTTCGATACGGCAGCGTTGGCGGGCAGTTTTCCACTCTTCTTTTCTACATTAAGCTACGAATATCATACTGCGTACTGGTGACTGGAGTATAGACATATGTTTTGTGTATTACTGAGATGGGTATTTGGAAGCTACTTCACTCAGGATTATTGATTATTGCTTACCGCGCTGTCGTAATTCTATATCACATGATTTACAGGTTCAGTTTGGAGGTGTGCTTTGCAATTGCGTATTCATGTAAGCAAGATCAGCTCTGTGTTTAGTTCACATCTACGTTTAAATACACGAGGATCAATATCTAATTTCATTTAGTCATCCAAGCGTACTGGTAATCTTACACATTGCTTCATCACTCTCTAAATAATATTATGGAGTTTAGAAAACTTATGCCGTATTTTTCTATTTTTGTAAATATGCGGTACTATAGAGCCAAGTGGTCCATTAGAGAACATACACTACTGGCCATTAAAATTGCTGTACCAAGAAGAAATGCAGATGATAAACGGGAATTCATTGGACAAATATATTATACTAGAACTGACATGTGATTACATTTTCACGCAATTTAGGTGCATAGATCCTGAGGAATCAGTACCCAGAACAACCACCTCTGGCCGTAATAACGGCCTTGATACGCCTGGGCATTGAGTCAAACAGAGCTTGGATGGCGTGTACACATACAGCTGCCAATGCAGCTTCAACACGATACCACAGTTCATCAAGAGTAGTGACTGGTGTTTTGTGACGAGCTAGTTGCTCGGCCACCATTGACCAGACGTTTTCAATTGGTGAGAGATCTGGAGAATGTGCTGGCCAGGGCAGCAGTCGAACATTTTCTGTATCCAGAAAGGCTTGTAGAGGACCTGCAACAAGTGGTCGAGCGTTATCCTGCTGAAATGTAGGGTTTCGCAGGGATCGAATGAAGGATAGAGGCACGGGTCGTAACACATCTGAAACGTTCCACTGTTTAAAGTGCCGTAAATGCGAACAAGAGGTGACCCTATACCATCACGCCGGGTGATACGTCAGTATAGCGATGACGAATACACGCTTCCAATGTGCGTTCACCGCGATGTCGCCAAACACGGATGCAATCATAATGATGCTGTAAACAGAACCTAGATTCATCAGAAAAAATGACGTTTTGCGATTCGTGCACCCAGGTTCATCGTTGAGTACTCCATCGCAGGCGCTCCTGCCTGTGATTCAGCGTGAAGGATAACCGCAGCCATGGTCTCCGAGCTGATAGTCCATGCTGCTGCAAACGTCGTCGAACTGTTCGTGCAGATGGTTGTTGTCTTGCAAACGTCCCCATCTGTTGACTCAGGGATCGAGACGTGGCTGCATGATCCGTTACAGCCATGCGGATAAGATGCCTATCATCTCGACTGCTAGTGATACGAGGCCGTTGGGATCCAGCACGACGTTCCGTATTACCCTCTTGAACCCACCGATTCCATATTCTGCTAACAGTAATTGGATCTCGACCAACGCGAGCAGCATTGTCGCGATACGATAAAGCGCAATCGCGATAGGCTACACTCCGACCTTTATCAATGTCGAAAACGTGATGGTACGCATTTCTCCTCCTTACGGAAGGCATCTTAATAACGTTTCACCAGGCAACACCGGTCAACTGCTGTTTGTGTATGAGAAATCGGTTGGAAACTTTCCTCATGTCAGGAAGTTGTAGGTGTCGCCACCGGCGCCAACCTTTTGTGAATGCTCTGAAAAGCTAATCATTTGCATATCACAGCATCTTCTTCCTGTCGATTAAATTTCTCGTCTGTAGCACATCATCTTCGTGGTGCAGCAATTTTAATGGCCAGTAGTGTGTGTATGTGTTATTCATGAGCTTTTGAGATCATTATCCGAATAATAACTGAACAGCTTAGGTGAACATGAAAGAGAGGGACAAGCACTTTCGAGAACAATAGACATCGGGAAAGTAGAAGCAAAATCAGACTATATAAAACAAATTGTAATGCTAATAGACAATTCGCGACTAGATGAAGCAACAGAAGGGATAGGAGAATTCCTAAGACAAGCCACCAACCGCAGGTACAAAAGAGGAGCGAACAGATCGTTCAACACGGAGTGTTACAGGCTAAGAAAACGCGTACTAGAAAGCCTACACCAACTTAAACGGCGCTCAAGGAACCCTACTCTCCACAGGATTTGAGACGAAAACCGATATATCTATAAGGAAACACTACAAGAAAAAAAGAGAACGTTCTGGGAAAGAGAAGGTAAGAAATTAGTAGAGGAAGCCAAAAGAGACCCATGTATTGCACTACACCCCAGAAAACGATCCGAAACACATTACATCAGTATGAAAGAATGGAAGATGTACTTCGACAACATGCTGAAGAAGAGGCGACTAAAAGACAGACCAGAAAGCAAACAGGAGACAGTGCTGCAAACAACTACGGAATGTATCCCGCTGGCCACAGAAGAGGTCGAACAGCACCAAGAACAAAAAAGCTGCAGGCCCTGCCAGACTGTATAGCGAATATTTAAGAGAAATACGTATACATCTACATCTACATCTACATGGATACTCTGCGAATCACTCTGAAGTGCCTGGCAGAGGGTTCATCGAACCATCTTCACAATTCTCTATTATTCCAATCTCGTATAGCGCGCGGAAAGAATGAACACCTATATCTTTCCGTACGAGCTCTGATTTCCCTTATTTTATCGTGGTGATCGTTCCTCCATATGTAGGTCGGTGTCAACAAAATATTTTCGCATTCGGAGGAGAAAGTTGGTGATTGGAATTTCGTGAGAAGATTCCGTCGCAACGAAAAACGCCTTTCTTTTAATGATGTCCAGCCCAAATCCTGTACCATTTCTGTGACACTCTCTCCCATATTTCGCGATAATACAAAACGTGTTGCCTTTCTTTGAACTTTTTCGATGTACTCTGTCAGTCTTATCTGGTAAGGATCCCACACCACGCAGCAGTATTCTAAAAAGAGGACGGACAAGCTTAGTGTAGGCAGTCTCCTTAGTAGGTCTGCTACACTAAGTGTGCTGCCAATAAAACGCAGCCTTTGGTTAGCCTTCGCCACAATATTTCCTATGTGTCCTTTCCAATTTAAGTTGTTCGTAATTGTAATACCTAGGTATTTAGTTGAATTTACGGCTTTTAGATTAGACTGATTTATCGTGTAACCGAAGTTTAAAGAGGTTCTTTTAGCACTCATGTGGATGACCTCACACTTTTCGTTATTTAGGGTGAATTGCCACTTTTCGCACCATTCAGATATCTTTTCTAAATCGTTTTGCAGTTTGTTTTGATCTTCTGATGACTTTATCAGTCGATAAACGACAGCGTCATCTGCAAACAACCGAAGACGGCTGCTCAGATAGTCTCCCCTGTTTTACTCCATGACTTTCCATCAATTACTACGAACTGTGACCTCTCTGACAGGAAATAAAAAATCCAGCCACATAACTGAGACGACATTCCATAAGCACGCAATTTCACTACCAGCCGCTTGTGTGGTACAGAGTCAAAAGCATTCCGGAAATCCAAAAATACGGAATCGATCAGAAATCTCTTGTCAATAGCACTCAGCACTTCTTGTGAATAAAGAGCTAGTTGTGTTTCACAGGCACAATGTTTTCTAAACCCATGTTGACTGTGTGTCAATAGACAGGTTTCTTCGAGGTAATTCATAATGTTTAAACACAATATATGTTCCAAAATCCTGCTGCATATCGACGTTAACGATATGGGCCTGTAATTTAGTGGATTACTCCTACTACCTTTCTTGAATAAATGTGTGACCTATGCAACTTTCCAGTCTCTTGGTACGGATCTTTCGTCGAGGGAACGGGAAGTTGTTTCACTAATCCGATGATATTTACTTCTACGTTACTCATGTTGGCGGCTGTTCTCGATTCGAATTCTGGAATATTTATTTCATCTTCTTTTGTGAAGGCATTTAATACAAACGCCAATGTGAGCAAGACTCTATAGCAAGCGCATACAATTAGCCTCCATTCCAAAACAGTGGAGACAGTAATTAACAAAAGCGCTACATAATGGGAAAGGGGACCTCAAGAACCCTAGAAAATACAAAGGTATAGCACTATAAAACTTACGTTTCAAAGAAGTCACAAAAAAGAATAAAGGAAAGAATAAAGCAAACAATGGACGAACACCTCCCCGCGAGATAAACAGATTGGTCAGGAAAGGAAGATCTGCTCTGACGACAATAGAGCTCCTGCTAAAGAGCCCTTGGAGACAGAGGAAAATTTTGTATAGTATTTATAGACTCCAAAAAAGCCTTTGACTGTATAAACAGAAAGCTACTGAAATAAAACTAGAAGATGCAACATATGGACAAGAATCATTAGCGCAATAATGCGATGGAACGAAACAAGTGTCTCGGACAACCTCTCCCGATCAGATCCGATACTCCAATCAAACGGAGTACTTCAGGGAGACTTACTGAGTCCTCTGTTATTTATCCTAGCATCGGAAGAAATAGTAAGAATTCCCAAAAGGAACGGTGCAATCTCAAACGCTTAAGCAGACGATATTGTAATAGGCTCAAAAGAGATTGCAAACCTACAAGAAGCAGTTTACGATATTGAAGATTGGTGCGTCGAACGCGGCTTCGAAATAAATGAGGCAAAAACAGAAATGATCGTTCTCAGAAATAGTGAAAAAGCACCAGCCTCAGCTGAGATACGAGAGAGAAAACTGTAAATCGTACCAGACTTCGAGTGGTAGGGGTGACAATATAACAAGTGCAAAATGTTTCACAAAACATGTAACAGAGAAAGAAATGCAAGCAATAATGACTATTCATGAAATAGAACACATTAGACCCCTCAGACTAGAGATAGCAATGCCTCTATCCAGAGCCAAAATATCCCCAGTACTGACGTATGACATAGAAATCATCGGACTACATCTCACGGTGAAAAACATAACGATTCTAGAAAGAGTAAAGGCGATCTACGTATAGAAAGCAATCGGAATGTCCAAAACAACACGGTCCAGACATTCTGGCGAGGGAATCATTCCTTACTGAAGACCTATGGACAATCCTGACGGTATCCAACATTAGAGCTTCGGAAAGTCTACTAAAAACGTAGAAGGAAAAAATGGAAGACGTAATTCCAGAATTTTACAGCACAGACGCAGTGATTGACCGAACATGTACAAAGGAAAACTTCGAGATGAGACACGTGATCACCAGAATGGTATCCACAACCTTATGTGCAACAACGCGTCATATCATGAACCAAACGCAATGTCTGAGTGTGAACTGTGTCATTGAATATGCAAACGATACCATATAGAACTCTGTACAAAAACGATACGATCAGTAAGTGACCATGCAAACCAGCATGCGTAAAATTTATGTTTCGTATGTTATTATAATTGTAGTTTGAACTTGAATGGCTACTTGGCTGCACTAATATTATTACTATTATTAGTTGCACCTTTGCTCATTTAAGCTTTATTCTCTCAACTACCATAATATATAAATGCAAGGTAACAGAAGTGAACTGCGGCCAGCGTAATTAATCTTTCTGGAAACTCCCTTTACTAAAGACGTTATTTTCTGATGTCATATAAAATGTTAATAATGTTAATATAAAACGATTGCAAGTCACTGTGGACTTCAAGACTCGTCCTGCAGGAATGAAGTCTCTAGATTTTGCTTTCGGATGAAATATTTTTCTTCCTACAAGTTGTAGAATATACCATGTGCAATTACATCTGCATTGTACGAGTGTCTCCTACAAGGAGGGATGCATTTATACTGATAGGTTGTACTAGGGCAGTTGAAAATCTTGGTTACGATTTATCTTAATTTACTTCATTGTTTCCTTGGACTATAAAAATTCGCTGACTGTATCATATTTAATTAATTCAGATCGCTTTGATTTTCATTCATGGGTCAAATTTCATAAAAAGGGATAACATTTTGAGGGCATAATGCCGGAATCATAACTTGATATGCATTCGCAAGTAAAACTTACAAGGTAGTGGCAGCTTCCATCTGTCAACCATTACCCAGGCCATCTTTTGTGTGGGTCTTTTGACGGGCACATTTTTTAGCTTACCTGTAGTCTTTAATTAGTTCATATAAACTGTCAGTGTATGCATTTCAGATTTGTTCTGACAATTAATTTTAGTTATTTGGTGCATAATTTTCCCAGTGGCGTGTTCATCAAGCGTGCTGCCACTATGACTGTTCTTTCTGCAAGTATTAAAATCTTCCTTGTCTTCTTTTAAATGTAACTTTGTGCACTTGTGAGAATTTCATAACGCGAGAGCTTAACTTTGCTATAAATTATCTTTTGGGAGTTCGAGAGATTAATGCATGCTGCAAGCAGAATCACTGGGATGTTTTGTTACTATTTTATGCAGCATTCAAGTCCTCCTGATTTTATATGAATTTAAATTAATTTATGGGAAAGCTCAGATTAACAGTGGGAGCTATTTTGATCACATTTGTCAGAAATTCTTGTTTCATGCGATATTCTATTACGTAGAACAGTGCGAGAGGTAAAAGTTGACTGCAAAGTGTAAAAGTTAGATGATGGTGTATGTATCCTTCCACAAGAGAATTCTTACTGTGTATTATAACTGTTTTTCATGTCTATGATTCTACTGCTTCCACTGCTGTGCTAATATGCTTGTAATTGTTAATTTAAAGGTAAGACTCATTTATCTAATAATTATGAAGAAACTTCTACGTACAATGAATCTTAATCAGTGTGGTACACTTAACTGATACATTACAGTGATATGATGGTACTAGGATATTTTAGAGCTTGTTCTGTAACTACTGTTATTGCATTTCACAGTATTATTAATCATTTTTGTGTGCTTGCAAGGTTGCAGGGGATAAATTAATTATTCTGTCTGTGGTACTCGCAGAGAGATTATTAGTGTGTGATTCACTATTGGCTCTGAATTTTTTTTGTGTGGATTCTGCACTGCTTCTGTACACATGCGGCGTTTTCATGCTTCAAAGCTTGGTGAATTGAAACACTTATTTATTTTTCTATTCAGCTTTCATGAATTAAGATTTGAGCGACAGAAATTTTCTTATTGGTGTATTGTGATTTGAATTTCAAGTGCTTTATTGTATATTTGAATGCTTTTGATGAAAAGGATTACACATGGTGTCCTTCTTTTGCATGTGTAATTGCTGTTTTACTGGTGAATTAATGGAATTATGTAGTTTTGAAAGACAGTGGGGAGATTGTGTACGGTTCTTTGACAAACTATTTTTCTATCTTTAGTGAATGACATGAGTTACTAACAGAGTGATGCATAATCTGTGCCTTGACTGAGTAGATACTGGGTTTCATATTTATTATACTGAGATGAAAACTTTTCTTTTGGTATGCTGGTCTGTTAGCAACAAATGGTAGCAATATTTTTTGCAACAACGCTGTGTTAGTATTGAAGTTATGATGAGATAAGAGTTGCATGATGCATTTCATTTTCCTCTTTATTTATTTATTCAAATTTAGTATTATTCATGTGTTATTGGTGTAAAGTGAGCTCAAACTGGTGTTGTCTATCACAGGAGATCACATGCAGGCTGAAATTTATATGCATTTTTGTTACTGTTATTTCTCAATATTAGTGATGTTTCAAAGTGGATGTGGATGCATTTGTGCAGGCCGGATGTTAAAAGTTGACCAGTTTGGTGGAATTATTTAGATTTTGCAATGATAATGTTGTATGGATATATATAACTTGGAACTTAAGTATGAAGTTTGTCTGTGACGTTTTGGTCGTCATTTGAGATATGAAGTATTGATGTCAGTTTAATGTACGTCATTGTGAGGGACCCTTGCTTGAGAATTGTGTTGTTAGTTAAATGGAGCTGTATGTATGCTACTGATTACCAATATGTCTGTGGAGTGTGTCTGTAACCAGTTTTATGCAAAATACTTTGGAATTAATGGTATTAATGATTCTGTCTGATTTATTAATCCTGGGGAGTGTACTGAAGTTCAAAAAATTTTGCGATCTGATGTGGTATGGAGCGTTCTTCGACCTTAACTGTTGAACTACCTGGTGACTTTTCACTGTTAGTACTGACTATCTGCAACCTGTGATTAAAGTAAGTGCTTTGGTGGTTTATTTTTCTACTCATTTGCAGTAATGTGGGCAATTTTGATTCTGATGACTTGTGTGACTTCCTTCTTCGTCTTAGAGTATACTGTTGGTTTCTGAGGAACAGTATTTGGTATCGTTGTTTTATATTTCTGGCTTTGTGGCAGTATACAGAATGCCTTGGGCACAGTGGTAGATTTGTTTTTTCATTATCAGTTACTTGAGTGATAATTACTATACATGGGTGTGAAATTACAATGAAATCCAGACCATTAGCTGCTTACAGGCATTGATAAATATCAACGGGGACAGTTGAAAACGTGTGCCCCTCCCATGATTTGAACCCGGGATCTCCTCCTTGCATGACAAACGCTCTGTATGATTGAGCGTCTGGCATGTAAGCAGGAGATCCTGGGTTCGAGTCTCGGTCGGGGCACACATTTTCAAGTGTCCCCGTTGATATTTATCAACGCCTGTAAGCAGCTAATGGTCTGGATTTCATTTTAATTTCATTCTTCGAGAACAGCAAGATCACTAATGGTATCTGTTCTTTCGGATATGTCTGGAAGAACAGATACCATCTTCATACATATGGGTGTAGTGCAGCGAGCTATTTACTGGGAAACTTCTTTATTACTGCCTCTTTACTATCAGTTGTTAAAAAGAAAGAAAGAAAGAAATGTTGCCACCTAGAGAGAGAACAGGAGTAGCAGAATGGATAGAAGCGCTGACAGTAGCGAAAAACCTATGTCTATGCAACAATCCAGTACACGCGATACCCCGTTTCTCTTTTCAGCTGTCTGAGATAGTGAAACAATTGTGCCTAGTGATTCTATTACATTAGCTGATAGTCAGATGAAGAATATGACTGTGGAAAATGATGTACTACTTATGGAGATAAGTTGTGCTGTAACTAGCACAGTAACAGGTGGCTCTGAATCGGTTCCTCACCGTGGAATCACTTGCAGTTGTAAGGTTGTGTCCAATTATAGCCCTGTTGCCCCCTGTTACCAGTTGTGTTCAAGGTGAACAGCTGAATATAGCTTCAATTCCCCAAGTGAATCCTGGGCAGGATGCAAATGTCATGACATTACAACTCCTGATTTTTATAATTGAAAGATTAGAGACTAGTACTAGAGAACAGGGTACAAGTACACAAGAGCAGCAGTCCGAGGGAACATTGCATCATAGTTCGGAATAACACATTCACTGCAATATCGTATTTATCTGCCTACACCGGGTAAGTAAAATGTCTCGCCTGTACAGGAATTTACATAGTGGATGTACGAGTACAAGTTTTAGACACATGATTCACGACATATGGAAGCTTTGGTCTTGCCGTGTGTCGTGCTCAGGTAGCCTAATGGTAAGGCGACCCCTCACGATAAATGGGAAATCTGGGTTCGAGTGCCGGTCCGGCACAAATTTTCATTGTTATCGTTCCATTATACATCTGATGGTTGTCCATATTCGCAATAGCGAATATGTTTAGTGTTCTCCTTGAGAGAAGTCAAACTGAAGTGGAAAGACCAGTCTAAAATTGAAATTAGGCAGTAGTATTTTGTTAAAATGGAAGGATCCCGGTAGTTCAGATTGAGTTGTGTCTACATCAGACGATCTAGTCAACACGTTGATTTGGTATACTCATCCGAGCTATGCACGTTTCAAACCTAAGAAGTGCTACCACAACTTTCAAGACTTCATTAGTATGGAGATGAGAACTCACCGAGCTTTAGGCTCACGCAAACCGTGTCAGAAGACGAAACCACCAACAGTGTCTCATCGTGCTCCAATGTTTCCTATCATTTCCTCAAACTTAAAGAAAAGTGTTGCAGTAGATCTTTTCGGTCCAATGCCAAGAACTGCTAAAGGTTTCTCTTATACTGTATATTCGTAGCTGTGGAACTGACGTCAAAATAAGTTATTGGCACATTTCATTAGAGCTGCTAGTAGGTCTCTGACTCGAACTTTTGTAAAGTATTCTCTTAAAATAGTTGATCACGCAGATAAAGTTATTTCGGGAAACGGTTCACAGTTTTGATTACAACTGTGGTAGAGGACTTTGATACTACAGAAAATTTTCAGTTCAACATATAATCCTTCTTAAAACCTATCGGAATGGTTGATGGAATAACTGGGGAATTTATGCCATCTCTGTTGTCACCATCATCATGGACCTCGGGATTCTCTTATCCACAACTTTCAGCAGGTTATCAAACGATTGTGCTCCTTTACCACCCGTATTTGGTGAGACTGTAGATTTACCTCCTTCTATAATGTTACAATATAGTGATGTAGTAAAGTCACCTTTGGCGAACATTCAACGAAATGTAAAATGTGTGAGAGGATCACAAGAGCACTGAGGCGTTTCACGGTTGATAGGTGCTGGTGAGGTCACACAAGTTGTCGAGTAAGAGGCATTCTGCCGCGTATAAATTCTTTCCTCTCCATTTAGAGTGAGACAAGTGGCACATCAGATGGATGTATTTAGAAGCAGGATGTCTCATGGTCTAAACCATAAAGCCTGTCCAATTTAAAGATTTTTCACGAATAACCTATCGGTCTACAGTTGGAGGCCAATTGTTGTAGATTCTGTCTCAGATTTACTTCTGTCTAAATAGGAGTTGCTTGCATGATACTAACTTAACTTTTGACTTCAGATATAAACGATGTCCACCAGAATATTTATTTGTACATTGAGTATTAATATGTTAATGCATGACTTTAATGTAAAGTGGAGCCAAACGAGTTGAATACTCGTGATATAATGAACAAAGAAGAATGTGTATTAAAATCATGAGGTAAGGGTACAAGGGTAAGGAGGAATAATTAATTTTGTATAGTGGTTTTCAGGGAGGCTTTGCATGGAAAACATAGAAGTGCTACAGTAGCGTTACTCATAACAGTCAGGTGAAGAATTCTATATCGTATCATATTATTCGTGCTTTGTGTAGGGGAGGGCGTTGTGCATTGCACCCTTTTGAGACTTTCACCCATAGCCAGCTCTGTAATAGAAGTTCCACATATTTTAGTATCCATTTTTGAATGATGGCATACACCTTTTATAAGCCGAAGCCTTTTTCAGAAATTATAAAAATTACTCTGGAAAATTAAATTGTTACCACATGTAAAAATCTGTTCCAGTGTATAACTGGGCCATGTAACTAGGAACAAACGTTGTACTTAAATTTAAAATTACTGCAATTGAGAAAATCTTGTCAGGTACTATATTTAGTCATCCATCTGTTACATTAATACTCTATTACACACCTACAGTCAGTAAGATTAGATTAGATTAGATTAATACTAGTTCCATGGATCATGAATACGATATTTCGTAATGATGTGGAACGAGTCGAATTTTCCAATACATGACATAATTAGGTTAATTTAACAACATACTTAAGTTAATATAACAACTTTATTTTATTGTGTTTTTTTGTTTTTCTTTATTTTTTATTTTTATTTATTTTTTTGTTTTTTTTCTTAATTTATATCTAAAAATTCCTCTATGGAGTAGAAGGAGTTGTCATTCAGAAATTCTTTTAATTTCTTCTTAAATACTTGTTGGTTATCTGTCAGACTTTTGATACTATTTGGTAAGTGACCAAAGACTTTAGTGCCAGTATAATTCACCCCTTTCTGTGCCAAAGTTAGATTTAATCTTGAATAGTGAAGATCATCCTTTCTCCTAGTATTGTAGTTATGCACACTGCTATTACTTTTGAATTGGGTTTGGTTGTTAATAACAAATTTCATAAGAGAGTATATATACTGAGAAGCTACTGTGAAAATCCCTAGATCCTTAAATAAATGTCTGCAGGATGATCTTGGGTGGACTCCAGCTATTATTCTGATTACACGCTTCTGTGCAATAAATACTTTATTCCTCAGTGATGAATTACCCCAAAATATGATGCCATATGAAAGCAATGAGTGAAAATAGGCGTAGTAAGCTAATTTACTAAGATGTTTATCACCAAAATTTGCAATGACTCTTATTGCATAAGTAGCTGAACTCAAACGTTTCAGCAGATCATCAATGTGTTTCTTCCAATTTAATCTCTCATCAATGGACACACCTAAAAATTTGCAATATTCTACCTTAGCTATATGCTTCTGATTAAGGTCTATATTTATTAATGGCGTCATACCATTCACTGTACGGAACTGTATGTACTGTGTCTTATCAAAATTCAGTGAGAGTCCGTTTACAAGGAACCACTTAGTAATTTTCTGAAAGACATTATTGACAATTTCATCAGTTAATTCTTGTTTGTCAGGTGTGATTACTATACTTGTATCATCAGCAAAGAGAACTAACTTTGCCTCTTCATGAATATAGAATGGCAAGTCATTAATATATAATAAGAACAACAAAGGACCCAAGACTGACCCTTGTGGAACCCCATTCTTGATAGTTCCCCAGTTTGAGGAATGTGCTGATCTTTGCATGTTACGAGAACTACTTATTTCTGCTTTCTGCACTCTTCCAGTTAGGTACGAATTAAACCATTTGTGCACTGTCCCACTCATGCCACAATACTTGAGCTTGTCTAGCAGAATTTCATGATTTACACAATCAAAAGCCTTTGAGAGATCACAAAAAATCCCAATGGGTGGTGTTCGGTTATTCAGATCATTCAAAATTTGACTGGTGAAAGCATATATGGCATTTTCTGTTGAAAAACCTTTCTGGAAACCAAACTGACATTTTGTTAGTACTTCATTTTTACAGATATGTGAAGCTACTCTTGAATACATTACTTTCTGAAAAATTTTGGATAAAGCTGTTAGAAGGGAGATTGGACGGTAATTGTTGACATCAGATCTATCCCCCTTTTTATGCAAAGGTATAACAATAGCATATTTCAGTCTATCAGGGAAAATGCCCTGTTC
The DNA here is from genome assembly GCF_023898315.1 of Schistocerca nitens. Taxonomy (NCBI): domain Eukaryota; kingdom Metazoa; phylum Arthropoda; class Insecta; order Orthoptera; family Acrididae; genus Schistocerca; species Schistocerca nitens. Next base: position 388,587,594 of record NC_064617.1, read on the forward strand.
CAGAGAGCTATTACACAGGTGGCTGAGAATCTTACTTATCTGTTGAGAACAAGCTTTTAGTATTTTGCTGGAAAAGTGAAATCAAATTAAATAGAAGTATTAACAAAAACCAGGTACAAGTTAAATGCATTCTGAAATTGAAGCTATTTGAAACTAAGACAAATTTCCATTTTCAAGAGAGGTAAAACTATGACATGTTCCATGGTAAAAGACCTGTTTCAAGGTACGAGAAGGAGTTTGAGCGACAAAGTATGACTTCACCCCCACATGTTATATAACTAATTTTAAAAATATATGGGATTTTACTTGCTGTAAAATTCTGTAACTGAAGAAATAACAGTATATTTCAACTAGTTTTAATATGTTATACAGCATTTAAATCTGTAAAACTAGAAATATTTACAAATGTCAAGTAATAAAAGGCTATAGAGAATGGTTGAAACTGCTTATGGAGGTCTCTACTGTGCTTTCTTTCATGTGATTATAAAATCAGTCACTAGACTGGCGTACCGACCAGAGAGCATAACGTGTTCTGCAATACACTATTGTCTAGGGACAACACGCTCCCCTACGTATGCTGCTGTCCATTTACTTTCTTGTTTTTTTCTTGAGACTGTTTTGTTTTATTGATAAGTGATGTACACATTTCAAAAAGTGGATGAGATGTGCTGTTGTAAATTGTAATGATGATGAAGTTATAGGATTTGGGTCAGTTCTTCTGTCAGATATCCAATAATTCTTTGCAAATTACCTTGTATCTTACTGGCACATGTTATTGGAGGAGTTCAAAGTGATACTCGATGTTTAATAATACCTCTTCTCTTCCCCAGGTGGAGTGGTCTATTATCTATTTGATTTGTTTTGTTGCTTTACGAACACATTATAACCTACTTTGCATTATTAATAAGTTAATGAGTTTACAGACTGTTGAATTAAATTATGTGTGTTGGTAAAGAACGATTCTGTTGGAGTAACTTGAACTAAAGTTTTTGTCAACACACTAGGGAATAATTTGTGCACTTTAATCAATGGCTAACGGCACAGCCTTATATTCCAGGTCAAAGCTCACATGATGATTGGAAGTTGAGGCCACCACGACATGAGCGTGTTCTATACTGATTGTAGAGTGGTGTATTGTATTCAGTTTTGTGTAGTTAGAGTAATTTTGAAGTAGCTGAGTTGTTACTTGGTGTTGAATATGGATTACCATAATAAAGTTGCATATGATGTCAACAAACATATCTGGTATGGCCAGAAAAAGGCAGATTATTATACTACCAAGTCAACTATTCTAAGAACCAAACTATTTTCTGAACATAAGTGCATCAAAATATACTACTGTTACAAAAAAAAATGGCTCTGAGCACTATGGGACTCAACTGCTGAGGTCATGAGTCCCCTAGAACTTAGAACTAGTTAAACCTAACTAACCTAAGGACATCACAAACATCCAGGCCCGAGGCAGGATTCGAACCTGCGACCGTAGCGGTCCTGCAGTTCCAGACTGCAGCGCCTTTAACCGCACGGCCACTTCGGCCGGCTACTACTGTTACATTTACATTATTTTATTAAGTTATATTAAATACATTACTCGTATTATCTTCTGTGACATATTGTTTTAAAATCAGTATATATTGCTTTACATTGTATAATACTTAAAGGAAATTCCAAATTGTTATATTATGTGTATAATTAAACTAATGGTAAATTCATAATTCGTTTGAAAACATTGTTTATCTTAATACTGTACTTATGAACAATATTTTCTACTGTGTTATTGTTTATTTCCTCGCATGGAATTTATTGGTGTTTGAATGGACGAATTTGTACAGCTCTGTATTTATTTTCTCTTTACGTATTTCATTTGCCAGAGCTGAGAGCAATTTGATTATCAGTAAAATTGAGGAAGCACACGTGAAAGAGCGATGTGTTGATTAAAAACTCTATTGTAAGCTATTCTACTTGGCACGATGGAGATGCCAAGCAACTTAATCTTTGGAGGACGTCTATTCGATGTGGAGGATATCAAGCAGCACCAGCACTACATGACATTAGTCCTGCAGAGAAGTACTCACCCAGGACTGACGCTGGAATCATTTATCCATGCAGAAAGATGTACTGGCTATTCTAATGTTCACAACATTACCACCGAGATGTGACGTGGAGAGGTCAGCCAGTCGTAGTCACATGTGATTATAATGTATCAGGAGCAGCTGCTATCATGAGATTGTGAGGGAACAACAACCCTGTCCTTTGCCACTAGCCTCTACCATCAACACTTTAACAATCGTCCTCATGAAGTCTCACTCCAGCCCACCAAAGTGTCATTTAAAAAATCCGCAAGTAGAATTGGAATCGCGACTTGTTAAAAATCACATTTCCGTGTGTGTCAGAGCTTGTGCTCTTAAAACAGTAATCTGTAATATGATTAACAAACCGATTACTTTTCCCGACACTTTGTGGTTAGGCTTGTACATAACTTACTTGTTGTAAATTAGTCATAAGAAATAAAATGTCTCAACACAATAATTGACTAGGTCTCCTTAATGCACACAATTTCATTGTTGATTTATCATACATAGTGTTTATGTTTATGTTAGCTACTATGAAAGGTCAACAATTTACCAGCTCTGCTCAACAAAAATCATTTCAGTGTTGAGCGTTATCATGATTGATGTCATGTGCGTACATAATGTCATACAGTCATCTCGACAGTCCACTTCACAGACTTCCGCTCATGTCGCTTGTATTTCACTCTAAAGATCAAAAACTATTTCCTTTGAGAACTGAAAGGTACTAGGCTTCTTCTTGCAGTCAGCTTCACAGACTTATAGTACTGGAAAATGCGTTAATTTACACACTTACTTAACTATTCTGGTAATTCCAAATAATTGTTGGGATATCCTTTGCTGTATGATCTCTGGAACACATTGTAGACAATCGTTTAACGTGAGTGGAATAATTATGAAACCGGTCCGTTATAAACAACATTCGTGTTGTACATCAGCACGCAAGTTGTGAAGCACTCGTTCAACTCAAATACCCTACAGTCCATGTTTCTGTCTTCTACAGTAGCCTTTGCCTTTGGTTGAGTAGTGGAAAACATATCTTTAAGCAATACTTTGAGCTTGGAGTCTAGTCAGTCTATCACGTGCCTGCCCATAAATGAAGTATAGATATTTGTCTTGTACATTACTGAGATGGACATTTCAAAAGTACTTCATTCAAGATTATTGGTGAGACTGTTGCTCTCTCGTACTGCACTGTCGCAATTTTCTATATTACATTATGTTCAGGTTCAGTTTTCAGGGGAGCTTTGCAATTGCATGTTCATGTAAGCAAGATCTACATCTACATGGCTACTCTGTAAATCACACTTAAGTTTCTGGCAGTGGATTCATCGAACCACCTTCATAATAATTCTTTGTTATTACACTCTAGAACAGCATTCGGAAAAAACGAACACCTATATTATTCCGCGTGAGTACCAGTTTCCCTTATTTTATTGTGATGATCATTTCACCCCAAGTAGGTCAGTGTCAACAAGATATATTCGCATTCGGACACGAAAGTTAGTGATTGAAATTGCGTGAGAAAATCCCGCCGCAACAGGAAACGCCTTTGTTTTAATAATTTCCAACCCAAATCTTGTATCATGTCGGTGACTCTCTCTCCCTTGTTTGTCTATAATACAAAACGTACTGCTCTTTTTTTGAACTTTCTTGATGTACTCCGTTAATCCTTTCTGGTAAGAATCCCACACTGCGCAGCAGCATTGCAAAAAAGGACGGACAAGCGTAGTGTAGGCAGTCTCCTTTGTAGATCTGTTCCATCTTCTAAGTGTTTTGCCGATAAAACACAGTCTTTGGTCCGCCTTCCCCACAACATTTTCTATGTCTTCCTTCCAGTTTAAGATGTTCGTATTTGTAATTCATAGGTATTTAGATAAATTTACGGCCTTTAGATTTGACTAATACACTACTGGCCATTAAAATTGCTACACCACGAAGATGACGTGCTACAGACGAGAAATTTAATCTACAGGAAGAAGATGCTGTGATATGCAAATGATTAGCTTTTCAGAACATTCACACAAGGTTGGCGCCGGTGGCGACATCTACAATGTACTGGCATGAGGAAAGTTTACAACCGATTTCTCATACACAAACAGCAGTTGACCGGCGTTGCCTGGTGAAACGTTGTGATGCCTCGTGTAAGGAGGAGAAATGCGCACCATCACGTTTCCGACTTTGATAAAGGTCGGATTGTAGCCTATCGCGATTGCGGTTTATCGTATCGGGACATTGCTGCTCACGTTGGTCGAGATCCAATGACTGTTAGCAGAATATGGAATCAGTGGGTTCAGCAGGGTAATAAAGAACGCCGTGCTGGATCCCAACGGCCTCGTAACACTATTAGCCGAAATGACAGGTATCTTATCCTCATGGCTGTAACGGATCGTGCAGCCACGTCTCGATCCCTGAGTCGACAAATGGGGACGTTTGCAAGACACCAACCATCTGCACGAACAGTTCGACGACGTTTGCAGCAGCATGGACTATCAGCTCGGAGCCATGGCTGCGGTTACCGTTGATGCTGCATCGCAGACAGGAGCGCCTGCGATGGTGTACTCAACGACGAACATGGGTGCACGAATGGCAAAACGTCATTTTTTTTCCAGATGAATCCAGGGTCTGTTTACAGCATCATGATGGTGACATCCGTGTTTGGCGACATTGCGGTGAACGCACATTGGAAGCGTGTATTTGTCATCACCATACTGGCGCATCACCTGGTGTAATGGTAAGGGGTGCCATTGGTTACACGTCTCGATCACCTCTTGTTAGCATTGACGGCACCTGGAACAGTGGACGTTACATTTCAGATGTGTTACGACCCGTGGCTCTACCCTTCATTCGATCCCTGCGAAACCCTACATTTCAGCAGGATAATGCACGACCGAATGTTGCAGGTCCTGTACGGGCCTTTCGGGATACAGAAAATGTTTGACTGCTGCCCTGGTCAGCACATTCTCCAGATCTCTCACCAACTGAAAAAGTCTGGTCAGTCGTAGCCGAGCAACTGGCTAGTCACAATACGCCAGTCACTACTCTTGATGAACAGTGGTATCGTGTTGAAGCTGCACGGGCAGCTGTGCCTGTACACGCCATCCAATCTCTGTTTGACTCAATGCCCAGGCGTATCAAGGCCGTTATTACAGCCAGAGGTGGTTGTTCTGGGTACTAATTTCTCAGGATCTATGCACCCAAATTGCGTGAAAATGTAATTACATGTCAGTTCTAGTATAATGTATTTGTCCAATGAATACCCGTTTATATCTACATTTCTTCTTGGTGTAGCAATTTTAATGGCCGTTAGTGTATATCGTGAAACTGAAGTTTAACGGATTCCTTTTAGCACTCATGTGGATGACCTCACACTTTTCGTTATTTAGGGTCAACTGCGAGTTTTCGCTCCGTACAGATATCTTATTTAAATCGTTTTGCAGTTAGCTTTGATCTTCTTATGACTTTACTGGGCGATGATCGACAGCATCATCTGCAAACAAACTAAGACGGCTGCTAAGATTGTCTCCTAAATAGTTTTTATAAATAAGGAACAACAGAGGGCCTACAACACTAACTTGGGGAACGCCAGATATCACATCTATTTTGTTCGATGACTCTCCGTCAGTTACTAAGAACTGTGACCCCTCTGACAGGAAATCCAGTCGAATGACTGAGACGATGGTCCATAAGAACGCAATTTCATTACAAGCCGCTTGTGATGTACGGTGTCAAAAGTCTTCTGGAAATGTAGAAATACGAAATCAATTTGAAATCCTTTGTCGATAGTACTCAAGACTTCGAGTAAAGAGCTAATTGTGTTTCGCAAGAACAACGTTTTCCCGCATCTCGTGGTCGTGTGGTAGCGTTCTCGCTTCCCACGCCCGGGTTCCCGGGTTCGATTCCCGGCGGGGTCAGGGATTTTCTCTGCCTCGTGATGGCTGGGTGTTGTGTGATGTCCTTAGGTTAGTTAGGTTTAAGTAGTTCTAAGTTCTAGGAGACTGATGACCATAGATGTTAAGTCCCATAGTGCTCAGAGCCATTTTAACCAACAACGTTTGACTATGTGTCAATAGACCGTCTGCCTCGAGATTATTCATAATGTTCGAACACGATTTATGTTACAAAATACTGCTGCATATTGACGTTAATGATATAGGACTGCACTTTACTGGATTACTCCTCTTGCCTTTGTTGAATATTGGGCTGACCTGTGGAACTTTCCAGTGTTTGCGTACGGATCTTGCGTCAGCTCTGTGTGTGGTTTGCGTCTATGTTTGAATATGCGAAGTTGAGTATCTACTGTTCATTGAATCATCTGAGCTTACGAGTCGTCTTTCATGTGACTTTCCCATTCTCTAAAAAACATTACAGGATTTAGAAAGCATATGGGTTTTGTTCTGTCTTTGTAACTATGTGGTACTGTACAGCCATGTGGTCCAGTAGAGGAGATTTGCATGTATTATTCATGTGCTGCTGAGATCGTGTTCTGAATAATAACTGAATATACATACAATCAAATCTCTCATAAATTATTTTCAGCCCTACAAATGCTAAATCGCACACGTGCTGATTTAAAATTTGTTCTCTTAAGCGTCATGTGCGAATGCAGGACAATTGAAGTGAACTGCCATCAACAGAATTGATCTTTCGAGAAACTGTCTTCAGTAGTTACATTATTTCTTGATTTCACATACAATTTTCAGTTAAATACTTGGTGGGTGAGTTACAGTGAACTTCAAGACATATGCTGCGGCAAAGAAGACTCGACACTTTCCTTTGAAATGAATCAGTTTTCTTTCAATATATGTTAGAAAAAAATGGTTCAAATGGCTCTGAGCACTATGGGACTCAACTGCTGAGGTCATTAGTCCCCTAGAACTTAGAACTAGTTAAACCTAACTAACCTAAGGACATCACAAACATCCATGCCCGAGGCAGGATTCGAACCTGCGACCGTAGCGGTCTTGCGGTTCCAGACTGCAGCGCCTTTAACCGCACGGCCACTTCGGCCGGCATATGTTAGAAGATACCGCGAACAGTTGCAGCGGCATGGCACGTGTACTGTTGCAAGCAGGAGTGAAATTATACTGGTAAGTTGTCTCAGGACAGTTGTAAATCTTCGTTGCAGTTTATCTTCTTTACTTAATATTAATTGCTCCTTTATTGTTTCGTTACGCTATGAAAATTAGCTCACTCCCTCATATTTCATTAAAATGTTTATTCCTCGGTCAATTTTCATACAAAGGGGAATGTTTTCAGGACACTAACATGTGTCATAAGTTGCTTTGCACTCACAGATAAAACTAATTAGGTACTGGCAGCGTTCTAAGTGTTCATTTGTCATGTTAACATTATCTAGTCTTTGTTTGTCCATAGGCGGTGTAGGGTATGTACTGCGAAGCATTCTACTTTATCTTGAAGGAAGCAGCAGGCCGTTGTGGCCAATAGATTCTAGGCGCTTCAGTCCGGAACCACGGGGCTGTTACGGTCGCAGGTTCGAACCCTGCATCGGGCATGGATGTGTGTGCTGACCTTAGGTTAGTTAGGTTTAAGTAGTTCTAAGTCTAGGGGACTGATGATCTCATATGTTAAGTCCCATAGTACTTAGAACCATTTGAACCATTTTTTTGAAGGAAGCAGATACAGGATGCTAAATTAGGTCTTAACATCACATGGACAAAGAGGTCACTAGAGTAAAAGCACAAACTAGGCTAGGGTAATGTTAGAAAAGGAAAGCAGGCGTGTCACTTTCAAAAGAACGATCAGGACATTTTTTAACTATCTACAAAACCACGACTAAAACATAAATGTGGAACAGGAAAGGAGATTTAGACTACTACACTACTAGCCGTTAAAATTGCTTCACCACGAAGATGACGTGCTACAGACGAGAAATTTAACCGACAGGAAGAAGATGCTGTGATATGCAAATGATTAGCTTTTCAGAGCATTCACACAAGGTTGGTGCCAGTTGCGACACCTACAACGTGCTGACATTAGGAAAGTTTCCAACCGATTTCTCATACACAAACAGCAGTTGACCGGCGTTGCCTGGTGAAACGTTGTGATGCCTCGTGTAAGGAGGAGAAATGCGTACCATCACGTTTCCGACTTTGATAAAGGTCGGATTGTAGCCTACCGCGATTGCGGTTTATCGTATCGCGACATTACTGCTCGCGTTGGTCGAGATCCAATGACTGTTAGCAGAATATGGAATCAGTGGCTTCAGGAGGGTAATACGGAACGCCGTGCTGGATCCCAACTGCATCGTATCACTAGCAGTCGAGATGACAGGCATCGTATCCGCATGGGTGTAACGGATCGTGCAGCTACGTCTCGATCCCTGAGTCAACAGATGGGGACGTTTGCAAGACACCAACCATCTGCACGTACAGTTCGACGACGTTTGCAGCAGCATGGAGTATCAGCTCGGAGACCATGGCTGCGGTTACCCTTGACGCTGCATCACAGACAGGAGCGCCTGCGATGGTGTACTCAACGACGAACCTGTGTGCACGAGTGGGAAAACCTCATTTTTTCAGATGAATCCAGGTTCTGTTTACAACATCATGATGGTCGTATCCGTGTTTGGCGACATCGCGGTGAACGCACATTGGAAGCGTAACCCGGCGTGATGGTATGGGGTGCCATTGGTTACATGTCTCGGTCACCTGTTGTTCGCATTGACGGCACTTTGAACAGTGGACCTTACTTTTCAGATACGTTACGACCCGTGCCTCTACACTTCATTAGATCCCTGCGAAACCCTACATTTCAGCAGGATAATGCATGACCGCATGTTGCAGGTCCTTTATGGGCCTTTCTGGATACAGAACATGTTCGACTGCTGCCCTGGCCAGCACATTCTCCAGATATCTCACCAACTGAAAACGACTGGTCAATGGTGGCCGAGCAACTGGCTCATCACAATACGCCAGTCACTGCTCTTGATGAACTGTGGTATTGTGTTGAAGCTGCATGGGCAGCTGTACTTGTACACGCCATCCAAGCTCTGTTTGACTCAATGCCCAGGCGTATCAAGGCCGTTATTACGGCCAGAGGTGGTTGTTCTGGGTACTGATTTGTCAGGATCTATGCACCCAAATTGCGGGAAAATGTAATCACATGTCAGTTCTAGTATAATATATTTGTCCAATGAATACCCGTTTATCATCTGCATTTCTTTTTGGTATAGCAGTTTTAATTGCCAGTAGTGTATCTACAAAATCACGAGAAAAACCTAAATGTGTAACACGAAACGGAAATTTAGACTCTATATTCCAGAATGCGAGGATAGTGTCTTTCCACTCCACTTCCTCGTTGGGGGCCAAGAAGTGAGCACTGTACATCCAAACATGGAGTTCAGATGCACTTTTCTTTATCTGAGAGTCGTAGTAACAGATTCTGATTTGGACCTGTAGTTTATTAAGGGCTGGCGGAGGCTTATAAAATAATAATTTCTATAGACTATTTGTAGTAATAAGGACGGATTCCCACGTCATCACGATCGCTGAATTACCAAGCAACTACCGACAAAAATGAAAGACAGGCTGATACTACAAATCGAAGAATATTATTTGATCCCTGCGCAGCGTCTCGAAATATACTACCAGAAGAAAGTAGTACCTCCTTTTAGAGGTTTCCAGTTTCATAAAGGTTAATTGTTGCAACAGATCAATAGCACAAGCGGTCCTGAGGTACTAGTATCGACTCATGCTGAAACACCCACATTAGTACATGGTGTAGCCTCCATGGACATCTACATCTACATCTACATCTACATACATACTCCGTAATCTACCATACGGTGCGTGGCGGAGGGTACCTCGTACCACAACTAGTATCTTCTCTCCCTGTTCCACTCCCAAACAGAGCGAGGGAAAAATGACTGCCTATATGCCTCTGTACGAGCCCTAATCTCTCTACTCGCACTCGGGAGGACGACGGTTCAATCGCGCGTCCGGCCATCCTGATTTAGGTTTTCCGTGATTTCCCTAAATCGCTCCAGGCAAATGCCGGGATGGTTCCTTTCAAAGGGCACGGCCGACGTTCCTTGCCCGTCCTTCTCTAATCCGATGAGACCGATAACCTCGCTGTCTGGTCTCCTTCCCCAAAACAACCCAACCCAACCTAATCTCTCTTATCTTTGTGGTCTTTCCGCGAAATATACGTTGGCGGCAGTAAAATTGTATTGCAGTCAGCCTCAAATGCTGGTTCTCTAAATTTCCTCAGTATCGATTCACGAAAAGAACGCCTCCTTTCCTCTAGGGACTCCCACCCAAATTCCTGAAGCATTTCCGTAACACTCGCGTGATGATCAAACCTACCAGTAATAATTCTAGCAGCCCGCCTCTGAATTGCTTCGATGTCCTCCCTCAATCCGACCTGATAGGGATCCCAAACGCTCGAGCAGTACTCAAGAATAGGTCGTATTAGTGTTTTATAAGCGGTCTCCTTTACAGATGAACGACCTCAAAATTCTACCAATGAACCGGAGACGACTATCCGCTTTTCCCACAACTGCCATTACATGCTTGTCCCACTTCATATCGCCCTTCAATGTTACGTACTAATGGAGTATTCAAACAATACAAGATTCTTTTTCCTATTCATCTGCATTAATTTACATTTATCTATACTTAGAGTTGGCTGCCATTCTTTACACCAACCACAAATCCTGTCCAAGTCATCTTGTATCCTCCTACAGTCACTCAACGATGGCACCTTCCCGTACACCACAGCACCATCAGCAAACAGCCGCACATTGCTATCCATCCTATCCAAAAGATCATTTATGTAGATAGAAAACAACAGCGGACCTACCACACTTCCCTGGGTCACTCCAGATGATACTCTCACCTCCGATGAACACTCACCATCGAGGAGAACGTACTGGGTTCTATTACTTAAGAAGTCTTCGAGCCACTCACATACTTGGGAACCAATCCCATATGCTCGTACCTTAGTTATGAGTCTGCAGTGTGGCACCGAGTCAAACGCTTTCCGGAAGTCAAGAAATATGGCATCCTTCTGATACCCTTCTTCCATGGTTCGCAAGATATCATGTGAAAAAAGGGCGAGTTACGTTTCGCAGGAGCGATGCTTTCTAAAGCCGTGCTGATCATGGACAGCAACTTCTCTGTCTTAAGGAAATTCATTATATTCGAACTGAGAATATGTTCGAGAATCCTGCAACAAACCGATGTTAAGGATATTGGTCTGTAATTTTAAGGATCCGTCCGGCTATGCAGGCGCTGACTCTAGCATCCAATCGATCGTACACATGTCGAATACTGTCATGGTATACGTTATGCCAAGCCTGCTCCACCCGTTCACGTAGATCTGTAAGAGTTGTTGGTTCACGAGTTGCTCTAGTCACTACCCGTCCTATCATAATACACACGTGCTCCATTGGAGTCCGAAGATTGTGCTCGCCAGGGAAGTTTCTGCAGGCCTTGCAGAGCACTTTGAGCTTCACAGCCAGTGTCTGAGCGAGCATTGTCCTGTTGGAACAACACATTACTTTCCTTTCCCAAGACGCAAACGAACGGATCTAACAACATTCTACACGTACGGAGAGCTTGTTAGCGTCCCCTCCAGGAAAACCACAGGTGAACGAGAAGTGTAGCTTAACGTATCCCAGACCATAAGGTGCGGGCGTTATAGCGTCCCCAGTGAAATAATACGAAAAGACTTAAAAACAGTATTCATAAAGAAGGACATTTAAAAATTGAATAATATAGATTTTTCTCATGTACCCGTAAAATAATAATTTCTCTGTGTAAGTTTCGAGGGCAAAGAAATATAACAAAATGATCTAAAGAGACGACAAGATACGCTCTTTTGTTAATTTTTTAGTCGTCTTCAGTTCTTCTCTTGTCTTGGTTGCGTGTAGACGGACATCTTGCGAGTGCTGGCCAATGTAAGCATATTTGTACCAATTAAGCAGATAATATATTGATTTAATATTATTGTTCACTTTTAATTTGTAAGAGGCGATCCCGATTTCATGTCCGCCTTCCTTAAATTAACCAGCATTCGAGTAATTTACAGTACAACAATTGCAGCGGCCGATGCAGCAAACGACGCCATTACGTGGCGATATTAACCTATAAAATTTAGCGGAAGCGAAAAACTCGCCCGCTGTTAACATAATATACATCTTTCTCACAGCCGTCCGACGCTGCAGAAAATACGTAGCTTTAAGATTCTTATTTTCAGTACAACAGACGAGAGCCAGAGCCAGAACTGCGACTACAATGCAGTGGTTAACGGAGGTAAGAAAAAATACTCTCGCACGTGTATGGGCCGCAATTGTAATTAATAACTAAAGATTTTTTGCTTTAAAGTGAAGTGACTAGCCGAGGAAATTAGTCTGAAAAGTTTATTCCATTGTTCAGCTTATATACTCATGTTTTAAGATTCAGCGAGTCTAACATTCATTAACGTAACAAATAATTTAAGATAAATATTGTTAAAAAGGAGAACTTCACAAAAGCATTTAACTGTAAATCAAAATTAAATGAAATATTTTGATTAAGGCCCACCACGTAAGTCGGTAGCAATAAACATTACCAATAAATAATAAATTAAATTACGACGGCCGACGGACGCGAGGTAGTCCTACTGCTATCACCGGTCCGCAACAGTGTTGACAGGTCTGGGCTCACAAACCCTCTTATCTGTGCTATGGTAGCTATAAGATCTATCAATGCTGCCATTACAAATACGACGATCGTGGCGGGCGTATGCACTGCGTCGAAGTGCATGACCACGTCTATGAGTGTGAGAATGTTCACGTGACCACTGATACCAGCACAACTGACGCAGCACGTCCAATTTGTGTGGCAGTTCTCCAAATGGATCATCCCGCCACTCGGAAGGCCTAAAATTTGAGCCGCTCAGTTGGCTCTGGGAAGCACGTGTGCGTTTCCGTGGCATGCTTTCGTGTTTGCTTCACGCGTTTGCACCACACTGTGCCTTCTGGCTGGGAGCGTTCACTATTAAAGTATAGATAGACATGGTCTTCTGGAAGTTATTTCACTAAGCTATATTTTGGCGGACGACGTTGAAACTGCAGTGAAGCACAAAAGAAACAGGTACAGGCATGACACATTCAAATACGGAGATTGAAAGTGGTGTTATAGTCGGCGCACGATCGAAGGACACGGCATCTCCGAGGTAGCGAATAAGTGGTGATTTTCCTGTACGATCATTTCACGAGTGTACTGTGAATATCATGAATCCGGTAAAACATCAAATCTCCGACATCGCTACGGCCGGAAAAAGACCGTGCAAGAACGGGACCAGCGACGACTAAAGAGAACCGTTCAACGGTACAGCAGTGCAACCATTCCGAAAATTGCTGCAAATTTCGATGCTGGGCCGTCAACAAGTGTCAGCGTGCGAACCATTCAACGAAACTTTATCGATATGGGCTTTCGGAGCCGAAGGCCCACTCGTGTACTCTTGACGTCTGCCTGAGCCCGTCAGTACCGACATTGGACTATTGATGACTGGAAACGTGTTGCCTGGTCGGATGAGTCTTGTTTCAAATTGTATCGAGCTGATGGACACGTGCGGGTATGGAGACAACGTCATGAATTCATGGACCCTGCGTGTCAGCAGGAGACTGTTCAAGCTGAAGGAGGCTCTGTAATGTTGTGGCGCGTGTGCAGTTGGAGTGATATGGGACCCCTGATACCTCCTGATACGACACCGACAAGTGACACGTACGTAAACATCATGTCTGATCACGTGCATCCATTCATGTCCGTTGTTCACTCCGACATACTTGGGCAATTCCAGCAAGACAATGCGAAGCCCCACTCGTCCAGAAATGCTACAGAGTGGCTCCAGGAACACTCTGCTGAGTTTAAGCACTTCTGTTGGCCACCAAACTCCCCAGACACGAACATTTTTGAGCATATATGGGATGCTTTGCAACGTGCTGTTCAGAAGAGATCTCCACCCCATAGTTCTCTTACTGATTTATGGACAGTCCTGCAGGATTCGTGGTATCAGTTCCCTCCAGTACCACTTCAGACATTAGTCGAGTCCTTGACACGTCGTGTTGCGGCACTTCTGCGTGCTCGCGGGGGCCCTACGCGATATTAGGCAGGTGTACCAGTTTCTTTGGCTCTTCAGTGTATTTTGGCATTGTAGCCTGGTTAAACAGTATTTTTCTATTTTAGGCTCTAGTGGAGTGCATGGGCAGTTTGTGAACTTGTTCACTTGCTGTACTGTGACTGCTATTTCACTGTGCTGAGTAAATCAGGGTAGTCCCAACCACAGTGACGAATTTTGCATGGTGACGAAGATTCTAGTTACAGCGCCGACTGGATTCTGCTTGCAGTATGAAGTGCCGCTATGCACACATAACTCTTGAAATTGTGGCAACTGATGCTGATGCATCTGGTTGAGCAAGACGAACTACAAGAAGCCACGCGATAGTCAAACCGGAGGAACTAGCACAGCGGGCTGCACCTGCAGTGCACCACTTGTCCACTGTTCCAGCCTTCAGACCGGGGGATCAAGACTGGGGCAACTTCCATCGCAGACTTCTGGACTTTCAGACGTACAACACAACCGACCTCGGGGAAGATCAGTTTGGATTCCGTAGAAATATTGGAACACGTGAGGCAATACTAACCTTACGACTTATCTTAGAAGAAAGATTGAGGAAAGGCAAACCTACGTTTCAGCATTTGTAGAATTAGAGAAAGCTTTTGACAATGTTGACTGGAATACTCTGTTTCAAATTCTAAAGGTGGCAGGGTAAAATACAGGGAGCGAAAGGCTATTTACAACTTGTACAGAAAGCAGATAGCAGCTATAAGCGTCGAGTGGCATGAAAGGGAAGCAGTGGTTGGGAAGGGAGTGAGACAGGGTTGTAGCCTCTCCCAGATGTTATTCAATCTGTATATTGAGCAAGCAGTAAAAGAAAACAAAAGAAAAATTCGGAGTAGGTATTAAAATCCATGGAGAAGAAATAAAAACTTTGAGGTTCGTCGATGACATTGTAATTCTGTCAGACACAGCAAAGGACTTGGAAGAGCATTTGAACGGAATGGACAGTGTCTTGAAACGAGGATATAAGGTGAACATCAACAAAAGCAAAACGAGGATAATGGAATGTAGTCGAATTAAGTCGGGTGATGATGAGGGAATTAGATTAGGAAATGAGACACTTAAAGTAGTAAAGGAGTTTTGCTGTTTGGGTAGCAAAATAACTTATGATGGTCGAAGTAGAGAGGATATAAAATGGATACTGGAAATGGCAAGGAAAGCGTTTCTGAAGAAGAGAAATTTGTTAACATCGAGTATAGATTTAAATGTCAGGAAGTCGTTTCTGAAAGTATTTGTATGGAGTGTAGCCATGTATGGAAGTGAAACGTGGACGATAAACAGTTTGGACAAGAAGAGAATAGAAGCTTTTGAAATGTGGTGCTACAGAAGAATGCTGAAGATTAGATAGGTAAATCACATAACTAATGAGGAGGTATTGAATAGAATTGGGGAGAAGAGGAGTTTGTGGCACACCTTGACTAGAAGAAGGGATCGGTTGGTAGGAAATGTTCTGAGGCATCAAGGGATCACAAATTTAGCATTGGAGGGCAGCGTGGAGGGTAAAAATCGTAGAGGGAGACCAAGAGATGAATACACTAAGCAGATTCAGAAGGATGTAGGTTGCAATAGGTACTGGCAGATGAAGAAGCTTGCACAGGATAGATGGAGAGCTGCATCAAACCAGTCTCAGAAATGAAGACCACAACAACAACAACAACAACAACAACAACATAACAGATGTTGATAAAATTCTCTCGTGGTTTTAAAATCCACGAACTTCCAGCCGACTACCCCTCGGCCTTTGTCAAGTGATGACTTTCTGTCGATGGCCGAGGAGGACCCGGCAGAAAGCTCGTGGATTTTAAAACCACTTGATGCAAACTCGAAAGGATTATATCAGTACATCTCGTCACAAAACCATGCATTCGTATTTAAAAGATGGTGTTACTCAACGTAGTCGTCTTTCCGCAGACAATCTCAAGTTGCATGTTATCGTTCGTAAATTACACTGAAGAGGCAAAGAAGCTGGTACACCGGCCTAATATCGTGTTCGTCCCCCGCGAGCATGCAGAGGCCCCGCAACAGCACGTGGCGTGGACTCGACTAATGTCTGAAGTAGTGCTGGAAGGAATTGACACCCTGAATCCTGCAGGGCTGTCCATAAATCTGTAAGAGTACGAGCGTGTGGAGATGTCCTCTGAATAACACGTTGTTGGGCATCCCAGATATGCTCAATAATGTTCATGTCTGGGGAGTTTGGTGGCCAGCGGAAGTGTTTAAACTCAGAAGAGTGTTCGCGCGCCACTCTGTAGCAGTCGTGTGGGGTGTGGTACTGATCTGCTGGAATTGCGCAAATCTGCCGGAATGCACAATGGACATGAATGGATGCAGGTGATCAGACAGGATGCTTACGAACGTGTTACCTGCCAGAGTCGTATCTAGATGTATCAGAGGTCCCATATCACTCCAACTGCACACGTCCCACATCATTACAGAACTTCCACCAGTTTGAACAGTCCCCTGCTGACATGCAGAGTCCATCGATTCATGAGGTTGTCTCCATGCCCGTACGCGTCCATCCGCTCGAGACAATTTGAAACGAGACTCGTCCGACCAAGCAACATGTTTCCAGTCACCAGCAGTCTAATGTCAGTGTTGACGGGCCCAGGCGAATCGTAAAGCTTGGTGTCGTACAGTCATCAAGGGTACACGGGGGGACCTTCGGTTCCGAAAGCCCATATCGATGAAGCTCGTTGAATGATTCGCACGCTGACACTTGTTGATGGCCCAGCACTGAAATCTGCAGCAATTTGCGGAAGGGTTGCACTTCTGTCACGTTAAACGATTCTCTTCAGACATCGTTGGTCCCGTTCTTGAACGATCTTTTTCCGGCCGCAGCGATGTCGGAGATTTGACGTTTTACCGGATTCCTGATATTCACGGTACAATCGTGAAATAGTCGTACGGGAAAATCCGCACTTTATCGCTACCTCGGAGATGCTGTGTCCCTTCGCTCGTGCGCCGACTATAACACCACGTTCAAACTCATTTAAATCTTGATAACCCGCCACTGTAACAGCAGTAACCGGTCGAACAACTGCTCCAGACGCTTGTTGTCTTATATTGGCCGTTGCCGACAGCAGCGCCGTGTTCGCCTGTTTACATATCTCTGTATTTGATTACGTATGCCTATACCAGTTTCTTTGGCGCTTCAGTGTATTATCTGTTGGTGCAGAATGAGATGCTACCTTTTGCAGATATTTGCAACTTATTGTCTTCGTATTATGAGCAAATTTGTGACGTGGTCACTAATAGGGTCGAATTTTTTTTAGTATCGCGAGAAATACTGGACAAATTACGCAACTTACGAGTAAGATTTACTATACTTCGTGTGTTTACCTGAAAAAAAGCAGCAATGCAAGGCAGCTGACAGTAGCGAACGACAGACAGTAGGTCCAGTCAGGCATAATCCATGCCACCAAACCGGTCGCCATCATTCCAGTGGCCATGCTGCATGATGCATAGCGGTTCATTGTAGTCCGGTATCTCACGTCAGTTAGTTCCAGCCCTGAAACACAGCATTACATGACGTTTGTTTAACTTGAGTACCAAATATCCGTCACTTACACGGACTGTCTTTCCTAAATACGCCTCTTTCTAAAAAGAATGACGTTTCCCGTGTCATGTAAACCTCTGTATACAGGTGTGCAAACCTTAAGGACGACAGTAACTTTCACGTGACGTGTCACTGTCAAGTAACATGACCTGATAAGCCTTGGACAAACATAGAAAGAACTTCTGTAATACAGAAGGTAACTCAAAACAAATACACAATGAGAACGAAGAGAACTGATACCTTTACTCAAAGCACTGACACTGGGGAGTGTCCAGAAAATTTCGATCTGAGCACACCGCGGGCTCCGAAGTCTGTTGTTGCAGCGTGTTGGACAATGATTAATTTGTTCTGTTCTTCTAAGCGAATAGAATTTTGTTAGTGAAGCACAGTAATATTGGAAATTAGTGGTAAATTCTATGGACCAAACTGCTGAGGTCATCGGTCCCTAGGCTTACACACTATTTAATCTAATTTAAACTAACTTACGTGAAGGACAACACACACCACACACCCATGCCCAAGGGACTCGAACCTCCGACGGGGGAAGCCGCGCGAACCGTGGCAAGGCGCCCAAGACCGCACGGCTACCCCGCGCGGCCACAGTAATATTGGTACACAACGCGCAGACGTGTTGCATAGCCCTCGTCCTCCACTTTAAATAGGTGAATGAATGAATGATAGAATTGTCTGGATGCACGACATCGAGGTCTTTAGCGTTCATACTGAGATCTGTCGAGAAGAATGTGGTTAAAGTGAAGTGAAACAGGAGGATTGTAAAATCATAAGAACCACTTGCTGCTTTGCATCACATTCAGATTTCGTCGAAGGTGTTTGAACGGTACCTAGTGGTTCCACCGTAAACACCAGCATAAAAATTGCAGTCGCACTGCATTCAAACAGGTGAGAACACATTTAATGGTGTTACTAGCTCACGATGTCCTTAGGATTTAAGCATCAGTGAGATGTCAGCGGTATCAAAGAGTGCAAGGAACATCGTCCTATTGCTCATCGCACTGTAAACTGTCGTTTACGACCATGAAACATGTGGGAATCGACGTCCCCAAGGAAAGGGGTGATTTCACTGACACCGCTTTTGAAACCCCCTGAGGCCTTTTCGTGCCGATTCTGACATCCAAACCTCCACATGTCAATCAGATCGGTACAAAGCTTTCTTTATCGATAGAGTATCAACCGAAGCTCCGATTTAGTTCGCGCTATGTGCCGTCGTCCAACAGAATATACGTAAACGGTAATTAAAAGTAACGCCAGAAGTACGGAGCACAAGAAAAGCGTTTGTATGAGTGAGAGTTTTGTAAATCTCTTATCGGTGGGTTGCTACTGTGTGAGGTCCCACACGTCCCGCATTCAAACCCCACTAGTGACAATTTATTTTAACTGTTTGCGTGTGAAACTGTTATATGGCATGTAAAAGGCTTTTTCGCAGTTCGCAGTTTCATGCATAATACAGTAAAAAAAAAAGTGATCATTAGGATTGGAACTCAAGACACTTTATGCAACGATCCAACTCTCGACCAACTTCCCCACGGGAGCTGTGCATGTATGTAACTCACAGTTACGCTTTTCTTGTGCTCCATAGTTCTAGTGTTGCAATCAATTAACGTTTAGGCCCGTTCTACTGGACGACAGCACAATAGTACGAACTACACTCATGCTCATAAATTAAGGATAATTGCAGAATGTGGTGCCATAGGCACAAAGGGAACACACACGACACAGATCTGTAAGTCTACGGTATTCGAGATAAGTTGAGAAAATCGTCCCGAAACACATGTGCTACAAAACGCCACTGTTTCGTGCGCATGTACCCCGACATCAGTATGGGATATGATCACCACGCACATGTACACAGGCCACACAACGTTTTGGCATACTCTGGATCAGGTGGTCGAGCAGCTGCAGGGGTAAAGCCTGCCATTCTTGCACCAGTGCCTGTCGGAGCTCCTAGGGGTTTGAAGACGTGCAGCGATACGTCGACCGAGAGCATCCCAGACGTGCACGATGGGGCTTAGGTCTGGAGAACAGGCAGGCCACTCCATTCGCCTGATATCTTCTGTTTCAAGGTACTCCTCCACGATGGCCGCTCGGTGGGGCCGTGCGTTACCATCAATCTGGAGGAAGGTGGGACCCACTGCACCCCTGAAAAGGCGGACATACTGGTGCAAAATGACGTCCCAATACACCTGACCTGTTACAGTTCCTTTGTCAAAGACATGCAGGGGTGTACGTGCACCAATCATAATCCCACCCCATACCATCAAACCACAACCTCCATACAGGTCCCTTTCAAGGACATTAAGGGATTGGTATCTGCTTCAGCGTTCATGCCAGATGAAAACCGGGCGAGAATCACTGTTCAGACTATACTGGGACTCGTTCGTGAACATAACCTGGGACCACTGTTCCAATGACCATGTACGGTGTTCTTGACACCAGGCTTTACGGGCTCTCCTGTGACCTGGGGTCAGTGGAATGCACCTTGCAGGTCTCCAGGCGAACCATGGCTGTTCAGTCGTCTGTAGACTGTGTGTCTGGAGACAACTGTTCCAGGGGCCTGCAGTACTCCGTGGCCGTCTGAGGGCACCGATGGTGAGATATCGGTCTTCTTGTGATGTTGTACACTGTGGACATCCCGTACTGTAGCGCCTGGACACGTTTCCTGTCTGCTGGAGTCGTTGCCATAATCTTGAGATCACACTTTGTGGCACACGGAGGACTACGACCTGCTGTGTTTGACCAGCCTCCAGTAGCGCTAGTATTTTACCCCTCATAACGTCATCAATATGTGTTCTTTGAGCCATTTTCAACACACTGTCACCATTTGAACGTCTGAAAACGTCCGCACGCTCACTCGCTGCACCGTACTCTGACATGCACCAATATACCTCTGCGTATGTGGACTGCTGCCAGCGCCACCGTGCGACGACCGCAGGTCAAATGCACCGCATTATCATACCCCGAGGTGATTTAAACCCGCAAACCGCCCACCAGAGCGTTGTTTCACCATGTATCAGCATTATTCTTAATTCATGAGCATGAGTGTACATCGGAGTTTTGGTCAATAATGTATTGACGTACAGCGTTTGGTACAGATCTGACTGATATCTGGATGTTTGGGTCTGAACGGCGGTGTGTCTGGAATGTTTTCCTCGGCCGCTCATAAGAAAACTCCATGATTTAAACGCTGAGCGACGTACTGCAAGAAGGGATGAAACGTGAGCAAGAGCGACTGTAACGACTTTCCCATCGTGTAGCGTTGGGCAGAATTGTGGTGAGACATCATTAACTCACTTTGCACTCCACATGAACTTCTGAGCTCTGTCCTTTTTCCGAATGTGCCGACACCTTGCTGTCAGTAGCGTCACCGAGCCCGAGGGTGACGTCACAGGACGCCACGCTATTGTACCATTACACAGGAAGGTTATAGGCATCTTTGAGCTAAATTTCGAACTTACGCGTCGCAATGGGAGACAGTGACGGTGTTTCAAAAAACTGAGCATTTAATCGTGTTGCACAGTCTAGTATATAAGATAAATGTTGCTACCTGATCGCAAAATAAAAAATTAATAAGCCAGAACTATGCAACACACTACAATCAGGAATGTGTGCAATGTTCATCCTACACAGCTTGACTCGAGAATAATAATAATAATAATAATAATAATAATAATAATAATAATAATAATAATAATATTCAGCAATGATATAAGTATGGCGTTTGGAACAGACAAATGTAAGAAAAATAGCATAGTCAAGGGAAAACACACTAAACAAGAAGATTACATATTGGATAACCACAGCGACTGCATAGAAGCGATGGAAAAAACGGATGCCTATAAATATCTAGGATACAGACAAAAAATAGGAATAGATAATACAAATATTAAAGAAGAACTAAAAGAAAAATATAGACAAAGACTAACAAAAATACTGAAAACAGAATTGACAGCAAGTAACAAGACCAAAGCTATAAATACTTATGCCATACCAATATTGACCTACTCATTTGGAGTAGTGAAATGGAGTAACACAGACCTAGAAGCACTCAATACATTTACACGATCACAATGCCATAAATATAGAATATATCACATACATTCAGCAACAGAAAGATTCACATTAAGCAGAAAGGAAGGAGGAAGGGGATTTATCGATATAAAAAACCTACATTATGGACAGGTAGACAATTTAAGAAAATTCTTTATAGAACGAGCAGAAACTAGCAAAATACACAAAGCAATCACTCATATAAATACATCGGCTACACCACTACAATTTCATAACCACCTCTACAACCCGTTAGACCACATAACATCAACAGATACGAAGAAAGTAAATTGGAAAAAGAAAATACTTCATGGCAAGCACCCGTATCATCTAACACAGCCACACATCGATCAAGACGCATCCAACACATGGCTAAGAAAAGGCAATATATACAGTGAGACAGAAGGATTCATGATTGCAATACAGGATCAAACAATAAACACCAGGTATTACAGCAAGCATATTATTAAAGATCCCAATACCACAACAGATAAATGCAGACTTTGTAAACAACAAATAGAAACAGTAGATCACATCACAAGCGGATGTACAATACTAGCAAATACAGAATACCCCAGAAGACATGACAATGTCGCAAAAATAATACATCAACAGCTTGCCTTACAACATAAACTTTTAAAACAACAAGTTCCTACATACAAGTATGCACCACAAAATGTACTGGAGAATGATGAATACAAATTATACTGGAACAGAACCATTATAACAGATAAAACAACGCCACATAACAAACCTGACATCATACTCACCAATAAAAAGAAGAAATTAACACAACTAATCGAAATATCCATACCCAATACAACAAATATACAAAAGAAAACAGGAGAAAAAATTGAAAAATACATCCAACTGACTGAGGAAGTCAAAGACATGTGGCATCAGGATAAAGTTGACATCATACCAATTATACTATCAACTACAGGAGTCATACCACACAATATCCACCAGTACATCAATGCAATAGAGCTACATCCAAACGTATATATACAACTACAGAAATCAGTAATTATTGATACATGTTCAATTACCCGAAAGTTCCTAAATGCAATATAACACATACCATACAGTTAAAAGGAAGTGACGCCTGATCAAGGTCCGCGTCACTTTTCATTTTTAACCAGACTTAACGTCTGAGAAAGTAAAGAATAATAATAATAACCTGTGGACGTGTATTGCGACTTGACAGAAATGAAAAGCGCAGATATTTCTTCTCTGGATGACGAGATTTGGTGTTATCAATATGAACGTATCACAAAACGACAAAATTCAGAATGTGTCTCTGATGGTTCACCAAGACCGAAGAAGGAGGGCTATGCGTGAAGCGTTCAGGGAATTCGAAAGTAAAATCTATGTACCGACTTGACAGAAAATCCAAGGAAGTTCTGGTCTTACGTTAAATCAGTAAGTGGATCGAAACAGCATATCCAGACACTCTGGGATGATAATGGCACTGAAACAGAGGATGACACGCGTAAAGCTGAAATACTAAACACATTTTTCCAAAGCTGTTTCACAGAGGATGACAGCACTGCAGTTCCTTCTCGAAATCCTCGTACGAACGAAAAAATGGCTGACATCTAAATAAGTGTCCAAGGAATAGGAAAGAAACTCGAATCACTCAACAGAGGAAAGTCCACTGGACCTGACGGGATACCAGTTCGATTCTACACAGAGTACACGAAAGAACTTGGCCCCCTTCTAACAGCCGTGTACCGCAAGTCTCTAGAGGTACGGATGGTTCCAAATGATTGGAAAAGAGCACGGGTAGTCCCAGTTTTCAAGAAGGGTCATCGAGCAGATGCGCAAAACTATAGACCTATATCTCTGACATCGATCTGTTGTAGAATTTTAGAACATGTTTTTTGCTCGCATATCGTGTCATTTCTGGATACCCAGAATCTACTCAGTAGGAATCAACATGGATTCCGGAAACAGCGATCGTGTGAGACCCAACTCGCTTTATTTGTTCATGAGACCCAGAAAATATTAGATACAGGCTCCCAGGTAGATGCCATTTTCCTTGACTTCCGGAGGGCGTTCGATACAGTTCCGCACTGTATCCTGATAAACAAAGTAAGAGCCTACGGAATATCAGACCAGCTGTGTGGCTGGATTGAAGAGTTTTTAGCAAACAGAACACAGCATGTTGTTCGCAATGGAGAGACTTCTACAGACGTTAAAGTAACCTCTGGCGTGCCACAGGGGAGTGTTATGGGACCATTGCTTTTCACAATATATATAAATGACCTAGTAGATAGTGTCGGAAGTCCCATGCGGCTTTTCGCGGATGATGCTGTATTTGGTGCAGGGAGTGCCAACTGACCCTTAACATAGACAAATGTAAGATATTGCGAATGCATACAAAAGAAGGATCCTTTATTGTAAGATTATATGATAGCGGAACAAACACTGGTAGCAGTTACTTCTGTAAAATATCTGGGAATATGCGTACGGAACGATTTGAAGTGGAATGATCATATAAAATTAATTGTTGATAAGGCGGGTGCCAGGTTGAGATTCATTGGGAGAGTCCTTAGAAAATGTATTCCATCAACAAAGGAGGTGGCCTACAAAACGCTCGTTCGCCCTATGCTTGAGTAATGCTCACCAGTGTGGGATCCGTACCAGGTTGGGTTGACAGAGGAGATAGACAAGATCCAAAGAAGAGCGGCGGGTTTCGTCACAGGGTTATTTGGTAAGCGTGATAGTGTTACGGAGATGTTTAGCAAACTGAAGTGGCAGACTCTGCAAGAGAGGCGCTCTGCATCGCGGTGGCCGGCCGGTGTGGCCGTGCGGTTCTAAGCGCTTCAGTTTGGAACCGCGTGACCGCTACGGTCGCAGGTTCGAATCCTGCCTCGGGCATGGATGTGTGTGATGTCCTTAGGTTAGTTAGGTTTAAGTAGTTCTGAGTTCTATGGGACTGATGACCTCAGAAGAAAGTCCCATAGTGCTCAGAGCCATTTGAACCATTTTTTTGCATCGCGGTGTAGCTTGCTGTCCAGGTTTCGAGAGGGTGCGTTTCTGGATGAGGTATCGAATATATTGCTTCCGCCTACCTATACCTCGCGAGGAGATCACGAATGTAAAATTAGAGATATTCGAGCGCGCACGGAGGCTTTCCGGCTGTCGTTCTTCCCGCGAACCATACGCTAGTGGAACAGGAAAGGGAGGTAATGACAGTGGCAGGTAAAGTGCCCTCCACCACACACAGTTGGGTGGCTTGCGGAGTATAAATGTAGATGTAGATGTAGAAGGTGCGAATGAGAATCGTAA
This sequence comes from Schistocerca nitens, assembly GCF_023898315.1. Lineage (NCBI taxonomy): Eukaryota > Metazoa > Arthropoda > Insecta > Orthoptera > Acrididae > Schistocerca > Schistocerca nitens. The sequence continues at coordinate 388,612,707 of NC_064617.1, forward strand.
GTCGAACAAAATCCCAAAGAAGGACTATTATGACAGTTTCATATGGTTGTATGAATGTTCTGTGTGTTGTGCTCAATTTGGGACGGTCTGTGTAGACACCTGAAGCATTTAAATCACCATCTTAGGTTCTCTATATTTTTCATTAATCCAGCTGCAAGCCGCCGACTCTAACTAACCTCAATAGGGTCATTTTAATAATGTCTCGGCTGGACCGACCAAGAGACAGATTGCTCTCTATGAACTCAGACATGGAAAAAGATCTGTCGCACAAGGATCGAATAATAAGCAATATTTGGGCCACGTGAATGAGTCATGGATGTTGGTTCTTACAAAAACTCTCTGTCAGGCACTTAAACGTGAATTGTAATAATGTAGTTAATTAAGGATTATTAACTGGAGGGGTCAATCATCTACTGAATTGAAGGCCTTGGTCGAAATTGAACCTAACGCTCTTAGAGTGCACACATATGAGAAAATGGAAAACTACCTATTAATAAAAATAGCAAATACAAAAAAAGTGTTCACAAACATTGAACATAGTTGCTTATTAAATAAATATTAGAACGCTTTGCAAAGCCTACAAGGGATAGGTAGGATAAAAGTGATTGTCATCCCAACAGATGGTTCTCTAAAATTCATCATCACGGCTGGACGCGCAGTGATTGCTCAGACAGAACCAGAAAGCAGGGATTAGATTGCATAAGCAAATCCTTAAAACCGTTCAGTCAAGGTTGAGTCCATGGCTACGATACTACACTACTGGCCATTAAAATTGCTACACCACGAAGATGACGTGCTACAGACGCGAAATTTAACCGACAGGAAGAAGATGCTGTGATATGCAAATGATTACTTTTCAGAGCATTCACACAAGGTTGGCGACAGTGGTGACACCTACAACGTGCTGACATGAGGAATGTTACCAACATACACTCCTGGAAATGGAAAAAAGAACACATTGACACCGGTGTGTCAGACCCACTATACTTGCTCCGGACACTGCGAGAGGGCTGTACAAGCAATGATCACACGCACGGCACAGCGGACACACCAGGAACCGCGGTGTTGGCCGTCGAATGGCGCTAGCTGCGCAGCATTTGTGCACCGCCGCCGTCAGTGTCAGCCAGTTTGCCGTGGCATACGGAGCTCCATCGCAGTCTTTAACACTGGTAGCATGCCGCGACAGCGTGGACGTGAACCGTATGTGCAGTTGACGGACTTTGAGCGAGGGCGTATAGTGGGCATGCGGGAGGCCGGGTGGACGTACCGCCGAATTGCTCAATACGTGGGGCGTGAGGTCTCCACAGTACATCGATGTTGTCGCCAGTGGTCGGCGGAAGGTGCACGTGCCCGTCGACCTGGGACCGGACCGCAGCAACGCACGGATGCACGCCAAGACCGTAGGATCCTACGCAGTGCCGTAGGGGACCGCACCGCCACTTCCCAGCAAATTAGGGACACTGTTGCTCCTGGGGTATCGGCGAGGACCATTCGCAACCGTCTCCATGAAGCTGGGCTACGGTCCCGCACACCGTTAGGCCGTCTTCCGCTCACGCCCCAACATCGTGCAGCCCGCCTCCAGTGGTGTCGCGACAGGCGTGAATGGAGGGACGAATGGAGACGTGTCGTCTTCAGCGATGAGAGTCGCTTCTGCCTTGGTGCCAATGATGGTCGTATGCGTGTTTGGCGCCGTGCAGGTGAGCGCCACAATCAGGACTGCATACGACCGAGGCACACAGGGCCAACACCCGGCATCATGATGTGGGGAGCGATCTCCTACACTGGCCGTACACCACTGGTGATCGTCGAGGGGACACTGAATAGTGCACGGTACATCCAAACCATAATCGAACCCATCGTTCTACCATTCCTAGACCGGCAAGGGAACTTGCTGTTCCAACAGGACAATGCACGTCCGCATGTATCCCGTGCCACCCAACGTGCTCTAGAAGGTGTAAGTCAACTACCCTGGCCAGCAAGATCTCCGGATCTGTCCCCCATTGAGCATGTTTGGGACTGGATGAAGCGTCGTCTCACGCGGTCTGCACGTCCAGCACGAACGCTGGTCCAACTGAGGCGCCAGGTGGAAATGGCATGGCAAGCCGTTCCACAGGACTACATCCAGCATCTCTACGATCGTCTCCATGGGAGAATAGCAGCCTGCATTGCTGCGAAAGGTGGATCTACACTGTACTAGTGCCGACATTGTGCATGCTCTGTTGCCTGTGTCTATGTGCCTGTGGTTCTGTCAGTGTGATCATGTGATGTATCTGACCCCAGGAATGTGTCAATAAAGTTTCCCCTTCCTGGGACAATGAATTCACGGTGTTCTTATTTCAATTTCCAGGAGTGTATTTCTCATACACAAACAGCAGTTGACCGGCGTTGCCTGGTGAAACGTTGTTGTGATACCTCGTGGAAGGAGGAGAAATGCGTACCATCACGTTTCCAAGGTCGGATTGTGGCCTATTGCGATTGCGGTTTATCTTATCGCGACATTGCTGCTCGCGTTGGTCGAGATCCAATGCTTTGCACTCACAGATAAAACTAATTAGGTAGTGGCAGCGTTCTAAGTGTTCATTTGTCATGTTAACATTATCTTGTCTTTGTTTGTCGATAGGCGGTTTAGGGTATGTACTGCGAAGCATTCTAGGTTATCTTGAAGGAAGCAGCCGGCCTGTGTGGCCGATAGGTTCTAGGCGCTTCGGTCAGGAACCACGGGGCTGCTACGGTCGCAGGTTCGAACCCTGCATCGGGCATGGATGTGTGTGCTGACCTTAGGTTAGTTAGGTTTAAGTAGTTCTAAGTCTAAGGGACTGATGACCTCAGATGTTAAGTCCCATAGTGCTTAGAACCATTTGAACAATTTTTTTGAAGGAAGCAGACATAGGATGCTAAATTAGGTGTTAACGTCACATGGGAACGAGGTCACTAGAGTAAAAGCACGAACTAGGCTAGGGGAAGGCTAGAAAAGGAAATCAGCCGTCTCATTTTCAAATAAAACGATCAGGAATTTTTTTTAAAACTATCTACAAAACCCAAAGAAAAATCTAAATGTGGAACACGAAAAGGACATTTAGACTACTACACTACTGGCCATTAAAATTGCTACATCACGAAGATGACGTGCTACAGACGCGAAATTTAACCGACAGGAAGAAGATGCTGTGATATGCAAATGATTAGCTTTTCAGAGCATTCACACAAGGTTGGCGCCGGTAGCGACACCTAAAACGTGCAGACATGAGGAAATTTTCGAAATATGGCTCTGAGAACTATGGGACTTAACATCTGAGGTCATCAGTCCCATAGAACTCAGAACTAATTAAACCAAACTAACCTAAGGACATCACACACATCCATGCCCGAGGCAGGAGTCGAACATGCGACCGTAGCAGTCGCGCGGTTCCGGACTGAAGCGTCTAGAACCGCATGACACCAACGGCCGGCGAGGAAAGTTTCCAACCGATTTCTCATACACAAACACAGTTGACCAGCGTTGCCTAGTGAAACGTTGTTGTGATGACTCGTGTAAGGAGTAGAAATGCGTCCCATCACGTTTCCGACTTTGATTAAGGTCGGATTGTAGCCTATCGCGATTGCGGTTTATCGTATGGCGACATTGCTGCTCGCTTTGTCGAGATCCAATGACTGTTAGCAGAGTATGGAATCGGTGGGTTCAGGAGGGTAATACGGAACGCCGTGCTGGATCACCTCGTATCAAGAGCAGTCGAGATGACAGGAATCTTATCTGCATGGCTGTAACGGATCGTGCAGCCACGTCTCGATCCCTGAGTCAACAGATGGGGACGTTTGCAAGACAACAACCATCTGCACTAACAGTTCGACGACGTTTGCAGCAGCATGGACTATCAGTTCGGAGACCATGGCTGGGGTTACCCTTGACGCTGCATCACAGAGAGGAGCGCCTGCGATGGTGTGCTCAACGACGAACCTGGGTGCACGAATGGGAAAACGTCATTTTTTCGGATGAATCCAGGTTCTGTTTACAGAATCATGATGGTCGCATCCGTGTTTTGCGACTCACTTCTTGTTCGTATTGACGGCACTTTGAACAGTGGACGTTACATTTCAGATGTGTTACGACACGTGGTTCTACCCTTAGTTCGATCCCTGCGAAACCCTACATTTCAGCAGGATAATGCACGACCGCATGTTGCAGGTCCTGTACGGTCCTTCCTGGATACAGAAAATGTTCGACTGCTGCCCTGGCCAGCACATTCTCCAGATTTCTCATCAATTGAAAACATCTGGTCAATGGTGGTCGAGCAACTGGCTCGTCACAATACGCCAGTCACTACTCTCGATGAACTGTGGTATCGTGTTGAAGCTGCAAGGGCAGCTGTACCTGTACAAGCCATCCAACCTCTGGTTGACTCAATGCCCAGGCGTATCAAGGCCGTTATTACGGCCAGAGCTGGTTGTTCTGGGCACTGATTTCTCAGGATCTGTGCACCCAAATTGCGTGATAATGTAATCACTTGTCAGTTCTAGTATAATATATTTGTCCAATGAATACCCGTTTATCATCTGCATTTCTTCTTGGTGTAGCAGATTTAATGGCCAGTAGTGTAGATCGAACCGTACTGCGTAACCACATTTAATGTGAAACGAATCAGAAGCACCAAATTGTGATCCGTTTGTGATAAACCGCACTTGTAGCTATTCTCACCGGTGTCGACGACTCATGGAGGAAAGATCTGTTTCTGCTGTAGCCAGCCGAGGCAGCACTTCGTCAGCGATGGTGTGAGGAGCTGATTCTCGAGAAAGCAGACTGTGTCTCCCTCTGCGGCTCCCAGTCAAGTCTGCCTTCTTCCACATGTTTATCCAGACCGTCTCCGTGCCTCGAGACAGTGTCCTATTCTGTTTCCCTATCCAGAGTGCAAAAAATTCAACACTTCCTCGCTGTTCCTCACAAGTTTGATAAACTTAATTCAAGAAATGTACCTTCTCCATAAGCCTTTCTTTCACTCACCTATATTCTTTAATGCCAAGATAAATCAAGTTTGGGTGCTGAAATTTCTTTTGCTCTTGATTTTGATAAGTGTTTCAGTTCATCTATCTAACGATTTTTGCCTTATGCTTTCTGACGTTGACACTGTTTCTAGCTTCTTTACGGTTGGGATTGAGATCATACAGTCGGTGAAAATAAAAATTCCTTGATTTTCCGACCGCAGTGACGCCTTAATTGCGTATTGCTTACTTAGGCTTATTTTGGTTTTACGTTACTCAGTAATGGTGTTACGCTTGGGAACATTCCACCTTTATCCTTCTAAACTTCTCACAAATGTGTGCTTCCGTGACCTCCCTCAGCAGACCAAAATTTAATTTAGCAGTGCTTCTAAAAACCGTCTCTGTCTGACGGTTTATAGTGATGTAGTGGACGATGTAGTCGGGCAATGATAAAGGCCAAAATTCTGCGCTGACTACGGTTCCGTAACGGAACTCTTGAACGAGAAATCTATCAGTGTCCGTTTTGCTGTTTCTTTTCGTGTTACTTCCAGTTCTGACATGCTTGCTCTCCCTCCTGTCCTACTCCAATTCTACCATTGTTTTTAATGTTCTTTTGGATATATTTTGTGTCGTCAACCATTTTTATTTTCTAGCGCCCCTCCTTGTTTCTTCCTGCAAATATCTGTTTCCCACATGCTGTGCTAGTTCTCGGCTACCCATTACAATTCAACAATGCTTTGAAACCCTGTATATCAATGTAAGGTAATCTATGTTGTTGCAGATCAATTCTGATAACTCTCACTACTGTAGTACCGCTACCCAGTCTTTAAGAATAAATTAAAAGTCTTTTGTAAATGTAATGAGAAGTAGTGTGGAAGCTGCAGTGGAGCATTTGTTTACAGCAGCGAGTTGATAACCGCTAATGTGGTGATATATGGGTCACAATAACAGACACGCAAGGCTATTACAAAGCCAGGATAGTCGAGCCAACAGTAAACTGTACTTCACAGTGGCAAGTGTGTAGGCGTCGGGGCGATGTTACTACACCAGGACAAGTCTCTTGTTGTAGGTGACATGACTAGTTGCTGGGTTTTAGTGAAGGAAATGCATGCGAGAGGCTTATACCGGGTGGTTATAATTAAACTTTCTCTATTTAACACGTTGTAAGAAGGAAACTAATTATCGTACCAAATTTGGTAGTATTAATACAAGGACATGGGGAAGAGAAATAATGCACAATAAATTCAAGTGCTGTTACGGTGCATCGTACCATTACATACCGGTACCATTACTGCTACAAAAGGGACTCAATATGGTGCTACGGTCGCAGGTTCGAATCCTGCCTCGGGCATGGATGTGTGTGATGTCCTTAGATTAGTTAGGTTTAAGTAGTTCTAAGTTCTAGGGGACTGATGACCTCAGATGTTAAGTCCCATAGTGCTCAGAGCCATTTGAACCATTTTTTTCAATATGGTGCCCATCAGTGTCCACAAGACTCTGAAAGCTGACCAGAACGAATCATGTCCGTAGATATGCTGGCTATCTCTCCTGATGTGCTGCGCTTCAAATCAGCACACATGTGAATGTAGCCCTGGTAAACCCTGTCCTTCAAGTAGCCCCACAACCAGAAATCACGGGGAGTAAGATCAGGTGATCGTGCCGGCCAAGCATTTGGGAACGATCGGCTGATAATTCGATCGTTTCCAAATTTTTTTTCGGAGAAGCAGGTGAACTTCTCAAGCAATGTGCGATGGGGCCCCATCTTGCATGAAAGCTGTTGAGCTCAATGTGTCTCCCTCCTGTAGGGCGGGTATGACATGCTGGCGAAGCATGTCGCAGTAATGCTGCCCAGTCACACTGCACGTCTTTGGTCCTTGAGCGCTAACTTGTTCAAAAAAGAATTAGCCGACCCACGGGATGTTCAATTGTCGCGACACAGTCGCACACTGCCTGTAAATCGGGAATTGAGCGCAGCGTTGTCTGCCATAGCAACAGCGATTTCATCAACCACCTGTGGTGCAACCAGTCGTTGGTTCAAATGGTTCAAATGGATCTGAGCACTATTGGACTTAACTTCTGAGGTCAGCAGTCCCCTAGAACTTAGAACTACTTAAACCTAACTAACCTAAGGACATCACACACATCCGTGCCAGAGGCATGATTCGAACCTGCGACCGTAGAGGTCGCGCGGTTCCAGACTGTAGCGCCTAGAACCGCTCGGCCAACCCGTCCGGTCCAGTCGTTGGCCTCTTCCGGGAGCGACGCTCAGTTCTCCAGTTGATTCGAACTTTTTCATCATGTTTCGCATAGCAGGTGGACCAAGAGGTTCCTTCCGTAATCCTTTCAGCCGACGATATTCTCGACGTTGCAGCTGCAGCATTACTGTTGTTTTGATAATAGAGCTTCATCAATAGTGCCCTGCTCCATTAGTTGAAGCTCGTATTGACACTTCAACAAGCGCACTGCGACTGGTCAGGTGTGTAAGACTATGAATCACGATGACTGAGCACGGCACCTGGTGCCTATAGTTAGAACTGGACGGTATCGCTGTGACACACAGAAATCATGCACCCCATACTCTGGACATTAATGCTACTTAGTCTGGTAATCTTACAATAATTAGTTTCCTTGTTATAATGTGTTAAGTAGGGGAAGTTAAATTATAACCACCCTGTAGATAACCCTGAATTTTGAGGCAGGAGTCGTTTCTCGTCACCGGAAACCAGCACCACCGCTATGATGCCAGAGCCACGCCAGATAACGAGAAGACTGGGCACTACCAGCGGTAGCCATGGGTTCGAGACCAGGCTGTGCCTGCTGCCAGCGTTAAGTCCTTCACGAGACTAGGTGCCACAGCCGTGCCAAACTGCCATCCATGCCTGTTGCTGCCGACTCTGACTTCCCAGTGGCACTTGGCACCAAAGTGTGAGCCGCCATCTGACTCCTGTCCAGAGCAGAGTGAGGAGCTATGTGGGATTCCATGACGTTGAAGAAAGTGGTGCATTGCTAACTCAGCCGTGTGTGGCTCGTGTTCCCGCCATCATGTATTTTACACCTTGTTTTTTAACGTACTTCCACCTCACTACGTTAATTTAAATTACTACTGTCACTGAGTTGCTGCTTTGCCTGTCCTTGACTGGCGATAGCAGCGCGTTTCGATATATCCCCTCTCGTAGATTCTTTGCTCGACTGCTATTACTTCCCGGTTATTGCCTGTCGTAGGGGGTTCGGGTCGCGAGTTCGGGTCTGCAAGTCAGTTGGAACGCGTCTGGAGTGCAGTCCGCATCTGCCAGTCGGGGAGTTGCAATGCGGCACTAGTGCAGTCGGGTTAGTGCAGCAGTGAGGTCTGCGCCGACATGGCTCGCCCGATCATTGCCGCCAAGCATCACCTGAGACAGACCATGGTCTTGGTGGATCGTCAGTCGGTCGTCCTAGCGGACGACGCGTTTTGGCTCACCGATCATTCTTGAGTCGGCTGTGTGTGTGCGCATCGTCTCCCGATTTGTCTTCGTGCGTCCTTAGTTACTGTTGGGTATTGTTCAGGTCTTCGTGCAAGTGTTTGTCAGGTTGTGTGTGTAGTTCGTGTTATTTCCACTGATGACTGTTTTAGATGTTGTCGGTATTCTGGAAGGAGTAGGTCGGTTGCTGCAGACCAGGAAAGTTATCTCCGCGCGGTGCAATTGGCTAGGTCCGCTGGCGGTCCCTGTGCAGTGTCGGAGCGTGTGTGAAGCTGTCCGATCGCTACGAGCTTCGTGGCTCACCGACCCAGGACGTCAAAGTTGAGTAGTGGTTTCAACTACCCAAGTCACATGCATTCATGTTGTGTGGTTCGTTTCGGTGGTTCGCTGTTGGGGAGGTTTTCCTGTGAGCAACACCAAGTGTTACTATTGTTGAAATTTAGCCTCCATGCGGCGCAATTAACTATATTAGTTGACTATAATTCGAGTGCACTAGCGGAATTTTCTGCCTTTTGACCGTTAGTGTTACGGTTACCTGCCCTGGCCACTAACGTAATTTCAGGCAGCGTCCTTTCCTCACCTATTGTTGCTGTCCAACATGGTGTGTAATTTTGACAGCTAATACATATTTCGAGGGTGGATAATCACGTTCGTAACCTTTTGTGTTTGAGTTCTCATATACTGATTGGTGGCAAGCAAGTCGTTGTGTCAGTCGGTCGCCGGCCGGTGTGGCCGTGCGGTTCTAGGCGCTTCAGGCTGGAACCGCGTGACCGCTACGGTCGCAGGTTCGAATCCTGCCTCGGGCATGGATGTGTGTGATGTTCTTAGGTTAGTTAGGTTTCAGTAGTTCTAGGGGACTGATGACCACAGATGTTAAGTCCCATAGTGCTCAGAGCCATTTGAACCATTTTGTCAGTCGGTCCGTGGCTGTCCCCTGGTTGGGTTCCGATGGATCAAGTGTAGTTGGGCTCACCACCTGTCTCACCTAAGTGAATGAGGGCAGACCGACCTCCCTGGAGACTTCTGAGTGCCGTTTTCTTTATTGTCCTTCAGACTGGTGTTCAATTGTCAGTTAATTGTGGGCCTTAAGCCGCTTAAAATCTTATTCTTGAAATTATCCTTTAAGGGAAAACGTTGAGGCCTTCTGAATTAAAAGATTATGGTAATATATTTTCAAATTTTCAAATTTAATTGTGGCCCTCAGCTGCTTGTATTACACATTGCATATGTTTGTTCTATCTACTTTTGTCTTGAGGCTTTCCAGCCTAGCTGTGATACCATATATATTTTAATTATTTTATTTACTATTAACTGGATTTTTATTTTGTTGATTTTTAAGATTTCTTGTTTGGAGGCCCTCAGCCACGAAATAATTGCCTTTTTGAAACTTGTAGTTCTAAAGGTTGGTTATGTGCCGTTTTGGGTGAAGGTGTTATTAAATTATAATAAATTACAATTTTGAGTGAACCTGACCGACACCTTATTTGGCCCTTTCCCCAATCCTAATCACCTGTTCTGCCCTGCAGGTTTAGTGGGGCATCTCACTGACATTAATGGCCAGGTCCTCTGAAGTTTGTCAGCCTACCGTGGGACTACTGACAACAATGCTGTGTGGTAGGTGAGCAGCCATGGCAGAAGCTGTTACAAATATGTCAGCTACTTCCAGTGACAACAGAGAGGGGCGTGGTCGCCTCGATACATCGTGTACTGAAGTCAATAAAAGTAATTCTTAACTGTCAACAATGTGTACAGTGAGCAATTCGATCCCACCACTCACCACCATACCGTTCAGAGAGGTGTCAGGAGGCTGACGTCGCCGCAATATAAGCAGGCCGTTTGACACTCAGCGTGGAATAATATCACTTTGTGATGGAAGAAGTTAATTATTTGGGCCATATCATTAGTAAAGATGGTGTAAGAACTCATTCTAAGTTGGTACAGGCAGTGCAAGATTTTCCAGTACCAGGAACAACCAAGGAGTTGCAATTCTTCCTGGGCTACAAGAATTATTACAGGAAGTTCAAGAGGGGATTTATGGATATTGAAAAACCACTTACACAATCGTTGAAAGAAGGTGTTAAGTTTGTAGGGTCAGAAGAATGTCGTGGATCATTTGTTGAAAAATATGTTAATGTCAAGTCCATTGTTGATGATTCCAGACTCTCAAAAGGAGTTCAAATTATCATGTGATGTATTGAGTCATTCACTTGAGTGTGTTTCAAGTCAGGAAATGGGTGGTGAGGAACACCCTGTTGCCTTTTGCACCAAGACAGTTCACTGGAGTCGAAAGGAATTACTCTATAACAGAGAGAGGCAAGCTTAGGTCGGTGTACAGAGTAACATGCTTCTGGTGTTACCCGCACGGTAGAAAATTCAAAGCAGTGTTGGACCACATAGCTTTGAAGTGGTTACTAGTTTTGAAGGACCCATCTTGCTGATTAGCAAGGTGTGCATTGAAAGTCATTGAATTTGAGTACGAAGTAATCCACAAACCTGGGAAGAAACATGATAATGTGGGCAGGTTCAGCAGGAATATAGCGGTAATACAGACACTAGGTCAGAACTTTGGGGAATGACAAGCAGCACAGAGTGCCGACGAGGAGTGTAGATAGTATGGCAAACAACAGTGGATTATTATGTACAGAAACGAAATTTTGACCACAAGTGGTGGTTCCAGCGAACTTGAAGCTAGAAGTATGGTGCGAAATGCATGATCACACCTTATCAGGCTAGAGGGAATGCAGAACGTCGATTCGGAGAGTGGCAGAAAAGTACTGTTGAAAGGGAAGGTAAGAATGATGTTGACCAGTACGTCAGAAATTGTGTGAGTTTTGCAAAGGCGGCACATTTAAATGAGAAGCAGGCACTGTTACAGAGGTTGCCTGAAACTGCTCTGTTTCACTGAGGTGGAGATGTTAGGCCCATTCAACCGAACACCAGCAGGTAATCACTTTGTGCTGACGATAATAGATCATTTCAGTATATCCATTGTGGATGACGAACTGAAACTGTGATTTAAATTGGTGTCTTTCTAATTGTTCAACGAACTTTTTCCATTCCTCTGTTAGTTTGTGGATGAAGTGGATCAGTTCTCAATTTTTATACTTTTAACAACAGTCACATCTGGCATGTATTTCGTCCCCTGGTCTGCAATTATTGTCTATGGCACCTCTGTAAGGTGGCAGAATAAATGGTCAGATTCGCACCTTACATGAGAGCTTTATACATCGCAATGAGAAGGTGAAGATGACACCTAACGTAAATCGACAGTTATGAGAACATTTGCCTATCAGTATGTAATGCAAAAAGGGATGACAGTCAATTGACAGTAATTAACACACCGTTCCTATATAATGCATGTCTTTGAGTGGAAGGTGGAACAGGCAATGCGAGTCGTTTTTAATTTGAAAAGCCATGTGGACAATGGTGTAGTGAAGGTGCGTGCTGCAGGGGTTACGACTGAAACCACTTAAAGGGGTGGCAAGAGGAAGGTTAGCGACTCTGACCAGGTGATTCAGGAGGGAGGACCACGTGTAGCGGCACATCTACAAAAGGGACAGAGAAAAAGCTTTAGAAAGCTGCGTTTCGGAATTCCAACGGTATACGAACAAAAATTAGTTACGCATTTCGATCACATGTCCAGCGAGTGCGACACATGGAAAGGTCAATGTACCATACTTTAGACGTCTACAACGGGCACAAAACTTTCGACTGGCGGAAACGCACTGGGAAGGAGAAAAATACTGAAGTTTCGACGCAGTTTGATAGAAGGGACATTGCGATTGGTAGAGAGAGTTTCCACAAAATAAGAGGAACGCTCCTAATGGTCGGAAAAGGCGGTGACGTGAAGAATGAATGAACCCAACTGGGGGAGGAAGCTCCGCCATGAGTAGAACAAGAGAGAAATTTTTGGGGACACTTCTCTTAACTGGCGTCAAGTGCAGAACACAGCACTTAACGCTTTGCATGGCGCAGAGAAGAAATTTGTGTGGACACTTCGTTCACAGCGGCTGCAATCCAGCTAGAGATTAACTGTAGCAACGTTTAGCTTCAACTGTGGAGAAATGAACCAGCCAAATTAGTTAATTGTTCTTGCAAGAACTGAGGGGGCATTATAATATGCATGCTGCTCCAACCACACGCGTGTATATCGCCATGTACTAAGACTAGGGCTGAGATATGTTTTCTTGCATAACAAGAAACATAGGGGAGGTTTCTGCTGAAAAGTTCAGCAAAGGCCTGATTAGTTTTGTAGGAATTTCAGTGGGAGAGAGCGGCCTTGGAGTCGGCAGCTCGTCGCAGCTTAAGGTAAATACTGCATGCAGAGGCGTAAACTTTGTTGGTTCACCAGCTTGCGTTCACTGTAAGCTCGAGGGGGCTTGGGTAATCTTGCGCTCAAATTTTTCACATAACTAACCATCCACCGTAGATTTGATTGTCATCCTAAATAGTACCGAACTTAGAACCGGAATCGGATGATTTTCGTAGTACTGACCAACATCATAACGTATGTGTAGGAGCAATTCTGTAAAGAAACTTCCAATTAAAGTTTCATAGTATTGTGCTTAGGATTAATATTCTTTCAGAGAGTTAATATTCAATATTGTCGTGTATAGGATTATTTCACTTTGTGATGTTGGCGGGATGCATTATCCATTGCACTGTTTTTAAGATGTCGAGTTGAAAACTATGTAAAAGTTGTAATTTTATGCTAAAATTTGCGACATTAAACTTGTCATTTCAACTTACACAGTTGTTCTCCATTCTAGAATAAGCCCCCATGTTCACCTCTACATTCAATACACACCTGTTAATCACCAATACCTGCGCTACTGTGATTGTTTGCTGGTTCAGAATAGGCACCATCTGTGTGTAACGAGAAAAATGGTCTATTATTGGCATTTATCTGGTAGTAAATTAAATATGCAACCAGTCGATTTTTTGCGATTTATTCAACCGTGAACATGTTTTCGAGCCACTGCAGGCTCATGGACCGTCATGGTGACATGAGGAGAGTGAGGAGCTATGTGGGCTCCATGATGTTGAAGACAGTGGTGCATTGCTGACATTAATGGCCCACGTGGCAATGAAGTAAAGGCAGTGGTGTGTCTGCGGGCAGACGGACTACTGGAGTCAACACATCATGAACAGGAAAGTTCAGACTGGTGTGGCTACCAACGAACTCGCGACTTCGAGGCAGTCGAAGTCGCGAGAACGGCACGTCGATACGCGGAAGGCAATAAAGCGCGGATCAGAACCAAGTATGAGACACGAGAAGTCGTCACCCAAATGTAGAATATCCAAAGAGTAAGTCCAAACCGAGGTTCGAAGATAGTGAATGGAACGCAACGTACAGCTTCACGCAGTACTTTAGATGACTGTCGGGTTATTCCGCTCAGGTTCTGAACGGACTTGGTTGCCAAGAGCAGTACCAGTGTAAATATTTGGATAACAACAACTATAATTTTGGCTGAAATTGGAATACTTGGACGACCTTGCTTGTACATTCGGCAACAAGTACTTCAGTAGAAAGCAATATAGTTCAAGAGCTGACGAGCAGAAAGTACGGAACTTACAGATTAATGTAATAGACACTATCTGATCACCAGTATCCGAACACCCGTAACTGGACATAAATATAGAGTGTGTCGAGCTTTCTTCTTTACGACGACTTGATCTCAGCTGGGGATACTTTCGTAAGGTGCCTGAATGTCTGTGGACGAATGGCAGCACATTCTGCCTCAAGAGCTGAAATCAGAAAAGATAGTTATGTTGGACGCTGGGGTCTGGAGCGAAATTGACGTTCTACCTCATCCCAAAGGTGTTCCATTGGCTTCAAGTCAGGGCCCTGGGCATACCAGTTTATTTCAGAGATATGACTGTCCACAAACCATTGGCTCACAGATGCTGCTTTATGACAAAAAATGGTTCAAACGGCTCTGAACACTATGGAACTTAACATCTGAGGTCCTCAGTCCCCTAGAACTTAGAACTACATAATCCTAACTAACCTAAGGACATCACACACATCCATGCCCGAGCCAGGATTCGAACTTGCGACCGTAGCGGTCGCGCGGTTCCAGACTGAAGCGCTTAGAACCGCTCGGTCACCCCGGTCGGCCTTTAAGACAGAGGGCACTGTCTTGCTGATAAAAGTAATCTTTGCATTCGAACTGTTCCTCTACTGTACGTAATACACAATGTTGTAAAATGCGTTCGTGTCCTTCCCTATCAGCGTTTCTTAAGTGCAATAAGGGGACTATACCGTACCGATGAAAAACACTTTCGCCTCTTCTGTACTTCGCTGTAGGTAAAGGTTTCCAGGTTTTTTTCCAAACCCAATCCCTTCCATAGAATTTCCACAAGATATTGCGCGACTCATCAGTTCAGATAACTCTTTTCCAGTTATCCATTTCCTAGTGGCGTCCTCTTTACACCACCTCTAGCTTCGCTTAGAAATGACTACGGAAATGTTTACGCTGTTATTTTTAACTTCCTACGCACAGTCATTGCTCTTGCTGCACTCTTGGGAGCAACTTGCAACACACGAGTGACTCCTTTCGCGGATTTCATGCGATGTTTTACAACCACCTTCAGCTCCCTTGTTACTCAGGTGACAATCAATGAGCAGCCCACGTTAGAAATCACTCAGCTCTCCTGACTGACTCTTTTTTAGTCATCAGCCTTCTGACCGGTTCGATGTGGCCCACCACGAATTTCTCTCGCGTGCCAACCTCTTCATCTCAGAGTAGTAATTGCAGCCAACCAGCCAACGTCCTCAATTATTTGCTGAATGTATTCCAATCTCTGTCTTCCTCTACAGTTTTAGCCCTCTACAGCTCCCTCTAGTACCATGGAAGTCATTCCCTGATGTCTTAACGGATGTCTTTATCAGTGTTACCCATATGTTCCTTTCCTCTCCGATTCCGCGCAGAACCTCCTCATTCCTTACCTTATCAGTCCACCTAATTTTGAACATTCGTCTTAGCACCACATCTCAAATGCTTCGATTCTCTTCTGTTCCGGTTTTCTCCTCAGACCATGTTTCACTACCACACATTGCTGTTCTCCAGACATGCATTCTCAGAAATTTCTTTCTCAGATTAAGGCCTATGATTGATACTAGTAGACTTCTCTTGGCCTGGAATGCCCTTTTTGCTATTGCTAGTCTGCTTTTGATATCCTCCTTGCTCCGTCCGCCATTGGTTATTTTGCTGCCTAGGTAGCTGAATTCCTTAACTTCAACTGCTTCAGACAATCAATCCTCATGTTAAGTTACTCGCTGTTCTCATTTCTGCTACTTCTCATTACTTTCGCCTTTCTTTGATTTACTCTCAATCCATATTCTGTACTCATTAGATTGTTCATTCCATCCATCAGATCATGTAATTCTTCTTCACTTTCATTCAGGATAGCAATGTCATCAGCGAGTCGTATCACTGATATCCTGTCACCTTGAATTTTAATTTCACTCCTGAACCTTCCTTTAATCTCTGCATTGCTTCTTCGATGTACATATTGTACAGTAAGGGTGAAAGACTACATCCCTGTCTTACACCCTTTTTAATCTGAGAACTTCGTTCTTGGTCGTCCAATCTTATTATTCCGTCTCGGCTCTTGTACCTATTGTGTATTACCCGTCTCTCCCTATAGCTTACCCCTATTTTTCTCAGAATTCCGAACATCTTGCACCATTTTACATTGTCTAACGCTTTTTCCAGTTCGACAAATCCTATCATCGACCGCAACGTCGGAATTGCCTATCTGGTGCCTTTACCTTTCCTAAAACCAAACTGATCATCCAACAGATCCTTAATGTTCTTTTCCATACTTGTGTATATTATTCTTGTGAGCAGCTTGGATGCATGAGCTATTAATCTTATTGTGCGATAATTCTCGCATTTGTCAGCTCTTGCAGTCTTCGGAATTGTGTGGATGATATTTTTCTGAAAGTCAGATGGTATGTCGCCAGACTCATACATTCTGCACAATAACGTGAATAGTCGTTTTGTTGCCACTTTCCCCTATGATTTTAGAAATTATGATGGAATTTTATCTATTCCTTCCGCCTTATTTGACCTTAAGTCCTCCAAAGCTCTCTTAAATTCTGATTCTAATACTGGATCCACGGCGCGTGGGATTAGCCGAGCGGTCTAAGGGGCTGCAGTCACGGACTGTGCGGCTGGTTCCGGCGGAGGTTCGAGTCCTCCCTCGGGTATGGATGTGTGTGTTTGTCCCTAGGATAATTTAGGTTAAGTAGTGTGTAAGATTAGGGACTGATGACCTTAGCTGTTAAGTCCCATAAGATTTCACACACATTTGAACTTTTTTCTTGAATACTGGATCCCCTATCTCTTCTAAATAGACTCCTATTTCTTCTTCTAGCTCATCAGACACATCTTTCCACTCGTAGGGGCCTTCAATGTACTCTTTCCACTTATCCGCTCTCTCCTCTGCATTGCAGTCTTAATGTTATCACCCTTGCTTTTAATTTCCCCGAAAGTTATTTTGACTTTCCTACATGCTGCGCCAGTCTTTACAACAAACATTTCTTTTCCGATTTCTTCAGAATTTTCATGCATCCATTTCATCTTAGCTTCCCTGCACTTTCTATTTATTTCAATCTTCAGCGACTTGAATTTCTGTATTCCTGAATTTCCCTGAACATTTTTGTACTTCCTTCTTTCATGGATCAACTGACGTATTTCCTTTGTTATCCATGGTGTCTTTGCAGTTACCTTCTTTGTACATGTGTTTTTCTTTCCAACTACTGTGATTGCCCATTTACGAGATGTCCATTTCTCTTCAGTTGTACCAACTACTGAACTATTCCTTACTGTTGTATCTATAGCATTAGAGAAGCAAGCGTATCTCGTCATTCCTCAGTACATCCGTATCACACTACTTTGCGTATTGATTCTTCTCGACTAATTTCGTAAACTCTAGCCTACTCTTCGTCACTACCGCATTGTGATCTGAGTCTATATTTGCTCCTGTACGTCTTACAATCCAGCATCTGATTTCAGAACCTCTATCTGACCATGAACTAATCTAACTGAAATCTTCTCGCATCACCCGACCTTTCCAAGTATACCTCCTCCTCTGGTGTTTCTTAAAATGAGTATTCGCTATTACTAGCTGGAATTTATCACAGAACTCAATTAGTCTTTTTCGCATCTCATTCCTTGTCCCAAACCCATATTCCCCTGTAACATTTTCTTCTGCTTCTTTCCCTAAAACCGCATTCCAGTCCCCCATGACTACTAGGTTTTCGTCTCTCTTTACGTACTGCGTTACCCTTTCAGTATCCTCATATACTTTCTCTCTCTCTTCATCTTCAGCTACCGACGTCAGCATGTATAGCTGAATTATCGTTGGCGGTGTTGGTTTGTTGTCAGTTCTAATAAGAACAGCCCTGTCACTGAACTGTTCACAGTCACACTCTCTGCCCCACCTTCCTGCTCATAACAAATCTTACTCCCGTTATACCATTTTCTGCTGCTGTTGACATCACCCTTTTCTCATCTGGCCAGAAATCCTGGCCTTTTTTCCATTTCACTTCACTGACTCCTACTGTACCTAGACTGGTACTTTGTATTTCCCTTTTCAGATTTTCTAGCTTCCCTACTCGGTCCAAGCTTCTCACATTCCACCCCCCCCCCCCCCCCCCCGACTCTCAGAATGATTTCCTTTCGTTGGCTATTCAGTCTTTTTCTCAGGGTCACCTCCCTTTTGGCAGTCCCCTCCCGGAGATACGAATAAGGGACTACTCCGGAATCTTTTGCCAACAGAGAGTTCATCATGACACTTTTTCAATTGCAGGCCACATATACTGTGGATATACGTTATGTATCCGTGAAGAAGTGGTTTCCATTGCCTTTTTCATCCTCATGCCTTTGATCATTGCTGATTTTTCCACCTTTAGCGGCAGTTTCCCACCCGAAGGACATGGGAGTGCCCTGAACCTCTGTCCGCTCCTTCGCCCTCTTCGACAGTGCCGTTGGTCGAATGAGGGTGACGCCTTACGCCGGAAGTCATTGGCCGGCTGATTATTAATCAAGATTTAAGCGCTGGCGGGTTTGGAACCCTGGCCCGAGGACGTTTTTATTACTAATGAAAGACGATACCCTAAGACTAGGGTGAGTGATTGGTCAGTGTCAATTACACATTTGGCTCTAGGCTGAGACCACAAGATACACAGACTACATACCCGTCTTCAAATTTACTGAGTAACACAAAGTTTCAGACTTATGAAAGTGAAACTAAAAGCTAAAGAACTCACCAACGGCCAAGGCAGATTCTAGCATAGGTCCAGCGACGGCTGACACCAGAGACTCGGCCAGGATGAAGAGTACAACGACGTCTGGAGCGAGGACGATCAGCAGCCTGCTGGCCACGTGGGCGACCAGGCACAGGAACTGCTGCGGACGCCGGCCGTACCTGCAGTCACAAACACCTCACACTTCCTGCCAAATTAAAACTGGCCGCTGGACCATGATTCGTGACTACAGCCAGGAACCTTGCCTCTCACTGGCAGTGCGCACACCGAGGGAGCTATCCACTCTCCACTGATTTTACAGGTTTTCTTTTGCCAGGACCTCTCTCCTACTTTCCAAACTTCACAGTAGTTTTCTTCCGGGACTATCAAACCTGGAGAGCCGGAAACGATGCTGTTGGCTGTGTCCAGCCATTTCACAGCCATGTTCTCTTCCAGGAATGTAGTACCCCCTCTAGCTCCGGTAATGGCCTCAGTTTGGTGGGGAAGAGAGTTCAAAAGTGTCTTCACCACGCCATATCCAGTTGAAGCCTCTCACTGGTATTGTGAAGGGTCCACTTTTACGTGGAGCCCAATTTTGTAAAATATTTCGTGAAAAATGACATGAAATGGTTATCATACGTGGGAGAGACTGTATCTTTGGCAACACTGAACCAAAGATGTTGCCTGAGTGGCAGAATCGATTGTAAGTAGGAGCGCGCGGAGCGCAGGAGCAGTTGCCGTTGCACTCTGTTAAAGGTACGATGTAAGACTTAAAGCTGCTGGCTAGCTGTGAGAATTTAGCTGTTGGCCTATGGACGGAGCATAATACAGTTTTGTAAGCTAATGAAATTTTGTATATTTAGTTCTAAGTATGCAGCAACGCAATGTGGCTTTTGCTATTTTGACAGTACTGACCCTTGAATGTAGGAACCAAGTATTTGCCATCAGATTTAATGTATAGGTTGATTAGGTGTGTCCGATTTGTAATATTTTGTGTGTTTTGTAATCCTGATACCGACAAGTGAAATTTTGGAATCTATTTTGGTAAACGATGTTAGACTTTTGTCGTTTAATAATCCAAGTGTCTTTAATTATGTCTGTAAGTGAGGATGGTAGAACAATTGTGAAGTTCACTGATTTTGAAGTTAATGTAAAGTGTTTCATATTAGATTTTGTGAAGGAGAAACTTTACTTTGAATACAATTTTCGAACTGAAGATGTCGTTCTTAGCATATCCTGTTATCAGTACCTCATCCTCTTCCATGTCGTGTTTGTTTAAATTCAATGAGTATTTTTTTAAAGAAATTATTTTTCAACCAGAATCAGAAAAGTAACAGTTTCATTGCGCACAGCATTGCAAAGTGCTGAGGCAATACCCAAAATTATCACTGAACATTTGCAAGGTTATTCATTTATCAACTAATATCCAGACGTTATTTGTATGAAGCTATTTTACGGGCAGCGTTGCACTTCTCTGTGCCAAGAGTGACTATTTTGTATGCCTACTGTGAAGAAAACAGAATAACAAGATTATGTCCGTTGCGCCTCGAGAGCTATGGAAAATGTATTTCGTTGTTTATTTGCATAGGGAATTTTATCAGTTTATTGCACAGGGCCATAGAACTTGGTGCTCACGAGACTGAGTAAATTTCAGAGGGATTGAGTTCATTATAGACATTACATACTGGTTTTTCCAGATTAGGTTGTATAATTTTTCTTTGGATTCCAGTAAAACTGATTAAGCACACCATTTTCTCAACAACACATTACACAGTAAAACCATCATTAAAAGACTTTACAGTATATAGAGCCTTAGACTACTAAACTATGGCGATGTTAATTGCTACGTTCGTCAACTTTGATTCCATGCGGAGCCGTTGTGCACAGCGACTATATATTATTACGAAGAAGAATAGAAACAGAGCAATCAGTCGCAATCCATTTGGTTTTATATTATTCTTGCATATCCAAATTTCAGATATAATAGCCATCTTCAGCGCTAAATTGCAAAGAAATTGCAGAATCAGAGTTGATTTACATAAAACGATAAGTAAAACATCATGTTATCCAATGAAAACGATGTATTTTAGTCAACAGACCATCTGAGTGAGTTATAAACCAACAAACTCCCACCAGTAAATGTCACCAGACGACTTTACTGGTTTAGAGACAGAAGGAAACTGAAGTTGTTGTTAACAACAAGTACAGCAGCCTCGTTAGTATCATGTAGTGAAAGTAAGACCCAGCAAAGTCCAAAATCTAACTAACCCAGTTTCTTTCCGATATAGTAGTTTAAAACTAATTTTTAATTAAATAAAATTAGCAAGTCTACTTTCACATCGCCATTAAATACACCAAGAAATGCCGATTTACAATATATTGATTAATATGTTACTGGTGAAACGATCCAGCAAATCTTATGCAACAGACCGTAATTGGTTCGTATAGCTGTCCCCAACAGAACTGTTACATCACATTCGAAATAAGAATTTTAAAAATTTCTGAAGGTCGTCTTCATAACATACACTACTGACCATTAAAATTGCTACACCAAGAAGAAATGCAGATGATAAACACGTATTCATTGGACAAATATATTATACTAGAACTGACATGTGATTACATTTTCACGCAGTTTGGGTGCATAGATCCTGAGAAATCAGTACCCGGAACAACCACCTCTGGCCGTAATAACGGCCTTGATACGCCTGGGCATTGAGACAAACAGGGCTTGGATGGCGTGTACAGGTACAGCTGCGCATGCAGCTTCAGCACGATACCACAGTTCATCGAGAGCAGTGACTGGCGTATAGTGACGAGCCAGTTGCTCGGCCACCATTGACCAGACATTTTCAATTGGTGAAAGATCTGGAGAATGTGCTGGCCAGGGCAGCAGTCGAACATTTTCTCTATCCAGGAAGGCCTGTACAGGACCTGAAACATGCGGTCGTGCACTATCCTGCAGAAATGTAGGGTTTCGCAGGGAGCGAATGGAGGGTAGAGCCACGGGTCGTAACACATCTGAAATGCAACGTCCACTGTTCAAAGTGCAGTCAGTGCGAACAAGAGGTGACCGAGACGTGTAACCAATGGCACCCCATACCATCACGCCGGGTGATACGCCAGTATGGCGATGATGAATACACGCTTCCAATGTGCGTTCACCGCGATGTCGCCAAACACGGATGCGACCATCATGATGCTGTAAACAGAACCTGGATTCATTCGAAAAAAAGACGTTCTGCCATTCGTGCACCCAGGTTAGTCGTTGAGTACACCATCGCAGGCGCTCCTGTCTGTGATGCAGCTGATAGTCCATGCTGTTGCGAACGTTGTCGAACTGTTGTCTTGCAAACGTCCCCATCTGTTGACTCAGCAATCGTAACGTGGCTGCGCGATCCGTTACAGCCATGCGGATAAGATGCCTGTCATCTCGACTGCTTCCTAGTGATACGAGGCCGTTGAGATCCAGCATGGCGTTCCGTATTACCTTCCTGAACCCAGCGATTCCGTATTCTGCTAACAGTCATTGGATCTCGACCAACACGAGCAGCAAAATCGCGATACGATAAACCGCAATCGCGATAGGCTACAATCCGACCTTTATCAAAGTCGGAAGCGTGATGGTACGCATTTCTCCACCTTACACGAGGCATCACAACAACGTTTCACCAGGCAACGCCAGTCAACTGCTGTTTGTGTATGAGAAATCGGTTGGAAACTTTTCTCATGTCAGCATGTGTAGGTGTCGCCACCGGCGCCAATCTTGTGTGAATGCTCTGAAAAGCTAGTCATTTGCATATCACAGCATCTTCTTCCTGTCGGTTAAATTTCGCGTCTGTAGCACGTGATCTTCGTGGTGTAGCAATTTTAATGGCCAGTAGTGTAGTTACATAGCAACTGGAATTCGTTCAGAGCTAAAGTCTAGTGTAGTCGCTGGTATCATAGTGATCGACTAAGCAGTTAATTTGAGAGAAATATAGAAGTTCATACAAATCGTTTTTGAAGAGCTGTTAAATATTTTAATTTTTATTTCGATTGTGATGTAACCATTGGGTAGGGTCAGCTGTAGGACCCAATTAATGGTCCTTTGCAGAAGATTTGATGGATCGTTTCGCCTCTAACATATTAATCAACACATTGTAAATCGGCGTTTCTTGATGTATTTTAAAGGTGATATGCAAATATATATCTTGTTTAGTTAAAAATGAGCTTTAATCTACTACATCGGAAAGGAAATGGGTTTGTTAGTTTGCGGACTATGCATGGCGTTACTTACACTACATGACGCTGACTGAGGCTGCTGTACTTGTTGTAAACAACAACCTCAGTTTCCTTCTGTCTCTACACCAGTAAAGTCGTCTGGTGACATTTTCTGGTGGGAGTTTGTTGAATTATAACTAACTCAAATTGTATTTTGACTGAAATGGATCATTTCTATTGAATAGCGTGGTGTTTTACTTATTGTTTTATGTAAATCAGTTCTGACTCTGTGATTGTCTTGCATTTTACCGCTGAAGATGGCTATTTTAGCTGAAATCTGGATATGCAAGAATAATACGAAACCAACTGTATTGCGACTGATTGCTGTGTTTGTATATTTCCTCATGATTGTTATGTTTCGGGCCAAACATTTTATTTAGTATTAAGATCGGATGATTTAGTGTGTCAGTCGAGGTACGAAAGTGTGCCTCAGTCTTTGTCAGATGCAAGAAGCTTTTTAAACGTGACTGGTGACATAATGGAGCACAAAACGTCCACAGCGTACTCACCACAAAGGCAGAGAAGGAAGCGCAACGGTTGGTCACCGACAATGTTGAAAAAGATCCTCTGTTTCATGTTCTCTGTAAATTGAATGGATTTGGTACGAAAATCACCTGTGAAACTTACAGAATCACCTCCGTCCCGAAACACACCCTCCGCACTCTGCGCGTTAGACGCCTCATTTGGACGTTAGTGTTCTTGATGCCTTGTATCATTTACAAAGAGAAGAAAATGGGGCTAGTCGGGCTACATTGCACTCTCCCGGTTAGGAACCAGGGGCATTCAATAAGTAATGCAACACATTTTTTCTCGGCCAATTTCGGTAGAAAAGATCCGGAATTTGTTGGAGGTAATTGTGGAATATCCCCGCTTCAGACCCTGATGTTCCCTGAATTTCCGGTTGTCGGCAGCGCTATACGTGGCCTTCAAATGGCACCTGTAAAGCAGGTGCTTTCTAAACAGAGAACAATAATTGAGTTTCTTTCGGCGGAAAACCAGAGCGTCGAAATTATTCATAGGCACTTACAGAATGCCTACGGCGACTCGGCAGTGAAGAAAAGGCGATGAGTCTTTAGGCGAAGCGTCTCTCATCATCGCAAGAAGGTCGCGCAAACCTGTCCGATCTCCCGGCACACGTAACTATCACTTCTGCGATGTTGTATCGTGCGGACACTCTCATTCGAGGTTATCGACGGATTACAAACACCTCGCTGCACCACTAGACGCCTCTGTTGGTAGTACTGCCACACTTGTCCACCAGTTGGGGTATTCAAAGGTGTGTGCCCCCTGAGTCCCTCACCGCCTACGCATCTTCCGATTTCCATCTGTTTGGCTCAATGAAGCGTGCACTTTTCGAAAAGCACTACGTAGATGGTGGGGAGATTTTTGAGGCAGCAAGACGTTGCATCCGACGTCCGACGTCGACCAGTAAAGTGGTACCATACGAGTGTATAGGCCCTCCCAATTAGGTGATGTAAGGCCGCCGCATTGAATGGAGATTATGTTGGAAAATAGGGTTTTGTAGCCTAAAATTGGGGAACAATATGCTGAATTGGAATCCCGAATAAAACCAATATGTTTTCAGAAAAAAAGTTTGCATAAGTAATTGAACGCCCCTCATATTTGAAGACAACTGTCGATAGTACGTGTTGTGCTAGTCGGCTACGTACAAAAAGCACTCCGCCTTCAGGTCACAAGTGGCCCATCGGGACATCCGACCGCCGTGTCATCCTCAGCTGAGGATGCAGATAGGAGGGGCGTGTGGTCAGCACACCGCTCCCCCGGTCGTTATGATGGTTTTCTTTGACCGGAGCCGCTACTATTCGGTCGAGTAGCTCCTTAATTGGCATGACGAGGCTGAGTGCACCCCAAAAAATGGCAACTGCGCATGGCGGCTTGATGGTTACTTATCCAAGTGCCGGCCACGCCCGACAGCGCTTAATTTCGATGATCTCACGGGAACCGGTGTTCCCACTGCGGCAAGGCCGTTGCCGACATTGATGATGATGTCCCATACTCCGAGGAACGTAGGGAACGATGCGGGAGACCCGCACCGCCATACTAGGCAAGGTCCTAGCGGAGGTGGTTTTGCCATTGCCTTCCTCCGACCGTAATGGGTATGAATGATGATGATGAAGACGACACAACACCCAGTCATCTCGAGGGAGGGAAAATCCCTGACCCCGCCGGGAATCGAACCGGCAGCCCGTGCGGGGTAAGCGAGAACGCTACCGCAAGACCACGAGCTGCGGACACCTACGTAAAGGATGATCTTAATTATTAAAGCACATAGTTGTAAACGAAAAGTGTTGCTCCAAACGCTACCGTACTTACAGTCCAATATGTACGAGGGTAATCCCAAAAGTAAGGTCTCCTATTTTTTTATAAGTACAGAACACTGTTAAAGTGGCAGTTGGTCACACTGTTATGAAGAGTGCTTCACGCACTGTGTGTAAACATGCGCACGCCGCACTAAGGCGCTCAGTCTTGGCCTGGCAGCCGTTGAGAATGGAGCTCCCATTGGATGTTACCGCCAAGTGCGAATTGCGCGCAGTTATTCGGTTTTTCAACGCAAGGGGCACTGCACCGATTGAAATCCATCGTCATTTGACGGATGTGTATGGTGAGTCGTGCGTGGATGTCAAAAATGTTCGTAAGTGGTGTAGAGAGTTTGCAGCTGATCGGACCGAAATTCACGACGAACAAAGGAGCGGGAGAGACCATCAATTTCTGAGAAGACAGTGTTGAAGGTTGAGCGAAGCATGCGTGAAAATCGGCGGATCACCCTGGGTGATCTCTGCACGTTGGTTCCTGAGGTTTTCCGAAGCACCGCTGACAGAATTTTAACGGAAACAATGAACTACTGCAAGGTGTGCGCGAGATGGGTGCCACGCATGCTGACTGAGGTCCACATGCGCAACGAGTTGATGCTTCCCGCGCATTTCTTCACCGCCTTGCAGCCGAACAGGACAACTTTCTGGACTCAATTGCCACGGGTGACGAAAGCTGGGCATACCACTTTACACCTGAGACCAAGCAACAATCACGCCAGTCGCGGTATCCTTCTTCGACAAAGCCACGCAGCTGGGCATACAAAATCTGCCACAGCGTCTATAAAAATGCCTCAGCAGAAATGGTGATTATGTCGAAATATAGCTAAATGTTCAAGCTGTAAACCGATGTAAACCATTGTAGAAATAAACAGGTCTATGTAGTTATAAAAAAATAGGAGACTTTACTTTTGGGATTACCCTCGTACATGCCTAATTGGGACACTGATTAAATTTTCGTCCATATGACGACTCATTTTCAAGTACAGAAAAAAGCTATTCCAATAGATGAAGAACAATATGAATACGTGACGGCTGTTGGGGGGTTTGTAACGTTAGTGGGATTAATATTGTTAATATTAGCTGGAACTTTTCATCAGCTGGAAATCGTAACACAATATGTCTGGATGACGTGCACGTGTAGCCGTCTTTCGGATTTATAGAAGGTTCTCATCATTTGCGGGAGAGACATGAGAGCATCACAGCGGTAGATCGCGCAGGAAATTCGCTGTAAAGCTTAGGTTCCTACAAGAGGCTGGATGGTCTGATGAAGGCAGCTAGCCTTGCCCGCGCGGTGAAAGCAGCGCTATCGTTTTGAAGCGCCCTTCCCAGAACCGATAGTGGTCTTCTGGTTTGGAGCAGAGTGGAAGCCCTGAACCAGAGATGCAGAGCAATCTGGTATTGGGTGCAAATTTCTCCACCACCGCTATCTGGTGGAGAATAGTAGGCTACCCCTTAATAGGTTAGGGAAGCACTACACGCAGGAAGCAGCAAGTAGGGTAACGTAGTACATAAGGCGTGCATATGTGGGTTCATTAGGAGAGAGAAATCCCTTTACAGGCCCGACAAGATGCCCTCTGAGTCCAGACAGGTTAGCATTCATCGTAGCAGATATGAGAAATAAAATGTTAATGTATTGTTACTTAACAGCAAGAGCATCTATGGAAAGGTCTCGGAACTAACCTCATAACCGGTAACAATACCCACATAGCACTTAGGACGGAAAACTGGGTGAAACCAGAGGTTGGCAGCAACGAATTATAAACTCCTACTCGAATGTTTATTGCAAAGATAATTGAACGCTAATGGTGGAGGCATGATCATAGCAATAAAAAATACGATAATATCTAGTGAGATTAGTTCAGACTCTGAATGCGAAATAATTTGGGTGAAGATAAGATGAAAGGTAGATCTAACATGATCATCGGTGCTTTTATAGAATCTCTGTCCCAGCAATAGTAGTGGTGGAACAGCTGAAGGAAAACATGGAGAATACTTCGCGTAAATTTCCTGGTCATATTACAGTTTTAGGTGAAGATGTTAACTTACCAGCTGTAGACTAGGAGTCTCAAATTATTAGAACGGGTAGCACGGACAGAGAAGTATGTGAAATTGTAGTAGGTGCCTTATCCGAAAATTACCTTGAGCAGTTAGTGAGAGAAGATAGCATCTTAGTCCTGCTGGTGGCAAATGTGCCCGAACTTATCGACTCATTTAGTGTAGAACAGAGAATCAATGATCATAACGCTATTACGATTGTTAATAGGAATGCAAAGATAGGCAGGAAGATCTTACTGTTTAGTACGAGAGACAACAGACAAATTTAAGATTACATGACAGGTCTTCATGAAAATTTCATGTCGAGTACTGACAATGTTGAGCATCAATGGACAAAGTTCAAGAGCATCGTACAACACACTTTACACAAGTATGTATCGAATAGAATTGTAGGGTTAGAAAAGACCCGTCGTTTGGCAACCGTGTTAGGAAGCTGTTACGAAAGCAGAGAGAGCTTCACTGCAAATTTTAACGCAGCCAAAGCGTCACAAATAAAAAAATTAAAAGAAGCCAAAAGTAGCGTAAGGAGTGATGTGTGTGAAGTGTTGAACTAATACGAAAGTAAAACTAGCTACCAACTTGACAGAAAAAAGTAAGAAGTTCTGTGTTATGTTAAATCAGTAAACAAATGGAAGCCATCTGTAGGGAATCTCTGTGCCCGTGATGGCACTAAAACAGAATGACACAGGAAAGTTCGAAATACTAAACGTCTTGTTCCAAAACTGTTTCACGAGAGAAGATCATATTGCAGTTCCTACCTGAAAAAGTCTCACGAACTACAAAATGATAAATATGAAATAAGTGAATGAGGGATACAAAAGCAACTGAAATGGCTCAACACAGGCTAGGCTACTGCAACTGACAAGATACCAGTTCGATTCAGCTCAGAGTATGCGAAAGAGATTGCCTCTATTGTAGCAGCAGAGTACCAAAGGTCTCTAGAGAAGCGAAGCGTTCCTAATGATTGGAAAAAAAATCACAGGTCATTCTCGTTTCCAAGAGGGGTCTCCGTACAGACGCACAAAATTGCAGTACTATATCTCTGACGTCGATCTGCTGTAGAATTTTGGAACATGTTTTATACTCGCGTTTTACGACGTTTCTGGAGACCGAAAATCTCCTCTGTAGGAACCAACATGGCTTCCGAAAACAAAGAACGTCTGAAACCCAGCTCGCTCAGTTCGTCGACGAACCACAGAAAACAGTAAATGCGGGCACCCAGGTAGAGACTGTGTTCCTTGACTCGTGGAAGGCCTACGATACAGTTTTGCACTGTCGCCTAATCTACAAAATACGAGCATATGGAATATCAGACCATCTGTGTAACTGGACAGAGGAGCTTCTGGCAAACACACAACACGGCATGTCATTCCAAACGGAGAGAAGTCTTCATACATAAAAGTGGCTTCGGGCATGCGCTACGGGCTTGTTGCAGGACCATTACTTTTCACAATATACAGGGTGTTACAAAAAGGTACGGCCAAACTTTCAGGAAACATTACTCACACACAAATAAAGAAAAGATGTTATGTGGACATGTGTCCGGAAACGCTTAATTTCCATGTTAGAGCTCATTTTAGTTTCGTCAGTATGTACTGTACTTCCTCGCTTCACCGCCATGATTTCATACGGGATACTCTACCTGTGCTGCTAGAACATGTGCCTTTATAAGTGCGATACAACATGTGGTTCATGCACGATGGAGCTCCTGCACATTTCAGTCGAAGTGTTCGTACGCTTCTCAACAACAGATTCGGTGACCGATGGATTGGTAGAAGCGGACCAATTCCATGGCCTCCACGCTCTCCTGACCTCAACCCTCTTGATTTTCATTTATGGGGGCATTTGAAAGCTCTTGTCTACGCAACCCCGGTACCAAATGTAGAGACTCTTCGTGCTCGTATTGTGGACGGCTGTGATACAATACGCCATTCTCCAGGGCTGCATCAGCGCATCAGGGATTCCATGCGACGGAGGGTGGATGCATGTATCCTCGCTAACGGAATACATTTTGAACATTTCCTGTAACAAAGTGTTTGAAGTCACGCTAGTACGTCCTGCTGCTGTGTGTTTGCATTCCATGATTAATGTGATTTGAAGAGAAGTAATAAAATGAGCTCTAACATGGAAAGTAAGCGTTTCCGGACACATGTCCACATAACATATTTTCTTTCTTTGTGTGTGAGGAATGTTTCCTGAAAGTTTGGCCGTACCTTTTTGTAACACCCTGTATATAAATGACTTAGTAGATAATGTCGGAAGTTTCATGAGGCTTTTCGCGGATGATGCTGTCGTATACAGAGAAGTAGCGACGCTGGAAAAGTATAGCGATATGCAGGATGCCCTGCAGCGGACTGGCGCTTGGTGTAAGGAGTGGCTAGACCCTCATCATAAACAAATGTAACGTAGTACGAATGCAAAGACAGAAATATACTTTATTGTATGATTACAGAATTGCAGAACAATCACTTGGAAGCAGTTACTTCCATACAAAATGTATGTGCACGGAGCGATTTGTAATGGGACGGCCACATAAAATTAACCGTTAGTCAGGCAGATATCAGACTGAGATTCAATGGGAGAATCCTCAGGATAAGCAATCCAGAAAAAAAAGAAAAAAAAGTAAAAAAGTAGGTAAGAAAACACCCGTTCGATAAATAT
Organism: Schistocerca nitens; assembly: GCF_023898315.1. Classification (NCBI taxonomy): domain Eukaryota; kingdom Metazoa; phylum Arthropoda; class Insecta; order Orthoptera; family Acrididae; genus Schistocerca; species Schistocerca nitens. The sequence goes on from NC_064617.1 coordinate 388,642,709, forward strand.
TTGAATACTGCCCGTCAGCATGGGATCCGTACTAGGCAGCCGGCCGCTGTGGCCGAGTGGTTCTAGTCGCTTCCGTCCGTAACCGCGCTGCTGCTACGGTCGCAGGTTCGAATCCTGCCTCGGGCATGGATATGTGTGATGTCCTTAGGTTAGTTAGGTTTAAGTAGTTCTAAGTTCTAGGGGACTGATGACCTCAGATGTTAAGTCCCATAGTGTTTAGAGCCATTTGAACCATTTTTTCGTACTAGATAGGACTGGTAGAGGAAATAGAAAAGATCGACAGAAGAGCAGCATGTTTCGTTATAGGATCACCTTTTTTCAGTCATTAATCTTCTGACTGGTTTAATGCGGCCCGACACTATATCTTCTCCTATCCCAAACTTTTCATCTCATAGTAACAATTGCAACCGTCGACGTAGTAAGCACGAAAGCGTCACAGAGGTGCTAGCCAACTCCAGTGGCAGACGCTGCAAGAGAGGCGTCTTGCATCCCTTTATGGTCTACTGTTAAAGTGCCGAGAGCGCACATTCCTGGAAGAGTCAACCAGTATATTGCTTCCTCCAACGTATATCTCATGAAAAGACCACGAAGATAAGACCCGAAACTCTTCGAGAACCATATGTGACTGGAGCAGGTAGAAAGGGAAGTGACAGTGGTATACAAAGTACCCTCCGCCACACGCCGTCATGTGTCTTGCGGAGTATAGGTTTAGATGAAGGTGTTGATGCAGATCAGTGCAGAACGAATGGTGACGAGATGGACTCAGGACAATTATGTGGGAAATAGAGCGACATTACTTCCAGAAGGAAGAAAAAATCTTATTATTGCTCAGTTGACTCTAACGAAAGTTCAGACGACATCTGAAATCCGGGCAGTGTGTGATCATGAACCGTCAGGATCAGATAACTGGAATCTTGCGACGAGATCTCGAGCTGTCATGTGTCGTTCACCGCTGACGTCATACACTGAAGTGACAAAAGTCAGCCGTGCGGGATTAGCCGAGTGGTCTAGGGCGCTGCAGTCATAGACTGTGCGGCTGGTCCCGGCGGAGGTTCGAGTCCTCCCTTGGACATGAGTGTGTGTGTTTGTCCTTAGGATAATTTGGGTTTACTAGTGTGTAAGCTTAGGGACTGATGACCTTAGCAGTTAAGTCCCATAAGATTTCACACACATTTGAGCATTTTTTTTTTGACAAAAGTCATGGGATACCTGCTAATATCGTTCACACCTCATCTTGTCCGGCGTGGTGTAGCAACTCGACGTAGCATGGACTCAAGTGGTTCGAAGCTCCTGCAGAAATATTGACTCATTTTGCCTCTACAGCCGTCCGTAAGTGCGAAAGGGTTGCTGGTGCCGGATTTGTGCACGAACTGACCTCTCTATTATGTTCCATACATGTTCGTCGGATGGCCAAATCATTCGCTCTAACTGTCCAAAATGTTCTTCAATCCAATAGCGAACAACTGCGGACTGGTGAAGAAAAATGGTTCAAATGGCTCTAAGTACTATGGGACTAAACATCTGAGGTCATCAGTCCCCTAGACTTAGAACTACTTAAACCTAACTAACCTAGGGACATCACACACATCCATGCCCGTGGCAGGATTCGAACCTGCGACCGTAGCAGCAGCGCGGTTCCAGACTGAAGCGCCTAGAACCACTCGGTCACAGTGGCCGACTGCGGCCTGGTGACATGGCGCATTACATCCATAAAAATTCGTCCGTTGTTTGGGGACATGAAGTACATGAAAGTCTGCATATAGTCTCGAAGTAACCGGAAGTAACCATTTCCAGTCAATGATCGGTTCAGCTGGATCAGAGGACCCTAACATTGCGCAATGTCTTGTCGACAGTTTGGGTGCATGGCTTCGTCGGGTCTGCACCACACTCGAACCCTACCATCAGGTCTTACTAAGCGAAACTGGGACACATCTGCCAGGCCACGATTTTCCAGTCGTCTACGGTCCAGTTGATATGGTCACGAGCCCAGGAGAGGCGCTGGAAGCGATGTCGTGCTGTTAGCAAAGACTCTCGCGTCGGTCTTCTGCTGTCATAGCCCTTGACGCCACATTTCGCAGCACTGCCCTAACGGACGCTTTCTTCGTACGCCCCACTTGATTTCGGCTGTTACTTCACGTAATGCTGCTTGTCTGTTAGCACTGACAACTCTACGCAAAGGCCGCTGCTCTCGACTGTTGAGTGTAGGCTGCCAGCCACTGTGCTGTCTGTGGTGGGAGGTAATGCCTGGACTTTGGTATTCTCGGCACACTCTTGACACTGTGGAGCACGGAATATTGAATTGCCTTACTGTTTACGAAATGGAATGTCCCATGCTCCCAGCGCCAACTATCATTCCTCTTTAAAACTCTGTTAACTCCCATCGTGTGGCCAAAATCATGTCAGAAACCTTTCTACATGAATCACCTGAGTTCAAATCACAGCTCGGCCAATGCACGGCTCTTTTATACCCTGCATAGGCGATACTACGGTAAATGTGCACATCGCTATCCCACGACTTTTGTCACTTCTGTGTACTACAGCCAACAGAGGCGAGCACTGTGTAGAGCCAAAGACGGCTGGGACACTGAGTGGTATTCTGTGTCGTTCAGCGACGCGACTCGATTTTTTTTTCTGACGGTCAAATCGACACCACCGTGTCTCTATACGATTTGCTGAAAGGTCAGTGAAAGCTGCTACTCTCAAGACCCATACTTCTCTAAGTCCTGAAATCATGTTATATAGTGCTATTGGTTATAACAACAGGACTGATTCGTTAATTGAAGAGACGCTGGATGATAAACAGAGTGTGGAAAGAATGGTTAATTCGGTTTTCATACGCTTCATGATCTGGATACCAAATGGCATATTCCTACAAGATAACTGAAGACCCCCCCACTTCAGTTGACACCATAAACGCCCTAAGAAATGCTTTGACATGTCTATTGAAGGCCCTGATTTGTGAATCACATAATATGCAAAAAAACTGGTGATTTCTCAAACTGGGGAACAATCAAGAATGGGGTGCCGCAAGGTTCGGTCTTGGGTCCTCTGCTGTTCTTAATATATATTAATGACTTGCCATTCTATATTCACGAAGATGCAAAGCTGGTACTTTTTGCCGATGATTTAAGTATAGCTATCACACCCAACAGACAAGAATTAACTGGTGAAATTGTAAATGATGTTTTTCAGAAAATCATTAAATGGTTCTCTGCAAATGGGCTCTCATTAAACTTTGACAAAACACAGTATATAGAGTTCCACACAATAAATGGAATAACACCATTAATAAATATAGACTTTGATCAGAAATCGGTAGCTAAGGTGGAATATTCAAAATTTCTAGGAGCACGCATTGATGAGGGGTTGAACTGGATAAAACACACTGAGGATCTGCTGAAACGTTTGAGTTCAGCTACTTATGCTATTAGGGTCATTGCAAATTTTGGCGATATACATCTGAGTAAATTAGCGTACCACGCCTATTTTCATTCTCTGCTTTCGTATGACATCATGTTCTGGGGTAACCCATCATTGAGTAAAAGAGTGTTCATGCCACAAAAGCATGTAACCAGAATAATTGCTGGAGCTCATCCAAGATCATCCTGCAGACACTTATCTAAAGAGCTAAGGATCTTCACTGTAGCCTCACAATATATATATTCACTTATGAAATTTGATGTTAGCAATCCTAACGAATTCAAAAGTAATAGTAATGTACATGGCTACAACACTAGAAGAAAGGATGATCTTCACTACTCAAGGTTAAATCTAACTTTGGCTCAGAAGATGCTAAATTATGGTGCCACAAAAGTCTTTGGTCACTTACCTAATAGCATCAAAAGTCTGACAGACAGCCATATAGCATTTAGAAGGAGATTAAAAGAATTTTTTAATGGCAACTCCTTCTACTCATTAGATGAATTTTTGGATATAGTAAGTGGGTAATTTCCCCAACCCCCACCAAAGAAAAAAAAATTAAAAATATTAAATGTCATACAATATTTTGAGTAATGTAATATGTTGTATAGACACCTTTTATTAACCTGACACGTTCCACATCATTACGAAGTGTCGTATTCATGATCTATGGAACAAATACTAATCTAATCTAATCTCTAATCACCATACAACATGTCTGGGACGCGGTGAGAAGACTTAACACTTACATACCACCCTCCAGCCAGCAGCCTTCATGTACTAACACAGTATTTGTTTCATGAGTACTAAGAAATTCCTCAAGTTGATGTTCGAAAGGTGTTTGCTTCCATTTCACAACTAATGCAAAACAGTATTTGAATCACACATCATTCGTACCATACCACTTTCGTATCACATCTCATACTGATGTTGATATGTTCCCAATGGAAAGTTTAATCAGCTACTACATTCTAAGACAGAAAAAACAACGCACCACGCAAGAATTATTCGAACGTACAGACAAACAAACGATTATAATTTCAAAAAAATGGATCATTTACTCAAGAGACAGAATTTCAAAAATTGAGCAAGTCAATAACGCGTTGGTCCATCTCTGGCCCTTATGCAAGCAGTCATTCGGCGCGGCATTGACTGATAGACTTGTTGGCTCGTCTTCGCCTTGGAATCGCATTGACTGGAGTAGAATTGTCTTCAGTGATGAGTCCTGCTTTGAACTTAACACTGATGACCAGCGAAGACGTACTGCAGACGTTCCGGGCAATGGTGGGATACCCGACTGTCCCCCGCCATACGGCACAATAAGGAATGATGGTCTTTGGGTGCATTTCATTTCATAGTAGGAACCATTTGCTTGTCAGCCGTGGCACACTTTCAGCACAGCGGTACGTCGACGATATTCTACGTCCCGTTTTGTTGTCCTCCATGTCAAGTCGTCCTGGGCTCATATTTCAGTAAGATAATGCCGTCTCGCACGCGCTGAGAGCTTCTACTGCTTGTCTACGTACATTCCAATTTCTAGCTTGGACAGCAAAGGTAGCCAGACTTCTCCCCAGATGAGAACGTTTGGAGCGTTATAGGCAGGGACCTCCAAACAACTCGAAATTTTGACGACATAACGCGACAACTGGACAGAATTTGGCACGATTCAGTTGGGAGGAGCACACCACAGAACTGCAGAAACGCCGCAACAGATCTGTATTTGCAATTCGAGTGTTAGCTGACATAGGCGACATAAAAATGAAAAAGCTTGCATACTTTGCCTACTTTCATTCCATAATATCATATGGTATAATATTTTGGGGTAACTCTTCAAGTCAAACAAAAGTTTTCAGAGGTCCAAAAGCGTGTAATACGTATTATTTGTGGAGTAAATTCACGGACGTCCTGTAGAAACCTCTTCAAAGAACTGGGTATACTAACTACTGCCTCTCAGTATATTTACTTCTTAATGAAATTTGTCCTAAATAATATATCTCTTTTTTCCAACAAACAGCTCAGTTCATACATACAATACCAGGAACAATAATGATCTGCACAAGGACTTAAAAGCACTTACTATAGTTCAAAAAGGGGTCCACTACTCAGGAACACTCATCTTCAATAATTTGCGAGCAAACATAAAAAATTTCGTTACAAATAAAGATCAGTTTAAAAGGAGCCTGCAAGACTCACTAGTGGCCAACTCCTTCTAGTCCATTGACAAATTTTTTAATAGAAACAAATGATGTATTGTATATATTCATACTATTAGTATTGTTATTTCAGCTTAAAAAAATGACATGTTCCACATCCACGAGGATCTCCTCAGCACGGATCTATGGAACGAAAATCTAATCTAATCTAATCTCCGGTGGACATCCAACAATTCTGTCAATCAATGCCAAGCCGAATAACTGCTTTCATGTGAGGGATGTGGATCAACGATTTATTGACTTGCTCAATTTTTGGAGCTCTTCCTCTTCAATAAATCATCCAGTTTTTTTGAGGTTGTAATCGTTTGTTTGTCTGTGGATGTACATCACATTTATTGATCTCTGTCCGATTCGGATAGTTCCTGCATGGTGCGTCTTTTTTTTTTGCCTTAGAGAGCACCTGTTTTGTGATGGTCTCAACAAAGTTGATAAACATAGGACTGGCGTTTCATGTGATAACACTTTCCATTTGCTTCAGTGCAATTGCAAACCGAGCCTTGCTTGAACTTAATAGACACATAAAAAAAAAAGAATGGCAGAAACCTATCACCCTCTCAGTTCAAGAAATTACTTCAAAGTTTCAAAGTTACCAGAACGCTGTAAAAATTGCTGCTAACTTTAGTTGTGGTACAGAGAAATTGTTGCTTACATGTCACCTATGTAACCGAAGAGTAAGCCCAGCGCCACGCCAATATTCTGCGAGTAGAACAAGATGTCGTTGATGGCCTGCTGGTTATCACAGACCCAGTTCATCTGTGACGGAGCTGTCCTGATGAACCACGTTTTGTCGTATTCCCATCCGTACTGACACTTCACTGATTCCGTCCTGTTGCTCAAGTGGAGCACATCGCTCTCGTTGTACATCAGGCACTTGCTAAAGGACGGTCCTTCCCTGTGTGAGAGCAGAAAGATGCACATTCGTGAGTTTCCATCTTATTCTTTAACAGAAAATTCATACAGGGTGTCTCAAACCTCTTGGTCAGACTGAAATATGCGACAGCGGATCCACAACCGATTGTACTGAGACAGGGAACCAATGTCGGAAATGCATGCTTATTGTGGTATGGACATACACTGATGAGCCAAAACATTATGACCGCCTGCTTAACAGCTTGTTTGCCCGTCTTTGGAACGAAATACTATGCTGATTCTGTGTATCAGGGATCCGACAGTTTAACGGTAGGTTTGTGGAGGTATGTGGCATTACGTATCTAAGCACAGGTCATGTAATTCGCATAAATAACGGACCACTGATTTGCGTACGCGGTAACTGCGCCCGATAGCGACCCAAATGGGTTAGAAAGGATTTACATCAGGTGAATTTGGTCGCTGAGATATCAACGTGAGCTCACTGTAATGCACCTCAAACCACTGTAACATGGTTCTGTTTCTTCGAAACTCGCACAATTATACTTCTGAAAGATGACATCGCCGTCGGGAAAGACATTAAACATGAAGGATACTGGTGGTTCGCAGCTGTCATTTGTTTTCGTTTATTACCACACGTCTCATGAAAGCCCAGGAGAATGTCTCCCACAACATAATACTGCTCCCACCAGCCTGTGTCTGTGGACCGCTCCACGTTTCGAGCCCCCGTTCACCTCGACGACGACGTTTGGTGAGACGACCATCGTCCTAGTGTAGCAAGAATGTGTTCCACCGGAAGAGCCGACATGTTTCTATTGATGTACAGTCGACTTCCGATGGTCCCACGCCCACTGCAATCGTAATTGACGATGTCGCTGGGGCAACATGTGGTCTGCGGAGCTCCACGATAAACGACGTACAACGAATGATGTGCTCCGAAACACCTGCGGGTGCACCAGCATTGTGATCTTTCAGCCGTGATGCCACAAATCACCATCTATCCTACTGTACAGAGAAGACAAGCCTCCGAACTGCACGTTCTGTGAAGGGTCGTGGGCGTCCAGAAGTGGTAGCTTCACAATCCTCCTAACTTTTTCCGTAGATGCTCACCACAACAGCAAGTGAACACTCGACTAGCTTCGCCAATTTCGAGATACTCGTTTACAGACTCTGAGTAGTAATAAACTTGTGGTGTCACCGCCAGACACCACACTTGCTAGGTGGTAGCCTTTAAATCGGACGCGGTCCGTTAATATACGTCGGACCCGCGTGTCGCCACTATCAGTGATTGCAGACCGAGCGCCTCCACACGGCAGGTCTAGAGAGAATTCCTAGCACTCGCCCAGTTGTACAACCGACTTTGCTAGCGATGGTTCACTGACAAAATACGCTCTCATTTGCCGAGACGATAGCAAAGCCTTCAGCTACGTCATTTGCTACGACCTAGCAAGGCGCCATTACCAGTTACTATTGATACTGAATAATGTACTGCCAAGAGCGACGTTCACCATTAATGGATTAAAGTTAAGTATTCCACCAGCTACGTCCGTTTTCCTAAATTCTAATTTCCTTGTCCTGTTCCAGACCTCATGCCAGCCTGCGTGAGCTAAAACGCGTGCCTTTCAGCTTCCTCTAGTAACCCGGGGTTGGCTCTCCTGCCAGTCCACAACATTTGGCGACGAGGCAACACTGAGTTCTTAACTATACTGCCCTGATTTACTTGTGTAATGGCTTCGCCACCATCTCCAGATGTACTGTCCGAATATTATCGCTTACAGAATCAGCAGACGCAGGCATTACTGGAGGCCCTTGGACAGCTTGTCCAGGGTCAACGTGCAATGCAAAACGCCTCGGCAGCCGCCGCTCCACTGCTAACGCAGCCACAACACGCTGTTGCACCAACGTTTCGACCTTTTGATGCTGCACTGGAAAGCTGGACGGGGTGGTCACGCCAATTTGGATTCGCCGCCTAAAGAATTCAAGGTAACGAGCGGCAGCGCTTTTTGTTATCCTCCGCAGGGGTGACCACGTACCGTGTCATAGTCAAATTATTTCCCCAACGCGACGTAGCAACTCTGTCTTACGACGAAATTTGGTCCGCATTAGATGCATATTTCAAAGAATCAGTCAATGTAGTTGCCAAACGGTATACCTTCTTTCGTACAAAACGTACAGCATGTCAGACAAATCAGGAGTGGGTTGCAACCTTGCACGGCCTTATTAGGGATTGTGCTTTTGAGTGTCAATGTGAACTCCCTTATTCAGATACTATGGTACGTGATGCAATTGCACAGAACGTTTCTGATGTTTGTATAAGGGAACAGATTTTGAAACTAGTCAATCCCTCCCTTCAACAAGTGATGGACATATTGGATCGGCAGGACACACTTGACTTTACTCAGGAATCATTTGAAACTTCGCCACCCGTGTGTCAGGTTAACCGGCCAGCCGGGCAAGCTGCACGGAGCAGTAAACAGCCCTCGTGCCTGGCCGCACCGCTGCCGCCAGGCTCTCAGCGACGTGTACCGCGCAGGCAAGCAAATGCAGTGCTAAAATCATGCCCGCGGTGTGCTACTAGACATTCGCGTGAGAATTGCCCGTCACGCCAAGCTATTTGCTTTTACTGTAATAAAAAAGGACATGTTCAAATTGTTTGCCAGAAAAAGCTCAGATCGGACACTCACAACCATTCCAGGCCCTTTGCTTCATGCTCGAATCGGAATCGAACCAAGGATACTCAGGCTCGCGAAACTTCACCCATGGAAATTCATGTAGTTCATTCCACTCCGCCCAGTGCCACCCTCTCTAACAGTGACTGTGTTCGTCCCACAAATAGTGTGTGTCGACATCGCCGGAAATCCCGTCAAGTCGCATGTGGTTTTGTACCAGTGTCAGTTCACGTTGCACGAGACAGTCGCTCTTGTCGTCAACAGGACAATAAACTTTTTGTAGACTTAGACATTAACGGCAAAGTGATACCATTCCAGCTCGATACCGGAGCTGCAGTTTCAGTGATCAATCAAGACACTTACAAACTGCTGGGCACCCCTCCGTTGCGTGCCGCAATTGTTAAGTTAACTACCTATTCAGGTCACGCGATCCCTGTATTAGGACAGTGCAGCCTTCTTGCAACATACAAAGGACAAACAAAACTTTTGTCATTTTACGTCCTTCGTTCTTCTTCTGCAGTGAACTTGTTTGGTTTCGATTTATTTCAGTCGTTTAACTTGTCTATAGTCAATCAGGTCCTATCAGTGAAGCAGACTGTGCCTTCAGACAGTGTTTCTCGTCTATGTGAGGAATTTGCAGACATTTTTGCACCGGGCCTCGGTTGCGCTAAGAACTATAAAGCACATTTGGAACTGAAAGTAAACGCGCAACCGAAATTTTTCAGATCGCGCAATGTTCCCCATGCATTGCGTGATGAGGTCGCAAAAACATTACACGATTTGGAATCACAAGGTGTAATTAAACGTGTGCAGGCTTCTTTCTGGGCATCACCCTTAGTAATTTTGCCAAAACCTTCGGGAAAATTGAGACTTTGTGTGGGCTTCAAGGCAACAGTGAATCCACAACTAGTAATTGCAACTTTTCCTTTACCCCGCCCGGAAGATCTTTTTGACAATCTGTGCCCGGGTAAATGTTTTTCGAAGTTGGACCTAGCAGATGCGTACTTGCAAATACCGGTGGACGAAGACTCCCAGCGCATTTTGGTGGTTAACACGCATCTTGGTTTGTATCGATTCAAACGACTGCCATTCGGGTGTGCATCCGCCCCTGCATTGTTTCAGCAATATCTACAAACTGTTTGTGCGTCGGTCCCTACTGCAGCAAACTATCTGGACGATATTGTGATCTCCGGACAGACGGAGATCTCAGAGCATTATTTCAGGTCTTGCGACAAAATGGTCTTCGCTTGCAGAAGGACAAATGTGTGTTTTTTGCTCGTGACTTACCCTACCTGGGACATGTACTCAATGCCCAAGGCATACATCCTAGTCCCGAGCACCTGGGAAAAATCAACTATTATCATAAATATATCCCACACGCCTTTTCCATTTCAGCTCCGCTTCATCGCTTACGCCGTAAAGGTGTTCCGTTCGTCTGGACGACGGAATGCGAACGCGCCTTTCGCCAGTTGAAATCGGCGTTGCTTTCCAATACCTGCCTCACGCCATTCGATCCCCAGAAGCCCCTTTTGTTGATGGTGGATGCATCGGATTTCAGGATCGGTGCTGTGCTTGCGCACAAAGATGGATCGCACGATTGCCCTATTGCCTTTGCGTCCAAATTGCTCTCGTCTGCGCAAAGTAATTATTCACAGATCGAGAAAGAAGCATTAGCTCTCGTATTTGGTGTTACAAAGTTTCATGATTTCTTGTATGGTCGTCACTTTACCATCATCACAGACCACAAACCTTTGACATCGCTTTTTCATCAGAACAAGCCTGTACCTCCACGTACAGCGCAGAAATTCGTTCGCTGGTCTATTTTCCTCTCGCAGTACCGCTACGACATCTTGTATCGGTCCACTGCTAAGCACGGAAACGCCGATGCGTTGTCCCGTTTGCCTGTTGCTGAGGATAGAGCATTCGCTTCCTCTGAACTTGCTTGCATGTTCATTGATTCGGAAACCGATGACGTGGTCGAATCGTTTTCGATTGATTTTCGTCGTGTAGTTACAGCCACAGCTGCCGACCCTGTCCTTGCTACCGTTCTGAGTTTTGTTGCTACGCAGTGGCCCTTGTCAAAGTCACGGATCGGGGATCCGTTGGTTCGCCGATTTTTTACTCACCAGGAGATACTTTTTGTACGACGTGGTGTTTTGCTGTTGCGTTCAGATAATGATCAGTCCAGGGTCGTGGTACCACGTTCGTTACAGTCCTCTATCTTACAGCTTCTCCACCAAGGACATTGGGGTATAGTGAGAACGAAACAACTTGCTCGTCAGCACTGTACTTGGTTCGGAATCGATGCCGCGATTACGAATATGTCCTCTTCTTGCATGGTGTGTGCCGAACAACAATCAGCACCACCGCGGAAATTCTTTGCATGGCCAAAAGCCACATCCCCTTGGCAACGCTTCTTCTTCTTCAGTAGCTCTACAGCCCTTGGTGAGCCTTGGCTTCTTCAACAATCTTCCTCCACACTTCTCGGTTATTTGCTGCTCTTTTCCACCCCCGGACTCCCATATTGCTGATATCCATTATTACCTCATCGATCCATCTTCTTCTAGGTCTCCCTTTTCGCCTAACTGAATGGATCATACCTTTCATCATTTTCTTTGGGATTCTATCCTCTGCCATTCTCTCCAAGTGTCCTAGCCACCGTATTCGCTGAGATTTCACAAATTTTACTATGTCCCTGCCTTGTATTAACTCTTGTAATTCGGCATTGTAGCGTATTCTCCAGCCTTCTTCCTCCCTTATTGGCCCATAGATTTTGCGTAGTATTTTCCGCTCGATGCTTCTTAGAGCATTTTTATCGTGTTCTGTCAACGTCCATACCTCTGAGCCGTATGTGATAACTGGGCGGACTAGGGAATTATATATTAGCAGTTTAGTTTTTCTAGTAACAAGGCTATTTTTGAAAAGCTGCATATTTGCAAAGTAAGCTCTGTTTCCTGCTTGTATTCTTTCCCTTATAGCCTTTCCAATACTGTTATCATTTGTTATTAGGGCTCCCAAGTAGTTAAAAGAGGACACTCCATTGAAGCATTTCCCATTGATGTTTAGGTTTTTAGGGGTTCTTCTGGCCTCAGATTGTGACATTACCATATATTTTGTTTTGTTTTCGTTTACTATGAGGCCAATTTTTAAGGCTTTTGTTTCCATTGCCCGGTATGTTTCTAGGAGTGTATTGGTATTTCTTCCTACTATAGCAATGTCATCAGCGTATGCACATATCTGGCTAGTTTTCATAAATATGGTGCCTCTTTTGTTGATTTTATTTACTGCACTATGCAGGGCTATGTTGAATAGGACAGTGGAGAGACTATCCCCTTGTTTCACACCTTTATTAAAGTCAAAGCTATCACTTGTTCTGCTAAGGACCTTTACTTTTGCTCTTGTCTCTGTCATTGTCATTCTGATTAGTCTTATTAATTTAGCACATATACCAACTTCTTTCAGTACTCTGTATAGTTCTTGCCGAGTTATGCTGTCAAAGGCTTGTTTGAAATCGATGAATAAGAAATGCAGATCTATATCATATTCATAGAACTTTTCCATCATTTGCTTTATCACAAATATCTGATCCGTTGTTCCTCTGCCTGGTCGAAAGCCACACTGATATTCCCCTAGTATGCCTTCTGCACACTTCTGTATCCTTTCGTTTAGTATACTTGTGAAGATCTTATAAGCTGTACTTAGGAGTGTTACACCTCTATAGTTTTCACATGCTGTTCTGTCCCCTTTCTTATAAATGGGGACTATTATTCCAATTTTCCAATTATCCGGCATAGTTTCTGTTTCCCATATATCTGATATTAATGTGTGCAGTTCCTTTATTACAGCCTCACCACCAGTTTTTATTAATTCAGCAATTATGCTGTCTTCCCCAGGGGCTCGATTGTTTTTTGACTTGTGCACAGCCTGGGAGACCTCTTGTAGTGTTGGCTTTCTTGCCTCATTGGTTTCATTGTCTACTTCCAGCTCCACTCTTCCCGCCTGTGCAGCTGTCTCTTCATCTTCTAGGCTGGTGCTTAGTGTATCTTTGAAATACTCTTCCCATCTTCCCACTATCTGTTCTTCCTCCCTTATCGTTTTCCCATCTTTACTGGAACAGGCCGTTGTTTTTGGTTGGAATCTATCCTTCATTTTGCCTATGGCATGATAGAACTTTCTTATTTCACTCTGTTCCTTTAGTTCTTCTAGTTCTTGAAATTTCTTCTTATTCCACTCTCTTTTCTTTCTCTTGCACAGTCTGTTAGCCCTTCTCCTTAATTCTCTATATTGTTCCACATTATTTCTGGTTTCTCTCTGTAGCACTTTTGTTCTTGCCCTGTTATTTTCCTCTATTGCTGACCTGCAATCTTCATCAAACCACTCCTGGGTTCTTCTGTTCCTTCTTATGCCTATTACTTCCTCTGCAGCATCCTTAATGGCTTTTTCAAACCTGTGCCACCTTTCATCTACTCCTACTGTGGTCTCTTCATTGCTCAACTTTCTGCTTAGTGTTACTTGGTATTTTTTTACTTCATCAGGGATGTTCAGTTTGTCTGTATTCCATTTCATCATCTTTCCCATTCTGTTGCCCTTTGTTAGTGACAGTTTCTCTCTCAAGACTGATTTTATCAAAAAGTGGTCTGAATCACAGTTTGGTCCTCTACAGCTCCGTACATCCGTAACTGACGTGGAGTGGCGTGCAATCACTAAAATATGGTCAATCTGATTGACTACTCCATTGGCTGCAGACTTCCAAGTACCCAGATGGATCCTTTTATGTGGAAAGCAGGTACTTTTAATAATCATATTATTCCTTGCTGCGAATTGGCATAGTAAGTCTCCATTCTCATTGTTTTCTTCATGTAGTGAATATTTTCCAGAAACTCCATACGGATGTTCATTCCTCCCTATTTTTGCATTAAAATCTCCTATTACTAGCATCAGGTCATATTTAGGTACTGCACAGCATACTTTTTCCAAGTCTTCATAGAACTGTTCTTTAATTATATCCTCTTTTTCCTCTGTTGGTGCATGTGCATTAACTATTGATATATTCCTAAATTTACCTTTTAGTCTGAGTCTGCACATCCTTTCATTTATGGGTTCAAATTCTAGAAGGCTTTTCCTAACTTCCCTAGTTATTATAAACCCTGTTCCAAGTTGGCCTGTTCTTTCTTCTGGTCCACTATATACCAATGAGTACTCAGGTTTATCTATCTGCCCATTTCCCTGCCATCTTATTTCCTGTAGCCCTACAATATCATATTTGAATTTTAAAATTTCATTGGCTATTTCTTTCATTTTTCCAGGCTGAAGCATTGTCCTCACATTCCATGATGCTACTGTTAGATCCTTTATCCGTTTCCTTTGCCGGGGTTGTGATACATGCTTTCCATCCAGTTTCCGAGGCTTCTGTTGAATTTCCGTAATATTCTATTTTTACAGTATGGGGTTATTAGCCCCATGCCCAACCCCCAACCTGGAGGACCAGGATTTGTATGAGGTTTACTCCTCTAGGGAAGCTGGCTTCACTACGCCTCTAGAGCCCTCCCTGCCCTATGTTGTGGGACACACTTTGTCTGGCTCCTCTGTCGAGACCAGTCCGGCTTGGGAGACCCTGCCAGTAGCTATGCTACCGCCGGCATAGCTCTCGACTTCGCCGAAGCACGCAAACCCTCCCGCCCGGCACTGAAGGTGCCTACTATAAGGCGGTGTCCCCTGGGAGGGCTTGGCAACGCTTACACATCGATTTTGCTGGTCCATTCTGGAATGCTCGATGGTTGGTAGATTCATTCAGTAATTTTCCTTTTGTTGTCCGGATGTCTTCCACGACGTCATCTGCCACCATCCAAGCGTTACCTGCTATCTTTTGCATTGAAGGTCTTCCACAGACTATTGTTTCCGACAATGGCCCACAATTCATGTCCGCAGAATTTCAGCCATTCTGCAAGGCCAATGGTATTCAACATCTGACGTCCGCGCCGTTTTCGCCGCAGTCAAACGGTGCCGCTGAACGATTGGTCAGGACTTTCAAGTCACAGATCTTGAAGTTGAAAGAGTCGCATTCTCGGGTGGACGCGTTATTGCTCTTTTTGTCCTCGTATCGCTCTCAGCCCCGAGATGGTCGCTCGCCGGCTGAGTTGCTCCACGGTCGCCCTCATCGAAGCTTGATGTCTTTGCTACATCCGCCGCATAAGGTTCCTGTGCGGCGGCAGACACCTGCTTTTGCCCCAGGCGACGTTGTCTACTACCGCCACTATCGAGGTTCACGGCGTTGGCTCGAAGGGCACATTCTTCGCTGCCTCGGATGCGCTATGTATCTGGTTTTGGGGGCCTCTGGTGATGTGCGTCGGCATCTCAATCAGCTGCACCTCTGTCGTCGCACGGGATCTGCCGCTCCCCGTCTGCTTTCAGCGACGGTGCCGTCTGGTCAGCGCCCTGGGGACCCATCTACTGGCTCGCCTCAGCCCCAGGTGTTATCGACGCTGCCTTCCATTTTGCCCCATAGCGACGCGCCACCGCCGCCGCCGCCGCCGCCGCCGCCGCCGCCGCCTGTTCTCCCGCCGGCGACTCCCGCAGTGGACGCGTCGCTGCCACCGCCGGGCGCCTCCCTGGGTCACGCGCCGCCGATCGCTTCCCGTGACCAGTTGTCCTCCGACATGGAACTCTTGTCCGCTCCGGACCATATGGCGTCTTCGTCCGTCGGGTGCCCCGGCCCGATGGAGGTCGATCCTTCGGCCCCTCCTGTCTCTCTGTGGGCGCATACACCACATGTTGGCGTGCACCCTGGAGCAGGTTTTCAGGCGTTTTCTAGCTCCCCGCGGTCCGAATGGCAGGGTGCGGGTGGCACAGCCTCGCCTGTTACGCTCCCCACCTCGTCGCATACGTCAACATGGGGTCCTCCCCACGGCGGGCGGATGCCTTATTCCACAGCCGTACGCCGATTTGCGGGGGAGGAATGTGGTGTCACCGCCAGACACCACACTTGCTAGGTGGTAGCCTTTAAATCGGCCGCGGTCCGTTAGTATACGTCGGACCCACGTGTAGCCACTATCAGTGATTGCAGACCGAGCGCCACCACACAGCAGGTCTAGAGAGACTTCCTAGCACTCGCCCAGTTGTACAACCGACTTTGCTAGCGATGGTTCACTGACAAAATACGCTTCCTCTAGTAACCCGGGGTTGGCTCTCCTGCCAGCCCACAACAAAACTGACCTTTGTCAAAGTTGCCTATCACAATGGATTTCCCCGTTTGCAGCCCGTATCTTGCTAGGCTTATCTATCCCCCCTATGTCTGCTCCACTTACATACATTACTGGTCATTGAAATTGCTACACCAAGAAGAATTGCAGATGATAAACGCGTATTCACTGGACAAATATATTATACTAGAACTGACTAGTGATTACATTTTCATGCAGATCCTGAGAAATCAGTATCCAGAACAACCACCTCTGGCCGTAATAACGGCCTTGATGCGCCTGGGCATTGAGTCAAACAGAGCTTGGATGGCGTGTTCAGGAACAGCTGCCCATGCAGCTTCAACACGATACCACAGTTCATCAATAGTAGTGACTGCCATATTGTGACGAGCCAGTTGCTCGGTCACCATTGACCAGACGTTTTCAATTGGTGAGAGATCTGGAGAATGTGCTGGCCAGGGCAGCAGTCGAACATTTTCTGTATCCAGAAAGGCCCGTACAGGACCTGCAACATGCGGTCGTGCATTATCCTACTGAAATGTAGGGTTTTGCAGGGATCGAATGAAGGGTAGAGACACGGGTCGTAACACATCTGAAATGAAACGTCTACTGTTCAAAGTGCCGTCAATGCGAACAATAGGTGATACAGACGTGTAACTAATGACACCCCATACCATCACACCGGGTGATACGCCAGTATGGCGATGACGAATACACGCTTCCAATGTGCGTTCACCGCGATGTCGCCAAACACGGATGCCACCATCATGATGCTGTAAACAGAACGTGGATTCATCCGAAAAAAATACGTTTTGCGATTCGTACACCCAGGTTCGTCGTTGAGTACACCATCGCAGGCGCTCCTGTCTGTGATGCAGCGTCAAGAGTAACCGCAGCCATGATCTCCGAACTGATAGTCCATGCTGCTGCAAACGTCGTCGAATTGTTCGTGCAGATGGTTGTTGTCTTGCAATTTTAATGGCCAGTAGTGTACATTATTGTTTCTGAGTTTATTTTACGTAGCATTTTGGTTATGTAGTATGCGAACAGCGATGGATCTCGTATCGATCCCTAGGGCACGTCAACTTCTACCTCCTTCCATCTAGAACAGACTCTCTCACCTTTTTGCTGTACAACTACCCTTTATTTTCTACTTTTGCGGTAGGATGAGAACCTGGCTAATGACTTTCCGTTGGACTCATAAGCAGCCACTTTGTGAAACATCAGCAACTGGGTCAAATACTTTAGTAAGGTCATAAAAAAATATCGGATACGCACATCTTGTTGTCAAGGCATTTGCTAATTATAATGATTAATTCGTTTATAGCATAAACAGTGTCGTGTTCTATATTTTTTATGCCTGCAATTATGACCTTTTATTATATAAGGGGGCGATCAAAATGCTTCCATTTGAGGGCATTGCTGCAGTGTATATGCAACGTAGCGTGGCTCCAACGAGGGTAGATAAGCAATGACATTTAGGGAAGGGATTAGTGTGGCACTCGTGTCATTCTGAGGTGCATGCAGTAAATGTGGAAACGTGAAATACTGTGACGTTATCACCAAATGCGGCCAAACAGGTCAACGTGCTGTTATACTTTTCTTGGCTGCCAAAGGATAAACACCGTTAGTCATCCATCAGTGAATGAAGACTGTATATCGGGCAACATGTCCATCGAAAATCCCTATTATGGAATGGTGCTGCCAATTATGTGCTGGTCGCAATTCGATACAGGACGCCACTCGATCTGAGAGACCAACCTCACTCAAGTGGGAGACAGTCGAGCACCTGCCCTATAGTTCTGAACTCTCCCTAAGAGAGGTCCCTTTAAAAAGGCCTTGAAGGGTTCACGATTCCTGTCGAACGAAGATATGCATCAGGCAGTTACGGACTTCTCACGCAGCAGGACACAGCGTTTTACTAGAGGGGTCTCTTCATACTGGTGCGCCGCTGGGATGATTGACTCAATGCTCACAGTGATTTTTCCTGATTAACATGCCGGTTCTGGACTGTACAGCCTTTGTACGCAAACTTTTTTTCGCCCCTTATAACAAATGGTTACACAAAGGAAATAAATGAAGACCGTCCATGCCCACAACACCGTACGTTGTAATGGTTCTTTATTTACGTGACCATTACGGCACTCCAACCCCAGGTCTCGATACCAGTAATATCGTGCTACTTTTCTGCGAAGTAACAGACATATTTTTGTGACAATATTCACATTTGGTTTTATTAATGTATAGGTACTCCGATGTATCGATATATTACAGTGACATTGTTCTTGTGTGTATTTATTTCTGTGAGACTGTCATAATCTTTGACTTACTTGTAACCGTTTTGGCGCGAATGCGCACAGAGCAGTCTTTGATTCACTTTGGAGAATTTAAGTTGTTATTTCGCTTTGTAAAAGAACAATCAAGTCTTGTGTTTGATTAAAGTGGAAATTAAATATGTGAAGATTGATACAAAACTGTTTTCTTGATGATGTGACAATTAAGAAGAAGTATATGTGAATTTACAAGAAGTTCAATAAAAATGTGGATCGTCAACACCAAGTCAAAAATTATTTCTACTGTACCATTGTTCTGATCTGGTATTGTTTGATCATTAAGAATTTCCTGAAAAACGCATTTGTTAGGTCTTCAAATATTGCTAAAATACAGATCTGGACCTTCTAGCAGTCAATGTGGATTCACCCTAGAATCAACAAGATGAGTTATAACAACTTCGACGAAATCTACGTGGGAATCCATTCAAGATAAGTGCCAAAATTAATGACTTTTTTACAGTGACTTCATTATTTCCATTCTGACGATACCATCCACAGTCAATAACTTTGTTGTTGCCCGATAAAGCGAACATATGCTGCGTGAGCAACATTTTTAATCTGATATCTAACCTACTTTGCAAGTGGTGGTATTGTTAGAACGTCGACATAGATACATTACTGAGAACCACAGAAAGTTGGCGTAATGAACATTACTGGAGCCTACGCAACATACAGCACAACGCAGTGAGTCACGATAGTAATCCGAAAAGTATACTGAAAGCTTAAAGAGACCAAACACTTGTGTGTGCACGCGCGCGCGCGCGCGCGCGTGTGTGTGTGTGTGTGTGTGTGTGTGTGTGCGTGTTTGCATGCGTGTGTGATATCTAAAAATTTTTAAAAGTTATGGTTTAACTAAAACGGCAATTAAGAACTCTATCTCTGGAAAATCTGGCGCCGTATGTGCTGTACATTCGATTCAGAAACATGAAAATTCGTATTTTAGGTTTTCGTTATGTTTAGTTACTGGAGGAACCATAAGCCCTAGCGATAATAATGAAATGATTATCAACTATCATGTATCAAATGGTACCTGGGTATGGTGATGTTCTTCCATTCTTCCAGAGACAGGCTGGTATTTTCTCTGCCAGGGACATGGCACCAATGATTGGGAGTCTGCATTGCGAGATAGAATAGGTTCACACTCATCACATTCATGCACGGGCCAACGCAGATGAACACGATTATGAGTCTCGTCTGAAACTTCCCTCTGGACCCGATGAACTCCAGCACTTCCTCAAATGCGGGAGTGGACAATGGTTTTGGGCTCGTTTCCAGAGTTCCATTGTTCTCCTGCAAATAAAAGATGCATAACATTCGACATAGTTATTGTGACCCATTTAGTTTTGAGTTACACATGTCTCTACCTCTCTATGCTGGGACTTGAATGGAATGGCTCATTGTCAACGGGCCAGGGAAGTCTAGACCGGATGTGCCAACATTTAATTCTTTACATTGTCAACGAATTTGTTTGAATCTGTATAGTCCTAGAATCTGGAACAATTAGGCAGCCTGACTATAACTGGTCAGAAAATTATTGCAAGTGAAAAAAAGCAGTAAATATTCTCTGGTTTATTAGCAACACAACTGTCTATGCATTCATCAAAGCAGACATAATAATCTATGCTTTTGTCAAAGGAGAGGAAGGATGGAGAAGAAATCAGGCCATGCACTTTCAGTGCCCCCATTTAGGAAAGCGATGGAAGACCTAAATCTGGATGACAACACAGGGGTTTGAAACGTCACCCTCCAAAATACAGCTCCAATGTGTAAAGACAACACTAGGACACCCAGTACAAATTTATGAGATACATACGAGGTCAATCAAAAGTGTCTTTCATACTGACAATTTGTTTCTTGTCGCTCCATCAAAATTGAAGATAGTGATTAAATGAGCAAATAAACAATATTATTTTTCAGAATTCGTAAAGTACCTGGAAAAGAATCTGAGAATTTTGTTTGTTTAAAAATTACAAATATCACTGTCAGCTGGAGCTTCCCAAGAGGCAGAAAACAGAGGATTCATTCGCCTGCCTTGTTTATGAAATTTTACAGAAACAAGCAAAAACGCTTCCAGAAACCTACATTCACATTAGTCATTATCTAAATTATGGAAAATGTAGTAGTAATGTATTTAGCAAATAGTTTGTATGTGTGACGATATGTTGTCTTAACAGGCTTATGGAGGGACAACACTATATGAGTAGTAACTAAATTGCCATTAAAAACTTATTTGAATGATCTGATACAACCTATAGCTGTCATTTCTTCTTTATTCGTATGGTATTGTGTATTTTTTGTTTCTGAACATTTTATAACGAAAGCAAGAGGTATCCAGCGCATTAACAGCCGGTTGAAAGTCAAACACATTAACAAATCAGATGTTCATTGTTCTAAGGCTAATGAAAACTTACTATGCAAAAATTCAGTCATGTCACGCTTTGCCATAGTAGAGCTTTTTTCCTTTTTCCTGTTGTCATGTCAGTAGATTTATCGCCTTTGGCAATCTCTTCCTCTAAGGTGACAGGTTAATGGGCACGTTCTATCTCTTTAGTTATCTTATGTATGTGCTGTCTGTTCTTTCAGACATGTCGGAGATTATGTGAGTTAGGGGGCTAATGAGCAGGGGCACTAAATCAGTAGTGTGTGGTTCAAGGTGGAAATTTGGATCTAAAGGGGGGTGGGTTAGGGTAGTTCGTGTGGTTGTGGTGACCACTGGGTTTGTGTGGCATGCTGCTCAGTAAGCAGGAGACCATGGTTTGAATCCGTCTGGCACAAATTTTCAACTTGCCCCATTGAAATAAATCAATGCCCAGTGGCAGCTAATGTCTTTAATTCCTTTGTGTCTTAGTAATCAGTTTCACAGCTGTCTTGGTAGTTTAGTTTCTTGAGTTTCTGCATGACAATTTAAAATTTAATAGACACAGTTCTCGCGTTTTCGTTTGTGTCGGAAAGTAAACCGATTTTGTGACATATTACAAGTTCCTTATCAGGAGCGAATTATTTAATCTAAGTGCTTTGGTAGTTCAGTTTTTTAATCTTTGCATGTTAATCTAATTTATGAGACACACTTGCGTTTTTATCAGTATCTACACTAAAGCTTTGTAGTGCTTGTCGATAGTCCTTTGTTTGTCTGTGTAGTGTAGTTCTCCACAGTCTTTAGTAAAGATGGGGACTGTAGTTGCTGTGTGCCGATGTGAGCCAAGTTGGTGACACTTTGCTCTCAGCTCCAGCCTGTGCTGGCTTTGGTTTCACAGCTTGAAGCTGCAGTGGGTAGCTGTAACTGTTGTAGGCCAGCCACAGGGATCCAACGGACGTCCAGCCCATCTGAATCCACTGGTCTTCATACGGGTGGCCAGCCCAGTTACTGCTCTCACTGAGTTTGACCCCTCACCTGTGGTCACACGGGAGGTCGCCTCGGGGCATGGCAGGCGGTGAAAGACTTCCTAGGGGACCACACGTAAGGCCTCCCTGGTTTGTCTGACAAACAGGTTCCAGGTACTGTCTGCAGCTGACATTGTCCCTCAGCCAGATGCAGTCGCTTGTCCTGTGTCAGAGGAAACCTCTCAGCCTGCAAGATATGGGCAGTCATCGAGGATGGGATTATTGGTAGTTGGGAGCCCCAGTGTTAGGTGCATTGTGGATCCGCTTAGGGACATGGTTGTCAAGGAGGGGAAGAAAGACAATGTACACTCAGTGTGCATACTGGGTGGAGACATTCCAGATGTGGAGCGCATCCCTCCAGATGCCCTGAAGAGTACAGGGTGCAGTCAGCTGCAGGTAGTGGCTCACGTCGGTACCAATGACGTGTGTCGCTTCGGATCAGAAGACATTCTCTTCGGTTTCCAGTGGCTATCGGAAGTGGTAAAGGCTGCCTGTCTTGCTTGCGAAATGGAAGCAGAGGTCACTTGATTCTTCTATATAAATTACTCAGTGGTATTATATTTATAGGCTCGTTCCTAGTCTCGCCACACGTTTTGCCTCTGTGTTAAAAACTCGGCTTCAGTTGTTCTGGGCACACACCCGAGAACCTATTATAACCAGAGGTCAACATCAACATTTCACCAAATTTGTTAAACAAATTAATTACATATGCAACAGATAACATTAATGCGGCGAGTTACCATGAACTAACACATAGCGGGAGCCTGTATTCTTATAATTGGGAATGGCCTAGGTCCATTCATTAACTTATTCATTGCACTCTGTTACAACTATTAACTTACTAATGTGCCAATCGTTTAAATTCTGGAGTGAAATTAGATTATTAGGGTAAGGCACAGGGGTGGGGGATTGAGCAAATGACGATATTTAGTTTACTGACAGTTTGCATTTATGTACCCTATAACTGGCAAAACAGTAGCTGTGAAATTTACACTCCTGGAAATTGAAATAAGAACACCGTGAATTCATTGTCCCAGGAAGGGGAAACTTTATTGACACATTCCTGGGGTCAGATACATCACATGATCACACTGACAGAACCACAGGCACATAGACACAGGCAACAGAGCATGCACAATGTCGGCACTAGTACAGTGTATATCCACCTTTCGCAGCAATGCAGGCTGCTATTCTCCCATGGAGACGTTCGTAGAGATGCTGGATGTAGTCCTGTGGAACGGCTTGCCATGCCATTTCTACCTGGCGCCTCAGTTGGACCAGCGTTCGTGCTGGACGTGCAGACCGCGTGAGACGACGCTTCATCCAGTCCCAAACATGCTCAATGGGGGACAGATCCGGAGATTGTGCTGGCCAGGGTAGTTGACTTACACCTTCTAGAGCACGTTGGGTGGCACGGGATACATGCGGACGTGCATTGTCCTGTTGGAACAGCAAGTTCCCTTGCCGGTCTAGGAATGGTAGAACGATGGGTTCGATGACGGTTTGGATGTACCGTGCACTATTCAGTGTCCCCTCGACGATCACCAGTGGTGTACGGCCAGTGTAGGAGATCGCTCCCCACACCATGATGCCGGGTGTTGGCCCTGTGTGCCTCGGTCGTATGCAGTCCTGATTGTGGCGCTCACCTGCACGGCGCCAAACACGCATACGACCATCATTGGCACCAAGGCAGAAGCGACTCTCATCGCTGAAGACGACACGTCTCCATTCGTCCCTCCATTCACGCCTGTCGCGACACCACTGGAGGCGGGCTGCACGATGTAGGGGCGTGAGCGGAAGACGGCCTAACGGTGTGCGGGACCATAGCCCAGCTTCATGGAGACGGTTGCGAATGGTCCTCGCCGATACCCCAGGAGCAACAGTGTCCCTAATTTGCTGGGAAGTGGCGGTGCGGTCCCCTGCGGCACTGCGTAGGATCCTACGGTCTTGGCGTGCATCCGTGCGTCGCTGCGGTTCGGTCCCAGGTCGACGGGCACGTGCACCTTCCGCCGACCACTGGCGACAACATCGATGTACTGTGGAGACCTCACGCCCCACGTGTTGAACAATTCGGCGGTACGTCCACCCGGCCTCCCGCATGCCCACTATACGCCCTCGCTCAAAGTCCGTCAACTGCACATACGGTTCACGTCCACGCTGTCGCGGCATGCTACCAGTGTTAAAGACTGCGATGGAGCTCCGTATGCCACGGCAAACTGGCTGACACTGACGGCGGCGGTGCACAAATGCTGCGCAGCTAGCGCCATTCGACGGCCAACACCGCGGTTCCTGGTGTGTCCGCTGTGCCGTGCGTGTGATCATTGCTTGTACAGCCCTCTCGCAGTGTCCGGAGCAAGTATGGTGGGTCTGACACACCGGTGTCAATGTGTTCTTTTTTCCATTTCCAGGAGTGTATAATGCTTTCTATGCAACATATTCTATACATTTTGAATGTCGTGACGATACAATTTCAGAATTTACCAGCAGTGGTCTCACTAAATACACGATTGTGGTTTCACGTTCCTGCTCTTGGAAAATAATGGAAAGGAAAATGAACGAGTCACTCAACCAACCTGTACACACCAGTTCAACTACGTGCCTATGCAGTTAGAACAAGATAGGGCGTGGACCGAGATCTACTTGAAGTAGTGGGCAAATTTCTGCGAAGTTACCAACCAAGTGCACCCATATTTTTTAACTGTCTGGTTCATTACCAGTGGAGTGAAACCTCTAATTAAGCAACACATACGGAATTTAGTTTCTGAAGAAAACATTGCAATACTTATTTATTAACTTTCGTGTAACATGTGAGTACATAGCTAAATGTAGGCAGTGGAACGAGTAATACTGCTGTTCTTACCACGAAAATCGGGGCAAGATCTGATATAAAAAATTACTTTAAGACAGAAAAATTATTAAAACAGTACAAAATTATGAGAAGATATGACATGGGTGGAACATAATCGGTTCATTTCCAAACAATATATAACATTACTAAGGTTCCTGGCTAAAATGAATCACTGATTGTAAATGTGTCTCAAATAATATGGATCGACACTACAATTCTTTACATAGGATTGCAGAATAGGACCTTAACTTTTGTGTAACGTAAGTAATACGACATATGGCCATACACCCGGCACAAAGAACACTATAAAAAATTAAAATTATCACAAGCTCTCTCTGCATCTCGTGGTCGTGCGGTAGCGTTCTCGCTTCCCACGCCCGGGTTCCCGGGTTCGATTCCCGGCGGGGTCAGGGATTTTCTCTGCCTCGTGATGGCTGGGTGTTGTGTGCTGTCCTTAGGTTAGTTAGGTTTAAGTAGTTCTAAGTTCTAGGGGACTTATGACCACAGCAGTTGAGTCCCATAGTGCTCAGAGCCATTTGAACCAACCACAAGCTCTCTCTGCGATAGCTCGTATTCTCATAATTAAGTTCACAGTTGCCTTAAAAATGAGATAGCAATATACATTGTATAATCTACGAGAGGCCACCCACGTGCTGTATGGCTGAACACAAGACACAAAGATAGTTGCACAAATAAACTAACATTCCCCCAAAAAATTACTTCTCTGCGAAAGATTTTGAATTTACTTTACTCTTAATGAAATGTGGTAATAACAAAACATAATCTCAGACAAAATAAGCTCACGTAAGGCAAAAGGCTCGAACATTTCTGTCACAAATCATGAAAGAAACATTGAAAATTAAATAAAATTACCCCACAAAATTACTGTAGTTGTGACTATTGGCTTTAAATGAGTTTAGAACAAGATATAAACGGTAAGACGTTACTGTTCAACGACACTTTACCAGGCATGCAACAAATGGCTCCAACATGCGTCCAAGTACATCATTCAAAGAAAAAGCCTAAAATTATTTAACAATGTACCGAAATTATACTGTTATGGCTACAGAAATTTTTTTTGCATAAATGAACAACAAATAAAAACGTCTAGCAAATCAAATAACGGCGTGAACTGAAGGTCCACGCTCCACGTCCGCTCACGACTAAGTTCCTACTTTTTATCACTTATTTCAGCAAAACCAAGTTAGTTAACCCGAAATTAAAACTTCCATTGAAAAAATTAAGCTTAAAATTCACATCATTCGCGTTCTCCACGACGAAACAATACATTCTGATACCTTTCTTTGTTACCCAAACATGAAGAGCTGCTCCCGGCTGCGTCCGCTCATCACACGGCGTGATCACCGACAACGCTCTGCCGCCCAACGTTCGGCGGTGGGGGTACGACGACCACGCTGTGACCAACTTGACGACTCTTACTCCGCCAGCCAGATTATCTATGGGGTACCTTCCCTCTGCTGAACTTACCCACCAGGTTAAAGTAGTATTACCTGTACATTACTTTGTCCACCTCTGGTTCGCCCTCACCCCGTTGAATTCAACGTACTCACTCCCGTATGATCATTCAAACAAGGTCCGCAGCTTGTGGTCTTGCGGTAGCGTTCTCGCTTCCTGCGCACGGGGTCCCGGGTTCGATTCCCGGCGGGGCTAGGGATTTTCTCTGCCTCGTGATGACTGGGTGTTGTGTGTCCTTCATCATCATTTCATCATCATCGTTGACTCGCAAGTCGCCGCAGTGGTGTCAACTAAAAAGAACTTGCGATACGGCGACCGCACTTCCCCGTATGGGGCCTCCCGGTCAATAATGCCATACGATTATTTCATTTCATCAATACAAGGATGGAGAAGGAAAAAGGAGAAAATGGAGTGTCACACGTCACACAAAAATGATCGTGGCATTGATGGTCGAGAGGCCCCATCTGGGGAAGTGATGCCGCTCAGTGTTGTGCACACTTGAAGACATCCTGTGACGGCGCCACTCACGGGAACAGGTTGAACTAACTTTGAAAAGCCGGCCGGTGTGGCCGTGCGGTTCTAGGCGCTTCAGTGTGGAACCGCGTGAACGCTACGGTCGCAGGTTCGAATCCTGCCTCGGGTATGGATGTGTGTGATGTCCTTAAGTTAGTTAGGTTTAATTAGTTGTAAGTTCTAGGGGACTGATGACCTTAGATGTTAAGTCCCATAGTGCTCAGAACCATTTGAACCATTTTGAACACCCATCAACAATCAAAAGGTTCAAATGGCTCTGATTGTTGATGGGTGTTCAAAATGTGCTCAGAGCCATTTGAACCATTTTGAACACCCATCAACAATCAAAAGTTTCAAATGGCTCTGATTGTTGATGAGTGTTCAAAATGGTTCAAATGGCTCTGAGCACTACGGTTTAGGTTTAAGTAGTTCTACGTTCTAGGGGACTGATGACCTCAGAAGTTAAGTCCCGTAGTGCTCAGAGCCATTTTAACCTTTTGTTGTTGATGGGTGTTCAAAATGGCTCAAATGGCTCTGAGCACTACGGGACTTAACTTATGAGGTCATCAGTCCCATAGAACTACTTAAACCTAACTAACCTAAGGACATCACACACATCCTTGCCCGAGGCAGGATTCGAACCTGCGACCGTAGCGGTCGCGCGGTTCCAGACTGTAGCACCTAGAACCGCTCGGCCACACCGGCCAGCTGCAAGTTGTATTTCAGTGATACCACATTGGGCGACTTGCACGTCAGTGATGAGGACAACACGACATCCAGTCCACTAGCGGAGAAAAATCTCCCAACCCGGCCGGGAACTGAACCCGGTAGGCTAACACGTAACCACTTTTTTTGTTGATGTCATTTTGTTCATTATTGTTCGTTGTATTTGTTCGGGGTGGACGTCCCACGACGCTTGTTCAAGTTCATCGTTGACCCATTAACTCAGTTTTTTTATTACAGAGGGCAGGTAACCATCTGACCGAACACTCAGAGCTACCATGTCGGCATCACTCAGCCAAGCAGGCGGATATACGCATCACAAAATAAATAACTGAGTCCAACTTCTCCTTCACCAGGTGAAGTATATCAATGAAAAGTACGAAATGGTTATTGATATCACAGTTATCGATATCAAAACTGTTATTACTTAGAAGTAATGAAATGATGCGAAACAAAAGTAACGCTTCAAATAGAAAGCACTGATGCTCAATTTGTTATAGGCAGTGAAAGCTGTCTAATGCTGGAGATAAGTTCCGCTGAAATTTTTGCGAAGAACCTAACGGTGTTTAGAAAGGTTAGGCTAAATATAGTTGGCGGTGGTGTGTTTGCTGCTGTTAGAAAGAGTTTATCTCGTAACGAAATTGAAGTAGATTGTTCCTGTGAGTTACTTTGGGTAGAGGCCATTGTTGGCAACTGTAATAAAATAATAATTGAATCCGTTTACCGGTCCTTTACCTGATCCCACTTGGTACGCAGAACGGATCAAAACACTATTGCAGAAACAACGAAAAAGCATGCCAAATTTAAACGAACTCAAAATCTCCAATTCTGGCCATCTTTTACGGAAGCTAGAAATTTAGCGCGGACTTCAGTGCGAGATGCTTATAATAGTTTACACAACGGATCTATCTCGAAACCTGGCAGAAAATCCAAACAGATTCTGGTCGTAAGTAAAATATGCTAGCGTCAAGACACAGTCAATGACTTCTCTGCACGATAGGAATGGAAATACCTATCGATGACAGTGCTGCCAAAGCAGAGTTACTAGACACAGCGTTCCAAAATTCCTTTACCAAAGAAGACGAAGTAAATATTCCAGAATCGAATTAAGAACAGTTGCCAACATGACTTACTTAGAAGTAAATCTCGGAGTAGTGAAGTACTTTAAATCACTTAATAGAAGCAAGTCTTCTGGGCCAGACTGTACACCAGTTAGGTTCCTTTCAGACTATGCTGATGCAATAACTCCATATTTAACAATAATATGCAACCGTTCGATCGACGAAAGATCCGTCCCCAAAGACTGCAAAGTTGCACAGAAAGTTAGTAGGAGTAATCCACTGAATTACAGGCCTATATCATTAATGTCGATATGGAGCAGGAGTCTGGAACATATATTGTGTTCGAACTTTATGAATTACTTGGAAGAGAACGGTCTATTGATACACAGTCAACAGGGATTTAGAAAACATTGTTCTTGTGAAAAACCACTAGCTCTTTACTCACACTGCCGGCCGGTGTGGCCGAGTGGTTCTAGGCGCTGCAGTCCGGCACCGCCCGACCGCTACGGTCGCAGGTTCGAATCCTGCCTCGGGCATGGATGTGTGTGATGTCCTTAGGTTAGTTAGGTGTAAGTAGTTCTAAGTTCTAGGGGACTGATGACCTCAGATGTTAAGTCCCATAGTGCTCAGAGCCATTTACTCACACCAACTGTTGAGTACTATTGACAAAGGATTCCAAATTGATTCCCTATTTCTAGATTTTCAGAAGGCTTTTGACTCTCTACAAGTGGCTTGCAGTCAAATTGCGTTCTTATGGAATATCGTCTCATTTATGTGATTGGATTCGTGATTTCCTATCAGAGAGGTCACAACTCGTAGTAGCTGACGGAAGGTCATCGAATAAAACAGAAATGATTTCTGGCGTTTCCCAAGGTAGTGTCATAAGCTCTCAGTTGTTCCTTATCTACGTAAACTATTTAAGAGACAATCTTAGCAGCCGTATTATGTTGTTTGCAAATGATGCTGTCGCATATCGTCTAGAAAAGTCATCAGAAGATCAAAACAAATTGCTTGATGCGAAAATTTGCTTAAAGGTATACGTTAAACTTAGGTTGCACGATAAATCAGTCAAATTTAAATGCCGTAAATTCAGCTAAATACCTAAGAACAATTACTAACAACTTAAATTGGAGAGAACACACAGAAGAAGTTGCGGGAAAGTCGAACCAAAGAGTGTGTTTTATTGGCACAACACTTAGAAGATGCGACAGATCTACTAAAGAGACTGCCTACACTACGCTTCTCCGTCCTCTTTTGCAGCACTGATGCGCGGTGTGGATCCTTACCAGACAGGATAAACAGAGTACGTCGAGAAAGTTCAAAGCAGAGCAGCACAGTTTGTATTATCGAGAAGTAGAGGAGAGAGTGTCGCGAACATGATATAGGTTTTGGGGTGGACATTATTAAAGCAAAGGCGTTTTCGTTGCGGCGGAATCTTCTCACGAAATTTCAGTCACTAACTTTTTCCTTCGAATGCGAATATATTTTTTTGACGCCGACCTACGTAGGGAGGAACGATCATCACCATAAAACAAGGGAAATCAAAACTCACTTGGAAATGTATAGATGTTAGTTCCTTCGGCGCGCCGTTCGAGATTGGAATAACAGAGAATTACTGTGAAGGTGGTTCGATGAACCCTTTGCCAGGCATTGCAGTGTATCCATGGAGATATAGATGAATGAGTACTTTTCTCCTCTGCATTGATGAGGTTTCTTCTCTTTGGTTAAATGTCCTACTCACGCTGTATCGAACTTTTTATGTTTGTTTATTAAAGTTTTTCAACTTCCCTAATCTGGGGCCTTCTCTAAGTCTTCATTAACTGCTCTTGTCACTTTGCATTTCTGCCATTTGTTCCAGTGTTATTTAGTTGACTTACAACGCCTCTGATTGCGTCTATTTTGATGAAAAGTCTTTTCGCGTATTATCTTCTCTAATTATTCGTGAAGGTTTCTGATTCACTACATCTGTGGACTCTTAGGCACCACTTCAGGCATTTGCCCTGTAAGGGATGTAAATTTTTAACTTCGGAGGCACAATTTCTTCCTCATGATGTCGCTCGATGGAGTATGGTTGGCTGTATTGTAGCTCTGTAAAGCTTAAGTTTTGTGCAGCACCCAGCATCTGCCTGAACCTGGAGGCTCTGCAGCAGACCTGCCGGCGCGAGATTCTGCGGGCAGCTCTGCCAGCGAGGCAGCAATGCTAGGGGAACTCGCGGTGGTTTATGGCCAGTCCCGCACCATTACATCAGCAGAGCGGACAGGCGCCGCCTACCACTCGCCCATGCATACGTAGTTTCTTTCGCCCACATGAGCACTATGGACAGTTTTGACACCAAGTCTCTAATGCGCGAAATTCAGATTAGAACACCAATTTAGAACACTTCATCTCAGGCCTGTTCAAACCGCAATCTGAAAAAAAAAGTGTTGGGAATCATGAGCGTCTTAAATGAAGCTCAGTTCCAAGCTTACGCCCCTCCACGTTACAATAAAATTGAATCTATTTGCAGGATGATAAGTATCGAACTATATGAAAAAAAGTAAATTAGCTACAAACTACGGCAAGCACACACTTTATTCGACATGTAAATGTCACTATACAGATATTGGGATTTAGGCTATGACATGTTCGATATGCTTGCAATCATTGGCGATGATGCAGCGCAGGCGAATAGCGAAATTCTGCATGATCCGCAGAAGTGTCGGAATATCGATGCTGTCGATTACCTCCTGAATGGCTGTTTTCAGCTCAGCAATGGTTTTGGGGTTATTGCTGTACACCTTGTCTTTAATATAGCCCCACAAAAATCTTTTCAGATCCGGAGAATATGGTGGCCAATCGAGGCCCATGCCAGTGGCTTCTGGGTACTGCAGAGCCAGAATGCGGTCCCCAAAGTGTTCCTACAAGACATCGAATACTCTCCTGTGTCGATGGGGTCGAAATCAAATGGTTCTAATGGCTCTAAGCACTATGGGACTTAACATCTGAGGTCATCAGTCCCCTAGACTTAGAACCACTTAAATCTAACTAACCTAAGGTCATCACACACATCCATGCCCGAGGCAGGATTCGAACCTGCGACCGTAGCGATCTCGCGGTTCCGGACTGAAGTGCCTAGAACCACTCGGCCACAGCGGCCGGCTCGATGGGGTCGAGCTCCGTCTTGCATGAACCACAGCTTGTCGAAATCAGGGTCACTTTGGATAATGGGCTGTAATCATCTCCCAAAACCTTCACGTACCGTTCTTTACTCACCGTGCCATCAAGGAATATCGTAGCGATCATTCCGTGACTGGACATGTCACACCACACAGTCATCCGTTGAGGGTGAACAGACTTCTCGATCGCGAAATGAGGATTCTCAGTCTCCCAAATGCGCCAATTTTGCTTATTGGCGAACCCATTCAAATGAAAGTGCGCCTCGTCGCTAAACCAAACCCTATTCACATACTAATTCCAATCATGCCCCGAGGACAACCGTGCAGTTTTAAGGTCCTCACGCAAACCGTTCAGAAATTATGACGATTTTATTTCATATAGTTCAATAACTGTCACCCTGCATAATAATACACTTTTCGGACACTGGCCAGATGGAGAACGTGGAAATTATCGATGTTCAGTTTACTCAGAACCTCTTCCTGACGCTACGCTCCAATCACTAGAACCTTACATTACAAAGCACATTACTATCCACTATATGAGTTTTCCATCAAAACCCACTTCCAGACCGAAACGGCTCAGCTATAGCTTCTCCCACGGCAAGTGATGCTAATGAGTCTGATACATCAGAAGCGATAGAATTACTCGTATTTTATGAAATATAAAAGCTGTCAAATGAAAACGAGATAGTTGGAAAAAAGTAGGTAACTGTTTATTATTTCAAAAGCAATCGCCATAGCTCTTAACACATTTATCCCACTGTGAGGCAGGACGATCAACGCCTTCACGGAAAAATGTTCCCAGTTGCCTGTGGAATCTTGATTGAACACAGACGGGCACCTATTCGTCCGAAGCAAAAACAGTCATGAACGGCTCCAAAAATGCGGAATTCACATGCGACGAGATCGGGACTGTATGATGCATATGGGTGGGACAACATATTGCCACGGTTGTTTCGATTAAGCTGCAAAGTTTACTGCGGAAGCCTTTACGCATCCTCCGCACTTTTCCGATCTGGGCCCATGAGATTTCGAAATTTTTGAGCCCTTAAGAGAGACATACATGGTTATCGATCTGCTTCAGGCGAAGAGGTCCACGGCCGGCCGGAGTGGCCGAGCGGTTCTAGGCGCTACAGTCTGGAACCGCGAGATCGCTACGGTCGCAGGTTCGTATCCTGCCTCGGGCATGGATGTGTGTGATGTCCTTAGGTTTGTTAGGTTTAAGTAGTTCTAAGTTCTAGGGGACTGATGACCTCAGAAGTTAAGTCCCATAGTGCTCAGAGTCATTTGAACCATCTGAAGAGGTCCACGTCTGGGTGCAATCATGGTTCCATAGGCAACTGCAAATATTTTTCCATGAAGGCATTGACGGTCTTCTCATATTGGGATGAATGTGTTAAAAGCTATGGCGATTACTGTTGAAACAGTAAACAGTTGGTTTAGTTTTTTCCATTTGTCTCGTTTTCATTTGACTTCCCCTTATAATATTTGCATTTGACTTCCCCTTATAAGATACAAGACAGATGGAAAAAAGTAAATAAAACTTTTATACTTCAAAAGCAACTGCCATAACTGTTATTACATTTATCTCACAGCGAGACACGACTGTGAATGCCTTCGCGGAAAAATGTATGCCTATGGTACGATGAGGCAGGTTTCCTACGTTTTTTCTAAAATGTTTCAAATTAAATTTGAGTTTATAACAACATAAATTTGAAATGAAAACAGAAAACCCACTACTATGTGTATTTTACGGTTACAATTAAAGCTGCAGACAACAAATAATTAACTACTGATTAGACAGGTGACGAAATTCTTTTCTTCTGCCGACATTACTTACCTGTAAGCAGTGTCCTTTTTTCTTCGTGATGGGAGGTCTCCACTAACTCTCTAAGTTTTCTACGTAATTTATCTGTAAATGAGATACTACATATTCTTCTTTTCAAAAGCTGCCTCTTCGTGTAACGTGTGCTTTAGATATCGTATCCAACTGCTGAGGAATACTAAATGTTGCTTGGCCCTGTCTTGCGCATGTGAACAGTGTCGTGAAACAAATAATCTTAGTGAAACGCTGAATTTGAAATAATGAAAATGGATCTAATTAAATCGCAAAAGAGACAAACTGTGTTCTCAGTGAAAACTATTTAACTGGAACTCAATACTGAAGTACGTTACAAAAATTACGTAACTGACTTCAAATATCCATAGAA
This sequence comes from Schistocerca nitens, assembly GCF_023898315.1. NCBI lineage: Eukaryota > Metazoa > Arthropoda > Insecta > Orthoptera > Acrididae > Schistocerca > Schistocerca nitens. The sequence continues at coordinate 388,676,778 of NC_064617.1, forward strand.
TAAAATACTGCTCAACGTGCTAAAAAATAGCTGTTTAAGAAAACTTACACTGTTCATTGTGGTTTAATCTCCTTACTTAGTAAAACTACATGCTGTTTACTCACACGAATTCAAAGTGAGATCTCCCTTGAAAGAAAACTTAGTTACCTCTTGTCCAGCAAGCTATTTTGTGTCTGGTGTACTGACATTCTCGAAAGGAAACTGAAATCAGTAAATGCAGCAGCTAAAGAAAGATAATGCATTCTAAATTTTTGTATGCTTATCAGAAACAATCTGTGTCTGCGTAAGGTGCAATGCACAACGACAAAATAATATAAACTTAATTGGGAATGATGGAAGAGGGTTTCACTTAAAAACATCGTTCTTAAAAAAAATAAACTCCCATTATTGCCAGAAAAGACTATGCAACATAAGAAGAGCCTAAAAATTACGAAATTTGGTCATTACAAAAATTAGAGACATTTCAGCCAATTGCCTAATTTGTGACATAATGAAAACAAAGAGGTCACATTAACACACATCATGAATATTATCAGTTATCTAAAGGACAAAGATTTCCTTCAATTAACAGTTCTGACGAACAAACATTTCAGTCTTGCGCGTGCATGTGTTTCGTTGAAAGATTCCTCCGAAAATCATCTCCATGAACACAATAAAAAGCTTTATAAACAAATTGACATTTCCATTATAAAGTATTTCAGATAATTTCTCACAGATTCACAAATACCAGATCTCCACCTGTGAAGACTTACTGATCGCTACTACTCGTCTAATAAGAATGCCTCAGCGCTGCACAACTGACTGGCAAGCAAGCGCACCACAGATTACTCGTATATTAAACAAAAGAGTCAAGGAGCTTATCCACTACTCGCGCAGCGCGCTCGTGCACCTTTGTCCCAGTACTGTAGAGTTGAGTTATTGACAGTGACAGAAAACATACGAAAACTTACAGTTCGTCAACATGACATTCTCACGATATTGAAAAATTTAACATTGTAATTTCTTAAATCATTGTACTGCATGTGAAATCACCCGTTTACATCACGATCAGCAATGAAGGGACGTACCCAGGACTTTTTTGAGACTTTTTATTTTGAAGTCGTGCACAAAGCTACACTACTGGCCATTAAAATTGCTACACCACGAAGAAGACGTGCTACAGACGCGAAATTTAACCGAGAGGAAGAAGATAATGTGATATGCAAAAGATTAGCTTTTCAGAGCTTTCACATATGGTTGGCGCCGGTGGCGACACCTACAACGTGCTGACATGAGCAAAGTTTCCAACCGATTTCTCATACACAAACAGCAGTTGGCCGGCGTTGCCTCGTGTAAGGAGGAGAAATGCGTACCATAACGTTTCCGACTTTGATAAAGGTCGGATTGTAGCCTATCGCGATTGCGGTTTATCGTATCACGACATTGCTGCTCGCGTTGGTCGACATCCACTGACTGTTAGCAGAATATGGAATCGGTGGGTTCAGGAGGGTAACGCCGTGCTGGATCCCAACGGCTTCGTATCACTAGCAGTCGACATGACAGGCATCTAATCTACATGGCTGTAACGGATCGTGCAGCCACGTCTCGATCCCTGAGTCAACAGATGGGGACGTTTGCAAGACAACAACCATCTGCACGAGGAGTTCGATGACGTTTGCAGCAGCATGTACTATAAGCTCGGAGACCATGGCTGCGGTTACCCTTGACGCTGCATCACAGACAGGAGCGCCTGCGATGATGTACTCAACGACGAATCTGGGTGCACGAAGGGCAAAACGTCATTTTTTCGGATGAATCCATGTTCTGTTTACAGCATAATGATGGTCGCATCCGTGTTTGGCAACATCGCGGTGAACGCACATTGGAAGCGTGTATTCGTCATCGCCATACTGGCGTATCACCCGGCGTGATGGTATGGGGTGCCATTGGTTATCATCTGCATTTCTTCTTAGTGTAGCAAGTAGCAGTAGTGTACTAGCTCTTCTACTAAGAGCAGACTGAAGGAAATCCTCTTTCGCTCTTGCTCGCGTCTTGTACTGTGTGCTCTGATGCTGCCAGCAGACCTGCTGTGATATCCCTGTCAGGTAGGACCCTAACGCTGATTCTAACGCCCGCCGACTAGCCTTAAGGTGTCGGCACACGGACCGTGGTGTAGAGCGTTTAGCATGCCGAGTTTCTGACGGAAAAGAGCACGTTGGCGAGTCTTTTCGGAAGTGCCGTACAATATCTAGCATGACAGATATTCTGTACGTGCGTTTGAAGGAAGATCATTGAGAGGGAAGAACGTCAGCTACGTCAAATACACATCATCTCTCTTCGGTACAGAGTCGCGAGACACCGTTTTCTCTTTCACTTCAAGCCTAGCAAATTGCGGGTCTCTCGAAAACCCGCCGTTAATTGTGCGATTTGTTGTAATAAAATGATGGGAAACTTATTGGTGGTTACAGAATTATTGTAACTTGGGTATTATGAAAGTATTCCATTTCATGCTGGTTCGCGACCCACTGAGTCCAAGTACAGGGTATTTCAATAAGGACTTTACAGCTTTAAAAAATGCATACAAATTTATTGAAAGAGGATACAGAGCTGGGTTCAGTGTTATTTTGCAGGGGAACACGTCAGGCTTTTTTATCTTGAGCAAAAGATTTTGTATGTGGCTTCCGTTTGTTATCCTGCACGCAACCTATCGGAAGTCAGTTTCTTCCCAAACTCTCTGTAGCATTGCAGGTGTAACTTGCTCTGTGGTGGCGTGGTTCTTGCTCTAATTTCAGGTCGAGAAGCCAGCACAGGAGGTACAAACGCAATATCCTTTTGTATTTGACATGCTAAAGAATAGGAAAGGTGCTCAAGGAAAACTGACGTTAGGGTTTACTAAAAAGTGAGAATGATGAATTAATTTTTGTCTTATGTGGAGAACTACCGTAAATTGTATCGCACTATATGTTATGAAAATTTTATAAGCCGATGTCCTTTATGACTGGACGTGGTACTTCCCTTTTTGTCTTAGATCTTGTTCATACATATTGAAAATTTTATTTATTTATACTACAGAAAGAACAACATGACTAGCATACGGATGTTGGAGAAAATGTGCATTTTAATACAGCTAACGTAATAATTTTACGCCTGTCAATTTTGTAAACCGCGTGTTTTGCGAGCCAGCTAGAGTCGGGTGCGCGATACGATCGCGTACACCACCTTGAGGAACACGTACCGTATGCACAAGTAGCATCGTTCCTGAGCGTTCAAAATCACGTCGAGCTCAGCACGCTTAACGTTGGCGTTCGAAACCACGGTCTGTGCGCCGACGGCTTTATCTTCGCGCACTGCTCTGTTCCGTGTGTTCCCTCGTCAGTCACTCGTTGTCTACGTGATGTACGGACATTCTGCTCTCCCGCAGACGAAGTCGCACGTCGAGATTCGTTCCCTCTTACAGAGTTCGTCCCCCCTGCTTATAGTCCAGTGACTACCGGCTAGCACAGATACCTTGGTGCCCAAATGACGATTCCATGGCGTCACGGCCGTGCCGGTACTTCATTGATTAACTAGTCAAGACGATTCTAAATGGTGAGATAAAAGTCATGAGTATGAAAGCCATAGGTGGTTCATTGTACACTGATGTGACGAAATGGGATACTGATATGCACATATACAGATGGCGATAGTATCTCGTACACAAGGTATAAAACGGCAGTGCATTGGCGAAGCTGTCATTTATGCTCAGCTGATTCATGTGAAAATGTTTCCGACGTGATTATGGCCGCACGATGGTATTTAACAGAGCTTGAACGCATGGGACATTCCGTTTCGAAAATCATTAGGGCATTCAATATTCTGAGATCCACAGAGTCAAGAGTGTGCCGAGAATACCAAATTTCAGGCATTGCCTGTCACCACGGATAACGCAGTGGACGATGGCCTTCCCTTAACGACCGAGAGCAGCTGTATTTGCGTAGATTTGTCAGTGCTAACAGACAAGAAACGCTGCGTGAAATAACCGCAAAGATCAACGTGGGACGTACGACGAACGCCTCCGTTAGGACAATGTGGTGAAATTTGAAGTTAAGGGCTACGGCAGCAGATGATCGACGCGAGTGACTTTGTCAACAGCACGGAATCGCCTGCAGTGTGTCTCCTGGGCTCCTGATCACATCGTTTGGATCCTAGACGACTGGAAAACCGTGGCCTGGTCGGATGAGTCCCGATTTCAGTTTGTAAGAGCTGATGGCTGGGTTCGAATGTGACGCAGGCCCCACGAAGCCATGGACCCAAGTTATCAATGAGGCACTGAGCAAGCCGCTAATGGGTCCACAATGGTGTGGGATGTGTCTGCATGGAATGTATTGGGTCCTTTGGACCAACTGAACCGATCATTGACTGGAAATGGTTACGATCGGCGACTTGGAGACCATTTACAGCCATTCAGGACCTCATGTTTCCAAACAACGATGAAGTTTTTATGGACCTCAATGCGTCATGTGACCAGGCAACAATTGTTCGCGAATGGTTAGAAGAACATTCTGGACAGTTCGGGTGAATGACTTGGCCACCCAGACCGCCCGACCTGAATAACATCGGATGTTTAAGGGACGTAATCGAGAAGCCAGCTCGTGCACAGAATCCGAAACTATGGACGACTACAGAGGCAGTATGGCTCAATACAACTGTAGTGATCTTCCAACGACTCGATGAGTCCACGCCATGTCGAGCTGCTACACTACGCCGGCAAAAGGAGGTCCAACGTGATATTAGGGGTTATCCCACGACTTTTCACCTCAGTGTATAATTACCGCTTGTGCCTTGGAGAAGCTTATCTTCAGGATACATCACAAGCAAAACTGATGGAGATGTAGTTGGGAGAAGGGATGGGATTCCTGGAATGCTGGGTAGAGGGCTAGGAATGCAGCGTCATCAGTGTACTGGAGGAAATGGACTGGAGAGTAGAGGATATAAAGGAGAGGAGCTATGACAGACCTTGGTCCACATCTTCAGTAGGGTAAAAGATGCGAGAATTAACATGGTTAATAGTGAGAAAGGATTAACTGTTAGACAGAAAGAAAACAATTAGATTAATTGAAAGTGCATACGTCGGGAGTTTGGAGAGATCAAGTAGCCATAGACAGTCCTAGACTTGCCCGAGTTCGAACGATACCAAAATCGGGGATTTCCTGTTACACTACTGGCCATTAAAATTGTTACACCAAGAAGAAATGCAGATGATAAACGGGTATTCATTGGACAAATATATTATACTAGAACTGACATATGATTACATTTTCACCCAATTTGGGTGCATAGCTCCTGTGAAATCAGTACCCAGAACAACCAACTCTGGCCGTAATAACCACTTCGACACGCCTGAGAATTGAGTCAAACAGAGCTTGGATGGCGTGTACAGGTACAGCTGCCCATGCAGCTTCAACACGATACCACAGTTCATTAAGAGTAGTGACTAGCGTATTGTGACGAGCCAGCTGATCGACCACCATTGCCCAGATGTTTTCAATTGGCGAGTGACCTGGAGAATGTGTTGGCCAGGGCAGCAGTCGAACATTTTCTGTATCCAGAAAGGCCCGTACAGGACCTGCAACATTCGGTTATGCATTATCCTGCTGAAATGTAGGGTTTCGCAGGGAGTGAATGAAGGGTAGAGCCACGGGTCGTAAAACATCTGAAATGTAACGTCCACTGTTCAAAGTGCAGTCAATGCGAACAAGAGGTGACCGATACTTGTAACCAATGGCACCCCATACCATCACGCCGGGTGATACACCAGTATGGCGATGAGGAATACACGCTTCCAATGTGCGTTCACCGCGATGTCGCCAAATACGGATGCGACCATCATTATGCTGTAAACAGAACCTGGATTCATCCGAAAAAATGACGTTTTGCCATTAGTGCACCCAGGTTCGTCGTGGAGTACACCATCGCAGGCGCTCCTGTCTGTGATGCAGCGTCAAGGGTAACTGCAGCCATGGTCTCCGAGCTGATAGTCCATGCTGCTGCAAACGTCGTCGAACTGTTCGTGTAGATGGTTGTTGTCTTGCAAACGTCTCCATCTGTTGAGTCCGTGATCGAGACGTGGCTGCACGATCCGTTACAGCCATGCGGATAAGATGCCTGTCATCTCGAGTGCTAGTGATTCGAGGCCGTTGGGATCCAGGACGGCGTTCCGTATTACCCTCCTGGGCCCACCGATTTCATATTCTGCTAACAGTCATTGGATCTCGACCAACGCGAGCAGCAATGTCGCGATACGATAAACCACAATCGCTATAGGGCACAATGCGACCTTTATCAAAATCGGGAACGTTATGGTACGCATTTCTCCTCCTTACACGAGGCATCACAACAACGTTTCACCAGGTAACGCCGGTCAACTGCTGTTTGTATATGAGAAATCGGTTGGAAACTTTCCTCTTGGAAGGTTTCAGACAGATTATATAACGGAAAGACAGAGATTTAAGGACCGAGTTTTAATTGTAGGACATTTCTGGGGCCGGATGTGGACTCTGACCACAATCTATTGGTTGTGAACTGTAGAATAAAACTGAAGAAACCGCAAAGAGGTAGGAATTTAAGGAGATAGGACCTGGATAAACTGAAAGAACCAGAGGTTGTAGAGAGTTTCAGAGACAGTGTTAGGGAATTGTTGACAAGAAGAGGGGAGAGAAATCAGTAGAAGAAGAATGGGTAGGTTTGGGAGATGAAGTAGTGAAGGCAGCAGTGGTTCAAGTAGGTAAAAAGACGAGGACTAGTAGAAATCATTGAGTAACGCAAGAGATACTGAATTTAACTGATAAAAGGAGAAAATATAAAAATTCAGTAAATGTAGCAGACGAACCGGAATACAAACGTATAAAAAATGAGATTGACAGGAAGTGCGAAGTGGCTTAACAGGAATGGCTGAAGGATAAATATAAGGGTTTAGAAGCATATATAACTAGGGGAAAGATAGATGCCGCCTACAGGAAAATTAGAGAGACCTTTGGAGAAAATCGAGTCACCTGTACGAATACCAAGACCTCAAATGGAAAACCAGTCCTAACCAAAGACGGGAAAGCAGAAAGGTGGAAGGAGTATATAGAGGATCTATACAAGGGCGATGTTCTTGAGGACAATATTATGAAAATGGAAGAGGATGTAGATGAAGATGAAATGGGAGATATTATATCGCGTGAAGAGTTTGACAGAGCAGTGAAAGACCTAAGTCGAAACAAGGCCCCGACAGTAGACAACGTTCCAGTAGAGCTACTGATAGCGTTGGGAGAGCTAGCCATGGAAAAACTCTTCCATCTGGTGAGCAAGATGCATGAGACAGGCGAAATACCTTCAGACTTCAAGAAGGATATAATAATACCAACCCCAAAGAAAGCAGGTGTTGACAGGTGTGAAAATTATCGAACTATCAGTTTAATAAGTCACGGTTGCAAAACATTAACACGACTTCTTTACAAACGAATGCAAAAACTGGTAGAAGCCGACCTCGGAAAAGATCAGTTTGGATTCCGGAGAAATGTTGGAGCACGCGAGGCAATACTGACCCTTCGACTTACCTTAGAAGATAAGTTAAGCAAAGGCAAACCTACGTTTCTAGCATTTGTAGACTTAGAAAAAGCTTTTGACAATGTCGACTGGAATACTCTCTTTCAGATTCTGAAGGTGGCAGGGGTAAAATACAGAGAGCGAAAGGCCATTTACAATTTGTACAGAAACTAAATGGCAGTTGTAAGATTCGATGGGCATGAAAGGGAGGTAGTAACTGAGAAGGTAGTGAGACAGGGTTTTAGCCTACCCCCGATGTGATCCAATCCGTATATTGAGCAAGAGGTAAAGGGAACAAAAGAAAAATTTGGAGTAGGAATTAAAATCCATGGAGAAGAAATAAAAACTTTGAGGTTTGCCGACGATATTGTAATTCTGTCAGAGACAGCAAAGAACATGGAAGACCAGCTAAACGGAATAGACAGTGTCTTGAAAGGAGAATATAAGATGAACATGAACAAAAGCAAAACGAGGATGATGGAACGTAATCGAATTAAACCACTTGATGCGGAGGGAAGTAGATCAGGAAATGAGACACTTAATGTAGTAAATGAGTTTTGCTATTTGGGGAGCAAAATATCGGATGATCGAAGTAGAGAGGACATAAAATGTAGACTGGCTATGCCAAGGAAAGCGTTTCTGAAGAAGGGAAATTTGTTAATATCGAGTATAGATTTAAGTGTCAAGAAGTATTTTCTGAAAGTATCTGTATGGAGTGTAGTCATGTGTGGAAGTGAAACACGGACGATAAACAGTGTAGAAAAGAAGAAAATAGAAGCTTTCGAAATGTGGTGCTACAGAAGAATGCTGAATATTAGATGGGTAGATCACATACCTAATGAGGAGGTCCTGAATAGAATCGGGGAGAAGAGGAATTTGTGGCAAAATCTGACTAGAAGAAGGGAACGGTTGGTAGGACACGTTCTGAGGCATCAAGGGATCACCGATTTAGTATTGGAGAAAAGAGTGTAAGGTAAAAACTGTAGAGGGAGATCAAAAGATTCAGAAGGATGTAGGTTGCAGTAGTTATTCGGGGATGAAGAGGTTTGCACAGGATATAGAAGCATGGAGAGCTGCATCAAACCAGTCTTTGGACTGAAGACCACAACACACACAACACATGGATGTTTTGGAGAGGACTGATTTTAACATCTTGCTAAACATCGAGGAGAGCCTGATGGGCCTATCGGAGGAATTACTTCTAGGAACTTCATTTAATTTGAGGAAATTTAGGAGTCTGGATAGTAGCTTGCAGAGGGGATCGTGCTGGAAAGGGCTACTACGAAAGTAGAGGGACATTCCTTTAGGTGTCTGTAGATTATATGTTTGTGACTGGGAGCTGTGTTATGTAGATAATATATTTGTGACCGGGAGCTGTGTTGCATATTTTCCTAATCCTGTTTTGTGTCATGTGCTGTAATGGGTGTGTTCTGTTTTGTCTATGGAATGCCCTCCAACTAACGGTAGTTGGGGGCAAGTGGTGGGAGGTTCATGGCCTATAGGGAATAGTCAGTAGTCAACATGAGGGTCATCAGGAATTGTGAAGTTGTCGGAGAGGTAGGGTGCAAAGTGATTAGCGTTACTCAAGGTGTGAGGTTATTGTGAGGGAATGGGTAATGAGGAAAGGAGTTGCTGCCTGTGAGTCAGTAGAAAGCTTGCCAGCACCTGGAGGAGTTAATAGTGGGTGAAGAGCTAAGACTGGTGTATGATTCGTGCCAACTCTGGCGTTTCTTAGCGCTGAGTAAGTTTTTGATAGTCTCTGAAACCGACTGTGGCGTATGAGTGTGTCCCAGTCTCGAGTCTGCAGTATAAGTGGCGGAAGTCGTGTAGAAGGAGGAGAACTTGCTGAGGGCAGGTGGGACGATTGATATGAACGGGTTTGGCAAGGATTTGTGTGGAACTGACGTCTAACAAGGCCTGCTGAAGGAAGGAAGTGGCACGAACCTTACCATCAGGGCTTTGAAAGGTCTGTGGCAGACTTCCGATATGAGAACCTATGGATTTCCAGTAGGCATTTCAGTTCGTGCGAGAGCACTCTTTGATAATTTGGTGTAGATATTGGAAGGGGGTACATGGGGTGATAAGTATGGGACGGAGAGTAGGGTTGGTAGGTTATTACTTCCAAATTGAATCAGAACTTGTGCAGTGATATGTCCAAGAGTTTAACCCTAACTGCTAGGACGACGCCTGGGGTAGTATTATTTTCAGGACGTGTTGTGGGATGGGAAGTATGTCATATTTGAGGGACTGAATAAACTGAGGCCACCGTTGGATTCTACTGCGGATCTGTTTCGGATTTTGATGTGAGTGGCAATAATATAGATGGAAAAGACGTGGTCCATGTCTATTAGGGAGTCATAGCGAATAAGATGATGAGGTTGGATGTACATTGCCACAGATAACTACTCACATTCTTAAAAAGAGGGCCAGGATAAGCTGTTTGGTGGGAGAATTGTGTAATGCGTGTGGCCAAACAGCGGTCTTCTTTTGGTGTCCAATTGCAACTCCACGTCTGGCCAGGCGAAGGGGACTGTCTGTATGATGTAGGATTTAAGGAAAGGATCGAAAGATGTGATAGGGATGGAGGAAGGTGCTATTTAAAATGAAGTAATGGATTTTGCGTTAGGACAGTGTGTGCATAAATGGGGCTTTATTTTCTGGGAGGAAACGGATGTTGTGGAACATGATACTGTAGTTTGATAGAGGTTTGGGAGTGGTTTGTACGGGTGAGGATTAGAGATGACGGAGACTGTGTCGAAACTGTTGAACACACAATGATCTTTGTGGTGGAAATAGGTAGTTTGGGCGTTTATATGACATGCGTAGCAGGCAGATTTGTTGAATTGTGTGTAGTTGTTGGAATGAGAGAATTTTCTGGTGTGCGATCGTCAAGAACGTTATAATATCGTTAACAATAACTTGCGATTAATTGGATACCGATGGGATAGGTTGGCATTGTTAGTTCAGGTTTCATAGAGTGGGTCTTGACTTTGCATTTCGTGTAATAGGAGGGATGGGAGTTGTTGCAGGTATTGCAAGTGGGGCAGAAAGTGAGGTTAGGGCATTGTTTAAGGAAATGAGAGGCTTTATAGTGTGGGAGGGTGGGTGGATTCTTGTAGTGGGCTGTGAGGTGATCATTTTAGTGGAGACACTTTTTACAGCGATAGGACTGAGGATGGGATTTGAAAGGCTTAACTTTGTGGCGACGGAGGTGTGCCAGGTCTCGTTATGGAGATGATCGGTTGTGATGGCAAATTCTGTAAGAACATAGACGAGGTAAGGGGGTATCAGGTCACATTATTGATGCGGAGGCTTTTTGGATTTCTGTATCGCGGTGCTATTCAGATTCTACACCGCGGGACTGCTACGGTCGCAGGTTCGAATCCTGCCTCGGGCATGGATGTGTGTGCTGTCCTTAGGTTAGTTAGGTTTAAGTAGTTCTAAGTTCTAGGGGACTGATGGCCATAGAAGTTAAGTCCCATAGTACTCAGAGCCATTTGAGCCATCAGATTCTACTTCCTTATGATGGATCTCGAGATGAACTTATTTAGTGCTGAGTAGTGGTGCTAACAAGACTTTGATACCAAAGGTAATGCGAAGAATTTGCTGAGGAGGTCAAGATGGGAATTGGGATTTGCGGATTCTCTGGAATGGGCTAAAATAAGCGACATTTCTGGTGGTAGGCTGACTCACATATGAATAACAGCGGGAATATGTGCTTTTTTATGTGCCGTAAAAACATCTAAGTCGAGTGTGATGGTGCGTGGAAATATACATAATTTTAGATTTGAGACGGTGCTGGCGATACTAGTTTTATGACAGTGACGACTTTTATGTACACAATGGCAACAAACGCCATTCGAGTGTAACATATGGAGAGAATAATATGGCACACTTTGACATTTATGAAATTTTGTACAGTAAATTTCGATTAACCATGGCACTTTTTATCATCTAATTTGTTCTTGTGTTTAATCTTTTATCGATTAATAATTCCTGTTGCTTACATTTGTCGGGGTACTTGAAAATGTATAAGAGCAAAACTGTAAGTAGTACACAAATAAAGAAAAATGACAGTTACCAGCGGTATTAAATCATTCAAGCACTTTGTCGCAACAGTGGCCCCATGATCATTGAAGAACATCAGCATCTTCATTGTGTTTAGTTCAGTTGCTGAAAATAGATTTGTGTTTCACTCTTGTTATTTTACTACACCAGATGCAGATAAATACATGCTTTTTCACGTTATAATGTTGAGAATCACTCCAATGCAAAAGTAGAGTCGACTGAGAACATTATTAGTTTATGCATTATCAGACTGCACAAATACAACTCAGAGCAAATCACAACAAGCGTTTCATTAACGATGATATACTTGAATTTCACTGAATACCGCTACAGCTTATCAGGAAATAAGTGAGGGTGTGGTGTTCTGATAATCGGGTTTTCAGATAAACAGTCATCACCAAAAGATATTGTAACAGTGTTCATAGTAGCACGAGATAAAGAAACACCGCCGTAAACACAAATCATACACTTATTTTTGGGTCGCGTATCTTATAAAAAAACACACTGTACCGTAGTTTGAAAAGTTAGTTGTTCTTTAAAGCAGGCCTACAGTTTATGAAATATAGTCCGAAATTTTTTGATTCAGATATCATACTCGTCTTTTTTTCCTTCTTTTTGCCGCCAAATCTCTGACTGAGTTGAACAGCATCAAATTCTTCTTGTTGTTCCAGCCACTTCATAGCCGTCTCGAAAGCAATGTAAGGCTTCCTCACTGGATGGTCCTTTCTCTGCAAGATAACGGTCGCTAGTTGTCTTGCTAGTCGATGACACTGACCGTTATTTCAGCATCCGTTAACACATGATAGCCTTAGCCAATAAAGTGAAATTATAGATCGCGTTCTTCAAATCCTGAAAATTCTTTAATCTACTCACATTGGATTCATACTGGCTGTTTAGGAGCAGTGATAGACCCATCTTAAGGAAAAAACTTCTTCTAAACTATGTACACTGTCTAAATACTGTACTTCTACCATTTTCATAGTTTTTCTGTGCAAGTTTCCATCCTTGTTATCAAGTATAAATGGGAATTTTGTTTTGACATCACTGTTATTTTTAAGGTCCGATATTTTTGTATTTCCAACTCCACATTCCTGAGCCGAGCTTGATCCACTATCACGTTTATTCACCTGGTCTATTGTTTTAAGTTTATCAGAAACACTAAGAACAATGTGTTTATGTTAAGTTGCCATTGCGAACGATACAACAAAAGTCCGATCTGTCACAAGTGAAGGTAAACGCAGACCAGAAATAATGACGGTTGGTCGCGCGGTGTAGCCGAGCGGTGTAGAGCGTCTTGTAACGGTCCGCGTGACTCCCCCCGTCGGAGGTTCGAGTCCTCCCTCGGGCATGGGTGTATGTGTCATCCTTAGGGTACATTAGTTTAAGTAGTTTGTAGGCTTGGGGACCGATGACCTCAGCAGTTTGGTCCTATAAGATCTTACCACAAAGTTCTAAAGTTCCTTAATGACGGTTGGCAGGGAGAGGAAAACAGCCTAAATGGCCAGACACTGTCAGCGGGGTTGATGCGCGACCTTGAACTTGCCTACTGGATCGCTTTCGGTTAAGTGGTTTTTCGGCTGATCGGTATTCGCATAATCGCGGCTGTACTGTACATTTGAAGCACGTTATTCCGTCAGTGGTCAGCTGAGTATAGAATCAAATGATCTAGTGTATTGGTTGACGGCAAAATGTTCACAAAAGCCTTCGATTTCTATACTTTGTAAATCATTACCACACAAGACAGACATAGGAATTGGATATTTCACTACATTACGCCGGCAGTGATAATTTCTTTGGATATGTTTGTTAAAAGGGCCTTAGTTTTGGCTATAAATTCCAAAAATTTCAAAAATACAAAGTCATTGAATCATTAATTAATACAAAACGTCACTCCAGTCCAGTTAGCTGCACGTTCCACCACAGATGATATTAATAACAAAAAATATGTTGAGTTACATGCCACTTTTTAAACAATGTATGTATGTCGGTACATAATAGCGATTTGTAAGCTTCTAGTTGTCTTTTTCATGCCTTTCGGAATTTTTGACATGCTGAGAGATATCAATGAGAAAAAAATTTAATCTACATTTGGAAATACCACTAATGTCTATCGGACACTATTTTCGTTGATGATTTGCCAAAGAATTTTACAGTTTCTGTTTCACTCTTTCTATGTCAAAGATATATAGGGCAGTGCAGGTAATTTCTTCTTATCCTATATATGAGAATATTATGGTTACTCTTAGAGTCAATTGTTAACAGATTTCATTGGTGACTAAATGTACTATTAGGCGGTAGCTAACTTTCTCTGGTTCTTAAACAGATGGCTGAAAGATATTCATCTGTGAGCACCAAATACAAATCTATTTTTTTGTATAATACTATTTATTTCCTGTAAAGACACAATTTTGTTAGGCGTACGTCTTCGTCCCATGAAATACATAACCATTAGACTGCACACTAGTGAAATGTTTCTCAGTAATTAGCAGTAAATAAGCCATAACCTCTAAGTAAACACTAATCTTCTCGTTCACGTTGAAAACTGGCTTTAAAGTGACATTCTGTATCTGGGCAAGACATCAGTAAGTGATATGTTAGGAAACTACAATATGAATGCGATTATACACAATTACTAAACAATACCGTTTGTCGTTTTTAGACAAACATAATGAGATCGTCACTTAACAGTAGTCCGCAGCTCGTGATCGTGCGGTAGCGTTCTCGCTTCCCGCGCCCGGGTTCCCGGGTTCGATTCCCGGTGGGGTCAGGGATTTTCTCTGCCTCGTGATGACTGGGTGTTGTGTGATGTCCTTAGGTTAGTTAGGTTTAAGTAGTTCTAAGTTCTATGGGACTGATGACCATAGATGTTAAGTCCCATAGTGCTCAGAGCCAGAGCCACTTAACAGTACCTTAAGGGGTTGCGAGTCGCTCCTTATCATTTCTGCTGAAGAAATTCCAGCAACAACGGCTGACGGCAAACCCACCACGGAGCGATCACGGAAATCGAGTGAAACAGGACATTTTTGGAAAGAGGCCCTGGGGCAACCACTGAAATGACTTGAAGCACCTTATCTGCTACGCTGCCAGATATGGGCCTCTAATTACAGTGTCCGCGATAAAAACTGAAAGTCGTAGTGTTTACTTGATATAGGACTAAGGCTTTTGTGGAAAAAAATTTTCAACTACGCTGGATTTATAGGCGGCAATAAGCCTCCTCCAAACCATTGCTATCTAGTGGCTATTTTCGGAGTAATATTTCGGTACATAGCACCAACGACACATACAAACGAGTTCAGATATGTGTTAGATGATATGCGTATCGTTTCTATTTGCTCGTGGTACTCTTTGTTGTCAGCATCCTTTTGCCAACTCGACCCAGTCTAAAATTCTGACACCGGTAGAACAACGGTAGGACTGCTTTGAATACTGAACTCTTATTCACGAGGAATAGCTGTCCGGCAGCAATTCAGATTTACAGTCACAAGGTACCTCACAGGCCGATGGCGACCCGGTAACAGCCAGGGGATCAGAAGAGCGTGAGTGGAATGAACTCGCCATGCGAACTGAACTATTGGGAAGTGGAGCATCTGAACCATGTAGACTCTCACATGACAATAATACTCAGCACGCAGCTGGCGTTGGGCAGCTAGCCAATGAGCACACGACAACTCTAGGCTCGAGTGCAAGGCTAGGTCTGCGGTGGTCCAGCTCAGCAGCAGCACTGGCCTACTCCACTTACTGCCGCTCGCAAGTAAGCACTTCAGTCAGTGGGTCTGCCCGTGTAAGCGACATGTCAGTTTTCTGAACTACTCTGCTGCACTACCCATGCCTTCATCGAGACGTCCGCTGACAGGAATACTACCCCCCCCCCCCCCCTCCTGAAAAGGCTACATGAGGCCGGAAGTGGCCAGGCTTGGGATGCGACCTCAGGTGCAGAACCGGAGACAGCGCTGGAGAAACCGGCAGTGGACCAATCACCGTACGAGGCAACACTGATGGCACTGGCCCCGCCGGAAGGGCGGAAGGACACGGAGGCTGCAGCAATGACAGGTCCACCGGTGGCAATGGGGGCTCCTGCATCGACAAAGGGAGAGAGGAGGCGGAAGATGGGGCACGGGTCGAACTCTACACCACTGCAGCATGAGTCGCAGTGGGCCCTGAGACTGCAGGCGAGAAACGTGAGTTAGGAGGGAGGTGCTGGGGGGAGGGGGGGTGTTAGTTAGTTACGTGTTCCATTGATCAATAGTACAGAAAAACCGTTATGATGTGGAACGTGTCAAATGCGCACAGGAAACAAGTTTTTTCTTTTTTTTACATTATAGTGCTATACCTAAATATTTCTATTATCTCTCTCATTCCCTTAAATGGCACAAAATGCATATATTATATCTCCAGATTTATTTACTCATATTCAAGAATTCATCTATGGTATAGAAGGAGTTGTAAGGAGGTATGTTTTCAATTTGTTTTTGAAACTATTACTGCTATCTGTCAGACATTTTATTTCATCTGGTAATTTATCAAAAAGTTATATAGCAGCTTATTTTACCCCTTTCTGTGCCAAAGATAGGTTAAGTAAAGGACAGTGTAGGTCTTTCTTTATTCTGGTATTGTAATCTTGAATGTCGCTGTCGTTTTTAAACTGGTCCATGTTGTTGAGAAAAAAATTTCATTACTGAGTAAATGTACTGTGAAGCATTTGTAAGAATTCCTAGCCTTTTAAACAGATGCCTACAAGATGTGCGACTATGAACCCCACACATTATTCTAACTACTTTCTTTTGAGCAGTGAATACCTTTTGCCTAAGTGTTGAGTTCAAATGGCTCTGAGCACTATGGGACTTAACTTCTAAGGTCATCAGTCCCCTAGAACTTAGAACTACTTAAACCTAGCTAATCTAAGGACAGCACACACATCCATGCCCGAGGCAGGATTCGAACCTGCGACCGTAGCGGTCACGCAGTTCCAGATTGTAGCGCCTAGAACATCTCGACCACACAGGCCGGCCCCAGAATATTATTCCATATATCATAGAATGGAAGTATGCAAAGTATGTTAGCTTACCAATTTCTACATCCTCAAAATTGGCAATTATTCTGATTGCAAAAGTTGCTGAACCTAGTCGCTTTAGGAGATCCAAAATATGACTTTTCCAATTTATATTCTCATCTATATGTACGCCCAAAAACTTAGTATGTTCTACCCTGGCTACTGACTTCTTTTGATGTGTTATGTTTATTGAACGAATTATACTTGTTGCAGCAGAAAATTGGATGTACTGTGTTTTTTCAAAGTTCATAGCAAGCCCATTCGCAGAAAACCAATTAATAACTTTTCCAAAGACCTTATTTTTATCATTTTCTATCGGACTTTCTTTTACTGGATTAATATCATCAGCAAACAGTGTCAGTTCAGCAACTTGTTTCACATAAGAAGGGAGGTCATTCACATGTATCAAGAACAGGAAGGGACCCATAATCGAACCTTGTGGAACACCTAATGTAATTTCACTCCAGTTCGATGAAGTGGCAAACTCCTTTGAATCACTTGAAGCATATAAAGAGACTTTTTGCTTCCTGTTCTGTACATATAACTTAAACCACTCATATGCTCTTCCATTTATACCAAAGAATTGTAATTTCTCTAACATAATGGGGGCAACGGTGAGGCGTGCTGCTGCACATGGGAGCCTGCCCAGGAACGACGTCGCAATCACCTCTGTTGGCAGCCATGCAAACATTCCACGGCAATGCATGCGTTGGCAAGCGTCAGCCATTACGGAGTCAGAAAACTCGACAATGCATCATCGCAGGAAGAGGCATATGTGAACGTCTTCATCCTGGTCTTGAATGTACATACAAATCATTCCACCTCCGAGTTACAAACAAGATGAAACAGGACAGTAGTCAGATGCTGAATTTCACTGTGGATGCAAGAGGCTTCAAACTCCTGCAACACAAATTGCCTACCGTTATTGGACACAAGAGTCCTAGGGAATCCTCAGTCGCAAATATAAGCGACAACGCACGAAGGGTGGCAATGGACAACGTCAACGACAGCTTGACTACGTATGCATCAACCACTGACAACTGCATGCTACCCTAAAATGGACCTGCGAAATCGACGTGCACGCAGTTCCAAGGATTGCTCCGGGACAAAGAGCGAACTGCCATCGTGGAGCGTCCCATACGACCCGCAAGCCCTTACCAGATGTTCACCGTAACGATCGATCGCTAGCCAGTAGGCGTAACGTTGCACCAGAGCCTTCATCTGAGTCATACCCCAGTGTGACGCATGCAGCAACCGCAGAATGTGAGGACGCAACGCTTGTCGGACAACCACTCGACAGCTCCTCTCCGGCGAGCATGAGGTTCGCCTCGACATCGTTGAGCTGAACACGTAGGGGAAAAGAAAGGAAGCCATACTACACTACTGGCCATTAAAATTGCTACACCACGAAGATGACGTGCTACAGATGCGAAATTTAACCGACAGGAAGCAGATGTTTGATATGCAAATGATTAGCTTTTGACAGCATGCACACAAGGCTGGCTCCGGTGGCGACACCTACAACGTGCTGACATGAGGAAAGTTTCCAACCGATTTCTCATACACAAGCAGCAGTTGACCGGCGTTGCCTGGTGAACCGTGGTTGTGATGCCTCGTGTAAGGAGGAGAAATGCGTACTATCACGTTCCCGATTTTGATAAAGGTCGCATTGTACCCTATAGCGATTGTGGTTTATCGTATCGCGACATTGCTGCTCGCGTTGGTCGAGATCCAATGACTGTTAGCAGAATATGAAATCGGTGGGCCCAGGAGGGTAATACGGAACGCCGTGCTGGATCCCAACGGCCTCGTATCAAGAGCAGTCGAGATGACAGGAATCTTATCCGCATGATTGTAACGGATCGTGCAGCCACGTCTCGATCCCTGAGTCAACAGATGGGGATGTTTGCAAGACAACAACCATCTACAGGAACAGTTCGATGACGTTTGCAGCAGCATGGACTATCAGCTCGGAGACCATGGCTGCGGTTACCCTTGACGCTGCATCACAGACAGAAGTGCCTGCGATGGTGTACTCAACGACGAACCTGGGTGCACGAATGGCAAAACGTAATTGTTTCTGATGAATCTAGGTTCTGTTTACAGCATCATGATGGTCGCATCCGTGTTTGGCGACATCGCGGTGAACGCACATTGGAAGCGTGTATTCCTCATCGCCATACTGGCGTATCACCCGGCGTGACAGTATGGGGTGCCATTGGTTACAAGTCTCGGTCACCTCTTGTTCGCATTGACGGCACTTTGAACAGTGAACGTTACATTTCAGATGTGTTACGACCCGTGGCTCTACCCTTCATTCGTTCTCTGCGAAACCCTACATTTCAGCAGGATAATGCACGACTGCATGTTGCAGGTCCTGTACGGGCCTTTCTGGATACAGAAAATGTTCGACTGCTGCCCTGGCCAACTGAAAACGTCTGGTCAGTGGTGGCCGAGCAACTGGCTCGTCACAATACTCCAGTCACTATTCTTGCTGTATTGTGGTATCGTGTTGAAGCTGCATGGGCAGCTGTACCTGTACACGCCATCCAAGCTCTGTTTGACTCAATGCCCAGGCGTATCAAGGCCGTTATTACGGCCAGAGGTGGTTGTTATGGGTAATGCTTTCTCAGGATCTAAGCATCGAAATTGCGTGAAAATGTAATCACATGTCAGTTGTAGTATAATATATTTGTCCAATGAATACCCGTTTATCATCTGCATTTCTTATGGGTGTAGCAATTTTAATGGCCATTAGTGTAGATCCGCACTTGCAGAGGCACGCTCTATCCCACCCATCTGGAATGCTGAAACGGTTTTATGGGAAAACGGATCAGCAGCCATGGCGGTCCCTACTTCTCGTGCTGTCGGTTTGTCTCTTTCAGCTAGTAGTAGTTTAATTTTCGGTTGCTGATTATTTAACATACATAATTTAATGAGTAATGACTTAGTTTTATAAAAGTGTGCGTGATTCAGGGCTGAAATGTTCTGGAGCCTAACATCGACTAGTGATGTACGAGCCGCGCGGTGTGACCGCGCGTTTTAGGGCGCTATGCCACGGACTGCACGGCCCCTCCCGCCGGAGGTTCGAGTCCTCCCTCGGGCATGGATGTGTGTGTTGTTCTTAGCATAAGTTAGTTTAAGTAGTATGTAAGTCTAAGGACCGATTATCTCAGCAGTTTGGTCCCATAGAAACTCACACACATTTGAACACGTGATGTACGAATCACAGTAGATGGATCCCAAGGAATCACCCGACTGCACATGGACTAATTGAATACCACAAAATCAGATGTTCAATTTCAATATACATCATAATATATACTATATTTCTGTTAAATAAACAGAAACTGACATAAAAGTGCTCATTTTGCACAAAAATTGAAAATTTTTTGTTTTGACGATCGATAGCGCCCTTGGTACTGGGTGCAGATAAAGATTGGATGAATCAAATATGTAGAGAATTTAATGCTCTATAAAAAGAAAACAGACATTAGAGCAGTAGGAGGCAAAGAAAATGAGATTTTTTGCAAATAGCTGAAAAAGTCTGATATTTTCAATTTTTTTTATTTTTTTATTTTTTGCTACTAGACAAAACTTGGTTCTTCAATCTTTCCATTATGAACGAGGTTAAAAAATAAAATCTTCTACCCGACTTTTTGCAAGTTATATCTACCATTTGACTGGACTTAATAGGCCCACACTCTAGAACAGTCGTAACTTCGCTTGCTGAAAAAAGGGAAAAAATAAATGGACCCGTATGGCAATACTCAATAGTTCCCAAGGAAATGATAGTAAAACTTTTGATGCCACTCTATCAGTTCGCGCGCTATAGAAAGCGAGTACGTGGAGTAGCGGCCAACAGCCAATACCGAATGTTTGAGCTCCATGTTCATATCCAGTCTTATATTGTTACTTTTTTTCCTTTTGCTGTTGCGGAAGTAAGTCACACCAATTACGTCAATATTTTTGTGGCATCGATAAATACAATGGGATTCTTTACAAAATAAATAAGCACTTCAATTATTATTAAAATTAGGTTTTATCATCACAATTCTTATCTGTATAACCTTATGTAACAACCATTAACTAAAAATGAAATCCATATAAATTTCAGTACATCGAATTTTCCTTTGATATCTACTTTTATACTGCAAGAGAACCAGTGTATTCCACAGAGTGATATCTATCATAAAAACGTTCAAAGCATAAAAAATCGAAGCACCACAAGGCAAATTATGAAGGCACATGTGCCACAATAACATTCTTTAATGCGATTGTCATTAGGAAAAGCAACAAAGTCAGCGTTCCAAATACCTCCAAATCTGCCGATAATTTCGCGGCAAATGAATCTTATTAAAGCATTTTCTCGAAAGTTGGAGCCTGCAGTTGATTATGGATGAGGGCATATGTCTCATATTTCATCACTTCTGCTTACCATCTACTGTGCTATGAGAACAGGGTACTCTTGTAATGGGCGAATGTTATTCTTCACCTGTCACCAAAAGTTAACAGAACGACATCTGCTTTGGCGCAATCACTTTTAATGAACATGTCGATAATCCAATTTCATCGACAACCAGACCATCGAGTAAGGAGGGATAGCTTTCCACATCTCACTAGTCAATAATGTACAGAACCAGTTCCATTTTTAGGGTTGAACAGGATTTTAGCAAGGACCGTGGTCTAGGAGTAGCGTTTTTGATTGGTAATCAAAACGTCCTTGGCGCCGAGTTCGAATCCCGCCACTACATAAATTTTAATTAACACGCCACCCTCATTCTGCCAACGGCCTTGTCAAAAGAGGTCCGAGAAGCGGACAGAGGTTCAGAGCACTATCTTGTCCTAGGGCTGGGAAACTGTCCCTAAAGGCGGAAGAATCAACAATGATCAACGAAATGAGGATTCAGAAAGCAATGGAAACCATTGAATTAAAGACACGTAACGTGTGTCCACAGGACATGCTGCCTGTAATTGAAAAAGTGTCATGATAATCCCTCCACTGGCAGATTCCGGAATAGTCTCCCATTCGGATCTCCGGGAAGGGACTGCCAAGGGGGAGGTGACCATGAGAAAAAGACAGAATAATGAACAGAAGGATAACGTTCTACGAGTCGGGGCATGGAATGTCAGAAGCTTGAACGTGGTAAAGAAACTAGAAAATCTGAAAAGGGAAATGCATGGCTCAATATAGATATAGTAGGGGCCAGTGAAGTGAAATGGAAAGAAGACAAGGATTCCTGGTGAGATGAGTGTAGGGTAATATCAACAGCAGCAGAAAATGTATAACGGATGTAGGATTCGTTATGAATAGGAAGGTAGGGCAGAGAGTGTGTTACTGTGAACAGTTCAGTGATAGGGTTGTTGTTATCAGAATCGACAGCAAACCAACACCGACAACGGTAGTTCAGGTATACATGCCGACGTCGCAAGCTGAAGATGAAGAGATAGAGGAAGTATGTGAGAATATTGAAAGGGTCATGCAGTACGTAAGGGGAGATGAAAATCTAATAGTAATGGGGGACTGGAATGCAGTTTTAGGGAAACGAGTAGAAGAATAGGTTACGGGAGGATATGGGAGGGGAGAAAGACTAATTGAGTTCTGTAATAAATTTCATAGCGAATATTCTGTTCAAGAATCACAAGAGGAGGCGGTATACTTGGAAAAGTCCAGGTGATAAGGAAAGATTTCAATTAGATTACATCATGGTCAGACAGAGATTCCGAAACCAGATACTGGATTGTAAGGCGTACCCAGGAGCAGATATGGACTCTGATCACAATGAAGTAGTGATAAAGAGTAGGCTGAAGTTTAGGAGACTCGTCAGGACGAATCAATACCAAATAAGTGGGATACGGAAGTACTAAGGAATGACGAGATACTTTTGAAGTTCTCTAAGGCTATAGATACAGCAATAAGGAATGGTTCAGTAGGTAGTACATTTGAAGAGGAATGGACATCTCTAAAAAGGGCCGTCATAGAAGTTGGAAAGAAACACGCATGTACAAAGAAGGTAACTCCGAAGAAACCATGGGTAACAAAAGACATACCCCAGCTGATCGATGAAAGGAGAAAGTACAAAAATGTTCGTGTAAATTTGGGAACACTCAAATACAAGTCGCTCAGGAATGAAATAAATAGGAAGTGCAGGAGAGCTAAGACGAAATGGCTGCATGAAAAACGTGAAGAAATCGAAAAAGAAATGATCGTCGGAAGGACAGATTCAGCATACAGAAAAGTTAAAACAACCTTCGGTGACATTTAAAGCAAGGGTGGTAACATTAAGAGTGCAACGGGAATTCCACTGTTAAATGCAGAGGAGAGAGCAGACAGGTGGAAAGAATACATTGAAAGACTCTATGAGGGGGAAGATTTCTCTGACGTGATAGAAGAAGAAATAAGAGTCGATTTAATCGTAGAAGAGATAGGGGATCCAGTATTAGAATCAGAATTTAAAAGAGCTTTCGAGGGCTTAAAATCAGATAAGGCAGAAGGGATAGATAACATTCCACCAGAATTTCTAAAATCGTTGGGGGACGTGGCAACAAAACGACTACTAACGTTGGTGTGTAGAATGTATGAGTCTGGTGACACACCATATGATTTTCGGAAAAATATCGTCCATACAATTCAGAAGACTGCAAGAGCTGACAAGTGCTAGAATTATCTCACAATCAGCTTAACAGGTTATACATTCAAGTTGCTTACCAGAATAATATACAGAAGACTGGAAAGAGAATGTGCTAGATGACGACCAATTTGGCTTTAGAAAAGGTAAAGGCACGTGAGAGGCAATTCTGACGTTGCGGTTGATAATGGAAACAAGGCTAAAGAAAAATCAAGACACGTTCATAGGATTTGTCGACCTGGAAAAAGTGTTGTATGTTCGAAATTCTGAGAAAAATAGGGATAAGCTAAAGGGAGAGATGGGCAATATAGAATATGTACAAGAGCCAAGCGGGAATAATAAGAGTGGACGACCAAGAACGAAGTGTTCGGATTAAAAAGGGTGTAAGACAGGGATGTAGTGTTTCGCCCCTACTGTTCAATCTGTACATCGAATAAGCAATGATGGAAATAAAAGAAAGGTTCAGGAGTGGAAGTCGAAGTTAAGGAATTCTGGTACCTAGACAGTAAAATAACCAGTGACGGATGGAGCTAGGAGGACATCAAAAGCAGACTAGCAATGGCAAAAAGTGCATACCTGGCCAAGAGAAGTCTACTAGTATCAAACATAGGCCTTAATTTAAGGAAGAAATTACTGAGAATGTACGTCTGGAGTACAGCATCGTATGGTAGTGAAACATGGACTGTGGGAAAACCGGAGCAGAAGAGAATCGAAGCATTTGAGATGTGGTGCTATAGACGAATGTTGAAAATTTGGTGGACTGATAAGGTGAGGAATGAGGAGGTTCAGCGCAGAACCGGAGAGGAAAGGAATATATGGGAAACACTGCTAAGGAGAAGAGACAAGATGATAGGATATCTGTTAAGACATGAGGGAACGACTTCCACGGCACTAGACGGAGCTGTAGAGGACAAAAACTGTAGAGGAATACAGAGATTGGAATACATCCAGCAAATAACTGAGGACGTAGGTTGCAAGCGATACCCTGAGATGAAGAGGAATTCGTGGCGGGCCGCATCAAACCAGTCAGAAGACTGATGACTCCGGTCCATATATCTGTCCCTCTGCCTATCTGCGTGTCTGTTAAGATTCAATTCTTCAGGAACGGGAAGAGGCAGCAATTTAAAATTTATGTCAGGTACTAAGGTCTACGTCCCTTGGCTTTTAAGCCAATGGAATCACAAGATACAGCTGTGTATGACAAATATTTTGATACTCGCAAAGTCATTCATCAATAGATGAATTACCGACACACATGTCGTATGTGGTGGTCTAGTGGTAAACCTGAGTGAAATCAAATCTTGGTGAAATACGCAGAAGACCCAAGATGGTACACAAGGACATACAAACACAAACTCGCGTACAGAATCACTAACATTTTCAAAATGCAGAGTGTAAACATAGCATACAAAAATGACAATTCCCTCCAAAAATGCACCCCAGAACTGACGAAAGACATATACATGACCCAGGAAGGAGCTATATATCAAGTACAGTGTAACACGTCTGATGATAGATACGTGTGAGAAACAGGCAGAACGTTGGAGCACATAATTATGGGACAAACCACTCCAAATGTGCAGAACACCTAAGAGAAAACAATCACAAACCGATCTCTTGAGAAAAAGACACTCAAACAATTAGTATAAACAATAAAAAACATCTCCCACCCCTGGACGAAAATTATCCCATACAAATAATCTAAGCAGAACAGAATACCTTGATGAATGATCAAATATACATAACAAACAACTCACTGTTTACATTAGTGGATAAAATTGTAGAATAATGCTCTTTCATGACACGTCAGCAAGAACAGACACTGTTGTTGTTGTGGTCTTCAGTCCTGAGACTGGTTTGATGCAGCTCTCCATGCTACTCTATCCTGTGCAAGTTTCTTCATCTCCCAGTACCTACTGCAGCCTACATCCTTCTGAATCTGCTTAGTGTATTCATCTCTTGGTCTCCCTCTACGATTTTTACCCTCCACGCTGCCCTCCAATGCTAAATTTGTGATCCCTTGATGCCTCAAAACATGTCCTACCAACCGATCCCTTCTTCTAGTCAAGTTGTGCCACAAACTTCTCTTCTCCCCAATCCTATTCAATACCTCCTCATTAGTTACATGATCTACCCACCTTATCTTCAGCATTCTTCTGTAGCACCACATTTCGAAAGCTTCTATTCTCTTCTTGTCCAAACTAGTTATCGTCCATGTTTCACTTCCACACATGGCTACACTCCATACAAATACTTTCAGAAACGACTTCCTGACACTTAAATCTATACTCGATGTTAACAAATTTCTCTTCTTCAGAAACGCTTTCCTTGCCATTGCCAGTCTACATTTTATATCCTCTCTACTTCGACCATCATCAGTTATTTTACTCCCTAAATAGCAAAACTCCTTTACTACCTTAAGTGTCTCATTTCCTACTCTAATTCCCTCAGTATCACCCGACTTAATTTGACTACATTCCATTATCCTCGTTTTGCTTTTGTTGATGTTCATCTTAAATCCTCCTTTCAAGACACTGTCCATTCCGTTCAACTGCTCTTCCAAGTCCTTTGCTGTCTCTGACAGAATTACAATGTCATCGGCGAACCTCAAAGTTTTTACCTCTTCTCAATGAATTTTAATACCTACTCCGAATTTTTCTTTTGTTTCCTTTACTGCTTGCTCAATATACAGATTGAATAACATCGGGGAGAGGCTACAACCCTGTCTCACTCCTTTCCCAACCACTGCTTCCCTTTCATGCCCTCGACTCTTATAACTGCCATCTGGTTTCTGTACAAATTGTAAATAGCCTTTCGCTCCCTGTATTTTACCCCTGCCACCTTCAGAATTTGAAACAGAGTATTCCAGTTAACATTGTCAAAAGCTTTCTCTAAGTCTACAAATGCTAGAAACGTAGGTTTGCCTTTTCTTAATCTTTCTTCTAAGATAAGTCGTAAGGTTAGTATTGCCTCACGTGTTCCAACATTTCTACGGAATCCAAACTGATCTTCCCCGAGGTCCGCTTCTACCAGTTTTTCCATTCGTCTGTAAAGAATTCGCGTTAGTATTTTGCAGCTGTGACTTGTTAAACTGATAGTTCGGTAATTTTAACATCTGTCAACACCTGCTTTCTTTGGGATTGGAATTATTATATTCTTCTTGAAGTCTGAGGGTATTTCGCCTGTCTCATACATCTTGCACACCAGATGGTAGAGTTTTGTCATGACTGGTTCTCCCAAGGCCATCAGTAGTTCTAATGGAATGTTGTCTACTCCCGGGGCCTTGTTTCGACTCAGGTCCTTCAGTGCTCTGTCAAACTCTTCACGCAGTATCTTATCTCCCATTTCATCTTCATCTACATCCTCTTCCATTTCCATAATATTGTCCTCAAGTACATCGCCCTTGTATAAACCCTCTATATACTCCTTCCGCCTTTCTGCCTTCCCTTCTTTGCTTAGAACTGGGTTGCCATCTGAGCTCTTGATATTCATACAAGTGGTTCTCTTCTCTCCAAAGGTCTGTTTAATTTTCCTGTAGGCAGTATCTATCTTACCCCTAGTGAGATAAGCCTCTACATCCTTACATTTGTCGTCTAGCCATCCCTGCTTAGCCATTTTGCACTTCCTGTCGATCTCATTTTTGAGACGTTTGTATTCCTTTTTGCCTGCTTCATTTACTGCATTTTTATATTTTCTCCTTTCATCAAATAATTCAATATTTCTTCTTTTACCCAAGGATTTCTATTAGCCCTCGTCTTTTTACCTACTTGATCGTCTGCTGCCTTCACTACTTCATCCCTCAGAGCTACCCATTCTTCTTCTACTGTATTTCTTTCCCCCATTCCTGTCAATTGTTCACTTATGCTCTCCCTGAAACTCTCTACAACCTCTGGTTCTTTCAGTTTATCCAGGTCCCAACTCCTTAAATTCCCACCTTTTTGCAGTTTCTTCAGTTTGAATCTGCAGTTCATATTAAATAGATTGTGGTCAGAATCCACATCTGCCTCTGGAAATGTCTTACAATTTAAAACGTGGTTCCTAAATCTCTGTCTTACCATTATATAATCTATCTGATACCTTTTAGTATCTCCAGGATTCTTTCATGTATACAACCTTCTTTTATGATTCTTGAACCAAGTGTTAGCTATGATTAAGTTATGCTCTGCGCAAAATTCTACAAGGCGGCTTCTTCTTTCATTTCTTCCCCCCAATCCATATTCAGCTACTACGTTTCCTTCTCTTCCTTTTCCTACTACCGAATTCCAGTCACCCATGACTATTAAATTTTCGTCTCCCTTCACTACTCGAATAATTTCTTTTATCTCGTCATACATTTCATCTATTTCTTCATCATTTGCAGAGCTAGTTGGCATATAAACTTGTACTACTGTAGTAGGCATGGGCTTTGTGTCTATCTTGGCCACAATAATGCGTTCACTATACTGTTTGTAGTAGCTAACCCGCACTCCTATTTTTTTTATTCATTATTAAACCTACTCCTGCATTACCCCTATTTGATTTTGTATTTATAACCCTGTATTCACCTGACCAAAAGTCTTGTTCCTCCTGCCACCGATCTTCACTGTTTCCCACTATATCTAACTTTAACCTATCCATTTCCCTTTTTAAATTTTCTAACCTACCTGCCCGATTAAGGGATCTGACATTGCAAGCTCCGATCCGTAGAATGCCAGTTTTCTTTCTCCTGATAACGACGCCCTCTTGAGTAGTCCCCGCCCGGAGATCCGAATGGGGGACTATTTTACCTCCGGAATATTTTACCCAAGAGGACGCCATCGTCATTTAATCATACAGTAAAGCTGCATGTCCTCGGGAAAAATTACGGCTGTAGTTTCCCCTTGCTTTCAGCCGTTCGCAGTACCAGCACAGAAAGGCCGTTTTGGTTAATGTTACAAAGCCAGATCAGTCAATCATCCAGACTGTTGCCCCTGCAACTACTGAAAAGGCTGCTGCCCCTCTTCAGGAACCACATGTTTGTCTGGCCTCTCAACAGATACCCCTCCGTTGTGGTTGCACCTACAGTACGGCCATCTGTATCGCTGAGGCACGCAAGCCTCCCCACCAACGGCAAGGTCCATGGTTCATGGGGGGGGGGGGGGGGGGGGAGAACAGACACTACGCAATCATATAATTATAACAAAAGCTCAAATCAGCTTAACATGAAAACTTCGAACCATACTCTGACAGCGATTACATTCACATTCATCTTTCTTCAATTCGCCGTGACTAACGATACATACACACACACACACACACACACACACAGAGAGAGAGAGAGAGAGAGAGAGAGAGAGAGAGAGAGAGAGAGATAAAGGGAACAAAAGCGAACAGCCGTTAATTTTCGGCATATGCTTCACCTTTCCAAAATGAGATTTTTCACTCTGCAGAGGAGTGTGCGCTGATATGAAACTTCCTGGCAGATTAAAACTGTGTGCCCGACCGAGACTCGAACTCGGGACCTTTGCCTTTCGCGGGCAAGTGCTCTACGAAC
This sequence comes from Schistocerca nitens, assembly GCF_023898315.1. Classification (NCBI taxonomy): domain Eukaryota; kingdom Metazoa; phylum Arthropoda; class Insecta; order Orthoptera; family Acrididae; genus Schistocerca; species Schistocerca nitens. Next base: position 388,705,585 of record NC_064617.1, read on the forward strand.
TGAGCTACCGAAGCACGACTCACGGCCGGTCCTCACAGCTTTACTTCTGCTTCACCTTTGGTTGGCAACATGAATTGATTTTCACCTGACTCGCACGCAACCCGCATAATGCAGCTGTCTAACAGGTTCTCTAGTCGCCCCTTGGTACAATCGTTTGACTATTGAAAATGGTTCCAACAAGTCACCACTAGAAAACTCTGCTCTTATCGCATTAACTCAAGATGCAAAGTAATACCACGATACTACAAATATCAGGGAACACCTTATCACAGATAAGACTATCCTTAAGGCTTGCAAGCTCACATTTATTGCAATAAATGACATACCATAAATGTTACCACTCTCATATTACGTCAGATAGGTAATGCACGCAGTAAATTCGTCGTATTCATGATTTCCTCTCCAAAGTAACATACCATACTTGTTATTTAACACAAAATGACATTAAAATTTAAGTTATTCAATAGCAGCTAGTTGAGAATATGTATGAACTTCAAATGACACGACGAACCTTCTCGATCTGCTTATGGATTCAAACCCCAGGTCATGCAGACTAAGATTTCGTGACTGACGGAAACTAACAGTCATTCCTGACTAGGCATACAGAGAGTGATATACCTCGATTTTAGACAGTATCAGTTAGCAAATATCAACTTTAAATTACATAATGTAAACATTTATAACGGACGCGAATACCTACCCAGCATCTATTGTCCCTGTTAACGAATTACGAGAGATGTTAAATATTCCTTCTTCACAAATAACTTACTTGAAATGCCGCGAGGTAAAGCTTTGTGTTGGACAGGGATTCGAACCCAGAACCTAATCGGATTATTATCGAAGCTCAATCAACTGTGTCATATCGGATTTTCTCGGCAGTAGCTAGATGTTTTAATTGAAATGACGTGAAGAAACATTACTTTTTTCTTTCCAAATACTCCAACCCTTCACCTATTGCTGCTATATTCTAGAGAAAACGAACGTTAAATATGGGTTTGTTACACCAGCAGGGACATGTGAGCATGTTTGAACTAGAAATAATATGAAGAAGAGTTTTGTGTTGACTGGGAATCGAACCCCACACACATCGTTGTTGACTGCACACAAAGAGACGTCAGCTACAGAATTTTTCTCCACCAGCAGTTCGGAATAACATCCTTGAACGTACAATGATCTCTCGGATAGTTCTGTGTCTCATTGGGAGTCACAAACGTCAGATATCGTTGGTGCTGAAAACGAATGAAAATGCATTTAAAATCAAAATTATTATCCACCAGCAGATAGGTGTTCTCATGCTAGAGATTAATAATACATAATGAAAACTTTAGTGCCGAGCCAGGATTCGAACCCATTCACGCGCATTATGTCGAGATGTTGAGAAATCTGCAGTTTTGAACAAACAACAAATAGTAGTCGAGCTGTATTGTCACGAAGGGATCAAATTCCACGTTAAGGGCGGTCTGAGTTGCATTCCCAGCTCATAACCAATTTTATCGACATACAGAAGCTCAAATAAAAGATGGAATAAGTGCATTGTGACCCTACATAGCGTTGGTTTCGTCACTAGAAATAAATAACTAGTATAAGAAAGGTTACTGGTGATAGAGTTCCCACATTTCGCCACTCTTGACTTTATTGTGGTTCAACCTATCATCTACTTGGTAGAGAAGGAATATTATGTTTAATGTGAATTGCAGACCACAATGCCATTATACCTTCTTGACTTTGTGTAGCCAGAAGAGAATACAATCTCTCTCTACCTATTATAAATCATCGGAAGAAGTTAGAATCGAACCCAGACCATCATCATAGGAACCTATCATCAATCCAGCAGACCACCAAAACCTCTTCTCTGGGACTCATTTTTCTATCATAATACCATTGCGGCACACTCGATGAGAATTCTGACACACAGGCTCCCTGTGGTGGTTTGCAGCATGTTCAGTACATTCATTTACTTGGTTGACCGAATCGCCGTGAACTTGCTTCCTCGGTACCCAGTGCATACATTCGACTCTATTTTGTAATCAGCGAAATAAAATAACGTAACTGCCACCTACACAGAACTGCCAACAGTGTTGGATGCAGAAATTTAAATAGGAAGTGTTCCTTTCCACTTGAGCTACTCTACTCTGTTGCTCTATCTGTTAGTTGAAAATGTCGTGCAGTGCAAAAGAAAAGCTGTAACTGTCTGTCTGTCAGAAGTCGAGATCCGGCCATATGGATTATCTCACAGCACTGTGCAATACGGAAGTTCATGAGGACCTGTTGTTGACTTCTGGAGCTGCTGTAGCTGCATGGCAGCCAGTAGCATAACGGGAAGCATTACGCACTGTAGAGAAGACGTCGCGAGTTCTGTTACATTCGCTGCTACATTTTTTAAAACGCAATTCTGCTGTCTGCTGAAGTTATCAATTTAATGGAATACCCTTCACTTCTCAACCTAAAATAGCCGCATGTGAGAAAGCGGCTAATTTCAGCGACATTTTGTTCTTTTCAGATTTAATAGACGGCCAGGCTGCAGATGCATCTGGAAGCTTTTGTATCATGTATGGGGAGAGTGCATCGTGCCAAAATAGTCAGAAAAGTATTTTCTACATTAGCTGTCGTCTGGTAGTGGCATTTTATTCTTCTTCAAACCTTGTTTGATAGCTTTAACTCAGAATAAGTTTTCTACATGCATGTCATCAATAAACTGCATGTGCATTGTCAGACTGTTATAGATAAAATCAGAGAATTCGCATATATCATCGATGATTAATTCCTCTCTCATGTTAGTATCGTTTTAACATCACTACAAGAAACCTTACGAAAATTGTGCACTGTATTATAAGAAGTGAAATAAAACTACTCATGATAACATTACGACGAAAGTCTGTTTTAATAAATCTGAGAAAACTGTACACAAGCGTGCCTCTATCGGCACGAATTAGTAAAATACTTCTCACTTAGATTTCGATTGGGTCTGTGTTTAACTGGTATGCTGTGTCATACTCAACAGGTATCCAAATGTGGCATTTCATAAATAAAAATATGTATCCCTAGAAACCCAAAATTTGGTTGTCAGAAGCGAAAAGAGGCGTTAGCTGTTGTGCAGCATTGTAAGTTTTTCACCATTTCACTATGAGCTGAAAGTATTTTCATGCGATTTCCTCATAGATGTTTCATCTGACTGCTTGTAGCTCTTTCACAGAAGGGATAAAATCGTTACAGTCAGCGAGACTAGAACCACGAACCATAACAGACGCTTTTTCACAGGTCAGCACGTCATCACAGAACTAGCAAAGAGGTTTGTCTTGTGCCTTCCTCTTACGAGTCCAATAGTGGCTAGAACTCGTAATCCGCTATTTAAAAGACGAGATTAGTTGCGATTTCCACGTTCAACTGCTTTCCTGGGCTGAAAACCGTAAATTTACAATCTTTTGTTACGCCTCAAGTGATAATAGCTCAGATTATTCAATGGAAATGACAGTAAAAATCGAGTGAAATTTGAGGCTTAATTCCGTGCGCACCAGGAAGTAACTCGTCGATCACAGAGTTGCCAAACATACATTGACTTTTTGCCAAATCTCAGTTACAGTACTATCAGGAAGAAGACGAACCGATGTGATCATACGGTGGGCTGGGAAGTGACCATACCTGGGGTATTAAAGACGCGGCTGCTACGGCATAGAATATGTAATGCGTCTGATTCGCATTTCTGTAACTAGGTTTAGGGGCTGGAGCGTAGTTGCTAATAATACTCAGAACTGACTGCAAACTAAGTATCATAAATCAGTAACTCTCATAGTTGTTTTTAAATTTCTATCGTAACTGTACTCAAAACAAAGAAACCCATTCACAGACGTTTTCGTGCCTCGCCGATAGTCGAAAACACACCAAACAAATAAGAAAAAAGAACGTGTGTGTGTGAGTGTGTGTGTGTGTGTGAGTGTGTGTGTGTGTGTATAGGAGAGAGGGAGAGAGAGAGAGAGAGAGAGAGAGAGAGAGAGAGAGAGAGAGAAATAAAAAAGAATAAGAGAGAGGGTAAAAAATTGTTGTCTAGAAATTGAATGAGGATGAGTCCCATACCTCTGTTACAGAGGGTAGTGCGACGACGCGGGAGACTCGCGCCGCCTTACTAGGCAAGGTCCTAGAGGAGGTGATTTGCCATTGCCTTCCTCCGAACATAAAGGGGATGAATATAATGATGAATCCGACACAATATCACCTAATCATCTCGTGGCAGGTAAAAACCCTGACCTCGCCGGGAATCGAAACCGCGACCGCGTCCTCGGGAAGCGAGAACGCTACCGCGATACCACGATCTGCGGATAAAGAAATTGGATACTGGTATGTAAAGAAATCTTTCATTAAAATGACACGTTCCACATCATTATGAAATGTCGTTTTCATGTTCTATGGAACAGTATTAATCTCATCTAATCTAATCATATCATATTGCTGACTAGCCGTGAAGAGTCATGAATTACCGAAATTTTCGCCAATATCAGTAACCAAATCTAAACTTGAAAATAAAAGAAGATAGTTTTTGTAATAAACAGGGACTCCTATCAAGACCCTTTCATCCCTGTTAACTAACTACGAAAGATGTCTGATATATCTCGATTCAGATGCAACATAGTGTGCATGCATTTAAAGATGAAGCGCATGATGTGCAGTTCTGTGATGGAGATACGAACCTTACACGTAATCAGGTTGTTAACTAAGTAAAATCAAATGTTACCTATCGGTTTTTCTTACCAGCTGCTAGGTGTTTAAATCTAAAATAAGGATACAAATTTTTGTGCCTGAGCGACAATCGAACAGCACTCCTATCGTTCTTATGCATCGTCCACGAATATAGCTTAAGTATCAATTGCTTACTCACCAACACTAGCAGGCCTGTGTGCACGTGATAGGGCTTGAAATGAAATCATGAATATTTTTGTACTGGATCAGGAATCTAACCCACAGACTTACCTTTGGAGGAGACCTACAGAAGATTGCAGTCTCGGAAAAAGGAACGAAATGATTGAACTATACTGTTCCGAGAAATTCAGAACCTCGAAAGAAGAGATACGAATTCGAATCAGGGTCCAGCACCAAATTTTTCAGCGTCTCTAGTTCAATCAAGTACAAGTAAAATAAGAGCCCTGTTCCTTTAAATGGCTATCGGTTCAGAAAATAAAATAAAATTTTCTAATGTAAGTAAGTTTACTGGCGACAGTATTTCTGTTTAAAAATGACCTCCGCCTATGTCATTTCCCAATGTAAACCGGCTCTGTCCAGTTGGGAATGAAGGAACGTGATGTTTAATTCGGATTCTGGATTATAACGTGTTTCTCTTGAAGTTACCAGAGGTAAAGTAAATCTGTTTGTGCCTCTTAAAAGCATATGCCTGAACCCACGCATTGCACTTGTGATAGATCGTTCCACCTGACCATTGTGACAACATTTCCCAGCCCCAGGAGTGTGCTGTAACAGATGATGTGGTAATCTTACAAAATAAGTCACGTTGGAAAAAATGCAAGTCTATTAAATGGTTAAGTAGAAGCAAGCTTCTGACCGGAGATTATGCTATTCTCACGTCAGCAGGATGTAAAGACTCTTCTAGGCATCGTAGCCTCGACGTGAAGCCATTTTGAAATTTTCACTAATTCAGGAAATTTCTTAGTTCGAGAAAATCCATTGTGAAGTGTGAAGTTCACGATAATTCGATTATTACCGTCATTATTACTATCATTTTCTTCATACCGCTGCTGGAACACATGTGCTCGAAGATCATTTAAGGGCTTTTGGTCATCATAGAACCGAGCGAGGTGGCGCAGTGGTAAGACACTGGACTCGCATTCGGGAGGACGACGGTTCAATCCCGCGTCCGGCCATCCTGATTTAGGTTTTCCGTGATTTCCCTAAATCACTCCAGGCAAATGCCGGGATGGTTCCTCTGAAAGGGCACGGCCGACTTCCTTCCCCATCCTTCCCTAATCCGATGAGACCGATGACCACGCTGTCTGGTCTCCTTCCCCAAAACCAACCAACCATCATCATAGAAGTAGTTGCCCAAGAACAGGTTCTTTCCCTGTCTACGGAATCCTTTTTTTGTTAATATCAAACATCAGCAATTACTTGTAGATTACATTAAAACTAAAGTAATTGATGAAGACGTTACTTGATAACAAAAACGCGCTGCCTTTCTTCATTTACTTGCGCCTAGAAATGGCTGTCGAATACTGCCAAACCACAAGCCAAGGGATCTTACTGCCTTCCCATATACGTCGCTATCGCTTCTCCCACATGATTTGGTCGACGTGACCTGTTTCAAGTTGTGTATGACAGAGAATGTTTTAGAAAATCAATTGTTTTCCTTTGCAATAAACAGAAAGATTTTCATTCTAAGCTATCCAAGTTCAAAATTTTCGCAATATTAGTTCAAATTTAATATTTCACAGTTGCAAAAACCGCATCCGACTCATTGTCCTTGCACTTAGTCGGTGACCATAGATTGTAGCTCAGAGTGACACCAGTTTAAGTAACCTAATGTAGCGAAGACTGTTTGCCAGTGCTCTTTCTCACCGGAAATTGTGCAATTCACTCATTGGGCTCCAAAGTACACTATAACAGTAATTTCTGTGTGTATGCAATGCATACGGATTGTAGAATTTAGTTGTGCGCTCTCTTCCACTTCTGTATACAATATGCCTGACCGAAATGGGCCTTTTATCATTACAGGCCCCGGGCGGTGCAAGATCATACTGACAACAGTAATGTGCTTATACTGACAACTTCACTGTTCGTTTTACCTGATTTTGTAATCATTTAAATAAAACAACATGACCTTCCAGTGGGAGACATTTCGTCCCCCTTTTCCTTCTGTGAAATTTGCCAGTAAGCTTTATGCCTTCCAACCAGCGAAATGCGGCAGAGTACGGCCGGTAAACGATTCACAAACCACGATTAAGTGCCGTTAAGGCAATTTCTTTAAACATTGGCGTAGCTGAAGCAGTTTAGTTTCTTCTTAAATCGTCTTATGCAGCAACGTTCACAGATATCTCAAATAGGAAAAGCTCTTTATCCAGGTTGTAATGTTCGCCTAGTCGTTGATATTGCTAATTGCTATAATCGCACTATTTCACTCCAATTTACGGAGCTTGTTAGCACTTGATGTTAGGTTGGCGCCATTAAAATGCATTGTAGTAATCGCTGCTGCTTGCTGGATCGCTGCTGTGTCTCGATGCTGATGCTGGCTCTAAATCTGGTTGTCTAGGGTAAAAACATGAGGTCCCGTGTTTTTTATGTGCTTTTGATGATAAAGAACGAGCGAAACCAACAAATATGTAAACTCCAAATATTTATTACTCTGGTGGCCATATTAATTCCACTGTCCACCAAAGACCATGACAACACAAAGTAGTACTTCCTTTACATGTTCTTTGCATTGTTTATCCACCTCAAACAATAACACACAAACACACTTTACCAAAGTGACGTTCCGACTGCCTCCCGACCCTTCTTGCTGCTTGTATTTATAACATTGTCAAAGAACTACTAAAAAGAGATATAGTTTATAAGTCACATGTACATCTGTTATCATAATTTGTGCAGAAAAGTTATTAATTTGCATAGGATGACATAATTTAACATGTTATTAAAATGACAGACAGATTTGTTGACTTGACAGAATAATTCTTTGTTACAAAAAGGCCGTTTTTTAGAAGTTTGTCAATTGACTTCTCTAATTTGCATAAATAAGTAAATAACATGAATTATTAAGAATTACATTGGTTTTCGTCTAAAATAGGATTGATTACGTGAATACTGAGTGAAAACGCTCCTAGTGAACAAATAGGTTTCACTGGGTGATTTTTATTTAAGGAGATCCAAAATACCTAAGTTGGCCACTATTTTTCGTACTTCATATTAATTATTTAAGATGAACTTAGTGTTTTTACATGATGACATTTGCAGTATCAGTGATCAAGTGATATTAACTTTTGTGTGGGTCAGTTATTCAGTATAATTTAATTGGTTGACTGTTTATGGAGACATGTTGTGCAATCATTGTTAACATACACAATAACTTTTCTATAATCATAAATACTCGTTAAACTGGTTGAATTTGGAGGGTATCGCATACTTCGGTAAAGTAAAGCCTTTAATATGTTCCGTTACAAGGTACAAAGGTTGCAAAGCAAACTTCCCACAGTTTATGTCAGGTTGATCTTTTCTTCTGACAGCACTGCGTAAGTATTTTGTCTAAGAGGTATCACAAGTAGTGTTTCTGTAGCTGTGGGCATCACTGGTTGAAAACGAGTTTAACACCAGTGGGTACAGCAGTGCTAAATATTCAAAATGATTATCAACCTAAGTCTGAGTTCATCCACAAACTGAGGCGTATTTATGACATTGAAGCTAGACTGTGTATCCAGTATTCCTTGAGTGGGCAGCTGGAGGCGTTTACACACACGTATATGAGCATAATTCCAAAAGTAAGGACTCCTAAGGGACACACAAGAGCCAACGCAGGCACAAACGAGAGATCCTTAATTTTAATGCCCAGCAGAGACCACAGTAGTGGCTGCATTGTGGCAAAGTAATAAAGAGCCGGGCTATGGATACGAAGGTTTCATGTTCAATCCCTAGTCAGGCCCACGACATTTATGTGCCATTTTACACTTACTTCCCCTAGGCAGTATTTGTTGATGTGAAAAATATTGAGTTGCACTGTGGTCTGAAAGCCACGTTAAACTGTAGGTTCCCCTATTAACTGGCTAGGTAAGTCAACTTAAAGTTCGGAGGAAAGCAACGGTATACCACCTCCAAGACATTGCCTATTAAAGCACTGTGGAGTTCAAACCACTCTTCCGACTGATGAGTGCTTTACTTTCTATGGGTTCCAAAGTTAATGATCTTCGGGTTATTAACATTTCTGTGCTTTCATGCTGTAGCTTTGATACCAGTAAACGTAAGTAACCGGACGAGCACTGTCACCTTTCGAGTTGTCAAGGTGGTAGACGGCGATGCTGTCGACCCCAGTTACAATCTTGGTCATGGCTATGTTTCAGTCGAATACCTCTATGTGACTTTCTGCGTATTTCAAGATATATTTTATACACGTGGTACATATTCAAATAGATATCTGAGAGAGCTGTATTTAGCAACATGAATCAGATGTATTTTCCGTGCAATATGTCGCACAACACGTCAGTGCAGCTAGATTTCGTTTGTGAGTTGCGCATGGCGCAAGAAATATTTGTGGTTTGCTTGCTTCTGTGACAGGTTTCACCCCACTGAATGCGAGCATGCTCACAAATACACTGTCAATAACTGGAATTACGCAATAATACACTTAAAAGTTGTATTTTTGTATTATGTATCCCAATGAAAATAACTGTAAACAGGTTATATGCCTACTTGCTTATTATTCGCGCTTCTCGATGCTTTCCTCAAAAAATAAAAATAAAAATAAAGAGAGAGAGAGAGAGAGAGACGGAGAGAGAAAACAGAAATGTATTTCAAATATCAGCTCGGTGACGGCATGTTCGTCTCGTGATGTAAAGCAAGGATAGTTGCGATATGTATGACTACAGGGTTCTTTCTTTTCTCTCTGCAAACAACCAGAACAGAATTCAGTAACAAAGTGGTAAGAACACCTATACAGTGGGCCAATTAAACAGTCAGCCTTTCTTGGTTATTTTGTTAATTGTCTGTAATGCAGTAAACATCCTTGATTACTGATTTGTTATTACTACAATTTCTATTGTTATTCGTCACCTCACAACAGCTTTCCTATCACTCATTGCTGCCGATGCACGTAACGAATGGATCAGGATGAATGGAATGTGGGATGTTTCGTCACGGAGTATACACACATTTATCTCGGCGTCTTGTGTTCAGGGCAATATGAAAATCTCAATAAGAGAAGACGACAACGGGATGCCGGTGATACAGGCAATAACACCCAACTATTTCTGTCGACTTAACACCACGACGACAGACAAATTGGGATCTCTCTGTATTTTGATTATAATTCGTTAGCCTTCTTGCGACCTCGTTTTAATACCTCGTGGGAGCAGGCATAATATTTTGCTTTTTGAACACCGAACAATAACACACAAAGATAGTAGATGGAAGGATAGAAAGAAAAAACAGACTCATGGGTGTGGATCCAGTTTATCACTAGAAAACTAAACAAGAGGGAAAGATTGCGAAAGCAATGAATACACGGGTTAGTATACATTATTTGTATAGATCTGAAGATGAAAAAGCGCATATCTGCACAGTACCCGCATCTGAACTTTAGTTTCTGTCTTAATGGGCATAATTTTTAGTTTCTTCTCTTCTGAATTTTCAAATGAATTGATTATTACGTGGTACAGAATAATTAGTTAACTGTGTTTCTTACAGCTTCCATTCGCACCAACATTTTTCTACATTCTCGCGCAATTCATGAAATTCTACTTGTATGATCACAAGACTGCACATAGATGCAATCGATTTCGAGCTGCAAAGCGTTTGTTATCTTACTTTTCGTGACCGGTGGGCAAAGTTGATTTCCAAAGACTTTTTATTCTTCTGAAATAATCTTTCGTTACAAAGTAACAAGGTAAGTGTTTTATTGGTATATATTTTGTGGGAAACTGTAATCGTGACGGAAGATTACACACCTGTGTCTTTGACACAACTGGTAGGAGAAAACGCTGCATATTATCCAAACACCGCGCCTCCTCTCCGTATCCTCCTATGACACGAGCACGGGACTGTCCTCCCATAGCAATACAGATATGTTCCTAACACAGCTGAGAATTGGCAACATCGTCACAAACATTTGGCAACACTGTGACAGCGCAATCAATTCTGCGTATGGTACTGAATTGACTCGCTAAATTTACTTGATATTTCCTTTCCATTTGAATGACTCATGCTATATAATCCTCATGTAATCTTAGACACTGAGACAGAAAATTCAATTTTTTGGCTAAAGAAATGCTGTTCTTCACATAAATGACAACTTTTATTATCTTTCACGATGCATTATAGGCTGAGCGACCAACACCATGATGAGAGTGGCGTGCTGGCAGCAGCGTGTCCTTAGCCCCGTGGTACCGCCGGTGTCTCATGTCGCAACGGCTCAATGAGTCATCAGTTCTAACCGTGGTAGGGGCCAGTGTGTGTGAGCTTTTTTTTCTGATTTATTTTATGGGGCTGCGAATTTCCAGAAAAAAATTCTGTAACGAAATCAGGAGAAAACCTTTACACATCAAATCCTCTTGGTAGCTCGACACAGTAAGTTGTATTAATGGCCATAGAGCTCGGCTTTCTGACTGCCAAGCTGCTTCACAATACAAGCATCTCTGAAGAAATTCAAATCGACCATCAACGATACGAAATTCAATATTGTTCTTCACTTAAGACTCACCTGCCAGGGTGAGAAGTATGAAGGAACGGAACCTCTTCGTTACTACAGGGCCTCTACGCTAAATTTCCACAGTAGCACTTGGGAACTCTCTGCAGACATTTGCTAACATAGTCTCTAGCAACTTACTTTTCTCTGGGTAGTTTCAAATATCGGCAAGTTTGTCGCCTTAAATCCAATTGAATATTTTAAATATCACTTTTGAACTGCATTCACTTCTCCATTATTTAATGTATGGACCTCAAAACAAGCAGTTTGCCTTAGTAGCTATAGAGCAGGTTCTGAAAGGTATTAAAACAATGTTTCGCATCCATTTACCATAGGGAATCAAAGAAAGAAACCAAACACATTACATTGCATTTACTCTCTGTGCCTTGACTAAGACATATGAATCCATGACGAAAATAAATAATCCAGAATCCGAATTAAACATCACGTTCCTTCATTCCCAACTGGACAGAGCCCATTTACATTGGGAAATGACACAGGCGGATGTCATTTTTAAACAGAAATACTGTCGCCAGTAAACTTACTTACATTAGAAAATTTTATTTTATTTTCTGAACCGATAGCCATTTAAAGGAACAGGGCTCTTATTTTACTTGTACTTGATTGAACTAGAGACGCTGAAAAATTTGGTGCTGGACACTATTCGAATTCATATCTTTTCTTTCGAGTCCTGAATCTCTCGGAACAGTAGAGTTCAATCATTTCGTTCCTTTTTCCGAGACTGCAATCTCCTGTAGGTCTCCTCCAAAGGTAAGTCTGTGGGTTCGATTCCTGATCCAGTACAAAAATATTCATGATTTCATTTCAAGCCCTATCACGTGCACACCGGCCTGCTAGTGAAAATTAACGTGCAATTTTAATGTCTGTTCATGTGTTGCCAATAATTTCTGGTCAAACACGCACACATCTTACTGTTGGTGAGTAAGCAATTGATACTTAAGCTATATTCGTGGACGATACAGAAGAACGATAGAAGTGCGGTTCGATTGTCGCTCTGGCACAAAAATTTGTATCCTTATTTTAGATTCAAACACCTAGCAGCTGGTAAGAAAAACCGTTAGGTAACATTTGATTTTACTTAGTTAACAATCTGATTACGTGTTGGGTTCGTTTCTCTATCACCGAACTTCACATCATGCGCTTCATCATTAAATGGATACACACTTTATTGCTTCGGAATTGAGGTATATCAGACACCTTTCGTAGTTAGTTAACAGGGATGAAAGGGTCTTGATAGGAGTCCCGGTTTATTACAAAAACAGTCGTCTTTCATTTTCAAGTTTAGATTTGGTTACTGATATTGGCGAAAATTTCGGTAATTCATGACTCTTCACGGCTAGTCAGCAATATGATATGATTAGATTAATGGTTCAAATGGCTCTGAGCACTATGGGACTTAACTGCTACGGTCATCAGTCCCCTAGAACTTAGAACTACTTAAACCTAACCAACCTAAGGACAGCACACAACACCCAGCCATCACGATATGATTAGATTAGATGAGATTAATACTGTTCCATAGATCATGAAAACGACATTTCATAATGATGTGGAACGTGTCATTTTAATGAAAGATTTCTTTACATATCATTATTCAATTTCTTTACAACAATTTTTTACCCTCTCCCTTATCCTTTTTAAATTTTATCTCTCTCTCTTTTTCCCTCTCTGTCTCTTCTCTCTCTCTGTCTCTCTCTCTCACACACACACACACACACACAGACACACACACATTCTGTTTTTATTTGTATTTGTTTGGTGTGCTCGACTATCGGCGAGCCACGAAAACGTCTGTAAATGCGTTTCTTAGTTTTGAGTACAGTTACGAAAGAAATATAAAAACAACTATAAGAGTTACTGATTTATGATGCTTAGTTTGCAGTCAGTTCTGAGTATTATTAGTAACTACGCTCCAGTCCCTAAACCTAGTTACAGAAATGCGAATCAGACGCATTACATATTCTAGGCCGTAGCAGCCGCGTCTTTGATACGCCTGGTATGGTCACTTCCCAGCCCACTGTATGATCACATCGGTTCGTCTTCTTCCTGCTAGTACTGCAACTTAGATTTGGCAAAAAGTCAAGGTATGTTTGGCAACTCTGTGATCGACGAGTTACTTCCTGGTGTGCATGGAATTAAGCCTCAAATTTCACTTGATTTTTCCCGTGATTTCCATTGAGTAATTGAGCTATTATCGCTTGAGGTGTAACAAAAGATTTTAAATATACGGTTTTCAGCCCAGGAAATTAGTTAAACGTGGAAATCACAACTAATCTCGTCTTTTAAATAGCGGATTACGAGTTCTAGCCACTATTGGACTCGTAAGAGGGAAGCACAACACAGACCTCTTTGCTACCTCTATGGTGACGTGCTGACCTGTGAAAAAGCGTCTATTATGGTTCGGGGTCCAGTCTCGCTGACTGTAACGATTTTATCCCTTCTGTGAAAGAGCTACAAGCAGTCAGATGAAACATCTATGAGGAAATCGCAAGGAAATACTTTCAGCTCATTGTGCAATGGTGAAAAACTTACAATGCTACACAACAGCTAACGCCTCTTTTCGTTGCTGACAAGCAAATTTTGGGTTTCTAGGAATACATATCTTTATTTATGAAATGCCACATTTGGATACCTGTTGAATATGACACAGCATACCCGTTAAACACAGACCCAATCGAAATCTAAGTGACAAGTATTTTACTAATTCGTGCCGATAGAGGCACGCTTGTGTACAGATACTCAGTTTTATTAAAACAGACTTTCGTCGTAAGGTTATCGTGGGTAGTTTTATTTCATTTCTCATAATACAGTGCACAATTTTCGTAAGATTTCTTGTAGTGATGTTAAAACAATACTAACATGAGAGAGGAATTAATCATCGATGATATATGCGAATTCTCTGATTTTATCTATAACAGTCTGACAATGCACATGCAGTTTATTGATGACATGCATGTAGAAAACTTGTTCTGAGTTAAAGCTGTCAAACAAGGTTTGAAGAAGAATAAAATGCCACTACCAGACGACAGCTAATGTAGAAAATACTTTTCTGACTATTTTGGCACGATGCACTCTCCCCATACATAATAGAAAAGCTTCCAGATGCATCTGCAGCCTGGCCGTCTATTAAATCTGAAAAGAACAAAATGTCGCAGAAGTTAGCTCTTTTTCTACATGCGGCTATTTTGGGCTGAGAATTGAAGGGAATTCCATTAAATTGATAACTTCAGCAGACAGCAGAATTGCGTTTTAAAAAAAATGTAGCTGCGAATGTGATAGAACTCGCGACTTCTTCACTACAGTGCGTGACGCTTACCGTTATGCTACTTTTTTTTATTGACTGCATGGATTTATCTCTGGCACGCCTCCCGCGAATCCCACATTCTCAACGTATTGTCCCGCACTACGTTCGTGGTGCCCCCGCCCATTATACTCATTACTCGCGGCGCGTTGCCGATTCTTGTAAGAGTTCGGGCACTGTTTGGGCATTCGCACAGAAGAAAAAGATGGTAAAGTGGTCGGTGAGCCTTAACTATACATATAGTAAGATGGTATCTGTTCTTTCGGACATGTCCGAAAGAACAGATACCATCGGTGACCATGCAGCTCGTTGGAATGAAATTACAATGAAATGAACACCCTTAGCTGCTTATAGGCGTTGACATAAGTCAACGGGGACAGATGAAAATGTGTGCCCCGACCGGGGCTCGAACCCGGGATCTCTTGCTTACATGGCAGACGCTCTATCCATCTTTTTTTTCGGGTCTACTTCCTCCCCTTCAATCCGTCCTTTACGCTCGCTAAGTGTTGCCTTCTCGGCCCGGATTCTCCGCCTTTAAAGAGAGAATGTAACTTGATGATGTGGAAACACGCTTCTTGTGAACTACAAACGAAGTATGCCCCTTCTGTTGCCTTTGTTTGCAACAAGGCTTGAATAAAAATAAATGTAAATTCCATTGAGAAGGCAGTCACGTAATTGTTATGGAAATGAAACTGCCTCTATAAATTTCGTTCTCCGTGCGTGGAAAAACGGAAAGAAGCAAACTCATTATTGCTGATAAGTAAAATTTTCTTCTTCAGAAGGTAATGAAGTAAAGTAGGCTTCTTCTGCTTGATTTTACACATAATTAACATAAATGTGTCTTCCTGTGAAAAGAAAAGGAAAGAAAGACAGAAACTAAATAAAGGGTATATACCAGTTTCATCACTGTGCTTGCCGCAAAATAAAGTAATAGACACATATAGGCTTAAGTGGTCTATACTGATGATCTTCTCTGGTCACTTTCTGTTGGAAATCCTCCTCCTGCTACGTGAAGTACAAACTTTAACCAAAAATCATTTGTCTAATATACGAAATGCTTGGATGTGTAATGTAAATTACGCATTTTTATTGGTTACTGTAATGTTTTAGTTAAAAAATTTGCGTAATTTTCTTTGTATTTTTAGTACATATCAACTTGTGGTGCTCAGTTGTAAGGTATACCCAGAAGTCCTCCATATTGCTTGATTCTTTTGTTAGGATGTAATGCATCGTTTGGCCTTTCAACCAGTTAACTGCGTTTCGTTTTGTTTTAGGGTAAGGTATATCGTCAGGGTTTAAAAATTCAGCAGTCCTAACAGCATTGGGCGTAGTTCTGCTGACGCTCGCTATCTTTTGTCTTATTTAGAGCCATATTTGTTTTGCCCTGTCACACAGCAATCTATGCTCTTCGGTATCTGGTGTATTACATAATGCACACAGCGGTGACTCGGCCAGTCGAATAGAGTGAAGTTTAGAGTTCGTCGTAATTTTTCTGTTTACAGCAAAGTACCAGGTCGATTTGACATACGTTGGCAGGTTCCGGCAGTGAATATTTTCCCATGTTTTTTCCCAGTTATAACAAGGATACTTTTGTTCTACGTCGTTTCTGGGTTTGTCTTTCATCAAGTTATTGTAAAGTTCTTTTACTTTCATGATGTATTTTTCAGGGATCCTTGCCTGTATGTAGCTGTATTCCACGAAAAAGTATTTCTTATGGTATAGTCCGTTGTGTATGTGTTGGAAATTTATAGGTGCACTGACGTCAGCAGGAGCTATTTCGTTTAACAAGTGTGCAGCAAGGGTACCACTTGGTTCTGTCCATTGTTTGTGTGTGGTAGCAAGGTATAAGGCTTGAGCTTTTTTGCTGCCATCGGTGAGATTTAACCCACCACATTTCGTAGGGAGCATCAGAATGTCATATTTGACTTTGAAATTACGTCCGCGGCTCACAAAGTGTCCTAGTGCAGATGCGATGCTTTTCAACAAAGTCGTAGGTGGTGGCAGAACTTGTGCTACGTAATTAACTTTGGATGTGATGTATACATTTGCCACTGTTACTTTTTGAAGTTCATCGAGTTTCCTAATACTATGTGCTTGTACAGAGGCGCGTATGCTGTTAAGTAATTTTCGATAATTCGCAGCAATAGTGTGCTTGATATTTCTTTTAAAATCTATGCCGAGACATTTCATGGTTACAAGCTCGCGTAACAGATCCTGCGTTTGCGTCCCAATTCCACGGTCGATGTTGAAAATCCCCGACTTTGTTCTATTAAGTTTTGCTCCAGATGCCTGTTCATATTTGTTACTGTTCGTATTGCGCTCTGTACTTCAGCGCCATTCACGACTAGGATGCCAACATCATCAGCGTACGCCTTGCACACGATCTTTTCTCCATGTATTTGTAGTCCTTGTAGATGTTTCATAAGGGAGGCAAGCAGGGGCTCGATGGCGATGGCGAAAAGTGTCATTGACATTGGACACCCTTGCCTAATGGAGCTGGTGACGTCAATCGGGCGGCTAATGTGTCCATTGATGACAAACCTGGCTGAGTTGTTTGTTAGTGTATTTCTTACTACTGCAATGAATCTAGGTGGGAAGCCCATTGCGCCCATGGTCCGAAGGAGAAAACTGTGATTAACCCTGTCGAAGGTTTTCTCAAAGTCGAGTGAGATGAGTGCACATTTTATTTTTCAGACGTCGGCCGTTGAGATTAGGTCCCTGTGGTCACAGAGGGTCTGGAGAATTCTTCTGTCTTTGCCCACACTTGTTTGATAAGGGCCAGTGACGCTGGTCATTGTGGTTTTCAGCCTGCGAGCGAGGATGCGGCCAAAGATTCTGTAATCGCTGTTTAAAAGCGTAATTAGCCTCAGAGCGTTTGCAGTTTTCGTGTTGGAATTTTTTGGCACTAACACTACGAGTCCCTCACGAAATTCTTTCGGGATGTCATTTTCAGCGTTTAGCAGTTCGTTGCAGATGAGAGTAAACTTGCCTTTTACGAGGCCACTGAATCTGCAATAAAATTCTGCCGGAATTCCGTCTGCCCCTGGAGCCTTATTTTTCATGCTTCCATATATAGTTTCTTCGACGTCTTCTTCAGTCACTTCCGAGATGAGAGTTTGTGCTTCCGCGTGGCATACTTTGCCCTGGAGGTTGATCATTAACTCGTCTTGAAGCTGTTCGTCATCTGGTTGACTAGACATTAAGGATTCAAAATGCTGTACGATTGCCTCTTTGCTTCGTCAGCTTCCTTCCATCATCAGTTGTTATTTCAGATAATATCTTGCGAGACGCCCTTTTGCTTTCACGAATGACATGATAAATGGAAGTGACCTCGTGCTGTGCTATATTCTGGGCACGCGACCTTATTTGGTAACCTTACAGTTGTTTACGCCGAAGTGCTAAAATTTTTTATTTAATTTTGTTAATTCTTTCGTGGTTGTCCACAACTGTTGCATCGGACTTGTGCAAATCCCTTAGACATTGAAAGTAGAACTCTATAATTGATTTGTACCAAAAGTTTTTGTCTTTTGAGTAGTTTATGAAAAACCTCCGTATTTTACGTTTGGCATGTTTCAGCCACCAGTCAGTGCTAGAGTTGTACGAGCTAAATTTGCTTTCACACTCTCTCCATACCTTGTAAAATGCCTCCTGACAATCATGGTCTTCCAGATGCGACACGTTGAGCTTCCATGTGCCTCTACCTCGGTAGGTCTCTTGTTTTATCAGATTGATTGTGCATATGTACGCAGCATGACCCGAAAAAACTGTAAGCCATACTTCGGACTGCAAAATGAGGTGTTTCAAATTGTGCGTTACATATATCCTGTCGAGACGGCTCGCCGAGTGACTTGTGGCGTGGGTGAAGCCAGGGGCTGCACCGTGCATATGTTCCCATGAGTCTATTAGTCTTAAGTCATTAACTATACGTTACAGTTCAGTACACTTGTTGAAATTGGGAGTTTGGTCTTTGGCATGCAAAACACAGTTAAAATCTCCTCCCAGGATAAGGTGTTCATCTCGAGTTCCTTACTGGATCCTGAAGGGCATATACGTTAATGAGTCGTATTTTGTTTATTGTGGCCGCTATGCCTTTACTGTTTGGTAGTTTTACTACTTCTTGGACTACTATGCCCTCCTTTGTGAGCAGAGCTGTGCCCATTTCCGCTCCATGCCCTAGGTTTGTAAAGGCGTTAAAGCCAGTTACGTTACCTAGCTCAATGTCTGTCACTTCTTGTAAAAGTATAATGTCACAGTCAGAAGCATACATAAAATCTTTTAAGTTCTGTAGTTTAAAGGAACTACGAATCTTATTAAGGTTTATTGTCGCGATTGTGTGTGCTTGTATGTCAGACATTCTTCGTTCTACTTGATCAAACTTTAAAAAACATTCTTGCGTTTTGTCTCGCAAGCGTCAGCTTTAAAACGCATTTTAATAATATTCGCCGGTAGCAAATGTTTCAGTGGTGTGTCCTTGTTCTTTAGAATGTTCGTTCGTTGAAGAAATCACCTGTGGGGCTAGCTTACAGTCTGTCTTAGTTTCTGAAACTTCTGTCATTTCTTCGTCGGCATTGTTATGGTCGCTTTCGCCTGCCCAGGTGGTTGAGGTTGTCGTCGTGGGTGGGACGAGTGAAGCTTCAGGAGAGTGACTCGTTTCTTGGGGGTGGGTAGATGCTTTCTTTGTTGGCTTTCCTTGGACGTCTCGTTTTTCCAGCGCGGAAGGGGAACCCTCCTCAGAAACTGGTGTCGCTTTCGTGTTGCTATAGAACTGTTGGCTTAATGTACTACCTATTTCCTTCGCTTTTTGTTGGAGTGTGGGAGCTGTCTCCTCTGCACCTTTGCGCGCCAGCCGGCGTTTCTTATTTTTCTTTGGAGAATTGCCTCTCGACGGACTTTCTTCAGTATCCAAGTTAGTGTCGCTTTCCTGTAAGGTGTGTCGGTCTTCAATTTCCGGTGGATCTGCTGCCTTTACAGTTGCAGGTGCCTGTTTCGGTGCAACTTCAACTGTTTTCGTAGATTGGCTGGACTCTTGTAGGTCGTCAGCTATGACGGCACTGACGTCCATCGGAATTTCAGTGTCTGGAGAATTTGTATTTGCACACGATTCAGGGGCTGAGGAAGCAGTCGACCGTTCGCGAGCCACGGCGGCGTAAGTTCGCGGCAGTATTATCGCCGGTGGCCTGGCGGCCTCGCCGGCCGGCAGCTGTGCAACGCGCCGCTGTATACATTCTGCGCGAACGTGCCCAGGCTTGTTACAAGCGGCACAGGTTCGCGGTTGGTCGTCATGAATTACAATCCCTCTATATTCGCAGACATTGATGTACGACGGGACGTGCTTTTGTAACTCTACTCGAAGCTGTTGTACGCCAGTTAGTACTGGCAATTTATGCGCGCTTGACCATTTCTCGGCAAAGTTGCTGAGCACTTTCCCGATGGGTGAAATTACGGCATTAATTTGGTCTGTTGTAATCTCAAAAGGCAACCCGAAGATTCGAACTGTGCGAATGTCAAAACTAGCATGTGCAACGGTGACTTCACCAACTTTTCCATCTGAATGCTTAAATTTCATGACACCTCCGGAAGACTCAACTATTTTCTAGCGCAACTGGGAATTACGCATTTTAACAAACACGACAAAAGCTACAATCGACAGGCCGATCCCAATTACATCATTAAAGGAGAGCTTCACATCTTCTTCTAACCAATTTTCTACTTCAAACGATTTAGGTCTGGCATATCGAGGATCAAAGGTAAGTTTCGAAGATTCTTTTCAACTTGGTTGAGCCATCACTGCATGCTACTCATTACTTCTCGAAGTGTTCTATAAACACACTTTTAAGTCGCAGCAAGCGCAAGACTTACCATGCGGAAGCAAAGAAGGCGCAGCGCACAGCACACTACGTCGTACCTCCACACCGTCCGCCGGCGAATTGATCCGCCATGTAGCTACAGCAGCTCCAGAAGTCAACAACAATTCCTCAGGAACTTCCGCATTCCACAGTGCTGTGAGATAATGCATATGGCTGAATCTAGACTGGTGAGAGACAGTTACAGCTTCATCTTGTGGTGCAGTTCTTCTTGTTGTCTCCGTGCTTGCTAAGAAAATGGGATGAGAAGTTCCGCCTTATGCAAGACACCTTTTTTCTTTTGTTTCACCCATACATGTTTCAGCACTTTTGTGCTATCATCAGTGGGTTTTATTTTTATTTTTAACTGTAAATTTGTTGTTAACATATTAACATTTTCGTCGTTTACAACATTATGTAAAGGTTGCATTTATAACTTAATTGGCGAAAAGTAACATACCTTACATTATATTATTGTCCTCTTGTTTTGGTAGCTGTTATGCTACACAATATACAACATGTCATCTGCAAACAGCAAAACGTAATTTATTTTCTATTTGTTATGTATTTACGAACGGAAATAAGACTGTATCACGTTTTCTTTCAGTAACTTACAGTTTTAAAGTTGTGGTACGTTTTCCTGTTTTGTTGGAGAAGTAAATGGGCTTACTTCTTTGCCTGTGTTCGTGTGGTAATGCAGTTTTTCGATTACTCAAAACATAGGCGGAGTTTTCGCTGCCATTACGTGTTGTTGTGGCTGTGTGGCGTTCATTTGTTTCGTAGCGTGTACTGCTGGCTGAGGCGCGCGAGTTTGAATTGTATTTGGTGTTAGTTGTGTGTGGTTTATGTGGGTTTGCCTGTGTGCCTGTGTGTGACGAGTACTGGGGCAGAGAGAGAGAGAGAGAGAGAGAGAGAGAGAGAGAGAGAGAGAGAGTGTGTGTGTGTGTGTGTGTGAGAGAGAGAGAGAGAGAGAGAGAGAGAGAGAGAGAGAGAGAGAGAGAGAGCGAGAGAGAGAGAGAGAGAGAGGGAGAGAGAGAAAGAGAGAGAGAGAGACTGAAAGAAAGAAATAAAGAAAGAAAGAAAAGAGAAAGTATTTGTGTGTGTATGTGTGTGTTTTACTTGTATAGTTCTTCTATTGTGGCGAAGAGAGTTTTTTTGCAGAGTGATGTGTATTCATTGAGTACTTTCTTTCCTTGGGCTATTGATTTTTGGATGTGATAGTTTTCTTCTATAGTTAATTTTTGCTATAGGCTGCTGCTAGTTTTTAGGATGTGAAGGTCAGTTTCAATGTTTGTTGGGTGGTGGTTGTGCGCTACCAGGTGGTCTGCAAATGTTGAGTGTGTGCTGTTTCTTTTCAGTGCTCTGAGGTGTTCATTATATCTGGTTCTGAAGGTTCTGCATGTTTGGCCCACATATACAGATTAACAGCAGTTGCAAGTAAGTTGGTAGATGCCAGACTGGCTGTATTTGTCAGTGTTGGTGGTAATTCTTCCAAGTCTGCTCTGTATTGTGTTGTTGGTTCTGTATGCTATGTTGAGTCCTTGTTTCTTTAGTATATTACCCACCCTATGTGTGACTTTGTTGTTGTAAGTTATTATGTGCCATTTGTTGCTTACAGTCTGCCGATTTGTTGTGTGATGAGTTGTGTTTGTATGTGTGTGTGTTTCATGGTTATGTGCTGTTTGTTTTTGTATTTTGTGGTTTATTTTGTCTACTCTCTTTGCATCATATCCATTCTCCTGTGCAATTTGTTTTATTGTGTTCAGTTCTTGTGTGTAGTTATGCTTATTCATGGGTATTTTGTTCAGCCTGTGAAGTAAATATCTGAAGCTGGCTTCTTTGTGGGTTATGGGGTGATTCGATTGGTTATGAATAATGGTGCTGGTGAGTGTGGGTTTTCTGTAGATTGTGAATTCATGTTTGTTGTTTCTCTTGTGTATAGTGAGATCTAAGAAATTAAGTTTTTCATCTGTTTGTGTTTCTATGGTGAATTGTATTTGTGGGTGGATGGAGTTTATGTTATCATGAAGTTCTTTTATGCGGGACAGTGGTTCATCTATTAAGCAAATTATGTCATCTACATATCTGTACCAATATATTATTTTGTACTGTTTTGGTATTACTATTTTGTCAAAGATTTGTTTTTCTATCTGGTTGAGGAAAATGTCAGCTAGGAGGCCACTGATTGGGGATCCCATGGGTAGTCCATCTTGTTGAGAGTAAAATCTGCTGTTGAATGTGAAGTAGTTCTGTTCTGTGATGAGCCTGAGTATGGCTAATATTTCTTGTATGTTTGTTGTGGGTATGTTTCCTTGCAGTTGGAGGTTTGTTTCGATTATGTTGATGGTTTCTTCTATTGGGATGTGTGTGTACATTGAAATTATATCAAATGAAACCAATGTTGCTGTGTTTGGTATGTTTTTTTTTAATTTTTTCTATTAAGAAACTGAAAACATCATAAAGCAACAAGAAACACTAAACTCACCTGAATTTAATGCAAACCTAACAAGAGAACTAGTTGCTGAGGAAATAAGAAATATAATCAAAGAGAACAAAACCACCATAAAAGAAGACACCAGGACTCCTGAAGAAAAAACCTACATAAAACTACAAAATAAATTAACACAAGAAAATGCCATCATCACAAAATCTGACAAAGGTAATTCAATAGTAGTCATAAACAAACAGGAATACATTCACAAAACATTAGAATTCATCCAAAGCAACAACATCACAGAATTAACAAGTGACCCAGCAAACCAATACCAAAGTAAGTTACAGAAAACCCTGAGAAACATAGAAACAATTTTCACAGAAACACAGATTAAAAAAATGATACAGAAAAATCCCAAGGCCCCCACCCTAATATCATTGCCTAAAGTTCACAAACCCAAAATACCCATACGTCCATTAATTAACTTCACCAAAGCACCAACATACCACTTAGCCAAACACACACACACTCTGCTACAGACAGTATACAAATACACTGACAACAGAAGTCTAAAGAACACAAGTGACTTAATAGAAAAAATTAAAAATGAAAACTTACCAAACACAGCGAAATTGGTTTCATTTGATATAATTTCAATGTACACACACATCCCAACAGAAGAAACCATCAACATAATAGAAACAAACCTCCAACTGCAAGGAAACATACCCACAACAAACATACAAGAAATATTAGCCATACTCAGGCTCATCACAGAACAGAACTACTTCACATTCAACAGCAGATTTTACTCTCAACAAGATGGACTACCCATGGGATCCCCAATCAGTGGCCTCCTAGCTGACATTTTCCTCAACCAGATAGAAAAACAAATCTTTGACAAAATAGTAATACCAAAACAGTACAAAATAATATATTGGTACAGATACGTAGATGACATAATTTGCTTAATAGATGAACCACTGTCCCGCATAAAAGAACTTCATGATAACATAAACTCCATCCACCCACAAATACAATTCACCATAGAAACACAAACAGATGAAAAACTTAATTTCTTAGATCTCACTATACACAAGAGAAACAACAAACATGAATTCACAATCTACAGAAAACCCACACTCACCAGCACCATTATTCATAACCAATCGAATCACCCCATAACCCACAAAGAAGCCAGCTTCAGATATTTACTTCACAGGCTGAACAAAATACCCATGAATAAGCATAACTACACACAAGAACTGAACACAATAAAACAAATTGCACAGGAGAATGGATATGATGCAAAGAGAGTAGACAAAATAAACCACAAAATACAAAAACAAACAGCACATAACCATGAAACACACACACATACAAACACAACTCATCACACAACAAATCGGCAGACTGTAAGCAACAAATGGCACATAATAACTTACAACAACAAAGTCACACACAGGGTGGGTAATATACTAAAGAAACAAGGACTCAACATAGCATACAGAACCAACAACACAATACAGAGCAGACTTGGAAGAATTACCACCAACACTGACAAATACAGCCAGTCTGGCATCTACCAACTTACTTGCAACTGCTGTCAATCTGTATATGTGGGCCAAACATGCAGAACCTTCAGAACCAGATATAATGAACACCTCAGAGCACTGAAAAGCAACAGCACACACTGAACATTTGCAGACCACCTGGTAGCGCACAACCACCACCCAACAAACATTGAAAAGCTTAACAACCAATGAAATTCAGTTTAAGAGAAGCCTAAAGGATTTATTGGTGGCCAACTCCTTCTACTCCATTGATGAATTTCTTAGTAAAACCAACTAATTTGTATATAAGTACAACATAACTTCTGCACAATTTCAGTGCAGTAATGTGTTCATGGAAAATTTGTGTGTGTGTGTGTGTTAGTATAATCTAACTTCTGCACCATTTCAGTGCAGTAATGTGTTCATTGTAAATAAGTATTACAGTAGTTTATTACCTTATAAATAAATAAAAAACTTTTTTATCTTAAATTTAGTGCATTAGTATTTGTAAAATGACTCTTAGTGTTCATTAAAAAATGACGATCATTCCACTTGGGACCTGTGGAGTGGTACATTAGCTTATTTGTTTTAGTTGTAAATATTTGTCATGTATTGTTGTTTTTCTGACATGTTCCACATCCTGGAGGACCTCCTCACTACGGATCAATTGGAATGAAAGTAAATCTAATCTAATCTAATCTAATTGAAACTGACCTTCACATCCTAAAAACTAGCAGCAGCCTATAGCAAAAATTAACTATAGAAGAAAACTATCACATCCAAAAATCAATAGCCCAAGGAAAGAAAGTACTCAATGAATACACATCACTCTGCAACAAAACTCTCTTCGCCACAATAGAAGAACTATACAAGTAAAACACACACACACACACAAATACTTTCTCTTTTCTTTATATCTTTATTTCTTTCTTTCAGTCTCTCTCTCTCTCTTTCTCTCTCTCCCTCTCTCTCTCTCTCTCTCTCTCTCTCTCTCTCTCACACACACACACTCTCTCTCTCTCTCTCTCTCTCTCTCTCTCTCTCTCTCTCTCTCTCTCTCTGCCCCAGTACTCATCACACACAGGCAAACCCACATAAACCACACACAACTAACACCAAATACAATTCAAACTCGCGCGCCTCAGCCAGCAGAACACGCTACGAAACAAATGAACGCCACACAGCCACAACAACACGTAATGGCAGCGAAAACTCCGCCTATGTTTTGAGTAATCGAAAAACTGCATTACCACACGAACACAGGCAAAGAAGTAAGCCCATTTACTTCTCCAACAAAACAGGAAAACGTACCATAACTTTAAAACTGTAAGTTACTGAAAGAAAACGTGATACAGTCTTATTTCCGTTCGTAAATACATAACAAATAGAAAATAAATTACGTTTTGCTGTTTGCAGATGACATGTTGTATATTGTGTAGCATAACAGCTACCAAAACAAGAGGACAATAATATAATGTAAGGTATGTTACTTTTCGCCAATTAAGTTATAAATGCAACCTTTACATAATGTTGTAAACGACGAAAATGTTAATATGTTAACAACAAATTTACAGTTAAAAATAAAAATAAAACCCACTGATGATAGCACAAAAGTGCTGAAACATGTATGGGTGAAACAAAAGAAAAAGGTGTCTTGCATAAGGCGGAACTTCTCATCTCCAGTTACAGCTTTTCTTTTGCACTGCACAACATTTTCAACTAACAGATAGTGCACTAGAGTAGCTCAATTGGAAAGAAACACCTCCAATTTAAATTTCTGCATCCAACACTGTTGGCAGTTCTGTGTAGGTGGCAGTTACGTTATTTTATTTCCGTGATTACAAAATAGAGTCGAATGTATGCACTGGGTAGCCGAGGCAACAAGTTCATGGAGATTCGGTCAACCAAATAAATGAATGTACTGAACATGCTGCAAACTACCACAGGGAGACTGTGTGTCAGAATTCTCATCGAGTGTGCCGCAGCGGTATTATGATAGAAAAATGAGTCCCAGAGAAGAGGGTTTGATGGTCTGTTGGATTGATGATAGTTTCGTATGATGATAGTCTGGGTTCGATTCTAACTTCTTTTGATGATTTATAATAGGTAGAGACAGATTCTATTCTCTTCTGGCTACGTCAAGTGAAGAAGGTATAATGGCATTGTGGTCTGAAATTCACATTAAACATGATACTCCTTCTCTACCATGTAGATGATAGGTTGCACCACAATAAAGACAGGAGTGGCGAAATGTGGGAACTCTATCACCTGTAACCTTTCTTTTACTAGTAGTGACGAAACAAACGCTATGTAGGGTCACAGAGCGCTTATTCCATCTTTTATTTGAGCTTCTGTATGTCGATAAAATTGGTTATGAGCTGGGAATGCAACTCAGACCGCCCTTAACGTGGAATTTGATCCCTTCGTGACAATACAGCTCGACTACTATTTGTTGTTTGTTCAAAACTGCAGATTCCTCAACATCTCGACATATTGCGCGTGAATGGGTTCGAATCCTGGCTCGGCACTAAAGTTTTCATTATGTGTTATTAATCTCTAGCATGAGAACACCTATCTGCTGGTGGATAATAATTTTGATTTTTAATACATTTTCATTCGTTGTCAACACTAACGATATCTGACGTTTTTGACTCCCAGTGAGACACAGAACTATCTGGGAGATCACTTTAAGTTAAAGGATGTTATTCCGAGCTGCTGGTGGAGAAAAATTCGGTGCCTGACGTCTCTTTGTGTGCAGTCAACAACGATGTGTGTGGGGTTCGAATCCCAGTCAACACTGAACTCTTCTTCATATTATTTCTAGTTCAAACATTCTCACAAGTCGCTGCTGGTGTAACAAACCCGTATTTAACGTTCGTTTTCTCTAGAATATAACAGCGATAAGTGAAGGGTTGGAGTACTAGGAAGGAAAAAAGTAATGTTTCTTCACGTCATTTCAGTTAAAACATCTAGCTACTGCCGAGAAAATCCGATATGACACAGTTGATTGTGCTTCGATAACAATCTGATTAGGTTTTGGTTTCGAATCCCTGTCCAACACAAAGCTTTACCTCACGGCATTTCAAGTAAGTTGCTTGTGAGGAAACAATATTTAACATCTCTCGTAATTCGTTAACAGGGACAATAGATGCTGGGTAGGTATTCGCATCCGTTATAAATGTTTACATTACGGAATTTAAAGTTGATATTTGCTAACTGATACTGTCTAAAATCGAGGTATATCACTCTCTGTATGCCTAGTCAGGAATGACTGTTAGTTTCCGTCAGTCACGAAATCTTAGTCTGCATGACCTGGGGTTTGAATCCATAAGCAGATCGAGAAGGTTCGTCGTGTCATTTGAAGTTTATACATATTCTCAACTAGCTGCTGTTGAATAACTTAAATTTTTAATGTGATTTTGTGTTAAATAACAAGTATGGTATGTTACTTTGAAGAGGAAATCATGAATGCGACGAACTTACTATGTTCATTACCTATCTGACGTAATAGTGAGAGTGGTAACATTTCCGGTATGTCATTTATTGCAATAAATGTGAGATTACAAGCCTTAAGGATAGTCTTATCTGTGATAAGGTGTTCCCTGATTTTTCTAGTATCGTGTTATTACTTTACGTCTTGAGTTATTGCAATAGAAAGCAGAGTTTTCTAGTGGTGACTTGTTGGAACCATTTTCAATAGTCAAACGACTGGACCAAGGAGCGATTAGAGGACCTGCTAGAGAGCTGCGTTATGTGGGTTGCATGCTAATCAGGCGAAAAGCAATTCAGGTCGTTCGGATACTTTTGAGCATGACTGTACATAAACAAATCAAATATGAAGAGACATAAAGTGAATACACAGTAGTTACGATCTTAAATCAGACTTGCCGGTGAAATAGCTACAGCTAGAACCAAAAAAAATAATGATGCACAGCAATTAGTTTAAAGGACATGAAAATTGTGAATAAGAAAGTTCGTAAAGCGAAAATGTACTTATGTTTCGTATATGAAGTTATAATGCGATCTGCAGCATATGATCAGATAGTAGGAAGCGCAGATGCACATCCAAAACCTTACGTAATCATTTATTTATGTAAAAAGTAAGACATGATCTGTTTTGTAATGTACAACTATAGTACATCAAAACAAAACTGTATCGTTCTAGAGTCCACTGCAGCTGTCTTGAAGTACAAGGAGAAACGCGTCTGGAACAAGTAAAATATATTGTTGCAAGAAGAAGGCTTTTTTATTTATCTCAGTGTTCTGTTCGTCTTATCTCTGGGGCTGCCGCTTCGGAAGATACCGTCCCAACTTCAAGACTGGACGCTTTTTGGAACGACCCTCACTGTTCGCCCGTAAGATGGTGATATGATGGCTTTACTCCATCGACCTACAAAGATACCTCTGTTGAAGGCGATCATCGTGCCTCGGGGGCACGGCTTGACGAGGGAAAAAGTAAACTTAATGTACGGGTGTTCGTTGGAGCAATAATCACGCGGGTCAGTGCTATGGGTTGACATACGTCACTGGAAGTTGCTACTGATCATTTTCCACTCCAAATGGCGCTTCTCAATCGGAAATGGGTTACTGATAAGATCCAGGAGGCTATACATATTACGTAGCACAACTTTCTCCACTTCCCTCTATGATGGCTAAGAAACTGAAGCAGGTGTCCGGTCGCTTTTTATGGAAGCGTCATTGTTCCGGCGTAACGACAACGGACGGCACGAAGATGAAGAACGCAAGAGCAGAGATGGTTGTGAGACGATGTCAGCCATAGTACGCTGACAAGGACCCACCACGACAGGAGCGGCCTCTATCCGAAGAGGGTATAAGCAGCGGTCCTGCTAGTCTCAGCCGTACACTAGTAGACCCGGGCTAGAAGAGAGCTCTAGAAGAGCCGTGACTTGTGATCCACATAAACGTGTGTGATTGAATTGCATGGACATTATATATAGCGAAGGACATTGATTATTTGCATGTCGCCATTTGCTTGCGACCCAAAGTTAAGTGTTGTCAATGTACTCTATTGTAATAAAAATCATTAATGTCATTTACTTAAATTGTTGTTTAGCTATTCGAGAAAGCAGCGTCCTGTAGGCACCCTATAAGAGACGAGTAGGTAGGACACCACACCACCAAGAGACCGTGTACCGCAGGAAGTGTGATACATTTCCGCTTATTATATCTACCCTTACTCGAGGTAAACGCGTTTTAAGGGTTAGGTAGACAGACGGTCAAGAAAGTGAGACTGGTAGGGTTCCATTTTTACGATTTAGGTGACGAAATCATAACAACGAAAATAGCAACTACCGTTACTGAAGGTGAGGACCGCATAAATAATTCCCCCTGCTCTTTATTCGAAATGTTCTAGTTACAGTCCGTACATCAGCATATTAATCGTAGCTCCGCTTTTGATCCAAATCACGTTTACAGGAATGCAAATAAAATCCATTTGCCTATACATGTGGTAATTCAGATCCCAGTATTAATGCCACCGCGTTTTAGAAGTGCGAGCATTCCCATTGCTAACTAGCTTAAGAAACACTTCGGCTAATGAACGTTTCCTGGCTGTGGTGAGTCTAATGGAGAATTCGAAACATTGTAGAATACGATTGGCAACTATGTAGCCGTTTATTTCCTGGGGTGGTGCAGAATTATCCTACTAAATTTTCTCGCCAATAACAGTATTTTGTTATTTCGGGAAACATCCCGAATGATTGTCACATAAGCGGTGACATAAAGGTAGAAAATTCATGGCTTTTAGTCCAGAAAGCTCTATGCAAGAGAAACTGCAGATCATTTTGCCATTTTCATTGCGAAATTGCCGGCTTATTCATGTCTGGGGTAATAATAGAGGGCTGCCTGGGTTGTCTGCTAGCGTAGTGAAAGGAAGGTCTGGTTTGTTTTCGGTTCTAATCTCGATGGAGGCAGGTAGAATATCAGTAAAGCAATTTTAAGAAATTCTCGCGCCCCCAATACGTTTTATCGCTACCTTTATTCTGTACTGGCGCCCTGTGCATGTCAATATGACACTCTTGTAGAATTTCATACATGTTACTGCCTACTTTTTCCGCTTCTGTCAATAATGGAACTGACTTACGTGTGGCACTGAATGATTTTTAACTGAATTTCGTTATGAATCTTCATGCATTGTTAAATTTGCACACTTTCATGGTAGGTCAGCAACGGTAATCCAGTATGACTGGTCTGAACGTTGACACAGACCCTTTCGCGGCCGAAAGCGGATAATATTTTGCTAATTCGTAACGATCCGGGGTTCTTTGTCTTACTAAAACAACTATGATATCTCGATAAGTTGAAATTCATTTTTATTGGTACAGTTCATACCAATTAGCGTTTCTTCTTTCAGTTCTGTCTTATATTTACGTGTTGTATTTAACACACTAATCAGCATTAATATAGTCTTACAAATTATTGAAAACAGCCTAAAAAAGTTCAGATAGTTTGTCAATTTCACGCCTGTGCATAGTATGTTGGTAGCACTTCGTCGCCTTGCCTGTTATGCTGTGTAGCAGACTTTAAAGCCGTGCGGATCAGCATAACGAAAAGGCGAGGGGTCTCGCTCGTTTTGTCCACGACTGTACATGTAGAATTCTCAGTAAATTACTTTTATGAAAAAAATCGGTAAGCGCCTGTCTCGAAACTCAGAGATTGCGGAATCGAATGTTGGTGGAACCACGGATTTTTTGGTCTTTTTTTAAGCTACCCTCTTTCCTCCTCAACAATGTGAGGAGTCTTCAGAAGGAACACATGGTTCGGATTCCACGTTAAACTTTGGGTTCCTGTCCCCAGTTGGATAACTGGGACGGGTTAGAGACACGCAAACCAAAGTGCTGTCCAGTAAGTAGAAGCCCACACGAAATTATTATTATTACCTACATAAATAATTCAAAATGGTTCAAATGGCTCTGAGCACTATGAGACTTAACTTCCAAGGTCATCAGTCCCCTAGAACTTAGAACTACTTAAACCTAACTAACCTAAGGACATCACACACATCCATGCCCGAGGCAGGATTCGAACCTGCGACCGTAGCGGTCGCGCGGTTCCAGACTGCAGCGCCTAGAACCGCTCGGCCACCACGGCCGGCCCATGAACAATTAAGTTTGTACGGAACCCTAAGACCGCGAGTCATTTCCGTACTTGTACGGTTTTCTATGTAAGACGCAAAACTGTCATCGAAAATATGACGATAGATTTCTTTGTGTCTGTTGACCGACTGCTATTGCTGTAACTTTCTTACATCAAAATAATATTCTCTTACTAGAGATGTGATACATTCTGTTCGATCATCACTTACAACTCTTAAATCAGAGTTGAATTCAGGACTTATAATGGAGGTCTGAAGTTGAAAGAATGTAGCTGTTTCGAGTAATTCATCAAACGTAAGCTTGCCGTTGTTGCTGATGTATTTGGTGAGACGATGCTGCTCAATTCTGCGTTTCCTCTTGAATGAATTGCAGAAGGTATTTGAGGCTTTTAATTCAAAACTTTCTGACAGCAATGGCGTTGCTGTACCCACCGTTCATTGCCTCAGTGCTCTTGTAGTAACCACCTGCCCTTTGTTTCTGCCTCTGTCAAATGATCGAAAACCTACGAATCATTTATTATATATTTTTCTCTGCTCGATTCTCTGCTTATCACTTAAGTCCTCCATCGTGATACCAGCCTAGTACGAATTACCACTTTCCAAAAAAGTTATTAACAGTTTTTGTTTGTCTACAGGGTATCAATGGCAATACGTAGACCAGTCAATGGAACGGCATCATTATGTGCACGCAACAGCGACAAAATCTGGGAAGCTCACAAAAGATACTTTCCATTAGTTTTTGGACAAAGTTTTGCGACCTTAAAAATGGAGCCGCTTCTGCACGTTATTAAAACGTGGTGTGGGAAAGCTTATCTCTCATTATATGATGGCCTGGTTGTTGATGAAGTCGGAATATCATGTTCAGTAAAAGTAATTCAGCCAAAGTGTATGCCGTTTTGTCAACATTGCGACATATAATTTTACTGACAGGCGAAGAATTACATTCCCCCATTACAAAAGTGCCCTATTCTCATCGCACAGCAAACGGAAATCACACGCAGAAGCGATGAAGTTAGTAAAATCCGTAAACAATTGCAAGCACCAGCTTTCGAGAAAACGTTTTGATAAGCTTAGTTTGCCGGGAAATGAGAGTCACGTTGAGAGGTATTTAGAATGTCGAGGAGGTTGCTCTTGCTAAGTATATTCACATTAAAGAATACAATTGTACCATATGTGCCGTAGCATGTTGCTGGTCGTGCATCTATTTTCAGCCTTTGAACGATTTTATGATATCAATCTGCGGAATACCTCAATCTGCGGAATACACCGGTTCTCTTGAAACATAAAAGTAAAAATCAAGGCAAAAGTTGATATACTAGAATTTTTGTTTTTTGTTTTCACTTACTGGGAGTTAGATAAGGTTATACAGGATTTGTGATGTTGAAATCTAATTTTAATAACATTTGACATGCTTTTTTATTTTGTATATAATTCTATCGCATTTCTCTGTGTCAAAATAATATTGATGTCACATACTCCAGTGACAACAAAAAGGAAAAATAACATAACATTGGAGTTGAACATGGAGCACAAAAATTCTATCATGTGCTGTTAGCCACCACGGTACCAGCTCGCTTCGTAAAACACCATGTGTGACTCAGTAGCGTCAAAACTCAATCATTTTCTCGGCAACTATTGATTGCTGTCATCTAATAAAAAATTAGTTTCCGTTTATTTTCACACTTGTTTCACTAAGCGACGTTTCGAGTGTTCATAGAGCGACCTATCGCAGCTCCTCCTTGTAACATATAGTGTCAGGATACTGCTGATGTAACTCCACGCCTGCGCATGTAAGGTGGAGTTTTTGCAGTATTTTCGCACCAGAAATGTTGCTTGGACTTACAGGCCCCAAATGTCAGTCTTGAGAATCTTATTTACTGTCAAAATCACCACGTCCTGCATCCCTCATGACTAGTATTATGTAATTGGGCTTGTTGAAATAAGAGTAGACCATACTGAATCCGTGGACACTGACATGTTTCATTATCTGATCTGTAGACTTTTTACTCTAGCTTTACGACTTTCTGAAATTATATCACCGCTGAGCTTTTCAAAGAAGGCTTAGGATGCTAGCTGGGGGTTGCATCGCACCGAGACGGGGATGATGACGGTGTCTGGAGGCGGACATTGCCCACTGCGATCTCCAGTTACCAGAGTGTTTAAAACTATTCAAAGAGATCTGCAGTTACACTTATTTAAAAAGAGGAAATACTTATGGAAGATAGAATTTATATTTATTTCCGAAATGTTTAATTTGTTTCATCAACTTCATTTCATCTAAATTCGTACTAATGCTTAACTTCTTCAAGTTATTCCACAGTGATGTAAGGAATGAGGTCTCTAGTCTGGAAAGCTATTTCTCCATCTAGTTTGAAGGAGGGCAAGACATGAAGGAGGGTAAGAGTGCAACAGGCAGTGTACGATACTGCTTGCCCGTCATGGTGCCTTGCACCAGCTCCACTGGACCTATGGATGTTCACCAGAGTATAATGGGACAGCCGCCAGCGTGTTTCCATCCTGCAGTACAGTAGTCAACGAACTGTTACCCTACACAACGATGGATTCGCGCCCTCCCATCGGCATGACGAAGAGGGTATCGGAATTCATTAGACCACTCAGTGCTCTGCTACTGCGCCAACGTCCAGTGCTGATGATCAAGTGCCCATTTCAATTGTAGTTGCCAATGTCATGGTGCTAACATTGTCAGCTGTGGAGGCCCATCGTTAATAGCGTTTGGTGCAATGTGAGTTCCGCAATTGAACTCTGCCCAGCATTAAGGTCTGATGTTACTTCCGCCACAGTTCACCGCCTGTCCTGTTATACCAGTCTGTCCAGCCCATGATCTCCGACATCTACACTACTGGCCATTAAAATTGCTACACGAAGAAGAAATGCAGATGATGAACGGATATTCATTGGACAAATATATTATACTAGAACTGACATGTGATTACATTTTCACGCAATTTGGGCGCATAGATCCTGAGAAATCAGTACCCTGAACAACCACCTCTGGCCGTAATAACGGCCTTGATACGCCTGGGCATTGAGTCAAACAGAGCTTGGATGGCGTGTACAGGTACAGCTGCCCATGCAGCTTCAACACGGTACCACTATTCATCAAGAGTAGTGACTGGCGTATTGTGACGAGCCAGTTACTCGGCCACCATTGACCAGACGTTGTCCGTTGGTAAGAGATCTGGAAAATGTGCTAGCCAGGGCAGCAGTCGAACATTTTCTGTATCCAGAAAGGCCCGTACAGGACCTGTAACATGCGGTCGTGCATTATCCTGCTGAAATGTAGGGTTTCTCAGGGATCGAATGAAGGGTAGAGCCACGGGTCGTAACACATCTGAAATGTAACGTCCACTGTTCAAAGTGCCGTCAATGCGAATAAGAGGTGACCGAGACGTGTAACCGATGGCACCCCATACCATCACGCCGGGTGATACGCCAGTATGGAGAAAACGAATACACGCTTCCAATGTGCGTTCACCGCGATGTCGCCAAACACGGATGCGACCATCATGATACTGTAACAGAACCTGGATTCATCCGAAAAAATGACATTTTGCCATTCGTGCACCCAGGTTCGTCGTTGAGTACACCATCGCAGGCGCTCCTGTCTGTGATGCAGCGTCAAGGGTAACTGCAGACATGGTATCCGAGCTGATAGTCCATGTTGCTGCAAACGTCGTCGAACTGTTCATACAGATGGTTGCTGTCTTGCACACGTCCCCATCTGTTGACTCATGGATCGAGACGTGGCTGCACGATCCGTTACAGCCATGCGGATAAGATGCCTGTCACCTCGACTGCTAGTGATACGAGGCCGTTGGGATCTATCACGGCGTTCCGTATTACCCTCCTCAACCCACCGATTCCATATTCTGCTAACAGTCATTGGATCTCGACCAACGCGAGCAGCAATGTCGCGATACGATAAACCGCAATCGCGATAGGCTTCAATCCGACCTTTATCAAAGTCGAAAACGTGATAGTACGCATTTCTTCTCCTTACACGAGGCATCACAACAACGTTTCACCAGGCAACGGCTGGCAACTGCTGTTTTGTATGACAAATCGGTTGGAAATTTTCCTCATGTGAGCACATTGTAGGTGTCGCCATCGGCGCCAACCTTATGTGAATGCTCTGAAAAGCTAACCATTTGCATATCACAGCAACTTCTTCCTGTCGGTAAAATGTACGTCTGTAGCACGTCATCTTCGTGGTGTAGCAATTTTAATGGCCAGTAGTGTATAATGATGTGCGGGTGGCCAACGCCACGACGTATGGACGTGGTTTCACCTTGGCTTCGCCACGTGTTGAAGACACTCAACACAACACTCCACGAACACTCGACAAGTCGTTCGGTTTTCGAAATGTTCGTGCCGAGCCTGCAGGTCTTCAGAATCTGCCTCCGTCAGTCAGATTGACAGCGCGCCTTCCCCACAGACACATGGACAGATGCTCACTGATACTATATCTACATCTAAATCTACATCTATTCTGCAAACCACCTTTTATTAGGATTTCTTCCCATCCCATTCACGTATGGAGCGCGGGAAGAATGATTGTTTGAATTCCTCTGTGCGAGCAGTAATTACTCTAATCTTATCCTTACGATCCCTGTGTGAGTGATATGTAGGGGATTGTAATCATTTAAAGTCGGTTCTTGAAAGTTTTTTAATACACATTTTCGGGATAGTTTACGTCTATCACCACGACTCTTTCAGTTCCTTCAGTACTCTGTGATACTCTGCCACGGATCAAACAAACCTGTGACCATTTGTGCTTCCCTTCTCCGTATACATTCAGTATCCCTGTTAGTCCTATTTGTTACGGGTCCCACACACTTGAGTAATATCCTAAACCGACTGTACGAGTGATTTGTAAGCAATCTCCTTTGTAGACCGATTACACTTCCCCAGTGTAACTAATGAACCAAAGTCTAACACTTATAACTGAGCCTATCCTGTGGTAGGAGTTAGTAAACGTCTGATGTTTAATATTGAAGGGCCATAATGACTTTGATTTTGAAAAGGATTCAACCTGTGAAGTACGCAGAAATGTGATATAATACAGAGTAATGCAAAATTCGCAAATCAATACTGACTGTTTACTGAAGTGTAGATATGATATGGAATGTGTGGATCTATATGTGTAAAAGTTAACTTAAAAATGTAGAATAAAATTTCAGTTAGCAGATTATTGTTAACTTCAATCCAATAAACACATATTTCATATTCATCTTTTGGATCTGCAGCTCTTGTCGTTTCTTTCCGCAATTGCAATTAAATTATAGGATATGGGTTCCACCTTTTTGCAAACATACTGTTTTTTCTTTTTGCCCAAACATGTCTCAGCACCTCCGTGGCATCAGTTTTTTTGTTTATTAAAAACTGTAAAAAGTGAAAATGTTTTAGTTTCTAAACAACAAAGTGAGGGCTAAAGAAAGTTTTTGTTCGTGTTGCTTCTTACCATTATTTTACGTTATATCGTTTTGCAGAACCAACTGTATGGCGTCCTGCACTGATAGCTTGTCATCTGCAGACCAAATGATGTACATGTAAGTTTAATTGGGGAGTCAACACATCCCTTGATTTTTAAAAAGGTGGAGATTATATGGCTAAAACATGGAATTGAGAAATTATATGCTAAAAAAGCTACTCAAAAACTTACTTTAGAAAACAGATTTAGAAGTGACCAATAAATTAGCAATATCAGCTCAGCTTGAGGAAATAACAAAGAGAGGAAAGGCAAAATGCAAGAAAAACAGAATAAACAGGACAAAAAACTAAACGTACACATAAACAGCACAAGTCACAAGCACATCCACTATAAACAGTCACCAAAATCAAAAACAGCAACTCTATGATAGAATCAGCAACCTAACTGACGTTACTCTCACCAAACAAGAAAAAAACCTACTGGAGAAAGGACCAAAACACAAAATTAACACGCAAAAATATCATATAAAATAATAGAAGATCTGACAAGAGAACATGAACACATAATAAATGAACCAGAAAGACTGGGTATATCATATTTTTACACAAACTTAACAAGAGAATTAGTTGCTGCAGAAATTACACAGATAATCAAAACACACAAATTTACCATAATCTCTCACGAAAAAGCACCAGAGAAAACCATAGCCAACCAACTGAAACAACAATTAAAACAAAACAATGCCATACCGACAAGGACAGACAAAGGGAACATCACAGCGATTGTGAATGAAAAGAAATACAGAGATAAAGCATTAGTGTTTCAGAAGGACAAAAACAGCACCAAACTGACCAGTGACCTAACAGCAAAACTTTAGAGAAACATCCAGCAAACATTAAGAAACATCAAAAATACATTCTCAAAAGGGCACATACAAACGAATAATACAAAAAAACCAAAGGCACCCACTCTAAAATCCCTATCAATGGTGCACCAACAACATACCTCTTTAAGCCCTATCATCGACTTCAGAAATGCTCCATCACACCACCTATCCCAACATACATACACATTACTAAGGAACATATACAAAAATGGTTCAAATGGCTCTGAGCAATATGGGACTTAACATCTGAGGTCATCAGTCCCCTAGAACTTAGAACTACTTAAACCTAACTAACCTAAGCACACCACATACATCCATGACGGAGGCAGGATTCGAACCTGCGACCGTAGCAGTCGTGCGGTTCAGGACTACAGCCCCTAGAACCACATGGTCACCGCGGCCGGCGACATATACACTTTTGAAAACAACAGAAACCTAGAGAACTCAATGCAATCACTAGGGAGAATCAAGAACATAGACATACCAGACCCAGCAAGCTTCATATCATTTGATGTGCCATCAGTGTACACTTGTACTCCAATAAATGAAACGATCAACATCACCATACAAAGACTAAGACATGAAGGAAACACACAAGTCTCACACATTAATGATATAGCAACCATAGCCAGTACCATAACAGCACAAAATTGCTTTATGTTCAACAAAGAACTTTATTCCCAACATGAAAGGCCGCCAATGTGATCACCAATCAGTGGCCTGCTAGCCAACATATTCATGAACAGCCTAGAGAACAGGATCTACACACACATAATAAGACCAAAGAAATACAAAGTCATATACTGGCAGGGACGCCGACTTATAAAAAATGTTTGGGGAGCCCATACTGGGGGTCTTGTCCCGGGAAATTTTCTAAATTTTAGATGAAAAACAGTGAATTTTAAAGTTTTTGTAAAGCATTTTAGAGTCATATGATCAACATTCGAACCCCGAAAACTGGACTCTCGATAACTCGACACTCTGGGAATCTCGACAAGCTTGACATATTTTTTGGCTTTGAAAAAAGAAACAAAACATAAACATCCG
This sequence comes from Schistocerca nitens, assembly GCF_023898315.1. Taxonomy (NCBI): domain Eukaryota; kingdom Metazoa; phylum Arthropoda; class Insecta; order Orthoptera; family Acrididae; genus Schistocerca; species Schistocerca nitens. The sequence continues at coordinate 388,744,622 of NC_064617.1, forward strand.
CAGTATTTTCGTAAAAAGCTAATTTAATCTACAGTAATAATCATGCTTATAGATTATTACAGAGCAGTGAATATATTGCTCTGAAAAGACTGATATATTTAAATAAATCCTAAACTATCATTAAAAGAATAAAATATAAAATTTGCTGTCGCACAGTAATAGCACTGATTAATAAGTGAAATAGGTAATTTAAGCTTACTTTGAATAAGGCTCAGGGTTCATCAAATAAAAACAATATCTCAAAGTTAATGCTTTAATACAGTTAATAAAGTTAATACAGTATGCCTAATACTTTCAGCCAAAAGGTATGTAAATAGCGGGTTTTAATTGGGTCTTACATTAATATTGAAGTATTTGAAAATAACTAATACAGTAATAAACTAGTACTAAAATTTCTAAACTGAAAATTTAATATTCTACATCTACGTGATTACTCTGCTATTCTCAATAAAGTGCCTGGCACATGGTTCAATGAACCACCTTCAAGCTGTCTCTCTACCGTTCCACTCTCGAACGGCACGCGAGAAAAACGAGCACTTAAATTTTTCTGTGCGAGCCCTGATTTCTCTTACTTTATCGTGATGATCATTTCTCCCTATGTAGGTGGGTGGCAACTATGTTTTCGCTCTCGGAGGAGAAAACTGGTGATTGAAATTTCATGAGAAGATCGCGTAGCAACGAAAAACGCCTTTCTTTTGATGGTTGCCACTCCAATTCAAGTATCATTTCTGTGACACTATCTCCCCTATTTCGCAATAATACAAAACGAGCTGCCCTTCTTTGTACTTTTTCGATGTCATCCGTCAGTCCCACCTGATGCGGATCTCACACCGCACAGCAATACTCCAGAATAGGGCGGACAAGCGTGGTGTAAGCAGTCTCTTTAGTAGACCTGTTGCACCTTCTAAGTGTTCTACCAATGATTCGCAGTCTTTGGTTTACTCTACCCACAATATTATCTATGTGATCGTTCCAATTTAGGTTATTTGTAATTGTAATCCCTAAGTATTTTGTTGCATTTGCAGCCTTCAGATTTGTGTGACTTATCGTGTAATCGAAAGTTAGCTAATTCTTTTAGTACTCACGTGAATAACTTCACACTTTTCCTTATTCAGGGTCAATTGCCACTTATCGTACCATACATATATCTTATCTAAATCATTTTGCAAGTCGTTTTGATAATTTGATGACTTTACAAGACGGTAAATGACAGCATCGTCTACAAACAATCTAAGAAGGCTACTCAGATTGTCTCCTATGTCGTTAATATACATCAGGAACAATAGAGGGCCTATAACACTTCCTTGGGCAACGCCGGATATTACTTCCGTTTTACTCGATGACTTTCCGTCTATTACTACGAATTGTGATCTTTCTGACAGGAAATCACGAATCCAGTCGCACAACTGAGGCGATACATCGTAGCCACGTAGTTTGGTTAGAAGACGCTTGTGAGGAACGGTGTCGAAAGCCTTCTGGAAATCTAAAAATATGGAATCTATTTGGCATCCCCTGTCGACCGCACTTATTACTTCATGAGTATAAAGAGCTAGTTGTGTTTAACAAGAACGATATTTTCTGAAACCATGCTGACTATGTGTCAATAAATCGTTTTCGTCGAGGCAATACGAAATGTTCGAATACAGTATATGTTCCAAAACCCTACTGCAAATCGACGTTAGTGATATAGGCCTGTAATTCAGCGGATTACACCTACTTCCCTTTTTGGGTATTGGTGTGACTTGAGCAATTTTCCAGTCTTTAGGTACGGATCTTTCTGCGAGCGAGTTGTTGTATATAATTGTTACATATGGAGCTATTTTATCAGCATTCTCTGAGAGGAACCTGACTGGTATACAATTTGATCGGAGACCTTGGCTTTTTTAAGTGATTTCAGCTGCATCGTTACACCGAGGATATCTACTTCTATGATTCTCACCTTGGCAGTTCTTCTTGATTGGAATTCGGGGATATTTACTTCGTCCTCTTTGGTGAAGGAGTTTCGAAAAACCGTGCTTAATAACTCTACTTTAGTGGCACTATCATCAGCGACTTCACCGTTGTTATAGTGCAGTAAAGGTATTGATTGCGTCTTGCCACTGGTGTGCTTTATGTGTGACCACAATCTCTTTGGGTTTTCTGCCAGATTTCGAGACAGAATTTCGTTGTGGAAATTATTAAAAGTATCTCGCATTGAAGTACGCGCCATATTTCGAACTTCTGTAAAACTTTGCCAAACTTGGGGATATTGCATTCTTTTAAATTTGGCATGTTTTTTTCGTTACTTCTGCAACAACGATATGACCCGTTTTGTGTACCATGGAGGATCAGTACCATCACTTATTAATTTATGTGGTATATATATCTCAATTACTGTCGATACTAACTCTTTGAAAACATTCCACAACTTTTCTACACTTACATGATCAGATCGGAAGGAGTGAAGACTGTCTCTTAAAAAGGCATTAAGAGCATTTTATCAGCTTTTTTAAATAGATATACTTTGCGTTTCTTTTTTATGGTTGTAGGTGTTACAGTATTCAGCCTAGCAGCAACTGCCCTGTGTTCGCTAATCTCTGTATTTGTCACAATACTCACAATTTGTCCAGGATTAATTGGTTCTAAAAGGTCAAGTTTGCTTTCGCAACTATTTACGCTTCGAGTGGGCTCGTGAACTAATTGTTCAAAATAATTTTCTGAGAAAGTATTCAGTACAATTTCGGATGACGTTTTATGCCTGCCGCCGGCTTTAAACGTATAATTTTCCCAGCATATCGAGGGTAGATTGAAGTCACCATCTACTATAATTGTATGAGCGGGGTACTTATTTGAAATGAGACTGAAGCTTTCTTTGAACTGTTCAGCAACTATCTACTGAGTCGGGAGGTCGGTAAAACGATCCAGTTAATAGCTTAGTCCGATTGTCAGGTATAACCTCAACCCATACTATTTCACATGAACTATCCAATTTCGCTACAAGGCAAACTACCTCTGACAGTAATAAATACTCCACCACCAACTGTGTTTAATCTATCCTTTCTGAACACTGTTAGATCGTCTGAAAAAATTTCGGCTGAACTTATTTCCGGCTTTAGCCAGCTCTCTGTACCTACAACTATTTGAGCTTCAGTGCTTTCTATTAGGGCCTGGAGCTCTGGTTCTTTCCCAACACAGCTACGACAATTTACAACTACAATACCAATCGTTTCTACAACTACCTTACTGTGTTTTACCGGCCCACATTTAGACGGACGTCCCTTCTGTGGTTCCCTGAGACCCTCTAACCTAAAAACCCGCCCAGCCCCTTCCATTCAGCCCCCGCTACCCGTGTAGCCGCCTTCTGTGTGTAGTGGACTCCTGACCTATTAAGCGGAACCCGGAAACCGTCCATCCGATGGCGCAAGTCAAGGAATCTGCAGCCTACACGGTCACAGAACCGCCTGAGCCCTGATTCAGACCCTCCACTCGGCTCTGCACCAAAGGGCCACAGTCGGTTCTATCGGCGAAGCTGCAGATGGTGAGCTCCGCCTTAATCTCGGAAGCAAGACTGGCAGTCTTTACCATTTCCGCTAACCACCCGAAACCAGACAATCTGCTCCGATCCAAAGCGACACACGTCATTGGTCACTGGTCCGAAGTAAGAGTGATTTCAGGTGTGCCGCAGGGTAGTGTCATAGGACCGTTGCTATTCACAATATACATAAATGACCATGTGGATGACATCGGAAGTTCACTGAGGCTTTTTGCAGATGATGCTGTGGTGTATCGAGGGGTTGTAACAATGGAAAATTGTACTGAAATGCAGGAGGATCTGCAGCGAATTGACGCATGGTGCAGGGAATGGCAATTGAATCTCAATGTAGACAAGTGTAATGTGCTGCGAATACATAGAAAGATAGATCCCTTATCATTTAGCTACAAAATAGCAGGTCAGCAACTGGAAGCAGTTAATTCCATAAATTATCTGGGAGTACGCATTAGGAGTGATTTAAAATGGAATGATCATATAAAGTTGATCGTCGGTAAAGCAGATGCCAGACTGAGATTCATTGGAAGAATCCTAAGGAAATGCAATCCGAAAACAAAGGAAGTAGGTTACAGTACGCTTGTTCGCCCACTGCTTGAATACTGCTCAGCAGTGTGGGATCCGTACCAGATGGGGTTGATAGAAGAGATAGAGAAGATCCAACGGAGAGCAGCGCGCTTCGTTACAGGATCATTTAGTAATCACGAAAGCGTTACGGAGATGATAGATAAACTCCAGTGGAAGACTCTGCGAGGGAGACGCTCAGTAGCTCGGTACGGGCTTTTGTTAAAAGTTTCGAGAACATACCTTCACCGATGAGTCAAGCAGTACATTGCTCCCTCCTACGTATATCTCGCGAAGAGACCATGAGGATAAAATCAGAGAGATTAGAGCCCACACAGAAGCATACCGACAATCCTTCTTTCCACGAACGATACGAGACTGGAATAGAAGGGAGAACCGATAGAGGTACTCAAGGTACCCTCCGCCACACACCATCAGGTGGCTTGCGGAGTATGGATGTAGATGTAGATGTAGATTGGTACCGAAATGAGCCCCCACCTGCAGTTGGCTGCGCCCTGCACTCTTCATGGCATCCGGAAGCACCCTCTCCACCCGGAATGACTCTCCCTGGAATGCACACGGAGTGCACACTGGATTTCTTCCCCTCCTTGGATCCATGTTCCTATGGGGCCCCATTACACTCCTAACGTTGGAGCACCCAGCTACCAGCAAACCCACCCTCTGTGAATGCCCAGACCTTACGGGCTGAGAAGCTTCCTCTGGAACAGGGTAGACGACTGCATCCGACTCAGAGACATCGTCAGCCCCAGATAACACCCAAAACCTGTTTGTCAAACGAACCAGGGAGGCCTTACGATCAGCCCCTTGGAAAGTTTTTAGCTGCTTGCCAGACTTTGGAATGATCTCCCACTCGACCATGGGTGAGGGGTCAACCTCAGTGCAGTCAGTACCCGGCGTGGTCACAGCAGTGGACCAATCAGAGGACACGTGGGACGTGCTCGATGTCCCTCGCATCCCTGTGATCGATCCCCCACTGTGACGACCCTTGGCAGGAGCCTCAAGCTGTGAGATGGAAGCCAATGCAGCCTGCAGCTGTGAGCGAAGGGTCGCCAACTCAGCTCGCATCTGTACACAACAATCACAGTTCCTATCCATTACTGCAGTCGCTCCTGTTTGAAGCTCGTAAAAATATGCAACAAACGAACGGTGTACTTGCCTTATTAGCAGCGGGAAATCAAAGTGCTTTCTCGCTGATGGTCTATCCGACACTGAGCTGTTCTAATCAAACAAACAAGAGCCTGTACGATACGAGGGGTGATAGTAATGGCGCTACTCAAACATGCAAGAAATTACAAAAATAAACTAGTAACGACCCAGATAACTGAAAATAAGTCGCTCCTGTTTGAATATGTAACAAGCGAACGGTGTACTCGCCTTATTAGTAGCAGGAACTAGCGTTGCGCTCTCGCTGACGGTCTAACTGGCTTTATGTATCTATTTAATTCTGTATTTTATAAAGATTTTTAACATTGCTCCAAATGCCATTATTAGGGCTAGAGTGTCTTTAGAAAGGTGCAAATGTCAACCATCTGACTGGATTACTGAATATGGAGTCGTTGATGACTCGTCGGATAATCAATTCATCCAAAACATCTCGGTGGGCATGAAGAACAGTCAAGTTGTTCAATCGCTTCTGTCCCATTGTTGATCAGAGATAAGACTTCAGACATCTAAGGGCGCTAAATGACTGTTGTGCTGTTTCTGGCGTGATTGAAACTACTTGGAGAAGCTTAATGCACTTCACTACTTCACATAACATTTCTCCAACTACAGGCTCTTGTGTAATGTACTTTCTTACATCATGCATATTTTTTAAGAACAGTTATTTTTGTTAGCGATATCGGCTAATACATTCAAGTGTAGGCGCAGTCTCCCAAAGTCTAGGTAATTTTTGAAAAACTCAGTTGATTTTTCCAAATTTGTTTCACATCTTGTTCAACTGCAATGACCTGTATTAGTCCAGTTGAAGCAAACCGCTCAGTAATGCAAGACTGTACCGTTTCACGAACTTCAATGTAAATAGCTTTGTAGTATTCCTTTTGGGTTTTGAAAGTGTACGGTGAGCTGGCTTCGTTGTTTTCATACTTCTTTGGTATACTTCGATTCCGAGGAAGCGAAGGATCATCAACTTGTGAAGATTTTTCTTTTAAACAAAATTCCCAAAAGTGTTCAAAACTATTAAGCCTTCCATTCAGTATACGAATCAAGCTCTCATATATTTTTTTCCGGGTCAGTGATACTTAGATGAGGGCATTGAATTTTTTCATTGACATCCTCTACTGGGTTCATTGCATGGCAATAAAGACGTAAAAAGAAATAAGTCTTGAATTGTAACGTTGGCTCAAGGTAGCATGCACATTTGTAACCTGCCTCTGTTTTGTCCTCTACAGAAAATGTTTCACAAAAACTCTATAAGTTCTTCAAAGTTTCTCAATATTCTTAAGATATTAGAAGCTCGCATGGTCCATCGAGTCAGGCAAAGAGGTTGTAGACCAGCTTGGTCGTTGGCACTCTCACAGCATATGCTTATGAAAAGTTCCATCCTTTTGTTGGATTCCCTTGCAGCGTTTAATAAGTCCTTGGCTAAAGACATAATATCCATCATAGACGTAAGATGGCAGAGACTGTCTACAGCTGCCAAATCTAGACTGTGAGCAGTGCAGTGCACATAATGTGCCTTTGGTTGTATGTTGTTGTTGTTGTGGTCTTCAGTCCTGAGACTGGTTTGATGCAGCTCTCCATGCTACTCTATCCTGTGCAAGCTTCTTCATCTCCCAGTACCTACTGCAACCTACATCCTTCTGAATCTGCTTAGTGTATTCATCTCTTGGTCTCCCTCTACGATTTTCACCCTCCACGCTGCCCTCCAATGCTAAATTGGTGATCCCTTGATGCCTCAAAACATGTCCTACCAACCGATCCCTTCTTCTAGTCAAGTTGTGCCACAAACTTCTCTTCTCCCCAATCCTATTCAATACCTCCTCATTAGTTACGTGATCTACCCACCTTATCTTCAGCATTCTTCTGTAGCACCACATTTCGAAAGCTTCTATTCTCTTCTTGTCCAAACTGGTTATCGTCCATGTTTCACTTCCATACATGGCTACACTCCATACAAATACTTTCAGAAACGACTTCCTGACACTTAAATCTATACTCGATGTTAACAAATTTCTCTTCTTCAGAAACGATTTCCTTGCCATTGCCAGTCTACATTTTATATCCTCTCTACTTCGACCATCATCAGTTATTTTACTCCCTAAATAGCAAAACTCCTTTACTACTTTAAGTGTCTCATTTCCTAATCTAATCCCCTCAGCATCACCCGATTTAATTTGACTACATTCCATTATCCTCGTTTTGCTTTTGTTGATGTTCATCTTATATCCTCCTTTCAAGACACTGTCCATTCCGTTCAACTGCTCTTCCAAGTCCTTTGCTGTCTCTGACAGAATTACAATGTCATCGGCGAACCTCAAAGTTTTTACTTCTTCTCCATGAATTTTAATACCTACTCCGAATTTTTCTTTTGTTTCCTTTACTGCTTGCTCAATATACAGACTGAATAACATCGGGGAGAGGCTACAACCCTGTCTTACTCCCTTCCCAACCACTGCTTCCCTTTCATGCCCCTCGACTCTTATAACTGCCATCTGGTTTCTGTACAAATTGTAAATAGCCTTTCGCTCCCTGTATTTTACCCCTGCCACCTTCAGAATTTGAGAGTATTCCAGTTAACGTTGTCAAAAGCTTTCTCTAAGTCTACAAATGCTAGAAACGTAGGTTTGCCTTTTCTTAATCTTTCTTCTAAGATAAGTCGTAAGGTTAGTATTGCCTCACGTGTTCCAATATTTCTACGGAATCCAAACTGATCTTCCCCGAGGTCTGCTTCTACTAGTTTTTCCATTCGTCTGTAAAGAATTCGCGTTAGTATTTTGCAGCTGTGACTTATTAAACTGATAGTTCGGTAATTTTCACATCTGTCAACACCTGCTTTCTTTGGGATTGGAATTATTATATTCTTCTTGAAGTCTGTGGGTATTTCGCCTGTCTCATACATCTTGCTCACCAGATGGTAGAGTTTTGTCATGACTGGCTCTCCCAAGGCCATCAGTAGTTCTAATGGAATGTTGTCCACTCCCGGGGCCTTGTTTCGACTCAGGTCTTTCAGTGCTCTGTCAAACTCTTCACGCAGTATCTTATCTCCCATTTCATCTTCATCTACATCCTCTTCCATTTCCATAACATTGTCCTCAAGTACATCGCCCTTGTATAAACCCTCTATATACTCCTTCCACCTTTCTGCCTTCCCTTCTTTGCTTAGAACTGGGTTTCCATCTGAGCTCTTGATATTCATACAAGTGGTTCTCTTCTCTCCAAAGGTCTCTTTTAATTTTCCTGTAGGCAGTATCTATCTTACCCCTAGTGAGACAAGCCTCTACATCCTTACATTTGTCCTCTAGCCATCCCTGCTTAACCATTTTGCACTTTCTGTCGATCTCATTTTTGAGACGTTTGCATTCCCTTTTGCCTGCTTCATTTACTGCATTTTTATATTTTCTCCTTTCATCAATTAAATTCAATATTTCTTCTGTTACCCAAGGATTTCTATTAGCCCTCGTCTTTTTACCTACTTGATCCTCTGCTGCCTTCACTACTTCATCCCTCAACGCTACCCATTCTTCTTCTACTGTATTTCTTTCCGCCATTCCTGTCAATTGTTCCCTTATCCTCTCCCTGAAACTCTCTACAACCTCTGGTTCTTTCAGTTTATCCAGGTCCCATCTCCTTAAATTCCCACCTTTTTGCAGTTTCTTCAGTTTCAATCTGCAGTTCATAACCAATAGATTGTGGTCAGAATCCACATCTGCCCCTGGAAATGTCTTACAATTTAAAACCTGGTTCCTAAATCTCTGTCTTACCATTATATAATCTATCTGATACCTATTAGTATCTCCAGGATTCTTCCAGGTATACAACCTTCTTTTATGATTCTTGAACCAAGTGTTAGCTATGATTAAGTTATGCTCTGTGCAAAATTCTACAAGGCGGCTTCCTCTTTCATTTCTTCCCCCCAATCCATATTCACCTACTATGTTTCCTTCTCTCCCTTTTCCTACTGACGAATTCCAGTCACCCATGACTATTAAATTTTCGTCTCCCTTCACTACCTGAATAATTTCTTTTAACTCGTATATTGTATATTGTATATCCAAAACTAACTTTTTTGGTCCTTTGAACTTACCTCTCATATTCGAGGCACCATCATAGCACTGTCCTCTTAAGTTATCCATGGGCAAATCAAGAAGAGCAAAAACATCTTTTGAAATACCAAACAGAGTTTTTGATTGAGTGTTGGGGGTCTCGTATAAGCCAATAAAGTCTTCGTTGATGATTAAGGAATCATCGACAGTATGAATACAAAATAACACTTGTTTGCGAATCTAAGAATCACTTGTTTCGTCAACCTTAATAGAAAAATGTTCAGTCTTCTGGACTGAAGCCAATACCTTTCTCAACACAGACTTTCCTAGTAGATCAATGATCTCGTTTTGAATATCGTGGGAGGTCCACTTGCACCCCGATCGCTCTAACCAATCTTTAAACCCAGGTATGTCATTCTTTCAAAGTTCCAACAACTGAAAAAAAAACTGGGTTTACATCTTCGTGCCCTCTAATTGTTAGTCCTCGTCGGCATAGAAATTGCACGGTAGTAGAAATTGTCTCAAGAGCTAAACGACCTTTCTTCATATCACTATCTAACTGTTCATTCAGTTGGGATGCCACACTTCAGTTAGTGATAGAATTTAGTTTCAGAACACCTTATTTATGGGTAAACGTATTTTCATGAAGACGGAATTTTTCTAAAGTTAGAAAACCCTATGCAAGTGAATGCATTTTCTTCTTTTGAAGAAAATCGTAATAGATTTGTAGCATCTGCCTCTTTGCAGGTTTTGCAAAAAACTTTTTCGTTAGTTGCTTCATAATCTAGCCATGTATACTTGACCAACCAAGACTTGAGAAATTATATTCCCTTACCGGATTGTCCAGGTTTCGGCTGTGTACGGTTCTCGCCTTAAGACGACGAAGCAATTGACGACACAATAATTGTTGGAGGTTGACTTGCAGTATCATCAACTTTCAAGAGCGCCTTTTTAGTAACAGATTTATCCATTGAAAACTTAATTCACAATACACTAAGAGACTAAAGTAAACGAATAAAATATAGTAATATAAAATGGTCCACTAGACACTAAAGTCGGAACACTAAACACGTCTGCAGCATGCACTGAACGATACTATCCGCACCGAATGACAGCGACAGCAGGGTAGGCTTTATATAGTCATGTCGTCGTAATGTCTCGAAGCATCAAGGCGTTGCGAGGCGGAGGGTTCCAGGCGCTTCTGCTCCAGTCCTTTTGATGTCGCCGTGGCCGCAGCGCTGGACCGCCGGCGCCAGACTTTACGCGAAGGTTCGCGCACCAGGACAAAGTCTAAGTGTGCCCGCAGCACCATCACACTATCATGATTCAGACCACTCGTTTTCAGTTAACCTTCTTACTACCGTAATAACTATTTTTTTAACTCATTACTGAGTGTAATTTAAAGGGTAACTATAGTCAGACGTGGAAAATAAAAAATTCCAACATAATTTTGTGATTTTACAAAGCATAATATAACTAATAATTTTCTTAAATTATTTGGGGGGGGGGGGGAGGCTGCTCCGCCCCCCACCTAAATGAATTTTTGAGGGAGCTCAGGCCCCCTATGGCCCAATGGAGTCAGCGCCTGTGTGTACAAATACACCTCACTGCTGGACCCCCCCCCCCCCCCCACACACACACATATATATATATATATATAACAGCTACATAAGGAAATAGACAACTTACACCCAAAAATTCACTTCACGTTAGAAGCAGAAACAAACAACCCAATAAACTTCCTACACCTCACTGTACGAAAAATGAACAACATTCAGGATTTCACAATATTCAGGAAACCGACAACCATAAGCATCACCATTCATAATTGTCACACCACCTGGTCACACACAAGCAAGCTCACTTGAGATTCGTTCTCCACTGATTGAACAGAACACCTGTAAGCAAACAGATTTACACACAGGAGCCAAACACAATAAAACAGATAGCGGAGTAAAATGGTTACAAGCACCACATGATAGAGAAATTGAACTGACAAATTTGAGAATAGAAAAGGAACGAAAGCACAAAACGCCCACAAAATCTTACACAACACAGATCAACACCACATACAAACAATGACCACAAGCAAGATGCAACAGTGAAGCAACACTCACACAAAAAGGAAATGGTGCATACTCACCTACAATAACAATTTTGTAAATAGTCTTCACGAGTTTGCCGCCGGAGCACGTTGTGCAAATTCCACAATATTTTCTCGGAGCAACTGTCCGACATGTTCAGGTGGTTCAACCTTGCTCGTGGCTAGGTACGACTGACTGTATCCGCACACCGACGCCCCGTTTTTAGAACACGCGCGCGAAGAATGCGCAGCCGCGGAAATTGCGCATGCGCAGTGATTTGCCCTATTCAAACTCCCTCTGCCGAAAATCGTCAGACGTTACTCACCAACGGTCGTATTAGGCCAGTGTTATGACGGGCCTGTTATTGAAGAATCTTGATTATCGCGTCGTGATTTAATAGCTGCCAATGCAAGGCTCCAGGCTGTGCTCAGTTGAAATCCCGTATCTTTTCTGATGACATTATCGGCTGTACGGATATGTATTGCTTCCTTAATGAAGCAGTCCCAGAAAGATGGTGCCGGGGACAAAACTTCCGTATTCAGGCAGTGTTCCGCAATTGCCGACTTTTCTGGTTGACAAAGGCGTGTGTGACGTTGATGTTCATCGCAGTGTTCTCGTACTGTGCGGCATGTCTGGCCTACATACGCTGCCCCACACTGACAAGGAATCTTGTACACAGCACATTTCCTCAGTCCAAGGTCATCCTTAACCGAACCCAACAAGTTTCTCAGTTTTGCAGATGGCTGAAAAAACACTTAATTCCGTATCTTTCGAGGATTCTTCCGATTCTTGACGACATGGCACCAAAATACGGCAAAAAGGCCGAAGTGGTAGGTGTCTTCGTATCTTCATACTGTTCCATGGATTGAACTCGCCTGGGCCTGAATGCATTACGTATCTGTCTCTCAGAATAGCCGTTTTTTCGGAACACTGTCTTCAAATGCTGTGTTTCACTCGACAGGCTCTCAGGATCGGATACCACATGTGCTCTATGAACTAACGTACGTAATGCACTACCGCACTGTGCAGGATGATGGCAGCTTGTGGCCTGCAGATACAGATCTGTATGAGTTGGCTTGTGGTAGATGCCGTGTCCCAAGGTTCCATCTGCTTTCCTTCGTACCAAGACATCAAGAAAAGGTAAAGTACCATCTTTTTCCACTTCCATTGTGAAGTTTATATTCGGATGGAGCGAATTCAGATGCTGAAGAAACGTAGGTAGAGTATCAAGTCCATGTCGCCTCACCACAAATGTATCATCCACATACCGTAGAAAACAAGAGGGCTTGAGAGTGGATGACTAGTGCTTTTTCTTCAAAGTCCTCCATAAAATAATTGGCCACCACAGGAGACAGAGGGCTTCCCATGGCGACATCGTCCACTTGTTCAAAATATTGCTCTTGAAATAAGAAGTATGTTGAAGGAAGCACGTGTTTGAATAATGCTACTATGTCCTCCTCAAACTTGTTGCTAATGAGCTCCAAAGAGTCCTACAAGGGCACCTTTGTAAATAAAGACACAACATCGAAACGTACTAACAGATCCGATGATTGCAATTAAGGGTTTTCAGGCGACCTATGAAAACTTCTCATAAAATAGGCAACATATTGAAGAAATAGGCGCTTCAAATTGGATACAGGACAGACAACACAACACAGAAAAAGCTTAGAACACAGGTGACACCCACGGATAAATTCAATAGTTCAGGAATATATGAACTCACATGCAACACCTGTCAGCCCGTATACATAGGACAAAGATGCAGGAACTTTAAAACAAGATACTCAGAACACCTCAGAGCCCTGAAACGTAACGGTACCCATGGCACGTTTGTTGACCACCTAATAGACAATAACCACTACCCAACTACAATAGCAACAGATTTAAAACCACCTAAATCCAGCCAGAGCCTATACCAGAGACTGACAATAGAAGAGAACTTCCACATGCAGAAAGCAATAGCGCAAGTAAACAAAGTTTTAAATGCAAACACTGCTATTTTTAAAGGCACCTTATTGCACACATTAAAAGAATTTCACAGAAAGGAAAACACAAACAGCTGAAGGAGCTTACACACATACACACACACACGAACAGAAAGAGAGAGAAAAAGTAAACAAAATTAAAATTCGGTATCAAACTCTCTCGGGGACGAATGAACGCCGACGGAGTTAGCAAACACAACAACATAGTGCTCACGGCGTTTTGCGAAGTAAAAAGGCATTTATAAAAAAAGAAATTAGGCAAACTACAGTAAAATGTGTGTCTAGTGTTCTCGGAACCCAAAAGAAGAAGGATCAGTCACAACACAGCGTGAGTAGTAACAAATATATATATATATATGTATGCAAAACATTTTGACATGCCAAAATCACGCTTTTTAAAAAACAAAAGGGTGTGTTAACTCGCCGATGACATTTAGATTTACATCGTTTGGCTTACAGAAGACAAGCTATCACTGCAGGACGCCATACATTTGGTCCTGCAAAACCATATAATGTAAAGTCACCTTAAGAAGCAAAACGAACAAAAACTTTCTTTAGACCTCAGTTTGTTAAATCAGTTATAACCAAAAACACTTTCACTTTTTACAGTTTTCAATAGACAAAAACCCACTGATGATGCCACAGAGCTGCTTAAACATGTTTGGGTGAAAAGAAAAAAAACTTTGTTTGCGAAAAGGCGGAACTCATATCCTATAACATATTTTGTACTGTCATAATTTTGCACAAACTTTCCATATGTTACACAAATGTAAGTTTTGATTTCTGCATTTTTGCGACGTTATTTTACTTTCTAGCTTAAGCCCTGGTACATATAATTTATTTATGATATTTCTGAATACTCATGCAGCCAACTGGTAGCAATTGGTACAATTAATTGTTGAGTAAATATACTGTGAGATGGTATCTAATTTTCACTTTTTCCTAAACGTATGCCTGATGGATGGATATCTTAAACCCAAACACATAAATCTAGTTTACTTATTTCGTACAAGTAATACCTTTTGCTTACTGTAAAGACACAATTTTGTAAGACACTTCTTCATTCTAATAAATAAATAACCATCAGATCGTAATTAATGAAATATTTCTCAGTAATAACCAGAAATATGCCTGTACAGAAACGGAAATCTTCTCATTCACGTTGAAAACAGGCTTTATAGTGAGAGATTTTAGCTGGATAAGACGCCAGTCTTAGGAAATGAAGTTCTGAATGTGATTACACACGATTAGTAAACAATGTTGCCAATCGTATGCAGACTATTGTAATGAAATAATGTTATATCATATAACAGTACCTTCAGAGATTGCAATTCGCTTTCTGTCATTTCTGCTGAAGAAATTCCAGCGGCAGCGGCTGACAGAGGAGTGACAGTGAACACGGCGACGTAAGACAGTCCTAAAAACATGCTCTGATGCAACCACTACTCATTAGTAGCACCTTATCTGTGGCGTTATTAGCAACTACGCTTTGTCTGTTGTAGAAAAAACTTTCTCTGCTGCTGACCGGAGACACGTGCAGTACAGAATTAGTGGGGTTCCGCACGTCTGGTTTACTGTCTAGTGACTCGTTCCGAAGGAAATCATTCGGTATATAACTCCAACAAAACATGCAAACCAGTTCGTGTTTCCAAAGGAATAGTTTCTGTTCACTCTTGGCACCCGCTGTTGTTAGCACTCTTTTGCCTGTTCGGTCTCGGCCTAATATTCCAACGGCAGGAGTGGTTCAGATAATGGACTCTTATTCGCGAGAACAGCTCTGAATTCCTGTCCGGTCATCCAATTTAGATTGTTGGTGATTTCCTTATCGCACGAAACTAATACTCGCTTCCTTTGAAAGGGATGCAGTTGATATCCTTTCTCATGTATGTGCAGTACGAGATCGTGTTCCGTTTCTATCGACCATAACCTTATTTCTTTCTTGTCAAACAGGAATTACAAACATTTAATTTTTGGTGAACAGCTGATCAAGCCATACAGATATAGATGACAACTGAGGTGGGCAATGATAAGCTGTAGAAAACGAGTAGTATTAAGAATTTTCTTAGCTTATATTTAGCAATAGCTACAAAGGAAAGTGTGGGACAACACAGAAGCATGTAAAAACACATATG
Source organism: Schistocerca nitens (assembly GCF_023898315.1). Classification (NCBI taxonomy): domain Eukaryota; kingdom Metazoa; phylum Arthropoda; class Insecta; order Orthoptera; family Acrididae; genus Schistocerca; species Schistocerca nitens. The sequence goes on from NC_064617.1 coordinate 388,760,138, forward strand.
CGCTTTGTTGTCAGAAATGCAAACCGCGAAGTTTTTTCATGTACAGCAATAAAATTAAAGAACTCGTCGTAGACGGTGTATTATATCGAACTAATTTTCCTTCCAAGAGCAGCACTCTACGACATTGTCTGCAAGAAGAAAAGAAAGGTATACTAAACATACACCACTGGCCACTAAAATTGCCACACGAAAAAGAAATGCAGATGATAAATGGGTATTCATTGGACAAATATATTATGCTAGAACTGACATGTGATTACATTTTCACGCAATTTGGGTGCATAGATCCTGAGAAAACAGTACCCAGAACAACCACCTCTGGCCGTAATAACGGCCTTGATACGCCTAGGCATTGAGTCACACAGAGTTTGGATGGCGTGAACAGGTGCAGCTGCCCATGCAGCTTCAACACGATACCACAGTTCATCAAGAGTAGTGACTGGCGTATTGTGACGAGCGAGTTGCTCGGCCACCATTGACCAGACGTTTTCAATTGGTGAGAGATCTGGAGAATGTGCTGCCCAGGGCAGCAGTCGAACATTTTCTGTATCCAGAAAGGCCCGTACAGGAGCTGCAACATGCGGTCGTGCATTATCCTGCTGAAATGTAGGGTTTCGCAGGGATCGAATGAAGGGTAGAGCCACGGGTCGTAACACATCTGAAATGTAACGTCCAGTGTTCAAAGTGCCGTCAATGCGAATAAGAGGTGACCGAGACGTGTAAGCAATGCCACGCCATACCATCACGCTGGGTGATACGCCTATATGGCGATGACGAATACACGCTTCTAATGTGCGTTCACCGCGATGTCGCCAAACACGGATGCGACCATAATGATGCTATAAACAGAACTTGGATTCGTCCGAAAAAATGACGTTTTGCCATTCTTGCACCCAGGTTCGTCGTTGAGTACTTCATCGCAGGCGCTCCTGTCTGTGATGCAACGTCAAGGGTAACCGCAGCCGTGGTCTCCGAGCTGATAGTCCATGCTGCTGCAAACGTCGTCGAACTGTTCGTGCAGATTGTTGTTGTCTTTCAAACGTCGCCATCTGTTGACTCATGGCTCGAGACGTGGCTGCACGATCCGTTACAGCCATGTGGATAAGATGCCTGTCATCTCGACTGATAGTGATAGGAGGCCGTTGGGATCCAGCACGGCATTCCGTATTACCCTCCTGAACCCACCGATTCCATATTCTGCTAACAGTCATTGGATCTCGACCAACGCGAGCAGCAGTGTCGCAACACGATAAACGGCAATCGCTATAAGCTACAATCCGACGTGGTGGAAACGTGATGGTACGCATTTCTCCTCCTTACACGAGGCATCACAACAACGTTTCACCAGGCAACGCCTGGATCACGTCTCGTTCTTATACTGTCTTTCATTATGAGGGCAGCGATTTTGAATAACACCTGCAAAGGAACAAAGAAACAGTTCTGTGTTATGTATTGTATGCATGGCAACGAGAATGTTGCATTACTACACTACTGGCCATTAAAACTGCTACACCACGAAGATGGCCGGCCGGGGTCGCCGAGCGGTTCTAGGCGCTTCAGTCTGGAACTGCGCGAACGCTACGGTCGCAGGTTCGAATCCTGCGCCGGGAATGGATGTGTGTGATGTCCTTAGGTTAGTTAGGTTTAAGTAATTCTAAGTTCTAGGGTACTGATGACCTCAGATGTTAAGTTCCATAGTGCTCAGAGCCATTTGAACCGTTTGAACACCACGAAGATGGCGTACTACAGACGCGAAATTTAACCGACAGGAAGAAGTTGCTGTGATATGCAAATGATTAGCTTTTCAGAGCATTCACATAAGGTGGGCGCCGGTGGCGACACCTACAACGTGCTGACATGAGGAAAGTTTCCAACCGATTTCTCATACACAAACAGCAGTTGACCGGCGTTGCCTGGTGAAACATTGTTGTGATGCCTCGTGTAAAGAGGAGAAAAGCGTACCATCAGGTTTCTGACTTTGATAAAGGTCGGATTGTAGCCTATCGCGATTGCGGTTTATCGTATCGCTACATTGCTGCTCGCGCTGGTCGAGATCCAATGACTGTTAGCAGAATATGGAATCGGTGGGTCCAAGAGGGTAATACGGAACGCCGTGCCGGATCCCAACGGCCTCGTATCACTAGTAGTCGAGATGAGAGGCACCTTATCCGCATGGCTGTAACGGATCGTGCAGCCACGTCTACGTCCCTGAGTCAACAGATGGGGACGTTTGCAAGACAACAACTATCTGCACGAACAGTTCGACGACGTTTGCAGCAGCATGGACTATCTGCAGGAGACCATGGCTGCGGTTACCCTTGACGCTGCACCACAGACAGGAGCGCCTGCGATGAAGTACTCAACGACGAACCTGGGTGCACGAATGACAAAATGTCATTTTTTCCAATGAATCCAAGTTCAGTTTACAGCATGATGATGGTCGCATCCGTGTTTGGCGACATCGCGGTGAACGCACACTGGAACCGTGTATTCGTCATCGCCATACTGGCGTATCACCTGGCGTGATGGTATGGGTTGCCATTGGTTACACGTCTCGGACACCTCTTGTTCGTATTGACGGCACTTTGAACAGTGGACGTTACGTTTCAGATGTGTTACAACCCGTGGCTCTACCCTTCATTCGATCCCTGCGAAACCCTACATTTCAGCAGGACAATGCAAGACTGCATGTTGCAGGTCCTGTACGCGCCTTTCTGGATACAGAAAATGTTCGACTGCTGCCCTGGCCAGCACATTCTCCAGATCTCTCACCAATTGAAAACGTCTGGTCAATGGTGGCCGAGCAACTGGCTCATCACATTACGGCAGTCACTATACTTGATGAACTGTGGTATCGTGTTGAAGCTGCATGGGCAGCTGTACCTGTACACACCATCCAAGCTCTGTCTGACTCAATGCCCATGCGTATCAAGGCCGTTATTACGGCCAGAGGTGATTGTTCTGGGTACTGATTTCTCAGGATCTATGCACTCAAATTGCGTGAAAATGTAATCACATGTCAGTTCTAGCACAATATATTTGTCCAATGAATACCCGTTCATCATCTGCATTTCTTCTTGGTGTAGCAATTTTAATGCCCAGTAGTGTACTTGTGTGCGTCGGATATATAAATGACAGAAGAAGAGAAAGGAGCCTATTGGGTCTGCTCCGGCCAATGCCACACAGTAGCACGGTCTTTCGCTATGCACTGCCCTCAGCTTACCAATGCCAATACCAATGGTAGAGGAATCATACATTATTAAAAAAACGTACGTTATAATCTCCGATATCCACATGTTGCCGACCAGGAAGCTGGCTGTAGGAAAATTTACACCACAGCCTCAAGCTCTTGGCGCGGGGACTCCAACACAAGACGCCGGCAGCCCACTCTCTCCACGTGCCAACAGCAAAGCGATAAGCACGCAGGTCACTACCTGTCGAAGAAGCAAGCAGCAGCAGCAGCAGCAGAGTTCAGTGGAAGCTGTAATAAACAGTAATAATTTCTTACTAAAAAGTCCCTAATTTTCGAGGATTTTTCCACAAAATGGTACGTTACTAATATACTACCGCCACTAAAATGGTCTTTCCGTACAATAAAGTGCTTGGAATTATAAACCATCTAGCGAAACGTATACCGACATATGCATTTCAATATCAATTTTCCGGATTTGGAAATGCAATTTGCGGATCGTATTAAGCACGTTTCTTTCTGACCGACATAGGGATCGATGATTTATAATCACAGACTATAGAAGCTTGTTACTGCTGACAGTCACACAATCCTATGAAGAATATAGCACACATCTTTTATTAATCCAACATGGTTGCGGCCTCGGGCTGATGGGAAAATACTCATAAAAACGACGAGGCTAATAGGTGTTTTGCAAGCCATTCCTCTCATAGACGACAAAGAGTACTCCTGCAAGTCAATCCGAACCCTGAATGTGCTTTATGCATGCTACATTACGTCGCCCCAAGACGCTTACAACTGGACATTTTATGGCATACCGTAATCCATCTTATGATCTCTACACCGAATATTCAATGGTGGAGACGTTGTGGAATCACAGTCCACGTTGAATACATTTTTTCTCAATAGAGTGTCGCGAGAAATATGTCGCTTTCTTTCGTTACATATCCGTGCATTAACACGACGCCTATATTACATCTTTGCGCAGCAAATCGGTACCTACAGCAAAATGTCCATGTACTCACAACGTTTTCTGAAGATTGTGAGCTGCACTGTCTCGTGCACCCCCACAAAACGCATAGGGCAGGCCACGCAGTTTCTACATCAGAGCACCTGAACCTCGACCACCACGACCAACACCACCAAAAATTGCAGCTACATAACCACTGCTTTTCAGTGTGTAATATACACTCATGTTCAGGGAAAACAGAACATCTTGAACGACTAGAGACAGGACGATCATATTCAAAGGACATGTACACTACTGACCATAAAAGTTGCTACACCAAGAAGAAATGCAGATGATAAACGGGTATTCATTGGACAAATATATTATACTAGAACTGACATGTGATTACAAGTTCACACAATTTGGGTGCATAGATCCTGAGAAATCAGTACCCAGAACAACCACCTCTGCCCGTAATAACGGCCTTGATACGCCTGGGCATTGAGTCAAACAGAGCTTGGATGGCGTGTACAGGTACAGCTGCCCATGCAGCTTCAACACTATACCACAGTTCATCAAGAGTAGTGACTGGCGTATTGTGATGAGCCAGTTGCTCGGCCACCATTGACCAGACAGATCTGGAGAATGTGCTGGCCAGGGCAGCAGTCGAACATTTTCTGTATCCAGAAAGGCCCGTACAGGACCTGCAACATGAGGTCGTGCATTATCCTGCTGAAATATAGGGCTTCGCAGGGATCGAATGAAGGGTAAAATGGTTCAAATGGCTCTGAGCACTATGGGACTCAACTGCTGTGGTCATAAGTCCCCTAGAACTTAGAACTACTTAAACCTAACTAACCTAAGGACAGCACACAACACCCAGCCATCACGAGGCAGAGAAAATTCCTGACCCCGCCGGGAATCGAACCCGGGAACCCGGGCGTGGGAAGCGAGAACGCTACCGCACGACCACGAGATGCGGGCTGAATGAAGGGTAGAGCCACGGGTCGTAACACATATGAAATGTAACGTACACTGTTCAAAGTGCCGTCAATGTGAACGAGAGGTGTCCGAGACGTGTAACCAATGGCACCCTATACCATCATGCCGGGTGATACGCCAGTATGGCGATGACGAATACACGCTTCCAATGTGCGCTCACCGCGATGTCGCCAAACACGGATGCGACCATCATGATGCTGTAAACAGAACCTGGATACATTCGAAAAAATAACATTTAGCCATTCGTGCACCCAGGGTCGTCGTTGAGTACACAAATCGCAGGCGCTCCTGTCTGTGATGCAGCGTCAAGGGTAACCGCAGCCATGGTCTCCGAGCTGATAGTCCATGCTGCTGCAAACGTCGTCGAACTGTTCGTGCAGATGGTTGTTGTCTTGCAAACGTCCCCGTCTGTTGACGCAGGGATCGAGACGTGGCTGCACGATCCGTCACAGACATGCGGATAAGGTGCCTGTCGACTGCTCTTGATACGAGGCCGTTGGGATCCAGCACGGCGTTCTGTATTACCCTCCTGAACCCACCAATTCCATATTCTGCTAACAGTCATTGGATCTCGACCAACGCGAGCTGCAATGTCGCGATACGATAAACCGCAATCGCGATAGACTACAATCCGACCTTTCTCAAAGACGGAAACGTGACGGTACGCATTTCTCCTCCTTACACGAGGCATCAAACAACGTTTCACCAGGCAACGCCGGTCAACCGCTGTTTGTGTATGAGAAACCTCGTGTCAGCACGTTGTAGGTGTCGCCACCAGCGCCAACCTTGTGTGAATGCTTTTCATATCACAGCATCGTCTTCCTGTCGGTTAAATTTCGCGTGTGTAGCACGTCACCTTTGTGGTGTAGCAATTTTAGTGACCAGTATTGTACATTAGTATGTTCTGCAGAAACGATTAGCATTTGAAACATGCCGCCCCTTTGGATCAAGGTCAACATAGATATCGCAGCGCAATACCACCTACCGGCAAAATGTGCCTGCAGCTCTCGTTGTCGCTATAAACCGAAGTTAATGGATCAGTGTGACTTGAGCAGGTGTACAGGATACAAAAAATGGTTCAAATGGCTCTGAGCACTATGGGACTCAACTGCTGAGGTCATTAGTCCCCTAGAACTTAGAACTAGTTAAACCTAACTAACCTAAGGACAGCACAAACATCCATGCCCGAGGCAGGATTCGAACCTGCGACCGTAGCGGTCTTGCGGTTCCAGACTGCAGCGCCTTTAACCGCACGGCCACTTCGGCCGGCGTACAGGATACCTCGCAGACGTCTGCGCGAACCGTAGCGTTAGATCAGTGAATTTGAAAGAGGGCTCATTATTGGCATGAGAGAATGTGATGCATCCATCTAGGAAATTGCTGCTCGGTTGGGACGAAGTGTTTAGTCAGTGCAAGTCGTGTGTGGAGAATGGGTCAGGTTGCACCACCCAGACCCCGTCCCCCACCCTTCCCGCCAGATCAACACTTCATCCGAATATGATTGCAAGACAGATCTGCGTCCTCCCCTGTTCTGGCGCAAGGCTGGAGCAGTTTAACACGTTGCGCACTATCAGGGGTGACAGTAGGTAGCCGTTTATTACGGCATGGGTTACGTGAGCGTCGTCCACTTGACGAATGCGCAGAAACACGCTAGACGGCAATACTGTATGAAACGACGTCACTGGGAGCAGAAGTGGCATCAGATAGTGTTATCGGACGGTTCCAGGTCCTGTTTGTTTGAAAATGATGGCAGCTTTTTGGTTTGCTGCAGACAAGGGAAATACCATAGAAATTGCATTCGCACTAGACAAACAACGCCCACTCAAGGCCTTATGGCGTGGGCTGCTATTGCTTGCAACCAAAAAATCACAGTTGGTGCTTATCCATGGCACTGTGACCGGTGTGACGTACATGAATGACATCCTATTTCCCTGTAGCCATACCCTTTCTGCATAACACCAGAGGGGTCATTTTTCAGCAAGACAATGTACGACCACATGTTGCTACACGAACATGTGTCTCCTTGGTGTCACAGGATATCAGCCATTTGCCCTAGCCCGTCAAATCACCAGATTGTCGCCACTCGAAAATGTGTGGGATATGGACACTACGAACCAATGCCAACCACCACAGATGAACTTTTGGAACCAGGTGAATGCAGCATGGATACCCTTTCGCGCGGCCGGCCCGGGTGGCCGAGCGGTTCTAGGCGATACAGTCTGGAACCGCGAGACCGCTACGGTCGCAGGTTCGAATCCTGCCTCGGGCATGGATGTGTATGATGTCCTTAGGTTAGTTAGGTTTAAGTAGTTCTAAGTTCTAGGGGACTGATGACCACAGAAGTTAAGTCCCATAGTGCTCAGAGCCATTTTGAACCTTTCGCGCGTGGAACAAGTTATCAGGGTCCATGGTGGACCTTGTGCCACTAGGCAATAAGACACTGCTGAACTGCGGTGACTGAAATGCTAATCATTTCTGCAGACCATGCTAATGTACATATCCTGTGAATATGAACGTCCTACCTCTAGTCGTTCAAGGTGTGCTTTTTTCCTTTTTTCTTATATACTGGAGATGAGTGTACGTAACGCAGACAACCTTAAAAACTATCACTTTATAAGAACACTGTTCATTTTTTACAGGTGCTGTTCAAATGTGGAATGACTTTAATGGGCAAGTGCGAACTTTTTCCCGCTTAGCTACTAGTAGCGCGATCTCCATTTTGCATACACTTTCTAATCACAAAACATGAGGGTACCTCCACGGGCCAGTGCTGGCTACGAATGCCGCCTAGTGGTCAGAAGTACTATCGCTGACAAGTTCCTTAAAAAAAAAATTCTCACCCGCAATGGGCTCCACATAAGGCGAAATTCAGCTCATTAGAAACGATACAAAGTTATTAACAAGCCATCATCCTGACATGTTGTGTTTAGTGAAGTTCTACCGTATACAGGAATGTGATTGATCTCACTATGTACAGGTATTTGATTGATCTCACCAATAAGTCGGACAAAAAATAGGCAATTAAAACGATAATTTCCCTTGCAAATAAACTGTCTTCAAGTTGCACATTATGTCACGTATATTTACATTCTATGTTAACCCTCCAGTCCTGTACCAATCATCTATCCCCTGCAATTCGCTACACTCCACCAGCGCTGGCATAAAAGCAGCATACAAGTATCTTTGTACATACTGAAAAATGTAACAGAGGTCGGCAGCGTTTTTTCGCGGTCTGGATAGCATTTTAGATGACGACCTACGTTAGCGGTTAAAAATGGCTCTGAGCACTATGTGACTTAACATATGTGGTCATCAGTCCCCTAGAACTTAGAACTACTTAAACCTAACTAACCTAAGGACATCACACACATCCATGCCCGAGGTACGTTAGCGGATTACGACGTATGTCGACGATATTTTAATCACAGAAGATAGTTGGAAAGAGCATAATAATAACTTGAATGGTTTATTGCGGACGTTGAAGCAGTATGGGGAACCGTGCGTAATGGATAGTCATATTTCCACAGACAGAAGGTGAATTTTCTTGGCTATGTAATCTTGGCAGAAGGACTTTCTCCTGACCTGAAAAAATTAGATGCAATTAAACATTATGTCACGCCAACAACACGAAAGCAATTACGAGGATTTTTGGGTCTAATCTGATTTTACAAAAAGTTTATTTACATCGACAGTCTTGCCTCCCCACGCCTATGTGCCCTTCCTGACAAGAAAACACCACAGGTATGGAATGAGATCACAGAGTTTCAGACATTGAAAGAAGCGTAGATGCCTGCGCCAGTTCTTTCGTATCATGATTTGAGCAGAGAGTTCTGTATGGCCACTGACTCAGACAAAAACGGAACACATCGTCCGAACAGGACATGAAGGCCCAACGGAACGGGCCGGCCGCCGTGTCATCCTCAGGACTGAGGCGTCATCGGATGCGGATATGGAGGGGCATGTAGTCAGCACACCGCTCTCCAGGCCATTGTCAGTTTTCGTGGCCGGAGCCGCTACTTCTCAATCAAGTAGCTCCTCAGTTGGCCTCACAAGGGCTGAGTGCACCCCACCCACTTGCCAACAGCACTCTGCTGACCCAGAGGGTGACCCATCCAAGTGCTGGCCAAGCCCGATAGTACTTAACTTCGGTGATCTGACGGAAAAAACGGGATATGGCGTTGAAATTTACCAAGAATATGAAACAAAAAATGGCATCGAAAGTAAGCCAGTAGGATTCAGGAGTCGGGTTCTGTCAAAAATTTGACAGAATCCACGCCGTCATAGAACTGGAGGCACACATGACAGTTTGGAAGTTCCAGAAATTCAGATATATCCTTTTAGAACGCAAGACATGTGTAAATGGATCATAAAGATCTTCAGTTACTGTTGACATCCGAGTTGAACCCAGGAAAACTAGGGATATGGGTGTTGTACCTACAACAGTACAAGCTCACCTCTGTACATACGCTGGGGTCAAACGAATATAACTGCAGGCAGCCTCTGCAGAACCCCTGTAGGGTTAACCAGTGAAATGCAGGAAGGTCTACAAGAGAATAATATTTGTATCTTTTGTCTACGAAAGTTGCGTTCGAAAATTATATCACTGCTTCTATGCGAGATATAGTAAGAGAACAGGACAGGGACCCTGATTTACGAAAGATTGAAGAGAGGTGGAAAGATAAAGAACAAGTTATAATTAGGTAGTATGTCCTTGTGAGAAAGAAAATATTATTTTTCAGAAGAAATGTCGATGACTGATTGTGGGTACTCTGTATACAAAGGAATTGATTAATAAGCTTATTTATTACACTCGTCCGAGCTATGCTCATTTCGGCCTACGAAATTTTTTCTCAAACTAAAAACATTATGCCATTTTAAGAATATGGAAAGACGAATTAGCAAGGTGTTGTCCATTTCGAAAACTTGCTAAATGACACAGCACAATACTCAAAAACATCAAACACCCTTGCACTCAATCGTCCCTACCAAACAAAAACGATTAGGTGCAGCGATCTCTTAGGGCCCATTCCTAGAACAATGAGAGGTCACTGTTATGTCTTTAGCTCCGTGAACTGTCCGCCCCCAGTAGCTGAGTGGTCAGCGCGACAGAGTGTCAATCCTAAGGGATCGGGCTCGATTCCCGGCTGGGTCGGAGATTTTCTCCCCTCAGGGACTGGGTGTTGTGTTGTCCTAATGATCACCATTTCATCCCCACCGACGCGCAAGTCGCCGAAGAGGCGTCAAATCGAAAGACTTGCACCCGGCGAACGGTCTACCCGACGGGAGGCCCTAGTCACAAGACATTTCCGTGAATTAACTTCGAAAAATGTAGCCCTAACTCCGTTACAGAAAGCGACAGCCATGATTGTTTTCATGGCACTCTATATGGACTTCTTGGCACAAATAGGGCATTTGGAGAAATTAATCACGGACAACGGCCCGCAATTCCGTTCTTGGAGAGGGGTTACAGCCATGAAAAGACCTAGTCTACACCTGTCTTTATTTCGTCCTTCCATCCTGCTTTGAACTCTGTTGAACGTGTCATAAAAGATCTGGGGGATCTCTGCAGAGTCTGTTGTGACAGGCAGCACACTATCTGGGATATCCTTCTCTCAGAACTATTCCAGGAGGTGTTGAGTGAGTTACCACACGGCACCACTGAGCTTCTGCCAATTACTGTGTTGAGAAACCGCTAACCGTCTCCCAGCTGTAGGACGCAACACGAAGTGCTGGTTAATTTGGATGTGAACAATATTAAAGCAGCTGCCGAAAAGAGGAAACTATGGGCAGATCGTAAAGCAAACTGAGACATTTCGTAAGTGGTCAGATAAGAACTATCATATCGGCTATCGAACAAACAGAAGTCTTTCTGCCACAAATTCTTTTCCATCTATAAGGGTCCGTTCAGGATTCGAAGATTGGCCCTCACCAACGCATTTCAGACTCAGACTTTGAAAAGTAAAAAGTTATTTAGGTACATGACATTAACCACATTAAACCTTTCCTGGAGTAATGCATTTAACGTAAGACAAGTCACTACTAATACAACAAAGAAGTAGTAGTCGGCTGATTAATACGTAACATGTTTTTCTTGTGTTATGTTATACCATTTTTGTGTGTGTTTTTGAACTTTATTTTGTGTCTTTGGGAAATAATGAAACAGAACAGCTATTAAGTGTTGTAAGTAGGCTGTTTAGGTTTTTATGCTGGTAACGCCACGTAGCGCTCTATATGAAAATCACTGGCTGTGCTGTGTGCAGTCTGTGGCTGGTTGGCATTGTTGGAACATTCGCTATTGCAGTGTTGGGCAGTTGGATGTGAACAGCGCGTAGCGTTGCGCAGTTGGAGGTGAGCCGCCAGCAGTGGTGGATGTGAGGAGAGAGATGGCGGAGTTTTGAGAGCGGATGATCTGGACGTGTGTCCATCAGAGACAGTAAATTTGTAATACTGGATATCATGAACTGATATATGTATTATGACTTTTGAACACTATTAAGGTAAATACATGTTTTTTCTCTATCAAAATCTTTCATTTGCTTATTATGCCTATCAGTAGTTAGTGCCTTCAGTAGTTTGAATCTTTTATTTAGCTGGCAGTAGTGGCGCTCGCTGTGTTGCAGTAGTTCGAGTAACGACAATTTTTGTGAGGTAAGTGATTCATGAAATGTATAGGTTATTGTTAGTTAGGGCCATTCTTTTGTAGGGGTTATTGAAAGTCAGATTGCGTTGCGCTAAAAATATTGTGTGTCAGTTAAGTGATGCGCACAATAGGTAAAGAGCGAAATGCCTGAGTACGTTCAGTTCTGCACAGCTGTTTGAAAATCAAATAATGTAAGAGGTTTACCAGCACAGTAATTCATAAATTTTTCTATATGTTTTTGTTATGCTTACTTTTGTGTTACAAGTAGTTGTGTGTGAGAGAAAGGAAGACGAAGTTCCGTGGCCGGCCGGAGTGGCCATGCGGTTCTAGGCGCTTCAGTCTGGAACCACACTACCGCTACGGTCGCAGGTTCGAATCCTGCCTCGGGCATGGATGTGTGTGATGTCCTTAGGTTTGTTAGGTTTAAGTAGTTCTAAGTTCTAGGGGACTGATGACCTCAGATGTTAAGTCCCATAGTGCTCAGAGCCATTTGAACCATTTTGAACGAAGTTCCGTACTGAGATTCTGTCATATTGATTAGTGTGTAATTTTGCGTCTAAGCATACGCTACTGCAAAAGTTATGGTAGTTAATGAGATGAATTAATTATATGTGCGGAACTTAAACATCTCACCAGAACGTTCTTATGAAAAGTTAGATTTGGGCAGTAGATCAATATGTGTCAATGAGAAAGGTGCTTATCCACGTGTTTTGTACTTGCTGTTGCACATGCGTCATATACTCAGCTTAATGTATGGGGATTTTGTAAGGTGGCTATAATTTCGCACCTTACAAGCACTCGTCTACATACTTTGCCGCTATTTACAACTGGAATTAGGTATCATTTGATAGGTTGTACCTTGTATATATGAATATTTAAAGAAGACTGACATTGTCACGTACACCCTGTAAATAGTTGTTAACACCTATTGCATGAAAGGTTTATTATCGAAACGGCGTAATGAATGATTGCCTTTGCTAGTAGAGGTTGGAACGCCAGTGGAAATGAAACGGCAGGCGTAACTCAGGCCCTGGGTGGAAAAGCCTGCACAGGTGTGTAGGTCCTGGTTAACACAGGAAGTAACCCAAGACGGACTGTCGGGGCACCTGAGCGCACCTGAGCGCTGAAGCACGATACAGCTGCGGCTGGGCGGTTTTGTAGTGGGGCCAGAAAGGTAACTGGATAATACTTTGGAAACTCTGAAAAATCTTGGACGCCATAGAGAAACGAGCAAGCGTTACCTCGGAAATCACGCAGGGTGGATTAGTTCCGAGGATTTTTACTCTGAGAAGCGTACCATTGTATGGATTCATAATTAACGGAAATTCCTTGCAAACTTTCCGTGCTGGACGACAAAAGTCTAAAATATAGTTGGTCGGCGTTCGGAAGAATCTGTAGAGCGGGAGGATATTCCGTGGTTTCGAGAGTATGATTAGTTTTCTGCAGTAACGAGTACGGTGATACTGCTAACTGCTTCAGCTTATTAGGACTATAAACCTAAACAGCTGTGATCACGTAACTTTTATTTCCACTGAGGTTGCACACCACTGTATATCATCTTTGAAAGTAATGTCTTCTAGTGTTTGGTACGTAGATGATGTCAGTCATCTCGCATTATTTATATTAGATCATGTAGCCATAAAAAGGGGCAGATTTGGGCACGTGATCAGTAATATTAGTTAGGAAATTCATTTGTGTCTCTTTATGTGCATTGGACATTCTTATATAAACATCTATGATATATAAACTGGTTTTAATCTACAATAAATATACAAACAGAAACAGCATTTATCATTTTATAGTTACTACACTACTGGCCATTAAAACTGCTACACCAAGAAGAAATGCAGATGATAAACGGGTATTCATTGGACAAATATATTATACTAGCTAGCACTGACATGTGATTACATTTTCACGTAATTTTGGTTCTTAGATCCTGAGAAATCAGTATCCAGCACAGCCACCTCTGGCCGAAATGCGAACAAGAGGTGACCGAGACGTGTAAGCAATGCCACGCCATACCATCACGCTGGGTGATACGCCTATATGGCGATGACGAATACACGCTTCTAATGTGCGTTCACCGCGATGTCGCCAAACACGGATGCGACCATAATGATGCTATAAACAGAACTTGGATTCGTCCGAAAAAATGACGTTTTGCCATTCTTGCACCCAGGTTCGTCGTTGAGTACTTCATCGCAGGCGCTCCTGTCTGTGATGCAACGTCAAGGGTAACCGCAGCCGTGGTCTCCGAGCTGATAGTCCATGCTGCTGCAAACGTCGTCGAACTGTTCGTGCAGATTGTTGTTGTCTTTCAAACGTCGCCATCTGTTGACTCATGGCTCGAGACGTGGCTGCACGATCCGTTACAGCCATGTGGATAAGATGCCTGTCATCTCGACTGATAGTGATAGGAGGCCGTTGGGATCCAGCACGGCATTCCGTATTACCCTCCTGAACCCACCGATTCCATATTCTGCTAACAGTCATTGGATCTCGACCAACGCGAGCAGCAGTGTCGCAACACGATAAACGGCAATCGCTATAAGCTACAATCCGACGTAGTGGAAACGTGATGGTACGCATTTCTCCTCCTTACACGAGGCATCACAACAACGTTTCACCAGGCAACGCCGGTCAACTGCTGTTTGTGTATGAGAAATCGGTTGGAAACTTTCCTCATGTCAGCACGTTGTAGGTGTCGCCACCGGCGCCAACCTTGTGTGAATGCTTTGAAAAGCTAATCATTTGCATATCACAGCATCTTCTTGCTTTCGGTTAAATTTAACGTCCGTAGTACGTCATCTTCGCGGTCTAGCAATTTTAATGGCTAGTAGTGTAGTTCTCTTAATCATTCATTTTTGTTTATTTTGTAATTTACATGTTAAAGAGCAAGAAGGGGGAGGTAATTTCACCATTAAGAGATCCTAAGATCTGCTTCAGGCAATAGTCATACAGGGCCAAATCTTCATTTTCGCGTTCAGTATTTTCTATTGCGCACATTCATTTTACACCCGCCAGGAGTAGCATCTTGGGTATGGCTTACCCTGCCCGGATCCCATTTTTAATGTTTAGGAGTTATTCGTAGTGATCACCAGCATGCGTATGTAGTAGGCAATGGTAAAATCACGCGATAAAATTAAAAATAATATTTGTTTCTTTTATTGTATTTCTTTTCAGAAGCGTTGCGCTTAAGCCCGCTGGCTGCAGTTTATTGATGTTAATGTTATGCCATTGGTCGTTGTATTTTTTTGTATTGTAACGACACTGCTCGTTCACGACGTTGCCCTTAGCTTAGCTTCTTTGTTGAAGATGTTTTATATGATGTGCCCGTTACATAATAAATGTGGGTTGTGTAAATTGTGGGATCACTCCGTGATAACAAGGGCGAAAACGTGCTTAGTAGCACAACAGATCACTAGTTGTAACAATATAGAAATGGCAGATACACGGGGTAGTCAAGAAAGCCTATGGGATGAGAAAGAGTTGGTTTTGTTAGCAGAAAGATGGGTCACACTTTCTGCCATAGAACCAGCACCCAGCATTATGCTACTACCAGTAATGATGTAACTTCCCGGATCCTCCCGAAACCATCTGAAGATGAACCTGAAAAGGTTCGAAAACCGGTTCACGTAATAAAGCATTATTATTCAAAAAAGTGACTGGTTGCAGTTGTGTATAACTTATTTACATTCAATATACAGTCACGGTTCTAAAATATCCGTAATGGATAAGCATAATTGAGAGAAGAGTTAAAATAGAAGATCACGTGTTATGTAGACGAGACACACTGGAAGCAACAACATGATGGAACGAGAGGCTAACGGCACAGCTGGAGAGAAAAGCGTAAGCAAGGGACACCGTCGGTAAGCCAAAGCCATGTCACGGACGCGGCAAACATCAGGCCTATTCAAATGCGGCTACCTAAAAACCTCAGGTGGCACACAATGATTGAGCAGGTGGTAAGCAGAATTCGCAACAGCCTTGCTGGGTCAGATGAAGATGAGTGTTACACGGCCTCTAATGACTTTTCTCCACTATTGTATTACACGATGGAGACGAGATATGCAAATTACACATATGATACTGTCAGTGAATCCTACAGCGCAACTGCTAATATCTGTACAAAACTGTAAACTCTATTTGCTTTTTCTTCTGCTGTTCTCTGCCAGACAGAGACTGATAAACATTATAACCCGTATCAGTTAGTCACCTGGCACCGACTTCTGAGGAATCTGTGTCACACAAAACAACTCAAGTTCCATGTATAATGTCACCAAACAGATAACCTACTTGTCCACAATTAAAGATATCCTTATCCAAAATTCAATATTTACGTATATCAAGAGAAATAAGGGGCATGAAGAGCAGAAGAGTGGGAACACAAACATAATAGAAAGAAGAAACACAAAGAACTGAAGACTAGATACCATTACACTTCTCTTAGCCTGCACGGAAGAATTTTAGGTGACCTGTAAAGATCCTACCTAACTGTACCTCCCTCATACTGTGTGCAAATTCGATGAAAACTTGGCTGTTTCAAAATATACACCCACTTATCTTGCTGTATATTCCAAGGATCATTCCACATCATCAACTCTGCAAGAGACTTGTAACCTGACGGGATCAAGAATGGGCTGAGAGTCCAAAGACTGACTTGCAAAGCCACCATGACCGATCTCAAACAAGTTGTTGAACCAATCTTCGCTTCCTAAACTTCACAAAAACTCTAGCTTTCATCCCCATACATAAATAAAGGTGAAAAGTGTGTTGCAAAATCCGCGTCAGTGTGCGACTCTTGAGAAAAAGGGCATATAATTCGTTGAATATTGAACAGTTACACCCAGAAACTAACAGTTTCCGATATATTTATCATTTTGTAAACGTCTTGTACTTACTTTTCAGGGTAGTCTAAAAAATATGATTGTGTATATATTCATGTAAAAAGTTATTGTTTGTCATTCTCTTTGATAATGATGTTATGTGCTTCACTGTTTTTACATATTTGTCTATTTATTTATGTGAAATTATTCTTTGTCATTTTCTTTGATAGTGATGCTATGGGTTTTAACATTTTAATGCATTACATTTTTATACACTGTGAACAAGAACATTAGTTCAAATTGGTGGTTGATCCGAACTCTTATTACAAATATTTGTTGTCACAGTAAATGTAAATGCAGTTGTCAAAGAATGCTTTACAACATAATATTTTTGAAATGTTCAAAGAGTATACACGTTAGGAAAACACTAGACTTGGACAATCAGTTTGTGAAATGATTTTTTTTTTTAATGCAAGCCAAGAGCATAAAGATGACCAAATAAAATTATGCAGGATATTTTACAGACTTTTATATAATTGTGTAATGATCAACAGACAACCTCTAGAATAATTGACATAACTGCTTGTTTTGCATGTTAATGGTTTAATGAACCACATGTAAATTATTGGATGAACACTTTGAAAAGATTAGGATACTTTAATATTTCTTGCCTCAACCTATGTCTTAGGGATGGATCAATGACAGAGAGCATGTACCTTAAGTCTAAAGAAAGACAGGAACTGCTATTTTTGAAAGAGCATAAAAAAATGTAATATTAGTTAAATTTCATCTGATAACATGGGTTATTTTGCGTATTAGTGCATATTCCATTTGTCATGTCTAGAAAAATTGTTCCAAACATAAGTAGTAGACTGATTAAATAATAAACATGCAGTAAATAAATATATGGCAGTAAACCCATGAATGAACTCTGATGGCTGTAGAAGAACTAATCATCATTCAATTGTTCCTCTGCCCTCGTATTCTTATTAGTTCGCTTGTACAGACAACTGATGGTTATATTATTTCGTAATAGATGAGATAATACTATAAGAATTACCCCATCCTAGTACAAAATAGTTCATTAGGTGGGGGTATTGTGAGATGACTATAATTTTGCACCTTACAAGCTCTCGTCTACATACTTTGCCGTTATTTACAACCAGATTTAGGTATTATTTCATACGTTGGACATCGTGTATATGAATATTTAAAGAAGACTGACATTGTCACGTACACCTTGAGAATAGTTGTTAACACTTATTGCATGAAAGGTGATGGAGTGTCTTTATTATCGAAACAACGTAATGAATTATTGCCTATACTTGTAAAGGTTGGAACGCCAGTGGAAATGAAATGGCAGGCGTAACTCAGGACCTGGGTGGAAAAGCCCACACAGGTGCGTTGGTCCTGCTTAACACAGGAAGTAACCCAAGACGGACTGTCGGGGCAACAGAGCAATGAAGCACAATACAGCGGCGGCTGGCCGGTTTGTAGTGGGGCCAGAAGGATAACCGGATAATACTTCAGGAAAATCTTGGACGCCACAGAGAGGAACGTGGGAGCGTTACGTCAGAAATCACTCAGGCTGCGTTATTTCCGAGGATTTTTACTCTGAGAAGTGTACCATTGTACGAATTCCTAATTAATAGATATAGGTATTTCCTCGCAAACTTTCCGTGCTGGACGACAAAAGTCTAAAATATGGTTGGTCGGCGTTTGAAAGACTCTGTAGAGAGGGAGAATATTCCATGGTTTCGAGGATATGATTAGTTTTCTGCAGTAACGAGGGAGGGGAGCCGAGCTTTGCTGGGAAACCAGCGGTGGAGAGAAAGAGGTCTTCCATTTTGAGCACCTGTGTTTGACGGTCGTTCAGTATCAACTTTTGTTGGTACAGATGGACTTGCTGTCTTTGCTCTCAGGTGGTTTTATAGTTAGTGAACAGTTAGGCACTGCACTGTTGCGAACTTATATGATTCTGGACTTCGCCTCCAGCTAGGGAGTCGTCGTTGAGTACACAGCGTTTAGTGATTGGGAGCACTTCTTCTGCCTATACTCACGTTGAGACGTTATCTGGACCTCGTTCTTGTGGCTGGGAGTTCGCGTTTCTCGTCTGTAGAACACAAAGAGGAGAAGGCAGTATTAGATTGTACTAGTCAAAAGACCGTCTTCTGCTGTCCTAGTGCTTGATTGAGCTGTTTTTATATTTTGTACCTGGGAGTCTTCCGTCATCGAAGACGTGTACGAGAACCATCACTCCGATGCACCAGACGTAGTACATATCGCTAATTGTTTCGGCTTATTAGGCTTGTAAAGCCATAAAAAGGGGCAGCTTTGGGCAACTGACCAGTAATATAGTTAGGAGTCCGCAGCTCGTGGTCATGCGGTAGCGTTCTCGCTTCCCACGCCCGGGTTCACGGGTTCGATTCCCGGCGGGGTCAGGGATTTTCTCTGCCTCGTGATGACTGGGTGTTGTGTGCTGTCCTTAGGTTAGTTAGGTTTAAGTAGTTCTAAGTTCTAGGGGACTGATGACCATAGATGTTAAGTCCCATAGTGCTCAGAGCCATTTGAACCATTTTTGCCATTAGTTAGGAAATTCATTTGTGTCACTTTATTTCCTTAGGACTTTGATAATATTTCTGATATATAAAGGGGTTTTAATTTGCAGGAAAGGTACAAGTAGAAACAGTATTTATCATTTTGTAGTTACTAGTTCTCTTAATCATTCATTTATGTTTATGTTGTAATTTATACACTCCTGGAAATGGAAAAAAGAACACATTGACACCGGTGTGTCAGACCCACCATACTTGCTCCGCACACTGCGAGAGGGCTGTGCAAGCAATGATCACACGCACGGCACAGCGGACACACCAGGAACCGCGGTGTTGGCCGTCGAATGGCGCTAGCTGCGCATCATTTGTGCACCGCCGCCGTCAGTGTCAGCCAGTTTGCCGTGGCATACGGAGCTCCATCGCAGTCTTTAACACTGGTAGCATGCCGCGACAGCGTGGACGTGAACCGTATGTGCAGCTGACGGACTTTGAGCGAGGGCGTATAGTGGGCATGCGGGAGGCCGGGTGGACGTTACCGCCGAATTGCTCAACACGTGGGGCGTGAGGTCTCCACAGTACATCGATGTTGTCGCCAGTGGTCGGCGGAAGGTGCACGTGCCCGTCGACCTGGGACCGGACCGCAGCGACGCACGGATGCACGCCAAGACCGTAGGATCCTACGCAGTGCCGTAGGGGACCGCACCGCCACTTCCCAGCAAATTAGGGACACTGTTGCTCCTGGGGTATCGGCGAGGACCATTCGCAACCGTCTCCATGAAGCTGGGCTACGGTCCCGCACACCGTTAGGCCGTCTTCCGCTCACGCCCCAACATCGTGCAGCCCGCCTCCAGTGGTGTCGCGACAGGCGTGAATGGAGGGACGAATGGAGACGTGTCGTCTTCAGCGATGAGAGTCGCTTCTGCCTTGGTGCCAATGATGGTCGTATGCGTGTTTGGCGCCGTGCAGGTGAGCGCCACAATCAGGACTGCATACGACCGAGGCACACAGGGCCAACACCTGGCATCATGGTGTGGGGAGCGATCTCCTACACTGGCCGTACACCACTGGTGATCGTCGAGGGGACACTGAATAGTGCACGGTACATCCAAACCGTCATCGAACCCATCGTTCTACCATTCCTAGACCGGCAAGGGAACTTGCTGTTCCAACAGGACAATGCACGTCCGCATGTATCCCGTGCCACCCAACGTGCTCTAGAAGGTGTAAGTCAACTACCCTGGCCAGCAAGATCTCCGGATCTGTCCCCCATTGAGCATGTTTGGGACTGGATGAAGCGTCGTCTCACTCGGTCTGCACGTCCGGCACGAACGCTGGTCCAACTGAGGCGCCAGGTGGAAATGGCATGGCAAGCCGTTCCACAGGACTACATCCAGCATCTCTACGATCGTCTCCATGGGAGAATAGCAGCCTGCATTGCTGCGAAAGGTGGATATACACTGTACTAGTGCCGACATTGTGCATGCTCTGTTGCCTGTGTCTATGTGCCTGTGGTTCTGTCAGTGTGATCATGTGATGTATCTGACCCCAGGAATGTGTCAATAAAGTTTCCCCTTCCTGAGACAATGAATTCACGGTGTTCTTATTTCAATTTCCAGGAGTGTATGTTAAAGAGCAAGAAGGTGCAGATAATTTCACCATTAAGAGATCCTAAGATCTGCTTCAGGGGGTAGTCATTCAGGGCCAAATCTTAATTTTCGCGTTCAGTATTTTCCATTGGGCACATTGATTTTACACCCGCCGGGAGTAGCATCTTGGAATTTGTGTCTTTGATCACTGACAGGTGAGCAGTTTGTGTTCTTGGTCGCCGACAGCGTGACGTATACGTTGTTATGGAGTAGTTTTGATGGATATATTGTGTGGGGCATGAAAGGGGACATTTGGTGTATAGGAGCACTGTTATGTGTGGGTAGACGTGGAATGCTGGGAAATCACTCGAAATAAAGAGAATCATAGTCTGGACCATGTTAAAACGACCATCAGTCACTAGTGCGACGGTGTTTCAGGAAACATATTAGGCGAAGTTGTTAGGGCAATAATAATTTCAACATATGCACACAAAAACGTTTGTAAGAAAAGGGAAAATGAAGCTTAGCTCACCAAGTTGTAAATAGTTCCAGCCTATGAGTATGTCACAGTAAACTAGTGATTGCAATTCAGATTCGTGTGGTCATTTGCATTATTATTATAACTTCGAGAAAAAACATAAGTTTTGTACATTAAACGTTGTATTTGGTGTATGTTTAATATATTGCGGAATAATGATTGAGACACATAAATATTTCGGCCAAGGTGTGCAATAGAAGTGGTGTATCTGAACGAATTGTGTGATAAAGGTGCTTTGAAAGAGGTAAGAGTGAAAGGTGAAAGTCAGGTGATATCTTCCCCTGTATGAGACATAAGGTGGTAACAATTTCAAACATGTATCATAACAATGGTGCTGGAAGGAGATACACTACTGGCCATTAAAATTGCTACACCACGAAGTTAACGTGCTACAGACGCTAAATTTAACGGACAGGAAGAAGATGCTGTGATATGCAAATGATTAGCTTTTCAGAGCATTCACACAACGTTGGCGCCGGTGGCGACACCTATAACGTGCTGACAAGAGAAAAGTTTCCAACCGATTTCTCATACACAAACAGCAGTTGACCGGCGTTGCCTGGTGAAACGTTGTTGTGATGCCTCCTGTAAGGAGGAAAAATGCGTACCATCACGTTCCCAACTTTGATAAAGGTCGAACTATAGCCTATCGCGATTGCGGTTTAACGTAGCGACGTTGCTGCTCTCGTTGGTCGAGATCCAATGACTGTTAGCAGAATATGGAATCGGTGGGTTCAGGAGGGTAATACGGAACGCCGTGCTGGATCCCAACTGTCTCGTATCACTAGCAGTCGAGATAACAGGCATCTTATCTGCATGGCTGTAACGGATCGTGCAGCCACATCTCGAACACTGAGACAACAGATGGTGACGTTTGCAAGACAACAACCATCTGAACGAACAGTTCGACGACGTTTGCAGCAGCATGAACTATCAGCTCGGAGACCATGGCTGCGGTTGCCCTTGACGCTGCATCACAGACAGGAGCGCCTGCGATGGTGTACTCAACGACGAACTTGGGTGCACGAATGGCAAAACGTCATTTTTTTGGATGAATCCAGGTTCTGTTTTGAGCATCACGATGGTCGCATCCGTGTTTGGCGACATCGCGGTGAACGCAATTTGAAAACGTGTATTCGTCATCGCCATACTGCCGTATCACCCGGCGTGATGGTATAGGGTGCCATTGGTTACACGTCTCGGTCACCTCTTGTTCGCATTGTCGGCACTTTGAACAGTGGACGTTACATTTCAGATTTGTTACGACCCGTGGCTCTACCCTTCGTTCGATCCCTGCGAAACCCTACATTTCAGCAGGGTAATGCACGACCGCATGTTGCAGGTCCTGTGCGGGCCTTTCTGGATACAGAAAATGTTCGACTGCTGCCCTGGCCAGCACATTCTCCAGATCTCTCACCAACTGAAAACGTCTGGTCAATAGTGGCCGCGCAACTGGCTCGTCACAATACGCCAGTCACTACTTTTGATGAACTGTGGTATCGTGCTGAAGCTGCATGGGCAGCTGTACCTGTACACACCATCCAAGCTTTGTTTGACTCAATGTCCAGGCGTATCAAGGCCATTATTACGGCCAGAGGTGGTTGTTCTGGGTACTGATTTCTCAGGATGTATGCACCCAAATTGCGTGAAAATGTAATCACATGTCAGTTCTAGTATAATATATTTGTCCAATGAATACCCGTTTATCATCTGCATTTCTTCTTGGTGTAGCAATTCTAATGACCAGAAGTGTAGTTTCATGGATTAATGCCACAGCATGTATCTAATAGTACGATTTTCCTGTATATCCATCCTGAGCCACTGCATTTCCGACTGATCAAACCCAAAAACCATTGAATATGGGATAAAATGATAAATCTAACGTAAATTTTGTACTTATCGCATATGTTAAATTAATAATGACAATACAAGGACAGGCTACGCACTTAAAACAAGCAAATTAATTAACCCTTCATCTTCACATTACTTTGTATAATTCGTTTATTCTATTTCGTTGTTCATAATGACAAAGCCTGGTCAAGTGGTCCTAGACTTCCGAAGTCAGGATATTTCATAATGTTCGGTTTGCTCATATCTTGATCACAGGATATTTCTATTCATGTTTTACGTTGTACTAAACACAAGTAAGAGAATTCTTGTCGACCTGTACAGAGACGCTGAGAACGAGGGAGCAGACAACGGTCCTTCTGTCTCGTGACCAGAGGATAGCGCAAGTGGTAACGTCTAATGACAGGCCGCAGCTGGCGATGCTCTGGTTGTCAGAGGGCCTCCCCTCACAATGCAGCAGGTAGCGGCCGGCGAATGGCAGGCCGAATAAGCAGGCTGAATGAGCTTAGCCACAGCACCTGGGGTGAGTTAGCCTCCCTAGGGCGTGTCGCAGCAAGCGGATTGCCGCAGCTGCTACAGCTCAACTTGGCGAACGCTGTCGGCACAGCTCTGTAAATGAGATTAACTGTCAGCACTCCTGTCACAAAAGCAATGGAGTTAAGAGACTAAACAGCCCTCCACTTGTCTTAGTAATCTGCAGGATGCTACAAATAACTAACATCATGTCGGAGGATCAACAGAGAAGAACTTACCATTTATTCTTTTCCAACTGTAGGAAATAACTGTACCGACCCCTTGACGTTCCCATGAACCTTCCTGTACCATACCATGTAAATGGGATCAAACGGCACGACCTATTTTCGACTTCTTTGTGGAAACGTGAAGAATAGGTCCGCAATACAAAGCTGAACTTCTCAGGCATTTCCGAGTACTCACTTGAAGATGAACACTGTTCATTCCACTTGTCATGGGACAATGTTATTCTGATGAGTGACAATAACGACATGAAACTTCCTCGCAGATTAAAACTGTGTGCCGGGCCGAGACTCGAACTCGGGACCTTTGCCTTTCGCGGGCAAGTACTCTACCAACTGAGCTACCCAAGCACGACTCATGCCCCGCCCCCACAGCTTTACTTCTGCCAGTACCTCGTCTCCTACCTTCCAAACTTTACAGAAGCTCACCTGCGAACCTTGCAGAACTAGCACTCCTGAAAGAAAGGATACTGCGGAGACGTGGCTTAGTCACAGCCTGGGGCATGTTTCCAGAATGAGATTTTCACTATGCAGCGGAGTATGCGCTGATAAGAAACTTCCTGGCAGATTAAAACTGTGTGCTGGGCCGAGACTCGAACTCGGGACTTTTGCCGTTTGCGGGCAAGTGCTCTACCAACTGAGCTACCCAAGCACGACTCACAGCTTTACTTCTAGGAGTACCTCGTCTCCTACCTTCCAAACTTTACAGGAGCTCTTCTGCGAACTCTCATTCTAATAACGACATGCTTTGCTGCACACGCCTATAAGGAACTAGATCTGGCACTGTTTATGAAGAGGCTAATTTCTCAACATACTTCATGCTTAGGCAACCGACTGAGTAGCACACTCTTGAAGGAAGAAAACAACGTGGCAATGCCATGTAAATATTCATTTCTACCTTAATCAAGTTTCGTCAGTCTAAATCCTTTTCCTCTTCCGAAACAATTGTGTGCCATTAATTGAAATCCCAGGTGTCTGTGCGCTGTAAATACGACTAGTGCTCAGTGCTAAAATATAAAGTCATGTGCAGATCGTAAGAAACCGAGGGTAAGTTTTATACTTTGTGTTTTTCTTATTTTCGCTGGCCAGCATAAAAAGTCGTCTAGAGCAACATAATTGTAACATGTGCCATTCATGTAGGTTCAAAATTAACGTCTCTACTTTGGGTTTATCTTTTCGAATATATAAAGAAATATATTTGATGGAAGAGAATATTGTTTAGATGTATCTGTCAGTTGCTGTCACCTCAGTCTTGCGTTTTTATAAAATACAGGATGATTAACGAAGTAATGCAAATATTTTAATGTTATTCTACAAGTAAAACTGAAGAAAAACGTTCATATAAACGTAGGTCCGCAAATGTTTAGTTACGGAGTTACGGCTAATAAAAGACTTTACCCGAAATTTAGCAACTTTGCGAATATGAAGCCATCGCAAAACTGTACAAGGTGAAAGTAAAGCACGATTTCCATTTACTTTGCTGTGATTGGTCTGGTGATCTAATACAACATATTCCAGACGTGTATCTGCAGTAGTTTTCCAGAACTTCCGGAGAAGTAAAGATTATCATACAAGTAAATTTGTTTACTTTCCATTAAGAATGTAGAAACTGAAACGTGGGACTTAGGGAAAGCAGGAAGGGTGGACGGGGCCCAATCAGTTACCGTTGGTTGCACAGAAAACACATACATTTTATTTTTAAAAAGCAAAACTCTCAACAATCATTTTTTTAAAAAAATTACTACACTGATGGCTGAAAGCCTTATAAGAAGAATTGCAAGTTATGTCGGCTGAAGGCCACAAGCAATGTTACAAACAATCAACGGCTGAAGGCCTCATTAAGAAGGTTGAAAATTATTCATGGACTGAAGGCCACAAGCAATTTCAGAATACACAAGGGCTGAAGGCCTGAATTACAAATAAGGTGGACAATTACACTTTAAAAATACTAAAACCCATTCTAATAATCTTAATGACTTGTAACAAGCTATACTGATGGCTAAAGGCCTCACTAAAACAGGATTGAAAATTATTTGCCGGCTGAAGGCCACAAGCAATGTTACAAACAATTAACAGCTGAAGGCCCGATTAAGAAAGGATTCAAAATGACTGGGAACTGAAGGCCACAAGCAATTTTCAGAATGCTCAACGACTGAAGGCCTGAATTACAGGCAAGGAAGGCAGTTGCATGTTAGAATACTATAACCCTTTTAAACAATCTTAAAGAACTGATGGTTGCAGGCCTTATTAAGAGAAAATTAAAATTATTTGTCAGCTTAAAGCCACAAGCAGTATTACAAACAATTAATGGCTGAAGGTCGGAATTACTAGTGGAGAAGGTAATAACATGTTAAAACATTAGGATAAATTTTAAACAATTATGAGGACTTGTCCAAATAAGACAGAGTGATCCACAGACAGTGCTCCCTGGATCAACCTGAGGAAGGTGACTACAGCTGTGTAAGCAGTGAGACAGGCAGCCAAGAGTTGTACTCACGTAACGGGATGGCAACTCACACTAGGGGTAGCTTAAGCGCCGACCGCCCGACTAACCAATCCACCTAACGTCCGATCACCAGTACAATGACGGAATGTTTTTAGGCAAGGGCGAAGAGGCGGACAGCACTATGTCTTCAGAAAAACACACAAGACCGATGGAAACACTAGAACCAAGGTAGACCTCCCAAAAACATATGTACAGTACAATTCAAAAGGCTGTCGAACTATACGCCGTGTCGGACAGCATCAACACGACGCGGAAAGGTACACTGCTGGAAAAGTACGCTAACCTCCAAGGCAGGTAAATGGTGCGTTAGCGGCCACAAGGCAGAAAATACCGCTGGTTGCGCTTCACTATAAGAATAATACTAAATCCAAACTAACATCAAGGAGTAGAAGGCGGCTAATAGCTTCCACCAACCTGACAGATTCCATTTGTTGCGGTTGGTCTCACCGACCCTGGGAGCAGGAACACGCAAACAACAGCGAGATCTCAAGCAGTGGAGGTTTCAGTACTGGATACGGTTCACTCAACTTCAAATGTCCTGGGTTCGGTCATCGGCTACAGCCCCTCGATCGGACAGTGCCTACACGCCGCCAGCAGTCCCGGCCTGCCCTTCTGCTTCGGACCTCCTCGCTGCTCCGTCCGAAGCCCCCGAACTGCCTGACATGCACTACGACCCGGAAATACTAGCTGTGGCACCAAAGATAGTACCACAGTACTGGCTAGCGATAACCACTGCTGCTGCCACTCACGGACAAGCAATACTGGCAACTCAGTGGCACCATTAACACAAGAGGGAATCGAGACGCCACTACCGCTATTAGACGACGTCAAGTTATGAACGGCAAGAGCGCGAGCTGCACACGGCTCAGAAACGTTTATGTCATTGTTGCCAACCGTTAGTGAGTTATTTCAGTCGTTTCCTAACCTTGAAACGAGTTAGTTTTCTGTGTTGTTCAGTTGGTTGGTTGGTTGGTTGTTTGGGGGAAGAGACCAAACAGCGAAGTTATCAGTCTCATAGGAGTAGGGAAGAATGGGGAAGGAAGTCGGCCGTGCCCTTTCAAAGGAACCATCCCGGCATTTGCCTGGAGCGATTTAGGGAAATCACGGAAAACCCAAATCAGGACGGCCAGACGCGGGATTGAACCGTCGTCCTTCCGAATGCGAGTCCAGTGTGCTAACCACTGCGCCACCTCGCTCGGTCTGTTGTTCAGTGAAATAACATAATAACAACAGTGTATTTAAGTGAAACCACATAGTAACTGTTGTAGTTTATTTATGAAATAGGGATACCTTTCAAATTTACAGACACATTTATACAGTTTCAGTTAATGTTATTACCATCATTTTTTCAACATTAAATTCTCTAAAACTTCTGTTTAAAACTTTGTGCAATTGTTTGGAATTTAAAAAACAAACTGGGCCAAGTAGTTAATAAATTAAAAATTTTACGAAATTACGTCTTTGCTTCTCTAGATGATCTGGAAAACTACTGCAGGTAAACTTCTGGGACATATTTTATTAGATTCACCAGACCAATAACAACAAAATAAATGGAAATTGTGCTTTACTTTAACCTTGTACAGTTTTACGATGGCTTCATATTCGCGAAGTTGCTAAATTTCAGTCAAAATGTTTTATTAGCCGTAACTCTGTAACTAAACATTTGCGGACCTATGTTTATATGCACTTTTTTCTTTAGTTTTACTTGTAGAATAACATATTAAAATATGTGCATATCTTCATGAACCAGCCTGTATAGTAGGTCACAATCATGTCAAATATCGAAACTCACTTTTACGAGAAGAAGACAATAAACTGTTTTGTTATACTATGTGTTTAAAGTACAGTAATATATTTTTTATTTCGAATCTGAATATATAACAATTAGTTACTTAAATGAAAGTAAAAATTTCATATAACCATAGTAGCATGAATAGATCACACAATACTTCGTAAAATTTCTCTGAGAGAATGCTGTGTGGGAATCACCATTTAAATAAAGAGAGAACCATCCTAATTTACTTGTAATGTTTGCTCTTCTCCCTCGAAGCATACTTAAGGTAGACTCACGTTTGCATTAACTGGACATCAAATTGTTTAAACATTATTGTTTCATTACCAGTCACAAGAATGTAGATACTATTTTGCTTTTCTAAAACTCAGTAGTAGAACTACATCTACTTTAGGCCGTCTACCAGGTGTCAAGAAGATAGGCAGTTTATTTGCTGGATTGGACAAAATTTTGTTGCTGTGGGAGTCCAGTTAAAAATGTCGTGGATGAACGCGCCATTTTTCATAGGTTTTATTCATGTAAAACTACCTTTTTAAGTGCCTTACAGAAAATTAGATCTAGAGGCATACAAATTTGCTATGTTACTATTTTGAGTACTCAGTGAGTGTGCATGCTTCTCCTCCTTATTCTCTTTATTCTTTAATTCAATGACCTTCTGTCAACTTCTTATGACAATTGTAATTCAGCTTTTAGCCGAAGCGAGAACGCTGCAAGGGTGGCACCTACCACTGAGATAAACAGTATGGTTTTGCAGAGGGACTTCGCCATTGCGTCACAAGTCGCATAAAGTCATTTTTGCCTCTGACGTATACAATAGGCTTCAGACCCAGCTAAAACTCCGTACAAGCTTTCTCATCGCCACTTATTGCACTGCAGGGTGGAAAGAGCGTTCCTCGGCCCACGCATCGGACGGAGTTATCTTGGATGCCAAATTCTGAGAATACTGGCTCATGGGTAGTAAATTTACTCCCCCGATTATGTCTGTTTAGTTCTGCTCTTTTTAGAGAAACTTCTAATAAATTATAAGAATCCTGTGACTTAAGCAATGTGTAGAAAGAGAAATGCTGATTGGCTTAAATGGAGTTGGAACGCCCTAATCTGACAATGTTAAAATTTGTGAATTGTCTTCCCTGTATTTCAGGAACCACTGAAGCCATTGACATGAAAATTGTACAGGACAGCAAACTGTATGTTCTGAGTCTACTGAAGTGCAATTATTGCATTTTAGCCACTGCTTTCGGAAATACAATTTTTTAATTACATGGTTAAAATTTTGTGTACTATTTTGTACGTTATCCTAAATAATTTTAATTATACATAACATTATGTTTTTTTTAATTCAGTAGACTCAGGACATGTATGTTGTTACTCCCTGAAAATTTGAATACTCTACTTGGAGTGGTGTCTCAGATTTAGGGGAAAATGCAACAGGAAATGTAAATTTTCAGGAACGGCTTCTAAAGTTTCAAAAGACTGTAACTCACATAATATATGCTTATTTTTTATTTTTAATCACTCAGAAGCAGCCTGTACCATTCTGTATATCATCCTCTTGATCTTTTTCCAATTTTTTTCTTCTTTCTGGATACTTTAGTTGCCAACCATGCTGCATACTCTGCTTCATGAATGCGAATCTTGTCCATCCGTTCAAGTTCCAGGATTAATTCCCATATGCTGTAGCACTTTCACCCTACCAGTGTTGCCATCATTAAAAGCAATAACAGCATCACTGCCCGCTACTTTAGTGTTTTCATTCCAACAAAAGCATTTTTTGGTAAGCGAGTCCATATAAAATCACTGAACGATTCATTGGGATTTTAAGTCTAACCATTCAGATACTTCTTCAGTAATTCAGGAGATGCCAGGTCTCTGTAAATAGGTTTTATAATATACATGACTGCTGCTGGGATGGAATGCTTATGGCTGTATGAACTGTTTGAGTACTGGGCACTGCGGTAATTGCACCATGAATCAGGTCAAGGAGGGCAGAGGTGGTGTACTGGTTTTTCATCACTTGACAGTCTGTGGAAGAAGGTAGCCCATACTGCCTGCTTCATTTTCAACAAATCCTCAGTATTATTTCTAGTGGCCATCCCATAATACTGCTGTAGTTCATCAATCATTTTGTCTGTCAGCCTGCATCTTATGGTTTTACCATCAGAAAGTTTCTTGTCTCTCTTTGTTTCAACTTCCTCAACCTGGTGCCCGTCCTCTTCTGGACATGACCTTTATAACACAGCAATCCATAGCCTTCTGTATAAAAAATTACCGATTGTATTAGATCATGAACTAATGCACGTAAAAATTTTAACATTTGCAACCAGTGTAGATATTTAAAAAATAAAATAAAATAATTCCCATGTGAGTTTATAAGTGAAATATATATACATCATTTTATGCGGAAAATTTCAAATTTTATAAGGAGATAAAAATCCGAAAATATGAAAAAAAATTTTCCCGCTCTGACTTCCCTTAAACACCATGACGTCAGACGGGTGGAAGAACAAGCTTACCTGGCAAGCATGAAATGTAACAACACACGGAATTAGACAGAATTTCTTTTCGTTCTGCAGTACAGACTCTCTGCACTCTGCTCCGGCCTGTGATTGGCAGAGGCATGCAGGAAATGATAGTAAGATAGAGAATACCAAGCTTCATACTTTGCAACACGACAATCCGGCCTTAGTTTTATTTTTTGATTTTCTGAATCGCGCTGACAGCTTTACGAGATTACCAGGCAACTCTATGTCCGGCTGCCCTCGCAACGGGCAGGAGGTAGTACTGCTAACTAACTAGCAAGTATAGACAAGCCATCTGCCTTAGCGCATAGCAGAGTAGACAGTTTCCTGTATAATTTTCAGTTGTGACAGACTAAGCTTGTTCATAACTGCAATACTTGACAGACTTCTGGTTATGCTTATGGACAGTGGAAAGCACTTAAAAAATTTTCGTTCGCTAATCCATGTGTGGGGAGCTTTGGCTGTAAGTGTGGGTTTGTTCAGGAGCTTCGCTCAGGATCATATATTTTACCCTTCAGTTAGAATTTTTTTCTTCACTTCGTTTTGAATTTTGCACACGTCTAAAGATACATTTTACGATTGCTTTGGACTCATAACGTCATCCTCTTTAATTTCAATTTAGATGGAATTTATCTGAAAATTACTTCAGCGATGGCAGGTTTAGTCGTGATTCAATCAGCGCCAGTTGCGTCTATGAGCACAGACCAGATATGCAGACCGCACACCGACCAGCCCCAGTTGTCGCTGCCATGACGTTGCAGTATAATGACTCGTTATGGTAAAGCATCGCACAGCCCTGGAATGGTAGGGAAGCCAGGTGCCAAGACACAGGCTAATTTCTTTCGGTTCAACACATTTTCTTTCCTCTTTAATGCACGCAAAAATTTTTGGTAACATCTGTAATGCACATTCATCGTTGTATGAGAAACAGGAAACTGTTGGTTTGTACACTGCTGGCCATTAAAATTGTTACACCAAGAAGAAATGCAGATGAGAAACCGGTATTCATTGGACAAATATATTATACTAGAACTGACATGTGATTACATTTTCGCGCAATTTGGGTGCATAGATCCTGACAAATCAGTACCCAGAACAACCACCTCTGGCAGTAATAATGGCCTTGATACGCCTGGGCATTGAGTCAAACAGAGCTTGGATGGCGTGTACAGGTAAAGCTGTCCATGCAGCTTCAGCACGATACCACAGTTCATCAAGAGTAGTGACTGGCGTAGTTTGACGAGCCAGTTGGTCGGCCACCATTGACCAGACGTTTTCAATTGGTGAGAGATCTGGGGAATCTGCTGGCCAGGGCAGCAGTCGAACATTTTCTGTACCCAGAAAGGCCCGTACAGGACCTACAACATCCTGCTGAAATTTAGGGTTTCGCAGGGATCGAATGAAGGGTAGAGCCACGGGTCGTAACACATTCAATACGAACAATAGGTGACCGAGACGTGTAACCAACGGCACCCTATACCATCACGCCGGGTGATACGCCAGTATGGCTATGACGAATACACGCTTCCAATGTGCGTTTACCGCAATGTTGCCAAACACGGATGCGACCATCATGATGCTGTAAACAGAACCTGGATTCATTCGAAAAAATGACGTTTTGCCATTCGTGCACCCAAGTTCGTCGTTGAGTACACCATCGCAGGCGCTCCTGTCTGTGATACAGCATCAAGGGTAACCGCAGCCATAGTCTCCGAGCTGGTAGTCCATGCTGCTGCAAACGTCGTCGAACTATTCGTGCAGATGGTTGTTGTCTGTTAACTCAGGGATCGAGACGTGGCTGCACGATCCGTTACAGGCATGCGGATAAGATGCCTGTCATCTCGACTGCTAGTGATACGAGGCCGTTGGGATCCAGCACGGCGTTCCGTATTACCCTCCTGAACCCACCGATTACATATTCTGCTAAGAGTCATTGGATCTCGACCAACGCGAGCAGCAATGTTGCGATACGATAAACCGCAATCGCGATAGGCTACAATCAGACCTTTATCAAAGTCGAAAACATGATAGTACGCATTTCTCCTCCTTTCACGAGGCATCGCAACAACGTTTCACCAGGCAACCCCTGTCAACTGCTGTTTGAGAAATCGGTTGGAAACTTTACTCATGTTATCACGTTATAGGTGTCGCCACCGGCGCCAACCTTGTGTGAATGCTTTGAGAAGCTAATAATTTGCATATCACATCATCTTGTTACTGTCGGTTAAATTTCGCGTCTGTAGCACGTCATCTTCGTGGTGTAGCGATTCTAATGGCCAGTAGTGTAGAATCTCGAAGGCAGATCAACAATCAGTAAAGACACCGAATGAAAACCTCTCCGCCATTATATCGCAACCTCTATTCTCTAGTCCGTGGATGTATAGACATAACATTTACAGAATTGCACACATGTTAATCCCATTTTTTCTGCTTCTGTCAATAATATTGGCTTAAGTGTGGAACTAAATGATTTTTTAACTTTCTCTTGTTAATTCGTAATGATTTGGAGTATTACCTTTAAGAAGGCAGACTTTTTTGTACCGTTATCATGATAAGTTGCAATCAATTTTTATTACTATATTGCATACTTCATATGGTCTTTTCGGTAGTTTATTAAACACGACACACAAAATGAGGGAGACATTAATCAGCAGCAATTTAACTCCCACATGATTTACAACAGTCTCACCAAGTCACCTGTAAAGCATACACTTGACATTCAACGGCAGACATTAACATCCCTGCATTTTGAATAGTGTTTTTCCTCCAGATTTTGCATTTTACAAGCATCGTTGCTAAGCGCAAATAAATAAAGAAAAACAACACGATTTCTGCTCTCAAATAAAGGTTTCAGCAATTAATTTAATTTTAGTGTGATTGACGAAGAATTGCAGATTCGATAAGTATTCCCTATACATGGGAGCAACTACATAATTACTATATGTGGGCAGATGGCTCGAAAAATGATCACAGAGCATATACCTTTCCTTCAGTGACATCTGTAGTAGCAGCATAATGAAGATAAGATCAGCAGTCATATCAGTAATCATCCGTTTATCTGGTAACCTCACATTCTGCAGTTAATCGAGAGAGCCGGATTTTTTCACAGCTTCTAGGCGCATCGTCGGACACAACAACACAATCAGGACGTTGCCCAATGTCAGTTGCAGTGGTGTGCTGGATGGTCGTTATTTGATAATTGCGGCGTATATGTTCGATTCTCACTCATGGTGTCCATTTTTTAACATTCACGAAAAGATCTAATTCACCTATGGTAACGCCAAGTCCAGAATTTTAGGTCGCATAGTGGTTCAGAATCCGCATTAATCACAATATCCCTTCACTACCAACAGCGTCAGAGCCTGTTTAAGTGGCGCCATATCAAAGGCGGCAGCCGCCGAAGTCACAAACTCTGTCGCCAATAAACTAGCACTAAAAAGTTTATTTCATTTAATTTAGGAATGGTTATTTCGTTCACAGTGTTCATATTTAATTTGAAATTGAGACGTTGCAATTTTTGGTCCTCGACAGGAATTCGAATTCGGATCTCTAGGAATGGAACGTATCTGGGTTGCAATCCTGGTCCAGTACATATATATTCATAATTTCATTTTACGCCCTAGCATTTGCACACTGACCTACCACGGAAAAATAATTTGCGTAACTAATGTCTGTTCACGAATAGTCAGCAATAACGATAGGTACCGTTACTTCTAGTGTAACATGCGAGCATCCCACTACTGGTGAGCAAGCAGTTGATACTTAACGTCTATTAATGGATGGGAAACAGCGACAGTACGCTCCGGGTTCGACTCCCGGGCAAGCAAAACAAATTGCACCCTCATCTCGTATTGATACAGCTCGCTGCTAGTAAATAAATTCGATTTCTAACATCTGATTTTACTTAGTTAACAATCCGATAACGTGCTGGGTAGAAAATCCCGTCACAACATTTTAAATCATAGCATTCCAATTTTCAGCACATGCATACTTGGTTACATGTGAAGGAGATTATATTAAACGTCTTTCGTGGTTAGTTAACAGGGTGATAATGGTTTTGATGTAGTAGAAATAATTTTGCCATTTCGTTTCAAGTTCAGATGTGTTAACTAATACCGGTGAAAAGCTTTATATTTCACGTCTCTTTACGGCTAGTCAGCACTGACGATCGTTGCCTTGATAATGTCCCGGGCTGGTGCGAAAGTGTATTTTAGTTAGTAGTGGCTACGTCTGCTGGGTTTCTGTCCAGATCCACAACAAAAAATTTCGTCATGTCATTTATAGTTCAAACATGTGGGCAAATAATTCTTCGTGAAAAAATAGTTACAGTGACGTTACTGATTATACTCAATTAATATTGCAGTTTCTATAGAGCGTTTACCGCTGTTTTGTCGCGTTTTCTTTAACTAGTTCCTTAACGACCACTTTATGCAAAAACCAATAGCCACTGGGACATTTAGCAGGTGCGGGAAAACCTTATACAGAGGAAAAATACTTCGAACTGTCATAGACCTTTATTAGTCCAGACATTGTCTCAGAATATGTTGTTCATGAAAACATTTACTTTGTTTAAGGATTGCTACATAGTTAATGTGCCACAGTTAGTTGTTTCAGATTGTAATGAGATGGTAACGCTTTTGAAAATCGTTGTAACCTGTACAAGCGTTAGGGACTAACTCATCTCTAATGACATGTTTTTCTAGTTTTTGCCATATCATGGTGTGATGTTACATCGCACTGATTGCCTTAAGAACAGTGTTGTCTAGTGGTCTCTCGTGGTATCCATTTTGTGTAGTCGAACGACTGTACCGCAAAGCGATTAGAGGACCCGCTAGACAGTTACGTTATGTTGGTTGCATGCAAATCAGGCGGATCACAATTCAGGTCGTTCGATACTTTTGCGCATGATAGTACATCGCACTAACATTATCGATTACTCTTTCATCCCACTATCATGTGCTGATCGAGTTAAAAATGATTGTCTTCGTATCTCCATACATACCATAGTCTACCCTTATGTTCCCAACGTCGTCTTTCCCGAACATTTTTTTTTCCCGTTACGTATGTAAATAGAGTATGCCAGTCCATAAAATTCTAGCAACATGCGCATCATGCTTTTGCTTCGCGGATCAACCACGTAACAGGAACACATGAGGCCGCACGGGATTAGCCGAGCGGTCTACGGCGCTGCAGTCATGGACTGTGCGGCTGGTCCTGGCGGAGGTTTGAGTCCTCCCTCGGGCATGGGTGTGTGTGTTTGTCCTTAGGATAATTTAGGTTAAGTAGTGTGTAAGCTTAGGGACTGATGACCTTAGCAGTTAAGTCCCACCAGATTTCACACACATTTGAACAGGAACACATGAGGAATCACATGATTGGTAGACAGCGGCTATTTTATATTAAGCTGTCGAATCGATGTAACTTTTCACCATTACGTACAACTGAACGACAATGCATGTTAATTTCAGCACAACAGCTGACAGTGTGAAGTATTCCTCACTCTGAATACTTCCACAAGATCACAAGTAGATGATTTACACTTTGTTTATTTGAACAGGTAATCTCCGAACACTAACAATCTGCTGTTTCTGATGCAGTACTACAGAAGGAAATAAATGTTCCCCAGAAATTCTTCTTAGTAATGTGAAGGAGGCGTTATTCAGAAACAACTGTTCTTCAACGAAACGAAAATAGAGTTTTGAGAACGTAGATTACGTTCTGTTGAGCAATGAAAATTTATCTCCAAAACAAAGTACGTATTCAGAGTTCTGTACCACGAGCAGCACGACTTGTCCACGGCTCAGAACACCAACTCTCGGAGCAGATGTCACGAGAGCGTAGCCGTCTGGCTGGCGAATACGACATCTGATCCGACATGGTGTCCAAATGCTGATGGTACATCAGTCGCGCTGGCCGCTGTGACCGAGCGGTTGTAGGCGCTTCAGTCCAGAACCATGCGGCTGCTACGGCCGCATGTTCGAATCCTGCCTCGGGCATGGATGTATGTTATGCCCTTAGGTTAGTTAGGTTTAAGTTGTTCTAAGTCTAGAGGACTGACGACCGCAGATGTTAAGTCCCATAGTGCTAAGATCCATTTGAACCATTTGAACATCAGTCGCGAGCAAGTGAAGACGGAACTGGCTCTAGCCGGCTCCACGCGAGCAGAAATACTAGCGTGGTGGAAAGATACAAATTTCCTATTGGCTATCGAAGTCGCGGACGATGCAGCAAGAGATGTATGTCTGGAACGACCCCCGTAGCACTGTTCTGCGGCCTCTGACTAGTTACTGGGAGGCCCTCTGTGGACTGAGCCGAATACCACGAACCAGCCTGAACGCAGGGGTTAAGCCGATAGCCCGCTAAGTATAGATGCGTTGCGGGTTGGCGGCATCGAAGGCGAAGCCGAGAGACGCCACTGAGCAGCAGATTGACATGTATCAAGGGCCAGTTGACGGATAAGTACACCACACTTGGGATTCCTGTCTTTGACAACAGCAGTGTTACGGCATCAATACTCACTGTGTTTGGTGTTGATACGTTACAAGTATCAGCTCGAAAGTCATCGCAGAACGTATTTTTAAAGCATCAAAGAGTCGTTCACATATATGGTTTGCAGAAAGCGGCATGAGCTTCAGTGGTGTGAGAGTAGATCAGTGGTATTGCGTTGCTTAAGATATTGGCGGCACTGAGATTTAGATGATTCGATAATTGTAAGATCAACGAAAGTTCAATGCACGATGGTATGCGTACTCCAATAGGTTTTGGATGCAATAAACGCAGAATTCAAAGCATACAAAACAGTTATTTGCGAAATACTGTCGTATAGTTTCCAAATGTCTTTCAGTCCTATTTAAGTTCAATAATTCTCCTACTTAATCACTATGCTGTTATCTGTGCGTGTGGAGCGTGCGTGTGTGTGTATTCCATTAAAACTACAGTCTTCCATACCGTACATGCACATATACACTCCCTCTTGATTTCTAAATGTAATTTACTTACAAAGAAATGGAATCAGATGTGTATAACTTAATTTCCAAAGGTCTGTCAGGGTAATTTAAGTACAGTGATGCTGTGTGTGGTACTCCCTCCCACCATCAACAAATTTTCCATTAAAACTTAAGTCTTCCATGCCATATACGTGCGTATTTGTTTACGAATAAAAAAATACACAGTAATTCAGCAGTGCAATGGTATCGGGTGCGCGTGACATAGGTTCCAAACGTCTGTCAGGGCTATTTAAGTGCAGCGATGCTGTGTAAGCTACTCCCTGCCATCATTAAGAAATATTACATTAAAACCACAGTCTTGTGTACCATATACGTCCCATACCGATTTTTGAAAGGTACTTCCACATCGCTGGCATTTAGACAGAATCAAACTCGAACAGTCATTTCAGTTCTATAATTATAAATCAGAGTTTAAAAACCATGTTCTTCTTACCGGAGGAAGATGTAAACGCTTCTGCCAGACGTTGGATGGTCACACATGTCCATTGTGTTAAAATACCTCGCCTTTACCCAATTCCATAAGCTAGTAGTCATCTATAGAAGGACACTGTAGTAGTATATTCATAAGGTCCATTTCAACATCAACCACTTCTGCTTTAGATGAATTTCTTATATTCCCTCTGCATCCATTCCAGTTTCCCTAATATGCCTATTACT
The DNA here is from genome assembly GCF_023898315.1 of Schistocerca nitens. NCBI lineage: Eukaryota > Metazoa > Arthropoda > Insecta > Orthoptera > Acrididae > Schistocerca > Schistocerca nitens. Next base: position 388,798,511 of record NC_064617.1, read on the forward strand.
CCTCCCTGCGGGAAATGGTACTATGTCTGTAGAGTGCATAGACTTTCCTCCACTAAAGTACTAATAAAGGACGTCATCCTTGTTACAAGATATCTTAACAACAGTGCTAGAAAAGCATTTTTACACGGGTGAGCTTTGCCAGAGGCTCTCTCAGCCATGATCTTCTGATGCTACATTCAGTAGATTTGTTAAAGGTTTCGTACTAACGGCATCTCTTGCAGTAATTCTTGAATCTGTATTCTGACGGATGTTATCCACAAAATCCTTATCCTAAGCAGGTCGACCTACGATGTATTATGTCTCTGATAGGGTTTGAAGGTGAATCCACCCGTGATACCTAATGTACAGGGTAATGTCTGAAGGAGGATTCAGGAGTGGTTGGTCTAGGGTACGTTTCGAAGGTGAACCTGCATAACACGCCACACCCGACCCCCACCGCAAACAACCAGACACTCTCACAGATCCTGTTCTGGAACGCAGACGGGATCAACAACAAAAGGACGGAACTTGCCGCGCTCGTGGAGCGTGAAGGTATTCTTATCGCACTACTGAGCGAAACTAAGCTCAAACCACGCAACCACCTAATCTTCACCGGCTACTGCGTCTATCATACCGACCGACCGCCCGGCTCTGGTCACGATGGAACGGCCATCATCATACACAGACACATAGAACACACAAACATAGAGCTCCCTGAACTTGAAAAATTAGAGGCAACCGCCGTCAGGGTCATGTTCAACGGAGCCTACGCTACACAATGGTGTCAGTATACAACAGTCCTAAGAACGTCAAGACACGCGACATCAGCACTCTACTCAACATATCACCGCGAGTAATCGCCGCTGGAGATCTTAACGCAAAACACCCTGGCTGGAACTCACGTATACGAAACTCCAGCGGCAAGAAACTATACGAACACGCATTAGGACGAAACTACATTAGATTAGCGCCGACCGAACCGACGCACATTCCCTACCAGAGGTGTCACAGGCCAGACGTGTTAGACATGGCCCTCATCAAGGGCATAGCAACAACACTCAACGTTGCTGTTGAAAACGATCTGCCCTCAAATCACCAGCCCGTTATACTGTACATTGAAGAAACACTGCAGCACATGGATCAACGCAGGATGTTAAACTACAGGCGAGCGAATTGGACTTTGTTCAAGGAAACGCTTGACAGCCGCACCCCACCCATCCATGCAATTTTTACGAGACAGCTCAAATTGATGAGGCCGTTGAAACCCTCATTAGCGTCGTCCAAGACGCAATAGCCGATACCGTACCAATCCGCACACCACAACAACACAGTGCTGCCCTGTCCCTGGAGATCCTAGGCCTTATCTCAATGAGGAACCGCCTCAGGAGACATTGACAGCGTACCAGGCGCCAGCACTTCCAACAGCACTTGAACAGGCTCCCGGGAGTAATCCGGGACAAAAGACACACATTTAAAGCACAACAGTGGAACCAGAAGCTCGAAGGGCTGGACACCACTCGACCTGGCGTGTGGCAGATGGCCCGACACTTCACCAGGGAGAAACCGCACACACCCACGCTACAAGGGCCCGACGGACCGGCATTTTCTGCGGAAGAAAAAGCGGAACTCATGGCCCTCACACTTGCAGCGTCATTCACACCGAACCTGGAACCCTCTGACCCAGCGTTCACACTTGCGACCAACCAAGAGGTTACACGCATCTTGTCCCAACCATCGCGCAACGTCATCCGACAGGCTAGTACAGCTGAAGTCAAATGGGCCATCATGCATACCACAGCTAGGAAGGCCCCTGGTCACGATGGCATTCAAAATCGTGTCCTCCATGAGTTCACGGATAAAGCAGTAGAATACCTCACACACATCACGAATGCCATACGTAAACACCAACACTTTCCCGCCTTTTGGAAGACGGCCAAAGTCCTGATGTTCAGGAAGCCGGGGAAAGACCACTCCCTCCCACAAAATTACCGACCCAACAGTCTACTGAGCGCGCTCAGCAAGATCGTTGAGAAGGTAATACTAAAAGGACTCACGAGGTACTGCATTACAAACGACACCCTGAGGCCGGAGCAATTCGGCTTCAGGAATCACACCACTCGACAAAACAACAACTCCTCCGCGTCGTTGAATACATAACACACGGATACCACACAAACAAAGCAACTGGGCCGGTGTTCCTGGACATCGAAAAGGCCTTCGATCGTCTGTGGCACAACGGCCTCATACGCAGACTCACCGATGCAGGGTTCCCCGACGGGCTCGTACGTCTCATACACTCATATCTCACGGACAGGAGTTTCAACACCGACGTCCAGGGCAAACAATCAATACGACATAGTATCCAGGCAGGAGTACCCCATGGAAGCATCCTAGGGCCCTTACTGTTTAACCTCTACATTAATGACCACCCAGCTACACGCAACACGACGGTGGCAATCTAAGCGGATGACACTGCCATCCTTGCGCAAGACTGGAAGCCGTCTAACGTTAACTCACGACTACAGACTGCACTCAGAGCGGCAGAGCCTTGGCTGGTAAAATGGCGTGTCAGAGTAAACGTCGACAAGTGCGAAGCCGTTCTATTCGCTAGAAGACCGAAACTACTGCGCGAACATCAACACTGCAACCCAATAACACTATATGCACGCCCAATACGTTTTCGCAAGATGGTCAAATACCTCGGTGTCTGGCTGGACCGGAAACTACTCTGAGTGGGGGACCACATTCAACACGTGACCAACAAAGCAAACGCGAGGCTCAGACAACTCTACCCTATGCTTAACAGGCGTAGCACACTGAATAGGAGGGTGTCCAGGTCCAGGTAAACCACACTTATCAGACCTCTGATGACGTATGCTGTTCCCGTATGGGGATACGTTGCGCCCACACGCATGCGCCGTCTGCAGCTCATACAGAACAAAGTACTCAGAATCATAAGCAACGGCCCGCGCTACACACGCACCGCGTATCTTCACCGGGAATATCGGCTAGATACCATCTTGCAGGTATTCCAAAAACTCTCCACACGACTGTACAGAAACACGAGACGCTCGCATAACCCGTTTATCCTTTCTCTGGGTAACTACGACCACAACCATATATGGAAACATAATAAACCAAAGACACTATTAGCAAGAAACTAAACATCTATGGTCCATAGCACGCTAACACGACAGTACTGGCGAGCCCCTGCAACACAGCTAATACTGGCAACCCCAGATGCTCGACCCGCCGAAAAACAGGCAATCGCAGGTTCAAATGGTTCAAATGGCTCTGAGCACTATGCGACTTAACTTCTGAGGTCATCAGTCGCCTAGAACTTAGAACTAATTAAACCTAACTAACCTAAGGACATCACACACATCCATGCCCGAGGCAGGATTCGAACCTGCGACCGCAGCGGTCACGCGGTTCCAGACTGAAGCGCCTTTAACCGCACGGCCACACCGGCCGGCAAGGCAATCGCAGGGAAACCGTACTGTAGGCCTACACAGCACGCAAACCAGCCACACACACACACCCTACACTGTGAGCTGATCTGATCTATGACCGATCGCCCACTAACGTATGACGACCTTGAACTGTTACAGGGACGCAGCAGCTGCAGTAGGCCCCACAATGAGCACCCGCAACAACAAAGGGAACGATGCACGATACCTCTCACTAACGTAACCACACCTTGAATGCACTGTCGCAGCTAGCAAGCCGCTACTGCCCTTACTACCCGTCCTACTGTCGCAGAGGTTTTTTTTTTTCCCCTTGGCGCTTGCCTTGGCACTTTTTTCCCTCTGCCCTTACAAACCGCTACCCTTCGATCGCTTTCGTCCACTTTCCGTCTCCATATGGACCATGTCAATGAGTAATCCTTCCCCAGACGCATGGACAACATCACAGCCCGCATCCTGTGACTCATGATATGAAAACTAACATGTTATACGGAGGTGACAGTAGAACTTTTGGTTTGGTCACCACGTTGGTGTGGGCGTGGAGGAGTCCCATCCTTTTATGCCTGCGGTATGTCCAAGGCGGGTTGGTGTCTGAAGATAGATTCATCATGGCAGTTTCGGGGTAGGGTCTGTGGTTCCTCCACTAGAAACTAATATACTCACAATTACGGTAGCTTTTTACAACTGTACTGTATTTACAAGCAAATTTACAAAACGTGATGAGAAGTGACATCATGATCTCGTGAGCATAAGTATTCGGCATCTTGGATTTTTAGAGTAGGCTATATACAAAAGGAGCTTTGTAGGCAGTTTACTCTGTAAAGTAGTGGATGTCGGAGGTTTTAGGTGAGAGGTATATCTGTAGAAGTGTGACGAGTAGGATTCTTTCTTTTGTATGATACTTGCAAACTGTGCAGAATGGAGATACACCCACATCTATCTCATGAATTGACATAGTTATGCAGTTGAGCATGTAATGTGTGGGAGATTAGATTAGCTCACAAAATTAATATAGAACTTACGGCCCGACGCTGACATCTTCCAAAGGTTGTTTCTTTTTTTTTGCTATTAAGCAACGTCCCGACAAACTAAGTGAACCTGCATTATTTTGTGCCGGTGTTACAAATGAAACCGTGTGTTTCTATCTAGAGTATAATTGAAATTTTGGGATGAAACCAACAACCCATGGGTTGAACATGCTATGTCGTTTTTCAAGTGCTTGTTTGTGCTTCCTGCGAAGAGTATGGATTTGTGTGTAATATCTGTCAGAATACAGACGCAAAAATTACTGCAAAGAATACAGTTGATATTATACCTCTATTAAACCTTCTGAAAGAAGGTTCGGAACAATATGTGAGTGTGAGAACTTCTGATACTGCTCACCTATGTAAAATCTGCTTCAAGGAAGAAAGGGGAGTACTGTTCTTTCTCTGCAGAGATATTGCTGCTAGCATCGGATGTCGACCTACCCTTCCTTTGTGTGCCGTGTGTCAGAGACCTGTTCTAGCTACGAAAAGAGCATTTTTGACGAAAGCAACGATGTTGTAAGAGATACTGTTATTTTATGATGTATTTTTTAAACGTCGTTAATAAACATTGTGAAGAACAAAAGCATTGTCATTGAAAAGCATTCGTTTTGGTTTCTTTTTCCCTACATCAAGCACACGTAAGACCGCTCTTAATATGGAAGCTATGATTATACTGTATTCTTAACACCTCCTGACCTTCATTGAAGAATAGTCACTTTTAATGTCGAAACATAGCATTGACAGACAATATCACTGCTCTGTCAATGTATTCATTCTTCCATGGGGTTAAAAAACTTACTTAATTTCGTCCCCCAGCAGAGTACTGTTGTTAATACCTGTGCTACACAGTTCCATATGATCTGGTAACAAGTGGTTTGCGAGATGTACACACTACTAAGCTTGTATCGACTAGATACTGTATAGGGGTGTGTTGCAGGGAGAAAAAGAAAATCTGAGTGCTGCCTGCAGTCATGTATCATATCAAATTAGTAAAAAGCAATACATAACAGATGTAATCTGATATGGCTCTTTAATGTATGCAATAGATGTTGGGCAGTTGTATGGTATCCTGTATCAGTACTTTAACAGACGAAAGTCTATGCGCTCTACAGACATTGTACCATTTCCCATAGTCAGAGTAGGGGGCGTATTAGGGAAATTGGTGTGGATGCATGGATGCAGAGGAAATATAAGAAATTCACCTAAAGCAGAACTGGTTGATGTTGAAACGGAGCTTGTGCCTGTACTATTGCAGTGTCCTATAACATGACTATTAGCTTATGGAACTGGGTAAAGGCGAGGTTTTTTTTTTTTTAACAGAATGGATATTTGCGACTACCTAACGAATGGCAGAACAGTTTACATATTCTTCCGCTAAGAAGAACATGGTTTTTAAAAGCTGATTTATTACTATGGAACTGGATAGACTGTTCGAGTTTGATCCTGTCTAAATGCTAGCGATATGGAAGTACATTGTAAAAATTAGTATGGGACGTATTTGGTACAGATGACTGTGGTTTTAATGTAATATTTCTTAATGATGGCAGTGAGTACCTTACACAGCATCTTTGCACTTAAATAGCCCTGAGAGACGTTTGGATCCTATGTTACTCGCACTCGATTCCATTGAATCGTTGGATCAGTGGGTATTCTTTTGCTCGTTAGCAAATTACATTTCTAAGTTAGGAGGGAGTCTATACGCAGGTAATGGCGTGGAAGACTCTAGTTTCAATGGAATTTTTTTTCATTGTGGGAGGGAGTACCACAAACAGCATCACTGTACTTAAATAGCCGTGACCGACTTTTGGAAATTAAGTTACACGCATCTGATTCTATTGCTCTACTGCGTGAATGGATATTTTCTTCGTAAGCAAACTACACACACACACACACACACACACACACACACACACACACTCAAACACACACACACACACACACGCAGGCACGCACGCACACATAGACAGCAACACTGTGTTTAAATCGGAGCATTATTGTACTTAAATAGGACTGACAGACATTTGGAAACTATGCGACAGTATTTCGCAAATAATTGTGTTTTGTATGCTTTGGATTCCGCGTTTATTGCACCCAAAATCTCTTAGAGTAGGCATACCATCGTGCATTGAACTTTCGTAGATCTTAGAATGCTTGGAGTGATCTAAACCACAATCAGCACATCACTCTCTCAATGCTTCCACTATCTTAAGCAACGCAGTGCCACTGATCTACTCTCACACCACTGAAGCCCATACCGTTTTCTGCAAACTGTGTGTGTGTGTGTGTGTGTGTGTCAACGACTCTTTGATGCTTTAGAAATACGTTCTGCGATGTCTCTCGAGCTGTTAATTTCAACGTAGCAACACCAAACACAATAAGTACTGATGCACTAACACTGTTGTTGTCGAAGGCAGGAATAACGAGACAAAATGCGGTGTACTTAGCCATCAACTGCCCTTCGATATATGTCAATTTGTTGCACAGCTTCTCCCACTCTATTTGAACGAGGCCCACCCTCGTACCTCACCATACAATCTCAATTTCCACTATAGCATTGAGGTCACTGACAGCTGCTATCCCGACATTGACAGGGATAGACCGGTTTGTTGTTGAGCAATACACTATGTGATCAAAAGTATCTGGACACCCCAAAGACATACGTTTTTCCTATTAGGTGCATTGTGCTGCCACCTACTGCATAACACCATATTAGCCACCTCAGTAGTCATTACACATCGTGAGAGAGGAGAATGGAGCGCTCCGCGGAACTCACGGACTTCGAACGTGGTCAGGTGATTAGGTGTCACCTGGGTCATGCGCCTGTACGCGAGATTGCCACACTCCTAAACATCCCTAAGTCCACTATTTCCGATGTAATAGTGAAGTGGAAACGTGAAGGGACACGAAGGCCTACAGCACAAAAGCGTACAGACCGACCTCGCCTATTGACCGAGACTGCCGACAGTTTAAGATGGTTGTAATGTGTAATAGGCAGACATCTATTCAGACCATCACACAGGAATTCCAGATTGCATCAGGATCCACTGCAAGTACGATGATAGGCGGGAGGTATGAAAACTTGGATTTCATGGTCGAGAGGCTGCTCATAAGCCACACATCAAGCCGGTAAATGCCAAATGATGCCTCGTTTGGTGTAAGGAGCGTAAACATTTGGCCATTGAACAGTGAAAAAACGTTGTGTGGAGTGACGAATCACGGTACACAATGTGGTGAACAGATGGTAGGATGTGGGTATGACGAATGCCCGGTGAACGTCATCTGCCAGCGTGTGTGGCGTCAATATTAAAATTCGAAGGCTTGTTGTTTTGGGTGGCACTATCACAGCACAGGCCTACATTGATGTTTTAAGCACCTCCTTACTTCCCACTTTTGAAGAGCAATTGTGGGATGGTGATTGCATCTTTCAACACGACCGAGCACCTGTTCATAGTGCTCGGCCTGTGGTGGAGTGGCTACACGACAATAACATCCCTTTAATGGACTGGCCTGCTCAGAGTCCTGACCTGAATCCTACAGAACACCTTTGGGATGTTTTGGAACGCCGACTTCATGGCAGGCCTCACCGACCAGCATCGATACCTCTCCTCAGTGCAGCACTCCGTGAAGAATGGAGTGCCATTCCCCAAGAAACCTTCCAGCACCTAACTGAACGTTTGCCTGCGAGAGTGGAAGTGTCATCAAGGATAAGGTTGGGCCAACACCATATTGAATTCCAGCATTACCGATGGAGGGTGCCACGAACTTTAAAGTAATTTTCAGCCAGGTGTCCGGATACTTTTGATCACATAGTGTACATGCTGGTGCACAGTAACATCGATTCGACATCGTAGTCGCCGTCTAACAATCATGTGAGTTCTCATATTTTCGTTTTACGTGGCTGATCTACGAAACAAAATCATCCTGTGTGTGCTGCTAGGATTATATAGGTCGGCATACTCCATCCCGATACGTAACGGGAAAAAAGTCTTTGTGAAAGACGACATATTTCTTCCTGATACGTAAGGGTAGATTAGGACATGTATAGAGATATAAAGGCAACCTTTTTGCTCGATCAGTGCTTGACAAGATAATCGATGGTACTGGTGCAATGTACCCTCCATCACGCACTGTAGAGAGGCTTGCGGTGTATTTGTTTTATATTTAGTATGTTCACAGGCGATGCAGTGGTCCACAAGTATGCGGGGAGACCTATGGTTGGACTGATACTTGAGCTAAATGTAGCTAAATGTGTACGAGTAAGCAGCCGGAGCGATCTGAAGACGAATGCTTATGTCGGGCTCAGATACATTTATCGGTATGTTAAGGGAAGTAACCGAAACATTACGAACTGACAGGCCGTCTTAAGTGAGTCAGGGGGCCAGCTGCAAAGCACAACTCACGCCCTGTCCTCAGAGTTTTACTTCCGCCGTTAAATCTCCTACGGTGCACGTAACCAGTTTCACTTCTTGAAGCCTGTCAGAAGTTCTTGCTATAACTTTAGGTATGGGACATTCCCTGCAATACGTATTTAAATGTAGTCTGCTGTCTATAAGGGAGATGCGACACCGGTAGGCTACAGCGATTTGCAGAGGCTTGAGGATTGGTGGGGGTTATAAATGACTGTGGATAAATACACTACTGGCCATTAAAATTGCTACACCACAAGGATGACGTGCTACAGACGCGAAATTTAACCGACAGGAAGAATATGCTGTAATATGCATATGATTAGCTTTTCAGAGCATTCACACAAGGTTGGCGTCGGTGGCGACACCTACAACGTGCTGACATGAGGAAAGTTTCCAACCGATTTCTCATACACAAACAGCAGTTGACCGGCATAGCCTGGTGAAACGTTGGCTCTGAGCACTATGGGACTTAACATCTGAGGTCATCAGTCCCCTAGAACTTAGAACCACTTAAACCTAACTACCTAAGGACATCACACACATCCATGCCCGAGGCAGGATTCGAACCTGCGACCGTAGCAGCCACGCTATCCCGGATTGAAGCGCCAGAACCGCTCGGCCACCGCGGTTGGTGAAACGTTGTTGTGATGCCTCGTGTAGGGAGGAGAAATGCGTACCATCACGTTTTCGACTTTGATAAAGGTCGGATTGTAGCCTATCGCGATTGAGGTTTATCGTATCGCGACATTGCTGCTCGCGTTGGTCGAGATCCAATGACTGTTAGCAGAATATGGAAACGGTGGGTTCAGGAGGGTAATGCGGAACGCCGTGCTGGATCCCAACGGCCTCGTATCACTAGCAGTCGAGATGACAGGCATCTTATCCGCATGGCTGTAACGGATCGTGCAGCCACGTCTCGATCCCTGAATCAACAGATGGGGGCGTTCGTAAGACAACAACCATCTGCACGAACAGTTCGACGACGTTTGCAGCAGCTTGGACTATCATCCCGGAGACAATGGCTGCGGTTATCCTTGACGCTGCCTCACAGACAGGAGCGCCTGCGATGGTGTAATCAACGACGAACCTGGGTGCACGAATGGCAAAATGTCATTTTTTCGAATGGATCCAGGCTCTGTTTACAGCATCATGATGGTCGCATCCGTGTTTGGCGACATCGCGGTGAACGCACATTGGAAGCGTGTATTCGTCATCGCCATACTGGTGTATCACCCGGCGTGATGGTATGGGGTGCCATTGGTTACACGTCTCGTTCACCTCTTGTTCGCATTGAGGGCACTTTGAACAGTGGACGTTACATTTGAGATGTGTTACGACCCGTGGCTCTACCCTTCATTCCTTCCCTGTGAAACCCTACATTTCAGCAGGATAATGCACGACCGCATGTAGCAGGTCCTGTACGGGTCTTTCTGGATACAGAAAATGTTCGACTGCTGCCCTGGCCAGCACATTCTCCAGATCTCACACCAATTGAAAACGTCTGGTCAATGGTGGCCGAGCCACTGGCTCGTCACAATACGCCAGTCACTACTCTTGATGAGCTGTGGTATCGTGTTGAAGCTGCATGGACAGCTGTACCTGTATACGCCATCCAAGCTCTGTTTGACTCAATGCCCACGCGTATCAAGGCCGTTATTACGGCCAGAAGTGGTTGTTCTGGGTACTGATTTCTCAGGATCTATGCACCCAAATTGCGTGAAAATGTAATAACATGTCAGTCCTAGTATAATACATTTGGCCAATGAATACCCGTTTATCATCTGCATTTCTCTTGGTGTAACAATTTTAATGACCAGTAGGGTACAAATGTTAAATCTAAAATAGTCGAAGAGACGTGCTGCTGTTCTATTACACCACTGGCTAAAATCACAGGAAACAGTACCAATCGCAAAATATGTGGACGTAAGTATTCGTATGCAGATGAATTTCTCCCTATACGTTAGTGTACTATTTATTCTCGTTGTGATAGCTCTCTACATAGCCAGTAACGGGTAGAGGGCTATATAGCCTTCTAACTAATGGAACAATGCTGTCGCAACGTGATGGGGTTTCGAGAGAATAAGCAGAGCTCTGTGAGTTGGCTGGGTACATTTAGATCCAGTCTCACTCGTCAAAATCAGGTATATGCAAATGCCATGTATCGAAAAGACTGGAAGCTTCGTTAGAAAATGGAGATACTCTGACAAAAGGGGAAGTGAGAGGAGATCCCTATGGCGCTTCTTCTATGTGTTGTGAGCAAACATATTACTTCCTCTCGCATACGTCTCCTGAAGTCACAGTCATGAGAAAATTATGGGCTAATATGAATGTTTTTACCAAGAGAAAAGAAACGAATCTAACCTGCTCCCATCAGGAGGTGAGTCCGCGATCTTGAAGTCACGCATCGTGATTGTTGCTATCGATGCGTATTTTGGCAAACTAATAGTGTTCTTCTCCTATCTTTCCGTGTACTTAACAACTTTCACAGCCACTGGCCATGTCCGTGTGTTAGAAGTAGGAGTAATCCACTAAATTACAGGCCCATATCGTTGACGTCGATATGCAGCAAGATTTTAGGACATGTATTCTGTTCGAACATTATGAATTACCTCGAAGGAAACGGTCTATTGACTCACAGTCAACATGGGCTTAGAAAACATCGTTCCTGTGAAACACAACTAGATCTTTATTCACATGAAGTGCTGAGTGCTATAGACAAGGGATTTCAGATCGATTCCTTATTCCTGGATTTCCGGAAGGCTTTTGACACTGTGCAACACAAGCGGCTCGTAGTAAAATTGTGTGCTTATGGAATATCGTCTCAGTTATGTGACTGGATTTGCGATCTCCTGTCAGAGAGGTAACAGTTCGTAGTAACTGACGGAAAGTCATCGCGTAAAACAGAAGTGATTTCAGGCGTTCCTCAAGGTAGTGCTATAGGCCCTTTGCTGTTCCTTATCTATATAAACGATTTGGAAGACAATCTGAGCAGCCGTCTTCGTTGTTTTCAGATAACGCTGTCGTTTATTGACTAATAAAGTTATCAGAAGATCAAAACAAAGTCCAAAATAATTTAGAAAAATAACTGAATGGTGCGAAAAGTGACAGTTGACCCTAAATAACGAAAAGTGTGAGGTCATCCACATGAGTGCTAAAAGGAACTCGTTAAACTTCGGTTACACGATAAATCAGTCTAATCTAAAAGCCGTAAATTCAACTAAATACCTGGTATTACAATTACGAACAACTTAAATTGGAAAGAACTCACAGAATTTTTTTATTATTATTTATTTATTGTTCCGTGGGACCAAATTAAGGAGAAGTCTCCATGGTCATGGAACGAGTCAATACATGAAATTATAACACGATAGTAGAAACAGATAAAATGAAATATAAAAAAAACATATTCAGGTGACAAGTCGTAAGTTTAAATGAAGAAAATCAACAATGTAACACTGGAATTTGCTTAATTTTTTAGCTCTTCCAGGAGCTCCTCGACAGAATAGAAGGAGTGAGCCATGAGGAAACTCTTCAGTTTAGACTTAAAAGAGTTTGGGCTACTGCTAATATTTTTGAGTTCTTGTGGTAGCTTATTGAAAATGGATGCAGCAGAATACTGCACTCCTTTCTGCACAAGAGTCAAGGAAGTGCATTCTACATGCAGATTTGATTTCTGCCTAGTATTAACTGAGTGAAAGCTGCTAACTCTTGGGAATAGGCTAATATTGCTAACAACAAACGACATTAAAGGAAATATATACTGTGAGGGCAATGTCAGAATTCCCAGATTTTTGAATAGGGGTCGACAAGACGTTCTCGAACTTACACCACATATAGCTCGAACAGCCCGTTTTTGAGCCAAAAATACCCTTTTGAATCAGAAGAATTACCCCAAAAAATAATACCATACGACATAAGCGCATGAAAATATGCGAAGTAGACTACTTTTCGTGTTGAACTCTCACTTATTTCAGAAACTGTTCCAATGGTAAATAAAGCAGCATTTAGCTTCTGAACAAGATACTGGACATGGGCTTTCCACAACAGCTTGCTATCTATCCGAACGCCTAGGAAGTTGAACTGTTCCGTCTCGCTTATAATATGCCTATTCTGTCTGATCAAAATATCGGTTCTTGTTGAATTGTGAGTTAGAAAATGTAAAAACTGGGTCTTACTGTGATTTAGCATCAAATTATTTTCCACAAGCCACGAACTTATTTCATGAACTACATTATTTGTTACTGTTTCAATATTACACACAAGATCCTTCACTATCAAGCTGGTGTCATCAGCAAACAGAAATATTTTTGAATCACCTGTAATACTAGAAGGCATATCATTTATATAAATAAGAAACAGCAGTGGCCCCAGCACCGACCCTTGGGGAACGCCCCACTTAACAGTGCCCCATTGGGACTGAACATCACTACCACTCTCAATATTGCTGAGAATTACCCTCTGCTTTCTGTTCTTAAAGTAAGAGGCGAACCAATTGTAAGCTACTCCCCTTACTCCATAATGGTCCAACTTCTGCAGTAATATTTTGTGGTCAACAGTCAAAAGCCTTCGTTAAATCAAAGAAAACACCTAGCGTTCGCAACCTTTTATTTAATCCGTCCAAAACCTCACAGAGAAAAGAGAATATAGCATTTTCAGTTGTTAAACCATTTCTAAAACCAAACTGAACATTTGACAGCAAATTATGTGAATTTAAATGCTCCAGTAACCTTGTATATACAACCTTCTCGATAACTTTAGCAAACACCGATGGCATAGAAATAGGTCTAAAATTGTCAACATTATCAATGTCTCCCTTTTTATAAAGTGGCTTCACTACCGAGTACTTTAATCGGTCAGGAAACCGACCACTCCTAAAGGAAAAGTTACAGATATGGCTGAGAACTGGGCTAACATACATAGAACAATACTTCAGTATTCTGCTAGATACCCCGTCATATCCATGAGAGTTCTTGGTCTTTAGTGATTTAATTATTAACTCAATCTCCCTCTTGTCAGTAACATGGAGGAGCATTTCAGGTAACAGTCTCGGAACACTTTTTTCTAAGAGCGCTATATGATTCCCTGTTGGGACTAGGTTCCTATTTAGTTCACCTGCTATATTCAGAAAGTTATTATTAAATACTGTACATATATGCGACTTATCAGTAATACGGACATTCCCACTACGCACTGATTCTATATCCTCGACCTGTCTCTGCAGACCAGCAACTTCCTTTACCACTGACCATATGGTTTTAATTTTATCCTGAGACGTAGCTATTCTATCTGCATACCACATACTTTTTGCCTTCCTAATAACATTTTTAAGCACCTTACAATACTGTTTGTAATGGGCTGCTGCATTTAGATTTTGACTGTTTCTAACGTTTTGATATAATTGCCACTTTGTTCTACAAGATATTCTTATCCCTCTAGTCAGCCACCCAGGCTGCCTGTTTGTGCTAGTACCCTGTTTTAAACGTTCTAACGGAAAGCAACTTTCGAAGAACATGAGAAAAGTCTTGAGAAAAGCATTATATTTATCGTCTACTGTATCAGCGCTATAAACATCTTGCCACTCTTGTTCCTTTATAAGGTTTACAAAGGTCTCTACAGCAACTGAATCAGCTTTTCTGAACAGCTGATGACTATATTTAACACGTGTTGCACACAAAAATCTTTTAAAGTTAAAATTTGTGCATCATGATCTGAAAGGCCATTCATCTTTTTGCTAACAGAATGCCCTTCTAGTAATGAGGAATGAACAAAAATGTTGTCTATGGTTGTTCTACTGTTCCCTTGCACTCTCGTTGGAAAGAATACGGTTTGCATAAGATTATATGAATTAAAGAGGTCTACCAGCATCCTCTTTCTTGCACAATCACTTATACAATTAATATTGAAGTCACCACATATAACTAACTTTTTGTATTTCCTATAAAGTGAACCAAGAACCTCCTCTAGCTTTAACAAAAATGTTGTGAAATCGGAGTCTGGGGATCTATAAATAACAACAGTTAGAAGTTTAGCTCCGTTAAATTTAACCACACCTGCACAACATTCAAACACCTTTTCAGTGCAGTACTTTGAAACATCAATTGACTCAAATGGGATGCCGTTTTTCACATACATGGCTACTCCCCCACACCGCAAAGAGCTCCTCGAAAAGCTGTCAGCCAACCTGTATCCTGGTAAAGGAAGCCTCTGAATTATCTCCTTATTTAAGAAGTATTCAGATATACCAATAATTTCAGAGTCAACATCTATAAGCAGTTCACTAACTTTATCTCGAATACCTTGTATATTTTGATGAAATATACTAATTCCCTCATTACTCGGATACCTAAGCTTTGTCAAAAGTGATTCCCTTGTTAGAGAGACTTCCCTTTAGCAGGAATACCTATCAGCTGACTTCAATCTAAAAAAGGTGCAGCTCTAACACCCACTACTGCAGGAATTTTCCCATGAGTGATCCCACCAACCCCACCTATGCTGTCACCTATAAGCTTTGCCAACCTCCCCTTCCCATACCTGTTGAGGTGCAGGCGATATCCAGTGAAACCCGTCCTGCTGATAGACTCCACCGACACCACTGAAATGTGACCCATGCTTTCTGTCATCAGCGCACCCCCAAGTCTCATGTTATTACGCCTGACGGCTGTATTAAGATGAGGCAGATCGTGACGCTGAAACAGTTCCACGAAATGCACATTCGTGTTGCCAGTCTGAGTGGCTATCTTTTCCAGGTCACCATGTATGTTATACTCCCCATCCCTACCAATACTATTACCAGCCCCACCCACAATCACTACCTGATCCTCTTTAGTAAAATCCCTACATAACCCCCCTATGTTAACAGTCACCTGAGCCAACCCTGCATTAGGCTTCACAATGCTGGTGACCTGGTACTCACTCCCCAGCACTTCCTGCAACTGCTGGCCTACACCTCTGCCATGAGAACTACCTAACAGCAGAACCTTCTTCTTCCTCTTCGACTTTGCAACTGTTCTAGGCACAGTAACTACTGAGGTCTGCTGCATACTTCCTACATCTACAGCTACTAGAGATTCCTCTCCACTAGACTCTGACAGTTGGTCATATCTATTGTAAACACCAATAGTAAAACTATCTGAAAATCTTCTTCTCCTAGCAGATCTCTTGCCAACAGCCAGCTCCCATTCCCCAACCCCCTTCTCCCTCCTCATCCTATCTAGCTCCTCCTGTGCGTTTTTCAACTGCACCTGAAGGGCACAGATCTTACGCTCCTGCTCCTCTATTAACTTACTCTTGCTACATAACCTGCAGTTCCAGGAGAGGATCTCACCAGAATGCCCACTGACTTCCCCACTGAATTCCCCCCAGTGAAAATACTTCGAACAAGTCTCACACCGCAATCCACTACTCACGAACCTACGGCAAAGCCCACACTTCTCACTCATGGTAAAATTTTACTTTTTCTAAGTTCCGCTGCTACAATAAGAAGATGTTAAAAACCTGACTACAATAATCACAAACTTACTCTACAAGGGAAGTAACTACTATTATTAACAGTATTAATAAACAATGTTGTGGGGAAGGCTAACCAAAGACTACGTTTTATTGGCAGGACACTTAGGAAATGTAACAGATCTACTAAGGAGACTGCCTACACCACGCTTGTCCGTCCTCTTTGAGAGTACTGCTGCGCGGTGTGAGTACATCGAAAAAGTTCAAAGAAAGGCAGCACGTTTTGTATTATCGCGAAATATGGGAAAGAGTGTCACAGAAATGATACAGGATTTGGGCTATACATAATTAAAAGAAAGGCGTTTTTCGTTGCGACGGAATCTTCTCACAAAATTCCAATCACCAACTTTCTCCTCCGAATGCGAAAATATTTTGTTGACACCGACCTACATAGGGCGGAACGACCACCACGATAAAATAAGGGAAATCATAGCTCGTACGGAAAGATATAGTTGTTCAGTCTTTCCACTAGCTATACGACATTGAAATAATAGAGGTGGCCGGCCGTTGTGGCCAAGCGGTTTTAGGCGCTTCAGTCCGGAACCGCGCGACTGCTACGGTCGCAGGTTCGAATCCTGCCTCGGGCATGGATGTGTGTGAAGTCCTTAGGTTAGTTAGGTTTAAGTAGTTCTAAGTTCTAGGCGACTGATGACCTCAGATGTTAAGTCCCATAGTGCTCAGAGCCATTTGAACCATTTTTTTTTTAAATAATAGAGAATTCTGCTAACGGTCACTGGATCTCGACTAACGCGAGCAACAATGTCGCGATACGATAAACCGCAATCACGATAGGCTACAATCCGACCTTTATCAAAGTCGGAAACGTGATGGTATGCATTTCTCTTCCTTACACGATGCATCACAACAACGTTTCACCAGGCAACGCCGGTCAACTGCTGTTTGTGTATGAGAAATCGGTTGGAAACTTCCCTCATGTCAGCACGTTGTGGGTCTCGCCACCTGCGCCAACCTTGTGTGAATGCTCTGAAAAGCTAATCATTTACATATCACAGCATCTTCTTCCTGTCGGTTAAATTTCGCCTCTGTAGCACGTCATCTTCGTGGTGTAGCAGTTTTAAAGACTAGTTGTGTGGATGAATGAAATGGCCACGAAAATGGATCACGCAAACAGTCAAACTGCGTTACTATCTGAAATGTCTTGAGTGCAAGAGAAACTAAACGCAATTTACTAGGCTCCATACCGCATTGAATGCAAATATCCAGTTAACCGAAGCTCAAAGGAATGTAGCAACTGAGCTAGCGAAATTTTCTGAGGCACATAAACATATACCCCAAGAATTCGGAAGTCCAAGTATCCGATATCAAAACGTGTTAAGAAATTCGTCATAGCTTGGTTTCCGTTAGCAAACAGTTTAAGATTTGTTCCTTAAAGACTGACGTTTTGTTACGAGCGAGGCTCGTTAAAACCTAATTCCAAACCATATTCACCAGCCCTGCTGCTATTGCCTCAGCAATTTTCCAGTGGTCAAAACAGACTCCTAAAGAAGCCTTCGCCGCTGCCATGGAATCATGGCGTCAGCATTGTGAAAAATGTGTACGTCTGCAGGGCGATTACGTCGAGAAGTAACGCCAGTTTCATCGATTTTGGGTGAGTAGTTAATTAGAAAAAAAATCGGAGGCCTTAGAACTTGAATGCACCTCGTATTTCATCGTCATCACAAATTTTCTGCAAGTCCAGATTAAGGCCATCCTTGCTGCTACTTTCATTTTCTTGGTGGTGTTTCTTTTTATATAATGTCTGTTTCTTCTTCGAGACTGTTTTAAGTTGCAGATTTCTGCACTTATCTGCTTTATCCTTAAGATTTCTTTTCTTGCTTCCTTCAGCTTTCTTTTTCATGGCTTCTTTTTGTTTTCTTATTGATAACTCTGTTAGCAGTTTATTCTTCTCTGGAGTTGCTGTAAGGATCACTGACTTTCCCTTAGGCATTCCCTTGGCTTGTTTCGTCTTAGGAAGAACTTGAATTTGTTTTGGAACAGGAAATATGTCAAATACACTAACGTGCTTGACATATGCAGTTTTAGTTGATGTTGTTGTGACCTCTTCTAGGCCTACTAGAAGTGGAACATCTTGTGCTGAAGATCCAGGAATCTGTTCTTGACTCCTTTGGGGGACATGTGGCTCGTTTGTAGGTGCAACCACTTCATTTCCATTTGTTGCATTCGGAACCTCTTCATCTTCAAGGACAACATCTCTGAAGATCTCACATTGTTGTAAGTCGTCATGCTGAAATTTGTTTGGATTGAAAGGGCAAATCCCACATGCCTTAAGCCCTGACTGCCCTTTGTCCATGGTAGCGACCTTAATATATGCCTTATTTAAAAGTTCTGCTAACTCATATGGTGTAATTTTTTGATACACCTGTGACTTCATATACATGTCACATTCACAGTTGAAGGCTGATTTCAAAGAAGAAAAGAATGTAACATCTAGTGGTTGAAGCTCGTGAGAAGTGTGTGGAGGTATGGTTACCATGACAATAGAATGTTTTTTACAAAATTCAAAAATATCAAGTGAAATGTGGCTGCTATGACTATCTAAAATCAGCAGCACAGGGTCATCAATATTTGATTTTACATTGTTCTGAAAATGTTGGATCCATTCGAAGAATAATGACTCATTGGACCAGCCATTGCTCCAACTGGTCCACCTTTACCTAAGAGATTTGGCATCCTCTTCCTGGGGAAGATAAACATAGGGGGGATGTAGGAACCAGCAGCACTGAAACAACATATCACAGTCACGTTTTTCCCCCTTTCCCAAGATGTGGCCCCACCTATTTGTTTAACACCTTTAGGAGCTAAAATTCTCTAGGGCTTTTGTACAGTATTTATGCCCGTCTCATCGACATTGAACACTTTCCCCTCTTCAAAATTAATATTTTTCAAAGACATTTTCTAAATTTTTAAAGTATGCATTAACCTCTTCTTCATTAAATGCCTGTATTCCATTAATGCTAGTTGCTTCAGGTTTTCTCATGCTAATACTTGGGTTTCTTTTTAAAAATAGAGCTAGCCAATCCTTTCCAGCTAACCTAGATGACTTATCAAAATTGTTTGCAATGTTGTTAGCCTCTGCATACTCAAATGCAATCTTTCGCAGCTGGATGCATGTAATGCCATAGAACAGCTTGGCCATTGTAATAACATGATCCCTAATCTCATTTTCCTGTTCTGTCGAAAATGTTGGGTTTCTTCCAAGTTTTGACCCTCCGTATTTTTAACCTTCATTCTCGTTCACAGAGTAGCTTCAGGAATCACGAAAGCTCTTGATACTTCTCTTATTTTTCTTCCAGATTTGACGGCATCAACAGCCTTACAAAGTTCCTCTTGCATCCATTTTGCTTTCTGGGTTTTTCTTTTATAATATCTACCCATCTGAAATAAAAAAAACCCTCATTAGTATTGAAAATATAACCTGCAAGGGGGAATACCACGCACTTCAACAGCTGCGTGGCATTACCCCACTGTAAGTTCGATGACTAACCTAATCATAGCTTGGCACATAATTCAAATAGCGGGACAAATCTACAATTAAATTAAAGGTTTCATCTAGGGTTAGTAGTTGATATGCAAAAATTACATTAAAGCAACTTATAGTTGCACTTACCTTGCAAAATACAGCTGACCAAAATTACATGAGACACGCCGAAAATAAGCAATACTTCACTGCTCCAACAATGCCACTGGAAAATGGCTGGTGTAAGCTGCGTAGTAGTTGTTACTCCTGCCAGCAGGGTGTAGCACCAACTGGGAACAGCTTGCGCCATTAAAACTGCATAAATCAGCCTGCGTGGGATTACCCACATGCGTGTGATTCCCCCACCTTCCCCTATCCCATACTCGAATCAAACAGCATCCGAATGAGTATGCCGTATTTCGTAATTTTCGACGGATTGTAAACTTTAAAATTTAACCATCCACGCCATGGTATCATTTCTTAATCAATTGTGATGTTTTGACTTAGATTAAACATTTCTTTAAACTGTTTGGAAAAATAATCAATTACGAATTGCACTTTGACAAGCCGGTCAGCTCTATCCAATTTGTTGTTGCTGTCGGAAAACTGTAAAAATGATAATATTGTCTGAATCGGTTGCAGTACATCGTTTTGCGAAATATCGGTGTGTCCATCAACGTATTCATTGACCAATAATCATTGATCCTTGCTTTTCTTACAATTCCAACAAGGATAGCAAGCCCAAACCATTTTTTTAAATCCATTTTCCTTCTATTGCAATTTTGACTGTAGTACTTTTTGGTTTCGTTGCTAATATATTCAAATAGGTCGTTCCCAATATATAATTGTACGATATCCTTGACGCTATGTGTATCTTTGGGAAATATGTTTGCAACTGAGGATCTTCAAATTTATTATTATTCCTCGGTAAATCAAAGTCTGATCACTGTGCACTGTCTGATTCAGCCGAAACAGTTGGCAATCGTAGCGTTCGCCGAATTCTTCTTGGACGTAGTATCTTCCTGCGATTCTGCTTCACTTTCATTTTTTTGATATCCATTGTCTTCTTCCCAATTGGCCAAGTCGTCCGGAACGTCAGACAAGACGTCCACGCATACACAGTAAATAATCCTAATGCCTCTTTCGTACGCCATGATGAAAGGGCAGAAGTACTTATAAAAACAAAACACTTGTTGACGTGTGTAACTTATTGTTACCTAAACAAAACACCAACAGAATGCAAAAGATACTAACGTGGTGTCGCCAGCCTCTGAGCGATACTATGCAGATGACACTACTGTGGTGTCGCCGGCTGTTGACCGCTATTCCGCGCACGACACCACTATAGTGTCGCTGGACAGCATAGTGTTAACAATTAAAAGAGAAAGTACACACATAATGTGTTGTGCATTTGATATTAAAGTTTTACTAAAATACACTTCCTAACAGATATTACAGCTTCTGTTGTAACAACTGAAAGTGACAGCTTTCGGATTCTGGGTGCTACTGCAGAAACACTGAAATTTAATAAAAGAAGAATTAAAATATCTCAATATAAATGTGGATGAGAAACAGAGTTCTACAGCAGTCAGCTAGTGATAAAGCATGGCTATTTTAGCCTGTATACCTGTTCTTGAAGATGGAAACAGTAGCCAAATATTAAAGTGGAACACTGTGAACCACATCTGATTTTTTGATGTTGTTAGAACTAGTAGTGAAATAAGTAATTCTGAACACTAAATTGCAGGAATAAGGCAAGCCATGTTTTAACATTCATGATTATGTAGGATAGTGCTTAACAGTCAGTATCCAACACAGAGTATACAAAACACTGTCACAGAGGTGTATTAGACTCTGTCAGTGATCCCAGTATTAAACTATTCCATGAAGCCAAACCATGGTGCAACTACACCCACCACATCGGGTTGAGGCAAGCTGACAAATCATTCTACTAAACAGAAGAAAGAAAATTACTGTTTACTTGTAGTGTGTGATGTCTTCTAGGTTTAGTTCGTAATTCAGTGAAATAATTGCCCAAAAGTTGCAAGCACAAGAAGTGCTAACAATCTCGAATGCCCCTTACCAATATAAGTACCTGCCAAACACTGTCAGATTTTCTATGGTTTTCTGTGTAAAGCTTCCTTTGAGTAATCTTTACTGTTTGGTACTGAACTCACTGTACTCTGTGCAGTACACTTTACTGCATTTACATACACATACAGTATATTCCATACACACATCCCCCACAACTCACTTTGAACAGACATTTTGGATGTTGCTTCCATAAGTCAAACCACATTGTTTCACTATCTTCCAGAATTTGTCTTTGTTCAAGGGTTTTGTTAGTAGACTATCCAGTGTCTCTTTTCTGTAGAAACAGTCTACTTCATACTCCCTTGCTGTGTGTGATTCCTTATGAAATAGTGCTTTATGTCAGTGTGTTTGGTTCTGCACTAGTGACATAATTTTTGGCAAAGTTTATAGTTTCCTTGTTGCCACAGAAAATCTCCAGGCTCTCCTTCAGTTATTACACTCCTGATCTACAATGGTTCTTGAATTGTATGTAATAAAGCTTTGTACTTGGTTTATATGCTGTCCAGTGTTCAAGATTACTGTTTTCTGTCTTTTAATAATGTACAGAAAGTTCTGGTTGAGAATTACCCATTATTTAAAAATAAAGGAGACAACTCATCATAAGGTAGAGGCTCTGTGTCGTCGATAGGTACACAAACAAAAGGTACAGAGCTTTGCTAGCTTTTGGAATGAACTTCCTTTTTCAAGCTGGTAAGAGAAACAGGCACACATACACACTCACATGCACATGCCTGCTTGTGTACATGTTTTTTCTACAAGTTTGAAAAAGGAAGCTCTTTCTGAAAGCTAGCAGAGCTCTACACCTCTTTTTTGTGTTCCTATTGAAGATGCAGCACTTCTGTATTTCGGTGAGTCGTCTCCTTTATTCCTAAATAAAGCATTTTCTGTCTTTTTGCGGGACCAGGATATAACTCCTCTCATTAATCTAAAACAACATCAAGTGACGGAATGTCTGCTCTGTAACACACTTTCGCAGTCTGTATCACTACAGCTCTCAAGTTTTATATTTCCCTGCTTAGAATATCTTAATTTACAGTCTGTGGTTCCCTTTAGACATCTAAATGTTCTTTTAATGGCTTTCCAATGTTTCTCTCTTGGGATTTTACAGACTCTGTGTAGAACATTTGTGGTGAAAGCAATATCAGCCACTGAAGTTTGTGACGTAAATGAAAGGGTCCGTAAGGCCTCCAAATGCAGTAAATTTTCATTATCTGCATTGGGCATTCACTTGGCTCCTCATTCCACTGTTGCAAAAATGGGTTAACAGTCACACATACCAATTTTTTCCAAAATTTTCTCTGTGTGTGATAATTGATCTATAAATAAATTGCCTGTCTCCATATTTTTAACAGTTTGCATACCCAAGTATTGCTTTACCTCTCACAAGTCACGTATGTTAAATTTGGTTTTTAGTTGTTTCTTAAAATTGTTCATTTGTTCTTCATCTTTAGTTAGAATGAAGAAATCATTCAACCATATTGTCATTATTATGACATCATCTTTACTTCTTCAATACTAAATACTGGGATCTGCCTTAGATTGTTTCATACCCATCTTTATCAAGGGTTAGTGCAGATATCTGTTCCAGCAACATCTTTACTCAGTTGATAAATACTTTTCTTCAATCACAAAATCTTCACTTTCTCTCAACAAGTTACTGTAGGTTCTTCTGGCAAGATCACATATATTTCATCATCTAATTTCCCATATAAGTAAGTTGTCTTCACATCCATTTTGTGAATTAGTCTAAGTGATTCATATTTTACCATTGGAGAAAATGTTTATTTGTTGTCTAGCCCTTCTTTTTGTGAACATCCGTTCACTAAAAGTCATGCTTTGTATTTGGGTGCCAAACCCACATTATTATTTATGTTGAAGACCCTTTGTAATTTAGTATTTCCCTCACCCACTCCCCCCCCCCTTCTCATATTTAAACCCATTCAGAAGTTTCATTTTTATAAAATGACACCAATTCTCTTTCCATAGCTTCTCTCAATTTTAAGAAATTGGGCCACTCTTAACCTCTTCAACTGTAGGCTCATCATTAAAATATTGGGCTATACATTTCATAACCAGGGTATTCTGTAGGTTCAGGTACACGAAAAGAAATGTAAAATGTTTTATGTTTTCTTTCTCTTCTTTGTCTTCTAGGACTTCATCTTCATAGAAAGTATCTCTGTTCCTTATCACCTTCTTCTTCTTCTTCTTTAGTTTCCATTTCTTTGGAATTAGTATTTTGTAGACTTTGCAACATTGATAAAGTGGTTTTAGTCTTTTGCTGACTCTCTTTTAATTCATTTTTATAACTTTCAAGGAATATAATATTTTTACTAGTCAGTTTCTTCTTATTCATAGGATTTATGAGTTAGTAATCACTTGAGACTTCATAGTAAGTTAAAAAAGTGTATTTCGTAGACTTTGTCTCATTTTCCCCATAGTTGTTTCAGGATTTATACCATAGCCTTGCATCCAAAAACATGAGTTGCTTAGTTCAGCTTCTTCCCTGTCTACACTTCATAGGGGTTTCTATTTTATAGCATTTTGATAGGTGATTAGTTGATCAAATACACAGCTGCCAACACTGCCTCTATCCAAAAACATTTAGATAACCCAATGTCTGTTAACACACACTTCTGCAATAGTCCTACTTGCTCTCTCTGCAACTCTTTTCTGGGATGAACTGTATCTGTTAGTGGTTTGGTGTCTAATTCCTACTTCCTTCAATTGTTGCTTGAATTTGTGATTGGTATCCACTGTCTCATTACCAGATCTGACAATTTTGATCTTTTTTCCCATTGCTCTTTCTATCATATTGCGAAACTACTCAGAAATATCACTGACTTTATCTTTAGAACATAGGAAACAAACATGGTTATATCTTCAGTAGTCATCTATAAAGGTAAGAAAATAGTAGGTTCCTCCTATAGACTCATACTTCATTGATCCACAAACATCAGTTTGTTTTAATTTCAAGATCTCCTTTGTTCTGCATTTACAAGGCTTAAAGGGTTATCCAGTCTGTTCCTGTTGTGTACATATTTCACAGAGTTGCTTGCATTTACCACAGTCTTCCATTCCTGTTACCATATATTTTAATATTGACAAGCCTATTCTCATTAGGTGCCCAAGTCTTCTATGCCATAAGAAACATTTTGCAGAAGAGACAGTATGGTTTGATGGAATGCGATGACCTATCCTCTGTCAGTTGCAGCACTTGATTGGTGTCCTCTTTTTCTTCTTAGAATAAAGTGCTGACGCTGTTTCCTTCTCCAAAGTGTTGCAGTGTGATGTATTTTCCACGTCACGCAGTAACTTCACTTTTATTCTGTCTCCCATAATCACTAAGTCTGAGATTTCTAACCCCATAATCATATTTTTTGGGCAGTCTTACTAGTAATAATGTGCCTACCCATTGATTATCTTGAACCCAATGTTCCTTAGTGGATTTGATGTAGATATTATCTTGTTGACATATTCCTCCATGTTCATACACTTACATATGTCGAGTGGGTAAAAGTTCATGGAGTAATCCAACTTTGCTTGTAAGATCTCCTTGTACAGGTGTGCACTGTAACTTTTCCTAAAGTTTTTTTGCTGTCACAAATTTCTCTGTGTGTATCTAGTGATCTGCATCAACCAATGATATCAACATTGATCTTGTCTTCCAGTTCTTATTTGGAAATTTTGCTTGTGGGCTTTAGTGTACCATTCTCTAAATCCTGTAGCTTGTCCAGATGTTAATATGCTTCTACAGCAAATTTCTATTTAGCACAGTTCTCATGACCCATAAGTTGTGGATCTGTGTCACACTCATTTTTCACAGCTATATTTTTTTGGTAGTAAATTGTGTAAATGGTACACAAACTCCTATTCAACTAGCTTCCATTACACACTTTCTTATACAGGATTATACTGATGATTTTTTTCCTTCCATGTGTTAGAATACTTATTTCAAATGCGCTCACTGGTGTTTGGGCCATAACCTGTTAGAACTAGTGCAACAAAATAAGTAATTCTGAACACTAAATTGCAGAATAAGGCAAGCAGTATTTTAATATTCATGATTATATAGAATAATGCATAACAGCACATTGTCAAGATAAAACCAACAGGTATTTCTATGCTATGGGTCACATTTCAGAGTATACAAAACACTGTTAAAAGGCCTATTACACTCTGCACTTTGCAGAACACACATACTCATGCAAAATATATGATTCATAACTATATCCCAAACAAGTTTATTTACCCATGGTACAATGCACATTGTATGGATGTCATCAGTTTTTGGTAAAATGGTTATTATTAAATCAAACAATGGAAAATCCCGGATGGAATGTAACGATACCAGAGAAGGAATGTTGCTACTCACCATATAGCAGAGATTCTGAGTCATGATAGGCACAATAAAAAGATTCACACAATCATAGCTTTCGGCCATTAGGGCCTTTGTCAGCAGTACACACACACACACACACACACACACACACACACACACACACACACACAAACGCAACTTGAACACACGTCTGTAGTCTCAGAGAGCTGAAACTACACTGCAAGCAGCAGCACCAGTGCATGATGGGAATGGCGACTGGGTGGGGGTAGTGAGGAGGCTGGGGTGGGGAGGGGGAGGGATAGTATGGTGGGAGTGGCGGACAGTGAAGTGTTGCAGCTTAGACGGAGGGCAGGAGAGAAGGTGTGGAGGGGGGAGGGGGTACGTAGCGTAAAGGAGAGATAAAAATTAAAAGACTGGGTGTGACGGTGAAATGACGGCCGTGTAGTGCTGGAATGGTCACAGGGAGGGGGCTGGATGGGTGGATACAGTGACTAATGAAGGATGAGGCCAGGAGGGTTATGGGAATGTAGGATGTATTGCAGGGAAAGTTCCCAACTGCACAATTCAGAAAAGTTGGTGTTGGTGGGAAGGACCCATATGGCACAGGCTGTGAAGCAGTCATTGAGATGAGGGGTATCATGTTTGGCAGCGTGTTCAGCAATAGGGTGGTCCACTTGTTTTTTGGCCACAGTTTGTCGGTAGCCATTTGTGTGGACAGACAGCTTGTTGTTTGTCATGTTTGTCATGCCTACATAGAAAGCAGCACAGTGGTTGCAGCTTAGCTTGTAAATCACATGACTGGTTTCACAGGTATCCCTGCCTTTGATGTGATAGGTGATGTTAGTGACTGGACTGGAGTAGGTGCTGGTAGGGGGATGTATGGGACAAGTCTTGCATCTAGGTCTATTACAGGGGTATGAGCCATGAGGTAAGGGATTGGGAGCAAGGGTTGTGTAAGGATGGACGAGTATATTGTGTAGGTTTGGTGGACGGTGGAATATCACGGGAGGAGGGCGTGGGAAGGATAGTGGGTAGGACATTTCTCATTTCAGGACACGACAAGAGGTAATCGAAACCTGGCGGAGAATGTAATTCAGTTGCTCCAGTCGCAGATGGTACTGAGTTACGAGGGGAATGCTCCTCTGTTGCCAGACTGTGGGACTTTGGGAAGTGATGGGAGACTGGAAAGATAAGGCATGGGAGATTTGTTTTTGTACAAGGATGGGGGGATAACTATGGTCAGCGAAGGCTTCAGTGAGACCCTCAGTTTATTTAGAGAAGGACTGCTTGTCACTGCAGATGCGATGACCACGGATGGCTAGGCTGTACGGATGGGACTTCTTGGTATGGAATGGGTGGCAGCTGTCGAAGTGGAGGTATTGCTGGTGGTTATTAGGTTTGATATGGATGAAGGTACTGATGTAGTCATCTCTGAGGTAGAGGTCAACATCTAGGAAGGTGGCTTGTTGGGTTGAGTAGGACCAGGTGAAGCAAATGGGGGAGAAGTTGTTGAGGTTCAATCCAGATAGCAAAGATGTTATCAATGAATTTGAACCAGGTGAGGGGTTTAGGATTCTAGGTTTTTAGGAAGGATTTCTCTAGATGGCCCATGAATAGGTTAGCATAGAATGGTGCCATGCGGGTGCCCACAGCCGTACTGTGGATTTGCTTGTAGGTAATGCCTTCAAAGAAGTAATTGTGGGTGAGGATATAGTTGGTTATGGAGACTAGGAAGGAGGTGATTGGTTTGGATTCCAAAGGGCATCTGGAAAGGTGGTGTTCGATAGCAGTAAGGCCATGGTCGTTAGGAATGTTAGTGTACAGGGAGGTGGTATCAATAGTGACAAGCAGTGCACCAAGTGGTAAAGGGAAAGGAACTGTGGAGAGTTGGTCGAGGAAATGGTTGGTATCTTTTATATAGGAGGATAGGTTCTGGGTAATAGGTTGAAGGTGTTGGACTACAAGAGCAGAGATCATCTCAGTGGGGGCACAGTAACCAGCCACAATGGGGTGTCCTGGGTGGTTGGGTTTATGGACTTTAGGAAGCATGTAGAAGGTGGGAGTGTCGGGAGTGGTAGGGGTAAGTAGGGAGATGGACTCTGGGGAGAGGTTATGGGATGGGCCTAAGGATTTGATTAGTGACTGGAGATCCTGCTGGATTGCTGGAATGGAATCCTGCTGGATTGCTGGAATGGGATCAGTGTGGCATGGTTTGTAGGTGGAAGTATCTGACAGCTGATGGAGTCCTTCTGCCACGTAATCCTTGCGGTTCAAAACAATGATGGTGGAGCCTTTGTCTGCAGGTAGGATTGGGATCAGGTTTTAGTTGGTGGACTGTGGTTCTTTCTGTGGATGTAAGGTTAGTATGCATGTTGAGGGATTTGGGGAATGGTGGTGAGGCAAGGTTTGAGGATAAGAAATTCTGGAAAGTTAACAGGGGTTGGTTTGGAGGCAGTGGAGGTGGATCATGGTTGGATGGAGGAGTGAACTGAGTTAGGCAAGGTTCAGTATTGGTCTTTGGTTGAGTCTCATTGGTTGGGTTGGTGGCGTAAAAGTGTTTCCACTGTAGGGACCAGGAGGAGAGAAGGTCCTGCATGGTTGAATTTCGGACTGGGGCAAAAGGTAAGGCCTTTGGAAAGGACTGAAATTTCTGTGGGACTAAGGCTTCTGGAGGAAAGTTTCATGACTGTGTTGTGGGTCTGTTTAGGTTTTGGGCTCTGTGGGGTGGTGGGAGGGAGTTTCGGATTGTGGGGTAAGTGTAGTAGGTCTGCGAGACAGGGTTTGTCAGCTATGGGGGGGGGGGGGGGGGTGGAAGTTTGGACGTTGTTGTAGAAGTTTAGAAGCGGTGGACAGTGGCACTCTAAGGTGGGAGTAGGAAGTGAGCAGGATCGAGAGATTTTTGACGTGGCGTTGTGCATGTTGCTCAAGCTCCTGCAGGGCAAGAATCTAAATGTGCGTTATGGGTTCCAGGAATTTGGGATTACATAGCAGGAGAATTTTGTGGATGAAGGGAAGGTATTGCAAGGAGGATTGGGCTTGGTTGATATGGTTTTGCAGGACTATGTTGGCGAGGGCTAAGGATTGGCGGAATCTGAACAGGTGGAGGTCATTGTGGAAGGAGGGATGGCAACTAGAGATGGGTAATTTGATGGTAAGGCCATTAGAGGGGATTTCATGAGTCAAGCAACAACACAGGAACAGTATGTGGGACTGGGATTTGGCTAGGGATAAGGAGACTTTTCAGTATTGATGCAGATGGAAGGAGCAAGGATTCATGGTGGTGTAAAAATGCGAAAAATTACGTAAGAAATTAGAATTATGTCCAAAAAATTACGCAAAAATACACCCGAATACGTGTAAAAAGTATGAAAAGGGTGAAATGGATGCACAGGGGGAAAAAGAGATGCAATCTGAGGAGGTATAGAACAGAGAAAGTGTGGGGGTGGGAAGCAGCGGAAAAGTGCGTGTGTGTATGTGTGTCTACTGCAGACAAAGGCCTTAATGGCCGAAAGCTATGATTGTGTGAATCTTTTTATTGTGCATATCACGACTCAGCATCACCACTATATGGTGAGTAGCAACTTTCCTTCTCTGGTATTCATTCTTATTAAATAATATACATAATGTCTTACATTCTGTGTAGTTTGTATAATTACTCCTACAGCATTTTTAGCTGTCATGTATTGTTATATTTTGTTGTTCACAGATATTAAGTTACATATTATATGTTCACAGATATTAAATTAAATATTACATGTTCAAGGATATTATTTGGCTATCAAGGACTATTTTTTGTATTAATTTACACTATAGTACCTGTTATTTAATAAATGTTTTAAGCCTTTGGCTAAAGGTGCTGAAATCTTTTACATTTTTAATATCCTTTGTGCAAGCTGTTGTACAGTTTATGGCAATATCGATGCCTACAAGCATTGCTGGGTGAGCGAAGACTGATCTTTGCAGCAGACAAAGACAGTAGTCCATTCTGAGCTGTGCTTGTCAATGAATAAATGTCATGTACAGTGCTCATTCAATAATCATGTATCAGTACCATCATTTCTGTCTCATTATTGGTACATTCCTACTGAAACCAGGTACAACTGGGACATGCAATATGTAAATTTTCATTGCAAACGGGCTACTGCTTATTACTGTGTTCAAAACCATTCCACGATAAAACACAAGTGCATCATGATATTAAATGATACAATGACTGCCACCACACCGTGACAATTGCCAATACAACAGACATCCTATTGCTAGACTCTGAACAAGATTCCCCAGTGAATTCACACCTCAGTGCAGTGAATCAGCATGTGGCAATCATGTCTAATAACTAACTATTTCATGCCAATCACCTCACGTGTTTTGCTTGAACATTTGCACAGTCTGCATCCACACCCATGAACAGTCAGTTACCAACTGCATCAGTATGTACCGAATGAACAAGTGGAATTTGCTATAAGTGTGATATGTTTCGTGAATCATCGGCATCTCCTGCACTGTGTGATGAATCTGAACACTAACCTGTCTCATGCGTACTGACACAAACAGTTGGGTGTGATGATGTACTGGGCACCACATCCATTACCTCACTACAGCCTCCCATGTTCTTAACACTGAACTAGCTGACTGTGATCATACAACCCTAAGGTCTTCCAAATTCACAGAAACTATGAACTGAGACAACCACCATTCAGAACAGAACAGCCAGGTTTGTCACTGCTGAGTGCTTCTGCAGTTCGCAAAACGTGGGTCAACAATGCAACATGCTCTGTGTGATGACCAACTCAGAGACAAGACAAAGCCACAACTTTGGCACCATCAACAGTTTACAGTTGCCTGAATCTCATGAATGACCCTGCTTTGTGGAATCTCTGGATTGTCAGACTACTGCAACAGACAACTGATGCTGATTCCACAAGCAACAAAAGTGCTGCAGACATGTTTTGCCCTTGCTGATAGGCACCATATCAACCAGGAAGCCACAGCACCACCACAGCACTCTACAAATCGGCAGCCTATCCCATGCACTGGACAGCACTGAGTGCAGCTAAATTCCACTGTTGGTGATGTTACTGCCACTTTGGAGCAGCAGACTGTACAAGGCACCAAGCCCATACCAGAAAACGTGGCAATGGTCTTGGTGGCTCATCCAGGTTACTAGCCTGCTACTACCACAACCAATTCAGTGATGCTAAACACACATGTGATTTTCCATTATGTGCATGCTGGCTTGCACAACTACTTCAAATTGTCACCAATCATTACGTGTGTTGCAAACACACACCCACTCATGACAATGACAATGTTTCTACACATGCCGACATACTGTGCCAGAGGCATCAAACAAACAACAGATAGGCCAGATGTCATATGACAGCTCCAACTACCACAAATTCTGGCATTTTCTTGGAGTTTTAAATTTATACCGATGCTGCCTGTCTCAAGTAGCTACCTTATAAGCACCACTGATGGACACATTATCAGGTCTCAACAAAAACAGAAAAGGGTTTGTTGAATAGTCCAAGGGCATATTAAACACTTTTGATCATGCAAAAGAATGTCTCACTGATGCAATTACAACCGCACATCCAGTCCCAGATGGTCAGTTGACTCTTACCATAGATGCAAGTGACGCCTCCATAGTTGGTATGCAGTAAAGCTCCAATTTGCTCTCATAAACTGACAGTTTCCCAATCCAAATGGTCAACAATTGATAGGGAACTCCTTATGATTTATGATGCAATTAAGTAATTCCACAAAGACATTGTCTTCTTTACATTTAGTGTTACTATCCTGTTGTTTGGTGTCCATTTGTGGACATCTCTGAGAGCATCATTGGCTTTTTTGTCAGCTGTATTGGTGTTTTAACTGCAGTCAGTTGGTTCTGTTGTCAGCAAGTGATATTTTTCTCAATTGTTGATATTGGGTGGGATATTATTATTACAAGCATCAAAAGGATATTAAGAATTATTTGGGCAGCTATTGCATTGGAAGTAGACGTTATGTCAAATGGAACATGAGAATAAGCATGCAAAATTTTATTGACAGGTGCAACTTATAAAAAAAGATTGGTGTCTCTAATCACATTTATTTGATTTCTTCTACACAAATTGACTTTTTTTAGATTTTTGGGAAGTTTTTGTTTGTTATATAACTAAACTTCTTTTAACTGATAAAATTATACGTTTTTTTCATGTAGTCCATATAAAAGTGTCCATCGACATTTTTATCCCTATAATAAGTGTAAATTCTTGTGCCATGTCATGACATCTGACTGCTCCATATTTTGCCAGTTCTTTCAAAAATGTTTTCTTCTGCTAGTGGATCTTCATTATAAGTGAAGTTAATGTTCTTGGGACTCGATCTTTTACACATATTGTGAGCCAAGTTTTAGGTTCACAGTACCTTTAATTTCTTGATTTATTCAATGATAATAGAAGACCATTTTGAAAAAATTTTGACCTTTCTATTATTCTTTTGCTTACACAAACAAGATACAAGCAATATGAATGTCTACTGAAAATGACCGCAAGTGTTCCTAATGGTCAGGTTATTAAAACATTTGACTGGTACATCATTCTGGTCTGCAACATAAACATTTCTGTACTATTTTCACTACATTTTTCTTAATGTTATATGCTCATTTACAGTTTTACTTAAAACTATTCTGTTATTTATTCTATTCATAGCAGATGTTTGTTGCTTACTTTCTTTATCACCTCCCACACTTACACACTGAATAAGCACTCCTAACACATGCTCTAGAATTGCAATTAGACCAAGAACTGACAGTCCAAGGAGAAAGCCTAGAATGGCACCAACATCTGCTAAAAACATCGTGAAATCATAGTCAAAATGTTCCTGAACTGTAGTTACTGTTTTTAAAGTGAAAAATACATATAATTGACTCATGTTGTGGTTTTCTACAGTAGTATGAAAAGTTCTCCTGTTTCTCACAGATGCCATGTAGTTTGTGGTGACGCATCGACGAGGACAGCCACAGATGGAGAAATTGCAGTGATTACTGGAATCATAAAAGACAGTAGCCACAACAATTAAATCATGTAAAGTTAAATTTCTCTCTCTTTTTTTACATTCAAAATAATATTACAGTATTAGAAATGTAGTATAAAGCCTTTATTCTACATATTTCTTATGTCCATGCCAGAATATTTTATTACCTAATGTTCAAACACTTCTATGTTGCAGTTAGGACTGCAGCAGTTCCTAAGGACTGTTGATGATGGTGACAGTTTCTATTCAGTTTTGCATGTATTTAGTATTTGAAGTGATAACAGAAGATTTATCTTCTTCCTGCATAAATATCTTAAGCTTGACAAGTTAACCATGAAGTAATTTAATGCATCACGAAATCAGAGCATTTTTACCCAAACTTTTGGAAAAAGGTATGTAGTCTAGAACAGTGTCCAACCTTGGTATAGTAGCACACTTAGTAAATCACAATTTGGATTCTGGAAGGGCTGCTGGATTGATTGAGCTATGCAAGGATTAAATAATAAAAAAGGTCCACTTTCTGTGTTGACCACATCATAATCTTCTTCATTTTATGTAACCCATTTACATTGCCCATAATTTTCTTAGTCTGTCTATTGAAACTGATTGAGGGTGCATAGAGGACTACACTAAAATTCCCTATGACAACTGAAGGACACATTACAATATCCATTAACCATTGGTTTTTATACCAAACAATCTGCAGTGATTTAGCTGAAAATGAATAGTCAGTGCTTTATATAATCATGATTTTTGAATGTTAACAAAGAAGTATACTGACCAGTTAGGTATATATCAAAGAGGCAAAGTATTGTATCACAGAATCATAAACAGTGACTCAGTCCCAGCAATTGGACAGGAATTATGAGAAGAAGGCTGGGAAGAAATGTAT
This sequence comes from Schistocerca nitens, assembly GCF_023898315.1. Lineage (NCBI taxonomy): Eukaryota > Metazoa > Arthropoda > Insecta > Orthoptera > Acrididae > Schistocerca > Schistocerca nitens. Next base: position 388,832,723 of record NC_064617.1, read on the forward strand.
AAAACAGACAATACAAATTCTTACTTAAACATCTTCTGACAGGACTTTGAGGTTGTTTCCCTCTAAAACAAATAATGGCAAAATTGAATGGAAACAAGGAGAAGGGGAGGCTAACACAAGCATTAAAGTACCTTGTGCTAGGTAGAGATGCTCTTAAACAAGAAACAAACAAATATAGTGATCCTAGTGAAATTAAACCCCCAGAAAATGAGACTGACAGAAATGGTGACACTTTCTACATTTACATAAATACTCTGCAAGCCACCTTATAGTGTGTGGAAGATGGTACCACTAGTTTATCCCTTCTCCCCTGTTCCATTTGCAAATGATGTGTAGAAGAATGATTGTTGGTAATCCTCTGTATTAGCTCTAACTTCTCAAATTTTTCATTGTAGTCATTCCATGTGATGTATTTGTGGGGAAGTAATATGTTGCTCGACTCTTCCAGGAAAGTCAAGTTACCTTCCATTAGGAATGGTGCAATCAGTGACTGTGATATGATTTTCAAATGACAGAGCACAGCAATCAGTCTTCCTTTTCTTTCAGGTTTTGTTAGGCAAGTCTAGATCTTGGCTAGTGCCTAGCCATTATCAATGCACTATTCCATAGCATCAATGCAAGTCCTAGTACATCAGTCCCCTGTTGTTTGGTCTTCTGTCACAGTTCATTCTTTTCTGGAAAGTATCCTCTTCAAATTTCAATTGTCAACCTTTCCATGATGCTTAACACCTCTCTTGTAGTGGGAGTTTGTTGAGCATCTCAGTAATGCTCTTGTGCCAACTGAACGATCCCGTGACAAAATGTGCTACTCTTCCTAGGATCTTCTATCAGTCCTACCTGTAAGGGTCCCTGGTTGATGAACAAAAGAATTGGTTGAATGAGCAATTTGCAAGCCATTTATTTAGTGAATGAATTACATTTCCTAAAGATTCCTCCAGCGTAGCTCAGTCTGTAATCTGCTTTTCCTGTTATTTGTTTTATGTTGTCATTCCACTTAAGGTCACTCTGGATAGATACTCCTAGATATTTTATGGTAGATACTGTTTCCAGTAACTCAGTATCAGTAGTGTAAGTTGTACAGCAGTGAATTTCTTTTCCTATATTGTATTTATTTGATTCAGGTTCAACTGCCAGCCCCTGCAGCATTTATCAATCCTCTGTAGGTCTTCCTGGAAAGCCTTACTGTCTTCTGGCATTGTAACCTTCTTAGAGAACTGCATACTTTTCAAAGAGCCTTAAATAGCTTCCAACACATTCTACTAGTCTGATACTTGGTGAGCTCATATTTTTTTCACTAAAAGGCAGTGCAAGACAGTATAAAATACCTTGCTGAGGTCTAGAAACATGGCATCAATGAGTGCTGGTGTCTACAGCACTGTGGATCTCATGGAGGAACAGAGTGAGCTGAGTTTCACAAGGTCTCTGTTTGTATAATCCATATGTTGATTTGTATAGAGCAGATTTTCATTCTCCAAGAAGTTGTAATACGTGTGCATAAAACATGTTTCATAATTCTTCAACAGATTGACTTTTTTTGGAGACATCAACCACTACATCCAGTGAATACTTCCTCAGCGAGGCAGCAAACATTGCGCCAACTAATATGGAAGCAAATAAAGGTGCATTAGAGTTACTTCTGCAGACACTGCATGCACCACCAACAGACATTAGTTTCAAAATGCAACTTCTAAGATGAAATGTCATGTGGCTAGGCCCGCCCATCGGGTAGATCATTCGCCTGGTGAAAGTCTTTTGAGTTGACCCCATTCGGCGACTTGCATGTCAATGAGGATGAGATGATGATGAATAGGACAGCACAACACCCATTCCCTGAGCAAAGAAAATCTCCAGCCCAGCTGAGAATCGAACCCAGGCTCCTTGGCATGCTGTTCTGTCTCACTGACCACTCAGCTACCAGGGTGGATGAACTTCTAAGATTACTAAAAAGAAGACATTCTGCTGGCTTTGGTGGTGTTTCTACCAAAATATTAAAATCCAATGCTGATTTGATAGGATTATCTGTAACGTAATCTGTAATCAATCAGTGACTCAGAACATATTTCTAGACAGACTTAAATATGCTGCAGTAATATCCATTTATGAAACTGAACAAAAGTAAAGTACATCTAATTACAGATCTACCCCACTCTTTCCTTTCTTTTCAGAAAGTCTTAGGAAATAACCTATAATAGAATACTAACTGATTTGTCTGAGTGGAACTTGTTAATTACCACTCTATGTGACATTTGTAAAGGACTCTTAACAGAGCATGCAATACAAATTTTCCCCAATTTGTTTCAGTACTTCCTCATTCTTTATTCTATCCACTCATCTAATGTTCAACATTCTTGTTTAGTGCCACATTTCATAAGCTTTTCTTTCTCCTTATCTGAACTGCTTATCATCTATGTTTTTACTTCAAAACAAGTCTACACTCCAGGCAAACAGGTTCAAAAAAGAACTCTTCACATTTAAATTTTCACGCCATGTTAACAAAATCCTTTTTCTGCGAATACCTTTCTTGCTATTGCCACTCTGCATTTCATATATGACATTGGCCATTGTCAAACAATGGAAAATACGGGATGGACTGTAACAATACCAGAGAAGGAAAGTTGCTACTCACCATATAGTGGAGATTCTGAGTCGCAATAGGCACAATAAAAAGATTCACACACTCATAGCTTTCGGCCATTAAGACTTTGTCAGCAGTAGACACACACACACACACACACACACACACACACACACACACACACACACACAGACGCAAACATAACTTGCACACACATCTGCAGTCTCAGGGAGCTGAAACTACACTTCGAGCAGCAGCACCGGTGCATGATGGTAGTGGTGACTGGGTGGAGCTAAGGAGGAGGCTGGGGCAGGGAGGGGGAGGAATAGTATACTCTTAGTATTATAGTATACTCTTAGTATTAGGGCTCTTAATATTCACACATGTGCTTCTCTTTTCTCCAAAGATCTCTGTAATTTCCTATGAACTACATGTAATCTTTCCCATAGTCAAGGATGCATCTACAACTTTGCATTTGTCATTTGCCAGTTTGCACTTCACGTCAATCTCAGTTTTAGATGTCTGTGTTCCATTTTCTCTGCTTCATTAACTGAATTTTCATACTTTCTCCTTTCATCAGTTAGGTTTAATATTTTGTGTGTTATCCCAGAATTTTTACTGGACCTACTCAGTTGTCTATTTGATCCTCTGCTGCCTTCACTATTTCATCTCTCAAGGCTACCCATTCATCTCACATTTGTGTTCCTTATGCCTCTTTCAGTAGCTACCTCTACATCCATAACCTATTGTGAAGTACATGGCAGAGGGTACTTCCCACTGTACAAGTTATTATGGGTTCTCCCCATTCCATTGGCATATGGAGTGTGAAAAGAGTGATTTTAAACACTTCTGCATGTGCTGTGTTTAATCTAATCTTGTCCTCATGATTCCTGAGGGAGCAATATATAGTGGATTGTAGCATACTCCTAGAGTCATCATTTGAATATGGTTCTTGAAACTTTATAAGTAGGTTTTCTGTTGATAGTTTGTGTCTATCTTCAAATGTCTGGCAGTTCAGTTTCTTCAGCATTTCCATGTCCGCCCTGATAGCTGAATGGTCAGTGTGATGGACTGCCATCCTAAGGTGCCCAGGTTCGATTCTCTGCTGGGTTGAGGATTTTCTCAGGGACTGGGTGTTGTGTTGCCTTCATCATCATTTCATCTCCATCTGGCATGCAGGTCACCCAATGTGGTGTCGAATGTAATAAGACAAGCACCAAGGCGGCTGGACCTGCCTCATAAGGGGCCTCCCGGCCAATGATGCTAAACCCTCATTTCGATTTCAGCATTTCCGTGACACTCTCTCATGGGTTAAGGGAACCTTTGTCTATTTGTGCTGCCCTTTTATGAAAACATTCAATATCACCTGTTAGCTCTATTTGGTACTGGTCTAACACACTTGAACAGTATTCTAGGATGTATCATATGAGTGATTTGTAAGCAATCTCCTTTCTAGACTGATTGCATTTCCCAAGTATTCTGACAATAAACTAAAGTCTGTCACTTGCTTTACCTGTGACTGAGCCTATGTAATTGTTTAATTTCATATACCTATGAAATGTTACACCCAGGTATTTGTATGAGCTGTCCATTACAACTGTGACTCATTATACTGTACTCATAGGATACTTCTATCTTTTTTATTTTGTGAAGTGCACATCTTTACAATTTTGAAAATTTAAAGCAAGTTAACAATCTTTAAATCATTTTGAAATCTTTTTGAGTTCTGGCTGAATATTTGTGCAGCTTTTTTCAGATAGTATTTCATGCCAGATAATGTTGATAACTGCAACATTGCAAACAGTCTGAGGTTACTATTAAGTTAGTTCATTAGTTTCATGTTCCATGGAACATTTGCATGATAAACTGTAATGATCTGGAATGAGTCATTTATATTCACATTGCAAATTAATTTATAAATATGGCTACATGCTGAACATTTGTAATTTTTTAAAAATCTTGTATTAAATATGCAGATGTGATTTAGTAATGCCTACCCATTGTGGTTTACACACTACAGTAACAGGAATTATTCTACAGGATAGAAGGAGCTATCAAGGAGAAACCTTTCATTTTGTTTCAGGTTTTATTTTTGTGTCTTGCAGACATTTTATATCACAGTCAAGTTATCAAAAATTTTGGTTACAGCACTGTGCATCCCTTTTTTTGCTAAAGAAAACTTAATGTGGAGTAATGAATGTTATTTTTTCTTTTGGTATCATAATTTTTTACATTATTGTTCCTTTTGAACTGCAGTGGATTATTTACAGTAAACTTCAAGAAGAAGTAAATGTACTGTGAAGATATAGTCAGAATGCCAACTCCTTAAACAGATTTCTGTAAGATGATCTTGGGTGTGCTCCATATATTATTCCTAAAGCACATTTTTGAGCAATGGAGGCTTCCTTTTTTAAACATGAGTTACCCCAGAACATTATCCCAAATGACATTATTGAATGAAATATGCAAAATATGTCAACTTCCTGATTTGTTTCTCCCTAGATCTGCAGATGTGGATGAACTAGGTTGTATTCTCTGTGAGGTCATTAATATACAACATGACAAACAGAAGTCCTTACACACTTTCCTGGGCACATCTGAAATCATTTCAGCAACTTTGGATAACTCTTTATCCAATGTAACAAGCTGCGTTCTCACTACCAAAGAATCCTCAACCCAGTCACAAATTTCTCTTGATACCTCATATGATCATGCTTATGATGGTATGTGTAGATATGCTGCTGCATCCTATGCTTTTCAGAAACTGAGAAGTACAACATCGATCTGACTGCCTTGATCTGTAATTTTCAAAATGCCATTTTTGGAAAGTGCAAGTTTGGTTACATACGATTAATGTTTTCAGAATTCATGATTGTTGGCACAGAGATGGTCATTATGTTCGAGGTACCTCATTATCTTTGAGCTCAGAGTATGTTATAATAGTCTACAACAAATAGGTATCAAGGATATTGGATGGTGGATCATATCTACTACCCTTCTTGTAGATGGGTGTGGCCAACCTTTCTTCCAACCACTGGACAGTGTTTTTTGTTCAAAGAATACAAGGTAGACTGTAGTTAAAAGATCAGCTAACTCTGCTGCAAATATGGTAGAGAATCTGATAGGGATTCCATCAGGTCCTGTTGCTTTGATTAATTTTAGTGATTTCAGCTATTTCTCAACACCACTGACACCAATATATATTTCACTCATCTTTGCAGTAGTGTAAGAATTAAACTGGAGCAATACTCCTGGATTTTCATTTGTAAAGGAACATTTTGAAACCAACTTCAGTGTTTTTGCTCTTATTTTGCTACCCTCAATTTCAGTCCCTGTTAGTCCATGATTTTCTGAACATTAACTTTCGTACCATTAACATACTTTACATACAAACAGAATTTCTCTTGGATTTGTGAGAGATCCTTTGATAGTATTTTGCTACAATATTTTTTTGAAGGCTTTACTCTCTTGACAGCCAAATGTAGTTTATTCAGCATTTCCCTGTCTTTATATAGTCCTATGCTTTCTTTTAGATCTGTTACATAGTATAGCCAGTTTCTTTAGAAGTTCTTTACCATGGAGTGTCCATCCCACCATGAGCTGTTCTCCTAGGTACATATCTATAAAGTGCATGGTTGATTAATGTTCTAAATATGGGCCACAATTCTTCTACATGCTCCTATCCAGAGCTAAATGTTTCAATTTTCTTATTGTGAGAAATGACACTACTGCCCTTATATATAGTCTGCTGAAAATATAATAAATGCTTCTCCTTGCTTTAGTTGCCATTTGTGATTTGTTAATTATTTTTGCTACAACTGCCTCTTGGTCACTGATATCAGTTTCCAAGTGAACATCCTCAAATAAATCAGGTCAATTTGTAGCTATTAGATTCATCATGAGTGCGGTTCTGAACGACCTGTGTTAGGTAGGTTTCGGAAAACACATTTAGTAATGTTATACAGATCATCTTGTCATTCCTACTGAATATGAAACTGTAATTTTTCAAACTGACTGTTTGATGATTTAAGTCTCCTCCAATGATGAGTACAGTTGAGGAACTTACGTACTAGTGAACTTAGGTTTTCTCAAAAGTGTCTGGTTACATCTGGAGGAACTTTTGCCTGATGCTTCCTTTGAAACTCCCAACAACCTCTGGTTCTTTCAAATTATCCAAATTTTCTGCCTTTCTGCAGTTTATTTAGTTTTATTCTGCAGTTCATAACCAGCAAATTATTGTAGTAGTTCACATCTGCTCCTGGAAATATTTTGCAGTCAAAATGTGATTTGAAAACCTTTGTCTTACCATTATATAATCTATTTGAAGCCTTCCAGTGTCTTTAGGTCTCTTCCATGTAAACAATCTTCTTTCATGATTTTTAAACCAAGTTTTAGCAATGATTAAATTGATCTTGATGCAAAATTCTACCAGGCAGCTTGCCATCCATTTCTCTTGACCAGTTCCTATCTTCTACTATTTATCCTTCTATCTTTATTATGCACATTATCCCAGCATCCATCATAATCTGAGATTACAAAAGGCATTATTATATAATTAAGATGGAGACAGAACTATACAACAGGACTAGTAAGAACATAGATGGGTAACTGTTTTCATGACATAGAAGATATTGCTCTTTTTGAGATGAGTTATAAAAATATGAAAAAGCTTTCACAGTATGTCAGAAATTAATAATTCTGGAAATGAAATCAAAATAGTATGTAGGATGGTTAGCTAGGAGCTGACAGGGAACAAGACAATATAGTAATTAAATATGATGAGCAAATGATCGATAATAACAAACTTGTAGCAAACCTCTTTAAAAATCACATCCTGAACATGTCAGAGAAACTGTGTACAGTGAGTTCAAAAGAAAAATCACTGTTCTAAATTTGAGAATTAGTACTACAAGCATTCAGTCAATCTGATGTCTTCCAAGAAAACAATCATCTTTCTAAAGCAAAAATTCTTGAGAGACTGGTAGCTTTTCAAATAGGATATTGAAAGCATTGTAGAGGGAGACCAAGCCCTGACTACAAAAAGTGTGTTAAAGTGGATGTAGCTTACAATAGTTATATTACTTTGGCAGACACTGCATACACCACTAGTAGGCAATAATTTTTAAAAGGGGAGCCCATTTGAAGTTTACAAAATGTATTATGTAACTAAAATGTGGCAATTATGATGGTTGGGATGATGTCTTTAGAGAAAGATTAAAATCTTCTGCTGACTCGATAAAATTACGCTTCAGCCATATTCATAACCAAAGACTCAGAGTTCAACAATGGAAAATCCAGGATGGAATATAACAATATTATGAAAAGGATATATGCTACGCACCAAATAGCAGAGATGCAGAGTTTCAGATAGGCACAACAAAAAGACTGTCAGAAAAAGAGCTTTTGGCCTACAAGACCTTAGTTGGAGATAGAACACACACACACAAATGCAACTCACACAAGCATGACCACAGTCTCTGGCTGCTGAAGCCACAGACTCAGAGTGTATTTCATGATAAAATTAGATATGCCCTAGTGAAACCATCAATAAAACAAGAGATGAGCTAACCACCTCTAACTACAGCAGAGACATTTCTCTCCTGTCAGTGTTTGCAAAAGTTTTTGAGAAAGTAATTTACAATAGTATTCAGTACTGACTCACGTTTAAGGCAGAATTTCCCTACCACCTCTAAGTTTGGCTTTTTTTATAGAGTAGTCCATAGAGAAATTTGTACAGTAACACACAATAGGAATACTAGCAGAGCAATATCATCCTACAACATGGGATAAAACACACCATTCATATCAAACATGAATTCATGGCAAAAGCATGGGCACTCTTCACAGAGGCGATAAGGCTCCATCTCCAAATTTAAATTGTTGAGCAGCCAGTCAAACTGTCCATCATATAGTTACCAAATGTTCCAACAGGGCCTGTTGTGGTACTTCTGATGATTTCCTGATAGCAATGAATGACACAATTGATTATATCAAAATTTTGGATGTCTGTTAGTAAATTACATGTGTTATTGTCTGTATTATATTTAATATTGGGCTTAAAAACTGTACAATAAATAAATCAACACAGGGAAAATTTTCCTGTTTGTATATTCTGTAAACTTGCCGAAGCCATTGATTGTGTGACCCGCAAAATTATACTTGAGCAACTAAAATGTTGTTGTGTTAATGGCATTTCACATTCTTAATAGGAGACAAAGGGTCACATTGACAGACTGGCAGGAATAAAACTAAACTCAGAGTGGAGGAATATGACGTGAGGTGAGGAGAGGGAGGGGCATAAGGATTGCTCTTATTCTTATGCTACATAAATAATTTTCAAGAGAGAGTTCAAAAGCTGTAATGTTTGCTGTTAGCACAAGTATGTTAATTAAAAAGCGAAACTCAACCTTTCAATTGTGAAAACTGCAAGAACTATCTAAGATGACTCTTTGCTTCCAATCACTTACTGATAGATAAGAAGAAACCCACATACTCATTGTATCTTGAAAGCCATACACTTTCAGTATTGGCAAATCACTGTTGTGATTTTTACAATCCAATGCCTTAAACAGATCAAGTAAAGTCATGGAAAGTAAAATTTTGCCTTCAGGTACATTCCTACACAGTCAACAAAATAGCAGACAGCATGGTCAGTGGAGAGGCCCTTCTAGAATCCTAATTGTGACAGACTCAGAATACAGTATCGTATTTACAGACATAGTCAACTATTCTTAAGTGCATTACCCTTCTAAAAATATTTTTTTTAAAAAGTTTACAATGAAATGAGTAATTATTAATATCTGTTCTAATTTATTTTTTAAAGAGTGGTCTAACAATTACATACTTCAATCAGTCTGAAAAGATACCCTGTGGAATTGATGTTCCACAGATCCTATCTTCAGTCATATGGAATAAGTCAAGTTATGTATTAACAAAAGACAAGTAACTTATTTGCACACTGTATTATCCAAAAAGTATCACTATACTGTTCAGTGCTATTTTTGTATATGCTCACTAAATATAACCAAAAAACTAGCAGGAAAGACACTATTTTGAAGGAAACAACCACTGTTTCCTCAGTTGCATCAAATAGCAGCTATTGGTTTCCTTCTGGTGGCTTAGTATTTACATGAATACATTGGTATTTTTCAAATAAAATAGTTACCTACACTGAGGCTTCTTTACATGTACCATTACTTCTCATACAGTTTTATAATGTATACTGTTACTTGCTATGAAACTAAAAGGAATTCTGAATTCTCACATCTAAATATACAGATAATCTTTAGGAGTGGCTAATTACCTTTTGGATTGGCAGATATTCAAACTGGCAGATATTAACAGTTTCTTTCTTTATGTTAGATGGGGAACTTGTTAAAGATCTTTATGTCAAACGTATAACTCCTCCATGAAAACTACCCAAAGAGACAAGATATATGTCAAAATTATATTTGTGTAACTTAGTGAGAATATGTAAATCACATTTGAAATGGAGCAGTTTTTTACTGTCAGCAGCAAAAACAATTAAGGAGTAAAAGAAATGGGTTGGTAGTGCAAGAGTATCTATATCTTTAAGGATACCTCTTTAGGATTGTGGTTCTCTATAATACATAATATTCTTACTGTTTGTTTCTGCAGAATGAATACTTACACACAAGATAGAACCTTAAGACAAAAAGGAATGAAAATCTGCAAAATAATCCACTCAACCACATATAACCCTTCATACCAGTTAGGTGACAGTGCCAGAACAATTTAGTTTAGTAAAACTAAAAAATGGAAACTCCAAGTTGGGATATCAAACATATTAGGAAAATTATAGAGTGCTGCTCACCATAAGGATAACACATTGAGTGCAGACAGGCACAACAAAAAGTCTGTTGTGCATTTAGCGACTGTCCTAAACTTTATTCAGAAAAGAAAACACACACACACACACACACGCACACACACACACACACACACACACACACACACACATTCATACAAGGATGCAATCACACACACAAATGACCATCATCTTTGGCAGCTTGGGCCAGAATGCAACTCTCATGTAGAACAAAAGTGATAATCTAGAGTGGGGCAGGAAAGGGGCAGGGATAACAGGGTACAGGTTGGGGGAGAGAAGACTGCTGTCTGGCAGAATGTGCAGGGACAAGATGGAGGCATGACAAGCTGCTAAGTGCAGTGTCAGGAGGAGTGAGGAGGGGAGGTGGGAGAGTGGAAAAGGAGGGGAGCAAGGAAGGAAAAGATGGGTAGATGTGTTGGCAGAGGGTGGCACACAATGAGGGTGGTGGACATGAATAGGAAGGAGGTGATTGGACAGAGGGAACAGAAACTGTTGGATGGAGGATGTGCAGGCAGTAGGTTTTTGAAAGTTGAGGCTGGGATTATTTTGGAAGTGGAGAATTTGTTGTGGGGATAAGGCCCATCTACACAGTTCAGAATAGTGGTGGTGGAGGGGAGGATCCAGATGGCTTGGGCTATGAAGCAGTCATTGTAAACAAGCATATTATGTTCAGCTGCACTTTGTGCCACAGGGTGGTCTACCATGCTCTTGGCCATAAAGCTGGTGATGGCCTTTCAACCTGATGGACAGCCAGTTGCTCGTCATACCAATACAAAATGCTGTGCAATGGTTGGAGCAGAGCTGGTGTATAATGTGGTTGCTTTCACATGTGGCTCACCTCTGATGGCATAAGATAAGCCTATGGCAGGACTGGAATAGGAAGTGCTGCGTGGGTCAATTGGGCAGGTCTTGGACCTGGATCATCCACAGGGATATGATCCCTGTGTCAAGGGGTTAGGACTAGAATATTGTGGAGGAACACCATTTTAGGAGGGGCTGGAAGGATCTTGGGTAGGATTCCCCTTATTTCAGGACATTATGAAGAAGGATGTGGTTCAGTTGTTGCAGTCCAGGGTTTTATTGGATGAAGAAGGCATCACTGCTTTGCAGCTGATTCTTGGTGATGGGAGAATTGGAGTATGTGTGGGGAAACAGGAGGGGAAATCTGTTTATGGAATAGGTCTGGGTCATAGTGCCTGTCTGTGAGGCTTTGGTGAGACCTTCAGTGTACTGGATAAAGGAGTTCTTGTTATTGCTGATATGCCATTTCTGGATGTCCAGGTTGTATGAAAGGCATTTTGTGGTGTGGAAGGGATAAAAACTGATGAAATGCAGGTGTTGCTGGTGGTTGGTGGGTTTAATGTTGCCAGAAGTGTGGATGGAGTCATCAGAAAGAAGGAGGTCAGTGTCTAGGAAGGTGGCACATTGGACTGAGGAGGACCAGGAGAAGTGGATGGAGAAAAGGTATTGAAGTTGTCAAGGAATGAGAACAGTGTGTCTTGGCCCTGAGACCAGATCATGAAGATGACATCAGTGCATCTGAACCAGACCAGGGGTATGGGGTTTTGGGAGACTAGGAAGGTTTTTTTCTGGAGGGCCCATAAACAGGTTGGTAAAGGAGGGTGACATTCGGGTTTCCATGACTGTACTCCAGATTTATTTGTATACCTTCCTATCAAAGGAGAAGTAGTTGTGTGTTAGGATGAAGTTGGTAGGGTGCAACATGGTATGCTTCAAGGTTGGAGGACTTTGGGAAAGGTAGTGTTCAATAGTGGCAAGACCATGGGCATGAGGGACGTTGGTGTATAGGGAAATGACGTAAACAGTGATAAGAAGGGATCCTGTAGGTAAAGGGGTGGGGATGTTGGAGAGTCAAGAAGGAAGTGGTAACTTTGATGTGGGGGACTAGATTCTGGGCAATTGGGTGCAGATATAGGTCAATGAGGGCGAAATTTATTTAGTCAGGCACAATAATTAGCTTCAATGGGGTGTCCGGACCTCTGGGTGTGCGAATTTTGGGAAGGTGGATATGTGGGGTGTCAAAGGGGTGAGGAGAAAAATGGATTCAGGGGAGAGGTTTGGGAATGGCCTAAGGTTTTAAGAAAGGCTTGAAGGTTACCTTGTACTTCTGGGATGGGATCACTCTATCAGAGTTTGTAGGTGGAGGTGTCAGGTAATCGACAGAGGTCCCCCACCAGGTAATCACTGTGATTCACAATGATAGTGGTGGAGCTTTCGTCTGCAGGTGGGATTATTAAGTCAGGATTTGTTTTTCAGTTGTGTATGACTGTCCTTTTTTCTGCTGAAAGGTTGGTGTTCTTAGGAAGAGACATGGGGAAAGATGGTAGGGTCAAGTTGGAGGTAAGGAATTCATGGAATGTGATCAGGAGGTGGTTAGGTGGAAGGTGGAAAGGACTGTAGTTGGATGGTGGTATGAACTGAGAGAGATAGGGTTCAATATTGGGCTTAGGTTGGCTTTGGTAGGAGGGACTGATGGCAAAGAAATGTTTCCACTACAGGGATCAAGGGAAGGAGAGTACGTCTTTGACAAGTCAAACATGGATAAATTTGGGTGTAGGGCTAAAGGCAAGGTCTTTGAATAGGACTGAAACTCCTGTGGGGCTGAGGATTTTCTGGAAAGGTTAACAGCAATGTTCTGGAATGTTGCAGCTCTGGAATTAGCAGAATGTTGCTTGGGAGTTTTGGGGGCTATGGCAAGTTGAGAAGGTCAACTAGGCAGGGTCTGGATGCTATGAGGGGTTGACAAGGAGGTACACTGTGGTTAGGACTGGAGTTGGATAGTGGTGCCCCAAGGCAGCAATAGGATGTCAGTAGGTTGGATAACTTATGCTGGAGAGCAAAGGAGTCATTTTCAGAGATGTGATGTATGTAGCTGGGATTGCACAGTAGTGTTATCTTACAGATGGAGCAGAGGTGGTTCTGGGTGCCTGGGTGATGGACATGTGTTTTTGCAACATCAGATTTGTGAGGGCCGGGGACTGGTAGAATCTCAGTCTTACTGACTTTACCCTAACACACTACTATTGCTCCTTTGAAAGGAAGGTATTCAGACAAATCTGTGGCACAGCCATGAGCACCCACATTGCACCCTCCTATGCCAACATGTTTATGGGCCAATGGGCCACCTAGAGAAAACCATCCTAGCCTCCCAAAATCCCATACCCCTCATCTGGTTCATGTTCATTGATGATACCTTCATGATCTGGATGCAGGGATAAGGCACTCAATCCTCTTTCTTTCACAACCACAATATCTCTCCCACCCTCTTTACCTGGTCTTCCCCAACCCACCATGACACCTTCCTGGCTGTTGACTTGCTCTTCTCTGGTAGTTCCACCAACACCTCTGTCCTCTGTCCTCTTTAATTCCACCAACCAAAAACAGTACCTGCATTTCAACAACCCTTCCACACCAAAATATCCCTCCCATACAGCCTGGACTCTTGGAAATGAATTTGCAGTGACAAGAACTCACTTGCCCAGTATACCGAAGGTCTCACCAAGGCCTTTACAGACAGATACTAACCCCAGACTTACTCTGTAAATAGAGCTCCCATGCCATTTCCCCACACAGCCCCAATCCTCCCACCGCCACCACCACCAAGAATGAGCTACAAGGAGGAACTTCTTTGTCACTCAGTACCACCCTGGACTGGAACAACTGAACCACATCCTTTGTCAGGACTTTGATTACCTATCACAATGCCCTGAAATGAGGGATATTTTAACTAAGATCATTCCTGCCCCTCCTAAATTGGTGTTCTGTCACTACTCAACCTTTACAACATCCTAGTCCAACCCCCTGCCACTCTCAATCCTTGCCACAGGAATCATATCTCTGTGGAAGACCCAGGTGCAAGACCTGTCCGAACCAGCAACACCGCTCTTTCTATTCCAGTCCTGTCACAGGCTTATCCTACCCCATTAGAGGGGAGTTATCCTTACAACAACCATACTTACCCCTTCCAAAACCTACAGTAACCTATTGTCCTCACACCCTCCATCCAACAGTTTCTACCCCCTCTGTCCTATCACCCACTCCACATTCACATCCCCCACCCTCATTGTGTGCCACCCCTTGCCAATGCACCAGCCAATCTTTCCTCTTCCCTGCTCCTCTCCTTTTCTGCTCTCTCCCTGTCCCTCACCCTCCTTGCCTTATAGCCTCCCGATGCTACACCTAGCAGCCTTGTCATGCATCCCTCTAGTTTTTGCAGGCACTGCCAGACAGCAACCTTCACTAACCCCCAACCATAACCTTCTATCCCTCTCCCTTCCCTGTCCTCTCCTTATTGCTGCTTTCCTATGTGACAGCTGCATTTGGGTCTAAGCTGCTGGAGATGGTGGTCATGTGTGTGTTAGGGGTATTTGCTCATATGACTGTATACATGTTTTCTTTTCTGAAGATGGCTTAGGCCGAAAGCTAAAAGTGTAACAGTCTTTTTGTTGTGCTTGTCTGCAACTCAAAATGTAATCTTTATGGTAAGTAGCAATCTTATCATTTTCCTAATATTTTTGTTTTATTGAAACCGTTTAATGTGAGCCAAATACATACCAGTTCAGCTATCATATGGACTGTGCCTTGTAAGTTTGAGCTGTCACCCATCATATTGTGTGTTGATGTTAAAGTTGTGATGGTGGGGCAACCCAAAACTCATCAAGAGAAATTAGAAATACAGAAAAAAAATTATGGTGATCAAGGCAAGTGTATAATCATTAGTGCCAACATTGTCACAGATCCCCTGTAAGATTTCGTGTCTAAGGTGCTTGTCCCATCAACAAACATCGTGTTTTGGAGCTTTCCTGATGATAACTACTCTTATCTTTTGTTATTCATTTGACCATTTTCTTGTTTCACATGTGTTTCAGTGGGTCCTTTATTATTATGTTCTTTGTTACATGTTAGACAGTTGTTAATCATGTTTATATAGTATCTCAAATTAAATTGAGGGAATTTCACTAAGTAGTTTTAGAAGATGAAATATTATTTGACAAAGATTTTCTTGAAAAAAAAAAAAATACATTCATTGTCATATAGGCTTACATAGTTTCAATTTGTTTGCTATGAAATTCACAAAGTTATTTAAACAAGGCTTTCCATGACCAAGTGCATGCTGCAAGATTATGAAGATGTAACTTTCCATGTATAACTAATGCTAATAATCTGATTGTTTTTCCAGTTTTCGATTATGTGTAAATAACTGAAATTTATTTTTTGTTATTCTTCCTTGTCACACTGACTAATAATTCACAGACAAGACAAAAAACTTTTGTGCATAAATTTCAAGAACTTACTTCATGTAACCTTCCATCAATTTCTTATTTGAAGTGTAATTTGAACAGTGTGGCATGTCAACTCCAGATAACCATGGGGCAGAACAACCCACATTTTCAGCAAGCTGCTTGTGACAACACAATTCTTCACACTGTAATAAAGCATAATAATTTATTGTAATGAACTACTATTTCATTATCAATGAATGGATGAATATATTTTATTTGTGAATTTTTGGAAGGACATTTTCCTTATCATATAGCACATATGGCTCTGGTGGCCCACTCTGCAAACATTGTCCTGTGAACTCTGTTATGACTGCCTATTCTGAATTTATTACTAGTAAGATATTGTGTAGGTGAAAGCAATCTTGGAATTGACGACTCATATCCTGTATATACTTGTGTGCATTGACCCAGGATAATCATCATCAGCTGTTTTATATGCTGGATAAAGAACTGTTCTAGATCTCTTCATGCAAGTCTTCTGTGATACTCCATGCTGCTTCTGCATGGTTGGTTGGTTGATTTGGAGAAGAGGGAGTGGGAGGGGGGGGGGAGGGGGAAGCAAACAATAAAGTCGTTGGTCCCATCAGATTTGGGAAGGATGAGGAAGGAAGTCAGCCAAGCCCTTTCAAAGGAATCATCCCAGCATTTGCCTGAAGTGGTTTACAGAAATCACAGAAAATATAAACCTGGTTTGAACCATCATCCTTCCCAATGCAAATCCTGTGTGCTAACCACTGTGCTATCTCACTTGGTGCTTCTGCATGTTTTCTAATGTTATGTATCCACTAGGTCATGTTCTCAGTCTCTCACATCATGGGATCAAGCAAATGATTTCCTTGGCCCCTCCTCTATATATTTACCTGGTTACATGCATAGGACACTTCAAATTCACTTTCATTGGAGCCATAATTATATTATACACCCTAATCTGTTCTCTGATCCATTTATTTGGTTCTTTGCCATACCTGGTAATTCTAAAATATGTATGTCTCCATTGCCTGTTGAGAAATATTCAGCATTTTAATAGTTTTCACATTACCTGTCCATTTCCCACTGCTGCAAATAAAAACTAATAATACTTTAATGGGATTTAGGTTTACTTGATGCTTCATGGGACACCTTTCATAAGGAACTGTTGTGCACAGTGGCCTTAGACTATTAGGAAGGAGAGTCATGCAGGAATCAGTCATATTCCCATTAGTTTTTATTGCTCTTGCATATCTAGATTTTGGCTTCAGTCCATTTGAGTCTCATGACATAAACTGCAAGGAGTTTGTTGGATTGTATCTCCAATGCACTGAAGATGGCTATGTAGAGCCAAAAGTGAGAGTAATAAAAACTAATGGGATTGTGCCTGATTGCTGTGTGCCTCTCCTTCCTTATACTTCATGGTGTCTTACCTTTGTTGTTGATATATACCTGCACTGAAGGCTAACAACATAAAGTTTTCAGTAAAAAGAAGATGGCTCCAGTAGGTTCCATTACCAGATTTTTTTGTATGTTCCCCCCCAATTGGGGGTCTGAAAACATTCTCTGTGCCACTGAGAATAGTTTTAGTGACATGGAACCTCTTTGCCTCATTATTGTTACAGGTAAGAATTCTTCACTATCCTGACATATTCTAATGGAAGCAGCAGCATTTGCAGATACATCCAAATAGAAGCAGTAGCATTTAAGCTACACGTATATACCATACAGGTCAAATCAATTCCTTGATTCTCATGGGATCTGTAATACAGTTTTTGTTGAAAGTGAGCTTTCTCAACATTAATTAATCCTACATAAAATTTTCATTCATACTCATTGCTAAATTCCATAAATTTGGATTTGTCTTGCAAATGGCCCATACTGTTACATCCACTTTTACAGCCAACTTAAAACTTCACTGAGTACAGTACTTTGTACTTTTTTCTATATAGTTGGTGATAATAGTATTAAATACCTTGTACAGTACATAGAAGAAAGTGATACATCCACAGCTTTTTATGTATCATGTGTCTGCTTCCTGGTAAAGTTGAAAACACAAAGCATTGTTCCAGTTTTGGGGAATAGTCTTCCTTTGCAAAAGTAATGTGATTTGGGGAAATTTATCCATCCACACTTAAATATTTTGAGACCACAAGTGTGTCAGATGAATTATTAGTGGTGCAAAATCCAGAATTCTTTGCAGAAGCATATTTATTCGTCAGTGAAATTTGCAATAATAAATTACCTGTCTTGCAATCTAACACTCCATTTTCAGAATCAATACTATGAATAAGAACAATTTAATTATGTTAAATTTGTTTTCCTTTTTAATATTATTACCATGTACTGCCAAGCACTACAGAAAATTCAGTTAATGTTAGGAACAATTTACATAAAGACCTTGTTCCAGAAAGATTTATATTACTGAAGAATGCTCATTTTCAGTAACATGTTGGCATCTGTGAAAAGTTTATTTGTTAATAAAGTGGAGTTTAATGTGAGCCTAAATGATTCATTGAAGGTCAGTTCCTCCCATTACTTTGATGAATTTCTTTACAAATTTAATTGGTGTATAGAAAATTTAGGGTTCAATCTTAGTTGTATCTAGGATTTTTAGTCTGTCTCATATCACATCTTTTACCCAAAACAATTATTTGTAAATGTGAAAGTTAAGAAGCTTCACTGTGATTTGTAATTGATGTTGAACTGTAGATTTTCATATAACTGATTGGGGAAGTCAGTTCAGAGGAAGACAAGGTTATACTACATCTAAAAGTACCACACATAACAAAACCCTATGGACTTTAAGCAAATCATTGGGTTGGTGTCAACTTTACTCTATTATTAATAGTATTGCATAATGTGAATAGTACAGTAAGGTAATGCTCATTTCTTGGCTGATGCTGGCTGAGATTTGCAAACATAGGATGTGTCCCAATGAAGGCTGAGTAGGGCTGGCTAGGTAACAATATCAGATGCATTCCAAGGGAGAGTTTGATAGTACACAGACATGCACATAGTGGGCAAGGACTTGGATAGCTTGATGAGGAGAACTGTGGATAGACATATGAGGCCTGGAATTTCCTAGCTATTGTATGTAGAACACCAACCATGTCATTCTTGTTGCATGCAAGGAGCCCCAGTGACAGTCCTTGTGTCAAGCTGCAAGCAAATCTAATTCTCAGTGTTCCAACAAAGTTGCAAAAATGCCAATTATATAAGCAAGGTTGTGTCAGTGAGAGCAATTGCTTGTCACTTAATATAATGCATGATGAAAAGTAAGGCAGCTATAAGAGTTTACATAAATTAATGATTACACAAAACACTCGTAAAAACTGCATGTAGATACAAATATTCACAATCACAAATGAGGTGACAGATAATGGATGTGTGTGTTAGGCATTACCTCTGACAACCTTCTTTCAAGGCAAGAAAAACTTTTGTTGTTACACCAGACTTTAATTAGATCTTATTATGCAAATGTGTGAGGACTTCAAATCTTCTGCATTTACACACTGCATGAATGCAGCATTATGTGCTGCCTCCCACTTTCTGTCTTCCAATATGTCAGCTGTTTAGGCTTAAGATGTTATGTACTTCATAGCTAAATAAGTACTTCTTTATTTTGGCCAATAATAAAGACATATGTCATTTGGATATAATGCAGCTCACCTGAAGAAGGCAACAAGTTACGTGGCCGAAATATTGTGCCAGAGCGACACAAACATCTAGTAGTAGACCTGATTATTCCAGATGTCAATATTATTAATGTTTAAAGTACTAAGCATGTATATGTAAAATATGTATTTTTATTAATTAACAAGGAACAAGTGAACTTAAGATGAAGTGTGAAGTCAGAAATTGACCGATGAGGAGAGGCACTCCTTGCAACATGGTAGCTGTAAGTCACTGTTACTGTAAATTTGATAGGGAGCCGTTTTACTGTTGCTCAGTGGGAGTGTAGAAGCAGCCCAGATGTGCCTGTATAAAAACTGTACTAAGTCATTAGTCCCATTATTCTGCAGCAAGTTATGCTCACCTATTCGACAACTCTTCTAAAAAATAGACATGAAATACACCTTTTTTCTACTCCTTAAATGCATATTTACTCCAGTGACCTACAACTAACTATTGCCAGAAGGGGAGAAAATTATTTTGCGTAATCTGTATAAGTCTATAGAAGTTTCACATTGGATTCACTTGCCTTTCATCTGTCCATAGTTTTGCTTGATTTTCTGTTTAATGATCACTTATCACAATATCTGTCATTTTGGCACTTGTGTAATGATAGAAAGGAGGAACTATATTACAGTCTTTTGGACAGAAGTAATTTCAAAAGACGAAATCCAATAGTTTATCCCTCTCTCTCAGCCATCTCTGTTTCACTGACAGTGTAGTCACTGATTGACCTTATAAATCATTTTAATCTATTTACTGACTTTACATTGACCACCTTTTGTAGTTGAATGATTAGCATCTCTGCCTTTGGTGCAGAAGGAGCTGGGCTTAACTCCCAGTACTTCCTCAGATTTTTTTCTAAGGTAGGGAGGTCTGGTAATGGACCCACTCACCCCTTGTGAGGTCAAATGAAAAGCTGTTTACTGAACTGGCAGTGGCATTAATAGGTTCAACTACTGGCAGTAACCACTGGAGGGCCTAGTGACATGCTGATCACATGTCCCATGGTCATAAATTATTCCTCATACTGCCTTGTAGACAGTAGTCCGTCATTTGAAACAGGCCACATTTGTCAGTGGTGCTTACATATATCTCTTTACATAAGACCAAAACTTCTTAGAAGTTTACATCAGATCGACAGACAAAATTTTACTTTAAAATTCATTGAAAAATTCTTCAATTGATCTCCCTGTGTTCATTTTGGCATCATTTAGCTTTTTTTTATGGTAAGGCTTTGATCTGCTTCAATCTGTGATGAAGCTCTCTTTGCAATGTAACATTTTGTGCATGGCTATTGAGCTGAGGAAGTTCTTTCCTCAGAATATTCTTTGGAGCATACATGCTTAAAGCATATTGCAAAATATTCTTGAATTTTATCCACTGGTACTTCACATCTTCATCACCAGAGATGAATGTTGATGTTAATTGCTCAGATAATCTGCAGTCTGATTCTTCTCACACTTCCCAAGGAGAAACATTTTTCTACCTTAGTGCCTCAAAGTTAATGATGCCACAATAGCCTTTATTTGTTCACTGGCTTTCTATTCTATGGTAGCTGAATCAAAGAGCTTGGGTCTATTGGTTACTAAGGGATCTAAGATGTTGTTTTCACTCATGAATTCCTTAACTAACTGCTGTAAGTAGTTTTCAGAGAAGATGGAACAATCTCACACAAATCTCTATATGTAGTTCTTCTTTTAACCATATGAGTCTTCTTGTCTACTTCTTGAAGTTGAAATCTTCCACTATTATCACAGCATGATCAGGAAATTTAAATGTGATACCCTCAGAGTCTTCTCTGACTCTCGCTCCACAGCTCCTGAGGCTGTTGGTCTATATAGTGATGCATTCACTAACCATGTTTGACCTACCTTTGATGATTAAGTCCCAGCAGATTATATTACTCTCTAAATCTATAATAAGTTCACTAGATACTACTAATTCTTTACTACAATAAAGACACTGCCACTATTGGAATCTAGCCAAGTCTTGTGATTTATATTCCAATCAAAATCCATGAATTTTCTGTTGTCCACTTTTGGTTTCAACCAGTTTTTTTGTTTCTAGTACTTTGTGGCCATCATTCTTATTAATAAGTGAAACTACATGTGCGGCCTTACTATGCATGTATATGTAGCCAATTTTTATGACATTAATTAAGGTTGTGTGCCACACATACTCTGATACACTAATAACTGGTTCCTGTATGTAAAGTACACCTATCCTATTGAAGAGGACATGACAGTTTTCCTCCAAATAGCAGAGTTCAAGAAATCTACATCAGCAATCATCACACAATGATCTGAGCTCTACCACACAATGATCTGAGCTCTGGTTGAAACTCTCAACTGAGTTCTAAACCAGGGACCACAATGAGTTCTGGGTGTTATGTTACAAATTGTGAACTTTGCTTTTCCCCCTTTTGTGAGGCTCATTGTTTTACCTGATTCAGCCTGCCATCTGATGGTCTCTGAACATAGGTGGCAGATATCATCCATTATGACACGTGGTACAATGTGTTGCCAGCTGCACCCAGCATTTTAATAGCTGCTGGCAGGTTTTCCTTCACATCTTGAATGAGACCCTGGGCAAACATACCAAGTGTATGCTGGTCTTCCTTCCCAAGCTGCCAGCTGCTTACCTGTCTAATGACGAAGTTCCCAAAGACCAGTACACTCATTCTCTGTGCTTGTCCAGATTTTGCAAGAACATTAGTCACAGGTCCAATAGTAAGACATTCTGGCTGACAAGCACTCATAGCCAAGAACAGCACCTAATATCCATTACTAAGATGTAAGGGAACAGTTGTGGAGCCATTACACATAGTCACATTTTTCCCAATGATCTGCCAACCCATCAAAGCTCATCACTCATCCTCAGATGGGAACAAACTGGACAGGTCAGGACCCTCAGAGGATACAGAGATATCAGAATATTTAGAGGCACCAGAGGTGACATAGCTTTTGCCACAGATGCTTCAGAATTACTACAACCCAGGATAGTCACCTGAGGCCTGTTGCAAATTTCTCTTGAACCTGAACCCAACAAATACATTCTTTATTTGAATTCCACTGTACAGAACTATACAGGGTGTACTATAATTCAGTTGCCATAAAATGGTTTGGTGCATTAATAATAAGCAAATGAAAATACAAATTTATTATCAACATGGTTATATACACAGAAATAAATGGACCCACAAAAAATGCTCAAAGTGGTTTCTATGCTGTTCCAAGAAAACAGTGCCTCTTTTCAACACCAAATTTACAAATTTTGTCACAAATCTTCCAGGACTGTAGATTTTCAACTCTGATCAGATTCATTCCTTCAAATATCATGAACTTGATGGAATAGATGACCTTTTTTAGTATATCCCAGACTGAAAAATCTGTGGGTGCTATATCTGGGGGATATGGAGATATTTCAGTAGTGCCCCATCTGCTAATCCACTCATTAAAGTATTCAGTTATAAGTCTCTCACAATAACTTTGTATAATGCGGGAATATTCCATCTTATTGCCATACCAACTTTTCCTTTCCCAACTGCAGATGTTCAAAAAGTGGACTATTTCCCTGTTCTAACAACACTTCTTGAAGTATGTTTGCATAATTTACAAAATTGACAGTACTGTTAAAAAAAGAAGGCCTGATTAGTCCACCTTTTAAAAAATGAAATGAGCGTATGGCATCGTTGGCCGGGAGGCCCCTATTCAGGGAAGTTCAGCCACCAACTGCAAGTCTTATTTCACTCGATGCTACATTGGGCAGCTTGCATGCCAGTGATGAGGATGAAATGATGATGAGGACAGATGATGGGAACAACACAAAACCCAGTCCCCAAGCGGAAAACATCTGAACCCGGCCAGGAATCGAACCCGGGCCCGCTTGCACGCGAGTCGAGCACATTACCACCCATCTAAGCAGGCAGACTCTACCTTTGAAAATCCCTGCCCATAAATTCATGACAGGATAGTTAAACTCTGTCTCCATCACTACAAGGGAATTTGTAGAATCGTGATGTATACAGTTGTATCTGTTCACTCTGCCATTCAGTTTAAAAATCACTCCAAAGAATGCTTTTGTAAAACATGGGACCAGTTTCCTATCAGATTGTGTACAACTTGTAGAACTCTACATACATGTCCAGATCATCTTCATACAGGCTTTAAAGTAAATTAGGCTTATACAGTTTCAATTTCAGCTTTTTCTGAATCCTTAATACACTTCTTCTCGCTATTCTGTACTACTTAGCCGCTTCTCTTGAAGATTCAGTTGGTGACTTCACAAGACATTATGCGACAACATTAAAATTCTCTTCTGTAGTAACAGACTTTGGTGTATCTTAACGAGGAAGGCCTGCTACCGAACTAGTCTCTTCAAATCTAAAATTTAATTTGCAAATACCTTCTTGACATTTAGAAGTTGGATATTTAGAAAATGTCCCACAAACTAATCACAATCAACACTGTAATTATGGTCATATTTTCATCATGGTTGCTAAACAATCAACTTTCTCTTTATTGTGTCTCAGACACCACAAACATAATAATCTCAAATTGCTAGCATCAGATGATTTATAGATACCACACACTAGTCAAATTGATAATGACTATCACTATGTTAAGCAAAAGAAAGTCCTAAGGACTGGTAGTGATGATTGAAACTGAAGACTAACTGAAGAGACCATTGCAATAAGAGACAAAACTACACAACTGTGGCATTGCAAGCAGTTGGTGCAAAGCAACATTGGTCAAATATGTACTATAGAGTGTGGTGTTGCTTTCTTTCTGTCATTTGTGTCTTAATTTTTACTTGTTATGTGTTTTTTCCCACAAAATTTGATAACATTAGTTTCCATTCATTTGCAGGTTGGTTGTACTCTGTGAGAAGGGAAATATAAAATGATACATAGAGCAGGGGCAACAACTATGATAAACTTTGAATTTGTCTGTCATCAACAGTATTCATTAAATATTGCTGCTGCAGGGAATGGAAATTCTAATTGTTCAAAAAAATCACAGTTAATAAAATTACACTCTCATGTAAAACATAATCCAGCTTTCTCAAAAACCATCATTATTTGTTTGAAACTGTTCCGTAAGAACCTCTTCTGACTTTGCAGATTTTAACAAGAAGTATATCACTTGGTAAAAATAATCTTCAAATCTCAATAAATTAATACATGACTTTCTGTTAAAATATGACTCAACGTGAATTATCATCACCAACTCTCACTAAACTTAAACTTTTATTCTCTTTGAAGTTAAGCTGACAAACTCTCAATAACATGACATTGGTAACTGACTCTGATCCTATTAACATGAAGTTACAAAAATTATCATAAGAGTCTCACTGAAAAAAATGGAGCAATATGTGATCATTACTCTGAGGGACAATAGTGCATTATGACATATGACCAGATATTTGACATCATTTCTCATCTCTCAAGGTTTCACACTCTCTCTCCATAGTTAGCCTTTACACAAAAAAAGAAAAATACATTTTCTTTAGTCAATAACATAAATATAATTCAAAACATTATAAAAACTTGAGAAAATGTGTCAAATGTAATTTAGGTCAGCGATTTGGTGGTGGTGAGAAACAAATGTCACAAATAAATTTGTGGCACCACTTGTGGCACCCCATCATCAGCTGATCAATATGTGAATGTCAAACTGTTTCCTTAAAACATTTAACTGGAATAGTCAACATTCATTATCACTCAATAAAGTTGAACAAGGAGCTAATTTTGATCCTCACTCTAAATTTTATAGTTTCAAAATTCTTAACAATAACAGTTTCAGTTATTTACATTTTTCTTTAATTGTCCTTAGCTTCATTACATAAATCTTACCATCATGTGTCTCACACAATTTCTTTTCAGTCATTCAGTTAGTCAAATTACTCATTTTTGTATCAACTTATTATTGTCTAACTTCTATTTTGAATATTGTGTGTCAATTAGTTTTCATGTTCAGTTGCTTATATGGTTAATAATTCCATAATTTTTTCAGTTTGTAATAATAATTACTGAGAAATGCAAACTCATTGTTACTTTCCAGTATTCCTTTTAATAGTATTCATTCATTTGTAATCACAATTATCTTTTGTTGAAATTCGATGAAGAACTTAACTAGTACTGTATTTATTCCTAATGGGTACTTTGCCCTTCTGACCATTGAATGTCAGTAGTTCTTGAATATTATTCCACAAGGTGACAATTAAGTACCACTATATGCGACTCCTCCCTTCTATAAAATGGATAAAATGGTTCACAACTGTGAGATTGCCCTCTTCTTCCCTGCATTGCCCTCACAAAAATAAACAAGCTCCTAGGGTATGTGTACTTTGTAAAATACATCCTCTATGGGCCCCAGCCAGTGGAGGATACAGAAAAGCCTCAAGGAGGGGGCGCTAAAGATGTCTTGAGCTACCTTTACTTTTACCATAATAAAAAATAATCGAGTCACATGAAAAGTTTAAGAAAGTTTTATTTAAACTGATTATACACATACACAAGACAATGCCATCTTATGATGTAAAAAAGTTACAATTTTGGTTCTCTTCCTTAAATTGTGAATTTATGCACCTATTCTTCCTGGCAAATTGGTTAATTACTTCATCCATAGGACAATCAATGTCAGGGTGAGTGTTCAACAGAACTAAGCCATTAAGTCAATCTTCCTTCATTGGCTGCCTCAGCCACGTCTTTGTAAGCTGCAATGTTGAAAAACTTATTTCTACTGTAGCAATAGATGCAGGTAGACAAGCAAATATTTTGTACAGTATGTGCAAAATAGAATAGTCAGATCTAGGACAAACAGACAATGCTTGCATAACAGAATCACAATCATTCAGGGCATTTATTCTCATTTGTTTGTATTGAAGAATCTCTCCCATTAGTCTCTTTTTAATCACAAAGAGTGATTCTTCTCCAAAGAACGGTAGTTCAGTTAAGCACCGATTCAATTCATGTGCCAGATCATTACTGTCATGTTTCAGTAGTTGTGAGGGCAAACATATGTTGAATTTTAATGATAATGCTGCATAGGAAAGTACAAGTACTCAATAAGTTGATTCAGTTGAGTCAACTGATGAGAGAAACGAATGAATAGCAAGCGGGCTGACTGGCAGGGGTGGCGCAGGTGACAATGTGGGCGGCCCCATGAGGGGGGGGGGGGGGGGGCGCACACCCCCCCCCATATGTATCCGCCACTGGAGCCAGCTCTATTACTGTATTAGCTTTTGAAGTACATCATATTAGCAAGAAACCCCCTCTGTTTCCCAACTACATAACTCTACCACCTTCCTCCTTAAATACTATTATTTATTTATTTGTTTGTTTATTTTCTGTCCATATAAGAATCAGTTTTTGGACATTGTCATCAATTTCAGTTCATATAAACAATGGTTTAGTCAACATACATAAGTGCACACATTGATATAAATAGTGATCAGAAATTATCATTTTTTTGTTGTTGCCAAAACAAACTTATGCTATATATATTTAGAAAGTGATATTACAACTTGAAATCTTCTATTGAATAACAGCTTTTCTCTATTAATAAATGCTTAATTTAATTCTTTAAAGTGTTTAAATTAGCTTTCTTGGGGTCAGATTGTAGTTTGTTATAAAAGATTATTGTGTGTGGACTATGGTCTGCAACCATTTTTTTTACTTGCAATTCTGTGAAAGCTTTCCCTTGCCCATGTATTGTACCTATGTACATTACTGTTTGTTATGTTATATTCTGCATTGTGTTTCACAAACATTATTGCCTGCAAGATGTACATAGAGTAGTAGGGTTTGCACAGTAGCAGTATCCTGTGGACGGAGCAGAGGTGGTTTCGGGTTGCCTACCTGTGCTATGTAAATGTGTTTTTGGAGTAGCAGGTTTGTGAGGGACAGGGACTGGCAGAATCTGAAAAGGTGGAGGTCATTTTGAAAGGAGGGGCAGGAATCAGAGAAAGACATTTTTCTGGTTAGGCTGTTTGGGTAGATTCCATGGTTTACGCACATTTAAGGAACAGGATCTGGGACTGGATTTTAGCCAGGGAAAGGGATACTATTCTGAACTTGTCCAGGAATATGGAGCAGTGGTCCATTGTGGTGGGGATGACATTGGAGAAACGGAAAATGACTTAGGAAATGCCCAAATGAAGGCATTGAGTGTTTGTGAGGGAAGATGGATAACAGAAGAAGACATGTACAATATGTACAGGCAACCAAAAAAATGCACAGATAGGTACAAACATGAACAAATACATAAAAGTAGGCAGAAAAATCAACAAATACAAAAAAAAAGAAAGAAAAAAACATGTACAAAAATGTGGCAAAAGGGCAGATGAGGTAATGGAGTTCATATGGCATAGGTGGGTATGGGAAACAAAATGCAAAAATATGCAAGGGTGAAGGAGGAAATATGATCAAAAGGAATAATTATAATAACTGGTGGGCAGAACGTGGGGCATTAATGCTGCACCAACAGTCCATCCAGCCACATAGCTGTATGCTGTGGGTGGATGAGATCATTGATACATTGGGACTCAGAAGTCAGAGGCTGTCTGCTATGGAAGGTGATGAAACAGACATGAAAGAAGAGAAAGAACAGACACTGAGAAGAGTAATGTGTTAGATATAGTAACAAAGGAAAATAGCACAGAGTTTTGGGACGGAAGACAAACTGTTAGGCAAAATCAAACAATGGGAACTCCAGGTAGAATATCAACAGTATTAGGAAGAGATTAGATTGATGCTCAGTATAATGATGACCATTGAGTAGCAGAAAGGCACAATGTAAAGTCTATTACACGTTACAGCTTTTGCTCAAAGCCTTCTTCAGCTAAGAAAACACACACAGACATTCACACACACAAGCACACCTCATGCACACTTGACTGCTACCACTGGGAGCCCCAACTGGATGTGAATGCCATGTGAATAGCAATCTGTAGTAGGGCAGGGAAGAGGGAGGCATAGCAGCGTATGGGTGAGGGGAGAGAGTAGTGCGGTATAGCAGATGAGGGTATGTGAAAAGAGAGGAGCTGACAGGACGAGTGACACAAACACAGAGCATGTTTTGCCTATTACAGGCTTCTACAGGGGACTTACTGGATAAAGTCAGATAAATAACCACCTTTGGAAATCTGCTATTTGTATATAAAATAAGTTTCCAGATCAGATCACTTTCAAATCTTCCACTTCCTTGTATGCACACAATGGAGACAGTGAGCTGTGACCCATTTGCTATACTGTAGCTGCTGTATGTGTTGACTCTACTGTTGGTTACTGAAGGTGTACCTGTGATGCATGCTTTTATACACATGGTCCACATGCAACAGCACAGTTAGCTCTCCTAGTTGCAAACACATCAGTTTCTTGCAGCTGTTGTAAGCAGGTGAAAATGGTACTTAATGGACTGAGACTGTGGACAGAGCAGGTTGCCTCCACCATCCTACTTCATGTGTCTCATATTTCTTGTATAAAGGTCTATACAAAATTTCGCTAACTTTCTTTTCAAAATTCCCACATTAAAGTTCTCACTTAAGTAAATACTACACATGTTATTAAAATGGCTTAAACAAATTCCTCCCCCCCCCCCCCCACCCCCCCCCCCCCCCCAAACCTTATTATTCAGGTCATTCAGTTTGTTGTCCTGGTGCAATGAGCCAATTAGTTTAATCAGAAATGATGGCAATCAAAAGTTACTGCAACTATAAAATTTAGTACATGTATCCATAGGAAAAATCTCATGAACTAATAGCTAAATTCAGAAGGAAAGACCATTTCCAAATTAGAGTTATTTTTCTTCTCTTCAGTGAAATGTTGACATTAATCCAAAGATAATTAATTTGAAAGATGTTATTAATTACAGATTTCATTGGGTCCAAACTTTCAGTGCCAATTATAGCTAAACTACTGCAAATTTTCAGGATCTATTGATATACTTCAGATTGCTTGATTTTTCCATATCTATTGACACCCATAATAATGAGCAAGAGTCCTCAAATAAAATTTTCAATAACTAAATCTTAACATACAAGATGGATCCTATGCTCATAAAACTGGGATTCCCAATGCACAGCCATAAATTAGTACTTCATTCTTTAATAGCCTCCCCCACATGAACTATGGACCTTGCTGTTGGTGGGGAGGCTAGCATGCCTCAGCAGTACAGATAGCTGCACTGTAGGTGCACCCGTAATGGAGGGGTATCTGTTGAGAGGCCAAACAAACATGTGCTTCCTGAAGAGGGGCAGCAGCCTTTTCAGTAGTTGCAGGAGCAACAGTCTAGATGATTTATTGATCTGGCCTTGTAACATCAATCAAAACGGCCTTGCTGTGCTGATACTGTGAATGGCTGAAAGCAAAGGGAAACTACAGCCATAATTTTTCTAGAGGGTGTACAGCTGCACTGTATGGTTAAATAATGAAGGTATCCTCTTGGGTAAAATATTCTGGAGGGAAAATAATCTCCCATTTGGATCTCCAGGCAGGGACTACTCAGGAGGACATCGTTATCAGGAGAAACAAAACTGGCATTCTATGGATCAGAGCAGGGAAATTCAGATCCCTTCATTGGGCAGGTATGTTAGAAAATTTAAAAAGAGAAGTAGATAGGTTAAAGTCAGATATAGTAGGAATTAGTGAAGTTCAGAGGCAGGAGGAACAAGACTTCTGGTCAGGTGAATACAGGGCTATAAATAAAATATCAAATAATGGTAATGCAGGAGTAGGTTTAATTGAATAAAAAAATAGGAACACGGATAAGCTACTATGAACAGCATAGTGAACATATTATTGTAGCCAAGATAGACACAAAGCCCATGCCTACCACAGTAGTACAAGTTTATATGCCAACCAGTTCCACAGATGATGAAGAGATTGGAGAAATTTATGATGCATTAAAAGAAATTATTCAGATAGTTAAGGGAGATGAAAATTTAATAGTCATGGTGTACTGGAAGTTGCTAGTAGGAAAAGGAAGAGAAGGAAAAGTAGTAGGTGAATATGGACTGGGGGTAAGGAATGAAGGAGGAAGTTGCCTGGTTGAATTTTGCACAGAGCACAACTTAATCACAGTTAACACTTGGTTTAAGAATCATGAAAGAAGATTGTATACATGGAAGAGGCCTGAAGACACTGGAAGGTTTCAGATAGATTACATAATGGTAAGACAGAGATTTTGGAACAAAGTTGTAAATTATAAGACATTTCCAGGGGCAGATGTGGACTCATTGGTTATGAACTGTACATCAAAACTGAAGAAACTGCAAAAAGGTAGGAATTGGAGATGGGACCTGGAGAAACTGAGAGAACCAGAGGTTGTACAGTGGTTCAGAGATAGCATTAGGGGACAGTTGACAAGAACAGGGGAAAGAAATACAGTAGAAGGAAGAATGAGTAGCTTTGAGAGATGAAATAGTGAAGACAGCAGAGGATTGAGCAGGTATAAAGATGAGGGCTAGTAGAAATCCTTGAGTAACAGAAGAGATATTAAATTTAATTGATGAAAGGAGAAAATATAAAAATGCAGTAAATGAAGCAGGTGAAAAGGAATAGAAGATGTCTCAAAATTTGAGATCAACAGGAAGAGCAAAATGGCTTAGCAGGGATGGCTAGAGGACAAATTTAAGGATGTAGAGGCATATATCACTAGGGGTAAGATAGAAACCACCTACAGGAAAATTAAAGAGACCTTTGGGGAAAAGAGAACCACTTGTGTGAATATCAGAGCTCAGATAGAAAATCAATTCTAAGCAAAGAAGGGAAAGCAGAAAGGTGGAAGGACTGTATAGAGGGTCTATTCAAGGGAAATGTACTTGAGGACAATATTATGGATATGGAAGAGGACTTAGATGAAGATGAAATGGGAGATTCTATACTGAGTGAAGAATAGTCAAAATATGGCCCTGGGAGTAGACAACATTCCATTATAATTACTGATAGCCTTGGGAGAGCCATCCATGACAAAACTCTTCCATCTGGTGAGCAAACTGTATGAGACAGACGAAATACCTTCAGACTTTAAGAAGAATATAATAATTCCAATCCCAAAGAAAGCAGGTGTTGACAGGTGTGAAAATTTCGAAACTATCACTTTAATAATTCATCGTTGCAAAATACTGACATGAATTCTTTACAGACGAATGGAAAAACTGGTAGAAGTCAACCTCAGGGAAGATAAATTTGAATTCTGTAGAAATGTTGGAACATGGAAGGCAATACTGACCCTGCAACTTATCTTAGAAGATGGGTTAAGCAAAGGCAAACCTACATTTCTAGCATTTGTAGACTCAGAAAAAGTTTTTGGCAATGTTGACTAGAATACTCTCTTTCAAATTCTGAATGTGGCAGGTGTAAAATACAGGGAGTGAAATGCTTGAAACGCTATTTAGAATTTGTACAGAAACCAGGAATGGACAGAATCTTGAAATGAGGATATGAGTTGAGGGGCATGGAAGGGAAGCAGTGGTTGAGAAGGAAGTGAGACAGGGTTGTAGTCTATCCCCAATGTTATTCAATCTGTATATTGGAGAAGAAATAAAAACTTTGAGGTTTGCCAATTACACATCTGTCAGAGACATCAGAGGACCTGGAAGAGCAGCTGAATGGAATGGACAGAATCTTGAAATGAGGATATGAGATGAACATCAACAAAAGCAAAATGGATGAATGTAGTCAAATCAGGTGATACTGTAGGAATTAGATTAGGAGACACTTAAAGTAGTAAATGAGTTTTGCTATATGAGGAGCATAATAACTGATGATGGTCGAAGTAGAGAGGATATAAAATGTAGTCTGGCTATGCCCAGGAAAGAGTTTCTGAAGAAGAGAAGTTTGTTAACATTGAGTATATATTTAAGTGTCAGGAAGTCTTTTCTGAAAGTGTTTGTATGGAGTGTAGCCATGTATGGAAGTGAAACATGAACAATAAACAGTGTACACAAGAAGACACAGAAGCTTTTGAAATGTGGTGCTATGGAAGAATGCTGAAGTTTATATGGGTAGATCATGTAACTAATCAAGAGGTACTGAATAGAATTGGGGAGAAGAGAAATCTGTGGCACAGCTTGAGTAGAAGAAGGGGTCGGTTGGTAGGATACGTTCTGAGGCATCAAGGGATCACCAATTTACTATTGGAGGGTAAAAATCATAGAGGGAGACCAAGATGTGAATACACTAATCAGATTCAGAAAGCTGTAGGTTGCACTAGTTATTTGGAGATGAAGAGACTTGCACAGGATAGAGTAGCATGGAGAGCTGCATCAAACCAGTCTCTGGACTGAAGACCACAACAGCAACACTAGTTATTTGGAGATGAAGAGACTTGCACAGGATAGAGTAGCATGGAGAGCTGCATCAAACCAGTCTCTGGACTGAGGACCACAACAGCAACTTTAATAGATGCCGCTCATGATAAAATATATGCAAACAAATCATGATGACAAAATCAGTAGCCAATAATAGATTAACTTTCTGACCTACAGAATTTGTAAACTATTATAAATTAACAAAGTTCATTAATATCCTTTATAAGCCCAAAGCTCACCCCATTTTCAGTCAGTCTTGCTTTAGTCTTGCTCTAGTCTAGTCAGTCTGCTTTTAATATTAAGTCTTGCTCTAGTCTTTCTTTAGTTTTCGTTCAGGCTTGTAACCAGCTACATGCAGGGCTAATCTTGCATCTGTCTGTTCTCTAACTCAACTTTGGGAACCTTTTGAGCTGTATCTCCTTTTATGTTATCCGGGTTAAGAGAACGTTTTATAGTGATGATTAACAAAGAATCAAAATGTGTGTTTTGGTTCATTGGCATAATAGTTGTGACTATGATATTTATCCTGCGACTTTTTCTGTACAGCTGCATGTGAAGCAAACAGTGTTTACTTCATCTGTACTGCATGAAATTTTCACTTGAAGAAATAAGAATTATTATGCTCTGCATACGTTCAAATGGTTCAAATGGCTCTGAGCACTATGGGACTCAACTGCTGAGGTCATTAGTCCCCTAGAACTTAGAACTAGTTAAACCTAACTAACCTAAGGACAGCACACACATCCATGCCCGAGGCAGGATTCGAACCTGCGACCGTAACGGTCTCGCGGTTCCAGACTGCAGCGCCAGAACCGCGCGGCCACTTCGGCCGGCGCTCTGCATACGTCTTGTAAACATTAGAGGCTGTAAGAGACCTGGTCACCAGTGATTTTAAACTCGTGAACCTTCAATTTGGGGTCTTAAAAAGGCATCTGGCTATTTATGTTAAGGATAACTCCAACTGCAGCACTTTTAGGTGGTGATCTAGTGAAGCAGCACAGAGACCAAAGCTTATTGCATAAGAGGTAGAACTAGTTTACGCAACAAGGTGATCCACAAAACATTCTTGATACATATGGTGTTCAGCTGTACTATTACAATGGTACCATAAAATGACAGATGTGAACATGATTTGATCTTCAGACTTATTTTATATTATGAAGGCATATTTCTGGATATGGTTTCCATATTGAAACTGTCTGCTAAGTCCCATCTACAACCCCTAGAAGCCTGTAATTGGAATAGTGGAATACCATGTATATAGTGTCTATGTTTTGTATTAGTTAGCTCTGAAGAAGGACATTACCAGTAAGCTTAGTAAGATTTTCAATCTTTTTTATGTGCTTGTCAACCGCTCAACTGTGTATATATGGTGAGTTGATACCCATACATCTTCCATTATTCGTACACCATCAAAGACCTTCCAGTAACATATTTAGATAAATGTAATCAAGACTTCATAGCAGATTTTATTTGCCCAACATAGAAGTGTGAAATAGGAAACAAAAGGTGAAATATTGCAGTATCTCTATACAAAACAAAATAACTTTCACACTTACCTCTGAATAACTGTACAATGATGAAGCATTACAGGGGGCCGATACTTGACCGATAGCTTTATATTGCTGAGCAGCGACTCTAAGATGTAATTCCTCTTGTAAATCCAGAAGAAATGAATCTTGCTGACCTGATACTTGAAGGGAGTTTTCTGCACAGAAAGTAGAAAATTACTAAAGCAATTATTATTCATATTTAAACTTTCTATCACTGATGGGGCAGGCCACTGGGGGGTGTCACTTCATGAGTGATCAGGATTTCCACAGGTTCTGGAAGTCAGGAAATATCAGGGAATTTCAAACGGGTCAGGGAAATCATGGAAATATCAGGGAAATTTGAAAAAAACATTGGAAAAATCTCATTTTTTGTCTCAGTATATGAAATGGTGTTTTTACTGAGACATCACGAATCATCACTGGTTGAGTGCAACTGAGCATGTACACTGTTTCCCTGCTCCCTCATTACTACTGTATCTCCCCTTTCTACCACTGCCCTCAGCTCGCTGTCAGTGCTGCCACCCCTTCTCACCTCTAGCCTAGCAGCTGCAGAAGAGAGGCAGGAAGGCGTAAGGAATAGTTTGTTTGCATCTGATTCTCAGAGACTCAAGACGCAGCAGCCAGAGATGGCAGTTATGTGTGCATGAGTCTTGTCTGGGTGATTGTGTCAATGAGTGTGTGCTCTCATTTTCTGACAAAGGCTATGGCCGAAAATTTAGTTTTGAGAGTGTGATCATCTTTTCTACATGCCTGCCTGTGGCTCAGAGATCATGTTTACGTTGAGTTGCTACCTATCCTCATTATTATTGATTCTCAGGGTATTTGCACAAGTTATCTGTTGCACAGATTGATCACAGTGGTCCCAATTCATGAACATGCTGACTGACTCCAGAAAAGCTGGCCACACTAGTGGATTTCCAGGACAGGCCAAAACTGCAGGCCATTTCTTCAGGTATCTCTAACGGATTGAGCTTGCCAATCTGAAGCCCTTCATTTTTCAATAATGTTCAGGTCCTGCCCCTCAGATCTAGTCTGACCGACCTGCCCACAGGTCAGGTCTGTTAGTGTGTGGCGTAATGCAGAGGATTTTCGTGGTTTATCCATGAACCCAGGACTGTAGTGCTCCTCAGCAGGCCAGAGGCCAAGGGTGATGGATTTCAAAAATTGCAAAATATGATGTTTTAGAGACATTTATTTATTGTAGTACATTTTGGCACTTTGAAAGCAGTTTATGTATTAGAAAATATGGATGATAAGGAGAAGAAAATTGTGGCAGTTACTTGTGGTTTGTACGCTACTTAATCAAATATTTCTCAAGAAAAAGTCACATAATGTCTGGAAATTAATGGTTGTAACACAGTGTGTAATAACCGACAATAATGAACATAGCAGAACCAACATTTTATTGGTGATCGCCTACACTATGTGATCGAAAGTATCTGGACACCTGGCTGACAATATGGTGTTGGCCCACCCTTAGCTTTCATGACAGCTTCCACTCTCACAGGCATATGTTCAATTGTGTGCTGGAAGCTTTCTTGGGGATGGCAGCCCATTCTTCACAGAGTGCTGAATTGAGGAGACGAATCAGTGTCGGCTGGTGAGGCCTGGCATGAAGTTGGCGTTCCAAAACATCCCAAAGGTGTTCTGTAGGATTCAGGTCATGACTCTGTGCAGGCCAGTCCATTATAGGGATGTTATTGTCATGTAACCACCCTGTCACAGGCCGTGCATTATAAACAGGTGCTCGATCATGTTGAAAGATGCAATCACCATCCCTGAAATGTTCTTCAACAGTGGGAAGCAAGAAGGTACTTAAAACATCAACGTAGGCCTGTTTTGTGATAGTGCCACACAAAGCAACAATGGATGCAAGCTCCCTCCATGAAAAACACGACCACACCATAACACTACTGCCTCTGAATTTTACTGTTGGCACTACACGCGCTGGCAGATGGCATCCACCAGGCATTCACTACACCCACACCTTGCCATTGCATCGTCACATTGTGTACGGTGATTCGTCACTCCACACAACATTTTTCCAGTGTTCAATTGTCCAGTGTTTATGCTCCTTACACCAAGTGAGGCATTGTATGGTATTTACCAGCATGATGTGTGGCTTATGAGCAGCCGCTCGACCATGAAATCCAAGTTTTCTCAACTCTCGCCTAACTGTCATTCTACTTGGAGTGGATCCTGATGCAGTTTGGAATTTCTGTTTGATGGTTTGGACAAATATCTGCCTATTACACATTATGACTATGTTCAACTGTCGGTGGTCTCTGTCAGTCAACAGATGAGATTGGTCTGTATGCTTTTGTGCTGTGTGTGTCCCTTCACATTTCCACTTCACCATCACATCAGAAACAGTGGACCTAGGGATGTTTAGGAGTGTGGAAATCTCATGTACAGATGTATGACACAAGTAACACCCAGTCACCTGCCCACATTTGATGTCTGTGAGCTCCGCGGAGTGAACCATTCTACTCTCTCATGATGTCTAATGACTGCTGAGGTTGCTGATATGGAGTACCTGGCAGTAGGTGGCAGCACAATACACCTAATATGAAAAGCATATGTTTTTGGGGGTGTCTGGATACTTTTGATCATATAGTGTGTAGTGTTGGTTTACACAACTCTTCCCTCCCTTACGTGCTACTTTCAAGAGGCGTATTTTTTTCTGAAATTATTTCTGAAATCAGTGAACTTATTTTTAATCTGTCTTGTGACTCCAAGGAAATATGTATTTTTGTCACCATATGTGCTTCATTTTATTGAAATAAAATAACATCAGTGGTCTTAATGAAATGGATATATCATTTGGCTTGCTTTCTCCATTTAACAACTGTTCATTAAAAATATGTTGATGTTAGTACTTCATATTTTTGCTCATGTTAGGAAACACCATCTGCTTGCAAGTTTTATTTAGGTATTTCCTCCTTTGGCACTATGGTTTTTTGCACTGTAGCTGCAAAGACAGATTGTCAAGTTACATCTTTACTTACCCTAGCGGTCTCAAAATTTGTCAGGGGTAAATTCTGAAACTTGCTTGGAAATCATGGAAATATCAGGGAATTGCACTT
This sequence comes from Schistocerca nitens, assembly GCF_023898315.1. Classification (NCBI taxonomy): domain Eukaryota; kingdom Metazoa; phylum Arthropoda; class Insecta; order Orthoptera; family Acrididae; genus Schistocerca; species Schistocerca nitens. The sequence continues at coordinate 388,870,048 of NC_064617.1, forward strand.
GGGATACTTGTGGTAACACTGGTGATGTTGTGAGTCCTTAACTTGATAGTGCATGTTATTTAAGGACAATTGATGTCAGTTAGATATGGTCCTGTGATGAAGATACTACACACTGATTTGATGCATATACAGGGTGTCCCATTTATCTTGACCACCCTAAATAACTGTTTGTCCAGATGCAAACTACAAAATGTTTCAATCAAATGTTCTTTAGCCATCAGGGGGACATCAATCAGCATGACTGCCTTCGTTGTAGCTTTGTTTTTTACAAAGATATGAACAGTGGTATGACATTTTTGAATGGCACCCTGTTTTTTATATTTTGTAATTCATTTCTTCTCCTAAAGACCTATTCAAAAATGTATCACAGTGTACCATTCACTGAAACGCAACATTATTAATTATGTAACACAACATTGATGTTGACATTCTCAGCGCTTAGTGCAGGTACTCGTGGTAATGGAACACATCCACTTACTGATGTTGACAGAGGACAAATGTAAACATAAGTAGAATGAACACCTATCATTCTGTCAACCATCATCAGTTGAAGAGTTGTGTGAGTAGAATGTACACCAATGAAGAGAAGGTAGAAATGCTACTCATCTATGGGGAATGTAAGTTAGCAGAACAGTAATTGCAATACTGTTTTCTTATGTACAGGTACATTTAGTACAGTAGTTTAGTCCTTTTAAATACTTTTGTGTAGAATAGGCATACAGTAAAGGCTGTCCTTCCTACAACATCGACATAATGTTTCCTTTACTGTTGTTATTGTTGAAGGTAGGCAAAATGCTACGCAGGCAGTGGAACTGTACAGAGAGCAATATCCTGACAAGAACCCACATTCCCAATGGAGGTTTTCTTGTCTTGTTGGAACACTTCAGGAAATAGGTAATTTTAACCCATGACAACACAATCATTGTAGCACTCACACAGACGAAGTTGCCGAAGTTACCGTTCTCGCTTCTGTTGGTATGAATCCACATGTGAGCACACGACATCTTGAACATGAGATTGGCATTCCGAAAACCAGTGTACGTCACATTCTTACATGTCACCAGTGCCATCCTTACCATGTACACCTACATCAAGAATTGTGTGGGAATGATTTCCAGAATCATGTACAGTTCTGTCAATGCTCACAGCAGCAAATCTTTGCCAACCTGAACTTCTTCTCCAATGTTCTATTTACCGATGAATGCTCCTTCTCAAACAAAGGACAGGTAAATACAAGGAACATGCATTATTGGTCCAGCAACAACTCCTCATGGCTTAGAAAGGTGGAATATCAGCGTCAGTGGAGAGTTAACGTCTGGTGTGGGGTGTTTGGTACTATAATTATTGGCCCTCATTTCATCAACAGTAGTATAAATGGCATAGTGTATGCCAGCTTCCTCAGGCAAATTCTTCCTCCTCTTCTGGATGAAGTGCTGCTAAGATCCAGAATGCTTATGTGGCATCAACATTATGGATGTCCAGCAATAATGCCTTGCACGCACATTGTGTTCTGAACCAAAGATATCCTGCCAGATGGATTGGTAGAGGAGGAATAGTTACTTGGCCTGCTAGGTCTCCTGATTTAAATCCTCTGGGCTTTTTTTCTTTGGGGATGCATTAAAGACGTTGTCTATCACAATATTCCAACAACTCCAGTAGACATGCAGGAATGTATCGTGCTTGCTTGTAATTCTCTTCAGTAGGCAACACTGGAAGCAGTAAATAACATTTTCATTCAACAAGTGGCCCAATGTATTGGTGTCCAGGGTCACCACTTTGAGCAACTTTGAATGTTCTACTCATAGGCAATGGTACAGGAGAGTCAAAGTCAATGTTGTGTTGTGTTTTTACTTGGTTTTCATTTTTTTTCTGATAACTCCAGCAAGTGGACGAGTTTGCGAACCCGGGCTCAAAGTCAGTGTTGTGTTATGTAATTAATAATGTTGTGTTTCAGTGAATGATACAATGTGATACATTTCTGAATAGGTCTTTAGGAGAGGAAATGAATTAATGAATAAAAAATACAGGGTGCCATTTAAGAAAGTCATACCGCTGTTCATATCTTTGTAAAAAACAAAGTTATACTGAAGGCAATCTTGCTGATTGATGTCCCCCTGATGGCTAAAGAACATTTGCTTGAAACATTTTGTAATTTGCATCTGTACAGACAGCTATTTAGGGTGGTCAAGATAAATGGAGCACCCTGTGTATCTGATACATCTTATGATGAATTAGAAGCATTACAACTCATCATAGTATAATAAAATGAAGAGCATTTACGTGCAGTCTGAGACAATTTCTCTATTACCTTAGTTGTTATTCATACAGTGACATTTTCTTTATTGACTAGCAAGATAACCAAGTCATTATTCCTATGTAATAAATGTAAGCCACATCATTACTCCTGGCTAATACTAGATTTTGGTGGCTTAGTTTTCACTAGGATATGGATAGCAGTTAACCTGACATCCTCAACTACATCATGTGAGGGATGCCTAATGCAGAGGCATGCCACAATGAAAGACTCTGAAGACGCTTTTCTCATTACTTTAATAGAATTCAAATTATGGGCAATTTTAATTATGTAAATATTAATTAGCTGAAAATAACAAAATAAATAATGTGAAACAAATTAGAAAAGTAATGTGTGGTGTTTTTCTAATTACTTTAATAGAATTCAAATTATGGGCAATTTTAATTATGTAAATATTAATTAGCTGAAAATAACAAAATAAATAATGTGAAACAAATTAGAAAAGTAATGTGTGGTGTATACATAGGTTTTATAGCGTGTGCTGCATTGCTATTATGTGTAACTCTCTTGTTTCATTAATTAAACAGACTTTTTATTAAATTATACTTATTTCGTGTAGTAGCAAATGCAGTACCATATTTTTCATGTATTGTGCTCTTTCAAATGGTGAATTGTGCTTTCCTGTAATCTGTTTGGATGCTGTGGTACGAATATATACTTGTGTCATAAAAGGGCTGGTAACTATAAGCCATCAGCAGAGGTCGTTTCTCAACCTGTGACTTCCAGTGTTCAGCTCCAACAATTGGATATAGGATTGAAACACGGTGAGGTGGAATAGCTCCACTTGCCGTAATCCCACTACTCTAATCTCTCTCTCTCTCTCTGTCTCTACTCTGTACATAATACATGTACTGTGAATAAGTCAAGTCTCCAATTTTTTCTGAATGCTGTATTTTTCAGTATTTTATTATTCAGTATACAATTAACAGTTTGCTGATAAAAATAATAGTGACAGTTCATGTTGAAACTTTGTACCTAGAAAATTTTGAAGTTTTCCAATTTGTGAAAACCATATTTATTGCCAAAACATGACCCCACTAATAATTCTCCATTTTACTTACTCTTACATGGAAGCCCCCATTTTAATATTTCTAAAGGACATATTATCTTCCTTGAAAACTGTATAATTCAAAACTTATCTTTATTTAAAATTGTTGGTTTGTAGGTGGTTCAAATCTCAAAATGTAATGCTTCTGAAAATTTAATGTTATTGTCTTGTAGCCCTAATTTTTCTGCTTCCAAAAATGTATAATTTTCTGAGAAAAAAATGACAGCTTGTGGAATGTTTCAGTTAGAAAATCTTAGTTTCCAAATAAATATTGGTCACTCTTGGAAATCCCAGGGTGCACCCAAATTTTCACTCCATCAAGTAGAACCATAATTTGTACCAATTTGTGGACACCCATCCAACTGTTGATCAAAGTAATATCTTTACCTAAAGTGCATTTGTAATATATACATTTTCAGTCTTTTGAATTACTATCTAAAATATAATAATTTTGTATTTTAACATTTTGAGTTATCTATCCAACTTGCATCTTAAAATACACATCATGCACAAAGCCGTAGTCAATCTGCAGCTGGCACTGAACAAGTACAAACACTATATAATGTTCTGTGTCAATCAGTATTATACACTGAGATGACAAAAGTCATGAGATAACTTCAGATATTTTATTGAACATTGTTTTGATCAGCGTCTTGCAGCAACTTGATAGGGCATGGACTCAACAAATCGTTTTAAGTCCCCTGCAGAAATACTGAGCCATACTGCCTCTGTAGCCATCCATAATTGCAAAAGGGTTGCTAGTGCAGAATTTTGTGCATGAAATGATCTCTCAGTTATGTCCCATAAATGTTTGATGGGATTCATGTGAGTCAATCAGCAGGTCCAAATCATTTGCATGAACTATCCAGAACGTTCTTCAAACCAATCGCAAACAATTGTGGCCTGGTGACATGGCACATTGTTATCCATAAAAATTCCTCATTTTCTGGAAACATGAAGGCCATGAATGGCTGAAAATGGTCTCCAAGTAGCCAAACACAACCATTGCCAGTCAATGATAAGTTCAGTTGGACCAGAGGACCCAGTCCATTCCATGTGAACATAGCCCACACCATTCTTGATTCACCACCAGCTTGCACAGTGCCTTGCTGACAACTTGGGTCCATGGTTTTGTGGAGCCTGCATCACACTGAAACCTTACTATCAGCTCTTACCAACTGAAATTAGGACTCTTATGGCCAGGCCACAGTTTTCCAGTCACATAAGGTTCAACTGATATGGCCACGAGCCCAGGAGAGGCACTGCAGTTGACGTGCTGTTAACAAAGGCACTTGCATTGGTCATCAGCTGCCATAGCCCATTAATTCCAAGTTTTGCCACACTGTTTTAACTGATATCTTCATCATACATCCCACATTGATTTCTGCAGTTATTTCCCACAATGTTGCTTGTCTGTTAGCACTGACAACTCTCTGCAAATGCTGCTGCTCCTGGTAATTAAGTAAAGGCTGTCGACCACTGGGTTGTCTGTGGTGAGAGGTAACACCTGAAATCTGGTATTCTGAGCACACTATTGACACTGAGTGTCTTGGAATATTGAATTCTGTTATAATGTCTGAAACGGAATATCCCTTGCGTCTAGCTCAAACTACCATTCTGCATTCAAATTCTATTAATTACCACCATCTGGCCATAATCACATCGGAAACCTTTTCACATGAATCGCCTGAGTACAAACAACAGCTCTTTGAATGCACTGCCCTTTTATACCTTGTTTTATGTGATCCTATCAACTGTATATGTGCATATCACTACCCCGTGACTTTTATCATCTCAGTGTGTTTTAAAGGCAGTTGGTGACATGGATTCAAAAAACAGACATTACTATGACAGTGATATTGCAGCTAACACTCAAAGAACATGATCACTATGTTATTTGTTAGTCAATTTGTTAATTTAGTTAATGGGTGCCCAGTATTCATCAGGTGAAGGTTTGTGTCAGGCAGTATCGCAAATAATCCTGTGTTTAAAGCCAGTCTACGGTTAGAATGCAGTATGGAAAGTTCTATGTCAATCAGCATATTTTCAAATGACCTAGCGCTATATAATTATTGATTATTGCAACTTGTACGTAAATTTGCTGAACTGTTAAATGAAACAAATGCACTCTGTTCTAAAGCTGACCATCATTGTGAGCGATACAGTTAATAGACATATATAAATGTGAATATATGTTCCCATGTTGTTGTATACAATCATTTTAAAAAATCGGATTCAAAATTCTTCAGATCAACAAATGAACTTTGAAAAAAAGAAGACTACTAAGGAATGCGATTTGCAGGTCGGAAAGCCTACATGTCGGTGGCCGCCATCTCAGTGACAATTGCCACAGGCGTCCACATGGTGTCTTCTGATACAAACTAAGCCAAGCCCAACTTAGTCATGAGCCTTCTGTTTGTTGTATTGCATGTCCCATTATTGTACTCTCATCTCCTCCAAATTTCTCCCTCTTCCCAAGTCTCTCTTTCTTACATACTCTGCCCCATCATTTTTGTGACTGTCACCACAAATAATCCATATGTTTCCATTGCTGCTGTCGCACACTGCTCATGGCAGCACTTGCCTATCCTTTCTTGTTCCCCCTTCCCCCTCCATGTAGCATCTACCTGGGTAAATGTTTATAAATTGTCTGCATTGGCCACAGGCGAATACACATGTGTACTTCTCTCTGTGTGTGTGTGTGGGGGGGGGGGGGGGGGGGCGGGGGGCCCTCACTCAGAAGCTAGTTATAAGTGCAATATTTACAGTCTGGTATTTGGGCTGGAATGAGGTTTAAATCCATATCTAGACATTCGTATTTCCATTTCCCATGTTCTCCTGATATTACTTAAGTTAGATCTCTTCACCAAAATCAGAAATGATTTCCTACTCCACCCTTGTATAACTGAGTTAGTGCTACACCTATAATGACCTAAGTATCTGAGGGACATTAAATTACATAACAGAAAAAGGAACACCACATTCTCTCCCTATATGTTACAAAGACACTGCAGTTTGAAAACTGAGGGCCACATTATATGAATTGTTTGACAACTTACCTTGGAAAGAATGCAGTAATGACTTTTGTGATGGAAAACATTGAGTAATAGTAAGGATATTAAAAAGTCACATTGCATAATTATAGACAGTCACACAAGACCTCCTAATGTAAATGCTGATTTTGGAATTTTTACAGACATGTATAATCAAAGCAGAAGAATTAAGGTTTCATAACAAACACATTGACTTGTGAGGTTGGAGTTTCTGCCAGTGAATTCAGTGTTAAGGTAACTTATGAAATGCAGCCAGGTGACATCATTGACAAACACCGATATTGCGACAGGTGACCGCCCTGTCAATTTCAAGGCAAAACTCCTGCAAGTAAGCACTGTTCATGGAAATTTAAAACCTCAGTTAGCAGAGAAATTCCAGAAAGGTAACACACACCCACATTTTAACACTAGCACTACCACACAACCAAAGATGACTGGCACCCGACATTATAGGTACTGAAAATTACTAAACAATGGGTGAGGTAGCATTAACTCTGCCCTTCTGTTGACAAGGGAGAAAGCAGGATTTCATACAGAATTTAAGAAAACACCTCAATCTCTGTTTAAAAGGATGTCTGCTAATTTAATTTCAACTGCTTCCTTAATAATACTACCCCCATAGCAGAAAGTGCATGCCAGAATTTCCATATTGCTACATCCCCTAGGATTACCAGTGGCAAGACAATGTTCTGGAACAGCCAGTTTGCGTGGCTGTTGAAAGTGTGTGTGACACTTATGCTCAGTACACTGGTCTTCCATGGTCCTGATAGTCTGACCAATATAGGACATGACACGACTGTGAGGAATACAATAGAGAGATGTTTTATCTCCTTGACAGAATCTAAAAGATCCTAACCTTAAGTGGAGGTTGGAAAAGACATTTCACATCATAGTTTGGCAAAATAATAGCAATCTTGTTTGAAATACTCCCTGTTTAAGTCAGAAAGGCCACAGACATTGTTGCCAACTTGGTATTATCATCACACACACGGTGTACAGTTAGTCAAAAGTGCAACATATGTCTGATCTGTCCTTCACTATATCCAGTCTGATGAAAGGTGACTGCAAGATGGGTTAACTCAGCTGACAAACTCTCAGGGTGTGAAATGATGTGGGCTCTGTGAACCAAGCTACAAAGTACCCCTACATGCTGAGCTGGCTGTAAGGTGTGCATTGTTGAAATTCTTTATACTATCCTTTGGATAAATGAGCTTACTAACCATGAAGGCACAACAAAAATGTTCCATTCTGTCATGGAAATTCACCAGACTTATCAAAGCACCCTAGTATCCAGAACTGCAATGCCACTTGCACAGAGTGATTGTAGTTACATGCCATCAACCTCAGAGAGTTCACAACCTGCATGAGCTTCATACAGTGATGCCTCCAATGCCCCAGTTGTTCACTGTATTACTTCTTGTCTCAGCTTCTTTATAACAATCTCTCCATCCTGTACAATTATATAATTGTACTTTAAGGTATATTTCACTATCATTTCTGTACCGAAAAATACATCTTCAACTGCTGCAAGGCCTACATGATTAAATGAGCAATTGAGCAATTGAAATCTCTAGGTTTTAGGTGGTGCCTCTCCCCCCAGGTGGTATTTATAGGGGCATATTAGAGCAGAGAGATTGTTCTTATTATCATAATTATCATTATTATTATTGTAATTAATTTTAGTTTGAACACTTACAGTGTACAATTTTTGTGGCACATGTGTAGTAGCAGTTTTTAAATGGATGACATGAGTGTATGATAAATCAGTAGGAGGTCAGTAGTACTCTGAAGGTAGAGAAAAGGTACATTACCTCTATAATTTTGTTAACACATATCCAGCATTGTGAGAATTGAACATTAGCACCCATCTCGTCAAGGAGGGAAAGAAAAGGATCAGAAGTACTAAATTTAGACTATGATGCATGATGTCAGGTACACATGTTGCATTACGGAGCTATTGTTATGGTTCAAAACGAACACAGTTTGTACATCATGATCATGGTGTAGACACTTTTATTGTTCCAAGATGGCTGGTTTCAACAGCTTTATGCTGCCATCATCCAATTTTATGGAACCTGTTATAAAATTGTCATGTTACATTTCATGAAGTCAAAGCATTAAATATCACTCCCTACATACACATGTCTGTCTCTGAGGTCTATCTTCTTTATTCCTGTTATAGAATTGTCATGTCACATTTCATGAAGTCAAAGCATTAAATGCCACTCCCCACATACATATGTCTGTCTTTGAGGTCTATCTTCTTTATTCTTCAGTTCCAACATTCCTAACCTTACTTTTCCCTTCTTTCTTCTCCACCAGGAGTACCATTTTATGCTTTCTCTTTCTGCATTCATTATTCTCCATTGTGGAAACCCTTTTCTTGCCCATTTACTTTAACCTGTTTTCACATGAGTGCCCGAGATGTAGCAATACACGAGTAGATCCTGGATGTGTTAGATAATTTTAGATTCACAGCATGAACTGACACTTACTTGATTTTTGTTGGGAATGAATAAAAATGGTTGCTTACCATGACTTAATTGAGATATTTGAGATTAAGATAGAGGTGCAAATTGTTTAACAGCCCTCTTTGTGGTTAGTTCACAAGTATAGATGAACAGAAGAAACATACAAGTAGTTTATGAATCAGATAATTATGAATGTGTCATACTTAAAAAATTTAAAGTGGAATTACATTATTTATGTGAGTAAAGGGAACTAGTGTTTCTTATTCCAGTTTTATAATGATAACATACTTACAGTTATTATGTAATATGTTCTATGGTTGTAGCAACATCATTTGTCTAAGGGGGGATATATGTGGTGTAACAATGTGATGCATGGGACACCACTACTATGGTTTACCACATGTTGGAGTACCTACTGGGCATGGCATTTGTTCTATGCTGTGATGACCCTGCTTGGAGAAGCAGGTTTCACTGCCAAGTAAAGGGTGTGCCATGACAATGCTGATGGTGTCATTGTGGACAAAAGCCATTGAGAGAGATCTGTTGAAAACTGTTGTGTATCAAGCTGTCAATTTAACATTTTCAATTGAGACTGTGAGTAAAGCGATTATGGTAATGTCCCTTTGCAAGAAATGTTAATATGAAGAGTTATTGTATTTGAGAGTAAGAAGACATGCCACCTTAATTATTTACAAAATTCCATATTATGCTAAACTCTACACTTCCATTGACTATTGTAGAACCTGGAGAAGTCATAATTTTGTAGTCTTTATGTTCAGGAAAAAATAAAAAGGTGAGCTGAATAATATCCAGTAATTATAACTCATAAGCAAATTAAGTCTTGTACATTGAGTGAAAACATTACAAGCTGTTAAAAACTGTATCAGTAACTAACTATAGCTAAACAGCTATAAACTATTTGCATTTACTTAAATTAAGTTAACCACACTAAAGTTGACCATATAATCGGTACTTTAGATTAAAGAAAAGTTACAGCTTCCTAAGTTATACTAAAAAGCTGCTGTTTATCTATTAATTCTAATTTGCTGTCTACATAAACACACTACAGTCATCATAAGACCACTGTTGCTGGTATGTACTAAGTAAAGAGTACTGATTACAATGGACATTGCTACTCATATTATGTTAGATCTGAGCCTGGTGAAGAGTTTTGCACTTAACACTAAACTCTATACTAGGAGGCAATTTTACATGAAACGTTCTTCCTTTCTGTTTCATATTGTAGTTGTGGACAGCACAATTCAGTTTAAACAGATTTTCATTATTAGCAATAAACCCCACCAATATGCAACAGTAACAAGAAATGAGAGAATTATTCCAAAGGCCTTTGCAGAGGCCTCTTCAAGATATGCTGTCATTGGCTTCACACTTTTGCTAAGTAAATACGTTCCTTACTTTGACTGTGTTTCCCAAAATATAATTCTGTAAATCAGCATGGAGGCGCATGTAGACCTACCCAAAATCACCTAACACAAGAGTTTTTAAGCAAATACAATGGCAAATATTTCTAAGAGATAACCCCACTCTATTGAAATGTTGATATGGTTTATGAGTTTTTAGTCTATTTTGCTAATTCGGCTGGATCCCAAGAAATTTTACACACCGTGTTTCATTAAGCATATGACCATTAATATTTATTTCTAGTATCTGCAGATCATTTCTGTTTCCCTGGAATTGCACAGTATAGATATTTCTAAGATTAAGATTTCAACTGTGTGCTGTTAATTGGTTTCAGGCCTTTTCATTTATGATCTGGGCAGTGTCTGATATAGCTGACAGTCTGTGGATGGTCCTTGAAAGTCTCTAAATGGCCATTTACATAGGTTTAGAACAGGAGCATATCCAGACATGTTCCCAATGGGAATCTATATTTTATATTAATTTTGAATTAAATTTTATTCCTGTGGTGCCCTCAGGGGAAATTCAGAAAATGTCACAAGGCTTCTAAAATAATTAGGAGCATGTGCATTCCCGAAAAATGCATAGCCTGTCTACCACTATTAAAAAATTTGAAAATACTTTCTATTCTGTCCCTTTACATATATAAGTCCTTATATAAAAATCATCATACACTTGACACTTTCTATTTCAACCACAACTACAGCACTCACCACAGAAAGAATTTTAAACTCCCAACACCCTGTTTAAAAATTTATGCCCAAACACCAGAATATATGGGATTAAAAATGTACACTAAAATAAAAGGCAGTGATATATTTAACATGGAGCTTTTTTCATTGAAAAGTTTGATCTTTACCATTCTTGTGGAAAAGTGTTATTATTCTATTGAAGAATTCATTGAGGACAGTCTCACTCTTTCAACAAGGGAACTACACATTTTACTTTTTTGTATGCTGGAAACCATAATATATATTTGTGCAGCAGCTTCTCAGAAACTTGTGTAAAATAGTGTAAACTTTTGTTATTTTTCTTAATAATGTTTCTTACTGTAGATCTTGAAATGTATCTTAGACATCAAATCAAATTATTTGAAAACTGTGTCACATGATGAGCTAATGGCATTCCACACAACTACTTTTTGCTACAAAGAAATGACATTTTAGTTTCCTATTAGAACTTTATGGTCAGTAATTTACAGGACTGATAAATCAAGAATTATTCAGTGAGAAGATACATACATGTTTCATGTTCCTGGTGAGCATTTTTCTGCACTCATGAAATCACCTAGAGCCCTTTGTTTATCTACCATCAGCTCTCCATAGCCAAATGATATGCACCGCTATGCTGCTACACGTTATCAAACTGACTTACCCACTTGTTGTCTTCTGGCTTGAAACTAAACTAATCAAATGGCAAGCCATTAAATGTGTGATATCATACAAATAAAGTTATTTTTCAGTCACTAATAAAATCAGGTGAGTGTATCCCATCGTGCATATTGCTAGGCATCTTCGCAGGAAGTGTTGCCAAGAAGAATACCTGCTTCTACAAGGCTTTTTGGGAAAAACCACGTGCTTCACAAAGAGGTGAGCACAAGATATAGTATTGCTTGATGTTATACACAGTCTGTGATTCTCTATATGTCATTTGACATGTCATCTGCATGGTGATAGCCCATGTGTATTGGCAAATGGGTGGCAGCACTTGTGGAAATGGATTTGCACCTAGCCACACAGTTTCCCCCTTGTGAGAGATGACAGTCAGCTGATGAATGCAGTGACTGCAGCCAGTGTCAGTCAACACTCTGAGGCGGGCAATGGTGGGTGCGGGTGGCATTGCATGTAGTAACCTCTGGTAGATGATCTGGCACTGGTCATGGAGGGCAGTCACATGTTGAGCTACCAGTCAGGGAAGGGGTGTCGAAGTGTTGCAGCCAGCTGGTGGGGTCAGATGGGCTATGTATTTCTTGGCACCTAGGCAGGATGTACAAGGCATCCTATGTGCAGCATGTACTGCACACCACTGTTTGCTGGTGCCACAGGGTGTCGTCGTAAAATCTTGATGGAAACATGGGTCATGTGCTGTTGTGTGGGCACAGGCTGACATCATGGGGTTGGTGACCCATCACTCATCCCACGGCCCAGGTACAATAGCTACATGTGAGACCAGTGTCTGGGGTGTAGCAGTGGCAGGCATCATGGGCAGCTCTGGCAGTGTAGGTGGTGATGGGTATGGTAGTACAGCCCCCAGACAGGAGTCCCAAGTGTCAGCTGCTGGGTTGGTGGTGGCAGCCGGCGTTTCACTTACAGTATCCAATGGAAACTCAATCTCAATGCTGGATGTTCCACACAGGCTGGGAAGGTCCAGTGTGTATGCCAGCTTTAGACAGTCAGTAGAAATTTTGATGGGGTTACCATGGAGATGGATGGAAAAAAATCTTCTCTCCTCTCTTGACCACCAGGTGCTGACAAGACTATTGTGAGGGTAGGGGTGGCTGTTCAGTGTCCACTCGGACCATAACATGTGTGCACATGTGGCGGTCTTCGTGCATGAAGGACTTGTGCTTGTCATGGCAATGTAGGTGTACCAGACGAAGGTGCACCATGCAGTTGTGAAGCTGTTGAATGAAGGCTGGAATTTGGCCAGTGGTCGGCATTGACTGGTGCTCAATGAAGTCTCATGGGATGATGAGTAGTTGCCTGTATACTATTTCATCAGTGGATGCACCCAAGCTGGCTTTGTGGGCCACATGCAAACCTAGGAGAATCAGCAGTAATGGTAGACCAGACTGTATTTCAACATGTGAGGAAAGCTTTCAATTTTCTGTGAAATCCCTCTACTGTGCTGTTTGTGGAGGTGGGGGGGGGGGGGGGGGGGGGGGGGAGGCAACTGGTGGTGAACTGATCGAGTCTGCCCCATGTTACAGCTAACATTTTAAATAGGCCTGATGTGAACTGTCATCCACAGTCTGCTGTTATGTGACAGGGCACCCAAAATGTGAGACCCAGGTGTCCATGAAAGCTGCAGCTACTGTATCCACCCATGATGTTGGGCAGCAGTATGGCCTCTTGCCACTGGTTGAACCTATCAATGACAGTGAAAATATATACCTATGGTCATTTGACACTGAGGGGGGTCCAACAATGTCAATATTGATATGGAAGATATAATGGTCAACCAGAGGGAAAGAGGCAACTGGAGCATGGACATGGTGGCCTCCTTTGGCATGCTGATATGGGAGGCACAATCATGCCCCGATGGTGCAATCCCATTGTTTGCATGGCCATATGAAGTATCCTTGCACAATAATCATGGATGCCTGAACACCACGGTGAGACAAACTGTGGAGGTTATCAAAACCCAGCTAACAGAAGTCGCAGGATAGGTGGGCTCATATGCATTCATTAGGACTATCTGGACGGCCAGAACTCACACATAAATTGCACCAAATATATGACCCCATACCTGGCTGGCTCTGAGCACTATGGGACTTAACATCTATGGTCATCAGTCCCCTAGAACTTAGAACTACTTAAACCTAACTAACCTAAGGACATCACACAACACCCAGTCATCACGAGGCAGAGAAAATCCCTGACCCTGCCGGGAATAGAACCTGGGAACCCGGGCGTGGGAAGCGAGAATGCTACCGCACGACCACGAGCTGTGGACCCCCATACCTGGGATCATATACAGTTAAAGGTTGAGTCTGGTGCTGGGATCACTGCACAGTCTTTGTAATTTGTGGTAGGCAGCATAATCAAGGGAGGCTGTAATTGTAGGCAGCTAAGACAGTGATAATATTGTCAATGCCTGCCACATGTCATATGTCAGTTGTGATTTCTGCAACATATTCTTGTTGTTGGAACTGCCAAGGGAAAATTTGGCTGCTGTCTTTTTGTGAGGAACCTGTGGCGAGGGACTGGTGGTCAGTGAACACTTTAAAGGAGTGCCCTTCAGCAGAGAGGTTGAAATATTTTATCACTTCATATACAGCAAGAAGTTCATGGTAGTAAGTGGCCCACTGCTGATTTGGTTCAGACAGCTTCAGGGAGAAAAACGCCAGTGTCTGCCGAGCACCTTAGATGTGTTGCATGTTAGTCAGTTTGTAAGCAGTAGGTTACTCGGTATTATCACAGGTTCGGCCAGAGCACACAGATGTTTCAGGAGCTGTGAGGGCTGCATATCAGTGCATTCCTCTTTTGAAAATAACACATGTGTGTGCTCCACCTCTGACAAGGTCAACTGGCCTAATCAGTTAGTTTTCAAGTGCATGGAGTTTGCCTGGTTCAGATGGAGCAGTGATGATGTCGCAAGCTTCTGCAGCAATTGAAAGCTCCAGCTGTGTGACCATCAGAGTGAAACATCTAGTGTCATGAGCCACTGAAGACGCTGCAAAAATTGCTTCCACAGAGGCAAAACACAGCTGGGGGTCCCAAGAATTAAAAGGCAGCAGGTGAACCACAGCATGAGCTGGCTGGGTGGGGGAAGGTGGCGCATGTGCCCGGCAGTGGTGTTTTGTGTGAACTGTGCATCCTGGATCCTGGGAAGGGGGGGGGGGGGCTGCCGGCCAGAGCAAAGCTCAAAAGCGGGTGTTGGCCAGCTTTCCGGTTTGACCTATGATTCTAAGTTCTTAAGGCATCTGTTATGCAGCTCAGATGGGGTCACCAGTGTGGGAACGGTAGTATGTTCCATGATCTAATCCGCTCCAAATAAACATTACATAGGAATTGATGTGATGGAATGGCCCAGGGCATATGTCACTTGTAACAACTTACTATTTATCACAAAAAAGAATTAATAAAATTAAAAGAAAGAATCTCATTGACAAATTACAATGATCATGTTGACACTGACAGTAGTAATTTGTGCCTAATTTTGAATAAGCAAATATTTGGCAATATGTTACTTGAAAATCCCATAAGTTCTGGAATCAACACTGGCATGGAACAGCTAAGTCTCACACTAAAACAGAAACTATTAATAGTGCTCCATGCAGCATGTATCGGACAGTGGTTTCTTGCATTGTCTACAGTAATGCAACTTTGTTTTCAGAATCAATGTAGTTAGTTGACATTAACTAAAAATAGTTCACAGAATAATATTATTCAGTGGATAGTTGCTCGACCATCATTGACCAGGCGTTTTCAATTGGTGAGAGATCTGGAGAATGTGCTGGCCAGAGCAGCAGTTGAACATTGTCTGTATCCAGAAAGGCCCATACAGGACCTGCAACATGCGGTCGTGCATTATCCAGCTGAAATGTAGGGTTTCGCAGGGATCGAGTGAAGGGTAGAGCCATGGGTTGTAACACATCTGAAATGTAACATCCACTGTTCAAAGTGTCGTCAATGAGAACAAGAGGTAACCGAGACGTGTAACCAATGGCACCCCCTACCATCACGCCAGGTGATACGCCAGTATGGTGATGGCGAATACATGCTTCCAATGTGTGTTCACTGCGATGTCGCCAAACACAGATGCGACCATCATGATGCTGTAAACAGAACCTGGATTCATCTGAAAAAATGATATTTTGCCATTAGTGCACCCAGGTTTGTCGCTGAGTACACCATCACAGGCGCTCCTGTCTGTGATACAGTGTCAAGGGTAACCACAGCCATGGTCTCCGAGCTGATAGTCCATGATGACGCAAATGTCATGG
Source organism: Schistocerca nitens (assembly GCF_023898315.1). NCBI lineage: Eukaryota > Metazoa > Arthropoda > Insecta > Orthoptera > Acrididae > Schistocerca > Schistocerca nitens. The sequence continues at coordinate 388,886,021 of NC_064617.1, forward strand.
AACTGTTCGTGCAGATGATTGTTGTCTTGCAAACATCCCCATCTGTTGTCCCAGGGATTGAGATGTGGCTGCACAATCCATTACAGCCATGCAGATAAGATGCCTGCCATCTCGACTGCTAGTGATACGAGGCCGTTGGGATGCAGCACGGCATTCTGTATTACCCTCCTGAACCCACCGATTCCATATTCTGCTAACAGTCATTGGATCTCGACCAATGTGAGCAGCAATGTCCCGATATGGTAAACTGCAATCGCGATAGTCTACAATCCGACCTTTATCAAAGTCGGAAATGTATTTCTCCTCCTTACACAAAGCATCACAACAATGTTTCACCAGGAAACACTGGTCAACTGCTGTTTGTGTATGAGAAATTGGTTGGAAACATTCCTCATGTCAGCATGTTGTAGGTGTCGCCACTGGTGCCAACCTTGTGTGAATGCTCTGAAAATCATATCACAGCATCTTCTTCCTGTCTGTTAAATTTCACATCTGTAGCACGTCATCTTTGTGGTGTAGCAATTTTAATGGCCAGTAGTGTACATAATCCACAAATTTCTAATATTTTCATTGTCCAGTGCATTCACAGATGGGCCTGCTTAGTACAGCAGGTTCACACCTATGTTACTGTGTTGCTCTTTGCCTACTGATGCAAGGTTTAGAATGCAATTTATACCATTGGTTCAATTCAGTGGGGTCCAATAATCAGATGCTCCATGCATGTAATCCTTAGTCTCTGGCAAGCATTTTTCTGCACATACAAATCATCTAGAGCCCCTTGCTCATATACCACCAGCTCTCCATAGGCATGTGCCATGCACTGCTATGTTGCTAAGCAATACCAAGCCATTTTACCCACTTGGCATCTTCTTGCTTGAACTTAAACTAATCACATGAGAAGCCAGTAAATTTCTGATATCACATTTTTCAGTTACAAACAGAAGTTAGGAGAGCATATCATGTTGTGCATAGTGCTATGCATCTCTGCAGGAAGTGTTACCGAGAAGAATACCTGCTGCCATGTGGCATTTTGGGAAAAACTCCATGCTTTGCAAACAGATGAGCATGAGATATACTACTGCTTGCTGTTATACATGGTCTGCAATTCTCTGTGCTCCAGTTGATGTATCACCACACTGTCTATATTTAGCAGTTGTTTACTCTACTTTTTAATCCTTGCATATTTTGCAATTTCTAAGTGATACATAATGAATAATTACTACCGTATTTACACAAATCTAAGCCGCACTCGAATCTAAGCCGCACCTGAAAAATGAGACTAGAAATCAAGGAAAAAAATTTTCTGGAATCTAAGCCGCACCTGAAATTTGAGACTCGAAATTCAAGGGGAGGGAAAAGTTTTAGGCCACACCTCCAAATTGAAACAAAGTTGGTCCATTGTAATATGAGACACAATTTAGGTCGAATAAATGACGATACAGCTACAGTAGTTTGGCTCAAGTCATAAGCTTTACCAGGTAGCCAATGCTATGCGTCAGGCACTCCGTCCGTATTTATACGGGTACCCTTCCTTTTTCACGTGCTTCGTCTGGTTTGAATTGATTGCTTACTTTTCTTTGATCTGATAAGTGCCGTTCTCTTTGTTATAGGTGTTTACATCACTCTAAGGTGAAAATGCATTACTGTACAGTGTCATGCATTGTTTGTAGCATTCTCATAATGAGTGCTTACGGCCTGTCGCCGCTCGCGGCATGGCTTGCTTTTGTGCGCGCTACCGCCGCTTACAAAAAAAAAAAAAAAAAAAAAAAAAAAAAAAAAAAAAAAAAAAAAAAAAAAAAAAAAAAAAGAAGAAGAAGAAGAAGAAGAAGAAGAAGAAGAAGAAGAAGAAGAAGAGAGAGAGAGAGAGAGAGAGAGAGAGAGAGAGAGAGAGAGAGAGGAATCGTCTCATTAGCGAAACAATGGCAAGAGACTGATATTTGTTGTTACTGACATTGCTGCTTTCTTTGATAATGATCAACATATAATAGGCTGCGTATGATAGAAGGTGTTCTGAACGAGAGTTTAGCGAAAAATTTTCTCCGTTTGAAAATCTTTGCAGACGCCTCTTTAGTGCATTATATTCTGCACAGAAATTAGTCATCTAAAATCTAGTCAATTGCCGTGCTTCAATTCTGACTGAATCACTATTAGGCATAAGAATAATACGAATATAAACATGATATGATATGTATATTCTTCCGTGTTTGCTGTTGTCTCACTCTAGTTTCGTAGTTTATTAGGCAGACAGGATTTAAATGAAATAGCAGCAAACACGAAAGAATACATGGCAAAATGTTTATATTCGTATTATTCTTATGGTGAAGAGAATACTGCGTGTGATTCACAATTCAGAAAAGTTTCTATTAGCAACCATCTCTTCTCACAGGTAGGAAAAAATTCAGAACGTAGAGTTGGCCATATTGACGAACATCCCAAACAGTCTTGCAAGTCGGATTTTCGTAGTACATTGAAATGCAGCTACATTCGAAGATGAACAATACGGAATTTTTATTTACTTCGTTGGATAATGTATGAAAATGCGGGGCGGAGAAAAAAGCTCGTCTTCCACCTTTTTTTAAATTTTTTTACTGAGGTTGACGTATTGGCGCCAGTATTTATCTTTGTGCCTGCAAGTGCAAAGCATGCCTGTGTAGCACTACATATATTCAACGGCAGAAGTTAGTTGTAGTTGTGGCGGCACCTACCAACATTTTTCAGAACTTTCGCTTACTTTGCACTCGATACTAAGCCACAGGTGGTTTTTTGGAGTACAAAAATCAGAAAAAAAGTGCGGCTTAGATTCGAGTAAATACGGTATTCATTAAGGTGGTTTAGTTTTGAGATAATACAAATAATTATTTTCAGTTTGTTATTGAAAAATGATACCTACACGAGTGAACAATAATTCCTCTTATACTGTTTCATATTGTGAGTCAAGTAGTGCTTTATCTTTGGTAGTGGTCTTTCTCACCTGACCAAGTTTCCGTTTGATCATGGATGTATATGCTCCAACCAGTATTCTGTCGAGATGAATATGTTCCATAGTTCAGTGTAACAGAATATCCAACTACACGTCCAACTTTTTCTACTTGAGTCAATGGTTTCAGTGTGTAGCATCGTCCTGAGTTGAAAAATGTTTTGCTTGTTACCTCTGCATCTGTAGTAGCAAAGAAAGAATAGTAAAACGAAATACATTCTTGATGAAATTTTGCTGTAATACAATAAAAATCATATGACACTTTGCAGTAGTTAACAATCGTTTTCAAAAATACAGGAAGCTCTAAAAGTAGAAGATATACCTACCACACTCCATTGTGATTTCATTTGACCAGGACACCCCAAGAGTTTCAATGTAAATAGTGGAAAAGAAGAAATAAGTTCAGTCGGAGACATATATTTAATGCCATGGAATGTGGTTAGTTGAGGGTAAAGGAGTGCTTTTTACAGAAATATTTGTAGTTGAGTTTTCATCTAATAGAGAATAAGGAGCATATTACATTAGGAAAAGGATAAACATACAAAAGTAAAAGTAAGTTTTTAATGACAGTAAGGCATCTCCTAAATTAATAAATATGAAGAAATATATCTTTAAATAAAAGTGGTAGGAATGAATATCAATCCAGATTGGTTAAAGGTCTATTTACTAAAATAAAAGGCAGTAAAACATTTGTAGCTATATTCAAGAAAACTATGAATGTTAAACTTTGACAGTGAAAATTTGCTTCCATTAGAGTGGACAGATATTCAGTAAGAAGGAAACATTTCAGAGGACTTAATATGGAAGCGACTCAGGTATAAAAGTTAAACAAAATGGAACTTAATTATAGATGAACAAGACATATATACAACACAAAAAGAATGTGGCAAATTATTATAATGAGGTAGGCTAGAGGAAAAAGATATAAACTTGAAGGAAGAAAGGAAGATTATGGTTTAATGTCTCATCAACAGTGAGGTCATTAGGGATTGGATTGGTTCAAGGATGGAGAAAGAAATTGTGGTGCCCTTTCAAAGGAACTATAACAGTATTTCCCTGCAGTGATTTATGGAAATCAGAGAAAACCTGTAAACATAAAAACATCAAAGGGGTGATAGGTAAAATTAAGACAACTTGAAGAAAATTGGATGGTATGTACAGGGTGACACAGAAAAAAGGGAATTTTTCCACAATCCAATAAAACTATAAGTGATGAAGTAAAGAAATTACATTCATAGTAATTGAAACCTTACAACTTTGCCATTTACAAAACATTGACGGCATTTATCATTTTAAAAAAATTACATCCTTTAAATGGCATCCTCCTGTACAAATACGTTCATGAAATCTGCTATTGAGATTCCTCATTGACTGCTGCAACATCTCAGCTGGGCTACCGTCAACGGCATCCTGAATTCTCTATTTTAACTCATCCTGGGTTCTTGGTCGAGTCGTGTAGACTTTGCTCTGGAGGTAGCCCCACAAGAAAAAATCACAAACAGATAAATATGGCGACCTAGTGGGCCAGGGAATGTTATTGAATTGTGATATCACACAGTTGCCAAACAATTCTTGCACATGTGCCAGTGATTGCTGTGCAGTGTGTGATGTTACTCCGTCCTGTTCAAACCAGGCTTCTTGAACGTTTGGAAACTTGTTCAATGCAGGTGCAATAACAGTTCATAACATCTCCGTGTAACGATTGGCATTGACAGTTATTGAATTTCCCTGTTCATTTGTGGAAAAATATGGTCCGATATCCCATGTGATGAAACACCCCACCATACTGTCATTTTACTAGCGAGTAAAGGTCGCTCATGGACATCATTAGGATTTGTGTTTGCCCAGTAACGGCACTTCTGTATATTCACATAATCTGTGAGATGAAAATGTGCCTCATCTGACATTCACAACTTGTTTAGAAATTTATCATCATTGTTTATTTTCGTTATCATTTGTTGACAGAATCATAACCAGTAATCATTGTCCTACAATTGTTGCATCATCTGTAGTTTGTATGGATGAAATTTTAAATCAAACTGAAGAATTCTATGAACACTCTCCTGGAACATTCCAACCACTCCTGCTTGCTTACGAAATGAACGCCATGAGCTCTGTAAGACAGACTTGTGTATAACATCAATGTTTGCTGGAGAACACACACTTCTTGGTCATCCTATTGGTTTCTTCTTGAGGGCAGATCCAGTCTCTTCAAAGTTATTAATCCAACATTTTATTACATGTTTTGACAGAATGGCATCATGATGTCCTAAATTATAAAAATGTCGAAACTCCCTCTGCAGCACTACCAAAATACAATTGTTCTTATAAAACATTTTTATGGCTAATGCATGCCATTGTCCATTCCACTGATCCATGATTGCTGAAATGACGGACTGTTTGCTCACTAACTGTCGTGAACCTGCTGTGCTGCCACTTGCCCATGGGTGACACTACTCATTTCCAATATTCCCGTTACTCTGTGTCACTCTGTACTATACAGCTGCTGGAGGATAACATTCTGATGTGTTGCCATTAGAGAGTAGAATTTAAAGAACCATCAATGTGGGTCTCTCTCCTCCCAACCCTTCTCAGAAAAACTGATTTACATTGTTTAGACTGCCTAATTTTCATATTGTTGTGCATTTTTTCAATAATAAAGGAAATTCCCTTTCATTTGACTAAAATAGTTTGAAGTTTCTGGGAAGTCTAGCATCTCATATACTATAAAATCACTGAAAGATGTAAAAGTAACTTCAGGCATGTTCTAGGGAAGTTTGTTGGGAGTCTTGCTCCTTGTATTGTACATTAGAGTCCTGCCAAACAATGTTAATAGTAACATCAGACTTTTTTTGCAGATGTGTAGTTATCTACAAAAAAAAGTACTAACTGAAGAAAGCTTCACAAATAATCAGACATAGCATGATAATATTTCAAAATGGTGCAAAGATTGTTTTAAATTTTCAAAAATGTAAAACTGTGGAGTTCACAAAACCAAAAACATAATACATTACGGATGCAACATCAATGAGTCATAGCTGGAATCAGTCAACTGGGTGTAACTACTTATGGGGATATGAATTGAAATGATCTCATAGGCTCAGTCACAAGGTAAACAGTCTTCATGTGGAAGTCTTTATTCGACTGGTAGGATACTGGGAAAATCCAATTAGTCTACAAAGGATACTGGTTACAAAACAGTTGTGTGACACATCCTAGAATACTGCTCAAGTGTGTGGTATACATACAAAATAGGATTAACAGCAGATATTGAATGTATACAAATAAGAGCAGCACAGATTTGTTTGACCCAATGAGAGCATCACTGAAATACTTAAAAACATGAATGGGAGAACACTTGAATGTAGACACTATCCCATGAAAGCTTAATTACAGATTTTCAAGAGCCAACATGAAGATGGAAATTTAGGAATATCCCACACATTCCTACATATTGCTCCAATAGGAACCACAGTAAAGCTAAGACGTTGTCTCCTGTAAGTTTTTGTGGCTTCATAATTGGATAATTTTTTTGTTCGTAAGGTGCCAATGGATGAGAAACAAGCCCCGACGCATTGTAAATGTGAAATAATCTCTGAATGGTTGGAGCAGTATGGATGTATATGTTTGTCAATGTAGACAACATTATACACATATCAAAGAAAGTTTTGCATCCACCCAGTGCCCAGAACTCCTGAAGATAGACATTGACTGTGGATATTGTATTATAGACACAGTCCCTTTGATTATTCAGAGATGTCACTAAACACACCCAAAGATGTAAACAATCATGCTTGGGCATCACCTATTAGATGGAGGGGGTCTGACAGCCTATCAGTTCCAGTCATTCCACCAGAAAGGAGGTACACGGCTCATGTTGTCTGTAGTTCAACCTCGCCTAGATGGTCAATACCATGGTTTGATCACGTCCGCATTGTTACTTTGTGCCAGGAAGGGCTCTCAACAAGGGAAGTGTCCAGGTGTCTCGGAGTGAACCAAATCAATGTTGTTCGGACATGGAGGAGATACAGAGACACAGGAACTGTCAATGACGTGCCTCGCTTAGACCACCCACGGGCTACTACTGCAGTGGATGCTTGCTACCTACAGATTATGGCTCAGAGGAACCCTGACAGCAAGGCCACCATGTTGAATAATGCTTTTCATGCAGTCACAGGATGTTGTATTACAACTCAAACTGTGCACAATAGGCTGCATGATGTGCAACTTTGTTCCTGATGTCCTTGGCGAGGTCAATCTTTGCAACCATGACACCATGCAGCACAGTACAGATGGGCCCAACAAAATGCCAAGTGGACCACTCAGGACTGGCATCACATTCTCTTCACCGACAAGTGTCGTATATGCCTTTAACCAGACAATCGTCGGAGACGTGTTTGGAGGCAACCCGGCCAGTCTGAACACCTTAGACACACTGTCCAGTGAGTGCAGCAAGGTGAAGGTTCTCTGCTGTTTTGGGGTGACATTATTTGGGGCAGACATATGCCACTGGTGGTTGTGGAAGGGGACGTAACAGCTGTGTGATATGTGAATGCCATCTTCTGACTGACAGTGCAACCATATCGGCAGCATATTGGTGAGGCATTTGTCTTCATGGACAACAATTTGCGGCCCCACTGTGCACATCTTGTGAATGTCTTCCTCCAGGATAATGACTTCGCTCAACTAGAGTGGCCAGCATGTTCTCCAATACATGAACCCTATCGAACGTGCCTGGGATAGACTGGAAAGGGCTGTTTATGGAGAACATGACCACCAACCATTCTGAGGGATCTACACCGAATTGCCATTGAAGTGTAGGACAATCTGGACCAACAGCGCCTTGATGAACTTGTGGATTGTATGCCACAATGAGTATAGGTATGCATCAATGCAAGATGACGTGCTACTGGGTATTAGAGGTACCAGTGTGTACAGCAATCTGGACCACCACCTCTGAAGGTCTCGCAGTAATGGTGGTACAACATACAGTGTGTGGTTTTCATGAGCAATAAAAAGGGTGGAAATGATGTTTATGTTGATCTCTTCTGGTAAACCTTCCGGGATGTAAGGTCGTGGTCCATGAAACTCTTCGACTCCTAACGTTTCGTCCAGAGCTGCGCTGGACATCTTCAGAGGGGTGTTTCATGGACCACGACCTTACATCCCGGAAGGTTTACAAGAAGATATGTCATCCGGTCGTGAAAGCCTTCATACTATGTTGATCTCTATTCCAATTTTCTGTACTGGTTCCGGAACTCTCGGAACTGAGGTGATGCAAACCTTTTTTTGATGTGTGTATTTATTACTGACGATATTCATAATTTTTCTACTAGGTGATGCTTATGTACAGAATAATACACGGAAAACTTTAAATAATTACTTTTTGCCTTATGGTATAAGCCATAAAGTACCAGCACTTCATCCTGTGTATATGTTGCCTCATCCCAAAATTGCTGGAGAGAAGCATTTTCATATGGAAAATATCGCCATTCAGAAGTCCACTGTATCTTAGTGCCCAATTTATATTTCTAGAAAGAACATACAAAATATATTAATATAATATGAAATGCAGACAATTATATGAAAAAAGAAATCATTCAGCTTTTAGTGGAGGTGTTGAAAAGTGTACACCAGGGCTGTCCAACCTTTTAGCCTGCATGGTTCACATTGGAAGAGGACAAGTATTTTTGGGCCACACACAACATACAAACACAAATTATAACCACTGAGCATATACATTAATTTATGATCCTTTATTCTGAAAAAGCAAGATGGAATTAATTTGATGCTTTATCTATGATATTTCGTTAATAATGTTATAAGTAGGTCATTATAAATGTGCCATTTGACTTTGAATTTGGGAAACTGATACCAGTATTAGGTTTGATCAAAGTGGCTGCAATTCTAGAGTGTCCTCAATGTGTTTGTCTGAAATTTTGTTTCTATTTTTAATCTTTGTGTGCTTTGCTCTTGAAAGTAACTGTTCACAAATGTACGTGCGTCCAAATAAAGATGACATATATAATACATGGCCGTGCAGCAAGGGAGATTTGTTACTGGGCAGGTATGATTTGTAAAAGTCCAATGAAAGACACAATCAAATTTTTCTTTTCATTGGATGTGGGACTGCAGTTTTATGCATTCCATCTGAAAATCTTACGATGCTGTTTCTATATTGTTTGTAAAAGTGTTGTATAAATACATTTTTTTTTCCAGAAATCCTGAAATCAGTTTTAAAGTTATTCCATTAAATTGAAAAGTTTGGCTGCATATATCATTCCATCTTTAGGATTATGTTTCAGTTTATCATTTTACATAAACAGCTCTTTTTTTCCCCTCGCAAGGATATTCACTTTGGTCTGCATGCGGCCTGCAAGTTGGACACCCGTGGTGTTCATGTATGTAAAAAAAGTCCTTGGCTGCCAGATTGTTTTATTGTGTCTGTGGCATTGTGTGCTTTGAGGATGAATGGTTGATTAATTGCTTACATACTGTGTCCATTTATACTCAGTTTCTCACATACGTAGTAAGTGATTATCATTTTTTTACCAAAAATATTTTCTACTAATGATCTGTGATCCACATACCATATTAGCATCATAAATTCAGCAAGAAATTGTCTATGAAATAATCACACGAAATTCAACAGACTCTGTTTATCTGGTGATTATGACTCACTTAATATTGTACAAGTACATGTGACAAATGATTGAAAGTGACATAAATGTGAATAGTAGTTTTTTGGAATAATAAGACTTTTTGCAGATAATGCAATTATCTATAATGAGGTACCATCTGAAAAAAGCTGCAAAATTATTCAGTCAGAGCTAAATAAGATTTAAAAGTGATGCAAAGGTTCGCAACGTCCTATAAATGTTCAGAAATGTAAAATTGTGCTATTCACAAAATGACAACAGTACTGATTAGTCACAGTTGGAATTAGTCAATTCATACAAATATTTGAGCAGGAGTATGAAATAGAAAGATTACATTGGCTCAGCTGCAGATAAAGCAGGTAGCACACTTTGGTTTACTGGTAGAGTACTAGTGAAATGCAGTCAGTCTAAAAAAAGAGATTGCTCACAAATCATATGTGCAACATACACTAGAATATTGCTCAAGTATGTGTGACCCATACCAAATAGAACTAACAAGGGATATTGGAAATACATACAGAAGGTCAGCAAATGGTCATAGTTTTGTGTGACAGAGGTACTGAAAAAACTGAACTGGCAAACACTTGAAGATAGATGCAAACTATCCTGAGAAAGCCTACTTACAAAGTTTCAAGAACCAGCATTAAGTTATGAATCTTGGAATATACTGTAACTCCCAATGTATTGCTCCCACAGGTATCACAAGGATAAAATTACAGCACCCACAGGGGAAGTTAAACAGTATTTCTTCCCATGCTCTACAAGTGAATGGAATGGGAAGAAGCCCTAATAAATGGCACAGTGAGAAGAATAAGCTGTAGATGTAGATAGATTATTATTTTGCATGTTGTAACAAAAACTCTTAAATAATTAAAATAAAATTTTAGCATGACATATTCAAAGCTGTCATAAATAAGTAAAATGCAATCTCAGACAAAATAAATAAATAGAACAAAATAAAATAAATATAAATAAATAAGTAAAAATACACACAGTGAAAGAATTACCTGAATGGGATGGTAATCAGTAGATGTAATGTACATGAACAAACAAACAAATGATTACAATTTCAGAAAAATTGGATGATTTATTCAAGAAAGAGCTTTGCCAGTTGTGTAAGTCAAGAATGTGTTGGTCCATCTATAGCCCTTACAGAATCAGTTATTCAATTTGGCATCAATTGATACATTAGTTGAATGTCTTCCTGAGATATTTTGTGCCAAATTCTGTCCAGTTGGCATGTTAGACTGATAAAATCCCAAGCTGGTTGGAGGGCTCTACCCATAATGCACCAAACTTTCTTGATTTGGGAGAGATCCAGCTATCTTGCTGGCCAAGGTAGGGTTTAGCAAGCACAAAGATAAGGAGTAGAAACTCTTGCCATGTGCTAGTAGGCATTATCTTGCTGAAATGTAAGCCCAGGAAGGCTTGCCATGAAGGACAAGAAAATGGGGTGTAGAATATTGTCAATGTACTGCTGTGTTGTAACGGTGCTGCAATGTCAACCAAAGGGTTCCTGCTATGAAATTAAAAGGCATTCAGACCAGCACTCCTTGTTGTCAGGCTATGTGGTGGATGACAGACAAGTTAGTATCCCAGCACTGTGCATGATGTCTCCAGACGCAGCTTCATTGGTCGTCAGGGCTCAGTTTGAAGTGAGACTCATCAATGAAGACAATTCTTCCCCAGTGAGTGAAATTCTAGGCCAAAAACATGTCTGGAGATGCACTAGACAGTGATGGGATACCAACCTGACGGTCGCCTGCCATATGGCCTGACAACCAGCAACAATGCTCTGGAGTGCCATTCATTTTCATAACAGGACTCCTTAAGTTCATCCATGGTACCCTTAAAGCACAGCAGTACATTGATGCAGTTTGTTGCCATTCATGGCAAGTCATCCTAGTCTTAAATCATCTCCTCTCCAGAGAGGTATTTGATGTACAGTTTCAACTTTTCACAGTGTAATGAATAGTCCATTAAATTATGGGCATGCAGCCATGCAAATAAAATTTCTTCCACAGATATTTCAACCATGTATCATCTGGCCACCCTCAGAGTGAGTCACAAGACTGACGACAAGGTGCCAAATGCGGCCTTAGGCTCCACTGCAGCAGTACACACTTGCAAGTCACAGACACTGGTCAGCAGCAAAAAGGTTTTCTTGCACACACGCTGCCTCTGGTGAAGGCGTACAGACATTTGAGTCACTTATTGATGTTTGTATTGATGTTTGTTTGGTGGTGATGACACCATGATGACTTCTCTGCAGTTTAATTTTCCAAAGAGCCGGATTCCATGCTTTGTCCAAATTAAAACCATTATTTCTATTAATTAAATTATTAGCTAATTTACTCTCTATTTCCATGAAGACATAGTCCCAAAAGGAAGAGGGGGATGTTAGAATCTTCACATCACTGTAGTTTGTGGAATGCTCTGTATCAGTACAATGTTGGGCCACAGCTGAGTTGTCTGGCTGTGATACGCATGTGTATCTTCGATGTTCCACACATCTCTCATGAATTGTACATGTTGTTTGTCCTATGTATGACTTCTCACAATTTCTGCAAGGAATCTGAAACACACACACCTTATGAAGCAAGAAATAATTCTTTACAGAGCCAAGTAAAGCTACAGTCTTCATGGGAGGCCGGAAGATCACCTTAACACAGTGTTTCTCAAGAATACAGCCTATCTTGGAGGATAGAGTACTCACATTGGGCAAAAACCCACTTGATCTGAAGGAATTACTAATATTCTTCCCCATCAGATACCTGCATTTTAAGGTTTACATTGAATGCTCTACGAATTTGTCGCAGAGAAAATCCATTCACTTTAAAAGTGTTCTTGATGTATGTGAGCTCTTCTTGCAAATAATCTTTATTGAATATACAGTGTGCCCTACGCACTAAGGTCTTAAGGACACCTATGGTCTGTGAAGTGTGATGGCAGCTATCGGCATGTAGATATAGATATGATGTATGGCTGCCATCAACTTTATGGCAAACGACAACATCCGAAAAGGGCAGGCAACATTCATAGTAAATTTGATACTAGTATGGGTAGAACTCAAATGCTCAAGAAATCGATGTAATTCATCTATCCCATGCAGCTATACTACAAATTTGTTGTCTACATACCTCCAGAAGACTGTTGGTTTAAACCTTGCTGAATCCAGTGCATTGTCCTCAAAGTCTTCCATGAATAAATTAGCTACCAGCGGGGAGAGGGGGCTTCCCATACCAACTCTATCCATCAGATCATAAAATTCACCATTAAACTGAAAATAAGATGGCAAAAGCTCATGTTCTTTAAATAAGGCCATGATGTTATTATCAAAATGTTGGCTGATAAGAGATAAAGAGTCCTTTAAAGATACTTTGATATATAATAGTACCACATCAAATCTATTGAGCACATCTGTACTATTGAGCCTGATGTTGCTGAGCCTCTGAATAAAATCCATAGAATTCTGAATGTGCTGACTACATTTTCATACCAATGGTTTTAATAAGGAAACTATATATTTGGCAGAAAAATATGTTGATGAACCAATAGTGCTCATTATAGGCCTCATAGACAGATCCTCTAAACACTCATCCTACCCATCTTGTGAACTTTAGGAAGCCCATAAAATCTCAGTGGTACTGCACCTTGCAGTTTTAAACTTCTTACGACTTCCTTTGGCTGTGATGAAGTGTTCAGCAAGGCACCAGTCCTTATCGTTACCTTGTTAGTAGGATCTTTGTTGATCTTCTGGTATGCACTATAACTAAGTAAACCACATATAATTTCCTTGTAGATTTCCTGAGGCAAAAGGACACTAGCATTACCTTTATCAGCATGCAGTATCCTCACATAGCTTTTGTATTGCAAATCTCATCCTTGGAAACATTACTTCTTTGTGGACGATGTTTCATAATTGTTTCGCAGCTTTCATGTCCGATTACTTCAGATGAATCCTCTGATAGAGGTCAGACACCTTCTCCAATGGCACTCATGAAAGATGATATCAGCAAAGTCTTTGGAGGAGGCGCAAAATTTAGCCCTTTAATAAGAGAGATAATGTAGCTTCATCCAGATCCTTACCCGGCAAATTTATGACAGGATGTCAAATAACAGAGTCCACCTAAGAAGGCTGGTCTAATTGGCTATACTTGGAAATCTGTCTTTTTGTATCCACTTCACAAACCCAGTCAGACTTAGCCCATGTTGTGCCATCAATCGAGTCCCACGAGTCAGGAGATAAAGCAGCTGCTATCTTCAAATGCAGATGATACAGGTGTTCAGAAACAATGTCCAACTTCCAATGTGTAAAACAAATTCTTTCTCTGACAATATCAGAACTAGTCCTATGTAAAATTCTATTTACCGCAGCATTATTGTCAAAGTGAACCAACCTTGAAAATTTTGGAACAACTCTGTGGTCCTGGCATTTCAGTAAGAAACTCAAGGAGTTCAGTAGTCTTGGTCTCTGGTGTCATAATTTGTCCAAACTACGGACCCACGAAACCATCTCCTCCCCGAAGAGGTACTTGTGCATTTTCAACTTTTTGCAGTGTAATGAATAGTTCATTAAATTTCCAGCATGCAGCATGCAGATAAAATTTCTTCCACTGATATTTTGGCTGCATATTGTCTGGCCATCCTCTGAGTGAGGCACAAGACTGATGTAAAGGTGTCAAGCACAGCCTTATATGCTCCACCACAGTGGTACGTGCCTGTGAGTGACAGACATTGATTGACAACAAAGAGATACAGTTATACATGCGCTGCCTGTGGCAAAGGTGTACGGACATGCAATTCACTTATCAACTTATGTTCAGTGGCAATGACAGGAAAAGATATGTGGTTTACTCAGTTCTGAAGCATACCAGAAGATCAACAAAGACCCTACCAACAATGTGACAGTAAGGACTGCTGCCTGGCTGAACGCTTCATCACTACCGCAGGAAGTCATGAGAAGTTCAAAAATGTGAGGTGCAATACCACTGAGATTTTATGGGCTTCCTAAAGCTCACAAGATGGGTAAGGATGAGTGTTTAGAGGATCTGTTTATGAGGCCTGTACGAGCACTATGGGTTCACTAACATATTCTTCTGACAAATATTTAGCTTCCTTATTAAAACCATTGGTAGGAAATGTAGTCAGCACATTCAGAATTCTATGGATTTTATTCAGAGACTCAGCAACATCAGGCTCAATAGTACAGATGTCCTCGTTAGTTTTGATATGGTATCATTATATACCAAGGTACCTTTAAAGGATTCTTTATCTCTTATCAGCCATTATTTTGATAAGAATAGGTACTGGGAGATGAAGAAACTTGCACAGGATAGGGTAGCATGGAGAGCTGCATCAAACCAGTCTCAGGACTGAAGACCACAACAACAACAACATTACGGCTTTATTTTAACATGTGCTTTTGTCATCTTATTTTCAGTTTAATAATGAATTTTATGAGCAGATTGCTGGAGTTGGCATGGGAGGCCCCCTCTCCCCTCTGGTAGCTAATTTATTCAAGGAAGACTTTGAGGACAAGACACTGGATTCAGCAAGTTTTAAACCAACAGTCTTCTGGAGGTATGTGCACAGCAAATTTGTAGTATGGCTGTACGGAATGGATGAATTATGTTGATTTCTTGAGCATTTGAATTCTACCCATGCTAGCATCAATTTTACTATGAAAATAGAAAAAGACAGCTGCCTCTCCTTTTTGGATGTTGTTGTTCCCCGTAAAGTTGATGGCACATTCAGACATGCCGTATATCATAAACCTACACATACAAATCTACATCTACATGCCAGTAGCTGCTGTCACCCTTCACAGACCATAGGTGTCCTTAAGACCTTAGTGCATGGGGTGCACTGTATATCCGATAAAGGTAATTTGCAAGAAGCGCTCACATACATCAAGAGCATTTTTAAAACAAATGGATTTTCTCCATAACAGATTTGTAGAGCATTCAATGTAAAACCTAGAATGCAGGTATGTGATGGGGGAGAAGATAGTAATTCCTTCAGATCAAGTGTGTTTTTGCCCTATATGGGTACTCTTTCCTTGAAGATAGGCCATTTTCTCGAGAAATGCTGTATTAAGGTGATTTTCTGGCCTCCCATGAAGATTGTAGCTTTACTCGGCTCTGTAAAGAATTATTTATTGCTTTGTAAGGTGGGTGTGTATCAGATTCCTTGCAGAAATTGTGAGAAGTCATACATAGGTCAAACAACATGTGCTGTTCATGAGACATGTGTGGAACACTGAAGGATCACATGCCTATCACAGCCAGACAGGTCAGCTGTGGCTGAACGTTGTATTGATACAGGGCATTCCACGAACTACAGTGATGTGAAGATTGTAACATCCACCTCTTCCTTTTGTAATTCTGTCTTTAAGGAAACTATTGAGATTAGATTAGCTAATATTTTAATAAACAGAGATAATGGTTCTAATTTGGACAAAGCATGGAATCCAGTTCATGGTATAATTAAACTGCAGAGAAGTCATCATGGTGTCATCGCCACCATACATACATTGATAAGTGTATCTCTTTGGTGCTGACCAGCATCTGTGACTCGCGGGTGCGTACCACCATCATGGAGCATATAAGACCGCGCTTGACACCTTGTAATCAGTCTTGCAACTCACTGTGAGGATGGCCAGATGGTAAATGGACAAACTATCAGTGGAAGAAATTTTATTTGCGTGGCTGCATGCCAAAAATTTAATGGACAATTTAAATAATCTATCATAGCGTAGAATCCTTCATAGTGTAGAATATATCACTGAACAGATACTTTTTATCTCCATATTTGTATAAGGTTATCTTAGTAATCTCCTTGGACAATTTCTTGTGCAATTTTATTTTTTTAGTTACTATTCTTATGGTTCTTTCCTGTAGTTTGAAAATTGTGTTCATATTTTGTGCATTTGTACTGCTGAAAAGAATTCACTACACAGAAGAGACATTAAGCCACAAGAGGCACAATAAAGACGACTTCTAAACTATTAAACTTTTGGAAACAGTTCTTCTTCTGAAATAGAAAACACACATATATTCACAAAAACACAACTTGCATGTACTTGGTCACTGGAGCCCAACTGAAACTCAAGTGTGTGTGAGTTGTTCTTGTATGAATGTGCGTGTGAGTTCTCTATTTTGGAAGAAGGTCTTTGTCCAAAAGTTTAATATTTTATTAGTCTTTTTCATTCTGTCTGTATGTGACTCAGTGTCTTCTCTATGTGGTGAGTAGCAATTTATCTGCTCCATATAGTTGTTGTTCTATCCAGGTCTCTTCATTGCCATAAAAGAATTCCATGCATAAGAAATAAGTGTACATATGAATAGTATGCAACTAAAAGACACTGGCTGTTACACTCTGATGACATTCTGTTTATAAATGGTTTTCTGTGTTCATGCCATTTCAACAGAGAGTCAACATTCATTCCTAGAAATTCTGTGTTTGATACACAATTTGTAGAGGTGAAACTTACATTTAAATTCCCAGTGTCATTTTTCCTCTTAAAACTGAAATTCGTCATATGGTATTTGTTTTCTTTATGTTCAGTGTAACATTATTGCCTACCAATCTACTGTAAACTTCTTTCATGGCTTTATTTGCTTTACCTGCAATGAGTTCTCTTATTTTCACAGTGACTAGTCATTGATGTACACTGCCTGGCAGAAGAAGTTAAGCATCCAGAAGGCACAGTCAAATGTCACAAATATCAATCTAACTTCACACACACACACACACACACACACACACACACACACACACACACACACACACACCATAGTGGATATATGAATGATTAGAGTGGGCAATTCTCTGTAACAGGTAGAATGGCCACCAGAGTGCATTCATTTTGTGCATGTGTAGTGTTGTTACCAGACTTGGTAGGGTGCATAAAGGGCATGAACAAGTTCAGATGTTGGGTGATGGAAGATGTGGAGATGTCTCACACTCATGTGAGACAGCATTATCAGCGCCTGTCAGAATTTGAAAGCAACCTCATTGTGGGTCTCCTGTGGATTAGGTGGTTGAATCATGGATTATGCAGATTTGAGGGGCATTTGTAGGTGACAGTGGCCCAACATTTGACTACATGGGAATGTGATGGCAGGCAATGGCAGGTATGCTCATTGTTAAGGCTTAGGTTGACCACCTTTGAGCACCATAAGGGAAGATTGTAGTGTTGTGCACCAAGCACATTCTAACCATTTCAAATCTATGCCTCCCATCCCAGGATAAGTAATGGAGTCCCTGCAACATTCTGTGTCATCCCACACTGCTGGTTGGAGACTAGCAGCAAAGTCATAGAAAAATATAAGTATATGCTTGTGACACACACATCCTTTTATGAGCATCAAGTACCACTTTCAGAACCCAAACTGGGATTCACTTAGGAGTTGTATTTATTCATTAATCTATCTTTCATGGCTGATTTTATTACTTTTAAGAATGCCGATAGCAGGGAATAGGGCCTTAAGATTTTTACATCTTCTGCATTGTCTTTTGCAGAAGCGCAAATCTTGCATCTTTTAAAAAATTTTGAAAATTTCATTATGTTTGTTCAAGGAGTTGGTATACACTGTCTCAGCAGACAGGTCGCATACAGAAAACTGCTGACTTTTTATTTTATAACTTTTTTTTTATTTTGATGGCTCTTGTTTGCTATTATTGACTTTATACTCCATGGTTGGGAGTAACATTTATGTACTTAGTGATTAGTTATCAACAGGTATTATATTTGCTTTTGCTGATTCACATAGTTATGCATTTATCCAGAATGAGATTTTCACTCTGCAGCGGAGTGTGCGCTGATCTGAAACTTCCTGGTAGATTAAAACTGTGTGCCCGACCGAGACTCGAACTCGGGACCTTTGCCTTTCGCGGACAAGTGCTCTACCATCTGAGCTACCAAAGCACGACTCACGGCCAGTCCTCACAGCTTTACTTCTGCCAGTTTCTAGTCTCCTACCTTCCAAACTTTACAGAAGTTCTCCTGCGAAACTTGCAGAACTAGCACTCCTGAAAGAAAGGATACTGCAGAGACATGGCTTAGCCACAGCCTGGGGGATGTTTCCAGAATGAGATTTTCACTCTGCAGCGGAGTGTGCGCTGATCTGAAACTTCCTGGCAGATTAAAACTGTGTGCCCGACCGAGACTCGAACTCGACACCTTTGCCTTTCACGGGCAAGTGCTCTTCCATCTGAGCTACCGAAGCACGACTCATGGCCGGTCCTCACAGCTTTACTTCTGCCAGTATCTCGTCTCCTACCTTCCAAACTTCACAGAAGTTCTCCTGCGAACCTTACAGAACTAGCACTCCTGAAAGAAAGAATACTGCGGAGACATGGCTTAGCCACAGCCGTGAGTCGTGCTTCGGTAACTCAGATGGTAGAGCACTTGCCCGCGAAAAGCAGAGGTCCCGAGTTCGAGTCTCAGTCGGGCACACAGTTTTAATCTGCCAGGAAGATTCAGATCAGCGCACACTCCACTGCAGAGTGAAAATCTCATTCTGGAAACATCCCCCAGGCTGTGGCTAAGCCATGTCTCCGCAGAATCTTTTCTTTCAGGAGCGCTAGTTCTGCAAGGTTCGCAGGAGAGCTTCTGTAAAGTTTGGAAGGTGGGAGACGAGATACTGGCAGAAGTAAAGCTGTGAGGACCGGCCATGAGTCGTGCTTCGGTAGCTCAGATGGTAGAACACTTGCCCGCGAAAGGCAAATGTCCTGAGTTCGAGTCTCAGTCGGGCACACAGTTTTAATTTGCCAGGAAGTTTCAGATCAGCGCACACTCTGCTGCAGAGTGAAAATCTCATTGTAGAAACAAATGCCAGGGGTGTGGCTAAGCCATGTCTCCGTAGTATCCTTTCTTTCAGGAGTGCTAGTTCTGCAAAGTTCGCAGGAGAGCTTCTGTAAAGTTTGGAAGGTGGGAGACGAGATACTGGCAGAAGTAAAGCTGTGAGGACTGGCGGTGAGTCGAGCTTTGGTACCTCAGATGGTTGAGCACCTGCCCGCGAAAGGCAAATGTCCCGAGTTCGAGTCTCGGTCGGGCACACAGTTTTAATCTGCCAGGAAGTTTCAGATCAGCGCACACTCCACTGCAGAGTGAAAATCTCATTCTGGAAACATCCTCCAGGCTGTGCTAAGCCATGTCTCCGCAGTATCCTTTCTTTCAGGAGTGCTAGTTCTGCAAGGTTCGCAGGAGAACTTCTGTAAAGTTTGGAAGGTAGGAGATGAGATACTGGCAGAAGTAAAGCTATGAGGACCGGCGGTGAGTCGAGCTTCGGTACCTCAGATGGTTGAGCACTTGCCTGCGAAAGGCAAATGTCCCGAGTTCGAGTCTCGGTCGGGCACACAGTTTTAATCTGCCAGGAAGTTTCAGATCAGCGCATACTCCACTGCAGAGTGAAAATCTCATTCTGGGAACATCCCCCAGGCTGTGGCTAAGCCATGTCTCCGCAGTACCCTTTCTTTCAGGAGTGCTAGTTCTGCAAGGTTCGCAGGAGAACTTCTGTAAAGTTTGGAAGGTAGGAGACGAGATACTGGCCGAAGTAAAGCTGTAAGGACCGGCCATGTGTCGTGCTTCAGTAGCTCAGATGGTAGAGCATTTGCCCGCGAAAGTCAAAGGTCCCGAGTTCGAGTCTCGGTCGGGCACACAGTTTTAATCTGCCAAGAAGTTTCAGTTATGCCTTTGTTTGTCTCTCTGTTTCCTCTTTGATGACTTTGCTTTGGACTTGTTCTCTGCACTGCATATTATTTTGTAATTAAATGACTGTCTGTGGAGCAATCTGCACTTTCCCATAAATCTTTTTGTACCCATGGTAGGAATATAGGAACTTTGGCTCATTAGTACTCTTTTTCATGAATCTCAGGTACTTAGGCTTTGGGAGGACTTGGTAGTACAGTTTCTCTGTAACACCTCCTTAGCAGGATACAGGATGAGTATATGAGGGAGCATAAAACACTGAGTCCCCAAGAGTCAGTCTTAGGTTAGTTTTGTTTATAATGTATGGTCAAATCACAACCTAAAATGGAAACAAAACAAGAATAAACAACTCAAGTTGCTCAATAGGGCATATTTTGCACTTAGAAGTGTTCTTCATTGTGTTGGCATGAAAGCAAGGGCAGTGGGTTATTTTGCATCCTTGTATTATGTCTTGTCTCGTGAAACTTTCATTTGGACCAGTGCAGCTGGAGTAAATATTCACTCACTAAAAGTAATTAGAAAGAGTACTATGTAATGCTGGATGAGATGATTAGATTAGAGTTTAACATCCCTTTGACAGTGAAATCATTACAGACGGAGCAGGATGTCAGATGGTGGAAGGATGGGGCAAGAAATTGGCCATGCCCTTTTCAAAGCAGCCATTCTGGCATCTGCCTGGATTGATTTAGGGAAATCACAGAAAACCTAAATCTGAATGGCTGGATAGGAATTTGAACCATCATCCTCCTGAATGTGAACCCAGTGTGCTAACCACTGCACCACCTTACTCAGTTGTAAAGTACGTAAATATGCATCTTGCAGAGATGTCTCCAAATATTGAGAAACTGTCACAACTAGTTTCTAGTAAATTTACTCTTTAATGCCATTTTTTGTTAGTAATATAAATAAGTTTCAGTTTCACTGTGATGTTTACAACTGCAGTGAAAGATAGGAAAAAGGAATTTCCCTATAGATTTTGCCTCATTATATAGCATTCAGAGTGGTTTGTCAGTCTACAAGAAGCTCCCTCCTGGCAGAGAAGAAAGAAAACTAATAGCGTAATAAATAAAATTTGCACAAAGCGTGGGATTTGAACCCAAGTCTCCTCACCAGGCAGATGTGCTAACCACCACGCCACCCTGGCACAGTGGCTTTGCACACCTGCATGGACTACCCTAACATGCCTCCCTCTCAATCCAAATTAGTAGGGTAGTCTATGTAGTTGTGCAGACTGCACAGACTAGGCAGATGTGCTAACCATTGAGCCACTGTGGCACAGCAGTTAGCGCATCTGCCTAGTGAGCAGGAGACCTGGGTTCGAATGCTGGCCTGGGTACAAATTTTCATTCATTGCTTCATTCTCCATGTATACATCATAGATGTCTGAGACTTGAAAAGGTCTTTGGAACCATATAGTTTCATTTGAATATTCACAGAGTACAATTCTGCAGCTTTTTTATCAGTCAATGTACCTATTTTGCTAGTCCATAATACAATATTCCAATGTTTAAATAACTGGTTTATTTTTCCTGAAATTAATTATCTTTTGTGTTAGTTGAACTTGTGTTCAGTGCCAATTTTCATTGTAAATTCTATCACAGCTACTGTGAGAATCCTAATTTTGACTACACACTTTTCTTACCATAATTTTTCTGTACAGTATGACATAGTGTTGATTAATTAACACATTAGTTAATAATGTTATGGAATTTTCTGTAATTTCTGAAATTGTACTTATGCACTTAAATGAGGTGATTCATCTTGCAGAAGAAAAATAGTGTCCATCTATGAGGCATGTTTTTTAAGTAAGTACCATTTTGAAATCAAAAACAGATGTGCTAAGATATCTCTATAATTTTATTTTTACACGAAAGCCTGTACCTTAATCTACTTTTCTACATAATTTCCATCAATATTAAGGCACTTGTCATAACGTTGTACCAGTTTTTGAATACCCTCCTCATACAAGTTGCCGCCTGACTTGTTAACCACTGTTTTGACTTCATCATCGTCTTGAAGTCACTGACCGCCCAAGTGTTTCTTCAAGTGCAGAAAATGATGGTAGTCACTGGGCGCAAGATCGGGGCTGTATGGAGGATGATCTAGAGTTTCTCATAGAAGAGATGTGATGAGATCTTTAGTCTGATTCGCCACATGCAGACGGGAATTGTCTTGCAGCAAAACGATGCCCATGCTCAACTTGCCATGTCTTTTGTTCTGAATTGAATGGTGCAGGAGTGACGTATTTTCAAAACAAGACCACAAGTGTTGCAGTTGTAAGCGATGACGCAGGAGATGACTCAGCACATGCTTTGCTTGCAATGTGCAAAATTCTTCAACTGCAAACAGGGGCAGAGAAGATCATCATCATTTCTGATGGTGCTTCTAGTCATTTTAAAAATCACGACCAGCTGTTTGAATTGAGTAAGTCGCTTGTGCCAACTGACTGGGAATACAGTGCCACTGGTCACAGGAAGGGGCCTTTTGATGGTGTAGAAGGCCTGCTGGAGCACATGCTAGAAAACATCATCTTTCGAGACCAAATACAGCTGCAATTCAGAATGCTGAGGATTTTATGAAAATCCTGAAATTTTACACATCCGCAGCCCTCATTCTTTTATCCAAAGGGGAAATTGAAGAATTCCGTGAGCAGAAAAAAGAAGAATGGTTCACACAAACTATTCCTGTGAAAGGAATTCAGGAGACAAATTTATGGACTCAGAGTGATGGCCGAACTCATACTGCACACACTTTAAAGAGCAAGAAAGAAGAAATTTCGTTTGTTCGGCCAACACCTCAGAAACAGCAGGATAATATTCAGATTCAAAACCTGAGAAAGGGGATGTTTGTGGCATGTGTGTATGACTGTGACTGGTGGTTTATAGACATCAGTTATGAGTTAAATGAAATAGTAGTGGACTTTACACTACCACATGGACCAGCTGCTGGATATATGTTTCCAGCTGAAGGACAGCAATACTACCATCAGTGCTCACTTCATGTTCACAATGTTTTGAAGATTGTAAGTGTTCCAGTTCCTATTGGTTCAACATGATGGCATCACTCTATATCAAAGGAAGATATGAAGCAGTGGAACACATTTTTAGTTCATTTACTGGCTAATTTCAGTACAAAACAGAGTGCACAGAAGTTGTATAAATTGAAACCTTTAAGTCTTTGGGCCTTTCACATACATTTTGGAACCACTTAAAATTCTTGAAAAAATGAGTCTCTTACTCATCTTTCAAAACTATAATTATGTTAAATATGACTAGGTTTTGATTTTTATGAGCTTGTTATGTGATAATGTGGTAATGAAACAGGTTTTATGTATGGTAAAAATTTCAATTGTTTATAAATCCTGTTCAACCTTAAAATGTGGAAGCTCTCCTTTTCAGGAAATGTAGAACTATATGGTACTAATCAACAAAAATAAAAAAAATTATGGATTGACATTTTTTTTTTAAAAAAAAAATTTCGCATAAATTATAAAAAAGTTCAGAATACTATAGCAAAAGAACTTTGACAGATAAGTCCAAATGGAGGATTTCTTTGCAATCATAAAGCAATTATCTTTCAAATGAAAACAATGCCAACAAAATATCTAGATCTGTTCCAGAGATATAGCATTTTGAAATTTTTTCCAAAATTTGCATCTTCAAAATGGTATGCGCAGTATCATGTTTGGAGAGCTGTATCTCGGAGCATAAATTTTTTTGAAGAAAACAAAAAAAAGCATGTTCCTCACTTGGTCCTTCATTTTAACAAATGCTAAATTCAATAACATCTGTGACTGTGAAGGTAAGATTCTTTCCTAGCCTGCCTGAATTAATATGAACTATGCCTTTTCTAAATTTGTAACCAGGAACATTTTCTGTGATACAAATTTTTGTTTGTTCTTGAAGTTAGCCAACAACAGTAAATTCTAATCTAGCCAAGTTCTAAAGCATTATGTAGTCTTGAGAATAACAGTTTTTTCCTATGCCAGCCTTTATTGAGACCATCTCGGTTATGAAATAATCAGTCCATGGTTTGAAAGTATGGAAGTAACATTTAAGTCTTATGTTGGCATGGCGTTGGCTCTCAACACAATTATGAATGTTCTGTACCTGAAAATAGATAATCTGGTAATTCCATAACTCGGTAATATTAACTTTTGAGTGAATTCTGCAACCTAAATCAGTGAATAGTTTCAATGAACTGCATTATAATTAACAAGAGTGTGAAACATAATTATCAAAAGAGTGAATTATTGTTGGACTCTGTGACCTGAATTATGGACAGATTTAAATGAGCTATGGACTGTCATTGTTTTTAAGAGGAACTGTAATAAGTAAGAACTATGACTACTTTTTATAAAAATGAAGTGTTTATTTAGTGCCACAACAGTACAATTTATTTCACAACTGTAATTTTGGGTGCTGATTCTTTATAGTGCCACTAACAATTTTTCTTAGTGTAAAAACAGATCACCGCAACAAATAACTGAACTCCAAAATCACGTCCCTTTTAGTGGGTAAATTCCTTCTTTTCGAAACCCCACCTGGGTAACAGATGGATCTAAATTTACCCAGACACACCTTAAGATCTTAATAAATTCTTTTTTTGGGTAGCTTCTGGCCAATGTGATGTTTTCGCCACTCAGTGAGTTCTATGTTCCAGGTAGTTTTTTAAGGTTTTGTCACACTGAAGTCCAATGGCTGGAGAAGCTGGAATGAATGAGGGGCCAAAATTAAAAATGTGATGTTTTCATGCCTTCCAATCTCTATCAACTTCAAACATACATGTGCTTTACACCCATGACATTTAATCAGAGCAGGCCTACTTCCTCCTTGTGATGGTAAAAATGATTTCTCGAAAACATTCTCAATGACATCAACTTCCATACTGCCACTGTGAGCAGCTGCATAAATAAGTTCAGGAAAAGTTTCTGCTTCAGAAGCTTGCTATGCACTCCACATGAATTTTGCTGTAAATACTACTAATGGAGGGCGTTTGTTCACGACTGAAGATACAGTAAACAAGACAGAAATATTATCCCACCATGGAATACTTGTTGTTCTTGACAAAGGTAATCCTCAGCCTCTCACAACTTTAGCATTTGAAGGATCCATAGCAAATCCTTTCTCACCTAAATTAAAAAAAAAAACATATTTGGTATATTTTCAAGGCCATGAGCTTTTATAGCAACTTCAATGAAGTTGTAATGGGATGAGTAATGAATAAATCTACACAATTTTTTTGCACATTTTAGTGTTTTGGAGTTTTTTAATAGATAAGTTATTGCCTTTTATGAATTCATAAGACCAGTCATAGTTTACTTTGTCATTTGTGAATGGCATTTTCAGTTTATTACTTTTAACAGACTTGCACACCAATGATGAAATATGAATGAATGAATGAATGAATGAATGAATGAATGAAATTTTATTGTCGTTTAGCTATTACAGCAATTGACAAAGTCAAGTTACACATATACAAGTTATACAGCATATATACATGGGTTAAAGATCAATATGTGACATAAGTTTTACATAAAGTACAATATTTAAAATGAAATAATATGAAAACATTGCATCATAACTGATTCAGTTAAAGAAATTATGCTACACTCTCCAAATCGGTACCACTATGATATTTTACAGTCGTAAAATTCCTGAAGTGAGTAGTATGGGTTTGCAGCTAACCAACTGAACAATTTGTCTTTAAATACATCAAATGGAGCTTCTACCCATTCTAGTGGCAAATTATTAAACATCTTCATACCCACCACTTCGTAGCTGTTCAATGACTTGGATAATCTGTAGTAAGGTATGTCAAGATTGCTACTATTCCTGGTTCCATGAAAGTGTACATCTCTTCTACGCTGGTATTCTGATAAGTTGCTCTTTATATGCAGTAGGGCAGTGTAAATATACATGTTTATCACAGTTAATATTTTTAAGTTGATAAACAGTGGTTTGCAATGGGCCAGTTTATCACTGTTTGTGATAATTCGAATTACTTTCTTCTGAAGTACCAGAATGTCCTGAAGGTGTGAGCTATTGCCCCATATTAAAAGCCCATAAGATATAATACTTTGAAAAAAAGCAAAGTAGGCCGATCTTACATAGGCCGCAGGTACATGGTTTATTAAATTCTTTAACAAAGGCAGCCTAAAAGCATGTTTTTCTATCTCAGTTATTCTGCCGCCATGCTCTTTTTGACATCAAGTGAAAATGTTGTTGAGTGACCGTGAGAGTATTATGTGGCTTCTCTTCTGCCTTTGGCATGATCTCTTATTGTAAAATATGGTACATTGTACGTCTTAGAAATGTGATTTATATTCATTTGGCCAGATTGCACCTCCTCCAAAACAGTTTTCAGAGCTGTTGCTGTATACTTCTTTCCTCTCTCCAATTGCCTTGAGTAGTTTCTCATTAGAATGAGATTTTCACTCTGCAGTGGAGTGAGCCAGGAAATTTCATATCAGTACACACACTCCACTCTAGAGTGAAAATCTCATTCTGAAAGCGTCCCCCAGGCTGTGGCTAAGCCATGATTCGGCAATATCCTTTTTTCCAGGAGTACTAATTCTGCATGGTTTGCTGAAGAGCTTCTACATCTACATCTACATTCATACTCCGCAAGCCACCCAACGGTGTGTGGCGGAGGGCACTTTACGTGCCACTGTCATTACCTCCCTTTCCTGTTCCAGTCGTGTATGGTTCGCGGGAAGAACGACTGTCTGAAAGCCTCCGTGCGCGCTCTAATCTCTCTAATTTTACAGTCGTGATCTCCTCGAGAGGTATAAGTAGGGGGAAGCAATATACTCGATACCTCATCCAGAAACGCACCCTTTCGAAACCTGGCGAGCAAGCTACACCGCGATGCAGAGCGCCTCTCTTGCAGAGTCTGCCACTTGAGTTTATTAAACATCTCCGTAACGCTATCACGGTTACCAAATAACCCTGTGACGAAACGCGCCGCTCTTCTTTGGATCTTCTCTATCTCCTCCGCCAACCCGATCTGGTACGGATCCCACACTGATGAGCAATACTCAAGTATAGGTTGAACAAGTGTTTTGTAAGCCACCTCCTTTGTTGCTGGACTACATTTTCTAAGCACTCTCCCAATGAATCTCAACCTGGTACCCGCCTTACCAACAATTAATTTTATATGATCATTCCACTTCAAATCGTTCCGCACGCATACGCCTAAGTCTCAAACACAAAGAAAGTTGTTAAAAGGATAATGCATTTGCTAAACTACACTATCAATGCTATTTCCTTATGTTCTCAAAACTGAAAAAAATGCAAACAATCCTGTGAATATGATAGGTTAGAGTGACATGCTGGAACTCAGCAGCCCTGCTGTGATGGAATGCATGAGTAGGAATGCTTCTGGAAATACTACGCCTGACACCAGTGCACTCTAAGTCAGGACAAAACACATATAATTCACTATATGATCATGTATGAAACATTTCAGAGGAGCTATGAACTAATTGTGCACTTGTTCCAAAAGTGCATTTATGCCACATTATCTTACTAGACTGTAATTTCCCAATTCACTAATCACTAGTGTGTCACATAATTCAAAGTTAGTGGTGTTTAATGCCCGGAAGTACACCATTAATCAATCACACTAAGAAAGCCTGAGAGATCACAGCATTCAAAGTGTTGTTCAGCACAATATCCCTTAACCTGAAGGGTTTGGGAGTTAATGCCAGTTTTTTTAATATATATATGTATATAGGCACTAACCTTTTGAGCTACTGATTCTATAGTAGTAATGTATTAGTTTATATCCATCTACATTTTTTTATTTTTTGTTTTAAGTGCTTTACCTGATGATTTTATTTTAAGCTCAGCACATCTGCTGACAACCCACCCTATCATTTTTGTGTATAACAGTAGCAGCTCCTCCTGGCTAACATTCATCACTTTGTCCAAGCTGCAGTGCTTTGTTTTGTTAACAGTTGTTATGACGGAATCTACAATTATCTTGCAGCTTTGCCTTTTGGAAGAATTTACCATTAAAAATTCAAATAAAAAAACCTTGGAAAAACATAAGATTTCACTGGTGTAGGAGGGGTACTGAATGCTCTGGTCAAACTGGATGGTTTTAGTAATTACACCTGTAAGAAGCCTCTTACCACAAACATTTAGATGCAGACTTTGTTGTGTACATGCAGTCGAGTGAAGTGTAATGATTCAGTCACACACATCTGGGCTGCACTGCAGCCCACTATGTACTGCTAATGTATGGTCTGTGATGACAAGTTTAGACAAATTGTAGTATGCACAGAGGCATTTAAGCAGTCACTATTCCTGTTCTTCATACACAAATGAAAACATAATATGGTTCAATGGGAAGTCCTTTGCCTTGTACTTCATCATGACTTTCAGAGGGCAGATTAAGTGTATATATGGATGCTCTTATTCTCTATATGCACAAATGATGTGATGGAAGGGTGAGCAGCAATTTGCGGCTATTTGATGATGATGCTGTAGTATTTGGGAATATGTCATTGTTGAGTGACTATGGAAGGATTTAGGCAAAAATTTTTAGTTGTTGTGATGAATGGCAGTTTGCTCTAAATATAGAAAAATGTAATTTAATTCACATGAATTATAAATACAGCCTCATAATGTCCGAATGCAGCATTAGAAGTGTGCTGCTTGAGACAGTAACACTGATTAAATATCTTGGCATAATGTTGCAAAGTGATATGAAATGGGACACGAATGTAAGAATATTAGAAGGGAATGTGAGTGGTTAACTTTGGTTTATTGGGAGAATTTTATGAAAGTATGGTTCACCTGTAAAGGAGACCAAGTATAGAATACTACTGGGACTCATTCATGAGTGCTGCTTGAGTGTTTGGGATACTTACATGACCAGATTGAAAGAAGACATTGAAGCAATTCAGAGTCAGGCTGCTAGATGCATTACCGGTAGATTCAATCAACACATAAGTATTTTGGAGATGCTTCCTGAACTGAAGTGAATGTGCTGGCGTATGCCTTTGCCAGCACACCAGTTGGCACTAGAAAACATTGTATAGATTCAGGAATCAGTACATGTTATTTGATTGTTGTTAACCAAGAAGTTTAGATTGGACATCATTGAAGTTAAGTTCTCATTTGGTTCCTCTAATAAAGTGTATTTTAACCATGTGTGCCTTTTGTGTTGTAGTGAGAAGAAACAGGCCGCCCACCTATCATGCCGCCCTCTCCTCATCCAGCCAAGAACCACAAAACATTGCAAGAGGGCACAGCCACAAAAGTGGTGACAAGTCTGATCAACACATTTTTCTAGGTTGCTGCAAGGGAGCTGTCATTACAGTGCTTCTATTTGTTCATTTGTTCTTGTTGTTGCTTGTATTACAGGAGGGGAACTGCAGAACTAATATATTTCTCTTTTCACAGTGCTTTTCTATTTGTCTTTTCAAATGGTTCAAATGGCTCTGAGCACTATGGGACTAAACATCTGAGATCATCAGTCCCTTAGAACTTAGAACTACTTAAACCAAACTAACCTAAGGACATCACACACATCCATGCCTGAGGCAGGATTCGAACCTGCGACCGTAACAGTCTTTTCAAATTTTGCTGTAATTTATTAACATTAGAACTGCTACCTACCCCTTCCACCCCCTGCCACTGCATCTAAGCTACAGACTGCTCCTGCTCTGGAACTAAATCAGCTTTTTCAGTTTCAGAACCAGCAATTCACCACATTGCTGTCTACTGTACAGCAGTTTCTTACTGCACAAACTGCGTTGGCTGCCCAACCGACCAACCACCTGATCCAACAAGTGTCACCAAACAACATTCCATCATTTCAGCACTGCGATGAGAAAGAAGAGGAATGGCTTGGGTGTACATCCCAGGAACCCCTGTGTTTCACTTACTTCAAAAACTCTTCCCTCCATTGTCTTCCAATCCACTCTCCTGTTATGAAGTAGTAGGTACATTAAGTCAGTATTATGAACAGCAGTTTCAGGTCACATGAGCCAGACTTCAGTTCTTTCACCTTAAGAAAAAGCCGGCACAGATGTACGCAGGAGGAGGAGGAGGAGATTAGTGTTTAATGTCCCGTCGACAACGAGGTCATTAGAGACGGAGCGCAAGCTCGGGTAAGGGAAGGATGGGGAAGGAAATCGCCCATGCCCTTTCAAAGGAACCATCCCGGCATTTGCCTGAAGCGATTTAGGGAAATCACGGAAACCCTAAATCAGGATGGCCAGAGACGGGATTGAACCGTCGTTCTCCCGAATGCGAGTTCAGTGTGCTAACCACTGTGCCACCTCGCTCCACAGATGTACCATCAGTGGTATACTCACTTATGGGATCTCACTAGGAAGTGTAAATTCAAGTGTAATTATGGCAACTTTTAGAGTGACATGTTGCGATCATCTGCAACTTGTGGTCTAGTGGCTAGTATTGCTGCCTCTGGATCACGGGGTCCCATGTTCAATTCCTGGCCAGGTTGGAGATTTTCCCTGCCTAGGGACTGGGTATTTGTGTTGTCCTCTTCCTTTCATCATCATCATCATTCATGATTGTGGCTAGATTGGACTGCATTGGAGTGTGAAAAAATTGGGACTTTGTACAGGTGCTGATGACCATGCAGTTGAACCCCCCATAAACCAAACGTCATCATCATCATCATCACGCAATCACATACAATGTCCCTGATAGCAGAATTAGAGAACAGATTCTCAAGTACTCAGATCCTTCACTACATAGTGTTGCAAATATTAGAACAATTTGATTCCGGTGCCATAGCCACCAATAAATTTGATCAGGTCATGATTTGTCGGGTCGAGTCGCCTCTTGCCAGCAACTGCCCCACTCAGCTGCCACAATGGGCATGCACACAGATGCACACACAGCCTATTAAACAAGTATCCAGGCCTGTAAATCTAGTGAAGTCGTGCCCTCGCTGTTTTTCTTGGCATAAGCAGCAAGATTGCCTGTCACACAAAGCGACATGTCACTCATGTGGAAAGAAAGGCCTTGTCCAGGCAGTTTGCTTGCAATGGTAAATGAATGCCAATTCTGCCCACTCTCACAACAATAGGTCTCATGCAAATTCTGTGAATGCAGTGTTTTCAAAACCAACTATGGGTACTAGCAGTAATTCAAGTAAGATTGTGCCCTCATGTTGACCTAGTGCAGTGTTCGCTATTCCAACAAACTATTTGTAACATTACAAATTTCTGACTTTCAATTGGACACAGGTACTTCTGTAACTTTGCTTAATCATGCCACTATGAACAGTTAGGCTCACCAGTTAGGCTCACCACGCCTGTCAGAATCTTGCACGCTCCTCGCTGCATACAACGGACAAGAAATCCCAGTACTTGGACAGTGCAGTTTGCCTGCCACTTGCAAACCTCACACTATGACAATGAAATTTACTGTGTTGCAATCAAGAGACAGTGAAAATATTTTTGGCTTCAGTTCGTTTGACTTGTTTGGCTTTAGCATCCATGACAATGTACTTTCAGTGACTGCTTTTAATCCAAAACTACCTTGATGATATTGTCATCTCAGATTGTTATTTATTTTATTTATTTATTTATTGCATTTGTGTTCTGTAGACCCATTATCAATAAATCAGTTGGGTGTAGAATGTGTCATTTACATAGCTTTGCTTAAGGAATTTCCTGAACTCTTTTCTGGTGGACTTGGGAAAGTTAATAATTTTATAGTGCACATTACCTTGAAAGACAATACACAGCCTAAGTTTTTCCGAGATCAGCCTGTTCCCATTGCTTTACGAGACAAAGTGAATTAAAAGAATTGCAAGGCAATGGTGTGAATGCTCCAATACACGCTAGTTAGTGGTCAGTGGGCAAGTCCATTGGTTTTGAGGCTCGTCCCTTCTGGTCTAATTCACATTCATGTTGTCTTCGAAAGTACAGTCAATCCACAGACTATAATTGACACTTATCTATTGCCTTACACTGAGGAACTTATGGACAGGCTTGGTGCTGGCCATTACTTTTCTAAGATAGATTTGCATGATGCTTATTTGCAAATACCACTAGATGAAGAATCACTGACAGTGTTTGTTGTTAATAAACATTTAGGCCTGTTCAAGTATTTGTGTATGCCCTTTGGCAGTGCCTGTGCACCCACCATTTTTCAATGTTACTTGGAACAGCTGACTGCTCAAGTGCCATTCTGTTCAAATTACCTTGATGATATTGTCATCTCAGGTTGATATTTATTTTATTTATTTATTTATTTCATTTGTGTTCTGTAGACCCATTAGCAATAAATCACTTGGGTGTAGCGTTCTACATAGATTTGAAATATTTGTTTATAATAATAGGTTGTACAATGAATAATATATTGTGCACCAGAGGAACACATTGCCAATTTGCATACTCTTTTTCAGATGTTGTCAGATGCAGGACTCAAGTGTGATCTTGAAAAGTGAGGGTTTTTTCAGACAGAACTACAGTTTGTAGGTCCTGTGATAAATAGTCAGGGTGCACCCCCTCAAATCTCATTTGCTTGTAATTCATGATATGCCTGCTCCTCACAATGTTACTGAACTGCAGTCAGTGATTGGCATGTTGACATACTACATTTGTTTCATTCAGAATGCTTCATAGATTGCGAATCCATTGCATCGCTTGCATCTGAAAATTGTGCCTTTCATGTAGACCAAAGAGTGGTGCAATGCATTTCAGAAACTCATTTCCGAAAAATGCCTTGCCCAGTGATAGATGTTTAGTAATTTTGATCCTATCAAAACAGTGATTTTGCAAGTAGATGCTTCCTTTTACGGAAGCAGCACTGTGCTTTTGCACAGAATTGGTGCACAAGAGAGACCTATTGCTTTTGCCTCAAAGTTGTTAACTCAAATTCAGTGCAATTATTCACAAATTGAAAAAGAAGCTCTCGCTATTGTGTATGGTGTGACAAAATTCCATCACTTCTGTTTGGTCGCAAATCCTATTTAGCGACAGATCAGAAGCCTTTGCAGTCCTTGTTTCATCCGTCAAAACCAGTTCCTACACGTACTGCTCAAAAATTGCAACATTGGGCTTTGCTTCTATCCCAGTATGAATACGAAATTGTCTACAGACCTACAGCACAGCATGGTAACGCTGATGCCCTTTCTTGCCTTCCGATCAGCCCCAATGCTGATTTTGGTTTCTCTGACGCATCTTGTTGCCAGATCAATGTGCAGGTCTCTTAATAGCTGCAACTTTTCCATTGAATTACTGAGAAATTGCACAGGCCATGCAAGCGGACCTTGATCTGAAGATTTTGTTGCATTACATTTGCACATGTTAGTCTCACTGATTGAACAGTATTGAGAACTCAGTAGTGTGTTGATATTTTGCTCATCAGCATAACCTTTTGGTACAACAAAGTGTGATTTAGTACAATCTGACAGTGAGCAACTGCATATGCTCATTCCCACAGTGTTGCAAAATAATGTGTTACAGCTGCTACACCTAGGACATTGGGACACTGTTCACACTTAACAGTTAACACACCGGCATTGTACTTGGCACAGCATGGACTCTCACACTGAACAGATGACATCACAGTATCGCACATGCATGGAAAACTGATCCAGTCTACCACAGATCTTCTCAACTTGGCCTAAGACTCAATACCCATCACAATGAGTAAACACAGACGTTGCAGGACCATTCTGAAACACTCGTTTGCTTGTAGTAGTAGACTCTTTTAGCAAGTTCCCATTTGCATTTCCTATGAACTCTACCACATCATGTAGCACAATTCAAGTGTTGTCCTCAATTTTTTGCATTGTAGAATTGTCTGAAGTCATTGTTACAGTTAATGGACCTTAGTTCACGCCACATGACTTTGAACAGTTTTGTTACAAAATGGTGTTCATCACCTAACAAGTGCTCTGTTTCACCTCCAATCCCATTGAGAAGCAGGATGCTTTGTATGCATTTTTAAACAATGATGTCCAAGCTTCATGCCTTCCACACATGGGAATGGGAACTGCAACTCTTTCTTGCCTCCTATTGCTCCCACCCATGCGACAGACCATCACAGGGGGAAATTCTACATGGCTGCTGCCATCGGACACTGTTTAACTTGCTCCACCTGCTGCATCATCTGGCACTGCCAATGGTCTGCAAGTATCACTTTGCACTGTTTGATCTTGTTCTTTGCAGGGTTTTGGTGTGACACCAGCACTGGGAGCAAGGTGAGATCCAGAAATGTATAGGCACATATATGTATCTAATTGCAGGTCCGGATGGTTTGCAGCTCTGTCATCAGAATCAAATTTGCATTTGTCATTTGCCCCATGATTCTGCTGCTTTCCTTCCCTCAGATTCACAGCCTCATGTGACCATGTGGCCTTTGCAGCCACTCGCTGGTGTCACCACTGCACTCCAGGACGAGCCAATGGACGTCACGCCTTCGCCTCCGCCGTCAGTGCTCTCCGACCCAATGGACCTGGACCCATTATCACCATCACTGCCACTGTCATTACCCCAGGAGACACCCTCAGGATTGAACACATATCCTGGGCATTCTTTTTGAGAGGACGATCCTCTGCTCTTCCAAGCCACATGGCAGAGTATGGCCATGAGTATGCCGTCCTCCACAACTACAGCTCCCAGCTCACCTCTACATCCAGCTCCCTGCCTCCCCCCTCTCCCCATCCCCATTTCGATTGTCATTCACATCTCCAGTACATCAGTACATGGCATCAGTGCAGCATTTTTTTTGGGAGGGGGGGGGGGGGGAGGGGAGAGGGAGAGGAATGTACTGGCGTATGCCTTCACTGGTGTATGCCTTCACCTGACATACACACTGAACTAAGCATGCCTATGACAAGAGAAGACCAAGAAATGACCCCAGGCTACATGCCGATAATGCCACCTGAGCAGTGTACAATAGGTTGCTGCTGATGGCTGAGCTCTCTCAATCTCAGTGCCTCAGTATGTTGCATTGGGGCTCAGTTCACATTGCACCTCAATATGTCACACTGTGCTCTAGTCTTTCACAGTGATAATCATCACCTTGCACCTTAGCTAGCTGTGAGGGAATGTTATTCATTGTATATAGCTGTGATATGAACACAGACAAGATTCAAGAATTAGTAGATGTTATTTGATTGCTGTTAACCACAGAACTTCAGACTGCACACAACTGAAGTTAAGTACTCATTTGGTTCCTGTAATAAAGTGTGGGAAACTGGCCACCTACTTATCATACCACACTCTCCTCATCCAAGGAAGCAAAAAACATTAAAAGAGAACACAGCCACAACAATGAGAATCCCTGAAAGGAAGATGACATACTTCTTGTGAAACAATGAAACAATGTGGAGAAGATTTAGAGAAGTAGCATTTGAAGTTGACTGCAAAATTGTTCCACTCCAACCAACATACATTCTGAGTAAGGACCTTAAGGATAATATAAGAGAAATGCGGGTTAATACAGAGGAGTATACATAGTCATTTTTACCTTGCTCTGTTTGTGAGTGGAAAAGGAAATGACTAATAGTGGCACAAGATATCCTCTGCCATAAATCACATGGTGGCTTGTGGAGTAGGTATGTAGATGCAGGTTTATGAATACCTTTCTCTCCTATACAATTCTCCAGCCATACATTAAAATGCTCCACAGAACACTTCATCCAGGGCTTATCATACTGCTCAAAGAATTATATAATGTCCTTACATGGACTCTGCCTGTGTCATTTCATATTTTACATTTTCTAAAATTCTATGCTTGACAGGTCTATGTATAATGTAAGTAAATTACAGAAATAATTATTTTATATCCTAAAGATAAAGCTGTCTTCAGCCCAAGGTTGATTTGAATACCACAGTGCTTTATTAGACATTGTTCTATTGGTACTTTCCTTCAACCTTCGAATTGATGTACCCAGTCAGTTATGAGTGAGTGTACAATTTAACATGGAAAACTGAACCACAATGCATCTTGGAATTTTTCACCTAAAAAATCATTGCCAATGGTGAAAGAAGCGACAAAAAAAAAAAAAAAAAAAAAAAAAAAGAAAAGAAAAGAAGAAAATTACTGGTAATACACATTGCATAATAAGTAATATGAGTAATAAAGAATAAGAAACAAGAACAATAGCGACAACATTTGAAATTGTAATTAGTGATTCCTTACCAGTAGTACATCTTCCTTGTAACCTTCAGCACGGCAAATTGTTACAGCAGGGTAAGTCATGGTCTTGTTAAATGTTATACGTGAATGTGTAGAAACTGGAGGCTCAATCAGTCTGCCAAAGCATTCCATAAGCTGCAAGAAACCAATTATAATGTTAAACACTTACAGTGGAACATTGTTACTTTTTTCGTAATGTTAAACAAGTCTGGTGAATAAAAATATTTAATTATTTTATAAATGGATGTATCAAACCTGTAATCTTAAATGAAAGTATAAAAAATCACAGTGAAGAATTAGGATTGTTTGGCTTGATATTGTTATTCAAAAATTATTATTATTTTTAATAAAGGTGTACAGGACAGACTGTCAACATTTCTCTCACTTGATGACATGTACTATAACTGCACATGCCTATTGGGGGACTTATAATTTGTTTTGTTGATTTATGTATCTCATTTTCTGCAAGGAAGAAAATTGCTTTTAATGATGTGGCTTTCAGAAACAAACAAATTAATTTTTTAAGAAATATAGCTCTTTGTGTTCTGTGAATGGAAAAGGCCAGGCATAATTTGGGAAAGACGCCACTTTCAAATAATGCTGGCTGACTAAGAAACTTGGTGACATTATTACAAAACTAAACTATGCTGTGTTAACTCAGTTTCTGAAGCCTTACACTTAGGACATGTGGCACAGTCAGTAATATTACAAGAAAATTAACTTGATTTCTATTCTTTTGGAACAAGGCAAGGCATTTCTGTATAATATGTTCATCCACTTTGCATCTTTGTCTGAAATTTGAATGGAGTTTTATATAATATTACTAAAATCTTTATTAGATTACTAGTAGAAAAAATGAGGCTCTCTGCCAATTTAAATTTATTTTTAAAGAATACATTACTAACTAATTCTGTAAATGATTTGTTTATGTTGATGTAAAGGTTATCAACTGTAAACTAATGGTGCAGTTCAGTTGTTGAGGGCACAAAACTTTGCACCTTGTGGCATTAACTGTAGGTTTGTCACAATATATGTCAAAGATGTTATTGATGTGACCATTTGTCACAAGTGTTGCCTAGTGTTCAAGAACAGAGTGAGATGTTATGGTGACTCTCCACCATTGTGAATGTACTTTAAGAAAAGGTAAATCTTGTCATTAAACAAAACATAAATCATTCTGACAATGAAGAGACCAGTTGCTGTTAAAAGATTCATAGATTATAAGGATGTGGAGACTTTGGAACATCAGTGCTGGCATGACTCCAATATAACATGAAAAAGCTGTCACATACATGGATAGGACTCCAAATACAAGCTGTATGTTGCTGTTATGTTCTGTCTAGCCAAGGTAGCAAGGAATACAAAAACACACATGCTGGATTTGTATTTTTTATTTATTTATTTATCCTGTGGATCACATACTGTACAAAGTACACATGATATAGGACAAGTAATTTTTCTTAACAAATATGTAGTTTGGAGAAAAAAAATAGGCAATGGACTGCCATTTAAAAAATGTACACAAAATTGTTCATTGATGAATATAGTAACTTCACATACAGAGAATACAAACAATTCACATGGGGAACTAAGAAACATGTAGGCAATGTAGTGCTACTTTAAATTTACACAAATAATCACTGAGATTACAGAATAGTGAAAATGTCAACTGGAAACACAACAGAAGAACAATGTCATTTAAAAACTACATTAAACATGAAATTAACATTGAGATTTCACAGACAATTAAGTTTTAATACTAATAGAATGTGTACTTGTACATTCAAAAGCGAGTTGAAAAATTTTGGGAAGTGAAACTGAAACATAGTTGTGTATAGTAGAAATTAGGTTATTATTTTGCCTACAGAATGTTTTACTCTAATCACAGTATTTTACAAAGGAACTTTATAATTTTTCATTTCCAGGAATTCTTGTACTGAATAGAAACAGTGCTTTGTCAGAAATGCCTTTAGTTTATTTTTAAATATTGGATCTGGAGCAGTTTTTATTTGTTCTGGAATTTTATTGTGTAATACGACACCCAGATGAGTTGTATATTTTTGGTATGATGATGTCCTTGAAAAAATTTGATGGATATTAGATTGCCCTCTGGTATAATGAGCGTGTATATCATTGTTTTGGATTAATTTGCCTGTTCTTGAGAGGTATTCCCTGGTGAATAGGATTGTTTCTTGAATGAATATGGATGGGA
This sequence comes from Schistocerca nitens, assembly GCF_023898315.1. Lineage (NCBI taxonomy): Eukaryota > Metazoa > Arthropoda > Insecta > Orthoptera > Acrididae > Schistocerca > Schistocerca nitens. The sequence goes on from NC_064617.1 coordinate 388,924,728, forward strand.
TGCTTAGAACATTAAGTTTTATAAATTGACATTTACAGGATTCCAGCTTTTTGAGGCCACAGATTATCCTCAGTGCTCTTTTTTGTAGTTTAAATATATTTGTGTTGTGAGTTGAATTTCCCCAAAAGATGATTCCATAGCAGAGCAATGAGTGGAACTGCGCATGGTATGCTTGCATTAGTGTGGATTTACTTGTAGTAGATTTTAGTATTCTTAGTCCATAGCACAATGATGAGAGTTTCTTTGATAAGTTGTTTATATGTGTGTCCCATTTTAAATTTTGTTGGACCCATAGACCCAAAAATTTTGTTGCATTTACATTTTCAATTTTATCATTATTTAACTTTACTTGGATAGTTTTTTGACTGGATGCGGGAATTAGATGGAAGTTGATACATACAGTTTTCCCACTATTAACAATTAGGCCATTTTTGTTAAACCACTCAGAAAGTTTTTCCATAGAGTTATCAGATATTGTCTGAAGGGATTCAGGGCTAGATCCAGTCAACACTATGCTTGTATCATCAGCAAACAGGATAGTTTTTTGTGGGCTCATACGTTCAACAAGATCATCTATGTAAATGAGGAAAAGTAATGGCCCTAGAACAGAACCCTGGGGAACACCATATCTAATTGTTCTTTCCTCCGAGAGGAAAACTGTTATTTATTTTATTCTGTACATTAATATCATATTGAAGTGATACCTTCTGTCTACGGTTTTGTAGGTAAGAGCATAGCCAGTTGTGAGCCACACCTCTTATTCCTCTTCTTTCCAATTTAGCAAGCAGTATTTTATGATCTAGTACGTCAAAGGCTTTAGAGAGATCTAAGAAGATACCTGCAGCTATATTATGTTGGTCAATGGATGAGAAGTAAAGCTCATCCCATTTGGTAAGTCTCCCCTGACCTGGGGTTTGGGGTGACTTCTAAACTGTAACCCTTTCCCTAAACCTCTCCAGTCATTTTCCTTCACCACTCTTCCTTCGGCTTCAACTCTTCCACAAGGAAGAAGAAGCCACTGGCTCCAAAAGCTTCTGAAAGTTAAATTGTTTTGTGTGTGTGTTCCCCTGCCACCACTTGGAAAATAGATTTTTTTTATCTGTCCATTTACATTATATTATCAATAATTGGTTGTTTTCATTGTTACATTTACTATTGTTTGCACTATTAATTTACTGTAATAATAGTGTCTGCAAATGATTATCACTGTCTTTCACAAATGGACAACATTTTTTTTAATACATTTGTATTTGGATGTTTATTAGGAGCTGCTACAGTCGCTGTCACTGCAAAAAGATAATAATCATTGACTCTAATTGATTGATTAGTTGATTTTTTACTGGTCAAGTTTTATCATACAGCACAAATTTTACACCTGATATTGGACAGGTCAAAGAAAATTTGCAGTGGTAGATGGTATCAGCTAATAGTAAGCAAATTAAAATTCATTACCTATTCTTATAATCTAATTTTTGAATAACTTTTTTGTTACATATTCAGAAATACCTTTACACAATAGAAACAGTGCTTTATGTGAAATGCCTTCAGTTTAGTTTTAAATATTGGATATGCAGCAGTTTTTATTTCCTCTGGTGTCTTATTATGTTGTATTACACCAATGTTAGTTATGCACTGCTGATAGTCTTTTATTTATGATATTTTTATATATTTGATTTCCCTCTGGTACAACAATTGTGTACATTTTTGTTCTACAGTAGTCTGCCTGTTTTCAAGAGATAGTTTCTAGTGAACAAGATAGTTTCATAAATGAATAAACTTGGAACATTCAGAACACCAAGCACAGTAAAATGAGATTTACCGAAATCCATCTCTTTAAGGCCACAAATTATTCTTAGAGCTCTTTTTTGCATTCTAAAAACCTTTACACTCTGAGCTGAATGCTCTCAGAAAATGATCCCGTATCAAAGCATAGTATGACTGCAATACTGTTGTTTTGCTTGTTGTTGACTTTAATATTCATAAACCATAGCACATGGGTGAGAGTTCCCAAGACAAGTTATTTATATGTGTCCCATTTTAAAGCTTACTGAATCCACAGACCCAAAAATTTTGTGACACCTAAATTTTCTATGGGATCATTTTTTAATGATGCTTGAATAGACATTTCATTAGATAGAAAAAAATAAATGAAAGTTGACGAACACAGTTTTTCAGTATTTACAGTGAGTTTGTTTTTGGTGAACCACTTTATAAAGTCTTTTCATAGAACTTTCTGCTGTTGACTGCAAGGTTTCTGGGATGGATCCAGTAAGCAATATGCTGGTGCTATTGGCAGAGGGGGTAGTTTTTTGGGCACTCATTTATTCAACAAAGTCATCCACATAAGTAAAGAAGAGTAGTGGCTCTAAGATTGAGCCCTGCATTATGCCGTATATTATTGGTAATTTGCTAGAAAGGAAGGAGTTGTTATTTGTTTTACTCTTAGTATCGAATTCTTACTGAAGTGACACCTCTGGATTTTTAGGTGCAAACACAACCAGCTCTATGTACACCTCTTACTCCTCATGTTTCTGATTTTTTGAGCAGATGCTATGGTATAGGATGTTGAAGGCTTTTGACAGGTCTATAAAAATACCTGCAGCTAATTTATGTTGATCAAGGGCTTTAAATGCACAGTCTAAGAATTTGAAAATTACTCTCCGTGTGCATTTAGACTTTTTAGAACCATGTTGTTGCACGGTAAGAGGACAATATTTATTTATAAACTTAACAACATCATTAAAGAGTTTTTCCAGAATTTTTGAGGAGGAAGTTAAGTGTAACACAGGTCAGTAGTTTGATATTTTTTCAGAAGAACCTTCTTTTAGTAGTTGCTGAACTTCTGCTATTTTGAGAGTATCTGGAAAGACACCAGTTTCTAGAGAGAGGTCGAAAATTTTTGCCAATGGTTTTGTTATGTGGTGAGCATATGCTTTTAATATGAAATCAGGTACTTAAGCAACTCTGGGCGAAATGAAAGTGTTCTTTTGACACTCATTTACTTCCATGAAACATAATAATGCTAGTCATTCATAGAATTTATGCTTTCCAGAATAATTCCTAGAAAATTTGTGACTTTTATCACGATACTGTAGCCTTCTCCTAGGATCAGCACCTATTCCTTGCTTGTGTGTTGACCTTATGAGAGCACTTTCTCTTTCCATTCTGGTAGGTACACCCCTTATAAAACATCCCTATTTTTTAGGCCACTGGTCATCCTATCTCCATGTAGGTACGCCTGCCCTTTATACTTAGTGAATGCTGGGTACGCCCCCCTTATTCTTTCTGAGTAGGCCTCACAGTTCATTACCCTAGTATACATTTCTCTGTATAACATAATTAAGTACTTTCTGGCAAAGATGTAAATCTATCTTGTTGTTGTTGTGGTCTTCAGTCCTGAGACTGGTTTGATGCAAGTCTCCATGCTACTCTATCCTGCGCAAGCTTCTTCATCTCCCAGTATCTACTGCAACTTACATCCTTTTGAATCTGTTTAGTGTATTCATCTCTTGGTCTCCCTCTACGATTTTTACCCTCCATGCTGCCATCCAATACTAAATTTGTGATCCCTTGATGTCTCAGAACATGTCCTACCAACCGATCCCTTCTTCTAGTCAAGTTGTGCCACAAACTTCTCTCCTCCCCAATCCTATTCAATACTTCCTCATTAGTTATGTGATCTACCCATCTAATCTTCAGCATTCTTCTGTAGCACCACATTTAGAAAGCTTCTATTCTCTTCTTGTCCATACTATTTATTGTCCATGTTTCACTTCCATACATGGCTACACTCCATACAAATACTTTTAGAAATGTCTTCCTGACACTTAAATCTATACTTGATGTTAACAAATTTCTCTTCTTCAGAAATGCTTTCCTTGCCATTGCCAGAAGCTTCACATTTATTCATTAATACATCATTTACTCCCCAGAGTCCTCCTCTACTCATCAACTTCTATACTTTCAATAGATACTATGTCAACATATACTATTCATGTCCTACTATCCTTCAATTCATTATTTGTTTATTTATTTATTTATATCCCATAAATCCAATACTGCGAGGCATTCGCATGGATGTAGGACGTGTCAGAATTATTACAAATAATACAAAAGGAATACATAAAAGTACCTCTTGCAAGAGGATATCTGGTATAAGACAACATACACATTAATAGGTATAGAAAAAATTACATTAAAAATATGGTAAATCTTAACAGCTAAATGAAAGACAAAGCAATGTTAACAGTGATTGTGAGTATCGTAATGCACAATAGCACATCAAATTAGTAAATGAAAAAATCAATTACAGTTAACTCTACTGAAATATTCTACCAAATAGCAGGAATTATCTAATAAATACTGTTTGAGCTGTTGTTTAAATTTGGGAAGTTCGTGGATAAGTAATTTCAGTGATTGTGGGAGGACACCTTGCAGCTCATGCAATGTACTCCTTTTTGTACAATAGTAAGGTTTTTTGATTCATAATGGAGGTCCATCTTCCTCCTGGTATTGTGGGTATGGTATGAATCATTGGTTTTGTACGATTGTCCATTTTTACCAATGAAATATAACAGAGAGTAGATATATTGGCATGCAGTTGTCAGTATCCCTAATTTTCTGAAAAGGTTCCTACAAAAATGTCTAGGCTGGACTCTGCTCATTATTCTAATAACTCTCTTTTGGGCAACGAATATTTTTTTTTTGGAAGGTGTATTGCTGTTTTGACACTATTTATTGTGTTGGGGGTAGGAAATGTTTTGCCCACTTGTAAATGTATTCCTGTTTTTGTTTTCTCTTCATACTCGGCAAAGATTAGGATTTTGTTTCTTAATGAACTTATTTTGGAATCATTTATTATCCATGCTATTACTTCCCCTGTTATCCTCTGGCATATGTTCATTTCTTTCTTTTTTCAGTGTATCTAACTCCTCTACAAAAGTAAATTAATCATTAACCTTCCTCCAGCCTTTATACCACACTTCCTTTCGTACATAACATGGTAACCTTTGTGCCAATATTTTGAATAAATTGGACTCATCTATTGGCTTATCTAAGTATTTAGAATGATTCAGGTGCCATTATATATACTTCTTAAAACTTCTCCAAGAGTTATTATAGTATTTTGGGTCTAATAACTGTAATGTCAATTTCTCTTGTGTGCTCTTAGAGCAATATTTTCTCCTAAATTTCTCCTTAAAATCCTCCTAAGATGAAAAATCCTCAGAATAAGCAGTACCCCATTCTGTAGCACCACCTGTCAAATAACTCAATGCAAAATCTTATTTTTTGCTATCCTCCCAGGTTCTTGTTACAAATCTAGAAAATACTATCAAAAACAGGAGGGATGTACTGCTCCACCAGGTTTGAATTTTGGAAATTGCTTTGATAAATTCTTAATTCCTGATTGTAACTCCTCTAATAAACTCGTACAGCTATAATTGGTGGAGACTTCAATCTACCCTCGATTTGTTGGCAAAAATGCATGTTCAAAGCTGGTGGTAGGCAGAAAACATCTTCCAAAATTGCACTAAATGCTTTCTCTGAGAATTACTTTGAACAATTAGTTCATGAGCCAACGCGAATTGTAAATGGTTGCGAAAAAACAATTTACCTCTTAGCCACAAATAATCCTGATCTAATAGAGAGCGTCATGATGGTTACAGGGATTAGTGAACACAATGTCATTGTATCAAGGCTCAAAAGCATATCAACCAAAACCACTAAAAATAAGCATAAAATATATCTATTTAAAACAGCAGATAAAAATTCACTTGAATCCTACCTAAGAGAGAGTCTCCATTCCTTACAAGCTAATTATGTAAGTGCAGACCAGATATGGCTCAAATTCAAAGATACAGTATTGAAAGCAATAGATAGATCCATACTGCATAAGTTACTAAGAGACAGGACTGATCCACCATGGTACACAAAACATGTCAGAACACTGTTGCAGAAGCAACGAAAAAAGCATGCCAAATTCAGAGGAACGCAAAATCCCCAAGCCTGGCTAAGTTTCACGGGAGCTCGAAATTTAGAGTGGACGTCAATGCGAGATGCTTTAAATAGTTTCCACAATGAAACATTGTCACAAAATATGGTAGAAAACTCAAAGAGCTCCTGATTGTATGTAAAGTACACCAGTGGCAAAAAACAGTAAATACCGTCACTCCATGATAGCGATGGAATTATTACCGATGATGGTGCCACTAAAGCAGAGTTACTAAATACAGTTTTCTGTAATACCTTCACGAAAGAAGATGAAGTAAATATTCCAGAATTCGAAACCAGAACAGCTGTTAGCATGAGCGAAATAAAAGTAGATATCTTAGGTGTTGCCAAACAACTCAAATCACTTAAGAAAGGCAAGTCTTCCATACCAGATGATATACCAATCAGGTTCCTTTCAGAGTATGCGGACACAATAGCACCTTTCTTAGCAATTATATACAACTGCTCAATTGAAAAAAGGTCTGTTCCTAAAGACTGGAAAGTAGCACAGGTTACACCAATATTCAAGAAAGGAAATAGGAGTAACCCATTGAATTACAGACCCGTATCACTGACCTCAATTTGCAGTAGGATTTTGGAGCGTATGCTGTAGTCGAACATTATGAATCACCTTGAAGAAAATGACTTATTGATACATAACCAACTTAGATTCAGAAAATATCATTCTTATGCAACACAGCTAGCTCTTTATTCCCATGAAGTAATGAGTGCTGTTGACTAGGGATCTTAGATTGATTCCATATTGCTAGATTTCCAGAAGGCTTTTGATACCATTCCTCACAAGCAACTATTAATCATATTGCATGCATATGGAGTATTGTCTCAGTTGTGTGAATGGATTTGTGATTTCCTCTCACAGAGGTCACAGTTCGTAGTGATGGATGGTAAATCATCGAGTAGAACAGAAGTGATATCTGGCATTCCTGATTTACATAAATGATCTAGGTGATAATCTGAGCAGCCACCTTAGATTGTTTGCAGATGATGCTGTAATTTACCATCTAGCAAAATCATCAGACGATCAGTTCCAATTACAAAATGATCTAGAGAGAATTTCTCTATGGTGTGAAAAGTGGCAAATGGCACTAAACAAAGAAAAGTGTGAGGTCATCCACATGGGTGCTAAAAAAAATCTGATAAATTTTGGGTATGCATTAAATCACACAAATATAAGGGCTGTCAATTTGACTAAATACCTAGGAATTACAATTACGAGCAACTTAAATTGGAAAGACCACATAGATAATATTGAGGGGAAGGTGAAACAAAGACGGTGCTTTGCTGGCAGAACACTTAGAAGATGCAACAAACCCACTACAGAGACAGCCTACATCTCACACTTGAACAAGTTAGTAATTATAGGAGATTTCAACATAAATGTATTAGCAGATAAGTTACACACTAGACTATTCAAGAATACTCTGCTTGAATATAATCTAAGATACCTGATAAATACTGCAACCAGGGAGACTGAAACATGCCAGTCTGCAATAGATAACATAATCACAGGTGTTCATCTTTACAATCTTACATCTTCTGTTATTATAAGTGCTTTGTCAGACCACCATGCAGTAGAACTAAGTGTGCACATAAAAAAGGTTCCTACACACAGTTGCTATAGATATATTAGGATGAATACAGACCATAATATAACTCAGTTGAATAATATGCTAAGGAATGTGGATTGGAACAGTGTTCTAACTACACTTCATAGTTATGGCAATTTCTCAAGTGAACCATTCTAAATTCTTAATCAAGCCTGTCCATTAATAAAAAAGAGAATTCAGTCACATGCTGTAACCCGAAACTGGATATCAAGTTCAGTCACTGAAACTAGAGAAAAACTAAGATGGTATGAGTATGCTATGTTAAATGACTTGAGCAATAAACAATTAAAAGAAGAGTTCAAAAAGTATCAGAAATACTATGTAGACCTCCTAATTTCAGAAAAACAGAAACATTTTGAAAGTGTCATTCAGAACTCAAATAATATCTCCAAAACATCATGGTCACTAGTAAATAGAGAAATTGGTAAATCTGGGAAACATACAACTGAAAATCACTTGATGATAAACGGCACAATAGAAACTGATCAGAATAAGAAAGCAGATCTATTTAACAATTACTTTGTTTCTGTTGGCTCCAGCATAAACAATCAGCTTAAAAATCATAAATACAAATTCAGAAGAACACCAGTGTCAGGAAGTATATTTTTGATGCCAACAAGTAAAGAAGAAATAATTAAAATAGTGAGTAGCTTAAAGAATTCCCATGCAGCAGGATATGATGGTCTTAGTCTGGAAACTCTTAAGAAATGTATACATAAAATTGCATCACCTTTATCAACAGTTATCAATTCTCATATGGAAGATGGTCTATTTCCAGATGAGTTGAAAATTGCCCGAGTTGTGCCTATTTTTAAAAAAGGAAACAGGAATTTAGTAGAAAACTTTTGACCCATTTCTGTTCTTCCAATAATATCCAAAATCTTTGAGAAAGTAATATACATAAGAATCTGGAACTTCCTGGTACGCAAAAAAGTTATTTCTAAGGGGCAGTATGGGTTTGTCAAGGGGTTATCCACCATTACAGCAGCATCCAACTTAGTTGAAGGTGTCTTTCAAGCAATAGATAATAAAGAACATGTATGTGGCATCTTTCTAGACTTACAAAAAGCATTTGACTGTGTTGATATGACCATATTGCTGGACAAACTGTGGAACTATGGCATTCGAGGCACAGCCCATAATCTGATGAGATCCTACTTGACAAATAGGAAGCAGTTTGTGTCTATTAGCACTACAGAGGGAGCATGCAAATCAAACACCAGTGACATAAATTTTGGTATTCCACAGGGGTCAATATTAGGACCACTTCTTTTTATTATCTATGTAAATGATATTCAGTCCATAACAAACCATGCAACAGCTATCTTATATGCAGATGATACCACGTTAATATGCAGCAATCCAAGCTATTCACAGCTCGAAGTGGAATCCAATACTGCAGCAGGCTTAATTCTGCAGTATTTTAATGAAAACAAACTAAAATTAAACACAAATAAATCTGTCTGTATTGAATTTGATCTTGGGAGGCAAAAAACTCATGAAAACAAAATCTTAATGGGTGACGAATACATTAAAAAACAATACTCGACCAAATTTCTTGGCCTGACACTAGATGCAGAGTTAAACTGGTCTGATCATGTGAATGATATTTGCAAAGAGCTATGTACTACCATATATGTCCTAAGAAAACTGACACCTTTTTGTAACATCACCACTCTGAAGCAAATATATTTTGCACTATTTGAATCCCATCTAAGTTATGGGATAGAGGTTTGGGGATCCAGCAGTAAAGGTAATATGAAAAGTGTACTTACCTTACAAAAGAAGGCACTTAGAATTATGGGAAAGAAATGTGCCAGGGAGTCCTGCAGAAATTTGTTTAAAGAATTTAAAATACTAACTGTTCATAACCTGTATGTGATGAAGATAATCATTATGGCAGTAAATAGTAACAAAACACTTAATAAAGAAATACACGATCACAACACTAGAGGCAGAGAGAGACCCCATATCATCTCTCATAGAACAACACTTTATGAGAAAAGCCCTCACTATGCAGGCATAAAACTACTGAATAGCTTCCATCCTAATATCTCCAAATTGCCCATTACAAAACAAAAAATGAAATTAAAATTATGGCTCCTAAACAATCCTGTATATTCAATAGATGAGTTTCTAGATTTAGTACACTCGTATGATGGAAGACCATCTGTCTAAAAATATATGTAATCTCAGATCTTAGACTGTGTCACAAACTGTAAATATTTGAATGTCAGATATGAATACTGTGTTACAAACTGTAGATTCCTTAATCTAAGTATGGCAATAACAATTTTGTTTATTTATAGTCCATATATGTAACTCTGTTCTCTCAACTAAATTTAGAACAAGTTGTGTAGATAAAAGTGCCAGCCAATAATATGTAACTCTAGTAAGTAAGGCTCTGACTTATCCAGAAGACTGGGGAAAAAAAAAAAAAAAAAAAAAAAAAAAAAAAAAAAAAAAAAAAAAAAAAACTTTTTTTGTAATCAGTTGATGTTGGATCAAAATAAATAAATAAATACATTACACTTGTCCATCCTCTGCTGGAATATTGCTGCACGGTGTGGGATACTTACCAGGTAGGACTGATGGACATAAAAAAAGTGCAAAGAAGGGTAGCCCGTTTTGTGTTATCATGCAATAGGGGTGAGGGTGTCACCGATATGATACACAAGTTGGGGTGGCAGTCACTGAAACAAAGGCGGTTTTCTTTGTGGCGAGATCTATTTACAAAATTTCAATCACCAACTTTCTCTTCCGAATGTGACAATATTTTGTTGATACCCACCTCCGTAGGGAGAAATGATCATCATAATAAAATAAGAGAAGTCAGAGCTCCAACAGAAATATTTAGGTGTTCCTTTTTCCCACACAACATTCAAGAGTGGAATGGTAGAGAAGTAGTATGAAAATGGTTCAATGAACCCTCTGCCAAGCACTTAAGTGTGAATTGCAGAGTAACTATATAGATATAGATGTAGATGTAAATGTACTCAGTAACCCACTGTTATTTACACCTGCCTTCTTATGGATTTCCTGCTTAGTATTCTCAATAGCCTCCCACAGCCTCATAGTTCTTTTTTTGTGTTCTTCAGCACCTTCCTTAAGAAGAGTGTTAGTATTAAGTGATTCTACTTTCTCTTGTATGGTAGGATTTACAAATTAATGTAATTGTTTCTCTAAATTCTTTGCATTGTTCTAAAATGGTTACATGTTCATTTGCCTCTGAGATTTGCTCTTTAATGTGGTAAAACTCTCTAATGGCAAATTGACTTACATGGTTAATTTTACCATGTAATTCTTTGAATTGCTCTTTTACTTCCTTGCAAACTAAATTGCACTGATTATTGATCTCATCCTTCAACTCCTGGCACAAATGGATCAAAGTACTTGCAATGTTAGTTAATTTAGTTTCTATTTCCTGTTTGATGTGTTCTGTTATCACTAAGCAACAAAATTATTTGGATAAGAAATATTATACAATTAAAACCATACAAGGTTGGAACCAAAATTGGTAAATGAGTTCTGTCATTACAAAAGAGTAGTAACCTAATGTTAATGGATATAAGCAATGTTGTAGAATCAAAATAGACTCTCAGGGAGAAGCATTATCCTTATGCATCAAGAGTGTGTTGAACTCTCAGACTGTAGCCATGTGGTTCATATTTCAAAAATTTCAATTTCCAGTACCTCATTATTCTTTGTTCTTTCATTCTCTTATATACAAGACACACTTTTTAGTTTCTTCATATAGTAATAACATACCCAATCATGTTGAATCTACTTTGTTTTCCCAACACCATGAAAAGGGTAAGAATTAATATAACTGAGGAACCATTCGCTGGTGTGAACCAAATCACATGAATTTCGCAACTACCTGATTCACAAAAATATTTATAAGACTTATGTTTTGTGGAAGCATTTGTAAGGACATGCAGAAGAGAAATAGTGAGTAAACTGTTGAAATAAACAAACAATTTCTACACAAGAGGGTGACAGTTGTCGATTGAGTGTCATATTTATATTCCAGATTACAAATGTTGCTCATTGTGACAACCATCTGTATCCATAACAGTGTGGACCTGCACTAGAGATTGTGCACAGCACTTTTTGAACCATGGATTGTGGAATGTTCAGCTGTCATGACACAGCTCATACACTGCTTGAAGATTACACATGGTATACACTAACATCTTCAACAATTTGTGGCACAATTGGCTATTGGCCTTTCCCAGGGGCAGTTCCCAAATCGCCAGTTAATTTGAACTTCTGAATCATGTTTTTCAGCTGCATTGTGGAAATAGGACCTCTCTGTGTTACTTTAATGTGTCAGTACTCACAAAGAGCAGCAGCCCTATTGTTGTTGTTTTGGTACATATTTGTGAGTAAACCCCTGTTCGCCTTGTCCACATTCATGTTGACTGTTTGCAACTGTAATGCACACTGCTGCTTGTGTTTCAGCCTTGTGTCCCCAGGCAAGTACCGGTACCTAACAGCAAGTCATGACACTAACATTAAGAACAATGCAAATCCTGCAGTGAACAGTTTGAACATAATTCCTATTTAGTTGGCTTTCCATACGGTAAATAGTTTTCTGTCTACACTTACTCAAGTAGCACAAGTTTAATTATAACCACCCTGTATACCAGCTGGAAAATGCTCCTGTGGGAACACAAAAATAACAGATACACTCCTCTTTAAAAGAGACCAGCAGAAAATTGAGGAACCAGCTGCCTCAATCCTTGTTCCATTTTCCTAAATCATTTTCTCCTCATCTCTCTTTGTAGTGAAGCCTTCATAATCAGCATCTCCCTCTCACTTCCACTGTCTATATATGTCTCTCTATGGCTGTCTCCTTTTTCTCCCACTGGCACTGTATCCTATCTCTCTCCCTCACTGTTACTGTCTTTCTCCCTTTCTCTTGCTCTTCTTTGCCACTGTCTCCTTCTTTGCCACATTTACTGTCTCTGTGTTTCACTACCATTATCTTTATCCCACTCTTTTTCCCTCCCATTGCCGCAGTCTCTTTCTTTGTCACTTACAGTCTGTTGGCTTTCTCTTCAACTCCCGTTGTATCCTCTGCACAAATGTCCTTGGGGATGGCTTTCTTGGGGTTTTGACCCCTAGACTGGGAACTTTAACATTGAGAAAATTTGTTGTGTTAATGTCTGTGGAGTCCAGTTCCCCCCCACCCCCCACCCCCACGAGCCTGGTCACAACTCTCATTTCCACTGTCTCATCTCTCTTCTGCTCCAACTGCAGCTATGTCCATCCATCTCTCTTTCTCTTTACTGTCACTGTTTCTCACTGACTATTACTGTCCCAGCTCTCTTTGTCTCCCACTGATATTTTATCTATCCATCTTTCTTTCTCTTTCAGTGCCACTATCTCTTTTCCATCATCACTGTCTCCTCTCTCTTACTCTCCCATTTGCACTGCTTCCTCCCTCTTCCAGTGTTACTGTCTCTGCTACTCTATTTCAGAACAAAAAGTGCAAATACATTTGCATGCCAAAATTTTTGGTGAGGAAGGCAGAATGAGAACTAAGGCACCTGGTTCTACACTTTTTTGTCAGTCTTTTAAAGAGGAGCATATTTGCCTTTATTGTGCTCCCACTGGAGCATTTTTCAGTTGGTTCCTTCCTTCCAGTGTTACAGCAGGGCATGATGCCTGTATTTTTATTCATTTATTTTTCATTTATATTTATCCATCCAAGGGTAATCTCATAATGATATAGGATTTTGGTAATACAATGCCAATAAATAGGCCAAAATATAACTCACAGCACATTTAGCAGGCTTTAAGAGGATAGGACAGGTATCCTATGGGAACAGGAAAGGTGAACAGTCACGGCCTTGATTAAGGAACCGTCCCTTAATTTGCCTTAGTCATCTAGGAAAACCACAGAAAACTCAAATCAGGAAGGCCAGAAAGAGCAGCTCCAATGCCCTGAATATAATATCAGTTTCTGACAGCTGCACTGCCTCATTTGCTAATTCTCCACTGTATAATTTTTGTTTATTGAAACACAAATTGTGAGAAGTAACTTACAGTATCAGACATAATTCCCTTTATCACTTCCCACAAACCGAGGGCACCCAGTGATGACTCCTGGACTGTTTCTGGTCACTTGCAATGTAAAACATAATTACACACTTCACTGCCACACCCACTAAGACACCCACTGATAACTGCTAGACTGAGAAGATGCTGCTGTGCCCCTTGCCTCAATTCTGGACTCCACATTCAACTATATGGTACTGTCCACTTGAAAAACTGGACATTACTAATCATGCGTTATACATCTTGACACATGAGCCTTGTGAAAGCAGGAAGCTATAATCATGAATTAAAATCTGCTTTAGTTGTGCCCTTTCATTACTATCCACTACTCTGAGTTCCCTAGGTAATCTTTAATTATGTAAAGTCCATTACTAGTCAAGAATGTTTCAGTTGCCTATATAAACAAATGTGTTTTAGTAAACTTTCTCATTTCCTTTGGCAATTTATTATACATTTTTATCACTGATATAAAATGTTGTTTTGAGTTTTTTATTTTATTTATTTATTTTTTTCTGTGTGAATGGAACTCCAAACTGGCTCTTGTTCCATGATTATGAAAGACATATTAGTACAGTATTTACTAATATATTCTTATATGCACCACAGACGGGTATATGTACTCACTTGGTGCAAAAAGAATGCCCAACTTTTTAAATAGCTCTTTACAGTGAGCCCAATGACTACTTACAGTTGTTATTCTTACAGACTTTTTCTGCAGTTTAAGAACTGTGTCCATGTTTTCTGTCTTTGATCCACAAAAAAAGGATCCCATTGCTAAGAAATGAATGTATGTAGGCAAAGTATGTTGTCATAAAACATTGGCTGTTACAAACTGATGCTAACACCCTAAGAGAATAGAAAGCTGATTAAATTCTTTTTGCCAGTAACTTTGTGTGTTCGCTCCATGTTAGCCGACAATCAATGTTCTCCCCTGAAAATTTTGGGGTTGCTACACAATCTATAGTTTTATCATCTGTGCTTAAAGTGACAGAGTTGCTTCCTCCCTTTATGCTGAATTGTATACTGTTCATTTTCTTTTTGTTGAACATTAATTTATTACACACTGTCCAGTTTTCACCATTCTATAGGGTTTCATTAGCTTTTTGTAACATGAGTTCTGATGTGTTCTCAGTGACTACGATGTTGCGGTCATCAGCAAACGGAACTTTTTCTCCATGTCTTACACTGACTGAAAAGTCATCAGTATATATTAAGAACAGAATTTGACCCAGTACACTAACTTGAGAAACACCTATGTGTATATATATCTTGGATGACAATTGTTTTACTAGCAGTTATCATCAGCAGACACAGAACAATCTCTTCTGTTTGGACCTTGTTCTCCAAGTGAGAATGAAATCATTCATTTGCTGTTCATCTTACATTACTTGCTTCTAGCTTGCTCAGTAGTATTTTATAGTCAACATGATGTCAAAAGCCTTGGACAAGTCTAAGAAAATGCCTGTAACACAACCATCCCTACGAAGAGTTTCAAGTATCACTTTTTTAAACTCTGCAATGGCTGACATTTTAGTTCTTCCATTTCTGAAACCAAATTTTGCTTAATTAAAGATGTTGTATTTACTCATGCAACTTATCAGTCTCTCTCTCATGATTGCTTCAGTTAATTTTAAGAATGAAAACAGCAATGAAACTGATTTTTAGTGTTTTCCACATAACCTTTTCTTTAGCACCTAAAGCATTGTCATTGTTTTGGTACATATTTATGAGTAAACCCCTGTACACCTTGTCCACACTCATGTTGACTGTGCAACTGTAATGCACACTGCTGCTTGTGTTTCAGCCTTGCTTTAGGTACTATGGGAAAACACCTGAACTAAAGGTTTATTTTGTTATGTTTGTTAATGGGACTTGTGTGGTGTCTATGCACATCTTCATACCAGAGACAGGAACCTCATCTATGCCTGCTGAGTTCTCATTTTGTAATTGTTGAATTGCCTTCCTGACTTCAAGCTCTGTTGTGGAAGCAACAGCATTGTGCCTGCTGTGTAAGTCATTGTGGTTTCTATATGTGGTCTTAGGAAGATTTTGCTTCAGTTTCTCCACAATACCACAGAAATGATCATTTAGAAAATTTCTGTCCCCATATTTGGTTTGTATGTTATTATACTTGTGTTTGCCTTTTCCAGTTTCTTGTTTCATAACATCCCACTCCACCTTTCTTTTATTTCCTGCATTATATATTAATTTGTCACTGAACAATTTTTTCCCTCAAGCAGTACTCTCCCGCATATCTTTTATACAGAGTGGCGCACATAAAACTGGCCCAAACCGGAATGCGAACGCATGTGAGTAGCATTACTAGCTTGTCAGTTTCTTTGCCACTTTCCAACAGCAGTAGCGTGTGACTAGTTCACACAGAAAGTAAACTGTGTACTTCATTGTCATGCTGTACTGCACTGAAGAACATGCATTCATTGTTGAAGAATATGTGCGGTCTGAAGCCATTAAAGCTGTTCATGACACCTTTCATGAAAAGTTTCCTGAAAGTAATATTCCTGCAAAATCAAAAGTTCAGTATCTAGTGAGAAAGTGGCTTTTGACAGGCAGTGTTGTTAATTCAAAGAGAAATAAGGCACCGACTTTACGTATACCTGAAGTTGTGGCAAACGTGACGGCACACATTGAAAGAACTCCCTACGAATCAACACGGCGATTATCACAGCACTGTGGAATATCTTGCAGGTCATGTCAGTGCATCCTTCAGGGCTTAAAAATGAAACCTTACTGTGTGAGTGTTGTTCAGCAAATAAAAGAAGCAGACAAGGGTAAGCTTACACATTACTGTAATTGGTTGCTGGAAAATGTCATTGGGGGACATCTTGATCCGTTCCTCCTTTTTTGTGACGGATGAAGCTTGGTTTCATCTGTCAGGTTACATTAATTCACAAAACACAAGACACCGGGGTACAGAGAATCCCCATGGCATACTGCAAAAGCTGTTATGTGATTTAAAAATTGCTGTATGGTGTGCTGTATCTGGTAACAGAATTATCGGGCCATTGTTCTTCAATGAAACTGTCAACACACATGTTTACTTGCAATGAATTTTTGGCTCTGATAACTCCAAATGAAAAATATTGTGGATATTTCCAGCAAGATGGGGCAACTTCTCATACATCAGAGTTGTCCTTAGTTTGTATACATACTGATTTCACAGAAGAGAGGACCATTAGTAAGAGCTTGTGGCCACCCCGCTCTCCCGAAAGGTCACCATGTGACTTTTACCTCTGGGGTTTTCTAAAGGCTAGAGTCTACTGCAACAATCCCAGAACACTTGACACACTAAAAAACAACAAATGTGAAGAAATTTCGAACATTCATCAAAGAGCACTGAAAAGTGTTTTCCTTACCATACTTTGATGTGCACAACTTTGCTTGGATGTTGGTGGAGAACACTTTGAACACAGAGTTTAAATTCCTCTCTAAAATATGCTTATTAAACTAATAAAAGTAAGTCTGTCACTTAAACAGTTAATTACATAGTTATAATGAAACTGTACAATAAAAATGTAAGAAAGCAATGATGTATTTTGATTTTCTTCATTCATATTCCTTTCAGTGCAGGGGCCGGTTTTATGTGCACGTCTCTGTACCTATAATAGTACTCAAACAACTGTTGATTAGTGCAACATTTTTACTAAGGACTGAGAAATTTAAGTCACTGCCAGGACTTTCTAATACATATCAGTCTATTTCCCTTAGTGCTGCAGTAGAAATGGCTACTTTTGGAATTGTCACCACAAAAATTTATCTAAACAAAGTGCAAAATTTAGAGAACTTTGCATGTACATTGCCTTCTACATACACTTCATCCAAGGTTTGATTTGCCAATGCCTCAGAAAGAATATGTATCTTATGGTCTGAGAAAATCCTTTATAGGCTTGCAGTTTTGCAGGTTTCACTAAACCTTTCTTTACCTTTATTATCTGACGGTAATGATCCGAAATGCAAAGATCTCTTATAAATACTTCACAATTTTCCCCTTCAGTGTCCATAAGTACATTGTCTAAAATTGAAGCCTAACTTTTTGAAACCCTCGTAGCAATGTTTACCATTTGTGCTATGCCAAAATTGGTCAAAATATTTAGAAAGTTATTACTAACTTTGCCCTCAGCACCAGATTAATATTCATGTCTCTCCACATTATTATGCTAGTTTTGGGGGCTGAGATTCTTTCCAGGACTTCTGTTGATTTGTTGAAGAAAGTGTCCACATTACCACTAGGTCAGCAGTAGACAAACATAATGATTAGCTTCTTATAGGGATCTAGTTTTGCTGCTTCAATGGCTGTCAATTTGAAATATTTATCTTCACTAATTGTGGTCAAATCTTCTGTAGCTTTAAAATGTGTATCACTCATTATATAGATACAGGACCCTCCACCCTTTAAGATAGACCTACAGTAGCAACTTACACCTAGATGGGATGATAGCACTGTATGCTGCAATTCATCCTCTCTTAATCAGTGCTCTGTAATGCATACTACCATGCTGCCCAAAGACTAATTCAGCTTCATGATGGTGTACTTTATTTTCAATGAACTGTGCATTTTCATAAATAATAGATAATTATGAGCAAATTTCCATGGTGCTTACACACTCCATTGTGGTATATTCTATTTCCAACATACACAGTGCAGAAGTCTCCAAGCTGGTTGAGATAGTTTTAAGAGAATGGAACCCATTGCCACAGCTTAACCTACCAAAGGCGTAGGTCTCCTATGCATGCAACAGGTATTTGATCATGTATGGCCCCACACCCATCCACTATACTCTCACTAATCAACTTTACCAACCTCTCTTCCCCAAACCCGTTGAGGTGCAGACCTGCCTAGTGTAGCCCCATCTCTCTACAGCCCCACAAGCATCAATGCAATGTGTGACTGGCCAACAGTCATCAGCATCATTTCCGACTCTACATTGACATGTCTTACAGCCCTGCCAAGATGAGGCCAATCATGCCACTGGAACAGCTCTACCATGCTCACATTGCACATGCATCTTGGAAGTATCTGTGGTTCTTGGCAACTGTTAACTATCCATAGTTCACTGAATCCATTCTTAAATGAAACGACAGAGGCTGGGATGATCAAGTTGTTCTTCAGTGGTATGTTTCTCTTACATTCCACTGCGAGATCCATGGGTTGATGCGTCGCATGAGACGTGACAGTTACCTTTCTAGCGATGACTGCAAGAATGATCACTTCATCCAGCACACATAGTCTCCACGCACTTGGATGCACATCTTCCTGTCCACAGTATCTCATCTCATCTAGCATAATCTTCGAGCGACCACAATCTATAATTGCCTGAGAAGCTTTCAAATAGTCCCATCCAAGAATGACATCATGACTACACTCTTGTAAGATGATGAATTCTAAGGGCTGTGTATGGCCACTTATACCCACACGAATGGTACATCTTCGTGTAGGTTTTACATATTTCCCATTCGCCACCTTCAGCAAAGGTGTATGGTTGTTGGTGAATATGGTTTTCTGCAACCGGCAATGGTACTTCTCCAAAATGACTGAATATGATGCTCCAGAGTCCACAAGAGCTTAGGCTGGTTCGCCATCCATGAGGATATTGATGTAGTTTCCTATCATTTTTGTAGTGATTGATGGCAGAGGATTTTTCTCTTTGTCGGCCCTCACCTCCAAGGAAGGTCACACACTTTAGTCCATGTTGCGGCAGCTAGGTGACTGGCTGCAGCTTCTAAACAGCGATGGAGACCTTGATTGGTGTGTCGGGGAGTGTCCTCTCCAGTGGCTAGCTTGTGGCAATGGTGACCTACGTCGTCCTGCAGCCACATCTCCTTGTTCACCTTCATCGTCCCGGAGCTGGCGTCGGTTAAGATCAGTCTGCCGTCTTCTGGCATGCACGTCATCAAATATCCGCCGCCTTTCTCAACAATAGTGCACCACATGTCCCAGTCGTCCACAGTGGAGACATACTGGTTGGTTATCCTGGGTCCTACAGATGTCAGTCTTCCTTGGTGCCCAAACAGGTTCCTCACGCGGCATTGCAGGAACGTAACTCCACCGGGGTCTCGACTTTTTCACCATTTTAAAGGGAAATGAAGGACGAGAGATTGGGTTCAATGTTGGGTCCACTTCCTCCCTTATGACCTCTTGAAGCATCTCAGTTTTTTGCTTGGCATGCAATCCAAGTGCCTTCTGAACTTCCTCTCTCACTATCTGATGAAGAACACTTCTGAAATCAGTTCCTTCCTCCATCACGGACATCAATGCGACATTTGGAATCTGTTCAAACTTCTTGCATATAATTCTTTTTTGATGCATTGTCTCTATATACTGGCACCATTTTATGAAGTCGTCTACTGTCGAAACCTCCTTCAGGAGTAGGGCTTGATACAAGTCCTCAGCAACGCCCTTCATGAGATGTGCAACCTTATCTTCCTCCTTTATTCTAGGATCCACTATTTTACACAGCTCCAAGACATCTTGAATGTAGGATGTTGTAGTTTTTCCTGGATGCTGTGCCCTGCACTTTAATTTATCTTCAGCCTTGTACTTCTGTCGTTGTGTGCCACCAAAATACTTGCACAGTTCCACTTGGAATACTTACCAGTTTGTGAAATTATCCTCATTGTTCTCATACCTTTGCTTGGCAGTGCCCTCCAAGTAGAAAAATACGTTAGCCAAACACACGATGTCATCTCACTTGTTAAATTTGGGTATACACTCATATACCTTCAGCCACTTGTTCAGATCTTGGCCATCATCACCAGAGAACCCAGAACGATGTCTCATGTGGTGGCACACAGTTGCTGTCATTGTAATGTCCTCTTCTTCTTCTGTCTCCGATAGATTGTGATCTGTTGAATATGGATCGAACTCGGGTTTCTTGCCAGGTAAACGGTGGCTCTGTCACGGCATGATGGGAGCCACTGTGTCATCGGTAATGTGTGCTATCACAAGTTCCAATACCCAGCGCCTCCACCAGAATAATGTCACATAGAAGAAGGTGAATGATGAACACTAACTTCAATTAACGAAGGTTTATTCAGCACTTGCACATACAAGAGCACAGAGTGAACTGCCTCCAGCCAGAACACATACAGTATATATACAGCTACAGAACATTCCAGTACAATGAGTCTTGACATTTGTGGATACTTCTAGAATGTACTTGAACTGAATATATAAATTAAAATTGTACAGTCCAGGCGAGTTTTGAACTCACTACCCCCTATGCAACCACTACACCACAGAGCTACTCAGCTTCTTCTGCCACAATATGAACTTCGCAAGTCCACAGGCTTGAAAATACACATAAGATGGTTTGTATCATAAATCTTAAATTACATGAGAAATGATGAGAGGAAACTGTTTTCAACTGTTTAAAACCTGTATTAGGTACGGATATTGAATCTAGTATAACGTTATCAACTGAAATAAATACCACACTACTGTTGTTGTTCAAGCTAAAGAATTTGTATTTATTGAGGATACACACTGGTGTTCCATTACATGTATTACCTTTTACAAAATTACACTCCTGGAAATGGAAAAAAGAACACATTGACACCGGTGTGTCAGACCCACCATACTTGCTCCGGACACTGAGAGAGGGCTGTACAAGCAATGATCACACGCACGGCACAGCGGACACACCAGGAACCGCGGTGTTGGCCGTCAACTGGCGCTAGCTGCGCAGTATTTGTGCACTGCCACCGTCAGTGTCAGCCAGTTTGCCGTGGCATACGGAGCTCCATCGCAGTCTTTAACACTGGTAGCATGCCGCGACAGCGTGGACATGAACCGTATGTGCAGTTGACGGACTTTGAGCGAGGGCGTATAGTGGGCATGCGGGAGGCCGGGTGGAAGTACCGCCGAATTGCTCAACACGTGGGGCGTGAGGTCTCCACAGTACATCGATGTTGTCGCCAGTGGTCGGCGGAAGGTGCACGTGCCCGTCGACCTGCGACCGGACCGCAGCGACGCACGGATGCACGCCAAGACCGTAGGATCCTACGCAGTGCCGTAGGGGACCGCACCGCCACTTCCCAGCAAATTAGGGACACTGTTGCTCCTGGGGTATCGGCGAGGACCATTCGCAACCGTCTCCATGAAGCTGGGCTACGGTCCCGCACACCGTTAGGCCGTCTTCCGCTCACGCCCCAACATCGTGCAGCCCGCCTCCAGTGGTGTCGCGACAGGCGTGAATGGAGGGACGAATGGAGACGTGTCGTCTTCAGCGATGAGAGTCGCTTCTGCCTTGGTGCCAATGATGGTCGTATGCGTGTTTGGCGCCGTGCAGGTGAGCGCCACAATCAGGACTGCATACGACCAAGGCACACAGGGCCAACACCCGGCATCATGCTGTGGGGAGCGATCTCCTACACTGGCCGTACACCACTGGTGATCGTCAAGGGGACACTGAATAGTGCACGGTACATCCAAACCGTCATCGAACCCATCGTTCTACCATTCCTAGACCGGCAAGGGAACTTGCTGTTCCAACAGGACAATGCACGTCCGCATGTATCCCGTGCCACCCAACGTGCTCTAGAAGGTGTAAGTCAACTACCCTGGCCAGCAAGATCTCCGGATCTGTCCCCCATTGAGCATGTTTGGGACTGGATGAAGCGTCGTCTCACGCGGTCTGCACGTCCGGCACGAACGCTGGTCCAACTGAGGCGCCAGGTGGAAATGGCATGGCAAGCCGTTCCACAGGACTACATCCAGCATCTCTACGATCGTCTCCATGGGAGAATAGCAGCCTGCATTGCTGAGAAAGCTGGATATACACTGTACTAGTGCCGACATTGTGCATGCTCTGTTGCCTGTGTCTATGTGCCTGTGGTTCTGTCAGTGTGATCATGTGATGTATCTGACCCCAGGAATGTGTCAATAAAGTTTCCCCTTCCTGGGACAATGAATTCATGGTGTTCTTATTTCAATTTCCAGGAGTGTATTTCATAACAGTATAACCTTTTGCAGGGGCAGCAACATCCAACATCTTTTTTATATGGCAAAATGACTGTTGTTGTTTAGGATATGTGATCCTTTTAAAGATAGCTTCTGTGTGGAAAGTCTTGCCATGTCGGTTTTGTATGCATAATTTCATATACAAATACTAGTTAACATTGCTGCAAAAGATAGGTTGCTACTTATCTTACAAAAGGGCATGTTAAGTTGCAGACAGGCACAATTAAAAGATACTTACATAAAGCTTTTGGCAAGAGCCTTCATCAGTAAAAGAGAAACGCACACCATTCATACACACAAGCAAGCACACCTCACACACATATGACTGCCAACTCCAGCTGCTTGGGCCAGAATACTTGTTACATGTTTGAAGAAACAAGCTCAGATGATTATTGCTTGTATGAATTCACTTTGTTGGGCCAAAACAGTATAATATGGTGAATATTATTTACAATATTTGTTTGTGATTATTATTTGAGATGCACAGTTATGTAAATATTGTCATGATATGAAGAAAATTGCCATTCCTTATACAACCATTAGACTTAAAAACTTACAGGTATGTACACTATACTAAATGGAAGATGAAGAGGTGACTTTACTAGCAAGGGGCATAAGAGGCTGAAACTGATTTACCACTGAAATATGTTCACATAAGAAAATACTTATCAATGCAGAAACAAAATTTCATAGAAAAAGGAACCTATAAGATTGTGGAGATACAGATAAATGTAACTAACACCTTTCAGTTTAGTAGCTAGTACTAATGAAAAACCAAAGCAAAGTTCAAAGATGAATAAGAAAACAATTAATATTCCATTTAATGCTTATGCTCTCATATTTTTAAATGCTACTTGCTGAATTGACAAAACAATCAAATCCATTGTAATTACTAATACTTTTGATTAGCACATTATCTTGTAAAATTTGGCTCCACATATGCTAGAAGCATCCTCAATGCTGGAACAAGAAGTACTAGTTACTAGGAATGTATATATAGAAATATGCTGCACTATCTGAAATGTAAACGATTTACTACTATGCTTCTACCATATACTAACACAAGTACTTGAGACATTTAACTTTTAATTGTGTAATATTAGGAACTATAAAACCTAACCATGCATTTTGATCATTTAAAATGATTTATATTTTTCTGTAGTTGCACTCTGAACTGTTGGTAATGGAGACTGTCTATTATTTTAGAAAAAAATGTTAAGAGTGAAGTTGAGAAGAAGTATGACACAGAATAGTGATCTTTCAAACATCACTTTTGGCTACGGATACAAGTTTATAGAGTGAAAGATGGACATCCACAAGGCATTTATAAAAGAACAATGTACATTAATAATCTGTGTAATGATATGTCAAAACAGTACCTTGTATGAAATATCTACACTCCTGGAAATGGAAAAAAGAACACATTGACACCAGTGTGTCAGACCCACCATACTTGCTCCGGACACTGCGAGAGGGCTGTACAAGCAATGATCACACGCACGGCACAGCGGACACACCAGGAACCGCGGTGTTGGCCGTCGAATGGCGCTAGCTGCGCAGCATTTGTGCACCGCCGCCGTCAGTGTCAGCCAGTTTGGCATGGCATACGGAGCTCCATCGCAGTCTTTAACACTGGTAGCATGCCGCGACAGCGTGGACGTGAACCGTATGTGCAGTTGACGGACTTTGAGCGAGGGCGTATAGTGGGCATGCGGGAGGCCGGGTGGACGTACCGCCGAATTGCTCAACACGTGGGGCGTGAGGTCTCCACAGTACATCGATGTTGTCGCCAGTGGTCGGCGGAAGGTGCACGTGCCCGTCGACCTGCGACCGGACCGCAGCGACGCACGGATGCACGCCAAGACCGTAGGATCCTACGCAGTGCCGTAGGGGACCGCACCGCCACTTCCCAGCAAATTAGGGACACTGTTGCTCCTGGGGTATCGGCGAGGACCATTCGCAACAGTCTCCATGAAGCAGGGCTACGGTCCCGCACACCGTTAGACCGTCTTCCGCTCACGCCCCAACATCGTGCAGCCTGCCTCCAGTGGTGTCGCGACAGGCGTGAATGGAGGGACGAATGGAGACGTGTCATCTTCAGCGATGAGAGTCACTTCTGCCTTGGTGCCAATGATGGTCGTATGCGTGTTTGGCGCCGTGCAGGTGAGCGCCACAATCAGGACTGCATACGACCAAGGCACACAGGGCCAACACCCGGCATCATGGTGTGGGGAGCGATCTCCTACACTGGCCGTACACCAGTGGTGATCGTCGAGGGGACACTGAATAGTGCACAGTACATCCAAACCGTCATCGAACCCATCGTTCTACCATTCCTAGACCGGCAAGGGAACTTGCTGTTCCAACAGGACAATGCACGTCTGCATGTATCCCGTGCCACCCAACATGCTCTAGAAGGTGTAAGTCAACTACCCTGGCCAGCAAGATCTCCGGATCTGTCCCCCATTGAGCATGTTTGGGACTGGATGAAGCGTCGTCTCACGCGGTCTGCACGTCCGGCACGAACGCTGGTCCAACTGAGGCGCCAGGTGGAAATGGCATGGCAAGCCGTTCCACAGGACTACATCCAGCATCTCTACGATCGTCTCCATGGGAGAATAGCAGCCTGCATTGCTGAGAAAGCTGGATATACACTGTACTAGTGCCGACATTGTGCATGCTCTGTTGCCTGTGTCTATGTGCCTGTGGTTCTGTCAGTGTGATCATGTGATGTATCTGACCCCAGGAATGTGTCAATAAAGTTTCCCCTTCCTGGGACAATGAATTCACGGTGTTCTTATTTCAATTTCCAGGAGTGTATGTAATGTAAACACTATATTAGAATTTATAATTCCTTTATTTCACAAACATATGCAGACACTACTGTCACTTTGTATAACAAACTTCCTATTCAGTTGCATGCATATTATGACAACATCTCTTCCACAATTCTTATGTGCAGTACTCTGTAAGTCAATGTAATGTGGCAGTATGAAACAGTATCAAATGCACTGTATGATTCCTTCCATTTCAGAGATAGCAATACTATTATTCAATCTTTACTCAAAGTTATATGTGTGCAGAAGTTTTAATTAAAACATTGTTAGCTTACAATATCTATGAAAACTAGTTGATGTTTGATGAAATTAAACTAATAGTATTTAATTACGATCAGTTTATAGAAAAATTTTACTAGAAACCAAATATATTTCAAATCAAATGTAAACACAGACTGAAATCACCCTTTGTACAAATAATATACAAAAGAGTAATAGTAATAATGACAAACTCATTGTGAAGCCACTGAAATCATGATACATCCAAAAGTTATGATGTGATTGTGAAGTATTGTTATCAATGTATATCTCATGAAATTTCATCATGAAAACAGACATCTTTCAACATTCCAGTTATATCAGAGGTGTCATGATTTGCCAAGCCACAATTTTTAACCAGTTTTAGGAAAGCATATAAATTTCAATTGGAAGTTTAATAATGTTTAGTTTAAACAATATGTAATGTGATCTTGTTAGTTGTTGTAAAAGCACCAATGGGAGTAGCCATAGAGCATCAGTATTTGTCGATATTAACTCCATTATTGTATCAAGTTTTGTTAGTCTGGATGAGATTTTGGTGTATGGCTCTGTAGAAATAAATTAGTGAAAGTGTAATCCCAGTGTGTTGTCTGTCTTGACATGCTGACTGCAGGTCCGGCCTTAGCTGGCACGGGGCTAAGTGCAAAACTTCTGCGCAGTGCACTCCCGCATGCCCCTCTCTCCGCCCCTCTTCCAACACAGGTTATATACCTTCTTCACGTTCAAAAGTATTATAAGTTTCTTCATTGACATACTACCAATATATCAGAAGACTGTTACTACAGCAGACCTATTGTTGTGATAAGAAAATAATTGAAACTTCCTGGTAGATTAAAACTGTGTGCCCGACCGAGACTCGAACTCGGGACCTTTGCCTTTCTCGGGCAAGTGCTATACCATCTGAGCTACCGAAGCACGACTCACGCCCGGTACTCACAGCTTTACTTCTGCCAGTATCTCGTCTCCTACCTTCCAAACTTTACAGAAGCTCTCCTGCGAACCATGCAGAACTAGCACTCCAGAAAGAAAGGATATTGTGGAGACATGGCTTTCATATCAGTGTACACTCCGCTGCAGAGTGAAAATCTCATTCAAGAAAATAATTAATCAGAGAAGGAATCTTAATAGGTATGGGAATTACTTAAATGTTAATCATAAACAAATCATTCCAATTTAATGACATTTAAAATCTGATAAGGTTCACAAGCATTTCAAGATATACACTTAAATGTTTTCATCACTTGGCAGTGTTCTATATTTACAAGAAATTAAATGAGTTGTAGGTTATAAAAACTAAAGGTTCCTTGCTTTACACACTTTGCACAAAACATCTTTTCCTTGCTTTTTGATGAGCAAATTCATGAATAAGATATTCAAAATTCAATTTTGAAACCACATTGTGTTCCACTGACAGCATGGCAGGAGAAGACAGGCATTCTTGTGAGATGCTGCTTCTGAAATAATTCTTGATAAGCTTTATATGTGAAAAGCTCCTTTCAGCAGAGACGACAGTCAATGGCACAGTTAGAAAAATTCTGTAGGCAAAATAAGTGTTGGTAAGTGGTTTTACAATGTCATTAAAGTATTTCAATATTAACATCAGAGTTTTCACATCCCCAGGCACCATTTCTCTAAACAGTTCAATTTCTGTCAAAAGGTCTGGTGCAACATCTTTCAAACATTCACCATTTATGTTTACACTTAGCTATTTTTCAAGATTTTTACATAGCATTTTCAGTTCTTCATCCGGTATTTATTTTAAATCTTCTTGAGAAAACAAGAAGCCAACTATTTTGGAGTACTTTGCCAGCTGCCCAAAACTTTCTTTCAAACGTTTTACCAGTGTGTCAATGACAGGGTATAAAAAACTGATTTTGTATTTCTCCTCTGAAGGCTGAGGTCTGCGAACCATGTCATCATCTTCATAATCAAATTGCTTCACCTTCTTGCCAATTCTCTTCCCTCAAAATTTTGGTTCAATATGTAAATTTCCAGCTATTACTTTCGTTGTTATTGGTGCATTAACAAAACCTTCTTCACAGAAATTCTCAATAAACTTTACTAGACTGTTGAGTGATTTAGTTACAACTTCCATGTCCATGTTTTCTGCTTAAAGTGTCTTACCAAATTATAATGCCTACAATAAACTTGATGCTCTCTAATTCATTCACAGCAAACAAGTGTGCTTCACTCTTTGTTGATTCAACAGTACCACTGAGCACCTCATGAAGGGCACCTCTGACTTCTATTGTCTTGTATCTTATAGTTTTGACACTTTCCACCCTACTGTCCATAAGAGTAGCTGAAAGCTTCTTGACTGTTAAAGCTGGTACCCTGCTTGATAATATTTCCCTTCTCTGAGTGTATACAATGAATACAATGTATGGTCTTGTAATTAGACCAAAAAATGTGCTGTATATGTTGCTGCATCTGATAACACGAGATTAATACTGGATTGCACTTTAGGTATCTGGCTTTAATACCGCTTCACTAGTGTTTCATATTTTCACAATTATCATAGCTTTGGCCTCTGAAATCGTGAATTTTGTGTCATATTTGATCTAGTTTCGACAAAAGGATTTCAGTCAAACTTTCTCCTGTTGCTGAAGTGGTATTCAGAAAGTTGAGAAGTGTTCTTCTACAGTCACTGCATCTTCTGATAAATGTACAAACCTAAAAATCAATGTCATTTGTCCTTTGTGCCTTGTATTAAGAGCAAAATCAAATATGACTGGAAAATGTTTACTTTCTATTACAAAATTAACAATGCTACTTTTTACTTTGTTGGCAAGCAAACGTATGAGTTCATTTTGAATGTTTTTCCCAAGGTAATGGTCATGCATTTCTTGAGTTTTTACTTGCATTAAATGATCCTGCAAAACAGAGTCAAATTCTGCTATCATTCCAACCAAACCACGAAAACTACCATTATTTTCTTGATACAGCTTGTCACTGATTCCCCTAGGGACATATTATGTTGAACTAGGTACCTGATGGTGAGTATAATTCTTTTTAGAACCTGATGCCCATGTTCCTTCCCTTTTTCCAGTAGTTCATGGTCAGTTTGGGCAATACCAATTTTTTGTTTCAAATGTATCTCACATTTTATCCATTTTTTGCATGATCGTTCATTCCCTCGAAGCCAATTTCCTGAATGAACCCAACCATGGAGTCCATCACTTGACAGCATGTTTGACAGTGATAAAAAAAATTATCTGTAGATTTCAAATACACAAGCCACGTATGATCCCTTTTTTCTCCATTGGGTAAAGTTCTTACATGAAAATGAGTTGAAAATTGTCTCCTCTTCTCATTTAAGGGATACTCAAAATTTACAATTTTAATAGAGCCTTTCTGTCCAATTTCATGTACCATGGAGAATGTTAACATATTACACCAAGTGCCTGAGTCCAAATTTGCCTTTACTTCACAACTGCTCTACTAGGCCTACCTGAATGTGGGATAGCAGGAGGTTCGCATTCCAATACTTCATGTTCACTTCTATCTAAAAAATCACATGATGAGAAGCTACTGTTAATGCCATCATCCTTTAAGCATGTTTTAGTCTCACAGTCTGAAGTTCTTGGTCAAAGAAATTTTTTTGAAGTGCCTTTTTGTGAGTTCAAAAACTGCTCATGTTGTAGCTTTTTCTTGATCTTTTGGAACACCTGAATCATATTTTCTAAATCTGTCCCTCTCATGAGATATTTTCCAGTTGGCACTTTGAACTCTAGAACAGATAAAAACACTGTGTCTTCACACAGAGTGCACACACAACATGTGAAACGCCGTGAACTGGAAAAGTACCTTATGTTTAAAATGACAACAATGAACAAATCATTCTGTGGGAAACATCTCCCGACAAAACAATGTAATGCTTGATTATTAGCCACAACAATGAGTAGACTGGGCTCGGAGAGGTGTTCAGAAACAATGAATAGCTTACCTCTTAATTTACGCAAGAACAGTAATTATGTGTTGACAATAGATATTATTATAGTACATCAATATCGTAGCTCCTGGTTCCCCCAATTCTGACGCAGACAGAATTTTCTGAGATGTACTCCAGTGGCCATAGCTGTGTCACAGGGTATATAATTGAATTACATTACATTAAAAGCAGTTTCAGAAACACCTTACTTTATTTTTTCAATTCAGCCATAATAACAAACTTACAGGTGACAGTTTTCAGATTACCTTCTAATGTTTTGTGCAGGGCCCTTAGAAGTGAGGGACCCCTAGAATTTCGGGGCCCTGCATGGTTGCACCATTTGCACATGCCTAAGGTCAACCCTGACTGACTGAATTACCAACTGTGCTTAATAAACCATGGATTATTTATTTAATGAACAGTTGCATCACCAATTCAGTGAGAAACAACTATAAACGTTAAGTATTCAAGATTGTTCTCGGAATAAATGAAGCATTGTACACAATCTAACTATAATTCTTGTGTGTCCAGGTGGGATAGGATAGATACGTGCTGTGTTTCTCTTTAATTTCCTTGAAATCTGTCATGCATTCTTGTGTCCACTGACAAAAAATTTGTTTCTTTAATGATCCTTGCAAACTTAGTTCCCAATGAAAATCTACAAAAAATATTGCAGGCCAAAAACAGAGTGCAGTAGTTTCCTGCCTTTAGGTGTAGATAAATGGCAAATTGCCTTCTGTTTCTCTGAAAATGGTGCAATACTCTCATAAGTTGTAATGTAAACAATAGTTTTGGGCATCCAGTAAAATTTCTGGCTGAACTGAGGACTTTTTGTTAGGGAGGAAACTGCTTGTTATCTCCAATGGAGAATCTTCACAAGATGTTGAAGTAACTTCAGGTGTGCCCTGGGAAATGTGATGGGACCCCTGTTGTTCATATTGTATATTAATGACCTTGTAGACAATATTAATAGTAAGGTTAGACTTTTTGCAGATAATGCAGTTACCTATAATGAAGTACCATCTGAAAGAAGGTGCATAAGTATTCAGTCATATCTTGATAAGATTTCAAAGTGGTGCATAGATTGTCAGCTTGCTTTAAATTTTCACAAATGTTAAACTGTGCACTTCACAAAATGAGAAAGAAAAGGTAGTAGCTTATAATATCAATGAGTCACAGTTGGAATTGGCCAACCCATACAGCTACCTGGGAGTAATACTTTGTAGGGATATGAAACAAAAAGCAGGTGGTAGACTTCAGTTTATTGGTAGAATACTGGGGACATGCAATCAGTCTACAAAGGAGAGTGCTTACAAATCACTTGTGTGATCCATTCAAAAATATTGTTTAAGTATGTGGGACCCGTACCAAAGAGGATTGACAGGCAATATTAAATGTATACAGAGAATGGGAGCGTGAATGATCACAGCTTAGTATGACCAAGTGAGAGTGTTACAGTGATGCTGAATAAACTGAACTGGCACACTCTTGAAGATAGACATAAACTATCCAGAGAAAATTTACTAACAAAGTTTCAAGAACCAGCTTTAAATTATGATACTAGACATATACTACAATCCCCTACTTATTGTTCACACGGGGATCATGAGGACAGGATTAGAATAAATACATGATGCACAGAGGCATTCAAACAATCATTCTTCCCATACTCCATACATAAATGGAACGGGAGGAAACCCTAATAACAGGTACAATGGAACATACCCTCTGCTATGCACTTTTCAGTGGTTTGAAGAGTGTGGATGTACATGTAGAGTTATAATGTGACCAACACCTTTTTCATTTCTTCCACTGAATTCAGGTTTCTGTAAATTTGTGATGACTCCAGCTTTCTTGAAATGATCAAGTACTTCTGCAATTGCTTCCAGGTGCTCATCCCACATCTTTGAAACAATTGTGTCATCAACATTTACAGTGATTTTGTTAAGCATCTAGGCTCCTAAAAAGTTATCTGTTACTGGATGAAAGTGGCCAAATGACAGGTTAGATCTGAATGGTAGCATCCTGTACTGCTAACACCCACCCGCACAGAGGAACACAGTATACTGCCAAGATGCTTCATGCAACTGGATTTAGTGTTAACTCAGTGTGAGGTGCATGTTGTTAAATAGTGAAGTCCTATTACATTTTTGTAAGAGTTCTCCCAGATTTTCTGGATGATCCAGTTCTCATTCAAAAATCTGATTTTCTTTCCTTATAAATAACAAAATAGTGGGCTCCCCATTCCGTTTGTCCACTAAAAACAACAGACTGTTATACTAGCTAGCAGACCTTTCCATTATACCCAGTTTTAGCAACCCCTGTATTTCTTTCCCCATTGATGTTGTCTTGACATCTGGTATCAGGTATGGCTTTGAAAAGCACAGTTCGCATGGCTTTATTTTTATCTTATACGGTGGTGTTTTAATATCCCCAACTTCCTGAAAAATACTATCTTATACCCATTCAGTAAGACGGCTAATTTATTCTTTATTATACAACAATTATTTCCTATTTCTGTGATCTTCTGGGTAATTTCCTGTTCTTTAATGGTGTATTCTTCACTTTGTAGATGCTGTTGTATTTCATATGATGTTTTTCTTCCTAGTTCCCAGAGTACTTTTACTGTAGAGTAGTAAATACTTGTAAATGCCTCCATGTCCTATACGCTATTCATTCTTCTCCTCTTTAATGTAACCTTTTGCTCCTTTTTACTCTTTTGAATCTTCACTGCATTTTCACTGAAATTAACCTCCACTTGATGCTCAGTCATACAATTTATTTCCAATATACGGCCCATACATAAATCTACTGTGTCCCAAACACCCATTTTATACATTTCTCCCTACTTCAAGATTCCAATAATACTTGACATTTTATAGGTTTGCTCATAGCTCCTATTGTGCCTATGATTTTGGGGAACTTACTAACTTGTCTCCATTTTTCAACAGCATTTGATAGAGATTTTTTGAAATACTATAAATATCACTATCTAAAAGAGCTTTCATTCCCCGATTCTCGATTTTGATGTTTATTATTGGTGACCTTTGTTCTTTTTCCCATACTTTGTCCTCTGACATGAATTTCTGTTGGTCTTCTTTTAGATTATCACTATGTATTACTAGCATTTGTGCTGACCCTGCAGTTAAAGATCAGGTCTCTTCTAGAACTTTGCTTAGTTCTCCAGTTCCTGAACAAGGGCTCCTCCTTCCCTTTGTTCTTCCTGCATCTGCTACACCTATTCATACCACTGATAAATCATTCCATGTCAACAGCTGCACCTAATGGTGCCACACCACATCTCACCTCCTCATTCGTAGCAGTTGTGTTCCTGTCAAGTTTGTGGACCATGCTCATTTATGCCATCACCACTCTAATCGTAGTCTTGTTGTTGATAACTCATTTCTGCTTCCTACCAACTTCCACATTAATTATTGTTCATCTGTTGTAGGTTCCACTGGAAGTGCTTTTCTTGCTTGAATTGCCATTATAAAACCTTCTGTGCTGCATCCATGGATTCCATGACTGCCCAGTTAGCTTGGTTTGCATGTCCTATGACAATCTTTTATTAGAACCAGAGATGAAAAATTCTGCTCAATACATTTGTAAATGTCAAGTTGTCAAAACCACAAGACAGCAGTTGTGAATGGGAATGAATAGAAAACAAATTTAAAGACCCTGACATTTCAGTATGTAAGGCATAGTTTTCTCTTGCATAACCATAAAATCACATGAGAATAGCCTAGAAGGTTGAAATAGCTGTGAACAAATAAAATTAATACATCAAAAGTGGGAAAGTTTAGAATGAAAGTGTTTACTGTATATGATCTGCTAAAAAGTCCCTTTTTGAACAGATCTTAGGAAGAGAAAGTGAAATTTAAAGGGTTAAGTAGATCTTCTCCAAGTGTAAATCTAACACCATGTGCACCTGGATGAGGCTCACTAATTTGTCTCAAACTACGTTAATAGAAGCAAGTAAATGCTCCTTTCAAGTTCCCAGAATATCTTGCCTGATAGTGCCACAAGGGAATGTGAAATGATCTATAAAGATTTATGTGTATAGTATGAGGAAAATTCATACAACAGATGTCAACAGGCATGGCAGGTGAGTGCTTAAGAGTGCAGACTTGCAAACTAGCAATTTGGTGGCTTATGTTTGATTCCTGCTGTTACCATAATTTTTTCCTATTATCCTATTCCTCATAATGTTAAAAATTGATTATAATATTTCAATACACTTAAACAGTTCTATTTATATAATTAAAATTAATATATTCAACATAGTTATGATTACTACCATTGTAAGTCAAAAAGCTACATGCCATCTTATTGTAGAACATTTGTCAAATTTTGCACGAACCACCACTGGTACTGCTGGACAATCACCTTCTTAGCTTGCATATAAATATAAAATATAGTTGTAATACACTTCATTCCCTATCGCCACATGTTGTTCCACACCCCAAGGAACACAAAAACTTGATAGTTCTGCACAAATGCGCTTTGGTGGCAATGCTAGGCAAACTACTGTGTTGGTTCATACAACACTTACTTTTCATGATCTAGCACTGCTACAGCTATGTGATGTGATGTGTACTATGATGCTGAAGGCTGCTCCCTGTCATTGTTGTAGTTTCTTCTGTCATTTCACTTTTGTGAATACATTTCGTTTGTTCAGTTACTGTGTGAAACTCCACTTCATTCCAACTGCATCGTTCACGATGGTGCCTCTTTGCTCAGCAATGGGTATGGTGCATTGGGGAGGGGTGGAGGGTGGGGTGGGGTGGGGGTGGTGGTGGGGGGGAGTAGTGAATACCCAGTAGTAATGCACTAGCCACTCAATGTGTTGATCATTTGGAAAGACAAATAACTTCTCACACACCATAGTCATGTCAAAGAACTATCATTATACTGAAACAGCTTCTTTATCACAAAAGAATACAAACACACACACTTGGGCCTATTTATGTAAGTGTTCCTGCTTCAACTTCTGACAACAATAGCATTTGGTATGATGACTGATCACGGCAACTGTGTGCCAACTGCTTGCTCTTCACACCTAAAAATAAAAATCACCGTAAGGGAAAGACACCTTGCAATGGCCTCTCATCCCATGAAGTTTTGTTCGATTTCCTCCTCCCTTCCTGAGTGTTTAACTTTTTTTGTCAGCTAATGTATATTACTTATGAAAAATTTCATTAAGGAATACATAAGCTGGGAAGTAGTAGTTAGTACTGACAGATCCTTGAATAGTCCTCAACAGGACAATCTTGAGTTCACACCAAGAACAATTTGTACTACATGCTTTTAAACTTAGAGAGCTTTAGCACAGCTTCATGAATTAAATCATCCCTATGATCCCATATAACAGTATAACAACAAAAATAATCATTTTTGACAATATAATTTAATTGGATAGATAAAAAAAATCTACTCACCAAGCAGCGGCAGGAGAACACACATACAGAAAAGGTTTTACTTATGCAAGCTTTTGTAGCCAGTGCCTCCTCCTTCTGGCAGAAGGATTGAAGGGGAATGAAGAGGGGTGAAGGGAAAGGAACTGGAGACATTTAGGAAAAAGGGTAGAATTTGGAAGAGTCACCCAGAACTCTGGGAAACGGGAGACTTACCAGACGGGATGATGATGAAAGGCTGATTGCTGGGGACTGCACATGACAAGATTTGAAAGCTGAGAGGTGGAACCTAATATGCAAGACAGAGATTGGCGCTAAAACATCATGCATGAGTTAATAAGAGTGAAAAGCTAAGTGCATTGTATGTAACAGAGATGGGAGGAGGATGGTAAAAAATAGACAGGTCAGAAAATGAAAGATGTAGAAAACTAAAATAGAATGAAGAATGGAGGAATTAATGTGAAGAAATTCTGAGACAGAAGAAATTAAAGTAAATTAAGGCCCAGTGGGTGGCAAGAACCAAGGAAATGTTGTAGCACTAGTTCCCACCTGCAGAGTTCTGAGAAATTGATGTCTGGGGGAAGAATCCAGATGGCACATGTGGTGAAAGCACCAAGGTCTCAACTGTGCTCTGAAACACGATATTGTGTCTTGCCAGTATACACACCCTGCATATGTCCATTCATCCTACCCAATAACTTGGTGGCAGTCATGCCAATGTAAAAGGCAAAACAGTGTTTACATAACACCTGGTATGTAACGGGTGTCATTTCACAGATGGCTCTCCCATTGATAGCATACATTTTCCCAGTTACAGGTCTGATATAGTTTGTGCATAGGGTGCATAGGGCAAATTTTGTAGCAGGTTTGGTCAGAGGAGTAGAATTAATATGACAGGGAGATGGGTGCAGAAGGAGGATAGGGTCTGACAAGAATATTGAGGAGATTAGGAGGGTGACAAAAAGCTATTTTAGGTGTGGTGGGCAAAATCTCAGACAGAATGGATCTCATTTCAGGGCACAATTTTAGGAAGTTATCGCCTTGTCAAAGTAGCTGATTAATACATTCCAGACCAAGATAATACTGATTGACAAGTGGTGTGCTTCAAAGCTGTTTTTATAAAGGATCAGCAGTTCTAGGATTGGATGTGATGACTTGGGAAATCTGCTTTTGAACTTGGCTGGTGGGGTAATTACATCCAGTGAAGGCTGAGGTTGGAATAATGGTTTATTGCTGTAAAGAGTGCATCAGAACAAACATGTTTGCCTTGAATGCCAAGGCTGTATGGGAGGGAACGTTTCACATGGAAAGGATGGCAACAGTAAAAAAGTAAGTACTGTTGTTTGTTAGTAAGTTTAATCTGGACAGAAGCCTAGCTGTTCTTCAGTGAGGATGGTATCAACATCAAGGAAAGTGGCATGGGATTCAGAATAGGACCACATGAAATTTAATTGGGAGAATGTATTTAGAGATTCCAGGAATTTTAATATGTCAGCCTCACCATGAGTTCATATGGCAAAGATATTATCAATGTATCTAAACCAAACCAGAGGCTGAAGTGTTATGGGTCCCAGGAAAGCCCCTTCCTAGTGGTCCATGAAAAGGGTGACAGGAGCCATCCTAGTTCCCATGGCTGCATCCCTGATCTATTTGTATGTTTGCCCTTCAAAGGTGAAGTAGTTGTTGGTAAGTATAAAGTTGAGTAAAGTGAGCAGGAAGGATGTCGTAGGTTTGGAATCAAGTGGGCATTGACTGACAAAATGTCCAACAGCAGACAGAACATGTACATGGAGATGCTGGTATAGCAGAAGATGTCATCAATTGGTAACAAACAAGGTGTGTGGTGGGATTGGGTCAGACACATTATGAAACGCAATGAAGTAGAGTATGCTATCTTTTTTATGTCTGTATCATCTATGTCTGACAACATCCACAGTGCAAATAAAAGTTTGGTTATTGGCTGCAGTGGTTCTTTGCTATTCTTCTCTCAATTTAAGTGATTACTAAGTTGTGATCTGTCAATCTCTTCTATTAGTTTCTTATTATATTTTAGAAATATACTCTGGTAAAACCTATAACAAGTTCTGAACAATATATAATGTGTCTTTTAAAAATATAATTACAAAGAATCAGCTACAAACATTTATTAAGATCTAAGAAAATTTTATTGATCAATCTTTCTATAACTATACTTGATTCGCTGTGTATTTGGATGTTTATATCATCAGCAAACAAAACAAACTTGACGTGTGATAATGTTACTGATGGAAGGTCATTACTACAAACAAGAAAAAATAAGGGCACCAAGATGGAATATTATGAACACCACATGTAATTATTTCCTGAATGAACAATGACCAATAGCAAAATACAGTATCATTCTCTATTGAAACCATTGTTTCCTGCCAGAGAGATATGATTTTAATGATTTCCAGTTATACTGTAATAATCAATTTGTCTAAAATCATAGTGTTATTTTCTTACAAATACTGTTGACAGACTACAGAATATTCCAGTATCATGTAATTTGTTATCTAATGAATTAAATACATACCTGCTGTATTCATTAACAGTGTCCTCAACAGTGAAACTGTTTGGAAATCTACACTGTAACTGTGACAACATATTATTTATAGTCAGGTGATTAAGAAGATGCTTGTATATAAAGTTATCCAATTAAAAAAAAATGCTGCAAAAATGATATTGGATGGAAGTCTGGGGATACTTCTTTGTTTCCTTTTTTATAGAGCTGCTTAAATTCATGATATTTCAGCCAACTGGGAAATGTTCCAGTGATGATCGACTGGTTACACAAATAACTTACTGAATTCAGAAGAATACTTGCTTATTAACTTTTCTGTTATTTTATCATAGTCATAACAATTTTTTGATTGTAAAGATTTTATGATGGGCATTACATAACCTCTAAATGCTTACATGATTACTCTGCAATTCACAATTAAGGGCCTGGCAGAGGTTCATTGAACCAGCTTCAAGCTATTTATCTAACATTCTACTCTCAAACGCATAAATGTTTCTGTATGAGCTCTGATTTCTCTTGTTGTGTTATGATGATCATTTCTCCCTGTGTAGGTGGGTGCCACCAAAATATTTTGTCACTCTGGAGAGAAAGTTGGTGAAAAGATCTTGCCAAAATGAAAAACGCATTTTTTTTTAATGACTTCCACCCCAATTTGCATATCATAACTGTGAGACACTCTCCCCTGTTTCACAATAATATAAAATGAGTTGCCTTTCTTTGTACTTTTTTTATCTCCTCCATCAATACAATGTGATGTGATCCCATACTGTGCAGCAGTACTCCAGAAGAGGATGGAAAGGGGTAGTGTAAGCAATCTCTTTAGTAGACCTGTATCTTTTTCTAAGTGTTCTGCCAGTAAATTGCAGTCTCTGGTTTGCTTTCCTCAAAACATTTGAGTTTAAGTTATTTGTAATTGTAATTCCTAAGTATTTAGTTCAATTTACAGCCTCTACATTTGTGTGCTTTATTGTGTAAGCAAAATTTAATGGATTCCTTTTAGTACTTATGTGGATGACTTCACACTTTTCATCATTTAGAATCACATGCAATGCATTTTGACTGGTATTGTGCAGCAACCATTATCAAAGAGGCAGTCTCCTATCGCCACTATGCTGTGGGCAGTGCCTGGGACTCTTGCAAGCAGTACATTGCCAATGTAGACAAGCTAGAAGTAGCCTTGGAAGGAAGTTAAAAAAAATCATTGTGCCAATCAGCACTCTAAAATGGTGTGTCAGCAGAATCTGTTACCAGAGCTGTGAATACTTCAGGACAATGCAAAAGGACACACACTACGGCATTATTATGAAATGTTTTTGATAGTAAGAACTATCCTCATAATACTGCCATAGATGGGCTGTTGGTGGGCATTCTTGCATTTCTAGAACTCCTACACTGACTGTTCTGCCAGTTTGACAAAAAAAGAGCACTTCAGGATAAATCTCATAATCGTCCACAGACTGCAATAGACAGGTGATGGTACCAAATTTGAACAGTTGTAACTCTCAGTTGGTGAACTATTGTAACTTTGCAAATTTCCACTTTGTGTTGGTACACAGCTCTGTGAGCAAATGCTACTAGCACAGCAGTACAATGTGTTAAATAGTGTAACCTCCTTCCAAGGCCACTCTGACATACTCTAGTCCAGCTGGAACCAAAACGTCACTTGCCAGAGTCTGTCACAGCCCCCAGTGTATGCAGGGACTTGAGCCTGCCTCCACTGTGTTGATTCCAGTGCAAAGCCAGACATAGCACTTGCAATGTACCTGCCGTACGTGAACACACTATTTTGCAACATGGCATCATATATTGAACATGATCTTTTTTAGTAACAGTTATGAAATGCTCCTTAAAAGTTTTGTAAGACTGCAAAAATCTGTAATCATTGAGGGCGTATTTCCTGACAGACTTAAATGTGCTGCAGTAACCCCCAGCTACAGAATTGGAGCTAAGCAAATCACCTGTAATTACAGATGTAGATCACTCCTACCAATTTTTCAAAAGTGGTGGGGAAGTGGCTTATGATATAACACTGAGCCATTTAACTGAGTAGAATTTGTTACTACTTATCAGTTTGACTTTCCTCAAAGAGTCTACACAGAGAAAGCAATGTAAGACTTCTGAAATGAAGCACTAACAGAGCCAAACAAGAATTATTTTCTACATCTATATCTATATCTACAGCCATAATCTGCAAACCTCTGGTAGATGCATGGCAGAGGGTACATTGCATTGTACCAGTTCTTAGGGCTTCTTCTCACTCTACTCACATACAGAGAATGGGAAGAAATATTGCTTAAATTACCCTCTGTGCAACCTGAAATTAATATAATTTTGTCCTCACAAACACTATGGGAGCAATGTGCAGAGAATTGTAGTATATTCTTAGAGTCAGCATTTAAAGCTGGTTCTTGAAACTTTGTAAGTGGCTTTTATCTGTCTTGAAGTCTCTGCCAGTTTAGTTTCTTCAGCATCTCCATGACACTTCCTTGTGGGCTGAATAAACCTGTAACCATTTGTGCTGCCCATTAGTTCTATTTGGTACGGATCCCACACATTTGACCAGTATTTCAGCATGGGCCACACAAGTGTTTTGTAAGCAATCTCCTTTCGAGACTAATTGCTTTTCCCTAGAATTATATCTATAAACCAGAATCTGCCACCTGTTTTACCCACAACTGAGTCTATGCAATTGTTCCAGTTCATGTATCTTCACATTGTTACACTTATGTATTTGTATGAGCTGACCAATTTGTCATTAACATTGTAGTCATAGGATACTGTGTGTTTTTATTCTGGAAGTACATTTTTATATTTCTCAACATTTAAAAAAAATTTGCTAATCTTTGCACCAATTTGAAATCTTATCAACACCTGACTGAATATTTGTGCAGTTTCTTTCAGACAGCATTTCATTGTAGATCACCGCTTCTTCTATGAGAAGCCTGACATTGCTATTAATAATGTGTGTCAGGTCATTAATACACAACACGAACAGCGAGGGTTACAACTTCTTTGGGGCATACTTGAAATTATTTTTAGATCTGCTGATGACTCTCCATACAAGATAATAAGCCCTGTCATCCCTGCCAAGAAACCCTTAAGCCACTCAATACAATGTTGGTATATTATGTGTCCTTGCTAAAATCTTTGACTGTGTGGATCCCAAAATTCTGCTTTGCAAACTAAAGTCTTATGGCATTAACACCATCCCTTGTTAACAGAAAGCAGATGGGCTCATTAACAGGCATGAGACTAACCTCAGGTTATGGAAAAATAAATGTTGAATGTCACAAGGAAAGGCCTTGGTTCCATTGTTGTTTCCAGTAAACATAAATTATCTTCCAATGATTCTGAAAGGTGACTGAAAAATTTTAATGTTTGCTGATGATATTAGCAATCAAAGACCCAAACTCAACCCTAACAGGAAGTCAGAACATGGCTGAACAGGCCTACAAGTGATTCACAATGAGTTATTTAAGTTTTAATCTCACTATGACTCATATTATGCAATTTAAACCAGCAAAATTGCTAGCTCTGGAAGAAGACCTCAATGATCATAGACTAAATGAAACACACTCTGTAAAGTTTCTTTAAGACCAATTGGATAACAAGTTAAAGTGGAGTCAACACATAGATATACTAATCAGAAAGCTTAGTTCAGCATGTTGTGTCCCTGTAAGCATCTCTCATTGTGTTGATCTTGGGAGAAAATGCAAATGTTGGAGATTGAGCCACAAACAGTATTTGAGGCCTTCATAGAGCATTTTTGTAATGAATGCAGAGAATAAATTGATTAATCAACAGTATAAATAAACTAATTTTTCTTACAGAGAGTAATAGAATGCGGGGTAGTGAAAATAATCTCAAAACTCAAAATAAAAACACCTTGTGTTTGGGATGACATATTGTCCATGTAACTTAAAGAATGCAGAAATGAATCAATAAAACCAGTTAACACAATTTAATAAACATTTCAATTGGCCAGGGGACATTTCTTGACCTTTAAAAATCATTGAGATATAAGCAGTGTATAAAAAGGGAGCAACAACGATTGACATAAATGATTACAGGCCAGTATTGTCAACTTTAGTGTTTGACAGTCTACTTTTAAGAATAATTCTGGAGAAAATTTAATCTTCCTTCTACAAATTCAATCAACTAAACAACTCAGAGCAAGGGTTCCAAAAAGGGCAATCCACAATAACAGCAGTAACATTTTGCGTGAAATGCTAAAAAGACTGTATAAAGGAAACAAAGCCAATGGGACTTTTCTAGATTTGTTAAGACCTTTGAAACTGTGAATCATGCAGAACTTCTACCAAATTTGGAAACTTACACTGTAAGAGAAGTGCCACTAAATTTCTTGAGTTCTTGTCTCTGAAATAGAAGACAATCCTCTGAACTATGTTATAAGAATGAAAGGTAAGATCCTAACAGTAAAATCAACATTTTAGGTTCTCAAATATGGAGTCCCACAAGGAACAATTATTGGAACATTTTTGATTCTCATACCTATAGTTTTATGACATAACACAGTCACATAACTCATAAGCTAGAGAAGTAGGCTGACCATAATCTTTATTATCTGGTGCTGTACTGAACAGCCAGTATCACAAAACAATAAATAGAAATTTGATATGATCACAGAATATCTAACCAATGAATAAACTTACTTTCAGTAAGAACAAGACTGTAATGGTGAAGCTGTTCTTAAATTATAACCAATCTCAAGAGGACATAAAAACTGAGTTACTATCTATGGCTGAAACATCCAATACATACAAATTTTTAGATATTGTAATTGATGAACATTTTAAGTGGAAACAGCATAACAGCTACATACATAAAAAATAGCTGCAACATTTACTTTTTAAAACACCTTGCAAATATAATAACTTCTCCTCTTCTTATACAAATATGCTATGGTGTAAGTCATTTGTATGTGCAATAAGCAATTGAGTATTGTAGCAGTGCACCTTCAGTCTAGATAGATAGGATATTAAAGCTTCAGAAGAAAGCAGTTTGAATGATTGCTAATATAAGTAAATGTCAGTCCTGTAGTAGTACTTCATCAAGTATAACTTAGTGGTTGTTTGCTTTTTTTATGTCCTTCAGACAATTATATTTCTACAAGAGAATGAAGAATTAATTTATAATTACAAAACATGAACCAGTGTGATTGTCACTGGATACTGAATAATAAAAGAGCTACAGATCACAGTCCACTTGCTGGTAGAAGACAACTGCCAAATAATACCAAGCAACTCTAAGGAAATGTTTTTAAGGACAATTTAAAGTAGTTTTCAATTAAAAGATTTCTAAACTCCATTATTGATAGTATTGTTTTTGTTCTTTAGAACATATTAGTAGTGATAAATATTTATATAATACTATCTAATGAGCAACTTGTATATATTGATTACATTTATGAGATAGGATCATTGTAAATATTTTAAAAATGATTATATCCACAACTGCAAA
Source organism: Schistocerca nitens (assembly GCF_023898315.1). Lineage (NCBI taxonomy): Eukaryota > Metazoa > Arthropoda > Insecta > Orthoptera > Acrididae > Schistocerca > Schistocerca nitens. Next base: position 388,967,853 of record NC_064617.1, read on the forward strand.
TTTATTATGGGCAAATAAAGATTATTATTATTATTATTATTATTATTATGGGGAATTGCTTCTACAGCAGTAAGAATATTGTGTGAACTAGATAACTTATCTTTTGCAAAACCCTTTTTAAGCATCTTGGGATTCTTACCCTCACTTCCTAGCAAATTTACTCATTAACAGTTTTTGTTCCCAATCATGAAACACACATGTGCCTAACAAAGATTCAGCACCTCAACTACTTAGCGAGTTGTTACCTTATCTCCTTAAATTATTTATGTGCCTTGGTAGCTTGAGGGAGATTTCTTTCAAATTAGCATAAAACTTTAATGATCTACAGTGATACCGTCAGTAATGGAAGAATGACGAATTTTGAACAATCTTATTTCCATATTTTCTTCAGTGTTCCTACATTATTAACTGGACTATTGGTGGTAAATACTATGACTGTCACAGAATGTCTAATGCATCTATATTTAATTATTTATTGATAGTATTTATTTTGTAATATCTAAGGAACAGAGAAGGGTGAAATGATAGTGGTAGCATAAGAAACCTCTGTCACAAACCATAAAGCAGATTGTGGAGAATAGATGTAGATGTAGATGTAAATGCTTTTGGGAAAAAATCCATCTTCTTTGGTAGCCATTGTTGTGAGTTACTGGCTGTGAACCATTTCTTGTTTCCATGTTCATCTCCAAGCTGTAGTATTTTTCTGTGCTAGTACCTGTTTCAACTGGGACCATGTTTATTCTGCAGCTTGTCATTTCAAAACAACCTACTTTAGTAAGCTCATCATTAACCACAGGAAATGGACAGATAATGCTTTGATCAGAGTGAATGCTTCTTGAAATTACTGATCAAATAGAAGCATTCAAATGCAGTCCAGGTTGTGTATGATAAAATCCAATGATGGAGAGTAGATGGGACAATATATAAATGTTCCGCATAAACCTATAAAGCAACTGCAGATTTCTTGTTAAACATTTTAACAGCTGTATGTGCTAAAGTTTCAATGTAATATCTATTCATCATCCTTGTTAAGACATGTAGTAATTAGTAAAATTTACATTAAACTTTTTTTTACTACAAAATAGCAATACTAAAAGTGCAGGAAACAGACCTGCAAGATGACAACCATTGTGCAGACAAACAGTACCACAGCTCTGACAACATATCTGCCACCACCAGTATACTGTGTGCACAATTTGTTCACACATGAATTACTGCAAAGAGCAGCACACATTATTGTGAGGTACGGTACGTGTCACAAGGAAGTTCAGAATCTAAATGACAAGCTGAAACAATGACTTTGTATGTAAGTGTGTGTATCTTATCACATACATGTGCTAAACACTTACTGCTTTCATTTAGTCCAAGATAAGAAAAAAATGACTGCTGATAAAGCAGACAGTTATTAACATATCAACCATATTATGATCAACAACAGTAAATCACACACTCTTTTAATATGAATACTGAGATTTACTGCTGTCATTCTATGCACCTATGAGATTCACATAAAAATAAGGCCTGAAAGAACATGCAGAAGATACAGAACAGTGTAGTGCAGATGTTGTATCATCTATGAGTCTTGTCTGCTGCTTGTTGACATGATACAGGATGTTCTAGTGATGTTTAATTGTCTCTTCAAATACAGATATGAGTTAGTACTTCCTACCCATAATCTGTTACTCATTACAAAAATAGAAATTATTCTGTAAAAGGAAAAACTTTTCAGGTTGTTTTCAAATTTAACTTTGCTGTCTGTCAGACCTCCTACATCAGAGGATAGGTGATCAAAAATTTGATGGCAGCATTGTGAAACTATTTTGTGCTAAAGAAAACCTTAATGTGGAGTAATGAACATCATTTTTTCTTCTGGTCTGGTACTTATCAGTGTTCCTGTTGAACTGCTGTGGAATATTCACAACAAATTTCATGAGGGAATAAATATACTTGAGGCAGTAGTCAAACTGCCATTCCTCAAATATATGTCTATAAGATGATTGTGGGTGAGCACAGCATATTGTTCTTCCATTACTTTTTTGAGCAAGAAAAATGTTCTTTCTTAAAGGCAAATTACTCCCAGAATGTTTTTCCATATGACATTACTGACACAATAAAAAAATAAAAAGATGACATTACTGAATGAAAATATTCAAAACATGTCAATTTACTGATTTGTTCATCTCAAAAACTTACAATGACTGGACATGCAAATATGGTTTAACTAACTGATTTTCCAAGTTCCAAAATGTGGTTTTTCTAGTTTTAATTCTCATCATGATGGACACCTAAAATCTTTGAAGTTTCCACCCTAGTCATTATTTCCTCACCATACGTTACATTTATTATTGGTGTAGTACCTCTACATGTGCAGAACTGATTATGTTGTCTTTCTGAAATTGAGACCATTCACAGAGTACACTCAACAATACTTTTAACAACATAACTTAACTTTTCTTCTGCTGCTGCATGTATAAATGGATTGATTATAATACTAGTGCCATCCACAAAAAGTGCTAATTGGCTTGCTGCATATTAAATAGGTTGTTCATATAGATGAGAAACAACAGTGGACCTAAGATTGAGCCTTATGGAAAAATATACAGTAAGTGATTTCTCCCCAGTCAGAAGGGTCTTTCTTCTTACACTGTTCAAATTATTAAGTACAACTTTCTGCATTCATTTGGTTATATTGAAATCCATTGGTTGGCTATAACCCAATTTATCTGGGAAAATATTGTGAGTCACACAGTCAAATGCCTGAGCTAGGTCACAGTAAATACTGACACATGCTACTTTGTTATTTACTGCTTGTGAAATATGGTGAGAGAATGTGTAAGTTGCTTTCTCAGTTGAGAATCTCTTCTGAAATCTGAACTGTGATTTAGTGAGGGTCTTATTGTTGCACAAGACGTATACCATTCTAAAGTACATCACCCCCTCCAAAATTTTGGAAAACTGTATTAGTAATGAAATGAGTTGATAGCTATTGACATCTCCCCTATCACCATTCTTACAGAAGGGTTTAACAATGGCATACTTCAATCTCTCTGGGAAAATGCCTTGAGGTGATGATGAATTACATATTTCAGAGAAGACAGCACTTATTATACAGGAACAAGTCTTTAATTTTCTGTTGGAAACACCATCAAATCCAGATTACCTTTCATTTCTGACAGAATATGTAATCTTGTTACTTTCAGAAGGAGAAGCGGGTGAGACACCTATAGGACAGAATTTGATGTGAGTTGCTTTTTCAACATATTTGAATTTTCTCTTGAAAACTTTGTCCTTATATTTTCTGCTATATTTAAGAAATCATTTTAAACATAACTGCTACCTGTGATGTATGAGGAGTGTTTTTTAAGTAAGTACCATTTTGAAATTAAAAAAAAAAAACTTGCTAAGATATCTCAATAATTTTATTTTTACATGAAAGGCTGTACTTTAATCTACTTTTCTACATAATTTCCGTCAATATTGAGGCACTTGTCATAATGTTGTACCAGTTTTTGAGTACCCTCCTTATAGAAGTCTGCCACCTGACTTGTTAACCACTGCATCACCACTGTTTTGACTTCGTCACCGTCTTGAAGACGCTGACTGCCCAGGTGTTTCTTCAAGTGCAGGAACAGATGGTAGTCACTGGGCGCAAGATTGGGGCTGTATGGAGGATGATCTAGAGTTTCCCATCAAAAAGATGTGGTGACATCTTCGGTCTGATTCGCCACATGTGGACAGGCATTGTCTTGCAGCAAAACAATGCCCTTGCTCAACTTGCCACGTCTTTTGTTCTGAATTGAATGGTGCAGATTGTGCAATATCTTACAGTAAGCTGCTGCATTGATTGTCTCATTATGAGGCAGAAATTTTACAAGCAATACTCCTTTTCTGTCCCAAAAAAAACTGTCCACATGATGCAGTGGTTAACAAGTCAGGCGGCAGACTTCTATGAGGAGGGTATTCAAAAACTGGTACAACATTATGACAAGTGCCTCAATATTGACAGAAATAATGTAGAAATGTAGATTAAGGTACAGGCTTTCATTATTATTATTCTGGATTTACAATGTGAGTACATTTTTCCAGCACCTATTCTAGATTACAGTAAGTCACTAATTATTGTTCTCCACTCTTCTCTATTTGTCCATAAATCTTCCGGAATGTTGTTCTTCCTCATTACTGACTGAACTCCCTGTATCCATGTATCAGGTGGTCGTCCCCTTTTTCTTCTTCCAATTGGTACCCAGTCGATTATGCATTTTGGTAGCCTTTCCTGTTCCATTCGTCTGATGTGTCCATACCATTTAAGTTGTTTGTGCTCGATGAAATCAATAATTGAATTTTTACATTTCATCTTGTCTCTGATTACTTCATTTCTTATTCTTTCTCGTCTTGATATTCTTGCTGAACGTCTCCAGAAATCCATTTCTGTGGCTAATAATTTTGATTTCAGTTGCCATTTTGTTGTCCACACTTCTGAACCATATGTAATAATGCTCCTAACTATTGTTTTAAAGATCCTTATTTTGTTATCAGTTGTTATGTGTTTGTCCCAGAGAATTCCATTCAATAAAGAGTAAAATTATTGAGATATCTGAACATGCCTTCTTTTAATTTCAAAACAGTACTTACTTAAAAAGCACACCTCGTATTATTTATAACCCTTACATTGAAATCAATAGCGATATTATCCTGTTCTGTGGTCTTCTTTTTACTAGAGTCCAAATACACTGAAGAGCCGAAGTAGCTGGTACACCTGCCTAATATCATGTAGGGTCCCCATGAGCATGCAGAAGTGTCACCACATGACATGGCATGGACTCAACTAATGTCTGAAGTAGTGCTGGAGGGAATTGACACAATGAATCCTGCAGGACTGTCCATACACCCATAAGAGAATAACAGGGTGGAGATATCTTCTGGACAGCAAGTTGCAAGACATCCCAAATATGCTGAATAATGTTCATTTCTGGGGAGTTTGGCATCCAGCAGAAGTGTTTAAAATCAAGTACTTCTGAACATGTGAGGTGTCACATTGTCCTGCTGGAATTGCTCAAGCCCACTGGAATGCACAATGGACGTAAATGGATGCAGGTGATCAGACAGGATCCTTACTCATGTGTTACATGTCAGAGTCATATCTAGATGTATCAGGGGTCCTTTATGACTCCAACTGTACACACTCCACACCATTATAGAGCCACCACCAGCTTGAACAGTCCTCTGATGACATGCAGTGTCCGTGGATTCATGAGGTTTTCTCCATACCTATACATGTCCATCCACGCAATACAATTTGAAATTAGACTCATCCAACCAGACAACATATTTTTAGTCATCAACAGTCCAATGTCAGTGCTGACGGGCCCAGGTGAGGTGTAATGTTTTGTGTCGTGCAATCATCAAGGGTACATGAGTGGGTCTCTGGCTCCAAAAGCCCATATCAATGACATTTTGTTGAATGGTTTGCACACCGACACTTGTTGATGGTCCAGCACTGAAATCTGTAACAATTTGTAGAATGGTTGCACTTCTGTCATGTTGAACAAATTTCTTCAGAGGATCTGTTTCTGGCTGCAGCGATGTCGGACATTTGATGTTTTACTGGATTCCTGATATTCATGGTACACTTGTACAAATGGTCTTATGGGAAAATCCCCAGTTCATCACTACCGTGGAGATGCTGTGTTCCAACGTTCATGTGCCAACTGTAACACTACATTCAAATTCACTTAAATCTTCATAACCTGCCATTGCAGCAATCTTCATAAGCTGCCATTGTAGCAGCTGTAACTAATCTAACAACTGCGCCAGACACTTGTTGTCTTACATAGGCACTACTGACTGCATTACTGTATTCTGCCTGCTTACGTTTATCTGCATTTGAATATGCATGCCTATACCAGTTTTTTTGGTGCTTCAGTGTAGATATAAGTCTGTTGTCAGAATTATTGATTTCTGTAATAATGTGCATGTTCTTTGATTTATTTATTTTTTTTTTGACATTTTTTCTTAGGAACTGAGAGTAGTTTTTCTAATTTGCAACTAATGCAGAATTTTCACTTGTTGGTGCCACCAGATAAACTTACTTTTTCCTTTCCAACCTCTAGTGATACATGCTTTGTTACATGGCTGTTTAATGTTATTTCTGATTAGGTTACATGGAAAGCTATTTTTCAATGATACGAAATTATCATGGAATAGATTAATTTTTATGTCAGCATTTGCTTCCTTATAAATTTTGTGCCTGGTAATCTCTTGTACACTTTTCTTAAAAATATTTGTCATCAAGTTATTAATTATTCCAATTTCCACTGAGGAATATCTATACTGTAAGACACTGTATTATTTACCCTAACAAGTTGCGCATTGGAGAGCATTTGTTACTGGGTATCTGTATGTCATTGCCAATTAGAATCTTACTCTCTTTATGAAATGTGTTGGAAAGGTAATTAGTGCCACCAAATTTTAGTATCCAATAAGGCTCCCAAATCATTTTTCCCAACAAAATCCTTTAGGAAATCTACAATGAAGCCACAACAGGCTATGAACTGCTTGCTACTGTCCGACAGATAGTGTAGTAAGGAATCCAAATTCATCATAAACTGTTAAAAATTTCCCAGCGGGATCTATATCTAGTTACAATTATAAGTGAACTATTTTTCAGTGATAATTCATGAGCACACACTTATAATCACTACAGAATCCACTAGTCTTAATCTTTCTGAACTTGTGTTCTGTTAATGTATGAAATAACTCCTCCTTTTCCAATATTACTCCTACATGAGCAAGATGCTGGAGTGTAATATTTTATGTTTGACTACTCTAACTCTGTGGTTATGTGGTGCTCAGATAGGTACAGGTTGTCTATCTTTTCAGTGCTCTCTAATTTCGAAACAGACCAAAAGCTCTTCTACTTTAATATCCTGTTCTCTAATACTGTGATGAAATAAAATAACCTTACTGTACAGTGTATTCTTAAGAATTTTGTGGGGCTCTTATGTTGTATTAACTTCTTTCACAAGAGGGTGCCTGATTCCTGACTGTAACCTAAAAAAGGTACCCCTCTGACACCAGTAACAATAGGGATCCTGCTTCTTGTAATGGTAGGCACTGTACATTTTCTGCTTGGTAAGGCTTGTCTGAAAACTATCTCTAACATGAAGTACTCTATTCAGCTATGATTTGGGTGATGAGACTAGGACATATTAATCCTTGGATTGAGTATTTACTGTTTACTAACATGCTGACTGATTAATGACATTTACATACTATACCACAGTGTGGTGTCTGTGGTGGGTACCAGTACTGCACTATTGTAGCCATTTCAGATCTTAAAATCATGAAAACTCTACAATACAAAAATGAAGAATATGTTGCAACAAAAAATCCCATCTGCACAATTCAGAAAACTCTAAGGAATCAAAGATACTTTTCTTTTCTTTCACAGTCTGCAATATCTTAATTTGAAAGAACAATATCGACATATGTGGTCCATGTAAGGAATCCACTGCAGTGTGGTTTTATTCATTTTAATCACAATATTACATTTTAACAGCTCATCTGGTAGAAGAAATGGTGAGTTTTTGTAACAGATTTAGCTCACTTGGTTGCAATCTGTTCAAACACCACTGCTGTCATGTCACTGAGATGACATTTAGTTATACACTCCTGGAAATGGAAAAAAGAACACATTGACACCGGTGTGTCAGACCCACCATACTTGCTCCGGACACTGCGAGAGGGCTGTACAAGCAATGATCACACGCACGGCACAGCAGACACACCAGGAACCGCGGTGTTGGCCGTCGAATGGCGCTAGCTGCGCAGCATTTGTGCACCGCCGCCGTCAGTGTCAGCCAGTTTGCCGTGGCATACGGAGCTCCATCGCAGTCTTTAACACTGGTAGCATGCCGCGACAGCGTGGACATGAACCATATGTGCAGTTGACGGACTTTGAGCGAGGACGTATAGTGGGCATGCAGGAGGCCGGGTGGACGTACCGCCGAATTGCTCAACACGTGGGGCGTGAGGTCTCCACAGTACATCGATGTTGTCGCCAGTGGTCGGTGGAAGGTGCACGTGCCCATCGACCTGGGACCGGACCGCAGCGACACACGGATGCACGCCAAGACCGTAGGATCCTACGCAGTGCCGTAGGGGACCGCACCGCCACTTCCCAGCAAATTAGGGACACTGTTGCTCCTGGGGTATCGGCGAGGACCATTCGCAACCGTCTCCATGAAGCTGGGCTATGGTCCCGCACACCGTTAGGCCGTCTTCCGCTCACGCCCCAACATCGTGCAGCCCGCCTCCAGTGGTGTCGCGACAGGCGTGAATGGAGGGACGAATGGAGACGTGTCGTCTTCAGCGATGAGAGTCGCTTCTGCCTTGGTGCCAATGATGGTCGTATGCGTGTTTGGCGCCGTGCAGGTGAGCGCCACAATCAGGACTGCATACGACCGAGGCACACAGGGCCAACACCCGGCATCATGGTGTGGGGAGCGATCTCCTACACTGGCCGTACACCACTGGTGATCGTCGAGGGGACACTGAATAGTGCACGGTACATCCAAACCGTCATCGAACCCATCGTTCTACCATTCCTAGACCGGCAAGGGAACTTGCTGTTCCAACAGGACAATGCACGTCCGCATGTATCCCGTGCCACCCAACGTGCTCTAGAAGGTGTAAGTCAACTACCCTGGCCAGCAAGATCTCCGGATCTGTCCCCCATTGAGCATGTTTGGGACTGGATGAAGCGTCGTCTCACGCGGTCTGCACGTCCAGCACGAACGCTGGTCCAACTGAGGCACCAGGTGGAAATGGGAGAATAGCAGCCTGCATTGCTGCGAAAGGTGGATATACACTGTACTAGTGCTGACATTGTGCATGCTCTGTTGCCTGTGTCTATGTGCCTGTGGTTCTGTCAGTGTGATCATGTGATGTATCTGACCCCAGGAATGTGTCAATAAAGTTTCCCCATCCTGGGACAATGAATTCACGGTGTTCTTATTTCAATTTCCAGGAGTGTATTTGTCACACAGAACCTGCATATTTTTATTTAATGAAGTCCATGTAGAAGTGCAAACAGAATTTGATGCATGTATTATTTTAAATTTTGAAATCATGGAATTCTTGTAACCAAGCCAATTAATCCTAAGGATAACATTTCATGTTCCATTCTTTAATGAAATTGAGAGGGTGAAGTATTTAATAATGACATTATTATTACTATTATTATTATTATGACAGAAATTCAACTCAGTTTTCTCTCTCTGTTGAATCGGCATTATTATGTGGTGTGAAACCATGATTCATTACTGAACCAGTCTGACTTAAGATGCTATTACAACACAACAGTTCTTTGCAATTCTTTTACTGCTCATATAAGTGCCATTACAAATCCTGGTTTTGTGAGAACGACCCACATGCCAGAGGCTGTGAAGCAGTTGCTGAATTCTGGAGAGAGGATTCAATACACTTGTACCAAAATATTGTGTCCCAGTAAAGGGTGTTCACTAAACAAGAAGATAAACCATTTCAATATTCTGACTAGTACAGACCATTTAAATACTTGTTAATTATTATTTATTAAGTTTCAGGTCGTATCTCCAGCTAAAATGTTTTGTACTCTCCTCCTACAGAAAGAGGGGGAGGGAGAGACAGAGAGAGAGAGAGAGAGAGAGAGAGAGAGAGAGAGAGAGAGAGAGAGAGCGAGACCATGTGTACGTGTGTGTGTGTGTGTGTGTGTGTGTGTGTGTGTGTGTGTGTGTGTGTGTGTGTGTTTTATGATTTAAATAATAATAATAAAAAAATGCATCTGGTCAGTTAAAGCAAGTGGGTGCAATTAGAGAAACAGAATGCAGGTAAGGAAAATAAATCAGCAAAGGACAGTGAAAGTAAATGCTTGAAGTCACAACAATAAAGAAAAATATCAGCCACAACCATCACTGGATAGTGTACCATTTGTAAAATTTTCTCTCAGTTGTAAATTCTGCACTAAGTTATGGCCTACAATATTTTTTTGTTAATTATAAAATCAAAGTGTGTAGAATCTTATCTTTCCAAAATTACTTTTCTTATATAATTGGAAGCTATACAACATTTTTCGGTAATGGCAAAATGTGGAACATTCATGTATGATTGCCAAAAAAGTGCTACTAGACTGCATCCATTGCTTGCACTGCAAAAAATATTTCAGAACTGATTTACTTTTGTTACACATATAGTTTTTACAAACTGATGGGGGAAAATTTAAATTATTTCCTATTTAACTACATAGTCTTGAATAATGGATCCAAACAGGAATATTACTACCAGTATTCAGTCATATTTGCAGGATAAGATGCCTTGCAAGGTAGAACACAAAAAGTAACTACATACAATCAAATGGGCTCCTATTATTAAAATTGCAACAATAGTTTCCAAATTAGAATTACTCACAGGTTTTGTGGACGTAAATGCTGGTGAGCAAAGCTGTGTGTCACAGACTGTAGGTAACATGTCGCAAAAATTAGAAAGTATGGTCAGAAAGCTGGAAAAACTGTTATAAAAATACTTAACTAATTATTAATCATTACTTATTAAGTTACAGCTAAATGTTGTATACTCTCCTCTCATAAAAAAGTAATAGTAAATATTCAGGAAAGAAAACATCTATAATAACCAAATGAACACCACATAGTTCACCACCTTTTGTTGAGCAGCATATTTGGCAACCAGGTTGTCTAGTGGGTACTTTGACACTGACAATGGTCATTCACCTGGGGGTGTCTCTTTGTGGTTCTGTCCATGTAGAATGATGCACAGTGGTAACAGAAAGTTGTTATCTGATGTGGCTCCACTTGTAGCCCAGCTTCTGCAAGGGGTTTGGAATAAGAGGTGGTGAGTAGAGTGCATTTGAGTGTTCCACAGGCAAAAAGGTTCAAATGTGGACACAAAGCAGTCTGGGTAGGTGGCAGACTGAGACTTTGGAGGGGAGGGGTGAGATGGAAATGACAATGTAGAGGATTTACACATTTCAATTCACAGAATTTTCTTCTAAACTGACAGCTCTGGGTCCTAAAACACTGAAATTCGATAAATTGAGAAAAACAAGAATAAGCTCTGGTCATCTGGTTCCAAGCAACTAAAGCTATCCTATCATTTAACATAAAACATTGTCAAATTTGTTGGCATACTACAATTCATACACATATTAGTCTCTTTTTACTTCTGAAATTATTTTGAAACCAAAACACAAATTGATATCATCATTTTCTTCAAATGAATATTTTTAGTTTTAACTGAAAATATGTAAACATCTGTAATATTATTAAATTTAAAAATTAGTTTTTGAAATTTTAAGATTAGTCAGAACACAACAACTGCAATGAAATCATTAATTTCATTTAATGCAATCATAATGAAAAATCAGCACTAAGAGGTAAGTAGGAAATAGTTTTGATTATAAAAAAATATAATGTAAAAATTCATCATAACTTCCACAGATATTTTTATTTATTTGAACACAAAGTACACACCAGAAGAGAACATAGTTTGAGCACAAAAGAATCTGTTGTACCCACAGACATTATCTCTAAATATACACTCCTGGAAATGGAAAAAAGAACACATTGACACCGGTGTGTCAGACCCACCATACTTGCTCCGGACACTGCGAGAGGGCTGTACAAGCAATGATCACACGCACGGCACAGCGGACACACCAGGAACCGCGGTGTTGGCCGTCGAATGGCGCTAGCTGCGCAGCATTTGTGCACCGCCGCCGTCAGTGTCAGCCAGTTTGCCGTGGCATACGGAGCTCCATCGCAGTCTTTAACACTGGTAGCATGCCGCGACAGCGTGGACATGAACCATATGTGCAGTTGACGGACTTTGAGCGAGGGCGTATAGTGGGCATGCGGGAGGCCGGGTGGACGTACCGCCGAATTGCTCAACACGTGGGGCGTGAGGTCTCCACAGTACATCCATGTTGTCGCCAGTGGTCGGTGGAAGGTGCACGTGCCCGTCGACCTGGGACCGGACCGCAGCGACGCACGGATGCACGCCAAGACCGTAGGATCCTACGCAGTGCCGTAGGGGACCGCACCGCCACTTCCCAGCAAATTAGGGACACTGTTGCTCCTGGGGTATCGGCGAGGACCATTCGCAACCGTCTCCATGAAGCTGGGCTACGGTCCCGCACACCGTTAGGCCGTCTTCCGCTCACGCCCCAACATCGTGCAGCCCGCCTCCAGTGGTGTCGCGACAGGCGTGAATGGAGGGACGAATGGAGACGTGTCATCTTCAGCGATGAGAGTCGCTTCTGCCTTGGTGCCAATGATGGTCGTATGCGTGTTTAGCGCCGTGCAGGTGAGCGCCACAATCAGGACTGCATACGACCGAGGCACACAGGGCCAACACCTGGCATCATGGTGTGGGGAGCGATCTCCTACACTGGCCGTACACCACTGGTGATCGTCGAGGGGACACTGAATAGTGCACGGTACATCCAAACCGTCATCGAACCCATCGTTCTACCATTCCTAGACCGGCAAGGGAACTTGCTGTTCCAACAGGACAATGCACGTCCGCATGTATCCCGTGCCACCCAACGTGCTCTAGAAGGTGTAAGTCAACTACCCTGGCCAGCAAGATCTCCGGATCTGTCCCCCATTGAGCATGTTTGGGACTGGATGAAGCGTCGTCTCACGCGGTCTGCACGTCCAGCACGAACGCTGGTCCAACTGAGGCACCAGGTGGAAATGGCATGGCAAGTCGTTCCACAGGACTACATCCAGCATCTCTACGATCGTCTCCATGGGAGAATAGTAGCCTGCATTGCTGCGAAAGGTGGATATACACTGTACTAGTGCCGACATTGTGCATGCTCTGTTGCCTGTGTCTATGTGCCTGTGGTTCTGTCAGTGTGATCATGTGATGTATCTGACCCCAGGAATGTGTCAATAAAGTTTCCCCTTCCTGGGACAATGAATTCACGGTGTTCTTATTTCAATTTCCAGGAGTGTAAAATGAGCAATGTGGTACCAGTCTACTAGCACTGTGGCAGACAAAAGTCCAAATTTCTATCCAGTCAGCCAGCCACATTTAGGTTTTTTATGGTTTTTCTAAACTGCTTAAGACGAATTCCTGGAAATTTCCTTTGAAATTAACACAAATGACTTCCTTCTCCATTTTTTTCCTTAAATGAAGTTTAGTTTAGCTTTTCTCGTGTTCAGTGACAATTCATGTTCAGTGAGAACTCAGATTCATGAAATCTCATCATGATGTGGAATATGTCAGAAGGTTTACAAAGGAGATACACTTTCTCTGTCAAAACGTAGCTACCCAGCTAGCCATTTGCATAACAACTTGGTTTGAATGTTCAAAAACATAAAACTGTGTACTTCACAAAACAAAAAAGTATAGTATCATAAGACTACAGTATCAATGCCTCAGAGCTGGAATCAGATGACTTGCACAGATACCTGGGTATAACACTTTGTAGTGAGAGAATGGTCACACTAAATAGAGCTAGCAGGGAAATTATGCAGATAAGGTCAGCATGGGTGGTCACAGGTTTACTTGACCCTTGGGAGCATGTCACACAGATACTGAGGAAACTGAACTAGCAGGCATCGTGATAGACACAAACTATCACTAGAAAGTCTACTTACAAAGTTTAGAGGACCAGCTTCAAATTATGAATCTAGGAATATACTACAACATACTTCATATCTCTCCTGCATAGATCATGAGCCCAAGATCAGATTAATTACAGTACACACAGAACCAGCTTTAAATTATGAATCTAGGAATATACTCCAACATACTTCATATCTCTCCTTCATAGGTCATGAGCACAAGATCAGATTAATTACAGCACACATAGGGTCATTTAAACAGTCTTTTTCCCATGCTCCATAGGGTAAATATGGGAGAGGTGCCACATGCAGTATAGACAGCATGCTCTGCGTAGTTTCGGCAAACACTGACACAGTATGTGTGTATCGGCACTGCACTTGGTCAGTGGATGGGAAGTTTTACATAAGCTCTGGGGGAATAACTGAGATATGTCTATAAACATTAATACACAACCATTTTTAAGCATAATGATTAGTCCTTAATGTATTTTAAATAGTCAGATATGAAGTCTGTTCAAAAAATTGTGGAACTTTGTCCACAAAATTTTTCTATGCTTACCTTTTACTTACTGTGCATGGCCCCCTTTGAAATAGTCTCATTCAAAATTGATACACCACTCCCAATGCCATTTCCACTTCCAGAAGAAGTCTTGGTACACCTCTTGCTGGATCGCGTGAGGTGCCGTCTGTGGATTTTCTTTTATCTCATCTACCGTTGCAAATCTTTGTGCTTCCAATGGGGTTTCCAACTCTGGGAATAAGAAAAAGTCCACAGGGGGCAAGTCTGGAGAATTCGTAGGATGAGGCAGCACAGTGACTTCGTTTTTTGTGCAATAGTCATGCGCAAACAGGGATGAATGTGTGGGTGCATTATTGTGATTCAAGAGCAATGAATTTTCTCACCATATTTCAGGCTGTTTCCTTCTTATATTTTCTCTCAGGCATTGCGACATGTCCTGATAGTACCTTAATTAACATTTGTCTCTGATGAATGAATTCATGATGAACTAATCCTTCAAAGTCAAAGAAAACTATCAGCATGGCTTTGACATTTTTCGTGACCTGATAAGCTTTTTTTGATCTTGGAGAACCTTTCTGACCCTTTGTGAAGATTGAACCTTGGTTTCAACATTACAACCATAGACCCACATCTCATCACTAGTTATGATTCTCTTAAGGAACATCTTACTCTCATTTCCGTGATCCTAAAGCTCTACATGGATTGCAAGGCAAAGGTCTTTCTGGACTTGGCTCACGTGCCATGGGACAAACTTAGCAGCAACAAGTTGAATTCCACAATGCTGTGTCAGGATTTCATCACATGATCCAACTGAAATGTTGCATTCTTCTGCAATCTCTTGGACAGTCAATCTTTGATTGGTATGCACCATTTCATTGACATTCTTGACATGAGTGTCATCGGTAGATGTAGAAGGGCATCCTGAATGAGGGTCACCTTTAACTTCCATCCGGCCATTTTTAAACCATGAGAACCACTTGTAACAAGGCTTCCTGCATCATTTGGTGTGTCTCTGTAAAGGTTTTCTTGAGTTTCACACAAAATATAATGCAGACTTGTTACTCCCGTAACACTGCCATCTCAAAATTCGCAAACTGTGTGACACAGTGTTCTACTCAATACAGCACTGAACAATAACTAACAGACATACAACAATGAAACTTCTGGCAGTTGCACATTAAAAACATGCAAGTGCAGGGACGCAAGCCACAGTTTGCTCCAATACACAAATGACATGAAATTATGAATGTTCCAGAATTTTTTGAACAGACCTTGTATTTCCAGATGTTTGAGTAGTTGTATTAACAGTAAGTTCTATTGGGCATATTTTGATTTTAGTGTGGCCATCTTGGACAAATTAGATAATGGTTTTAAACATTTCAGACACAGATGATGACATAAAAGAAACAAAAAAAGTATCCCTACACATGTATAAGGAATGCAGCAGAGAATTGTACCTGAAAAGAGAGAGAGAGAGAAAGGGGGAAGGGGAAAGTGAGAGAGAGAGAGAGAGAGAGAGAGAGAGAGAGAGAGAGTGAGGGGGGGGGGGGGGGGAGATAGCTGCTCATGTTGTGCAGCTCGTAAGCTTTAATTATACAAAGGTTGCACAGATTTATATGTGTTGTCTTGATTGTTGCCAAGAAAATAGAAAGAAAACCAAATAAACCAAGTTTGTAGGTCTCACATTTGTTTTTGATTTAATATTTCACTAGGAATTATTGAGTGCGTTAACTTAAGATAAATGGATTACATGTCTTAGTTTTAATGTTCTCAACTATCAATAAGTAAACTAGTTATCAAAAACAATGAGCTACTTAGGTATATGAATAAGATATTATTAAAAAAAATTATTGTTAACATTTCATCATTATTTCTTTGCCCCCACAGCATATTTATAACCAAAAACGTATTTACAAGTACATGCATATAGGTTTTGACTTAAAAACCAAGATAAGTTTGCAGTTTTTAGCATGTAGCATATCACCCACAGCACAAGGGATAGAAGTCTCAATGTAAAGATGTTTTCATGGTTGAATATTATGTTTAAACGTTACACTGAAAAAAATTCAGAAAAATTGATAGACAACTGGTGTGTTTAGCGGTTAAAAAAAAAGTTTTAGTAAAAGTGCACCATAGGGTTTCAAATATAGGAAGAAGCTCTCTTAAAACTTGTATGATGGGAAGTAGCATCTGCTGTTCAGTGCACAGGAGTTTGCAGAATATGGATGTAGATGTGAACTAGATTTCTTCTTCTTCTTCTTCTTCTTCTTTTTATTTTATTTTTTTAAACAGTGACTGAAGAAAACTGCAACACCAAGAAGTTGTGCAACATAAACAAAGGTTGGTAGGCATGTTATCAGATCTGATTTAAATACATGCCTGTGACAGTAGTGAGTAGCAGCTACCTTTGAGATTGGATGTGGTGAGTTGATGTTAGTCAAGATGTCAGGGATGCCCTTAAAAAAGGCCATAAAAAGCCATTATCAACATCTCACTTAGTTTGAATTAGGTCATATAATACAGCTACAAGAAGCTGGATGTTCCTTCTGCAGTATTTCAGAAAGACGTGACAGGAATGTAGCCACTGTGCATCCCTGCTGGCAGTGTTGGTCACAAGAAGGTATGGTCGCAGGAAGACCAGGCTCTGGATGGCCAGGTGGCAATACTGAGAAGGAAGACCATCATGTTTGGTGTCTGGTTCTGGTGCATTGTACCGCATCTACAGCAGCAATCTGACCAACAGTTGGCACTACAGTGAGACAATGAACTGGTAAAAATCAGTTACTTCATGGTCAGCTCTGAGTCAGACTCCCTGTAGCATGCATCCCACTGACTCCAAGCCACCACCACTTGTGACTTCAGTGGCGTCAAGCAAGAGCTCATTGGATGGCAGGGTGTAGGTCTGCTGTCTTTTCTGATAAAAGTTGGTTCTGCCTCAGTGCAATTAATGGTTAGAAGGTGTCCGGTTGAGATCTTGCAACAAACCTCTCTGCATGCTAGACATACTGGATCTGCATCAGGAGTTATGGTCTGGTGTGCGATTTTGTAAGACAGCAGGAGCACTCTCATGGTTATCCCATGCACCCTGACTGCAAAACTGTACATCAGTCTCATGATTTAACCTGTTGTGCTGCCATTCAGGAACAGCATTCCAGGGGGTGTTTTCCAACAGGATAATTCTCACCCCACAAATTGCTGTTGTAACCCAACGTGCTCTGCAGAGTGTCTACATGTTGCCTTGATGTGCTTGATCACCATATGTGTCATTAGTCGAGCACATATGGGTCAACATCAGATGACAACTCCAGCATCATCCAGAAACAGTATTAACCATCCCTGTGTTGACTGACAAAGTGCAACAGGCATGGAACTCCACCCCACAAACTTATATTTGGCAGCTGTACAACACAATGCCTGCACATTTGCATGCTTGTATTCAATATTCCTGCAGTTACACTGGTTATTAATGTACCAGCATTTTACATTTGCAATGGCTTACCTCGTGCTTACATCAACCTGTGATCTAGCAATGTTAATCACTTGAATATGTTACCTAGACTAATGTATACCCAAAATTTCATTATTCTACATTAATTACTGTTTGGTGTTGTTTTTTCCATCAGTGTATCAAACTATAACAATGTCTCATCAGTGAAAGCCAACCACATACATACTCAGATATTCAGCTGTGGACTAGAGGTAGTTGTCAAGTAAAAATAATTTCAGTTTGTTTTTCAAAAATTCATTATATGCTAGCATCTTTAATTCACAGGGAAGGCAGTCAAATATTTTTATGGCTGCAAACTTTTCTCCTTTCTTTACAAAAGTAAAATTAAGTTACGGATAGTGGAGGCCTTTTGTGTTCCTAGTGTTACATTTATGAATGCTAACACTATTTACAAATTGTGCCTGATTTTTCACAATTTAAGAAATCTCGTAAGAGATTAATGTAAGGTTGTTTATACTATGCCTAATTTTGCAAACAGTTGCCTACAAGTACAAGAAGTTGAGGATGAACACCAGGTATTATGCTTACAGCCAGGGTGGTGGTGGCAAGGGGGGGGGGGGCTATGGAAGCTACAGCCCCCCCCCCCCCCCCAGTGGGGTACCATATTACACTGGATAAAATGACTTCAGAAATCGGCGAATATATTAATTCAACAGATTCAGAAGGAGAGCTGAAAATATAGAAGAAAAAGTGGATTGATGAAAGTAAAAGATCTGAAACAGCAACTGAAGATTTAAAGAACTGTGACAAGCAGATTTCCCAAATGTATATGCTTTACTTTTAATATTTGGGACTATTCCTGTTATTGCAAGCACTCCTGAACAAAGCTCCTCTACTTTGAGATGAATAAAGACTTATTTGCGTAACACAATGGGGCAGGTGAGACTAAATGGATTGGCTCTTGCAAATATCCATAAAGAAAGAGATATGGACAATGAAAATATCATTGACATATTCAGTAAAAAGAAACAGAGATGAATGAGCATAACAAATTGGGCAGAAGACGGAAATAACCAGGGAATTGTGTAAGAGAATTTTTTTATATTCGTGTCAAGTTCGCCTCTGCTTACAGCATGTTTCTGTGTAAAGGGTATTTGTGCCTATGACCAATGAGAAATTATTTAATTTATAAAACCGTACAGTAGAGTACAGTGCAAAATACATACAACATGATATGGCACAGAATAAAAGCTGTATTCTGCTCAAATGGTACACAGCAAGAAAGCATGTCTGCTTGATCTAAAACCAAAGAGTGCAGCTCCACAGATAATCCCTAGAGAAGCAAGATCAATTGTCAGTGGGGTTATACAACATGGTGTCCCCATGGAGCCCACTCTCCACTCCCCTCTCCCCCCATTGTGTGGAGTACTGGGGGAAGGTGATTGCTGCGGTCTGATGACGGTGCAATAATATGGCATATGTGGGATAGTAGGGGCTGATGTTTTGTGGGCATCGAACATAGTAGTATCTGCACTAGATGCATCAGAGCTACCGAGGTCTGGCTACTGTTGCACAGCATTAAGGTGATAATCTTGCAGGTGTGCGTCAATCTGGCCATGGCAAAACTGTTGTGGAATGTCAGTTTTTGGGGGCATTCTGATGGGGTCAGATTGCGAGGAATGTTCTTTGTGTTTCTCGATTGTGATGGCAGAGGGATGTGATGTTCTGGGGGCAGTGGTTGTGAGAAAACCGTCGGGGGACAGCTGTGATTTGATGGCTGCCCCATCCACATCACTGGGCAGTTTATAGGAACATGTGAAAACCAGCTGATGAAACCGTTCCCAGCGTCACATTCGGGACATTGATCTTTGATGACCAGGAATTTATTGAGTAATTTGACAAAAAGATCATTGGAATGAAAGTCTTTGGGGTTGAGTTGCAGTACAAAATCACTGATGGCCACAGTGTGTCTGGTTGAGTTTCCATGTTGGATGGTGGAAGGTGTAGTTGGTAGACAGGTCATCCTGAAGCATTGGCACAGCTTAGAGAGGCTTTATATATACTGTGCTAGGTGTTCCAGTCAATAGTATTCAAATAAATGTGTGCTATAGTTAAGAACATTGGGTGGATCTGTATGAGGAGGATGTAATTTGGGCCAACTTGTATCGTCATAAAGTGTGACATGCTTGCAAACTACTAGTGCCATATGGAGGAAAATTACAGGGATGCTATGAGGTTGTGAAGGTGGGATCTCAACATAAGAAATGTGTTCTTTTACCCTAATGATGAGGGCGGGAAGTTCGGGGGTTTCCGTCAGAGGCACTTGTAGCATGAAGTCGACAGGAAGAGCGAATAACTTGCCATACAGAACTTCAGTGAGGGAGGCATGGTGACTGTTTTTCTTGGCAGTGCATATGCCTTATAGCTCCATGGTTGAGACCTGGTGCACTGTTCCATTTCTGATGGCACACTGGGTGAATATCATTCGAGGGGAAATCAAGGATGGTTGACACACGGGGTGCAGGATGGGAGGGGGGAAACATTTGAGTAGGTGGTATGTTACTAACCTTGCTGGTATGTGAATGCTGTGTAGGTGTTGGTGGTTTCTCAGAAGCTGCTGTATACACATCAGAAGGGTGTTGCACCAGCATTGTTAAAGGATGTCATGCTGTGGTGAGCTCCTCAGACGGTTTTTGGGTTGCCAGTAATATTGTTTCATTCTCCTGTTTGAAGCACAGAGACTCCAGTCAGATCTCAAGGAAAAGAAACTGATTTTGTTGAGTTTTCGTGAGTGAGCTGATTCAGTTAAGTAGATGATGATAATGGTTATCCATTTAGGAATGCTGCTGTATGTCGAGTGGAGAAGATGTAGTGAGGTTGTGTTGTGTTTCCAGGAGAGGATGGCCAATGATGCCAGCAACTTTGCATCTGGTGTCATGTTGAATCAGTGTGCTGTCGGACAAGTCCACTAGAAGCTGGGAATGGCAGAATGAAAAGTTTGGCAGTGACTATCCATGTAGACAGACAGCTTGCTAGTTGTCATATCCATGTAAAAGTAGCTCAGTGACTGCACCTAGGTTTGTAGACCACATGACTGCTTTCGAGTGGTACTACCTTTGACAGGACCTTGACAGGACTACTGTAGGTGGTAGGTTACATTAGAAGTACTTTTCATTCCAATACATCCATTGTGAGGTGGTGTTCCTGAATGTAGACCACGTCAGAAAAACACACTAATTACAAAGGAATGTGATAATGTACCTCCCACAGACTCCAAGTGATGAGACCTTCATGAATGTGGAATACGTCAAAAAAATCTGAAACATATTTTCACTTAACCCTTGCAATACCATGTGCTGGGGGTGAGGTTACTTTATTTTCATCTTCTGAAAATATTGTAATGTAGTCAAGTTACTTTTTATTTTAAAATTTTGAAAGAAAAATATTTACTGTTTTAAGAATTCTTCTACCAGATTCCATACATGTTTTAAATTTTTCAGCTAAATGTAACCCAAAAATTTAAGCAAGCTGATGTCACTTTCCCCGAAGAATGCTGTGTTCAGATTTTGAGGTTCAGAGCCTTACATGTCCATATCTCTTTAAAAAAAAAAAAATATGTTGAGAGTAAAAGTTAACAGTAACAAGATCAGCATTTTCAAATTTTTTTGTGGTCATGAAGGCAGTAGAACATGTTGTTGGAAGTGCACTGATATTGGTAAGATGTGCTAAAAGGTATTTTCAGGTTCTGGACTCCATGAACACATCAGTACCTCTTTAAAAAGTAGATTGTTAAGATAATTCAACAACAATTAATGAATTTTGTTATTTTTTAGATTTTTTTGTGGGCATAAAGGAACCTCCCACATTTTGTAATGTGTGTAATGGAAAATGCCTTGGTATTGCTAGAGTTAAATGGTAATAAATAGGCCTACCTTGCAAGAAAACATGTAAGTGTTCAGTACACTGAGATGCATATGATAAATCTTAGGCTATTGTAACCATGCATCATCAAACAGAAAAATCATTTTACAACACTTACTTACAATGATAGGAGCCAGACTATATTAACACTTGAATTATTTGATATTACTAGTAACAAATACATATCAGTTGGTTCTACTATGAAATTCATCAATAGAGTAGAAGAAGTTGGCCATTAATAAATCCTGTTGGCAGCTCTTAAACTGAACTTCATTAGAAGTTAAATATGTTATGGCTGCTGGCATGTCATTGAAAATGTGTTTTCTTGAATAAAAGACAATTTTTAGACCAAAATAAATAACTTTCAGTCTTTGTGAAGATTATTTTTAGTTACAGTATTAATTAAATGCACTGAACCATTGTTTGAAAAAGGCATGCATTTTAATGACAAATTTCATAAGGGTATAAATATTTAGGAAGCAGCAATTAACATCTCCTGCTCCCTATACAGGCTTCTGCAGGCTGTTCTCAAGTATGCACAACAAATAATTCACATTATGCCTATACATTTTTGGATCCAGAAAACTTTAGTTTGGCTAGATGAGTTACCCCAAAAATAACCCAATATGATGCTATGGAATGAAAGTAAGCATAGCCTAGCATAGTTTTTATTTTTATTTTTATATACCTAAGTCTGACAACATTTACATTGCACATAAAGATATACAATTTTGTTTTTGTGCTTGGCCACAACCTCTAAAAATTTCGTAAGGGGAAATATGGTCCATAGGAAACTGTAGTATATACATAATAATAAATATTACAACTTACTGTGGATGAGGTTTTCCTTCACAGAACAAAGAGATTTGTTTAGACACTTGATCAGTTCTGTGGTATACTCCTCCCAACTGAATTTATTATCAAGCCGTAATCCCAACCATTCAACACTGTCAACTATTTCTCTTTGTCATCATATTTGAGGCTTATACTAGCAAGAAACATCTTACAAGTTCTAAACTGCATGTAGTGTGTTTTTTCAAAGTTTAGTGACATAGCATTTGCTATGAACCATTTATTAACAACCTTGAAAATTTAATTAACTGATCTATCTAAAAGTATGATTGATTTCCTATTTACTGCAATGTTTGCATCAGCTGCAAACAAAACTTAGCACCTGGTAATGTTACAGATGAGAAAGCACTGATATACACAGTAAATAGTGAGCTACAATGGAAACTTATGGGACACCACATGAAATTAGTTCCCAGTTGGATGATGCCTGATATATGCCTCTCTTCTAATGACCACCATTTGTTTCCTGTCACATATATAGGATATGAACCATTTTGCAGCATTTCCTGTTACACCATAACATTCCAATTTACTTAAAAAGACATTGCCTTTGACAGATCACAAAATATACCAGTGGTTCACAGTTTATTGTCTAATGAATTAAGTACATTCTCGCTGTATATGTAGATAGCCTTTTCAATATCACAAATCTTGAGAAATCCAAAGTGTAACTTTCATAATATATTATGTGTTGTCATATGGTTAAAAAGCCAACTATATTTACCTTTTCTCAAATTTTTGAGAATTCTAGCAAAACTGAAATTGGATGGACATTTGATAGTATTTGTTTATCTCCTTCCTCAAACAAAGCTTAACTTCAGTCTATTTCAGCAGATCATGAAATGTTCTGCTGATAAACGTCTGGTTACACAAACTTAACACGTTTCTAAACTCGGAAGCACACTCTTTAATTTTGTTGATTTTTTTTTTTTTTTCATGACCACCAGTTTTTTTTTATTTTTTTTTTTTTATTATTTTATAGATTTATGATGGACATGACTTCTCCTCAAGCAGTGAAGGGCACATTCATGTTGCTGAGGGGGAGGTCAATATCAAGGAAGGTGGCTTGTTGCACTGAGGACCAGGTGAAGCAAATGGAGGACATCGTATTGAGGTCCTGGAGGAATGTGGACAGTGTGTCCACACACTTGCTCCAGATCATGAACATCTCTTCAACGAATCTGAAGCAGGTGAGGGATATGAGATTCTAGGTGGTTAGGGAGGATTTCTCTAGATGGACCATGAATAGGTTAGTGGCTATCAATTGCTGTTCCAAGGATTTGTTTGTAGGTGATGCCTTCACAGGAGAAATAACAATGGGTGAAGACATAGTTGGTCATGGTGACCAGAAAGGAGGTTGCAGGTTTGGACTCAGTTGTGCACTGGGAAAGGTAGTGTTTAATAGTGACAAAGCAATGGGATATTAATGTACAGGATGGCGGCACAGACAGCTATGGGCAGAATGACGGGTGGTAAAGAAACAGGAACTGTGGAGAGTTGGTGGATGAAACAGGTTTCTTTTATATAGGAGGGTAGGTTACAGGTTCAAGAAAGTGTTGGTTCACAAGGGCAGAGATTCTCTCTGCAGCTGTCACCTCCCCTCTTCTCTCCCACCCTCACCACGGCTTCCCAATGCTGCATCTCACACCCTTATCCTGTCCCCACCACATCCCTGCATGCTCTCACAGGCATATTCCCCCTTCACCTACCCCATTATCTAAACCCCTATGCCTTCTCCTCGTCCCCACTACCCACCTCAGCTAGATTGCTGCTCATGTCAGTAGCTGTGATGCCTTAGCAACCAGAGATAGTGACAGTAGTGTGTGTGTGTGTGTGTGTGTGTGTGTGTGTGTGTTCATATAACTTTGAGAAGTAAATATAAATATGGGGTTAATGTCTGTGTAATATTACTATCATATTTCCCTAATTTGTTTTGAACTGTAATACATAGCCTAGGTTAAATATTAAGAGATTTTATGATGACTTGTCCTATATTACAAGTACACACAGACTGCTCATGAAGAAGTCAAACAGATCCAAATAAAAGTCAATGAATCAATCACTACCAGCCAGTGCCCTTCAACACTGACACAAAAATCTTTTATTTGAAGGTGCTGTTTCTGTAAGGTTATACCACTAGACCAATTGGAAATATTTATTCAAGAATCACTATGTGTAATCTAATTGATGAGATTTCAAAAGCAGGTTCAATCCCTCAATTGCTATGGGGACTTCTGTTGTGAGTTGCCCATATTATCTACAAATAGCCTACAGTGTTCCTAGTTCAGTTGTGAAGACTGCAAAAAAATTAAAATCAGTTATTTACATCCCATGTGAGACAGACTAATAACAGTTCGAAATCGTAAATAAGATAAAGAAAGACAGAAGATTTGGCTTTAACGTCAAATCGACCAAATCATCATACGATCAAAATTGTACAGTTCATTTTCTGTCTGGTTTGTATTGTGATAATTTGTACATAACTAGCGTGCATCAAAAACATCGGGAATGTATTGACACTCTTTACTTAGTTGTTTTTCGTTCTGCGTAGTGAACAACAAAACCATTGTGATGGTAAAGTCCCAAATCATTATACCGCAGCAAACATTTCCTATGACTTCGTTTATGACGCAGGTTTGCTGGAAATTCACTTTCGTGTGCCTAAGCTATAATTTGGTGTTGATTTACGTGTCAACTAATGTTTCTCTGTTGCTACACTAGAGTTGCTACCGAGGAATGCGTGCATTTTTGTCTAGACACTGTGCCCCTATCTTTTCCCATTTCACTAACAGCTAAATGAATTTCACTATCCTACCACTGCAAACACAATATTGTACTTATTTTTGATCGGTTCCATCATTTTACAATGTTAATATTTGGTGCGGTTGGGTTTACTCTAATTAACGAAATCAAACAACAATGTAGCCTCGTAACACCAAATTTATTACATTTTTGGTTATATCATTAATAAGCTTTGAATATCGATGACAATACTTATACATATGCAAAAAAATTATCGGGTGCCAAAACCAGGAACCGCACATGAGACACTTTATAAGAAAAGAAAGGAAAAGATCGTATTAAGCTTCCGTTAAGTAACTACCCACATTCACATAGCACTAATAAGCAACGGATCACTTTTACAAACGCATAAACATCAATAACATCCATGTTTTGTCTAATATCCCGTTACTGCTTAGCCACGACCACCTATATTAGATGGAGGATGCAGTGATTTAGCGCACTTGTCTGTGATCGTCTGACATCATGCAGCATCACTCAGAGTCTCAGACACTCACAGCAACGATGATGAATCACTACGGACTACGACACGGCCTGTATCACGGCCGCCTGTAATACAGGCGGCCGTGCCTGTATACAGGCGGCCGTGACTATGGTGTAGTGTCGGTTTGTGTCTCAGTTCGAAAATTTTGGAACTGTATCAACACTATTGTTACGAAAAATGAATGAGTCCCATGGATGCTGCGGAACTCTCCGAAAGTCTTTATATAAATTTTATCTGTAGCATTCAAAAACATAAAAAGCTATACATTATGAAGGGAAACAAAAACCAATCAATCTAGTTATAATTCATGTAAAGCTAACGAGGACAGTGTACCTACATGGGAAATGCGCATGTTTGCATATTACAGCGTTAAAAAAATATGATTGCTTTTGATGATAGTCATGTTTAATGTGCAAAATAAATAAGTTACGCACAGAAATTAAAAAGTATATGTAGTGTCCCCCCTTACATATTTAAAACAAAATTACTTCCACGTCAAGACTTTGTAATTCCTGCATTTACAATAAGATATTTTTCTATATTAGTTCCACATGTTCATGGTTCATTTGCTGAGGCCGTCCATGCTGGGTAGGACGTAGACCTCTCTGACGAAGGATGGCTATCATTTTTCTATTGCACATTAGTTTTGCAGTTTAATGTATGTTATTTCGAAAATTATGGATTAATTCTGAATTTTTGGGTTTCTCTTCATAGATTCAAGTACTCCGCCCAATTTCCAACGTCGCAGATTTATTATTGGATAATCTGACCCTACTCTTGATATAACCTCAATGCGCGTTATTGATAAAGAAATAAGTTGAGTCTTGTTTCCGGATAGCATCACCAATATGAATCTTTATAGACTCTGGTGTAATATTCATTTATAAATGTACCTATTACAGTATCGTTTTCTACTTTATTTGATCAAAAAACTTTCTTCGCTTTTTTACTATTTTGCCACTAAGCTATTTGGCTTGCATAATTGAATATACATTAGCAACCTGCTTAACTGCTGACCCCGGAGTGGAAACCTGTCCTTGTCTGGACATATGCTTCAGCCACAGTCCATCAAATTCCATACTCTCTGGCGGTAGATCTTTAGGCTCTTGTGTTTTGTCACAGAAATGACGCTTTGCGTATATTCTGCTGTATTGAATGATGTCTGTGCACTGTACATCTCTTCATTTTCCAAATACGCGTAGCAGGATAGCAGGGATTTAATTACACTAGTATAATGCTCGCATATACCGATAATCTTAGTAAAATGAATGTATACAAAAATGGGATGGTCGTAATTGACAGCCAGTCCGTACTGGTTGTTGTAGTTACTTGGAAAAGCTTTGTTTGAGAAAATTTTGCACGATAAATTACACCGCCTACTCAGGATAATTTAAAGACGAGACCGCAGTCCTAAATACGCTGATACTTAAAAAAAAAAGGCTGCAATCATCTTCGTATTTTGGCAGTTGTGTTCAAGTAATCGATCCAGCGGTGCTTAAAGTCATGAAAAACAGTTTTATTTACATATATTCGATGACATTGAAGAGTTCAGTCTGGTTTAATGAGGGACGTAAGTCATTTCGTTGTTTTGTTAGGTTGAGAGAAAACGGTGGAGGGGATGAGGTGAGCTTATTGCTATCGCCATCGTTGATGGTGGTGTTGCGTCGTAGATGCGGGCGGCTACAGAAGTTTTTCGCAGAAGTAGTGGATGTTTTGGGTTTTGAAAGTACCACTGTGTAATTTATTACGAGATAGTGGAAGCTATTTTCGTTCAAGATATTACTTCACGTCCCAGAGGTGGGTATAGAATAGAAAATAAGAGAAATTTGTGTTCTAGCCTGAGATGTCTAGGTAAGCTGCAGGAATATGTGTGTGCGCATGCGCAGACTTGCAGAAGGCTGTGATGTACACAAACTCACGTGGAATAACACATACATAGTATTTGTCATTAGTTGTGCAGATATTGACATGATTCACACAAAGAGTGCGTTTTTCCGTTAGTTAAACAGTTGTCAACGCTGAAGAATTATAATTTTACACATGTTTATGTTACGAAATGATTTAAATTTTGATTAATAAAGTGCACTAAGGGGTGTCCCTAGCAGAAATCTGATCGTGGCCATGAATGGTGTTGTTATAAACACGATAATGCTAGCAGCTTTAAAGAAACTAATGATTCCTGCATTTTATCTCAAGTAATGAGCTGCTTCACAGTTGACAGTTCAGCGTTGTATAATATCGACATGTCTAGTATTATAGTTTACCATTTGTTTCTATTACTTTTCAGGAATGTCAGATACTCAGATTGAAAGACCTGTAAAAATGGAAAATACTGACGATAAAGAAACTTCCTTGACGAAAAGCTGTGCAAAGGAAACTGAAAAAATGAACAATAAGAAATTTCCATTAAATGCATCGACTAAGAAGGGCAAGCATGAAAATGAAGCCAGATTCAAATTCGGAAGAAAGCGTTCTCAGAGTTTCATTGCAGGCAACGGCAAATTTTTTCCGCCGTATAAAAGAAGGAAAAAAGACAGTATAATACCACCGACAAAGTTTCTTCTCGGCGGTAATATCAGAGATCCTTTGAATTTGAACAGCCTGCAAGATGAAGAAATAAACAAGTAAGTGTACCATTGACCATGGTTTAATGGTCATAAGACACATTTGAATTATTAAGCAATATTAGTCTTATTTGCAAAGCAAAACAGTAAGCCTTTTTCAGTGTCAAAGAAGCCCATGAATGGCATATAGTGGTAGCTGATACAAACTTGTAGCCACTACAGAATGAAGTGAACCAAACACAAGTTGTTGTTGTTTTGTGTGTGTGTGTGTGTGTGTGTGTGTGTGTGTGTGTGTGAAAATAAAAATTCAAACATTTACTAATTTTGTTTGTTCAGGGCCATGAATGCTGTTACACCAAAGTCTTCACCACTTCCAACGCCCCATCACCGGAAAGGTGAAATTGAAGTTATTATTCCGCCAAATTTAAGGGATCCACTAAATTTAATATCGGGTGCAGATGATGCAGAATACGAACAGCAACTTGTTTCTCCAACCAAGAAGGGCAGAAAGTCTAGGAACAGGAAAAAGAAACGCAATTCATCTTCTGGTGGTTCAACTAAAGATGACAGTGTTGATAATGGTGTCTCTGGAGGTGCTGAATCTGCTGTAGCTGTTGAAGAGACCCAAGATAATGAGAAGGATGTTGTTATAGAATCAGCTACACAAATTGTTCAAACTGTAGAGGATAATGATGCAAAAGAGCCAACAGCCGCATCTGAAGTTTCAAAAGAAAAGAAAATACGGAAATCTTTAGACGAGCCAGGAAAAGATAAGAGGAATCGCAAAATGGAGCACACAAAAGACAAAATAGTGAGCCCTGTTATACCCCAGCCAGGAGCATGGAAGCGGCCTCTTCCTTATGGTCATCGCATTACCAATCCTTCAGGAGCTGTGTGCAGGAATCGCCCAGGTGGGAATCAGCAGAAAAAAGCTGGCAATGATGCACGTCCCAATTTTCGGGAAAAAGATGCAAGGTTCCAGTATGGAAACTATACAAGGTATGTCTTGAGCAAAAGTCAGTTTCACATTGTATTTTGATGTTAAAAGTTGTGATTGATGTAGTACACTGTAATATTATGATGACGGAAGTTTAGCCTTTGTAAGAACACTCTTATAAAGACTGCTGAAGCCATATTTGTAGTGTTCAGTTGTCAGTATTTTTCTTAAAAATCCACGTACATTCACAGTTTTTGCTCTGCCAGCAACATTAAAAATAAGTTTGAAGTAAATGGTATTGAACACGTTGCAGGCCAAATGACAGTTATGATTTCTCTGACACCTGTGACTGATAGTAAACAGTCTGCAGTATGTAACTACGTCATAGTTGAATGTCACTGAAATAATTTAATTCTGAATCTTAATCCTTCTTGGATGATAGAGGAGGTAAAATTAAAGTTACGATAACGTTTACCAATAAGTGTAAGGAATGTTGCTTCCTACGTGTTCTCCATAAAGGAATAAAATATATTATTACAAAATAAAGATGATGATCTAAAAAAAGGACATTAAGAATTTTATGGAGTCATGTCAGCAGCACTTGCTGTGCGACGTGACGAGAACTCAAGGGGATATTACAACAGCTAGTTATAGGTACATTGCAAGAGAACTGCAGGCAAGCAACACATGTTGCAGGGTGGATTTAAACCAGTTGTTCCAAATCCTGACGTGAACGTAATAGTGGAATGTGTAATATATTCAGTAAAACAGCAGTTGTAATCCAAATGGTTCACAAGATATTCTCTACAGCAGTAAAAATAATTTCATGGCATATAATACTCACTTGAAGCTGCAGTGCATGGTAGTGAGGCATACTTATGTGCCAATTGCAGACTATGTTCTGAATCACTATACCAACTTTCAGTAGCAGTAGATCAGCTGCATATGACATCACACTGGTTGGGTTTGGTGATTCACAAACTGTCATATTCAAATCTAACGTAAACCTCGGAAATCACTGCAAATCAGTCAATACAACCTAAAAGTCAAAAAAGTTGTTAAAAAATTCAAAGTATTCACAGTGACAATTTAAGACAAACCTTTATGGCCCACCAGTCATAATACATTGCCTTTTTCCTAAACTCTTATTGATTATCTCAAACTACTGCATATTGCAATTGCCTGCAGAAAGAACACCTTCTGTTCTGTTCTTTACGGTAGAATTAACACAATTTGTGTCATAACATTTAACTTCTGTTGTTGTGTTGTCCTCAGTTGCAGGTAATATGTTGATAACTCACTTCAGGTCTGCCTAATTAAAACTGAACAAAATAAATTTTTTGTCCCATATGCATTTCACATTTATCGTGTGAAAATAATCGTTATTGACCTAGGAAAGAAGAAAAAAAATGGAATAACAATAACGTTATGAAAAGGATAGAGTGCTACTCACCATATAAAGCATATATTGACCCAGATAATTGCAATGAAAAGACTGATATACATTTAAATTTCTTCTGAAAGACCTTCTGGAGTAGACAACACACACACACACACACACACACACACACACACACACACACACACACTAGCCAGAGAAAGTGGTCAGAATTATAGCAATCTTTTTGTGGTGCTCTTCCTATACAATACTGCTGCTGTTTTTATCTTGTGTTTCATACAGATCACTGTTGTTGTTGTGGTCTTCAGTCCTGAGACTGGTTTGATGCAGCTCCAAGCTACTCTATCCTCTGCAAGCTTCTTCATCTCCTAGTACCTATTGCAACCTACATCCTTCTGAATTTGCTTAGTGTATTCATCTCTTGGTCTCCCTCTACGATTTTTACCCTCCACAGTGCCCTCCAATACTAAATTGGTGATCCCTCGATGTCTCAGAACATGTCCTACCAACCGATCCCTTCTTCTAGTAAAGTTGTGCCACAAGCTCCTCTTCTCCCCAATTCTATTCAATACCTCCTCATTAGTTATGTGATCTGCCCATCTAATCTTCAGCATTCTTCTGTAGCACCACATTTCGAAAGCTTCTATTCTCTTCTTGTCTAAACTGTTTATCATCCACGTTTCACTTCCATACGTGGCTACACTCCATACAAATACTTTCAGAAACAACTTCCTGACATTTTTCAGAAACTACTTCCTGACATTTAAATCTATACTCGATGTTAACAAATTTTTCTTTAGAAATGCTTTCCTTGCCATTGCCAGTCTACATTTTATATCCTCTTTACTTTGACCATCATCAGTTATTTTGCTCCCCAAATAGCAAAACTCCTTTACTACTTTAAGTGTCTCATTTCTTAATCTAATTCCCTCAGCATCACCAGACTTAATTCGACTACATTCCATTATCCTCGTTTTGCTTTTGTTGATGTTCTTCTTATATGCTCCTTTCAAGACACTGTCCATTCCGTTCAACTGCTCTACCAAGTCCTTTGCTGTCTCTGACAGAATTACAATGTCATCGGTGAACCTCAAAGTTTTTATTTTTTCTCCATGGATTTTAATACCTACTCCAAATTTTTCTTTTATTTCCTTTACTGCTTGCTCAATATACAGATTGAATAACATTGGGGGGAGGCTACAACCCTGTCTCGCTCCCTTCCCAACCACTGCTTCCCTTTCATGCCCCTCGACTCTTATAACTGCCATCTGCTTTCTGTACAAATTGTAAATAGCCTTTCGCTCCCTGTACTTTACCCCTGCCACCTTCAGATTTTGAAAGAGAATATTCCAATCAACATTGTCAAAAGCTTTCTCTAAGTCTACAAATGCTAGAACGTAGATTTGCCTTTCCTTAATCTTTCTTCTAAGATAAGTTGTAGGGTCAGTATTGCCTCACGTGTTCCAACATTTCTACGGAACCCAAACTGATCTTCCCCGAGGTCGGCTTCTCTCAGTTTTTCCATTCATCTGTAAAGAATTCGCATCAACTGTCTATTTACTGACACAGTAACGGCATGTCTAAGACAAATATTGGGGTTACTTTGAATCTGGGGCTTTTCAGTTTCCTGCCTGATGCCCACTGACAACTGTTATAAACTTTTACATCTGAACATTAAACTTAACAATGTAGGAAAAGACAGATTGCTACTTACTGTAAAGAAGACATACCAGGTTGCAGACAGGCACAATTAAGACACTTACAAATAGCTTTCGGCCACAGCCTTCATCAGTAAAAGAGAGACACACACCATTTCATTCTTAATCTAGAGAAGGATGCGTGACATGTGTGGAAATCATTTTCACATCTAGTGTTACGGCTGTGAACTGCTAAATTCATCGTAAGATGCTGGAGTTAGTTGCCTTGCATGTGTGTGAGGTGTGCTTCCTGGTGTGAATGAATGGTGTGTGTTTCTCTTTTTTCCGACAAAGGCAGTGGCTGAAATCTTATGTGTAAGCATCTTTTAAGTGAGTCTGTCTGCAACTTAGTGTTATCTATAGGGTAAGTAGCTGTATCTCTTTTTCTACATTGTTGTTGTTCCTACCTGGAGTTTTCATGTTTGAATTCATCCTAAATTCACTATTGTTATTAACCGCTAGTACAATTGTGAAGCACATGCAGTACATTGGCATGTAGGTCCCTGAAATGGCTTCTGCAAGACACTGTCATGAGCTTTATGCAATATTCTTACTGGGATCATCAATAGTATAAATGCTTTTCAACCTAATTTTAGTGCACCAGAAGATTGTCAGACATAGGCTCGCCATATGTCCAGAATTAACCTGGACAGTCCTGGTTTTTTAGTACTGCCAGTGTAATATCTCGGGTTGCAAAAAGTCTGTGATTTGAGAATTTTATGAGTGGTGAGAATTTTTTTAAAAAGTCTTAGATCTGTATGTTCAACATGGTGTTTTGCAACATTCTGTTGCAATTGAGCCTCTCTCATCTGACCTTGTAGTAAGCACTAATGTTGATGGTGATGTGTGACTACCAGTTCTGCCTAACTTTGAAGTCATTTTGCAACAATACAGGGGCAATATGTTCATTGTGTTTTCATGTATTAAGTAACTCTTCTACATAGTTTTGATAGTTACAAAAACCTATTCCATTATTCTCCTGGCTGTATCTGGTATGAATGTGTTAAGGTGCTTTATTACTACACCTGTGTCATCTGCAAACATTGCAGCTTTTGAAGAGCCATTCAGTGTAACCCAAGGCTGGTGCTACTAAGAGGGAACAAGATTCCAGTACTTTGGCTGACGTACCATTGTAGGCAGAAGAGTTAATATGAAATTATGAAGATGTTTGCTGACTTGGTAACCCCTTAAATAGAAGACTCAAAGGATATCACAAGTAAATGTTCAGGACAAGGAAAATAAAATAAGTAATACTTCGAAAACTTTGCATGAATCCGCTGAATTCCTCCACCAATTGAGATTAGCAGAAAGAATCACATGACTGCTCGATAGCTTCACAAGTGAATTGTGTAGAATGTTAAAATGGTATCTACAGCAAATAGAATGCTCTTAGAAAGCTCTAGAGGAAGTTAATGGGTAAGAAACACTAATTGACATAATAAATCATGGAGATTAGTTAAAGATAAGAAAGATTTGAACTTCTGGTGGTTAGCAGCTGTGGACATGAAACACAGACAGGTTTGTGGAAGGTACTGTTAACTGTGAAGAAACTAGAATGCCATGTGGAATAAGAATTTTTATGAACTTTATACAGTGTTAGATGAATCGTGATCAATTGTTTCATCAAAAATCTTAAGGAATTTGAGAACAAACAAGACAGACGACAATTTATTCAAAAGACATCCATAAGTGGAAACATTACTATGAAGACCTGTTGACAGAAAGGAGGATAGAGTAAAAAGACTGCAGTTACAAATTGGAAGCCGTTAAAGAGCACCATCAAGTGTTTAGAGTGAAAGAAATTGGAGGAGCATTAAAAGGGGGTGAAGAATAACAAACTTCTAGGCCCAGGAGGTATACTTGTAGAGCTTTACAAATATGTGCCCATAGCATTAGAGGTTCTAGTTAAATTGTATACCAAATGTGGAAATGAGGAACCTTGTCAGAATGAAAATGTGCTGGTTTTAGCTCTACAGGAGGAGGCAGAAAAAATATGTATAAATTGTGCTGGAATGAGTGGAAGTGCTTTGTCAACTAGATTGTGTGGAACATATGTTGTGGGGGGGGGGGGGGGGGGAGTTTAAGTACAAACAAGAGAACTTGAAGATCCTGTGTGGCTAATCTGTTTATCATTAAACAACTAACAGAAAGCAAAAAAAAAAAAAAGTATGCAAAAGAGGTCCACTTGGTATTTGTCAGCTTCAAGAAAGTATATAATAGTGTACTAATAAGTAAATGTGTTGGCAGCAATGGAGTTAAAGGTATACATTGAAAACACACACAACTTTGAAAATCTTATTAAATACAGTACAAATAGAATTAAAACATGCTGAGGGATTCATGTCACTTCCCAGTACATAAGGGCCTCTGACCAGGTGTTTCTATTTTATAAATATTACTAAAACACATTACAGTGGGAAATAGAAAATTGGTTCAGAATGTTTAGTCAAAGAATTGTACAGCCTGGAGAAAGAAATCTTCATAATTTCATGTTTATAGGCAAGTTGATTATCCTAGCTGAAGAATGAGAAGATAGTTAATGTATATGAAGGAAACTGATAGAAAAATATGCAAGGATATAAACATGAGGAAAAGGACAATATATTTTGTAATTAGGCGTATAGGAAAAGACTGGTAAGAATATAGGTGAAATAAATGTTTTGGAGTTTAGATACTGGGAGTTACTCTAAATGCAGAGGCATATGAATGAAAAAGGTGTTCTCCATGAAGTTAGACTAGAAAAAAACCATGACAAGTAAGCCAAAATCTGCCTTGATAGAGATGGCTTAGAAAACTGTAAAACTACAAGGAGACAGAATGGCTGGACAATACCTATCTGTATAAGGAAAAACTCAACGTACTGTAAATATACATTTAAAAGCAGGAAAAACTCTTGTTTAGCTTTCAGAACTAATGTCCCTTCTTTAGGAAAGAAAGAGGGTGTAGATTACAGAGCCCCAAGATGAGAGGGACTCGCTCACATTCTGACACCTCCAGCTTCATCACCATCTCTTCACATTCTCACAGTAGGTGAATTTCTCTCAGCTTGGAGTCTGAGTGACCTGCCGCAACCTAGACCTGTTTTATCCCTGAAGAAGGATCTGCCAATTGTAAAAGGATTATAATAATATGGAGTTTACCTACTTCTAACATCAGAATAAAGACAAGATTCACATTTTTAAGTTATTTGTGGAATACACCATGTATGGATCATAACAATGGTGTCTGAATTAAAAAAAATAAATAAATAAATAAAATGAAAAATAAAACAAGAGTAAGCAGCATAGAAAATGGTTTTCAGAGACGATGCTGCTGGAGTGACTTCATGGATTAAAATTAGAACAACAGATGTTAATAGAAGACTGAAATTAAAAAAGGGCAACCTCCTGTTTCAGTCTGTAGGGAAAAGCTTCTATGTTGGTTTGTGACATGATGAGGTTACTAGAGCAGAGGCTACAAAAAACTTGGAAACTAATCTTTTGTGAAGAGAATAAAATGAGATAGGAAAAAAAAAAAATGATGGATGGAGGGAGTAAGTGCTTGGCTGGGTAATCAGTTCAAAGGTTGGAGGAAGGCAATAGTGTACCACCTCCAAAAGGACCATGCCTAATAGAACACTGTGGTGTTCAAAACAGTCTTCGAATTGATGACTGGTTTGCTTTACGGAAACAAGTAGCTTACAGGACAAAGAATGGTGACATAGATGATGATGATGTGCTAAGGGTGTGACAAGTGGGCTTTGGACTAAAAAGGGAAAAAGATTAAACATCATTTGCTGCTGCACTGAATACAGTGATTTCACTAAATTGGTTAAGACAGCAGCCAGGCTGGTTCCTTTGGAAGAGCACATCACATTTACTTAACCAATCTAAGCCTGAGTTTCATCTCTAATGGCCTTGTCATTGATCGGATGTTAAGTCCTAATCTCATTTCTTTCTTTTTGTGTCATACAAACTTGGTAAATTGAACCAATCCATTTCAAATAGTCATGACACTAGAATTCTTTAGTGATATGAAAAAGTCAATCTTGTCATATTTACTTTGGGTCAAGTGGGAGAGATTTCTAAGTGATAATAATCTGATGAGACCTAAAACTCTTAGTTAATGTGACTCACATTTTGATGATGTCAGAGAGAACTACTCTAGAAATCTAACCATGTATGGCTGTAGAAGACTGTTTTTTCCTTAAGTCATCCAGACTTTTCAGGATGTTTAACCAGCAGAGAAAATATTATAGGTTTAAATGAGATATTTTGCGATGTACAAATGTATGGGTGAACCTTTTCATCACAGTTTGTGTGGACATACTGTTGGCAGTGAGGTTTCACGAATACTCCTGTTCAACTAAACATGTTTTATTCAGGGACATAAGTAGCTCTACTTGCCTTGCTGCATGTTCTGTGCTCATAAGGTGACTGGTGTTTTCCATGTGTAATGTTGAATTTCCTCCCCCAGTTAGTAAGTAAGTAGGAATACATTCTTCGGTCTGTTTACAGAGTGGTTAATGGAGTCCCTCCCCCCTCTACCCCACCGCCTCTTTCAGCTTATGATTAGTGGTAAGAGCTATATGCCTTTTTTGACCAGGCTTTGAACAGTCCATAGCGTATATGTTACATGGCTGTGTGGGGATGCTATTGTGTAGTTGTCATTAATATAAAATCCAGCTTAGAATATAATTTGTATGTGTAGGTTGCTACTTACTAAATAGAAGAGGCAATAATCACTGCAGAGGTACATATAAAAGACTGAATGATGTTTATGTTTTGCACAGAGTCTTCCAGGAAAATAAAGGGGGTTTGAATGAGGCAGAGGTAAGTTATGGGATGTTGAGATACACACAAAATGGTGAGAAGGGACAGGAGCAAGGTAGAAGATCCAGAGTAGGAGAAAGACTTATGCATGCACACACACGTGTGGTTCTCATATCAGTTATATTTACATCTGAGTGATTAGTTATCACTGGTATTCAGTGATTTAATTTTTCCTGTAGAGGGGGGAGCTAATGTCACATTTTGGTATTGTGTGTACTTCTCAGTCACAAAGCAATAAAGCAGTGTGACATTAGTAGGGAGTTCCAGATTTTACTGTTAGTGTGTGTCATGTTGGGAATGCATGTAGTACACACTTATGCAGTTCTGTTCAGTACTAAATTTAAGTGCTGGTAATGACACTAGTGTGTGTATATGCCACTTTTGAAATGTTGTTGTTTGAGAGCTTATTGATAACTGTTCTTAGTTAACTCTTTACTTGTTCTTTACTTACTTATGTCTTTCTGTAGAATGGCTCCATAATATCAAATTTGTAGCAGACTTAATTTATGCACAGTACCTGTTAATTTGCAAATTACACTGTCATTTGTTATTTACAGGTACTATGGCTATCGAAATCCAATGCATGAGGAGGACTCGAGATTAAAATGTTTCATGCAGAGGCCAGAGCTATTTCAAGATAAGGATGTCTTGGATATTGGGTGCAACATAGGCCATGTGACACTTATGGTGGCACGTGACCTTGGTGCACGTAGTGTTGTTGGCATTGACATTGATAGGAAATTAGTTGAAATCGCACGTAAAAATGTGCGTCATTATGTGAATTGTGCTGAATCTCCTCCAGGGGATAGAATGATGTCCGATTGCCCACCAAATAGGTTTTTCCCCATTTCAATGCCTATTTTGTATGGCCCAGTGGATGTACCTGGCTTCACAAAAGGAGAAAGTCCATCGGTGCGCAAGAAATTTCCTCACAATGTGTCATTTGTACAGGTAATAACTACTTTCTAAAACTTCTTTACTGTAATGATTATTATACTTCAAGCACTTAGTTGAGTTCATTCCTGCCCAGTGGTGGTGCAACTGCTGCTTTCTCTACCTCTTTAATTAGAGTCTTGAAGTTGGTGCAGGGAAAGCTATTGCACGTTTTAATATACATTATACGAATAAAAATGAAGTGTATATGCAAAAGTTTGTTAAATTCACAGACATAAATGGACTTGCTGGTACTTGGCTTCATCTTTGTCTCCACTTGTCACATTGGTTGGGTTGCACTATGGGTGGATTGCCCTCCACCCAACCTCCAAAGTCTGAGGTTTGGACGAAATGCTCTGTTTATTCTATCTCTGTCAACCTGTTCATCTTTCTGTCTGAGGAAAGATTTCCAAATGCTAGGCGTTGTTCCTTTTTTGCTATTTTTAAATGTTTCTGTCAGAAGTACATGGAATTTTATGTGCTGGTGGTAAGGACCAATATTTTGTCTTCTTGTAACTTTAGAGTATGCATTTATAACTTTTTTTCTGGATTGTGTAGCTGTTTCTCTTTATTTGCAGGGAAATTATGTATTGGAATCAGAGGCATTGTTAGGCACAGAACAGCCACAATTTGATGTCATTCTGTGTTTGAGTGTCACAAAGTGGATTCATCTTAATTGGGGAGATGCTGGACTTCGCCAGGCATTCAGGCGCATGTTTGCTCAGTTAAGACCTGGTGGACATTTGATACTTGAGGCTCAGTCCTGGGATTCTTACAAGAAAAAGAAGGCACTTACGGTATGTTCAGTAATTCATAAAATTATTTCAGATTAGTGACAGTGAGTACATGCCAGTAGGCTTACAAGTAGTATACATTGTCTCGGCAAAAATATTGCTGCATACTAGCCATTTACGTAACTGAATTTTTACTTTTTTCTTAATCTACAAGTAAACTGTAATAAACATACCCAATCAAACACTGGTGTTGTGTATCCAAATACCCATCTGTGGGGTAGGTGTTACAGAAATTGTTTGTTTGTTTTAAAAACTGTTCAGTGTCTGGCTGCATCTTTACTTTGCTAGGGAAGTGGTGAAGTGTGTTGCTGCATCCTTGCTCTTTTCTGTGGAATATTAATGGTAAATTGTGGATAGTTGAGACAATTTTGATGCTAGTGTTAAATTTATGAATGGTACTGTGTTCTTGAATTGTGCCTGTTTTATCACAACAAACTTCATGAGAGAATAAATATCATTAGGTTGCTATTAGTGTACCTAGCTTTTTAAATGTGTTTTGTGTAGAATTATCTGAGAAAATTTTTCCATCTGACATTAATGAATGGAGGTGTTCAAAATGAAACATTTCTCTGGTGTTTTCCCCATGAAAAGCAGTAATTACACATACAGAAAATGCTGTCAAAACATTTGATAATCTATGTAATATTATGATTTCCATTTAAAGTTCTGGTCAAAATGAACACTGAGGAATTTTAAAAACTTGGTTTTACATATTTCCTTTCCCCTGTGTGCATTGGCACTGGCCGTTCAGTAAACTAACTGCTGATGAGTCCTGAAATAATTTGTCTCATTAAAAACCATTCATTTCTTAGCGCTGCAACATACACACTATTCTCTGGAAGGTTTCATGAGGGAAGAAGGTTGGAGATACGTTTCGAAAAATGTGATAAATGAAAAATCTGTGAATTTTTTTCTCTGTATATAACTGTATTTTATCTGTAATTTGTGTATACTCTGTTTGGTAAAGAAGTTTTTTCTGTTTTATCATGTGTTGGTATTTTCTGAAGCTCCATCTAGGGCTTACTTGATTAGTTTTCAGTTGAATATTCTGTCTGGAAACTATTCCTGTTCTGTGTGTCTCTTGTAGCTGTAACATCTATCTCTAAATATTCCAGTCCTTTTTCATTGCCAACTTTTAATTAGTGTTTCACTGTGTTTTGCAAATGAAAATCTCCTGCAACATTTTTCTGTCTATAGGTGAATGCTAATGTAAAACTGTTGTAGGGATTTTGATACAGTTTCCACTAATAGCTGATACACTGATTCATGAGGAAGATTTGTGTGTATAACAAAGGCCAACAGTTGTTGTGATGCCAGGGCATTTGAAGTTGATTTTGCATGAATTTGATGCCGTGCATTCAAATATGGCATTAGTTTTTGCCTAGGAGCTCAGGTTTCTAAGCCATAACATTTTATTTAAATACATTGCACTTTTAAGTTAAACCCATGGACCAAATTAAAAAAAGACATAATTTCACCATATTAGGCAGATATTACTATACACACAAATAAAGGAATAAGTTGTTGATGAAACCAACTAGTCACTGAACACTTTGGAAGCTTCTTTTCAGTGTCATTCTTAGAATGTATTTTGAAACAATCCTGTCTCAAACTCTTGTAGTAATCTGTCATCATGTTTGCATCACATTTTCCTTGGTAGCAGTCCTCCATAGTTTTCATATCATGGTCAAATCTCTCACCTGCCACAATTGTGTCACCTAAACTTTCAGGAAAACTGAGTAACCAGTGGTGTTTTTTGTCTCTGCTATCCCAGAGACACAAGGAGCATGGATAGGATATCTGGTGTGGTCCCTTTGCTGTTCAAGGGGAAATTTTACCATTTTTAAGTTCATACAAACCACTCATTGATGTTTATGATACATGATCTTCTCC
Organism: Schistocerca nitens; assembly: GCF_023898315.1. Lineage (NCBI taxonomy): Eukaryota > Metazoa > Arthropoda > Insecta > Orthoptera > Acrididae > Schistocerca > Schistocerca nitens. The sequence goes on from NC_064617.1 coordinate 389,008,536, forward strand.
AAGACCACAACTCTAATGTCATGTTCTTTTATTTTTGTTGAGCGAGCAATTGGTGTTTAGCCATATTAGTTCCTGTTGTGTATGGCACATTCCAAATTTTGCTTTGAATTGTCAATAAATAGGTGCCAATCATCTTGAAAATATCCAGAAGACCCATTTTTTCCAGGAGCTATCCAATTTTGTGACAAAATACAGAACTGTCTTTGAGAGAAGGGTTGCAGTCACTCTCTCCTTGTATAGTAAAAGATAATTTTGGTTCGTTGTACTAGTAAATTTTTGTCATTCAACCTGGAAGCTAGTAATTCAGAAGCTTCTTTTGACAGGTTGAGATCTCTGGTGAGGTCATTCATCTCTTTCTGGTTGAAACATTGAGGAATTGATGGCATTCCCTCATCAGTCACCTCCATTAGTGTCAGAGACACAACACTGGCCATCAGAGACCCATCCTGCCATCCAGATTAAGTTTTCCATAAATTCCCAAAATTATTCCAGGTAAATGCAGGGACGGTTCCTTCAAAAAGGGTATAGCCAATTTTCTTCCCCTTCCTCTTGTAATCAGAGCTTGTGTGCCATGTCTAATGACCACACTGTCAACAGTATGTTAAACTGTAATCTTCCTTCCTTCCTTCTCACAGAACTGTGGTAGCTGGTGAAACATTGGGATCAGTCACTTCCTCTGAGTGAAGTATTGGGCACCTCGCAGACACTAAATCAAGATAAGTCCACTTGCTATGGTTGTTTAAATTGATTCTGGTAAATTTCACTAGACATAAATAACTCATCAAAGCGGTTTTGGTCCTCTCTGGACCACCGCTGCACCAGATCTCAGATGTTTTCTTTTTCCGATACTCCATTGTTGCAAATGTTTTGTATGAGTTTTGTAGAACTAATGTATTGCCAAGTTTTATCCTGATCACCAAGCCTGACAGCAACATAATCTCTCTTTACAAAGTAACTAACAGTTTCCTGTTGTCTTTCAACATGTGTCCTTCAAATATGTAGCAAAACACATCAGGATAATTTGTATAACTTCTTCTGCTTGGCCTCATTTTATTTCTATTCATCATCACAAATAAAATAATCTGCACTGCAGTACAATTTTAGGTTAACTTCGTAACAACTCTTTTCTAGATAATATTCTTCTCGGGTATGCAGCCGGATCATAACGTCTTCATGACACAATATTTCCGCGGTCCATCTGGCCGCCATCTTCAGGTGAGAGTGCTGGTGCACGAACTCGCCGGAACTGACTTCCTAGCGCAAGCTGTGGCCCCTATATAGGCCGCAGAAGACCCACAACGTGTGCGCGAGAAGGTGCCGTAACTGCCCTCTAGCGCAGTAAACATACCGCTCCGCCAGTGGTGGAAATAGGCGAAATCGAGATATCGCTGTCAAAAATTAAAAAATTTTTTATTCCAGCGATCGAAACACAGACTGTTGTTTTTTGATGTCAGATAACACCGGGTCCCAAGTCTTACTTAAAAGATAGCCCTTGTCTCTATTAATAAGATTGTCCGATAAACGAATCTCTATGGATTCTTTTAAAACACAGTCCCAATAGCGAGATGCAGGGGCAACCATTTGTGTCTTGTCATAGAGCATTCTGTGTCCCTCGGTGAGACAGTGCTCCGCCACTGCAGATTTCTCAGGTTGAAGCAGCCGTGTGTGCCGCTGATGCTCAACACATCGGTCATGAAGACGTTATGATCCGGCTGCATACCCGAGAAGAATATTATCAATTATTACGCCAGGAAAGCCTTCGTAGCCACAACTCTTTTCTACATACATATATTACAAGAGGCCAGCCTGATTCTACCTTGTGTGGCAAGAATTCATGTATTGAAGGTCACCTAACTTACCAAATGCTTCCTCCTGTTGAATTTTCCTCTAGTTGGACGGCAGACTGACAATAAGGCAAATAAGCAGGAACCAATCCTTGTATATATGATTCAGAGCTGCACTAAATGGACTTAGAACTGCACATTTTATATAGAACTGATTGTTAGAAAAAACACCGATGTAAAAATCTTGAGCAGATAGAGAAAAATTGATATCATATCTAGAATCAGTGAGGTCAAAACATCATGAGTACACTGTCATGCTCCTTAAACCACTGTAGTCATCTGGAAGATGTGTCGTGATACCTTCACATGTCACATGAAAGCCCAGTTGAGTGTCTCCTCCCCCTCCATGGCATAATAGTGGTCCCACCAGCTTGTGTCCATATCATGGTGCATGTTTCAAACAGTTATTTGCCTGGATGATGGCATGCATGGACCCAGCCATTGACCTGGTGTAACAAGAAACATGTGTCATCCAATCAGGTGACATACTTACGCTGATTGACACACCAGTCTAAATGATCCCATCTCACTGCAATTGTTACTGACAATGCTGTCAGCTTGTCATGGGAGCACATTAGGTTGGTCTTCTGTTCAACAATATGCACTGAAAGTGTGTCCTGAAACACATGCAGACATCAACAATGTACTCTGTTATCACATTTTCAACTGATTGCCACACACCCTGCTTTGAAGAGTGGGCAAATCTCAGATATCCAGGCTCTGTGGTGAGGTGTAGATGTCCAAAGCCTTTTCAGCTGCTCGTGGTTTCACCATCCTTCAACTTTTTACCATAGATGCTCACATCAGTAGCAAGCAGACAACTGACCAGCACTGCCTTTTCTGAGGTGCTCATTCCCAGGTGCCTGGCCATAACAATTTGTCCTTTGTCAAATCATTTACGTTGGTGGATTTCCCCATCTGCAACCTGAGTTGTCACTAGAATGATTCCCAATACCTCTTTGTCCCACTTATATACTCTCCTTACTGCTACACATGCCCACATCTTCTCCAGGTGGCATTCAGTCTTGCAGTGGCAGAAAGTGTGTGTTTCTGTTACTGATATACTCTTTCTGCCTCAGGCTTGTTACCCTTCCACTTTCTTCATCATCTAGTCAGTAGTTCAGTCTTTAGATTAGTGTTCTCCCTTCTGCATCTTCATTGAAGGGTCTTTCTGCTGTCCTGAAATTTGCTTTTTCCGATCTTTACATTTGGTGGCAGGAGTGATCTTTCATTGTCTTTACATCCAGTGCAATGTCATATAATGTGTAAGGAGGGTGCCAGTGAGTGGCCAAAGTTATGGGACACTGATTATCATCACATCATACTCTGTGCTGACCTGTTTAATGCAATGCCCATGTGCTGTGTGTCACATTGTCTTAACTGATGTTCACTGCACACTGATGAGTTTCTTATATCCTGCACATCTTTTTCATGATCAAAATTTTCTTTGGTGTTGCTGGAGTGGTAGTTGAAGTGTCATCTGTGCAATGTGATGTTGCCATTGGGCATGTCTGCTTCCCTGTTGAAAAAGTGCAGACCTATGTCTTACTAATGCTTCACTTCAGGAACTTGCATAACCAAGGCAGAGTTAATCTGTAATCTGCATCAGTTTCTCTTTAGCCTTCATAGAATTCGAAAGCCACCGTGTCGTTCCAAAACTAATGTGTCTAGCTTGGTTTTTGCATCGGCTGATAATGTAGGTGTTATCCAGTACCAGGAAACTTTCTTCACCTTGAAATGATACACAGTCTCAGTTTATATAGGAAAATGCCAACCAAGGATGTAATTCAGTATTCTCTTGTTAACTCACCATGTTAAGTGAAAATCATCCTGAGATTGGTATGTTGTACATTGATTTAAGGTTGGTAAAAGTAAATTATGTTATCCCCTTTCACCTGAAGCAATATTTGGTGAAATGCTACATTTAGGATTGTACTATTACTCATTTTTCCAGGTCTGAAGTCTAGTTGTGAATAGATGAGTCCCTCTTCCTAGGTATTCTTATCTCAGTGGTCTGTGGCATTTCAGAACATTAAAATGCATGGCAGAGCAGTGACCTGTATAAGAAGTTTGTCAACTCTTTCAGTTCAGTTTTCCAATTTCAGCAAGCCTGTGACTTTCTTCTTGGTGTTCTTGAAAAAAGCATGTGAAAAATGACATCCAAAAACCAGTGATTTCAGCTAATATTATTGACTTCCAAGAATTCTACTGAATAGTTTCAATTTTTGTTATTATTTCTGCAATTCACGATTTAAATAATGAACTTACTTACAAGAACTGGTGCAGTTTTCATTATTTAAATCATGAATGATTTGGTTGCAGGCTTTCCTGAAAAATGAAATGTGATGAATGAAATTACATTTCTGCAATTACTTTTAGTGATTACAGACTTGTTTCAGCTTTCACTCTTATGAAGTTACCTCTGCTTGTAAAAACATTAGCACAGACTTGTGAAGCCAGTGACTGCAAAATTCTTTTGGTTTCATTTTGACTGGTGTCAGTTACACTCCAAACATCTGCAACTAATGCCCCAAACTGTTCATATTGCCAGCTACCATTGCTTCTAGCCTCATCTGAGAACTGCATTCAGTGGCACAGTCATCTGAAAAGAAGAATGTATTGGGTATATTACAATCCTCATATCTGACAGAAATAATTCCTCCACCCCCCTTCATTTTTCTTTTCCCTGGTAGTACGAGCTCCATGTTATCATCAGTCACGCAATTTCACACACACTGCTTTGTCCACTATTCACCACCTTCATTGACTAAATCATTTGAACATGCTTTTGATCAGATGAAGCTCAAGTGTGCTATTTTAAAGATATGAAAAACCAAACTTCTGCCTGAAATACATCTTCAATATCTATGGTACTTAGTTTTCATTCATTTGCACCCATAAAATATGAAAAGAGGGAAAGAATAGTACTAAAATGTGAAAACTTATATTTTCTAAGGACAATGCTATTTCCGAACGATATGTAGCTGTTGGTTGTAAATAATGGAAGAGTTTTGTGAGCCATACTAAGTGTCTCATGTTATTTTATGATTTAGCATCATTTATTGGTAAGTAGCATTTCTGAAATAAAACTAATGTCATAGCTAGTTTTAATTCTAGTAATACTGTGAGGCTATGAGGTTCTTCCAATCAGCATTCAAAGTTGATGTTTTACATATAAAATAAAACATTTTATAGTGTAGTAAAATAATAATTATTGTGATACACAGTCTATAATGCCAATACTTTAACATATTTTGTCTGTGCTTCTTTTCACAGGAAACTATTTTCAGAAACTTCAAAAGTATAGAGTTTTTCCCTCATAAATTCACACAATATTTGCTTTCTTCGGAAGTTGGTTTTTCGAAGTGTGAAGTTATTGATACACCCGTACATAGCTCTAAAGGTTTTCAAAGACCAATTCAGCTCTTTACAAAGGTTGAGCACTCGCCCTGTCATTCAGTGGTGAGCACTGGTACAACACCATTGCATCAGATGGCTTCAAGCAGAAGCAGAAAACCAGTTTATGCCAGTGTTACAACTTTGAGCGAAGAGACTGGAGAAGAGAAGACTGTAGAAACAGAGCAACAAACATCAATGGAAGTGGGGAAGTGTGAACCAAGTACAGACATTGCCAGTTCCCATGACTTGGCTGTTGACAGCCCCAATACAGCCAAAGTGTGTGAGCATAGTGATGTAACTTTAGGAGCTGAGTCATTTGATTATGATTCTGGTGTTGTAGACAGTGTTGCATCTCAGATGGAGCTGTCGGTGATAACAGAAGTTTCTAAAGAAAATACTGTTGTTTATCAGGATTCTGTTTGTGAAAATGCAGACAGTGTTCATACGAGAAGTAGTGATAACAGTAGTAATGCCACTGCAACAAGCACTAGCAGTAGTACTTCTTCTTGTTCCGGTTCTTCACCTTCTTGCTCAAATTCGGATGTAGAACGAGAGAGGGGCAAGGCCAGATAGATGAAGCTGCATTGATAATAAATGTTGAAATTGCACTGAAATTGTTTTTATGTTTTGTTATTCTGGCACACTTTTATTGAATAACTCATATTATTAGTAAGAGTGTATGCTTTTATCATCAGTTAAGACTGAGGCATTTAGTAAAAGTGTCAAGAGATAATTTTCTGCTTTATACAATACATTTGTAAAAAGACCAAGAACAGTTTGTAGAAAATATTGTATTGTTGTTAACAGTTGCTTGCTGTAAGCTTTAATAAGTTTGTTCTTTGTAAAGTGTGAGATATAAATATATTTAACACATATGTGCTTATATGAAACATTTATTTTTCAAAAACTGATTTTGTTGCATATTTCTTGTAATATATTGCACAGTGTTGAAACTACCTTATAATTTTATCAAGATATAAAATTAATTTGGTATATGCTGTCCCGGTGACTTTTGTCCTGTCATTGTCTTGTTTTGTTTTCCGTGTCACGTATTCCTGTACAATAATGTGTCATTTTTTAAATGCCCCTCTTGGGGACATTAATAGGTAGTATTTCTCACTTATTTGACTGCTGCATGAAATGTTCCAGTCCATTATGTTATATGTAATTCTTTATTTCAAATGTTTAAATCTATTATATCCTCCTGCAATCAGTGGTATGTTTGTGAGTATATAAGTGTTTAAACACATTGTTGTATAGATGTATACTTATGCACTAAATAATTGTTGCTAAAATTTAAAATATTTTAATGTGTTTTTATGTTTTTTACTGAGTCTGTAAAAACCATCTTTAGACTCCCAACTTGCACAGTATTTTAAACTACTTACTGTGTTGACTTGGGAGAATGGTATCAATTGTTTTCTTGTGTAACTTCCATAGCTTGTCAGGTGGTGGTGATTGTGTCAATGTTACATTGTTTCTTAAGCCAAATGTTTAGAATCAAAATTGTACTCGTCATGTCACACATTTTAGGGACATTATTTTGCCTCTGTCAGTTGCAAATTTTCAGACTGCACATTGAATGTTTGGCCCTAATTTTTATGTTGGTGCTTTCATGGTGATAGCACTATTATAACACCATTCATTATTGGCCAAAGAAAGTAATAATGCCAAGTATTACTCAAGCAAGCAACCAACTAACTACTCAGTTTCACATGTGTGTATGTTTTTTGGGAGAATCTGAAGCGAGAATCTCCACATACACTTGTCTTTGTCAGCACACACTACTTGAACGCTGTTGAAGATCTTAATCTCTTGTGAGTTATGGTATGTATGGGAACAGAATAATCAACAAAAGCAAAAAGTATTTGAAATAACAATTAGGAAAAGACAGATTGCTACTTATTGTAAAGAAGATATGTTAAGTTCCAGCTTTGGCCACAATATTCATTGGTAAAAGAGACACACACACACACACACCATTCATACACACAAGCAAGCACATCTCATGCACACATAACTGCCAACTCCAGCATCTCGGACCGGAATGCAGCTAGCACATGGGGTACCAGCAGGAGAATGCTCTCGGTTGTTCTGTGGCTTTCCCTAATAGGGATTTTAAAGTGCATCTTCCAGAACAATTTACAAATTATGATGCAGAGTTATATGGCATTCTGATGGCACTGGAGAGGGTTGACAGACATCACTGTATGAGTTTTCTTGTCTGTTCCGACTCTCTTAGTGTAGTGCAAGCACTTCATCAAATGTATTCGGTAGACCTGCTGATTCAGCTCATCCATGACTCCTTGCAGTGGTTCCAACGCCATGGCAAGGAGGTGTTCTTTTGCTGGGTACCTGGCCACATTGGGATTCAGGGTAACGACATGGCTGACAAAGCTGCCAAGCAAGCATGTTGGGACGGTGCTGTTCATCAATGTCCCATCCCGTTGCATGCCATTATCTCATTTTCTGACAGATGCATCATGCATCAGTGGGAGACTGAATGGTTGCAGGTGTCAGACAACAAACTGCGGTCGCTCAAATCTACCACAAAGGCTTGGTGGACTTCGTGTCAGCCTCGCCGCTGGACGGAGGTTTTGCTTACCAGACTGCACATCGGGCATAGCCCTTTCACACATGACTTCCTCCTCTGGTGGGAGGATCCACCAATCTGTGAAGTTTGTGGTGTGCTTCTTTCAGTTCAGCATACTGTGGCTACGTGTGTCCTGTATACTGATATTAGGGCAGCCCTTGGTCTCGCTGGAGATATGTCCACCATCCTCGCCGATACTGATACCTGTGTTAACAGAGTGGTGAAATTTTGTGAACTGTCAGGCCTCATCCCTAAACTGGTAGGGAAGGGCGGCAGACTTTAGTACGTTATAAACAAAGTCTGTACCCACCCATGAGATTTCATGTTGACTTTTCGTCAGGGCGCTGATTACCATGATGTTGAGTGCTCCCTCAACTAAATCATCATCATCATCATCATGGGGATGCAAGCAGCAATCTGGAGGGGCAGGGAAGGGGAAGAGAAGGGGGTTGTAGTGTATAGGTGGGAGCGGGGGGAGGGGGGGGGGAGACAAGCACTGTCTTAGTGGGGTGTGCGGGACTAGAATGCCAAGAGATGCAGTGCCAGGAGGTTGTGGGAGAGGGAGGTGGGGAAAAATGAAGAGGGGCTTGATATTCCTACCTGGAGTTTCCATTAGAATAACAATTTTATTTTCAAAAGTGATGATAAGGATTTTCGGTAGAACAGTTAAAGCAAATAAACACAGCACAGTGTCTATGTGCCACAGAAGCAGATCTTTCAACACAGCACAGCATTGTACTAACTACCAAACGACTCCCCAGGAACATTGTTCATTTTGTAAATTTCTGCACCAAATTTGTTCTGGCTTTTTTTTCCCACATGAAGTTTAAAGGTGAGTAATTCGTGAATTTCTCACAAATTTTCAGTTGGTGCAAGAAAGACTTATTTGATGGTTCCAGATACTTTGAGAGTGGTCTTGATTGTTACCTTCTAAATATATGGTATTGTGTTCAAAGCATATTCATTTTTGATCAATCCACAATAATGATGAACTCTTTTATATATTATTCAAACATGTCCTGTCCTCAAGAACACCACTAAGTAAATATATTTGCAACCAGATATTCTTTTATGTTCAGTTTTATGTTTGACTCAAGTGTCCCTTTTCCTCCGGGAAGAAAATGTTTAACATTTACTGGAGATACTTGAATATATTCTTTGATTTACATTTGATTTTAATGAATGACCAGTGTTCAAGAACAGCAACAAATGTTTATCAACTGTGTCTTTAATCCAAATAATGATAATTATAACTAAGTGATATCATTTTGTGTACTGATCATGTCATTATGAAACAGTAAATAAACTAAAATTCCACCATTCTAACAAACTTTGCAGTGGTTCTCTTCAGGATATCTAACTGCTGGATTTCCCTACATACTGTCTTATTTTGGTTGTCAGGTGGCTGCTGACATCACATTCTGTGATTATGTTGAACAATTTGAAGGTTACTTTGAAGACGTGGCTGTACACTAGGTTACCATGTGAGCTACTCTCGCATTAGTGAATCAACAACTTGTAACCAGAAGCAGAGTTTTCATGCAGCAAGACATTAATGTTACACAGCAGTTCAGTTGCAACCCCTTGTTTATACTGTTGAACCCAGGTCATGTGGAGCTGCTGGTTGGTGAACAAACGTGGCCCAATAGACTGGGACTGCTGGCAGCCATGCCATCAGTAACTTGCAGCTATCCTCCTTGTTCATGCCGCAATGGTATTTATTTATTTCAGTAGCCTATCTTATTTTTCGCTACTGTTGGGCAAGCACACAATGTTCTTGGAAAATAATAAACTGGCCTCTATCCTGGTAGTGGTCAGCTGTAGCTGGTTCTTTGTGTTTTCCCAGTCAAACATAGGTTTCGTGCTCTGATGCACAAGTGCTGATTGGTTTCGTGGTTTCACCTTTGTAGACTTCACTGCATCAACTTTGAAGTTTATAGGTGCCTGCAGTGTGAAGAACCTCTACAGAATTTTCCATGGACCTCAACAGATCTCGGATCTTGTGACCATTCTGGAATATTGGTTTAATTTCTCCATGGAGCAGCACTTCGTGTACCTGATCGCTCATGCCCCTCACAATAGGTAAGCAAGCAACAGGAAGAGGTTTCTACTGTTCCTTTGCCTATTTTACCTTCACTGTCCTGTTCTTGTTGCTATGTCCATTAACATGGAATGTTCTCGAGAGCTCATTCAGTTCATGCTGGAGATTGTCAGCATAAATAGCACAGTGCTTTTTGTGCTGTATGATGGTGAGACTTGACATGGAGATATCTGTTGGTGTGGGTCAGTCTCATGTGTGCTGTGTCATGGTTTGGTGCTAGATATTCTGTAAAGTTGTACATCCAGAAAAGGCATCTCTCTGTTGTTTGCTGTTTGTAGCATGAACTGAATGTTTTTATGCTAGCTGTTGAGATGGTGATGAAAACTGTGTAGTTTCACGTCCCTGTGCGGGTATATGATGGATGTCTCGTCTACAAATGTCAGCCAACAACTTGACACACTGTTCGAATGCTTCCATGAATGTCAGCTGCTACAGGTGAAAGGAGCAGCCCGTTGCCACTCCATCTGTCTGCTCGTAAAATTTGTTCTGCCAACTAAAATATGTTGATGACAAGTATAATTGCACCAAGTTGCGTGCATCTGGCGAGATTTCTTCCTGGAGGAGGTTAATGGTTTAATCCATGGGCACATTGGTAAACAGAGATTTTTATGTCAAAGCTGACTATTAGATTCATAGCTATTATTTGCTGATCTCATTTGAGCTGGGTGAAATCCATGGAGAATCCTTTAAACACCGGCCAGACAGCAAAATTCAGGGGCCATTTTGCAAGATAATATGTGCGTGAGTTGCTCCCACTACCCAGTTGTCTTGGAGGACAGACTTCCTAAGGCATCTTTGATACCTCCACATAATCTTTGTGGCAGTAGTACTAGCAATGTGAGCACCAGGGTTGTGTCAACAACAATTCTAGAACCCCTGATTAGACCTTTATGTCTGTCCCAGTATCTTCACTGTGGTTTTACTTTTCAGTTCCCTGGGTATGAGATCAGTCAGCAACTCGCTTGTTTTGACTTCATATTATGTAGTGTCCATTATTTCTTTGCATTTCCTTTATCCGCCTGTAAAATTACAATATCAATTACATCTGCATACATACACACAAGCCACAGCATGGTGCATGGCAAAGGTTACCTTATACTGATGCTATCCATGCCCTTTCGTATTCCACTTGCAGTTAAGTGAGGAGAAAAATTGCTGATTCTTAAAATTTTCTCAGTAGCATTCTGTGAAAAAGAATGTTGTCTTCCCTCAGATGACTACCGCTTGGGTTTGCTAACAAGGGAACCTCCCCATTGCACCCCCCTCAAATTTAGTTATAAGTTGGCACAGTGGATAGGCCTTGAGAAACTGAACACAGATCAATTGAGAAAACAGGAAGAAGTTCTGTGGAACTGTGAAAAATTAGCAAAATATACAAACTGAGTAGTTCATGGGAAAATAGGCGACATCAAGGACTCTAAGAACACAGGAGCGCCGTGGTCTCGTGGTAACGTGAGCAGCTGCGGAACGAGAGGTCCTTGGTTCAAATCCTCCATCGAGTGAAAAGTTTAATTTTTTTATTTTCAGTTTATGTGACAAACTATTGTGTTTTCATCACAAGAAAACCTAAATCAGGCAAGGTAGAAGAATCTTTTTACCCATTCGCCAAGTGTACAAGTTAGGTGGGTCGACAACATATTCCTGTCATGTGACGCACATGCCGTTACCAGTGTCTTATAGAATATATCAGATGTGTTTTCCTGTGGAGGAATCGGTTGGCCTATGACCTTGCGCTCAAATGTTTTCGGTTCCCATTGGAGAGGCACGTCCTTTCGTCTACTAATCGCACGGTTTTGCGATGCGGTCGCAAGACACAGACACTAAACTTAATACAGTGAACAGAGACGTCAATGAACGAACGGACAGATAATAACGATGTAAAAATAAAGAAAGTAAAATTCTCACTGGAGGGAAGACTTGAACCAAGGACCTTTCGTTCTGCAGCTGCTCACGCTACCACGAGACCACGGCGCTCCTGAGCTACATTGTCCATGATGTTGCCTATGTGGCCCATGGACTACTCAGTTTGTATATTTTGCTTATTTTTTCACAGTTCCACGCAACTTCTTCCTGTTTTCTCAATTGATCTGTGTTCAGTTTATCAAGGCCTATCCACTGTGCCAACTTATAACTAAATCTGAGGGGGGTGCGATGGGGAGGTTCCCTTGTAAGTAATACTGGCATGTTGAATGAACCTGCCGGTACCAAACCTAGCATCCCACCTCTGAATTTTTTCGTTGTCTTTTTGAATCTGACCTGGTGGGGCTCCCTGACACTTGAGTAGTACTCGAGAATGGTTCACAGTAGTCTTCTGTATGTTGCCTCCTGTACAGATGAACCACACTTCCTTAAATTTCTCCCAACAAACCGAAGTTAATCACTGGTCTTGCATGCTACCATCCTTACGTGCTCATTGCATCTCATATTGCTGTGCAATGTTAGACCTAGTTATTTAATCAACGTGGGTGTGTTGAGCATTAAGCTACAAATGCTGTATTTGAACATATAGCATTGTTTTTCCTACTTTTCTACGTTAACTTAAATTTTTTTCCTAGATGTAGAGCAAACTGCCACTCACCACATCAACTAGAAGTTTCGTGTAAGTCATTTCGTATCCTCCCACTTTCTGTACTGCACAGCATCATCAACGAATGACCACAGACTGCTGTTCGCCCAGCATGTCAGATCATTTATGTATGTAGAGAATAAAAGTGGTCCTATCACATTTCCCTGTGGCACTCCTGACAATATCCTTGTTCTTCATTATCCATCCAGAGTTCACTTAGGGTAACTCTGTCTTCAAGTAATACATTCCGCTTTGGAGGCTCTGTGTACTGCAGGATTCTAACACAGCCCCTGGTTACAAGATGCTGATTCAATATTGCCTGCCAGAACAGTGCTGGCAATAGCCGATGCAGCACCCATCCATAGCAACTGTCCGGTGCAGTCCCAGTGTGTGATGTAGGTAACCATGTGACAACCAAAATAAGACAGGATGTAGGCAAAGACCTCCATCAAAATCCAGCAGTTAGTCTCCGTGAAGAGGACTGCTGCACAGTCAATTGAAACATTGTATTATTTGTTTTAATGTTTCATAACTTGCCCCTTAATATCCAAAATGATTTCACTGAAATTGATATTTGCCATGGCAGCCAATGAACTTACATAATCAGTATTTTCCAACTTACCTTTGAAGTATGTGTGCAGTAAGCACTTGTTTTCTCATGTTGGTGGTGCATAACTTCATCTCTTGCTGTTACTTTTGCTCAGAATAACTGTTACGTACACAGTGTTCTGAGTGAGGTGATGCAGTGATTGGTTGAGTTTGCATTAGGGAGGGCTGGGGTTCAAATTCATTTCTGACCATCAAGACTAAAGATTTTATGGTTTGCCTAAATTCATGAAGGTGAATTCCTTGGAGGACACTTTTGAAAGGGGCACAGCCAATTTTGGTTCCAATCCTAAGTAATTCTAAGCTTGTGATCCAAGTCTAATTACCTTCTTTTTCTCAGTAAGTCCAATGTAATATATTTCTTGCAACAAATTTTTAATACTTTTGCTCCATTACCTTAATAAGTTAGTTAGCAAATTACCATTTCATACTGGACACATTTTCAAGTTTTTCTGGGTTTTGGTAATGCTCAGATCCCTGATTGTCAGTCATCTTAATTTTTTACTTTCTTAAGTAATAGTACATGGCGTGGCTACATGGATCTTGTGTGTGAACCGAGAGAATGTGAGGTACTCAAGACCTTAACCCAGTGGAGAAGCACCCATTGTTTATTATATCAGTAAATTTACAGTATGCACTGTAAATGCTTTCGAGCTGCACACCATGCATGTTATTTACATTGTAACTTTTTGTTGTACTAATGCTTGGTGGTGTCATTACTGGTTCAAGGACAGTTTGACTACTGCAACATTGTATGTCTGATGGTGCATAAATATCAAGAAATTAACGTTTAGTTTAATTCCAGGTAGAATTTTTTTAAAGTAATTTGTGTTGGTTCATTTGGGAACTGAGGCTGAGATTGGTTGAATGATAGTTGTTCTCAGCATCAGTGCACTGAAAGCTTCAGGATGGGCTTCTCTAAAGCAAGATATTTAGTTTGGTGATAAACATTCACACGTTAGGACAAGCCTTTTGAAAATGAGGTTGTGCTTAACCCTCCAGCTGCAGATGATTTTTCAGTGTAAAATTGCAGACCAATTTTATACAATATTGAGGATAATTATATGGACTGTATTAAAGGAATGTAAGAAGAAAACAAAGACTGAAGCAATTTTTAATTGACATTTAATGTACATAAAGCAAGGAAACACGAAAATTGCGTTCAACTTTATAAACCCAGGAGAAACTTATTGATAATTTTTCTGAGTGTGTTACCTCCTGAAGCAAGGTTCCATACACAAGCTCGCAAGAAAAGGTTACAAAATTACTGGTGTGAGAAGAGATATATGTAAGTGTGTGGGCAAGGCTTGAGAACTTGTAACATGTGACTCATATGTTCTAAAGCAACAGAAAAATATTTAATTGGAAAAAAACAACTTCCAATGTACAAATAGCCCAGACATTATATCCGATGTGCGTAGCCCTGCACAGAATTATACAGAGCCCCCTGCACGCGCGTATACGTACTCATCACCCGTGGCAGGGGTCTTAAAATTTGTTTACCACATAGGTTCTATATAATTGTGCTATGCCACAAAAAGTCAAGTCGGAAGAGAAGTTTAACCTAAGTTTTGTTCTTAGGTAATTTTCTCTTCTGAGGGGGGGGGGGGGGGGGGGGCGCGCTAGAGAGAGCGAAATTATGTGTATATAACACAGACAACATACTTTTTTTTGTGTCTCTCCTGTGTATGGGAAGAAGTACGATATTGGGTTTTGCCAATTAAAAATATTAGCATCTTTGAAGCAGTATACATATACTGCTGTGGTTGAGTTAATAGTACTAAAATAGTCAGAAGTGCCTGTAGATGACTTCTCTACAGAATTTTAGTGGATGATGATTTCCTTAGTACCAATAGAGAGATTACTTTCATGCTGCAAGCAGAAGTAGGTAATCCCTGCCTTGCACATGGGGGGGGGGGGGCAGAGGGGAGGGAAAAAGTCCCAGCCCCCTCACTAGACAGGCAGTACTTGAAAGAAACAAACATGTACCTGGCTTTTGAACTTTTAGGAAAGCACCAGTAGTCAGGCCTGTGCCTGGAGACCAAAAGTTCGGAGGACTGAATTTCGGGATTAGACCACGGAATATTTAACTCTGCTTTTAATTTAGCTTTCACCTGTCAGTGGTTTGAAAATTTCATTTTAAACTGTAAGACCCCTTTCCCTAGCAGAATAAAAAGCAGGTTAGAGAGATGCAGGTGGTTGAAGTGGCTTCCAATTTAAGGACTTGCACCTCCTTCAATTACACACCACTTTTTCCACTCGTGCATTCCTAACCTACCTGTTATCCTACTGCAGAAAGGGGACCTACAATTTAAAATGGAATCCAAACCACATGTTGTTCTTGGGGAATTATCACATGACTTATAGGTGAAAGCTATGTTAAGGCTTAGATAAATATTCTGTGGTCTGATTGTTGATGATGTGATGTGATGATGATGATGATGATAATAAATTATTATTTTTTATTATGAAAGCAGGTGTGACAAAGCAGCAGTGTTTACTGAAATTCTTTGTGTAATTTAAACAAATCTTATTTCCTTAAGTTCATCATTTTTCATCAAAAAATGTAAAAATAAATTATATTGATGTAATGCTATGAATCACCTCTACTCTTGCCATCTGTTGCTGTATCCATACATGAGTCATCTGATTTGTACTTATACTAACTTGGCACAATTATTTTCAGTACACAGAATTCATCAGTAGTGCTTCAGATCATCTGTTTTTGGCCACTACAACACCTTAGTTCGTACCACTTCACCTTAGTGAAATAGAAGACAAATGTTCCTAAAAATGCCAGGCTGTATTGCAGTTTAAATCTGCTTCAAAGTAAATGTTTTCTGCTATAGGATCATGAATCCATTCTTATTTCTCCTTTTTGTAGCACTCCAGAATGTTCATCATTTAATGAACACTATTGTGAATAATTGGCTCCCTTTTAGGAATAGCAGTTGGAGTCGGCAGCAAACTCTGTGATGAACTGTACCTATCCTCTTAATCCATTTCTAAACGTAACAGATAGTGATCACAACAATGGATACTACATTCACAATGGCTCTTAAAATGCTCTGTTGTTTCCTGCCTAAGCCTAAATTAAATGAACATTTACTAATTTCACCATTCCCAGTTGCTCCGGTGAGAAGTGCCAAGTTTTTGCATCCACCTTTACATCCCACCACAGGCTTCCACAAAAATGTATTTAGGAGGGGGCAAAAATTTTAAAATTGCAATTTTTCATGTAACTGATGTTGAGTTTGAAAATGTGTTGTGCCGCTAGCATTAATTTTGAGAGGAAGTATACAAAACTAACTTATCTGAAATGACTGATAATTATCCAGTCAGTACTTTTAAGTAGGTTGCTTTGGTCCATAAACTATATTCGTATTGTGTGTGTGTGTTTTTTGATATTCAACAATCTGACATTATATCATATATTACATTCAGTTAACTAATTACCCATGAAATATGGGTGGAAAATGTTTTAAAAGTCGTTATATTTAAGTGGTTTTAGGGTGACACTGCCATGATAAATTCTGTGGTACAAACATTCAGAACGAGAAAATTCTCTTGGATATGAACAAAAGGAACCAACAAAATGTGCCACATTAATGTTGCATGATGTGGAGAAACAAGGAACTAACGTCAAACAACACTTATTCAGAAGTTTAATGAATGGGTGACAGCTGTCAAAACGGAGGTGGTGTTGGTGCATTTAATATGGACAGACATATTTATGGAGCCATCTGAGAGGTGGAGATTGACATCTAGGAAGGTAGCACGATGAGCCGAGAATGACCAGGTGTAGGAGATTTGAGAGTAATTGTTGAGCAAAGGTTGGCCTCTGGGCATGATGTATTTACTCTAACCTTATCTTCATGATCCCTATGTGAGTGATGCATAGGGGATTGTATATTCATAGAGTCATCATTTAAAGCTGGTTCTTGGAACTTCATTAATAGACTTTCTTGGGATAGCTTAAGTCTATCTTCAACAGTTTTCCAGTTTAATTCCTTCAGTATGTCTGTGACTCTCTCCCACAGACCAAACAAATGTGGTCATTCGTGCTCCCCTTCTCTGTATACGTTCAGTATCCCCCGTTAGTCCTATTTGGTATGGGTCCCACACCCTTGAGCAATATTCTAGAACCAGTCACAAGAGTGATTTGTAACCATCTTCTTAGTAGACTTGACTGCATTTCCCCAGTATTTTACCAGTAAAATGAAATCACCCATCTGCTCTACCCATGACTGTGCCGATGTGATTATTCCATTTCATATCTCTATAAAATGTTACACCAAGGTATTTGTAGAGTTAGCTGATTCCAACTTTGACACATTATAGTCATAGGATACTACATTTTTTTGTTTTGTGAAGTGCAGTTTTACACTTCTGAATGTTTAAAGCAAGTTGCCAGTCTTTGCACTACTCTGAAATCTTATCAAGATCTGACTGCATTATCTGCAAAAAGTTTGAGGTTACTATTAATACTGTCTGCAAGGTCATTAGTATACAACATGAACAGCAAGGGTCCCAACACAATTCCCTGGGGCACACCTGAATCTGACGATGACTCTCAATCCAAGATAACATGCTGGTCCTCCCTACCAAAAAGTCCTCAATCAGTCACAAATTTCCCTTCATACCAGATACGATTGTACTTTTGACAGTAAACACAGGTGTGGCACTGAGTCAAATTATTTTTAGGAATCCAGAAATACTGCATCTACCTGTCTGCCTTGATCCAAAGCTTTCAGTATGTTGTGAGAAAAGGGTAAGTTGGGTTTCACGTAATCAATGTTTTCAGAATTCATGCTGGTTGACATTGAGAAGAACATTCTATGTGAGATACCTTATTTGTTTGAGCATAGACTATTTTCTAAGATTCTACAACACATCTATGTCAAGGGTGTTGGACATTAGTTTTGTGGACCACTTCTATTTAACTGTGATTTTGTCCAAGAACTGGGCATGGTTTTTTTGTTTGAGGGATGTACAATAAATTATAGTTAGAAGAGGGGCTAACTCAGCCAAAGATTCAGTATAGAATCTGACAGGGATTCCATCAGCCCCTGGAGCTTTGTTCAGTTTTAATGATTTTGGCTGTTTCTCAAGACCACTGACAATAATACTGATTTCACTCATCTTTTCAGTGGTATGAGGATTAAATTGGGGCAGTTCTGGGTATCCATTTGTAAAGGAACATTCAAACATGGAGTTAGGCATTTCAGCTTTTGATTTGTTACCCTCAGTTTCAGTTCCTGTCTCATTTTCTAGGGACTGGACACTAATTTGGTGCCATTAATAGTCTTTTTTGTATGACCAGAATTTCTTTGTGTTTTGTGAAGTATCATTTGACGATATTCTGCTATGGCAGTCATTGATGCCTTCATACATTGCTCTATTGGCAGACAAACATATTTCGTTCAGCATTCTCCCCCTCTATAGTACTACACTTTGTTTTACACCTATTACACAGTACCTCTGCTTCTTTAAAAGTTTCTTTACTACTACTGTGTATCATGGAGTTCCCTTCCCATTATGAACTGTTATACTGGGTACATATCTATCCACTGCATGGTCAGCTATTATTTTTAAACTTGGAGCCATAGCTCCTCTACGTGCTCCATCTCTGCGCTGAAAGTTTCAAATTCCTCATTGAGATATGACACTACTTATTACTGAATATATATTTCTTTTTGCGTGTTTTAGTTGTCCTTTGTACTTTGATAATAGTTGTTGCGACAACTACATCATTGTCACTGATACTAGTTTAAATGTGGATGCCCTCAAAGAGTGAGGTCTGTTTGTTGCTGTTAGATAGGTGGATTTCAGAGAAGGAATTTAGTAATGGTTCACATGATGTCTTATCATGCCCACCGCTAGCAAAACTGTAATTTTCCCAATCAATTGTTGGATGATTAAAGTCTCTACTAATAATTACAGTATGATTGGGGAACTTATGTACAAGTGAACTGAGGTTTTCTCTAAAGTTTTCTATTACATCAAGAGATGAGTCTGGTGGACAATAGAAGGATCCAATTATCATTTTATGCCCATCCCTGATACTGACTCTTGCCCAAACAATCTTACATGCAGCTTCAATTTCTATCTCGGTGGATTTCTGTTTTATGTGTACTGCAACAAATACACTGCCTCAATTTCCAGTTTGCCTATCTACACTTAAATTTTCCCCAAAAATGTATTTGATATCAATTTCAAGCCTTAACCAGCTTTCTGTGCCTAGCAGTGTCTTGAATGTAAGATGGAAGATTATGGACAATAGTTTGGAGGTGTTTTTCAATGAGGGACTGTTCTGTGGGAGCACTGTAACCAGCCACAATAAGACGACCTGTAGGTTTAAATTTGTGAAATAGGTAAAATTTAGGAATGTGGAGTGCTGCTGCCGTGAGGAGGGAGGTTGCTCCATTCAGTAAATTCCATTATTGTTGTTCAACATTTTGTTTGCTTGAGAAATTCAATATCTGATCACATTAATGGATTTACTGCACTGCTTGGATGAATGGATGAATGTGGGAAATGCAAAACTAACCTGAAAGGCCTGGTAGAACAGACTTTTTAACAGCCTTGGACCGAACTGAGGAAGTCCTTGTCCCTACATTTGTCACACTATTGTGCATTCAGGCCAACTGAACTGCAGACTTCGTAGCTGTGTAACTGAATTTGGCACAGTGTTGCACTCTGTAGAGTTCAAAAGGGTCCAAATTACCTGGAGAGGATGTCAATAATTTGTCATAATTTCCTGTGAATAACATGACAAAAAAGAAATATGAGACATATTCAGTGATCCCTAAAGTCACAGCATTTCGCTTTGGGCTCAGCAGTCTAGTAGAGCTGCTGATAATAATTGCTAGAAATATACGAGAATTCCGTAGTGAAGAAAAAGCCTATATTCAGATTCCAGGAGGGAACAGTGTTCTCTCCTGCTTCCTCCCTGCCCCCCCCCCCCCCCCTCTCCCCTTCTGTGGACATCCATGTATGGTACCAAAACTGCATTTTCTTTGTATTTCCAAACAGTTTGTGCTATTTTGTAGACAAGAATTATGGGAAACAGTGGTTTTAAATTTCTTACTAAGAAATTTTGGGATCACTTTCCAGACCCTTTAAGACATGTCACTACCACCCCATTACAGCTCTGTAGTTTGCAATCTCATTCTGTTGACTCCTCATACCATCTCCTATGCAATCATGCTCGTCTCATTTTCTTCTTTGGTCTTTCAGCTTGTTAGTATGATTTCTTCTCCATCCTCTTCTCTAAAGCTCTTACTTGTCATCTTAGTTCCCTGGTGTAATCTTCTATATTATTTGCCATGTTGGTACCTCTTGTTGCATTTGTCTTCCTTCTTCCCTCTGTTTCTGTAAAACACTTTAATTATCTGTCTCTTTGCTGTTTCCATTTGTCATATTTCACATCCATCTAATAGTACCTCGTTATTGCCTGATTAGCTTTCTTCCTTTGTTTAGAGTTTTGTTTATGTTCCTTATCTTTTTGGTATGTTTTGTCTCATTTCAGATATTTTGGTCATTTTGTTGTTACTTAAAGAATAATGTGTACTTTTGTTTTGCGTACAAATTGTGGAACTGTTTGACATAATTCATACAAGGAAACAAACTTCTATTAATAAAGAACTGCAGATCAATGTAAACTGTTTTATTGATAGCTATCTAACAAACTTTTATAAGAAATAAGGTTATTTAACTGTAACTTTTCATTGCCAGCTGCTTTTGAATTGCATTTTCAGTGTTCTATCTAATACAATAATATACCTCCTGAAATACAATTTTTTTTCTAATTATTTACATTCATAACAGTAAATTGATGATTCATGATATACAAAGTATAAAATTTTTTATATAACATATATGTATCCAAATTTAGTGGTCAGTGTGCAGAAGCATTTTTTGCCCCTTCTTCGTGGTAAATCTTGTTTACCAGACAATGTACTGCTAATCATCCACAACATCCCATAACATCAATGCAGCATCAGTACCTCCTACAGTAACAACATTTTTGTCATTAAAGAGAAATCTTGCAACTGCTATCTGCATGCTGTATACCTTTTCCTCATTATATTCAGCTTTGGGACTAAGGCATGGATACCTGCAAAAGTAAAATATGTTTCATTATTTTTCTGTATAAAAGGAAAACATACATACAAACACACCAGATGGCTGAAACAAAATTTTGTGTAGTAATACTAAATACTGAAATTTTCTTACTGATGAAAGTAATAATATCAGATGACACTGAGCAAGATGCAGCAGTGGTTACAACACTGTACTTGTATTTGGGAGGATGGCGGATCAAATCTCCAGCCAACCATCTGTATTCAGGTTTCCTGTGGTTTTTCTGAATCATTCAAGGCAATTATTGGGATCTGTTGCAAAATACATGACTGAATTCATATCCCAGTCTGAACAAGTGCCCATTATCTGACAACTTTGTTGTCGATGCAACATCAAATCCTTTCTTCATATGCTGACCTAGAAACAGCATTTGGCTACTTCCCTGGCCTTAACAAAATAATAATTATATATGTGAATGTAAAATATAGGGAAAGAACTATTTCTATGGAAATGATCAGAAAAAAGATGTTAAAGTAAAGCAATGAGAGTGGTGTTTTTCATCTAAAGGACAGTATCGGTAGCACAGTTTTCAAGAGGAATGTTGGAATCTTTAGATGGAAGAACTATTTATAAAACTGATGTTATTTCTTCAGTCATTAAGCATAAAGTAGATAAAAATGTAAAAAATCAGGTAAATAAATAGAAATCAGAATAAATGTGTGAGAGCAATGGAAACCAAATGTAGATGGGAAGCTACAGATAGGCACCAAATTAAATTGTGGTAGATCAGGATACCACAAAAGTGCATAGCACTGTTAGGGCTATTGTGACTACCATTTGGTTTAAGGTACTATGACACATAAACTGAAAATTCAGAACTGATATGTATTTTAATCAAAGACAGATTGATATACTCTCAAAACAAATCAGCAAAAGGATGTTCCAAGAGACCAAGGCATTAACTTCATTTGCAAAAGATAATATAAGAGTGCTATTTCTGGACTGAATATTTTGATGATCTTGTTAACTTTGAAGAACTGCTCAGTTTTCACGAGTCTGTAATGGTGGAGGCTGAACACCCCTTTTCAGTGTTAACAAAAGCAAGTTGAACAGCAAGATTTCTAGGGAACTTGGAACAGAAGCTGCAATGCATTGGGCTAGAAATAATATTCTTCTCACAAATCGCTTAGAACACAGCAGATTTTGTGTAAATGTTCTGCTGGAAGATATTTGATCATCCATTATACAGCTGGACCTATTAACTTTGCTCCCATCAATTTCCATATTTTGTTACACTTAAAAAATTTCTATCATCCATTCTACAGCTGGGCCTATTGATTTTGCTCCCATCAATTTCCATCTTTTCTTACACTTAAAAAATGTCTATCTTGGTAAACATTTTGACAATGGAAAAGAGGTTTAGAAAACTGGTACACAATCTTTTCCATCCTAGACCAACCTTCATGACATGAGAGCACAGAAGTTAAACATGTAGTATCAATATGAAAAATGTATCAATTCTACTGTGCATATGTTGAGCAGTAGCTCAATGACTGCTGTATCTGTCCAAATAAAGGCTTTCAGGTTACTGTGTTTTCTTTCTGTGTACACTAATGAGAAAACTTGCTTTCTGGATAAATCTAAAATATGTGTTACATAGACAGGTGAACATTAAAAGCACTAGTAACATTATTTGAAGCCAAGTAGTTGTGACAGGCTTAAGATGGGGACTTGAGCTATCATTAATTCTGTTTTATGTAGCGCTTGGTGGAGTTGTAATAGACATTTAGAAGGTAGGTTGTCATGATGTTCATTTGGACCACAAAAATATAACATATTTAGTCTATGTTGAGCTTATTCTTTTGGTATCACATAAACAAGCCAAACTGGGAAAAAGATGACAGAAACTTACAAAATAGTAGCAGTTAATGTTAGCCTAAAAGTGAAAATTTAAAAATATATTTTTTTTTTCATGGTATTAATATAATACTGGAAACTACTGGGTGGAATATAAATATTATAAGGCATAAAGCCAACCACTCTCTGCATATATATGAATAAGGCCAGGCACTGAATGAGCAACAGTCACATAAACAAGACTGATAATGCTCTGTGAAAATCAAAGTTTTCAGCAGTAGGTCTATCCACATTATTTTCATCGGGAAAGCAACTTACTGTCAAAGAAGTAACTGAATCACACAGAAGTAAATACTGTAACAGTGCCCACTGCAACCAAGGTTTACATTAGCACCAATGATGAAATATCACTTGTAGCATCAATGTTTCACACAGGACACACTCCTATGCAGTATCTTATTAACAAATGCCTGATTCAATGCACTGCTGAGTACACAATCTACATCTTTATTAAAGTTGTTAACACACATTCTAATTTACACAGCTTCTCTCATGATCAAAAGACATTTTAATCTCACGTCTGTCTGAGAATCATTCCAATTTTACTTGATGTTGCTCCACGGGCATAAGGAATGTCAAATGTTGATCTTGTTCTGTTAACTGACTGGATTTTTGTATGCATTTTCTAGACACAGCTGCCTTGATTTCATGTTCCTGATAGCTATCTTACCTGAATGCAGTGGTATAATGAATTAATTTTGTGCTGGCATAGTTCTTATCTGGTACACATTTAGCTCTGTATCAGATTATTCAACAAAGCTATCTTTTTGGCAGAATGGTGGAAACTGTGCCCATTGAGACATTGTTCTGTATGGGTCAGTTGACGTTACACCAAGTTGTTCATAGAACTGTCTAAAATGGCCAGCTTTCCTTCCTTCTGTTCCACAGTAAATTTTATGTTGGGATATGTGCTGTTCACATCGTCAATGATTTGCTGCAATATTATCAATGTTATCAACTTGAGAATGAAAACAGGTTAGGCAAAGAGGAGCATTGTTTAAAGTATGTTCTTTAAAATTCTCCAAAAATTGGCCATAGCTGGTGACAAGGCCTGAATGCATGGAAATTCTGCCACTCACTTCATAATATTCATCACTATATGGAATGTAAGAGATGGTCAATGAGTGCCAGAATAACCCAATGTTTTCTGGAGAGAACAGGTTGACAAGCAAACTCTATGTAGCTTCAACAACTTTATAAACAGAGACATTACATAGAGACTGATCATAATTGTGTCTGCATTGAGACGTCTTTGTTTCATGATGTCAACAAAGATCTGGGAGCTCCTAATGTGGTTGTGGGAACACTAATCCATGAAGCATCATTGCTGGTGGTCAACTAGACTCTGGGCCAACGGACTCTTTAACCAGCAATCAGTCTGGTTACTTGACTGTGTTCACACATTTGTGTATGAATGCTCTTATCAGTAATAAACATTGTTACACAGTGTGTGAAGGTAGTGGTTATTTGCCTTAATCACACCCTATACTCTGCAGATCTAAACAGCACCCAATAATAGGTGACATGAATTCTGTTAAACATTTGACTAATCTTTATGCTGTAGAGCCAGTTGCACTGTTGAAGGGTCTTAGTGGCACGCCTTCTTTGTGTATTTTAGGGACATGTGATCTTAGTGCCCCAAAAGCCATTGGTCACAAACGCTTACCATCTTCAGAAAGGCCTGATTTTTTAAAAGTAGCTCTCCTGTCATTTTACTTAGTGCTCATGTTGGATGACACATTAAAATTTGGTATGCATTATCCTCTGACAAAACAGAGACTTTATCATGATAATCTATGGCATTAATAATAACAACTGTATTTCCCTTATGGGACAGCAACACAATTAAATTCCTGTTATTCTTCAGAAGCCTGGGTCATTATATTTTCAATCTGCTAATATTAATCTTAGGGAGTTTGGCAATTGGTAAAACACAGACAGTACAATTTTATATTGTCTGCCATATATTCAGAAGATGACACAGAGCTAGTTTCACACAATATTATACTAATGATTGCAGTTGGAGCAAAATTTAATCATTTATTGAGATTGGAAATAGCACCTTCATCAAGCTCCTTATCCATTAAGTTGGAAATAATGCTTCATTGGCCAAAGTATTTCCTTATTCTTTAGTAATGGTAATGGTAATGGCAGTGGCACGTAAAGTGCCCTCCGCCACACACCGTTGGGTGGTTTGCGGAGTATAAATGTAGATGTAGATGTAGAGGTAGTAATAAGATTGAATCATTTTCTGGCTTAAGCCAACATGCTGATGCAGGCTTATGGAATCATTTAAAATCACTCTTCTCCCAGCCCCTTGGTGAGAACCAGTCATTTTTGGCCTCGATGTGGTTGGAGCTTTTCTTCCAGAGAGCCACCCAAGCTAACGCAGGCTTGACGCCGAGTGCTTTCAGATGAAAGTCCTCAAACTGCTCGAGGACGTGCCAAACCCCACTGAGGTAGGGGCAGATGCCACCCTAGCATTCTTCACCCAAAGAATACACCGAGCAACAGATGAAGCCACGCCAAGACATCGCCAAGGGCCATTACAGTTCTCGTGACAGCTACCGCGCCATATCCTGGACATGATCACTGAGACGAACCGACTGTTTCGTGAATGGCAGCTCACTCGCCAACCAGACACAAGGCATTACTTCAACCACATGAGATGCGAAATTAAGGCAGCAGTCTAGGAAAAGCATATGTTTTGAAAACATAAAACTAGAAGTTTAACTCTTCTATTAACTTTTCTTAAAAACAGAAAAAAGAACAATTGAGACAAAAAACTTAAATTAAAAATGATAACAAACTTACGAGCAACACCAGAATTGGGAATGGGCAGACCTTGTGTCTACCCTCAGTCCTGAGGATGGTAGTGCATGGAGGGTGGTAAAATCCTTCCTACACCGGCGACAGCAAATACCGCCCTTACAGGTCGGGAATGACTTCACCAGCGATCCGGACACTAAAGCCAGTGTTCTGGCTGATGCATTCACAGCGAACTTCACACCGATGGCCGACATCATCGACGTCAATCACATACGGTGGGTCCATGAGCAACTACCAACCTTCTGCACCGCAAGGGAGGAAGGTGATGTTATTGAGCCGATAACGGAAGAAGAAGTTGCTGTGCAGCTTCACTCGCTGAACCCCAAGAAGGCTGGAGGCAGCAATGGCATTGTGGAAACACACAGAGGTTGTGGCCATTCTGAAATCTGGCAAGGACCCACACCAGGCATCCAGTTACAGACCCATCAGCCTTCTCCCGTCCCTCTCAAAGTTTTTTGAGTGGCTGTACATGAGAAGACTGATGCGACACTTCACCCAGGATGGCATCATCCTGGATGAGCAGTTCGGGTTTCGAGAAGAACATGCCATTTCCCACCAGCTCCTGCGGGTGGTTGAACCGGCAATAAGGGCACTGGAAACAAGGGAATAACTTGGGGCAGTGTTCCTCAACGTCTCCTGAGCTTTTGACTCGGTGTGGCACAACAGTCTCGAGTTCTAACTTTTTGAACAAGGGATACCTACGTCCCACATGATGCTACTGCAGTCATACTTGTCTGAACGAACCTTCCACATGAGGGCCAATGACGGTACGTCCACAGACTGGCAGATACGTGCAGGAGTGCCACAGGAGCCGGTCCTTGGCCCCTCGCTGTACTCCCTGTACACAGCCGATATCCCAAAAGTGGCAGGAGTTGAACTGCCGCTGTACGCAGATGATATGGCCCTGTTAACTCGCAGCATGAACGCCCAAGTGCTGAGAAATCGCCTCCAACGTGGGTGCAATGCCTTTGGCTCATGGGCAGCTGAAATTCAATGCCACGAAGAGTCAGACAGTTGTCTTCCCCGAAGACTTCTGCGCCAGGGCTTACGCCAGTCGAAATCCTGGGAGACAGTGAAATACCTAGGGGTCACCCCGTACCGTAGACTCAACTGAAGCATCACATCCATGATGTGAAAGGGAGAGATATAGGACATCTTCGCACCCTGTATCCGCTGCTAAACCCACAGTCAAGATTGCCATGGCAACACGCTATACATTGGTCTGCCCACTGTTAGAGTATGTGGCCGTGGTCTGGGGGAAAGCTGCAGATGCTCACATTGTGAATCTGCAGCGGGTACAGAACTGCACCCTGAAGACTGCTATGCATCTTCCGAGGTGCTTCTCGATACACCAACTTCACAAGGACACCAAGATCGTGCCTCTCCGAGACAGGTTTCGCACCATTGCCAAGAAGTTCTACGAGAAAGTGGTACACTCCCGCAACCAGCTCATCTGTGGACTGGGCCAACAACCTCATCACAGGCCAACCACATGTTGGCCTGTCCTGCTGAGGGATTAATTTTCACTAGTCCCCCATCAGAGTGTGCCTTCCTCTTTTTCAGGCTCCACCAGCAAGGACAAATCAACAAGAGTGGTAAGATATATTCTCTCCCCCACAGGATCCACAGAAATGACAAATTTTGTCCAAACTGCACCATCCCAAGCCAAGTACAGGCTTGTCTTTCCAGCATCAGCTTTCCTTGGTGAGAGAACAGTCAACAGAAAAGGATGAAAGTTAAGTGAAGTGCAGGCATTACTGTCTCGTTCATATCTTGTGTGTTACATTCTGTCCTTCATAACTGCAACGGTTATCTTCCATATAATCTTTTCCACTGCAGGAGATCTTACTTGATGTTTAATGACTGTGAACTTGGGCACAACATCTTTATCAAAAGAGCGCTGCAGGAGTGATAGATTACATAGAAGTTAGAATTTCATGCAGAACTGCTCTAGTTAGTGAACATGACACTATGTCCTTACCATAAAAGGCAAAAATGCTGTGTCATTGATAGATACACAAACAAAAACTACAGAGCTTTGCTAGCTGTCTGAATGAATTTCCTTTTTCAAGCTTGTAGGAAAAACATGTGTAGTGGCGTAGCAAGACAGCCAAGCCACTCGGAGGTAGCCGAAAGGCACACGTTAAGCTCACGCAGATTGGCGTGAGGTCTGGGACAAGGTAAAGTAATTATCCTATAAAGAAAAGAACGTAGTTCTTGGAATACTTAACTTTAATCCACAATTGGAGAACATCGCTCTTGTTTAGACATTATTACACTGAATATAAACTGGTAATGGCGCCTTGCTAGGTCGTAGCAAATGACGTAGCTGAAGGCTAAGCTAACTATCGTCTCGGCAAATGAGAGCGTATTGGTCAGTGTAGCTTCGCTAGCAAAGTCGGCTGTACAACTGGGGCGAGTGCTAGTAAGTCTCTCTAGACCTGCTGTGTTGTGGCGCTCGGTCTGCGATCACTGACAGTGGCGACACGTGGGTCCGACGTATACTAATGGACCGCGGCCGATTTAAAGGCTACCACCTAGGAAGTGTGGTGTCTGGCGGTGACACCACAACATGCACACACACACACACACACACACACACACACACACTCACTCACTCACTCACTCCCATGCACATGACTGTCTCCCTAGCTAACAAAGCTCTGTACCTTCTGTTTGTGTACCTATAGACAATGCAGCACTGCTGCCTTTCGGTGAGTCAGCTCCTTTATTCCTAAATAATTTGTATTTCTCAACCCAACTTTCCGTACATTATCCTTACCATAAAAGAAACTAATATAGCCATAAAGTCTTTCACAATGGATTTGTTGTACAAAATGTTCTTGGTGCATTTGTTGCATTAAATATCTATGAAAATCCAAGCTTTTGACAATGTCTACCATTGCTTTTGTCATGAAAGCAACTGCATGCCAAACAATCACACATGTATATAATGTAGTAGTGACCTCTGCAACCAGACATTGCATTGTCACTAACAATAAAATGTCACTTGCAGTGTATTTGTTTACAAAGATGAAAATGATTTGGTCACTGGTGAAAGGGTACACAAAACTGCACCAGATTCAGCTTCTCTGTAATCTCTTCTACATTTTCTTTTCTTTTCTTTTCTTTTTTTGCATTTGGTTTAGGTATGATAAAAATTTCATATGGGGTACAGTTGCATTCACGTAAACAAGCTTTTCTACACAAAAAGGGGATGAATAAAGTACCATGTGTCTGCATTATAACACATTTAGTTTCTGATTATTTTTACTAGTGTTTTGCTATACAAGTGAAATATCACTTACCTGAAAAGCCGCAGGTAACCATCTGAGTCACCACACACCAAAAGGTCATGTGCTGATGATCTGTTTGCTGTCATAATCATGGATGTCATAGGATAATACCTGTTGTTCCATATTCCTGTGGAGAAGGTAATTTTTATAGTATACAGAATTTTTTGTGTGGTTGGCATATCATACCTCACAGAAGATTGCACATCAAGCATTTGCTCTCACAAGCAATACACATTATATTCACCACACAAGGAAATCTAGAACACTATGAACCCAATGAAGTTTCAAATGAGAATACAGTGAAATGCTTGGGTAGTTACAGTCAACAAAGCAGTCCACAAGGATACAAGTAGCTATGGAGTGTAATACTGTCTTGAAGGAAACTGTTTTTCAATAAATCTGTTCAACAGATCTCCCTGATTCAAATCAAACGCCTTCAGAATCAACATCACAAGCAAATGATTTAGGTAATTACTGGTCAAAATGGCACTTTTGCCAAAATTAATTGCTTTAACAAGTTGTTGTGTGATAATATATCAGTTTGATATTGCGGTAAACAAAGTTTTCTAGATTTAGTTTCATTATTTATAAGTAACTTAAATACATTGACTACTTGCATTGTATTGAAATTAATCTGCTGTCCATACTTAATTTGTATTATAATTATGGGGTCTCAGTGACAAAATGAATTGCATTCCACTCCAGTCCAGTCAACGTAAAATAAGTTTTTTTGAATTATTCTGTTGCATTCAGCCAGATGGCATCATGTGACATTTTGGCAGTTCTGATGGCTTACGGTCTTTCACTGGGCACTGTATTTATGTTACCTCTCTCCTGCTGTCAGCAGTGGGCCAGCAGTACCTGGACACAGCTCTACTGATGATGTGTTGGGGTAGTGTGTGGTCTGTACATGAGCAGTGGTCTTCAATGTTTGTGTTGTCACCACTTGGCTTGGGATGTTATGGAGTAGTGTTAGCTTTTCAGTTGCAATGATGTGAGTGCATCTTCCCACAGACTGCCATTGTACTTAGAGCACACTCAAGCTGGGTCTCAAGTCTTACTTAATTGGAAAGCATAGTTTCCAATTACAAGTTCACCTTGTAGCTGGATGTCTACAGACTCTTAAGGCGCAATCTCAGAATGTGGTGGCCTTTTGTAACAACCTGCTGCAAAGACAGTGTTTCCCAACTAAGTAAGGCTTGAGACCCAGCCTAGAGCATGCTTAAAGCATACCAACAGTTTGTGGGAAAATCTGATAGTGTGACAGCAACTGAAGAGTGAGGAATAGATCACACATCTGCATCAGCAGTGTCCTGAGCCCAGTGGTGGTGGCATTGTGACTGAGGACTGCAGCTCATAGCAGACAACAGGATGGAGAGTTTATATTGTCACCCAGTGGCAGACAGTCAGTCATTAGGGCTATCTGCAGACGGTAACAAATGAGTTGTCCAAAATATCATGCCATCTAAACAGTAACACCTAGCTGAATTCCCCCAAAGAGTTCAAAATTAACTTATTGAGAAAAAGAAATATTCAATATGAGTCACAGGAAACATCTGACAAATGCTGTAAACAACATATAACTTGATATCAATAGCAATTTTTTCAAATGATCTAAGCTACAGATCAGTCTGTCACCACAACAAGGCTTTTCTTTAAATTTCATATTCATTGGCTTTGCCAACCCACAACCAGTCAACTTTCAACCTAATGTAGACCTCAGCAAAGATATGGATCAGTCTGTAACCCCAACTAGGTTTTGTGTTTTCAAACTCATTATATTAACCAACTAACAAAAAACTCTGAATATATGCCCCCAAAAGTGGCATCACAGCAACCATTAACATTACACCAGTGGTCAAAAACACTGACAGGTAGTGATCTAAAATACCAGCTAAAGGCTTGTATTTGCAATGGGAACAGGCAGACATACTTTTACACTACTTAAACATGTTTTCCAAAAAATACCTTGAACAATCTTTTAGACATCCAGTTCATGAATCTGCGAGCAAGAAACATTCCCAAACATTTTGACATGATGAATGAGGAAATCGAGGTCACAAGGTGGTTTTAGAATAATGGATCACCAGTCAGGAAGGAAAGTTAGGAAGTATATGAAGATACTTCTGCTTAACAAAAATGATAGGAAACTACCAAACCAGCTAAACACAAACATTCAGTTCTGTCAAGAAGAGTGACCATCTCCATGCCAACCAGCATGGATTCACATCATTCATGTGAAACCCAACACATGCTTTTCTCACATGATTCCTAGAAAACTATGGACCAAGGATACTAGGACAATGCAGCATTTTTAGAATTATGGAAATTAAATGTTCAGAAACATAAAATTGTGCACTACAGAAAATATAAAAATGAGGTATTCTGGTATGTTTACAATATTAATGAGTCACAGTTGGAATCAGTCAATTTGTACAAATACCTGAGTGATTCAATTTGTGCAGCTATAAAATGGAATGATTATCTAGGCTCAGTCATAGGTAAAGTAGGTGGCAGACTTCAGTTCATTGGAAGGGTGGTAGGACAATGCAGTCACCACTTTGTGTGGTGTAAACCTTAAATCTTTACAGTTTTGTCACAATGTGTGAAAAAATGCATACAATTTATGTTTTTTTACATGAATACTAGACACTCTGTAACAAATGCTTGATATACCCAATACACTACAAAAAGTGATCAAAGAATGAAAAATAAATAGATAAATATGTTGCAGCAAATATGGAGGATCACACATTAATGGTAGAACACACAGCATTTGAGTCAATAAGCAGGCTCATAAGACATATGTTACTTACTAACATTTTGCTGGAGAATTATGGAACATATTTTGTGTTTCATTTGATCCTTTTGAATGGTGGAAAACTTGTTTGTATGGCAACATAGAATTTTAAGCATCAGCTGTCAAAACTCAGCTTGCTCTATTCATTCACAAGATCCTTAAAGTAAGGCTCCTCAGCTGACAGGTCAAGTACCATGGACAGTTATAAAGCTTTAATTATAAAAAATAAAAAATCAGGCTGTGACCTTGAGTGATTTATTGATTGATTGGTGTGTGTGTATTTTGGGGGGGGGGGGGGGGGGGGGGAGAGGGAGGGTTACGGGATTAAACAGCGAGATCATCAGCCCTGCAATTCAAAAGTTGTGTGTAAAATAGAGATGTCTGCGAAAAGTGAACAGATCAAGTCAGAGGGGTCAAACTATAAAGTGAGGAAGCTAAAAACAGACTCAGAAGAAGGCATAAAAGGATAGATCAAATCTAAAAACTGGAAAAATAGAGGCATAAAACAGTGGTCTTTGCACGGGGGAGTGGTCATGTGTCCCACACCCACAAAACATGAGGGGAGGCCCCAACTACAAACACGCTGCCCCTGCTCCAAGAGGAAAGGTAAACCTTGTAACTGAAAACAAAAACCACTTTCACAAAGGAAACTGAGGACCAGTACTGCCATCTGTGAATCATTCGCTGACATTAAGATCAAGGAATTTGGAAGATCATATTATGTGTGAAGGGCCAAAAGGAGGGGACATTCCACCAATATATGGGATACAGTCAGTCTGGCTCCACAACCACATTATGGGGGTGGCTCACTATGCAAGAGAAAAAGAGTGAGCCTAGGTGACCAATGCATAGATAACATAAGACAGTGGATTCCTTCTGGGAGGAGGGGAAGGAAGAATGCCAAACTGCAGTAGTCTCCTCGATTGTATGGAGTTTATTACTGACAGCAGTAGTGCACTAGATGTCATTTCACTTATGGACAAAAAGAAATTTACATGAATCCACATATCTGCATTTGGGATCATGAAAGGGAATGGGAAGAAAGTATCTACTTCTCTAGCTAAATGGTCAGCCAGTTCATTCCCTGGGATTCCCACATGACTTGGTACCCAGACAAAAACAACTAAGCAGGCAGCATGACCAAGGACAGAAAGAAGGTCATGGTTAGCAGATACCAATGGGTGACAAGAGTAGCATCAGTCTATAGCTTGCTCACTTCTCATTGAGTTGGTACATATTAAAACACTGTGGAGGGAGGCCTGTGTAACAAAATAGGGGACCCTGTTAATAGGTAGCAGCTCTGTTGTGAACACACTACATGATCCTGGCAGTGAATGGTGTTCCATGCCAGTGGGAGATGTAAAAGCATATCCTATCTTATCTATCGTTTCAGAACCATCAATGTAGAAGATGGTAGCACCCTGGAACTCCTGAAGGATGGAATGTAAAAGAAACCACTAAATCATAAGGATGACATAGACCTTAGGATCTTGGAACAGGAGAAGTGAGATGCATTACAACCAGCAGGAGGGAAACATCCCTCATTTGCATACAGGATGGGGTACACAGGATGGTCAGGGAATTGTTGAATGGCAATTGTGTAAGAAACCAGGAGCTGGCTCCATCATATTTGCAGAAGGGGAATCCCCACCTCTGTGAGGAGGCTATTGATGGGACTAGTGGGAAAGGCACTGATAGCCAGACACACCCCATAATGATGAACAGGGTTAAGCAGTTTCAGAGTACTGTGCGTGTGTGTGTTGGGGCTTACGGACACTCAACATCGAGGTCATCAGTGCCCTGACACACATTAAAAGAAATGAATGTGGACAATTTTAGTAAAATTTAAGCATACAGGCAAACAAAGTGTGAAAAGTGAAAAGTGCTGTATAAGAAAATAAAATGTAAGAAAAATGAGAAAGGAGTGTCAAGGATGCCACAGGAAATTGTCACTGGCTGGACACTTACATAAAATATGGGAGAGCCAGTCACCCTGTGAACAAATTAAGACCTTCTCCTTAAAATTTTGGTGTAAACATTGGACAAGTCACAAAACTTTAAAACTTTAACCACATTCATTTGAGTATTTCCTAAAAGAGATGGCAGATCCACCAGCAAGTCAGCCGTGGACCGCTGCTCAGAAAACAAAACGCAATCCAATAAAATGAGGTGCACAGTGACCTGGACGCCACAAATACCCCACATTGGAGGGTCCTCTCACCAGAGGAGGAAGCCATGCATCATAGGACTGTGGCCTATCCAAAGCTGAGTGAGGAGAACCTCATCTCATTTATGTAGCTGGAAGGAAGTACACCACGCACACGTTGTGGGCTTGACTAAATGGAGCTTATTGTCAGTCATTTACAGCCACTCATCCTCCCACCAGTACGTGACTCATGAGCTCAAAAGTGAGGTGAGTGTGTGCAGGGGGATGGCACACTGAAATTCTTGCAGATTGAGACATGCCTCCTTGGCTACGAGATCTGCCCTTTTATTCCCAGCAATGCCGACGTGCCCTGGAACCCAGCAGATAGCCACCTCCTCACCCAGTTGTTGTAGTTGAAGGAGAGCATCCTAGATGGTCTGGACTATTTTATCTGCTGGATACAAATGTTGCAATGAGTGAAGAGCACTTAGTAAATTGGAACAGGCAAGAAATTTAGGACGGGAAGAGTGTCTCATCTGCTCCAGTGCCACAAGATTGCAGACAATTCTGCATCAAAGACAGTAAACACTTGAGACAGTCAGACTTTGAGGACACAATCTGGAAAAACAACAGAGCAACCAACAGCATCCTCCTGTTTTGACCCATCCGTAAAAACAGCTCAGATAAAATGGCAGAAAATGTTGCATTAAAAATGGAAGCAGGAGTGCAATCTCTCTTGTACCACACCAAATCTAAAATCACTCTAAGCCTTTGCAGTAACCAGGGTGGCAGGCAGTTAAAACCCTGGATTTGGACCATATGGGCTCCACACCAAGGGACTCCAGCACATGTTGCACACGGATCCCAAACGGCATCGTGGCTCAGGTACGGTGGGAAAAAAGAATCCAGAGGCAGATGAGCAACAATATGGTGAGCTTGTGAGGTTGGAGCTGCAAGAAACTTACACACCTGGTGCACCAGGAGGAGCTGCCACCAGATGGTAAGTGGTGGTTCCCCAACTCAGCACAGAGGCTGGACATGGGACTGGTCCGATAAGCACCCATGACCGGTCGAATCCCCGCATGGTGGACAGTGTCAAGGATCCACAAATAAGAGGGCCTCACTGACCTATACACCATGCGCCCATAGTCCAGCCGCAAATGCACAAAAGCCTGATAAAACTGGAGGAGATACACCCTGTCCACTCCCCAAGACGTGTAGCTGAAGAGGATATTCAGTGCCTTCAAGGTTCTGGCTTACAAGTCTCACAGGTGTGGCAAAAATGACAATCTAGAGTAAAAAATGAGGCCCAGAAACTACACTGGGTCTCTAAAATGTAGGATAGTGTCCCCCATATGCAAGGCAGGCAAATTAAAAGGACAACGAGAATGATTAAAATGAACACACACACACACACACACACACACACACACACACACACACACACACACACACACACACACACTTATTGTCAGAAAACTGAAAACCCATCTTTGCAGCCCACTCCTCTAACCGCCACACTGTAAGTTGCAACTGATGGCTCACCATTGCAACACTGGAGGAGGAACGGAAAACAGCAAAGTCATCCACAAATAAGGCGCACCATACTGGACTCCTTACCATAGATGTTATACTGTTAATGGCTATGGCAAAGAGGGTAACACTTAAAACACTGCCCTGAGGACACCATTCTCCCACTCAAATTGATCAGACAGTGTGTGATCAACTTGGGTATGAAAAAACTGCTGAGACAGGAAAGACTGAATGAAAATGGGGAGGTGGCCATGAAAGCCCCATTGATGCAGTTGTGTGAGAATATAGTGTCTCCAAGTAGTATCATGTGCCTTACTGATATCAAAGAATATGCTGATACAGTGATGCTGATGGAGGAAATCCTGCTGAACAGCCACTTCGAAGAGGGTCAGGTTGTCAATTGTGGACTGAAATTTTCAGAATCCACACTGAGAGTGGGTAAGCAGTTGCCTGGTCTCTAAAAGCCAGACCAGACGACGGTTAACCATCTGTTCCAGGGTCTTTCCTACACAGCTCATCAAGGTGATACTAAACCTGACAACCATAATCTAGTCTGGATGAAACCAGAGCATGGTAAAGATGGAGAAGAGTAGCATGATCTGCACCCCAAGATGTGGGCACCAAGAGATGGAGCGCATTAAGCTTCAGCATTAAGTAGTCCTCAGGTGATGAATATGGAGAGCATTAAGCTTCAGCATTAAGTAGTCCTAAGGT
The DNA here is from genome assembly GCF_023898315.1 of Schistocerca nitens. NCBI lineage: Eukaryota > Metazoa > Arthropoda > Insecta > Orthoptera > Acrididae > Schistocerca > Schistocerca nitens. Next base: position 389,044,965 of record NC_064617.1, read on the forward strand.
GATGAATATGGGGCAGCCATGTCAGCTTTTTATCAAAAATTAGGTCCAAGAAACAGAATTGCACTACAACATCTAGGTGCTGGTCACCTAAATAAAGTTCTGGATCTGGCTGTACTGTAGGTCTACAGCAAAAATGCATAAACCACGTTTTGGAGGGAGAAAACTGGAAACCATAGGAAACAGCCACACAGAGGCCATCAAATGGCGCCTTGGAGCTGGCTTTCAGCAGACACTACTGAGTGGGAGCTGCACCAGGATGCAAAAATCGTCAACTTACAATTCTGGGGTAACCAGAGATTCAATGGAAGGTACAGGCCCATTGATTGATGAGAAAGAGTGTTACACTTAACATGGAACCCTGTGGAATACCATTTCCCTGGATCCAAGGGGTGCTGAATGAGGTACCAACTCGAACACAAAAAAGTTGATGAGGTAAAAACTCATGGATAAAAATTGGAAGGGGGCCGTGTAAGCCCCAGTCATGGAGAGCAACTAAAATGTGAAGGTGCCAGGCCAGTTAGTAAAAGCCTGTTGGATTGCTTTTTCTAATCTGAGTAAATGGTCAGTTGTAGTTTGTCTTTCCTGGAAGCCACACTGACATGGATACAAAAGGCCCCAACATAATCAGAAGCTAACCATCCTCTCATGCAATTTACAAAGTATGTTGGTCAGGCTAATCGGTCAGTAACTGTTGTGAGATGTTGGGTTCTTCCCAGGCTTAAAGATGGGGATAACTGTGCTGCCCCACGATTGCAAGGGGAAGGCATCTGTGACTCAAATGCAGTTGAAGACCCTGAGTAGATGTTGCCTCTGGGTAATGTTCAACTGTTGGATTATCTGGTTGTGAATGGAATCTGGGCCTGGGGATGTGTCTGTCAAGAGGTAAGAGTCAGCACAAATTCCCATTCAGTGAATGGTTCATTATAGGCTTCAGCTTGGTGGGTGTTGAAACAGAGAGGGATTTCTTCAACTCATCATTTCTGTCAGAAGAAGATAGCAGGATATAAAGAAGATACTGATGCTGTCACAAAGTGTGTTGCAAGCTGTTCTGCAAGTACCAATGCATCAGTACACAGAGCACAGTATAGGATAAGACTTTGGACAGTTGATTGTTGCTGGCAGCCCAGAAAGCTACAGAGCTTGGAACAAACCTGCAATGCAGAGCCATACGTCCCCAGGGAGGAAACATACGGCTCCCAGCATTCCTTTTTACTCTGATTAACAAAGTTGTGGGCCTTAGCACAAACACGCTTAAAAGCAACAAGGTTAATCTTTGAAGGGTATCATTTAAATCAGTGCAGCATCTGTATGTGGTCCTGTATAGTGACTGTGACATCCTTGGTCAATGATGAGGATGACCTGTGGATAGGGGGATAGCAGTACGAATGGCATGAAGGATAGTGTCAGAGCCGTCTTGCACAACTGTATCAATGCAGTCTGAGAGCGAGGTATTGAAGAGAACAGCAGACATTTATATAGGTCAACTGGCTCTGTGGAATGCCCAACACGGGCTCTGCCAGTTGGCAGCAGGGGAATGATAAAATCACCATAAAGTGGTCACTGTCACAGAGCTCACATTGGGTGATCAATGTAGGGAAGCCATAAGAGCAGGGGAGGAGACCATGAGATCGATAGCGGAAAAGGCGCCATGAGTGGCACTGAAGTTGGTAGGATTTGTCGTTGGGGAGACACAAATCAAAGTCTGTAATAAGTGATAAACTAGAAGACCCCTACCCATTGAAGTTGCACTCCCCCACAGGGGATGGTGTGCACTGAAGTCCTCGAGGAGGAGATATGGGAGTGGGAGGTGCTGTATTAATGTAGGCCAGGTTGGTATGGAGGGGGAACCAGTCACTAATGATATTGGTTCAAACCAAAGTGCAGACCCCTCCAGATGCTATACTAGGGCCAGCTTGGTTCCAACAGAATGCCTGACAACACAAAATGTTGGAAAGTGGTCATCACAGAATTGTGTTTCTCGAAAAGCAAGGCAGAATGCAGAATACAAGGAAACAAGGTATTGTACTTCTGGTAGGTGATGATAATATCCGTTGCATTTCCACTGGCTTAGCATGTGATGAGAGTCCATGTTAGACATAAAGAAGCCAAGGGGAAGTCGTGTCACTAAGTCAGTGGTCGTCACAGATGGGGATGGTGTGACATCCATAAATAAGAGGTCAGGCTCAGGTGGTGAGGGGGTAGATGGCAGCTTTTGGGGCACCAGGGAGGCCCTCTCCTGGGCTTGTGTTTCTTATTCTTCTCTTACATTGGATGAGGAGAGCAGGGCACAGAGGATGAGCAGGCTCCTGCAAGATCCAGGACCAAAGAAGAGTGAGTGACCTTGGCGTGCACAGACATGTGTATCGTGGTCAAGCTGTGGTAGCAGGCTTCTGGCCTGGGACACACTGGGAGGAGGGGACCCAAGGGGGATCCCCATCATTGGTGGATGCTGAAGAAGGGGGGGCACTTTTTTGGCTGGGGAGGGGAGTAGCACATGGAGGGGAGGGCATGGGAACTGGATGTGGGACAGGGAGGTAGGAGGGGGGGGGATGGGGCTGGGGTAACGAAGAGGGAGGAGGAGGGAAGATGTAACAGAGGCAAAAGTTGAAGAAAGTGACACTGGATGGAGACGGTCACATTTTTGGCAACTCTCAGTGTAAGATAGGCAGTCCAGGGACTTGTACTCTTGGGTCTCCTTTTCTCCCTTGTAAGTTGGGTAATCTGGCAAACATGGAAAAGGACATACAGCTTCCCATCACGTCAGTCGCACATGACCTTTACCTTCTCTGGGAGGGTATCTCTCTCGAAAGCCAGAATGAAGGTGCTGGTTATGCTGCAGTTGTCTTTATGATCCTTCTGCAGGGATTGAACAAAGGGAATGCTGCATCACTCCAGATCAACCTTGGGTTCCTCATTTGTTTGCAGGGTGAAGTCGTGATGAAAAATCTCTCCCTGGACCATATTCAGTGATTGGTGATGGGTAATGGACACTGGGGCATTGCCAAGACAATCACAAGCATGAAGAGCTGCAGATTGGGCAGCAGAAGAAGCTTTGATCAACAGGGAGCCTGACTGTATCGTACTGAGAGACTCCACCCTGCAAAACTTTGCCCTCAACATTCCAGGGAAAAAAAAACAGTGGGTTTATGGCAATGAATGTGTTCCCATCCTTCCTAGTACAGACCTACTAGCAGGGAAAGTTTCATCCCATGACAGTGAGCCTCGCCCTCCTTCCAGGGTGTAGCCAGGGAAGGGAAGGCTGGAGGGTCATATAAAGCAGTGTTCAATTAACATTTACCACTCCGAGAGATGGCCATTTGAAAACAGCAAAGTTCTTGCAGCTTGATATGCTGAATGTGCCAAGCATCTGCCCTGATACCACTCACTCCAGTCAGGGGCTCTCCCCATATGTGCCACCCAGCCACAGCAAGGGCTGCCTGGCATGGCGTCTATTGCTGTGAGTTCCGATGCTCCAGTATGACAAGCAACCACTCCTCAGCATACATGGGGAGGCAACAGCACAATTATCAGTAGTGTGATCTCTGTGTTGTCAGGGGTTCAACCAAATGGCTACATAACAACCCTACCACATGGACTGGCTACATGTGCTGGTGACCTACTGGGGTGGAGGGGGGTGACAGAGGGAAGGAAGAAAGGGGGGGAGAAGAATCCACACTGTAGACATGGAAGTGGATGTCAGACCCAAGTGGGGACCAAAACACTGAAAAATATTAAAGAGGCAAGAGGAACAACAATGCAAGGAATACAATAGGGAACAAGGTCAACATAAATCAGAACATGGAGAGGGGAATGAGGGGGCAGCAGAGGCAGAGAAGGAACAAGGATGAAGAGGAAGGAGCACGGTGAAGGAAGTGCAACCAGGGAAGGAAGAATGGGCTGCAGTAGCTTGGGGCCCTCGTGTGCATCAAGCAATCAAGCATGAAAGCATGAACTCACAAAAGAACTGTTAGCCCCCTTTTGGGGGGGGAGGATGATTGTGACTGTGACCTCAAAACTTGGTGATGACATTCTCTACATATTCACCCTTCACTCTGACACATTTCTCCCATCGATGGATGCCTAGGTAGATACCTTGGTTATAGAAGTCTGCATTTTGGATGTTCAGGAAATAAAGATCACTTTGTCATCATTCTGAAGATGCCTGCCATACAATGTTTTTTTCACTTAAGGAAAGGAAAAGAAGTCACTGGATCCCATGCATGAAACTATGGGGATAAGATAAAATCTGACAGCCCAAAGAAAGGCTGTGTCCAGTGCAGAATGAGCTGGAACATCCTCATGGAGAAAAATATCCCTTTGGGCAGCTTATAGTGAATCATCCTCCTCTAACATAACCTTTTTTTTTTTTATTTTTTTATTTTTTTAATAGAGATAATCGATACCATGTATACCATTGACTCTTGCACATGTTAAATTTATCCAAGTTGTTTCATTAAAAAAAGTCATATGATTTTGTATAAGATGTATTATATTTCAGGTTAAAGTGTATAAAAAAGAAATTACTGTGCTACAACTGATATGTACTAACAGTTAAAATTACTCTTCTTTTAAAAATATTTGAAATTACAAACTTTCTTGTATACTTAAAATTCATATTATTAATTGCACAATCAAACATTAATTATTAAATTTATTTCTAGATTGATTTATAAACTAATGATATATTTTACCCAAGATTCTTCTTTGGTAAAGAAAGTTTGTAAACTCTTTTGCTTTGTAAACTCTTTGGGAATTGTGAGTATGGCAGAATGTGAGTAGTGGTGGGCATGCCTCTGATAGAAGGAGACATTTTCTAAGTTTGTCACCTACTATGTAATTATTGATTTTTTTCTTTTGAATGTGGAAAATATAAAAACAATGTGATGAAGAAAGATGTGACAAAGAATAAAATTCAAGAATAATATAGGCAAATCTTCATCAGTTATTTAGTCATCAAGAACCTACAAAATCGAAATTTCAGCTGCAAGAATGTACCCCTAGACAAGACTTTGAGGTATCAACAACAATGAGACAATGAAGATAAGTGAAAAGTTTCTCTTTTGCATATCTTACACTTCTTGAAACTTTCAAAATCTGTGCAAAAGCAGAGAATTTTAATAGTGATGTGTGGGAGGGTAAGATTACAAGTGGGGGCTCATCCGGGATCTGTTGACTGATAAAGTTTGTCTATTGCAGAAGAAGAAAGAACAGTGATGTGTGTCATTTCTAGAGAGAGAGAGAGAGAGAGAGAGAGAGAGAGAGAGGACTGCCCAACAAAGCCATATCAACAGTGATGAGAATGTCATATGATATCAACAATGATGGACTGGATGAATTGAAAGAGGACTTGACAACTACAATGAAGGACATCAGAAAAGATAGGTACAAATCATTTTTTAAATTAATTTTACTTGCTGGACTCATGTGATTGCTAGCAAAATGAATAGAGATTAGGGTAGTGGTGATGAAATGAAAGCTGTAGGACCCAGCCTAGACATGTTTGAACCAAGTGAACATGTAATTAGCAAAGAAACAATGAAAACTGATATTCTGCAGTTGATTTTAATAAAATTAGAGGAAATGAAGATAGACAACAATAGCAAATTTAGCGCGGTTAATGATCAGATAACAGAAATAAGAGCGGACAACAACAGCAAAATTCGTGCAGTCAATGATAAATTAATGGAAATATGATCTGAAAACAATGATAAAATGGACAGGGCACAATACTGAATTGACCAAAAAAAAAAACTGAAAAATGAGTTGTCAGATGGATTAAAAAGTGTGAATGAAAAAGTCGATGTATTAGAAAATAAATTTATTGTTTTGGAAAATGAGTTTGTGGCCCAATTGGCATAACAAGTGAAGAATGTTGATGACATCAGAGTCGAACACAAAGCCATAGCAGAAAGAATCAAACAGAACTTTAGTAGTTCAGATCAAAACATTTTAAATGTTGAAATGAATATTCTAACTAATGTAAATGTTTTAGATCAATAAATTTCAGTAGTTCAGGAAAATTGTATTCACAAAAATCTTTATTCAAACAATGGTATTGCATGGTCCAACATTCCAATCAAGAGTTTTCCATCAGTCACTTTATATCAGTGGGTTTTCTACACCACTGTAGAGATAGTTTTCTGTCAGGTATGAGTGATAACTAAAAGATTAAATTTGTCAAAATATGTCTTGAAGGCGAAACTTTGTCATGAGTAAATCTAAATTTAAATCAGTGGGAGATATATAAAAGTTTTGAGAAAAGTTTTATAAATAAATTTTGGTCAGAAGCTGAACAAGGGAGAATTAAAAGTGAATTTCTGGAGGGTCCAAGCTATAGGACTAGGGACGGTACACTGAAATAATTTTGTAAGAATCAACTTAAGGAATTAGCACACCTGACAGGCCATTTGATGAAATGACATTAAATGATGCCTAAAAAGGAGATTACCAGAAAGGTTGCAGTGGGATTTAGTACGTGGACCTGACAATTGTCTAAAACAATTTTTATGATGTGTAGACAGGCTGGATAGGGCAGTAGAAAGAAACGTACCATAACAATCAAAAGATAGAGATCACAATGGTAACAACTACAGAAAGAGAGATGGTGGTAACTACAATCAGAGTCAAAATGGTAATAGAGACAAAAATTTTGAACATCAGAAGAATAGGAACAGTGGGGATAACTATGGGAAATTTAATAGGAGAAACAATCATAGAGGCAACTATTCGGGAAACGGCAGTCCACCTCAATAAATGTCCACAGTTTTTGGGCACGGAAACACAACAAGTACAGTACCCCCAATTTACATGTACATTTAGACAATAATAATAGTACTACTAATGTATCACAGGTATCTGAAGTTGATCAGAAGGAACATCAGATTTCTCATTTATATTTTGATCATAATTTTTGGAATACTATGTTTAATTACAATTACAATGATGTAGATACTAATTACAAACCAGAATGTGTGAATAGTGAGCACTGGGCACTGGTGATTTCTTCTGTTGGTTGTAAAACATTGTTATTGATGCATGTGAAACAGGTGGTGGCTGTATTGGATCTGAATTAGGTGGTGTTTTTAATGTAGATGTGAGTGAGAGCTGTGAAGTGACGGGTTGGTAAGTCTGAGATTGGTGACTTATTGCAAATGAATGTAGGCAAGGTGTGTGACTATGAGGGAGATGAGACTTGTGTTGTTAGTGACGTTATTGATGAAGTAATTCTGGAAGAATATGATGATAATGATGATGATGAGTATCAGGTATTTGTGGAGTTTAAGAATAATGAAATGTCAGAGTTATTTGTGAATGCAGGTAAGGTAAGTGATATATGTAATGATGTGAGTGAGATTCATAGAAAACCAGTCTAGTCAAATCGTTTTTTGTTAATGTCATGCAGAGTGATTATCCAAACAGTAAAGGTGGGTTATCTGTTAGCTTAGAGAATAAAGGTGAAAGTTTTTTGAAATTTGTTTGGGATCATATTGATGATAACATAGATAAATTTGCATTCTGGAGTAAGTTAGCTGTGGTTAGTCAAAATCTGTATCCAAATTGGTGGAATGAAGTGAAAGAAGATCTAAGTACGAAATGTAACTTCAACAGTAATATATTTTTTGTTCCTTCTGTAATAAGTGATGTTGGTTGTGTTATGGAACCCATTAAGTGTATTCAATCTTTACTTAACAACATGTGTAACCAAAGTAATGCTATGTTACCAGTAAAGTTGATAAAACCCTCCAAAAACAGTGTAGATGTAGCATTGTATGAAAATGAAAGTGATCTTTTACATGAAGTGTCTAATAACAGAGATAATTTAGATTCTGGATGTCCTTACTTTATGATTAAGATTGATCAGTGGGAAGGGAGCTGTTTGATTGATACAGGTAGCCTGATTTGTGGTATATCTGAACAATTTAGAGACAAAATCCAGTATAGTACAAATTTTGTAGAAATGCCTATTGTTGTGTAGAGATAAGAGGAGCTATGGGTAATCAAGGCAAATTGGTAAAATATCAGGTGCTTTTAATGTTTAGTATAGAAGGCAAAACCTCTGAACATGGATGCTTAGTGATCCCTTGTCTGGAAGAAAATGTAATTCTTGGTATGGACTGGATAGTGAAAATTGAGGCTTGTTTTGGATCGAATGCTAGAGAATTGTTTATTTTGGAACCTAAAAGTAATAATTTCTGTATCTTTAACTGTGGGGAAAGTGTAACTATTTGCAAAACACTGTGAACCAGGGTGAGTACCAGGTGTTTGATGATGATATGGATCTTGATGAGGTTGAGAATCAGGATTCTGAAAGTGCAGTAGACTGTAAAGTTCGGAAAGCTACAACTCTTAATAACATACAAAAGGAACAACTTAGAAATTTGTTATTGGAGTTTAGGGATGTGTTTAGTGAAAAACCAGCAAAAGTAAAACGGCTATCAATGCACACTTTTCTTTTAAGATCATCAACCTTTCTTTCTCAAGCCATATAATATAATATTTTCAGAAAGGAAAGATGTAGAGAAGGAAATTCGGAAAATGGAAACATAGGGTGTAATAGAGAGAAGTAGGAGTGCTTACAATAATCCTTTGGTTGTGGTAAGTAAGAGAAATGGTGGAGTGAGAATTGTTTTGGACTCTAAACATCTTAATAAATTTCTTATCAGAGAGAATGATCATCCTGAGAACTTGGATGAGCTGTTACACAAATCTGATTATGTAAAATACATGAGTAGTTTGGACTTGATTTTTGGGTTTTGCCAGATCCCACTTGAAACTAATTCTAGAAAGTATACAGCATTTTTGTATGGAGGTAAGTCTTTTCAGTATTGTGTGGTGCCATTTGGGATAAATGTATCTGTAGCTGAATTCATGAGAGCTCTAGATTCTGTCTTAGGAAGTGAAGTGAGTTCAAAATTAATTGTGTATGTCACAGAAAGGACTTTGGAACAACATTTGAGTCTGTTAAGAGATGTGTTTTCAAAATTAGAATCAGGAGGCATGACTTTGAAAGTAGGTAAGTATAAATTTGGTGTGGAAGAAATTAAATTTTTAGGACATGTTATATATGAAAAAGGAATTGCACCTGACAAAGAGAAACTTAATGCTATTTCTAATTTTCCTCTCCTCACAACAAAAAACAGCTTAAATCATTTTTTGGGTTAACTGGATTTTATAGAAAATTTTGTAGCAGCCAAGATTTGAATGCTCCTTGCTTGTGTGGAGCAAATACCATTTGGGATTGGAATCAGGAGTGTCAGGGTGCTTTCGATGAGATCAAATGACAGTTGTATGAAAGTTAGATATTGTTCAGACCAGATTTCTCTCTTCCTTTTTGTATTATGACAGACAGTAGTGATGTTGGATTGGGTACTCATTTATTTTAGGAGGTTGACGTTGGTGGTGTTATTTAACACAGATCTCTCAAATTTGCTAGCAGAATATTGCAGAAACATGAAAGGACATACACTGTAACTGAGAAAGAACTTTTGGCTGTACATTGGGCATTCAACAAATTTAAAAATTATTTATTGGGTCACAAAGTCATCATCAAGAACACTGATCACAAAGCATTATGTTATCTCCAGGTGTGTAAACTGTTTCATAACAGAATTACTCACTGAGCCTTGTTTTTACAGCAGTTTAATTATGAAATCAGATACATTAAGGGCACAGACAATGTAGTTGCTGATGCTTTGTCTAGGCTACCTTTAGGGTGTGAGGCATCTCACAACTTTGGAGAGGGTGAGAAGGAGTTTAAAATTATGTGCTTGAGGGATGTGAGGGAAGAGAAAGAGATCTTGAAAATTTGCAAAGAGATCTGTAGGTATCAAAATCATGATCAAAATTGGAAATGGTTAAGAGCATGTTGGGTAAGAAAGGAGGAGAAAAGATGGAATGATATTATATGGTACATAAGGGTATTTTATTCAGGAGACATAAGACTGAATCAGAGGATTGGAAACTATGTTGGCTGGAACAGTGTATTGATACTTTAATTACCTATAGAGTTTTGGTCATTGTGGATCAACCAAATGTTCACAAAAGATTCAGAAAAATATCAGTTTTTATAATATAGGAAGAAGAGTCAAGAAGAATATTGCCAGCTATGACAGACAAGTAGAGGCCAAATGCAAAACATATTACCTAATAGTAACCTAGAAGTAACCTAGATCTCATGTCTGTGGATGTTTATGGACCTTTACCTGAGTCTAATAACGGATTTTGTTTTGTTTTTGTGGTGGTTGATGTATTTTTGAAGTTCATAAAGTTGTTTCCACTTAAGAAAGCTACCAGTAAGCAAATCATCTCTAAGTTTGAAAACACATATTTTCATCAGATGGGTATCCATAAAACAATTTTATCTGATAATGGTTTTCAGTTTACATCACAAACTTTGAAAGATTTTGTTGATCTTGTAAAAATAAGGCATATTCTAACCTCGGTGTACCATCATTCGAGTAACCCTGCAGGAAGATATATGAGAGAGATTGGAAGACTGTTTGGAACATATTGTAGTAAGAATCATAGCAGCTGGATAGATTATGTCAGTGATTTTGAAGATATTATGAACAGCTTACAACATTCTTCAACAGGTTTTTCACCATTTGAAATCATGTTTAATCACAGACAAGCTAACTTCATTTCTAAAAATGTTGAGTTTCCACCATGTAAAATTCTGTCTCCACAAGAGAGGGAAGAATGTGTTAGGGAGATGATGAAAAAACAGGGGGATAGAAGAAAGCAGAGACATGATGGCAAAGGTAGATTTTCTATGTCTGAAGTAGGAGATTTCATGTTGGTGAAAGCCAAAGAGAAATCTAAAGTGTTGACATCCGAGATAAAGAAATTTTTTGACATTTATATTGGACCATTTGAAGTTCTTGAAAATCCACATCCTAATGGATACAGACTTGTGTGTCCAAAATCTAAGAAGTTGCTTGGATTATGCAATATCTCTGAACTGAGAGCATATAGACGTGATCCATAAGTATCTAATTTTTGTTTGTTTGTTCTTTTTCCATAATTTTGTTTGTCTGGAATTTAGTTTTAGTATGTGAGATGATGTGATTTTTAAAGTTTTGTCTTATCTGTGGAATGAGTTAAAATCTATGAGACACTATATAGTTGTGTTCTGTAATAGACTTGTACTTTAGAATTTAATACATATATTTCATGAGATTAAATAAGTAGATCTTTTTACAGTTTTGAAATGGGACAATATTCATAATTTGTACTGTAAAGATTAGGAATAGTATCTGAGAATATCTGTGTGTATTAACTTATTAGTCAATTCTTTTAATTGCATTAACTTTATTCATTAATGTCTCTTGTGTGAACACTTTAATTTCACCTGACATAAATCCCATATAACTGATGCGAAGGGGGTATTGAACAACACATTTAGTACTCAAAACAATGTTTCAGGATTTGATGTGAATGCTGGGCAGGAAGTTACCTATCCATTGGAGCATGTGATGATAACTCTATGGAGGAAGTTGAAAGATGTGGGCAGATCCACTCCCCACACTGCTGTATGGTTGTACCCTGCTTCATCTTGCAAGAGATTGTGGGTGCTGGGTAACATACTCTAGCGTCTGTTGACTGTGTTGTGTCTGATATTTGTGAATTGTTAACCAAGACTGCTAAAGACAATGTCATTCAGCATAAATTCATGTTCTTTTTTAATTTTTATTTATTTATTTTTTAATTGGGGGACTGACTTTCCAATAACTATGTCAATTTAAATCAGTATGTATTTTTTTTAAATTGTAGGTGAATCTTCTAGGTCTCTATGTATGTAGGTTAGCGTGGAAGATATTTACTGGTATGGGCAATATAATAAGATGTATACATGTCTGCTTTCATACACTGATTTTGGTTCTCAAGCTACTGAATTGTGTCATCATTCAAAGCAATTTATGATTATGTTTACCTGAATTTATCCTGAATATTGCAATAGTATTTGATTGGAACTTGTATTGTGGAAAAACTCATGCTTAGCTCTGTTGGTCATCACGACAGAGAGAGTGTGTGTGTGTGTGTGTTAAGGAGAGCATACAGCCATTGAAGTTAGATGCTTCTCACAAATACTCTTTGCATAATTGGACTTATTGATATGATTATGAGTTTTATTCATTTTATTGTGTCAAAACTTTTTTTGCTGGTTTTTAGCCGATATGGTTTGGATTCTTGGCTTGGTCCCCACACTGTAAACTCTGGTCCTAATATTTTTCCATTGTTATGTTCCTTCATGAGTCAATATATCCTTGAATACTCTGGTTTGTGTGGCTGATTGATTCTTGCTCATGATGGAACATATTCTTCTGGTCTGTATCCATTGTTGTGAGTTTTTCGAGTTGTACATTAGGCTCTGAAATTTTTTTTCTCTTCTCTTTTGAAAATTTTGAGGGTTTGATTGTATAGATCTTAACTTAAAATTTATAAATTCTAGTAATTTGCATTGTCTCTGTAATTATTTCTGTAGTTTAGTGGTGTAATGTTGTAATTTTGACTTTGAATTATTTGTCTAGTGATAGTATGTTCCACAGATCTGAGAAACTGAATGCCATATCCTGATATATGTACAGATTATGATTTGTATAGTATACATTTTTCTTACATTTTCTGTAATATGTTATGTATCAGATACTTCTATACATCTATCTACTATCCTGGACATCATATTGCGCACCGTTGGCAAACCTTATAGTCTGTTGCAAAATATTGTGAACACCCTGTTTCCAAATTTTGTGAGGAGGATATTATAATGAATCACCCTCCCCTAACATTACCTTTTTTTTATAAACATAACCAATACCATGTATACTGTCAATTCTTGCATAGGTGAACACTATATCAGCTGCTTAACTGAATGAACTTCATATGATTTTGTATATGATGTATTATATCTCCGGCTAAAATGTGTAAAAAGAAATTAATGTGTTACATTTGATATGTACTAACAGTTAAAATTTCACTTCTTTTAAAAATATTTGAAATTACGAAATTTCTGGTATACTTAAAAATTCATATTATGAATTGCACAATCTAATGCTAATTATTAAATTTACTTCTGGATTAATTTACAAAATGATGATATATTTTAGCAAAGGTGCTTATTTTGTTAAGAAAGTTTGTAAACTCTTTTGCTTTGTAAACTCTTTAGAATATTATTAACATCGCAGAATGTAAGGTCCATGCCTCTGATGGAATCAGATGTGTCTTTGAGTGTGTCACTAATACTGTAATTTCTGGTGTGATAGAAGTGAAAATTGTACAAAAGTGAAAACCGAAGTGGCTGAGTGGTTCTAAGCACTTCAGTCTGGAACCGAGCGACCGCTACGGTCGCAGGTTCGAATCCTGCCTCGGGCATGGATGTGTGTGATGTCCTTAGGTTAGTTAGGTTTAAGTAGTTCTAAGTTCTAGGGGACTGATGACCTCAGATGTTAAGTCCCATAGTGCTCAGAGCCATTTGAATTTCAGTCAGTGTGATTTAGAAATGGGATAAAATAAAAAAAAAAAAAAAATCATAGCAACAGATAATTCTTCATCAGTTATTCCATCTTCAGGAACTCAGAACATTGTTGTTGTTGTTGTGGTCTTCAGTCCTGAGACTGGTTTGATGCAGCTCTCCATGCTACTCTATCCTGTGCAAGCTTCTTCATCTCCCAGTACCTACTGCAACCTACATCCTTCTGGATCTACGATTTTTACCCTCCACGCTGCCCTCCAATGCTAAATTTGTGATCCCTTGATGCCTCAAAACATGTCCTACCAACTGATCCCTTCTTCTAGTCAAGTTGTGCCACAAACTCCTCTTCTCCCCAATCCAATTCAATACCTCCTCATTAGTTACGTGATCTACCCACCTTATCCTCAGCATTCTTCTGTAGCACCACATTTCAAAAGCTTCCATTCTCTTCTTGTCCAAACTATTTATCGTCCATGTTTCACTTCCATACATGGCTACACTCCATACAAATACTTTCAGAAACGACTTCCTGACACTTAAATCTATACTCGATGTTAACAAATTTCTCTTCTTCAGAAACGATTTCCTTGCCATTGCCAGTCTACATTTTATATCCTCTCTACTTCGACCATCATCAGTTATTTTTCTCCCTAAATAGCAAAACTCCTTTACTACTTTAAGTGTCTCACTTCCTAATCTAATCCCCTCAGAATCACCCGATTTAATTTGACTACATTCCTTTATCCTCGTTTTGCTTTTGTTGATGTTCATCTTATATCCTCCTTTCAAGACACTGTCCATTCCATTCAACTGCTCTTCCAAGTCTTTTGCTGTCTCTGACAGAATTACAATGTCATCGGCGAACCTCAAAGTTTTTACTTCTTCTCCATGAATTTTAATACCTACTCCGAATTTTTCTTTTGTTTCCTTTACTGCTTGCTCAATATACAGATTGAATAACATCAGGGAGAGGCTACAACCCTGTCTCACTCCCTTCCCAACCGCTGCTTCCCTTTCATGCCCCTCGACTCTTATAACTTCCATCTGGTTTCTGTACAAATTGTAAATAGCCTTTCGCTCCCTGTATTTTACCCCTGCCACCTTCAGAATTTGAAAGAGAGTATTCCAGTTAACGTTGTCAAAAGCTTTCCCTAAGTCTACAAATGCTAGAAATGTAGGTTTGCCTTTTCTTAATCTTTCTTCTAAGATAAGTCGTAAGGTTAGTATTGCCTCACGTGTTCCAACATTTCTACGGAATCCAAACTGATCTTCCCCGAGGTCCGCTTCTACCAGTTTTTCCATTCGTCTGTAAAGAATTTGTGTTAATATTTTGCAGCTGTGACTTATTAAACTGATAGTTCGGTAATTTTCACATCTGTCAACACCTGCTTTCTTTGGGATTGGAATTATTATATTCTTCTTGAAGTCTGTGGGTATTTCGCCTGTCTCATACATCTTGCTCACCAGATGGTAGAGTTTTGTCATGACTGGCTCTCCCAAGGCCATCAGTAGTTCTAATGGAATGTTGTCTACTCCCGGGGCCTTGTTTCGACTCAGGTCTTTCAGTGCTCTGTCAAACTCTTCACGCAGTGTCTTATCTCCCATTTCATCTCCGTCTACATCCTCTTCCATTTCCACAATATTGTCCTCAAGTACATTATAAATCAAAATTTCAGCTGCAAGAATGTACCCCTAGATGCAGTAAGTAGAGCCAACAACAAAAACAAGAAGAGAAAATGAATATAAGTAAAAAGTTTCTCTTTTGTTTGTCTTACGCTTCTTGAAGGTTTCGAAACTTTTCTAGACAGAGAATTTTAATAGTGATGGGTGGGAGGGTAAGACTATAGGTTGCAGGTAATATATTAATAAGCACTGCACCAATTCAATCAATAGATGATGACAGAGTGATAAATAGAGATGGATTAAGGAAAAAGAAATGAAATGAGTAGTGTTGCTGAAGAAAAAATGAAGGAACATGAAGAAAAAACTGAAAAAAAATTTACATGTGAAAATACAATGAAAGAGAAAGGGGGGATGGAGAATGAAGTCAGAAAAGTAAAAAGCAATAAACAAAATAACAAGGTGTAATAAACAAAACATATACCAAAAAATAATAGTGAAAAAATGTGATGATGATGATGATAATAATAATAATAATAATAGGTAAAGTGGGCATGTGGGAGAGATTTTTGTGTTAACAGAGAGTAAGTCCAGGAGGGTGTCAGGATGTGAAGATATGTCTGAGAGCCAGTTCCCATATCTGAAATTATGGAAAACTGGCATCCGTTGGTGTAGCAGGAACTCAGGTTCTTTGCGTCATGCTGTAGAGCATGCTCAGGAACTGGGTGCTGGGTGGCCCAAGGCTTCTTCTAGCTCATTAATGCTCTCAGTCATTTTAGTAGTGGTTGTTTCTATACAACACACTGTGCAGAAGACATGAGGTACAGTAGTTGATAAACCATGGTTTTGCAATTTACTCTGCTTTTGATATTATAGGATTTACCAGTGGTTGAGCTGGAGTAGGTGGTAGTGGGTCAACGCATGGGGCAGGTTTTACACTGGGGGAGACAACTACAGGAGTAAGAACTATGGGCTAAGGATAACGGTCTGGTAAAGTCATATGGTTCGGCAAGGATATTATGGAGGCTAGTTGGGTGATAAAAGGTGACAGCAGGTGGTGAGGGGAGGATATCACGGAGAGAGGATCTCATTTCAAGTTGACTTGAGAACATGATAATAGTCTTGGCTGAGTAATTACTGTTACATTCAAGTTCTTGTGTAATGCATATGTGCATTCTCTTCATGTGTTTAAGAAAAGTATTAGGCACATTTATGCAATCGGGAATGCTCAGTAGCAGCTAGGCTACATGTACATTCGACAATTAAGCATCAGCAAGGAGCATTAGTGATGAAATCATAGGAGGCAATGTTGTGCAACCTTAGTAGGGACAATATCTGACTATTCGGGAGTAGGATCTTACAATCTGAGACAAACTTCTGTCACAATGTCTGCAAACGTGACATCAGACCCACCTAGCAACAGTGAGCTGAACGCCCATTGGCTGAAAGATAAAATGAGAGAAGTGTCCTTATTGGTTGAGGGAGAAAGGGGGCCTCTCTCTTGTCCTTTGGGAAGACAGGACGAGTTAGTCACGAGGAGCCACTCAAAACACACGGTCAAGTAACTGGGGTGGCTCTAAAAGAGTGGTCACGAGTGCATATTTCAGATGTTAAATAAGATATAAAGTGAAATTATTAGTTATAAGAACGCCACATGCCAGGGGCAGTGTATCATGTCAAGTCAGAAAACGGTGTTAATGTGTGTAAAGTGTCAAATATAACAGCACAGTCCAGAGCCACCATATTGCAAATGCTGATTCTGTGATGTGTGTGACAAAGCAATTTCTGTATTAAAACAAGTATAGTACAAACGTTGTTGAAAATTAACAACTGGCATCCCTAAACACTCCACTTCAGCAGGATTACCACCTACATGGAACCTGGCAACAGAGCGCTACTACTGTGCGACGAAGCAGCAAGACACCATGTTAGTGATACCGACCAGAGAAGTACTTCCTTCTTGCTACAATGCCACTGAGGGTGTTGTACTTGGTATCAATGAGTGAGAGATATCTTAGATTGAGCGTGAAAAAGATAATGTTGTGCAAAAGGAGTTTTTTTGAATGAGATTTGTGGGGTAGTTGTGGTGGAGGTGACAGGATTGTTCTTACTCTCTAAAATAAATAATGCGATGTTCTCTATGATAAATGATATGATGGACAGGAGGAGCAGCAATCTGTAGTTGCTTGCTGACAGTGCTGTGGAGCACAGGAAGCTGTTGATGCTGAGTGACTGTAGGAGAATACAAGATGACTTATAAAGACAAATTTATAGTTGTATATAATAGAGGGAAACATTCCACGTGGGATAAATATATCTAAAACACAGATGATGTTACTTACTGAATGAAAGTGCTGGCAGGTCGATAGACACACAAACAAACACAAACATACACAAGAAATTCAAGCATTCACAACAAACTGTTGCCTCATCAGGAAAGAGGGAAGGAGAGGGAAAGACAAAAGGATGTGGGTTTTAAGGGAGAGGGTAAGGAGTCATTCCAATCCCGGGAGCGGAAAGACTTACCTTAGGGGGAAAAAAGGACAGGTATACACTCGCACACACACACACACATATCCATCCGCACATACACAGACAGACTGTGTATGTGCAGATGGATATGTGTGTGTGTGTGCGAGTGTATATCTGTCCTTTTTTCCCCCTAAGGTAAGTCTTTCCGCTCCCGGGATTGGAATGACTCCTTACCCTCTCCCTTAAAACCCACATCCTTTCGTCTTTCCCTCTCCTTCCCTCTTTCCTGATGAGGCAACAGTTTGTTGTGAAAGCTTGAATTTCGTACGTGTGTTTGTGTTTGTTTGTGTGTCTATCGACCTGCCAGCACTTTTGTTCGGTAAGTCACATCAGACAAATTTATAGTTGGTATGATGAGTGACAGCTTGCTCTAAATGTAGAAAATTGTAAGTAGGAAAGAAACAATCCCATAATGTTCACATACAGCATTAGTAGTGTACTGCTTGACACAGTCATGATGATCAAATATCTAGGCATAATGCTGTAAAATGATGTGAAAAGGAACAAGCATGTAAGGTTGGTAGTAGGGAAGGTGAATGGCTGGCTTTAATTCTTTGGGATAATTCTGGGAGAGTGTGGTTCATCTGTGAGGGAAATAGTATTTGCAGCACTAGTGTGACATATTCTTAAGGACTGTGTGAGTGTTTGGGATCCTCACCATCTCATAATAAAGCAAGACAATTAAAGCAGTTCAGAGGTGGGCTGCTAGATTTGTTAACTAGTAAGCTCTATTAATATGTGAGTATTACAGTGATGCTTCGTGAAGTCAAGTGGGAATCTTTGGAGGGCAGATGACGTTCTTTTCATGGAACACTATTGAAAAAATTTAGAGAAGCAGAATTTGAAGCTGACTGCAGATCGATTCTACTGCCACCAATGTACATTTTGCACAAGGATCACTAAGATAAGAGAAGCAAAGGTTTGTACAGAGGAATATAGACAATAGTTTTTTCCCTTGCTTTATTTTCAAGTGGGACAGGAAAGGAAATGACTAGTAGTGATACAAGGTACCCTCCACAATGCACCATGCACTGGCTTGCAGAGTATGTGTGTGGATGTAGATTTAGAGGTACAGACTGAGTGTACACACTGGTAAATCCTACAATATAAAAGGCAGTGTGAAATCATATGTGTTATTTACCAACTAACGTGTATACTCTCCACAGTGTTTGTTCAGGAAACACCACTACTGAACTATGAACTATGATTTAATGATATTTGGATGTTTGGGTTGGTCCGAAGTTTTTACGGTGACTGCTTGTGACAAGTGGGGTATCTGTCTGAGTCTCAGCCTGGCAGAAAATTTTCATGCCAGTATTGGGTAGTAGAACAATACCTAATACAGCTGATGTCAAAGAATTCATAGTCAGTGGATTAATCTTGAATTACTACTTAACTGGTACATGAATGGGCATGGATGAACTGTTTGTCTTGGAAACACCTAGTACCCTGCTGCTGAACTTACTCTACAGCAAGACTAAAGAGTGAGTTTCTGCTGCACCACATGGGTTATCTGTCTCTGTACAATCAATACAAGTTCCCTCAACTCCTGATATTGGAACTGGTCATATAGCATATCTTGACATCTTCCTCCTGGTCGTACCCTCCATTAACACACTATTGCAACCCTCTCTTTTTAAATTATTATCACTTTTTTCATTATTTTTTATGTCTTCGTTATTTACATTTTTTATCATGTCTTATTGTTTACTTTACTGCTTTTTGATTCTCCATTTCACTCTCCATCCCCTCTCTTTCACTGTTTTCCCTTATCTCCTTTTCCTGTTTGGTCTGAACTATATTGTTTATTTGATTTCTGTTCCACTTAATATATTTTTGCTTCTCTCTGTGTCATCCTCATCTCAGAACTGAAACTGGTAGAGTGCTTACTAATGTATTTCCTTGCTCTCTCTGTTGCCTCTCTCTTCATGTCTGCAGCTCATGGTCTCGTAGTCGCATTCTCACTTCATGAGCATAGGGTCCCAGGTTTGATTCCCAGAAGTGTCAGGGATTTTCACTTGCCTCGAGATGACTGGGTGTTATCATTTCATTATCATTCATGAAAGAGGCAAGATTGAACTGAGCAAAGGTTGGGACTTTGTATGGGGGCTGATAACTGCACAGTTGAATGCCCCACAAACCAAACATCATCATCGTCATCTCTCTTCATCTTTGTCCCCCTTGGTTTTACAACCTGTCACCTTGGTATCTGAGTTACCTACCATTTTCTTTTTAACCTTCTGCTACCTATCTCTGCTTCCTCCTTGCAGAAGGCACAAATAATTTCAGAAACTTGGATTGTTTCATGTTTCTTTTTTTATGTGTCTATTGGCAATACTAAAAATTTTGTCTTTTGAAGGTAAGTTGTGGGTAGCAATTCTGTCTCATAATTTATATTTTTCACAAGCAAATTTTCTTTTTGATACACATATAAGGAAGAGTCTGCTGTGATAATAGAGAACTGGAACTTTATAAAAATTAATAACATGTGCTCAGTTAATTCAGTGATAATGCACTTGCCATGAAACAAGACATACACTTGCATTAACAAATCTGCTACACCATTAAAGTTGGCTTAAAACATTCAGATATACAGTTTTACTTGTGATAAACCTACGCTATAAAGCAAACACCTCTAAGTGATTATAAACTACCAAGTTGAAGGATGCACCACTGCAGTCAGCATTTTTAAGTTCACTTTTAAGGTTCTGTACCTCAGTTTTTAAAAATGGAACCCTTACAGGAACACTTTGTTGTCCATCTGTCAGTCAGTCTGTTGTGACCCCTTTTTTCAGAAATGAGTAGATGTATCAAATTGAAATTTATGTTAAATACTAAAGTCTATGGTCCCTTGGCAGCATAAAAATATTTAAGGTTCTAAGTTAACATTGTCAAAACTTATGGCATTTATGTCACATACTCACAAACTCACTCATCAAAACCTTTGGTTGTGCTATGTATACATAACTAAATCAATGAAACAAATCTATTTTTGAAAATATAATATAGATAGATAGAAGATCTACTCATCAAGCAGTGCCAGGAGAAAACACCCAATGAAGTTAAGGAAATATGCAAACTTTTGAAGCTATTTGCTCCTTCTGGCAAAATGGCTGAAGGAGCAGAAAGAGGAATGAAAGCAAAGGATTGGAGGTTTAGGGAAAGGGAAGAGTTATGGAAAAACTCTCCACAGCTTGGAAAAAACTTTCCATAACTCTCTCATTTCCTAAACTAAACCATTCCTTTTCTTTCATCCCCCTTCCTTCTCCTTCAGCCCTCCTGCCACTGGCTCTGAAAGCTTGTGCATTTCCTTAAATTTTATGTGCATTTCCTCTTGCTACTGCTTAGTGAGTAAATTCTTTTACCTATCAAATTATTTTATGGACACACAATTAAGTTTGTGTGGAACCTTCAGATCATTTGTCCATTTTATTTTTAAAGTCATAACTGCTATAAATCTCAGCACACATATCCCCCCAGTTTTGGAGCAACTATTCTAAATACAGATCTTTTCGCAAATGATTTCATCTTTCATGTAAGTGCTAGTCTGTTAACGTAAATATGTAACTATGATAGTTCATCAATTATTGGTACAGGTTTTAGACTTCCCAAAAAAAGATGAAAAATTCCAGTTAATACTTATATTTTAAAATATTAAAAAAGCTAAAGTGGAAGAAAAAGAGTTCTCATTTGAAGTGAGCTTACCTGCAACCAGGAAACCAACAGTGGAATTATGAGTGTACCACTTCACATCTTTCATGGCAACAGCACTCTTCTCTGGTGTCAAACTTTTCACATCCCCTTAGAGAAAAAGACATTTTACTCTAGAAAACTTTCAGATTTGTTTCATATGGAATGAAACAGTGAAAACTGTAAGACATGATCAATGAATATGAATTTTACAGATCTGCTGCTATGCTAATGTACCTACAACATGTTAGGTCTGTAAAGAAGGAACCTGAAAGCACTATGTGGTTGTAAAGTTCAGTAAGTGAAGTTGTTTCCTATGGAAAAACTTTGTTTTAGAGAAAAGGAGTGAAAGATATAAAAACTTCTGGACACCAAGATCTCTGGCCCCTCATAGTTTGAGTCAGCAATGTTCTTGTAATACCTTTGATCAGTTATTCAGGCAAGAAGAGAATAATACCAGCATATTACCTATAATATACACTGAAGAGCCAAAGAAACTGGTACACCTGCCTAATATCATGTAGGGCTCCCCTGAGCATGCAGGTGTGCCACAACATGACGAGGCATGGACTTGACTAACGTCTGAAATAGTGCAGAGGGAACTGTTACCATGAATCCTGCATGGCTATCCATAAATCTGTAAGCATACAAGGGGTTGGAGATCTCTTCTGTAGAACGTGTTGCAAGGCATCCCAGATATGCTCAATAATGTTCATGTCTGGGGAGTTTGGTGGCCAGTGGAAGTGTTTAAACTCAGAAGAGGGTTGCTGTAGCCACTCTGTAGCAGTTCTGGACATGTGGGATGTTGCAGTTGCCCAAGTCCATTGGAATGCACAATGGACATGAATTGATGCAGATGATGAAATACGATGCTTACGTACATGTCGCCTGTCTCATATCTAGATGTATCAGGGATTCCATATCACTCCAACTGCACACACTCCACATGATTACAGAGCCACCACCAGCTTGAACAGTCCTCTGCTGACATGCAGGGTCCATGGATTCATGAAGTTGTCTCCCTACCTGCACATGTGGGTCCGCTTGATGCAATTTTAAATGAGACACGTCTGATCAGGCAACATGTTTCCAATCATCAACAGTCCAATGTCAGTGTTGATGGGGCCAGGCAAGGCATGATGCTTTGTGTTGTGCAGTCATCAAGAGTACAAGAATGGGCCCTTGGCTCTGAAAGCCCATATCAATGATGTTTCATTGAATGGTTTGCACAATGACACTTGTTGATGTCCCAGCACTGAAATCTGCAGCAATTTGCAGAAGTGTTGCATTTCTGTCAAGTTGAACAATCCTCTTCCATTGTCATTGGTCCCAGTCTTGCAGGGTCTTTTCCCAGCTGCAATGATGTCAGAGATTTAATGTTTTGCTGGGTTCCTGATATTCATAGTACACTCGTGAAATGGTCACATGGAAAATCCCCACTTCATCGCTACCTCAGAGATGCTGTGTCCCATCGCTCGTGCACTGACTAACACCACATGCCATTGTGGCAGCAGTAACCAATCTAACAACTGTGCCAGACATTTGTTGTCTTTTATGGATGTTGCCAATTGCAGCATCATATTCTCCCTGTTTGTGTATCTCTTTGTTTGAATAAGGATGTAAATGATTAATGGATTTCCCACTGACAACCATGCCTCCATCCTTGCTACCCTCCCTGTTTTCCTTTCCCTGTTGCTTCATAACCTGGGTTGTGAGTAACTGAATCTACTTTCCCTTCTTCCCTTTCTTTCCCCTCTCTCCTCCCTGATGAAGGAACATTTGTTCTGAAAGCTAGGAACGTAAATTTTCGGTTTTTTGTGTATCGGCTGTACTGAGCTGAATTAAGTACTGGCCAGCCCCTCTATCTCTTTGTTAGTATCTGAATAAGGATGCCTATACCAGTTTCTTTGGCACTTCAGCCTATAATAATGAGAATATCTATACTGGAAGGCAAGTCCAGAACTTTTGGTAGTGGAGTTTTGTACTTTTTCTCCATCACATGATATTGATATTCTGCATTACTGTGTAGCTACGTATTATAGTTCATAACAATATTATTCAAGTCATAGAAATATCAATATGTAACACTTTGTATGAATAAAAAATAGAATGATCACATAAGTTCATTCATAGCTAAGGATGGCGGCAGACTATGCTTTAGCTGGTAGCTAATGCATTAGAAAATGCTCTGTATATGCAGTTATTTAATTGCATGTAAAAACAAATCTGTGTAACTAAGTACTATTTTAGTTTGAGGAAGCATTGTAAAATAATGTGTTGGAATGTTCTGAGCATTTAGAGTCACAAACACAAGAATTTGTTGGTACTACAATGGATTGTGAATGACAAAAATACACAACTTCTATGTTTCTGAATGAGGAAATTATAGTATTATGCTTATTTTTCCCTAAATATTGTCATCTTTGATTCCTTATTGTTTCAGAGTTGTGGTAATATTTTCTATTAAGCTGCTTTGGGCAATATTGTGATACATGTCCAATCTGTGATTTATACTCTGTGCACAAATAATCCACTTTCAGTGTCTCGCTAGAGTAACTTTAGTGAGTGATAGTGTGTGTTGCCCATACTTGTTCCAATAATGTCCCATAAGTAAAAAAATGGATCAACACCTGATAAGCTGACTGCAATAAATTGGGATCCTCCATCATATTCAGCCACTGTGAAGAGACTTCTAAAGAAAGGGTGACTACTGCACAGTAGGCCAAAAACAAAGCAGAGGACTATAGGCAGAGAGATGTTGAATGAAACATGTGTGGCTGTCACAAGAACAGTACATGAAGCCTTCAGAGACTACCGCAGCAGAATATTATTGAAAAATCTTTCACAAAACTCAAAGAAATTCTGATTGTTTGTAGAGGCTGTTAGTGGTACCAACTTAATGCCTAAGACACTCATGTATGGCACAGAAACTGAAAGTGAGGGTAGCAACATAAAATCAGAAATGATGAATTCCATTTTTGAATGTTCCTTTACAAAGCTACTGCCACAGTTTAATTCTCATATCACTGCAGAGATGAGTGATACAGATATTAGCATCAGTGGCACTAAGAAACATCTAAAACCACTACATTTAAACACAGGTCCAGTGCCAGAGGGAATCTATCAGTTTCTACACAAAAATTGCAGTTAAGTTAGCTCCAGTTTTAACCATAATATATTGTGGATCCCTTGAATAAAAAATCCATGCCTAGTGACTGGAAGACTCTTTTTAAATTTTAGAATGTATTCTGAGCTCAAACATAAAGAGGTGTCCATAACAGAATAACCTCCTCCATACCAACCAGCATGAATTCCAATAACAGCGGCCACACAAAATGTAACTCAGGGTTTCCTCATATGACATCCTAAAAGCTGTGAATCAATGCAGTTAAGTGGATGCAGTATATCTTGACTTACAGAAAGCTTCTGACCCAGTATCACACCAATTCTCATTAAAAAACGTACAAATATATGGGGTACTAATCAAAATTTGTGGCCCATTCAAGGGATTCTTGGAAAGAAGGATGCAGCATGCTACCTTGGATGGAAAGTCATTGACTGAAGTAGAAGTAACTTCAGGTATGCTGCAAGGAAATTTGTTGGAACATTTGTTGTTCATGTTGTATGTTAATGACCTGGAAGACTGTATTAATAGCAACCTCAAACAATGGAAAATCCAGGATGGAATATAACAATATTATGAGAAGGGAAGTTGCTACTCGCCAAATAGCGGAGATACTGAGCCACAGATAGGCACAACAAAAAGACTCTCACAATTATGGCTTTCAGCCAGTTAAGCCTTCATCGACAATAGACACACACACACACACACACACACACACACACACACACACACACACACACACACACACAGAGTCACGCAAACGCAACTCCCATGCACGACTGAAGTCTCAGGCAACTGAAACTACACTGCAAGCAACAGCACTGGTGCATGATGGGAGTGGCAACAGGGTGGGGGTAAGGAGGAGGCTGGGGTGGGGAGGGGGAAGGGTGGAGGGTGTGGACAGTGAAGTGCTGCAGATTAGACAGAGGGCAAGAAGTCTGAGGTTCTATATTTATCACAAGGTCATTAATCCCCAACATGAAAAGGAAAGGGTTCAAACACTCTTCCCTGCAGCACACCCAACATTATTTCAACATCTGATGATGACACTCTATCCAAGATAACATGCTGTGACCTTCCTACCCAAAAATCCCCAATCCAGTTACTAATTTCACTTGATACTCCAGATGACTGTACTTTTGACGAGTGTAGATGTGGTACTGAGTTGAATGCTTTTTAGAAATTAAGAAATACTGTGTCTACCTGTCTCCCTTGATCCAAAGCTTTCAATGTGTCATGTGAGAAAAGTTGGGTTTCACATGATTGATGTTTACAGAATCCATGCTGACTGGCATGGTGGAAATCATTCTGTTTGAGACACTTCATTATGTTTGAGCATAGAATATGCTCTAAGATTCATGTCAATGATATTGGATGGTAGTTTTCTGGATCACTTCTACTACCCCTGTAAATGACTGTGACCTGTGCATTATTCCAGCTACTGGACATAGTTTTTTGGTTGAGGGATCTATGAAAGATTTTTATTATAACCGGGGGCTAACTAAACTACAAATTCATTATAGAATCTGATAGGGATCCCATTGGACACTGGAGCTTTGTTCAGTTTTAACAATTTCACTGTTTCTCAAAACCACTGACATTAACACTTATATCATTAATCTTTTCAGTGGTACAAGACTTAAATTGGGGCAGTTCTCATGGGTTTTCATTTGTAAAGGAACATCCGAAAAAGGAGTTAAGCATTTGAGCTTTACCCTTGCTTCCCTCAGTTTCAGTTCCTGCCTCACTCTTAAGTGACTGGGCATTAACTTTGGTGCCACTAACAGCTATTACATATGAACGGGATTTCTGTAAGTATTGAGAAAGATCAAAGGCTTCACTCATTGCTCTTTTGACAGACAAACATGTTTCATTCAGCGTCTCTATCTATAGGCCTATGCTTTGTTTTACACCAGTTATGCAGTAGTCTCTGCTTCTTTAAAAGTTTCTTTACAGTGACTATAATGGAGGGTCTCTCCTATTATGGTCTGTTCTACTGGATTCCTATCTATCTAATCTATCAAGTGCATGGTTAAGTCACTAATATCAGTTTTGATGTGATCATCTTCAAAGAGGTCAGGTCTATTTGTTGCCATTAGATGTAATATATTTATATCATGAATGAGCATATGAACTATCTGTTCTAGTAAGTTTTCAGAGGCAACATTTAGTTATGTTTCACAGGATATCTTGTCATACACACCACTAATAAAACTGTAATCTTCCAAATAGATGATTAAAGTCTCTATTGATGATTACAGAATGATGGGGGAACTTATGTACAGGTGAACTGATGTTTTCTCTAAAGTTTTAGGTTACATCAGGGGATTAATCTGGTGGGTGATAGAAGGATCCAGTTACCATTTTATGCCCACCCCTGATGATGGGTCTAGCCAAAAGAAAATCACATACAGCCTCAATTTCTATCTTGGTGGGTTTGAGTTTCTTGTCTACTATGACAAATACTCTACAGACATTTCCCATTAGCCTATCCTTCTGACATATACTTTTATTTTCCCCAAAAATCTCACAGCTATCAATTTCAGGTTTCAACCAGGTTCCTGTTCCCAGCATTACATGAGCTTCACTGATTTTCAGTAGCACTTGAAACTCTGGCATTTTGTTGCAAATGATTCAGCAGCTAACTACTATGATTTTAACGCTACCACCTGTGGGGAGCATTATTTTGGATCCTACACTTCTAGATCTCTTACAGCTGGCATTACCTGACTCGATGGAGAGTCACATAAACTAAAACCCCTTCAATTGCACCCCATACACAGTAAGCTACCTGGGTAATGGTTTCTGATATGAGTGCACATCTGACCCTACAGTTTTCAACACTATGGCACAAGTGCAGCATGTCACAGACAAGTTTCTCACAGAACTTTCAGTCTTTGGTTCAGTCCTTCCAGTTGGAACCAGGAGACGAAGGCCACAATCAGTTCCTTGGACAAATCTGCAAATTGTAAGCTTTGTGGAAACTCTGTATGCCAGGCTGGTCTTCACAACTTTCTCTGCCAGTTGCTGGAATAATCTAAGTATGACTTTGGTGCCCAGATGACAGGCATCATTTGTTCCAGAGTGTGTCACAATCTGCAGTTGGCTAACCTGTTCCCTCAATGGCTGCTGGAATAGCCTCATAAACAGGCTGAATGAGGCCCCCAGGCGTGGACACAGAGTGAACTTGATGTTCCTTCCTGTCACTTGCTGCCATTTCCCTAAGGGGCACCATTATTTGCCATGCATTTGAACTGGCATCAATTATTAGACCCCTTCCCCTTTTGCATTTGCCTCCTCTTGACATGTGACAAAGCAAGTTTTCCCAAAACAGGTGAAGTGAGTTCCACTGACTCAGTGGGTGCAATGGCACATGTGTTAACTGTAGAAGCATTTAATAAAAAGTACTACATCTAGGACATTTCTATTGTCATTACCAGATAGAACAATATGAACCTATCCTAATAACTCATGAGATTATGATATGTGTGAGTAATTTCAAAGACACTGTTTCAGCTCCATGAAACCAACTGTCAGATCTTGTTAGCACTACAAACACAGGAGAATAAATTACTGATGCTATCCACATTGCCATCAGGGAGCTTTTGTGCTCCATTTTTCTGTATCCCTATGTTGCACCAAATTAAAACAGAAGCAAATAACTGAAAGATCATAAAATGCTATTTATAACAACTGAAGAAGAGGTTCAAGGTGAAGAGTTCTTTCCTGGAATTGGAAATGGGCCACACATAAAAGTAGCTGACTTTCTGAAAACAAGGACTTACAGAAAGTTAGGTCATAATCAGCAGTCACAGTCTGCAGGAAGTTGCCATCTGTGCTCCAGTCCATCTGAATAAGTGGCTGCGCTCCCCGGATCTTGTTTGACTTCTTGTAGGAGAATCCATCTCGGCTCACTCTGAACAGGTAGATGCTGCCATTCTGGGAGCCAACAGCAATAACATCTCCCGCTAAATAAATATTAATAAAATATGCATTAGTTCACTCATTAATTTATTCATTCACTGATTTATTCATACATTGTGTTCCAAAACCCATCATGGAATAGAGCCCTCAAATATGCTGAACAAGTCAAGACAAATCAACTAGCTTAGGCTACTTCAGTAAATTATACAAAGAACAGATTATAACGTCTGTTAATTTACTCACATTGATAGTTATGGGAATTACTTAAATACATCTGATACGAATAATAGTTCAGTCTGAAATTTACTCCAGAAAGTTAAAATGTTCTGATTAATTTAGGACTGGCCAATAAGATGCTCTTCTATTTTAGTTTAGAATTTTGTGACACTTACAATTTTCTGCCTGATGTCAGATAGTACAGTAATCTGTTAAAGACTTTACACCAGAATAAAACATTCAAATGATATTGTTGGTCCATTCCTGTCATAATAACATTATCAAGATAATTAGCACGCTGAACTGCATGTTGTGTTACTTGTTCCAGAAACATTTGGAATGTTGTGAAGGTACTTGAGATTACAAAGGGGAGCCTGTTACACTGACAGAGTCTAAAAGAAATTATCTGTAATGGCTCATCTACAGAGAGTTGTAAGTGAGCATACATGAGGTTCAGTTTAGAAAAATACTTTCCATCCACTGATTTAGCTAAAAGTTCATCCAGGCACTATTATATTTTCATTTTTTGTGAATCATACACTTTAAATCCCACAATCTCTGAAGCCTAGATAGGGATGCATATTCAATTTGGACATTATTATTCCTTGTAATATTATGGACATCAGTTTCACAATTCATCCTGAATTCACTGTTAATATTACCCCTCATACAATGAAAGAGTAATGTAACAGCATTTGAGTGAATCCAGGGTCCTTGAAGGGGCTTCCTTAAGAGCTTTGATTAACAGCTTTGCATAATATTCTTACTGCATACATATAAGCAGTGCTTGATTTGTGATGATATGCACTGGTATACTGTACTGGTACCTCTGACAAGAGAAAAATCAGCACCACAGATTTTGACATGTGGTATGATAGAACTTTCACTGTGGTTGAAGCTATGTAAAACAAATGTTGTTTTCAAATTTTTAAAATGTTTAGAAAAGCATCAGAATAACGTTTTGAGAAGTTTAAATTTCAAAAACATCTCCTCGAAGGTCACAGTACTGAAACATCCTTTTTAAGAATGAGGCACTACTGATAAGGAATAAACACTATTTGGATTTCAGCAGCATTGCTTCAGATTATGCCACATGACAGTATTGAGTGAAAGTATGCAGATTATGCTAGCAGTCCCATCAGCAGGTCAAGACAATGAGAAAAACTTTAATGCTCAAAGGAAGCTGAAGTTAGCATTTTTTTTGCTGATATCAAGAGATAGCAACTTCAGCAGTCCTGAAGTAATAGCGGCAGAAGCACTGGTAGTTCTGGTATGCAAACTGTGAGATTGGTGACCAAGCTTGACATGGACAACAACTCTTGTAATCGAACATCTTAAGTTTAACATGCGGACCTCACATCTTATTCACTTTTAACCATTCAGCATTGTGCTGGCTCAACTGCCGTTATTATTGACTGTCTTATTTGTCCTATTCAGTACAATTGTTGTATTGTAATGTAGGCTGAGACAAATAATACATTATTATATGTTCGAAAGGAGAAGAAAAAGAAACAATACTGCAAACATACACATACAAAGTATACCTACAATTTTAATTCAAGGTTTCAAGAAAAAATGCAGTACTGCAGACAGTATACATATAAGATATACAATATTACATACAATAGCATACAAATTATAACATTTATAATATAACTAATCTCATACAGAACTTATAGCTCTAAAAATTCATTTAAAATATATACATTATGGTTTATGGTTTCTTGAATACAAGATGTTTATCAATGCCCCTTGTGGGAGCTTCTTGTAAATTGTTTTACTGGACTGGATAACTCCTTTTTGTATTATACCGAGAGTTATTGAATCTCTGTGAAGACTTTGCTTCTGCCCTGTGTCATGATTGTGAATACCACTGATTACAAATATTATCAGCGATCACCATGGTCATTGATTAGACTACAGACTTGCTTGCTACTTGATTCTGGAGTGCTGATCTATGTATTGTGTGTTGTGGTCTGTATATTGTTATTGAGAATAAACCACATTAAGGATAGAACATTGGCAATGAGGATATCTGAACTTAATGTTTGCATCATTATGGATCCACTGTAGGTAAAAATTTTACAACAGTAGAAGCAAGAAAATCACCAATAACTAGAGCTTGTACAGCAAGAACTGGTATTGCAGAAAAAGCAGCAGGAACAGCTGATTGAACAGCCAGCAAAAATGATTAACATCAATTTGGAGACTAGCAACTCCTGCGCAACTGGCATCTGCAGCTACAATAGCATCCCATAATACTGACTGTGCTGGTCCTACAACCCGCGTCTGAGTTCCCGCTCTTT
Organism: Schistocerca nitens; assembly: GCF_023898315.1. Lineage (NCBI taxonomy): Eukaryota > Metazoa > Arthropoda > Insecta > Orthoptera > Acrididae > Schistocerca > Schistocerca nitens. The sequence goes on from NC_064617.1 coordinate 389,075,848, forward strand.
ACACTTTATGATGAGGCCAAGGCAACTTCATCAGCATTTCCAGTCATTCTGTGCATGATATTCAAAGCATCAAAAGTCTCTTGTTTCTGTGGTAAACCTGAGATTTTTTATCTGTGCAAACTCACTGCTTTAGTAGAACCAGTAGAATTGTCATTTGAGGAAATGTATAACCTATTAGGCTATTAGTTTTGGAAATGTATGCACCTCAACTAAAATTCTGTCAAATTCACAAGTGATGTAAGTCATCATGTCACTCATGATTTACTGAACTTTAGCCATAAATGTAAATTTAATTATGAAAAGTGTGTCACATCTTATCCAGACTTGTTAATTCTCAAGTTATCTTATGCTACCCTCAATACTGGTACATTTGACAGGAAGTACTGAAATTAATAAACCTGTCCTTAGAGGAGTGTAAACCAAATGGGAATGTAGTGGAAGGAGCATTTGAACTAACTGGGGACTTGAAACATGACAATGCAGGTTCTTTTTTTTTTTTTTTTTTTTTTTTTTTGCAGGAGTGAATCACAGTCGTAATAAAACCAACTTTTTCCATGATTTAGTAAAGGTGATCTCATAGCTTGATCACACAAACTTATTAGTGTCTACCATTCCTTACTGTTATGACATACCAGAAATCAACCACACAGTGAATAATTTTAACAGATATATAATGAATACATCATCAAGGTTTGCTAATGTGAAGGTAATTGATGTCAATCCATTTTAGCAAACAAGTGATTACACTAACCATGGGCTACACCTAAACAGCACTGGGAAGTTCGAACTATGCAAAAACATTGTATCAATAATAAGAAAACTGTGGAACTGAACTGAAGAACTAAAAACTCTTTAAATCTGCTCTGTTAGAAAAGTCACCTCTTGTGCTGCAGAAGGTACTCCATGCCAGTCTACCAAGGAAAAAAATAAGAATGCAAGCAATACACAAATATATGAATCTCAGCTAACATTGCTAAATTTAGAGATAATAGCTTGCTTTCTCTACAGAAGGTAAAGTCTTTTTCATGGGCCAACAACAACAATATAACAATAATAATAATTATTATTATTAAATTTATCACATACTTCATCCACAGAAACATCAATGTCATTTGATGCTTGATCCGGAGAACCTAAAGATCTTGGAAGTGTTTCTGCTGCTGTATATGGAAGTGAAAAAACTGCACCACGAGCCTCAACAAGAGTAAGATGAGTGCCAAAGGGAAGCAGTGATTTTTTATGGCTGGAACCCTCAGAACCACAGAGACATCATCAAGTGGACAACCGCTGGCTGTGACATGTCACAGTAGAGAAAATTCAATTCTATATGAAAAAGTGGGATATGTTGTGAACATACAATAGGACAGTGAAGGTAGCTATAACAGTCTTATTATTTTTCATTGAAATATCAGAGGTCTCAAAAATAAACTAGACTTTCTATCTGTAAATCTAGGTGACATAGATTTTATTAATCATGCACATGTTTATGTGTTACTGAGCATCACATGACAAATGGAATTGGAGGGCTGCAACTTGAGGGGTATAATTTAGCTACTTATTATTGTAGAACAGGCAGAGAGAACAGTGATGCTATAATTTATATTGACAACAAAATTATCTATAAATCTTTAGATTTAAACATATATTCTGCAGATCAACATTTTGAAGTCTGTTGGATTGAAATAACTGCAAAGAACCTGTCAGTTATGGTGCTTACAGTTTACAGAGTTTCAAGCAAGGAAATTTTGTATTTTTCTGAATAAGTTAGAAACAGTTTTGGGTAAACTTTTATCCAAATCCAAAAATTTAATAGTTGTTGGGAACTTTAATGTTAACTTTGTAAGTGACAGTAGCAATATGGCTGACCTGTACATTTAATGAATTCTTGCAACTTGGCTGCTGTGGTTAACTTCCCCACTCAAGTTACAGAAAACTGCAAAAGTATGATAGACAATATTGTCATTGACAAGAACAGAATCAACAATGCAAGTATAAGCCAAGTCAAACAGCCTTTCTGATCATGACGGCCAACTACTTGAGGTTAATACCATCAGTTTGTGCAGCAAAGTCTTCCACACCTACCAGCACTCTAGATGTATAAACACTGAAACTCTTTCCGACTTCAATTACCATCTACCACAAATAGATTAGGACCCAGTTTATAGGATAAGTGATGTAAACGATAAAGTTAACATTTTTGTAAGTGAATTTATCTCTCTGTTTGAAATGTCTTTTCCAAAAAGAACTGTCAGGAAGAACACTGAGATTTCTTCTAGTAAACCATGGATTACAGAAGGAATTAAAATTTCTTGCAGGACTAAGAGGGAATTACATGCCTCTTTAAGATTGTCAAATGATCCCCTTAAAAGATATTTAGAATGTCATAAAGAGAGAGCCTGGAAAAAATTAGCAATCATTTCTTAACAGCAGCAGATCATGTTGGTTGTAAGGATTCATTAAATATCGCTATGAATTTGTTACAAAAGGCAGGCCACAACATATATGACCCAATTTGTATGGCTCCAGTCACTACAGTCAGCAGGGACAAAGAATCCTGTGAATTTTTTTTAGTGCATTATCTGAAAACTACCTTGAGCAGTTAAGCAGAGAACTGACTCATGGCAATAACATTAGACCTTCTGGTGACAAACATACCAGAAGTATTTGAAACAGTTAACACAGAACAGGTAATCAGCGATCATAAAGCGGTTACTGCATTGATGTTTTCAGCCATAAATAGAAATATTAAAAAAGGTAGGAAGATTTTTCTTTTTAGTAAAAGTGACAAAAGGCAGATTTCAGAGTACTTGATGGCTCAACACAAAAGTTTTGTCTCAAGTACAGATAGTGTTGAGGATCACTGGACAAAGTTCAAAACCATCGTACAGTATGCGTTAAATGAGTATGTGCCAAGCAAGATCATAAGAGATGGAAAAGAGCCACCATGGTACAACAACCAAGTTAGAAAACTGCTGTGGAAGCAAAGGGAACTTCACAGCAAACATAAACATAGCCAAAGCCTTTCAGACAAACAAAAATTATGCGAAGCGAAATGTAGTGTGAGGAGGGCTATGTGAGAGGCGTTCAACGAATTCGAAAGTAAAATTCTATGTACTGACTTGGCAGAAAATCCTAAGAAATTTTGGTCTTAATGTCAAAGCAGTAGGTGGATCAAAACAAAATGTCCAGACACTCTGTGATCAAAATGGTACTGAAACAGAGGACGACAGACTAAAGGCCGAAATACTAAATGTCTTTTTCCAAAGCTGTTTCACAGAAGAAGGCTGCACTGTAGTTCCTTCTCTAGATTGCCACACAGATGACAAAATGGTAGATATTGAAACAGATGACAGAGGGATAGAAAAACAATTAAAATCACTCAAAAGAAGAAAGGCCACTGGACCTGATGGGATACCAGCTCGATTTTAGACAGAGTACATGAAGGAACTTGCCCCCCTTCTTGCAGCAATGTACTGTAGGTCTCTAGGAGAGCGTAGCATTCCAAAGGATTGGAAAAGGGCACAGATCATCCCTATTTTCAAGAATGGACATCGGAATGGACATCGGAATGTACATCGAACAGATGTGCAGAACTATTGATCTATATCTCTAATGTTGATCAGTTGTAGAATTTTGGAGCATGTATTATGTTAAAGTATAATGACTTTTCTGGAGGCTAGAAATCTACTCAGCAGGAATCAGCATGGGTTTCAAAAAAGATGATCATGTGAAACCCAGCTTGCGCTATTCATCCACTAAACTCAGAGGGCCATAGACACAGGTTCCCAGGTAGATGCTGTGTTTCTTGACTTCCGCAAGGCATTTGATACAGTTCCCCACAGTCATTTAACGAACAAAGTAAGAGCATATGGACTATCAGACCAATTGTGTGATTGGATTGAACAGTTCCTAGATAACAGAATGCAGCATGTCATTCTCAATGGAGAGAAGTCTTCCGGAGTAAGAGTGATTTCAGGTGTGCCGCAGGGGAGTGTTGTAGGACCATTGCTCTTCACAATATGCATATATGACCTTGTGGATAACATCGGAAGATCACTGAGGCTTTTTGCAGATGATGCTGTAGTATATTGAGAGGTTGTAACAATGGAAAATTGTACTGAAATGCAGGAGTATCTGCAATGAATTGATGCATGATGCAGGGAATGGCAATTGAATCTCAATGTAGACAAGAGTAATGTGCTGCAAATACATAGAAAGAAAGATCCTTTATCATTTAGCTACAATATAGCAGGTCAGGAACTGGAAGCAGTTAATTGCATAAATTATCTGGGAGTAGGCATTAGGAGCGATTTAAAATGGAATGATCATATAAAGTTGATTGTCGGTAAAGCAGATACCAGACAGATTCATTGAAAGAATCCTAAGGAAAGGCAATCTGAAAACAAAGGAAGTAGGTTACACTACACTTGTTCGTCCACTACTTGAATACTGCTCAGCAATGTGGAATCTGTACCAGATAGGGTTGATAGAAGAGATAGAGAAGATCCAATGGGGAGCAGTGTTCTTCATTACAGGATCATTTAGTAATCACGAAAGCATTACGGAGATGATAGATAAACTCCAGTGGAAGACTCTGCAGGAGACATGCTCAGTAGCTCAGTACAGGCTTTTGTTGAAGGTTCGAGAACATACCTTCACCGAGGAGTCAAGCAGTATATTGCTCCCTCCTATGTATATCTCGCAAAGAGACCATGAGCATAAAATCAGAGAGATTAGAGCCCACACAGAGGCATACTGACAATCTTTCTTTCCACGAAAAATACAAGACTGGAATAGAAGGGAGAACTGATAGAGGTACTCAAAGTAGCCTCCGCCACACACCGTCAGCTGGCTAGCAGAGTATGGATGTAGATGTAGATGATAAAATCCTTCATAAATAACAATTCTACAGACATTGACAACATTTTATTGAAAGTCGTAAAGCAACTCATGTGCCACATTTCTAATGAATCTTTGCAGCGAGGTATTGTCTCAGAGAGATTGAAGATTGCTGTTGTGAAACCACTTTTTAAGAAGGGTGACAAAACTAATTTAACCAACCATCATCCAATATCTCTGTTAACTTGCTTCTCAAAAATATTAGAGAAAGTAATGTAAAAAAAGAATTGTAGAGCATCTCACAATTCACAACATCCTCAACAAAAATCAATTTCACTTCCAAAAAACAAATCAACAGAGAAGGCTATTTTCTCTATAACAAATGAAATTTCTTTCAATGGAATTTTCTGTGACTTGTCAAAGGCCTTTGACTGTGTTGACCATAACATGCTCTTAAGGAAGGCCAATTTTTATGTTTTGAATGGTAGTACTGGTAGATGGATTGAATCATATCTACACAATAGGAAGCAGAAGTTGATACTAAATGGTTTTGATGGATGTCCTGTCTCATCTGACTGCAGCACATTAAAGTGTGGAGTGCCACAAGGATCCATTCTGGGGCCTTTACTGTTTCTTATCTTTGTCAATGATCTCCTGCTCTGTACAAACACTGAGAGCAAATTTACATTTTTTTTCACTGGTTTAAGTCTAAGGGATTAACACTAAATATTGAGAAATCACAACACATTCAATTTCATGCATCACTGCATGAAAATGAAGCAATCAAATTATACAGTGACAGTCAAACTATATTATAGTGTGGCATCTCAAAAGTTTCTGGGCATTATATTGGTGACAAGTTAAACTGGTCCTCGCATATTCTAGATCTTTATAAAAGCCTAAGTGTAGCAATTTATGCCCTGCATGTAATTACCCCTGTTGGTGGTATAAATGCCATCAAAGCAGCTTACTTTGGCTATTTTCACTCGATCATGTCATATGGTATAATTTTTTGGGGTAATCAACCTTTAGCCAAAAAGATCTTTACTGCACAAAAGAGAACAATTAGAATCAGGAGCTGTGTAGTGAATCCAAATAAGTTCTTAAGCAATAAAAGCCTGGGTAAAGATGGTCTTCATTTAAATTTATTTATTTATTTATTTAGCCATCCGTGGACATTTTAAAATGTATGGATGTTGTCAGTTGCATACATTCGTATATTTATACGGTTTGTTGTTACATGTAGTTAAACATGGTGACATGTAAGTTATTTACAATCATTTTTGCTCCTTATCAAAATATTGTGAAACAAAAGCTATTTACAATCATTTTGTACTATGGAATTCACATATAGTGTAAAAGCAGTGTTCCTGCAAAAAGAATTTAAGATTTTGCCTAAATCGGTACATCTATCTGCTTCTTTTATTTTCTGTGGCAGTTTATTATACAGTTTTACACCTTCATACAAGAAGCTATTTTGAGTCTTATGTTTATTCTTCCTGTCTAGGTGAAGACAGTGAGTTGTTCTTGTACTATAGTTATGAAAACTGCTATTTGTGCTATAATTTTCTATATTTTTCTTGATGTACACTATGGTTTGGAATATAAGTTCACAAGGAACAGTTAGAATTTCTAACATTTTGAAAATTTCTCTGCAGTGGGCCTGCTTACTGCTTTTTGTTATAATTCTTACTGCTCTCTTTTTGCATTTTAAATAATGTTTGTAAATTCTGAGTACTGTTTCCTCAGAAAATAATACCATAACTGAGTACTGAATGAACATAACTAAAGTATACAGTTCTCAAACATTCACTACTGCATGCGGATATAAGGACTCTAAGTGCATAACATGTTGGGGTTTTTAGGCTAGGCAGTAGTGTGAGGTGTCCTGATGAACACTCACCAGTCGACGTGCAGGCAGGGAAATCAGGACACACTCAGTATAAAGACACTTCAGCTATCAAGATATTAGCAGGAAATTTTCAGAGTGCTCAGAATAAAGTTCCAGAATTTACTGCCCTCCAGGAAGTGTGTGGCGTGCAAATTATACTCGGGACTGAGAACTGGCTGAATCCTAAGATAGGAAGTTCTGAAATATTTAGTGAGGGTTGGAACGTGTATCAGAAAGACAGATTAGACACCGTAGGAGGTGGTGTCTTCGTTGCAGCTGACAAAAATATTGTGTCTACTGAGGTCAAAGTAGAATGTGATTGTGTAGTTATCTGGACAAGTTTAACAGGGCTAGGGGAAAAAAGTTAATTGTGGGGTGTTATTACTGGCCACCAGGTTCCACCATGACATTTCTAGAATCATTCAAAGGGAGTCTACATTCTGTATCGCAGAAGTACCCGGATCATGCTATACAAGTCGGAGGCGACTTCAACCTACCTAGTATAGACAGGGATGTCTATGGATTCATTACAGGTGGTACAGACAAGCTGTCGTGTGAATTACTTTTGAACACATTATCCAAAAACTGTCTTGAGCAGCTAAATCGACAGCCATCTTGTAATGGAAATATTTTAGATCTGGTAGCCACGAACAGACCAGACCTCATCGACGGTGTCAGTGTTGAGACACAATGTTGCCATTACGTCTATGGTTATGAAAGTTAGAAAGTCGGTCAAGAAGGGTAGGAGAGTATTCTTACGAGAAAGAGCAGATAAGCAGTTGTTAGCATCCCACTTAGTAAATGAATTGACTTCATTTACTTCTGGTACGATGGACGTGGAAGAATTATGGGCAAATTTTAAACATATTGTAAATCACACATTGGACAAGTATGTGCCAAAAAAGTGGGTTATGGACGGAAAAGACCCACCGTGGTTTAACAGCACAATTCAGAGAATGCTTAGGAAGCAAAGGCAGTTGCACTTGCGGTACAAGAAAGATTGGGAGAATGAGGACAGGCAAAAGTTAGTAGAGATTTGTGCTGCTGTAAAAAGAGCAATGGGCGAAGCATTCAACCACTACCACCATCATACCTTAGCAAAAGATCTTGCTGAAAACCCAAGGAAATTCTGGTCTTACGTAAAATTGGTAAACGGCTCGAAGTCTTCCATCCAGTCACTCAGTGATCAGTCTGGCCTGGTAATGGAAGACAGTAAAACAAAAGCTGAAATTTTAAATTTAGCAGTTGAGAAATCTTTCACGCAGGAGGATTGTACAAACATACCGCCATTTGAGTCTTGTACAGATTCCCGTATGGAGGACATAGTGATAGACATCCCTGGGGTTGTGAAGCAGCTGAATGGGTTGAAAATAAATAAATCACCAGGTCCTGATGGGATTCCAATTCGGTTTTACAGAGAGTACTCTACTGCATTGGCTCCTTACTTAGTTTGCATTTATCACAAATCTTTTGCCCAACGTAAAGTCCCGAGCCACTGGAAAAAAGCGCAGGTGACACTTGTATATAAGAAGGGCAGAGGGACGGATCCTCAAAATTACAGACCAATATCCTTAACATCGGTTTGTTGCAGGAATCTCGAACATATTCTCAGTTCGAATATAATGAATTTCCTTGAGACAGAGAAGTTGCTGTCCATTCATCAGCACGGCTTTAGAAAGCATCGCTCCTGCGAAACGCCCTTTTTTAACATGATATCTTGCGAACCATGGATGAAGGTTATCAGACAGATGCCATATTCCTTGACTTCTGGAAAGCATTTGACTCGGTGCCCCACTGTAGACTCCTAACTAAGGTACGAGCATATGGGATTGGTTCCCAAGTATGTGAGTGGCTCGAAGACTTTTTAAGTAATAGAACCCAGTACATTGTCCTCGATGGTGAGTGTTCATCGGAGGTGAGGGTATCATCTGGAGTGCCCCAGGGAAGTGTGGTAGGTCCGCTGTTTTCTGTCTACATAAATGATTTTATGGATAGGGTGGATAGCAATGTGCGGCTGTTTGCTGATGATGCTGTGGTGTACGGGAAGGTGTCGTCATTGAGTGACTATAGGAGGATACAAGATGACTTGGACAGGATTTGTGACTGGTGTAAAGAATGGCAGCTAACTCTAAATATAGATAAATATAAATTAATGCAGATGAATAGGAAAAACAATCCTGTAATGTCTGAATACTCCATTAGTAGTGTAGCGCTTGACACAGTCAACTCAATTAAATATTTGGGCGTAACATTGCAGAGCGATATGAAGTGGGACAAGCATGTAATGGCAGTTGTGGGGAAGGCGGATAGTCGTCTTCGGTTCATTGGTAGAATTTTGGGAAGATGTGGTTCATCTGTAAAGGAGACCGCTTATAAAACACTAATATGACCTAGTCTTGAGTACTGCTCGAGTGTTTGGGATCCCTATTAGGTCGTATTGAGGGAGGATATAGAAGCAATTCAGAGGTGGGCTACTAGATATGTTACTGGTAGGTTTGATCATCATGCGAGTGTTATGGAAATGCTTCAGGAACTCGGGTGGGAGTCTATGGATGAAAGGAGGCATTCTTTTTGTGAATCACTACTGAGGAAATTTAGAGAAGCAGCATTTGAGGCTGACTGCAGTACAATTTTACTGCCACCAACTTACATTTCGCAGAAAGACTACAAAGATAAGATAAGAGAGATTAGGGCTCGTACAGAGAAATATAGGCAGTCATTTTTCCCTTGTACTGCTTGGGAGTGGAACTGGGAGAGAAGATGCTAGTTGTTGTATGAGGTACCCTCTGCCACGCACCATATGGTGGATTGCGGAGTATGTATGTAGATGTATATATCTTTTTCAAGAGTTTCATAGCATGTTCATTCCACTTCATTTGGCTGTCAATGTGCAACCCTAAGAATGTTATCTAGTTTCAAATTTAAGGGACTCTGTTTTCTGTTCATTCTAAAGCATACTGTATTTGTTTTCTTTGCATTGAGAGTTACTTTGTTTTCCTGAGACCATTTGTGAACATCCCTCAGCACTTCAGTAGAATTTTCCAACATTTGTGCTGTTGCCTTACTGGTGATTTCTATGTTGCTGTCATCTGCAAACAATATCTTCTCTCCATGGGTGATATGTTGTGGGAAATCATTTATATACACCAGAAATAATACAGGGCCTAGTACACTTCCTTGAGGGACCCCAATATTGACATATTGTGGATCAGATATATGTTTCTTAATGTACTTTGATGCACTGGAGACATGTGTGATCTCTACTGACTGTACTCTGTTTTCTAGATATGAACAAAACCATTTGAGAACCACTCCCCTTACTCCTAGTGCCTCTAATTTATGCAACAACTTCTGGTGGTCAACTGTATCAAATGCCTTAGACAGATCTAGGAAAAGGCCAGATTGGGATCAAAAATTCTCAGTAAAATGTTCGCTGATACTTGTAAAATTCTGAATAATGGGAGAAACATAAGGAATGATGGGGATGAGAAACAGTGTTTGGCAACTAAAATGGCAAGACCAAAATGGTACCCAAGAAAGAATATGCTGCTTGAAACCATAAATAAGAAAGAATGTTTCTACATAATGCACTGGAATATAAATGGTCTAAGTGCTGACTTTCAAAACAAATGTCGTAAAATGGACGAATTACAAATTATTCTTTCAGAGTGTTAAAAGATCAAAGTTATTTTCCTCAATGAACATTGCCTTTCATGTGACAATATTAAAATTCTTAACAAAATTGAAAATTTTGAAGCAGCAAACAGCTTTTGTAGACATGAGAAATCATGTGGAGGCTCTTGCATACTTACTCGTTCTGATACAAAATATGTAATAAGAAATGATTTTAATCATTTGAATGAAGATAGTATATTTGAGAGCTACTGTATCGAGTTAAGGGACCTAAATATCATAGTAGTTTCTATTTACAGAGTACCAGAGAAAGCTGCGATTGAAGCTTTTCTGGCCAAATTTCAGTGCCTCCTTTAAAATATAAACAAAGAAAAAGAAAAAAAAGGCTTTAATAGCTGCTGACTTCAACATTAATATCCTAGGTGAAAGCAATGATGTGTCTAAATTCACTGACATAGTAAAAAGTTTTTGCTTCAAAGTAAACTTTAAGCAAGCCACTAGGGTAAATGCACAGTCAGCCACCTGTATTGATAATATCCTAACCAGCTATGTATTTGAAGATGTCCATAAATTTTGCTTAGATCTAGGAATCTCTGACCACTCTGCATTATTCATTCATGTAACAGAAGCTCTATGAAAAGGAACTGTATTTAGAAATAAGTTAAGAGAGGTTGAATGGCCTTATGACAGCTGTGTTTCAAGCAGTAGTAACTTTGACAAATTTTTAAGCAGTTTTCTTGGGGTGTTTGATGAAACTTTTCCACTTGGAACCACATGTAAAAAATCACAGGTAAAATTAAATGAATAACTCTGGGTATAAAAATTTCTAGTACTAGGAAGAGGTAACTACATAATGAACTGAAATATAATATTGTACTGAATATGTTAGATGTTATAAAGCTTCCTTCAAAAAAGTTGTAAAAGCAGCCAAACAAATGGCAAACAATAAGTTCATTTCACAACATAAAAGTAAAACAAAGGCAGAGCAGTCTGTTGTCAAATCAGAGTTAGGTGTTAGAATTAATAGAAATGAAATATCTAGGAATAAAGTAAACGATAGCCTTATTGTAAATGATAAGTAAGTGATAGCCAGCTCAAATATCTGAGTGTTTAAATGAATTCTTCATAAATGTGCCAAAGTCAGATGTTGATGTAGTTGAGTGTCAGAGATAAGTAAACCCCTATGGACTCAAGCAAGGAGCCGAATATCTCACAGATTTTAAAAAAAAGTCTCAATGAAGCATGTGGAAAATATTATATTATATTTAAAAAATAAAAACTCAGCTGGGTGGGATGGGATACCGACTAAAGTGATTAAAGCGGTGTACCACATAATTGTACCTCCACTAACTAAAATAATTAATCAATCTTTTGAACAGGGATGCTTTCCTGATGTGTTGAAGTATGCTGAAGTCAGACCTCTGTTCAAGAAAGGGTTGAGGGAAGCAATGGGAAACTATCAACCTATTCCTATTCTTCCAATCTTATCTAAAGTGTTTGAGAATGTAGCTGCAAACAAGGTACAAAATTTTATTGTAAAAATGATATTATTATAAATAATCAATTTGGATTCCAACCAGGAAAAAACACCATGGATGCAGTAAATAACTTTACTGAAAAGATATGAAAGCACTGGACCAGAGAAGTAAAGTTGCTGGTATTTTCTGTGATCTTACTGAAGCCTTCAACTCTGTAAACCATGCCTTGCTTATCTATAAATTAGATAAATATGGGATTAAGGGTAATACTCTCAAATGGCTTACATCGTACCTGCAGAACAGAAAACAAAGGGTAACTGTCACTTCAATTGTGGTGAATTATTTTTTGAAGTGGAGTACTGTATCACAAGGCATGCCTCAAGGCTCCATTTTGGGGTCAATCTTGTTCCTACTCTATGTAAATGACTTATCCACAAATATCAATTCCCTATCAGTTCTGTTTGCAGACGATACTTCTGTTTTAATTGAAAAGGGTGATGCAAAAAAAAAAAAATTCCAAGCTTCATTGTGAGCACACTGGATACCCTAGAAAACTCGCTCCAGTTAAATGGGTTGAAACAGAACATTGCAAAAACCCATATGGTACATTTACAAACCAAATACTCAAAATGTGCAGAGCTTAAAAAAAAAAAAAACAATGCAATAATAAACTTATGGAAGAAGCTGACACTGTCAAATTCCTAGGACTAAATGTGGACAAGAACTTGAACTGGAACACACATATTGACTCCTTATCAAATAAACTAAGCAGTTTTGCATTTGAAACGCACATACTTGCAAATTCTACTGACAATGAGTACATGAAAAATAGCATACCATAGTTATTTTTAATCAGTCATTTGGTACAGTATAATTTTCTGGGGAAGTTCAAGTAGAGTATCTTGTATACTGAAACTTCAGAAAAAAATTATCAGATAAATGTGTCCTGCACAGAAAACAGAATCTTGTCACCCATTATTTTGACAACTGCAAACCCTAACTGTATCCTCCATATAAATTTATGAAATTATTATCTCCCTACACAGCAGGCAAAAATTATTTGAGGAAAATCATTTTACCCACATATACAACACAAGAAATAAAAATAATTTATGCTTCCCACACACAAATTGAAATTATATGATCGGGCTCCACAGTATATGAGGATGACAACATGTAACAAATTAATGGTCAAAAATATATTTAATGTTAAGCCGGAGATCCTAAAATAAGGGTACATCAGATTCTGGAGGAGAAATGCTACTATTCGATAGAAGAATTTTTAGAGGATGACATGATAACTTGAGCTAGGGTAATTTACTGTTAAATTTTTAGATACTGTTTTTATTATTGTATTATTATTTCTGTCTTTTGTGTATATAAAACAATACTGTATTATTATTATGATGCTGTGTTTAAACATCAGCTTTCTATGTTTACACTAAATTTCACCAAACGTTTGACGTGTCTCCTGTACCTGAATCAAATGATTATGTATGTTATGAGACTAATAAACCACAATCCACAGTCCACAATGTTCATCCAAGATATTCTGGCACAAACCTGTTCTGTAAGCTCCAAATATTAACCACCACATGTCAGTAGTTATTTTCTTTGATTATTTTTGTCTTGAATAACCATTCTCTCTTTACATCCAATAATGCATACCAAGATCACAATACAAGGTCTAAAAATGATTTACACAGAGATCTAAAACAGCTAAGTATCATACAAAAAGGTGTTCATTATTCTGCCACAAAACTCTTCAATTATCTTCCATCTGACATCAAAGACCACATTAATTCCCCACCTACATTTAAAATCAAATTATGAAAATACTTTATAGATAAGGCCTTCTACTCTCTGGGTGAGTACCTGCAGAGTGACTGTCTTTGTAATTTTTTATTATATTTCCTATTTATATTCTAGTCTCTGTTGATATTACGTTAGCTGTCATTTGTCTTCACTGCCTGAGATGATCAATGTATAAATTTTCTTTTTTCTTTAGCAAAAGTTATCTTCAGTAGTTTACGCATTTTTTATTTGAACTGTATCTATTTAACTGTAGTTCACCTATGAAGCTTATATCACCAGATTGCTACATTATTGTCTTTGTACTTATGTTTATTGTATATCTCCAAAGATGTAAACTTGACTCATTCCACATCCTTGTGATTCATCACTATATAGATTCATGGAATTTCAAATAAAGAAGTAAATAATAAATAAATAACTGTGGTTTGAAGAGTATAGACGTAGATGTAGAACATAGGTTTACTATGGAGACAGAAACTTTGAGATCAGACAATGCAACTTTCAAAAATTGGAAGACAATTAAAGAGTACTTTTCCAAAGGAGACTGTTTACAAAACACTTGTACATTCTATCTTAGAATATTTCTCAAGTGTAGGTGGTGACAAGTTTGTTTAACCTGTCAAGAGTGACACGCAGATATCTGTGCAGAGATGGGCCTTACCTGTCTCCTAGATGGGATTTGAGACTTCAGTGTTGAAATGTCAAAAAGTCAATAAGTCCCATATATAAGTGCTCTCACCACCAAGCCAATATATACTTCGAGCTAAACATACTTGTACTGGCATTTACTAGTGGGAACTTGTTACTTTTCATAAAGCTCATGGAAGTAGTGAGAATGGGGTTTGTCACTTAGGAAGAAAAGACAGCATCAGCACCGAGCGAGGTGGCGCAGTGGTTAGCACACTGGACTCGCATTCGGGAGGACGACGGTTCAATCCCGCGTCCGGCTATCCTGATTTAGGTTTTCCGTGATTTCCCTAAATCGCTCCAGGCAAATGCCGTGATGGTTCCTTTCAAAGGGCACGGCCGACTTCCTTCCCCATCCGCCCCTAATCCGATGAGACCGATGACCTCGCTGTCTGGTCTCCTCCCCCCAAAAACCAACCAACCAACCAACAGCATCAGCTTCCAAACTGCCATGGAAGTACTACTTGAATATGTAATGAGCTTGTTTAGTTTATCTGCTGGAATACCTATCACAGAGTAGAAACATGATACACTCACAGCAGAGTCATCTATCAGTGCCTTCAGTAGACAAATCACACACATATAATACATGCCAGTGTCAGCCCACACCTGCCTATTTGGACAAATCAGAAAAATACCATGACGTCAACCAGAGGGGCTACATTTTGTGAAGAGGAAGGAGGGAATGCCTATTGTAAAGGTGATCCACTGGAAGTCTAGCCACAGAACATATCTTTCAACTGTGAGATAAAGCAGAGATTTAAGCCATCAGAACATACAATGCTTCATGTATCTATTGTAAAGAGTTAAGTTATAAACACATCTTATATCCAGCAGGGCAGCACCAGGATGGAATAAGGTAATAACCAAGTCAGACACTGGCTAATGGACTGCTTGGTCAGCAGCTATGCAACCATGTCTATGATGACCTGCCACAAATGCTGATGCTGGGCCAGCCTGCAAGGGCTATTGAAGCCTGTTTGTGACAACTGCGTCAGTGCCCCATTTCAGACTATTTGGAATGAGACACTAATATTGCTGTTACTGTGAAATCAGAACAGAGAAGGAGCCAAACCAGCTCATCACCATTGAAGAGCAGGGAAGTTATGTGATATTATGATGTTCAGTGCCATGCCAGTGACATGGACGCATCTGTCTCTGGTGAGACATGAACTGCTGATTGCCACCTAAGCATCTGGGCTACGGTGAAACCCCACACTTTACAACTGTTCCAGGAGTATGACTTGAGGGTGGAGCCATCTCTTCCCTTACCGAGTTTGCTCTTAAATTGGTTGACAGTATTTAAAACTCTTAAAACACAGTTGCGCCTGTTACTGTGTCCTGTGACACACATATCAGGGAAACAATGGGTCCTGGGAGCAGATGCATTCTCATACAGGATAAGCAAAATTCTGCCACACACTCAACTGCATATGGGTCTAAAACACTGAATTCATTTCAAATTAGCTATTCAAAAATTGAAAATAAAAGCAAATTACTATCAGATATACTGAACAGAAATTCCAACTCATTCCAAATATATCTCTATGGTGTAAAATGTTACCTTGTTACCAATCATACAGTGACAGTTACAATTTTTGGCATACATAGTGGTATTTCGCAGCAAGTAACACAAAGATTACAATAGTGGACACTGTTTCTTAGCTCTTATAATTATCAAAATACACTACAGAGCAACTGTGAAACATACAAATTTGGAGCTCTTTCCTGACTTCCAGTGGGTCCAGAACTAGAAACTGACAAACAAGAACTATAATGAAACTTCCTGGCAGATTAAAACTGTGTGCCGGGCCGAGACTCAAACTCGGGACCTTTGCCTTTTGCGGGCAAGAGCACTTGCCTGCGAAAGGCAAAGGTCCCGAGTTCGAGTCTCGGTCCGGCACACAGTTTTAATCTGCCAGGAAGTTTCATATCATTGCATACTCCGCTGCAGGGTGAAAATCTCATTCCAAGAACTATAATGTTTCCAGCTTAATAATGTTCTTGGATGGTGTGGGATGGTTATCCTATTATGATCCAAATTATTGCAAACTTTATATTGTTTGTGGGGTGGCATGAGTCAAACATAGAAGAATTCAAAGTATTCTCCTTTATACTCAGAAAGAAAACACATGTGAATGTCAACATGAAGTTTTACTTTATGTGTGCTGATGTCCAGATTTCTCTTCCTGCTGGCCCAATGTGCCTAGCTCATATCCTCATTCAGCATTACCATTTCTACATTGTGCCTGCCTCCACTCTGTTGTTGCTATGGACATTGCTTCATCTGCAGACTTCAGCTCCAGACTACTACTATGTGATTTCCTGTGACAACCTCTGAATCTTCTGTACTGGAAAGAGCTGGAACAGGATACAGTCAGCCTTGTGAGGCTAAATGAGTAGTTTATTGAGGAAATAGACCATGAAACTGACATGCAAGTCACCAAAGTGGTGTCAAATTGAAAAACTTTTACCAGGCTGGGTTTTACATAACATTTATTTAGTGACCATAAGGTGGTTATTGCATTAATGACTTAAAGGGATGTTGAGACAGTATCAGTGGCTTAAGAAGTGATGTTAAGAAAGGTAATAAGATATTTCTTCTTCAGTAGTGTGATAGGAAACATGTTACAAATTATGTGAGCAGTCAACATCAAATACTCATCTCCAAGGAATGCAATATGGAGCATCAATAGATAAAATTCTTGAATATTATATAGTATACTTGAGAAATATGTGTGCCGAGCAACGCACAGAGGCATGCAAAAGACTCTCCATGATTTGAGAGCAATGTTAGGAAGTTGTTACAAAAAGTGATGGAGCTTTGTCAAAGATTTAAATGAAGATAAAAGCTTTGTTGACAAACAGAATCTGAACAAAGACAAAACGGATTTTAGGACAGCAATAAAAGAAGAGGTCAGAGAATTCACAGGCAAAATTTTGCTTGTTTATCTGGTGAAAAACATAAAAATGTTTGGCCTGACAGAGTCACTAAAATGGTCAAAATCATATAGGCCTATACAGTCACTTAGTGATCATAATGGCACTGAAATGGAAAGTGAAAAAAGCTGAAAATGTGAATCTCATCTCCTGAAGTAGTTTCACTGTGGAAGACTGTAATTTATAGAATCAGTTAAAATCGCTCTGCAGAGTGGATCTTGGGTAGGATACCAATATGATTGTACGCCAATAATTCAAAAGAACTTGCTTGGCTTCCAGCCATACTTTCCTTTAGGTGAGTGGAGCAACAAATTATTACAAACGGTCAGAGAAGGGATCATTTGAGCTTTCAGGAAGAATCAATGCAGAAATATGTGCAGTTACAAGCCTATATTTCTCACATCAGTCTGTTTTAGAATTATAAATATGTTTTATGTTAGCATATAATGATCTTTTTGGAGATTGAAAATCTTCTCTGTAGAAATAACATGGATTCCACAAATAGCAAACTTGTAAAATTTAACTTGCTCTTTTTACAGAATAAAAATCCACTTCAGTGGTTTTTTCTTCTATAAACAAGATCCTCAGTCGTGGATGTTCACCTCATCAAATATTTTGTCAACTCACGCTGTTCATCAATGACATCAAAATGAGCAGGCATAGCAGCTGATTTTAGATCACCACAATGACCACTTGACTTGACTTATTAATTTTGTAACAAAGTGTTGGGTTTATTTCTATTTTTCTCTTAAGCTTGCACTTTTTTTTATCTACATCTACAACTGTACCCTGCTAGCTACCTGATGGTGTGTGGCAGACAGTACTTCTGCTACCACTATCTGATACCACATTCCCTGTTCCATTTGTGAATGGTGGTGTGTGGTAGACTGATTCCTGAGGAAAGGTGTGTATATATACTCTACAGATATTTCATGCAACTGGCTGTGAAAATGACGTCACTGCCATCTAGCAGAACTCATTGGAATCATCCTCACAAAATATAAATTAAAGACCCCTACCATGTTCTTCTGTCTGTATGAGAAGGTTAATTTTAGGAACTACTGTTGGGATTTTTATATGGTATTCATTAATGGACAAACTGAATCAGAAGGTAGGATTCTGGGCACAGGAGATAGTTTTAAGGGCACCCAACTGCAGGGTCAGCTCAGTGTGAGCTACTGCTACTTGGAGGCCACTACTGACTCCTAAACAACCTGTGATGCGGGAGGTATCAGATATTAAGCTGATAAGGACAGACTTTTTGATACAGAGTTAATGTTTATGGAGAGTGAAGGGAAATGCAAGGAACGGTCACAGACAAAATGTAGCTCACGCAATATTGGTACTGCAGTTGAGTGGGCCTGCTGGTGTGGTGGCTCACAGCACACGCATTTGCCACAAGATGTCACCACAAATGCCAGTTAAATATGAAACAGCTAACATTTGTGCCTCCAGAGACTTTCTTGGCACGCACAACTTATTTAAGTTAAATGTGAGTGATGATATTCAGTTCCCCTAACATTGTTCTTTGAATTTTAATCATAACTCTATACAGTGGCCTGTAAACAAAATTATCACTATGCCAGACAAGTCATCCAGCCATAGATACTTCGTGCTACCCATGTGAAGCTGGGGCAGGTGGCTAGTTTATATATATTGTAAACAGTGACGGCTGTATCACGTTTCCTTTGGGTACTACTGAAATTATCTTTACATCTGTCAGTTTTGCTCCATTAAGAGTGACGTTTTGAGCTCTCTCTGCAGGGGAGTGTTGAATCCAGTCACAAATCTAGCATGACACTTGGATACATTAAACGACAGTGTGGAACTGTATCAGATGGCTCCGTGTAGTCAAGGACCACGGCATTAACCTGAGTGCCATTATTTATAGCGCACTGGATCTCATGGAGGTACAGAATGAGCTGAGTTTTGCAAGATCTCTGTTTGCGGAGTCCGTGTTGACTTTTATTGACGAGATTTTTGTTTTTCAAAATTGTCATAATATGTGAGTGTAAAACATGTTCCATAATTATAGAACAAATCGATGTCAGCGATATGTCTACAGTTATGTGCTTCTGTTCTACAGCCTTCTATGGAAACGGGAATGAACTGTGCATTTTCGCCGTCGCTAGGTGGGCCCTATGCTTCAGTCCTCCAGTGGACTAGGATAAACTGCTCCTAGAAGAAGAACAAGTTCTTTCATATAATCTCCATAGAGTATTACAGTCTCTCTCTCATCTTGTCCACATTCCTTTCCACTACTAAGTGACTGTATTTGCTTTTCTATTTTGCAGTCACTTACCTCAATATCTGCCATTTCAGCACTCGTATGATGATTGGAAGGGGGGACTGTATTATGATCATCCATACTGAAATATTTTCGCAAGACCAGATTCAGTATTTCGACCTTCCTCTGTCATTCTCCATTTCAGTGCCAGCATGGTCACTAAGTGACTGAATAAATGATTTCCGTCTGCTTACTGATTTGTAAGACTGGAAATTCTTAGGGTTTCTGGTCAGATTGACAGGCAAAATTTTACCTTCAGACACCGAACGCTCCTCTCATTGTTCTCCTTACGCTCATTTTCACTTCGTCTGGCTCTTGTTTGACAGCTAGGTTTGACTGCTCTTAAATCTGAGATGAACCTTTCTTTGTTTATGAAGCAACTTTCTAACAAGTCTATTAAATCATGCCGAATCCTTCCTATCCTTTAAGACCAAGCTCAAAACATTTTTCTGGGGCATGTTGAAAGATGCTTTTCTACCGGGTGGTCAAAAAGTCAGTATAAATTTGAAAACTGAATAAATCACGGAATAATGTAGATAGAGAGGTACAAATTGACACACATGCTTGGAATGACATGGGGTTTTATTAGAACCAAAAAAATACAAACGTTCAAAAAATGTCCGACAGATGGCGCTTCATCTGATCAGAATAGCAATAATTAGCATAACAAAGTAAGGCAAAGCAAAGATGATGTTCTTTATAGGAAATGCTCAATATGTCCACCATCATTCCTCAACAATAGCTATAGTCGAGGAATAATGTTATGAACAGCACTGTAAAGCAAGTCCGGAGTTATGGTGAGGCATTGGTGTCGGATATTGTCTTTCAGCATCCCTAGAGATGTCTGTCGATCACGATACACTTGCGACTTCAGGTAACCCCAAAGCCAATAATCGCACGGTCTGGGGACCTGGGAGGCCAAGCATGACAAAAGTGGCGGCTGAGCATACGATCATCATCAAACGACGCGCGCAAGAGATCTTTCACGCGTCTAGCAATAAGGGGTGTTTTTTTTGTTTTGTTTTTTTTTTGTTCTAATATAACCCCATGTCATTCCAAGCATGTGTGTCATTATTCCGTGGTTTATTAAGGTTTCAAATTTATACTGACTTTTTGATCACCCAGTATTTTACCCATTAGTGCTCCACATTTACGTCCTAAGCACTAAATATTTGATGTTTGCTACTCTGATACTGTGCGATTTGTATCTTGTCACTCATTCTAAACAAAAATATTTTCCTACCTTTCTTCATAATTTTTGTAACACCTGCAGTGATTGATGCTAGCACGATCCTGTGGTCACTGAAGCCCTTTTCTACGTTAACTGACCCGAAAAGTTCAGGTCTGTTTGTTGCTAGAAGGTCTGAGACGTTACCTGCACAACTTGGTTCTCTCAGCATCTGCTCGACATAATTTGAGGTCAAGACATTCAGAATAACATCACAGCAGTCCTTGTCTCTGGCACCAGTTTTGATTCTATAACAGACAAATTGAAGTCTTCCCCTATTACAACAACGTCATCAGGGAAGCTATTCACGAAATTCTGCAAATTCGGATAATTACTAACTGCAGTGTATACACCAAATGCAGTCCAAACATCTGTGAGTAAAATAATGTCTTCCAAATAGATCGCATGATCCTGTATGACAGTATCAAATTTCACTCCGCTACAACGAGGAACCAGCATTTCAAGAGAGTAACCTTATGGTGGTTATTATCTGTTCGAAAAATATCACCCGATATCGACAGTTCTAAAAAATGTCATTACAGTAAAATGGGGTTACTTTGTGACTGTGGGAGCTACTCTGTGGCATGCGTTAATTTTCGCTTACTTCGAATCTCCCGCTGCGTCCAGAAAGGTGCCTAGAAACCAAAGATTAGCTCCAGCGGCTTGTCTGTAGTGCTGACCATCTTGCGGCAGCCAGCTGAATCTGACGCGATTCTTTTGTTCGTCGGCAGTGCGTTCGTATTGAAACCTGCCTTGGAACCATTGTTTGAATTGTTGTAAACTTTGTGTGCTGGAGCCGTTCATGTGAAAGAACTGCAGAAAACAGGTATATACGCCTGACTGTTAATATGTTGGCTACATTATGGTGTGATTTGACGTTAATTGTAATGTTTATGTAATCAGTATAATTATACAACCATAAAATAGCCTACCAGTAGTAGAAGCGAACATTGGTAAGACGAAGGCGAAATCTTCGAGTTTTGGTACCAGCAATACTCAGCAGCCGAAGAAAAAGTGTTCTGAAGTCTCAAGAAGAGTCACTGATAAGGTCGAGTCCTCAGATGAGAGCAAAAGCATCAAGTGGACCGATGACGATCCGAGTGACTCGGAAGCTCTCTGTGAAAGTTCTTCAGATGAGCCATCAGAGACGCACCTTCGATTACTGGTAAGTTACATCGAGACACAAGAAACGTCCACCACTTGAAAAGGGCCACTAAGAAGACCCCTGAATGCACATTCAAACTTGATGACGTTGTGGTAGTGAACTTCGAAGGGGAAATGTTCCCCGGAAGAGTGACTGATATCAAGCCAGGAGGCTACATGGTAAGCGACATGGGAAGGTAAAAAATATGCTGGAAGTGGTCAGAATGAGATGATTCCATTTATTATTCAACGGAGGAAGTTCTGTATAGAGTATCACTTCCAACACCAGTAGGAAAGCGAGGTCTTTTTGATGTTAAAGGTTTATTTTTAGATTAAGTAGCTACCTTTGTAAATTCTTTATGTTGTCAAACAATAAACCAATGTTTTGTATATTGCTTTAAATAAACATCTGATGGCGTAACTTTGTGTCAACGTTTATTTTCCATGCATTTCGAAGCAAAAACAACGCTTGTCACATAGTAGCCCCACCCAGTGGGGTAACTTTGTGACAACTTATAACAATTATATAATGGTTTCCTGTTGAACATGTTTATTTGTATAACATATCGCCACATAGTGGAAGGTTTCAGCAATTTCTTGGTATTACTTATTAAACTTCATAATTTACACTGTCAGGCCCATGCGAGCAAAACTAAAAAACTCACAAAGTAACCCCATTTTACGGTATTTTAAATCCGGGTAGAAAATATTCGAAATTCTTCCTGCGTAATTTAAATTACTGTACCGTATGTAGCACAGTAATGAAAGAATGTGTTTTATATCTCCAGAGCCACTAACTACGAGCCACGCCTGGTCCACGCGCAAGCAGCAGCTACGAAACGCGGAAGGCCCCTGGCGCTCACCTGGGTTGTAGCCGACGCAGTTGAGCGGGCTGCCGCAGACTCGCACGCTGGCGACGGGCGCGCCGTTGTCGGCGTTGAGCACGACGAGGTAGCCCTCGCTGCTGCCCGCAGCTAGCGCCACGCCGAACGGGTGGAAGCACAGCGACACCACCTCGTACGCCACCTGCGCTGACCACAGCAGCTTGTGGCGCCGCCACAGTGCCACCAGCTTGTCGTGGCCGCCCGTCGCGAACAGTTCGTCGTCCGGGTGCACAGCCAGGCCCCACAGCTGCCGTGAGTGTCCCAGCACCACCTGCGGTCCCATTCAGTCCTCGCGTCACAGCTCGATCGCTTTGCCCTTCGCACTGGAGTACCCCGGGCGCTTGTATTTCTGAACCAAATTCGTATGAAGAAGCAATGAATTGTGACGACTGTGAAAAATGGAAGGAAGCCTTAGATAATGAATATAAATCTTTACTTGAAAATGAAACGTGAATTTTGACTGATTTACCACCAGGCAGGAAGGTAATTAGTTCGAAATTGGTGTTCAAGGTGAAAGAAACGTCAAATGGTGAAATTGCACATTATAAGGCTCGTTTTGTAGCGAAAGGTTATTCCTAAATACCAGGAATAGACTATGAGGAAACGTTCTCGCCTGTTGTTCGTCATTCTTCACTTAGCATCCTGTTAGCTTCATCAGCTGAATTTAACCTTGACATTGAACATATGGATGTTCAAATTGCGTTCCTATATGGTGATCTCGATGAAGAAGTTTACATTCGTCAACCTGAAGGCTACGTGAAGAAGGGGGAGGAGATAAAGGTTTACAAGCTGAAGAAGGCAATTTATGGTCAAAAACAGGCGTCACGCGTTTGGAATATGAAATTAGATATGACATTACATAAAATGAACCTAAAGAAGTCAGAATATGATTCTTGCATTTACTCCAGAATTGAGAAGCAGAATATACTCATTATAGCTGTTTATGTAGACGACTTGATCATTTGCTCTAATAGAAATAATAAGTAGAAGAAAGAATCGAAGAAAGGATTAATGAATCAGTTTAAGATGAGAGATCTTGGTGAACTTAGTTGGTGTCTTGGCATGAGAATAAAACCGAAACAGGAAACAAGGGGCGATTAGTATTTATCAAAGCAAATATGCAGCAAACATACTCAAGAAATTTGGTATGGAACATTGTAATCCGGTTGCATATCCATTTGAACCTGGTTCAAAGCTGCAGAAATGTGAAAATAAATTGACAGATGACGAAAACCTTGTGTTACATCGCATTCCTTATCAGAAAGCCGTAGGATCACAATTGTATTTAGCTCAAAGTACAAGACCGGACATTGCATATGCTGTGGGGGTTCTAAGCAAATTCAATTCTAATTATCGGAAAATCCACTGGGAAGCGGTCAAACGAATTATGCGATACATTAAAGGCACAGTCAATGTAGGACTAATTTACCGAAAAAGTGGAACAACTGAAATTGAAGGTTTCTGTGACGCTGATTATGCATCAGACCTCCATCAGCAGCTATCAACGGCCGGCTATATCGTCAAGTTAGCTGGGACAGCAGTTTCCTGGACTTCAAAACGACAACAAACCGTCGCTCTATCAACTACGGAAGCTGAGTATATGGCTCTATCAGAAGCAGTGCAAGAAGCGGTAACCTTCAAGGATTGCTTCGTGAATTGTGTGTTACGCATAGTGAAAAACCAGTAAGTGTATGCTGTGATAATAGAGGTGCCATTGCACTGAGTCACAATGGTGTGCATCACGCTCGAACAAAACACATTAACGTGAGGCACCACTATATTCGTGATTTAATTAAAACAGGAAAATTCAGTGTGAAACCTGTAAGTACCGATAAGCAGCAAGCTGATTTTTTGACAAAGGCACTGCCTAAAGGTAAACATCAGTGGTGCTGTCAAGCTGTGGGACTTTCAGAGTTCACGAACTGACATCTCGAGAACTTGTGGGGGTGTTGGGAACAATCATATTTTACTCTTTGATGTGTTATATGTATGGTAGTTAATGTTTTCTCTTTGATCTTCGTTATGTAACATCGCTGAATACATAGTCTCTAAAAATGTGTGTTCGTGGCAGTATAATGTATTGTGTATTTGATTAAAAGGTCAACTTTATAATCTCACAGACGACTAATTAGAGTCTATATATAATATTTCCGAAATACGAAAACGGAATTTAGGAGACTGTTTCTCGCTGTTGTGTTTGCATATTAAGCTCTGAAGCGGATTTGCCGGCCCAGTCAAATATGGCGTTTGGAAAACAGCTGTTCCAATTTCTGATTTACTCAGCACAATCTCTTCACTTAAATACAGAGGGGTCCAAAAAATGTATCCACTGTTTAAAAGTCCATATCTGGCAAACTAACTGACAGAGTTGTCTCATCTTTGGTGGTGTAATAGTTTGTAGTTCCGGCAATCGCCACACAAGCATAGTATTATGTTGTTTTGTTTTGTCAGATGACAGTCGCCAGATGGTGTTTTTTTCTTAGTTGCACCCAGTTACTCGAGTAAACATGGCTGGTGCAAGGTTTACGTTCGATGAAAGGGAGTCAGTTTGAAGTGGTATTTTACCTGTCATCTGAGACTCGTATGGAGAGGGAAGAGTTTACTTTCAACAAGATGGTGCCCCAGACCACTACCAAAATCGTGTTAGGGCGTATCTCGACGAAAATCTACCAGGTAGATGGATAGGCCGTAGAGGTGCTGTGGAGGATCCACCACATTCCCCAGACCTAACTCCTCTGGACCTTTACCTGTGGGGAACACTAAAGGACGTCGTTTATCGACAAAAGCCACGCACATTCGATGACCTTGGAGAATCCATTGTACATTCATGTGTAAATATCCAACTGAACACGTTGCAGTCAGTAGTTCGTGCTGCAGTTCAGCGGCATCGTTTGTGTGTGGATGTTAATGGTGACCATTTCGAACACCTACAGTGATATCTTTAAGTTGGACTTTAAGCTACACTTCCACCAAAAATGAGACAACTCCGTCAATTAATTTGCAAGTTATGGACTTTTAAACAGTGGATACATTTATTTGGACCCCTCTGTATTAAGCCAAGTTTACACGGCGACATTGGGTTGCGCCATTGCGCCACTCGTTGCGTGGAAAGAATTGCACGCAAGTGATTTGTGATATGCCTGTAGACACGGCGACACCAGTATACACTTCAGCTTCATCGTTTTGTGGGTCCCTGAGTTGTGTCTGAAATGAGAGTTTTGGCAGCTGCACATCGCACGAGTTGTGGTGGAGTTAAAGCTTGTTGCGTGGAATCACTGCATAAGAAAAAAATGAGAAACGTGTTTCGATTCGGACTGGATGAAGAAAAGACGTCAGCTCGGTTGCTCAGCATCCTTGCTGAAATAATTTATAACAGAAGATCCAAGACGTTCTTTTAATTATCTTAGAATGTCGCCAGAACTATTCACGTTTCTTCTAAATAGAGTGATAAGGAATAAAGATACTGTAATGCATGAAGCGCTGTCGCCAGAACCGAAATTACATATCATATTGCGTGCATTACAATCGAGAACACTCGGCATGCTATAAGATACAGTTTTAAAAGGTGATGCCGCTATTTCATTAACACCAATAATTGTTAACATTAACAGGTTAATTATTAACATTAGCAACAATAATTATTCGAAGCAGGCCGCATTAAGAAGAGAATGGTTTGCAAACTACTCTCTTGAAGATAGATCCGTACAGTGGCAATATTTCAAAATTCTAATATATGTGAATGGGGAGCACTGCAGCGATGTTTTAAATAGATGAATATTGATTAAAGAATGCAGCTTCTTGAATTTGTGTAGCCTTCCCTCCTGTCAACAACATTCCTTACAAAGAGTTGGCCTACTCGTACGATGGGATTTTAGTCTCGTAGACGAGAGCATTGCCACAGCTGGAATTACACTTGCTTGTATTTTTCTTAATTCAGTTGTATATGTGCTCCTAGCACAATAAATTTTACCCTGCAGCTCAGATATTGTCAAACCATCTATGTTATGATCGCACATGACGGTCTCAGCGTCAGCAATATGTTGCTTATTTTTGTAATCAGCATCAATGAAAACCCACAAACTCCTATGCAAAGCATATACAGGGTGTTTCAAAAATGACCAGTATATTTGAAACGGAAATAAAAACTAAACGAGCAGCGATAGAAATACACCGTTTGTTGCAATACGCTTGGGACAACAGTACATTTTCAGGCAGACAAACTTTCGAAATTACAGTAGTTACAATTTTCAACAACAGATGGCGCTGCAGTCTGGGAAACTCTATAGTACGATATTTTCCACATATCCACCATGCGCAGCAATAATATGGCGTAGTCTCTGAATGAAATTACCCGAAACCTTTGACAACGTGTCTGGCGGAATGGCTTCACATGCAGATGAGATGTACTGCTTCAGCTGTTCAATTGTTTCTGGATTCTGGCGGTACACCTGGTCTTTCAAGTGTCCCCACAGAAAGAAGTCGCAGGGGTTCATGCCTGGCGAATAGGGAGGCCAATCCACGCCGCCTCCTGTATGTTTCGGATAGCCCAAAGCAATCACACGATCATCGAAATATTCATTCAGGAAATTAAAGACGTCGGCCGTGCGATGTGGCCGGGCACCATCTTGCATAAACCACGAGGTGTTCGCAGTGTCGTCTAAGGCAGTTTGTACCGCCACAAATTCACGAAGAATGTCCAGATAGCGTGATGCAGTAATCGTTTTGGATCTGAAAAATGGGCCAATGTTTCCTTTGGAGGAAATGGCGGCCCAGACCAGTACTTTTTGAGGATGCAGGGACGATGGGACTGCAACATGGGGCTTTTCGGTTCCCCATATGCGCCAGTTCTGTTTATTGACGAAGCTGTCCAGGTAAAAATAAGCTTCGTCAGTAAACCAAATGCTGCCCACATGCATATCGCCGTCATCAATCCTGTGCACTATATCGTTAGCGAATGTCTCTCGTGCAGCAATGGTAGCGGCGCTGAGGGGTTGCCGCGTTTGAATTTTGTATGGATAGAGGTGTAAACTCTGGCGCATGAGACGATATGTGGACGTTGGCGTCATTTGGACCGCAGCTGCAACACGGCGAACGGAAACCCGAGGCCGCTGTTGGACCACCTGCTGCACTAGCTGCGCGTTGCCCTCTGTGATTGCCGTACGCGGTCGCCCTACCTTTCCAGCACGTTCATCCGTCACGTTCCCAGTCCGTTGAAATTTTTCAAACAGATCCTTTATTGTATCGCTTTTCGGTCCTTTGGTTACATTAAACCTCCGTTGAAAACTCCGTCTTGTTGCAACAACACTGTGTTCTAGGCGGTGGAATTCCACCACCAGAAAAATCCTCTGTTCTAAGGAATAAACCATGTTGTCTACAGCACACTTGCACGTTGTGAACAGCACACGCTTACAGCAGAAAGACGACGTACAGAATGGCACACCCACAGACTGCGTTGTCTTCTATATCTTTCACATCACTTGCAGCGCCATCTGTTGTTGAAAATTGTAACTACAGTAATTTCGAAAGTTTGTCTGCCTGAAAATGTACTGTTGTCCCAAGCATATTGCAACAAACGGTGTATTTCTATCGCTGCTCGTTTAGTTTTTATTGCCGTTTCAAATATACCGGTCATTTTTGAAACACCCTGTATATCCATAAAGCGAACAGTATTCTCCGTTCCCCATTTCATGTTTCAGTTTGTCTACACTCTACAAACACACATAACCTCAAAACTCGTGCAACCAGTGTCGCCCAAGTTGGAACACGCCGAAAGCTTTTAGTTTCAGCAACTAGTTGCGCAAACGCGTGGCGCGCATGCGTAGTGGCCGGTAGCGCAGTTGCCTGCAACCTAATGTCGTCGTGTAAACTAGGCTTAGAGATTCCCAGTTTCATGCTCATTCTGCTTCTCCTTCAGCGCACAATAAGTCACGCGTCCATGTAAGTCGAATATTTTGAAAACCTGACAATCCAACCACGTTTCATGGGAACGAAAACCGATTGTCGAAGAGGAAGACCAGCAGCAAGAATAGGATTTCCAGAATCGATTGCGAAGTGTTTATGTGGACAGTTAGAAACGGTATTGTGAAATCTGTTTACGTAATCTGATTTCGGGAGCCCCATGTAAACATAGGGGGAGCTTGCACTGTAGGCTGCAGTCTCAGTGATACTGTCAACGATCGCCAGTGGTCGCTCGACAGACATCTATAAAACTCACTGTGGGTCCGATTTCCTTCGTCGGTTTTTGGAGGGATTACGGAGGTAGAATCTATTCTACGAGAAACAGTGTTTTCAAGGTTCGATCGCTGGGGAAGTGGAAAGTAGAGAGGAAATAAGAAACGTTTTGTTTGCAACACTTAGCTACACCTTCCAGTTACGTCTCTAATGCGTTAATGCTCCGACTTAAGACATTTGTCCTCACATGGTACCAACTTTTTAATACTCTACGTGTAGTTCAGCTGTCTCTGCTTTCAGCCAATTCTCTGCTCTGTTCGTTATCTGTTCCAAAATGCTGTCGCCCTGGCCAGCGTCTCTTGTGGGCAAAGAGGTGAAAATGTAATGGAGCCAAGCCCAGACTGTATAACGGGTGATTAAACACTTCCCACTGTAAACGCTGCAGGAGTATCTTTGTTGTAGCTGCAGAGTGCGGCTGAGCATTGTCATAAAGAAGGTCAATGCCTGATGACACATTTCTCTTCGCTTGTTCTAAATTGCCCTTTCTACCCTGTGGTTATAATTAAAGGGCAGATACGGAGGTCCAGTGTGCGCTGTAATTACCGTATGGCAGCGAGGCAGGCATGCTAATGCATTAATGTGGACCGATTTACGCTAGAAAAAATTTAGTTCCAATTGTAGCCATTGGGTGCAGATCTGGCGTTGTGTTTGTATGATGGAATGTTATCTACACTGCCATCTGACAACCCATAATGTGAGTGAACATTATGGATATTGCAAAAAAGAGACCTTGCTCTGTTAACGAAACTATTTTATGTGAACAGCAGCAATTACAGTGCTGCATTGAGAGAATATCGCCGACTCAAACATCTGAGATGTCCGATGTCATCAAATGATTTAAAGAAGATGATACTGAAATTTGAAAACACAGCTGAGTTTGATGTGGCACATAGAAGAGGAAAGCGTACTATTCCGATGGAATTTATTGACGAGGTTGCCGTTGATGTAACTGATCAGGCAGAAAGTGACCTGGGTGTTGCTAGAGCTCGTGCAGTATCATGGGAATTGTTCATCCTGTGGTCAAGAGTACGTAAAGTCTTTCTGTATATTTTACACTGGTAACTATACAAGATCCGGACAGTGCAGCAACTGGAAGCTCACAATCCGCAGCAACATGCTGAGTTTGCTCTTCAGTTTCCGGCACGGATCATAGTTTACAACATGTGGTCGGACGTTATTCTATAGAGTTGTGAGGGGCGTTTCACACTACAGAGTACAGTGAATACGCAGAACTGACGAATTTGGGGTTCTGTTAAACATTGTGTTGGGCATGAAGAGCCACTGCATTCGCCTTTAATCTCGCTCCATTCTTTTTTGAAGAGAATACGCCCAGAGGGCCTGTCAGGTGTATCATGACGTCTGTACATTATCAAGACCTCCTTGTACAGTATGTGATTCCTGCTTTCGAAGAGTGTATCTGTGTGGAAACCATTGTGTTCATGCAAGATGTGGCAACATCTCAGGTAGCTCGCCCAGTAAAAGATCTGCTTAATGCAGCCTTCCATGACCGTGATATCTCCAGATGTTATCCACATGCATGGATTGCAAGTTCAGCTGATCTGAATCCATGTGACGTTTGGCTCTGGGGATATGTAGAAGAACACGTTTATCAGAGATATGTTCTGCTGCGAGCAACTGTTTATCACGTCGTTTTACGGATATAGCATCGCGTTGACGTCTCTGGTGCTCATACTGAGCAACCTGCTTAAGTGACAGTTAATAATAAAACCGATATAATGTCTTTGACACTTGTTTCAGGTTTCATTCCGATTTCCCACTCCTAATTATTACATATGGAAACATTTCCATACGTCTTTCTTGCATTCGCAGTGCCAAATTTTCACCTGGTGGCCAAAATTGGAACTAATATTTTTTTCAGCGTAAATCGCTTCCTCATTAATGCGTTAGCGTATTTGCCAAGTTTAGCTTCTATACGGTAATTACGGCCCACACTGGACCTCTGTGAGTAGCTGCCCTTTAATTACAACCATCACGTAGATCTTGAAAGAGTCACTCTGTATGAGGCTACAGTGAATGTTGTGTCACACTCCATGAATTCCACCAATAGAACTCCTTTTCGGTCCCAGAGCACAGTAGCCATACACTTTCTTATGGAGAGCGTTCGTCGTTCGTTTGTACTTCTTTGGTTTACTAGGGAAATGAGACTGCATTCACTGTTAGGAATTGCTCTTCTACTTCTTCGTTTTCGAGATGGACCCATGGCTCATTCCGTGTGTCAGTTTTGTTGAAAAAAATCTTGTCCTTCGTCGTGGAGAAACTTTAAGTCAGTATCCATTCGCTATGTTTTGCGATAGTCGGACAGCATCTTGTAAACCCGCCCCGGACAGACTTTTCAGTCCTGAAGTCTCTCTCTCACAATGGTGCAGAGGGCTAATCGTGAAGTTCCGGGAAACGTATAACTCAACACAAAAATTGTGAACCGACGATTTTCTTCAATCGCCTGATCCACTCACCGAACAAGATCGTCGTTTGACTCTCGCTTCCCTTCATGGCCGTCAACGTAATGGACGTCTGACTGTAAGTCCTGTTTCGAAGTTTCGAATGACAGCACAAATTTCACACTTGGCGGTAGACACTACTGTTCTAGGCATTTTCAGGAGCTCATTGCGCGCTCAGAAATGACAAAAGCGACGTGGTACGATCAGTGGGCATAGTAGAGACACTGTGCAACACATCTGCGCAATGTTTCGCAGCATTTTCACTGTTAATTTAATTTCGCGGCTGATCGGACCTTCCGAAAAGTAGTCCACGTAACTGTACATTCGTTTCTAATTTACTGGAGTAACCAGACAAATTTTACGATACATGATACGAAGAGAAATATGTTTCATGGCATACTCGGGATGAGTCGTGGTTACACTGAAAAGCAAGAATACGGGGTTGCGTTTTTTCGCTGCTGTTCCGGGAGCTTTTTTTTATAACTGACCACTTGCGCTTTTACAGAAGTAGTTGTTGCTCTCCGTACCTTAGCTCTGGCTTGCCTTGCTGCTGATGAAATCAATCGGCTAAAATAGTTATTTTTCCCCAATATAAGTGACTATTTTTGTTATTCAAATTTCTTTTCAGTGTACTAGGAATCATGGATATACTGCTTAGTTTTTCTCTGCATTCTGGTAACGGACAGTTTTCAGGTCCATTGAACGTAAATCCAAAGTTTAAATAATTCTGTTGGTACTTACAGAATGTTCCAGTACTACTTTCACGAGGCTTACATTTGGATCCGTTTCGCTCGTACTTTTGTTACTGTTATCTGTTTCTGTCGCTCTGTTATCTTCAAATTTTTTCCCCTCTAATCAAAAACTTATTTACATCGAAAAATTAAAACATTAACCGGAAAATGCATACACGTGTGTAATTAAAAATCAACCTCGAATAGGCCACAACATGGACAGCTAGTCTGCAAGAAAATGAATGGTGTAGACAAGCTGTGAGTGCGATAGTCAGAGGCTCTCGTATTGTTGCTGACTCGTACGTTATCTCCCTCTCATTGTTGCCAACTCTTATGCCAGCGTGCCGTCAGAACTTGCTAGATTGTAAAGTGTACCGCGAACAAGAAAATTTTGAGAACCACTAGTCTAAATATTACGAGCTGAGTGATCTATCTCGTAAAAATGTGTTGGTCCTCTGAAGTAAAATTCCATGAAAACAATATTAATATCCAACCCACCACAAGAGACTTCTCCATAATCAGCGTTTCCTAATATACATTCCTGGAAATTGAAATAAGAACACCGTGAATTCATTGTCCCAGGAAGGGGAAACTTTATTGACACATTCCTGGGGTCAGATACATCACATGATCACACTGACAGAACCACAGGCACATAGACACAGGCAACAGAGCATGCACAATGTCGGCACTAGTACAGTGTATATCCACCTTTCGCAGCAATGCAGGCTGCTATTCTCCCATGGAGACGATCGTAGAGATGCTGGATGTAGTCCTGTGGAACGGCTTGCCATGCCATTTCCACCTGGCGCCTCAGTTGGACCAGCGTTCGTGCTGGACGTGCAGACCGCGTGAGACGACGCTTCATCCAGTCCCAAACATGCTCAATGGGGGACAGATCCGGAGATCTTGCTGGCCAGGGTAGTTGACTTACACCTTCTAGAGCACGTTGGGTGGCACGGGGTACATGCGGACGTGCATTGTCCTGTTGGAACAGCAAGTTCCCTTGCCGGTCTAGGAATGGTAGAACGATGGGTTCGATGACGGTTTGGATGTACCGTGCACTATTCAGTGTCCCCTCGACGATCACCAGTGGTGTACGGCCAGTGTAGGAGATCGCTCCCCACACCATGATGCCGGGTGTTGGCCCTGTGTGCCTCGGTCGTATGCAGTCCTGATTGTGGCGCTCACCTGCACGGCGCCAAACACGCATACGACCATCATTGGCACCAAGGCAGAAGCGACTCTCATCGCTGAAGACGACACGTCTCCATTCGTCCCTCCATTCACGCCTGTTGCGACACCACTGGAGGCGGGCTGCACGATGTTGGGGCGTGAGCGGAAGACGGCCTAACGGTGTGCGGGACCGTAGCCCAGCTTCATGGAGACGGTTGCGAATGGTCCTCGCCGATACCCCAGGAGCAACAGTGTCCCTAATTTTCTGGGAAGTGGCGGTGCGGTCCCCTACGGCACTGCGTAGGATCCTACGGTCTTGGCGTGCATCCGTGCGTCGCTGCGGTCCGGTCCCAGGTCGACGGGCACGTGCACCTTCCGCCGACCACTGGCGACAACATCGATGTACTGTGGAGACCTCACGCCCCACGTGTTGAGAAATTCGGCGGTACGTCCACCCGGCCTCCCGCATGCCCACTATACGCCCTCGCTCAAAGTCCGTCAACTGCACATACGGTTCACGTCCACGCTGTCGCGGCATGCTACCAGTGTTAAAGACTGCGATGGAGCTCCGTATGCTACGGCAAACTGGCTGACACTGACGGCGGCGGTGCACAAATGCTGCGCAGCTAGCGCCATTCGACGGCCAACACCGCGGTTCCTAGTGTGTCCGCTGTGCCGTGCGTGTGATCATTGCATGTACAGCCCTCTCGCAGTGTCCGGAGCAAGTATGGTGGGTCTGACACACCGGTGTCAATGTGTTCTTTTTTCCATTTCCAGGAGTGTATTATGCTTCGTATCTTCATATTGTTTTGGTACGTGCACTGGATAAAGCAAAAGTCATTAAACGTAAAAGCTTATTTTATGTACACTACTGGCCATTAAAATTGCTACACCAAGAAGATGACGTGCTACAGATGCGAAATTTCACCGACAGGAAGAAGATGCTGTGATATGGAAATGATTAGCTTTCCAGAGCATTCACACAATGTTGGCGCCGGTGGCGACCCCTACAACGTGCTGACATGAGGAAAGTTTCCAACCGATTTCTCAACACAAACAGCAGTTGACGGGCACTGCCTGGTGAAACGTTGTTGTGATGCCTCGTGTAAGGAGGAGAAATGCGTACCATCATGTTTCCGACTTTGATAAAGGTCGGATTGTAGCCTATCGCGATTGCGGTTTATCGTATCGCGACATTGCTGCTCGCGTTGGTCGAGATCCAATGACTGTTAGCAGACTATGGAATCGGTGGGTTCAGGAGGGTAATACGGAACGCCGTGCTGGATCCCAACGGCCTCGTACCACTAGCAGTCGAGACGACAGGGATCTCATCCGCATGGCTGTATCGGATCGTGAAGCCACGTCTCGATCCTTGAGTCAACAGATGGGGACGTTTGCAAGACAACAACCACCTGCACGAACAGTTCGACGACGTTTGGACGTTTACAGTAGCATGGACTATCAGCTCGGAGACCATGGCTGCGGTTACACTTGACGCTGCATCACAGACAGGAGCGCCTGCGATGGTGTACTCAACGACGAACCTGGGTGCAGGAATGGCAAAACGTCATTTTTTCGGACGAATCCAAGTTCTGTTTATAGCATCATTATGGTCGCATCCGTGTTTGGCGACATCGCGGTGAACGCACATTGGAATCGTGTATTCGTCATCGCCATACTGGCGTATCACCCGGCGTGATGGTATGGGGTGCCATTGGTTACACGTCTCTGTCACCTCTTGTTCGCATTGACGGCACTTTGAACAGTGGACGTTACATTTCAGACGTGTTACGACCCGTGGCTGTACTCTTCATTCGATCCCTGCGAAACCCTACATTTCAGCAGGATAATGCACGACCGCATGTTGCAGGTCCTGTGCGGGGCTATCTGGATACAGAAAATGTTCAACTGCTGCCCTGGCCAGCACATTCTCCATATCTCTCACCAATTGAAAACGTCTGAGCAGTTGTGGCTGAGCCAACTGGTACGTCACAATACGCCAGTCACTACTCTTGATGAATTGTGGTATCATGTTGAAGCTGCATGGGCAGCTGTACCTGTACACGCCATCCAAGCTCTGTTTGACTCAATGCCCAGGCGTATCAAGGCCGTTATTACGGCCAGAGGTGGTTGTTCTGGGTACTGGTTTCTCAGGATCTATGCACCCAAACTGTGTGAAAGTGTAATCACAAGTCATTTCTAGTATAATATATTTGTCCAATGAATACCCGTTTATCAACTGCATTTCTTCTTGGTGTAGCAATTTTAATTGCCAGTAGTGCAGTAATCGTACGTTATGGGCGGAAACAGGTTACATTTGTTATAAAAGTGCAATAAAACATTTAACATGTATTGTTAAGAAATCGTCAGAAAACTATACGCTCCCTGCCAAAATGATATTTTGTCTTCTACTCCTGTGGGAGCAATGAACTAAACGATCTGCATTGAAACAAGTACAATAATTCATAAGAACTGTGTAGGGTAATTCAAAAAGAAAAACAGATTTCATTTGTTAATTAATTAATTTATTATTATGAAAGGTAGAAACACATTGCGCATGCCACTGGATAGAGGAAGGTTCCAAGTTTTATAGCCGGCCGCGGTGGTCTAGCGGTTCTAGGCGGTCAGTCCGGAACCGCGCGACTGCTACGGTCGCAGGTTCGAATCCTGCCTCGGGCATGGATGTGTGTGATGTCCTTAGGTTAGGTAGGTTTAAGTAGTTCTAAGTTCTAGGGGACTGATGACCACAGATGTTAAGTCCCATAGTGCTCAGAGCCAAGTTTTATATTCGCACAGACTCTGCACCATATACTCAACACATTCAGCATGTTTTGCTCGTGGTAATATCGAAACGGTAGCCCATTTCATCCCAAACACGAAGCAACTGGTCCCTGTTTATTTATTCAACATCTGCAACAGTTCGATTTCTCAGCTTTTGAAAAGTGCCACACATGTAGGATAAAGACTCTGTCTTTCGTGTACCCCCACACAAAAAACTTGAAAGGTGAGAGGTCTGGTGACATGGGAGGCCAAAGCAATGAACAAGATCTTCTCGTCTACTTCTCTCAATCAATTGTTGTGGGATGGTGTTGTTAAGATAACGCTGCCCCTCAAGGTGAAAGTAAGGCGGGGCGAGATCCTCCACAAAAATGAAATAATTGGAATCTTCGCGAAGTTTAGGAAACAAACAGTTCTGCAACATGTCCAGGTATGACATTCCTCTCAGAGTTTTCTTCGTAGATAAGAACGGTCCATAAACTTTGTCAGCACAAATGTCACAAAACAAATTTAGTTTCGTTGAGTCTCTTTCACGTTCGACAACGACGCTGGGATTTTGTGACACCCAAATTCTTCCATTATGGCGGTTTATTTTAGGCGATAAATGAAATGTTGATTCGTCCAAAAAGGCGAGTCGTTCGGAAAAAGTATCCTCAGCCACATTCTGGAGAACCCAAATGCATAATTCGTTATTACTGTTATAGTTGCTGGGGTTGCAGTTATTGCCGCAGTAACTGCAACCTGTAAGGCTTCATATACCTGTATCATTTCAGAACACACCACAGCGTTGTTTGAGGAACTGCAAGCTCCTGGCCCGCCTTTCGAGGGCTCAGTGTGAACGCATCTCCGATGCGCTCGACGTTTTTATCAGACGTGCATGGCCGGCCAGTGCTCTTCCCTTAGTATAAGCAACTAACTTTGTATGCGAGTCATAAATCTGCACTGCTGGCCATTAAAATTGCTACACCACGAGAGTGACGTGCTACAGACGCAAAATTTAACCGACAGGAATAAGATGCTGTGATATGCAAATGATTATCTTTTCAGAGCATTCACACAAGGTTGGCGCCGATGGCGACACCTACAACGTGCTGACATGAGGAAAGTTTCCAACCGATTTCTCATACACAAACAGCAGTTGACCGGCGTTGCCTGGTGAAACGTTGTTGTGATGCCTCGTGTAAGGAGGAGAAATGCGTACCATCACGTTTTCCGCCAGCCGCGGTGGTCTAGCGGTTCTAGGCGCTCTGACCGGAACCGCGCGACTGCTACGGTCGCAGGTTCGAATCCTGCCTCGGGCATGGATGTGTGTGATGTCCCTAGGTTAGTTAGGTTTAAGTAGTTCTAAGTTCTAGGGGACTGATGACCACAGATGTTAAGTCCCATAGTGCTCAGAGCCATTTGAACCAGCCATCACGTTTCCGACTTTGATAAAGGTCGGATTGTAGCCTATCGCGATTGCGGTTTATCGTATCGCGGCATTGCTGCTCGCGTTGGTCGAGATCCAATGACTGTTAGCAGAATATGGAATCAGTGGGTTCAGGAGGGTAATACGGAACACCGTGCTGGATCCCAACGGCCTCGTATCACTAGCAGTCCAGATGACAGGCATCTTATCCGCATGGCTGTAACGGATCGTGCAGCCACGTCTCGATCCCTGAGTCAACAGATGGGGACGTTTGCAAGACAACAACCATCTGCACGAACAGTTCGACTACGTTTGGACGTTTACAGCAGCATGGACTATTAGCTCGGAGACCATGGCTGCGGTTACCCTTGACGCTGCATCACAGACAGGAGCGCCTGCGATGGTGTACTCAACGACGAACCTGGGTGCACGAATGACAAAACGTCATTTTTTCGGATGAATCCAGGTTCTGTTTACAACATCATGATGGTCGCATCCGTGTTTGGCGACATCGCGGTGAACGCACATTGGAAGCGTGTATTCGTCATCGCCATACTGGCGTATCACCCGGCGTGATGGTATGGGGTGCCATTGGTTACACGTCTCGGTCACCTCTTGTTCGCATTTACGGCACTTTGAACAGTGGACGTTACATTTCAGACGTGTTACGACCCGTGGCTGTCCCCTCATTCGATCCCTGATAAACCCTACATTTCAGCAGGATAATGCACGACGGCATGTTGCAAGTCCTGTACGAGCCTTTCTGGATACAGAAAATGTTCAACTGCTGCCCTGGCCAGCACATTCTCCATATCTCTCACCAAATGAAAACGTCTGGTCCACGGTGACCGATCAACTGGCACGTCACAATACGCCAGGCACTACTCTTGATGAACTGTGGTATCGTGTTGAAGCCTCATTGGCAGCTGTACCTGTACACGCCATCCTAGCTGTGTTTGACTCAATGCCCAGGCGTATCAAGGCCGTTATTACGGCCAGAGGCGGTTGTTCTGGTTACTGGTTTCTCAGGATCTATGCACCCAAACTGCGTGAAAATGTAATCACAAGTCAGTTCTAGTACAATATATTTGTCAAATGAATACTCGTTTATGATCTGCATTTCTTCTTGGTGTAGCAATTTTAATGGCCTGTAGTGTACTTGTGCAGAGGCGGTTTCTTGCTGGCTCGGCGGCGGAATGTACGTTGCACTTGAACAATGGATTGACTTCGCGCATATTTCATCACACAAATGATTTCTCTTGTGGTGTATTCATCATGTTACTACCAAGAAACAAGAGCACAGCTATGTCTGAACTTTGCACTTTCCTCTATCTAGTGACATGCGCAATATGTTTCTATCTTTTATTGCTTGCTTGTAATAAACAACCGAAATCTGTTCTTTCTTTTTGAATCTCCCGGTATTTCTGTCACTGGTAAATAAAAAAAAATCAAATAGAATGTTTCAAACCGCTTGTTACCATTTCATCCTGGCAAATGTAAAATCTGTAACCACTGCTTTATTATTGGGAATTTCGGAGAAATTGGGTATAATACTACTACAACACGTCATTCAACTATCAAAAACAATTATTGATTTCAGCTATAATTGAGAAAAACTGTAAGAATAGGCTCCACTTTGCATAGTGCGGAATGACCCAGTTTTCGCCCTTCGTAGCGTGGCTTGGATGTTGGTTTCAAACACAGCAGAGATAGGTGAGTGCGTGGTCTATATGTACATATGGTCTAAGCATGCACCCTACAAGAGGTGATGTACCCATGCTCCACATGTAACCACTGCTGTACTGAGGGGATGGCGATAGACCCGCACCAAAGCCACAGACACAGATGGGCTCCAAAACTGCCCGAAAAAAAAAAAAAAAAAAAAAAACAAGAAAGAGGGAGAAGAACTTGAGATCACGTACCCCTCGTTTTCTTATCTTCTGTCTACGAGAAGAAGTCTTTCCCTTGGTCTGCGATTATAAACGCACGGTATTGTCACAGTGTTATTTCTACAGCATCATTTCGTCCAAGTAGCACCGTAAAAAAAAAAAAAAAAAACGAAAACTACCGAACACATGTCGCTAATGTGGTTAATGAGGCAACAGTGCGGCTCATTCACACAGTTGCCGCCTACTCACATTCAGTAGCCATTGTAGGATCTTCCAAATGTTGTTGAACGGGTATGAAGCAAATATGGTATTTAATCAAAGGCTTCCGATTTGAACTAGAGTGCTTAGAATAATTTCATATAATAATAACTGAAATGAAAAACGAATCTCATAAATATCACAGCATTTCATGTGACTTTAATTCCCTGCTACGAAACGCCTTAAAATGAAAGCTCTGTACATCTCGAAAAATATGTAGCTGACTTTAGTGCCGTATAGAGCAGAGACAGTCATACAACGGAGCTAGATAAAGAAGTGGTTGCTTTCAAGTTTCAGATGAAAGAACTGATGACGAACATTGACACGATTTCCCATTTGGTTACTACTGAAGGTTTTTTTTCCCCAAAGTTTGGGATGTTTATCCAAACATGGAAACTGCGTTGAAGATATTTATGACAATGCCAGTGACTGCAGCATACTTTGAACACAATATCGGCAATATTTTTTGTGTCA
Organism: Schistocerca nitens; assembly: GCF_023898315.1. NCBI lineage: Eukaryota > Metazoa > Arthropoda > Insecta > Orthoptera > Acrididae > Schistocerca > Schistocerca nitens. The sequence continues at coordinate 389,116,077 of NC_064617.1, forward strand.
TCAGCCTTCTGATCGATTTGATGCGACCCGCCACGGAATCTTCTCCCGTGCCAACCTCTCCATTTCATAGTAGCACTTGCATCCTTCATCCTCAGTTATCTGTTGAATATATTCCAACCTCTGCCTTCCCCTACCGTTTTAACCGTCTACAGCCCCCTCTAGAACCAGAGGTTATTCCCTGATGTGTTAACACATATCATCTTCTTTCTTTTTGATAAAGTTTTCCATATGTTTCTTTCTTCGCCGAGTCTGCGGAGAGCATCCTCATTCCTTACGTCAAAAGTCCAACTAATTTTCAACAATCTTTTGTAGCATCACATCCCAAACGCTTCGACCCTTTCCTTTCTCGCTTTTCCACAGTCCACGATTAATTTCTGTATAATGCTGTGCTCCAAACGTACAACAAGCTGTGCGACATACACAAAAGTTGGTAGGCGTGTTTCTACACCTTGCAATGGTTCTTTATTTACGTGACCATTACAGCACTCCAATCCCAGTTCTCGATACCAGTAATATCGTGCTACTTTTCTGCGAAGTAACGGACATATTTTTGTGACAATATTCACATATGGTTTTATTAATGTGTAGGTACTCCGATGCATCGATATATTACAGTGATATGGTTCTTGTGTGTATTCATTTATGTGAGACTGTCATAATCTTTGACTTACTTGTAACCGTTTTGGCGCGAATGCGCACGAAGCAGTCTTTGTTTCACTTGTGCAGAAGTTAAATTGTTATTTCGCTTTGTAAAAGAACAGTCAAGTCTTGTGTTTGGTTAAAGTGGAAATTAAATATATGAAGATTGATACAAAACTGTTTTCTTGATGACGTGGCAATTATGAAGAAGTATATTTGAATTTACAAGAAGTTTAATAAAAATGTGGATCGTGAACACCAAGTCAAAAATTACTCCTACCATACCATTCTTCTGATATGGGATTGTTTGATCATTAAGAATTTCCTGAAAAACGCATTTGTTAGGTCTTAAAATATTGCTAAAATACAGATCTGGACCTTCTAGCAGTCAAAGTGGAATCACCCTAGGATCAACAACATGAGCCATAACAACTTCGACGAAATCTACGTGGGAATCCATTCAAGATAAGCGCCAAAATCAATGACTTTTTTACAGTGACTTCATTATTTCCACTCTGACGATACCATCCACAGTCAATAACTTTATTGTTGCCCAATAAAGCGAACATATGCTGCGTGTGCAACATTATTAATATGATTTCTAACCTACTTTGCAAGTGGTGGTATTGTTAGAGGCTGTTGATAAAATATTGATATTTTTTTCTAAAAATGTCGATGTATATCGGCGATCCTTTCACGGCCGACATATCAATATATCTATATGAAAAAATCAATATCAAGTGCCGATATTTTTATCTTATATTGTATTGCTTTTAACAATTTTCGGTAAATATCTGAAGTTGTTCTTTTGAATTTGTAGTAGATCGTAATTTTACTTTCACTGTGTGAAGGAGTCTTACTGCTTTTTGAGCTTTCATCACGTCCAGTCTTTCTCTTTGACTGTGTGAAGCAAGTATAGGTGGTACAAAAGAAGTCCGATTGCACTGGGGGAGGGGAGGGGGGGGGGGGAATTGGCGGTGTGGATGGAATAGTAATTTCCGATGTGGAGAGATAACACATCAGTTGCTGTTTCTACACACTGGCAGTCTTCAAAAACAGCTGTTGAAAACGGCGAACAAAAATCTAAATGACGAGATTGGCCTTTGATGTGGGCGGAGAGGTGTGAGGGGAAATGCTGACGCAATCGGTACTTGGTGCTACCAACAGAAACTGCAACGTTTAGGTTCACTACGCAATTTTGACACTGCAGCTGCTAGGTCGCTGGTGTCGACAGAAATGAAAAAACAGGGAAGTCGACATGAAGTATTCCGGATAAAAACTGAACGACGGACCCATTGGACATCTTTTATTGTGACACTTACATGCAGTTACCATTTTTAGCAAAGTGGTTAACGCCAAGCGTGAATGTGCATCGTTTTCTTTTCAATTCTCGCTCTAAGGGGACAGGTAGGCTGCTAGCTTGTTCATGTACAGAATATCTAATAACAAATCAGTATTTAAACATACAGCTCTAAAACCTGCCGTATATTTACAATGTGCAGCCAGTATTTTTGTATGCATGTCCGTCGATATATTTTCGTCGATATATCGATACTTTCTTCAGTATTTTGAGAGCTGGCAGCGACATTTTTTAAAATATCGATATATCGGAATTACTGATGTTTTTAAAAATATCAATAGTCCTAGTGCCTGTATCAGCATGGTACTTTGTCGTCCGAACGCCACGTTCACCACATTACAGATCGGGAAAGCCTTTGACCTCAACGTTCTGTGATGATGCATGGACGTCCAGCACCTCGTCACCTAGTCGTGGTTTCGCTGTCCTTCGATCGCTTGCTCACGACAGCAGCACACGAACTGTCGACTTGCTCCGCCGTTTCCGAGATGCTCGTTTCCAGACGCCGCGCCACAACAAAGTGCCTTTTGTCAGAATAGCTTACATCAGTGGATTTCCTCATTTGCGGCCTTTCTCATCCCTAGAGTGATTCCCCCATTCCGCTTATACACTTTCCTTACCGCATAGCGTGCTCGCAACAACACCAGGTAACAGTGAATCTCGCGGTAATGTTTTGGCTCATCAATTTATATTCGGGTATAAAAGTAGCTTTAATATTAGGCCCTTCTATAGTGTTCAGAATTACATTACTGAACACATTTGCAACGTTTTATCTCAATATCCTGAGAGCGGCGACAGGAAGAGCATTAGGCTACTCTGCACCAATGACGTTGCCGATTACAGATTAACAGGTCGAGCCCGTCAAGATACGGGATAAGATCGTGAAAAAAGAAGAGGGCCTCAATATACTGAGAATACTTTTTGTCGCTATTTTGAATTAACTACAAGAAAACTACCGAATCGATTGAATTCAAGTTTGGCCAATATAGCTAACTCTTAAACATCGTGAATACGAAAATAAAATGAAATTTGTACCTTACTATACAATCTAAAAGTTTCAAAAAATATTGTGTAATGTGCTGAAAAATCTCGCTCCAGTTATTACTTTATTATGAGACTGTCCCTACTAATCAAACGTTGAGTATTGATCAGTTGATTTGGTAGCTGCTTCCTTTTATAAGGTCCTGAAATCTGTTCGCACTTGGCAATAACTAATTACTTTCTTTCAGGCCGTCATTTGCCGCTGAATTACTAGGCAAAGAAGAGAAAGTTGAAAAGTGGAAGGGCCATATAGAAGGGCTGTACAAGGGAAATATACCTAAATGCGATATTGTAGCAAGAGAAGAGGACGTATATGAAGATGAGGTAGGAGGTATAAAACTGCGAGGAGATTTTGACAGAGCACTGAAAGACCTACGTCGAAACAAGGCCCCTGGAGTAGACGACAGTCCGTCAGAACTGCTGAAATCCTTTAGAGAGTCAGACATGACGAAACTATACCATCTGGTAAGCAAGAGATGTGATACAGGCGAAATACTTACAGACTTCAAGAAGAATGTAACAATTCCAGTTCCAAAGAAGCAGGTGCTAACAGGTGTGAATGTTACTACCCGGTTAATAAGTCGTGGTTGCAAAATACTGTCACAAACTGTTTACAGAAGAATGGGGAAACTGGCAGAAGCCGACCTCGAGGAAGATCAGTTTGGATTCAGGAGCAATGTAGGAACATGTGAAGCAATACTGATAAAAGGTTGGTTAAGTAAGAGCAAATCTACGATTATAACTTTTGAAGATATGGAGAAAGCTTTTGCATATGTCGACTGGAATACAGTCATAGGAATTCTGGATGTAGGCGGGGTAAAATACAAGGAGTGAAAGGTTATATATAACTTATACAGAAACCAGATGACAATTATAAGAACCGAGGGGTACAAAAGGAAAGCAGTGGCTGAGAAGGTAATGAGACAAGATTGTAGTATACTCCTGTGTTACTCAATTTGTACACAGAGCAAGTAGTAAATGAAATCAAAGAAAAATTTGGCGAAGGAATTAAAGTTCACGGAGAAGAAATAAAATCTTTGAGGTTTGCAGATGACATTGTTATTTGTCAGAGACAGCAAAGGGCTTGGAAGAGCAGTTGAACTGAATGGAGTGCCTTGAAAAGTGGATGTAGGATGAACATCAACAAAAGCAAAATAAGGGTAATGGAATGTAGTCGAATTAAATGATGCGATGTTGAGGAAGTCAGATAAGGAAAACGAGATACTAAAAGTAGTAGATGAGTTTTGATATTTGCGCAGCAAAATAACTTACGATGGCCGAAGTAGAGAGGATGCAAAATGTAGACTGGTAATGGGAAGAAAAGCGTTTGTAGAAAAAATAAATTTTTTTAACATCGAATTTAGATTTAAGTATTAGAAAGTCTTTTCTTAAGGGGGTTAGGACGTCAAACGGGCCGACTTCGAGAAGGAGAGGCACCACAGGACATTTTAATTTGCACTGTCTATACTTTTACAAATAAATTCATAAAACTTTGTCAGCATGACCAGGAAGGATTCAGGATTCACCCTCATAGCAGTGGAAGTTCAAAAACACGAAAAATAATAATTTTTAAATGGGAAATTTCATGATTTTTTCACTTACTGTTGGCTGCATTTGTTGCTATAGGTACACTTTTCTTCATAAGTAAGAGAGATTCTTCGATGAATTTTGCACAGCTTACAAACCATACTTACAGGTGTATGAAACTCCAGAATTTACTTAATCTATGGAAAAATGAATGGGCTGTTACGTTTTAAACTTCGTGTTTAGAGAAAACTCGAATTTTATAGTTAATTATCTCAATTTTTACTACAGTTTTTAACAGATTTGGGAAATTCTAGAGTTTCATACACCTGTAAGTATGGTTTGTATGCTGTGCAAAATTCATCGAAGAATCTCTCTTACTTATGAAGAAAATTGAACCTACAGCAACAAATGCAGCCAATACCAATTGAAAAAATTATGAAATTTCACATGTAAATAAAATGTTTTGTTATGTTTTTGAACTTCCTCTGCTATGAGTGTGAATCCTGAATCATTCCTGGTCATGCTAACAAAGTTTTATGAATTTATTTGTAAAAGTATAGACAGTGTAAATTAAAATTTCCTGCGGTGCCTCTCCTGCTCCAAGTCGGCCCGTTTCACGTTCTACCCCCCTTAAGATATTTGTCCGCAGTGTTGGCCTGTATGGATGTATGGAAGTGAGACTTTGGCGATAAACAGTTGAGGTAAGAAGAGAATAGAAACTTCTGAAATGTGATGGTAGAGAAGAATGCTGAAGATTAGATTGATAGATCATGTAACCAATGAGGAGGTACTGAAGACAACTGGGGAAAAAGAAATTTATGACATAACCTGACTAAAGGAAAGGAACGGTTGATAGGACACATCCTGAGACATCAAGCGATCACCAGTTTAGTACTGTAGGAAAGTGTGAGGGAGGACAGGGGGGGGGGGGGGGTAAAAATAGTAAAGGGAGATCATGAGATGAATACAGTAAACAGATTCAAAAGGATGTAGGTTGCAGTAGTTATTCGGAGATGAAGAGTCGATCACAGGGTAGAGCAGTTTGGAGAGTTGCATCAAACGAGTCTTCGGACCGAAGTCCACAACAACAACAAATACGATGGCCTCAGTGTGAACTCTTGCCCGCGTTGAGGGAAATGCGTGCCACTGCGGTGTACTGGAGCGCTTACACTGAGGTTCACCTGATTAAACCGCCTCTGCAGCGATCCCTCCATGATGTTGTTGCGTGTGGTGCCCACGTAGATGTTGCCGTCGTTGCGTCCTGGTCGTTGAGGGTAGATGCTGCGCACGCCACCCGCGGACTCCGGCAGCTGTCAACAAAAACAGCACATTGTAACCTACAGCTGGAACACAAGATTGCACTCATATTTTACTTAGTGACACTTTTAGAAGAAGTTTGCGATGCTGTCCTTACCCAGTAGAAACTCTCCAGAGCATTATGTCCGTCTGACTTCTGACTGTACTATATATGATTAGAAAATTGAGGAATTCAGTGTATATTGTATAGATTCCAACCTGAGACGTTTTCTGGAGATAGTGCACGATAGATGAAATTGGCGTGTTTTAGTTCACGGCGTCACGAAGAGTTGAAATCGGCTAAACGACTAGAGAGTGAGAGAGATGGTGTTATTGTTTATGGAGCCCGTAGATGTATACTGACTATATGTTCAAAAGTATCTGGACACCTGCTAGAGAACATTAATATGGGTTGTGTGAACCCTTCGCATTTATGACTGCTTGAACTCTGCTGCCGGCCTAGGTGGCCGAGCGGTTCTAGGCGCTACAGTCTGGAAGCGCGCGACCGCTATGGTCGCAGACTCGAATCCTGCCTCGGGTATGGGTGTGTGTGATGTCCTTAGGTTAGTTAGGTTTAAGTAGTTCTAAGTTCTAGGGGACTGATGACCTCAGAAGTTAAGTCCCATAGTGCTAAGACCCATTCGAACCATTTGAACTCTGCTGGAGACACATTCTACGAGGTGTGTGAACGTCTGTGGAGGAATAACAGCCCAATCTTCTTCAGGAGCCGAAACCAGAGAATGTAGTGATACTGGACGCTGGGGCTGGAGTGAAGCCGACCTTATGACTGACCACATAGGTCTTCTTCCACTGGGTTCAAAAATGGTTCAAATGGCTCTGAGCACTATGGGACTTAACATCTGAGGTCATCAGTTCCCTAGAACTTAGATCTACTTAAACCTAACTAACCAATGACATCACACACATCCATGCCCGAGGCAGGATTCGAACTTGCGACCGTAGCAGTCGCGCGGTTCCGGACTGAAGCGTCTAGAACCGCTCACCATCAAGGCCGGCCACTGAGTTCAGGTTGGGACTAGGGTCATACCAGTGCATTTCACAAACCATTGCCTCACATATGCTGTTTTGTGGCAGGGTGCAGTGTCAAGCTGATACGAGGAATCACCGTCTCCGAACTGTTAGTCTATTTTACACAGTAGAAAACGCTGTAACATGTGTTCATATCCTTCCGCATTTAGCATTTAAGTGTAATAACGGGACCACGACCTATCAACGAAAAACACCCCCACACCATAATACCACCTCCTCCGTAATGCACTGCTGGCACTATACATGAATGCTAGAAACGTCCTTTAGGAATTTTCCAACCCCAACCCTTCCACAGAATTGGCACCAGTTATAGCGTGATTCATCGTTAGAAAGGATTCGTTTCTAGTCATCCTCTGTCCAGTGGCGTCGCTCTTTATCCCATCTCAAACAGCGCTTAGCTTTGACTACAAAAATGTGTTGCCCTACTCGACCATTTTATTCCATTATTTTTAACTCCATACGCATCGTTATTGTGCTAGCTGGACCGCTGGTAACACTTCGAAAGTCTCGAGTGATTCCTTACTCTGATCTCATGTGATATTTCCCTATGGTCCGTGTTCGTTAGTACACGAGGCAGGTGTGGTCTTGGTTTAACGGTGGTTGTTCTTTCGTGTTTCCACTTGACAGTCACATCACCAACAGTTGATCTTGGCAGCTGTGAAAGAGCTGATACACCGAAGAGCCAAAGAAACTGGTACACCTGCCCAATATCGTGTAGGAGCCCCGCGAGCACACAGAAGATCCGCAACATGACGCGGCATGGACTCGAGTAATGTCTGAAGTAGTGCTGGGGGGAACTGACACCATGCACCCTGCAGGGCTGTCCATAAACCCGTACGAGTACGAGGGGGGTGGGAGTGGAGGGGGGGGGGGATCTCTTCTCAACAGTACGTTCCAAGGCATTCCAGATTTGCACAATAATGTTCATATCTGGGGAGTTTGGTGGTGAGCGGAGAGGGTTTAAACTCTGAAGAGCAGCTCTGTAGCAATTCCGGACATTTGGGGTGTCGCATTGTCCGGCTGGAATTGCCCAAGTCCGTCGGAATGGACAATGGACACGAATGGATGCGGGTGCTCAGATAGGATGCTTACGTACGTATCACTTGTCAGAGTCGTATCTAGACGCATCAGGGGTCCCATATCATTTCAACTGTACACGCCCCAAACCATTATAGAGCCTCCACCAACTTGAACAGTCCCGTGCTGACATGCAGGTTCCATGGATACATGAGGTACCCGCACACGTCTATCCTCTATCCGCTCGATACAATTTGAAACGAGACTCGTCCGTCAAGGCAACATGTTTCCAGTGATCAACAGTCAAAAGTCGGTGCTGACGGGCCTAGCCGAGGCATCAAGCTTCGTGTCGTGCAGTCATTAAGGGTACACTAGTGTTCCTTTCGCTCCGAAAGGCAATATTGTTGATCTTTTGTTGAATGATTTGCATGCTGACACTTGTTGATGTCTCACCACTGGAATATGCAGCATTTTTGCGGAAGGGTGGCACTTCTGTCACGTTGAACGATTCTCTTCAGGTTCTGTTGGTCCCGTTCTTGCAGGATCTTTTTCCGGATGCAGTGATGTCGGAGATTTGATATTGTACCGGATTCCTGATATTCACGATGCACTCGCGAAATGGTCGTAGGGTAAAATCCCAACTTCATCGCTACCTCGGAAATGCTGTAGCCCACCGCTCATACGCAGACGTTCAAACTCACTTAAATCTTGATAACCTGTCATTGTAGCAGCGTTAAACGATCTAATAGCTGCATCAGACACTTGTTGTCTTTTACAGGCGTTGCCGACCACAAGGCCGTATTCTGCCTGTTTACATATATCTGTATTTGAATACGCATGGCTATACCAGTTTCTTTGGCGCTTCAGTGTGTTTTCCTGATGTTCTTACAACTGGCCGCTCGCCAGCCACTTCTGCTTCCAGCACAACACTCGCGACTGGCGGGTAGCATGCCACACGGTTACAGGCGCCCCCCCCCCCCTTTCCCCTCTCCAACACACACCACAACCCACCCGGAGACAGTTGTGCGCCGAGCATCGCAAGTACGGACTACGTTGCGTCACGTGTTCGCCGAGCGATGTGCGACGTACTTCCGCCAGCGGCCTAATTAAGACGCTAGCGAGCAGAACACACTCACGCTTCGGGCAAACGCCGGTCGCTTCACGCGTACCGCGTTCTGGGTCCGTCAGTTGGACTCGTAGCCGAGCCCAGCACCGGTGACTACACCTACACTGCAACTCACCGCGACGCCTCTCTAGCGTCGCCAGGGATGAGGCTCCGCAGCAGCCACACCGAGCTGCCAGCCATCTTGCTCGGGGCCTTCGCCTCCTCTGATGTTGGCCTTCCAGGGACTTAGTGCCACTGTTCTGAAAGCGCTTCAGTGGAACTTAGACCGTGTACTTTTGTCTACTAGTGTCCACTATGACAAACTGCTATTGGCTTCTGTCTCGAGTTCTTGGGCCGACGTTCATCTAATGATTTTACTGACGTTTCGCCAGCACGAGTTGCTGGCATTGTCAAAGCTTCACCCTCCATTGCCGGTGGTGAACTGCAGCCGTGCTCGCGGCCGCAGACTATATGTACCTGGCGTGCCAACGTCCGAGGGCTTCTCCTCGGTCATTTCCGGTGCGGTTCTTCTCTTGCTACCTGCGACGGTCGTTCGCTGCAGTACAGGAAGCCAGGATCCGTTTACCTTAAGGCTTTCTCTTTCTTGTTGAAACTGTTCGCATGTTTTTGTATTTCTACAGCTTCTCTGGACAAGCGAATGTGACAGTGCTTCTCTACAGCCAGAACTACCGTATCGGCGAATTTTATTACGTGGTCAGTCTCACTCAGTGCGTGCTCTGCCACGGCTGATTTCTCCACCTGCGCGCACACGGCGTTAAGACGATTTTCAAACCGATAAGGAAGATCAAAGAGTGCCTTAGATCGGCAAAGGAGAAAAGGGACCCACATGCAATGTCGGGAATATACCGTGTACCATGCACATGCGGAAAAGTTTATGTCGGAATCACTGGACGATCAATCAACACCAGGATCAAAGAACATAAGAGACATTGCAGGTTGAAGCAGGTGGAGAAATCGGCCGTGGCAGAGCACGCACTGAGTGAGACCGACCACGTAATAAAATTCGCCGACACGGAAGTTCTGGCTGTAGAGAAGCACTATCACACGCCGTTGTTCAGAGAAGCTGTATAAATACATAAACACGCGAACAGTTTCAAGAAGAAAGAGGAAAGCCTTAAGGTAAACGGATCTTGGCTTCCCGTACTTCAGCGAACGACCGTCGCAGGTAGCAAGAGGAGAACAGCACCGGAAATGACCGAGGAGAAGCCCTCGGACGTTGGCGCGCTAGGTACATACACTCCTGGAAATGGAAAAAAGAACACATTGACACCGGTGTGTCAGACCCACCATACTTGCTCCGGACACTGCGAGAGGGCTGTACAAGCAATGATCACACGCACGGCACAGCGGACACACCAGGAACCGCGGTGTTGGCCGTCGAATGGCGCTAGCTGCGCAGCATTTGTGCACCGCCGCCGTCAGTGTCAGCCAGTTTGCCGTGGCATACGGAGCTCCATCGCAGTCTTTAACACTGGTAGCATGCCGCGACAGCGTGGACGTGAACCGTATGTGCAGTTGACGGACTTTGAGCGAAGGCGTATAGTGGGCATGCGGGGGGCCGGGTGGACGTACCGCCGAATTGCTCAACACGTGGGGCGTGAGGTCTCCACAGTACATCGATGTTGTCGCCAGTGGTCGGCGGAAGGTGCACGTGCCCGTCAACCTGGGACCGGACCGCAGCGACGCACGGATGCACGCCAAGACCGTAGGATCCTACGCAGTGCCGTAGGGGACCGCACCGCCACTTCCCAGCAAATTAGGGACACTGTTGCTCCTGGGGTATCGGCGAGGACCATTCGCAACAGTCTCCATGAAGCTGGGCTACGGTCCCGCACACCGTTAGGCCGTCTTCCGCTCACGCCCCAACATCGTGCAGCCCGCCTCCAGTGGTGTCGCGACAGGCGTGAATGGAGGGACGAATGGAGACGTGTCGTCTTCAGCGATGAGAGTCGCTTCTGCCTTGGTGCCAATGATGGTCGTATGCGTGTTTGGCGCCGTGCAGGTGAGCGCCACAATCAGGACTGCATACGACCGAGGCACACAGGGCCAACACCCGGCATCATGGTGTGGGGAGCGATCTCCTACACTGGCCGTACACCACTGGTGATCGTCGAGGGGACACTGAATAGTGCACGGTACATCCAAACCGTCATCGAACCCATCGTTCTACCATTCCTAGACCGGCAAGGGAACTTGCTGTTCCAACAGGACAATGCACGTCCGCATGTATCCCGTGCCACCCAACGTGCTCTAGAAGGTGTAAGTCAACTACCCTGGCCAGCAAGATCTCCGGATCTGTCCCCCATTGAGCATGTTTGGGACTGGATGAAGCGTCGTCTCACGCGGTCTGCACGTCCAGCACGAACGCTGGTCCAACTGAGGCGCCAGGTGGAAATGGCATGGCAAGCCGTTCCACAGGACTACATCCGGCATCTCTACGATCGTCTCCATGGGAGAATAGCAGCCTGCATTGCTGCGAAAGGTGGATATACACTGTCCTAGTGCCGACATTGTGCATGCTCTGTTGCCTGTGTCTATGTGCCTGTGGTTCTGTCAGTGTGATCATGTGATGTATCTGACCCCAGGAATGTGTCAATAAAGTTTCCCCTTCCTGGGACAATGAATTCACGGTGTTCTTATTTCAATTTCCAGGAGTGTATAATCTGCGGCCGCGAGCTCGGCTCCAGTTCACCACCGGCAATAGAGGGTGAAGCTTTGACAATGCCAGCCACTCGTACTGGCGAAACGTCAGTAAAATCATTAAATGAACGTCGGCCGAAGAACCCGAGACAGAAGCTAATAGGCAGTTTGTCAACAAGTGGCCACGTAAGCCTTAACACCAAAGTGTCCACTATGACCAAACTCATTACAGACTTTGGTTGTGTCCTACTAATATTGGATCTTTCACTTGTGTTATTCTGACAGTGCATAATGTTGACTTGGCTTTTGTGTGTTGTATAAGTAAAAGTGTTCTTAAATGCTACCAGGGAATCATTACTCAATAATCAGTTGTTTGCGCGCACGACTGAAGGTCTGTGCTGCGAAATTCTGCAGTATTGTGCAAATATTCGCATCTGGCTTGATTGAACTCCAGTGTCTATACTGGCACGATATTAGAGGAAACGGCAATTTCCCGAGCAGGAGTGGGTGGTTATAAATAAAGTGCATCTACTTACGGTGGTCCACTGTGGGCAGTGTTTATCGTATGGCAGCAAAACGTGGTAGGTATGCCAATGAATTAATGCGATTTACACTGGAAGTTTGGCAACCAAGTGCAAATATGATGCCTTACATTGTATGAACGACAGTGTGATATTCATGCTGTCATTTGGCGAGACATAACGTGAGTGAACTGAAGAAAGGAGATCGTGCGATGCTAGTAAAAGTGTTTTATGTGAACAACAGCAATTGCAGTGCTGCACTGAGACATCATCGCCGACTGGAAAGTCTGAGGAGAAGCTCGATGTCATTAAAAATGGTTCAAATGGCTCTGAGCACTATGCGACTTAACTTCTGAGGTCATCAGTCGCCTAGAACTTAGATCTAATTAAACCTAACCTAACCTAAGGACATCACACACATCCATGCCCGAGGCAGGATTCGAACCTGCGACCGTAGCGATCGCGCGGTTCCAGACTGAAGCGCTTAGAACCGCTCGGCATAGTCAGAAAGCGATAGTCCTTATCAGCGCTCATTAAGAACCGGAAGTTAGTTTTCTGTTCAAATGGTTCAAATGGCTCTGAGCACTATGGGACTCAACTGCTGTGGTCATAAGACCCCTAGAACTTAGAACTACTTAAACCTAACTAACCTAAGGACATCACACACATCCATGCCCGAGGCAGGATTCGAACCTGCGACCGTAGCGGTCGCACGGTTCCGGACTGCGCGCCTAGAACCGCGAGACCACCGCGGCCGGCTTAGTTTTCTGTAATTATTGCGTATCAGCAGTCAAATCTCCATAAGAATAACATTGCCGGAAGTAAGTTTTCCAGCAACACAGGATAAGTAATAATACTGAACGGTGAAAATTTCTAAGTCCGAATCAAGGACATGCGCTGAATAAGACCCACCCACCAACCCCACACCAATACACAAATGGTTTGAAGATGATGATAATGAAACTCGAAAACACAGGTGGACTTGATGTGGCATATGGAGGAGAAAGGCGTCCTGTAGCGGTGGAAGCTAGTGACGGGGTTGCTGTTGCTTTAACTGCCCACGCAGCACGTGCCTGGCAAATGCCAGTACTAGTGCAGTGTCACGAGGATCGTCCATCCCATGGTCGACAGTATAGCAAGTTTTGCGGTCTATTTTACGCTAGTAAGCGGACACGATCCAGAAGACGCAACAGCTGAAACCTCTTGATGCACGACAACGTTTTAAATTTCATCTTCAGTTTCTGGCAGGTATCAAAGTTGATGACATGTAGCCGGGCAATATTCCGTGGAGTGACGAGGCACTTTTTACCCTAAGATAGGGCGCAGTGACTGCACAGGACTGGCGAATTTGGGGTACTGCTAAACCACGTGTTGTCCATTGCGCACATCGCATGTGACTGTGTGGTGTGGATTCACAAGTACCTTTACTCTCGGTCCGGTTTTCTTTGAAGAGAATACATCCGGAGGGTCTGTCAGGTGTACTGTGACGTCTACATGTTACCGAGACCTCCACGTACGGCATGTGATTCCTGCTTTGGAAGAGCGCAACTGTGTGGAAACCACTGTTTTCATGCAATATGGGCCAACATCTCATGTCGCTCGCCCAGTGAAAGTTTTGCTTAAGGCAACCTTCTACGATCGTATTATCTCTAGAGGCTTTCCAGATGCATAACCTGCAAGATCACCTGATCTAAATAATTGTGACTTTTGGGTCTGGGGGTATTTGAAAGAACGAGTTAATAGGGACATGTTCGGTCTCTCCCTGATCTGAAGGCTAGTACAAAGGAAAATGTTGTTCAGATTCCACCGGAACTGATGCGAACAACAGTTGATCACGTCGTTTTGCGGGTGCAGCATCTCGTCAAGGTCTCCGGTGCGCATATTGAATGAACTCTGTTAGCGGTGGTTGATAATGAAATCAACATTATGCCTTTCTCGCTTGTTCAACCAAGCGAGGTGGCGCAGAGGTTAGCACACTGGACTCGCATTCGGGAGGACGACGGTCCAATCCCGAGTCCGCCCATACTGATTTAGGTTTTCCGTGATTTCCCTAAATCGATCCAGGCAAATGCCGGAATTGTTCCTTTGAAAGGGCACGGCCGACTTCCGTCCCCATCCTTCCATTATCCGATGAGACCGATGACCTCGCTGTTTGGTTTCTTCCCCCAACCATCCCAACACTCGCTTGTTCCAACGTTCCTAATCTTTATTTGTAAATTTCTAATCCACTACACATGGAAACATTTCGATACGTCTTTCCTGAATTTGTTGCTACAGATTTGCACCTGGTGATCACAATTCTAATTTTTTTTTTCAGCGTAAATCGGTTCCGCATTAACGTATTAGAATATATACATAGCTTCGCTGCCATATTATAATTATGACGTACATTGTACTTCTGTGAGTAGCTGCAGGTTAATTATAACAACCCGGTACCTGACAACAAACTGCATTTGTGAAAGCAAACTTGATTTCTAAAAATAAGTGTAACACTAGAATCCTTAGCTGCAGCCTCGGGCACTAGCCCCGTCCGCCCGCCGTCAAAGGAGAATCAGAGGTTAAAGTTCCTTTGACTATGAGCAAATTAGAGACGAAACAGGTTAGATAAAGAAAGGATGGGGAAGGGAATCGGTCTTGCCCTATTCAAAAGAACTAATTCTTTATTTGCTATACGAGATTTCGGGAAATCACAGAAAACTTAAATCTGAATGTGATGGACGGGCGGAGATTTGAACCATCGTTCTTCCGAACGCGAGTCCAGTGGGATAATCGCTGTTGAGAAGTCACATGCTTCTTATTTTCCAGCGTATAATCATTTGACGCCTTAAGCTGATTGCAGATAGACTGTCTGCATGCTCACGAAGGGTTATTTCAATTCCTTGGGTACGGTACCGAGAAGAAGTAAATATTTGTCGTTTCCCAATGTAACATGGATCAAGTGCAAACGCTCCTGTACAGGGCGAAAGCCAAAAATGTCTGGTAGACATTTTAGACTGGAGGGTTTATTTTACCCATTGCGGTTTTCGACATATCGTGTACTGAAGACTCATAAGAAAGGATAAGGTTTAATGCGCCGCTGCCGACAAGATGATAAAGTACAAAATATAGGGTTAAACTCAATCCATCGAAACCCCAACCTGTCCTGTTTCGTCATTCTAGAACCATTAGCCCAAAACACCGTTTCTAATGTTTGTAGATATTAGCAAAATCTTTGATAATGTCGACGTTGATATTTTACTTGCCATATTAGTAGCCTAAATTTCTCTTCAAATGGTTTCCATTAGTACCTGACTTCTTGCCGAGAATACGTCATGTCCAGTACTACAAAACTGCAATGAGGACAGATGCCCTTGTGTGCAAAACGTAAAGACGAAACTAACTTTCGCATGATGTGTCACTACGAACGACCAAAGCTAGATCAGACTTGGGCCACACATAGAAAAAATGTCTAGTGTATAGTACAGAAGAAATACGCAAAGATACACTACTGGCCGTTAAAATTGCTACACCAAGAAGAAATTCAGATGATAAACGGATATTCATTGGACAAATATATTGTACTAGAACTGACATGTGATTACATTTTCACGCAATTTGGGTGCATAGATCCTGAGAAATCAGTACCCAGAACAACCACCTCTGGCCGTAATAACGGCCTTGATACGCCTGGGCATTGAGTCAAACACAGCTAGGATGGCGTGTACAGGTACAGCTGCCCATGCAGCTTCAACACGATACCACAGCTCATCAAGAGTAGTGACTGGCGTATTGTGACGAGCCAGTTGGTCGGCCACCACTGACCAGACGTTTTCAGTTGGTGAGAGATCTAAAGAATGTGCTGGCCAGGGCAGCTGTCGAACATTTTCTGTATCCAGGAAGGCTCGTACAGGACCTGCAATATGTGGTCGTGCATTATCCTGCTGAAATCTAGGGTTTCGCATGGATCGAATGAAGGGTACAGCTACGGGTCGTAACACGTCTGAAATGTAACGTCCATTGTTCAAAGTGCCGTCAATGCGAACAAGAGGTGACCGAGACGTGTAACCAATGGCAACCCATACCGTCACGCTGGGTGATACGCCAGTATGGCGATGACGAATATACGCTTCCGATGTGCGTTCACCGAGATGCCGCCAAACACGGATGCGACCATCATGATGCTGTAAACAGAACCTGGATTCATCCGAAAAAATGACGTTTTGCCATTCGTGCACCCAGGTTCGTCTTTGAGTACACCATTGCAGGGGCTCCTGTCTGTGATGCAACGTCAAGGGTAACCGCAATCATGGTCTCCGAGCTGATAGTCCATGCTGCTGCAAACGTCCAAACGTCGTCGAACTGTTCGTGCAGATGGTTGTTGTCTTGCAAACGTCCCCATCTGTTGACTCAGGGATCGAGACGTGGCTGCACGATCCGTTACAGCAATGCGGATAAGATGCCTGACATCTCGACTGCTGGTGATACGAGGCCGTTGGGATCCAGCACGGTGTTCCGTATTACCCTCCTGAATCCACCAATTCCATATTCTGCTAACAGTCATTGGATCTCGACCAACGCGAGCAGCAATGTCGCGATACGATAAATAGCAATCGCGATAGGCTACAATCCGATCTTTATCAAAGTCGGAAACATGATGGTACGCATTTCTCCTTACACGAGGCTTCACAACGACGTTTAACCAGGCAACGCCGGTCAACTGCTGTTTGTGTATGAGAAATCGGTTGGAAACTTTCCTCATGTCAGCACGTTGTAGGTGTCGCCATCGACGCCAACCTTGTGTGAATGCTCTGAAAAGCTAATCGTTTGCTTATGACAGCATCTTTTTCCTGTCGGTTAAATTTCGCGTCTGTAGCACGTCATCTTCGTGGTGTAGCAATTTTAATGGTCAGTAGTGTATATTCAAAGAGACGAAAATGACTGACACTTTTATTCGAAGACACGCATCTGTGCTGTTCGACGCGGTCGTGCATTGTCATCCATAGCAGATGAAGTCAGAGCCGAATGTATCCCTGAAAAGACGCACATGGGGAAGGAGAACAGTGTCATAATAACGGTGACCGGTAAGTGATGTGTACCCCTTACAAGACAGAAACCTGAAACCGTGCAACACACCCAGCGGATGGTCGGTCGGGTTTTAGGCATTATCTATCGCGACAGCTACACGCGCCTGCAAGCCAAACAACAGTCCGCGCTCGTCCTGCATTTTGGTAAATGTTCCGAACACCAACAGCTGGGGACCGACACGAGAGGCGCCATTTGCATTGCCAACGGAGTGTAGTTCCACGACCACGGCGTGCGATCGCTGGCACTATTTTCCTACGACATTTCACGTGCTCACCAAAATCTCGCACCGTATCCGTGTGCGTGTATTTGGGCCGGCGCTCAACCATAGGGAGGCAGTTTGGTCTCAGCTATCAAGCCAGTTATTTCTTCGAGCTCTCTGGTCCAGGTGCTAGTAGTGTATGTATATAGTTTCTGGACCAGAGAGAATATATTTTTAAAAATTTACAGATTTAAAAACAAGATTTTAATTTTACTATATACCCTATTCAAAAATTTATCAATACACACGAATGAAATTTTCATTCAATTAAGGAATAAATTTATCCATTTAAAATTCAATAACCAACAAACTAAATTTATTGAGTTAAAAATTAAAAAAGTACAAAAAATTTATTCAATTTCAATAACATGAGTTGATTTATCTTTATTTTGATTTTTACCTCGATATATAACATTCAATCCGTTAATTTTCTCTAATTTATCTTCGTTTTCTGAAAAGATTTTAGTACGATTATCTGGAAGAGTACTTTTATATTACCTAAAAGTAATGAAACATTTTTACCATATTTAGTTACTAAAATTTCAGCTTTTGAAATATTGTAAGATTTATTTTGTATGGTCCTGTTAATTTAGTGAACGCTTCTGCACAACTATTATTGTAACTGTTAAGGTCACTTAGAAGATTTTCAATGCTACTATTTATGTTCATTATGTTTTGCTTTTAGTTATATAGAAAAAATTTATAGAGAAAAATTAAGATTTTCATATTTTTGAAACTCAGAATTTTAAAAATTTGAAAAACACTAAATTTTTGAAGTTAATGCTTCTATAACTTTTTTCAAATTTTTTTTCATTTATGCAATCAAAAATTTTCAGTAAGTATTCTACATTGTTAATCGTAAGTTACATTCTTTTTACCATACATAATTATATATGTAACGGTATCATTTGGTATATTTTCATTAAAAATGCCCATAATTTCTTGTTTTTTTTACTTAAAACATTCATTCTTTAAGACATATTTATTAGAAAGATAGGATAATTTTGAATAAAGCTGAATGGACTCACATTTAAATCGTTGTTTAGTTGTGTTATTCCTTTAAAAACTCTAATAAAAACTCTAAATGAATCATAAGCTTAAGCTTTTAAAAGGTTATTTGGTGGATAAAGGTTCCATAATTCTTGAGGAAAAATTTCATTTCTTCCCCTTTTTACATAGAATCATTTAACTGGTTATTTTTTCGATTAGTTTGGAAAACAATGAAAATCAGAAGAGTTATAATAATTCGTAAAATCTAGTTCAAAATTTCTTTTTCCTTTTAGTCCAGAAAATATAATTGTTTGTAGATCAAGGTTTCTCGGGTCTCCAGCCGGGTGGTACCATTGATATATCGTGAAGTGTCGAGATTCGGGGAGAGCGAGGTATTTATAAGCGCGGTAACCACCCCCCCCCCTTCCACTAGACCTCAGGAGGCTGCGGTGGTCTGGCAGCGTGGTCGTGGTGGTTAGAGTAGCAGTTGCCCCTGGCAACCACATTTGGTACTTGGTGTAAGCATTCTATCTGCATCTGTAGCGGAGGACGTTGACGGGCGTGCTCCTGATGGATTGCTGCTATCGCAGGGTTCCATGCTGTGCTGAGTTGGAATCCCTTGTCCCTGTTGACCAGCTTGTCATGAATCCTTATTTCTAGGGATTCTTTGATAAAACTTTCCCATAAGCCAGATGCTTGGCACAGCACCTTCGTGTTTTCGAAGTTGAAAGTGTGTTCTTCATTTATGCTGTGTTCTGCTATGGCTGATTTTTTCTGTGTGACCTAGTCGGACACATCTGTTATGTTCTTCACAGCGTTTAGATATACAGCGCTGTGTTTTCGCAATGTATTGTTTACCACAGTCGCAAGGTATGCGTTAAGCATCAGTGGGTCTTTGGCAGAACCTAGGAGCTCTCTCGTCTTTGGTGGTGGGCAGAGAATGGTTTTGATATTGTATTTGCCCAGACATCGTGCAGCTTTGGCCAAGAGCAGACCCATGTACGGAAAGAATATGTGTCATTTGTTTTCTTCTTCTCCTTCTGGAGTTGTCGCTGCTTCCTTCTTCCCTTTAAGCACGCTCTTGATCTGCATTCACTGTAGTCATTTTGGTGGTAAATTTTCCTCAGGTGTTGCAGCTCAGATGGTAGGCTGTCTTTGTCACAGATGGCGTGTGCCAGGGTGGTCAGCACTGTTTGTCTTTGTGCTCCATGGTGGCAGCTTGTGACATGAGGTTATAGTCTGTGTGTGTCTTCTTCGTATGTACTGCAAGGCCTAGTGAACCATCTACCTTTCTCTTAATTCGTATGTCAAGGAAGGGGAAGCATCCATTTTCCTCCATTTCCATCATAAATTTGATATTTGGGTGGATGCTGTTGAGGTGCTCCAGAAACTCATCTAGCGCCTGTCTGGCATGTCCCCACACGACAAAAGTGTCGTCAACGTAGTGGAAGAAGTGGTTTGGTTTCTGTCTGGCAGTTTGAAGGACGATCTCCTCAAAATGTTCCATATAGAGGTTTGCAATCGCAGGACCCATTGGGGAGCCCATGGCCATACCATCGATCTGCTTGAAGAATTCCCTGTTGCACTGAAAGTAGGTGGTTGTTAGTATGTGTTCGAAAAGGCTGACTGTTTGTCGTCCAAAGTGATGAGCTTAAGTGCAAAGGAGTCTTGAAGGGGAACTTTCGTGAAAAGCGACATCATGTCGATGGTCACAAGTAGGTCCTCTCTTTCTAGTTGCATATCCTTGAGTGTTTTTACGAATTGGCTGAGTTTCTCACATGGTAGCTGCAATGTCCCAAAATCGTTTTAAGCAGTGTCGCTAGGTATTTAGCCGGTCTGTAACTGTGAGAGTTGATGGAGTCCACAATCGGTTTCATAGGTACCCCTTCATTATGGATCTTGGGGAGTCCATAGAGGAGTTATATCGCTGGCGCTCTGGGATGCAGCTGCTTCTTCATTGGCTCAGGTAAGTCAGATTTCTTCAGCAGAACTATCGTCTTTCTACTCATCGTTGGGGTTGGATCCTTCTACAGCCTCTTGTAGGCCTTATCTTGTAGCAGCAGGTTCATTTTCTGCTGGTACTCGGCAGCGCTTAATAGCACTGTAGCGTTGCCTTAGGCCAGTGGTAGGATCGTTAAATCTCCTTCCCAAATTATTTCTTTAAATTCGTTGAAAATCCACCAAATAATTCTAATGGATAAAATACTTCATTCTGTTTGTTTTTAATTTTGCTGTTGTCAAGTAAATGTTTTCCATAGTTAATACATTTTACAGAGGTGAAGTTAGTTGAATAAGACTTGATGATGAAATAAATGCATGTTCTATTCTAAACAAAATATTGTTTCCTTTTTTAATTGTACTAACATAAAATAATACATAATTATCAGTTAGCTCAATATTTGATTTACCATCACACAGTGAGAAGTTAATTCCATCTGTGTGAATAACAGCAAATGTCATATAAAGTTGTGAATATTAAGTATGAATTAATATTAATTTCTGTTTCCTTGTTTGGACTATTTAAACTATTTTTTGTTTTCTCATTCACAGAAAATGAGTAAAATGTATAACTCTTAACTTTGTTCACGATTTATTAATGGAAACATTTGTTAATTCATTTTTAAAATGAATATTACACGAGCACCATTGAAGTCAATCAAATTATCATTTTCTCCAGTTATAGTAATTATTAAATTCTGAATAGTATTAGAAATTGGAATATTTATAGGATAATTTGATTCATAAATTATTGGTCTTCCAAATTCAGCATTTGGTTTAAATAAAGAAATAATATTTATTTCGTTATGAAAATGATCATTATGTTTAACAAACATGCCATCAGCTAAATTAAAATTAACATATATTTTGTAAAATCGAATATCTTTATAAGCATTATTAGCAATTTTTTATTAGCTTCAATATTTTGATTATTAAATCCTAAAATTTGACCATAACAATCTTCTTTATCTATAAATAATTTAGTACCACTTTCAATGACAACTCTATTTAAAATTTTATCTTCTTTAATGAGTGAATAAATTTTTCAAAATTTTTTGAACTATGTTGCCCAACGGGAATTTATATCTTTTCTTCGTTAAAATATAATTTATTAATGTTTGATGTAATATTTGGAGTTAAAGAGGTTGTATAAAATCCAACTAGTGAAACGTTTTTATAAGTTTCTGTTGTCTACTCAGTTAATCTTTTTTTGAGAACAGATGATTTAGCACTCAATTTAAGTAATCTACTCATTTATATTAATAAAATTTATGTGAATAAATGACACATTGGGAACCAAAAATAATAATTCCATAAAAAAAATTAAAAATGAACATGGCGCACTTCTACCAAATCCTATTCCACGTTCAATAATAGGGCCAAGCAGTTGTAGAAAAACAACACTAATGATTGACAATTACATTCTAGCAATTGAGGGCTAAACTGAAATGAAATTAAACATTAGTACATTTATTCCAAAAACTTAGATCAACCAAAATATCAAGAATTTATAAAAAGATATAAAAATTGAAGATTAATGAAACAATTACCACATTTATGGAAAATAATGCTGAAATTACTCCATTAGATGAATGTGAAAATATTTCACTTGTAGCATTTGATGATTTCGTTCTTGAAAATCAGGACAGAGTTAGAGATTATTTTATTAAACGTAGATAAAAGGAAAAGATACGTTTTGTTTAAAGGGTTTAGGATGTCAAACAGGCCAACTTGGAGCAGGAGCAGCACCATACGACATTTTAATTACCACTGTCTATACTTTTAACAATAAATTCATAAAACTTGGTCAACATGACAATGAAGGTTTCAGGATTCACACTCATAGCAGTCGAAGTTCAAAAAGATAACAAAACAAACAAACTCTAGAATTTATTTAATTTATGAAAAATGAGTGATCTGTTACAGTTTAAACTTCATGTTTAGAAAAAACTCGAATTGTATAGTTAATTATCTCAATTTTGACAATAGTTTTTAATAGATCTGGAAAATTCTAGAGTTTTGTACACCTGTAAGTATGGTTTGTCTGCTGTGAAAAATTCATTGAAGAATTTCTCTTACTTATGAAGAAAAGTGTACCTAAAGCAACAAATGCTGCCAATAGTAATTGAAAAAATTATGAAATTTCACATGTAAAAAGAACTTATTTTGTTATGTTTTTGAACTTCGATTGCAATGAGAGTGTTTCCTGAATCCTTCCTGGTCATACTGAGAAAATTTTATGAATTTAGTTGTAAAAGTATAGACAGTGGAAATTAAAATGTCCTGTGGTGCCTCCACACTCCAAGTCAGCTCATTTGACATCCTACCCCCCTGAACTAAAACATATTCGGAAATATCGAAACAATTAGTTAGAGATAATCTTAATTTTTAAAATATTTTCAGACAGGATGATACAAAGTTGAATCATATTTATTGATGATCTGATGTTGCTGATTTAAAATTTGATGATGTTTAAGAAATATGTAGTAAATGTTGTGGTAAAGATGAATTCGGTTTTATTACGATAGATATGACTAATAATGGCAAATATAGAGAAAAGATTAACAATTTTCAAACATTTAACATAAATTTTAAAAATAATAAATGTAAATGTTAAACATAAACGTTGAACACAAATGTCGAACAGAAATGTTGAAGATAAATGATGGATGTACAATGAAAATGATTTCTGTTTTTTTATGCTTAATATATATTTTTAAAATATGGCCCAGAGATTGTTAAAAAAGCGAAACGAAATAGAAAAGTAAAAGAACAATTAAAACAAGTGTTTTGAAAAAGAAAAACCAAGCAAGAACAGAACATGAAAAATTTAAGAAAGAAATCAACCATTTATCGATGCAATTGAACAAATTAAACAAGGAATTGAAGGATTAGGTGATAACATGTTAAAAGCTATTGCGGAAAACAGAAAAGTTTAAAAACAAATGGTTCCTTAAAATTAACATTCTTTAGTAGAATTTAATGACATTCCAACAACTAAACAATAGCATAGTGATAAAAGAGATTATATATTAAGTGAACAAGGAAGAAATAATTTCATAGAGAATTATCAGAAAGAAAGAAAAAATTAAAAGACAAAGATGTTAAAAACTTAAATGTAAGTGCAAGAATCTAAGATTGATCAATCATATCGAAGATGCTGTTTTTGGATTAACTCCTGTTGAAACTTTTAAATATATTGGTAAATATCCAATTGAAGTCAGTGGTGATAAATTAAAAATAAGACGAGAAGTAGGATGCAATGTTCTGAGAAGGCTTTCACAGAGCACTCAAAAGTCCTAAATCGTCCTCAGATTTATTATATGAGCGATCAAACAGTTTCTGCTCGAAGGTCGCACAATCCAGAATCTGTATGCCAATGAGGCAAACTCGCCGTGTGCATTGAGGTAATCATCCCACTGACGCAAGAGGTTGAAAATACTTGTTTGGTAAAACATCGTGTGCTGCTCTAGGACGGGTGGTCGAGTGTCTTGCACTTGAGTTCGTGTAACTTCTGCGATACAAAATTTACAGTATGGAGACGTGCGTTATCATGAGGCAGTAGCACCCCTTGGCGCACCATTTTACAACGGTGGTTTCCCACAGATATTGCTACCCCTTATACATTCTTCATTCTCCGATGGATGGCTACTGATGTTTGTCCTCCGGCAGCCAAGAAATAATAACAGTCCGTTGGTATTGTTTGGATGGTTTTGGTAGTAACACAGCCATAGTTCAAGTTCCCGCATTTACCGCACTCATGTCGGAGACACACGAATTCCTCATTAATCCTTTGCCTATGTGTCGGCGCTTGTTGTGCTGCGTTGCGTATACGCAGCAGTAACGCTTTCAGACGGAAACTTTTTGATCGCTCCTTATAATATGCTTGAAAGGATCAGTCTCCACGAAACTATTATGCTATTTTACTCGTATGAAAAATTTACGAGACATGTGAAATACTCTCAGACCTCAAGAGGAATATAATAATCTCATGTCGAATGAAAGCAGATGTTGACAGGTGTGAATGTTACGTATTATCAGTTTAAAAATGTAATGTTTGCAAAATATTGGCACGAATTATTTACAGAAGAATGGAAAAACTGGTAGATGCCGATCTCGTCTAAGGTCACCGTCTGAAATGTAGGAACATTTGAGATTGTTCCGACGCTCCGACTTATCTTAGAAGAAAGGTTGAAGACAGGCAAACATACATTTATAGCATTTGCGTATTTAGAGCGAGCTTTTGACAGTGAACACTCTGAAATTCCGAAGGTAGTAGATATAAAGTACAGGGAAATAAAACTTATACAAAAACCAGAATGCAGTTATGAGAGCCGAAGGGCATGAAAGGGGAGCACTGGTTAAGGAAGTGAGAGAGGATTGTAGCCTATCCCCAGTATCATTCAGTCTGTTCACTTAACACGTAATAAAAGAAAACAAGGAGAAACCTGGAAAGGGAATTACAATTCAAGCAGAAGAAATAAGAGTTTCAAAATTTGTCGATGACGCTATAGTTCTACCAAGGGCAGGAAGTGAGGCTGAACGAAATGGGTGGCATCTTGAAAACAGGGCAGTCGTAGTAAATCAGGCGATGCTTAGGGAGTTGGATTAGGAAATGGGATACTAAAAGTAATAGATGGGTTTTGCTATGGGCAGCAAAATAGTTGACGATAGCTGTAGCAGAGAGACGTCAAAATGCACTCTGGCAATGACAGGAAAAGAAAAATAGGATTATTATTTTAAAATCGAACGTAAATTTAAGCGTTACAAAATATTTACTGAAGGCATTTGTCTGGAGCGTAATCTTGTACGAAAGGTGAAATATGCACGATAAGGAGTTCAGACAAGAAGAGAATATAATCTTTTGAAATGTGGTGTTGTAGAAGAACGCTGGCGATGAGGAGGTACTGAATCTAACTGCGGAAAATAGAATTTTATGGCACGGCCAAATTAAAAAAAGAAATCGATTGATTGAACGGATCCTGAGTTATTAGGGAATTGTCAGTTTGGTGATGGAGAAAAGTTTGTAGGGTAAAAATTGTAGAGGGAGGTAAAGGCTTCAATGCGGCAAGCAGATTCAAATGTATGCAGGTTGTAGTAGTTAAGCAGAGCTAGAGGGAGTGGCACAAATCAGACTAGCATGGAGAGCTGCATCAAACTAGTCTTTAGAATGAAGACGATGACAACAACAACAACACCAACAACAACAACCATTACTGGCTGCAGTTATGTTACATATAGGCAATGAAATGTTAGTCTGAAGCGTTAACAACATACAAATATTTGTAAAAAGCTACCACTTCTTGTAGGGTTTTGGACAGTGTTTCATGTATAGAATATTTTTCATCGTGACTGTAGCATTACGTAAGATTGTGTTACAGAAGATTTTCATGTTTGTGATGTACAGAATTGCTATTTTCCTCGTTGACTAGATTTCAATATCAATCAAGAGTCATTTCATCATACCACAAATGGTGAAGTGTAAGCGTACCTTGCTTTCTGTGATCTTCTTGTAATTTTGCAGCGAGTCCCATGCTATGATTTTGCGGTCTTTCTCTCCTCCGGACAGCAAAGTGCCTTCAGAAAGCATAATCAGCGAACTGATCCCTTTCGTGTGAGCCTGAAAATAGAGAAGTTATGATAAGAGAAAAACAGTTTGTTACCGCTTGATTTACAGTGAGGGGGGAGGGCGTATTTTGACAAAAGTGAGGAATGCAATATAATTTTGGTTCTTCTCTTTTAAACTTAAAAATGAGCATTAAATACGCTATAATTGTATTCCCACGAGCAAATTATTTAGCAGGAACGAGTTTCACAACCTCTATAAATTACTCGTCAATAGACTGCCATAAACAAGTGCCGAAGAATCTTCATTATTTTGTTCTATACGACAACAAGGAATATTCTATCAGCACCCATAAATGTTTAGGGATATCAATTTTTAGATCCTAGCGAATGACAGCTCAGAAAAAGTGCCTAAGACTGTTTGAAACTCAAAGAAAACACAGAAGTGATAATTAAATACGAACGAACATTACGATTTTAATGAACCTCAGTGATGTTTGTAAATGCGTTGCAAAATTATCATATCGATGTACTTATGTTTGAAGGTTATTTGATAATATGGGGATTTTAATGAATGACGTATTATTTAAATTTATTTCCCGAAAAAAAACTTCGAAACACTATTCGCGATGATGGGAATGCTTGAGAATTACTGTGGTTGATACATCTACAGGTCTCATAGAGCCCTACTCGCTTATCTGGCAATTAATGGCAGTGCAGGCAACCACGAGTCTTTCCTTTCGCGAAGGGGTATTGCTCTCTTTTTAAGCACAACGCACCCTTTTACTGCTGGAAATTTGTCGGTAGCCTTCATTCTCTCGCCACTATGAGAAAAGAAACAAGGTCTAAAACTTATTCAGTTCACGACAGATGAGAGGAAAAAATGTGATGAAATATATTCAAAACAACGATTTCTGTTTTTCCTGAAAATTGTTAAGATTGTATAACAATTACCTTAATTTGTAACCGCAAATAAATTCTAGATGGACAACTATACATATTTTGCTTTATTGTATTATTATTTTGACAGCGAAGTAACTTCTCCTAGAAAACTGAAGTATCTTTGCCGATGACAGTGAGAGAAAAAAAACGTCATGGCTATTTTCATAGTGATGTGAATGTAGGATGTAAAATTGAAATCAATTTATCGTTATCCTATGTCCCCTCTTTTGAGTGCCGTGTACATTTTGCCTTCCTAATGATGACATAGTTAACTTAAGACAGTTTGTCATGAGTATGTTGTTGCGCACGCTAAAAGTGTTATTGGTCACTACTGAAAAGACGTTTTGACGGTGAAGACAGAGGAAAATAACAATTTGTCAGTAACTGAAAGAGGACTCATTAAAAACAAAAACAAAGAAACAAAACAGAGGCAAACTCGCACAGGAGGAGTAGGACTTACAAGTTGGTCTATGTCTCGTGGTGGACTGGATAAAACGCTCCACAGCGACACTAAATCGACCCCATGTTATAAAGCCTGGAAATTTTATGGACACTGTTCCTTATGAAACCACGTAATAGACGAATCCAATACGCAGATGCTTAGGCCTAAAATTGATCTTCGATTGCACTGGCATCGTTTCAACGCATAAAGAAAAAAAAAACAGAATAAAAGTATACCAAGAAAAACTATAATACTTAGCGACACGTGACATAATTATCGAAGGAACCGCATCAGTTCAAGGCAAATACCCCCCTCCACGAAAGCTACTACTTGCTGCATTATATAGTGAATACATGCAGCTTAATGTACATGATAGAAAACTCTGACAACAGCAGTATATTAGTATCTACAGGAGAAAAGTTATTTCTGAACAGTAAGAAGCAAACCTCAAATTCCATCCTGACGAAATAAGCGCCGTCACTGTCCACGGAGTAGATGGTGATGAATCCATCTCCATCTGCAGTTACGACATCACCATCTTGCTCGAACTGAATGCTGGTAATGTTCGTTCTTGAAGGCTGAAAAGAAACAAAAGCCACAGCATGGATAGCAACATCTTTGGGAAAACTGGTTTTTGTATTCTACACCGAGAGCTATTTTCTAGCTTTCGGCACGACAACACCTGCTAATGCGTGTTTTGGGTGCTTGCTGCCATGATGCAATAAAGTCCTTAAATTTTAGACCATGAACTTTCAACACTACTATGCAGTCGTGGCGTTTACTTCACATGACTATTTTCGTTAAAAGTTTCCTCTACATTATTTTCCTAATATCAGGAGCCACAGGATGAAGAATTGTTTTAATGAAAATGTTTTCACCATATGTGTGGTATTATATGAGAATCCCTGAGTGTTCAGATGACGAATATTATATTCTTCACATGTGCTTCGGCTCGCAACATAACTAACTTCAAAAGGATAGCAATGAATCAAATGAAAGTGGTTACACAACCGAAATTGTAATAGTGTCCAAAGTAAAATGGAAATAACAGTTAAATGAAGAAAGCATTATCAATTAGACAGTTTTCTCTAAAAATTAACAGCCGTCATATCCATGTAGCCGTTTTCACTATAGCTTTCGAAAATATACATAGCTCTTTTTAAAAGCACCCATTCTAGCTTCAATACTTCGACACATAAAAAAGTGACGAGTAATAACTATGTAGACAAATACAGATCGATTTGGGTAGAAGACTTGCTCAAAAATCTTTGTTTATCTCATATAGAGTGTGAAGTACTAAAGAAATTCGAGTATATGGTCCATTTTGTCATTACACTAGGTGGTTGCACAGAGCACGTACGCATGTAACATTTATGCTGTAACATCTTCATCTGGGACATCAGTTATAGGTTTTGGATATTAAGGCCACTGTATAAAACTCTCTATACCAGTACACCCAAATATCGACAGTGTTGGACGCTAGTAAACCACTTATGACGACTGTATGACGTATAATGAAAGAAGTTCTGTAAAGCGTATTGCACCAAGAAATTATGATCGCCTTTTATATAATGTAGAACGTTCCTAATATCATTTTCTTCGCAGTTTGTGGTTAGAATAATACCAATACACATTCAAGAGCAATTAGTAATATCGTGTTCTTCTCTTCCGTTTAATTCCGAAGTTTAGACCTTCGTAATTCTGCTTGTTAACACTCGATTCTTTTTTCCGGAGTCAAAGAACCTGCAGAAGACATTAATTCAGCTGACGGAGTAGCATTCAGATGCCATCGGAACATGAAGACTAGAGCAAGGAGACGAATAGGATTCCCTTTCATGAACAGAATGTGGACGCAAGAGGCATGTTTTAAATTTGTGTGGGCAAAATGCTAGCATTAGATTTATTATTATTGTATTGTGAGGACATGATTAATAAACCAGGTGATATTTGTAGTCTTTTTTTTGAAGTTCGTATTTCATTTCTGTCATTGATTTTGATATCGTTGAGTCGTTGTAGTCAACATCATTCCCTTAACATTGGTAGAAAAAGTGAAGCTATTCTAAGAGAAGATTATATAATGGGCGACCTGAACCTATGTCTTCAGATATATTTAATGTAAGAGAGTCTCTACAAAAATTTTTGTGTGGTTACATAATCAAACTTTTTCCGTACTCCAAATATATTTACAAATATTTTATATTGGTAGTTAGGGGCTTGTGTCGTTAACCAATAAACAGATTGTAATAATACCTAAAAGTGTATTTTTTGTGCGAAGATAAACTTTTTTAAATGAAACAGTGCCGCTATCTAGGCTCATTTTGTACACAACCTGTGATGGTCCGTTGTCTCGTTACTGGTCAGAATCCACGTGGCTGATGTAACCACTTGTCTTCTTCTTTAGTGTGTGATACCACAGGTATTTTTCAAGTGTAGGCGTGGAAACTTTTCAAAATATGATATCACATAAACGACTCGCACTAGAATCTTGCAAAAAACACCACTTACTTTTGACAGTCTAATTTGCCGTAGTTTGAGTTTGTGAATGTCACTAGGCATTATTCCATTTAAAAAAGTGTATGTTTGCATTGGAACACTTTTCATATTGTAGAGAGCCGGCCGGTGTGGCCGTGCGGTTCTAGGCGCTTCAGTCTGGAACCGCTTGATCGCTACGGTCGCAGATTCGAATCCTGCCTCGGGCATGGATGTGTGTGATGTCCTTAGGTTAGTTAGGTTTAATTAATTCTAAGTTCTAGGCGACTGATGACCTCAGAAGTTAAGTCGCATAGTGCTCAGAGCCATTTGAACCATTTGAACCATACTGTAGATCCTTCGGGCCTACGGTTGGAAGAAAGCACAAGTCACACCCGTCTAGAAGAAGACCAACAGAAGTGATACAGAAAGCTACCATCCAGTATCACTGACATCTACGTATCGTAGAATCTTAGGACAGTTTACGAGATTAAGACGAGGTATCTCAAACAGAATGATCTCCTCCATGCCAACCACCCAGGGATCCGTTCCATACAGGACTTACACAGGGTACTGAACGTGTACAAAGAAGGGTGGCACGAACGACAGCAGGTTTGCTTGACTCACAGCAGAACGCCACGTAAATTATGTGAAGCTTCAACTGGCAAATGCTTGAAGTTAGACATCTATCTTGCGATAACCACTTACAAAGTTCCATGAACTAGTATGAATTGAGGAATCCGCAAATATACTACATCCAGCTACGTATCGCTCCCGGATATCGCGAAGACAAGATTACACAAACTGGACTGCACATAGAGAAATATGTTGTTGTTGTTGTGGTCTTCAGTCCTGAGACTGGTTTGATGCAGCTTTCCATGCTACTCTATCCTCTGCAAGCTTCTTCATCTCCCGGTGTAGTGGGACGTGAAATTGGAGCGTCCCCCATCCACCAGTGTCAGCCCAGTTTGCAGGTGAATATAAGTTTAATTTATTGTTTTGTTTATGTATTTTTGTAATATTTGTAATAGCTGTGAATTATCTAAAGTTTTGTATTTATTTTTTATGTTTCATGTACGGAGAGGGCGGCGCAACGAACGGTGACAGCATCTTCGCTGCCGGGACCAGAGAGAAAATTGCTGGCCACTATACGTCGCGGGTCGACAGCTAAAGAGCAACAAAAGATCCTGAAACCGAGTTGTTGCGTCGTGCTTCTAGAAATTAAATAATTGAGAATTTGTAATGTTTGTACAACAATGACGTCATAGAAAGTTTAATCATGTTGTAAATGTTCAGTTCTGTCTTGTCAAGGCTCAGGTTCACGTCTATATGTAGGAAGATAATAAACTAGTGGATGCTACAAAAGTTTAAATACGTGTTCCGAGAATTTATTTATGAAGAATTATGTGAATGAATTAACAATATATTTGACAAGATTATTAATTTTTGACAACGTTCATCGCGAGTTTGAATCTCGAAAGTTTATTCAATGTGGTTCTAATATTTATTAAATCAGATAACGTGCATTAATATAATATCTGAGGAGAAACAAACGACATCTATATTAAAAAAGTTTGCGCAAACCAATTGGAGTGAGTGACGTAATTCTGCGCATACGACTCAAATGATGGTTTACAGTTTCGTTCAAGAACCATTCTGAGACAATTTAAAAAGAATATAAATAATTTTGAAATGTGTTGTAACTGACGTAGGTGACGAAGTCTACACATGGTCATATGTCAAAAGAAAATCATTTATAAAAAAACTTACGTCGTTACACTACACCAGTACCTACTGCAACCTACATCCTTCGGAATCTGCTTAGTGTATTCATCTCTTGGTCTCCCTCTACGATTTTTACCCTCCAAGCTGCCCTCCAATACTAAATTGATGATGCCTCGATGCCTCAGAACATGTCCTACCAACCGATCCCTTCTTCTAGTCAAGTTGTGCCACAAACTTCTCTTCTCCCAAATTCTATTCAATACCTCCTCGTTAGTTATGTAATCTACCCATCTAATTTTCGGCATTCTTCTGTAGCATCACATTCTTCTTGTCCAAACTATTTATCGTCCGTGTTTCACTTCCATACGTGGCTACACTCCATACAAATACTTTCAGAAACGACTTCCTGACACCTAAATCTATACAAGATGTTAATAAATTTCTCTTCTTTAGTAACGCTTTCCTTGCCATTGCCAGTCTACATTTTATATCTTCTCTACTTCGACCATCATCAGTTTTTTTCTCCCCAAATAGTGAAACTCCTTTACTACATTAAGTGTCTCATTTCTTAATCTAATTCCCTCCGCATCACCCGACTTAATTCGACTACATTCCATTATCCTCGTTTTGCTTTTGTTGATGTTCATCTTATATCCTTCTTTCAAGACACTGTCCATTCTGTTCAACTGCTCTTCCAAGTCCTTTGCTGTCAACGACAGAATTACAATGTCATCGGCGAACCTCAAAGTTTTTTTTTCTTCTCCATGGATTTTAATACCTACTCCGAATTTTTCTTTTGTTTCCTTTACTGCTTGCTCAATATACATATTGAATAACGTTGGGGAGAGGCTACAACCTTGTCTCTCTCCCTTCCCAACCACTGCTTCCCTCTCATGCCCCTCGACTCTTATAACTGCCATCTGGATTCTGTACAAATTGTAAATAGCCTTTCGCTCCCTGTATTTTACCCCTGCCACCTTCAGAATTTGAAAGAGAGTATTCCAGTCAGCATTGTCAAAAGCTTTCTTTAAGTCTACAAATGCTAGAAACGTAGGTTTGCCTTTGCTTAATCTATTTTCTAAGATAAGTCGTAGGGTCAGTATTGCTCTGCGTGTTCCAGCATTTCTACGTAATCCAAACTGATCTTCCCCGAGGTCGGCTTCTACCAGTTTTTCTATTCGTCGGTTAGTATTTTGCAGCCGTGACTTATTAAACTGATAGTTGGGTAATTTTCACATCTGTCAACACCTGCCTTCTTTGAGATTGGAATTATTATATTCTTCTTGAAGTCCGAGGGTATTTCGCCTGTCTCATACATCTTGCTCACGAGATGGTCGAGTTTTGTCAGGGCTGGCTCTCCCAAAGCTATCAGTAGTTCTAATGGGATGTTGTCTACTCCCAGGACCTTGTTTCGACTCAGGTCCTTCAGAGCCCTGTCAAACTCTTCACGCTGTATCATGTCTCCCATTTCATCTTCATCTGCATTCTCTTCCATTTCCATAATATTGTCCTCAAGTACATAAGCAGTCATTTTTTGTTCACTGATTACGCGACTGGAACGAGATAAAATCGTATATGTGCTATTGTAGTGAGTATCCTCTGGTACGTTCTTCACAATGATTTGCACATTGTAGATATAGAAGCGGGGAAAGAGGTGCTATTCGCTACAAGTTACGTGTCTGTAATTCAATTGGTCATGAGCGTATGTCAATAAGGAGCACATAAATTGTGTTACCGGTTTGATGATGTCCGTCCGTTCGAAGAAACCATCCTTGCGGCGTGTCCAGAAGGTGAGGTGCCCCTTGCCGTGGGTGATCAGCAGGTTGTCGTCCAGCGGGTGGAACACCGCTCCCGTCAGGTCGTCTTGCAGCGTCTAAACACAGTAACATGCCTTGTGTAACATATCAGCAAGCAAACAGACTACTCGATTAAGTTCTTTCAGTGTTATAAACACAAGGAATTATTTAATTTTATCCATTACTGCCAGTGTTGCCTCCGTGACTGTATTACTTTCGTATACAAAACAATGCCTTCCGTCACAACTTGTGATTTTATTTGAGTGCACGAGGTATTTCAAGCCCTGAGGGCTCATCTTGCAGTGCTTGATCAGTCTACACCAATTTTCAAATCTAAGTTAATGCTGATCCTGTTAAGACTACGCAGGTATAAAGGGTAGTGAAATGAAAACGACACTGTTGAAAAAAAAGTAAACAAGCAGATTATTATTCCAAAAGTAATTGTCATAACTGTTATTACATTTATCCCGCAGTGAGAGAAGACGATCAATGCCTTCAAGGAAAAATGTTTGGCATTGCCTACGAAACCATGACTGAAGAGAGGGGCGCACCTCTTCGTCCGAAGCAAAAAGACGGCTATGAACGTCTTTCTTCAGGTCTCCAAAACTTCAGAAGTCACATGGGGAGAAATCGGGGCTGTATGGAGGATGTGTAAGTGTTTCGCAGGGAAACCGCTGCAGCGTAGTCTAAACGACCTGCCAACAAAATGCCCGCCCACACGTTACCAAGGTGGTTTTGAGTACACTGTAGAAGTTGCGCTGCCAAACCTTTACACACCAATCTCTTCCCAAGAGATTTCCACATTTTTGAAGAAAGAATAGGTGCGTACCTGGCTACAATCATGGTTCCGTAGGCAACCGCAAACATTTTTCTATGATTTCATTGACAGTATTGGCTAATGGAAGACTAAATGTGTTAACAGTTATGGCTATTACTTTTGGAATAATAATCACCTTACTTACTCTCGTTTTAGTTTTACTGCCCCTTATATAATTACAAAGTGGCACATTGCGGATACAAGTTTTAAAAACTAAGACAACATAGAAAAACTGTTTACTGTTCCAAAAGCGGTTACGTGGTTTTGAAGTATACTGCGAGTGGACATATCTATGAACATCTGTACACTTTTCGTCCTACAGCACATTTGTAAACATAGTTCAAAACAAGTCAAAGTATATGAAAACGTGAAGGTGCAACCTTTCTACATATGCACATGTGTTAGTACTTCAAGGAAGGCACAAAGGTGTTACATTATTTATCAAACATAGAAGCATTTTGTAAATCAATAATTTTTATAAATATCAGATGTTATGTAACGATGGTAGTATTAAGTATTCGTTTGTTTGGAGAAAAATAAACTTTTAAAATGGCTCAAAAACTGTGGCTTTTAAACTCTGAGTTCTAATAGATCAAGTTTCCCACCATTGTTTTCTGTATGGAGTACAGTTAGGCTGTTGTGAATATCACTTAGTTTGGGTCTATTAAGTGATTATATTCGTAAACGTAATCCCGTTTTCTTTGTTGGTGGTCCAAATACCTAGTGTATTTGGTTAATTAAGATTTATACAGTAACTGGAGAGCACGAACCTCACTTATGTGTATCAGAAATAGCCTCTGAAACCAATAACACGCCATGTCATTTTTATCAAATTTAGTTTTTTTTCCAACAACTTGTTTGACGTATTGTTCTTCATGAAAATGTTAACCTTTAGCTCTCTTTTTTGACAACTTGCACTAATTTTAAATGATGTTTTCCTACTGTTTAGCATACTATTATGTTATACGAGCATTTTGGACTAGGTCTACGAGACGGAGTGGAACGCGAAATCGGACCCTTGCTTTGGCTTGCTATCCTACATTCCGACATATGATTCTCCCTGGTCATGAATGTTCACGGTATCTTGTTCTAAATTCAGCTTATTGTGGAATTTTCGATCGTAAAGGGAACCAGGTAAAAAATGAAACCAACGATCGTGGAGCTAAATAATATCCACTCAGAGTGTCTTGCTAGTTTGGACCAAGGTCGATGCAAGCAATTAAGGGAAGTCAGTAGACTTTCATCTGTCTTTTTCAATAAATGTATTTTTCAAGGGGAAACGTTCCATAATGCTCTCCAGCTTCCACAAATATTCTCGAGTGCTGACAAGTATTGCTGATTGTTCTCGACTGTTCTCGAAGGTTGAAGAATATAACTTGGAAATGTCACATATCACAGTGATCTGCACGCCAGCAAAATCTTCTTAACCGATGAGTTATGCAATCTAAAGAAACAGGAAAAACGTCGAAAATGTATCGGTTTGTAGAGAGAAATTGTGTAAACAAAGAACAGTTGTGGACCGAACAGTTTTAGCAACAAAAAATGACTTAGTTCAACAAAGAAGTAGGCGAATACGTAATATGATACCAGGGGAAGAAAAAAAAAATTGAATCAGGACGAAAGCGTGAACTTCCTAACAGAATCTCTAAATTCCTTCCATATTTCCGATATCCCCTTGCAAAAAAGCTTCTCAGCCACGTCACAGAAGCGGTAGTATTAAATGGACAAGAAAACTACGAATTCCTCGCATTTCAGTCGACTAGCATTCGGCTTTGAAAGTAGTTTCCAGTACGATTAGATTACGATCAATAAAGCGCAAGGGCAGGCATTCTAGTGTTTCGGAGTGAATTTAAAAGAATTGTGTTTCTCGCACAGACAACTACATGCAGTGTGTTCGCGTGTTGGACAACCACAAATCTTACTCATCATTGCACCGAAAGGAATACGCCAAGTATATGTAGTTTATAAGAACATATTGCGATTAAGTTAGATGCTGTACAAATGAGATAATTAATTCACATTTTTTCCAGTTGAGAAAACAAATTGAAAACTAAGACCAAGCGAAGCGGAGTTGTTTTTAGCTAGTGCAAAATATTTGTTTACACCACTTAACTAAAGGTAACAGGGAGAAAAAACGCAGAAGATTTCTGTTCAGTTCTGTCCTGATGCATCATACACAGTACAAGGGGGAGTAAGTCTCCCATTGTGTGACAGAAGTGAAGGAGGAAGATAATGTGGAAGTCATCCAGTAATGGGATCAGAATTCGACAGAATACAAAATGATCTAAGCTCAAATTAATCTGCAGTAGTCGCTGACATACCGTCAGAGTTACTGAAGTCTGTACAAGGTGTGGGAACTACACCTCAATCAAAATAACGCAGTGATTGACTGGCAGAGGGCGACGTTGTTGGTTCACGTTTATCTGTGCACACAACATGGCTGCGACAGCAACAGATGGGCGTTTTCGTTCTGGACACATTCCCACGCTGCCCTTTAACATGTAGTACTGTGTTTGATTGAAATTTTCATAATAGTCTTTCCACTTCTCTGCACACTCTCGTTACGAATTTCTGTCGCTGTCGTCATTGGCTACTGTTAGGTAGCATGACTTCCCCCCAAGAACCATGGACCTTGCCGTTGGTGGGGAGGCT
This sequence comes from Schistocerca nitens, assembly GCF_023898315.1. NCBI lineage: Eukaryota > Metazoa > Arthropoda > Insecta > Orthoptera > Acrididae > Schistocerca > Schistocerca nitens. The sequence continues at coordinate 389,153,010 of NC_064617.1, forward strand.
AGCGCGGCTCAGCGATACAGATAGCTGTACCGTAGGTGCAACCGCAACGGAGGTAAACCTGTTGAGAGGCCAGACAAACGTGTGGTTCCTGAAGAGGGGCAGCAGCGTTTTCAATAGTTGCAGGGGCAACAGTCTGGATGATTGACTGATCTGGCCTTGTAACACTAATCAAAACATCCTTGCTGTGCTGGTACTGCGAACGACTGAAAGCAAGGGGAAACTACAGCCGTAATTTTTCCCGAGGGCATGCAGTTTTACTGTATGGTTAACTGATGATGGCGTCCTCTTTGGTAAAACATTCCGGAGGTAAAATAGTCCCCCATTCGGATCTCCGGGCGGAGACTACTCAGGAGGACGTCGTTATCAGAAGAAAGAAAACTGGCGTTCTACGGATCGGAGCGTGGAATGTCAGATCCCTTAATCGAGTAGGTAGGTTATAAAATTTAAAAAGGGAAATGGATAGGTTAAATTTAGATATAGCAGGAATTAGTGAAGTTCGCTGGCAGGAGGAACAAGACTTTTGGTCAGGCGAATACAGGGTTATAAATACAAAATCTAATAGGGGTAATGCCGGAGTCGGTTTAATAATGAATAAAAAAATAGGAGTGCGGGTAAGCTACTACAAACAGCATAGTGAACGCATTATTGTGGCCAAGATAGACACGAAGCCCACGCCTACCACAGTAGTACAAGTTTATATGCCAACTAGCTCTGCAGATGATGAAGAAATTGATGAAATGTATGATGAGATAAAAGAAATTATTCAAGTAGTGAAGGGAGACGAAAATTTAATATTCATGGGTGATTGGAATTCGGTAGTGGGAAAAGGGAGAGAAGGAAACGTAGTAGGTGAATATGGATTGGGGCTAAGAAATGAAAGAGGAAGCCGCCTGATAGAATTTTGCACAGAGCACAGCTTAATCATAGCTAACACTTGGTTCAAGAATCATAAAAGAAGGTTGTATATATGGAAGAAGCCTGGAGATACTGACAGGTGACAGATTGATTATGTAATGGTAAGACAGAGCTTTAGGAACCAGGTTTTAAAGTGTAAGACATTTGCAGTGGACTCTGATCACAATCTATTGCAGGGCCGGCTAAACGCTGCACAGTGTGCAGACGTGCGGAAGTGCTGCACATGTGCGCACGTGTGCGACAGCGAGCGACAGCGACATCTGTTATTAGACATGCGTCCTAAATGAACGGCGGCGGCTCCACTTCCCTGTTTATGTGGTACAAGCAAGAGCGCAACATATCCAATCTCGTTTACCCCTGGTAACCGTAACCTTCAAAAATGGTTCAAAATGGCTCTGAGCACTATGGGACTCAACATCTTAGGTCATCAGTCCCCTAGAAATTAGAACTACTTAAACCTAACTAACCTAAGGACATCACACACACCCATGCCCGAGGCAGGAATCGAACCTGCGACCGTAGCAGTCCCGCGGTTCCGGACTACAGCGCCAGAACCGCACGGCCACCGCGGCCGACTAACCGTAACCTTAACAGAGAAGTACTGAGAAATGGCAGGTACTGTGAAAAAGCAAAGGACGGGAGATTATGTTCTCAGTCGTTTAAGAATGACTGGGAACTGCAATTCTTTTTTGTAGCCGTTGGTGAAAACTCACAGTGTTTGCTGTGCCGCCGAATAATAGGCGGCCAGCGTAAGTTTTCAATTGAAAGACACTACAATACGTATCACAAAGACGAGTGTAGTGTACTCAACAGTGAAGAACGGCAAGCAAAATTAAATGTCCTTAAGAAAGTGGATGAGACACATCAACTCGATTATCATTTCTCATGAGCAGTGATAGACGTGTTTGGATTTATTCCTTTCATAATTAAAAATTATTGTTTACTAACTGTGCATTAGTGCCTCATTCTTCTCCATGTTACATTATTATCAGGAAAGTTGGTCATTAAACCGATTGTTCCAATGTATACTTACATTTAGGTTTTTTTTTTTAATGTGTGAAGGGCTACGCTCAGCTGAAGTCGATAAAACATAACATTCATCTAATTGTCGGTTATTATGCAGATTTCAGACGTAACTGATGAAAGATATAGTAATAATGGTATTGAAATAACAGGTGATCATCGAGAGGTCTGCGGTTATGATTCTGTTCAGAGGTCAGTGAGACAGAAATTATGTGGGTGTAACTCAGGGCACCGAGAATTAGTTATAGGAAACCTTGCATTAGTTTAATGTTATTTGAAATCACGAATAAGTTTCGTTGGAAGTCGCTAAGTGCTCTCTTTCTTAAGTACTAGATCAAAAACATTACGCGTATTTACGTGCCGTCAGTCAAGCTGCCTTAATAAAAACCCACGGTTGTTAACTGTATTACTTGTCTTACTGGGTTAAACTGTTACCATAAAAGTAGACGTCTCAATGAGTAGACTGTGACAGTATTTTAAATCTTTAATACGCGAAATACCTTCCCATGGTTGGCTTGAAAGCTGTGGAAAGAGCACTAGAATGCGCCGGTACAGAGTATCCCAGCAAGTGGATAAAGCGACATCTGTGCGTAGAAACATGCACCACATGAACGCTGACGGCTGCGGCGTGCACACTATGACCCGGAAGTTGCACGCGTGCAGGAGCACCGCACGCGTGCAGAATTTCTGGCCGGCCCTGATCTATTGGTTATGAACTGTAGATTGAAACTGAAGAAACTGCAGAAATGTGGGAATTTAAGGGGATGGGACCTGGATAAACTGACTAAACCAGAGGTTGTACAGAGTTTCAGGGAGAGCACAAGGGAACAATTGATAGGAATGAGAGAAAGAAATACAGTATAAGAAGAATGGGTAGCTCTGAGGGATGAAGTAGTGAAAACAGCAGAGGATCAAGTAGGTAAAAAGACGAGGGCTAGTAGAAATCCTTGGGTAACAGCAGGAATATTGAATTTAATGGATGAAAGGAGAAAATATAAAAATGCAGTGAATGAAGCAGGCAAAAAGGAATACAAACGTCTCAAAAATGAGATCGACAGGAAGTGCAAAATGACTAAGCAGGGATGGCTAGAGGACAAAGGTAAGGATGTAGAGGCTTATCCCACTAGGAGTAAGATAGATACTGCCTACAGGAAAATTAAAGAGACCTTTGGAGAAAAGAGAATCACTTCTATGAATATCAAGAACTCAGATGGAAACCCAGTTCTAAGCAAAGAAGGGAAAACAGAAAGGTGGAAGGAGTATATAGAGCGTCTATACAAGGGCAATGTACTTCAGGACAATATTGTGGAAATGGAAGAGAATGTAGATGAAGATGAAATGAGAGATACGATACTGCGTGAAGAGTTTGACGGAGCAGTGAAAGACCTGAGTCGAAACAAGGCCTCGGGAGTAGACAACATTCCATTAGAACTACTGACGGCCTTGGGAGAGCCAGTCCTGACAAAACTCTACCATCTGGTGAGACAGATGTATGAGAGAGGCGAAATACGCTCAGACTTCAAGAAGAATATAATAATTCCAATCCCAAAGAAAGCAGGTGCTGACAGATGTGAAAATTACCGAACTATCAGTTTAATAAGTCAAGGATGCAAAATACTAACGCGAATTCTTTACAGGCGAATGGAAAAACTGGTAGAAGCCGAGCTCGGGGAAGATCAGTTTGGATTCCGTAGAAATGTTGAAACACGTGAGGCAATACTGACCCTACGACTTATCTTAGAAGCTAGATTAAGGAAAGGCAAACCTACGTTTCTAACATTTGTAGACTTAGAGAAAGCTTTTGACAATGTTGACTGGAATACTCTCTTTCAAATTCTGAAGGTGGCAGGGGTAAAATACAGGGAGCGAAAGGCTATTTACAATTTGTACAGAAACGAGATGGCTGTTATAACAATCGAGGGACATGAAAGGGAAGCAGTGCCGGCCGCTGTGGCCGTGCGGTTCTAGGCGCTTCAGTCTGGAACCGCGTGACCGCTACGGTCGCAGGTTCGAATCCTGCCTCGGACATGGATGTGTGTGATGTCCTTAGGTTAGTTAGGTTTAAGTAGTTCTAAGTTCTATGGGACTGATGACCACAGATGTTAAGTCCCATAGTGCTCAGAGCCATTTGAACCAAAGGGAAGCAGTGGTTGGGAAGGGAGTGAGACAGGGTTGTAGCCTCTCCCCGATGTTATTCAATATGTATATTGAGCGAGCAGTAAAGGAAACAAAAGAAAAATTCGGAGTAGGTATTAAAATCCATGGAGAAGAAATAAAAACTTTGAGGTTCGCCGATGACATTGTAATTCTGTCAGAGACAGCAAAGGACTTGGAAGAGCAGTTGAACTGAATGGATAGTGTCTTGAAAGGAGAATATAAGATGAATATCAACCAAAGCAAAACGAGGATGTAGTCTAATTAAGTCGGGTGATGCTGAGGGAATTAGATTAGGAAATGAGGCACTTAAAGTAGTAAAGGAGTTTTGCTATTTGGGGAGCAAAATAACTGAAATAACAGATGATGGTCGAAGTAGGGAGGATATAAAATGTAGGCTGGCAATGGCAAAGAAAGCGTTTTTGGAAAAGAGAAATTTGTTAACATCGAGTATAGATTTAAGTGTCAGGAAGTCGTTTCTGAAAGTATTTGTATGGAGCGTAGCCATGTATGGAAGTGAAACATGGACGGTAACTAGTTTGGACAAGAAGCGAATAGAAGCTTTCAAAATGTGGTGCTACAGTAGGACGCTGAAGATTAGATGCCCGCATCTCGTGGTCGTGCGGTAGCGTTCTCGCTTCCCACGCCCGGGTTCCCGGGTTCGATTCCCGGCGGGGTCAGGGATTTTCTCTGCCTCGTGATGGCTGGGTGTTGTGTGCTGTCCTTAGGTTAGTTAGGTTTAAGTAGTTCTAAGTTCTAGGGGACTTATGACCACAGCAGTTGAGTCCCATAGTGCTCAGAGCCATTTGAACCATTTTTTTTGAAGATTAGATGGATAGATCATATAACTAAATAGGAGGTATTGAATAGGACTGGGGAGAAGAGAAGTTTGTGGCACAACTTGACTAGAAGAAGGGATCGGTTGGTAGGACATGTTCTGAGGCATCAAGGGATCACCAATTTAGTATTGGAGGGCAGCGTGGAGGGTAAAAATCGTAGAGGGAGACCAAGAGATGAATACACTAAACAGATTCAGAAGGATGTAGGTTGCAGTAGGTGCTGGGAGATGAAGAAGCTTGCACAGGATAGAGTAGCATGGAGAGCTGCATCAAACCAGTCTCAGGACTGAAGACCACAGCAACAACAGGTAGCATGACTGCTGATGGGCTGTTGATACGCCATTTGTACTCTAGCTGCCAGCTGTGAAGTCACTGGTGCTCATGGGATCGCTATGAATAACTGGAAAAGTTTTGTTTCAAGTCGTTCTGTTTGGGATATATTGTGTAATGGTATCACAGCTGGTTTCTAGTATCTGTAAATAATCATCTTCATTTTTGTTTAGTTTTGCTCTGGTTGGTGTAGATATGTCTTTTGTGTGCAGTGATACATGTTTCAGTGATGGAGTCATAGTTTCATTTGAAATATTGACAAAATTGGCTTAAATTGTGGCCCTAGTTTGGAAGATCAGGTGCTTGCCTGAAACAGACCACGGTTGTTGGAAGCTATGACATTCGCTCTTCAAGTCATCATAGAAACAAGAAGTGCTGAAAGGAACGCGAAGAAGATACTTGAAGATGAAGAAATGCAGCGCAGTGAAGACTGTGCTTCTACAATGTTCTGAGGCACAATTTAATATGACTCATATACTCTGTTTCAATTTCCCACGAGCTAGATTTTTCAGAATTTAGGTGGACATATCTCCTTCGATGACGATCACATAGACTTTAGGAAATGTAAAGGCACCAGACAGGCAGTTCTGATATTACGACTGATGATGAAGAAAGACTGAAGAAAAAAAAGACACGTTGATAGAATCTGTCGATCTGGGAAAAGCGTTCGATAATGTCTTATGGTGCAAGATGTTCGAAATTCTGAAAAAATATGGATAATGTAGAGGAAAAGACGGGTAATATGAACTATGTACAGCCGGCCGGTGTGGCCGTGCGGTTAAAGGCGCTTCAGTCTGGAACCGCGTGACCGCTACGGTCGCAGGTTCGAATCCTGCCTCGGGCATGGATGTGTGTGATGTCCTTAGGTTAGTTAGGTTTAAGTAGTTCTAAGTTCTAGGCGACTCATGACCTCAGAAGTTAAGTCGCATAGTGCTCAGAGCCGTTTGAACTATGTACAGGAGCCAAGAGGAAACAATAAGAGTGGAAGACCAAGAACGAAGTGTTCGGATTAAATAGGGTCTAAGATAGGGAAGGTACAGATGAGTGGAATATACGCTGCAGGATGCAGAAATACTTAACTTGGTGCTGAAAGGAGCGTTAGACGGGATATACAGGGTGTTTCAAAGTCTTTGCCTCAAACGTCAAGGGGTAGCAGATCACTTCATTGTGTACAACTTTTTTCTTAGGGACAAAATATTCACTGACACTTCCGGTGACGCTAGGTGTCCTTTAGTATTTACTAATGCTGGCGCGACAAGACTTCACCAAACTACCAGATCTTACTAATCAGGCATGCTGCCTACTAAACATTCCGGTAAATTGATCGATTTTGAACAAGAAAAGCACAAGGATGAATGTCTCTAAGCACAGAAACACATTTTAGAAGAGAATCAGGTATTTTAATTTTCCTCTGTCCCACATCCCACCCTCATTCACATTGTATTATTCTCCCTCTGCTTTTTTTCTTCAATCTCTTTATATTCAGTTAAATCTTAGGAGTAGTTACGTAGTATAATGTGATGTAGGGTGGCTGTACATTAAACTGCACAACGTAAGAGAATTGAAGTTCCAATTTTCCGAAACCTAATAATTTTCTCCCATTGCGAGAAAGAAATTCGAAATTTGGCTCGAACGTGTCTACCACCTTCCTGTGTAATGATGCAAATCTTGTCGCCCTACGATGTAAACCTCGGGCTCGGAGGCGCTTCAATTGGACATGTAAAAAAAAAAACAGAAGCGATACGAAAAAGCCTCAGGAGATTTTACAAAGGGCGAGAATGAAACCTCAGCTTCCTTTGGGAACTTCATTTCCACACATTTCGTGGTCGCAAATTAAGAGTTCGCAGTGTGATGTGCAACAGGACGACGTTCTTGACAATCCTTGAGACCGATGACAACCCCCCCTCCCCCCCGGGGTGATGCAACCCTTCTGTAAGGACGTCCAGGGGCTACATCCTCACTGAGCGCAATCTCACCTCACCGTAATTTTTTTGCTTTGGTATAAAGGGTGCAACTGCTAGGGACCATTCTCATTATTCGACGAAATTTGAACATGAGTCGCCTTCATGTGGAGTCATAAAAGAAGGAAAGAAATTTATGAATGTATTGTGGATCTTAATAATAATAATAATGATAACAATAATAATTGTGAAAATGGCCAACAGTAGTGTTGCGGGTTGATATTTGTAATTATAGACACTCTGGAAATATTGATTATCCTTGAATTAATGTTTTATATTCCATGATGTACGTTCCTTGGAGAGAAATAAAATTAATGTTGTATTGGAATCACGGTGTTGTGTGTCCGTAATATTTTGGTGCCGAAACCCAGGAAGAAATTGCGATTTCCTGCGTGATTTCAACAATTAACGGCTTACTTCACGCTGTAGGAAACAAGAGACGACGTCGGACCGCATCACAAGCTAAGTCCATTCCAATATAATATGATCGCATGAACTGGATGCTTCAAAACAATTTTTGCTGTTTTGTATTACAAGCCTGAAACTTGCACTCAGAGTAGCTAGTTTTGTTAAAAGGTTTTCGTTCACTTACGTTTGGGCATACGCTGCTTGTTAAACGTTTAAGCTGTTCACAAGCGCACTCGTAAACAATCTTACAACAGCCGTCTTTAGTAAGACATAATGCAGGACGAATCAGAGATACAGTTAGCAAACTTCAAAAGAAAGCGAACTAGGGAGAGGACAAATGCTACGCGGTTTTGTGCGGCTGTTGATGCTCTTACCATAGAAAGCCCGTTTGATGATTTTGAACATTACAGGGAGCGTCTTCAAGAAACTCTAGAGAAGCTCGTTTCATTAGATGACACTATTCATATGTTTCTCTTTGACGATGAATACAATGCAGACGTTCTGAGCTGTGAGGAATATATAGAATAAGTCAAATGCGCCATACAGAAGGCTACAAAAGCAATTGATTACAGGCTTTCAGCCACAACGTCGCAGATGAATATCACGTCACCACCAGTGCTCACACAACCAACTGTATTACACTCTGTCAAGCTACCAGCAATTAAGCTTGAGTCATTTTGTGGAGATGTCGAAATGTGGTCCCGCTTCTGGGAACAATTTGAATCGACCATTGATAAAGACCCATCCCTTTCTACAGTAAACAAACATGTTTTCCTACGAGGGTATCTGTCAGGCGAACCGAAGTTGCTAGTAGATAGAATACCTATAACGGCTTACACGTATGAAGAAACAAAGAAAATTTTATTGAACAGATACGGAGATAGCAATCGCATTATACAGGCGCACCTCGATTATTTGGATGCGCTAAAGCCTGTACAGTCAGCGACACCTGAAACGCTGAACAGTACATTCCTGGAATGTAAGCGTCGTATTCAAGCACTGCGTGCCTTAGGAGAAGACGTCGTGGCATATGGTAAAATTCTCACTCCCAAAATTCTGCGTGCATTTCCCGCTGAAACGTGCCAGAAATGGGTCATTCATGCTAGAAGAACCGAAGTAGCGGAAGGAGATGTACTGAAACTACTTAACGTTTTGGAAGAAGAAGTTCGTGGTGCTCTCACTGCACAAAAGATTCGTACAGAATATCAGTCATCTCCTAGCTTCACGCCCACTGCAGTAGCGCTTCACGTAAATTCAAAGCAAGCGAAAAATCCGCGTAAGCCTAAACGAGAAGTACCGGTACAACCATATTGCGTATTTTGCGAAGCTCGCTCTCATTGGGCCCAAGACTGTAACATAGTAACTGACAGCCAACAACATATCGATAAACTAAAGCAAGATAATCGCCGTTTTATATGTCTAAACCGAGGTCATAATGCTAGAAACTGCAGTAAGAAGGGCAAGGTCTCGTGTTCTAAGTGCAAGAAAAGTCATCACAATGTACTGACATTGCTGCCTCTTCTTCATCTTCTCAGAAAATTAGCTCTACATCTGTAGGGAGAATCGACGTAAGTGCAGCAGGTTTTACTTATCTTCAGACAGCTCGAGTTTGGGTCAGTGGACCCGCAGGGATTAAGGAAACTTACTCGCTGCGTTCTGGATAGCGGTAGTCAGTCAAGCTTCGTTTCCAAGTTCCTGATTGATGAGCTAGGTTTAAGAACTACAGAACACCGTGATCTATCTGTCAACGCCTTTGAAATGCCATCCGCAACTTCAACGCATCGTAGAGTCGTAGAATTCACACTACAGGGTACATGGACTAATTCCAAGACGTCTATGACTGCGTTTGAAAGCACATACTCATTTTCCGCGCACCCAACTGTGCCTTCCGATTTAAGAAAACTTTTACGCACACGGGGACTTCAGTTTGCAGACCTAAGGGATGGTACAGAAGATCTTCCCATCGAGATTCTTATCGGAGCAGATTACTATTGGAAAATCGTTAAAGATTCCCCTCCGATTCGACTAACGTCATCAGTTGTTCTGGTACCTTCCATTCTAGGTTGGATTCTTAGTGGAAGCAAATCAAGCACCACGGCTAACCCTGTGACGGCAAACTACATCAGTTTAGAGACAGCGACAACAACAGACGATATTTTACGTCGTTTCTGGGATTTAGAAACAATGGGAATCACAGAAGATGAAACAACAACTCTGAATCAGAAGGAATTGGCGTTATTGCAAGATTTCTCAAAATCCTACTGCATCGAAGACAAAAGAAGAGTGGTGTCTTTCCCCAGAAAACCCAACGTTATGTTATCTAATAATCTTCAGCAAGCAGAGAAGAGATTTGCTTCACTGGAGAAAAAATTTACGAAGGGCAAGCAAGACGCACAAGTACCTCGCCCAGCAAGCCATCACTTGGAAATTCATCGCCCCACACGCGCCTTGGTGGGGAGGATTCTGGAAACGGATGGTGGATCTGTCAAACGCTGCCTGAGAAAAGTTTTAGGACAGTCACAGTTGGACGAAGAAGGTCTCAACACAATCCTGGTCAGCACAGAAGCAGCACTAAACTCTAGACCAATTACGCAAGGGGGAGAGGAATCTGAGCCACTGACGCCAGCACATTTCCTTGTAGGTGATCGACTCACAACACTACCTACTGGTCCAGAATCACCAGTTAGAAAGGACTTGTCCAAGGAATTTAAACGGTTGCAGAAGATGGTAGAACACTTCTGGAGCAGGTGGAAGAAAGAATATCTGATCCTGCTCAAAAACTTCCATGAAACTCATCAACCAAGGCCAGGTTCAGGAAGACTCCAGCTGGGTGATGTTCTTCTACAAGAGGATGTTCGTCCACGACACATGTGGAGGAAGGCGCGGATAGAAGATCTTCATGAAGGAAGAGATGGGAAAATACGAACTGTAACCTTACGAACTTCAGAAGGATCCATATTCTCACGTCCCGTTCAACTCATCATTTCTCTAGAAGTTGACCAGTGTGGGAAGGGTGTTTCGGGTTGATATTTGTAATTATAGACACTCTGGAACTTTTGATTATCGTTGAATTAATGTTTTATATTCCATGATGTACGTTCCTTGAAGAGAAATAAAATTAATGTTGTATTGGAAACACGGTGTTGTGTGTCCGTAGTAAGTAGCTTCTAGTGTGCAAATGATACTTAAAATAGAAATTAAGAAAAAAAAATTAAAGAAAGTTCAAAGCATGCTATCGTTATTGCCGATTACAGGATGCAGAAATACAATCTCACAATTAGGTCAGATCAGTGTAGGAGACATCAAATCCAGAAAAATTTTCAAATAAACACAGATCGGAAAATCACCATTGTAGAACAACGAGTATAAAACTACAGAAATATATGCGAAGAGCACACAGAAGTTTGTCTGGTAACCGGACATGTTTGGGTGTACAGATTGACAGTGCAGCTTATTATTTAACCAAATTATTGGTATTACTACAATTTTAGCGTAGCAGATTTACTAGTCAAGCTTTATCGAGTAAACATCAAAGAAAATTGAAATCTAACGCGTCACAGTGGACAAGAATTAAAATTTAATCTAGTTCTGAGAATTCAGCTGAAAATATTATGTTCAGTTAACACAGCCAGTTACTGTGCTCTCAAGCATAACAGGAATGTCTAGGGCCAAGCGTATACTTCCGCATGCTTATCGCTGAACGGCTGCCGTTTAATCGCCGTAGCTCCACAACGGTAAATTTCCGACCTCACTCTGACATTCTTGTCAGTTGTTTTCCCCCACGGTAAATGGTTAGATGTTGTCTTACGACGATCTAACAAGGTGAAAATCGAAACTTCCTATCAGATTAAAACTTTCTGCCGTACTGAGACTCGAACTCGAGACCTTTGCCTCCGGTGAGCAAGTGCTCTACTAACTGAGCTACCCAAGCACGACTCACGACCCGTCCTCACAGCTTCAATTCCGCCAATACCTCGTCTCCTACCTTTCAAACTTCACAGAAGTTCTCCTGAGAAACTTGCAGGACTAGCACTACTGGAAGAAAGGATATTGCGGAGACATGGCTTATCCACAGCCTGAAGGATGTTTCCAAAATGAGATTTTCACTCTGCAGCGGAGTGTGCGCTGTTTTTGAAACTTCCTGGCAGATTAAAACTATGTGCCGGACCGAGACTCGAACTCGGGATCTTTGCCTTTAGCGAACAAGTGCTTTACCAACTGAGCTATCCAAGCACGATTCACGACCCGCTCTCACAGTTTCAATTCCGCCAGTACCTCGTCTCCTACCTTCAAAACTTCAGAGAAGTTCTGCGAAACTTACAGGACTAGCACTACTGGAAGAAAGGATATTGCGGAGACATGGCTTCGCCACAGCCTGGGGAATGTTTCCAGAATGAAATTTTCACTCTGCTGCTTCGTGTGCGCGGAATTGAAGCTGAGAGGACGGGTGGTGAGTCGTGCTTGGGTAGCTCAGTTGGCAGAGCACTTGCCCGCGAAAGCAAAGGTCCGGAGTTCGAGTCTCGGTCCGGCATACAGTTTTAATCTGCCAGGAAGTTTCAAAATCAGCGCACACTCCGCTGCAGAGGGAAAATTTCCTTCTGGAAGGTGAAAATCGGTTAACACGATAAATAAATACCAAAGAACTTCTGCAGTTATTTTACATTGATATTCACAAATTAAGCTACTTTCAGAGTGGAGGGGAACTACAGTGCTGCATCTGACACCTGTGATCGTGGTGGCTGCTGTCAATGGAGCTCACAATGTGGAACGCGGTAGCGAATGTCATCAAAAGCGTGCAACGCGAGACACTTGGTGCAGTAAGCGGGCAGCGCGCGTCGGTACTTACGGCGACTTTGCCGAGCAGGTGCCCCCACTGCCACTGCCACACGGAGAGGATGCGCTCGCGGCCGCCGTCCACCGCCAGGACGTAGCTGCCGCCGTTCTTCGCCGTCCGGGGGAAAGACTGAGATCACACATCACTCGCCACTACCCGCTCTGGCTGCCAAGCGGGGAACTAGCGGCGCAGTCGCAGACGGAGCAGTCTGCTTCTCAGCACTAACGCTACATAATAGCTAAGCTCTCTGGACAAAGTGTTAGTCACCTCCAATGGACAAAACGGCAAAACCGTGCAACACAGCCTCTACTCTTAATAACAGCCCCAATTTGGCGAGGAAGGCAAGTTTCTTCAGGTTTCGCATCGATTATCAGATCAAGTACACGTAAAGTAAACGTAAACTCCGTCCACAGGCCTTGGTTGGCCCATCCGTGTCGACATGCCGCCGTGTCATACTCCTCCACTATCGGCACTGAATGCGGTGTGGAGGGCCGACGCACCACTACACCCGCGGTCGTTAGTTTTCGTGACCTGCAGCCGCTACCACTCGGCCAAGTAACTCCCTAACTGGCTTCAGGAGGCTGAGTGCATCCCATTCCATTCGTTTCACTACGGAAAGAATACTTACAAGGGAAGCTCCCCATCGCAACCCCCTCAGATTTAGTTATAAGTTGGCACAATGGATAGGCCTTGAAAAACTGAACACAGGTCAATCGAGGAAACAGGAAGAAGTTGTGTGGAACTATGAAAAAAATAAGCAAAATAAATAAACTGAGTAGTCCATGTGCAAGATAGGCAACATCAAGGATAACGTGAACTAAGGAGCGCCGTGGTCCCGTGGTTAGTGTGAGCAGCTGCGGAATGAGACGTCCTTGGTTCAATTCTTCCCTCGAGTGAAAAGTTTACTTTCTTCATTTTCGCAAAGTTATGATCTGTCCGTTCGTTCATTGACGTCTCTGTTCACGGAAAAATTTGAAAACGTTAAAAACATATGTTTTGACAGAACACAGGGAAAACTGTGCGACTGTGAAACTGTTGCATTCATTTGTTGAAGTTTATGTGACAAACTCTTATGTTTTCATCACTTTTTGGGAGTGATTATCACATCCACAAGAAAACCTAAATCAGGCAAGGTAGAAGAATCTTTTTACCCATTCACCAAGTGTACAAGTTAGGTGGGTCGACAACATATCCCTGTCATGTGACGCACATGCTGTCACCAGTGTCGTATAGAATATATCAGACGTGTTTTCCTGTGGAGGAATCGGTTGACCTATGACCTTGCGATCAAATGTTTTCGGTTCCCATTGGAGAGGCACGTCCTTTCGTCTACTAATCGCACGGTTTTGCGGTGCGGTCGCAAAACACAGACACTAAACTTATTACAGTGAACAGAGACGTCAATGAACGAACGAACAGATCATAACTTTGCGAAAATAAAGAAAGTAAACCTTTTCACACGAGGGAAGACTTGAACCAAGGACCTCTCGTTCCGCAGCTGCTCACGCTAATCACGGGACCACGGCGTTCCTGAGTTCAGACTATCCTTGATGTTGCCTATCTTGCCCATGGACTACTCAGTTTGTATATTTTGCTTATTTTTTTCATAGTTCTACACAACTTCTTCCTGTTTTCTCGATTGATCTGTGTTCAGTTTTTCAAGGCCTATCCACTGTGCCAAATCATAACTAAATCTGAGGGGGGTATGATGGGGAGGTTCCCTTGTTAGTAGTACCAGGAATCGGACTCGGGTCTTCCGAATGGCAATGAGCTGCCCTGACGCGTAGTGACTAGATTCAGCAGAGCTGTCAAATTGCGGGAATGCTGATCGCTACTTTTCACTCGTTGTTCCAAATAGTCCCGCATGTTTCTATGAGATCAAGACTGGGTCGTTTAGTGGGTTAATGCGACACTGTTTCCGAATATTAGGCAAACCACAAACGTATGCGTACAATGCAGTGAACATAGTCACCTTAGAATGCGGGAGTGTCCACGGTATACTCAACACGAACGTGTAGAAGAAAGAGCAGCATTGGGTCACCAACACTCTTGAAACAAACATCCCGGTTTACGTTCATGGTTTCTAGGATGAGGCCCGCCGGTGTGGTCGTGCGGTTCTAGGCGCTTCAGTCTGGAACCGCGTGACCGCTACGGTCGCAGGTTCGAATCCTGCCTCGGCCATGGATGTGTGTGATGTCCTTAGGTTAGTTAGGTTTAAGTAGTTCTAAGTTCTAGGGCACTGATGACCACAGATGTTAAGTCCCATGGTGCTCAGAGCCATGTGAACCATTTTTTTCTAGGATGAGCAAACCCAAGTCATGGTACGAAAGACATCTCCAAAATAGTATTAGAAAGCTACCTCCGGTTGAACTACATCGTTCACACTGCGGGTTACATGTCTCGCTAGGCTGTCAATGCACTCGACGCCTTGGATCACTTGAAAAAAAGCCAAATAGCGATTCGACATGCTCCCAGACAGCTATTTGTCCAGTTTGTGTTATTTGGCCCACAGAAGGCTTGCAGTTTCATGTGCCGCTGTCAGCATTGGCCTTTTGCGTGCTACACACTTCGAAACGTGCATCACAAGTAATTTACTTCTCAATTTTCACTCGGATACTAGCTGAGATGGACGTGTATCAACTGACATTACCAGTTATTGTGTCCGCCCACGGTAGCTGAGTGGTCGGTAGCTCAGCGTGTCCGGTCGGAGGGTTAGCTGCCCTCTGTAATAAAAAAAACTGAGTTAATCGATCAACAACGAACTTAAACGGATGTCTTACGATGTCCGCCCCGAGCAGATACAAAGAACGAAGACGAACAAAAAGAAAGACGGCACGGTAGCTCAGCGTGTTCGGTCAGAGGGTTAGCAGCCCTCTGTAATAAAAAAACTGAGCTAATCGATCAACAACGAACTTAAACGGATGTCTTACTACGTCCACCCCGAGCCGATGCAACGAACAAAAGCGAACAATGTGAGATTAAAAGAAAAAAGTGGTCATCGCGACAGAATGTCAACCAAAGGCCCAGGTTCGATTCCTGGCTGGGTTGGAGATTTTCTCCGCCCAGGCCCTGGGTGTTGTGTTGTCCTAACCATCATCATTTCATCCCCATCGACGCACAAGTCGCCGAAGTGGCGTCAAATCGAAAGACTTGCACTCGGCGAACGGTCTACCCGACGAGAGGCCCTAGTCACACTACATTTCCTTTTTTTTTTACCAATTATTGTTTGGTATGAATCCGGTTGTCAATGACACGATAACACACTCGTCTCCAGTCCTTGTAGGGTAGTATTACGCCGTGTTACTTGTCTGTAAGTGGTGCACCATTCCCTGTTGACGTACTGGACAGTCGACGTTGACACACCATCAAATCTAGCAATCTTAATTCACGCTATGATTATGGGAACTCTCAAATGCGATAGCTGCCTTATGTTCACGTCTTCACAGCGACACGTTACTGTATGTATCCATACAACCGACTAGCACACACCCATTACTTCACTTATTTTATTTGCGTCAGTGGCTGTATGTCAGACGTCCGCCTGGAACCAGTTTTAACACCGTGTACAACGCTCCTGAGCGACCAGTGTGGTCTTTTAAGAGGTGACTAATATTTTCTCCAATAAGCCTATAAGAGTCATTCCAAGCAGGTTTAATGACAGTAAAATATTTTCTTTAATATAACTGGCCAGAGCTAATACTTTTTTCTTTTTACATACAAAACCATGTAAAACGTTGTTCATAATTTATGTTTCACGCTTTTTTATTTATACTGAAGAAACATTATAATACATAATTCTACTGCTCCGAGACACACTGGAAGCCCTGGAACCACTGTCTCGCAACGTGCCACTAGAAGAACCCAGAAAAAATGGCACAGTTCATTTATAAGGTTTGTGGAAGCGCACGGCAACACTGGACCATTGTATGACACAGTGGCGATTTAGCGTAGGCTCTTCCAGTGTGGTCAACGAGTCTGAATGACGAAGAACTAATTAGCAGAAACTATCGTAAGGAAAGTGAAGAACACGGTGTTCGATGACCATCGTATCACAATCAAGGAAAAAGATTAAAATCAGTCATGGATCACTTTTCGGCATCTTGGACGACATTTTGAACACAACAAAGGTTGCCTGTTCATAGCTTTTACGACATTTTGAAGGTCGCTGACTGTCCATATAGGACGAAAAGATCCCCCCCCCCCCCGATCCGAGCTAGCAGCTTAAATGTTCGAATGAAGAAATTCCGTTTTAGACTGTGAAAGTATTATTTATTGCGATTGCAGTTTCGACAAATGGTCATTGTCAAGCATTCAGAAAGGAATCAATTACCAGGTAAAATTCATTACGATTAAAAAATTAATAAACATTTAAAACTGAAAATTCGAAGCTTCCTTCGTGGGATATTAGGATCTATTCAACATAAACTTGTGCTGGAACATATTTTCCAGCAGTGTAAAACCAGATACATGCGTGATGACTGGGTGTTGTGTGATGTCCTTAGGTTAGTTAGGTTTAAGTAGTTCTAAGTTCGAGGGGACTGATGACCATAGATTTTAAGTCCCATAGTGCTCAGAGCCATTTGAACAATTTTTGAACCAGATACATGTAGTGGTGTAAATCTACCCACTGTTCTGTACACCATACGAAACACGCGAAAAAGATGATAATATAACGGCAAACAGCTAACACAATAGTAAAAACAACTTCCACTATAAACAGTACAGTCAAAAATGTTCAAATGTTCAAATGTGTGTGAATTCCTAAGAGACCAAACTGCTTAGGTCATCGGTCCCTAGACTTACACACTACTTAAACTAACTTAAACTAACCTATGCTAAGAAAATCACACATCCGTCCCCGAGGGAGGACTCGAACACCCGGCGACAGGGGAAGTCTAAAAATTGTGGATGGATCAAAATGGCGTTATTTTATAGTGAAAGTCGTTGTAGCTTCGAATTTTCAGATTCGAACGTTTGTTAGTTTCTCAGCCATAGTCTATGTTCAGAACAAAATTTTCTCTTTGCATCAGAGTGTGCGCTGATAGGAAACTTCCGGGCTGGTTAATACCGT
The DNA here is from genome assembly GCF_023898315.1 of Schistocerca nitens. Taxonomy (NCBI): domain Eukaryota; kingdom Metazoa; phylum Arthropoda; class Insecta; order Orthoptera; family Acrididae; genus Schistocerca; species Schistocerca nitens. Next base: position 389,170,545 of record NC_064617.1, read on the forward strand.
ATGCCAGACCGAGACTCGAACTCAGACGCATGGCTTTCACGGGTAAGTGCTCCACCGACTGAGCCACCCAAACACGACTCAGTACATGGCCTCACAGCTTTACTTCCGATAGTACCTCAACTCCTACCTTCCAGACTTCACAGAAGTTCTCCTGTGAAACTTACAAGAGTAGTTCACCTGGAAGAAAGGATTTTACGGAGACATTACTTACAAGGGAACCTCCCCATCGCACCCCCCTCAGATTTAGTTATAAGTTGGCACAGTGGATAGGCCTTGAAAAACTAAACACAGATCACTCGAGAAAACAGGAAGAAGTTGTGTGGAACTATGAAAAAAATAAGCAAAATATTCAAACTGAGTAGTCCATGCGCAAGATAGGCAGCATCTAGGGTACTATGAACTTGAGAGCGCCGTGGTCCCGTGGTTAGCGTGAACATCGGCGGAACGAGAAGTCCTTGGTTCAAGTTTTCCTTCGAGTTAAAATTTTTTAATTTCAGACAATTATCAAAGTTCAGGCACACACACATAATCAACTTCGCTCTCAAAAATTGCAGGACATGTTCAGATTCGCTTGGACATATGCAGGATTTGACGGTCTACTCACGGAAAAATTTAAAAACGTTAAAAACATGTGTTTCGACAGAGCACAGGGAAAACCGTGCGACTGTGAAACTGTTGCATTCATTTGTTGAAGTTTATGTGACAAGCTCTTATGTTTTCATCACTTTTTTGGGAGTGATTATCACATCCACAAGAAAACCTAAATCGGGCAAGGTAGAAGAATCTTTTTACCCATTCGCCAAGTGTGCAAGTTAGGTGGGTCGACAACATATCCCTGTCATGTGACGCACATGCTGTCACCAGTGTCGTATAGAATATATCAGACGTGTTTTCCTGTGGAGGAATCGGTTGACCTATGACCTTGCGATCAAATGTTTTCGGTTCCCATTGGAGAGGCACGTCCTTTCGTCTACTAATCGCACGGTTTTGCGGTGCGGTCGCAAAACACAGACACTAAACTTATTACAGTGAGCAGAGACGTCAATGAACGAGCGGACAGATCATAACTTTGCGAAAATAAAGAAATTAAACTTTTCACTCGAGAGAAGACTTTAACTTGAACCAAGGACCTCTCGTTCCGCAGCTGCTCGCGCCACCCACGGGACCACGGCGTTCTTGAACTTACATTCTCCTTGTTGTTGCATATTTTGCGCATGGACTACTCAGTTTGAATATTTCGCTTATTTCTTTCATAGTTCCACACAACTTCTTCCTGTTTTCTCGATCGATCTGTGTTCAGTTTTTCAAGGCCTATCCACTGTGCCAACTTATAACTAAATCTGAGGGGGGTGCGATAGGGAGGTTTCCTTGTTAGGCCCAGCCTACAGGGGCGTTTCTAGAATGAAATTTTCACTCTGCAGCAGAGTGTGCGCTGATGTAAAATTCCTGGCAGTTTAAAATTGTGACCTACACCTAGACTCGAACTCGGGATCTTTGCCTTTCGCGGGGAACTATTCTACCGACTGAACTACCGAAGCACTAGTCATGTCTCGCCTTTCCGAGGCTGTGGCTAAGCCACGTCCCCACAGTATCCTTTCTTCAGGAGTAGAAGGTTCTCAAGTGAATTTCTGTGAAGTTTGGAAAGTAGGAGATGAGGTACTAGTGGAAGCAGAGCTCTAAGGGTGGGCCTTGAGTCGTACTTAGATATCTGTTAGTAGAGCACTATCCCGCGAAAAGGCACAGATACAGAGTTCGAGTCTCGGTCTGGCACACAGTTTTAACCTGCCAGGAAGTTTCATAATGTATAATTTTGGTGAATGGTTCCTCACAGAATGCTGGACAATGCTGGCAGCCATCTGCAGAATGATGGCATGATTTTCGAGGTGGAACGTTTCGTGAGCAGTCGAAATGAAGACGTCTAGTATCTGATTCACAATCAAGTCTTCCACCCCTGGGAAAAAATTGTGTCTTTGAAGGATGAACGTGCGGGAAGGATTAAGACCATCACCAGGACTTTTGCTCGCGGCTTCTGTTTCGAGGTGATAGTTACAACTTTATGACTACCCCTCATATGTGGGGAAATGATGAAATAGTGCATTTTATTGATCCGTCTACATTTACATGTCTTCTCACTGAGCAACAATCTGATGTTTTGAACACCTGTCGTTCGATTAACGTGCCGTTAACAACCCACATTAAGGCTTAAGGCCTTACATACAGCCCCCCCATCCCCCCTCCCTCCCCCCCCCCCCGCCCCTCCTCCGCGCCGCCACACCTGTCCTCCAACGCATAGAAACCAAGGAGGGTGGTGACGTGTGGCGTAGGAAGGGCATTGCTGCTGCTGCTGCCGCAGTGGAACCACACTGTACTATAATGAGATTTTCACACTGCAGCGGAGTGTGCGCTGATAGGAAACTTCCTGGCAAATTAAAACTGTGTGCCGAGTCCGAGTCTCGGTCCGGCACACAGTTTTAATCTGCCAGGAAGTTTCACACTGTGCTATTCTAAGCTATACTCACGAGCTGCGAGAAGGCGACGGCGGAAGCGGCCACCTCGAGTTCGCCCATGCCGAACACGTAGAGCGTCAGCAGCGTCTCGGTGCTCCAGATGCGGATGTGCGCTTGCGTCTTGCGGCTGCGGCCCGCGCGCTGCCCGGACGCCACCATCTCGCGGGACGGGTGCAGGTCCATGCTGAACACACGGGGAGTAAGGCACACGACTGGTGGTCAAGTAAACAAAGAACGGACGTGCAGTACATAGGGTGTCCCAGGCGAGTGGTCAGTATTCGCTGACATAACGGCAACATTATTTGAAACAAGAAACATTGTATGTATACAGTGTGGTCCATTGATAGTGACCGGGCCAAATCTCTCAAGAAATCAGCATCAAACGAAAAAACTACAAACAACGAAACTCGTCTAGTTTGAAGGGGGAAACCAGATGGCGCTATGGTTGGCCCGCTAGATGGCGCTGACATAAGTCAAACGGATATCAACTGCGTTTTTTTTTAATAGGAACCCCCATTTTTATTACATATTCGTGTAGCACGTAAAGAAATATGAATGTTTTAGTTGGACCACTTTTTTCGTTTTGTGATAGATGGCGCTGTAATAGTCACAAACGTATAAGTACGTGGTATCACGTAACATTCCGCCAGTGCGGACGGTATTTGCTACGCGATACATTACCCGTGTTAAAATGGACCGTTTACCAATTGCGGAAAAGGTCGATATCGTGTTGATGTGCGGCTATAGTGATCAAAATGCCCAACGGGCGTGTGCTATGTATGCTGCTCGGTATCCTGGACGACATCATCCAAGTGTCCGGACCGTTCGCCGGATAGTTACGTTATTTAAGGAAACAGAAAGTGTTCAGCCACATGTCAAACGTCAACCACGACCTGCAACAAATGATGATGCCCAAGTAGGTGTTTTAGCTGCTGTCGCGGCTAATACACACATCAGTAACAGACAAATTGCGCGAGAATCGGGAATCTCAAAAACGTCGGTGTTCAGAATGCTATATCAACATCGTTTGCACCCGTACCATATTTCTGTGCACCAGGAATTGCATGGCGACGACTTCGAACGTCGTGTACAGTTCTGCCACTGGGCACAAGAGAAATTAGGGGACGAAGAACAGATTTTTTGCACGCGTACTATTTAGCGACGAAGCGTCATTCACCAACAGCGGTAACGTGAACCGGCATAATATGCATTATTGGGCAACGGAAAATCCACGATGGCTGCGACAAGTGGAACATCAGCGACCTTGCCCGGTTAATGTGTGGTGAAGCATTATCGGAGGAAGGATAATTGCCCCCATTTTATCGATGACAATCTAAATGGTGCAATGTATGCTGATTTCCTACGTAATGTTCTACCGATGTTACTACAAGATGTTTCACTGCATGACAGAATGGCGATGTCCTTCCAACATGATGGATGTCCGGCACATAGCTCGCGTGTGGTTGAAGCGGTATTGAATAGCATATTTCATGACAGGTGGATTGGTCGTCGAAGCACCATATCATTGCCTGCACGTTCACCGGATCTGACGTCCCCGGATTTCTTTCTGTGGGGAAAGTTGAGGGATATTTGCTGTTGTGAACCACCGACAACGCTTGACAACATGCGTCAGCGCATTGTCAAAGCATGTGCGAACATTACGGAAGGCGAACTACTCGCTGTTGAGAGGAATGTAGTTACACGTATTGCCAAATGCATTGAGGCTGAAGGACATCATTTTGAGCATTTATTGCATTAATGTGGTATTTACAGGTAATAACGCTGTAACAGTATGCGTTCTCAGAAATGATAAATTCACATAGGTACATGTATCACTTTGGAACAACCGAAATAAAATGTTGAAACGTACCTACGTTCTGTACTTTAATTTAAAAAACCTACCTGTTACCAACTGTTCGTCTAAAATTGTGAGCCATATGTTTGTGACTATTACAGCGCCATCTATCACAAAGCGAAAAAAGTGGTCCAACTAAAACATTCATATTTCTTTACGTGCTACACGAACATGTAATAAAAAATGGGTGTTCCTATTTTAAAAAAACGCAGTTGATATCCGTTTGACCTATGGCAGCGCCATCTAGCCAACCATAGCACCATCTGATTTCCCCCATCAAGCTAGACAAGTTTCGTTCTTTGCAGTTTTTTCATTTGACGCTTATTGCGTGAGATATTTGGCCTGGTCACGATCAATGGACCACCCTGTATATGCCCTATCCCGAAGGATATTTGAGGCAGAAAACATCATTCGTTTTTGGGTTAGTGACCTGTCCGTTTGTCTTACCAACCCAACGTCTTTGACATTTTATTGTTGCTCAATGTATCTCCTTGGTTTCAACCTCTTTGCTCGGGATGCCTTCCTGCAATTAAAGCAGCCCGTTGAATACACGCTTGTCCATGGTGTGTTTATTCTTAAGCAGTGTGAGGAATTGAGAGTGTATCAGAGGGAAGCATCGGTTAATGTGTTTGGGCACGTACTGGTTAAACATATGTTCTTCCAAGAGTGCATAAATCAACTGAAGTTGGCGATGGGATATTCGAACATTTGTTGTGAACGATACAACGGCTGGTAATGTACGACAATAATGTACAGAAGAATGGAAAAGAAAACTGAGACTCTGTTAGATAACAATCAGTTTCGCTTTAGGAGAGGTAAAGACACCAAAGAGATAGTTCTGACTTTGCGGTTGATAATGATAACAAGACTTAAGAAAAATCAAGACACTTTCATAGGCTTTGTCAACCTGGAAAAAGCGCTCGACTATGTAAAATGGTGCAAGATGTTCGAAATTGTGAAAAAATATGGCTAAGCTACAGGGAAAGACGGATACTATACAATATGTTAAGAACCGAGAGGGAACAATGAAAGTGTAAGAGAAAGAACGAAGTGCTCAGATTAAAAAGGGTATAACATGGGGATGTAGTCTTTGGCCCCTATTGCTCAATCTACGCATCGAAGAATCATGGCGAAAATGAAAGCTTCAAGAATGGGATTAAAATTCAAGTTGAAAGGATATTAATGATAATATTCTCTTATGATATTGCCATCCTCGGTGAAAGTGAAGAAGAATTTACAAATTTTTAACATAATGCAGCACTTCAGCAACCTTGAATTGTTCAGAAAATAAGAAATTCAACCTTCAGTTGCAAGGTAAATTTTTTTTTAGTTTACCTAGGTTTCGATGCCAATAATGGTATCTTCTTCAGAACAAAAATTAAATTATTTTGAGGGCCAAACGTTGGCCATGTCACAGATTAAAACTAATACAGAATAAAGACGTATAATCATAAGATTATGTCTGTCAATACTAAAAACAATAAGAAAATCGTAGACGGAGCTACGCCGGGCCAGGAATAAGGGTCACACGTAAGCAACAAGGAAACTTTATTCTGTATTAGTTTTAATCTGTGACATGGCCAACGTTTGGACCTCAAAATAATTTAATTTTTGTTCTGAAGAAGATACCATTACTGGCATCTAAACCTAGGTAAAGTAAAAAAAAAAAAAATTACCTTGCAAGTGAAGGCTGAATTTCTTATTGTCTGAAGAAGAATTACAGGATCTCTAGAAGGGAATGAACAGTCTAAAAAGTACAGTATATGGATTCGGAATAAATGGATGGAAGACAAAGTAGTGAGAAGCAGGATAAATGAGAACAGCGAGAAATTTAACATCAGAATTGGTGACCACGAAGTAAATGAAGTTAACGAATTCTGCTACATAGGTAGCAAAATAGCCCATGACGGACGAAGCAAGGAGGACATCAAAAAGCAGACTAGCAATGGCAAAAGGGAATTCCTGGTTAAGAGAAGTCTACTAATGTCAAACATATGCCTCAAGCTGAGGAATAAATTTTTGAGAATATACGTTTGGAGCACAAAACTGTTTGGTAACAAAACATGGACTATGGGAAAACCAGAACGGAAGAGAACCGAGATGTGGCGCTGCATAAAAATGTTGAAAATTAGGTGGACTGACAAGGTAAGGAATGAGGAGGTTTCCCACAGAATCGGGGAGGAAAGGAATGATGTATGGTAAACACTGACAAAGAAGGGGCAGGATGATAGGACACTTACTGTAGTGTTTACCAACTGCTGTACATGTGTAAATCTGATAATGTGTTAAATAATACAGAAAATAAATAACAATGTACATTAAATGAGTCCTATGACCAGCCAGGTTAGCAGAGAGCGCTAATGCGCTGCTCCCTGGACTCGGGTAGGCGCGCTGGCCGCGGATCGAATCTGCCCGCCGGATTAACGACGAGGGCCGGTGTGCCGGCCAGCCTGGATGTGGTTTTTAGGCGGTTTTCCTCATCCCTATAGGTGAATACCGGGATGGTCACCACGTCCAGCCTCAGTTACACGACTCACAGACATTTGGAACACATCCGCACTTTTCCATGATTTACACTCGACACAGACAGATGGGGTACTCTGATTCCATCCCGGGGGGTACGGGGTTGCGGCAGGAAGGGCATCCGGCCACCTCTTCGAATTAACATGCCAAATCCGATTTAACCACGCCAACCCCGTGCACAATGCGGGACAAGGGCGCAAGCGATAGAATTAAATGAGTCTTATGTTGGACACGATTCGAAACAGGGTATAGGTCCATATGAAGTTTTTTGCTTCAAATAATCATTCCTGTCATATCTTTGAATACTGACATCCTGTATGTACAGAAGATGCTTAATAGATTTTTGTGTCATAACATAACATGACTGACATTAAATGATTAATGGGTAACTTGAGTATTTTAAATAACATTTATTCATACCATTACCAGCACTGAATGGCATTGCTTCATTATACTACTGAAATTTACATCTTGCTTTGAACCAGATGCGCCTGCAAAATTATTCATTGCAAGTTCAGTCACTTTACGGCACAAAAGAAGGATAAAGTGATCAAGGGTCGTTGAACACATCAATACATGACAGTTTTGTTTGTAATACTAAGAGGGAACGGAAACATTTCTATCTGACGGCGCTGCCTCGGCGTAGCAAATACTGAAGTTCTCGGTAGCATCCGTCTACTTTGATCCATGACTTCATAAAAATTGCGTAAAGATAACATCCATTGACATCCAGTATGTATAAAATACGCGCCAGAACAACAGTTGTAATTATTCTCATGACTTCAAAAGTCTTGGCTTGGGCAGATCACAACCAAGCAGTCACTATACAACCTAAACAAAATGCTACTCCAGAACAGCTGTCAGCATAAGTAATCTGGAAGTAGATACTCTTGGTCTATCGAAGCAGCTTAAGTCACTCAATAAAGAAAAGCTTCCAGTGCAAGATGTTCCTTTCCGATTATCCTCAAGAAATAGCTTCATTTTCTGACAATCACGTACAACCACTCGTTCTATGAAAGGTCCGTACTTAAAGCCTAGAGAAAGTTGCACAGGTCTCACAAATAGATATGAAAGCAAGTATACAGAATTTCCTGAATTATAGACCCATATAATTGACATCGCTTCTTAGTAGGATTTTGGAATATACAGGGTGAGTCACCTAACGTTACCGCTGGATATATTTCGTAAACCACATCAAATACTGACGAATCGATTCCACAGACCGAACGTGAGGAGAGGGGCTAGTGTAATTGTTTAATACAAACCATACAAAAATGCACGGAAATATGTTTTTTAACACAAACCTACGTTTTTTTTAAATGGAACCACGTTAGTTTTGTTAGCACATCTGAACATATAAACAAATACGTAATCAGTGCTGGTTGTTGCATTGTAAAATGTTAATTACATCCTTAGATATTGTAACCTAAAGTTGACGCTTGAAACCTCCGACGTTCAGTTGCGTGTTGTAACAAACACGGGCCACGGTGCCGGCCGCGGTGGTCTCGTGGTTCTAGGCGCGCAGTCCGGAACCGTGCGACTGCTACGGTCGCAGGTTCGAATCCTGCCTCGGGCATGGATGTGTGTGATGTCCTTAGGTTAGTTAGGTTTAAGTAGTTCTAAGTTCTAGGGGACTTATGACCACAGCAGTTGAGTCCCATAGTGCTCAGAGCCACGGGCCACGGTCGGCGAGCAGCGTCTGCAGGGACATGTTTACGATGACGACCGTGTTTACGAGTGTGGCTGTAGTGCACTGTTATGGTTTGGTCTAGCTGTCGCAGTGTCCGCATGTAGCGCTTGTTGCTATTGTTATTCTGCATTCGTGTCCGCACGCAGACCTTGTTACCAGACGTCTGTGATAGTGTAGTGTTGTAGGAACTGTGACCATGGTGTATTCGAACTCTGAAAAGGCGGAGATGATACTCATCTATGGCGAGTGTCGACGAAATGCAGCTGAAGCCTGCAGGGTGTATGCAGAACGGTACCCGGACAGAGAGCATCCAACGTGCCGCACATTGCAAAACATCTACCGCCAACTGTATGCAACAGGTATTGTCGTAGCACGCAAACGGGTCCGTAACAGGCCCGTCACAGGAGAAGCGGGTGCAGTTGGTGTGTTAGTTGCTGTTGCCATGAACCCACACATGAGTACACGGGACATTGCGAAAGCCGGTGGACTGAGTCAAAGTAGTGTCATGCGCATACTGCATCGTCACCGCTTTCATCCGTTTCATGTGTCGCTACATCAGCAAATACATGGTGAGGACTTTAATCATCGAGTGCAATTCTGTCAATGGGCGTTAACAGAGAATGCGTTGCAGTTCTACCTGTTTACCGATGAAGCGGGTTTCACAAACCACGGGGCAGTGAATCTGCGGAACATTCATTACTTGTCCGTGGACAATCCTCGCTGGCTCAGACAGGTAGAGCTACAGCGACCGTGGACTGTAAATGTATGGTGCGGAATCATTGGCGACCACCTCATTGGTCCTCACTTCACTGCAGGGGCCCAAACAGCTGCAACATACATCGCGTTTCTACAGAATGATCTGCCAACGTTGTTCGAAAATGTCCCACTGGAAACGCGTCGACGTATGTGGTATCAGCATGATGGTGCACCTGCACATTCCGCAATTAACACTAGGCTGACCCTTGACAGGATGTTCGACGGGCGTTTCATAGGACGTGGAGGACGCATAAATTCGCCAGCCCGTTCTCCTGATCTTACACCTCTGGACTTCTTTCTGTGGGGTACGTTAAAGGAGAATGTGTACCGTGATGTGCCTACAATCCCAGAGGATATGAAACAACGTATTGTGGCAGCCTGCGACGACATTACACCAGACGTACTGCGGCGTGTACGACATTCATTACGCCAGAGACTGCAATTGTGTGCAGCAAATGATAGCCACCACATTGAACATCTATTGGCCTGACATGTCGGGACACACTCTATTCCACTCCGTAATTGAAAACGGAAACCACGTGTGTACGTCTACCTCACCCCTCATGGTAATGTACATGTGCGTCAGTGAAAAAGACCAATAAAAAGGTGTTAGCATGTGGACGTAATGTGCTGTTCCAGTCTCTTCTGTACCTAAGGTCCATCACCGTTCCCTTTGGATCCCTACGTAATTCGGTGCTCTCCGATACACACGATCGAACAGCGGAGGAGTGGTACTCAAGCGTCAACTTTAGGTTACAATATCTCCGGATGTAACTCACATTTTACAATGCAACAAACGGCCCTGATTACGTATTTGTTTATATGTTCAGATGTGCTAACAAAACTATCGGGGTTCCATTTAAAAAAACGTAGGTTTGTGTTAAAAAACATACGTCCGTGCATTTTATTATGGTTTGCATTAACCAATTACACTAGCCCCTCTCCTCACGTTCGGTCTGTGGAATCGATTCGTCAGTATTTGATGTGGTTTACGAAATATATCCAGCGGTAATGTTAGGTGACTCACCCTGTATACTGTGTTCCATTAGGGAATAAATTGAAGAAAACGATCCAGTGACACATAACCAGGATTTCTTCGGAAAATGTCGGTGATGTAAAACACAAAAGCCTCTTTATTCGGACGAAATGGTGAGTGGTATCGGAAGGTAGAGCAAGTTGATTCAAAAAAATGGTTCAAATGGCTCTGAGCACTATGGGACTTAACTTCTAAGGTCATCAGTCCCCTATAACTTAGATCTAATTAAACCTAACTAACCTAAGGACATCACACACATCCATGCCCGAGGTAGGATTCGAACCTGGGACCGTAGTGGTCGCGCGGTTCCAGTCTGTAGCGCCTAGAACCGCTCGGCCACCCCGGCCGGCCAAGTTGATTCCACATTTGTAGATTTCCAGAAGCTTTTGGCACCGTTCCTCACAAGTAACTTCTAATCAAATTGGTGCTTATGGAATATCGTTTCAGCAGTGCGATTGGATTCGTGATTTCCTGTCAGAAATGTCACAGTTTGGTAACTGACGGTTAAGTGATTTGGGTTACATTTGAGATTTCCCATGTAGGCGTTATAGGTCCTATCCTGTTCTAAATGCACATAAACGGTTCAAGGGACTCTTACACCATTTGCAGATGATAACGCCTTTTACTGTCTCGTAATGTATTCAGAAGATGAAAAGGAATTAAAAAGGATTTAGGCAAGATATCTGTCTGGCGTCAAAAGTGGCGACTGACCTTGAATAACATGTAGTATGTGTACCTCCATATGGGTACTTTTCGGTTACACGTTAATCAAAGGAAGTTAAAAGTTGTCGACTGAATTAAATACCTAGGGAACAAAATAATTGACAAGTAAATTGGAACCATCTCATTGAAAATGTTGTGGGGAATGCGAACTAAACAATGTATTTTATTAGCAAGATACTTGGCACAACAAATCTACTAGACTGACTGTCTACATTACGTTTACTGAAGTTAAGATCTTCAGGATTATCAGGCCGCGTCATGTTTCTTCTAAAATGATCGACGTTTCGACTCCTCTGCCGTCGAAGCATCCTTGTTTCGTCTTCTGAAGGTTTAGGCCGAAGAGGTAATACAAGATGCGTCGAGAGTCCTACGGAAATCGAAACATCCGAAAAGCAACATATCGGCGCAGGAAAGGAAATCTTATTGAACTCATGAGAAACGAAAGCATCGTTGTAACAAAATCGGATAAGGGGAATGCTACTGTTGTTTTGGACGCTGTGGATTATCACAGGAAGATGGAACAACTACTAGCTGATCCTGTGTATTGCAAGGTAAAAAGCGATCCGACCAACAGAATCGTTCGGAAAGTGAAAAACCTGATATCAGACTCCAGACTGGACAGCTCTATTACAAAGAATCTAACAATTCGAATACTTGTCTCACCCAGAATAAATGGACTACCGAAAATACATAAAGAATCGGTTCCTTTGAGGCCTATAGTCGGTGGGATTAAGGGGATACGGAATCACCTATCCCCGCAATGTTAATATATGCCTACTATAGGGAACATTTTCTCACAAACTACTGGAGACAGAGAGGTAAAAATTTTACTGTATGTGCATTCATATGTTACAACAATACTGAAACAACAGTTTATTGTCAAAGTATTTTCTTACAGAGATATTGTACATTTATTTTTAAGTAAATTTTTTCCATCGCTTTTTACTAGACTATCACCCCTAAGTCTTTTGTAAATCAAGTAATTAAAAAATCGTTGTTTCAGTATGTAATAGGGACCTATGTCACTACGTCATAAAAATTTCAGACTTCTAGGTTGACCAGTACCTGAGATAATGTTCCTAGATGAAGTAAAAAGTAAACTTACGGGAAACGGAGAAAGAAGATTAAAACATTCCTGATCCGTAGCTAATACCCCCTTCACAGTCTTCATAATCATCTTCAAGTCTTCTTTTGGCACCCCTCTGCACCTGTCTTGCTTTTTTCACTAATGTCTTGATTATATTATCAGCATGCCTTAGTCTGTGCTGATCTAAAAAGAACATAGCACGTACCGTACGGGAACCAACACACATACCCAACTTTTGAAGGACCTGGCATTTAGTTATATTTCCAAGATTGAAGGTTGCCACAGCATCATACACACCAAAATGTAGTGTATTAATTCCGACAAACACTGTTTTTGGGAGACGATGCCATATCACACTATTCAAGCACTCGTTGGGGTTCTGCGTTTTTCTGTGAAGACATTTCATCAGAAGACTTCTGTCAGCCAGATCTCTGAAAATGGGCTTTATTTCTGCCATGATGGCTGATGGTAGACTGTGGTGGTGAATGTATTTCTCTCCTGTTGTTAGTCCCCTATTGTATTTACACCAGCTGTTTTCACCTTTGGGGCACAAACCATGTTGTGGATGCTCATCCGTGGATGCGGTGTGGAAATATAAAGCCCATATAGCTCTCCTCATTTCTTCAAGATTGCCTGTATTTTGCCTGATTGCAAGGCCATAGCAGTTCTGAATGTGGTCTATTATGGAATCAGTCAATCTTCCTCTGCCATCCAAGGTTTTCCCATCATCTAGTTTTTTCCCTTTCATAACTGATTTTAACCTTCTCAGCCTGGCACCCATTCTCTTCTGCACATGTCCTATACATTCAAGTTTGCTTATATTTACACTGTTCCCATATGGTTTGCTTTCCAAAACTTCTTTGAATGCTTTAGAGTCACCATCTCCCAGATATTTGACATAGCGAACATTATACCACTGTGAAGAGCGCAATACCCGATCTCACAAATATATAAAAATAAAATAGTTATAATTGTAGTAGAGCTATGTATGATACGTCATTTTAAAGAGGAAACATGGCAGAATATAATACGCCAATAAAAAAAAATTCGACTTTTTAACCCAAAATCCGATTCCGTATCCCCTTAAGTCGCCGACTTATTTTTTAGCTCGTCATTTATCTGGCAAACTGAGACATCTAGTTGGTAAAACAAATACTTTTATAAAAGATTCGAAACATTTTTTAGAAATTATATGCACACTGAAGATATCTGCAGGTGACATTCTTGTTAGCTTCGATATGATATCGTTATTTACTAACGTTCCATTATCAGATAAATGGAGATCATAAGGGAGAATGTTTCTCCAGATGTTTGTGACTTAATTGAATTATGTCTTCGTTCAAGCTATTTTAAATACAATGGTGAATTCTATGAACAGGCTGACGGCCTTGCTATGGGCTCACCCATTTCGCCAGTTGCAGCTGACGTTTTTATGCAACATTTAGAGCAACAGGCGTTAAGTAGTGCTCCTTTGAAGCCTTCTTGCTGGCTCCGCTAAGTGGACGATACATTTGTTATATGGCCACACGGCTAAGAAGAACTTCATGCGTTCCACAATTTCTTAAATGGAATTCACCCCAAAATCAAATTTACCTTGGAGGTTGAGAGTGAGGTCGGTCTCCCGTTCCTAGATGTGTTGGAATACAGAAGATCTGATAACAGTCTAGGTCACAGAGTGTACAGAAAGCCGACTAACACAAACAGGTGTTTAGGTGCCACTTCGCACCACCACCCAGCCCAGAAGCAAGCAGTACTCAACACTGTCTTCATGTGCCTTCCGTATCAGCGATGACGAGAACTTGGAATCGGAGTTGAATTTTTTAAAGAGGACATTGAAGGCAAATGGGTATGATAATTATTCAATCGACAGGGCTTTTAGACGGAATATTTATACCGCTAATAAGAATGACGAGGAACCGCTTTTCACTCCGTCAGGTTACCGTTCGTTACTATGGTCACTGACCGCATAAGCAGAATTTTAAAGAAAAATGGTATCCAGACAGCTTTCTTTAGTCAAAACAAAAGATTTTTTTCCGACGGAAAACGGATGCACCTGATTGCCTCCACTATGCAGGCGTCTATCAAGTGACATGCGGCTGCGGCAAAGTGGATATAGGCGAAACAGGAAGAACTGTTAAAGGACGCATTAAGGAACACGAACGGCACAAGCGGCTAAAACCAAGTGCAAAATCGGCAGTAGCGGAACATCATGAGAACTGTGGCTCTGACATCGATTTTAATAACGTACGTGGACTGGCTAAGGAAACAAACATTTATAGAAGAAACAGTCGAGAAGTGGTTGAAATTTCTAAGAATGGATCTAATTTCAATAGAGAGGACGGGTATAGGCTTTCGGTATCGTGGCTCCCCGCCATCAAGGAAGTAAATACGCGGCAGAGGTATGTGAGCGGCATAAACAACGAGGTGCAAGTCACCTGCCCGCATCTCGTGGTCGTGCGGTAGCGTTCTCGCTTCCCACGCCCGGGTTCCCGGGTTCGATTCCCGGCGGGGTCAGGGATTTTCTCTGCCTCGTGATGGCTGGGTGTGGTGTGCTGTCCTTAGGTTAGTTAGGTTTAAGTAGTTCTAAGTTCTAGGGGACTTATGACCGCAGCAGTTGAGTCCCATAGTGCTCAGAGCCATTTGAACCATTTGCAAGTCACCTCGGCGGACAATAATATTTTGGGTAAACATTCCCCCTCTCTTGCTCTGTCCCTTTTCGAATGTAGCCAATGATGACGACCAACCAACAGCGGTAGCAGGAATTTCAACCAATAACCCTTCTCCAGCGTAAGTGTGGAATAGCGCCTTTCTATCCAATGACGATGGGCCGCCAATGGTATCCACAGGAGATTAGCTAACAACGCCCCTTCTTCTGCGTTAGAGGGGGAATATTAGCCCATGATTATGGCCCACCAATGGTAGCCATATGAATTTTAACCAATACTATCACTTCTTCAGCACGAACGCATGAAAACTCCCCCTTTATAAGAGGACGCGACACTCGTCTCTGACAGTATTCTGTGTTCAAGCAGTAGTGGACACCAGAAGATCCTGAGGAAGATCCCAGCAGAGGGGTCGAAACGTTGATCATTTTAGAAGAAACATGACGTGGCCTAGTAACCCAGAAGATTTTAACTTCAGTGACAAAGGCCACGAAAGCCTGCAGACTTAGATACATTACGTTTGCCTGTTCTTTTTGACAGTATTGCTGGCTGGAATGGCATCCTTGCTGGATAGAACTGACGAAGAACGTCGAGAGAATGTCACGAATATGATAAGACAGTTGAAGTCGTAGTTATTAAAAAAGGATTTTTCATCGCGGCGAGGTCTCTTCATGAAACTACAATCATCAAATTTCTCCTCCGAACGACCATCGTGGTGGAATAAGAAAAATCAGCTCCAACGGGAAGTTTTAGGAAGACGTTTTTCATAGATACTATTTGAGAGTGCAGTTATGGGGAAATAGTCTGAAACTGGTTCTATGCACCCTCTCCTGAACACTTAAACGTGTTTTGCAGAGTAATCACGTAGGTGTAGAACACAGATTTCGAAAAATGCTATAGATCAGTCTTTCACCAGAATCCACATTCCAAGAAATAATGTAGAAGCTAAATACTGTTAGTGTTCTCCTTTATCTCTGTCTACGCAAGCAAGACTCCACACGACACAAGATCATTATAGGATTGAACAGTATGTTCGGCATCGGTAGGTTGAACCCATAAGTGTCGTCAGGCAAAGCACCCAACAATTTCGGATTGCAGGCAAGACGTGTTATCCGAAAGACGTGTTTTCTGTCGAAATCACCCGGGGGATCGAAATGAGTAACTCGTACAAAGCGTGGTTACAGACTATTACAAAGAAATTTCGTTGTAGGTAAGCTAGAAAGATCAGGAATAGAATGATCTGGACTGTGCGCCTTGTCCCGGCGGAGGTTCGAGTCCTCTTTCGGGCATGGGTGTGTGTGTTTGTCCTTAGGATAATTTAGGCTAAGTAGTGTGTAAGCTTAGGGACTGATGACCTTAGTAGTTAAGTCCCATAGGATTTCACACACATTTGAAAATTTTTTTAATAGAATGATCATCCCATCAGAGAGAGGACTTTTATGGTCGCACTGCTGTCTAGAAGCCACTGATCACAGGAACGAATGCGCGACGTTGTTTACAGTGTACAAACAGCACCGTGAATGGGATGTGGAGCAGTGGAAGGTTTTACGGAGTGATGAGCCACGGTACATGACATGGATCAATTTTAGCCTAATGTGGACACGACGATCGCTTCGGTATTGGTATTGGCCAGTGTGTACTGTTGCGCCAGTGAAATTAAATGGAGTTGATGTGATGGTCTAGGAATGTTTTCCCTGATTTGGGCTCATCCATTATTAGGCCTTATCATCGTCAGAAGGATGTCAGTACTGTGTAAGTCTGTATACTTTCGTGTTCATTGTCATTGAATGTAAAATCTTCTAGGTTGTTAGGCAGTGTCAAATTTCTTCTACAGGATCGATGTTTCGACCCCTCTGCTGGGTTCTTCTTCAGGATTTTGTGGTGTCCACGATTCAGTAAGCCATGGACATCATAACACCCTGAAGATGGCCGAAACGTCGTTCGTGTAGAAGAAACATGATAGTGTCTAAGAACCTAGGAGATTTTGCCCTCGATATCAATATTGCCTGACAGCGACTGACGTCTTCTGTCGTTGGCTAGCAGCCTCTCCAAAGAAAGATACATTAGCAGCAAATGTAGCGACGAACTTCTTTTGTGAATGACTTGCACGCTTCAGTGTTCCCCTACTCATAACTACCGATCAGGGCAAACATCTCGAATCTTCATCTTTAATGCACTATCAACATCACTAGGCATGAACCGAATTCGAACCCGTGCTTGCTACCTTGCTGCTAAAGATTCGGTGGATCAGCTCCATCTGCGCCTATTCACTGACTGGACAGTAAATGCATGCACTCCCACGTCAAAGCAGTTTCTGTGTATTAGTCGACCCAATATTATTGCACTTGGGAGTGAGAGCGCTTCGGTCGGCTTATTGTGAGTTGTTATCGTGATATTATACAAGGACACGCGGAGACCACTTGGGAGTGAGGCGCTTAGGTCAGCTTATTGCGAGTTGTTATCGTGATATTATACAAGAACACGCAGAACCAACTGATAGTACATTCACAACTGATCTGAAAGTGTTGACAGTGCGGTGCGTTCTCCTTAGTCATCACTGTAGTTGTTTACTGTAACATCCTGACGTGTTTCCAGCAACGGCATGCCAAGTGCAGTAACATCATCCGAGGGTCACAGCAAGCTAGCACATCAACAATAACAACATGGTTTGTTATCGGTAAGAACTCAGGACGCCATCACTGTAGGCGCTACTCTCGCTGACAGGTGGCATTTCTACCGACAACAGGAGGCACATACAGAGGAGAACGGTTGCCCTCCGCAAGTCACTGGATCGTCGGGTCCCGGGTTCGATTCCCGACCGAGTTGGGGATTTTCTCTGCCCGGAGACTGGTTTTTTGTGTTTTCATTTCATCATCATCATTATCGTCGTCATTCGTGACAAAGGCTAGATTGGACTGTGTACAAATTGGACTGTGTGAAAACTGGGACTTTGTACAGGCGCTGATGACCGCGCAGTTGAGCGCCCCACAAACCAAACACCATCATTATCATCATCATCCGCAAGTCACTTGCCTGAAAATAGTCCACGGCCTTCGAGGTCTCATTCGCTGTCGGGAGTCACTCCGGGTAGTTGCGCCAACTTTGAACTAATCTCCCGACCAGCGCCGATCCTAGGCGGACCTGTGGTAGCGGACATTGACTTGCAAACCAGGTCTCGTGCTACGGCTCACTGTCCTTGATAGCATTTTCTCTTCCTGTGGCTCACATCAATCTGCACAATAACCTGTAGCTTGTTTCTTCCTGTAACTGTTCCTGAATAAACTGAATAAACAGATATTATTTCCACTTGACTAATGTTTTATCTGTATGTACCAAACTCCAGTCCATTACATCATCGACAGGCCTCACTCAAATGCCTAAGATCATTGGACTAAAGACCTCCCTATTATCTTATTAGGCCTCTGAACGGTTGTCACAGGAGATCTCAACGCGACAACTCCTGAATTAGTATGTGGACAACTGGCTAGAGAATTCTGTACTGACACGTCAAGAAATATTATTCAGCGTCAACTTTGAACAACATCAGCTACAGGACAAAATGGTCAATGGCTTTACGGAAAAATGTTTTCGTTTGCCTACGGAACCGTTACTGTACCCACGTGTGCACCCCTCAGTCCCAAGAAAAGCGACCACAACCGCAGGGCTCCAAAAATACGGAAATTGCGTGGGGAGAGATCGAGACTGTATGGAGTATGTATGAGGGCCTCTCAGCGAAAATTTTGAACCGTAGGTGAAACAATCTTAACAAAATGTGAGCGGGCATTATCCTGCTACAGAGTGGCGTCGTCCGTCAGCATGCCTGGATGTTAAACTTGATGACGCGCTTCAGTTTTTGCAAAGTGTCCACGTACCGCTGTAAGTTAATTATGGCACCGTGTTTCGGAATGTCAGTGAGCAGCAGGTCCTTGCAGTCAAAGAAAAGGATCACATGACTTTTCCGGAGCTGGCGTACCTATTGTTTGGACTATATTGCGCAAGTTTCGCTAGGAGGCCCTTAAACATACCCCATTCATTTGCTGTCTCTCCCCACGCGATTTTAATGTTTTTGGAGCCTTTAAGAAAGACATTCGCGTGCGTCAGTTTGCTTCGGAGAAGGAGGTGAACACCTGAGTAGAACTGTGGTTCGGTTGGCAACCGTAAGCATTTTTCAAATGGCTCTGAGCACTATGGGACTCAACTGCTGTGGTCATAAGTCCCCTAGAACTTAGAACTACTTAAACCTAACTAACCTAAGGACATCATACACATCCATGCCCAAGGCAGGATTCGAACCTGCGACCGTAGCGTAAGCATTTTTCCATTAAGGCTTTGACCGTCTTGTCTCAAAGCGGGATAAATGTGTTAATGGTTACGGCCGATTACAGTTGAAATATTGAACAGTTTACTTACTTTTTTCCATTTGTCTTGTTTTCATTTGACTGGATCTTGTACATGGAACTCTGAAAAACCGTGCACTGTAAGTTAACAGAATCATTATTCAAGACAAATCTGAAAACTATTCTATTCCCATACTATCTGGCTGCATAGAGATAGTAATTTTTCCTGCAGTTGATTCAGGAGCGGGAGAGGAAAAAGACGCAAATAGATGTACAAAACACCATCCGCCAGTCGCGTGACAGTGGCTCGAGGAATGCCTATTTAGACGGTCATTCAGATCGCTGAATAGAAGAGGGCCACCTGTTGTATCAGCTTCGTGCTGCTTTCAGAGAGCGTTATCATACTATCTGAGTTCAAACACATGAATCGGAACAGAAAAGTGGAGACCTCTTACCAAGTTCACTAGTCTTTATTAGTATTTATTTCCAGTTTTTTGGCCAGTTTTACAGCTGTAGGAAACGAGACCTTGGTTTAATGTTGTCTCTCAGCCATCAAATAATACCATGATTCATATTGCATGATCTTTCGAAATCTCATTTCCGCAGCAAAGAACGTGCCAGCAAGCCATATCTACTAAAATTCCCATATCTCGCCTAGGTGTCCGCTGTACCAAAGTATATCAAAGTTTGCATCAGTGAATTATCAGAACCTGTACACGCAAAATTGGACTCATAGCTTTCCTCAGATCGCGAAACGGCTTCTCTTTCGCGCTGGAGACCACCGTTTGACTTTGAACAGTTCCGTAAAGCGAGGGCGCCGATAAACAGGCCGTTATCTCGAGTCCTGAGCACGCAAACGCGGAGGTACTTATCTGAAAACCCAACAAGAAACGCTAGGCAACACATGAAGTTTTGCCGGAGGAGTGAAGCGGCGTAACGCTAGGACGCAAGCCAAATACTCTATGAAAAGCTGTTGTGTGGAGTAAATTACTTCTCATTGCCTTTGCAGCATTTAGACTTTTATACAGTGATAATTTCGTATGCAGTTGTGAAATGAGACTACAAGTGCGTTGTCCACGTGACTCATTTGTAATGACGTTATTAAAACCCACGCGCCTCCGCCGTCTGTACAAACACTTGGAGAACTGATTATGCAGTCCAGAATGTTCGTATTAATGTTCAACCTTAGGGACTGAACATGTTTTCTTGCTTTTGAGAATCACTGAAGTTGCCTATTTACACTACTGATCGACTGAGATCTCCGCTTTAGTTCAGTTGTTGAAGGATTGCATGACAAACTACCGTAATTGTTTTTAGTGAAACTTGCCAAACTGATTCGTGAAACCGTAGAAAAAGAAAAAAAAGTCGTTAGATGATTTAAAGTTTTCTCCTCTCGAATACGAGCCCTGTATCTTAATCTTTGCGCCATCTTATCACTCATGTCGATTTTCTGCAGGACGGGAAGGAGGGCGTGCGTCATATCTCGGATGCATCCTACGGCTAGCAACTTAACGTTTATTGTAAGTATGTGGTCAAGGTGAAAGTTTCCTGGCCTTTTTACGGATGATGTGTAGTTTTTTTTAGATAATAATAGTATCGTGTTGCTCAATGGTCGAGTACAAGTCTGTCGATTAGATACCACTTCGGCGACTTTTGTGTCCCTAACCTCCTCGTCCAAGCAGAGAGAGGGGACCTGAGGTTTAATGAGGGTGTGAACCACCTGTCTTTCCTGGCTACCCAGTGGTGGAGTGCACATCGTTGAGAGGTGGTCTAGACTAAAAGCACACTGAAAAATTTCCGTGGTCCGACCGGGGTGTGATCCCCCGAGGGTTCGTTTCCCAGGTTCACACTTAACCGCTAGCGCAGCAGTTACAAATCTGTTTTAGATTAAAAATACACTCATTAAAAAAATACCATTTTAGGACAATGCTCAATCAGCACCATTTTTCCGGTGAGCAGAATCCATCCCCAAAGAATTACTAAGGAATTAATTCAAAATATCCATCTAAGGCTGCCAGCCATAACCTTATCATTGCGCTTAAAATGCTCTTTAGCCAGATACCTTTTAGGTGTGGAAAAAGAGCAGTCAAAGGGCGCTAAGCCAACTGAAGTGCCAAAGAAACTGATATAGGCATGCGTATTCAAATACAGAGGTATGTAAACAGGCAGAATACGGCGCTGCAGTCGGAAACGCCTATATAAGGCTAGTGTCTGGCGCGGTTGCTACTGTTACTTCACTGGCAGGTTATCAAGATTTAAGTGAGTCTGAAAGTGGTGTCATAGTCGGCGCACGAGCAATGGGACACAGCATCCCCGGGGTAGTGATGAAGTGTCGATTTTCCCGTACGACCATTTCACGTGTAACGTTTAACGTAAATTTCTGAAATACGGTAAAACAACAAATCTCCGACACCGCTGCAGCTGGAAAAAGGTACTGCAAGAACGGGACCAACGACAAGTGAAGAGAATCGTTCAACGTGACAGAAGTGCAACCCTTCCGCAAATTGCTGCAGAATTCAGTGCTGGGCCATCAACAAGTGTCAGCGTGCGAAGCATTCAACGAAACATCATCGATATGGGCTTTCGAAGCCGAAGCTACCCTTGATGAATGCTCGACGCATATCTTTACGCCTCGCCTGGGACCGTCAACAGAGACATTGGACTGATGATGACTGGAAGCATGTTGCCTGGCCGGACGAGTCTCGTTTAAAATTACATCGAGCTGATGGACATGTACGGGTATGGAGACATCCTCATGAATCCGTGTACCCAAAACGTCAGCAGGGAACCGTTCAAGCTGGTGGAGAATCTGTAATAGTGTGGGGTGCGTGCAGTTGGAGTGATATGGGACCCCTGATACGTCTAGATATGACTCTGACGTCACACTTACGTAAGCATGCTGTCTGATCACCTGCATCCATTCATGTCCATTGTGCACTCTGACGGACTTGGACAATTCCAGTAGGACTATGCGACACCCAACACGTCTAGAATTACTGCGGAGTGGCTGGAGGAACACTGTTCTGAGTTTAAGCACTTCTGCTGGCCACCAAATTCCCCAGACATGAACAATATTGAGCATATCTGGGATGCCATGCAACGTGCTATTCAGAAGAGATCTCCACCCTCTCGTATTCTTACGAATTTTTGGTCAGACCTGCAGGATTCATGGTATCAGTTCCCTCCAGCACTACTTCAGACATTAGTTGAGTTCACCCCACGTCGTGTTGCGGCACTTCTGCGTGCTCGCGGGAGCCCTAAACGATATTACGCAGGTATGCCAGTTTCTTTGGCTCTTCACTGTATGATGATCAGCGCGGATGTTCCAACTCTTACTTTAAATTCCTTACTCTTCCCAGAAACAATAGACTTTCCTAGGCAGGTGCATCAGCGTGAACAATCATAATATTTAAAAAAATCTAGCAACGTGTTTGTGTACTGACTCAAAAAATTTTCATAGGATTCGACATTGTTTTACCGGAATAAAGTATTCAATTAGTAGAACCTCTCCTGTAGTCGTGGAATACACTGGAGTCTCCGCGCCAGAGTATTGTTACGTGCAGCTATAGGGCGCTAAAGCAAAATGGCGTATCCCACCTCCACTGTGTTAATGGGCCGCAAACAGCTTCCGTCATTTTTATAGTTTTTGTTGTTGTCAGACACGACGTTCAGTTTCGTGCAGCATTTGTAAATATTTCACGTTCTGCACATATAAGTAGTGTACAGTGTATTAAATCTACTATTTGTTAAATATTCAGTTATAGAATCTTATGGTGAGTGGAATGCTACATTTTCAGAACCACTTGTATGGCGTGTGAACAGTTAAGCCATACCTCGTAGGTTGTGCATCGTCTTGTGCCTTGAAAAAGAAGACTATCTTTCCAACTAAACGGTTCAAATGGTTCAAATGGCTCTGAGCACTATGGGACTCAACTTCTGAGGTCATTAGTCCCCTAGAACTTAGAACTAGTTAAACCTAACTAACCTAAGGACATCACACACATCCATGCCCGAGGCAGGATTCGAACCTGCGACCGTAGTGGTCTCGCGGTTCCAGACTGCAGCGCCTAGAACCGCACGGCCACTTCGGCCGGCTTTCCAACTAAACGGAGTCTCGTTAATGTCCTAATGGTTTAAACCGTGTTGGAAATGGAAATTTGTGCTAGTTGCCAATAGCTTCTGTTTCAAGAGGTATTTAGCTTGCAACTGGTTTCTGATAAATTTTCTGCTTAATCTGATTTCGCTTACTTTTATTGGTGTGTATTAGAGTAATAATGTAACAGGTACTGACAAGATTCTCTTGACTGCAACGTTTTAAATTTCAATAGAATATTTGTTCCTAGGTACATGACTATGTTGGACCTTGGAACATGTTTTTACATTTTTAAAAACTTTAATTTTACTAATAATTTGGTTAATGTCAGAAAAAGACTTTCAGCATATAAAAAGTGAGCGCTATCACTCAGTACTGGAAAAAAGGAAAAATATTAAACTTCTATTACAATGAGGTGACGGCCGAAGTGGCCGTGCGGTTAAAGGCGCTGCAGTCTTGAACCGCAAGACCGCTACGGTCGCAGGTTCGAATCCTGCCTCGGGCATGGATGTTTGTGATGTCCTTAGGTTAGTTAGGTTTAACTAGTTCTAAGTTCTAGGGGACTAATGACCTCAGCAGTTGAGTCCCATAGTGCTCAGAGCCATTTGAACCAATGAGGTGACAAAAGCCATGGGACAGCGATATGCACATGTACAGACGGCGGTAGTATAGCGTACACAAAGCATAAAAGGGCAGTACATTGACTGAGCTGTCATTTGTTCTCAGGTGGTTCAGGTGAAAAGTTTTCCGACGTGATTATGGCCGCAAGGCTGGAATTAACATACTTTGAACGCGGAACGGTATTTGGAGCTACACGCATGGGACATTCGATTTGCAAATCGTTAGGGAATTCAATGTATCGAGATGCACAGTGCCAAGAGTGTGCCGAGAATACCAGATTTCAGGCGGCTCACAATGGACAACGCAGTGGCCGGCGGCCCTCATTTAACGATTTTTTTTTAGACAACATAGTTGTATGAAGATAAACAGCGATTGATTTACTTATAATCAATTATTCAAAATGACAGTCACAACCGCATTATTTATTTTGCCGCCAACCGGTTTCAACCTGGGATGGGGTCATCTTCAGGGCAATTTACACTGTAAAGTTATAATATTAGTAAGCAATCATGTACGTAATCTACAAGCAATGAGTCAAAGTTACATAAATTAACAGATTTTTATACCCATTTGGTCGCTCGCTGGAGTCGTCACCCAGCCTGTGCACGGTTGGTAACTATGCATGGTTGGCTCTCTGCAAGAGCTTAAATAACGGCCAAAACGTGGGCAGACGGTAACGCCCTCCACAGTGACCAACGGTAGTTACATACTTAAGCAAGAAATCGTAAATTTTAAAGTTTGTTCCAGATGGACAGACAGGGAGAAATTTTAAAACTAGGTTCAAAGAACATACCACGGGAATAGCACGAAATTAACCGCTATTTGGACAACACCTAGATGCCGAGAAACACACAGAAATTAATGCAGAAGAAAATCTAAGGGTATTGTATGTGGCCCAGAAAGGACAATTTAGAGATCTTCCTGTACAATAAACAGGATTCAACGGTAATTCTTAATGAGCAAATAGTAAACTGTGATAATAATTATTTTGAAATCTTCGCAAATATTATTAGTTCATGACGACACTGCTACTCCTTATCAGCTATATTAACATTGTATGACGATGTATATTGATACTACTTTTATTATAGTGTTTTAATTTTATAATGAGGACCTACAGAGTTTAAAGATTTCCTTATATAAGTCCTAAAATATTTATATATAATTAATATATGACGACTTATATGGATCGACGGCAGCATGATGAAGGGAGGATTGTGGTACACCGATGCTACGCTATCGAATGCCGTGCTAAAGCAGACGACACGTACGAGGAGGCTACTATGACGACGGGATCCTACCCAAATAGGCTAAGGGGCACTTGATATACTTCTTTTTCTAATATGTTAATTTTATAATTTTTCTAATATGTTAATTTATAGACTGATTTTGAAGTTTTTTACTAATTACTAGGAACAACTTTTATGGATAGCAGCGAGAACACACCACGACAACACATACTGCGCAAAGATAACGCCGCAGCAGAAGACCACATGGATTGACAACAAGATGGCGGAAGAATGGTTATCGTACGCAGTTACCATAACAACGAACGCCGCGCAAAGATATTACAGCAGACGACTTATACGAAGCGGCTACTATGACGACAGCGTCCCAACCACACAGACTAGTGGGCGCTTGATATATACTATCGCCCATGGCAACGGCGTCCCTACCACAAAAGATAGAGGGATCTGCTCTGTCCACAAATGATGTGAAAAATGAATGGGACAACAGTTACCTGAATATTAAATAATTGTAAATTTCTCAAGGTTTAATTAGTTATATTTATTATTATTATTTATTATGTTTTGTATTACAACTGGAACAAACTTTAAAATTTACGATTTCTTGCTTAAGCATGTAACTACTGTTGGTCACCGTGGAGGGCGTACCCGTCTGATCACGTGTTGCTGGCCGTTATTTAAGCTCATGCAGAGAGCCAACCATGCATAGTTTCCAACAGTGCACAGGCAGGGTGACGACTCTAGCGAGCGACCAAATGGGTATAAAAATCTGTTTATTTACGTAACTTTGACTAATTGCTTGTAGATTACGTACATGATTACTTACTAATATTATAACTTTACAGTGTAAATTGCCCTGAAGATAACCCCATCCCAGGTTGAAACCGGTTGGCGGCAAAACCTCATTTAACGGCTGAGAGCAGCGCCGCTTGCGTAGAGTTGTCAGTAATAACAGGAAAGCAACACTGCGTGAAATAACCGCAGAGATCGATGTGAGACGTACGACGAACTTATCAGTGGGCCGAAGTTTGGTGTCAATGGGCTATGGTAGCAGACGACCGACGCGAGTGCCATTGTTAACAGCACGACATCGCCTGCAGATCTTCTGCTGGGCTCGTGACCGTATCGGTTGGACCCTAGACGACTGGTCTGGTCAGACGAGCCTCGATTTCAGTTGTTAATAGCAGATGGTAGGGTTCGAGTGTGGTGCAGATCCTGCGAATCCATGGACTCAAGTTGTCAACAAGACACCGTGCAATAGGTGGTAGCTCCACAAAGGTGTGGACTGTGTTTACATGGAATGGACTGGGTCCTGGTCCAATTGAACAGATCACTGACTGGAAATATTTATGTTCGGTGCTTGTCACTGGGCCACATTTTTTCACTACTGGTTTCAAGAACATTCTGGACTGTTCGAGTGAATGATGTGGTCCCCCAGATCGCCCGACATGAATCTCATTGAACATTTATGGGACATAATCGACAGGTCTTTTCGTACGCACAATCCTGCATCGGCATTCGCTTTTATGGACAGCTGTTGAGGCAGCATGGCTCAGTATTTCTTCAGGGGACTTCCAACGACCTGTTGAGTTCGTTCCACTTAGATTTCGTGCCACTTGCTGTACTGTGCCGGCTAAAAGGAGGTACGAAATGATATTAGAAGGTATTCCATGAATTTTGTCGCCTCAGTGTACACAGGTGGCTGAAGACTGAGAAATGTATCCAGGTGCAACACATTTCCATACTAATAATCGCCGATACCACCAGAACCAATGGCAGTAGTAGTTACAGCAAGCACTACGTTTAACACGTCAAAGGTAATTTAAGAAAAGTATTTCACAACGAGAGTTAATTGTCAAAATGCGTTGTGATAAAGACAAAGTAAACTTTTAAAATTTGTAACTGCAGTAGCAAATGGTGTAATAAAGTAAACGAAGTCAAAGTTTACTACACTTCTTCAACACCAACATGCGGTATAAAAGGTAAAAATAAAAATTTAATCATTAGATTGCTTTAGTTGCTGAATCTTCACAATTAGAATGACATATTTTCGTTTTTGGTTGCCACTTAATTCGAGTTGAAAATAGACTAATAACATGAGAAGTAGATCGTAAGGAAATAATATTTTGTGGAAAATAGGGTACAGAAAAGTGAGTACGCATATACGCTCAGCACGAAATAATTCTTAGCATTAATAGAAGAACCAATATACAAACGAAAGAAAATAAACATCAACATTTAGAACGGTCACCTTACTGTTTCAGTAGCGTGCTGTGTAAACGTAGCATCGAATAACGCCGAAGGCAGCATGAAGAATTCGCCGGAAGGTAATCCCATTTCCTGGAGGGAATATCTCTGCGAGGTAATCTTCTATATCACAGCGTGAGCATCTGGTAGCGAGAAGATTATAAGGTTTCGACGAGCACGAACTTCCATAACAGCACGATATGGTACGACGCAATCTTTCTACTGAAGAAGCTTCAAGGAAAAAATAAAGACTGGAAAAGCTGCTGTAACTTGACCCAATTTTTCGTCATGTAATTCTTTCATCTATTCCGAAGTATTTCCGTCAGTATCTTTCTCCTAACAATCTTCAAAGACTTCTGCCAGAGACGTGCAGAGGAACTCTCCGCGCAAAGGAAATCAGATCTAACACATCGACACAGTATAGCATACATCTCTAATCTACAAGGAAAAACCCTTTTTGTTCAGACTCCGCTGCAGGGGTAGAATTTTCCTCCAGAAATCAATTTTCAGGTCGTTGTTAAGACCTTAACGTCAATGTCCTGTCAATTGCGCAAGATAGTATCTGAGGAGCATATGAAAGTATGTGAGATATACTGACTATGCGAAGCTCTGCGTTAGTCCGTGAAGAGTTGTGCATTAGCATTACTACGATTTGTTGACTTAGAATTCCTGTCTTTATCTAGTACGTTCTTTTAATTGTGTTGTTTCATCATTGTTGATGCGTTGAGTTTTCAAACGGAGTCCATCTTTTCCCGTAGTTTACTTACGAACCCTCCTGAGGAACCTACAAAGAAAGTTTGTGAGAGTCGCTCTTTAGTTTTGTCCTTAACCTGACGATTTACGTAGCCACAATTTCCTTCCACCAGAATAAAGAATTGTGAGGTGAAGACATAGGTGCTACTAACTCCACAGGACTAGCTCAGTTGCACGAGGTCTGAGGAGGCTATGATTTTGATAAAAGTGTGACTCAAGTATTAGCCTGGATGATTTTGAGGAACCAGAGAGAACCTTATTCGGGTCTGATTGGAGTTAAAATCCTGATCCAAATGCGAGTGTCTTCACATCTGCGCATCGTTTTCGATATCGAGATTTGAAGTCTACGTTTAGCTGACGTTCAAGGATTCAAGTGAGATGCCTTTTATTGGTTCAAATGGCTCTGAGCACTATGGGACTCAACTGCTGAGGTCATTAGTCCCCTAGAACTTAGAACTAGTTAAACCTAACTAACCTAAGGACAGCACAAACATCCATGCCCGAGGCAGGATTCGAACCTGCGACCGTAGCGGTCTCGCGGTTCCAGACTGCAGCGCCTTTAACCGCACGGCCACTTCGGCCGGCGATGCCTTTTATTCCATCCCGCCGCCTCCAAAGACGAAATTACGGGGCCGTCATAGACGGTAGGTTTATGATTGCTACACGTACCGATGAATGCGTGATTTTTTACAACACACATACCTACAATCACAGAAGGTCAAGAATAGCGAAGTCTG
The DNA here is from genome assembly GCF_023898315.1 of Schistocerca nitens. Taxonomy (NCBI): domain Eukaryota; kingdom Metazoa; phylum Arthropoda; class Insecta; order Orthoptera; family Acrididae; genus Schistocerca; species Schistocerca nitens. The sequence goes on from NC_064617.1 coordinate 389,199,420, forward strand.
GCCAATAGTATTGCATATATAACACTGCAACCCCCCCCCCCCCCCCACCCCACCCCAACACCGCCTATTTTCAGATTTTCCCGTGTTATATGACACAGAGTTGTAGTTTACAATTTTTCGGAGCAGATTTCTGCTTGCTGTTATGGTTGCCAATGATGTATACACTTCTGGCCATTAAAATTGATACACCACGAAGATGATATGCTACAGGCGCGAAATTTAACCAACAGGAAGAAGATGCCGTGATATGCAAATGATTAGCTTTCCAGTGCATTCACACAAGGTTCGCGCCGGTGGCGACTCCTACAACGTGCTCACATGACGAAAGTTTCCAACCAATTCTTCATACAAAAACAGCAGTTGACCGGCGTTGCCTGGTGAAATGTTGTTGTGATGCCTCGTGTAAGGAGGAGAAATGCGTACCATCACGTTTCCGACTTTGATAAAGGTCGGATTGCAGCCTATCGCGATTGCGGTTTATCGTATCGCGATATTGCTGCTCGCACTGGTCGAGAGCCAATGACTGTTAGCAGAATATGGAATCGGTGGATTCAGGAGGGTAATACGGAACGCTGTGCTGGATCCCAACGGCCTCGTATCACTAGCAGTCGAGATAACAGGCACCTCATCCACATGGCTGTAACGGATCGTGCAGCCACATCTCGATCCCGGAGTCAACAGATGGGGACGTTTGCAAGACAACATCCATCTGCACGAACAGTTCGACGACGTTTGCAGCAGCATGGACTATCAGTTCTGAGACCATGGCTGCGGTTACCGTTGACGCTGCATCACAGACAGGAGCGCCTGCGATGGTGTACTCAACGACGAACCTGGGTGCACGAATGGCAACACGTCATTTTTTCAGATGAATACAGGTTATGTTTACGGCATCATGATGGTCGCATCCGTGTTTGGCGACATCGCGGTGAACGCACATTGGGAGCGTGTATTCTTCATCGCCATATTGGTGTATCACCCGGTGTGATGGCATGGGGTGCCATTGGTTACACGTCTCGGTCACCTCTTGTTCGCATTGACGGCACTTTGAACAGTGGACGTTACATTTCAGATGTGTTACCACCCGTGGCTCTACCCTTCATTTGATCCCTGCGAAACCATTTCAGCAGAATAATGCACGACGGCATGTTGCAGGTCCTGTACGGGCCTTTCTGGATACAGAAAATGTTCGACTGATGCACTGGCCAGCACATTCTCCAGATCTCTCACCAATTGAAATCTTCTGGTCAATGGTGCCGAGCAACTGGCTCGTCACAATACGCCAGTCACTACTCTTGATGAACTGTGGTATCGTGTTGAAGCTGCATCGGCAACTGTACCTGCACACGCCATCCAAGCTGTGTTTGACTCAATGCCCAGGCGTATTAAGGTCGTTACTACGGCCAGAGGTGGTTGTTCTGGGTACTGATTTCTCAGGATCTATGCACCAAAATTGCGTGAAAATGTAATCACATGTCATTTCTAGTGTAATATATTTGTCCAATGAATACCCGTTTATCATCTGCATTTCTTCTTGGTGTAGCAATTTTACTGGCCAGTAGTGTAGTTTCGGGCACGATTATGTGGTTTCCGGTAATCATGTATTTGCCTAACATGACTTTTATTTCGCAACTGAAGATATAGATTTTTAGCGGAATATTGACCACAGTTTTGTACAGAAGAAACACCGCCTTTGCCGCTAACCATATTTTTAATTTTGTAACCAATTTCAATATGGTACATAGATTATCTTCATATGTAAAACTTTGAAACAAGAATAAAAGAGTACAACCTTACACAAATTACAGGAGTGTAATACTAAAAGACCTAGAAAAGAAACGCGTGAAGTTATCCATACCTACTGCAGTTTGCCTAAATGGCAAGGATGTAACAGTACAGTATGGAGAAAGTACAAGTGTTGCTCTAAGGAAAGTTACGTAGTCAGCTACGTGACAACGTCCTCAATAAATGAGAAATATATTCATAACACGCGAAAATAATATTAAAAATCAGAAAATAGACCCAATGCATTCCATATGTGACTTTAAACATATCCATTCTCATATCGTAGAACCTGAAAAGCAATAAATCTATAGGCTGTGTCCAATAAACGGTCGTGACGGTTACTTTTTAAAAAGAAAATTCAACTGATTCTGAATTTCTTAAACAGAATTTTCCATTTCGCTCTCAGGCGTTGTTTGCTGATTAAAAAAAAAGATAAAAAGAAAAGAGAGAGAGAGAGAGTTCTAATAATATATGTTTGGTGCACAGTTTTATATGAAAATAACGACGACAGTGATGAGACATTTAAATAAGAAATTGAAGACACTTTAACTGGGGTGTTGCAGAAGTGAACTGATGTAGTGCTAAATGTATGTGCATTGTAGCAAGGGGTGACGAAGGCAATAAAATAAAGAAAAAATCGCTGCATGTGAACCTGCAGAAAAGTTGATGATTTTTTGCGTAACCAGAACTGGAAAGAGGTACACTATGGAATGGAAGAACTGAGATATGACTTTCCCAAATAAGCAATCTTAAAATGAAAACTTTAAATGTTAGTAGCTAACGGCAACACGACTTGATGCGGCTGTCCAATAAGTTATCACGCTATCCATCTCCCTAAATTTTAGAATCCAACAGCTTCTTTTGGTCCAATACAGTGTAAAGCGACAGCTCTTTTGCAGGAGTGGACAAATTACTGAAATTGCCATTTATAAACAACTAATTCTGGATTTTTTTGCTTGTCGTCCGCTAAAAACATAACGTGACGGAAGCACATAAAACTAACATTTAATAGTTTTTCACTCAATTAGACTTTGAAGATAAAATTTGATTCTTAAACGGTAAGCATATTTCGTTAGAATGTGTACATCTTACGACATGATTAACCTCAATATGGATGCCACCTTTTTAATTTAATTATGAGAAATTAAATCCTCAAATGACAGAATCCAGCGTATCCAACGAGCTATGAAATAAAGGTACAAAATAAATGGAAAATATGTGCTTACTCACATACTACTAATGTTAGGTTTCTACCGAAAATTAAAAATTTGAAATGCGGAACCACATGTATTCCAGAAATTCTGTTGGATATTATCGGAAGTAACCAACAGAAAATGCTACTGATTAAGTGGAGAAACAGAAAATAAACGTAAAAAAGGCTTAATCAACTTCGATCCCATCTATTACACTAATTTTGCTTACAAAACTTCACATTGCTCATGTTTATGCATTATTACAGTATTTTCATGATCTCTAGTTTATCATGTTGATTGCTATCACAAAAGATTTGCAAAATGTGTTCTGGAAGCAACATTTTGTCTTGGGTTGTTTGGAAAAAGTGTAACCCAACTCGGGCATCCGACGACATGAATGCAAGGAACCTTTCAGAACAATCTCAAACTGGCCTAGAGATCTGACTTTTAACAACGTAGAACTGAATCAAGATTGACCTCGTCTCCTAGTTTGAAACTTGCTTGTGAGCCACGTTAGCTGGACTGCACAGATTGTAACTCTGTATGTTGCATTGTGTTGAAACTATTTGATTTCTATTTCGGTGACGTTCAATAAAGGTTGGTAACAACAGAAAAATCTGACTGGTTGTGAACCTAAGAATTATCTGAAGCCCCGAAGCAACTGATGATAACACTAGTAGCAAAATTTTAAAAATCAGAACTGATAACTATATTTTTGTACGCGAGCGAGAAAGTAGAGACTTTAAATGTGAAAAATAACACTAGTAATTACTGTGTTGTACAGTAAAGTACCGTCTAATTCTACACCCGCAGTTACATTTCGTAATCCTTCTTATGGGGAGTACATTTGAGTATTTCACTTTGCTTTCACGTTCGATTCGCAACCCCCCGCCTCCCTTCCTCCTCCCTCCCTCCCCCTCGTTTCATCGTTCTAGCTCTACTCACAGCAGAAAAATCTGATTTCCGCTATGCTACTGTTGTGCCCTAATAACCCCTTCCCTCTCCCCCACCCACCGCTCCGACGTTATCGTGCTGTTTGCAAGATTTGCGTGCTGGGAGCAGTGTTATTAAGTTCACGAAATTTTAAAAGTAGCCCGTCTCGTGTTATGCAACACCTTTCATGATGTGTTCTCACGGAGGTTTATGTGCTTCTCTCGGTGTCGTTACCAGTGGTTAAGACATTGGACTCACATCCGAAAGGAATGAACTTCTTACCATCGTCACCATCCAGCCATCCAGATTTAGATTCGTCGTGGTTTCCCTAAATAACTTCAGACGAACGACGGAACAACTCGTATGGAGAAGCTATTGATGACATTATGACATAATTTTCGAATCATAACTTGCGTTCGCCTAATTCCCTTTATTATAGAAGAGGTGTTAACGCATCATTTATTTAGGTCGTCGTGGATAAAAAGTTTTACTACGTCCAATGTATCATAGTGAAGTCTCCAAAACGGCAGTGAGATGATAAGCATAAAGCAAGTAACATGAAAGCTGGATATGTTGCTATTGTGGCAGTACCGACCAAAATTACCACATGATCAGGAGAGCAGCATAATGTGGACATTGTTAACAATTGCCTGTACGACAATATACGAGGGCTATTCCGAAAGTAAGGTCCGATAGGTCGCGAAATGGAAACCACGGTAAAAATCAAAAATGTTTTATTTGCAACAGTTAGATACACCTTGCAGCTACTTATCTCCATAGTCGCCGACCCGACTTAGACGTGTATCGTAGCGTTGTACCAACTTTCCCATACCCTCGCTATAGAAGGCAGCCGCCAGTGCTCTCCGCCAATTCTCTACGCTGGCCTACGGCTCGTTGTCTTGTGCCGAAATGTTGTCTTCATAACCAGCGGTTCATGTGACCTGAGCTGAAACTCAGAGGGAGACAATTACGGGCTGTATTGTGGGTAATCTCACATTTCCATTTGAAAACGATGCAGGAGCATCTTCATTGCCCCTGCAGAATGCGGCTGAGAATTGTCTTGAAGACGAAACAGCACGACAGTTATGTAATGTTAGCTGCATAGCTTCAGGGGAAATTTCTCACCAGGCCCCCGTACTTGGCGGCAGACACTATTTTCTAGACATCTTTACGCACTCACTGCGAGCTCAGAAATGAGAAGAGCGACGTGATGCTAACTGGGGTTATACTAGAGACACTACCCAACACATCTGTGCAAAGCTTTATCGGATTTTCATAGTCGTTTCCATTTCGTGACCGATCGGACCTTACTTTCGGAATAGCCCTCGTACGACAATAAGACGGTATTGGAGAATGCTATAGGTGGTCGATGTAGAGACAAACCGCCACATGCCTGGTACTGTTTGATTGGTTTCGCTCATAAGACGAGAGCATCCTCGAATATTCACTGTCATGTGTGCAAAATGTTAAGATGTTTTCATCACTGCTCGTCACCATCGTCAACACAAACTGGTGTTAATTGGGTCTGGAGGCTAGGTACGTGGGGTAATACATTACCTAAAATCAAATGGCTCTAAGCACTATAGGACTTAACATCAGTCCCCTAGACTTAGAACTATGTAAACCTAACTAACCTAAGGACATCACACACATCCATGCCCGAGGCAGGATTCGAACCTACGACCGTAGCAGCCGCGTGGTTCCAGACTGAAACGCCTAGAACGGCTCGACCACAGCGGCAGGCATACATTACCTAATGAAAAGCATCTGGACACGCATAGATAATGCTGAGATGACCACTAGATGTCACGAAGCTCGGTGACTTCGAACGTGGACTAGTCATAGGATGTCACCAGAGCATCAAATCCATTCAGGGAATTTCAATACTCCTAAAGCTGTCCAAGTCGACTACTGATGATGTGAGTGTGAAGCAGAAACACGAAGGAACAGCTGCAGCTAAACTAAGAGCAGGAAGATCTCCATGAACTGAAAGACAGGGACCGCCGAGCATTGTGGAGGAGGGTTACGAAAAGTCACATGAAATCAGCGGAAGAAATCACTCGTGAGTTTCACAGTGTTATCTGCAGTCCAGTTAGCACTATGACATCGCGTAGAATGCGCTAAAACCGTCGGGTAGCTTCTCATAATCTACAAATTGTGTAGTCAGTGCAATGCAGCACTTAAGGTAGTGTAAAGGACGATGCTACTGGACAATGAATAACTGGAAACAAGTGGTGTGAAGTGATGAATCATGCCATACCCTGTGGCAATTCCATGTGAGGGATTGGTTTTGGCTAGTGCCTGGAGAACATCATCTTTACATCTACATCTACACAGATAGCCGGCCGGTGTGGCCTAGCGGTTCTAGGCGCTTCAGCCTGGAACCGCGCGACCGCCACGGTCGCAGATTCGAATCCTGCCTCGGGCATGGATGTGTGTGATGTCCTTAGGTCGGTTAGGTTTAAGTAGGTCTAACTTCTAGGGGACTGATGACCTCAGATTTTACGTCAGATAGTGCTCAGTGCCTGGCAGATGGTTCATCGAACCGCCTTCACAATTCTCTATTATTCCAATCTCGTATAGCGCGCAGAAAGAATGAACACCTATATCTTTCCGTACGAGCTCTGATTTCCCTTATTTTATCGTGGTGATCGTTCCTCCCTATGTAGGCCGGTGTTAATAAAATATTTTCGCATTCGGAGGACAAAGTAGGTGATTGGAATTTCGTGAGAAGATTCCGTCGCAACGAAAAACGCCTTTCTTTTATTGATTTCCAGCCGAAATCCTGTATCATTTCTGTGACACTCTCTCCCATATTTCGCGATAATTCAAAACGTGCTGCCTTTCTTTGAACTTTTTCGATGTACTCCGTCAATCCCATCTGGTAAGGATCCCACACCGCGCAGCAGTATTGTAAAAGATGACGGAGAAGCGTAGTGTAGGTAGTCTCCTTAGTAGGTCTGTTACATTTCTAAGTGTCCTGCCAATAAAACGCAGTCTTTGGTTAGCCATCCCCACAACATTTTCTGTGTGTTCCTTCCAGTTTAGGTTGCTCGTAATTGTAATACCTAGGTATCTACTTCAATTTACGACTTTTAGATTAGACTGATTTATCATGTAACCGAAGTTTAACGAGGTCCTTTTAGCACTCATGTGGATGACCTCACACTTTTCGTTATTTAGGGTCAACTGCCACTTTTCGCACCATTCCGATATTTCTTCTAAATCGTTTCGCAGTTTGTTTTGATCTTCTGATGACTTTATTAGTCGACAAAAGACAGCGTCATCTGCAAACAACCGAAGATGACTGCTAAGATAGTCTCCCAAATCGTTTATATGGATAAGAAACAGCAAAGGGCCATCCCATGTAACTCCAACAGTGAAGTACGGAGGAGGTGGTGTTACGGTATGGGGGTATTTCCGTGGTTGGGGTGGTGTTGCCTTATTGCGCTTAAGAAAACTCTAAATGCAGAAGAATATGAAAATGTTTTACAGTACTGTGTACTGCGTACAGTACAGGAACAGTTCGATGACAATGATAGTATCAGGGTGACAATGTACCCTATACTAAATCAGCATCTTTGAGGGAACAGTTAGTGGAGAATAACGTTTCTGAAATGGATTGGCCTTGGAATGAGTTTTAACGCCGACTTCACTCCAGAACTCATTTTCCAACATCACTGCCTCCTTTGGTTTCGACTCTTGAGGAAGAGTGTGCTGCCAATCCTCCACAGACCTTCAAACACCTTATTGGAAGTATCGTGCACCAGGGTCCACGCCGTCATAAAGGTGAAGGCTGAACTCACACTATATTAAAGTCCAGTAATAGGTATCTGGATAGTTGGGAGAACAACTGTGGGACACCGACATATTGTGTAGCTAGGTGGGGTGGTTAGGCTATAACTTCCTCTAGACGAAATACAAGCTCTGGCCGGAAAAGGGTGGGGAACGAGTTGATCGTGTTCTTTTTGAAGGATCTATCCAGTACTGGGCTTTAGTGAAACTACCTGAAATTTAAATCTGGATAGCACACATTCTTTCGTGATAAGCCCTACGACTGTCTAATATGGCTCGTCTTAACTTTCTCTCCCGTGTCAACTTCATCTCGAAGTAGCACATGTAACTAACGTCCTTGATCCTTTGTTGTTTGTTCTCCAGGCTCTGGTTTGGCCTACACTCTTTTCTCCACTACGGCTCTTTCTACAATAATGATGTTATTCCCTGCTATCTTAACACATCAGACTGCCCCTCCTCCAGTCCGTATTTTCCATGTACTCTTTTTCTTAGCCAATCTCTACTTCTTTCCCCTATTCCATGATACACTTAAAAACAATGTACACCAGACGTAAAATCACAGTAATTTTTTTTTCCTCAAATAAAGGCATTTGATACTAGCAGCATTCTTCTAGTGAGGAATGCCCTCTTTGCCTGTGTAGTAAGTTTGGTATGACTACCTTGCTTCGTACATCATGTGTTATTTTTCTTCACATCGTGCACTACATGCGCCACAATTTTGGCGTTCCGCTTATCGCTACTCTCATCCTTGCTACTTCTCTTTACTTTAATTTTCCTTTTTTCTTTGCTTTACCGTTAGTTCATATTCTATGTTCACTATACCAATCCAAACAGCTACTGTAAGTCTTCCTAACGTTCGCTAAGTATAGTAATGCCATCAGTCAACCTTATCATTGGTTAACAGCACTCCGTCTTCAGGCCACGAGTGGCCCATCGAGACCATCCGACCGCTGTGTCATCCTCAGCTGAGGATGCAGATAGGAGGGGCGTGTGGTCAGCACATCGCTCTACCGGTCGTTATGATGGTTTTCTTTGACCGGAGCCGCTACTATTCGGTCGAGTAGCTCCTCAATTGGCATCAGGAGGCTGAGTGCACCACGAAAAATGGTAACAGCGAATGGCGGCCCGGATAGTCACCCATCCAAGTGCCGGCCACGCTGACAGCGCTTAACATCGGTGGTCTGACGGGAAGCGGTGTATCCACTGCGGCACACCATTGGCCATAAGTTACCGTAAATTTTAATCCCACGTCTGAATCCTTCTTTCATTTCTGTGATTGCTTTTCGAAGTATAGGTTGAACAGTAGGGGAGAAAGACTGCATCACTGCCTTATGCTCTTCCATCTAAGGATATTTGTGATTTGGAAACGTTGTTTTAAATTTGTAGATATTATAGCAGCCATAGACGTATACTTGGCAGACCTTCCAGAAGTATTTGGAGGGTACAATCTTCTTACTGAGTTGCCGTTCTACAAAGTGAATTGACCCAAAAGGCAAATGATCTACATAACACCGTTGAGTGCTCTGTTAGGATGTTGGGTACTCACCACAGGATGTCCTCGGTGTGCCCCGTGTAGTGCCGCTGGCAGTCCTCGTCCCGGTCGTAGAGCACGGCGACGGCGGCCACGTAGTACAGCATCTCCCCCGTCGGCAGCACCCACAGGTTCCGGTGAGAGTCCGTGCCGCGGTACCCGTATCTGACGTCACTGTCAAGGCCATTCTATACACCACACCACAGGTAATGAACACTACCAACTTCCCTGCTTGCGTACTTTTAGTATTAACCTTTTCAGACCCACTAGCCACAATTACGTACATAAATTTTACTGTCTCTTTCGTGGAACGGAAATATATTTTCCCAGTGAAAATCTCATGTACACATTTGTTAAAGTTCAATTTTTTTTATCGTGTACAAGTGCTGCCAACTGTTGGGCTTCACCATACAATATCAAAAAGACACTGTAGCAGTACGCAGCAGCTTGTGACCGCCAGAATACACGGAAGTGTTTGGTTAGTTATATTCTACTGTGTGTACGAATATAATTGTTATTGTTATAGTGCATGGTATTTACAGAATGACCAGTTTATTTATTACGTCGATGAATATTGCAGAATTAGTTATTTTAGCCCATAAAAAGAAGCCAAGTGTAAAAAGCATGTTTTGAAAATAGGAACAGGTACATATTTTTGTATAAATCTTGCATTTAAAATCATTAAAAATTCGTCTAAAAGCATTACAGCACGAAGAAAAATTTTCTTCGTCCAGAAAAAAATCGGGTCTGGAAGGATTAACAGCCAGCCGTGGATGAAAAGTTGTGCAGCTCCAGCTGTAGCTAGACGGTTCGTATCCTGATGGTGGTACAAATCTTCAACAAGTATGTTCGATCAGTAATGCAAAGAAGAGGGCTGCTGCCGTTCTGGCGAAACCACAAACGCCGGAACGAAGATGCGGAACGCAAGACCAGAGAAGGCGGTGAGGAAACGGCGGCCAATTGTACGCGGAATTGGACCACGCCGTGCCAGGCGCTCCCCCAGCAAGACGTGTATAAAAGCGTCAGTGGGTGCTAGCCTGCTATCACAACTATCAACTATAGGTGGAAGCATAAGCGGCCAAAGACATTAATAGCTAGGGCATAACCACCTATAGCAAGCTAACATACACCAACTAGCGACAAACGTCGGTAAGCCCTTGCATATCAGCAACGTTGACTGGAAATTACCAGCTGGTATTAGAGCCGACCAACAGGCAACAGCAGGGAAACCGACGAGCTGACCCACTGACGCATAAACAAACTGCCAACATCACCCACGCTGTGCATCTGATATATGACCTATCGGACAAAAAAACGATAATAAACCTAACTGTTGCAGATTGCTGACGCTGACTGAGAGATTAACTCATGCACCCAGCGGCAGCCGCCGAGTAACAGCCCCGCACAACGTCAAAGGTATCGACATACATGATACCCACTACTGACAAAGCCTACCCTTACATGACCTATCTCAGTCAGCAAGACATCCGCTACTGCTCTTACCACCCGACCTAACTATCGCACAGGTTTTTTCCCTTGGCTCTTGCCTGGGCACTTTTTTCCTCTGCCCTTCAGACGGCTACCCTTCGTTCGACTTCGACCCAATCTATCTCTAGATGAGCGGGTATTAATGTTTAACCTTAACCAGACCTACGCAGACATCGCAGTACCCACATCCTGCAACACCTCACTCTAGTGAAAACTAACCCTTATTCAGAGATGGCAGTAGTCGTTTTGAGATGGCCGTCATGCTGATGTGGGCGTGTAGGGAATATATATATATATATATATATATATATATATATATATATATATATATATATAAGTGTGTCAATTGCTTTCCAGAAATAAAACTACTAATGTTATTTATTTGAAATTGTTGTGTAGCATTCCGAGAACACTGCATCCCGTATGCACCCTATTAGCGACGAGTGGGCAAGACCCCACAGCCACACTAGTCCCTGATCAGCACGCTGAGCATAGGCTAACTTCCAATCTTTATAGCGGTGTGAAACCATTAGTCGACATTGCTAGTTTGTAAATTAAAGGTGGCAGTCCATCTGCCGCTGAAGTCAGGATCAGATAAAATGTTGGCAGTAGACTCACTCTCTTCTCCCCCTTTTCTTATATTCAACAATGCATGGTGTAGGCTGATTCCAATGGACAAACTGAATTCTTTGTTTTAGACGGTTTATCACCAACATGCTTTCAGCCAAAACTGGTGGAGGTTTTCAACTGTTGAGTTCTGTGCGACTGAATACAGTGTGGCCATACTTCTCTTAAAGGTGACCCATGCGAAGAGCGTCCCAAAATTGCAGCCACAGATGAAATTATACGTAGAGCTTGTGCACACTATGGTTTTTGGCGATGAGAAGATAGGATATATGAAACAGTTGACGCTGTAGGCGTATAAGAAAAACGAAAGCTACTGCAGTATATTTTACACGAAGATTTAAGTTTAAGAAACCTTTGTTCTTGCTAACCCCAACAAACTTGAAGTGAACGTTTCGGCGATAATAAGCAGAACCTCTACGATTCCTTGTTGGTATGGCGGGGTTCTAACAAATGACCGAGGACGCTTTGGTTACCAATCAGAGACGCTACCGCTAGACTGCAGTGCATATTTCAGCTAGATCCTTTTAAACTGGAGTACATTTTCCTTTTGTGTGCTCCAATAGGAGCATTTTTGGCTGGTTCTTTCTTTCCCCGTAACAGCGGGGCGCGTCACTCATATATTGTACTTGCAATAACTGAACACTATCTGTCCTTTTTTCAGTCTAAGAAAGGTAAAAATTTTAAATTGAAATGATTTTCCTCTGATGGGCTCGACCCACGACCGTCGGATTACCGTTCTCCCCTCTTTCTGCTGCGCCAGCCACTGCGTGGAAGCTAGACTAAATGCCTCGTGTTTCGGCCGACCTGCGCGAAATGGATGTTTTCTCTAAACGCCTGGCCATTCGGAGCCCCCACTTTTGTCAATTTCATGTCTGACCAAGCCCTCCATATAACTAAATTTGGACGAAATCAGTGATAACGAGTAGGCGCGGTCCCCTTATAAGATAGATTATTGCGTGTTTTCTTTCTGTCCTTTTACAGTTTTGTATTTATTTTTATATAATACTTCTTGCCCCCTTTGTTGTAAGGATGGTGACATTAAAAGGGGCAGATTATTTTACCGTTTCTTTCATTGTGTTGGATACTAAGTTTAGCATTTTCGTAAACTGAGCGCTGAATACGATACTTGTGTGGTCTCGTGTATTTTCTCAGAGTTGTTGGAACTGGTAAATAAATTATTTCAGACTTTTTAAGTATTTACAGCCGCACAATCCCCAGTCATCTTCTACTTCCACTCTTTCCTTCACTACAGCAAAAATACCCAGAAAAATATATCCAACCAGTCTACGAAATGTTTGTCGGTGGAGTTCAGGTTCACTCTAATATGAGATAAGAAACAAGCGCTCACACGCGTACAACATCTCAGGTTGTCCCAGAATGTGCAGCTACATTTCCAGCAGACACACATTTTCGATTTGTCGAACTACTCTCTCTTTCTCTCTTTCTCTGTTTGGTTGGTTGATTTGGGGAATGGGACCAAACAGTGAGGTCATCGCTCCCATAGCTCCCATCTCTCTCTCTCTCTCTCTCTCTCTCTCTCTCTCTCTTTGTCTCTGTCTCTGTCTCCCTTCCCCCCTCCCACGTGAAACAGCTACGCTGTACTAATATACACGCTAAATGACGCACCACGAGAGAATTATCGGAATGAAACTGAAATCGGTAGACGTGATGCACATGTACAGACAAACAAATTACTAGAATTTCAGAAAAATTAGATTATATATTCAAGAGAAAGAGCTTCGCAAATTGAGCAAGTGAATAATGCGTTGTTCCACCTCTGGACTTTATGCAAGAGGTACCTGGGCTTGGTACTGATTGATATAGTCGTTGCATGTCCGCCTGAGGGATATCGTGCCAACTTCTGTCGAAATGGCGCCTTAGATCATCAAAATCCCGAGCTGGTTGAGGGCCCTGCCAGTAACGCTATAAACGTTCTCAATGGAGAAGAGGTTCGACGACGTCGCTGGCCAAGGTACGATTTGGCAAGCCGAAGACGTGCAGCAGAAACTCTCGCCGTCTGCAGGCGGACGTTGTCTTGCTGAAATGTGGGCCCAGGATGGCTCGCCATGAAGGGCGAGAAAACGGGGCGTAGAATGTCGTCGACATACCGCTGTACCTTAAGAATGCCGCGGATAACAACGAAAGGACTCCTGCTGTGAAATGAAATGGCGACCCAGACCATGACTCCTGGCTATCGGGTCGTATGCTGGCGACAGTCAGGTTGGTATCCCACCGCCGTTCGGGGCGTCTCCAGACACGCATTCGGCTGTAATCTTATTGACTGGTTTAGAACTGTCTTTAGTGATGAGTCTCACATCGAACTAAGTCCTCATGACCTGCGAAGACGTGTCTCGAGACGCTCTGGGCAGTGGCGAGATACCTGCATGGCTGTCTCCCGCGTACGGCCCGCCAACCGGGAGTGATGGTCAAGGGTGTCATTTCATTTTATAGCCGAACCCTTTTTGGTTGACAACATCGGCACCCTTGCAGCGCAGTGGTACGTCGACGAAATTGTACGCCCTGTTTTGTTGACCTTCATGGCAAGCCATCCTGGGCTTACATTTCGACAAGATAATGCCCTCCCGCCAAAGGGGAGAATTTCTACAGCTTGTGACATCATAATTCTGTCAGAGACTCAAATGACTTGGAAGAGCAGTTGAGCGGAAAGGACAGTGTCTTGAAAGGAGGATATAAGATGAACATCAACAAAAACAAAACGAGGATAATGGAATGTAGTCGAATTAAGTCTGGTGATGCTGAAGGAACTAGATTCGGAAATGAGACACTTAAAGCAGTAAAGGATTTTTGCTATTTGGGGAGCAAAATAACTGATGATGGCCGAAGTAGAGAGGATACAAGATGTAGACTGGCAATGGCAAGGAAAGCGTTTCTGAAGAAGAGGAATTTGTTAACATCGAATATAGATTTAAGTGTCAGGAAGTCGTTTCTGAAAGTATTTGTATGGAGTGTAGTCATGAATGGAAGTGAAACGGCCGGCTGGTGAGGCCGTGCGGTTCTAGGCGCTTCAGTATGGAACCGCGTGGCCGCTACGGTCGCAGGTTCGAATCCTGCCTCGGGCATGGATGTGTGTGACGTCATTAGGGTAGTTAGGTTTAAGTAGTTCTAAGTTCTAGGGGACTGATGACCATAGATGTTAAGTCCCATAGTGCTCAGAGCCATTTGAACCATTTTTGAAGTGAAACGTGGACGATAAATAGTTTGGACAAGAAGAGAATAGAAGCTTTCGAAATGTGGTGCTACAGAAGAATGCTGAAGATTACATGGGTAGATCACATAACTAATGAGGAGGTATTGAATAGGATTGGGGAGAGGAGGAGTTTGTGGCACAACTTGACTAGAAGAAGGCATCGATTGGTAGGACATGTTCTGAGGCATCAAGGGATCACCAATTTAGTATTGGAGGGCAGCGTGGAGGGCAAAAATCGAAGAGGGAGACCAAGAGATGAATACACCTAACAGATTCAGAAGGATGTAGGTTGCAGTAGGTACTGGGAGATGAAGAAGCTTGCACAGGATAGAGTAGCATGGAGAGCTGCATCAAACCAGTCTCAGGACTGAAGACCACAACAACAACAACGTCTCCATTCTGGCCCAACCTCACCTTGGCCAATAAGGTCGGCGGATCTCTCTCCAATTGAGAGCTTTGGAGCGCTATGGACAGGATCCACCAACAAGGTCGCCATTTTGACGACCTAACGCGCCAATTGGACAGAATTTGACACTATATCCTTCTGGAGGACAAAGGGAGGACAAATATGTGAATCAATGCCAAGCCGAATAAATGCTTTTATAAAGGCCAGAGGTGGACCAACGCATTATTATAAATAAACTGGAAGCAGTCTTGATCGCTTAACGTTTTTAATGGTGATCGGTTTCGATCTTTTCATCAGATCATCTTCGGACCTACAATAAACAGGAATTGATATCAACATATAAGGGACGAAATCATATATTCATCAAGCAGTAAATAACGTTGCTGTACCACTGCCGGAGGCGGTGGCGCATGGCAATTCTCTTGTACTTGTACTACTGTGGCTGGTGGTGTACTGCACGTGAAGAACACCAGCACTAGTTAAACACATGAAGCCCCGCCCACCGTCTTTGTCATTACGTCATGGACAGCCAATCACGAAAGTTGCATTTCTGCCGCTTAAGAAAGTAACGTGGTAGTTACTTTAACTTATTATTACCATCTATAGGACTTATAAAACACGTTAAAATCTTATAGCTTATAAAATATAGTGTAAAAAGGTAATTGCTGCGACCTAAACTGTGTGGCCCTCTATCATGTACTGTTATTGACCAACGCAAAGATGATGGCAACGACGCCACTGTAGTAACGATGGATACCTACTCGTCTTACTAGGGCCAAAGATTATAGAAGGGATGCCACTCTAGTAACCATGGCTACCTACTCGTCTTACTAGAGCCAAAGAGGCTACCTGTTGAGAAGCGTCCTGGTCGCTCTAAGGTTGCCAGGTCGATCAGTACATGATATGAGTAAGTGATATGCACATGAGTTCCTGTTACCATTAACATTTTAATTGAAAGACATCTCGTCAAAATAACTTCTAAATTGTTGCGTCTGATATGCAATATCAGTAGTGGAATGTTACAGAAATTTTATAAAGTAGGAGCTATATTACCGTTACGGTCGTTGGGCTGCATGGGATGGAACGTGATGGCTATCATGAGCATAAAATTAATGACATTGTGCCAATAATCGTGGGCGGGGCTTCATGTATTTAATTAGAGGCTGGTGTTCTTCACGTGCAGTACACCACCAGCCACAAACAAGAGAATTGCCATGCGCCCCCGCCTCCGGAAGACATTTATGGTATATCAGCGTTATTTACTGATTGATGAATATACGATTTCGTCCTTTATATGTTCATATCAATTCCTGTTTATTGTAGGTCCGAAGATGATCTGATAAAAAGATCGAAACCAGTCACCATTAAAAAAGTTAAGCGATCAAGACTGTTTCCAGTTTATGTATAATAATTGCAGATCGCTGTTTTCCTATACAGGGTGTTACGAAAAGGTACGGCCAAACTTTCAGGAAACATTCCTCACACACAAAGAAAGAAAATATGCTATGTGGACATGTGTCCGGAAACGTTTACTTTCCATGTTAGAGCTCATTTTATTACTTCTCTTCAAATCACATTAATCATGGAATGGAAACACACAGCAGCAGAACGTACCAGCGTGACTTCAAACACTTTGTTACAGGAATGGTTCAAAATGTCCTCCGTTAGCGAGGATACATGCATCCACCCTCCGTCGCATGGAATCCCTGATGCGCTGATGCAGCCCTGGAGAATGGCGTATTGTATCACAGACGTCCACAATACGAGCACGAAGAGTCTCTACATTTGGTACCGGGGTTGCGTAGACAAGAGCTTTCAAATGCCCCCATAAATGAAAGTCAAGAGGGTTGAGGTCAGGAGAGCGTGGAGGCCATGGACTTGGTCCGCCTCTACCAATCCATCGGTCACCGAATCTGTTGTTGAGAAGCGTACGAACACTTCGACTGAAATGTGCAGGAGCTCCATCGTGCATGAACCACATGTTGTGTCGTACTTGTAAAGGCACATGTTCTAGCAGCACAGGTAGAGTATCCCGTATGAAATCATGATAACGTGCTCCATTGAGCGTAGGTGGAAGAACACAGGGCCCAATCAAGGCATCACCAACAATGCGTGCCCAAACGTTCACAGAAAATCTGTGTTGATGACGTGATTGCACAATTGCGTGCGGATTCTCGTCAGCCCACACATGTTGATTGTGAAAATTTACAATTTGATCACGTTGGAATGAAGCCTCAATCGTAAAGAGAACATTTGCACTGAAATGAGGATTGACACATTGTTGGATGAACCATTCGCAGAAGTGTACCCGTGGAGGCCAATCAGCTGCTGATAGTGCCTGCACACGCTGTACATGGTACGGAAACAACTGGTTCTCCCGTAGCACTCTCCATACAGTGACGTGGTCAACGTTACGTTGTACAGCAGCAACTTCTCTGACGCTGACATTAGGGTTATCGTCAACTGCACAAAGAATTGCCTCGTCCATTGCAGGTGTCCTCGTCGTTCTAGGTCTTCCCCAGTCGCGAGTCATAGGCTGGATTGTTCCGTGCTCCCTAAGACGCCGATCAATTGCTTCGAACGTCTTCCTGTCGGGACACCTTCGTTCTGGAAATCTGTCTCGATACAAACGTACCGCGCCACGCCTATTGCCCCGTGCTAATCCATACATCAAATGGGCATCTGCCAACTCCGCATTTGTAAACATTGCACTGACTGCAAAACCACGTTCGTGATGAACACTAACCTGCTGATGCTACGTACTGATGTGCTTGATGCTAGTACTGTAGAGCAATGAGTCGCATGTCAACCCAAGCACCGAAATCAACATTACCTTCCTTCAATTGGGCCAACTGGCGGTGAATCGAGGAAGTACAGTACATACTGACGAAACTAAAATGAGATCTAACATGGAAATTAAGCGTTTCCGGACACATGTCCACTTAACATCTTTTCTTTATTTGTGTGTGAGGAATGTTTCCTGAAAGTTTGGCTGTACCTTTTTGTAACACCCTGTATAAGAATTATGTTCTTTAAAATGTTCAACGCATTATTGACTTGCTCAATTTGTGATGCTATTTCTCTCGACTAAATCACCCAAGTTTTCTGAAATTCTAATGATTTATTTGTTTGTACACGTACGAGTACATCACATCTAACGATTTCCGTCCCTTTCGGATAATTCCTTCATGGTGCGTCGTCATTTTTCTTTCTTAGGGTGTGTTTTGTATAAGTAAACGCGGTTTTTTTTTCCACAACTGTCGCAGGCAGCCAGCAGGCAGACGCAGCGCCCTGCTGCTGGTGAGGCGGTCGTGCAAGGATACACCCAGGCGAGCTGGAGGCGCTTCTCGGGCGGCGCGGTGTCGCTGGGCGGGTGGTGCAGCGGCGGGTAGAAGGTGCGCCGCATCCCGCGGATCGTCACGCGGATCGGCTCCTCCTTCAGCACCTCCAGCAGCGTGTAGTCGGACACTGCAACACGCACGTAATCTCACTGCAGTCGCACCTCTCCAAAATGCCGCTGGAAACTGCACAGAGAGCGCCTGCTGACTCGCGTGTGTGGACAGATACTGTAATAGATACTGTGTTTTTCTATGTGAAATACAGTGCAGTAGCCTTGTTGGAGTCTGGTTGGAAAAAATCGAGTAGTACTGAAACGTTACTCGTCTGCCCTCGGAGCTTTCGTAGGCTCAAACGATGTACGACTCGATGCCGCGACAAGAATTAACGAACTCTCAGTGCTGAGTTGCGACAAATTGCTCCACAGATTGATCTGGAAACATTTATTCTCGACCATAATTAATTCTCTACGCTTCTACACATGTAAAATCAGTTTAAATGTCCGCCCCAATAGCTGAATGGTTGGCGCGTTGGAACACCACGCATGGGGCCCCGGGTTCGATTCCCGGCTGGGGGTGGGAGATTTTCTCCTCTCAGGGCCTGGTCGTTGTGCTGTCCTCATCATCATTTCATCCCCATTGTCGACCCATAAGACGCCCAATGTGACGTCGTACTCAATAAGACTGGCACTTGGCGGCCGAACTTCCCACTTGGGAACTCCTGGCCACTGATGCCATACGATCATTTCCATTTGCATCAGTTTAAACGCGATGTTGTTTGTATTAGGTGAAGGACTGAACTTTGCAACAACACCAATAAGACAACTTTCAACAAATTTTGTGAGTAGTGTTGAAGAAGCGTGTTTTTTTTGTGTTACAGAAGAAATAAGAAGGAAAACGCGTTTTTGAAAATTCCTCCTGTACGCAGCAACTTACACTACACAGGAAGAAATGCACTACTAGTTATGTCAAACATCAAGGACTTCCACTACCTAAATTTTGACAGCAGTAACATACATGACGAACTGCGTACTATGTTGTAGGAATTATTTCAGATCCTTTCGTCTTAACTGACAAGCATGTCACTGCTATGAAGTGCATAATATAAGTAGACTTATATTGCTGTTGTATATGTAAAGTCATCATTTTGAAGAAATCTATTCACATGACGTTGTTTGTTCCTCTATATCAGATGCCACTGATGATAGGTTATGAACCCAAGAACTGGTTTTTGCAAATAAAACCTTTATAGTGCAGCTCTTGGTGTACAGAACATTTCTTTTAATATATACCTGAAAGTTGTGGAGCATGGAGCACCTAGCAGTGAAGATTTTTAAGTCAGTATTTTTTAAAAGAAGAATCCTTTGAGTCGGAAACAGTAAAGTGACTTTAAATCACCTACATTAGATTTACTTTCAGTAATTATTGTACTTGCTATTTTCCTTCCGTGATGTTCCAGTATTATTTAGATATCTACACTACTGGCCATTAAAATTGCTACACCACGAAGATGACGTGTTACAGACGCGAAATTTCACCGACAGGAAGAAGATACTGTGATATGCAAATGATTAGCTTTTCAGAGCATTTACACACGTTTGGAGCCGTTGGCGACACCTACAACGTGCTGACATGAGGAAAGTTTCCAACCGATTTCTCATACACAAACAGCAGTTGACCGGCGTTGCCTGGTGACACGTTGTTGTGATGCCTCGTGTAAGGAGGAGAAATGCGTACCATCAAGTTTCCGACTTTGATAAAGGTCGGATTGTAGCCTATCGCGATTACGGTTTATCGTATCGCGACATTGCTGCTCGCGTTGGTCGAGATCCAATGACTGTTAGCAGAATATGGAATCGGTGGGTTCAGGAGGGTAATACGGAACGCCGTGCTGGATCCCAACGGCCTCGTATCACTAGCAGTCGAGATGACAGGCATCTTATCCGCATGGCTGTAAGGGATCGTGCAGCCATGTCTCGATCCCTGAGTCAACAGATGGGGACGTTTGGAAGACAACAACCATCTGCACGAAGAGTTCGACGACGCGTTTGCAGCAGCATGGACTATCAGCTCGGAGACCATGGCTGCGGTTACCCTTGACGCTGCATCACAGACAGGAGCGCCTGCGATGGTGTACTCAACGAAGACCCTGGGTGCACGGATGGCAAAACGTCATTTTTTCGGATGAATCCAGGTTCTGTTTACAGCATCATGACGGTCGCATCCGTGTTTGGCGACACCGCGGTGAACGCACATTGGAAACGTGTATTCGTCATCGCCATACTGGCGTATCACCCGGCGTGATGGTATGTGGTGCCATTGGTTGCACGTCTCGGTCACCTCTTATTCGCATTTACGGCACTTGGAACACTGGATGTTACATTTCAGACGTGTGACGACCCGTGGCTCTACCCTTCATTCGATCCCAGAGAAACCCTACATTTCAGCAGGATAATGCACGACCGCGTGTTGCAGTTCCTGTACGGGCCTTTCTGGATACAGAAAATGTTCGACTGCTGCCCTGGCCAGCACATTCTCCAGATCTCTCACCAACTGAAAACGTCTGATCAATGGTGGCCGAGCAACTGGCTCGTCACAATACGCCAGTCACTACACTTGATGGCCGGCCGCGGTGGTCTAGCGGTTCTAGGCGCGTAGTCCGGAACCGCGCGATTGCTACGGTCGCAGGTTCAAATCCTGCTTCGGGCATGGATGTGTGTGATGTCCTTAGGTTAGTTAGGTTTAAGTAGTTCTACGTTCTAGGGGACTCATGACCACAGATGTTAAGTCCCATAGTGCTCAGAACCATTTTTTTTTAACTACACTTGATGAACTGTGGTATCGTGTTGAAGCTGCATGGGCAGCTGTACCTGTACGCGCCATTAAAGTTCTGTTTGACTCAATGTCCAGGCGTATCAAGGCCGTTAATACGGCCAGAGGTGGTTGTTCTGGGTACTGATTTCTCAGGATCTATGCACCCAAATTGCGTGAAAATGTGATCACATGTCAGTTCTAGTATAATATATTTGTCCAATGAATACCCGTTTATTATCTGCATTTCTTCTTGGTGTAGCAATTTTAATGGCCAGTAGTGTATGTATTAGGACTAACTGTGTTGTAATATAGATATTGATTTCTTTAACGAACAGTGTATCATGTTCTTAAGAAGACATGTTTCCTTTCAGATGATCCACTGTATTTTCCAATTAATGGTGTTGGATTACGTATTGAAGAATAGGTAAGCAGAAATTTAGAGTCTGATAAGAGTCGGGATTGAGAGGGTGCTTTTCTTTCTTTCTAAGGAAAGTCTGCGGTACTAGCATTATTTCTCAAGTTATTACAGCGCTTGATAATACAGACAAACATTACGGGAAAAGTGCCTCTTTCTATGAAGATTTCTTAATGTGTGTCAAAATGACTCATGACTCGGAACGAGAGGTCAGTGTTCTCCTGTTAAAGAGTACGGGTGATCTACATATAGCCTCCCTCTTTCCTCCCCATAGCCACACGTTTAGCAGCATATTTACTAAAGCGTTACAGAGACATTTTCGTGTTTATAGTCACTCTGAGAGGTTTGCGCGAACTCTTGCCGCAGGGCCAGGAACAGGATACGGCGCATTTGCGACAGCTCGGGCCCCTTCGGGTGTCACGTAGTGGGTTTTGAGCGGCGTGCTTCCGGGTGGGCGCCGTATATATTTCGGCGCTATCGCGGCGCTAATGTATGCATCATGTCCGCCAGCTATTCCGGAGGCAGGCGGTCACGCCACCGCGCAGACCGAGCCCCGCGCGTGGCGGCGACGCGAGAACCGTCTTCTGCCAGACGTGCCCTATTGGATCATGGAAACTACTGCATGACTCGCATGAACGCTGAGCCTGCGAGGCGCAGAGTGGTCGTGGAGGACGTGTACTACAGCGATGCGATGGTCACACTTTTAAGTTCTTTTGTGTACACAGTTTGACTCACTTAGGTGTAGAGTGTGACCATCTTGTTCTATAATACGCTACTGGCCATTAAAATTGCTACACTAAGAAGAAATGCAGATGATACACGGGTATTCATTGGACAAATATATTACACTAGAACTGACATGTGATTACATTTTCACGCAATTTGGGTGCATAGATCCTGAGAAATCAGTACCCAAAACAACCACATCTGAACGTAATAACGGGCTTGATACGCCTGGGGAATTGAGTCAAAAAGAGCTTGGATGGCGTGTACAGGTACAGCTGCCCATGAAACTTCAACACGATACCACAGTTCATCAAGAGTACCGACTGGCGTATTGTGACGAGCCAGTTGCTCGGCCACCATTGACCAGGCGTTTTCAATTGGTGAGAGATCTGGAGAATGTGCTGGCCAGGGCAGCAGTCGAACATTTTCTGTATCCAGAAAGGCCCGTACACGACCTGCAACACGCTGTCGTGCATTATCCTGCTGAAATGTAGGGGTTCGCAGGGATCGAATGAAGGGTAGAGCCAGGGGTCGTAACACATCTGAAATGTAACGTCCACTGTTCAAAGTGCCGTCAATGCGAACAAGAGGTGACCGAAACGTGTAAACAATGGCACCCCATACCATCACGCCGGGTGATACGCTACTATGGCGATGACGAATACACGCTTCCAACGTGCGTTCACCGCGATGTCGCCAAACACGGATGCGACCATCATGATGCTGTAAAGAGAACCTGTATTCATCCGTAAAAATGCCGTTTTGCCATTCGTGCACCCAGGTTCGTCGTTGAGTACACCATCGCAAGCGCTCCTGTCTGTGATGCAGCGTCAAGGGTAACCGCAGCCATGGTCTCCGATGTGATAGTCCATGCTGCTGCAAACGTCGTCGAACTCTTCGTGCAGATGGTTGTTGTCTTGCAAACGTATCAATCTGTTGACTCAGGGATCGAGACGTGGCTGCACGATCCCTTACAGCCATGCGGATAAGATGCCTGTCATTTCGACTGCTAGTGATACGAGGCCGTTGGGATCCAGCACGGCGTTCCTTATTACCCTCCTGAATCCACCGATTCCATATTCTGCTAACAGTCATTGGATCTCGACCTCAACGAGCAGCAATGTAGCGATGCGATATACCGCAATTGCGATAGGCTACAATCCGACCTTTATCAAAGTCGGAAACGTGATGGTACGCATTTCTCCTCCTTACACGAGGCATCACAACAACGTGTCACCAGGCAACGCCGGTCAACTGCTGTCTGTGTATGAGAAATCGGTTGGAAAATTTCCTCATGTCAGGACGTTATAGGTGTCGCCACCGGCGCCAACCTTGTGTGAATGCTCTGAGAAGCTAATCATCTGCATATCACAGCATCTTCTTCCTGTCGGTTAAATTTCGCGTCTGTAGCACGTCATCTTCGTGGTGTACCAATTTTAATAGCCAGTAGTGTATATCGCTGATTTTTGCGTGGTATTAAGTCAAGTGGCCCTCGAAAATTTTCTCTAAAATTGCTGTCCACACTCTCCGCAGCGCGAGGGTTCTTTTTCTCGCTTCCTAATGGCTAATATGTGAAAAGGAAGGGTAGCGTTTAATGTTCTGTCGACGACCTGGTTGTTAGAGACGGTGCACAACTTCGAATTCTGGAAGGATGAGCGAGGAAATGGGCTAACTGCGAGAGTTGGAACTTAAATAGTGGCAACTATTTGTTCACAACGGATAGAAAATAGTTGCATGTTTGCTCATGTTACTGTCCTTCAAAGTAGTCACCAACGTTGTGTAGAATCCGTTGCCAGCGATGTGGAAGGCGTAGTATACCGTCAGCAGAGCCTGTTCTGTTGATGGTGCGAATTGAGCGGTCCACTGCCTGTCGAATCTCTGGAACAGTTCTGAAGCGAATGCTATGAAGTGGTTCCTTCATCTTTGGAATCAAATCAAAGTCACAAGGACTTAAGTCCGCTGAGTATGGTGGAGGTACAGTACTTCTCAGTCCCATCGACAGAACAGAGCAGCCACAGCTTGTGCTGTATGCGCCCGCGCATTGTCGTGAAAAATGATGGGTGGGTTGCGCAGAAAGTGTCGCCGCTTCTTTCGGAAAGCTGGTCGCGGGTGATGATCCAAAAACGAACAGTAATACTGTGCTTAGACGGTCTGCCGTGGAGGATCGTAATGCGTTAGGATAGCACCATCACAGTCGTACACGAGAATCACCATAACTTTAGACCACTCCATTCGCAGCATCAACAGAACAGGCTCTGCTAACGGTATACTACGCCTTCCACTTCACTGGCAACGGGTTCTACACAACGCTGGTGACTACTTTGAAGGACAGTAACAGGTGCAAACATGTAACTCTTTTGTATCGGTTGTGAATAAATAGTTGCCACTATTTAAGATTCAGTCCTCGTATAATGGCATTCGCCTTAGTTAGGGAAATCACAGAAAACTTGAGCAATTATGTCCGTGTGTGAATTAGAGACCATCTCCATAACGGATCCGTTGTCTCACCACTGCGCCACCTCCTCCGGTGGCTAACGTGAGTAATGCAGTCGTCTAACCATTGTGTCACACTCATGTTCAATAGACGACACTGTATAAGCATGTAGATATTACAAGAACATTAGATATTTTTTTCCCGCGGTGGTCGTCACAGCCTCGATATATTTGAGGAAAGGCGTCATTCTACCAGGCCGTATTTTAAAATACTTTATTCCACACTACTGGTTTCCTACACGGTACATTTTCATGTGCATCCATAGCAACAGATATGGATGTCGTTGTTATGCACAAAAGCGAAAAGCATGCGATTTTTTGACAAGGACGATGTATCTATATCTACATCCATATTTCTGTTATTTTATTACGATGATCATTTCTCCCTAAGTAAGTGGACGTCAACAAACTATTTTCACATTCGGAGGAGAAAATCGATGATCGAAATTTCGTGGAAAGGTCTATAGCAATGAAAAACACTTTTTTTAATGACTGCCACGACAACTGGCGTATCATGTCCGTGACACACACTTCCAGTTTCGACAGCATACAAAACAAACTGCCTTCCTCTAATTATTTCGGTGTCTTCCAGTTAGTATACATCTGTTGGTCTGGATGTACTTGAAAATGGACCATGTTTGAAACTAACGGTGCAGAATAAAGCATTTTATCTTTCTTCACATTAGTGGGAGTAACGTGTAACTGAAAATTGTGTCGATAGGATGCCGAGCAATCAGTGTCAACTGAATAGTCACTAATGACGATTTCACATCTACAACCAATAGTTCCTCTAAGAATCAGATCATTCTCTAGTGGTAGGCGGCGCCATTATAAAACAGTACACTGTACCACAGACGTTTCGACTGTCTTTGGAGCAGTCTTCTAAGGGCGACTAACTGCTGCGGTTGTCTGCCCTATGTACCGTTCTATTTCGGTTACCAGATGACTACCAATCTCACATTCTGTGATCCCATTGGATACTTCGAACTGAAGATTCCTATAAAGCGGTGGCTGTTGGTCGGGCTCTTCCTGTTCTACCCTGCAAGCAGGGCTCTTATACCCTGGACTAGTGTTTTCCTGCAGCGGGGCATCGATACCAAACTACCTGCTCCGGCGCATTCTCTTCTATGCAAATGTGCCATGGATATCTTCCCCACCAATGTTCTATAAGCCAGTTAAAATCCTTGAACGCCATGCAATGCGCCTCGCTTTCCGCATGCGTTTACTTTCCTTCACATGGAGCCTCTATCTTCTGAACAATGTCCTACCGCTCCTTACCCACATCTGTACTTTCCGCAAACTACGAAGGTCACTCCAAAAGAAATGCGCACTATTTTTGTAAAAACACAGTTTTCATTTTGCATGTGTGAAAGTTTTACAGTGTGTAGATACATCCTTCCCACTTGTTTTCAAACTTATTTCAACCTGTTCCCGTGAGTGGCGCCGTCACAGCATGTCTTCAAGATGGCTGCTACACTTGACGTTCGTCAGAAGCAACGTGCTGTCATAGAATTCCTGTGCTGTGAAAACGACACAGTGGGAAACATTCACACGAGGTTGGAAAAGGGTTATGGAGATGCTGCTTTCGATCGCAGTACAGTTAGTCGGTGGGCAAGTAGGTTACGTGATGAAAGCGGGCACGGCAATATTGAGCATTGTCCTCGCAGCGTCAGCCCTCGTACTGCACACACTCCAGACAATGTGCAGAGAGTTAACGAATTGGTGACTGCTAACAGACGCATCACATTGAACGAATTGTCACGCTACGTTGGGAAAGGGAAGGAAGTGTTTGCAGAATACTGAAAGTGTTGGCGTTAAAAAAGGTTTGTGCCAGGTGGGTTCCCAGGATGTTGAAAGTGGCTCACAAAGAAACAAGAAAAACGGTATGCAGCGAACTTTTGGAACAGTAAGAGAATGGTGGGGATGAATTTTTTGGAAGAATTGTGTCAGGTGACGAAACATGGCTCCATCATTTTTCACCAGAGACGAAGAGGCAATCAATGGAGTGGCATCATGCAAATTCACCCAAGAAATTCAAAACCACACCATATGCTCGAAAAGTTATGGCTACGGTGTTTTTCGATTCCGAAGGACTCTTGCTTGTGGACATAATGCCAAGTGAAACCATCATAAATTCTGATGCATATGTGACGACACTGAAGAAACTTCAAGCTCAACTGAGTCGTGTTCGACCACATCGGCAAAAGCAGGATATTTTGCTGTTGCACGACAATGCACGGCCACATGTCAGTGAAAAAACCATGGAAGCGATCACAAAACTGACAAAACAACACTGAAACACCCGCCTTACAGTCCTGACCTGGCTCCATGTGACTATCATCTCTTTGGGGAACTGAAAGACTCTCTTCGTGGAACAAGGTTTGAAGATGATGACTCCCTTGTGCACACTGCCAAACAGTGGCTCCAACTGGTTGGTCCAGAATTTTACCATGCGGGTATACAGGCGCTGGTTCCAAGATGGCGTAAGGCACTTGAGAGTGATGGAAATTATGTGGAGAAATGAAAATATTGTTCCTAAAGGATGTATCTACACACTGTAAAACTTTCAAACATGTAGAATAAAAGATGGATTTTAAAAAAAATAGTGTGCATTTCTTTTGGAGTGACCCTCGTAGATTCGAATTGTTTCCCATCCGATCACCAACCGTGGTGTGCTACCACATCTTTACACATTCCACCGTCCCAACTCCTACACACACGCCGTATCTTATACTAGAGCGACTTCAACTGATTCCACCTTCCAGACAATGAATTCCGAGCAGGTATTTACCCGTTCTACCTCTTCTATCTCCTCTCCTATTTCCTCCCCATCACACCCTATCCTTTCTTCTCTCGATTTCACGGCCTGACCATATACCAGACTCTTAGCCACCTCCTGTCCTCCCACTGCCTACCCCAACATCTGCCCTCATCTTCACAGTTCCTACTCAACGACCTTTATCTTTTTAAAAGCTCTTGGCTGAAGAGCGGAATGTTGTATCACTGACAGGCCATCACCCGCCCATATTGGGCGAAGGTGATAAAATATCAATTAAAACAATACCATGCGACTCTTCTCTTGTGAACGTTGAACGCTGGTCACGTAGACTTGCTGAATGATGAAAATACGCTGCCCGTAGAAGAGAGGTTGCTGGCAGCCAGCCCTCGGTAAGTTGTAGTCATCCTCCCTGTTCATGCTGTTGGCGTGTTAAACATTTCAGTAGCTTCTCTAATTTACGCTACTGCAAACCTGGCTGTCCGAGAAAGTAAAGGGGCTTCTGTAGAACGCATCGCACCGCAGGTGGTGTATAGATACAGTGACTTGTTGTGTTGCCCCAGACGCACGTAGCGTTCATGCGAATCGGTCTCACGTTTCTTTCAAATAATCTTCACTGAATTCACGCCGAGGTTCATAGGTGCTTACAGTGTGAACAGCATCTACGGAATCCTTTGTGGGCCCCAATAGATCTTGTGTATCTTGCGGCCGCTCTAGAATATTGGTTTAATTCCTACGCGCCACGGCATCTTGTCTATACGGTTGTTGACGCCTCTCATGAGCAACTGGACGAGGTACATAGATTTCCTCTTCGACGTCATAATTACAACCATATGACTACTCTCGCTTGTTCTGTAAAACGCTAGATGAAACTGCGACAATAGCATACAAAATGGAACTACCGAAGAGAATATTAAATAAGATTATTCTAATGGACTACAATAACTCAAAATCAATAAAGTGTTTGCAGTTCATGGAGGAACGGTCACAATATGTTGAGTTAATACGCCCCTGTTGCTGCGAAGGGACAGTGAATACAGCATTTACGTCGTCTTTATTAATCTTGAAAAGTTGTGTCACGAAATTCTCTAATGTATATGAGAAATAATAGAAATAAACTGAGGCTCTAGTCGGGTGGAAATTTAGCCCAAACTTCAAAATGCACCGGGGGACAAACGTCAGTTTTGAATTCTACAGTCCAACTGCTATCTTACGGTTCACACATACTAGTTGTTGGAAGGTCATTTACCTTAATGTCATAATAACATTAGGCAAGGCCCTTAACAATTTACGATACGTGCTCGATTGCATGACAAGAAATCTTTGAAATTTTTGTTAACTGCTATAAAATATACTAGAGTACGAAATGGAACCACAATGTCTAAATTCCCGAAACATTTATCTTTGAAAAACAGATCTAAAGATTTTTTTTGACAGATTAAAACACTACTGGGACTCGAACCGTGATGTTTGCTTTTGCAACTGAAGGTCTTCCAAACAAGCAAAGAATAAAGTTCATTCTGCCAGTAACGAATTTCGATACAACAATTTCGATACAACAATAGTCCGCTCCGGAGCCTCGTATTAATTCTGGAGAAAAAGAAGGAAATATAACTTCCTATATCTTCAATCTGTGGAACATCTTTCGCTGGGATAAATACCAGATTATTCACATGTTTACTGATAGCAGTGATGCAGCATATATATATATAAATCACTCTAAATGCATCTACACGTGTCCAGTTATTAATCTAATGTGACTCTTGAAAAGTATTAAAAATAAATCTCGAAGAAAAAATTAAGATAAAATGCAACTAACGAGTGAAGTCCATGCCAGATGGCAATTGAAAATATTGTCATAGGCTACAGACATGTTGGTTGTTGTTTAAATGTCTAGTGTGCTTATAGCGGTGAAACAGGAGAGAGTAACTAATTTTTAAAAAGTTTTACTTACCTTTGTGTCGACTTGTTTCATAGCTTTTATACCGAGGCCTTACTTATCCAAAATAATTCAGAAGGGCACATGCTTGCCTGGAGACGGAGAGTTGACATTTCTATACACCACTCCCTTCAAACATTGCTGCCTAAAGGTTGACAAAGGCGTGGGTTTTCCAGTACATTCTACATGTTATACACAAGTATTGTTATTTGAAAGGATCAGGTTTTTGTTAGGTGCCTAAATGAAAAGAGTCCGTAGGAGATTGGGGTGGATGTTTTCAAACACACTAGGACAGCCGATTACAGCAATGAACTGATTGACACATAGTTAGCTTCCTTCCGCTGTGGTTATTCACTTAGCCAAGGGCCACGAATCGCAGTTCAATGCGTTCAACGAGTTACATTCTGAAATGCTTCATTTTAAATAAATGGTTTAGGAAATAGTCTAGACGTAATTATCACTGTAATGAAAACGAAGTAGATTTTATGGGTAGGGAATGTTGTAAAGTGAACGGTTGGACGAAAATCCAACGAACTACTTTGCTAGGCTTCAAGAGATAGGAAGACTTGTCCTAATGATAGGGATAAAGATTATATTAGAAAATTTGCAGGAGCGACACGGGTGCCTACATAGGGATGCCGTGTAGCATGGAGAAGTCTATAAGTGGCCTTTATCCAAGAGCTGGTTTCAGATTCCCGCTTTATGCGGTAACTGTGGTACGCTGCAGGTCGGTCCATCAGCAGTCTTGAGCCCCAAGACTCACAATACGGTAAGAGAAAGTATGAAGATTCATGGCTGGCCTAATCTACGTTGGGTTAGTTATTTTGTACTGGCTTAAGTTAAAGGAGGGTGGTTCTTGATTCTGAAAATACATGAAACTGGGACAGAAAATGTAGGGTCAATCTGGAACTAAGAAAAAAGTGTGCTGAAGACATCGGTCGTTTGGTCGGTAGATTTAACCGCTGTAGAGGTTAAAATAGTTATTTTCCGAGAATGTGGACAGCTTTGAAAACGACCTCATAAGCAGCTAAATTCAGACATTATACTAGTTGATGTTTATAAAATGTACACTGGCAATAGCAAGAAGAGCGTTTCTGGAAATTTGGAATTTCTTAACGTGGAATATAAATTTAAATATTAATAATTCTTTTAAGATTGCATTTGTCTAGATTAAAGGCTTGTATTGAAGTTAAACGTTGACGATAATCAGTTTAGACAAGAAGAAAATTGTGTCTATGAAATTTGGTGCCTAAGAAGAATGCTGAAGATTAGATGAGTAGCCCATATAACTAAAAACTAATTATGAAGTACTAAATCTAACTGAGGGGACAAGGAATTTATGGTAAAACTTGACGAAACGACGGTATCGGTTGATAGGACATGTCCTGAGGCACTAAGGTTGACAGTGGAAAAGTGAGGACGGGGGGTGGGGGGGAGGGGTGGATATTGTAAAGGGAGACCAAGACTTGGCTACTGTAAGCAGGTGTAGGCTGCAGATATCATAGAGAGATGAAGAGGCTTACACAGGACAGTGGACAGCCGCGCGTGGAGAGCTGCAGCAGTTCGGTAGTAGGACTGAAGCCCACAACAACAAAGCAAAAACAACAACATGGCAAGCAAAATTGAAATAGCAACTGACGCACAATGATTGCAGATTATATTAAAGTTGATTAGCTCTAGATAAAAACGTATTGCGGTGTGAGACTGAAATATAAACACTCCATCGAAAGTGACGTATGGGAATTTGTGGATTTTATTTTGTTTAACTGAAGAAATAACAGTTTTCGAAATTTTAGATTTTGCCATATGGGTAATTTGTGGGTACCTATGGTGAGGGAGGGGGGGGGGGAGCAGATGCACTGCTTGTCCTGAAACGCTTCCATTGCTCACATTTTCCCCGTTGCAAAGAACAAGGCCTATCAAAGTCATTCAGTTTCACAAGACTACGTCTTTTACATGAATTAAGGCAGAAAAATGGTGTTGATTTTAACTTACGCAAAGGAATACAAAACTCCCATTTTCAAGACAACAATTTAATTTTACAAGGGTATATCTTTTAATACAGGCGCACAGAATTTTGGATTATTTTCAGAATAACGTTAAGTATAAAATTTTTCATTTAGCTTTTACAAATATTCGAGGTACCATCCACCGCACGGAAGACAAACTTCCATAACATAATAATAAAACTCTCCCCATAGTGTTGAGAGCACATCTAGAGTCACTGCTGTTGCTGTGCTGCGTCATAGTTCACCAGAAGTTGTTGGAAGAGCAGATAGGGCGATCTTGGAAGCCAATGGTGCAATGCAAGATCAGAACGCCCTTTATATTGTAGGAGGTGCGGCGATGTGCACTACAGGAAAATCACGCCGCACAGTTGCAACTGAACTGCACCTGTTGAAACGGAGAACGGATAACGCCTTTTATTCCTGTGTTCTCGCAGTCTAGGCTCGACGCACAACGGGTAATGAACGAGAGAGCGGAAGAACTAGCTAATTGCATGCGGGGGAAACCTACCGACGACTACATCAACCGACATCTCACAACCAGCACCCAGGTAAACTATTGGTTTCTATTCGTAAGTTAAAATTACCCCTACGTTTCTATCTTTATTCATCATTCCTCATGCAGATCACTCTGGCGTCAGGATTCTTGGGCGTGCAAATCACCGACTGCATTTTACACTGTCCAGTCACATTAATGTGGACATCTGTAAAAAACAGCGTAGACCGGTGCGAGTCGTGCAGGAACAGAGTCAGTGAGGTTCTGGA
Source organism: Schistocerca nitens (assembly GCF_023898315.1). NCBI lineage: Eukaryota > Metazoa > Arthropoda > Insecta > Orthoptera > Acrididae > Schistocerca > Schistocerca nitens. Next base: position 389,231,655 of record NC_064617.1, read on the forward strand.
AGATACCGCCACGGGTCTGGAGTTACGACGACTCCAGTACAGTTGCCAGCTCCGCTAGGTTTCTCGGCTCAGGCTCCATGGCACGAACAGCTCGATCAACGACGTCCCACAGACTCTCGATTGCATTTCTCCCAGGGAGTTTGATGGCAGTGTAGTGTGGTAAACTCACCCCAGTGCTATTCGAACCACGCACATATACACTACTTGTCATTAAAATTGCTACACCAAGAAGAAATGCAGATGATAAACGGGTATTCATTGGACAAATATATTGTACTAGAACTGACATGTGATTACATTTTCACGCAGTTTGGGTGCATAGATCCTGAGAAATCAGTACCCAGAACAACCACCTCTGGCCGTAATAACGGCCTTCATACGCCTGGGCATTGAATCAAACAGAGCTTGGATGTCGTGTACAGGTACAGCTGCCCATGAAACTTCAACACGATACCACAGTTCATCAAGACTAGTGACTGGCGTATTGTGACGAGCCAGTTGCTCGGCCACCATTGACCAGACGTTTTCAATTGGTGAGAGATCTGGAGAATTTGCTGGCCAGGGCAGCAGTCGAACATTTTCTGTATCCAGAAAGGCCCGTACAGGACCTGCAACACGTGGTCGTGCATTATCCTGCTGAAATGTAGGGTTTCGCAGGGATCGAATCAAGGGTAGAGCCACGGGTCGTAACACATCTGAAATGTCACGTCCACTGTCCATGCTGCTGCAAACATCGTCGAACTGTTCGTGCAGATGGTTGTTGTCTTGCAAACGTCCCCATCTGTTGACTAAGGGATCGATACGTGGCTGCACGATCCGTTACAGCCATGCGGATAAAATGCCTGTCATCTCGACTGCTAGTGACACGAGGCCGTTGGGTTCCAGCAAGGCGTTCCCTATTACCCTCCTGAACCCACCGATTCCATATTCAACTAACAGTCATTGGATCTCGACCAACGCGAGCAGCAATGTCGCGATACGATAAACCGCAATCGCGATAGGCTACAATCCGACCTGTATCAAAGTCGGAAACGTGATGGTACGCATTTCTCCTCCTTACACGAAGCATCAGAACAACATTTCGCCAGGCAACGCCGGTCAACTGCTGTTTGTGTATGAGAAATCGGTTGGAAACTTTCCTAATGTCAGCACGTTGTAAGTGTCGCTGCCGTCGCCAACCTCTTGTGAATGCTCTTAAAAGCTAATCATTTGCATATCACCGCATCTTCTTCCTGTCGGTTAAATTTCGCGTCTGTAGCACGTCATCTTACTGGTGTAGCAATTTTAATGGCCAGTAGTGTATAATTTCGCGCTGTGATATGTTGCATTGCCGGCCAGAGTGGCCGAGCGGTTCTAGGCGCTACAGTCTGGAACCGCGCGACCGCTACGGTCGCAGGTTCGAATCCTGCCTCGGGCATGGATGTGTGTGATGTCCTTAGGTTAGTTAGGTTTAAGTAGTTCTAAGTTCTAGGGGACTGATGACCTCTGAAGTTAAGTCCCATAGTGCTCAGAGCTATTTGAACCATATGTTGCATTGTCCTGCTGGTACATGCCATCGTATCGAGGAAAAACAAGCTTGTGTTGATCCATTGTGCATTTCCAGAATGAGAAGGTCTCTCAGGGAATGCCACGAAAACAGTCTTCAGACTAGAATGGTCCCTCCTCCGGATTGGACTCTTCCGACTATTGTTGCAGGGTATAGTTCTCGGACATTTCACGCCGTACAAACGCTTAAACGCTGATTAATCTGAAAAAGCCACCTGTGACCACTGAGTGCACTTCCAGTTGTGGTACTGGCTTTCGAATTCCAGCCTTCGTAGCTGATGAACAGCAGTCAACATGGGCACATGGAGCAGGTGCCTGCTGCGGAGACCCGTACGTAGAAACGTTCGCTCAGCGGTCGTTGAGGAGACAATGATGGTAACCCGTTGGTTCATATGGGCGTTCGGTTGCCCAACAGTTTTGCGTCTCTGCGCCCGTATACACCTCCTCTCAACTATGTGGTGCATCACAGTTCCCTCACCGCTTGATTTGGATAGCGCCGTTTTGTCATACACGGTATACTTTAACTGCTGCGCCACGCGAACAGCTTAGAAATGTTTGGAAATGCTTCCATCCTTGGCCCGAACGCTAATGATCAAGCCTTTCTGGACGTCAAATAAGCCACTCCGTGTCCGCATGACAACGACTGCACTGTCTTTCGAGTCCCTAAGACACACTTAATATACTCTCCACTGTTAGCGCTGCTACCTACCGTCTTTGAGTGGTTATTGCACTTTGACCACGAACATAAGCGGTGTTTGCATTAATGTGACTGGACCGTGTATATTGTGAAGAGATGGCAGAGCGAATTTAGGTGGGGATCTCCCCTTTAATTTCACTGACGACGAGACGTATGTGGTGAAGATTTCAAAATTGTGTGTCTCTGGACTCGAGCCTAAGCTTTTATGCTGGAGATGCAATTGTGTTGCAGAGTGGGTGGCACGTCCGTTTTACTCCAGCGATCATCAGGCCATAGCTACCCGCTGTGTTATTTCAATTCTCTACCCTGAATTTTTCTTTTTCCTGCCAGTTCTCAGTCTGGCAACGTACGCGAGATTCGTCGGTGTGTGTGTGTGTGTGTGTGTGTGCGTGTGTGTGTGTGTGTGTGTGTGTGTGTGTGTGTGTGTGTCTGTGTGTCTGTGTGTGTGGACGCTCATGCTTTTAGTGCATTATTTAAGTTTTTCCTTGTATTTCCGGTTTTCCACAATTTTGCACTCTTTTTATGCACTCGTCTCATAATACTTTAGTTCGAGCGCTAAAGAGGTTCCTGTTGTCCACCCACACCAAACCGTCCTCACCACCACCACCATCATCATCATTATTATTAGACATGTGGAAGATATAGTCTTGTGAAATCGGATGAATCTGTCTCAAACATATTGTAGTTTTGATTAGTGTGGGCTATGACCTGATATTAGGCAGATTCATGCACATTTAAATGAGTACATGAGAGAAGTCAGTGGTAGAATACAAATCTCCAATAATGTCAAACGTATAACCACAGTACATTTCTAGAACATAAGAAGGAGTGGAGAAAAATAAGGCACAAACGCTATTTCCATTCCGGAAGACATTCATACACTGCCACCATAAAAGGGTGGCAACTCACCATAATTTCGTGAGAGGAGACAATTTTAGAGAGCAAAGTGGCCACTGCAGTCCACTTTGCACAGAAGGAAGGAAGCAGGAGAAAATGGGATTGGGGGGAAGCAACTCTAGACTTTCTTCATCGCACAAAACTGGATGGCCAAAGACAGATAGTGCAAAGGTTACTTCGAGATGAGTTTCCTTTCTCTCTGGAGTAATTGCAGCTCCGCAGCCAGGCAGCATGTGCGCCTCTGACAGGTTACCTGCTGACGTCACCACAGCCGCCGCAGCCGCCCTCGCCGTCTTCTCTGCGCCTCATGAAGTATAACGGACGGCGAGTTGTCACTGCCACCATTTTGTGAAGTGCCCCACCTTAAGGGCTGATCAGCGTCACCGTTGCGCGATCTACAGTCTACTGTTAAGCGAAGAAGTAAATCCATGCTTGAAGTGTGTTCTGCACTTCTTCTACCAAGGCCCTTGGATCTTCGGCTGTGCAGCACCATCGCATCTAAGCGAAGTCTGCAGCTAAGAAAAGTTTGTTCGATTTAAAGCATCTACCATTCTTAAATGGAACTACAGTTCGGCTATGTATCTTCTAACGTATTTGAGGCACTTTACATGCTCTTTCAATTCAATCGGACAAAAATTCCTCTAAGTTTTCTATATCGTATTTACACTGTAGCCACTCTAAACATGCCTGGAAACTGAACTGAGCATATTTTTAACCATTCATCGTTCTACGCTAGGCTTTGGCTAAGGTGTCATGGAAGAACATAACACTATGAATAAACGCGTGCATAAACTGAAACTGTTCTTATTTGGGAGAGGAAGATCAAAGGTAGTCAGCACGACTCGCAAACTCGATTCCCACAGTGTTAGCATTTTATGGAAAAAAAATCACAGAGCTAATCATATCTCTTAAGTTTAGTTTGCGTCAATTATTCAATGACTGAAAGAGAGGAGTAATCAGTTTCCTTTGAGTAACATGTTTTATAAATTTATTAGCGTTCGACATGCTGTACCACGATTTTGGGTCTTTAAAAAACAGTTTAAGATTTTTTTATTTTTATTTTTTTTGTGCAGGTAAGCCACATATTTAGCACAACTGTAACGTTATAGTTTCGGATCAGTGTTTTTGTCCAACATAGTAGCTCACAGATATTTATTGTGGGGCGCATTCATGACAATAATTGTTAATCAATTCGTTATTTAATCGATTCGTTTCAGTGTATTAGATTTGCATAATAACGCAGTGTTTTATCTACAGGACTGCAGCTTCTCTTGCGAAACATTTTTGAGTTCATTAAAATATCTCTCAAATCACAGCAAGTCGTATTTATTTTCGTAAACTTAGTTCGTTACTATGATTAAATATACATGAACTGAATTTTAAGCAGATCAAATCCGTGTATGTGTTTCATGAGACTTGGTATGGATCTGTGTTTCATGAGACTTGGTATGGATCTGTGTTTCATGATACTTGGTAGGGAGCAGACCGGTGAGGAGGAAGGGGGGAGGGGGGGGGGAAGAGGACAGGACACAAAAGTACAATGTAATATATGAATTTTATGAGTTTCGGGAGCATCATTGCAGTGTGAAGTCTCATACTATACAAACGTTGGTCTTGCAAATAATTTTCTTAAACATATACATACTTTAGAATACATATCGGCAATATTTACCAAGTCGCACTGAAAGTCTCAATTCCAGTAGTATTATTTGTAGCTTTACAGGAAGGTGGTCCCGAGGAGTGCTGACACCTTTGGTGTGAATGATATAACTTCGGTCGGTAAATTCCAGAGAAATACGTCTTTCCGAATAGTTAGTCATGCCCTGGCGAGCTGTAGCACGCTGCCATGCGGCACCTGTTGTACCAGACTGCCGGAAGAAACTCTACATGTCGTATGTGGGGTGCGGTTTGATAGCGACTCGCTGTCATATGGCGTACTGCTGCGCTGGTGGACAACTAACTGTTGGTATTGGAATGGCCTGTTTGAAAAATTAGGATTAGAGGGTAGGATAAAAGCGATATTCCGCAAAACTGCTTATCGGAATGGTGTTGAAAAAGCGTTCCAATTTCATTGACTTTTCCATAGTCGGTGGGAAGAACAACGGTTATTTCTTAAATTCACTCTCGTCATCCTGATCAAGAACGAAAACTTCAACTTTAGAGAGCACTCTCGACGACAAATAAGGTACAGGTTAAACACAATTCTTATTAAGTCTATATATTTGAGACGCAGGTCACACGAATGATATCACTGCCAGTTTCGACTTAATACGTAATTGATATCTACTCTCTTTCATACCAGATGACACGTACTACATTGTTAATGTTCCAATGTCATGTTCTATTGATAAACCCTTTCTGTAAGGGAGGAGTTTGTAGTACATCCTTGCAAAAAAATCATGAAAATTTGTGCAAAATCCATCAGCAAACAGCGTGTTCACATGAGAGAACTGTATCAGAAATGTAACGAAAAATTCATGGAATCATAAAACGCCACTAGTTTGCGTTTTTCAACAGGCTAAAAGTTTTCTCCTTACTGTTATTCAGCCAACCGATATGCCTTCATCCATCAAATTGCTGAAGACGTTAATGAGAAGACGATGAGAGTAGTGGATCAAATCAGGGAACATTATTACGCAGAAGGGGTCTCGGAGCCCTATCTCGCCTAATGTGGGAACAGTAGAAAAAGAGTTCATGGCTCGCTGAAATAACACACAAAACACGAGATTTGCAGCCACGACAAATATTGACAGACTGTTACTTCAATACAACGGGTTACTCGGTGTCACTAATTTCTGGAGCTGATGTTTGTTTGTCCGGTGCACACATGACGTACAATCAATTCCTTTTCCATTATTCCCACTATCATTATCCCACTAATGAGCAATATTCAAAGTAGCAGGATGCGTTCTGCTCACAAACAGTGGTATCTTGTTCCCTAAAACTTAACCCAAAGATATTTTGCGGTTTTTGTATGTTCTAAAACCGAACTATTAGCACTGACTCTAATAGAAGCCTAATGAATCCAACACGCTAGCTGACAACACTTGACGGATTCCGCATTTACATGTGTAGTTTTCGAATTGCTATTATGCCCCAGGTAAAAGATACGATCTTTCTACGAATTAACGTTTTCTTCTCGCTTCGACTATGGAGAAAGTGCGCGAAGAATGATTCCTTATAGTTTCTGTGCAAGCTGATGTTAGGCTGATTTAATCTTTACGATCAGCATGAGAGGTGTATGTGGCAGGCCACACAATATCACTGCACCATGTTGCTCCACAGTTTTCTAAGCAAATTTTCTGAAGATATTAAGTTTCTTTCTTAGAGTATGAGTCAGTTAGAATTTCTATATATCTCTTACATTCCCTTGCTAGTCAAACGGGCCTCTAATGATTAACGTTGCTCTTTTGTATGTATGCTCTAGGTTTATTGTTGAACCAATCTCTTATGCATTCCACACATTGCAGAAATATTCCAGCATACGCTGTGCAAGCATTTTGTAAGTGATTTCTCCTGCAAAAAGTGAAGTTTGCACTACCCCACCAATCAATTAAAGACTTCTGTTTGCTGCCCTCATGGACGGGTCATGATTATCCCATATTCAGTCCCCACTTAGTATTATTACAGGTTTTTATGTGGTATGGTAGATTCCAGTTGCTACCTATTAATCATGTAGTCAAAGACTAATACATTTCTGAATATCATGAAGTGTACAATTTTACTTTTTTCTGCATTAAGCAACAATTCCCAATCTCCACACCACACAGGTATTTAGCCGAGATATGATGGGATAATACAGGGTGATTCAAAAAGAATACCACAACTTTAGGAATTTAAAACTCTGCAACGACAAAAGGCAGAGCTAAGCACTATCTGTCGGCGAATTAAGGGAGCTATAAAGTTTCATTTAGTTGTACATTTGTTCGCTTGAGGCGCTGTTGACTAGGCGTCAGCGTCAGTTGATGCTAAGATGGCGACCGCTCATCAGAAAGCTTTTTATGTTATTGAGTACGGCAGAAGTGAATCGACGACAGTTGTTCAGCGTGCATTTCGAACGAAGTATGGTGTTAAACCTCCTGATAGGTGGTGTATTAAACGTTGGTATAAACAGTTTACAGAGAATGGGTGTTTGTGCAAAGGGAAAAGTTCTGGACGGCCGAGAACAAGTGATGAAAATGTAGCACGCATCCAGCAAGCATTTGTTCGCAGCCCAGGAAAATCGACTCGCAGAGCTAGCAGAGAGCTGCAAACTCCACAATCAACTGTATGGAGAGTACTACGAAAAAGGTTAGTTATGAAACCTTATCGTCTGAAATTGGTTCAAGCACTGTCTGCAGCTGATAAGATTAAAAGAATCGATTTCTGTGATTTTATCCTTGCTCAAATGGAAACAGATGAATCTTTCGTTTCAAAGATTGTGTTTAGTGATGAAGCAACTTTCCACACTAACGGGAAAGTCAACCGTCACAATGTCTGTATATGGGGCACTGAGAATCCGCGGGAAACAACTCAGTATGAACGTGGCTCGCCTAAGGTGAACGTTTTCTGTGCCATTTCAGCCAATAAAGTTTTTGGTCCCTTTTTCTTCGAAGGTGCTACTGTAACTGGACTACAGTATCTGGAGATGTTAGAGAATTGGCTGTTCCCTCAGCTCGAACAAGAAGCACAACAATTTATATTTCAGCAGGATGGAGCGCCACCACATTGGCACTTATCTGTCCGTAACTACCTGAACGTCAACTACCCGAGGCGATGGATCGGCCGCCAGGCAGCCCGTGACAGAGCACTTCAACACTGGCCTCCAAGAAGCCCTGATCTTACCCCCTGCGATTTTTTCTTATGGGGGTATGTTAAGGATATGGTGTTTCGGCCACCTCTCCCAGCCACCATTGATGATTTGAAACGAGAAATAACAGCAGCTATCCAAACTGTTACGCCTGATATGCTACAGAGAGTGTGGAACGAGTTGGAGTATCGGGTTGATATTGCTCGAGTGTCTGGAGGGGGCCATATTGAACATCTCTGAACTTGTTTTTGAGTGAAAAAAAAACCTTTTTAAATACTCTTTGTAATGATGTATAACAGAAGGTTATACAGTATTATGTTTCTTTCATTAAATACACATTTTTAAAGTTGTGGTATTCTTTTTGAATCACCCTGTATAATAGTTATTTTGATTAGGTGACACTTTCTTGTGGCTGACCACTGATTTGGTTCCATACTATTTGTCTTATCTGTAGCAAGCATTGATAATTATGCGACTTGAGGAGAGAAATAAATTGAAAATAAGAGAACTAATGAGAACGTACAGATATTTCGGGTGCTCTAGGATATCGACTCGATTTTGGAAGTACAACTGGAAGTTGGATGAAGCCAGTTTTTCGTACTGGTATTGCATCTGCCAGGCATCGTGTGAATGAAATACTTTACTTTCCTCACTATCTACAATGACAGGATGCCAGAGTACTGGTGACAATAGTGTGATATCTGTTTTCATGACTTGAGTGTTTCAAGAACTGGCTTGACCACTCAATAGAGATGGGGTATAACAAATTGGCAGTACTGATGGGGTTGCCAAATAATTTGTAGCTCCCACGTATTTACCTTAACAGCTCTGTTAAGAAACGTTGATAGTAGCAAAAAGAGGTGTTTTACGTCATTCTAACGTGTGCTATGCCTTTATTTCTGTCATATTGAGCACCCAAAAAGATTTAATTTAAATATGTACGAGATCCGTTGTTCTGGAAGTCAGAAGTAATTCAGTGCAATCTTTACATTTTTCAACTACTTCATAGTGAGACATTGTGAAGTTTCTATCAGAACCCACGCACATTTCTCCGATTGCTTTATTTAAGAGTTTTCCAAAGGGCTAAACCTCTTTCATGGCAACCGAATTATCAGGCAGGCATGACAATGTATCGACAGATGGACGAGTTGAGACAAGTTGTTGGGTGGAGCCGATCTCCGCAGGACATAACGATTCAGTTGCGGCAGCCGCCGAAAGAGGGTGAAGACAGTTCTTAGAAAAATAAGCACCACTGACTCAAGGAAAGGCAGAATTTTAATAAAAGTTGTCACCAGCGATATAAAACCAATATTAATGGGAGCATTTCAGTAACAGGAGGTGGAGCGCATTGTAACCTGAACACCCACGAACGTTCACAAAGCTGAACGGACCTAAATTCAGAGTAACAGTAACGGTACTGAACTTGCCCTTAGTCAAGCAATGGCCCACCTCTGAGGTGAAAACAATAGAGTCATGGCTTAGTTCTCCGTCGGTACTGCCGTTAGCAACGATGAGAGGCAGAATAGAGTTCTGTAAAACGTGTTGTATATTTCGCATTGTAGCGGACCCGCCTATCACCTGAATTCAAGCATTCTTTTTATATGCGGGAAATACACTGAAGCGTCAGAGAAACTGATATAGGCATGCGTATTAAAATACAGTGGTATGTAAACAGGCAGAATACGGCGCTGCGGTCGGCAACGCCTATATAAAATAAGTGTCTGGTGTAGCTGTTAGATCGGTTACTGCTGCTACAATGGCAGGTTATCAAGATTTAAGTGAGTTTGAAAGTGGTGTTATAGTCGGCGCACGAGCGATAGGACATAGAATTTACGAATTAGAGCGATGAAGTGTTGGTTTTCCCGTACGACCATTTCACGAGTGTACTGTGAATTTCAGGAATACGGTAAAACATCAAATCTTAGACATCGCTGCGGCAGGGAAAAGATCCTGGAAGAACGGGACCAATGATGACTTAAGAGAATCGTTCCATGTGACAGAGTGCAATCCTTTCGCAAATTGCTGGGCCATCAGCAACTGTCAGCGTGCGAACCACTCAACGAAACATCATCGATATGGGCTTTCGGAGCCGAAGGCCTACTCGTGTACTCTTGATGACTGCACGACACAAAGATTTACGCCTCGCCTGGGCCCGTTAATACCGACTGGAAACATGTTGCCTGGTCGGACAAGTCTAGTTTCAAACTGTATCGAGCGGACGGACGTGTACTGGTATGAAGACAACCTAACGAATCCGTGGAACCTGCATGTCAGCAGGGGACTGTTCAAGCTGGTGGAGGCTCTTTAATGTTGTGGGGCGTGTGCAGTTGAAGTAATATGGAACCCCTGATACGTCTAGATACGACTTTGACAGGTGACACCTACGTAAGCATCCTGTCTGATCACCTGCATTCATTCGTGTCCAATGAGCATTCCGACAGACTCTGACAATTCCAGTAGGACAATGTGACACCACACAGGTCCATAACTGCTACAGAGTGGCTCCAGGAACACTCTTCTGAGATTAAACACTTCCGCTAGCCACCAGACTCCGCAGACATCAACATTATTGAGCGTATGACGGATGCCTTGCAACGTGCTGTTCAGAAGAGATGTCCTCCCCCTTGTACTCTTACGGATTTATGAACAGCCCTGCAGGTTTCATGGTGTCAGTTCCCTCCAGCACTACATCAGACATTAACCGAGTCCGTGCCACGGTGTGTTGCGGCACTTCAGGGTGCTCGCGGTGACCCTAAACGATATTAGACAGGTGTACCAGTGTTTTTAGCTCTTCAATGTAACAAGTCCGGTGAATCAGACGCCGCACGCTAAGTGATAGCAACATTAACAGAGAATGCCATAAGGTCTGTTTCTTCCATTCGAACATAAACTACCCTACTGTTACAATCAGCACCTAATGCAGACCAATTAAGATGTTGTAATTAATGGATACTGAATTCAGGAATGCTAAAAGTGACGCATGTTCCGTACGTCGGACACAGAAGTGATTTAAACAATCGCGGCACCAGTTGCTTATACTTGGCACGTCCTGAAAAAAAGTCGCTAGTCGAAAATATGTCCCAAACATACGCACAAATAAGCTAATGACGTAGTGGAGGCACTAAACGCTGAGGTGACGAAAGTCGTGGGATACCTCGTAATATCATGTCGGACCCCTTTTGCTCGACATAATTCAGCAGCTCAAAATGGCGTGGACTCAACAAGTCGTTGGAAGTCTCCTGCAGAAATAATGAGCCTTGCTGATTCTACAGCCGTCTACTAAGTGTTGCCAGTGACAAATAACCGATAGGATTCATGTAGGGCGATGTTGATGGCTAAATCATTCCCTAGAATTGGCCCCAATGTTCTGAGAACAAATTGCGAACAACTGTAACCCAGTGACGTGAGATCGTGATTTCGGAACGTGAAATCCATGCAAATTGTCTCCAGGTAGCCGAAAATAACCATTTCCAGGCAGTGATCGGTTCAGTTGTACCAGAGGATCAAGTACGTTCCATGCAATCGCAACTAACACCATTATAGAGCTACCACCAGCTTGCACAGTGCCTTGTTGACAAAAAAATGTTCAAAAGTGTGTGAAATCTTATGGGACTTAACTGCTAAGGTCATCAGTCCCTAGGCTTACACATTACTTAACCTAAATTATCGTAAGGACAAACACACACACCCATGCCCGAGGGAGGACTCGAACCTCCGCCGGGACCAGCCGCACTGTCCATGACTGCAGCGCTCAAGACCGCTCGGCTAATCCCGCACGGCCCATGTTGACAACTTGGGTCCATGGCTTCGTGGTGCCTGCGTCACACTCGAACCATACCATCAGCTCTCGCAAACTGAATTCGGATCTAGGTCGTTGTCTGAGAGGTAATGGATGAAATTTGGTATTCTCGCCACACTCTTGACATTATGGATCGCCGCGCGGGATTAGCCGAGCGGTCTGTGGCGCTGCAGTCATGGACTGTGCGGCTGATCCCGGCGAAGGTTCGAGTCCTCCTCCGGGCATGGGTGTGTGTGTATGTCCTTAGGATAATTTAGGTTAAGTAGTGAAGATGAAATGGGAGATATGATACTGCGTGAAGAGTTTGACAGAGCACTGAAAGATCTGAGCCGAAACAAGGCCCCGGGAGTAGACAACATTCCATTAGAACTACTGACAGGATTGGGAGAGCCAGTCCTGACAAAACTCTACCATCTGGTGAGCAAGATGTATGAGGCAAGCGAAATACCCTCAGACTTCAAGAAGAATGTAATAATTTCAATCCCAAAGAAAGCAGATGCGGACAGATGTGAAAATTACCGAACTATCAGTTTAATAAGCCACAGCTGCAAAATACTAACGCGAATTCTTTACAGACGAATAGAAAAACTAGTAGAAGCCGACCTCGGAGAAGATCAGTTTGGATTCCGTAGAAATATTGGAATACGTGAGGCAATACTGACCCTACTACTTATCTTAGAAGCTAGATTAAGGAAAGGCAAACCTACGTTTCTAGCATTTGTAGACTTAAAGAAAGCGTTTGACAATGTTGACTCGAATACTCTCTTTCATATTCTGAAGGTGGCAGGGGTAAAATACAGGGAGCGAAAGGCTATTTACAATTTGTACAGAAACCAGACGGCAGTTATAAGAGTCGAGGGGCATGAGAGGGAAGCAGTGGTTCGGAAAGGAGTGAGACAGGTTTGTAGCCTCTCCCCGATGTAATTCAATCTTTATATTGAGCAAGCAGTGAAGGAAACAAAAGAAAATTTCGGAGTAGGTATTGAAATCCATAGAGAAGTAATAAAAACTTTGAGGTCCGCCGATGACATTGTAATTCTGTCAGAGACAGCAAAGGACTTGGAGGAGCAGTTGAACGTAATGGATAGTGCCTTGAAAGGAGGATATAAGATGAACATCAACAAATGCAAAACGAGGACAATGGAATGTAGTCGAATTAAGTCGTGTGATGCTGAGGGAATTAGATTAGGAAATGAGACACTTAAAGTAGTAAAGGAGTTTTGCTATTTGGGGAGCAAAATAAATGATGATGGTCGAAGTAGAGAGGATATAAATGTAGACTGGCAATGGCAAGGAAAGCGTTTCTGAAGAAGAGAAATTTGTTAATATCGAGTATTGATTTAAGTGTCAGGAAGTCGTTTCTGAAAGTATTTGTATGGAGTGTAGCCATGTATGGAAGTGAAACATGGACGATAAATAGTTTAGACAAGAAGAGATTAGAAGCCTTCGAAATGTGGTGCTACAGAAGAATACTGAAGATTAGATGGGTAGATCACATAACTAATGAGGAGATATTGAATAGAATTGGGGAAAAGAGGAGTTTGTGGCACAACTTGACTAGAAGAAGGGATCGGTTGGTAGGACGTGTTCTGAAGCATCAAGGGATCACCAATTTAGTATTGGAGGGCACCGTGGAGGGTAAAAATCGTAGAGGGAGACCAAGAGATGAATACACTAAGCACATTCAAAAGGATGTAGGTTGCAGTTGGTACTGGGAGATGAAGAAGCTTGCGGAGGATCGAGTAGCATGGAGAGCTGCATCAAACCAGTCTCAGGAGTGAAGACCACAACAACAACAAGTAGTGTGTAAGCTTAGGGACTGATGACCTTAGCAGTTAAGTCCCATAACATTTCACACACATTTGAACATTGTGGATCTCGGAACATTGAATTCCGTAACGATTTAGGAAATGGAATGTGCCATGAATCTAGCTCCAACTTCTATTTCCCCTTCAAAGACCGTTAATTCCCGGCATGCGGCCGCAATCACGTCGGAGAAATATTTCACATGAATCATCTGAGTACAAATGACAGCTCCGCGAATGCACTGCCCTCTTGTGCACGCGCTATTACTGCCATCTGTTTGTGTGCATGTCGCTATCCCAGCTACTTCAGTGTAAGAAAGATGTGAAATGCAATAGGCTTAGTCTCAAAATCTCGAGAGCTGACCTCCAGTACAAGATACTTCCTCAAACAAATACCTCGCGTTAGAGAAATTCGAGCTTATGGAGAGAGGATCCGACGATCCTTCTCGCCTCATGCTTTCGGAAAGGAGTAGTAATGTAGAGGTGTAAATACCGGGTGATCAAAAAGTCAGTATAAATTTGAAAACTTAATAAACCACGGAATAATGTAGATAGAGAGGTAAAAAGTGACACACATGCTTGGAATGACATGGTGTTTTATTAGAACAAAAAAAAATCAGATTGCTAGACGCGTGAAAGATCTTTTGCGCGCGCCATTTGGTGATGATCGTGTGCTCAGCCGCCACTTTCGTCACGCTTGGCCTCCCAGGTCCCGAGACCTCAGTCCGTGCGATTATTGGCTTTGGGGTTACCTGAAGTCGCAAGTGTATCGTGATCGACCGACATCTCTAGGGGTGCTGAAAGACAACATCCGACGCCAATGCCTCACGATAACTCCGGACATGCTTTACAGTGCTGTTCACAACATTATTCCTCGACTACAGCTATTGTTGAAGAATGATGGTGGACATATTGAGCATTTCCTGTAAAGAACATCATCTTTGCTTTGTCTTACTTTGTTATGCTAATTATTGCTATTCTGATCAGATGAAGCGCCATCTGTCGGACATTTTTTGAACTTTTGTATTTTTTTGGTTCTAATAAAACCGCATGTCATTCCAAGCATGTGTGTCAATTTGTACCTCACTATCTACATTATTCCGTCATTTACTCAGTTTTCAAATTTATACTGCCTTTTTGATCACCCGGTGTATGAACGAGGGGTACAGTAGTTGTCCACCAGCGCAGCCGACTACAGGGCAGTGGCGTGGGTCGCGGCCTCAGGCTGGGGTACCTTGGACGGGAGCGTCCCTGTCGTCGTCGTGGGCGCCGTTGGCGCGCCAGCGTGGCGGGGGCGGCGGCGGCTGCTGCGGGGGCGGCAGCAGCGGCTCGTGGTCGAGCAGCGCGGGCGGCGGCGCGCCCCAGCGCCCCTGCGCGTGTCCGGGGGCGGAGCGGTCTCGCTCCCGGTCCTTACCGTCGCGCTCCACGGCGGGCAGCGCCAGCGGCACGCGGCCCTGCCGGCTCTTGCTGCGCGCGCGCCGCGCCGCCTCCTGCTGCACCATCAGCTGGTTGGCGCCGCCGCCGCCGTGCGTGTTGGCGCGCGACCGCGACCGCCGCGGAGAGCCGCCCACCTCGCGCCCGCCGCAGCCCAGGTAGAACGTGTCCACATCCGCGAACTCGTTGCGCAGCTGCGAGAAGCTCCGCACCTGCCGGGTGTTAGTTTCACTCGTCATCCGAAGCAAATAAAGCCATTAGA
Source organism: Schistocerca nitens (assembly GCF_023898315.1). NCBI lineage: Eukaryota > Metazoa > Arthropoda > Insecta > Orthoptera > Acrididae > Schistocerca > Schistocerca nitens. The sequence continues at coordinate 389,246,883 of NC_064617.1, forward strand.
TGCTACTGGGCATTGAAATAGTATAGTGGGGAAAGCCGAAAATTTGTACGAAAAGCTCTCCAAATACCGCTACCAGTCACAAAAATTCTTGACAGTTGAATTATTTACCTAGCGACATGTTCCGAGGTGATGCCTCATCATCAGGCTATACTGGCTTTACAAAAACATTTAATACAGACACACTGCGAACCTCTACAGTCGCCTTAGTGTACTCTGCAGCCGAGTGCTGTGCACCAGCGTGGTTAACCGGCAAGCATGTAAACAAGGTGGACACCCAGCTTGACGCTGCTATGAGAACCATAACTGGATGCATAAAGACTACCCCACTATATTGGCTTCCAACACTTAGTCATATAGCTCCACCCTCCCTGCGAAGACAGGAAGCTCTGATGAAGGAAAACACAAAATTAATGAAAAACCCCCTACTTCCTATCCACGAAGATGTCCCAACTTTGGAAAGAATATGACTCCGCTCCAGAAATCCCCTTTAAGACTGGCCCAACAACTGTCAGCTGCCAACTTCAGCATGGATACTAAATGTCACGAGAGCTGGAGTGGTAGTGCCTCCCCTGACAACCGTGAACTTATCTGTCCGGCTAATCCCGCGCGGTCTAAGGAGCTGCAGTACTGGACTGTGTGGCTGATCCCGGCGGAGGTTCGAGTCCTCCCTCGGGCATGGGTGTGTGTGTTTGTCCTTAGGATACTTTAGGTTAAGTAGTGTGTAAGCTTAGGGACTAATAACCTTAGCAGTTAAGTCCCATAAGATTTCACACACATTTGAAGATTTTTCTTATCTGTCCATCAGCGAAACCTAAGGGCTTTGAACTTCCACGACAGCTATGGAAAAGCCTAAACAGAATCCGAACAGGACATGGACTATGTGCACACAATCTACACAATTGGGGAAAGCTTCCCAGCCCTAGCTGTGACTGTGGGGCACCTGATCAAACAATACAGCACATCGCCCAGGACTGTGAATTAAGAGCCTACCAGGGTAGTCGGGCTGACTTCTTCAACGCCACACCGCCCTGCCTCGAATGGATCCCCAATTTGGACGTCAGAATTTGAAGACTTGTGTAACGCAAATTATCTGCTGTGATGTTACTTTTTAATGTGTTTATGTATTATATTTTATCTGAATATGTATCCTTCACGTACGTATTTTATAGTGTATTTTATCATATAATTTCATAATGTAATAAGTGTAAACCATGTGTGTAGCGCCATACGCTAAATAAATAAATTCATATTTATACAGATATTAAAGCTTCCAAGATTTAATATCTATACAAACATATGTTAAATGTTTTTCTAATGCCAGAATAGCCTGATGATGAGGTATCACCTAGAAACACGTCGTTAAATAAATAATTTAGCTGTCACAAATATTTTAAACCTTCTCATATTTTTAAATCTTTCGATTAATAGTCAGTATGGCTTCTAATTATTGAAAATTTGTACTGGACAGGGACTGAAATCCGAAATTTTCCGTTTGTCGCGAACGGTCGCCTTCTACATCTACTTGAATACTTTGCAAATCACATTAAGTGCCTCGCAGAGGGTTCATCGAACCGCCTTCACAATTCTCTATTATTCCAATCTCGTATAGTGTGCGGAGCGTGCGAGCTCTGATTTCCCTTTTTTTTTATCGTGGTGATCTTTCCACCCTATGTAGGTCGGTGTCAACAAAATACGAGGGTTGGAACTTAATATTTTATTATTATTATTATTATTATTATTATTATTATTATTTATTGTTTATTCACAACCGATACAACAGAGTTCCATGTTTGCACCTGTTACTGTCCTTCAAAGTAGTCACCAGCGTTGTGTAGAACCCGTTGCCAGCGATGTGGAAGGAGTAGTATACCGTTAGCAGAGCCAGTTCGGTTGATGGTTCGAATGGAGCGGTCTAATGCCAGTCGAATCTCTGGTACAGTTCTGAAGCCAATGCTTCATCTTCGGAATCAAATCAAAGCCACAAGGACTTAAATTGCATTACTGTTCGTTTTTGGAGCATCACCTGCGACCAGCTTTGCGAAAGAAGTGGCGACACTTCCTGCGCAACCCACCTATCATTTTGCACGACAATGCGCTGGCGCATACAGCGCAAGCTGTAGCTGCTCTGTTCGGTCGATGGGCCTGGGAAGTACTGCACCATCCACCATACTCCGCGGACTTAAGTCCCTGTGACTTTGATTTGATTCCGAAGATGAAGGAACCACTTCGTGGCATTGGCTTCAGAACTGTTCCAGAGATTTGGCAGGCAGTAGACTGCTCCATTCGCACCATCAACAGAACAGGCTCTGCTAACGGTATACTACGCCTTCCACATCGCTAGTAACGGGTTCTATACAACGCTGGTGACTACTTTGAAGGACAGTAACAGGTGCAAACATGTAACTCTTTTGTATCGGTTGTGAATAAATAGTTGCCACTATTTAATTTCCAACCCTCGTATTGTCGCATTTGGAGGAAAAAGTTGGTGATTGGAATTTCGTGAGAATATTCGGTCCCAACGAAAAACGCCTTTCTTTTAATGATGTCCACCCCAATTCCTGTATCATTTCAGTGACACACTCTCCCATATTTCGCGATAATACACAACGTGCTGCCATTCTTCGAACTTTTTCGACGTACTCCGTCAGTCCTATCTGGTAAGGATCCCACACCGCACAGCAGTGTTCTAAAAGAGGACGGACAAGCGTAGTGTAGGCAGTCTCCTTAGTAGGTCTGTTACATTTTCTAAGTGTCTTGCCAATAAAACGCAGTCTTTGGTTTGTCTTCCCCACAACATTTTCTGTGTGTTCCATCTACATCTACATCTACATCTACATCCATACTCCGCAAGCCACCTGACGGTGTGTGGCGGAGGGTACCTCTATCGGTTCTCCCTTCTATTCCAGTCTCGTATTGTTCGTGGAAAGAAGGATTGTCGGTATGCTTCTGTGTGGGCTCTAATCTCTCTGATTTTATCCCCATGGTCTCTTCGCGAGATATACGTAGGAGGGAGCAATATACTGCCGGACTCGTCGGTGAAGGTATGTTCTCAAAACTTTAACAAAAGCCCGTACCGAGCTACTGAGCGTCTCTCCTGCAGAGTCTTCCACTGGAGTTTATCTATCATCTCAGTAACGCTTTCGCGATTACTAAATGATCCTGTGACGAAGCGCGATGCTCTCCGTTGGATCTTAGCTATCTCTTCTATCAACCCTATCTGGTACGGATCCCACACCGCTGAGCAGTATTCAAGCAGTGGGCGAACAAGCGTACTGTAACCTACTTCCTTTGTTTTCGGATTGCATTTCCTTAGGATTCTTCCAATGAATCTCAGTCTGGCATCTGCTTTACCGACGATCAACTTTATATGATCATTCCATTTTAAATCACTCCTAATGCGTACTGCCAGATAATTTATGGAATTAACTGCTTCCAGTTGCTGACCTGCTACATTGTAGCTAAATGATAAGGGATCTTTCTTTCTATGTATTTGCAGCACATTACACTTGTCTACATTGAGATTTAATTGCCATTCCCTGTACCATGCGTCAATTCGCTGCAGATCCTCCTGCATTTCAGTACAATTTTCCATTGTTACAACCTCTCGATACACCACAGCATCATCTGCAAAAAGCCTCAGTGAACTTCCGATGTCATCCACCAGGTCATTTATGTATATTGTGAATAGCAACGGTCCCATGACACTCCTCTGTGGCACACCTGAAATCACTCTTACTTCGGAAGACTTCTCTCCATTGAGAATGACATGCTGCGTTCTGTTATCTAGGAACTCCTCAATCCAATCACACAATTGGTCTGATAGTCCATATGCTCTTACTTTGTTCATTAAACGACTGTGGGGAACTGTATCGAACGCCTTGCGGAAGTCAAGAAACACGGCATCTACCTGTGAACCCGTGTCTATGGCCCTCTGAGTCTCGTGAACGAATAGCGCGGGCTGGGTTTCATACGACCGTCTTTTTCGAAACCCATGCTGATTCCTACAGAGTAGATTTCTAGTCTCTAGTAAAGTCATTATACTCGAACATAATACGTGTTCCAAAATTCTACAACTGATCGACGTTAGAGATATAGGTCTATAGTTCTGCACATCTGTTCGACGTCCCTTCTTGAAAACTGGGATGACCTGTGCCCTTTTCCAATCCTTTGGAACGCTACGCTCTTCTAGAGACCTACGGTACACCGCTGCAAGAAGGGGGGCAAGTTCCTTCGCGTACTCTGTGTAAAATTGAACTGGTATCCCATCAGGTCCAGCGGCCTTTCCTCTTTTGAGCGATTTTAATTGTTTCTCTATCCCTCTGTCGTCTATTTCTATAACTACCATTTTGTCATCTGTGCGACAATCTAGAGAAGGAACTACAGTGCAGTCTTCCTCTGTGAAACAGCTTTGGAAAAAGACATTTAGTATTTCGGACTTTAGTCTGTCATCCTCTGTTTCAGTACCATTTTGATCACAGAGTTTCTGGACATTTTGTTTTGATCCACCTACCGCTTTGACATAAGACCAGAATTTCTTAGGATTTTCTGCCAAGTCAGTACATAGAACTTTACTTTCGAATTCACTGAACGCCTCTCGCATAGCCCTCCTCACACTACATTTCACTTCGCGTAATTTTTGTTTGTCTGCAAGGCTTTGGCTATGTTTATGTTTGCTGTGAAGTTCCCTTTGCTTCCGCAGCAGTTTTCTAACTCGGTTGTTGTACCACGGTGGCTCTTTTCCATCTCTTACGATCTTGCTTGTCACATACTCATCTAACGCACATTGTACGATGGTTTTGAACTTTGTCCACTGATCCTCAACACTATCTGTACTTGAGACAAACCTTTTGTGTTGAGCCGTCAGGTACTCTGTAATCTGCCTTTTGTCACTTTTGCTAAACAGAAAAATCTTCCTACCTTTTTTAATATTTCTATTTACGGCTGAAATAATCGATGCCGTAACCGCTTTATGATCACTGATTCCCTGTTCTGCGTTAACTGTTTCAAATAGTTCGGGTATGTTTGTCACCAGAAGGTCTAATATGTTATCGACACGAGTCGGTTCTCTGTTTAACTGCTCAAGGTAGTTTTCAGATAAAGCACTTAAAAAAATTTCACTGGATTCTTTGTTCCTGCCACCCGTTATGAACGTTTGTCTCTCCCAGTCTATATCCGGCAAATTAAAATCTCCACCCAGAGCTATAACATGGTGGGGAAATCTACTCGAAATATTTTCCAAATTATCCTTCAGGTGCTCAGCCACAACAGCTGCTGAGGCAGGGGGCCTATAAAGACATCCAATTACCATGTCTGAGCCTGCTTTAACCGTGACCTTCACCCAAATCATTTCACATTTCGGATCTCCGTCAATTTCCTTCCATACTATTGCACTTCTTATCGCTATAAACACGCCTCCCCCTTCACTGTCCAGCCTGTCTCTGCGGTATACATGCCAATCTGAGTTTAGGATTTCATTACTGTTTACGTCTGGTTTCAGCCAACTTTCTGTCCCTAGTACTGTATGGGCGTTGTGACCGTTTTTGTTAATGAGAGCAGTTCTGGGACCTTTCTATAGACGCTCCTGCAGTTTACTATTAGCACATTAATATTGTTATTCCCTCTTGCATTTTGCCTACTCCTACATTGCCGCGTCTCAGGAGGCGTCTTGTCGGGCCTAGGGAGGGAATTCTCTAACCTAAAAAACCCCCATGTGCACTCCACACGTACTCCGCTACCATTGTAGCCGCTTCCGGCGTGTAGTGCACGCCTGACCTATTCAGGGGGACCCTACATTTCTCCACCCGATAGCGGAGGTGGAGAAATTTGCACCCCAGATCTCCGCAGAATCGTCTGAGCCTCTGGTTTAAGCCTTCCACTCGGCTCCAAACCAGAGGACCGCGATCGGTTCTGGGAACGATACTACAAATAGTTAGCTCTGTTTCCACCCCGCGAGCGAGGCTTTCCGCCTTCACCAATTCCGCCAACCGCCTGTACGAACTGAGGATGACCTCTGAACCCAGACGGCAGGAGTCATTGGTGCCGACATGAGCAACAATTTGCAGTCGGGTGCACCCAGTGCTCTCTATCGACGCCGGTAGGGCCTCCTCCACATCTCGGATGAGACCCCCCGGCAAGCAGACAGAGTGAACACTGGCCTTCTTCCCCGACCTTTTCGCTATTTCCCTAAGGGGCTCCATCACCCGCCTAACGTTGGAGCTCCCAATAACTAATAAACCTCTCCCCCCGTGTGCCTGCTCGGACCTTGCTGAAGGAGCAGTCACATGAGCACTCACAGGCAGAGCGGGCGATGCCACACGGCCAGCCTCCACATTTACCATTCGCCTCGTGCGCCGCGAACGCCGCTGAACCCGCCACTCCACTTGGGGAGAGGGTGGCCCAACCGCGCCCGGTACCCGCGAAGATGTCTCGACAGCAGGGACAGTGGGTGAAGCATGTAACACCTGGGGTGTACCTTGCGACGCACCAGCCTCCCCACTGCCGCTACACTCCGAGGCAGCAGCCTGAAGACGGCTGACCGCGGCCATCAACACGTTCAGCTGTTCGCGAACAGTGGCCAGCTCCTCCTGCGTCCGTACACAGCAGTCACACATCCGATTTAAGTTGTTCGTAATTCTAATACCTAGGTATTTAGTTGAATTTACGGTCTTTACATTTAACTGATTTATCGTGTAACCGAAGTTTAACGAATTCCTTTTAGCACTCATGAGAATGATCTCACACTTTTCCTTATTTATGGTCAACTGCCAATTTTCGAACCATTCAGGTATCTTTTCTAAATCGTTTTGCAATTTCTTTTTGTCTTCTGATGACCTTATAAGTCGATAAACGACAGCGTCATCTGCAGGCAACCTGAGACGGTTGCTCAGATTGTCTCCTAAATAGTTTATATACATAAGGTACAGCAAAGGGCCTACAACAAAACCTTGGGGGACACCAGAAATTACTTCTGTTATACTCGATGACTTTCCGCCAATTACTATGAATTGTGACCTCTGTGATAGGAAATCACAAATCCAGTCACATAACTGAGACGATATTCCATAAGCACGCAATTTCACTACAAGCCCCTTGTGTGGTACAGTGTCAAAAGCCTTCCGGAAAACCAGAACTGTGGAATCGACCTGAAATCCCTTGTCAATAGCACCCAACACTTCATGCGAATAAAGAAAAAAAAAATGGCTCTGAGCACTATGGGACTCAACTGCTGTGGTCATCAGTCCCCTAGAACTTAGAACTACTTAAACCTAACTAACCTAAGGACATCACACACATCCATGCCCGAGGCAGGATTCGAACCTGCGACCGCAGCAGTCGCACGGTTCCGGACTGTGCGCCTAGAACCGCGAGACCACCGCGGCCGGCTGCGAATAAAGAGCTAGTTGTGTTTCACAGGAACGATTTTTTCTAAACGCATGTCGACTGTGTGTTAATGGACCGTTTTCTTCGAGGTAATGTATCAGCATACTCTGAAAGGAACCTATCTGGTATACAGTCTGGACCAGAAAACTTGCTTTTATTAAGTGAATTAAGTTGCTTCACTACTCTGAAGATATTTACTTCAACGTTACTCATGTTGGCAGCTGTTCTCGATTCGAATTCTGGAATATTTACTTCGTCTTCTTTTGTGAAGACATTTCGGAAAGCTGTGTTTAGTAACTCTTCTTTGGCAGCACTGTCTTCGTTAGTATCTCCATTGCTATGGCGCAGAGATGGCATTGACTGTTTCTTGCCGCTAACATACTTCACATACGACCAGAATCTCTTTGGAGTTTCTGCCAGGTTTCGAGACAAATTTTCGTTGTGGAAACTGTTATAAGCATCTCGCATTGAAGTCGGCGCTAAATTTCGAGTTTCTGTAAAAGATCACCAATCTTGGGGATTTTGCGTCTGTTTAAACTTGGGATTTTGTTTCGTTGTTTCTACAATAGTGTTCTGACCCGTTTTGTGTACCAAGGAGGATCAACTCAGTCGTTTGTTAATTTATTTGGTATAAAACTCTCAATTTCTGCTGATACCATTTGTCTGAATTCAAGCCACATCTGGTCTACAGTTATATTATTAATTTGGAAGGAGTGAAGATTGTCTCTCAAGAAGGCGTTAAATGAATTTGTATCTGCTTTTTTGAATAGGTATATTTTTCCTTAATTTTTGGAGTAATTGGGGGGTTATAATACTCAATCTCGCTACGATAAATCTCTGTTCACTAATCCCTATATCCTTTTTGATACTCGTTATTAACTCAGGATTATTTGTTGCTAAGATGTCAAGCGTGTTTTCACAACGGTTTACTATTCGCGTGGGCCCATGAACTAACTGCTCGAAATAATTTTCAGAGAGTGCGTTTAGTACAATTTCGGATAATGTTCTGGAATTGAACATGTATTTTAGCCAACATATCGATGGTAAATTAAAGTCACCACCAACTGTAATCGTATGAGTCGGGCACATGTTTGAAATCAAACTCAAGTTTTCTTTGAATCTTTCAGAAACTGTATCATCTGAATTGGGAGGTCGGTAAAAGGATCCAGTTATTACTTTATTCTGGTTGCCAACAATGACCTCTGGCCATACTAACTCACAGGAACAATCTACTTCAATTTCGCGACAAGATAAACTACTTCTAACAGCAACAAACACGCCACCGCCAGTCGTGTTTACCCTATGCCTTCGGAACACCATTAGGTTCTTCAGAAAAATTTCGGATGAGCTTATGTCCGGCTTTAGCCAGCTTTCAGTGCTTGTAACGATTTGAGCATCAGTGTTATCTGTTAGAGCTTGTAGCTCTGGTACTTTCCCAACACAGCTACGACAATTTACAACTGTTATGCCGATGATTCCTGTATTTACGTTCTTCCTGTGTTCGGCCTGCACCCTTTGTGGCTGAAGCCCTTCTTGTGTTTTCCCGAGACCCTGTAACCTAAAAAGCCGCCCAGTCCACGCTACACAGCCCCTGCTACCCGAAACCCAACCACCCTTTGGCGCAAGTCGAGGAATCTGCAGCCTACTCGGTCGCAGAACCCTCCGAGTGTAAGCAAGACTGTCAGCATTTACTACTTCTGTTAGCCGCTCGAAACCAGAGATAATATTTTCGGATCCAACGCATCATTGGTACCGACGTGAGCAATCACCTGCAGTTGGCTGCACCCTCCGTTCCACGTCTGGAATGACTCCACCCGGTATGCACGCGGAGTGCACATTGGTTTTCTTTTCCTTCTTGGCAGCCATGTCCCTAAGGGGCCCCATAACGAGCCTAACATTGGAGCTCCCAACTATCAGCAATCGCACCCTCTGTGATTGCCCGAATCTTGCAGGCTGAGTGGTTTCCTCTGAAACAGGACAGGCGACAGCATCCGGCACAGCGACAGCGTCAGCCACAGGCGGCACCTGGAACCTGTTTGTCAGACAAACTGGGGAGGCGTTACGTGCGGCGGCCTGGAAGTCTTTCGCCGCCTGCTATGCCGCGGGGCGACCTCCCACTCGACCACAGGTGAGGGGTCAGCCTCAGTGGAGCAGTAACTGGGTTGGCCACCGGTGAGGACCAATCGGAAGACTCGGACGTGCTGGACGTACGTTGAATCCCTACGGCTGGCCCACAACAGTGGTGACCATTCACTGCAGCCTCAAGCTGTGTAACCGAGGCCATCACAGTCTGAACTGAGAGCGAAGTGTCACCAACTCGGCTCGCATCCGCACACAACAGTCGCAGTCCCTGTCCATATTAAAGACAGCAGAAAACTAAAATACGCAGATAAAGGGACTGTCGGCACGTACTTTGCAACTCTACTGTAGACCCTGATGAAAACGCAGGAACTGTGTGTAATAAATTAGATTAATACTCAGAGATACAAAAACCTAACTACCGAAGCACTCAGGTGAAACTAAATAATTCGCCCCTGATTAGGAACTTATAATATGTCACAAAGTCGGTTTACTTTCCGACGCAAACAAAAATGCGAGAACTGTGGCTATTAGGTATTAAATTAAAACGCAGAAACTCAAGACACTAAGCTGTTAAAGCACACAGATGACGATATGAAATTCGCTCCTGATTATGAACTCGTAAAGGTCACATTATCGGTTACTTCCTGTTGCTGCTGGAGTCTCAGCCGGCTACTGCTGCCTGACTGACATCCTCGGCCATACGGCCACGGTCTGTGACCGACTCAAATTTCTATTTTGAAGATAAAACTCTTCAGCTGTGAGTAATTTTTCGCTGTCATCCCATTCGCTTTTCTGGTCAGAAAATGAATTACACCTGATGATGCAGCTAAAATGTAGCGACACAGTTCGTGCTTATAAATAAAGTACATAACACTGAAGCGGTTTCTCTTCAAAATTCCATATCCAAGCTGTGGCTGCCCTCAATACAAAGTCTTCTGCATCAAATTTCCAATTTATCCACACTTTACTGACGTAGTTCCCCTGCCCAATGTCCTAACTATTCGCAGCGGTTCTCTGATTCCCACAAGAATTCGACCATGTTAGTGCATCTGCAATGAATACATCATTGGACCGTCTCGCTCTTATCTGCAAAGAAACTTTCAAAAGCTGTAAATGCAACAGATATCATTTTTTCATGTAGTATGAATGAATCAAACTCCATGGAGTCCACCAATTTAATTTTTTGTTTTATTAAGCAGTGTTGGCTACAATGTAAGACTGATGGACTATAGTAAAAACCTTTTAACTGACGAACAGCGACGCACTGACATCCATTTTTAGTACTACCCCACTGTCGCGTACGTTTCTTTTTCATAACGACTGCTAGAAATGCCGGAGTAAGATGTACAAATTTTGTTCCGTTAAGATGGAGACATACAATAATGAGCCAAAACATCAGATGACCTACTTAACAGCTTCTTTGGAACGAAATATGAATAACTGATTCTGCGTATCAGGGCTCTGACAGTTTTTGGTAGGTTTTTGGAACTATGTTGCATTAGAGGTCTACGCACAGGTCATGTAACTCGGGTAAATAATGGGCCGCTGATTTGCGGACGCGGTGATGGCACCCGGTAGCGACCCAGATGGGTTCCATAGGATTTACATCAGGCGAATTTGGTCACCGAGGCATCAACGGAAGTTCACTATAATGCTCCTAAAACCACTGTTGCACGATTCTGGCTCCGAGACGCGGACAGTTATACTGCAGAAAGGTGACATCGCCGTCGGGGAAGACATCAAGCATGAAGGGATGAAGATGGTTTGCCGCTGTCGGCCTGTCTTCGTTTCCTGCCTCAGGTCCCATGCAAGCGCAGGAGAATGTCTCCCATAGAGTAATACTACTCCGTGGGGCGCCGCAAGTTTAGAGCCGCCGTTCACCTCGATGACGGCGTTTGTGTAGGCGACCATTCACCTAGCGTGGCAAAAATGTGATTTACCCGAAGAGCCGAGACGATTCTATTGATCGATGGTCGAATCCCATTGGTCCCGTGACCACTGGAATCGTAATTGACGATGTCGTTGTGTCAACATGTGAATACGTATGGGTGGTCTGCTGCGGAACTCCGTGTTCAACAATGTACGATGAACGGTGGGCTCTGAAACACTTGTACATGCACCATTATTGTGCTCTTTCTGCAGAGATGCCACAGGTCATCATTTATCCTGCATTAAAAAGCAGATAAGCCTCTGAACCCCACGTTCTGTGAAGAGTGCAATCGTTTAGCGCCTAGTGTTAGTTACACTGTCCTTCTACCTCTTTCCGTAGTAGGATGTGAACATCCGACCAGCTTCGCCGTTTTCGAGTTACTCGTTCACAAGCTCTGCGCAATAATAATATGCCCTTTGTCAGAGTCGCTTATCGAAATGGATTTCCCCGTTTGCGGCCCATATCTTAGCTAGGGTGATTCGCCGTCCGTGTCTGCTCCGCTTACATACTTTGGTTCCGCCTCACGGGTCCACAGCACCAGCAGGCGGTATCCAAGGCCGCTGTGGGCAGTGCTCATAAAGTTTTAGCCGATCAGTGTACACTGAGTGTATGACTGTTGGAGAGGAATTGAATCATGGAACGAGTAGACGAGTGAAGAAGAAATTAAAAAGGGCTGACAATAAACTGCTTGTAGTCCGTCACCTATGTCCACGTATCTTTGAAATAAAAAGAATGAAATAAAAATATCTTGTTGTAAACACATGTTTATCAACATCCCTGCTTGAATATTTTGTATGTCGTTAATTTAGTTCCCGATATTATTATTACTGTTATTAGATGTTATATTTGTCCGCCGCTGGTGGTCTCGCTTCCAACAATGATATGATCACAGCTGACTTTACACAACTTTACCAGAATCATGAAAAGTGGCAACTATACGGAAGTGGCTTATTACCAATGCAGTATTGTTACAGTCTAGTACTGTATTTAGAGAAATATGAATTGTGAAAGTTTTTATTTCTGTTGTTCTGAGATGTACAGTGTCATTTAGACTGCGTCCCTAGATGTCCAAAACATTTCTAGCTGGTTGTATATTACAGAAACGACATTTAATGGTAAAAGTAAGAGTGTGAAGCCACTTAACAAACTTCAGAGGCATAACATTTTATTAAAGCGTGGTGTATTATTTATAGTTTATGCGTATTACGTATCATCAATTAAATAATATTTTTCAGATGCTAGACAAATGCTGTCCCAGGATGTACAAGCAGTTGTTAGTTAAGTGGTAATTCAGATATACGCCAAGGTATTTCGAATCCCAACAGACACACACACATAGAATAATTCCGAGCAGAGGAGGGATAATATCCAACAGATTCCTGGTCCGTGTTAATCATTTTGGAGAAGAGTACATAATAACAATAGACACTTTTAAAGATTTGCAAAGAAATGTGGGGAGGTATTCATAAGGTCCAGAAAAATTACATGGAGGTGCCATTCCACGAATTTTCCCCAATATGCCACATTCCTTAAGTAAAAAAGAACAACTAAATATGAGTCTGGTAAAGGTCCAAGCGACACAAGACTGAAGCTAGATGAAGATCTTCGTAAGATAAAAGAAGAATGGCTTGCTGAAAATGTGGATTAAAGCTTTATAGGCGTGTGTGAAAATGTAAGTAGGATTGTGAAAGTGACAATTGGTACCATACTATGATAAACGATTCATTGCGTTTCTAAAAGGTGTCCATGGAAGCGATTCAAAAAATTCAAATTAGTGTAAAGACAAATAATTGTAAACGTACTGCTTTCTTAACATTTCATCTGAAAATTAGTCAAATAAAGATGTATCCAAGTAATTTCATATTTTTTCTCGTGTATCTGGTTCTAGTTTTTTACGTTGTTACATTTTTAAGAAACTGTAGTGACAAAATAGCACAAAGTAAAGAAGATAGTGATTTCAAACAACACGAAGTAAAACTTTATGCTAAGACAAACTTTTTAAAACAGTTGTGTTAAAGTAATTTGTGTAAGCATTGAGCGTTTCTTCCTGCGTTCGCTAATGTTTGACATTTCTCTTCTCGTAATTTCTTCTGGATATACAGATACTAGAAATGAATGTATCAAAATAGTGCGTTGTATGCCAAACCATATACGTCACTATGTCTAACTGTCTACAAAGATGGAACTAATAATGCAATTCATTTGAATCAGACAACTGTATAAGAACATTACAAACCACTTTGTGCAATTTACGTTTAATCATCTTCTTTTTCTTGTTCCTTTGCCCCGCATTGGCGCAGGGTCGGCATGGTTATCAACACATTTGGCATTGTTAGATTAAGGGGTGGCCAGATGCCCTTTCTGTCGGCAGTGTATTTTACGTTTAGCAATTGTACTTGATATTAAGTTGTCATCGCTTTTTATATTTGTTAGCCTGCAAAAATAATTTTTTTACGTAATATGTACGTGCATACCATACACGCAATCCTGTACTTGACAGCTGCGCAATGTCTTATTTCCGCGTATCAGATTTTCCGTAATTAGTTAAAGTTCCATACTTGGCCTGTTAAATCGGAGTAATATTAGTGATTCATTGTTCAGCATATGTGTCAAGCATTGCGCTTATCTGTGTGCATGTGATACGTCGTGCCATAAGCTTAACTTCTGCATAATGTCCCTTTTTCGTGTTCTGTAACTGTTGACACTTATTAAAATTCAATTTGTGGCTACTAAAACGGTAAGAAATCAGTGTTTTCTTCTCGTGTGCATGTGTAAACGTACAACTGAACGTATTAGAGAGTAAAACAACTTTGCTTTTTAAAGTGCAACGAGATGTCCGTTAAGTCTGGCCGTCAATTTGACAGCTGCGCGACGTCGTCACGTTGAAGCCCCTGTCTTGTGTAGACTAGGTTTTGCATACGGTGCAGCTATCCACGTTAGTCTGGCCTGTGCGAGTTTCTTCATATCTGCAGAACTAATGCATCCTCCATCCATCTGAACACGCTTGCTGTACTCAAATCTTGGTCTGACTCTCTAGTTTTTACCCTCCATACTGATGATGCCTCAGAATGTATACTAAAACCCGATCTCTTCTTTAGGTCAAGTTGTGCCATAAATATACTTTTTTCCTAATCAGTGCCTCTTTACCAGTTACTCTATCTACCCATCAAATCTCCAGAATTCTTCTATAGTACAACATTTCAAAAGCAACTATTCTCTTCTTCTACGGACTGACTAAATTCCAGATAAGCATCTTGAGAAAAGACTTTCTAACGCGTAAATTCGATGTGAACTACTTAAACCTAACTAACCTAAGGACATCATACACATCCATGCCCGAGGCAGGATTCGAACCTGGGACCGTAGCGGTCGAATGGCGCCTAGAACCGCTCGGCCACACCGGTCGGCTGTTATTTTGCTGTCCAAAAAGCAAAACTCATATTCTATATTTGATCATTTCGTAAGCATTGACTGATTTAATTACACTGCATTCCATTGTCCTTATTTTTCTTTTCTTCGTGTTCATCTTATAACCTCTCTTCAAGTCGCTATAGATTCCATTACATTGCTCTTCAGCCCTGTACAGTTCACAGTCTCTGAAAGAACTACAATATCGTAAGCAAATCTCGAAGTTTTTATTTCTTCTCTCTGAACTTTAATACCGGTTCCAAATTTCTCTTTTTTTCCTTTGCCGTTTGTTCAGTAAACAGACTGAATAACATCGGGATAGGCTACAAACTAATCTTACTCCTTTTTCAACTAGTGCTTTCCTTCCATGTCCTTCCACTCTTTCTAACTGCAGTTTGGTTTTTGTAAACGTTGTTGATAATCTTTCCCTCCATGTTGGTATCCCTTCTACCTGCAGAATTGGTTTGGTTCAAATGGCTCTGAGCACTATGGGACTCAACATCTGTGGTCATAAGTCCCCTAGAACTTAGAACTACTTAAACCTAACTAACCTAAGGACATCACACACATCCATGCCCGAGGCAGGATTCGAACCTGCGACCGTAGCAGTCGCGCACCTGCAGAATTGCGAAGACTGTATGTCAGTCAATATTGTCAAAAGTTTTCTCTAAATCTACAAATGCTATATATGTAGGTTTACCTTTCTTCAGCCTTTCTTCTAAGACAAAGTCGCAGGTACAGCACTGCCACGCGTATTCCTACATTTTTCCGGAACACAAACCGATCGGCCCGAAGGTCGGCTTCTACCAGTTTTTCCTTTCTTCTGCAAATAATTCGCGTAAGTGTTTTTCAATTTTTGGGATTAGGTATTTCTTACTCGACAAAGCAAACCGTACATCCAGCAATAATCGCGTTCCAGTTAAAAGTAGTGACTACAGCGCAAACGTGCAAAGTGATCGCGGAATATGTTTTCGTGGGCAGGCGTGACGCTATTAAATGTAGCGATGCTCTAGGAGAAAGAGATGACAATACTGACGGAACGTGCTAGCAAAGTTAAGCAGGTTGGTGGTGTGCAAGTTACGGCCGAACAGAGAGGGATTGTTGGAGTAAACAATAAACACCATAAAATAAGATGCAAGATGTTCATAATAAGTATCTTGTTAAAGATATGGATGAATAGGTTATTAGACAGCAATTTTTCGGTATTCTAAACATCAAAACGAAATATCAAGTTTGTGAAAAGTTCACACCTTTTACGCAAAGAAACGTGATTCGAGCTTAGCGAGGAAACTTTAAGAAAACTTGTTCTATCTATGATGTTTGATTTTAAAAGGTGCCAGAATAAATAAATGATCATGTGTGTGAAGTGAACGATGTAGTTTTTTTAAAAAGAAGCAGACTACCTTACATTTTTACGAAAAGATTAAGCATCAGAAATAAAGTGGCTAGTCATCTCTCCCTGCAGCTTGCTCCAATTTGTCTCGGAATATTGAACATCTTGCACCATTTTACATTTTCGAACGTTTGTCTGGATGATATTTTTCCGAAATTCTGATCGTATGTCTCCAGTTTCGTATACTTTAAACACTAACTTGAATAGTGGCTCGGTTACCAATACTCCCCAATGATTGAAGAATTTTTGTAGGAACTTTACCTATGCCTCCTGTCTTTTTTGCTGACGAGTCTTTCAAAGCTCTGATAAGCTCTGAATGTAATGTCGGGTCACCTGCGTCTTCCCGTACAAAAGCTATTTGTGTGTGTTTGTCCGTAAAAAAGAAAAAAGAAGAGCAGTGAACTAAGCTTTCAAGAACATTAACAAAAGCTATAAATTCATTAAACAAATGTCATAAAATCAGTTTGTAACAACTCAATATGACTCAATATATGTAAGCATGTACTTCTTCACACTCATCGTGACGTAATTACTTAGCATTCTTTCATCAGTCTCAGAGTTGTAGGCATTTTACTATAAACACCTCTCAGATTTCATACTGTGAAGGTATTGAATTTGTGATTATGACGTTAGTATATTGCTACAGCATTGGAGTAAATGACAGCTACGTAATATAAATAACAAAAATTAGCAACATTTGGAGATAATAAACAACACGTGAGAATACTACTTCGCAACGTAATGTAACTGAAAAAAGGTACGAATCTTATAGTTTTGTTTGATTTTAGTATCTAACATTATAAATATTAACTAGCAAATTTATAACATTGTAAGTCATTCATTTTGGCAGAATGACTAATTCGGTTATCGATTACAAAACATAGTTTCACTCCCCGAGTTGTGAAGGTGACAGTTATTGACGGTTTCAACTTATGGCATGTCTTCATTTTCTGCGTGAGTGGACTAAAGTATAGTCAGTATCTGTGTTTACAATAATGATTGCAGAACACTCCCGCCACACCTACGGAATTTGATTAATAATTACAGTACTCACCTCCTGCCCGGAGACGGTGTACATACGCTTGGCGCCGATCATCTTTAGCACCTGTCCCAGGTCCTCCAGCACCTCTTCGAACGGTTGGGACGTGCGAAGGTTCAGCAACACGCGACACTGCGCACACACATTAAAATGTAATTGAAAATACTCATTAGAGATAAAGATTATAAATGATGGAATATACGCAGAAGCAAGTGGAGAGTGTAAGACCATGAACATCTTGACGGAATGATGCCACATTGAAATTCCAATATTCTCATGCTGTACAATTTAACCAATATGTAAACATGATTACAGCATTTTGAGGGCAGAAGAATAAAATTTCTACAGATGAAAAATGGCGTGGGTACATGGTGGTGTGTCTAACATTACTGGAACTTTTCAGATGGAGAGTGTAACGCTGGTTCGGACATGCACTTGCAGCTTATGGCCTTTGAGGAAGGTCGAATAACTGGAACGGGGGACACGTCAACATGCCAACATCTGGCACAGACGGATGGCAGTAGTGTAATAGCTGCAGAACGAATGGTAACCAGATTGACTCGGGACGGCAGTGAGGCAACAAGAACAGGCACGACTCTTTCCAGAAGGACTGCACAGTTTGTAGGATTGTTGGACTGGCTGTCGAGAGTAGACGGATGACAATTACTGAAATTCAACCTGACGTTGCTGGCAGAGCGTCACTACGAACCGTCAGAAACAGATTACTAGAAGCTCTGTTGAGAACTCGAGTTGCCATGCCCTCTTTACCGCTTACACTGTACCACAGACAACAAAAACTTGCGTCTTGTTGATCCAGAGTCAACTGCGACATTAAGTGACATTTTTTAGTGATAAATGATGAATCTCAGTTATAGTGGCATTCAGATCTACGCCAATGTGCCCATGGAGGACCTGGTGAAATGTCACAGGAAGCAGCGATTCTGGAGACCGCGCGTGTTTATGGAGAGGGGAGCTACTAGACGTGACTACAGGATTTCTTGTCATACTTTTCACGAGCAGGGTATCAAATGGCACATTACAGCAGCATAATACAGAATCCCACGCTGCAGCTCACATCACACAGGCCGTGGGGAATGAATAGATCCTTGAGTGAGCTGCCAAGTTCAGTGAATTGTCATTCACAGAGCGTGTCTGGGATGCGATGGGAAGACGTATTCTTTCATACCAACTTCCAGCCAGCAATCTTCGTGAACTGAAAGGGTGTCTTTTAAGTACAGCAAGATGATATTCTGAAGCTATTTGCTTAAATGGCACAGCGAATACAATAGTGTATTCTTGCCCATGGGGATTACAGCTCGTACTCATGTTGTGGACAGTTTCGAATGGAAAGAAAATTTAAGCGTTTAATACCAGTTATGTTATGAACATATTCACAAAGTTTGATTTGTATTTGACTGATGCTTCATGTTTGGGGAAGCAAGTGCTATGGCTACATAGCAACGGTGGCGAGCGAATGAGAACGGTACGTCCCCGACACGCGACCAAGACCAAGCTAGACGCACTTAACGTGTGCACGAACTTTCAAGGCATTGTGAAACAATCTAAAGTGAAATTAAATATTTAAATAATGTCACAATACTTTGCCAGATGATGTAAACCTATACCAACGTAACATAGTTTGAGTTTCAACATAATATAATGATTAATTCGCACATACACCTGTTTTTACGAAATTTCAAAAGCGAGAAATATTAAAGATAGAAAGTTCTAATTTTGGATTAGGATTTATGCAAAAAATATGAAGATATCTCTTTTCAAGTTATTGAAAAAAAACTGACTTTTGAACTAAAATTTGTAAACAAGTTAACAATGATAAAATTACAGCACTTTGTTCATTAGAAGAGATTATGGAGGTGGACCAAATTGCAAGACAATTATGTAACTTTACAGAGGTACAGACGGTTGAATAGTGACAGTTAAGAGATCTGAGTCTACCCTCGGTTCCGTTGGAAAGCTTCTAGAAGTCGTAATTTAAGATTTACCAGCTTTTTTAATGGAACATACATAGAGTATAGTACTGCTTATAGAAAAAAAATTGGTTCAGATGTCTCTGAGCGCTATGGGACTTAACATCTGAGGTCATCAGTCCCCTATATCTTAGAACTATTTAAACCTAACTAACCTAAGGACATTACACACATCCATGCCCGAGGCAGGATACGGACCTGCGACCGTAGCGGTCGCGCGGTTCCAGACTGATGCGCCTAGAACCGCTCGGCCACACCGGCCGGCTATAGAAAAAAGGGGGAAGTTGTTAGTGTACAGCTAACACGATAGGAAAGGCGTCATTTGAGCACTGCTGTGGGAGCTTAAGGCTTTCGAAATACTAGAGCTCTGTTTGCCGCCCGGCGCGAAACCGTAGCGACAGTATAAAAGGATCACCGAAGCGATATAAAGGATTCATTCGATAGTCATCAGTCGGCCTGATGAATCTTACTACGCGTCAGGATGTGACGCATATCTACCCGCAACCGCGTACTCTAAGCCTCGGATGACACTGAAGATGACTGTCTTGAGTGGCTATCGATCTAATTAGTTATCGCGCGTTTCGTGCAAATACTGTATGTAGAGCTGAACAGTCGTAGATTGATGATTTACAGGAAAACCTGTGTTTTGATTTCAATGTTTTTATTTTGCATGCCGCCCGCAGTATTGTAGAAAACTGCATGGCAAATGGCATAGCCTATTCACCACTTTTAAGGTCAGCAGTTAACTGTCCTAAATTAACAGACGGAGTGATATTTGGCAATACACGGAACATCGAGCAGAGGTCCTATCGAGTGCCGATTACGATAGAAAAACTTTAATAAATTACAATAATATTAATTTGTGAGCTTTTTTGAATATACTGACCTGTTAAAGCAGTAAGCTTTCATTTACCTTCGTAGTCCCGGACTCATTTTGATTGTAAATAGTGAGTTAGAACATTTTATTCCAGTTCGACGAGCTGGATTGTGGACTGTGGACTGGAGATTACGGGCAACAGGCTTCTCTATTAGTTTCTGGCTGTCCGCGCAAACAATTTCCAGACTCTCCTAAATGGCAGTGGTATTTAAAATCGAACAAATGTATTCTAAACGCACCAAAACAAACAATATCTCATAAAGCACTAGCAAAACTTTTATCCCGCCGCCCTACACAAGGTGGAACTGTTTCACTTCGGCCAGTTTATTAATAAAGCGCTGTAAGTAAATGCTCTCATCGTTAATCTGCAGTGTCGTAACATCGAGGAAACGTGAAACGTCAAGTGCAACAGCGGAGCCTCCCTTTTACCTTCTTCTCTGTTAAATGCCACTGTGAGGATTGATTTTCTTAACTGGAATCTGCTATTTTTTACGTAACGCAGAGTGAAGTACATTATTGATCTACAATGAATAGTGAGCTCCCAAAAAAATATAAAAATGCAAAAGTTCGCTTTTCCTGCCCGACAAACATATGTCGACAAACATGTGGCATACATCCACGATCTGAAGATCAGCTTATCGTTAATTTGATGAAGTTGTGACTGATTACCGTGTTCCTTTATTTTTCTTTTCTTTTTTTTACTGACTAGAAAGAGAAACCTGTTGTGAAGTTTTAGTTGTTGCTATGACTTAACGATATTGACAGAAGAGGGAGGAATAGATGGGGCTGTAATATTTTCCCTCTCTACTGAAACCCTCCGTTTACGTATCGCTCTGCAAGCAGCGCTCTGTTCACAATACATCAAATTAGTCTGTGTTTGCTGTTAGAATAAATCAGATTATCCTTGTGCCGTGGAAATGTGTTTAGGAGTTACTAAGTGTTTCATCCTAGTCAGTGAGACAGCCAGTAATTGAGAGACTGTTGATGGAGTACCTTCGTATTACAAAAGGTGTATTACCTACAGCAGAAGAGGATCTTATTTATAAACAGAAGCTGACAGAAGAGTATGCTGTAATAGCAGAGGTTGCTACACTTCTAATAGATGAAGAGGCATCAGAGAAAGAGTTAAGGAGCTTCCAGCGTTATCATGCAGATCATTTACACTATGTGATCAAAAGTATCCGGACACCTGGCTCAAAATGACTTACAAGTTCGTGGCACCCTCCATCGGTAATGCTGGAATTCAGTATGGTGTTGGCCCACCCTTAGCCTTTATGACAGCTTTAACTTCCAATTATGTGCTGGAAGGTTTGCTGGGGAATGGTAGCCCATTCTTCACGGAGTGCTGCACTGAGGACAGGTATCGATGTAGGTGTCGCTGAGGCCTAACAGGAAGTCGTCGTTCCAAAATATCCCAAAGGTGTTCTAAAGGACAGGTCAGGTCTCTGTGAAGGCCAGTCCATTACAGAGATGTTATTGTCGTGTAACCACTCCGCCACAGGCCGTGCATTATGAACAGGCGCTTGATCGTGCTGAAAGATGCAATCGCCGTCCCCGAATTGCTCTTCAACAGTGGGAAGCAAGAAGGTGCTTAAAACATCATTGTAGGCCTGTGCTGTGATAGTGCCATGCAAAACAACAAGGGGTGCAGGCCCCCTCCATAAAAAACACGACCACACCATAACATCACCACCTCCGAATTTCCACTGTTGGCACTACACACGCCGGCAGATGACGTTCACCGGGCATTCGCTATACCCACACCCCGCCATCGGATCGCCACATTGTGTACCGTGATTCGTCACTTCACACAACGTTTTTCCACTGTTCAATTGTCCAATGTTTACGCTCCTTCCACCAAGCGAAGCATCGTTTGTCATTTACCGGCGTAATGTGTGGCTTATGAGCAGCTGCTCGACTATGAAATACAAGTTTTCTCACCTCCCGCCTAACTGTCGTCGTACTTGCAGTGGATCTTGATGCAGTTTGGAATTCCTGTGTGATGGTCTGGATGGATGTCTACCTATAACACATTACGACCCTCTCCAGCTGTCGGCGGTCTCTGTCAGTCAACAGACGAGGTCGACCTGTACGCTTTTGTGCTGTACGTGTCCATTCACGTTTCCACTTAACTTTCACATCGGAAACAATGTTTAAGAGTGTGGAAATCTCGCGTGCAGACGTATGACACAAGTGACTCCCAATCACCTGACCACGTTCGAAGTCCGTGAGTTTCGCGGAGCGCCCCATTCTGCTCTCTCACGATGTCTATTGACTACTGCGGTCACTGATATGGAGTACCTGGCAGTAGGTGCCAGGAGAATGCACCTAATATGAAAAACGTATGTTTTTTGGGGGTGTCCGGATATTTTTGATCACATGGTATATATACGAGGGTAAGTCAATTATTATCCGCAGTTTAGTTATATTTTTCTTTATTTTGGTAGTACTGTCGTTTTATGCTGATTACGCACGCTTTGTTTATTTGTTGTTATATCTTTGCAGTTTTGAAGGTGCTAGGTTAGTTTCGTTATCTCTGCCCTGCAGTTAATCATAGCTATTCCGCTGTTTATTTGCACCAAAGAAGAGCAACGTTCAGTGATCCGTTTTTTGTGGTCGGAAGGCGCATCAGGGGCTCAAATTCATCGAAGACTTTCGGTTCAGTACGGGAACAGTGTTGTGCCCCAACGGAGTGTCTGCGAATGGATTGAAAAATTGCGAAATGGTCGCACAAGTGTTACGCATGATGAAGGAGCCGGACGACCGTTTACCGCCATGAATAAAGAAACCATTGAGTGTTCACGTGAAATGATTCTCTTAGACAGACGATTAACTATTGACGACGTGGCTCATAGTATGCAAATTAGTCACGGTTCTGCCTATGAAATCATCCACAACAGACCTGGGTTTCAGAAAGTTTGTGCAAGATGGGTCCCAAAACAACTCACACGGTTGCATAAAGAAACGCGCTTGGACATCTACAAAAAACATTTGGATCGCTATGGTAATGAAGGGGACAACTTCTTAGACAGGATCATTACTGGTGACGAAACATGGATCCATCATTACGAGCCGGAGAGTAAACGGCAGAGTATGTAATGGAAACATCCAAATTCGCCATGCAAGAAAAAATTCAAGACCTAACCGTCCGAAGAAAAACTGATGCTTACGGTTTTTTGGGACTCACAAGGTCCAGTACTGGAACATTATGGGGAAAGGGGCGCAGCAATAAACAGTGTACGTTACAGTGAGATGCTTACTGCCAGGCTAAAGTCTGCAATTCGAAGCAAACGCCGGGGATAGCTGTCAAAAGGTGCTGTCTGGTCGCACGACAATGCCCGTTTGCATACTGCTGCCCAGACTGCTGAAACGCTCCAGAAACTCAAATTTGAACTACTGGATCATCCTCCATATAGTTCTGGTCTTCTGACTGTCACTTGTTTGGTCCACTCAAACAGGCATTAAGGGGCCGTCGAGTTATCTCGGACGAAGCAGTGAAAGAACCCGTCCATTCTTGGCTAGCAGCTAAACAGAGTACCTTCTTTTATGACGGCCTCAGGAAGCTTGTACAACGATGGATCAAGTGCGTTAAAACGCAAGGAGACTATGTCGAAAAGTGATGTTCTTGTAAGTTTCCTATTTGATTACAATAAAATTTTATAACTACTTTGCGGGTAATAATTAACTTACCATCATACAATATAAACGGTAACGGTCCTACCACACTTCCCTGGAACACTTCTGAAATTCTCTCTACCTCTATCGATTTTGTTCTATTAAGAGCGATACGCTGAGTGCTGTTTGCAAAGGAATATCGAATCCAGTCACAAATCGAAAGGAGGGACCATATTATGATATTACTCGGGGAAACATTTTCAGAAGACTGAATTCATTAGTTCAGCAGTCTGTTGTCTTCCGTTTCGGTGTCAGTATGGTCACTGAGTGGCTGGATAGATGATTTCGATCCTCTTTTTGATTTTATATAACACTGTAACTTCATAGGTTTATAGCCACATCGATAGGCAAAATTTTACTTTCGAATTCATTAAGAGCTTCTCGCGTTGCTCTCCTTACGCTTATTTTAGCTTCGTTCAGCTTTTGTTTATCAGTATGTCTTGATTTCATTCAAACCTGTGATGAAGTTCTGTTTCCGGAGCAGTTTTCTGACACGGCTATTACTCCCGTCAAACGTTGCTCGAACACACTTATCCAAGTCGGTTTGAACGATGCTTTTGAATTTTATCGATTTGTGCTGCATGTCTTCGTCCTCAGAGCTGTGTATTTGATGTTGGCTAGTCAGATACAACTTGTAGCCTGTCACTCTTGCGAAGCAAATATATTTTTCTACCCTTCCTAAAGTTTCTTATAGACATCCAAACTCGTTGCTCTTGTCACATACTTATTATCGCCATGCCTTCCTCTACGTTCATGTCTGTTTGTTGGTAGAAGGTCTAAGATGTTACATTAGAATTCGTCCTCTATCTGCTCCAAGTAATTTTCAGACATGATATTCAGAACAACGTCATACGAAGACCCGGTCTCATCACCAGTTTCGATCGCACGACTCTCCCATTCTACTGCCGACAAACTGAAGTCTCTCCCATATTATAATAGCCTGATCAGGAAACATATTCCCAATATTCTCCAAGTTCTCTCTGAAACGCTCTGCCACTGCACCTCATGAGGTAGGCGATCTATATAATTATCCGATTACCATGTTGACCCACCTTTGATGCTTAGCTACGCCTAGATTATTTCACATTCAGAATATGTTATAACCTGACTAGATATTATCGAATACCGTACTGCATCACCCAGTTTTACCGGGCGTACGTCACTTCGTTACATATACTGGCCTCAGTGTTTCTACGTACTTTATGCAATAAAATAGCTAACATTATTACAAACGTTTGGGAGATGTCTTATTCATCAGTTGATATACTGCCACATCATTACATAACGGGCAGGCTTTTTCCACATTTATCCACTCTATCCAACTCCGTCATCACTCAATTTCTGCTCCATGGCAACGAAATGCGTTTTACGTCTTCTGCTCATGACACCATTCTGTTCTAGATGTATTTGAGTGCTGTGAGTATTAACATCACAGTTACAGGAAAACACAGTCTCTGCTTTCGGCTTATCCATGGACAAGAGCGATCGTAAATGGCATGCAGGCTGTGGGAATTCAAAATTATCGTTATTTGAAATGTTTGTCATAGACATGATCACTGACAATTTTCACAAAGTAATCTGTTTTGACGGTTCAGTGGTCACCTTCGGAGGATAAATAAAAGTGCAGTATTCTATACAAGTAAGAGGCGTGTTTACCAACTCTCATTATTTCTATTGTAGTTACGCCAGTTTTATCACTAATGCATTCAATATTGCTTGAGTATGTAGAACTATACTATATTTTTTAACAGGAAATTAAATACTTCACACATCATCGAATAGAAGTCTATATTTTTAGTTGGAGGAGAAGATGTAAAATGTCGCTAGTACTCCCCTCCCAGTATACAAAAAATATTGGTAATTATATTCGAGACGTTGTGAGATAACACATAATTTGATGCATTTAAAACTTTAGCTACGCGTACATTACCATAAATCGTCACTTTCAGCTCGTCACTGCCACTGTTCGTAACGCTAGAATATAAATGTTCATGCGGCACATAAATCAGAAAACGAGAACTAGTCCGATATTCCATATGGATTACGGAAACTGGTTATGGCAATAGCTGTCTATCTGAGTGAACAGTAGAACGTGGAGTGACGTTGTAGTTCGATAATTCTGTTGTTTATAATAAAACTTTTGAATATTCCATCACCTGAGATTTCTTCGGTCACTATGCTGTTTGCTATAGGGAGAACGGTTGCACGCCTTGCTAACATACAGCCGTACAGTCTACTGAGATTTAACCGGAAAACCATGATACACATGTCACGCGACGTCTGTGACAGGAAGTACACCAAGTGCTGCATGAAATTTTTGGATAACCTGATATTACACTATTTCTATAATTAAGTAAATCCTTTTCTTTCTATTTGCATCACCTGCACAGCCTCCAGATCGGGGTGCACTAAGCGTTCTCCCTCAAGCGTGGATCTCGTTAAAACGATGCAATGACAAGTAATCTTAGGACACAATTTTAGTACGATTAAATCCAGAGAACGATACAGAAAATTGCTGTCCTAGCTGTGCGTCTTTTTATTCACTTACGGAATCTTGCAGGCGATCTGCGAGTTCAGCAAGACAATGCACCACCTCATCCCTCTCGCCTGTGCAAGAATGATTTGAAGTACACCCCGCGGATGTAAGTATCGTTCTCTACAACCTTGCCCCCTGTCCCTCCCCCACGTTTCCAGACCTCAGTTCTACCGACCGTATCTGTATCTACATACACTATGTGATCAAAAGTATCCGGACACCCCCAAAAAACATACGTCTTTCATATTAGGTGCATTGTGCTGCCACATACTGTCAGGTACTCTTATATCAGCGACCTCAGTAGTCATTAGACATCGTGAGAGAGCAGAATGGGGCGTTCCGCGGAACTCACGGACTTCGAACGTGGTCAGGTGATTGGGAGTCACTTGTGTCATACGTGTGTACGCGAGATTTCCACACTCTTAAACATTGTTTCCGATGTGATAGTGAAGTGGAAACGTGAATGGACACGTACAGCACAAAAGCGTACAGGCCGACCTCGTCTGTTGACTGACAGAGACCGCCGAACAGCTGAAGAGGGTCGTAATGTGTCATAGGCAAACATCCATCCAGACCATCACACAGGAATTCCAAACTGCATCAAGATCCACTGCAAGTACGACGACAGCTAGGCGGGAGGTGAGAAAACCTGGATTTCATGGTCGAGCGGCTCCACATAAGCCACACATTACGCCGGTAAATGCCAAACGATGCCACGCTTGGTGGAAAGAGCGTAAACTTTGGACGATTGAACAGTGGAAAAACGTCGTGTGAAGTGACGAATCACGGTACGCAATGTGGCGATCCGATGGCGGGGTGTGGGTATGGCGAATGCCCGGTGAACGTCATCTGCCAGCATGTGTAGTGCCAACAGTGAAATTCGGAGGTGGTGGTGTTATGGTGTGGTCGTGTTTTTTATGGAGGAGGCTTGCACACCTTGTTGTTTTATGTGGCACTATCACAGCACAGGCCTACAATGATGTTTTAAGCACCTTCTTGCTTCCCACTGTTGAAGAGCAATTCGGGGATGGTGACTGGATCTTTAAACATAATCGAGCACCTGTTCATAATGCATGGCCTGTGGCGGAGTAGTTACACGACAATAACATCTCTGTAATGGACTGGCCTTCACAGAGACCTGACCTGAATCTTATAGAACACCTTTGGGATGTTTTGGAACGCCGACTTCGTGCCAGAAACTTCCAGCACATGACTGAACGTATGTGTGCGAGCGTGGAAGTTGTCATCAAGGCTAAAGGTGGCCCAACACCATATTGAATTCCAGCATTACCGATGGAGGGCGACACGAACTTGTAAGTCATTTCCAGTCCGGTGTCTGGATACTTTTGATCACATAGTGTATATACTCTGAAAACCATTGTGAAGTGCATGGCAAATGGTGCCTCCCACTATACTAGTTATTAGGGCTTCTTCCCAGTCTATTCACGTATGAGGCGTGCAGCGCGGTGAGAATGATTGAACGACTCATGCCGCGCTGTAATTAATCTTGTCTTTGTGATCTCTATGGGAGCGATAAGTAAGATGCCTACTTCTAGATATTTCACTTAAAGCTGGTTCTTGGAACTTCATGTGTAGGCTTCCACGGGATAGTTTGCATCTATAGTAAAGCGACTGCCAGGTTTTTTCAGTTTTTCCGAGATGCTCTCACATGGTCAAGCACACCTTTGACAATTCTGGCTGCCCTTCTTTGTGTGCATTCAGTACCTGTTTGGTACAGATCCCATACATTTGAGCCACATTTTAGGATGGGTCGCAGGAATGTTTTGTAAACAATCTCCTTTGTAGTTAGATTGCATTTCCTCGTATCCTACCAATGAACACAAGTCTACCATCTGTTTTACATACGGCTGAGCGTATGTAATAGTTCCATTCAATATCTCGGCAATATACTGTTACACCTAAGTATTTGTACAAAGATACTAGTTCCAGTTGTGGCCGATTGACATTTTAGTCATAGGAAAGAACGTGTTTGCGTTTTGTGAAATGCACGGTTTTACGTTTCTAGATATTTAAAGCAACTTGAGTTGCTAATCTTTGCAGCACATAAAATCTTTTCAAGGTGTCACTGAATGTTACCCAAATTTTTTCAGACAGTGTTTCGTTCTGCATAACCGCATCACCTAGGAAAAGACTGAGGTTGTTATTAATATTATCTGTCACGTAATTAATATAACATCAACAGCAAGGATCCAACTACCTTTCCTAGGACACACTTCTCCATCTATCGATAATTCTCCACCCCAGACAACATGATCCACTCTTCGTACCAGAAGGTCTCCGTTCAGTCACAAATTGTTAATGATGCTCCATTCGATTGTTCTTTCTATAATAAGCGTAGGTGTGATACCGATTCAAATATTTTTCTGAAGTAAAGAAATACTGCACCTACCTGAGTCCCTTGATCAACGACTTTCACGACGTAGCGTGAGAAACGTGCAAGTCGGTTTTCGCACGGTTGATGTTTTTTATGATTCATGCTGGTTAGCATTGAGACGGTCGTTCAGTTTTATAAGCCTTATTAAGCTGAGATCAGAGTATGTTCGAAGACTCAATACCAGGAGGATACTAAGGACACAGGGGTGATTTGTGGGAGAAGGTTGAGTGGCCATGAGTCACGATCGCTCACCAAAGCTTTCAGCGTCTCGTGGAGTCCAAGGCAAAACGTGTCACCACAGTCACTAGGACGTAAGTAAATGCCGTAAGCTATTTTGCAGATGTCTATAATCCAACTGCTCTTGAGGGCTCACCATCTAATCAAGGTCACGGGAAAATTAGCTGGAGGAGGAGATTAGATGAGGTCCAGTCACACGTTTAGAGGCCCTTATTGTTACACGGTAAATTCATAGCAGAGAGGCAAAATGAAATATCTGTTTCTGAGATGCCTTTCATCGGCCAAGGAAAGAGAGGTAACGACCAGCAACAAGTAAAAGTTCTTGTATCAATAAGATGGAATGATGTGACAATGAAAAATGTGTTCTGTCTACAGTGTGAATCCTACCTCCACTGAAAAAATTCGGGGGCGGTTCAGCGACATTTTTTGAGGTTTTTGATATAAGAGTCCTGTGGTCTCTGTCGGAACGTTACAGAGTAGTTGTTCACTTGATTGTTGTTGGTGCTGCAAACACTTTTCAACTTGCAGTTGTGAACATACTAGTCTTTTACGCCTACGTTGAAAATTTTTAACGTTCTTGTTTTAATTGTGGAACGAACTTGTTACTGGTGTGCCTGACTGGTTTATGGTCTGGAACATGAATATGAACAGTTTGGTCACTGAGCGTTTTTACTGCGATGTACGAAAAGTTGATTTTCAAGTTTTCTTTTCGTTCGTAAAGCCTATGCATGTTGAAAGGCGTAAATGGGTCTACTCAGAAGTATATGTAGCAGAAAATTTTCTTGTATCAATGACGCAGTTACAGGGTGATCATCACTAGTCCACAGCAAACGTACAAACTGTTTTTTAAAGAAGTCAACGTTTGTGATTTTTCTTGCAAATGTGAAAAAATGCATTTGTGATAGGTGGCTTCGACACACTGTTTCGTTTAATTTGTTAGGAGTCAGCAGAGTACCTGGAAAAATTTTCGTACTTTCCACACTATGGCACATTTTCTTCTCACAACTTAAGTGTTATAAGTGTCTTGTCTGTTATGGGTAATAGCGATGAGTCTGGATGGAGTTGTTGATGAAGATGAGAAAGAAACGAGAAAATAAATCTCGGTTACGGTACATAGCCTACTCCTGTCAGATACCAGGAAGTGGATCTCCGAGGCTGAAGGTCCCACCGACGTATCACCATCAACAGTATCACATGACACCACTCCGTAAGACTTGGAGAAAGGTTTAGAATTTAATTCAGAACTTCGTGTAGTTTCTCATGACCAGGAACTTTACGGCATTAACTCTCCTTCCCATGTGGATCAAATACTGGTGATCAACATGGCGGGGGCTAGTAAAGCTGGCTGTATAAGCTATTATGGTCGTCCGCACTAAATAAACCCGACTTTTTAATCGAACTAATGTAAAAGATGAATTATCATATCATGTTAATCTTTTCACTGTTCCACAACGGGGTAGTCGCAGAAGTTTAAGCCGCGTCAAGTAATTGCTAATTAAATGTCGAAATCATGTGCCTTACTCAAGACAATTCAGTATACAAACGAAAGAATCTAGATACCATTATATACTAGAAGCGTACTCCAATTTGCCGAACAGTGAAAAGAGATCAAAACTATCAATAAACGCGTGATGGAAATATGGTTTGAATACATGGAGCTCCCTCGCAGAAATAAACACATTTATGTCGTCTGAATATAGGCACTTGCAGAAATCAACAGCAATGGAATAAATGGCAAGGCAGGCTACTACATCCGATAGACAGCTCTGTCACTTACAGTGTGCGCCGATCGATACTGAACAGGCGTAGAACAAAAATTGGGACACATCAGATACATAGAAAAGTCAACATCACACTTCAGCCCAGTCGGACATTCCACTACGACTCTGCTGAAACAACTTTGCAGCTCGTCGACAGAGTAGACAGATTCAACCATTGCAGTTTCCCAGAACACATCGCTCGCCTGAATTTATGTGTTACTGATAGTTGCGACTGTGGCGTAGACGAAACGGCGATGTCGACCCTTTGTTCACCAAACGGCGATGTCGACCCTTTCTTCACCCAACACAGAAAGCACGTGAGAACCAAGGAGAATATATGGACTTAATAAAATCGTTAATATTCAATGTCAAGATATTTATAGACATTTAATTATTTTTATGGAAAATTCCGTCGGTTCTTGGAGGAACACGAACATATTAAAAACTTGAACACGTAGTATTAATGGCCCACAGTAATATTTATTAATATTTATTTAATAGTTCGATATGAATCGGCTTTCGGCTTCTTCAGCCATTGTCAGATAACTTAATACTAAGCAGATAGTCCACACAACTTGAGCGAAAATTGATAGCTGTACAAACATATGTGACTTTTATGACTATATCGATACAAAACACAACCATTTGTAATACTCAAAGAGACACTGACAAATAAATCTTATATTACAGTATATTCAAATATTAAAACTATATGAATGTGTAAGCCAAATATGTACTACAAGATAGTAATGGCACAAGCTACTATGTCATATAGACAAACTGGTAAATGTGTTGAACAGATCGAGAAAAGGGGGAGGGGGGAGAGTGAAATCTGTGGTATGTGGGTGTTGAACGGTTACAACAAGCCTAGTATCTAACGGCTGCTGTTTTAGTAAGGGTGAGTAATGAAACTTTGCTCGGTCACGGGCCATATCAGGATTTTTAATTGTTATTTATTAATGACCAGAATTTTAAGTCATGTTAGTTTTCTGCCTTTAGTTCATCTATGGAGAACATCATACTTCATATCGTATGAACGAAATTCATTCAGAGCATGTTCAACAAAGGTGGCATCTTTTACTTTCAGTCTCCAACCCCTTTTATGCACAGGTCATTCAGGTAGGGCTTTGACTACTAGTCTAGCTGTGACGAGACTGTTTTATCTTTTGTAATTAGAGTTTGTTATTGGGCAACTAACAAACGAACTGAAAATGGGTGAACAGTTCAAATAGGCCAAAGGCCAATACATAAAATGTATTCTAGTGATGTTGGTCCACATCCTACTTTCTCCACAAAATTTGCCATAAAATCATGCTCTCGATGGTGAAAAGAACTTCAGAGACTGACACATGGCATCATGTGTTTAGGCTAACCTTTATTGTAGTTCACTTCACGAATTGACGGTTGCCTGTTTATACATACCAGCATGAAGCCGCTGCTGATCATAGACCGTAGCACCTTAGAAACTGCTATAGGCATGTGTATTCAAATACAGATATATGTAAGCAGGCAGAATAAAGCGCTGCGGTCGGTAACGCCTATATAAGACAATAAGTGTATGACCCAGTTGTTAGATCGGTTACTGCTGCTACAATGGTAAGCTATCAAGATTTAAGGGAGTTTGAACGTGGTATTATAGTTGGCGCAAGAGCGATGGGACACAGCATCTCCGAAGTAGCGATGAAGTGGGGATTTTACCGTACGATCATTTCATGATTGTATCGTGAATATCAGGAATCTCCGACATCGCTGCGGCCGGAAAAAGGTCCTGCAAGAACGCGACCAACGACGACTGAAGAGAATCTTACAAGGTTAGAGAAATACGAGCCTTCCGCTAATTGCTGTAGATTTCAATTCTGGGCCATCAACAAGTGACAGCGTGCGAACCATTCAACGAAACATCATCGATATGGGCTTGCAGAGGCTAAGGATCAGTCGTGTACCCTTGATGACTGCACGACACAATACTTTACACCTCGCCTGGACCCGTCAACACCATCATTGGACTGGTCGGACGAGTCTCATTTCAAATTGTATGGAGCGGGTATGTGTGAATTCCTAAGGGACCAAACTGCTGAGGTGATCGGTCCCTGTAGAGCGGATGGACGTGTACGGGTAAGGAGACAACCTCATGAATCCATGGACCCTACATGTTAGCAGGGAACTGTTCAGGCTGCTGGCGGCACTGTAATGATGTGAGTGTGTGCAGTTGCAGTGATTTGGGACCCCTGATAGTATAGATACGACTCTGACAGGGGACACGTACGTAAACATCCTGTCAGATCACCTGCATCCATTTATGTCCATTGTGCATTCCGACGGACTTCGGCAATTCCAGCAGGACAACGCAACACTCCACACGTCCATAATTGCTACAGAGTGGCTCCAGGAACACTCTTCTGAGTTTCAAATGGTTCAAATGGCACTGAGCACTATGGGACTTAACTTCTGAGGTCATCAGTCCCCTAGAACTTTGAACTACTGAAACCTAACTAACCTAAGAACATCACACACATCCATGCCCGAGGCAGGATTCGAACCTGCGACCGTAGCGGTCGTGCGCTTCCAGACTGTAGCGCCTAGAACCGCTCGGCCACACCGGCCGGCTTCTGAGTTTAAACAATTCCGCTGGCCACCAAACTCCCCAAACATACACTGAGCATGTATGGGATGTCTTGCAACGTACTGTTCAAAAGATATCTCCACCCTCGTACTCTTACGGATTTATGGACAGTAATGCAGGATTCATAGTGTCAACTCCTTCCAGCACTACTTCAGACATTAGTCGAGTCCATGACACGTCGTGTTGCGGCCCTTCTGCGTGCTCTCGGGGGTCTTACACGATATTAGGCAGGTGTGTCATTTTCTTTGGTTTTTCAGTGTATTTTATCTTTACAATCCTTACATAATCCCCATGGTCCAGGGTAGCTTCATTCACAAGCAATCAAAAAATCCTGGGTCTTGGATTAGAACCTAGCCATTAGTTAAATCTTGAATAAAATTCATCAGCAATGGTGACCGAAGACTTACAGCATCTTTCAGAGCGTGGAACCTCAGAAGTTTGAACACGTTAGGCAAGCCAAAAAACCTGAAGAGGGAAATTCGTAGGATCAATCTAAATATAGGAGGTGGGGGGGTGGGGGTTCAGTGAAGTGAAATGGAAAGAAGACAAGGGTTTCTGGTCAGAGAAGTTTAGAATAATATCAACAGCAGCAGAAAATTGTATGAGTGGAGTAGAATTCGTTGTGAATAGGAAGGCAATGCGGTGAGTGAGATGCAGAGAACAGTTCAGTGATAGGGGTTGTTCTCATCAGAATCGATAGCAAACCAACACCGACAACGATAGTGCTAGTATACATGCCGACATCAAAGCAGAATATGAAGAGATAAAGTATATGAGGATATTGATTGGGTAATTCAGTAGACTACGTAAAGGGAAATGAAAATCTATCAGTCAATAAATGGTTCAAATGGCTCTGTGCACTATGGGACTCAACTTCTGAGGTCATCAGTCCCCTAGAACTTAGAATTACTGAAACCTAACTAACCTAAGAACATCACACCCATCCATGCCAGAGGCAGGATTCGAACCTGCGACCGTAGTGGTCACGCGGTTCCAGACCCTCAGCGCCTAGAACCACTCGGCCACTCCGGCCGGCTTCTAACAGTCATGGGGTACTGGAATGTGGTTGCGGGGCAAGAAGTAGAAGAAAGGGTTGTGGGAGAATATGGTTTGACAGTAGGAATGAGAAAGAAGAAAGACTATTTGAGTTCTGCAGACACCTTGTAGGTGGGGCAACCACAGCTAAGAGTATTCATCTTGAATATTAAAAACCGCTTGAGTTGTAGCGGTTTTTAATATCCAAGGTATGCGAGTTCTGCAATATATCTGGGGTGATAATAGCGAATACTCTTTAAATAATCACATGAGCAGGAGAAATACTTGGAAAAGACGCGAAGACACGAGAAGATTCCAGCTGGATTACTTCATGGTAAGACAGAGATTCCGAAATCAGATATTGGTTTGTAAGGCGTACCCAGGAGCAGATATGGACTCCGGTCATAATGTAGTAGTGATGAAGAGTAGGCTAAAGTTTAAGAGAATCGCATGGAAGAGTCATTGTAAAAATAAGTTGGATGGTGAAGTACTGAGACATGATGAAGCATATTTCAAGTTTGCTAAGATGTTTGTAGGCAGTTGAAGAGGAGTGAAATCTCTGAAAATAGTAATCACAGATGTTGGACAAGCAAACTTAGGTACAAGGAACGAAATTGTGAAGAAACCTTGGGTAACAGAGGAAATACTTCTAATTGATCGGTGACACAAGGAAGTGCAAAAATGTTCAGGGAAAGACAAGAATAAAATAATATACTAATAAATCACTTTGGATTTACGTAAATAGGAAGTGCGGGGAGGCAAAGGAAAAATGGCTGCTTGAAAAATGTGAAGAAATCGAAAATGACCTTCGGAAGACTGACTCGGCATCTAGAAAACAACCTTAGGTGAAATTAAAAACAAGGACGGCAACATTAAGAGTGCACTAGTAATTCCACTGTTGAACTCAGAGGAGAGAGGGGTAGGTGGAAAGAGAAGTCTGAACGTCTGTGCGAGGGGGAGGAATTGTCTGACAACGTAATGGAAGAAGAACGTGAAGTCGATATGGAAGACACAGGAGACCAGTATTTAAAAGAGCCTTGGAAAAATTACTTGGAAGGCTCACAGGACAACAAAACGGCTACTCGTGTGGATGTTTAGAATCTATGAGACTGGCGACATACCATCAGGCTGCCAAAAAAACATCGTCGACTCAATTCCGAAGATAGCAAGAGCAGGTAAATGCGACTACTATTGCACAGTCAGCTAAGGAGCTCACGCATCCAAATAGCTGACACGAATAACATACCGCAACGCAAAAGAAAGTTGAGGATCCATTAGATGACGATCATATTGATCTTATGAAAAGTAAAGGCACCAGAGAGACAGTTCAGATGTTGCTATTGATAATGGATGCAAGGCTGAAGAAAAATCAAGACACATTCTTAGAATTTGTTGACTAGGAAAAGCGTTCGAGAATGTAAAATGTTGCAAGTTGTTTAAAAAACTAGAAAAAATAGTAGTAAGCTGTAGGAAAAGACAGATAATGTACAACATGAACAAGAACCAAAACGGAGCAGTAAGACTGGAAGATCAAGAACGAAATTCTCTAAATGAAAATGGTTAAGGCAGGTATGCAGTCTTCCACATCTACTGTACAATCTGTTAATCGAAGAAGCAATGGCGAAAAAAAAAATTAAGAGTGGGATTAAAATTCAGGGTGAAAGGATATCAGTGATAAGACTTGCTAAGGACATTGTTATCCCCAGGGGAGATGAAGAGGAATTATACGATTTGTTGTATGGAATGAACAGTCAAATGAGTTCCGAGTATGGACTGATAGTAAACCGAAGAAAGACGAAAGTAATGACGTTCTTCATCCTTTCTTCCTAGGATAATCTCCAGCTGGCCGTCTAGGGTGAACTGATGGGTACTGAAGGAAACAGGCTGTAGCCTCGGAATAAGAAGAAAATAATTATAAGTAGCTCAAATGATAACTGCGGGAAGATTAACATCGGAATTAGTGATCACAAAGTAGTCGAAGTTAAGGAATTCTGCTACCTTTGGAGCCGAATAACCCATGACAGATGAAGCAAGGACGACATAAAAAGCAGGTTAACAAAGGGAGCATTCCTGGCCAAAAGAAGTCTACTATTAACGAACATAGACCTTAATTTGAGGAAGACATTTCTGAGATTGTACGTTTGCACAACAGCGTTGCATGGGGGTGAATTATGGACTTCAGGGAAGCCGAAACAAGAGAATCAAAGCGCCTGAGATGTGAAGCTACAGAAAATTAGGTGGACTGATATAAGGAACAGCGAGGTTCTCCACAGAATCAGTGTTGAAAGAAACGTACTGAAAACACTGAAAACAACTAGAAGGTTCAAAAATGGTTCAAATGGCTCTGAGCACTATGCGACTTAACTTCGGAGGTCATCAGTCGCCTAGAACTTAGAACTAATTAAACCTAACTAATCTAAGGACATCACACACATCCATGCCCGAGGCAGGATTCGAACCTGCGACCGTAGCGGTCGCTTGCCTCCAGACTGTAGCGCCTAGAACCGCACAGCCACTCCGGCCGGCTAACAAGAAGGGACAAGATGACGGGACATGTGGCAAGACATCAGGGAATTATTTCCATGGTACTAGAGGGAGCCGTAGAGGGTAAAAAGTGTGGAGCTAGACAGAGGTTCGAATACTTCCAACAAATAATTAATGATGTAGGGCGCAACTACTACTCTGAAGTTGAAGCATTGCTTAAGGAATGTCATGTCTATTTTTGTGTGAATTATTTGAAAGTATTTTATCTTGCTCGTAAGTGTGCCTCGTAATAGTACAAATATTTTACGTTGTTAGTAAAAAGTTAATGAAACATATAGAAGCGAAATACTGTGCAGGAAAGACTATATGAGCTGCATATTCAGATTAATGATAGCAGAGAAACGAGACTGTGGCTGAAACGAACCGCTGAGTTCGTAATTTCAAATGTTTTAGAAAAAGCGACGAGCGAAGCTCCTCTAAAAAAAAATGGCTCTGAGCACTATGGGACTTAACTTCTGAGGTCATCAGTCCCCTAGAACCTAGAACTACTTAAACCTAACTAACCTAAGGACATCACACACATCCATGCCCGAGGCAGGATTCGAACCTGCGACCGTAGCGGTCGCGCGGTTCCAGACTGAAGCGCTTAGAACTGCACGGCCACACCGGCCGGCGTCCTCTCAAAAGACTTGACCTTTTCATCTTGTCTGCATCGATATGAGCAGACGTATTTTGCGAGCCTCAGTAGTAGGTTACACACTTAATTTATAATTAAATATGTTAAAAATATATTAGATTCTTTTAATCATTTATAACTATAAGTAATGAAATGAATTTTAATTCTGTAATATTTGTTTCAGAAAAGTTAGCTGGGAGGGCCAGCTCAGCAGATCATAGCAAAGAGAAGCGATTCGCTTTCGGCCATTGTTTTTGTTCTGCTATAAGCAAAGTTCGTCCCTGAGATTAATTGCCGATCATTTTATAGTGTCCCTCCGATTATTTTGAGTAAGCGCAAGTTACATATGATCTGGGCACTGTCTCCGGCCTGTGAATCTACTTTCCTCGTATCTGTCGGATACAAGGCCATCAAAAACCGATGGTGGTATAAAATTGTTACGACTCGCAAATGTGCCGATTTTATTCTGAAATCATCGGATTTGTTTTCAGAAGCGTGTGTGATACAGTAGAGAGAACGCATGCCACCACCAACGATGATTGTTGCTCCATTGCTCAATGAGAAAGGATCTAAATTCATTTAACACGTTGATTTGTACATATTTTGCTACAACTAGTTCTCGGAACTTCCTACGTAAATTTCCGTGTGAGATCTTAGCTATTCGTCCTTCGGATTTCTGGAATGATGTTTCGCCATTTCTGCTGGTATCCACCGGATGTCTGCATGACATGAAGCCCACACGCTTGATTAGTATGCCAGTACAACCTATATAAGTGTTCTGTTAGCAGTCTCTGTCAAAGACAAAATGCAGTGTTGTGTATTCCAACGATGAAACAGAGTATGACATTCAGTTTATGAACGCAAGACCTATGAATGGTTTTCCCTCACATTGCCGCTGCCAGGTACTTGTACGACATGACAGATTCTAGTATTCATTCGTAGAGTATATTGTGGTTTGTTTTACGTATTGGAAACTTATTATATTTTTCTCAAGAATCAGCCCACCAACCAAAAATGCATCTAATAACGTCCTATCACAGATCCCTACAGCACACCAGAAATTATTTCTCTCTCTCTCTGTGGATGTCTGCACGAGTAGCATTGCCTTTCTGCAAAGTGCTGGAGGCACTTCAAAATTAGCAAGATATCCCTCTGCATGTTAACGAATTTGCTTACCAAGCATTATCGAGCTGTGAACCCAGCTCTCAGAGCTACTGAGTAAGCCTCAGTGTCACCTGTATCGTCCATTCACTTGTGGTTTCCGAAATATTTGCTGAAATTAAGTGCGGCTCGATTCGTTGCTTATAAGCAATGTTAATTGGTGGATGTGGTGTTGTGGGAGTTATACCGAACAGCCAGCAACATACAAGTGGCGCTTCTGCGGTAATGCTTATTGTACAGTCATCGTCGATCTCCATAGCGGGCAGCTTGCTTGAGATCTCACTGGTGTCGTATACTACTAGTCGTTGACTAAGAAATTGGCAAGTTTTCATATCTCACTTATCATTTGGCCTGGAGAAGATGCCCTTTTACTCCAGGTCGCAAGACTCTACCACGACTTTATTCCCAGAAGGCCGCAAACAACTGTTTTAATGTGTTTCATGAGAACTTCTTATCATGAGTGATTAATGACATGTTTTCGATTGAGTTAAAGGTTGATGCGTTAGACGATTGGAATAATCTCGTCTTCTTCAGGTTTTGCGGGTAGTGGTTTCACGTAAGCTCGCTGCCAAGATTCAATCGACTTTGCTTTTAGTTAGAGGAAGGAAATGAGAGTTTCGCATCGCCCGTCGAGGACGAGTCGGGCTTGGTGAAGCGCTTGCCTGCAAGCCGAAACGTGGCAGGATCAGGTCCCAGCCGGATCACGAAAATTTTCAGTCTGTCTTGAATCTAGCCTTCCTGTCAACTATGTGAGGTGTTGCCAGGATTCCAAGTTATAGTGTAAGTCCCTTTTGCCGGTTGTTTAAGTGCGGTATTTTAGGGACACGCAAGTCGTCGAAGCTGCGTCCAATTGAGAGACTTCTACCCGACCACTGGGCCACACGCAGTTATTACTTGAACTCGATACATATTGGGGTTGGACAAAGTAATTCGGCCGTCTCCTTTTAAAGGAACAATTCTGGCATTCGCCATAACCTATATAGAGTGATGGGTGTATGGTACCCTACTCCAGTAGCGTGTTCTGCATGCTACCTCTATCGGCGGTTGTAGTCCAGACACAGAACACGTAAGAGACACTAATTGTAAGGCCTGAAGGTTGGAGTTTAACGTCTGCTCGATAGCGCGGTCGTTAGGGACGGCACTGCTCAGGGCTCCTGACCAAGAAGTCGAGGTTAACTGTCGAAATATTTCACATAATAATGTAACTGTGAACTCAGCTAGGAATCCGAAAACACACTGTTAACTAACTTTACACTGTACGGTTGGCAACGATACTGATATGTTACTATTTCTTCAGTTTTATGAATTAGTTACGTTCAAATATGAGCTACTGGTGACTAGGTTCCAACATATCTGTTCATTTTAAACAATTCGCTAATTCTAATTTCATAGTAGAAGAACTGCCTCGGCATATAGAAAAGTCAAAACAACCTTAGATGAAATTAAAAATAAGGGCGGTA
Source organism: Schistocerca nitens (assembly GCF_023898315.1). NCBI lineage: Eukaryota > Metazoa > Arthropoda > Insecta > Orthoptera > Acrididae > Schistocerca > Schistocerca nitens. The sequence continues at coordinate 389,287,022 of NC_064617.1, forward strand.
ACATTAATAGATAATTCCACTGTTTATTGCGGAGGAGAGAGCGGATGGGTAGAAAGAGAACATTGAAGGTCTCTTTGAGGGGGAAGACTTGTCTGTTGACGTGGCACAAGAAGAAACAAGAGAGGGTATCCAGTATTAGAGTTAGAATTTAGGAGAGTTTTGTAGGAAGAAAGATCAAATAAGGCAGAAGGGACAGATAATTTCTAAAATCCTGGGGGAAGTGGCAACAAGACTTCATGTTGGTGCGTAGAACGTATGAGACGGGCGATATTCCACCAGACTTTTGGATCAGTCATCCACACAATTCCGAAGGTAGCAAGAGCCGACAAATGCGAAAATTTTCGCACAATCAGCTTAACAGCTCAGGCATCCAAGTTTCTCACAAAAGGATATTTTAGATGACGATCAGTTTCGCTTTACGAAAGAAAAAGGCAGCAGAGAGGCAGTATTGACGTTGCGGTTGCTAAAGGAAGCAAGACTGAAGAAAAATCAAGACACGTTCATAGGATTTGTCAGTCTGGAAAAAGTGTTCGACAGTATCAAATAGTACAAGGTGTTTGAAACCCTGAAAAAGTAGGTGTATACTATAGAACAAGAATTAAGAGGGAACAACAAGCATGGAAGACCAAGGACGTAGGTAAGGCAAGGATGTAGTCTTTCACCCTTGCTGTTCGATCCATATGTCGAAGAAGCAATTACGCAAATAAACGAAAGGTTCAAGAGGCTGATTAAAATTTTAAAATTCATGGCGAAAGGACATAATGTTAAGATCCATTAATGGCATTACTATCCTCTGTGAAAGGGGAGAAGAGTTAAGGACTCTGTTGAATGAAATGAACAGTCTAATCGGTACAGAGTACGGATTGACAGTAGTATGGATTGAGAGTAAACTGAAGAAAGACGAAAGTAATGAAATGAAGCAGACATGGGAAATACGGGAAAATTAACGTCATAACTGGTGATCACAAAGTAGATAAAGTTAAATAATTATCCTACCTAGGCAGCAATATAACCCAAGACGGACGAAATCATGAGGACATAAAAAGGAGAGTAGCACTGTGAAAAAGGCATTGCTGGCTAAGAAAAGTCTATTAGTATCAAATATAGGTCTTAATTTGAGAAAGGAATTTCTGAAAATGTACATCTGGAGCACAACTTCCTATGGCAGTGGGACATGGACTGTGGAAAAACCGGAGCTGAAGAGAACAGAAGCGCCTAAGATGTGGTGCTAGAAAAGCACTCCTTCAGGCCACGAGTGGCCCATCGGGACCATCCGACCGCCGCATCATCCTCAGCTGAGGAATCGGATAGGAGGGGCGTGTGGCCAGCACACCGCTCTCCCGGTCGTTAAGATGGTTTTCTTTGACCGGAGCCGCTGCTATTCGGTCGAGTAGCTCCTCAGTTGGCATCACGAGGCTGAGTGCACCCCGAAAAATGGCAACAGCGCATAGCGGCTCGGATGGTCACCCATCCAAATGTTGGCCACGCCCGACAGCGCCTAACTTCGGTGATCTGACGGGAACCGGTGTATCCACTGCGGCAAGGCCGTTGGCCGGTGCTAAAGAAGAATGTTGAAAATTTGGTTGTCTGATAACGTAAGGAATGAGGAGGTTCCCCGCAGAATCGGTGAGGCAAGAAATATATCGAAAACACTGAGAAGAGGTCAGGATGATAGGAAATTTGTTAAGACATCAGGGAATAGCCTCCATCGTACTAGAGAGAGCTGTAGTGGGTAAAAACTGTAGAGGAAGACAGGGATTGAAATACATCCAGCAAGTAATTGAGGACATAGGTTGCAAGTGCTACTCTGAGATGAAAATGTTGGCACAGGAGAGGAATTCGAGGCGGACCGCATCAAGCCAGTCAGATCACATATCGAGCTGTTCTCAGCAATTTACACTATAACATTCTGTGTCCATGATTAACGTATTGAGGCATGGTGCCTTATATCGCTCCTGTCTAGAGCCTGTGTATCGGGAGAATGACTCCGGCGTGCACAATGACAGATGGTCTGAAACGGGTTCAGTCGAGTACGTTAGTTCTAATTTTCATCTGCTAGAGGGCAGTAGAGGACAGCACTAAACAGAAAGAATTAGAATGTAGTTAAGAATTTTGACCACCAGAGTCCAGTAGTGCACAGAGATACTCAAGAAATAGGTCAGGAGAATGTTTTGGTGAATTGTTCTGTTTATTTCTTGAAGGTTTTTTGTTTATTTATGTTTTTACGGTTTTTTATATGCTTTTAGTAGTGTGAATGATGCGTGAATGTGGTCTAAGGTAAATATGTAGATCACTGTTCTACTGATGAACGCTGTACGGTGTGAGAAAGTTTTTTGAGACTGTGTGAATGCAGACGATGGGGAATTTTGTATCATAATATGTTCAGTAAGTTTATTGTAAAAGGAAAGCTAATTCGAGTGCAAATGAAAATAGTCAATAATGTAAAGTATGTTATGAAAGACTTATTTCAACAGTGGTACAAGTCCATGACCTCTACTTTTCTGCCTATAATGCTTCTGAAATTAATGATCCAAACAAACAGAAAGAAAGGTTCATCACTAGCAAGAAGCCATATGCTTGAATATTTCTGGTATTTCAACTGCAGAGTTTTCAGCGCTCATTTAACTTTAGGACTCTAATATCAGAATGCTAACTATTTATTTCGGAAAATAGTACAGTTCGAAAGTGTGTTATTTGTTGATTGGTTGGTCATCAAAAGCGCGGACTAACGCGGGAGAATAAAGTTTTTTCTATTGGCCTTAAAGAAAACTGACCAATCAGAACGAAGTTTCCTTCGCGCGTCTTTTCTCTTGGGAATCGGAGCCCAGCATTTCAATGGTATATTCGTGTGTAGTATGAGCTCGGAGGAAGTTATAATTTGCCGGTTTTAGTTGTGCTACATGTTTCAAATGTGTTGTAAAGCGAAGGCATGTTTATTCCGGTGTGTTTTTTAGGAAGTACGGATTTTTAAAAATAATCTTGTGCATGAGAAAAGACAGTAATTCCGCGTGGCATATTGAGCAAATCAGTGACTAAAAACTTGAGTGCATTAGACACCGATAAACTTAATAGTATGGCGAGCATTTTCAGAACAATCCGTGCTCAGTAGCTGTTCATATTTCGGGAAATACGTTACCATAAACTTGATAACGTGAATGAAAGGGTTTGTGCATGCACGGAATTGGCAGTGAACGTGTGCATCACAAAGTTCAGAATAAACCGAAGTTTTGCCAGTATTTCAAGCTTTCATTCAAAATTAAGACGTTCTCCCGATTCTCAGAATACTTACGTTGCATGCAGCCTGGTGCGAGTTGCAGTACGGTAGGTTTCTGCTCGGCTTTCCTACTGGCGATCTGCTGCAACGAGTTCACAGGTAGGTGCAGGTAAAGGAACAACGTAACCGAGCGGGCGCAGTAGGATTCACTGCATAACAGTTAATAGCTTCAGGGACACAGATTGTTAAAATGTACACTCTTGAGAACAGCCCGAAACGTTTCCATCCTTACTACTATTAAGACATTTTAATTTAAAGGCACTTATTAACAGGAGGACTTAGGGTAGCAGCTATCCTATGTAACCGTTATTTCTAGTGTTTAAAGAGCAGGATCTTTAATCTACAGCACCTGAAAAAAATGCGAACAGATGGGAAGGAGCAAACGAAATGAAACTTTACGGGTAGAGACGACGTATGATGTTATTACAGTGATTAGAAAATCGAGTCAAATTTACAAATAACCTGGCAGTATGAGCCCACTTATCGTTGCACCCCGTCTGGCCTGGATGCATGCAGTGAATCGACTGGGGATGGTGGCGTGTAGTCATGCTCGATACTCCCCACACTATCACCCCAGGAATAGCACCACTGTGCCTCGCCAAAGCACTAGAAGAACATGATCTCTCCAGCTCGCCGCCTTCCTATCCGATAATGGTCATCCAGGGTAGTGCCGAACAGCCATTCATCGCTGAATACAATGCGACGCCTTTCATTAACAGTCCATACTGCCCGGTCGGCACAGCATTCCAAACGCTGCCGTTTGTGTTGTTAACAGCAGTCTACGCGTGGGATGGTAATTCCCTGGTCCCGCTGCTCCTATTCTACGAGCAACTCTGCGGGATGACGCAGAATGTTGAAATCTACATCTACATACATACTCCGTAATCCACCGTATGGTGCGTGGCGGAGGGTACCTCGTACCACAACTAGCATCTTCTCTCCCTGTTCCACTCCCAAACAGATCGAGGGAAAAATGACTGCCTATATGCCTCTGTACGAGCCCTAATCTCTCTTATCTTATCTTTGGGGTCTTTCCGCGAAATGTAAGCTGGCGGCAGTAAAATTGTACTGCAGTCAGCCTCAAATGCTGGTTCTCTAAATTTCCTCGGTAGCGATTAAAGAAAAGAACGCCTCCTTTCCTCTAGAGACTCCCACCCAAGTTCCTGAAGCATTTCCGTAACACTCGCGTGATGATGAAACCTACTAGTAACAAACCTAGCAGCCCGCCTCTGAATTGCTTCTATGTCCTCGCTCAATCCGACCTGATAGGGATCCCAAACGCTCGAGCAGTACTCAACAATAGGTCGTATTAGTGTTTTATAAGCGGTCTCCTTTACAGATGAACCACATCTTCCCAAAATTCTACCAATGAACCGAAGACGACTATCCGCCTTCCCCACAACTGCCATTACATGCTTGTCCCACTTCATATCGCTCTGCAATGTTACGCCCAGATATTTAATCGACGTGACTGTGTCAAGCGCTCCACTACTAATGAAGTATTCAAACATTACGGGATTCTTTTTCCTATTCATCTGCATTAATTTACATTTATCTATATTTAGAGTTAGCTGCCATTCTTTACACCAATCACAAATCCACAAATCCTGTCCAAGTCATCTTGTATCCTCCTACAATCACTCAACGACGACACCTTCCCGTACACCACAGCATCATCAGCAAACAGCCGCACACTGCTATCCACCCTATCCAAAAGATCGTTTATGTAGATAGGAAACAACACCGGACCTACCACACTTCCCTGGGGCACTCCAGATGATACCCTCACCTCCGATGAACACTCAGCATCGATGGCAACGTACTGGGTTCTATTACTTAAGAAGTCTCCGAGCCACTCACATATTTGGGAACCAATCCCATATGCCCATACCTTAGTTAGGAGTCTGCAGTGGGGCACCGAGTCAAACGCTTTCCGGAAGTCAAGCAATATGGCATCCGTCTGATACCCTCCATCCATGGTTCGCAAGATATCATGTGAAAAAATCAGTCCGTTATTTGTTCTCGGATGGCAGCTGGAGATGAGAAGCCATTGACATGTGTTTGGTGCGCAATACGGAGAATCTCCCTTGTGTTGGTCAGACGTGGTCGTCCGGATTCATGACTACGAGTGTGCTAGCCCTCCAACAATTACGTTGACATATAGGCACTTTCGAGGCATTACCGGGTCTGTAACAACAGTACTGGAAAACATGACGAGGTTGAAGTGCAGCCTTTAAATAGTGGTTATTATTAAAATAAATTTATAACAATTTTCGAAATGATTTGTAAGCTACGTAACTCGCTGTTAGCCCACAAACGCAAGGTGCTATGATCAAAAGAGTATAGCGCGCTTTTCTGTCGCTAGGTTGTAACAGTGAAGTTACCTTTTGTCCAGTTTTCGTTTGATGCATCACGTACGTTTTTTAATGGTGGAGGTGGAAGGAACATTGTTTGCATTGGACAAAATTTGTATATTTTTTGTCTGTAACGTGGACTGTATCTTAAACGAATCCTAGGCGCCACTGCTCCTATACTGCAACATATTTGAAATTGTGTACTTTGCAGCAATTAATTTTCATCTTACACCCTCCAGCGCCTCACAAAACACAGCTTCCTTATAGGTCATTTGATTCCCACAATCGGTTATTTCGTCTTGTCAATGTTACTTTACAGCAGCAAGATCATGTACTGATCTTCCGTACTAGCGATAAGTCACGAGAGAACGAGTCGACGAGTATGAAGCGACCGCAGTGCCACACTTCTCAGACTCGTTATAGGCCTACCTGCGGAACTACAATGGGAACGAAGGAAGCCCGGTAGCACGTACGTAACGGCGGCGCCTTGATTTATGAAGCAAGCAGCCCGAAAACTTACATTGGTACTCGCCTTGTCATGGTACTCCTCCGTTTCTGATCTCTACTGCATACCCTACAACACAGCTGCGTCATTGTCGATTGGTAATTCTGGACAGTTGTATATTGACGGTCATAACGCATCGTGCGCCAGACCAGTCATAAACGCTTTTTGGTCGGTAGAACTGAAACATTTTCTGTACGGGTGAAGCTAGAGGCTGTGGACACTTAGTAGCACGTCAGTATCATGAACGCTTCATCAACAAACGACTGTCATTTCACTCACTCTCCAAGAGGATACATTAGCGAATGCGCGAGTATGGGACCTTCCATTCACTTAATGATGGCATCAAAACAGGAGGTGTTTGTACGCCGCTATTTGAGGCGGACTCATCCTCAATCACTCGAACTCTCCATCAGCGCCGGTTGCGTCCATTTCAGTTGCAGGAGGTACAAGACCTAGGAGCTCCTATGTGGATTTACAAGTTGTTTAACCAGCAATACATTACAAGCCGGAGTTTGCGTCTTGTGTGATGTTCACAGACGAAGAGTGTTTCCCACAACAACCACGTATGGGCAGAAGAAAAACCACGTGGAATCGTGGTCAAACATCAGAAACAATAGTTTTCTGTAAAAGTGAGGGCTGGCATCATGGGCGAACGTGTTATTGGCCACGTTATTGTTCCAGCTCGTCTAGACAGCCAGAATCATCACAAATTTCTGGCAAATGGCTTACTCGAGCTATTAGAAGACGATGGACGTACGAGCGAAAATATGGTTTCAAATTGACGATACCACCATCACATTGTAACCGCCGTGTACTCAGCATCTCACTGACACATATATTGTGAACTGGATTGGTATAGTCGGCTCTGTGACTACCACGACCTCACACCAGTTGATTTCTCACAGTGGGCTCGCATCAAAAGTAAGGCGTATGCCATGCCCGTAGAAAACCGCGACATTCGCATAAAAGGAATAGAAGCAGCTTGCAACGCCGTTAAAACCGCACCGGGCATCTTCGAGAGAATCCGCCAGGCAATTCATCGGAGCTGCGAGATTCTGCTGAAAACGAGCAAGGAATACATTACCTGTGACAGAATATATATATATATATATATATATATATATATATATATATATATATATCTGTGTGTGTGTGTGTGTGTCGCGAGTTTATTTTGTCCTGGAGCGTCGCGTGTTTTAAAGATGCATTTTTTCCATGTTTCTAACTGGTAGTCACCCCTAATGGATAGACTTGAAATGGATTGTTGTGGTGAAGTCGCATTTTCTTTCAGTGATTAAAATATAGGATGTGCCACGGCCTCATTTTGAAGTCAATCCGTGGCCCTCACTGAGAGGAAATAAAGTGTAGGAAAATTTACTTCCCTCGCAGCAGGGAGAACTCGTAAGAAGAGGCGAGTTGTCCACAATGAATTCGGCGGCGCTGGGACAAAGAGATTTCTGCCGAACTACTGCATACTACCTACACCAGTTAACTGAGTGTCTGTAAGAGGATAATGATACTTTAGAAGCGAATCAGGAACTTTAATTTTTTCTCGGTCTACACCTTTTCACGCGAATCAGTTGAGTGGACTATATGCAACACGCTTCGCATATGCACGCCACAGATTGCCTATGCACGCCACAGACTGCCTGTACTTGCAGCAATAAAAAGACTCCTAGCGTCGCCGGAAGCGCCAGCGAACATTTTGCTTCTAACACAAGTCGTTTCCCATGACATGCTCTAGCACCCATGGGTTTGAAACAAAGACTCTGAAACATACACATGTTCGTCAGGTGCATGCAATGTATTTAGCCATACACGCAACACATCACGATCACAGGGGATATATACAGACAGTCTGAAACACGCTGTTTTCAAATCCCTTCAGAACAACAGTAGTAGACAGATATTAATAACAAACGTCCAGTCTTACTACTTACTTCCTTCACGACCCTAGTCATAAACATTATATTTGTAAGAACCATCATGTTTATAATATTTGTAAGAACCATGAAAGGCTCCATATTCCAAAGATGTGGAGGAAAGCCCAAGTTGTTGCACTCCTGAAACCAGGAAAGGACTCTGATGATCCAAAAAACTTCCGACCTGTGTCTCTTGTACGTCACTGTTTTAAGATCTTGGAACGCCTGACGCTAAGTCGCATAGAAAGCGTCTTGGAACAACAGATCATCCCACAGCAGGCAGGTTTCCGACCAGGCAAATCGTGCTGCGCAAGTCCTGAACCTAACCCAACATATCGAGGATGGGTTTGAGAGGAAAGAGATCACGGGAATGGCATTCATAGACCTTTCAGCTGCATATGATACGGTAAACCATCGGAGGCTCCTTAGGAAAGTATATAATGTGACAAGAGATTACCACTTAACATCACTGATAGGTACTTTCCTGCGTAATAGGAGATTTTTCGTCTGTCTCCAGGGCAAGAAGAGCAGGTGGAGAAATCAGAGGAATGGCCTACCTCAGGGAAGCGTCCTCGCCCCAGCTCTGTATAATATATATACAAATGACCAACCAGTGCCAAACATCACGCGCCAATTTATGTATGCCGATGAAACTGCAGTTGCAGCCCAAGGTACCTATTATATGGATGTAGAGGAGAAATTAACCAGTACCTTGGAAGCTCTCTCCCAGTATTATGAGGCAAACCACCTAAGGCCGAACCCTTCCAAGACGCAGGTCTGTGCATTCCATTTAAAGAACAGGGAGGCAAATCGTGAATTAAATATAATATGGAGAGGTGAACGTCTCGAGCATTGTAAAACGCCCAAATATCTTGGTGTCACGTTGGATCGCACACTGACCTATAAACATAATTGTAATGCCACAAGGGAAAAAGTCTCAACTAGAAACATCATCATCAGGAAACCATCCAGCGCATCCTGGGGTGCAAACCCAAAAGTCCTGAGAAATTCAGCCCTTGCGCTCAGTGTGTCAGCCGCGGAATACGCCGCTCCAGTATGGTCTGCATCAACACATGCGAAAAAAGTTGATGTCGCGGTGAATGAAATGGCATGGATTGTTACTGGATGCTTGAGGCCAACCCCAGTGCACAAGATGTACTTAATCATGGGGATCGCACCGCCCAACATACGACGTGACATTGCTGCCGAAGCCGAAAAAAACAAGCAAGAGACGGACATGCGTCACCCTTTATATGGACACCAGCCTGCTGACCGACGGCTTTGTTCGAGGAAGAGTTTCCTGTCACGTACCCGAGCCCTGGAAGGGTCGGCTGCAGAGAATCGTTTGAAAAGGTGGGAAATCGACCTGAGAAACCCCCATAAAGATGTAAAAGAAGAACTGGCGCCTCGTAGAGACCTACCATACACAGTCTGGAGAACCCTAAACCGTATGAGGGTAGAAGTGCCAAAGTGCAAGACAAACCTGCAGCAATGGGGTTTCCTAAAAGAGAATGAGTACACTCTCTGTCTGTGTGGTTCTGTCCAGGATCCTCAACACCTGCTTATCTGTCCATATTTAGGCCAGCCCTGCACAATGAATGATTTATGAGAGGCAAATGACAAGGCCATATTGGCTGCTGATTTTTGGAAGTCTGAAGTATAGTTCCCGACACGGAAAGTAAGTAAGTGTAAGAACCATAACGCACCTCTTTTAAAACAAGATATTTAGTCTTCATCTGGATTTCAAAAGGGTTTCTCCGCGGAACAGGCTTCTTATCAATTCAAGAATTACATTAAAAATATGAAAGACAAACTATTTCCAGTTAGTACTTTCTGTAACTTTACGAAAGAATTTGATTATGCACTTCATAGTTTTCTCCTAGAGAATCTAAAACATTATGGTATCAGAGGCTTTGCTGGTAGCTGACTCTCATGCTTTCTATCAAAAACGATCCAGAGTATTCCATCAAGAAACTCGGGCAGAGTACATAATGAAACTATATCTTTAGCACGGGGAAACTACAAAAGTTGTAGCTCTGTGTTTGATACTGGATTCACTCTTGTTCTTGTCTTATACGTAAATCATGAATCATCATATATTCAAGAAGTAAAAAATAATTATCTTTGCTGACAATGAAAATATTGTTATCAAGCTTAAAGGAGCAACTTCAACAATTCGAAAGTAAGTAATATCTAACTGAAAATTAATAAATGATTCTCATCTTTTTGAAAATTAATAAATAGTTCTCACCCCCCCGTTTCCATGAACTATGGGGAGGCCTGCGTGCCTCAGCGATACAGAGAGCCATACCGCAAATGCTACCACAATGGAGGGAGTATCTGTTGGAGAGGCCAGGCAAACGTGTGGTTCCTCAAGAGGAGCAGCAGCCTTTTCAGTAGTTGCAGGAGAAACAGTCTGAATGATTGATTGATCAGTCCTTGTAACATCAACCAAAACGGCCTTGCTGTGGTGGTGCTGCGAACGGCTCAAAGCAAGGGGAAACGACAACCGTAATTTTTACCGAGGGCATGGAGCTTTACTGTATGATTAAATGATGATGACATCCTCCAGGGTAAAATATTCCGGAGGTAAAATAGTCCTACACTCGGATCTCTTGGCGGGGACTACTCAGGAGGATGTTGTTATCAGGAGAAATAAAACTGGCGTTCTACGGATCGGAGCGTGGAATGTCAGATCCTTTAATCGGACAGGCTAGAAAATTTAAAAAGGAAAATGGATAGATTAAAGTTAGAGATAGCGGGAATTAGTGAATTTAGGTGGCAGGAGGAACAGGACTTCTGGTCCGGGTAATGCAGGGCTACAAATAAAAAATCAAATAGGGGTAATGCAGGACTATGTTTAATAATGAGTAAAAAAATACGAATACGCAAAAGCTACTATGAACAGCACTGCTGTAAGCAGGATAGACATGAGGCTCACACCCACGACAGTAATACAAGTTTATATGCCAACTACCTCCGCAGATGAGGAGGAGATTGAGGAAATGTTTGAGATAAAAGAAATTATTCAGATAGTTATGGGAGCCGAAATTTTAATAGTCATGGTAGACTGGAATTTGGTAGTTGGAAAAGAAAGAGAAGCAAAAGTAGTAGGTGAATACGGAATGGCGAAAGGAATGAAAGAGGGAGTCGCCTGGTAGAATTTTGCACAGAGCATACTTTAATCATAGCTAACACTTGGTTTAAGAAACATGAAAGAAGTCTGTATACGTGGAATAGACCTGGAGACACGGGAAGGTTTCAGATTGATTATATAATGGTTAGACAGAGATTTAGGAACCAGATTTTAAATTGTAAGACAATTCCAGGAGCAGATGTGGCCTCTGACCACAATTTATTGGTTATGGAACTGCAAAAAGGCTGGAGTTTAAGAAGATAGGACATGGATAACCTGAAAGAACCAGAGGTTCTAAAAGGTTTCAGAGGCAGCATTAGGAAACGACTAAAAGAACAGGGGAAGGAAATACACTAGAAGAAGAATGTGTAGCTTTGAGAGATAAAATAGTGAAGGGAAGAGAGGATCAAGTAAGGAAAAAGACGAGGGTTAGTAGAAATCCTTGGATAACACAAGAGATATTGAATTTAATCGATGAAAGGAGAAACTATAAAAATGCTATAAATGAAGCAGGCAATAGGGAATATAAAGTCTAAAAAAGGAGATCGACAGGAAGTCCAAAATGGCTAAGGAGGAATGTCTAGAGTACAATTTAAGCAGGTATAAGCACATATCATTAGAGGTAGGATAGATGCTGCCTACAAGAAAATTAAAGAGACCTTTGGAGAAAAGAGAAGCACCTGTATGAATATTAAGAGCCCAGATGGAAACCAGTCCTAAGCAAAGAATGGAAATCAGAAAGGTGGAAGGATTATATTGGTAGGCTGTACAAGGGATATGTACTTTAGGGCAACGTTATGGAAATGGAAGAGAACGTAGAGGAAAATGAGAAGGGAGATATCATACTGCGTGAAGAATTTGACAAAGCATTGAAAGACTTAAGTCGAAACAACGCCCCGGAAGTAGACAACATTCCGGTAGAGCTGCTGATGGCCTTGGGAGAGCCATCCACGACAAAACTCTTCCATCTAGTGAGCAATATGTATGCGACAGGCGAAATACCCTCAGACTTCAAAAAGAATATTTCAAAGAAAGCAGGTGCTGGGAGGTGTGAAAATTACCGAACTATCAGTTTAATAAACCACAGCTGCAAAATACTAACACAAATCCTTTACAGAAGAATGCAAAAATTGGTAGAAGCCGACCACGGGTAATATCAGCTTGGATTCTGGAGAAATGTAGGCTAACGCAAGGCAATACTGACCCTACGACTTGTCATAGAAGATAGGTTGAGGGAAGGCAAACCTATGTTTATAGCATTTGTAGACTAAGAGTAAGCTTCTCACAATGATGACTGGAAAACTCTCTTTCAAATTCTAAAGTTGGCAGGGGTAAAATACAGGGAACGAAAGGCTATTTACCATTTGTACAGAAACTAGATGGTAGTTATGAGTCGACGGGCACGAACGGGAAGCAGTGGTTGAGAAGGGAGTGAGACAGGGTTGTAGCCTATCCCCGATGTTATTCAAACTTTATATTGAACAGTCAGTAAAGGAAGTAGGAATTAAATTCCGGGGAGAAGAAATAAAATCTATGATGGTTGCCGATGACATTGCAATTCTGTCAGAGAGAACAAAGGACTTGGAAGAGGATTTGAACGAAATGGACAGTATCCTGAAAGGAGGATATAAGGTGAACATCAACAAATGCAAAACGAGATAATGGAATGTTGGCGAATTAAATCAGGTGATGCTGAGGAATTAGATTAGAAAATGGGACACTTAAAGTAGTAAATAAGTTTTGCTCTTTGGGGTGCAAAAAACTGATGATGGTGGTTATAGGGACGATATAAAAAGTAGATTATCAATGGCAAGAAAAGCGTTTCTGCGAAAGAGAAATTTGTTAACATCGAATACAGATTTAAGTGTCAAAAAGTCCTTTCTGTAAGTATTTGTCTGGAGTGTAGCTATGTATGGAAGTGTAGACAGGGAGAGGATAGAAGTTTTTGAAATGTGGTGTTACAGAATAATGCTGAAGATTAGATGGATAGATCACGTAACTAAAGAGGATGCGCTGAACAGAACTGGGTAGAAGATAAATTTGTGGTACAGTCTGTGTAAAAGAAGGGATCGATTGTTAGGACACATTCTGAGGTATCAAGAGATCACCAATTTAATACTGGAGGGAAGCATGGGAGGTTGAAACTCGTAGAGGGAGATCAAGAGATGAACACAGTAAGCGGATTCATAGGCATGTAGGATGCAGTAGTTACTCGCAGATGAAGAGGCTTGCACAGGATAGAGTAGCATGTCCAGCTGCATCAAACCAGTCTTTGGACTGAAGACCACAACAACAACAAACAGTTCTCTGCAAATTGTCAGCGAATTTAGATTCAACACAATACATGGAAGTACAGCACAACGCTTGTCCACACCATTAAAATGCTGCATGAGGGCAAACCAATAAATGAAATAAAATACTCTAAATTTTTATACGAGAGGTGTTCAATAAGTAATGCAACTCACTTTTTCTCTGAAAGCAGGTTGGTTTTATTCAAGATTCCAATACACCATATTATTCCTCATTCATTCGGCTACTAAACCCTATTTTGTAACGTAATCTCCGATATGCGACAGCCTTACGATACCTTATGGGAGGCCCTGCATGCGCGCAAGGTATAACGCTACCGGTCGACGTAGGAGCAAACTTCTTGCCGACGGAAGTCAGAATGTGCGAGATCTGGGCTGTAGTATGGACGAGGAATAACGGTCCAGTGAAGCTTTGTGAGCTCCTTCCGGGTGCGTAGACTGGTGTCCATGAGGCGCATGGGACAGTAGATAGCAGATCCGACGTTGAAGATATGTTCCTTGACTTCCGGAAGGAGTTTGATACAATTTCTAAAAAGTATGCCATACTCAAAGGTCAGAAATTTTCAGGTGAAAGACCACGGGCGTAGCCAAAGGGGTGTCATAGGTCTGTCACTGTTCGTTATATACACTGATAAGACAAAACATTATGACCAGTACCTGCCGCGATGTTGGATGCCGCCTGCTGGTGTTGCGGACTGATGGTGCCGTAACAAAAGTGTACTAGCGGAGCATTACACGGACGGGGAATCACCCTAGCGAAGATAAGAGGTGCGAATGGGGAAATCCATCGAGATAAGCGACTCTGACAAAGGGCAGATCGTTATTACGCAGAGCTTGTGAACGAGTATCTCGAAAACGGGGAGGCTGGTCGAAAGGCCGGCCGCGGTGGTCTAGCGGTTCTAGGCGCGCAGTCCGGAACCGCGCGACTGCTACGGTCGCAGGTTCGAATCCTGCCTCGGGCATGGATGTGTGTGATGTCCTTAGGTTAGTTAGGTTTAAGTAGTTCTAAGTTCTAGGGGACTGATGACCACAGCAGTTGAGTCCCATAGTGCTCAGAGCCATTTGAACCATTTTTGAGCTGGTCGAAAGTTCACGTGCTACTGTCATGAGCATCTACGGAAAGAGGTAGAAGGACAGTGAAACTACCACCAGGAGCTAAATTGTTGGTCGTCCACGACTCTTCACAGAACGGAGGCTTGTGTGCTCTGTAAAGTAGGATAAATGGTGATCTGCGGCATTTCAGCCGAAAGAGCACAATGCTGGTGCACGCACAAGGATTTCGGAGCACACCGTTCATAGTACATTACTGAACATGGAGCTCCGCAGCAGACCACCACGACGTGTTCACATGTTGACATGTTGACATGGGCACAGGACCATCAAGATTGGACCGCCGATCAATGGAAACGTGTTGGCTCTTTGGGTGAATCACAGTTTTACTCCACTAGGTCGATGGTCTTCTCCTCAAACGCCAGTTACTGAGGTGAACGGCGGCTCGAAGCGTGCAGAGCGCCACGAACGGAGGTTGGTGGGAGCAGTATTAAACCATGGGAGACATTCTCTCACACTTGCACGGGTCCTGTGGTAATAATCGAAGACGTACTGACAGCTACGAACCACTGCTTCCCTTCATGCTTGGCCGGCCGGGGTGGCCGAGCGGTTCCAGGCGCTGCAGTCTGGAAACGCGCGACCGCTACGGTCGCAGGTTCGAATCCTGCCTCGGACATGGATGCGTGTGATGTCCTTAGGTTAGTTAGGTTTAAGTTCTAGGGGACTGATGACCTTAGAAGTTAAGTCCCATAGTGCTCAGAGCCATTTGCACCTTCATGCTTGGTATCTTCCACGACGGCGATGTCAGCAGTATAATTGTCCGTTTCTCGGAGACAACACCTTGTTACACGTTTGATGAGCATTATAGTGAACTCGCGTTGATGCCTCGACGACAAAATTGGCCTGATGTAAATCCTATGGAACCCATCTGGGTCACTACCGGGCGCTATCACCACGTACGCAATCAGCGGCCCGTTATTTAGGCGAATTAAGCGGCCTGTGAGTACACATCTAATGCCACATGCTTCCACAAACCTAAAAACAAACTGTCGGATCCCTGATATGCAGAATCAGTGTTTCATTCCAACGACACACACACACACACACACACACACACACACATATATATATATATATATATATATATATATATATATATATATATATATTTCCCTCGTTGGAATTATATTGAAAGATATATACACAGGGTAAAATTTTATATAGAACCAGAGATGGTCAAATGTAGTATTGCCTGTGTAGTAGCGTCGCTGCTCAACAGCGATCGCTGGTTCAAGGTTTTATGGGTAGTTCGTTAGAGTACCTTTAGACAGACAGATTTAGAGAGTAACTTTCGATAGGGAGATGTATGGAGGACTGTCACGTATAAATAATTTATGTAAAGAAAGTTGTTTTGTTGCCAATGCAATGCGCGTATTCATAAGTGATGATTGACACAATATAGAGCACTCACGTCCAATGATTTTGTAAAGGTAACTGTTAATATATAATTAGTTTATCCGTGTTAATTGTGAGCATTATTAATTTAGTCAAAATACAAGTTTTAAAGTTAGTGCCATATTAGTTATCACAAGTCAGTACCAGTTTTCGGATCCATCTCGGTTTGATTAACTATTTTGTTCAAGAAGTTATTGTCTCAGACATATTCGATTTAATTAAAATGCATTTTAAGCAACAGCCTTGTACAATAGTTCTGTATTAACTGTATAATTTAAAGTACTAACAGAGAGCGGTGCGAGGAGCGTTACCGCCGCGCAGGTAAGGGTAAGAAATTTTATTATTTCAGGGATAGCATTCACTAAGCACAGGGATGGTTATTTTCAAATTGATCAAGTTTTGTTTTATTACCAGAGCCAATTTTAGATCGATAGTGTTGCATCAGATTCAGTTTTTGTGACACGTAAATTCAAGCAGTTTTGGTTCTGTTTTAAGCTACATTCTCGCAGCCAGAAAAGTTCAGTACAGGTCCAAATTGTTGAAATGGCTCTGAGCACTGCAGGAATCAATCGCTAAATTAATTGGATTGTGCTTTACTGTTAGGTGCGCTTTGTTTGGTGTTTCGACAGACATTTGAAATTTCTTATTTGCAATGTAAAGTAATTGGATTGCACATTACTGTCAGGTAATCAGATTATAAATTGAGGTAATCAGATTATAATAGGGGACCTCAATGCTAAATTAATTGGATTGTGCTTTACTGTTAGGTGCGCTTTGTTTGGTGTTTCGACAGACATTTGAAATTTCTTATTTGCAATGTAAAGTAATTGGATTGCACATTACTGTCAGGTAATCAGATTATAAATTGAGGTAATCAGATTATAATAGGGGACCTCAATGCACATGTTGGCACAGACAGGAAAGGATTCGAGGAGATAATGGGACCAGAGGGCTGGGGGAACCGAAATAGAGAAGGAAAATTGTTGCTGGAATTCTGCAAGAGGAATGGGCTGGCGATCGCAAATTCCTGGTACAAGAAGAGTAGCCACAAAATAACTTGGTACAGTGGAGACTGGTCCCAAACTTCAGTAGTAGACTATGTACTAGTGGATAGACAGATGATGAGCAGCCTCACAGATGTTAAGGTCATTCCATCTGAGGCCTTAGACAGTGACCATCGGCTGTTGGTAGCCACCCTTAGAGAGAAAAAAGATAGGAGGGCAACAGATATACAGGAGAAAAGGTTGAAGACATGGATGCTGAAAGAGGATGAACGGAGGACCCAGTACCAGACACTGATCAGGAAGAAGCTGCCAAAGGAAGATCAGAGAACAGTGGAAGAAGAATGGGGAGATTTTAAGAGGGCTCTAGTTGAGGCAGCTGAGACTGTGTGCGGAAGAACTAGCACAAAGAGGAGAAGTAAGGAAACCCCATGGTGGAACAACATATGTAAAGAGGCAGTACTTCGAAAAAACAAAGCCTTCAGAGAATGGTTCCAGACCCGAACAGAGGAAGCTAGGGTAAAATATAAGGAAAGCAAGAAAGCGGCACAGACCATAGTAAGGGCGGAGAAGAAGAAGTGGATGGAAAAATGGACAAGAATGTTAGAAGAGGACAGTGAAGGGAACAAAAAAGTACTTTACACCATGGTAAGAAATAAGAGGAACGACAGAAGCGAGTGCCTGAGGATCTTGGATAATAATGGAAGAGTTGTGGAGGAAATGCATGAGCTCAAAAAGATTTGGAAGGAGTACTTTGAAGATCTGTTGAATGCCGCCAAGCGGGTAACTAACAGCGATAGAGAGCCTAAGGCAGCAGACGATTATAATAGTGGGGAAATTGATGATCTAACTTGGAATGAAGTGGAAGAAGCCATAAAGAGGATGAAAGGGGGCAAGGCACCAGGTTGGGACGAAGTAACAGTGGATATGATACGAGCAGCAGGAGAAGTAGGAACCCAGTGACTATACAGAGTGCTGAGGGTGGTGTGGAAGGAGAACAGAATTCCTGAGGATTGGAAGAAAGGAATTATAGTCCCGATATTCAAGAAAGGGGATAAAAGGAGATGTGAGAACTACAGAGGAATCACCCTGCTATGCCACTGTGGAAAAATCTATGAAAAGATCCTGGAGAAGAGAATAAGAAGCAGTATTGAAAGTAGACTGCAAGAGGAGCAGTACGGTTTCAGACCGGGAAGATCAACAACGGACCTCATATTTGCGGTAAGGCAACTGCAGGAAAGGCACTATGAGTACGGGAAGGACTTAATCATGGCCTTTTTAGATATTGAGAAGGCGTATGACAGTATCTGTAGGGACAAGCTCTGGGATGTGCTGAACGCAAAAGGGATAGATGAAGAGATAACACGAAAAGTCAGAAAAATGTATGAGGGAAGTGAGAGTTGTGTGAAAGTGGGGAGGGAACGTACTGTATGGTTCAAGCTGGAAAATGGGCTGCGACAGGGAAGTGCACTTTCGCCTTTATTGTTTATTATTGTTATGGATGAAATCCTACAGCAAGTATGAGATGCAATTGGAGATCATAAAATGAGAGCAGTGCTTTTTGCCGATGACCTGATATTATGGGGAAATTGCGAGAAGGAGGTGCAAGAGCAGTTAGATGCATGGGAGGCAACGGCAGCACAATATGGATTGCATTTCTCTGCAAAGAAAAGTGAAATAATTGTCACAACAAGGAAGAAGAATAGGCCAAATGTGGATATAACTTGTGGAGGGGAAAAACTACAAGTGGTAGAGAACTTCAAGTACCTGGGAAGCATGATTGAAAGTAAGGGGGGAAACGCAATGGAAATAAATGAAAGGTGCAGAAAAGCAGGGCAGTTCTACAAATGCATTAGGGGGCTTATTTGGAGCAAGTAGGTGCCACAGAAATCCAAGGGAATTATATACCGAACCTACTTTGTCCCCATATTGGCATACGGAAGTGAGACATGGGTAATGCACAAAAGCGACAAAAGTAGAATACAGGCTAGTGAAATGAAGTTCCAGAGGAGCAGGTTGAGTGTAACAAGACGAGACATTGCGAAATGTGTATGTGAGGGAAAGACTAAAGGAGGAACCAGTACAGGACAGGATAGAAAAATCAAGACTGCAGTGGTATGGACACATGAAGAGAATGGATGAGGGAAGAATTCCTAAGAGGATGTTTGATCTGCAACTGGAGGGGAAGAGGCCCAGAGGAAGACCAAGAGATAGATGGGTGAAGGGAGTGAAGGAATGTGTGACGAGAAGAGGAGAGAACTGGACGAAGGTGGAAGAGGGGGAATGGTGGAAAGACAGAACACGATGGAGAGGCTTGTGTTCCCGACAGACCCAGCCAGTGGCTGGAAACTGTCCAAGATGATGATGATGATTACTGTCAGGTGCGCTATGTCTGGTGTTTCGACAGACATTTGAAATTTCGTTTTTCCAATGTGTAACTGCAGTCATCCCACGCAAATACTGCTCATCACGGCTTTGATGCGACTCCCAGGGTCGACCGAAACCGTCGGTTTATCTACCCTTGCAAACTAAATGATTTCTAAGATGCTATTTTACGCACTCATTCGATAGAGCGGTTTCGGTTTAGCTGGTGCAATACTCTGTCGGCACGTACTAGCAGGACAATAAAACTCGATGAATAACCGGTACTGCAGGAGCGACTAGGCAGCGCCCCTGCACGGCCGTAGTAGCCAACGCGAGCCAGGGTGGCATAAGAAACGCTGCGGGATTCATAGTTATTCTCTGTGTCTTACTGTCCCTGTTAATACACATCGATAAAACGAATATCGCCCAACAGTAATTTGAGACTGTTCTATCCAAAGGGCACTTAAAGCTGCACTTTCAGCAACATTTTGTTTGTAAGGGGAAACAAACTGACGCCTTGCGTCGACGGTGACTCCAGCTACACACTGCAAAAACGAAATTGCCAAAATCTGCGGAAATACCAAAGAAAATATGCCCGATGAGTCTTAAACACACGTACACACACTACACTACCACACGTTCAGATATTATTTTACGGAGTACAAGGAATTAACAAGCAGAGATGATTTCAGATTGTGTTTGAAGTTAATCTTATTATCCATTAAAATCTTTAAATCATACACTAGGTAGTGAAATATTTTTGTGGCTGAAAAACTCATTCCTTTCTGCTCTACACGAAGGCTGGTTAATGGAGAGTGACAATCATTTCTCCTTCTGCTATTATATTTACGAATGTTACAGGTTTACAGACTATAACTGATCGTTGACAACAAACTTCACAAGGGAATAAAATATTTACTGTGAAGCTGTTGTCGGTATGCCCAGCTGTGGTTCAAAATGGCTCTGAGCACTATGGGACTTAACATCTGTGGTCATCAGTCCCCTAGAACTTAGAACTACTTAAACCTAACTAACCTAAGGACATCACACACATCCATGCCCGAGGCAGGATTCGAACCTGCAACCGTAGCGGCCACGCGGTTCCAGACTGAAGCGCCTAGAACCGCACGGCCACACCGGCCGGCAGCAAACTCAGAATATGATGCCGTAAGACATTAGTGAATGAAAACTGGGAAAGTAAAACAGCTGTTTGACATTTGTTATTTCCAAAATCTAGTATTATCCTTGATGTACGATTTGCAGGGTGTGGGAGTTTTGAATATCTTAAACTCTGATTTCCATTTCAGGTTCTTATCAATATAAACATATGAGGGGCGTTCATAAGCAATGCAAAACATTTTTATTTGCCTTCAGTTGAAGAAAAACACAGAATTCATTGTAGGACGTCGTGGAATCAGCCACTACAGTTTCATGAAGTTCCGATACGCAGGGGCACTATACGTAGCCTTCCAAATGGCGTCTGTAGAAGCGGTGCACTCCAAGCAGGGAGCTGTCGTTTAGTTTATTTTGGTTGAAAAACAGAGCACTGCATAGGCGCTTGCAGAATGTCTACGGAGACTTGGAAGCGAACAAAAGCACTGTGAGTCGTTAGGCGAGGCATCTATCGTCATCGCAAGAATGTCGCGCAAACCTGTCCGTACTCCCGCTTGCCGGATGGAAGCGCACATCTGTGACCCCTGCGAAGTTGGAATGGGCGCACACACTCGTTCCACTCGTTCAAGGTAATCAACGGAACACAATCACACACATGGCAGCTCAACTGGTAGTGCTGACACACTCGTCCACCTGTTTGGGTTCTTCGCTGCCTAACAGAAGACCAACGGAGGACAATCTGTGGGATTTGCATTCGCTTACAAGGCGATCGTGACAATTTTTTGTTGAAGGAAACGTGGGTTCATAACGTCGAGCCGCAAACAAAACGGCTGTCCACGGGTGGCGCCACACCACCTCTCCTCCGAAAAAAAAGTTCAAAGGCGCACCCTCAGCAGGTAAACGCATGGCGACGGCCTCCTGAGATTCTGTAGGGGTTATTCTCCATCACGGTGCAACGATCAACTTTGGAGAGTACTGTGACACCCTGAGGAAACTGACGAAAAGACTTTAGCGCGTGTTCGCTGCCGCAAAAGCACAAACGAACTTCTCAATCTCCATGACAACGCAAGGCCTCACTCTATTCTGCACCGCGAGGATCTTTGACGATGGTTTTGGCGCACTTTTTTGGGTTTGAAATACCGGGTGCGAAAGTGCGATGGGCAGTTGGACAGTGGGTCAGTTTTGGAGCAGTGATTCCAGGGAGTGGAATTTGGGTGACGTGTGCGAGCTACCAGCTAGAGGACGGAAATGAGCCATTGATATGTGTTGCACGGGGCCGGAGGCTGATTGTGCAATTACTACTGCTGACGGACGAAATGGCTTCGGGAATTAAGTGCACCTTGCCTGGTCTAAATTGTTGGGTGGTGAAATAGGAAGCTGTGAGGAAGTTCGTTTGGTGTGCAAAACTGGAAGTGTAACTTTGGTACTGTGTGCTACTGACCTGTTGTTCGATCAGCGTAAGAAGTGAGTCTGACGTTACTTTACTGGACGTCAGTTGAATTTAACCCCTTGTTTTTAAACTGCCGCCTTGCTTAAACAGGTCTTGTGATTCTATTTCGGCGAATGTATAAACAGTGATTTGTTTTGCGAGCTCTGTGACAGCTGTGGTTGTGGTTGTGGTTGCAAAAAAAAAAAAAAATCTGGCGATGACTGGCTTGGTTTAAACATTTACCGCCTGGGCAGCGTGCACTTTAAGGCTGTTCAATAGACTCTGCTGGTGCCTGTCATCTGTTAAAGAGACTGATTGAAATTATACGCATTCTGAAGGCGATTCCTGTATTCACGTTAATCATAAGATGCGTTTATGGATTTTTCAGGCTGAAGAAACCGGTATTAATACCTGGGCGTAAACGAGCTTGATTAAGCGATAAAATTGTTAAAAATTTGTCTTATTCATGGTGGTACTGCAAAAAGTATTGGACTATTTGTTAAAGTAGTCACTGAGGTAAGTGAAGTGCTGTTTGTTATATAAAGGGACATCCATATTCAGTTTAAAATTTGACGATCGTAAATACTGCTATCTTAAAATACTGTGGTAAATTGTCAAGTGATTTTGAGTAAAGGAAATATTTTATTTGATGCGAGCCGTATGGTGGCGTTGTGTGGAGTGGGATACAATACTATTCCAAAACGGGTTGGACAGCACCAAATGCACTTGAAATTTGTTTTGGTTCGCTAGCAGCTGCCTTTTAACGGCCAATTTTTGAGCTCGTTCATTTCCTGTAGGTACTTACTTTGTACTTTCTAATTGTATCACCCGACCGTCTGGAGTGGCATTTGGCGGGCATTCTAATCACGTACGTACTGATCTAAGCAGCATGGTCTCGAGACGGACTCCCACCTTTATCTCAAAGCTCACTCAAGCCGTTGTCCCTGCAGAGCGCAGTTGTGTTACGTGGGCTGTATCCATTCAGGCGAAGCCTCTCAGGGGCCCTCCTACTTGTCGGGAGACATTGTTGTTCTAGATACCTTTACCCGCTCACTGTGCGCTCCCAACGGAAAAGAGCGTCTTGATGCCATCGACGGGCGTACTAGAGACACTACCCAACACATCTGCGAAAATCCTCGTAGTATTTTCACAGTGGTTTCCATTTCGCGACCAATCGTTCCTCACTTTCCGAATAGTCCTCGTATAATTATTGTATTCTGATTGTTCAATTTTATTGAGCTTCCCTATGTCCTTGTGCTATGCCAGTGCCAAACGGATTCTCATACGAGATCTTAGTTTTTTCTAGAATGAGCTTCGACGTATTCTGTATGTTCCGGTGGTCTGTGGTTGGACATATGCCTGTGAGGAGTCGAGTGGCATAAGCTAAAACCCGAGGAATATTGAAATTGATATATCTAATCCATTGAAACTACTACCAATTGTGGTGTCATTCTAAGTGCATATTTCTACCGTAACCGATATGTAGTCCGTATCTTATTAAGCCAGAACTGAGTACTTGTTGTATTAACTAAATTTTTGAGAGAAGCTTTAATCAATTAATTAATTGTCTGAGGGACAATTATCTCTGTGGTCTCTCTTTTCATTTATCATGACTGGATTATCTGATTTATCCGAGCTGTTAAGATCATCTAAGTTCTTGTTATCCTGCATTTGTTTTCTAATTTATTGATTTTATTATTAAATAAATATTGTATTGCTAATATGGACCTACAAGGCCCCCTTGATGGGTTTAATTTGTTAAATTAAACCTCCTACTTCTGTCTCAGATATCAGATCAGATGTGTGTGCCTATGTGATTTACTAATTACAAATGTTTCTTTAATTGCCTTTATCTTGATAGTGCTTGATCTGAGTAACTGATTACATTTAAGATTTTCCTGATTGGCTTTCATTGCTGCTTTGTATTTTTAAATTAACGCGAAAAAAGAAGGGAAAAGGGAAAAAAATGACTTAATGTAAGTTAATGAATGCCCTTCAGTGGCTGCAGTGACTCATTTAATCGCTCGTTGTTTGTCCTTTACTGGCGTTATACTAAAGTACTGTGAACGAAGTTTGAGATAATTCTCTTCACACCCTGGGTTACAGTCTTTTCACTCAGCACCCTATTGTGCTGGTGCCGAACTGGCGTATGGTGTTAATGATCACAGCGGCCTTGATGGGATATGGCTGAGAATCTTTGAAAACCTGGGCTCTTCATTAGGTTGGTACAGCTTGCTCAGATCTTGGGTGTTCGCAGCTCGTGTTCTAGTGGCTTGCGTTGCCGCCTCTGGATTACACGGTTCGGGGTTCGATTCCCGGCCAGGTTGGGGATTTTTCTCTACCCGGGGTTGGGGTGTTTGTGTTGTCCTAATCATTTCATCATCATCCTTCGGGGTGTCTCTTAGTGAGATTTGTTCTTGCAAACGTTAAAAGCGAATCAGTGTAGATTGTCAGACAAAAAAAGTCGGGCATTCAAAGAAGGGGAGGAAGAAAAACAAAATTAAGCTTCACGGGATGAAAGGGTATTCTTTCAGGGACTACCAAATAGGGTCAAATTTGAAAAGCATTTGGTAGTATGAGGCCACTTATCAATATGATGTTGCACCGCCTCTTGCCTGGAAGCATGCACTGACTCGGTTCATAAACCCTTTGTATCCTCTCCTGAGGCAAATTGGCCCACAACTGGAGTAACTCGTCTTAGATATCCTTCATCCTGGCACTTGGGCAGAGATGACGTCCGGGCTGGTCCCAGATATTTTTTATTGGGGGCAGATCTGGGGATCTTCCTCGCCACCTCAGCGTCACGCAGACAGTTCATAGAGGCATGAGCCATATGTTAATGTGCATTGTCCTATGGAAAAATAGCATCACAGCATCGTGATACTGTCGCATGAGAGAGAACACAAGAGGACCCCCGATGGCCGTGACACACCGTTGTCTCAACATAGTTCACTCAGTCACCTCAAGGCATTCCCGACGGCGTACCATACCAAGACGCTAGGAGTAACACCGTTGTGCCTCTTCGAAACGGTGGAAGAATGAGACCTGTCCCACGTTGTCGCCAATCTTGCCGAGGACGGTCACATGGGCTAGCGCACAGCAGGATCCATCGCTGAATACAATGTGACGCCATTCATCATGAGTCCATGCTTTAACTACAGCCTACGCATGGGAAAGTAATTCCTAGTCCAGCGGCTGCTAGTCTCCGACCAGTGATGTGAGACGGCACAGGATGTCGCAGGGCGTCCATTAATTTTTCTCGGATGGCAAATGCAGATGGAAGGATCGCGTTGTGCTTGATACACAATAAGACCTTCCTCCATTGTGGTGAATGAAGGATTGACGACGAGTTCCCATGCAGTCCAACATGGAGTCACATTCAAACGCCACACAAATTAGGAGTCCGCAGCTCGTGGTCGTGCGGTAGCGTTCTCGCTTCCCACGCCCGGGTTCCCGGGTTCGATTCCCGACGGGGTCAGGGATTTCCTCTGCCTCGTGATGACTGGGTGTTGTGTGATGTCCTTAGGTTAGTTAGGTTTAAAGTAGTTCTAAGTTCTAGGGGACTGATGACCATCGATGTTAAGTCCCATAGTGCTCAGAGCCATTCCACACAAATTAGGATTTACACGATTCGACCCGTGGCCAAATGGAGAACACAATGGGGCCCATTTCAAACTATTTCAGCTGCTGATAACGTTGCATTCCCGTGTACTTCACAGTGATCACTCAACATCTGACGTCGTTTACGTTCCTTATACTCTGCCAGGAAAAAATATTAGTACACCCTTTTAGAGGTTTCCAGTTCACTCAAGATTTTCTGTTGCAACAGTGCATATGCAGTACATGAAATAATATCATTTAGAGATTAACAGCACAAGCGGTTCTTAGTAAATGGTGTAGCCACCATGGGCGGCAGTGCAGGCGCAGAATCTGGCATCCCATCGATCGGACAAATGGCGAATACTGTTCTCGGATACGTTATGACACGCCAGATCGACTTGTCCATGCAGTTCTGTAAAAGTTGTTGATTGACGAGTCGCACGAGTCACTACTCGTCCCATCATACCCCACACGTTCTCGGTCGGGGACAAGTCCGGAGATCATGCTGGCCAGGGACGTTACTGCACGTCTTGCAGAGAACGCTGAGCTTCACGGGCTGTGTGTGGGCAAGCATCATCCTGTTGGAAAAACACATCACCTTCCAGTTGCAACAACGGCAGACGGGTGTAACAACATTCTGCATGTACCGAGCGCTCGTTAGCATCCCCTCCAGAAACACCAAAATTTAACGAGAGTTGTAGCTTATGGTATCCAGACCATAACGTTTGGGGTGGGCCAGTGTGATTTGGAGGAATGCACACTACGAGACAGCACTCACCAGGTCTACGTCGTACTCGAAAACGATCATCACCTGCGTGCAGGCAGAATCTGCTTGCATCTTTGAAGACCACGGCGCGCCATTCCATCTTCTAAGTGATCCTCTCACGCTACCAGTCGAATCGTGGACGTCGGTGCTGCGGCGAGAGTGGAAGACGCGTTAGAGGTGTGCTTGTCCGTAGTTCAACTGATAATAACCGATACGCAACCATGACATGTATGGGTTCACAAGCTCTCTTAGCTGTACTGTGGTAGCTGTACGAACTGCCACCGCTGCCCTTACAGTACGACGATCCTGGCGTGTGCCTGTGCTGCTTGGACGTCCAGAAGCTCGTCTACGGGTGTGAGAATGTTTACGTGACCACTGATACTAGCATAGTTGAACAACTGGCGCAGCACGTCCAACTTATGTGGCAATTCTCCGAAAGGACCATCCCGCCACTCGGAAGACCGCAATGTGATCCCTTTTAAACTCGCTCTGTTGGCGGTAGGAAACACGAGTGCATCTCTGTGGCATGGTTGCCTACATGTTTCGCACGTGTACACCACGCTTTGAGCGTTCCCTATTAAAGTGTAGACACAGATGGCGCTCTGGTACTTGCCACTACGCTATCTGTTGCCGAACGGCGTTGAAACAATCCACCACGTGGCTTATCCCGTAATTGGATCAAAATCGACGTCGTCTATCCAGATGCTCTAATTTTTTTGCGGCAGTGTATATCGTACCAGATGAGCTAACAACACCAAACACAAACAGCACTGATGTACTCTGATGGTCATTCTACCTGCCAGAGAGCATTGCAAATTTATCATTTACATACACGCCGATCATGTACACTGAAGCGCGAGGAGTCAAGCAGTATATTGCTCCCTCCTACGTATATCTCGGGAAGAGACCATGAGGATAAAATCAGAGAGATTACAGCCCACACAGAGGCGTACCGACAATCTTTCTTTCCACGAACAATACGAGACTGGAATAGAAGGGAGAACCGATAGAGGTACTCAAGGTACCCTCCGCCACACACAGTCAGGTGGCTTGCGGAGTATGGATGTAGATGTAGATACGGTCGGCAACGCCTTTATAAGACAGCAATTGCCTGGTGCAGTTGTTAGATTCGTTACTGTTGCTACAATGGCAAGTTATCAAGATTTAAACGAGTTTGCATGTGGTGTTATAGTCGGCACACGAGCGACGAGACACAGCATCTACGCAGTAGAGATGAAGTGGGGATTTTCCCGTACGACCATTTCACGAGTGTACCTTGAATATCAAGAATCCGGTAAAGCATCAAATCTCCGACATCGTTGCGACCGGAAAAATATCCTGCAAGAACTGGATCAACAGCGATTAAAGAGAATCGTTCAACGTGACGGAAGTGCAACCCTTTCCCAAATTTCTGCAGATTTCAATGCTGGGCCATCAAGTGCCAGCGTGCGAACCATTCAACGAAACATCATCGATATGGGCTTTCGGAGCCGAAGGCTAAATCGTGTACTCTTGATGATTGCACGACACCAAGCTTTTTCGCCTCGCCTGGCCCAGATATTGCACTGTTTATGACTGGAAACATGTTGCCTAGTCGGACGAGTCTCTTTTCAAATTGTATCGAGCGGATGGACGCGTGCGAATATGGAGATAACCCCATGAATCCATGGACCCTCATGTCAGTCAGGGACGGTTAAAGCTGGTGGAGGCTCTGTAATGGTATGAGGCGCGTGCAGTTGGAATGATATGAGAGCCCTGATACGTCTAGATACGTCCCTGACAGGTGACACGTACGTAAGTATCCTGTCTGATCACCTGCATCCATTCATGTCCAGTTTGCATTCCGACGGACTTCCACAATTTCAGCAGGACAATGCGACACCCCATACGCGCAGAATTGTTACAGGGTGGCTTCAGGAACCCTCATCTGAGTTTAAACGCTTCTGCTGGCCAGGAAACTGCCCAGACATCGATATTACTGAGCATGTCTGGGATGCCTTGCAACGTGCTTTTCAGAAGAGATCTCCACCCTGCAGGATTCATGGTGTCACTTCTCTCCAGCACTATTTCAGACGTTACTCGAGTCCATGGCACGTCGTGTTGCGGCACTTCGGCGTGCTCGCGGGGGCCCTACACGATATTAGGCAGGTGTACCAGTCTGTTTGACTATTCAGTATATTTATATGTATATGAAATTACACTGACATACGACCATGTCTTCTCAGTACTTCACATTTTTGTCAGGCAGTGTACACTACAGAGGCTGGATGCAAATAGAAGTCGAATCCCAGCATACGAAGAGAAAAAACTGCCTACAATTCAACGACAGGAGGACGGATATTTGAAGAAGGCCGCCCACGCGAGATGGCGTGGTAACAGCGGTATGTGCTGATGGCTGAAGAAGCGGCTATGACTGCCGCCGGATGATGACGCCCCGCTAGCCGCCTGGATGCATTGTGGTGGTCCGGACGTTTCGTTGATAAATGGCACAGAAGAAAGCAAGGTGCGAGCCGGATCTGCAAGGTGGAAACGTTGGGGGGGGGGGGGGCATGGGGAGGCGGGGGGCGGCGATAGGGGTGAAGGACGCTGGGCAGAGGCCGGCGACGAGGACACGCGACCTGCCCACGCCACCGACCGCGCTTATCGCACGCAGGCAGCCTTGTCGCGCCGGCGACCGCCTACACGCTCTCTGCCTCTCTAGCGTCTCAGCTGGCCGCCAGTTCGCTGAGTGGTGCAAAACATTTTAGACATACTTCAGTAAAGAGCAAACACGATGTGGTATCCAAAAGTTCCCGAAATGTGTGTGTCGGTAATATAAATTCCAAACTTTACGCACTGTAGTTGCCACAATTACTGACAGTGATTTATGTCTCCACCTCACCCTTTTATGAACAGCTAGACCCAGTAGTTGGACTCGAGGATACAGGACAATACAATGATTTGCAATACAGGGTGGTACATTGATAGTGACCGGGCCAAATATCTCACGAAATAAGCATCAAACGAAAAAACTACAAAGACGGAAACTCGTCTAGCTTGAAGGGGGAAACCAGATGGCGCTATGGTTGCCCGCTAGATGGCGCTGCCATAGGTCAAACGGATATCAACTGCGTTTTTTTTTAAATAGGAACACCCATTTTTTATTACATAATCGTGTAGTGCGTAAAGAAATATGAATGTTTTAGTTGGACCACTTTTTTCGCTTTGTGATAGATGGCGCTGTAATAGTCACAAAAGTATAAGTACGTGGTATCACGTAACATTCCGCCAGTGGGGACGGTATTTGCTTCGTGATACATTACCCATGTTAAAATGCACCGTTTACCAATTGCGGAAAAGGTCGATATCGTATTGATGTATGGCTATTGTGATCAAAATGCCCAACAGGCGTGTGCTACGTATGCTGCTCGGTATCCTGAACGACATCATCCAAGTGTCCGAACCGTTCGCCGAATAGTTACGTTATTTAAGGAAACAGAAAGTGTTCAGCCACATGTGAGACGTCAGCCACGACCTGCAACAAATGATGATGCCCAAGTAGGTGTTTTAGCTGCTGTCTCGGCTAATCCGCACATCAGTAGCAGACAAACTGCGCGAGAATCGGGAACCTCAAAAACGTCGGTGTTGAGAATGCTACATGAACATCTATTGCACCCGTAACATATTTCTATGCACCAGGAATTGCATGGCGACGTGTGCAGTTCTACCACTGGGCACAAGAGAAATTATGGGACGATGACAGATTTTTTGCACATGTTCTATTTAGCGACGAAGCGTCATTCACCAACAGCGGTAAGGTAAATCGGCATAATATGCACTATTGGGTAACGGAAAATCCACGGTGGCTGCGACAAGTGGAACATCAGCGACCTTGGCGGGTTAATGTATGGTGCGGCATTATGGGAGGATGGACAATTGGTCCCCATTTTACTTGTATCACATTGTAACAACCGAAATAAAATGTACAAACGTATCTACGTTCTGTATTTAAATTTAAAAAACCTACCTGTTACCAACTGTTCGTCTAAAATTGTGAGCCATATGTTTGTGACTATTACAGCGCCATCTATCACAAAGCGAAAAAAGTGGTCTAACTGAAACATTCATATTTCTTTACGTACTACACGAATATGTCATAAAAAATGGGGGCTCCCATTTAAAAAAACGCAGTTGATATCCGTTTCACCTATGGCAGCGCCATCTAGCGGGCCAACCATAGCGCCATCTGGTTTCCCCCTTCAAGATAGGCAAGATTCGTTCTTTGTAGTTTTTTCGTTTGACCCTTATTTCGTGAGATATTTGGCCCGGTCACGATCAATGGACCACACTGTATAGTGTGACAATCGGATGGAAGGGTTTGGGTGTAGTAAATGCCTGCAGAATGTCAGCTGTCAGAATGTATGGCACCAACATTAAAGTCTGATTTAGGCTGCGTACCGTACGGTGGTGTTTTTCGTGGTTAGGGTGTGGTCCCATTATTGCGCTTAAGAAAAACGTTAAATGCGGATGAGTATGATCACATTTCACAGCATTGTGTACTGCGTACAGTAGAGGTGCAGTTCGGAGACGGTGATAGTTAGTAACATGACAGTGCACCCTGTCATAAAGCATCATCTATGAGACGATGGTTTGTGGGCAATAAAATTCCTGAAATGGACTGGCCTGACCTGAGTCCCGACTAGAACCTAGTGGAACGCTTTTGAGATGAGTTAGAACGTAACTTCGCATCCAGCCCCACTACCTTTCGCCGGTTTCCTTCTTCGCGTAGAACACAGCCCTGTGACGCATTGTTCTTGCTCCGGCGTGAGTACCTCCAATGTGCGGTGTTAGTGGCATACAGACAATGGTGCGCCACACGAGTATTCTAATAGACAGTATTTTGTATTCGGACAAGCAGCAACTCATTATCCAGCCGATATACCCTCTATTTTAAGTGAGAATAACATGAATGTGATACGCATTTTAAGATTTTATGAAATGTCCAGTTTGTTCCCCAAAATTCTGGGGCAATGATTTTAACGTGTTATTAGAGCGGCTGGCTCATCCATGTTTCTTATAAGTGATCTGCCAGCCACATATTCCTACGAATCTATTTTAGTTTTCCTCTCGTCTTACTTGTGTTTTGACTGACAGTTTTAGAACACCTGACCATTCTGACACTATCGTATAGGATGTGATCTAGTGAAATTTTTCGAGTGATCGTGGATGAGAGAGAGAGAGAGAGAGAGAGAGAGAGAGAGAGAGAACAATTTTATCTTAGATTGCTTCTTACTTCTTTAATCATGTTTTCTAAATTTTAACCACATTCATTTGAACTAATTTTCGTATGTACGTTGATAACCTCACCATTGAGGATCCTTAGACCTCAAACACACACACGCACACACACAAACACACACACACACACACACACACACACACACACACACACACACTTCTCTAGTTTCAGCTTTTGAGGAATAAAGAGCTGCCACTTCTCCACAGACACTCTGAAATCTCACTGAGTGTGCCCACAGCAACCGTCAAAAGCAGAAAGGAGGGGACAGCCACTAATAGGCGTTCGTGAGACGAGGACGCAAACGTGTTGACAACTAGTACTCAAGTGCACCTTCATCTTCAGTATTTACGTGACACAGGAACTAATGCTGTAGGTACAGTTCGCGTCAATAAAAATGAGATACCAAAACTCGACCACAGGTTGCAGAGAGGAGAACTGGAAATTAGCTTCGCCGCACACATCAATGGCATTAAAATGGCGAGACAGAAGAGACGTATATATGTGGGTCATTCTGAAATTAAAGAACATTTAGCTCTGACGAGTTCGTTTAATGTTTATTTGTGCGATTTTAACTTGTGTGACAATATTAACGGTCCAACCAAGTGCGAGGATCATAGTCTGAAACGGTTTCTGAAAGAGAAAAACACGCCCTGCTCTAACCGAAGTTTATGAAAATGTGATGAATAAAGCTTCATTTCTAAAATGATGCATTATGTTAAATGCCAGACGACGAATATTCGTGATGAAGAATGATCAAGTCGACTGGCCGGAAAGCGCCTTGGAAATGACAACAAACTGTAAGAGGACGTTAGTGACTGTTTCAACACCTTGGCGGAAACTGAGTATGCAGAAGTCATAGAAAAATCTTGCCGAGGGCTACGAAAAATAATTAAATTTGAAGATCGGATAATTGGAAAAATAGATAGAATATCAAAATATGGTGTGAAAAAGTTTTTTTGATTCTCTTGAATAAAAACATCTGGAAAAACAATTATTTTTTACTTTTGCAATGACCCTCATGGGTTGTCCACACGTCCAGTAGCTGAAATAGCATCATTACAGAGAACATACCGCCAAAGCAATCACGAAAAACTGAAACCGGTATGCGCGATGAACTATAGTCAGTCCACGGCAGCAGCAGACAAGTACACGACATGGCACTAAATGCAAATGAGTGTGCAGAATGAAATTTCATTCTGAAATATCGCCCCCCCCCCCCCCCCGCCCTCCCTCCACGCTGTGGCTACGCCGTGTGGCGGCGATATCCTTTCTTCGCAGGAGTGCTTCTGTGAAGTTTGGAAGGTACGCGACGAGGTACTGGCTGAAGTACAGCTGGGAGGACGGGACCGGAGGCCGACACGGCAGCTGAGCGCGTGCTGTCAGAGGGCTGGTTGGCCTCTGCAATAAAAAAACTGAGTAAATGAATTTACGATCAACTTGAACGGATGTCATGTGAAGTCCGCCCAGACCAAACACAACAGACAATACTGAACAAAATGAAAAAAAAAGCTGGCTGAGCACTTTCCATTGAAATGCGAAGGTACTGAGTTCGAGTCTCGATCCGGCTCACAGTTTTAATCTGGCAGGAAATTTCAAATTAATGTGTTTGAAAATCACGAAAGAGTATAAAAATTCTTTTTTCACACAGTAGACATATGTGTGCTAGTACCAACATCGCATATTCCCCCGATCAGTGTCGGCCATATATCGGCTCCATTAACTTATGGGCGCACGTTCTTCATTGAACGTAGTTACATTCGGGCGCATTCACCGACGTCCCGACAGCCGACATCGAAGGACGTGTACCATCTGTTTCTTCGGCATATCGCCCGGACCAGGGTAGAACGGAAACATCCTGCCGTTAATTGGCAAGTGGTGTGGCGCACGGTACACCATCCCCACCTACCTACAACAGTCAGGTCAACGTGGTACTTTGCAGTGAACCGGGAATACCCAACGAATGGCGAAAGGTACGCAATACATTTGGCGGATTCACCCAGGTGTGAGCAATGCGGCTTGCTGCATACGCAAGACCACCGGCTGGTCTGTGGAGAGGCGCTGGCTGTCTGGACTCTATCAAGAAAGATAATAGCGCTCATGTGGCGCGCTATACATACAGCACCATCTTCCGACATTGTATCTTTTCCAGAGGAAACGTATTTTCCGCGTCATAAG
Source organism: Schistocerca nitens (assembly GCF_023898315.1). Lineage (NCBI taxonomy): Eukaryota > Metazoa > Arthropoda > Insecta > Orthoptera > Acrididae > Schistocerca > Schistocerca nitens. The sequence goes on from NC_064617.1 coordinate 389,320,753, forward strand.
ACGAACGCAGTGGTGTGGATCACAAGTATAACTGTCCGTATGCACATACGAACGTACTTGATTACTGGCAGTACTCGCAAGACGGACACACAAAACTGTTACGCCTACGAAAGTACAACAACTGGTTTGCAAAATTTCCTACGAACTGTTTTTGCGCACCCGCCAGATAGATGGGGTGTGCCGGGTGCGCAAAGATGAGTGGCGGTGGTGGAACCGACCAAGTAAAGTGATCAGCTAAGGAAAACTACGCAAGTATGCGCCCCAGGGGGAACTGAAGGTTGCACAACTAGAAGTGGAATGTTTCTTTTAATTTTGTTTTAGCATATATTTTATAATAATATAAATACTTTTTAAGGGTGTTGGAGGTGGCCTCACATTGACTTTGTTGTTATTTCCTGCTGCATGATAGGACGGCAGCGAGGTTCCTTCGCCGGCCGGGGTGGCCGAGCGGTTCTAGGCGCTATAGTCTGGAACCGCGCGACCGCTACGGTCGCAGGTTCGAATCCTGCCTCGGGCATGGATGTGTGTGATGTCATTAGGTTGGTTAGGTTTAAGTAGTTCCAAGTTCTAAGGGACTGATGACCTTAGAACTTAAGTCCCATAGTGCTCAGAGCCATTTGAACCATTTGATGTTCCTTCCAGGACAGTTATTATGTTGTACGGACAAACTATGGTTTTATGAATAGTAAAGGTTTCTGTTTCTACTATCTTCCCCCCTCCCCCCAACCAAGAAAAAGAAAAAGAAGTCAGTAGAGTACTTGCCTGCGGTAGGCGAAAGTACTGAGTTCGAGTCTCGGTCCGGCACACAGTTTGAATCTACTAGGAAGTTTCAAATTAGTGTGTTTTGAAAATCATGAAAGGGTAAAAAGAATTCTTTTTTCACACAATAGACATATGTTCCATAAATTATCAAGTAGCTTAGTAAGTCAATTCCAGAGAAAACCTTATACTGCCTGATTTACTTATATGTCCGCAGCTCGTGGTCGTGCGGTAGCGTTCTCGCTTCCCACGCCCGGGTTCGCGGGTTCGATTCCCGGCGGGGTCAGGGATTTTCTCTGCCTCGTGATGACTGGGTGTTGTGTGCTGTCCTTAGGTTAGTTAGGTTTAAGTAGTTCTAAGTTCTAGGGGACTGATGACCATCGATGTTAAGTCCCATAGTGCTCAGAGCCATTTGAACCATTTTTTTGATTTACATATGACAGTTATTCGTGACATTGTAGAGAAGGATGTCGAAAAAAAGAATAAAATCAAGAGGTCGCCGGACGGCACAACAAAATGCCTTGCGACGCTTACGAAGGCTCTTCTAAGACACAGCTGAACTGTTTCGAAAGGAAATTTCGCCTTATAAGAAGATGCAACGTTTACAGAAAGAAAAACAAACGTAAGAAATTGCGGTATTTGAAGTAAACAAACCGATGAGGGGATACGTTTTGTTCCACATTTCGAACTATAGCATCCGGCCAGGGTCGCCGAGCGGTTCTAGGCGCTACAGTCTGGAACCGCGTGACCGCTACGGTCGCAGGTTCGAATCATGCCTCGGGCATGGATGTGTGTGATGTCCTTACGTTAGTTAGGTTTAAGCAGTTCTAAGTTCTAGGGGATTGATGACTTCAAAAGTTAAGTCCCATACTGCTCAGAGCCATTTGAACCATTTTGAGCTATACCATACTCGAGGGGATAATCTATGGGATGTAGCTTTTTCGTTCATTGTAAGGTTTTTTACTGTCAGAAAACAAATAAACGGGCACAGCGGGATGGTAATTTGACGCGGCAGTGTCAACGCGCTCTGCGTCAGAAGTGGGGGCGGTTCAGCGCAGTGCAACTGGGGTCGAAGTGAGGCGAGTCACGCACGGGGCAGGCGCACTGCTGACTGCAACTCAGCAGCGAATCGGTTCAGGAGGAACCTTAGTACCTACCAGTCGCACTAAAAGTCAGCAAGTTCGCAAAGTATGTGCAATATTTCAGTCAAACAACTGGTTTCACGTGCGAAACAATATTGGTTTAATCATTTTTGCATAATAATACTTTCGCCCAATTTTTCCGCGCAAATCGGTAAGGTTTCATTCGGCAAAAGAAGCATTCGTTCCGTGAGAACATGTAACCTCGCTGTACGCAGTTTTGTCAACAATCGCTCACAGCCACGGCTTCCACGCACGCAATTTCTTGCGCGAGGGTTGGATTAGATTTCCTTGTGTGTTAATGAGCGGCCTTGTGCCCAGATCTTGTCCTGATTCGTTGCAGCACGCGATAAGCAGATCACGGTCTCTCGCGAGCTACAGTATGTTGCGTGCGGTGTTCCATCTTGTATGTTTTGTAGCCGGCACTCGAGCGCTAAGCTTTCCAACCTTGAGATGCTGCGTACGATACTACATGTATAACTAAGTTTGTGCCATTTCTCTTCCGTCGGATTATGAGTCGTACTGTGATTACACATGGGCTATTTTTTTCAAACTTCGTTTTTTTTTTGTGCAAGATTTTTTTTCGCAACGTTTGCTTACACCTTCCAGCTACTTCTCTACACAGTCGCCATTCCGACTTAGACATTTGTCGTAGCGTCATACCAAATTTCCAATACCCTTATTATAGAATGTTCCTGCCTGGTTTCTCCGCTAGTTCTCTACAATGGTCTGCAGCTCGTTCTCTGTGCCAAAAATTTGTAAATTTGTGGTAAGTTCCTATGGGACCAAACAGCTGAGTTCATGAGTCCCTAGGCTTACACACTACTTAATCTAACTTAAACTAAGGACAACACACACACCCATGCTGGAGGGAGGACTCGAACATCCGACGGGGGGGGGGGGGGGAGTGTGTTGGGGTTGGGGGGGGGGGAACCACTCGAACCGTGGCAAGGTGCCTGAGACCTCGCGGCTCTGTGCTATAAATGCTGTCTTCATAGCCAGCTATACATGTGAGGAAAGAGATGGGACTCTGAGGGAGTCATGTTCCATGGTGGGCGATGAAACACTTCCCATCGAAAATGCTGTTGGAGCAGTGAGCTCTTGCAACATTGCTGCAATTTGCTGTCACGTATGCCATCTACGTTCTACGGACTCACTAAATCAGGCGGAAAGCCCAGCGAATGACAGCACACACTTCACACTTGGTAGGGACCCCAATGTTCTAGGCATCTTTATTGCTCACTGTGCGTTCAGAACTGCAAAGTGCGTCGCGTAACAATCGACGGGCATAGTAGAACCACTGCAGAATACATCTGTGCAATGTTTCATCGGATTTTCACTGTGGTTTTAATTTCGCAACAGATCGGATGCTGAAGGCGAAAAAAGGATCACGTAGGTACATCAGAACTGAAGGGGGAAGAAGTGAAGCCTACTGTGTCTGCTGTGGTAGAGGACCAAGCGCAGACTTGAAAATTCTTAACATCTGTCCAAACTGATCGGAGCTTTTTATATACGCAACAAACCAATACTTCCTCCGCAAAATTCTTTTGCTCCTTCTCGTTACCTTCTCGTTACACATTAAGGCGTTTCTTTGCAGTCTTGATGAAAAGTGTGATATAGAGAAAGGTGTGAAATGAAAGGCATTAGGCAATGGAAAATACATGCTAGCAACAGCCTTACAACAGTAATAGATAAAGGGAAAATAATTGTACATTGAATTTAACTAATAGTGAATTTATGAAACTGAACATTACTACACTGAACAACATTATCGAATGCTCGTTTTGTTGAAACCGTGTAACTTTCTCCCACTGCGACGCTCGAAGGTGCCTACAACCTTCTCCTGCAACGATGAAAAAGTGTGACGCCCTGCGACGTCAACCTCTGGGTGGGCGACGCATCAAACAACAAGTCGTCGTTACTTGCGAAAAAAGAAGGCAAGAGCTCAAATGTTCGTGTGAGGTAGACGGAGGCTTAATGATGTCACATTGCCACCAAATTTCATCATGACTCTGCACAATGCTACTGTGGACGTGTCATACCAAGGAAAGGTCGTCAACCCCACCCCCTCCCCCGCCCATCCTCTGTTACTCGCATGTCACACCGTCTCTTGACGCCTCCGCGATGGAGGCCGGAATAGCGACGCTCAGCATTGAAAACACGCAGTTTTGTTAGTGTGAGAGAAGAGAACATTTAAGAGGCACCGACGCTCAGAATCGACAAGAAAGGGGCTCAGGAGAATGCTTAGTAGGTGTCAATAAAATAGCCGCTTCTCCTGGAACCTGAATTTACACACATTTCGTCGGTCCGAAAACGACATTTTGCCACTTACAGCCACCAGCACTCCGGGCGATTCAACACTTCTCTAAGGGCATCCAGAGGCTGCACCACCACTGAATGTGATCTGAGCGCTTTGATGTGTAGTACCACTGCACCTTTTACTCTAGGAACCGTTCAGACTGATACAGCTAAATTTGAACGTCATTAGAATCAGTAAAGAGTGTTTATGAATTTGTAACTCTCCTGTTTCGCATCCTCCTGCGGGATGATCATGTGGGAGGGAGAGCTATAAAATTGACGAAGGCATGAATGAAACAGCGAAGAGTATACCTTCAAGACCCTCCTCCCCCTTCACCCCCCCTTCCCCCACCTTAGTCTGGCAACACTCTCAGTGCTACCTGTGCATCTTCGTGCATTAAAAATATTCCTACACAGACAGCCAGTCATTGCTCGTGGAAGCCGGCGTGACAGGCGTCCCTTTCGATACCCCTTAGATTGCATCCGCGGCTAGCAGGCTTTAGCTCGGCAACGCGACGTAGCACCATTCAGTTCAGGGGTGTCGAAATGGTTGCCTGTCACACCGGCGCAAAGGAATCAGTGACTGGCTGTCTCTGTACAGGGACATTTTAAGTGCCCAACAAAGGTAGGCGGATGACACCAAGGGTTTTGCCAAACTGGAGGTCTTAGAGGGACTCATTTCCGTTTCAATCTCGTGTGTGTCAATGTCGTACCCTTTGGCGATCATACCACAAGAGGATGCGAAGCAGGAGGACTCTGACCACGTTCGGAATTCGTCGAGTGGTTTTGAATGTGTACGAGAGCAAAAATTGTAGTCGTGTTACATTCCAAAGTGGTCAGATCACGTTCAGTGTGGTCGCAGCCCCATAATGTCCTCATAGAAGGGTTAAATGGATATTCGATGTCAGCAGTATCGAAGGTTGTCAAGAGTTTCGTTCTGTTGCACACCACAGTGTCGTTTTCGACTGCGGAATATATGAAAATCCATGGCCCAAGAGAAGTGGTGGTTTCATTGACGCCCTTCGTGCCATATGGTGAGGCCTTTTCGTTTCGATTCTGAGCAGCGGTGTTTCTGAAATGTTTTTCCTGAGCTACCAACAAGAAAACACTGCGATTTCAACGCTAGGCGTCGCTATTGTGACCTCCATCGCAGAGGCTTCGAGAGAAGGAGTGAGATGCAGGTAATGTGGGTGTGATGACCTTTCTTCCACATGCTTCGGCGCTTTGCTATTTCAAATTTCGCCGAGCCGAGGGTGACGTCGCAGGGCACCATGCTTTGCAACTTTATACAGGAAGGAAGTAGGCATCCTTGAGCCAAATTTCACACTTCTGCGTCGCAATGGGAAACAATTACGTGGTTCCAGTAAAGAAAGCTTTTGTTGTGTTGCGAAGTGTATATCCTCTCTACTTCGGCCAGCTCATCTACTACTTTTCCTAATCCAATTCCTCAGCATCTCCTGACAGCCTATATTCCATTACACTTATTTTAATTTTGTTGGTGGTCGTTTTATTATATCGTTTCAAGACGCTATCCGTTCAGTTCAACTGCTCTTCAAAGTCTTTTTCCGCCTCTGACAGTATTGCAGTGTCATCGGCAAATCTCAAAGGTGGTTTTATTTCTTCCTTCTGTACTTTGATTCCTTCTCCAATTTTTTCTTTGGTTCCTTTACTTCTTGCTCAAAGCACAGATTGAATAACATCGGAGATAGGCTACGAACCCGTGTCCCTCCTTTTCTCAGCCACTGTTTCCCTTTCATGCCCTTTAAATATTATGACTGCAGTCTGCATTATGTGTAAGTTGTAAATAACCTTTCGTTCCCTGTATTTTATCCCTTCTACCCTTAAAACTTCCAGTCAAGATTGCCAAAAGCTTCCTCTAATTCTACAAATGTTGTGAACTTTGGTTTGCCTTCCCTTAACCTGTCTTGCAAGATAAGTCATAGGGTTACATTGACTAGCGTGTTACTACATTTTTCCAGAAGCCACAATGAACTTCCCCAAGGTCGACTTCCATTTTTCTGCAAATAATTCGTGTCCATATTTTGCAACTAAGACTTGTTAAACTGATGGTTCGTGAGTATTGTCAACTGTCGGCCCCTATATTTTTCGGAACTGGAATTATTGCAGTCTTCCTGTGAAGATATTTCCCCTGTCTCATATGTCTTGCCCAACATGTGTTAAAGTGTTGTAATACTTGGCTCTTCCGAGGCTATCAGTAGTTCTGACGGTATGTCGTCTACTCTAGGGACAATGTTTCGACTTGGCTCCTACAGTGCTCTGTCATATTCTTCTCGCAGTATTGTATCCTCCATCTTATCTTCACCTACCTCGTTTTCTACTTTTACATTGTTCTCAACAAGATTATTTCTGTCACATAGAACCTCTATTCCCTCCATCTATCCGGTTGCCCCTGATTGCTTCGATCTGGTCTACCATCTGTGACCTTGAAATCCTTACAGTTGCTTCTCTTTCCTCAAAGGACTCTTGAATTTTCCTATTTACAGTATCCATCTCTTCCAGAGTCACGCTTGTTTCTACTGTCTTGCATTTGCCTTCTCGCCATTCCTGCTTAGCCATTTTGCATACTCTATCAATCTGCCTTTTTAAAACGTTTCTATTCTCTTTCATCTGCTCCATGTGCTATATTTTAATATTTACTTTTTCAGTCAGTTAAATTAAATTAATCCTGTCTTATCCAAGTATTTTTACTTGGTTTTGCCTTTTGCTTTTATAGTCCTCTACTGCCTTCTCTCAAAGACGCCCACTCGTCTTGTGTTCTATTCCCTTCCCCTATTTGATTCCAACATCCCCAATGCTTCCTCTGAAACATTCTGCAACCTGTGATTCTTTCAATTTACCCAGGCCTCATTTTCTTTTTGCAATTTCTTTACTTCAGAACTAATAAATTTCGGCCAGGAAACACCTGAAAACATCTTACTGTCTAAAAATCTGATCCCTAAATCTCTGTAATACGAGGGTCGTCCACAAAGTAAGTTCCATTTGGTTATACAAAAAAAAAAACGTGTACAGATACAGAAAAAATATTTATTGTACGAAAATCTGCAACTGTTAAATTACTTTTGTACATAGCTTCCAAAATTTCGTAGGCACTTGTCATAGCATGGCACGAGTTTTTGTATTCCTTCTTCATAGAAGGTTGCCGCCTGTGTATTCAACCATGTGGTAACATGCTTCAGCTCGTCATTTCAGTAACAATTTCATGAATTAGCGATCGTGAGATTTGCAGAACTTCCATAGCAAGGGCACTAAGTGTAAACTTACGGTTGTGCTTAATCTTCTCTTCAATTGTCGCAACCAGTTCATCAGTAACCACAGACGGGCGTCCACTTCGTTCTTCATCGTGCACTTGATCACGTCCTTCATTGAACAGTCTGACCCATCTTCTAACCATTGAATCACTCGTAGCATTTTGTCCGTAAAACTCGCAGATTTGCCGACGAATTTCCTTCGGTTTAACTTTCTTTGCATTTAGAAAACGAGTCACACATCTGATTTTACACGCGGCGGCATTTTCAGTTACGGCTGACATTATAAATACAAAGCACACGTCGGTAGCAGCGACCTGAAAACGAATCGAGTTTTTTTAAAAGGGCGTATCTCATGCTGAGTAAATTTTTCATGACACACAAAAAACTGTGTCAACTCCACTACGAAACATAGATGCTTTTTGGTGGTTTTATGAGATTAGTACAGTAATATCTGAGTTTATGTGAGAAGGATTTTCACCTTAAGTAATTATGCTTTGTGTAATTGAACTATAAACTTCATTGACGCCTCCTGAGACGCAGCAAGGTAGGAGTAGGCAAAATGGAACAGAGAATAACAATATTAATGTGCCAATAGTAAACTGCAGGAGCGTCTATAGAAAGGTCCCAGAACTGCTCTCATTAATAAACGGTCACAACGCCCATGTAGTACTAGGGACAGAAAGTTGGCTGAAACCAGATGTAAATAGTAATGAGATCCTAAACTCACATTGAAATGTATACCGCAGAGACAGGCTGGACCGTGAAGGGGGAGGCGTGTTTCTAGCGATAAGAAGTGCAATAGTATCAAAGGAAATTGACGGAGATCCGACATGTGAAATGATTTGGGTGAAGGTCACGGTTAAAGCAGGCTCAGACATGGTAATTGGATGTCTTTATAGGCCCCCTGGCTCAGCAGCTGTTGTGGCTGAGCACCTGAAGGATAATTTGGAAAATATTTCGAGTAGATTTCCCCACCATGTTATAGTTTTGGGTGGAGATTTTAATTTGCCGGATATAGACTGGGAGACTCAAACGTTCATAACGGGTGGCAGGGACAAAGAATCCAGTGACCCGAACTATTTGAAACAGTTAACGCAGAACAGGGAATCAGCGATCATAAAGCGGTTACGGCATCGATGATTTCAGCCGTAAATAGAAATATTAAAAAGGGTAGGAAGATTTTTCTGTTTAGCAACAGTGACAAAAAGCAGATTTCAGAGTACCTGACGGCTCAACACAAAAGTTTTGTCTCAAGTACAGATAGTGTTGAGTATCAGTGGACAAAGTTCAAAACCATCGTACAATATGCGTTAGATGAGTATGTGACAAGCAAGATCGTAAGAGATGGAAAAGAGCCACCGTGGTACAACAACCGAGTTAGAAAACTGCTGCGGAAGCAAAGGGAACTTCACAGCAAACATAAACGTAGCCAAAGCCTTGCAGACAAACAAAAATTACGCGAAGCGAAATATAGTGTGAGGAGGGCTAAGCGAGAGGCGTTCAATGAATTCGAAAGTAAAGTTCTATGTACTGACTTGGCAGAAAATCCTAAGAAATTTTGGTCTTATGTCAAAGCGGTAGGTGGATCAAAACAAAATGTCCAGACATTCTGTGACCAAAATGGTACTGAAACAGAGGATGACAGACTAAAGGCCGAAATACTAAATTTCTTTTTCCAAAGTTGTTTCACAGAGGAAGACTGCAGTGTAGTTCCTTCTCTAGATTGTCGCACAGATGACAAAATGGTAGATATCGAAATAGACGGCAGAGGGATAGAGAAACAATTAAAATCGCTCAAAAGAGGAAAGGCCGCTGGACCTGATGGGATACCAGTTCGATTTTACACAGAGTACGCGAAGGAACTTGCCCCCCTTCTTGCAGCGGTGTACCGTAGGTCTCTAGAAGAGCGTAGCGTTCCAAAGGATTGGAAAAGGGCACAGGTCATCCCCGTTTTCAAGAAGGGACGTCGAACAGATGTGCAGAACTATAGACCTATATCTCTAACGTCGATCAGTTGTGGAATTTTGGAACACGTATTATGTTCGAGTATAATGACTTTTCTGGAGACTAGAAATCTACTCTGTAGGAATCAGCATGGGTTTCGAAAAAGACGGTCATGTGAAACCCAGCTCGCGCTATTCGTCCACGAGACTCAGAGAGCCATAGACAAGGGTTCACAGGTAGATGCCGTGTTTCTTGACTTCCGCAAGGCGTTCGATACAGATCCCCACAGTCGTTTAATGAACAAAGTAAGAGCATATGGACTATCAGACCAATTGTGTGATTGGATTGAGGAGTTCCTAGATAACAGAACGCAGCATGTCATTCTCAATGAAGAGAAGTCTTCCGAAGTAAGAGTGATTTCAGGTGTGCCTCAGGGGAGTGTCATAGGACCGTTGCTATTCACAATATACATAAATGACCTGGTGGATGACATCGGAAGTTCACTGACGCTTTTTGCAGATGATGCTGTGGTGTATCGAGAGGTTGTAACAATGGAAAATTGTACTGAAATGCAGGAGGATCTGCAGCGAATTGACGCATGGTGCAGGGAATGGCAATTGAATCTCAATGTAGACAAGTGTAATGTGCTGCGAATACATAGAAAGATAGATCCCTTATCATTTAGCTACAAATTAGCAGGTCAGCAACTGGAAGCAGTTAATTCCATAAATTATCAGGGAGTACGCATTAGGAGTGATTTAAAATGGAATGATCATATAAAGTTGATCGTCGGTAAAGCAGATGCCAGACTGAGATTCATTGGAAGAATCCTAAGGAAATGCAATCCGAAAACAAAGGAAGTAGGTTACAGTACGCTTGTTCGCCCACTGCTTGAATACTGCTCAGCAGTGTGGGATCCGTACCAGATAGGGTTCATAGAAGAGATAGAGAATATCCAACGGTGAGCAGCGCGCTTCGTTACAGGATCATATAGTAATCGCGAAAGCGTTACGGAGATGATAAAGTCCAGTGGAAGACTCTGCAGGAGAGACGCTCAGTAGCTCGGTACGGGCATTTGTTAAAGTTTCGAGAACATACCTTCACCGAAGAGTCAAGCAGTATATTGCTCCCTCCTACGTATATCTCGCGAAGAGACCATGAGGATAAAATCAGAGAGATTAGATCCCACACAGAAGCATACCGACAATCCTTCTTTCCACGAACAATACGAGACTGGAATAGAAGGGAGAACCGATGGAGGTACTCAGGGTACCCTCCGCCACACACCGTCAGGTGGCTTGCGGAGTATGGATGTAGATGTAGATTGATTTACGTCCTTTAAAAAAATACATTCTAAATTAAAAAACTCATGTCAGAATTGAGCAAACTTTGCTTTGTTTTCTTAAATTTCGTTTCATTATTTTTCAAAGGTATACAAAATACTATTAAGAGCAACAGTTTATGATACAATCCCAATAATTACTAAAAAAATGTAACACCAGTACTGTCATCAACTAGATTACATAAAATGCATTCTTATTCTGTGGCATTTTCAGGTTCAGTTGGCCAAGAAAATAGTTCTGTGTAGAAATACTTGTGCTCTTGAGGAATGTGGGGTTCGATTTTCTTCAGGTCTTCAGCCTTTGCTCTTTTGATGGGAACTTTCCCAGAAGAGTACGATGGTGACGATGGCGGAGCAGGTGTTATTAAACTGAGAGCCATGAAGAAAGTGTGGCAGACCACACCATTTATTGTCGAATACCCCTTAATGTAACCCTTTGTTTAATAGGAATAGACAAAGTGATAAAGAGTACTAATTGAAAACTTAATTCTTTCATTTCCAGGTTTGCTTTTAGTCTCTTCGGCGATAGCATACTTTTTGTAGTGCAATGGCCACCAGTTTTTGAAATCCAGAATTTCTGTGGTTGCCACTTCTTTCACCACAAACTCACCTGGTACAGAACTCTCTATAATATGACGGGCAACCTCGTACACTGAATAGATTCTATCAATTTTTGTAGATGTTTTGCGAAGATTCAAAAATCACGGTCACAAGGTAAAAAACTGTGACCTATCACAGGGAAAAATTATTGTATTTTCTTAAATCGACCTCTGTGAGTGAAAGAAGATATCGAGAAAGTGTCTGATTTTTCGTTTGGCCTGCACAGTCATCTGAAAATAAACGGAGCTCTGTTTTATTTTGAGGCACCTCTTTTACAAAATCTGGGAATTTTCTGCCATTCCCTTCATGGTAAACGTACAATGTACTCTTCCTTTCTTTAGTGTTACTAATGCAGAATATACTAACAGTAAGCTGTCTTAAATAGAAAAGCTCCTGAACTGGAATCTTTGGTAGGGTTATATTCTGCATGTAGTCAAATGCGATGGACAAAACATGGCTTTCTTTTTGCCCCTCTACAGATAATTCATGCTTTAGAGTAGAATAAAACTTCCTACTCCTGCGTTTATGTATTAATAGTTCGGCTGTAGCTGTCCTTTTAGCAACCTCATCAAGATGAGGGGCTTTAATGTTCTGGTTAAGTTCTTCACAGGTACTACATACATCAACTTGAGGCCTACCAGATCTGTAACCAAAACTCTTGTTAAAATCATTTCAGTATGTGTAGTATGAGACTGCTCTGAATTCAGGATATTTCGTTCTGAACAGTTTCCGCACTGTTTTTATTGATAGCTGAGGGCTCAGGTAGCATATTTTGTCCTGAGAATAATACGATTCATACAATGGGAAAGATCTAATATGATCGTGAATCGCCTCATGCATTTCAGGTGCAAGACATCTGGTAATACCTCTACCTCTTTTATCTTCTGGAGCACATCCACCCATTTTTAAATCTCTGATTCTTCTGACTCGCTTTCCACGCACAGAAAAAAAAACTGAAAGAAAGCTTTCATGCACATCTTCCTTCGATCACTTCCTAAAAGGATGTGGTAAGAGAAAGTAGCACATTTCACTACCTTGGGATTAGTTCTACCCTCTGGGCTTCTCTCTTTAACTTCAGCTACATCAATCAAGCTTTGTAAATACAAATCCTGGTCATTCTTACTAAGAATATTGTAAAATTTTGGTTGGTTGGTTTGGGGGATTAAAGGGACAAGACTGTAAAATTTTGAAAACACATCCAAACACTTGTCTTCCCCCAGATTGTCCAAACACTTTCTTGTACATCTAACAGAAGAAAGAAAAAAAAAAGAAACAAATGAGTACTCACAACTAGTACATGGTCGTTCTGAAGAAGATGGAGGTTATCATTTAAAACAACTTTGGTTACCTATCAGTACTGGTGTTATTAATTGTTTTAATTATAAACATAAAGTATAGCTTTGAAAAAATATTGTGTTGCTAAATCATTAACACAAAAAGGTACAAAATAATGGAAGCAAAGTGGCTTACCTCCAAGAAAATTAAGGTTTTTTAGCCTCAACAATGTTGCCTCTGTGGTTAACATAGCCTTCACCATTGAGTCGGACTGCTTTTACTTTGTTTACCTTATACAGGGTGGTCCATTGATCGTGACCGGGCCAAATATCCCACGAAATAAGCGTCAAACGAAAAAACTACAAAGAACGAAACAGCGCTACTTCGATGTATATATTGAACAGTAGGGGTGAACGACTACATCCCTGCCTAACACCCTTTTTAATCCGAACACTTCGTTCTTGGTCTTACAGTCTTATTGTTCCCTCTTGGTTCTTGTACATATTGTATTGTATATTACCCGTCGTTCCCTGTAGATTAACCTTACTGTTTTTAGAATTTCGAACATATTGGACCAATGTACATTGTCGAATGTATTCCCCAGGTTGATAAATCCTATGAACGTGTGTTGATTTTACTTTAGTCTTGCTTGCATATCAACAGCGACGTCAGAACTGTCTCTCTGGTTCCTTTACCTTCACTAAAGCCAAACTGGTCATCACCTAACAGATCCCCAATTTTCTTTTCCGTTCTTCCGTATATTATTCTTGTCGTAACCTGGATGCATGAACTGTTAAGCTGATTTTGATATAATTCTCTCACTTGTCGGCTCCTGCAAACTTGGTAATTGTGTGGGTGACGTTTTTCGGAAAGTTTGACGGTACATCGCCAGTCTCATACATTCCACACACGAACAATGGTTTTAGAAATTCCGACGGAATGTTATGAATCCATTCTACCTTATTTGATTTTAAGTCTTTCAAAGCTCTTCTAAATTCTGATTGTAGTGCTTGAACTCCTGCCTTTTACCTATTGACGCTTGTTTCTTCTTCTGTCACGTCACCAGGTAAGTCCTCCCCTTATAGAGACAATGAACTCATTCCGCCTATCTGCTCCCTCATCTACATTTAACGGTGGAAGAAGCGATGTATGTAGGTGGCCACCTGGGTTTATGTTAATTCTTTTTGAATAAATTTAGGTCGAAAGGTAATGATTTCCTAAGACAAGATTTTGTCCCTTCCTTCGACAATCTTTTTCTAATGAGCTAATGTTCTGCCTCTAATGACTTCGATGAGAAGTTAATATTTAACGATTTAACTAAGTAAAAAATGTAGGGACTTTTTCAAAAAGACTTACTGCTCTTCGTGTCTTCAGAACGAACAAATGTAGAATCAGGTCAGTTAAATTGGTTAATGCTCCCCTGGTAGCTAGGAATTTGCTTCGTAAACTTTTTATTTTGTTTCTGGACAATTTACTTCAAACGGTCAGGATAAATTGAACATTCTGTGTATTACACATCAACCTAAGATCTGTGCTCGCGTTTAGCACACACTACGTAAGCAACAAGTTAAGCATCTAACCAGTTCATTACAACAGAAAGAAGCAACACTGTAACGACCCACTCAGAAAGCCGTTTCTCCTCCAACGAGCCCACGGCCTGGTATAATGTCTGAGGTCTCAGTTACGAGCGTCTATTAATCATCCATAATCGTTCGCGTTTCTCGCCTGCAGAGAAGCATTACCATAGTGGAGCACGACAGCGAGGTCTGATTTTTTTATCAGTGCCTGCTTCAGCGAGTGAGAACGAGCAAGTCTACATTTCCTTTCACACTAAAGACAAGTTTATAGTTATAGTTCTGTCGCTTGTGCAGCTCTAGCGGGTAACACACTAGCAGCTCTCGTCAAATTATTTTGCACAACAGTATGCAGGGCAAAACATTATTACCGCCTGCTTAATAGCATGGTGGTCCACCTTTGGAAATCAGTACAGCAGCGATTCTGCATGGTATAGATTCGCCAAGTCCTTGCTAGATTGCTGGAGGTGTGTGACACCAGATTTTTAAGCGGAGGTCGTGCAGTTTTCATAAATTACGCGCCCGTGGTGTGAGGACGCGGAACTGACACCCAATATCGTCCCAGGTGTGTTTAATTGAGTTTGGATCAGACAGTTTGGTGGCCATTCTGGTCAGACTACCTTAGGACACTTTTGTGCATTTGACACGGACGATTATTCTCCTGGAAAACGCCTTCGCCTTTGGAGAAGTTGTCAAGCTTGAAGGGACGCTGGTTCTCCACAATAATGTTGTCATAGTCTACAGCTGGCATAGCTTCTTCGATTTCTACTACAGGTGAAGGTCCCCAGTGGCATGATGCTGAACTCACTGACCTGCGACCGTGGCGTGATGCATAGCTCGAGCGACCTTTCACTTGGATGACGGCGTATTCTTACCTGACCTGGTGTAACAAGAAATGTGATTCATCCGACCCGGTGACACGGTTTCATTGATCTACAGTCCAATGCGGAAACACGCTGGAGTCATCTGCTGTGCAGCCCAATATGCAGCTGAATGGAGTGCTGTGAAAAACTTGTACTCTCTTGCCAAATCTGCACTGGCTGCAGCCTGTACTGATTTACAGAGAAGGCAAGCCTTCGACACTCACACTCTCTTATGAGGCATGGACGTTCCACATCTTGTTGCCATCCTTCAACCAGTTACCATGGATGCGCTTGACAGTAGCACGCGAACACCCTGCCAGCATCACCGTTTCCGATACCCTCATTCCAGTCGCTAGGGCTCATAACAATTTGCTCTTCATACGTCAGTTAGTGGATTTCTCCATTTGGAGCCCGTATCGTCTTTATAATGATTCCTCGTTCGTCTCTGCTTGGCTTATATAGTTTCCTTACCACGCCAAGTGCCTGCAACGCCATCAGGAGGCATTAAATCTTGCGGTGGGCGGTGACCTTAATGTTTTCTCTCTCAGCGAGTATCATAAAATTCAGTCTTGTTAAATAATTATTCCATATCTCTATGGAAACTATAAGTAAATAACTAATTAATCATCGTTGATAGTAAGTAAAAGCAGTCACCTTCGTGTCTCTGGAAAGGGTGTGAGATTATGTGGTACAGAATGCAATATGTTTTCGGCGAGAGCCGTATAAGATCGTTACAAGTAATATAAAGAAAATACTAGGAGATGAAATTACTCTCGTAACATAGCGAGAGTCCATCTAACAGACAGAGGGAGTTGAATGTCTCTAAATACCTTGTTGTTCACGGGGCGTTAAACAGTAATCTCCTCCCCATCCGCCTCGTAGAATCCATGAAGTGTTGCTTTGGTTTTAATGGCTCAACTAGGAGAAACTCACTATTCACTTCACATCCAGTATCTTCCCATGACCTTTGTGCACTCAGTGTATTTTGCGTGTGATTTTTTCAGTGGGTAATAATGTAGATGTAAGCTGTACAGAATTTCTCGAGTAGTTTGGCCTTGTACTCTCAAATCTGTGTGGCTTTTTTTACTTATAAACTCGTATGACTTACAAACCACTGCGTAATGTCTGCTACTGTTTACTTATTGACTCGTTCGGCATTTAGAAACACAATAGTCACATTAAATGCTTAGAGCAGTGGATTAACGGCAATATTATTCTAGTTCTGAACTGAATTACAATATTCTTTATAAATATTCTTATAATTCTTTACTACACTATCTAACGAAAAGAATAGGGGCACTAATTAGTGGAGATTAACAAGGAGTGTTTCCACCCACCACATTTATGACGGCTTAAACTGTGCTTGTGCTGGGTATACTTCCAATGACGTACCTGAATGTCTATGCAGGAATTACAGCCAGTTCTTGCTGAAGAGCTGAAACCAGAAAAAGCAGGGAAGGTTGATGGTGTGGTCTGGAGCGAAATCGACTTTCTAACTCATCGCGCAGGTGCTCCATTCAGTTCAAGTTAGAACTCTGCAAAGACCATCTATTAAATGAATAATTCACGAAGAATAGCCTCACTTATACGGCTTTATGAGAGGGTGCATTGTCATGCTGATACCAACGATCACCACCTCTGCACTACACATTGCTGTGAAATGTGTGAATAGCCGTTCGCATTCTGCGTTTTTTAAGCGTAATAAGGGAGCACAGTCTAACCAGGAAAAACATCTCCATGACATTACATCACCTCCTCCATACTTTATGTTTATCAGCATTGTGTCCTTCAGTTGGACGTCCACTTTAGCTACATGTGATTCTTCAGTCGGACTGTTGTTGTTGTGGTCTTCAGTCCAGAGACTAGTTTGATGCAGCTCTTCATGCTACTCTATCCTGTCCAAGATTCTGCATCTCCAAGTAACTATTGCAGCCTACATTCTTGTGAATCTGCTTGGTGTATTCATCTCTTGCTCTCCCCCTACGATTTTTACCCTCCACGTTGATTTTCAGTACTAAATTGGTAATTTCTTGATCCCTCATAACATGTTCTACCAACTGATCCCTTCTTTTGATCAAGTTGTGTCACAAATTTCTCTTCTCCCCAATTCTATTCAGTACCTCCTCATTAGTTACGCGATCTACCCATCTAATCCTCAGCATTCTTCTGTAGCACCACATTTCGAAAGCTTCTATTCTCTTCTTGTCTAAACTATTTACCGCCCATGTTTCACATCCATAGATGGCTACACTCCATACAAATGCTTTTAGAAAAGACTTTCTGAAACTTAAATCTATACTCGATGTTAGCAAATTTCTCTTCTTTAGAAACGTTTTCCTTGCCATTGCCAGTCTACATTTTATATCCTCTCTAATTCGACCACCATCAGTTATTTTTCTACCCAAATAGCAAAACTCATTTACTACGTTAAGTGTCTCATTTTCTAATGTAATATCCTCAGCATCACCTTATTTAATCCGACTACTTTCCATGATCCTCGTTTTGCTTTTGTCGATGTTCATCTTGTATCCTCCTTTCAAGACACTGTCCATTCCGTTCAACTGCTCTTCCAGGTCCTTTGCTGTCTCTCACAGAATTGCAGTGTCATTGGCAAACCTCGAAGTTTTTATTTCTTCTCCATGGATTTTAATTCCTATTCAAATTTTTCTTTTGTTTCCTTTACTGTTAGCCCAATATACAGATTGAATAACTTCGGGGGTGGGCTACAACCCTGTCTCACTCCCTTCTCGATCACTGCTTCCCTTTCGTGCCCCTAGACTCTTATAACTGCCATTTGGTTTCTGTACAAACTGTAAATAGCCTTTTTCTCCCTGCATTTTACCCCTGACACCTGTAGAATTTTAAAGAGGGTGTTCCAGTCAACATTTTAAAAAGCTTTCTATAAGTCTAAAATGCTATAAACATATGTTTGCCTTTACGTAACCTATCTTCTATGAGAAGTCGTAGGGTCAATATTGCCTCACGTGTCCCTACAATTCTCCAGAATCCAAACTGATCTTCCCCGAGGTCCACTTCTACCAGTTTTTTCATTCTTCTGTAAAGAATTCGTGTTAATATTTTGCAACCGTGACTTATTAAACTGATGTTTCGTAATTTTCACATCTGTCAGCACCTGTGCTCTTTGGAATTGAAATTATTATATTCTTCTACAAGTCTGAGGGTATTTCGCCTGTCTCATACATCTTGCTCACCAGATGGTAGCTGGCCGGTGTGGCCGAGCGGTTCTTGGCGCTTCAGTCTGGAACCGCGCGTCCGATACGGTCGCAGGTTCGAATCCTGCCTCCGGCATGGATGTGTGTGATGTCCTTAGGTTAGTTAGGTTTAAGTAGTTCTAAGTTCTAGGGGACTGATGACCTCTGATGTTAAGTCCCATAGTGCTCAGAGCCATTTGAACCATCACCAGATGGTAGGGAGTTTTTTCAGGGCTGGCTCTCCCAAGGCTATAAGTCTGACTAGTGAACAATATTCAGCCTCGCTATAAACGAGGCCTAGTGCTGAGACCTTCAGTATGGTCGCTCCACAACCCCACGTCGTTCCAGCCGTTTTAGACAGGATAGCATTGAGTGGCTTTACTTCCTGTTTTTTATCTTTACGTGTGGGTTTCACATAAAAGTACGACCTAACTTTATTCACAGGCATTCAGACTTATTCTCATGCCTCCCTGTCCACGCGAAGGCAAACAGAGGAAGGTATAGAGTGGCACGCAACGATGTATTCAGGGGACTCGATTGTTACTGCATTAGAGGGCCATTAGATTGGCGGTAAAGTTCTAGTGTCAATTTCTCATCCTCTGATCATAGGAGTCTCTTAGTTTACAAGATAGTGCTCAAATGTGAGCTGTATCGAGTGTGTTATCTCAAGGAGACCACAGTACTGTATCAAAGTTAAGCGCGACAAAAATGGGAACCTTTTGTTTAATAGGGTGTCAGAAGGGTTAGATAACGAGCTAAAACTTAAACATTTAGAATACAACATGTATCAAAACACGTAATTACACTGACGGAAAAAAATCGCAACAACAAAAAATAATTAATTAGAGTAATGAAATGTCGGGAATACTTCTGTCTAGCTAGCATATTTAAGTGAATAACGTTGCAAGGTCACAGGCTACTGTAAGCGCGCAAATCTGACATGTGAAATGCTGGTACATTAATAACCGGTATAACCGTCAGAATATTGAATGTGAGCATGGAAATGTTCGTGTATTTTTTTTGTATTGTTGCCGGATTCGTGTTGCACTTGGTCGGTCGATACAGGGACGGTTAATGCTGTTTGTGGATAATGCTGGATTTGTCGTCCGATGACATATCGTATATGCTCGATGCAGGCCATGACAACACGTCGACACTCTGCAGAGCATGTTGGGTTACAACAGCGCTATGTGGGCAAGTAATATCTTGTTTGTTAGCATCCCCTGGAATGCTATCCTTGAATGGCAGCACAAGAGGTGGAATGACCAAACTGACGTATAAATTTTCAGTCAGGATGCATGGGATGACCACGATAGTGCTCCTGTTGTCATACTAAATTGCACCCCAGATCATAACTCCAGAGCGTCTAGCACGCAGACAGGGTGGTTGCAGGCCCTCAACTGGTGTCGCTCTAATCAACACTCTGCCATCACTGACACTGAGGCAGAACCAGCTTTCATCAGGGGACGAAACAGATCTTCATCCTACCCTCCAAACAGCTCTCGCCTCAGACCACTGATTTCGCAAATGGCGGCGGTGGTTTGAGATCAGAGGAATGCACGCTACAAGGCGTCTGGTTTGGAGCTGTCCTTCAAGTAGCCGATTTGTAACAGTTCGTTGTGTCATTGTGATGCCAACTGCTGATTAAATTGCGGCTGCAGACGCGGGAGATATGAATACCACTAACTGCCATAGGTGTTTGTCGGAAACGCACAAGGCCAACGAAAAAGTGTTGTTCCATAAATCTGTTCAATCTCCATCATGACTTTACTGGTCAGATCGACGACTGGCTACAAGTTTCTTCCAGCTCGCATGCGACAGAGACTGACCTGCACGGTGTGGTCCATGCTGTTGACGATGCGGATGACGCGGCCGGAGGAGGGCTTGCCGTTGCTGTTGGTGGCGGGGGTGGGCACGTCTCCGTCGGCGAGGCTGGCCTTGCGGCTGAGCGGCTGAGCCGGCTTGCTGGCCCAGCCGCCCCCGCCGCCGCCGCCCCCGGGGCCCGGGCCGTTGCTCGCCGCGTACCACGCCGCGCTCTTCTTGCCGTAGCTCGCCGACTGCACACAAGATACAAACGAGGCGCGTCAGCAACACCAGGCCCCACATAAACTGTCTTAACTGCGAATCCGGCGGATCCAACACAACTGCGACGCCTATCTGGACCAACAGCAAAATGGAAAGGAGATAGGGATGTCTGGTCAGACAACTATTGGGTAATATCAACAGCAGCAGAAAATGCTGTTACAGGAGTAGGATTATTTATGAACACGGAAGTAAGACAGAGAATGTGTTACTGTCAAACGTCAAAAACTGATCACAGATGAATCACGAAAATAGGAAGAGGGTGTACTGGACTGCGAAAAAAGAAGCAAAATAGAAACAGTGAACGGTGCAGGAACAAGAAGTTCAATATAGATCTACCTATATCAACAAAGGCGCCGTAAGCCATCATGGTGTTGGAATATAAAGCGGGCGATCCGTGTTCAAACCTAGCTCGTGCCAACTTTTTCCCCCTTTTCTCTCTATTCATATTTGTATCTGTGTCGTGGTGTAACGTCCGTTTGCAACAGCATGAAGTGAGGGTGGGACCTATAATAACAATTAATTCTATACAGCTACTCTATTAGTAGCCGAAAGGAAGTGGTTTTCGAATGGGAACCGCAAACGTTTGATGACAAGGCGGCAAGTCAACCGAATCGTCCATCGGAAAACACGTCTCTGGTGTGTCATACAGGGCATTAGTGACAGTACGTGTGCCATGTGATAGGAATCTATTATCGACGCACTTAGTTTGTACGACTCATAACTGTGTGAGGTATGCATCCTTGCTCGATATAGACATTCGTGTGAATGTGATCACTTCCAAGGAAATGATGAAAACGTAATACTATGTCACATAAGCTGCAACAAATGAACGCAACACTGTAACAATCACACAGTTCCTCTGCGTCCTGTCGCCGGTCGGAGTGGACGAGCGGATCTAGGCGCTACAGTCTGGAACCGCGCGACCGCTATGATCGCAGGTTCGAATCCTGCCTCGGGCAGGGATGTGTGTGATGTCTTTAGGTTAGTTAGGTTTAAGTAGTTCTAAGTTCTAGGGGACTGATGACCTCAGCAGTTAAGTCCCACAGTGCTCAGAGCCATTCGAACCTTTTGCGTCCTGTCAAAATATATGTTTTTTACGTTTTTGAAGTTGCTTCCGTTTTGGAAGCCTTAACGGATGAATTCCTTTGTTGTAAGATACTTCACACCCGCTTAGCCGCGCGAGATTAGCCGAGCGGTCTTGGGCGCCGCAGTCATGGACTGTGCGGCTTGTCCCGGCGGAGGTTCGAGTCCTCCCTCGGGCATGGGTGTGTGTGTGTTTGTCCTTAGGATAATTTAGGTTACGTAGTGTGTAAGCTTAGGGACTGATGACCTTAGCAGTTAAGTCCCATAAGATTTCACACACATCTGAACATTTTTTGAACACCCGCTTATTTGCTGTTTTCATTTCTGTGAGACGTCGATGGGGTATCTCGCCTGTTCTCACAATTCATCTCCTTTACTTGCGACAGTAACGTATTCTTACCACATGACTCGTATTCTATAACCAATTTATAGTATGACAACCACCAAGACTACAGATAGAGAACAAATGTTTCAATGACCGGATGGACAGTTCATAATGTTGTCGAAAAAAAAAATGGCACAAGAGAGTTTTGAACACGGCTACCCCACTACGCGTCTCTAACACCATGATCACGTACCCACAACGCAGTTGCTGTAAACGACTGCTTTTTATTGCACTTGTTGCACTTGGGGTGCTCACTGTTTCGATTTATCTTCTTTTTTCACAGTTCAGTACACGTTGTTCCTGTTTTCATGCTTGATCTGTGTTCAGTTTTTGACGGGCTATCCATTGGGCTACCTTACCACTAAATCTGAGGGGAGGGAGGTTCAAATGGTTCAAATGGCTCTGAGCACTATGGGACTCAACTGCTGAGGTCATGAGTCCCCTAGAACTTAGAACTAGTTAAACCTAACTAACCTAAGGACATCACAAACATCCATGCCCGAGGCAGGATTCGAACCTGCGACCGTAGCGGTCTTGCGGTTCCAGACTGCAGCGCCTTTAACCGCACGGCCACTTCGGCCGGCAGAGGGGAGGGAGGCGGGGGTGCGATGGGGAGTTACCCTTGTGAGCAGAATCGACAGCAAACCAATGCCAACAGCAGCATTTCAGGTATACATGCCGACGTCACAGGGAGCAAATGAGGAGATCAAGTATACGGGGATAGTGATCAGTATCTAAATGAACATCGTAATCTAAAACTCCTGGGGAACTAGAACGCCTTAGTAGGGGAAAAATAGATAAAAGAAATATTTATATCTCATTGTCTTTGTTATGAGGCGATTGTAATTTGTTATTTAGCTTGATTTTAGCAACAATGTTGTTTTGTTGAAATGTAATGAGTTCCCTCCTACAATAGTACATGTAAGATCGCCAGTAGTTCGCTTAATGTTGTTCTGCGTCAGCGTAGTGTGTGGCATATAGTAAAGTCCTTTATTCTTTGTTTTCAGTTCACTGCGTGTTCTTGAAGTTGACATTTTTTCGTGAAATATGGCATCCCGATAAACCATGCGGACTTTCTGTTTTCTTCTGCTCGTTTGAGACTACATCGTGTTCAGCTTTGATTCTTCTGTTATTTTCTGTGTACATGAGACGAAACATCCCGGTGCTGACAGTTTAGGACGCTGTACATACGCCTTTAAAGTTCGTTATTAAACTGGTTTTTACATTCGTAAGAGTTCCTAATATCCTTCATTTATGATAACGACAGCCGAGCTCGATGACTGTCTGTTAAATTACTTGAAGTACAACAACCATCCACTTTTTACAGAATTTTATTAATGCGAAGATTCGTGTCGTATTTTTAAACCAACTACATTTGGCGTAATACGTTTACATTTTCATCAATACTATGTTTTTTATCGAGTTCATTTTGAACACTGAATCTGCCTGTCATTCCGTAACTTTTAGTTCCTTGTTTCGTATTGATATAAATAACACACACACACACACACATACATACACACACACACACACACTTTTAGCTTCACTGATGCACTGATATAGCGCAGAATTCACAATGCTCGTAGTTTTTGTGCTTTTAAGTTGGTTGATGCACATTAAGTCAGCCATCATGATTTTGCGTCTTCATCCATAAAAGTTAATGTTTAACGTCAAATATTCATCACATTAATTCTTCTGTAAAGTAATCAGACGTTCAGAACTCTTTTATACAGAGGAGTTCTATTTTTTAAAGAATCGGATGTTGGGTTACTATTACGGAAGATCGGACGAAGAGCGACGCTTTTTGTCACGGTTTCGTCTAGTAAATTAGGAAACGTGGAGTAGATGCTCATCAAAGTCGAGGTGATGTCAGTGGCAAAACACTGGACTCGTATTCGGTAGGGTAACGGTTGAAATATCAATTAGGCCATCCAGATTTACGAGGGCATGCTGAGAAGTAACGCCTCCGAATTTTTTATGAGAAAACTCTTAAAGATTTTTAAGCAAAACAAACGTTATTGAATCTTTATTTTTATGTCTCCATATTTATTTCTCAACATAGTTACCCTGGCGACGAACACATTTCTGCCAACGAGAGACCAGTTTGTTGATGCCTTCACTGTACGATGTTTGACTTCAATGACAGACCCGCAACTTCAGAATCGGATGGTGACAAGTCAAACTGTAAGGAGGATAATCGATGACAGTGAACTCAAGGTGTCGCATTGTTGCACATGTCGCAGCGCTCATGTGCGATCTGGTATTGTTACGCTGAAGCAGAGGGTGCTTCATATGTGGACGAAATCTTCGAAGTCGAAACTCGATCACAGCACACTGTTTCTCACCCACAGACATAGTTACGTTATACATCGCCATGTTACACGCCACATTTCGGCGCCCCTCTGGCGGCAGAGGGCTACAAATACACTCCTGGAAATTGAAATAAGAACACCGTGAATTCATTGTCCCAGGAAGGGGAAACTTTATTGACACATTCCTGGGGTCAGATACATCACATGATCACACTGACAGAACCACAGGCACATAGACACAGGCAACAGAGCATGCACAATGTCGGCACTAGTACAGTGTATATCCACCTTTCGCAGCAATGCAGGCTGCCATTCTCCCATGGAGACGATCGTAGAGATGCTGGATGTAGTCCTGTGGAACGGCTTGCCATGCCATTTCCACCTGGCGCCTGAGTTGGACCAGCGTTCGTGCTGGACGTGCAGACCGCGTGAGACGACGCTTCATCCAGTCCCAAACATGCTCAATGGGGGCAGATCCGGAGATCTTGCTGGCCAGGGTAGTTGACTTACACCTTCTAGAGCACGTTGGGTGGCACGGGATACATGCGGACGTGCATTGTCCTGTTGGAACAGCAAGTTCCCTTGCCGGTCTAGGAATGGTAGAACGATGGGTTCGATGACGGTTTGGATGTACCGTGCACTATTCAGTGTCCCCTCGACGATCACCAGTGGTGTACGGCCAGTGTAGGAGATCGCTCCCCACACCATGATGCCGGGTGTTGGCCCTGTGTTCCTCGGTCGTATGCAGTCCTGATTGTGGCGCTCACCTGCACGGCGCCAAACACGCATACGACCATCATTGGCACCAAGGCAGAAGCGACTCTCATCGCTGAAGACGACACGTCTCCATTCGTCCCTCCATTCACGCCTGTCGCGACACCACTGGAGGCGGGCTGCACGATGCTGGGGCGTGAGCGGAAGACGGCCTAACGGTGTGCGGGACCGTAGCCCAGCTTCATGGAGACGGTTGCGAATGGTCCTCGCCGATACCCCAGGAACAACAGTGTCCCTAATTTGCTGGGAAGTGGCGGTGCGGTCCCCTACGGCACTGCGTAGGATCCTACGGTCTTGGCGTGCATCCGTGCGTCGCTGCGGTCCGGTCCCAGGTCGACGGGCACGTGCACCTTCCGCCGACCACTGGCGACAACATCGATGTACTGTGGAGACCTCACGCCCCAGGTGTTGAGCAATTCGGCGGTACGTCCACCCGGCCTCCCGCATGCCCACTATACGCCCTCGCTCAAAGTCCGTCAACTGCACATACGGTTCACGTCCACGCTGTCGCGGCATGCTACCAGTGTTAAAGACTGCGATGGAGCTCCGTATGCCACGGCAAACTGGCTGACACTGACGGCGGCGGTGCACAAATGCTGCGCAGCTAGCGCCATTCGACGGCCAACACCGCGGTTCCTGGTGTGTCTGCTGTGCCGTGCGTGTGATCATTGCTTGTACAGCCCTCTCGCAGTGTCCGGAGCAAGTATGGTGGGTCTGACACACCGGTGTCAATGTGTTCTTTTTTCCATTTCCAGGAGTGTATGTGGATATGAAGGATAAAGATGTAGAATAATAATGTTTGTTTTATTTAAAGAGCTTGAAGAGTTTTCACATAAATTCGGTGGCAGTACTTCTCAGCACTCCCTGACAGCATTCCCAAAGTTTCACTAAACCCTTAAGGCATATGCCAGGTTGGTTCCATCGATAGGGAACTACCAATTTACTTCCCCAGCCTTCGCCTATCGTAGTTGCCGTTGCCAATGACGTTCTCGTTGGTGGAAAGCTTAACCGTAATCTTGCTTTTTCTGGTAGCAGATGCTACAGGAGAGGCCCTTGTGCGCCATGGTGAGGACTATAAAACGGCTCATCGACAGTCGTTCTTCTTGCCTACCAATCGCGAACGAAACTAGAAGAAAGCGGAAAGGAGAATAGCATTTGTTTCTTTTATTCCACTCTATGATCACAAAAACTGTCCTCAGGTTATCGATTTCGGACAGTGGTGATCAACTTTAGATCCCTTTAAAACACAGTGCTGATATAATTAAGCGAAAATGTCAACATCAACAACATTAGCTCTCATGACGATGCCACTCTCGTTTTATTCTATCAGAATATGTTTTGAACATGTCTTAAGACGGTCACCGTTGACCTAAATCGATAGTCTGTGGACAGTTGTTGTGTTTATAGGCTGGAATGGAAGAAACAAATTCTACAGTTTCCGGATTATTTTATTTTATTTGTTTCGTGACTATGTCACAACTTGGTAACAGAAAATGATTACGGTACCAGAAGTACCTTCTGGCATGCGGAATGTAAATGGAGATTTACGCGTGTGCTGACAGCATGAGAGAGAATTGTTACGACTTATGAGAGGAGACACGGAAAAAATGTTTTATTTTCCGGACTATTTCGATATTTTTTAACCAATTTCGATGTTTTCTCTGTCAGTTGTGGTGTTTCTTTTACTAAATTTGCGTTTTTTTGTCAGATTTGGTATTATTTTCCGATCTCTTATTTTTGATGTAGCACATGTCCCGTACATTTGTCTTATTTCATTGTTCTTCAGTGATTCTGAAAATAAATTTGATCCCATCAATTATATTATGTTTATTGACGCCACATTATTCAATATATCACTTATATTTATTATATCTAATAAATTAAAGAAGAGTTTTCCCAAAGAAGCACTGTCCGAAAATCAAAGTTCTCTACTGAGACATTGTGCCGCCATTCCATCAACACTTCGTTTTACTGTGAAACAAGCTGCCTGTAGTCTAAAACTGAATACTGAAGACAAAGTGCGTTCTTCATGACATCAGACTTTTAACTATGTTCGTATATCATTCATCCTGTTGGCTTGAACAGTTGCTTTCCCATTAGATTATAAAGGTAACTGCAACTCTTCAGGAAATCTCACGCGACTAGCACTCGCCATTTCACTAGGTACATGGTGACTCTTCGCCATGGCAGCGTTAAGAAAGTTCACTATCATCCCATGGTTGAAACAAGAACGTAGAGCTGTGAACGCAGATTACATGAATCTGAGGCAATACGAGTTTTTAGCCTGATATGAGCTTACATACCAATGCTTTTAATGTTTTTTTTTCAGCTTTGCCTCAAGTACTCGTCCCTCCAGATTTCTCAAAAGCTTGAGCTTTTCGTCACCTAAAATTAATTTTTCCACAATATCTTTACTAGTCTGGAATACAGGCAATGCTTGTAGCCGGCAACATCATATTTCCTGGCATTTTTTCGTAACAAATCGTACGCGATTTGGGGAATCTTTGATGCACTGCCTCAGTTAAATAGTAAATTTTTTATAGCAGGCAAGTATAAATATGAAAATGAGGAAATACGGTACTTCAGTAGCTTCACAAATACGTAAATCAGCATGGTGGGCCCTCGGTTTCCTTACGTCAAACAATTAGAGCACAGGGTACTTGATCCCATTCAAGTTGTCTATGGCGGTGAAAAGTAACACAGACTTTGAGAATCTTTCTTTCAATATACGCTGAAGCGCCAAAGAAACTGGTGTAGGCATGCGTAATCAAATACGGAGGTACGTAAAGACACACAATATGGCGCGGTGATCGGCAACGTTTATATAAGACAACAAGTGTCTGGCGCAGTTGTTAGATCGATTACCGCTGCTACAATAGTAGGTTATCAAGATTTAAGTGAGTTTGAACGTGGAGTTATAGTCGGCGCTCGAGCGACAGGACACAGCATCTCCGAGGTAGTCGGTGGGGATTTTCCCAAACGACCATTTCACGAGCGTATCGTAAATATCAGGAATCCGGTAAAACATAAAATTTCCGGCATCGCTGCGGCCGGAAAAAGATCCTGGTAGAACAGGACCAGCGACGACTGAAGAGAATCGTTCAACGTGACAGAAGTGCAACCTTTCCGCATATTGCTGCAGATTGAATGCTGGGCCATCAACAAGTGTCAGCATGCGAACCATTCAACGAAACATCATCGATATGGGCTTTCGGAGCCGAAGGCCCACTCGTGTACCCTTCATGACTGCACGACACAAAGCTTTACGCCTCACCTGAGCTCGTCGATACCGACATTGGACTGTTGATAACTGTAAACATGTTGCCTGGTCGAACGAGTCACTTTTCACATAGTATCGAGCGAATGGACGTGTACGGATATGGAGAGAGCGTCATGAATCCATGGACCCCGCATGTCAGCAGGGGACTGTTCAATCTGGTGGAGGCTCTGTAATGGTGTGGGTCGTGTGCAGTTGGAGTGCATGGGACCCATGATACGTCTGGATACGACTCTGACAGGCGACACATACGTAAGCATCCCGTCCGATCACCTGAATCCATTCATGTCCATTGTGCATTCCGACGCGCAATTCCAGCAGGACAATGCGACACCCCATACATCCAGAATTTGCTACAGAGTGGCTCCAAGAACACTCTTCTGAATTTAAACACTTCCGCTGGCCAAGAAATTCCCCAGACATGAACATTATTGAGCATATCTGGGATGCCTTGCAACGTGCTGTTCAGAAGAGATCTCCACTCCCTCGTACTCTTACGTATTTATGGAGTGCCCTGCAGGATTCATGGTATCAGTTCCCTGAAGCACTACTTCAGAGATTAGTTGAGTTCATGCCTCGTTGCGTTGCGGCACTTCTCCGTGCTCGCGGGGGCCCTACACGATATTAGGCAGGTGTACCAGTTTCTTTGGTTCTTCGTGTAAAGTCAGTATTACTTTTGGCATTTTGTTAGTGAAATATGGCGAGGTCTGTTGCTTAGACAGAAGCCTAGGCTACGTTGAAATATGATCAGACTCAATGTTCCTTCTGTCACGTCGGCGGCTGCAACCGTTATTGGAACGGAAATACACTCCTGGAAATGGAAAAAAGAACACATCGACACCGGTGTGTCAGACCCACCATACTTGCTCCGGACACTGCGAGAGGGCTGTACAAGCAATTATCACACGCACGGCACAGCGGACACACCAGGAACCGCGGTGTTGGCCGTCGAATGGCGCTAGCTGCGCAGCATTTGTGCACCGCCGCCGTCAGTGTCAGCCAGTTTGCCGTGGCATACGGAGCTCCATCGCAGTCTTTAACACTGGTAGCATGCCGCGACAGCGTGGACGTGAACCGTATGTGCAGTTGACGGACTTTGAGCGAGGGCGTATAGTGGGCATGCGGGAGGCCGGGTGGACGTACCGCCGAATTGCTCAACACGTGGGGCGTGAGGTCTCCACAGTACATCGATGTTGTCGCCAGTGGTCGGCGGAAGGTGCACGTGCCCGTCGACCTGGGACCGGACCGCAGCGACGCACGGATGCACGCCAAGACCGTAGGATCCTACGCAGTGCCGTAGGGGACCGCACCGCCACTTCCCAGCAAATTAGGGACACTGTTGCTCCTGGGGTATCGGCGAGGACCATTCGCAACCGTCTCCATGAAGCTGGGCTACGGTACCGCACACCGTTAGGCCGTCTTCCGCTCACGCCCCAACATCGTGCAGCCCGCCTCCAGTCGTGTCGCGACAGGCGTGAATGGAGGGACGAATGGAGACGTGTCGTCTTCAGCGATGAGAGTCGCTTCTGCCTTGGTGCCAATGATGGTCGTATGCGTGTTTGGCGCCGTGCAGGTGAGCGCCACAATCAGGACTGCATACGACCGAGGCACACAGGGCCAACACCCGGCATCATGGTGTGGGGAGCGATCTCCTACACTGGCCGTACACCACTGGTGATCGTCGAGGGGACACTGAATAGTGCACGGTACATCCAAACCGTCATCGAACCCATCGTTCTACCATTCCTAGACCGGCAAGGGAACTTGCTGTTCCAACAGGACAATGCACGTCCGCATGTATCCCGTGCCACCCAACGTGCTCTAGAAGGTGTAAGTCAACTACCGTGGCCAGCAAGATCTCCGGATCTGTCCCCCATTGAGCATGTTTGGGACTGGATGAAGCGTCGTCTCACGCGGTCTGCACGTCCAGCACGAACGCTGGTCCAACTGAGGCGCCAGGTGGAAATGGCATGGCAAGCCGTTCCACAGGACAACATCCAGCATCTCTACGATCGTCTCCATGGGAGAATAGCAGCCTGCATTGCTGCGAAAGGTGGATATACACTGTACTAGTGCCGACATTGTGCATGCTGTGTTGCCTGTGTCTATGTGCCTGTGGTTCTGTCAGTGTGATCATGTGATGTATCTGACCCCAGGAATGTGTCAATAAAGTTTCCCCTTCCTGGGACAATGAATTCACGGTGTTCTTATTTCAATTTCCAGGAGTGTAGTTCGTTTGACGTCACATCTAGAGCCATAGTTCTTTGGGCGAAATATCAACTGTGAAAGATTCTCTGTATTGAGAAAAAAGAGGCAAATCCAGTTTCAACGTTCAATAACTATCAATTAGCAATATTAATAGACTGTTGCCCTCACACATACAACATTGTCAGGGGAGCATGGGAAAATAACAAATTAGCAACATTACGTGAAAACTGCAGTTTTCGCTTTATTTCTCTAAAAGCTACAAATGTCGCGTTCTTTTTCGCCTGTGGTTTACCCGAAATTTGCCTGTCCCTACTGACAAGAAAGGGAAACTACGATATTCCAAAAATATAAGATCTCCACATCGACAACCCATGCCCATTCCCAATCCCAGTGTTGGCTGGTTCGACTTCTTCAGACACTAAGTTCCCTTGCAATATACGGGTCTTTGACTGACAGTGGCATTACATTCACGTACATACTCCTCAAGCCACTGCATGGTCCGAGGGTGAGGGTTCCCTGTACCACTACTAATAATTTCCTTTCCTGTTCCACTTGCAAACAGACCGAATGAAAAATGACTGTCTCGATACCTCTCTATGAGCTCTATTTTCTCGTATCTATCCGTACGCAAAATGTGTGTTGCCGGCAGTAGTAGTCTATAGTTCTATAGTCAGCTTCAAATTCCAGTTCTCTAAATTTTCACAACAATGTTTCTTCCCTGCTGTGTTTGCGAAACATATCTGCGTGTTGGTCGATCAACCGGAAACAAATCTAGCAGGCTGCCACTGAACTGCTGCGACGTCTTCCTTTAATCCGACCTGGTGCGGAACCCAAACACTCGAGCAGTACTCAAGGTTAGGTCGTACTAGCGTTAAATATGCGGTCTCTATTGGAGATGAACCGCTCTTTCCCAAAATTCTTCCCATAGACCGAAGTCGACCATTCGCCTTTCCTCCCACGATCCTCACAAGCTCGTTCCATTTCAGATCATTTCGCAACGTTACGGCCAGATATTTGAACGTCTTGGCCGTGTCAAACTGGGCACTACTAATACTGAATGCGA
The DNA here is from genome assembly GCF_023898315.1 of Schistocerca nitens. Taxonomy (NCBI): domain Eukaryota; kingdom Metazoa; phylum Arthropoda; class Insecta; order Orthoptera; family Acrididae; genus Schistocerca; species Schistocerca nitens. Next base: position 389,352,215 of record NC_064617.1, read on the forward strand.
AGACCACGCGTTTATTTTTCCTATTCCTCTGCATTAATTTACGTTTTTCTACGTTTAGAGCATTGTATCCTCCTGCAGTCACTCAACTTCGAGACCTTCCCGTACACCACAGTATCAGCAGCCAACAACCACAGATTGCTGCTCATCCTGTCCACCAACCCATTTATATATATATATATATATATATATATATATATATATATATATATATATATAGAAAATAGTAACGATCCTGTAACATTTCCATTGTCCGCGATTCTTATACATATTTTAACAACGCGTTTCAAGAGACAATGCTCTCATCATCAGGTTGTAAAATCTATGTCATGAATTAAACGGACTAAAAAGACCAAATATCATCACCAATAGTGGGGAAGTCCATAGAGTAAAACAGAATTAAAAGTATATTGGACTGTGAGTCCTCGTCTTACATTGAAGTTGTTGACACAAGTCAATGGCCGTCCCATAGCTACCGAATATGCTGTCGACTGCGCCGGCTCGGGAGCTGTTGTGGACTGACGTGCCTAGGTGTTGTGGCGTGGTTACAGCCGTATGCTTGACGGTAACGCTATGCTATTGGGCGCCTCATTTCCTTATTGCATTGGTCTGCCATCGTTAGCCTATCGCAACTCCGTCATTGACATGCTACAAGTTTAAAGTCGCATGCCTGCCCTAAAATAATTCTAAAAACCCGCTAAAAAATCCCATTTCTTTAAAGTTATCTTGTACATTTAGCATATTGCTTTGTTTCTTTTCATGGATAGCTATCTCGAATTCCTCTAGTAAATCAAGTTTCCTCCCTTTCTTTTCTACATGCAATATTTCTACGTTGTCTTCTATGCTATTAAGGGGATGGCCTGTTTCATATATATGGTTCGCAACAGCTGATTTGTCATAATTCCCTAACCTGAACCCATCTTTATGTTCTTTATACCGGATCGCGAATGATCTTCCTGTCTGCCCTATATATTTTGCATCACAAGTTCTGCACTGAATCTTAAAAACTCCCGATCTTTCAAACTTATTTCTCTTCTCGCCAATATCGTGCTTAAGGCTATACCTCACTAGGTTATTAGCCTGAAAAGCTATTTTGACATCGTATGGCTTAAAAATATTTGCTATCTTTTGTGAGACTTTTCCGTAGTATGGCATCGTGATAATTTTCACTTTCTCTCCATCAGGTTTATTCTTTTTGCGCTTATTACTTTTCCGTAACAGTTTTTTAACCATATCTATTCTGTAACCGTTGTTCATCGCTATTCTCTTAACGGTATTAATTTCAGTCTCCCTATCTTTTTCACACATAGGTATATTGACTGCCCTATGCACGAGACTACGGAAAGCAGCTTCTTTATAAGCCTGCGGATGGCATGAATCATTCGGGATCACAGCATCAGTAGTAGTTTGTTTTCTATAAACGGAGAACGCATGTTTGTTGCCCTGCTTTTTTTTGCCCTGCTTTGCATAGGGCAGTCAATATACCTATGTGTGAAAAAGATAGGGAGACTGAAATTAATACCGTTAAGAGAATAGCGATGAACAACGGTTACAGAATAGATATGGTTAAAAAACTGTTACGGAAAAGTAATAAGCGCAAAAAGAATAAACCTGATGGAGAGAAAGTGAAAATTATCACGATGCCATACTACGGAAAAGTCTCACAAAAGATAGCAAATATTTTTAAGCCATACGATGTCAAAATAGCTTTTCAGGCTAATAACCTAGTGAGGTATAGCCTTAAGCACGATATTGGCGAGAAGAGAAATAAGTTTGAAAGATCGGGAGTTTATAAGATTCAGTGCAGAACTTGTGATGCAAAATATATAGGGCAGACAGGAAGATCATTCGCGATCCGGTATAAAGAACATAAAGATGCGTTCAGGTTAGGGAATTATGACAAATCAGCTGTTGCGAACCATATATATGAAACAGGCCATCCCCTTAATAGCATAGAAGACAACGTAGAAATATTGCATATAGAAAAGAAAGGGAGGAAACTTGATTTACTAGAGGAATTCGAGATAGCTATCCATGAAAAGAAACAAAGCAATATGCTAAATGTACAAGATAACTTTAAAGAAATGGGATTTTTTAGCGGGTTTTTAGAATTATTTTAGGGCAGGCATGCGACTTTAAACTTGTAGCATGTCAATGACGGAGTTGCGATAGGCTAACGATGGCAGACCAATGCAATAAGGAAATGAGGCGCCCAATAGCATAGCGTTACCGTCAAGCATACGGCTGTAACCACGCCACAACACCTAGGCACGTCAGTCCACAACAGCTCCCGAGCCGGCGCAGTCGACAGCATATTCGGTAGCTATGGGACGGCCATTGACTTGTGTCAACAACTTCAATGTAAGACGAGGACTCACAGTCCAATATACTTTTAATTCTGTTTTACTCTATGGACTTCCCCACTATTGGTGATGATATTTGGTCTTTTTAGTCCGTTTAATTCATGACATAGATTTTACAACCTGATGATGAGAGCATTGTCTCTTGAAACGCGTTGTTAAAATATGTATAAGAATCGCGGTTGAATGCTAGCAGTGATAATCAGTATAACGACAACTGCTACCTCGACTCCATAATGGATTATATAAAAAAAAAAATTTCCATTGTCTCTGGTGAACACTCGCTGTCCAGGACAACGTACTGCGTTCTGTAAGTAGTCTTGGAGCCACTCACATATCTCGGAACCTATTCCGTTAAATGCAAGCTAAGTAAGGGGCCAGCGCCGTAGAGTACTCTTTGTAAAATCGATTCGGGATTTCATCCGGATCTGGCGAGTTATTTGTTTTCAACTCTTTCAGTTGCTCCTCTTCGCCGTGGATGCTTATTACTACGACATCCGTATGGGACTCAGTGCGATGGTCAAACGACGATATGTGTCTACGATTCTCCTGCATGAAAGATTTCTTAAACCTGAAATTTAAAACTTCGGCTTTCGTTTTGCTATCTTCTGATGTCACCCCAGACTCACTAGGCACATACTTGTCCAGACCACAATTTAAAATCTGTTTAAACTTTGTTCATAATTCCTTTACGTCCATCATTCTGGAACTAAATTATGTCAGTTCTTGTGTAAGTGAGAAGCTAACAACTGCTTATCTTCTGTTTCTACCAGAAACACCCTCTTAGCCTTCTTGACACATTCATTAACTTTTGTAACCATAGTCGCTGTGATGACATCGTGATCATTAATGCCCGCCTCTATAGTGACACAGTAGATAGGGTCGGCCTATTTGTAGCTACAAGGTACAAGATATTTCCATTGCGAGACATCTGGCGAACTAGCTACTCACGGAAGCGTCCTAGTCTATATACTGTAGGTTACAGTCGCTTGATCTGGGTATTTACGCGCTACTGACAATTAACTTGGTTTCACCTACTCTTATTATACACGACCAGATAAATTCAACGTCACATTCGATTTGAACCGCAATAGAGACAATATTTTTGTCAACTGCTATGAGCACTCCCCCGCCATTGGCGTCTAATCTGTCATTACGTACTGGTTGGACGTAGTCTCCTCCAAAATACAAATTCCATTACGTAACCGCTACGTCACCTCGGTCGGTATATGTTATCAGATAATTTGCGCCAGTTGTGACTTGGATAAATACGACACGAAAGAAGCAAAGCCAGGAAGAAAATATTTCTGGTTGTTGTGGTGATGAGGGTGCTTCTCAAAGGTTAAATATGTATTTTTCTGATTTTTCGGATTATCATGACTTTCCATCTGTAATAAAGTCGAGATGAAGTGCGCGCCTAGCGATGAGAACATCGCAATGATGTCCCGTTCTCAGGTGTCAGACCGTTCATTCAGTGCAAATGAAAAATGGAGCGGAAGTCTTTTCTTCAACAGTACATTTTGATTTGTGTTAGTATTCTTGAATAAGTATTTCTTGATTTCCTTGCCCCGTCAAATTTGTTTGTAAACTCAACATTCCAACGACGTGATCGTAAACATCAAGTATTAACTGTGATACTAATAGGACAAGTGGTAGATACGTATGTAGTTGCCCAAAATATGTCCTGGAAGCGTTACGAAGTCATGGAAACTCCATATGCTGTCAGAGGTGTTTACAATGTGTGTGATCGAGAAAAGTTAGTAACGACGCTGATTCCACTAAGTTGTGGCTAACGCAGGAGATTTATTTCTCTGTAGCCATTCAGCATCGAGCGCCTGCTTCCATGCTTCGCCAAGGATGCTGTATCAGTTAAAGTCATCCTGGTGTCAAAGACTTCTTAGATGACAGAATCGCAGTAAGTTGGTGCATGGAATGAAATTTTCCATTCATGAATTATGACCGTATGTTCGTTTATAAGTCTGTATTCAGCAGATTTGTCAACATCGCTTCTGTACAGACCTGTAGTGTGTGGTTCATAAAATGCGACGTCGTTAGTTATTGGTACCGACTGTTAAGTTAGACACATTGTATGCAGAGAAATGAAATTAGTTCACAGGTGATCACAGACGATGCTGTCAAAGGCACATAACATGTAAGAATTTCTATTGTGGTGCACTCTGAAAGATGATTTGTACATTTCTGATCTTTGTAGTCCGGTATTGTCTTTGGTATGCGGAGTCGGTCTGCATCGTGACTAAGTTGGCAACTAATATGGAGATATAGCCCTGGATCTCGCCGAAGCCTTCAGTGGAATTATTGTCAGCGCCTTTAGCCACATGGATTAGTTCGTCCGCTGTAGTGCTGCAACGTGTGTTGGAACACCTCACTTATCGCAAAACCATCTAAAACATGTATCTGAAATAGTCCAGACAAAGAGTTTGTTCAATAATATACTCCACTCACCAAGAACGAAATCATGCAACCACGTGTATTAAAGTGACTATTATTTAGGCTAAATAGCACAGAATTTGTTGGGTCAAGGCGGCCAAATAGCAGGCGTCATGGGGCAGGCCTCTGTCTGGAGTTTCTGCTATCTGAAATGCGAGGAATGCATACATATTGATTAGTGTTTTCCTGAGCAAGTCCTTCATGGTGCAGCTTTGTCGCCGGGGGCTATGTGTAATAATAACTAGGTAATGCACTGTCTAACAGAGACCTAAACTTGACTGGGTCGGCTGACGAGACATGCTAAATATGCTGTGCTAAATGAAAATACAGATTTCGTACCACTGACTTTTCTAATCTAGCACCTAGCGTGTTATCGACGACCTTCACTTCACTGAAGTACAGAACATAAGGAAACTTGACACGACATTTACGGATAAAATCTAAGATAAATAACCAGAGCAGGTCAGTAGGAAGGACACCTGATTTCGCAATATAAGTTGTGCCCTACGACCCAGATGAAAGCTAGAAATGTTTCTGTAAAACATCTGTTTGCATTGATACATAAAGACATATAAAATTTTGAGTCTAAGAAGAGCAGTTGTTTCGACAGTGAGTGACCTTGGACCGATATTTAGTTGATTCCGATCGCTACCAACTTTAGGTCTCAGTACTGTGTGCTAGTACTCTGACATTGTTATAGCTGTATTCGTTTCGCTGGTACATTCGCCCTGTGAGTGTGATCATATACAGAGTACCTCTACTTTCCCGTATTTAAATCTAACAAGATAATTTCGTTTAAGAATATGCGTCTTGGATGACTATGTTGGCTGCACAGGGAATGCTGTGAGTGCAGACCGAGACCATACGACTTGGATCGAAACATTTACACTCGTCAACCACCGCGCAGAGAGTCTATTTAGAATTAACAGTTAGTACACAGTTCTTACGAACTTTCAGTGCGTAGTGGGCTGGGTCTATTGCTTTTTCTCTAGAGAAAGAGTCACACTGAAAGTCATCCCTTCCGTAGTACGACTCCAGCGTCATAATTTTGGTTTTTTAGTTATTAACAAATACGACTGTTATATCTGCCATCAACACAAAACTACAGACTCGTTATTTTTTTTTTACGTGCGTTACACAATGTAATTCCTGGAGTCTTATATTGGAAAGGAGATCAGATATTACAACGTTGTAGTTGGGGTGCCACAGCATTCGTTTGAAGGGAAGGTATGGAAAACCTGATTCTCGATGGCGCATTATTAGGGCCTCAACTCGTCTCCTCCTGACGACGAGGTCAGTGCCGCAAGTTCTGTGCTACTTTTCGGTGTGTGTAACTATATACTTTTCTTCAGGACGACTTTTCCCTTTGCTGGTATATATACAAGGCAAGAAAAAAATGAGATGAAAAATCTCGAACAGCGAATAGCTGCAGATATTTAGACAAATGCTTGTGCCGCCTTCTCTTCCTACAATGTAGCATTCCGTTTGCGAGCCGTGACGGTCCCAGCTGAAAGGGTATTTAATTTAGGCAATGAAACCCCTATGTTTCTAGCTGAAAGAAGGATGAACAATCGTGGCCCTGTGAATAAAACTGCACCGCTTTAGCGAAATAAGTGAGTATAAAACCATTTACAAAAATTAGGAAATATTCTCTCTAAGTAAAAATACTTCAACTAATTGATGTTTTCCTGGAGTTAAATCGTTAACGTGAATAACGTGAATGACAAAATACGGTGTCTTCCATATAAAATGAACATATGTATTATTTCGGAAATGGTTCAGTGCATCGGAACAAGATTTTAGGACCAAGACAGTAGATAAAATGGCAATCACTTTGCTGTTTTGATAAACGCTCTTTTTTAAAGAAAAAAAGCGTAGTTTAGCTGAAAAACCTACAGAGTTTCAAACGGGATGTTCAGCTTCTCGAGGGAATTTTAAAACGTCCTTAAAATAGCAAATTGTTACTATACCGCGAATGTTTGCAGAGCTAGTTTTCCAAAAACAGGCATTAAATGTGATGAACAAGGCCGGGGGTACAGCCCACTTTCATCTCCATCGCACCATAAATGGGCAAAACTACATTGTGTTGTAAACTTTGTTTCTACTGTTTAACACTTTCTTCTCCCTTTGTAATTCGTTACACATGTGGCGAGATCCTCTGACGTACAGTAGGTGTGAGTTGATTCATGGCCTGCCTATACGCACAAACGTCACTCACCCACATTTTTGTGAATCGCCATAACACGACCATCATGTTATGAGAGCATGTACAGTGTGCAGTTGGGAAGAATGCCTGTGAAGGATGGGGTGGTGAGCTGGAAAAAGCTCTTCCCCTTGCTCCCTTCCGCCCCGCCGTTGTCAATCATGGTTGTGGGCCGTCCGAATAATATTGGCGTACCTGCAGACTTCGTACTCAGCTTTGAATTTAAGGTACATCAGTTTACTTTATTTTACAAGCGCCGCTCCAGTAAGGAGGAAGAAATTTAAACCGAAACTTTCTCGTAGGGGCCACGACCACGTACTAAACAAGAATGAGATGAGAAATCCTACTATTATCCATGGTTTAGGTCAACAAAACTAAATGTGGATCGCGACGATATATTTCTATAGTTTCATACACAGTATCAGCATTAATAAATTATTGGTGCAGTAGGTAATGATCCCATGGAGTATGGAGGATCTACATCTACATCTACATCTACATCTATACTCCGCGAGCCACCTTACGGTGTGTGGCGGAGGGTACTTATTGTACCACTATCTGATCCCCCCTTCCCTGTTCCATTCACGAATTGTGCGTGGGAAGAACGACTGCTTGTAAGTCTCCGTATTTGCTCTAATTTCTCGGATCTTTTCGTTGTGATCATTACGCGAGATATATGTGGGCGGTAGTAATATGTTGCCCATCTCTTCCCGGAATGTGCTCTCTCGTAATTTCGATAATAAACCTCTCCGTATTGCGTAACGCCTTTCTTGAAGTGTCCGCCACTGGAGCTTGTTCAGCATCTCCGTAACGCTCTCGCGCTGACTAAATGTCCCCATGACGAATCGCGCTGCTTTTCGCTGGATCATGTCTATCTCTTCTATTAATCCTACTGAAGTTATTTTGGAATTATTAATGTACTGAAAAGGTGAGGTGATTTAGTATATTTACGTCATTCGAACCTCTTCTTGAGAGTCACAGTTACAGTGCTGACGTAATAGCATTCAGCATAAAGTTTTTATAAGTGGACATACCCGTTTTATCTAGAGCACGTCGCAATGCACACGCCGCATACTTGCCCGTGCATTTTTCTCAGCTGTGGAGAGTGCCGACCACGCGGACCAACTGTAAAAGTTGCAGCTACCTCTGGGCAGGGATTTAGGAAGCTTAAGCTCTCTGGAATATTTTTTTTAATTGGCTTTCGTAGCGTGCCCATACAGCCATCTCAACAGTGGAAGTCATTTCTCGCGATACGAACGTAAGGACAGCGCAACACCCAGTCCCAAAGCGGAGAAAATCTACGACATGGCCGGGAATCGAACTTGGGCCCCTTCGGTTAACAATCCACAGTGCTAACCGCGCAGCTATCGAGGCGGAAGAAGCTCCTTCCACTAGGAAAGAGTTAACACCGTCTGCTTTTGGGAAGCGAGTGTGAATCCATGATTGTGGTCCAACCGCTGAACACAGGTGGCTGGCCTTGCGAAATGATCATTTCCTGCGGGAATGGAAAACCAAAGAAGATAAAGCGATTAGAGAGTATGCCTAGTCTACATAAAGATTTCAAGGGTCATTGTCTGGCCACTGACGGAGCTGGTGGATGGCTGCGGGAGAGTTGCTGAGAAGTCTATCACCTGCGAGGCACACATGAAGCACTGTGGAAGAAACTGCCTAAGCTTCTCAAGGAGGAGAACTCCCTGCCTGCTTTGTGAATGACGCTATTAATTACCTGCAGCTAGCAGGAAAACAGCTTTTGTAGATAATTGTATGAGTCAGTCAAATGTTTCTGTCTGGTTCAACAGAATTAAAAATAGCCTCGAATAATGTGAAGATGAACCATGGTCCGGCCGGCCGATGTGGCCGTGCGGTTCTAGGCGCTTCAGTCTGGAACCGCGTGACCACTACGGTCGCAGGTTCGAATCCTGCCTCGGGCATGGATGTGTCTGATGTCCTTAGGTTAGTTGGGTTCAAGTAGTTCTAAGTTCTAGGGGACTGATGACCACAGATGTTAAGTCCCATAGTGCTCAGAGACATTTGAACCATGAACCATGGTCCAGTCGTCCTTCCACCTAAAAAAAGAATGAAATTGTTGTGAAAGTTCGCGACTTAGTGTGCTCTGGTAGTAGACTTGCAGTTAGGGAGATAGCCGATGTACTTAATTAAAGCAGTTCAGTCAATTTTAACTGAAGATCTGAACATGCGTCGAGTGTCCGCAAAATTCATTCCAAAAGCGTTGTCAAGTGACCAGAGACAATACTGACTTGGAGTGTGCCAAGAACTGATTAATCAGACTAAAAATGACTCATATTTGTTAAAAAGGGTAACTACAGGTGAAGAATCGTCGGTATATGGATATTGCAGTCTTCGCAGTGGAAGACTCCAGGTTCACCACGACCGAAGAAAGCACGTCAAAGTCGGTCGAAGGTGAAGACAATGTTGGTGATTTTTTTCGATTCTACAGGTATTGTGCATCATGAATTTACCCCTGGAGGACAGACAATTAACCAGGAATACTACAAATGAGCCCGCATCTCGTGGTCGTGCGGTAGCGTTCTCGCTTCCCACGCCCGGGCTCCCGGGTTCGATTCCCGGCGGGGTCAGGGATTTTCTCTGCCTCGTGATGGCTGGGTGTTGTGTGATGTCCTTAGGTTAGTTAGGTTTAAGTAGTTCTAAGTTCTAGGGGACTGATGACCATAGATGTTAAGTCCCATAGTGCTCAGAGCCATTTGAACCATTTTTTTACTACAAATGAGTCCTTGAGCGTTTGCGCGAAAATGTGTGGAAGAAAAGGCCTGCATTGTGGAATGACAGGAGTTGGATGCTACACCATGACAATGCTCCGGCTCATCACGCCTTCTCCATCATTGAATTTTTCACCAAATTCAAAATTCCTGTGCTTCCACACCCGCCATATTCCCCTGACTTGGCCCCTGCAGACTTCAACCAGTTCCGTAAACTGAAATTTTCACTGAAAGGGAAGCGATTTGACTCGATTGAAGACATCCAGGCAAATACGGAGAGTGTCCTCAACACACTTCAGGAAAACAATTTCCAGGGATGTTTCCATAAGTGGAAACACCGTTGGAGTCGGTGTGTGCAGCCAGAAGGAGACTATTTTGAAGGAGATGCATCACAGTAGCATTTAAGGACCACCATTGTACAATTAGAAGCCCATCCTTAAAACTTTCCAATCACACCTCGTATATCCCCTTCGACGATCGTCAGTTCTCTTGCTGCCGAAATAGCAAAACTTAGAGTTGTCAGCAGGGAAGAAGTGAGAACAAAATGAGCGATCAGCAGGGCTCAGTGACGTCGCACGCAGCCATTGGATGTTACCTGAGCAACAGATCGATCAGGGACATTTGAGCCCTTCCAAACGTGCTCAAGTAGACTGTGATTGTGTAGCGAAAACGGGAAGGAACAGCGATAGCTGAAACAAGACAGACCTCATATACTGACGGACAGAGACCGTCGAGCATTGCGTAGGAGGCCGGCCGGTGTGGCCGTGCGGTTCTAGGCGCTTCAGTTTGGAACCGCGTGACCGCTATGGTCGCAGGTTCGAATCCTGCCTCGGGCATGTATGTGTGTGATGTCCTTAGGTTAGTTAGGTTTAAGTAGTTCTAAATTCTAGGGGGCTGATGACCTCAGGTGTTGAGTCCCATAGTGCTCAGAGCCATTTGAACCATTTTTGAACCATTGCGTAGGATGCTCAGAAAAATCGCACGAAAGCAGCGCAAGCAATCACTCGTGAGATCATAACCAGCAGTCCAATTAGCGCAGCGAGTGTGCATTGAGAGTTAAAAGTAATGAGGCCAAAGGTCGAGCAGTTCTTCTTCATAAGCTACTTATTTCTTTAGTCAATGCTAAGCGATGATCGAGGTGGTGTAAAGAGGGACTCCACTGGACAATGGATGACTGGAGTGATTTAGAGTAATGTATCACGCTATACTCTGCGGCAATCCGATGGAAGCGTTTGGCTTTCGCTAATGGTTGGAGATCATTACCTGCCCTCACGTGTAGTATCAGTAGTGAAGTACGGAGCAGGTGGTGTTATCATAGAGCGGTGTTTTTCGTGATGATGATCTGGTCCCCTTATTGACTTAAGAAAAATCGAGACGCGGAAGGATAACGCGTACTACAATTAGGAAACGATGATTGTATCAGCATGACAGTACACCCTGTCATAAGGCAGCAACTGTGGGTCAACTGTTTACGGACATTCACACTCCTGAAATGGACTGGCCTGCCCAGAGTTCCGACCTGAACCCAATGAAACACAACCGGGAAGAGTAAGACCATGACTGCGGTCGAGTCTCCAGCGGATACCTAATTTAATTATTGAGGTGCAATGAGCTGCCATTCCTCCGCAGACAATCAGGCAACTCATTGAAAGAACCGCAGCAGAGTTTTAGCCGTCATAAAGGGAACGGTGAACACTCTACGTGCTAATGTCCATTAATATGTGTTGGGGCACTATTGATCAGGCAGTGTGTAGGTATTCTAGCTATCGATGGTGGCACAAAGGATGACCTAACAAGACAGGTTCTCAGCGATGCCCAACCTGTATGCTTGAAATATTTTCTTTGAACAGTGTTGCTCAGCTTCAGGTTCCTTAAGGGGGGACGTTGATGAAATTGACCAAAAAGGTCAACTTTTGATTTATTTTTTATTTGTTAGTACAACTCATGGACAATAAGTTCCCAAAGTTTTAATCTTGAAATAGCATCCGAAGTGCCTGAAAATTAATTAAAAGTGTGACGCGGTCTCCTGCCACGCCAACCTCAGAGGGATAACATCCCCTACATTGACACGGAGAGGCTTCCCAATTGTATCCTGGATCTTGTCAAGCCCACTTACAGGTTTCTGGCCGATCCTGCGCTACTCAAATTGTGTGTTCATGGGAAAATCCAAAATCCAAATGAGTCTCTAAATTCACTCATATGGAAACGATGCCCTAAAAGCACACTTGCATCTGCTACAGTTGTCAGAATTGCAACTTATGATGCAGTTATATTTAATGATGGGAAGGTATTAGAAAGAATGGGCTTCAAGATAGGAAATTTTACTCAAGACATCCTGAGAAAAATAGATTTACAACGCGTCTCTGCAGCCGGAAAGTCAGTTGAAGACCTGGTAAAGGAAAGAAGATAGACAAGAAGAAACCAGAAGAGAAGCCTTGAAGGGAAAGAGGACCCAGAGTACAAATATGGTGCCTTCTGAAGAAGTCACATAAGGAAAAATGTTAGGATGAACGTTAAATTGCATTTCCTGAGAAGTTCGTTTTTTAAAGTTTATGTACCTTTTCCTCAGATTCTATGAATGCTAGAAGTATGAAATTTTGTACACATATTTCTGAAATCTAATAGACGTTGTCTCAAGAGAAAATTTTGAAATTCTGATTGCAAGCTGAGATATGGGGCAAAGTGCTTGGAATTTTGCATGAATTTAAAATTGTACTTGTGGAATTATGATTAAAAATGATGAAAAATCTCCTATTTGACCTGTTCCAAAAACCTCATGAGAGAAGCTTACAACATATAAAGAGATAAAACAAATAAATTTTTGTAGAAATCTCTTGAATGCTTTTTGAGAAAAAGGAACATACATTATTTTTTGAAAATAAAATTTCAAATTTCATTCAAAAAAAGTTAAATAAATATAATCAAAGGATTTTATATGTAAATGTGTTACTTTCATGTAAAGCATGGTACAAAATTTCATTGCCATACCTCCAAAACTGTGGATTTGTTGCATTTTGAAATAGTTTGTGTTTTTCATCAACGTCCCCCCTTAATGAACGGTATCGTGAACCCACCAAAAGCTATTGTAATCTGTGTTCTTTCATAGACCAGTGGGCGTCTTCAGGTCACGGAGTAATATCCCATCAAGTTAAAAGGAGGTGTCTTATCGTCAAATAAACAATTGTTTTGAGTTGCAGTATCTGTCACATATAGTACATTCATGTACGTGTGATAATGGAGGCATGTACATGTGACAACTGCTGAAATTGGAAACATATGTTTGACGCCAAGGAACCTTCCTTTAATGTGATACAGAGTAAATCTATGACTTGAAGATGGTTGCTTGACCGAAACTTGTTGTCTGTGAACAAGTATATATTAGAGTAGCTTTTGGTTCGCTCCGCAGCTGAGCGGTAAGTACAGCTGACTGCCATGCAGGAGACCCGTGTTAGATCCCAGCTAATGCCAGGGATTTTGCCAAAGTTTGAGGACTGGAAAGGATCCACATAGCCTCGTGAAGCCAACTGAGCAGCTACTCGACCGATTATCAGCGATCTCAAGGTCAAGAAGTGCGACAGCGGGAGGGTTGACCCCACGCGCCTCCATACCGCATCCGATGACGCCACTGGCAGACGATGAGACGGCGATCAGTCGGGCCCGATTGTCGCGTCCAAGGCCACAACGCGGAACTTTAACAGCAGCATTTGACGGTCCGCGGTGCTGTTCTTTGAACTATACGCCTGAATACCTGAACAAATTTTCTGTTAACAAGCCGAAAATACACTGGCGAGATGAAAGTCACGGGACAGCCAAATGCACAAATACAGATGGCGGTAATAGCGTTTACGCAAGGTATAAAACAGCAGTCATCGGCAAGAGCTGTCATGTGTACTCTGATGATTCATACGGAAAGGTCTCCGATGTGATTATGCCCGCACGACAGGAATTAACAGACTCTGAATGGGAAATATTAGATGGAGCTAGACGCATAGTACATTGTGTTTCGTAAATCGTTAGGGAATTTAATATCCCGAGATCCGACGGCCTTGACTTAACGACCGACAGTAGCGGCGTTTTCACACAGCTAAGACAAACAACACTGCTTGTAATAACCGCAGAAATCAATGTGGGACGTACGACGAAAGTATCCGTTAGGACAGTGTGGCGAAACTGGACGTTAATGGGCTGTGGCAGCAGACGACCGATGCGAGTGTCTCTATTAACAATACATCGCCTGCAGCGCCTCTCCTCGGCTCATGATTATATCGAGTGGACCCTAGACGATTGCAGTACCGTGGCCTGGTCAGATGGGTCCTGATTTCAGTTCGTAAGAGCCGGCCGATGTGGCCGAGCGGTTCTAGGCGCTGCAGTCTGGAACCGCGCGACCGCTACGGTCGCAGGTTCGAATCCTGCCTCGGGCATGGGTGTGTGTGATTTCCTTAGGTTAGTTAGGTTTAAGTAGTTCTAAGTTCTAGGGGACTGATGACCTTAGAAGTTAAGTCGCATAGTGCTCAGAGCCATTTGAACCAGTTCGTAAGAGCTGGTGATAGGATTCGAATGAGGCGCAGACACCACGAAGACTCAAGTTGTCAGCAAGGCAACGTGCAAGCTGTTGGTGGCTTCAAAATTGTGTGGGCTGTGTTTACATCGAACGGACTGCATCAAAAAATGGCTCAAATGGCTCTGAGCACTATGGGACTTAGCGGCTGAGGTCATCAGTCCCCTAGAACTTAGAACTACTTAAACCTAACTAACCTAAGGACATGACACACATCCATGCCCGAGGCAGGATTCGAACCTGCCACCGTAGCGGTCGCGCGGTTCCAGACTGAAGCATCTAGAACCACTCGGCCACCGGCCGGCGAACAGACTGGATCCTCTCGTCCAACTGAACCGAAGAGTGACTGGAAGCGTTCGGTTACTTCATATGCAGCGATTCATGGACTACAATTATTAAAGACAATGCGCCCTGTCACTGGGCCACAAAATTTCGCGATTGGTTTGAAGAACACTCTGAACAATTCGAGAGAACGATTGTGCCACCTAGACCGCCCAACGTGAATCCATCAAACATTTATAGGACATAATAGAGAGGTCATTTCGTACACAGAATCCTGCACAGACAACACTGCCGGAATTATGGGCGCCTATAAAGGCAGCTTGGCTAAATATTTCTGCAGGGGACTTCCAACGACTTGTTGAGTCCATACCACGTCGTGTTGCTGCACTACGGTGGGCAAAAGGAGGTCCGGCACGATATTAGAAGGTATTCCGTGACTTTTGTCACCTCAGTGTATAAATTACGTGAAATATCATGTTTTTAAGTGACGTGAAGTTTATAGGTTACATATTTATTTGTAGTGATTTATGAATAGAAGGGACCTTAAATCCAGGAGGCGATTGTTGGCACTACCTTTACCTGGTTAATCACGATTGATCACGTACCAGGATTTGCTGTAATACCTTATCGTGTAGACTTCATTTTGTTTGTTATAGTATTGTAACAGTTCGTGTGTTGCGTTTTTGAAGCAGAGGCGGGAACCAATCAGGCTTTTTCGTCCACAGGTGTGAGAATACATGTCAAACCGACACACCTGGTATACTAGACTAATTACAGTAAATTTAGCTTACTAATTTCATCTGAGTCTAACAAACATTCTTCTGCAAATATGGTAAGACATTATATCATTGCTCTCTACTTTTAGAGATTCATCGAGTGTCGTCAGGAGAATTTCTCCGCCTTACATCAAAATAAAAAGTGAGCTACAACAAGTCTGTACCCTCCACAAGAATTTTACGAATGTGATCCATGTAGCAAAAAACACTTATTTTTAACTTATGACTTGCTTGGAAGGTTTCGATATCTTAAACCGTGTGGCAGATAGCAGAATGCAGGGTGAACGACCTGTGTTGCTTCTGCAACAAAAGATATTAGTGTCGTTAGTCAAACAGGGTGTCCGAGGCGGAACAGTCGATATTTCTACATGTGATAGGATGGATCATTCGAAGTAAAAATGTATAGTAAACATTGGCTCTAAAAATCATACCTTAAGAGCTAGGAGCACTTCTTCATGCTCGCTACTGTGAAACACATCTCTTCTACTGAACGAGGGCTCATAGCCCTTTAGGTATGCATTTTAGAACCTATGTTTACTCCACAATTTTTTCTTCTTTTGGCCTATTCTACATCCTAAAATATGGAAGGCGAAGTTGCAGTGGACGAGATTTATTTTACAGTATCGACGAAGAAGTGTTCACAGCTATTAATGTACGCATTTTAGAACCCATGTTTACTAGATTTTTTTGCTTCGGGTGATCGTTCCTCTCACATCGCTAAATATTGTCCATCCCCATTGGGACATCCTGTATACTTCTGAACAGAGACAACGAGGAGAATACACCATACGCAATGTGGAATGCTACTCTGTCATCACCAATCCGTTTTCCAGGTACTACACAATTTGATTTGAGCTGTTTGCAAGGTCCAGCAATCCGGATTAATGTTCCGCAATATCATCTCTCAGGTTGATTGATTACCTGTGCACATTGTAATGGAACTTGAATTACGTAACCATTACGGCACCTCACCTGAACCTCTTGATACCAGCAATACTACTGTGTTTCTGTAAAGTAGTTGACATATTTTTGAGACAACTTTCAGATTTGATTTCATTAACGTAGAGGCACTTTGATACATCGATATGTTTATATTGCAATGATATTATTCTTATGTGTATTCTTTCTTTTGTCACTATGATCTTTGACGTACTTGAAACTCTTGATTTTTGGGCGCGTAAGCAGTTGTTAGAGAGTTGGACCTTGAAAAAGTCAAGTCTTGGACGTCATGTTGGAAAGACGCATATTGTAGTCAGCTTATAAAATGTGAACTTTAACAGTGAGGAAGATGTTTTCAAGTATGTTTTGTATTGTGAAGTGGTGTTTTGTGTGTTACATGATACTGCAGCAAAAGTAATAAAAAAGGAAGTGTAACTTAAATTCGGAGTGCTGATTATTTTTTTACATCACCATTGTGCTGACTTTGAAAGGTTTAATCTTCAAGAATGGTTTGTGAAGATAGCAGAATAAAACCTAGGCCTCTTTGCATCCGAGCTTGGAATCATCACCACCTAGATTTTTGACGATTGAACCATGATTTTACAACGAGACCAGCGTGGGAAACACGAAAAGATGAGTGCCTAGTTTATTCATAATTATATGAAATGACTTTATTAACTGTGCACTAATGACATCTGCCACATAACAACTTTGTTGTTGCCCGAAAATGCAGTATTTAGCAGCGTGAGCAACACCACAGTCATTATTAAATTTTGACCTTTGTTGTGGTAGGGTTGTAAGAACATTCAGGTGTTCAGTCGAGTTGTTATTCCATTTTATGCTCTCTGCCACTCGAAAGTACTTCATTAATGTTCCGCAAATTTTAACTAAAAACATTCTTCTCCACGGCTACACTTTGAAGAGTGCCACCGCAAACTCCGTAAATTCCCTATTGTCTGCTGCACGTGCTACCGAATGATATATTACTACGCGAGAAAAATTTGTAAATACAGGCAGGTGGATAGCGCGATTGTAAGGGAAACGATAATTCGTCCGTGTTTCTTGCGGTGTTGAAAATGTCACGGGTGAAATGTCGCGAGTCGCGGCAGGGGTGAACAGTGGGAACGCATTTTTAAATCGAGCAAGATCTCTGGCTGCTGCGTGCTCGCGCTCAGTGCCATTGATCACGCTATTTTCTCAAGGGCCGCCGCGTTAGTCACGGTTGGACCTCGCTACCGGCACGGCATGCTTAATAACAACGCTCAGACCATGCAAGTTCCTCGTGCCAGGCATTGATCCCCTTCAGCCGCTAATTTTTAACCTCGGGCCTCGTTCACATGGCCACTCGTGTAATGCGGCATTGGAAATTTCCATAATACATTTTAACTGCCTAATTATTCGACTCGAAATGCCCAGGGAGCCATTCTAATGGGCCAATACGGGCAACCTTAGCACATATAGGGTAGATCAGTTAGCCGTTCGAGGACCTTCCTACACGTCAGATGTCTTTCTCCCCTTATTTTAATAGACGGAGAGGACTATATAGCCTTACAGCAGCAGTTCTGACTCAGAATAATGCGGTGAGCTGCAATGGTAACGGCACAATATCAAATTTTGAACCTGCAATCTATTAGTGCAATTTGAAGACTCTTTAAGCCTCAAATTTATATACAAATGAACATTGCTTGCGGAATGGTAATCGAGACTTTTGCTTTCATGGACACTGCTTCACCTACTCAACTATCCGGGTTCACCTGATAGCCATACTCAAAACTTCAGTCTACATCTACATCTACATTTATACTCCGCAAGCCACCCAACTGTGTGTGGCGGAGGGCACTTTACGTGCCACTGTCATTACCTCCCTTTTCTGTTCCAGTCGCGTATGGTTCGCGGGAAGAACGACTGCCGGATAGCCTCCGTGCGCGCTCGAATCTCTCTAATTTTACATTCGTGATCTCCTGAGGAGGTATAAGTAGGGGGAAGCAATATATTCACTCCAGAAACGCACCCTCTCGAAACCTGGCGAGCAAGCTACACCGCGATGCAGAGCGCCTCTCTTGCAGAGTCTGCCACTTGAGTTTGCTAAACATCTCCGTAACGCTATCACGGTTACCAAATAACCCTGTGACGAAACGCGCCGCTCTTCTTTGGATCTTCTCTATCTCCTCCGTCAACCCGATCTGGTACGGATCCCACACTGATGAGCAATACTCAAGTATAGGTCGAACGAGTGTTTTGTAAGCCACCTCCTTTGTTGATGGACTGCATTTTCTAAGGACTCTC
Source organism: Schistocerca nitens (assembly GCF_023898315.1). Classification (NCBI taxonomy): domain Eukaryota; kingdom Metazoa; phylum Arthropoda; class Insecta; order Orthoptera; family Acrididae; genus Schistocerca; species Schistocerca nitens. Next base: position 389,370,802 of record NC_064617.1, read on the forward strand.
CAAATGAATCTCAACCTGTTACCCGCCTTACCAACAATTAATTTTATATGATCATTCCACTTCAAATCGTTCCGCACGCATACTCCCAGATATTTTACAGAAGTAACTGCTACCAGTGTTTGTTCCGCTATCATATAATCATGCAATAAAGGATCCTTCTTTCTATGTATTCCCAATACATTACATTTGTCTATGTTAAGGGTCAGTTGCCACTCCCTGCACCAAGTGCCTATCCGCTGCAGATCTTCCTGCATTTCGCTACAATTTTCTAATGCTGCAACTTCTGTATACTACAGCATCATCCGCGAAAAGCCGCATGGAACTTCCGACACTATCTACTAGGTCATTTATATATATTGTGAAAAACAATGGTCCCATAACACTCCCCTGTGGCACGCCAGAGTTTACTTTAACGTCTGTAGACGTCTCTCCATTGAGAACAACATGCTGTGTTCTGTTTGCTTAAAACTCTTCAATCCAGCCACACAGCTGATCTGATATTCCGTAGGCTCTTACTTTGTTTATCAGGCGACAGTGTGGAACTGTATCGAACGCCTTCCGGAAGTCAAGGAAAATAGTATCTACCTGGGAGCCTGTATCTAATATTTTCTGGGTCTCGTGAACAAATAAAGCGAGTTGGGTCTCACACGATCGCTGTTTCCGGAATCCATGTTGATTCCTACAGAGTAGATTCTGGGTTTCCAGAAACGACATGATACGCGAGCAAAAAACATGTTCTAAAATTCTACAACAGATCGACGTCACAGATATAGGTCTATAGTTTTGTACATCTGCTCGACGACCATTCTTGAAGACTGGGACTACCTGTGCTCTTTTCCAATCATTTGGAACCTTCCGTTCCTCTAGAGACTTGCGGTACACTGCTGTAAACGTACCTCTCTCGCACCTTCTAAACTCCGCAACCCACTATCCACTGCAGACTGACAGATTTACTCTGACAACACTCTAACTTATTAATAACTCTACACTTCATTACCATTTCCATCGTTGCACACAACAAAATAGTTAATATAGGAACATTTGTTTTCAAAATCAGCTCTATTCAGGTATTTAAGTAATGCAGCGAGTGTTGTCGCTACATTTCCAGATCAGCGCTCGGAGAAGATATTTCTGTCAAATATTTATATCACGAATTTGCGAATGTGTCGAAGCCATTTATTTATCAATCCAGTTGTTGTTTACCCTTTCTTTGCTCCACTTTTAGAACTAAATTATCCATAGTTATGGGAAGACCTAAGTTTAACGTGTAACTCAAACCGATTCGACTGTGATAGCTGTACAAATAAATAAAAATAACTGGTTCTGACAATGAGCTAAATTCTGAACTCTGGCCATTGATCGTGCAGTTTCAAGCAAACTAGCGCACTGATTGAGTCGTAGGGGGAGCACCAAGGATCGGCTTGGGTCAGATTTCCAATGGCTTAAGGGGAACGCCGAATCGGTTCATTTACTACAATTCCCGCAGATATACTCTCCGTTGCGTAACTAGCTGTGGTAGCGCTCTGTCTGTAATGACCACGATGTCACTGAGATATATAACTCTCATCTCCATCAACCTTTGCCATTTGGGCTACACATCCGTAGTTTTTTCAGTGTGTAGCACGCATCACGAGAACTGTCATGCGAGTTTCTGGCTGTAAGAGGTCATTTGTCTTAAAATTAAAGCTCACTTTTTGAGTCTCCGTTTGCTTCAGAAATGATGACAGTCTAAACCGAAATATCAGCTGAACTGCAGACAACAGACAGCATGAGTTATAAAGGTATATTTTTTGTTAAACTATTATGAATATAATGATCACAGTCGGAAAACTACGTGTATTACGATAAAAATTTTATTTGTTATGCTAGAGAAAATAAAAGTAACCCACTGAGTATGCTGAAATTTAGCAGATATATAGTGAAAAACAAGAAAACTGTATTTGCTCAAGGCTGAATTGTTTTTCAAAACATATTTATACAAGGAATCTTGGTACGGCATTTCATTTCTGCGGGCTGCATAAAACTCAGCAAGCCAGCAGAACAAAATTACGGACAACTCGAACAGCTCCTTCATCGTAGTTTGCAGATAATCAAGGTCAGTTCTGACTGAATCTCAAGGAAAATTCACCTGAATCTCCCCTGTAAGCCAATGATTCGCAAGAACGAATGAAAGAGGTTGTTTTGTCGATGTATGGTTTTAGCAAAGATGGATAAGCACACAATTACGCAGAAATCATTTAAGGAATGCACTTGAAACCTAAATCAGAGTTTTCGTTCAGTAATCTGAATCCTATATCTCCTAAATTTGAGTCCAGTAGTTTAACCATTATGCTATCTTACACGGAAATGAAAGGCTCCGCCAAGTTGTTGTAAATACCAAATTTATAATGATATACACGAGAATCAGTTACAGTTTACTTAAACATTATTAAAAGCGATTTCTTCTCTTGGTCGTTTCACGCGCTTTCGCTTATTTACAAAGAAATTCATAAGTAGTGATGATGATGATGATGATAGTAATATTAATGATAATGATAATTATGTGTGGCATACAGTTCACCTGGGTCAACAAACGTAAATTTCGACTCATGTAAACAATAACAGTTCTTCTGTTAAACGAAAGCCATGAGATATAAAACATGTGGAGAAGAAAACGGTAGTACATGATTAACATTCTGGATCCTTTCTCAAAGATGGTGGCTCCATTTTGCGATCAAGTCTACGTTTGGCGTACAGTTTTAAGCTATCAAAAAAGTTGTGATATTAACAACATTAATTATGGTCTTAGAAAATCATTGATTGCATTCAGATGTATTGTCGCTTTAGTAAACAACCAGTTTCGATTAGCAAGAGCCCATTCTCAGGTATAATGTGACATCATCAATCAGATGCATGCAAATCGCATCTATTAACAAGTATCATCTCGAAAACCAGTTAACAGTTATGATCTGTACGCATCTGATTAATGACGTCACATGCATGCAAATCGTAACTATTAATAAGCATCATCCCGTAAACCAGTTAACAGTTATAATTCGTCAAGCACCTGATTTACGAAGTCACGTTATATATGAAGATGGTCCGTTTCTGACTGAAATTGGTGACAATACAGCTCTGTGCAACAACGAGATTCGAAAAATTTGTAGAAGCTGTAAATCACTGCGTCCTGAAAATATTCGTACAATAGTCGCGTAATAGACAAATTTATTTCAATAAAAATAGGTAGGCACAAAACATTTTAATCAGATTTTCACGAAAAATGTTCGAGTCCATGAGTAGAACCATTGGTTGTGAATTTGCTTTCCAATTAGTATCAACTCTAACATCCGAGTGAGGTGGCGCAGTGAGACATTGGTCTAGTTACAGTAACGTGTTTTTAATTTGAGATATACGCTGGTATGGTCAGAAAACCCACACATTTTTCATTTTTCATATGGGTTTGACATCTGTGACAGTTGTGTCCCTGCCTACTACAGTCGTGGGAAACCTTTACAGGGCACGCCATAACATGTTGCTTCTCCCCATTCTGCTGTGTGGGTCATATCATGTATCGAGGTTTTGTTATGATGTAGCTTGAAAATGCGCTAGCGCCTGAAACTAGCTGAATGGTAAACATGCTAACGCACTTCCTGGTGTACAATTCCAGTTGCAGGTTGCTTGCGGGGGCAACAGAAATATGGTTTTCAGAATTTCACATAATTACTGACCGGATTTAAAAATTTTAAACGCTGTCATAATTTATTCATTTTTATCGTATCTCACGACAAAGATGTAGCGCATTAAGACAAGCATTTCAGTTAGAAACCGTGTATGTACACTTTATGACCAAAAGTATCTGGACACCCCCAAAAACATACGTTTCTCATTCTAGGTGCTTTGTGCTGACACCTACTGCCAGGTACTCCAAATCAGCGACCTCGGTAGTCATTAGACTTCGTGAGAGACCAGACTTCGAACGTGGACGGGTGATTGGGTGTCTCTTGTGTCATAAGTCTGTACGCGAGATTTCCACACTCCTAAACGTGACTAGGTCCACTGCTTCCAGTGCGACAGTGAAGTGGAAACGTGAAGGGAGAGGTACAGCACAAAAGCGTACAGGCCGACCTCGTCTGTTGACTGGCAGAGACCGCCGACACTTGAAGCGGGTGTGGTCGTGTTTTTCATGGAAGGGGCTTGCACCCCTTGTTGTTTTGCGAGTCATTATCACAGCACAGGCCTACATTGATGTTTTAAGCACCTCCTCGGTTTCCACTGTTGAAGAGCAATTCTGGGATGGCGATTGGATCTTTCGACACGATCGAGCACCTGTTCATAATGCACGGCCTGTGGCGGAGTGGTTATACGACAATAACATCCCTGTAATGGACTGGCCTGCACAGAGTCCTGACCAGAATTCTATAGAACACCTCTGGGATGTTTTGGAACGCCGACTTCGTGCCAGGCCTCAGCGACCGACATCGATACCTCTCCTCAGTGCAGCACCCCTTTAAGAATGGGCTGCCATTCCCCAAGAAACCTTCCAGTCCATGATTGAACGTATGTGTGCGAGCGTGGAAGTTGTCATCAAGGCTTAGAGTGGGCCAATACCATACTGAATTCCACCATTGCCGATGGAGGGCTCCCCGAATTTGTAAGTCATTTTCAGCCAAGTGTCAGGACACTTTTGATCACAAGTGTAAATTGAAGTACAGTAATTCACGGCGTGGAAATTACCTGTAGTATATTCATCCGGTACTTGAGAATGGGAGCACTTAGCGATGGAAACAAACTTCCCACATAATTTCAAACCTTTTCGAAACTTTTTCTTGCTGACACCCTGATAAAATAATGAAACGAAACAAGTGTATCGCTTACTAAATTTTTGCTGTTTATGTAGCATAACTTCAGCATCCGTCATGGCATTTTAATTCATTACTTCTTTATTAATAATGCTATTCGCAACACATTTTACAGACAGAATTCAAGTATACCACGAAACGCACCTCCAAAATTATATCAGTGTGACATATGACGTCATAAATGTTGAGCTGCATGAAAAAACAACTTTTGCTTAAAACGGACTGCGAATTACCCACACTATATTGATCCAGTGATTCATAATGAGAGCACTTTAACCTTCGCAAAATTTTGTCTCACTTACGTGCTTAACGTCAAATATCTAACACATTAACTCATTTGTAAAGTAACAAGAGGCCTGAAGTTGTTTTATACAAGAGAGTTCGATTCTTTACAGAATCGGGGTTGGAAGTTTATCGATTTCGTAATAACAAAAGTCTAAATCAATTAAGGAAAATGTTGGGATGGTTTCCTCGAGAAGCACATGTCCGATTACTTTCCATAATCGGAAATTCTTCTCCTTTTCCTGGTCTTAACGAGGCGCTAATCTCTAATCTTCTTTGTCTTCCTTCCTTTTGAAACTCGATTAGAAGATCGAGCTGGTAAATATTTATTGAAAAAGACATGGGATAACTTACTCTCCGACTTAAAGGGGAATTTCACATCAAGGACTTGTGGTTAAAATATACGTGCTCAAAAAGATTATATCAGAATATGTTTCAGTAAGCAATGGCCTATTAAGAAAAGCAATAGAGAGTTGGAATAGAAATCTTTTTGATTTAATTTAATGAACATGACGCGTTGAGTATTTCTTTCTTTAGGAAGGGCTTGGAACAGCAGTTTCCATGGAAGAATGAATGCGCGCTTCTGTAGCCATCACATGAATATATGCATGACAGCGTGAATGTATAACATAGCAGGCAGAACACTATAAATCAGCAAGGGTATAAATTCCGCAGGAGATATCTGTGAGGTCTAGGTTGTGAAAATGCTTTGGATAAGGTGAGGGTTACTGCCCTACACCGTGTGAAAGACCATGACATGGAGTGATTGCGTGGTTTCCAGAGCAGAACTTTGAGAAGGTTACAGACTTTTAGTTCCAAATTGCAGGAACAAATGGGACTGTTTCTGTGAACAGATGCTGTGGGCTCAATGTGTTCAAGATTATTATATTTGTCGTCACTATAGCAGTGTGCTCTCTTCATGCCAATGAATTCCTATGGGAGATCGAAACACGCATAGGTACAATTCACTTCTGCTACGAAGTCCGGCTACGAAATGAAGACTTCGTCATGTTTTAATTATACGGCCTTTATCCTGTACTCAAGTCTGAGAACTTTTACTTTCATAATAAGAGTCTGTGACTTATGGTGTACACAGCCTCCGTGTTACAGATCACTGACGATTGTGCGATTTGGCTTCTGATATTAACAGGACGTTCAGGAGTGGGATAAAAACTAAGGGTGAAAGCATACCAATTACATTGTAATCCTCAGTAAAATCGAAGAAGAATTACCGGTCCTGATGAACAGAATTAGCAGCAGCACAGACTATGGATTGTGAGTAAACTAAAGAAAGACGAAAACAATGAGGAGTAGCAGCAGTTGGATTAGCGATAGATTTAACATCAAAGTTAGAGACCACGAAGTAGACCAAGTGAAGGAATTCTGCTACCTTCGAAGCAAAATAACGTATAACGGGCAAAGCAAAATGGACGTAAAAAACACGATAGTATCGGTAAAGAGAGCATTCCTGGCCAAAAGAAATCTGCTTGTATCAAACACCAGCCTTAATTTGAAGAAGGTATTCGGAGAATGTACTGGTGCACATCATTGTGTAGTAGTGAATCACGTATAGCTGGGAAACCAGATAACAAGAGAATCGAAGTGTTTCAAATGTCGTGGTACAAAAGGATCCTGACAATTAAGTGGACTGATAAGAATGAGGAGGTCTTAAGTGGACTTATAAGAATGAGGAAATAAGTATTATGGAAACTGAAAAAGAAGAAATGGATGATAGGTTATGGGTTAAGATGTCAGGGAGTCGCTTCCATGTTACTAGTGGGAACCAAAAACAGTTGGGGAAGACAGAGGTTGGAATATATCCAAGAAATTGAAAAAAAAGTCGACAAATCGTTTATGCTCATGATTAAATCCCAAACGTCTTCACAGTGTCTCACAGATTGATAATTGATGGTGAGCCTTCTGTCGAATCCGTACATTATGCACTAAAGACCCTTTGATGGCGTTTAGTTGGAATGTGTTGCTGTGTATCAGCACCATGTTTCACCCCTCATCGACACCACAAATCTGTTCACACACTTATCATGCCGGTCCACGCAAGAAACACATACAGTTCGGAGGAAAGGTGCTAATCTACGTCACGTGTGAAATCCTCACCAGATAGAGAATCAAAAACGCTTCAATATCTTACGGTCTATTATGGCACGGTCTTATTTCTATTTCTCTTTATTTATTACAGCAGAGTCTTCTAAAAGCTCATGAGAATTGTTGTTACACTATGCAAAACAAAATGCGAGCGGCGAAATATTTTCGTAGAACTCAGATTATGCATGTGGCACAGGATTACTATAAACGAATTATTAGAATGCAGATTTTCTTCTTAGCCGTTAATGTGTAATGAGTGCTTTTCCAAAGTATGTGTGTCTTTTCGTGTTATTTCTCGCGGGCTCGATGGTGACACACACGTAACTGTAGCTGCGAAAGTGAGATTTCGAGCGGTTTTTACAAAAGAATTCTCTGTTGTTTAAAATAAGCGACACTTTTCCGTTCTCTTATATCTTTTTACGAAAGACGTAATAATGAAATTAAAGTCTCATAAAACCAGTAAGACACGGCAAGGATTACATTTTATGGTTTCTAAGTCAGCCATATTTGCTTCCTCCTTGCGCATGCTCTCATTCTGGACTTTTGGCGCGAAGACTTTTCATTCAGCGTGGATATAGTACCCTGAGGCAGCCAAACTGTTTTTAGGACACGAGCATCCGTGTACATCGTAAAACGAGCACTTTTCGATCAAAACTGTTACCAAGCAGGTGGCGTGCTCTAACTTCCTTTACTTCATTTTCGGCATCAGTATCAAATAAAGGCATGACATTAGGGAATAAATAATGGGTAATGTTTCGGAATAAATATCTGGAACACAATAGAAAGTAGTTTTATGGTAAATTTCAATATCAGTAATACAAATGCAAACAAACTTACCGAAGAAAAATGTGACAATGTGTAATGAAGAGATACACAATTAACTGACGGAATCATTTTACGGGTAATCTTAACATGTAGGAGAAAGCAAAAGAAACTACGTGAAGACTTCTCGAAATGCATGGAATTTCTTGCTAACGTAAAACAGCCAGCGAAACAGCTGAAGATTTGAGATCGGTATAACTGATTTCTTTATGAATTAACTAAATTTCCAAATTTCCTTGTCTATTAGAGTATTTTCCGCGTTGGAAGTGGTGATCCGTGTAAAAGCCACTCCCATGACAGATCTTTTAGAACGTTCTGTGACGGCTCTCTCTCTCTCTCTCTCTCTTAGCGTCAGCCCGCTTTCGTTATTGGTTTTACGACTGCCTGCTTTAGACAGTTTGTTTGGAGCGTACATTCTACTCTCACATTCTAGTGTCTTCATTCAGTCCTCGCACGACGTGTGAGAGAACCAACTTCTGAGTATGCGTAGAACAACGCTACTTTGTATTAGTTACATGAGAAACTGAAACCTAACAGGAGCGATCGGGGTTAATCGATAGCTAGTCACAGTTTGTGACCACGGTGATTACGAAGAGGGAAAAGAACTCTTGAAGATCTGAGTAATGTGATCTATGTAAATAAGTGCAGCTGATATCAAAACCTCCTCTGAGATAGAAGAATAATATAGTCGAAGTAGACTAGACACGAATAAAACATGAAACTATTCTGTATGCGTTTATTTTTACATCATTTTTGAAAAATGAGTCGGATATATATTGACATCAACACTTGCAACATACTTGACAGGAGGAGCAAATTTCAAATGGAATGTAGTGTATGTTTCTTAGTCGTCCAAGCAAAAAGGAAAGAATAACACAAACTTAAATTTTATAGTAAAACGTTTGTCTTATCTTCGTTGATATGGAGGAAGAATATATTGAATTTTAATAATAACAAAAAAAATTGCCTTGAGAAAGCATGTAAAGTGGACATAAGTTATTTTAAGATTATTTTTCACATATGTGAATTCAGTATTCCTCTGTAAAGACACATATTTAATACTGAATTATAAATTAGGGAAGTTATTACAAATAACGAAAAGTACAATTAAGACACATAATACGAATACACTTACAGGTTTGAGGAATGATTAAACATTCCAAATGATAAAAAATGCAGAAACAATAATAATGAAGAGACAAATTTATAATTTTTAAACATTTATATGTAATGAATGACAATATGGTAACAAAACAGATCTGAACGTACCTCTGGGGAAAGCAAATAACCTGCTGGATCCGAGAAAAAAAAATGGTTTAGGATGCCCATCACTGAAGAAGCAGAAAGAACATGAAAGATGTGATATGAAGACAGAGAAACGAAGGAAGTGAAATCATAAAAGAATATGGTATGAAGAAGAACAATATATTAAAAGAAATTTGCTTCGACTTTAATAAACGATTGTAACGAAAAGACAGAAAGAATATGGATTGAATTCAACCATATCTGTTTAACAAAACAAAAAGACACAAAAATCGTATTGACAGATAAAAGTGAATTGGTAGGTGCATTGTTAATGCATCACAGCTGAAGAGATGAGGTTTTACTTAAGTTTGTGATTCAGAATGTCCAAACGGACTTCAATTTAGCCCCACAACTTAAGTCGAGAGAAAATGAATATTTCTAATGGGAGATTCGTGGATTCGTGAGTATCATGAAATCAGGCATTGGATTAGGACGTCAGTACAGGGCTCACGTATAGAACAGTGTCTTACTTGGAACACAGAACACCAAAAGCAATATAATTACTAAATATACCATAAAAACAAGGAAAAGAGGAAAAAATTGTGGAATTCCAATGCAAATTTCGAATAAAGTGTATGTGTAAGAAACAAATAATTTTAGCTGTATACTTAACAGTACCAATGTGGGAATGGTGAATGAATTAAAATAATTTTGCTAAAAGAATAAGTTTCTCATTACTATTCCAACGTGATAACGTCAGATATATTTCTGTTGGTACTGTCATTTAAATATGGAAATAAGCGATAATTCAGCCTATGAAGGCGTCTAAAGAACCCCATGAGCATACTTCGTTTTGCACATAACTTTTAGTTAATGTGGGTCATTCACTGGGTTCCACTTATCATATCCTCAGTTGTCAGAGTCAGTATAACACCTTACAGGAGTGATTTCTTTGTCATTTTCGCGTAAATGACACTGCTTGTCCAATGTGTTTCGAGATCTGAACTGAGTTCATGATCTATCAACACTAATGCCATGCTGTTCAAAAGCCTAAACATTAAAACACGAAGTGTGTAATGAATATGTGGCACGTTTGTTCTCTAAACGTAATAAATCGGCAAAAAAATCTTTTTGCGAATTATATTGTTGGATTGCTTTCGAAGCTATATTCTTAACATTTAATAAAAAGAAAAATATAATAAGGTTTAAGAGAGCCACCACTGTACGGCATTAGCAAAATCTTTTCATAAAATTAAATTGTTGTAGTTCGGTTTGATTGTATTTTAACTGGCCAAAGGCAACTAAAAATCCCGAATAAAAACGATACAAAAATTTACAACAAATACTGAATTTGGTAATATCACTGAACATAAAATGTTATTTTCAAAAATACGGATGACACAAAGCACACAATCATGCCAAATATTAGAAGAAAGCATATTACAATTAGTACTAATTTCAAAATGAAAATAAAATATGAATCGACATCAAAAGTTTGCAAATAAAGAATTCAAGTGTCGATCGTAAGGAAACTTACTTGTTGATATATAGCAGGTATTCCTATGACGTGAAACGACCCGAACATCGGGTAATCGTAGAAGTCGCGGATATCGTAATTCATAGCGTGGCGCCGCGGCGAGCTGGCAAAGACTTGTGCGCGAAAGATACCCCACCGAGACTAGCAGCACACCGTCGGGCGTGGCTCGCTCGCGAAGCGGTTTCTGCGCATGCGCTCTCTCCCCTCCCCCCTCCGCCAAGGTTGCGCTAATGTAAGAGTCGATTTTTTCTGGGCGTTTCATTTCGAATTCAGCAAAAAAATTCTGCCCCGACCAAGGTCATATGGATATCAGAATCCGGCACGGAAGACGTTCAGTCCGCCCCCGAGCCCCTCCCTGACCGACGGCGCCATTTTCAGTCCGGTCGCTTCTCTTCACCTCGCCTCACCCCGCCGCAATTAAATCTGCTCTCTCCTTCGCCCTTCGCTCCGTACCACTTTGCTCGTTCTCTTAATGGGTGGCTCAGGGAACAAACCGTGTCTGTGGCAATCGAGGAATTTCACCTATGTGCAGATATACTCGTCCTTCATGACACGCAAGAGCGGGCTTTCCACCAGAGTGAGAAAGGTCGTGGCCCTCTTCGGTTTTCACAGAGTCGCAAAGCAAGGAAGACTTACAGAAGCGATTGCGACAAGAAACTGCGGATGATTAGGTTTTTGGTTAAACTTATTTTATTTCGTTTTTATTGGTGAGTCATCCCTCTCTCTGAAAACAGATGTTGAGATGCCAACAGTATCATTTACATCAGCTTTTCAACCAAAGGAAATGAACAGTTAAAATAAACAAAAATACCAATTTTCTGGTCTAAAAAAGGAATGGAGAAGTCATGTTGGTGCTTTATTAAAAAGAATATGATTAATGATGATTTCAGGATTCAGTAAATGTTAATGGTAAGCGATTTTCATGGAATGGTAGTGCAACATATTACTGGAAAACATGGATAGAAAGATAATGAAATGAATTAGATTTTGAGTATGACGTGTGGAATCGCCATAAATATGATGTAAGGTGGTGTGGATTTTGAATGTGAACATACTGGGTGATCAAAAAGTCAGTATAAATTTGAAAACTGAAAAAATCACGGAATAATGTAGATAGAGAGGTACAAATTGACACACATGCTTGGAATGACATGGGGTTTTATTAGAACCAAAAAAATACAAAAGCTCGAAAATGTCCGACAGATGGCGCTTCATCTGATCAGAATGGCAATAATTAGCATAACAAAGTAAGACAAAGGAAAGATAATGCTCTTTACAGGAAATGCTCAATATGTCCACCATCATTCCTCAACAATAGCTGTAGTCGAGGAATAATGTTGTGAACAGCACTGTAAAGCATGTCCAGAGTTATGGTGAGGCATTGGCGTCGGATGTTGTCTTCCAGCATCCCTAGAGATGTCGGTCGATCACGACACACTTGCGACTTCAGGTAACCCCAAAGCCAATAATCGCACGGACTGAGGTCTGGGGACCTGGGAGGCCAAGCATGACGAAAGTGGCGGCTGAACACACGATCATCACCAAACGACGCGCGCAAGAGATCTCTCACGCCTCTAGCAATATTTTGTTTTTGGTTCTAATAAAACACCTTGTCATTCCAAGCATGTTTGTCAATTTTTACCTCTATATCTACATTATTCCATGGTTTATTAAGTTCTCAAATTTATACTGACTTTTTGATCACCTGGTGTACAGTTAAGCTTCACTGTGAAAGTTACAAATATCAGTTAAAGTCAATGTACTGTAAGCGAGCGCAATTATTATTCTTCCCACATGAATCCTTATTAAGAGACTTAAATTCGTCTGTTATAGGAATTAACTCTTAGTGAGAAGTATAATAAGTACGCTTGGCTACTGTAAATGATACATTCAATTGGTGGTGAGGAGTTCACATGAGAGATGGTCGTTTGAAAGAGAAAATGGATGAGGTGATTTGCTAGAGGATCACGAACCAAGCTGATGAAAGGAAAGGAGTGGCAAAGCAGAGGATGAACAGTAGCATCGAGAGAAAAATGAGAATTCTGTTATGCCTTTAAGCATAGATTCCAAGTCAGATGGGAGGAGGTACTTAAAGCGGATTGTTGTAAATTTTGAGATGTGCTAATAAAGATTGTGGAATAGTACTGAGGTTAGAAAAGTGGATTGTTGTAAATTTTTAGATGTGCTGATACTGACTGTGGGATAGTACTGAGTTTAGGAAAGGAAGAGCTATCAGGGTTTAACGTCCTATCAACAATGAGGATATCAGACACGGAAAATAAGCACTGAATGAACAAGGGTGTAGAAGGGTACTGCCTGTGTTCTTTCCAATGTAATCAATCTACATTTCACTCCAAGGTATGTAGATAAACTAGGCATATGTTAAATCTGGTCCATGGGAATAGAGATTTGAATCCAGCAACGCCTGGATGTGCAAACAATACTTCGACTACTGTGCCACTTTGCACAGAGGACGTCTGCAAATCAGACACAAACGATACGATGGCTGGAATGAGCTCATAGGAGATGTAGGATATACAAAGGTGTTTAATGTCGGAGAGGAGCGTGCACAATGAGATGGTGAACATATTCATACTGAGAAGAGAAAGAGTGAACCAAAATTCAGGTTCACTGCCCAGGTATCTGTTGATTAGGTACATAACACAATCGAAATTAAAAGAGAAATGGTTTGCAGACATCACAACGCAAGTCTGTATCGGAAACATCTACGCTGTACATCCTTTGACATTACACATATTTACTTTACGAATTTTTATCTGTTGGAACTTACAACTAAATCAATATAAATATTTTCATTAGGTGTACTTATTTCATCATTTCGATTTTGAGGAGCGTAGAATTCTTTATTTCTTAAATTAAAAAAATTCGTACAAATACATTAACTAATTCATCTATTACATACATTGTAATGCATAGATGCATCACTTTTATCGCCATTTGCCGCTGTCGAACCAAACAAGAGATAAGAACGTAGGTTTTCGTCGCCATTGTCTGAACTTAAAGGTTCTTAGGTTTTGATGAGGCATCATTCTTTCCAGAATCTTCAGATCCAGTGTTTTGACATTCTTGATAAGGCCTTTTTCTGTGAGTAGTATGCAGCCAGCTACGATAAGAATACCTAAGTAAAATGGTCGAAACCTCAGATCCCAAGATTACAGGAAAAATGATGTAGTGCAAAAACCCAAGAACTCGTAACTTCATCAAACAATATATGTTTATTCTAAGAGAGCGTTTTAATTGTATTTCTGTAAATAAAAGAATATTAAGAAATGAAAATCTCGATGTTCCTACCCAGAGTTCGAAATTTGTAGCTCAACAGATAAAAGTAAATATTACAGTAAATGTATTGATGATGTCCGTTACCGAATTTGTAGTGTGTGTTCCCAGAAAATCAAGCCGCACACGGGTTGATAAATGATTATTCAGTTCATAATTAATTGAAAGTGCTGAACATTTTCAGGAGCCTGATAAGATCTGAAAAACTTTACCAAGTAATTTAAAGCACTGTTGGTGGAAGAAGGCAATGTAATAAATTATTGTCTCACCCCTTTGTTGTTATGGTTTTCTGGTGATAAGCCTCATGGAACAGCGAACTACGTAAAAAAGCTTTGAATTGGGTGCCATGTTTGGAACCAGTGGTAAAGTGTCTGTTACAGCGAATTATATGAGGCAATGGTTCACCCATATCACTTCCGACTTTGCTAGTCTTTTCGTTTTCCTATTTCTTCCTCGTTCATTTACAATTTTGAAACGCCATGACAGAACTGAATACGGAGCTGGGAATCGAATGAAGACCTTTCCATTCCGCAGGTAATGACTTACTCAGGCACCGATCAGTATCTCTCTCTTGCCCTGAAAGCTTCACCGAGTCTCCCTTGCCTATCATTCTCAGTTAATACCCTTTAAGGAAAGGTACACATTAGCGTCCCAGACATACTAGAAACTTCAATCTGTCAGGAAATTTCAAAATAACTTACACTTCTCTGTAGAGGAGGGACAGAAATCTTACAATGTAGTTCAGTTAATCTCCTTCAGAACTTTTATTGATATTCCAGAGTGTCAGTCTACTAAGTACTACTCTTGTCGCCTAGTCCATATTCAACATGCAGTATTAATCTGCTCGGAAGTTCCGAAACAGGACACACCACAATGCAGACAGAAAGACTCATTCCAGTGGGAAGCTAGTATACTGTATGTAATGATATAGAAACCTACCAGATTTTACACTATAATCTTTCTTCGAGAATGTTGTATAAATGAAAAATGGTTTTATCTTCCGTACATTCAAAAGCATTTGTAGCAGGAAACTGCCCCCTCCCCTTAAGCCGTCCACGCGAATCTCACTACTCGAATCGCAGTTTCAACTGCCTTGATTCTCCATATCTAAACACATATTCGGCATACCTATTGCGCTGCATAGCTATAAGCTCTGCAAGAAATGGTAAGGTGGTGGGTTGCTTCTACCAAATCTTATGCTCAGTAATGGATTTCAGATTCGTGCTACACGTTTCACGTTTGCTGTTACTAAAGTTCGTGGTAGGATTAATTTGATAGCTGTACAGAATTAAAACCAGGCCTTTTCTCTTAGCACTCTTAATGACCTGCCATACATATTCATTCTGCAGATTCTTGTGTTTGCACTCCAAGTTCCTGGTTCCTTGGCCAGTTCATTGTTTCTGTCTTTGGGGAGAGCAATATCAATGAGACAAACAGGTACAAGTTCGGATACAGAAAAATTGCTTTAGATTGATTAATACTTGGAAGTTTGCCTACAGATTAACTCATGTATGGGAAATTGAGCATTACAAGTGATTGTTATTGGCTGTATTAATGTATTTGAGTTGTGTTTTAATATATTATCAAACAGAAACTGTGCAACATGATGCAGTTTATCAGTGCTAGAAACAGACCAAGATATCTTGGATGTCAATTGCTTCATATCTTCGTTGAAATTGCACCCATCGTTTGTGCGGTAGTGTCGTATGAAAGTGTAACAATAGCTTCCGTTTTATCTGATGAATGACCATTCCAACAGTTGATTTTCTCATTTAATTAAATTAATAAATGAGAACGAATTAGGTTGTCGAAGTTATGTATGTGATCAACATAGAGATTGGAAACCATTTTATCGAAGGAAGCCCAGGGGTTAAGACACGTATTTGGAAGGACGATATTCATATCTCCGGTTGGGGACAATGTTTTATTCTTTCCATGGCTTCTCTCCATAATTTTGAAGGCGAACGCAGGAATTGTTCCTTCAAATAAATTGCAGCTTACTTCCTGCCTCATTCATCTCCAATCCGAATTTCCGTCCATCTTTGATGAAATTTCAAACGTAAAACGTCAACGTCCCTTTCTAATTGGAAAACTCTGATATGTTTCACGATCGGATCTTTCTTTCCTCGATACTGAAAGCAGTGGCGTACATTTTGAGATATTCTGTTCAAATCAGGAACAAAGGTTTTTACATCTCAGTTCGAGCATCCAGTTCGAGCATCCTGTTTTTGGTCTTCCTAATCAATGCAAGCGAGGGCGATAATGCGTGGGCTAACCTTTAGCATTTCTTGTTTATAATGACGCAACAGTTGATGAAGAGTCAAACCCTAGCTTACTGCTTACCATTTGCATTGTATGAACGATTTGTGTCTAAACCTGCTCCTAAAACCACCACAGAGAGGCATATATTATATCCTCCAAATAACTGTCGGATTGTGACCCAAACTCGTAAATTTTAGCGGAAAATTATCTGTCATATTTAGAGAAAAACTGCCTTCTGATCATTGTAAAAACACGAAGAGAAATTCAGGTTTATTGCGAGTATGTATTCTGGGCACCCCGTAACGCTGTATGATAACAAATTAAATAGAGTACTGAACAAAGAAGACGCCACCAAAGCCAAAGCTCCTTATAAGAGAACTGCGCAAGCAGCAGATGTTCGAGTCGTGTGTGTGCGGCTGGTAGCCTACATCGCAGGTTGCGGTCTGCTGGCACTTCTCAACACTTCGTTGTGCATCTGTCTACTTCACCACACTGCCAGACGTAAATCAAACACTAATTCGTAATGACGGTGTATCATTTAAACAAAGAAGAAAATGATGTGGAGTAGCGAACAAGAGAGTAGCGACAAATCTAATGTCGAAAACAAAGCAGACATAGTGAAGGAATTCTGCTACCTTAGAAACAAAATAATACATGATGGACGAAGCAAGGACATAAAAAGCAGAATAGCATGGGCAGAGCAGGCATTCCTGATTAGGAAAATGCTGCTAGTATCGTAATTAAGTATCAAATATTCATGCAGTAATAATCCCTTAAATATGTGTGCATTCATGCACCAAAAAATCTACAATAAGCACATAAAATATTAATGCAAGCTGTTCGCATAAAATGATATAAAAACTCAGTTGGCATCGTTTTAATACAGAAAGGACTAACATAAATGCCTGCGAATGGTTAACAAAGAAGCGTTAACAATACAGGCAAGAAAACTGGTATTTATATTAATTTACGGAAACCTATTGTACTAACAATTAGTTTTCCACTTCCCTTCTGTTACAGTTCGCAATAGACCGAGCGAGGTGGCGCAGTGGTTAGCATACTGGACTCGCATTCGGGAGGACGACGGTTCAATCCTGCGTCCGACTATTCTGATATAGGTTTTCCGTGATTTCCCAAAATCACTTCAGGCAAATGCCGGGATGGTTCCTTTGAAAGGACACGGCCGACTTCCTTCTCCATCCTTCCCTAACCCGGTGGGACCGATGATCTCGCTGTTTGGTCCCCCTCCCCAAAACCAACCAACCAACTAACCGTTCGCAATCACTATATGTTTCAGGTGTTCAAAATAAGCCGTCTTCCGTGCTTGTAACAGGAGATTCTTCTCTCTACCTCACAGGTGCGTACAAAAGGGGCTCCTTGCTCCACATAGCGGCATGTTGCTCGGAAGTTTAGCGCGCTTATAGATTTTAATTTCTTCAATTACACATTTTTTTTTTTTTGAAGTATGCTCTGGACATTTTCCTTCACTATTTCAAGTCTTCAAGAGACAGAATCAGGTTTAGAGGGAGGCTGTGGTACTGAGCACACTTAATAAATGACAAAGAGCAGAACTACCTGTCTCCGCAGAAACAATTGCCACTGGAAGATGAGGAAAATGAGCATATATATATATATATATATATATATATATATATATATATATATATATATATACGCAAGGCTAGCTCCTGTTTCTGAACATCTTCGGCAATTTGAAATGAGGCTGCACTTTTGGGATGAAATGTAGAAGTGACGCTCTTAACAGTTTCTATGTTATGTAAATCACAGCAGACAACCATATGCCCCAGTGCGTTATAATTGGCTCTGGTGGCAGGGGAATATCAACTGCTGCTTTCCTTTAAGGTGCTGTAACAAACACCTTCTTCACAGCAGACACCAACTTGTGAACAGGACGAAATTTGGACGAGTAGTTTCAGCAACACGATGTAAGCAAGATAAGTGAAATGTTTCATATTGGGAAATATAACTTTGAGAGCAGTACTAGTTTTGATCATGTAACTCGCTGGATCAGTTACAAACAGCAGTTGAATGGAATTTGGTCATAGTAAATTCATGGAATCGATAAAAACAATGAGGAAACTTTGGAGATATTTGTCATTTGAAACTGCTTTATTGCAACTAGATACGGCGTAGACCGTACATTTTTGTTAAGAGATTCAATTGTAATATTTGAAATAAAACATCCCTCACATTCTTGTATTTGATCGATTGTCACCCACACAAAATTATTTTGAATCTGATATCTTATTTTTTAATGATTTGGTCATAGCAGTGCTGTAGGTAGTTTTTACGTATAGTGGCTTCGCTTGGCACTTTACACTCTGTATATTTCTCAGTGAAATTTCTCAAAACAGGACTAGTTAATTTCCACAGCCGAATATCTGCCGACAAGAATGCTTCGCACAAATCAAAACTGCGAAACAGTGCTGTACAACATTCACCTAACAACAGCTGGAAGGGAGCACTTTTTGTGGATTTTCATCTTACTTTCTCTTTGTGTTTATTGGTATCCTCATGCCGAACACTTGGAACCATTTTCACTATCAACTGGTTTTTCCATACGCACTGCACTAAAGTATTTTGACATCTGTCGTTATCATCTCCCCTTCGAACTTCCACTGATACTGTTGCAATCTAGACTGATGACTTGTTTTCACTTTTGGCATCGCACTTAATTGTGAAGAACTTAAAACACATCACCAAGCCACCAGCCAGTAATCACCGCTTACTAGAAATATGAACCGATTTTCTGTAGGTAGATCATGGAGTCAAATGAAAATCGGTAAGTGAGGGAGGCTCGGAAAATGAGTCATTCGCCACTTTAGTGCTGTATTAATTTAAATGCTATGAATATTATGAAATTAAATGTTTAAAAAGTCGTATACAAATTAAATAATAATGTTAAAGCTGTTGATGGTTCCTTGCAAATAGCTCCAAACACAGCCGACTACTCCCTTCACACTCGTGTTGACCGGAGAAATCACACAACCAAGGCCACGAACTATGTGAGCAAGCGCGAATGGTATCTCATAGCAGCGAATCGGGAAGAAAGGATAATCACAAATAAATACATAACAATAAGCTTTCACAACAACCGATCATGTGAACACACAATTTGAAATGTCCATATTTTTAAAGAATAAGTTTTTTAATTGAAAAAAACGCAAAATATGCAGCATAATTAAAGATTATCGAAAATATTATTTTTGTTCACAAAACGAACAAAATATCCATTTAAATGCACTACAAAACCATGCCTAAAACGTAAAAAACGAACTAATTCGAACAAATTATCCAAATAGCGTAATTCTGGAATAATAGAAAAAATTTGTGTCTTGACGAAAATCGGTCCCTAATCATAATATCAAACACCGACCTTAATTTGCGCTATAAATTTCTGAGAATGTACGTTTGGAGCGTAGTATTGTGTAGAACTGAGTCGTGGGCAGCGGGGAAACCGGAAAAAAGAGAATCGAAACATTTGAGATGCGGTGCTATAGAAGAATATTGAAAATTACATGGACTCATAAGAATTGAGGAAGGAATATATCGAAAACTGATACAAAAATAGACAGATCAGGTTTTAAGACATCAGGAAATAACTTCCTGCTACTAGAGGAAGTTGTAGTGGGTAAAAACTGTAGAAGAAAACGGAGGTTGTAACATACATAATTGAGGTTGTTTTACTCTGGGATGAAAGGGCTGGAACAGGAGATGAAGTCGTGACGGACCGCATCAGACCAATCAGAAGCCTACTTTTCCTTGTACCTTTCTCCCGCATCGACGGATGATCGACACCTTTATTAACGGATTTGGCGTAGTTAATTTAAGAAATGACTGGATACCCTTCCTGCCGTCACCCCCTAATCGCCCCAGGACGGAACGCATGTACCCCAGTTGTCTGTGTTGTCTGTAGCATTATTCATGTGGAAGTCAACTAAAAGCTTCTAAATGTTTGCGCATCACGTAACTGAAACCGTCTAAAAACGACATTCAGTCTGGTCGGCACACTGTCCCTCGTCGTTGACCTGCCGAGAGGACTGGATCCTGGATCCGGCTCACCTTCCCATCCCAGAAACGGTGCTTTAACACTCACGGATATCCTGGTTGGTCTCAAGCCGGTGTGAAGAGTGATGACCACAAAAACAGCCCTCATTTGTTGCTTTCATATCATTTAATCTTGTCATGTCTCTGTAATATCACTTCTCGAATGAACCTTGTCTCCTGTTCATCTCAAAGCCATACAGAGCAATGCCTCATAAATATGCCTTTAGAAGACATTTTCTAAGTTCTGAGGTGCTTCCTGGGACAGTAAAATACTTTTCTTTTATGTGAAGGGTTTTTGTTTGCGCAAGTATACTTTCGAGCATTAATTTGCTCTCTCTTAACAGAGGCCGGCCGCTACCAACCAGTATGAAGGAAACAAGAAAAAACTACAACTTGTGTGCATCACTGCA
This sequence comes from Schistocerca nitens, assembly GCF_023898315.1. Taxonomy (NCBI): domain Eukaryota; kingdom Metazoa; phylum Arthropoda; class Insecta; order Orthoptera; family Acrididae; genus Schistocerca; species Schistocerca nitens. Next base: position 389,391,666 of record NC_064617.1, read on the forward strand.
TGGATCCTTACAGTTTCAACCTACGTTACCAACAACGAAACTCAACAACATTTTAAGTAACGCGAGCTTCATAACACTTGTTTTCAAAAACGTTAATGTTATTATGGAACAATAGCTATGGAGTCAAGATTAATAAGGAGTCTACTGGAATACCAATACAATGTTCACAACTTCATGTTGCGCTGTTAATAAGCAAAGTATATTAGTCTATTGAGTTAGCACAGTCGTACGATTATTTGATAACACTAGGGTTCGTGACTACCAATGTTACTTAGCTCTTTTCCTACAATATATCTCCAAGTATTGGGTCACTAGACATATTCATAGGTGATAACTAACGTTCTGAAAAATCAGGTTACCTTCCATTCGGAAAGTGTGTGCACTAAGCGACTGTTATGTGGCTTATAAATTATAGAGCGTCAGTCGTCAGTTTTTAGATTTTATTACGCAAATCCATATTTCGGCTAGTGGCTAGCCGTTCTCAATGCTCTATTTTCTATTCCCGATTAATGTAAGTCCCTGTTGTTCGGGCGTCAGTCACATTTCTTTGAATACTACTGTACCAGTATTCAAAGCAATGTGACTGACGCCCGAACAACAGGGACTTACACCCATCGAGAATAGAAAATAGTGCCTTGAGAATGGCTAGGCACTAGCCGAAATCTGGATTTGCATAATAAAATCTAAAAAAGGATGACTGATTGCTGCACTCCATAATTTAGAAGTTCTGAAAGATGTTTTCTTCTGCTCAGTCTTGTCCTAATTGCACCGCACGAGGGAGTAAGACGGTGTCCCATTATGTCTAAGCACTCATTGTCCTGTGTAGCCCATAAACGTCCGCTATAGTGACATCGGATGAATCAAAATTTATCTTTATTCTCTCAAGATCATTGCTAGTCGAGAATCATCTTTTAAGGAAAATCAGAATAATTTCGTGTGAAGGTGGCTAAGACCCAACTAACGGGTCATACTATTCATGTGACTAAGTGAAGGTACAGTACGTCATCTAGCGGTGCGTTCATTGTTATTAGAGAACTATTCACATACGAGCGAAAGTAGGTTATGTTCTGGTATTTTACAAGTGCCGCTGTTGTCACAAATTGACGCGGCGGTAAGGACGTGTCGTCATCACGCGCTCTCAATCTGAAACCGTTGTAACTAGAAATGAATTTCCTATCCAGAAGACTGAGTCAATGAAGATAGAGTAATCGAAGTCTATGTGAGTTTATAGCAACGCGTACAAAATTCAGTGCGGCATCCAGGCAAAAGTTGCAGTTTCGAATCACGGGGACTTTAGACCCAGATCTGACCAACCACGATGAGTTGTAGACGGTGGTGGATCGCCATGAATGGCTTCAGTGTCTCGTGGAACCTATATCACGGATCGTTGTCGCCGTCAACAGACGTTACTAGCTAGCTGTCTCAAAAAATCACAAGACCGAATATTTAAGCGGATTAAAAGGCGTGCATTTTGAGACGTGTGGACGCAAGCAGGATAAGGGTTGTCAGACCAACCCTTAGGTGAAGGAATATTTCGCTAGCCACAATGGAGATCTGAGTAACTTTTCACTGACAACGAGATCTAACATCCGTTCCCTTTCAAAGTGACTTATGTTTGTCTCACGTTTCTTCGCCAAAAGAACCATGACAGGACAAATGTTTCAGAACTTACTATTGTACTCAATAGTGTTGCAACTCGCGATAGAGACTCAATTTTTCTACTATATGGGATAATGCTTTATTCCATAATAACGTCAGAGTGTACCTAGACGACCTCTGCCAGGCCGGTGGATTAATCTCACGTTGGCTACAGACACCTTCTCCTCGTTGGATTCTTTAGTATTTTATCTCTTCCGGTTGGGTTAGTTCAAGGGCCAAGTATACATCTCTCCGTTTAAAGGTCTTCTTGTCGGTACTGAAGAGACAGTTTTCGACAGTCATCGAGAACACTGCACGTGGCTTGAGAGAGCTTGGTGAGACAAGGATAACTGCCTGGTTTTGCATCCTGTGGAAGGTGTTGCAGTTCGCCGTCGGCGCATCCTCATCCGCACTTAGGTTATAAACCAATTTTTTCCAGTGTAGTACTGCTGAATGGTTCCTTCGGCATCGTCATTACGACTTCCTTCTCCATTCTTATCGAACTGTGCCAGTACTCCGTCTCGTAGGATCCCAACGTCGATATCTATTCCGGTTTTGTTTTATTTATTTATCTATCATGTTCCGTGTGGCCATGCGAGACAAAGCTATCTGTCCGTGGAGTGAGTGGGTACACAGTATTCAGAACGCTGATTAGAAAAATTATTAACAAAAGAATTAAAGAATTAACACAACAAGAAACACCTGCGAAACAGTATGTGAATAAATAACACATTACAGAGAGGAATTCTAAACTACTGCGAGGAACTCCTGTGCAGAATACAAGGGATGTGCTACAAGGAAACCTTTTAACTTGGATTTAAATGCATGTGGTTTATCAATTTTTTTTTTCAGTCCTGCTGCTTGAGCACCCACATGATGCCCCAATAGCTGTTTCACGACTGCGCGTATAGTTCTAATTTTGTTCTGAGAACTTCAGTTCTCTTCATGCAAAGTTGTTTTAGCCTATCAGATAACATTCCCCAGCAATCTGCAGTATCGTCTGCAGTGAAATTCTGTTACTGGTCTCTGACTGTTATTCATGTTAAGATTCAGCTTCAGTTTCTCCCTGTTTGATTATCTAATATCATTAGTTTTTCAAAACGGTTGTTTCTTAATACTGCATGTCTGCCTTTAGTTTTTTAGTGGGAAAGAGATAGCAAAGGAAGTGATAGAGGTTTGGAGAGATTTATGATATTTGTCGTTTAAGTTGTCTGTACTGTAGACTTCTTGCCAAGTTTGTCCTTCGAGATTGGCTTTAAATGCCTGCATTGCAAGCTGACTTATATCTCTAAATCTATTGTTAACTAATTGGGATGTAACTCTGTCTTGATTCCTTTAAGTATTACTATCTGTACATCATGAGCTCACAGGACATTACTAATTTTTCTCACACTGTGCCCGTCAGCTAGAGAATAATCTATGAAGATAATGTCTATGATCGCGTTGCTGTGAACGGTATTCGGAACCAGGATGTAAGTTTCAGCTAAATCCATTAACATGCTTACCTCTGGAGGATCAGTCAGAGTGTTTATATTAGAATCCTCACAAAAAGTGAACACATGTCTTTAAGAACCGAGCCTAATACAGCGTCAGGTCTGGAGAGGAAAACCTTGTTATCTGAACTTGGGGAGTTTTAGAGGTCAATAATAAAATGTTTTCTGTGCAGCGTTCAAATATTTGATCTTTACAGTGATTTTACACATACATCCTTCTAAATGGAACATAACATTCTGCATAAATGACCAGTCGTCCCTTCTACAACGTAGTTCCTGCATTGAAATCAGATAATATACCTTATCCCGAATCATCCCAAGTCCCTGTACGTACCTGCCCAAGCACTCTCAATCTGTGGGTTGTCACGTTCGACTGTGTTGAGGAAAGGTGAGGATATATTAGTGCTTGGTTAGAGGTAAATTCTTGATCCTACAAAAGAGGTTCCCAAACCTTTCCTCTGGCGGAACGCGTTGAAAATGCTGGTACTTTGATGGAATACCTTGTTTGTTTTGAAGGTTAATAAAATTTTAAGGAATGAGAAAGCACTTTTTATTCAGTGATTGAAATCATTACTCTCAGCATCCGTGTCTTTGGCGTGGGCGTGATCCCTCGCGAATAACTGGCTCGATTGCCAGGCATTTATCTGTCTTTAATTATTTGATGGCACCTGTCGATGGAACTTTAGGCTTCGATAGCTCTCGTGTAATAAATAATAAATTACTGGCTACTGGAGCAGATTTTTATTCTATCAAAATATTATTGGCAGGTTTTTCACGGACCACTTATTCATTTCCTTTGGGACACCATTGACATGTGAGATGCCAGCTAGCTATTTAGTTTCAAAACGAGGAAATCACGAATTATCGACACAACTATCTCGCATAGCGAATAGCTAACGTTGGGGCAACCGGAACATTCAGTGAGTCGTGCTACCCAACAGGTTTACAAACCATTCAAAAAACAATGTTTAACAGTCTCACAAATACCTCATAAAAACGCGCCCCAACTACGTTACGGCATCTCTTTGCTTAACGCCAGATTTATTCGAGTTACTATCCTTGTCTGTGACGTGTTTGTCCGACGGCAGTGGAAATAATAATCTTGTCCATGGTATCCATAGTACCGGCCAAGGGCAACAATGGTATGGTGTAAGCCACGTTTAAATTGGAAGAGCTTGCAACTCACCTAATCCACGAGAAATGTAGAACTGGTTTTAGTATTGTGATATCCTGGCATCCAACAATTTTGTGGTTTTAAACAAATGGTCATGTGTTAACCAGCGAAACAACAACTTTCCTAGTTTCAGAGTGTCTGAGTGTAAAGAAAAGTTGAAGAATGTTTTGTGTCTCTAAACCAAAATTTCCTTGAGAGTGGCATCAGAAAAAGAGTAAACTGATAGTGCTCCATCGAAGTCCTTTACTCAGCAACGAAATGGAGAAGCTTTGTAACTAGAAATTCGTGGTTCGTTCGCATCATAAATTTTTTTTGAAAAGTCTGTCTCTAGACTTTTCTCGATTTCCTTTGGCGACAAACGGATGATGACGCACAGTTGATAAGGAGGCAGACTATTTTTGGTGTATTCTTTCAATAACAGTTTTCGTTTATGGTCTAATAGATTTCAGATATTTGGTCGAAGAGGGAATTGTGACATACAATGGATTTAGCTTTATAGCAGAAGGAATTCTCGTCAATGTATTGGCTGGTTGTTCATGTATGATTTGCCGCAAAGAAAATTGTTATAGAAAAATTGCTTGTCGTGATATTTCAATAGTGGGAAACTCATAAATATTTACCAAAATTTGGAACTAAGAAGTTACCGCGTATTTCAGAGTGAAGAGCAAGGCACGTTAAGAGTGGAGCCGAGGCACACTGACGGAGGAGATCGCAATTCGGATATTAGGGTAGCACAAGTAAGCTTTATGTTCAGGGCACACGAACGTAGCTTAAAATAGCAACTGCCTAGACTGTGAGTTCTACAAGGATGGCTGGTGCCTTAATAATATACGACCTACATTCAGGACAATTTTACACGTTATTTGCTCTGCTGCCGACGCTTTATTCTTTTTTCGTGCTACTACGAGCCAAAATGATTTTAAATTAACTTTTGTGGTGCTTTAAATTATATAATATGAAAAGAAGTACCTGTAGATCATGACATGTGCAGCATTTTGTTCAAAACTATTATCGGGCAGCATTATGCATATTACCTTCGAGGATATAGAATTGCATTATGCATGCTATGATTGTTGAGCGATATCAGTGCAATAAGTTGATACAACTCACGCATCACTGCTGTAAGGAGGCTGTCCTCGAACATTTTCGGTATTATATTCTCCAGAAAATTCTTCGAGACTCATATGGAATCTAATCACTACTAAAAATAAGTAAACGTCGTGAACCAACATCAAAGCATGTTGACTGCTACGAGAACAGTTGAAAAAAAAATACTCACCTCACATGCATTCAGGCGCCAGAAAATAGCACGGAACAAGCTGTAAGGGGGACCTCTGTTCCGATGATGTCGAATAGTGTTTAGCGTGGAAAAAATACAGTAGATGTCTTTGGCCGAGGGACGTCTTCTGCTAAAGAAGTTAGCGCGCAACATCTACTTCCCTTTGCTACTGAAAATTGTTACACTTACTTCACTTTTCCTGTCTGGGAAACTATTCAATTATGGTGTCTGATCCCTATCATTTCTTGTAAAATTTGCGCTCCATTAGCCACAGCTTTTCGATTGTGCACTTACAAGGACTAATAGGACAATCTAACGTGTGACCTATATCCTGACCTCACCATCCCATCTTGATTGGTTTTTCTTCACTGGTGCAACATCTGTTCGTAGTCTATTGAAGTTTCCCCAAGTTTACAAGTCCACTTGAGTACTTGGTGGCTCAGTTTCTTGTGGTGGGTACGAATCGGTTCTGTGTCCACTCTGTTCATGAAGCTGTGTTACATATTTTTCATCGAAAGTCTTAACTTTTCCGAGTATTCTACTGTTGATCATCGAATACATGACCAGAGAAACTAGCTGCTCTACACAGTTTATTCAGGGGCGTAGCCTCCATATAGCTAGTTGTTAAATCGCATATTTCATTAGGATGACATCCGCTTTTCTCATGTGGGCAAATTTAGTCAATGTTGGGGAGGCGTACTGTCTAGGGGAAAAGCGCAGGGCCTTTATCAGTTGTTTCGTGGACATTGGGATTTGTTCCCCACGTAGTACAAGAAAGTTTCTTCAACATTACGTTCCTCGTTGTTACTTTCTTAGCAGCATAAACACAGTGATTTTTATAGGTTAAATACCTGTCAAAAATAATCATAGATACTGAGGAGTATCTACGTGTTCCAGGTGCCAACCCTCGCAATATATTTTGAGTTTTTCTCTTGCCAGTCTATATCTCAAGTGAAATACACTTACCTGTGTTTTTAAAGAATTTGGTAGCAACGTATTTTGTTTGTAATACGTGGACGGCTTAGACAAGGCCCCTGTTAGTTGTTCTTCAAGAAGTTAATTTTTACCCTGTGCAGCAGCAGCAAGATCAGCTGCGTAGAGGAAACGTGTCATGTTACAGAGATTTTGTGTACAAATTAAATAAAGTTTTTGCCAGTACACTTCGCTGAGGCAGAGAATTACACATTCTTTATCTTCTTTTTTCTTGTAGTAGTATCACGTAATCAAATATACTGTATGTTCATGAAGCACAATCGAATGTGAGGTTATTTACGGAAATCGGCCGAAACCTGACTTACAATCATTCGACATGAAATTGAACGTCACTGGTACCGAATACGTGTACGATGAAGATCCATGCTTGAGAAGTAGTGGGGCGCATAGTTTTAAGCTATAACTTCATTAAACATACTGTTTAAAGTCTATCGATATGTGGAACGTTTTGAGAACTAACTTGCCATGGAGCAGCTGTTGGGTTCGTATGTGATGGCTAACAAAGGAAATTTCAGAAAAAAAGCAATGCATTCAACTGCTTAGTTAATTTGAACAGAAAGTTGGATAGTAGCTTGTAACTGCACTTATCTCTGATCTCTCAGACATTTTGCTTTTTTATCGAGTTCTTCTGGGCTTTTAGCGTACTCTTCATGCAGCTACTCTAACGTTACAGTGCCCTGCAAAATGTGATGTCATGGTGTATAAGCAACCAACAGTGGTGGTTGCTCGGCTGTTTACTATTACTAAATTGATGTTTGTCTTGTGAAGTACACTGCACACCGCCCAGCCGGGCAGCTGAGACCACTTATAGGAGACTGTTTGCGATATAGAATCATTTCACTTCGGGGAAACGCCCATAATATAGCCCAAGGGTGGGGCCATTTCTTAAGTGATCTCTTGTTTGCAAAGGAAGCTACGAGATTCAAACACTCTGGAGAGCGTGTACCTAGCTAGGCCTATAGAAGAACAGCGGATTTCCGAACGTTTCAGTTGAGACAACAGTCTTTTTTAATTGACTCTGTGACGTCATAGACTTTTCCAAGAAATGACGAGGAGCCTATTAAAACAGAAGGCTGTTGAAGTATAGCAAATGAGCAAATGTTATTAGACTCATGTGTACTCTGCTGCGATTGATCACTCATCTCAAATCGCTATTAGCTCTGTTAAAATCCATCTGTCTGTATGGCTGTTGAAACAATACTTGAGAGACAACTGTTGACCAATTAGAAGACACTGAAGTGTCAAACTGAATTTACTTACGTTTGAGAGTTCATTTGTTCATATGTTTACGTAAGTAATATAACATGTATTGTGTTACAGTTTCTAGTTGGACGTCACATAGGTTTCAAAATGTTATTTTGTGGCTGTTCTATCGATCACACTCCTCTTGAAAGATACATACTCAAATGTATTCGCATATGCTTACTTTGTATTCAGTTGCCCGGGAAATTATTGAATTCGTTTGTCTCCTGCAAGAAATTTGGATGTATATCATACATGTGCTACCTCCAATATCTTTAGATCGCAGTGTTATCGTATTTTTATCCTACTTTCGTTATAGGCGTAAAACTATTTTAAAAGATTACACATCAATTTTTCTTTCAAGCATTATACCGACTGCTCCTGTGTTATTCACTCTCAATGTTGGCAGCGTTACGACTGGCGTCTAAGAAAGCTATTGCCATTTTGAAATATTTTCAGTTGTTAGTGTCCCACACCTTGTAGATATTTGTCGAATATCATGTTGCCCAATGCCAGCTCTTATGGAAACCCTTATTATTTCTGATAGTTTGGATTTTTACTAATCATTATCAGCGATAGGATGATGATCAGTTACAGCATCTGTGTGGATATAAGTGGTATACAAAAGTAACGTATACAAATTTGTAGTTAGTAGAGGAGGTACACAAGGAAATACTTTTGTAATGGGCACCGTTCCTCCACCATGGGTCCTTGAAGGGTTTAACATTAGACTTCCCTAATGCCCATCCTGTACTGCAAAATTTCTTTGACAGATCTTTTGTAAAAGCCAAAACTACGCTCTAACTTTAATAAAGGATGTGATAAAAGTACCCCAGTACACCGTCAAAGATTTTATAAAAGACATTTGACAAAGATCGTGCTTTTCACCGTCAACACAGAGTTATCATAAATGTGTGGGCTAGTACTGCTCACGAAAATCCGACTGGTCCGTATCTTTTGCGTAACACACTCGGCGTAGGGAATTACTGTATCTTTCTCCGTAAAGCACGATCGGAAATACTGGACAATGTACCTCTAGCAGTTAGGCAACGATTATGCTTCCAGGACGATGGGAACTCACCATAATTTACAGTTGACATCAGGGATCGTTTAACCAGTATTTTCCGCCCGGATGGGCCAGTACCTGGACCACCACAGTCTCCCGTTCTCACTCCTGTGGATTTCTTTTTGTGGAGGTCATGAAGCGTTTGGTTTACGAGACATCAGTAGATGCTCCAGAAGAGTTGATTGCCCGTTTGGATGCAGCTGCAGCCATTATTTGTGAAACACATTACTGTTTTGAACGTGCTAGACAATCTTAGCACGCGGATTCCAGTTCTAAGGTAATAGAGAAGGGGTCCTGTATCAGCTCCCTTTCATGTAATTTTTCTCATGAATATTTAAATTACGTTCAGTTAATATAGCAGGTTGATCTGATGCTGTTCGGTGTAAATATAATTGGACCTGGGAGTAAGATTGCCAAGGGAACCATTGTTTCCTGCGCATTTAACATCAGCATCTTGTACCATTCTTTCACCATATTCCCCTTCAATAATAAGCAGTGTAATACGTGGATGAATGAGTAATTGGACGTTTATTTTAACTAGAAATACAGAGCAGCTTGCCTTATTTCTTCTGTGTGAAGTCTCGTAATTTTCAGTTGAATCTTATTTTTCGCACTGGTTTATAGCTTGACCTGACTGTAGGCAACGAGCATCCCGCTCTTCTTAACATCTACATCTGCATCTGCATCTGCGTGATACTCTGCTATTCACAGTAAAGTGCCTGGCAGAGGGTTCAATGAACCACCTTCAAGCTGTCTCTCTACCGTTCCACTCTCGAACGGCGCGCGGGGAAAATGAGCACTTAAATTTTTGTGTGTGAGCACTGATTTCTCTTATTTTACCATAATGATCATTTCTCCCTATGTAGGCAGTTGCCAACATTTCGCACTCGGAGGAGAAAAATGGTGATGGAAATTTCATGAGAACGCCTTTGTTTTAATGATTGCCACTCCAATTCCCGTATCATGTCTGTGGCAAAATCTCCCCTATTTCGAGATAATTCAAAACGAGCTGCCCTTCTTTGAACTTTTTCGATGTCATCCGTCAGTCCCACCTGATGCGGATCCCACACCGCACAGCAATACTCCAGAATATGACGGACAGACGTGGGGCAAGCAGCCTCTTTAGTAGACCTGCTGCACCTTCTAAGTGTTCTGCCAATGAATCGCAGTCTTTGGTTTGCTCTACCCACAACATTATCTATGTGGTCGTTCCAATTTAGGTTATTTTTAATTCAAATTCCTAAGTATTTAGTTGAATTTACAGCCTTAAGATTTGTGTGACTTATCGCGTAATCGAAATTTAGCGGAATTCTTTTAGCACTCACGTGAATAACTTCACACTTTTCTTTAAGCAGGGTCAACTGCCACTTTTCGCACCATAGACATATCTTATCAAAATAATTTTGCATTTCGTTTTGGACATCTGATGACTTTACAAGGCGGTAAATGACAACATGAGCTGTAAACAACTTAAGAGGGCTGCTCAGATTGTCTCCTATATCGTTAATTTAGTTCAGGAACAATAGAGGGCCTATAACACTTGCTTGGGGAACCCCGGATATTACTTCTGTTTTACTGCGAATTGTGACCTTTCTGACAGGAAATCACGAATCCAGTCACACAACTGAGGCGACATTCCATATGCAAGCGTCTTCTAACCAACCTGTTAGAAAGGTCACAGTTCGTAGTAATAGACGGAAAGTCATCGAGTAAAACAGAAGTAATATCCGGCGTTCCCCAAGGAAGTGTTGTAGGCCCTCTATTGTTCCTGATCTATATTAATGACATAGGAGACAATCTGAGTAGCTCTGTTAGACTGACTGCAGATGATGCTGTCATTTACCGTCTTGTAAAGTCATCAGATGATCAAAACGAATTGCAAAATGATTTAGATAAGATATCTGTATGGTGTGAAAAGTACTACCTGTCACTGGCCAAGACAGAGTACATGTGGGAAGCTGTGGAAAGTTCTACTGAGTTTTCAGTTCGGCTTTTGTACGGTGGGAACAAGGCACAAAGTTTCTGGCGGTTGCCTGGCGCCGACAGTATTGGGTGAGGGTCCGGCGTCGCCAGGGCGTTCTTGTGAACAACGACCCCCACCCCCGCACTGTAAAGGCGCTCTGGTGAAGCAGTGACAGAGGTGGCTTTCTAAGAAGTTGGAAGAACACAGAGAAGCTGTGACGACGAGGTGAGTACAATGTGCTCTTATGAGCGCTCCCAGTATAAGCTGATTTTGGATAGCATCAGTTCAGTTAGTTCGTAATCCGATGTACGTTTTTACTGAGTTACTTTAACTCAAACTCCAAGTGTACACTACTGGCCATTAAAATTGCTACACCACGAAAATGACGTGCTACAGAAGCGAAATTTAACCGACAGGAAGAAGATGCTATGATATGCAAATGATCAGCTTTTCAGAGCATTCACACAAGGTTGGCTCCGGTTGCGACACCAACAACGTGCTGACATGAGGAAAGGTTCCAACCGATTTCTCATACACAAACAGCAGTTGATCGGCGTTGCCTGGTGAAACGTTGTGATGCCTCGTGTAAGGAGGAGAAATGCGTACCATCAAGTTTCCGACTTTGATAAAGGTCGGATTATAGCCTATCGCTATTGCGGTTTAACGTATCGCGACATTGCTGCTCGCGTTGGTCGAGATCCAATGACTGTTAGCAGAATATGGAATCGGTGGGTTCAGGAGGGTAATACGGAACGCTGTGTTGGATCCCAACGGCCTCGTATCACTAGCAGTCGAGATGATAGGCATCTTATCCGCATGGCTGTAACGGATCGTGCAGTCACGTCTCGATCCCTGAGTCAACAGATGGAGACGTTTGCGAGACAACAACCATGTGCACGAACAGTTCGACGACGTTTGCAGCAGCATGGACTATCAGCTCGGAGACCATGACTGCGGTTACCCTTGACGCTGCATCACAGACAGGAGCGCCTGCGATGGTGTACTCAACGACGAACCTGGGTGCACGAATGGTAAAACGTCATTTTTTCGGATGAATCCAGGTTCTGTTTACAGAATCATGATGGTCGCATCCGTGTTTGGCGACATCGCGGTGAACGCACATTGGAAAAGTGTATTCGTCATCGCCATACTGGCGTATCACCCGGCGTGATGATATGGGGTGCCACTGGTTACACGTCTCGGTCACCTCTCGTTCGCACTGACGGCACTTTGAATAGTGGACGTTACATTTCAGATGTGTTACGATCCGTGGTTCTACCCTTGATTCGATCCCTGCGAAACCCTACATTTCAGCAGGCTAATGCACGACCGCATGTTGCAGGTCCTGTACGGACCTCTCTGGATACAGAAAATGATCGACTGCTGCCCTGGCCAGCACATTCTCCAGATCCCTCACCAACTGAAAACGTCTGGTCAATGGTGGCCGAACAACTGGCTCGTCACAATACGCCTGTCACTACTCTTCATGAACTGTGGTATCGTGTTGAAGCTGCATGGGCAGCTGTATCTGTACACCCCATCCAAGCTCTGTTTGACTCAATGCCCAGGCGTATAAAGGCCGTTATTACGGCCAGAGGTGGGTGTTCTGGGTACTGATTTCTCAGGATCTATGCACCCAAATTGCGTGAAAATATAATCACATGTCAGTTCTAGTATAATATATTTGTCCAACGAATACCCATTTGTCATCTACATTTCTTCTTGGTGTAGCAATTTGAATGGCCAGTAGTGGATTAATATTCTTTGGTAGCGTACGCCGTTTAAAATATTCTAAGATCAGCTGCCTAGTACAAACGATTTTACACGACACTGCGCAACTGTGGCAAATATAAAAAGAACAGGAAGAGAGTTCTCCAAAAGACAAAACATCAACCTTTAAGTGGACGACATGTTCAGCAACATCTCTATAACAGTATGCAGCACACCGCAGTTTGAACACCATTTCTGAACATTAAAACCTTCGTCGATTCCTAGCAGGGAAATGATAAGCGTGTTACACGTTTCTTACATCGAAAAAGGGTTTCATTTTATATTCTCGAAACACTCAGAAATATTGTATATGTTGTTTTAAATATAACATTTTAGGCACTCAACATAACGTCAAAACACCAATTGGATAATTTCGCACAATACAGAGAATGTGAACATTGTTCTGATGATTCAATATATCATTAATATAACAGTTCACCTCACCCAGTATCTGGGAATTGAAAATATTTCGAATACCAGTACTACTGGACTGAGCTCAGTCGTTTCCCGAATTTTTCGGCCCTTCGGAAACTTAGCTATGGGCACCTCACTCTGTTCACCAAAACAGCTTCAGGTCATTCATCGTCAGGTTCTATGGCTAGACTCTGTAGGTATCTTGAATCAAAAGGTCTCAGAATTTATAAATCTTAGCCAAAGCGGTTATTCCTACCCATTTCCGAGTTCGGTACTTGGTACTGTTTGTTTTTGATATTTTCGTAGTCATCATTTTCATCTCACTGTGACTGGTTGGATATCCTGTTTTCAAGTTTGCTGTATTAAGTTGTCCCGTTAGTCGCTGAAGTTCACCTGCACTAGCAGCAAATAATGCAGTGACATCAACAGAAGGAAGTTGGTTCAGATACACTCCATTAACGAGCATTTACCCTGCGTTTTCCCGGTTTACGGGACATCTTACTGTAGGACTGTTGAGCGTAATTTTGGTGATAAATAAGCTCTTCTTTCAATTCAGAAATTCCTAATAACCTGATGATGTCTAAGGCAAGTTGAATATATTTTCAGCCTACTAACATTAAGGCTAGTTGAATATATTTTTCAGCCTACTAACATCAGTGACTTGTGTTTCAAGGGAAATAGTAAAAATTTAAATTGAGCTCGTTGAAAAGACCTCTAAAATTATATATAACCCAAGCAGGAGGTAATTCTTATGTTCTCCCGGTCTATAATTTCGCTCAAAACTTGCAACTTAGTTGTCCACTGAGTTATATTACATCTCCAAACGTAGCTTCCTCCTTCGCCTGATTCTAACCCAGTGCCCTTCTGCACAGTTGTTGATAATTTAAGAATACGAGCATCAAGTAGGTTACGTAGAGGAAACTATCGGATACTCTGCTTTGTATGTCTTTTTATCTTCTGTAAATCAGTACAATTGCAACAGTCTCCCTTTCTTTTTAAATCTCTTACTCCGTAGATACTCTGTGAACAATTTTGCGACTTCTTTACACACAGCTTCCGCTCTGGTTTTAAGCATTACCACCTATACTGAAAAGCAATGCTCCCCAGCTGTCCCTGCTTTCTTTATACATCACATGACTTTATTCAGTTCTTCTTGCTTTACTTCTGGAATATTATGATTTTTAATTAGTAATAGCGTTTTCTTTTCATTTGTTGAACTATAAGTACATTTAAAGAAATTTTGGAACGGATCGACAATATCATCGTGGTTGTTATTACGGTGCCACGTGTCACCCTAACAGATAAAATCTGCTTTGTAGCCAGCGTAGTTTTCTATTTTGTTTCCTCCACATGTCTCACATCCTCAGGAGTGGTTTTGTTTAATTCAGCCTATTCCGTGAAGTTTCTAATATCGTTTCCTTATAAGTCATGAATTCTCTTCATTATATGGTTTTGCGAGATGCTGAATTCGGTACTTAATTTAATTTGGAATACATGTGTTCTATTAAACTGATTCCTGTTATCCACATTTCTGACCTCCAGCCCGATGAGTCTGCTTCTTTCTACCTTTGTACCTATTTGCTACATCTTGCATGTCTATTCCCAACAGCAGTTCTAAAGTGGTTTAGAACCGCCAAGTGCGATGCAGTTTCTTTATTTTATAAAATATACTCATTATTATTTTTAGTTCAATTTGGTCCTTGCCAAACACACTTTGCATTCGTCTGATCCTGTAAGAATGAGTGAAGGGCAAAGTTTGTTTGGGTCTCTGTTGCAATTGATGAAAATATCTTAGCGCAAAGGACGTAAATAACTAAATATGGCTTATTTGTTTGGTTAGTTATTTCGTGTACTAAAATACTGAAAACGAAATGGGACTCAGTTTTGATAGGAGAGATGGAATGTGCCCGTTAATGAACTACATTTTCTTGCACACGTGTGATCTTCGAGCCCATTCAATGCTTGCAACTCACATAAAGTTCTAAGAAGTAAGAACGGCTCGTTTTGTTTATATATATGAGATGTGCTTCTCTAAGAAACATGTGCAGTCACTTGTAATGTCTCTAAGTTCTTTTTTCACACTTTCTGAAACTATCGGGGAGGGATTTTCCGATTGCTTCCTTTTTCTTTTGATTCAAAATGGATTCACACTTTAAGTGAAATTTGCTCCTGTCATGGTCACTAATTTTATGATTTAACTTTTTGCTAATGTTTGCATTCACCCCTAAATAAAAGCTAGCCCATTGTGCATATTTCTATATTTAAAAGCATCGTGATTTTGTATTTTTTAGCAGTACAGGAATGTAACTCTCCCAGAACTGTTTGATGAAAGACAGGAGTGATTTGTTTCCAGTTTTTAAAACATGGTTTTGTTTATACATCCCGCGATTAGCGTGATGCTCTTACTCTAACTATTTTCATCAATGTGTGTCTCTGCCAATGGTACGGGTTTTAACTGAGAAGCTGTAATATTAACGTTACTTTAACTTAAAGCTTAAGATTCGAACTGGAATACACCAAAGTTATTACCTTCTGTAACTTTACGCTTTCTTGTCACAGGTTTATCTATGCTGACCAACAATAGAAAGCTCGTTTGTTGCAATAAACTGAACTGAATACTGGTAGTTATAATCAGCATTGCTGGTGCATAACAGCTGGAATTGTGACCCTGAATGCCAACCCTGCTAATGAACCTAATAGTTGTTTATTGTTTAGCTTACTTAGAATTAACGGTATGATACTTTTGCTTACACTCATCTCGTACGCATAACATGTACAGTCTGTAACGAAAGTATTTCGTTTCTTTCTGTATTTTCAAAGAGCAGTAATAGTACTTACAGCAAAATGAGAAAACTATTTCACCCTGGCAGGGAAGGTGTTCTTCTTTTACGAACCGGGGAAATTATTTAATGAGAGGGGGAGATCTCCCTCACGCTTTCTTGTCACAAATTTATCCATGCTGACCAACAATAGAAATCTTATTGTTGCAAGAAACTGAACTGAATACTGGAAGTTACAATCATCATTGCTCGTGCAGAACTGCTGGAATTGTGACCCTGAATGGCAACCCAGCCCTAATAATTGTTTATTGTTTAGCTTACTTAGAATTAACGGTATGATTCTTTTGCTTACACTCATCTCGCACGCGTGCCATGCACAGTCATACTCGAAGACTGTAATACACAACGAAAGACTCGGGCAGGAAAATAAATGCGCTATGGGCGAGCTTAAGGGAAAAGGACATGGAAAAGATGTCTGTCGCCTACTCAGCTACTGGTTTCTGGAAGAGCGTTATTAAGCAGGCAATCGAGGTACGAGTGTCGACGAATATTGTTACTCGTGATAAGGGCTTCGTCCTCAGCGCAGCTTGCCAACCATCTTTTGGGACACTGACGGGAGAGGCAGCAGTCTGCATCCGTAGGGCATCGGTTGACGGAGCACACGAGATGCTAGCTACGCAAACAGTAGACTGGACCGCTGTTAGCCCTTTGAGCACCAGTGGTTTCTTCCTCAAACCACAATTGTATTAATTTTTTTTTTTTTTTTTTTTTTTTTTTTTGGAGTACCAGTGCCCTTCGCGTGAAACGACCGATGCTATTGCAAGGAAAAATATCTAGTAATACACTGAGATTTTTTGACGAACGTAGTGAGCTGTAGCAGCTACTTACAGCGTTCAAAACAACATCGGCGCGGAGAGTATGCTGCGTGATTATAGGAGATTTTGACATAAAGTCTTTTATTGCGATCAAAGTAGGCGCTACAGTCTGGAACCGCGCGACCGCTACGGTCGTAGGTTCGAATCCTGCCTCGGGCATGGATGTGTGTGATGTCCTTAGGTTCGTTAGGTATAAGTAGTTCTAAGATCTAGGGGACTGATGACCGCAGCAGTTAAGTCCCATAGTGCTCAGAGCCACTTGAACCATTTGCGATCAGAGTTAGGAGATCACTGACAGTGAAAGTAAGTGTATTTAAAGTTGCTATAACGTAAATGTGAGTTTGTTCTTCTGTTTTCATGAGTTGTTTCGAAATGAAACCACTGGGGCAGTATGTACTTTTGAAATAAATTATGAAATTTTAGGCCCATTTTGGTTTTTATTTAGGACTATAATTTGTGTTTGGCGTTATGAGTTCATTGAAGTTTCGAGATATGAGATTATCTTTCGGAAAAATGCCAAATTGCTTTAAAATATGTCACATGAAATGATGGGTTCTTGAAACCTATATGTCCCAGTGGTTCGAAAGTGAAATCGCCTCCTTAAAGTGATTGATTGTTTAACTTTTCGCCAGTTTCTTCTTGTATTCATTGATTACCACGATACTAAGGGTCAGTTTCGTGAAAAATTTTAAAATTGTATTCCACAGTGAAACCAACTCGTTAAAACAATTGTCTGTTCACTTTCTGCCAATTTCTTCTTGTATTCGATGCTTACTGCAATAATAATAAATGTTATTTTTGGAAAAAATTTAAAATTATATCTGATGTCATGTTTCCCTTAATAAAGCTTCGAGGCTGATAGGCCGTGGTCGATGTATGAAACTCTCCCCTGACGTTTCGTCTCCGACTGCGAAAGTTCGCCGTTTTACCTCGAAGGAAGTCTCCCGCAGTCGGAGACATCGACGACGGCCTATCAGACTGGAAGCTTTAAGTGGAGACAATATCGGCCGTGAAAGCCTACATTGTATGATTTCATATTTGTTGGTACTCAGAGGGTTAAGCTGTCGTCGGAGTGACCGTTGCGAGATTTAAATGCCCCTATATAAGGAAACACCGTCACTTCGCCAGTAGATGGAAGAGAGAATAGCCTTTATTAAACGTCGCGATCACACTGCAATCTTATGCGGCAAGAAACCCACGGAGATATTTATTGCGAAACAAAATTATGTCATTGAAGGCAGTATTTCTATGCACTCCTTTGGTTTACTACCACGAAAGATTTCTAGCTTACTTCTAGTATTCGATGAAAGGGGTGTGAGGTCTCTTTTATTCGGTATGTCATACTTCACATTTGTATACTAGATAATTTGAAACAGAAATTTTCAGTAGTCGATATGTTACGCCACATGGGGTCTGAATACAAGCATTGAGATGTTTTGTTGTCAGTAGCATTGAGTTGGCAGTGGAGCATTCAGTGAGATGTAAGTGAGAGAGTCGTATTGGTCATGCTGCTGAGCGCTCTAGAAATAGCTAGCAGAACAAAGAGATGCAAACGCACAGGATGATATTTTTCGGAAAGATGGTTTTATAAAGATTCATTTGAGAAGCATGAACACATTCAGGTAATGTTTTCGCTGTACTGCTTGCTCATCTTTAATTTATTTTGAGAAAGGCAAATTTTTTAGCATGATTTTTGTCGTTGGTTCTGGCCAGTTACTTTGACTGTGGAGACGTGATTAACAAAACTTATCTGCTCACAGAGCTTGAACTCAAGAGTTACCAATTCTCGACTCCTTTCCAATTTCAGTAACGTATTGTTTGGCAGAGTAAGATATTTTTGTAATAATTAATTTTGTAAAGATTGTTGTAACTGTTGAGCAGTCAGAGTTTCACAATATAGTTTTTTATTGCTAGTCTCTTCTACATCATTCAATAAATTCAATTACTTCCACCATCTCCAACATTTCATTTCTTTGCCAGACAATCTTGTTCTTACATTGCAGTGTTACATTTTCGCCTGTGTGCGGAATTTTATTTAGTCAGTTTTCTTGCGTAAATTTTCCGGGAAATTCTTACAGAAGCATTTTGGACAGTTATTCTTTCGAAATTCGGTTTGCAGTTTTATGTGGAATTGACACTCTCTTAGTTTTTCTGTGTTTGAATTGCAAGACACGTACTGTGACGTTACGCATTGTAGCTCCATTCACTGCACTGCGTAATACAAAGTTTCACAGGAAATCTTCTTTAGGATATAGTTTTTCATTTTCTAATTATTTCTGGTGAAAGTTAATTGCAATATAGTTACGCAATTTGAGATACATTTGGTGATTCTTTTTATTAGGTAGCGTTTACATGACCACACCACTTGCAGTGTTAACGCAAAGCAGACACACACGAAAGTTAAGAATAGGAAGGCTGTTTATGGTTCAAATGACTCTAAGCACTATGGGACTTAACATCTGAGGTTATCAGTCCCCTAGACTTAGAACTACTTAAACCTAACCAACCTAAGGACATCACACACAGCCATGCCCGAGGCAGGATTCGAACCTGCGACCGTAGCAGCATCTTGGTTCCAGACTGAAGCGCCTAGAACCGCTCGGCCAAAACGGCCAGCTGGTGGCTGTTTGCATCCACACAAAAACTAACAACAATAAAAACAAAACATCTACAACTGTTAAGTTTTCAAACAAATATCAGATGAAACGAAACATTCTGTAATTTTTTCCTGTGTGATAAAGGATCCAATTGAAACCTTTCCAGAGCGTTCTAATTTGTGCTGCAGGATTTCTGAGCAACACTGTTAAAAGCTTTATTCAAATATTAGGGAACAAAATGTCCATCGTTTATAAAACGTCGTTTCATATTTTCAGTGCATCAGAGTAAGATAATTTTAAAAGAAATTAGTTTTGTAAAGATTGTTGTAAGAAAACATTTTATGCAGCTGTGAAATGTGTCAAAACTGCTCCTAATACGTGACATATCTTTGTGCAGACTATGTTTATAAACAGCTTCAAGAAAACTGGTAGTTAAGTGCGTAAGTATCCTTATTAAGATCCATCCATGTTGCTTTCTTATGGTCTTTGAATTGTTTAATCAGGCCGTGAAAAAATTCATAATAACGAGTGCAGCACTAATATGAAGTGCTGTGGGAATTACAGGACTTCACCAGAAAACTATCTGTATGATTCTACGTCTTCATAATTGATTTCATTTGTTCACGTGCTCCTTGGAGTTGTAATTTTACGCAATTAGCGTATAGTGCACACTAAACGTTCTGCATGTCTGTCTTTGCTATAATTAATATGTAAATATCATAATAACTATTGTCAAATATTTAATTCATATATGAACGTTATTAATAATATCATTACATTGTTCCATATTTATAGACACATGACAACAGGGTACAGGGCGCTAAGCTTCCTTCGGAGAAATGCATCAGAAATTACTGTCGATGCCGGGGAAACATTTCATTACGTTGGTATCCTAATGAATTCACATGTGTGCTTTTTTGAAGCCTGATTTCTAAGAGTGGGATGGATAGGACCCTTAAGACTTACGAGTTTAGATGTGTAGGGAACAAAATAATTGACGATAGGTGAAGTAGAGAGTATATAGAATGGGGATTTGTCATAGCAAGAAAAGATTTTCCGAGAAAGAAAAATATACAACATCTAATATAAATCCAAGTGTTAGAAAGCCTTTCCTAAAATATTTTTCCAGAATGTAGGGCTTTTCGGCAGTGAAACGTGGACGATGAAGAGAAAAAGACAAGAAAAGAGTAGAAGCTTTTGAAATGTGGAGCTACAGAAGAAAGCCGAAGATCATGCGGGTAAGTTGGATAACTAATGAAGGGGTACTGATTCGAAATGGAGATGAAATAAATTAACGGAACAGCTTCAATGAAAGAAGGAATCGTTTCACAGGAAACATCCTGAGACCAGGGCGGTCCGTGAACATTTCCCCACATGAGCGACTTATTGATTGGCGCCTCCCCCTCCCCTTTTTCCCATGAACACTTTTTTCATTTCTAATACTAAATTTTCACTTGGGAACCCCTAGCGCTCATTCAGCTTGACGCCGCAAGCGGCCACTACTAATTGCAGTAAGTCCTGTATAGAAATCTTACAGTTGGGGCGCCTCTGGAGGCCCCCCCCCCCCCCCCCAGCTTGGTGCCCAAAGCTGCGGGTTGGTCACCTACGCATTAAACCAGCCTTTCCTGAGGCATCAAAGGATCGTCAGTTTGGTAATGGAAGAAATTGTAGGGGCTGGGAGTGAGGGTGGGGGGAGGGGGCTAAGTTGTACAGGGAGACAAGGGTTTGAATACAGTAAGCATTACAAATGTATGTAAGTTTCAAAACTTTTGCAGGGATTAAAGACTTGCACAAGGTGGGCTAGCGTGGGAAGCTGCATCAAACTAGTCTTCGGACAGAAGACCACATCAACGTCTTCTAAGGAATACACGTACCAGAGTTTTTTTTAGATGAGGCTCTTTCCTGTATTAAGTATGTAGGTGAATTATTTAGAGCTAAACGATAGATTTTAAATTTTGATTCGAAAGAAAATGATGAAAATAGTACATTCTTCATATCCTAAGAGAAACGGGTTCGATGTCTGCTGTGGGACTTTCGATCGCTGTCATTTGTTACCGTTGACAGCTAAGAATACTTTCCTGAGGTATGTGTATATGGATGAAATTTCTGATTGTTGCTGGTTGTTTTTTAAGTAAAAATATCCATTTCTCACTTCGTCAGTGAGAGGATTCTATCCCTGAAGTACGAGCCTGGAACATTCACGACATACCCATCTACGACTGACAGAATGTGTTAATTTATTTCAAAACGCTTTCCAGGCACCCGTCCTTTCAATGCGAAAATAGGTGGTAGTCATAAAATGCCACATCTGGCGAATAGGACGAATATTCCGCCAAATCATACGTCAAAATCTTTAACGTTACACCTGTCACATTTTTTGTTCTTCACAAGAGGATTGGCGGGAAGAAATACGATTTATTTTGCAATCAAGATCTTTCATCATCATGTCCCCTTTCCTCCACCCGCTTCCCCGCCTCCCACCCTCCAAATTAAAAAAAAAGTCAATTAACACCAAACGTCTTGCGGAGTATTCATCCGTTTTTGTTTCACACTTTGCAAGGAAAGACTTCCACTTACATTTCAGAAAACTCTGGCCATTACTTCTTTGGAAGATGTATGACCAACAAAGGTTTTGCCTTAGGTCCACATGAAACAAATGCGATATTCATCTTGGACATGGATACCTCAAAATTAACTCTTCAAGTAAAATTCTTTGAAGTAGGGTTGTATTTGAATTTCCTTGCAGTGGAAAAAGAGAGAACAGTATCCTTATAGATGTTCACCACTATTGGATGAACTGACGTTAGTGAGCTGCCGCTCAAAACGAAGAAACTAATACTCTAGTTTATCTAACAGGACAAAACAAGCACAGTACGACTAATTTAAGAAACCTTCACAAGCATCAATTTGTATAACACAGAAAAAATATGAGTATAATAGTCAAAATTCCATTGATATCAACGCCCTCTCCGATCCACAACGAAAAATTTTATAAATGTCTAATATTTTACGGTGTCAACGGACAATCGTATAATTTATGATAGGGAGCGAAGTGGTGCGGTGGTCGAGACCACTGTACTCGTATACGGTACGTGGGAAAACCGGGGATTCAGCCCCTCAGACATCGTGATTTGGTTTTTATTTGTTTCCAAAATCATTACAGATTAATGCAGGTGAAAATCCTTAAGCGCTACCAGGTCTCGTGTGACGAGTCCTAGTTCGTGTTACATTATTAAATGACAAGGAAATTTGTGATCTGCAGGAAATTATCTTACACAAACGTGGAAAACATCCTTACTATTTATACTGTAGTTGCTGAACGCAGTTGTTTCGAAAAATCTGCTCGCAAAGTACAATCAGTTGTACTGTCTTGGAGTGTCACTTTACAAATAAAACATTAATTATAGTGTGACAGGTTTTAAATAACGAGCAACAGCCGAAAACGCTTCTTGCAGAAATAAACCAAGCGTTTCCTGTGACCAAAATGTGAAATCGAAAGAAAATAGCTTTAACTGACTGCATTTCGGAAGCCAGAGTGGATATTCTGTATTATCACTAATATAGAGAACAGTTTTTGGGAAAGATTTCTACAACCGGTGATGCTACGTGTAATGAACTATTGATATCCTGTTTCATGAAACAGCACACCAGCCAGAATTAGTTTTCTATTCGGTCTCCCAATAAGTCTCCATCCTCCTAAATGGTGAAGTGGTGTTATTTTAAGTAATACTTCGTTGGGTGTATTCTGTACGTGTCTTTGCTACTTTCTGTTATAATATTTCCTCTTAAGCTGCAAATGTTCAGATACTGCCGCGTCTCCACGATACCCATCTTTTCTTGTGGCATCTATAATTGGCAAAATGAAATGTAACATACGGCGTTCTTGGATTGTGCATTTGTACATTTTTTGTTAGTCATTTTCCACTGAATTGTGGATAGCCCGTTACAATCATTAGTACACAAAAATTATTTCTATTGAATCTCCTCTATTTCCTTTGTTCCATTGTATTTGTAACAGTTCCAGTGTTGGAATACAGATTATGATCAATATACGCTTTCTGGGTAATGATGTACAGCAATCCAAAAGCTTAAAATCAGTAGCTTATTGTGTGGAATTTCTTCCGTGGATAAGCTTCCATCCTACTGGTGTCGGTTTTATCACAGACATGTTGTGTATTGTTACAGTCTCAATGGGTTTTGTAAAGTACTCATAAAATTGCTTCCTAGCCTGGTATCAGTACATGATGCTGGAAATGAAATTATTTCTATTATTATCTTAAACGTGTTAAAATGGGAAATACTTTCATTATTTCTAGACTTTTCTTTTGGCCTCGTGAGAGAAAATGTAATCTATGACACCAACAAGGTCGCAGAATAACACTTTGTATTTAGTTTCGTGGTTTTATGTAGCATTCCTGTCTTTATTTTTCTCGTTACGAATCCTGTACTGTCTATTACGCGCCCACTTGAGTGAATTTATCCCTACTGCTGTCTCGTTTTCAGTTGTTCCGAAATAAATAGGAAAAGACAGAGACAGACGTAATTTGTCTTTTCCTGCTGAATGTTGAACTAAACGAACGCAAGAAAGGATCGCTCATGATTACGTAAGAAATTTAAATAAAATGATGTATGATAAGCTACTACATTAATTATCAACATGTTCAATTATTTTGTATTTGTGTTAATGTAAGGACGAAGGAAAAAAGTTTTCAAATTAAGTAAAGAAAAGTTTGCTTCCTATTGTCCCATGAGAATCACGTAAGAAAGGTTTCCTATAATTAACAGAATGTGCGCTTTACTTGCAACCAACTATCTTAAAGGTAAACCTTTTACGAATAGAATTGTTTATTCCTAAATAACTCTGTTCTTCTGAGTTTACGTTGCAAAATATTTCTCAGAATGGTTGTTATATTTTTGGTATACAGATTACTTTCCATAGTTAGCTTGTCATTTTTTGTAGATAAGGGACGATCAAAAAGATTCCATTTGAGGGCGTTGCTGCAGAGTATCTGCAACGCGACGTGACTCCGATGTGGGTAGATAAGTATCGACATATAGGAAAGGTATCACTGTGACATCCGTGTCTTTCTGATGTGCATGCAGTAAATCCGGAAACGTGATCTATGGCAAAGTTATTGCCAAATGCGCCCAAACAAGTTCAACGTGCTATTATTCTTCTCTTGGCTGCCGAAGGGCAAACACTGGTAGACATCCATCGGAGAATGAAGAAGACTTTTTGACCTTTTCCAGCTGCAAGACGAAACGTTCCGGAAAACTGAGACAAGGGGTGCAGTTGCTTCATGATAATGCACCTCCCCATATCGCAAATGTCGTGACGCAAGAAGTTACAACTCAAATGGTAGATACTCGAGAAGCCGCCCTATAGTCCTCATTTCTACGATACGATTATCACATCTTGGGTCCCATAAGAAAGGCCTTGAAGATGTGCAGCGGGTAGTTACGGACTACTTCACGCAGCAGGACACAGCATGTTAGCAAACGGGTATCATCAACCTAGTGCGTCGGTGGAATGATTACCTCAATACTCACGGCGATTTTGCCCGACAGGCATAGCTACTCTGGACTGTATGTCCTTCGAACTGAAACTTTTTGATTGTCCCTTATAGTTTAACATTATAGACTACACCTGTATTCCCTGTATGTTCTTGTATCGATAAACAATTTTTGAAGTCTTTGTTGGTTATAAATTAATCAATGGTTGGTTTGGCACTCTTTGTACTCCAAGTGTATGGCTTGATGTACGACATTTCTTTCCTCCCTTAAGCCTCTATATTCCTTTCAGATGAGAGCTACAAAAATTTAGAAGCTGATCCTTTCGAATTCTGTCGTTTGTATCTCCCCTTGTTAGTAAATACTGATTCTTATTGGCATCTAATGCAATCTTCAATTTTCAGTAAAATCGTTTTCTTGTTGTTCCCGGCCGTCTCCTGATGTTTGTGCGCCGATAATGTGAAGACATCCTGCATCAGTTCTGATTATCGCCGATACTGATCGCTTGCTGATAAAGTTATGAATCTTTTCTTACACTATTATCGAATAAGGTTATTTATCGTCAAGTAGTTTCTGCAGTATCATACCACAATATTTTATAGTGAATAGCGTCATGTCACGGGATCTGTTCAATTTATTATTGACCTACATGTACTCTTCCTCTTCCGACAAACTTTTACTAGAATTCTTTCGCTTTCTTCTTTTAAAAAAATAATATTCTCTGTAACTAAATCTTTATTTTGTAAGGAAGTCGTTTGATACATAATCCGAATCGACTACTTCTTTTGTTAAATGAGCAGTTACATAAGCCAAACTAATAATCAATGAAATCTGCCTATAAAACTACACTACTGGCCATTAAAATTGCTACACCACGAAGATGAAGTGCTACAGACGGTAAATTTAACCGACAGGAAGATGCTGTGATGTGCAAATGATTAGCCTTTCAGAGCATTCACACAATGTTGGCGCCGGTGGCGACGCCTACAACGTGCTGACATGAGGAAAGTTTCCAACCGATTTCTCATACACAAACAGCAGTTCACCGGCGTTGCCTGGTGAAACGTTGTTTTGATGCCTCGTGTAAGGAGGAGAAATGCGTACCATCGCGTTTCCGACTTTGATAAAGGTCGGATTTTAGCCCATCGCTATTGCGGTTTATCGTATCGCGACATTGCTGCTCTCGTTGGTCGAGATCCAATGACTATTAGCAGAATATGGAATTGGTGGGTTCAGGAGAGTAATACGGAACGCCGTGCTGGATCCCAACGGCCTCGTATCACTATCGGTCGAGATGACAGACATCTTATCCGCATGGCTGTAACGGATCGTACAGCCACGTCTCGATCCCTGAGTCAACAGATTGGGACGTTTGCGAAGACAACAGCCATCTGCACGAACAGTTCGACGGCGTTTGCAGCAGCATGGACTATCAGCTCGGAGACCATGGCTGCGGTTACCCTTGACGCTGCATCACAGACAGGACCGCCTGCGATGGTGTACTCAACGAACCTCGGTGCACGAATGGCAAAACGCAATTTTTTGGGATGAATCTAGGTTCTGGTTACAGCATCTTGATGGTCGTATCCGTGTTTGGCGACATCGCGGTAAACGCACATTGGAAGCGTGTATTCGTCATCGCCATACTGGCGTATCACCCAGCGTGATGGTATGGGGTGCCATTGGTTACACGTCTCGGTCACCTCTTGCTCGCATTAATGGCGCTTTGAACAGTGGACGTTACAATTCAGATGTGTTACGACCTGTGGCTCTACCCTTTATTCGATCCCTGCGAAACCCTACATTTCAGCAGGATAATGCACGACCGCATGTTGCAAGTCCCGTACGGGCCTTTCTGGATACAGAAAATGTTCGACTGCTGCCCTGGCCAGCACATTCTCCAGATCTCTCACCAATTGAAAACGTCTGGTCAATGGTGGCCGAGCAACTGGCTCGTCACAATACGCCAGTCACTACTCTTGATGAACTGTAGTATCGTGTTGAAGCTGCATGGGCAGCTGTACCTGTACACGCCATCCAAGCTCTGTTTGACTCAATGCCCAGGCGTATAAAGGCCGTTATTACGGCCATAGGTGGTTGTTCTGGGTACTGATTGCTCAGGATCTATGCACCCAAATTGCGTGAAAATGTAATCACACGTCAGTTCTGGTATAATATATTTGTCCAATGAATACCCGTTTATCATCTGCTCTTATTCTCGGTGTAACTATTATAATGGCCAGTAGTGTACATGTACCTCGTGCACACATTCGTATTTCTATCGTCGCACTTCAGGCAAATGCTTGTACGATATTGATTATCCAGGATGGTATTATTTATTTCACTCTGTATGGGTGCGTAATACTGGGTGGTTATAATTAAGCTGAGAGTGTATCGAGTGCTGCAGTGCGAGGTGTATACATCGAAGTACTCTCAAACAATGAGGTGTTTTCATTAATCGGTGTACTCATGGATTACGCTGAAAAAATTATGGTTCCTCGTTCTACCATCAGGTGACTTCACGGCGCTGTAAGCAGTTAGAATATTGAATGGGTGCAGAAAAAGGGGAGGAACAATAAAACACACTATAACAGTGGTTCTCGCACGTTTATTAGGATATAGCTGCAAGTAACAACATGTATTCACTATGATCTCCTTTCTTAACGACCTGCTGCATCCGTAACACGCTAGATCGACAGATGCTCGCAGCATATCCAGTGTAATCAGGGCAAAACGTAGTCGTATGCTGCCCTAAGAGTACAATGGGGATTTCACTGTTAAATGCAGAGGAGAGAGTGGATAGGTGTTAAGAAAACATTGAAGGTTCCTAGGAGGGGGGAACCTATCTGATAACGTTATAGAGGAAGAAACAGGTGTCAATATTAGAATAAGAATTTGGAAGAAGAGCTTTGGAAAACTTAAGATAAAATAAGGCACAAGGGATGGATATGATTCCATCAGAATTTCTAAAATCATTGAGGGAAGTGGCAACAAAAATACTATTTACGTTGTTTTGTAGAATGTATGAGTCTGGCGATATACCATCTGACTTTGAGAAAAATATCACCCACACAATTCCGTAGACCGCAAGAGCTGAGAAGTGCGGCAATTATCGCTCAATCAGCTTATCAGTTCATACATCGTAGTTGCTGACAAGAATAATATACAGAAGAATGGAAAAGAAAATTGAGGATGTATTAGATGACGATCAGTTTGGCTTTAGGAAAGATAAAGGCACCAGAGAGGCAATTCTGATGTTGTGGTTGATAATGAAAGCAAAAATGAAGAAAAATGAAGACATATAGAATTTTTCAACGTGCAAAACCTTTGGACAATGTCAAATGGCGCAAGATGTTCGAGGAACATAGAGGTAAGCTGTAGGGAGACAACAAGCACAAGAGCCAAGAGGGAATAATAAGAGTAGAAGACCAAGAACGATGTTCTCAGATTGAAGAGGGTGTAGAACATGGATGTAGTCTTTCGTCCATACTGCTCAATCTATACATCGAAGAAGCAATGATGGAAATATAAGAAATGTTCAGGAGTGAAACTGTAATTCAACGTGAAAGGATATCAGTGGTACGATTCGCTTATGCCATTGGCATCCTGGGTGGAAGCGAAGAAGAATTATGTGATCTACTGAATGGAATCGACAGTATAATGAGTACAAAATATGGATGTGGATAAATCGAAGAAAGACGAAACTAATGAGTAGTAGCAGAAATGAGAACAGCGTGAAACTAACATCAGATCTGATGGTTATGAAGTAGATGAAGAGAAGAAATTCTGCTATCTAGGCAGGAAAATAACAAATGACAAACGGAACAAGGAGGACATAAGAGCAGACTAGCACTTTCAAAAAGTGGATTCCTGGCCAAGAGATCACTATTAGTATTAAACATAGGCCTTAATTTGAGGAAGAAATATCTGAGAATGTACGTCTGGAGCACAGCTTAGTATAGTAGTGAAACATGGAGTGTGGAGAAACAGGAACAGAAGAGAATAGAAGCATTTGAGATGTAGCGTTACAGACGAATGTTGAAAATTAGGTGGACAAATAAGGTAACGAATGAGGTGGTTCTGAGCAGAATCGGAGAGAACAAGAATATGTGGAGAACTCTGACAAGAAGAAGGGACGGATAACAGGATATCTGTTAAGACATCAGGGAATAACTTCCATGGTACTAGAGGCAGCTGTAGAGGGTAAAAACTGTAGAGGAAGGCAGAGATTGGAATACATCCAGCAACTAATTGAGGATGTAGGTTGCAAGTTAAAAAAATGGCTCTAAGCACTATGGGACTCATAAGTCCCCTAGAACTTAGAACTACTTAAACCTAACTAACCTAAGGACACCACACACACCCATGCCCGAGGCAGGATTCGAACCTGCGACCGTAGCTAGGTTGCAAGTGCTGTGGTCTAAGATGGAGAGGTCGGCACATGAGAGGAATTAGTGGCGGGCCGCATCATAAAAAAAAGTTATTCTGCAGATCAGGAAGAGTCCATATATAGAAGTCACGTGGATTTATGTCGGGGGATCTGGAAGACCAAATATTTTGATATTGCCTAGAGATGATGCGGTCGTTACTGAATGTTTCTTGAAACAAATCTTTCACTTGGCAAGCGATGGTGGCGTTGCCCCACCTTGCATGAAAATATTGGGGTGGACACAGTTGCGTTCTAGCAAAGGTGGACTCATTTGTAAATATAGGCTTCCGCGGCCGTTGTCACAGTCGATAAAATTCTTCTGGGTTAGCAATATACCCTGTGGAAGGCGTCTTGCAAAAGTCGCCGAAACGTCGGAATTTTATAGTTGACAATGCAGCCCCACACACAGAAGAATTTTATCGACTGTGGACTCACTTGTTCACAAGGAGGTCCTCATAACATGCATATATCACAGTACACCTAACAGCTCTGCGAGATGCCACATCCTCGACGAAAAACAGACCGAGAATGTAGACGCTTGTTAAACTACATCACACATTCACAGCGCAGTGGATGTTCCTGCACAACATGTGATCGAGTAGAACACCATATGCAATACTTCTGTGCTTTTACGGCACCGTGAAGAGTAAAATGTGCCTCGTCCGTTCAAAGAACATTCCCTGGCCACATACTCATTTTCATGCGTGCAAAATAAAATAAATAATAAAAACGAAGGGCAAAGTCAACGCGTTGGAGACTGTCTTGTAGCTTCCTTTGGCGCACATTCTGAACATTGTAGGGATACCATAGTAAAACGAGCCATAAAATCTTGTGAATTGTTGACCACGGGGGACACAAAGCTCGAGCACTGGCTGCAGTATTTGAGGCATGTTCTGCACAGGCGACTGTAGCTAAAGCAACTTCGTTAACAAATGCCACGGGAATTGGCCACCTACTTCTTCCTGCTGCGCCACCTAATTCACCTGTTTCTTCAGATTTCTTGATCATATTCTGTATCCCTTTTATTGACATCTTGCCTCTTCGCAGCTGTCTTGCAAAGCATCGCAGTTATTGCTGCCGTTCTGATAAAACCACTTTAAAAACCACTTTACTAGCAGTGCAGGGTCATTCTTCTCAATAACCATTGTGTTTCGTACAGAAAACTTCAACCTTCTTAACCGTTAACACAACACGTTACTTCACAAAGGAAACGAGAACGCGTCGCCAAGCGACAAACAGCATGCTGACGCGAAAACAGGAAACATTTGACATTCCGACTGCTTACAGCGTCATATTTGCGCTTGGTGGCAGAACGTGAAACTTTTTTTTTTTTTTTTTTTTTTTTTTTTTTTTTTTTTTTTTTTTTTTTTTTTTTGCTCGAACAGTCCACGGGTCTACTGCTGATCCATAGTGTCCAACGGGCACAATATTTCGGCGATCAGCCATGTCGCCATCGTCAGGTGCGCTGACGAATTGAGCTCCTGAGGGCGGGCGGTCGTCTTAAATCCCTCCGTTCGCGAGGCGTTCTCTCCGCGGTCCGAGCCCGCGCGTCAGCAGTCGGTGAGGCGCCTGTGGTGGCGTCGGTGTAATTGCCTCGTCCGCCCTAGTCGCACGTTCGTTTCCTTTGCTGAGCGTCTTTTTAATTAGACTCAATGCGTTATGCAGCCAATGCCTCGGTAAAGGCCGCAAGTAGCGGGGAAAGTCGCCACCTGGTTATGCCGGCGGATACGGCCTGTCCGTTTCCTACGACGTCTCGCTCCAGGAAGACAACGGATGATGAAAACGCAAAAGCACGAGACAACGCTGTTGGATCGGGTAGCTGTTATGCGACTTCTACCTCGGTCGAGGAAGCTAGCTGCGGGGGGAGTCGCCGACCGGGGGATAACACATTACTGGCGGCCACACCCTGTCCACAGCCTACAGCAACCCGTTCCCAGAAATGGAACAAGAAGAAATAGAAGCGCACCATTACTATCGCACGAGTCATGCCCTACTACGCAGTAACCCGCGCACTCGACGTGGGGGGACCAAAGAACGCCACCGCCAAGATCAAGACACCTGAAAGGGTAACATCGCCCACTGAAGACCCAGTCTCCTGGCCTGAAGTCGGGTCACGAAAGCAGATAAAAGACGTCTTCGCGGACACCGTTCAACGATCGGCCCAGTTCATGCTGGGAAATGACGGAGAGGATGTTGAAGACGCGGAGGATGTGGAGTTGGAGGAAAGTCGCAATTATGAAGCGCCCGGGGGAAACGAGTCCGGTAAGCTACCGGAAAAGTGCGACTACCGCCGCTCCCACCACCGCACCGAAGCTGCAAACACGAAGAAAGGCGTCGTCGAAAGGGAGCAAAGCCCCTGAGACGACCACTGACGCGGATAGGTTGCAAATACCGAAACGCAAGAAGATTGGAAGACCTGTACAGATGGCCACTGCTGCAGGCGTGGTCGTTAAAAAGCGGTTTGCTGAGCTCGAAGGGTAGGAGGAGGAGACAGCAGACTAGCAGCAGAGAAGCAAGGAGCTCCCGCCGCCACCCATCAAAGAAGTAGAGTAGGCGATCCTCGCGGTCGTCAAGAACATTTCACTACAAAGACAAAAAGTCACGATATGTACAGCATCATGACTCGAACCGCGGAAGACTACAAAAGCGTTACTGCCATCATTGACAGAAGTGGTCTAAACTGGTTCTCGCACCATCGCTTGTCAAATATGAAATGATGGCTACAGATGAGACAAGCGAATCGAGTGCGCCCACGAGGGCTTCTATGATAGCTGATCTCTCGCCACAAGATGGCTTGAATCAAGCGACGGAGGAAAGCACCATAGAGCGTTTTATGAGGTTAAGCCAATTTATTGACCAAAATGTCAAGAATGGGAAAATCAGTCAGGCAGCCGTTCAAACACTCAAGAATGAGTTGGCGGCATGGTCAATTGCCAACGCCAAGCTAGAGGGCAGGATAGAGGAACTAGAGAAAGAAAATGACAGGCTCAGGAAGCAACCGACAAAGTCATGGGCCGGTGTTGTTGCGCAAGCGGCAACAAAGGCTCAATCCACCAAGGAAACGACTGCGAAAGTGTCGAAACGACCTGACACAGCGGTCTTTTTGCGACCACTCCCCGGACAGGACATTAAGAAAGTTCAGGCGGTCTTCGCAACCTCAGTAAACCCAGCTAGAGACAAGATTAAGATTAACAGGGTCAAGGCAACCAAAAATGTAGTCATTGTTGACGTTGCCACAGAAGAGGATAAAGACAAGATACTGGCAAATCAGAAACTCTGTAAATCAGTCCGGTGTGAGCCTCCACGAAAGAGGAACCCACTGGTCATCCTATATGATGTTCCAGTTCCACTAACCAATGAAGACCTTTGTGACACTCTGTACCAACAGAATCTAGACGACATCGACATTGAGACTTTTATGAAAGATTTTAAGTTAAGGTTCAGAACAGGACCGAGGGACCGAGATGTAGTCCACCATGTGGCGGAGGTCTCAGGGGCTCTTTGGAAAAGATTAACAACAATGGGCAAGGTTTACATAGGCTTTCATGCCATAAATGTCAAGGATTTCCTGGTGGTACCTCGTTGCCACAACTGTGCAGATATCGATCATATACACAAATATTGTACTAGGAAGCCGGCTTGCTCCAGGTGCGGTTCTGAAGATCACCTCAGAAAAAACTGCAGTAAAACAAGCGTTTGTGTGCCATGTACACGTAGAGGTAAAAAGTCCTGCGGGGCATCTGGTAGAAACTGCCCAACTTATAAGATGTTGGAACAGCGCTTAATAGCCAGAACTGATTATGGCTGACGCTGTAAATCAAAGCAGGACAGCTAAGAAAAGGAAATCCCCCAGTAAACAAAGAAGAGACGCTGAAAGAGCACGTAAATTCAAAGAATTAATAAATCAAGTACAAAACATCAAGAAACAAGAAATAACCGTGAGAAGTGTAATCATACAAACAGAACGAGCAGAGGAAGCAGACGAACAAACAACTCCCATGAAAGATATAACCATACAGGCTGAACCTATAAATTATGATTCTCCAGTTGTCACCTCCACACTCAACCCTGAAGCGGCAAACTTTGTCGGCCGATCGGCAACAACAAGTCAACCTACCCCAACACTAAGCACTCACACGCCAGCCAATGACCTAGAACCCCAAGACACAAACACCACAATCCCTACACAAGACGACACCCCCAAAGCAATCCTACAAGATAGCTCTGTCACAAGTACAACACAACTGGACGCAGCAACATCAAGACCCACGGGAGTAGACCCTAGGAGAATCTATCCAAACCTAGAATTTGCAATGCAGCTCTCCCGCCTGGAGCAGCCGGCCATCCTCACCACAGCACTAAGGCACGTCGTACGTGTAGGGCATAAATATGGAAGAAGGGACACCTTCTCCACAATGGAGGCTGTAGACAGAATACAGCTGAGGTCAATGAACCTCCCTACAGAATTCGGAGCCCTGCGTGACTTGCTCAAAAAAGTGTTTGATAGGTGAGGGGAAAGATTTGAATTGGACGAAATATATGCACAGTCCGTCCTGGCCAATGAGCGAATAGCGTCAGACTGGAACAAACCTTGGCCTGAATGTAACTTCCACACATACTTCCCATAATGTCACCAAAAGTCGTAATTGGACAAATTAACACCCACAATAGCCGCCTTGTCATGCAGGAGCTACGAAGGATAGTGGAGGAGCTGAGACTGGACGTAATCTGTCTGCAGGAGCCATATTCTCGGGCTGGGCAAATCCCCTTCATGTCAGCCTCCTGGCAAGTCATCTCCACTGGGGAAGAACCTCAAGCAGTTGTGATCATCACGAATAAATGGCTGAGAGCAACAACAATAACGCAGCTGTCAAACAGCCACTGTAACGTCGTGGAATTACAGACGCCTCGTGGCTTGGTATTCATAGTAAACATATATTTCCAGTACGGAGGGAACTTTGAGGACCACCTAGATCATCTTGCAGAGACGACCACGGCGTTACAAGGCAAGAAGGTTATCATCACGGCAGATATGAACGCGAAATCCCCCCTATGGTACAGCGGCACCAGAGATGCAAATGGCGGAAAGGCTGAGGAGTTGATCATGGCCCAACAGCTTGTTGTGGCCAATAAACCAGGAAATCCCCCCACCTATACAGGTGGAGGTGGATTAGGGACCAACATTGGTGTCACCCTGGCCGCATCTAACATCAGTAGTAACATCCAAATTTGGGTAGTTAAAGATCAAGTTACCACAAGCGACCACAATCTGATCGTCTTTCAACTCAGTCAGGAAGAGTGCCGCTGGGACCTGGGGTGGGAAACACAGTATAACTGGGAACGCCTGGCCCGAGAGTGTAGTATTCCTCCATTGCCCGAGGGTGACCTGGACGTGGATAGGTACGCCAAGGAACTGGTGGGATCAGTAGTTAGGGCGGTAAAAGCCGCTGTCCCGACTAGGAGAAGGGCCGTAGCGGCCTCCCCATCGCCATGGACTGCCGACCTCGAACGTCTGCGCCAGTCTGTACGACGGGCGAGGAAGTACTACCAGCGAAGTGCCGTCTGGCCGGAAAAACAACACTGGCTGCAGCAATATAGAGAAGCAAAGGAAGCATTCCAGAAAGAATTAAAACAGGTAAGGATGAAGAGCTGGGAGGACTACGTACTAAGACAACTTGAAACTGACCCGTGGGGAGTTCCCTACAAGCTGGTCAGGGAGAAGATAAGGTCCCCAGCGGTCCTCTCCACTCTCAGAGAGGCTGGAAGAACAACAGAGTCCTGGCGGGAGACCGCCGAGGTCCTCCTGCGGACTCTACTTCCAGATGATGAGGAAAACGGAGAAACAGAGACCCAACAGCAAAATCGCAGGGCAGATCAGCAGGAGTACACCAACAACACCAGGGTGTACCCTTTTTCTGAAGAAGAAATTGCTGCACAGATAAAGTCTCTAAAAAAGGGGAAAGCACCAGGGCCAGATGGTATAGTAGCGGAGGTGGTACAGTTCCTCGCCCCACAGCTAATAGCACCTCTCACAGGTTTATATAACGAATGTCTTAGGACTGGTAAATTCCCAAAGATTTGGAAAAGAGCAAATATGGTCATCATTAAGAAGGGCAAGGACAAAGATCCCATGGAGCCAAAGTCCTACACACCAATATGTCTCCTAGACATCATGGGGAAACTGTTAGAGAAGCTATTGGCTGACAGACTGACCGCACACAGAACTTTGTGCGGGATGAGCGACAGGCAGTTCGGCTTCCGGTCGGGGCGATCGGCGTCTGACGCAATCGCCCTGGCGGCCGAGGTCTGTGGCTCTACCCCGTACAAATACGAGGGCTATTCCGAAAGTAAGGTCCGATAGGTCGCGAAATGGAAACCACGGTAAAAATCAAAAATGTTTTATTTGCAACAGTTAGATACACCTTGCAGCTACTTATCTCCATAGTCGCCGACCCGACTTAGACGTGTATCGTAGCGTTGTACCAACATTCCCATACCCTCGCTATAGAAGGCAGCCGCCAGTGCTCTCCGCCAATTCTCTACGCTGGCCTACGGCTCGTTGTCTTGTGCCGAAATGTTGTCTTCATAACCAGCGGTTCATGTGACCTGAGCTGAAACTCAGAGGGAGACAATTACGGGCTGTAGTGTGGGTAATCTCACATTTCCATTTGAAAACGATGCAGGAGCATCTTCATTGCCCCTGCAGAATGCGGCTGAGAATTGTCTTGAGGACGAAACAGCACGACAGTTATGTAATGTTAGCTGCATAGCTTCAGGGGAAATTTCTCACCAGGCCCCCGTACTTGGCGGCAGACACTATTTTCTAGACATCTTTACGCACTCACTGCGAGCTCAGAAATGAGAAGAGCGACGTGATGCTAACTGGGGTTATACTAGAGACACTACCCAACACATCTGTGCAAAGCTTTATCGGATTTTCATAGTCGTTTCCATTTCGTGACCGATCGGACCTTACTTTCGGAATAGCCCTCGTATGTGATCGGCATCATGGTGGACATCAGTGGCGCCTTTGACAACCTGTGGTGGCCCTCGCTCTTCTCCCGCTTGCGTGAGAAGGAGTGCCCAGGGCCCCTCTATGGCTGTCTCAGGAGCTATTGCATGGACAGGGAGGTTTGGTTATCATCGCCTAGCGACAAAATAAGCAAGACCATTACGAAGGGGTGTCCCCAGGGCTCCGTACTGGGGCCACTCTTTTGGGACGTAAACGTAGAACCACTGGTAGAAAAACTACAACTCAGCGAGGACGTGCTAGACGTGATAGCCTACGCTGACGATCTCCTACTGTTGGTCGGCGGCCGTAGCCGTAAAGAACTTGAACCAAAAGTAGAAAGAACAATCATACTAGCTGAATGGTGTCAACAAGCTAAAATGAAAATCGCATCAAATAGGTCAACATACCTTCTTCTAAAAGGCAGTCTGATCAGGAATCCCACAGTAAGAATTAATGGAACACCAGTTCTTCGGCGTCGCGAAGCGCGATATCTCGGAGTATTCATTGATGAAAAATGGAGCTATACATCTCATATCGAAACCATTACACTACGCGCCATAGAAACCCTGAACAACCTCATCAACATCGCTCACAAAAGATTTCACCTGCCACCCGCTCTCATCAAATTATATCACAACAGCATCCTGTCATCAGTAGTAGGTTATGCGTGTGGGGTCTGGGCTCACAGGCTCACGATGCCAGCCACGGCCGTGAGAAGGGTGCAAAGAAACATGATAATGTGGTCTGTAGGTGCCTATAGAACGACTCCTGGGGGGGAGGGGAGGGGCTCTATTGATGCTAATGGGATTATGTCCTTTAGATATAAAGATAAGAGAACAGGCCGCATGGTACTGGATCACTAAGGGAAAAACAGACAAGGGACATTTTGGGGGTTCAGGTAGGAGATAAACCTGCCATAAAGAGAAGGGGGGAGGAGTTATGGCAAACATCTTGGGAGAACGAAGAAACTGGCAGAAGGGTCTTTCAGCTGCTACCAAATATCAAAGAGCGACTTGGGATGACCCACTTAGAGCCAAGCAGGGGACTATTGCACTTTCTCACGGGACATGGACCATACCTGACATATCTATGTCGGTTTGGGAAAAGAGCTACACCAGCGTGCGACTGTGGCGCTCAAGACGGAACACCTGAGCACATCATCTATGACTGCCCGTTATATGATGATGTGGCGCATGACCTGCGAGCGCAATTACCCGATCATGACACTTACGCCCTAATACGACGTGCCGATACCTTCAGTATTCTCAACACATTGGCAAACGAGGTATCACAGAAGATCTTGCGAGACTTTTTAAGGACCCAAGATAGATGATATTGAACCCGGATTAGACTGAGATGTACTCGCCATACCGTCGGGTGCGCAGAAGGCCAGTCTCCCTTGACTGGAATCCGGCGCACTACTGGACCAGTCCAGCGAGTGCATCACCTACCAGGCTACGACAACTGCACTCTACTTTAGACATAGGACTAATTAAATTAGCAGTAGTAGTAGTAGATTAGAACACTAACAATACTAACAAGTAGGGACTGCGGCGACATCACAGACTTGGCCAGCCCAGTGCCAGGGGCACGCTCGCATGGGTTTAGCTCAGTGAGTAGGCCTTAAAACAGTAGGTTTGTAATACCAACTGGCACACCTGTAATCGCTGCAGAATACACTAGAAAAGTAGAATAGCCTAATCAGATTAACCTTGTCCACAAGTAAGCCAGTTACAATAATGAAATGTAGAACTTGCTGTATTCTAGTAGTATAATACATAGACCCACTAATTATTGAGGTGGTGGGTTATTTTTGTATTTTCATATAGTTGTGATGTATTGTGTTAATAAAGATTTAAAAAAAGAAAAAGAAAAAGAGAACGTAGTCTTTCGCCGCCTGCCCTTCAATATGCACCCCCAGAACCTCAAGAAGCCTCTTGAGGCCAAGGAGTACACCATAAGGACAGTATCCCGGATGAAGTCACCGAAAGACAACGCAGCCACACCGCTCTTCCAGGTCATACTGGATGACACACCGGAGTATAGGAGGATCTTCCAAGAAATGACAGTGTGAAGTGTCAGCGGGGTCACAGCTGAAAAACTGAGGAGGCGGAGAGGCCCGCTTCAATGCTTCAACTGCCAGGGAATTGACCACCTGGCAAAATACTGCAAAATGTCCCCACGCTGCGTAAAGTGTGCTGGGGAGTACCTGAGCCGGCAACGTCCGTTCCAGTTCAAGAGATACCCACGTACTGCAACGGCATTGAAGGACACGTCGCCAGCTTCCGCGGCTGCAAAGCCTTCAAAAAAGCAGCTGCAAAAGGGTGGCAGGCACCCGCAAGGAGGGTTCAGCGGGGAAGAAACTACACTACTGCAGCATCAGCGACGACCGCGGCAGTGGCGAATGGGAAACGCCTGCAAGACCGGCACAGCAACACGAAAAGGAGCCGCGGCACGCGGAGCGGCCTACCCGCGCAGCGGAAGGCGTTCCTCGACCGCCACGAGAGGAGCACGAGACGCCGTATACCTGGGCGCGGAGGAGGGAGGCCGCCACAGCGCGGTCCCCCCCCCCCCCCCCCACTCCCGCCACCTATTCCCGCCCCACCACCCCCGACTACTGTAACCACCGAGGCCGCTGAACTACGAGAGATGCTGCGGGAGTCCAAACAGCAGCTACTCCAACTACCGTAGATGATCGTGTCTGCACTGATTGCGGCCAACCAAGACAACGCCACAAGAGAACCCAACAACACCCATGATGCCTAATGACATCATAGGTCTCACCGTCTGCGTATGGAACGCAAACAGCTTAAGGCAGCAGGCGGGCGAATTTAGGCAGTTTCTACGCGACGAGGCCGTGGATTTGTGCCTCGTGTGTGAGCCATGGCTAAAGCCCGGCGTATGCGCGAGGGCACCTAACTATAGGTACTATCGTGACGATAGACTAACAGCATGCAGCGTAACTGCGGTCTACGTAAGAAGAACGCTGCGACACCACCAAATCCAGCTACCAGAGCTGACGCAACTAGAAGCAACAGGCGTCGCAGTCAGCACTTTAGTGTGTCAAGTGACCTTCATAGCCTCGTACCGGAAACCTAGAGGACTCCTACGACCACAGGCCCGTTATTCCTCAAGGACCGAAACTGGAGACGGTACTAATATTGTACACTGCGCTCTAGAGCGAAGTTGACGTTCTAACTCATCACAACCATTGTTCTGGACAGGCCAGTTCATTTCAGAAACGATATTGTCCACAACCCATTGCTTCACAGACGCTGCTTTACGACTGGTTTCATTGTAATGCTGATACAATCATCGTCTCCGGACTGTTCCTCTTCTGTATACAGTAAACAATGCTGGTGAATGTGTACGTGTCACTCTGAATTTAGTGATTTCTTAAGTAGAAAACGAGGATGACATTCTAACCACGCCCATACTTTAACACCTCCTCTTCCGTTCTTCGCTGTTGCCACTACAAATGATGGTAGGTAACATTCTCAGGCCATTCATCGGTCCAGATCACTTGTTTCCAGTTATCCACTGTCCAGTGAAGCCCCTCCTCATACTGCCACAAAACGTCGCTTTGCACTGACTACAGAAATGCGTGGCCTGTGAGGACCTGCTCGATAAAAAGGGAGGAAGATTAGTGTTTAACTTTCCGTCGACAACGAGAGATCATTACCGATGGAGCATAAGCTCGGAATGTTTCAAGGAAGAGGAAGGAAATCGGCCGTGCCATTTCAAGAAAACCACGCCATAATTTGCCTGAAACGATTTAGGGAAATCAAGGACAATCTAAATCTGTACGAACGGACGCACATTTCAACCGTCGTCCTCCCGAATGTTCACTGTGCTAACGACGGCACCACCTCGCTTGGTGGGACTGCTCGGCCATTTTACACCATTCTTTTTAACTCCCGACGCACAGTCATTGTGTTAGCTGGGTTACTAGTAGTTTTTTTATAACTCATGACTGAGTTCTCCCGCTGATTTCATGTGATTTTTACAGTTACCCTCCTCAATGAAACTTCCTGGCAGATTAAAAGCGTGTGCCGGGACGAGGCTCGAACTCGGGACCTTTCTTCCGGGAGTGCTACTTCTGCAAGGTTCTCAGAAGAGCTTCTGTGAAGTTTGGAAGGTTGAAGACGAGGTAATGGCAGGATTGGAGCTATGAGGACGGGTCGAGAGTCGTGCTTGGGTAGCTCAGTTGGTAGATCACTTGCCCGCAAAAGGCAAGGTCCCGAGTTCGAGTCTCGTTACGGCACACAGTTTTAATCTGCCAGGAAGTTTCATATCAGCGCACACTCCGCTGCAGAGTGAAAATCTCATTCTGGAAACCCTCCGCAATGGTCGACGTTCTATGTCCGTCGATATATGAGACCTGCCTGGTAGGTTTAGCTGTGGTTGTTCCTTCTCAGTCATATCACCAACAATCGGCACGAGCAGCTTTACAAATATCCGTAATGGATTTGTTACTCAGGTAAAGTTTAGTGACTAGTGCATTTCGAAGTCACTGACCTCTTCTGCTGTTGCTGCTTCTCCACTGATAACACAGTACACCCTGCCTCCCTTTGTACTGGCGAGTCCGCCTCTCATGACGGGTAGCGTTCAATTCCTTTTTACATAGGGTTGTCCAGATACTCTCAACAGACAGTGTACTTGCCAGCTTCCGAGCTGTAGCCTTATTTTCATCTCTAGTCACCCTCATCGCACTTCATCCTTCCGTTAATACAAAATTTATTTCATCTGCTTCATATAATAGAAATTATTGTTAAATGTGTGAAATCTTGAACTAAGGAACGGTTTCATTCGCTGCCAGACCGATCGGTCGAGATGAACTGAAACAGTAGTAAAATAAAAAAATTAAAAAAATGAAGTAATCAGAACTGGGGAATTTGATTCAGATCTTTATCTCTCTGAGATTAAAATTCGATTTCTCCCATCCAAAACAAAAAATACAACCAAGAAAGTAAGCAGATGCAATGCCACTAGAGCTAATATTACGATACAAAACAAAGAAAAATTTAGAGAAGAAATTGGGATAACAAAACGAGCTGAATGGCATGAACTCCAGGTACAAATTACTACAGCAGCAGAGAAAACGTTAAGACTGGCCAAGAATAAAAAGAAGATGCAGTGGAATGGGAGTGTGAAGAAGCACTAAAAACAAGAGCTCAAAACTGGAGATGCTAAAACAAAAAGAGGAACAACGTGTAGAAGAATTCAGAAAACAAAGAAGAAACATCAAAAATAATCGAAAAATCAAAAGAACATTTGAAAAAACTCTGTGTGTGCGAACACAACAAAATTTTACCTAAAATAATCCTAAAAATTTGTAACCGACTTCTAAACATTTACTTAAAAGGTATCAAGCAGCAAATATTTCTTTCAAAGATGAAAATGGCAAAATAGGATTAAATAACAAAGAAAAATTGCGAAATACCAGCCAAAATTTTTGACATGGTCTTAAACCTTCGATTTGCAACAGTTGAATTGGAATTTCCTGCAATACCACAAAATCTGGAGAAAGGTTTCCCACCAACAATGCAAAATATTGGTGAAGCCATCAGATCACTCAAAAACAAAAAAAGTAAGTGCTGAAGACGCAATGACAACAGAATCGTTGAAATCTTTAGAAGAAAAGATTATAAATGATCTACAACTGTGTTTTGAGAGCCTTTGGAACACTAAAAAAATTCCAGAGGAGTGTAAAAGAACGTCAATCCACCCGTTAAACGAAGAGGGAGACAAACAGAATGTCAACAACTACAGAGGAGTGTTACTTCTCCCAGTGGCATACTAGATATTATTGACAATTCTCCTGGACAGGCTGGTAGAAACTTAAGACAACCAGTTGGGAGAATATCAGTGAGGTTTCCGAAAAGGGGAGGTCCTGCAAAGAACAGATTGCTAACTTAAAATCAAGAATTCGCCACAGAACGTTAATCACCAATCCTATCGTTTATTGATTTCAAAAAAGGATTTGATTCGGTAGACAGAGAGACAATAGATGAAATCATTACAGAATTTGGTGTTAGAGCAAAATTAGCAAACATAATTCATGAAACTCTAACAAAGGCGATATCCAAAGCTAAATTTATGGGAGGGATATCTCAGCCATTTGAAATAAAAACAGATATTAGACAAGGAGGTGGATTATCATCTTTACTGTTTAACTGCGTTCTAGGAAAAAATGTAAGAATCTGGAATTTGGAGCTAAGGAATAAGAAAATTTGAACCAACAATTTTAGGAAGGGTAGCAAATAGAACTGGTCTCAAAATTTCACCTGAGAAAAAAAAAAAAAAAACAATTTTCATGACAAACACAAAAATACACCAAAATTCCTAGAAATACAAACAGGTAAAATAGAGCAAGTAAGTAAATTCAAATATCTTGAACGAACAATATAACAGAATGGACTAGAAAAATTTGGAGTAGATTTAAGAGTTAACAAAATGGAGAGAGTATATGGTTCGACAAAGAATATTTACAACGAGAAATGCATATCTAGAAAAAACTAATTAAAACATTATACCACAGTTGTACGACTAGAATGCTTATATGCATGTGAATGCCTAACAGTGAACCATAGACTCGACGTGACAGATGGATAGACAGAACGATTATGGGTGCATTACAAACTACAGATGGCTGGAAAATGAGAAGTAATGAGGAGATCTACAAGAACATAGAGAAATATAACGCCTAAAAAACGATTAATTTTTTTGGACACCTCTACCTCAAATAAGCTCACAAAAGAAATATTCCTGCATTTCTGGAAGAAGAAATCGACAGTGACACGGATTACAGAGATAAGCAAAGATCTAGAAAGAAACAACATCAAAGAAACTGAAATACAAGATAGAAATATTATCAAGAATGAAATATTAAATTCAGGATGCTTTCAGTGCAGAAGAAATAAGAAATCGGAAACAACACGGATAGAAGGAAGAAAAAGACAACATGGGGAGAAGATGAAGGAGTACTGGGGAATAGAAAACAACAAGAAAAGAAACGGAACTAAAGTCGTTACTTGATCCTAGCTGGTCAATACGAAAATAAAAAAAAGGAAAAACAGGTTATGCTGTAGATGTGTTTCAGACTTGTTTACGAGTCCAAATTTCCATAAATTACGCGTACACTTTGAAAACTTTCACTTGCATCTTTTGCTATATCCCTCGTAGAATTTCCTGGATTTTCTTTACGGTTGCCGCTGACTTCTCCTTACTTTCAGCCTCCTGTTCATCGCTACTAGATTAAAGGGACAATATTCTGAAAGTTCATAACTGGTAGGCGCTCAAAGAAAGAGGGAATATACACAGCCGCGCCGGATTAGCCGAGCGGTCTGAGGCGCTGCAGTCATGGACAGTGCGGCTGGTCCCGACGGTGGTTTGAGTCCTTCCTCGGGCATGGGTGTGTGTGTTTGTCCTTAGGATACTTTAGGTTAAGTAGTGTGTAAGCTTAGGGACTGATGACCTTAGCAGTTAAGTCCCATAAGATTTCACACACATCTGAATACACACTGTCCAGTCATATTCTCGTGAACACCTGTTCGAAAGCTTGAATAGCCGCATTTTGCAGCGCGGACCGCTGCTAGACGTGCAGGAAAAGTGAGCAGTGAGGTTCTGGAAGGTAGCGACAGGGATGTGGAGCCATGCTGACTCCAGTCCCGCGGCCAGCAGCGCTGGGTTTCTCGGTTGAGGATTCATGACGCGAACAGCCCGAGCGAGGCGGTCACATAGATTCTCGATTGTGTTTGAATCCAAGGAGTCTGATGGACAGGAGGGAACAGTAGGTGCTCTTCGAACTTCGCACGTACTTGTACACTGCGAGCTGTATGACACGTTGCTCCCTGTTGGTAGCAGCCATCGTGCCAAGGGAAAATAAGCTGCATGTAAGGTGGACATGG
Source organism: Schistocerca nitens (assembly GCF_023898315.1). Lineage (NCBI taxonomy): Eukaryota > Metazoa > Arthropoda > Insecta > Orthoptera > Acrididae > Schistocerca > Schistocerca nitens. The sequence continues at coordinate 389,435,812 of NC_064617.1, forward strand.
TTCTCAATGGTAGATACGTAATTGTGTTGATTCGTTGTGGCTTTCACAATGACGAGATCACCTGGGGAATGCCACGAAAAAATTACTAATATCGTAACGCTCCCTCCTCCGGCCTGGACCCACCCAATTATTGTTGCACTGTGTTTGCGGTCACACGTTTCAGGCCGTACACGCCAACAGCCATCTGTCCGATGGAGCATAAAACGTGATTCATCTGAAAAATCTACCTGTCCCCAATCAATGGAACTCCAATTACGGTATTGGTGTGCACATTCCAGCCTCCGTACCCAATTAACAGCAGTCAGCGTGAGCGCATGAACCAGGCGCAGCAAAGTTCGCTGAACGGCATTGATGACTACGTGAATATGAAGATGGTATCTGTTCTTTCGGACATGTCCGAAAGAACAGATTCCATCTTCATATAGTTAAGGCCAACCGGCCATTGACCTTCTTCTTCTGTGCTGGATGCACACGCATTGCCCGAACTCTTGCGGGATTCGGTAAGATTGTCTGCCGCGAGTAATGAGTGTAATGGGCAGGGGCACTACGAATGTAGTGTGTGGACATTAAGTTGAGAATGTGGGTCTCACGGGGAGAGTGCAAGGCATAAATCCCTGCAGTCGCACTATCCTCTGTGCCATCGGTGGCTCAGATGGATAGAGCGTCTGCCATGTAAGCAGGAGATCCCGGGTTCGAGTCGCGGTCGGGGCACACAGTTTCAACTGTACCTGTTGATGTATATCAACGCCTGTCGACAGCTTAGGGTCTTGATTTAATTATCATTTCAGTTGAGGACTACTGTTGGTAACCTCAGGTCCATCTGGGCGGTCAGCTGCTCAACATTTGCATGTCTATTCCCCCGTACACAATTTTTTTCCATATGTTCCTTTCCTTGCCTATGCTGCGAAGAACCTCCTCATTAGTTAGCTTATCAATCCACCTAATATTCTTCTGCAATATTACATCCCAAGTGCTTTAATTCTCTTCTATTCTGGTTTTCCCATAGTCCATGTTTTCACTACCATAAAACGCTGTGCTCCAAACGCACATTCTCAGAAATTCCGTCCTCAAATTGAGGTCTATTTTTGATACTAGTACATTTCTTTTGGCCAGGAAAGCCCTTTTTTCCAGTGATAGCCTCCTTCCTATGTCCTCCTTGCTCCACCTGTCGTGGGTTATTTTGCTGCCTAGGCAGCAGAACTCCTTAACTTCAGTTACTTCGTGTGCAATCCTTACATTAAGTTTCTCACTGTTCTTATTTGTACCACTTCTCATTACTTTCGTCTTTCTTCAGTTTACTCTTAATCCATATCTGTTCTGTGAGTACAGAATATGGATTAAGAGTAAATAGAATTAGTGAATCTTATCATTACATACATAGCCTTTCGCCTCGACTTTTAATTCCGCTCTTGAAACTTCCTTTTATTTCCATTACTGTTTCATCGATGCATAGATTGAACAGTAGGGCAAAAGACTACATCCTTTTTAATCCGAACACATCGTTCTTGGTCTTCCACTCTTTCTGTTCCCTCTTGGTTCTTGTAAATATTATAATATGTTACTCGCCTTTGCCTACAATTTACCCCTATTTTTCTCAGAACTTCGAACAACTCGTACCATTTGACATTGTAGAACACTTCCTCCTGGTGGACAAATCCTATGAACGTGTCTTGATTTTCCTTTTGTCTTGCTTCAATTGTCAACCGCAGCATCAGAATTGCCTCTCTGGTGGCTTTACCTTTTCTAAAGCCAAACTGATCGTCATGCAACAGACCCTCAATTTTCTTTTTCATTCTTTTGTTATTATTCTTGTCAGCAATTTCGATACATGTGCTGTCAAGCTGATTGTGCGATAATTCTCGCACTTGTTGGCTCTTCTTCGGAATTGTGTGGATGATGTTTCTCTTAAAATCAGCTGGTATATCGCCAGTCTCATACATTCTAGACTCCAACGTGAATAGTCGTTTTGTTGCCACTTCCCTCAACGATTTTAGAAATTCCTATGAAATGATAACTATCCCTTCTGCCTTCTTTGATCTTATGTCTTTCAAAGCTCTTCACCGAAATTCTGATTCTAGTACTGGATCGCCTATCTCTTCTATATCGACTCCTGTTTCTAACACGTCTTCAGGTAAGTCCTCCCCCTCATAGAGGCCTTTAGCGTTTTCTTTACACCTATTCCCACTCTTAACTTTACTATGCTTGCTTTTAATTTTACCGAAGGTTGTTTTGACTTTCGTATAACTTGAATCAGTCCTTCCGGCAATCATTTCCTTTTCGATTTCTACACATTTTTCATGGCACGATTTCGCCTTAGCTTCCCAGCACATCCCATTTATTTCATTTCTTAGTGACTTTTATTTCTGTACTCCTGAATTTCCGTGAACATTTTTGTAATTTCTTCTTTCATCGATCAGCTGAAGTATTTATTTTGTTTCCCTCGGTTTCTTTGCAGTTACCATATTTCTGCCTACGACTTTCTTTCCCACTTCTGTGGTTGCCCTTTTTAAAGACGTCCATTTGTCTTGAAATGAACTGCCTAACATACAGTTAACTATCTCAGCACCTGTAACCTCAGAAAACTTCAGACTTATCTCTTCATTGAATAGTGCTCCCGATTCCACTTCATATGATTTCGGAATCTCTGTCTGACCATGATGTAATCTAACTGAAATCTTCCCATATCTTCTGGCCTTTTCGGGACAGGATAAATCCAGGAGAGATGGCGCAAATTTTGATAATCGCATGTCCCATGGTGCACTTTTAGTAAAACTTTTTGTTTGCACAACTAAACACACCTGTTGTATATGAAATACAGGTTTTTTAGTAAGTTTGTTTGCTTGGCCATCTCCGCAGCCAGCACAGAAATATTTGTTTTCTAAATAAAGCCGCCTTTTATAGCTGCAACTGTAATTTATTTTTCCCAGACGCGTTTCGCCTTTTTCTTACTCTAAGGCATCTTCAGTGCTATCTTGAACAATACACTTTTGTTATTTTTAGATTATCAAACAGTTCCCCTCGCGTTCTCTTATGTACACACTCCTGGGCATTAAAATTGCTACGCCAAGAAGAAATGCAGATGAGAAACGGGTATTCATTGGACAAATATATTATACTAGAACTGACATGTGATTACATTTTCATGCAATTTGGGTGCATAGATCCTGAGCCATCAGTACCCAGAACAACCACCTCTGGCCATAATAATGGCCTTGATACGCGTGGGCATTGAGTCAAACAGAGCTTGGATGTCGTGTACAGCTACAGTTGCCCATGCTGCTTCAACGCGATACCACAGTTCATCAAGAGTAGTGATTGGCGTATTGTGACGAGCCAGTTGCTCGGCCACCATTGACCTGACGTTTTCAATTGGTGAGAGATCTGGAGAATGTGCTGGCCAGGGCAGCAGTCGAACATTTTCTGTATCCAGAAAGACCCGTACAGGACCTCAAACATGCGGTCATGTATTATCCTGTTGAAATGTAGGGTTTCGCAGGGATCGAATGAAGGGTAGAGCCACGGATCGTAACACATCTGAAATGTAACGTCCACTGTTCAAAGTGCCGTCAATGCGAGCAAGAGGTGACCGAGACGTGTAACCAATGGCACCCCATACCATCACGCTGGGTGATACGCCAGTATGGCGATGACGAATACACGCTTCCAATGTGCGTTCATCGCGATGACGCCAAACACGTATGTGACCATCATGATGCTGTAAACAGAACCTGGATTCATCCGTAAAAATGACGTTTTGCGATTCGTGCACCTAGGTTCGTCGTTGGTACACCATCGCAGGCGCTCCTGTCTGTGATGCAGCGTCAAGGGTAACCGCAGCCATGGTCTCCGAGCTGATAGTCCATGCTGCTGCAAACGTCGTCGAACTGTTCGTGCACATGGTTGTTGTCTTGCAAACCCCCATCTGTTGACTCAGGGATCGAGACGTGGCTGCACGATCCGTTACAGCCATGCGGATAAGATGCCTGTCATCTCGACTGCTAGTGATACGAGGCCGTTTGGATCCAGCAGGGCGTTCCGTATTACCCTCCTGAACATACCGATTCCATATTCTGCTAATAGTCATTGGATCTTGACCAACGCGAACAGCCTAATGTCACGGTACGATAAACCGCAATCGTGGTAGGTTACAATCCGACATTTATCAAAGTCGGAAACGTGATGGTACGCATTTCTCCTCCTTACACGAGGCATCACAACAACGTTTCACCAGGCAACGCTGGTGAACTGCTGTTTGCGTATGAGAAATCGGTTGGAAACTTTCATAATATCAGCACGTTGTACGTGTCGCCGCCGGCGCCAGCCTTGTCTGAATGCTCTGAAAAGCTAATCATTTGCATATCACAGCATCTTCTTCCTGTCGGTTAAATTTCGCGTCTGTAGCACGTCATCTTCGTGGTGTAGCAATTTTAATGGCCAGTAGTATAAATTTGGCAACGGCCTTGCCACAGTGGATACACCGGTTCCCGTGCGATCACCGAAGTTAAGCGCTGTCGGGCGTGGCCGGCGCTTGGATGGGTCACCATCCCGCCGCCACGTGCTGTTGCCATTTTTCGGGGTGCACTCAGCCTCGTGATGCCAATTGAGGAGCTACTCGACCGATTAGTAGCGGCTCCGGTCAAAGAAAACCGTCATAACGACCGGGAGAGCGGTGTGCTGACCCCATGCCCCTCCTATCCGCATCCTCACCCGAGGATGATACGGCGGTCGGATGGTCCCGATGGGTCGCTTGCGGCCTGTACCACGGAGTTAGTTAGTAGTATAAATTTGTAATTGCCTACAGTTTGTTGGCATCTGCGTTTCCTCTTCTCCTGTCTCGATGTCGCACTACCTCTTCGTTTTCATAACATAAGCAGAATTTTATATTCCGAAATTTTTCTTTCACTCTGGTCACCATGTTTCTCGTTTATCTTTGTGATGCACTATTACTGTTTTTCCACTAGCTACAGCTATTTGTTCGAAAACTGCTTTTAAAGATGTAACTATAGTGCGTTCGTTATTTTTTTATTTTCGTTTAATTTTTTTAAGTCTAACATTTTAAGATAATATTTAATAATGAAAACATCTTTGCATTGCGGCTCTATTGATTATGCTATGGGTGATTTGGCGCATACTAAATAACCGTAAAATTACTGTTTTTTAGTCAAAACGTGTAGCTATATACTTATAATTACATTTTGGATAAATATATGTTATGGGATGAAGAAAAAACGATGAAGTGTTGACAATAGCTTTTTATTGATATTTTCTTATCTAAGTATTTTATTTAGAAATTGGATATGCATACTTTGTCAGTATCCGGCGAATAAATTTTAAGTAATTGACCAAAATAGGGCCTATATGTCGTATCCGAGAATACTGAATAATTTTGTGCATTGCTCTTCATGAGGCAGTGTGAGCACCTTAAAAATGAGTGCTAAACCATTTGAACGAAAATACAAACAAAACATAAATATTTTCACTTATTGAAAACTATTGTTTGATTTGTGCAGCAAGTATAACTAACGATAAAATGTGCGTCATATGTACCTGATTTTATTGCGGCATGTATTGGCTTCAAATGGCTCTGAGCACTATGGGACTCAACTGCTGTGGTCATCAGTCCCCTAGAACTTAGAACCACTTAAACCTAACTAACCTAAGGACATCACACACATCCATGCCCGAGGCAGGATTCGAACCTGCGACCGTAGCAGTCGCACGGTTCCGGACTGCGCTCCTAGAACCGCGAGACCACCGCGGCCGGCGCGGCATGTATTGCGATTTGTCGAGGAAAGACGTCGCACCTTACAAAGTCGTGATATTGATAGACAGGATTGCAGCACTAAAATCAAAACACTTCCAACAGAACTTACTGTCAATACGATTAAACATTTGGAAGTATTTGAATATTTGGCAGACACTAAGAACTAATCGTGACGTTGTAAAAGGTTTCGAAGGGATGTTTACTGAGTTACCTCCGTTATCCCCCCAGAGCTTATGCAAAGTTTCGTCAGTCGAAATGTAAACTTTTATTGTGGCTGGCATCCACTGAGCAGCTACCGTGCCGTTACGCGCGCAATGTGTTGGTATTTGACGAAACTACGAGGGCTGCGCAATCTGCACTACATGCGGCTCCTCTCCGCACTCATCCTATACCTGCTCCTCTTGTCATTTTTTAAGATTATTCGCCACTACTGGCCGAAATTCACTGCAGAACTCATTTAGTCCTTGGGACCTGTGGCAGCAATATTTGTAACAATGAAAACTGGGGCTAAGTCAGCATTGTTGTTGACTACCTGCGATCCTTCATGCTTGATGTCTTCCCCGACGGCGATAACCTCTGCCAGCAGGAAGATGCCCGTGCCAGAATCATTCTGCTGTAGTTTGAGGAACATGATAATGCACTCACTTTGATATCTCGGCCGCTAAATTCGTCTGATCTGCATGAAATGGAGAACATCTGAGACGCTACCTGTCGCCAGTTTCGCACCCAAAAAGCGTCAGCCCGTCATTCACGGGATTAGTTGACCCGTGCGTAGACACCTGGTCTCACATACGGTCGGAAATTCACTGCCGACTTGTGGAATCAATAAGACTTGAATCGCTATTGTGTTGTGGCTATAATTTCGCATCGAACAAGAGCTCATCCACGTACTTTGCCGTGATCTACAAACACAATTAGGTATCATGTGATAGGTTATACATCGTATATATGAATATATAAAGAAAACTGACATTGTCACACACGTCTTGTAAATAATTGTTAACGCTTATTGCATGAAAGATGACGGAGTGTCTTTATTATAAAAACGGCGTAATGAATGATTGCCTGTACTACTAGAGGTTGGAACGCCAGTGGAGATGAAACGGCAAGCAGAACTCAAGCTCTGGGTGGAAGGCCCGCACAGGCGTTGGTCTTGCTGAAACACAGGAAGTAGCTAGACGGACGTCGTGGCACCTGAGCTCTGGTGCACAATAGGGTGACGGCTGGCCGCTATTGTAGCAGGGGCCGGAAGGATAACCGGATAATACTTCCGAACGCTGAAAATCTAGGACGCAAGTGAGAGGAACGAAAAAGCGGCACCTAGGAAACCACACAGGCTGGGATATTTCCAAGGATTTTTACTCACAAGCGTACCATTGTACGAGTGTAAGTTTTTCCTCGCAGACTTTCCGCGCTGGACGACAAAAGACTAAAATATGGTTGGTCGGCGTTCGGAAGAATCTGTAGAGAGGGAGAATAATGGTTCAAATGGCTCTGATCACTATGCGACTTAATTTCTGAGGTCATCAGTCGCCTAGAACTTAGAACTAATTAAACCTAACTAACCTAAGGACATCACACACATCCATGCAGAGGCAGGATTCGAACCTGCGACCGTAGCGGTCGCTCGGCTCCAGACTGTAGCGCCTAGAACCGCACGGCCACTCCGACCGGCTGAGGGAGAATATTCCGTGATTTCGGGAATGCGATTCGTTTTCGTAATTACGATGGTGGTGAGCCGAGCCTTGCTGGGAAGCCAGCGCTGGAGGGAAGAGGTCTTCCGTTTTGAGCTCCCGTGTGTGACGGTCGCTCAGTATCAGCTTCTTGTTGGTACAGTCGGACTTGCTGTCTTTGCTCTCACGAGATTTTATAGTTAGAACGGTTAGGCACTGTACTGTTGTGAACTTATACGATGCTGGATTTCACCTGCGGGTTGGAAGTCGTCGTTAAGTATGCATCGTTCAGTGATTGAGAGCACCTCCTCTGCCCATACTTACATTGAGACGTTATCTAAACTCCATCCTTGTGGCTGGGAGTTCGCGTTTCTCGTCTGTAGAACACAGAGAGGACAAGACAGTATTAGATTATACTAGTCAGAGGACCGACTTCTGCCATCCTAGTGTTTGGAAGAGTTTATTTGTGGCTGGAGTTCTTCCATCGTCGCGGACGAGTACGAGAACCATCACTTAGACGCACCGGGCGCAGCACATACGGTGATATCGCAAATTGCTTCGGCTTATTAGGGATATAAAAGCTAAACAGCTGTGATCATGTTAGTTTATTTCCACTGAGCTTCCCCACCACCATAGATCATCTCTGAAAGTAGTCTCTTCAAGTGTTTGGTACGTAGATGATGTCAGTCACTTCGCGTCATTGATATTAGACCGCGCAGTCATAATAACGGGCAGAGTTGGGCAATTGATTAGTAATTTTACTTAGGAAATGTAAACTTTGTAATCTAAAGTTTTTCTTTTAATCTACAATAAATACATAAGCAGTACCACCGTTTATCAAATAGTAGTATTATTTGCCTTCATTATTCATTTATGTTTAGATTGTAATTTATAGAATTAAGAAATCCTAAGATCCGCTTCAGGATGTAGGTAGACAGAGCCAAATCTTCATTTAGTGTTTATTATTTTCCGTTGCGCAGATTCATTTTACACCCGCCTGGAGTAGCATCTTGGAATTGTGTTGAGTTACAAAGTGGACCAACGTGCTATTAAGGCAAATGGCCATAATATTTTGGCTCATAGGTATCCCGTAGGAATGAAATCAATAGAAAATAGCTACAGTAGAAATTTCAAGAAATAGAAAAGTGGGTAGTCTCAGCATACAGAAAAATTAAAACACCTTTTGGACAATTTAAAAGCAAAGGCGTCACTATTTGGAAGGCAAAGTAAATCTACTGGTAAAACAGCAGCCAAATTGATCTTCCACTAATTGTGTGGCATGCATGAGAGTGAATACATGACACAAGCCATCCGTAAAATTAGCATCCACAAAATCTCGAAGATATCGAGGGTTGGCGAATGCGGAAACTATCGCACAATCATCTTGATAGCATTTGGATTCAAGTTATTGGTCTGAATAATATACAGAATAAAATTGTGTTCTGTTAGGTGACGTTCAGTTTCTATTCATGAAAAGTAAAGAGAGTAGGCAGACTGTTCGACAATGCAAGTAGAATTTAAGAAACATCAAGCAATTTGATAGGTCTGTCCACGAAGAAAATCTTTCTCCAAAGTAAAGTGTTAAAAGATGTTCGAAGATCTCAGAAAAATGAGTAAATGCAAAATGAAAAGCCGGGTAATAATGCTGATTAAGCTACCATTTTTCAAAACACGAATCTTTCGCACTCCCCACCTTCCTCCGATTGTTTAGGAGGTGCGAAAACCACAAGTACGTGGATCAAAATGATTGCTTTCTGCTTCCGTCAGACGTTATTCATACATTCACATACCAGAGTGTTCAGGAAGTTTCGTGTCACACCACCTTAGAAGGGACTAGATATGCAAAAAAGAAGAGCAATATTTAAAATCTGTTGCTGTCATTTGAAAACATTGACATGGAATGTCCAAATCCATAACTGTGGATTGCATATAAAAACGGATTGGTGTTTTGTAACACATCAGTGTATTATTTGTAAGTTGTTGGATCGGTGTGTAATACCCATTTGATCGCGACTGCACTTAACGAGATAATTGTTAGTTTCGTTCAAAACAAAAAATCAGTACTTCAATATAAATATAAAAGCCTTGTGGCATTGTTGGTGAGGATATCCAGCTTCCTCTCGGAAACGGTGTTCTCCCTCCACGTACTTGATGATGGGAGAATCAACCGCCGCACTGCCTATTCCTCCCGAACAGCACCAAAGGACCAGCTGTGCTTATCTTCCCCGTGCGATGGGCCGAGCACCATCAGCATGTCCTCACTTCATGGTCTACTGCGGAGAAATTTGGAATTTAATCCAGGACATTGGCACAAAGGCTGGTATCAGGAACTTTACGCCGCTACCTGTCATCTCGTTGCCGGCCAAATACTGACAGTGAACGTTCCATCCACCATCAGGATTCGAACCAGCATACCTCCGAATCGAGCACCACCACGTCAGTGTGTGTTAGTAAGCTCGGTTATGGGGGCGGATCTAATACTCGAATGATAGGCAGTAAATCCAATAAATTACGAACAACGGCATGACTACTTTTTTTCTATGGCTGTGAGTACCAATTTTACCAACATTATAATCGAAATAACTAATAAATTCTTATCATTTCCAGTTCAGTAGAGAATTATGTATCAGAAATTTATGTATTCCGGACATGCAGTGTGATGTCCACTCACATCTATTCTCAAGTGTGTACCCTCTCCGTTTATTCATGTTCATGAAATGCCCATTCGGAGCGCAAAAGTTGGTAATTCTGTGCTCACTGACAAGCTGCCCTTCAAATGACAGCATTTTCCATTGTCTCCGGTATGGTCTCTAACGTGGCCTCGTCTTTTAAGGTAGTACTAGTGAAAATCGGAAGGAGCACGCTGGTCGGAAACTTCGGCTCAATCGTTTGTTAACAACATCCGGTGGTAAGTTCCAACGAACCAAAAGAGAAAAATGCGAACGGGAAAAAAGAAAAGAGAAGTATTCGGATATTCGGATCAAAAGCGGTGTATGGCAACGATGCAGTCTTTCTCTTTCACTATTCAAGGTCTGTATTGAGGGGAGTAATGAAGAAAATATGTGAAAGATTTAAAAGTAAGATTAAAAATCAGGGTGAAAGATAGCGTTAGTAAGATTCACTTATGATACTGCTATCCTCTTTGAAAGAGAGGAAAAATCAGAGACCCTGTTAAATAGAAGGAACATTCTAGTGATCACAGATTATGGATTGAGAGAGAACGAAAGAACGACGTAAGAACCGAGGAGCGGCATAAATTAGATTGGCGACCAATTTAACATCAAAAGTGGGGACCACGTAGTAGAGAAAGTGAAGCAAAAAAAAAAAAAAACGCATCATGGACGGAGAAAGGAAAATATAAGAATTAAACTAGCACAGACAAATAAAACATTCATCGTTAAAAGAAGAGATAGTAAGCTGGTTGTGCGCTAGTTCGTTATGTCATGCCATTGGTATGTTCGAGAGTGTGTAGATAACATTTTCCCAATAGCGTATCTACAGTGTGATGCATTCAAATCAGTAACCAGAACAGTCGATTGGCTGACATCATATTCCCTCCCAAGATTTTAGAAATTCCGAAGTAAAGTCTGTCAAACTCTACTATGGATCTCTCTCCCTCCCTCTCTCACTCTCTCTCTCTCTCTCTTTTTCTCTCTCTCTCTCTACTTTTGATTCATAAGTTCTATGACTGGTTTAATGCGGTCCGCCACGAGTTCTTCTCCTGTGCCAAAATCTTCATCTCGGAGTAGCACTTGCAATCTAAGTCCTCAATCATCGATGTATTCCTACCTTTGTATATTTCTAAAGTTTTTTTACCCTCTTTGGCTCTCTCTGGTACCATGGCAGTTATTCTCTGATATCGTAGCATATGTCCTATTACCCCATCCCTTCTGCTTGTCAGTGTTTCCCATATGTTCCTTCCTACGTCGATTCTGCGGAGAACCTCCTCATTCCTTACCCTATCAGTTCACATGATTTTCAAAATTCTTCTGTAACACCACATCTCAAATGCTTCTATTCTCTTCTGTTCCAGTTTTCCCACTGCCCATAATTCACTACGTTTCGTTACTGTGTTCTATATGTACATTCTCACAAAACTGTTCCCCAAATTAAGCGCTATGTTTGACAGCAGCAAACTTCTCTTGGGTAGGAATTCCCTCTTTGTTTGTGCTAGTCTCCTTTTTATATCCTTCTTACTCCGTCCGTAAGGTGTTACTTTGCTTCCAAGGTAACAGAATTCTTTAACTGTGTCTGCTTCGTCACCATCAATTTTCATGTTAAGTTTCTCGCTAGTCTTGGTTCTACTAATTCTTATTATTTTTGTCATTTTCTGGTTTATTTTCAATCCCTACTCTCATACACATTAGATTGTTCAATCCATTCAAAGATCCTGTAATTCTTATTTCATTTTACTTAGGATAGCAAAATCATCTGTGAATCTTATCACTGATATCCTTTTGCCCTAAATTTTAATGCCTCTCTTGACCCTTTCTTTTATTTAGGTCATTGCTTCTTCGGTGTACAGATTCAACAGTAGGGGCGGAAGACTGCATCCCTGTCTTATACCCTTTTTAATCCATGCACTTCGTTCTTGATCTTCCACTCTTATTTTTCCTTTTAGTTATTGTATGTCACCCATCTATCCCTTTAGCTTACATTTATTTTTAACAGAGTTTAGAACATCTTGCACCACTTCACACTCTCGAAAGCTTTTCCGAGATTGACAAATCCTATGGACGTGTTTTGATTTTTCTTCAGTCTTGTTTCCATTGTCAATTGCAACGTCAGAACTTTCTCTCTGGTGCCTTTACACTTTCTAAAACCAAACCGATAGTTATCTAACAGATCTTTAATTTTTTAGGTTATTATTCTTGTCAGCAACTTGGACATTTGAGACATTAAGCTGGTTGTTTGGTAGTTTCCGCACCTATCTGACCTTACTATCTTCAGAACTGTGTAAGACATTATTCCGAAAGTCTGATGGTATATCGCCAGTCTCATATATTCTACATATAAATCTGAACAGTCCTTTGGTTGCCATTTCCCGCCAATGATTTTAGAAATTCCATGGAATGTTACCTATCCCTCCTGCTGTATTTAATCTCAAGTAATCCAGATCTCTTTTGAATTCTGACTCTAATACTGGATTACCTGTGTCTTCCTTATCGACTCAAGTTTCTTGTTTTATCAGATCATCAGATAGCCCCCCCTCTCCCCCCTCATAAAGGCCTATTTACTCTTTCGATCCATCCGCTCTTTCCTCTGTGATTAGCAATGAAACTCCCATTGCATTCTTAATGTTACCCTGTGACACTCCCCAAGAATACATTTGAGAGGAATGGGGAGGTTGTGAGAGATTGCAGGGCACTCTTACTTCTGATATGGAGTTATGCTGCGTAATGTTCTAAGGGAAATTGATCTTTATTACTTGGTTGCTATATCTGGATACAATATGTCTTTATTCATATGATGAAATTGTTGGCAGTAGTTAACGCTCTTGCTTGTGTGCTCTAGTGAAGGAATAGTGGTAAGCTTTACCTGCATTCAAAGGAAGAGGGTGCCAATTTAAACGACTGCAGTAAAAGCGTACAGCGGCTGAGGGCCGAGGGGAATGTGTTTTTTTTTTTGGGGGGGGGGGGGGGCTGGCTGAAAACGTTTGGAGACTGTCCAGTCCCTGGCCGTTCTTTGAAAAGTTCTAAATGGACGCAACACGGGCGATAACGACGTTTATGTGGAGGGCTGTGGTTCCATCCAAGTCGCGTTTTTAGCAAAAGACACAGCGTAAACGTGAGGGAAAGAGGCCGCGAAGCTGAATATTTTTTTCCTTTTCTCCCAATTAATTTTTAAAGTCGCTGATTGGTCAAATCTGCGTATGCAAAGCAAGGGGAGGTCTCCCAGCTTCGAGTGCCGTGCTTCAGCTCATGATTGGCTTGGGCTAAAGTGGGAGTGGTCTAAGACGTAAATGTTCTACGCTACCTATCTGGCGAGGAAAGCTGAGAGAAAGAGAATATGTCACTCTTGCACTGGCGTTTCGGTAGTAAAAAACTGTAGGTCTTTATCAAAATGGTAAGACTTGTGTCCTTTGCTAGTGTGCCACTTAGAGCCTGTGCCAGTCACCGTTTGAACTGTCAGAGGTACTCCTTCTACCATCATGCACACAATGAGCGTTGCTAGGGTGTACTTATCTGTTCTGAGTAGGCTGTCTAAACATTTGACACATTCCTTCACGCATAGTCGTGGCATGGATCAAATTGGTTTAGCAGACCAGTAATGGGTCCACCTGCATGCTTGAGTCCACTGGGCTTTTCAGAGGCTCATAGGGAAGTACCTGCATTCCGAATTAGCCGAATGTGGCACTGCGTACTTGTATTTTTCGGGCGTGAACCATTAATAACAGATTCTGCCGTCCATGACTCTAGTCGCCGAGCGCATCGTGGTGTGCTGCCCTGACCAGCAGGAGGGTAAAGTATTCGTTGCTGTGGCGTTGGGCTCCAATATATGCTTCTCAGCACCCTTCTTTTTTTTACCGTATTTTTCTCTATGGCATAGTATAGAGTGTCAGAGCATCTGCTTCGATAAGGGCGCAGTGATATGGAATACCACTCAATCCATGATAAGAAGATTGCAGGACTGCATTGATACCGATGGTCATCACTTCAGACAAATGGTTCAAATGGCTCTGAGCACGATGGGACTTAACATCTGAGGTCATCAGTTCCCTAGAACTACTTAAACCTAACTAACCTAAGGACATCACACACATCCATGCTCGAGGCAGGATTCGAACCTACTACCATAGCGGTCGCGTAGTTCCAGATTGAAGCGCCTAGAACCGCTCGGCCAAAACGGCCGGCGACTTCAAACACCTTCCGTAAACGGACGTTCATGCCACCTTTTTGACCTTCCTTGACCTTCAAAGACCTTACTGTTACAAATCATTGGATTCGTCTCGATAGCCGCTATCAGATAATAAGTACCAAACTGTCCGCCCCTGGTAGCTGAGGGGTCGGCGCGACAGAATGTCAATCCTAAGGGTCCGGGTTCGATTCCCGAGTGGGTCGGAGAATTTCTCCGCTCGGGGACTGGGTGTTGTGTTGTCCTAATTATCATCATTTCATCCTCATCGACTTGCAAGTCGCCGAAGTGGCGTCAAATCGAAAGACTTGCACCCGGCGAACGGTCTACCCGACGGGAGGCCCTAGTCACACGACATTTATAGAACCAAACTATAGCATCCCATTTAGAAAAACAAAGCTGACCTTCGTATCTCTGAAGCGACCCCACCTAGCAACAAAAATCCAACGTCATATTATGGCCCCCGTTGTCCCATGAAACATTTGCCCCACAAACTTTTCAGCTACTATCATACTTTCGGAGTTATTCGAGGTGGCAATAGTTACTGACTCACCCTATATAACCGCATCGGAGTAGCGCTCCATTGCTTATACGCTACAGCAATGCCCTCGGATAGAAACTTTTTGATCATCCCTTGTACACTTGTACGAGGCAGGTTAATAATAAACTGATTGCAGTTTATTTTTTATTTTGTGCAAAATGTAACGTCTTTTGGATTCGCCTATATAATTTGCCTGCAAACTCGTCTACATGCACTGCTAGACACTTGATCAATTTAATTTGTTCTTCGTATAACATCGAAAAGATTCCTGCTGCTTGACATCGTAAGATATCATGTTCCATTTTATATTTTGTATTGATGAATCCTTTGTTGAGTCACCGCTCGAAATATGAACTATTATGAATGAATCGAGCGTTTGAAAAGAGTGGTTCACATTCGACAAGACCACCCTGACTGCAGTTATTTTAATATGTCACAGTATTTTGTGCCTTTTACTCACTGACTGAATTTCATTGGCCACTTGTTTAAAATTAAAACGTGCAGATAAGGACATACAAACAACGGTGGACAACCGCACACTTCAGTAGACGAGCCTTTTGCTAATGATTAGCCTGTTAACTCTCCCATTCGATGGGAAAGTGCCGTTGGTTCCTGTGTCTTGCTGCACTTTGATAGGCACGACAGGTATTTATTAGTGCATGCTACGCCCCCAGTACGTTGCACTGTTGTAACACGTCGATCATACTATCAGGATGCAGTACCGTACAAGAAACCACCTGCTTGATACGAAGGTAAGATGGGTGGATGACGTTTGCTTCAGTGGGCTATGGGAGACATTAGGAAGAGGAAGGAAGATTGGGTTTAACGTCCCGTCAGCATCCAGGTCATTAAGACGGAGCACAAGCTCGGATTGTGTGAAGAGTGTGGAAGGAAATCGGCCGTGACCTTCCAAAGGAACCATCACGGCATTTTCTTGGAGTGATTTAGGGAAATCACGGAACTTTCGCCCATTAAGTTTTATAGAAAGGAACATGGTTTGCTGGTCCACGTTAATATAGTTGCCAACCTTTTGGATCTCTTGACGGCTAATGTGTATCACACAAGATTTTTTTTATTAAGTCAGATATCTGTGGGACAAGGCCATCATTTTATTATAATCCAGTAGATATCTTGATTGCAAATTACTTTTTTGCCCCCCTTTATTGTCATGTCATACCGCTGTCCCATGGGTGCAGAGGTGGGCTGGCAGTGGCACAATTCACCGCTCTTCATCCAAGAGATTACATAAAATACCACAGGGGAACATTACATAAACGATGAAATGTATACATAAGAAGGGGGGAAGCAATTGGAGTTAAGATATACAAAAAAGGGGTAGTTGGACGAGGCATGTTTACATAAAATCCACATACAGTTCAAATGGTTCTGAGCACTATGGGACTCAACTTCTGAAGTCATCAGTCCCCCAGAACTTAGAACTACTAAAACCTAACTAACCCAAGGACATCATACACATCCATGCCCGAGGCAGGATTCGAACATGCGACCGTAGCGGTCGCGCGGTTCCAGACTGTAGCGCCTAGAACCGCTTGGCCACCCCGGCCGGCCACATACAGTTAAAATGGCGCTCGATGACGACGCAGGACGTAAACATTGGCGACACGAATAACACAGTTAAAAACGACGTTCACAGTATGGGACGAAGACACTGAACACGCACTGCACTGGTGTTACATACACGGCGAGCTGCAGAACACTACAAAGTAACTGCAATAAAATGTGAAGGACCTGCCAAGGGAGGGGAGGTCGGAGGGGTGGGAGAGAGGAAAGAGAGATGGGGGTTGACAGAGGAGGTGGAGCACAAAAGGGAGAGAAGGAGTGGAGTCGGTAGCTCACTAAAGGCAGGAGTGCAACATTTATTGTGTATCAATATATTTATATATACTCAAAATCCACGTTACCATCTCAAATATCATTGTAAAAGAGATCTACAGATGAATAACGCTATTACCTCTGCCACTACTTGTAATTTCGTGACTGACGAATGCAGATTCGATACTCGTTACTTTTGGTCATGCTCCAAACACTTGTATAATCCATTCTACGACATCCTGCTGCTGTTACACACTATCTGATCAGAAGTATCCAGGCATTCCTTTGGAATGCGGAATTGGCCACTGGATGTCACAAGAGGGGGACCCGATAGTACATACATCAAAAAAAGTTTTGCATCACCCGGTTGCCAGAACTCCTAAAGATAGACGTTGACTGTGGATTTTGTATCACAGGCTCAGTCCCTTTGTTCAGAGATGTCACTAAACCCGCCCAAAATATGTAAACAATCATGCATGAGCAGCGCCTATTAGACGGACGGGGTCCGACATCCGGTGAGTTCCAGTAATTCGACCAGGAAGGAGGTACGCGGCTCATGTTGACTATAGTTCAACCATGCCTAGACGGTAAATACTGCTGTTCGATTGCGTCCGCATTGTTACTTTGTTCCAGGAAGGGCTCTCAACAAGGGAAGTGTCCAGGCGTCTCGGAGTGAACCAAAACGATGTTGTTCGGACATTGAGGAGATGCAGAGAGACAGTAATTGTCGATGACATGCCTCGCTCAGGCCGCCCAAGGGCTACTGTGCTTTGGATGACCGCTACCTACGGATTATGGCTCGGAGGAACCCTGACTGCAACGCCACCATGTTGAATAATGCTTTTCGTGCACCCACAGGACGGCGGGTTACGACTCAAACTGTGATCAGTGGGCTGCATGATGTGCAATTTCACTCCCGACGTCCGTGGCGAGGTCCATCTTTGCAACCACGACACCCTGCAGCGCGGCACAGATGGGTCCTGCAGCGCGGCACAGATAGGCCCATCAACATGCCGAATGGACTGCTCAGGATTGGCATCACGTTCTGTTCACCGATGGGTGTCGCATATGCCTTCAACCAGACAATCATTGGAGACGTGTTTGGAGGCAACCCGGTCAGGTTGAACGCCTCGGACATACTGGCCAGCTAGTGCAGCAAGGTGGAGATTCCCTGCTGTTTTGGGGTGGTATTATGTGGGGCCGACATACGCCATTGGTGGTCGTGGAAGGCGCCGTAACAGCTGTGCGATACGTGAATGCCATCCTCCGACTGATAGTGAAACCATACCGGCAGCATAATGACGAGACATTCGTCTTCATGGACGACAATTCGCGCCCCCATTGTGCACACCTTGTGAATGACTTCCTTCAGGACAACGAAACTGCTCGGCTAGAGTGGCCAGACATGAACCCTATTGAACATGCCTGTGATATATTGTAAAGGGCTGTTTATTGACGACGTTATCCGCCAACCACGCTGAGGGATCTACGCCGAATCGCCGCTGAGGAGTGGGACAATCTGGGCCAAATGTGCCTTGATGAACTTGTGGATAGTATGCCATGACGATTACAGACATGCATCGATGCAGCTAAACCAAGACCGGGCAAGACCTCTTGTACTGAGAGAGAAGGACCGTCGAGCAGTGCGGAGCATTGTTGTACAAAATCGCACGAAATCAGTGAGAGGAATCGCTCGTGCGTTCCAAAGTGCTACCAACAGTCCAGGCAGCATAATGACTGTATGTAGGATGTTAAAAGGAATGATGTACGATGGTCGAGCAGCTCCTCATAAGCCGCTGATTTCTGTTGTCAGTGGCAAGCGAAGATTGAGGTGGTGTAAAGAGCTACGACACTGGACAGTGAATGACTGGTAATGAATGATTTTGGGTGATGAATCATGTTATGCCCTGTGACAATCCGATGGAAAGTCTTGTGTTTGGTGAATACCTGGAGAATGTTACCTATCATCATGCATAGTATCAACAGCGAAGTTTTGAGGAAGTGGTGTTACGATGTGGGGGAGTTTTACATGGTTAGGTGTGGTCCCTTTACTGAACGTTGAATGTGGAAGAGTATGAACACATATTCCAGCATTATGTACTGTGTACAGAAGAGAAGCAGTTCAGAGACCATGACTGCATCAGCATAACAGTGCGTCCTGTCATAAAGCATCATCTGTAAGGGAATGGTTTGTTGACAGTGGCATTCCCGAAAAGGACTGGCCTGCCCAGAGTATTTAACCCAATGGAACACCTTTGGGATGAGTTAGAACGTCGACTTCGCTTTAGATCACTGCATCTAATACCACTATTTTCTCTGGTTTAGTCTCTTGAGGAAGACTACGTTGCCATTCTTCCACAGATATTCAGACACATCACTGAAAATACATCCAGCACGGTTCAGAACGTCACAAAGACGAAGGGTGGAACGCCCCATATTTATGTCGGCTGATAGGTGTTCGGATAGTTTTAATCAGACAGTGCTCATTACGAAAATTGGTTCAACTTAGAAATTAAGTAGTGGTCGTAATACTCTAATATTTACTTCCAAAAGTATTTATTTACAAAAACAATACCACAAGGTTTTCGGAAACTTTGTTATTTACCAAATATTTCGTTGTCTGTGGATGGCATATGGAAGCTTTTTACTGAAGTGGAATGTTACTGAGCCTGAAACAAAAGAGTATCGCAAGTGCAGTCGATTTAAACTGCGCAACGCGTCGAGATACATCGAAGAACCTGTTTCCCGAGAAGTACTTGCATTGTTTTTATCAGCTCCGCTAAATCAAGTCAGAGAGTTTCCGTGACCGCGTTAAGAACCGCAAACGTTACGGGGGTGTCGTGTTGAGATTCGTGAGATTGTAGAGTTGCTAGTAGTTCCTGCTGCGGCGCACAGATGGCGCGCGCTACCAGAACTGCGGCCGCTCGCTGCCACAATACTGGCCGCCAACGACCTCTGCACGTGACGCTCTGAACACACAGCGCGTTCAGAAATTTAGTCTCACACATTCAGGGCCCTACAGAGGGCGTGGCAAGATAGGCTCCTGCCAAGGGCGTAGCCAAAGAGGGCGCGCAGAAGTGACCGGGAAAATATCCAAGACAGAAAGATGGCTTACGAATTAACAGGAAGGGATATGCGAGTTCAATTGTCTCTCGTGTTCCTGTCTTCTGTCTATGAGAAAAAGCGTTAGCCTATACCCGTAACTGTAAGTGCAGACCTCTGTTGCATTTTATTCCCATAGTGTCATTTCGTCTGTGTACAGAACAGGCATCTATACTAACATGCCTTATGTGGGAACAGTACACTTGTTTCATACAACTGCCAACTACACAGTTTGTTCATGTTCAGCTACTACTTCTCTACATTTCTTTAGATTTTCGATAGTTCGAGTGTACATGCCGAAGCATATACACTCTTCGTTCGAATGCTTCCGATTTTTCTCGATTTCTTTGAGTGGTGACAGGAGCGAGACGTGACAATGCAGCAAACCAATACAAAAGACGGAGTGCACTTTCAACTTCTCGCGGCGTAGTGAATAGTCCATTACATTTCGGGCACGCAGCCGCGCAAATGAAATTTCCTCCACTGATATTTCGGCCGCGTATCGTGCGGCCATCCTCAGAGTGGGTCACAAGACAGTCGTGTGACTCACTCTGTGGATGGCCGGACGATACGCAGCCGAAATATCAGAGGAGGAAATTTTATTTGCACGGCTGCATGCCCGAAATTTAATGGACTAAAAGACGGAGTGTATATGTAGTTTTACTAATCCCTCCAGCCAGTACTGCAGCTCTGAAACTTGAGCTTCTTCTGTGCCTAATGTCCTAGGAACTTAAGAGAATGCAGCCGGCTAACATCTTCAGCAACTGCCAAAATGTTAACAGGTGAACACGCTGACTTTTCCTAGGCACAACTGAAATATGATATCGCTGTGCTTTGCAACTACGGCTTTGATAAAATTGATCAACTGTGTCGGAAAAGCCATAGACATACGCTAAGTGACCATTTTAAATATGCTTAATTTAAGTAAGAGTTTTGGTGCTACCGACTTTAATATCTTATTTTTAACAGTAAGACAATCAACTTCTGGTAAGGTTCGACACCTACGAGATAAACAGATTTCATTGAGTTGTTTGTGAAACGGAAAATCTGCCATGAAAAAATGTACTCGGAGAGGTTCTTCAGGATCCAATTCTCAACCCATTCTTTTTCTTCTTGTATACCTGTGACAGCTCATCTATGTTACATTATTGTAGCTGTCACTTACTTCAGAGACAACTCGTAGAATATGACATGTTCCTGACAACGCTATTGTAATAAGAAGATTGACAGAGTCATACAACTAAAATTAATGCCAGAGAAATAGATTCGTGTGCAGTTGTTCTGAACGACTTGTCTGAAAATCATTTCCAGCGAATAGCTACAGAGCCGACGCGTTTGAACAGTTGTTTAGGCGTCCTAGTGACTAAGACGCCCGAAATTTTCGAATCAGTTAGCATCAAGGAGGGAATCAGTTGTAACAAGGCTGTGATAGCGTCAATGACTACAGTTATTACAACGAATGTTAGAAAGGGGAAATAGTTTTAGCTAGCAAAAGTAACAGAACACAAATTGAGAGTATCTAATAAGTCGGCATCAAATATTCGGCTCTGAGGACGCAGAAGTAGGGCACAAATAGATGACATTCAAAAGCATTGTACAATATGCCTTAGACATGTATGTGCTGAGCAAGATTGTGGAGGATGGAAAATACTTACCATGGTTCAACAGCCGTGTTAAGAAGTTGCAAAGAAAGTTTCATGTGCAATTTAAGCGAAGTCAAAACCTAGTAAAGAAAAAAAAAAATGGTTCAAATGGCTCTGAGCACTATGGGACTCAACATCTTAGGTCATAAGTCCCCTATAACTTGGAACTACTTAAACCTAACTAACCTAAGGACATCACACACACCCATGCCCGAGGCAGGATTCGAACCTGCGACCGTAGCAGTCCCGCGGTTCCGGACTGCAGCGCCAGAACCGCTAGACCACCGCGGCCGGCTAGTAAAGAAAAGCTGGATGAAGCCAAAAAGAGCACGAGGAGAGCGGTGCGAGAAGCAGTCACTGAATTTCAAAGTAAAAATTTGGCAACCGATCTGACTAAAAATGCTAAGAACTTTTGATCGTATATAAAGTCAGTAAGGGGATCGAAATACGTTCTGTCGCTCAGTGACAATACTGGCAATGAAACAAAAGATGACAAAGAGAAGGCTAAAACAACGAATTTGTTCTTTTGTAATTGTTTCACCAAGGAAGACCATACGTTGCCTCATTTGAGTTATTTAACGATTATCAAAATGGCAGATATTGAAATAAGTGATCGCGAAATAGAAAATCATCTAAAACTGCTCCAAAGTGGAAAGGCAACTGGACCGGATGAGATTCCTGTGAGGTTCTACAGAGATAATGCGAAAGAACTTGCTCTCCTTCCAGCAGTATTTTATCGTAGGCTCCTGGGGCAACAAAGGGTACCTCGCGACTGAAAAAAGGCGGAGGTTATTCCCCCTTTGACGAAAGGCGGTCGGACAGACCTGCATAATTATAAGCCTATATTCATGACGTCAGTCCGTTGTAGAAATATGGTGCACGTTTTACGCTCATGTACACTGAAGAGCCAAAGGAACTGGTACACCTGCCTAATATCGTTTAGGGCCCCCGCGAGCACGCAGAAGTGCCGCAACACGACGGGGCATGGACTTGACTAATGTCTGAAGTAGTGCTGAAAGGAACTGATACTATGAATCCTGCACGGCAGTCCATAAGTCCGTAAGAGTACGAGGGGTATCCCCCATATGCTCAATAATGTTCATTTCTGGG
Organism: Schistocerca nitens; assembly: GCF_023898315.1. Classification (NCBI taxonomy): domain Eukaryota; kingdom Metazoa; phylum Arthropoda; class Insecta; order Orthoptera; family Acrididae; genus Schistocerca; species Schistocerca nitens. Next base: position 389,458,333 of record NC_064617.1, read on the forward strand.
GAGTTTGGTGTCCAGAGGAAGTGTTTAAATACAGAATAGTGTTCCTGGAGACACTCTGTAACAATTATGGACATTTGGGGTGTCACATTGTCGTATTGGAATTGCCCAAGTTCGTCGGAATGCACAATAGACATGAATGGATGCAGGTGATCAGACAGGATGCTTACGTACGTGTCACCTGTCAGGGTCGTATCTAGAGGTATCAGCGGTCCCATGTTACTCCAAATGCGCACGCCCCACACCATTACAGAGCCTGCACCAGCTGGCACAGTCCCCTGCTGACATGCAGGGTCCATGGATTCAAGAGGTTGTTTCCATACCCGTACACGTCCATCGTTAGACATAATTTGAAACGTGACTCGTTCGACCAGGCAACACGTTTTCAGTCATTAACAGTCCAATTTCGGTGTTGACGTGCCCAGGCGAGGCGCAAGGCTTTGTGTCGTGTGATCATCAAGGGTATACGAGTTGGCCTTCGGCTCCGAAAGCTCATATCGATTATATTTCGTTGAGTGATTCGCACGCTGATACTTGTCGATGGCCCAACATTGAAATCTGCAGCAATTTGTAGAAGGGTTGCACTTCTGTCACTTCTGACATTCAGTCGTCGTTGGTCTCGTCCTTGCTGGATCTCCTACCGACCGCAGCGGTGTCGGAGATTTGGTATTTTACCGGATTCCTGATATTCACAGTGCACTCATGAAATAGTCGTATGGGAAGATCCCCAATTCATCGTTACTTTGAAGATGCCGTTTCCCATCGCTGGTTCGCCGACTATAACACCAAGTTCAAACTCACTTAAATCTTGATAACCTGCCATTGTAGCAGCAGTAACCGATCTAATAACTGCACCGACCGCAGTGCCGTATTCTAACTATTTACATATCTCTGTATTTGAATACACATGCCTATACCATCTTCAACTTTTATAGTCATGTCTTCCTCAGTTGCGTGTAATATTACGGTATATTAATAATATTTACCTATGGACCGTCTGACAGCAACTGAATAAAACACCATTTTAGTGCCATACGCGTTTCGCCTTTATTTTCTGCAAGGCATCATCAGTGGCCTGGAATATGTACATATGTTAGCTATTTTATTTACATTTTTGTCATTGTGCCTATGGGTTATAAACAGTTCTGGTGGTGGGTATTTCCTATTAAGTAGTAATGTTTTGAACTGTACTTACAGGTTGCGTGGACAATTTCCTACATATTACGCTCCTGTTGCATTTTTGGTGTTGTTCTTCTTCTTATGAACGCCAATTTGCAGTTTTTTTCCCCATTCCACAACACTATGCACTGAACGCTTGTTTTAAAGCAATGTTTTGGTTTCTGTTACTGACTGTCAAATGTTTTTGCCAAAGATCGAATGTTATTGCCAAACTTATGAGTGTAATTATTGAAGTATCTGTGGTCTGTTCGTGTATGCATTTGTGTGTGCTTTTGTGTATGTGTGTATGTGTGTGAGTGTGTGTATGGTGTGATATATATATATATATATATATATATATATATATATATATATATATATATATATTTGCTGTGTGAGTGTGTGTGTGTCTCCAGATGATGTGGGGAAGAGTTTTCTTTTTTTCGTTTTATGTTATCGTTTCCTTTACTAAGTGTAGTAGGGGGCCTGTGCTGATGTGTGTTTGTTCAGTTATCACATGTTTGTTTTCTGCTATGGCTTTCTGGATGTGGAAGTTTTCTTGCATTTGTATAAGATGTTTGTCATGGTTGCTTATTCTCATTATTTTCATTTCTTGTTCCATGTTTGTAGGATGATGGTTGTAGTGTTTTAAATGCTCTGCAAATGTGGAATGGTTTGTTTCATACTTCCAACATCTGATATGTTCTTTGTATCTTGTTTGAAAATTCCTGCATGTCATGCCTATGTATACTGCATCACAACTTTGACATTCAAGTTTATATATTCCTGATTGTTGGAATTTGTCTCTCTTGGTAGCTGGCTGGCTTAGGTGTGATTGAAGGGTTTGCCCAGGCTTATATGCTATTTTGAAGCCCTGTCTCTTTAGGATGTTTCCAACTCTGTGTGTTAGTTTATGTGTGTAGGTCATGGTGTACCATCTGTTTCTTTTCTGTGTGGTGTTGTCGTTGTGTGTGTTTTTTGAGTGTGTTTGTAAGTTTTCAGCTTGTGAGTTCTTTTGTATTGTGGAACTGTTGTGTTTGTTTTTTATTTGTGTTTTTATTTTTTGATTGAGCTTGTGTACCACATGTGTGTCATACCCGTTGTTCCTAGCTATTTGTATGATTGTACACAGAAAAACCCACAAGCACCAACACTCCGCAGTCAACCAAAAGTACATAAAGACGGAATGCCAATGAGAGCTGTTATCAACTTCAAGAAAGCCCCAACATACCGCATAGCCAAACACCTCCAAAAGTTAGTTACAAAACACTATAAAGTAGAAAACAACAGAACAGTGATAAACACAGGAAGCCTAATAGAAAACATACAGAACATACAGGTACCACACACAGCATCACTGATTTCATTCGATATAGAAAATATGTATACCTCCATCCCTATCACAGAAACAATAGAAATCATAGAACAAAATCTCACATCCCACAGCAACCTCACCACAGACGCAATAAAAGGAATAACAGATATGCTCAGACTGACAACTGAACAAAACTTCTTTCAGTTTGAGAAAGAATATTATCTACAAACTGATGGACTGCCCATGGGATCCCCAATATCAGGAACACTAGCAAACATTTTCATCAGTCACCTGGGAAATCAGATATTTGATAAGATAACCACAAATGAAAGTTTCAAAATCATATATTGGTCCAGATACGTGGATGACATTAATTGTCTGGTAGATGAGCCAAGTGAAAAAATAGACGAACTCCATTCAGAAATAAACAAAGCTCATCAGAACATATAATTCACACTTGAAAAAGAAAAAGAAAATCAAATAAATTTTCTTGACATTACAATTAAAAAAGAAAATGGTAAACATACATTTAACATCTTTAGAAAACCAACAGCCACATTCCACATCCAACCACCCCCACAGCCAGAAACTTGCAGCACTAAGACACATGTTACATAGATTAAACAGAATCCCACTCAGCAAGAGAAACTATGAACAAGAAATGAGTACAATCATACAAATAGCTAGGAACAACGGGTATGACACACATGTGGTACACAAGCTCAATCAAAAAATAAAAACACAAATAAAAAACAAACACAACAGTTCCACAATACAAAAGAACTCACAAGCTGAAAACTTACAAACACACTCAAAAAACACACACAATGACAACACCACACAGAAAAGAACCAGATGGTACACCATGACCTACACACATAAACTAACACACAGAGTTGGAAACATCCTAAAGAGACAGGGCTTCAAAATAGCATATAAGCCTGGGCAAACCCTTCAATCACACCTAAGCCAGCCAGCTACCAAGAGAGACAAATTCCAACAATCAGGAATATATAAACTTGAATGTCAAAGTTGTGATGCAGTATACATAGGCATGACATGCAGGAATTTTCAAACAAGATACAAAGAACATATCAGATGTTGGAAGTATGAAACAAACCATTCCACATTTGCAGAGCATTTAAAACACTACAACCATCATCCGACAAACATGGAACAAGAAATGAAAATAATGAGAATAAGCAACCATGACAAACATCTTATACAAATGCAAGAAAACTTCCACATCCAGAAAGCCATAGCAGAAAACAAACATGTGATAAATGAACAAACACACATCAGCACAGGCTCCCTACTACACTTAGTAAAGGAAACGATAACATAAAACGAAAAAAAGAAAACTCTTCCCCACATCATCTGGAGACACACACACACTCACACAGCAAAAAAAGAAAATATATATATATATATATATATATATATATATATATATATATATATATATATATATATATCACACCATACACACATACACACACTCACACACATACACACATACACAAAAGCACACACAAATGCATACACGAACAGACCACATATACTTCAATAGTTACACTCATAAGTTTGGCAATAACATTCGATCTTTGGCAAAAACATTTGACAGTCGGTAACAGAAACCAAAACATTGCTTTAAAACAAGCGTTCAGTGCATAGTGTTGTGGAATGGTGAAAAAACTGCAAATTGGCGTTCATAAGAAGAAGAACAACACCAAAAATGCAACAGGAGCGTAATATGTAGGAAATTGTCCACGCAACCTGTAAGTACAGTTCAAAACATTACTACTTAATAGGAAATACCAACCACCAGAACTGTTTATAACCTATAGGCACAATGACAAAAATGTAAATAAAATAGCTAACATATGTACATATTCCAGGCCACTGATGATGCCTTGCAGAAAATAAAGGCGAAACGCGTATGGCACTAAAATGGTGTTTTATTCAGTTGCTGTCAGACGGTCCATAAGTAAAAATTATTAATATACCGTAATGCCTATACCAATTTCTTTGGTGCTTCAATATAGTATGACGTTTATGTAGATCCAACATATCCTAAATAAAAACGATCATGGATTCCGCAAACAGTAATCTTGCGAAAGTTAGCTCGCTATGCTCTTCGACGAGAACCAGAGTACCGTAGGTAGAGGCGCTCAGGTTGATGCTGTGTTTCTTGGATTTCGTAAAGGCATTCGATTCAGTTTCGCTCTGCTGTTTAATAAACAAAATACGAATGTGCCAATCATCGGCCCCAATTTGTGACTCCATACAGAACATCTCTGCAGATAAAACTCAACATGTCATTCTTAACGGAACAAAATCTACATGTAATGGTAATTTTGGGAATACCCCAATGGAGTGTTATTGGGCCGCTGTTACTTACAAAGTATATTAATCCTGGAACACTAAAGGCGGGTGGAAAGGGGGGAGGGGGGGGGGGGGGTGAAATGGTACAGCACTACTAAACCATGGCAAATTTTATTCAAAGAAAGTCGTAATTTATAGGTTATGCATTAGTTAATCACAAGTATTAGATCTCCAATGGCGTGTTACATACCAAATTAAGTACAAAAAGTCCTGTTTTATACTATACAGCAATAGAAAATTTTACGACGGTTTAGTAATCTAGTGTTAATGATCTAATGCATAAAGGAGGCTCTGTAAGGTTATTTGTGGACGATTACGTTGCATCTAGGAAGGCTACATCACCAGAAGACTGTAGCGAAATGCAGGCAGACCAGTAGAGAATCGTCGGTTGGTGGAGGGACTGGGAGTTAACACTCAAAGTAAGTGAATGCAACGTACTGCGCTTAAGGGGCTCCGGAAAGGCTCAAAATCATGAAAAGTTCAATTTTTACTTTTTTGCGTTTTCTGAATCTGCAGACTATTACCTTTTAATAGATATATAATTTATTAAATTCCGAAGACTACAACTATTTTTAAATTTTTTTTGAAATGTGTTCTACATGGGCGTGACCCACTGTGGCGCTGTTAAACTGCTGTCAAATGGTGTTATTATTAACGTCCGTGTTCATCAGGTACATTTTAGTGATGTGAGATAAAGTATGTGTTGTGGCTAACCTGTGATGGTTCAATATATATCGCTGGTGTGATTGTCGATTGTTTCATGTTTATTTACTCTGTCGTTATCTCGAAAATATTCGTAATTAATTCTGTTTCTGGAGTCTCTGTTTTGTTGAAGTATAATAATGAGTAAAAGTAAAGTTATTAGAAATCCTCTGAAGGATTTTAAGAAAAGGAGAAATGTTGGAAAGCCAAAGGTATGTGTTATTACTGTAAACAATAAAGACGATGAAAATCCCCAACATAGCTTGTGTCCCAAAGAAGAAGACAGTTGGTGTAAATATAACAAAGGATTGCTAACTGGTGAAGTGTACACTCATAAGCATAGTCTGCCTCATGCAATAATGGAGGTGATAAAACCTATTTTCAGAGACTTAGCAGCACCTGAACTGTTGAAAAAGTGTATTCACAGAAAAACTCAAAACCCCAATGAGAGTGTAAATAGTGTTATATGGTCGAGAATCCCCAAGACTGTATTTGTTGGAATAGAAACACTTCACTTTGGTGTGTATGATGCTGTTGCGACTTTCAATGATGGCAACATTGTAAGGTGCAAGGTATTTAGAAATATGGGAATGAAGATAGGTTCTAACATGGTACGAGCGATGCTTGCTTTAGACAAGGAACGCCTTCGGGCTGCAGACAGGGCTGTAAAGAGTCTAGAAATACAAGCAAGAGTAAACAGGAGGAGGAACAAGAGGAAGCTGGAGGAGGAGTTTGCAGAGGATGAAGATAATCCATCCTATGGACCTGGAATGCACTAAAAAGTTAATCCAATCTTTGTCGCTCGATTCCCAAAACTTTTATTTTCTCATACTAATTACATGTTTTCTAAGGATCTTCCAAACATATTTGTTTCAAACTTTCAGTAAATGTTACACAGTACCTTCTGCATAATTTAACACAGCCTTTTTCCAAAAAACTGTATATTGTTGAATATATAAATAAAAAATTGCAAAAAAATGTTGTGAATTTTCATTACAATTGAAAAAAAATCATCTTTAATAACTGAACTAAAATTTTGTAAAATCCCTGTGTTAAGTTGTAGCCCATATTCCAATAAATAATCTGTAAAAAGATCAACTTCCTACCTCAAATACTTTGTGAGGAAAGATGTAATTTATAAGCGTTATTTTAACATTGCAAGTATAGGGCGTTCCGGAGCCCCTTAAATAAGCGAAAAAATCAATTTCTATTCGATTACACTATTGCTGACAGATCAGCGAAAATAATAATCGTAAAATACCTACGCCTAACCGTGCAGTGAGATCTACCTGGAATGACCACACAAAACAAATAGCAAGAGAAGCAGCGGCCAGAGTAGGATCATAGGAATAATCTTGAGGAGATCCAGTTCATCCACGAAAGAAGTAGCCAACAAACACTTTTTCAAATGCTTGTGAATATTATTTATCAGTCTGCGACCCTTACTGAGCAGGAATAACGTAAGAGAGGGAGAAGTTCCAACGAAGAGCGCTGCTTTTCGTAACGGGATAGTTTACTTGACAAGAAAATGTTACGGGTGTGCTCAGCAAACTTATGTGGCAAGCGCTATAAGAGAGATCTAAAAGGTTTACTGTTGAAATTTCGAGAGCATAGGTCCCAGGACGAGTCATGAAACGTATTATTACCTCCTCTGACAATATGTCTCGCGAAATGATGACGACGGGAAAACCAGAGAAATTAGTTGTCATACGGAGCTATACCTGGAAAAAGGCCGGGAGATACGGGAAGATTTTAGTTATATTACATTATGGTGAGGCAGAGATTACTAAATCAGATATTGGATTGTAAGGCGTACCCAGGGGCAGATATAGACACAGGTTACAATTTAGTAGTTATGAAGAGTAGGCTGAAATTTAAGAGACTAATCAAGAAGAATCAACGTGCAAAGAAGTAGAATACGGTAACACTAAGGAATGAAGAGACTCGCTTTAAGTTCTCTGAGGCTATAGATACTGCGATAAGGAATAGCCCTTGTAGGCAGGACAGTTGAAGAGGAATGGATATATCTAAAATTAGCAATCACAGAAGTTGGGGAGATAAACGTAGGTACAAAGAAGGCAGCTTCGAAGAAACCGTGGGTAACAGAAGAAGTACTTTTTTGATCGATGAAAAAAAAAAAGCAGTACAAAAATATTCACTGAAATTCAGGAATACAGAAATATAAGTCACTTAGGAATGAAATAAATGGGAAGTGTAAGGAAGCTAAGGCGACATGGCTGCTTGAGAAATGTGAAGAAATCGAAAAAGAAATGATGGTCGGAAGGACTGACTCAGCATATAGAAAAGTCAAAACAGCATATTAAAAGCAAGGGCGGTAATATGAAGAATACAATGGGAATTGCACTGGTAAATACAGAGGGCAGAGCGAATAGGTGGAAAGAGAACACTGAGGGCCTCTATGAGGGGAAGACTTGTCTGATGGCGTGATAGAAGAAGCAAAAGAAGTCAATACGAAAGAGATAGGGGATCCAGTATGAGAATGACAATTTAAAAGAGCTTTGAAAGACCTGAGAGCGAACATGGCAAACGGGATGCATGATATTTCATCAGAATTATTAAACTGATTAGGGGAAGTGAAGACAAAACGACTATTCTCGTTAGAGTAAGAATATATGACGCTGGCGATATACCATCTGACCTTCGGAAAAACATCATCCACACAATTCCGGAGATTACAAGAGCCATCGCACAATCAGCACAATGTACTTAACAGCTCATGCTTCCAAGTTGCCGACGATAATAATATACAGAAGAATGGGAAAGAAAATTGAGGATGTGTTGGATGACGATCAGTTTGATTTAAGGAAAGACAAAGGCAGCACAGAGGCAACTCTGACGTTGTAAGGGAGACTGGAGAAAAATCAAAACACGTTCATAGGATTTGTCGACCTGAGAACAGCGTTCGGCAAAGTGAAATGATGCAAGATGTTCGAAATTCTGAGAAAAATAGGGGTCAACTATAGTGAAATACTGGTAATACACATTATGTACAAAACCAAGAGAGAGCAGAAAGAGTGGAAGACCAAGAACAATGATTTCGTATTAAAAAGTGTGTAGTCTGTTGCCTTACTGTTCAATCTATCCATCGATCCATCGATGAAACAATGACGGAAATAAAAGGAAGTTTCAAGAGCGGAATTAAAAGTCGAGGCGAAAGGGTATGACATTGCTATCCTGAGTGAAAATTAAGAAGAGTTACAGGTTCTATGAATGGAATGGACAGTACAGTCAGTGCAGAATATGGATTAAAAGTAAATCGAAGAAAGACGAAGGTAATGAGAAGTAGTATAAATAAGAACAGCGAGAAACTTAACGTAAGGAGTGATCATGAAGTACTTGAAGTTAAGGAATTCTGCTGCCCAGGCAGCAAAATAACCCATGACGGTCGGAGAAAGTGGGACATAACCAGCAGACTAGCAATAGCAAAAATGGCATTTCTGGCCAAGAGAAGTCTACTAATATCGAGCATTGGCCTTACTTTGAGGAAGAAATTTCTGAGAATGAAGCAGAGCATTATATGGTAGTGAAACATGAACTGTGGGAAAACTGCAAACAAAGAGAATCGAAGCATGTGAGATGTGATGCTACAGAAGAATGTTGAAGATTAGGTAGACTGATAATGGAAGGAGTGAGGAGGTTCTCCAGAGAATCGGGGAGGAAATAATGTGTGAAAAACACTGACAAGAAGGAGGAACGGGATAGTAGGACACCTGTTAAGACATCATTGAATAACTTACATGGCACTGGAGGGAGCTGTAAAGGGTATAAACTGTAGAGGAAAAAACGAGGTTTGAATACTTAAATAAAATAGTTGAAGATGTAGGTTGTTAGTGCTACTCTGAGATGAAGAGGTTGGCGCAGGAGAGAAAACCGTGGCGGGCTGCATTAGACCAGTCAGAAGGCTGATGGCACACACACACACACACACACAAGCAAACGAAATGGAGCCTTACAGACAATCGTTTTTCCCACTCGCCATTCGCTAATGGAACAGGAAAGGGGGCAAAAGATAGTTGTACCAGAAGTATCCTCCGTCACACGCCTTAAGGTGGCTCGTGGGGTATAGATGTAGATGTACATGTTCTTGATATATACCTGTATTTATGAATTATAGAATTAGTTTAAGGGTACTGAGTTAGATAAGTATGAACACAAAACTCAGTTGAAGCCAACTGGTAAAATAAGTGGCTAATGTCAACAAAAATCCAACGATGCTGAATGTAATGTGTACCTAACTAACTCTGTCAATTCCTGGAATTAGAGTAGTATACTGGTAGTTCAGTGATATGGTCCATTTTGGATTGTAGGTGGAGAGCTTCGTTGTAATGAAAAATTCCCGTTCCTAACGATATCGGTTCTGCCATTGCAGGTATGAAAGTTGACCTTTATTCAGTATCGAAGCATAAGAAAATTCTAGAACTAAAACTGAACCCTACGAAGCCGCAAGTGATCCTCATATCGCACCCTAAGTGGGTCGGTGTAGAAGGGGATTATTACGAAATTAAACGCATTTTTGAAGAAAAATGTTGGTGTTGGGGCAGCAACCAGCCACAAATTTACTTTCAGTTCCTTTATTCAAAGGGTACCGTTATCGGTATCTAATCGTTATGATTCATCTTCAGACGGTTTACACGCTTTCCTTATAACATGTGGTGCCTTTTTTGCAGATTAATTGTCCTAAAATATAAATAATAGATAATTATAAGCACGCCACACACAGATGGTTGCGTTACAAATTTTCGTTGGATGTGACTTACGTGAAATGTCGGTTTGGAGTGTTTGTTTTCATTGTGGATAGGTTCTCACTGCATTCTTATTGTTGCACACGCAAATTTTTCTCACTGAACACTTTAGATTTGTCACTGCTACTGGTAAGCTAGTAAACTGGGCTCTCAAAGTTAATCTTCCGCTCTGCCTAAAAAGGAAATTTTTCAATCAGTGTGTGCTATCAGTTTTTAATTATGTCTGTTGGATATGGATTTTAAATGCAAAGCCCATTCTAACGTCGGTGGTCTCTCTGTGAGCATTCGGGAGATGCAAGATGGAAGTTATTAGGAGATGCAGGAAACCAAACGAGCAGATGAGAAAACAGATTCAAGTCTGTAATAAAATGCAGGCGGATCGGACATGTAGCCAGGCGACTGTATAGAAGGTGGAACAAGAAAATTTTTTGCTGGATTCCAAGAGAGGCGAAACAACTGAGATGATAAACTACTGGAAGATGAGTGGGCAATGAAAGAAAACATACAGGATAAATAGAGATACATACAGTTGAAGCTGATAATGCAAGAAGAAAGCATTTATCCAGCAGTGAAAAACAAATGGATAATGATGATGATGATGATGATGATAATGATGATGATGATGATGATGATGATGATGATGATGTCGATGCCAAATTTACTAGTAAATTTTATGTTTCGTGGCCCCTCAAGAAGCCTCCCTCAAATCTGCTAGGAGATTTACTATCTGTTGTACAATTTCATGACATCTAGGTAACTCCAGAACACTGACGTATCAGCCTTTGAGCTAGTCATCGCAGACTGATCGAATTCTGCCTCAGTCCTAAGCATTGTCCGCTATGTGGAAACCTTTGACCGCTTAACAATTTTCTGCAAGTTCTAAAAGAATACGATGTGAACAGTTGAAACCTCCAGAGCCAAGTTCACCACTTCGCTAATGGATGAATTGCTATCGGCACAACGCTGGTGCATCTTGCCTGGAAAAGCCACAGTTTTTAGTGCCTGCTCCTACCTCTGACAGGAAGAATCACGCCACTAGTACGGCAATTTCACAGCACATAGCGAAAGCAGAATCACTGCCTAAATTAAATACCTGACAAGTTTATTTGCTGATATAAATCCAGTCCGTCAGGTTTCGGGATGAACGTTGGAATCTGTAGTAAATTAGGCAACTTTATATTTTGTATTAGCCTTTGAAAATTTCATGAACTGTCCTGGGATACGTAGCAGGTACGACGTGCGGAAAACTGACCTCAACTTGTCCTGCAAAATATTATCTGTTCTACGTGAACATGCACTTCAAGAGCACAACGCAGTTAAAGTGCACGATAGCACGCAACTTGCAGTTCGCAAGTACCTTATGAGGTAATTACGTACTTGCATCGGCGAACGACACACGTCGTAATGGAAGGTTGCTCAGAGCTATTATTCCTTGTCGGGAGGTGTAACACGTTCCCTCTCACACGTTTTGTAAAAACGTCGCTAAATTATAGTGATTTATAGTGGATAAACGTGGACCAAATCACAGTGAATAAATACAAGTCAGTATGAAAACAGTTACATACAATTTGCATAGACTTCAACACTTTTTTTCCTGACGCCCAAGAACCTCAAGAAGTGAACATCTTATCAACCAGTAGAAACAAAGTTTATAAAACATTGCTATGATAAACTGAGAGACAGTGATGAGTGTTTCTCATTCGAAAAACATTAACATGTGTACATCAGTTTGTCTGATACAAAAGAGTTACTATAGCTAAAACTGTACGTAAACTGCTTGACAATGGCTAGGGAACGAACTTCGTTGCTTGCGATATTGTAGCGATGGGAATACAAGATGTTGCCTGTCGCAGATGGTGTTCCAAAGATCCCCCCATTCCTACTGAGGTGTATTTACCCTTTTATTTACCGACGAAGGAAAGTAGGAAAATTTGCGGAGCATGGTCTTCGCTGAGGAATCCGTGAATTGAAGTTTTCCGAAACCAAAATTTTATCTATGACGACTCTCCATAGATAGAGAAACTGTCGAAATGTACAAACACAGGGACAACTTTAACAGAAAAGAAGAAGCCATGAAAGTTAGTGTTATGTGGACAGTAACTCTACAGAGTCGATAAACAAGTTTTATCTCTGACAGACGGCAATTCATTGGTTAAATTTTAACTTTGACTAAAGTGCGTGTCATTTATGACGGCGGCCGAGTTTAGGTTCGTTCTGCGCATCTGACGTCACAAAACACAGTCAGCCAATGCACAGAGAACGACGTTGCCAGAGCTCGACTGCAGTGCAGAGCATGGACGAGTGTCTTCAGTTTTAGAAACGTTCAGTCATAAATAAAGTAATTGAACAAAAGCAATATCTTGATAGCAGACTTTCTTTTATAGAAACTTTGGAAAAAGCATTCTTTATACCAATTGCTTCATACTCTATTAATTAATTAAACCAAACAAGCAATAAGCCTCCTAATTCAGGCGATAGCAAGGAAAGGTGTTTGTATCATTCTCACTAACCGCTTTTTCGCAATAAAGAACAGCGGTAATTGTTATTTCCTATTGTACTTCGACGAAACGTGAGTAATTCATAGTCATAACAAGTGTTTGTCGGTATTTTGCGTGATATTTCAAAGTTCTCCGGAAGGTGCATTGAATGACGAGCTGCGTTAGCATAATGGGTAAAGTGCATAGCTGCTAAGCGAAAGGTTCTGAGTTCAAACCTTGTTTGGTGATTAATTGTATTTATTAAAAAACAATATCGAAGTGCTTTACTTCATGAATTTTATTCGTTTGAATGTAATTTTTTGAAATTTCTAGTGGCAACTAAAATCGACCATATGGAAAGTATACGCTAAGGACTTTTACCTCTGCAAACTCTTCAAAATTTCGTCCAATGGTTTACTACATCTAATGTTGCACAATAACTGCGTTGAACATCGCAACAAAATTGAGTCATTTATGGGGGGAAGGTATCAGTCAAGAAGATGTGTAAAAATCAAATTTTTGGGCCAAATAGTTTTTATGAAATCTAATGATAAAGTGTGTCAAAGCAGTCGAAACACCATGTGTCTGCACAGGCGAGCAATGCAATGATGACAAAATCGCGCACATCGCGGAATGCGGGGAGCACGTCTCTGTAGCAGCGAAAGGGTTAATGCGGACGTGGTGTCTTTACTTCATAAACTGCGCGCTCCCCCCTTAAAGGTAAGGTTGCGAACTATACTATGGCGCTGCTTCTCTCGGCGCGTACAACTGGGAACGCAGCAATCTCCCGCGTCTGGGCGGGCATGCGCGAACCGCCAAGATAAAAGAATTGAACTATAGTGTTATCTCTGTCAATCAGAGTTAACACCTACTACGCACCTTTTCACGGTATTTATGTCGATTTCCGACATCCGGCCTGTCGATCGCTAGGCTCAGCAGAACCAGGATCACAGTTTCAAGGACCATGACCGTATAACCCGAAAGATTCCTCAGCAACTAAGACAACAGGTTATGAAAGCCTTCAATATACAATACCACAAGGTAACGTCACAAAGTTACACAAACCTATAGAGGTCTCGAAGTTGATGGGTTAGGTAAAGGTCAACATTTCTTCCTCTTCTTCAATGTTAGCAGAATTTCGGTATCACCCATATGTGAGAACTTGGAAAAATGACAGCACAAAAAGTGTTTTTGGGGAGGGGGGTGGGGTGAGGCCAGTCATCTCACGCCCATTTACATTGCCTGACACAGAGACTGTTTGGAAGAGTGTCAAGCTAGCCCACAGCTGTGTGACTGCTCGCAGATAAGGTGGAGATTAGCTCTAGGACAAAGTTGACATCCGACATGGTCCCACATGCGTTCTATCAGGGACTTGTCTGAGTATCATGCTGGCCACGGGAGTACACGCAGTGCATAGAAACACATCCCATGGATTGAAGGGCATTGTCCTGTTGAAAAATGCCTATTGAAAGCAGAATTCTCACAAATCGAGTTTAATGGATTGCAATATCGGATGGTCTGACTTAGCTCATACGATTTGTATTCTCAGTTCTAATACTGAATAATGGATATAGTTTTTCTTCGGCACCTAGGCACAGATGCAAATTACAACAGTCAGATTGAAATGTTTACGGAAACAATTCTTATGGCGTCTTAGTGCTACACATAGGAGTGCTGAAAAGTAATGCCTCCGAATATTTTATGTGACAACTCTTGATCCTATTTAAACAAAACAAATTTAATCAATATTCTACATCTCTATTCTTCATTTCTACATATTTACGCCTCAACATATTCGCCTTGGCGACGAACACATTTCTCCCATCGAGAGGCAAGTTTATTGATACCGTCGCAGCAGGATGTTTGACTTTTTTTACGGAGCCTTGCACGCTTCATCACTATCAAAATCAAGTCCGCGAAGGTATTCTTTAAGTTTTGGAAACAGATGAAAATCGGATGGGTCTGTATGGAGGATGATCGATGACGGTGAACCCAAAGCACCGGACTGTTGCAGACGTCACAACGTTCGTGTGTGGTAAGACATTGTCATACTGAAAGAGAGGGTGCTCCATGTGCGGACGAACTACTCGAATTCGTGCTTTCAGGTGAGTAAACTGTTTCTCGGGCATCGGTATAGTGACGTTACACACCAGCATGTAACACGCTACAATTCGGAGTCCTCTAGTGGCAGAGAGTTGCAACTTGTGTCAACGAAGCGGTAAAGTCGACCTCAACGGATACTGATAATAGAATAAACATTCGGAATCATTACTTTTCAGCACGCCCTCCTGCATTCCATCTCCCTATCACTCACACTAAGTGGGTTTCGAGGAACTCTGAATACATATATTCATCTGTACTGTACCACTGCTTACATACAACTAACACTGCCCGAAAGAGAACGCTAGACGGACTGAACAGTATACAAATGAAGTTGGAGCATGAAGAGAAAAGCAGAAATTTAACTGGATTGTTAAAGCGAGAACTGTAAGCCAATACAAACGTGTTCTCTTCATACTGGTTACACATTCCGTTGTAGGATACAAGTATTTTCAGTAACGTTTGGGTATTTTCATTACGAAAGAGCCACAACATTAATTGGAGTGACAAATAGAACAAATTACCCTGAACAAAGTCAAACATATAACTAACGCTGTTATTTCTTTATTTCTATTTTTTGTAATGTTTCCTTCTAATTCCCAAAACTCTCAGCCATTGATGCTGATATTGCCGTCAGAGTGCCAGTTCCTTATTCTCAACATGCTCTGACATCCATTGCTGTCTCGCAGGGTACTCCAACCATTTTGTTCAACCATCGAGATTATAATACTAACACAATGGTATACATAAATGACCTCTTATGTAGGTTGTATCGTAGTTAATAGCGAAAACCGACAAGGGAGATGTATACGACAATAGAAGCTGAAACGTCCCACATGGGTTTCCAAACGAACTGTTTTCGAAAAATTGGATGTGTACGGTTGCGAGCCTTCGATAACCTCAGTATGAAATATTGTACCAGTCGTTAGTGTAAAAACATCTGAAATGTAAACACGATTTTTATCTCAAATTACACAGATGGTCCATAATTGGGTTTGAATTTCATCCATGCCCCTTATGCAACATTGTGTAAAATGGTACATTTTACTGCTTATGTAACACCTAATGCGCCAGTACGGTCCAAGACGCGGGATCAGGGGCCTCTGCCTCGGTGTCCAAGATCATCTGACCTCAATCCTCTAGATTTTTCTATCGGAGGTAATCTCGGAAGTAAAGTGTACAGCATTCATGCTGATACAAGTGAAGAACTGGAGTAGAGAATTAGACAGTCTTTTTAATCCTTACGAGACGACCCATGGTGAATTCGTAACTCACTGCTGGGACGAAAAATATCACTCCGAATCAAAGCCCTCATCTTGTTGGTAGACACTTCAAACAAATTCTCGCTAGTCCTATGGCAGAACAATGGATCGCTGAACGAGCTGCGGCCAGTGGTTACAGGGAGTTATAATCTCAGCGGCGGCTCCGGAAGTAGGACATACCGAATGACTCTCCTGTCCACTCTGCTTGTCATGCCAGGTAGCCCACGTAAGTACCCGGAGGGAAGAATGATATCGGGCAGCGCTCAGTTTTCCGCACGTGACGGGCTATACGACTCGACAGGCCGCACCGGAAGTAGAGGCATAGCCGTATGTCACCCCTGCCGCTTAACGCCTACTGTATATGCAACACAAATGACACTACTGTAACGCGTGGAGTAGCTGTAGCCCTTGAATTACAACAACAGACGATTGAAATATTACATCCAATGCGAGGATAAAGTGCAGTTCATCTCCTTCAACAGCTACTAGTATACAGCAAATTGTATCATGAAACGTGCTGAAATCAAATTCTATTTCTTTTAAATACTGGCCGTGTCTGAAATTTTAGCCAAATGAAATGGAGCGTTATCCAAATGTTTACATTTCAAATACATTTGAACTAATTGGGATAATGTATCATACTGAAGTCTGTGGCGGCTCCTCACCATAGATTGGTAATTGTCTCGTAAAGTGCTTGTTTGCAGATCCATGTTTACTGGGACAATTGCCTTCCGTTATACAGGATGAGGTTAACGGATGAACGGTTTTCAAATGAACAATACATATCTAGGAGAGCTTAAAAGTTTTTAATTACAGAATAACAGTCAAATAATGTTGCCATTTAACAATATTAATGCTTGAAAACAACATCTCCCAGGTGACGGCCGTTTTCAGCGATGCACTTCTCAAGGCGGTCTCGGAAGTTGGCTTCAACTCTCTGTGTATTTGGACGATTAGCACGCGAACAGCTTCCTTCAATTCTTCAAGTGTACGTGGTTTATGCACGGATAGGCCAGAGGAACGCGGCAGCCAATGAATGTCCCTGATCTGGGAAATAATTCTACCACGAAAAACGGTCTTGATTGCTTCCATAGTCAATCTTTCTGTGTGAGCTGTAGCTCCATCCTGCTGAAACCACACTCGCCGGATAGTAATGCGTTTTCTTCTTAATTCAGGTAGGACGAATTCAGTGATCAGCTCTCTATATCGTTCAGAGGTTACCGTTACGGTGTTCCAGTTCTCGTCTTGGAAAAAGTATGGTCCAATAACATCTATACCTGTCACTGCACACCAAAGTCTATGTAATGGTTTCTGATGTAGTAGCTTTTGTTTTCACTGGTCCAATAACAACAGTTCTGCTGATTTACCATTCCATTCAATTGGAAATGACCTTCACCACTCATAAGCAAAATAATGTTGTCATTTTAATCAAATATGGCCTCCATTTCTCAGGCAAAATTTACCGGCCCTTCATAATCTCTTGGGTTAAATTTAGCACAATGGCCATTTTGTAGGGATGAAATTTTAGGTTAGTATGCAAAATATGCCTTTCCGAGCGATTACTGAGGCGCAGCTGAGCCGAGTGTCTTCTAGCAGATCGACCAGAACTACAGAGTATGTGATAGTGAAGTGGAAACGTGAGAGAACACGTACAGCACAAAAGCGTACAGGTCGACCTCTTCTGTTGACTGACAGACACCGCCGATATTTGAAGAGGGTCTTAATGTGTAATAGGCAAACATCTATCCAGACCATCACACACGAATTCCAAACTGCATCAGGATCCAATACAAGTACTACGACAGTAAGGTGGGAGGTGATAAAACTTGGATTTCATGGTTGAGCGGCTGCTAATAAGCCACACATCACGCCGGTAAATGCCAAACGATGCCTCGCTTGGTGTAAGGAGCCTAAACATTGGACGACTGAACAGTGAAAAAACGTTATGTGGAGTGACGATTCACGGTACACAATGTGGCGATCCGATGGCAGGGCGTGGGTGTGGTAAATGCACGGTGGACGTCATCTGCCAGCGTGTGTAGTGCCAACAGTAAAATTCGGAGGCGGTGGTGTTATGGTGTGGTCGTGTTTCTCATGGAGGTGTCTTTCACCCCTCTTTGTTTTGGGTGGTACTATCACAGCAAAGGCCTACGTTGATGTTTTAAGCAACTTTTTGCTTCCCACTGTTGAAGAGCAATTCGGTGATGGCTATTGCATCTTTCAACACGATCGAGCACCTGTTCATAATGCACGGCCTGTGCCGGAGTGGTCACACGACAATAATATTCCGGTAATGGACTGGCCTGCACAGAGTGCTCACCTTAATTCTATAGAACACCTTTGGGATATTTTGGGACTCCAAGTTTGTGCCAGGCCTCACCCACCGACATCGATATCTCTCCTCAGTGCAGCACTCCGTGAGGAATGGGCTGCCATTTCCCAAGAAATTGAAGCTGTCATCAAGGCTAAGGGTGGGTCATCACCATACTGAATTCCAGAATTACCGATGGAGGGCGCCACGAACTTGTAAGTCATTTCCAGCCAGGTGTCTGCATACTTTAGATCACATAGTGTATACGTATTTCTATTCATCCTGTCCCCCATCCAGAACCATAGACCATGGTGGGGAGGCTGCATGCCTCAGCGATACAGATAGCCGTACCGTAGGTGCAACCACAACGGAGGGGTATCTGTTGAGAGGCCAGACAAACGTATGGTTCCTGAAGAGGGGCAGCAGCCTTTTCAGTAGTTGCAGGGGCAACAGTCTGGATGATTGACTGATCTGGCCTTGTAACACTAAACGACATTGCTGTGCTGGTACTGCGAATGGCTGAAAGCAAGGGTAAACTACGGCCGTAATTTATCGCGAGGGCATGCAGCTTTACTGTATGGATAAATGATGATGGCGTCCTCTTAGGTAAAATATTCCGGAGGTAAAATAGTCCCCCATTCGGATCTCTGGGTGGGGACTACTCAAGAGGACGTCGTTATCAGCAGAAAGAAAACTAGCGTTCTACGGATCGGAGCGTGGAATGTCAGATCCCTTAATCGGGCAGGTAGGTTAGAAAATTTAAAAAGGGAAATAGATAGGTTAAAGTTAGATATAGTGGGAATTAGCGAAGTTCGGTGGCAGGAGCAACAAGACTTTTGGTCAGGTGAATACAGGGTTATAAATACAAAATCAAATAGGGGTAATGGAGGAGCAGCTTTAATAATGAATAAAAAAAAATAGGAGTTCGAGTAAGCTACTACAAACAACATAGTGAACCCATTATTGTGGCCAAGATAGACACGAAGCCCACACCTACGACAGTGGGACAAGTCTATATGCTAACTAGCTCTGCAGATCACGAAGAAATTGAAGAGCTCTATGATGAGATAAAAGAAATTATTCAGATAGTGAAGGGAGACGAAAAGTTAATAGTCATGGGTGACTGGAATTCGGTAATAGGAAAAGGGAGAGAAGGAAACGTAGTAGGTGAATATGGATTGGGGCTAAGAAATGAAAGAGGAAGCCGCCTGGTAGAACTTTGCACAGAGCACAACTTAATCATAGCTAACACTTGGTTCAAGAAACATAAAAGAAGGTTGTATACATGGAAGAAGCCTGGAGATACTGACAGGTTTCAGATAGATTATATAATGGTAAGACAGAGATTCATGAACCAGTTTCTAAATTGTAAGACATTTCCAGGGGCAGATGTGGACACTGGCCACAATCTATTGGTTATGAACTGTAGATTAAAACTGAAGAAAGTGCAAAAAGGTGGGAATTTAAGGAGATGGGACCTGGATAAACTGAAAGAACCAGAGGTTGTACAGAGTTTCAGGGAGAGCATAAGGGAACAATTGACAGGAATGGGGGAAAGAAGTACAGTAGAAGAAGAATGGGTAGCTTTGAGGGATGAAGTAGTGAAGGCAGCAGAGGATCAAGTAGGTAAAAAGACGAGGGCTAGTAGAAATCCTTGCGTAACGGAAGAAATATTGAATTTAATTGATGAAAGGAGAAAATATAAAAATGCAGTAAATGAAGCAGGCAAAAAGGAATACAAAAATCTCAAAAATGAGATCGACAGGAAGTGCAAAATGGCTAAGCAGGCATGGCTAGAGGACAAATGTAAGGATGTAGAGGCTTATCTCACTAGGGGTAAGATAGATACTGCCTACAGGAAAATTAAAGAGACCTTTGGAGAAAAGAGAACCACTTGTATGAATATCAAGAGCTCGGATGGAAACCCAGTTCTAAGCAAAGAAGGGAACGCAGAATGGTGGAAAGAGTACATACAGGGACTAGACAAGGCCGATGTACTTGAGGGCAATGATATAGAAAGGGATGAAGATGAAATGGGAGATATGATACTGCGTGAAGAGTTTGATAGAGCACTGAAAGACCTATGTCGAAACAAGGCCCCGAGAGTAGACAACATTCCATTAGAACTACTGACAGCCTTTGGGGAGGCAGTCCTGACAAAACTCTACCATCTGGTGAGTAAAATGTATGAGACAGGCGAAATACCCTCAGACTTCAAGAAGAATATAATAATTCCAATCCCAAAGAAAGCAGCCGTTGACAGATGTGAAAATTACTAAACTATCAGTTTAATGAGTCACGGAACCGGCCCCTGTTGGCCGATCGGTTCTAGGCGCTTCAGTCTGGAACCGCGCGACCGCTACGGTCCCAGGTTCGAATCCTGCCTCGGGCATGGATGTGTGTGATGTCCTTAGATTAGTTAGGTTTAAGTAGTTCTAAGTTCTAGGGGACTGATGACCCTAGATGTTAAGTCCCATAGTGCTCAGAGCCATTTGAACCATTTTAATAAGTCACGCCTGCAAAATATTAATGCGAATTCTTTACAGACGAATGGAATAACTGGTAGAAACCGACTTCGGGGAAAATCAGTTTGGATTCCGTAGAAATATGGGAACACGAGAGGCAATACTGACCTTACGACTTATCTTAGAAGCTAGGTTAAGAAAAGGCAAACCTACGTTTCTAGCATTTGTAGACTTGGAGAAAGCTTTTGACAATGTTGACTGGAATACTCTCTTTCAAATTCTGAAGGTGGCAGGGGTAAAATACAGGGAACGAAAGGCTATTTACAATTTGTACAGAAACCAGATGGCAGTTATAGGAGTCGAGGGACATGAAAGGGAAGCAGTGGTTGGGAAGGGAGTGAGACAGGGTTGTATCCTCTCCCCGATGTTATTCAATCTGTATATTGAGCAAGCAGTAAAAGAAACAAAAGAAAAATTCGGAGTAGGTATTAAAATCCATGGAGAAGAAATAAAAACTTTAAGGTTCGCCGATGACATTGTAATTCTGTCAGAGACAGCAAAGGACTTGGAAGAGCAGTTGAACGGAATGGACAGTGTCTTGAAGGGAGGATATAAGATGAAGATCAACAAAAGCAAAACGAGGATAATGGAATGTAGTTGAATTAATTCTGTTGATGCTGCGGGAATTAGATTAGGAAATGAGACGCTCAAAGTAGTAAATGAGTTTTGCTATTTGGGGAGCAGAGTAACTGATGATGGTCGAAGTAGAGAGGATATAAAATGTAGACTGGCAATGGCAAGGAAAGCGTTTCTGAAGAAGAGAAATTTGTTAACATCGAGTATAGATTTAAGTGTCAGAAAGCCGTTTCTGAAAGTATTTGTCTGGAGTGTAGCCATGTATGGAAGTGAAACATGGACGATAAATAGTTTGGACAAGAAGAGAATAGAAGCTTTCGAAATGTGGTGTTACAGAAGAATGCTGAAGATTAGATGGGTAGATCACATAACTAATGAGGAGGTATTGAATAGGATTGGGGAGAAGAGAAATTTGTGGCACAACTTGACTAGAAGAAGGGATCGGTTGGTTGGACATGTTCTGAGGCATCAAGGGCTTCACCAATTTAGTATTGGAGGGCAGCGTGGAGGGTAAAAATCGTAGAGGGAGACCAAGAGATGAACACACTAACCAGATTCAGAAGTATGTAAGCTTCAGTACGTACTGGGAGATGAAGAAGCTTGCACAGGGTAGAGTAGCATGGAGAGCTGCATCAAACCAGTCTCAGGACTGAAGACCACAACAACAACAAACTGTATGTCTTCTTACATTACCTACACAGCTTCCAGTACTTTTTCATCTCAGTTATTTCGTATCTCTTGAAACCTAGCGAAGAGCTTTCTTGTTTCATCTCGTATTCAGTCGCCTGGTTACATGCCCCACCAAAATCCATTTCGTTTCAGACTTCAGTCTGTTTTCCCATCCGTTTATTTGTTTTCCTATATCTCCTAATACCTCACAACTTGTGTCTAGCGAATGCTCACTGAGAGACCATCAACGTTAGAACGGACTTCGCATTTAAAATCCATGTCCAACAGCGATGCAAATTTACTATCTTACCAATAGAAATTCAGCTCATTGTCATATGCTGCTCATACAGACATTATAAAAAAAAAAAGATGGCTCAAATGGCTCTGAGCACTATGGGTCTTAACATCGGAGATCATCAGTCCCCTAGAACTTAGAACTACTTAAACCTAACTAACCTAAGGACAGACAAACAAATGATTACAATTTCAGAAAAATTGGAAGCTGTATTGAAGAGAAAGAGATTCACAAATTGAACAAATCAATAACGCGTTGTTCCACCTGTGGCCCTTATGCAGGCACTTAAACGACTTGGCATTGACTGAAAAACTTATTGGCTGTCCTCCTGAGGGATATCGTGCCATAATCTTTCCATTTGGTGAGTTAAGTCGTCAAAATTCCAAACTGCGTGGAGCGCCCTGCCCACAATGCTCCAAACGTTGTCTATTTAAGAGAGATGCGGCGACTTTTCTGGCCAAGGTAGGGTTTGGAAATCACTAAAGCAAGCACTAGACACTCTCGCCGTGTGCAGGTGTGTATTATCTTGCTGAAATGTAAGCCCAGCAAGGTCGCAGGATCTCTCCCCAATTGAGAACGTTTGGAGAATTATGGGCAGGATCCTCCAACCACCTCGGAATTCGACAACCTAACTCGCCAGTTGGACAGAATATGGCACGATGTTGCTCAGGAGGACTTGCAACACGTTGTCAATCATTTTCAAATCAAACAACTACTTACACAAGGGCCAGAGGTGGACCAATGCGTTATTGGTATGCTCAATCTGTGAGGCTCTTTCTCTTGAATAAATTATCCAATTTTTCTGAAATTGTAATAATTTGTTTGCCTGTACATGTAAATCATATCTACCGATTTTCGTCTCATTCGGATAGTTCCTTCGTGGTGTATATTTTTTTTGTCTTAGAGAGTATGTATTGAGAGCAGTAGACGTCCTTGGGCACACTCGATGCTACTTTCGCTCCCCTGGAACATTCACCGTCCAGTATAACGTACTGGGTTGTATTCGTAAAAAATTCCTCGAGCCAATAACATATTCATTTCTCCTGCGTATACTGTTTGCAGTATGTAGTATGTCAGTCAAGCAAGCTGTATTTCACAGGGCTGGTTTTTCCCGAACCCGTGCTGATTATTTTAGAAACTTGTTTTCCTCCAAGAATGTTACAATGTTTGAGCTTAGAATATGCTCCAGGATTCTATAATTGGCCTTCGTCAGCTATTTTTATCTGTAATGCAGAGCAGCCGACCTTTTGCCGTTGTTGTAAACGGAACTTACCCGCGTTCTTTTTAAGTCACACGGAACTACTGCCCATGCAAGAGATTCTCGGTAAATGTGAACTAGAAACTGAGCGAACTGCACTCTGCGTTTAGTGTAAAATCTAAGTCGATCTGCGTCAGGTCGTGGTGCCAGGTTCCCAGTTAGTATTTTTAATACCAGAGCTGCTAAATCGGTATCTCTTATTGTGAGTCTCTACGGCGATCAAACATTGGTGCTGTAGTATCCTCATTAGTGAATACATTATTAAATGCGGAATTTGAAATTACTGCGTTCCGTCTGTTGTCCTCAGCTTCAGTTTCAAACGCATCCATGAGATCCTTAATGGAAGATTTTGACCAGTTTATTGGCTTCGCGTACGATTCTGCGCTATCTTTCGCCACCATATGGTCTTCATGCATGGCGCTTACTAAGGATGCACGAGTTCCAACAAACTTTTCTGTATCAATTTCCCTACAATGCCTTCTGTAACGAGAGTGTGGTTATCTCACCTATAGCCTTATTTTACGGATGGTATCACTAACTAAGGTGGATCCTTTCCGTCTTTTGTTACTTTTTGTAGGAACGTTCCTATCCAGATTGCGGTTTACAGCGTCTTTCAGTCGTAATCAGTATTTTTCTGCATTTTCCAGATCTGACTGTTCTTAATTTGTACTTTGAATAAGATGATATTGACTCTGTCAGTTCCACCAAATACAGATACTCTCCTAGCTTTGTTGACGAACCTTTCGCCTTAAGCGACCTGTGTTCTTGTAAGAGCATAATGTAACTTGAAAGTCTGAAATATTTATTTCGCTTATGGGCTATCGCACCAGTTATTTGAGGCATTTTTCAGACATAGTTTCCAATATTATTTCGCAGGAGTGTTTGTCCTTACAGCCGATAACACATGCGTATTTTTCTAGGTAGATACTGAGCTGGTTAATATAACTACCTATTAGTATCGTGTGGTCGGGGTATTTCCTGCTACCGAGTTCAGGCCATCTACAAATGACTCTACGACCAGTGTGTGTGTGTGTGTATCTGGTGGTCGGTAGACACATTTGACTATTAATTTAAGTCCACTGACCCCGGTTACTCTTGTCTGTATTAGTTCTTAGGCGGACATCGCTAGACGCAAAGCTTTTGCTTGTCGCTGTAAACACTCCCTATCCCCCTGGAGCGTCTAACGTATCTTTCCGATACACGTTACACCTGTTGTCGAACATTTCTCTTTTCTGCTTCGGGCTTCAACTAACTCTTGGTTCCTAGTATGATGTTTGGGGATAACTGCATTATACAAGACACGTAATCTCTTGGTCTTCACTGTGAATACAACTTATATGTGCGCAAAGATCTCAGGACTGAGGCTTGTTGCCTTCATCATTCCACCACTCTTCGGAAAAGAAATGAGAATGTCCTCAGAGCGAAAGCGACGGAAGTCGGTGATGCCACGCGAGTGTCGGTCTGCATCTGGCTGCAGCCAGTTCTCTCATCTGCTCCTGGTAGAGCGTCTTCCACATGGTGGATAGTTCCTTCCTGGATACACACCGAGGGCACATTTAGTTCGTTTCCCTCTTGTGTCCCTAATTCCTTAACAGGGCCCATCACAGATATAACTGGAATTTCCTATCACTAGAAGCCCCATTTTTTCACTCTGTAGGTCTCCTGACCGCGATACAGAAAGATTGCTGCACGCGTGTAAGAGGCAAGGCTCGCTGGCACTGTCTCACTATGAGCGGAAGGCAATGTTGAAACTTACTTATTAGAGGTATTTATGTAGCTTTGCGGCTGTCATCGACGGACAAACTTCAGCAAGATTACAGTCGATAAAAAAAGAGTCCGACCGATTTTGTGCACAGATTTGTTACTGAGTATAAGACACGAATCCATCAATTCACACTAGAAACGAGAAAGCAGTTACAACAGTGGATCCCCTCAGAAAAGTGATCTCTTTAATTTCCCCAAATAGTGATGCTAAGTGCTTTTGAGATGCAAAAGGTATTTCTCTTATTGATTACTTTATAAAGGGTAAAACAGTAACTGGCATTCGAAAAGACGACGATTCGAATCCCCATCCGACTATCAACGTTAGATTACCCATAATTTCTATAAGTCGTTTAAGACAGATGTCGGGAAAGGTGCGGCCGATTTCCTTCCCCATACATCCCCAGGCAGAGTTTATGGTCTATCTCTAATAATCCCGTCGTCGATTGAAAGTTTAACCCTTATATTCATTAAATGCAACATATAAAACTTCTGGATGAACTGGACTATGTATTAAAAAAATATAATTACCGAAATAAAATAAAACATTTTTTCGTAAGACTTACCAAACGCAAACACAAATTTAGCAACAAGAAGATTTAACCAAGGTCAACCAAGGGACCATAATTTACTATAATGCACTCCAAATGATTTAAAGAAGTGTTGCATGTCCTGCTGAGCAATATCATGCCATATTCTGTCCAACTGGTGAGTGAGGTAGTCGAATTCCTGAGGAGGTTGGAGGGCTCTGCCCATAATGCTCCAAACGTTCTCAATCTTGCGACCTTGCTGGGCTTACATTTCAGCAAGATATTACATACCTGCAGACGGCGAGAGTTTCTAATGCTTTCTTTCGTGATTTCAGACCCTACCATGGCCAGAAAGCACCATGGATCTCTTTTCAATTGAGAACGTTTGGAGCATTGTGGGGAGGGTCCTCCGAGCAGCTTGGAATTTTGACAACCTAACGCGTCAAATGGAAAGATTAAAGCACGGTCTACCTCAGGACAGCCAACAAGTCTGTCAATCAATGCCAAGTCGTTTAAGTGCTTACATAAGGGTCAAAGGTGGAACAACGCGTTATTGATTTGTTCAATTTGTGAATCTCTTTCTCTTGAATTAATGTTCCAATTTTTTTGAAATTGTAATAATTTGTTTGTCTGTACATGTACTGCACATCACATCTACTGATTTTCGTCCCATTCGGATAATTCCTTCGAGAGGCATTGTTTTCTTGTTTGTATAAACGATTTATTAAATATTATCGGCACCACTATGTGATTGTTCATCGATTGTGCTACATTTCGCGATGCATCCTACCGACTGATTCCTTCTTTTGGTCAAGTTGAACTACAAAATTATTTCCTTCCCAATTTGATTCAGTACCTTCCCATTACTTATCCGACCTACCGATCTCGATTTTTATTTTTCGTGATGACAATATCCTGAGTAACTCCCGCACGAAGACCCGAATACGGGAAGTCATCCTCATTAAACCACGAAGTAGATCTAAATGTTCACGGGAAATACTGTAAACGTCTGTAGTTTCCCCTTGCTTTCAACCTTTCCGCTGTACCACATAGCATGGCCATGATGACTCGTTTTACAAGGTCAGATAAGCCAGCCATCCAGATGCACCTAAAAATGCTGACAATGCTGCCACTCTTTCGGAGTCACACATTGGTATCGCTTCTCCACAGATACCTCTCTGATGTGGTTGTAGCAACGTTATGGCTATCGACGAGGCATGCAAGCCATCACATCATGGCAATATGTATGGTTCGTCGGGGAATCGAAAAGATAATAGTGCAAATTCACAAAAAAGCTGTAGAACAACTTGAGGAATTTTTCTGTTTACATCAGTTGATGATAATTGCTGTATGAGCAGCAAATCACAATTATCTGTATTGCTATTGGTAAGGTAGTAAATTTGCTTCTCCAAATTAAGCATCCGATCTGTCTAAATAGGAAATTTTTTAGTCAGTGTGTGTTATTAGTTTCTAGTTATGGCTTTTGGACATGGCTTTTGAATGCGAAGTTCATTTTAAAGTTGGTGGTCTCTCAATGAGCATTCGCGAGACGCAAGTTGGGAGGTATTTGGAGATGTAGGAAAACAAACAAACAGATGGGAAAACAGAATGAAGTCTGTAACGAAATAGATTATAGAGGGACATGTATCCAGGCGACTGAATAGGAGATGAAACAAGAACGTCCTTCGCTCGATTTCTAGAGATGCGAAACAACTGAGATGATAAACTTCTGGAAGCTGGGTAGGTAATGTAAGAATAGAAATACATATTCACTATGTAATCAAAAGTATCCGGACATGTACCTGAAAATGTATTGCAAGTTCGTTGCGCCCTCCATCGGTAATGCTGGAATTCAGTATGCTGATGACCCACCCTTAGCCTTGATGATAGCTTCCACTCGCGCAACATACGTTCACTCAGTTGCTGGAAGGTTTCTTCGGAAATGGCAGCCCATTATTCATGGAGTGCTGCACTGAGGAGAGATATCGATGTCGGTGGGTGAGGCCTGACACGAAGTCGGCGTTCCAAAATATCCCCAAGGTGTTCTATAGAATTCAGGTCAGTCCGTTACAGAGATATTATTGTCGTGTAATCACTCCAGCACAGGACATGCATTATGAACAGGTGCTCGACCGTCTTGAAAGATGCAATCGCCATCACCGAATTGCTCTTCAACAGTGCGAAGCAAAAAGGTGCTTAAAACATCAACGTGGCCCTTTGCTGTGATAGTGCCACGCAAAACAACAAGTGGTGAAAGCCCCCCTCCATGAGAAACACGACCACAGCATAACACCACTGCCTCAGAATTTTAGTGTTGGCACTACACACGCCGGCAGATGACGCCCACTGGGCGTTTACCACACCCACACCCTGCCATCGGATAGCCACATTGTGTACCGTGATTCGTCACTCCATATAACGTTTTTCCACTGTTCAATCGTCCAATGTTTAGGCTCCTTACACCAAGGGAGGCATCGTTTGGCGTTTACCGGCGTGATGTGTGGCTTATGAGCAGGCGCTCAACCATGAAATCTAAGTTTTCTTACCTCCCGCCTAGCTGTCATAGTACTTGCAGTGGATCCTGATGCAGTTCGGAATTCGTATGTGATGGTCTAGATAGATGTCTGCCTATTACATATTACATATTCAACCGTCGGCGGTCTCTGTCAGTCAACAGAAGAGGTCGACCTGTACACTTTTGTGCTGTACATGTCCCTTCACGTTTCCACTTCACTATCTTATCGGAAACAGTGGACCTAGGGATGTTTAGGAGTGTGGAAATCTAGCGTACAGACGTATCACACAAGTGACACCCATATCAGCTAACCACGTTCGATGCCCTTGAGTTCCGCGGGGCGCTCCATTCTGCTCTCTCAGGATGTGTAATCACTATTGAGGTCCCTGACATGGAGTACCTGGCAGTGGGTGGGAGCACAATGCATCTGATATGAGAAACGTATGATTTTGGGGGTGTCCGGAGACTTTTGATCACAGAGTGTAGATAAAGTTGATAATGCAAGAAAAACAACCATTTATCCATCACTGAGTATTAAATCGCAAATGATAATGATCCACAGAATGATGACGATGCCAAATTTACTAGAAAATTGTGTGTTTCATGGGGCATAACGAAGTGTCCCTCCAACTGTAAAGAGGTTTACTATCTTTTGTACAGTTCCATGATATCTAGGCAACTAAAGGAAATTAACTTTTTTTTTGGTCATCAGTCTACTGACTGGTTTGATGCGGCCCGCCACGAATTCCTTTCCTGTGTTAACCTCTTCATCTCAGAGTAGCACTTGCAACCTACGTCCTCAATTATTTGCTTGACGTATTCCAATCTCTGTCTTCCTCTACAGCTTTTGCCCTCTACAGCTCCCTCTAGTACCATGGAAGTCATTCCCTCATGTCTTAGCAGATGTGCTATCTGCTGCAAACCAAAGGACGATATAAAAGTTAAGTGTTCTAGTAGCTACGTTCTTTATTTATCACATTCATTACGAATCCTGTTCCAGACTTCGCGCCAGTCGGCGTGTGTGTACGTGTGCCCTCTCGGCTACCCGTCACTGTGGACTGGCTGCCTTGTCAGTCCACTACATTGGATCCCATCCTCGTCGCCAATGTAGTGGACTGACAAGGCAGCCAGTCCACAGTGACGGATAGCCGAGAGGGCACACGTACACACACGCCGACTGGCGCGAAGTCTGGAACAGGATTCGTAATGAATGTGATAAATAAAGAACGTAGCTATTAGAACACTTAACTTTTATATCGTCCTTTGGTGTACAGCATTCTTGATGATACAAGTGAGACTATCTTGAGATACATGCAATGGTACAAATGGCGCCTTGCTAGGTCGTAGCCATTAACTTAGCTGAAGGCTATTCTAACTGTCTCTCGGCAAATGAGAGAAAGGCTTCGTCAGTGTAGTCGCTAGCAACGTCGTCGTACAACTGGGGCGAGTGCTAGTCAGTCTCTCTAGACCTGCCGTGTGGTGGCGCTCGGTCTGATCACTGACAGTGGCGACACGCGGGTCCGGCACGTACTAATGGACCGCGGCCGATTTAAGCTACCACCTAGCAAGTGTGGTGTCTGGCGGTGACACCACACTATCATCCTGTCCCTTCTCCTTATCAGTGTTTTCCACATATTCCTTTCCTCTCCGATTCTGCGTAGAACCTCCTCATTCCTTACCTTATCAGTCCACCTAATTTTCAACATTCGTCTATAGCACCACATCTCAAATGCTTCGATTCTCTTCTGTTCCGGTTTTCCCACAGTCCATGTTTCACTACCATACAATGCTGTACTCCAGACGTACATCCTCATAAATTTCATCCTCAAATTAAGGCCGGTATTTGATATTAGTAGACTTCTCTTGGCCAGAAATGCCTTTTTTGCCATAGCGAGTCTGCTTTTGATGTCCTCCTTGCTCCGTCCGTCATTGGTTATTTTACTGCCTAGGTAGCAGAATTCCTTAACTTCATTGACTTCGTGACCATCAATCCTGATGTTAAGTTTCTCGCTGTTCTCATATTTACTACTTCTCATTACCTTCGTCTTTCTCCGATTTACTCTCAAACCATACTGTGTACTCATTAGACTGTTCATTCTGTTCAGCAGATCATTTAATTCTTCTTGACTTTCACTCAGGATAGCAATGTCATCAGCAAATCGTATCATTGCTATCCTTTCACCTTGTATTTTAATTCCACTCCTGAACGTTTCTTTTATTTCCATCATTGCTTCCTCGATGTACAGATTGAAGAGTAGGGCGAAAGGTTACAGCCTTTTCTTACACCCTTCTTAATACGAGCACTTCGTTCTTGATCGTCCACTCTTATTATTCCCTCTTGGTTGTTGTACATATTGTATATGACCCGTCTCTACCATTAGCTTACCCCTACTTTTTTCAGAATCTCGAACAGCTTGCACCATTTTATATTGTCGAACGCTTTTTCCAGGTCGACAAATCGTATGAAAGTGTCTTGATTTTTCTTTAGCCTTGCTTCCATTATTAGCCGTAACGTCAGAATTGCCTCTCTCGTCCCTTTACTTTTCCTAAAGCCAAACTGATCGTCACCTAGCGCATTCTCAATTTTCTTTTCCATTCTTCTGTATATTATTCTTGTAAGCAGCTTCGATGCATGAGCTGTTAAGCTGATTGTGCGATAATTCTCGCACTTGTCAGCTCTTGCCGTCTTCGGAATTGTGTGGATGATGCTTTTCCGAAAGTCAGATGGTATGTCGCCAGACTCATATATTCTACACACCAACGTGAATAGTCGTTTTGTTGCCACTTCCCCCAATGATTTTAGAAATTCTGATGGAATGTTATCTATCCATTCTGCCTTATTTGACCGTAAGTCCTCCAAAGCTCTTTTAAATTCCGATTCTAATACTGGATCCCCTATCTCTTCTAAATCGACTCCTGTTTCTTCTTCTATCACATCAGACAAATCTTCACCCTCATAGAGGCTTTCAATGTATTCTTTCCACCTATCAGGTCTCTCCTCTGCATTTAACAGTGGAATTCCCGTTGCACTCTTAATGTTACCACCGTTGCTGTTAATGTCACCAAAGGTTGTTTTGACTTTCCTGTATGCTGAGTCTGTCCTACCGACAATCATAACTTTTTCAATGTCTTCACATTTTTCCTGCAGCCATTTCGTTTTAGCTTCCTATTTATTTCATTCCTCAGCGACTTGTATTTCTGTATTCCTGATTTTCCCGGATCATGTTTGTACTTCCTCCTTTCATCAATCAACTGAAGTATTTCTTCTGTTACCCATGGTTTCTTCGCAGCTACCTTCTTTGTACCTGTTTTCCTTCCCAACTTCTGTGATGGCCCTTTTTAGAGATGTCCATTCCTCTTCAACTGTACTGCCTACTGCGCTATTCCTTATTGCTGTATCTATAGCGTTAGAGAACTTCAAACGTATCTCGTCATTCCTTAGTACTTCCGTATCCCACTTCTTTGCGTATTGGTTCTTCCTGACTAATGTCTTGAACTTCAGCCTACTCTTCATCGCTACTATATTGTGATCTGAGTCTATATATGCTCCTG
Organism: Schistocerca nitens; assembly: GCF_023898315.1. NCBI lineage: Eukaryota > Metazoa > Arthropoda > Insecta > Orthoptera > Acrididae > Schistocerca > Schistocerca nitens. The sequence goes on from NC_064617.1 coordinate 389,490,484, forward strand.
GGTACGCCTTACAATCCAGTATCTGATTTCGGAATCTCTGTCTGACCATGATGTAATCTAATTGAAATCTTCCCGTATCTCCCGACCTTTTCCTGTTGTGATTCTTGAACAGGGTATTCGATATTACTAGCTGAAACTTGTTACAGAACTCAATTAGTCTTTCTCCTCTTTCATTCCTTGTCCCAAGCCCATATTCTCCTGTAACCTTTTCTTCTACTCCTTCCCCTACAACTGCATTCCAGTCGCCCATGACTATTAGATTTTCGTCCTCCTTTACATACTGCATTACCCTTTCAATATCCTCATACACTTTCTCTATCTGTTCATCTTCAGCTTGCGACGTCGGCATGTATACCTGAACTATCGTTGTCGGTGTTGGTCTGCTGTCGATTCTGATTAGAACAACCCGATCACTGAACTGTTCACAGTAACACACCCTCTGCCCTGCCTTCCTATTCATAACGAATCCTACACCTGTTATACCATTTTCTGCTGCTGTTGATATTACCCGATACTCATCTGACCAGAAATCCTTGTCTTCCTTCCACTTCACTTCACTGACCCCTACTATATCTAGATTGAGCCTTTGCATTTCCCTTTTCAGATTTTCTAGTTTCCCTACCACTTTTAAGCTTCTGAAATTCCACGCCCCGACTCGTAGAACGTTATCCTTTCGTTGATTATTCAATCTTTTTCTCGTGGTAACCTCCCCCTTGGCAGTCAGCTCCCGGAGATCCGAATGGGGGACTATTCCGGAATCTTTTGCCAATGGAGAGATCATCATGATACTTCTTCAATTACAGGCCACATGTCCTGTGGATACACGTTACGTGTCTTTAATGCAGTGGTTTCCATTGCCTTCTGCATCCTCATGTCGTTGATCATTGCTGATTCTTCCGTCTTTAGGGGCAATTTCCCACCCCTAGGACAAGAGAGTGCCCTGAACCTCTATCCGCTCCTCCGCCCACTTTGACAAGGTCGTTGGCAGAATGAGGCTGACTTCTTATGCCGGAAGTCTTCGGCCGCCAATGCTGATTATTTATCAAAATTTAGGCAGTGGCTCCGGCCGGTGTGGCCGTGCGGTTCTAAGCGCGTCAGTTTGGAACCGCGTGACCGCTACGGTCGCAGGTTCGAATCCTGCCTCGGGCATGGATGTGTGTGATGTCCTTAGGTTAGTTAGGTTTAAGTAGTTCTAAGTTCTAGGGGACTGATGACCTCAGTAGTTAAGTCCCATAGTGCTCAGAGCCATTTGAACCATTTGAATTTTTTAGGCAGTGGCGGGGATCGAACCCGGGACCGAAGACGTTTTGATTATGAATCAAAGACGCTACCCCTAGAACTGAGTACGGAGAAACCACATATAAGACTACTAATACTCTGGGGAAACTCAGCTTTCAAACAGGGCGAGATAGGTGCTGCGTCTTCCTTAAGCCGTTTCGTTGATGGCGCTGCTCGCTTGTACAGCAGGAGGTGTGGCTTTATGTTGGCCACAAATTGGCGGGACTGTCACATGGTTTATCGCCAGCCTCGGGATACGTACAGTCTGGTGTGGTATGGATAACATACGACAAAACAGAAGTACTTTTTTTTCCTTGGAAGCTATGGAATATTGAAACATAAGTCTTAAATTTGACACAAATTTATTGTCTAATTCTATTAATCCTTTTATGGTTTGATAATCCTCTACAGTCATTTGGTATATCTTTTATTTTCCTGTTTACAAAAGTTCATTTAGAGTTGTTTCCCAGAATAAATTACTTTCTACTATTTACTTTTGTTGTCCTAATATATGGGCGAGTGGACAATGATGATCGCATATTTTATATCTAAATTGTGCTGGCAATAATGATGACTATCACTTTTTCTGATTTAGCTTGCTATGCAGCTGCAAGGAATACAGTATGCTAACAAAGGTAAAATTACAGGGTGAGGCACAGACGTTTTTAGAGCAACTAGTATTCTGGCTCAGGCGGTCGGAGGGGGGGGGGGGTTGTAGTGGTAACGTGATCGGTAACTCCTGCCATTTTCTTTAGTCAAGGTCATGGAGCCGTGGACTGTGCAACATTTTGTGTTTAGCTACGACAGTATTGTGCGCAATAGTGAGTCTATTGTTGCAGTGCAGCGTGAGTTTCGTCGCCATTTCAATCTCGCTAGGCATAATAGTGTTCCCACTCGTAAACCATTTTACGTTGGGTACAATCATTTCGAACACGAGGAACAGTTATGAACAAAAAACTCCCAGGAGCTCCATGCTCACTTCGGACACAAGAAAATGTGGAAAGAGTTTGGCAAGCCATGCTCTGTAGTCATGGGAGACACTCGGCTGAGCTGTGCTTCAGTAATCGCTCGGTAAGGCGTATTTTGCATACTAACCTAAAATTTCATCCCTACAAAATGGTCATTGTGCAAAAATTAAACCCAAGAGATTATGAACAGCAGCTTAATTTTGACTGAGTAATGGAAGACATATTTGAGCAAAATGACAACATTATTTTGCTTATGAGTGGTGAAGGTCATTTCCAATTGAATGGAATGGTAAATCAGCAGAACTTTCGTTATTGGGAGAGTGAAAACCCAAAACTACTGCATGAGAAACCATTACATAGTCCCAAGGTGACTTTGGTGTGCAGTGACAGGTATAGATGTTATTGGACCATACTTTTTCCAAGACGAGAACTGGAACACCGTAACGGTAACCTCTGAACGATATAGAGAGCTGATCACTGAATTCGTCCTACCTGAATTAAGAAGAAAACGCATTACTATCCGGCGAGTGTGGTTTCAGCAGGATGGAGCTACAGCTCACACAGAAAGATTGACTATGGAAGCAATCAAGACTGTTTTTCGTGGTAGAGTTATTTCCCAGATCAGGGACATTCATTGGCTGCCGCGTTCCTCTGGCCTACCCGTGCATAGACCACGTACACTTGAGGAATTGAAGGAAGCTGTTCGCGTGTTAATCGTCCAAATACACAGAGGCATGTTGCAGATAGTTGAAGCCAACTTCCGAGACCACCTTGAGAAGTGCATCGCTGAATCCAGCCATCATCTGGGAGATATTGTTTTCAAGCTTTAATTTTGTTAAATGGCAGAATTATTTGAATTTTATTCTGTAATTAAAAGCTTTTTTGAAGCACTGCTAACGATGTATTGTTCATTTGAAAACCGTTCATCCTTCATGTCTCACCCTGAATAACGGAAGGCAATTGTCCCAGTGAACATGGATCTACAAATAAGCATTTTGCGAGACAATTAGGAATCTAGGGTGAGGAGCCGCCACTGACTTCAGTATGATTTATTATCCCAACTAGTGCAAACGTACTTGAAATGTAAACATCTGGATAACGCTCCACTTCATTTGGCTCAAATTTCAGACATGGCCTATATTCAAAAGAAATATAATTTGATTTAAGCTCGTTTCATGACACAATTTACTGTATACTACTAGCTGTTGAAGGAGATGAACTGCACTTTATCCTCGCATTTGGATGTAATACGAGGCCTGTTCAGAAAGTAAGCTCCGATTGATTGCCAAATTGAAACCACAGTGAACATCAGAAATGTTTTACTTGTAACAATTAGCTACACCTTTCAGCTACTTCTCTACGTAGTCGCCGTTCTGACTTAGACTTTTGTCATAGCGTTGTACCAACTTTTCAATAGCCTCATCATAGAAGGCAGCCGCCAGTGCTTTCCGCCAATTCTCCACGCTGGCCTACACTTTGTTGTCTGTGTCAAAATGTTGTCTTCAAAGACAGCGGTTCATGTGACCAGAGATGAAACTCAGGGGGAGACAATTGCGGACTGTATTGTGGGTAATCTCACATTTCCATTTGAAAACGATGCAGGAGCATCTTCATTGCCCCTGCAGAATGCGGCTGAGAATTGTCTTGAAGAAGAAACAGCTCGACAGTTATGTAATGTTAGCTGCATAGCTTCAGGCGAAATTTCTCACCAGGCCCTCGTACTTGGCGGCAGACACTATTTTCTAGACATCTTTACGCACTCACTGCGAGCTCAGAAATGGGAAGAGCGACGTGATGCTAACTGGGGTTATACTAGAGACACTACCCAACACATTTGTGCAAAGCTTTATCGGATTTTCATAGTCGTTTCCATTTCGCGACCGATCGGAGCTTACTTTCTGAACGCCCCTCGTATTTCACTCGTGTGTTGCTGTAACTCAAGAGGTAAGGCTACTCCACGCGTTACAGTAGTGTCATTTGTGTTGCATATACAGTAGGCGTTAAGCGGCACGGTGACGTACGGCTATGCCTCTACTTCCGGTGCGGCCTGTCGGGTTCGTATCGCACGTCACGTGCGGAAAACTGAGCGCTGCCCGATATCATTCTTCCGCCGGGTATTTATGTGGGCTACTTGGCATGACAAGCTGAGGCGACAGGAGAGTCATTCGGTATGTCCTACTTCCGGAGCCGCCTCTGAGATTACAACTCTCTGTAACCACTGGCCGCCGATCGTTCAGCGGTCCATTGTTCTGCCATTGGACTAGCGAGAACTTGTTTGAAGTGTCTACCAACAAGATGAGGGCTTTGATTCGGAATGATGTTTTTCGTCCCAGCAGTGAGTAACGAATTCACCATGGGTCGTCTCGTAAAGATTAAGAAGACTGTCTAATTCTCTTCTCCAGTTCTTCACCTGTATCAGCATGAATGCTGTACATTTTACTACCGAGATTATCTCTGGTAGAAAAATCCAGAGGATTGAGGTCAGATGATCTTGGACAACGAGGAAGAGGTCCCGCTCGAGCGTTCTGGACCGTATTGGCGTGTTAGTGTTACGTCAGCAGGAATCTGTACCAAAAATGTTCAAACGTGTGTGAAATCTTATGGGACTTAACTGCTAAGGTCATCAGTCCCTAAGCTTACACACGACTTAACCTAAATTATCCTAAGGATAAACACAGACACCCATGCCCGCGGGAGGACACGAACCTCCGCCGGGATCAGTGCAGTACACGACTCAGCGCCTCGACCGCTCGGCTTATTCCGCGCGGCGAAACTGTACCATTCTACACAATGTTGCATAAGGTGCATGGATGAAATTTGAACCCAGCTATGGACCATCTGTGTAATTTGAGATGAAAATCGTGTTTACAATTCAAATGCGTTAACACTAACGACTGGTACAATATTTCATACTGAGGTTATCGAAGGCTCGCAACCGTACACATCCAATTATTTCGAAAACAGTTCGTTTGGAAACCCATGTGGGACGTTTCAGCTTCTATTGTCGTATACACCTCCCTTGTCGGTTTTCGCTATTAACTACGATACAACCTACATAAGAGGTCATTTATGTATACCATTGTGTTAGTATTATAATCTCGATGGTTGAACAAAATGGTTGGAGTACCCCGCGAGACAGCAATGGATGTCAGAGCATGTTGAGAATAAGGAACTGGCATTCTGACGGCAATATCAGCATCAATGGCTTAGAGTTTTGGGAATTAGAAGGAAACATTACAAAAAATAGAAATAAAAAAATAACAGCGTTAGTTATATGTTTGACTTTGTTCAGGGTAATTTGTTCTGTTTGTCACTCAAATTACTGTTGTGGCTCTTTCGTAATGAACATACTCAAACGTTATTGAAAGTACTTGTATCCTACTACGGAATGCGTGACCAGTATGAAGGGAACACATTTTCATTGGCTTATAGTTCTCGCTTTAACAATCCAGTTAAATTTCTGCTTTTCTCTGAATGCTCCAACTTCATTTGTGTACTGTTCAATCCGTCTAGCGTTCTCTTTCCGGCAGTGTTAGTTGTATGTAAGCAGTGGTAGACTACAGATGAATATATGTATTCAGAGTTCCTCGAAACCCACTTAGTGTGAGTGACAGGGAGATGGAATGCACGAGGGCGTGCTGAAAAGTAATGATTCCGAATGTTTATTCTATTATCAGTATCCGTTGAGGTATTACATGTCATGCATATTATTCGGTCGACTTTACCGCTTCGTTGACACAAGTTGCAACTCTCTGCCACTAGAGGACTCCGAATTGTAGCGTGTTACATGCTGGTGTGTAACGTCACTATATCGATGCCCGAGAAACAGTTTACTCACCTGAAAGCACGAATTCGAGTAGTTCGTCCGCACATGGAGCACCCTCTCTTTCAGTATGACAATGTCTTACCACACACGAACGTTGTGACGTCTGCGACAGTCCGGTGCTTTGGGTTCACCGTCATCGATCATCCTCCATACAGACCCATCCGATTTTTATCTGTTTCCAAAACTTAAATAATACCTTTGCGGACTTGATTTTGATAGTGATGAAGCGTGCAAGGCTCCGTAATCAATGTCAAACATTCTACTGCGACGGTATCAACAAACTCGCTTCTCGTTAGGAGAAATGTGTTCGTCGCCAGGATGAATATGTTGAGTAAATATGTAGATGTGAAGAATAGACATGTAGAATATTGATTAAATCTTTTTTATTTAAATATTCGGAGGCATTACTTTACAGCACACACTCCTATATGTGGCACTACGACGCCATAAGAATTGTTTCTGTAAGCATCCCAATCTCACTGCTATAATTTTCATCTGTGCCTAGGTGCACAGGAGAAACTGTATCCAGTAACCAGTATTAGAATTGAGAATACAAATCGTATGAGATAAGTCAGACCATCCGATATTGAAATCCATTAAACTCCATTTGGGAGAATTCTGCCTCCAATAGACATTTTTCATCATAACAATGCTCGTCCATCCATGGGACGTGTTTCTACGAAATGCGTTTACTCTCGTTGCCAGCATGACCCTCAGACAAGCCATGGGACCATGTGGGATGTCAACTTTGTCCTAGTGCTAATCTCGACGTTATCTGCAATTAGTTATTCAGCTGTGGGCTAGCTTGACGCAGGAGACATTACCATGACTTTATGACACCGTTCCAAACAGTCTCTGTGTCAGGCAGTGTATATGGGCATGAGTTGACTGACCTCACCCCACCCCCTCCACAAAAACACTTTTTGTGCTGTCATTTTTCGAAATTCTCACATATAGGTGATAACGACATTCTGTTAACATTGAAGAAGAAGAAGAAGAAGAAGAAATGTTGGCCTTTACCTAAACCATCAACTTCGAGACCTCTACAGGGTTGTGCAACATTCTGACGTTACTCAGGGGGTAAGAAGGGCGCACAGTTGGGTGTAGGGACTGGTAATTTCCACCATTCTCGTACAGTGCTGCCACCAAACGTGTTCGTTTTGCACTTCGTACCTATCATTTGCAGTGGTAGAAAGAAGTAAGAAACTTTCATGAATATGCAGTACAGGTACATTAATATTCAAATCTGATGCTCATTTGTAGTACAGAATATGAAATTAAATTAAGCCCTTTAAAAGACATTTACTGTAAGATTACAAAGATTGGTAGTAGCTGGAATAGGCAAGAAATATACCGATGAGATCTATAGTGCCTATGAGTAAAGAAAAGAAGGACAATGAAAAATATGACTTTCGATACTTGTAACATCGTATAATCGATATCAATGATTTAGGTATCGGAGCTATACATTGATGTTAACATGAGAAGGTATCGACATTGTGGTACATCGAAATATCTTTCCCGTCACTAGGTAAAACAGATATAGTACCAACAATATAGAAGACAAACCTATCCACAATCAATAACAAGTTATGTTCTCACCTATTACGATGCCTAGCGCTGTCGTATTTGAGGCAGACTAACATGTCGATTTTAGTTCCCTCCTGGGTCCTGACGTCTTTTACCCTGAAATAGAACGCCACCGAAGAGCTCCCAAAACCAGTACCAGGTTTCGGAATCTCTTGGGTAGCCACCTCCTTCAGTACAGGGAACGTCAGGACCCAGGAAGGAACTAAACTTAACATGTTGGTCTGCATCAAATATGACAACGCTAGGCATGTTAGTATGTGAGAACATAACTTATTATTATCGTAGATAGATTTGTCTAACATTTTGTTGACACTATAAGATTCTATATCAGTTTTGCCATCAAACAAGTAAAACATCATTAGTCTTAGGGGCTCAGTGTAAGGCAATGTGTTATATCGTTCTTAGCAAGTAGCGCGCCACATCTGAAGCTACACTAGACTTCACGCAAGAAACTTACGTCAATAGGGGGCGTTAGTATGTTTTCATTAACTGTACATAGTTAAAATAGCCTTTTCATATTGATGTTCAGTATTTTATATAGTGTTAACAGATCTTTAAAAAGTAAAATAAAAATAAAAGTAAAAATTAAATAAATATTTGTATTATCTTTTATATTTCTTTTTATTAGTTATTTAGTCTATCACTTAAACAACTAAGGTACTAGCGATTACGCTAGATGTTAGCTTTTTATGAATTGGAATTAGTATGTAACTATTTTTTTATCAAGACGATCTTAAAAAAATTTCTTATTTTTATTTTGCATCTGATGTAACAGTTCTGTAGGGGACAGTTACATGAACTAATTAATGATCTTTTGTGTCAGGTTTGGTGGATTTCTTCACCACTAACATGTGAACAAACATATTGTACATCGGCGTCTCTTGATTTATCTTAAAGGTGATATGCGAATATGCTTACTGATTTTATTTAGTAAAAATGGGTTTTAAACTACTATTTTGGAAAGGAACTGAGTTAGCTAGTTTTTGGAATAGCTAGTTTTTGGAATATAGAGGGCCTGACGCAGACTGAGTTTTATTGGCTCTGAGCACTATGGGACTCAACTGCTGTGGTCATTAGTCCCCTAGAACTTAGAACTACTTAAACCTAACTAACCTAAGGACATCACAAACATCCATGCCCGAGGCAGGATTCGAACCTGCGACCGTAGCAGTCGCACGGTTCCGGACTGCGCGCCTAGAACCGCGAGACCACCGCGGCCGGCCGCAGACTGAGGCTGCTGTACTTGTTGTAAACAATAACTGCAGTTTCCTTCTGCCTGTACAGCAATAAAGTCGTGTGGTGACAGATACTAATGGGAGTTTGTTGGATTATAACTCACAAAAATTGTATGTTGACTAAAATGGATCGTGTCTATTGGATTGCGTGGTATTTTACTTATTGTTTTATGTAAATGAATTCTGATTCCGTAATTTCTTCGTATTTTAGCACTGAAGATCGCTATTTACAGCTGAATTCAGGATATAAAAGAATAATAAAAACCAATGGAATTGCGATTGATTGCTGCTTTCCTGCCCTTCCTTATGATAATACACAGTCACTGTGCACAACGGTTTCATATGGAGAGAAAGTTTTTTGCACATTATCCTTGGGAGTGATACGACCTTGCAGAGTAACCATGGGGCCCATGGAATACCGTGATATGGCTGCCCAAATCATGACCGTTTATCCGTCGTATTTAACTCTTCCGACGTAAACTCAGGTAGAAGTAGGAAACAGTGTGGAACAAGACTCATCCGACGAAATCACTTTCTTCCATTGCTCCGTACTCTTGATTTTATGAGTTCGGCATCACCTTTTCGTGCTAACGACATCTCTGATAAGAGATTTTGGGATTTCACCTCGACCTGTGATTCCCTCCTTATGGAGCTGACTGCGCGTTGTTTTGGTGCTACCAGAGTTCACGGTTGTGACATTCCGTTCTTCGGTGAATGTTGCAGCTTTCGTGCTCCTGTTTTTCAGCATAATCCTCTTCAATGATCGTTCTTCACGGTAACACAACTCAGTTTCGTCCGCGTCGTGTCTTAGCGGATGATGTTAATCCGCTTTTCCCGTATGCTGAGTAAATCTTCGATACGGCTTCTTTTAAAACACCAAACGCACCCATCATACGAGCACCAACAGTTTGTCCACGTTCGAATGAACTGAGCTGTGACATAATGCTCTCAGGACTAGATGGATTTCCGTTTTGACGGCGAGTGCCACTTGCAACGTGTTGAGGTCATTGCACAGGTGCAGTTCGCGAGCAGGTACAAGAGCTCAAGCTGCAGGCTTCGCAAACATCTGCATTTACACTACTGGCCAATAAAATTGCTACATCACGAAGATGACGTGCTACAAACCCGAAATGTAACCGACAGGAAGAAGATGCTGTGATATGCAAATGATTAGCTTTTCAGAGCATTCACGCAAGGTTGGCGCCGGTGGCGACACCTACAACGTGCTGACAGGAGGAAAGTTTCCAACCGATTTCTCATTCACAAACAGCAGTTGACCGGCGTTGCCTGGTGAAACGTTGTTGTGATGCCTCGTGTAAGGAGGAGAAATGCGTACCATCACGTTTCCGACTTTGATAAAGGTCGGATTGTAGCCTATCGCGACTGCGGTTTATCGTATCGCGACATTGCTATTCGCATTGGTCGAGATCCAATGACCGTTAGCACAATATGGAATCGGTGGGTTCAGAAGGGTAATACGGAACGCCGTGCTGGATTCCAACGCCCTCGTATCACTAGCAGTCGAGATGACAGGCATCTTATCCGCATGGCTGTAACGGATCGTGCAGCCACGTCTCGATCCCTGAGTCAACAGATGGGGACGTTTGCAAGACAACAACCATCTGCACGAACAGTTCGACGACGTTTGCAGCAGCAGTGACTATCAGCTCGAAGACCATGGCTGTGGTTACCCTTGACGCTGCATCACAGACAGGAGTGCCTGCGATGGTGTACTCAACGACGTACCTGGGTGCACGAATGGCAAAACGTCATTTTTTGGATAAATCCAGGTTCTGTTTACAGCATCATGATGGTCGCATCCGTGTTTGGCGACATCGCTGTGAACCCACATTGGAAGCGTGTATTCGTCATCGCCGTACTGGCGTATCACCCGGCGTGATGGTATGGGGTGCCATTGGTTACACGACTCGGTCACCTCTTGTTCGCATTGACGGCACTTTGAACAGTGGACGTTACATTTCAGATGTGTTACGACCCACGGCTTTACCCTTCATTCGATCCCTGCGAAAACCTACATTTCAGCAGGATAATGCACGACCGCATGTTGCAGGTCCTGTACGGGCCATTCTGGATACATAAAATATTCGTCTGCTGCCCTGGCCTGCATATTCTCTCACGTCTGGTCAATGGTGGCCGAGCAACTGGCTCGTCACAATACGCCAGTCACTACTCTTGATGAACTGTGGTACCGTGTTGAAGCTGCATGGGCAGCTGTACCTGTACACGCCATCCAAGCTCTGTTTGACTCAATGCCTAGGCGTATCAAGACCGTTATTACGACCAGAGTTGGTTGTTCTGGGTACTGATTTCTTTTATTTTATTTATTTATTTATTTATTGTTCCGTGGGACCATATTTAGGAGAAGTCTCCATGGTCATGGAACGAGTCAATACATGAAATTATAACACGATTGTAGAAACAGATAAAATGAAATATAAGAAACATATTCAGGCGACAAGTCGTTAGTTTAAATAAAGAAAATCAAGAATGTAACACTGGAATTTGCTTAATTTTTTAGCTCTTCCAGGAGCTCTTCGACAGAATAGAAGGAGTGAGCCATGAGGAAACTCTTCAGTTTAGACTTAAAAGTGGTTGGGCTACTGCTAAGATTTTTGAGTTCTTGTGGTAGCTTATTGAAAATGGATGCAGCAGAATACTGCACTCCTTTCTGCATAAGAGTCAAGGAAGTGCATTCCACATGCAGATTTGATTTCTGCCTAGTATTAACTGAGTGAAAGCTGCTAACTCTTGGGAATAAGCTAATATTGCTAACAACAAACGACATTAAAGAAAATACATACTGTGAGGGCAATGTCAAAATTCCCAGACTATTGAATAGGGGTCGACAAGAGGTTTTGGAACTTACACCATACATAGCTCGAACAGCCCGTTTTTGAGCCAAAAATACCCTTTTTGAATCAGAAGAATTACCCCAAAAAATAATACCATATGACATAAGCGTATGAAAATATGCGAAGTATACTACTTTTAGTGTTGAAATGTCACTTATTTCAGATACTGTTCTAATGGTAAATAAAGCGGCATTTAGTTTCTGAACAAGATCCTGAACATGGGCTTTCCACAACAGCTTACTATCTATCCGTACGCCTAGGAACTTGAACTGTTCCGTCTCGCTTATAACATGCCCATTCTGTCTGATTAAAATGTCAGTTCTTGTTGAATTGTGAGTTAGAAACTGTAAAAACTGAGTCTTACTGTGATTTAGCATCAAATTATTTTCCACAAGCCACGAACTTATATCATGAACTACATTATTTGATAATGTTTCAATATTACACACAAGATCCTTCACTACCAAGGTGGTGTCATCAGCAAACAGAAATATTTTTGAATCACCTGTAATACTAGAAGGCATATCATTTATATAAACAAGAAACAGCAGTGGCCCCAGCACCGACCCCTGGGGAACGCCCCATTTAACAGTGCCCCATTGGGACTGAACATCATTACCACTCTCAATATTGCGGAGGATTACCTTCTGCTTTCTGTTCTTAAAGTAGGAGGCGAACCAATTGTAAGCTACTCCCCTTACTCCATAATGTTCCAACTTCTGCAGTAATATTTTGTGGTCAACACAGTCAAAAGCCTTCGTTAAATCAAAGAAAACACCTGACGTTCGCAACCTTTTATTTAATCCGTCCAAAACCTCACAGAGAAAAGAGACTATAGCATTTTCAGTTGTTAAGCCATTTCTAAAACCAAACTGTACATCTGACAGTAAATTATGTGAATTTAAATGCTGCAGTAACCTTGTATATACAACCCTCTCGATAACTTTAGCAAACACCGATGGCATAGAAATAGGTCTATAATTGTCAACATTATCCCTGTCTCCCTTTTTATAAAGTGGCTTCACTACCGAGTACTTTAATCGGTCAGGAAACCGACCACTCCTAAAGGAAAAGTTACAGATATGGCTAAGTACTGAGCTAACATACGTGGAACAATACTTCAGTATTATGCTAGATACCGCGTCATATCCATGAGAGTTCTTGGTCTTTAGTGATTTAATTATTAACTCAATCTCCCTCTTGTCAGTATCATGGAGGAGCATTTCAGGTAACAGTCTCGGAACACTTTTTTCTAAGAGCGCTATATGATTCCCTGTTGGGACTAGGTTTCTATTTAGTTCACCTGCTATATTCAGAAAGTGATTATTAAATACTGTACATATATGCGACTTATCAGTAACACGGACATCCCCACTACGCACTGATTCTATATTCTCGACCTGTCTCTGCAGACCAGCCACTTCCTTTACGACTGACCATATGGTTTTAATTTTATCCTGAGACTTAGCTATTCTATCTGCATACCACATACTTTTTGCCTTCCTAATAACTTTTTTAAGCACCTTACAATACTGTTTGTAATGGGCTGCTGCATTTAGATTTTGACCGTTTCTAACGTTTTGATATAATTGCCACTTTGTTCTACAAGATATTCTTATCCCATTAGTCAGCCACCCAGGCTGCCTGTTTGTGCTAGTACCCTGTTTTGAACGTTCTAACGGAAAGCAACTTTCAAAGAGCACGAGAAAAGTCTTGAGGAAAGCATTATATTTATCGTCTACTGTATCAGCACTATAAACATCTTGCCACTCTTGTTCCTTGATAAGGTTTACAAAAGTCTGTACAGCAACTGGATCACTTTCCTAAAAAGTTGGTAACTATATTTAACATGTGTTGCAGCACAAAAATCTTTTAGACTTAAAATTTGTGCATCATGATCTTAAAGGCCATTCACCTTTTTGCTAACAGAATGACCTTCTAATAATGACGAATGAACAAAAATATTGTCTATGGTTGTTCTACTGTTCCCTTGCACTCTCGTTGGAAAGAATACGGTTTGCATAAGATTATATGAATTAAGGAGGTCTACCAGCATCCTTTTCCTTGCACAATCACTTATACAATTAATATTGAAGTCACCACATATAACTAACTTTTTGTATTTCCTATAAAGTGAACCAAGAACCTCCTCTAGCTTTAGCAAAAATGTTTGTGAAATCGGAGTCTGGGGATCTATAAATAACAACAGTAAGAAGTTTAGCTCCACTAAATTTAACCACACCTGCACAACATTCAAACACCTTTTCAGTGCAGTACTTTGAAACATCAATTGACTCAAATGGGATACCGTTTATCACATACATGGCTACTCCCCCACACCGCAAAGAGCTCCTAGAAAAGGATCTATGCACCCAAACTGCGTGAAAATGTGATCACATGTCAGTTCTGGTATAATATATTTGTCCAATGAATACCCGTTTATCATCTGCATTTCTTCTTTGTGTAGCAATTTTAATGGCCAGTAGTGTATGTTCCAGTATGCATATCTCTCGGCGTTTCTACATTTGTGTCCAACCCCTGTATATTCACACAAATGCTAATGAGTCAGAACCTGAACAAATACTGACTTCGGGAAAACAAATCAATTGACGACGCATTAACCAAGCCCTCCACATAGTAATAAACATCCCACGTACATCTGTAATATCCATAATGATAGACATCGCAGGCATCTTCGATAACCTCAGTGGACTGCAATGCTCGCAGATCTCATGGAGCTGCGAGTGACGGTACCTGTACCACAGCATCGAAGTTGGAGGATCCCGTCTGAAATGTAGGCGTAGGTGCTTTAATCGAATGAAAATATACGGTTTCAGAGACCTTTTCAAGAGTCAGTTTATATGCACAGACTGAAGTAACGAATCAAAATTTGTATCAAGACTGGGATTCGAAGCCGAGTATCTTCATCACTAACCACTACGCCCTCTCGGCACACTGGCTTTGCACAACGACACGGGCTATCCTTAATCCAAATTCCCATTCACGTTCCAGCATACTTGCTGTTCCCCATAAACTCGAACAGTATTGCAGAGGCTCTGCAACTGAACTGGAATAGCACCTCAGCATCGACCGAAACGGGGGATCCGGCCTGAAACCCAGGGATAGACGCTCTAATCAAATGGAACTACATAGTTCCAGGGACCTTTTGTTCCCTTGTAGGAGAGAGAGGCGTACTAGGGTAGTCCTTGCAGTTGTGCAAAGTCATTGTGCTTGGTTGGCGTAGCGGTTCGCGCATTTGCCAAGTGACCTGGGTTCGAATGCACGTCTTGGTACAAATTTTCATTCGTCATTTCAGTCTGCATACATACACCATATGTTTTGTTTCATTATTGTCACTGCCGCCTTTGTACAGCTAATAAAAATAACACTGAAATTCTCTGAGAAGACCTAAGCATTCGGCCCACAGTACGTGCACTGAGGTGACAAACGTCATGGGATAGTGATATGCACACGTACACATGGCGGTAGTATCGCGTACAAAAGGTGTAAAAGGACAGTACATTTGTACTCAGGTAATTCATGTGAAAAGGTTTCCAGCATTTTTTTGGCTTGACGACGGTAACTAACTGACTTTGAACACGAAATGGTAGTTGGCGCTAGACGCATGGGACATTCCATTTCGGAAATAGGGAATGCAGTATTATCTGATCCACAGTATTAAAAGTGTGTCGACAACACCAAATTTCAGGCATTTTCATCACCGCGGACGAGGAAGTGGCTGACCGCTTTCACTTAACGACCAAGGCCAGCGGCGTTTGCGTAGAGTTGTCAGTGCTAACAGGCAAGCAACACTGCATGAAATAACCGCAGAAATCAATATGAGATGTACGACGAATGTATCCGTTAGGACAGAGCGGCGAAATCTGACGTTAAAGGGCTATAGCAGTACACGACCGACACGACTGCATTTGCGAATAGCACGACATCGCCTGCAACGCCTCCCGTGGGGGCGTTACATTATCGGTTTGATCCTAGACGACTGTAAAACAGTGGGTTGGTCAGGTGAGTCCCGATTTCCGTTGGTAAGAGCTGAGGATAGGGTTCTAGTGTGGTGCAGACCCCAAGAATCTATGGACCCAATTTCCCAGCAAGGCACCGTGCAAGCTGGTGGTGGCTCCATGATAATGTGGATTGGGTTCTCTGGTCCAACTGAACCCATTATTGACTGGAAATGGTTATGTTCGGCTACCTGAGATCATTTGCGGCCGTTCACGGACTTCATGTTTCCAAATAACGATGGAATGTTTATGGATTACAACGCGCCATGTCACCGGGCCACAATTGTTAGCGACTGGTTTGAAGAACATTCTGGACAGTTCGAGCAAATGATTTGGCCACCCAGATCGACCGACGCGGGACGTAATCGAGACGTCAGTTCTTCCACAGAATCCTGCACCGGCAACACTTCACCTCGAGTTGCTGCACCACACCGAGCAAAAGGATGTCCGACACGATTTTAGGAGGTGTCCCATGATTTTTTGTCACCTTGTAACACCATGGCTCTAATGCTCTACTGATTTATTTTGCTTTTGTTTCATTTAATGTTACATTGCTGTGCTTCTGTAAATGTGTTTGTTAGAATCTATAACATAAAATGGTATACTCCTTTCTTTATACAAACTTTGATGTCATGGTTCGGTTCTATGCTGTGTAGCATATCTTCCATTTAAACTCTTTGTACCATTTGGAGGGAACAAAATTTACTGTATATAATTGCAATTTTGTGTGAATAATTTTTTGTAGACATGTTAATATGTGCAAATGTTTTGTTCAAAATGATTGGTTGCTGTTATGTAAATTGCTGATCCTCACTTAGGAATCTTAGTAATTTGGTGTATAAGAGGTAGTGTGGTTCCCCTCGGGAACGGAACTGTGTAGCGCGCGCAAATGGTGGTTGGCCTATGTAGAAAAGGTGGAACTGATAGTCAGTCGGGGACGAGCCAGCAGTCGGGGACGAGCTACGAGTCTGTGCACTGCCATGTAAAAGATGCATATTGTTCTGGTTCCGAGAGAGGCTTTTCCTGCCGCTTTCCAATGCCTCGGATGAATGGATAAATAGCTGGAACTATTCTGGAATTTGTATCTGTCGTCGCCACCAAGAAATGACAGAGTCCAGCAATTCTGTCTGCGAACCCACCTACCAACATGCAGTTGCCACCACGTTGCACAATCACTGTAACGTAATACTATAATGATGTACAGTGAAGGATCAGCTTAATGGATGTGCTCAAATATAAGGTAATTTATATCCGAATTTGTGTACCTACCTTGATTTTTCTCCTCATCATAACACCTCTCAGGTTCCTCTCCGTTTGAACTAAAGTGATTACCGAGTGTCCTTACTGAAAGTACATTAAAACCCAGTTTTTTAATTAATGCCTCTTGAACATAGTAAAGAGAAAGTTAAAGTTAATGTGGCAAGAGAATGAGTTAACGTTAATGATGCTTGCTGAAAATAATTTTCCTGGTAAAACTGCTTATTAATGTGTTGTTGCCAACTTCAAATTAAAAGTTCTTAAGACTGAGGCTTATAAAGTTTTGCTTAGTAAATGATCACATTACTGCCTGTTGTAAATTGCAGAAGGTGAGTCAGTATCTTACATATATGTTAATTTTGTGTCTCACAGTAGTAAGAATGGAAGGCTGCAGTTGTGAAGCGTTGTGTGCTCATGTTTGCTAGGTGTTTGTCTCTCATGTGTTGGAAGTGCATATTGGTAGTATGACTGGATCCACAGTTTGTCTATTGTGTTGGTGCTGAGTAACAAGTAGCGGAAGGACCATTAATTATAAAATTCATAATTTCTTTATTCAAATGATAGTGAGAAGGAGCCTTTCAGTGGATTCCAATTAACTTTCATTTTAAATGGTAAGGTATTTAACTGAGAGAGACTTAACCTATATACACTTAATGATTCTGCAGTGAATGTTAATAGTAATGTTATAAGGACCATGCAGTTTGAACTAGCCCTGAAAGTAATAGTGTGTTTCCTCATCTATTATAATTTTGCAAATAGTTTGTGCTGCTCTAGCTGTTTGTTCCAACCTTAACGTTAACATATGCAGGTGTGAGAGTTCATTGCACTCGCGTGTGGCCAAGTCTAGGTTGTGTTTGTCCGTTAAAGTTACGCATACCTACTTTCTTAAACGAGAACGTTAATCTTTCTCTTGCCTAATTAGGCTGGCGACCGTTTTCCATTATCAATTAAACAGTGCAGATAGGCAAAATTTTGTTTGTTACTGTTCAAACATTTACGTAATTCTGACTTTCATTTCCGATAAGCCACCGCCATTAGGTACAATACGGTCAACATAATAAAATTCCTCTCAGAGGGTAACACTGCTCTGATGCGTTATACCATAATTACTCCAACAAAATTATTCTGTTTTGCAAACTGCCTCCAGCTTCGAGGTTATGGTATAGTAGTACCGGACGGAAGTGTTATACGTGGCTTTTCCGTGACAGGAGTGATTTGTTCTGTTGGGGCATCGTACGTGCTAAGCCAAACTTGGTATTTGATTGAATAAGCTACTTAAATACGCTGTTGTAGTGTTATAACCTCAGTGTATATTGCAATGAAGGTGACTGAGTGGTAAGTCAGAAAGAATGGGACGGGACATACGGCATTAGTTTGCAAAGAAACCAATTTCTTTTTAAATTAACATATGAGAAATAGGGCGGAACATCCTAACTCAATAGCTGTCTTGTGGATGAGCATGAAACATCTCACCGGTGACAACAAAATAACAAACCTTTGTACATATCAATTAATAGTGTGAGGTGTGAAAGAAGAGGAAAAGTAACGTATAGCTTTATACTCTCAGACTGGATTCACACAAAGATGAAGTTTCGAGAGAAATTAGCTATTACCATAAGAATGCAATTACGGCAAAGAGATTTATACCGACAGAAACAATTTTACTGATATAAGGATAAGATACAGGAATTCGTGCCCACGATATGTGTGACAAAGGGGAAAGAAGACTTTGGTAAATAGATCACCCATCAGGCGAGACCTTAGTCAGACTTATAAAAATCACGAAATTAGTAAAAAAAAGAATATACGATTACAAAGTCAGACTAAATCATGAAGAACGCAAAAAGATCAACGAAACCAAGAAAACTGAAGATCCCACTGATTCATGCACCACGTGATCCCCACCAACAAAAGGTTATTAGAATCCCTCAAAACTAAAAGAATACAGTACTCAGACAAAACGTTAGGTGCTGATTATTCAATCTAACTAGGATAACTTGTTGAAATAGGGCTTATTGAATGAGGAACTCGTGGAAATAGGTATAAAAAACACACGTGGAAATCGGTAAATCTAAGCACACATCAATCTGAGGCATGAAAAGACCCACAAATTGGAACAGAAAGAAACAAAGGAAGACACATTTATTCTCACACTCACACAAGGTAAAGACCGCTCTAACTTGGCCTAACCATTACGAGGTGGAGAAACGTTCCACACCATTCCGAAGGAACAGAGCAAATCTAGAATAGTGAATAAATCGAATCCGCTAACGTTCCCTAAAATTACTGAAGCCATATGCTTTTAATGGGACGCATCCTGGGAAGAAGACATTTCGTTTCAAGTAGTCTGGAGAATTTACACATTCAGAATGACTTTCAAGTAGGAAGACCGCAGTTAAGATCTACGAACCGAACTCACCAACAGCCAGTAGCACAGTGCCTCCCGAGTGGTAGCAGCCAGAGGACCAGCCAGGTGAGGCGGAAAAGGCCAGAGGGGTCGTTTCCGCCACCTAAATGTAGGTTGTGTTCCAAAAATGAACAACATAGAGACAGAAGGGATGACACTTTCTGCAGGACCTGGCCATCATTTCGCAGGACAATGCTCAAGCACGTATAGCGCAAGCTGTTACTGATTTGCTTGACTGATGGGGCTGTTAGGTGCTATACCACCTACTGCACTCCCCTGACTTAAGCCCTCGTGAGTTCAACTCGATTTCTAAACTGAAAGAAACGCTTCACGGCATTCGCTTCAGAACTGCTACAAATTCGTCGGGCAATAGACCGCGCCGCTCGAACTGTCAACACAACTGGCACTGCTAAGAGTATCCTACGAATTCCACATCGCTGGCAACGGGTTATACACAATGCTGGTGACTACTCTGAAGGCCAGTAAAAATTTGAAACACATATCTATTTCGTACGAGCTGTAAATAAATAGCTGTCGACATTAAAGTTCCAACCCTCGTAGGTAGTGCTTTTCGCGTAAGGTCCACGAAGATAAGAGAAATTAAGACTCGTATGGAGGCATATAAACAGCTCTTTTTCTCTCGCTCCATTTGTGAGAGGAATATGAAGAGGAATCACTAGTAGTGGTACAAGGTATCCTCCGCCGTGTACCACATGGTGGAATGCTAAGTATGTAAATGTAGATGCAGATGTAAAATAGTCCCCCAGTCAGAGCTTCGGACGGGAACTATCCAGGAAGTTGTCATCATCAGGAAAAACAAAAGTGGTATTCTGTTGGTCGTGGCATTGAACATTAGATCGCCTAATCTGGTAGGTAGGTCAGAGAATTTAACAAGGTAAATGGCTAGGTTGAATAAATGGTGGAAATTAGTGACGTACGATGGCAGGAAGAAGAGGACTTCTCGTCAGGAGAGTGCAGAGCTATAAACACTAAATTAAATAGCGGTATTGCAGGAGAAGGTCAATTGATGATTAAGACCATAGGAATGCGGTTAAGCTATTATGAACAGCATAGTGAACGTATTATTGTAACCAAGATAGACATGATGCCAACACTCACCACAGTAGTACAAGTTGTGCGCCAGCTAACTCTGCAGAAGATGAAGAGACTGAAAAAATTATGATGAGGTAAAAGAACTTATTCGGATAGTTAAGGTAGGCGAATATTTAATTGTGGTGGGAACGGGCTTTCGATAACAAGAGAACGAAGATAACGAAAACAAAAGCAGAACATGGTCTCGGGTAAAGTATCAAAGAGGAAGTCGTTTGCTAGAAGCTTGCACGGAGCATTTTTTAACCATCGTTAATAGTTTAAGAATCATGTAAGAAGGTTAAATACATGGAAATGACCTGAAAACACTAGTTCTTTCAAGCAGGTAAGATAGAGATTTTAAACTGTAACACATTTCCAGGGGAAGATGTAGAATCTGACCATAGTATCACATGAAGATTAAAGTCGGAGAAATTGCAGGAAAGTAGAAAATTAGGGAGATGGTGCCTGGATGAAGATCGTTGAGATTTTCAAAGCGAGGGGAGGCAACGTTTGACTGAAACGAAAGTAAGGAACACAACAGAAGATGAATGAGTAGCCTGGAGAGATGAAATTTTGAAGGCAATAGAGTATCAAATACGTAAAAAGTCAAGGCCGTTTGTAAATCCTTGGATATCGTATGAGATACTGAATGTAACTGATGAAAGGAGAGAATATAAAGATGCAGCAAATCAAGCAGTCAAACAGAATATTGATATCTGTATAAGACTGACAGAAAATGCAAAACGGCTAGGCAGGAAAAGTTAGTGGAAAAATGCAAGGCTGTAAAAGCACGTTTGATTAGAGAAAAGATACTAGTAGATGCAGTCTACAAAAAAATAAATAAATAAATAAATAACCTTTGGAGAAAGGAGAAGCAGTTGCATGAATATCAAGAGCTCAGGCGACAAGCTAATACTAAAGAAAGAAGGGAAAGTTGAAAGATGGAAAGAATACCCTATCTAACAGCTATTCAAGGGAAATGAATTTGGAGGGCAATATTACAGGAAGCGATGTGATGGCAGATGCGTACAGCCAGTTGAAGGTCAATGCGACACAACGCGCTGTTGGGATCGAAAAGCTGAGGTTTGTGTACAGTGCATATCACATTAGTAACGAAACTGGCACAGGTGACAGTGTACGAGGGAAAAGGGGAGAATTGGGGGGAAGGAAGAGTGAGGCGCCATACGATGAATGGGAAAATGTTCTTGAATTGGGCCTGGAGATGTAATACTACGAGAAGAAGTTGACAGGGCACTGGGAGACCTAAGTGAAAATAAGGCTCCTGACGTAGACGACATACCCTCAGAATTACTACCGAGAGAGGTGGCGCAGTGGTTAGCATACTGGACTCGCATTCGGGAGGACGACGGTTCAATCCCGTCTCCGGCCATCCTGATTTAGGTTTTCCGTGATTTCCCTAAATCGTTTCAGGCAAATGCCAGGATGGTTCCTTTGAAAGGGCACGGCCGATTTCCTTCCCAATCCTTCCCTAACCCGAGCTTGCGCTCCGTCTCTAATGACCTCGTTGTCGACGGGACGTTAAACACTAACCGCCACCACCACCACCATCAGAATTACTGAGATCCTTCGCCTATTCCACCTGGTGTGCAAGATACGGGGTGTTACAAAAAGGTACGGCCAAACTTTTAGGAAACATTCCTCACACACAAATAAAGAAAAGATGTTATGTGGACATGTGTCCGGAAACGCTTAATTTCCATGTTAGAGCTCATTTTAGTTTCGTCAGTATGTACTGTACTTCCTCGATTCACCGTCAGTTGGCCCAACTGAAGGTAATGTTGACTTCGGTGCTTGTGTTGACATGCGACTCATTGCTCTACAGTACTCGCATCAAGCACATCAGTACGTTTGGGCAGGCATTGTTGGTGATGTCTTGATTGGGCCCCATGTTCTTCCACCTACGCTCAATGGAGCACGTTATCATGATTTCATACGGGATACTCTACCTGTGCTGCTAGAACATGTGCCTTTACAAGTACGACACAAAATTTGGTTCATGAACGATGGAGCTCCTGTACATTTCAGTCGAAGTGTTCGTACGCTTCTTAACAACAGATTCGGTGACCGATGGATTGGTAGAGGCGCACCAATTCCATGGCCTCCACGCTCTCCTGACCTCAACCCTCTTGACTTTCATTTATGGGGGCATTTGAAAGCTCTTGTTTACGCAACCCCGGTACCAAATGTAGAGACTCTTCGTGCTCGTATTGTGGACGGCTGTGATACAATACGCCATTCTCCAGGGCTGCATCAGCGCATCAGGGATTCCATGCGACGGAGGGTGGATGCATGTGTCCTCGCTAACGGAGGAAATTTTGAACATTTCCTGTAACAAAGTGTTTGAAGTCACGCTGGTACATTCTGTTGCTGTGTGTTTCCATTCCATGATTAATGTGATGTGAAGAGAAGTAATAAAAAGAGCTCTAACATGGAAAGTAAGCGTTTCCGGACACATGTCCACATAACATATTTTCTATCTTTGTGTGTGAGGAATGTACCTTTTTGTAACACCCTGTATATGAAACAGGCGAAATACGCTCAGACTTCGGAAAGAATGAAACAATGCCAATTGTTGCATGTGCTGAAAGATGTGAATATTACCAGATCAACAGATTAATAAGTTAGAGCTAAAAAATACTGACACGAGTTATTTACAGAGGAATGGAAAAGCTGGTAGAAGCCGATCTCTGGAAAGATCAGTTTGGTTGCCGAAGAAATGTAGGAACACGCAACGAGTGCCAGGCACTACAGCTTATCATAGAACGCATGTTGAAAGGCAAACCTACACTCCCAGTATTTGTAGATTTAGAGAAAGATTTTGACAATGCATGAAATGTAATTGCAGTTGCGAATATGAACAACCTTCAGCTGTGTGATGGAATGACGGCATTGAAAATTTGTGCTGGAGCGGGACTCTGAACCCAGATTTCCCGCTTATCACGAGCGGTCGCCCTGCCATTTGGCTACCCGAGTATGACTCACGGCCAGATCTAAACTTCCATATGTTGTAAACCATGTGTCTACAATCTGCACTCGTACCTCTATTACGTGTATTCCCACACACCGACATTTTACTTGAAAGTCACTTGCCCGGTGTCTGCGGATAAATACGATATTGCAGTGCCTGTGTTATTCCGAGTTACGATGCAAATAAGCAGGCATGTGCGTAGGAACTTTGAATCACAACTCGGAATAACAAAGGCACTGCAGTATCGTATAGAGCTTTTAAAAAATGTTGTTGGAAATATGACATTGATTTCATCAAGATTCTTTATTGCAATTCATTTAAACGACTTCTTCTTATAAGGAATAGGATTAATTGTAGAGATACTTTGAACGTACCACAATGATTATTCTTATCATCATTATTATTCCTCTTCTAATAAATAGGATTAATTATAGCGAGACATGTATTCGTTAAAAGATAACGGGAGAAAAGAAATGACGTTGCTGGGAATTGATATCGACAAAGACAGTTACTTGAATTTCATCAGTAATGTATGCAGTTGAACTCTGTGACGGTTCTTTTATATGTTGTAGAATAATAACCACTACACTTCAAAATATTGCGACAGTCACAATATTCTACTTTCTATTCATGGAGGTAAAAACAAAAAAAAAAAAAAAAAAGAAGGGAGATGCACTATAGATTTAACGCTGTACGCTGTTTTCAAGCCAGAATGGGCGGGGCTTGTCGCTACTTTAAGTAACCCAAAACATTAGCAGACTGCTGTTTGCGATTACTTCTTGCTAATTATTTCTGTCTATTTTAAATACTAAAAATTACAGTGCTTACATGAATAATGTAGTGTCAAGAAGACAATTTCGAACTTTTTTTTTTTTTTTGTTCTTAAATGCGTATTTTTTTCTAGCAATACGACACATTTGGCCTCGTTAATGTAACTTGTTTTTTGTAGATATATTTCGAATAACCAAGAAGAGAAGGAAGTGATGTGAAAAACATGCTTTCGTAATCCATTTTATTTCACTTTACTGTATTTAGGACGATACAAAGTGAAGCTGGTACTACGAAACCAATGCTTGTTTCCTTACTGGTACTGGTTCTTGATCGTTACATTTTCAGCTTTCAACTCGTATGCACAACATTTTTAACGTTCATGTTTGCGAGAAACTTACCTACGTGTGATTCATTAGCCTATAAACGTGTGCAGTGATGAAAGAAGCAAGGGAAGCTACTGTAACTTGAAATGTTAAAGGAACAGAACTGCATACAGGTATACCTCCATGCCGAATAGATTTCTTGTATTATTAAAATGCCTGAGCGTTTGTCTCACTGTAGTTCACACATCTTCTCACTGTGAAGTGTTTTCTATGAGGCGTCATTCAGTGTGTGGCAGAAAACGATTTAATTTTTTAAATATGTTCCAGCATTCTGCAACGCTACAAAAGTAATTGATCTCAAACGCCGCAAAATTTATATTTCGCTTTAACATGTATGTAAGTCACTTTTTAATAATGGTAGCCTGAGCTGTGTAGCATGTTGGCCTACCTTTTCAGCAGTGGCCTATTTACTTCTCCACCCGGAATATTTCTCGCCAGCAACTCTGTCAGTTTTTGAGAGATAACCAAGCATAGCAGCACTGAAATGTACGTCTACTTTGATCATCTGCTTGATTTTGTTTTTGAATTTAATTTTGAGGTTTTCATGGTATAGAAGTCTTTACAATGCTTCGTGATATACCAATAATTAGTTACTTAGTTAGTTAGCTTTATGTTCTATGTATCATTTACACTATAAATCGTAATTATATGGAACGAGTCATTATATATTGATATCAATTTTTGTTTGTTTGTGTGGTGTCACCGCTAGACACCACACTTGCTAGGTGGTAGCGTTAAATCGGCCGCGGTCCATTAGTACATGTCGGACCCGCGTGTCGCCACTGTGTGATCGCAGACCGAGCGCCACCACACGGCAGGTCTAGAGAGACGAACGAGCACTCGCCCCAGTTGTACGGACGACATTGCTAGCGACTACACGTACGAAGCCTTTCTCTCATTTGCCGAGAAACAGTTAGAATAGCCTTCAGCTAAGTCCATGGCTACGACCTAGCAAGGCGCCATTAACCATATCTGGAGACAGTCTCATTTGTATTATCAAGAGCAATGTACAACAAGAAATTAAAGTTAAGTATACGAGAAGCTCCGTTCTTTTCTTTATAGCTTTCATCACGTATCCTGTTTCAGACTTCATGCCAGTCGGCGTGTGTGTACGTGTGCCTTTCGGCTACCCGTCACTGTGGACTGGCTGCCTTGTCAGTCCACTACAGTTTGTAAATATGCCTCCATGCTGATCATTTATTACTTTTTAAGTAGATATCACCATTTACACATTACAGTAATAGAATAGGAGGACTTTTCAAAGAGAAACGTTTTCAGTTTAGTTTCAAATATTACTTTACTGTATGTCAGGCATTTTATACCAATGGATAAGTGATCAAAATTTCTGGTTGCAGCGTTGTGAACCCCTGGTTATGCTACAGACAACTTTAATGTGGCGTAATGAAAGTAATTTTTTTCTTCTGGTATTGTAATTATGTACATCATTGTTCCTTCTGAAATGCAGAAGATTATTTACAACAAACTTCATAAGGGAATAACTATACTGTATGTGGGCGAGTTGGAAAACACCCCATGGAATGCCATTCATGGACGGCAGCACAACGGCTCGAATCATCAGAGTGACTGCACTGTTTAGCACACTGGACTGACATTTGGCAAGACGACGGTTCAAATCCGCGCCCAGGTATCCAGATTTGGGTTTTCCGTGATTTCCCTAAATCTTTTAAGGCAAATGCTGCGACGGTTCCTTTGAAATTGGCATGGCCGATTTCCTTTTCCGTCCTTTCCTAATACGAGCTTGTGGTCCATCTCTTATGACCTCGTTGTCGGTGGAAAGTTAAACACTAATCTCCTTCTCCAGACTGACGCACAGATCTGCAGTCAGGGAGCGCGGGCTAACCACGGGAGTACGCGTGCTATCACACGAATTCGCAACCCGGACCGTAACTCCAGGTGTGGGTCCAATGTGTTTAGTAAACAGATAGACTGGTTGCAGGCGTTCAACTGACCTCCTTATAACCAACATACGGCCATCACTGGCACCGAGGCAGAACCAGCTTTCATCAGAAAACACAAAGCCTTCCACCTTGCGCTCCAATGAGCTCTCGCTTGACATCACTGAAGTTGCAAATGGCGACGGCTTGGGGTAAGTGGAACGCATGCTATAGGCCGTCTGGTTAGGAGCTGTCTTTCAAGTACTGTGTGTTACTGTGGTGCCAACTGATGTTCAGATTGCTGCTGCATATACAGGGTGTTTCAAAAATGACCAGTATATTTGAAACGGCAATAAAAACTAAACGAGCAGCGATAGAAATACACCGTTTGTTGCAATATGCTTGGGACAACAGTACATTTTCAGGCAGACAAACTTTCGAAATTACAGTAATTAAAATTTTCAACAACAGATGGCGCTGCGGTCTGGGAAACTCTATAGTACGATATTTTCCACATATCCACCATGCGTAGCAATAATATGGCGTAGTCTCTGAATGAAATTACCCGAAACCTTTGACAACGTGTCTGGCGGAATGGCTTCACATGCAGATGAGATGTACTGCTTCAGCTGTTCAATTGTTTCTGGATTCTGGCGGTACACCTGGTCTTTCAAGTGTCCCCACAGAAAGAAGTCACAGGGGTTCATGTCTGGCGAATAGGGAGGCCAATCCACGCCGCCTCCTGTATGTTTCGGATAGCCGAAAGCAATCACACGATCATCCAAATATTCATTCAGGAAATTAAAGACGTCGGCCGTGCGATGTGGCCGGGCACCATCTTGCATAAACCACGAGGTGTTCGCAGTGTCGTCTAAGGCAGTTTGTACCGCCACAAATTCACGAAGAATGTCCAGATAGCGTGATGCAGTAATCGTTTCGGATCTGAAAAATGGGCCAATGATTCCTTTGGAAGAAATGGCGGCCCAGACCAGTACTTTTTGAGGATGCAGGGACGATGGGACTGCAACATGGGGCTTTTCGGTTCCCCATATGCGCCAGTTCTGTTTATTGGCGAAGCCGTCCAGGTAAAAATAAGCTTCGTCAGTAAACCAAATGCTGCCCACATGCATATCGCCGTCATCAATCCTGTGCACTATACCGTTAGCGAATGTCTCTCGTGCAGCAATGGTAGCGGCGCTGAGGGGTTGCCGCCTTTGAATTTTGTATGGATAGAGGTGTAAACTCTGGCGCATGAGACGATACGTGGACGTTGGCGTCATTTGGACCGCAGCTGCAACACGGCGAACGGAAACCCGAGGCCGCTGTTGGATCACTTGCTGCACTAGCTGCGCGTTGCCCTCTGTGGCTGCCGTACGCGGTCGCCCTACCTTTCCAGCACGTTCATCCGTCACGTTCCCAGTCCGTTGAAATTTTTCAAACAGATCCTTTATTGTATCGCTTTTCGGTCCTTTGGTTACATTAAACCTCCGTTGAAAACTTCGTCTTGTTGCAACAACACTGTGTTCTAGGCGGTGGAATTCCAACACCAGAAAAATCCTCTGTTCTAAGGAACAAACCATGTTGTCTACAGCACACTTGCACGTTGTGAACAGCACACGCTTACAGCAGAAAGACGACGTACAGAATGGCACACCCACAGACTGCGTTGTCTTCTATATCTTTCACATCACTTGCAGCGCCATCTGTTGTTGAAAATTGTAACTACTGTAATTTCGAAAGTTTGTCCGCCTGAAAATGTACTGTTGTCTCAAGCATATTGCAACAAACGGTGTATTTCTATCGCTGCTCGTTTAGTTTTTATTGCCGTTTCAAATATACCGGTCATTTTTGAAACACCCTGTACGTTACAATGCGTCGGACGCATACGTCGAACACGACACTCGTCCCTCTCGGTAATGCCACGTGGTCGTCCAGAGCTCGGTTTTCTTGCGACCGTACATTCTCGCGACCACAGCTGCCAGCCAGTCATGTACATTTGCTACATTCCTACTAACTCTTTCTGCAGTATTGCAGAAGCAACTGCCAGTTTTTGGTAGCTCTATTACACGACCTCGTTCAAACTCAGTGACGTATTGATAGTGGTGACTTTGTCACTTTAAAGGCATTCTTGACTAACATCAACTCATCATGCCCAAACTCGAAGATAAGTAACACTCATGATCGAAGGCTACACCGTGTATTTAAAGCAAGCCTGATTTGAATCCTCATAATAGCGTTTCCAGCGCCAATGTTATGCGACTGGCGCAGATTTTGAACTGACCTCATCTTTGAGATGTAGAAAAACGTCTACCAACCTTCGTTTATGTCGTACAACTAATTTTTGGTGTTGCGATTTTTTTCCGTTTGTATATATGCAATTTTCTACCAACCGACAGGATGTAGAAAGAATTTCGTAGTTTACACATTGTTTATGTCAAAGACTTCCGTACTGGTATACTTAACAGCAAAATGCTGTGCATCTGTCTGGCTTGATAATCCACATGTGAAAAAGACAGCTATACGACTTAACGAATCCATGTGTACTTTTGATAGGTCGGTATTATTTACTCCCACATACTGGTTACCTATCTTAGGTCACTTTCCACATCCTGATATCAGTCGAAAGAGTACGCTACTAAGTGAGAACCAGAAAACTGTTAGTAACCCAACCTTCCAATACTGAACGACGTATTCCCTGTGCAGCGAAAAAGATTAACATCAAGACGTCACAGTCTTATCTCTGGCAGGATTTTTACCGAAAATTAATTCATTGCCATCACTGAATGCGAATGCTGTACGCAACAAAAGCGTCCTCCACAATGCCTAAAACTGCCCTGCGTCCAGGAAAAACCATCCTGGATTTGACTCATGCCGGTAAATTTGGACTACCATGAGCTGCTCCCGAACGGGTCATGGAAGATGTACAGACACTCTCCACAAGTGGATCAAATCTTCAGCACAATCTTGTCACTGTGGTGCGGAACGACAGGCAGTTGTTATATTGTATTTGCATGGCCTGCAGTGTCTACAAGGGCCCTTTCGGCGATTTCCAGACGGTTCTTCATATTCGCCTATTGAAGTTATCATTTGTTTTACATTATCCTAGCAAATCTGTATCGAAATGTTTGCACGTAGTTGTTTGGATTCAAAAACTCTTTGTATAAGCCATACCATAAATAAGTCAGCCGCGCAGATTGACGAGCGTATTAAAAGCACCGCTTCTGAGGACGGAGAGGTGCGCCGGGCCCGGACCGAATCAGACCGGCCAATTAACTGCGAGGGGGACTGAGTGTTGGCCTACCTGGATATGATTCTGACAAGGGAACCTCCCCATCGCACCCCCCTCAGATTTAGTTATAAGTTGGCACAGTGGATAGGCCTTGATAAACCGAACACAGATCAATTGAGAAAACAGGAAGAAGTTGTGTGGAACTGTGAAAAAATAAGCAAAATATACAAACTGCGTAGTCCATGGGCCACATAGGCAACGTCATGGACAATGCGAGCTCCGGAGCGCCGTGGTCCCGTGGTAGCGTGAGCAGCTGTTGAACGAGAGGTCCTTGGCTCAAGTCTTCCCTCGAGTGAAAATTTTACTTTCTTTATTTTTGCATAGTTATTATCTGTCCGTTCGTTCATTGACGTCTCTGTTCACTGTAATAACTTTAGTGTCTGTGTTTTGCGACCGCATCGCAAAACCGTGCGATTAGTAGACGAAAGGACGTGCCTCTCCAATGGGAACCGAAAACATTTGATCGCAAGGTCATAGGTCAACCGATTCCTACACAGGAAAACACGTCTGATATATTCTATACGACACTGGTGACGGCATGTGCGTCACATGACAGGAATATGTTGTCGACCCACCTAACTTGTACACTTGGCGAATGGGTAAAAAGATTCTTCTACCTTGCCCGATTTAGGTTTACTTGTGGATGTGATAATCACTCCCAAAAAAGTGATGAAAACATAAGAGTTTGTCACATAAAATGAAAATAAAAAATTAAACTTTTCACTCAATGGAAGATTTGAACCTAGGACCTTTTGTTCCGCAGCTGCTCACGTTACCACGAGACCACGGCGCTCCTGCATTCCCAGTGTCCTTGATGTTGCATATCTTCCCATCAACTACTCAGTTTGTATATTTTGTTTATTTTTTCACAGTTCTACACAACTTCTTTCTGTTTTCTCAATTGATCTGTGTTCAGTTTTTCAAGGCCTATCCACTGTGCCAACTTATAACTAAATCTGAGGGGGGTGCGATGGGGAGGTTCCCTTGTGAGGCCACTTCGACATCCCTCTAGATACGTACTGAGCTGGTACCCAAGTCCCACCTCAGTTACACTGTTCGCAAACATGTATAAAACTTTCGCTCACTTTCGCGTGACTACCACTACACGCAAACAGTTGGCGTACACACATTCTTGTCGGGGGTTAACTGGTTGGAGACGGGAACGGCGTCCGGCCACCCACTTAAATTAACCATTCCACATTCATTAATACCCATGTCGATCCTGCGCTGATGCGGGACAAAAGCGCAAGAAAATGATCAATGATGATACGATAAATAATAATCAAAGAACTCGTAGCAACGACTCCTTAAAGGACATTTACCACCGTTTTATGTTGGACTACACTGCAAAAAAATATGTAGCAATAGCTACACCTGAAGGCCCATGTAACACCATTATTTACCTTCCGCATCAGGCGGTTGTTGAGCGCGTTAACAAGGGGCTGTTCGCAGAGGGCACGGATCACATTTCAGTGCTGCCAGGTGGATCTATCAGTAGATCGGGTTTCACTAGGCATGGCTTGCACCGCAGTAGGTATGGGAAGAGGAGGCTAGCAAAGCTTATAGGTGACAGTGTAGTGGGTGGTGGGGGGATCACTCATGGAAAAATTCCTGTAGTAGTTGGTGTTAGAGGTGCACCTTTTTTAGACTGAAGTCACCTGATGGCTATATCTGCTCAAAGGAAGTCCGTCTAATTAAGGGCTCACATTCAGAGGATGTTATGTAAACAAGTAGAGAAGGAATTAGCATATTTCATCAAAATATAAGAAGTATTAGAAACAAAGTTAGTGAAAATGTTATCAGGGAGGCAAAGAGTATGTGATACTCAAATAGAATAGCTAAATTACAGGATAAAATTAGAACCATATAGTCAGTTGTGAATTAAGTGTCTGGTCAGTAGCACAACGTTGACGATATAAAGTTAGTTCGTAGTAAAAATATTTCTGTTATTGATAAATCACATAAATTTACAGTATTTAACAAACATTTTATGAGCATGGGAGATTGAATCAGTAATTAAATCACTGAAGGCTAAGGATTCTCATGGATATAATGGAGTGCCTAGCAGATATTAAAGTATTGTGCTGCACATGTTAGCCATGTATTTAGCCATATTTGTAATTTTTCCTTTAGGAGTGGTCAGCTTCCTGAACGATTAAAGTATTCAGTAGTAAAGCCGCTTTATAAAAAGGGAGAAAGGGATAATGTAGACAATTTTAAGCCTATTTCTATGCCATCAGTATTTGCTAAAGTTATTGAAATGGCTGTGTATGTAAGGATAATTGATCATTTTATATCACACAATATGCTATCAAATGTACAGTTCGGCTTTAGAAGTCTTTTAACAACTGAAAATGCTATATTCTCTTTTCTCTGTGAGGTACTGTATGGGTTAAACAAAAGGTTTCGAACGCTAGGCATATTTTTTGATTTAACTAAGACGCTTGATTGTGTTGATCACAACATATTGCTCCAGAAGTTGGACCATTACGGAATATGGGGAGTAGCTCACAATTGGTTCACCTCTTACTTCAGCAACATACAGCCAAAGGTCAGTATTCACAGTGTTGAGAATGGCTGTCATGTGGGGTTTGATTGGGGTACAGTCAAGTGGGGGGTGTCCCAGGCATCAGTGTTGGGGCCACTCCTGTTCCTTATTTATATAAATGATATTCCCTTTAGTATTACAGGCAACCCTAAAATATTTCTGTTTGCTCATGACACTAACTTGGTAGTAAAGGATGTTGTGTACAACACTGGCTCGGTTTCAAACAGTGCAGTTCACGACATAAATTCATGGCTTGTAGTAAATAAACTAACCATAATCACAGTAAGACTCAGTTTTTACAGTTTCTAACACACAATTCAACAAAACCTGACGTTTTTATCTCACAGAACGGGCATATGATTAGTTAAACTGAACAGTTCAAATTTCTAGGTGTTCAGATAGATAGTAAAGTGTCGTGGAAAGCCCACGTTCAGGATCTTGTTCAAATTGTTAATGCTGCCATTTTTACTATTAGAACGGTATCTGAAGTAGGTGATCGTTCGACACGAAAATTAGTCTACTTTGCTTATTTTCATTCGCTTATGTCGTATGGTATTATATTTTGGGGTAACTCTTCCCATTCTAAAAGGATATTTTTGGCTCAGAAACGGCCGGTTCGGGCAATAAGTGGTGTGAGTTAAAGAACATCTTGTCGACCCCTGTTCACGAGGCTGGGTATTCTTACATTGGCCTCTCAATATACCTATTTCTTACTGTCATTTATTTTTAACAATACTATCTTATTCCCAAGAATAAGGAGCTTTCACTCAGTTAATACTCGGCAAAAATAAAACCTGCATTTGGACCGGACTTTCTTAACTCTTGTGCAGAAAGGTGTGTAGTATACTGCTGCATCCATTTTCCATAAGCTACCACTCGAATTCCAAAATCCTCGCGCTTTCAAATCGAAACTGAAGAATTTCTTCATGGGTCACTCCTTCTATTCAGTCGAGGAGTTACTTGAAAAATTAAGCTGATTCTTGTTGTAATGCTGATTGCGTTTACTTAAACTTATGGCTTGATTTTTTTCGGGTTCATAAACATTTTATTTTTATCAGTAATTACTTTTCTGTTGTAATTTCATGTGCTGATACGTTCCATGACCTTGGAGATTTGCTCCTCAATTGGGTCCTTTGGAACTTGACGTGTAAATAAAAATTAAATAAAAATAAAGGAGGAGACTTTTGGGAAAATATTATGGAGATCATTTTCGATGCATCTTCTCATGTCATCATCGCTCCCTCTCTCAACAGCGTGTTAGAGACTGGACCAAACCTTCTGTCAAAAATACTTGCTGTTCTATTAAGATACCGATTACATGCCGTGGCTGTTATTTGCGATTCAGAATCACAGAACTGTATGTTCCACGTCATTTAAAAAGGAACACAACAGTCCAGATGAGAATAACTACGACGTGGACCTCCTGGCGCCGCGTCATTTGAACTAAACACAAGTCCAGGAGGACAGCAACAACATAACTGGATTGTTTTCATAGGAAACTATGGCATCCGCCACTGTGACCAGCAGCGCCAGCATAATCAACAGGCGGCCTTTACATCGCCAATAGAGGAAGCGACGATCATAGCATTACTTGCTTACACGAGGTAAGGTGCAGGCAAGTAGGCCGGGCCGAATTCCTCCTCTGCTACAGTATTTATGCCAAAGCATGGCCACAGGCAAACAGTTCCAGCCAGCAGACCTGTCCGACTCATCAGCCAAACCAATTCGTAGTCCAGCCACAAATCCAGGAACACTTACCCTGCACCGTCCTCCAGAGCAACTAACCTGTTTACCACGAGACTTTGTGTCATCGACCATTGGCCTCGGGCTTGTTCTTCGTCTTCGCCAGCACTGTCCTCCAGAGCAGTCAGCCGGTCTACCACGAGCCTTCGCCTCATCCACCATGACCTCTAAAAATGGCTCTGAGCACTATGGGACTTAACATCTATGGTCATCAGTCCCCTAGAACTTAGAACTACTTAAACCTAACTAACCTAAGGACATCTCACAACACCCAGCCATCACGAGGCAGAGAAAATCCCTGACCCCGCCGGGAATCGAACCCGGGAACCCGGGCGTGGCCATGACCTCTGAAGACTTGGTATTCAACTAATAAACTTTATTATTGTGAACAGCGGACAGCAGTCCAGCAGTAGCCTATCCGCTCAGGAACATTAGACTACTACTTACAGTGACTGTGCTTCATTACAGATACTTAATCGATTAACAAAACTTTCAGTAACTGGATGACAGCCTATGTCGCTGTTTCAGTGTATTTATTTGTTGTTGTTGTTGTTGTTGTGGTCTTCAGTCCAGAGACTGGTTTGATGCAAATCTCCATGCTATTCTATCCTGTGCAAGCTTCTTCATCTCCCAGTAACTACTGCAACCTACATCCTTCTGAATCTTCTTAGTGTATTCATCTCTTGGTCTTCCTCTACGATTTTTACCCACCACGCTGCCCTCCAATACTAAATTTGTGATCCCTTGATGCCTCAGAACATATCCTACCAACCGATCTCTTCTTCTAGTCAAGTTGTGCCACAAATTTCTCTTCTCCCCAATTCTATTCAGTACCTCCTCATTAGTTATGTGATCTACCCATCTATTCTTCAGCATTCTTCTGTAGCACCACATTTCGAAATCTTCTATTCTCTTCTTGCCTAAACTATTTATCGTCTTTAAATCTATGCTCGATGTTAACAAACTTTTCTTCATAAACGCTTTCCTTGCCATTGCCAGTCTACATTTTACATCCTCTCAACTTCGACCATCAACAGTTATTTTGCTCCCCAAATAGCAAAACTCATTTACTACTTTAAGTGTCTCATTTCCTAATCTAATTCCCTCAGCATCACCCGACTTAATTCTACTACATTCCATTATCTTCGTTTCGCTTTTGTTGATGTTCATCTTATACCCTCCTTTCGAGACACTGTCCATTCCGTTCAACTGCTCTCCCAAGTCCTTTGCTGTCTCTGACAGAATTACAATGTCATAGGCGAACCTCAAAGTTTTTATTTCTTCTCCATGGATTTTAATACCTACCCCAAACTTTTCTTTTGTTTCCTTAATTGCTTGTTCAATATTCTGATTGAATAACATCGGGGATAGGCTACAATCCTGTCTCACTCCCTTCCCAACCACTGCTTCTCTTTGATACCCCTCGACTCTTATAACTGCCATCTGCTTTCTGTACAAATTGTAAATAGCCTTTCGCTAACTGTATTTTACCCCCGCCACCTTCAGAATTTGAAAGAGAGTATTCCGATCAACATTGTCAAAAGCTTTCTCTAAGTCTACAAATGCTAGAAACGTAGGTTTGCCTTTCCTTAATCTTTCTTCTAAGATAAGTGGTAAGTCAGTACTGCCTCACGTGTTCCAGTATTTCTACGGAATCCAAACTGATCTTCCCAGAGGTCGGCTGCTACCAGTTTTTCCATTCGTCTGTAAAGAATTCGAGTTAGTATTTTGCAGCTGTGGCTTATTAGACTGACAGTTCGGTAATCTTCACATCTGTCAACACCTGCTTTCTTTGGGATTGGAATTATTATATTCTTCTTGAAGTCTAAGGGTATTTCGCCTGTCTCATACATCTTGCTCACCAGATGGTAGAGTTTTGTCAGGACCGACTCTCCCATTTCATCTTCATATACATACTCTTCCCTTTCCATAATATTGTCCTCAAGTACATCGCCCTTGTATAGACCCTCTATATACTCATTCCACCTTTCTGCTTTCCCTTCTTTGCTTAGAACTGGGTTTCCATCTGAGCTCTTGATATTCATGCAAGTGGTTCTCTTTTCTCCGAAGGTCTCTTTAATTTTCCTGTAGGCAGTATCTACCTAACCCCCTAGTGAGATAAGCCTCTACATCCTTACATTTGTCCTCTAGCCATCCCTGCTTAGCCATTTTGCACTTCCTG
Source organism: Schistocerca nitens (assembly GCF_023898315.1). Taxonomy (NCBI): domain Eukaryota; kingdom Metazoa; phylum Arthropoda; class Insecta; order Orthoptera; family Acrididae; genus Schistocerca; species Schistocerca nitens. The sequence continues at coordinate 389,526,829 of NC_064617.1, forward strand.
TCGATCTCATTTTTGAGACGTCTGTATTCCTTTTTGCCTGTTTCATTTACTGCATTTTTATATTTTTTCCTTTCATCAATTAAGTTCAATATTTCTTCTGTTACCCAAGGAGTTCTACTAGCCCTCGTCTTTTTACCTACTTGATCCTCTGCTGCCTTCACTATTTCATCCCTCAGAGCTACCCATTCTTCTTCTACTGTACTTCTTTCCCCCATTCCTGTCAATTGTTCCCTTATGCTCTCCCTGAAACTCTCTACAACCTCTGGTTCTTTCAGTTTATCCAGGTCCCATCTCCTTAAATTCCCACCTTTTTGCACTTTCTTCAGTTTTAATCTACAGTTCATAACCAATAGATTGTGGTCAGAGTCTACATCTGCACCTGGAAATGTCTTACAATTTAAAACCTGGTTCCTAAATCTCTGTCTTACCATTATATAATCTATCTGATACCTTCTAGAATCTCCAGGCTTCTTCCATGTATACAACCTTCTTTCATGATTCTTGGACCAAGTGTTAGCTATGATTAAGTTATGCTCTGTGCAAAACTCTACCAGGCGGCTTCCTCTTTCATTTCTTACCCCCAATCCATATTCACCTACTATGTTTCCTTCTCTCCCTTTTCCTACTCTCGAATTCCAGCCACCCATGACTATTAAATTTTCGTCTCCCTTCATTTGGATTTTAATATTCTCGCCTGTGGCGGGGGCGTCTCTTTCGATCTTACACTGATATTTCGAGGTCTGTTGTAGCTATCATTTTCTGAACTGGATGGAGAATCACCTGATCTAAAAAATCTTTGTTTGTACCTCACACACAGGCAGATACGATGGCAGCTGCTTGTGATGTGTAGTGCATACTTGGCCCGTTTAGGGAGACCCTACAGTTCTGAACTCTATGGCCCAAGCCCAGGAAGCTATAGTATACCTTGTCACAGAAACTTCGCAGTCTCTGGTTCAAGCGTTCCACAGAGCCAGAGGACCACGATCTGTTCTGGGGAAAATTCCGTAAATTATGAGATGCGTTGAAACTCCGTGAGCAAGGCTGGTATTCTCAACCATCTCTGCCAGTCGATGGAATGATCCAAGTGTGACCTCGGAGCCCAAACAACAGGCATCGCCTGTTTCGATGTGTGCCTGCTATTGGTTATACGCTGATTCGTCAGTGTCTACCGGAATAGAGTCTTCAACATGAATGAGGCTCCCAGGCATGCGTACTGAGTGCATATGGTGTTCTTTCTTACCCCTTACTGCCATTCGCCTAAGGAGTATCATTAGTAGCCGTACGTCTGAACTGCCGGCAAGTAACGTGTACCTACTCTTTTATGTCTGCCTCTCGGCGCGTTTTAAAAGAAGTAAATTAAGTCTCACTGACACAGTTTCGGCTTCAGTGTAACATAGCACCTCGAAACTATTGGTTAGGGGGATGGGCGTAACACCCACAATTTTCCCTGGTCCCTCTCTCCCTTTTACAGGATGTCTAGGCCTGCCACTGACATGCGACTCAGTCAAGGTGGAAGACTAGGGAGAGATCCTCTGTTTCCCACAAAAGAGACATTATACATAGGAAAAGGATCGTGACTCTTGGTAACCATCCCAACACATCCATTCGCAGCAGCTTCCAATCGTTTGACAGTAGCAAGGGGGATTTTCAGCTCCTTGCAAACAGCCACTAACTCATTCCGTGCATTTGAATAGCATACACAGTGTGACTGCATTATGCCGGGTGCAGTACTTCACAGAACAGTAAACAAATAACTGTTAAGCGTGTTGATTATCTTTTAATTCACAGGTCATGTACACTACAAATATTATCAGCAGCCTTTTGGTACTGAAGCGATAAACAGCCAAAACTCTGTAGCTATTACGGGAACAGAAAAACTTGGTGCAAAATTTACTATTTCTTTGAAACGTTATTGAGGTTACGGTCGCAACAAATTCGAAATTACCATAATTTACGATGATTTTAGTCGATATAAACTTCTGTTGAAAGGGAAAATTGATGTGACACGATAGGTTAATCGTTTACAGTCACAAACGCTAATTTACTACTAAACAGTTTACACATTATGCTCGCAACTTATGAGCGTTATCGACAATTAATATACGTTTGAAAGCGTCCAAAATTTCTCAAAAATGCATCTTGTTTCATGTAATGTATAATTACAGAACTATTGGATCTGAACGATGATACTGTTCTGGAAAGTTTCTAAAAGTCACTGTTCAAGCTTGCAATTGACGATAAAGTTAAAGTTTAAAGTAAAACAACATGAACAACGGAATGTTAGAATCTAGGATTTTGAATCGAACTTATATGGATGGCACCGGCGGACTCACGCAAAGAAAAATTCGTAAGTAGAGTTATATACGTAAATAAACGTGCAAATTGCACGGAGTTTTTAGTTAGCTGATTGTGTGACAGATTCTACATGGGCATGCCAAAAATGAACACTGCAGCTTGTGTTTATCACAGTCGAAATTTAGAAAATCGTGGAGCACCAATAGACTAAATCCTTCGCCTGCGGGGCTAACTGCATTGTTGATCTATATATTTATTACGCAAGAGTCTGTACAGTGTGTGGTGGAGTGTATTTTGTGTCGACATTAACCACTATCTGGAGTTCCAGCCTCGTATGGAACGACCGAAAAATTATTGTCTGCCTCTACAAACGCGTTAATTTCTGTGATCTCATTCTCATGATCCCCGCTCGTGACACAGCACCGATGCATCAGAATTGTTGGAAAGTTCCCTCTTATACAGATTTTCCAAATTCATTCAGAAAAATTCTGATTTAATTTCTGTGAACATCACGGCCACAACTTCATGTAGCGACCTTTTACAGTCGTAGCAACACATCTCTTATTCCTTTTATGCCTGCTGTCAGCACTATCTGAGAAGAACTGCACAGGTCGCACTAGCCTCCTATACGTGTTTTAGTCCCGGCTGACGTCATTTGTTATTTCCATTTCATATCGCTTTAATATTACCCTTCGATATTAAAACTGTGTGTCAGGCTCTATAAGTTGATGGATCTCGTTTTTTTGGTTACTTTAGGATATTTTCTCTAGATTTCCGGCATTGTCTTGTATTTATACGTTTCAAGATAGCTACCATTCAACACAGCTTATACATTTCCTTACGATAATCCAACGAAGATAGTTTTCTGCGGACAACAGCATCATTAGCAGTTCTTATGACCGCAAATGATAAACCATAGAACGTTAGTGGTCTTCTTACGCTCCTAGAGGTTCACCCCACGCTACTTTCATTTCCGTTACACCTTCGCTGTCCAGAATGAAGTACATGAGATGGAAGTCCATAATACGTCAGGCGACTGTAAGCAGTGACTGGTAGTCGATCACTGTGAACCAAAGCAACAGACGTTCAATTAATATGGCTGAAGATGTGGATATAGTTTTCTGGTATGAAGTAGGGATTTTTCTTACTAATTAACTCACGAAGGAAAAAAAGATTTGATAACAGTATAAAGGTTCTGAGGACCAACTAGATATAACATCACGTGGGAAATGAAGAGTCATTTTCATGTTACGCGGAAACCGCGGCCCAGAGAAAAAAGTCGAAATCCAGCAATACTGTATTATTAAATTACTACCCCCAGATTTACAAAATGTTTACGCGGAAACGGAGAAAATACCAAATTTAGCTATAATCCGTAATCACCAAAAATTCACTTTACCACTAAAAACCTCTGATTTCGTTTTTTCGGCTTATCGTTCACTTCGAATTTCGATAACTCTAAGACACCGGTAGTGGTATTACAACAAAACTATAACTAAAACACGATCTATCATATGCCTCTAACGATCCCGGTATAAATTACTCAAAAATCGATGGCCAAATTGAACTTATAGGGGTGGTGAACTACTGCGAAATTTTAATACCTGTTGTCGCTTGCATTCTCCGTGAGTCGCAACTGCGATAACCCACCGTGAGGCAAGACGTGTCTCCAGCTTTATAAAGAAGACAAACTTTCTCTGTGAAAACCATAGAGTATATTGGCCATTTTAATGAACTGGACTCCCAATTTAATTTTAATCTACAATGACTTTTAATTAATGCAAAGAAAACACATACATATATTATCTAAAGCAAATGTTACTGAACGCTAGCCTTTGAGGAAACCTATAAAAGCTGTTTTCAATTCAAGTTCTGATCCGTGTACATATCCAGGATTTCAGTTTTACGTATTTCCTTGCCATCAGACACTACGATACAACTAATATTACAAATAGTACTTTTATTATTTATTGTTAAATATTCTGAGTGTGCTGAGTTCAAGGAACTGTGATTTTTTTTTCTGTGTTATGTGTTCGGCTATCTACTGACAACTATTTAATAATGTTTCTCATTATTTCATTTATTTTTCCTTCTGTTTTTTACGTATGTGTGACCTGCCGTGATTCTTGCCTCGTCAACAAAGAATACTATATCTGATTTATCGATGTAAAATGGGAGGTAATTTGTATAGTCAGTTACTTTCATATTCAATGGATTATTTTGCACGATAAATCGTAATGGTGCGGTTCGAGTCATTTTACATTCATGTCACAAATTTATTTGAAGAAATGGTTACACACTGAACACTTCTAAGTTGTTCCTTTTCTTTTTTTCTGTTTTGAAGAAAATGGAAAAGATATGGATATGTGGATATGGATATGTGTGTTAGTCATTCCTACTCACCACCTTTTACACATTACAATAACAGAAATTCTCCTATAAAATGAAAGGAATTTTCAAGTAGAAACTTTCTCAGATTGTTTTCAAATTTTGCTAGCTATCTGTCAGATATTTTATATCATGGGTAAGTGATCAAAAATTTTTACAGCCGCATTGTGCACTCCTTTTTGCGCTAAAGACAACTTTAATGTGGAGTAACGAATATCAATTTTTCTTCTGGTATCGTAATTATCCATAACAATGATCCTTTTGAAATGTAGTAGATTATTTGCAACAAACGTCATGAATGAATAAATATACTGTGAAGCAGTAGACAGAATGCCCAACTCCTTGAACAGTTGTATAGGAGATGATCATGGGTGAGCACCAGATATTCTTACAGCACGTTTTTGAGCATCGAAGACCTCCTTTCCTAAAGATGAGATACCCCAGAACATTATTCCACATGACATTACTGAATGAAAATATGCAGGATATGTTAACTTATTGCGTTACATTTATTATTGGTGTAGTACCTCTAGATGAGCAGAACTGATTATGACGTATCTCTTTAAAATTGAGGGTGTGACCTTTCGCAGAAAAACAGTCAATGATAACTTTTAAGAACATTGTTTACCATTTCTTCTGTTTCTGCACATATACTTGGATTGCTTATAATAAAAGTGTCATCTGCAAAAAGTACTAATTCTCCTTGTTGTGTATTAGACGCAAGGTTGGTTACATATATGAGGATAAAAAATGGGCGTAAGATTGAGCCTTAAGGAACCCAATATATGATTTCTCCGCAGTCAGAATTATCTTCCCAGAATATATTGGTTGAATCAGTAAGTTTAACTTTCTGCTTGATTTTTGTACGATATCACATTGTCCATTAGTTGTCTACATTATCAGTGTATCTAGGAGAATACAGTGAATCTCACAGTCAAATGCCTTAAACAGGTCACAGAACATAATAGCTGGTACTATTTCATTATTTAATGCATGTAGAAACTTGTGAGTGAACATGTAATTGGCATTCTCAGTATAGCAACTCCTTTGGAATGCTAATTATTATTTGCTAAGGTGAGATACTATTTCAGAATACATCACATTCTCACAGATTTTGGAAAATGATGTCAACAGTGAAACAGGTAGGTAGTTATTGACGTATTTCTTGAAGAGGGGTTTAACTAGGGTATATTTCAATCTCCGTGGAAAAAGCCCATGCGTTAGTGATGCATTACATATTTCAGATAAGGCTGGCCTTATTATATGAGAACAACTTTTTAGTACTCTACTACAAACATCATCACCCCAGATGAGCTTTTATTTTTGAGACAATGTACAGTTTTCTTAATTTCGGGAGGAGAAGTTGGTGATACGTTCGAATGATTAAATTTTATGAGAGTTACTTTTCCAGCTTACATTTTCCTCTTGAACTGTTTGTCCTTATGCTTTCTACTATATTTAAGAAATGATTATTAAATACATTTGCAACCTGTGAGTGATGTTTTATAACCCTTCCATTCATTTCGATAGTGATGTTATCTTGTTCTGTGGCCGGCTATCCTGCCTCTCGGTTCACAACATTCCACACAGATCTCATTCTGGAAACATCCCCCAGGCTGTGGCTAAGCCATGTCTCCGCAATATCCTTTCTTTCAGGAGTGCTAGTTCTGCAAGGTTCGCAGGAGAGCTTCTGTAAAGTTTGGAAGGTAGGAGAAGAGGTACTGGCAGAAGTAAAGCTGTGAGTACCGGGCGTGAGTCGTGCTTCGGTAGCTCAGTTGGTAGAGCACTTGCCCGCGAAAGGCAAAGGTCCCGAGTTCGAGTCTCGGTCGGGCACACAGTTTTAATCTGCCAGGAAGTTTCATTCCACACAGACTTAAGCCTGTTGTCAGAATTATGATTTCTGACATTATGTGCATGTTCATTGATTTTCTATTAACCTTTATTAGTAATTTTGCGTAGTTTTCATAGTGTTCAACCACTGCAGGATCTCTACTTGTTCTTGCCAAAAAATACACATCCCTTTTCTTTTCACATTATACTTTAATTCCTGTAGTGATTCATGGTTTTACGTGGCTATTTAATGTCCTTTCTGATTAGCTTATGCATAAACCTATTTTCAAATAACGATATGAATTTGTTATGGAATAGATTAAATTTTAAGTTAGCAATTACTTCATTATAAATTTCATCCCAGGTCATCTCTTGTAAACTGTTGTTAAAAACATTTACCCCGAAGGAATTAATTATTTTAACAGATTTCCACCGAGGAGAGTCCACACTTTAAGGTACTATGTTATTTTTCCTAACTGTGCATCTTGATCAGAGAGAGCATTTGGTGCGAATTGTGCCCTCCACCACGCACCGCTTGATGGCTAGCGGAGTATATATGTAGGTGTACATGTAGACTAAACAGTTGTTTCCTTGCTCTGAGCTTCACCAAAGAAAACTTTATCAGTTGGGGTTGTCTGGCTTTATCCACCTATGTTGGAAAAATGGGTATAAGATCAAATTGTGGCATCCAAAACAGGCTTCCAGATCACTTTTCCTTCCAGAATTCTGTAGGAATTTCACACTGAAGTCACACAGACTATTAATTGTTGCTGCTGTTTGACAGACAGCACAGTAAGGGATCCAGATTCATCATAAACAGTTCAAAATTTCCCAATGGGGATTGATATATGTCTACAATTAAAAGTGAACTATTTTCCAGTATTAAGTCTCAAGCACACACTACTACGTGCTGTTCACTACAAAATCTACTTGTCTCCATGTTTTCGAACTTGTGCCCTATCTTTATATATGTAACAACTTCTCCCATATTACTTCTGCATGAGTAATCTGCTAGAATGTAATGTTTTATATGTAACTTACCTAACCCTGTAGTTATGTGGTACCCAGACAGGCACAAAATGTCTATCTTTTCAGAGCTCTCTAAACTGTCCAAACAGATGAGAAGCTCTTCTGCTACAGTGTCTTGCTTCGTTTGACAGTACCCTTTCCCTTCCCCACCCCATATATTATCTGCAAAAATCTCAGCCAACCTATCTTTCCCTCTCCTGTTCAGATGTAGGCCATGTTTAGTATACACCCATCTCTCAATTGTAGCAACAGACACTGCACTCATGTGAGATACATGAAAACTAAAGCAGCGATAAGATTGTAGGCTGTGGAATGTCAGCTGTAACAAGACGATCTGTCATGAAAAGTATGAGATCTGTCGAACATGAACTGGTGAATTTTGTAAGTTAAACACCAAGTGAACCACTTACTCCTTGTACATTGAAAGTCATAAATATTAAGTTTATCCAAAAGAAAATTTCATTTACATAGTGCCTTACACGAACCACAGAAGATCCCAGTTAGGTGAAATTAAGTTATGTATGTATTTTAATATACTATCGGTGAAATGAAATTGCTAGTGGAGAGGCCCTTCTGGAACAGTGATTTAGAACTTCAAATATTCTGATATACTCAACAATTAGTAAGTACTTTATGTTTTTTGAAACTTTTTAGAAGGAGTTAATGGCCTTTAATGTATCTGGAAAGATATCTCATGAAGGTGCTGCATTACTATACGCCTAAGTAAAGTAGTTATATCAGATGAATATGCTCTTAAAATTTTGAAGTAATATCAACCATATGAATTGTTTTTTGCTTTTAAGATATTTAAGTTCTTCCTCATTTTTCTGGAAGAAGTTGAGTTATTTCAAATTATTCGAATGTTTTGTGTAGACATTCTATCACTCACTACAAAGATTTTTCTTTTGACCTGACTGTACAGAGTTCCTCTGTAATTTTTAGAAAATAAAGTCTAATTACGTATATATTACATGAGAGTGAAGAGTCTAGTTACATGTTTGTTTTCATGGATCATTTTGTCATTATCTTTCATTCCTAGAGCATGTTATTTCTTTGTAGTTCTCCAACCTTCGCTTCTGACTACGCCCCTGCACTGCGTAAGGTGGTCATGTCATTTTAGTTTTTGTATGTTATCGATGTGCACGTGAGAGAGAGAGAGCAAGTTGCGTCACTATTAAACAATCTTTGGTCTTGTCGTGGCACAGTCTTTGCCTTTGATACATTCTTAGTTGAAGGAAGGTAGGTGAAGATTGTATTCTGTAGTGCTATATTGACCTGTGATTGTATCTGTTAGATGAAGAAAGATTTATTGTAAAGGACAGCTAGGATGAATAAGACGTATGTATTAGAAATCGAAGAGAATATAAATTTTGAAGAATGTTATTAATTTTTGAAGAGAAGAAGCTTGAGGTAAGACTGCAGCACTGCACAGCTAATCTCTCAAAATGATTATTGTTAGCTAGTTAGTTTTGGACATTTGCTAAGAGCTGAGAGAAAGATCACCCCAACTTCCCTGATTCATGCATTAACATATTAATTGATTAAGCTGTTTGATATTTATAAAAATTCTCTGTTAACTTTGTACCCTCTTTAAATCATTGTTCACTTAGTTAAGCATAGTATGTTCAGACATGTGTTACATGTGAAGATCACGAGAAGCTTTACTCTGCCTTTTTGAATACATATTTCATTCTAAAATCGTTGTCATGGAATATCAATTCTTAGGAATAGTTACCTTCCCCATCCCACTGTTTATCATCACACATTATCACATCTCACAATTTGAATTTAGTTCGGAAATTTTATTTAGAAATAGAAATCAAGCTTAGCCGCTGCCTGCTTGCATGCTGTTTTACTATTGTGTTTTCGAGAAATCTGCAACAATTTTGTCAAGACGCGCGGTAAGTGGAAATTTTGATTGGGCTCAGATAATTGTTTTACTTCAGTCGTGCATTTAATATTCTGTTTAGTCAAAGGTTAGCATACGAATCTAAGTTGGATAACTGGTAATATGTAGACTTTTATAGAGTGGGAGGTAAAGTTGATCTAAATTTCATACAGAAACAAGTATAGCGGGGAGGTTGCAACTGTTTTGATTTAATTTTTCAAAATATTTAATATCTGACAACATACAACTTTTTTTTTACTTTTTATAGGTCAATATAGAACAGTGCTGTCCATGGTATGAAAGCTGTTGAAAATCTGTCCTTATCGTATTAAAGGCAGGCAGAAAGATTCTTGGAAGTGCATTAAATTTATAATTTACAGCTAGTGCCTTATATACCTCATTCCAACTAATACTTTTTTCTTCTGTAGTGTCTGTTGTGAGATCGTTAATTATTCTAACTTTTTATTAGCTCATTCTTTGCTGTTATTGTAAGCTATTATTTAGGTGCAAAGCGTTTAAAGAGGTATTTCGTAGGAGGCAAAAAACACTAAGAATTCGATTACGTTTCGTATTCGTCTACAGCCGTCCATTTAAGATCACTTCTGTCTGTAAATTTTTAGTTACGTGGTGTTCACGTAACGCAGTGTTAAAAGTAACGATCATATACAGGGTGATTCCATGACGACTATATAAACTTTCAGGAATGATGGCGAAGGGCAAATGTGTCAGTTTGAGGTAAGGGACCTTGGTCCAGAAATAGCCAAGTCGGAAGTTATAATCAAAAATCATTCTGATACCTCTGACACTGGAACACATGTACTGGTCCTGTTGCTGCTAAGATTGTAGGGTAAGGTACGTATGAATCAAAACAGGAAAAAAAACCTTAGTAAACACAGGCTCAAAATGCATACCTTGAGGGCTATAGTATTTGTTCATTTTCAATACTGTGAAACACATCTCTTCTGCCGAACTAGTGCAGATAGTTCTAAATGTATGCATTTTGGAGTTCATATTCAGTGGACGTTTTCTGCTTGTTTTCATCCTTACTACCTACTCCAAAAATATGTAAACCAAAGAGCTTGCAGTAGAAGAGATGTCTTTTTACAGTGCAGAATATGCTCATAGACCTTAAGGTATGCATTTTAGAGTCCATGTTTACCAGTTTTTTTTTTATTATTTTGTTCTGTACTATCACCTCTGATAGTTTCGTACCCCACAATCTTAACAACAACAGTACCAGTGCATGTATTCCACTATCAGAGGTATGAGAACGACTTTCTCTCAAACTGTCGACTCGGTCGTTTCAGACCAGGGTCCCTTACTCAAATCGATACTTTACACTCCTCCATCATCCCTAAAAGTAACATCTGTTGTGGTAAGGCCTTACACCTACTCAGCCAGCAACCAACGACACAGACTGGTTATCTGGTTATACGGTCAAGGACCTCGCAGGGGACAGCTTTAGAGACCACAGAGAAAGGATGACCGCACTCTACCTGGCCAGCGGCTGGCAACCCAAACGTCGCCAGCGGTCACTGGCCCCACAGAACTTTTCTCCTCTGCGGATCATCTGTCCAACAGTATTACCTGCAGTATCCTGGCACCCAGGCAGTATTTAGGCAGGCAACCTGGCTACGTTGGCCGTGTTCACTCTGAGTGAGGACTGACTAATCTTTTCATTACGAACAATCATTTTTGTACCGCTGGCCGAAACGACATGAGTTACAAAAGGTATGTAGAAGCTATAAGGGCCCTTATAACATTATAATGGCAGGGCAAGCGAATTTTATTTACGGTATACTACACTTCTAAGAATCACAGATGCTTGACACTTCTTTCAACTTAGTTACTAACGTTCTGCGAATCGTTTAATTTCTTGACAACAGAAATCCTCTCCATGGTCACAGAACCATTCGAGAACTACTGTGTGAACGTCCCCTCTATACGTTTTTTCAGCATACTGAAAAAATGGAAATCATAGAGTGCAAGAACTAGAATGAATGGAAGATCAGCATCCCCCACGTCTGTGCAGCCTTGGTCTAATTATTGGCATCATTTTACTACAAATGGACGCGACACTGCATTTCGTCCATATACCGCCAGAATTTCATGGTGAATATCCTCCTCAGTCCTGCTGTCTCCTATGGGGGACATAACACATAGCATTATTTGAAAATTTTTCTCTCAACTCGTATCACGTTGGCAACACTAAAAAGTGTTTTTGAAGGAAGTTCAGAGATGGCAGCACCTCATGCAATAGCAGTTCATCATCGTTGTGTTGAATCATATTGTTGTTAGGCAGAATAGAAAATGGCTGACAGAAGAAAGCGTGTTTTCAGAGCAGAGGCTCTTTGTAAGAATTTTATTACTACTTTATTCTATTTTAGTCAATATAATTTATATGGGATAATATATAGTCAGAGAGTAATTATTTAAAATTATAATTTTAATAATTTTACAGTTGTCTTTGAAAAATGTATTGAAATTCTAGTGTATCCAGTAGGAGACATCAGGAATTAGTGTAATGTATAGTGTGATTTGTCAACAAAGTATATTTCATCTTTTTTTTACAAAAATAATATTTTAATTGTTCATTTTATATTCTGTGGTGAATATTAAAGCACTCCGTCTTCAGGCCACGAGTGGCCTACCGGGACCATCCGACCGCCGTGTCATCCTCAGGGGAGGATGCGAATAGGAGGGGCGTGGGGTCAGCACACCGCTCTCGCAGTCGTTTTGATGGTATTCTTGACCGAAGCCGCTAATATTTGGTCGAGTAGCTCCTCAATTGGCATCACGAGGCTGAATGCACCCCGAAAAATGGCAACAGCGCATGGTGGCCTGGATGGTCACCCATCCAAGTGCCGATCACGCCCGACAGCGCTTAAATTCGATGATCTCACGGGAACCGGTGTATCCACTGCGGCAAGGCCGTTGCCGTGGTGAATATTAGATTAATATTAATTATGTTTCAGGAAATTGTAATCTACAGGCGAACAGTTTTAAAATTTTTAGGCCTAATTTCGATTATTTTTCAGATTCAAAGGCATTTGAAGATTTCGTAAATGAATAATTTGATGGAGATGTTAGTGAACTGGAGCTCTCTGATGATGGGTACGATGATGATGGTGATGATTATGATATCTGTACATATCCGATTACCATGTTATTAATTAACAGGACTTAGATATAGCTAATGTAGATGAAGACGAAGCTGAAGACAGCAATTATAGCAGATCTGAAAGAATCTGCTTTAGTAAATCTACCACCGGCAGAACATTTTGGAAGAAGACTTTGGATTTTTTCCCTTACCATCAGCACCTGAACACGACGAACAAGTGGTAGTCGGTGTGAACTTACCACCTCATGTCTATGTGAGTAAATATCTGCCAGATAACATTTTTAGCACCCTTACCGAATATAAAAAAAGAAACTATATTAAAAATACTAGGAGAGAGCGGAAATGTATTTTAGATGAAATGAAAAGGTTCATCTCTCCAACAGTGATGATGTCATACTTGTGCTTCCCTAGGATTCAGATATATTGGGCCAAAGATACTAGGGTGGAAGGTATTGCTAAAAAATTTGCTGTATCAGATATGTGTAACTAACTCTCTCAAGTTCTTACTAAAACTTGACATGTTTTGGTATGAGAAATATACTTATCGAGCTCTCGTATATACATGTGTGTGACTGTATATCTATTTTAGATGAATTGTATTTTTCTTCTATATATGCTGTGTAAAACCTAGATTGTCAGAGTAATAACTGTACAATATAGTTGTCAGAGCCAGCTAACTAGCCACAGCATTAGTAATATCCAGAAGTAGGACTATCAGTTTTTTGACATATGAAAATAGCTGCATTCAGTTTTTGCTTCCGCTTAAGTTCTCCTTTTCTTATTCCGATATCTGGCTGTGAACGTGGAAGTGGTTCTTTCCTGTTATTAGGCCGAAATACATTACGCTGTAATCTTAACACAAAGTGTATTTCCTTAAGAAAGCTTTACTTTCCTTGTTTCCTGTGAGATGAATATAATCTTATATGTATTTCTTTGTTGTTTTTTTTTCTATTTTCAGTGGTCCCATCGAAAAGACTGAGGGAGGATTGTTCGGTATTATAACAACCGGACGCTTTGCGTGTTCTTTCGTTATTTATTACTCATTTCAAAGCCGAACCATTCTGAGATTTCTTTACCGATCGTTTTCTCATTATCACTTAAATTTTTAAGTAAGAATTTTTTGAACCGATCGATCATTTATCACCAAACAATGGCCTCGTCGATCGCCTGAATGTTCTGATAAATAAAGTCGCATGATTTTCTTTTGATGATGAATTATTTCATAAATGAATGCTGACTCACCTATTGGAGCGCTCTCTTTCTCACCGCGGTATTCGATCTATGCAGATTTTCTTAGTATTCATAATATTTTCATATCGTTACCTAGTGAGAAAATTTTTTGTTGAAATATCTCAGTGTTTAGAAAAAGGAGGAACGCTCCACTACGTAACAAGAGGGAAGTTACGCTGTAATCTTCACAAAAATTGTATTTCCTTAAGAAAGCTTTACTTTCCTTGTTTCCTGTGAGTTGCATATAATCTTATATGTATTTCTCTGCTTTTTTTCTTTTTTCAGTGGTTCCATCGAAAAGACTGAGGGAGGATTGTTCGGTATTATAACGACCGGACATTGGACACAGGTTGCTAGGGAAAGGAGACCGTCTCGACAGGAGGAAGGCAGAGGGTGCACATGAACAATAATTTGGGTACAGGACCCCATCAGGTGCGTGAATTAATATAGGAAAGCCACTGAAAACGTAAATCAGATATTTCGAACGGAGGTTTGAATCATATTAGTCCCAAAATCGAGTCAAATACCTTTTATTGTAATTATTTGTACCGTTATTTGCTATGGTCAAATTAAGGTCTTCGGTTCATCTCTTCAATTACACCAGACAACCTACGTTTTACAATGCAGATGAAAGGGGTCAGGAAAAAAGGTAAAGAAGGAATTAAATCGTGTACAGGACTTCTGAGACAACAGAGTGGGTGTATATGGGCTCAGTGAGAAGTGAGGGAAAAGATACAGTAATTTTAGGAGGGGAGCCCTTTTTGTTTGAAACTAGGAAAAAATGTAATTTGTCTAAGTCATCCCGCCATTTACTTTACAGCCGACGCTTGCAATGCGGAAGTACCTTGTGTAAGCACTTGAGGCGTGGTGAGTGGGTGGGGGGTAATAATAGTAGCTTAGACTGTAACGATAGTAAGTTTCATAGCTGTGGTTGTTTGTGACTCCCAAATACTATATTTGGGAATACATATTTAGAACAGTGATTAGCGAGAAGCCGACAATGCGATATGGAGGTGGAAATTGCACCTTCTCATAAGTAAGTAGTATAGTCCTTTGGAATAAGGAGTAATATTAGCATGCAGTGGTATACAAAAGGGCACGAGCTTGTGCTGTTTATTTTATAATGACATCAGCTTCGACAGAATGCTATTCTCTAATTTTTCCTCCTAATATTTAGATAGTCACAGCGTGGTAAGACATATAATCGACCTTCGGGATGATTTTTATTCGTGTTTGTAGTTTTCCTCATATTTGTTTATCCACTCATTCTCGAGATGATTCTCAGTTCAAATAGCCAACACAGCGTTGGACTACAATCAAAGCAGTGTATGTTATAAAGCAAGAGTAGTGATCCAGCGTTCCACATAATTTCACAGCTTTCAGTCACATTTACAATAAAATACATAAGTTGTAATAAGCAGCCTTGGAATAAATTGTTACAGAGATCATTAAGTTTTGCAAATATTTTCACAGTAGAGTATTCAGTCTGTACACCAAGAATTGGATAATTAAATAATAATCCTAATTACACGGATCTGTTTCGTCTATGATGCAAGACTTGGCAAAGCTTAAGACTGAAACGAATTTGTTAAGAACACTGGAGCATCACTTCTGCAAGCAGAAAGTAAAAGCGAACGATGGGTCTCTAAAATAATTTTAAAAAATCAAATACAAACCGACATGAGATTATCCGCAATATGTAGATCTCAGGTCACAGGTTCTTTACACTACAGTGGTTGTTTCTTTGCTTATCTATCGAGGTCAGCACGCACTCGACCTGATTACAATGTTTGCAAGTTGGGTAATACAGTTCCTTACCGGCATCGCGTGCTCCTGGCGTCGTATCTCGGCCGCTGTATGCTAATGCTTGGATGACCACTCCGCTACTAGCCAGTCTGAAAACACTTTCACGGTTTCGAAACCATCGATTTGGCATTACACGAAACCTGAACGCTTGAGTAGAAGGCCTCGACGGGATTCCGTTGGGCGGCCTCTTTTCTGAAGCCTTTCCAACTCTCACTGTACGTCTCAGTTGGATTTTCGTCTCTATAAGATTTACAAAAGAATCGGCACAGAATTTAGATTTATTACTTAATACATATACTGAAAATGCAACAGAGACAGTGCGCCTCCAATGAAATCATTTAATTAGTAAATGTAAGTAAAAATCAGATGCATCGACTCGCAATGCTACACAACAGTGAATACATGTCCAGTCCTTCCCCCTCCCCCTCCACCACCTTTCCTTCGTCCTAAGACTCTAAACAGCGACAGCAGATATACTTCAATTTTCTTTCCATAGGAAAACGTAAATTCTTCTTGATGAATTTTAAGTGTCAAGTAAGTATGGCGTTTGCTGTTCGGTTAGCAGCCGATCTTTGTTTTACAGCTGGCAGTATTCGTTCAAATTAAAAGTAAGGCATTACGTAACAACAAGAGAATCCATATTCTATTACTTTCTTATTGTTCTGAACTTGCACTGTGGCGATGGTTACAGCAGAAATCTTTCAAACCATCTGTGCTATTTCTTTCACTTAAATATTATTGCAGGACTCAAGTATTTTGATGCTCAAGGTGGTTAATCAGGATATTTGTAACACACAGCTATTTGTGAAAATTAGTTAAAACTTGTAGCAACCGGAGACTTCTTGATCACTAGAATCAGCACAAAGGCAAAATTATATATCTATTGTGACGTGCCGGCCGAGGTGGCCGAGCGGTTCTAGGCGCTACAGTCTGGAACCGCGCGACCGCTACGGTCGCAGGTTCGAATCCTGCCACGGGCATGGATGTGTGTGATGTCCTTAGGTTAGTTAGATTCAAGTAGTTCTAAGTTCTATGGGACTGATGACCTCAGAAGTTAGGTCCCATAGTGCTTAGAGCCATTTGAACCATTTTTTATTGTGACGTAGCGACAGTGTAATTGGTAAATGATCCTTGTGACATTCGCCAGAAGTGGTTAAAAATCTTACCTCAGGATTACTCTAGTTGTGGACTCCTGCAAGAATAACTGTCGTAACCACTCCATCACCTTTTTCGCTGTTATTTAATGTTCACGAAGAGAAAATTAGTAACGCGTGAACAACTGGAAAATATTCATGATATGTCCTGGGATATGGACCATTGTTACAGAAGGCAGTTCTTTGATGAATAATGGCGATGGCAGCTTGGACAGGCAGCAACCGATGATTCATTCGAAGAACGAATAAGATGTAAAAGATCGGTACAGAAGAAGAACTTTACGTAGCACGAGAAACAACGCTTCATATCTGCAAGAGTGAGGAATACAGAACAATACCAGACATTTGATGTCAGAGAGCTTGCGCCATCAGTTATACTCTTATCGTTCCCCGACACTGCCCGCTCCAGGATGATAAGGAGCTGAATAGACCAGTAGGCCTTCGTTCCCTTGGGTTACCATGTCAGTGGGTTCATCCGTTGTCTTGGAACAGTAACTGAAGGCAGAATCCTTTTCCGTCCCCTGATGCACTCTCAACATTAGCGTTGGAAATTCAGCAGTAAGACGTATCCGCCACATTCTCTCCAGAACCCTAGAATTAGTTGCTTATTTGGAAAAGGGAATTCTTGCTTGCCTAAAACAGTTTGTGGTAAATGTTTACTATTTGGTCATCATCTGACACGTAGTCGCCTATGAATGTACTCTTCCTGTCCGTAAATGATTAGTTCGGTCCTCAATAACTGAAATAAGGCTGGATCTGCATCAGAATCTTCGAAATTGCAAAACGTCCGGTAGCAAAGTAGGGCCTGTTTCTTGGGCATCATTCAACGACAAGTAATTGAGCTCATGTGATGAACTATTGGAAACGATTTCGCGATTTTATGACTTACCCTGATGTGCTATGAACATATGTCCTCCGGCCGGAGTGGCCGTGCGGTTCTAGGCGCTACAGTCTGGAACCGAGCGACCGCTACGGTCGCAGGTTCTGCCTAGGGCATGGATGTGTGTGATGTCCTTAGGTTAGTTAGGTTTAATTAGTTCTAAGTTCTAGGAGACTGATGACCTCAGAAGTTAAGTCGCATAGTGCTCAGAGCCATTTGAACCATATGTCCTCATGCTTAATAACGTGATGATACTCCTTTGAAACGCATTACAGCAGCGATGCAGGTGACATGTATTCGACAAGTGCTAGTTAGGTTTGCGGAGGTACAGGGTACCAGAGGTCTAAGCACAGCACACGTGATTTTCGAAATTACGGATCGGTGGTTTGTGATCGCGGAGTTGGCGTCCGATAATGTTCCAGATGTGTTCCATCGGGTCCGGATCAGACAAATTATGTGACCAAGACATCAACTTGAGTTCAGTACTACGTACCGCAAACCACTGTAGCATATTCTGGCCTTGTGACACTGGCAGCTATCCCGCTGTATGATGATACTGCCTTCGGCGAAGACTTCAGGTATGAATGGATGCAGGAAGTCTGCAGTAAAGTTCACGTTGTCCATGTGTCTTGGAGCTTTCGATTACTGCCACAGGTCCCGTGGAAGCCCAGGTGAATGACCATACAGCATAATACTCCGCCCTGCCTTTCCTCCTCCACAACCCGGCCTCTATTTCGATGTTCTATCAATGCGAAATACCCAACGTGTCTACGAGGTACAGGATACGACACGCAATGATGTAGCAAAGCGTAAGAAAACTGGTCGCAAATATATCCTAACAGACACTGACGGGAGGAGAGTGTCAATTCTTATCAATGACAATCGATTAGACCAATGATCGTCAAACTGCGGCCCGCGAACCGGATGCGGCCTGATTCAAATATTCGTGCGGCTCGCGACCCTCAGCCGTATTTTATGATAATATGCATTTAGGAACTAACAGCCGAATCCAAAAACGTCAAGTAACATTAGCAGCTTCTTAAGAGCGTAGTGCTCCTGCTCCATAACAAACAAAAATACCTGTAGAGAGAGTACCATTTCAAGATGTGTTCAATTCTAATTAACGTTGGTGAATTCAGCAGCTTACCTCAGGAGCAGAGGGCTAAGTAGCACGGCCACTGTAGGTCTGAAGGATGTGAGAGGGGGGGGGGGGGGAGGGGAGCTTTGTTGTCTTCATTACTGATTACACACGAGCATGAGTGACTTGTACAGATCTGTTGCTATGGTATAAATTTTGACATGAAAGTAACATGGATCTGTGAATCCGTATTACATAGAAGGTGCTCTTCAAATGCGGTAGATGTTTGTACACGGTATATAAAACTGAATTAAGGCTGTCGTAATACTATGTAATGAGAGGAATGAAAATGACATTCAAATCATTTGTGATCGTGTGTCATATTGCATAATGAATTTAAATATAAGAACAATTACTGTCATTATTCAATTAATCATGCACTCACACAGATAACACAACGACACTTCGTCAGGTAATTGAAGTACCATAACTTCGGGAACGCTGTGGATGGCAGCAGTCTGAAACAGACAACAGTCGACCCGAAGTGTTCCGAATGGCGCCAACTTTCAACGGGACCCGGTGGTCAACTTAGTACAACTAGTCTATTGGGGCCTTATAACATACTAATTTATGTAGGTTAGCAATTAATAATAAGAATGGCACATATGCGGTCCGAGATGCCGCCCCACAGTGTCACTATTGGCTCTTGAGCAAAGAAGTATGACGACCACTGGTTTAGAACCCCGACAGAAAATGCTGTTGTCAGTGAAAGTAGATCATCTCAACCAGTTTTCGGATGATCATTGCCAAGGGCGTTGCATGCAGTGCATATTTGGAGGGGATACCTCGCAAAACAGGGCACTGCTCAAGGCGGTACATAAAGCTTCATGTCATCAGTGAACCAAACAGAAATTGAGCAGAAGCTCTCTGGGGGCAGTGTGGTCAGACGAGTCACGTTATTGCCTCTTTTCAAATGATGCAAGGCGCCAACGCAGCAACAGCAGAATGAAGCACATAACACCCAGTGTGTGACGTGTGTAGCTCAAGCCAGAGGGTGTTCTGTTGTGTGTCGTCTCGCGTAACCGTGTTGCCCTTCCTTATACACCTTCACGAAGTGTATGCCGTGGATACCCCCATCTTCCAAGATAACAACTGCCTCGCTTACACTACTGCGCACAAACGTTTCTGCTTAGGCAAACACTGGCGTACACCTTCTGGCCCGCTAAATAAGCGGATCTTCATGGCGTACAAGTTGTCTGCGACTGTTTAGGGGAGTGGGTGAAACGAAGGAATCAACATCCTCGCTATCTGGTAGCTCTACGGGAAATAATCATCAATGAATGGCTTCAGCTACATATGCCATATCTGAAAAAACTTGTACACTCTTTTCCTCGTCAAATCGAGGCCCTTATCGTGGTATTAGCGTGATGTCTTCTAGGGGGACTATTTTTTTTTGGGGGGGGGGGAGGGGGGGTGAGATTACTATGTGCCTTACACGGCCTACGTCGTGCTAACTGGAGCCAGAAACTGATACATTCTTTTGGAGCATTACAACGTTCTCTCTGGCGTAGCATGGATGCCACGTGTGTCCACATGGTATCGTGAAAGTCTCACTAACTGAATAAATAGCATGAATGACATAGCTCTTAAGCTCACTCGTTCCATATAATGCATAATGATCAGTCGCACCTAAGTATCACAGTTTTTTTGTCATATCGCCGGCCGCTGTGGCCGAGCGGTTCTAGGCGCTTCAGTATGGAACCTCGCTGCTGCTACGGTAGCAGGTTCGAATCCTGCCTCGGGCATGGATGTTGTGATGTCCTTAGGTTAAATTAGGTTTGAGTAGTTCTAAGTCTAGGGAACTGATGACCTCAGATGTTAGGTCCCATGGTGCTTAGAGCCGTTTGAACAATCTTTGTCATATCAGAATAAATTTCACGTGGTTAGGGAATCAACACGAAATCATCATTTGAAGGAGTCGGCAGGACGTGTTTATTCCTAAATTTGCAGAGATCGGTGTATGATATCAACAGCAAGGCAGGAGAAGATAAATCTCTAAATATTTACTAATATGCTGTTTAAGACATTCCATAGTTAAAAACTGCTTGAATGTTCTTGGCCGTTGCGCCGAATGGTGTTACGGGGACTGCACAATATTTCTACGAGGCAGTAGCTCGTCATCGCCAGGTACGACTGCAGCTTATCTTCGTAGTCCTTACGCAACATGTATGTTGGTGGTAGTAGGATCGCTCTGCACTCGGCTGCAAATGCTGGTTGTCTAAATTTTCTCATTAGCGTTCCTCAGAAAGAACGCCGCCTGCCCTCTAGAAATTCCCACTTGAGATTCCGAAATATCCCCATAGTACACTCATGTTCAGAAAAAAAGAACACCTTTAACGAGTAGAGATAACAGGACATGTACATTTGTATGTTCTGCAGAAATGATTAGCATTTCAGTCACCTCGGTTCAGCACATGTCCTGTTGCCTTGTAGACACAGGGTCCACCATGGGCCCTGACAACTTGTTCAACGAGTGATGGCATCGGCGCGTGTAAGTCGTGAACGGCGTCCTGGTATAGCCATCCATGCTGCATTCACCTGATTCACCTGGTTCCAAAGTTCATCGGTTGTTGGCATTGGTTCACAGCGCTGCACCCGTCATTTCACCACATCTCACACATTTTCGATTGCGACAAGTCCGGTGATCTGGAGGACCAGGGCAAAAGGCTGACATAGTGTGACACGAAGAAGGCACGTGTTCGTACAGTAACATGTGCCCTTGCATTGTCTGCAGAAAGGGTATGGCTACAGATCACAAGATGTCTTTCATGTAGGTCAAACTGGTCACGGTGCGCTAGAGACGCAGCAACTGCGATTTGTAGTTGTATCCAATAGCACCCCACCCCATAAGGCCTTGAGTTGGCGCTGTAGGTCTTGTGCGAATGCAGTCACTGTGATGCTTCTCCCATTGTCTACGGCGAACCAAAATGCGGCTACCATTTTCAAAGAAAAAGAACCTGCGAAACACTCATGCCATCCCTGTCTTCAGTGACGTCGTTGCATACACCACTGCCGTTGACATGTTTCTGCCCATTCGTCCAAGGCATGCGCAGAAACGGACGACGCGCACATAACCCATGCTGACGGACTGTTACCCCGGACACCGTACGATGTGTTACCCTGTTCTCCAGAGCCGAGGGGGACCTACAGCTATCCTGCAATGTCATTCCGATGTGGTATCGATCTTTTATGGAGTGGTCTGGGTGATGCGACGTGACTCATCTCGTGTTCCACGGCTTTCCGTGAACCATTCTGGACACGCCCGTTGATATACCGGACAGAGGTATCACATACTCTCATACCAATAATGAGCCCTCTTTTAAACTCACTGATTTGACACTACAGTCCGCGCATACGTCTGCTCAAGTCACACTGATCCTTTACCTTCTGTTTATAGCGACAACGAGAGCCGCAGCCCCATTTTATCGGTAAGTGGTGTTGTATTGCGATATCGGTGTTGACCTTGAACTCGCGGGCCGACAAGGTTCAAATGCTAATCATTTCTGCAGAGCGTAGTAATGTACATGTCCTGTGAATATGAACGTCCTGTCTCTAGATGTTCAAGGTGTTCTTTCTTTTTTATGAACGTTAGTGTAATTGCGTGTTGTTCGAACTCATCGATAACAAATCTAACAGCCCGTTTCTCAATTTCTTCGAAGTCTTCCTTTAATCCGACCTGGCGCGGATCCCAAACATTCGAGCAGTAGTCAAGAATAGGTCGCACCAGCGTGATACATGCGGTCTCTCTTACATACGAACCACACTTTCCTAAAAACTCACCCAATATACCGACGTCGACCATTCGCCTTCACTACCACAATTCTCACATGCTCGGTCCATTTCATAAGGCTTTGCACCGTTACGCCCAGATATTTAAACGACGTGACCGTTGTAAGTAGGCTGTTTATGTTTTCTTATTGGCAATGTTACGTAGCGCTCTGTATGAAAATCACTGGCTGTGCTGTGTGCAGTCTGTGGCTAGTTTGCATTGTTGTCTGCCATTGTAGTGTGGGGCAGCGGCAGCTGGATGTTAACAGCGCGTAGCGTTGCGCAGTTGAAGGTGAGCCGCCAGCAGTGGTGGATGTGGGGAGAGAAATGGCGGAGTTTTGAAATTTGTAAGACTGGATGTCATGAACTGCTATATATATTATGACTTTTGATGACTATTAAGGTAAATACATTGTTTGTTCTCTATTAAAATTTTTCATTTGCTAACTATGCCTATCAGTAGTTAGTGCCCTCCGTAGTTTGAATCTTTTATTTAGCTGGCAGTAGTGGCGCTTGCTGTATTGCAGTAGTTCGAGTAACGAAGATTTTTGGTGAGGTAAGTGATTTGTGAAACGTATAGGTTAATGTTAGTCAGGGCCATTCTTTTGTAGGGATTTTTGAAAGTCAGATTGCGTTGCGCTAAAAAATATTGTGTGTCAGTTTAAGGACAGTCATGTATAATTTTTCTAAGGGGACGTTTCATATGTCGACCCTTAGCCGAGGATACCTCACTGGAATCTTCTGATTTTTTCTTGTAGTTTGTGTAATTAGTGTAGATTTTGTTTATTTCTAGCGCGTAATTGTAGAGAGAATCTCCTTTGTAGTTGCAGTCTTTCATTGTTGTACAGTAAAACAGGTGTGGCACGCATGTAAATTTGCACCAAGTATTTCGCAGCTTGCAATTAACTAGATATTATTTTCAGCGCTATGTTAATGTGTTCTCTTATTTTCAGTGTTATCGTGTGAAATACAGGGTGATTCAAAAAGAATACCACAACTTTAGGAATTTAAAACTCTGCAACGACAAAAGGCAGAGCTAAGCACTATCTGTCGGCGAATTAAGGGAGCTATAAAGTTTCATTTAGTTGTAGATTTGTTCGCTTGAGGCGCTGTTGACTAGGCGTCAGCGTCAGTTGATGCTAAGATGGCGACCGCTCAACAGAAAGCTTTTTGTGTTATTGAGTACGGCAGAAGTGAATCGACGACAGTTGTTCAGCGTGCATTTCAAAGTATGGTGTTAAACCTCCTGATAGGTGGTGTATTAAATGTTGGTATAAACAGTTTACAGAGAATGGGTGTTTGTGCAAAGGGAAAAGTTCTGGACGGCCGAGAACGAGTGATGAAAATGTAGCACGCATCCAGCAAGCATTTGTTCGCAGCCCAGGAAAATCGACTCGCAGAGCTAGCAGAGAGCTGCAAATTCCACAATCAACTGTATGGAGAGTCCTACGAAAAAGGTTAGTTATGAAACCTTATCGTCTGAAATTGGTTCAAGCACTGTCTGCAGCTGATAAGATTAAAATAATCGATTTCTGTGATTTTACAGTATCTGGAGATGTTAGAGAATTGGCTGTTCCCTCAGCTCGAACAAGAAGCACAACAATTCATATTTCAGCAGGATGGAACGCCACCACATTGGCACTTATCTGTCCGTAACTACCTGAACGTCAACTACCCGAGGCGATGGATCGGCCGCCAGGCAGCCCGTGACAGAGCACTTCATCACTGGCCTCCAAGAAGCCCTGATCTTACCCCCTGCGATTTTTTCTTATGGGGGTATGTTAAGGATATGGTGTTTCGGCCACCTCTCCCAGCCACCATTGATGATTTGAAACGAGAAATAACAGCAGCTATCCAAACTGTTACGCCTGATATGCTACAGAGAGTGTGGAACGAGTTGGAGTATCGGGTTGATATTGCTCGAGTGTCTGGAGGGGGCCATATTGAACATCTCTGAACTTGTTTTTGAGTGAAAAAAAACCTTTTTAAATACTCTTTGTAATGATGTATAACAGAAGGTTATATTATGTTTCTTTCATTAAATACACATTTTTAAAGTTGTGGTATTCTTTTTGAATCACCCTGTATTGTGACAATAATGGCGTGTGGAAAACGTAACACTAGGCTCCAAAGTAAACAGAGAAATAATAGTGACGACGAGCGTAGCTTACCAGCACCGCTGTGTAATGAATTAACAGACATTCAAAGTAGTAATTTGGTAACTGTGCATAGGGAAATGGAGCGGGCGTCAAATAATGGTGTAGACAGTGAAACAGGTAGTGAATAGGGAAGCATTATCGATCGATCGGTCGGCAACAGCTCGCCTCAGGAATCTGGAATGACAGAACACAATATTGCAAATACTGTAGACTCAGGTTTTGGGTTCTCACCGTTTTCTCAAATGAGTCAAGACACATTTTCCGCTTGTCAAAATGTGAATGTTGCCGGTGCAAACTCACTGCCGAAAAGCACTGAGGAACATGTTTCAGACACCGGTGCATTGTTATTATAATTAATGCAACAAATGGGACAAAAGCTTCAAAAGTTGGACACAATGGAACAAAATCAGAGACAAACACAGCAAAAGCTTCAAAAGCTAGACACAATGCAAACTAGCCACAGACTGCACACAGCACAGCCAGTGATTTTCATACAGAGCGCTACGTAACGTTGCCAATAAGAAAACGTAAACAGCCTACTTACACCGTGTCAAACAGAACACTTCTGATGCAGTATCCGAACATTACGGGTTTGCTTTTCCTACTCATCCTAACTGACTTACGTTTTTCTACGTTTAGAGCAGGCTGCCATTCATCACACGAACTAGAATTTTTGTCTAAGTCACCTTGTGTCCAAGAGTCATTCATCTTCGACACCTTCCCGTACACCAGCAAACAACCGCAGATTGCCGCCCCTCTCCGCGAGATCTTTTACTTATATAGAAAACAATAGCATTCGTATCACTTTTCCTGGGGTACTCCTGAAGATACGCTTGTATCTGACCGAAACGCCGTGGACAACAACATATTGTACAGTAGTTACAGCCAGCTACAGTTGCACCTGACGAAGACGAGCGGCTACCTCGCAGAAATTTTGGACAGTTGCTACATCATTCGACGTATGACCCGAGAAGGTTTCAAGCAACTATTTAAGTCAGTCTAATTTCAACATTAACGTAGGAGACACTACACTGGTGAGCCAAAACGTGATGAACACTGCCCACCGCGACAATGATTGCCACCTGGTAGCGTTGCAGGCGGTAAGGAAAGTATGTAAGCGGAGCACAGGCTGCTGTGGAGCCACTATAGCGACTATACTGGCTACAAACTTGAAAAACCCAATGACGTAAATGACTGACAAAGTACAGATAATTATGGCCCTGCGCCTGGGACCGAGCATCTCAGAAACGGCGAAGCTGATCGGCATTTCGCGTGCTACTGCCACAACGGTCTACGGCAAGTGGTTAACGACGGTGGAACCTAGAGAAGCGACACGGTGTTGGACGTCCACGCCTCATAGCAGAACTTGGGGGTGGAGGCTTTTTCGCTCTTACAAAGCAGTATAGGCGTTGATCTGTGACAGACCTGACGACAGAGAATAATGCTGGTGCACGCACAAATATTTAACAATACACCATTCAGCGGGCATTGTTGAACTAGAGGCTCCGCAACAGACTAGCCATAAGAGTTCCCGCGTTGATTGCAGTGGGCTCGGAATCAAAGATATTATACCGCGGGTCGACGCAAATGTGTCGCCTCGACCGCTGAATCACATTTCTTGTTACACCAGTTCGTTGGTCTGTAGTAAATTAATTTATTGTAATTGTTGTTGTTGTTGTGGTCTTCAATCCAGCTCTCCATGCTACTCTATCCTCTGCAAGCTTCTACATCTCCAATACCTACTGCAACCTACATCCTTCTGAATCTGCTTAGTGTATTCATCTCTTGGCCTCACTCTACGATTTTTACCTTCCACACTGCCCTCCAATAAAATTGATGCCTCAGAATATGCCCTACCAACCGATCCCTTCTTCTAGACAAGTTGTGCCACAAATTTCTCTCCAATTCTATTCAATACCTCCTCATTAGTTATGTGATCTACCCGTATAATTTTCAGCATTCTGCTGTAGCACCACATTTCGAAAGCATCTATTCTCTTCTTGGCTAAACTATTTATCGTCCACGTTTCACTTCCATAAAATACTACACTCCATAAAATAGTTTCAGAAACGACTTCCGGACACTTCAATCTATACTCGATGTTAACAAATTTCTCTTCTTCAGGAACACTTTCCTTGCCACTGCCAGTCTACATTTTATATCCTCTCTACTTCGACCATCATCAGTTATTTTGTTCCCCAAATAGCAGAACTCATTTACTACTTTAAGCGTCTCATTTCCTAATCTAATTCCCGCAGTATCACCCGATTTAATTCGATTACATTCCATTATCCTCGTTTTGCTTTTGTTGATGTTCATCTTATACCCTCCTTTCAAGACATTGTCCATTCCGTCCAACTGCTCTTCCAAGTCCTTTGCTGTCTCTGACAGAATTACAATGTCATCCTCAAATCTCAAAGTTTTTAATTCTTCTCCATGGATTTTAACTCCTACTCCGAATTTTTCTTTTGTTTCCTTTACTGCTTGCTCAATATTCAGATTGGATAACATCTGGGATAAGCTACAACCCTGTCTCACTCCCTTCCCAACCACTGCTTCCCTTTCATGCCCCTCGACTCTTATAACTGCCATCTGGTTTCTGTACAAATTGTAAATAGCCTTTTTGCTCCCTGTATTTTACCCCTGCCACCTTCAGAATTTGAAACAGAGTATACCAGTCAACATTGTCAAAAGCTTTCTCTAAGTCTACAAATGCTAGAAACATAGGTTTTCCGTTCCTTAATCTATTTGCTAAGATAAGTCGTAGGGTCAATATTGCCTCACGTGTTCCAACATTTCTACGGAATCCAAACTGATCTTCCCCGAGGTCGGCTTCTACCAGTTTTTCCATGCGTCTGTAAAGAATTCGTGTTAGTATTTTGCAGCCGTGGCTTATTAAACTGATAGTTCGGTAATTTATTGTAATTAAAATTTATAGAATACAATGTACAATTTAAGACTGATTATCTAAAATCTCTGATGAATTTCGATGTTCGATTAAAAAATTTGAGGTACGATTCTGCTCTTGTCACATACCTCTCTCTCCTTCCTGTTCTTCTGCCATATTGTAAGCATGTCATGTTATTTACTCGTAGCGTATTTGAAATAATAACTATAAAAAGTAACTTTGTCTACGTTTTATGTATCGAGAATGTATTAACGCGGTGTGAAGTTTTTTTTTTATTTTCTTTCAGTGCCAATTGCATAGGAAAGCGATAAGTTTCTGAATTGAAATAGAGGTCAAATATAAGAAATAAAATAGACTAGAGAAACGTTTGACACGCCTTCTTATGATGTTCGAAATCACGTACAGCATCTGAGATGCTATTTACAATTCTTCTTTAAATATTGAACTTTAAATTCTCAATTGGCAGCTCATTTGCTGTACGAGCATCATTCAAACACGTGTCAAATTTCTCTGTAACCTATTTCATTTCTTACTTTTAACAAATCAGTTGACCATTTTTTTTTTTTTTTTGATCGTTTCGTTCAGGATGCGAGGGATGTATTATATTTAAATATCGATCGCTATTTCTATTGTTATTACGAGTATATAGTCATTTAATATTTTTTTGACATTTCATTTACATATTTAGCAGAAGCTGTTTGTGTAGTATTTAAAATTTTCCTCTGGTCACTAATTAATTTTTTCTTAATTATCGTGATTATTTTAAAGTAGTTAGTATTCTTTTTGCAAAACTTGACTTCACGACGAATCAGTTTGATACTTCATTTGTTCCTTGTCAATTCTTGTTTGGTTCTGAAAGTTCTGACAAAAAACCATCGATTAATTTATAGGAAATGTCGTTTCTCGTTCCACTCAAACATTTGATCTAAAACAGAGGAAACTTGAGGATTAGAAAAGAAAATACTTACTTCGTCTTTCAAAAATGGTTCAAATGGCTCTGAGCACTATGGGACTTAACTTCTGAGGTCATCAGTCCCCTAGAACTTAGAACTACTTAAACCTAACTAACTTAAGGGCATCACACACATCCATGCCCGAGGCAGGATTCGAACCTGCGACCGTAGCGGTAGCGCGGTTCCAGACTGTAGCGCCTAGAACCGCTCGGCCACCCCGGCCGGCTTACTTCATCTTTGTTCTTGCAAAATTTTATTTTCTTAGTTAATGAGACTAAGTGTTGCGACTTACACTGTCGAGAGCCAATTCTAGTTGCTGCCAACAAGTAATAACGAGCGAGTTGACGCGGCAGTTGAGACGCTGGACTTGCATTCAAGAATAGCTAGGTTCGTCTGTCCCTCTTCCTTGCCCATTGGTTTTCCAGTAAATGTTTGTGTTCCGTCTATAAAGACCCTAATCTTCGTGCCTTCGTTCGCAAATTCGTTCGGAAGCTTCTGTTGGGCCTTGAATTAATTCTCGCTGTCGAGGAAGAGAGCGCTATTGTTGTACTAGTACAGCATAGCGAACAGTGACATGAGACCTGTTTCGCTCTCAGATCTATGTGTGACTTTCGAGTGGGGTGAGAAGAATATACCGGTTTAGTGTCTTGAAAATGTCGCGTCCCATATCAAGCGTTTATAGGTAGTGGTAATCCATCTGCTCCCGTCTCAAAAAATATGCTGTGAAAAGTCATCGTTTTCTAGTGGAAGTGTGTAGATAATGCGCTCTGTAGGAAACAACGTGCAAAGATTGGTTTCGACGACTCAAAGAGAACAATTTTGAGGTGAGTGACAAAATGGGTCCTGCTCAGTGTGGTGACCATGAGCTGCTACGACCGCGTCAAACTCTGAATGCTGAACACATTACTCAATCTGAATCGCGCACTTACAAACAAACGTCTTCAGTACGATTATGGGAATGACAAAGTCATTCTGTTTGATGACAATGCCAAACCGCATGTTGGAAACCGAGTGAAGGAAACCTTAAAAACACTTCGATGGCGTGTCTTACCCCACCAGCCATGTTCGCCAGTCATCGCCTCCTTCCATTTACCACGTATTTCGGTCCTTGTAGCATGGCCTTACTGGACAACACTTCACATATTGTAACGATCTCGAAAACTGGCTCAATGAGTGGATCACTTCAAAACAGCACGATGTTTTTCCCATTTCATTTGTTACCTGAAAAGTAGGAAGAGGTTGTAGCTGCCGAAGACCATTACTTTCAGTAAATTATCTCCATCATTGTATTAAATAAAAATCTGTTTTTTGCGTAATAAACAGCGAGTTTAATCCAAGTACTCAGCAGAGGCGGTAAGTGCGAGATTTATCGTACAGTCAGCCTAACAGCTCATGCATCAAAGTTACTGGCAAGAATAATATACAGAAGAATGGGAAAGAAAATTGAGGATCCGTTAGATAACGATCAGTTTGGCTCTAGGAAAGGTAAAGACACCAGTGAGGCAATTCTAACATTGCGATTGATAATGGAAGCAAGAACCGTTCACTGAGTTTCTCGGTCTGGAAAAAGCGTTCGAGAATGTAATATGGTGCAAGATGTTCGAAATTATGAAAAGGAATAGGCGAAAGCTATAGGGAAAAACGGTTAATGTACAATACGTACAAGAACCAAGAGGGAACAATAAGACTAGAACACCAAGCACGAAGACTTCGGATTGAAAAGGGATGTAGGCTTTCACCCATACTATTGAAGCTGTACATCGAAGAAGCAACAATGGAAATAAAAGAAAGGTTCAAGAGTGCGATTAAAATGAACAGTCTAATTAGTGCAGAATATGGATTGAGAGTTAATCGAAGAAAGATGAAAGCTATGAGAAGTATCAGAAATGAGAATAGCGAGAAGCTTAACATCAAAACTGAGGGTCAGAACGTAGACAATGTCAAGGAATTCTGATAATTAGGCAGCAAAATAATCCATGATAGGCGGGGCAAGGAGGATATAAAAATCAGACTAGCACAGGCAAAAACAGCATTGCGGGCCGAGAAAAGTCTACTAGTATCAAACACAAGGCTTTAATTTGAGGGAGAAATTTGAAGTTTGAAGCAGAGCACTGTATGGTAGTGAAACATAGGCTGGGAAAACCGGAGCAGAGGAGAATCTAAACGTCGCAGTTCTTGGTGAAAACATTCAGATGTGTTGTATTTCGCACAGTACTACTAGTTTCGGTTATAGACCATTTTCAGGTTTAGTCTAAACGAGGAGATGCAAAAAGTAGTACAATTTACTTGTCAAATTGTACAGTCTCTAACCTTATGTATTTTCTCGTTTAGGCTTAGCCTGAAAATGGTCTATGACCGAAACTAGTAGCACTGTGCAAAATAGAAGACAGCTGAAGGTTTTCACCACGATTTTCAACGGTTATTTAGCAGCTGATTTTGGTTCAAATGGCTCTGAGCACTATGGGACTTAACATCTATGGTCATCAGTCCCCTAGAACTTAGAACTACTTAAACCTAACTAACCTAAGGACAGCACACAACACCCAGTCATCACGAGGCAGAGAAAATCCCTGACCCCGCCGGGAATCGAACCCGGGAACCCGCGCGTGGGAAGCGAGAACGCTACCGCACGACCACGAGCTGCAGACGCAGCTGATTTTCCCTACCGTTATACATATATATATATTATCTAAGCGTTTGAGATGTGGTGCTACAGAAGAATGTTGTAAATAAGGTGGACTGAGGAGGTAAGCAATGAGGAAGCTATGCGCATAATCGGCGAGGGAAGGAATATATGGAAAACACTGACAAGGAGAAGGGAAAGGATGACAGGACATCTGTGAAGACATGAGGGAGTGACTTCCATGGTACTAGATGGAGCCGTAGATAATAAAAACTGTAGAGGAAGACAAAGATTGGAATGTCCATTATAATTATCCGGGCTGTTATGCCGTGGTCGGTTGACGAATTCTGTGTCAATTCCCAACGTTTCGTCACCGTCTGCGGAGGACATCTTCAAGGGGTTCTGTAGCTCGATGGAAGGTCCAACACACCCACTGGCTCGCTACTGACTGCCGCTAAATTCCGTGTCCTCGCGCTCCCGTGTCGAGGCGTGACGTCACGTGTTTTGAAAACTTCAGTGCAATTGGCCGCTGTCCGCTGCCGTCGATTGCCGTTGCCATCACCCAGTGGTGGACGGTTGGTGCACCTCTTCTTCAACACCGGCATCCATATACCGTTTAATTTCACGCCCTCCTCCTTTCGATTGAAATTATTAAGGTGTTTGGCGATTTCGATTGCCTCCCTGTAGAGCTACATTTGCCCTTGTGCTCTTCCAAACGTATTGGAACAGTTCTTTTAGTGGTACCCACATAAACATCTCCACAGCTGCATGAGCAACTGTAGAAGAGGAGAAACGGGACGATCAGCTGTTGCGGAGCATGCTTTCCAACCAGGTAACCACCATATTCGTTTTGAGGAGACGCAAGTACTAGCGGCCACAAGCGGATGTTACGAAAGGCTCTACAGGGAGGCAATCGAAATCGCCAAACACCCTAATAATTTCAATCGAAAGGAGGAGGGCGTGAAATTAAACATTATATGGATGCCGCTGTTGAAGAAGATGTGTACCAACCGTCCGCCACAGGGTGATGGCAACGGCATTCGACGGCAGCGGACAGCGACCAATTGCACTGACGTTTTCAAAACACGTGACCTCACGCCTCGGCGCGGGAGAGCGCGGACACGGAATTTAGCGGCAGTCAGTAACGAGCCAGTGGGTGTATTAGACCTTCCATCGAACTACAGACCCCTTGAAGATTTCCTCCGCAGACGGGAACGAAACGTTGGGAATTGACACAGAATTCATTAACCGACCACGGCATAACAGCCCGGATAGTTATAATGAACATGACATTTCCGGCCGTGAAAGTCTACATTAAAGATTCGAATACATGCAGCATATAATTGAGGACGTAGGATGCAAGCGCGATTCTGGGATGAAGAGGTTGGCACAGGAGAGGAATTCGTGGCGGCTCGCATCGAACCCATAAAAACAGTTATGACAAAAAAAAAAATATCACATTAGTTGACTGGGGGCCAGGATGCCCAGAGAGGATGCTGCGGTACAGCGTGCGCTGACATCGCGGCAAACACTCTCTCGCTGGCGGCGGCGGCGGCGGTCGAACACGAGAGCCGCGGCGGGTCGTTCGCGCCAGGGAGGGCTGGGCTACTCCAATCGGAGCGGCGGCCTTGGCGGGCCTGAAGAATGAGCCCGCGGAAAATCCCGGCGGCGCCTCAAGGCAGCCCCGGCTGAGGCAGGGGGCGGTGAGTCACTGGATCGATGGCTGCCGGACGCTGCGCTGGACACGTGGGTCGGCGGCGCTGCGCCGTGGCCTGGCCTGGCCTGGCGTGGCGAGCCGCGGGTCAAAACTCCGGCCGCCGCCCTTATCGCCGGCGCTCACGGAAGTCGGCCGCTTATCGGCCATCTGGCAATGCGCGGCCCCTGATCAAATCTGCGCCCTCAATAGCAAACAAGAAAAATATCTGCTTCCTCAACTTTATTCTTGCTAAAGGTTTACGCTATGATATCATTTCACGTCCCATTGACAGTCAGCTCATTTGCAGCTGTGTACTGTCGCATACTGTGATGTGGGTACTGTAAGACCTTCGGTACACACACCATCAGATTATCTGACTTGTCGCTCTAACGAAGTAGGCGAGTGTCAGCAATATGTCTCGTGGTCTTATCGTGGCGTGTTTGTCTTCTGCCGTTAGATCAGACGATAGAAATGCCACTTGCACGCTTAGAGTAGCAGATTGACGGTGACCAACTTTAAACAGAACTTGATTAATTTTCACACACATTTATTAAAATAATAACAAGCATAAAAATAACTTAACTTGGTTCTGGATGCTGTTCACAATTGACAATCTGATGTTCCTTTGGTCTTGGTACGTTAATCTTATTCTCACATATCTCTGATACTTGACAAAGTGTCTATACATTTCTCTTCATGGCTATGTACAGGAATATGATAATCTTATCAGGCGCAGACTGAAACTTGACTATAGACTATAGACTAATGCAGACTGACTAATCGGAGATCTGTACACTCGTTATAATACCTCGCGCGTTCAGGGATCACTGCGCGAGTGTGATCCGCGAGGAGAAAAGGTTCTACGTTAGCAGAAATCTCATTGGCTGCTTTACATATTAATACGCGGATCGGCGGAAGCAGAATTTGGTCCGTGTCTAAGACAGCTCCGTCTCGTAGTGCGGAGACGGACGAGCGCTGCGCCTGCGCTGTTGTGCTTAGCGGGGCGCGCTCTAGTGGGAAAGTTGTGTACGCGCTGACTACGCGGAACTATGTACACAACACATACATTGTCTAGGGCCGCTATTGTCTAGGGATAATACTACAAAAAGGGATGGTCATGTGAAATCAGTAATAGGAAAATCGATCGGAACACCTAGATCTGCTCTGAGAATTCTGGCTCAAAAATGGCTCAAATAGTGCTGAGCACTATGAGACTTAGCTGCTGAGGTCATCAGTCCCCTAGAACTTAGAACTAATTAAACCTAACTAACCTAAGGACGGCGCACCCATCCATGCCGGAGGCAGGATTCGAACCTGCGATCGTAGCGGTCGCGCGGTTCCAGACTGTAGCGCCTAGAACCGCTCGGCCGCCCCGGCCGGGGAATTATGGCAAACTGCGACATGTCTGTAGAGGTAACGGCATACAAGACACTAGTACGGCCTATTCTAGAGTAGTGCTTTGCCGTCTGAAGCAGAAACGAAGATTGCAATATAACCTCCCAGCGACTGCGAACGCCATTAGAGAGGGCTCAGCAACCATGATGCTGTTACAGAAACTATGGTCAAGAAAAACAGCCATAAAAAAAACTGGTAGGGAATTTCCATTTGTTCGAACTGATGAGTCACTATCAACTTACTTAAAGATATGGCAAACACAGAAGCACTGTGGTTAAAGTTGAAAGACATGACAACTTAGTTTTTCGCGGTCACATTCTTCACGGAGTTCTTGTCGCGTCAGATTATTCGAGCTTTCGAAGATTTCCATCGTCATCATCAGGAGATTTTAGTAGGCTGTTACGTATTTTATTTAATTGGCCGATTTACTATGTCACGGAGACGCCAAGAAATGACAGAACTTGCTTACGCTACCAGAAGTTAGCCGATGTCTATATCTGAAGAACATTCCTAGCGATGCTCATTTCGTTAGATGGTCGATGCCTCAGCTGATTTCTCTATTGCCTTCTATCAAGCGTCCGTTTACATGCAGCACCAACAGTTGTTTCACTAGCCTGCTTAAAGCTCGTTACATATTCTGATCTCAACGGCTTCGTTGATGATACATCGCAGTAGGCAGATACATTACCGTTTTATCGAACACAATCTACGGTTGTGC
This sequence comes from Schistocerca nitens, assembly GCF_023898315.1. Taxonomy (NCBI): domain Eukaryota; kingdom Metazoa; phylum Arthropoda; class Insecta; order Orthoptera; family Acrididae; genus Schistocerca; species Schistocerca nitens. Next base: position 389,561,808 of record NC_064617.1, read on the forward strand.
ATAAAACTCTCTTCGGCAACAGCAGATTTGTCGAAACAGCGATGACCAATGTGGCTTCGGCAGTCTATGCAACGTTCTGATATCGTTCCTCCTGACCGACTAACGTAACTGCTACTAAATTTACAAGATCCTTCATTAATTACAGGCAAGTTAGGTACGATTCGTTTGTGGAGTGGCTAAACAGAGTACAGGGGCGAGTGGTGGAGTGACGGTAAGTTGGTTTGTGGCGGTTGAAGGGACCAGACTACAAGGCCATCGGTCCCTTTTTCCACGACCACGAAACACCCATTAGGAAGAAAAACAAGCAACGGAGATGAGGTGGAGTGACCACACTATGTCTGACCGGGGAGAAATACAGAGGCTTCAACATTGTCCTCAGACTCCGTCGGATGCAGATTTGTGCAGACGCTGCCTTTCGACTACGAGGACGACTTTTTGTTTGATTAGCGCTTTTTCACAGGAAATGATGTTAGATTGGAGTAGGTGTTGCTAATCTTCAAGGAACATTATGCAGTCGTGTCTTTTATTCAGCTGCACACAAATTATTTGCCGTCCGCTCTGGTCGAGCGGCTCTAGGCCCTTCAGTCCGGAACCGCGCTGCTCTACAGTCGCAGGTTCGAATCCTGCCTCGGGCGTGGATGTGTGTGACGTCCGTAGGTTAATTAGGTTTAAATAGTTCTAAGTCTAGGGGACTGAAGACCTCAGATGTTAAATCCCATAGTGCTTAGAGCCATTTGAACCATTTGAACACATTATCCCAGGAGTTTATTTTGTTTGATTCACGACTGAAAGACCCATTAGTGAATCGTCGCCATTCATTTCCGAAAGATTGCTCGTGCAATTACTCGTATAAGCGGGTGCTGTTGACCTCTTGAATGTCTAACTAATCTCCCCTTTGCATAACATGATCTATGGAATTATTTTTGTACCATCAAACCAGGTAAGTTTTGACCGACGTGATTAGGGGTGAATGCTCTCATTTTGTCATACCAGCATTCCCTTCGGTCCATCTACAAGTGCATAATGTATACTCTAAGTGATTACTTAAAGGTGTTTGTAAGTCATTGGGCCCCCTTTCACACATAAATACTGTATAAATTTCTTACTTCGTTTGTTTGATCATGAGAAATATTAAACTGGGTAAATCTGCATTTATAGTACCTGTTCCATAGTTAGATAATGCCTGCCCCTTATCATTTAATAATTTTACAAAACTGGTACTCATGATTCATTTATAAGGAACCCAGAGAGTCCAGACGCGATCTGGCATTAAATCGATATACCAAGTCATTGCTCACCTCTGGCTCGTTGCGTTCCATGGCAACCCTGCCAGGATTTTGTTACTGTGGTATCTGTTAATATGAAGCAGCTAGTTGCAAACAAATTTGTTTTAGAAGGAAAAGATACTACAAAATATTAGTTCAGATTGATGGCACTTTTAAATAGCTTTGTTTCTGGTTTTATCAGAGTGTTCCATGTCCTCTTACGTTTATGTGTCTTGGTTTTTTCTTCTTGTCCTGTTGTTCTTTGATGGCGTTGCCAGACTGGTGTTGTAAATTTTGGGAGGGTTTCATATATGCTTGTCTTCACGTAATTATGTTTCATGTGTACGTTAGAAGACCAGAAGTAGGATATACTTTTGATTAGGGGATGAAACCGATGCAGGCACACAGCCGACATAGGGCCACAGAAACTTATTGGTTACTCAGAGGTCAGTAAGCATGGAAGTACACTACTGGTCATTAAAATTGCTACACCAAGAAGAAATGCAGATGATAAACGGGTATTCATTGGACAAACATATTATACTAAAACTGATATGTGATTACATTTTCACGCAATTTGGGTGCATAGATCCTGAGAAATCAGTACCCAGAACAACCAATTCTGGCCGTAATAACGCCCTTGATACGCCTAGGCATTGTGTCAAACAGAGCTTGGATGGCGTGTACAGGTACAGCTGCCCATGCAGCTTCAACACCATACCACAGTTCATCAAGAGTAGTGACTGGCGTATTGTGTCGAGCCAGTTGCTCGGCCACCATTGACCAGACGCTTTCCATTGGTGAAAGATCTGGAGAATCTGCTGGCCAGGGCAGCAGTCGAACATTTTCTGTATCCAGAAAGGCCCGTACAGGACCTGCGACATGCGGTCGTGCATTATCCAGCTGAAATGTAGGGTTGCGCAGGGATCGAACGAAGGGTAGAGCCACGGGTCGTAACACATCTGAAATGTAACGTCAACCGTTCAAAGTGCCGTCAATGCGAACAAGAGGTGAGCGAGACGTGTAACGAATGGCACCTCATTCCATCACGCCTGGTGATACGCCAGTATTGCGATGACGAATACACGCTTCCAATGTGCGTTCACCGCGATGTCGCCAAACACGGCTGCGACCATCATGATGCTGTAAACAGAACCTGGATTCATCCGAAAAAATGACGTTTTGCCATTCGTGCACCCAGGTTCGTCGTTGAGTACACCGTCGCAGGCGCTCCTGTCTGTGATGCAGTGTCAAGGGTAACCGCAGCCATAGTCTCCGAGCTGATAGTCCATGCTGCTGCAAACGTCGTCGAACTGTTCGTGCACATGGTTGTTGTCTTGCAAACCCCCATCTGTTGACTCAGGGATCGAGACGTGGCTGCACGATCCGTTACAGCCATGCGGATAAGGTGCCTCCCATCTCGACTGCTAGTGATACGAGGCCGTCGGGATCCAGCACGGCGTTCCGTATTACCCTCGTGAACCCACCGATTCCATATTCTGCTAACAGTCATTGGATCTCGACCAAGGCGAGCAGCAATGTCGCGATACGATAAACCGCAATCGCGACAGGCTACAATCCGACCTTTATCAAAGTCGGAAACGTGATGGTACGCATTTCTCCGCCTTACCCGAGGCATCACAACAACATTTCACCAGGCAACGCCGGTCAACTGCTGTTTGTGTATGAGAAATCGGTTGGAAACTTTCCTCATGTCAGCACGTTGTAAGTGTCGCCACCGGCGCCAACCTTGTGTGAATGCTCTGAAAAGCTAATCATTTGCATATCACAGCATCTTCTTCCTGTCGGTTAAATTTCACGTCTGTAGCATGTCATCTTCGTGGTGTAGCAATTTTAATGGCCAGTAGTGTAGTTAGCAACGTGAAACAGGTGCAGATAAACTAGGTGCAGCTGGTGCTCCCGGCAATGCAGTCATATGCACGTAGGGAAGAGGAAAATCGAGGGAGCACGATGAACGAACAAAACAGTTAGGGAAATGTAGTTTTAGTTACTGGGGAAAATAGGGCTGCAGATGCTGTGGTGTCTCAGCGAACCTGTTCCTTGATGATTTATGAAAATGCAGAGGAAGTCATAGGTAGATTTACGACTCTGGTCACAATACCAATACTTTGTTGGCAGAATCATCCTGCCAAAAAGGATAACTTTGACATGAAATGGAGTTCACAGCATGGCATGGAAGTCGGAGAACACAACGAGTTAGCAGCTGTAAGAAGTCAAACAAGGTTTAGCTTAGATGGTGCAATTCGACAAAAAGGTTAGGGAGATGGCAGGAAAGAAAAACAAGTAGGCTACAGAATGCAAAGGAACCCTTCCAACTGAGGGCGGGCAGATAATTGCTGTAGAAACACGACTAGTTGAGGACGAGAAACAGCAGAAGAGAAATAAGTTACTTATAATGGAAATTAGCCGTGACCCAAGAACAAGTCAGCCAAGATGCTGATGAAGGGAGGGAAGAAACTGAGGGCAGATTAATGAAAAGGGTAGAGATGCTTACCATTTGTAATAGGGAAATGATGATACAAGAACTTAGAAAAGCACGGGAGGGCTCTGACGATACGTGTCCAGTACCTGTGGCCGAGACTGAGGAAGTAAGGTCACTGCTCACAATCAGAAAGAATCAAGAAGTCAGTAGGTGATGGCGTGAAGAAAATCGGACTCTGGCCAGTAACTATGAGAATTTCAAATTTGCTCAAGAGCTGAGCGGAACTCACTACAGAACTGCGGAGAGAGAGAAAGCTTAGGATGCAAGCCGAATTAAGATAGGTCCGTCGGGCTCTGAATAATGTGGATTGAGGAAAGCAGCCTTTGTTCTGGCCGGAGATAATCTTCCCAAGCCATTTCTTAAGGTGACTTTCTGGCGCCGTACCGTCTGCGACCACGCCCAACCACACAACGATTGTTTGGTGAAGCATTTGTGGGATAGAATTCCGAAATTTTCAAAATGCCAGTACTCTGGCATAAACTTACGCCACACCGTTTCGATCAAAAACAAAAATTCCCTCTACATGTGATAACCTAAAATTTGCCACTCTCAAAATTTCATTATGAGGGTGTTTGAGAAGTGGATTCCTTTTTGTCTGACTGGTAGACCAACAGTTACACGAGTTTGATTGGCCGCGGAAAATTAGGTATGTTTCATTTATGGAGACGATGGACGATGAGAGTACAGAGGCGAATGGTGGAGATGACACTCCACGGCAGACCAGGCCGATATTCAGAAGCTTTGACACTGGCTTCAGACTCCGTCTGACGCAGACTTCAAAATTCCAATGGGCGCAGATGCTGCCAAGCATCTACAACAGAATATTTTCGTTTGGTAAGCACTGTTTCGCGTATTAGGCCCGAACAGGCGTTGACAATCATGAAGGAACTTTACAAACACGTGTTTTATTAAGCGCCACACCAATAACGCAATGAGTTTATTTTCTTTGATTAAGGGGCTCCAGAACGCCCTATACTTGCAATGTTAAAATAACGCTTATAAATTACATCTTTCCTCACAAAGTATATGAGGTAGGAAGTTGAACTTTTTACAGATTATTTATTGGAATATGGGCTACAACTTAACACAGGGATTTTACAAAATTTTAGTTCAGTTATTAAAGACGATTTTTTTTTCAATTGTAATGAAAATTCACAACATTTTTTTACAATTTTTTATTTATATATTCAAAAATATACAGTTTTTTGGAAAAAGGCTGTGTTAAATTATGCAGAAGGTACTGTGTAACATTTACTGAAAGTTTGAAACAAATATGTTTGGAAGATCCTTAGAAAACATGTAATTAGTATGAGAAAATAAAAGTTTTGGGAATCGAGCGACAAAGATTGGATTAACTTTTTAGTGCATTCCAGGTCCATAGGATGGATTATCTTCATCCTCTGCAAATTCCTCCTCCAGCTTCCTCTTGTTCCTCCTCCTGTTTACTCTTGCTTGTATTTCTAGACTCTTTACAGCCCTGTCTGCAGCCCGAAGGCGTTTCTTGTCTAAAGCAAGTATCGCTCGTACCATGTTAGAACCTATCTTCATTCCCATATTTCTAAATACCTTGCACCTTACAATGTTGCCATCATTGAAAGTCGCAACAGCATCATACACACCAAAGAGAAGTGTTTCTATTCCAACAAATACAGTCTTGGGGATTCTCGACCATGTAACACTATTTACACTTTCATTGGGGTTTTGAGTTTTTCCGTGAATACAATTTTTCAACAGTTCAGGTGCTGCTAAGTCTCTGAAAATAGGTTTTATCACCTCCATTATTGCATGAGGCAGACTATGCTTATGAGTGTACACTTCACCAGTTAGCAATCCTTTGTTATATTTACACCAACTGTCTTCTTCTTTGGGACACAAGCTATGTTGGGGATTTTCATCGTCTTTATTGTTTACAGTAATAACACATACCTTTGGCTTTCCAACATTTCTCCTTTTCTTAAAAGCCTTCAGAGGATTTCTAATAACTTTACTTTTACTCATTATTATACTTCAACAAAACAGAGACTCAAGAAACAGAATTAATTACGAATATTTTCGAGATAACGACAGAGTAAATAAACATGAAACAATCGACAATCACACCAGCGATATATATTGAACCATCACAGGTTAGCCACAACACATACTTTATCTCACATCACTAAAATGTACCTGATGAACACGGACGTTAATAATAACACCATTTGACAGCAGTTTAACAGCGCCACAGTGGGTCACGCCCATGTAGAACACATTTTAAAAAAAATTAAAAATAGTTGTAGTCTTCGGAATTGAATAAATTATATATCTATTAAAAGGTAATAGTCTGCAGATTCAGAAAACGCAAAAAAGTAAAAATTGAACTTTTCATTATTTTGAGCCTTTCCGGAGTCCCTTAATGAGTGGACGACAGATTAGTGAAATGTCGCTACAAGTTTACAAAAGATTGCTCATGTATTACCAATCAGGCGTTGTTGTGGTCTGGCACGTCTGATTAATCTCCCCTATGCATAACATGATCCATGCAATTGTTTGTGTACAATCGGACCAGATAAAGTTTATCCGAACTCATTGGGGTTGACGTCTATCATTTTGTCCCACGAGATTTCCAGGCGGCCCACGCACTAGTGCACAATGTACAGTCCAAATGATTCCTTAAGGATGTTTGTTAATGATTTTGTTTCCTCTTTCATATATAAATGCTCTGTAGATCTCTTATCTCATTTGTATGATCATGAGAAATACACACAACAACAAAAGTTTTGCATCACTCCGGTTCCCAGAACTCCTGAAGGTAGACGTTGATTGTGGATATTGTATGACAGACACAGTCCCTTTGACTGTTCAGAGATGTCATTAAACCGGCACAAAGATGTAAACAACCATGCATGAGCAGCGCCTATTAGACGGAGGGGGATCCGACAGCCGATCAGTTCCAGTCATTCCACCAGGAAGGAGGTACTCGGCTCGTGTTGTCTGTAGTTCAACCATGCCTAGACGGTCAATACCGCAGTTCGATCGCGTGCGCATTGTACTTTGTCCCAGGAAGGGCTCTCAACAAGGGAAGTGTCCAGGTGTCGCGGAGTGAACCACAGCGATATTGTTCGGACATGGAGGAGATACAGAGAGACGGGAACTGTCGATGATAGTCTCGCTCAGGCGGCCCAAGGCTACTACTGCAGTGGATGACCAATACCTAAGTATTATGGCTCGGAGGAACCCTGACAGCAACGCCACCATGTTGAATAATGCTCTTCGTGCAGCCACAGGACGTCGTGTTACGACTCAAACCGCACGCAGTAGGTTGCATGATGCGCAACTTCGCTCCCGACGTCCATGGCGAGGTCCGTCTTTGCGACCATGACACCGTACGGTGCGATACAGATGGGCCCAACAACATGCCGAATGGGCCTCTTAGGATTGGCATAATGTTCTCTTCGTCGATGAGTGTCGCATATGCTTTCAACCAGACAATCGCCAGAGACGTGTTTGGAGGTAACACGGTCAGGTTGAACTCCTTAGACACACTGTGCAGCGAGTACTGCAAGTTGGAGGTGTTTTGGGGTGTTTTGGGGTGTTTTGGGGTGGCATTATGTGGGGCCGACGTACGCCACTGCTGGTCGTGGAAGGCGCCGTAACGGCTGTGCGATGCGTGAATGCCATCCTCCCACCGATAGTGCAATCATATCGACAGTATATTGGCGAGGCATTCGTCTTCGTGGACGACAATTAGGGCCCCCATCGTCTACATCTTGTGAATGACTTCCTTCAGGATAACGACATCGCCCGATTAGATGTGCCAGCATGTTCTCAGACATTAACCCTATGGAACATGCCTGGGATAGAGTTGAAAGGGCTGTTTACAGACGACGTGACCACCAACCACTCTGAGGGATCTACGCCAAATCGCCGATGAACAGTGGGACAATCTGGACCAATAGTGCCTTGAAGAACTTGTGGATAGCATGCCACGACGAATAAAGGCATTCATCAATGCAACAGGACGTGCTACTGGGTATTAGAGGTACCGGTGTGTACTGCAATCTGGGCCACCACCTCTGAAGGTCTCACTGTATGGTGGTACAATATGTAATGCAATGTGCGGTTTTCATGATCAATAAAAAGTGCGGAAAAGATGTTTTTGTTGGTCTGTATTCCAATTCTCTGTACAGGTTACGGAACTCCAGGAACCGAGGTGATGCAAAACTTTTTTTGATGTGTGTATTTAACTGGGCAAAATCTGGTTTTATAGAATCTACTAGCTGGATACCCGGCGTTGCCAGGGTAAGTATTTATTCCAGTCTTTTATTACTCCATCTCCTCCTTCCCCCACTCCGAGTCTATATCCTCCTTCAGCCCTTCTCTGTCCATCTCCTGCACCCCCTCTCTCTGCCCACCTCCACCACCTCCCCACTCTGTCCTTCCCCTCCACCCCTCTTTCTTAGTCAATCAGCTCGTCCACCTATGAAAGTTCCTGGCAGATTAAAACTGTGTGCCAAACCGAGACTCGAAATCTGGACCTTTGCCTTTCGCGGACAAGTGCTTTACCAGCTGAGCTACCCAATCACTACTCACGGCTCGTCCTCACGGCTTCAGTTCTGCCAGTACCACGTCTTCTACCTTCCAGACTTCACAGAAGCACTCCTGCGAACTTCATTTGTTCCGGCAGTGTCAGTTTTACAAGGTTCGTGGGAGAGCTTCTGTGAAGCTTTGAAGGTAGGAGACGAGGCACTGGCAGAAGTAAAGCCGTGAGAAAGTCTCGTGAGCCGTAGTTGGGTATCTCAGGTGGTAGAACACTTGCCCGCGGAAGGCAAAGGTCCCGCGTTCGAGTCTTGGTCCGGTATACAGTTTTAATCTGCCAGGAAGTTTCAAATCAGCGCACACTCTGCTGCAGGGTGAAGATTTGGTTCTGCCTTCATCCTATGTCCATCTGCTCCTTCCCGCTCTATCAGTCTCCTCCTTCTGCTGTGATTCTATTTCCCCCTCTCCCCTCTCTCTGTCCATTTCCTCCTCCGCCCTGGCTGTGCCTATCTCCTTTTACCCCCCGCTGTACGTACATCTCCTCCTTGCTCCTTCCCTCTCCACGTTAACAAGCTCACCCTAATTTGGGACTCGTGTTTCTTACCACCACAACATTTCTTTCCAGATGGTAACTAATATCTGCGACAAATTTGACTGAAATCGTTCCAAATATCTAGAATGAGATTTTTTTACCCTTGGCTTTGCCAGCGTTCGCACGTGTCTAATATATTTCACATGTATTTGTACACGTATTTCACCTGTATCTCTAGCAAATTTCATCCTGCAGTATTATTTTCACGCAGCTCAACTTTTGTGAGGCCGTGTCTACTGAACTATGTGCTGTACAACAACATAATTTTGCGTCTACACCCAGCAGTATGTGTGGATACTGTCTGCAAAATTTGCTGCGAACAGTGTTAGCAGTAAAAGCAATAAATTAAAACGTCACACATGATACCGCAATTTTTCACGCATCTCAATATTTCACATTTTATCTACAAAACTATGTATCGTACAATGATACACTGCTGGCCACCGTAAATGCAACACCCTGAAGGAAGCATCCGAATCAAGTGAAATTTACACCATGGGTTTGCAGCGATGAGATATGCAACTGATTAGAATTTCAGCGCAGACGCACATCACGCGCGCCTGTGGCGCCACCTCATAGCGCCATTTAAGGCTTGGCGATTTCGACGAGTGTACGTTCGGCACGTGTGTTTACCTTGTGGTTGTTTCACAAGACGATCAGTTATGCCTCGTAGACAACAGCGAACATCTTTTGATCAAGTATCCGAGTTCGACAGAGGAAGGATAGTGGCTTACCGAGATTGTGGATTATCATACAGAGAAATCGCTAGTCGTATTGGACGAAACCAAACAACTGTAATGCGGATATGTGACCGTTGGATGCAGGAGGGTACGACGGACCGACGTGGTCGATCGCATTCACCTCGGTGCACCACTGCACGTGATGATAGGCAAATTGTGCGCATGGCAGCGACGGATCGCTCAGTGACATCCCGAACCATAGCACAGCACATTGCGTCTGTAACGCATCATCCAGTGTCTGCGCGTACCATTCGACGCCGTTTACAGCAGGGTAGTCTGTCCGCAAGACGTCCATTGCTTCGTCTACCATTGACGCAGAACCACAGACGTCTCCGTCGCCAATGGTCTCATGACAGACGGATGTGGACGGCAGAATGGAATGACGTTGTCTTTACTGACGAGGCACGCTTCTGTCTGCAGCACCACGATGGTCGGATTCGAGTGTGGAGACACCGTGGAGAGAGGATGCTGGACAGCTGCATTATTCAGCGCCACACTGGTCTTGCACCGGGTATTATGGTATGGGGCGGTATTGGATATTACTCTCGCACGCCTCTAGTACGCATTGCCGGTACTTTAAATAGGCGGCGCTACATATCCGAGGTGCTGGAGCGAGTTGTCCTTCCTTACCTTCAGGGCTCGGCCACAGCCATATTTCAACAGGATAATGCGCGAACACACGTGGCACGCATTGTCCAAAGGTTCTTCGTCAATAACCAGATTGAATTGCTTCCCTGGCCGGCTCGCTCTCCGGATCTTTCGCCGATAGAAAACATGTGGTCCATGGTTGCTCAACGAGTGATCCAGATTACATCCCCAGCTGCCACACCAGATGATCTTTGGCAACGTGTGGAAGCTGCTTGGGCTGCTGTACCCCAGGAACACATCCAACGTCTCTTTGACTCAATGCCGAGACGTGTGGCAGCGGTGATCTCCAACAATGGCGGCTACTCTGGCTACTGATTCTGGCAGGAACCACATGTCACAGACGTCTGTAAACGTAATCATTTGATACTTGGTCAACATGTTATCTACAAAATAAATCTTGTTCTGCTACCTCTTGTCTTTCTTGGTGTTGCATTTACGGTGGCCAGCAGTGTATATTTTTTGTAGGTGAACTCATTGACATATGTGGATAATGTCTGCGAAATGTGTTGCGAATAGAGTCAGTAGTAAAGAAGTAATAAGTTAAAACGTCAGGTATGATGGTGGCAGTTTTTCACGTATTAGTGTGTATTAACGCTTCGAAGCCTACAGAAATTTTTCGCCCCTACCCCACCTCTTTGACAGGTAGGTTGTTCTGATTTTCAGAAAGGAAATGATGTGTGTGCAAAGTATGATTGAAATATGTCCAGTGGTTTAGGGGGAGATGTGGAACACACATACGTACATACATACATATATACATTCATCCATTTTTATGCAAGGGCTATTCGGAAAGTAAGGAACGATCTGTCGCGAAATGGAAACCACAGTGAAAGTCCGATGAAGTTTTGCACAGGTGTGTTGGGCGGTGTCTCTAGTATGCCCGTCGATCGCGTTACGTCGTTCTTTTTAGTTCTGAGCGCACAGGGAGCGCATAAAGATACCTGTAACAATAGTGTGTCCCACCAAGTACGAGGCCCTGGTGAGAGATTTCGCCTGAAGCTATGCAGCCCTTATAAGATAAATGTCATACGTTTCTTTCTTCAAGACAATTCTCAGCCGCATTTTGCAGGGGCAATGAAGATGATCCTGCATTGATTTGAATTGGAAATGTTTGTCTACCCACAATACAGCCCGTAATTGTCTCCCTCTGAGTTTCATCTCTGCCCACATGAACCGCTGGCTATGAAGACAACATTTTGGCACAGACAACGAGCTGTAGGCCAACTTAGAGAATAGGCGGAAAGTACTGGCGGCTGCTTTCTATAACGAGGGTATTGGAAAGTTGGTACAACGCTAAGACAAACGTCTAAATCGGATCGGCGACTATGGAGATAAGTAGCTGGAAGTTGTAGCTAACCGTTGGAAATAAAACAGTTTCGATTTTCACTGTGGTTTCCATTTCGCGACCTATCATTCCTTACTTTCCGAATAGCCCTCGTAATACTGTTGGATTCAGTAGTTAGATAATTCCTGCTCTTTATCAATTAATAATTTTGTAAGACTAGTGTCAATGGTTCATCTGCGAGGGCCCTTCCTGCGTTATCTGTTGAGTACATTGCGTATCTGAATGTATAGGACGTTCCTTGATTTCCAGAAGACTAGACGGGATCAGGCATTAAATCGACTAGTCAAGTCGATGCTCAGGACTTGTGTCTTCTTATGGCCCGTGTCTGTGTGAACTGTCCGCGTGATTCTGAGGTATTTCCATGGCTAGCATGATCTCAAGATATGTCTCCGATAGAACCTGTGAGGGTACAGTTCGGACGCCCACTATGACTTATTGCCTGTATTTGGAATATCAAGGACCAGTTACAGAAGTTGTGGGGCAGCTTGTCTCGTGAGAGGACACAACGGTTTTGTGGCATCCTCTTCAACTGAGCCAGAATATTTATCCAAGTCAAGGAGGGTGCAACGTGATACTATCAAGTTGTTTATAGATTTCTCTCGATTCTGTAATCGCTGAAATAACACCACATATCCGTGGTGTTTCATTTCGTTTCCTCCTCCCCTTAAGAGTGCTCAACGTTATCTCAGGCAGCGTAAAACAAAAATTGTTTTTTTAGCCTTGATCCCAGAGGTACTATAATGTTCGTATCAGAGGTATGACGAACACGATGGGATCACTGTTTCACATGGTCTATGACACATAACAATACGGATTTTTTATGGTCGTAGCCGTGAGATCGAAATAAATTGTTATCGATACAAAATCCATCTTTCTTTTTAACAAGAAGCTACTTTTTCTTTGTGTCTTTTGAATATGGCTTTGAGTCAATTAAACTCAGCACACGTACGTCAGAAGCCTCGATTAGATCGCTAAGTATGTGTTTTCCCTTTTCATACTCGGGTACTGTGCCAATTAACAGCACTACTTTCCTTGTTTTAGGCCACTGCTGAGATTGTGTTTATTGGTGTAGGATATAAAGTGGAGCCATTCCTTTCGGGCACTACTAGGAGCCGTCATGCAAATCCGTGGCCTTGTGGTAGCGTGACGCCCATATGTTTTCACAGCGGGTAAATCAACCTCTTGCGGAAGTCATGAGAGGGAGAGAGAGAGCGGTGGAGGGAAAATCGATAGATCAAGGTGATGATAAAAGCGTTCTGAGAAAAAATTGAAAGCCCTTATTGTGAGACGTTATAACCCTGTCGTGATTCATTTTGTTTCTTTGAAACATAGCCTCTAGTTTTCTCTGTGTGGGCGTTTCAAGAGAAACACTTAACCGTGGAGATGAAGAAATTAGTGAATTCGTGCTTTTTATTATTGTGAGCTTTCCGCTACCACCAATGCCTTCAGAGACAGAGCTCTCAGTTGGAAAGAGGCTAGGAATGACAGAGGTTTCATACAGTCTACCATCGAATGTCTTAAACATAGCTTTATTTTCCTCGTCTCAGATTATTCACTTTTCCACGTTGAGATAGAAGAATAATGTGTATGACTTGCCGTGTTGATTACCTCTACATCTACATCATCCCCCCCCCCCACACACACACACATACACACACACACACACACACACACACAAAGCACTTGTTAGAAGGTACCTTGTACCGCCTTCCAGTTCCACTCGCAAATGGGGAGAACGATACCTAAACGACTGTCTATATGCCTCTGTAAAGTCCTTCCGTACGAGTCCTAATTTCTCCTACCTTGTCTTCGCCGTCCCTACGGGAGACGGGGATCCCAAACACTCCAGAGGTAATCAAGAACGGGTCTCACTAGTCTTCTACATTCGGTATTCCTTACAGGTGACCTACACTTTCCTAAAATTCAGCCAATACACCCAAGTCAACCATTCACCTCCCCTAAAACCGAAAGCTTGCATCATCCCACAACATATCGCTTTACAACGTCACATGTAGATACTTAATCGACGTAACTGCGTCAAGCAGCACACCATTGTACTCGAACATTACAGGATTATTTTTCCTACGTATCTGAATTAGATTACGCTTTTCTACATTTAGAGCAAGCTGTCATTTAGTACATCAAATAGATATTCTGTTTAAGTCGTCTTGTACCTTTCTACAAACACTCAACAACGGTTCTTTCTCGCACACTACGGCGTCATCAGCAAACAGTCACAGATTACAGATTACTCTATCCGTGATGTATTTCATGTACACAGAAAACAAGAGCGGTCCTATCACGCTTCCCCGGGGTACCCATGCGACGATGAACTCTTGCTGTCCAAGTCCCCACAATTTACTCCTGCATAGAGAGTAACTAAATACCTAGGAATTACATGTACTGGGGACCGATGGCCTATGCAGTTTGGCCCCTTAGGAATTCACACACATTTGAACAATTACATTTACGAACAACCTAAATCGGAAGGACCACATAGAAAATGTTGTGGGGAAGGCTAGGCAAAGCCTGCGTTTTGATTGCAGGGAACTTAGAAAATGTAACAGATTTACTAAAGAGACTGCCTACACTACGCGTGTCCGTCCTGTCTTAGAATACTGCTGCGCGGTGTGGGATCATTACCAGAATGGACTGACGGAGTACATCGGGAAAGTTCGAAGAAGGGCAGCACGTTTTGTATAATGGCGAAATAGGGGAGACAGTGTCACTGAAATGATACAGGGTTTGGGGTGGACATCATTAAAACAAAGGCGTTTTTCGTTGCGACTGAATCTTCTCACAAAATTTCAATCACCAACTTTCTCCTCTGAATGCGAAAATAATTTGTTGACGGCTACCTACATGGGGAGAAACGATCACCCTAATAAAATAAGGGGAATGAGAGCTCGCACGGACAGATATAGATGTTTGTTTCTTTCCGCGCGGTATACGAGATTGGAATAACAGAGGATTGTGACTGTGGTTCGATGAACACCACTGCCAGGCACTTAAATGTGATTTGCAGAGTATTCATGTAGATACAGACGTGTAGATGTAGAAGATTATGCCACGGTCAAACGATGGTATACTTGTACGATTCTCCTGCATGAATGACTACTTAAACGAGCAGTTTATAACTTCAGATTTCTTTTGACAGATTTCTCTGTTGACACACTAAGTTGTAGAAGAATGATTCAATATAAGTCTTTGGCCTCTTAGCGATTTTACGTAGAACCAGAATTTTCTCGGGATCTCGGCAAGATCTTTCGCTAACGTATGACGTTTGGAAGTTGTTGTATGCTTCATGCATCATATTTTTACAGAAGCACGAATTTCTAATAACTTTTGCCTGTCGACATTTCTGCACTCTTTTTTAAACCAATAGTGTAACTATCTATGTTTCCTCGACATTTTATGAACGTTGTTTTTAAATCACGGTGGATCATTTTCTTCCTTAATTCACTTACTCGGCACATATTTCTTCAGAGGGCGATTTGCAATCAGTTTAAACTTTGTCCATACTTCCTCTAGGTCCCTCATATTCAACTAAATGATGCCTACTCATTGTCTGGAGAGGATGATAACAACTGCTTATCTGCTCTTTCCAGCGTAAAAACTCTACGAACTTACTCTATTGATTTATTAACCTTAGTAACTATCTTCGCTATGATGACATCATTGTCAACAGTCCCTGTCTCTATACCAGCACTGTTGATAAGGTCAGGCCTTTTTGCGAATCTTCCAGGTACAAACAGGCATGACCTTCCATTGTTTGTGAATTGTTGAAGTAACAGCTCAAGGCAGTTTTCGAAGAATGTTTTCAGAACTATTTCACAAGACTGTATTTCCGTACCACTGCAACGAACCACAGACACTTCAGTCTATACTCGGTAGGCTAAAATCGCCTCCTAGTATTGCATGTCCGAGTAACTTCCGCGCAACTGAGCGCAGGCTTTCTTCGAATGAGTCTGCAACTGTCACAGCGGAATTAAGTGGCTGTTAAAACATGTAACGATTAACTTGAGTCACTTACATGGGATGATGCAAGTAGTAACCAGATACTTTGTGGGTCACTACAAACAATAACGTCAGAAGCTGTAATAATTTGGAAGATAAAGAAAAAACACAAAGTCGAGCTGTTAGCGACGGAGTTGTATATTCAAACAATATTTTCAAGCGTGCAGTCAAAATGCTACAGTAGATCTGATATCGCAATTTTTCGCATTTGGAAGTACTATATTTCATTTCACATGTCCCTATTCCCTTGTATATAAACTGTCGTCATAGTCTAAGAGAGGCACTATCGGCCTCTAACGCAGTATGCCGCTTTTATCCCCTTAGCGGTAAAACGCCACGCAGGTACGAAATAAGTTCGGCGGGTTGCCTGCAACGAGAGCGGCAAGGCGTACGTATCGGGTCTAGCTGATTTCGGCAGTCTACGTCCTGACAAGTCACCGCGTATTCAGGTGCTTATAATTGTAACGCTGGGCTCATAGAAAGCTCTAACGAGAAGACGATTTAGCTGTTACCCCAATTACATATTTACACATGTATTTCCCAAATAAACACGACATTTTTGTGAATTTCTCATAAGTATGACCAACCAAGCAATTTGACACATGCAGATTTGTACTACGTCAGTTCGTGCGTCCTCTTAAAAAAAAAAAAGACCTAGTAATATTTTCGCCATTGAAAGTATGAGAATAACTGCCTTGACAGTAATACTAAGATATGTGTTTTATTTATTATGTGAATTTCCAATTTGCATTCTACACTGTCCAACAAAAGTTTGGAATACTATCGTAAAATGTAGTCTACGATACTAGAGGTCTCATCGACCAAGGCACCTCATGCATTATCCAGTTAGAGCTCATTTATTAGACGGTGTTTACTCTTGGCATGCTTTGTTGCCGTTTCCCAATCATGTAAATATACCGCTGACGCAGCGGCACACCGCGAGCAGTCCAGTATCAACAACAGTTTCATTCAGTTTATCTGCAGCACTGCAGTAACGTGCCATGTAGAGGCATACAGCACTTTGCTAGATCCAGGGTAGTGGCTTTACTTTTAGCAGGTCACACACAACAATATGGTACCGATCGGTTACGTGTCACTCAGAGCGGTGTGCCTGAAGTGTGGAGAAAATACAGAGAGTCGGGAAATGTGAACTATAGATCACACTGTGGCCGTCCTTGTATGAAAAAATTAATGCAGGATAGTTTCCTCCAAGAGTCGGATCGCAGGCACCCAACATCAGACGCCAGAACTATTGGAAATAACTTCTCCCAGGCAACAGGGATTCGTATCTTTGACCAAACAGTGCGTAGAAAGTTGCATCAGTCTGGTCTTCATTCTAGAAGACCACTGAAAAGTTCTGCTCTGAACCAAAGGGACCGACGCAATCGAATTACCTGGGCTCTTGCACATCAGCATTGGACGACTGAATGGAGTAATGGAGCTATGTCATGTTTGTTGACGAGACCACGATTGATATGTGACTGGATAAGAGAGATGTTATGGTTTGGAGAAACGCAAAACGTCACCAGGATCGCCGATACGTTCAGGAAGTCCATCCGTTTGCAGATAGAAGTGTAATGTTCTGGGCGGACCCCTATATTTC
This sequence comes from Schistocerca nitens, assembly GCF_023898315.1. NCBI lineage: Eukaryota > Metazoa > Arthropoda > Insecta > Orthoptera > Acrididae > Schistocerca > Schistocerca nitens. The sequence goes on from NC_064617.1 coordinate 389,579,039, forward strand.
CCATCTACGGCAATTTGACTTATGCCCGATACCTCCAAGAGGTCTACAAACGATTGTAAGATCCTACATACGTGAAGTCAGTGACAGCTTCATCCTAGGCGATGATAGTGCAAGACCGCTCTGTACTCTAGCAATGTTTCGGTATCTTCAAAGATGCAACATCAACCGAATACATTGACCAGCACAGTCCCCATACATGAATCTAGATCTCCATATAATTGGATACTCTGCAAATCACACTTAAGTGCCTGGCAGAGGGTTCATCGAACCGTCTTCACAATAGCTCTCCATTATGCCACCTTTGTTTTGATAATGCCTAGCCCAAATCCTATAGCGTGTCAGTGACACTCTCTCCCCTGTTTCTCGATAGTACAAAACGTGCTGCTCTTCTTTGCACTTTCTCGGTGTACTCTGTTCATACTACCTGGCAAAGTTCCCACACAGCGCAGCAGTACTCCAAAAGAGGACCGACGAGTGCAGTGTAGGGAGTCTCTTTAGTAGATCTGTTGCATTTTCTAAGTGTTCTGCCAATAAATCGCAGCCTTTGCTTCGCCTTTCCCACATTTTCTTTCTGTTCTTTCCAATTTAAGCTTTTCGTAACTGTAGCTCCTAGGTATTTAGTTGATTTTGCAGCCTTTAGATCTAACTGATTTATCGTGAAACCGAATTTCAACGGATTCCTTTTAGCACTTATGTGGATGACCTCACACTTTTCATTATTTAGGTCCTTTTGTCAATTTTCACATCATACAGATACCTTTTCTAAATCGTTTTGCAATTTCTTTTGATCTGCTGATGACTTAACTAGACGATAAACGACAGCATCATATGCAAACAACCTAAGACGGCTACTCAAATTGTCTCTTAAATCGTTTATATAGACAAGAAATATCAGAAGGCCTATAACACTACCTTGGAGAACGCCAGAAACCACTTTTGTTTTACTCGGTTTTCTTCCGTCAATTACTACGACCTGTGACTTCTATGAATGCAACTGATCATGCGTGGGAACATTTGAATGTGGCCATTGCACAGCGTTCGAATCCACCTGACAGTCTTCAGGACTTCACTGAAGGGGCCGTTGAGAAGTGGGACCTCATACCCCAAGATAAATTTCATGGTTTCATCCAAAGCATGCCTCGCAGAGTGGAAGAACTCATTCGTGGGCGGGGAAAACATACTCACTACTAAAGATTGACAATCATTATCAGGCGATAAAGATGTTCACTGTTACTGTTTTCAATATGTGCACTTAGGAGAGAGGCTGCTTTATTTTGTAACGATTTTTGTAACTAATCAAATCGTTCTTATTTTCATAAGGAATTACACTCCTGGAAATGGAAAAAAGAACACATTGACACCGGTGTGTCAGACCCACCATACTTGCTCCGGACACTGCGAGAGGGCTGTACAAGCAATGATCACACGCACGGCACAGCGGACACACCAGGAACCGCGGTGTTGGCCGTCGAATGGCGCTAGCTGCGCAGCATTTGTGCACCGCCGCCGTCAGTGTCAGCCAGTTTGCCGTGGCATACGGAGCTCCATCGCAGTCTTTAACACTGGTAGCATGCCGCGACAGCGTGGACGTGAACCGTATGTGCATTTGACGGACTTTGAGCGAGGGCGTATAGTGGGCATGCGGGAGGCCGGGTGGACGTACCGCCGAATTGCTCAACACGTGGGGCGTGAGGTCTCCACAGTACATCGATGTTGTCGCCAGTGGTCGGCGGAAGGTGCACGTGCCCGTCGACCTGGGACCGGACCGCAGCGACGCACGGATGCACGCCAAGACCGTAGGATCCTACGCAGTGCCGTAGGGGACCGCACCGCCACTTCCCAGCAAATTAGGGACACTGTTGCTCCTGGGGTATCTGCGAGGACCATTCGCAACCGTCTCCATGAACCTGGGCTACGGCCCCGCACACCGTTAGGCCGTCTTCCGCTCACGCCCCAACATCGTGCAGCCCGCCTCCAGTGGTGTCGCGACAGGCGTTAATGGAGGGACGAATGGAGACGTGTCGTCTTCAGCGATGAGAGTCGCTTCTGCCTTGGTGCCAATGATGGTCGTATGCGTGTTTGGCGCCGTGCAGGTGAGCGCCACAATCAGGACTGCATACGACCGAGGCACACAGGGCCAACACCCGGCATCATGGTGTGGGGAGCGATCTCCTACACTGGCCGTACACCACTGGTGATCGTCGAGGGGACACTGAATAGTGCACGGTACATCCAAACCGTCATCGAACCCATCGTTCTACCATTCCTAGACCGGCAAGGGAACTTGCTGTTCCAACAGGACAATGCACGTCCGCATGTATCCCGTGCCACCCAACGTGCTCTAGAAGGTGTAAGTCAGCTACCCTGGCCAGCAAGATCTCCGGATCTGTCCCCCATTGAGCATGTTTGGGACTGGATGAAGCGTCGTCTCACGCGGTCTGCACGTCCAGCACGAACGCTGGTCCAACTGAGGCGCCAGGTGGAAATGGCATGGCAAGCCGTTCCACAAGACTACATCCAGCATCTCTACGATCGTCTCCATGGGAGAATAGCAGCCTGCATTGCTGCGAAAGGTGGATATACACTGTACTAGTGCCGACATTGTGCATGCTCTGTTGCCTGTGTCTATGTGCCTGTGGTTCTGTCAGTGTGATCATGTGATGTATCTGACCCCAGGAATGTGTCAATAAAGTTTCCCCTTCCTGGGACAATGAATTCACGGTGTTCTTATTTCAATTTCCAGGAGTGTATGTTCATTTTGTTAATAAGGCATTGCACAAAACTCAATGGGTGTACTATCAGCAGACGTTGTCGGAAACACTCTGATTTTACAGACTTTTGTTGAGGTGTGTAGTTTAGATATCAAGCCATGCTGAACAATAGTTTATTGTTTATAATATAAGTGTTTATATTTCTAAAAAATATCGGAATCACCTTTAGACTTATATCATCGTCATATACAGCCAGAAAGAAGTAAAAACTTTGCACGGGAAGCGAAAGGCAAATCTGGCACTCTCTCCTCCAGAAAAAAATTTAAAAATCTGATGGAACACTCTAGAACCAACATGCAGCTATGGTAATAGTATTTCCCAATCAGTAACACTACCATCGGAAAAATTCTCCTATCAGAGACCAAAAATACGTAAATATTTTCCTGTGTAATTAATAGGGTGCCAGCTGCCTCATTCTGTCTTCCTCAGAACCTTTAAAAATGTTTCCAAAAATTTTGGTCTGCGAACATATTTGCACTTTATTTTTAACCTGCAACTCACCCCACACTCCCACACGTTCCCCTAACTGTAACTCACTCAACCCACTATTCCATTTCTGTAAGTCGTTCATATCCATCCACTCCTCGCTGTCCTTTCTCACTCAGTTATTCAACCCAACTCACTGTCATTATCTCTTTGTGTCTCTTTGTCATTGTCTCCTGCGTCACTGCTACATTCCCCTTCATTCTGCCCTACTACTACAGACTCTGCTCTCTGTCATTGTCTCCCTCTTGCTCTCTCTTACTGCTAATATCTCATTCATTCCTTCCTTCCTACTTCTTCTGTCTTTTCTCACTATCTCTCGTTGTCATAGTCATATACTTTGTCCCTCGTCCTCACCCACTTCCACTTCCTCTTTCTCTTTATTCCCCCCCCCCCCCCCAGCACTGTCTCTTTCATTCTTTTTCTAGCACTGTTCTGTCACAATCAACTACGTTCCACTGTCACTATGTCCCTCTCTTTCCTTCACAATGTCATTGTCTCCTTCGTTCTTTCTATAACACATTTAATGTGTGACAGCTTCCAGTACTTATTACGTTTCCATCTCTTTGTCATTGCCACTGTCTTCTTTTCTCTCAGCACAAAAAAGCGCGAATATGTTCGCATGCCCAAGTTTTTGGGAAAATCTTTAACTGTGATGAGGAAGGTAGAACGAGGCAGCTGGTACTCCACTTTTCAGTCAGAGTCTTTTAAATAAACGGAAAAATAGACAAATTTTTCCTTCTTTCCCATGCTGTAGCAAGGCACGTAACTCGTATGAAAAGAAATGTATTAGTCAATAAATAGTAAACAGTTTACTTATGTGAAACTGAAAAAAACCACAAAACTAATTTTACACCTCAGAACGGATTTTACGCGCAAAAAAATGTTGCATGTGCTTCAGTACTAGAACATGGGATACGCAGATGATAGCGGAGACAATTTACGACATATTTCTCCGTGCTCTGTCACTTTATAAACTACGTTTTCCCCTCATACTGCATTTTACGTACGTACTTTACGTGTACAAGCAGGATTACTTTGAGCCTCTGTGTCACGGATAAAGACATAAAGAAAATTTTCATGGTTGTCGAGATTAGGATCTTAGGAATATATCATAATAATTTCAGCCATTTACCGTGCATAGTCGTCTTCGAATCCTGGGCTGTGTTTTGGTCCGCTGGTGACGGCACAATATAGTAAAAATAGTTTTGTGGGGTTTTAGGAGGAAGCACCCATGAACTAATGGTGCCACTATAAGTTCCATTAAGTGCACCGTAGACCACATCAAATGCAAGAAGAACTGTCGATTTTCTGCATTTGTCTAAGGAAGAGAAGTGTGTAATATTCATATTTTGACGCAGCACTGTACGTTGGTGACACTAAGACAATATACTTGACCCCACGTTGTATTACAAATGGAACCCGAGGTAAGAGCACCGGAAAATCTCGTTTTCATGCCTGCGTTTTGGAACATATTAGGTAAGCATGCTGTCGCATGCATGCCGATAAAACAATTGTTCATCCGCTATAGTTACAACAGTGTGGGGAAGAAGTCGTCCGGAGTACATGAAGTAACAGAGAAATCGAGTACTGAGCCCGCACCTTGGAACACGACTCGTCCTGACCCCTCACACTCGCGAACAATTAAAGTAGACACAACTACCCAGTGGCCCAGAAGGCAGCAGCTAAGCATCGCTTCATCAACTATACGAAACGTCAAAAATATTAAGGAGCCATCCTAATCCACGAAGCTGGAAGATGCCATCACCGGAAGGAAAAACAAAGTAGGAAGAGATTAGAGGGGTTTTAAGGTTGTGAAGGTGCCTTCGATTACTACCACAGGTCCCACAGGATCCCAGGCGAATATCCCCCGTAATATACGAGTAAGATTACCTCAACCGGCCTGAGGCCGGGATGCAGTGCACCCGCCAGTCATCCGTTCGCTGGATGATGGCTAATCCAGATACGACCATCGACGTGGCATAAGTTGATTCATCCAACGAGGCGACGCGGTACAATTGATCTTAGGTCCAGTATCGTTGATCTCGTTTATACTGCAGTCTTAACTGACGATGTCGTTGGGTCAACACGGGAATATTTAGGGTTCGTCAGCTGTGGATCCCCATGTTCAACAAAGAGCGCTGACGGTGTGTTCCGAAAGACCCGTATAATCGCTAGAATAATTCCCTATTCGTCTCTACCCGCCAGGGTAGCCGAGAGCGCTAACGCACTGCCTCCTCGGCTCGGGTAGGCGCGCCGGCCCAGGATCTAATCCGCCCGGCGGATTAACAACGAGGGCCGAAGTGCAGGCCGGCCTGGATGTGGTTTTTAGGCGGTTTTCTACATCCCGCTAGGTGAATACCGGGCTGGTCCCCATGTTCCGCCTCAGTTACACGGCTCGCAGACATCTGTACACTTTCGCACTATTCCATGGATTACACTCGACGCAGACAGTTGGGGTACACTAATTCCGTCCCGGGGGGTACGGCGTGGAGGCAGGAAGGACATCCGGCCACCCCTTAAACATTAACATGCCAAATCCGCTTAATGATGGCTGACCCTGCGTAACTGCGGGACAAGGCTCAAGTGATAGATAATAATACCTATTCGTCTGTGATCTGCTTATAAGTTTATCGTACCGTATCATGTGCCTGAAACTTCACCATGAGGCTTCCAGCTTCGCGTTGGACATGAGTCATAATATTTTAGATCATTAGAGTAGTTTTCCGTAGCGTTCATCAGTGGGAGACAATGGCAGATCTTCAGCACGAAAAACAGTCCACAACCATCCTGATCAGTGCCGGCTGGCAAGCCGGATATATAGTCTCGTGTAGATTCCGACGTACTCACCACTCCATCGTCATATTACACGGCGTATCGCGACTCATGGGTACACAGCTGACCTTCATCCACTATTACAGCGTCCATTAGCCCCTTGTTAATACTTGTGCCCTGTGGAGTGCAGTGAGCAGAGATACGCGTGTGGATCTGTGGGACGCCGTAGCCAAGTGATGGTTGTGGCTGGTGTGGCTGCTCACTGCTTGTGGTTGTTATTGTTGTTGTGCAGCACTCGACTGTCGAGTGATTTGCTGACTGTGACCAGACAGACGGAAGCTATAAACCTCGATAGTCAATGGTGACCCTCGGCTGATAGGTATGGCCGCAGCTATTTTCTCCAAATGGATGTACTTTCGGTACATCCTTGACACAAAAGTTCGCGTCGATATTTGAAACTCCCTGGCAGATTAAAACTGTGTGCCGGAAGAGGATTAGAACCTAGGACTTATGTCTTTCGTGACCAAGTGCTCTACCGACAGCAATCTAGGTACAACTCACGACCAACCCCCACCGCTTTACATCCGCCAGTACCTCATTTCCTACCTCATCTCCTACCTGCCAAACTTCACAGAAGTTCTCCTGCATTACTTGCAAAACTAGCCATGTTATAAAGGATACTATGGTGACATGATTTAGCTACAGACTTAGGGATTTTTCCCAGAATGAATTTTCACTGTGCAGCGGAATATGCACTAGTTTGAAATATCATGGCAGATTAAACCTACGTGCCGGATCGGGATTCGAAGATGGGAACTATGCCTTTCGAGAGGGAGTGCCATACCGACTGAGCTATACGACTCGCGACCCGGTCTCAGAGCCTTACATCCACCAGTACCTGGTCTCCTAACTCTACAGAACTCTCAGTCCGACAGACAGCTTCAATCTTCCAGAAAGTTTCAAGTCAGCGCACACTTAGATGCAGAGTGCAAATTCATTATACTATCGATATTTTTTTACAAAAAATTTCCTTTTATTGTGCCATTCATCGTGCAGCTACTAAATAATGAACAGGCGTAGACAATCAATACTAAAAATGTACTCAAAGAAACAAAGATTTCAAAAAAAAAAAAAGAATTAGTCACGTTATGAGACATTACGCAAACGACGTTAAACACTCGATCTAGCGTTGATATGGCCTCTATTCGGAGATGACGATGGTGTTCTATTTGTGGAGCGCTCAACTGCGCGGTCATCAGCGCCCGTACAAAAGTCCCAGTTTTTACGCACTCCAAGTTTTTCACAATCCAATTTAGCCCCTGTCACGAATAATGATGATGAAAAGATGAGGATAACACAAACACCCAGTTCCCGCACACGTCTATTCGGAGAGGATGAGAATCCACAAGTTTCTTCAGGTCACCTATATCCTGCCGAAGTCAGTTACTGATTTTTGTCCGCAGCTCGCGGTCGTGTGGTAGCGTTCTCGCTTCCCGCGCCCGGGTTCCCGGGTTCGATTCCCGGCGGGGTCAGGGATTTTCTCTGCCTCGTGATGACTGGGTGTTTTGTGATGTCCTTAGCTTAGTTAGGTTTAAGTAGTTCTAAGTTCTAGGCGACTGATGACAATAGATGTTAAGTCCCGTAGTGCTCAGAGCCATTTATTGACTTTTAAGCAGTATAGTCACATTTATGTTCGACATCAACGTGCAATACCCACTCACCGTAGGTGGCAGCATTAGCAGTGGAGAGTATATAAATTGTGTCAGGCGAACGCGGAAAACAGTGCAGTCGTTGTCGCAGTGTGAAATGGAGCGATTTATCTGACGTCGAAAAGGGCATGATCATTGGCTTTGGGGTCAAGGGTGGAAGCATTTACGAAACAGATAAGTTTGTAAACAGACTGTGTGCAGCCATGGCTAAAGTATACCGTACATGGAAAAAAAGCACTATACAAAACCGGCGCCAAGACAGCTGTGGTACACCACAGTCCACAGTTAACAGGGGTTAACAGGGATGAACGACGGCCGCGGAGACGTGTGAGGGCGAATAGGCGTGCAGCTGTTGAGCAACTGGCCTCTCGGATGAACCAAGGGAATACCAGTAGGTACCTGGTTCATGGACCACGATGACTGCAGGTCATCGGCGACGAAGGGTTGATTTTGCACACCAGTACCGCAAATGGATGTCCACTGAGTAGTTTTTTTCAGATTTTTCGCCATTTGTGCTCCATCAGACTGATAGAAACGGATGTGAAGTGTCTGAAAACAAACACCGTGCAATCATCATCGGAATGGTCCACGCCGAAGGACGGAGCGCTGTGGTCTGTGGAATGTTTTCGTGCCATTCCCTGGATGATCTCGTCATTCTGGAAGCCATTCTGGATCAGTACAAGTATGCATCTGTCCTTGGGGGCCATGTCCATGCCTACATGCAGTTTGTGTTTCCTCAGCACAATAGCATCCAAACACAAGACAGAGCAACACGTCAGACATCTTGCAGTGTACGTTCGTGGTTCTGAAAGCACCAGGTTAAGTTTACCGTACTCACCTGAGCACCAAATTCCCGGGATTTACGAGGGTCACTCCAAAAGAAACGCACACTGTTTTTGTAAAAATACAGTTTTCATTCCGCATGTGTGAAAGTTTTGCAGTGTGTAGATACATCCTTCCCGCTTGTTTTCAAACTTAGTACAACCTGTTCCCGTGAGTGGCGCCGTCACAGCGTGTCTTCAAGATGGCTCCTACACTTGACGTTCGCCAGAAGCAACGTGCTGTCATAGAATTCCTGTTCTGTGAAAACGAGACAGTGGGAAACATCCATAAGAGGTTGAAAAAGGTGTATGGAGATGCTGCTGTCGATAGCAGTACAGTTAGTCGGTGGGAAAGCAGGTTACGTGATGAAAGCGGGTACGGCAATATTGAGGATTATCCTCCTAGCGGCAGGCCTCGTACTGCACACACTCCAGACAATGTGCAGAGAGCTAACGAATTGGTGACTGCTGACAGACGCATCACAGTGAACGAATTGTCACGCTACGTTGGGATAGGGGAAGAAAGTGTTTGCAGAATACTGAAAGTGTTGGCGTTAAAAAAGGTTTGTGCCAGGTGGGTTCCCAGGACGTTGACAGTGGCTCACAAAGAAACAAGAAAAACGGTATGCAGCGAACTTTTGGAACAGTACGAGAATTGTGGAGATGAATTTCTTGGAAGAATTGTGACACGCCATGAAACATGGCTCCATCATTTTTCACCAGAAACGAAGTGGCACTCAACAGAGTGGCATCATGCAAATTCACCAAAGGAAAAAATAATTCAAAACCACACCTTCTGCTGGAAACGTTATGGCTACAGCGTTTCTCGATTCCGAAGGACTCTTGTTTGTGGACATCATGCCAATTGGAACCACCATAAATTCTGATGCATATGTGACGACACTGAAGAAACTTCAAGCTCGACTGAGTCGTGTTCGACCACATCGGCAAGAGCAGGATGTTTTGCTGTTGCACGACAATGCGCGGCCACATGTCCGTCAAAAAATCGTGGAAGCGATCACAAAACTCGGATGGACAATACTGAAACACTCGCCTTACAGTCCTGACCTGGCTCCATGTGACTATCATCTCTTTGGGGAACTGAAAGACTCTCTTCGTGGAACAAGGTTTGAAGACGATGACTCCGTTGCGCACTCTGCCAAACAGTGGCTCCAACAGGTTGGTAGAAAATTTTACAGTGCAGGTATACGGGCGCTGGTTCCAAGATTGCGTAAGACAGTTGAGAGGGATGGAAATTATGTGGAGAAATGACAATATTGTTCCTAAAGGGTGTATCTACACATTGTAAAACTTTCAAACACGTAGAATAAAAGATGGATTTAAAAAAAAATAGTGTGCATTTATTTTGGAGTGACCCTCGTAAATCAAGTCGAGAATCTCTGCGACCACTTCGATCGTGCGGTTCACGCAATGGATTCTCAAACGAGAAACGTAGCGCAGCTGGCCAGCGCACTGCAGTTGACATGGCTCCACATCTCTCTCCGTACCTTCCAGAACGTCATTGATTCCCTTCCCACACGACATGCAGACGTCTGCGCTGCAAAAAGTGGTTATTCCGGCTTTTGACAGGCTGCCACATTAATGTGACTTTACTGTACAGATCCAGTAGAGCTATCCAATTGTAGGATTATAGGTTCCTATGATTCACCCACTGTTCCAGACAGTCCAAGATATTTTCTGTGGATTAAGAACGAGTGGTTTAGCGGGCGAGGCTAGGGGCGGCAGAGTGCTTGAGTGTGCGTCCAACCAGGAACATATGCGTGCAGCCCTATGGACACCACTACGACTGGAATACAAGAATACCCACAGTATATTAATCATGAAGATATAGCAGATAGGGCAACACTTTGAGACAGGGATTCTGAGTCGTGTCCACATTAACCTCAAAGAGCAGGCCCAAGTCATAAGAAGAAAGACACTCTCAAAGTATCACCGAACCACCAAACCCATCCAGCCCACACGCTGCGCGCTGGTGAAACGCCTCATTGATCAGTCGGTGCACTCGACGCCTTGTATGATTTTAAAAGAGGCAAAATCGTGGTTCGTCGGGCCAAACTACAAGCTTCCGGTCAGTTACTGTCTAGTTTATGTGTTTTTTGGACCCCTGAAGACGTGCAGCTTTAGGTGCTGCTGTGAGAAATGACCTATTGCGAGGTACCAGAATGAAAATGACCATTGCATGCATTTCTAGAATATTTACAGTGAAATAAAAGCGCTGCACAGCGTCATTTTATTTTAAAGAAAGGTGTAATGGAATCTCTAAATGTTGCAGTAGTGTGCCGGATGTTTCAAAATGAATATCGGGGTTTTAAGGCTTTGTAGCACTTACCACATTCAACCTACGATTATAAATAATACATCAAACGAAAGAGCAACTTAAACAGTTTTTTTTTTCAAGTGTCCAATGTGAGCACCATTCGTCACCCGGCACACATCGACTCGATATGCGTATTATCCTACTCAAATCCTATAAATCCTACTACGGACGCTATAGTCTCCTCTGCAAATTGATTGAGATGGAACCACGCTGCAATTGCACTGGTAGCAAAAGTTACTGGCAGGTTTGGAACCGATTGTCACTGGTAAGTGGTGGTACACATCTCGGGCCGCGTTGCTAAGATCCTACCGTTCTTGCACGTAACATACCTACGAGTAGTACACCATTCCATGTAGACAGGTGGGACAGTCCGCGTTGATACACAAACAAATAAATCATTTAACTAACTGGTTTGATATTGGGCGTGACCTAACACGATAACTCTGTTCTGACGGTATACCACGTAGTGATTCCATACAGCTGATTTGCACATACACACGGCTTCTCCGCCATGTGGTAGAGGTCGCGTGGCTGCCTGGTCCCCCTTTTTACATCATCAACAGCTCTAGAAAGCGACTAGTGTGCTCTGGCTCTGCTCTTCTTTCTTCAAAAAAAAAAAAAAAAAAAAAAAAAAAAAGAGAGAGAGAGGGCGAGAGAGAGGGAGGAGGTGACTAATCTTTTGTCGGGTGAGCTTACATAGCGGAGTTGAAAATGGCACTCACAAAGGAGGAAACACTGATAGATGAGACCTGCACGAATAAAATAATGTCTTATGGCTGCATATCAGACACTGGTCACTGCAAGTTCAAAAAAATTGTCTAAAGGAACTTCTCTGCTACATTGCCATATGGGCGTGGACAAAGCGGAGGTAACAAAAGAAAATAGGCCCTCTATAACCAGCTACAAAATTAGCATAGCGAAGACAAGAGCAGATTTCAATGTCGAAAGAGGCAGTCAGCCCTAAGAAATTAAACTGACGTAAAGAAAAATCGCAACAGCAAGAAGGAGTTGTGCGACATAAACGAATGTTGGCAGACGTGTTCTACATCTGAAAGATGATGTCTATTCCAATTTCGCGCCAGTCGCATAGGAGTGCATGAGGATGCAAATCAAGTTTGCTTTAAATACACGCTGTAATAGTTGGGAGCGATAGTTATCTTTGAGATTGGACGTAGTGTGTTGATGTTAGTCAAGAATGCCGTTATGGTGACACAAAGACGCCGTTATCAGTACCTGACTAAATTTGAACCAGTGCGTGCAATAGGGGTACAAGAAGCTGGATGTTACTTCTGTGATACTGCAGAAAGACTTGGCAGTGATCTTGTGTGCATCACTGCTGGCAGCGGTGGTCACGGAAATGCGCAGTCGCAAGAAGACCGGGCTCCAGACGGACGCGTGGCGCAACCGAGACGGAAGAGCATGGTGTTCGTTGTGTGGCTCTGGTGCATCGTACTGCATCTGCAGCTGCTATCTGAGCACAGTGACACAATGAACTCTTAGAAAGCGGTTACTTCAGGGGCAGCTCAAAGCCAGACGTTCTGTAGCATGCATTCCACTGACCCAAACTGCCGCCTTTGGGACCCTAGAACTTAGAACTACTTAAACCTAACTAACCTAAGGACATCACACACATCCATGCCCGAGGCAGGATTCGAACCTGCGACCGTAGCGGTCACGCGGTTCCAGACTGAATCGCCTAGAACCGCACGGCCACACCGGCCGGCTAAGCAGCAAGAGGCCAGTCGCTTATTATAGACTATATCCTAATCACTGGAAAAATGGAATAGCTATTCAGGAACACGGGTACACAAAGGTGAGGACATATGTCGTACGCAGTGTCTACCTGTATTAAAAGCGCAGTTGTGCTGTCAGTGGTATAACACTTAAACAAGGATTGCATTGGATTGTCTGGGGGAGGAGACCAGACAGCGAGGTCATCGGTCTCATCGGGTTCAGGAAGGACGGAGAAGGAATCGGCCGTGCACTTTCAAAGGAACCATCCCGACATTTGCCTAGAGCGATTTAGGGAAATCACGGAAAACCTAGCCGGCCGCGGTGGTCTCTCCCGGGTCTAGGCGCTCAGTCCGGAACCGCGCGACTGCTACGATCGCAGATTCGAATCCTGCCTCGGGCATGGGTGTGTGTGATGTCCTTAGGTTAGTTAGGTTTAAGCAGTTCTAAGTTCTAGGGTACTGATGACCACAGATGTTAAGTCCCATAGTGCTCAGAGCCATTTAAACCATTTGAACGGAAAACCTAAATCAGGATGGCCGGACGCGGGATTGAACCGTCCCCCCCCCCCCCCCCCCGAATGCGAGTCCAGTATGCTAGCACTCAAACAATATCTATTACATGAGAAAGTAAATTAAATTTTCTGGAGAAACAAGAACAGAAATTTATAGATAATTGACACTATGTCTCGTAATAGTATCCCATCCATTTAAGGAACAGAGATCAAGTGGGAAGATATTTACGTGTTTGAAGGCTGGCCAATGCCATCCGATGTAACACCCGAGAAACTTTCAAGCAGTTCAATAGTTATTATTGTAAAAAGAGTAGCAGAAGTAATAGAAGAAAAAAGGAAAAAGAAAGTGAATATCTGGAATCGCAAAAAAACATGGCTCAGCAAAACAAAGGTAACAAACGTATAACGAAATGATAAGTAGGAAAATAATAAAACATACAAACAATTGTAAAATATCTCAGAAACAATCAAAATCGAATAGAAGCGAAGCAATTCGATCAAGAACTTCTTCAATATAGAAGCAGATGCTCAAGGGTGAGAAAGAATGGCTTGAATACTATTAAAAGATTTCATTGTTGTTGTTATCTTCAGACCGAATACTCGTTTGATCCTGCTCACCACGCTAGTGTATCCTGTGCAAGCTGTTCATCCCCGAATAACTACCTCAGCCTATATCCATCTGAATTTGCCCACATCCGCCCCACTTCCTTCCATTTCCATACTAACTGTTTCTTGATGCCTCTGGATGTGTACTATCAACCTATCTTTTCCTTTAATCAACATCTAAATAACGGAACTAAAGACAAAGCGAATGTAGAAATAGTATATGGAGACCTATGGCTGGAGTTCTATGAAACAATTTCAAAATATAAAGATATGCAGGAAAGAAGGAACAGCAATGGGTAAATTTAAAAAAAATATCTGTAAATAATGAGCGACTTTAAGCTTTGGGAAGTTATATAACATAACTCGGGATCCACTGAAATGTATGTAGCATACTGTAGAAGTGAAATTCGGGTAATACATAAATGCGTGTTTGAGAAGTAAATATATCCCCTCTGAATGGGAATACAGTATGGTATACTCTTTATTTAACAATCCAAACTGATCTCTTTATGATAACTTTATACCTGTAGAGTTAATAGTCCATTAAATGTTGGCTAAAGAAGTAGAGTCAAAGATATAAGGTGACATCGTAACATAGCTGAGTCCGGCATAAGAAAAGAACATCGTAGAATCATGAAACGAAAGAGGTGCAACAAAGAAACATATGTTTTATTTCTAGGTCACGTAAAAACATTACACTGAGTAAAGAGAGGCAAAATTTTTAACATACTGGAAAACAGAAGCTTGCAACAAAATTTAATAGAAGTAATTAAAAGCGTTTATCATGGCCATGCAATCAAAATGAGGGAACACTCATACAGAAAAGAATGTGAGCATAGGACAAGGATGCAGTTTAACAACAGTACTGTTTAACAAATGTATAAACGCAAATGTAGACGAGAGCTGAGTGTTGTACCCCAGTACGCCTAAATCGAAGAAAAAGAAACAGGCTATATGTCAAGCCTCTACGTTTTGGAGACGACCTGCATGGATTACACAATATAATTTGCAACGTTTTGCCTTCCAGATTCCAGAATCTCTATTCAAAATTTATTTTGGAAACTTGTAGATTCATACTAAAGTACTGTTTAGTAGTATACAACAAGATAACAGTTGTACTTTGAAAGCGCTTTAGGAAATAGATAAACAAAAAAGAGATATTTTGTTTTTTCAGCAGATATATTTGAAGTACATTGCCTTCCACCAACTCTGAGCCGAATGGTCTGTTTCTCAACTACATGAATGCTTGTTGTGGTAAAATTTAAGGAACAAGCGATCTCAGAACACTTTCATACCAGTGTGTTGCAACAACTATGAGAGACGTTTTCCTTGATGTTTACTGTACATTCTATCAGTGCAACACCTTTCTGTTTCGCTAAACAACAGTAATAAGAAAACAATGTTATCGTTTTCTTCAGAGTATTGGCTCCTCTGGTGTGCAACACCTTTCTGTTTCGCTAAACAACAGTAATAAGAAAACAATGTTATCGTTTTCTTCAGAGTATTGGGTCCTCTGGTGTATTTCTTTGAGTGTTCGGCTGCAATCAACACTGTAACAGTAAAACAATGTAGCATTATATGGAGCATTTTCGTCGGTTTGTATGAGCAAGTAATGTGAGTAATCATGTGTAAATCATCCAAAACAGGAAGTAAATAACAGTCTCAAAATTAAGCGTTTTGTCAACGTAATACCAGAAATAAATGCAGTTGCATATCACTCGAAGACTAATCAAAAGTGATTGTCGATACAGCCGCTTCTGTAAACATCTTAATCACTTTGTAAGAAAGCGATGTATAGATTTTATTCTTTACTTCAAAGCAAACATGTCAGTGAAACGAGAAAAATGTTAAAATCATAGCTGATGAATGCCTGGTAGAAAAAAACCACACCTGCCATTGCGTCTTAGGTTTTCGTCCTATACACAAATGCTGGGACAACGGCTGAAGAAATTCTACATTTGACGTACCAGAGGTAGGATTCTGTAAGCTATATTGCATTTCGAAGCAGCAATTAAAAACAAAAACTCATTTATAACACTATGTCAAGGTAGGGGATGGAAGACAGCAAATCAGATGTGTAGCTATCACACAGATAATTCTTGGAACGTGCGACGATTTTTCTTCATTCTGTAGTAAATTTTCCCTGTAAGTATAATATGCCTGACATCGTAGTAATTCTGCGGCTGTAGAGGCAACAGCATTCTCAGCGGACGACAAAAAGCCAAGAGAGTCCTCCTTCTTGCAGTATGTATTGCGTTACAGATTGGCGTTAGAGGTGCTTAACCTCTAGAGTACCATCTCAGAACTAGATAAGAGCTGGTTGCACACGATCAATAACGTGTTCCAGTAGCAAGAACAACAACACGCCACTGCCTTCCTCATAGATGAACAATACCTCGTGTACCATGCATTGTGCCACGTGATGGAATAATATTCTAATTTCACACAATAACAAACAATGCAGCGCAAAATGAATTAATCAAAAATGGTTTACTTCTACGTCGCTCAACATCAAAGTGAATTTTACTTAGATGAGACAGTGTATGCTACTGCTACCGTTCAGTTTCGAGTACTACGTACTGCATCAAATACTACGGTTATAAACTGGCGTTGCGTTTACTCTTAATAAAACATAGAAAAAGCCTTGCGGGTTCCGCGTCAGTGTGTGTTTCTAGCGCTCTACGTTAAATATCTCTCACGTTATTGTCAGTATTACTGACTCGTGTGTATGGACATTACAATAGTGTATGCTGATGCAAGGATTTAATTGTCGTTGAGATAAATTAGGCTCAGATCCTAAGAGTCTATTCTGAGCAATAAGGAAATACCGGGTACCCGTTAAATGTGTTGTACACATATTAATAAATGCTTTCTATTGTTCCTCATTCATTAATGTTAACATTAAATGTGTCCCACTACTTTTCGTATAGTTAGCTGTTAGTTCTCCTTAGTTTGATCAGTAATTATACCCCGATTCCACAGATAAAACTGAGGAGGTTGTCCAGGAATATTTTTTGACTGTTGTGGTGTAAGGGATCTGCCGTCTTGGTCAGGGGGAGAGGGGGGAAGATGTCGTTACGTAGTAATAACATTTCGTTTGCTTTCTTGCCCCTAGTTTTTTCTGTGCCTGGACTGCATTGAGAATATTGCACGGCAGTGTAAATGGCCACGGTATATGCTGTGAATCTTGGAAAAAATTTGTGCCATTCACTCACGTCACTCGCTGTCGACAACATTCATGCCCAATTCTACGTCTTCAATTTTGCATTCGGTACAGCTCGGTTCTGTAGTGACGACATCCGCGTCCCTTTGCATCTGAGGATAGTTAGACTTAATTTTTCGTTGCACTTTTGGGGTTTCCATATTACAGCCTTTCACTATTGTGAAAGTATTTTCGCATGAAGAAAGGTATTGGAATAATGGATGAAATAAGTCGTAATAACTTTGTAATGAGTCACCGGAGACGATATGTCTCTTATACCTACCAAAATAGGCCTACTTCGAAACTATTCCTGATCATCTTTCGAAATTTCATCGGTGGAGCTCGGTTTCACCGTGTATGCCTCACTTGAAGTTCAGATGGAAAGTAGACCTGGTAATGCATACGCAATAAAAGCGTTTTAATGATCGACACCTTAGCGTGTAGCGAGACTAAAACCAATGAGCTCCTCTTCATGAGTCAGTGTCGCTATGCGGGGTCTAGGGATGCTGGCATTCCTAACAGATAACTGTACCCCTGAAATTCTTGACAGTACTTGTTTAGATATCGCTATTTGCCTTCCCCCTTTATACCAGCTTGTGAAATACGGAAGTTGAACGATTGACAGCAGCAATAATGGCAGTCCGTTTATAGCCCTCCACGCGAGTTTAAATGCTGCAGGAGCGGTAGAGATGAAAAACGACAATGCGGCGGGCGCGACCTTCCAGCCGTTACCTACGGTACTGCAGTATCGGGACGGGGCTGTGAGCCCAGTCGTGTTGCTTACCACAGCGCATGCGCGTCACGTGGTAGCCGACTGTGATGTGTAAACATTGGAACGTATATCACCGAGCTACAGCTGCTGGGCGCGGAACAATGCGAAAGCGACACGCGGCCTGCGTCAATTGAACCTACCGATACTGGAGGTCAGCTTTAACTCGTCACATAATTACCTGTCGTGTGACGCCTAACGTGCGCTACCAGAAAGAGAACGAAAAACATTGATAGCATTTATTTTGCGTTTATCTTAATTTTTTGGAATGTAGGTTTTGGTGACTGACCGATGTGCAGCATAGCACGAGGTCTAGGTTAGGTTGCAACGTGACAGTTTGTTCGTGAGTTGGCGAAGCCAGTGAATCTGGATGCTAAATTTTAGTTATGTTGCTAAACTTATCTATAGAACAGACGGAGGTCTATACTCCGTTCAAAATTATTTTAGGATTGACAGCTGCGAAGGAAATAGTGAGGCGAGGCTCAAGAGAGAAGCATAACACGCATCAGACAATCCCACGAGATCTGCGGCCTTAGCATCAAGGAGCAGTTGCCAAGCCCTCACGTCATCACTAAAACACTTCCTGTTTGTAACACGCTTCAGGTTAACTCTGCTTTCTGTACTATGGGATCGTTCGTTGTGTGCTGAGATTTTGTTTGTTTCCGCGTCTTACTCTAATGTGGTAAATATTTTATCTGTTATTACTATCGTTCGTCGTGGGACACATGTCAGAAGCAAGTTCGTCAAATGTCATTCGATGTAAGAGTTCGACGACACTCTCTTGGCCAATGGATTGGCGTGCGAGGTCTGTCGAGAACAATGAAAAATTGTTTTGAACTTTAACTGCATTCACCCTCAATATTTGTTTTTGGGAATTCTTCTAATCATGCGGTTATTTTGCGAGACGTCTTCCTTGGAAAATCTAAAGGAGATGCTTAACGGGTTTCAGCATCTTAAGGTCGAAGCAAGTGGTAATTTTAAAACGGTAGTGCTTAAGCAACAAATCTCCATAAATTACTGGTCGCCAGTTGCTAAATGGAGGAGCTGGCGGAAACATGCGGGCATTACAGCATTAAGCTGTGACTTCATCGTTGTCATTTGAACTCGATAGAAATGGTAGGGCCCAAACTAAAGGTTAAGTTGTGACCAGCAATAAAAAGAATTACTCTGTAGTGAAGGATTCGACAACGAAACTGTTAGGCAAATCACCTCTGAAAATTGGAGGAAAGTCATAAGCCATACGCAGTGCATTACGGAAAGAGACGTGGAAGAATGAAGCTATTTTAGAAAGTTCAGCAGAGGAAATGATTACGTCGTTAAATAACGACAATGACTGTGCCGCTTCGAGCGTGTGTGATAGGGATAAGAGTAATGTCAGTAATAGTTGTAATATTAGAAATAATTAGAGCGTTTCATCACAAAACGTGATGAGAGGTTAAATCTACACCTAGCAATCTATTTCTCTTAATGAAACCAAAGGACTGGTATTTAGTGTCCAACGAGCGACCGGATCATTATGCAGAGTTCCGCTTTGGGGAAGATGAAAATATGAGTTATTCTTAAGAGGTTGTTCTCTTAATAAAATCACACAAATACAAAACAAAAAACTTCGTCGTGTATCGAAAATTCGGAAACGTCACTTTCGCAAATAGGATTTTAAATATTTGAATCTGTTCCAGAAGACACTGATGCTAGTTCCATCTGAAATGTATGCGAGTTTGAGGAAGCTGAATGAAATGTGGTATTGCCGTAGGCCCCGTGCGGGTTGTGGCGTCTCTGTTTCACTCCACGTGCTCTTGCGGAAGTTTCTATTCCAAAGTAATACTGAACAGCGTATAGCTTACGTTGAAAGGTGACAGTCTGGTAGTGAGTTGGGGAAGCCAGTGAACGTGGTGGCACGAGAATAACTGTGATCCTTGTTGCGGTAAGTATGTTACAAATGTATTGGATTTCGACAGGGCACTTATGTTCGCCATTTTGATGGCGTCGGTCAAAGGTGAGGGGTGGTATCGGAGGCTGCAGTTGACAGTGCGGACTCACCTTGAACGTCTTGTAGGACGAGACGACGTAGGCGCCGCCGTCCTCGAGTTCCTCGAGGTGCAGCTTCCGCTCGCCGTCCATGGAGAAGATGTAGCGCGCGCCGCGCGGCAGGTCCAGCCGCAGAGACAGCTTGTCGAGCAGCGCCTCGAGGGTGCCGATGTCTCGGCCCGGCTTGAAGCGGAACTCGACTCCCGGGAAGAAGGGGTCGCCGTTGCGGTAGAAGGTGACCTTGCGCGCGCGCCAGTAGGACAGGTTGTTGTACTTGGCGCCCGCGTCGACGACGGCGTGCGCGCGCGACTTGGGCCGCGACGGCGGCGGCCCGTCGGCCATGTCCAGCAGGTCGGCGTCGTCGGAGGCGTCGTGGCGGCCGGCGCCGGCGTTCTGCTGCTGGCCCCAGTAGCCGCCGGCGCGCGTGCGTCCGCCGCGGGACGCGCGCGGTCTGCGCTGCTGCTGCTGCTGCTGCACCCGGTGCTGGCCCTCTTCGTCGTCGTCGTCCGCCTCCTCCTCGTCGTCGTCCTCAGTGCTCTGGCTGTTCACGACGGTGATAGCAGACTGGCCGCCGCCGCCACCGCCGCCGGTTCCGTTCTGCTGGGGCTGCTCCTCCTGCTGCTGCAGGTGGTTCGCCGGTTGGTCGCTGGGCGGCGCGGCCGCGTCCTCGGCGCCGGCGTTCACCGGCATGTCGCCGCCACCATTCTGCGGCTGCTGTGTCTCCTGTGTCTGTTGTTGGTCCTGCGCGCTTCCGCTGCCGCTGCCGTCCCCCTGCGGAGCTGGTGACCGACTGCCGGCCGACGAAGACCGCGACGAAGAGGGCTGCACCACGACCTGCGGCGCGATCATGCTCGCAGGGCCCCGCTTTGCTTTGCTAATCAGAATAATACTGCCTTCCGGCCGCCGTCCCACCCCACTGGGGCCTTCCCCTCGACCCCGCGCCCCGCTGGCCTCTTTTTTTCTCCGCTCTGTTTTCGGCCCGTTTGGGAGCGCCTACTTTGCCCTCCCTTCCAGCCGCCTCCCTCGCCTCGATTATTGCTCTTTAGCCCCGGCTAAAGCTTAGTGACTTTTCAGTCACCTGACCGACTGCTGTCGCCTTTGCCCTTTCACCCCCTCTCCCAGTGTTTCGCACGTGGACAACACTCTCCCCACCCCTCCCCCACCTCCTGCTCAGTCTAACCCCTTATACTGAGCACGCGGAGGCGGAAGCGGCGGACCACAACAGCGTTCAGAGATTGGCGGCGTTGCCAGCTGCGTGGCGCCCACCCCTCCGGCGCGTGGCCTCGCCGAGACGGACTTGTTGCGCTCGGCCGCCCCCCGCAGCCCCCTGCGGCATCGATCGCTGCGGCAGCGATATGGCAAGCGTGCCCGGCGTCCCCGTTGGGCGCCGGCGTCGAGCTGGGACCAATCGCGAGCGCCGACTCCGCCTTGCGGGTCGGTGGTGGGGGCAGCTCCACGAGAGGGGTACTCCGTACCCGGACGTCCGCCGGCGTCTCCGAATTGCAAATTTTCTTCCTGCACCCTTCCGTTATTTTTTCGAGAAGGATCGACTGTCAGACCTCGTTAATGACGGCCTTAATTGAAGACACGCGATAGGAAAGCACAGTCGCTTTCTCCCTGCTGGCCTTCACCCGAAGGAAACACTTCCGAAACCCTCATGCAGGTTAACAATCGACAGTTGGACCATTTTCCATACGTATCATTCCAACATGGTAGATGGTAATCACAATAAAACCTAACAAGTTTGTTTGTGTGGCCATCCTCCGCAGCAAGCATTTAAATACTTGTTTTGTAAATAAAATGGTTCAAATGGTTCTGAGCACTGTGGGACCTAACTGCTGAGGTCATCAGTCCCCTAGAACTTAGAACTACTTAAACCTAACTAACCTAAGGACATCACACACATCCGAGGCAGGATTCAAACCTGCGACCGTAGCGGTCGCGTGGTTACAGACTGTAGCGCCTAGAACCGCTCTGGTCACCCCGACCGGCTGTAAATAAAACTGCCATTTCCTGGTGCTAGTTACTTTATTTATCCCATACGCATTTCGCCTTCTCTTGTTCTAAGGCATCATCAGTGAGATCTATAACGATACCGTTTTGTTAGTTTTAGATTATTTAACAGTTCATTTCCCGATTTTTTTTGTAAAAGAAGTAATTACTTACGATTTGCTGATCTGCGTTTCTTCACATCTGGCCTGGAGGTCGCACTACCACTTTTATCACTGCTATATAATCAGATCTTTGTGTTCTCGCCTTCCACACACTGTTCACTATGTTTCTCATTCTTTTTTGTGGTGTATTGTTCTTTTGTCACTCGATACATTTCGTCGTACACCGTTTTTCACAACGTAAATATTGCGACTCCATTACGTGTTTCATCTTCTTTGATATCTTGGCAACAAGTAGCTAAACATACCAAAGAAGATGAAACGCGTAGTGGAGTCGCAATATTAACGTTGTGAAAAACAGTGTACGACGAAATAGTTGTATCGAGCGACAAAAGAAAAATAGTCCACCACAAAAAAGAATGAGAAACATGGTGAACAGTGTGTGGAAGGCGAGAACACAAAGATTTGTTTATATGGCAGTGATGAAAGTGGTAGTGCGACCTCCAGACCAGATGTGAGGAAACGCAGATCAGCAAATCGTAAGTGACTACTTTTTCTACAAAAAAAAAAAAAACGCGAGGTGAACTGTTTAATAACCTAAAACTAACAAAACTGTATCGTTATAGATCCCACTGATGATTCCTTAGAACAGGAAAAGGCGAAACGCGTATGGGATAAATAAAGTAACTAGCAGCAGTAAAAGGCAGTTTCATTTACAAAACATAGGAACCTATTTCATTGTCCAATTTTTTTGTATTATACCTTGTCACAGATAAGATTTACTCACATAATATTTTGTGAATATTGACCTCATAAAATAACGACAAAATACGAAAAGCTGTTATTCGGTCACTCTTAAACTAATACTTCTAAAGTAACGAATGTTGTTTGTATAAAAACAAACGATAATACTGTCTTCGAAAAGAAAACGTGTTGTGTGTGTGTGTGTGTGTGTGTGTGTGTGTGTGTGTGTTTGTGTGTGAATTGATAAAAGGAAATTTATGGACTCTGGCCGGCCGGAGTGGCCGTGCGGTTCTAGGCGCTACAGTCTGGAACCGCGTGACCGCTACGGTCGCAGGTTCGAATCCTGCCTCGGGCATGGATGTGTGTGTCGTCCTTAGGTTATTTAGGTTTAAGTAGTTCTAAGTTCTAGGGGATTTATGACCTCAGCAGTTGAGTCCCATAGTGCTCAGAGCCATTTGAACCATTTGAACCTTATGGACTCTCATTCTATCTACAATAGATTAGATTTTATATCTCACTGCATACGATAACTGTCGAGGAAAATTAGATGCAGTCGAGTAAATATGTGTAAAGAACATGCCTCGGAGCAATGAAGAATATAGTTATGTACGCGCTGTTAATAGAAGCACTAGCGGAACGCCTGAGTAAGAAAATATCTGTCTGATAAATATTTCCTTTCCGGATAATCAATTACTGTACACCTAGCTTACCTAAGAAAACGGGCATTTTCGTCTGCATTTGTACTAAACGAAAGGATAAGTACCAAGAAGCTGTCAGCATTATATGACAGTGGAACTACCTATTACAAAGAACTACCCGATGGAGCTCTTCTCTAGTGTATGAAATTGATTACTTTCTAACAAAATTTCGAACTTCGATTAATATAATAGAAGGTGGGATTACAGGATATTTCTTTTACATTCTGCCATTTTTTAAAATTTCAAATTAAATGGCAATACTAATTTCCAGGTGAGAAAGACGGATCGAAACTGAAAGATAAAGGGTATATAGGATGTCCCGTTTGGTGTCCACTAATTTCAGTACGGAAACTGTACATAATTCCTCTAGATCCTTCTAAATAAAGAGCCTAAATCATTGAGATAATAAACGTAATTATTCGTATTGGACGAGTCTCAGGGCACTGAAGTTTTAAAGAAGACTTTAAGTAACAGAAGGGTTACTATCAACAGTCTCGATGTCTGTAGTGGAAGTACTGGCAACCAGGAACTTGTCGAGGACAAAGAACAATGTATTATTACGTATAAAAAGAAGTTTATAGAATGTAGAAACCGGAGTCCCAGAGTAGAAAAAATCTGGGTTAAAATACACAGCAGTATACTCGATATAAAAAGGCTGGAAAAAGAGACAATTTCTAATCTATTTTGTCTTGATATTATGCTTCCCTATAAAGAATTTTAGATATTGTATGTGTGGCATCGAGAATTGCAATCGATTGGAAATGACACCGGAACGCGTTAAAACTCGTTCAGGGAAGCCACAAATATCCACTACAAGACCTGGTTTAATCATCATAATATGTCAAAGGGAACCGTCACCACGATTTCCAGGATAAGTTTTGCTGGTGCAAGGTTTTTTTTTTCCTTCTTTCATGTAAAAAGTCAACGTCAATAAGCGATGCCTCACGGGCGTGGCCTGGCGTTAATGTGATCTCAGTCCTTATAACGAAAACATACACTTACTGATACCATAAGCGAACTATTCTGCAGATGATGTATTATTTTGTAGTTACTATTACTCTCTGCTTTGCTACTCATACACGAAAGAACCTGTGATTCTTACGGACAACCAAAAGAAGATCAAAACCTCAGATCGATGAAATATACATATGTAGCACGGGATATACTGAAGTTATTCCGCTATGAGTCCTTAAACCAGCAAAAGAAACAATATTAATACTTCTCTCTGACTACTAAAAAATGGTTCAAATGGCTCTGAGCACTATGGGACTTAACTGCTGAGGTTATCAGTCCCCTAGAACTTAGAACTACTTAAATCTAACTAACCTAAGGACATCACACACATCCATGCCCGAGGCAGGATTCGAACCTGCGACCGTACCGGTCGAGCGGTTCCAGACTGTAGCGCCTAGAACCGCTCGGCCACACCGGCCGGCTCTGAGTAAAGTCCTGCTCAGATGCTATGGTTTTTATCGATGTGAAGGTATGATATCGGTGTGCTAATATCTAGAGCGTATATTCTGGTAACAATGAAAAACGAGAATTTTTCAACTTCCTCAACCAAATATTCAGCATCTAAAACGTCTTATGGTCGCTAAGATTTCAAATTAATGAATTAATTTAATTTTCTTTCTTCGGTAAGTTTACTTTTCCTGCTTATCATCATTCATTGGTAAGTTAATCTTTAGGACCAAATCAACAATGTTATTCCATTTAGATATAAATCACTCTATATTTTGTTTGATAATATTGTTTATTAATAAATAGATAATTCCTTTTTCTTATAAAAAAATTATTCTTCGTACATGTGATAGAGTACTTAAATTTTCCATAGTACCTGAATTAAATTACTCTTATAATTCTCCTTTCAGTAAATGCTATGCTTTCTTTGGGTACTTTAAATTAGGAATCAAAATTTCTTGTGTTCTTGCTTGCAGTTATTTTATGAAGGTAATCTAATACTTTTGAGGTAAATAGCAAATAGTTTTTTTATTCTGTAATGCAATATTCTTTTTAATTTTCTTTCTGTAGTGGATACACTGGCTGTTTTCGAACAGCGCGGTATTCCCCACCTTTAGCTAATCTTGGTCTTTCATAAAAAATAAAAATAAAATCTAGTTGCCACCGCCACTTTTACCTTATTTCTTAAACACTGAAGCAAAAAAATTCATTCACTTCAGGTACTTGCTTCCCGCTACTCGTAAATATCGAAAATATCTGGTTACAAAAAAATGATGAGTACTCGAAGCAGCCTATTATTATTAAATTATGTTGTTCCTTGCTTCCTATAGCTAGAAAATATCTTCTTACAAATCGGGTATCAATAAGCAAATGTTTTCTACGAGGAAGTCCATATTACGTACGTCTTCCGACACATCGAACCATCCAGAAATCATTTATAGTAACACACATTTCACCATCCAAATACCACAGAGTCTACTTCAACACTCAGAGTAGCATATAGTCACAATGCCAACAGAGAAAAAAATCACTGTACTCACTAGATTATACATATGGATTACCTACGAATACAATTACTGATCCCACAACTTTACTTTAAACATATCTGCAAACCCTTTCAAGACATAATTTAAGTCGGAATCAACCAATGATCACTATTTTTCTCCAACATAATACTCCATTACCCAGATTAAATATTAATTGGAATTCACCTACTGAAAGCAGCAAGATGTACCTAATTTATCCCGAAAATAATTACTTCCCTATTACCAATTATACACTCCGTGCAAAACTTCAGGACGAAAGTAACTTTAGCATGATGTGTCACTGCTAAGTGATGTAGCTCGATGAAACTTAGACCGCACGTAGAAAAAACTGCTTTAGTATAGTACAGAACATAACTGAGATAAATACCAAATGAAACGTACGGAAATGACACTTTTACTCAAGGACAATAATTACACTGAAGTCACCGCGACTTATAATGGTTCCCGAGACATGGTACTCAACTGAGTGTGTGATCACAGCGGAGGACTATGCGTCCTCTGCAAGGTGCTTCCATGCTGACCACAAGACTGGTAACGAGTGGACGGGTGTACATTCAGATCAGCGAGCAAGAATTTCTGAAATTAATCCTAAGGTGTTCTTTGTACCCTATCATACCACTCTCTCAGGGTTTGCGAATAACATGCTATTGCAAAGGCTATGTGTGCCTTTTTTGTGAACTTAGAAAGTTTGTACGTGTTTCACTCAGCTTGCAGCCACAAATGGACCATCATTCTGAAACGTTCGAGCTACAATTAAGAGACTTTCAAACACACGATGGAGTGCTCACTACGATGTTAAGCATGTGTTTCAAAGATTTAAAAAGATTATTGATTCCACTGAGGAAATACCTTATTCCTTGGGAACTATAGAAACCAGAGGATCTGGTTAAAGTCTATTGTCTGCACTGTTGATTTCTCGTTTTTTGTTTTTTTGTGGTTGCGGAGCACTGACTTTGCAGAAGTCAACGAAGCGCAGAAGTATTTACAAATTCTTGGAGCCTTCTTCGGAATGTGTATTACATTACAGATGGGAAGTCTGAATCTCTGAATGAAAGACGTGGGAAATTACATTGTCGACGAAGCATTTGGATTTCCGAAGTAGCATGCGAATATGATGGAGTGCATAGACAGGTTTCGGCAAGAAATCGATACACGCTGCAAAACCATGGAACATTTTGCTGTTTTAGAACCCAGATATCTGACTTTGGTAACAGAGCTTCTCACCATTGTAAAAAGCTTTTCATTTTTTGGCTGAAGCGGTTTTTCATTCGGGTTTGCTTCCTAATATGTAATTATGGAAATCCGTTTCTGCCTTGAGCAAATACAAATTCTTGTTTTTTAATGCCCAAAAATTTTTCGGTAAGCTTCACCATCGTCAGTAGGTTCATTCATTTTCTGACAATGAATATGTAAAGAAATTTTGCACGATAATACATAAGTTTTGACATTATGGCATTCAAACTTATAAAATTAACCAAAATTTTATGTTTTAGTATCACATATTGATGTTTCAGTTAGATTACGTCATGGTCAGAGATTCCGAAATCACATACTGGATCGCAAGGCATACACGGGAGCAGATATAGCCTCAGATTACAATGCAGCCGTGATGAAGAGTAGGCTGAAGTTCAAGAGATTAGACAGGAAGAATTAAAACGGAAAGAAGTGGGATACAGAAGTACTAAGCGATGAGGGGAAACTCTTGAAGTTTTCTTAGGCTACAGATAACGGCAATAAGGAGTATCTCAGTAGGCAGTACAGTTGAAAAGGAATGGACATCTCTAAAAAGGGCAATCATAGAAGTTGGAAAGAAAAACATAGGTACAAAGACGGTAACTGCGAAAAAATCATGCGTAACAGAAGAAATCCTTCATTTGATTGATGAAAGAAGGAATTACAAAAATGTTCAGGGAATTCAGGAATACAGAAAAACAAGTCACTGAAAAATGACATAAGTAGGAAGTGCAGGGAAGCTAAGACGAAATGGCAACATGAAACATGTGAAGAAATCGAAAAATAAATGATTGTCGGAAGGACTGGCGCAGCATACAGGAAAGTCAAAATAACCTTCGGTGGCTAAAAAAGCAAGGGTGGTAACATTAAGAGTGCAACGGGAATTCCACTGTTAAATGCAGAGGAGAGAGCAGATAGGTGGAAAGGCTAGATTGAAGGCCTCTGTGAGGGGGAAGATTTGTTTGATGTGATAATAGAAGAAGCAGAAATTGATTTAGAAGAGATAGGGGATCCAGTATTAGAATCAGAATTTAAGAGAGTTTTGGAGGAGTTAAGATCAAATAAGGCAGAGGGGATGGATAACATTCCATCAGAATTTCTAAAATCATTGGTCAACAAAACGACTATTTACGGTGGTATGTAGAATCTATGAGTATGGTAACATACCATCTTACTTTCGGAAAAATATCATACACACAATTCCGAAGATTGCAAAAGCTGACTACTGCGAGAATTATCGCACAATTAACTTAACAGCTCATGCGTCCAAGTTGCCGACAAGAATAATATACAGAAGAAAGGAAAAGAAAATTGAGGATGTGCTAGATGACGATCAATTTGGCTTTAGAAAAGGTAAGGTAGCAGAGAGGCTATTTTGACTTTGCCGTTGATAATGGATGCGAGACTAAAGAAAAGTCGAGACACGTTCGTAGGATTTGTCGATGTGGAATAAGCGTTCGACAATGTAAAATGGTGTAAGATGTTTTAAATTCTAAGCAAAATAGGAGTAAGCTGTAACGAGAGACGGGTAATATGCAATGTGCACCAGAGCCAAGAGGGAATAGTAAGAATGAACGACCAAGAACGAAGAACTCGGATTACAAACGGCATAAGACAGGGATGTAGTCTTTCCCTCCTACCGTTCAATCTGTGCATCGAAGAAACAATGATGGAAATAAAACAAAGCTTCAGGAGTGGAACTAAAATTCAAGGTGAAAGGATCCCAGTGATACGAATCGCTGATGACATTACTATCTGAGTGAAAGTGAAGAAGAATTACATGATATGCTGAATGGAATGAATACAGAATATGGACTGAGAGTAAATCGAAGAAAGACGAAAGTAATGAGAAGCAGCAGAAATGGGAAAAGCGAAAAATTTAACATCAGGATTGATGGTCACGAAGAATGAACTTCTGGAGCACAGCATTGTATGGTAGTGAAACATGGACTGTGGGAAAACTGGAACTGAAGAGAATCGAAGAGAATGTGGTGCTACAGACAAATGTTGAAAATTAGGTGGACTGATAAGGTAAGGAATAAGGAGGTTCTGTTCAGAATCGAAGAGGAAAGGAATATGTGGAAAACACTGACAAGGAGAAGGGACAGGATGATAGAACATCTGTTAAGACATCATGGAAAGACTTCCATGATACTAGAGGGAGCTGTAGAGGACAAAAACTGTAGAGAAAGACAGAGATTGGAATACATCCAGCAAATAATTGAGGACGTACCTTGCAAGTCCTACTCTGAGATGAAGAGTTTGGTACAGGAGAGGAATTCATGGGGGGCCGCATCAAACCAGTCAGAGGACTGATGACCATAAAAAATCTATGTTTACATAGCTGACGTTTCAGTGCAGCTGATATTTTGCTCCAAGATGTCATCTCAAATTAATATGGATTTTTCCAATATTATGTTTCGCATATTTATCAAAAAGTTAGTCCTAAAATGAAACATTTCTTTTTTCTACTCTCTTAACGTTCATTTGTTTTGTTAAAGTAATAGGTTTAGATGTGACATGTTGATTGTGAATGATGGTGGAACAAGTGATTATCTGATAAAAAGCGACATTGAGTGTTTGGAAGCACAGTTTTGGCATTCCCTGTGAGGCATACAAAAGCGGAAAAAGTAAGTGTACTCAAATTAAATTCTCAGAACCCTTCCTGCACACCAGTTTGAAACTTTAATTCGTAATCAACATATCACAACAACATTTTCGAATACCATTACTTTAAACTAACAAATGATAGTTAAAGAATAAACAAAAAAGCGCTGACAGCAGAACGTAAAATGATAGTTGTACTATTACATTGGCAAAACGGAAAAAATTAGTAGTTTCATTCTAGGCCTAATATTTTGGTAAATATAAGTAACATAATATTTAAAAAATCCTAATTAATTGCCGGTGACAAACTGGAGGAAAGTATTATCTGTACTGCAAATGTCAGCCACAAAAAGATATGTATTTTTTCTGGTAATAACTTTATAAATGTAAATAACACAATCTCGAAACTTTTTTATTGTCTTGCATTATTTCTTTACACATTGTTTGACAGAAAATAGATGAAGCTTTTGATAATGGTGACATCATCAAAATATGTCTGGGTGTTAAACAAGAAGTATTTGTGTTTGTTCAAGGCAGAACGGCATTACCATAATTATAGATGTAAAATGTTTTGTTGACATTTATGATGGGGCATATAAGCTTGGTATCCTTGCAGAAATTACATGCTTATGAAGATTTCTGCGAGCTTTCAGTGTTCCAAAAGGAGAGGGTTGGGTTGGGTTGTTTGGAGGAAGAGTCCAAACATCGAGGTCATCGGTCTCATCGGATTAGGGAAGGACGGGGAAGGAAGTCGGCCGTGCCCTTTCAGAGGAACCATCCCGACATTTGCCTGGAGCGATTTAGGGAAATCACGGAAAACATAAATCAGGATGGCCGGACGCGGGATTGAACCGTCGTCCTCCCGAATGCGAGTCCAGTGTTTTAACCAATGCGCCACCTCGCTCGGTGCCAAAAGGAGAGTCTCCTGGTTACACGGCTTAAAGATTCTTATAGTTCGTGGTTGAATATGAGTTTTCCCAATCTGTTCCCAACCTCATTTTATCGTTAAGATCTTTGTATGGTTCAAATGGCTCTGAGCACTATGGGACTCAACATCTTAGGTCATAAGTCCCCTAGAACTTAGAACTACTTAAACCTAACTAACCTAAGGACATCACACACACCCATGCCCGAGGCAGGATTCGAACCTGCGACCGTAGCAGTCCCGCGGTTCCGGACTGCAGCGCCAGAACCGCTAGACCACCGCGGCCGGCAAGATCTTTGTATGTTACAGTAGCGTTATGTGAGAGGAGTTTTTCAAAAATCAAACTAATTACGAATTATCTTAGGTCCAATATAAGTCAAGCTCGTTTCTAATGCGACAATTTTGCCAATCAACGATAATGTACCTAAGGTTTTCGGCTTTGATGACGTAATTTCGAAACTTGTTTCAGTAAAAGTTAGAAGAAAGACTCTAAACTACATGTTAAAGTCACCTATCACCAAGATATTTGATTATTTGTGCAGCTCATTATAATCAAACTATGTTATTTATAAAAATGTCTTTTAGTTGTTTGTTCCCTTTGGTAAACACTGTTTACATAAAAGTTAACATTTCACTTCGCTTTTTATGACAAAATGTCTTCCCCAAAAAACACTATTTGATGTTTTTGTAGGGTTTGTGGGGTGGAGAGTGACAAGTAAAATGCCACATCGAATACCAAGCTACCTAGCTATCCCACTGATATTTTGTTGTGTTGTGTTTTAATACTTATTAAATGCATGTTCAGTAGATGTTTGTGCTGAAGTTTTGGTTTAACATTTTAATGTAACTTATTATAAATAAAAGAACGGTAATTGTAGTTTGCAGCTCACGACAACCAAATAGGATGGCTGTAGCGATGTATTAATCAAGTTACAAAATAATTATAAAAAAGCTATGTAGAAACACAGTGAAAAACGTGTATTGCTATGTACTATACCACATGCTATCGAATCTGAAGCATAGACATATACTTATCCACCTTGAGGAGGTGAAATGGGACAACCGGGCAGCCTAAGTCTTGTGTACTAAGCAAGACGCATCCCACAGATACCACGAGAGTCTCAATCCCGAGCAGCAATCTCCACATGGCGCCCACAACCCGGACCTCTTTCCTCTTCCACGACACGTCCTTCCGCATGTCTCATTCGCCAACCGACAATGTGGAAGGCCACCTAAGAAATCACTGTCAGCTGTGCACTACATTGCTTCCGCCTTGTACTGGAGGACAGGGAAATTCTTCTTTCGACGTGCACAAAATACATGCCACAGACGCTCATACAATACCAAGCCAGCAGTCAGACAGTTAAGCACCTACAGCCAGCCGAGCACAGTTCTCTTCACGACTACACTCCGACTTAGCAGTTGCTATCTACGCAGTAATAGCACAATCAAAAGTGTCTGCAATATTACTATCAGTCGTAGTGACAATATCACAGACTGCCAAGAGGCAGCAAAGTTATTTTAGATATCAATGTATTAGGTTTAGGACGTAGAGTGCCATCGTAACAAACTGTACCAAGCGCCATTTAGTAGCATGCTATTAATAAATTCATTGGTTATTTCTTATTATGTTGCCACAATTTTGTTCTAGTGCCACCCTGTCAAGCAAGGGTTCAATTAGTAACCGTGCAGTCTACCACCATTAAAGAACAGTAGCAGTAAAACACTTTTCTGCTATCATAGATGTATGGGCTGAGTTAATAATTACATTCAGATACAAGATTTCTAACATTTCGCCAGTACTCATCATTGTATGACGAAGAGAAACTGGAAATTGTTGAAAACGAATTTCGTCAGTTCCCAGCACTAGCAAGGAAGTAGCGCAAACCCACAGTTTTTTCATCAACTGGGGCTACAAACAAATATAAAAAAACTAAGCAGGACAAGTTTTTATTTTTACATCATTTTGAATACATGATTCTTTACTTCGACAAAGCGGCAACACTGCACGGCTTAAAATGTTTTGTGACTGATAGATTTTAGGATCGCTAATCCGTTTTCTTTCCATGAAGATTTTTGTAAATTTTCTAAACTGTTCTCAGCATATTTTGCAGACATGTTCCAACCGCAAATCGTCCTACAGCCCATGCTAAACTTATACCAACAACTGACAGCAGCCCGGGAGCTTACGGTGGCCCGACTTGAAGAAAGCGAGACCAAAGGCCAAACACAACCATTGCTTTTCAAGACCCCGCCGCCACGCTTTCTGGCATTCGATCCGAAAGTTGAGTCCTGGAACAGCTATACTCAGCGTGTGGAGCAGACATCAGGTGATGTGGAACATTTTTATTACTACATGCAGATCCAGCTGTATTTCATCTCCTTTAGAAATTATCACTTACCTGTGAACCTGTGATTCTCTCTTATTCTGACATTAAAGAAATGCTTGCAAAGTATTTTGACTCGTAAGAGCTTGTCGCTGCTGCCAGAAATAGAATTTTTCAATGTTTCAAAAAGTCAGATCAATGATGCTACAAAGAGTTGATTACTCAATTAAAGGCCCTGGCCAAGTAATGTAATTTCATTGTCAAAATGATAAATGTAAGAGGTATTATGTAGACTCATTAATTCGCACCGTGCTTATCAGGCACTCCTTTGAATTAAACTAAAGAAAGGACTTGCTTAGTCTGACAAACCCGTCTTTACAAGACTATCTGCCATTCATTTGGGCATACTAAAAAACGCATATTCCTGCTGAAACATTACAGCGTGTTCACTAGATGTAAACAGCAGGCAGGGCCAAGTAACCAGCACGGCAGAGCTGGGTAAAAAAGAGCCCACATGCTACTTGACTGAACCAGTCAGTAAACAAGTTTAGAAATTCTAAATTATAGTATTTATCACGCTATGGCGTAAACCGTAAACCAGAAAAAAGATAATTGTTTCTATAGAAACGCACGTTGCAAGTCCTGCAAATAGATCAGATGAAGGCCTCAAACGTCCAATACGAAGCACAATCGACAAAACAAACACTCAAACGAGTGGCTATTCTTAATCGTAAAAAGTCATGTAATGTTGAGGACGAACATATGAAAATTCAACAAAATATCACGGACAAAACGTCACATCCCTACCAGTTTTTCTGCCAAGAGGTAAGTCGTTATTTGTAACTCTTCGAGTTAACAAAGTGCTTAATAATTTTAAAATTCAGTCAGGGTCTTCAGTTTCAGTAGTTAACTTACACGGGTACTGAAAGTTAGAAATGCCAAAGTTAAGTCTTCCAAAATTCGCCGTTCAGTTACTGTAATCGTGAGAGTCTAGTAAAAGGATAATTTTCAACAGATATGACGTATAAACAGTTTGCATTTGTAGTTGTAAATTCAAATAAACCAACGATTTTCCTAGGACTGGATCTCTTCAAGGTTTCGGACTTCAACATTCACGAGAGAGCGAATCGTATTCAAGCTGACTTTCAAGATGAAAAGTTAAATGTAGCTGTTGGAAAAATATTATGATATTTTTACGAAGCAACGACCAGTATCAAAGATAACAAGGTACTCATCACGTTAAAGCTGGAAGCGGTACCGAAATTTTGCAAAGCACAAAACACTCGTTTTGTGTTAAAAGGTATAGTAAAGCAGGAACGCGATCATCTTGAATAAAAATGTGGTAATCGAAACCATAATCAGTAGCCGATGTGCAATGCCGATAGAGTTGTACAGAAACCGAACAGCTCACTTAGCATGTGCGGAAATGTCAGTCAAATGATTCTGAAACCGAAGAACTGACGTGAAAATTAGCTGGAGGTGTGTACTTTACCAGGCAGGATCTTAAGGAAGCATATTTGCAAAACCGTCTGGACGAAGACACACAGGAATTTATGGTGACGAATACTCAATTTGGTCTCTATCGCTCCAAAAGTTTACTATTTGGAATGGACAGTTTGTTCCAGCGGCATTTAGGACAATTAATCTGAAGAGCTCCAAACGCTGAAAACTACCTTACCCAACAATAAGATGATAAAATAAGAAATAATTTAAGAAACTTAAGTCTAGCCAGCCCACAGATACAGACTTTAGATATAATATTTTGACAAATATTACAAATCCAAGTAAAAAAACAGGCAACGCAACAAATTGAAATCAGTGTCTACAACAATAAGAACTATTACTTTGGCTATAGCTTACCTACAACTGAACTAAAATTAGCATTAAACTTTACATCTTTGAAAACTAAGACCGGTTGCAGTTTTTCACCTAAAACTGTTGCTCACATTCCGACTTTAAAGAAATCTACGACATACAACAAAGAGGTTTTATGTGAATACGTGGAGTCTGTTCTTTCAGACATATACGAAAGAACAGGCACCACGCCTTCACATAACGGATTCGCCTCACCTTCAGTTCAAACCCACATTTACTTTCGACCTCTAGTGGAAACCTAAAGAACTAGCGAGCGAGGAGGGCGTGGACGGGAACTGCAGATAGGAGGGAATGTGAGTCTCCAAGCATTTGCGATAAACAATGTGTCTGAGAGGCGCAGTTGTTCACGCAAATGCCTAGTAAGCAAGCAGTCATACGTTCGAGTCCGGGTCTGTCACACATTTTCCCTCGTCGCCGCTGATTCCGCATAAAGTCTTGATCCAGATGATGTGATTAATTCCTTACCTTTCCCTTCTCTCCCATCTCCATCTTCAGTTTCCATAATATGCATTACAGGTGCTGATTTTGGGTGGCGTCTGTTCCTCCTAACATCTCCAAAAGAACAGACACCACACGTTCAAATAACTTATTCGCCTCGATGGGCAATGCATCTACAACCTTCATTGTGTCCTCTTTGAATCTCACTGATTTGACTGTATGGTTCGCGCATACGTCTGCGAGGTATCCCGCACGCCTGCTCAAGTCACACTGATCCATTACCTTCGGTTTATAGTGACAACAAGAACCGTAGGCACATTTTACCGGTAGGTAGTGTTGCGCCTCGAACCCACAGGCCGACATCTTTCGAATTCTAATCATTTCTGCAGAGCATACTAATGTACATGTCCTGTAAATATGAATGTCCTATCTCTAGTCGTCAAAGGTGTTCTGTTTTTTCTGAACAAGAGTGTATATCCGGAAACCAGTACCTCTTCAAATATACGCCGTTTTCCATGTGCCGAGTAAAGGATAGTATTTGGGGGTGTAGTCCGTCACAAGAGATGGCACAGTAAATTACCTCAATACGCACCTGTGGCCAGATGAAAATCCTGCAGAAGCCATGGACGTGAGGTAGCAGGATCGCTTTAGTAACAATATATGGTCAGGAATTGTTGGTGGCAGACTTGTAAAGCCATACACTGTACCAAATAAATTAATAGGTGGTGTGTATCACTGATTCATGTGCGATAAATTACCAGCGCTATTGGAGAATGTTACTCTTCAAAAATGTTCAAATGTGTGTGAAATCTTATGGGACTTAAATGCTAAGGTCATCATTCCCTAAGCTCACATATTACTTAAACTAAATTATCCTAAGGACAAACACACACACCCATGCCCGAGGGAGGAATCGAACCTCCGCCAGGACCAGCCGCACAGTCCAAGACTGCAGCGCCTTAGATGTATCGTTCCAATTTTAGTATATGTACCGCCGAAGCGACTATAAACCGCTCGGCTAATCACGCGCGGCGAATGTTACCCTTGCAGAAGGACACCGACTGTGGTTTATGTACGACCAAGCACCATCGCGTTTTCTATGGAGTATGCGACTGTGCCTCTCTGCAACTATTCATGGGCGATGGAATAGTCGAAGACGTTGGATAGCAGAGCATCGCCCTTTAGTGGGAACTGAATCAGCTCCACAGCGGGATTTCTGCCCACGGGCACACTTAAAGACATTTTTGCATGCCAAACTCATCAACATTGTCCAGACGTTACAGGAGCGTGTGATCAATGTATTCGGAATGAAGCCAGGTGTATTTGAAAGAGTGCGTGATTTACTGCGAAGAAGGGTTGACGGATATGTCAAGATGCATCGTAACACATGCAGCACTGCCTATAGCGTATGCAACTACCTAACAGATTCCCCAGAAGAGAGACAGATTGTCCCATGTCTCAACAGATATTGTTTTCCAGACATTTAATTATAACAAATTTTCTTCTAGTTTTGACCAACACAAACTTCTGTAGGAACATGGGGCACTATTTTTTAAAAACGCACTATTTTTGTTGTTTTAATGTAACTCTCCACGCTAGTCCACTTTGTGCAAATCTGTTCATCTCTGAAAATCTGTTCATCTCTGCAACTTTCGACCTCCAGTGGGAATATAAAATATTAGCGAGCACGGAGGACATGGACGCGGACTGCCGGTAAGTGGTGGCGCTAGGTGCGACTGTAAGCCGGCCGAGGAAGAGTGCCGAAATATTCCGAGCAGTGGCGACAAACGCTGTGTCCGGGTGGCGCAGTGGTAGCTAGCACGGTAGCTCAGCGTGTTCCGTCAGAGAGGCGATGGCCCTCTGTAATAAAAAAACTGAGCAAAGAAATCAACGATCAACTTGAACGGATGTCATGTGACGTCCACCCACAACAAACACAACGAACAATACCGAAAAATGAAGTGGTTAACGCAACTGCCCAGTAAGCAGGAGACCCCAGGTTCGAGAACCGGTCCAGCACAGATTTTCACTCGTCGCTGCTGATTCAGCATAAAGTCCCGATGTAGCTGCTATCATTAGCTCCTTTCCTCTCCTTTCTTTCCGCCCTCCAGCTTCAGTTAACATAAAAAGGTTGAAATCAACTAGTAATGAGGAACATGACTAGTCCATGCGCCAATATAGGCGTGACCACGACACTACATGTCAATAGCAAGTATCAAATTGACAATTTTTTTTAGCGTGCTATGTCTTTTAAGAGCACTCTCTATCTCTGAGCACTATGGGACTTTGAGGTATGGAAATGCCCCTTAGGGGGCAGGTCAGGCCGCCTTGGTGCAGGTCTTATTACATTCGACGCCGCATTTGGCGACCTGCGCGACGGATGGGGATGAAATGATGATGAAGACAACACAACACCCAGTCCCTGAGCGGAGAAAATCCTCGACCCAGCCGGGAATCGAACCCGGGCCCGTAGGACAGCAATCCGTCACGCTGACCACTTTTTTTTTTCAAACATAAACTGCTGCTAGCATTTTTTTTATAAGACGATGACGTTTAGAAACTAAAATATTTCTGGGAAACGTAAATAAGTGGACTTTCTTTTTTTTTCAGTCTGGTGTATCAATAACAAACATAAACTGCTTCTAGCATTTTTTTAAATATATAAGAAGATGACTTTTATAAAATAAAATATTTCTGGGAAACGTAAATAAGTGGACTTTTTTTACATAATAGTAAAAAAACTGCTTCTGTCAGTACAAAACAATAACGGTCTACATTCCTCTTTTGAGCGCGTACCTCGCTAATCCTGTTATACCTCGCGTTGGTGTCGGGTACGTCTTCACGTGTGGTTGTGGATCCTCTCCACTGTCCTGGTCCTTTCTTGTTCTGATACTTATAATCAATAATTACATTCTCCTACCCGGGACACTCCAACTGGGTGGGGGATCAAGCAAGGCACTCCCTAAAAAATTTGCGTAATATGTTCGATATCTCGGATGTCTCATAAGCTGTGAGTGATGATCTTGTAGTAAGGCCCAAAAGTCGAGCACATTCTTACTGCCGTCTCGGAAAAGATAACGCACAGTCAAACCTCGAATCCACGTTACTGCGTTTGTCTTTGTTCGGGGATAATATGTCCTATCTGGGAGAAGTAGTACCCGTGGTTTTATTGCTTGCGGCCCCACCCGAAGGAGGAAGGCGATCATTTTTTTGACCAAACACCATACGTCCGCCGAAGGTCCGCATATCAGGCGATGCTCCTCTGTGTCTATAACATTGCACTGCGGACACAGTGGCTCGTCCGCCATATGAATTGTATACAACCTGGAACGAGTCACGTATTTCCCATTTACCATTAATACCACAGTGCGCGCGTTCCCGTATCAAGGTGTGGGTGGTGCACTGTACGCCATACCACTGACCACGTAACTGTTGGTTGGCAGCGCTCTACGGCATTATTCGGCCGTCGTCGAGTCAAGATGTGATATATATGACGTGCCGTGCCCGGTTGTCGGTAGTTCCATATGTACATAACTGTGTTCCACAAAAAAGGTTCGCATATGGGCAAGCGATGGGGAGATGTGAGACACCGGTACCGGAGCCGAACGTGAAGGTGGAGCGAGTTCTTCTATCAAGCTGCCCGTCAGACTTGTCCGGTGTCGTGTCCACATCTTTATCATTGTGGTTACATAAATAGACACTGCTCGGTCGCGTACGCGGACTAGTCCAAGACCTCCACGACTACGAGGAAGGGTGAGGGTTTCGTATCCGACCTTAAAAAGCAGACCTGTGCTCACAAAATATCCTAGTGCCGCCAGGATTCGGCGGGCCAACACCAC
Organism: Schistocerca nitens; assembly: GCF_023898315.1. Lineage (NCBI taxonomy): Eukaryota > Metazoa > Arthropoda > Insecta > Orthoptera > Acrididae > Schistocerca > Schistocerca nitens. The sequence goes on from NC_064617.1 coordinate 389,618,090, forward strand.
CGGCATAGGAAGAACTTGTGTCAGGTGGGGGATGCGAGAAGCTAGATAAGTGTTGGCAAAGGTGACCCGTTGTATCATATCCAGTGCCCTTAACCTGTGACTTCGGACACTCGCACGAATTGTTTGCAGAAGATGTCTGTAACTCAGTGCCGCCGTGCGTCGAACGTCTGTAGTGAAGATAATTCCTAGGCATTTCATCTTGTTGATCGGCTGTAATGGCGCTACACTTCCTGGCGGGAATCCTCTCCCGATGTTCATCGCTCCCGGCTTTGCCATGTTCAGGCGACTTCCCGTAGCCATACAATACAAATTAATCCAATGCAAGGCCACACTTGCCTCGTCGCCTGACCGCGCTAAAAACACTAGGTCATCCGCGTATGTTCTGCATATAAACTTGTTGTGCCTTATGGTCATTCCTTGAAGTCGATCCAGGAGCCCGCAGAGCAGCGGCTTGACAGCGATGGCATACAATATCGTTGACAGCGGTCACCCTTGTCTGACCGATCGTGAGATGGTGACGGGACCCACCAAGCGTCCATTGGTGAGCACTTTGGATGCGGCGCCGTGGAGTAGTCTCATGGCGACGGTGACAAAACTTTCCGAAAACTTCATTTGCGTCATCACGTCCGTGAGATAAGGATGGCTCAGCCTGTCAAATGCGCGATCGAAGTCTATCGATACCAATACACCCCGGAGACGACATGTTGATGCCAGTGCGATAACATCGCGGTAGTCGCTGAGTGCCGTTTGTATATTCCTATCTCCTCCTAGCTGGGTTTGGTCGAGTGATATCACTTGGCGTATTACGCGTTTAAAGCGTGCTGCAAGTATCCTGGTGTAGATCTTGTAGTCGCAATTAAGAAGGGTCAATGGCCGGTAGGCCTGTATCCCTGTGCCGCCGGATGGTTTGTGGATGGGGCTGATCATTCCTTCCACGAAAGAGGGTGGAAGAGGCACGTTGGGAGACATCAATTCGCAGTACATGGCAGTCCATCGTGGAGTCATGAGATTTTTAAATGTACGATAAAACTCCAACGGAAACCCGTCGGGCCCCGGCGATTTGTGCGACGCTCCCTTATCAATCGCTTCCAGTACGTCGTCAACTGTGACTTCTCCTGTTAACTCCAGGTTGGCCGTCTCGTCGAGACACGCGGAGAGCGTTCGTCGGACCTCATGAAAGGCTGCCTGATCGTGTTCCGCTTCGTCATAGAGATGACCGTAGTGTTCCACAAAAGCGTTGGCAATGTCTTTTTGCGTTGTCATACGGCGACCATCTGGCAGTACGACCGTCTGTATTAAGGTTCTGCGGCTACGTTGTTTTTCTCTGAGAATGTGATACATCGACGATGATTCTCCACGGACTCGTTCAAAGGCCCTTGCACGGATTGCGACACCCTCCAGACGGCGGCGCGTTATGGAAATTATTTGGACCTGTGCTCGTTTTATACCGGCACGACGCTCCTGTGATGGTGCTTGTACAGAAAGTTCGCGGAGCAACGTGAAATAAAATTCCGTCGTGTGTCGCCTCCACATCTTCTGCTCTCTTCCGTGTGCAATTAACGCTCGGCGCAATGCAGGCTTAACGCATTCCAGCCACCACTGCAACGTCGTCGGATATGCCGGGAGGCGTCGTTCACACACGTGCCATGTGTCTTCGATTAAGCGTCTGCACTCAGGTTCCCTGAGGTGTGCTGTATTCAGTTTCCAAACACTGCGACTCCTCCACACTTGTTGACGACTCTGGGAGACCGTGCATATATATGCTATGTGATCTGAAAAGGCGACAGGCCACAATTCCGCATCGAGGATCGCAGGTTCGAGACGACGTGTTACGTAAATGCGATCGAGACGACTTGCAGAGTGACTCGTGACGTAGGTGTATCCACGTCTGTCGCCATGTATCGTCTCCCATGTATCAATGAGATTCATGTCCTGTATGAGTTGCCGCAGCTCCGGGCATGAAGTGTAACGTGGGTGTTGATCGGTAGTAGGTGTAATGTATGTATCGTACTCATAGAGGTCGGGGAAGCTCTCAACACATACTTCCTGCAGAAGAACGATGTCGACGTCCGACGCATGCAACATTTCTCGTAATAATTGCAATTTGACAGGCGTTCTGATCGTATTAATATTAATAGAGGCTGTTCGATATGCCCGCCGCTGTTCCTCAGTGCGTAAAGCGCACATGAACGCTTATGTTAATTTGTGTGCCGCTGCTCGGCGACATGCTGTCTGTGCGGCAGTCTGCATCTTCTGCGTGGTTAACATCCGGTGGACGCAGCACTCGCCATTGCGGGTGCGTCGTCGGTCTGTGGGTCAGTATCGGATTCGTCGGCCCAGTTCCTGTGCTGGAGGTCCAGCTCCCGTCGTGTTTCTCCGGCCTGGCTGACCGAAGGCGGTGGCGTTGCTCCGGTGGGTGGAGGGACTCCTTCCGTCGGCTTTCCGTCCGGTGTGTCTGTAGTCAACCCCTGTCTAGCATGATTCGCGTCGTACTGCTGTGTGGGAGGTAGAACCTTTCGTTGCGCATCCGGATGCACTGTATCGATGTTACACCCAAGTCCGTCTGACGTGGACTGCAGTAAGCAGGTATCCGACGGCGCCAGTCGTCGTTTCTTGTGGCGCTTCGGCGATGGTTGTTTGCGCGTGTGCGCCTCCGTATCCGAGTGCGGAAGTGACTCCCGGTGCTCAGGGACGAAAGCAGCTGTCGGCACAACCGCAGGATCAATTTCCATACCTCCTACCGATCCTTTCCGTTCAGTTAAGGGCGTCGTCGTCTCCGGAGCGGTAGAAGTGTGTGTCGTTTCGTCACTGGAGGCGGTCTCTGCTGCAGTCGGTTGCCGTAAACTGTCAGCATGGTCATTCTTTGGGATGGGATCTGTTCGAAATGCGTCCGCATACGTTAGTGTCAGCGGCGTCAACTTGGACTGAGGCACGGGTTCGCCGGTTGGAACTTGCACTATCCTCCGCTGCATACATTCGGAACGGACGTGGCCCTCTTTCCCGCAGCCTGAGCATGTTTTGGGTTGTCCATCGTAGATGACTATAGCTCTACATCCGCCGATGAACAAGTACGAGGGTACATGTTGTGTCAGTTCTATTCTGCTTTGACGCACCCCGTTGATAACGGGGTAAGTCGTGAAGTTGGACCATTCTCCCTCATCGTGGCTAAGCACTCTTCCATATGGGCGTAAGGCGTCAATGGCCAAGTCAGACGGAACCTCGAAGGGAAGTTCGAAAATACGTATGTTTCGTAAGCCCAGTCCTGCGTGATCAATAGTTACTTCTCCAACATGTCCATCAGAGTGACGAAATTTGAGTCCATGTTTAGTATCTCGGATGATTCTGTCACATACTGCATCGTTAATCAGCTTGACGTAAACGACACTGCTCACTATGGAGAGGTGTATTCCGATAAGTTCGTTGTAGTCAAGTTTAACTTCGTCTCGTAGGAACCTTTCGATTTCGTAGGCTTTCGGCCTCGTATATTCATTCGAAAAACTAATCTTGAGAGTCGATTTCGGTATGCATGTGCCATTCTATATCGAGTCGTCTAAACGCGCTAGAGTACGCCGAAGAGGTAAACAACTGCGCGAGCGCGAACGTCTCCGGCAGGGACGTAAACAGACGTCCGTGGCGTAGCACCGCCGAAGGCAGACAGACTATCCACTCAGCTATCGGGGCGGACAACATCTGAGGTCATCAGTCCCCTAGAACTTAGAACTACTTAAACATAACTAACCTACGCCCTTGCCCGAGGCAGGATTCGAACCTGCGACTGTAGAAGTTCCAGACTCTAGCACCTAGAACCATTCGGCCACAGCGGTCGGCTGATAATTACAGCTATCACAATTAATGCAAGAAAACCATTGTGTACGATCGGAGGATGGTTTATCACATCAGGGTGAACTGCAAGCAAAATTTTCTAAAAATATTAAGTCCTTCTAGTTATGCATTGGGTTCGGGTTTATGTTTCTTCTTCATCATTGCCCCTTCCCTAAGAACTGCTGGAACGGATGAGACCCGGCGAATATTTATGTTGCACTCATTGATACATAGAAGCCACCACCTGACCTACTCGGGATCTTTAATTAGCATGGAGAGCGAAACAGACAATGTAACGAAGGAATTTCTTTACAGAGTGTGTCTCTAAGAGCAACAGATGTCCATTGCGTTTTACGGATGTAGTGATGATCCAAAACTTTATGGACTCTGCACACCGTGAGATTTAATGCCTCGCGGTGGCATTGTGGGATAAGGAAAGCATATAAGCAGGTCAGAGACAAATGGGGGAACCATTCTAGCAATGATACGAGACGCAAATACATGTGAGACTTTGACAATGGACAGACTGTTGTGGCCCGGCGCCAGAAAAGAAAGAGCATCTCGGAAACAGCGAAGGTGATCAGCTTTTCGAGTGCTACGGGACTGCCGTAAGCAAATGCAGCAAGTGGTTGAAGGACGGTGAGAACACGAATAGACGACAAGGTGTTGGACATCAACTCCTCATCACAGAACTTGGAGATCAGCAGGATAGGCGTCGACCTATGGCGGATCTGACGACAGAGAACAATTCTAGTGCAGGCACCGACGACATAGTCAACTGCAATTGCAGTGCTCACGGGATCGTAGATAATGGACCGTGGATCAATGAAAACGTGTAGCCTTGTCGGACGAATCACGTTCCTTGTTACACCAGGTTGATGGACATCTCCCCAGCCGCCGTCATCCAGGCGAACGGCTGCTAGAAACATACACCGCGGCACGACATTGGCCGTGGGGGCAATATCATGCTATGGCAGACTTTCACGTGGACCTCCGTAGCACAACTGGTCGTAATCGATGGCACTATGACAGCTGTGGACTATGTGAACTTTATGACGGACCACATGTAACCTTTCATGTTTGATATCTTCCCCGCAGGCAAAGGCATTTACCAGAAGGATAACTGTCCGTTTCACCCGCCAATCTCATGCTGCTGTGGTTTGACGAGCATGACAGTGAACCGGCCGTTGTGGCCGAGCGCTTCTAGCGACTTCAGTCCGGAACCGCGCTGCTGCTACAGTCACAGGTTCGAATCCTGCCTCGGGCATGGATGTGGGTGATGTCCTTAGGTTAGTTAGGTTTAAGTACACTCATGCTCATAAATGAAGGATAATTGCAGAATGTGGTGCTATGCAACGTGGCACTACACAAAACTGGCGCTAATAGCATAGGCAAATAGGGAGCACACACGAAGCAGGTCTGTAAGTCCACGGTATTGGTGATAAGTTGAGAAAACCGTCCCGAAACACAAAAAGCCACTGTTTCCTGCGCATGTACCCCGACATCAATATGGGATATGATCACCATGCACATCTACACAGGCCGCACAACGGGTCTGGCATACTCCGGATCAGGTGGTCGAGCAGCTGCTGGGGGTAAAGAATCCCATTCTTGCACCAGTGCCTGTCGGAGCTCCTGAAGTGTCGTAGGGGTTTGAAGACGTGCAACGATACGTCGATCGAGAGCATCCCAGACGTGCTCGATGGGGTTTAGGTCTGGAGAACAGGCAGGCCACTCCATTCGCCTGTTTCAAGGTACTCCTCCACGATGGCAGCTCAGTGGGGCCGTGAGTTATCATCCACCAGGAGGAAGGTGGGACCCACTACACCCCTGAAAAGGTAGACATACTGGTGCAAAATGACGTCCCGATACACCTGACCTGTTACACTTCTTCGGACAAAGACATGCAGGGGTGTACGTGCACCAATCATAATCCCACCCCACACCATCAAACCACGACCTCCATACAGGTCCCTTTCAAGGACATTAAGGGGTTGGTATCTGGTTCCTGGTTCACGCCAGATGAAAACCCGGCGAGAATCACTGTTCAGACTGTACCTGGACTCTTCCGTGAACCAGGGACCACTGTTCCAATGATCATGTACTGTCTTCTTGACACCAGTCTTTACGGGCTCTCCTGTGACCAGGGTTCAGTGGAATGCACGTTGCATGTCTCCAGGCGAATAAACCGTGTTTGTTCAGTCGTCTGTTGACTGTGTGTCTGCAGACAACTGTTCCAGTGGCTCCGGTAAGGTCCCGAGCAAGGCTACCTGCAGTACTCCGTCCCCGCCTGAGGGCCCTGATCGCGAGATATCGGTCTTCTTGTGGTGTTGTACACTGTGGACGTCCCATACTTTAGCGCCTGGACACGTTTCCTGTCTGCCGGGTTCGTTGCCTTAATAATCTCGAGCTCACACTTTGTGGCACATGGGGGGAGGGGGGGTGCTACGACCTGCTGTGTTTGACCAGCCTCCAGTCACCCTAGTATTGTACCCCTCCTAACGTCATCAATATGTGTTATTTGAGCCATTTTCAACACACAGTCACCATTAGCACGTCTGTACACGTCTGCACACTTACTCGCTGCATCGTATTCTGACATGCACCAACATACCTCTGGGTATGTGGACTGCGTTGCTTCACCATGTATCAGCATTATCCATAACTTATGAGTGTAGTTCTAAGTCTAGGGGACTAATGACCTCAGATGTTAAGTCCCATAGTGCTTAGATCCATTTGAACCATTTTGCATGACTGTGATCTCAAGTTGTCTTGGCCACCAAATCCGCCTGTTCACAATCCGCTGGGATGCATTTGAGATGTTATGGAGCGCCATCTCTGTACCCACATACCTCCGGCTTATAATTTACGGAAACTTCGTGACCTGAGCGTCGACACATGCCAAGGACCCGTCAAATCCATGTCACAAAGAATCGCTGTTGTGCTGCATTCTGTATGTTCACTAACATGCTGTTAGGCGGCTGGTCATATTTTTGCTCATCTTTGTATGAAGTAGGTGGAGTAGCAAGGGCGATAATGGTGGTTAGTGATGTCAAAAATGTTTTAGTTAGTTGACTGAATATTGTTCAGCAAGGTTTAACGATGCTCTTTACTTATTTTTAATTAAATATTAACGCAGTTGTGCGCTATGTAAACTGAAATGTTGTTGAGTTAATACTTTTATTATAAGTCCGAATACTATTCAGTTTTGTTTCATATTAATAGTATGCATCCGAACAGCATTTCTTTTCATTTCCCTAGATCGAGTGCGCGGTTGAAGTAATGAACCATTGTAAAAGTCCCAGAAAACATTCGTTAGAATGGGTAAGCGAACAGTTTTTAATGTAATTCTGGAACAATATATTCTAGACGAAAAACTTAAGGCCTAGTGAATGTGAAAGCGTATTGGTTTGCGTGTCGACAGGTTGCTATAGATTCACTGCATCTGTGCTGGTGTACATATCGTTAATTTCAATTTCTTGTAAAAGCTCGCAGCCTCTGCTGCGAGCGTAATGCGCTTGATCTGCAACCCCTTTGATCGGAGAATGATACGAACCAAAATAAATCCTTGTTTTCGAATCCAAGTATATCACTGACAAGAGGACGGGGCCTACTCGTCATCTTATCTTCGCGGTCCTTTCGCGCAGTGTATGTTGGCGGCAGTACACTCGTTCGGCAGTCAGCTTTAAATGCCGGTTCTCTAAATTTTCTGAATAGTGTTCCTCGTAAAGAACGTCACCTTCCCTCCACGGATTTCCATTTGAGTTCCCGAAGCACCTCCGTAACACTTGCGTGTCGTTCAAACCTTCCGCTAACAAATCTAGCAGTCCGCCTCCGAATTGCTTCGATGTCTTCCTTTAATACGACCTGGTACGGATCCCAAACACTCGAGCAGCACTCAAGAATAGGTCGCAACAGCGTCCTACATGTGGTCTCCTTTGTAGACCAACCACTTTTTCCTGAAATTCTTCCAATAAACCGAAGTCGACCATCCGCCTTTCCTATCACAATCCTCGCGTGCTCTTTCCATTCTATATCGCTCTGCAACATTACGCCCAGTTATTTAAAAGATGTGACTGTGTCAATCAGGACACGACTAATCCTATATCCAAACATTACGGGATTGTTTTTCCTACTCATCAGCATTAACTTATATTTTTCTTCATTTAGAGCTACCTGCTATTCGTCACACGAATTGGAAATTTTGTCTACTAAGTCATCTTGTATCCTCCTACAGTTATTCAACTTTAAAAAAACACCTTACGTACACCACAGCAGCATCAGCAAACAACCGCAGATTGTTGCCCGCCCTCTCCACCAAATCATTTATGTAGATTGAAAACAACAGAGGTCCTCTCACACTTCCCTGGGCACTAGTGATGATACCGTTGTCTCTGATATACTCGCCGAAGAAGACGACATACTGTGTCTTACAACTTAGGAAGTCTTCTAGTCACTCACGTATCTGTGAACTTGTTCCATACGCTCGCACCTTCTTTAACAACCTGCAATGGGGCACCGTGTCAAACGCTTTCCGGAAATCTAGAAGTACCGAATCTGCCTGTTGCCCTTCAACCATAGTTCGCAGTATAACATGTCGGACATTTGTCTCAAGTGAAAGCTGAAATGTCACAAAATGTCCGACCTGATTTATGACGAAAGGGCAAACTGAGTTTCGCACGAGCGATGCCTTCTAAAACCATGCTGATTCGTGGAAGTAAGCTTCTCGGTCTCAAGAAAATTTATTGTATTCGAGCTGAGAATATGTTCAAGGATTCTGCAGCAAACCGATGTTAGGGATATAGGTCTGTAATTTCGCGGGTCCGTTCTTTTGTCCTTCTTATACAGAGGAGTCAGCTGTGCTTCTTTCCAGTCGCTTGTGACTTTGCGATGGGGTTGAGACTGACGATAACTGCAAGCTAAGTAAGGGACAAATGCTGTAGAGTACATTTTGAAAAACGGAACTGGGATTCCATCCGCACCTATAGTTCAATTCTTTTATCTTGGCGGTTCGCGCATGCCCGCCCTGACGCGGGAGACTGCTGCATTGCCAGTTGTACGCCGCAAGAGAAGCAGCGCCATAGTATAGTATAGTATAGTTCGCAAACTTACGTTTAGGAGGGAGCGCGTAGTTGATGAAGTAAAGCCACCAAGGCCACATTATCCCTTTCGCTGCTACAGAGACGTGCTCCCCGCATTCCGCGGTGTGCGCGATTTTATCATCATTGCACTGTTAGCCTGTACAGACACATGGTGTTTCGACTGCTTTGACACACGTATCATTCGATTTCACAAAAACTATTTGGCCGAAAAATTTTATTTTTACACATCTTCTTGATTGACACCTTCCCCCCATAAATGGCTTAATTTTGTTTCAAAGTTGAACGCAGTTATTGTGCAGCATTAGATGTAGTAAATCATTGCAGAGTTTGCAGAGGTAAAAGTCCGTAGCGTATACTTTCCATATCGTCGATTTTAGTTGCCACAAGAAATTTCAAAAAATTACATTCAAACGAATAAAATTCATGAAGTAAGACACTTCGATATTGTTTTTAAATAAAGAAAATATTAAATACTGAACAAGGCTTGAACTCAGAACCTTTCGCTTAGCAGCCCTACACTATAACCATTACGCTAACGCAACTCACCATTCAAATTGCCTGCCAGAGGACTTTAAAATGTCACGCAAAACCGACAAACACTGTTGGTATGACTATGAATTACTCACGTTTCGTCGAAGTACAATAGGAGATCAACAATTACCGCTGTTCTTTATTGCGAAAAAGCGGTTAGTGAGAATGGTACAAACACCTTTCCTTGCTATCGCCTGAATTAGGAGGCTTATTGCATGTTTGGTTTAATTAATTAATAGAATATGAAGCAATTGGTATAAAGAATGCTTTTTCCAAACGTTCTATAAAAGAAAGTCTGCTATCAAGACACTGCTTTTGTTCAATCACTTTATTTATGACCGAAAGTTTCTAAAACTGAAAGCACTCGTCCGTGCTCTGCACTGCAGTCGAACTCTGGCAACGTCGTTCTCTGTTCATTGGCTGACTGTGTTTTGTGACGTCAGATGCGCAGAACGAACCTAAACTCGGCCGCCGTCATAAATGACGCGCACTTTAGTGACTTATTTGTTTTTCAACGTCTTCAGTTGTTTCTCTACGCCAGAGATCCTTTTTACTATGTGGTCCATACGGGAGTCTGTTCGATGGTCAAACGATGGTATATTTGTTCGATTATCCCACGTGAACACTTTCTTGAACACGAAATTTAAAACTGCGGCTTTCGTTTTGTTGTCTTCAACTGCCTCACCAGACTAGTTAATAAGTGACTGGATGGAAGCTTTAGCCCTAGTAAGCTATTTTTCATAGGACTAGAATTTTTTCGGGTTATGTGCCAGATATTAAGATATGATGGTGGTAACAGTTGTATGCTTCGCGCATAGATCTTTTCTCAGACTCCTGAATATCTACAAACTTATGCTTGTCGTCATTTGCGCATTATGTAAGCTTAACGGATGGTAAGCGTGTGGAGGTTATCCATCCAAAATAAAATCAACTTTTTTTTACGATTACAACCTCTATTTTTTTCGCGTGTTTCCATCTGTTTATTATCTTTGCCGATGACTCCAAAGCTGTTCTCGTTGGAATGCACCAGGGAAGTTTAGACTATCTGAGTTACAGTAATTATTATGCTTTGCGAAGTAATTTAAAACTCACCAACTGACAGGTATCACCGAGCAACATTACTGAAGGAAGGAAGAAAGAATGAAGCCTGGGTTTAACGTCCCGTCAACATCGAGGTTATTACAGACGGAGCTCAATGGTTCTAATGGCTCTGAGCACTATGGGACTTAACATCTGCGGTCATCAGTTCCCTAGACCTTAGAACTACTTAAACCTAACTAACCTAAGGACATCACACACATCCATGCCCGAGACAGGATTCGAACCTGCGACCGTAGCAGCAGTGCGGTTCCAGATTGAAGCGCCTAGAACCGCTCGGCCACAGCGACCGTCAGAGACGGAGCACAAGCTCGGATGGAGTCAAGGATAGGGAAGGAAATCGGCCGTGCCCTTTCAAAGGGACTATCCCAATGTTTGCCTAGGACGATTTAGGGTAATTACGGAAAACCTAAATCTGGATGGCCGGACGCGAGTTTGAGCCGTCGTCCTCTCGAATGCGAGTCCAGTGTGCTAACCACTGCGCCATCTCACTCGGTAATATTGTTGAATTCATTACAGATTAGGTATTCAGTTTTTTCACAAATGTGATGCGTACTTTTGCTGGAAATGATTCATCCAGAGAAAATACAATTTATTGCCGTCTGTGTGGAGCAAGACGTTTCAATAATGCAAAATATGAAAGGTATATTTTCCCCGATGTTTTAATGTTTCAAATTTGTCAAGATGTATTAAGCTGTGCTTCACAATTTTATCTGCAGTCAATCTGGAGTAAAATCTGCAGACCTGATACATTCTCAAGGTATGCAAGATGCAGGGTGGGGCTGAATTTGTAGAGAGCTCCGAAAACTACCCCTAATACTTCAGCAGACTATTTCGTCAGCAATACTGAGTTGTATGCATAGTAGTATTCTCGAAATGAAGCCTTAAAAACTGTGTGCGTGAAGGAGTATAATTTTTATCTCCCCATTCGTGATGAGGCACGAAATATTTTATGATAACTATCAATTATACGTATTTTTTATTGTAAATACCTAGTTAAGGACAAATAATATTCTTCCCCGGTGGTGATCAGATGCCTGAATGATTGCCTTCTAAGCATTGTTTTTTTTTTAACCGAAAAACCTTGGATTCTTAAAATATCAAACGTTTATTACTTTGCAAATGAGTTAATGTGTTAATATTTGACGTTAAGCATGCAAGGGTGAGAAAGTTTACAAAAGGTTTGAAATTAAAGATTTTTGGAAGTCGCTAAGTGCTCTCACTATCAAACACTCGATGAATATAGTCGGTAATTGGTACGCCGCCAGATACGCTGCCTTAAGATATACATCTACAGTTTGAAACTGTAATACCTGTCTTACTGTGCTAATCCTTTAACGTAAGTTTAGGCCTCCTAATAAGTAAATTACGATAGCATTTAAAATTTTTAAATTCGATCATTAATTATCTTGAATATTACACTGAAAATCTAATTTTTAGCCGCGCTGAGTAGCCGCGTGCTCAAGGGCGCCTTGACACGGTCCGCTCCGCTCCCCCCGTCGGAGGTTGGAGTCCTCCTTCGGGCATGGGTGTGTGTCTCGTCCTAGTTAGTTTAAGTTAGACTGAATAGTGTGTAAGCTTAGGGACCGATGACCTCAGCAGTTTGGTCCCATAAGTCCTTACCACAAATTACCAATTTTTTTTTCTAGTTTTTGTTTCCCTTGGAAGTCCTCAGATAGGTAACCTCCCACAGGGATCGTTCACCATGAAGTATGAACGCTTTTTCAGTTCAGTGGTACAGATATTTCAATAATTTGGGGTGAAACAGTCCACAATCTATCCCTCTGTGTTGGACACAGCCACTGATTTCCCTGTCGTCAGGTAGGCTCGTTAGATATTCACTACTAAGGAACAACACTACAGTCGACAGCGTCACCATAGCTTCTGACGACAAAGTCTAGCGCTAGAAAGGGGTTAAGTAAGCAGAAAACCACATTTCATAAGCCCTAATACACAATTACGTCGCGACGATTAATTTACCTGACTCTCAGATCAGTCATCTACAAAGGTTCTACAAAGGCTCAAGAGTTAGATTAAAATTCGAGATGCAAGAATTTCAGTGATACGATTCGCTGTTGACATTGCCGTCGTCAGTGAAACTGAAAAATAATTACATGATCTGTTGAATGGAATGAACAGTGTAATGATTACAGAAAATGGACTGAGAGTAAATCGAAGAAAGACGAAAGTAATGAGAAGTAGCTGAAAAGGTAACAGTGAGAAAGTTAAAATCAGGATTGGTAATCACGAAATTAAGGAATTCTGCTATCTAAGCAGCAAAATAACCCGTGATGAATGGAGCTAGGAGGACATAAAAAGCAGACTAGCTCTGGCGAAAAGGGCGTTGCTAGCCAAGAGAAATCTACTAGTGTCAAACATAGGCCTTCATTTGAGGAACAATTTTCGGAAAATGTACGTTTGGAGCACAGCATTGTATAATAGTGAAGCATGGACGGTGGAAAAACCGGAATAGAAGAGAATAGAAGCATTTGAGCTATGGTGCTACAGGCGAATGTTGAAAATTAGGTGGTCTGATAAGGTAAAGATTGAGGAGGTTCTCCGGAGAATCGGTGAGGAAAGGAATATGTGGACAACACTGCCAAGAAGAAGGGGCGGACGATAGGACACCTCTTAAGACATCAGGAAATAACGTCTATGGTACAAGAGGGAGCTGTAGAGGTTAAAAACTGTAGAGGAAGACAGAGATTGGAATACAGTCAGGAAATAATTGAGCACGTAGGTTGCAAGTGCTACTCTGAGATGAAGACGTTTGCAGAGGAGAGGTATTCGGGGCGGGCCGCACCAGACCAGTCAAAAGAACGATGGCTCAGAAAAAAGAAAGAAAAAAACCACCTTAAAATGTGTGGTGTAGGAAATTTCTGATAAATTTCCTGGGAAAAACGTCTGACGGTAAGGCTCCTTATGAGCTATGATTTCCCGTTGGAGTCATTTCAAGAGATATATTTGTTAAGGTATTACGTTTCCCGGCTGTTCTCGGAATTTCTAATGTAAGCTTCTGCGTGACGCTTAATGCTTTTTTTTTTTTTTTTTTTTTTTTTTTTTTTTAGCATTGATCACTGCAGTTTAATAAGTTCCTCCGTTACACTCTCGGGCCTACTAAAACTAACGCGCGTTGAAACACGCCGTTCGTTTGTTGAACCTTCTTTATCTACACCATTAACCCTACATAATAATTCACACTGACGAGCACTACTCAAGTATCGGGTGAACGTGTGTTTTGTAATCCACATCGGTGAGATAAATTTCCTTGATCTTCTTCTCGCGAGTATCAGCCCAGAATCTGTTTTTCCTATAAACAGTTTTGTGTGGTCGTTTCTGTTTCGAGGAATACGACAGTAAACTACTCATTTGTACGGAAACAGAATTGGTGTACGTCTTTTTCCTCATATATGTCGTCATAATTCCACTTTTGGGGATTCATACGTGCACACGCAACAGAGGCTGTTAATTTACTTTGAGTTAATGTGCTGAATTAAAAATGCCGCTAGGCCTTCTTGCCGCCGAGTTATTTCCAAACCGGAGGAAAGGATACGGGGCAGAAAATTCACGCAGCTTTCTCTTTAAGGCAGTCCACAGTTTTAATCTTATCACGCTACGCAGCGATTAAGTCGCTTGCGTTACTTTTGGAAAATAGGGCGGGAACACAATTTCTTCGTCTGCGCCACAGAAGTAGAGCGTGAAATAAGTTCACGATTGCGTTGTATGAATATGGCTTTACACTTTATTTACATACAAGTACGGCTAATAACAGTAAGAATGGAGAAATCTGGAAGACTTAATCTCCTTCATCGTTATGTTGAAGTCGTAGTCGATTAATAACAAAGAAATGCAAGTGTAATGGGATGAATACGAAAATATCAAGAGCGAATGAAGGGCCGAAGAAATACGTCAAGAAAGCTTTATCTCTTCTTTACGGGAAAATACGAACATGACTTATTAGTTACGCTTCTTCTGTCTTAATAACTATAAAAAGACATTAACGGCCTGGAATACATTTGTGGTATGATAACAGCTAACAAATAATCCTCTTCATGAAAGGTGCTACGATACTGCAGTGTGGATTCTATAGCAATATCTAGAGGAATGAACAAATATATCTAGAAATATTCTACACTCTCGGTGTTCTGCAGTTCGCACGAAACACAGAAAGTTCAATTTTGATATCGAGTGCGCACAATTTATTTTTAGAATTTTATTGTGCCATATCGCTATCGGTTCATACGCTCATATTCACTGGCGCTTCGTTGTAATGTGTGCCTGTTCACATCATCATAACGATACGTACAGTTTCTTTATAAGAAATTTCCACTATTTGACTATAAATTACAATTCATTTACTTCACACTATCATGATTTTGGCTTTATAACCTCTTTCAAGTGAAAGTTGATATGTCACAAAATGTCCGACCTGCCCAAATGACATAAATGGTTCAAATGGCTCTGAGCGCTATGGGACTTAACATCTTAGGTCATCAGTCCCCTAGAACTTAGAACTACTTAAACCTAACTAACCTAAGGACATCACACACATCCATGCCCGAGGCAGAATTCGAACCTGCGACCGTAGCAGTCCCGCGGTTCCAGACTGCAGCGCCAGAACCGCACGGCCACACAAATGACATATCACCCAAGAAATAATACATATTCGCTCATACAAACCAGTCGTCGTATTACAGAATTTGAATACATGTCGGCAGTACTTAATATGACTGATATTGTTCACAGCGGATACACATTAAGAATCTGTATAGCTTATTTGAGAGCCAATATATGGACTTAATGCATTGGCTGTCAGTCAGCCAATTTATCTTTCTTTGATATCCTGTAAAAGGACGATTGATTTATACAGTCAAATGGCGGATATTTCTTTCAAAAATGTCTACATGCCTGTGGTCCCCTGCAAATGAAAAATCGTTAGATATGTACAGTGCTTCGCTGAAGGTGGGCACGTAATCCGATAGTGATATGACACAATAAACCTCTTTAAGGAAGTTCTGTACACATGATGTTGACATATAATCGTAAAAATGTTGTTTCTCGGTATATCTGCAAACGTGGTAATACTCGTAATTTTCAGTGGGGGTATTATGTTGCTATGTTGCTCACATAATCGGTGAGCTGTCATATGTACTAGTGAGGACACGCCAATGAACAGGCTGTTATGACCAGGTGAAACTACTTTCGTACGACCACAACTGTGCGTTCTTTGATTGCTTTGGGAGTAGGCTCATCATACTAGAAAACATGAAATATTAGTTCACTTTATTGCATAACTGAACAAAAGATTTACTTGACTTTGACACAGTTCTTTGCCACGGAAGTACGATAATTTACAACTATTATTAAATCACCACTCAGTGTTCAGATTAACAACTGTTCTCTTGAGGTACAATATTCAACCTTCACAAAAATATATGTCCGTCTGAAAATTAACGAACACTGTCCTACTCGATCTTGACTGCTAGAACTGACGTATCGAACTGGGACAGAGCTTTTGACAGCTCGATACTACATTGGCCTCGGCGTGAGGGCGCTGCAGTGCTGCGTGGGGAGGTGTGGCCTTCAGGAGCATCTCCCATGCGTCGTTACGGGTTACAGTGAGCCCTTACTTATTCACGTTGACAACTCTTGTGTGGCAACGCGATCTCTGTATGGTACCACACAAGCACTCAGTGACTTCCGGCTATGGTAAGCACATTATGTAGGAATAGGCACAATACGTTAACATCATGGCTGAGAGCACTGAGTAAGTTCGAACGGAGTGATCCGTAAGATGGAGAAGACCATCAGATATTCTTTACAGAAATTACATGCGTCCAGGTTCAGTGTTGTCATCTGCAATCTCAGTGGTCTGCGTGTCTGAGTGCCATGCAGAGGACCACGTTCGCCGGCCGGAGTGGCCGAGCGGTTCTAGGCGCTTCAGTCTGGAACCGCGCGACCGCTACGGTCTCAGGTTCGAATCCTGCCTCGGGCATGGATGTGTGTGATATCCTTAGGTTAGTTAGGTTTAAGTAGTTCTACGTTCTAGGGGACTGATGACCTCAGATGTTAAGTCCCATAGTGCTCAGAGCCATTTGAACCATTTGGACCACGTTCGATTAGCCGTACTGCCAGGGATTTTTCCTTAGTGGGATGACTGTAATGGGGTGCTCATCTTCTTGATGTCGATTGAAGAGTAACTTGATTGAGAAGCAGCGGTTCCAACGTCAAGCAACCTGACAACAATCGTGAAAGCGGTGCACTCAAGCCACGCCCCTCCATACCACACCCATTGGCAGAGGATGACACCGCAGTTGGTTGGTACCAACTGGCCCATGAGGGCCAGAAAGCGGTGTTTTGCTTTGCTTTTACGTTCACTGATAGGGAAGTAGACTTGTCTGGTGAACCTATTGTCGCCTTAGCAGACCAAAAAAACTAAATTTCAGGGACACAGAAACGTACCTCTATGAACAAATCGTCAGACCCTTCACATATTCTGCAGAGTACTTCCGTTGTCACTAAGAGACGATGCAGCCGAGAGGCGACATGACTCGGTCTTTACGGATGTCCCCCTGCTACGTCGTCATTTGTCCAAGTATCATGTTACGATCCCAAAAAACCGACACTTCACACAACACGTGTAAAAAGCGCTCCAGAGTTGAAACCTGTTTGGTAATGGAGCTTGATCTCAATGCTCTGAGCCATGAAAATGTAAAGAAGAAAGGGATCTTAGAGTTTAACGTCACATCCACGACGGCCTCATTAGAGACGAAGTAGAATTTCCGATTGGGAAGGGATGGAATACTAATTTGACCGCGTCCTTCTCAAAGGTATCATCCTGGTGCATCCCTGAAACGATTTACGGAAAACATGGAAAATAGAAATTTATATGCGTCTACGGGGATTCGAATCGTCGTCCACCAAAATGCGAGTCTATTGTTAACAGCTGTGCTCCTAATAATGTCCATGAAAACGTGAAGTAGAGATTGTTTATTTTATTTTATTTTCCACGTCTAGTTCCATACGACCAAAATGGGGAGCGAATCTCCTTGGTCATGGAACAAGCGGTACCTGAAATTAACATCAACAAAGTTGATAAAAGATGAAATACGATTCATATGCAGATGACAAACTGCTGAATACATACCAGCATAATCAACGTTGTAACACAGGAGACAGTTTTCTTTTTCCAGGGAACTCCCCAACGGAATAGAAGGAGTGAGACATGGCGAAATTCTTCAGGTTAGACTTTAAAGTGTGTGGATTATTGCTATGATTTCTTCATTCTTGTGGCGGCTTATTGGAAACGGATGCAACAGAAAATGAACGCCTTTCTGCACAAGGGTCAAGGAGCTCCGATCGATATGCAGATTGTATTTTTGGCTAGCATTAGCTGAGTGAAAGCTGCTAAGTCTTGGGAATAAGCTCATATTGTTAACCTCAAACAACGTTCATAAAATATATATTTAGAAGCCAATATCAGGTTCCCAGACTCCTGAATAAGGGTCGACAAAGAGGTTCGCGAACTTACACCATACATTGCCCGAACTGCTTTTTTCCTAGCCAAAATACCCTTTGTGAACGAGAAGAGTTAGCCCAGAATATAATGCCACATGTCATAAGGGAATGAAAATAAGCACAGGAGACTAATTTCTGTGTTAGACAATCACTTATTGCAGATAGTATTCTAATGGTAAATGTAGTAGCATTCAGATTTTGAACAAGATCTTGAACATGGGCTTTCCATGCCAGCTTACCATCTATCTGAATACCTAAGAATTTGTAGTTAGTGTTCAGACTCACTAATCG
The DNA here is from genome assembly GCF_023898315.1 of Schistocerca nitens. NCBI lineage: Eukaryota > Metazoa > Arthropoda > Insecta > Orthoptera > Acrididae > Schistocerca > Schistocerca nitens. The sequence continues at coordinate 389,636,452 of NC_064617.1, forward strand.
TTTGCTCATTCCGTGTAATCAAAATCTCAGTTTTAATGGAATTGCTTGTTATAAACCGTAAGAAACTGATTCTGTGATTTAGCACCTATTTATTTTCTACATGCAATGAAATTACGTCTTGGACTGCACTATTTGACACACTGCCTGTTACACTCATCATCCTTCACTCTAAGCTAGGGTCAGCACAAACAGTAATGTTTTAAAATCACCTGTTGTGTTAGAAGAATAGTATACACATATCCCGACAAAACAGAGGGTCTTGTCAGCATACCCCTACTATATACGTACATATACAAAAAGTAGGGGTCGCCCTCGGGCTGGAACACCTATCGTTTTGTCGGGATATGTTGCCTGAGGACCTGTGGAGCTTCGTTAGACGCCGATAAAACAAAATTAATTATTACTCAGTTTATTGTTCAATATGCATTTCGTAGTTGTGCTCCCAGAGACGGTCGGTTGCTACGTACGCTGTAGTAGAATCTGCTATCATCGGCAGCAAACTCAACTTTGTCTAAGTTTGCAGTGTCAGCCGAAGATTCGTGGTCTGAAGTGTTCCTCAGATGCCGATCGGTAGGCGCTTTCCGTGTACCAGATCGCTGCGATAAAGGCGTCACCGTGATGCACGTCTGTGTGTGTGTCTGTCTGTGTGTGTGTGTGTGTCTAATCGATTGACAAGCCGCCCTGAGAGTTCTCGGTCCCTCTCTGCTCACAGCGCGCGTTATCCCATCGGATGGACCGCGGTGTCGGGTGCTGTGAAGTCTGATGACGTGATGAACTCTGATCGCGGTCTGTCGGCTATGTAGGCCGTCTGGTCCGTATGAAGCTGAAGTTTCAGAGCATCGCACCCTGAACTGGAACAGTATTCGGTGGACCCATGGACGACCAATCAGTGGCAACTACAGACCTGGACTCTGGTGTCGGTTATCCGTAGTTACGGTACTGCTGTCATTATGCCAGGCAGCGAAAGTATAATTGCTACAGTGTAACAATACAGAAACAATCATACACAAAATGTTATAGTACAATAATCAGAGAATCGAGTGCCAAAGACATGGATGCTTTCGACACTACTGATCGATTGCCTCCAAGCTAGCTGGTCGGGGTATAATATTGTACTGAGGAGAGGCTTTGCTATGACACATCATTCGTAATGACGCACCGAGCGAGTTGGAGCAGTGGTTAGCATACTGGGCTCGAATTCGGGAGGACGTCGGTTCAAACCACGTCCGGACATCCAGTTTTAGGTTTTCCGTGATTTCCCTAAATCGCTCCAGGCAAATGTCGGAATGGTTTCTTTGAAAGGGCACGGCAGATTTCCTTCCCCATCCTTGGCGCAATCCGAGCTTGTGCACCGTTCTAATGACCTCGCTAATAAGCCCAGTCTTCCTTCCTTTCCTTCGGAATGATCCAATTTTTCTCGTTTATTACGATTGGTCAGCTGCTCTAGACCTTCTACATTTGCTTAACGGGTTTTTTTGATACTGAAACTGCTGCGTCAGGTCCCTGATAGGCGTTGTTGTGTGCTCTTTAGTGGATCCTCACCTTAGGAGGGCAACGAAGGCAGTTCGGTGTGCGTTTGTCGTACAATATTTCGTTCGCATTCGAACATAGAAGTGTCGACGTCACACTCTTGGTAACCGACTAACCGCGTCGAAATGCTTATGCCTTGCTGCTACCTTGTGTTGACACTTCCCTACGCTGAAGCAATGCCGGGCTGCGGGGACATTTTTCTAAATTTCTAAGTGTTTAAATCAACAATCAGACGCTTAACCTAGTTTAACATTGTTTCCTAGTCTGCTTCTTATACATTTTCTATAGAATTTCTACTAGCTTGTGCGAATCCATTCCTTGAAGACTTCATGAACGGTCGCTTTGTCCGCCTGAATGATTTTCCTTTTTACACAAAAGTAAATTCCACAAATGAATGCTAGTATCAAAATAACACTAACAGTTGATGCGATGATCGTAATAATAATCACTCTATGTTTTTCTTGATATTTCCGTACATGCTTGAGCATTTGATCTACCGAAATTTGCCCTTTTCCGAAATAATTAATTCATCTATTGTTTGTAGCAATGTGGGTTCCATGGGGCTATTCAGGATGTTAAACTTAGAGGTTCTCCGCCCAATGCAATATTGATCGAGTGCGTGTCATTATAGCGGTTTCCGTAACTAACCGTAGCGGGAGTGTGAAATTGTCTTCCAGTTATGTCAGACTTTGCTCCAGTAATCAGTAAACCACTCTCCTGTAATTGTAATTTCGTCATACCTGTAAATGTTCTATATCATATTAATTAGCTACTACCGTTTCTGTCTGGAAGCCGCGCGGGGAAGCCGCGCGATCTCAGGCGTCTTGTCACGGTCCGCGCGGCTCCACAAGTCGGAGGTTCGAGTCCTCCCTCGCGTACGGGTGTGTGTTGTTCTTAGCGTAAGTCAGTTTAAGTTAGATTAAGTAGTGCGTAAGCTTAGGGACCGGTGGCCTCAGCAGTTTGCTCACATAAGACGTTGCCACTAATTTCCACAAAAATTTTCTGTCTAGAACAGGGAATAAATCAAGTGACTGGCAACCCTCTGAAAGTGTGACTGTGGCATTGATACTACACTCTTGCATTCTGGTGCTTCCATTTCCAGTAGAAATAGCTATATTTCACACCATCACTTATCAGTTCGCACCACTTGAGCTAGGCAGATGACAACTAATTTCTTGATACACTTGCTGAGATCTCCTACTGACATAATAATGTGCGTACCCTTTTGTTCCGAAACCAGTAGTCGTGAGTTTGAATCTGTACCCATTTACATTGAGGTTGCAAAAGTCATGTGGTAGGGATATGTACATATACAGATGCCGGTAACATGAAGTACACAAGGTATAAAAGGGCAATGAATTGGCGGAGCTGTTATTTGCACTCAGGTGATTCATATGACAAAGTGCCCGACGTGATTATGGCCGCAAGACAAGAATCAACAGACTTCGAACGCGAAATGGTAGTTGGAGACAGACACATTGGAATTCCATTTCGAAAATCGTTAGGGAATTCAATATTCTGAGATCCACAGTGCCAAAAGAGTGCCGACAACATCAAATTTCAGATATTACCTCTCACTTAACGACCGAGAGCAGCGGCGTTTGCGCAGAGTTGTCAGCGCTAACAGACAAGAAGCACCGTGTGAAACAGCCGCAGAAATCAATGTGGACGTACGACTAACGTATCTGTTAGGACGGCGTGGTGAAGTTTTGCATTAATGGGCTACGGTAGCAGACGACCGACGTGAGTGCCTTCACAAACGGCACGACGTCGCCTGCAGCGCCTTTTTTGGGCTGCTGACCACATCGATTGCGTCCTTGACACCTGGAAAACTGTTGCCTAGTAAGATGAGTCCCGATATTAGTTGGTAAGATCTGATGGTAGGGATCGAGAGTGAAGTACACCCCCAAGAAGCCACGGATCCAAGTTGACAACAAGGCACTGTGCAGGCTGGTGGTGGCTTCATAATAGTGTGGACTGTGTTGACATGGGATGGACTGGATCCTCTGGTCCAACTGAACCCATCATTGGCCATTTAGAGTCATTCATGGACTTCATGTTCCAAAACAACGATGGAATGTTTATGGATGGCAATGCGCCATATCACCGGCCCAAAGATGTTCGCGACTGATGTGAAGAACATTCTGGCCAATTCGAGCGAATGATTTGGCCACATAGATAGCTCGACATGACTCCCATCGAAAAGTTATTGGACATAATCTTAAGGTCAGCTCGTGCACAAAATCCTGCACCCCAAGAGGGAGGTGACAATGAGAAAAGGCGTGAATAACCAACGAAAGGATAACGTTCTACAAGTCGGCGCTGGAACGTCAAAAGTTTCAACGTGGTAGGCAAGCTAGTACATCTGAAAAAGAAACACAAAGGTTCAAGCTAGATATAGGAGGGGTCATTGAAATGAAATGGAAAGGAGACAAAGATTTCTCGTCAGATGAGTATAGTGTACTATCAACAGCAGAAAATGGTATAACGGGAATAGGTATCGTTAAGAATAGGAAGACAGGGCAGAGAGTGTGCTCCTATGAAAAGTTCAGTATAGGGTTGTTCTTACCAGAATCGACAGCAAACCAACACCAACAAAGTCAGTTCAGGTATGCATGCCGACGTCACAAAATGAAGATGAAGAGATGGAGAAAGTGTATAAGGATACTGAAAGGGTAATACAATACGTAAAGTCAGATGAAAATCTAATAACCATGGGGAACTAGAATGCCTATGTAGGGGAAGGAGCTGCAAAAGAGGTTAAAGGTTACAGGAGAATATGGACTTGGGACAAGGAACAAGAAGGCCGGGTGATACGGGAAGATTTCAGTTAGATTACATCGTGGTCAGAAATTCCAAAATCAGATACTGGAATGTAAAGCTTACCCACGAGCGGCTTTAGATTCAGATCATAATTTAGTAGCGATGAAGAGTAGGCTGAAATTTAAGAGATTAGTCAGGAAGAACGAATATGCAAACAAGCGGGATACGGAAGTACTAACGAGTGACGAGATACGCTTGAATATCTCAAAGCCCAGTATGTAGTACAGTTTAAGTGGAATGGACATCACTAGAAAGACCAATAAAAGAAGTTGGAAAGGAAAACATAGCTAAAAAGAAGGTCACTGCGAAGAAACAATGGCTAACAGAAGAAATACTTCAGCTGATTGATGAAAGAAGAAAGTACAAAAAGGTTCAGGGAAATTCAGGGATACATAAATACAAGATCTTGAGGAATGCAGTAAATAGTATGTGCAAGAAAGCTATGACGAAATGGCTGCATGAAAAAAGTGAAGAAATCGAAAAAGAAATGATTGTTGGAAGAACTGACTCAGCATATGAGGAAGTCAAAACAACCCTCGATGAAATTAAAAGCAAGGGTGGTAACATTAAGAGTGCTACTGGAATTCCACTACTAAATGCAGAGAAGAGAGCGGATAGGTGGAAAGAGTACATTGAATGCCTCTATGAGATGGAAGATTTGCCGGATGTGATAGAAGAAGAATCGATACAAAAGAATATGGGATCCAGTATTAGAATCAGAATTTAAGAGAGCTTTGGGGGACTTAAGATCAAATAAGCCAGAAAGGTTAGATAATATTCCATCAGAATTTCTAAAGTCATTGACGGAAGTGGCAATAAAAGGACTATTCACGTTGGCTTATAGAATGTATGAGTCAGAAAACTGAGGATGTGTTAGATGACGATGAGTTTGGCTTTAGGAAAGATAAAGGCACCAGAAGGGCATTTCTGACTTTGCGGTTGATAATGGAAGCAAGACTAAAATAAATCAAGACACGTTATTAGAATTTGTCGACCTAGAAAAGGCGTTCGACAATGTAAAATGCCGCAAGATGTTCGAAATTCTAAGAAAAATAGGGGTAAGCTATAGGGAGAGACGCGTAATATACAATATGTACAAGAGCCAAGAGGGAAAAGTAAGAATGGACGACCAAGAACGAAGTGCTCAGATTAAAAAAGGTGTAAGACAGGGATGTAGTTTTACGACCCTGCTGTTCAATCTGTACATCGAAGAGACAATGATGGAAATAAAAGAGAGGTTCAAGAGTGGGATTAAAATTCAAGGTGAAAGGATGTCAATGATACGATTCGCTGATGAGATTGCTATCCTGAGTGAAAGTGAAGACGTATTACATGGCCTGCTTAATGGAATGAACAGTCTAATGAGCACAGAATATGGATTGAGAGTAAATCGAAGAAAGACGAAAGTAATGAGAAGTAGCAGAAATGAGAACAGAGAGAAAGTTAACATCAGGATTGATGGTCACGAAGTAGATGAAGTTAAGGAATTCTGCTTCCTAGGCAGTAAATTACCAGTGACGGATGGAGGAAGGAGGACATCAAAAGCAGACTAGCACTGGGAGAAAGGGCATACCTCGCCAAAAGAAGGCTACTAGTATCCAAAATAGGCTTTTATTTGAGGAAGAAATTTCTGAGAATGTATGTTTGAAGCGTAGTATTGTATGGTAGCGAAAGGGAAAACCGGATCAGAAGAGAATAGAAGCATCTGCGATGTGATGCTATAGACTAATGCTGAAAATTAGGTGGACGGATAAGGTGAAGAATGAGGAAGCTCTGCGAAAAATCGGAGTGGAAAGGAATATGTGGAAAACACTGACAAGGAGAAGGGACAGGAGGATAGTACATCTGTTAAGACAACAGGGAATGACTTCCATGGTACTAGAGTTAGCTGTAGAAAGCAAAAATGGTAGAGGAAGACAAAGATTGGAATGCATCCAGCAAATAATTGAGGACGTACGTTGCAATTGTTACTCTGGGATGAAGAGACTGGCACAGGAGAGGAATTAGTGGCGGCCCGCGTCAAACGAATCAGGAGATTGATGACTCATAAAAAAAAATTAGAGGCAGCATGGCTAACTATATCTGCCGGAGACTTCCTCCGACATTTTGAGTGCATGCCATGTCGAACTGCTGCACTACGCTGGACAAAATGAGGTCCACACGATATTAGGTGGTACCTGAAGGCTCTTAATCATCTCAGTGTATTAATAAGTTTCCATTTTACTGAATACGGATGGATCGTAAAACACTGGTTTCCATCGTTTAAACCTGCTATTGAAAATTGTGTATCAGTGTATATCCTAGCCTGCTCAGTATAGACCTTAACAGCGGATATGTTATAGGAAACTGCTATATTACTCTTTGTTGGAGTACTACATGTCGCAACCTTGTTGGAGATTCTTTTTCCGTTTGCTATAGTCCTAATAGAAATTGTTGAGGAGTTAACAGAGTTGCACATAGCAGTCCGTGGGTGGCGTCGTAAACTGCATCCTGTATTCCTTCGGTTTCTATTTTGGAATTTCCCAAACTATTAGCTAGTTCTTGTAGCAATTTAGCTGTTACTAATCTCTCATCTAGTGTAGTCAAGTGATTTTGTATTCAGATATTTGTTTAGTGCATCTGTAGTTTCTTTTGTATACTGCTATAATTCTGTTGTTATTTTACGCATTGCTTTAGTACTGTTCAGTATTCCTTGTTCCACATTCGTTCGCTATCTGTGCCCTATGCCAACTTACAGTTGTTTCTGTGTTCATGACTATTTTCTGCGGCATCTTCACTATATTATTTAAATTCGTTATGTCCTCAGTGTTTCCACTCTAAATGCTGCTTTCAACAGCTTTCCACCAACGTCTGACCAACCTCTCTTCTTTCCCACTAGTGACTCCGAAATTACTCCTGTCAGTTGCTGTAACTGAGCCCTTAGTTCCTCGTAAATAAACTTCAATTCCTGGTACGCAGTACGTCCTCTAGCATTTCTCTTCTGGTTGCCTCAGCAGACACGTTTATAAACACATCTTGCAACCGCAGTAATTCATTTCTTACCTCTCACATGCTAAAGGTCAACTCTAATGATCCACGTGTTGTTTGTGAGAATAACATCTGGTTGCCGTGAGAATACGATTTCAGTTTCCAAGTAATGGTTCTGAATCACATGTGCCTTACATACGTGTAAGAACACTATGTTCACAATAATACGTTTGAACACAACCGTTGACACCGCCTAGGAGAAAGGAACAATCATGAATACCCTCCCACCTTAGGATCAAAGGCGTATCTCAAAAGGAAATGACCCATACTATAGCAAACTAAGCAAAATGGCATTATCCTAGGTAACATAAAACAAAGTTAAACACGTGTAACCCGATTCTCTATTCGTTATGTGTTTGTTTCGTCCCGCATGGTAGCTTCTCTATCTGCGGTAAAGGCGAAGGTACGTGCAGTAACGCATCAACGATACACTTAAAAGGCTTTATCCACTAATATGTACTACCGACGTTTGGAATGTTAAGTGTATCTTGACATTTACCGGTGAAGATAGCTCTTCTGGATGATATTGTCCTCGAAACTTTGTCAACAATTTCTAAATTTTATTTCCCACTTGGGCATTCCATTCTCCATCTATAAATACGACACGCTCTTTTGGTGTCAACAGCAATAGTTCTTGAAGATCTCCATAGAACAGGTCAGTAAGGTCCTTTTCGGAATCTGTGATTAATGCGTCTACTTGAATGACTGTGATATTAAGAGGTTGATCTTGGAATCTGATGGGAACCATTCCATCATTTTTATACAGGATGTTTCCGTAAGGCCGTGCAAAACTTTAACAGAACGTAAAGGATGCTCCACTGATCAGTTCTGCCTTAAATTGGGGTCGGAGAAGCCAGCTTAAGGAGATAATAGGAATAAAATCACAGAAATGTGTACTTGTTTAGTTACATTAATTACGGTTAACTGCAAATACCATCATTGACACAATGAACGTACCATTTGTACCGTATCGTACAAAATGTGCTGAAACCTCAGTCCATAACCGCGCGACTGCTAGTGTCGCAGGTTCGAATCCTGCCTCGGGCATGGATGTGTGTGATGTCTGTAGGTTAGTTAGGTTTAAGTAGTTCTAAGTTCTAGGGGACTGATGACCACAGATATTAAGTCCCATAGTGCTCAGAGCCATTTGAACCATATTTTTTTTTTTTTTTTTTTTTTTTTTTTTTTTTTTTTTTTTTTTTGCTGAAACTGACGGCCATCAACCTCATTGCAAGCAAGATATCGGCGAACAAAATTCTGACGCATCCCGATAAATGTTCCTGCCGTGTTTCGAATCACACCACAGACAGCTACAATTCTGGCAACTAATTTACTAGTGATTAAAATTCTTCTGGGTATTACGCCACGTCATTGCTAAAAAGTAACAACAATAATAAACTAAAACCGACGTTTCGGCCGAATTGCAACGGCCTTCCTCAGGGCACGACTGGTTTTTCATCTTCATATCTACTGGGGTGTCATACGCTAGTGACTTTAAATATCCCCATAAAAAATAATCAAGGGAATTAAAGTCAGGTGACATCGCAGGCCATGGAATAGGACCTCCCCCACCAATCCAGTGATCAGGAAATACTGTACCGGTACTGCTCCAGCGTACTGTACTGTAGGTCTCTGAATCGCACTGAGTAATGAATGGGTCTGTCGTTGATTCATAGTATGTTGTGTCATGGTACAATGAAAATACTAGTCAACAGTGGCACGTTATGGACAAGTAAAGCAAACAAAACCTGCATCATGACTTCCTAGTAATTATCCTCGTCCTCCTTTGTTCCTTGCAGGTAATAAAGAATGTACATGTAAATAAACAGGACAGTTCGTGTAAAACTTTAAGCATGTTAGTTGTAAATAAGCTGGAAAACAGTAATGATCAGCTGGCTTCTATGAGTGGAGCATTCTCTATGTCCCATTACATTTGTGCACGCTCTTACGAAAACAGCTTGTAGTTGCAGGGCATTACAGTTTTACTTACTCTCTTACTAATTATGAAGGCTACTCCATTACTTCTGTTGTTAGAAATAATATATCGTATAGACATCCGAAGCAAATTCTACCATACCATTATTCCTCATTTCACTCGATTCCAGTTGTTGATTCCAATTCTCTCCATTGCTCTGTCGACTACGTCTAGTTATCCTTGACACGTGGAGCTTACAGTCCATGTCTCTAAACAGTACTGCTCCTTGCACCATCGTACTTTTCTTGAGGCTTGTCATAATCTGGTTTCCCGCGGAGATCCGAATGGATAACTTGAAACTCCGGAAAAATAATATACCTGTCGTTAAAAAAAGAATGGCTGTCACATTACACGATTTTTAGTTCTATTGCACAATTTCGGTATCCACTGTGTTTTTCAGCTGAAGTTAGGGCATTGTCCGATGTCAGCCTCCACCTCTGTTGACCATAAGAAATGAAAAAGCAGTAAAGGAGAAAGGCTAAGTTGCCTCTTTGTATTAAATAGGCCAAAAATAGGCCAAGTCAGGAAAGCAATTATGTTAGGAATTACCTTTCAGTTTGAATTGGGAAACACAAGGTCGTCTTATCTGTCAACAATCGCCAATTGACATTTCGAGCTGCTGTTATCGGTTTTAGAACAGTATCGTGCGGCTGCTGGAAGCAGGCTGGTCACATTCTTATCTTTGTAGTTGCTCTGATTGTCGATTTGGGTTAAATTTATCAGTTAGTGGACGGTGTACAAACTGCTACTTAGCACGCGAATATGCGTAGCACCGCCGATTTCGCGACAAATATTTTAAATACCAATTTTCAGAAACGCGAAATGAGTAATGGCAGTACTTCTTTGTTGTTGGCATTTGAGAGCTTTAAATAACAACGTCATATCGATTTCAGAATGTTTGAAGCAATAATGAACTGTGAGTGCATGTTATAAAGTAACAAAGGACATGGTGTTTCAAAAATATACATTCTGTTCCACAAGTCTATATCTTTTAAGCTAATGAAGATCAAAACTTGTGAAATTTAAGTTACGCGTTAGGCTACAAATCTTTTTTTTTTTTTATTTTCAAAACGACCATCCCTTTCTATAAAGGCAGATCATTTACGTATGTGCACGTAGAAACTTGGAGTACTTTTTTCAATTGTTTCTTGGGATCAAAGTTTTCATTTACTTTCCGTAAATGTTCAACGGGACATGCATCGAAAGCAAGACAAATATCCGTATTAAAAGCAACAAATTAGAGGGCAGTTTAAAGATATCCATTCGATTCCACAAGACCATATCGTCTACACGGGTCTCCGTAGCGCGGTCACTAACGCACGCCGGTGCAGTGGCGTTCGACTCGGAGGTAAGCTGGTTCGAGACCTGGTGGTGGAAAATTTTCACTGCGTCTATTTGGTCGGCAATAGGAGGAGAGTTGATAGCATCAAGTTTATGGTTTTCGTCAATATTCTGGATTAAGTTCCAATCCTCTACGCGACGTATCGTGAAGTGAGAGCATGTAATAGTACTAATCGTGATGCGACCGTCGGATAGGGACGTTAAGCTCGCCGGCACCCTTTGTGCTATTCGAGAGCAGTGGCTACACAGACGGAAAAAATCGCAATACTAAAAAATAATGAGTTTAGAGTAAAGCAATAAAACTGATTAACTTTCCAAGATCACGGGTTAATGTAAGCCGTAGCGTTAGAAAATGTGAAATGATGGTACATTAATAACCCTTGTAACCTCCACAATGTTGAATGGAAGCATGCAAATGTGCAAACAATGTCTTGTACAGGTACCGAATGTCAGTTTGTGGGATGGAGTTCCATGCCTCTTGCACATGCTCGATCATTACAGAGACGGTTAATGCTTTCCAGGGCTCTCGGGTATCCAGCCGGATGCGATCGTTGGAGACCCACGATATTTCGGCGAATAACCTTTCCGCTATCATCAGGTGGAATGGTCTGTCTGACGCTGACGAGCATATCCTTGGCTCTAGATGGTGCAGTTTGGACAAAATTTGCCATTCCTGCGGTTCCTGTGGGGGAGAGAATATATCTTACCACTCTTGTTGATTTGTCCTTGTTGGTGGAGCCTGAAAAAGAGAAAGACACACTCTGATGCGGGATTACTAAAACTTAATCCCTCAGCAGGTGAGGTCAACGCGTGGTTGGCCTGTGATGAGGTTGTTGACCCAGTCCACGGATGAGCCGATGGCGGGAGTGTCCGGCTTTCTCGTAGAACTTGGCGATGGCGCGATACCTGTCTCGGAGAGGCAGGATCCCAGTGTCCTCGTGGAGTTGGCACGTCGAGAAGCTCCTCGGAAGATGCATAGCAGTCTTCAGGGCGCGGTTCTGTATCCGCTGCAGAGTCACAATGTAAGCATCTGCGACTTTCGCCCAGACCACGGCCGCATACTCTAACAGTGGGCGGCTCAATGTTAGGTACAGCGTGATGCCATGTTGCGGTGGCAATGACGACTGCGGGTTTAGCAGCGGATACAGGGCAAGAAGGCGTCGTATTGCTCTCCCTTTCACATCACGGATCTGATACTCCCAGGTGAGCCTGCGGTCTAGGATGACCCTTAGGTATTTCACCGTCCCACTCCATGGGACAGGTTCTCCCAGGATTTCGACTGGCGTAAGCCCTGGCGGCAGAAGTATTCGGGCGAAGACAACTGCCTGGCTCTTCGTGGCGTTGAATTTCAGCCGCCATTTTGTTGGCCATGAGCCCAAGGCGTCGCACCCGCGTTGGAGGCGGCTTCTCAACACTTGGTCGTTCATGCTGTGGGTGAACGGGGCCGTATCATCCGCGTACAGCGCCAATTTAACTCCCGCTACTTTCGGGGCGTCGGCAGTGTACAGGGAGTACAGCGAGGGGCCGAGTACCGACCCCTGCGGCACTCCTGCACGTATCCGCCGGTCTGTGGACGTACCATCGTCGGCCCTCACGTGGAAGGTTCGTTCAGATAGGTACGACCACAGTAGCGTCTTGTGGGACGTCGATATCATGGATTCAAAAAGTTTGAACTCGAGACCGTCGTGCCACACCGAGTCAAACGTTCGGGAGACGTCTAGGAACACTGCCCCAAGGCATTCCCTTGTTTTCAGTGTTATAATCGCCGGTTCTATCAACCGCAGGAGCTGGTGGGAAGTGACATGTTCTTCTCGAAACCCGAACTGCTCGTCCGGAATGATGTCCTCCTGGGCGACGTGCCGCATCAGTCTTCTCGCATACAGCCTCTCGAAAACCTTAGAGAGGGACGGGAGCAGGCTGATGGGTCGGTAGCTGGATGCCTGGCGTGTCTCATTGCCGGATTTCAGACTGGCCGCAACCTCCTGGTGTTTCCACGCAGAGAGGTAGACACGTGATAGGAGGATTTCCTTGAAAACATCGGTAAGTTGCCGGTGTAATCACGGCGGAAGGTTCTTCAGCAGGAGGTTTGTGACGCGATCGCTGCCTCCAGCCTTTTGGGGTACAGCGAGTGAAGCTGCACAGCAACTTCCTCCTCCGTTATCGGTTCGATAACGTCGCCTTCCTCCCTTGCGGCGCGGAAGGTTGGTAGTTGCTCGTGGACCCGCCGTATGTGATCGACGTCGATGACGTCGGCCACCGGTGTGAAGTTCGCTGCGAATACGTCAGCCAGAACGCTGGCTTTCGCGTCCGGATCGCTGGAGAAGTCGTTCCCGACCTGTAAAGGCGGTATTCGCTGTCGACGGCGTAGGAAGGATTTTACCAGCCTCCATGCACTGCCATCCTCAGTATTGAGGGTAGAAAGAAGGTCTTCCCATTCCTGGTTCCGGTGTTGCTCGACTGCTGCCTTAATTTCCCGTCTCATGCGGTTGAAGCGGCGCCTCGTGTCTGGTTGGCGAGTGAGCTGCCATTCACGAAACAGTCGGTTCTTCTCGGTGGTCGCGTCCAGGATAGGGCGCGGTAGCTGTCGCGAGAAGTCTCGTAGCCCTAGGCTATGTCTCGGCGTGCCTTCATCTGCTACGCGGAGTATTCTTCGGGTGAAGAATGTTATGGCGGCGTCTGCCCCTACCTCAGCGGGGTTTGGCGAGTCCTCGAGCAGATCGAGAGCTTTCGTCTGACAGCGCTCGGTGTCAAGCCTGCGATAGCTCGGACGGCTCTCTGGATGAAAAGCTCCGACCACGTCGAGGCCAAAAATGACCGGTATGTGGTCGGAGGGCAGGGCGTTACGCGTCTCTGTGGTCGTGAATTGCCCGATGCCCGTAAGAAGAGCAATATCGAGCACGTCCGGTTGTCCCCGTACACCGGTCAAACGGCCCCACTGTGATGGCGCCGTTGGTGTGAGCAGCGCGGGAGAGGCGGCGCCCGCTGCGGCTGACAGTTCGCGAGCTCCATTAGGTGTGTTTTGCATTGAAATCCCCAGCAATGAAAGCTCGCCCCTCCAGCGACAGCAGGGCGTTGAAGTCGGCTTCGTCTAGCGGCCTGCCAGGCTGCCGGTACACCGACACGAAAATGATCTTTCCGGCGGTGGTGTTGACGGCCACTCCTGTAGGCTCCAGCGCATTGAGCGCCGAGCAGGGACTTCTTCACGTAGATGGCAGTGCCGCTCCCGGGTGGCTCTGCCATCTCGGTAGCAGCAAAAATTTGCTGCTCGCACGTCGACCCCGGGTTTGTGGAAGCTCTCCTGCACAAGGCAGATGTCGACCGCCACGTCCCGTAGGAATTGGTGAAATTCACCCTGCTTGGGTGGAGGCCCCTAGCGTTGAATTTGCAAATGGTTAACGCATAAATATGGTCGTTATCCATTTTAAGGCTGGCTTCTCCCGGCGGTGGCCTGGAGGGCCGCCGTCACTGCTCCCACGAGCACCGGTAGCTGACTCATCAGCTGGTTGAGCGACCGAAGAAGCGTGGCCAACTCGGTGGTATCTTCCTTCGCCGTTTCGGTAAGGTTTGACCCCATCGCGACGTTTCCCGTAGTCGGCAGCGGAGCTGCGTGCTGGGAACACCCTGCGCAGGCGGCAACCCTCCTTGCAGTGGCGGGCGCCGGCAAGCCGGCCTGCCCGACTGCAGGCGGTGCCGCCGGCGAAGGCAGCTGCTACGGCTGCGGTGCCGGTGCGGCCTCCTCTATGAGCGGCCCTGGCCTCTCGGAGGGGGCGGCCGGCTTCCACTAAGCGGCGTCCGCTCAGCAGCGGCTCGGGATTACGCGGCTGGTGCGCTTCCCGCGCTTGAATGCCGCGCATCCTCGACAACAGGCGACGTGGTCCCCGTTACAGTTGCAGTACTTCGGAATGTCTTCCTTCTTCTTCGGGCAGTCCCGCGACTGGTGCTCCTCAGCGCACTTGCAGCAGCGCTCAGGCATCCTTCAATATTTTGCCACGTGGTCAATGCGCTGGCAGTTGAAGCACTGGGCTCGTCTGCCTTTTGCACAGAGTGGCTCGACTTTTACGTCGGCAATGTTTTCAACCTGAAAAATTTTCCGGTTGTCAACATTGTCAACCAATACCACTAGGAACAAGGACATGTCCCTGTGGGTCCTGGGCGACCTCATCAGGCCGACGTGGTGGGGCTGGACGCCTATTTCCTCCAGCTGCTGCTGTAGGAACGCCGGTTCCATCTTCAGCGGCAGGTGGTGATAAACGACCTTCAGCTGCTTCGGCTGCTCCGTGCTCTGCGTAAAGCAGTTCCACTTCTCGGTTTCGCAGACCTGCATCAGTTTTGCGTGGTCCTCTATGCATTCTGCTCTAACGTTGTACGTGTCGGACCCCGCGATCATCTTTCGCGGTTTTATGACTGAGTAGAGCTTCTCTCTCAGCTCACTATAGCCCTCGCGCCACTGGATGGTAATCAGCGGTGGAGGACTAGGCGGTTTCGTCGCCATAGTCGGTGTGGTCTCCGTCGGTCTCGGCTACTTCCGGCAGATCTGCATTACGGTTTGCAGCCTGGACGGTTTGCAGCCTGGATCTGTTCCGGCGTCACCAGTTCGAACGACCTGGCTCTCACTGTTTGGCGCCGGGAGTGCGCGATGAAGCCTTCTTCATCGGGCTTCCTCGGCGATGCGGTCGTCTTGCGACGTACCCTCCTCTTCTTCCGCCTGGCGCGACCGGAACTTGCCTGGGGGGAGGGAGTGTCCTCTACGGCCGCGGCTGGGCGCTTCCGCGAGTTTTGCTCGGCCTCTGCAGGCTTGTCCGGTATTGCCAGCCTGGACGTTGGCGAGTGCGTGGCGGCTTCTGTAGTCGGCGTGGCTGGTGCGACAGCTGGCACGGCAGCTGTCGTGGCGGCTGCGACATGCGCTTGGCTGTCGCAACCCACCCAAGGACCGGAGTCTCGAAAGACCTCATCCCTATCCGCTTCGGTGCCCATGGCCAAACGTTGCATGTAGATACGACACTCCACGGGGGTCTGCCTAGCGATGGCGGCGGCAGTTTCCTCCTTCGTCAGAGGGATCGTCGGCTCGATGCGTCGTCTCCGTCCTGAGAGAGTGCGGTCGCGGCGCCGTACGTTCGCGGAAATTTCCACGTCCATCCGGCGGCCGCGAGCACCATTCTCGCTCGCCATCTTCGTCGGTGGTGGGGGGTCAGACGCTGCCGTCGTCCGGGAAACCTCCCTTGGACCGCCATCTGCCACACCCTGCATCTCGCCGGGGCCATCATCTCGTTTCGGCTCCTCCTCCATGTCGTGGCCCCCAACACGACAACTTTACTTCTTTAGAAAGCGACATCAACTCTTACTTTGATAGGGGGGTCACGCCACGTGGATTTTGCCACCCGAGTCCCTAAAGGCCCTTAAAGGCTGATGTCGAATCTGAAAGAAAGAAACGCTGGTGAGCGAGAACACGCAAGGCGAGTAGCCAACTGCGTGAACCCGCGCAACCGGTCGCTACTAGATCACGAGCAAAGGGTTAGCCTCGGCAGCGTCAGCACAGAGCGTCCGCACACTTCGGGAACCACAGCGCAAGTGTCGTGAATGGTCTGTCTGCTCATTGTCGGTGTTATTTACGTCCGTCAGTCGGGCTTCGATTCCCTGTGCCAACGGTCCGACTGCGGCCGCCGACATTCCGATCCCCAGTGCCGACGCTTTGATTGCGGCCGCCGACAATCCGTTTGCGAACGCCGACACAGGTCCGCGTCGTCCCCGGCGTCGCGCCGGGTGGCTGAAGATGCAGAATCCCGTGGAGTGTCCCCGGCAGTCGTCGTGGAAGGATCTTGTGTTCGCTTGAAGCGTGCCTCCTTGATGGAGCTAAGTAGGTGATTCCATGCCTTGCACAGTTGAAAACCTGTGTCTCGGTTTGTGAGATTGTCCGTTACGGGAATTTCAATGGCCTCCTTGAAGATGCCGTCCCAGTAGAAGCTGGTAGGGGCCAGAATCTTGGTCTCTTCGTATTTCGCATTGTGTCCGGTTTCCAAGCAGTGTTCTGCCAGTGCCGATTTGTTGGGCTATCCTAAGCGTTTGTGCCGTTAGTGTTCTTTGCAGCAGTCTTCGACTGTTCGGATCGTTTGAGGACTTGCCGCAACCACATGCAATATTTTATAGCCCGCTTT
This sequence comes from Schistocerca nitens, assembly GCF_023898315.1. Lineage (NCBI taxonomy): Eukaryota > Metazoa > Arthropoda > Insecta > Orthoptera > Acrididae > Schistocerca > Schistocerca nitens. Next base: position 389,653,300 of record NC_064617.1, read on the forward strand.
GTTGAGGCCAAATCCGTCTTTCACCGTCCCCAGTAAGGCGCGTATTTTTGACGGTGTCGGTAGACTGTGTCAATTTTGTGTTGTTTTAGCAGTCTCCCAATTTTTGACGTCACGTTGCCTGCATACGGTAGAAAGGCAAGGCCTGGAATGAGAATTTCACTCTGCAGCGGAGTGTGTGCTGATTAAAACTGTGTGCCCGACCGAGACTCGAACTCGGGACCTTTGCCTTTCGCGGGCAAGTGCTCTACCATCTGAGCTACCGAAGCACGACTCACGCCCGGTACTCACAGCTTTACTTCTGCCAGTATCTCGCCTCCTACCTTCCAAACTTTACAGAAGCTCTCCTGCGAAACTTGCAGAACTAGCACTCCTGAAAGGCAAAGGTCCCGAGTTCGAGTCTCGGTCGGGCACACAGTTTTAATCTGCCAGGAAGTTTCATATCAGCGCACACTCCGCTGCAGAGTGAAAGTCTCATTCTGGAAACATCCCCCAGGCTGTGGCTAAGCCTTATCCTTTCTTTCAGGAGTGGTAGCTCAGATGCTAGAGCACTTGCCCGCGAAAGGCAAAGGTCCCGAGTTCGAGTCTCGGTCGGGCACACAGTTTTAATCTGCCAGGAAGTTTCAGGCAAGGCCTGGTTCATCATCTTTAGACTGTTCTTCATCTGGGTTTCTGCTGCGTTTACGTTGTCCGAAGGCTGTCTGGATCTGTCGGTTGCTGTACCCGTTCTTGCGGAACACATTTTCTAGATGTTTAAATTGTTTGTGTAGATTTTGTTGCCGGCCGGGGTGGCCGAGCGGTTCTAGGCGCTACAGTCTGGAACCGCGCGATCGCTACGGTCGCAGGTTAGAATCCTGCCTCGGGCATGGATGTGTGTGATGTCCTTAGGTTAGTTAGGTTTAAGTAGTTCTATGTTCTAGGGGACTGATAACCTCAGAAGTTAAGTCCCATAGTGCTCAGAGCCATTTGAACCATTTTTTTTATTTTGTTCATCGGATATCGAGCATGCCCTGTGAACCAGTGTGTTGAGCATCCCGTTGAGTTGTGCAGGATGGTGGCAGCCCGAGTCATGTAAATAGAAGTCCGTATGTGTATGCTTTCGGTACACGCTATGACCCAGTGTGCCATTAGGTCTCATGACCCAGTGTGCCATTAGATCTCCGCTCTACAAGTGCATCAAGAAAGGGTAATTGCCCTTCTTTCTCGATTTCCATGGTGAACCGTATGTTCTCGTGGACGGAATTTAGATGTAAAAATTTCTGCAGCTGATCAGGTCCATGGGGCCAGATGACAAACGTGTCGTCCACGTATCGGAAAAAAGACACAGGTTTTCGTTTGGCCGCCTGTAGTGCCTCCTCTTCGAAACTCTCCATAAATAAGTTGGCTACCACTGGTGAGAGAGGGCTTCCCGTAGCCACACCGTCGGTCTGTTTGTAGTATTGGCCGTTGCAGACGAAGTAGGTGGATGTAAGTACGTGCCGGAAAAGTTGGCTCAACTCGGGACCAAATTTCTCGCTGATAAGATGGATCGAATCTTCCGGCGGGACCAGTGTGAAGAGTGACCTGACATCAAAGCTGACCATGATGTCTGTTTCCCGAAGGGTCAGCTCCTTAAGACGACGAATGAAGTCCGCTGAGTTCCGAATATGGTGCTCGCACTTCCCCACATACATTTTCTAATGACAAAATAATTTTTCTACCCTTCCTTGTAACTACCTTAATGTAAATACATCTAGAGATTTGTAGCAAATCAATTTGATCCTTCAAGGTGGTATGTGAATGCATGTGAAATACATTCCCTTGTAAAATCTTGTGTTTATTTCAAAAATAAAAACTTTGTAGTCCTATGGGCGAGTTAAAGTTAACCCCAACTCTAACATGTAGAAGATATCAAAAAATCAAAGTAGTCCTACACTTAGGAAATGAACTCAGATGGATATATGTGGGAATCCTACATCGCCGCTCAGGGCAAGGTCTTATTGGAGATGGTTTGTCCTTGCCTTGCTCCTACCTGTTACGAAATTCAAGTCGGTATATGTGTCGTGACTGTGTTATGTGCCTGCACAGTGCATTGTTTCGTTTGTGTTGTTATGGATGAAGGGAACGGCGAGTGTGAAAATTGCAACACCAAGAAGGAGTTGTGCGACTTCAAAGAAAGTTGCGAGGCTTATTTCTACATCTGAAAGATGATGATCACATTTCACAGCATTCGCACAATGGCGCTAGTAGCGCTGGAATGTGACCTCTGGCAGCGGTGGTCACAAGAATGTAAGGTCGCGAGAAAGTCGGCTCCGGACGGTCATGTGATACTATCGAGAGGGAAGTCCATCATGTTCGGCTTATGGTTCTGGTTCATCGTGCAGCATCTGCAGCGGTTGGCACCACCGTGACACAACGAACTGTTACACAAAAATCGGCTACTTCAAGGACACCTCGGAGCCAGACGCCCTGTAGCGAGCATTTCACTGACCTCAAACCACTGCCATTTGCGACTGCTGTGGTGTCAAGCAAGAGCTCACTGAAGGGCAGGGTGGAGGTCTGTTGTGCTTCCTGATAGAAGCTGGTTCTGCCTTGGTGTCAGTGATGGCCGTGTGTTGGTTAGAAGCAGGCAAGCTAGACACAACGAACTTACACCTGGAGTTATGGTCTCGGGTGCTATTTCGTACTTCAGTAGGAGCACTCTCGTGGTTATCCCACGCACGCTTAACTGAAAATTTGTACGTCAGTCTGGTGGTTCGACCTGTTATGCTGCTAGTCATGAACGGCATTACAGCGGGTGTTTTCCAACTGGATAACGCTAACCCACACACCGCTGCTGAAGCCAAACGAGCTGTACAGAGTGTCGACATGTTGCCGCGGATTGCTCGATCATCAGAGTCTTAGTATAAGTTAGTTTAAGTAGTGTGTAAGTCTAGGCACCGATGACCTCAGCAGTTTGGTCCCTTAGGAATTCACACACGTTTGAACATTTAGGAAGAGAGGAAACGTTTACTGCAAGTTTAATTTCAGCTTAACTTCTTCAAGTACTCATATGACGTTAGAATTGTTGCACGTATTCAAACAACTAACTCACATAAAAATACTATTGAGAAAAAATGAATCAAATATGAGATGTAAATGGTCAGCGAACTTTTAAGAAGTTCATTTATTGAAACAGATTATGCCAGGTAAAGAAAAGTAGATCAGGGTTTAATGTGCCTTCGTCGCCGATATCATTAGGGACAGAATTCAAGTTCGAATTGGGGGCGGATGCGAAAGTAAATTGGCTATACTCTTTTCTAGGACTGCTCGCGGCATTTGCATTCGGCGATTTAGGGAAAAATACAAAAAACAGTAAATCTGGATGGTCGGACATGGATTTGAACCGCCATCCTCCTGAATGCGAGTCCAGTGTTTTACCACTGCGCTCGGTCACTATGAGTAGTGAAGAGCGTGTGGCATGATGTCAAATTTGTTACAGAAAAAGATGTCAATAACTAATATTATAGCTGCTAGTAGTTATCTATATCCTCAGGAGTAACAAAATTATCGCAGGAATTGTTACAACATTATTTCCCATTGTTTAATGCAAAAATAACTGGTCTGTAGTCTATAACAGTCGTATTCACTTTCCATTGAGAGTATTTTCTGTCACTCTTTTCCTTTTATTTTTCTTCTTCAGCAATATGTACGATAGTTGTGTATCTTAGTTTCTTTTCATGACGTAGCAGAGATTCTATTCAATTTCAGGTTGTCTGCGTCATTAACTCACTACCTGGCAAAGAAAATTAAGCGCCCAGAGGTGGAGACGGAAACGAACTGAAACTTCGTTGGTTGAGAGTGTATGTGATACTATTTCAGTGTTTACAAAGTCGAGACGAATTCATGAAGAACTTGGTAGTACTAACCCACGACGCTGCACCCTCTGACCCGGAAGCATGTGCTGATTTGGTTGGGAACGGTGTCGTAAAGCTGTTGTATTCTCTCCTGAGACAAGCCGGCCCACAATTTTAATTTTAATTTTAATAGTCAACAGCCTCAGTTCCACCGTTTACCTAGAATGTACCTACGTTTCAGTAGGGATAACCCAGCCTTCTTCAGAATAACAGTAGCTACCATTTGTCCATAGTGGACAAGCTAAAACTACAAATCCATAAATTATCGTCAGACTGTAAAAACTTATCTGAAACTGCCTAGGCCCCACTTGGGTTATCCCGATTGAAACCTAGGTAAACTCTAGGTAAACGGTGCGACTGAGGCTGTTGATTATTAAAATTAAAATTACTATTTATACAGTTGCTGAATGGTTCAAATGGCTCTGAGCACTATGGGACTTCTGAGGTCATCAGTCCGCTAGAACTTAGAACTACTTAAACCTAACTAACCTAAGGACATCACACACATCCATGCCAGAGGCAGGATTCGAACCTGCGACCATAGTGGTCGTGCGGTTCCAGACTGTAGCGCCTAGAGCTTCTCGGCCGCTCCGTCCGGCCCCGACGATGGTCATCCAAGCTCGTGCAGAAACCCAATTCATCGCTGAAGACAAAGTGATGCCATTCATCATTAGTGTATGCTTTCTGGTCGCGGTACCAGTCCAAACGCAGTGTTTGTGTTATGTTTTTAAAGGCAACCCACGTATGGTACGGTAATTCCCTAATCTAGCTGCTGCCTGTCGCCCACCAATGGTGCGAGATCACACAGAATGCAGCTCGGTGTCCATTACTTGTTCTTGGATGGCACTCTCAGGTATTAAGGGGCTACGATGTGCTTGGTGCACAATACAGTATCCTCCCTTGCGGTGGTCAGATGTGGTCGACTAGAACCTTAACGACGAGTATTGCTGTTCTCACGTTCCCTCACAGTCCAACATCGTGCCACTGACACATCCAAATGTCCTAAAAATCTGGATATTGTATGATTCGACGAACCGGACAAATGTAGACCCAGAACGAGGCCGATTTCAAACTTTTTTAGAGTGCTGATAACGTTGTCTGACACTAACACGCAGCTCCTCTGTGTCTTTCACAGTGATCACTCAACATATGACGCTGTTCACAACCCCTACATGACCTCCAGGCCTGGCAACAGCACTAAACACGAACAACACTTAGGCTTTGGTGGCCGTTATACCTGTCACATAGAATTGCAGCTACAATCATTTACGCACACGCCAATAGCATGTACTTGTACGATATTACATCGACATTCTTGTCTTCTGGATGCTTCACTGTTTTGTTAAAAGTCTTTTACCATTCCTTAGGGTACTTTGCCCTGTACACTAAATGCTCTTTCCAGAATCTGAAAAGTTTACAAGTCCCGTGCACTGTACTGCCCGCGTTATCATTACTACTCCTTTGATAGACGCTCTTAGATATCTAAAACTTTAGAGCAGATAAATTTTTGATAGAGTTGTTAGCGCCAGATGTTAACACACTTCTCCTTACTTCAGATGTTTCAACATTAATCCCTGGCACAACTTAAAAAATACTTTTAGGTAAGGAAAATGTAAAAGAAAGATACTAGATCAAGACATTAGAGAAAAATGGTACTCAAGTTCATTATTTACTTCTGCATGGAACTGGAGTGAATTTATTTGAGTTAGTGTAGCTACTACTTCCACATGCGTTACGCAAATCAGGGATTTGAAACAATGATGTAGTGTCGTTACATAAAGAAGAACTGTAGAGTGGATGCAATACTCACGCAAAGACATTTTCAATAATCTGCAGATAATTATTCGAACGAACACGACATTAGGAAAACGTTTCGTTGACGTAGTAAGAGCGAATTAAGTGTGAATGTAACTTTCAAGAACTACGAAAGAAGTGTAACAAATCATGTGGCGAGATATTTCTTGGAATTTTCTAACTAACGAACTATGAAAATCATGTAGAATGCCAGTAACTCCCTCTCTGCTGAAAGGTATTCACCGCATAATTCATTTCTGATTTTGCTTTTGTTGCTATGAAAGCTGTGTCGTTAACCAGCACTAATATTCATAACCGACAATGCAACATGTCTTCTGCATCAAAAATAACATTTTAATACGGACATATTTTATGCTCAACTACTTTTTTTTTTTTTCATCAGCCTTCTGACTGTTTCATGAGGCCCACCATGAAATTCTGTACAAACCTCATCACGTGAGTAGCACTTGAGCATTAATACCTCAATTACCTGCGGGGTATAGAACTCATTCCCTGACATCTTAGCAAGTGCCCTATCACCCTGTCGCTCCTCGTCTCTGTTTTCTGTTCTTCGCCGATTTTGAGGAGAATCTCCGCGTTCCTTACCCTGTCAGTCCAAATAATTTTCAACATTCTTCAGTACTGCCACATCTCAAATACTCCAGTTCTCTTCCGGTTTTACCACAGTACGTGTTTCATTACCATACAATGCTTTGCTCCAACGTACAATCTCAAAAAAATTTCCTGAAATTAAAGCTGATCTTTGATTACAGTAGCCGGCCGCGGTGGCCGTGCGGTTCTAGGCGCTGCAGTCCGGAACCGCGGGACTGCTACGGTCGCAGGTTCGAATCCTGCCTCGGGCATGGATGTGTGTGATGTCCTTACGTTAGTTAGGCTTAAGTAGTTCTAAGTTCTAGGGGACTGATGACCTAAGATGTTAAGTCCCATAGTGCTCAGAGCCATTTGAGCCATTTTTTTTTATTACAGTAGACTTTATCTGCCTGTGCTCGTTTGCTTTTTATATCCCCCTTGCTTCGTCCGTCATGGGTTATTTTACTTTCCAAGTAGAAGAATTCCTTAACTTCGGCTATTTCGTGATCACCAATTTTGATGTTAAGCATTTCCCTATTCTCAAAATGGTTCAAATGGCTCTGAGCACTATGGGACTTAACTGCTGAGATCATCAGTCCCCTAGAACTTAGAACTACTTAAACCTAACTAATCTAAGGACATCACACACATCCATGCCCGAGGCAGGATTCGGACCTGCGACCGTAGCGGTCGCGCGGTTCCAGACTGAAGCGCCTAGAACCGCTCGGCCACCCCGGCCGGCTCGCTATTCTCATTTCTGCTACTGCTCATTACGGTTGTACTTCTTCAGTTTAATTCCAATTCATATTCTACACGCATTATTCATTCCTTCGCTAGATACGGTAACTTTTGTTCACTGTCGCCGAAGATAGCATTCCGGGCATATCCCCATAGGGTGAGAGGTGGTAACACGTTATGCACTCAGAAACATTGTCGAATATGATCGTTTTTGTGGTCCAGGTGTTACGGTGTAGGGAGGCATAATGTTGCACGGATGTACTGACCTCGAAATCTTTGAACACGGTAAAATCATCGGTTGGCGTTATTGTGACACTGTAGTTCGTTCCCCGCGGGCGTCTTTTGAGGCGCTCATTCTTCCCTGACTTGATTTTTATGAATAACAATGCGGGACCGCATCGAACATCGCAGATGTAGGAGCTATAGGAGCGAGAGGATAGTCGGCGAATCGACTGGCCAACCCGTTCCCCCAACTTGAATCTGATCGAGCACATGTGGTCGAGCACGTGTGGAACACGTTGGGGAGATATATTGCAGCACGCCATCATGCACCAACGACCACCCAGAAGTTTGTATCCGCTAGTGGAGGAATGGAACTTCCTACCACAAGAACTGCTTACCAAACTTGTGGCCGGTGTGAGGGCCCGTTACAGAGCATGCACTGCCGTCTTTGCTGATCGAATCTACTATGGGCTACGTCCCGCTTTTTGTAAAGTCTAGGGACCGTCATAAATCGCTCTGATTTTAACGTACACTACTGACCATTAAAACTGCTACACCAAGAAGAAATGCAGATGATAAACGGGTATTCATTGGACAAATATATTATACTAGAACTCACATGTGATTACATTTTCACGCTATTTCGGTGCATAGATCCTGAGGAATCAGTACTCAGAACAACCACCTCTGGACGTAATAACGGCCTTGATACGCCTGGGCATTGAGTCAAACGGAGCTTGGATGGCGTGTACAGGTACAGCTGCCCATGCAGCTTCAACACGATACCACACTTCATCAAGAGTGACCGGCGTATTGTGACGAGCCAGTTGCTCGTCCACCATTGACCAGACGTTTCCAACTGATCAGAGATCTGGAGAATGTGCTGGCCAGGGCAGCAGTTGAACATTTTCTGTATCCATAAAGGCCCGTACGGGACCTGCAACATGCCGTCGTGCATTATCCTGCTGAAATGTAGGGTTTCTCAGGGATCGAATGGAGGGTAGAGCCACGGGTCGTAACACATCTGAAATGTAACGTCCACTGTTCAAAGTGCCGTCAATGCGAACAAGAGGTGACCGAGACGTGTTACCAATGGCACCCCATACCATCACGCTGGGTGATACGCCAGTATGGCGATGACGAACACACGCTTCCAATGTGCGTTCACCCCGATGTTGCCAAACACGGATGCGACCATCATGATGCTATAAATAGAACCTGGATTCGTCTGAAAACATGGCGTTTTGCCATTCGTGCAGCCAGGTTCGTCGTTGAGTACTCCATCGCAGGCGCTCCTGTCTGTGATGCAGCGTCAAGGGTAACCGCAGACTTGGTCTCTGAGCTGATAGTCCATGATGCTGCAAACGTCGTCGAAGTCTTCGTGCAGATGGTTGTTTTGCTAACGGCCCCATCTGTTGACTCAGAGATCGAGACGTGGCTGCACAATCATTTACAGCCGTGCGGATAAGATGCCTCTCATCTCGACTGCTAGCGATACGAGGCCGTTGGGATCCAGCACGGTGTTCCGTATTACCCTCCTGAAGCCACTGTTTCCATATTCTGCTAACAGTCATTGGACCTCGACCAACGCGAGCAGTAATGTCGCGATACGATATACCGCAATCGCGATAGGCTACAATCCGACCTTTGCCAAAGTCGGAAACGTGATGGTACGCATTTCTCCTCCTTACACGAGGCATCACAACAACGTTTCACCAGACAACGCCGGTCAACTGCTGTTTGTGTATGAAAAATAGGTTGGATACTTTCCTCATGACAGCACGTTGTAGGTGTCGCCAACGGCGCCAACCTTGTGTGAATGCTCTGAAAAGCTAATCATTTGCATATCACAGCATCTTCTTCCTGTCGATTAAATTTCGCGTCTGTAGCACGTCATCTTCGTGGTGTAGCAAATTTTAATGGCTAGTAGTGTATTTACTATCATTGAATAAAATGTTATGTCTCTTAGTGTCATTGCGTATTTATTTCAGTTACCTTCTGTACAGTACTGTGCTGTACTGTTGCAGTTCTTTCTATGTGTTGTCCAAATTTCCTTGGCAGTAACAGATCTTTCGGAAGCTTCTTTCGTCCCTAAGTTTTGCACACCAGCGTAATAATATGATGATGAGTAGCGTTGGTAGGGGTTACTCTGATGGGTAATAATCTTTAACGGATGCAAGTTCGTATCGAAAGAAAAAACATTTGCCTTCTACTGTTAAACTGAGAGATAGGCCGAAGTCCCTTCGCAGTATAGACAATGATAATGAAAGTTTTCGTTCCCAACTCCAGTGGTTGCATCACGGCAGGCACGGCGCGCCCTCACCTAGCTAGCTTACAGGTTCTTCCCCATGGCGGCAATAGCTAAAGTGCAGTACTCACACGGGGTAGCAGCGCGGTCTAGGGCGCGTTGTCACGGTCCGTGCGGTCCCCCCCGTCGGAGGTTCGAGTCCTCCCTCGGGCATGGGTGTGTGTTGTCCATAACGTAAGTTAGTTCAAGTTAGATTAAATAGTGTGTAGGCTTAGGAACCGATGACCACAGCAGGTTGGTCCCATAAGACCTTAGCACAAATTCCCAAATTTCCAAAATTGCAGTTCACACAAAAGCGTTTACCTGATTTTCTGTCGAGACAAGTTGACGTCGCTTTCCTGGGTTACATAGCGAGCCGAAAGCGAGCGCATATATAAATTAAGGCTCCAGATGCATCCCTGCTTTGCAGAGATCGATTTTGACAGAAACAAAGACATATTTCACACGTACACATCGATGAGTTAACATGAGCTGTTAAGAGTTATGGTGGGTTGCAAAAACATTGCATACTTTCACTTCGAAATTACACCTAAAGCAGCCTCCAGCTCATGAGAAAAGTCATGTGTCATAGACACAAAAAGACGTTCCCGCAGCCGTCCCCCCTTACTTCGACAATTGTATCTTAAGTGAAAGGTGGAAGATGGGCGGTAAGTGTGGTCGAAACTTACTGTTAGGCCGATCTTCATGCAACATTCAAAATTTAGTCTACAAACTTCTATGTTTTCGTAAAACCTGTTCAGAACAGTGACCGTGTCGGAAGTTCCATGCGGCTTGTCGCGGATGATGCTGTAGTATACAGAGAAGTTGCAGCATTAGAAAATTGCAGCCAAATGCAGGAAGATCTGCAGCGGATAGGCACTTAGTGCAGGTAGTGGCAACTGACCCTTAACATAGACAAATGTAATGTATTGCGAATACATAGAAAGAAGGATCCTTTGTTGTATGATTGTATGATAGCGGAACAAATACTGGTAGCAGTTACTTCTGTAAAATATCTGGGAGTATGCATGCGGAACGATTTGAAGTGGAATTATTATATAAAATTAATTGTTGGTAAGGCGGGTGCCAGGTTGAAATTCATTGAGAGAGTCCTTAGAAAATGTAGTCCATGAACAAAGGAGGTGGCTTACGAAACACTATTTCGACCTATACTCATCAGTGTGGGATCCGTACCAAGTCGGGTTGACAGAGGGGATAGAGAAGATACAAAGAAGAGCGGCGCGTTTCGTCACAGGGTTATTTACCAGCGTGATAGCGTTACGGAGATGTTAAGCAAACTCAAGTGGCAGACTCTGCAAGAGAGGCACTCTGCATTGCGGTGTAGCTTGCTGTCCAGGTTTAGAGAGGGTGCGTTTCTGGATGAGGTATCGATATATTGCTTCCCCCTACTTATACCTCCCGAGGAGATCACGAATGTAAAATAAGAGAGATTCAAGCGCGCACGGAGGCTTTCCGGCAGTCGTTCTTCCCGCGAACCATACGCGACTCGAACAGGAAAGGGAGGTAATGATAGTGGCACGTAAAGTGCCCTCCGCCACACACCGTTGGGTGGCTTGCGGAGTATAAATGTAGATGTAGATATAGACATGACAGGAGAATATCAAGTAAATTTCACCGGATAGTCTGTGTCACTTCCAGAAACAGGACAATCGCAGTGCTGTCAAAAATGTTCCCTGATGTTGATAAGCCACAGTTACGCCGGTGGCTGAGACAATGCGTTTCCCGGGCTGAAATGCTTCTTGGGCCAAACGTCTCAGTCTGGAAAGTAAACTGTCCACTGTTGAGCCTTCAGACAGATGGCGTCGTCGAAGGACGAACTTTGGTCACGGGGGAGGGATGGAAGAAGGGGGAAGGGAGAGCACGCCAAACTTAGCCATGCACAGTGTTGGTTTGAGCCCACACTGGGCTAGTCTGGGGGCCTTCCCGCTTGTATATAGGCCAGTCCTGTACTTATCCTCGTTTAACAAAGCACTGGCAGATAGACGGGGATTTCAATGAGTATTCGGCTTTGAATGCTCCACCTTAGAGAGGTTTATCCATTTTTTTTAGCTTCAGCCAATTAATCAATGCAGGTATTTTCTAGTGGCTAGTTGTCCACAAGACATTAAGCTCTAATCTGATCCATTCTTCTTCTAGCATTTTACGTATTTGGCTGTTATAGTGCCCGTCCCCTCCTTGGCCTCTCCAGACTTCGACCTATTGGATTACAAGTTCTGATTGTGTGAGGAAGTCTGCTACTGTTCGTTCTGTCAAAATATTCACTGCATTTTCTTCTGTAGTCTTCAATTTTGTTCTTGTGTTAAATGTGTTTCATTCCTCCCTAATGCCGCTGTTTCTTAGTCTGTCTCCTTTGGTACATCCTGTCACAGCACTAGGAAACCTCACTTCAGCACCTGGATCTTACTTTGTTGTCGTTTATGAATGATTCAGGACTCACTTCCGTAGATTAATGTGGTGACGACTATTACTTTATAAAACATAATTTGTGCTATTTTTGTGTCTTGTTTCTAAAGTACCTATTTATTGTTCCACTTTGCATCTTTCTTTTATATATCTTTGTCATAATCGTATGTGATATCATACCCCAGATAATTAAAATGCTTTATCTGTACTACCTGTGTATTTCTCACCACTATTTTTTTCTGATGGGGTCCCGTTCTATAGAAGCCATTGTTCTTGTTTTATTTGTGGACATTGTCGTGTTTCAGTCTTCTACCTTTTTGCTTAGATGGAAAGTTCCTTTTCGCAGGTCATTCTCTTTCTCTCTTAAAACTGTGACACTAAATAGATATAATATACATTCATTGAAAATCATGTGCGACGTGCTACTCCCTTGCCTGATTCCAGTGTTGCTGAAGAAAGGTGCTGCCATCTCTTCATTTATATCTAATGTGGTTGTTGTGTTTTCGTGTAGGCTTCTTAATATGTTTATTAAATGGACTGGCTATCCTGTTTTGTTCCTGAGGCACCGTATTTTTCTCTATTAACTTTATAAAAGGCTTTTTCCAGATCAAAAAATGTTAAGTGGATTCGTCTATTAAATTATGCATGTTTTTCAGTGATCTGTTTGAATAGAAATACTGCATCTGATATCAATCTTTCTCTTCAGAAAGCCATTCGTTCCTCACTTAGTAAACACTCTATTCCAGAATGAGATTTTCACTCTGCAGCGGAATGTGCGCTGATATGAAACTTCCTGGCAGATTAAAACTGTGTGCCCGACCGAGACTCGAACTCGGGACCTTTGCCTTTCGCGGGCAAGTGCTCTACCATCTGAGCTACCGAAGCACGACTCACGCCCGGCGGGAGAGCTTCTGTAAAGTTCGGAAGGTAGGAGACGAGGTACTGGCAGAAGTAAAGCTGTGAGTCGTTCTTGGGTAGCTCAGTTGGTAGAGCACTTGCCCGCAAACGGCAAACGTCCCGAGTTCGAATCTCGGCCCAGCACACAGTTTTAATCTGCCAGGAAGTTTCTTATCAGCGCATACTCCGCTGCACAGTGAAAATCTCATTCTGGAAACATGCCCCAGGCTGTGACTAAGCCACGTCTCCGCAGTATCCTTTCTTTCAGGAGTGCTAGTTCTGCAAGGTTTGCAGGAGAGCTCTGTAAAGTGTGGAAGGTAGGAGACGAGATACTGGCAGAAGTAAAGCTGTGAGTACCGGGCGTGTCGTGCTTCGGTAGCTCAGTTGGTAGAGCACTTGCCCGCAAACGGCAAAGGTCCCGAGTTCGAGTCTCGGCCCAGCACACAGTTTTAATCTGCCAGGAAGTTTCTTATCAGCGCATACTCCGCTGCACAGTGAAAATCTCATCCTGGAAACATGCCCCAGGCTGTGACTAAGCCACGTCTCCGCAGTATCCTTTCTTTCAGGAGTGCTAGTTCTGCAAGGTTCGAGGGAGAGCTCTGTAAAGTGTGGAAGGTAGGAGACGAGATACTGGCAGAAGTAAAGCTGTGAGTACCGGGCGTGAGTCGTGCTTCGGTAGCTCAGTTGGTAGAGCACTTGCCCGCGAAAGGCAAAGGTCCCGAGTTCGAGTCTCGGTCGGGCACACAGTTTTAATCTGCCAGAAAGTTTCATATCAGCGCACACTCCGCTGCAGAGTGAAAATCTCATTCTGGAAACATCCCTCAGGCTGTGGCTAAGCCATGTCTCCGCAATATCCTTTCTTTCAGGAGTGCTAGTTCTGCATGGTTCGCGGGAGAGCTTCTGTAAAGTTTGGAAGGTAGGAGACGAGGTACTGGCAGAAGTAAAGCTGTGAGTGCCGGGCGTGAGTCGTGCTTCGGTAGCTCAGATGGTAGATCACTTGCCCGCGAAAGGGAAAGGTCCCGAGTTCGAGTCTCGGTCGGGCACACAGTTTTAATCTGCCAGGAAGTTTCAAACACTCTATTGCCTTTATCTACTGCTCGAGATCCTAGCGTAAACCTTTTCTGTTGCGTCCAGTAAGCGTATCCCTCCATAATTCTAGTAGTTACTTCCACCTCCCATCACTATGACACTTCTTTACCGACACATATTGAACAGAATTAGCAGTATGGGGTGTAAAGAAATTTCACTGTATTTTTGGAGATTTTTTGTTCATGTTGACCATGACTGTAGTTTTCCTGATTACCAAGACCAACGTAGCTTCTATCACCTCTGCTATGCATAAATTACTAACCAGGAGACCCCGTCTGTGACGTCCCGCCACCTGGTGCACGTATTTTTATTTGACGGCTCTTTGGTGATTTTCACGTGATGACGGCCTCCAGACCTGCCTGCTTTATGTCAAGGTTGATCCCTTGTGACTGGCCCAGTTTTAAGTCGTCAGTTACACGCTTATCAGTCCCTTCCGTCAGCTATGCCCCATTCGTAGGGCATTGCATTCGCCTTTCTGCACAATGTATTTTTATGATTAGAGGAATGTAGATCAGCGATTACAGAACAACTTTATTCTGGATAGATTCACATGATAACACAGTGTGTTATTTATATGACTTACAGACATGGTTTTGGTGTTATTTTTTAGAAAAGTTTTTTTAAGGCTGATACAAACGCGATATGCTTGATGAATACCGACAACAGAAGAATCAAGAGGTTTCAGTACCAGTTAACGTTAGGGTCAAGCAATCGGCGCACCTCGACTAATCTACTTACTTGGAAAGTGGTTAATGAGGAAATTCCGGACGTCGGTGAGGTAATGCGGCTGTGCAACATCTTCTATAAAGTGTACAATGCGTCCCCGGTCAGTCAATGGGATTAAGAAGTTTACCGCTATATCTAAGTACGCTATTCCGTTGACTGTTTTCTCCTGGAACAACAAAAGGCTGTAAACTTTGCTCTTAATCAATGCCCAATGCACAAAAGATGTTAACTTTTACGGTATCGCGATCATATTCCAACGTTTGTCATTGGTTTTCACTGTCCCAAATCTTACAGATGTGTTTATTAACATGCCACTTAAATGAAAAGTAGACTAATCACTAGATATAAAGTTTCCAGTGAAATCTTCGTCTTTATCCTACCCATGTAACGTTCTCGAAGAAAAATACGAATTATCCTATTAGAATGTTTTAGTTCTTGTGCCATTGTTAATTTTTCCAGTTTGATATGCAAATGTCTTCTTAACACACGTCCAATCCGCGAAAAGCACACCGGGCCCATTTTGCGGGCTGTTAACATGCTCTATGATGTCGACGGTCACACGCGGTCGATCTGAGCATATTTGATGGCTTACAGAGCACGTAGTTTCCACAAAACGCTTATACTACTCATAAATGGTAGGCCTGCTTCCAGGATCTTCCCCGTACTCGGTGTAAAAATTGTAAAGCACGGTTGCCGCAGACTCTGATTCTTCAATCCAAAACGCACAGCGAGAAAGCTCGGGATAAGTGAAGTCAACCACCTTCGCACAAGTGACGCCAGAGTTTGCGGTGGGGTGATTTGGTACTCGGTGAGTTTGAACTTAATCTGCTTTCCTACAAAATTACACCAAGGATACATCTGAAAGTCGCATTAATAACTTTGTAAGAATTTTAGAAGCACCCTGTACGGCTTAATTTCCGAATAGCACAAATCAAGCTTATGTTGATGGAATTAAAGGCGCTCAATTCTCGTAGGATGGGCTCACAGAAAATCTCAATTTAAGAATCGACTAACGCACCGTCCGAATCATTACGCAATTTAAGTCGCATTTTTTCACCAGAAACGTAAAGACGGCCCAAGCATTCGTAAGGCGCGCTTCAGAGGAGGCAACAAGCTGGAGCGGCGAGTACCGTGAGCAGAGCGCACAAAAAAAAATGGCTCTGAGTACTGTGGGACTTAACAGCTGAGATCATCAGTCCCCTATACCTTAGAACTACTTAATCCTAACCTAAAGACATCACACACATCCATGCCCGAGGCAGGATTCGAACCTGCGACCGTAGCGGTCGCGCGGTTCAAGACTGAAGCGCCTAGAACCGCTCGGCCCCACCGGCCGGCCAGAGAGCACAGCACAGCACGTTAGTGAGTACATCGTCTGTGGTACGGCAACTGTCATCATGCAACCACCTGCTGCCGTAATTTATATTTATTTACAGACAATAAATTTCGGCCAAGTGAACGATTTTGGTCAGATAATATGCTGAATACTGCTAGAACTACCGATTCTTTAACTAGATGACTGATAAAAAATGTATGAGACACTGACACATATATGCTGAAGTGATACAGGACAGTGGGAAGCACATGTACAGATGTCGATAGTATCGCGTTCAGAAAGTATAAAAGGACAGTGCATTGGCGGAGCTGTTATTTCTACTTAGGTAATTCATGTGAAAAGATACCCGACGTGATTCTGGCCACAAGACGGAAATTAAAGACATTGAACGTCGATGGTAGTGGGAGCTACACGCATCGGACATTCCATTCGAAAAAAGTTAGTGAATTCAATATTCCGTGATTCACAGTGTCAAGAGGGTGCCGAGAATGCCGTATTTCGGGCATTACCTCTGACCACGGACAACACAGTGGCCAACGGCCTTCACGTAACGACCAAGTCCAGCGGCGTTTATATAGAGTTGTCGGGGTTAATATACAAGCAACACTGCGTGAAATAATTGCAGAAATCAATGTGGGACGTTCGACGAACGTATCCTTTAGCACAGACGGTGCAATTTGGCGTTAATGGGCAATGGAAGCAGAGGACTGACACGAGTTTCTTTGCCATTAGAAGGACATCGCCTGCAGCGCTCTTTGTGAGCTCGTGACCATATCGGTTCGACTCTAGATGACTGGAAAACTGTTACCTAGCGAGATGACTCTCGTTTTCATTTGGTAATAGCTGCTGGTGCTCGCGTGTGGCGCAGATCCCAGGAAACCATTGATCCAAGTTGTCAGAAATACACTCTGCAAGCTGGTGATGGCTCCATAGTGGTGTGGGCTGTGTCTACAAGGATCATTGGCTGGAAATGGTTATGTTCGGCTACTCGGAGACCATTTTCAACCATTCATGAACTTCATCTTCCCAAACAACGACTGAATATTTATGGATGACAATGCGCCATGTCACCACGCCATAACTGTTCGTGATTGGTTTGAAGAACATTCTGAACAATTCGTAAGAATGATTTGGCCACCCAGATGGCTCGACATGAATCCCATTGAACTATAATGGGACATAATCGAGAGGTCAGTTCTGTACTAGCAACACTTTCGCTGTTATGGACGACTATATAGGCACCACGGCTCAATCTATGCAGGTGACTTCCAACGACTTATTCAAAAATAACTGCCTAAGTATCACAGACAATGTAACTAAAGAAATACGCAACGAGACGAGTAGAAATGAAACATTCAAAGGCAATACTTGCACTGAAAGCACCCCGATTTATGATAGTCCCATGGACACTGCAAATGCAAGACATGGTTTTTAACAGGGAGTGTGATCACCGCGGATGACAATGCATGCTCTCCAAGGTGCTCCCATTGTGGCCGTAAGGTTGATAAGGAGTTCTTGTGGTAGTACGTTCCGTCGCTCCACCAGCGCGGCTGACAATTGCTGGTGCATGTGGACATGCCTCCCCAACGCAACGTGTCCGATTAGAAGCCTAACACCAAGTTTAGCCACGTGACAGAGAACATAAGGCTTTATAGCGGGAACAGCAGGAAATAGCTTGGTTAGCAACTTTGTGTATGGTGTTAAAGTGACGAGAAGGAAATAGGTGCAGCAATAGCACTCACTCGTGACCAGCACTGGGTTAACACGGCAGGCAACCGTGTAAACAAGAAACTGTGTGGATTGCTTTTGACTGAAACAAAGTGTCTCATCTGCGCTGTAGCTGTTGCTCCATACATGAGATGGGTATTCACAAATCATGGGTTGCACCCGAAGAGAAGAGGGAACGAATGATTAGCTGAGCATGTTGCAGAAGGCGAGCCACAAGAACACAAGGCAAAACCCTTGTGAGTAGTGTAGTCAGAGAGTTCAACTTTTGGATCAGAGTCACATTATAGACAGACGATCTCTAACTCGGCTACAACAGAACAGAACCATAATATATGTAACAACTTCTGGAACGTTAGGGGGCTGAAGAACAAGACAGATGAGCTTCTTGTACATCTAGAAGATATGATAAAATCTGAGGTGATGGCTGTTCTGTGCCTCTCTGAACACCATATAACCACAGAGACAGAAAACTGAAATATAAGGGGTTATAAACTAGCATCAACATCGTATATTCTGAACATGGAAAAGGAGGAGCGCGACATATGTAAAAGTTATACCACTAACAAGGGGAGGCCGCCAATTGTGAAATTCAGATTAGATTCATACTGCGCATAATAAAAGCTCATGGTCAGAGGTGTAATGTGGCAAAGCACCAAGTTGCACTTCTCAGCCGTTGTCGAGAAAATCGACAGTTAATATATATATATATATATATATATATATATATATATATATATATTGGTGTTTTGCCCTTAAAGAGCGCATTTGGACTAAACTACATGGCCAGTTCCTTTTGCTGCCTTCTTTGCTGCCCAAACTTCCCTCATTCGCTCGCTGTGTTTCTGTTTATATATATATATATATATATATATATATATATATATATATATATATATATATATATAAAATTCCCGGCAATCAGTTGCAACAATTATGCATATAATAAGTTGTTGAAAGTCGTTTGTCGTGGAAAAATTGGCGACTTCGAACATCATTATGTTTTCCGCAAACAAAGTTGTATTTCACAAATGTTATTCATTGCCTTCAGAATGTTAACCACGTATAGTTAACGGAAGACGTAGAAACGATATTCCGAAACGAATATGTATAGCGTAAGTCAAACGTTCGAATTAGAATAGAGACCCCACGAACACAAATTCGCTGTGGCAGGTATGAAATATAAACTCCGTTACTCGCTCGTTACATTTGAAGGACAGATGTTGATTGGGCCGAAACGAGCCGCCGCATAACAGCGTAGTTGCCTGCTAACTTCGAAAGAAGGTAGATGCGGTCCCTAGCGCAACTTATAACATCGTCGAAAATCAGTGCGGACGGGAGAGCTTTGGTACACCCTGTTAAAAAAACGGAAATATGGAGGCGGTACAATTGGAGAGCGATCCGCCTTCACCAACATGCATAAGCAATTCATTAATAGTATATATATATATATATATATATATATATATATATATATATATATTTGAATTACAAAAAAGTAATAATAAAAAAATTGCATGGCGCGAGGTTCAATCCGGCGACCTTCGGATTAGGAACCCGAGCGCTTACCGCTGCGCCACGATGCTGTAGAAAACTATTAATCGTAGAGATTAACGGCTGAGAAGTGCATCTTGGTGCTTTGCCACATTACACCTCTGGCCATGAGCTTTTATTATGCGCAATATGAATCGAATCTGAATTTCACAATTGGCAGCCTCCCCTTGTAAATCAAAAACACTGAAACAAACAATTTTTGTCTAGATCAGACCCTAGAAACATGCGCCTGTGAGTTGTTACTGCTGAATAATTCTCTTGTAATTGTAACAGTCTACTGCCAAACTTTCGCCTTTTAATGAGACATCTAGATGCATTATTCAGCTACCTGTCAGACAAGAAGTAAAATTTGGTCGTCTATGGAGATTTCAATGTAGATTTATTAAGAGATGCAAACAGGAAAGATGAAATGGAATCATCATTTCCAACTTGTGTGGAGCAAGTTAGGAAGATTCTGATTGATAACATTTTTATAAACAGTGTTCAGGTTGAAACAAATGACGAGTACCCAGTAGTTAATTGACTATCTGATCATGATGCATAAGTAATGGAAATAAACAATACACCTTACATGCCTGAAGCAGGTTCATACCAATTATGAGAAATAAATCCATTGTTTCAAGAGTAAGTTTAAAAAAAAGGTGGTATAGGATGAAGAATATATATAAATAAAGAGGTGTTGATGTCAGATTCAATTTATTCCACATTGAATTTGCGTCAATATCTTAAAATAGCTCTTCTAAAATGTTATCCATAAAATCCATTAAAAAAGGTAAGCCACAGGTAACCAGGGGAATTAAAATTTCATGTAAGAGGACAAAATAAATTTATACAAAAGAACGAACAAGTAAAGATTCGACATTACTTGCATACTACAAAAATGCTGTTATATTTTAAGGATGGTGATTAAATTGCTCATACGTATGCACAAAAAATGGTACCAATGGCTCTGAGCACTATATGACTTAAATCTGAGGTCATCAGTCGCCTAGAACTTAGAACTACGTAAACCTAACTAACCTAAGGACATCACACACATCCATGCCCGAGGCAGGATTCGAACCTGCGACCGTAGCGGTCGCGCGGTTCCAGACTGAGGCGCCTAGAACCGCTCGGCCACACCGGCCGGCAAGTATGCAGATCCTGACAGAAATTAATAATGCATGTAGTAAGACTAAAACTATATGGAATATTGTCAAATGGGAGACAGGACAGCCAGCCAGTGAACAAGATACCATAACAAATTAAATGACAACGCTGTGACCGATATTTCACAAGGTGAAAGTGCTTTTAAGAATCAGTTTCTGAATGTAACAGAAAAAATAGGGTTAAATGGTTCAGTACCAAAAAAAAGTATTAAAAATGTCATTTCACCAACTTTAAGCAACAAAGGAACTTTAACAAATAGAACTGAGGAGAATCGAGATACCTAGCTGGTATGAGTGTGGACTTACTATAATTTTTTTGGGTGCTGCTTGGATGAAATGTGTACATGTTGCAGTGTAAAGTTACTGTGGCTTATGTTCCAGCATATTCAAAGAAAACGACTTTGTTCGGTCGTAAGGTAGGTATAGATTCAACACATCTGTAGCTATAAGAGTATCAGAGAGATTTGACAGATTTTACAGATATTGAGATTCGTTCCAGAACCACAGCTGCCAAGGGAAGACATTTCCTGCATATCACTTGGTGTCAGACTGCAGCAGCTATCGTAATATTTAACTGTAATGGCATTAATAATATATGTGCCTAGTTCCCTATATTCTTTTGAGTCTGCAGGTAGCTACACAAAGGATAGTAGTAGGCAAGCAGGTCGGGGCCCGAAACAGAAACGCCTTGGTTCTGGGCTGCAACTGGCCCATCCTTTGTACACCAGTTAGGGGAATCCGAGAAAGCCTCCAGTCTGCCGCAGTTAAACAATTTGGCTCGTAGCTCCCCTGGACGGGTGAATAGTGAACTTTCACCCAGCTTGCACTGAGCCTCCTTCGGGACCTAGTATGTTGCAAATATACTGCGTGGATATTTGATAAGATTCAATACGACAAGCGTTGGCGCTGGGGATACTGATAGCATTCATATTCCTATCACTCATGTCCTCCTGGGGAGGACTGTCCACTGCTGGCGGGGCTCTCTGGCCGACACGCGCTTCTGCAGCTGCGGCCGTGCACCGAGTTTACGGCGGTAGTTTTCCCTGGTCTCTGATCACTGGCGCTGTTCTGCGGCACCTGTGCGGTGTGTGTGGACGTCCGGAAAGTAGAGTGTTTTAGCGATCTCAGGCAGCTAGCCGTGAATGGATCATCTTTCTCAATAAATCGCAGTGGTATTTGTTGTTGTTACTATCCTACCAAGCGGTAGACCCTTTCTTCCCTCCTTCATCGCGATCAACTTAGGAATTCTACAGTACTTTTAAAAAATAAAATACACTTAGCAGACCTGTTGTGGTCGGGAACTCCATAACTGTGATGGCATAAACTGACGTCGAAATTTGAAATTCCTGATACGTGACGCAGTTGCCGCCAGTCGCTTCTCTGTATTCAGCTACGATCTCTGTGATCGACTCTGTATCGCGGGGCCGCGGTTTTCCTCTTTGATCGCTTTTCGGCTATTTAAGCCCACAACGCTGTGGGGAGAGGGCTTTTCCTTCCTCTCCAGCCTCCAGTCCCTCGGCAGGTTCCTACCAGCGGATTTTTATTCTTCATGAGTGCTCCATCGTTTCCAGTGGTTTTTTAAGTGGCGTGGTCTGTGCGATTTTTATCCTGTGGCCGGCTTTTAACTTGTGTTTCCCTCTAGTGTTTTTTAAGTGCACTTTGATTTGGCAGGTGTGTTCTTTTAACTTTATGTCGTCTTTTTAACTGTCCCCCCGTGTACGTCCCCATCTTAGTGTATATTTTAACTCCCATCATCTCCATTTACAGTGTTTGTATATCCCCCTTTTTACCCTACCTTTTTATGTAATCACACTTCTGTATTTTTGGAAAGCCAATTGGCTGAAGAGCAGTGGACTGTGCCGCTGCCAGGCCTCCCCTGCCCATATGGGGCAGGGGAATGAAATTACAATAAAGAAAAAAAGGAGGGAGAGAGCTCGTTTTAGGTCGGTTGGCTGGCGCCCCAGTGTGCAGTGTTGTCAGCGGTCGCTCTTGGCGCATGCTCTGCCTCTTTCTGTCACGTGGGCAGTGGGGCTGCGGATGGGGACGCGCATGAGGTTGGCGAGTGTGCAGTGCGTCTAGTGAGAAGTCCATGGTCTCGTTTGTGCTGCTAAATGATGTGACCATGTGAAAGTGGCTCTGGAATGCATCAGACTGCAACTGGATACGCTACAGAATCAAACGGTGGGAATTATTCAGGTTCTTGAAGTCCTGCTGTACATATGTACACTGAATTTCGTGCTGTTTGCAGTTAACAGCCCTCTGGTGTCTGTACGCCTATGTTATCTGTTTCGTATTGAACACTGGTGCACAATTTGCTGAACAGTGGTTACCTGTGTGAATGAAGTTTGCCTGATTTGGACGCACTCGATATGGGCAAGGAGTGTATATCTAAGAGCGTGTCTGTGCTCCCCTATATAACCACAGGTTCGATTTTCTGGCAGTATACTGGTATTTAGTTAATGTGTTCAGAGGTAAACAAGGGGGAGCTTTAGGATGAAAAACGTATTGTGTGCTAGATTCTTGCCGTATTGTAATTATTGAGTGTGTTTTTATGGAATACGTATAACATAATTAATCACATTCTGAATGTGAATGGCTTGTGAGTCCCTTGTGGCCATATTCCAGATTTGAAATTTTTCTAATGTTTTAAGGATTGTGTTACTCTTGATACTGCCCAGTTGCTGTGTGGTTTTATGTTGTTTCAGTGGTATAATCAGGGGTGCGCGTCGCCCGTTGTAGCTGGTCGTTTAACTGTGGGGCGACGCCCTGGCGGCGGCAACTTTGAATTGTAACAGATAGAGCGGTCGCTGTGTGTATCATATAGCGTCCCCAGTGCTATATTACGAAAAGACTTAAAAAACAGTATTTATAAAGAAGAGACATTTAAAAATTGATAATATATTTTTATCATGTAGCCGTAAAATAATAATTTCTCTATTCGATTGCAAAGAAATAATTTATGACAAAATGATCTAAAGAGACGACAAGATACGCTCTTTTGTTAATTTTTTAGTCGACTTCACTTCTTTGTCTTGAGTGTGTATAGACAGACATCTTTCGAGTGCTGGCAAATGTAAGCATATTTGTATGAGTTAAGCATATAATATACTGATTTAATATTATTGTGCACTTTTAATTTGTAAGAGGTGATCCCGATTTCATGTCCGCCTTCCTTGAATTAACCTGCATTCAAGTAATTTACAGTTCAACAATCGCAGCGGCTGATGCAGCCAACGACGCCATTACGTGGCGATATTAGCTTATGAAAAATTAGCGGAAGCGAAATATTCGCCCGCTATTAACATAATATTAATGTTTCTCCACAGCCGCACGAAGTTGCAGAAATACGTAGCTTTAAGATTCTTATTTTCAGTACCATAGCCGAGAGCCAGAGCCAGGACTCCGACTACAATACAATGGTTAACGGAGGTAAGAAAAATACTCTCGCGCGTGTGTGGGCCGCAATTTTAATTAATAACTAAAGATTTCTTGCTTTAAAGTGAACTGACTAGCCGAGGAAATAAATATGATAAGTTTATTACATTGTACAACTTATATGCTCATGTTTTAAGATTCAGCGAGTCTAACATTCATTAACGTAACAAATAATTTAAGATTAATATTGTTAAAAAGGAGAACTTCAGAAAAGCATTTAATCGTAAAATCAAAAGAAAATGAAATATCATTTTTATTAAGGCCCACCACGTAAGTCGGCAACAATCAAAAAATAATAATAACAATATATTAAATTACGATCGCCGACGGACGCGAGATTGGCGCCCAACGTGGGGCTCGATCAGTATGATTCTGTTGTAATGAATGTAATTATGTATGTGTCTAATTGTTGTAAAATATTAATGCTTGTATGAATTCTTTTACATGTACAACAACAAAACCGCACCCTGAGGAGAGCTGGAGAAGAAAAAGTGTAGAAAAGAAAAGGGATTACGAGAAAGAAAAATAAGTAAGGTAAGGCCTATTGTGCAAGCATCCTGTGTAGCTCTGTGCGGAATATCGAACCCATGTGCACATGAGATACCTTCGGTGTTTTGTGTATTTATGTGTTTATTTTTGGAGGGGATAATTATTCGTTTTGTTTATTTATATGTTTATTTTTGGAGGGGATAAGTATTCGTGTGTGTATCAGTGTTAAAGATTCCTCAGTGGCTTAAAGTTAATTTATTATGGGTAAGATAGGACAAGCTAAAGCATCCGTACCAGACGAACAAAATTTTGTTAATATGGAAAGTGAGGGTCATTTGCAATACGCAAACGAATCCCAAGCCACCGCCTCGGGTAACATAATTTCCGGAGCGGGGGGCGAGGATCTGTGGACGGTAAATGACGCTCCACAGCAGAACGGGAATAGAGTAACAACTCCACCGCCTGGGCAGGGGGGCCAATCGAGTGCTAGATTAAGCGGGGCACCAGTATGCTCACCGATTGCAGACCCATTTGCAGAATTTCTGCGCAGGTTAGAAGAAAGAGATAGGGAAAAAGAAAGAATGTTAGAACAGAGGGAAAAACAAAGAGACGAAAAACTGGCTCAGATGCTCTATGAGCAAGAGCAACAAAGAGAACAGAAAGAAAGGGAAAAAGAAAGAATGTTAGAACAGAGGGGAAAACAAAGAGACGAAAAACTGGCTCAGATGCTACATGCGCAGGAGAAAAAATTAACGCAAATGCTACATGACCAAGGGAAAGAATTTACGCAAAAGCTCAGTGAGCAAGAGCAGCGCAGTGAAGTGAAGCTAGATAGTATCCAAAGCGAACTTGCCGAGATGCGGGACGCTTGCAAAGAGATCCCCGATCTTGTGCAAAGCTTAGCCGGCGAGATGCAAAAATTACAGATATCGCAGGCTAGGCTTGAAGATAATGTCCAGACTTTAACCAACCGCGTGGATAATGTGGAGATAGATGCACGGAAAAAAGTATTGACGCATATTTGGAAGTGCAAGCTCAAAAAGTAGAAAAAGAATTAAATGAATGGTTAGAAGTAAAGGATCGCGAGATATCTGCAAAGATTGGAAGCGACGTAAAAACAGCTGTAGAACAAGCGACTGCGGCCGCGAGTGTAAATATTGACGCTAGCGCTGCCGCATTACGTGCCGAATTAACACAGATCAAATCCCGTCTGACAGCGGAGTTGCCAAATTGGCAACAGGAGGTCGCGCGGAGACTGTCTGCGTTGGAAAGCAATGTAAACAGTGGCGGACAGATAATGAATCCGACTCCGCGTACTGATTACTATAATAAGGCAGACTGTATGCAGGGTGCGAGTGCGCAACCGCAACCTAATGCGAATTATGAGCACGAACAACATGCGATACCGTGCAGCGCACATCACGAAGTAATGAAGGTCACAGAATGTAGCAATCAGATGTGCAAAAAAGAGGACAATGTAATGAAACACAGGACATTCCAACCCTTCAATAGCGAAAAACGAAATGTCCACCCTGTTGTATTTATTAAGAGCTTCAGGTATGTGTTTCCCAGGGCATGGACGGAAAGACAAAGAATACAGTTCGTGGTCTCCTTTATTCAAGGTGACGCGGCACTGTGGGCCACCGACGTGTCCGAAAAATGTCTAACGATGCAACAGTTTGAAGGTGCATTCTTTCAAAAATTCTGGTCCGATAGTGTCCAAGAAAGACTACGTAAGGAGTTATACAGTCCTGAAATGTACAATCCTAAGATGGGAACGTTATGCAAATATTTCGAAAAGTATATAAATAAAACCAGGTACTGGGACGAGCAAATGTCCGATCGTGACATAATCAGATTAATAAAAATGAAGTTACCCAGTGAAATTAAAAGATATTTCGTCAATGTGCCGGAATACGATATAGAACAATTCATGGAAATAGTGGATTCTGTTGACTTACTGATCGAAGATATGAAAACCGAAAACAAGTGGAACCATGCAGGCTGTAATCAACAAATAGCCGATTTCAATAGCAGCCACAGTAACGGTAGTAACTTAGTACCAAATGGTAACGGGAATAGGCAAGAGCACCGGCAACAGAATCGAGGCACAAACAATGGCAATGGTTATAACGGCAACGGTTATAATCGTCAAAATCGAAAGAGACATCATGATGGACGCATGAGTAATGGATATAATGGTAACGGCAATCCGCAATGGCGGAACAACCGAAACCAGTGGCGTGGTTGTAACGAACCGACACCACAGTGGCAACAAAACACAGCGCCACAATGGAACGCCAACCCAGGTCCGTCACAGAACATGTCAGGGAGTTACAACCGACCACCGCAAAACCAGAGCCATACACAATATCAAATTACACCATCGGGGAGGCAGGGTGGCCAACCCAACAGTAGCAACAACAACAACCAGAACCACAATGTGAGGTTAGTGGAAGTGACAGACAACTGTCAACCCACTAATGCTCATCCGTTAAACTAAAGACAGCCACAATACGCTCTCCGTTGTTGGCTGCAGGATGGTGTAGTGAGGGCACATTCATGGATGACAGCCATAAACTTTGTATGCTGAGATACAATGAGGGAATAAAAATAGAAAAGGAACTTGTAGACATACCGCAGAAATGTAACCGAACCGACAAAAGTGTTGTGCAGGCTATATTGCAAGCAGATATGTACAGAGCACCAATACAGATAATAGTCGATACCGGTGCGTCAACCAATGTCATGAGTGCAAATTTTTACAAGTACTTGAGTCAAAATAATAGAATACCCGTATTTCCAGTGAAGAATTGTTGTGTAACAGGTGCAATAGGTGCACAATCTCATATCATAAAGCATCAGGTGCAAGTCGAGTTTACGGTAGGAAATGAAACAATGAAAAGCTCGTTCCTAGTAGTTAAAGGATTAGGTGTTGCTTGCATCCTGGGGATGGAATTTTTACGCCAGAGGGACGCAAAAATCGACCTCTTGTGCGGGGAAGTAAGCCTTATGAATGAGGATAAACGGGTAATTTTGCCATTTTTGAGGACACGGGAAGTGCACGGTAAATATTGCCGGAGCTTTCAGTCGAGATTCGAAGGAATACAGGTAATGAATTTATATTCTGATCTAAGTACAAGACAAGCATGTTATAAAGAGTTTATTACTGAAGACAGAGAGGAAAAAAGGACACTGATAGCCATGAAAGTCCGGGAGTCAAACCATTTGACTGAAGCACAACAAAACGAATTGACTCAGCTACTTACAGATTATGAGAATGTGTTTTCGGAAAAACCCGGTGTTATCGAGGGCTACACCTATAACATCGAAGTGGTACCTCACGATACTTTCTCTCGCGCAAACTACACCATCCCGTGGTCAAAGGAGGAGGCAATTACGAAGGAAACAAGAAAAATACTTACAAAGACTTAAAGAAGTTTGCTCAGTAGAGCAACGTTTACATATATGAGTAGTAGGTTAAGTTTATAGTGTATTATCTTTCTGTGTGTAAATGTTCAGATT
This sequence comes from Schistocerca nitens, assembly GCF_023898315.1. NCBI lineage: Eukaryota > Metazoa > Arthropoda > Insecta > Orthoptera > Acrididae > Schistocerca > Schistocerca nitens. Next base: position 389,681,152 of record NC_064617.1, read on the forward strand.
TTAGTGGAACATTTAAAGACAATGAGGCACACAAGATTAGTGTGATTCAATTTTGTAGATGTTAAGGATTAATAGTATTTTTAAGCAATTGCATTTTGAAGAAAAAAATGAACGTAGGTTTAAGAATATTTTACAAATTTCATGTTTAAAAATGCTTTAAAAAATATTTTTAAAAAATTCAACAGCATGTAAGAATTTTTCATTAGTGTGTCATGAATATTTTTGAACTGTAGTAGTAAGGCAACTTATGAAATTCAATATTATAGTGTATATGTTGTTCCATAAAAGGAAAAGGGAGAGAAGGAAACATAGTAGGTGAATATGGATTGGGGGGAAGAAATGAAAGGGGAAGCCGCCTTGTAGAATTTTGCACAGAGCATAACTTAATCATAGCTAACACTTGGTTCAAGAATCATAAAAGAAGGTTGTATACCTGGAAGAATCCTGGAGATACTAATAGGTATCAGATAGATTATATAATGGTAAGACAGAGATTTAGGAACCAGGTTTTAAATTGTAAGACATTTCCAGGGGCAGATGTGGATTCTGACCACAATCTATTGGTTATGAACTGCAGATTGAAACTGAAGAAACTGCAAAAAGGTGGGAATTTAAGGAGATGGGACCTGGATAAACTGAAAGAACCAGAGGTTGTAGAGAGTTTCAGGGAGAGCATAAGGGAACAATTGACAGCAATGGGGGAAAGAAATACAGTAGAAGAAGAATGGGTAGCTCTGAGGGATGAAGTAGTGAAGGCAGCAGAGGATCAAGTAGGTAAAAAGACGAGGGCTAATAGAAATCCTTGGGTAACAGAAGAAATATTGAATTTAATTGATGAAAGGCGAAAATATAAAAATGCAGTAAATGAAGCAGGCAAAAGGGAATACAAACGTCTCAAAAATGAGATCGACAGAAAGTGCAAAATGGCTAAGCAGGGATGGCTAGAGGACAAATGTAAGGATGTAGAGGCTTGTCTCACTAGGGGTAAGATAGATACTGCCTACAGGAAAATTAAAGAGACCTTTGGAGAGAAGAAAACCACTTGTATCAATATCAAGATCTCAGATGGCAACCCAGTTCTAAGCAAAGAAGGGAAGGCAGAAAGGTGGAAGGAGTATATAGAGGGTTTATACAAGGGCGATGTACTTGAGGACAATATTATGGAAATGGAAGAGGATGTAGATGAAGATGAAATGGGAGATAAGATACTGCGTGAAGAGTTTGACAGAGCACTGAAAGACCTGAGTCGAAACAAGGCCCCGGGAGTAGACAACATTCCATTAGAACTATTGATGGCCTTGGGAGAGCCAGTCATGACAAAACTCTACCATCTGGTGAGCAAGATGTATGAGACAGGCGAAATACCCACAGACTTCAAGAAGAATATAATAATTCCAATACCAAAGAAAGCAGGTATTGACAGATGTGAAAATTACCGAATTATCAGTTTAATAAGTCACAGCTGCAAAATACTAACGCGAATTCTTTACAGACGAATGGAAAAACTGGTAAAAGCGGACCTCGGGGAAGATCAGTTTGGATTCCGTAGAAATGTTGGAACACGTGAGGCAATACTAACCTTACGACTTAACTTAGAAGAAAGATTAAGAAAAGGCAAACCTACGTTTCTAGCATTTGTAGACTTAGAGAAAGCTTTTGACAACGTTAACTGGAATACTCTCTTTCAAATTCTGAAGGTGGCAGGGGTAAAATACAGGGAGCGAAGGGCTGTTTACAATTTGTACAGAAACCAGATGGCAGGTATAAGAGTCGAGGGGCATGAAAGGGAAGCAGTGGTTGGGAAAGGAGTGAGACAGGGTTGTAGCCTCTCCCCGATGTTATTCAATCTGTATATTGAGCAAGCAGTAAAGGAAACAAAAGAAAAATTCGGAGTAGGTATTAAAATTCATGGAGAAGAAGTAAAAACTTTGAGGTTCGCCGATGACATTGTAATTCTGTCAGAGACAGCAAAGGACTTGGAAGAGCAGTTGAACGGAATGGACAGTGTCTTGAAAGGAGGATATAAGATGAACATCAACAAAAGCAAAACGAGGATAATGGAATGTAGTCAAATTAAATCGGGTGATGCTGAGGGGATTAGATTAGGAAATGAGACACTTAAAGTAGTAAAGGAGTTTTGCTATTTAGGGAGTAAAATAACTGATGATGGTCGAAGTAGAGAGGATATAAAATGTAGACTGGCAATGGCAAGGAAATCGTTTCTGAAGAAGAGAAATTTGTTAACATCGAGTATAGATTTAAGTGTCAGGAAGTAGTTTCTGAAAGTATTTGTATGGAGTGTAGCCATGTATGGAAGTGAAACATGGACGATAACCAGTTTGGACAAGAAGAGAATAGAAGCTTTCGAAATGTGGTGCTACAGAAGAATGCTGAAGATAAGGTGGGTAGATCACGTAACTAATGAGGAGGTATTGAATAGGATTGGGGAGAAGAGAAGTTTGTGGCACAACTTGACTAGAAGAAGGGATCGGTTGGTAGGACATGTTTTGAGGCATCAATGGATCACAAATTTACAGGTTGTTTCAAAAATGACCGGTATATTTGAAACGGCAATAAAAACTAAACGAGCAGCGATATAAATACACCGTTTGTTGCAATATGCTTGGGACAACAGTACATTTTCAGGCGGACAAACTTTCGAAATTACAGTAGTTACAATTTTCAACAACAGATGGCGCTGCACGTGATGTGAACGATATAGAAGACAACGCAGTCTGTGGGTGCGCCATTCTGTACGTCGTCTTTCTGCTGTAAGCGTGTGCTGTTCACAACGTGCAAGTGTGCTGTAGACAACATGGTTTATTCCTTAGAACAGAGGATTTTTCTGGTGTTGGAATTCCACTGCCAAGAACACAGTGTTGTTGCAACAAGACGAAGGTTTCAACGGAGGTTTAATGTAACCAAAGGACCGAAAAGCGACACAATAAAGGATCTGTTTGAAAAATTTCAACGGACTGGGAACGTGACGGATGAACGTGCTGGAAAGGTAGTGCGACCGCGTACGGCAACCACAGAGGGCAACGCGCAGCTAGTGCAGCAGGTGATCCAACAGCGGCCTCGGGTTTCCGTTCGCCGTGTTGCAGCTGCGGTCCAAATGACGCCAACGTCCACGTATCGTCTCATGCGCCAGAGTTTACACCTCTATCCATACAAAATTCAAACGCGACAACCCCTCAGCGCCGCTACCATTGCTGCACGAGAGACATTCGCTAACGATATAGTACACAGGATTGATGACGGCGATATGCATGTGGGCAGCATTTGGTTTACTGACGAAGCTTATTTTTACCTGGACGGCTTCGTCAATAAACAGAACTGGCGCATATGGGGAACCGAAAAGCCCCATGTTGCAGTCCCATCGTCCCTGCATCCTCAAAAAGTACTGGTCTGGGCCGCCATTTCTTCCAAAGGAATCATTGGCCCATTTTTCAGATCCGAAACGATTACTGCATCACGCTATCTGGACATTCTTCGTGAATTTGTGGCGGTACAAACTGCCTTAGACGACACTGCGAACACCTCGTGGTTTATGCAAGATGGTGCCCGGCCACATCGCACGGCCGACGTCTTTAATTTCCTGAATGAATATTTCGATGATCGTGTGATTGCTTTGGGCTATCCGAAACATACAGGAAGCGGCGTGGATTGGCCTCCCTATTCGCCAGACATGAACCCCTGTGACTTCTTTCTGTGGGGACACTTGAAAGACCAGGTGTACCGCCAGAATCCAGAAACAATTGAACAGCTGAAGCAGTACATCTCATCTGCATGTGAAGCCATTCCGCCAGACACGTTGTCAAAAGTTTCGGGTAATTTCATTCAGAGACTACGCCATATTATTGCTACGCATGGTGGATATGTGGAAAATATCGTACTATAGAGTTTCCCAGACCGCAGCGCCATCTGTTGTTGAAAATTGTAACTACTGTAATTTCGAAAGTTCGTCTGCCTGAAAATGTACTGTTGTCCCAAGCATATTGCAACAAACGGTGTATTTCTATCGCTGCTCGTTTAGTTTTTATTGCCGTTTCAAATATACCGGTCATTTTTGAAACACCCTGTAGCATTGGAGGGCAGCGTGGAGGGTAAAAATCGTAGAGGGAGACCAAGAGATCAATACACTAAGCAGATTCAGAAGGATGTAGGTTGCAGTAGGTACTGGGAGATGAAGAAGCTTGCACAGGATAGAGTAGCATGGAGAGCTGCATCAAACCAGTCTCAGGACTGAAGACCACAACAACAACATGTTGTTCCATGTATTTATGTCTAAACCGATCTTGAAATATGCTCAATCATAATTTACTTAACAACATGAGTGCAGGGTGTACATCACCCAAGGTACCTCATGTGTTGTGGACAAGGTACAAAGCAAATCAGTAAACGCGACTACCGCTAAGCACTGTTAAAATATATTGCCATCTGCTAAGGCAGAGATTTGCACGAATTTGTAGTGTAAACAAAAGTCACAAATCTAACACTAATCTAGGAACTTGCACGCTAGGCCTAGATTATAAAATGTGTACAGTAACGCGAGAGGCAAAGTTTTGTAAAGTCGAGCCTGGCTCTGGAGGGCAAGTACGCAATGAGTGGGCAGACATGACATGGGGACTTACCTCAGATGAGACGAAAATACAATTGTATAGTCAAAAAATCTGAAGGCAAGTACGACTCTAAGTGGAAAATGAAAAGAGATAATTAGTGCGAGAGACTGGTAAAATCCAGCACGAGCCAAAATCCAGTTCAGACTGAATGAAATACATTAGTGTTTGTGAACTAATCGAAACAGTTACTTTAAGCAGTGTGAAAAACTGTGAAGGTGAAACTGTGATACGGACAGTGAAGTGCTAGTATTGAACGTTCAACAGCGGTAAGGACGCCAAACGCCAATATTACGCACGAAAACTGTGAATTTGCTTATAAATCTAAACTGTTAACGTGAAGTGAACCCACAGTCAATATTTTTGGGACAGACTGTAATTTCAGTGAGTACAACAATGCGAGATTGGGATGCGATGCGTGGACTGTTGCAAAACAGCAACCGCAGAAACGGCGAATGTTTGTGCTAAACTCGTACTGGGACACTCACCAGTACCTGCGAGTGCGGCGAAAACATAAATAATTTTATCAAGACAATAACTGACGTATAATGGAAACAGTGGCGCATCAAAACTTCATTCACGGGAGAAGATCCATGTCATGTATTCTGCAAGACAGTGCTAGACACTCGGAAACTGGCGAAAACTTAACAACTGCCGCACTAATAAATGCTTCTTTCCCACTAGCGTAACCATCTGCAGCGGGAAACAAATATTACGTTGGTTGTGTGTATGTTTCATGTACTACGTCGGAGATGCGTAGCAGAGCTGACTCCTGCCAACAAGCGCGGGGGGCGAATATCATCCCACTCCGCCACGCCTGGGCGAGACAGAAGCGCATCGCCAACCGTGCAGCCGATCAGCTGATTCTGACGTTCCGCGACGGCGAGAGACACGCTGGCGTCGAGCGGGCGTTGACCTCTCCGCAGCCGCCGCGAACGCCGAGCACCGAACACACCAACCGACGCCGTCGCGAGCCAAACGTCGCTGCGTAGATCATCAACGACACCGCAATCAATTGTTATAATGACCTCATTTCTTTGCATAGTGCAACAAAAAAATATTTGTAATGTATGCACATCCTGTACTCCAATGACATCCCAGAAACAATTAAGTGAAAGTGACCAAACCAGTTAGTCTGTCGCTCCGCCGAGGTTTTCCCCAGGGTTTCCCTACGGCCGCGCCAAATGGGGAGCAAACAGTTGACACCCCTGGGACTTCAAATATTCCGGACTAACTCGTGCTTGTATACCTTTGAACACTGCAAAAGTTGCAAACCTAAAAAGAAGCAGCCAAAATGAAATTAATTGTATTCTATGTCCTTTTGTACACGACTGTATACGTAACCAATTGTATATTATATTGTTATGTAGTTAACTTCATCTGTATTACACTTTGTGTGCAACACACCTCAGTAATTACAACATACGATGTGACACATGTAAACTGTGAAAGAAAAATCTGCGTGTGGACACTGTGGACATGAAAGAGGAAATATTTATGTCAAAAAACACGAACATTTTTTATGAGATAAACATTTCGGGGGGCAATATAGCGTCCCCAGTGCTATATTACGAAGACTTAAAAAACAGTATCTATAAAGAAGAGACATTTAAAAATTGAATAATATATTTTTATCATGTAGCCGTAAAATAATAATTTCTCTATTCGATTGCAAAGAAATAATTTATGACAAAATGATCTAAAGAGACGACAAGATACGCTCTTTTGTTAATTTTTTAGCCGACTTCACTTCTTTTGTCTTGAGTGTGTATAGACGGACATCTTTCGAGTGCTGGCAAATGTAAGCATATTTGTATGAGTTAAGCATATAATATACTGATTTAATATTATTGTGCACTTTTAATTTGTAAGAGGTGATCCCGATTTCATGTCCGCCTTCCTTGAATTAACCTGCATTCAAGTAATTTATAGTTCAACAATCGCAGCGGCTGATGCAGCCAACGACGCCATTACGTGGCGATATTAACTTATGAAAAATTAGCGGAAGCGAAATACTCGCCCGCTATTAACATAATATTAATTTTTCTCCACAGCCGCACGAAGTTGCAGAAATACGTAGCTTTAAGATTCTTATTTTCAGTACCATAGCCGAGAGCCAGGGCCAGGACTCCGACTACAATACAATGGTTATCGGAGGTAAGAAAAATACTCTCGCGCGTGTGTGGGCCGCAATTTTAATTAATAACTAAAGATTTCTTGCTTTAAAGTGAACTGACTAGCCGAGGAAATTAATATGAAAAGTTTATTACATTGTACAACTTATATGCTCATGTTTTAAGATTCAGCGAGTCTTAACATTCATTAACATAACAAATAATTTAAGATTAATATTGTTAAAAAGGAGAACTTCAGGAAAGCATTTAATCGTAAAATGAAAAGAAAATGAAATATCATTTTTAATAAGGTAAGTCGGCAACAATCAAAAAATAATAATAACAATAACAATATATTAAATTACGACGGCCGACGGACGCGAGAATCAGTATACTCCAGTTCTTCCGCGAACTTAAATTGATTGTTTTATTTGTTCCTGGTGACGCCGAGGCCTCCGTCTTTCCTTCTTCACCGTTCCTTTCAGCATTCATTCCGGCTCGATTTGAGTTGTAGTTTCTGCGCACCACTGATGTGCCATTACTTGTGACTGAAATATTATAATACCTGAAAGATGCCTTACATTGTACTGGGTTTTTAATATCTTATTCATAAACAGAAATTGTGAGCTGTTTCTGCTGATATATCTTAAAAGATATCCAGCTTCTGTGGAAGTTTTCTCAGTAAACCTTTTATTGTTTGTATGATTCTTAAGATGAATGTAAAGAGGGTTCAAAATTATTTATTGTTTGATGTGGGCTGTGACGCCCGTATACATTTTGCCTGTTTAGTAAGGTTTCAGGTTCTAGGGCAATAATATATATTATTCTCGGGTAACAGCAGTTTGCTGTTGTCATGCAATTATAAAATAAAATCTGTTGGGAATTACAAGCCAGACTTTGTGTCTGATTGGTAGTTATTGCCTTGTCTTTATTGAGTTAAAGTATCCTTGAGCGTGTATCCCACGTCTATCATTTCATAAACCAGCACTTCCAATCTTGACGTCAAATAATAATAGATTTGGGTTATATAATGGAATTTCTAGTAAAAAAATTTAACACTATTGTTTATGCATGCAAACTACTGTGCAGTGTCAGTCTGTTTTTATTTCGAGTAGTTTTAAACTGTGTGTGTTTGAAGCAAATTGCTTAGACTCCTATATTTTCTGTGCTACATCTTCTGAAGCAACATTTGTGGCACCTTCAAAATATGACATTTTGCATCATATTTAATAACTACTGAACCAGTTAGTGAAGTGTACCGCAAGAAAAGTGCGCCAGGAAGGCTGGGACAGTTTAAAGTCCATGTTGGAATGAAACGTTTCATGCTAGTTCCTATGTCATCAGCAAAGCAAACTATAGCTCTCTCTCTCTCATTCTTTCTTTCTATGCAACGATGTGTTTTTTCAGTGTATTTCGAGTCACCCTGGCATTAGTTTTGTGTGTGTGAAATAGCTACCGCGTCCGCCTTATGTCCCCTACATCATTATCATGTGGCCGGAAATTAATTATTTATTAACTTCATTAGTATTTCTGGATCGAAGCCCAGTCAAACATTTGCTGTCAAATGAAGGCGTCTCACATGCGCCGGTATCCGTACGGTCGGTTCACACATGCAGACCATTGAGATGGCGGTGGACATTGACAGGAAGTGTGTGTTTGTTCGTGGAAGGCCTAGCTCGCTTCTGCTTGTGGCGGCCAGCGCGGACTCCGGTGGTTGCGAGACCCCATTGCATAAGCCAGAGCGTGTTGCTGTACGGGCCTGAATGGTGAGTTTCGCTGGCTCTCTGCTTTGTTATTGCTCGCGTAATAACTAATATATGAGATAAAATATGTTGCTACGAAAAGAGCCCTGAAATACTTTTAGGGATGCTGTGCTGTGACTTTCTTTGGATCATTAATTTTCAACAAAACCAAATAGGTTATGTTCTTATTGTCCTGGATCTGGCTTTCTATTAAAGGAACATTTTTTTCGTTACTGTAACTCGCCATAAAGTTCAACATATCTTCCTGATTTTACAGTTATTGAGAAGGTTACTGAAAATTATTTCGTTATCAATACTGATGTTACAGTACGCAATGTTTGTTCAACATCAAAATTTTGCAGTGGATTTTTGTTGACAGTAAAACACCAATAACTGCCACGACTGACACGAGAACATGAGACTATTATCAGAGGAAAAGATGTTTTTACTATAATGTTTGCCAGACCAGAACTACGCACAGCAAGATTTCTTTTATGTTACGAAGGTAAATTACCTTTTTGCACTGTTAATAATATATCATCCGCAGCCCGCGTCCACCTGTAAAACACATCATAAAATCTGCTGCCCTGCAATTCCGGAACCTGAAAGAAATAATTTTAGTTGACTATTACCTGTCCGCTTCTTTGCGGTATGATTGGTTTCATTTAATGCAGATTGAATGCGCCGCGGCAGCGGCTCGTTCGTTCGTAGCACAGCTCTGCACCACGAATAATATTTAAATAGCTGAAAATGTCTTAAAAGGATGGGATAAAATACCAGGCAAGCTTATTACAAATCATAATGCAAGTTTTCACTAAGTAACTCTATTCAAAACATTTAGACAGATTAAATTATTACACACCTTTACAAATCAGTACCTAATGGCGTCCTTCTCTCAATCTTGACAAAAGAATGCTACACAAGCATACAATGTAGTGTCACGGGCTCTTCCTACTCACGTTAACTCCAAGAAGACGACAGAGAAATTAATGCTCGGTCACTACTATTTATACTCGTTGTGACATATTCTCATCTTTGTTTGATATTTAATAAGTATGGTCTGTGGTGGTTTCAGTACTCGCTGACACAGATATTATCTTTAAAAAAATCGGTACATAATTCTATACAAGTATAAAACATGGCACATAATGGTTTCTCTTCACTACATAAAGTTCACGCAATCGTTGTCCACGCAATTACAATCATCCAGTTCAAACATTCTTTTCTCTTTTTTTACCACATATAATACGTGTTTTGCTAGGAGACGTTACATGAGGCAGACGACAGCAGTCGCGGGCCCTGTGGTACGCGTGGCCTGGGCAGCCTGCGCGGCTGGTGAGACGTGAGAAAGTTTTTCAGATATGTTTAAACGATCTGTGACGGTGTATTTACATGTTTCCTTGAGTGATAGGCATGAAAAAAAGCGTCGCAGTTGTTTAAATATTCCACACACTGCAATTGAATTCCTGACAAATTTCTTAAATAAACTACACTCATACACCACCTTGTATCTTGTAAATTGTTAAAATAAACAATATTCCATGCATTGTCTAAATTGGTTAAACAGTATTCCGTACACTGCGATCGATCAATCAATATTTCCAGAAGGGGGAGGGTGTCAAGGAAAACTGAAGCATATCCATTTAATTGATTAATTAATTAGTCCTTCAATTTGATAGAGTGGTAGGGGAGGTATTCGAATCACCTGAAGCAGCTCGTGAATACCGAAAGTGGTTTCCCGCCCATTTTATTCAATCAATTTAATTAATAATTAATTAGTCAGTTAATTTGATATCATAATTGGTGCTGGGTTTCTAAAACAGTGGGGAGGAATAGGAGTGACATGGAAAACCATTTTTTTGTGAGTCATTAGTCTTCTGACTGATTTGATGCGTCCCGCCACGAATTCCTCTCCTGTGCCAATCTCTTAATCTCAGAATAGTACGTGCAAGCTTTGTCCCTAATTATTTGCTGCATGTATTCCAATCTCTGTCTTCCTCTACAGTTTTTAACCTCTACAGCTCGCTCTAGAACCATGGAAGTTATTCCCTTATATCTCAACAGATGTCCTATCATCCTGTGCCTTCTCTTTGTCAGTGTTTTCCGCTTATTACTTTCCTGTCTGATTGTGCTCAGAACCTCCTCATTCCTTACCTTATGAGTCCACCAAATTTTCAGCATCCGTCTGTAGCACCATATCTTAAATGCATCGATTCTCTTCTGTTCTGGTTTTTTTCCCACTGTCCACGTTTCACTGCCATACAATGCTGTGCTCCAAACGGCCATTGTCAGAAATTTCTTCCTCAGATGAAGGTCTATGTTTGATACTAGTAGACTTCTCTTGGCCAGGAACGCCGATTCACCAGTGCTAGCATTGTTTTGATGTCCACCTTGCTCCGTACATCATTGGTTATTTTGCTGCCTAAGTATCAGAGTTCGGGACCATCAATCCTGATGTCAGGTTTCTCGCTGTTCTCATTTCTGCTACTTCTTACTACTTTCTTCTATTAACTCTCAGCCCATATTCTGCACTCATTAGACTGTTCATTCCATATAGCAGACCATGTAATTCTTCTCCGCTTTAACTCAGGATGGCACTGTCATCAGCGAATCGTATCATTGATATTCTTTCACCTTGAATTTTAATTCCACCCCTGATCCTTTCTTTTATTTCCATTATTGCTTCTTCGATGTACAGATTGAACACCATGGATGAAAGACTACATTGCTGTCTACCACCCTTTTTAATCCGAGCACTTCGTTCTTGGCCGTCCATTCTTATTATTCCCTCTTGGCTATTGTACATTTTGTATATTACCCGTCTCTCCCTATAGCTTACCCCGATTTTTCTCAAAATTTCGAACATCTTGCACCATTTTACAGAGTCGAACGCTTTTTCTAGGTCGACAAATTCTATGAACGTGTCTTGATTTTTCTTTAGTCTTGCTTTCATTATCAACCGCAACGTTGGAATTGCCTCTCTGGTGCATTTACCTTTCCTAAAGCCAAACTGATCGTCATCTAACACGTCCTCAATTATCTTTTCCATTCTTTTGTATATTATTCTTGTCAGCAACTGTTAATCTGATTGTGCGATAATTTTCGCACTTGTCAGCTCTTGCAGTCTTCGGAATTGTGTGGATGAAATTCTTCGGAAAGTCAGATGATATGTCGTCAGCCTCATACATTCTACACACCAAAGTGAATAGTCGTTTTGTTGCCACTTCCCCCAATGATATTAGAAATTGTGTTGAAAGTTATGGATCCCTTCTGCCTTATTTCATCTTAATTCCTCCAAAGAGCTCTTAAATTCTGATTCTAATACTGGATCCCTTACCTCTTCTAAATCGACTCACGTTTCTTCTTTTATCACATCAGACAAATCTTCCCCCTTATAGAGGCCTTCAATGTACTCATTGCACTTATCCGGTCTCTCCTCTGCATTTAACAGTGGAATTCTCGTTGCACTCTTGATTTTACCACCATTGCTTTTTAAGTCACCGAAGGTTATTTTGATATTCCTGTACGCTGAGCCAGTCCTTCCGACAATCATTATTTTTTCGATTTCTTCACATTTTTCATGCAACTGTGTCGTCTTAGCTTTCCTGGACTTCCTATTTATTTCATTCCTCATCGAACTGTATTTCTGTACTCTGAATTTCCGTGAGCATTTTTGTACTTCCTTCTTTCGTCGATCAACTGAGGTATATCTTCTATTACGCATGCTTTCTTCGCAGTTACCTTCTTTGTATCTATGTTTTCCTTCCCAACTTCTGTGATGGGCCTTTCTAGAGATCTCCATTCCTCTTCAACTGTATTGCCTACTGAGCTATTCCTTATACCTGTATTTATAGCCTTAGAGAACTTCAAGCGTATTTTGTCATTCCTTAGTACTTCTGTATCCCACTTCTTCGCATATTGATCCTTTCTGACTAATTTCTTAAACTTCAGCTGACTCTTCATCACTACTACATTACTATCTGAGTCTATACCTGCTCCTAGGTATGCCTTACAATCTAGTGTCTGAATCCACAATCTCTGCCTGACCAAGATGTAATCTAACTGAAGTCTTCCCATATCACCCGGCCCTTACTAAGTATACCTCCTCCTCTTGTAATTGTTGAACAGAGTATTCGCTACAGAACTCAGTTAGTCTTTATCCTCTCTCATTCCTTGTCCAAAGCCAATATTCTACTGTAACCTTTTCTTCTACTCTTTCCCCTACAATTGCATTCGAGTCCCCCATGACTATTAGATTTTCATCTCCCTTTATGTAGTGTATTACCCTTTCAATATCCTCAGATATTTTCTTTATCACTTCATCTTCAGCTTGCGACATTGGCATATATAACTGAACTATCGTTGTTGGTGTTCGTTTGCTGTCGATTCTGATAAGAACCACCCTATCAATGAACTGTTCACAGTAACATACTTTCTGCCCTACCTTGCTATTCATAACGAATCCCGCACCTGTTATACCACTTAACTGAACAGTAGGTTAAGAACCGGTCAACCAAAAGCATCGATTAACCCTATGGGATCATAATCCTCTTAGTAGAACAACAGGTTAAGGACCTGTCAGTCAAATGAGACAATAGGTTTACTCCTGAATGTACACTTGCCCCTGAATGTATTCAACCACACTAACAAAAATTGCACTGACTTCCGTGTTGCTCTACTACTGCTGTGCCTCGCTCATGGGTATTATTTTCTTACGAAAGTGTGATACATCGCAGTTGACAAAGCATAAATGTTGTTTTTTGCTCCAATAAAATCCTAGTAATATACAATAGTTTAAAGGAACCCACCTCAGCCTATGATATAGGTCAGTGTGTCATTACAGTACCTATTCAAACCATATTTCTTTGAAGGATATTGGAATTGAAATATTTCATTGAGTATGTTGTAAACGTGTTTATTATCCCAGCTCGAAGAGAAGAACTGATGGACCACGTATGGTTACATCTCAACGGAGATTCAGCACGTTTTGCCATTCAGGTATGTGAATTCCTTAAAGAACAATTACGTGGCTTCTGTTTCACTATCATCTCTAACCTCTTTGATATAGCTACCACGAGCGTCAGATAACTCATTCTGGGGAATAATCATATCCCATGTGGCTCAACGTCCTTACGAGACTAATGGAGAATTGCACGAAAGTATTGAGGAAGCCTCTCAACGCGTAACTGCTGAGATTCTCCGCAAAATTTCAAGGAAGACATGGATAGGGTTAGATTTCTGTGAAAGGTACGTTGGCTACTTAGCTTTTACATATGGTTGCTGTAGTATACAATACACTGTTTTGATGTATGTGTAAGGAAACGTCTTGGCAACACTGTATGTCAAAAACGTATATAACCCTTCACTCCATTTCCGCATAAAATGGCAATCAGGACAAATTTCAGCACCGGCGATCTCTTTGTGTACTCACATATTACAAACGGTGTTCACGAAAATCGTCTTATGTAAAAGCAAACATTCGACATTTGTAATCAAGATGATGAACAATATATAATGAATAAATGTATTTTCTTTGGAATGAGAAAGTGAGTAGTCATAGCGTCGATGCCGATGTTTCTGTGCAGTGGACAATAGCTCGCTGATACCCAGAAGCACGCGGATTCACAAGAAAGTGTAAATCGACGCTCACCTCTTCTTGGACAGTAGGGCGCCCGGCAATAAAACGTATCAGCGATGGATTCGGTGCGAAGGATGGATAAACTCACGAAGCAGGTCAAAAGGGGTCGGCTTCGTGCAGAGCTCAACATTCGGCTGTAAAGTTGTATAGTGGCGTCATAAAATGGAAGGAGGTTAAATGCGAGAACTGGACCACGGGCAGCACTGCTGAGGTTAAACACATGACATCAATTGTCGACAAGTGTCTGCGTATTTGTCGCAAGATTTTAATGGAACTAAATTATAATAAATAAATAAATGGAATAATAAATAAATAAATAAATAAAAAACTGTGGAGTGTAGTATCTACATCAAGGTATTTTTTTTAATTGACACAAGATAATTTATCGGTAAATCGGCTGATGAAGAATCTCAGAATGACGTAATTAAGTCCATTTAATTATACAGAATGTATCATAATTAACAGTGAAAAGTAGCATGGCTGTAAGTATACAATGATAGAAGCAAAAATGTTCCAGAATACATGAATCCACAAACGAGCTAACTGCGATTGTGTGGTTGTGACCTGCCACTGACTTCACAGAAAATATTGTTGCACTTAGTTGTATAATTGACATGAAAGCTTTTTGGTTTGGCCTATCGTTGACTAATGTGGTAAATGTGCGATGGGATGCGATGGATTTTTGTGTACGGGGCCATCTCAAAAGAGAAGTGTACAGCAGTCCCCTAGACGCGGTTGAAGAATTCTTCCGGCGTATTGTGTAGACTTTGCTACAATTGCAGGTTGATGCAGAGGTGTTTGAAAGAATTCATAACTCTCTGCAGAGGAGTACAGTACTGCATTAGAATGCGAAGCCGACACGTGGAACACCTCATTACCAGCTATGATTGTACACTAAACTGCAACATGAATCGTTCTGAAGTACTACTGTATTCCTTCTTAAGGTAAGACACTGGTGAAATTTGAGCCCAATTACATAGGGATTTAATCTAAAAGTTCACAATCATTTTATCTTGAAATTCTTCCACTGGTCCGTGTTTGCATGAAAATAACAATATTGGATTGTGCTCCACCTCGATGAAAACACTTTTGTTTTATTTATTTTCTTTCCCAAACTAGTTTCAGCGACAAATATGTCATCTTTATTCTAAAATTCGCAGAATTAGCTTAGTTATAAACATTATTACATGGGTACTGTTTGGCTCTAAATAGTTTTACAATATCTTATTTAGTTTAAGGCACAGCATGGTTTCTACGTTTCTTGCCGTTATTTCCGGCATGCATCATATCTGCGATTGCACGTTATTAATAAGTAAGAGAGAGGCAACTTACTTACGTCAGCTTTATACTACTGGGAACTGCGGTGGTGCGGTGGTGTATACAGTTTTGGTGTGCACTAGATTGTTACGTAATCTATTATGTACTCATGTTAGTTGATCGGCTTGTAGTTCCTTTTAAACACATAGAAACACAACTTTTGAATCTTGATCGTAATTCAAAATTTTACACCTTCTTGCTTTTCGCGTGTGTCGTGAGAATGTATTGCAGCTACCCCGCGCGGTCTACGACGTCTTCTCACAGTCCGCGTGGCTCCTCCCTCGGAATGAATAAAAATCACTATCTCACTAATATTGAAACTGATCTACACATCCTTAAACACAGCAACAGTTTATACAGAACACTAACAACAGAAAAAAATACTTACACACGAAAGGCTATAGTGGGAGGGAAAAACATAATAAATGGAAATACAACACTTTGCAACACACTCCTTACGGCTCTAAAAGAACTGACACAAGACACGGAACAGGAATAATACATCACATCAGATGATAGGTATACCTCCTTAAAGGAAGTCCCTCTAACTACGAAATAACCTTCAGAGGACGTCATGTTTCCAAGTAGAGAAGGAATCAGCATATTTCATCATCAAAATATAAGAGGTATTAGAGATAAAGTTAGTGAACCACTTGCAGATGTTGACTCTGAAATTGTTGGTATATCCAAGCAAAAGTTAAACAATTTGACAATTCAGAGGCTTCCTTTACCAGGATACAGATTAGTTGGCTGTTTTTCAAGGAGTGACGGGGTGGCGGAGTGGCCATGTACGTAAAAAACAATATTGCATTTGAGTACACAGACGAATCACGGCACTGCACTGAACAGTTATTTGAATGTTGTGCTGGTGCAGTTGAATTTAATGAATTTAAACTACTAATTTTTGTTGTTTATAGGTCCCCTAACTCTGACTTGAGAGCATTTCTGCTCAAGCTAGAGACGGTTCTTGATTCACTTTTCAGGAAGTACCAGAAATTAATTATATGCGGTGGCATCAATATAAATTTTGTATATGATGGTGCAAGAAAAAGGATGTTAGTAGATCCCTAAATTCGTATGGTCTGATGCAGACTGTGTTTCTTCCAACTAGGGTGCAGGGGAACAGTAGCACACCCATAGACAATATTTTTATTCATTCTTCATTACTAGATGAGCATTCTGTTAGTAAAACGGTGAATGGCCTTTCAGACCATGATGCACAAATTTTATCACTAAAATGATTTTGTAATCAAACAAATGTCACATATAATTACAAAATATGTAGGGAAGTTAATCCAGTGGCAATAGAGAGTTTTTTAAAACTCGTCAGGGAACAAGAGTGGCAGGATGTTTAGAGTGCCGATAACATAGATGACAAATATAATGCTTTCTTCAACACATTTCTCACGCTCTTTGAGAGTTACTTTCCATTACAATGTTCTAAACAGGGCACTGGCAGTAAAAGGCAGCCTGGGTGGCTGACTAGTGGGATAAGGATATCATGTAGAACAACGTGGGAATTATATCAAAATGTTAGATGTAGTCACAATCAAACTACAGTAGCCCATTCAAATAGTATTGTAAGATACTTAAAATTTTTATTAGGAATGCAAAGAATATATGGTCCGCAAATGGAATAGCCAATTCACAGGATAAAATTAAAACCACATGGTCAGTTGTGAAGGAAGTGTCTGGTCAGCAGCACAAGTTTGACGATATAAAGTCTGTTCATAGTAAAAATATTTCAGTTACTGATAAATCAGATATATGTACAGTATTTAACAATCATTTTCTGAGCATTGCTGGTGAATTAAATAAAAATTTAGCTTCTACAGGGAATCATATAACTCTCTTGGAAAATGCCTTTCCGAGACTTAGGTCTGAAATACGCCTATGTGATACTTATATGGGGAGATTGAGTCAATTATTAATTCACTGAAAACTAAGGACTCTCATGGATATGGTGGAGTGCCTAGCAGACTATTAAAGTACTGTGCAGCACATGTTAGCCCCGTACTTAGCCATATTTGTAATTTTTCCTTTAGGAATGGTCACTTTCCTGAACGATTAAAGAACTCAGTAGTAAAGCCGCTTTATAAAAAGGGAGAAATGGATAATGTAAACAATATTAGACCTGTAAGTTGCTGAAGTTATTTAAAAGGCTGTGTATGTAAGGATAATTTATCATTTTATATCATACGATTCGCTATCAAATGTACAGTTCGGCTTTAGAAGTCGTTTAACAACTGAAAATGCTATGTTCTCTTTTCTCTGTGAGGTACTGGATGGGTTAAACAAAAGGTTTCCAACGCTAGTCATATTTTTTGACTTAACTTGCGGAATACGGGGAGTAGCTCACAACTGGTTCACCTCTTACTTTAACAACAGACAGCAAAAGGTCATTGTTGAGAGTGGCTGTGATGTGGAGTCTGAGTTTGGTACAGTCAAATGGTGGATGCCCCAGGGATCAATGTTGGGGCCACTCCTGTTCCTTATTTATATAAATGATATTCCCACTAGTATTACAGGTAACTCTAAAATGTTTCTTTCTGCTGATGACACTAGCTTGGTAGTAAAGGATGCTGTGTGCAACATTGGCTCAGTTTCAAACAGTGCAGCTCATGACATGGCTTGTAGAAAATAGACTAACACTAAATCACAGTAAGACTCAGTTTTTACAGTTTCTAACGCATAATTCAACGAAACCCGACGTTTTAATTTCACAGAATGGGCATTGATTAGTGAAAATGAACAGTTCAAATTTCTAGGTGTTCAGATAGACAAAAAAACTGTTGTGGAAAGCCCACGTTCAGGATCTTGTTCAAAGATTTAAGGGTGTCATTTTTACTATTCGAACGGGATCTGAAGAAAGTGATCTTTCGACGCAGAAATTAGTCTACTTTGCTTATTTTCATTCGCTTATGTCGTATGGTATTATGTTTTGGGTTAACTCCTCTCATTATAAAGGATATTTTTGGCTCAGAAACAGGCGGTTCGGGCAGTAAGTGGTGTAAGTTTGTGAACCTCTCGTCGAGCCCTGTTTGCTAGTCTGGGTCTCTCAGTATATATATATATATATATATATATATATATATATATATATATATATATATTCTTTACTGCCGTTTCTAGTTAACAACATCAGCTTATTCGTAAGAATAAGCAGCTTTCACTCAGTTAATACTCCACAAAAATCCAAGCTGCGTTTGGATCTGACTTCCTTAACTCTTGTGCAGAAAGGCGTGCGGTATATTGCTGCATCCATTTTTAACAAGATACCACAACAATTTAAAAATCTTCGCAGCAATCCACGCGCTTTCCTCATGGGTCACTCCTTCTATTCTTGTGGAGTTCATTGAAACATTAAGCTGATTCTTATGTTATATTGTTGACTGCATTTACTGAAACTTATGTCTTGACTTTTTTCGGGTTCATAAACATTTTGCTCCTCAATTTTGTCCTACGGAACTTGACGTGTCAGCATCATGAACGTCAGTTCCTCCACTCTTAAATAAATGGTATCCCATTCTCTCCACATACAACATATATCTCGCAATGAATATCAACAACTTTGAGCATTTCACCATAGAAAAACATATTACACAATAAACTTAACATTTGGCGTACATTCCGGGCGGCTACTTTAGGCGAACGGGAATCAATGTGAATTTCTTGTTGTCAATGCTTTAAGCACACCGATCTACAGCCTGAGTAAGTGTAGCGACTGACCTGTTGCTCCTATTACTTCCGACGATACTAACGGAGGTTACTTTGAAACTACATTAAAACGTTTAGAAAAAGAAGCACCTCACATGAAACTGAGAAAGATAAATTTAAAAACAAACTTGCAGCTAGGCAGAAGATATACATGTCATAAAATATCTCAATGTCTGCTTAGTTTATAAAAACAAGTCAATAAAACGCAAAATTCTTGAAGCATGCAAGACAGAATTTATTATTGCTGAGAGCAGAGCAGTTGGGTAGAGACCAGTCTCTCAGAGAATTGTTAATTCCCGGTGCTGAAACTCTTGAATGGTTCTCACTATTGGTTAGTAATGTAAATGAAGAAGAAGTAAAGGATGCAATTAGCAGTTTCATTAAACATCGCAAAAAACTAAGATAGATGAAGTATACAATGGCGCCAAGGAAGAACCCAATTCGCCAGTTTCAAAACCTATAAGTTTACCCAAGCATGCAATACGGATTGGCGACAGTAAATTTTAAAAAACATTTGATTCACTGAATCAATTACTCTTAAAAACTTCAAACCATGATGAATACTTACAGCAAGTATTAATCATGTATGCAGAACCATTATGCATGACAATGTATACAGGATAAAATAGATTAATAAAAAGTCAAAGCAGTAGGAAATACAGATACATTATTAAACCAGCATTAGATCACGAATTTGATAGAAGTGCTGTTGTAGACATTCAACTAAAAAGTGACGAATCCATTTTTACAATATATAGAGTGTAATGATTCCTAAAAAGTAGCGGAACAATAAAGATTGGTTGGTGGATCAACAGCATAGGCTGTGCAGCTCACACAAATAAAATCATATAATCATTTCAGAACACGAAGAAAGACGTATTATCAAATAATTGTGGAGACTATAGTTCGTACGCTACACAGACAGGCATGCAAAATATTTCCGCTTATGGGTGTCACAATATTAGACTTCAATGAATTACAGCAGGCTGACCTTGTAGATACGAAGCAACAGTGATGGGAGAATAAAGTTTTCTAATGTGTTTTACTGGCCATTGGTACATGCTCTAAATTTGCTTGGGCCTTACCTCTAAAATCAAAGACAGTAAATGTTATTATACGAGCGATCAATCAATTGTGACAGACAGGAACTTATCGCTGCATGGCAAACCTACAAATGGAGCACGGAAGTGAGTTTTATAATAAATATTTTAAGACAGTGGAGCGATATGAAATACACCATTATTCAGCGTTCACCCAGATGAAAGCTTGTATTGTGAATCATTTAAACAGAACAATAAAAACTCATATATGAATGTGTTTTAGCCTTCATGGATCATAAAAATGCTTATACATACGCTCTTTGCAACTAAATGAACAGTATAGTCGAATTCCAATCGAACAATAAGCATGAAACCAACTGAAGTTTATGATAATCGCTTCTGGATACTCTATACAGTCATATTAAAATGGTATATAAGTGCAAACAGAAATTTAATGTTGGTTATTTGGTAGATATTCCGAAATGCAAGATCGCATTTGGAAAATAATATCTACCAAATTCGTCAACAGAGATTTTCACCTTATCCAGAGTGCAATAGATGAACCAGAGACCACGCTTTCTAAATGACTTAATAGTAGCAAGAAAACCAGAAGATTTTTCAATGGACAGTTGCAGGGGAATACTGAGTCAGAAGTGTTTACCATAGGGCATGTCATCAGATGATGAGGGGACAAAGTGCAGGTTTCGTGACTTGGTTTTCTTTCATCATACAGTAGTTCGGTAGATGCCAAATATGTGGTGTATAACAAGGCTCACATATTATCAGATCATACAGTAGCATAACATGCATGGTAGGAAGCATACCCTCAACAAGCTGCCAATAGAATTTCACATTTCTTCGTATAAGCATTGTGGGCTGGTACCAAACTGGAAAATATTTTAGCACACAGTGTCAAGAAAGTAATTTGTTGGGCAAAGCTTGCTTAGAATCCAGTATTGTGTATGCCACCGATATAGACCATCATGCTGCAGATCTAATTTTAGCTAAAGCTAAACAAATATATGCGAGAAGAGACTTTGACATAGGACAGTGCATCACTGCATTTGCCTCTTAGTAAAATAATGCATGTCAAACCTAAACTGGGTGCTGGGATAAATATTTGTGAAGTTATGAATATTGCTGTGAATACTGGTAAATAAATATGTGTTCAGTCATCTTCATCAGCAGCTAAACGTGCACTGAAACAGAAAAGAAAAAGAAGACAGGTTAAAACACTGAGGAGTCTAATGATACCTCAGTGAACAACATCTGGAGGAATTCTCCCATTCACATTTCCTGTACTCGAAGGACTTTCAGATGTCAGGTCTTTAGCTTGTGCAGTGTTGGCCACATTCAGAAAAGTGAAAACTGCAAAAAAGTGCTCAAGAACAGCTTTATGAGGCGAAAGGACACAAAAAAATTTGGAATCAGTGACTTTCGGCAAAGTATTACATTTAAAAGTATACACACATGGAGTGAGACTGTTCATAAAAAGTTTCTAGCTATACTGCCCAACAGACAACTTACAAATATATATTTGCCTAAATTCATCAAAAATTTTAGCATTCCAAGATTTTGTGTAGTTTTTATGCGAAATATGCTACATAAAACTATGTGAAAATCAATAGTCCATGGAACTGTAAATTTTGATGTTCTTGAAGGATAAGGAGTTGACTGGGTGGCACAAGGCAAGAGAAACCGAACTAGTATGTGCTATTCTGATTCACTCTGAGATCTATACTCATTCAAAGAATTAAGTTACAATTTTACCAACAACAACATTTTCTACAATTTTCAAAAATATGAAGACATTAATATATTGAAGTGTCAACATTTGTGCCTCATGTTTCTACTGACAGCTGCAGAGAGGAATAATACACTATTGGCCATTAAAATTGCTACACCACGAAGATGACGTGCTACAGACGCGAAATTTAACTGACAGGAAGAAGATGCTGTGATATGCAAATGCTTAGCTTTTCACAGCATTCACACAAGGTTAGCACCGGTGGCGACACATACAACGTACTGACATGAGCAAAGTTTCCAACCGATTTCTCATACACAAACAGCAGTTGACCGGCGTTGCCTGCTAGAACGTTGTTGTGATACCTAGTGTAAGGAGGAGAAATGCGTACCATCACGTTTCCGACTTTGATAAAGGTCGGATTGTAGCCTATCGCGATTGCGGTTTATCGTATCGCGACATTGCTACTCGTGTTGGTCGAGATACAATGTCTGTTAGCAGAATATGGAATCGGTGGGTTCAGGAGGGTAAGGCGGAACGCCGTGCTGGATCCCAACGGCCTCGTATCACTAGCAGTCTAGATGACAGGCATCTTATCCGCATGGCTGTAACGGATCGTGCAGCAACGTCTCGTCCCCTGAGTAAACAGATGAGGACGTTTGCAAGACAAAAACCATATACACGAACAGTTCGACGACGTTTGCAGCAGCAGGGACTATCAGCTCGGAGAACATGGCTGCGGTTACCCTTGACGCTGCATCACAGACAGGAGCGCCTGCGATGGTGTACTCAACGACGAACCTGGGTGCACGAATGGCAAAACGTCATATTTTCGGATGAATCCAGGTTCTGTTTACAGTATCATGATTGTTGCATCCGTGTTGGCGACATCGCGGTGAACGCACATTGGAAGCGTGTATTCGGCATCGCCAAACTGGCGTATCACCTGGCGTGATAGTATGGGGTGCCATTGGTTACACATCTCGGTCACCTCTTGTTCGCATTCACGGCAATTTGAACAGTGAACGTTACATTTCAGGTGTGTTACGACCCGTGGTTCTACCCTTAATTCGATCCCTGGGAAACCCTACATTTCAGCAGGCTAATGCACGACCGCATGTTGCAGGTCCCGTACGGGCCTTTCTGGATACAGAAAATGTTCGACTGCTGCCCTGGCCAGCACATTCTCCAGATCTCTCAACAACTGAAAACGTCTGGTGAATGGTGGCCGAGCAACTGGCTCGTCACAATACGTCAGTCACTAGTCTTGATGAACTGTGGTATCGTGTTGAAGCTGCATGGGCAGCTGTACCTGTACACGCCATCCAAGCTCTGTCTGACTCAATGCCCAGGCGTAACAAGGCCTTTATTACAGCCAGAGGTGGTTGTTGTGGGTACTGATTTCTGAGGATGTATGCACCCAAATTGGGTGAAAATGTAATCACATATCAGTTCTACTGTAATATGTTTGTCGAATGAATATCCGTTTATCATCTGCATTTCTTCTTGGTGTAGCAATTTTAATGGCCAGTAGTGTATGTATAAAAACAACCAACCCGCACCCATTCATCATTTGGGATTTAGCTGTGATATCATGTACTCTGACTTTAAAAGAACGATCTTCAGTTCTTCAAGGAAATTGCTTTCCACCTATTGATTTACGCGAAGGAGCTTAGATTATTGCATTGATTGATGTGGTGACATGTAACATTATTCCTCATACCACATCATCAAACTGTAAGTGACAAAGTTGTGCATGTTTCCTATGGTGTGTATGATACTGATAATACAAATATTTAAATGAATTTGTGCAATGGATTGAATTAATGCAAATATATGTAGGCTTCAAACTGAAATACTAAAAACAAAAAGAGTCGATAGATTTTGACAAAGAGGTTCTATATGATTCCTATTATGTCCGCCAAAAGACCTATCCCTGAAATTCCATCCTGATAAATTTTATGAGTTAGCTCAGCATGTAGAGCTTTTGTCGACTAAATGCAATTGCACATTGCAATGAATTCATATCTCAATGGTAAATTGATTCATACAACCTACAGATTTTCCTTAAAATTGGTCCAGGATGTAGAATCGTTGAGACACTAGCCAAAGGTGAATACCTTCCAAATTTTGTTTAGGTGTTAGACAGTCTTCAGCTGAGTATTTTACACTAAGACAAACATCTTATAGGCTTATAGGGGGAAGAAATCGTTTCCGCTTGAGATAGGAGATTGAGAATACACTCTAAAACCAATTTACGCAGCTTAAACACAATGTGCTAATACGGACCTACAAAATTTCTGAAGTCCATTGGTCTGAAACTATGCAGTGGCATCACTTGATACAACTGCGCCAGAGGATTATGTTTAATGGGTTATACAGCATGAACGTTTCTCACACAAACCTTTTGTTTTGGTAACACTTAATGACATGTCTAGATCAGAATTTTGACACATTGTCAGGATGCTTTATGCAATACAAGCAACAGTTTCCTATATCTGCAAGGAAACTGATGAAAAACCTACAAAACAACACACTGTTGCACCAAAGAAGGATGCTCTGGGTGAATGTGAAATTTCTTAGGTCTCTCCTTGGACAGAGCCGAGCCATATCTCAAGTGCAACTTCTACATCGGAATGTCAACCAGCTGGGAAAGACGATACTGCAAACAGCATGGCACACAACTGAGGCCACTGACACACATCACTTGCGCTAGGTGTCTGAGTCGTCAATTTAGTCGTATGATATCACTGGAACGGTAGCATAATGCCATTCTGTGAACCATGCACAGTGACGTATGATGCGTAAACCATATGCAAGAACGACTTTCAGTACACTGACGCCACTGAAAGTAACAAGCTGAAAGCCTGAAACTAAAGGTGTTGTGGGGACACCATGGTACGATGAAAAGCACTGCTCACTGCGGGCCAAACTGATGGTGTTTAGCATGCTATCGAGCTACTATTGTTCTGGGAGGCACGCTAGTGCTGCTGCTGCTCCGATTTGCACCTATGAGAGGGCGCCAGCGTCCATAGACTGCCTTTGGTGGAGAAGCCATGACAAAATTACACCACTGCCATCATCCTGTGCAGAGCTGCTGAGAGATTACTGGGGCATTGTCTTCAGTGTACAAGAGTGCGTCCTGGTAAACCACGTCGCCACACTGTTGGGCACCACGGGCGAACTGGCAACGCCAACCATCCTCTGTGTCAGCTACGCTTTTGTGTTGGCAACTCTGACGACGCCACGTACCCTACCATGCCACATACCTTCGAGACTGCTAGGCACATCCCTTCATCCCAGACCTACGTACCTGTTTCTGCTGCCGTCGCTTCTGGCATGGATAAGACGATTCA
The DNA here is from genome assembly GCF_023898315.1 of Schistocerca nitens. NCBI lineage: Eukaryota > Metazoa > Arthropoda > Insecta > Orthoptera > Acrididae > Schistocerca > Schistocerca nitens. The sequence continues at coordinate 389,706,442 of NC_064617.1, forward strand.
GTTGTAAAATCAAAGACAATAAGTATGTAAACTGCTAATGCTGCCTCCTAAGCGTACCCAGGTGCCCAAAAGGTCCTTACCACCACACTCCATCCTTTGCCATCCCGTATCTAAAGGATTCATGCATCACTGACCCCAGCAACATCTGACATGGAAAATAGGACATGAAATGAATGGAGATCAAATTGTGTATATGAGAAATGTGGGGATGACATCAACCCTGGAGACATATGTTTCTGCATCGAAATAAGATCTGAACAGTTTAGAAAATGCAGTATGGATCGAACTCATCCTGATTTTAAGCACAATAGAAAAAAAGGTTCAAATGGCTCTGAGCACTATGGAAAATCTGAGGTCATCAGTATCCTAGAACTTAGAACTACTTAAACCAAACTAACCTAAGAACATCACACACATCCGTGCCCGAGCCAGGATCCGAACCTGCGACAGTAGCGGTCGCGCTGTTCCAGACTGATGCGCCTAGAACCGTTCGGCCACACCGGCCGGCTTAAGCACAATCGACTGGAACCCTCTATTGCAGCACTGAATTCTGAGTCTAGATAGAATAAGATTGTAATTTATAAGCACGTTCCGCATATTTCAATAACTGCTTACGAACACTTAAAGCTTTTAATTTATGAGGTGCAAGAGTCCAATGGGCATTAAGTTAGATTCATAGGACACGTTTGATTATCATCTATTATCGAGTGCCACTCAAAAAATATGGCCCATTGAAACATCAGTTCAATTAGAAACATCTTTTATCAAACTTGCATTACAAACCAATCAGAAAACAAAACCGACAATTTAGTCGGTCGAATACAACAACAGAAAACTAACGCTAACATTTACCTTAATTCAGCTTATTGCTTGACATATAGGAAGTTTGATTTAACCTGAGACAACTAAATATCTCGAAAATGGTGCATCGTATAAAAAATATGTTCTAGGTGAAAAGTCATTATTAGTAAAGGAGACATCAGCCTGTGCTACAACTAGCCACCTCCCAACACCCCTCCTATGTCGGCGGGATCGAACTTGTATTTTCAAATAGGAAACCTAATTTTTATTGCATATTCGAATTCTGTGACAAAAAATATGTATGGTGTGGTCTAACCGTTGTTTCCCAATCGTGGTAGGAGTCGCTATAATCGACAGATATCAAGTTTGCCTGATTTTGCAATTAAGGACCGACGCATCTGATTCTATATTTCATTTACAAAACAAAAAACCTTTATATTCTAACCGTTGATACTGATGTTAAAACGTTATATGAGTGTTGCAAATGTGATTGTACAGCACAAATAACCCGGCAAGATATTGACATTTCTGTAAAATAAGCTACTTGTACGGCCACGTAGTTTTCTGTTCATTACAGGGTTGATTGTGTTGAGTCAAACCATCGAAATGATTGAGTTCAGTGTCCCGCCATCAGGGTACCTGATTTCGATGTGTGTTTCCATCCAACTGCCGTATCTTTGAGTTGGCAGCTACTCATCTACTGCTGGAATACAAACCACATCCACTGTAATAAGGTAAAATGTCCACGAAATGATAGTGACAGGTGCACCTGCCATGGATGCTCACCAAAGTCAAGCATTCCAACTTTCAGAGGCAAATAGACTCACCGAAAACAAGCATCCCGATGGGAACAGAAAACTTTTACATTCACGTCGTTGTTCCTGAATCGCGCTAAATATAGTTGTAATCAGACACTGAAAAGGCTGACCATACAGCATTGTATTGTACAGTCAAATATACAACACTGAAGTAAACTTCGAACACAAATATGAACCGTTAGATCACAAAGGTTTATATTTACATCTTAAATGAAGTGTAATATCAAATGCGTCAGATCTTAATTGCAAAAACAGGCACACTTGGTATTTTTCGATTTCAGTGGCATCTGCCATGAATGAAAAACAATGGTCTTAGTAAATCACATGTATTTTTTATGGTAAAATCCAAATACGTAATAAAAATGGGGGGAACTCCATTTGAAACTACAAAGTTGACGCCATCCACACAGAAGGGGTGATTAGGATGTAGTCATTTGCAGCACAGAGAGATGTCCCCGTTATTAATATTAACTTTTCACTTAAAAAATTTTTTCGTACAGTGCGTCGTTTTCTAGATATTTAGTTGTCTGAAGTTAAAATAAACATTTGCAAGGTTACTAGGACACTGAAGAATTAGGTTGCCTGCTCACTCCATGAGAATTTAAGGTTGTAGCATCCACTGTCCAAGTAGACAGCTCAAGACTGAATCTGTAAAATCAGGTCCTACTGATGTTCATCTAGACTTCGAAGTTTCAGAAAATTTTCCCCAAAGCACAACAGCATATCCGCTCATACAACATGAGCACGTAGTGAACTAATCACCATTCACAGCAAATACTTCAAAGGCTTATATAAATGGGCCGATATAATAATGCATTAAAAGCATTTCAGTACGACGTCTCAAAGTGCAAAGATTGTTACGATAGTAAGGGATTCTGTGAGGAATATAGTCAATTTATGATTAAGAATATAGCTTTCATTGCATACGCAAATTATGGAGAACTGTATCAAGAAGCTATAAACTACAGTATGGTTAACACATAATTACTATGTAATACATTACAACCAACCAGGAGTAGCCTACACAGAAACTGTAACAATGATCGGGGTGATTGACCATAAGGTTGCAATTGTGTACATAAAAGGTAGTGAGAATGATTTATGGATTTGCACTATTTACGAAAATGCAGTACGGATATCCTGCACTCCACCTTTTGAAGAAGAAAAATTGTTTTGTATGTATTTCTGAAGCCGTCTATTTGCCGTGTCGTAATGTAGTCACCAGTATTAAATGGTCTCTTCATCACCCATTTAAGAATGAAGACATCTTACACCTGCAAGAATTTAAATACGATGCAGGCAGTTTTTGCCAAAACAAGCAGCTAGTTACCGGTTTCTCTCGCTATAGCACAGGATTTGGCACCCGCAGTCTCATAGGAAAAACAGAGAAGACAAACTCTCGGTTAAGATGTAATCACCACTATCAGCAGTTGTAGATAGATGGAGTGCATCTACTTACTGCGAGAAACACGTTTTGGGGGTTGTGTTCCCCATCAGTCCAAAACGTTTTGAGACTGCGTTAATAAATTGTAGATAACGGTTAAAATAGCGGATTTGATGCTTTTCAAGTGTGTTACATGGTCCAAGAAGGAAGAAAGGTTAGGGTTTAACGTCCTGTCGACGTCGAAGTCATTAGAGACGGAGCACAAGCTCGGATTGCATCAAGGTTGGGGAAGGAAGTCGGTCGTGCCCTTTCAAAGGAACCATCCCGGCATTTACCTCAAGCGACTTAGGGAAATCACGGAAAACCGAAATCAGGATGACTGAGTGAGGTGGTGCAGTGGTTAGCACACTGGGCTCGCTTTCGGGAGGACAAAGTTTCAAACCCGCGTCCGGCCACCCTGATTTAGGTTTTCCGCAATTTCCCTAAATATCTTCACGCAAATGCGGGGATGGTTTGTTTGAAAGGGCACGGCCGACTTCCTTCCCCGTCCTTTCCTAATCCGATGGGACCGATGAGCTCGCTGTTTGGTCCCTTCCCCCCACATCAGCCAACCAACCAAGCAACCAAATCCAGAGTGCGAGTCCAGTGTGCAGGCCACTGCGCCACGTCCCTCGGTTTTTACATAGTCTTCTCCACTTGAGTACAATGTGCGGAATGTTCATACAACAGAATCTGTCGTGTGTGATGTAAGGGACTCTGGCAAGAGAGTTGTTATGTTCCAATACAATGACGGACAGAGACTAGTAGATGAACTTACGCATGACGTCCAGCATTGTACAGCCAAGCGTATAACCGTTCTTATATGCAGAAGTCTGTGGCCATACCATTAAATTAATTCTTAACACAGGTGCAAATATGAATGCAATCTCCGCAGCACTGTTCGAGAGATTGACACGACATCGGAAACTACCAGTCTCTCCTGTGAGTAATTGTGAAGTTATAGGTGCAGTCGGTACCAGGGCACAGAAGGTAAAGATACAGACTTTTATTGAATTAAGAGTAGGAAATATAGTGACTTTATGCACGTTCCTAGTGATAAATAAATTAATAGAGGACTGTATTTTGGGTACTGAGAGTATTCGGGAGAAGGACGTAAAATTTGACTTCTCTGCGGGCTGTGCCTCTTTTAAAATTGATGATGAAAATGGGTGTGTGTGGAGCTGATCAGAGAAGACTGTAGCCACGTAAGATATTGTCGGGGTTCAACAATTAAGCTTGTAAGGTGTTTCAAGAAGAATCAGAGATCAATTGCAGAAGAGGTTTATCAAGTATGCACATTAACTCATGTTATATCAAAGTCTCAATCTCTTTGCACGATTGGCAGAGAAAACAATTGGCAGACTTATTGCAGCAGAATATCTACGTCTTCAGTGAAAAACCGGGTATACTGAAAGGCTATGTGTGTAATTTAGAAGTGACCATGAACCATGGACCTTGCCGTTGGTGGGAAAGCTTTCGTCCCTCAGCGATACAGATAGCCGTACCGTAGGTGCAACCGCAACGGAGGGGTATCTGTTGAGAGGCCAGACAAACGTGTGGTTCCTCAAGAGGGGCATCAGCCTTTTCAATAGTTGCAGGGGCAACAGTCTGGATGATTGACTGATCTGGTCTTGTAACGCTAACCAAAACGGCCTTGCTGTGATGGTACTGCGAACGGCTGAAAGCAAGGGGAAATTACAGCCATAATTTTTCCCGAGGGCATGCAGCTTTACTGTATGGTTAAATGATGATGGCGTCCTTTTAAGTAAAACGTTCCGGAGGTAAAATAGTCCCCGATTTCGATCTCCGGGCGGGGACTACTCAGGAGGACGTTGTTATCAGGAGACAGAAAACTGGCGTTCTACGGATCGGAGCGTGGAATGTCAGATCCCTTAATCGGGCTGGTAGGTTAGAAAATTTAAAACGTGAAAAGGATAGATATAGTGGGAATTAGTGAAGTTCGGTGGCAGGAGGAACAAGACTTCTTGTCAGGTGAATACAGGGTTCTAAATACAAAATCAAATAGGGGTAATGCAAGAGTAGGTATAATAATGAATAAAAAATAGGAGTACGGGTAAGCTACTACAAACAGCATAGTGAACGCATTATTGCGGCCAAGATAAATACGAAGCCCACGCCTGTCACAGTAGTACAAGTTTATATGCCAACTAGCTCCGCAGATGACGAAGAGATTGATGAAATGTATAATCAGATAAAATAAATTATTCAGGTAGTGAGCCGGCCTGTGTGGCCGTGCGGTTCTAGGCGCTTCAGTTTGGAACCGCGTGACCGCTACGGTCGCAGGTTCAAATCCTGCCTCGGGCATGGAGTGTGTGATGTCCTTAGGTTAGTTAGGTTTAAGTAGTTCTAAGTTCTAGGGGACTGATGACCTCAGATGTTAAGTCCCATAGTGCTCAGAGCCATTTGAACCATTTTTCAGATAGTGAAGAGAGACGAAAATTTAATAGTCATGGGTGACTGGAACTCGACAGTAGGGAAAGGAAGAGAAGGAAACGTAGTAGGTGAATATGGAATAGAAGTAAGAAATGAAAGAGGAAGCCGCCTGGTAGAATTTTGCACAGAGCATAACTTAATCATAGCTAACACTTGGTTCAAGAATAATGAAAGAAGGTTGTATACATGAAAGAAGTCTGGAGATACTGGAAGGTCTCACATAGATTATATAATCGTAAGACAGAGATTTAGGATCCAGGTTTTAAATTGTAAGACATTCCGAAGAGCAGATGTCGACTCTGACCACAATCTATTGGTTATCAACTGTAGATTAAAACTGAAGAAACTGCAAAAATGCAGGAATTTGAGGAGACGGGATCTGGATAAACTGAAAGAACCAGAGGTTGTAGAGAGTTTCAGGGAGAGCATTAGGGAGCGATTGACAAGAATGGGGGAAAGAAATACAGTAGAATAAGAATGGGTAGCTTTAAGAGATGAAATAATGAAGGTAGCAGAGGATCAAGTAGGTAAAAAGTCGAGGGCTAGTAGAAATCCTTGGGTAACAGAAGAAATATTGAATTTAATTGATGAAAGGAGAAAATACAAAAATGCAGTAAATGAAGGAGGCACAAACGAATACAAACGTCTCAAAAATGAGATCGATAGGAAATGCAAAATGGCTTAGCAGGAATGGCTAGAGGACAAATGAAAGGATGTAGAGGCGCATATCAGTAGGGGTAAGATAGATACTGCCTACAGGAAAATTAAAGAGACCTTTGGAGAAAAGAGAACCACTTGCATGAGTATCAAGCGCTCAGATGGAAACCCAGTTTCAAGCAAAGAAGGGAAAGCAGAAAGGTGGAAGGAGTATATAGAGGGTCTATACAAGGGCGATGTTCTTGAGGAAAATATTAAGGAAATGGAAGAAGATGTAGATGAAGATGAAACAGGAGGTATGATTCTGCGTGAAGAGTTTGATAGAGCACTGAAAGACCTAAGTTGAAACAAGGCCCCGCGACATTCCATTAGAACTACTGACAGCCTCGGGAGAGCCAGCCTAACAAAACTCTACCATCTAGTGACCAAGATGTATAAGACAGGTGAAATACCCTCACACTTCAAGAAGAATATAATAATTCCAATCTCAAAGAAAACACGTGTTGACAGCTGTGAAAATTACCGAACTATCTGTTTAATAAGCCACGGCTGCAAGATATTAACACGAATTCTTTACTGACGAATGGAAAAACTGGTAGAAGACGACCTCGGGGAAGATCAGTTTGGATTCCGTAGAAATGTTGGAACACGTGAGGCAATACTGACCCTACTACTTATCTTAGAAATTAGATTAAGGAAAGGCAAACCTACGTTTCTAGCATTTGTAGACTTTGAGAAAGCTTTTGACAATGTTGACTGGAATACTCTCTTTCAAATTCTGATGGTGGCAGAGGTAAAATACAGGAGCGAAAGGCTGTTTGCAATTTTTACAGAAACCAGATGGCAGTTGTAAGAGTCGAGGGACATGAAAGGGAAGCAGTGGTTGGCAAGGGAGTGAGACAGGGTTGTAGCCTACCACCGATGTTATTCAATCTGTATATTGAGGAAGCAGTAAAGGAAACAAAAGAAAAATTTGGAGTAGGAATTAAAATCCACGGAGAAAAAATAAAAACTTGAGGTTCGCCGATGACATTGTAATTCTGTCAGAGACAGCAAAGGACCTGGAAGAGCAGCTGAACGGAATGGACAGGGTTTTGAAAGGAGGCTATAAGGTGAACATCACCAAAAGCAAAACGAGGATATTGGAATGTAGTCGAATTAAATCGGGTGATGCTGAGGGAATTAGATTAGGAAATGAGTCGTTTATGTAGTAAAGGAGTTTTGCTATTTGGGGAGCAAAATAACTGATGATGGTCGAAGTAAGGAGGATATAAAATGTAGACTGGAATGGCAAGGAAAGCGTTTCTGAAGAAGAGAAATTTGTTAACATCGAGTATAGATTTGTCAGGAAGTCATTTCTGAAAGTATTTGTATGGAGTGTAGCCATGTATGGAAGTGAAACGTGGACGATTAATAGTTTAGTCAAGAGGAGAATAGAAGTTTTCGAAATGTGGTGTTACAGAAGAATGCTGAAGATTAGATGGATAGATCACATAACTAATGAGGAGGTATTGAATAGAATTGGAGAGAAGAGAAATTTGTGACACAAGTTGACTAGAAAAAGGGATCGGTTGGTAGGGCATATTCGGAGGCATCAAGGGATCACCAGTTTAGTATTGGAGGGCAGCATGGAGTGTAAAAATTGTAGAGGGAGACCAAGTTATGAATACACTAAACAAATTCAGAAGGATGTAGGTTGCAGTAGGTACTGGGAGATGAAGAAGCTTGCACAGGATAGTGTAGCACAGAGAGCTGCATCAAACCAGTCTCTGGACTGAAAACCACAACAACAACCCACATAGTACATATTGCCAAAGATTTTATCCTGTACCTTGGCGACTTCGACGATCTGTCGATGAAGAATTGCAACGAATACTGGATTTGATGTTGATTGAACCATCCACTAGCCCATACTGTAGTGCTTTATTCGTTGTCCCAAAACCAGAGGGCAAAGTTCGACTAGTTTTGGACGCAAGACAGATAAATAAGATTATAGTTCCTATCCGCACTCATCCAGAAAATATCGATGAGCTCATACAGAAGTTTCATGGCAAGAAATTCTTTTCAACTTGTGATCTCAGAAGTTCTTAGCGACAGATAATGCTAAGTCCTGAATCGAGGAAGTACACAGCATTTGTTTCTGCAGGGAGAAGCAATCATTTTAAGGTTCTTCCATTTGGCCTAAATGTTAGCTCTGGTGTGTTTATATAGGTACTGGATGCTGTTTTACGATCTGAACTGCGTAGTCAACTTATGCTTTTTGTCGATGATATTCTCAATGCTACATCTTCTTGGGAAGAATACATTACCCTCTTGGCCAGAGTCATCAGTGCATTTAGTAAACCAGGCGCGACAGCTAACCTACAAAAATTTCATTTTTCACTCGAAGAGATCCGTTTCCTCTGGCATATAATAGACAATAAGGGAAAATTGCCGGATTCAACAAAGGTGAGCGCCATCAAGAATTTTCCCATATCATCAAACAAGAAACAGTCAAAATCTTTCATAGGAATGACGACCTCCTATAGGTGATTTTTAAACAAACAGGTAATGAATGCAGAACCCTTACACCAGCTTCTACCAAAAAACGTACCGTGGAGGTGGACAAATGACTGTGAAGTTGCACTTCAGCGTATCAGAGACACTCTTGCGGATGCAAAATTGTTACACCACCCAGATATGACTTTGGAGTTTGGTTTGCTGACTGATTATCCGAGCTTTGGTTTATGTTGCTGTTTGTTTCAAATCAAGGAAATCAGTAATCAGTCAACGTTCTGTCCCATAGCTTACGCAAGTCGCGTGTTATCATGTTGCGAGCGCTCCTACACAACCACAGAACTGGAAGCTTTGGCGGCTGTGTGGGCGTTTCGAAAATTCCACTATTACCTGTTTGGTGCACGCACTACCGTGTACTCCGATCATCAAGCTCTCACACTCTTGCAAAAAAGCAAACTACTTCATGCTCGTCTATCACGCTGGACCTTGGCTTTACAAGAATACAATTTCAGAGTTGTATACGTAAAGGGACAACATAACCAGATCGCAGATGCTTTATCTAGACTACCTGAAGGTTTGAAGAACATTAGCACTGTGGAAGATGAGGAGAAGCAACATAGGATCTTGCTGATGAAAGATTTTGAATCCAAGAGATATTATTTATACATGTGTAATAACCTATCTGTCCTCCAGTAATGAGATGGTCGTTGGTCTATAATTTTGAATAAACTGAGTCAGCCAGACCGAGGGCAGCTCTGAAGATTTTTTAAAGTAGTTGATGATATTTTTTTCTACAGAAGGTCTGATACTTCAGATAAGTGGTGTGTATGTATACCAGAAGTTTACATGGAAAAGCTCATACTGCACACTCACAATGTTTGGGGACATTTTGGCGTACTTAAATGTGCAAGCAAAACAGGTAGCTTCTGCTACTTTCCGAATATCAGGAGAAGAGTTCAGCAGGTTTTAACAAAGGTACACAAGATGAGATGCTCTCAATCATTCCACATAAGCCCTTCATCTACTCTACATCTACATCCATACTCCGCAAGCCACCTGACGGTGTGTGGCGGAGGGTACCCTGAGTACCTCTATCGGTTCTCCCTTCTATTCCAGTCTCGTATTGTTCGTGGAAAGAAGGATTGTCGGTATGCTTCTGTGTGGGCCCTAATCTCTCTGATTTTGTCCTCATGGTCTCTTCGCGAGATATACGTAGGAGGGAGCAATATACTGCTTGACTCTTCGGTGAAGGTATGTTCTCGAAACTTTAACAAAAGCCCGTACCGAGCTACTGAGCGTCTCTCCTGCAGAGTCCTCCACTGGAGTTTATCTATCATCTCCGCAATCATTACCAAATGATCCCGTAACGAAGCGCGCCGCCCTCCTCTGGATCTTCTCTATCTCTTCTATCAATCCTATCTGGTACGGATCCCACACCGTTGAGCAATATTCAAGCAGTGGGCGAACAAGCGTACCGTAACCTACTTCCTTTGTTTTCGGATTGCATTTCCTTAGGATTCTTCCAATGAATCTCAGTCTGGCATCTGCTTTACCGACGATCAACTTTATATGATCATTCCATTTTAAATCACTCCTGATGCGTACTCCCAAATAATTTATGGAATTAACTGCTTCCAGTTGCTAACCTGCTATTTTGTAGTTAAATGATAAGGGAACTATCTTTCTATGTATTCGCAGCACATTACACTTGTTTACATTGAGATTCAATTGCCATTCCCTGCACCATGCGTCTATTCGCTGCAGATCCTCCTGCATTTCAGTACAATTTTCCATTGTTACAACCTCTCGTACACCACAGCATCATCTGCAAAAAGCCTCAGTGAACTTCCAATGTCATCCACAAGGTCATTTATGTATATTGTGAATAGCAACGGTCCTATGACACTCCCCTGAGGCACACCTGAAATCACTCTTACTTCGGAAGACTTCTCTCCATTGAGAATGACATGCTGCGATCTGTTATCTAGGAACTCTTCAATCCAATCACACAATTGGTCTGATAGCTCATATGCTCTTACTTTGTTCATTAAACGACTGTGTGGAACTGTATCGAACGCCTTGCGGAAGTCAAGAAACACGGCATCTACCTGGTTTCACACGACCGTCTTTTTCGAAACCCATGCTGATTCCTACAGAGTAGATTTCTAGTCTCCAGAAAAGTCATTATACTCGAACATAATACGTGTTCCAAAATTCTACAACTGATCGACGTTAGAGATATAGGTCTATAGTTCTGCATATCTGTTCGACGTCCCTTCTTGAAAACGGGGATGACCTGTGCCCTTTTCCAATCCTTTGGAACGCTACGCTCTTCTAGAGACCTACGGTACACCGCTGCAAGAAGAGGGGCAAGTTCCTTCGCGTACTCTGTGTAAAATCGAACTGATATCCCATCAGGTCCAGCGGCCTTTCCTCTTTTGAGCGATTTGATCTTTGATCTTTGATCTTTGTAGACATCTGTGAGCCAGTTCCGACAGCAAGAGGAGGTAGTAAATACATAGTTCGGTATTCGATCAATTCGATCAGCCACCAATAAATCCGTAATCAAGAAATTGTTTTCTGATTTTATTCCATCTGTTGGGAAGCCAAGAACGATTCTGACAGACAATGCAACGATTTTCACGTGTTGTAGTTAGAAGAAGGCTTTACGGGAAGCAAATATTACACATGTCAAAACGTCATGTTACAATCCCCGAGCGACGCCATCAAAAGTGTATTTAGAGAGTTAAATCGTTTTATGAGAACCTACTGCCCAACGAAGCAAACCAAGTGGATTGATCTGTTGCAAAACTTCACTTCAATCGTAAATAACCTACCACATACAACTACTGGTTATACTCCGGAAGAATTACTTCTAAATACCGAAGAAAATAATGAGTGGGTATAAGCATTGCATCGGAAGAAAAAATTCGTGATGCTTTCCTCAACATGAAATAGAAAGGCCTTATCAGAAAGAGGAGACACGACGAGGGATTAAAGAGGAGACAATATTATAATGTTGGAGGTTTGGTTCTATTGAGATCTCATGCAAGATCTTAACTTCTGGAGGAGAGGACCAAGAAGTAGCAAACAACATGCCATAGACCATATGTTATTATAAAGCTGCCACATCCAAGTGCATATCTGTTGGCATATCCAAAGACACTGAAAATAAAGGGTGTGTACCCCAATAAGTATTTTAAAATGTACTATAAATAATTGTGTATTTTTTATATGTATGTCATGATTTGTGTAACTTTATGATCTGTAAACAGTAGTTATTTAAGTTATCTAATTTGTTTCCTATGAGATGTGTTGATAATATGCCATCATTGAGTGCCATGAACCGGTGTTTTCCAATGAGTGAACTTTCAATCCAGATGTAGGGATATAACTACGTGGTTTAGTTATGGTTATTTTCACCATACTTGATTTTCTTGTCGGTTGTTTGTACTTGTAGCATAATCTTCATGTTGTTTTTTTTTTTTTAATTCTGTAGGTTATGCCATTTTCTGCAAGTTTCTGATTTTGTGTCTTAGTGTTAAGTGAGTTTCGTGCACTCTTTCGTCGGATTAGGATATCTTATCCCCTTTTCCTGTTCTTTTGTCCTTTATTAGTCTAGTGTTTTTTGAACCTTCAAATCATTAAACAATTTTTTTCCGTGCTGCTCAGGTATGAGCATATATACAGGGTGTCCCATTTATCTTGACCACCCTAAATAACTGTTTGTCCATATTCAAATTACAAAATGTTTCTAGCAAATGTTCTTTAGCCACCAGGGTGACATCAATCAGCATGATTGCCTTCGTTGTAGCTTTGTTTTTTACAAAGATATGAACAGCGATATGACTTTTTTCAATGGCACCCTGTATTATTTACTCAGTAATTCATTTCCTCTCCTAAAGACCTATTCAAAAACGTATCACAGTGTACCATTCACTGAAACACAACGTTATTAATTACATAACACAACATTGACTTAGAGCCTGGGATCACAAACTCGTCCACTAGCTGGAGTTGTCAGAAAACAAATGAAAACCAAGCAAAAACATAACACAAAATGGACTTTGACTCTTCTGTACCATCACCCAGAAGTAGAACATTCAAAGGTGCACGCGTTGAATGAAAGAATTATTTACTGCTTCTAGTGTTGCCTGCTGAAGAGAATCACAAGCAAGCACTGTTGTAACTGCGACCAGGACGGTCGCGGGTTAGCAATGACGGAAGGCGCGGCGGGACCCGCGGAGAGGCCCGCGAACAACAACACAACGGAAGAAGACGGACACGACCAACGTAGGACGGAACGAATACAACAAAACCGAACAACCGAGTCACAAGGAAACAAACTCGAACCACACGAACCAGGAAGTAAGCAGTCTAGCGCAAAGCGAGGTGTAAACAGACGTAAGCGAGATTAGATTGACTGGCTGAGCTTCCCTTTTTTTTTTTCTTTATTGAATTTCGATTCCCCCGAAGGGGGGGGGGGGGGGGGGCGGCTGGCAGCAGCTTAGTATGCCGCTCTTCAGCCTACAGACTTTGTTAAAAAGATGAAGAGAATAAATAATAAAAACAGGCGATAAAATCGGAGACTTAAAGAGTAACATGGTGAAAAAAAACTCGTGGAACTTAAAACATAGAACAGAGGGATGTTGATGCTAATAAAATACATACGAAGCAGACAGGTAAAACAATAGACAGACAATTAAAAAACACGGTAACAGTCTGGTTTCTGTTCGCAAAAGACATAAAATTCACGCCTAGCGACAGCATGGTTTCTGTTCGCAACACGAGAAAGACGAACTACACTGAACAGTCACTGGAACACTGCACTAAAAAGTTGGCAAATGTGACATACCGCAGCCGAGAGCAGGTGGGGGGAAACTGGACAGATGGTGGGAAAATAAAAAAGGGGAGAAGGAGAGGAAAAGCGAAGGGGGGCAGGCGGGAAAGGAGCCGATGGAGGATGAGGACCCATAAGAGGGGCGGGGTTGCTGGGCAGACGCGACAGGGAGTGGGGAAGGCAGAGGAGGGGAATACAAAAGGACTCTGTTGGGGGGGGGGGGGAGAAGGGATGGAGGGAGAGGTTTGGTGGGGTGAAAACAGGATGGAAGAGGGGCAGAGGGAGCCCAGGGAAAGGACGGAGGAAAGGAGGTTCAAATGGCTCTGAGCACTATAGGACTTAACTTCTGAGGTCATCAGTCCCCTAGAACGTAGAACTACTTAAACCTAACTAACCTACGGACAGCACACACATCCATGCCCGAGGCAGGATTGGAACCTGCGACCGTAGCTGTCGCGCGGTTCCAGACTGTAGCGCCTAGAACCGCTCGGCCACCCCGGCCGGCGGAGGAAAGGAGGGAGGGGGGATCAGAGTTGATAGGAGGGATAGATGGAGGGAGAGAGGGCATCATCCAGGAGGGGGAGTTGATGGAAGCCACCTTGGGAAACGAGATGAATGGTGTAGAGATGGAGGGTAGGGGCGGCGGGAGGTGTAGAGTATGCGGATATGTTGGAGGAACAGGAGCAGATGGGGCAAAGGAATGAGGTCATAGAGGATCCGCGTGGGGGCGGGAGGCGTATACGGAAGGCGAGGCGGAGTGCATGACGCTGAAGGATCTGGAGGGACTTATAGAATTAGGGGGGGGGGGGGCACTGGCTGAGCGAGTGGCCGGCGATTAAGTACGCTATCGGGGGCGCCGCTATTGGCCGCTGGGACCACGTGTTCCACTGTGGCGCCCTCACACTAAAAGCGGGCCAGAAGGCGCGCGCCGCCACAGCTTACGGCGCGATGGTGCTGAGACCTCTATGGGTCTTCGACGTCCATGACTTCTGGCGCGGACTGAAATTCCGCGGCGCGCGGTACCAGAAGTACGTTACGTTCCTGCATGTCCTCTGGAGTTGTTGTAATATCGCGATAGACAACGTCTTTAATGCATCCCCAAAGGAAAAAGCCAATTTAAATTAGGAGACCTAGCAGGCCAAGTAACTGTTCCTCCTCGACCAATCCAGCTGGCAGGATACCGTCGGTTTAGAACACGACGTGCACGCAAGGGATTATGTGCTGGACATCTATCATGTTGATACCACATAAGCATTCTGGTTCTGAGCGGCACTTCATCCAGAAGAGGAGGAAGAATTCGTCTGAGGAAGTTGGCATACGCTGTGCCATTTAGACTACCATTGATGAAATAAGGGCCAATAATTGTAGTTCCAAGCATCCCATACCAGACGTTAACTCTCCATTGACGCTGATGTTCCACCTGTCTAAGCCATTGTGGGTTGTCGCTGGACCAATAATGCTTGTTCCTTGTATTTACCTCTCCTTTGTTTGAGAAGGAACATTCATCGGTAAAAAGAACATTGGAGAAGAAGTTCGGGTTGGCGAGGATTTGCTGCTGTGCCCACTGACATAACTGTACACGATTCTGGAAATCATTCCCCTGCAGTTCTTGATGTAGGTGTACGTGGTAAGGATGGAACCGGTGACGTGCAAGAATACGATGTACACTGGTTTTAGGAATGCCAATCTCGTGTTCAAGCCGTCGTGTGCTCACATGTGTATTCATAGCAACGAAAGCGACAACAGTAACTTCGGCAGCTTAGTCTGTGCGAGTGCTACGACGATTGCGTTGTCGTGGGTTGAAACTTGCCGTTTCCGGAAGCGTCGCAACAAGACGGGAAAACATCCGTAGGGAAGGTGGGTTCTTGTCAGGATATTTCTCTCTGTACAGTTCCACTGCTTGCGTAGCATTGCGCCTACCTTCAACAAATACAATAAAATAAACGTTATGTCGATGTAGTTTGTAGGAAGAATAGCCTTTACTGTATGTCCACTCTACACAACTGCACTTAAAAGGACTAAACTACTGTACTAGATGTACCCGTACATAAGAAAACAGTATTGCAATTACTGCTCTGCTAACTTACATTCCCCATAGATGAGAAGCATTTCTACCTTCTCTTCGTTGTGGTACATTCTACTCACACAACTCTACAACTGACGATGGTTGACGGTATGACGGGTGAGCGTTCTGCTTATGTTTACATTTGTCCCATGTCAACGTCAGCACGTGGATGTGTTCCATTACCCCGAATGCCTGCACTAAGCGCTGGGAGCGTCAATGTCAATGTTGTGTTATGTAACGTTGTGCTTCAGTGAATGGTATACCGTGATACATCTTTGAAAAGCTCTTTAGGAGAAGAAATGAATTATAGAATAAAAAATACAGGGTGCACATTTAAAAAAGTCATACCGCTGTTCATATCTTTGTAAAAAACAAAGCTACAACGAAGGTAATTTGCAGACAGTTATTTAGGGTGGTCAAGATAAATGGGACACCCTGTACATGTATACATTATGTCACAGACGGGAGCATTGTAGCTGTTTGACTGCAAAGGTAAAACTTGAAAATGTACTGTAACATTGTGTGTTGTGTTTTGTCGTGATTACTGTGTATGAAATCGCCTTCAGCGATATAAAGACAGTGAACTTTGTTCCTGTGAGTTGTTTTAGGCCTGTGTCCTGTCTGAAGTGACAGGAAGTGTTGTCGATTGACAGTGATGTTGTTGTTTTTGTGGTGCTAGGCAGACTAGTGTTACTATGCTCAATCGCTAGTACACATGTGACTGTTTGCACTCATTTTTGAATGTAACTGTGGATGCTCTGGACAACGTATCTGGTGTTGCGAAGATGTCTCAGTGTACATTGTTTTCACCGTCCTGTGACTGTTTTTTTTCTGGACACTCTGGAGTGCAAGTGCAAACACGAACCGAAGTGGATTGTTTATACACAGGAGCCAGTTGGGTAGAGTTGAAAGCTAAACCGTTTTATTTCAGATAGGCGCTGTAGTCCGTCTTTGTGTCCACGCTCATTCTTTTGTTCCTTGTTGCATGTCGCGAGAACTTGTATCTTGGCGCTGTGAGGCCTTAGCAGTTCCATCACAGCCTCCAGTCCTTCATAAACAGTTTCGCATCTAAACACCTGACCAGCCATCACCACCGAGCACCACTCCATCCCGATGTCTTGCAGCTTCTCACCATCCTGCTGTACCACTGGTATCGTACCGTTGACATCGTACCATTATCATCGCATCGTCTACATAATATCCAGAACATGATTGTCTATTAAATGAATTTTGAGTCGTATAAATAATTCCGTTTTCAAAGACTCTAAACAGGTCTGTGCACACTTAAACGATTTTCTGTATTTTTCTTTTTGGTTCCTTACTAACGATGTGACTTTTTTTATTCATGCTGAAAACCAACATCTTTTATTCAAAATTCCGCTGTTTCGCTAAATGTGATAATAACAACCGGTCTGGTGAGGCCCATTGGGGAGATTTGATCTCGGGTTTTCCCCGCCAACCGCTCCCGAATGGGAGGGGCCTCAATTTCATTGTAAAACCCATTTACGCGGAAGTTCGTATGATTGTTTGTGCCTACCGGTGGTAGAGTCAGCAACTACCCTCCATCTCAATGACATTATTTCACTGTGGTCACATAATTATTTAAAAGAAACGGAAGAGCTATGTAATGTCCCTACGTAGTGTAATATGATTGTAATATCCCGGCTGCGAGTACCAGCGATGATGCGCTACCGGAATTTGATACGACAACGCTCTTTACTCTGACGACAACGCTCTTTGCTGAAAAAAACAGTGGAGCATCTGTGTTTTCTTGTAATTGTTGGAAATAAGTAATGCCGATTGGACATTGTGTTTTTCTTGTTGGAGATAAGTTTGCAAATAGAAGTAATGTGAAGTGCAGACGTCACCATGTAATCCCGATTATCAAGAATAAAAATTGAATTTCTGAAAAAGGTAAATATCGTTTACGAACTTTTATTCGATGATGGATCTCCAGACCGTAAGAAAACTGGGGTCTAGTTTAGCAGGGGATACAACCCGTCAGCTTTGACCAATGACGTCAGAATTGGCCAGAGAGCATGTATTACAAAGATGGAAGAGCTGACAAGAATGTTCAGAAACGAAGGAATGCAAGAGAGAAAAACTGTGCTTCACATATATAAGGGCCAGTAGTATTTTCACGTTAACGATATTGCGTGTTTGTATCTTAGTATTTCTCCGCAAAATACAATGGAAAGAAATGAATGAAATATATTACTAGGAAAGAATACATCACGTTACGTGTATGTCAGCTGTATCTCGAAATTCTTTCGAACTGTATTGCTTAAGTGCAGTACGGGATACAAATTCAGCGTACGTCGATTTCTTAGTTTCAACTAGCATTGTATTATATGTATACCAGACTTCCGTTGACCTCTATATATGTACACTGGTAACGAAAAGGTGGAAATAGACGTTAAGTTACATTTGCAACCTCTACCTCAATTGAACTACACGGAGAGAAGACGACGACGCATGTAGAATTTGTATCCCGGGGTACAGTTTTCTTGTTGCTGAAATGGTTCAAATGGCTCTGAGCACTATGGGACTCAAATTCTGAGGTCATCAGCCCCCTAGAACTTAGATCTACTTAAACCTAACTAACCTAACGACATCACACACATCCATGCCCGAGGCAGGATTCGAACCTGCGACCGTAGCAGTCGCGCGGATCCAG
Source organism: Schistocerca nitens (assembly GCF_023898315.1). Classification (NCBI taxonomy): domain Eukaryota; kingdom Metazoa; phylum Arthropoda; class Insecta; order Orthoptera; family Acrididae; genus Schistocerca; species Schistocerca nitens. Next base: position 389,724,673 of record NC_064617.1, read on the forward strand.
ACTGTAGCGCCTAGAACCGCTCGGCCACACCGGCCGGCTTTCTTGTTGCCTTGGACGCTAATAGTATCCCATTCGTTATTTGAGCTATATAGCTATACGCAACATTTGTATCTTGCTCGCCAATTGACATATATATTGTCAGCGTAAAGGCGAAGTGAAGGACGGGATACAAATTTTTGTTGAGTCGTCAGTGTAAAGGCGAAGTGAAGGACGGGATACAAATTTTAGTTGTGTCAGGGGTTTCGCCGGTGATATAGCAAGTACAGATTCGAAAATGTCATACTGATATTAGTGCTGGGAAACGAAAGAAGACCGACAGCTGAGAAATTTCTATTACGTACTTCACAACACGAAAATACACATATTGGTGGAGTAAAACAGTGAAATATGTCAAATTAGTGAAATACAGTGAAAGAAGCAAATGGAAAAGTGAACTTACCACACGGAAATATCGAGGAATAACCGAAGATCGCCTAGATAGACAGTAACGAAAATTACATACCCACAAACAGAAAAATCCATTCCTATAAACGAAAATAAGACACTAAAAATTGTTCTACAATAACAAACTAATACTCCAAGTTACCTCAATATCATTGCGAATAATTTTAATGTATAATGATAGCGCTTATTGGGAACACAGAACTGTTTTATTATCTATGCCTCGAAGTGAAGACATTACTATCTATGACTAATGTATGACGTCATTGGTCAAATCCGACGGGTTGTATCCCCTGCTTCACTAGACCCGAAAACTGTTAGTGTGTTTTGCAATGCAGTGTATAGTCATCTCTTCGCGAATTAACAATACTGGGCGAATCTGCTACCATCACGGTCCGAACGACGCGCAATATTTTGCCTCCAGCTTGTGTGGTCAAGATAATCCCTAAGGTACCAGTTTGTTAGTCAGAAGATACCACACTGCCACTGTTTGTTCTACCATCTCATTTTGAAAGTGTTTTTCAAAAAATCTCACAGCGACGGTGAGTACTTTTGTGGCCAAGAGAGATACGAAGTCTTCATCACGAGTTGTAGCAGTTTTCTCAACCTTGTCTGGAGAACTGGAGAAGCGGAAACCCCCGACCGCCAACTCGTCCTGTGCGTAGCCCGTTCTCTCCTTACAGCAGCCACAACGAAAACATATTCCTCTATAGTCCATTTTTTAACAGATTTTTTTTATCTTAGACAGGTAGAAAATTTTATAATGTATGCATCTAGGCAAAAAAATTCATAAGGGAGTTTTTTATTGCACTACCTGTCTTATCTGTAAAATAAACAAAAGTTCAAAAGCAAGTTATTTAATTAATCTATCTTTCTTTTATGAGCAGCAGTTTCATTCCAAGTGTGACACCTCAAGAAAACAGTAGCACCACTCATGCAGAAGTTCTGAGGCTACCTCTGGATGTCTTTGTCAACTTGCTTTTCTTTATCATAAGAGAAATGCTTTTCTGGCATATGTCGACGTATTCGGAGTCTACTGAATCGTCTTAACAAGAGCCTGCAAAGGCTAGATTTTGAACTAACTACACAAAATATGCTACGTCTCCTGTATAGAAGAACGAGTCTACAATCATTTTTTAGGGATTTTATCCTCAAATTATGTTGTTAATATCCTAGTAAATTTTGTATGCTGTTCACAAGCCCAAAAATTACCATCAGTGTGGTTTCTCAATGTTGCGCAGTGACAAAGTTCAGTGTAGTGAGTCAGACACAGGAAAAGTGGTGTTTGAAATCAACACTGGCTGACGATCTTGATCAGATACGACAGAAAAATTCCTAAATTGGTGAATAACAACGTTCGTATCCCATCGTGAGCTTCTTGTAGCATCATTATTCAGTGAGAATACTTTTTATTCGAAAACATGCTGAAAAGTAATGCCTCCGAATTTTTTATGTGGAAGCTTTTAAATGTTTTTAAATAAAACAAACGTTATTGACATTCTGTATCTTCATTCTTCATGTCTACATATTTGCAGCCCTCAGCTGCTAGAGGGCTGGGAATTTTACGAGTGTAGCATGGTGGTGTATAACGTAACTACACCACTGGCCATTAAAATTGCTACACCAAGAAGAAATGCAGATGATCAACGGATATTCATTGGACAAATATATTATACTGGAACTGACATATGATTACATTTTCACTCAATTTGGGTGCATAGATCCTGAGAAATCAGTACCCAGAACAACGGCCTGGATACGCCTGGGCATTGACTCAAACAGAGCTTGGATGGCGTGTACAGGTACAGCTGCCCATGCAGCTTCAACACGATACCACAGTTCATCAAGAGTAGTGACTGACGTATTGTGACGAGCCAGTTGCTCGACCACTATTGACCAGACGATTACAATTGGTGAGAGATCTGGAGAATGTGCTGGCCAGGGCAGCAATAGAATATTTTCTGTATCTAGAAGGGCCCGTACGGGACCTGCAACATGCGGTCGTACACTATCCTGCTGAAATGTAGGGTTTAGCAGGGAACGAATGAAGGGTAACGCCACGGGTCATAACACATCTGAAATGTAACGTCCACTGTTCAAAGTGCCGTCAATGCGAACAAGAGACGTGGAGCCAATAGCACCCCATACCATCACGCCAGGTGATACGCCAGTACTGCGATGACGAATACACGCTTCCAATGTGCGTTCACCGTGATGTCGCCAAACACGGATGCTACCATCATGATGCTGTAAACAGAACCTGGATTCATCCGAAATAATGACGTTTTGCCATTCGTGCACTCAGGTTCGTCGTTGAGTACACCATCGCAGGCGCTCCTGTCTCTGATGCAGCGTCAAGGGTAACTGCAGCCGTGATCTCCGAGCTGATAGTCCATGCTCCTGCGAATGTCGTCGAACTGTTCGTGCAGATGTTGTTGTCTTGCAAACGTCCCCATCTATTGACTCACAGATGGAGACGTGGCTGCACGATCCGTTACAGCCATGCGCATAAGATGCCTGTCATCTCGACTGCTAGTGATACGAGACCGTTGGGATCCAGCACGGCGTTCCGCCTTACCCTCCTGAACCCACCGATTCCATATTCTGCTAACAGTCATTTGATCTCGACCAACGCCAGCAGCAATGTCGCGATACGATAAAGTACAATCGCGATAGGCTACAATCAGACCTTTATCTAAGTCGGAAACGTGATGGTACGCATTTCTCCTCCTTACACGAGGCATCACAGCAACGTTTCGCCAGGCAACGCCGGTCAACTGCTGTTTGTGTATGAGAAATCGGTTGGAAACTTTGCTCATGTCAGCACGTTGTAGGTGTTGCCACCGGAGCCAACCTTGTGTGAATGCTCTGAAGAGCTAATCATTTGCATATCAGAGCATCTTCTTCTTATCGGTTAAATTTCGCGTCTGTAGCACGACATCTTCGTGGTGTAGCAATTTTAATGGGCAGTAGTGCATCTCGGTGCGTGAGAATCAGCGTGCTGTAATCGAGCTTCGAATTCTAAGAGTTCGTCCATACATCGAGCGCCCCTTCTTCAGCATTAGTGTGTCAGATCACACATGAGCTTTACGACATCTAAAAGAATCGGATGCTTTGAGTTCACTATTATCGATCTCCTTCATAGAGTCTCCATTTGACCCCATCCGAGTTTCATGTTTACACAACTTCAAGAGAAAAAAAATGTTCAAATGTGTGTGAAATCTTAAGGGACTTTGTTAGTCACCAAAATGTGTGTTCACAAGATGTTTCACCAAATGTACATAACTTTTATCCAAGAGTAATCAATGTAACCAAAATTACTTTTACTCCTGCTGAGACAACACTTTTAATCAAAGGCCTAAAATATAATTTAGCTCCAAAATTGAGCAATACAAATATTAAACGTGTGATTGCTGATGTAAAGATTGCTGCAAAACATACACAATTTATTAGGTCTGAAATATGTGACATTGCACGTAAAACTAAAAATGTCATTACTAATGAAAAAGATGAAAATAAACATAACAATGAATTAAAACTCGTAAAACAAATCAAGCAGAAGTTCATAATTCATAAAGCTATTGCAACCAAGGCAGAGAGACTGATGACCTTCGCTGTTTAGTCCCCCTTAAACCCCCCAACAACCACCACCACCACCACCACCAACCAAGGCAGATAAAGGGAATACTCTTGTCATTGTTAGTGAAGATGATTATGTTTCTAAGACTTTACAATTTTTTAATGCTAATAGAATAACTGATGTTAATAAAGACTCGACTTCAAGATTTCAAACAAAAATTAAAAAGCTGATTGATGATAGTGACTCTTTACTTTCTCCTAAAGATAAAATAACACTTAAAGTTATGAACCCCACTTTACCTAAGTTGAGATCACAAATCAAATTACACAAACCAAATTTACCAATTCGTCCAATTGTTAATAATACCAACAGTCCCTCTTATAACCTGAACAAAAAGCTTAATCAAATCTTGAAATCCTTTCACATTTATAAAGAAAATTATAGTATTAAAAACAGTTTTGAATTAACTAAATCAATTTATGATGTGGATATTCCAAAAAACACAAGGTTCGCAACGTTGGACATCACAAATCTTTACACGAATATACCTATTCAAGAGACTATCTCTATTATTAATAATAACTTAACGTATCACAAAATCATGAGCCCAGAAAAATAGTAGAATTCATTGAACTTTTAAGAATTACTCTAGATTTTAATTATTTTTCATTTAGTAATAAAATATACATACAGGAAGTTGGACTTGCAATGGGGAATTCCCTGGCTAGCACTATAGCAGATATCTTCGTCAATTATGTTGAAATTCAATTTTTCAAAAAAATCCGGAAATAACAAATAAAATTATATACTACAAAAGATATGTTGATGACACATTGCTGTTATATAACGGTTCTAAAGAAGAAATTGATGCTTTCGCTAACAACTTAAAGATTTTACATTCAAAACTTGTATTGACATTAGAATACGAAAGTAACAATAGTATTAATTTCCTGGACCTCACAATTGCAAACAAGAATGGAAAACATAATATTTCTATTTATAGAAATCCCACATCAACCGACGTAATAATAAGTGCTACATCATGCCATCCATTAAGATTTAAAATGGCATTTTTTTAAACTATGATACATAGGATACTGAAATTACCTCTTCAACCTGATGTACTCCAGAAGGAAATTGATACATTAAAAGAGATAGCAGTTGCTAACAATTATAATTCCCATCAGGTTGATCTGTTATATCAAAAATTACAAGAAACAAATTATGCTGTTCTAAATCCCAAGAAGAGATTTACAAAAAGGACATACATGGGACCTATTTCAGATAAAATAAATAAATTATTTAAGAATGCATTTAAAACTAATAACCCCCTACAGGTGAAACTGAAACACACAACTGGGGACTCAAATATATACCAGAAGTCAGGCGTTTACAAAATAATACGTAATGACTGTGAGAAACAGTATATTGGCCAAACTGGCCAAGACTTTCTGACACGTTTTAAAGAACATACTACTGGTACTGCACGTACCAAATCAATATTTGGTCAACATCTTGATGGATACAAACATTCTGAGGGTTGCATTTCTAACAATTTAAAAATATCACATACTGTGCCAAAAGGACCAATGCTAAATACTTTAGAAGAAATTGAAATCTTTTCACTTCACAAAAGTAACCCATTATCTGTTTTAAACGAACAACTTCAATTCAAAGACAAACATTTCTTTGAGCTTTTCGATGATCTGCTTTAGAATGTTTACTCTTCTGTCCTTTGTTTTTTAAAATTATTAAGACTTTTAGGAAATATTTTATCTTCACATTGTAATTTTATTTCACCAAACATTATTTTATGACTGACTATTTGTTTTAGAATTTTTGGTTATATGATTTTAGACTGCATATTGCTAATCCACATCCTTTTATTTTTGACACTATCGCTCATAGTATTATAATTTTAAATTCCTTCCGTTTTCATTATTTTTATTTGTTTATAAGACTGGCATATAACTTAAGGAATAGCGATACCTTTTAAAAATTGTCACATGTAATTTACATACGAACTTCATAGACAATATTTCATATATATGGACAACTACTTCGTATCGTATTTTTGCAGCATTTAGTATACATGTCAGCTAAAGATTATTGCAGCCTACTCATTGAAAATCGTTTCAATAAAGAGATGTTGCTGCTCAATAATACATCGTCTGACGTGACAGTCTTCGCCATTCCACTTTCGCAACAACTTCGTTGGAAATAAGCCTGCTGCCACATCTTTGCACTGGCGTTTGTCCTCACCATGGCAACCACTAGTTCGCCTATCGACTTTACAACAACTTCAGTGGAAAGAAGCCTGCTGCCTCATCTTTGGAACGGCGTCCAACTTCACCATGGCAACCAGTGGTTCCAAATGGTTCACTAACAGAACTTGAGAGGGCAACCCATGTACTGCCAAACCGAAGCTCATTTATCCTACATATTTAAATATTTTTAACGCTTCTTAATTGACAGTAACTGTTTAATAAGCTAAGTTTAGTGTGTATTTATTTTTAATTCTTGACAATGTTCTTTTAACTAAGAAATTTTAAATTGTTATTCGACTTACAACTCATTGGTTAGCAATGACATCATGCTGTCAGAATTGGGCGGAGCCACCATTATATATAGTAAGACTTGCACTGGTTTCTCCAGTAGTGATTCTCTAATAGAAAGAGGTTCCTACTCAATGGTAATTCATCGTTTTGTAGCTTTATAACTTTATGTATTTACTTTAATGTATGTAGCCCTTTAATTAAAGTTTTGTATACAACTTGTAGGTCTGAAGATGAGCACAGTAGTGGTCTAAACCGGTCACCTTGATAAATAAATCGTGATCAAGACTGTTTTTAATAGTTATTATTTGTAAGACATTGATCACTTCCACTCCCATAATGTATTCAAAAGTAATTAATTCCCATTTGAGTTCCCAAAGCATCACTGTTAGACTTTGGACCTACAGATAGCAAACCTAGCAGCCCGCCTCTGAATTGTTTCGATGTCTTTCTTTAATCCGACCTGGTGTGGGTCCCAAACACTCGAGCAGTACTCAAGAATTGGTCGCACCAGCGTCCTATATATGATCTGCTTTACAGGTGAACCACAATAAACCGAAGTCGCCTGTCCGCCTTCTCTACCACAGTTGTTGCATATTCGTCCCATTTCATATCGCTTTTCAAAGGTATGGCCAGATATTTGAACGACTTGACTGTGTCAAGCAGGACACTACTAATACTGTATCCTAAGATTACAGGCTTTTTCTTCCTACTCATCCGCTTTAACTAACATTTTTCCACATTTACAGCTAGCTGCCATTCACTACACCAACTACAAATTTTGCCTACATAGTCTTGTATCTTCTTCAGTCCGGAACTGCGCTGCTGCTACGATCGCAGGTTCGAATCCTGCCTCGGACATGGATATCTGTGCTATCCTTGGGTTGGTTAGGTTTAAGTAGTTCTTAGTCTAGGGGACTGATGACCTCAGATGTTAAGTCCCATAGTGCTTAGACCCATTTAAACCATTTTTCTTGTATCTTACTACAGTCATTCAACTTTGACACCTTACCATACACCACAGCAACATCAGCGAACAACCGTAGATTGCTGCCCACAGTGTCCGCCAAATAATTTATGTATATTTAGAATAACAGCGGTCCTATCACACTTCCCTGGGGCACTCCTGACGATACTCTTGTCTCTGATGAATACTGGCTGTCGAGGACAACATACTTGGTTCTATTACGTAAGAAGTCTTCGAACCATTCACGTAGCTGTGACCTTATTCCATATGCTCGTACCTTCGTTAACAGCCTGCAGTGGAGCTTCGTGTCAAATGATTTCCAGAAATCTAGAAATATGGAATCTGCCTGTTGCCCTTCATTCATAGCCCGCAGTATATTATGTGAGAAAAGCGCAAACTGAGTTTCGGATGAGCAATGCTTTCTAAAACCATGTTGATTCGTGGACATAAGCTTTTCGGTCTCAAGAAAATTTATTATATTCTGTATAAGTTCAAGGATTCTGCAACAGGCCGATGATAGGGATATTGGTCTGTATTTCTCGGGTCAGTTCTTTTACCTTTCTTATACAAAGGAATCAACTGTGCCTTCTCCCAGTCGCTTGTGAATTTGAAGTGGACTAGAGATTCACGATAAACGCAAGCTAGGTAAGGGGCCAATGTGGTAGAATACTCTTTAAAAAACCGAATTCAGATTCCGTCCGGACCTGGTGACTTATTTGTTTTCAGCTCCTTCAGTTGTTTCTCTACGTCAGCTGTGCCTATTACTGTGTCGTCCATACAGGAGTCTGTACGATGGTCACGGTCCTGGGTGAACAATTTTTTGAACGTGAAATTTAAAAATTCGGCCTCAGTTTTGCTATCTTCAATTGCCATACCAGACAGGTCAACAAGAGACCGAACGGAAGCCTCAGACCCGCTTAGTGATTTTACATAGGACCAAAATTTTCTTGGATTCTCTGGCAGATCTTTCACTCTCTCGTTGGGAAAAATCTGTTCGTCGCCATGGCGAATATGTTGAAAAATAAGTACTTAGACATTAAAATTAGAGATATAGACTGTTAATAACGCTTATTTTTTAGAAAGCTTTAAAGGCTTATTCACGCAAAAAAATTCGGAGGATTTACTTTTCAGCACTCTTTCGTGTTATGGAATATCTAATTCATGATTTCTAAAAGGGCATTTGAATTTTACTTCCCTCTAACTGACTCCATCTCTCCTCATAGGTCGAGTAACGTTGAAAAATTATCGATGTGTCGTGTATAGCAGCTAGGCCGCACGCGCTAGGGTGTCAGCGATATTTCCTTCTCTATATGTCGCTAGACACGGAAAACTAGCTGAAGTTATGGAAATAATAACGTAATTTTTGTTTCAGAGTCGAACATAAATCGGAAATATCGGCTGGACACAAATGGAAAGGCTTATTTATTGCTGCCGGTTAAGCACCGAAATCTGACACGATCTATGCTGATTCATAATGTAAAATTCTCTCGGTGTAAGTAAATATGCAGAGTGGGCTAAATTTACAGACACGAAGCTTTATAAGTGTGCGAGTCAAGTCGCAGTGTAATTTAGAATGGTCGCGTAAAAAAAGTGGACCAATTTTACTGATCTTAACATTTCAAGCGTCGACTTTAGGTTAATAGTTATGGTCTATGATATTTATTGTAGGCGGCAAAAGCTGATGAAGTATTATGACGGCACTGGCAGAGTGCTGGGTGTTTTTTAAAACTGAAAAATATTTAAAATGAAAAATGTCTTTTTCTTCATCAAATCTGATACAATACTGACATTTAACCATCTGAAAAATCGGAATTCAAACAGTCAACAGCTTGAACGGAAAGGAAGATGAAAGTTGACTTGAATAAAAATTGCAATTGGCTAATACTCGTATATAATGCGTGTCACGCTGATTAATTGTGATCTCCTTATTTAATACTAACAACAGAAAGGTACGGAGATGAAAGAAAGATATATATTATAATGCGAAGTTAAGTCTCGGTTAAACTGAAATCAAATAAGAAAAACTCTGAGAACTCCTGTGCATAGTACTTCTTATGAGTTCTGAATGCAATTTATGAGATTATCTCAGAAAATTCTAATTTCATTTTACTTGCTAAATTTACTTGTTGTACCTGGTCACAGTAATCTCGAAAAGGTTAACGAATAGAGAAATGTTTGGAACGTCAAATTCCGTATTTCAGAACTCGTCCATGACAAAAACAAACCTGTTTCCTTTGCTTATATTTTGGACGAATGCAAAACAAATGAAGCAGAGATAGCACTGGGAGTTTACAGTAGTGCTTGATATAGATACACGGCAAACTGTAAAGCAATCACCAATCGCATGTACCTTTCTTTTATTAATGCCGTTGTTTCCCATGTAGGCGATGCCAGCTCTCGCTATCGATAGATAGCTTCAGGTCTATAAGTAAAAGAAGTTCACATTACATTCTGCACTGAATGTACAAGGAATATTTTTTTATTATTATTTTTGCTGTATATCAGCTGAACTAAAAGAAATCGCAGTAGTCTTTATTTTGTTTTAACAAACACGTTAAACCGTAAATCAATTTTATCTTGTTTTATTTTAGGACATATTTGCTCGTAAAGGATAAATGATTACTCATTATTAGTTGAAATTTTTGCAAACGCTAAGGAATAGAGAATAGTTCACTTTTTACTCTTGCCAACGAATGAAGTAATTTAGCTTTTTAGTATTACATTATAATCACCTGTATGAAAGTAGCTGAACATTCATCAAATCTAGATGTAGACAGTGTAAGTTAGTTAGTTACATGCTTCATAGATCATTTGACTGATTCTTTTACCGAAATGGTGTGGAACAAGTCAGTTAACAGAACGTATATACGTGATTAATGTTAATATTAATGAACATATTATCTTCTTTAGTCCCACTCTACACTTAGAATGAAAATGTCTACTGGTTTTTAATAGAAATTCGTAAATTCGTCAATGGAATAAAGAAGGAGTTGTCTTGGAAAAAGGATTTGAAGTTAGATTTAAACCTTACTTTGCTACCTGTCAGGCTTTTTATGGTATTTGGCAAGTCATCAAGTATTTTTATTCATTTTTCCCTCATGTGTTGTTGGTATGGATACCACTGTTCTTCGCAATTGTAATGGATTATTTATGACGAATTTCTTTAGCGAATTTGTGTACGCTAACGGCGCAGTTAAAATGCTTAACTCCTTGAGGAGGTACCTAAATGACGACCGTGGGTGAAAACTGTATATTGTTCTTACTGATCGCCTTTGCTCAACCAATACTTTCTCTCTAAGTGATAAGTCAGCCCAGAAAATTACTCCATAGGACATTAATGAGTGGAAATATGCCAAATATGTTAAGAGGTTCATTTATTTGTTTCCAAGATTAGCAATTGTGTTAAGAGCAAAAGTAGGCGAAATTACCTGTTTGAGAAGCTCAGTGAAACTGAATATGTTATCTTTTTTTTTTTCAAAATTAAGAGAGAATCCGTTTTCTGGGAGCGACTTTATAATTCTTTGGAAAATATCATTTACAATCTCTTCTGCTGCCGTCTCTCCTGTGGGATTTGTTATAACTCTAGTATCGTCTGCAAAAAATAGCAATTCTGTTTGCTGAATGTTAGCGGGAATGTCATTCACATCTATAAGAAATTGGGGCGGACCCAAAGTTGAACCCTGCGCGACGCCCTTTGCGGTTTCTCCCCAGTCACTAAAATTTTTAAAAAAACTGATGTAAAAGAGTAGAGTGAGCTCACCAATGTTTCAAAACATTTGTACCTGCAATGATTTGATATCACCTATTGCACATGATGACTCCAGCCAGTCTTCTTCTTTTCAGGTGCTGTTATAACTTTATCCACAATCAACGCATTTGGCGTCACTTTCAAGTATACCACTTCTCTGTCGACATTAAATCACTGTAACCTCATCCTCTTCATTTGAATGTAGCGTAGGTATCGTCTGTGTTTTCCTAAAATATTCTTTCGTGCATTCTTTGTTTTCAGTCTTATTTACATTCTTATTCCTCTGCTTCTCAGTTTTACGAATGTGATCGTCTGGACTTTTGGACATTCCTGTTTCTAGAACTTTTTTCTTTGTTTTTTTTTCGTTTCAGCATTATTTTTAAGTGAAATGTGCTCTGGAAAAGTTAACACAGCAGCTACGGATTTTACCAGTTTTCTTGCAGAAGTGGTGGATGTGAAACAGATTTATTCTAAAACCTTTCCTGAAGTCAAATGTCCTGAAGTCAGATGTGGACCTAAACGGCACCATGCTTCAAAGCATGTCGGTTGGGAACCTGATAGTATTCGTTCTTTTTTAATGGGAAGGGGGTATTCTTTGCTTTTCTGCTTACATTTGACCAGGCGCTGTACAAGCACAATCGAGAATGATAAAATGATGTCAGGATTCCAGGGGAATACGTACCAGCATTTCCAACGACAGCTTATCTTCCCCAGCTTTGTGTTAAGAATTCGCCAAACTACAGTCGATCTACCCTTCATTCTTAATGTCCTTTCATCCATTCTCTGCAAGTTTGAAAGTAATACGACTTCAAAGGCTTGAGAAACGCTCTATCAAGTGACCGCAAATAGTGTTTAGTATACAGAGGCAGGCGTGAAGCAGCAACAGTATTCGCGTCGGCTACTTCTATAAGCTTAGCAGATGCATGTCCGTCTAGAATTAAAACTTTCCCTCACCCTTGCGTGGAAGAAAGTGTTTTGAAAACCACCATAAAAATATTTCTTCTATTACGTTAGCTGATTACTTAGAGATAGAACTATCTTAACCTGATGGCATTTAATCAGTCCACTTAGACACTGTAGACAGAAAAATAGCCCTCAGCATTTCAAAAGGCGATGCAAAAGATGGTTTAGCATTTCTGCTCGTAAGTCATTGAAACGACTTCACTTACTCACTTTTCTGCTACAACATGGCCCGATCAATTGTTGAACTGCAGTCCTATTTCATCTTAATTGAAATGCATTTCTTTTTATTCTTGTGTAGCTTGTAAAAGTTAAAAATAATTCCTTGTATCTAGGAGATCCTTTCCCTGACTTCGTCTGACAGATACATCCTCAGCTTTCCAGATAGACAGATAGGATTTTCTTCTTATAAACGACTTAAGCATTGGCATCAGCAGTTTCCTTTCCCTGTGATCGACATGAAGGCTTTCAGCAAAATTATAGGCAAGCTACCGAACATCTGGCATGGTCATAGGGAATCCGAATTTTTGAGCCTTTTTAATGCATACAGTACATAGCTTTCTTCCTTTAGCTTCCATCATCATGCATTACAGGCCCATTCAACTTATTGTGGAGTTTTAATCTTCCATTCAGGGGTCTTTCTTGGTATGCCGAAATTTTAAAAGGCTCAGTTTACGGATGAAACATATATGGCAGCTTCTACTGCATTTCTGAAAATTTCTTCATTATAATTTCTACTATTAACGTTTATCCTTTTGCATTGTTTAACATTTTCCTGTAACAAATTTGAAACAAAGGCAATTACTGGAACAGTACATGTAATGCTGAATGAAACGCGTTTGGCTGCCAAGAGAGCAATGTGTGAAGCCTTCGTTGACTGCCGTAGCAGAATATTGTCAAATGATCTTTCATAAAACCCAAAGAAATTCTGGTCGTGTGTAAAGGCTGTTAGTGCCACCAAAATTAGTGTCCAGTCACTCGCGAATAAGACAGGAAATGAAACCGAGGGTAGTAAATCAAAAGCTGAAATTCTTAACAACGTTTCTAAACGATTATTTAGTACAAAAGAAAACCCAGTAGAACTGCCCCAATTTTATCTCCCTACCACCGAAAATGTGTCAGTGGTGAGAGCAGAAATCGTTAAAATTGCACAAATCTCCAGAACCCGATGGATCCCCTATCTGATTCTATACTGAATTCGAGGCTGAGTTAGCTCCTCTTCTAAGTATTATCTGGCTTAGATCCCTCGAATAAAAAGCTGTGCTCAGTAGTTGGAAAAAAGCACTAGGCCGTATCAACAGTCACACCTTGTTACAAGAAGGGTAATAGAAGTGAGCCATAAAACCATCGTCCAATATCCTTGACATCGATTTGCTGTAGAATCTTCGAGTATATTCTAACCTGAAACACAAAGAGCACAGCATGCTCGCCACAGCCTATTTATCATGTTCTAATATGCTGATTTCAGTTCGCTTAAATGCGCACTCTATATGCCTCAGAAAATCATCAGAAATTAGCTTTTATAATTTTAAATGGCATGTCCGTATGATAACTTCGTTTAAGGTTTAGAGCTTTCATTAATTGTACTTCTGATTCTGTCTATTTGCATTACGTCTTGGCGCCACCCCACCTCCTAGTTTACTAGATCAGTTCTTGATGTGTCTTTGACATGCTGCTGTCAATTAACTTTATAGGACTACGTATTTCACAGACACTTACTTGCACATACCTTTTATAACTAGAACCACACTAAAACTCTAGCTCTTTCTTCAAGTGCATTTCAATGTATCCGATTTAGCTTTATGCAGAATGTGTGAGATCATAATTGTATGTATGACGCCGCTACAAACTGCCTTCAGCCAGGGACATCTAACTGCGCCGGCTGGTGTGGCCGAGCGGTTCTAGGCGCTTCAATCTCGAACCGCGCAACTGCATGGATGTATTTGAAGTCCTTAGGTTAGTTAGGTTTAAGTAGTTCTAAGTTCTAGGGGACTGATGACCTCAGATGTTAAGTCCCATAGTGCTCAGAGCCATTTGAACCATTTTGAACAGCTAACTGCCACGCGCCGTTAGCTGTTTACACACTAGTTGACAGTGCATCAGTGACGACCCAACATGGCGCGTCATGAATGTTTACCATTTTATCATGATTTCACTCTGTGTGGCGATTCAATTTATGGCCATATATTTTATTTGCTTACTCTGTTAACTGCCCGAAGACAGGTAACTGAATAAACAATTTTTTGCGATCAGAGAATGTCGTACAGAGTCCTGCACGGCGGCCCCCCGCACAGCACTGCCGGCCCAAGGGCTTGACTGAGCCAGCCCGACGGCTGATTTTCTCAGCAGACGCGGCCGCATTGCCGGCCCGCAGCACTCGGCTGTTCGGCCCGTCGCAGCCCACCGCACTACATCCCGCACTGCGTACCAAGCTCTAGTACGTTAGGCGTACTGCTACCACTTCACAGCAAGCGATTACCCTATATGCCGTGAAAAACATTTAACGCGAAACTGATAGGGCCAAAATATTTTCTTTCTTAAAATAAATTCATTTTACACTATGCGTGCGAAATAAACGCTCGCCATTATACCGGGTGATCAAAAAGTCAGTATAAATTTGAAAACTTAATAAACCACGGAATAATGTAGATACAGAGGTAGGAATTGAGACACATGCTACGAATGACATGGGGTTTTATTAGAACCAAAAACACAAAGTTCACAAAATGTCCGACAGATCGCGTTGGACAGCAAAACGTTAGTGACTGCACACGACAATCCTCTATAAGAGGAGCTGTAATGAGAGAGAGAATCAGATGAGCCAGCAGTCGCAGCATGTTGACGTTACCTGAAAAAGCGCTTTTAGTGAAGCTGTATTATCAGGATGGGGAATGTGCTAGTTAAGCGTTACGATCCTATCGCCATAGGAAGGGGATTCGAACGGGTAAAGGTCCGTTGACAAACGCAGCTGTGGCGAGAATGATTTCGAAGTTCGAAGCCACGGGTTGTTAGACTCCGTAGTGGCCAACCGAGCACAAGGCGTAATGCTGCTGAGACAGTTCAGGAAGAAATGGAGACTGTAGCGGGTTCGTCTATGCACGGGGAAGTCAGTGCTCGTGCAGACGCACGTCGCACCGGCATTCCATACACTACTGTTTGGTTGGCACTGAGGCGTACCCTCCGATGCTATCCGTACAAAATCCATCCGCATCATGAACTGTTACCTGGCGATTTAGTGAAGCGGAGGGCATTTGGGTGTGGGCGTTTCAAAATATAGCGGAAGATGACGATTGGTTGAGTAACGTGTTGTGGACCGACGAAGCTCATTACACGCTCCGAGGGTCTGTCAACACCCACAACTGCAGAATTTGGACTACCGAAAATCCTAGAACTGTCGTGGAAACTCCATTACACGACGAGAAAGTCACGGTATGGGTTGGATTTACCACATCTACCGTTAGCGGGGCTTTTTTCTTCGAGGAAATGCGTGATTCTGGTATTGTAACTGCTACCGTGACGGGTGAGAGGTACGCCGATATGTTACTGAATCGCATCATCCCCAGCCTGGCTGATAAACACCTGCTGGAACGTACGATGTTTATGCAGGATGGCGCTCCACCCCATATTGCTAGATGCGTGAAAGATCTCTTGCGCGCGTCGTTTGGTGATGATCGTGTGCTCAGCCGCCACGTTCGTCATGCTTGGCCTCCCAGGTCCCCAGACCTCAGTCCGTGCGATTACTGGCTTTGAGGTCGCAAGTGTATCGTGATCGACCGACATCTCTAGGGATGCTGAAAGACAACATCCGACGCCAATGCCTCACCATAACTGCGGACATGCTTTACAGTGCTGTTCACAACATTATTCCTCGACTGCAGCTATTGTTGAGGAATGATGGTGGTCATATTGAGCATTTACTGTAAAGAACATCATCTTTGCCTTGTCTTACCTTGTTATGCTAATTTTTGCTATTTTGATCAGATGAAGCGCCATCTGTCGGACATTTTTTGACTTTTGTACTTTTTTGGTTCTAATAAAACTCATGTCATTCCAAGCATGTGTGCCAATTTTTACCTCTCTACCTACATTATTCCGTGATTTATTCAGTTTTCAAATTTATACTGACTTTTTGATCACCCGGTACAATGAAGATTCAAAGAAAATGGTACACCTGCCTAAAATCGAGTAGGGCCTCCGCGAGCACGCAAAAGTGCCGCAAAACGGTGTGTCTTGGACTCGACTAAGGTCTGAAGTAGTTCTGGAAGAAACTGACACTATGAATCAAATGGTTCAAATGGCTCTGAGCACTATGGGACTCAACTGCTGTGGTCATAACTCCCCTAGAACTTAGAACTACTTAAACCTAACTAACCTAAGGACAGCACACAACACCCAGTCATCACGAGGCAGAGAAAATCCCTGACCCCGCCGGGAATCGAACGCGGGAACCCCGGCGCGGGAAGCGAGAACGCTACCGCACGACCACGAGCTGCGGACTCAGTGTTTTCCACATATTCCTTTCCGCTCCGATTCTGCATAGAACCTCCTCATTCCTTACCTTATCAGTCCACCTAATTTTCAACATTCGTCTATAGCATCACATCTCAAATGCTTCGATTCTCTTCTGTTCCGGTTTTCCCACAGTCCATGTTTCACTACCATACAATGCTGTACTTCAAACGTACATCCTCAGAAATTTCTTCCTCAAATTAAGGTCGGTATTTGATATTAGTAGACTACTCTTGGCCAGAAATGCCTTTTTGCCATAGCGAGTCTGCTTTTGATGTCCTCCTTGCTCCGTCCGTCATTGGTTATTTTACTGCCTAGGTAGCAGAATTCCTTAACTTCATTGACTTCGTGGCCATCAATCCTGATGTCAAGTTTCTCGCTGTTCTCATTTCTACTACTTCTCATTACCTTCGTCTTTCTCCGATTTACTCTCAAACCATACTGTGTACTCATTAGACTGTTCATTCCGTTCAGCAGATCATTTAATTCTTCTTCACTTTCACTCAGGATAGCAATGTCATCAGCGAATCGTATCATTGACATCCTTTCACCTTGTATTTTAATTCCACTCCTGAACCTTTCTTTTATTTCCACCATTGCTTCCTCGATGTACAGATTGAAGAGTAGGGCGAAAGGTCACAGCCTTGTCTTACACCCTTCTTAATACGAGCACTTCGTTCTTGATCGTCCACTCTTAGTATTCCCTCTTGGTTGTTGTACATATTGTATATGACCCGTCTCTCCCATTAGCTTACCCCTACATTTTTCAGAATCTCGAACAGCTTGCACCATTTTATATTGTCGAACGCTTTTTACAGGTCGACAAATCCTATGAAAGTGTCTTGATTTTTCTTTAGCCTTGCTTCCATTATTAGCCGTAACGTCAGAATTGCCTCTCTCGTCCCTTTACTTTTCCTGAAGCCAAACTAATCGTCACCTAGCGCATTCTCAATTTTCTTTTCCATTCTTCTGTATATTATTCTTGTAAGCAGCTTCGATGCATGAGCTGTTAAGCTGATTGTGCGCTAATTCTCGCACTTGTCAGCTCTTGCCGTCTTCGGAATTGTGTGGATGATGCTTTTCCGAAAGTCAGATGGTATGTCGCCAGACTCATATATTCTACACACCAACGTGAATAGTCGTTTTGTTGCCACTTCCCCCAATGATTTTAGAAATTCTGATGGAATGTTATCTATCCCTTCTGCCTTATTTGACCGCAAGTCCTCCAAAGCTCTTTTAAATTTCGATTCTAATACTGGATCCCCTATCTCTTCTAAATCGACTCCTGTTTCTTCTTCTATCACATCAGACAAATCTTCACCCTCATAGAGGCTTTCAATGTATTCTTTCCACCTATCTGCTCTCTCCTCTGCATTTAACAGTGGAATTCCCGTTGCACTCTTAATGTTACCACCCTTGCTTTTAATGTCACCAAGGGTTGTTTTGACTTTCCTGTATGCTGAGTCTGTCCTTCCGACAATCATATCTTTTTCGATGTCTTCACATTTTTCCTGCAGCCATTTAGTCTTAGCTTCCCTGCACTTCCTATTTATTTCATTCCTCAGCGACTTGTATTTCTGTATTCCTGATTTTCCCGGAACATGTTTGTACTTCCTCCTTTCATCAATCAACTGAAGTATTTCTTCTGTTACCCATGGTTTCTTCGCAGCTATCTTCTTTGTACCTATGTTTTCCTTCCCAACTTCTGTGATGGGCCTTTTTAGAGATGTCCATTCCTCTTCAACTGTACTACCTACTGCGCTATTCCTTATTACTGTATCTATAGCGTTAGAGAACTTCAAACGTATCTCGTCATTCCTTAGTACTTCCGTATCCCACTTCTTTGCGTATTGATTCTTCCTGACTAATGTCTTGAACTTCAGCCTACTCTTCATCACTACTATATTGTGATCTGAGTCTATATCTGCTCCTGGGTACGCCTTACAGTCCAGTATCTGATTTCGGAATCTCTGTCTGACCATGATGTAATCTAATTGAAATCTTCCCGTATCTCCCGGCAATTTCCAAGTATACCTCCTCCTCTTGTGATTCTTGAACAGGGTATTCGCTATTACTAGCTGAAACTTGTTACAGAACTCAATTAGTCTTTCTCCTCTTTCATTCCTTGTCCAAAGCCCATATTCTCCTGTAACCTTTTCTTCTACTCCTTCCCCTACAACTGCATTCCAGTCGCCCATGACTATTAGATTTTCGTCCCCCTTTACATACTGCATTACCCTTTCAATATCCTCATACACTTTCTCTATCTGTTCATCTTCAGCTTGCGACGTCGGCATGTATACCTGAACTATCGTTGTCGGTGTTGGTCTGCTGTCGATTCTGATTAGAACAACCCGTTCACTGAACTGTTCACAGTAACACACCCTCTGCCCTACCTTCCTATTCATAACGAATCCTACACCTGTTATACCATTTTCTGCTGCTGTTGATATTACCCGATACTCATCTGACCAGAAATCCTTGTCTTCCTTCCACTTCACTTCACTGACCCCTACTATATCTAGATTGAGCCTTTGCATTTCCCTTTCCAGATTTTCTAGTTTCCCTACCACGTTCAAGCTTCTGACATTCCACGCCCCGACTCGTAGAACGTTATCCTTTCATTGATTATTCAATCTTTTTCTCATGGTAACCTCCCCCTTGGCAGTCCCCTCCCGGAGATCCGAATGGGGGACTATTCCGGAATCTTTTGCCAATGGAGAGAACATCATGACACTTCTTCCATTACAGGCCACATGTCCTGTGGATACACGTTACGTGTCTTTAATGCAGTGGTTTCCATTGCCTTCTGCATCCTCATGTCGTTGATCATTGCTGATTCTTCCGCCTTTTGGGGCAATTTCCCACCCCTAGGACAATAGAGTGCCCTGAACCTCTATCCCCTCCTCCGCCCTCTTTGACAATGCCGTTGGCAGAATGAAGCTGACTTCTTACGCCGGAAGTCCTCGGCCGCCAATGCTGATTATTTATCAAAATTTAGGCATTGACTGGGATCGAACGCGTGACCGAAGACGTTTTGATTATGAATCAAAGACGCTACCCCGAGACAACGGGTACTGTGTTACTGTCGTATCAAACCATTTCGTTTCGTGCTAAAGAAATATTGAGTATGTCATTGCGGCGGGTCCTCAGTACTATTTCATGTCAACGGATTATTTAAATTAAGTGTTTTCGTGTTAAACGATTGTCATTGCACTAACATCCAGATATGACGACTTGGGGTGCGGTAAAACTGCCTGCATAATGTCTACAATGCAACAATAATTCACAAAGAAAGAGATTCGTTTATTTCGCTGTAATAAATCAGCATTAACTTCAGAACAGTTTGCATAAATGAATGCTACAAGTCAAACACATACAATCCTCGACTATCGAGTTAGACAGAAGATAAAACAAAACTTGGTGCGAAAAAAATTCACAACATTCATTTTCTCTGATATTGGATTCGCTTTGACGAAAGTCCATTGTCCGTGTCCAGAAATTACCGTCGTGCACTTACTGTTAGAAGCTGTATGACTGCACACAAAACTTTTCCAGATATCTTCTGGAGAGTCAGAAATATTTGTCCGTTTCCATTCCAATCATAAGCTACATTTTCGACCAATTTACAGTGCTTGTTTAAGTACCTATCTAACTCATCTGCGGGAGACGGACTGTCGTAAATATTTGCCCATAAAACAAACTTTTGTACTTTCGTTCATGGTGGTAAAACAAAGACTTTAAATATATCATTCGCAAATCATCGGAATGTAAAATAACTACTGGAAAAAAAGTTCCGTTCTTAAAAATATTTGAAGTATTTTCCAGCATTTGAGGACTTCGTCAGAGTTGCTCTCAGATACTATCTGGACAGTCTGACAAAGCGTTCATTTACATTTGGCTATTATTTAGGTGAGAATATACACTCCTGGAAATTGAAATAAGAACACCGTGAATTCATTGTCTCAGGAAGGGGAAACTTTATTGACACATTCCTGGGGTCAGATACATCACATGATCACACTGACAGAACCACAGGCACATAGACACAGGCAACAGAGCATGCACAATGTCGGCACTAGTACAGTGTATATCCACCTTTCGCAGCAATGCAGGCTGCTATTCTCCCATGGAGACGATCGTAGAGATGCTGGATGTAGTCCTGTGGAACGGCTTGCCATGCCATTTCCACCTGGCGCCTCAGTTGGACCAGCGTTCGTGCTGGACGTGCAGACCGCGTGAGACGACGCTTCATCCAGTCCCAAACATGCTCAATGGGGGACAGATCCGGAGATCTTGCTGGCCAGGGTAGATGACTTACACCTTCTAGAGCACGTTGGGTGGCACGGGATACATGCGGACGTGCATTGTCCTGTTGGAACAGCAAGTTCCCTTGCCGGTCTAGGAATGGTAGAACGATGGGTTCGATGACGGTTTGGATGTACCGTGCACTATTCAGTGTCCCCTCGACGATCACCAGTGGTGTACGGCCGGTGTAGGAGATCGCTCCCCACACCATGATGCCGGGTGTTGGCCCTGTGTGCCTCGGTCGTATGCAGTCCAGATTGTGGCGCTCACCTGCACGGCGCCAAACACGCATACGACCATCATTGGCACCAAGGCAGAAGCGACTCTCATCGCTGAAGACGACACCTCTCCATTCGTCCCTCCATTCACGCCTGTCGCGACACCACTGGAGGCGGGCTGCACGATGTTGGGGCGTGAGCGGAAGACGGCCTAACGGTGTGCGGGACCGTAGCCCAGCTTCATGGAGACGGTTGCGAATGGTCCTCGCCGATACCCCAGGAGGAACAGTGTCCCTAATTTGCTGGGAAGTGGCGGTGCGGTCCCCTACGGCACTGCGTAGGATCCTACGGTCTTGGCGTGCATCCGTGCGTCGCTGCGGTCCGGTCCTAGGTCGACGGGCACGTGCACCTTCCGCCGACCACTGGCGACAACATCGATGTACTGTGGAGACCTCACGCCCCACGTGTTGAGCAATTCGGCGGTACGTCCACCCGGCCTCCCGCATGCCCACTATACGCCCTCGCTCAAAGTCCGTCAACTGCACATACGGTTCACGTCCACGCTGTCGCGGCATGCTACCAGTGTTAAAGACTGCGATGGAGCTCCGTATGCCACGGCAAACTGGCTGACACTGACGGCGGCGGTGCACAGATGCTGCGCAGCTAGCGCCATTCGACGGCCAACACCGCGGTTCCTGGTGTGTCCGCTGTGCCGTGCGTGTGATCATTGCTTGTACAGCCCTCTCGCAGTGTCCGGAGCAACTATGGTGGGTCTGACACACCGGTGTCAATGTGTTCTTTTTTTCCATTTCCAGGAGTGTACCTCAGATGACTGTCTTATCTGCGGCTGAATTTAGTTTTATTTGGTAGACGACGCTTCACGAGGGTGCGTCCTTTTGTGAACGCTCACTTGAAATTATTTATGTAGTAGTGACTGAACTGTACGCTTTGCCTCTACCGTATCTTCATGTCTCTGAGATTCAATTTTCAGATGGAGAAATTGTGCCCACAGGAAAGAAGCTACCTCTAGGTGTTTTTTCCTCTACATAATTTTTCAGACGGATTCGCAATATTTTTTTCAGAGGCTTCACCGTTCTGAGATTCTTTACTTAAGTTTTTCAGGAGCTTCATCTTCCATGGCAACAGGAGGTGCAGTGTAGGTGACTTTCCCGATTCCAGTTCCTTTGAGGTCTCCTTGAAGGGATGTAAGAAAAATCCCTGCTTTACAATTCCTCGAATGATTTACGTGCTAGTGAATACCAGTTTAATATAAAAACACAACAGCATACATACCGTTGGAACAGAAATCAGTTCGTCCATCGCCGGCCTTTGTGGCGAACGGTTCTAGGCGCTTCGGTCCGGAACCGCGCGACTACTACGACCGCAGGTTCGAATCCTGCCTTGGCCATGGATGTGTGTGATGTCCTTAGGTCAGTTACGTTTAAGTAGTTCTAAGTTCTAGGGGACTGACAACCTCAGATGCTAAGTCCCATAGTGCTCAGGGTCATTTGAACCATTTTTAAATTCGTCCATCAGCGTGATGTCAATCGTCCTATTCTCTCTGTTTCTCATTTCTCAGATAGCTTTTTACACAATACC
This sequence comes from Schistocerca nitens, assembly GCF_023898315.1. Taxonomy (NCBI): domain Eukaryota; kingdom Metazoa; phylum Arthropoda; class Insecta; order Orthoptera; family Acrididae; genus Schistocerca; species Schistocerca nitens. Next base: position 389,747,558 of record NC_064617.1, read on the forward strand.
GAATACTGCCGTTTCACCGATTAAAGCATGGTCAATCGTGTGTTCCAGCGAGTATCGTTCGACTGCTCCAGTGTTCTCTCTAAGCTATGAACAGGGCACTTTACTTTGCAAATGTCAAAAGTTCCTTCATTGCAATCGGAACAAAACTAAGCTGCGGGAAACTGGATGAAATATACCGCACATTAAACGCATTTCTTAGCACTGTGTTCAGCATGTTACAGGAAGAGTTCAGTCTAGAAAATCCACGAAGAGCAGCGATAGTGTTGGCACCTTGGTCAGTCGTAAAAGGCGCGTCTTTGAGATAAATCGTCTCAAAAATTCATTTCTAACATTTTCAACTGTTTTAGTCTCGTCTGGAAACCGAGTCGTAAACAAGAAGCGTGATCTGATGTCTCAATTAACAAAATAAGCAACTGTACGTGTCAGGCAATGAATTCTCTTTGCGCTATATACCCACATACCTGTGTCGCTGAACATTCATCTCCTTTCAAGTAATAAATTACTTCAGGAATAATTTCCTTTCTAAGGTTTATAACTTTTTCTGTATTATGCCGAGAGACAGTTGTGCCGTATTAGGTTTTGCGAATACTTTTACATATGTCGTTGCAGTTCCGACTAATCTCTGAGCCAGATCCAAAAATTCTTTGCCTCCAATAGCTTCACAAAATCTCAGATCTCGTGCACACATAGCCACGAATTTACCAGTAATCTTGCCCTGAGCTGATTTTGGGAAGGCGTTATTGGTCAACACAAGCCACTTGTTCGTTAGACACACAAGAATAGCATAAAATATGCGAGGTGCCAGATGACACTCTAGCATCCAAGTAAAGTCCGTTGCACTTCTCGCAACAAATATGATTAACACGTTGCCATTACCATCTGCTACATGCTTAAACACTGACCAAATTGAACTTCTGAGATATGGATCAGGCTCTATGGTTCTGTACTCACCAGCTATTAGTAGTTGTTTTATTTCTCGTTTTCTCGACATACTTTCCTTTCTTTTCGAAGCACTTGCAATTTCCGCATTCATCTTGTATATAGCAAGAGAAACATGAAAGCCTCTTGCCATCACTTCTGTTTGACACATAATAAGACAAAGTGTCTTTGCAAAAGATTAAATAGAGGCTTTTGTAAACGATTGCCTAGAATTTATGAATGATTTGTGTCTCATTCATTTGTGTCCGTTGCAACACAATTGCAACTAATAGTGTTGGAGCAACTGTGTCACAAAGCATCTATTTTAGAAGTATGAAGACGTCACAATGTTGTACAACTGCCGCCATCCTGGATATAAAAATTAAAACAGCTTAAGCCGTGAGCATGACAATGGCAGAAGCAATAAGGCAATAAAGTGACATGTGAGGAACGACGGCTACGATCTAAGAAGCGATACGTTACAAAATACAGAATTCCAGCTTTTCTACGAGTGCTTCTGCAAAGTCGTGCGCACCTTTGCATTAAACTCTAAAGTGAGATTCCAAGATTTCAGACATAATACGTATTTCTGTGGGTGAGAACACAAAAATCGCAATACGTTGAGAAAGGAAGATCGTCTCTGTCTGCTAACGATACATATTGCACGTGAAATAACATGAATACATATATATGGGAGCAAGACAGTCTCAGAAAAAGATGACGGAAATCAAGAAAAGACAGGGAATTTATTATTGTATGACTGTGCACATCGAAGGAATAAAAGTAATTTATGATTTAATGACGGCTGCAGATGCATCTGATCAAATTAATAATATTTCTACGCTGTAGCAGGTAAACACACATCCGGATATGTTTGTTGAAGTTTCGACGCAGAGTCAAATGGTTCAAATGACTCTGAGCACTATGGGATTTAACATCTGAGGTCATCAGTCACCTAGACTTAGAACTACTTAAACCAAACTAACCTAAGGACATCACACACATCCATGCCCAAGGCAGGATTCGAACCTGTGACCGTAGAAGCAGTGCGGTTCGCAGCGCGGTTCCGGACTGAAGCACCTAGAACCGCTTGGCCACACCGGACGGCGATTCAGAGTCGTTAACAAAAATAATTTCCTTTGGTAATTACCGACACAGATCTCATGCAGGCAACCTGCGCGAGATAAAGCCAAAATAATATTGTCACTTAGAAGAAGATGTAATTAGATGAATGACGAACACTAACTTCACTTAATGAAGGTTTATTCAGCACTTGAACATACAAGAGTGCGGAGCGAACTACCTCTGGACATAACACACACAGAGTATATACGGTTACAGAACATTCCAGTACAATGATTCTTGACATTTGTGGATACTTCTAGAAAGTACTCGATCCGAATATAGAAATTAAAATTTTACAGTCCAGTCCATGCAATAGCCCAGCATCACAGCACCACAACCACCACACCACGGCGACTGCGCTACACAGCCTCTTCTGCGACATTCATCCCTCCTTAAGAGAACAGTGTCTCGGTGTTACGTCCCCCTAGTCCGGGAACGATTCATCGGTCCTGCATATTCCGACTCCCGATGACTGATGCTCGCCCTAGCGGTGATCTTATTAGGACTTCTTTTGCCGCTGCGCTCTTCGTGACCTTTCCGCTTGTGGCCTGTCGCTGGTGCTTCGAATTTACCCTGGGTTGCGAGATTCTTATAGGGCTTCATTCGAAGGACGTGGATCGTATCTCTGATCTGTCGTCGTCTTGTGTCGGGGTCGAAATCTTCAACTGCATAAGAAACATCAGACAACTGTCTTACAACCTTCTAAGATCCAAAGTAGCGCCTGAGGAGCTTCTCAGAGAGACCAACCTTCCGAACAGGAGTGAAGATCCAGACGAGGCCACCAGGCTGGTAGACACCAGGGCGGTGGCTCGCGTCGTACCTTCGGCGATCGTTTTACTGAGCCTGCAGCGTGCGGAGTCGAGCTAACTGCCGAGCTTCCTCAGCTCTGGTTAACACCTGTCCGATGTAGTGGTCGTCCACGTCATCAGGATGTAACGGAAACACAGTGTCCATCGTCGTAGTCACCTCACGCCCATTCACCAGTAAAAATTGCGTAAATCCTGTGGTGTCTTGTTTGGCGGTGTTGTAGGCAAACTTCACGAAAGGTAGTACCTCATCCCAGTTGCTCTGCTCAACACTGACGAACATTGATAGCATGCCGGCCAAGGTCTAATTAAGGCGTTCAGTAAGCCCGTTAGTTTGTGGATGGTAGGCAGTCGTCATGTGATGAGTAATGTTGCACCGACGGTTTATCTCTGTCACAAGATTCGATTGAAAAACTTTCCCTCGCTCCATTTAACGACCTTGGGGCACCGTGTTTTAATACAATGTCTTCCACGATGAATTTGGCTATCTCGGATGCTTCGCTGTTTTCACGGCTTTCGTAATGGCATAGCGACAGATAACACTGTTCTACAAAAATAACCTTTTTTTTCTATTTCTGATAAAAAATATTGTGATCCTACTTGTATTTTGAGTACTGAATTGAAATCCGTTTTTGGTTTTTTTTCTGTCAGGGATAGTTTATGAGTAATCGCAATTTTATTTCTCTTTTCAGTTTCTGATACAGTGCAGCAAACGTGAGGTGAAATTCGACAAACAAATGCACATCTTTATGATGTTGTAAGTTCATCACATTAATGGAGGGTGGGACCTAACATATAACACAGTAACCTTTGTGTATACACTTTGAAGCATTTATTTGACATGAGAAATTACAGAAAATTGACAAACAATGAGCCACTGTCTTGTAATGCACATCACTTTTTTCTCTTGTATTGTGAATCTTTCTTCTCTCGAATGATATTCCAGCAATAATCTGCTAACATAGAAGGTACCCACTTCCCTTCATAGCGCCTTTCTATGGTATAAATGTCTTTGTGGAATCTTTCCCCATGTTCATCCGATACGTCACTACAACTCTCTGTGAAGTAGTCCAGATCAGAGTCCATCATATGTACCTTCAAAGACATATTGCACCCCAAATCCTGATATGCTTTGATCATATCCTTCGCCATTGCTTTGTAGTTAGTAGCTCTTCTTCTTCCGAGGAAGTTTTCCGACACCATCTTGAAACAGTCCGATGCGGTTTTTTCTTTATCAGTTTGCATCTTTCTGCAGCTCCCTGATTTGTGGGCCCACAAATACATCTTCCTTTATTTTTGCAGCTGAAAGACGGGGGAATTTGGTAGCTAGATATGCAAACCCACAACCTGTTGGATCCATGGCCTTCACGAATTGTTTCATCAGGCCAAGTTTGATGTGAAGCGGTGCAAGTAGTATACACTCCTGGAAATGGAAAAAAGAACACATTGACACCGGTGTGTCAGACCCACCATACTTGCTCCGGACACTGCGAGAGGGCTGTACAAGCAATGATCACACGCACGGCACAGCGGACACACCAGGAACCGCGGTGTTGGCCGTCGAATGGCGCTAGCTGCGCAGCATTTGTGCACCGCCGCCGTCAGTGTCAGCCAGTTTGCCGTGGCATACGGAGCTCCATCGCAGTCGTTAACACTGGTAGCACGCCGCGACAGCGTGGACGTGAACCGTATGTGCAGTTGACGGACTTTGAGCGAGGGCGTATAGTGGGCATGCGGGAGGCCGGGTGGACGTACCGCCGAATTGCTCAACACGTGGGGCGTGAGGTCTCCACAGTACATCGATGTTGTCGCCAGTGGTCGGCGGAAGGTGCACGTGCCCGTCGACCTGGGACCGGACCGCAACGACGCACGGATGCACGCCAAGACCGTAGGATCCTACGCAGTGCCGTAGGGGACCGCACCGCCACTCCCCAGCAAATTAGGGACACTGTTGCTCCTGGGGTATCGGCGAGGACCATTCGCAACCGTCTCCATGAAGCTGGGCTACGGTCCCGCACACCGTTAGGCCGTCTTCCGCTCACGCCCCAACATCGTGCAGCCCGCATCCAGTGGTGTCGCGACAGGCGTGAATGGAGGGACGAATGGAGACGTGTCGTCTTCAGCGATGAGAGTCGCTTCTGCCTTGGTGCCAATGATGGTCGTATGCGTGTTTGGCGCCGTGCAGGTGAGCGCCACAATCAGGACTGCATACGACCGAGGCACACAGGGCCAACACCCGGCATCATGGTGTGGGGAGCGATCTCCTACACTGGCCGTACACCACTGGTGATCGTCGAGGGGACACTGAATAGTGCACGGTACATCCAAACCGTCATCGAACCCATCGTTCTACCATTCCTAGACCGGCAAGGGAACTTGCTGTTCCAACAGGACAATGCACGTCCGCATGTATCCCGTGCCACCCAACGTGCTCTAGAAGGTGTAAGTCAACTACCCTGGCCAGCAAGATCTCCGGATCTGTCCCCCATTGAGCATGTTTGGGACTGGATGAAGCGTCGTCTCACGCGGTCTGCACGTCCAGCACGAACGCTGGTCCAACTGAGGCGCCAGGTGGAAATGGCATGGCAAGCCGTTCCACAGGACTACATCAAGCATCTCTACGATCGTCTCCATGGGAGAATAGCAGCCTGCATTGCTGCGAAAGGTGGATATACACTGTACTAGTGCCGACATTGTGCATGCTCTGTTGCCTGTGTCTATGTGCCTGTGGTTCTGTCAGTGTGATCATGTGATGTATCTGACCCCAGGAATGTGTCAATAAAGTTTCCCCTTCCTGGGACAATGAATTCACGGTGTTCTTATTTCAATTTCCAGGAGTGTATATTCAGGAGCTACCAGACTTCCACGTTGTACATTCTTTTCGCCAACTTTCCATCTTCACCTAGGCCATTTCTTTTTCACGTAGTGAGAATTTCGGTCTCGACTATGCCACTCACAAGAAAACAGGCATACTTTGTGTAGTCTTGTTGCATTCCCAGTACCATAGCAATTAGCTTGAAAACTGCACATATTTTCCATATGTGTTCATTGTATTTTAATGAATTTAGCATCCTTTGTACGAATTCGTAATTCTCTTTTGTCAAACTAGCGTTAGCTACTGGAACAGAGGGGATTTTATTTCCGTTATGGAGCAAAACACCCTTCAGACTTGTTTTCGATGTATCTATGAAAAGTCTCAACTCCTGTGAAATATAAGTGAAGTTCAGCACTTTCGTCAGGCCAGTAACGTCATTGCAAAATGTCAGTGCTTCGTCAGTTGAAAAATAAGAAATAAAGGCATGTTCTCTGTGCCTGAACACACTGATTTTAGTACTTTGGTGCAGTAGATTATACTCTTGTAGTCTTGAACCAAGCAGCTGCGCCTTTTGTTTACTTAGTCCTAGATCACGTACTAAATCATTTAAATCTGCCTGTGTTAACAAATGTGGCGATGACTCACTTGCGCAGTGATATAATCATCATCTGTGATTTCTTCAGTACTACTTATTTCACTGTCACTGGGAATTTGAGCTCGAGCTCTTGAAGGTACTGGAACGTTGTCGGAATGCTGCATTGGCATACTCGCTGAAGGCAGATCTCGGTAAACAATGTGCCTCTCCGACTTTTTGTTTGTAAAACTCTGAATTATTGTTACAGTAACATGGTCCTTAGGCTCCCTCCACACTATGGGAACAGCAAACAACGCCACATTCTCTTTACCTTTCCACCACTGAATTAGTTTGCAGTAACATGTAGCACAACAGAAATGTGGTGCCCATTCTTTATCTTGGTCTCCTATCTCTACTCCAAAGTAATGTTTGTATGCTTTCTTTATGACTGAAGAAATTTTCTTCCTATTTCTGGCAAAAGTGAACTTCCCACAGATGTAGCAGAAGTTGTCCGGCTTATATGGACATCCACGACGACGTGGCATTTCTGCAAATTTAAAAATGCCACTTTGGTAATACACCTGTGTTAAATTAATAGTAGGAAACTAGGGGAACGCTGATGTGTAAAAAGAATCAGTCGTTTTACCTTCAGCACCAGGCTCCATCAGTTTACACACAGGAACTAAAAAATTCAACCGTGCTCGGAAATAGACAGTTAATTGTCAGCCAAAACACCTGACTGTTACAAATTGCGGCTAACACCACTGTTGTAAACTCGTTGCACCTGCCCCTAGGAGGCGTGAAGCTTTACTACCGAGGCAGCGGCCAGCTGTCGCCGTTCGAGTTAATGAGATGTTTCAGGTGGTCTTAATGACATAGGTGTGGCGGGGGATAACCTAATGATGTCCGATTCTTCCCACCTGCTGTTGCACAAGAAATTATCACGTTCTATCACTACTGGATGCGGCAACATACCCGTATTTCTCTATAACGTCTCTGTGTTTGCCATTAATTGTGAATATATATACATATTACATAAAAAGTATCCCTGACAACGATATTTTGTTTACATATTTGAATTTCACAAGGTAAAATGGTCTAGAAGCACATACTTTAATATCAGAAATAGAACCCATGTCGAACAGTGTAATCAGTGCAAACAATAATCCGTCTAAATGTCCGGACTCAGGTGCGTCATGGAATTTCAGTAGAACATCTAAGCACATGTGTTTAGGAATCACTGGTAGCCACCTCTTCACAAAAAGATCAAAGTTTTTCTTTCAAAGTAATCTATTAACTACCTTAAGTTGTCCTTTCACGTCCTCTGACCGATTTAAGGCACACATAATTTGAGATATCATGGTGTCCTTCTTCTGCCCAGAAGAGAGATCCCAGATAAATTTAGCATCAGCTTTTAACAACTATCCGCAGCTCGTGGTCGTGCGGTAGCGTTCTCGCTTCCCACGCCCGGGTTCCCGGGTTCGATTCCCGGCGGGGTCAGGGATTTTCTCTGCCTCGTGATGACTGGGTGTTGTGTGATGTCCTTAGGTTAGTTAGGTTTAAGTAGTTCTAAGTTCTAGGGGACTGATGACCATAGATATTAAGTCCCATAGTGCTCAGAGCCATTGGAACCATTTTAACAACTCTTGGAGTGGCCTAGCTTTGATACAAAAGTTTTGATAAAACGACGGTAATAAGAACATAAACCGAGGAAGCTTCTCAAATCTTTAATACTTTTAGGAATAGGAAATTCCGATATAGCTCTCACCTTTTCTAGGTCTGGCCGCACACCTTCGTTTGATACAAGGTGTCCAAGTATTTTGATTTCTTTTGGTCCAAAGAGACGCTTTCTTGGATTACGTTTCAGTCCGGCTTGTTGGAGACACTTAAGAAAGGCCCTCAGTCTTTTTATGTGTTCATCAAATGTCTCTGAGAACACTATAATGTCATCTAAACAACAAAGACACAGGGTCAACTTCAGGTGACTTAGAAGATTATCCATTACCCATTCAAAAGTTTCTAGTGCATTACACACACCAAACGGCATTACCTTAAACTCATTCAGGCCCTCAGTGGTTATGAATCCAGTTTTCTCACGATCAGCCTCATCTACTTCGATTTACCAGTATCCCGAGTACATGCCCATGGTTGAGAAAAACTTAGCCCGCTTCAGACAATCTAGTGTATCGTCAATTCGTAGAAGAGGGTAATCGTCCTTTTTAGTTATGTTATTAAGCTTCATGTAATCAACACAAAAGCGCCAACTGCCATCCTTCTTCCTGAAGAGAACCACTGGTAACGACCATGGGCTTAGCGAAGGTTGAATGATGTCATTCTTCATCACTTTCTCTAACTCGTCACGAAATATTCGACGTTCCGTTGACACACGGTATGCTGTCTGGCTTATGGGTTGATGGTCTCCAGTGTTAATCCGGTGCTTCACAGTTGATTTGACTAATTTGCTCTTCCCTTGTGGATTGAAGAGAACTCTTGAAGGATCGCAAATAGCTTCTTCCGTTGTTCCTTAGTGAGATCTGGTGATAGTCGAGCTAGAAGATATTGTCTCGTAGTGGTAGCGCTAATTTCGCCCACAGGCACGGCATGGGAGGTTTCTATGACGCTCAGTTGTTCTCCAATTAACGGCTCAGCGTTTGCTACGCACATGAGCCTTGGAAGGATTTGTTCTTAAATGAGACGATAGAGGCTGGGATGACCAAGTTATTCTTCAGTGGTATGCTTCTCTTACATTCCACTACAAGTCATCTAACAGACCCTAAATTTTCTTTTTCATTCTTCCGTATATTATTCTTGTCAGCAACTTGGATGCATGAGCTGTTATGCTGCTTGTGCGATAATTCCCGCACCTGTCAGCTCTTGAAGTCTTTGTGTGGTTGATGTTTTTCCGAAAGTCAGATGGTATGTCACCAGACTCAAGCAATCTACACACCAGTGTGAATAGTCGTTTTGTTGCCACTTCCCCCAATTATGTTAAAAATACTGATGAAATATTATCTATCCCTTCTGCCTTATTCGTTCTTAAGTCCTCCAAAGCTCTCTTAAATTCTGATTCTAATACTGGATCTCCTATCTTCTCGAAATCAACTCCTGTTCCTTCTTATATCACATCAGACATATCTTCCCCCTCATAGAGGCCTTCAATGTACTCTTCTCACCTATCCGCTCTCTCCTCTGCATTTAACTGTGGAATTCCCGTTGCGCTCTTAATGTTACCACCCTTGCTTTTAATTTCACCGAAGGTTCTTTTGATTTTCTCATATGCTGAGTCAGTCCTTCCGAAAATCATTTCTTTTTCGATTTCTTCACGTTTTTCATGCAGTGGATGGTGACTACAGTATTATAGTCACTGGGAAAACAAGGGAATCCTTGCAGAAAAATCAAATGAAACCTTCAAAGAAATTTACAACTGGTTAATAAGTGATACATGTACATTGGAGAAAAGAAAATTAATGCCATGAATTTTAGTATGAAGAGCGGAAAATGACACTGTCAAATTAAATGTAGGTGGCACCTTTATAGACTCCGTAACAAATGCAAAATTGATTTTATTTAATATTAATTCTCAGTTGAAGTGACGCAAACACACAAAGATATTTGCAAACAGAATGTCGTCAACTTGTTATGCCGGTAGAGTACTGTCATCGGTGTGTAACAGCTACCATCTTTTAGTTACATACTATCCACATTTACACTCAGTTCTTAGTTATGACATAATTTTCGGGAGAACAAATGCGCAAAATATGAACACAATTTTCAAACAGCAGAAAATGGCCATAAGACTAACAGCTGAAAGAAGCAGTTGAGATCATTGTAAATATTTCTTCAAAACACTGGGAATTTCAGCTGCACCGAGTGGGTGTATTTAGCAACCAGTTTTGCACATCTAAAGTAACATTGATAATTACTGCACAAACAACTGTGCCCATGGCCATGGGACAAGATCTAGACTGAACTTACACTTACTGGGGAAGAATAAACATAAAAAACTCTAAACAGTATTCTCTTATAAGGCATGAACCTGTACAATAAATTGTCAAGGGAGATTAAAGAAATTGCTGAAACAAACTTTTTAAAGGGCAGTTAAAAAGTACCTGTTAAGAATACATTCTATTCTTTGAAGGATTAGTTAGTCAACACTGAGTAGGGGGTAGTAAAAAATGTAAGACAAATGAGTAACAGAAACGACAATAAAGCATCTATCATTGCAACATCTGTCATTTCATGTAACATTTTCGCACTATATTTCTTCCTTCTTTTTCTTTTCTCGAAAAAGGTACACCCCGTACTATGCAATGTATAACACTGACACCTGATCCTCTTTGTGAGGATACAAAATGTCCGCTGATAGCTGATAGCGTGTGTAGCGTCATGAAATAATGTGCTTGTAGTGTGTGTAGTTTGTTCAGTGAGTGGGAGTGACAAATGAATGAACACTGCGGCATTAGCCTTTTATATAATTAAATAACTTATTTCTAAAACAGTATTCTACACTAGGGATAAACGGATTGGGGCAGCACTGTTTTTAACAGAATGGTCTTGTATTGGGGACGGTAGAGTTATCCTGATTTAAGTTTTCCGTAGTTTCCGTAAGTTACTTCCGGCAAATGCAAAGATCGTTCCTACTATAAGGCTACTGTCGATTAGCTGTCCTATCGTTGTGATGCTAGACCAGTAAGTGTGTAAATATCTGTGAAAGTGAATTACTTTATTGTTGTTCTTAAATTATAATACCAAGACGTGTACAATGTCCCTATAAAAATGACTGTCGGTGAGTAAAGCTACTACTAGTACCAGTACGTAAGTCTGATACCTCGGTAAAATAACCATTTATTTGAAAACGAAATTGACAAAATTGTAATTCAAATGTGGTGTGAAATGTGTTAAGATTGAGAGTACCACAAAAAGCACATAAAAAGTCGCTCCATAGTTATATGTGTTATTAATCAGTAGCATAATATTTATATATGTTTTCTTTGAATTACATAATTCAAATACGAGGGTAATCCCAAAAGGAAGGTCTCCTATTTTTTTATAAGACAGAACTCTGTTTCTGTGGCAGTTGGTCACACTGTTATGAAGAGTACTTCACACGCTGTGTGTAAACATGCGCACGCCGAGCTGAGGCGCTGTCTTGGCTTGGCAGCCGTTGAGAATGGAGCTCCCGTTTGATGCTACCGCCAAGTGCGAAATGCGCGCAGTTATTCGGTTTTTCAACGCAAAGAGCACTGCGCCGATTGAAATCCATCGCCAATTGACGGAAGTGTATGGGGAGTCGTGCATGGATGTCAAAAATGTTCGTAAGTGGTTTAGTGAGTTTGCAGCTGGTCGGACCGAAGTTCACGACGAACAAAGGAGAGGGAGACCGTCAATTTCTGAGGAGGCAGTGTTGAAGGTTGAGCAAAGTATGCGTGAAGATCGACAGATCACCCTAGATGATCTCTGCTCGTTGGTTTCTCAGGTTTCCCGAAGCACCGCTCACAGAATTTTAACGGAAACATTGAACTACCGGAAGGTGTGAGCAAGATGGGTGCCACGAATGCTGACTGAGGACCACATGCGGCAACGAGTTGATGCTTCCTGCGCATTTCTTCGCCGCCTTGCAGCCGAACAGTACAACTTTCTGGACTCAATTGTCACTGATGACGAAACCTGGGCATACCACTTTACACCTAAGACCAAGCAATAATCACGCCAGTTGCGGCATGCTTCTTCGCCAAAGCTGCGGAAATTCAAACAAACACAGTCTGCCAGTAAAGTTATGACAACCGTTTTTTGGAATCGGAAAGAGGTATTGTCGGTCGACTTTACGCCCACTGGGACCACAATTAACGCCGACAGGCACTGTGAGACTCTAAAAAAACTAAAACGGGCAATTCAGAACAGGAGAATAGGATGTTGAGCAAGGGCGTACACAAAGCTCGCCCACACATCACTCGGCAAACCGTTGCTCTCCTGCAACAGTTTCAGTCAAACATAATCACCCACCCACCCTATAGTTCTGACTTGGCGCCCAGTGACTATCACCTGTTCCCTAAGTTAAAAGAACATTTGGCAGGAAAGCGATTCAGCTTCGACGACGAGGTGAAAGAAGAGGTTCATAACTTTCTGAACAGCATGGCGGCAAGTTAGTATGACATGGACATACAAAAACTACCACAGTGTCTACAAAAATGCATCGACAGAAATGGTGATTATGTCGAAAAATATCTAAATGTTCAAGCTGTAAACTGATGTAAGCCATTGTAGAAATAAACAGGCCTATGTACTTACAAAAAAATAGGAGACCATACTTTTGGGATTACCGTCGTACATTGATATACTACCTTTTTTGTGATTGAAGAGAACCAGCAGATGTGGAGGCGACTGTAAAGTCTAAAAATGAACACCTTAGAAAAACTGAAGTACTTTTAGAGTAATCTCAAAGTAATTACTATGTAAATTTCAGTAAATGGGCATTTTCCAAATTGAACAGAGTCGACTGGAGAAAGTCAGCACTAATTAGCAGTGGGGAGGAGGCCGACCAGTTAATGTAGTCCATCCCATGTATCATGGTCTAGATGTTTCCGTGCATGGAGCAGCAGGCACGAGTCGGTGGCAGCGGAGGTCCCCTCGGGTCTTGTTAAATTTGTATTGTGAGGAGGATAGTAGAACTCTGTTTTTCAGCAAGTTGTTGCGTAGTCATGGTGCAGGACGTAAGTTATAAATGCAGCAGGTGAGTTAAAATGTACAGAGCAGTGTCAAAATTTCTGTATTTCTTTTTCGGCAGTTATTTTTGTCTGTATTTTTGCTATCACCAGGTTTTGGTAAAGATGTTACTGCAAGAGATAAACTGCGCGCATCTCTGAATTCGGGTTAAGTTTCGTCCGAATTTTCTTCAGACATCTGTGGGTTGGATTGTTTGGGGGGAAGAGACCAAACAGCGAGGTCATCGGTCTCATCGGATTAGGGAAGGATGGGAAAGGAAGTCGGCCGTGCCCTTTCAAAGGAACCATCCCAGCATTTGTCTGGAGCGATTTAGGGAAATCACGGAAAACCTATATCAGGTTGGCCGGACGCGGGATTGAACCGTCGTCCTCCCGAATGCGAGTCCAGTGAGAGACATTTCTGAAAACAGTTTATTTGGCTGTTCTACTTTGCAAAGCTTTCTGAAAGCTCATTCGCAAGCTGCTCTCTGTCACCCATATAACTTGTTAAATACACCGTGTCTGTGAATGTGTCGCAATTTAATGGATATACCCGTACTCCCGTGCATCAAAATCGTGAAGAAATATTAAACGGAGTCACTGCATGAGGATACGCACGAGAAATGAGTAGTCATGTATCATACGTTTTCATCGTTCTCCCTGGGCTTGGATGGCGTCTTCAGGTACAGCTGCCCATGCAGCTTCAACACGATACCACACTTCATCAAGAGTAGTGACTGACGTATTGTGACGAGACAGTTGCTCGGCCACCATTGACCAGACGTTTTCAGTTGCTAAGAGATCTGGAGTATGTGCTGGCCAGGGCAGCAGTCGAACATTTTCTGTATCCAGAAAGGCCCGTACAAGACCTGCAACATGCGGTCGTGCATTATCCTGCTGAAATGTAGGGTTTCGCAGGGATCTAATGAAGGGTAGAGCCACGGGTCGTAACACATCTGAAATGTAACGTCCACTGTTCAAAGTGCCGTCAATTCGAACAAGAGGTGGCCAAGGCCTGTAACCAATGACACCTCATACCATCACGCCGGGTGATACGCCAGTATGGCGATGACGAATACACGCTTCCAATGTGCGTTCACCGCGATGTCGCCAAACACGGATGCGACCATCATAATGCTGTAAACAAAACCTGCATTCATCCGAAAAAATGACGTTTTGCCATTCGTGGACCCAGGTTCGTCAATGAGTACACCATTGCAGGCGCTCCTGTCTGTGATGCAGCATCAAGGGTAACCGCTGCCATGGTCTCCGAGCTGATAGTCCATGCTGCCTGAAACGTCGTCGATCTGTTCGTGCAGATGGTTGTTGTCTTGCAAACGTCCCCATCTGTTGACTCAGGGACCGAGACGGGGCTGCCATGCGGGTAAGAGGCCTGTCATCTCGACTGCTAGTGATACGAGGCCTTTGGGATCCAGCACGGCGTTCCGTATTATCCTCCTGAACCCACCGATTCCATATTCTGCTAACAGTCATTGGATATCAACCAGCGCGAGCAGCAACGTCGCTATACGATAAACCGCAATCGCATTAGGCTACAATTTGACCTTTATCAAAGTCGGAAACGTGATGGTACGCATTTCTCCTCCTTACACGAGGCATCACAACAATGTTTCTCCAGGCAACGCCGGTCAACTGCTGTTTGTGTATGAGAAATCGGTTGGAAACTTTCCTCATGTCAGCACGTTGTAGGTGTCGCCACCGGCGCCAACCTTGTGTGAATGCTCTGAAAAGCTAAACATTTGCATATCACAGCATCTTCTTCCTGCCAGTTAAATTTCGCGTCTGTAGCACGTCATCTTCGTGGTGTAGCAATTTTAATGGCCAGTAGTGTATATGAGTAAATGAATGCTTATGGCTGAAAAACGACAGAATCTAGTATTCTGTCACTAGGAAGTGGAAACTGTATACGCTCCATAGAGAACTCTGTAATCGTACTATTATTTTGGTTTAGGCGTCCAGGAGGCTATATCGATTGAGAAGTTAGCCTTTTGTCAACCAACCCATGTCACAACCTGCCCCTGTCTCCCCTGCATTCCGCTGTTCACTATAGGCGTTGCTCTCAGACAGAAACTGTGCGACCACATGTCGTCTGAGATATTATTTATGAAACAGGGGCCAACGCTCGACACGTCAGCGACCCAATTACCGCCCCCGGCGCCGCACGTGTGGTTCGCGACGCAGGGAGGCGGCGCCGACGCGGAACAGCGGCGGCGCCTGCTTTGCATTCCTCCGTGTCTGGCTTTCATTCTCTGCGGGCCACTCATTGGCTATGGTAATGTATGAAAAGCAGAGAGCGCCGCGGCCCGGGTGCCGCGCCGGTGGCAGCGCTGGGGACGAAATTGAGGCGGACTTACACGGCGAATACATTACACGCGGCATTACCATAAGAATATTTTGCGCGAAGCGCGTGGACACACGCACACAAACAACATACGTCTGTGTGAGAGAGGAAACAGGCTGGAAAACGGACAAAGAAAAAGAAACAGAGGGCCTGTCACAAACACCACACGCAGAAAATTAACCACGCAACAGATTAGTGCGTTGATATCATTCAAATTAACTTCTTAATTGCATCTGATTACTTCAAGAAATGAGGCTAATAGTCTTTCTTCATTCCTTAAAGCACCACTAATAAGGTTTCAAGCAAATTGACTTCATTGGGTAATCAAAATTCTCTATAAGATTACGATAACAGCATCTTCCGCCCGTACATACCTAAGAACCAATCTTTTTCCATTCAGCAGTGAGAAAAAACCTCCTGATGAAAGCCATTTGCAATAGTGACCGGAACGTCGCAGAGTTTTACTCACTGACTATGCGGCCACATATCCCGAAGAATTTTGTTGACTATTAACTAAAGTTCCATTTGTTTTCTGGGTGAGTATAATGCTGGTTAGAAAACATATAGTTATAAAGACCGTGCTACTTTGAAGTAGTTTAGCCATTTAACAAAGTAATACATAATGTCTTCGTTCGAAGGACATGAGCAGAAGATCGGCTACAAGGTTTTATTGGACCAGCAAATCACTCTCAGGAGTAAAGATATCATCCATCAGTCTTATTCCCACAACTAAATACCAAGATTTGGATGTTATAGTTATTCGTGGAATGTCCAGTATCGATACACTGCTTAGAAACAGCACATCTTCGCTGAGTTCTCAGGCACACCTCTAATATCTTCAGAAAGTGGTGGATTTACCAAAAAGGTAAATGTGGGTCAATTGCGGCTGGATGCATCCAAATTTCATAATTAAAGAAGTTTCTAAGTTCGATGGAATGTATGTTTCGTTAAAAAAAATAAAGTTTTCGATAGTCTGTCACAAATTTAATGAGTACAGATAGAACACACCACTTCTGGAGAAAGGCTTGGAATTTGCACCTACTTTGAAGACGCTTATGAATATCAACTCTCATGAGCATAAATGAAGACGATGCTTGACGACGCACATTGTATTCGGAACGAAACGAAGAGCTTGTCAGATAATGTTCCTTCTGTAGATAAGAATTTGCAACTAAGAAAGCTCGCTTACATAATCTATGTGACGTTCCTCATACCGTGGTATTTCACAATGAAGGTAAAACCAACGTCTTCGTGACACGAAATGTATGCACTGAAAAGATGAACTGTTTTCTGAATGATTCTACATATTCGAGGATTCACTAAGGGTCTACCAAAACTGTTGAAAGAAAAATTGAGCCACACTTGACCTGCTCTTTCTTCTCTCGTGAAGCAGTAAAACTGAGGTACTGCTAGTGGTCGCTCGGGTGTGGTTGTTAAATTTATATAAAAATATGAAAGTGTTCCCTATCTGTGACGTACAGTAATTCATCACCCTCCAAAATAATGAACTTGGAGTCCTACAACTACTAAATGAGAAAATAATTGCAATTACTTTGATTTATTCTTATAACGTCATAGATAAACAATTGACAAACAATGAAAACACTAATGTAAAACACTTTGACGTATCTGAAAAAGAGGTTGCAGGAGGAGGGGGGGGGGGTGGAGGTTCTAATAATCACATAACTAAATTAATTGAAATCACAAAGTGCCCCGTTATTGCCATGATGTTAATTGAAAGACAGATATTACAACAGAATGAAATGTGTTGTGCCGGCCGCGGTGGCCGAGCGGTTCTAGGCGCTTCAGTCCGGAACCACGCGGCTGCTACGGTCGCAGGTGCGAATCCTGCCTCGGGCATGGATGTGTGTGATGTCCTTAGATTAGTTAGGTTTAGGGGACTAATGGCCTCAGATGTTAAGTCCCATAGTCCTTAGAGCCATTTGAACCATATTGAAATGCGTTGTACCGATGGTCTGAATTGAACAATTAAAAGTGCAAGTCTTCAATGCGAAGCTTGAAACGGGAGAAATGTTATAAAGTGACTTTAGTTTCCCTGCAAATCGCCTCTCTGTTGTGGCTCGATCTCACCATAGTTTTCTAGATGGAGGCTGCAGAATCAGTTGGACTAATGACCGTCGCTAACGGCAAATGCAAACCAGCCCGAATTTTCTCTACGTCCCTATATCAACTGTGGGGACGGTAGACAGGCCAGATGACGCAGTCACTGGAGAAGACTCTCGCAATGCCACGTCTTACGTCTCTTGGGCTTCGGATCTTCAGAGTGCTGACTAATCAAACTGCTTCTTAGAAAATGCTACTCCCCTTGCACTATCCTTTCTTCAGTTAACCGAAAAATATGATCTCACTCCCTCTCCGTCTCTCTTTGTCCACTGAGGCTGTCCTCATCAGCACAGCCAAGCTTCTCTGTCTAACCTTTTGTTTATTTAGTGAGGCAATCCCTGTGATCCTTGTATTGACTAAACATTTAGTTTTTTGTTAAATCAACACATCCAATTGCGTCTCACACTTTCGAAGCCCTAAAACTGTGGGTCCCCATTCCATTTTTGAGATGTTTATCTATGGTGTCCACTAATTTACGGAGAAAAACTTAGCTTTCTATTTTTACCCGGGACAATAGTGCCTTCTGCAAAACGTTTCTCCTCCCCCACTCTCTGGGGTTGTAATATGTTTTGCAGCAGGGTTTCATGCGCTACATGAGATTCTATCTATGTTTGTCCACGGTGCTTGGACGCCTTGATGTGGTAAATGCAAAGAGTTGTGTGGCACATGGGCTACTGACGTGCGCCTCTCTCGGGTGCCCTTCCACGAAATGGCTTGGAGAGAAATGGCCTACATTTACTCCCCTGGCAACCTGTGTACTTCTGTACCATTCAGAATACTTTCAACATCCTCTCATTTATATAAGGCACGCATGTCTGAATCAAGAGTAAATGAGGAGTTAGGTTACAGTATTCAGTTGCCGACAACCACTAGTATTGTGCTTTACCACTTTTTTCGCTGTTGATTAAATGTTCTGATTAAATGTGTCTTCCTTTATGACTTCATATATGTTACGTGACTGTTTCCAGAAAAACGTTAATGTAACAGTATCATAATTCAATAGCACCTATATTTTGTGATCGTCAAAAAATATGTAATATACAAGGATCATGGTGATTAACACGAAGAACCGTAAGAAATGTGCAAGAGAATTATCCTAATAGCAGAGAGAGCAGAAGAGCCTTGGGGGTAAACCCCGAATTTTCTAGCAAGTTTCCAAGTTGTTTCGTTAGTCACCAAGATTCATCTCGGCGATTCATTGTCACTAATCGGCAGTAGAATAGATTTTGATGTTATTGTTTCCACATGCGCTTACCTTTAACTTTTTATGTATCCAGGAAAATTTTACTTATACTTACAATATCACAACTTTTTTTCTATTCTGGAAATTTCTCTCTCTTTGTTCACAGCATCTTCTAGATCGTTATCCATGTAGAAAGACAACGGCTGTGGTTTATACACGATGGGACACTGAGGCGTAGTGCCGTATACCGTTCCTGCCCTGGAGGCGGTTAAGTGGGAGATGTGTCTCAGAGTTGGATAGTCAGACATGGTGACGCGAGACTGGACGCCCACGTAGTTTATGTATCATTGGATAGGGGATTGATTTATTTTCGATTGTGCCCACTAGAGTGCACTAAAGTAATAGAATGTTTTTCATAAACTGTTCTAGTATTTTCATAAAGTGTTATTATGTCTTTTTGTGTAGGTAAAATGTTATAAATGTGTTTTAGCAGTATGAATGATGTGTGAGTGTGGTTTAAGGTTAATATGAAGATAATTGTTTAACGAGTTATGTAGTGGCATTTAGTGTGGGAACATTTCGAAAAAGTATGGATGTGGACAAAGGGGATTTTTGTAGAATAGATTTGTAAAGTAAGTTTATGGTAAAGGGAAAGTTAATTCAGGTATAAATAACAATAGTAAATAACTTTATGCATAAACAAAACTTCAGCATATTAGATAATTACGTCGGTAAAAAGTGCAGTCGTTAGGTTTACTATTTTGCGATTGGTTATGGATGAAAAGCGCGGACTGACGCGGGAGAACGTTGTTTTGCTATTGGGTGTTGAGTAAACCGACCAATGGTAAAGCAATATTCTTCGCGCGCCTTTCTCTGCTGGTAGAGAAGACTTAGAGTATTCTAGAGAGGAGTGGGAACCCAGCCATAAAACAGTTCGGACGTGTGTAGTAGTAGTTCCGATGGAAATGATAAGTTGCCGGATCTAGCAGTGTTTCATACATCAAAAGTGTTGTAAAGTGACGGCATAATTATTCCGACGGGGGTGTAGAAATTTCGGAATTTTTAAGTGAATTTTGTGACGAGAAAAGACATAAATTCCGCTTGGCGTATTTAGCAGGTCGGTGGCTAAAAACTGTGACTGCATTAGGTACCGACAGACTTAATATTTGGCGAACATTCTCAACCAAAAACAATACGTATTTTTGTAGCTGTTACGTTTTCGGGAAATGCAACACCATAAACTTGCTAACGTGAGTGAAAGGGATAGTGAGTGACTGCGTTAAGACTAGCACGGGCTTGGCAGTGATACCTATTCACCTAAGTTTCAGAGTATAATAATTAAGGAAAAAATTTCCAACCTTTCATTTCGTGTGAAAACTTTCTCCCGAAACGTAGATTTAGTGACTTTAATTGCAGCCTGGTTCATGTCGAAGTACAGTAGGTTTCGCTCGGCTTCCCTACTGATGATCTGCTGAGACAATGTTCACAGGTAGGTGAAGGTTCGTCGTAAAGGGACGGAAGGAACCGCGCCGCCACAACACCATCCGGTTTTCTATGAATCGTGAGACAGCACCTCACCGCAGCGTATCATGGGTAATGAATTGGTCGAGGAGATCCAGTAGCATGACATCCTCGTTCTCCGTACCTGAATCCGTTAGATTTCTCGCTATGAGGAACGGTCTCAGGCTGCATTTCGTAAGTCACCGTCTTTATCTTTTATCACTGTGAAATTTCGTTTAATGTTCCTATGGCCACGACGATTAATCGAACAGTTACCATATCTACTCATTTACCTTACATGTGGAACATCCTTTGCAATTCTGATGTTATCAGGGACAAAGTACAAGGAGCGAAAGGTTGTTACCTTTTACTGGTAACAGGGGAAACTCCCTATCCCACCCCCTCGTATTTAGTGGAAAGATGCCCCAGTGGGTAGCCCGTCAAAAACTGAAAGAGACAAACCTGAAACTGAAATGTGAAAAAAAGCACAATAAAAACAGTGAACGGTCCAAACTAACAAATGAATATCGAGAGACGTTAAACAGCTGAGGCGTCGTGGTTACGTGATTGAGGTGTTTGTATATAGATCGGACGAGCTGTGTTCGAAACTCCCTCGTCATTCTATTTTTATTTGTTTATTTTTTTCACAACATTATGAAATGTCCGTCCGGTGACTGAAATGTTGGTTCTCCTTCTGCAGCCTTTGCAGTTGTCATACTATACACTGGTTATAGAATATGAGTCACATGGTAAGAATACGTTACCGTCACAAATTAATGTGATGAGTAGTGAGAGCAGGCGAGATACCACATAGACGTCTCATAGAAATGAAAACAACAAATAAACGGGAGTGAATTACGTTACAACAAATGAATTCAGGGGCCAAAACTTCCAAACCGGAACGCAACTTCAAAACCGTTAAAAACATATGTTTTGACAGAGCACAGAAAAACTGTGTGATTGTGAAACCATTGCATTCATGTGTTGCAGCTTATGTGATAAACTGTTATGTTTTCATAATTTCCTTGGGAGTAATCACATTCACATCATGTAAACACATGCATCGGGCAAGGAGGCATAGCTCATTCATTTACCAGGCGCACAAATTCCTATCACATGAACACATGTACTGTCACTAATGTTGTGTATGGCACACTAGAGGCGTTTTCCGGTGTAGGATTCGGTTGACTTGTCGCCTTGTCATCAAGCGTTTACAGTTCCCATTCCAATGCCACTTCGTTTCAGCAGAATCAACTGTCGTTATAGATCCCTACCTCACACCTCGCTGTTTCAAATACAGCGGGAAAAAAATTAACGCGAGAGAGGTTTGACGATGGCTCGCCCAGGCGGCAGTCTAACATCGTGACCACTTATCCACGACGCCGTTGCTCTTTGTGACTACTCTATACTGCACTTTTTCTCTTTAAACAGTTCATTGTTCCTAATTCGCTTTTTTTCGCAGTTCAGTACACCTTCTTCCTGTTGTCATGCTTGTCCATGCTGTGTTCAGTATTTGACGGGCTGTCCGATGGGCCGTCTTACCACTAAATTTGAGGCGGTGCTATGGGGAGTTTCTCTTTAAAGATAAGTGTCTTTGTACAGGGTGGTCCATTGATCGTGACCGGGGCAAATATCTCACGAAATAAGCGTCAAACGAAAAAACTACAAAGACAGAAACTTGTCAAGCTTGAAGGGGGAAACCAGATGGCGCTATGGTTGGCCCGCTATATGGCGCACCCATAGGTCAAACGGATATCTACTGCGTTTTTTTGAATAGGAACCCCCATTTTTATTACATATTCGTGTAGTACGTAAAGAAATATGAATGTTTTAGTTGGACCACTTTTTTCGCTTTGTGATAGATCGCGCTGTAATAGTCACAAACATATGGCTCACAATTTTAGATGAACAGTTGGTAACAGGTAGGTTTTTTTTAAATTAAAATACAGAACGTAGGTGCGTTTGAATATTTTATTTCGGTTGTTGCAATGTGATACTTGTACTTTTGTGAACTTATCATTTCTGAGAACGGATGCTGTTACACTGTGATTACCTGTAAATACCACATTAGTGCAATAAATGCTCAAAATTATGTCCGTCAACCTCAATGCATTTGGCAATACGTTTAACGACATTCCTCTCAACAGCGAGTAGTTCGCCTTCCGTAATGTTCGCACATGCGTTGACAATGCGCTGATGCATGTTGTCAGGCGTTGTCGGTGGATCACGATAGCAAATATCCTTCAACTGTCCCCACAGAAAGAAATCCTGGGACGTCAGATCCGGTGAACGTACGGGCCATGGCATGGTGCTTCGACGACCAATCCACCTGTCATGAAATATGCTACTCAATACCGCTTCAACCGCACGCGAGTTATATGCCGGACATCCATCATGTTGGAAGTACATCGCCATTCTGTCATGCAGTGAAACATCTTGTAGTAACATCGGTAGAATATTACTTTGGAAATCAGCATACATTGCACCATTTAGAATGCCATCGATAAAATAGGGGCCAATTATCCTTCCTCTCATAATGCCGCACCATACATTAACCCGCCAAGGTCGCTGATGTTCCACTTGTCACAGCCATCGTGGATTTTCCGTTGCCCAGTAGTGCATATTATGCCGGTTTACGTTACCGCCGTTGGTGAATGATGCTTCGTGGCTAAATAGAACGCGTGCAAAGAATCTGTCATCGTTCCGTAATTTCTCTTGTGCCCAGTGGCAGAACTGTACACGACGTTCAGAGTCGTCGCCATGCAATTCCTGGTGCATAGAATTATGGTACGGGTGCAATCGATGTTGATGTAGCATTCTCAACACCGACGTTTTTGAGATTCCCGATTATCGCGCAATTTGTCTGCTACTGATGTGCGGATTAGCCGCGAGAGACACCTACTTGGGCATCATCATTTGTTGCAGGTCGTGGCTGACGTTTCACATGTGGCTGAACACTTCCTGATTCCTTAAAAAACGTAACTATCCGGCGAACGGTCCGGACACTTGGATGATGTCGTCCAGTATACGGATCAGCATACATAGCACACGTCCGTTGGGCATTTTGATCACAATAGCCACACATCAACACGATATCGACACTTCCGCAATTGTTAAACGGTCCATTTTAACACGAGTAATGTATCACGAAGCAAATACCATCCGCACTGGCGGAATGTTACGTGATACCACGTACTTATACGTTTGTGACTATTAGAGAGCCATCTATCACTTAGCGAAAAAGTGGTCCAACTAAAACATTCACATTCTTTACGTACTGCACAAATATGTAATAAAAATGGGGGTTTCTATTTTAAAAAATCGCAGTTGATACCCGTTTGAGCTATGGCAGTGCCATGTAGTGGGCCAACCATAGCGCCATCTGGTTTGCCCCTTCAAGCTAGACGATTCGCGTTCTTTGTAGTTTTTTCGTTTGATGCTTATTTCGTGAGATATTTGGCCCGATCACTATCAATGGACCACCGTGTATATGAGGCGGTCAAAAATTTTTCTTTCGAAAGCCATACAGTCCAGAATCTGTATGCCAATCAAGCACAATCGCTGTGAGCGTTGAGGCAATCATCCCACTGACGCACCAGGCTGAAGATACACCTTTGGTTTAACACTGTGTGAAGCAGTCAGTAACTGCCTGCTGCACATCCTCGTCCAACAGGAATCGTCGACCATTCAAGGCTTTTTTAAGGGACCGAGGGCGTGATGATCACATGGGGAGGGATCAGGACCACAGGGCGGGTGCTCGAGTGTCTCCTACATGAGTAAAAAAATGGTTCAAATGGCTCTGAGCACTATGGGACTTAACATCTGTGGTCATCAGTCCCCTAGAACTTAGAACAACTTAAACCTAACTAACCTAAGGACATCACACACATCCATGCCCGAGGCAGGATTCGAACCTGCGACCGTAGCGGCCACGCGGTTCCAGACTGAAGCGCCTAGAACCGCACGGCCACCCCGGCCGGCTTCTACATGAGTAACTTCTGCATTATGACATTTGGGATATGGGAAGTGTGTTATCATGAAGCAGCATCAAACCTTTGCTGCAATTTTCCCCGGCTTTTCACCTCAGTTGCCCATTACAAATTCTTCATTCTCCGAAGGATGTCTACCGATGTTTATCCTTCTACAGCCAAGAAAAAAACAGCAGCACTTTGGCCCTGTTTGGACGACTTTTTTAATAACGTCAACATAGTTCACGCTTCCGCATTTACCGCACACACGTCGGGAAGAGGAGGATGTCCTATTGTCTACATGTCGGTGCTTGCATGCCCTCATCAGAGTCGCGATACGTTGCACATACGCTGCACCAACGCTGTCAAACCAAAACTTTCTAATCGCCAATTATACTGCTTAGCTGGGTGGTAACGTGGTTTTTTCCCATGCACTGGACGCGGGTTCGACTCCCGGCCGGATTGGATATTTTTCTCTGCTCGGAGACTGGGTGTTGTGTTGTGTTGTCCTCATCATCGGCAGGAAGTCGCCCAATCTGGCGCCGAATGAAATAAGACCTGCACTTGGCTGCCGAACCCGCCTGGTACCTCCCGGCCAACAATGCCATACGATCATTTCATATTTTTCATTTTCAAAGAGCCACAAAAACCAGTAAGATTATGATAACAGCCTCTTCCGCCAGTATATAAGAACCAGTACTTTTCTTGCTTATTCAAGCCATGCTGCCACGGGATGACAGGTCTGCAACTGTTCATTACTGAGGAAATTGGATATTTTTTTTATTTCGTCTGTCTCAGTTGCCTTCATATAAAATTCAGTTGTGGTGGTTATCGGTTTTCAAACCACAGCCTAAAAATTACAAAGTAAATGTCTTACAATAATGTGTACAATCTGTATGTACGTCCATATCATAGGTACTCATATGCCTATAGATATACCTTGCTATGATACACATGTGGCTTCCTATTAGTTTTCTATGGTGCTGCCGCAACCACTGTGATTTTATTGATAAGATTTTAAATGTAAGGAAATATGAAATTTACATAATAGAAAACGCTAACAATTTTGTTTTACGAAATAACGTGGTATTCAAACGAAAATATGTTACACATTACACTAAATGTTAACAATTTTTTGCAAAATTACATAGCGTCCAAAAGGAACTTTCAAAGTCAGGAGGCGACTTTTCTCATTCTGGTGTCGGGTTCGATTCCCGGCCGGGTTGCGGATTTTCTCTGTCCGGGGACTGGGTGTTTGTGTTGCCGTCATCATTTCATCATCATCATCATCATTCGTGACAGTGGCTATATTAGACTGTGTACAAAAATTGGACTGTGTAAAAATTGGGACTTCGTACGGACACTGATGACCGCGCAGTTGAGCGTCTCACAAACCAAACATCATCATCATCATTCAGACCATTACTAAGATAATTATCTTAGTCAAAGAACTGGAGAAAATCGTTGACTAAAAGTACCGCACGCCACGGAAAGAAGATACACGATGGGTTTAGAAATCTGTATCCGGAATGCGAATAAAGTTCAAACAAGGGAGCAGAACTACAGGACTTTGTCTCCACTAACAACACTGATGCAATTTTACTAACGGAAACACATATCACCACGTCGAAAATTATCGAACTGCGGGATATAACAGGTTACGGAACGGACAGACAAAATAGAAGAGGAGGTAGGTCGGCAGGTTTCCTCCGCAACAACATCACGCATCGGAAAGAAAGACTGCGACTATTACAACATCTTGAGACAACGGCAGTAACCATCTGGATAAGAGAGCACGTAACATTGGTAGCGGCTTATTTAAGACCAAATACCCAGCCAATATCTCAAGACCTATGGATGATACTTCACAGTTTCGAGAAAGTATTTATCGGTGGAGACCCCAACGCAAAGAACCCGACATGGCACCCAGCAGAATCAATCCGAAGGGGACAACTGTTGACCTTGGGGGAAGGCCTCGACGCCATCATATGAGGACCACTCAAGCCTACCTATAGTCTAATACAAACTAATCATCGACTGATTTATTGCACATACGATACTTAAGGGCATAGACGGTGATCCCGAGTTGACAACACTGGTGGATCTTTCTTCCGATCACCACTCAGTAATTGGAAAAATTCAAAGAGCTATAAAACACCCACAACGTTGGATAACGAATGATACTGATTGGAACAGATTCAGCAGATATAGAACAACGACGTCAGACCAACTACTAGCATCGCAACTACAGAAGACATAGATACAGCTATTGACTACCTCACTGAAAAGATACTAAAGGTGATCAGGGAGGCCAGTAATATTACACTCCTGGAAATGGAAAAAAGAACACATTGACACCGGTGTGTCAGACCCACCATACTTGCTCCGGACACTGCGAGAGGGCTGTACAAGCAATGATCACACGCACGGCACAGCGGACACACCAGGAACCGCGGTGTTGGCCGTCGAATGGCGCTAGCTGCGCAGCATTTGTGCACCGCCGCCGTCAGTGTCAGCCAGTTTGCCGTGGCATACGGAGCTCCATCGCAGTCTTTAACACTGGTAGCATGCCGCGACAGCGTGGACGTGAACCGTATGTGCAGTTGACGGACTTTGAGCGAGGGCGTATAGTGGGCATGCGGGAGGCCGGGTGGACGTACCGCCGAATTGCTCAACACGTGGGGCGTGAGGTCTCCACAGTACATCGATGTTGTCGCCAGTGGTCGGCGGAAGGTGCACGTGCCCGTCGACCTGGGACAGGACCGCAGCGACGCACGGATGCACGCCAAGACCGTAGGATCCTACGCAGTGCCGTAGGGGACCGCACCGCCACTTCCCAGCAAATTAGGGACACTGTTGCTCCTGGGGTATCGGCGAGGACCATTCGCAACCGTCTCCATGAAGCTGGGCTACGGTCCCGCACACCGTTAGGCCGTCTTCCACTCACGCCCCAACATCGTGCAGCCCGCCCCCAGTGGTGTCGCGACAGGCGTGAATGGAGGGACGAATGGAGACGTGTCGTCTTCAGCGATGAGAGTCGCTTCTGCCTTGGTGCCAATGATGGTCGTATGCGTGTTTGGCGCCGTGCAGGTGAGCGCCACAATCAGGACTGCATACGACCGAGGCACACAGGGCCAACACCCGGCATCATGGTGTGGGGAGCGATCTCCTACACTGGCCGTACATCACTGGTGATCGTCGAGGGGACACTGAATAGTGCACGGTACATCCAAACCGTCATCGAACCCATCGTTCTACCATTCCTAGACCGGCAAGGGAACTTGCTGTTCCAACAGGACAATGCACGTCCGCATGTATCCCGTGCCACCCAACGTGCTCTAGAAGGTGTACGTCAACTACCCTGGCCAGCAAGATCTCCGGATCTGTCCCCCATTGAGCATGTTTGGGACTGGATGAAGCGTCGTCTCACGCGGTCTGCACGTCCAGCACGAACGCTGGTCCAACTGAGGCGCCAGGTGGAAATGGCATGGCAAGCCGTTCCACAGGACTACATCCAGCATCTCTACGATCGTCTCCATGGGAGAATAGCAGCCTGCATTGCTGCGAAAGGTGGATATACACTGTACTAGTGCCGACATTGTGCATGCTCTGTTGCCTGTGTCTATGTGCCTGCGGTTATGTCAGTGTGATCATGTGACGTATCTGACCCCAGGAATGTGTCAATAAAGTTTCCCCTTCCTGGGACAATGAATTCACGGTGTTCTTATTTCAATTTCCAGGAGTGTACATCCGAAAGAACATACACCATATTCATATAAGTATATAGAATGTTCAGATTTGTGTATGAAACCCACTGCTAGAAACCATATTTAATATATCAAACAAGGTCCTTTCCCTCTTTTACCAAGCAGGCACTAAATATCATCCAGTGCATTATGACGGAGCGCCCGACAACGATCCAGATATACGCTGAAGTATCCAAATCCATCGAATGAACAGGATTTGCATAATTCTCTCCCACTTTGGAAACTGAACTATGTACAAGCTTTTCCCTAATATGAAAAGCATTACGACCGAGGCTCTAGGAATAAGAAAGGCTCTCAGATATGCGTTACTTAATTTCAACGGTATTCTGATTGCATATTTGAGTCATCAGTTTTCTGACTGGTTTGATGCGGCCCACCATAAATTTCTCTTCTTTACCAATCTCTTCATCTCAGAGTAACATCAATAGACCCGGTGAAGGGAACACAGCTTATAAAGACCATTTCTGAATTAGGACTGAAGGAGAAGAGTAATATTGTTCTAGATGTAATAAGAAAGTGCTTCGGGAAGAAACTAAAAGTAGCGTATCCGAAGACTGCTGCTATCTCGCTAATGCACGTACATCAGTCAGAGATCCATAAGTATAAAAACAGGAGTTTCTCGCTTGTGTATCCGCCGAACCGAATCCACACTTTCTCATTTCTTTTTATGGTATCCTGTGCTTCTTCTTCATTTCCCTAATTGATGTACACGCCGATAAGTAAACGACGAATTATAAACACAAGGGTTGTTTCAGTTCAGTTAAAGACCAAATCATCTGATTGTTGTTTTCGGAAGTGAGGTAACGAAATACTTCAATAAAGGATCTACACGAGCCTGTCAGAGTGACGAATACACTTGCCAGATGGAGGTCCACTAAGCGGTGCACCAACTCTAAGAAGACTAACCTCACTAGACACTCTTAAGAATAACATCTCTCAATTTCAAGTCCGTCTGAGATCCTTGTCGAACGAGAATGATTAAAAATACTGAAAGGGCTTATAATCGAGTTGCGGGTTTCAAGGAGGTTTTTTTAAAAACAAAAATTGCATGGGAGCAGTATAAAAATACGAGAATACGTCTTCATGGATGTAAAATGCAAAAAAGTACAAATTTCCACGGCTGGACAGGTTAAAATTATCACAATGGCCCAGTTTATTATGCCGTGGACTACTCGGATCTGTTAGATAACTTTGCTTCGAAACCAGAAACTCCCGCCATCCCTTGGAGAGGTCTTCCGCATAATGGGGCGAAACTTTTGGTTAATCTAACAGATCTCAGAAAATCACGGCGAAATAGCCCGGAAATTTTAGAAATTTTATTCTTCACAGATGATTTACTTACTCCTTCAAACATACTAGGCAAGAGAAAGTGAAAAAATTGTGGATATCTACAAAAAACTCGTATTTTCGTTCATCATCCTTTTATACCGAGCGAGGTAGCCCAGTGGTTAGCACACTGGACTCGCATTCGGGAGGACGATGGTTCAAAACCCGCTTCCGGCCATCCTGATTTAGGTTTTCCATGATTTTCCTAAGTCGCTTCAGGCAAATGCCGCAGTGGTTCCTTCGAAAGGGCACAGCCGATTTCCTTCCCAATTCTTCCCTAAAACGATGGGACCGATGACCTCGCTGCTTGCTCTCCTCCCCAAATCAACCAACCAACCATCCTTTTGTAAAAGAGGGAAATCTGCTGAACAGATTGTCTGCACTACAATTCTCCGCGGTCTCTGGGTTATCGCTGCGGGGTGTGGGATCCGTACAAGATAGGATTGATGGAGAGCATCGAAAAAGTTCAAAGAAGGGCAGCTCGTTGTGTACTATAGCAAAAAAGGCGAGAGACTGTCACGGATATGATACGCGAGTCATTAAAACAAGGGCATTTTTCGTTGCCGTGAGATTTTTCACAAAATTTCAGTCACCAACTTTCTTCCTCCTATCGCAAAAATATTTCTTCCACATGCTAGTCGAGAGTGTAACTGTAGAGAAATAATCTCAAAGTGGTTCGACGATGCGCTCTCTGCCAAGCAGTTAGGAGTCAATTGCAGGGTAATAATACAGGTGCAAAAGCAGTGTTAACAGGTACCAGGAATCGCTTTAGCACGTAGCCCGCAGTTACCTCAGAAAAATAAACTGCGAAGCAGTAGCAGATAAGTCGTAAGGCCTAACTCGAACTGGCTAACGACTTCGTTCCTTGGAAAAACAAGAGGTGCATATTAAAGTCGACTAACAGCGTCAGGTCAGCTGCCTCAAAAAAGCAGCAAATGTCATCCGTGGTGGTACGACCCCGTGCGTGCACGCATGACCTTAAAACAACCCCTATCGCTCCGACCACACGCCAAGAAACAATCTGCGGCGTATTACGTAGAGGGTACGCCGAAACTCTCTGAGTCAAGGCCGTACCCTGGGAAACACAACAATTTCCCTTTCTTGCCTGTGTCCTGACTTCAAATCACACAGAGGTCGTTAAGGACCGAGTTAAGCCAGCACAAAGACTTCACGGAAACGATCACGCTCTTTTTCGCTGAGCTTGTTGCTGAGAACTGGCAGACCCAGAACTGTAATGTCAAAGAAGTAGACACTAGGCACGACATCACAGGGGGCTACCCCATCCCACTGCAACTTCTTTTGTTTGTCAAAACTAATTTTGAAACACACCCTTTGCCATATTTTAGTTGCAACGCAGTCCACAGCCAAAAGAAATTTTCTAAATGACAATAAAGTGCCATGCTGGCTGCCCCTTCCTTGGATTAAAATATTGCACACAGTAGTGAAGAAGACAAAATAAAAGTACATTTAACCCAAGTAGCTTCAGGAAATCTGACACATTTTTGTCATTAACTACATCCATTGCCCCAGAATAACAATCCCCGAATCACTTGTAAGTAGGGTGTTTAGGTTTTTATGTTGGTAACGCCACGTAGCGCCCTGTATGAAAATCACTGGCTGTGCTATGTGCAGTCTGTGGCTGGTTGGCATTGTTTCAATATTCGCTATTGTAGTGTTGGGAAGTTGGATGTGAACAGCGTGTAGCGTTGCGCAGTTGGAGGTGAGCCGCCAGCAGTGGTGGATGTGGGGAGAGAGATGGCAGAATTTTGAGAGCGGACGATCTGGACGTGTGTCCATCAGAAAGAGTAAATTTGTAGTACTGGATATCATGAACTGATATATATATATATGGCTCTGAGCACTATGGGACTCAACTGCTGATCAGTTCATGATATCCAGTACTACAAATTTACTCTTTCTGATGGACACACGTCCAGATCGTAAAACTTTTGAACATTATTAGGGTAAATACATTGTTTGTTGTCTATCAAAATCTTTCATTTGCTAACTATGCCTATCAGTAGTTAGCACCTTCAGTAGTTAGAATCTTTTATTTAGCTGGCAGTATTGGCGCTCGCTATATTGCAGTAGTTCGAGTAACGGAGATTTTTGTGAGGTAAGTGATTCATGAAAGGTATAGGTTATTGTTAGTCAGGGCCATTCTTTTGTAGGGATTATTGAAAGTCAGATTGCGTTGCGCTAAAAATATTGTGTGTCAGTTTGGTGTTGATCAGGATAAGTAAAGAGCGAAATGTCTGAGTACGTTCAGTTCTGCTCAGCTGTTTGAAAATCAAATAACGTAAGGGGTATCCAAGCACAGTAATTCATAAATTTTTCTAAGGGGAGGTTTCACACTAACATATGAATTGTTTATTTATCCGAAGCAATCTAACAAACCTAATATCTCAGTAACAGAGACATACACTATCTCATCAAGTGTGGACATTAAAATGAGTGTCTCCATCCCTTCTGACATATTGAGCGTTGTTAGGGGCACTTTCAATGCGGTATATGAATGTTTCTGGAGCAATAGCATTCCATTTTTCCTCGGCAGCTGAAACTAGAGAATGTAGTGATGTTGACCGCTGGGCTCAGAGGTGAAGTCAATGCTCTTTTTGTTTTTGTCATCAGTCTTCTGACTGAGTGGCCTGACTGACTGGCTTGCAACGAATTCCTCTTCCATGCCTACCTTCTCTTCTCAGAGCAGCACTCAACAAACATCCTATCATCTTGTGGGATTGGTCCCTTTTGTATAAACCGATTAATTTTCCGGATTATAGGTATAAAAAGTCTGAAACAAAAGGATCCACTCCAATGGCAATAAAAAAGAGGAAGTCCAGTTGTTCTCATTTGTAACTATAAGTGTTGTAAAAGCTGATTATTTTTACTTTAAATAAAGTTATAATCGTTGATTTTAAAAGAAAGAATAAAAATGAGCTTCGGGCCTAAAGGTCACAAATGGTTAATTGCGCCCTTAGTGGCGTGTGCCGCCGGCCGAAGTGGCCGTGCGGTTAAAGGCGCTGCAGCCTGGAACCGCAGGACCGCTACGGTCGAAGGTTCGAGTCCTGTCTCGGGCATGGATGTTTGTGATGTCCTTAGGTTAGTTAGGTTTAACTAGTTCTAAGTTCTAGGGGACTAATGACCTCAGCAGTTGAGTCCCATAGTGCTCAGAGCAATTTGAACCATTTTTGGCGTGTGCCCGTGTATGTAGTGAATGTTCACGCAAAAGAAATTATTTCGTAAAAAGTTAATTAGACTTCGAATTAAGATGCAGGCTCGATTTTTAATAATAATAATAAAACAACTACCAATAGTGTGGTTACAACACTCGATCACTGCATCACCAAACAAGTCACTTCTAAATCAATTTAAATGGCTGGAAACAATTGAATTACTCAACTAAAACAGGATAACCGAGAGGGTTGCGGTTTTACAATATAAAAAAATGTTTTAAATGCAATACTTCAATTGTTATTGGCAAAAAGATATAGCTAATACACCTTATATCCTTATCGTGTCACTGCCATAACAAGAAGATAATCTCGTGTAGTTTTTCATAGATAAAACAATTACAATTATTGGAGAACGAAGATTGGCATAATATCAATGCGTTTTTCTTTTCATAAGTACAACAAAAAAACAGTTTTTTGCTGTTCATTCAATGGAATTGGCATTTTCTCACAAACATTTTAATTGAAAGAATATTAGTAATTGTTATGTGGTGGGCCACAAGCAGCAATATCACTTGACATTATTATTATCGTGTCCCTTAAGGATGACTCAATCGGGCAGAAAAGTTCACCCTTGCGTCTTTATCAAAAGATATGTTATACAGTCCCCTCAAATGATTAAGGCAGAATTTATTAGTGTAACCTGGCTTCCAGCATTCGATTACACGTTATTTACTTCAATTGTTACCAGAAACCTTGGAAACATAGATATAGATAGAAACATAGATTATAGATTTTGCGCTTATCTGCTCTTTCTATCTTCGGATTTGTATGGATGACTTTTTTTTTCGACATTCTCATGGTACGTCGCCAGTCTCCTAGATTCCACACACCAGCTTGAATAGTCAGTTGGTTGCCACTTAACACAGCGATTTTAGAAATTCCGAAGGGATGTTATCTATACCTTCTCTGTTATTTGATCTCAAGACTTCCAAAGTTCTTTTAAACTCCGATTCTAATACTGGATCCCCCGTGTCGTTCACATCGCTTTCAATTTCTTCTTCTATTACGTCATCAGATAAGATCTCCCTCTCATAGTGGCTTTCAAGTACTCTTTCCACCTTTCCGCTCTCTCCTCTGCATTTAACAGTGGAGTTCCGACTGCGTTCTTAATGTTGCCGTCCTTATTTTTAATTTCACCGAAAGTTGTTTTGACATTTCTATACGCTGAGTCAGTCCTTCCGACGACCATTTCTTTTTCTATTCCTTCTCACTTTTCTTGCAGCCATTTCGCCTTCGCGTCCCTACAGTTTCTATCTAATGCGATCTTAAGTGATTTATATTTATGTAGACCTTTCCACCCCTGAATATTTTTGTGCTTCCTGATTTTAGTCGATTAACTGAAACATTTCTTCTGTCACCCATGTTTTTTTCGTAGTTACCTTCCTTGTACTTATGTTTGTCTGTCCACAATTTGTGACTGCCCTTTTTAGATATGTCCATTCGTCTTCATCTGAACTGCCTACTGTGGTACTGCTTATCACATCTACATCTACATCTACGTAGATACAGCGCAAGACACCGTACGGTGCGCGCCAGAAGGTACGCTGTACCACTTCTAGTCATTTACTTTCCTCTTCCACTTGTAAACAGGGCGCGAGAAAAACGACTGTCCCTATGCCTCCGTATGAGCCCTGAGTTCTCGTACCTTATCTTCATGGTCCTCAGCGCAATGTACGTATGTTGCTGGGGATAGGATCATTGGCATCAGCTTCAAATGACGGTTCTCTAAATTTAATCAATAGTGTTTCTCGAAAATAACCTTCCCTCCAGGGATTCCCATCTGAGTTCCGAAGCATTCCGTAATACTTTCGTGTTGTACGAACCTGCCGGTAACAAATCTAGCAGCCCGCCTCTGGATTGCTTTGATGTCTTCCTTCAGTCCGACCTGGTACGGATCCCAAACACTCGAGCAGTACTCAAAAAAAGGTCGCACTAGCTCCCTATATTCAGTCTCCTTTAAAGATGAATCACACTTTCCTAAAATTCTCCCAATAATTCTAAGTCGACCATTTACCTTCCCTAGCACAGTTCTCACATTCTCGTTCTATTTCATATCGTTTTTTAACGTTACGACCAGATATTCAAACAACTTGACTCTGTCAAGCTGGACACTAGGAATACTGTACCCGAACATTGCAGTTTTGTTCTTCCTACTCATCTGCATTAACTTACATTTCTCCATATTTAGAGCTAGCTACCATTCATCACACCAACTGGAAATTTTGTCTACGTCGTCTTTTATTTTCCTACAGTCACTCAACTTCGACACCCTATCATACACCACAGTATCATCAGCAAACAACCGTATATTACTGCTCACCCTGTCTGCCAAATCATTTATGTATATGGAGAACAACAGCGGGGCCTATCACACTTGCCTGGGGCACTCCTGACAGTACCCTCGTCCCTGATGAAGACTCACCGTCGAGGAAAACACACTGGATTCTATTACGTAAGAAGTCTTCGAGCCACATACATATCTTGAACTTA
This sequence comes from Schistocerca nitens, assembly GCF_023898315.1. NCBI lineage: Eukaryota > Metazoa > Arthropoda > Insecta > Orthoptera > Acrididae > Schistocerca > Schistocerca nitens. The sequence continues at coordinate 389,782,450 of NC_064617.1, forward strand.
TTTTACATACTCGTACCTTCGTTAACAGCCTGCAATGGTGCACCGTGTCAAATGCTTTCTTCAGTACTTCAGTATCCCAATTCCTTCCACACTGGTTCTTTCGGAGAATTGCGTTAAAATTCAGTCTATCTTCATCATTATTAAATGGTGAAATGAGATTGTTTCTGACCCTAGGTGCGCTTTACATTCCAGTATCTCATTTCGGATCCTCTGTCTGACCATAACGTAACCCAGCTGCAATCTACCTGTACTTCTGAGCCTTTTCCAAGTATACCTCCTCCTCTTGCCATTCTTGTACAATGTGTTCGCTATTACCAGCTGATATTTCTTGCAGGATGTAGTTATTTTTTTCTTCCTCTCTCATTACTATACCAGGCACACGTTCTCCTGTAATCCGTTCTCCTATTCCTTCCCTTACAATTGCCCTCCAATACACCATGATTATCCCCACAGTTATAAGAGTTTCATCTCCCTTCATATACTGAATTACTCGTTCATATCCTCATATACTTTCTCTATTTCGTTATCTTCTGCTTGCGAGCCGGCAGTTGTACCTGTGCTATTATTGTCGGCGTTGGTCTCTTGTCTAATCTGATGAGAAGAACAATATCACAGAACTGTTGATAGTAAATCACTTTGTACCATACATTTCTATACATAACGAATCATACTCCCGCTGTACCATTTTCTGTTGCTGTTGATTCTATTTCACTTCATTGACCCCCAGTATATCCCTTTTCAGATTTTCTAGTTTCCGTACCACATTCAAGCTTCTTACAGTCTAGGCTGCGCTTTGTGAATGTTACACTTTCCATCTTTTTCTCATGATCATCTCTCCCTAGGCAGCCCCTCCCGGAGATCCGAATGGGGGATTAGTCCGGAATCTTTTGCCAGCGGAGAGACCATCCTGAAGCTTTTGGCGCACAGGCCACATGTCTTGTGGATACACATTTGCTCGCATCTCGTGGTCGTGCGGTAGCGTTCTCGCTTCCCACGCCCGGGTTCCCGGGTTCGATTCCCGGCGGGGTCAGGGATTTTCTCTGCCTCGTGATGGCTGGGTGTTGTGTGCTGTCCTTAGGTTAGTTAGGTTTAAGTAGTTCTAAGTTCTAGGGGACTGATGACCATAGATGTTAAGTCCCATAGTGCTCAGAGCCATTTTAACCATTTTTTTGATACGCATTTTGTGTATTTAATGCAGTGGTTTCCGTTGTCTACTGCATCCTCATGCCGTTAAGCACTGCCGATTCTTCCGTCTTTTAAGGACAGTTTCTCATTCCAAGGGCAAGATGTCCTGAAACTCTGTTCGTTCCTCTGTCCTCTTGAATCCGGCAGTTGGCAGGACAAGAATAACGCCAGCAGTCTTAGGCCATCGTCGCTGATGATTTTTATTCAAAATTTAAGCGATGTTTGGGTTCGAAACCAGGAGCAAAGTAGTTTTGATTACTAGCCAATGACGCTACTCCTAGACTACGGTTGCCTACCTCCACCTTCTGACTCTCTCCAAAGGTGTTCCAGTAGGTTCAAGTCAGGAATCCGGACAGGACAATCCATGTTATTGTCCATAAGCCATTGCTTTACCGATGCTGCTTTTCGACAGAGTGCATTGTAAATCTGATACAATAACTGTTGTCGAGCTGTCCTCTACTGTATGCAGTACACAATACTGCAATATTTGATAATATCCTTCCACATATACCGTTTTCTTAAGCCAAGAAAGGGAAACACATCCAAACCATCAAAGAAACCGCCACACCGTAACACCACCTCCTCTGTTATTAACTGTGGCACTACAAATTATGACCGGTAACGTTCAACAGGCATTCACTGAACCCAAAAACCTTCCTTCGAATTGTTACTGGGTATAGAGTGATGCTTAATTACTTTTATTATTAGTGGTTTCTCCATTCTTCAGCAGTTGCCCTGTATACCCATTCGCCAGCATTCACGATCATTGCACTCTTCTTCATCATTCCAATTACTCCCATTTTCCATCTTATTCTCGGTCGTCCGCGCTTCCTTCTTTCGGGCGGTGACCACAGTCCTTACTCCATTCGCCGCGCACGGCGTACCATTGAAGAGCCCTTTTCTCACTTCTTTGAACGGCTTGTTGCCCCTCTCCATTATCTCCCCAGTTTCTTCATTCCTTCTTCTCTCTATAAGGATTTCCTGGCTACCCACCTTATTTCACCCATCTCTACTCCCTATACCCTACTTATCTCGTTCTCCCCACAGGATCCACCCTTCTGCACTACTTGCTAGTATACTTTGAACTACTTTTTGCAGAATCCTCTTCTTTGCTTCTTTTGATATTTCCGTGCTCCACAGAACTCCATTTAGCATCTTACTTGCTCCTCTTGCCCGCTGGATCCTGACTTCCGCGTCTACTACACAACTTCCCGGGGTATGAATAATCGATTCTAATTATTCAAACTGCTTCAATAGTTCCTCGTGGCAGTACCACATCCTCTCCGTCTCCTCTCACTACCAGATACTGTGTTTTTCTCATATTAACTCTAAGCTCGCCTCGTTCAAATGCTTCCATTACCATCTTTATCATAAACTTGACTTCCTCCCTACTTTGTGCTATCAATACTTGATCATCGGAAAATGATAATGAGAAAGGAGTTCCCTGATGGGAAGGAATTCCTATAGCTCCGCACGATTGATTCCATCGTTCCAATATACAATACTGGCCATTAAAATTGCTACACCAAGACAAAATGCAGATGATAAACGGGTATTCATTGGACAAATATATTATACTAGAACTGACATGTGATTACATTTTCACGCAATTTGGGTGCATAGACCCTGAGAAATCAGTACCCAGAACAACCACCTCTGGCCGTAATAACGGCCTTGATACGCCTGGGCATTGAGTCAAACACAGCTTGTATGGCGTGTACAGGTACAACTGCCCATGCAGCTTCAACACGATACCACAGTTCATCAACAGTAGTGACTGGCGTATTGTGATGAGCCAGTTGCTCGGTCACCATTGACCAGACGTTTTCAATTGGTGAGAGATCTAGAGAATGTGCTGGCCAGGGCAGCAGTCGGACATTTCCTGTATCCAGAAAGGCCCGTACAGGACCTCCAACATGCGGTCGTGCATTATCCTGCTGAAATGTAGGGTTTCGCAGGGATCGAATGAAGGTTAGAGCCACGGGTCCTAACACATCCGAAATGTAACGTCCACTGTTCAAAGTGCCGTCAATGCGAACAAGAGGTGACCGAAACGTGTAACCAATGGCACCCCATACCATCACGCCGGATGATACGCCAGTACGGCGATCACAAATACACGCTTTCGATGTGCGTTCACCGCGACGTCGCCAAACATGGATGCGATCATCATGATGCTGTAAACAGAACCTGGAGTCATCCGAAAAAATGACGTTTTGCCATTCTTGCACCCAGGTTCGTCATTGAGTACACCATCGCAGGCGCTCCTGTCTGTGATGCAGTGTCAAGGGTAACCGTTGCCATGGTCTCCGCGCTGATAGTCCATGCTGCTGCAAACGTCGTCGAACTGTTCGTGAAGATGGTTGTTGTCTTGCAAACGTCCCCATCTGTTGACGCAGAGATCGAGACGTGGCTGCACGATCCGTTACAGCCATGCGGAAAAGATGCCTGTCATCTCGACTGCTAGTGATACGAGGCCGTTGGGATCCAGCACGGCGTTCCTTATTACCCTCCTGAACCCACCGATTCCATATTCTGCTAACAGTCATTGGATTTCGACCAACGCGAGCAGCAATGTCGCGATACGATAAACCGCAATCGCGATAGGCTACAATTCTACCTTTATCAAAGTCGGAAACGTGATGGTACGCATTTCTTCTCATTACACGAGGCATCACAACAACGTTTCACCAGGCAACGCCGGTCAACTGCTGTTTGTGTATGAGAAATCAGTTGGAAACTTTCCTCATGTCAGTACGTTGTATGTGTCGCCACCGGTGCTAACCTTGCGTGAATGCTGTGAAAAGCTAATCATTTGCATATCACAGCATCTTCTTCCTGTCGGTTAAATTTCGCGTCTGTTGCACGTCATCGTCGTGGTTTAGCAATTTTGTTGGCCAGTGGTGTATACTGCGTGTACTGTGTATTTAAAAAAGTATCGGTGACGTACTTCAGCCCCGTCTAAGTCCTTTCGATGTTTGGATTGCCTCACTCAACTTCCAACCGCTGCTGCGTACGATTGCTAGTATATTCTCCGAATTAGAGATACTTACTGTGTTTCTTATCTATGTAATCCATCGCTTCCCTCAGTGCGCTGATGGGTACGGTTTTTCTAAATCCACAAACATTAGGTATACTTCCTGAGCCTTAGAACACGGCTTCCCACTTATTTGTCTAAGGTTAAAAATATGATCCATACAATATCGTCCAACCATAACACCTGCCTGGTCCTCTCGCATCTTTTCCTCAATCTCATTCTCCAACCAGTTTTCATTATAGCGCTCAACAATCTGCTGATAGATGCCATAACACCAATCTTCCTAGAATTGGTAGGGTGCTTCTTGCGTTATTTTTTATAAATAACAGATATACAGGGTGATTCACGAAGATATGCAAATATTGTTATATGTTATTCTACAAGTAATACTAAAGAAAAAAAATCATACAAACATAGGTCCACAAACGCTTAATTACTAAGTTACGGCTAATAAAAGATTTTGCCTGAAATTTAGCAACTTCGTTAATATGAAGCCATCGCAAAACTGCACGAGGTTTAAGTAAAGCACGATTTCCATTTATTTTGTTGTTATTGATCTGGTGAATCTAATAAAACAAATCCCAAACGTGTATCTGCAGTAGTTTTCCATAGCATCCAGAGGAGCAAGAAAGTAATTTCGTATAATTTTTAATTCATTAACTACTTGGCTCAATTTGTTTTTTTAAATTCGAGACAACTGCACAAAGATTTTAAAAGAAGTTTAGAGAATTTAATTTTGGGAAAATGATGGTAATAACGTTAACTGAAACTGTATGAATGTGTCAGATAATCTGCTTTTATTAACACCATAGCAAAAGTGAATTCATCTTAAACCGGAAAAAAACAAAGCTCAGTGTTAAAGAAGTTATCAGGGTACATACAACTTCACAATACATTCACAATAAATGTCAAAAATGTCTCCACAGAGTTCAATGCATTTAGTTGCACGTGTATGAACAGATTTTGTTGCTCGTTTCAGTTTCACAGGGTTGTTCTTAATTTCGTCTATTGCACTCATAATGCAAGCAAGTGATGCCTCACGTATACTGACTTTGTCCTCATAAACTATGTCTTCCATCCATCCCCATACACAAAAATCGGTTGATGTTAAATCGGGCCACAGACGTGTAGCACCACGGCCAATCCATTTCTGGGGAAAATGTTCATTTAAATGTGTAATAACGGCATTGCCGTCATGTTTCAGATACATTCGCGTAACAAATGGAACATCTTCGAGCAAGCAATTTCGTACCAGCCTCGACCGTCCAACCCTTGTCATGTATGTGAAGAATAACACCTAGTGGGATTTCAGAAGGTTTTAGTATTGTTTTAAAATGATCATTGGATTAAGTTTAGTAACGTCAGCACAACATGAAAGGACAACAGAGTAGTGCTTTTTTCATATCCACTTGTCCTTATAGTTACAGTTTTAGCACCTTTCATGTTACTCGGCACATCAAATGTCAGAGGAGTTTCGTCCATATGCGCTATTTGGCTTAGTTCAACATTGGTTTTCTCTCGATGTTGAATAATAAAGCGATGGGAAAACAATATTTTCTCTTCATACTTTTGTGGTATTTTTTGAGATATTTTGGTTTTCGTTCTCCTGCTAAGTCCACAGCGCTATAGCACAAACCAGCTCCACCCTTCCTCATTTTTTTCAGTTCTTCTTCACTAGCCCGCCAATCGCGAAAGGTTTTTCTGTTGGAGGAGGGCCGAAATGCAGCTCAGTTAATCTGTTTCCACTCTCTTTTGCATATGGTATTGCTTTCAATTTACAGCCCGCATCATTTGAATACCTTTTATTTTTTTCTGTTACGAAACTCGCTACTAACAAAAATATTGTACTGTTATCTATAACACAAATCACTTTCAATTCAAGTTCACTTGCACTGTAGACTCGCAGTGATGCATCATAGGCTAGACAGCGTTTTGGGTTTGTGGTAGCGGGGCTGGAGGGATACAGTAAAACGAGCTTTTGAATCCCGTACTGATGCCAATTGAATCAAATGTTGCCAGATACCGCACAGTTCCCGCGGCATGGAACATATGGAAATTTTAAGACTGGCGGGATTTTGAAATAAAAAACTGGTTTTTTTTATTTTAATTTCGAGTATAAGATGCACATGAATTTTGGAGACAATTCCTCGAAGAAAAAAGTGCCTCTTACAGTCCGTAAAATACGATGTCTACCGAGGTACTACAGCAACTATAGTTTTCTTCGCATTCTTCTTTTTTTAAAATGAAACAATGTACGTTTCTAAACTTCCTGGCAGAGTAAAATTGTGTGCAAGACCGGGGCCCGAACTGGGTCCTTCGCATTTCGTAGGAAAGTGCTCTGACGGCAGGACACTTGGCTGCAGAAGGCAAAATTCACAGACGTTCGAGTCCCTGTCCGATAAACAATTTTAATGTACCAGGATGTTTCGAATCAGGACACTCCGTTGCAGTTAAGTATTGTCAGCACAAATCGATGAAGTTTAAAAGGAGGCGTTCAGTTATGCTGCTCTCATTAATATTGCATTGACGCTATTCGTAGAAGTTGTTGTTGTTGTTGTTGTGGTCTTCAGTCCTGAGACTGGTTTGATGCAGCTCCCCATGCTACTCTATCCTGTGCAAGCTTCTTCATCTCCCAGTACCTACTGCAACCTACATCCTTCTGAATCTCCTTAGTGTATTCATCTCTTGGTCTCCCTCTACGATTTTTACCCTCCACGCTGCCCTCCAATACTAAATTGGTGATCCCTTGATCCCTCAGAACATGTCCTACCAAACGATCCCTTCTTCTAGTCAAGTTGTGCCACAAACTTCTCTTCTTCCCAATCCTATTCAATACCTCCTCATTAGTTATATGATCTACCCATCTACTCTTCAGCATTCTTCTGTAGCACCACCAAACCTTCTATTCTCTTCTTGTCCAAACTAGTTATCGTCCATGTTTCACTTCCATACATGGCTACACTCCATACAAATACTTTCAGAAACGACTTCCTGACACTTAAATCTATACTCGATGTTAACAAATTTCTCATCTTCAGAAACGCTTTCCTTGCCATTGCCAGTCTACATTTTATATCCTCTCTACTCCTATCATCAGTTATTTTGCTCCCCAAATAGCAAAACTCCTTTACTACTTTAAGTGTCTCATTTCCTAATCTAATTCCCTCAGCATCACCCGACTTAATTCGACTACATTCCATTATCCTTGTTTTGCTTCTGTTGATGTTCATCTTATATCCTCCTTTCAAGACACTATCCATTCCGTTCAACTGCTCTTCTAAGTCCTTTGCTGTCTCTGACAGAATTACAATTCGTAGAAGTATATGATTTAAATTGAAGGAGGAGGGGGAAAAGTAATTGAAATGGAAAGGATTATTGATATCAGATTCATCAGAAATCTGTGCAGCATCAACGGAGACGAACGAAACTGCGTGCTGGACCTGGATTCGAACCCGGGATGTCCTGCGTACTTTTTTTGTTCGTTGTATTTGGTCGTAGCGGATGCCACATGATATCCGTCGAAGTTCGTTGCTTGTCCGTTCACTCAGTTTTTTTTATTACAGAGAGCAGCATGCTCTCTGACCGAACACACTGAGCTACCGTGCCGGCACTTGCGTTAACCACTGCGCCACCAGGACACAATATTTGCAGCAACTGCAAGGGCTATCTCGGCACGCCTCCCTGCCGACCCTCACGCCCACGGGGCGCCACCTGTCCACATTCCCTCCCCATGTCTTCCATGCTCCCTACTCAGAAATTCGTGCAGGAGGTCAGACGTACTTGTGTATCCGTAATGAAAAGGTGGATCCACTGCCCATCTAGGCAAATTAGTTATATGAATGCCTGGAGCCTGTTCTTTCGGACATGTCCGGAAGAACAGACGCCACGTATTCATACAATTCGTTTGAATGTTCTAAATGCGAGCACCGAGGTTCGGTTCTCTCGCCTTTTGGGATTTTGTATGATAGCAGTTGTCCCGGGCTCTGTCACCAGGTTTGCCCATCACATTAAGATCCACTGTAAAAATTAACTACTACAAGCTTTTTTTGAAACGCTCTCTATTAAAAAAGGTAGCACAGTAAATGAAAATGTATTAACGTACAGCAATTCAACAGAGAAATATTGAGATGAATCGTGCTTAATTTTTGTCATCAGTGTTTATATAGTGCTGCTCCTTTATAGAGAATCTGTAATAGCAGAATGGGTCACTCAGGAGAACTCAGTGGCTTCGATCGAGGACTAGTTATCGGTTGTCACCTGAGTAACAAATAAGTCAGAGACATTAGAACTAAAGCTTTGAAAGATCATATTTGTTCCATCAGTCGATACCGGTAGATAATAAATATACAGCTGTACAGCCGATGGCACAAATATTCTTTTTTCGAAATATTTAACAGCCGTAGACCGTTACATACGAAAAGTGTTATCTTCTAAAGCAGTACAAGTCCACTGTTATCACGTGATTGGGAAGTAGCAACACGAATTAACAAGCCATAGCAAATCCAAAACCAGCGAGTGCACATGTACTGACGGGCAGCGACCGTCGAGTATCGCAGAGACTGGTTATGAAAAATCACAAGAAGTCAACGGAAGGAATCGTGCGTAAGTTCCAAAGTGCTACCAGCAGTCCAGCTGGCAGAATGACTGTGCGTAGGGAGTTAAAAAGAATGGAGTGGAATGGCCGAGCAGCTCCTCATTAGCCACATCTGTAGTCAGTGCTGAGGGACGCTTGATGTGATGTAAAGAGGGACGACACTGGACAGTGGATAATTGGAAAGAAGTGATTTGGATTTCGAGAGATGAATTGTTAATAATGGGGGAATTTAAATGGACAGATTGGAAAAACCTTTAAATGAAACGTTCCAGAACAACGGGTGAGGATGTAGAGAATAATAACGGTATGAGGTTGATTAACTTCTGTATTTTTCAGAAGCGTACTGTTGTGAATGAACAATTCTAGTACAAAGAAATTCGTGAATACACCTTGGCTAGTCCGTTAGGAACCTAAAACAGACAACGTAAAAGTGCAAAGACTGTGGCTTATTAAGGTACAAGGAGTAAAGGTAGAAACAGAAACAGAAAGTGTGTCCGATCTTAAATAATTATTTCAGAAATCTCTTTTCCAATTAAGACCAAGACAAAACAGAAAGAGAAGTAGGGAGATGTTGGAGTACAACCATATAGGAACCAAGATATAGCAAACCTCTATTACAAGAAGAAAGAGTGAAAAATTTGTATTAGTAAAAATTAAATCCAATATTAGAGGCAGTGGAAGAGGCCCATAGTGCCAATGAACTACACCGTTTCCTGACATAGACGATTAAGGAAGCTGTGGAAGAGGCTTAATGAAAGAGAGAGAAGAGAAGAGTAAGAACTGAATGGGTGACCACGGAGCTATAGGAGCTGGCTGAGGAAAAGAAGAAACTATATCGAATATGAGTAAGCTCTGGGAGTGGTGGGGATTGGAATATTACAAAGTTTATAAAAAGAGGACTAAGAAATTAACAAGAAAGACTAAGGAAGAGGCATGGGAAAGAGTATATGGGGATTAGAGCATTCGCTTGTATATAGGAGATCGGCGGAGGCATGCACAATGATAAGGAAGATTAAAGTCGGTGCATGTCACTAGTTCTGTACGAGACATACTTAGGCTCTGTAGGATCCAAGAGCATATTTTATATTTAATGTCACACATATGCAGATCTGTCAAGTAGCGCATTACATGATATTAGATCCAATGTTACATGTGATATTTTAAAAAGTCTTAAGACAAAGCTCCACAGCAAGTCATGTATTTTAAACGGTGATTAAGTGTATGACACGCGCATGTACTGGACAGAGTCAACGACTCCCACATTGGATATAGATAATGTGATTCTACGTACAATACCTTCCCAAGAAGCCATGGAAAAGGTTCAATAAACGTATATTTTGCAACTGGTTGGCTGTTATTTCCAGTTCATTGAAGCTCCTGCATGCGCAGCTGCTGGAGCGCAGCCATGTTCAAAATCTTAGAGATGAAAATGGCTAGCAATCCCGCGCCCACATGACAACCTATGTTCACCAGACAGTGAGAAAAGCACTTTGAAAACCTTCGAGTAGAAAAAGGAACAGACAAGCCGATAAAAGCGTACAGTGAAAGCACTACTTTAGGTAATACAGAACCTACACTACAGGAAGAAATAAAAGAGATGCTGAGAAAAACCAAGAGATGGCAAGGAGATTGGGAGGAGTTGTGATAGAACTGCGGAAATAAGAGCCCCCTCAAATGGCGAGATTTATATCTGAGTTGTTCATATTATAGGAGGTGAGAAAATACCAGAGAGTGGTATACACAGAGTGATTCACGAAGATATGCAAATATTTAAATACGTTATTCTAAAATAAAACTAAAGAAAAAAGTTCGTATAAATATAGGTTCACAAATGTTTAGTTACGGAGTTACGGCTAATAAAAGATTTTCCCTCAATTTTAGCAACTTCGCTAATATGAAGCGACGTTAAAGTAAAGCCTGATTTCCATATATTTTGTTGTTATTGGTCGGCTGAATCTGATAAAACATGTCCCAGACGTCTATCTGCAAAAGTTTTCCGCAACATCCAGAGAAGCAAAGGTTATTATAGAAGTAAATCTTTCCATTAAGACTCTAGGTACGTTTATGTCATTGTTGGCAACCGTTAGTGAGTTGTTTCATGTGTTCCCTAACCTTGAAACGACTTAGTTTTCTTTATTGACCAGTGAAAGAACATAATATCAACAGTATATTTAAGTGAAACCACGTAGTAACTGTTGTAGTTACTTATGGAATAGGGATGCCTTTCAAGTTTATAACAGAGGAATACGCCGATATGGTGTTTATTTATGGCAAATGTGATGGTAATGCTACGACTGTAGTTAACGAATATCGCGTACGTTATCCAAGTAGGAGGATTACAAATGCACGAACCATTAGTGGAGTATTGGTTGACGATGATGAGGACATTACGGATGCTGTTCATCGTAGCCCGGGTACCAGTACACGACTTATCTCTCAACGATTAGGCATTTCACAGTGTAAGGTATGGCGTACACTGAAGTACACTAATCTGTACCCTTGCCATAAACAAAAAGTGCATCATTTGCATCCGTGAGATCCTGTCCATCGCTTGGAGTTGTGCAACTGGTTAAATACTAATCGGCAATTACACAAATTCAGTTTACTTACTGATGAGGCACAGTTTACTCAAAATGATATCAACAATTTACATAACGGGCACGTATGGTCTGAAGCACATACAACGCAATTTCCAGCAGAGATTTAGCATAAATGTGTGGTGTGGTATAAACACGCACTTCGTTGGACCATTAATTTCCCAGGACATCTAACTGGGGAGACGCACTTATAATTCCTTCGAGAAGAAGTGCCCAGCTTTCTCGAAGAATTATGGCTTAACAGACTGCGAGAGAGAAGGAAAGGTGCTTTATTGAAGAAGAGGCGTCTTGTGCTAGATCAGTGTCGTAGTCATTTGTAAAATTCTTTGAAAGAAAACCTGAGACTGGGAAATACAGAGCTTGCTGTTATTCTGCGAGGACTTGCTTCACAATTGCACCCTCTTCATGTCTCGACAGAGAAACCACTTAACGTGTATATGAGAGAGGAATGGAAGAAATGGATGACAGATGAAACACAACATGAATTCACGCCGAAGGGAGCTTCAAAACGACCTATACTCAAACAAGTGTGTCAGTGGATAAAACAGTCTTTGTGTAGAGTCAGAGATGACGTTATTGATAAATCTCTCAAGAAGTGCCGCATAAGTAACCCTTTCCATGGCACCGAAGACTATCTTATTTATTAAGAGGACAACCATGACGATGAGGAAGAAGAAGCAGAAGAAGAAGAAGAAGAAGAAGACGAAGGAGAAAGTTCAAATGACGATTTTCAGAGATTTTAAAGGTCAGTTCGGCTTTATAAACTAAGATTTTTTTAGTCTGGTTTCGGAATCTAATAATAAAAATGACAGATTTTTTTTAACTGCTTGAAAATTAAGGTGCCTCTTGCAGTCCGTAGCGTCTTATAGTCCGTAAAATACGGTACAGAAGTTACGGGAATTACTCACGCAAGAAAATACTTACTCGTTGGATTACTGACTCTTGCCGAACACACTCAATCTACACCTTAAACCATACCGAAATATTAGGGGTATCTTTGTTACCGAAGAAGAGAAAGTGGAAAGATAAACGTCCCGTCAACGATGAAGTCTAGAGACGGATCACGACCACGGACTAGAGTGTAGACGTGCAAATTTTCGAAGGAATCACGTCAAAAGTTGCATTGAACGTTTCAAGGAAACAACAGGAAACTTAAATCTGGCTGACCGGACGGGTGATTTGAATCTTGCCCGCCGAAATTCGAGTTCAGTCCATTAACCCCGCACCACATCGATCATTTTCAGATTACTTATACCATTTGAGACCTTCAAATTTTACCGCCAACGAACTGAAGAAAAACTTACAGTGTCTATCCTTGTCTAATCCGTACTAGCGCTCCGTCGTTAATGACTTCGACGTTGACAGGACGTTAACCCAAATCTGTTTTTAATTATTTCGATCTATTAGATTAAACAGAGAAGTATGGGAAGACGAATTGTGCTTACCATTTTTCATATCATGAGTCTTTTGACTGGTTTGATACTGTCTTCCATCTGTTCCTGTCTTGTACCAAATTTTTCACCTCTTCGTAACTATTGTACCTAAGTCTTCTATAACTTCTTTCGCACATTCTAATCTTTGTCTCTACATTTTCCCCCTCTCGTACTCCATCCAGCCCTAGGTTAACGGCCGGCCGAAGTGGCCGTGCGGTTAAAGGCGCTGCAGTCTGGAACCGCAAGACCGCTACGGTCGCAGGTTCGAATCCTGCCTCGGGCATGGATGTTTGTGATGTCCTTAGGTTAGTTAGGTTTAACTAGTTCTAAGTTCTAGGGGACTAATGACCTCAGCAGTTGAGTCCCATAGTGCTCAGAGCCATTTGAACCATTTGAACCTAGGTTAACGGTTGCAGGACGCAGTATAGTATGTCCCACTATCCTGTACTCTTCTAGTAGTAACAGTCTCCCGCTGACTTCCTTCCTTACTTATTCATTTTAATATTTCTTAATTTCGTATTTTATCCGTCCATTTCATTTTTTACAGTCTTAGGACCGCATTTTAAATGCATTCTGTTTCTTTTCTGGTTTTTCGATGTTCTCTTTTCACTTCCATACTAATCCCATGGTTCGGAGTACACTGTCAGGAGCTCTGATTTTGCACTGCTTGTACATCAGCCATAATCCGAGCTAAAAACGTTATCCATGCCGGTTAACAGGCCTACGAAGACTTCCTCAGGTTAGCCAAGAAGCACCCTTTCGGACGAATCCTTGGATTTACATCTGTTCCCCTTGAATTTTTATTCATCAAGGGAAAACTTCTTTCATTTCATTGTTTCTTCGACACAAAAATTATTCATCACTCGTGGTAAGCCTTACTCTGCCTTACATCGCTCTTAACACGAACTTGCTTTCTTGATCAACGACTTTTTTTGTCCCCGTACGCATTTTATAAATGTCGTAGACTATCCGTCTCCTAAGAATTGTGAACATGTTACTCCACACTACCGAACGTTACCTCTAGGTTCACAAACACATGGAAAGCATCGTGATTTTTCTCCAAGCTGCTTTCCTTTTCCAAGAGAAATGTTAGAATTACTTCTCTGGTACCTCTTACCTTCCTAAAAGCAAACTGATCCTCGTCCATTTTTATTCATACTCTTTTGTATCTATAAGCCACAGTACGCGATATAATTACTATAAAGTGTATTTTTCTGCTGTTTCTATAGCAAAAGAGTTGAACAGTCAGTTTCAGTCATAGAACTACGTAGCTGGACAGCAATTTCCGTATCGTCAGCAGCACATCAGAGCCCAGCGTATCGTTTGTGATTTGTAACGAACTTCTAGTAAGTAGAAGCGACTCATATGTTTATTTACTATGTGCATTTTAGTCTAAAATCTTAATTTTCTTGCGTATTTATGTGTCTAGTACGCAGAGACGTGCACTTTAAATATTATCTAGTCTTTAGTTCCGCTGTATTTAGTACGGATAGGAACTGTGATTACTGTGAAGGGACCTTTCGCTCACAACTCCAATCGGTGTCGGCTTCGGTCATGCAGCTTGGGGCTGTTGCCAATGGACATCGCTGTGGGGCGCTGGACTTGAGATGCAGGGTACGTCCAACACGTCCCTTGTGTCACCTGATCGGTCCACTATTGTGATCGCACCGGTTACTGCACACACTGTGAATGACTCCTCATCCATGCTCGAGTGGGACGTTCTTTCAAGATGTGGCAGGCAGTAAAAGACTTTCTGGGGACGCAGATCGAAGGGCATCCCCAGTTCTTTTGACCAACGGGTTTCAGGCGCTATCTGCGTCTGACAAAGTTCGTGAGCCAGATGCAGCCGCTCGCCCTGTTCCACAAAAAGCCTATCGGCATTCAAGATCTGGGCATTCACAGAGGGTGGGATTACTGGTAGTTGGGAGCTACAGAGTCAGACACATAATGGCGCCCCTTCGGGCTATGGCTGCCAAGCAAGGGAAGATACCCAATGTACACTCTGTCTGCATACAGGGAGAAGTCATTCCAGATGTGTAACGAATGCTTCGGGCTGCCATGAGGAAAACAGGGTGCAGCCAATTTCAGCTGGAAGGCTTGTCGCGATGTGTGTCACTTTGGATCAGAAGAGATTCTCTCTTGTTCTGGGCTGATAACTGAAGTGATAAAAACAGTAATTTTTGCTTGTGAGAAGAAAGTAGACCTCACCATCTGCAGCATTGTCGACAAGAATGATTACAGACCCTTGGCACACAGCCGAATGGAATGTCTGAAGCAGATCCTCATACGGTTGTGCCACAGTGTAGGTTGCAGATTTCTCGATTAGCCCCATAGGGGGATGGGGTTTCGGGTTCCTCTTAGTAGACCTGTTGTCCACTACACGCAGGAAACGGCTATAATGGTTGTGGGGTCTGTTTGGAATGGACTGTGCTGTTTCTTAGGTTATAAGGTCTTGGGAGAGTATAGAAATGGCGGCAGTCTCAAAGGGTGCAGGACAATCACAGGGAGAGGGTAGACATAGCACTAATCAGTATTTCGTTGTAAACTATCGTAGTTATGTTGGGAAATACCAGAGCTCCAGGCGCTAATAGAAAGCACTTAACCTGAAATCGTTACAGCTACCGAAACGTGGCTAAAGGCGGAGAGAAGATCAGCCAGATTTTTACAAAGGACCTAACTTTGTTTAGAAAGTATAGACTAAATTCAGTTAGTGGTGGCATGTTTGTTGTTATTGGAAGTAGTGTATCTTGTAGCGAAATTGAAGCATATACAGGGTGGTCGGAAATTCCCGTTACAGACTTCTAGCAGTTGTAGTGGGGAGTGAGTACATCGTATTTTATTATGACCGTAAAAAGTTATTTGTCATAGATACAAATGTCAATAACATAACAGAATCTGATGCTATGGAAGTTTCTCCGACTTGTACGACGACTGAAGTATTGTATGTAGTACTAACGAAGTGAGAAGTTTTTCAGAGGCTCAGAACTGACGAACGCTCAGATTCGTTGTCGATTTCTGGACTGGGCTGAGAGGAACGTTGTGCATAAGTCCCATTTACCGCGGTTGCAGATGGATGGGAGGGGGAGGGGGGAAATTGGGTGATTCGTTTCAACGGCGTTTGTGGAAAACTGCTGGGCTGACTAAAAAGCAACTGGGTGAACATCACATTGTTGTGCCATGTGTGCTACAAAGTTTGCGTAATGTGGCTGATGCCTAGTTGTAGAAGTTATAGAAGTGATACGGACTGGCGATCACTAAGTAGATGAAGTTAAGGAATTCTGCAAAATAACCTATGATGGACGAAGCAAGGAGGACATAAAAAGCAGACTATCACTGGCAGAAAGGGCATTCCTGTTCACGAGAAGTCTTATATTATCAAACACAGGCCTTAATTTGAGGAATATATTTCTGAGAATATTCGTTTGGAGCACAGTATTGTATGGCAGTGAAACATGGACTGTAGGAAACTGGTACAGAAGAATATCGAAGCATTTGATATGTGGTGCTACCGTTTGAGATGTGGTTGAAATTTAGGTGGAATGGTAAGGTAAGGAATGAGGAGGTTCTCCGGAGAGTCGGCGAGGAAAGCGATATATGGAAAACACCGACATGAAGAAGGGACGGGATGATACGACATCTGTTAAAGCGTCAGGAAATAACTTTCATGGTACTACAGGGAGCTGTAGAGCGTAAAAACCTTACAGGAAGACAGAGATTGGAATACATCCCGTAAATAACTGAGGACGTATGTTGCATGTGCTACTCTGAGATGAAGAGGTCGGCACAGGAGAGGAATTCGTGGCGGGTCACATCAAACCAGTCAGAAGCCTGATGACTCAAAAAAAAAGCAAGTCTTCCAGTCCATATAGCATACCAATTAGTTTCCATTTAGAGGACGCCGATACAATAGCCCATACTTAGCAATCATACACAACCGCTCACTTGGCGAAAGTTCAATGCCAAACGACTGGAAAGTTGCAAGGGTCATACCAATAGTCAAGAAAGGAAATAGAAGTGATTCGTACAATTACAGATCCATATCACTGATGACACTTTGTGGTAGGATTTCAGAACATATACTATGTTAGAACATTATGAATTGCCTCTAAGATAATGGTCTATTGACACAGAGCACGGATTCAGAAAATGTCGTTATTGTCAAACGCATCTAGCTCTCTATTCTCACGAAGTACTGAGTGGTATCAACAGGGGATTTCAAATTGATTCCACATACTTAGGTTTCCGAAACGTTTTGACGCCGTTCCTCATAAGAGACTTCTAATCAAACCTGCGTCCCTATTGAGCATCACTTCAGATGTGCGACTGGATTCGTGATTTTCTGTCAGAAAGACGGCAGTACATAGTACTCGACAGAAAATCTTCGAATAGAACGGAAATTATATCCGGCGTTCCCCAAGCAAGTGTTATATACCCTCTGCTGTCCATATAAACGATTTAGGAGACAATCTCAGGAGCTCTCTTAGCTTATCTGCAGATGATACTCTCATTTACCGCGTATCACCCGGCGTGATGGTATGGGGTGCCATTGGTTACACTTCTCTCTTGTTCGCATTGACGGCACTTTGAACAGTGGACGTTACATTTCAGACGTTTTGCCATTCGTGCACCCAAGTTCGTCGTTGAGTACACCATCAGAGGCGATCCTGTCTGTGATGCAGCGTCAAGGGCAACCGCAGCTATGGTCTCCGAGCTGATAGTCCAAGCTGCTGCAAACGTCGTCGAACTGCTCGTGCAGATGGTTGTTGTCTTGCAAACGTCCCCATCTGTTGAGTCAGGGATCGAGACGTGGCAGCACGACCCGTTACAGCTATGCGGATAAGATGCCTGTCATCTAGACTGCTAGTGACACGAGGCCGTTGGTATCTAGCACGGCGTTCCGTAGTACCCTCCTGAACCCACCGATTCCATATTCTGCTAACAGTCATTGGATCTCGACCAACGCGAGCAGCAATGTCGTGATACGATAAACCGCAATCGCGATAGACTACAATCCGACCTTTATCAAAGTCGGAAACGTGATGGTACGCATTTCTCCTCCTTACACGAGGCATCACAACAACGTTTCACCAGGCAACGCTGGTCAACTGCTGTTTGTGTATGAGAAATCGGTGGAAACTTTCCTCATGTCAGCACGTTGTAGGTGTCGCCACCGGCGCCAACCTTGTGTGAATCACCTGAAAAGCTAATCATTTGCAAATCACAGCATCTTCTTCCTGTCGGTTAAATTTCGCGTCTGTAGCACGTCATCTATGTGGTGTAGCAATTTTAGTGGCCAGTAGTGTATTTTGCTTCCAGTTCGAAGAGATGAATTCATTTTTCACTGCCCGTGACGGTGTTCAACAAAAATTGTGACGATCAGGCTCGTAACGGACATGAAATTCCGTTGCTCTTTATGGCCTTCTGTTAGGCGATGAGGAACCCAGCAGACACACGTCTTTGAGTATCCCAACTGGTGGACAAGTTTGTCAGCACTACCAACAAGTACATACAGTTGAAGAGCGAGGTGTTTTATTGTGATCCGTCGATCACCTGGAATGAGAGTGTCCGCACGTTCCAGTACTGCAGGAGTCGCAGCTGTGTGCGGCTGACCGGCACGCGGGAAACCAGGTAGGTCTGCGCGACCTTGTTGCGATGATGACAGACGCCCCACGCAACGATTCACCGTGCTTTTGTTCATTGCCAGGTCTCCATAGACATTCTGCTTGCGCCTATGAATATTTGGGATGCTGGTTTTACGCAAAAATTAACTCAATGACAGCTCTCTGGTTGGGACGCCGGCCGGTGTGGCCAAGCGGTTCTAGGCGCTACATTCTGCAACCGCGCGACCGCTACGGTCACAAGTTCGAAAAATGGTTCAAATGGCTCTGAGCAATATGGGACTTAACTTCTGAGGTTATCAGTCCCTAGAACTTAGAACTACTAAAACCTAACTAACCTAAGGACATCACACACATCCATGCCTGAGGCAGGATTCGAACTTGCGACAGTAGCGGTCGCGCGGTTCCAGACTGTAGCGCCTAGAACCGCTCGGCCACTCCGGCCAACCGCTGGTTCGAATCCTCCATCGGGCATGGATGTGTGTGATGTCCTTAGGTTAGTTAGGTTTAAGTAGTTCTATGTTCTAGGGGACTGATGACCTCAGAAGTTAAGTCCCATAGTGCTCAGAGCCATTTGAACCATTTCTGCTTGGGACGTAACTCGTAACACACGCCATTTTGAAGGCAACGTGTAGCGCGGCCACCTATCGGAAGTTCATTAAACTGTAGGGTCTGAAGCGGGAATATTCCAAGATGTCCCAGAACAAATTCCGTATTTCTTCAATCGAAATGGAGCGAGAAAAACAATGTGTTGCATTGCTTACTTTTAATTTAATCGTATGGCTAGGGTCCCCGTCGGGCAGGCCGTTCGCCGGATGCCGGTCTTTCAATTTGACGCCACTTCTGCGACCTCCAGTCGATGAAGATGATAGGATGATGAGGAGGACAGCACAACACCCAGTCCCTGGGCGGAGAAAATTCCCATACCCAGCCGGGAATCGAAACCGGGCACAGAGGACTGACAATCCGTCACGCTGACCATTCATCTACCTGGGGCGGACCGACCACTGCTTACTGAACGTCTCTCGTACAGTTGATAGACACAATAGGCGCCACCGTGTAGTAGACACATTAATAACATCATAAACGCTCACGCCTAAGTGGCGATTTAAATACGTCTGAAACGTGTACGTTACTGTTGTTGTGTGGCACAATCTCTAAATTAATTTGTAAGTGTTAGTTGTACAGGTACACAATAGCATGTAAACGAGAAAACAGTCCTACTCGGAATAAATTGCTGCCATCACGCTGCTGGAATTTTTTAGATACAGTAATCTCTACTATATGCAGACTAGGCTGAATTTATACTATACAGCTTTTATCTAATCTTTTTTACATTCTTCTTTCAGGTTTCTTCTAAAAACTGATAGAAACTGAGAAAAATGAAAATTTGGTACGGTTCACTCGAAAGAAACCATGAAAACAGGCTCTCGTAAATTTATAAGCTTATCTGCGTTTGTCACAGCACATATCGTTAGCTACAGCTTGCACGTGCTACATTTGCATACAGTAAATTTAGTATGTACGCGGAGAAAAAAAAGGACGGCATGCAGTTAATTACGTGAGGTAGCAGGCAGAGGAGTGGAGATATCGCGAAGACGGATGGGCGACCACATTAAAGCACCGTGTGAACTAGAGCTTGGCGGGAAATGACCTAGAAGCGAGCTGACAACATCGAAGGTGATGCCAGCGCGATAGAACGGACTGCGTTTCTTAAATGGAAAACAAAGGCACATGTTCGGCAGGTAATGAAAGAAGAACAATGTTAAGATAAAAAATAATCATTTACGACCCTCAAATCAGCTTTTAGCATAGACCGATGAGGTATCTGGTCCGCCACAACCTACCAGACTGCCTCATACAGTGATGAGACAAAAACATAATAAGCACCATCTTAATAGCGTGTTGGTCGATCTTTACAACGCAGTGCAGCAAAGGTTGAGTTGTTTGGGGGGGGGGGGGGGGGAAGAGAACAGACAGCGAGGTCATCGGTCTCATCTGATTACGGAAGGAAGTCGGCCGTGTCCTTTCAAAGGAACCATCCCAGTATTCGCCTGTAGCGGTTTAAAGAAATCACGGAAAACCTAAATCAGGATGGCCGGACGTGGGATTGAACAGTCGTCCTCCCGAACACGAGTCCAGTGTGCTAGCCACTGCAGCAGCAATGGCTCTGCGTGGTGTGGATTCGACGAGTCCTTGATATATTTCTGGAGGAATGTGGCACCAGATGTCTACGCGCAGGTCATGCGACTCCAGTAAATTACGGGCAGCTGGTTTGCGGGCGAGAATTTGACACTCGGTAGAGCACGAATTGTGTTCCATTGTTTTGGAATCAGGCGGATTTAGTGCCAAAACACCAATGTATTTCACTAACATCCTCTTGAAGCCACAGTAGCATGTTTTTGGCCTTGTGACACGTGCAGTTGCCCTACTGGAAGAAGCTTTCACCGTCTGGGGAGACACCAAGCGTGAAGGGGTGCACGTGGTCCGCAGTTCACATTGCCCCCAACTGTCATGGTGTCTTCGATTAATACCACAGATCCCATGGAAATCCGGATTAATGTCCCCCGAAGCATAATATTGTCCCCACTGACAGTGTCTATGACACCGTTCGTCAGGATGACGGTATATCAGGACACGGTCGTCGATCTAGCGTAATAAAGACCGTGATTATTTCGATCAAGCAACACGTTTCCACTGAGCCACAGTCAAATCTCGGCGATCCCGTAATCAAAGATGTCGTTCGACCAACATGAGCACATGTAGGGATGGTCTGCTGCGGAGCCCCATGTTCAACAATGTGCACTGAACGGTGTGCGACTGTACGAGCATCTTACTCCGTCGAAAGATCTGACACAGATAGACGCCTGTGGCGCTTTACAAAGTGGGCAAGTTTCTGACCTCCACGTTCTCTGACTTCCATCACCATGTCGCCTGTTCTTGGCCTAGGTACTTATACACTACTAGTCATTAAAATTGCTACACCATGAAGATGACGTGCTACAGACGCGAAATTTAACCGACAGGAAGAAGATGCTGTGATATGTAGATGACTAGCTTTTCAGAGTATTCACACAAGGTTGGCGCCGGTGGCGACACCTACAATGTGCTGACATGAGGAAAGTTTCCAACCGATTTCTCATACACAAACAGCAGTTGACCGGCGTTGCTTGGTGAAACGTTGTTGTAATGCCTTGTGTAAGGAGGAGAAATGCGTACCATCACGTTTCCGACTTTGATAAAGGTCGGATTGTAGCCTATCGCGAATGCGGTTTATCATATCGCGACATTGCTGCTCGCGTTGGTCGAGATCCAATGACTGTTAGCAGAATATGGAATCGGTGGGTTCAGGAGGGTACTACGGAACGCCGTGCTGGATCCCAACGGCGTCGTAACACTAGCAGTCGAGATGACAGGCATCTTATCCATATGGCTGTAATGGATCGTGCAGCCACGTCTCGATCCCTGAGTCAACAGATGGGGACGTTTGCAAGACAACAAACATCTGCACGAACAGTTCGACGACGTTTGCAGCAGCATGGACTATCAGCTCGGAGACCTTGGCTTCGGTTACCCTTGACGCTGCATCACAGACAGGAGCGCCTGCGATGGTGTACTCGACGACGAACCTGTGTGCACGAATGGCAAAACCTCATTATTTCGAATGAATCCAGGTTCTGTTTACAGCATCATGATGGTCGAATCCGTGTTTGGCGACATCGCGGTGAACGCACATTGGAAGCGTGTATTTGTCGTCGCCATACTGGCCTATCACCCGGCGTAATGGTATGGGGTGCCATTGGTTACACGTCTCGGTCACCTCTTGTTCGCATTGACGGCACTTTGAACAGTGGACGTTACATTTCAGATGTGTTACGACCCGTGGCTTTACCCTTCATTCGATCACTGCAAAACCCTATATTTCAGCAGGATAATGCACGATCGCATGTTGCAGGTCCTGTACGGGCCTTTCTGGATACAGAAAATGTTCGACTGCTGCCCTGGCCAGCACATTCTCCAGATCTCTCACCAATTGAAAACGTCTTGTCAATGGTGCCCGAGCAACTGGCTCGTCACAATACACCAGTCACTACTCTTGATGAACTGTGGTATCGTGTTGAAGCTGCATGGGCAGCTGTACCTGTACACGCCATCCAAGCTCTGTTTGACTCAATGTCCAGGCTTATCTAGGCCGTTATTACGGCCAGAGGTGGTTGTTCTGGGTACTGATTTCTCAGGATCTATGCACCCAAATTGCGTGAAAATGTAATCACATGTCAGTTCTAGTATAATATATTTGTCCAATGAATACCTGTTTATCATCTGCATTTTGTCTTGGTGTAGCAATTTTAATGGCCAGTAGTGTATTACTCAACTGATTCATATTGTGACTCACAGATAATGTAGTCATAGGATACTGCGTATTTTCGTTTGTCAACGGCGCAGTTACATATTTCTGAACATTTAAGGCAATTAGTCAGTCTTTGCAGCACTTTGAGTTCTTATCAGGATCTGACTACATATTTGTGCAACTTTTTCAGGCAGTACTTCATTATAGATAACTACGACATCTGAGAAAAGTCTGAGAATACTGTTAATTTGTCTGTTATGTTATCGTCATGCACCACGAACAGCAAGGTTCTCAATTCACTTACCTGGGCCACGTCTGAAGTTAGTTGTATCTTTGTCGATAACTCTCCATTCAGTATACCATGCTGCGTTCTTCCTACCAAGATCCTCAATCCAGTCATAAATTTCATTCCGTATCCCACATAACTGTGCTTTCACTATTAAGTTTTGCTGTGGTACTGAATAAAATGTCCTTAGATGTTTTCAAATTATGCATCTGTCTGACTTCCTCATTCGTGGCTCTCAGGATGTCATGTATGAAAAGCATGGCTTTGGTTCTGATGATCGACATTTTCGGACCTCATACTGGTTTCCACGGAGAACGCCATTCTATTGGAAACATTTCATTACGTATGAGCTCAGAATATCTTCTAACATAAAGAGCAGATGGATGTCAAAAGATATTGGTCGGCAGTTTTGTGCATACGTCTGCTTATCCTTATTGGGTGTGATCCGTGCTTTCTTCCACCTAATCCGCACAGTTTATGTTTAGGGATCTATGGCATATTACAGTTAAAAGATGTGCAAACGCAGTCACAAATTCAGCATAGAATCTGTTAGGGATTCAATCGGGCTTAGAGCTTTGTTCTGTTTTAGAGATTTTAGCTGATCCTCAACTAAAATCTGTATCAATCATCTTTGCATTGATGCAAGAATTAAGCTGGGACAATTTTCATTTGTAAAGGCACGTTTGAAAAGAGAGTTCAGCACTTTTGATTTTTCTTTGTATCCCTCAATATCAGTTCCTCTGTCATCCAAAAGCGTCTGTATCCTAACTTTGGTACCCCTGACGGTCTTTATACATGGCCAGAACATCTATATGTCATTGACAGGTCTTTCGAAGATTCTGCTGCTGTAGCCCTTGGAGGCATCAAGCGTTGCATTTTTGACAACCATACACATTTCGTTGGCGTTATTTGTCCGTAACCTTAGTCTTATCCCTGTTGTGCAGTAGCCGCTAATTTTTTTCCCGAAGTTTTTTT
Organism: Schistocerca nitens; assembly: GCF_023898315.1. Classification (NCBI taxonomy): domain Eukaryota; kingdom Metazoa; phylum Arthropoda; class Insecta; order Orthoptera; family Acrididae; genus Schistocerca; species Schistocerca nitens. The sequence continues at coordinate 389,806,526 of NC_064617.1, forward strand.
ACGGGGACTGTACCGTGGAGAGATTCTCTCAATGCGAACTATTTAACTATACACTTGTAATCAATGTTTGTTTGGTTTCTTCAAACGCCAGTCACAGTTCTTCTACAGGCTCCTGTCCAGAGTTGTATGTTTCATTTTCTCGTTGAGATATGCTACGGCAGTTAACCAGTATGATTTTAATAGATTTGTCTGCGGGCGTAGAGGGGTGAGGGGGGAGGGGGGGGGAGACAGGGAGGGGGAATGGCATTTCTTTTACTCTAATACTTCGGGCTCTCCTACAGCTATCATTATCTGGACTGGAAATCCTCAGGTTCTCTGATGTGTAGTATATCCCATTTACGGAATTCCTGTAATTCTTTATGGCGCAAGTCTAGGATGCTGCAGCGCAGCTTGTCACCGAACGCGTCAAAGTATCTGGTTTAAGACTTCCATTCGACTCAGAGCGAGGAGCCCGTACTAGGTTCTAGGGACAATGTTGCAGATCGCGAGCCTCCGTGCAATCCACGAGTAAACCTCGTCTTCCCATCTTTTCTGCCACTCTCTGGAATGGTCGTTATTTGTCTGGATTTCTATGTCATCCACAAGCAAATAGCAGCACTATATGATACCCCAAAGAATTACTGTCGTCGCTTAGGTTTTCCTTGATTTTCATAAATAACCAGCAGTGAATGTGCTGTTTACTCGAACATGCTCACAATAGTTCACCTCCAGGTTTTTCAAACCGAGCATGTGCTTCTTCTCAAATTTTCTGTCGACAATAAGTTCATAAAATAATGACATACATGTATTATGTTGTTAACATAAAATACGTTTTTGTCCTGAGACAACTAAACATCTCAAAAACAGCAAATCCGATTAAAAAACGGAAAAATATGTGTTCAATATTTTTTAAAATTTTATCCGACAGTAACAATGTTGACCTCTCCCTCCCCCGCTGCCCCACCCCCAGGATCGGGCGGGGGCAACTTTGAGACATTAAATAGGATATACCATTTTTATTGTAGAATCGAATTCCAAGGAAAAAAATACGTAAACGTTATACGTAACACTTTTGTCGTAGAGCAGTAGATTGCTCTGTAATCGACAAATAACGCAACTGAGTTCCAAAATGGTATTAAGATTTACTACGTTTTATGTCAACAAGTTATACAGTGTATGTTTTTCTTTTGTTGTCTAAGTCTGAATACCGTGTCGACAGAAAGTGTAATTGAGGTGAGATGTTAATATGTTGTTACAAATTATCATTTTGTAATTCGGTTGTATTATTTGTCTATTACAGAGCTATCTACCGCTCTACGACAAAGGCGTTAAGTATAAAATTTATGTATTTTTTAATAGAATCCGACTCTGCACTAGAAATGGTATGATCCTGTTTAATATCTCAAAGTGCACCCGCCCGCCCCATGGGGGGGGGGGGGGGGGGCAACGGTTTTATTGTCGGATAGCACTTTTAAAAACACTGAACAAATATTTCTCTGTTTTTTAATCGGATTTGTAGTTTTAGAGATGTTTTGTTGTCTCAAGACAAAAATTTATTTTGTGTTAACAATATAATACATTGTATGTCATTTTTTTTTAACGTGATGTCGACAACAAGTTTGAAAGGAAGCACCTGCTCAGTTTGACAAGCTTGGAGGTGAACTACTGTGAACATGTTGAAGTGAACGCACCACATTCACTACTGATTATTTATGAAAGTCAAGGGAAACCTAACTGAAGACAGTAATTTGGAGCTTCATGTTATGCTGCTGTTTGCTTATTAATAACCCCAGAAATCAAGACAAATAACGACCAATCCAGCGGTGTTTCAAAATCATTGCGGCAAACTTTACAGCTAACGATAAATCAGACCACGGAGAACAACTTCCATTAGAGACAAAATGTTCGCGGATGCTTCTCAGTGACGCTATGGGTCCTTTAATATTAGCTAGCCCCAGGCCTACGAGATTTCACCGAAGTAGCGTGGTCTACTAACCAGGTGTAAAAATATTATAAACCCCGGTAAATTGATAGTATGATTTTCAACAAGAAAACAGTAAGAATGGGTGTCCCTAAGCAAAGACAGATATTTCAAAAGAGAAATAGAACTTTAATTTTGCCCAGTAAACCGAATTTCACGCTGAGCAGATTACTGGATTATAGGCAACACACACTGCTTAGGAATGGGTGGGTGTATATACTGAAGCGGCAAAGGAATTGGCATAGGCATGCGTATTAAAATACAGACAGAATACGGCATTTCAAAGCCTATATAAGACAACAAGTGTCTGGCGCAGTTGTTAGATCGGTTACTGCTGCTACATCTACATCTGCATATATACTCCACTAGCCACCTAGCGGTGTGTGGCGGAGGGCACAACTCGCGCCAAAGTCATATTTCCCCCCGCCTGTTCTACTCGGGGATCGCGCGAGGGAAAAACGACTGTCTGAACGCCTCAGTACAAGCTCTAATTTCCCTTATCTTTGAATGGTGATCATTGAGTGATTTGAAAGTTGTTGGTAGTAATAACGCTCTACATCCTCGGCGAAGATCTGATTTCGGAATTTAGTGAGCAGCCCCTTCCGCTTAGCGCGCCGTCTATCTGCAAGTGTGTCCCACTTCAAACTTTCTATGAGATTTGTAACGCTCTCGCAATGGCTAAATGTACCAGTCACGAATCTTGCCGCTCTTCTTTGGACCTTCTCAATCTCCTGAATCATATCCAACTGGTAACGGTCCCATACAGACGAACAATACTCTAAGACTGGACGAACTGTAAGCTATTTCCTTTGTTGAAGGACTGAATCGCTTCAGGATTCTACCAATAAACCGTAATCTAGAGTTCGCCTTTCCCGTTACTTGTGTAATCTGATCATTCCATTTGAGATCATTTCGAATAGTCACACCCAGATACTTGACGGATGTTACCACTTCCAAATACTGGGCATTTATCTTGTATTCGTACATTAAAGGGGATTTTCGCCTTGTTATACGTAGTAGGTTACACTTACTAATACTGAGAGATAATGGCAGATTATCAAGATTTAAGTGAATCTGAACATAATGTTGTAGTCGAGGCACGAGCAATGTGAGACAGCATCTCCGAGATAGCGATGAAATGGGGATTTTCCCGTACGACCATTTCACCGTACCGTGAATATAAGGAATCCGGTAAGACATCAAATCTCCGACATCGCTGCGGCCGGAAAAGATCCTGCAAGAGCGGGACCAATGACGACTGAAGAGAATCGTTCAACGTGACAGAAGTGCGACCCTTCCGAAAATTGCTGCAGATTTCAATACTAGTCCATAAACAAGTGTCAGCGTACGAACCATTCAATGAAACATCATCGGTATGAGCTTTCGGAGCCGAAGGCCCATTCGTGTACCCTTGATGACTGCACGACACAAAGCTTTATGCCTCGCCTGGGCCCGTCGTCACCGTCATTGGACTGTTAATGCCTGGAACATGTTGTCTTGTCGGACGAGTCTCGTTTCAAATTGTATCGAGCAGATGGACATGTACGGGTATGGAGACAACCTCTAGAATCCATGGACCCTGCATGTCGGCGACAGACTGTTCAAACTGGTGGAGGCTCTGTCATGATGTCGGGCATGTGCAGTAGGAGGGATATGGGACCCCTGATACGTCTAGATACGGCTCTGACGGGTGACACTTACGTAAGAATCCTGTCTGGTCGCCTGCAGCCATTCATGTCCATTGTGCATTCCGACGGATTTGGGCTTTCGCAGCAATACAATGCGACACCCCACACGTCCAGAATTGCTACAGAGTGGCTCCAGGAACACTCTTCTGTGTTTAAACACTTCCGCTGGCCACCAATATCCCCAGACGTGAACATTATTGAGCATATCTGGGATGCCCTGCAACGTGCTGTTCAGAAGAGATCTCGCGTGCTCACGGGGGCCCCAAACGATATTAGGCAGCTGTACCAGTTTCTTTAGCTCTTCAGTCAAGCTTTCCTACATCTTCACTGGATGCAGTGTCACCCAGTTCAAAAACAGCTTTCATAGACCCTACACACAGTCGACTACATGGGTAGCAAAGAGTAAGTCCTAGCAGACTGACAAAAAGTATAAGACATTTTGAAAAATTAAAAGGCAGCTTCAACTATCTTGGAAAAATGTATTAAGACACAGAACGAAACTGGCGTAATTAAGCAGCAAATTGAAAACAGAACAAAATTTGGAAAAAGGTTGCGAAGCGAGAATGTATCCAAGACAAAACAATTACAGAAAGACAAGACACAAAACTGACAGCAGAAGACGGAAAGAAAAACGTGAACAGCAGAAGATGGAAAGAAAATCATGGACAGATGAAGGAAGAAATTTTGGAGCAACTGTAAAGCTAACTTAGTGTCTTCAACGGGGACTTTAGGAGAAGAAATTGACAATATACAGGGTGTTCGGAAATTCCCATTACAAATTTCTAGAACTGGTAGTGGGGAGTGGGTACGTAATATTCTGAATGTGAACCCATGTCCGTAAACGCACCGTTTCCGTTCTGCGACACTTTCAGTTCAGGATGCGTAAGGCGTTCACATCCGCTGAGGGAAAGACAAACGTCTCAGAGTTCTGTATCGTGGTAAGCAACACTGTAGACAGTATGACGTGTACTAAGTCAGGCGGTCGCTTGATGTCACTTGACGTCTGCCTTCCTGCGAGACTGCTCTAGAGACAGAGGAAGATCTGCTGGCATGAGTTCTGGCCCCTGCACTAGCAACTGAAGGGACACCAGATGGGATGGACAGTAGTTACCAGGACATGCTTCGTAGATACAATGTCTGTGACAACGTTGGTGGTCGCCACATCGAGCCTCTGTTGCAATGCATCAGTACTGTTGTGTACATACAGTGCGCTGGGTTCTTTTTTGTTTTGGAACAGTGCAAACAAGTAATTTTTAAGTGTTTAATACAAAAAAATGCGCGTAAGTGATAAATGGAAGTTTCTTTACGTTTCCTTTCTAAAAGTTGCCTAATAATTGTACTACGTAACTCCTAATTCAGTTACTCAAGCAAATGTGGATGAGTTAAACATCTGAACCCTCGTAGAATGCAAATGGTACGTTTCCGGACATGGGTTCCTGTTCCAAATATCGTATACTCATGCCCTATACAGCTTGAAACGTCCCCTTAGAAAAATTTATGAAGTACTGTGCTGATAAACCTCTTACATTATTTGATTTTCAAACAGCTGAGCAAAACTGAACGTGCTCAGACATTTCTCTCTTTAGTTATTCTGATCAACACTAAACTGACACACAATATTTTTAGCGCAACGCAATCTGACTTTTAATAATCCCTACAAAAGAATCGCCCTGACTAACAATAACCCATACTTTTCATGAATCACTTACCTCACAAAAATCTTCGTTACTCGAACTACTGCAATACAACGAGCGCCAATACTGCCAGCTAAATAAAAGACTCTAACTACTGAAGGCACTAACTACTGATACGCATACTTAGCAAATGAAAGATTTTGATAGATAGCAAGCAATGTATTTACCTTAATAGTGTTCAAAAGTCATAATATATATATATCAGTTCATGACATCCAGTCTTACAAATTTACTGTCACTGATGGATACACGTCCAGATCATCCGCTCTCAAGACTCCGCCATCTCTCTCCCCACATCCACCACTGCTGGCGGCTCACCTCCAACTGTGCAACGCTACGCGCTGTTCACATCCAACTGCCCAACACTACAATAGCGAATGTTCCAACAATGCCAACCAGCCACAGACTGCACACAGCACAGCCAGTGATTTTCATATAGAGCGCCACGTGGCGTTACCAGCATAAAAACCTAAACAGCCTACTTACAAGCTCCAAGAAGTTTCTAAACGAGATTACCGAATACCTTGTATCTTCTAACCACCAGAAAATTCACCCATGTACCTGTTTCTGTGTTTAACTTTCTTGTCAGATAATGTAGCTAGTGCCATTATGTGCAACACAAAAGAAGAAAAGTCATTCCTTGTTCGTCACAAACATAATCAGAAGTTATATGAGTAAATGTAAGGACGATCTCCAAGTTCTTGAGCTCAGTCTTGAACTGACAGGACACTCACAGACCATGTATTTAGTAAAAAGTAATGTCTTCTGAGAACAGAGGGGCACATCCAATTGTGCAAGCAGTGCGAAGTGATTACGTAGAGTCTTCGTACGTGAGGGTGGCTGACCAGATATTGGCAATTAGGCTGGCTGGGATGGTTCCGGTAGTGGCGTGCCGGCCGGTCGTTAGCCCATCACCGCAAATCAGCTTTCAGCGTGAGTACGGTAGCCAATAAAAGTAATAGCCTCTTCCGCCGCCGGCCGTGGGAGAGGGCGGGGCCCGCCTGCCCGCTGCTCAGCGCCCTCTTGTCGTGGAGGGCCGGCACGCGGCACTCCGGAGAGCTTCCTTTGCACTGAAGTAGTGATGGCATCAGAGGATCAAGAAGGTAAAAAGGCAAGGGTCAATATAAAGACTGTGATAACAGATTTCTTCTTCCTTCCTCTTTTGCCTAAGATTTATCCCGTCTAATAAAGTGTTGTGGGCTAGGAGCGTTCACTTTGATGAACATCTCGCTGCCTCTGAAAAAGACTATAAAGGTCTCAAGATTTTTGGTAATTTTTTGTGGAAGCAACGACCTGGTATTCTACAGGGTGGTCGATTGATAGCGACCGGGCCAAAAATCTCACGAAATAAGAGTCAAACGAAAAACCTACACAGAACGAAACTCCTCTAGCTTGAAGGGGGAAACCAGATGGCGCTATGGTTGGTCCGCTAAATGGCGCTGCCATAGGTCAAACGGATATCAACTGCGATTTTTTAAAATAGAAACCCCCATTTTCTATTACATACTCGTGTAGTACGTAAAGAAATATGAATGTTTTAGTTGGACCACTGTTTTCGCTTTGTCATAGATAGCGCTGTAATAGTCACAAACGTATAAGTACGTGGTATCACGTAACATTCCGCCAGTGCGCACGGTATTTGCTCCGTGATACATTATCCATGTTAAAATGGACCGTTTAACAATTGCGGAAAAGGTCTATTTCGTGTTGATGTATGGCTATTGTGATCAAAATGACCAACAGGCGTGTGCTATGTATGCTACTCGGTATCCTGGACGACATCATCCAAGTGTCCGGACCGTTCGCCGGATAGTTACGTTATTTAAGGAAACAGGAAGTGTTCAGCCACATGTGAAACGTCAACCACGACCTGCAACAAATGATGATGCCCAAGTAGGTGTTTCAGCTGCTGTCTCGGCTAATCCGCACATCAGTAGCAGACAAATTGAGCGAGAATTGGGAATCTCAAAAACGTCAGTGCTGAGAATGTTACATCAACATCGATTGCACCCGTACCATATTTCTATGCACCAGGAATTGCGTGGCGACGACTTTGAACGTCGTGTACAGTTCTGCCACTGGGCACAAGAGAAATTACGGGAAGATGACAGATTTTTTGCTCGCATTCTATTTAGCGACGATGTGTCATTCACCAACAGCGGTCACGTAAACCGGCATAATATGCACTATTGGGCAACGGAAAATCCACGACGGCAGTGACAACTAGAACATCAGCGACCTTGGCGGGTTAATGTATGGTGCGGCATTTTATCGATGGCAATCTAAATGGTGCAATGTATGCTGATTTCCTACGTAATGTTCTACCTATGTTACTACAAGATCTTTCACTGCATGACAGAATGGCGATGTACTTCCAATATGATGGATGTCCGGCAAATAGCTCGCGTGCGGTTGAAGTGGTATTGCGTAGCACATTTCATGACAGGTGGATTGGTCGTCGAAGCACCATACCATGGCCCGCACGTTCACCGGATCTGACGTGCCCGGATTCCTTTCTGTGGAGAAAGTTGAAGGATATTTTCTATCGTGATCCACCGACAACGCCTGACAATACGTCAGCGCATTGTCAATGCATGTGCGAACATTACGGAAGGCGAACTACTCGCTGTTGAGAGGAATGTCGTTACACGTATTGCCAAATGCATTGAGGTTGACGGACATCATTTTGAGCATTTATTGCATTAATGTGGTATTTACAGGTAATCACGCTGTAACAGCATGCGTTCTCAGAAATGATAAGTTCACAAAGGTATATGTATCACATTGGAACAACCGAAATAAAATGTTCAAACGTACCTACGTTCTGTATTTTAATTTAAAAACTTACCTGTTAACAACTGTTCGTCTAAAATTGTGAGCCATATGTTTGTAACTGTTACAGCGCCATCTATCACAAAGCGAAAAATGTGGTCCAACTAAAACATTCATATTTCTTTACGTACTACACGAATATATAATAAAAAATGGTGGTTCCTATTTTAAAAAACGTAGTTGATATCCGTTTGACCTATGGCAGCGCCATCTAGCGGGCCAACCATAGCGCCCTCTGGTTTCCCCCTTCAAGCTAGTGGAATTTCGTTCTTTGTAGTTTTTTCGTATGACGCTTATTTCGTGAGATATTTGGCCCGGTCACCATCAATGGACCACCCTGTAAATCAGACCAGTGAAACAACAGTTTGGATCGCGATGGCACTTTATTAAAATGATCGGTCTCGGCCTATGCGAACTGTCAACTTCAGCTGATGGTGCTGTCTGAAGGTGGCCTAAGTATAGGCGGAAACCGGGCATTTTAATAAAGTACCATCGCGATCTAAACTGTTATTTCACTAATTTGATACTAGTAAATGTGTACTGGTAGGACGGATGAATAGGTCTTAGGGCAGCACACCTATAGTCTAAGTAATACAGAACAGTGAATAGTAAAATATGTTACTCAACTTCGGTAACGCTGGTTACAGCAGTTGTAGAACGCAGGTTTAGCCAATCTGCCCTGCATTGACGACAGTTCCAAGAACACAAACTAAATAATATTCTATGAACTAAAGTCGGAGCCGGCCGGAGTGGCCGTGCGGTTGTAGGCGCTACAGTCTGGAACCGAGCGACCGCTACGGTCGCAGGTTCGAATCCTGCCTCGGGCATGGATGCGTGTAATGTCCTTAGGATAGTTAGGTTTAAGTAGTTCTAAGTTCTAGGGGACTGATGACCCCAGATGTTAAGTCCCATAGTGCTCAGAGCCATTTGAACCATTTTGAACTAAAGTCGGAAGAAAACTAATCTTCTGTCTTGATGTACTATACGAAGAACAGTTCCAAACTAGCAGTACTCAGTTAAATCTCTTGGCAGGGGGCGTCTATCCATACACGATAATTCTACTCATTCTTCTGTTTCTGAAGAAGACTAACCACTGTCTATCTATTGGTCACCGTTTCTGGCTCATCCAACGCACAGAAGACTTCGAGACACGACGAATGTTCTGCAGGAAATGTCTATCAAGACTCGGACTGAGATACAACTTGCACGGTTACTTACGCACGCGTCTCTCACCCTGGTGGCGCTGCCGATCCAGCGGGCGCGATTCTCTAAGGAGAGGGAGGGGGGAGGGGGGGGGGGGAAGTCTGATGGGTTTGCTGAGGGTTGCCAACAGTTAAAGTGCGCTCCCCACCAGTTCCAATTGCAAAAATTGCCAGAAAACCACTAACAAAAATGCCCCTACTCTCCTAATCGCTAAAATTTCCATTAATTTTTTAAAATTATTATGAAAGAAAACAATATTTATATTAGTAATTAGTTTCCCTCATTATGAAGTAATAAAACATTCACAATCATAAAATAAACATACAATAAATAAATCAACAAGTGAAGGTCAGGAACATACAAAAAGTTCTGTGAACAGTTAATTATTCAAATGAATTCGACTTCTTCAGATGAATCATTTTTATCTGCATCATCGTCATCATCATCGTCGATATCAGATTGATACGATTCCCTGCTACTGATTTGTTTTACAACGTTTATTGGAATTTCATATTCGTTGCAGCATTTTCATTCCAACCTCAAACAACAGTGTATTCTTAATATAGCAGTTAAGAGATTTAACTTCATCCTATTCCTCTGCTTGTGTTTTATTACATTCATAGTGCTAAATAGACTCTCAACATCGGCATTGAGATGAGGCAGTATTAGGAGAGTAATCGCAAAAGTCGCTAATTCCTCAAATCTGGATTCCCTCTGAGCATCTTTCAAACGCAGTACTTCATTCCAAATTTTTTTGTATCTTTGGTCAGCATATCCCTTTGTCTTGGCAGAGCTGCAGCTGAGAATAGTTCCATTACAAAGTGTCCAGTTCTTACAGTCGGCAGTGGTGCACTTGTTGTGCATATGCTCGACTACCAGTCACGTATCCTAAAACACTATGGTCACCGCTAGTTTGGAAATTTGCCTTGACCTTGCTGCACGAGTCTGTGTACTACCGCTGAGGCCGCTGTTTCAACAAACTAACCTGCCTCACACCTGTTATCGGCTTTGTTGAATTATTAGGGTGACGACAAACCACGCTCGCCTGCCGTCAGCACCGCTGCAATACACAGGTCAGGTACACATCATTATCCCCTTACACCGAGGTGACAAAAGCCATGGGATAGCGATATGCACACATACAGATGGCGTAGTATCGCCTGCGCAAGGTATAAAAGGGCAGTGCATTGACGGAGCTGTCATCTCTACTCAGGTGAGTCATGTAAAAGGTTTTCGACGTGATCGTTGCATCACGACGGGAATTAACAATCTTTGACTGAGGAACGGTAGTTGGTAGCAGACGCATGGGGCATTCCATTTCGGAAATCGCTAGGGAATTCAATATTCCGAGATCCACAGCGTCAAGTGTCTACCGAAAATACGAAATTTCAGGCATTACCTCTTACCACGGACAACCCAGTGGCCGACGGTATTCACTTAACGATCTAGAGCAGAAGCGTTTGCATAGAGGTACCAGTGCTAATAGACAAGCAAAAGTATCTTAAATAACCACAGAAATCAATGTGAGACGCACGACGAACGTATCCATTAGGACAGTACGGTAAAATTTGGCGTCAACGGGCTGTGGCAGCAGACGAACGGCTCGTGACCCATATCGGTTGGACCATAAAAGGCGGAAAAACCGCAGCCTGGTCAGACGAGTACCGATTTCAACTGGTAAGAACTGGTGGTGGGTCTCGAATGTGGCGCAAAACCCACGAAGCCTTGGACCCAAGATGTCAACAAGGGACTGTATACGTTGATGGTGGGTCTATAAGAATGTAGGCTGTCTTTACATGGAATGGGCTGGGTAATCTGGTCCAACTGAAACGATAATTGACTAGAAATGGTTATGTTCGGCTACTTTGATACCATTTTCAGCCATTCATGACCTTCATGTTTCCAAACAGCGATGTCATGTCACCAGGCCACAATTGTTCGTGATTGGTTTGAAGAAAATTCTGGACAATTCGAGCGAATGATTTTTCCACCTAGATCGGCCGACATGAACCCTATCGAACATTTATGGGCCATAATGTGATGGTCAGTTCGTGCGCAACATCCAGCAGCGGCAACTCTTTAGCAGTTATGGACAGCTATAGAAGTAGCATGCATGTATGTATGTATGTATTAAACTGGGACCTAGAAACGACGGAGAGGCTTCGTACCGCCGCAGCCCTAAGTGGTTCACAACCCCACAACAGGCTACAGCAGTCCACCCACCCCACCACTGCCCCACATCTTACCCAGGGCTACTGTGCGGTTCGGCCCCCAGGTGTGGATCCCCCCACCGGGAACGTCTCATACCAGACGAGTGTAACCCCAAACGTTAGCGTGGCGCAGTGGTTAGACACTGGACTCGCATTCGGGAGGACGACGGTTCAATCCCGCGTCCGGCCATCCTGATTTCAGTTTTCCGTGATTTCCCTAAATCGCTCCAGGCAAATGCCGGGATGGTTCCTTCGAAAAGGGCACAGCCGACTTCCTTCCCCATTCTTCCCTAATCCGATGAGACCGATGACCTCGCTGTCTGGTCTCCTTCCCCAAACAACCCAACCCCAGTGATGGTGGAAGCGTACGTGGAGTCGGTGTTGGCGCAGCAATCGCCGACACAGTGTAACTGAGGCAGAATAAGGGGAATCAGCCCGCATTCGCCGTGGTAGATGGAAAACCGCCTTAAAAACCATCCACAGGCTGTCCGGCACACCGGACCTCGACACTAATCCGCCGGGCGGATTCCTGCCGGGGACTGGCACGCCTTCCCGCTCAGGAAGCAGTGAGTTAGACCGCGCGGCTAGCCGGGCGGGCATAGAGATAGCATGGTTCAGCATTTCTGCAGAGGACCACCAACGACTTGTTGGGTCCATGCTATGTTGAGTTGGTGCATTGCACGGGTAAAAGGAGGTCCGAAACGATATTAGGATGTATCTCACGAAATTTGTCACCTCAGTGTATATGGTCAGAAGCAAGCATGACAATCGGAGATAGGTGCCACCTATAAGAGAATTAGACCTTTGGCGAAAAGATAATCGCCCATGTTGTTGTGGTCTTCAGTCCTGAGACTGGTTTGATGCAGCTCTCCATGCTACTCTATCCTGTGCAAGCTTCTTCATCTCCCAGTACCTACTGCAACCTACATCCTTCTGAATCTGCTTAGTGTATTGATCTCTTGGTCTCCCTCTACGATTTTTACCCTCCACGCTGCCCTCCAATGCTAAATTTGTGATCCCTTGATGCCTCAAAACATGTCCTACCAACCGATCCCTTCTTCTAGTCAAGTTGTGCCACAAACTTCTCTTCTCCCCAATCCTATTCAATACCTCCTCATTAATTACGTGATCTACCCGCCTTATCTTCAGCATTCTTCTGTAGCACCACATTTCGAAAGCTTCTATTCTCTTCTTGTCCAAACTGGTTATCGTCCATGTTTCACTTCCATACATGGCTACACTCCATACAAATACTTTCAGAAACGACTTCCTGACACTTAAATCTATACTCGATGTTAACAAATTTCTCTTCTTCAGAAACGATTTCCTTGCCATTGCCAGTCTGCATTTTATATCCTCTCTACTTCGACCATCATCAGTTATTTTACTCCCTAAATAGCAAAACTCCTTTACTACTTTAAGTGTCTCATTTCCTAATCTAATCACCTCAGCATCACCCGATTTAATTTGACTACATTCCATTATCCTCGTTTTGCTTTTGTTGATGTTCATCTTATATCCTCCTTTCAAGACACTGTCCATTCCGTTCAACTGCTCTTCCAAGTCCTTTGCTGCCTCTGACAGAATTACAATGTCATCGGCGAACCTCAAAGTTTTTACTTCTTCTCCATGAATTTTAATACCTACTCCGAATTTTTCTTTTGTTTCCTTTACTGCTTGCTCAATATACAGATTGAATAACATCGGGGAGAGGCTACAACCCTGTCTCACTCCTTTCCCAACCACTGCTTCCCTTTCATGCCCCTGGACTCTTATAACTGCCATCTGGTTTCTGTACAAATTGTAAATAGCCTTTCGCTCCCTGTATTTTACCCCTGCCACCTTCAGAATTTGAAAGAGAGTATTCCAGTTAACGTTGTCAAAAGCTTTCTCTAAGTCTACAAATGCTAGAAACGTAGGTTTGCCTTTTCTTAATCTTTCTTCTAAGATAAGTCGTAAGGTTAGTATTGCCTCACGTGTTCCAACATTTCTACGGAATCCAAACTGATCTTCCCCGAGGTCCGCTTCTACCAGTTTTTCCATTCGTCTGTAAAGAATTCGCGTTAGTATTTTGCAGCTGTGACTTATTAAACTGATAGATCGGTAATTTTCACATCTGTCAACACCTGCTTTCTTTGGTATTGGAATTATTATGTTCTTCTTGAAGTCTGTGGGTATTTCGCCTGTCTCATACATCTTGCTCACCAGATGGTAGAGTTTTGTCATGACTGGCTCTCCCAAGGCCATCAGTAGTTCTAATGGAATGTTGTCTACTCCCGGGGCCTTGTTTCGACTCAGGTCTTTCAGTGCTCTGTCAAACTCTTCACGCAGTATCTTATCTCCCATTTCATCTTCATCTACATCCTCTTCCATTTCCATAATATTGTCCTCAAGTACATCGCCCTTGTATAAACCCTCTATATACTCCTTCCACCTTTCTGCCTTCCCTTCTTTGCTATGCATATGCATATTAAAAGCTCAAACGGCAAGTCAGTACTACACAAAGAAGAAAAGGCTGTTAGGTGGACTGATTGTATACAAGTACTATATAGACAAACATTGCAAGACCTAATTCGAAACAAGGTACCTCGAGTTAATGATATACCCATAAAATTGCTGAGATCCTTGGGAGAACATGCCTTCACAAAACTATCCCACCTGGCATACAAGAATATGAGATAGGTGAAATACCCTCAGACTTCAAGAAGGAAGTAATAATTCCAGTCCCAACGAATACAGGTGCTGTTATGAGTGAATGTTAACAATCTGTCAGTTAAATAATTCTCGGTTGCAAAATATTGGCACGTATTATTCACAGAGAAATGGAAATACTGATACTAGCTGGTGTCAGATAAGAGAAATTTATGAATACCATTTGTCTTAGAAGATTACAGGAGGGCAACTCAATGAATATAGTATCTGTTGGCTTGGAGAAATCTTTAGGCAATATTGACTGAAATACACTTTATAAACTTATGCAAGTAGTAGAGATAAAATACAGAGAACGATAGGATATCTACAACTTGTACGGAAACCAGACTGCAGCTTTTAGGGTCAAAGGACATCTGGCCTTCAAGGGTGTGAGACAGAGTTGTGGTCTATCCCTAATGTTTTTCGAATTGGAAGAAAATCTCACTGAAAAAGGAATCAGCTGATAAGACACATCTTGAGACATCAAAGAATTGTCAGTTCGGTAATAGGTGTGACATGTGGTGGTAAATATTGTAGAAGGATATCAAGACTCGATTACAGTGAACAGGTTCAATTCAATGTAAGCACTCCGTCTTCAGGCCTCAAGTGGCCCATCGGGACCATCAGACCGCCGTATCGTACTCAGCTGAGGATGCGGATAGAAGGGGCGTGTGGTCAGAACACCGCTCTCCCGGTCGTCATGATTACTGTGTCCAGACTAAGCGCCTGCAACTGTCGCTTCCCGCGAAGCAGACCGGTACAGCGGGCCGCGGAGCGAGTAGGGGTCAGCCTGACCGGTCGTCCCGAAAACACAGATGCTTCCCAGAGACCACCAGGAGGCGTCCACGGCGCCGCAAGAGGTCGCTGCAGCCGCGGACCTCTTTCCTTCCGCTCGACACGTGACTGCAAATAGAGCCAGCCATAGCCATGCGCCGAGCAGTATTTAGGCTGGCGCAGGAGCCTGGAGAGGTTCCTCCTCAATTAAACCTTTCTTCAGCCCCACCACACCATTCACACCTCGCCCTACCTCCTTCACCGCTCCGATAATCCCTTCCCGATAGCGCGTAGCGGAGTTGCCATTGGTCACCACCGCCAGATCCCAGTTCGGCTCCAACCTCTCCTTCCCAACCCCACAGAACACCTAATCTTTAGTCTCTTCCTCCCTGGCCTTACCATCACCTGCGCCACCATCTATGTCCGCCCTAACGCCCGTATTCCTTTTCACTTCCTCTCCCACACTGACCGTACCTTCTCCTCCTACGTGATCGCCGCCGACCTCAACATCCATAGTCGTTCCGCCACCCAGTTACGGTGGTGGCATCGTTTCCTCTCCTCCCTTCAAGGCGACCTCGTCCTCATTCCCCAGCACACCTGCCCTGAATCCAACTCCACTCCCGATGTCGTCCTCTCCTCCCCTAACCTCCTTGGCCGCATAACGGTGGATGTCCTGGACCCCATTGGTAGTGACCATCTCCCTGTCCTCCTCACCGTTTCAGACGGTCGTCGCCCTCGCCCCGACCCCCGTCATGACCCTCCCCCGAAGTATGTCCATGATTATTCCCGTGCCAACTGGAATGCCTACCGGGATACCCTATCCACCCATGTCGATGGCCACCCCTTCACCTACCGCCACCCTGATGACATTACCCATGCCGCCTCCTTTCTCCAGTAGACCTTGTCTGAGGCCATGGAGGCCCACGTCCCTTCTGTCGCCATCCACCCCCACCGTGCTACCTTACCCCCACAGGCCGTCCTCCTCCGTGAATCCCGCCGTCTCTACCGTGCATTCCTCCGCACACGTGACCCGGACACACTACGACGCCACCGGCAACTCCAGAGATACATCCGTAACTTGCTCGCGGCATAGAAACGCCGGGACTGGCGAAAGACATGCACCCGTTTAAACGCTACCCTTCCTATCAACTCGTCCAAGTACTGGTCAGCCTTACGCCGCCTTTCCGGATCTAAACCTCCCCCCCTACTATCCTCTCCTTCATGACAACCAACCCTTCTCTGAAAACACTAGTAAGGCCAATCACTTTGCCTCCTATCTCTCCGATGTCTTTACCATCCCTGACGATCCCCAGTTCGATTACTCCCTCTTCCCAGATGTCCGCGATCGAACTGACACCTCTGTCCCTCCCCTCGCACCTGGTTTCCAGTACTTGGACAACATTGCACACACAGAACTCAATGCCCCTATCACTACACAGGATCTCATCGCTATACTCCGCACGAAACGCAACACCGCTCCTGGTCACGATCGTGTCACCTATCGCCATCTTTGGGAAGCTCCTGCCTCTTTCCTTTCCGCCCTGGCCAGGCTCTACAATGTAGTCTTGTCCATCGGCTACTACCCCGACCTGTGGAAAACCTCCCATATCCTGATGTTCCTTAATCCCGGTAAACTGCCATCAGCTGTCTCCTCCTACAGTCCCATCAGCCTTACCTCGGTCTTCAGCAAGGTCCTGTAATCCATACTCACCCGACGTATCCACCAGCATCTCCGCCAGCACTGCCCCATTCCCGTTACCCAGCGTGGCTTTCAGCCGTCCTTCTCTTCCGATGACCTTCTCCTTCACCTCACTCATTTCCTCTCCGAACAGCTTAATTCCCTTCGTTCCACTATCTTCCTCTCCCTTGATCTTGAACGAGCCTATGACCGCGTGTGGCATTCCCATCTCCTCTTCAAGCTCCAAACCTTCGCCCTTCCCATTAACTACGTCCGTCTGATCGACTACTTTTTCTCCCACCGTCCTTCCTACGTCACCATCCATAACACGGATTCCTACACCTTTCTTCCCTGCGCTGGTGTGCCCCAAGGCTCCGTCCTCTCCCCCCCTTCTGTACCTTTTGTATACGGCGGACATGCCGCCGCCTTCACCCCCCATCCACCTTCTCCAGTACGCCGATGACACCGCCTTCCTTGCCCTTGACCCCACCCTGCAGCGATCCCAACACCTTCTCCAATCCCATCTTGACCAGTTCACCACTTGGTGCAACCAGTGGTCGCTTGAGGTCAATCCTTCCAAAACCCAGGCGATCATTGTAGGCAAAACCACCCCTTCCTTCCGCCTCCTCGATTTCTACATCACCATCTATGGCCGTCCTATCACCCTCACACCCACCCTTAAGTACCTTGGTGTCACCCTCGACCGTCGCCTCTTCTGGACCCCCCCCCCCACCTCCGGACGATCCAAGCCAAGGCACACTCCCACCTCTGTCTCCTCCTTTCTGGCCGTACTTCGGGTCTGGACCCCTCTCCATACCTATCCTTTGCTACGCCCACCCTGCCTGGGTCTCCGCTCCCCCTACCTTTTACAATCCCTTCAGATCATAGAACGCCATGCTCTTCTCCTCGCCTATCGCATCCATCTCCCCTCCCCCACGCAGATCCTGTACGACCTTATTCCCTTCCCCCACCTCCTCCTTTTCCTCAAACGGATACGGATCCTCTACACCTCCCGTAAACTCGGTCCACCTCACCCGCTGGTCTCTCCCATCCTCTCCCGCCCCCGTCCGCTGCCAGGCCTGTACTTCCACGTCCCACCTGCTCTCCATCTCTCCACTCTCCATACCCTCTCCCAAGGTGGCTTCCCCCAACTTCCCCTCCCTGACGATGCCCTCCTCCCCTCCATCTACCCCTCCTACCAACTTTGATCCTCCCTCCCTCTTCCCGTGTTTGTTCCTATGGGCACCCTCTCTCCCTTCTCTCTCCCTTCCCTCCCTGCTGCCTTTCTCCCCACTCGTCCCCTGGGCTTCCCCATCCCCCTTCCTCCACTCCTCCAACCTTCTCCTCTGCCATTGGCATCTTTGCTCACCCCTCTCCCTCCCCCTCCCCCTTCTTCCCCTCTCGGCAGATCCCCGGACTCGCACACGCTACGCGGACATTCGAGCGCCGGAGATCATCGCCACCAGTTTCTCGTGTGTGTGTCATTGTGTTTGTATTTAGTGTTCGCCGTCACGCTCCAACGTTGACATGTGCCATCGACATCATCAGTGTTTGTGCGTCGTGTCGACAGTTTGTAGTGTGGTTTTCCGTCGAGTGTGAACGGCTTCATGTTTTTTATGTTCTGTGTCTACTGTTTTTTACCCGCCAAATTGTTTAATCTCTTTTGTGTCTTCTATATGTTTTCTCATTGTTAAGTTTGAGGCTGAAGAGCAGCGTAAGGTGCTCCTGCCAGCCTACCTGCTGTACAGGTGTTGAAATTACAATAAAGGAAAGAAAAAAAAACCTGGAGAGGCTGTTCACGCCGAGCGAGCCCACTGGTGTCATCGTAGCCGCCGCGTCATCGTCCACCGCCGCCAGCGTACCGGAGCCATCCCCGCAGGGACTCTACTCGTCCTCGGACTCAGGTGACGGCAACGTGGACTCCGCGCCGCTCTTCACGAGACGCCGAGGGCTTGGTTTGGTGAAGTCGTATGGTTACTACAGACAGTTTATGTTTGGAAGAATCTCTGATTTAGTTATTGGTAGGCTTGGAGGAGCACTCCTACCTCACGAATATTGTTTTGTAACTTTTGAAGAAAGACTTTAGTTTAAATAAAACGCTATAACTCACACTCTGAGATTTTCCTGTCCGCGGACGGCGGATATATTAATGGTGGTTTTCTTTGACCGTAGCCGCTACTATTCAGTCGAGTAGCTCCTCAGTTGGCATCACGAGGCTGAGTGCACCCCAATTAGATGTAAACTGAAGTAGTTATGCAGAGATGAAGAATCTTGAGCAGGATACACTAGCTTGGAGAGTTTTATTACGCCACTACCTTTCCAAGCCGGCGTCTGTAACTTGTGGCTACTCGAGCCAGAAGACTGACAGAACAAACGTCTGTGTGCGGTCACTGAAACGAGCTGATTACCACAAATCTTGCAGTCCTCCCACCACTAGGGATAGAAAGTTATCGACAAAGGATGGTATGAAGACCAGACCGCCACAATGGTGACTTGGTTCGCACCATACCTAGGCCCAGTGCTACGCCACTTCTGAGACTTGTTTTCTCAAACGTGATGTCATGTCACAACAAGGCTAGATCAAGTGCTCATAAATGTGCGCGCTCCAGCCATGATTATCTTGAGAAATACTACACGCCGGTCGTCGACCTAATGAGGGTAATCCAGCCTCAACTGGAAACTAGATGTTGCCTCCGTTAGCTTCGAGTCTATGAGCCGTGCCTAATCCTGATGCTCCTAGGAAATTTGCTAGTGTCTTCGACCTGGGGGACTACTGCTGTTCGACTTTAGATAACTTTAGGACGCCACTAAAGGGTCCTTGATGCACTGACGATGTCTGAAGGCGCCTCCTTCCTGACCGTCTGCCACTCTCTGCTGGCGTTCGATGCTTCAGCCATCAGGCAACTGATGAAAGCGACTCCGACTGCTGGCGTCTGTGCACAACCAGCACGTCACCGGTGTTGTGCTGACGTGGGCTGTGGGCTCGGCTGTCTGTAGACATCGCACCTCATCGATATGATACTCGTACTTTCGACAGCTATATGAATTCTGTTAATAAACGCGTTATTTTCAATGCCTATATGATTCTTCGGTGAACGAGGAGCTGGTTCATCGTACCTGCTGCTCTGTCTTCCAGCCTGCATCAGCATCGTGGCCTGTAATGAGATCAATAACGTTAGGCCCCACCATTGCCCCGCTTCAGCTGCATCAAACGAATCCTCGGTCTGAAAACCACAACAACTACAATAAATAAATATTACTGTGTGACACTAGGACTGATGCAACTCTTTCGGTGCGGCGTCACTTAGGCAACTTCCATGTCAGTTGTCTTATTTATTTTACCATGCAGCTTCTCAGATGAACTCTTGATGCTGAGTGGAACCCATTTTAGAACTTCCACCACATGGAGGTCTGAGGTACCACAGGGAATCTGAACCATGACGATGGCGTTTATGGTCAACGCTAACAACAGGACCACGAAGGCATCTTCTTTTGCGGTTTTCTGCTGTAAAAAAGTTAATGGCAAAGTATCTGTGATACTAGTGAGAATGTAAGCTGCAAAAAAAAAGACGCGATGGATAAATTTAAAATCAAACGTTCATCGAGGGTTAAGTGTCGGGGTCATTGTTATTCTACATACTGACGTATCTTTCATACTCTGACACCATAACTGATCCGTATATCGACATTACTTGATAATATCTGAATACCAGATCAGGAAATCTCAACTCCAGTAACGAGGCTCTCCAAGCCGTTTAACACTGCAGTAACAGAATAGGGACTCAAGTTGAGCACTATTGAACTGCAAACAGTCATCACAGTACAGTCACGTCAGTTCAGATCTGATCGGATTGCTTCCACACCCTATTGTAAGTAATCTCTTTCATTTCTTCAGTCAGATACTTTTCTGTCACACTGAACGAGCACTTAAACTGGAGTGAAAATGCTTTGACTGTGAGTCAGAAGATATATGTATCGGTGCATTATTTCAAGAAAAAAATACAAAATCTTTTTACTTCCAGATACATAGAGAAAACAATAGTTCAAGAGCATACTTCATCCATCTTCTGTTATTGTGATATCTTACAACGACCCCTTACGCCATCTCAATTGTTGACTCACTTTTTCCTCCATCCCCCCCCCTCCCGCCCCCTCCTGCCCAACTCTCTCTCCAGATCTTTCTGATTTACCAAAGTCCCAGCGTGGCGCTGGTTACCTTTCTTTTTCTTAGAACTTGTCATAATATCTCACTCTTGTGTTACGCGAAACGACGGAAGTTCACATGATGTCCACCAGAATGCGTCCAGCGAGAGTTAATCATTGCAACGGACAACTTATCCACACTACGGAGAAATTCAGTCCGCAATGGCAACATCAGCTGGCTGACCACTCGTATAGCAAGGGCTGGCCCCGAGGTGTAGGAGTGACCGGAATAACTGAAGTCTTCGATACCACTTCATCCTACGGTCGCAGGTTCGAATCCTGCCTCGGGCATGGATGTGTGTGATGTCCTTAGGTTAGTTAGGTTTAATTAGTTCTAAGTTCTAGGCGACTGATGACCTCAGAAGTTAAGTCACATAGTGCTCAGAACCATTTGATTTTGAACCACTTCATCAACTCACAATTAAACTGCAACCTTCAACGTCATCTAGGCTACTGTTTACACTAGGGAATAGTAGTTTATTGCAACTAAGATTTCGTATTCACATCAGTTGGCTTCGCCAACTCCCAACAACTTTGAACCTAACCTCTACCTAGAGCTACGTTACAATTCTGTTTGTAACAACAATTTATATCATTAAAAAAATCGTGCTCAAAAAATATCTTTGTTGTCTGATCTCTTTCATTCTGCGCATGTATGACTTAATACACCACAACACTGTTACATCTTGGGATAAAGTCGACATCCAGTATCGGTAGGTTCAGCTGACCAGAGAAACCAGCATAAATGGAAACACCAGATGATATCGGCAGTTCGCTACTGGATCAGAAGCTCCCAAAACTTTGACTTCTTCAGACTGCTCAATACAGCATTCCAGACAAGGGAAAGCTGAGTTTCGCAAGAGATGTGTTCTAAATCCGTGTCGATTTATGGACAGAAGCTTTCCTGTTTCAAGGAAATTTACTGTATTCGAATTTAGAACATTCTCAGTAATCAGAGAAAGGGAAAGGTCCCGAGTTCGAGTCTCGGTCCGGCACACAGTTTTAATCTGCCAGGAAGTTTCATATCAGCGCACACTCCGCTGCAGAGTGAAAATCTCATTCTGGAAACATCCCCCAGGCTGTGGCTAAGCCATGTCTCCGCAATATCCTATCTTCCAGGGGTGCTAGTTCTGCAAGGTTCGCAGAAGAGCTTCGGTGAAGTTTGGAAGGTAGGAGACGAGGTACTGGCAGAATTGAAGCTGTGAGGGCGGGCCGGGAGTCGTGTTTGGGTAGCTCAGTTGGTAGAGCCCTTGCCCGCGAAAGGCAAAGGTCCCAAGTTCGAGTCTCGGTCAGGCACACAGGTTTAATCTGCCAGGAAGTTTCATCCTCAGTCATTCTGAAGCAAATCGATGTTAAGGATATTGGCCTGTAAATCTGCGGTCCGTTATTTCACTCTTCTTTTGGAGGTCACCTGCGCTTTTTTCTAGTTGCTTGGGACTTTGGGTAGGGCGAGAGATACGCGATAAAAGCAGGGTAAGTGCGAGACCACTGTCGAAGAGTACTTTCTGTAAAACCGAATTGGAATTCCATCCAGAGTTGATAACTTATTTGTTTTCATGTACTCCAGCTGCTTCTCAACGCCACGGATGCTTCCTAGTATGACCTCCACACACCTATCTGTGCGACGGCCAAATGACTGTGCGTTTGTACGATCCTCCTGCGCGAATGATTTTTAAAAGTAGAATTTAAAATTTGACGTTTTCTTTTGCTGTCTTCGATTGCAACAGCAGTCTGATACATTAATGTACGAACAGAAGCCTTCGACCCGCTTAGCGATATTACTTAATAACAGAATATTCTCAGATTCTCGGTTAACGTATTACGGCGGAAGTTTTTGTGCACTTTGTGCACACGCAGTTCTATTAACTTTTGCCTGCCGACGTTTCTGTATTCTTTCTAGAACGGAGAGTGTAACCTATGTTTTCTCTGCATTTTGTTATTAAACCACAATGTGTCTTTTCCGTACTTAATCCGCTTCCTTGGCACATGCTTCACCAGAGCGGATTTACAGTCAGTTTAAACTTCATCCATAATTCCTTTACGTGCATCAAGTTGGAACTAAATGATGTCTATTCAGTGTCTAAGCAGAATGCTAACAACTGTATATCTGCTCTTTCCACAATAAAAACTCTCCTAGCCTTCATGATGGACTTATCAACTTTAGTAACCATCGTCGCTGTAGTAACATCATATTTCTGATGTTACAATAACGACGATGGTTATTATAGTTGATAAATCCATCATGAAGGTTATGAGAACTTAAACGAAACCCATCAAAGACGTAAGCGTGTATTTTTCTTATAAGAAATAGGGAAACCAACCGCATGTTAAGGATATAATGGTCAGGTGTTACATTGGAACACAGTGGCACTCCAAAATACTTAGGAATAACGCTTGACAGATCTCTAACGTTCAAAACACACTGTATGAATTTCAAATCAAAAGACTCCGCCAGGAACAACCTACTGAGAAAACTGGCCGGATCACAATGGGGCAGCCAAGCTGAAACCACCCGAACTTTGTAACAGCGTTATGCTACTCCGGTGCAGAGTAGGCCTGTCCTCTTTGGTATAAGTCAACACATGCCAAATATGTGTTCAAAATGGTTCAAATGGCTCTGAGCACTATGGGACTCAACTGCTGAGGTCATTAGTCCCCTAGAACTTAGAACTAGTTAAACCTAACTAACCTAAAGACATCACAAACATCCATGCCCGAGGCAGGATTCGAACCTGCGACCGTAGCGGTCTTGCGGTTCCAGACTGCAGCGCCTTTAACCGCACGGCCACTTCGGCCGGCGCCAAACATGTGTATATTGCCCTAAACCATACATGCAGAATTAAAACATGCAGCTTGAAGTCAACTCCAGTCGAATGGCTCTGTCACCTTGCAAGAATTACACCATCTCCTGTTCGAAGGGAAATAGCACCAAATGAGAAAACGCGTCCCATGTATGGGCAAAAACCCTACCCACAACGACTTAGGTCAAGGAAAAATATCCTCAGAAAATGGGAGAAACTAATGAAACACATGCGTTTGTAGTAACATAACTGACAGTAGCCTGCAACTCATCTGTTAGATTGGAAATGGCATGCGAACGTGTTAATTATCTCGTGGCTTACGCGCTTTGCCCTGTACTGAACTTTTCTGACTGCGAGAATGTAAACTGTCAATGACTTTAAAACAAACTAAAACTGCATGAATTTACATAACAGAAAAACTGAATTTGATGCGACACTATTGATTTGAAATTGGCACTGGTAATAAAACAAAACTTGATCAGTTTGAAAATAATTGGTCCCTGTGCTTAATGAATGCTATCCCTGAAATAATAAAATTTCTTACCTTTATCTGCGCAATGGTAACGCTCTCCGCATTGTTCTCTTTTAGTGCTTTAAATTGTGTAGTTAACATACAGCTATTGTGCAAGGCTGTTGCTTAGCATACTTTTTAATTAAATCGAATATGAGTGGGGCAATAACTTATTGAACGAAATATGTAATCAAAAACGACATGGATCTGGGAAATAGTATTGACTTGTGGTAACTAACAATATGGCACTAACATTAAAACTCGTATTTTGACTGTTTGAAAATTAATAATGCTCACAATTAACACACAACAAACTGGTTATACATTAACAATTAGCTTTGCAAAATAATTCGATGTGAGTGCTATACATTAGCTCAATCATAACTTATGAATACGCGCATTGCATTCGTAACAAAACACGTTTCTTTACCTTAATTATTTCCAATATTGTATCTTGCAAATAAAAAGTCATTACTGACCGTAGCGAGTAAGTATCTATCCATCAGACATCAGTTACAGCACGTCTTTACACTTGAGAGTCCTCCACACATCTCTCTACGTTGAGTTACTCTAGCTCATGACCCATAACACCTTGAACCAGCGATCGCTTCTACATAATCGATATTACATTTGACCATGTCTGGTTCAATACAAAACTTTCTTACAAAAATTTACCCTGTGTATCTACCTTTCACTAACAGACACTGATGACGAAACCAGGCTGCAATTATGGACGGCTGAAACATACCACCCTCCTGGTTGGAAAAGATTTTCAGAATTTTTACCCCCTGGTCTTGATGAGAATTGGCCAGTCTGGAAGTCCTTGATTAGGCTGAGGTCAGGAATGGGCAGATCACGGCTAACCTGGCAAAATGGGGATACATCAAAGAAAACAAAACCCAGTGTGACTGTGGGGAAGAACAGACAGTTCAACATGTGCTTCAGTGTCGACTGTGTCCAGCCACCTGCAACCTGCACAGAAGATGACATTCACCAGGTAGTTGAAAATGCACTGTAAGTGGCCAAATTTTGATCTAAGATTATATAAACTGTGTTGGTCTGTCAGTAATTGTATAAACTATGTTTTATGTATGTTTCTGACACGAGATAATAATAGTGGTAAAATCATGATCACTAATCCCAGTCTCTACACTGACAGTGTCGATAAGGTCAGACCTGTATGTAACTACAAGGCTGTGGCGATCCCCATATCAGTAGGTCTCATATAAACTTCGAGAGTAGATGTACTGTCCACCCTCCGACCTACTTGAAACCTGTGGGCTCCAGTTGCAATCACCACCTCAGTGGGAACCCACGTAAATCAAGCGTTAACCTACAAAAATGTAATCCTCTGCATATAAACGATTTTTTGCTAATCGTGAATCGTGACTAACCCTGACTGATCAGAAGAAGTCGACATTAAGACCTTACTATTTTAACCATTCGTGAGAGAGAAAAAAAATCACAAAAGTGAAAGAATAATTTACCTTCACAGAATAATCCCATTATGATGCGGTAATTAATCAATACTTCAGTTATCCTGGGTAAACTCATTAGAACTGCACTACCACACCGATCATCCAGTCATATCAGTCTCAAACCATATTAAAAGGCAGTTAATAACAAGTAATAATATACTTGCATTTTCATATAAACCATACAAATACACTGTCATATCCCTGACTACCTTGAAAACCATTAACCTCAATCAGAATTGAAGCCTAGTTTACACGACACTAGGTTGCAGGCAACTGCGCCACCGGCCACTGCGCATGCGCGCCATGCGTTTGCGTAACTCGTCGGTGGTACTGAACACTTACGGCGTGTTCCAACTTTGGCGACACTAGTTGCATGAGTTTTGAGGTTATGTGTGTTTGTAGAGTGTAGACAAACTGAAATATGAAGTGGGGAATGGAGAATAATGTTCGCCTTTTGGATATCTATGCTTTGCTTAGAAGTTTGTGAGATTTCAGTGATGCTGATTACAAAAGTAAGCAACATATTGCTGCTCCTGAGACCTTCACGTGCTACAAGGACATAGATAGTTTGACAATATCTGAGCTGCAAGGCAAAATTTATTGAATTAGGAGCACATATACAAATGAATTAAGAAAAATACAAGCAAATGTAACTCTAGCTGTGGAAATGCTCTCGTCTACAAGACTAAAATCCCATCGTTCGATTAGGCCGATTCTCTTTTTTACGGAATATTGTTGACGCAAATCAAGAAGCTGCATTCTGTATTCAATATTCTTCTATTTACAACGTCGCATCGGTGCTCCCCATTCGCTTATGTTTGAATTTTGAAATGTTGCCACTGTACAGATCTAGCTGTAAAAGTGTAGTTTGGAAACAATTTTCTTCTTAATGCGGCCTGCTTCGAATAATTACTACTGTTAAATGTTGATAATTGTTACTGTTAATGTTAATAATGATTGTTGTTAATAAAAAAGCGTCATCATCAACTAAAACCGCATCTCACAGCATGCCGAGTGTTCTCGATTGTAATTCGTGCAACGTGATATGTAATTTCAGTTCTGGTGACAGTTCTTTATGCATTACAGTATCTTTATTCCTTATCGCATAATTGACTATTTAGAGGAAACGTGAACAATTCTGGGGATATTCTAAAATAATTAAAAGAACACCTTGGGTCTCCCATTATAAATTATTTCAGCAAAGATGCCGAGCAACGGAGTTGACTTCTTTTCTTTATCCAGTCACGGATCGAAACACGTTTCTTTTTCTTTCTTATGCAGCGATTCAAGGCAACAAGCTTTAACTCCATCACAACCCGGGCGACGTGCAGCTGCCAAAACTTTCATTTCAGGCACGACTCAGGAACCCACAAAACGACGAAACTGAAGTGTATACTGTTTTCGCCATGTCTACAGTCAAATATGAAACCATTTGCGTGCAACTCATTCCAAGCAACGAGTGGCGCAACCCAATGCCATCGTGTAAACTAGGCTTTACTCAAAGAAAACTCGAAGTTATTAGATCAGCATAGGAATCATGACATAACAGAATTCCATCTTTATTTTTCATTTTCAGCTCCGGCAGTCGATAATCTTTCTTTTTGGAATCATTAGCATCCTCGAGAGGCCGTCCATTATACGTCGCCAGTGGCCACGTACTCTATCCCCTGTCAGTGACTGACAGCTTTGCCATCGTGGAGATAACAAAAGAACGGAGGTGTGATTACGTCACAAACTTGAAGCCGACGTCCGCCATTTTAACTGACCCAAAACATTAGGTTACCACGGTGATACTTTCCCGTGACATCAGTCTGACATGCCCGTGCCCAGTTTCGATAGTGTTGGGTGCTTTTATTGTGTTGCGATGTAGCTGTTTCATCAAAATTGCCAGATTACGTTGTTTAAGGGTGTAATAATCGATCTGATCGTAATCTAAAGCCTAAAGGAATCACATTTCATTCGTAAGTGGAGCCGTTCAAGCAATATTTTCTTTCGTATACGTGAGTTATGGTTGAGCTGTTTACTTTTGTCATAGTGGTTTTATTTCTGTCATTTGATTTTAGATTTGCATTACTTTACTTATTGTCAGTTCTTTCTCTTCATTCCTGTGTTTTTTCATTGCCTTCAAATCGCAAACGCTCCGACATCCGAACCACACTGTATCAACGATCTCGTCCCTGTACAACACACGCTACGTAATTGCTCTGATTGTTGCGGCAGCATCTGATGCCCTACATTCCTCTCGCCGATTATTATTATTTTTCATTGTTCCCATTTCCTCCTCCTTTAAAAAATATTCTAGCTAGAACAGCCGAAGACAGCAATGCCTGAGTTTTGTGTGTATGATTGTATGAAGGTGCATGTATGAAGAAGGCTTTGGCTGAAAATTTATGTGAACACTATTTTAGTCGTGCCTGCCTTGTGTTCGGTGTGTGAGTAGCAATCTATCCCTTTCACAGTAGAGTTATTCCTTCCCGAAGTTTGTTGTGAATAATCCACTGCACTTCAACAGGAACAATAATGTGCTTAATTATAATACCAGAAGAAAAAAAATTACGTTCATTATGTCACATTAAGGCTGTCTGTAGCATAAAAAGAGGTTCACACTGCTGCAACCAAAAGTTTTTATCACTTACCGATTGATATAAAGTGCCTGACACACAGCAAAGTACAATTTGAAACTAAACTGAAACCGTTTCTCTTTGATAATTCCTCCTATTTTGCAGAACATTATCTATTACTGTAATGTGTAATGCTGATCGATAGGAATTAGTGACTAACATCTGCCTGTCTTTAATTAAAAAACGTAAAAACTAAAAAACTAATAAATGATCAGCATGGATATGTGTTTACAAAAAACTGATGTCAATATATAATGATTCGTTCGATATCATTACAATTTATTGTGCAAATGGTTCATGGAACATACGAGTAAGTAACCAACTGTTGGTATATCACAAAGCATGGTATACGTTTATATACTTTGAGAACTTCAAAATGAAATACAAAAGTAAAATCAAGAAGATGATCAAAGTAGACTTACATTCCAATTGTACTATATTTTGTTATTCCAGAAAAACTGACAGAGTCAATGGCGAGGAATATTCCGGGTAAAAAAGCATACAGGCCACTGTTGGAAAGATAGGTCTCCATCTCACACAGGTTACCCTATTATTACTACAAAGTTACTCAAATAAATGTTAAAGCAAAATATCCATTTTAAGGGGTCTTAAGCGTTGAGATCGTTTCCTTAATCACATTTATAGCACTCCATGATGTTGGAAGATGTTTAAAAAGTTATATCTTTCTTTACCTTGTTGCTATTATTGCCACACATTGAATGATGCATCACAGGTAAAATTTCAAATTGAGAAAATGTGTAAAGTACAATGAGACTAATGCACTGACAATATAATAAAACAAGAAATCTATTCTGCATGGAGTTGTATTTCTACACAGCTCTGTTTCTTTGACATTTCAATAATGTTTTGGGTGTATAGTCAAACGCCGGCACGCCAGTCAGGAACATTAGAGAAGAGAAGGCTGTGAAGAAGACGTCAGCCAATTGCATGCCTACCGACCCCTCTTTAGGACGACAACCCACGAGGAAGACATTAGCGACGCGTCGCCTGGCAGCGGCCCAGTTGAAGATTAGCCGTTCTACGAGCTCTACAGCAGCGACTTAAGCAAATGTTTAATTTCACTCGTATTAGGCATTGTCTACAGGGTGGTCCATTGATAGTGACTGGGCCAAATATCTCATGAAATAAGCGTCAAACGAAAATACTACAAAGAACGAAACTTGTCTAGCTTGAAGGGGGAAACCAGATGGCGCTATGGTTGGCCCGCTATATGGCGCTGCCATACGTCAAACGGATATCAACTGCGTTTTTTTTAAATAGGAACCCCCATTTTTATTATATATTCGTGTATGTAAAGAAATATGAATGTTTCAGTTGGACCACTTCTTTCACTTTGTAATAGATGGCGCTGTAATAGTCACAAACATATGGCTCACAATTTTAGACCAACACTTGGTAACAGGTAGGTTTTTTAAATTGAAATACAGAACGTAGTACGTTTGAACATTTTATTTCGGTTGTTCCAATGTGATACATGTACCTTTGTGAACTCATCATTTCTGAGAATGCATGCCGTTATAGCGCGATTACCTGTAAATACCACATTAATGCAATAAATGCTCAAAATGATGTCCATCAACCTCAATGCATTTGGCAATACGCGTAACGACATACCTCTCAACAGTGAGTAGCTCGCCTTCCGTAATGTTCGCACATGCATTGACAATGCGCTGACACATGTTGTCAGGCGTTGTCGGTGGATCATGATAGCAAATATCCTTCAACTTTCCCCACTGAAAGAAATCATCGTTTGTTTCAGGTCGTGGTTGACGTTTCACATGTGGCTGAACACTTCCTGTTTCCTTAAATAATGTAACTATCCGGCGAACGGTCCGAACACTTAGATGATGTTGTCCATGATACCAGGGTGCGATTTGTTCTTTTACCAGTGGGGGGGGGGGGGGATGACTTACGGGGTTAGTAGAATTATATACGTTGCTAGCTTGGACCGTGGCGTTACGCATGGTTAAGCAGCTATTTATAAATATATGTTAATGCGTAAACTCACTATTCACGCGTATGCACTATCAGAAAAGCCATCCCTTGTTATATCTTTAAAAGTACATTATAGGTAAAGCTTATTTACAAAATCATCTACATACAGGTATACGAGAGGAATTCAAAAAGTAGAGGCACATTTGTGAAAAACTGTACTTATTCTGATGTTATAAAACTGAAACATATTAATAGTAAGACTTACTAAAAACTTTCAGTGTTCGGCTCCACAAATTTAAATTATATGTAAAGTTTTACTCCATTGCGTGGGATATAAACATCCCAGGTTTGGATGCATAAACTAAAACCAGAGGAGGGGATGGTCTGATGTAGAGGGGGGGGGGGAAATCCCCCCCCCATTCCCCCCTGCAAATCGCACACTGCATGATACCGAGCAGCATACATAGCACACGCCCGTTGGGCATTTTGATCGCAATAGCCATACATCAACACGATATCGACCTCTTCTGTAATTGGTAAACGGTCCATTTTAACACGAGTAATGTATCACGAAGCAAATACCATCCGCACTGGCGGAATGTTACGTGATACCACGTACTTATACGTTTGTGACTGTTAAAGCGCCATCTATCACAAAGCGAAAAAAGTGGTCCAACTAAAATATTCATATTTCCTTACGTACTACACGAATATGTAATAAAAAATGGTGGTTCCCATTTTAAAAAAATCTGTTGATATCCGTTTGACCTATGGCAGCGCCATCTAGCGGGCCATGTGGTTTCCCCCTTCAAGCTAGACGAGTTTCGTTCTTTGTAGTTTTTTTCGTTTGATGCTTATTTCGTGAGATATTTGGCCCTGTCACTATCAATGGACCGCCCTGTATGTTGATGAGATTTCTTATTTTGTCTGTAGCCCAATGCTTACGAAGCCCCATTGTAAATTCTCAAAGTTAGGTATTGTCATTTATCTTTCTGTAAATAAAATTCATTTATACAATTTGCTTGAATTGTTTTCTAGAAATCCGAGAAAGCAGGTTTCCTAGGCACCCCATATTCGATGAGCAGGCAGGGCACAACAAATAATCGTTCACTTTGTTGACAATCACAAGACACTATAGAATGCCTGGCTTCTTTCCTCATTACACACGTTTATGGGCTATCAAAGAATATGTAGGTAAGTTTGTTAGCAAACACAAAGACTAAAAATGTTCTGTATACGTGCTGAAATCTGAAAATGTAACGTACAAGAAGCAGTACCGGTACCAGTAAGCAAACAAGCACTGGTTGCGGAGTTCCAGTTTCATTTGATATCGATACAAATGCAGTGAGGCCCTTAAACAAGAAAGTATGAGAGAAGAAATCGAAAAAAAGAGATTAAGATGATACGAGCATGTTAAGAGGATGCGTGGGCGAAGACTCCCCAAAATTATGGGATGGATGGAAAAAGACCTAGAGGGCGCCCAAGAACACGTTGAAAAACGGGAGTGAGAATATCTGTGAAAAGGAGAGGCGTGACCTGGCAGCAACTGGAGGAAGAAAAGTGGTGGGAGGACCGAGCCAAATGGAGAGGACTCATCAGCACCGAGACCTGGCAGTAGCAGGAGCGGGATCCGGATACAAATGCAGTAAAAGTGGAATGAAAGGGATTACGAAAGCATACATCATTTCCTACTGTTTCTGGTCTTTTGAAATACAGCAGCAAAACACAAGTTACGTTAACGAGGCCAAATGTCTCGTGTTATTAGATCAAATAGCATTCAAGAACAGAAAAACGTCCGAAATTGCCTTCCTCACACTACGTTATTCACGTAATCTCTATAATTTTCAGTTTTAAAACAGTTGTTGCGCGCACACGACAGAAGTAATGAACAAGCAGCAATCGTAAACAGTAGTCTACTAATGCTTTGGGCTACTTAAAATGGTGGCAGACCCCACCCACTCTTGCTTCAAAACAACGTACAGCGTAAATCTGTAGTGCCACCTCCCTTATTTTTTTACCTCCATATTTGCTTTGGCTTTTCCCACATGCATCCCACCACTTATAACGGTAAAATAAATAAATTCGCCCTCTTGGATCATGTGTACTCTGCTGCTGCCAGTATGCAACTTACCACATTCAACCAATCCGTTCACTAGAATGTTACGTGAAACATAATAACATGTTGGCATAGGCAGACCCTTCATCCCTCGCTGCTTAGAGTCAGCTTAACGCTTGGTTACAGCTGAGACTATGACACGTACCACGGGGTCAATAACATTAACCTTTTTTCGATTTTCCACTAAGCCATCCTTACTGGTTTTTTATTCGTAGTACTATAATATTTGTAAAGTCATATCCACTTTTTTCTTGTACCAAACACAACACATGACTTTTCATGTGACACGCTCCTAAGTCCCTTAACAATCAACTCTGCCATAAAACCAAAACATTTATTTTATCACTTAAGAACTATTAACACACATGATAACCAATCTTCACGTGTCAACCATTAAATCTACATTTTAAAAGAATGTTCATGTATCCATTTATTACCCATCCTTTTCACAGAAATTCATTTACCATAGCTAACTGTAAACTGAAGGCTAAACTTTCTCGTTCACCTTAGGATCTCATCTAAATAGTACATTAAAATCAACACAACAACACTTATGCTAATATCACTTATTTTATCTTTGAATACTTTATGATCTCTTCGTAACCTATACACGAATAACATAAATGCCCGTACGGCCTGCATTTTGGCACAATTGTGGTTCGTGGCCCACTCTATAGTTAGTTAACACTCCATACGACTCTCTACACAGGATATATTCCGTTCCAAATATATAAATTCAGTACCTATTGCTTCTTATTTACCTTTAATACTTTTTATGTCTTCCTATTATTTAGTTTATTTCGGACGTTGGTAGTAGAACTAAAATTCCATTTCACATGTTTACAGGTTCTAATGTCATTGGCTCCACGCGTATTTCATAAATAATACTCGTTTTACTCTTAAAATTATAGAATACCTCCAAATGCAAAGTTATTCTTACACTCGAGTAAGGCAGCTCATTTCTATAACATTATTTTTTATTCATTATCGTTAATATTGTTAAGTTTACAATATAATTCCACCTAATTGTCTTCAATATTCCTTCATAACATTAACAGGCCATGTATAACAATTACCAGTTGTATCATACAGTTCGTATGAGGCACCTGTGAGAAGTTTGTTGACCTTCACTATAAAGATTCTTAAGCACATATCTGTCGGACCAACGATTATATTATAATGCAGTAAGCTCACGTAGAGGGTGTCTTACTTATCACTAAAATACATTTTCAACACTTACAATACTAATTTAATATTCGATTACAATAAAGTGAATACGATGTTTACTGCACCAGCAAGAAATTCATTTAACAATAATCTTACGTTCTGTTGATGAACCAGCGGTCTTGTCATAATACTATTCTTCTGTCGCAAAGTTAAAAATGACTCCTAACACAGTGTAAATAATGAAACCTTTACAGCTTCATTACCTTCCGTTAACAGCAAGTAAATAAATGCGTAATAAGACTAATGCGCCTCAGAACGGGTGTCTCACGACGTCCAAACCCGAGCAGATGCAACGAACGAAAGCGAACAAAATGAGATTAAAAAAAAAAAAAAATGCTCAGCGTGACGGACTGCCGTCCTAAGGGGCCCGAGTTTGATTTCCGGCTGGGTCGGGGATTTTCTCCGCTCAGGGACTGGGTGTTGTGTTGTCTTCATCATCATTTCATCCCCATCTGGCTCGCAGGTCGCCCAATGTGCGTCTAATGTAATAAGAGCTGCACCAAGGCGGCCGGACCTGTCCCGTAAGACGCCTCCCGCCCAATGACGCCAAACGCTCATTACCATTTTTACCTATCGTCTAGCCAAAATGAAAAAAATAAAAAACATTGCACTACACAAACGATCTGTTACCAGAGTAGCTGCTCTCTCTGTGTAGTGCTCCCCCGACCTATCAAGGAGAATCCTGCAATTCTCCACCCCATAACGCTTCATCGTATATACATTCAACGAAAAAACCATGAGTTAAAGTCAGAGAGAATCCAACACATGCGAAAGTTCTCTAACACACGTTCTCCGTACGCTCCTCTACCGTAGTAACAAGAAAGGGGACAGATAACAGTCGTTCACAATTACACTCCGCCACACGCCATATCGCGGGTTACGTATATAGATGTAAAAAACCATCTAGGAGCGTCTGTATAGTGTGATTTACGTCTTTTTTTTACGATGCGGGTGGAATTGAATAAATAAATATTATCGAAGTTACCTGCAAGCATCCAGGTGTATGGTCACACATTACTTCCAAGGTTTCAGTTCACGTTAATGACACACGAAAATAAAAGTCTCTTACCGGAAGCCAACCACTCCCTCATGCCGAAAATGCAGGTCACCCGCGACGTATTTTTGTTTTACGTAAAGGGTGACAAGTGTCACCCAGATTTCTGGTTTCGGGGTGACGGTCTGGGAAAAGACCGGCGTTAGCTTATCTGCGATATTTCGGCGCCTTCGCAGCCCGCGTCCTTGGTCGCCGCCACGGGCAATTCGGGTCGCAGCGGCTGAAGACCTGCGCCCGCGGCCGCCGGGTATGTGGGTCGCGCCATTATACGGCGCCAGCGCCTCTATATTTACCAGCACGCGCCATAAACACGGCCATCTAAGTGGCACATCGCTACCACCACCGCACGCCGCACGGCAAGGAACTGGTCAAGCTGCTTGCCGCACCCCTCCCCCTTCCTCCCCTATCTTACACAAGTGAGAGTGGGGAGCCCCCTAGTGAGGCGGTCGCGCCAGGGGTTGTCGTCCGAAGATTATCACAGATGCAGCCCTGTTGCTTCACTCCGAACATATCTATATGGCTCAGAAAATTGTTCAAATGACTCTGAGCACTATGGGACTTAACATCTGAGGTCATCAGTCCCCTAGCACTTAGAACTACTTTAACCTAACTAACCTAAGGACATCACACACATCCATGCCCGAGGCAGGATTCGAACCTGCGACCGTAGCAGTCTCGCGGTTCCAGACTAAAGCGCCTAGAACCGCTCGGCCACATTGGCCGGCCTATATGGCTCGTTGGTTCTCCTAGGAGAGGGGTTACAGAAGTACTCCAGCGAATTGACTTTTTGGGTTAGAGACATAATGAAGGTGGTTTTATCAAAAGTGAAATCTGAAACGAGGACGGAGAGATGGTGGTATTTACATAAATATCACTTCTGAATAACAATTGCATTGTTTAGCAACGAACAGGTTCGATCACAGCCACTGCTCAGATACTGCATAAAAATTGTCAGCAATGGAGGCCGAAGACTTACGGTACAACGAGTCACCTCTCTTCTGACAATGGCCTCGTCAAAGGGGGTGGAGATGTTCGGGACACATTCTTGGCTTTGGGATGGGAAACGGTGCAGGCCGCAGTGTTCGTGCGGTTCTAGGCACTTCAGTCCGGAACCGCGTGACTGCTGCGGTCGCAAGTTCGAATCCTGCTTCGGGCATGGATGTGTGTGATGTCCTTAGGTTAGTTAGGTTTAAGTAGTTCTAAGTTCTAGGTGACTGATTACCTCAGATGTTGAGTCCCATAGTGCTCAGAGTCATTTGAACCATTTTTGGGAAACGGTCCATAAAAGGTGAGGAATGTGCAATGCAGCGACATGAAGCATGAGGGATCTCTGCAGAACAGGCGAGGAGAGGAACATATAGAAAACTTTTACAAGAAGAAGGGACAGGATGGTAGGACTTGTGTTAAAAAATCAGGGAATAACTTCCATGGTACTTGAGTGAGCTGAAGAAGGTAAAAACTATAGCAGAAGACAAGATTGGAATATACCCAACAAATAACTGAGGATTTTTGGTGCAAGTGCTACTGCGAGATGAAAGGTTGGCACAGATGCTGATTTCGTGGCGGACTGCAAGAAACCAGTCAGAAGACTAATGAACCCCCAACCCCACTCCCTTCCAGAAAATAAAACACAAACTCTTTCGAGACGAATTTCGAGAATACTGATATGTGAAACTTAATTGCTCTCGACATATAAAATTTTCAAACAACTTATTGGAATGCAACCCAGTTACATCTTCGACAGGCGCCGATAATCCTACAAGTGCACACCCAGTCACTTTCAAGGCACAAATGCACATCTTGAAATTGACACTTGTCGAAACATCTGCAGTTACATAAGATGTCACCTGTCTGGATTCCTGTATGTTGTCTGAATAACCAGCATCGTCTTTGTCATGAAAGAAACTGACTTTAGACAAAGTGACGGAATCACACAGAAGTGACAGATATAGTAGTGCCCACTGCCACCAGATATTACAATGGCTCCAGCAATGAAATATCATACGTGCTGTAATCTCTGCTGGTAGTGGCGAAGTCCTTGTAAAAATCTACTACATATGTCACATCTGCGTGATTTCTTCTCTACCTCCTCTATACGGCGGACATGCCGTCACCCCAACCCCCTCATTCACCTCATCCAATTTGCCGATGACACCGCTTTCCTTGCCCTCGCCCCCAGCATTCACTGCTCCCAATGCCTTCTCCAATTCCATCTTGACCAGTTCACCGCTTGGTCCAACCAGTCGCTGTTTAAGGTCAATCCTTCCAAAACCCAGGCAGTCATCGTAGGCAACACCGTCCCTTCCTTTCATCTACTGGATTTTTACCTTACCGTCTATGGCTGCTCCATTAAACGAACCCATTCTCAAGCACTTCAGCGTCATCCTTTAGTGCCGCCTTTCCTGGACCCCCATCTCCGGACATTCCACGCCAAAGCACATACCCGACTCTGCCTCCTTAAAACTCCTGTCTGGCCGTACATGGCGTCTGGACCCCTCCACCATCCTCCACATCTAAAATGCCTCATCCGCCCCATCCTTTGCTGTGCCCACCCTGCCTGGATTTCCGCCCCTCCCACCTACTACAAGTCCCTCCAAATTCTGGAACGCCATGCACTCCGCCTCGCCTATCGCATCTGTCTCCCTTCCTCCACGCAGATCCTATAGGACTTGATTCCATTCCCACACCTCCTCCTTTTCCTCAAATAAATACAGATCCTTTACAACTCCTGCAAGGTTGATCCTCCCTACCCACTTGTCTCTCCCATCCTCTCCCACCCTACAGTCGCACCTGTACCATTGCATCCCACCTGCTCTCCATCTTCACACTCTCCATACCCTTGCCCAAGGTGGCTTCCGCCAACACCCCCCCCCCCCCGATGATGTCTTCATTCCTTCCATATACCCCTCCAACCATATCTAATCCTCCCCTTCCTCTCCCCCTTCTCCCTTTCCTCCAGGGCTCCCTCTCTCTCCTTTCTCACCATCCTTTCTTCCCCCTCGTCCATTCTCCTGTTTTCCCACTTCCTCCCCTCCCTCCACAGGTTTTCGCATCTAACCCTATCCCCTCCCCTCCTGTCTCCCTTCTTTCCTCCCAATGGCTTCTTCCCCTCCTCCTTCCCCCCTGCCTGTCCCCTCAGTGGCAGCCCCCCCTCCACCCCCACCTCATCAAGTGTGTTCAGTGTTTTCCGTGCCAAAGA
Source organism: Schistocerca nitens (assembly GCF_023898315.1). NCBI lineage: Eukaryota > Metazoa > Arthropoda > Insecta > Orthoptera > Acrididae > Schistocerca > Schistocerca nitens. The sequence continues at coordinate 389,844,422 of NC_064617.1, forward strand.
TCGCCACCAGTTTAGTGCCACAGTGGTTTCTTCGTTTATGTGCGTCAGTGTTATCTTCGGTGGGCTCCTCCATTCGTGTATCAAACTGATTGTCTTCGTTTGTGTGCACTGTTGAACTTGTTTATGAAACCAGTGCATTCCGACGAATGCCTTCCTTACTACTCTTGTGTGTCTTCTGTTTGTAACAATCATGTATTTTTATTTACGTGTCTCTTTGTTCACTATGTGTTTTTCTGTTGGCCGAACAGTGGCATCTGTAAGCTGCTGCCAGCCCACCTTTGTATAAAGGGAAAGTACAATAAAGAAAAAAAAAACACGGAGTAACTGCACAGAACTTAGGACACTTCACTTAAAACTGACTTTAAAGACCATTCAGACCCCTATTCATCAACTAAACGCAAATTCTTATGTGTTTGCAGTTCCCACAGCTTCATACTCGTCTCTGCTACATAAGGTTTTTAGGATCCCGTTTATCATATCTACGGTGGATATGTGTATGATAGCCGGCCGGAGTGGCCGTGTGGTTCTAGGCGCTACAGTCTGGAGCCGAGCGACCACTACGGTCTCAGGTTCGAATCCTGCCTCGGGCATGGATATGTGTGATGTCCTTAGGTTAGTTAGGTTTAATTAGTTCTAAGTTCTAGGCGACTGATGACCTCAGAAGTTAAGTCGCATAGTGCTCAGAGCCATTTGAACCATATGTGTATGGCATAGTATGCAAACAGCGAAATTCTGCTCAGGTGGGCCGACGCAGCCCTGGAGTGAGCCACACATTACGGTCATCTTGGGTACACCGCTGGTAATTTTGTTGCGGCTATTAGGTGTTTTTATTTTTGACCTTGGAACCTTTGTCTTCGAGAAAGTCTCTGTTTCAAAACTATCGCAGCATGAGGCGAAGTCATAGATGCAATTTAAATCCAAAATTCCGACCCTTTGGAATCGAAGGCGAAGCTTTATTAACGTTCTGTGCCGAGTGAAAATGTAACTAGACCTCTATGGCATGAGATAGCTTCTTAAGTTCAACAGAAAACAGACTAAATTAAAGTTTTTTAAATAATAAAAATTGATTTCGGCGTATGATCACCAATGATCTCAATCTTTGGATCCAGTGCGTTTCTATTTTCTTTATTCCATCACATAAAAATTGTTTTACTGGAAACTATTTCGAAACCCAGGCCATAAACTTTTCTCACTGCTATCTCAATAAAACAACTGGAATAATCAAGTTTACCAGTCATGTAGCTTAAGGGGAGATGGAAGGCAAATGGACTTCAAAAATTCGATTTTTAGATTTTACCATATTTGAAATGCTTGGTCTTTCCTGGTTGAAACAGTTTTTGTTTTATATAAATATGACAATTTTTTCGTGAGATATGATGGTTTTCCTGACGCTCTGTGCAATCTGGGGAAGGTGACAGCAAGGCTTATGAATGGGTATGTACAAAACAGCCCTATGGTACTAATGTCACAATTTCTAAATAAGAGTGCGTTGGGGATGTCCAGAAGAGAATGGGGTCCAGGTTGAGAAGATAATTGAAAGAAAAGTCAAAAATAGTATTGGAAGATGGTAAGAATATAGGTGGTAAAGGTCACCTGACAAATGTTGAAATAGATAGATTACAGAATTATTATGGCTTGGCCATATGAAGAAATGTAGGGAATTTAGAAAACATGAAAAAAGATGTATAGAGTATCTTTTTCCATAAGCTTTCCACAAATGAAAATCCTATGCACGGTCTTTGCCCGAATGATCCTGACACTTGCTGCAAGTAAAGGAGAAGTGCCAGATATGACCACAAACATTCTTTACCTTCATCAGTAATGAATGAAATTACACCCAGACCTTTGTAAAGATACCTTGTTGAAGAACTGTCTTCATGGAAAAACCCAAAATTTAAATGAATGTGTGAATTCTGTCATTTGGAACCGGTTACCGAAAACTATATTTGTTCAGCTTACAACCTTCAAATTTGGTATTTATGATGCTGTTTTATTCTTCAATGATGGTGTAATTAGAAAACTGTTTGTTTTGGAATTATTGGGCATAAAATCTAGTGTAAATATTGCAAAATCCTTGGTGAAAATAGATAAACAGAGAATCTGCAAAGCAGATATTGCTAATTTGAAACGCACAAAAGAAGCCAGACAGAAAAGAAGAGGGACCAAGAGAAGGAAAGGAGATCAGTATGATTCAGATGATGCTCAGTATGGTGCAGGAAAATATTAGTGGTAAGTAATTCTCATCAATAACTATACTAGAATTGCAATATTAACCTTTAAACGGATTTTTCTCAAAACTATATTTTTTTACTTTCAGGTACCATTATTTGATAAACTAATGGGGTTAGAAACATGAAATTTCGTCAATTTGTACTGCAGATGATAATAAGTTATTACAATTAAATTGAGAACCACGAAACAATCAGAAACTGTTTTATAATAATTAATGTACAAAACAAAGTTAAATTTTACTAGTGAAAGAACAAAAAAATTTCTTTAAAACTATAAGAGTTATTATGTTCATTTTACTTGTAAATTGAGGCATATATGTTATATATATGCAGTAAAAATTTCATTGTTTTATCACTTGTGGTTCTTTTGAAAAGTGTACCTATACAAAGGGTAAAAAAGCATTGGCAAAATCGGGTTAAAAATTGCCTTCCGTCTCTCCTTAATAGAATTTCCTACTGAATTTCATAGAGATTTACCACAATTATCAATCCAACCTCATGATTCCAGTACTGCTCTTCCTTATGTCCTCATTATGTGGACTGGTTTGATGCCGTTCCATCTCGTAATACCTTGTGCTAAATTTTTCACTTCTAGGTAGCTTCTGCCGGCCGCGGTGGTCTAGCGGTTCTAGGCGTTCAGTCCGGAGCCGCGCGACTGCTACGGTCGCAGGTTCGAATCCTGCCTCGGGCATGGATGTGTGTGATGTCCTTAGGTTAGTTAGGTTTAAGTAGTTCTAAGTTCTAGGGGACTGATGACCATAGATGTTAAGTCCCATAGTGCTCAGAGCCATTTTTTCTAGGTAGCTTCTACACAGAAAATCTTCACTAATCCGATCTATATGTACTAATTTTCAGCTGTACCTACAGTTATTCGCATCTACTACTCTTCCCATTGCCCAGTTAGCTATTCATGGACGACTTATTAAATATATCTGCTGGTTTCGGAGTTCCAATATGCTTCTTTCTTCACGTGTTCTAATTTACTACCAATCCATTTCTCACTTTATCTGGTATTTAATTTCTGACATGCTTCTTGAAACACCACATTTCAACAGCAGCGTATAACGGGACGTTTTTCGTAAATTACATTTTCGGCATTATCAGGCGAGTGTTTTAGTGAACACAACGTCGACGAAAGCACGACTCACAAAGTTAGCTTCAAGGACTCAATTAACTTTATGGATGGATTTTCTCTCCTTACCACAGAAAAAGCTTTGGCATTGCAGCTTCAACTCCTAAGGGGATATTTCACTCTTTGTATTGTAACATATTCAGAAATTAAAGGAAAATCACCATAGTCAAATACAGGTTATTTTTTCTCTGTTCAGAAAAAGGCTGCACCAGTCACGACTCAGCCCCACCGTGAGTACTGTTCTCGGGTACGGGGTGGGTTAGCTATGGTTCGTATCAACAAATCGCCCTGATTGCTTTCAAACAAAAGACAGAAGTTATAGCAAATTATAGTGTTGTATTAGTTACTGAGAGCCATATATTAGAGATACCACAGGTGTGTCAGGTACTGTCGTCTCTCGTGGACTCTACCTCCTCTCCGGGAAATACGAGACCTATCACTAGCCCCCGACATGACTCTCAGAAGTTTGTCAGTAGTTGATTAGGGACCCTGCAGAGGGAGGCGAGGACCAGGAAAGGCTTAGGGTACTACACCCTAATCAACAAATCTGAGGTGCTGCCTCTCACTCAAACTGAAAATGAGCCAGTGCGACTTACTTCATCCTTTTACGAATGCTGCTGAGTCTCGTTTGCATGCACAAAGTGGTATGAGTCTGTTAACTGTCATCAACTAGCTTACGGCAAATAATGGTACCACTTAGCGAAATGGCAGTAAGAGATGAGAAATATTACCTTCTGCACTCAGTATGTATGCCTGGAGGCCTTATTCAAGATGTCAAAGAGGCTGTTCCAGTAGAACAGAGGCTGTTCCAGTAGAAGAAGGTACAGTCAGCTGCAGACTGTGGCGCACGTTGAAACAAACGACGAGCATCATCTGGCCTCCGAAGCCATACTTACGAGCTGACGATCTGTAACGCTGGCCCCAGAACTGGTCGCGGCTCCCCACTACCAAAAAATATGTTTTACTTTAAGGATTTATATTTTTATAATTTTTATTACCCTATTTCGTTCCTAACAACACGTCTTTCAAGTCCAGCTTAGAGTTCATCGTTAAGCATTCACTTGCATATAAGCATTCTAGTCTTATCACGGTGGTACGGCGATTTAGTTTAGGCATTGTAGACAAGCATTTTTTGTTGTAGATATTTTTAGTTGACGCGTATGCTCTTTCCATTTTATTAACTCTTAAATCAACTGCAAATTATTCTGTGCTGTATTCTTCTTTAAGATATTAAAATTTATTCAGTCGTTCTACTTTAGTTACTTGATTTTTCTGTGTATTTTGGAGTAGGTTTTACATTTTTCATAAAAATCTGTTTTTTCAGCTGAAATTCTGAGAGCAGTTCTGTTGGTTACTCCCTCGAATGACTGCTTCTGTCATATTTTCTGAAAGTATTTGATATCCTTCCCAGAATTATTGGTTCAATTTTGTGAGATTTTTATTAAAGTTTCGTGAACTACATTTGCTAATTTTTCTTTAACATCAAAATCTTTCATAATGTTATTTATTGTTTCTCTGTCTGCAAAATCACATTTTTTGTGAAAATAATACTATTATATATTTTCTTCTTCTTCTGCACTTCATGGATTAGGCACTGAGCCTGTTCTATCTTCACTAACTGTCTGTCCATAGGTTTCCTGTCATCTCTCCTTACTGGCAGTTTGTAGGCTAAGGCTGGTCTGGGAAATAGTTTACTGTCCATACTTTGCACTTGTTCATACCAGTGTTGCAGTCTCTAGTTACTCTGCCTTCAATGGCCACTACTTTCAGTTCTTGTCAAACAGTTTTTTATGTGGTCTGTTCTTGATTAGCCTCTTGTTCTTCTTACGAGGGACACCTTTGACCTCGAACGCTCGGAACTAAGCGAAACTATGCTTACAATAATACTCAATCATAAAAAAGCAGTAGTCTATGTCATTTCCGTGCAGTATGTTGCATTCTACTACAAGTGACATTTTGATAGGGAGAAACAAAGTAAGAAGATCTCTGTACCGTAGGAGGGAAATTATACGTAATTCACTGACGTCAGCGTGTCACTACATTTTCAATCAACAGTGCCAAAAATCTTCTGCTTAAAGTAAAACACTCATATCCTACGTACCTGAGAGTCCTCACAGTGCCGATGCAGGATTTCGGTGAAATGGTTTAAACAAAGAAGAAGAGAACAATGTACACACTTCACTGAAACCACGTTTTGACTTTCAAAATCACTTTCACATTCAAGCGGGCCAACATCAAAAGCCACACTAATTACTTTTTCAGATTATCTTATGGGGTGTTAATGACCTAACCTGCCTTCCACCAAGACTCTAGCAGCATGCTTTAGCGCAGAAAATTTATTGAGAAGCACAGAGTGAAGTTTGATAATGCAATAACTATCATGTATCTTCACTTGTGGTTTGGCACACTTTAGTCTTTCAAAATCAACAATCAGTTTGATACGGAGCTTGTATTCCCGAGAGAAGTAAACATCAAGGGGCTGCCAGTCTTTTGCTGTTTTCGGTGGCAGTATCTTCAGCATAACATCTTTGTTTGGAAAACTTGCATCTAGAAGGGCACGATCTGTATGACATCGTCAGGAGTCACAGAGCAGTAGGCTGCTTCCACTTGTTGCATGTTCGCCAAGGACTGAAGTCAGAAAACATTTCATGTGTTCTTTAGTTATTTTTCCACTTTTGCGTGCCTCCGCATGGAAGTTTCATGAACAGGTTGTTTCAAGTTTCTTTGAAATATTTGGGCCGAAAATGGCTTGTACCTATTGAAAAGAGATGTACAACTTGTTTGCTAGTATGCCTGTCATTGATAAAGGCACATCAGTTGTGTAGCTGTGGGTAAAGTTGTGTAAAGACTGCAATCCACTACCCTGCTCTTTTATAAACATGTTCACTTCCTCCACAAACTGTTGTGGCTTCTGACTGATACTGTTATTGTCAACCATGTCCTTAAATGTGGCAAATGTAGTAAAATGCCATATTCAGCCTTAAGATTGTCGATAAAAGAAATCGAAGCTTTGAAATTGTCCAAACCAACCATTTTAGATGCTTCTAGTGCCCGCATTTGCAGATACCAATAGTGAATTGTAGATCCATACGACTTTGCTCTATTAAAGTGCGATGTTATATACTCTTTTGTAGTTCGTAATTGCGGCAGTTTGTTTCCTTTGAAACGAGCTCCTGCCCGACTTTCGGTAGACACATAATTTAGAATTAATCTGCAATTTGATTTACTTTTAGCGCACTTATAGCACCTCATAAGTTTGCTATAGGCGTTGAAGCCGAGACTGTAATAGTCTTCATTCTCTAGTACCCTGTCATCAATATCTTCTAATACACTGGGTTTCGACTGTTTGGGTGGAGATAGTTCATTTTCACTTTGACTGTCCTGTTGCTCTAGAGATGAACGTCGTGTACTGAGTGAAGAGCTACCTTCTCCTTGAGATTCTTCCTGTCCTTCAAAATTAGTATATCTATCCAGAGTAACGTCATGTATTTCTGAGTCACGCCCATTACATTTCTGACTTATTATTATGTATAATATACCGGCGAGCTCTCTATCCTCGACCCAGATTTCATTTCCATATTCAGTACGTCACAACTTTGTTCCTAATATTTCTACAGCATCTGCAAGATTAATTTTTTTCATGATGTCACTGTACACATGCGAACACTCCAAGAGACACATTCGTACTGCAGCTATACCATTCACGCAGCTCCATCACTTGTTAGTGCAGCTACTACGTACCACCGCCTGATGGCGCTAGCAGACAAGTGCGGAGTTTTGCGTGGAAATCGTGTTTATGATCGCGTGTTAGTCTAAGCATGGTTTCGTGCGGTTCTGAGCGTTCGAAGTCAAAAGTGCACCTTAGAAATTTCAATTCTGCGCTTCGCATTTTACCTAATTTTCTTCTTATAGGTACATTATGAATGATGTCACAATATTTCCAAATCTAGCCGATTTGACATCTAGATCTTTGTTATTACCTAGGCCAATTTGACATCCCAAATGAAAGGAGGACGAGACTTGTTCCAAAATCACGTTATCCATAATGGCTTAGCATCAGACTGGATCTTTACCCCAGAAAACCATCACTTTCGTCTTGGTTTTAGAAATCTCAGCATCTTATTGGTTACAAAGTATTTCAGGTCGTTCAGTGCATGTTTAAACTGTCATTTTCTTTCAGTATCAACACATCATCTGTATAAAGTGAAAATTTAAGATGACCTCTTTTGATATTTCAATGCCTTGGTGTGTGTGCTGCCTCCAATTTAGATTACTGTCGATATTATAAATATTAGAAAGAGCGGGTGATATAGGGTAGTGCCTTTATGTATTGAAATTTCTTCTGTTCTTATTTTACCTGTATTTACTATCTTTTTGTTTCTTTCTATATACTTCTTATAGCCTACACTAATTTTCAGAGGTACTAATGCTTTCCACTATAGCTCAAATTCTGTTTCTGTTCACATTGACAAATGCTTTAACCAAACCTCTGACTAATAGGTGTGTTTGTGGATTATGTTATTGTATTTCCTCTGTTACTTGTTGCAGACTACAAACATTGTCTGTAATTGATCTTCTTTTAAATCCAATCTGTTCTTCACTAATGAGAATTTTCGAAATGGTTTTAAGCCAACTCTTTATTATTCTTGCATATAGTCTAAACACCTCTATAATTTTCACAATATTTGCGGTCACCTTTCTTGAATGTCGATATTACTTCCGCTGTTTTCTATGACTAAGGTATTTCACTTTTCTGCCAGCGCTGTTTGAATATGTGTAGAGCCTCCTATAATGCGTCGTGCCTCATATTTTGTTATCTCTGCGTTTATTTTATCCGTTCCAGTCGCTTTTCTGTTGTTTTTTTTCATTTAGGGATTTCTGAAGCTCTTCCATTAGAATAGGGTCAACTTCTTTAGTTTTACCATCTTCTTCTTCTTATCTTCTTTTTCTCTTTGCTGGCACCATAGGTCTTTGTAGTGCTGAACCCATTGATCCTTCTCTACCACATCTATTCTTACTGTGCCCTTCCCGCTCTTTTAAGTTAAAAGTCTAATATCTAAAAGCCTAAAGTATCCTCAATACAGTTTAGGAGAATTTTTATAAAATTTTGGATTCCTCTGGTAGAAGTGACATTCGCTTTGACTGCTGCTTTTTTATTTGTCTCCTTTTTTATGTACTGGATGCATTAATTCAGTTTTTCACTCTTCTGGAATCTTTTCTGTTTCCTAAATGTTCTCAAAACGCAAGGGTAGATCTCTTATGATCTTCGCTTCTGACCATTTAAGTAACTGTGCCGTAATTGGGTCTTCACTACCTGATCTGTTGTTTTAACGTTTTGTGATAACTTCATGAGTTTCTAGCTCTATTGATATATTATTAGTATTTTCTTGTATTGCTGAAAATTCTAATTTAACTGCTAGAACTGGAGAGTTTAAGTGGCTGTCAAACATTTTGCTAATATCTCAGTATTTTCCTTGATATTTAGTCATATTTTGCCGATTTCATCTTTGAAATAAGTACTTGGTGCTTGATACCCTTTCATCGCATGTTTAAAAGTTTGGTAAAAGTTTTTAATACTAATTGGTGGAATCATCTTGCATTTCTATAAGCCTAGATTTTTCAAAGATTCTTTTGATTTTCATGATTACTTTTGAAGTTTCTATTGTTGCTATTAATGAAAATTCTTGAAAATCAGTTGTTATTGTTATTATTATTAATGTAGTTAAACATTTTTGTATTATCTTGTTACTGTTATTGAAATCCAGGACAACAGTCGCTGAAAGAGGGGAGGGGGAGGGAAGCAGGGATAGGTAAATAACTGTAAGCCCCTCGCCCTGGAACCCAAACCTGTGTCAGCGCCTGGCATAAACACGAGAGTTTACTGAATGAGGCGATGCAGCGTCCAGTCCAGATAATCAAAGTTGTTGGAGATCACAAAGCATTGGTGTAAGATGCAAACAAATGATCCCCTTTCATGACATGTTTAAAAGTTTCTAGTAGTAGTTAATGGGAAGTGGAGATGATGAGTTCACTGCAGAAGACGATAAACTCAAGTTCACCGAGATATAAACCGAAGCTACATGCTAGGCCGTTTTGGGAAGACTCTGAATGAAGTACGTTCGCCAAAATCAAGTACCGTCGCCAACTGAAAGAAGTAAATAATGTACATGTTCAGTAAATAAGATATACAAGTAGTAGTGCCATATCTCAAAGAGGAATCAGAAACATTTAGCTCAGTATTTATCGACTTAAGGATTAACGATCGTGTGGGATATCAAACTAAATTGATATGGCTGGACTGAAGATTTCTTGGTTGGGAGGAACGGGAAGAAGGCCTGTCATACGTTGAAAAAATCCTCTGGCGTCCACTTCACGCTGGATCTGGAAATAGATTAGTTATTATCAGTTTAAAATAACGTTCGCTGTCAAGATATGTAAGGGATGTTTGCCCACCATTCTATCAAGAATACAGAGTGGACACCAAGCTATTCACATGTGTTCGTCAAATATAAGTTCATCTTCGCGGAATACAGTTGTTGATATACCGCATGAATCTGTGGACAGTTTACGAGCCTTGTTATTTAATGTTACAGTTGTAACCAGTAATTCTGTGGGCAGAGTCGATAACAATCGCAGATGAGGTTGTGCTACACCTGAAGCTGGAAGCTTGAAATCCCAGTGGTGGAAGAAACTTTGGCTGGTAACAGAAAGGGAGAGGAGCAGCCTACAGCCCTTTATTACCACCTTGTGCACCGTTTCCTAAAATAAACCTCAAGCCTACCAACAGTATCCCATTGGGTGATGGCCTATGACCCGACTGATGTTGACAGTGACCCCTCTGTCGGATGAGAACATTGTGTATTGCGTCAGCCTTAGTGCTAATCAAGAGAAATCGGCTACTGAGTCTTTCTGCCAACAGTGATACACGGTCTTTCCAGCCTTGGACACCAGTGACAAGAAAATCGCACACTTGAACTCAGAATGATAACAACTGTTAGGGAATGAAAAAACACACTAATGTAAGACTCTACAATATTGTAAAATATTAGACCAGCGTTGTATGATTTTTCATGTATAATGTATAAAATATTCTACCAAGAACAGTTAATTGAATATTAGTTTCAGTGAGTTAGATTTCCTTACATCAAGTGGAAAGGTAGTTCTTATCTGTGGTACGTGAACACAATGAAGGAGAGTAAATTCTTCCTTTCTTCAGGCTTCCGCTTGCGTACACTGTTTAGCAGAGTAAAAAGCTTTTTTTACGTGTACTTCTACAACAATCAGTCAATTCCTATAGTTTACTACAAGTAGGACGACAATTTGGAGCATGGAATTCTATAAGATATGACTCTTTTTACCACGCAGACTACATCCATTACATTACCATAATTATCTCAACTACAGCTGCAGATCAAAGCTTACGTGGCCACGCTCTGATTGGATAAAAATTTTTATGCGCATGCACTGCCGTAACAGAACGGCAAAGCGAATGTCCTCTGATAAGGAGGACAGAAAAAAAGACAAAATTCTGCGTTTTCTTCTTCTTTAAATCCGCATCTGAAGCTGAGTTCTTAATTCCGTTAAACATGCACATAACTTTTTTTCGCTGCATAAATTCTCTTCCTTGAGGAACTTGAAGCCATTGAGACGACGGCCGTTTGCGAAGATTGTTATCTCTCGACCATTAACATAAGCGCGCAACTAGCTCATCACGTAAATCCCGTCCCACATACACTGTGGCGCATTTTCTTACTCACTCTGTATGAATTGTTGGTAATCTTGACGATACTGTTGCAGCAGTAAATTTTTAGAAGAGCATGTACTCTAATCAACATACATAGTAAATATAAGTGTGGTTTGCCTATGCAGACTGCTATAACTTTCCAGTGCTCCCTCGAAACCCTATGGGGGCTGTGTTTTATGGTAGCGCTCCATCTCCCATCCACGGAAAAGGTTTCAGTTTGGAACTGCAGAGGCTGGGTTCGACGATATGGGTGTCAAAAAAGGGCATCCAATCAATGAGCGTCTTATGGGAAGCCAGTGAAGACGCTGGGAATCGAATGACGAAGACTGGTCAGAATGCTCCTTCTATAATGTTCGAGAATGTTCCAAAATTTTACAGAATCTTAAAGAAGATCAAGAATGAACTACAGTGTTATAGAATCGTTCTGAAATTTCGAGACTGTTCCAGACTTTTTTATAATCTTCCAGAATACTTGCGAATGTCCTGGAATGTTCCAGGATGATCAAGAACGTTCCATTATCCTGTTGTGGTGGGGAAGCGTTCTAGCTCAGAAGGGTATATACATAGGCGATGGCGTGACGCAAACGTCTCTATATTTTTGGGAATCGATTAGAGACGACCAAGAAAAAGTGAAAGTATAGAAACTACAATAAATTCAGGTGGAAGTGATTTCTTAATGAAGTGAACAGTGTATTAAGTGGATTTTTAGTGTTTTAACTAATATTAAGAGGACGCTGAAAGGTAAAAGAGAAGGAGATTTGTCAGTGGTGAACTGAAAATAAGGAAACACGAAGAACAGCGAAGAAATAAAAGAGATGAGGAGAGAGAACCATGTTTAGCTCCACAACGGAAGAGAATCAACAGATTGAGAGAAAACTTTACAGATGAACAACGAGATGAAATTACGGAAGAGGGTCGAGTAAGACACTCAGTAAGCTGACGTAGAGAAACCGATGAAGAAACAAGATTACGAAATGAATTAAGTGGCATTACAATTAGTGAAGTTTCGTGAAAGACAACGATTGCAAATTCATGAAGAAAGCATTAGTGTACGAGAAGTCCAAAGCAGAAGCAGTGGAGATCACAGTTTGACGATGAAGCAGTCCGTTATGATTCCACTAAGCTCTCTCTCTCTCTCTCTCTCTCTCTCTCTCTCAGTGTGTGTGTGTGTGTGTGTGTGTGTGTGTTTGTGGGAGAATGGAGAATTTTAAGATGCTACCACTGAATCCACAGCTATGTCCTCTAATGGTTGTGTAGTGGTATCTGTTGTAGTTGTGGAGATCAATAAATTATGAACATGATTTGCATGCAAACGGAACCGGCTGTCTGTGAAGTTTCCCGAATTCTATTTTGATCCTCAGAATCATATTGAATATTGGCCCTCAGTGTCATTTGAAATTTACAAATGATAATTTGATTCATAATTCTCACTTTGAGCCTGGTTAACACCATAGGAATGATGTCATAACTCACCATAATTTTTTAAAAAAACTGCCTCAGTTGAGTTGGGGCTGTTCTGTGAGAGTTTTACACTGAGCTATGGCGGTTGGAAGAGGTCGCTTCATATGAGAACATGCATCTTCGATTCTTACAGCTAGTAAGGTTACCACTGATGGCGGCCACGTTGAAGTATAGCAATTTGTTTTATTTTGCGCTAAATTATAATAAACAAACACCATGCAAAGTTATGTATATTTTCAAAAGTTTTTTTTTTTTTTTTTTTTTTTTTTTTTTTTTTTGTTACAATCCTCAGTTCCATCTCATATGTCAACTGTAGTCGTGGACCTGCAATCCTGGACAGAGTGAAAAAAGGGAGGTATAACATCTTCACAGGAGTTGTGGATTTGATAATCTGCTGATGGGGCTCGAATAATACAACTAAACGGTAAGATGATTTCACTGCTGCAAAAGTGACTGCAATATCTTTTTGTAACGCTCGAGTTATATTTGTTGACATCACTGTTCTACGGAACCAGACGATAGGCACTGAAGGCTGGGTAATTTCTACAGAAAAAAACCTCTGCGGTGTTATACAGTGTCGATAAATCATAAGTGACTCCTTCCTTCCTGGTCTACTTGTATTTCTAATCTCTAAAGTAGCCCTGCCGACGGTTATTAATCGAGCGACTGTAATCTCCGTAATACTCAGGATTAATCATCGCTAATAGCTGTCGTAGATAATCTCACGTCGCTGATTGCATTAAAGTTCCTTCCCAGTTCTAATCGCACACAGGCCCATCCTTCAAGATAAGCCTCTCCTTTGAGACAAAAGTGGCCTTTAAAAGAGCTGATCTTGTTACTTTGCACATACGTGTTAACTTAATTCACACAAATGCGTGTATCAAGATATTTACTTCACTGTTGCTAACTGAATGTGGACCATATCTTATCTAAAGGATTATTTGTTGATTAAATGCTATAAAGCCGTTTTCTCTGTTGTTATACCCATGATTACATGCAGCTTACTGCCAGGCAATGGAAAGAAAAGCACCCTCCTGTCTCATAGGCACAGTCTCCTTCAATCTGTCCTACTACGACTGTCTTTTTTACGGCGTAAAGCCAAGCGACAGCACGCCAGTTAGGAAACACAGAGCAGAGAAGGCTGTGAGAAGAAGTCAGCCAATCATACACTGGCCGGACCTCCCTCCAGGACGACAACACAACAGTGGCCTCTATGTGAAGAGGACTTAAGAGCCGCGCCCGACAGGTCGCGGCCCAGTTGAAGAGAAGCTTCAAGGCTAGTGACTTTGATAGAAGTGTCAACTCTATTACTTCGCTTGTATTAGGATTGTTCATACTGAAGAACATTGCGTATTTTGCATGTCGCATGTCGAGCCATGTGTGTGACACAAAGTTAAGTATTGTAAGTGCTCATTTTCTAATAATAAATACGATTTGCTTGAATTGTTGTCTAGCGATTCGAGAAAGCACGTTTCCTAGACACCCCATATTTTACAACTAGGCAGGATTTAACAGCCTCCTTTCGCTGCCACTATCTCTCACTTGCTGTTTCTTATGCCTACTATCACATTCATTCCTTCCCACTGCTGCTGGCTCTTCTCACTGTCACTATCCCTCTCTTCCTCATTTTCACTGTCATAGATTTTGTCTCTCATTTTTACTAGCTCTCACTCACTCCCCATTCTCCTTCTCTTTGTTCCTCTCCCACTCGCAATGTCTCCTTCACTCTTTTCCTAGCAGTGTTCTGTCACTGTAAACTATTTTCCACTGCCACTGTGTTCCTCTCCTTCTCTCACTCTGCCATTGTCTCCTTCACTCGTTCTATATCACAAGCACTGTCTACTATCTTCCAGTGATTACTACTTTTCCATAGCTTTCCTCCTTCTCTCCCAGCATAAAAAGCTCGAATATGTTTGTACGCAAAAATTTCTGTAAAAATTTTTAAAGGTGCAGAGGCAGGTACAATGAGGAAGCTGCTACTAAAATTTTCAGTCAGAGTCTTTTAAGTAGGAGCATATTTGCCTTGTTTTTTTTTGATTTTTTGTATACGTTTTTTTTTTTTTTTTTTTTTTTTTTTTTTTTTTTTTTTTTTTTTTTTTTTTCTCCGACAAGAGAACTTTCCAGCTGGTTCCCTTCTCTCTTCTCTGCTACAACAGGGCTTGTCACTTATATTTGGAAATTTGTGGTAAGTTCTATAGGACCAAACTGCTGAGGTCATTGGTCCCTAGACTTACACACTACTTAATCTAACTCAGACTAACTTACGCTAAGGACAACACACACACACACATGCCCAAGGGAGGACTCAAACCTCCGACGGAGGGAGTCGCACGAACTGTGGCAAGGCTCCTTAGACCATATGGCTACCCCGTACGATTCACTTATGTGAAGAGAACATTATGGATCAGTAAAATTTTGATAAATTACTTATGTCGAATTGAAATGTCGCAAAACTAGTTTCATACCTCAGATCAGGTTTTACGTGCACAAAAACTTTTCACGTGCTTCAGTGCTGCATGGGATTCCCATAAATCTACCGATGATTACGGAGACACTTTACAGGATATTTCTCCGTGCTATGGCCTTTATTAACTACGTCCTCGCCTCACAGAGGATATTACATGCGAATTTTAGGTGTACAAATGTCATAACTTTGAACCTCAGTATCCCGGAAACGGATAAAGAATTCAAGAAAATTCT
Organism: Schistocerca nitens; assembly: GCF_023898315.1. Taxonomy (NCBI): domain Eukaryota; kingdom Metazoa; phylum Arthropoda; class Insecta; order Orthoptera; family Acrididae; genus Schistocerca; species Schistocerca nitens. Next base: position 389,859,690 of record NC_064617.1, read on the forward strand.
CAAGGCTTTTTGAGGTTGGGATCGCAGTAACATACCGAAAAAATTACAGCCATTTTCTATGAATAGCCGTCTTGGAATCCGCGGCTCGGTTTTGGTACACAAAACCCATGTTTTTAGGGCGTTCAAACTTTGGCCCTGCATTGTACGATAGCTATAGTAAGGGGATCCTTCTGTTGGGTATAGAAATGATCCCTAGCCCAATGGCTATCCAAAACATTTGACCCCACGTTCCTATCACCAACAGAACCCGAGATATGAGCCCCGAAATTATCCCGTTCTTAAACGCGACTTTTTGGAACATATAGGAAGCGTATGCTGTTGCCTGCGTACCGGTACATGATAAACATTTGTTTGATGACTGCCAGAAAATGTTTATCAGTAGGACAAACTGCTATTTACTGTCGATCACATAGCTTAAACATTGTAAAGACCGAAGCAACGATATGCTCTTTTCTTTTACCACTGTTGTATTGTTTCTTAAGGCACAGCGACTCAAAATCTGCCTTCCAAAATTACGATACATTTCACAAAGAATCCTTACCTGCCAGTGCAGACATGCCTTCAAACTGTACTGCGTAGTACTGTAGTTACAAGCAATGGATAACACTGTTTCCTATTCCAACCAAGTAAGGCTTCTGTGTTACTGTAAAACAAAAAATTAAAAAAAGCACAGGTTGTCGAAGTACGCGATCGCACGTCTTTGCCACCGTAACATGTTCCTGAGCGGGAAATTTTTACTTCGTTACTGAGCATCTTCATCTATAACTCATTTTCAACAAACTTCTCTCGCTCTTCTTCACAAATATCTGTAATATTTCAGAAGAAATCGAGGGATACACGAACGCAACCGAAAACAGTTCACATTGTACAAGCTGAGATCACTATAATTGTAAGGCTAATTTGTTTCTTTCTCTGAGCGTAAGTGACCCTTTACCTCTCATTCCACCATCAATGTATCTGCTTCATCACTTCTGTATCTATATCTACATTTACACTCTGCAAATCACTTTGAATTGCATGGCAGAAGGTATTTCCCATTGTTCTACATTATTAGTATCTACCCTTTTCAATCGTGTTCAAAGTGCAGGAAGAACGATTGCTTAAATGTCTCTGAGCGTGTTGTAATCAGTCGAACCCTGTCTTCACGATCCCTATAAAAGCGATAAGCAGGAGGTTGTAGTACATTCTTAGATTCCTCATTTAATACAGGCTGTTGAAATTGTGTAAGTAGTCTTTCACGGGGTAGTTGTCCGATCTGCATAGGGAGGAACGATCACCACGATAAAATAAGGGAAATCAGAGCTCGTACGGATAGATATAAGTGTTCATTCTTTCCGCACACTATACGAGATTGGAATAATAGAGAATTGTGAAGGTGGTTCGATGAACCCTCTGCCAAGCACTTGAATGTGATTTGCAGAGTATTCTTGTAGATGTAGATGTCTCCAAGCGTCTTCCATTTCAGGTTTCTCAGCACCTCCATGAAAGTACACCATGAGCCAAACAAATCTGTAATCATTCATGCTGTCTTTCTTTGTATACATTCAATATCTCCCGCAGAGATGGTGGAATGCTTGAAAATCGTCCTAGGTTACGAACACCAGTGTAAAAATTATGCTGCTACGTCAGCACAATGACATCCGATATGTTCATAAACTGCTTTAAGGGTTGGCAGAATTGAAATCGAAAATAGTTCCTGCTGTCATTTGCATAGAGTGATGTCCTTATCGAGAAGTCTGAGGTGGAGTTACAGTTTCCCCCAGACGCTGCGTCTAGAGAGCTAACTGAAAGATAAGTCCTATAAGTTGAAATTGCAAGAAGACTCATTCCAGTATGATCCGAGCACCATAATACTCCCCTCATCTACTGTTTGTCCACGATATGTTGACGTTTGGCGCTGTAGCCGCCGGGGACTGCTGTACTCCCGAAGTTTCGCTGCCGAGGGTAGAGCAGCGACGAGGTGAAGGCAATGTCAGCAGCTTAGTGCTGGCACGACTACCCGTGTTTTGCGCTTAACACGAAATCGCAGGCGGCGCTCGAGGAATTATTGCCCGCTTAAGTGACACTTCCGTCGGATCGTCAATCATCTAATTTGTTGACATATTCATGCTCGAAAGTTTTACCTATTACCTATGTATTATTTGTGTATCGGAAACAATTAAAAATGAATATAGATGAATGTACGACTTACGACAGTATGAATCGAAAGTAAAAAAAAAAAAGTGATTTTGGGAATATGTTTGCACATTGCATTTATTAAACGAAGACAGCAGTAATGTTTAACCGTGTAATTAATTGTGCCTGAAAGAACAGTCAAAATGATGTTCACAAAGATCACCGCCATCTGTGTTTGTTACAAGATCATCATGATCATCGCTTGAGGGCGTGGTATTGATGATAACTTCTTCGATGGACATTTCCGTTATCCCATCTCGTGTCCAGTGCTCTTGCTCCAGCTCTTGCACATTCCTGCAGAAACCTTGTGCGGTTACTGAAAGGAAAGCAGCATTAAGGGGCGGGATGTAATGGATTTTGGTCCAAAAAATCGATTTTTCAAATATTATTTTCCTGACGTACACAGTTTAATCTATGTTGTGTGCGAATTTTATCATGATACTAGCTTTAGAAATGCCTTTAAATTGTTAAACTGATTAACTCTGCGTGGCGGCCACTCTCACCTTTTCCGACATTTGGGAAACTGCTTGCTTCAGCAGAATTTTTGTCAGTGTGAAGGCTATTTTCTTTCCATATCTTTGGCTGACATCTATATCTCTGGCTGACATCGGTATCTTTGCCTGAAAACTTTCTTGCATGTGGTTTATTTACGTTTTGACAATACTATCACATATTAGTAAGTGGAAGGTTGAATTCGCAAACTTTTGCGTGGAAATCAAGATTTATCCATAAGGAGTGGTGGAAAAGCTGTGTTAAGAAAACGGAGGTTTCATGGAAATCGGTTTACCAGCAAAAATAGGAAGCAGCTTGAAATGAAGAACGTAAGCACTAAGCTTCAGCATCGAAACTTGGGACAGGAGAATTCAGACTTATTGATTTAGAGCTTCTCTACCAGGCTATAAAGTTTTCGTGTTCATGTGTTAGCTGTAAAAATACGGAATGCATGATTGTTGTTGAAGATAGAAGACTGGGAATAGCTTGTGATTTTAAATTAATTTGTAATTCGCGTGGCTATTAATTTTCATTTTCCTCCTTGTGCGGCGGCGTATGTGGGGAATTGAAAAATAATCGTTTGCTGTATAAAAGTTTGCATGTTGAATCAGTTTCTGGCTTTTAGAATGTTGTTAATGCTGTCTTTCGCCGTTCTCAACACTGGCTCTCTAATTCCTTTTTTAGCCTCCAGAAAGCGATTTAACAAAACGTGAAGCCTGTAATTAGAGTTCATAGTGCCCACTTCATCTGAGAATAATATTATAGCTGCAGCTTATAGCTCTGAGGAATTAGGAGATTGTCCGGGATTTCTAATCAAAAACGATTTTCCAAAATAGTTGAGTATATTCTCAAAGACACAAATAAAAAACACAAGTATCCCTACAACCTAACTAACAGAGCAGTTCAGAGTCTAATGCGCTGATGCAACTATAAATGTCCGAATTAAATGTTAAAAAGAATGCTCGCCATAATTTGATGAAAATATTTCATCAAACGCCACGCTAAATATTTGGTAGAATGTCTGTCCCGCGACGGCACGTGAAAATACGACACTACGCAAACTGAAGCTAGATAATGAAAATCATCCCAGAATTAACACTTCACTTGAAATGATTTCATGGTTCCGCGTATCTCTAGTAACTTAATACGGCACCCGAGGCTGTTTGTCGCAGTGATACCGACGCGACGCGACTGCCGACACAGATGGCGAGTGATTCAGCGTCTGGAGAGAACTGGGGCCTTGCTTCCTCGCGCAGCGTTCTTATATATAAAGCCGCAGTGCGGACGGCTAAGGGAACGCCTGATCAAATCGGCTCTCCCGACTAGCCGCTGGGCTAGTAACGCACCACTTCAAGTTACATAATAAATTATAGCTTCTTTTGCTGATGGCCGACTAAGCTCTGAATTTAACTGTGCATTCAGCACGCAGGTAAGTATTGATAATAAAATTTTGACGTGGCTAAGTTAAATATTTTGGGCGAGAGAATTAATTTAATTGCACTGCACGCAGCAGATGAGCTCTGAACTGTCCCTTTTGAGACCCGCTATCGCTATAATTTTATAGGTATTCAAAAGAAACTTTTCACATCTTCATAGTCATAGCGGACCTCCAACCTATTTAAATCTAAACATCCTAACCTTATTTACTAGCCTACTTAATCTATCTTGCTTCCTTCAGTTTTGAGACGAAAACCAGAAAATCATGAATTTCCACTAAAATCTTAATCTGTGAAATCCAAAGTACTGTTTTTGGTTGGTTGGTTTGTGGGATTAAAGGGACCAGACTGCTATGGTCATTGGTCCCAGTACTGTTTTTATTAAATCATTATGAAAGATGAATCTAAATATAAATTTTGAAGTCTCTAGCTCTTTTCTGTTGCGCCAATGATTTTTACAGAAAAACGTCCAAATTTCGGAAATGGCTTAAGTTATCGAACTGATATTCAACACATATTAATTTAATATTACTTCTGACATGATAGAAAAGTTTTAGGTCATTTGCTTGATTTTTAAGGTATTGCGCAACATTTATGACGTCAGAGCTAGTTACAGCAGACTGGCTGGCACACAATGGACACTGATGTGAATTTACTACAGCGTGAGTAGGCTGCTTCCCTACATCACCCTCTACTTAAATTTTTTGTTTTTCAATGTTAATGAATAAAAAAAATTTAATTACAAAAAGGGAAGCAAGAGTACAGCGTAACTTCCTATGAAAAATTGAAATTGAAATGTAAACATATAGACACATTAAAGAAAACTGATTACCTACATTAATTATTTAAATTGTGGACATGTTCACTGCCTTTTAAACAATGTCATTACTCAAAATTTTAAGCAAAGTCAACGAAATATTTTGGCATACATATTGCCTTAGACAAACAAACACATACAAATTGAAAAATTATGAAAATCTTAGATCCATTAAATACATTAAATACATTTTTACATACACAAATTCAAAGAAAATAACATGATACATAAACAGATGATTATCTCTTAGCAGTCTTTTCTAAACCTGAAAGAAAATTTCACAACTAAATTTTACACACGTGGTTGTAGCCGCTTTGGCTGGCGTCCTACACTTCCAGTCACAAGGGTAGAGGAGGGGAAGTTGCTATGGTGTGCGTCCTTCTCGATCACTCTAAATTACATGGGGAAAGGGGAGGGGTCACTGTGAGTTGTGTCCAAGTCACTCCACACTTTCACGCAGCTACCAGGCTGCCATTATCTGGTTTGTCCTGTAGAACAAACAAAAAGAGTGCCTCAGACTCTGTTCACTTAATATCTATGGGTGGGTCACAATGAAATGGGGATATATGCATTTTATCCTTCAATATTTTGCTGGAACAAGTTAACAGAACTTATTCAATTTTTACTCTTATGGTTACTTAACTGTCATAAAATCGGTCAACAATTGGCTCAAAACCCCGTTAGTCACTTACTAGAGAAAATTTATGCTCTTAAGGCATACAATCATAAACCATATTAAATCTGAATTTATTATTTCTGGGCCGGAACACTGAACCAATGCTCGGTACATTTCTGATACATTTGTCTTTTATTCACTTAGCTGACTCATCTTCGATTACCTTATTCTTAGAGATAGTATGAGTATATTTGATTAGTAGTTGTTTTCTCAGCTTCTTTGTACATGTGAGTAACTTTTGGTAATAGTACAGTTGTGAGTGTTCAAAACACAATACGTTTAGTTGACTACTAAATCCACTTATTGGTCCTCTGCTGTTGTGTCAGTTCCACATCTGCAATTGGGTACTTACTTCATCGAAGTGTATTTATGCTGAGCTAAAATTAATGTCTCACTTCTGCCATTAGGTTACTTATTTACTTTGCTAGTGTATGAACTTAAGTAATACTCACTCTATTAATATTTAAAGCATAGGATAGCACATTTATTTCATATCATTAGTGTATTGCAGCTGATCAGTTTGCTTACGTGGCAATCCATTTCCACTCGATCGGACGCTGAAACCACAGGTAGTCTCTCTCAGACCTACCACTAAAGTGCATCAAGTAATTATGGACGAGCGTAATGCTAATTTCCTTAAACCTATAGGACACCATGAGCTGCTCTGTCTCATCTAACATAAGGGTACCTATGGTCGCATTCACGCCTCCAACTCATAACCTCAATACGTGTAGGTGTATCCTGTCACACACTACACCAAAATAATGGCCAGCTCCAACCTTATAAATACTTCAGGGACGTGTCCTTCACGTCTCAACCACAAACACTGCTCAATTCTATTACACTGGCATTCCTTGCTACACAAGGTGAGTTTATTCTTACAACTTGTCTGCATATTTTTCTTATAACACTAAGCAATCTCTTTCTTACTATTTATTAGTTAGCTCTACAGCATACACTATGTTTCAGTACCACTTCAGATCCTGCTTGTACACGAATTTGTACATCTTTTTAAATTACTGTTGTGGGACCATTTCCAATAAAACAACACTTTGTACTTACTATATTACCAGGGTTCTATACATACTTGTTACTCAAATACATTTTATCTTAATTACGTCATACTTCTCTATTGTTTGTCACTATTAGGTTTGTCACATTAGGTATTTTTCTTCACTAATCGGTGGATAGAATGGTTACAGAACTCATGGCTTGATAGCCATAACGGAAAATTTTGTGTTGGAAAGAAGAGGTCGAAATTTTTGGGGACAGGAAAGATGAAGAATGAGTGAGACCTGAAAGGGAAAGAAGATCTCACACAGCTGGGACTGCACAGCTGCCATACTGTGTAGAGGTTACAGAACAACCTCCTCCCTACAACATTCATTAGTTGAATGCTGGCTGGATAACCATACCGGAAAATTTTTCGTATTGGAGAGAAAGCGTCGAAATTTTTGGGGACAGGAAAGATGAAGAGTGAGTGAGACCTGAAAAGGAAAGAAGATCTCACACAGCTGGGACTGCACAGCTGCCACACTGTGTAGAGGTTACAGAACAACCTCCTCCCTACAGCATTCATTGGCTGCCTATGAATACGCCACGTCCATCTGAAAATACTTTATGATACCATTTTAGAACCTGTATCAGTTCTTCCTTCCGCTTGGCGGAAATTTTATTAATTTCTTGCAATTTAGCTTCTAGTTTGTCTAAAATAATTGCTTCTTCTTCTTCTGTGTTTAGCTTACTGTTACTAACATTAAGACCTTCGTCCCAATATCTCCCATTTTTCAGAACTCGTATAGGCAGCTCCCAAGTTACATCATCAGTTACTACAGGTTTATCACTAAAAGGGACTGTAATTACTCCGGTTATCGGCAAGACCATTTTTAACTGGCTTCTTTCAAAGTCAACAACACTCTGATATTTTGACAAGAAATCTATGCCAATTAAAACCTCAATACTGAGATTGTTTACAATTAAACATGGATGATCAATTAAATTACCATTAATGTTAAAGGGCAGTAAAGCTTCTTGCTTCACTGTTTTTGACACCTTGCCAGTAGCACCAATTATTCTTAGTCCTGATACCCTCATTACAGTAAGCTTGTCTTTACCAGGTAATGCATCAAAGAAGGACTGAGATATTGCACTCACCTCACTTCCACTGTCTAAGAGACAACGTACATTGATACCCAACATATTCACTATTATTATAGGGTGGCTTATTCTAGGTTGTACAGGTGGTTCCTCAAATTCATCTAATAGCTCCTTTTGGATTTGTCTCCAATTAAAGTGATTGACATCTGTTTTCATTACATTTAGGTCACAGTGTGTAGGGGTTTCCTGAATTACATTTTCAGCTGCCTTTTCCAGTCGGTCTAATAATTTTAAATCGAAACACCGCACGACTTCATTACATTTAGTTTGCTGAACATGACCCAAATTACTGTAGTCTGGGCGATTCTGCGCCTCCAGACCGGGCATAACACTAGTTACAGCTAAACCACTTTCACCATTATCGTCGGTTTCCTTCTCAAGTGACAACTGGGCACAGCTACTGGGTTCATCGACCCTCAACAGCCTACCCTCTACATCCTCACTTATCTCCTGTCCTAAATCTATTAGTACATTATCAACATCCTGCACAGGCACTTTAGATAAGAGCACATCATCCTCATCGTAAATATAAGCATGAATTTCTTCTGCTTCTTCACCTGACAATTCAGTATTTTGTAGCTCTTCCCTATCGTTACACAGCTGCGCCTTCTCTTTCTCTTCCCACTTAGAAAGCGTCTCTAACACGGTATCTATCAAATACTGTGAGTGATCTAATATTTCTGTTGTATCCTTAGGTGCTACCGACTCTTCATCCACATAGTCAGTTTGAGTATTCTGATCTGTCTTACCAATTCCCTTAACTACTGGCTTAGGAAAAGTAACCGCCTGGTGAGCGCCAGCGTCCTCATAGACGGGAACTAGTTTTCCTGCCTCGGCCTACTGCTGTTTCCTTTAGTTTCATTATAGTTAGCTGGCATAGCATTGCTTTCCGTACTGTTGTTTACATGCATATTTCTGTTTGGAACAACATTACTGTCATTTGGATGCCATTGTTGGTTCTGATAACTATTTCCCCAATTCCTACCTCTCTTAGGATGGCGAACACCTACTGTTCTGATGTTTACATTGCCATTTTGCTCGTTCCTAAAATTACTACTATTGTTATTAGCATTTCTGTTATTACGTGCTTGCTCCTCATTGGCAGCAATACGTTCTACACGTTCCAGATACTCAATGAAACGATCCAGATTGTCTCTAGGGGCAGATATAATTCTAGTTTGCCAATACCATGGCAGTTTGGCTGCAAGACCTAGTATAATCATTTCAGGTTTTAGCTTTTCGTCCAAATGTGACAAACGTGAAATCCATGACCTAGCAAATTCTTTAATAGATTCTTTGCCTGCATTGAAGCGTTTTCCACTCCAAAATTCTCTCAACACTTCATTTTCCTTATTGCTAGACCAATACTCATTAATAAAAGCTGTTTTAAATTCAGCTAATGTTTTACATTTCAACATAACATCAGCTGACCAACGCATGGCGTCACCTGCTAAATGGCTTCTAATAAATGAGATTTTCTCTCGTTCAGACCAAGTTGGTGGAATCACATCTTCAAAATCGTTCCAGAAATCTAGCGGATGGATATTTTTGTCTGGATCGAACCGCAAGAACTACCGACACCCGATAAAAGCGGCGTTTGCAGCTACAACTTGTTGTATACTACCATTACCAGAAGTTACTGAAGCTACTTTACTCTCAATGTTAGCAATGTTAGTACTTATATTTTCTACTTTCATTTCAACATTATCTACTCTTTGTACAATATGAGTAGTATCAGTTTTGATTGCATCTACGTCTGCTTGACATATGTTTACTTTTATATTAACATCTTTAAACCTATCTGAGCACAGTTCAGATTCCGCCTCGATCTTTTCTGTTAACTTGTGCTCCAGCTTCGCATCTTCCATTTGGAAGTCTTTGCGAACCTCAGCAACTTCGGATTTAACTGTTTTATACATTTCAGAAAACTGTTGAGCAACCTTTTTCTTAATATCCTCTTGATTGTAATCAATTTTACAATTCAAACTGTCTAGATCCTCTTTCAACTTATTGCAACCAGCCTTGAAGGTATCGTCCATTACCTCCAATCGTTTATTAAAATTTGTTTGGCTGGCCACAATCCTGTTATTTACCTCAATTATATCAGATTTTAATTCAGCATTACTGCTTTTGACCTGTTCACTTATTTCAGACTTTAATTCAGCATTACTGCTTTTGACCTGTTCACTTATATCAGACTTTAATTCAGCATTATTGGATTCTAATTTATTGTCAATTGCCTCAAACCGTTTATTAAAATTTGTTTGACAGGCCACCATTTCAGACTTTAATTCAGCATTACTGGCAGCTATTGCTTGTAATATAACATTTAAATCAACAGCCCCAGCATCTTTGGGTTGCTCACTAGCTGCCTTTTTATCACACTCAGGTGACGAAAAACTAGCTCCAACACCAGAATCATCAAAACTAAATGAAACGTCTGATTGATTAGTCATATCGAACTTCTCCTGTTTAAATTCTACTATCTCTGATGACTGTTTCATTTTTAATTCATCAGAGAAACTATCCTCAAATAAATTTACAATTTCTATTTTCTGCTTTACTACAGGGGTCTCTATTATTGAATCATTGCCCCTTCGCACACTACTGTCAGGAGACAATATTTCATATTTCACTTTAACATTACTACTTTCATGCATGTTTATACTTGAAACATTGTCTGAATTTACAGTTCCCTCAACTGACATAGGTTCTAATTTAAGTTTAAACTCAGTTTCTTTTGGCGGTTCCATCGCCGACAGTGCAGGTTAGTAAAATTTTTAACAGCTTTTCACTTAACTTAGTTCCTTCTGCACGACGTTGTCGGCGCGGCGTACCAGGATTACTGATGCGACGTGGCACGTTGAACTGAGACGGCACTCCGACGGCTGTTGTGTGTTTGTGTGGCCCGTAACCACAGGTGCGGCTCCGGCTGCTGCGGCTGATGACTGCGGTGCGGCGAAACTGGCTACTCGCGATGCCGGCAGCACCACTAGACTCAATGCCAGCTCCGTGAATCCAGATGCGTTGTTAATCCAATTGCATCGTCCACATGCACACGTAACACTTTCACTGTTCTATTACTCAGCTGCGTGTCGCATTCCACTCGCGAATCCGAATAGTTAAAAATCTCTTTCACTTAGTTGATTTCCCGGCCGATGCACCATATGTGGGGCGGCGTATGTGGGGAATTGAAAAATAATCGTTTGCTGTATAAAAGTTTGCATGTTGAATCAGTTTCTGGCTTTTAGAATGTTGTTAATGCTGTCTTTCGCCGTTCTCAACACTGGCTCTCTAATTCCTTTTTTAGCCCCCAGAAAGCGATTTAACAAAACATGAAGCCTGTAATTAGAGTTCCTAGTGCCCACTTCATCTGAGAATAATATTATAGCTGCAGCTTATAGCTCTGAGGAATTAGGAGATTGTCCGGGATTTCTAATCAAAAACGATTTTCCAAAATAGTTGAGTATATTCTCAAAGACACAAATAAAAAACACAAGTATCCCTACAACCTAACTAACAGAGCAGTTCAGAGTCTAATGCGCTGATGCAACTATAAATGTCCGAATTAAATGTTAAAAAGAATGCTCGCCATAATTTGATGAAAATATTTCATCAAACGCCACGCTAAATATTTGGTAGAATGTCTGTCCCGCGACGGCACGTGAAAATACGACACTACGCAAACTGAAGCTAGATAATGAAAATCATCCCAGAATTAACACTTCACTTGAAATGATTTCATGGTTCCGCGTATCTCTAGTAACTTAATACGGCACCCGAGGCTGTTTGTCGCAGTGATACCGATGCGACGCGACTGCCGACACAGATGGCGAGTGATTCAGCGTCTGGAGAGAACTGGGGCCTTGCTTCCTCGCGCAGCGTTCTTATATATAAAGCCGCAGTGCGGACGGCTAAGGGAACGCCTGATCAAATCGGCTCTCCCGACTAGCCGCTGGGCTAGTAACGCACCACTTCAAGTTACATAATAAATTATAGCTTCTTTTGCTGATGGCCGACTAAGCTCTGAATTTAACTGTGCATTCAGCACGCAGGTAAGTATTGATAATAAAATTTTGACGTGGCTAAGTTAAATATTTTGGGCGAGAGAATTAATTTAATTGCACTGCACGCAGCAGATGAGCTCTGAACTGTCCCTTTTGAGATCCGCTATCGCTATAATTTTATAGGTATTCAAAAGAAACTTTTCAAATCTTCATAGTCATAGCGGACCTCCAACCTATTTAAATCTAAACATCCTAACCTTATTTACTAGCCTACTTAATCTATCTTGCTTCCTTCAGTTTTGAGACGAAAACCAGAAAATCATGAATTTCCACTAAAATCTTAATCTGTGAAATCCAAAGTACTGTTTTTATTAAATCATTATGAAAGATGAATCTAAATATAAATTTTGAAGTCTCTAGCTCTTTTCTGTTGCGCCAATGATTTTTACAGAAAAACGTCCAAATTTCGGAAATGGCTTAAGTTATCGAACTGATATTCAACACATATTAATTTAATATTACTTCTGACATGATAGAAAAGTTTTAGGTCATTTGCTTGATTTTTAAGGTATTGCGCAACATTTATGACGTCAGAGCTAGTTACAGCAGACTGGCTGGCACACAATGGACACTGATGTGAATTTACTACAGCGTGAGTAGGCTGCTTCCCTACATCCTCCAAAAAAGCAGACACTGGTACCTGTTCTTGTTGTGGTCTTCAGCCCAGAGACTGGTTTGATGCAGCTCTGAGAGCAACTTTAGGTTAGCATATGCTCCGAGATGCCTTGGACAGGGCAGGAAAAGAGGTAATTTATTGTGTGGTTTTCAGGACATGCCTCCACCTTGTGAAAGGTTTAAAAAAATAAATAAATAAATGCCTGATGCTGTATGCAATACTGCCAAAGTTTCTATGAAGAAAGCAGCGGAGGAATTGGTGAAAATAAACCAAAAAGAAATAGATCCTGGGGTAGATATTCATGACAGTGAATCTCCTACAAATGTTACTGAGCTATGTGCGTCTGTAGATGGGGCCTGGATGAAAAGGGGTCACATCTCTCTGTATGGAGTTGCATCTATTATTCGTATTCATTTAGATTTAGAAATTATGTCTAAATGCAGCCACCAGTGTGCAACAAGGAAAATTTCCAACAATGAAGAAAGTGAGAACCTGTGGCAAGAAAGCATGCAGTAGCATGCTCTAAAAATTATAGCGACTCAAGTGGGGGCATGGAGGCTGCTGCAGTTGCAGTTGTGAGGATGTTCTCGAGGTCTGAGGACCAGTATGGTGTTAGATATACACTCCTGGAAATGGAAAAAAGAACACATTGACACCGGTGTGTCAGACCCACCATACTTGCTCCGGACACTGCGAGAGGGCTGTACAAGCAATGATCACACGCACGGCACAGCGGACACACCAGGAACCGCGGCGTTGGCCGTCGAATGGCGCTAGCTGCGCAGCATTTGTGCACCGCCGCTGTCAGTGTCAGCCAGTTTGCCGTGGCATACGGAGCTCCATCGCAGTCTTTAACACTGGTAGCATGCCGCGACAGCGTGGACGTGAACCGTATGTGCAGTTGACGGACTTTGAGCGAGGGCGTATAGTGGGCATGCGAGAGGCCGGGTGGACGTACCGCCGAATTGCTCAACACGTGGGGCGTGAGGTCTCCACAGTACATCGATGTTGTCGCCAGTGGTCGGCGGAAGGTGCACGTGCCCGTCGACCTGGGACCGGACCGCAGCGACGCACGGATGCACGCCAAGACCGTAGGATCCTACGCAGTGCCGTAGGGGACCGCACCGCCACTTCCCAGCAAATTAGGGACACTGTTGCTCCTGGGGTATCGGCGAGGACCATTCGCAACCGTCTCCATGAAGCTGGGCTACGGTCCCGCACACCGTTAGGCCGTCTTCCGCTCACGCCCCAACATCGTGCCGCCCGCCTCCAGTGGTGCCGCGACAGGCGTGAATGGAGGGACGAATGGAGACGTGTCGTCTTCAGCGATGAGAGTCGCTTCTGCCTTGGTGCCAATGATGGTCGTATGCGTGTTTGGCGCCGTGCAGGTGAGCGCCACAATCAGGACTGCATACGACCGAGGCACACAGGGCCAACACCCGGCATCATGGTGTGGGGAGCGATCTCCTACACTGGCCGTAGACCACTGGTGATCGTCGAGGGGACACTGAATAGTGCACGGTACATCCAAACCGTTATCGAACCCATCATTCTACCATTCCTAGACCGGCAAGGGAACTTGCTGTTCCAACAGGACAATGCACGTCCGCATGTATCCCGTGGCACCCAACGTGCTCTAGAAGGTGTAAGTCAACTAACCTGGCCAGCAAGATCTCCGGATCTGTCCCCCATTGAGCATGTTTGGGACTGGATGAAGCGTCGTCTCACGCGGTCTGCACGTCCAGCACGAACGCTGGTCCAACTGAGGCGCCAGGTGGAAATGGCATGGCAAGCCGTTCCACAGGACTACATCCAGCATCTCTACGATCGTCTCCATGGGAGAATAGCAGCCTGCATTGCTGCGAAAGGTGGATATACACTGTACTAGTGCCGACATTGTGCATGCTCTGTTGCCTGTGTCTATGTGCCTGTGGTTCTGTCAGTGTGATCATGTGATGTATCTGACCCCAGGAATGTGTCAATAAAGTTTCCCCTTCCTGGGACAATGAATTCACGGTGTTCTTATTTCAGTTTCCAGGAGTGTACTAAATACCTTGGTGATGGGGACTCCTCTTCTTTCAAAGCTGTATCAGATAAAAATCCGTACAATACAACAATAGAAAAGTTGAAATGTGTTGGCCACAGCCAAAAAAGCTTGGTGGTAGACTTCGTGAAAGGTGAAGTACTTGAGGATGGAAAACCACTAGCAGGAAAAGGCAGGCTTATTGTGAAAGAAACTGATTATCTTCAGTTATTTTATGGAAGAGCTATCAGGAAAAACACACATAACTTAGAGGCAATGAAGCGAGCTATGTGGGAAGTTTACTTCCACAAACTATCCACTGACCAAACACCAATGCGCAGTCTGTGTCCGATAGACGATTGGTGTAAGTGCACCAACAGAAATGAGACGTATTCACATAAACACTCATTACCAGAACCTGTTTGAATTAAGCCCACATTCAGGTTTCTTGCAAACCCTGATTTATTGAGGAAGTGTCTTCACGGAAAGACACAAAATGCAGATGAAAGCTTCAATAATTTAGTTTGGATTAGATGGTCAAAAAGAACATTCTGTGGACTTTAAGTACTCAAAAATGGTGTCTATGATGCAGTTAGTGTTACAATAACGGAAATAATGGCAGAATTGAAGTGCTGTAGAGAGATGGTATAGATCCTGGTGTGTTTACAACTTAACCATTTTACACCATCGACGAGAGCAGGGTCAAGGAAGCTAACAGATCAGTGTCTTACCTGCAAATACAGGCGTGGCAGATTCTAAGAGGAGAGAAGAGAAACCTGGAGGATGAGGAGTATCAGTACAGATGATTTTAAAATTGAGGTAAGCTTATTATATATAGAAGTATGAGAATAAAATCTTTGAACCTCATTTTCTCTGTTTTATATTTTTTACATTACTAGAAACCTTTTCTCAAAAAATATATGGGCTAATATTATGAAATTTTCAGGAACTGTTTGCAGCATGTTTCTGTCTCCCTGGAACTAAAAAATACGAGATCCTGCAATTACATTCCAGTTTTTAGATGATTGTACGTAGAAAAAATGTTAATTTTGGAAGTGCAAAATTAAAAACTGTTATAGATACAATATGTACCATAAATTAATAACTGTAGTTCAATGGGGTCTCATAACCCTCCCAGGACACTACAATAACATTTTCAGATTAATTGCAATATTAGGATAAATTTTTCTAAAAAAGCAAAAAAATTAAAAATTCAAATTTCCTGCAAAATATTAATCTTAGATATATTATTATATTTTTTCCGTTAAAACACATATCTTTCCTCCACACATGAAAAATTTTAGATTTGTACATTAATAAACATGGCTCTAATGATTTTTTAAATAAATCTTTACATTTTCCGTTACGTCGCCCCTTAATGAGATTCTGCAATCTTTCCTTCCGCATGTCACCTGCGACGTTATTGTCCCTGAAATTGTGTTTTATTTTGACCTATGCCAATTCCATCTGATTTAGATCACTGCTGTAGTGCGGTAAACGCATTACTTTGTGGCCCCTGCTCTCAGTAATTTTATTCACGACGTACACTTTCATGGTTGGTTGTTTTCCTTTATTGTAGATAACAGTTCAACCTTCCTCATTGAGTCGTTGTAGTTTATTTGCCCATCTTGCAACCACACTGACATTGTGATCCTGAAATCACAATTATTAGGCATTCTGTCGAAGTTCCTGCTGTGGTATGACGCATTATCCATATAGTCACAGAAATGGGTGCAATATTATGAATGATGATATCTGCAACCCCGCCGCTAGTTTCGTCAAATTCAAGAATTTCGCAAGTTAGTGGATACAGTTTCTTTCTATCAAATTAAAACTGTGTGCCAGATCGGGTCCCCAAGTTCGAGTCTCGGCTCGTTACACAGTTTTAATTTGTAAGGAAGTATGAAAGCAGCGTACACTTCGCTGTGGGATGAAATTTTGTTCTAGTTTCTTGCATCCTGCTGCAAGTACTTTCCGAATTTGTCTTTTCATGGAAGTTCTTCTCAAACTTACGGAAGTTGTGTGTGTTCAATGCCTGTAAGAAAGTATTATTGTCGAAAAGGAGAATGGCACAGAGACAGACGGATCGAAACAAATGTACTGTTGAAACCCCTAAACACACATAATTGGCACCATCAGTCGAGGAACTGTGAAATGAGTTTACCAATTAATTTTTTTCACAAGAAAGCAAACTAGAACGGCAGTACAGACACCTTTAAATTTTAGGTGATTGTTTAATGTTACCGTAAACTTAAATGAATTACATTTGTGATAAACATTATAAGTACTGCTTGCAAAAATCGAAGAGCAATTAAAAAGCAGTCTCTTCGTGAAATACAGCACTGCATTTTTCTTTCCTGTTATCGAATTCTTGGTTATACAATAGAAAAGAAATGTTCGAAATTTGCATACGACATCCTCAAAGCTTTTAATCTAAGTTGAGGCCTCTGATTTTAGTTAACTGAACAGTGTTTTTTGGTAACATCAATATGTACTCCTCTAATATTATTTTCTGTTTCTTTATTTTTATTTCTGTGTTTCGTCACGATTTTTATTCATTAATAACAATCTAACTACAATGGTAACTGCTCAGTTTTTAAGAATAATTTCACTTCTGTAACAAGTACTTGCGGAGAGTTCCTGAAACAAACTTACCCCAGTGATTTGAACAACTAAATTTGAGTACGTATTTGTTCTAATGTAAACACGTAACAAGTGGTTACAGAAGTTATTTGCTAATGGACGCAAGCCTTTTCTAATACTTCGCATCTAGGGACAGCTTGACTTTGGCAGAACCCAGAGACAAATGAATGTCACATAGGCCGATTTTTTCCGCATCTGGCAGCACTAGCTAAATCTTCAAGATATCGTAGCCAAACAATACATTTATACTGCCAGATGGCTAAATCGATCACCTGGCCACCCAGTTATTGTTGCCGGTTACTATCTAACAGCTTCCAGGGACAATACACATTTGATCTCCAGTATTTCATGTAACTATTGATAGAATTTAGGAATTTAAAGTATTATCACAATCTACTCATTAGGAGATGCCTTACGTCATACGTCATAGATTAAACAAAATATGTGTTACAGTTAGTAACTGTGTTTATGTCTTGTTGTTGTTGTTGTGGTCTTCAGTCCTGAGATTGGTTTGATGCATCTCTCCATGCTACTCTATCCTGTACAAGCTTCTTCATCTCCCAGTACGTACTGCAGCCTACATATTTCTGAATCTGCTTAGTGTATTGATCTCTTGGTCTCCCTCTACGATTTTTACCCTCCACGCTGCCCTCCAATGGTAAATTTATGATCCCTTCATGCCTCAGAACATGCCCTACCAACCGGTCAAGTTGTGCCACAAACTCCTCTTCTCCCCAATTCTATTCAATACCTCCTCATTACTTATGTGATCTACCCATCTAATCTTCAGCAGTCTTCTGTAGCACCACATTTCGAAAGATGATATTCTCTTCTTGTCCAAACTATTTATCGTCCATGTTTCACTTACATACATGGCTACATTCCATACAAATACTTTCAGAAACGACTTCCTGACACTTAAATCTATACTCGATGTTAACAAATTTCTCTTCTTCAGAAACGCTTTCCTTGCCATTGCCAGTCTACATTTTATATCCTCTCTACTTCGACCATCATCAGTTATTTTGCTCCCCAAATAGCAAAACTCCTTTACTACTTTAAGTGTCTCATTTCCCAATCTAATTCCCTCAGCATCACCCGACTTAGTTCGACTACATTCCATTGTCCTCGTTTTGCTTTTGTTGATGTTCGTCTTATATCCTCCTTTCAAGACACTGTCTATTCCGTTCAACTGCTCTTCCAAGTCCTTTGCTGCCTCTGACAGAATTACAATGTCATCGGCGAACCTCAAAGTTTTTATTTCTTCTCCATGGATTTTAATACCTACTCCGAATTTTTCTTTTGTTTCCTTTACTGCTTGCTCAATATACAGATTGAATAACATCGGGGAGAGGCTACAACCCTGTCTCACTCCCTTCCCAACCACTGCTTCCCTTTCATGCCCCTCGACTCTTATAACTGCCATCTACTTTCTGTACAAATTGTAACTAGCCTTTCGCTCCCTGTATTTTACACCTGCCACCTTCAGAGGAAGTGAAACTCACGGGACGCAAATTATCCAGACTATATTCATCTAGTATTTTGTAATGAGAGCACTTAGCGACATAATACACTTCACACATAATTTCGGATCTTTTAAAAACTTGTTCTCGCTGACATACCCATAAAGTAGTGGAAGGAAAAAATTTTCTCTCTTACTATATTTTCGCTGTTCATACACTAAAACTTTGCAATAAGGCATGACATTTTAATTTATTACTTATTTACAACTAACTGTATTAGCATATTTTGCAACGAAATCCACATATACCACAGAATGCACTTGTAAAATTATACCTTTATATGTCGCATAGTGCAAGAGATATGCCGACATAAACACAAGATGAGATGCACAAGAAACAATATTTTTCTTGTAACGGACAGCAGATTACCCTGGCTACATTCATTCAGTGTTTGATAACGAGGACATTAACTCTTTGTAAAGTAATCAGGCGTTTGAATTTGATTTATACATGGGATTTCGATTCTTTAAAGAACTTTGGGGAATGGGGAGAGGGACGTTCTAGTATATCGTCAAAGACAATAACTGTAAAATCAAGGGTTGCAGAGGCCGGGGGATTACTACGATGGTGGTTCACGATATGCTGTGCGGCCCATACATAAGGCTGCTTGTAGAGTACAAGTGTAGCTGTAGAATGAAAATTACACAACACCCACTACAATGTGTTAACAGCATTCGGTCGTTACGAGGGCTGACTGAAAAATATGGAACTACCAGGAATACAAACAAACTGATATAACGAACGTCAGAAATTTACGGTCGGTGGATAACTATTTGTATTTTGCATGTCGCGGTATTGTTGGATATACAGGCTGTTCTGAGACGGCGTTATAAACTGCCGAGGATCGTTGAGAAGGATAAATGCATCACTGCGAAACAAGATCCCAGGCCCATAAACGATTACGTCGAAAGTTAGAGGGTAAACTTTGCATATTGACTGTCGGTCTGCTGGCATTATAAAAATTATAGCAGACATTTTTAACAATTATATTTGTTTGAACAAATTACGTAAGACATTACATTCACAACAATTGTTCTACATTTATAGAAACATTACATCGCCGCAGAAGTTGTGACGTACCATTTGAGCAAAGCCGGAGTAATTTCAGTTATGTGACATACAGAGAGAATTCTTGTTAGAGGATCCTCTACATTGTCAAGGAATGTCCCATACAGAAATATTTCACATAGCCCCTTTACAAAGAAGTCAAGTGCGGTGAGATAAGGCGAACTGGTCACTGAACAGGATCTTCTCTTCTTATTCAGCTTTTGGGGAATTTTCAATGAGTAAGCGTGGAAGGTTCAGTTGTTGGCCACGACGCTGGTGCAGTGTGGAGGACAGAGCAGCAAAGACAATGGACCAGCTTCTCAGCCGCCGAGGAGTCATATAGGCAGTGAGAATGACAACTTTAACAGAATTCATACACCAGCCGAAAGCGTCATCTCGATGACGTGCAATGTCTTCAGGAACCCGAGCTTTCTCCAACGCAAGACCTTTGGTGTGTTGACTGTGCATGGAACGTGCCTTTGTTTAAATATACATGACGAGAAGTATTATGGCTGCGCTTCTTTCGTAGGTATATCGTGACTTACTCGAAGGCACAGATAGATGTCTCTGTTGCCAAGGGCCGGCCGCTGTGACCGAGCGGTTCTAGGCGCTTCGGTCTGGAACCACGCGGCTGCTACGGTCGCATGTTCGAATCCTGCCTCGGGCATGTATGTGTGTGATGTCCTTAGGTTAGTTAGGTTTAAGTAGTTCTAAGTCTAGGGGACTGATTACCTCAGATGTTAAGTCCCATAGTGCTTAGACCCAAGGAATATTTTCGCCGTCGATCAATTCACCGACAGAAGACAATCTCATTTTCCTGACGAATAACTTCTTCAATGTACCTTCTTTCCTGTGGCATGTCATCTTCAGTGCCGAGACAACATTTTGTAGGCCCACTGAAGAAAATATTAGTCACTCCCTAAAAGAGCACAATGGTCTCTTTAGAGAGTTTTACATAGTGTAGGACTGATACCAGGCAGTCTCGGGACTCTCCACCACTGGCGTAAATCATGGCATTGAAGTGGTGTCTCTGTGCCTGTCTGTTGTGTGGAATGAGATCAGTTATATGGAATCGAAGGCGGGGCGTGACACAATAGCAGCAAGTAGCTGTCGAGATTAGACATGGCCATGACGACACCTTGAAGATAGCTTCCCGACCTGCAGACTGTCCAACTTGACTGCACGGAATGGTCTATCATTCGCAGCCGCGTAACATGGCGTAATTACAGTGGTCTTAAAAAAACATCCTAGTCGACAGGCACAGAGACAAACTTCACACATTGTCGATAACACACTGTTTCAAGCCCATCAGGAATTGCTCCTGTCGGCGGTTGCGGGTCCATATCACACAGTTTCCTAGCGAAAATTTCGAAGGGAACTGCATGCAATGAACGTTTGGAGTCGGGTAACACGCAGAAGGCCATTTCTCAAAGTGGAACGTAAACCTTCACGTCTTCAGTGGGCCAAGCCTCACTAAAAGGGAGTAGTAGGTGATTGGAGGCATGTAATGCCGCACTTTCAATTGCACACAGAGTCGACAGTAGCTGACTGGAGGAATTTAATGCGGCATTTTGAATTATTACAAAGTGGAGAGAGAACCAACTACGTAGTTCGGGCGAGAGTCTCTCTCTCTCTCTCTCTCTCTCTCTCTCTCCCCTTTTTGTTTTTTAACTATGACTTGGCTCTCGGCAACGAAATGTTGTCCTCTCTTCTTCTCTTCTTCACCTTCATGATGCGTGTGCTGTGGACACTTGCGACTTCTTAGATAACAACAGCTGTGTTGTTCACAAGGCTGCAGCAAAAAAGTTTTGTTTTTACGATCACTCAGGCATTCTACCACCAAATCACTCGATCTTAATCCAATAGAAAATGTCTGAGAGTGAACAGCGGATCAAACGTAGCAGTCAGCATCCCAGAAATTTGGTAGCTATGTGAGATCTAATTGTCAATGAGTTTCTTCAGCTGGAAATAGCATACCGGTATCTGAAGAAACGTGTAGACTCCTCGCTGAAATGAGGCCAATATCAAGGCTAGAGGCAGTATAGATGGCATCAGTGTCATATCTCCCGGATGTGACGAAAAATCTGACCAATGGGCTTATGGTGTGTATAATCATCTCAGAAATCGATTTTAGCAACGTTACATGTATACCTATCAGCATATGAAGTGGTCCACTTCATTTGTCGGGTTACCGCGGATAGCATCTGAAGTAGGTGACATTCTCATCACTAGGGATCATCTACACTGCCCAGTCACATTAATGTGACCACCTGTGAAAAGCCTGAATAACCACCATTTGAGTCGCAGATCGCTGTGAGATGTGCAGGAAGAGAGTCTGGAAGGGATGTGGAGCCACACCGACTTCAGCGCCATTGCCAGCTGCGCTACATTTCTCGGTTGAGACCACAACCATGGTCGAGGTGGTCCCACAGATTTTCGATTGGGTTTTAATCCCGGGAATTTGGTGGTCAGGGCAGTACGGTAAACTCATCTTGTGTTCTTCGAATCACGCACGTACACTGGGATCTGTGTGACACGTTGTGTTGTCCCGCTCATAGATGCCATCATGACGAAGAAAAACGAACTGCATGTAGGGGTGCGCATGGTCTCTAACGGTAGATTCATACTTGTGGTGATCATTGTGCTTTCCACAATCACAAGTGAATGCCCTCTAGCCTGGACCCTTCTGACGAGTGTTGCTGGGTATTTGCTTTCAGACCTTTTACATCGTGTACACCAACGGCCATCTGTCCGATGGGAATGTCAGACATGTGCCACGCCGGACATTTGCCACGCTTGCCCCTTCGCCAGGTAGCTAGAATAGCGATCCCTCAGGTAAGGGACGCTCTTCTGTCCGCTTTCAAACCGCCGTCTTCACATCTTACTCGATACAACCAGTATGTAAGGGACCTTCTTCTTCGACATATTGGCGAAATACAGAGCTTCTTCTCCGAAATCGAATTATTTATAACTTTTGGGAAACGAAAGCAATACCGACCATTATGTCAGTATGTAATTAGTTCTGCCAAGTATAAATATAGATCCCTCTGTCTGTACGGTAGCTTCCTCTCACGCTTACTTCAAAAATGGCTCTGAGCACTATGGGACTTAACATCTATGGTCATCAGTCCCCTAGAACTTAGAACTACTTAAACCTAACTAACCTAAGGACATCACACAACACCCAGCCATCACGAGGCAGAGAAAATCCCTGACCTCACGCTTACTTATTGCGATAGAAACAGTCCATCGCCATGGGAACAATAAGAAAGGAACGACGTAAAGAGAATGCGAATGTACGCTAATCATTTCGTTTTGGTCACTGCATTTGTGCCTACTTTAATTACTACAATTGCATGCCCAAAAGACAATAAGGAAAGAAGAAATGGGTGTGTGAACGTTTGAAAAGAAGAACGACATACTCCATATTAATTTACTCTCTAAATTTCAATATCCCTTGCGGCGAAACATTAGTTAATGAAGTGTAGTGGGACAATGTTCAAAACATTACTGAAAATACGCTCACTGAATAGAGATAAAAACATCTATGATTGACATGGCATCTAAAGTCGATGTACATTTTTAAAACGTTAGAAATAAGGAAATGAAGTAATACAGAACGCTATGCTTGTAACGTACGTTGTTGTTGTACATTGTTTAGCTCTGGTAAACAGAGTCACAGAGAAAACATCCTAGGTTTTGGAGGGAAAAGCCGTAATTGTGGCGATCTGCAACTACAACAGAAACAAGAAGCACAACGTAAAGAAAAATAATGTAATGTGTGTTCCAGCTCACAAGCGACATTGAAGCAGATAGTTCCTGTGACTTAGTGTGGGCAGAGGTTATATTCGACAACCGGAATAAATTAATAACTGGCTCCTTTCACCGACCTCCGGTCTCAGATGAAACAGTTGCTGAACAGTTCAAAGAAAATTTGAGTCTCATTACAAATACACTCCTGGAAATTGAAATAAGAACACCGTGAATTCATTGTCCCAGGAAGGGGAAACTTTATTGACACATTCCTGGGGTCAGATACATCACATGATCACACTGACAGAACCACAGGCACATAGACACAGGCAACAGAGCATGCACAATGTCGGCACTAGTACAGTGTATATCCACCTTTCGCAGCAATGCAGGCTGCTATTCTCCCATGGAGACGATCGTAGAGATGCTGGATGTAGTCCTGTGGAACGGCTTGCCATGCCATTTCCACCTGGCGCCTCAGTTGGACCAGCGTTCGTGCTGGACGTGCAGACCGCGTGAGACGACGCTTCATCCAGTCCCAAACATGCTCAATGGGGGACAGATCCGGAGATCTTGCTGGCCAGGGTAGTTGACTTACACCTTCTAGAGCACGTTGGGTGCCACGGGATACATGCGGACGTGCATTGTCCTGTTGGAACAGCAAGTTCCCTTGCCGGTCTAGGAATGGTAGAACGATGGGTTCGATGACGGTTTGGATGTACCGTGCACTATTCAGTGTCCCCTCGACGATCACCAGTGGTGTACGGCCAGTGTAGGCGATCGCTCCCCACACCACGATGCCGGGTGTTGGCCCTGTGTGCCTCGGTCGTATGCAGTCCTGATTGTGGCGCTCACCCGCACGGCGCCAAACACGCATACGACCATCATTGGCACCAAGGCAGAAGCGACTCTCGTCGCTGAAGACGACACGTCTCCATTCGTCCCTCCATTCACGCCTGTCGCGACACCACTGAAGGCGGGCTGCACGATGTTGGGGCGTGAGCGGAAGACGGCCTAACGGTGTGTGGGACCGTAGCCCAGCTTCATGGAGACGGTTGCGAATGGTCCTCGCCGATACCCCAGGAGCAACAGTGTCCCTAATTTGCTGGGAAGTGGCGGTGCGGTCCCCTACGGCACTGCGTAGGATCCTACGGTCTTGGCGTGCATCCGTGCGTCGCTGCGGTCCGGTCCCAGGTCGACGGGCACGTGCACCTTCCGCCGACCACTGGCGACAACATCGATGTACTGTGGAGACCTCACGCCCCACGTGTTGAGCAATTCGGCGGTACGTCCACCCGGCCTCCCGCATGCCCACTATACGCCCTCGCTCAAAGTCCGTCAACTGCACATACGGTTCACGTCCACGCTGTCGCGGCATGCTACCAGTGTTAAAGACTGCGATGGAGCTCCGTATGCCACGGCAAACTGGCTGACACTGACGGCGGCGGTGCACAAATGCTGCGCAGCTAGCGCCATTCGACGGCCAACACCGCGGTTCCTGGTGTGTCCGCTGTGCCGTGCGTGTGATCATTGCTTGTACAGCCCTCTCGCAGTGTTCGGAGCAAGTATGGTGGATCTGACACACCGGTGTCAATGTGTTCTTTTTTCCATTTCCAGGAGTGTAGGTACCCTACTCATACAATTATAGTTGGCAGTGACTTCAATCTACCTTCTGTATGTTAACAAAAATACATTTTCAGACCCTATTGTAGATAGAAAACAATTTCCGTAATTGTTCTAAATGCTTTTTTTTAATTGTTTAGAACAATTAGTTCACGAGGCGGTTCAAATTGTAAATGATTACGAAAACACACTTGACCTCTTAGCCATAAATAATCCCGAGCATCACGACGGATACGGGATTAGTGAACACACAGCCGTAGCGAGGCTCAATTCCGTAAAAAAGAAATTCACCAAAAGTAAACGCGAAATATATCTATTTATAAAAGCTGCTAAAAATTCGGTTGATGTCTTTCTAAGAAACAGTCTCCAATCCTTCCAAACTATGGAAGTGAAGACTATATGTGACTTAAGTTCAAAGAAATAGTATCAACAGCACTCGAGAGATTCATACCAAATAAATTAATAAGAGACGTAACTGATACCCCATGATACACAAAACACGACAGAAAGCTACTGCAGGAGCACTGAAAAAGGCCCGTGTAATTTGGACCAACGCAAAATCTCCAAGATTGGCGAAGTTTTACGGAAGCTCGAAATTTGGTGCCGATTTCAATGCGAGATGCATTTAATAGTTTCCACAATGACACTCTCTCTAGAAATGTGGCGGAAAATTCAAAGAGATTCTAGTCCTATGTTAAGTAAACCAGCGGAAAGGCTCAGTAAGCGATGAGGAGGAGGAGGAGGAGGGGGAGACAAGGGACCCAACCCTTCGGAGCAGGTAAAATCGTGGCAAATGTCCGGCGTGGCAAATTTCCGCACATCGTCCGATGGAGCATAAAAAGTAATTTATCTGAAAAAGTCACCTGTCGCCACTCATTGGACGTCCACTCGCGGTGTTTGTTTGTAATTCCAGCCTCCGTTGTCGAAGAACAGCAGTTAGCATGAGTGCGTGACTCAGGTACCTGCTGCAGAGGCCCATACGTAGCAACGTTCGCTGAATGGTCGTTGAGGAGACACTGCCAGTAACCGCTGAACTCAACAGCTCGGATTAATCATGTAACCCAGTGGCGATAAATGAAAGGAGAGACTACAGAGATCAGCTTATTGATTAAAGCTCCCCTCAGAAATTTAGTTGATACATCTATTACACAATTCTGGTTTATTAAGTTTTGGCTACACATCCATTACAGAAGAAATATGCACCACTGGCGGTGGTTTCAATGGATTAGATATAACAATTTGATTATTTCTCGGGTTACAGCTTATTCTATTTGTGCTCAGACTCCCCACAGGCATCAGTCCAATCACAGACCACCGAAATGTACAGAATACCCGGAAGTCTGATTTAGTACAAACTAAGATATCGGATGAGAATCCATTTGGCATTGGCATAACACTAGGACACAGAAAAGTACAATCATTTTTTACAATCGAAATACTACAACTCTGTAAATAACAAAGTATTGCAAGGCGAAGAGTGAGAAATACACAACAGGTTAAGTGAGTATGTGAATGTAGGCTTTCCCGGTGTATACTGCTGATGAAATTTCTCGGGCTTCCATCCGAGTAGCAGCGTTGAAAATCCGCGACGTTTCGATGAGTGTCATTCTTATCATCTTCTGGCGAAGTGACGCAGCTACCCAGGCGGAAGCCTGAGAAGATTTCATCAGCTTGAGTGAGCTTTCAGGTAAAGGTGGGAACCCGTACTCGAGGCCAATCCTCTTAAAGGGATTGCTTACAAGGGAACCTCCCCATCGCTCCCCCCTCAGATTTAGTTATAAGTTGGCACAGGGAAAGGCCTTGAAAAACTGAACACAGATCCATCGAGAAAAAAGGAAGAAATAGTGTGGAACTATGAAAAAAATAAGCAAAATATACAAACTGAGTAGTCCATGCGCAAGGTAAGCAACATCAAAGAAACTGTGAGCTTACGAGCGCCGTGGTCCCGCGGTTAGCGTGAGCAGCTGCGGAACGAGAGGTCCTTGGTTCAAGTCCTCTCGAGTGAAAAGCTTAAATTTTTATTTTCAGACAATTATCAAAGTTCAGGTACTCACACATAATCAACTTCGCTATCAAAAATTCCAGGACATGTTCAGATTTGCTTGGACATATGCAGGATTTGACGGTCTACACATGGAAACATTTGAAAGACGTAAAAAACATATGTTTTGACAAGGCACAGGGAAAACTGTGCGACTGTGAAACTGTTGTATTCATTTGTTGCAGTTTATGCCACAAACTCTTATGTTTTCATCACTTTTTTGGGAGTGATTATCACATCCACAAGAAAACCTCAATCGGGCAAGGTAGAAGAATCTTTTTACTCATTCGCCAAGTGTGCAAGTTAGGTGGGTCGACAACATATTCCTGTCATGTGACGCACATGCCGTCACCAGTGTCGTATAGAATATATCAGACGTGTTTTCCTGTGTAGGAATCGGTTGACCTATGACCTTGCGATCAAATGTTTTCGGTTCCTATTGGAGAGGCTCGTCCTTTCGTCTATTAATCACACGGTTTTGCGGTGCGGTCGCAAAACACAGACACTAAACTTATTACAGTGAACAGAGACGTCAATGAATGAACAGACAGATCGTAACTTTGCGAAAATAAAGAAATTAAAATTTTCGCCCGAGGGAAGACTCGCCGACGCTCCTCAGCTCACGTTGTCCATAATGTTGCATAGCTTCCTCATGGACTACTCAGTTTGCATATTTTGCTTATTTTTTCATAGTTCCACACAACTTCTTCCTGTTTTCTTGATGGATATGTGTTCAGTTTTTCAAGGCCTATCCACTGTGTCAATTAATACGTAACTAAATCTGAGGGGGGTGCGATGGGGAGGTTCCCTTGTTAGAATGGTAAATTCTATTGCACGTTCGCGATTAGAATACGCGACAAACGCTACCCTGAAGAGTAGGTTATACAATTAGAAAATGCAAGGGATAAGCACCTATAGGAAATGACTGAGTTTAAACAACCGACCGTTAGAAGACAGATGCTAGCGAACCAAAGCAAATTTCAAGTTCACTTAGCGCTTTCCAACCCATCTTGGAATAATATTGTGTCTCACAGCCCCAACATATGGCCCATGACAAATAAAATACTATCTTAACTCGAAATCACTTGAGAATCTACCATTCAATTTTAAAGGAGAAGTTTTTACGTCGGCCAAATTTTAACCTGAATATGGCGGTCCCTTCAAATAACAGTCTTTCACATACTCAACTGGATGCTTTAACAAACATCCCATAAGAACTGCAGTACCCTGAATAAGGCACAAGTTTTTAACAATATTATCGCTTAACTAAGTGCACTAACGCCCTGGTATTAATACCAATAAACCCAGCCTGCCAAATTAAGGTTTCTTATGATAAACGTGACTATAGTAGCAATGTACAGAAGGCTCGTAATTTCAGTTAATCTCTTAGTGGGTGCCAGGTACCGGCAGAACAGAACAGCCGTTTAAGTGCATGATACCTGGACGGTAATGTCTAAACTAAGCCATTCGTCACCACTTTTTTTTTTTATTTTTTGCAACCACGGTCATAGCTGTTGGAGAACTCGCAAAACGGATCACTATTTACACATTGGTCATTCTCAAAATAGCACCACAAGAGGCGGTTTAAAAAGTTAAAAAAGGGTTAAATTGAACTAACTTCCAGACTCACCTTCGATAAACAGAAGTCACCTGGCACTTTACACTAATTGAACAACAGATGAGTAGTACACAATACTAAGAGTTAAACTTTCCATTTTGCTCCCCAAACGAATTTGCCCACAGCTTCCTTTTTGACCATTCAGCAGTTTAGACCAGCCCAAGTGCGCTTAATTCCAGAAGCCATTCCGTCCGCCAGAGGTAGTAATGCACAATCAGCCTCTGGCCCCGTGCAAGACATATCGGCGGCCCATTTCCGTCCTCTGGCTGGTAGCTCGTACATGTTGCGCAATTCCACTCTCCGGAACAGCCCCACAGTCGCCCACAGTCCAACTGGCCACCGAGCTTTCGCGTCTGGCATTTTGTAAACCAAACTGCGCGCGAAACTTAGCGTCAAACTCGGCGCAGCGGGCCGCGACGATCGATTGCGGCCGGATATCGCTGGGCTGTGGTCCGGCCGTGGCGCCAGCAAGTCATGCGAGTCGGCATAGCTCATATATCATATATCTTGTTTGGTGATGAAGCCACATTTACCAGTCATGGCAACGTAAACCGCTGAAACACTATTGGTCTGTTGATAATCCCCATTGGCTTCCTCAGTGAAGTGTCAGCATCCACAGAGTGTGGGATAGTGAACCATCAGCTCATAGGTCTCATAGCAGACCATCTTCCATGGATGCTAGAAGACGTTCCTCTGCACACTAGAAGGAACCTGTGGTACCAGCGTGATGGCTGTCCAGTCCACAGTCCACGAAGTACTACAGTATGTATTCACAAACTATTATCAATACCTTGGGTTGGATGCATAAGACTTGTACCTTGCGTGGCCCATTCCCCCAGATATGATGGCTGCACACTTTTTTCTGTGGAGAAAGTTGAAAGACAGTGTCTACAAGAACATACCAAATACATCTGATGATATGCAAAGACATATTATTGCAGCCTGCTCTGACATCTCTGCTGAAATGTTAGCACATGTGGAGCAGTCATTCCATACCAGACTGGGAGCGCATTTTGCGGCTGCCAGCGGTCATTCTAAACGCAACCTTTCATAGTCAGGTGTCTCATTACTGGTCAGAATCCTCAGAAGTAGAGTATGCACTTGTATTGTTCTTTACTGTGTGCTGCCACAGGTATTGTACAGGTGTCAGTGTAGGAACTCTTCAAAATGCGGTCTCTCGTAAAGGACTCGCGCTAAATTCCCGCTACAAGCGCCACTGACTTTCTAATTTACCCTACTTTTATTTTGTTAATGTCAATAAGCATTGATTCATTTAAAAAATGTATGTTTACACAGAAAATACTTTCCAATATTATTACTATCTACGGACACCTGACTACCAATTCATTCTGTGAAAACTGCACATCAATAGCACCTTCAATTTCTGAAATACTTGTGGTGCAAGTCTTAGGTGATTCACCCTGTATTAAGTCAAAATCGTTGAACTTCCAACCCACTGCTAAAATCTCCATGCTGTACTGTTGTATTCACAGAGTCCACAATCTGTTATTGAGAGGTGGGCGAACGTTGCTTCGGTTTGTCAGGACGGCATAGACGCTTTCCAACGAAGGCATTGTATGTTCGATTGGTAGAGCGAGGAAGGTGCGAGGTAGCAGTGCAGCAGTGGTGTAAGGCCCAAGCAACACAAGTCGTGCATATACAGGGTGTCCGGGCTAGAGGTATGCTTGTAACGAAAGAACAACATTGTGTCATATAGCATAGACGCGCAGATGGCCACAAATGCTTAACGAGCAGCAGGCAGATGTATTCCTGACAGTCAACATGTGGACGCCACAATGAAAGGTGCAGTGTGAACTATGGTTAACGGAGTTAAAATTTCCAACACGTGTTGAGCAGCGTGCAACAAGAGAATGGAACATGGATGCTGCTACACGTAAATCCATTTATCAGTCAGACAGAACTCTTTGAGAAATGGGAAGTTTGTTTTCAAATTCGGGAAAACATTCCTAAAACACACTGAATCAAGAGACCATGTAATGTGTGCGCTAAACATTCGCTAGAAGCCCATGTAAAACCATTAGGTGAACTAGTAGAGAACAAGCCATCCTACATTCAATGGTGTACAACATTCTGCACAAACATCTCCAGTTGTGTGCTTATGAACTCTAACTTTTGCATCACATTAGGCTTGAGGATCACTGCAGAAGATGTAATTTTGCAGCTGGAACGTTGCAACTTACAGACGAAGACAATGGCTACCTTATTGCAGTGTTGTTCTGTGATGAATCTACCTTCCACATATCTGACAAAGTTAATGACATGTGGAATTGAGACTCCAGGTGATTGGGTACGAAAGCGACACACCAAAAGATAATGTGGGGTTAGAATTACATAAGCATGATGTGAATGGTCCATTTTATGGAGTTTACAGTAAAATGGAACATCTCTCTCGTCATGTTAGAGAACTATGCAGTTCCAAGGATGTATCCCATTATTTTCTGGCAGGATGGTGCCCCACCCAACTATTATGGGGATGTTACCACATTTCTTCATGAGACATTACCTGAAATGGGGACTCATCACCTGACTCCCCACTTGGTCTCCCAATCCGATTCCGCTCGATTTCAGTGCATGGGGTTTATCAAGGACATTATTTACAGAATAAGAGTTCAAGATCTGGTAAGTTTCATACAACGGATCTACGCCACAGAAGAGGCCATAACACCTGCCATGCTTATGAACGTGTGGCAATAAATAGGATAAAATTTCGATATCTGTAGAGCTACAAATGGTACTCATATTGAACTGTACTAGTATACATAATAATGTTTGAGCTCTGGTATACAATGTTGGGCAAATAAAGTTATAAACCTTAACACATACTGAAATACAAACAAATGTTTTTGTATATCTGTAGCCCAGATGTCCTGTATAATTATTAGTGATAGCTGATACAGGCGAAAGAATATGATGATTACAATTGGAATTCCATGTGTTACACTCACATGAATTTATTTACATGAGATTTCACTTTTGTATCACACAAACGTATATATATATATATATATATATATATATATATATATATATATATATATGTGTGTGTGTGTGTGTGTGTGTGTGTGTGTGTGTGTGTGTGTGTGTGTGTGTGTGTGTGTGTGGTGTCTGTTCTTTTGGACATGTCTGAAAGAACAAATATCATACTGATCCACCAGTTGTTATGAATTAAGACACAAAAGAATAACAGACAGTGTCTGCAAGTGGACATTGATTGATATCAATGGGGAAAGATGAAAATTTGTGCAGACCTGGATTTGAACCTGGGTCTCCTACTTACTAGGCAGATGATCTGATCACTAAGCATTTGGACACAATGGTCAGTGCAACTGCACAGACTACCCTAACATGTCCACTGTCAGACCCAACTTCTCAACTTATCCACACACATGAATGTAGTGCCCTTCTCCATTATACTTATTGTTGTGAGCAAAGCTATGAATTGTTCTTCAACTGATCATTTGAAAGGATCTGGCATCCATGTCTGGACAACTACATTCCAGCTATGCATCTAAAACATTTTATTTGTAGTATGCATCTAAAACATTTTGCATGGACGTGCATTTTGTTTGCAAGACATCGCTGTAATTTTTTACAGGCTCTCACCCTATTGGGCAGTTGTGTCATTTCCTCCACTCCCCTCTTCTCATTGGCTGAAATATTAGTGGGAGACGAGATACTGGCAGAAGTAAAGCTGTGAGTACCGGGCGTGAGTCGTGCTTCGGTAGCTCAGATGGTAGAGCACTTGCCCGCGAAAGGCAAAGGTCCCGAGTTCGAGTCTCGGTCGGGCACACAGTTTTAATCTGCCAGGAAGTTTCATACTAGTGGGAAGTTACCTGACTGGTTGAGCATCTTGCCTTCTCCTTCTGGCACAGCAGCAGCAGCTTTGTTGATGGACATGATCTAATGGATTTCCTGTTGTTACAGATGACAGTATGCAGACGCCACTGATAGTCAATGATAGTTTAGACATCTTTATGGAAACTGTTTCTGGTCCACAGGAAGGTGTCTGGCTCAAATGGCTGAACCAGCTGCACTAAAAATGAAGTCTGAGATCATAAAATACAAGTCTTTATTAGTGTGAATAATTTTACAATGGTTATCAGTCGTTTATATGGCATCTGCATAGTACCTAATAAACACATTTATTGACTCATAGCTTATCCAACTTAATTTTATTAATTTATTACACTTATTTGATTATCAGAAGTTAATGGGCCAGCTGGTTTGCCAAAAACTGTATTAATTACAAAACTTCAGTAACTTCCATATTTCATTTTCATTGTTCATATGTAAACATACAATCAATTCCTAACTTCCTGACAAAGCAGATGACAACACTATACAAGTAACTAAAACACTCATACAATCAGTCATGACTTGCACTCATTTAAATCTCAGGTAATTAACATCCTTAGTTACAATATTGTTACAAAAATAGATTCCTGCATTTAGACAAACTAACCACCATAATTCATCATAAATAATTACTATACCTGGAAGTCTTCATTAAATGAAACTTCATCCCTATTCAGTCACTCATAAATGTAAATTTTTAATTGTAAGTTGTGAAAATCTTACAAACAACAATAGACAACTTCAGTTTCAATTACTGTGAACTTATAAAAGACGCATGTTGGGAGTCATTTTAAGCCATGACTATGCAAGATCTATGACTGCCAATATCGACAAATGTACAGCAGATCAGTTAGCACAATGCACGTGTTGTACCAAGTTTAATCTAAATTTGGAATCCCAAAGTCTTTTCAGTGATTTATTGACTGCTTAAATGGTTAACTCGAAAGTGCATGTGTAATTGTCATTATGGTATGAAGGGCTGTGTCAGACTTCAATAATGCTAATGGAGACATGAGTATCAGGCTATGAGCAGTGTTACTTACTACGTATGCTGTGTTCGTCCTGATATTATTATATGCTGGGAAGGACAGTGTAATAAGTAGGGGATACAGTGACTGTATTAATGATTTACTTGACATATGTTAATTATTGTGCTTAATTACATTAGTGCTAAATTACTAGACTCAAACAATTATAGTATAGGACATCAACAAAATGTAGTATGTGGATATCCATTTGGCTATTGATAGCTAAAGTAGGTGAGACATGAACTGGCCATAAATAGCAATTAATTCAGTATCAGAGTGCAATTGAAGTGTGTGAGCTATAAATCTAATATTGATTACAAGTAGCCTGCTTTCAACATCCACATTTCAGCCAGTTTCGACAGAGGCACAGCTACTAAGGGCAAATTTGTACAGGTAACAAGTAGGTTACAGTTTGATTAAAATACTTGCAGCATGATAGAAGGTCATTTATACGTGAAATGTACATTAAAAGACCCTATATCCCTGCACTACACCTGAAGATAAAGTTTCACTTTCTCAAGATACTGTTTTGTTTTATACAGACCTACATTTGTCACACAACACTTCGTTTTTTTAGTTAGATTGTATGAAAATCCGTTTTAAAGAAAATCAGTTTCTTTAAATTAGTATTATAAAACTTTAATTTCTCTAGTACAACTGATCTTGATATGTCACAGGAAATATCAGCTACCAATTTTTTGTAATTTAAGTTTTGTATAATCTGATTACTGAAATAAAAATTGAATGTTCTCTTTCAAACAAAGTGACGTTCTCTGTATTATTCAGTGGTTTGGTGTTTAATTAATTTGTAAATTAAAATGATAATCTTATGTCATTACAGTGACTAATTACTAAATAATTCTTTCTCCTGGCTAAAGATTTGGTCAAGTTGCTAAAGAACTCCAAGATAATGTTGTGTTAAAGTGGTGTCTGTAAGTTGTGTAAGTGTCACTAAATCACAGTTCATACAAAAGATTCTATACAGCTATTGATTATGTTGGAAACAGTTATCTTCACCACCG
This sequence comes from Schistocerca nitens, assembly GCF_023898315.1. NCBI lineage: Eukaryota > Metazoa > Arthropoda > Insecta > Orthoptera > Acrididae > Schistocerca > Schistocerca nitens. The sequence continues at coordinate 389,894,323 of NC_064617.1, forward strand.
AATATCAGCTGCGCACGACACTGACGTATGTTATCTGAAACAATATTCTTTGAAACTCGTGTGTAATTAATTTCGACTCCATACATCAGCAAGAAAAGTTTGTTATATGGATCGCACTATGAGCACTGTTTTTAAAGAACCAATTTGATTCGAATTATTTTCATTAAAATAAGTTCGGGACCACTGGTGCACATTTATTTTTACACATTTTTATTACCTTCGGCATTTATGTCTGCAGAGTTGCTTAATTTGAATTTGCCGCAGAGATTTGTTAACATGGCGGCAGACAATTGATAGAGACTTTCTATTGTTAGAGCAAATTTCCTTTTAACAGGATAAGTATTTGAAATGCTTATTAAAATTTACTTTCATATTGTGCACTATTTAGACTAATTTTCATCAAGCAAACCTTTGATACTTTCATAAGAAACACAGATAAAAGCGCAATACAAATCGCTATCACCAATGGCTGTGCTCCTTGCAGCGGAAAGAAATAATTTCACAGATAATGCTTATTGAGAGAGGAATTAAAGTTACAAATAACTATTCACTCATATTTCTAATAATAATCCCTATTCTCAAGTAATAATTAACAAATAATTACAATTTCTTAACAGACCTCAGTTTGATATGTGTCTTGCATCTGCAACCTACAAAAGCCAACCAACAAAAGATAAAAACAAAGCAATACAAAGGTAGATCATAAAAGGAATTTACAATTATCATTGTCTTTGTATGATATATACCGATATGTCCAATTACATCATAAAATATTATATAAATAATTAACATTTATCATCATTTTATTTCACTGTTTTTTCCTATGTCGGATAGACAATGTTTATAAATGTTAGAGGCATAATTTCGTGGATGTTACATTGCCCCTTGGGCTGAGAAAAAAAAATTAGTTTATCTATTGTAAATTTTTTTATCAGTCCACGTAATCCACGTAGATTTGCTACTCTCAAGATGCAAATGTTCAGTTTCAATGTTGTTTTACACACGATAAAATTATAGTTGAATCAAGTACTTTAAATGACTTCAGTGACTGTATTATCTCGGAAGTTGCTGCGGATACTTCCCGGATTAACTTATCCCCCCATTTGGGTTCACTGGACTCGGAAAACTGGGAATAAAACCGTCCAAGGGGCTCCAAGAAAATACAGCCACTTGCTTTTAACAGTCAGACTTCACATGAATGTAATAAAATATGCTGGAAAATGCAAATTTATGACTCTGTTGTAAGCATCTGAGATAATGAATGTTTTTTTCATGGTGGTAGATCATAAAAATTTCCACAGTCACTCATTTATCTAATTTTATAACAATTTGTCACTGACGTCGTAAGACCGCCTCCGCATCAAGCCGTTGGAATGCAGACAGGTAGTGGCTGCTGCTGGACCACCCCCGGCTGAGTCGGTGGGGCATCGTCTGCGATCGGCTGCATCGTGGTTTGGATTTGCTGCTGACTAGAAGTGGCGCTGTAGCAGTTCTTGCTTCTCCTTTCCCACGTCCCACAGATTAAGATGGCTACATGAAGTGTAGAGTACAATCATCAGTGACAAGATAATTACTATTCTCATCCTGTGGAAAAGTTTATTAGTGTCCATTTCACTCACATTCACACCGATCGAATTAGACTGTTTTTGGAGTATGTTCTGTATTTTGAGACTGTTCAACACAATGTAGTGATTCACGTGTAAGTTTATCACAATATGCACATTTTGACCACTGCACTGTTAATCATACAAGTGTCCCTAGTGTGCTTCGTTTACTTAAGTGGAATGTAAATATTTTAGCGATGCGATGCATAGCCATTGTTGCATTATTGTTTTGCTGTGCAGCTGGCTGTACAGTCTGTCACATTAAATTTGACATGCGAAGACGCTTTGTATCAAACTACTAAAGGTCATCAGTTCAAGTTAATTATTAATACAGTCAACAGTACTTAACGTTCATAGCGTTGCTGCTAACTTTGAGACTCCAAGAGTGTTCATAAGGTTACATGATCACAGTTTTTATCGCTGTTCATTATTATTCACAATATAAATCACAGTTCTTCATGCGTCCACTAGTTCCTGCGAAACACCTTTCACTGTTCTGATTGTTGTCAGCAGTTTTCCACAGTACTTAACAGACAATCTATATGCAAATGACACTTATCAAGTAATGAGATCTGGTACACTTGCACGTAAGTTCATATTACCATGACTGAATAGCAAAATTTAAAATTTTACACTGTCACATAAACATGAGGCAATATAACATTTTCAGATTCTGCTACATTATCTTGAGCATGAGATCATTACTGAACTGACCAGATAACAGTACACTTCCATTTTTGTTACAGATACATATATTTACATATTTCTATTTTTTTATTGGGATTCTTATTTACCATGTTTTTGGGACAGATGTCCATGTTCGGTTTATCTAACTGGAGTGTTGCTCATAAGAGCATTTTATATGACTTTGTAATGAAACCTTGTACGTAAATCAGTACACATTCAGATTTCGCTTCACTAGTAGTGAAAGCGATGTATGAGACAGGGGAAATACCCTCAGACTTCAAGAAGAATATAATAATTCCAATCCTGAAGTAAGCAGATGTTGACAGATGTGAAAATCACCGAACTATCAGTTTAATAAGTCACAGCTGCAAAATACTAACGCGAATTCTTTACAGACGAATGGAAAAACTGGTAGAAGCCGACCTCGGGGAAGATCAGTTTGGATTCCGTAGAAATGTTGGAACACGTGAGGCAATACTGACCTTGCGACTTATCTTAGAAGAAAGATTAAGGAAAGGCAAACCTACGTTTCTAGCATTTTTAGACTTAGAGAAAGCTTTTGACAATGTTGACTGGAATACTCTCTCTCAAATTCTGAAGGTGGCAGGGGTAAAGTACAGGGAGCAAAAGGCTACTTACAATTTGTACAGAAAACAGATGGCAGTTATAAGAGTCGAGGGACACGAAAGGGAAGCAGTGGTTGGGAAGGGAGTGAGACAGGGTTGTAGCCTCTCCCCAATGTTATTCGATCTGTATATTGAGCAAGCAGTAAAGGAAACAAAAGAAAAATTCGGAGTAGGTATTAAAATCCACGGAGAAGAAATATAAACTTTGAAGTTCGCCAATGACATTGTAATTCTATCAAAAGCAGCAAAGGACTTGGAAGAGCAGTTGAACGGAATGGACAGTGTCTTGAAAGGAGGATATAAGATGAACATCAACAAAAGCAAAACGAGGATAATGGAATGTGGTCGAATTAAGTCGGGTGATGCTGGGGGAATTAGATTAGGAAATGAGACACTTAAAGTAGTATAGGTGTTTTGCTATTTGGGGAGCAAAATAACTGATGATGGTCGAAGTAGAGAAGATATAAAATGTAGACTGGCAATAGCAAGGAAAGCGTTTCTGAAGAAGAGAAATTTGTTAACATCGAGTATAGATTTAAGTGTCAGGAAGTCGTTTCTGAAAGTATTTGTGTGGAGTGTAGCCATGTATGGAAGTGAAACATGGACGATAAATAGTTTGGACAAGAAGAGAATAGAAGCTTTCGAAATGTGGTGCTACAGAAGAATGCTGAAGATTAGATGGGTAGATCACATAACTAATGAGGAGGTATTGAACAGAATTGGGGAGAAGAGGAGTATGTGGCACAACATGCCAAAAAAAGGGACTGGTTAGTAGGACATGTTCTGAGGCATCAAGGGATCACAAATTTAGCATTGGAGGGCAGCGTGGAGGGTAAAAGTCGTAGAGGGAGACCAAGAGATGAATACACTAAGCAGATTCAGAAGAATGTGGGTTGCAGTAAGTACTGGGAGATGAAGAAGCTTGCACAGGATAGGGTAGCATGGAGATTAGATTAGATTAGATTTACTTTCATTCCAATTGATCCGTAGTGAGGAGGTCCTCCAGGATGTGGAACATGTCAGAACTGCAGTCAGAACTGCAGTCAGAGCTGCATCAAACCAGTCTCAGGACTGAAGACCACAACAACAACAATGTTGAAAGCAGTTCTTTTTACAGTCAACAGCTCACACACCACCAACACTCGCTACATGTGTGGGACTACATGACTCAATCTTATGAAAATATTTTTGTTATATCCATTCTTACACACGAACAAATATATTATTTAAGCATTTTAATCATTTCTATGATACGTATAGAAAGGTAACATTTCTCACATTTAATGCAATAACACTCAAGTGTTTATCAAGTTATTGATCCCTTTTAGAGTAAAAATACATTTATTGTGGAGATTCTCTACTCCTTGTTCAAATAATTCAAGAACATTACAGTGTAATACTTGACACAAAAGCTTATAAACTAATACATACATAATATTATCACATTATTACTGCTAATTATTTTACCATAAACATTATATTTACAGTTATGGGATAGTGCACTTGCAATTCTTATTGGTCCTTTGTATATTCACTTCGTTTTTCTTAGTCCAGGGGACCGAATAAGATGCTCTGCAATAGGTCTTGTGCGGATATACTTTCATATTATACTGGTAATCTTTTATGATTCCAGGGCGTTCAATGAATACTTCGGGGTATCCGGATAATAATTCTGTTACTTGTCTAGCCTCTGAAGGAGTAATGCAAATTGCCGCCTGTACTTTCTCTTCTATTGTTGTGACTATGTCACTCATGTTGCTGGGTGCATCGTTATTTCGATTTTTGTGACACATCTGTGGGTGCTTATGATCCAACACTAACAACTTCTATTTGCTGTCAGAAAGATTCATTTTTCTCATCAGCGGAAGGTTCGCACCGAACTCGCAATTGAGCATTAATGTTATCGGTCGCTGTTGGTACTTAAGTGCACATGTCCCACGGGCGAGATCAATTACAGCTTCCCTTTCCCAAAGGGACTCAAGACCCAGAAGCACCGATACTGACCAGTTATCCATTAGTAGGAACGTGCATAATAAGCGATCATTTCCCAAGGAAACTTCCACCTGTGTCTGGTATTTTATACTCTGTGCCTTTTTTCCCAATGCCCCTATAACCTTACAATTTGCAACAGGCAAAATCGGCAATCTTCTTATCTCCGATACCTTCTAGAAAAGCTGCGTGTTCATAACTGATGCATTCGCACCTGTGTCAAGCAAAATAGTAGTTGTTACACCATTTACCGCTCCAGTGACACTTACTTGGATATTTTCCCTTTGTGGCTTATCAGAGACAGCAGGTTCCTGATATAGCTCATCTTCGATCCTGTTGCCATCCTGATACCGTATCATGTTTATTTTTTGTTTTGTCCACCTATTGCCTTCGTAGTTGGCCTTGGTCACCTGGCGAAGGTCTACAGGGACCGAATTTAGTTTGTTGGCTTCTGAGTGTTTTGTTTTGCTTCTGAAGGTACCTCCACTATTTTGAGAGTTTCTGGTATGATTTTTTTTTTAGTAATTTAATTGAAAGCTTTGTTGCTTTGGTAAAAATAAAATTGGTTCTTTTTGTCGTGACAGAATATATTACTATTAATCACACCAGATTTGTCGGAGAACAGCAGCGACAAGTGTAATTGATCCAGCTTTAAGAAATTCTATTACCTTTTAGCGGAAAATTCGTGCGGTACTCTCCGACGTTAGAAAAGTCGTGGTGTTCCGTTCGGAGCAGGAGGCGGCTATCTTTTCTCATTCGCGATATCGAAAATTACTAAAAAAATGAACAGAAATTTTTTTTCGGAGGAAGATCGCGCAGAGAAAACAGACGGAAGTTACATGAAAGAAACCTAAGGGACCAACTAATTGGATTTGTACGAACATACACTCCTGGAAATGGAAAAAAGAACACATTGACACCGGTGTGTCAGACCCACCATACTTGCTCCGGACACTGCGAGAGGGCTGTACAAGCAATGATCACACGCACGGCACAGCGGACACACCAGGAACCGCGGTGTTGGCCGTCGAATGGCGCTAGCTGCGCAGCATTTGTGCACCGCCGCCGTCAGTGTCAGCCAGTTTGCCGTGGCATACGGAGCTCCATCGCAGTCTTTAACACTGGTAGCATGCCGCGACAGCGTGGACGTGAACCGTATGTGCAGTTGACGGACTTTGAGTGAGGGCGTATAGTGGGCATGCGGGAAGCCGGGTGGACGTACCGCCGAATTGCTCAACACGTGGGGCGTGAGGTCTCCACAGTACATCGATGTTGTCGCCAGTGGTCGGCGGAAGGTGCACGTGCCCGTCGACCTGGGACCGGACCGCAGCGACGCACGGATGCACGCCAAGACCGTAGGATCTTACGCAGTGCCGTAGGGGACCGCACCGCCACTTCCCAGCAAATTAGGGACACTGTTGCTCCTGGGGTATCGGCGAGGACCATTCGCAACCGTCTCCATGAAGCTGGGCTACGGTCCCACACACCGTTAGGCCGTCTTCCGCTCACGCCCCAACATCGTGCAGCCCGCCTCCAGTGGTGTCGCGACAGGCGTGAATGGAGTGACGAATGGAGACGTGTCGTCTTCAGCGATGAGAGTCGCTTCTGCCTTGGTGCCAATGATGGTCGTATGCGTGTTTGGCGCCGTGCGGGTGAGCGCCACAATCAGGACTGCATACGACCGAGGCACACAGGGCCAACACCCGGCATCATGGTGTGGGGAGCGATCGCCTACACTGGCCGTACACCACTGGTGATCGTCGAGGGGACACTGAATAGTGCACGGTACATCCAAACCGTCATCGAACCCATCGTTCTACCATTCCTAGACCGGCAAGGGAACTTGCTGTTCCAACAGGACAATGCACGTCCGCATGTATCCCGTGCCACCCAACGTGCTCTAGAAGGTGTAAGTCAACTACCCTGGCCAACAAGATCTCCGGATCTGTCCCCCATGGAGCATGTTTGGGACTGGATGAAGCGTCGTCTCACGCGGTCTGCACGTTCAGCACAAAAGCTGGTCCAACTGAGGCGCCAGGTGGAAATGGCATGGCAAGCCGTTCCACAGGACTACATCCAGCATCTCTACGATCGTCTCCATGGGAGAATAGCAGCCTGCATTGCTGCGAAAGGTGGATATACACTGTACTAGTGCCGACATTGTGCATGCTCTGTTGCCTGTGTCTATGTGCCTGTGGTTCTGTCAGTGTGATCATGTGATGTATCTGACCCCAGGAATGTGTCAATAAAGTTTCCCCTTCCTGGGACAATGAATTCACGGTGTTCTTATTTCAATTTCCAGGAGTGTATAAACGGAACTGAAAGAACTTGGAATAAATACTATAACGATGTCGTCACGACAGCCTCCTTTTCCGACAGAACACACGCTGGATCATAAGCTGCAAAAATCTTTTAAACAGGAAAGATTATCACAAGTATAATTAAAGGCTTCAAGTATTATATTATGAAACAGAAACTTACATTAACATGGCCACCCATTGTGGCGGTGGAGCGAATTTTCATGATATACATTCTCGCTTGTTTGTGGCTACATATATTTTTTAATCACTTAAACTCTTAAAGTTACAATAAAATGATTATATCAGTATGGAGCACAATACTTTTGCGTCCGACTCGCAACACATTCACAGAACAGCTAGAGAGCGGCGCGGCTCCCTGCAGAAGTAAAAAATTGGCAGTTGTTATTTTGAAATATAGGTGCATCGTTTTTTTTACTGATCGATAGCAGTGTATAACAGTTTATAGCTATCGTGATATTCTGCGCTTTTCAGAAGCGCGGCAAAGATATCTGGTTACAACATTCATTGGTATATGTTAAAAGTTCGCACATACTGACGCGAATACAGAAAAAAAAACTTTTACATGTTAAAAATCGCAGTGATAAAGGCTGTAATGTCACAATGCCTCCCATGTGAGGCATGATGATTCCGGAAGGATCATCAGGACTCACATGTAGTTTCAAGACATTACTGTGTTTTATCATCTGTTTACTTTCGTTCTAACATAAAATTGGAATGAGTTTGTCATCTAGTTATTTTATGCTTCCAGTACAGTTATGAAAACAAATAGTCTTTCAGCGTCTTTTGTGCACTTTGGCACTTCTCTCAGTTCATTGTAAGGTGTCCTTGCACTGATATCTTAATTGCTGTTACTGTGAAACAAAATATGACAAAAAACAATCGTAAGTCTAACACACACAAAGATAAATGAATAATACTCTATATACAAAACAAAACATGTCAGGAGACAAACATACACAGATAGATTGAAATAATTACTTAAACAGTCCTCTAAAATTGTCTGTGACCTGTTTGGTCTCGTAATGTTTTTTATCCGTTTCATTAGATTCTTTTAGAATGTCGTTGTTAATCAGGACGTTTCACTTGACACTACACTGTACACTTTTATTTGTCACGCGCTCACTTAACCGGAGTCTGCAACGTCTATTCTCGTTCGGTGAGCGGCGTCGTCCGAGAGGTACGACCCTGGGTAGCGTCTTTTTTGTGTTCGCTCGTGTTGCCTCTCTAGTGTCTCGCATCAAGCGTCATGTCGTTTACATGCAAATAAACAGAAAGAAACCTGTGTTAGGTTCGTGCTATAATGTAGACTTACAAGTAAAGGTTTTATATGATTCTGGACAGGATTGATAACCTTCCATTCCAGTTAACGTTTCAGTGCTCAGTAATGCCTTGTCTTTATTTAACTATCTATCGCAAAATATCCAACGTGACTGATTAAATGGAAATTAATTTGAAGCTAAGACTTCTCTTTTTACAGAATAAATAAAGTTCATATTTAAGTTTCACTGTGATAGCTTTAGCAATGTCTCTTGTGTAGTTGTGAGACGGAAAACATTCTAAGGTCAATGACACGCCTCCACAGCGCGCGCGTCGGTTGTGTTTCAAATGTTAATTGTTGAGTCCAATTGCAAGCAGCTCCGCGCTGTTGCCGGTTACTAGTCCAGTGCAACACGCGCTCGGGTATGCTCGTATGAAGTTTAACGTGTGTCACTCGCGCTCTGCTAAAAATGAGAACACGCGGAAAACACACGTCTAGTGTCCTTTCTCCATCGTCGATCGGCGTATCGAAAACTTGGGTAGAAAATACCACCGTCTGTTTCGAGGATTTCACACGACAGTCCCTGCGACCTGCCATGCTGCTTACACACAGGTAAGTGAAGCCAACGTTTTACATATAGTTTGCAAAATGCTTTGCTGTGATCGCTGTCACTACCTGCACTTGCGTGTACACATGTCAGTCACTGCACACGTATTTTGTACACTTTATCACTCGCATTTTGTTTAGAACGTCTTAGAGTGTCTGCAAATTCACATCTCCCATCTCACATTGTGATTTCACAGTTCAAGTTACTCACAGGTAAATACATTACAAGATTAAACAACGTCCATAAATTACATACATACATACATTTCTTAAGTTTGCTTACAGTCACAAAATTCTGTTAACCTTTTCAGTCACGCCACGCCGGATTAGCGTATTGAATACCACTACTTGTGCATCAAGGCACGATTATTTCGGATATTCTGTCTCCCTTTTACAAAGGTAAATTTTTTTTTAAAACAAATCTTTTAAGCAGCTTGTTATTTCGTTTCTCTTCAAAATTTAGTGTCATTGTTTATGTAGAGCACAGATTGAACAAATTCTGTCTCTACTGGTCGAGCATACTCATGCATTTCTCTCCGGAAGATTCATGCTTCATAAAGTTTCTGGCTGCAAGTACTACTCGCGGAATGTATTATAATCTCTCAACATTGCTACTCGCGATACGCGATTAGAACAAAACTTTCGCTAACGGATCTCTCCCACAAATTTCGTTTCCACTTCAACCGTCTAAAGAGCACTCAGATGAGCCTGTCAAATTCTAATCCTCACTTTTTTTTAATGGGATAGGATGGGGAAGTGGAAGAGGAGAGGATCAAATATGAACATAAATACACTATATACATATACAAATTCTAGCACAACTACACTAGGATATTTTTGTGACCTTAGATGCATGACATGCGTCACGTGTGCCTTCAAGTGGCTATTCTTTAATCTAATATCAGATCTTAGTTTTATTATTATAATGTGAGTCATAGCTGGTGACAGCTTTCTAGTTTCTCACGCTTCCTTCTGGGCGATTGTCGGGCTTGGCTGTGAAATAGCTAATTACTTTAGTGCATCTTACATGTTTAAAGAAGAAACGTTTACCATCAGGAATACTTCAGACTTGTCAGTACGACGTGTATGTTTCCATGTAGTGGCACTCTCGACTACATGACCTAACAGCTGTTGTAAAACAGAATAAAGGAAATGCTTTGTTGCTTAGCTATTAAATCTTTATGAGGCTTACTGTTCGTAGATGATACTTTGAATCTGAGATTGAATCTCCTGAAAACTATCAAATACTACGTGATACTCTCTCTCTCTCTCTCTCTCTGTTATTTACTGCTTTTGACAGTTCAAACACTTGGCTACACAAATCTGTTTAATTCTGAAGATCGCGCTAACAAAAGGTATAGTTCATGGCGGTGTTACAATAACGCACAGTTTACACGCAATAGGCTGTACTCTGTACACTTAAAGACTAACATTCCATCTTGAGGGCTGAAAAAGAAATTGCTTAACCTAATATTTCACATACATATATATTCATTGGAGTTGGAAGGTGGCAATCTGCTACTTCCTTCCGTATCTCCTTTCACCAATAATGGCATTTCTCAATGCCAACAGCCAACTTGGACTGCTTACACCTATGACTAACTTAAAACTAACTGAGAATCTGTCCTTTCAAATGGAATGTGCTTTCTTTTGCGTACGCCATAATAAATCAAATCTTCAATTACCTCCATAGTTTTTCGCCAAAGTGTGAGTACTCGTATTGGTGTGTTTGAATACCGAAGTGTTTCACAGGTTAAACCTTAGGCTAATGTTCCTTTGCTTGTTACTTTGCCTCGTTATACTTCTTGAGATCCTGGTGGTGATACAATCCTTTAATTCTGCCAGATGCTGGATCCGCTATTAGATAACATCCTGTATGTGGTTTTCTAATTACTTCAAATGGTCCGTCGTACAATAGCCTCCATTTCCGATTTCTTTTCAACAACTTCGATGGCTTAAAATGTGTCCGTAAAAGCACCTTTTCATTAATATCATATGTAAGAGCCTTAGATACTTTCTTGTCATAAGACTTCTTGCGTAGATTCGCCTGTACAGCTAAGGATACCAATGCTTACCTACGTTTTGCATCTAAATCTAATTCTGGTTCTACGATTTTAGGTATGGGATCGAACCATTCATTTCTTTCCCGGTGACTCGTCATTAATTCCGCAGGTGTAAATCCAGTTGAGAAGTGTGGAAGATTGTTGACAATCTGCTCGAATGAAGATACAAAGTTAATCCAACGGGTTTGTCGATTAGGTATGTAGGTTCGAATGAATCTATTGAACTCTTTGAAGATACGTTCTGTGGGATTAGATTGCGGTCTGAAACGAGATATAAGTATTTGTTTGATGCCATGTCTGGCAAGAAAATTGCGCCATTGTCTGCCAGTGAAATTCGATGCATTATCTGATAGAATGGCCTCCGGTTTGCCAAATCGAGGAAAATAGTCTTGTTCGATTCGATGGATGATCGGAAGTGCACTGGATGATTTCACTGCGTAAAGTCTCACATGTTTTGTGAAAAGATCCATCAATGCGACTAGGTATTTCACCCCTCCCCTCCCTTGCGGCAGGGGGCCGGCGAGATCAAGGGCCAGAATTTGATTTGGTCTCTCAGTAATAATTGGATTCAGAGGAATTAGGATCGAATGGTTGAAGGGTTTTGCCTTCTGGCAGATAAGACATGTACTTAACAACTTGTGGATTCGATGGTGCAAGTTTGGTACATAGCAATACGCAGAAATCTTTCGTTTGCATTTTTCAGGTCCATAATGACCCCAGGAAAGATGTGTGTACCAGATAAGGTGTTCAACGTATGCGTGTGGTATACACACACACCATCTACCAGAGAGGAGAGAAGTTCGATGGAATAAAACATCGTTGTGTAGTTTATAAAATTTGGACAAGTGGTGATCGGGTTTTGTTAGAAGAAGTTGTTTGACCTTACGCCATTTGGGATCTGTTTCTTGGAGTATACGCATCTGCTTGCAGAGCTGAAGGAAATACTTTCTATGTAATGGGTCTTTCATTAGAAGAATTCGGTAGTTAGACATCTGCTCGATAAGTTCACTGGACTCGGGAAGTCCTTGCGGCATGCGTGACAAAGCATCCGCGATAATGTTGTTTTTACCCTTGATGTATACTATTTCGAAATCATACTCTTGCAAGAAGAGACTCCATCGTGTAAGACGAGGATGAAGAAGTTTACACGAGAGCAAGAAACTAAGAGCTTGGTGATCAGAAAAGACCTTAATTTTCCGACCATGGATGTAGTAATTGAACCTTTTAAAGGACCATACAATGGCCAGAGCCTCCAACTCTGTCACCGAGTATGACCTCTCACATTCTGTGAGAACCCTACTTGCAAAGCTGATAACTCTTATCTCTTCTTTTCCATCAATTACTTCTATTTGAAACAAACAAGAACCAAGCCCCTGAAATGAAGCATCTGACGAAATACAGAATTCTTTATCCATGTCTGGATGGAACAAAATATTGCTGTTAAGAAGTGCTTGTTTAATGCGATCAAAATCTGCCTGACACTCTGGCGTCCAATGCCAGTGAGTATTTTTCTTTAGAAGATCATGCAATGCTTGACTGTTCATCGACTGGTCCGAAATAAACTTTCTGAAAAAGGAAGTCATTCCGAGGAAGCCTTTCAACTGGCGTTTAGAAGAGGGCACAGGAAAGTTTTTAATAGCTGCTAGTTTGTCTGGATCTGGGGTGATTCCCTGTGATGATACAAGATGTCCTAAAAATTTAATCTCGCTTTTACCAAATTTAGACTTATGTAGATTAGCTGTGACTCCATAGTCAACAAACCTCTGGAAAACTTTGCTTATTATGTCTAAATGTTCTTCCCAAGATTTCGTAGCAATCAGTAAGTCATCAACATACACTGTTACTCGATCCAACAGTTCAGGTCCTAATACATGATCAAGTGCAGCTATGAATATGCCTGAACTCACATTCAAACCAAATGGAACTACTTTGAATTGGTATGATCTACCTGCAAATATAAACGCTGTATATTTTCGAGGCTGTGATGTCATCTTGACCTGCCAGTAGCTCGATCTTAAGTCTACCGATGTGAGGAATTTTACTCCATGAAACCTTTGTAATTGTTCATCCATAGCCTCAGGTCGAGTTCTTACTTGAATAATTATTTTATTTATGTTTCTTGCATCCAAAACTATACGTACACTACCATCCTGCTTCAAAACTGGCAATAACGGACTACTGTAAGGTGAGTCTGACGGTTCAATGATCTCCCACTTAAGCATTTCACGTATTTCATTTTTCACAGCCTCGCACCTTGCATACGGGACAGAGTACGTTGTCTTGCAAAAAGTAGAATGGGGAGCGACCTTCATGTCATATTCGTAGTCACGTATTACTCCAGGTTTCGAAGAAAAGACATGAAGATACCTCATAAGTAAGTGCAGTAAATCTTGCCTTTGTATGTAATCAAGTTCACTTGATTCGCTTACTTTATTCAAAATCTCTTCTCTAGTCGGAAGTCCATCATCAGTATGAAAATCCGTCCAACTATTACCCTGTCTTGTCATGTGTGCTTGGTTCAAAAACATTCGCTGTACCAGTCTGCGTACCTTAACTTTGTGCTCAGTGTTGACTCTTTTGACCTTGCCGCGCAACAATTGCAGCGTTACCTCCTGTTCACCTACTCGGATTGTACAGATACCCTTTTCTATATCAATCACTGCCTTATTCTTCCTCAGGAACTCCATTCCTAATAAGCATGACACTGACAAATTCTTAACTACTAGAAATACACACATGAAAGAAGTAGAATTAATCCTTATCGGTACCTGAGCTTGCAAATTGACTCGCTGTGATAAAGATCCTACCGCTCCTGTTACTGAACAACCTTGTACTGGTAACGTTAAAATTTTCATCCCTGCAGAAACTTTCTTAAACATACATAGTGATAAAACATTTACGTTTGCACCAGTATCAATAATAGCATCTATTGGTGTATTGGCTATGTAAATTTTAGTCATTGCTTGTACTTCGTCTTCCCATAAGTCATTCAAGTCTGTCTCAATATTTTCCTGCAACAAATCGTCTCTCAAGTCAGTGTCGCGATCATAACGTATTACGTTAAGTCGTTCAAGGTCGAGTTTGCCCCCATTATGTCCCGCAGCATCCCCAAGGAGGCGAAAAGGTGCTGCCTTTAGTTTTCCGCTTTCTTGTGATGCGACTGATTTGATTCTTCTGTCACATCACTTGACCATTCTCGCTGGTTTTTTACCCATTGTGTGTGTTGATTTGTATCAAACCCTTGTTGGTACTTCACTTGGTTACCAGGCTGAAAAATCGGTACATTACTTGCCTGCGTAAAATATACCGGTGGATTGTATTGTTTTCTTGGTTTATTGTTATTGTATCTAAAGTCCTGTTGTGGTGGCGTGTACTGTTGTTGTTGCATGAATGGTTGTTGCTGAGGCGTGTATTGCTGTTGTTGCTGGTGTTGTGGCTGCCCATAGGGTTGTGGTGGAGGTAGCTGACCTCCGCAATTTTGATCGTTGCAACGTTTACCCTTGTATTTGTTCCCATTCTGGTAGAAGTTACTACCGTTATTGTTTGATTGGTATGGGGCATTCCCGTAATACTGTTGTTGCGTGTTGTATATTGGATTGTACCGTTGGTTGCCGTAATGCTTGTTTTTGTGTTTACCATTACGGTAACCATTGTTTCGGCCTCTATTGCGGTTATTGTACTGTTTGTTTCCGTATTGTGTTTCGTGTGAACCATTTCCATTACTACCGTTTCCATTCGAATACGTGCCTGCGTTGTTGTTCTTACGGTTAGCATTCGCACGCGCGTTTTTGTGTATAAGATCGAGCGAATCAAGGACGGATAAAAATGCGTCCTGATCTTCCTCTGACACGTTCACTAGTTTTTCGCGTATGGAAATGGGTAGTTTTGACTTAAGAATCATAATACCATCTTCTGTTGTTATGGGAGTGTCCCAATATTGTATCTTTCTCAAGTACTTTTCAAAGTACCGGCGAAGTCCGCCACTGTTCGAATGGAAAGGTTCGGCGTTGTAGACCTCTTTGCGTAGGCGTTGCTGAACACCTGCGCTCCAAAATTTGCTTAAAAAGTTCTTCTCAAACTCGCTAAATGTTTTGCACTTATCAACCATCTCGGTTCCCCATATAGCACTTTCTCCTTGTAGGTATCCGGTAATGAATTGTATTCTCTGTTTGTCATTCCAGGCAGCTGGAAAGACTCCTGAAAAGTTCTTTAGGAAATCGACTGGATGAATATTTCGCTTTTCCGGTTGGAATGGTTGAAAAACTCTGTGTTTCAATACACTCTCCTCTTTCATGAGGGTTGTGAGTGTCAATTGTTCAGTGTTGTTGTTGTGTGAATCGTTAAATTCATTTTTCGGTCGCGGAATGTACTGTGGTGTGTTGTGTTGTTGTCTTGTCTGGTATTGATGTTCATCTGACTCAGAAGGTAGTGAGTGTTTCCCGTCACTCTGGTTATACTGTAGTGTTTGAATTTGCTGTTTCAGGTCGGATATCTCATCTGTTACTTGCTTCCGCCATTCCGGTAAATCCCGGGTAAACACTCGTCTAATTTGGCCTAGTTCAGTACAAACAGTGTCTCCTGAACTGCCGGGTGCAGATAATATGTCTAAGGTTGTGGATTTAACAACATCTTTCAAGTCACGTGTAACCGTCTCCTCAACAAGCTTCTCTTGTACATCAATCCATTCTTTGTAATGTTCGGTAAGTGCTTTAATGTGCGAATCAACACTACTGTTAAGTCTTTCCTCAATAGTTCGGTCCGAAATGTCATTCGCCATTGCACTTACTTTTGACTCTACAGTGGCTACCGCTGTCGCTAACTCGTCTACCTGTCGTGCAACTGTTTTATACGCAAGTGTTACCGAATCGGTTTCTTTGCGACACGCTTCGATTTGAGTTGTGAGATTCTGACCAATGTTATCAATTTTGTTATTCAGAGTGCTTATCTGTGTTGTCAAAGTGGTTACTTGCGCCGTGACGTCACCCTTAACCGAATCTATCTGTGCTGTGAGAGAGCCTACTTGCGTAGTGAGGGTACCTACTTTCGCATCAATGGTGGTATTTACGTCATTCCTAACTGAGTCAATCTGTGTTGTCATATCCGTTTTCAACTCTGATAAAAACTTGTCTCTGTCTTTCTCATGTTGTTCGCGATCACGTTCGCGCTGTTCCCTCTCCTGTCTGTCTAGTATCAATTCCTGTAACATTTTGACAATGTCAATTGATACCGTTATCGGGGAGGTGGGTGTTTCCTGCTGAGTGTCGTCCACGTTAACTACCTCTTGTCTGTCGTCTGTCCTGGCCGTCGTTCCGCGTGAGCGGAGTCGGTAATGTTTGTTAACAGTGCCGTCGCTTTCGTCTGCAGAGTTCGCGCTCGATTGTTCGTCCGCCATAATGAAATTCAACTATTGCCAACTTAAAATGGGTACTGCCAACTGAAATTCTGATTGTCAATTATTCTTGCCGCGCAAGTTAAAGTCGCGGCGCGTTCGTCAAATGTCTAATGTTACGTGGGTAATAACTGACACACGTCTGTAGCAAAAAGACAAGATGGAGTCAACGCCGTTGAAACAATTGATTGCCAACGCTGTTACACAGAAAAGACTGAAATGGCATCCATCTTGAACTTACACGAGAATACTAACTACAGTATAAAACAAATAGTCAAGCAAAAGGTTACAGAAAATGTTCAAATATTTACGTAGAAAAAAAAAAGTGGTTTTTTTACGTTAAGCTACAGAAAGGATAGAGTGAGGTCGAATTTGAAGGTCAAATGAGCTACTCTTTAGACAGAACTATGGCAAACGAAAATTTGGTACTCACTCGGCGTTGTCTTCAAAACTGCAAATCTGCATCTTATTAAATCCCAAGATATTTGTGTAAATACCGCGTCCTTCAATATTGCGTATATTTATTGCTCATCCGTAATTTTATGCAGCATTGGGTTCCAAAGAGCGATACATGAAATAAGACAATCATATATTAGTACCGTGACACTTTCAATATTTTAGTCAAGTCCCTGTTCGGGCGCCAGATCTGGTATGATTTTTTTTAGTAATTTAATTGAAAGCTTTGTTGCTTTGGTACAAATAAAATTGGTTCTTTTTGTCGTGACAGAATATATTACTATTAATCACACCAGATTTGTCGGAGAACAGCAGCAACATGTGTAATTGATCCAGCTTTAAGAAATTCTATTACCTTTTAGCGGAAAATTCGTGCGGTACTCTCCGACGTTAGAAAAGTCGTGGTGTTCCGTTCGGAGCAGGAGGCGGCTGTCTTTTCTCATTCGCGATATCGAAAATTACTAAAAAAAATGAACAGAAAGTTTTTTTCGGAGGAAGATCGCGCGGAGAAAACAGACGGAAGTTACATGAAAGAAACCTAAGGGACCATCTAATTGGATTTGTACGAACATATAAACGGAACTGAAAGAACTTGGAATAAATACTATAACGATGTCGTCACGACAGCCTCCTGTTCCGACAGAACACACGCTGGATCATAAGTTGCAAAAATCTTTTAAACAGGAAAGATTATCACAAGTATAATTAATGAAAATAAGGTTGAAAGATTTTCTTTGAAATTAAATAAACTTCAAGGCTTCAAGTATTATATTATGAAACAGAAACTTACATTAACATGGCCACCCATTGTGGTGGTGGAGCGAATTTTCATGATATACGTTCTCGCTTGTTTGTGGCTACATATATTTTTTAATCACTTAAGCTCTTAAAGCTACAATAAAATGATTATATCAGTATGGAGCACAATACTTTTGCGTCCGACTCGCAACACATTCACAGAACAGCTAGAGAGCGGCGCGGCTCCCTGCAGAAGTAAAAAATTGGCAATTGTTATTTTGAAATATAGGTGCATCGTTTTTTTTTACTGATCGATAGCAGTGTATAACAGTTTATAGCTATCGTGATATTCTGCGCTTTTCAGGAGCGCAGCAAAGATATCTGGTTACAACATTCATTGGTATATGTTAAAAGTTCGCACATACTGACGCGAATACAGAAAAAAAAACTTTTACATGTTAAAAATCGCAGTGGTAAAGGCTGTAATGTCACAAGTTTTCAATGGGAGGTGGCCTGCTTGCACCCCGCCACAGTGGATATTGATTGCTTGGTATAGGTATAGCCTGTACATAATTTATTGGCTGACCTGAATTGATAGAATTTTGATGCGGCTGCCAATGACTTGCCCCTGGCTGTCACCAATATTCACCGTCACCCTGCATATTTTTAGGCTTCTTTTTATATGGACTGTCTGACCTGTTGTCATTTCGTCTCTTTCAGTTGATATTGTTATTGTTCGGATTTCCATTGCGGTACTGCCTTCGATTACCATTTGATTGTTGGTGTTCTTCGGCCTTTTGATAATTACTGTTATTATTATTAGGATAACCAAAATTTTGGTTGTATGGATTCTTACTATTATTATTATTATTGTACTTTCCGTTACTATATGCTCTACTTTTATTTTTCTTTGGACTACCTACGCCCCTATTTCCATTATTTCCATTCCATGAATATTTTCTATTAGGGCTATTGGTATTGCTGATCACGTCAGAATTTTTTCTGGCGTCTTCTTGCACCAGATCTCGAGAATCAATTACATACAGAAATTCTTTCAGATTGGTGTCTGTAACATTAAATAATTTTTCTCTAATATGTATGGGTAATCTAGCTTTTAACACTCGCAATAAGTCTCTGGTGGTTACTGACTCATCCTAGTACCACGTCATGTTAACATATTTTTCAAAGTACTTCCTTAAGGAAGCTGACTTCGGATTGTACATTGCTGCATTGTAAACAACTTCATGGAGTCGATCTTGTGTAAACGCTGACCAGAATTCTTCAAGGAACACCTTCTCATAGTCGTGGAAAGTCTTGCAAGTCTCTGCTGCATTTAATGCCCAGAGCAATGTATCACCAGAAGTATGTGAAACCACAAACTGTATTTTCTGTTCTTCCTGCCATGATTTTGGAAGAACAGTTTTGAAATTTCGAATGAAAACTACTGGATGTATGTTTTTCTTGCTTTCTTCGTTAAATATTTGAAACTGTCTATGCTTAATCAGGCTTTCTTCATGCATCAAAGTAGTTAAGTGCATGGAATTGCTATCATTCACAGGTGGTGTAGTTACTTTATTACAAGTACATTCTATTTCACTATTATTGTTCTTTGGTGTCACATATTGCTCTGGTAATATCGGTTGATTACCAAAATTTGGTCTTCCTTATGGTGCATCAAAATTCGCCGTTAGATTATCTGTGATCTTTTGCCTGTCAATACCAGTGTTGTCATTACTGCATACTGTCAGTTTTTCAAAGTTTTGATTTTCAGAGTTCAGCACCCTGGCTACTTCTGTTCAGACTTGCTTTCGGATTTCCGAGGGAATCTCCTCCTACATTGTATCCACAGCGGTAGCCAAAGCTTTGAATTGGTTCTCTAGTCTATGTACTTCAGTCTGAAGGCTATTGACCTGAACTGGAATGTTTTTAACGGTTCAATAGTGGTTTTTACTGCATCGATCTCCTGCTTAAAATCGGTAGTAATAGCATTATCATGATCGACCAACACTTGATTTATCCTACGGACAGTTTCTTTATCTCTTTCCAGAAAAATATTGTTTATATTTTCCATAAATTTCTTTTCCTTTTCTTGGTCCCTGAGCTCCTGTTGCTGTTTTTCTATAAGCTTTTCCTGTATATGTTTTTCCTTTTCCTGCTGACGTTGTCTTTCATGCTCCTCCTCTTTAATAGTAAACTTTTCAAGTAACACTGTTAGCATATCCTGTATCGGCATAGCTTGAGCGTTGCTAACTTCTGCCACTTGCCCAGAAGAAATATTGTCATTAATTCCTAACTGGTTGAATGCAGGAGTTTCAGTTTGTTTTGGTAACTCCTCAGTTTTATCTATCACTCGGAACATCAGTTATTAAATTATCATTCATAATTAAATTTTCTAATAATTCGACAGAAGTATAGGTAGAATGTTCTGCCTGAGACTCTGATGTCATTTCTGCATCAGTATGCTCATTCAGTTAAATCTGTTTCTTTTGCTTAACCATTGTACCACCAATATAACACAACAAATATATAAATCACTGACAAGCACCAACAGACACAAAATAATCTTATAACTAACGCATATACACAAATAACACTTAAAAATATTATTCTCGCAGCCATAATATTCAATTATTACTACTTATGGCTGCAGGTACTGATTTCAAATTTAAATGTCACATGCAACAGTTGTTGATCATGTGCTGCTGTGTAATTGCAGAACTTGAATATCTGTTACTACCTTTGTTCATTGTGAGTGGTGGACAGCACGGCTTATATGAAATTACTCCTGTCGCTCGCACCAGTGCAGATACAGATTCGTACAGCAGTTTGGTAGGAAGATGTCAATGCTCATGAAGCAAGTAAATATACAATGATTAATAGTTTGTTTTGGTACTGTGTACCTGTAATAGATCACAATTTCAATTATTAAAATGAATAAATGTGCATTGGTGACCCCACATTGGGTGCTAGTGCGGTGTTCACTGTGTTATTCAGTGGTTTGGTATTTAACTAATTTGTAAATAAAAATGACAATCTTATGTCGTTACAGTGACTAATTACTAAATGATTTTTTCTCCCTGCTAAAGATTTGGTCAAGTTGCTAAAGAACTGCAAGTTAACGTTGTGCTCAAGTGGTGTCTGTAAGTTGTGTAAGTGTCACTAAATCGCAGTTCATACAACAGATTCTATACAACTATTGATTATGATGGAAACAATTATCTTCACCAAAATGATAATTAAAACCACCGAACATCAGCCACACACAACACTGATGTGTGTTACCTGAAACAATATTCATCACAACTTGTGCATAATTAATTTTGGCTCCATACATCAGCAAGAAAAGTTTGTTATATGGATCGTGCTATGACACTTGGCTTGAAAAAGTTTGTGACCTGGTACCTGTTACCTAATTTTTCCTGCAAAATCTGGCCCACACCTAGCAGTCAGAGTGACCAATGTATTAAAACACAGTTGCAGTCAAAAAGTTACTTAATGAACGCAGAATTATAGATAACTTAAATAAGAAGTTAACGAGGCATAAAGTGTTAATCACCCAGGTAGAGGAGGGCAGTACTGTGGTCATTATTAGCAATGAGGATTATGTAAACGAAACAGAAATTTCTCTCTGAAAACAGAATTGACAAAGCGACTAGAAATTCATTAAAAATGTTTTGTACACAAGTGAAAGACAAAATTCAAAAATACACAAAAATGGTGCTTCTTGAACTGACATTATACTGTAACTGATTCACGTTTAATGGTAAGATATTTCACAAGGAGTGCAGTCTAAAAAATACATTCCAGTTTGCGACAATGTTAGGATACAGTTGTACCAGTTGATTCCCTCTGTGCATCCATAGATGTAATGATTTTATTCTCTAATGTGCCTCTCTGCAAAACATTAGACATAATTAAGAACAGCATTAAAAATACACAAAAATGGTGCTTCTTGAACTGACATTATACTGTAACTGATTCACGTTTAATGGTAAGATATTTCACCAATATAAAGTGCAAGGCAAGGGAAATTCTCTACCTGGTATTATGGGTCAAATTTTCCATAAACATTTAGAACACCAATGTTTCAGTACCAACCTTGCAGTAGTCAGCAAAGTTCTCTACTATTACTGCTAGGTGGATGATCCCATTTTGTTAGTTAAACGAGATTAAGGCGATGTTAATGACATAGCGGAGAGAATGAGTGGTATTAACCCAAAAATTAGGTTTGAGTTGAGCACGAAAATAAAGGATCCATCAACTACCTCGACATTGTACCTAAAAGAAAGGCTGGAAAACACTAATTTAGCATGTACAGAAAATCGACCTGTGTGGCATTATTATTGGTTCTCAGTATTGGCACCCTAAAAGAAACAAGATGACATCTTTTCGACCTGTGATAACAGCTTGTTAAACCTGCCAGTAAACAAGTATGAGGGGAGCAAAGAAATTGCTACTACAAAAGAAAAACAAAATCAGTGAATAAGCAGTCTCAATAGTATGTAAGTTGCTACAGGAAATTAAAAAACAATAACGATCTAAAATCAATGACAGAATGCTAACAGGTGAACAGGAAGACAAGAAAGTGGTGTACATGTCCCTGAATAATAAAGGACATAGCTTAGAAGTTATTACTAGACTATTTACAATATCAATATACTTATAGTTTTTCAGACTTATGACATTACTTGCTTCAGACAGAGGAACAATGTGAATAAAAAAAAGCCTATAAATTCATGGCAGCAGATCTATATAAACTAAAATGTCTAACTGTCCAAACGTTTATGCAGATTAAACAGGCAGGGCGTTTGAAATCTGTTTCAAAAATCATGCTCCATTTCACAACAATAAAACAGTGTTTGGTGATAATCTTCTAACACTGAAGCAAGCTGTTGGAATCACTGATACACATTTGAAAGTGCTGCACAATGAACCTACAGGTCATCTCCTGACAGTACTGTAAGAAATAGAGATTTTTACACACTTATTGCAAGAATGGCAGCACACTGAGCAGTTCATAGAAAGTTTGAAGGCCTCTTCCAACAGTCCACCTCGATACAGTGCCTTTCAAGCAACAGCTGCTGTCAGTGACTAGAGACACTGGCAGCTTATTGGATCACACACCATCCTAGAAGCTTATCAGCATGTAGACTGGCTCTCATACAGACCATACAACAGTACACCATATAATGACACCAAGCAGAAGTAAATACAATTTACTATACCTGTCGCATCCTGTTGTTCATGTAACTTTAGCTGCTGCACATATTTCCTCTTTTTGGTTTATGGTTCTCATAGATTCATACCTTCAATATGGTAAATATTTAATATTTAACTAAATTCAGTTCTAGGTACTCTATATAATCACACATCAACAATTTTGTGATCTTTATGTCTTTTATTATTTATACATACATTGTTCTACACTTTTAATATTTTAGCGATAATTATTTCGCAGTTTTATATTTTATCCTTTCAGAGCAAGAACTTCTGCTTTTTTACCTTTAATATGTCACACTTTTAACATTTTAAGACACTACTTCAGTTTTGATACTTTATTCCCCTTTCATAATTTACTATTTTATCCCTTTTACAGTTTTATACTTCCATTCGTATATGCTTTTAATATTTTAGAGAAAAATTTTTATGTACCTGATTTTTTGCTATTTTAGTACAAGAACGTTTGTTGTTAAACTCATAACATTCCTACCATTACCCCCCTCCCTACCTTCCTTCTCCACTCTTAGTCCCCCGCCTTCCATTTTGTAATGTTACTGGTTCAAGTCCTTTACAGTTTATGCACCCATTGTCCTACATTATTAATATTTTAACAAGAATTTGTACATAATAATAGTTTTTATAGTTTTAACAAGACCCCTCCTGTTAAACTAATGACATACTTCCAATCCTCCCTCCCTGTTTCCTTTCCTCTCTCCCAATCATTCCTACTGCATTTTCCCTGTCCCTCTCATCCCTCTTTCCTCCTCCTCTCTCTGTCACCTCCACCAGATACTTGGATAAATTCTACATTTATTCTTTTCCACTTACTGTAAAATATTGTATGGTACATATTTAATTTTATTTTGTATTAAAACTGAAGCAGATCCAGAGTAATCGAAACATAAAGACATATGACATAAAAATACCTACTGTCCCTAGAAAGGTAATGTCGTATTGTGTAAAGAAGGGTGTAAGGTCCAAAATAGTCATTGAGAAAACAAAACAAGCTCTCTTGTATTTATTGCTGTAAAATATTAGTTACTGTTTCAAATCTGCATATCCTTTTGAATCTTCTTTCAGTTCCCAAATATTTCTTTATGAATATTTTACTCCATATCCTATCCATGTACTTAAGATAGATTCGCATTCATTTCTTTTAGTTAGAATGCAGTGTAGCCACCCAGGGATGTGGTCACGTTGTGACTAGAGGTGAAGCAAGTAGTGGAGCTGAGTAGTCTAGTGCACACCCAGAGGTTTCAGCATTATCTGTAACAACATTCATTGCTTGAGAAAAATTTACAAAGATATAACTATCTTCAGAGCTGCAGGTAGTGACCAGTCACAAGTGAAGATGCTGTGAAGGGATGCTGATACCTCATTAGCGAGTCATGACATCACTACCACTTATCAGTGCCATGGCTGCATGTTGTGCTCCTGACTGTAGGTGAGTGAGGACGTTGTGGCCTACCCAGAATTACTGCGAAACAGCCTGTCATGTGCTCATGTGCAGACTGCCAGCTGCGGTCTGAGTTACAGGTTGTGGTGAAGACTAGGCTCCTGTCATCAAACAAGACTGCAGCAGATGCTCACAAGATGGCCAGGAGCAGTGTAGACGCTCCTTGTCTACTCTTGGAGTAGATGGCAGCTTGCACATCGTCTGTGATGACCCAGTAGTGGAGGAGGTGTAGCTGTGTAGCTGCTCACCAGTCTTCTCATCAGTTATGTCCCAGTAGGCAGCAGTGGCTGACCGCAGCTGTGGTATGCAACAGGTTGGCTGCCTCCCAGTGTTGGAGTCAGCAAGCAAGTAACAGGCTGTCCATCATCGATTAGAATGTTGTGGTTCAACTGAAGCTCAACAGACTGTCATTTTCTCCAGTTCTAACTACACAGACAGACTGGCAGCATGATAGAACGTGTTCTTGAGCTCTATTTAGTGGGCTGCGACGGCACCTACGACGTAGTGGTTGTGGTTCTATGAGAACATTTGTCCTCATTCATGAGACTCGTCCGCACTACTTGTCTCGTTGTGGTAACTTCACCAGTTGGCAATCCCTTGTATTTATACCAAATGTTTTCTCCTTTGGGACACAAGTAATGATGGGGATTTTCATCAGTTGAAAAACTGTGGAAAAAGGAGCCCAAACAGTCCTCTTCATTTCATCAAGACTGTGTGTGTTTTGCCTAATACTCATTCCACAACAGTTCTGTATTTTGTCAATTACACTGTCAGTTAATCTCCCTTCCCATTCAACCCTTTACTATCACTGAGTTTTCGTTTTTTCTGCAAAGTTTCAGTCGCTGAAGTCTTGATCTCATGTACATGTCCAATACACTCAAATTTCTGCACTAGAACATCGTCACCAAAGGGCTCCAGTTCTTGACTATGTTTGAAACTTTTAGAATCAGCATCACCAAGGTAAAGCTGCAGTCAAGTCTCTGTTACCACTGTTTTCTATTACTGCCTCTTCAACAACTTTCTTCATAGATTCTATACAGACATCATCTACTTTAGACCCTATATACCGAGTGAGGTGGCGCAGTGGTTAGACACTGGACTCGCATTTGGGAGGGCGACGGTTCAATCCCGCGTCCGGCCATCCTGATTTAGGTTTTCCGTGATTTCCCTAAATCGCTCCAGGCAAATGCTGGGATGGTTCCTTTGAAAGGGCATGGCCGACTTCCTTCCCCATCCTTCCCTAATCCAATGAGACTGATGACCTTGCTGTCTGGTCTCCTTCCCCAAAAACAACCCAACCCAACCCCTTTAGACCCTATAAATCTAAGAATTTTCAATATTGTGCAGCCTGTCAGCAACTGTGATAATTGAACATGTAACACGTCAGCCTCACTTGCAAATAGAAACCAAACTTTACGCAGGTTTCAGCAAAAATAATTTGGCCTTCTTCAGAAACGAGTGACACTAAACTGCTGCATGCCAGAGTTTGGCCATGTCAAGTATATACGTATTAGGTTCCAGTGCAGCTCTCGTGGCCTACCGACCTCGTCCGCACAATGGGGCCTGTGGTTTCTGTTTGGCATGCAGTAGTTTAGTGTCACTCGCTTCTGAAGAAGGCCAAATTGTTTTGGCTAAAACCAGGGTAAAGTTTGGTTTCTATTTGCAACTGAGCCTGACGTGTCACATGTTCCCTGTAAATCTATTATAGTTCATAAACTTGATTGGGGGACTTGGGAGACTCATCATACCACAGAACAGTGCACCTGCAGTAGCACACTTACCAATTGTGCACAAGCATAAACAAATCTAATTTTGTGTGCACAGAATTTGCTACTATTTTCTTCATTTTGAGTTACTGCAGCACTGTTCCGAAAGGTGGTCATGTATGAACACTTACCAATCTTCAGTTCCATTTCACTGGCAAGTTCTATGTCATCTTTTATAGAGAGTTCCAGACCGACTTCATTACACTGAACGCATCTTACACAGTTTGCAAAAATTCCGTTGAGAACAGACATATCAAATATTTCATTCACATTCGATTCACCCATAAAATATTCACACTTTTCACTAGCAGAACCAAGCTTCATCTGTGAAGTGCTTTCTCACTTTAAAAATAAATAAATAAATAAATATAAAATAAAATAAAATATTAATTATTGTATATGTATGATAATGATTGGTTGTAATTAATATTTGCTTATCTGGAACGTGGACGTTTAATTATTTGGTATCTGACGCTTGGCAATGGCTTTTTCGTAAATGCAATGTTATTTGTAGTTGACCATGAAATAAGACTCAAATAATCGGACTTCGTATTTAAATGTTTCCAGAGACTGCTGCGGTAGGTGTGGACTCAAAATCTAAATCTCAATATTAGAATTATTAGCCAGCCATGTCAATACGTCGTACAGAGGTGACTGTCTACTAAACATAAAAAAGTTTACACAGTTAGTTAAATCAGATATATTCAGCGAATAATCCTACAGTTAAATAATTCTACTTACTTTCATAAATATAAATTCTTTACAGAATCGAGTGCCTAGTAAGATTGCAACTCGCAGTGTTCTTATATAAAATATGGCAGTGTACCAGTTAATAAAATATACGTGCTTCCCGCACCAGTTATTCTACTCGACCTACTTCTTGTTAATGAAACATAAGAGTGTCATAATTGTATTTTGTTTTATCAGCGGCATAGCGCTGCAGTTCTGTGCCATAGGCTTTATTTATTTGTCAGAGATTAATTGTTTAATTAAGATTTCGCGTTTCCGAGGAAACTCACGCACGGCATGCAAATGTGCCTTTATAACTTTCACTGCAATAAGCCTGTGTATTAGCAAGGTGGGTCGACAGACTTGGTTATCGTCTTTATCGTTTACAGTAACAACGCCTACATTTGGCTTTCCAACATTTCTACTTTTTTTAAAAGCCTTCAGAGGATTTCTAGTAACTTTATGTTTACCCTCAAATATCCTTCAATAAAACAGAGATTTCAGTGAACAGAGTCCACTATTAATATTTTCAGGATTACAAAAGAGTAAATTAACATGAAACATTCAACAATCGAGCAAGTGATATACATCGAACTATCACAGGTTAGCCACAACACTTACTTTGTAACATTTACTTTCCCTCATATAACTCAAATGTACATGATGAGCATGTAGATTCATGAGTGTACCATTTGACAACAGTTTGACAGCGCCACAGTGGGTCATGCCCATACAGAACGTATTTCAAAAATATTTTAAAAATAGCTGAAATTCTCTGAACTGAATAAATTATAATTCAATTGAAAGGGGAAAGTCTGCACATTTTTAAAATTCAAAGTAGTAAAAATTGAACATTTCATAATTATGAACCTTTCCAAAGTCAAATAACATTCACACACAGAAAAATATGTTGGAAAAAGATTATTTGACTTTGTATTAAAATTGCAGACTCAACTTGAGGCAATAAAGTACCTAGCAATAGAGTACTAATGGTGCTAGGTCATTGTGTCACTGAAGAAGCCACCTCCAACTTCATTACAATAACAAATAAATTATTTCCATGACTCAGTTAATGTAAAGGAAATGATAGGTTAATTAGTTCACTGAAAAAATGCAGTTTTCAACTAAGTGTGACGTTATTAAGCATAAAAAATCGTACAGTGTCATAAACTTACATCTACAGTATTCAGTGTCCAGAAAGGGAAGAATGATTAATTAAAAGCAATCTAACGACATTTGTTCCCTTTTTGACATAGATAATTAAAACTTCAGAAGACAGTTAACCTAAAATCGTTGCATTTTACGTAATTAACTTTTTTACTAATGGTTAAAATAACTAGATTTATGTTTCTTTCAATAAAAAATGATATCACATTATTTAATACTTTGAATAATAATTACCACACAGAAGCTCACGAATAGGAATTTATTTAATAGTACTATTTTGTAAGGTATCAATGTCTGGTGGGGGGGATGAATTTTGATAAAATATATGTTATATCCCACTAACATAAGCTGTACTGAGCACTGAGATATCTACATCCTGTATCTTTCAAGTACTACGATCTAGTGACACACTAGAAGACTAAACAGTTAAATGAAGCAGAGTGCGGTTTTAGCTGACACAGTGCACCTGTTTCACGAAAATCAAATGAGCTACCTCTCCATTCCACGAATGTTGGAAGTGAGTAAGTTTGTTTCCTTATATGGTATATACATTGCTTTGAAACATTGTTACACTCCTCACTAATTTCGATTGTTTGTACACCATTTCTAATTAGTGGGACGAATATGCCCAGTAAATTTCATAGAATGTAAAGAACGTTGGTGTGAGATGTATCAAAGCCACCAACAAATTTTATTTTGAAAAGTTATATGCAATATTTGAAGTTTTTCATTGTCATGACAATAAATGTGTTTTGGTACTGATTTGTTATATTTTTCCATGTTAGCCATTCCTGTAAAGTCTCTCTACAAATAAAAATTCTCTCTGAAAATCATATTTAAATTAAAACATGGACATAGACAAGATTGTCATACACATGTGTCCCACCACTGATTTTCAGAATTAGCCAATTTAAAATCTTTTTATAAGTGAAAGTGTCACACTGATCCTCCGGCAAGACAGTTTTTGACTTTTATTGTTGAAATATATTTAAAAAGAGCTTTAACCCTGAAAGCATTAAGAATATTGTCATTGTGGTGGAATGGAATATTTAGTGATATAGCTATAATAATTATATCTATTAATGTTCTGTAAAATTCCTTCCACTGATGGAAAAAATATCTTTGTTGTGGTGGAAAAACATTTTTCACCATAATAGGTGAAATGTAAATTTTGGGTTCTTCTTCCTCAGAGTGAGTTGCAAGTACAGGTGATAATGAGAAGATTTGTACTTTACTGCTTTAACGATCCTAGATTATATCAATGAAATGGTATGACCTATCATGTCAAAGCCTGCAGTAATTTTTTTGGCAGACACAGCTAACGTCATTTGTGTCACATAAGAAATTTGGGATGCCAATACACATTGAAAGTTATCTAAAAATTCCTGATTTTATGCTTCCAATAGTTGAAATTTAAACATAAAACAACACTCGAAAAGTGTAAATAAATCATCGAAACAGATCGGAATGAAAATTTACGACTCATAATGGGTAGCTATCTGAGAAAATAAAAATAACAAAACCAACCAAACTGGATTGGTGAAGGCAGCATAAATTTAGATGAGAAATCTAGAAATATGAGTGGAGCCAAGAAACAAAAAATTCTTCCCTTAGCAGAAAATCATGGACGATACTGTGAAATGTTAAACTAAAAAATATGGCCTGATTCAAACACCTGTGATAAAACCAAATGAACAGGTTAAAAGAAGTTGTGAATAATATGGAAGACAAGACTGCAGTTTCACAAAGGATGATGGTTTCGTCGCAAGTCTGGTGCAAATGATCACAAGGGTGACTGTGAATATTTTGCAGAGGCTTGATCATGCAGATAAAAAAGAGGACATTCTCTGGAAAAGATTCTCGAAGTAAAAGAATATTATCTGAGAAAGTTCTGAATTTTACATGAACAAAAAATTCGCAGTATATTCTCTGACCAGGCAATTCTTTCTCACTACCACCCCTCCTCCTTGAGTAGGTACTCTATGTTGAACCCTCAGTTTTCTGGGATTGTAGCACTTGACATCAGACCACCATGTACCCAGTGCTGTCAGTAGATGTCACACTCTGCAACAGCCTGTCAATGAGCTAAAATTCCATAGAGTGGTTAACACACAATTTACAGCACTCCTTGTGGCAATCATTTTTAACTCAGCTACTATTTTCACAGTGGTCAGAACATGAAGGGGAGCTCAATGAGTTAAAATCTGCCTTGTGAATTCCCGGATTTGATTAAGTATGGAGACATCGTTGGATCCTGACAATTTCTGTTTCTTTATGCAGTAAAATTATTAAAGTAATCTTATGGTGGAATTCCATTCTTTTGGTGCCTAGTATACCTGCTTTGACGATCACAGTTATGGTTTTCAAGTCCAAAAAAACTGAAAGCACAATATGCCTAAGTACAACTAGAGAATGTGCTACTGAAGAAGTATCTATAACAATATAATGTGCGACACAAAAGGCAAAGCGCCCTTGAGTTGCTGTTTTCGAAGAAAGGGTATGTCATGCAGTTTCTGATTTTTTAAACAGTGAAAATACAGTAAATCTTCTGAAGCATCTTTCGCCACTTCAAACTAGTTGTAAAGTATCACAGTATTCTCAACAAATAAGGAAAATGCCTCTGACTCTACATTTTTATTCCGCTAAGGCTCACACTTACAAAAGTTTGTGAAATTATCTCACCAAGAACACTTCACTCCAATACTGAGAAGTTCCTTATACATATAGAAAGAATCATCTTTCCACAGCATCTGTATTTTGGGAAAAATGCAGTGTGTGAAATATAAAGTTGTACTCAGTCATTATTTTGTCTGCAGAATAGATCGTTTCCTTACATCTAAATCTTTTAAACAAATAGGTGAAGCTGCAAGACAACTATATACCAAGCTAACTTTATTTAAAGGTCAGTGAAAACATTGCAGAAGCAGAATATCAATGAAAAAACTGTGGAAATGAATTGCCATGCGAAATATTTTAAAAAGATATGTCAATACAACAACGTAAAAATTCAGTGGCAATAAATTATTTTTTTCTCTTTTAAGTCATCATCATCATCATTATTATCATTATTCAACTACTTGTGTTAATTACTTGCAAAATATATATTTTTTAAATATTCTCATCCATACTGGAGTTGATTTTGAGGTTGTGATGTTATACTTAAAATACAATGAAAAACACAGAATTTCTGCCCCAGTCACCGTTTCTATTACCTAAATCAAAACGCATATCGAAGTCTAATACACAATTTTCAGGTATTACCTTCAGAAATTGCATTTATTTAAATTCAGTTTATGAGCAACAACAAGTTATCATGAGTAGATATACCTATGTTTTATCTACACTGAAAAAGAGTTTATCGATATTTGGGTAAAAGCTTTACTTTTTAGCTGACAGTGTACATAGAAGTCATTGGCGTTTACTGTTTTAAGAAAAATAAAGCTAGGATAAACTATTCAAAGTTAATTAAAGGGGATGTGACAAAGCAGATGATACCTTTGACTACAAAAAGAATAGGGGAATGGTAATTCAATTTGCTTGAAACATGGTGGATGCATATCCACTCTATGAAATTTAAACTCACTGGAGCCTATTTACAGAGAGAGACTGTGAGCATATTTCTGCCAAACCTTGAAAACATGTATGAAAAGACAGTAGCAGCATGTAAAGCTCAACTCTGGCACTGAGCCGAAAACATAAGACGAAATTGTGGAATGTATGTTAGTAAATGTGTTTTGACATATTGTATGCTTAATGGATCAATAACGTATCTCCATAGTGCTATTTAAAACAGCGATTGTAGAAGATATTTATACAACTACATATTTCCACATTGAAGATTGTTCAGGAGACAAATCATTGAACTAACAAGAATGTAGCTTGCAAATTTAAGTGTTTCAATATTTTTTTCCATGTCATGTGCCAGAAGTTAACCGCAAAGTAAAAATGATGAGATAAAACTGCACAATGAATATTAATTTACGGCATAAATCTGTGTTTGTGTGTGCGAGTGTGTGTGTGTGTGTGTGTGTGTGTGTGTGTGTGTGTGTGTGTGTGTGTGTGTGAGTGTAACTACATACCTGAAAAAAAAATGTGCTCACAATTTATCCACACGAATAGTCAGTAGTAATAACGAAACTGTTACACAGCCTGATGTTCAGGATCATGATAATACTGAGACTGAAACTTTATATTCGCAGGAAGGAATGGGAAGTAAAGCCTTCATAAAGTCTGGTAGTCCTATGCACGAAATTTTCAAGAAATGTAGTCCACCGAAATATAGGTGGAATGAATGATGTTTACACGAACGAACTAATATAGTCAAGAAAAACTTTGAGAGTCACTGTGAGTAGAGTGGAAAAGCAAACAAGTATTGTGACACACATCTCTCACAGTAGTCATCTGATAGATTTTAATATCTACTTGCCAGTATCTGCAGAAAGATCTGTTGGTCAATTGCAAATGTATATTTTTCCTGGGTATTTTACATCTCCTCTGTTTCTTACTAATGTTCACTAATTTCTTCTTCCTTCATTCCATGGAGAAACGAGCGTACAAAATACACCGCTATTAGTGATTAATCTGGGACGATTATTAATCTCAGCAAGAAGAGTGGAAATTCATTCTGAAGTGTTACTAATGTTTATATCATGTGATAAAATGCCTTTTTAAAATGTTAGAAGATTGTAGAAGATGAATTTTTGCATTTTTTTATATAAGGAACCAATAGCCAGATATATGAAATAAAGTTTCCACAGCCATCTCTGGGCCGTTGAAAAGCCGTACTCTATCCATAGGAGAAGATACCAGGTGAGATTCTCAGTAAACATCTAGGATAGAATTCTTGAAGGTCACCCTACTGGGCCACACATCTTACTAGATCGTTGAATGGTGCATGGTACTTGGGTTTTCTGGATAACAATTTACTTGAACTAATGGAGGATGTTTCCTTGCAACTGTGCACTAGTTTGTGGTTTCAGAATGATGGTGCTCCCACGTATTATGAACGTCAGGTCAGGGAATATCTCACAGACAGCTTCAGGCAGAGAGTAATTGTAATAAAATGCCCAGACCCTTGACCTGAACTCTGCCCTGGCCTCACTGATCTCTGCTGTTTCCTCTGGGGTTTTGTAAAGTCCCTTCTCTCAACACCAGTAGGAACAGTGCCTGAGCTTACTGAGTGCATCATTCAGCATTTAACATCATCAGAGGTGAGTGTGGAATCTTACAAAGAATCAGACAAAACATGTTTCGCTGTTGCACATTATGTAACAAAATTGGTTGTAGTCAAACTGAACATTTGCTCTATGGTAGAGAAACCACTGCTTCAGTTTAAGGCATCTGATGGTTCTCTACTGTTTTGTCCCTAAACGTTTTGCAGATTATGGTATCCTGGCATTTTATTTAGCCTATTGAGTGCAAAGAAAGTGCATAGTAGTGTGAAATATTTTTTGCAATTTTCTGGCTATACATATCAAAATGTCCCCTGTTTCATCTCCACAATCTGTCACATTTTTAAAATGGCGTTCTGTTACACCATGTGTGAGTCATTTCACATGTCTGTACCAAATTTTAATTTGTTTCCTGTGAACTATAACTGAAATAAAACGATCGTACATCGATAGCTGAAATGGAGGACTGTGGAGCATCAGCTGGTATAAATTTATATTAAAAATGAAGAAATTCCTCCAGCTGTATTTAAGGTGTCGATTTTATTTTGGCAACTAGTTTCAACGTTGTAACAACGTCATCTTCAGGCCCATACACTTGTTGACATCAACTGCGTGGGGCTGATACAACACGGAGCACGTCTGTATCTCACAACTGACTTCTAGTATCAGCTGCACACAGTTGATGTCAACAAGGGTATAGGCCTGAAAATGACGTTGTTACAACGTTGAAACTAGTTGCCAAAATAAAATCTACACCTTAAATACAGCTGGAGGAATTTCTTCATTTTTAATAGAAGTAAAATGAAGTTGATTTCATTATAATATTATGATTCAATATTTGTTTATTACAATGTCCACAAAAACACAGAACTTAAAGTAAAAGAAAATGCAGTTTAGGAGATTCAAACCAGAGATCCTTCTATCACCAGACATTCACAGTACACATTCTGCTAAAGGTATCCATGTAATGTGCAAAACGTTTTGCACTGAACAGTGCTTGGAAATCATCTCATTTTTAGAGGTAACTTTTCGAGATTTTCTTTTTTAAAATTGTGTCACAGTCCTTTAGGAAATTGATGTCTGGGCACAGACTTTCAAATCCTACAACTACTCTTACACATACCACAAAGCAAACAGAACATTCCCTGACCCACAATGTCACCTTGCAGATAAAAGCTCATATATACACTCACAGTTGCAAACCCCATGCAGCCTCTTGTCTGAGCAGAGTACAAACACATACACAGATCCAACAATAACTGAAATACATTGCTGTCATTTACAAGTCTTGAAAAGTACAACTCACAGAAGGCAGTACTAGGACTTACTGGGGTTACATCATAAGCTGGGATCCAAGAAATCTCAGAGACCAGAATAGAAAGTATACAGAAAGGATAGCAGAGAACAGTCCCTTTGATTTGTATGATGTCAAGCACTGTGCTCAGTGACATATTGAACCTGAGTAAAGGCAAAACGACAGCTGCTTGTACTATGGTCCAGAATGGACATTCTTACGAAATGGAAGTAACCTGACTAAATGAAAATTTTACGAAAAAAAGCACTAATGAAACAAGTTGTCATAAATCTTTAGTTAAATTCATTATTGCCCCAGTTTTTAGATTGAGACAACAACATTGCTACTATGTCTTGTAAATATTTTTTTCCTATTTTTATTTTATTTATTAATTGTTACTTTCTTGGACTTTGAGCTGATAAATAAAAATTTATTTCCAACAGAAATACCTGTTGTGGTACTATCAGCAGGAATTTCAATATTTGTATCAGTTCTGGAATTTTCATTCATGTTTTCAACCTGAAAGTACCACTTACTGAAGTAGTTAAGGTGACTGCTTGTGAGAATTGGGAAATCCAGGTTTGAGTCCTGCTCTAGAATGTCACTGATAGGTAGCTGTTCGCAGTCAGCGAATTTATTTCGAATTTACATAGATATTACTTTAAATGAAGACAGTAAAAAGCATGAAAATTGAGTTTATACAAATGGATTAGGCCCAGACCGCTAAATCATGCGATGTAATATGAATCATATTTGTTTAATAAATGATGATTGATAATCGTCACAAAACAATTACTCTCAAGGTTTATCCTAAATATGGCATGTATTTCAGCTTTTCCATCATGTAGCATTCGATTGCTTAACATTTGGATGGAAGGTTGCAGTGTGTAAGAAAAGGAGAACTTGACAATTTAGTTTTCATTTTGGCACTGAAAAAGCCCACCCATTTTTCCATAAAACCACTCACCACCCACGCCATTATATTGCTTCACCATGTGACTGGAATCTTACTGATGTCTATATTCTTGTAACAAAACAGTTTAGTGCCTATTTTCACCTTGAATTGCTAGAAATTTTGAAGGCAGTAACTTCATTGGCATCAAACACGTCTTTCATGTCATAATTCGCAATAAGGTTGTACAGTATTGTCTTCCATTCTCTTGCTACACTTTCTCGCATGTCCTTGGCTTTCATTCCACATGATGTTATACCTAACTTTGAAACTGTCCTGCCACCTGTCGAGGTCTTAAACTCCATCTTTTCAAGTTGCTTAAAGACTTTCAGAACCTCATTCTGCAACATGGGCACAGAATGAGTTAAGTTTCATTACCTGCACACTTACGAACCATTCCCACACTGTTTTCTTAATTTCTTCATTTTTCGTTTTCTTCATCTTTCTTTTCATTTGTCCATTTCTTATTATCCATTGATTCTGTATCTAATCCTTGTTTCTTAAAGTATCATAAATTACTGTTTTACCATATCTGAAATGTGATAATTACATGTATTATGCCCTTTCTAGCATACTTTAGAACAAAATGTAAGTTTTTAAAAATCGGCAAAAACCACAAAAATAGCATAATTTTAATCAAAAGAGACTATTTTCCCAAAAAAATCAGATTTTTAATAACAAAAGCCAAATGACTGCACACTGAAATCAGTCATGGTGTAATAAAAAATTTCAACCGTTTTTGGCTTTTTACAAATATATTCGTCATTATTCCAATATAATGATTAATAAATTCAAACATTTGAATCATTTGACTGAAGAATTTTCAGATATGTAACAAATACTACAAAAAATCATGAAATTTCACGAATGAAATCTAGACATAAAAGTTACAAATCATTACCTCATTTTTAGTTTTAAAATTCTATTTCATGATACTCATTTTAATCTCCTGCTTTTATTCTACCATTATATCTCAGTTTAATAACCCCATGTTCAAAACAGTTAAAATTACATTCCCTTATTAGTTTGATACAACTGTTTGGCCAAATAATATTAAGTTCAATATTTAGCTCCATACAAATGTTCCCTATACTAAATGTTCCAATAATAACATCCATTAATGTTACCTAAAATATCTATGACTAGCTCATTAATTTTTTAACAATATTTTATTGTTTGCATTGATGAGTTTTCCAAGTAGAAATTATGTTTATCTAAAAAAAACTTAAAAGATAAATTTGAATTTATTTATCATGGTACTTCACTAGAAATTTCTGTATGTAACAGATATAAAAATATTTCTAACAACAATTTTATTTCTTTAAATGACCTCGAAAAATAAAAATAACAAAAACGAAAAAACAAAAAATTTATACAATTGGAAGCATAGTGAATATGACATAATAATTTATATAGTTTTCAGTTATCTCAAAACACAAAATTTCAACTTTTGATGATATAGTGGAAGAATACAATAGAGAAGGATTAAGAAAAGTTGATACCAATTTTATTATCAGCATCAGGAGTTATTGGTTCATTCGGTGGCATAGCAGCAGCTATCGTTAAATCAGTTCATGATAAAAATAAAAATTATGAAGAATTAGCAGAACAAAACAGGTATAATAAAGTGTTAGAAAAAAGTGCCTGAATACAAAATTATATTGGAGAAAACT
This sequence comes from Schistocerca nitens, assembly GCF_023898315.1. NCBI lineage: Eukaryota > Metazoa > Arthropoda > Insecta > Orthoptera > Acrididae > Schistocerca > Schistocerca nitens. The sequence continues at coordinate 389,931,488 of NC_064617.1, forward strand.
ACTAATATGTATCCTAATGCTTTAACTAATTGTGATGCAGATAAAATTGAATACAAATGAAAATTAAGTACTTTTGTGATGTTTTTGTGATTGAAAAACTACCTAATCCACAAAAAATTTTTAAATTTCTATTAGTTAAGTTAGATACTTCAAATAATATTCTTGCACTTTGGATTTGTAATTATAAAACAAATAAAAGAAAATTGTTTTGACTCATTTGGCAGAAATATACCAAATCAAGTAGTTGAATATTTAGGTGAAAGTTAATAATTTTACATAGTGAGAGAATATGAGATTATTATGTTTTATTTGTGCTATGGCTATTGTCAAATAATTAAAAATTTCGTGGTAATTTAGATCCAATAAATGGAGAAGGTCAAAAATAAACTAAATGTGCAAATCACTGGAAAAATAAAATCAGAAGAATTGGAAAAGTCAAAAATGTGATTAAAAGAACGATATTATCTAAAAGAGTTAATTAATAAAATTCATAGTGAACTGATTAATGCCTTAGAAATAACTAAATCTTACATTGATTTCAATGACAGAGTAATAGTAGGTGTAGATGATTCAACTGATAAAAAAGATGTCATTAACAGAAGGTATATAGAAAATTAATTAAACAATCCAGTTAAAAAAGCTGGATCGACAAGTACTTTAATGCAGTTTAAAAACTATTTCAGTAATACACATTTAAATTAACAAATTAAACAATATTCATAAACATGATTATGTACCTATAACAAATCTAAACGAAGAAATAAACAAAGAATTAAAATCTTCTGCAAAACATTTTACTGATGTACTAGAAAAAAATGCATGTGACAAACAAATAAATGAATTTTCAATTCTGAAAGGAAATGAGTAACAACTGCATGACTTTCAATATGATTTTTCACTGAAAAGAATTGTCATTGCCAAAAATAATATCAAAGATTTAACATTTAATAATTTACGTAGTACATAAGTGTATATGATAATCTATATCAAAGAAATAGTAATAACAAATCAATATTTTAAAAATGGTAGTGAAATCTGCAATATCAACCTATAATCATAATCAATCAACAACTCAGCGTAACTCAAATTTTCTAACTGTAAAATGAAACGATACAGTTAAAACTATACCAGTGATGTAAAACTAATTTGATTTGGTAAAATGTAATCCCTATAAATTGCCAATTATAATCTTATCTTGTATCTTAAGTGCAAAAAAATTAACGAAACTCAATCCTGAATGAACAATAACTAAAAACGGATGAGACAGGAGTGTTCAGAATATAAAATTAAAAAAAAAACAAGTTTGTTAAAAAAGTTGTTTTACATATAGAAGTGAGAAAAAATTTAATCGATGAAATGTTTCACTTGATTTATGCGATGTATGGCAACAGGTTTAGAAGAAATAAATTCTAAATTATTGAAAATTATTTTAAAAATAGGTAAAGGATATGAGCATTTCTTAATTCTAATTCTTGTTTTTTTTTCGAAATTTGTTTGCCCTATTCTGTTTAAAGACAAAACAGATAATGTTTCAGACAGTTTTGAAACAAATTGTTATAAGAACATTGAGAAATCTCAAACAGAGAATGCTAAGAAATTGTACAAGAAAGATTTTCAAGAAATTACGAAAAAATACACGATTAACCATTACTCAGTTCTTTCACAATTAAAAGCATCAGCTGAAGACCTAACAGAACATTGATGAAAATGTTGAAAAAATTTACTCCTCTTGGTGGCCAACGGCCTGGCCGCAGTGGTAACACCAGTTCCCATCAGATCACCGGTGTTAAGCGCTGTCGGGCTTGGTTAGCACTTGGATGGGTGACCATCCAGTCTACCGAGCTATGTTGACAAGTGGGGTGCACGCAGCCCTTGTGATGAAAACTGAGGAGCTACTTGACTGAGAAATAGCGGCTCTGGTCTCAGAAACCGACATATGGCTGGGAGAGCGGCGTACTGACCACATGCCACTCTATATCTGCATCCATTGACACCTATGAGCTGATGATGACACGGCGGCCAGTTAGCACCACTGCGCTTTCATGACCCATTCGGGAGGAGTTTAGTTATAGTTTTTTAGGTAACTATTACTGGGCTCTTCTAGTTAAAAAATCGGTTGATGGATATAATAATACAAAACATTAAACAATAAAACAAACCTATTGCTGCAGATTAATTTAAATTTGACTAAAATTGTATCTAATGATTAGAAATCCAAATTTACAATAGGCAATAAAGTAAGAATAAGTGCACTGAAAGGAATTTTTGGGAAATGTTATATTGCAAAGTGCTTAGAAGAAATTTTTGAAATTACTGACATTATATTTGCAGATCCAGATACATACAAATTAAAAGATATCAGAGGCACCATTTATGAGCAATAAATACAAAATATAAAATTTCTGGAGATACATGTCTAACTGATGAAGTTTTGACACAAAAAGATGATAAAATGATTCTTATATTGTTAACATTTGGTAACTCACACTGTAGATGGGTAAATAAAGATAAAATTGTTTTACAAAAAACTTCTTTATGTAAATGAAGAATTTTGAACTTTCATTTTATATCAATACAGTATTCTCATGATGATAACGTATCTAAATTCATAAATCAACCTACTGCTGTTTATGTTTGCCATTTATTTCATCTAAATGGTGATGAAAAATGTATTGTTTATGTTTATTTAAAAAAAGACTAATATGTACATTATGCTGTTACCCCAAATATACCTTTACTTAAATTAAATATAGTTTCCAAATTATTTTGTTACCACACTTTTGTCTGATTACATTATCTTTGTTAGGAATGACTGTGTAACACTCTATTATTGCATTTTCTTCTTTATTCTTAACTGAAATTATCTAATACAAATTTACCCATTATCATTTTGTTACCTTTAGGCGTAATATTTTTAGATAATTCAGGTTTCATAACTGTTAATCTTCTTCTCTCCTTTGTGATTCAACAACCAATTTAAATAATTCTTCAATAAAACGATAATGAACTTTATTCCCCATGTACTTATATTCAAATTTATCATCAGGAAGTTCACCAGTGTTATTCATAGATTATCTACGTTTATTTTTATTGTTCCTAATATTTAATAAAAATTTTATTTTAATATTAATATGAATTAACATAAGATATTATATCAGTTTGTTACTTTGTTATTAATCTTACTTAACATTATACTTTTTGTTTTACTTCTTCTAACTCTTTGACAATGATTTTTAATTTTTTCTCCAATTCTATGACATTTTGTTGACATTTATATTCTGAAATATATTTTATGATATCTGCCAATATTTATCCATAGTTAAGTACTATTTTCTTATTTCTTTGCATTTTTTGTATAAAATGTTGTTATTAATTCTATTTAATTATCAACTGTTTTATAATACCTTATTTACAAAAAAATTGTTTTTTAAGTTTTAGTTATGTTATTGATAAGATAATTTCTTAATTTTCGGCATAATTTCAGGTGACATATTTTTACCACAATGAATATCATTTACAAATGATAAAATAATACCTGTATTCAACACATTTTTTATTAGAATACTGGACTACATTAAGTTTCAAATCATTTTCTCAACTTTAATTCATGGTTGTGCGGATAGATAAAATCTAAAACATTTAATATTGCTGATCAATTAGATTTATTTTAAACTCACATTATTCAATTTCAGAAGAAAAAAGTTGTACTATAAATGTGTTTGTTTTATATTATTTTTTGATAATTTTAATGACAAAATTAATACAAGGGAAACACATTCAATCAAAAATTGTTATTTGTTTTTCATTTCCATTAAGTACTTCTAAATTGAGGTGATAAAATGTTATAATATATTTTTGTCTTGTAATTATTTTCTGTTAAATTAAAGCACTTAAACGATTACTGAAGCAGTCTTCAAACGTATTCAAAATTTAAAAGTGTAAAATGTAAGAAACTGAAAATTTTAATGTACACAAATTTAGAAAATATAACTATGGCAGAATATATATGGACTTTATAACGAGTATCATAAAAAACTGCATAATAATAAACGAATTGTGATTAATAGTGGAAAACATATTTCTAAATGTTATGACAAATGAAATTTATAAAAAGATTTCCAATGACGAATATCTTAAGATATTATTATCGAAGGAAAATCATGAACAGATTCGTTTGATAAAAAATACATTAACTGTCAATCAATTACAGATTTTAGTAATTTTTACTGCCATCTAAAGACAAATATACAACTAAATGTAAAAACTGTATCTGGGAATATCACAAAAAAAAATTATCAGAATTAGGTTCAAATTCATCAGAGTAAACGAAGAAAATTACTAACGCTCCAGAAATTTCTAATTTTGATTGTTTTTACTAAAATATGCCATCTGAAGACTAATATTCAACCACATCTAAAAACTATCTTCCAGAATTTATCAAAAGTAATATTAAAACAAAAATAAGCTTAAATTCAATTACATATATTTTTAATGACTGTTAGTACATTATTTCATTTCATTTTTTTATTTTTCTAACAAAATTTTTCCTTTTGTAAATAACAAAGCAATCAGGTGATAGGAAAACCAACTTGAACTTAATTAAAATATAAGTACAAAATTTTTAATCTAAATTTTCTTTAACCTGAAATTAAAATTACCTTAATATTTTAAATCATTAATTTATATTAGTTTTTGACTTTTTGTCTTGAATTCTTACTTTTGTATCCATGTCTGTTTTGGTCATTTACTTTGCAAATACTTGTTAGTTATAAATAAAGTGCTTGCTTAAATTAAGTGGTAATTCAGCGGTTGCCAAAAAATATTAACTGTACCATTAAGAGTTGCACTAGTTGGTTTTTATACAACATTTTAAACTCTAAAAGTTAAGACAGCCGTGGTGGCAGAGCAGTTCTAGGCGCCATAGTCTGGAACTACGCGACCGCTATGGTTGCAGGTTCGCATCCTACCTCGGGTATGGATGTTTGTGATGTCCTTAGATTACTTAGGTTTAAGTAGTTCTAGGGGACTGATCACCTCAGAAGTTAAGTCCCATAATGCTCTGAGCCATTTGAGCCAAAAGTTAAATCAAAATATGATGAACTATGTTGACATTTTAAATAAATTGGTTATTGATGATGTTGTTTAACTATATATGGATGCAAAAGGTAATATTGGAAGTGTGCCAGGATTTAATAATTAAATAATCGTAAATAGGGAAAAAATTATTGCTTATAACATCCCAAAAATTATACTATTTGTATTAATACCGGTTAATTTTTATGTAGCTGATGAAATGTTTCTAAAAATCATTACTTTTCATCTTGAAACTAATATTATTCTTATGTTTAAGCGTAATATTGAATTTGGTGCATGCTTAATTAATGAAACCAATTATCATTTATTTCTTGCCATTCATGATCAAATTCAGGATTTATAAATAAATATAACTAACAAAAACAATAACTTCATTGACCTTAATGGTGATGCTACAACAATAATTTTAGGCATGAATTAATTCTGTATAAATGAAAAAGCTTTTATTCTTTTTCAGTGAATGAGATTGGGAAACAATGTAAATATTCCTAATAAAGATGTAGAAATTAACATAAATATTGGTGGTGGCTGACTACATCCAAATCATTCTAAGATGTACATAAATTGTAAAAGTGCTACACCCGATAGAACAGATTATCCAACATATGACAGAAAATATAATAAGAATATAACTGATAACTATGTAGCAAATCTATTTGATTTTGTAACCAGAACGAAATTTAATGATATTTTATCTATAATGGTACATTCATTTATTTCATCAATAGTTTTATTACCTTTAACTTCGTCTCTTGCTGAAAAAAAATGCATGGAAAGATATACACTCAATAATGGTAAAATAATGAAGAAAAGTGAAATACATCCACTAGAGGTTTGTGGTGGCTTTTTAAGATTGTAAAGAAGTAATGTGGGAAGGAGGTTTTATTGTAATTGTTACTTGGAGCTCAGGTTCGAATGATATTGTCATATGGGCGTTTTTAAAGATGCTACAGTTGAAATGAATGATACTTTCTCGGAAGAAGGAAGAATTATATTTGAGATTATGGAAATTCGAGTTGCAGTTATTAAATATGAACCAGATTATGAGAATGAACAACGAGAAATTATATTAAAGAATATTAAGACATTAATTCCTTGTTACAAATTAGAGACTACAGAAACAGCAGGAATAGCTGGTAATAAAAATTTTGATATTGCTATCAAAATTATTTAAATTTAGTTTAAATTGACATATATTATTTTATTTTAGTTGTGTTTCAAACTAATCGTAGAAATCATAGCATGATGATGTTAAATTATGTACATTATATTTGAAAAATTGGAATATTTCTGCAATAAATGTGGAATTTAGAGCCAGCAGATAATTTTATATAGGATAAGTTTAAGGTTCATTTTGTGATTTTAAAATAATTACGCAATTACAAGGAGATACTGATATAAATTTGTTTTTTCCTATTATAAATTATCCTAGTTGTGTCATAAACAACACACAGAAAAAGATACCGCAGCAATACAAAAAAATGACAATGAAATTATATACCATTTTTAATTTCTAATATATCAGTTGATGCACTAACATATGACATTCAACAGAATATTACCTGAGCATTTTTAATTTTTTTATTATTTTTTTAGGTTTTGAATATTATCATCTTCTCTTTAATCATTTTCTTTCACATTCTTCAACTTAATCAGCAAAAACTGGAAATTTTATAATTTTGTCTTCATTTTGAAATAACTGAAAAATATCTAAATTGTTACATATGGTACATACTGTCTTTTCACTTGTATAAATTATTGGTTGACATTTTCGCTGTTCTTTGTTGAGTCTGCTTATAAGAAGTAACTATTTTAATTAGAAATAAATATTTTTAGTTCTTTGATATATATATATATATATATATATATATATATATATATATATATATATATATATATATATCATAAGTAAGTTTAAATTTTTTATGAAATATTTCTGCTATATAATTGGTGCCTCATTTAAAATCTTAGCAATGTAAACAGTAATAAACTGTATAAGAACACTGCTGGTTGTGATTATTTGAACACCACACACGGAGAAAAAAATTTTGTGGAACTAAATAATGAATTTAAAATTATTTTGCAAAACAAATATCTGTACCTAAGAAGTGGATGGGATTTTCAATTTTTTGATGGTGGAAATATTAAACTGAGATATAAAGGAAATAGAAAAAGTGTTTATAATAGATATCATGGAAAGATTTTTTAAACTAAATTTGAGACAATAATTTGAAACTTTTACATGTAGATTTTATATTTGAAAGGTCACAATTTTTCTTGAAATATTTGCAACATATTTGAAAAATGTTTGGGCAAAAGATATTAACATTAGAAAAAATTAAATGAAATGAAAAATGACAAAAACATTCGAAAACACTCGAAATATGGTTGAAATGCTTGAAAAATGGTGACTATTTTTCGTTTACATAAATTTGTTTTTGCTATTATTGTGGCAAAAACGTGATTTTTGCTTAAAATTTCGAGATTTTCTTCGTTTTACCTTAATTTTTTAATAATGTACGTTTTTCACAAAACTATACTAGCACTGGCATAATATATTTGCTTGTTGTGTTAGTCTGTATCACTTGCCTCAGTTACCTTAATCTTTTCATTATGTGTTAGTAACACATACTTCTGGTTCAACATTATTTTGCCACTTACAGTGATACTAGTCAATGGAAACTGGCAGGAAATAATGCAAGTAGTGTTTTTCGTTGAAATGTGTGAACCTACTGGGTAAAACGATTCTTTAACAGGATAACACCCACGAGTTTCACTGCATAGAGTTTTCATAGGTATCCAACAAAGTTCCAGAGGACACCCACATGCATCAGTAATAATGGAAAACTAGTAACGTCACACACAAATGAACCGATTTAACAACTGTGCCAGACACTTGTTGTGTTATATAGACGTTGCTGACAGGATCGCTGCATTATGCCTGTTTACATATCTGTGTATTTGAAAACGCATGCCTACAACAATTTCTCTGGTGCTTCAGTGTATATTTCAAAGTAATAAAGTAACCAGTGTCGTAGAGAATCCTCTGTTGATAATCAGAAAGTGGTGTATATGTTACTATAAATGTAAGATAATGGGTAAGTCCTAGAATTAACTGGTGAAACCTAAGATTTACTATCATGGTGTGGTAAAAGTCCGAAATTTCGCATTATATGCATAGATTTTGAACTTTTACCAAGAGACATTGCTAAATCTTAGGATGTACCAATCCAAACTGGTAAAACCTGGATCCAAGATTCCAGCCTCAGTCGTGCAGGTTCAGACAAGTTTGAGTGTTGCCAATTTTGTGTTCAGGTAAGTTCCTTTGTTGGCAATTATAATTCTCGTCGTCTCACCACTGCATAGTTTCAGTCAGTGTCGAGCATCGTGTGTACAGTCATCTTTGCGACTCGTTTTAGTGGTGTTTCTTCTGCAGCTTTGCATCAGAATCAGTGATGTTATGTGTCACAGATTTTACGAACCTTTAAGTGAATCAGTGAATAATAGGAAGGACAACAATTTTTATGTAACTGCTGAGCAATATAATATCCTGTTAAGTGAAGTGAAACATGCAAAAATCGTTTCCAATAATAAATCTGTTCACTACAGACGTTTGAAGCTATATGCTGTTCTCAATATCAGAGGTGAAGAGAAACTAATAGCACCAGTGTCTGCTGTAAAAGAAGAAACATGTTATTAAGTTCGTTTTGATGAACTGTTTAACATACTAAATGAGACCCACACTGCTATAGGTCATGGCGGCTGAACACAGATGATTGTGGAACTGAACCGTAAGAACAAGAATGCGACTGTTGAATCAATCGTTACTTATTTGAGATTATGTGAACCATGCCAGAAGAACCAAAACACATTGAAAACGGGTGTTGTAGTGAAATCTATCAAACACAGTAAAATGAATTCACGATGCCAAATTGATTTAATCGACATGCAGGCAAACCCAGACAATAAGTCGAAGTTATTACTTGTATACCAAGAACATTTGACAAAATTTGTTATGTTCTGTGCACTAACTTCAAGCAGGGCTGCTGAAGTAGATTATCATCTTTTGGACATTTTCACCACCTTTGGTGCCCCAGTATCCTTCATTCTGATAATGGTAGAGAGTTTTGTAACCAAGTCATTCAAAGTTTATGTGGGTAGTAGAGTGGTATAAAGATAGTCCACGGGGAGCTGAGGCACAGTCAGTCCCAGGATCAGTCGAAAGACCACATCAAAATATCGAAAATATATTATCAACTTGGATGGAAACAAATGAAACTTCAAAATGGTTTGAAGGGCTAAGATTTGTGCAAGCAGTAAAAAATAGGGCTTATTATGAAGGGATCAGATGTTCACCATGTGAAGCCATGTTTGAGGTTCCAATGAAATTGGGCATTGCGACTTCAGTTGATTCACGTGGTTTGCTAAAAAATATAAACGCTGAAGAAGACTTGGAAACAATATTATACACCACTTCCACTGACTTACAGGAAACTGAAAATCTACGTCTACGTATATACTCCACTAGCCACCAAGCGGTGTGTGGCGGAGGGCACAATTCGCGCCAAAGTCATATTTCACTCCCTCTGTTCCACTCGCGGATCGCGTGAGGGAAAAACGACTGTCTGAACGCTTCAGTATGAGCTCTTATTTCCCTTATCTTTGAATGGTGATCATTAAGCGATTTCAAAGTTGGTGGTAATAATATATGCTCTACATCCTCAGTGAAGATTGGATTTTGGAATTTAGTGAGCAACCCCTTCTGTTTAGCGCGTCGTCTATCTGCAAGTGTGTCCCACTTCAAACTTTCTATGAGATATGTAACGCTCTCGCGATGGCTAAATGAACCAGTCACGAATCTTGCCGCTCTTCTTTGGACCTTCTCAATCTCTTGAATCAGACCCAACTGGTAAGGGCCCCATACAGACGAACAATACTCCAAGACTGGACGAACTAACGTATTGTAAGCTATTTCCTTTGTTGAAGGACTGCATCGCTTCAGGATTCTACCAATAAACCGCAATCTAGAGTTCGCCTTACCTGTGACGGCCAAGAAATTGATGCGAGTGAATCAAGTACTGGAACAGAAGGAATGGAGGTAGAAAGCGCAGCTGCAGAAGGTAAGGAAGCACCAGAGACACAGGATTTGATGACAGTTAACAACGACTCTGCCATCACCTGATAGTTGTGACGAGACGCTGCAACTTCCAACAGTCTTAATAAAGTGAAACGGATCTGAGAAGTTGACAAAGAAGGTCTTCAATTGCAGGCAAACAAAATGAAAGCAGCCTCATGTAACAAAATTCAAAAATCTTCAGTTGGACAGAATGTGAGAATTAAAGTACCAGATGCAGACAGGGCAAAAATATCAATAGTGATAAATATTCAGGATGACGAATTTTATCAACCTGGTACTAAAGCTGGCAAACTGGAGTCATTGTACATTAGGAATCAACTTATATTGTGGAAGAAATTTTTAGCAACATTAAAGAAGTAGCAAGAGGAGAAATTAGTTTATGGTAAGTGGTTACCAAACAATTGTTTGTTGGAAGACAAGAGTTCAGAAAGCGCAATTGCTTAAAAAAGTGTTCAGCTACAAAAAACCTGTGTAAATCGTCTTCCATATTATGAATTCGAAATGCCACAATAGTCAGCCTTGTTGAAACAAAAATTAACGTTCTCAAGGTAAAATACTTTTACAACATTTTTCAGTAATATGGAATATTGCTCATTATAGTCACAGTGGAATGCAAGAATGTTTAAAATACATGAATTTACGATAAATACAAACTATTTCAATAAATTGCTATGCTGTTTTTTTAATGAATACGGTTTTACCATCTGGTATGGGTACATCATAAGATTTAACAACGTCTCTTGGTAAAAGTTCGAAATTCATGCAAATAATAAGAAATATCGGAGTTTTACCACACAGTGGTGGTAAGTCTTAGGTTTCACTATATAATTCTAGGATTTACCAATCATCTTACTATTACAGTAACATATACACTGATTACCCTTACATAGACCTATTAAAATTCTTTTGTGATAACAGGTTACTTGGAAAATTGAAGCTGAGGTATGATACGCACGAAGGCGATTCGAAAACGTAGACTGTGCACACTAATGCTGCGTTGCTGCATCATGAAGCTCTGTCAGCTGATGGCCTTCAAACATTTTGAGGGCCATCAGTACTGATCTTCAATATTTCTGATACCGACAATACGTCAGTACGAGCTCTCACACGATCAGTACATCGAATCTGTGGCAAAATGGAACATTTGCAGTTTGCTACAAAAACAAAGCGCAGTAGTAAAATAAAGATTAAGAAGGCATAATGTACAAAATCCACGACTATAAAGTGAGTGAGCGCGGCGAAAATCGGTTAACTTCTGATGCTGGCAGGCGACACCGCCGTCAAAACTTTCTTCCCAAGGAACCTTGACGTGACTTGGCCTGACGATCTGACGTTGGCTCGTGCGAATGCGGCCATTTAAAATGCATTGTGGAATGTTTTGACGTGACGTGACAGCCTGTGTGAATTGCCCTTAGTGTGACTGTAGCGGACACTGTTATAATTACAGATACGCATTGCAATAAATGATCTTTCGATTTGACTTGTTTAGCATTTCCTTTGCAACTGATATTAAAAAAAGTATGCGTCTGAATTCGTCTCAGTTTCCCTCGTGTGGTGCTAAATAAATAACCTAACATCCTTGGTAAACATACTGAAGAGTGGAGACACTTTCGTATTAGCTTTGAACCATGTGTTTGGTTTTGTAAACATTGCCGATGGCGATCAGGTGGTGTGACAAAGTTGTGGGAGGATATGTCAGAGAAGAAGTCACATTCAGTGAAAGTTCCGAGGACGTATAAAGTAGCGGCTAAAATATTGAAGGAAGTAATTGCTGGTGGAAATTTGAAGACGCTTGTTTACAACCAACGCTTTTATGTGAGTTTTATTACGATCGCAAGTGTGCATGATTAGCTATAGGGATATCGTATTATACTCTTAACGCAGTTTGTTATTGTGACACCTTTTGTAATGTTTATAGCTTCATGTACCTGGAAATATTTAAGTTCATTTTCCGTGTGGAGAAGTTATGATATTATGAACTCTGATGAATTTTCTCATTGCTTCACAAATATGTGTTGCTATGCCTACTACTTATGCTACCTAACACTCACTACGTGGTTATAATTTTTTACATTGTTTTTCTCCGCGGATTATACAGGACTTACACCAACTGATGCCCATTAAGAGAGTTTCAAATTCTTCAACTGGCAGTTTCACTGTCATGTTATGGTACAGCGTATTAGCGTGATTTTCGTCGACTTAAGCAGACCTGGTACTTTTCGAAATTTTTCATGTATTTTTGTCTAGTAACTTTTTTAAATACTGGGTGATAGCCTCCATCCTGTAAACTAACTTCTTTATGACGAAAGTAATTGCAGATTTTGTGGGCCATGTTTTTGGCCGATTTCATAACCTGACGAACTAAAAGTCTTTGTTACAGAGTAAGTGCGCATGAATTCCGTTGTTATAGGCCACTGTTTAGATTTTGTATCAGTTTTAAAATAATGGGCCATCTCCATAAATAATCAGTATATTTTTGTGTACATAGTACATTTTTTGCCACCAAAAGTTCAGAAATAAAGTTTCAAAGACAATGAATACCTGCAGTCAATTCTTTCTCGTTTTGCAGAACATTAAGGCGCTGTATGCCTTAGTAGTAGAAGCACTTCGTCATTCAAAAGTGCTGGACTATGTAATTGAAAAGAGCGAAATACTTCTTAAAGAAGAAAGATTGGACCCGTCCCTGGCACGAATTCTCATCTCTGAACTCCTGTGGGGAAAAAGACAACTTCCTGGGAACAGCAAACCTGTAGAGACTGTAATTTCGTACAAAGACGAATTGGTCAAGGCAGAACCATGCTATGAAGAGTTTCTGTCTAAGGAACAAGAAAGTAGAAGAGGTAACAGTGCTTTTTTATTTGTAATTTTGTTTCTCTTTTATTTCAGATTTGATTAAATTTATCATGGAAGGCAAGGAACCCACTGAAGGTGAGGGTGTCTCATTCAGCCCACCTGTGGAGAATACGTCATTTGCTGATTCTGCAAGAGTGCTGGCCTCTTTTGTTATTTATAGCCTTGCAATGTTCACATTGCCATTCATTGCTTACAATGGTACAAAGTATACACTGAGGACTCAGTTTCATATTGATGGATTTCAGAACACAGTGTGGTCAGTTCTTGCAGCTGTTATAGTAACAAACATTATCATATTGATGTACGCATGTAAGGGATACAGTGAGGCAGAAGAGGATGAAAGTAAAGCAACTGCGAGTAAAAGTGATTTGAACCAGAAAAAGAAAGATTAAAAGTGCTGTTATTGCTTTTTAAGTTAACAGTTCACTATATTAAGTAAGATGCTGTATTAATTGCACTGCTGATAGTGTTGCCTTGGTAAATCAAGTGAAATAGCCACACTTAATTGTTGGATTGTGTTGCCAATAATTTTTTATGCATACTTTGTTCACGCTGTATTTGTATTGTCTCAGCTTTCTTTATAACTCTGAAGAAGTACTTTAAACTTCATGCTAATAACCCTGGGAGATTTTACAGATACGTGTAATTTGCCATCTGAAAGAACCTGTGTATATCTAATTTTTTTTTTTTTTTTTTAATGCTGAAAAAAAAAATGATTACTGGTGTAAATTGTGTACTGTGTGTGAATCAGTGGCTGGTTTTTCTTTCCATTAAGTTGAAGTGTTGTTCCTCTTTTTGTAACTATCATCCTAATGTGTTGGCATCACAACTTGATGCTGCAGCTTGACCTGTCAAGTTGAGTGAAAGATACAGGTAGAATTAGTGATGTCTATTTCCTGAACCTGTTCCATATCAGTGTAATTTTGTTAGCTTAAAGATGGTGAATAATAACTGTACAAGGTCACGTGACAGCATTTTTGATTGCTCATATCATTCCATTGACTGTTATGTGAATGTTGGCACTGATACTGTCTACCTTTTATTAATATGGGGTAGGCCCAAGTGGTAGTATTCATTGTAGAATTACTTTACAGTCTGTTTAAAATCAGTAATAAATATTGTACACAAACATTAATTCCTCTGCTTTCTATATTTTCATATACCCACTTTCGTGTATGTAGTTCATAACCGGAAAGTCATTTGGTGATTATAACAACATAAAATAAAAGGGAATGTCGAGCAGTGTTTAGCTGTAAGTATACTTGCGAAACTTAAAAATTTCATTATGTTTCAGTTTTATAAAAGCTTAGTGCAATTACAGTATGGTTCTTTTTAATGCCCCTTTTGGGGACGTGTGGTATTGGTTAAATACACAATTCGAAAATGTAAGGATGACAGAATTTCTTGATGGTAGAAACCATGGTTTGTTTCACTGGGGCAATAAGCATTTTGTCAAAATTTTAAACTTATTCCCATCTACTTTTGGCCGGTTTCAGTTTCTGAGTGACCACATTTAAATTTCGTCACATGTACGCATCAACCAGCACTTTAACCCAATGTACAATAGTGGACATACATATCTCAAGAAGTAATTTCTATGTTGACAGTCTGTATCTTTGTCAACCATGTGTATTAAAAATGAATTGACAAATGAACTAAATATAACAGGTCATGTATTGTAATAGTGGTTGACTTGAGGCCTAAACTTACGTGCTGGTGTAACAGTTGTAACTAAATAGCTACTGAATGGGTTCAGCACAATATGTCAGTTTCATGTTCCATGGATAATTTTACACAATTGATCATGATGTAGAACAAGTCATTTTGCATGTGGTGGTGTTACGGTCTTCAGTCCAGAGACTGGTTTGATGCAGCTCTCCATGCTACTCTATCCTGTGCAAGCTTTATCATCTCCAAATAACTAATGCAACCTACATACTTCTGAACCTACTTAATGTATTCGTCTTTTGATCTGCCTCTATGAATTTTACCCTCCACGATTCCCTCCAATGCTAAATTGGTCATCCTTTGGTGCCTCAGAACGTGTCCTACTAACTGGTCCCTTCTTTTAGTCATATTGTGCCACAGTTTCCTCTTCTCCCCAATTCTATTCAGCACCACCTCATTAGTTACATGATCTACCCATCTAATCTTCAGCATTCTTCTGTAGCACCACATTTTGAAAGCTTCTATTCTCCTCTTGTCTAAACTATTTATTGTCCATGTTTCACTTCCATACATGGCTACACTCCATACAAATACTTTTAGAAAAGACTGCTTCACGTCTGCTGTGCAGTGAGCTACCTTAATTTAAATATTAACTGTATTTTTCTTACTTGTCACTTCTTCTTCCGTATGTATTTGCTTTTAGGAAGCTTTAATTGTCGGGTGCTATTAATAGTGTTCCATAGATTTCGTGTTTGTTTTGAATACAGTCACAGAGAGAGTCCCTTTAGTCTACCATAGTGCCAGTAGTGCTAGTGTTCGTTTTCAATACAGTCCAGAGACAGGTGGTGCTATTTTCATTGTTTTCTGCAAGAAGTGGCTAGCAACCACAGTTTAGTGAATAAACAGCCGCCTTTAGTGAATTAGCAGTCTAGTTAAAGGTTGATTAACTCACTTCAGTAAATTGATTCCTTAGGATGGATAGGATGTGTGACTGCTGTGTACGGACGCAGGAGGAGCTGGCCACTGTTCGCGAACAGCTGAGCGTGTTGATGGCCGCGGTCAGCCGTCTTCAGGCTGCTGCCTCGGAGTGTAGCGGCAGTGGGGAGTCTGGTGCGTCGCACGGTACACCCCGGGTGTTACATGTTACACTGTCCCTGCTGTCGAGACATCTTCGCGGGTACCGGGCGCGGTTGGGCCACCCTCTCCCCAAGGGGAGTGGCGGGTTCAGCGGCGTTCGCGGCGCACGAGGCGGAGGGTCAATGTGGAGGCTGGCCATGTGGCATCGCCCACTCTGCCTGTGAGTGGACATGTGGCTGCTCCTTCAGCAAGGTCCGAGCAGGCACACGGGGGGAGGGGTTTATTAGTTATTGGGAGCTCCAACGTTAGGCGGGTGATGGAGCCCCTTAGGGAAATAGCGGGAAGGTCGGGGAAGAAGGCCAGTGTTCACTCTGTCTGCTTGCCGGGGGGGTCTCATCCGAGATGTGGAGGAGGCCCTACCGGCGGCGATAGAGAGCACTGGGTGCACCCGACTGCAAATTGTTGCTCATGTCGGCACCAATGACTCCTGCCGTCTGGGTTCAGAGGTCATCCTCAGTTCGTACAGGCGGTTGGCGGAATTGGTGAAGGCGGAAAGCCTCACTCACGGGGTGGAATCAGAGCTAACTATTTGTAGTATCGTTCCCAGAACCGATCGCGGTCCTCTGGTTTGGAGCTGAGTGGAAGGCTTAAACCAGAGGCTCAGACGATTCTGCGGAGATCTGGGGTGCAAATTTCTCGACCTCCGCTATCGGGTGGAGAAATGTAGGGTCCCCCTGAATAGGTCAGGCGTGCACTACACGCCGGAAGCGGCTACAAGGGTAGCGGAGTACGTGTGGAGTTCACATGGGGGTTTTTTAGGTTAGAGAATCCCCTCCCTAGGCCCGACAAGACGCCTCCTGAGACGCGGCAAGGTAGGAGTAGGCAAAATGCAACAGGGAATAACAATATTAATGTGCTAATAGTAAACTGCAGGAGCGTCTATAGAAAGGTCCCAGAACTGCTCTCATTAATAAACGGTCACAACGCCGATATAGTACTAGGGACAGAAAGTTGGCTGAAACCAGACGTAAACAGTAATGAAATCCTAAACTCAGATTGGAATGTATACCGCAGAGACAGGCTGAACAGTGAAGGGGGAGGCGTGTTTATAGCGATAAGAAGTGCAATAGTATCGAAGGAAATTGACGGAGATCCGAAATGTGAAATGATTTGGGTGAAGGTCACGGTTAAAGCAGGCTCAGACATGGTAATTGGATGTCTCTATAGGCCCCCTGGCTCAGCAGCTGTTTTGGCTGAGCACCTGAAGGATAATTTGGAAAATATTTCGAGTAGATTTCCCCACCATGTTATAGTTCTGGGTGGAGATTTTAATTTGCCGGATATAGACTGAGAGACTCAAACGTTCATAACGGGTGGCAGGGACAAAGAATCCAGTGAAATTTTTTTAAGTGCTTTATCTGAAAACTACCTTGAGCAGTTAAACAGAGAACCGACTCGTGGCGATAACATATTAGACCTTCTGGTGACAAACAGACCCGAACTATTTGAAAAAGTTAACGCAGAACAGGGAATCAGCGATCATAAAGCGGTTACGGCATCGATGATTTCAGCCGTAAATAGGAATTTTTTTTTCAGGGTAGGAAGATTTTTCTGTTTAGAAAAAGTGACAAAAAGCAGATTTCAGAGTACCTGTTGGCTCAACACAAAAGTTTCGTCTCAAGTACAGATAGTGTTGAGGATCAGTGGACAAAGTTCAAACCCGTCGTACATTATGCGTTAGATGAGTATGTGCCAAGCAAGATCGTAAGAGATGGAAAAGAGCCACCGTGGTACAACAACCGAGTTAGAAAACTGCTGCAGAAGCAAAGGGAACTTCACAGCAAACATAAACATAGCCAAAGCCTTGCAGACAAACAAAAATTATGTGAAGCGAAATGTAGTGTGAGGAGGGCTATGCGAGAGGCGTTCAATGAATTTGAAAGTAAAGTTCTATATACTGACTTGGCAGAAAATCCTAAGAAATTTTGGTCTTATGTCAAAGCGGTAGGTGGATCAAAACAAAATGTCCAGACACTCTGTGACCAAAATGGTACTGAAACAGAGGATGACAGACTAAAGGCCGAAATACTAAATGTCTTTTTCCAAAGTTGTTTCACAGAGGAAGATTGCACTGTAGTTCCTTCTCTAGATTGTCGCACAGATGACAAAATGGTAGATATCGAAATAGACAACAGAGGGATAGAGAAACAATTAAAATCGCTCAAAAGAGGAAAGGCCTCTGGACCTGATGGGATACCAGTTCAATTTTACACAGAGTGCGCGAAGGAACTTGCCCCCCTTCTTGCAGCAGTGTACCGTAGGTCTCTAGAAGAGCGTAGCGTTCCAAAGGATTGGAAAAGGGCACAGGTCATCCCCGTTTTCAAGAAGGGACGTCGAACAGATGTGCAGAACTATAGACCTATATCTCTAACGTTGATCAGTTGTAGAATTTTGGAACACGTATTATGTTCGAGTATAATGACTTCTCTGGAGACTAGAAATCTACTCTGTAGGAATCAGCATGGGTTTCGAAAAAGACGGTCATGTGAAACCCAGCTCGCGCTATTCGTCCACGAGACTCAGAGGGCCATAGACACGGGTTCACAGGTAGATGCCATGTTTCTTGACTTCCGCAAGGCGTTCGATACAGTTCCCCACTGTCGTTTAATGAAAAAAGTAAGAGCATATGGACTATCAGACCAATTGTGTGATTGGATTGAGGAGTTCCTAGATAACAGGACGCAGTATGTTATTCTCAATGGAGAGAAGTCTTCCGAAGTAAGAGTGATTTCAGGTGTGCCGCAGGGGAGTGTCATAGGACCGTTGCTATTCACAATATACATAAATGACCTGGTGGATGACATCGGAAGTTCACTGAGGCTTTTTGCAGACGATGCTGTGGTGTATCGAGAGGTTGTAACAATGGAAAATTGTACTGAAATGCAGGAGGATCTGCAGCGAATTGACGCATGGTGCAGGGAATGGCAATTGAATCTCAATGTAGACAAGTGTAATGTGCTGCGAATACACGGAAAGATAGATCCTTTATCATTTAGCTACAAAATAGCAGGTCAGCAACTGGAAGCAGTTAATACCATAAATTATCTGGGAGTACGCGTTAGGAGTGATTTAAAATGGAATGATCATATAATGTTGATCGTCAGTAAAGCAGATGCCAGACTGAGATTCATTGGAAGAATCCTAAGGAAATGCAATCCGAAAACAAAGGAAGTAGGGTGCAGTACGCTTGTTCGCCCACTGTTTGAATACTGCTCAGCAGTGTGGGATCCGTACCAGATAGGGTTGATACAAGTCATAGAGAAGATCCAACGGAGAGCAGCGCGCTTCGTTACAGGATCATTTAGTAATCGCGAAAGCATTACGGAGATGATAGATAAACTCCAGTGGAAGACTCTGCAGGAGAGATGCTCAGTAGCTCGGTACGGGCTTTTGTCAAAGTTTCGAGAACATACCTTCACCGAAGAGTCAAGCAGTATATTGCTCCCTCCTACGTATATCTCGCGAAGAGACCATGAGGATAAAATCAGAGAGATTAGAGCCCACACAGAGGCATACCGACAATCCTTCTTTCCACGTACAATACGAGACTGGAATAGAAGGGAGAACCGATAGAGGTACTGAAGGTACCCTCCGCCACACACTGTCAGGTGGCTTGCGGAGTATGGATGTAGATGTAGATGTAGATACTGAAGTCTATACACGATGTTAACAAATTTCTCTTCATCAGAAATGCTTTCCTTGCCATTGCCAGTCTGCATTTTATATCTTCTCTACTTCGACCATCATTGCTTATTTTGCTCCACAAATAAGCAAACAGCAAAACTCATTTACTACTTTAAGTTTCTCATTTCCTAATCTAATTCCCTCAGCATCACCTGACTTCAGTCGACTACATTCCATTATCCTCGTTTTGATTTGGTTGATGTTCATCTTATATCCTCCTTTCAAGACACTATCCATTCCATTCAACTGCTCTTCCAGGTCCTTTGCTGTCTCTGACAGAATTACAGTGTCATCGGCAAATCGCAACATTTTTATTTCTTCTCCGTACATTTTAATTATACTCCAAATTTTTGTTTTGTTTGCTTTACTGCTTACTCAGTATTCAGATTGAATAACATTGGGGATAGGCTACAACCCTGTCTCACTCTCTTCCCAACCACTGCTTCCCATTCATGCCCTTCGACTCTTATATCTGCCATCTGGTATTTGTACAAATTGTAAATAGACTTTTGCTCCCCTGTATTTTACCCCTTCCACCTTCAGCATTTTAAAGAGATTATTCCAGTCAACATTGTCAAAAGCTTTCTCCAGGTCTACGCATGGTAGAAACATAAGTTTGCCGTTCCTTACTCTGTCTTCTAAGATAAGTCATAGTGTCAGTATTGCCTTGCATGTTCCAACATTTCTACGGAATCCAGACTGATCTTCCTCAAGTTCGGCTTCTACCAGTTTTTCCATTTGTCCGTAAAGAATTCGTGTTAGTATTTTGCAGCCATGACGTATTAAACTGATAGTTCAGTAATTTTCATACCTGTCAACACCTGCTTTCTTTGGGATTGGAATTATTATATTCTTCCGAAGTCTGAGGGTATTTCACCTGTCTCATACATCTTGCTCACCAGATGGTGGCGTTTGGTCATGCTATCAGTAGCTCTAATGGAATTTTGTCTCTTCTTGGAGCCTTTTTTAGACTTAGGCCTTTCAGTGCTCTGTCAAATTCTTCACGCACTATCATATCTCCCATCTCATCTTCATCTATGTCCTCTTCCATTTCCATAATATCGCCATCAAATACATTGCCCTTGTGTAGACCCTCTATGTACTCCTTCTGTCTTTCTGATTTCCCATCTTTGCTTAGGACTGGTTTTCCATCTGAGCTCTTGATATTCATGTAAGTGGTTCTCTTTTCTCCAAAGGTCTCTTTAATTTTCCTGTAGGCAGTATTTATCTTACCCCTAGAGAGATATGCCTCTATCTCTTTACATTTCTCCTCTAGTTATCTTTGCTTAGCAGTTTTGCACTTCCTGTCAATCCCATTTTTGAGACATTTGTATTCCTTTTTGCCTGCTTCATGTACTGCATTTTTATATTTTCTTCTTTCATCAATTAAATTCAGCATCTCTTCTGTTTCCCAATGACTTCTACTAGCCCTCGTCCTTTTTCCTACTTGATCCTCTGTGAACTTCCTTATTTCATCTCTCAAAGCTACCCATTTTTCTTCTACTGTATTTCTTTCCCCTGTATTTGTCTATCATTCCCTAATGCTCTCTCTGAAACTCTCTACAACATCTGGTCCTTTCAGTTTATCCAGGCCTCATCTGTTTCATTTCCTACCTTTTTGCAGTTTCTTCAGTTTTAATGTACAGTTCATAACCAATCAGTTGTTGTCAGAGTCCACATCTGCTCCTGGAAATGTCTTACAATTTAAAACCTGGCTCCTAAATCTCTGTCTGAAACCTTCCAGTGTCTCCAGACCTCTTCCACGTGTGCAACCTGCTTTCATGATTCTTAAACCAAGTGTTAGCTATGATTAAGTTATGCTCTGTTCAAAATTCTACCAGGTGGCTTCCTCTTTCATTCCTTACCCCAGTCCATACTCGCATGCTACTTTTCCTTCTCTCCCTTTCCCTACTATCGAATTCCAGTCCCCCACGACTATTAAATTTACGTCTCCCTTAACTCTCTGAATAATTTCTTTAGTTGCATCACACATTTCTTCTATCTCTTGATTATCTGTGGACCTAGTTGACATATAAACTTGTACTACTGTGGTAGGTGTGGGCTTCATGTCTATCTTGGCCACAATAACGTGTTCACTATGCTTTTTATAGTAGCTTATCTGTGCACCAATTTTTTAATCATTATTAAACCACCTCCTGCATTACCCCTATTTGATTTTGTATTCAGAACTCCTGCCACCAAACTCCACTAATTCCCTCTATATATCTAACTTTAACCTACCCATTTTAAATTTTCTAATCTACCTGTCTGATTAAGGGATCTGACATTCCACATTCCGATCTGTAGAATGCCAGTTTTCATTTTACATTCACATCACAAATTAATTTGTGCATGTGGTCACATTCTGCACATATCTAAGTTTCTTCCAAAAAGAAAATGAATGCCAACTGATTAGAACTATAGCTGTGACATTTACTGTTCAGCGGTATTTTACGCTAACAGTTTCTCATTATTCTTTGCCATTTCATTTTTTGTTTTGCTTGTGTCATTGACTGTTATTAACTGATTGAATTGATAACCTAATAAAGAATAAATTGAACATCAGTCACATGATGTCATCACTACAATTAAAAATAACTGTTTGTGAGATAATCTAACTTTAATGCATTGAACCAGTTCTATAATAAGCTTTTGTTTTTGCTTGTTGTGCTTGTTTGCTGTAAGATTCAAACCACAGTTTGAATTTTATCAAAAGATGAAAGCATGTAGGGAAAAAAACTTTATAAGGTAACAGAATGGCTTATCATTATTTACCTTCAGGAGGCAAAATTTCTGCGATGCCAATAGACGCATTAGAAATAGAAGAATACTTTTCCTATCTTTCAGAACGATTAGTTCCTTCACCAGGGAGGAAAGAGACATAGGTTTGGGAAGCATATGAAGGAAGGCCAGGTCATGCAGGCCTTCTCAGTCAGTTTGTTCTTACATAAGTTGACTTTCTGAGACACTGCATATACTTTCATTTGCATATCCATGCTCAGTGCCTCTCCTGTTTGTTGAGTAGTGATCTAGCCTTTAGTTCAGTGCATTATATATCAAAGTTATTATCAGCACTTACAAACATATCTCACTTTTAACTACATTTCATTTCTTGCATGAAATAATAATCCTATGCTGTTGAAGGAAGCCTTTCACCTACAGTCTACCTTTTCATGTGCAGTTAACATTACATATTTTCTTTCTGTCACTTTACACTCCCTTTTTGTGATGCACATTACTGTGTTATTTAAAGATTGTAGTTCAGATTCAAATTGGTTTTCTTTATTTTTTACTGATTATATATGTTTCACATTATTTGCGATATATAAATTCCAGTTTTACCTGTCCTCGTGACAGGCTAACATTTCTCACATAACTGGTGTTCAGTAAGCAATATGTGCATTATGTGTCATGCCAAATGATGAGCACACACGGACTTGGCTTTTAGCTGAGAACCCAAGTATTCCCATAACACTGTTGTTAACCTTTCCTCCAAAACCTTCAGCTCCACAACAAAAGTTTCTGTCCTACCCAAAGACCTCACCTTTAGCCCCACACACAAATTTAATCATGCTGGACTTATCAAAGTCCTACTGGCCTTCCCCCAATCCCTGGAGTGGAAATACTTCTTTGTTGCCAGTCCTTCCAACCAAAGTGAACCTAATTCCAATATTGAACCCTGCCTCTCCCAGTTCATACCACCATACCCAGCACATCCACTTTCTACATGCTCCCCAAAATCTGCAAACCCAACAATCCTGGATGCCCCGTTGTGGCTGGTTATTGTGCCCCCACTGATAGAACTTCGGCTCTCAGGCCCTCATTGACCAACACCAACTAATTTCCTGTAATCTAGCCTTCCAGATCAAAGACACCAACCAGTTCCTTCACTGACTTTCCATCATCTCCACCCCTTTACCTCCTGGATCCCTATTCATCACTGTTGATGTCACCTCCCTATATATCAGCATCCCTCATGCCCATAGTCTTACTGCTATTGAACACTAACTTTCCCAAGTCCTTCAGACTTCAAACCCATTATCTCATTCCTCATACACCTCACTAACTTTATCCTAACCCACACCTACATCTTCTCTGAAGGGAAGGTATACAAACAAGACTGTCGCACAGCCAGGGGGACCTGCACGGCACCCTCCAATGCCAACCTGTTTATGGGCCATCTAGAAGAGACCTTCCTAGCCTTCCAAAATGCCAAACCCCTAGCCTATTTCAGGTCCATTGATGGTGGTCCTCTTCAACCTAGTGTGCCACCTTCCTAGATGTTGACCTCCTCCTCTCTGACAGCTCCATCAGCACCTCTGTCCACAGTAAACCCACCAACCACCAACAATACCTACATTCGGACAGCTGTTATCATTTCCACACCAAAAAATTCCTCCCATACAGGCTAGCTATCCAGGGAAGGCATATCTGCAGTGACAAGAACCCCCTTGCCCAGAATGCTGAGGGTCTCACCAAGGCCTTCACAGGCAGACACTATCCCCCAGACTTAGTCTGCAAAAATATCTCCTGTGCCCCCTTCATCAACCAGTACCATCCTGGACTGCAACAAGTGAACCACATCCTTTGCCAGGGCTTTGATTACCTAGCATCATGCCCTGAAATGGGGGACATTCTACCTGAGATTGCCCCCCCCCCTCCCCCTCCAAAGTGGTGTTCCATCACCCACCCAAAATCCGCACCATCCTATTCCATCCCTATGACACTCCCAATCCCCATCCCTTGCCACAAAGATATCACTGTGGAAGACCCAGGTGCAAGACCTGCCCAATCCACCCACCCAGCACTTCCTATTCCAGTCCTGTCACAGGTTTATCTTACCCCAGGAGGGACTGGGCCATCTGTGAAAGCAGCCATGTCATTTACCAGCTCTGCTGCAATAGTTGCACAGCTTTTTACATTGGTATGACTACCACCAACCAACTGTCTACCATGATAAACAGCCACTGCCAAACTGTGGTCAAGAGCATAGTAGACCAACCTGTGACACAACATGCAGCTGAAGATAACACTTGATTTCAATGGCTGTTTCACTACTGAGCCATCTGAATCCTCCCCTCCACCACCAGCTTTTGTGAACTGTGCAGACAGGAGTTATCCTTACAATACATTCTCAGCTCCCATAACTATCCTGGCCTCAACCTACAGTAACATACTGTCCCCACACCCTCCACCCAACAGTTTCCAATATGTGCGTCCTATCACAGGAGTCTCTTACAACCTTTGTTTGCAACCCTATGCCAACATGCCTGCTGATCTTTCCTCACTCCTCTCGTTTTTTTTCCCCCCATAGGGAGAGAATAGTACCATGTGGCAGGCGTTTCACATTGAAAATATTAATTTTATCATAGCTTTATATAAATGATTTTTTTTTTTTTTACGTTGTTGTGTGATAGATGCGTACTTCTGGATCGATATCGATACTTACTTTGCGCTGCATGCGGACCCCAGGTTGGACGCCCCTGTTGTATGTTATAAGGACTGGGGTCTTCTGTTAACCTCCTGGATTGTGGGGATTGTGCAAACATCTATTTAAAAAACCACCTTAACCTCAATGTGTGCTATATGTCAGTTGGGTGGATGGTAGTTGATGTGAAGGACAGATTATCAGGTAACCTCTTGGGGCATGTGCCTCATGCCAGTAAAATAAGGCTTAGCCAAATAAGTTAGACTCTATCTGTGGGGATCTTTAGTTCCGTAGCTGTTCATGTGATGCTAACAGATCCTTCAATAGCCACAAACTCTCGATAGCTCCAGTGAAAAGTGAATACACCCCAAACAAACCTTGTGTGGCTAGTCTGCCAGTCTTAGAGACTATGGTTAAGAAAGTTACTGATAGACCACAACCTGCAGTAAATAATGCAATGCTTCTCTTTAACGTTATTAAAATAGAGGCATAAATATTTGAGTAACTGCCACCCTTCTACAGCAATGAAATTTTAAGAGGAACTTGCAGGGTCACTGAAATCTATTAAGAGACTGAAGAAAGGCACAGTCGTAGTCCAGACAAAAAGAGCTGACCAGGTAAGCAAGCTGTTAAATGTTAGATTGCTAAGAGAATATTGTGACCAGAAATCTAAACATACCCCTAAATTATGGAAAAGGGCTAGTTAGCTGCAGGGTTGGGCAGCTGGACACGAAAGAGTCACAACAAAGGTGGGAAATAAATATATGGCAGAAATTAGAAATATTGTGAAAAAAGTTAATGATTATCTAGAAGAGACTGTAGCTTTTATTTAGATTGTTCAGAACCGTAATTACTGGAGTACATTAAAGCAAGTTTCATCTGCCACAAAGTCTTTGGGCACAACACTGTGGGATGCACAGAGTAGGTGCTGTGTGTTAGATGTGTTTTGTCTACCCATAAAGGAAATACTCCATGTACAACTTTTTCCACGTGTGTTAACTGCTCCCAACAACATCCAGTATGTGTAAACGAAAGTCCACTCATCTAAAAGAGCCAAAATGTACAGAAAATCAAGGTTACACAGTGTATCCAATAATGTGAGGCAAAAAATGCATTTAAGGCTGTCCAGCTGCCTACCTTCGTGAAATCATTCACCACAGAATTGAAGCATCTGTTATTGAAGACAGTGACAACTAATGAAAGCACTTTCTTCAGTAACAGGTGCTTCAATTCTGAGGTGAATGGTTTCATAAAGATAGGCAGCTGGATAGCCTTAAATACATTTTTTGCCACATATTATTGGAGTGACAGATTATAAAAGGTTTGAATACTAATTATCTTTGAATTTAAGAAGTCTAACAATGGAAGGGGGGATATTTTCTTTAATGAATACACTTCCTTTGTTCAGAAAAGTAAGGCTATTCATGGCTTTATGTTGTAATTAATGGTTGCTTTATTTTCTGTTGAACATGTCTGACAAAGTCTCGTAGTTTATTCTGTGCTGTTTCTGCAGCCTCTTGCAGAAGCTACGAATCAACTGTTCCTGAAAAGTGATAAAAAATAATTAATTTCAGCTTTATAAACCACTCGGAGTCAGCATATGTGCCAATATGGCACTTATGAAGAGTGGATGAGATAATCGTGTTGCTGTCAGTTAAAAATTTTAGAAATGGCAATTTTTTCCTAAAAATAATAAAAAAAAAAAAAAACCTGATCATGTTTGCAAGTTCTAAATATCCATCCAGTCTTCATCGATCTGCAAGATCTTTGAATATCCGAAATATCTTTGATCAAATTAGAACTCCAACGTATGTTTATAAATAATTAACAAATTTATATTCTGGAAGAGGCAGTACACTTTTGCACTACACCTTTGGTGAGATTTCTTTCTTATCTAGCGCACAGTAAATACACAGAATCCATGTGAATTGTAAGTTACGTTACGGTGGCTGCCAGCAATGCCTAGACTATACAAAAGAATCTAGTCATAAAATATCAACAATCTGATTAAAGTTCTCGAACAGAAGTATGTCTACCTCAGTTCCATTTCAGTGAATTGTCATTTCATGGAGTAAATGTCGCAATGCAAAGAGCAGTGAGCTTTCTTGCAGACAAATCTACAGTATTCATCACATTTCTCCAGCACCAAATTCGTGTGGCATCATAAAAATATTTGTCATCTTTGTGACAAGAGAATATAATATCATTTTCCATTTAACATACAACAGGACATGTTACAACCTGTAAATGTTCCTTCAAACGTTTGCCACTGACTAAACACACTGGTATGCATAAAACAAATTCTGTCCAAATAGGCATTGAAAGTCCAAGGGTACCAACTGACTGCATTGTCATCCTCAGCATATATGTGTCACTGCATACATATATGGAGGGGCATTTGATGAACATAGTGCTCTTCCAGCTGTTGTCAGTTTTAATGACTGGAAACACACTGTTATGCCTTGAAGGGGAAAAAAAAAATGATGGTGGAGCATATCAAAAATAACAACATGCCATCACAGCAGACAGCTAGAGAGAGATTCAAAAGAATCATACTGTTAGAACAGTTTATCATCATTCTCAAAATCCAAGCAAAGTACCAAGTCCTACAATGAAACAGACACAGTTAAAAAAGAAAAAAAAAACTTTCAGAACACACAGCCTGTCTCATGACAGGTAGATCTGATGACAATTGCATATGCTGTACAGAAAGTCAGTATGAGGAAACTGACAAGACTCTTAAATAACTCCCTCATTGCTGCCGACTCTCCATCTCCGAGGAAAGAGGTTCAGAAACCCCATTGCCAAGACAGCTGCAATGGGCTCAGGCAGACTAAAAGTTCTAGCACAGGTAAGACCAGTGTGTATATATTTTCAAGAGATTCTGTGATGCTCCATATGGTCTTTGCAGAAAGAACGAGCTAAAGGAGTCTTGGTTAATTTCATAAGCAATACATACCACACATTGCCTCTCCCCCCTCACTGACAGGCTGCAAGCTGTCACTTTTCCCATGCAAGTACATCATAAACTAACCATATGTACTTATCTGTTCTCAGAATTAAATTCTAGACCTGAGGTCTCCCATAGAGCTCTCTGGAAATTCCCTTGTGGAGATTTTAATCCATATACTGCTCAACAACAACCTGTGTGAGAAGTAGGGCAATTCAGAGCTTCTTAATGTTACCAAGTACATGTCTATTGTATTGGGGAGCAGAGTTCGTACTTAGTGCTGCAACAGGGTCATTCACTGCTATTTATATCTTAGTATGTTCCACAGCCTTCACATTCGCTGCTCAAATGGAAGGAGTTGATGACTTGCACTCTACTGACTACTTTTCAATTTGTATTCACCCGTCACACAGAACAGTTCTCAGAAGAAAGCTGCTATGATTGGTGCTCAGTATGGCAAAGTAGATACTATACAGTGAACTTGCTGTGTTTGAATAGCATGACAGCTTCCAAGAATTGTTGTTGTGGTCTGCAGTTTGAAACTGGTTTCATGCAGCTCTCCCTGCTACTCTGTCCTGTGCAAGCCTCCTCGTATCTGAATAAATACTGCAACCTACATCTTTCTGAATCTGCTTACTGTTTGCATCTCTTCATCTCCATGTACAATTTTACCCATTCTTCTGTAAAGAATTCGTGAGTATTTTGTGACTATGACTTACTAAAATGATAGTTGGGTAATAGCCATACCTGATTAGTATTATTACATTCTTCAGTTTCATCTGTTTCATACATCTTGCACACCAGGTGGAATAGTTGTGTCATGGCTGGCTATCCCAAGGCTATCAGTTGTTCTGACGAAATATTGTCTGCTCCAGGGCCTTGTTTTGACTTAGGTATTTAAGTGCTCTGTCAAATTCTTCTCACTGTATCATATCTCCCATCTCATCTTCATCTACATTCTCCTCCCATTCAGTAATACTTCCTTCAAGCCTGACTCCCTGGTATAGACCCTCTATATACTCCCTCCACCCTTCACCTTTCCCTTCATTGCTTGGGACTGGTTTTCCACTTGAACTCTTGATATTCATACAGCTGCTTCTCTTCTCCCTAAAGGCCTGTTTAATTTTCCTGTAAGCAGTATCTATCCCTGATGAAGCACACTTGTAAATTCATACATTTGTCCCCTAGCCTTTCCTGCTTATCCGTTTTGCACTTCCTGTCCGTCTCATTTTTTAAACATTTGTATTCCTTTTTGCCTGCTTCATTTGCTACATTCTTATATTTTTTCCTTTCATCAATTAAATTAAATACCTCCAGTAATGTCAAAGGATCTCTACTAGGCCTTGTCTTCACTATTTCATCTCTCCAAGGTACCTATTCCTCCTCTACTGTACCCCTTTCCACTCTTCAAATCCATCATTGCCAAATGCTCCCTCTGAAACTGTAAACAACCTCTCATTCTTTCAAGTTATCCAGGTCTGAGCTCCTTAATTTTGTACCTGTTTGCAATTTCTTTAGTTTTAATCTACAGATTGTAACCAATAAACTGTGGTCTGAGTCCACATCTGCCCCTGGAAACATCTTACAATTTAAAATCCAGTTCTGAAATATCTGTCTTGTTATTATGTATTCAATGTGAAATTTATCTCCAGGTCTCTTCCACGTATATAACCGTCTTTCATTATTCCAAGTATTAGCAATGATTAAATTACGCTCTGTCAAAATTCTACCAGGCAGCTTCCTCTTTCATTTCTTTATCCCAGCTCGTATTCTCCTACCATTTTTACTTCTCTTCCTTTCCCCATTATCAAATTCCAATCCCCCATTAAATTTTCATCTCCCTGAACTCCCTGAATAATTTCTTTTGTTATATCTTACGTTTCTTCAGTCTCTTCATGTGCAGAGCTAGTTGGCATATAAACTTGCACTACTGTGGTGAATGTGGACTTTGTGTCTATCTTGGGTTTGATAATGCTTACAATAGAGTTTACCCACATTCTAATTTTCTTATCCATTATTAAACCTACTCCTCCATTACCCCAATTCTGTTTTGTATTTATAGTCCTTTGCTCATCTGACCAGAAGTCCTTTTGTCCCTGCCATTGAACTTCAGTAATTTGCACTATGTCTAACTTCAAGGTATCCATTTCCCATTGTAAATGTTCTAATGTAGCTGCCTGATTAAGTAACCTAACATTCCATGCTCTGGCCCATTGAGTGCCAGTTTCATTCTCTCATTGACAGTATCATCCTGAATAGTTCCCGCCTGGAGATCCAAATGGCAGCTTTCTTACATCTGGAATATTTTACCCAATAGTATGCCATCATCATTTAATCGTACAGTAGAGCTGCATGCCCTCAGGAACAAAGCCATTTTGGTTGGTTCCCAGGAACCAAATGTTTCCTGGCATCTCAACAGGTGCAGGTGCAGGTGCTTCCAAGAAATGGATCATGTTACAAACCCAATCCACTGCACCATGGGAGCATAAAGCATAAAGGTCAGTTGTGATTTCAGTTCTGCCAGTGAAGAGGTGTAAAACAGCTCGTTTTCCATGTGGCAGCTGGGTTCTGTATTGTCTGTGGTGTGTTGTACACCATGTGACAATGAGCCCCATGCAATTTTCGTACTACCTATTTTTTGCCAAAGGTGAAGCAGGTCTCCATCTTCACTTCTTAGTAGGTCCAAATATATTGTATATTTGATTAATTTTAAGAAGAAATGCACTCCAGGTTTACTTTATAACTCTTTTTATCTTTTGACACTTCAGATAGGCATCATAATTTTAGTATAGTATACATTGATGTCTCGAGTAAGGGTATTCCCTTATATGTTTCGTCGTTTTCCTCAGGCATATCTTCAGGAGTCAAATTCTCAGTTTCTGCACTGTATTCAGTGCACAACTGCATGTGATTCTGAAGACAGTGAAGCAGATGAGTTATCAAAGCACCAAATTCTGCTCTGCTCTAACTGCCTTTAGGCCTGATAAGTATTACAGCAAGTGTCCCTACAATGAAGTTGATACAAGCAATGCAAGAAAAACTGCTGCTTCTTCATCAGCAGGGGAAACATGTATCATTTTGCTGTGTACCAGAGCTTGTTAGAATCTGGAAAAATGAACAAGCAAGACAAGGTGGTCTGCAAGCAACACAGTGTTGATTCCCCTGCAGGCAGTCATCTCACAGTCAGTTGAGAAAGCCATGCAGTTATAGGAAGAGTAGCAGCTAGCAGTGAGGAACAAAAGCTGCAGTTATTGAAACCAACCATTCAGCTGTGGCATCCATGGTACAAGTCATTACCCTCCCTCGAATAAGACATAGTCCATTAACTCTTGGTTTCATATTCTGGCCAGAGGACTCCCACCTCTCTGCCTGCTTCTCTTCATCTGTGATATGCAGAGCTACATGCCACATATTAACTGTGTGTTACATTTTGGTTAGAGAGCAGAAGAAATTTGTATGGGACCTGCCCTCTACTTGTGCAAATGGAAAGAATGTGGCAAAGCTTTTAAAATTTTGTGTAGTGTCCAAGCTTTTATGTGGAAATGTTAGTGTGTTGAGTGGCTGACTCATCTTGGTTCACTCCAGCGGTCACTCAGCCACGTGTATCTCTTGAACTGCCTTAGATAGTTTCACTGCACGTTTGTGGGGGTTTAATTCCTGTTGAATTTAATTCCTGTTGAGTCGAAACAAGGCCCCCGGAGTAGACAATATTCCATTGGAACTACTGACGGCCGTGGGAGGGCCAGTCCTGACAAAGCTCTACCATCTGGTGAGCAAGATGTATGAAACAGGCGGAATACCCTCAGACTTCAAGAAGAATATAATAATTCCAATCCCAAAGAAAGGAGGTGTTGACAGATGTGAAAATTACCGAACTATCAGTTTAATAAGTCACAGCTGCAAAATACTAACACGAATTCTTTACAGACGAATGGAAAAACTAGTAGAAGCCAACCTTGGGGAAGATCAGTTTGGATTCCGTAGAAACACTGGAACACGTGAGGCAATACTGACCTTACGACTTATCTTAGAAGAAAGATTAAGGAAAGGCAAACCTACGTTTCTAGCATTTGTAGACTTAGAGAAAGCTTTTGACAATGTTGACTGGAATACTCTCTTTCAAATTCTAAAGGTGGCAGGGGTAAAATACAGGGAGCGAAAGGCTATTTACAATTTGCACAGAAACCAGATAGCAGTTATAAGAGTCGAGGGACATGAAAGGGAAGCAGTGGTTGGGAAGGGAGTAAGACAGGGTTGTAGCCTCTCCCCGATGTTGTTCAATCTGTATATTGAGCAAGCAGTAAAGGAAACAAAAGAAAAATTCGGAGTAGGTATTAAAATTCATGGAGAAGAAATAAAAACTTTGAGGTTCGCCGATGACATTGTAATTCTGTCAGAGACAGCAAAGGACTTGGAAGAGCAGTTGAATGGAATGGACAGTGTCTTGAAAGGAGGATATAAGATGAACATCAACAAAAGCAAAACAAGGATAATGGAATGTAGTCTAAGTCGGGTGATGCTGAGGGAATTAGATTAGGAAATGAGGCACTTAAAGTAGTAAAGGAGTTTTGCTATTTGGGGAGCAAAATAACTGATGATGGTCGAAGTAGAGAGGATATAAAATGTAGGCTGGCAATGGCAAGGAAAGCGTTTCTGAAGAAGAGAAATTTGTTAACATCCAGTATTGATTTAAGTGTCAGGAAGTCATTTCTGAAAGTATTCGTATGGAGTGTAGCTATGTATGGAAGTGAAACATGGACGATAAATAGTTTGGACAAGAAGAGAATAGAAGCTTTCGAAATGTGGTGCTACAGAAGAATGCTGAAGATTAGATGGGTAGATCACATAACTAATGAGGAAGTATTGAATAGGATTGGGGAGAAGAGAAGTTTGTGGCACAACTTGACCAGAAGAAGGGATCGGTTGGTAGGACATGTTCTGAGGCATCAAGGGATCACCAATTTAGTATTGGAGGGCAGCGTGGAGGGTAAAAATCGTAGAGGGAGACCAAGAGATGAATACACTAAGCAGATTCAGAGGGATGTAGGTTGCAGTAGGTACTGGGAGATGAAAAAGCTTGCACAGGATAGAGTAGCATGGAGAGCTGCATCAAACCAGTCTCAGGACTGAAGACCACAACAACAACAACGAATTTTTACCACTTGTAATTACAGTCACATCATTTAAGATTTTAATGTGTGTGCTAAAGACCTGGCTGTCTTTAACCCCAATGAAAATTAATATATCATCACTAAAAAGGGCTTGAAATGAATTATATGTAATGGTGTGTTGCAATCATTAAAGCACTGGACTCACTTTCAGTAGTAGCAGGCTTGATTCCCCATGCAGCCAATTTAGATTCTCTGTAGTTTCCTGAAATTTGTCAGGGTGAATACAAGGATTGGTCCTTTGAAAAGGACATGACTGATTTTGTTACTCATCATTATGCAGTCAACTCTTGGACTCTTTCCAATGGTGTCTCTGTTGACAGTTTGTTAAACCTTAATCGTCCTTCCAGCTTTAAAATGAATAACCCCATTCCTCATTAGTAGCTAACTGTACCTGACAGTGGTGATTTCCCTAAATTTCTTCAGGCAAATGACAGGATGGTTCCTTTGAAAAGACATGGTCGACTTCCTTCCCCATCCTTCCTTAATCCTGTTTGGTCCCCTCCCCCAAATCAACCAACCTACCAACTAATGATAATGGCTAGAGGTGATATAATGTCAGGGTATACTGAGAATTTTAGCTGAATTTTTTGTTAGTTATGAAACATTACTTTCAGTGCTTTTTGTTCCTGTGATTCCCTTCTGAATTTTGATTTAAAAAAAAAAAAAAGGTCCACAGAATTTTGAAGAATTTTCCTCATTTGTCTGGTGCAGTGCAAGCAACTTCTCCCATTTCAATCACTGGATTTTTGACTAACTCTGTTTTACATTTTACAAAATGTTTCCTTTTGATATTTGGACATTCTCAATCATCTCAGCAAAATGTGGAATGTGTAATCCAAAGCAAATCATGTAGGATGTATTACTATTGCACAAGCTATCCACTTTCTGAAAATGTAATTCAACTGTCTCACAACCCCTACAGTTTCTGTATTAACAATATTAGCAACTTAATGTTTTACAAGGAAATATAATATCATAGCCACACAACCGCCTATGAATTAGTTCAGTTTTTTAGTGTGTGTTTTGTATATAGAATTTGGAAAAGCCAGTAATTAAAAATATCTAGTCATTAGTATCATATTCACTCTTTCAGAGGCTGTGTAACCCACAAAAAATAAATATAATAGAGGGAAACATTCCACGTGGGAAAAATATATCTAAAAACAAAGATGTGTGACTTACTGAACGAAAGCACTGGCAGGTCGATAGACACACAAACAAACACACACACAAAATTCAAGCTTTCGCAACAAACTGTTGCCTCATCAGGAAAGAGGGAAGGAGAGGGAAAGACGAAAGGATGTGGGTTTTAAGGGAGAGGGTAAGGAGTCATTCCAATCCCGGGAGCGGAAAGACTTACCTTAGGGGGAAAAAAGGACAGGCATACACTCGCACACACACACACATATCCATCCACACATATACAGACACAAGCAGACATATTTAGAGACAAAGTCTCTAAATATGTCTGCTACACACACACATATCCATCCACACATATACAGACACAAGCAGACATATTTAGAGACAAAGTCTCTAAATATGTCTGCTTGTGTCTGTATATGTGTGGATGGATATGTGTGTGTGTGTGTGTGTGTGTGTGTGTGTGTGAGTGTATACCTGTCCTTTTTTCCCCCTAAGGTAAGTCTTTCCGCTCCCGGGATTGGAATGACTCCTTACCCTCTCCCTTAAAACCCACATCCTTTCGTCTTTCCCTCTCCTTCCCTCTTTCCTGATGAGGCAACAGTTTGTTGCGAAAGCTTGAATTTTGTGTGTGTGTTTGTGTTTGTTTGTGTGTCTATCGACCTGCCAGCGCTTTCGTTCGGTAAGTCACACATCTTTGTTTCCACAAAAAATAAAGCTAGATTACTGGTTCATCACAACTCTCACATGCCCTGTGGAAAGGGGCCATTGAGCATGAAGGAAGAAAACTCATTCCAGTTAAGCAGTTGAACAATACCTCATGGACCCCGAGCCACCATTTTCATGCAACGCTTTTTTTGTTTGCAAAATGTTAGCTACAGACCAGGGCTAACAATTGTGTGTCATTGACAGTGTCAGATATCTTACTGGTAGTAAAGTCAGAATATTTTGTTTTGTCAATGTTTTGGACGTCTCTACAACAATAATATTATGATTATATTGCCTACAAATACAATGGCAATGAAATGATTTTAGTTGGAGCACACATCAAGTAGCAAACTGATAGAACCCCAGATATGTGGAATTTGATATTAATATGAGAAAGTGAGAAAGGCAGTATGAATGGTCACAGGGTTTACTGACCCATAGGAAAGTGTTACAGAATAGCTGAAGAAACTGAACTGGCAGACTCTTGAAGGTAGAGGCAAACTATCCTGAGAAATCCTCCTTTCAGAATTAAAGGAAATGTCTTTAAATGATAACTCCAGGAATACACTGGAACTCACAATGTATTGCTGTCTTATGGGTTATGGGGACAAGATTAGATTAATTACAGCAGACACAGAAACATTTAAATTATCATTCTTCTCACCTTCCATACATAACTGAAATGGGAAAATACCATAATAACTAATACAATGGGACATACCTTTCTGCCATGCACTTCACCGTGGTTTTTCAGAGTATAGACATAGATAGTGTTTATACATATATAGTATAGAGTATATACATAGATAGTGTGTTGTTCTAGCCTTTAACTATGATTGTCATGAAACTAAAATGGATCTCTTTTTTTTTTCCAGTAACATTACCTCGATATGTTCGTGTGAATACCATCTATAAATCAGTTGAGGATGTTGTAAAATATTTTTGTAGTGAAGGTTGGGAGAAGATGAGAATAAAATTTAAAAGCTACTCTCAGTATTTGGAAAAGATACGTTCTTTAAAGGAGGAGCAGTTTATGCAGGATTTTCATATTAAAGAACTTCTAGTTTTCCCACCAAAAACAGATTTTCATGAGCACGATCTTTACATTAATGGCAGCATTATTTTGCAAGACAAGGTATGTGTTAATTATATATATATGTCAGTAAAATATCATGAAATTCCATTAACAATGTTACAGTGTGCAAAAATTTTCTGTGAGGAGATTTTTAACAGCTAACAATCTAAAATAAAGGTTATCCAATGTAAAACTTAAGAGACAGAAAAGGCTGGTGTGAACGTAGCGTGAATAGAGACAAAAAATTTATGACGTAAAAAATAAATGCATGCTAGTTTCTAATAACATTTCTAATATGGGGATCACAAAAGCTAAAACTTATCCCTGTAGTATAAGTTTGTATGCCAATTTGCTCTACAGATGGCTCTGAGCACTATGGGACTCAACTTCTGAGGTCATTAGTCCCCTAGAACTTAGAACTAGTTAAACCTAACTAACCTAAGGACATCACACACATCCATGCCCGAGGCAGGATTTGGACCTGTGACCGTAGCGGTCTCGCGGTTCCAGACTGCAGCGCCTAGAACCGCACGGCCACTTCGGCCGGCTGCTCTACAGATGATGAAGAGATTGTAAGAATGGATGAGATAAAAGAAGTCATTAAGGTAAATGAAATTTTAATTGTGATGGGTGGGGGACTGCAGTTCAATAGCAGAAAAAGCAGAACGAAAATTAGAAGAATGCAGACTGGAGGGGAAGGAATGAAAGTTAACGCTATTTGGTAGAACTTTGCACAAATCATAACTTAATTATTGCTGGCAGTTGGTTTCCAAACCATGAAGGAAGACTGTTCACCTGGAAAAGACCTGGAGGTACTGGAAAGTCTCAGGACTTTTTAACTGCAAGAATTTCTAGTGGACAATGTGGTCTCTGACCATAATTTTTTGGATTGTGAACTGCAGATTAAAACTAAATAAACTGCAGGAAGGTAGTAAATGAATATGGGATCTGGATAAATAGAACAAATCAGAAGTTTTTGAGAGTTTCAAAGGTGACATTAGGAACAGCGGACTGAAACTAGAAAAAGGAATATGATATAAGATGAGTGGGTAGCCTTGAGAGATGGTACATTAAAAGCATCAGATGCTCTAAAAGACAGGGATCTATAGAAATCTTCGGATAACATGTGAGATACTGATTTTAATTTGTTAAAGCAGAAAATATAAAAATTAGGCAGGAAGAAAATACAGAGGTCTGGAACTGAGAATGTGAAGCTTTAGAAGCATGCATGACTATAGGAAAAAAAGGTATCTCGTATATGAAAATTAGAGAACCCTATGCAGAAAAGAGAAGCTGCTGTGTGAATATAAAGAGCTCAGGTGAAAAGTCTGTACTAAGCAAAGAAGGGAAGGCTGCAAGATAGGAGGAATATATTGGAGGGTTGCACAAAGGAAATTAATTTGATGACCATATTATGTAAAGGAAAGAGGAAGTAGTGAAAGATGAGATGGGAGATGTACGCAGTGGAAGAATTTGACAGCACACTGAAAGATCTAAGTCAAAACAAGCCATCTGAAACAGATGACATTCCCTTAGAATTATTAATGTCTTTGGAACAATGTACCATGTCTGAACTGCCCCACTTGGTATGTGCAAGATACATAAAATGGCCATTGTATCATCAGACTTGAAGAAAAATGTAATAATTGAAATTCCAATGAAGACAAGTGTTGACAAGTGTGAATATTACGTAACCATCAGTTTGATTTCCAAAACGTGACACAAATTATTTAAAGAAGAATAGAAAGATTGGTAGAAGCTGACCTTGAGGGAGATCATTTTCAGTTCTGGAGAAATATAGGAACCTGGAAGCAATATTGGCTATATAACTTTTCTTGGAAAAGAAACTGTAGAATGGCAAACCTAAGTTTAGAGCATTTGCAGATATAGATAACTGTTTTGACACTGTTGACTGGAATACGGTCTTTGAAATTCCAAAGGTAGCAAGAGAGCAAACAGTTGCCTACAAATTGTGTAGAAACGAGACGACAATTGTAAGAGTCAAAGAGCAGGATAGGAATGCAGTAGTTGAGAAAGGAGCAAGATGGGGCTTTAGTTTATCGCCGATGTTATTCAAATTGTGCATTTAGCAAACAGTAAAGGAAACCAAGGGGAAATATGGAAATGGAATTGAAATTCAGTGAAAAGAAATAAAACTGCAAGATTTGCCAATTACATTGCAATTTTGTTAGAGACAACAAAGGACTTCAAAGAGCAATCGAATGGAATGGACAATGTCTTGAAATATCTTCCCTTAATAAGCATATATCCTTGAGATTTCTTCCTTTTCAAAGCACTCTGTTTTTAATATAGTCTGACAGAACTTCTGTTTCATACCCCACCACTGAAAAGAAGTATTTCATCTGCAAGCTATTTTGGTCAGACTTTACCACCGATAAGTTTCATGGCTTTTGTGTACAGTATACCAATCCCACAGTTGTTTCACCCAATATTTTTTTTCCTTTAATTGATTATAATCTAAATTTGTATCTTCTTTGGTCACACAGTCTAACTCCATTTCTACCAACACTACATACCCCTGTTCTAGATTTCCAATCCTTAATTTTTGTTTACAAATAGAATGTGGCACAATTGCCTGACTCCAAGTCTGATGTTGAATATACTTGGTAAATAAAATTTCACCTTAAACATATGGCCCATGCATATATACACTCCTGGAAATGGAAAAAAGAACACATTGACACCGGTGTGTCAGACCCACCATACTTGCTCCGGACACTGCGAGAGGGCTGTACAAGCAATGATCACACGCACGGCACAGCGGACACACCAGGAACCGCGGTGTTGGCCGTCGAATGGCGCTAGCTGCGCAGCATTTGTGCACCGCCGCCGTCAGTGTCAGCCAGTTTGCCGTGGCAGACGGAGCTCCATCGCAGTCTTTAACACTGGTAGCATGCCGCGACAGCGTGGACGTGAACCGTATGTGCAGTTGACGGACTTTGAGCGAGGGCGTATAGTGGGCATGCGGGAGGCCGGGTGGACGTACCGCCGAATTGCTCAACACGTGGGGCGTGAGGTCTCCACAGTACATCGATGTTGTCGCCAGTGGTCGGCGGAAGGTGCACGTGCCCGTCGACCTGGGACCGGACCGCAGCGACGCACGGATGCACGCCAAGACCGTAGGATCCTACGCAGTGCCGTAGGGGACCGCACCGCCACTTCCCAGCAAATTAGGGACACTGTGGCTCCTCGGGTATCGGTGAGGACCATTCGCAACCGTCTCCATGAAGCTGGGCTACGGTCCCGCACACCGTTAGGCCGTCTTCCGCTCATGCCCCAACATCGTGCAGCCCGCCTCCAGTGGTGTCGCGACAGGCGTGAATGGAGGGACGAATGGAGACGTGTCGTCTTCAGCGATGAGAGTCGCTTCTGCCTTGGTGCCAATGATGGTCGTATGCGTGTTTGGCGCCGTGCAGGTGAGCGCCACAATCAGGACTGCATACGACCGAGGCACACAGGGCCAACACCCGGCATCATGGTGTGGGGAGCGATCTCCTACACTGGCCGTACACCACTGGTGATCGTCGAGGGGACACTGAATAGTGCACGGTACATCCAAACCGTCATCGAACCCATCGTTCTACCATTCCTAGACCGGCAAGGGAACTTGCTGTTCCAACAGGACAATGCACGTCCGCATGTATCCCGTGCCACCCAACGTGCTCTAGAAGGTGTAAGTCAACTACCCTGGCCAACAAGATCTCCGGATCTGTCCCCCATGGAGCATGTTTGGGACTGGATGAAGCGTCGTCTCACGCGGTCTGCACGTTCAGCACAAAAGCTGGTCCAACTGAGGCGCCAGGTGGAAATGGCATGGCAAGCCGTTCCACAGGACTACATCCAGCATCTCTACGATCGTCTCCATGGGAGAATAGCAGCCTGCATTGCTGCGAAAGGTGGATATACACTGTACTAGTGCCGACATTGTGCATGCTCTGTTGCCTGTGTCTATGTGCCTGTGGTTCTGTCAGTGTGATCATGTGATGTATCTGACCCCAGGAATGTGTCAATAAAGTTTCCCCTTCCTGGGACAATGAATTCACGGTGTTCTTATTTCAATTTCCAGGAGTGTACTTCCTCACACTAGCATGCTTCTCCAGACACTGCTGCATATTTCAAAGCTACTACAGGTGTAAAGGAAACTGTGTGAACCAGTGAAGACAGATATCACAAGGATATCAGTTTAGGGAAATAAACTTGTGTTAATTAGTGACTGGTTCTTGTTATTATTGCATCATCTAATTCTCTTTATCTAAATTTCCTGAATTTATCTGTTTTGTGATTATCATTTTTTCAGTCATTGTGATAAGTATCTTTCCTTTAGGATATGGATTTCATCTTTCTGTAGCTATTACTACTGACTCTTACTGTTTTAGGCAAGTTGCCTTCCTGCACATTTGCTTGCACCTGAACCTGGTAGTACTGTGCTTGATATGTGTGCTGCACCAGGAATGAAAACAACACACCTTGCAGCCCTAATGGAAAACAGGGGGTGAGTTCAAATAGAAAATGCATATTTGTCAGTGCTGTTTTAAATTGTGTTTTGTCTAGACAGTAAAGATGATGCAGAAATTAATGCTTCTTGAAAATTTGCTTTTGTTTGTAAACTGGTTACAACATAGGTAACAAATGATGCGGTTATCACCTCCAGTTATTTATGTAACCACTGTTGACATCACATTGCATGTGTCTTCATGTGCAAACATACCATATTCTGTTAATCATGGCAAAGGCAAGAAGTGTGAGTGAAATGTGATGAGAGCACATTGTCTTGTTACGGTGTGTGAAAAATGCAGATCCTACAAGTCACACAAACTGTTGGGTAAATAAAAGCTGTCATCATTCTGTTGTAACCATTTGTACCACCATGTTTCAGTTCTGAGTTCTGCAACATACTATTCAAATCTCTATAAGCAATTTTTCTTGAATCTTAGAACATGAATTCACAGTGTTGCAGTGCTCCAGCAATCCATCTTCCTTTCTAAGTTCTTAGCAATTCTGCCAAATATCTTTGCTCCAAGTACTTGTCAGTTTTTTTTTCAAAGGATGCATGCTTCTAAAGTAAGCTGTTTTTGAAGCACAAATAATTGGAAAGAACTATTATATAAGACCAAACTGAGACTGTATTTAAGTTGGAAAGAACTATTATATAAGACCAAACTGAGACTGTATTTAAGAGGTTCCATGTTATGCATTCTGATAGATGTATTTTTTGAAATCATACAATTTTTACATGTATAAGACAATTTATTTCTGAGTTGCAGAAATGCAACATTGTGTAAATACGGTCCTCAAAAAACCAACTATTTAACGCATGACACTCAGTCTTATTGCAAGCTTTATTTTATGTTTTGTCATTAACGTATGCCTTGTGGGTATGCATTTCACAGAATGTCTAGTGGTTTAAAGTGCCGTGAAATTTTGAATTTGCTGAACAACTGGAGAGAGAGCATAGATGGCCTAGATTCATCAGATGATGACAGCATTCAAGATTGGACTTTCTTGTCACAGTCTGTTTCAGAAGATGAAACAGTTTGTGAAACAGAATATGATGCTTTCGAACATGGCTTGATCAGTAATTAAAACTAAAATTATGTAGTGGAAGTTGAAAAAATTATACATGGTGTCAGTCCTGAGAAGGCTGGAAACTTTCAGGAGAACACAGTGTTAGTTTCTCAAACTATCTAATCAAGACATTTGATGGAAGGAGAGAGTGTTAATTTTAAATGAAAAACAGTTGTTGTTTCTTAATAGCACAGTCTCACCGACAGTTGTTCTAGAGTTAGATGGTCTAATTCAAATTTTCCAATACTCATTTTCAGAGGATATAGAAATTATTAGAGATGTGCAAAAAGTTTCTGTAGTTAATTGAATACTTAGAGTGTAAATCTTGCATCAACATTGGCAGGGAAGGCCTAAATCACAGGTGCAATGGTGGAAGAGGAGGGGGGGAGGATTCTAGCTTGTTAAAGGATTCATCTGAAACCTAGAAAAAAATTTCATCCTTTTTGTGTACCTGTTGATGACTCAACACTCCCACTCTTTGGTTCAGTTATCTCCTTTGCTCTGAACTTATTTACATTCAGTCACAACTTCTCACCCTATTAAGGAATGAAGTAGAAAAGTCATTCAGTACTCTTGGTTGAGCAGCTAGCACAGCAGAACATGATATGATGAAAGTAAATAATTTTAGTAGTAAAATTGTTTGAATCACATGTGAAAGTAGCTTGTTTTATTACACAGGGATGCATAAATGCTGTTGTAAAGGTATTTGCCAGTAAAGGCAAATACATTGATCAGCCAGAACATTATTGATTGAGAGGTTTATACCACATAAACTAACAAACGATGGAACTGATCCTCCTTGGTACACAAAATGGGTTAGAACACTGTTGCTAAAACAACGAAACAAACATGCCAAATTTAAACAGACACAAAATCCCCCAGATTGGTGATCCTTTACAGAAGCTCAAAACTTAGTGTGGAGTTCAATGCGAGATGCCTATAACAGTTTCCACAATGAAACGTTGTCTCGAAACCTGGCAGAAAATTCAAAGAGATTCTAGTCGTATGTGAAGTATGTTAGCGGCAAGAAAGAATCAAAGCCTTCTCTGCGCGATAACAATGGAGATACTATTGAAGACAGTGGTGCCAAAGCAGATTTACTAAACACAGCCTCCCAAAATGCCTTCACAAAAGAAGATGAAGTAAATATTCCAGAATTCGAATCAAGAACATGAGTAACGTAGAAGTAAATATCCTCGGAGTAATGAAGCAACTCAAATCACTTAATAAAAGCAAGTCTTCTGGTCCAGACTGTATACAAATTAGGTTCCTTTCGGAGTATGCTGATGCATTAGCTTCATACTTAAAAATCATATACAACCGTTCACTCGACGAAAGATCCATACCCAAAGGCTGGAAAGTTGCACAGGTCACACCAATATTCAAGAAAGGTAGTAGGAGTAATCCATTAAATTACAGACCCATATCATTAACGTCGATATGCAGCAGGATTTTAGAACATATGTTGTGTTCGAACATTATGAATTACCTCGAAGGAAACGGTCTATTGACACACAGTCATCATGGGTTTAGAAAACATTGTTTCTGTGAAACACAACTAGCTCTTTATTCACATGAAGTGCTGAGTGCTATTGACAAGGGATTTCAGATCGATTCCGTATTCCTGGATTTCCGGAAGGCTTTTGACACTGTACCACACAAGCGGCTAGTAGTAAAATGGCATGATTATGGAATATCGTCTCAGTTATGTGACTGGATTTGCGATTTCCTGTTATAGAGGTCACAGTTTGTAGTAATTGACGGAAAGTTGTCAAGTAAAACAGAAGTGATTTAAACGGTTTGGGAGACAATCTGAGCAGCCGCCTTTGGTTGTTTGCGGATGACGCTGTCATTTATCAATTAATAAAGTCACCAGAAGATCAAAACAAACTGCAAAACGATTTAGAAAAAAATATCTGAATAGTGAAAAAAGTGGCAGTTTGATCCTAAATAACGAAAAGTGTGAGGTCATCCACATGAGCTCTAAAAGGAACTCGTTAAACTTTGGTTACACGATAAATCAGTCTAATCTAAAAGCCCTAAATTCAACTAAATACCTAGGTATTACAATTACGAACAACTTAAATTGGAAAGAACACATAGAAAATGTTGTGGGGAAGGCTAACCAAAGGCTGTGTTTTATTGGCAGGACACTTAGAAAATGTAACAGACCTACTAAGGAGACTGCCTACACTACGCTTGTCCATCCTCTTTTAGAATACTGCTGCACAGTGTGGGATCCTTTCCAGGTAGGACTGACGGAGTACATCGAAAAAGTTCAAAGAAAGGCAACACATTTTGTATTATCGCGAAATATGGGAGAGAGTCTCACAGAAATGATACAGGATCTGGGCTGGAAATCATTAAAAGAAAGGCGTTTTTCGTTGCGACGGAATCTTCTCATGAAACTCCAATCACCAAACTTTCTCCTCCGAATGCGGAAATATTTTGTTGACACCAACCTACATAGGGCGGAACGATCACCACGATAAAATAAGGGAAATCAGAGCTCGTATGGAAAGATATAGGTGTTCATTTTTTCCATGCACTATACGAGATTGGAATAATAGAGAATTGTGAAGGTGGTTTGATGAACACTCTGCCAGGCACTTAAATGTGATTTGCAGAGTATCCATGTAGATTTAGATGTACCTAGTAGCAGGTATGCCCATCATTACCCCCTGCGGGTTCGGGGGTAAGAATAGGCCCGCGGTATTCCTGCCTGTCGTAAGAGGCAACTAAAAGGAGTCTCAAACGTTTCGGCCTCATGTGATGGTCCCCTCTTGGGTTTGACCTCCATTTTTCCAAATTTCCGTTGTTAGTGCGTGCCATTTGGGGAAGGACGCCTTACGTGGTGTTTTTCTATTGGTCCATCATGCACCACCATCTT
Source organism: Schistocerca nitens (assembly GCF_023898315.1). Classification (NCBI taxonomy): domain Eukaryota; kingdom Metazoa; phylum Arthropoda; class Insecta; order Orthoptera; family Acrididae; genus Schistocerca; species Schistocerca nitens. The sequence goes on from NC_064617.1 coordinate 389,976,012, forward strand.
GCATGCTACCTCTTGTCGTGTGGCGGGATTTCCACCCAATGTCTTCTGGGTTGCCTCCTCCTCGTCTTGTGCGCAATCCCCTTCTTAGCGCCCCCGACAACTGTGGACCCTTTCAACACCTAAAATCCAGCACAGTAGCCCCCTGACCACGCAGGGATCACACTACAGATGCCAGAGCTGTTTCCTCCCCACTCATGCCAAGGAGTATGTGCCCATCTTGTCTGGGACACGGGGACTCCGGGCAACGGGATATCGGCCAAGTACCTGTTGCTTTGGCTGGGTGGCGCCCTTTGGGAGAGCCCTCGTTCGGAGTAGGTGGCATCTGGGCAGATGTGGTGCAATGAAGCGCAATAAATCACACCAAGCTGGTGGTCGCACGGCCACCAGCGTCTCTAAGCGAGGCAGAGTTGACTTTGATGCTGCGCAATATGACCCTCAGTCGTTCCCCTCGTTGGCTGCGCCATGGGAGGGATGCAGATCTAGTGACAAGCGGGAGCCTTACGTACCACAATACCTTGTCTGCAGCAGGACTGATGGTGACTCCTTTCTTACGACAAAGCCTCTGTTTTTTGTGGAACACCTGAAGGATAAGTTTGGGGAAGTGGCGGGGTTGTCTAAAATGAGGAATGGGTCCATCCTCCTCAAGGCGTCCTCCCCAGCCCAGTCACGAGTGTTGCTCTTATGTGATAAGCTGGGTGACGTCCCTGTTACCGTCACTCCCCACAGTAGCTTAAATATGGTCCAGGGGATTATATACCATCGTGACCTATTGTTACAATCCGATGACGAGCTGAGAGCCGACTTTGAATGACGTGGTGTACATTTTGTCCATTGTGTACATAGAGGACCCAAGACTAACAGGGTGGCCACCGGTGTCTTTATCTTGGCCTTCGAGGGTGCTGTATTGCCCGAGAAGGTCAAGGTAATGGTTTACCGTTGTGACGTCAAGCCATACGTCCCTCCCCCGATGCGGTGCTTCCAGTGCTGGAAGTTTGGGTATATGTCCCATTGCCCATCCAGCGCCACATGTCGAGATTGCGGATGCCCCTCTCATCCCGATTCTCCATGTGCGCCTCCGCCTGTATGTGTCAACTGTGGGGAGCACCACTCTCCATGCTCGCCGGATTGCCCCGTTCTTCATAAGGAGCGGAAGATAATGGAATTTAAGACCCTGGACCACCTTACTTATCGAGAGGCAAAACTGAAATTTGAAAAGTTGTATCCTGTTTCCCTTCGAACATCTTATGCTGCAGCCACGTTATCATTGCCCTCGCGAGCGGCAGTTGTCGCCTCATCTGTGCCGCCTTCGGTGGGCCCTCGGGGCCGTGCATCTCTGTCTGCCCCCTAATGTCTGGGGGCAAGCCTTCCTCTGTTGCCCCCTTAGCAGTTGGGGGCAAACCCTCTTCTGTCACTCCCCCCACGCTTTCTTCGGGAGTGACATCTGCTCAAAAACCGGGGGGCTCAATCCCTCCCCCTCCTTCTCCACCGGCGTGGCCTCTGCCGGTTCCTCTCTCGCGGAAGGGGTCCCTCGGGGCTCTCCCTTCCTTCGTTTCTTCTCCTACCCAGCCGGATGTCAGCCAGTGGCTGAAGGTTCCGCCACCTGCTGGTCGTAGGGCTTCTGCGTCGTCGTCAGCCTCCGACGCTCCTTCAGAGAAGCTCTCCCAGCCCTCTAACCCTAAGGACAGGCGCGAGAAGAAGGAACGGAACATGTCCAAGAAGTAGGACGTTCCGGCAGTTTCAGTACTGCCTGCTGTAAATAGTTCTGGCTCTGGGGATGAGGTGGAGATCCTCGCCTCTGCCGCGGATCTCGCCCTCACGGAACCCTCGGGGGCCTTTCCTATGGACACAGGTGACTCTCCCCTGGTGGCGGCAGTTGGCTCTGAGGCGTCGTCTGCCTCTTAGTCGCCTTCACGCCCTCCCAGTCCCTTACTGCTTCCATTCTCCAGTGGAACTGTGGCGGTTATTTCCGCCACCTGCCTGAGCTCCGGATGCTTCTGAGTGTTTCCCCTGTTCTCTGCATTGCTCTTCACGAAACTTGGTTTCCAGCAATGCGGACCCCCACCCTTCGCGGTTATCGGAGATACTATAAGAACCGCGCTGCCTGTCAACGAGCGTCAGGTGGAGTTTGCCTCTTTGTTCACCACTCTGTCTGTAGCTCGCCAGTACCCCTTCTGATGACTTTAGAGGCAGTTGCTGTCAGGGTTGAGCTCTCGCCGGCTATTACTGTTTGCTCTGTTTACATTCCTCCAGATGGGGAGCTCCCCCGACATGTCTTGGCTGCGCTGCTGGCTCAACTCCCGCCACCATTGCTGCTTCTTGGCGATTTCAATGCCTGCAACCCTCTATGGGGTGGGACTGTCTCCGATGACCGCGGTCATGCCGTGGTAAATGTGTTGGCTCAGCTCGACCTTAGCCTCTTGAACACCGGTGCTTTCATGCATTTCAGTGTGGCCCATGGCTCGTTCTCGGCCATCGCTCTCTCTCTTTGCAGCCTCGGACTTGTCCCATCCCTCCACTGGAGGGTGCATCCTGACCTGTGTGGTAGTGACCATTTTCCCATCTATTTGTCACTGCCCCAGTGTCATTCTTCTGGACGCCTGCCCCGCTGGGCTCTCACCAGGGCTGACTGGCCGGCTTTTACTTCCGCTGCCACCATTGAGTCTCCCCCACAGGGTGACATTGACGAGGTGGTCCGTGTCTTGACCACGTCAATCATTTCTGCAGCCGAGGCTGCCATGCCCCGCTTTTCTGGACTCCCTCGGAGGAAGGCTGTACCCTGGTGGTCACCGGAGATTGCTGAGGCTATTCGCGACTGCAGGCGGGCTGTCCAGCGTCATAGGCGGCATCCATCTCTGGAGACCCTCATCGCCTTTAAGAGGCTCCGTGCCTTGGCCCGTCGTCTTATTGCACGGCGTAAGCAGGAGTGCTGGGAGAGGTATGTCTCATCCTTGGGCTCTCGTGTCTCCCCCTCGCTTGTGTGGTCCCGGATCCGTCGGATTTATGGATATCGGACCCCTATGGTTGTCCCTGGGATCTCCGTGGATGGTGCTGTCTGCACGGACGCTGCCGCCATTGCTGAACACCTTGCCGCGCACTTTGCTACGAGCTCTGCAACCGCAACTTACGCCCCCCCCCCCCCCCCCCCCCCCGCCTTTAACTCTCTAAAGGAGTGAGCCAAGTAGACGCCGTTATCATTCCACACACGTCGTTCTGAAAAATACAATGCTCCTTTCAGCAAGAGGGAATTCCTCGCTGCCCTCGCCGATTGCCCTGATACAGCACCAGGACCAGACTGCATCCACGCGCAGATGCTGAAGCATCTGTCCAGGGACTGCCAGAGACACATCCTCACCATCTTTAACTGCATTTGGAGCGAGGGCGTGTTCCCGTCGCAATGGCGAGAGGGTGTTATTGTCCCCATCTTGAAGCCCGGTGCGGACCCACTGGCGGTGGACAGCTATCGTCCCATTACCCTCACCAACGTTTTGTGCAAATTGCTCGAACATATGGTGGGGCGGCGTTTGTATTGGGTCATTGAGTCGCGCGTTCTCCTCGCTCCATCCCAGGGTGGCTTCCGTCAGGGCCGGTCTGCTGCGGACAATTTGGTGCGGCTGGAATCTGCTATCCGTACAGCCTTTGCCCAACGTCAGCATCTCGTTGCTGTATTTTTTGATCTGCGGAAGGCGTATGACACCACATGGAGGCATCACATCCTTGCTACGTTGCATGAGTGGGGTCTTCGTGGTCAGCTCCCGGCTTTTCTTCAAACCTTTTTATTGCGCCGCTCTTTCCGGGTGCTAGTCGGTGCCGCCTCTAGTTCATCTTATATACAGGAAAATGGGGTCCCGCAGGGCTCGGTGTTGAGCGTCTCCTTATTTCTAGTGGCCATTAATGGTCTGGCTGCAGCCGTGGGGTCGTCGGTGTCTCCTTCTTTGTATGCCGATGACTTCTGCATCTCATTTAGCTCAACGACTACGGGAGTCACCGAACGCAGGCTGCATGTAGCCGTTCGCAAGGCAGCATCATGGGCTCTGACTCATGGTTTTCAGTTCTCTTCAGCCAAGACTCGAGTTATGCACTTCTGCAGGCGTCGGACGGTCCACCCTCATCCTGAACTTTACCTCGACGGCCACCTACTTGAAGTGGTGGACACTAGCCGCTTCTTAGGACTCGTCTTTGATGCCCGGCTCACATGGGTTCCTCATATTACTCAGCTGAAGCAAAAGTGCTGGCGGCACCTCAACGCCCTCCGCTGCCTGAGCCACACGTCTTGGGGTGCAGATCGCTGCACGCTGTTGCGATTGTGCAGAGCCCTTGTTCAGTCCAGGTTTGATTATGGGAGCCTGGCCTATGGGTCTGCATCACCCTCAGTGTTGACGTTGTTGGACCCCATACACCACTGTGGGGTTCGGCTTGCAACTGGCGCTTTTCGTACGAGCCCCGTGGATAGTCTACTGGTAGAGGCCGGGGTTCCCCCGCTGCGGATTCGCTGCCATCGACTGCTCGCCGACTATGCTGTCCACGTGCATTGCTCGCCGGGCCATCCCAATCATCGCCTGCTTTTTCCTGCCATGGTCCTCCATCTGCCCGAACGGCGACCTAGGTCTGGGCTTTCCATTGCTGTCCGCATCCAGTCCCTGCTGTTGGAACTGGGGTCATTCCCTCTTCTGCCTCCCTCCCGGGTCCGTGTACCTGCACCTCCCTGGTGTATGCCCCGGCCGTCCATCCGTCTGGACTTGGCACGGGGACCCAAGGACTCGGTTCCGCCTGTGGCCCTCCGTCGCCGTTTTCTTGCGCTCCTCGCCTCATTTTCGGGCTGTGAGACTGTCTACACTGATGGTTCCCTGGTTGATGGTCGTACTGCCTACGCTTTTGCTCACGCTGCCCATGTTGAACAGCGCTCCTTGCCGGCTGGCTGCAGTATTTTTACTGCAGAGCTGGTGGCCATATTGCGCACTCTTGAGCATATGCGTTCCTGCTCAGGTACGTCCATCGTCATCTGCAGTGACTCCCTGAGCAGCCTCCAGGCTATCGACCGCTGCTATACCTCTTCTCCTCTGGTATCATTTATTCAGGAGTCTGTTTCTGCCATTACCCGCTCTGGTCGTTCGCTGGTCTTTGTTTGGACGCCAGGTCACGTTGGCATCCCAGGGAACGAACGTGTCGACAGGCTGGCCAAAGGGGCGATCGACGCCCCCGCTTTGGAGATCGGCCTCCCGGCTCGTGATCTGCAGTTGGTGTTGCGCCGAAGGTGCTTGGGATGTGGAATGATGAGTGGCGTGGCCTGACAGCCCCGAATAAACTGCGGGCTGTCAAGGGGACGACCGATGTGTGGCGTTCCTCCATGCAGGCTTCTCGCAGGGACTCGGTAGTCCTGTGTCGGCTGCGCATCGGCCATACATACCTGACGCATGACCATCTGTTACGTCAGGAGGATCCCCCCTTGTGTCGGTGTGGGTCCCGGCTGACGGTCGGCCGCATTTTGCTGGAGTGTCCTCGACTGCGCACACTCTGGCAATCTTTTAATCTCCCGGGCACTTTGGCTTTGGTTTTATCCGACGATGCCTCCATGGCTGACAATGTTTTACATTTTATCCGTGGTAGTCCTTTTTATGGTTCGATTTAGGGAGGTCCTGCGCCTTTCCCTTTCTGTGTCTTTTGTCCTTGTGTCTGTTGCTGTTGTGGTGTGCCGTCAGATGGTTGACTCTTTCCCTTTTTTGTTCTCGTGGTCAGTCAACCAGTCTCCGGCCATCTTCCTTTCTTCTGTATCTTTCTGTCTGGTGTTCCTCTGTCCTGTTCTTGTCTGTAGTGTTTGTTGCTGCATTTGTGTTCTTTTAGCGCCTGGGGGGACGTCTTCTCCCCCTTTGGTTTTTACCTGCTCCGTAGATTTTCGGCTCGCCTGATTTTGGAATGGGGGACTGATGACCTTCGCTGTTTAGTCCCCCTTAAACATCCCAACAACCACCACCACCCGGCTGACGGTCGCCTACATTTTGTTGGAGTGTCCCCGACTGCGCACCCTCCAGCAGTCTTTTAATCTCCCGGGCACTTTGCCTTTGGTTTTATGCGACGATGCCTCCATGGCTGACGACGTTTTAAATTTTATCCATGGTAGTCCTTTTTATGGTTCCATTTAGGGAGGTCCTGCACCTTTCCCTTTCTGTGTCTCTTGTCCTCGAGTCTCTCATAATTGGTTGCAGATTTTGGTGTGTAGTCGGATGGTTGACTCTTTCCCTTTTTTTTTGTTCTCGTGGTCAGTCAACCAGTCTCCGGCCATCTTCTTTTCTTCTGTTTCTTTCTGTCTGGTGTTCATCTGTACTCTTCTTGTCTGTAGTGTTCGTTGCCGCATTTGTGTTCTTTCAGTGCCTGGGAGGGAGTCTCCTTCCCCTTGGGGTTTTACCTGCTCCGCAAATTTTCCTCTCGCCGTTTTTTTTTTTTTTTTTTTTGGAATGGGGGACTGATGACCTTAGCTGTTTAGTCCCCCTTAAACATCCCAACAACCACCACCACCGCCCATCATTGGCATGGATAACAAGGTGGCATTGTGATGTTCACCTGACTTATTTCCTCGTTGATTGTCCTCGGTGTCGATGTACCGCATTGCTGTACTGACTGAAAAATGGGGGGGGGGGGGGTGGAAGTTAAACACTGACTACTATAAATAATGTGGCCAACAGGTGCACATTGTGACCCACACACTTATATGGCCAGTCTATTGGTTAACTTTGATAAGCCTCATTAATAGGTTGCTAGCAAACATCAACATACTGCCACAACAGTTTACTGTTGAATATGTATGAGCAGTAAAAACCTAACCACACAGTTCACAGTTCTTGCAGAATAATATGGTACGTATTGAACAGACACTGTCATTGTTTTAATACATGACCTATTCATCTTACATTGATTTCACAGAACAGTTGATGTATTGTTGTTGACCTAACCAGCATGGGTTTCTCACTGAAAATTGGCCGTGAACTGATTGGCTCGATCCCAATCATCACAATAATAGGCACTGAAACTACATGTTGTTTGATGTTTAAAATACAGAAATTACAATTAAAAGATAACTCATTAAATTAACTGAATACATCAAAAAATTGGTTCTTCTTAACAGTTTCTTCTACCACGAGGGTTAAGCCATATTATTTGTTTAAGTCATGAAATTAGCAGATATAGTGATTAAAATTCTTCTGGGTATTATGCCGCGTCATAGCTAAAGTGAGTCGTGCCCTAAGGAAGGCCATTCCAATTTGACCGAAACGTCGGTTTTAGTTTATTATTGTTGTTAGTTTTTAGCAATGACACGGCATAATACCCAGAAGAATTTTAATCACTATGACACTGGCCGTGGAAGCCTATGTTCTTATATTAGCAGATATAGTTACACAAACAATATCTTTAACAAAACTGGTAATTACTGTGGAATTAAGAGCTGGCTTTGCTAACATGTTTTCGAATAGAGCCAAAATAAATACTTTAAGAATGCCATTGTTTCATCTTACTAATGTTTATAATTAGTACAGAATTGGTATTTGTTTGTAAGTCAACAATAGAATTTAAACTATGAAACAATTACTGATTTCACCCTACAACAAAAGTATTAACTAAGAATAGTCAAAGAAAATTAAAAAAATTATGACATGCGCAAAACTAAGCATAACACTAGATCTGGTCCCAGAATGAGATTTTCACTCTGCAGCGGAGTGTGCGCTGATATGAAACTTCCTGGCAGATTAAAACTGTGTGCCCGACCGAGACTCGAACTCGGGACCACTTGCCCGCGAAAGGCAAAGGTCCCGAGTTCGAGTCTTGGTCGGGCACACAGTTTTAATCTGCCAGGAAGTTTCACTAGATCTGGTGTTATAATCTTTAAAACTGAGGGCCAACCTTTATATGGAAATGCAGATTATACTCAAGTATGTTAATGGTAATTAGTCTGACATGAATAACTGAATTTTAAGGAGGCAGATGGCAAAACAAGAGGGGAAGTAAAAATATCCCAGCTTGCTTCATCACAGCGTGTCATGGCAAGGAAGCTGTGAGGCCTTGGTAGGTCGCTAGAGAGACTTGCACCATGTTTGCACACACAAGTCGCCTACCTCCTGTAAATTCTGTGAAAGGGTGGGGGGGGGGGGGGTTGAGCTCTGATGCCGTGTTCAATCACATCCCAGATGTGTTCAATCAGGTTCAGATCTAGTTGGTTGGGGAGCCAGCATATCAGTTGTAATTTGCCACTGTGTTCCTCGAACTACTCCATCACACTCATGGGCTTGTGACATGGTGCATTATCTTGTTGAAAAATGCCACTGCTGTGGAAAACATGATTGTGAGGAAGGGGTATATATGGTCTGCAACAAGTGTACAGTACTCCGTAGCCATCATGGTGCCTTGCACGAGCTCCACTGGACCCATTGATGCGCACATCAATGTTTGCCCAGAGCATCATGGAGCTACCGCCAACTGTCCCACAGTTCGGGTGTCAAGGAGCTGTTACCCTTGAAGACAACAGATTTGCGCCCTCACATCAGCATAATGAAGAAGGTATTGGGATTCACCAGACCTGCCTGTGCACCGATGACCTCTGCCGATGGTCATGTGCCCATGGCAGTTGTAGTTGCCAATGTTGTAGTGTTAACATTGGCACATGCATGGCTCGTCGGCTGTGGAGGCAGTGCACTGTGTGTTCACACACACTTGTACTCTGCCCAGCAGTAAATTCTAATGTTAGTTGCACCATGGTTTGCTGCCTGTCCTGTTTTTACGTCTCCCCAGCCTACATATGTAATGATGGGTGGCCGCCCAACACCATGATGTCTGGATGTGTTTTCAGTGCACGCTGAAGACGCTCACTGCAACACTTACACCCAAGTCGTGCACTTTCCAAAATGCTCATGCCAAGTATCTGGGCCGTCACAATCTGTCCTCAGTCAAACTCGGATAGATTGCACACCTTCCCCATTCTACATGCGAACAGCACACTCACTGATACTGTATGCACCATGCATGTGTCTGACTAGCAGTCATTCTTCGTCGGGTCACACTGCTATTTCCTCGATAGGTTTATATCAATAATAGATTGGAGGTCATAATTTTCCAGCTGATCAGTGTACATCAGTCATTCCTTTGACCTGATTCTGTAAATGATGGCTAACTGTGTATGCAGTTATATGAGATTTAGTTGGTAAGTTTGAAAAAAGTAGGTTCAATTACATTTTTACCACTTGTGGTCTAGTGGGTAGCACTGCTACCCTTAAATCATGGGGTCTGGGTTCAGTTCCCCACTTGGTCATATTTTATCCACTCAAAGACTGGATGTTGTTTTGTCCTCGTCATCATTTCACTATTGTTGATGTACAGTTTGCTGAAGTGGCATCAAATAGAGACTTGCACTGGGCAGTCTAACTATGCCAGATGGAGCCTCCCAATCTATAATGCCATACAATCATTTAATTTTTTTAAATGAAGTGAATAACTTTGTCTGGGTATTATTCATCCATTCATATGAGATATTACCATCACACAGTCTCATGATGTTTTTATGTGAATGTTTTCTGTTGTGGGACTGTGACACACTATTTCTTCATAAGAAACCTCATTTGACTGACCTGGAAGTGCTAAATGACCAGTGCTAGTATGATTATGTTTAAATTCATTTATGTGATAATAAAAGTCCTAGTAGAGTGTCCCCAAGAATTTTCTACTTACTTTCTATCTGAGCTACTACACATTTTTATAATAAAAATGTTTTATCATAGGAAAGTTCTAATCTTTATCCATTTCTATGAATTCTGTGAGACCAATCGTTTAATCTTGGTGCCAACTAAGAATTATGTGCTTGAATTTTTAAACAAAATGAGTAAAAGAATGACTCTTACCAACATAAGTACTACTATACAAAATTTCCTGTCATCTTGTGGAAATTAACAAATTTATATATTCACTTCTGTAGTAAGGCGTCTTCATAGAACACATCACACTTCTTAATGAAAGATGTGCCACTCAGTTAGCTGTTACATGTGCTAAGCCCAAAACCTTGTGTGTGAAATAATCCTTGTTGAGTTCTATTACGGCAACAAAACTGAATCAGATGATGAAAGGAGCATACTTTATATGCCATCAGTAGGCAATATTTAAAATGTCATCATTTACTTACTGGGAGAATTAAGAAGAAAGTGTTGAAATAACTTGAGAGTCATTACTTACAGTCACTTCAATGTCATGTAATACTGATTGGAGACACCTTGAGCTTTTCGGGTACAACAACAGATAATTTCTTACAGTAAACTTTCTGATGAATAATTTAAGGCGTAAAGGTAACCAACTGTCTAAATAGCAGAGGCATTGATTGTCAAAAAGCACATAAAAAGGACTACTAACCAATGGACAAATCGTTTCTTGTGGCTACGCTGTAGTGGCTGACTAGGCTCTGCAGCTCAGATGGGTGGAGTGATAGTGTCAGGTTTAGTGGGCGAGGGAAGAAAGGAAGTGGGAGGGAGGTTTCAGGAAAGATTTCCGATGGCTCAGAGAGGGAAGCAACTGGTGCATGGAATAGTAATGTGGTGGCAGAATGAGATAATAGAAATGCTGCACAAGCACCACATCGAGTGAGCTCGTGCAGCACTCAGTGATGTTCAAAAGTGAACCTGGAGGGGGAGATATAACAGAGAAAGAGGAAGAGGGTGTGGGTGCAGGGTAAGTGAAGTTGTACCAAAATTGACCTGCTTGTCATAGCCGCTCCTTGGTACCACCACGCTTGATCACCAAAAAACTGAAATCTAAATGAGTGTGGGATGGTTTTTACTGAAAGATGCTCACTAACACACACACACACACACACACACACACACACACACACACACACACACACACACACATACACACATTATTCATCACTAATTAGTTATTAATAACAGTGACCAATTTGTAACTTACAAAAATTTAATGCAGCATATCTGATCAGCAGTTACAGTTGCAGTGGTGAAGTTAATAGCTCTAGTGTGGCACAAAACACATTTCATAGTTACACAAAGAAGTCACAGTTCCTACTTAATATTGTCCTGTAGTAATTTATTACAGAAAAGTTCAATTAATCTAGTCTAAATGAGTTTCACTATATCAAACAGTTAACACAGTTTGATGACACTAACATTCCACACTTCCTACCAATCACAACTCAGTTCAATTAAATTGTTCATTGATTTAACTTACAGAAATCACTTGAGTCATTACAGATTAAAATTCTTGAATTTTGCAGATGTCAGTTCATGTTTTTTCTGGAAAAAAAATGTGCATGATTGTGGTGTGAGCCAACACTGAGAGTGCTCCTAACAGAGCTCTTCCTCATGGGCTGTCTTAACTGCATACTACTAGTTTTGAGTAATGTGCAACCACTAATATATGGGTGTAAGAACAAATTGTTATTTCGTAAATTAAATTATGCTTTGAAAATCAGCTAGGTTGTATTTTATTGTGTGGATGAACTACAAGAACTCTTATGATTCTGATTTATAAAAACAGTTGCTGATCAGAAATTTAGAAAAATGCACACACACTATTGTTTTTAAATTACTTGAAATTATTAATCAGTACAGTATGTTGTTTTGCACAGAAAAATTAAAGTAACAAAAGTAGGTAGTTGAAAGTCAGAATCGAACTGTGGTTATGGCAAATTCTGCAATGAAAATTGGGGCTGTTTATGAATTTCAGGTTTAATTATATCAGAAGACAATTAGTTTCCAATAATTTCAAATATATTACTGGAAAGTTGGAGTGTTTAACTTTCTATTTGGTGTGGGTCATTACATGGAATTATGCTTATTAGCTAGTTTGTGTTAACTACAATTAACTGTAAATTTTAATTAAAATGCTCCATAGCCAAATTGATGTTATCAGTGAGATTAGTGCAGTGAGAAAGACAAACTGAACAATAAATTTAAATGAGTGAATCTGTAATTACACCTTTGGAATATTTGTTGTTGTTGTTGTTGGTGGTGGTGGTGGTGGGTGGTGGTGGTGGTGGTGGTGGTGGTGTCGTCGTCGTTGTTGTGGTCTTCAGTCCAAAGACTGGTTTAACACAGCTCTCCATGATCCTTTATCCTTTGTGAGCCTCTTCATCTTCGAATAATTACTGCAATCTACATCCCTCTGAATCTGCTTACTGTATTCAGCTCTTGGTCTCCCTCTATGATTTTTACCCACCACACTTCCCTCCAGTATTTAATTATTGATCCCTTGATGTCTCAGAATGTACCATATCAACCAGTCCCTTCTTTTGGTCGAGTTGCGGCACAAATTTTTTGTCTCCCCAATTCTGTTCAGCACCTCCTCGTTAGTTACATGATCTACCCATCTAATCTTCAAGATTCTTCTGTAGCACTACATTTTGAAAGCTACCATTCTCCTTTTGTCAAAACTGTTTATCATCTATGTTTCACTTCTATACATCACTACACTCTAGACAGTTACCTTTAGAAAAGACTTCCTAACACTTAAATCTATATCTAATATTAACAGATTTATCTTCTTCAGAAATACTTTCCTTGCCATTGCCAGTCTACATTTTATACCCCCTCTACTTCAGCCATTATCAGTTATTTTGCTGCCCAAATAACAAAGCTCATCTTCTATGTTCAGTGTCTAATTTCCTAATCTAATTCCCTCAGCATCACATGATTTAATTCAATTACATTCCATTATCCTCATTTTTCTCTTGTTGATGTTCATCTTACATCCTCTGTTCAACTGCTCTACAAACTCCTTTGCTGTTTCTGGCAGAATCACAATGCCATCATCAAACCTCAAAGTTTTTCTTTTTTCTTTGTGAATTTAAATTCCTACTCCAAATTTTCCTTTGGTTTCCTTTACTGCTTGCTCAATATACAGATTGAATAGCAACCCTGTCTCACTCCCTTCTCAACTACTCATTCTCTTTCATACCACTCAACTCTTATAAGTGCCGTTTACTTTCTGTACAAATTGTAAATAGCCTTTCGCTCCCAGTATTTTACCCCTGCTGCACTCAGGATTTGAAAGAGAATATTCCAGTCAACATTGTCAAAAGCTTTCTCTTACTTAGCCTATCTTGTATGACAAGTAATATGGTCAGTATTGCCTCACATGTACCTACATTTCTCCAGAATCCAAACTGATCTTTGCCGAGGTCAGCTTCTACCAGTTTTTCTGTAAAGAATTCATGGCAATATTTTGCAAACATTACTTATTAAACTGATAATTCAGTAATTTTCACACTTGTCAGCAACTGCTTTCTTTCGAATAGGTATTACTACATTCTTCTTGATGTCTGAGGATATTTCTCTTATCTCATACATCTTCCTCTCCAAATGGAAGATTTTTGTCATGGCTGGCTCTCCCAAGGCTATCACTAGGTGTGATGGAATATTGTCTATCCGTGGGGCCTTAGTTCAACTCAGATCTTTCAGAGCTCTGTCAAATTTTTCTCGCAATATCGTATCTCTCATTTTATCTTGATCTGTGTCCACTTTCCTTTCTATAATATTGCCTTCAAGTTCATCTCTCGTATATAGAGTCTCTGTATACACCTTCCATCTTCCAGCTTTCCTTTCTTTGATTAGGACGAGTTTTCTATCTGGGCTCTTGATATTCACGCAGCTGCTTCTCTTTTCCCTGGTGAAGTATGCCTCTAAATCCTTACATTCGTCCTCTAGCCATTCCTGCTTAGCCATTTTGTACTTCCTGTCAATCTCATTTTTAAACATTTGTATTCTCTTTCACTGGCTTCATTTGTTGCAGTTTAAAATTTTCTCCTTTCATTAACTGAATTCAATATATTTTATTTATCCAAGGATATCTGCTAGGCCTTGTCTTTTTACTCATTTGATTCTCTGCTGCCTTCACTATTTCACCTCTTAAAACTACCCATTTGTCTTCTACTACATTCCTTTCCCCTGTTCTAGTCATCCGTTGCCTAATGCTCCCTGTCAAAATCTCAACCACCTCTCATTCTTTCAACTTATCCAGGTTGTGTGTCCTAAATTTTCTATCTTCTTGCAATTTCTTCAGTTTTAATCTGTGGTTCACAACCAATAAATTGTGGTCTTTAAATTTAAAATCTGCTTCCTAAATATCTAACCATTATATAATCAATTTAAAACCTTGTGGTGTCTCCAGGCCTCTTTCACATGTACAACCTTGTTTTATGATTCTTAAACAAAGTGTTAGTGATGATTGAATTATGCTCTGTGCAAAATTGTACCAGGCAACCTCCTCTTTCAGTTCTTTCGTCCAGTCCATATTGACCTACTTACTTTCAACTCTTCCTTTTTCTGCTATTGAATTCCAGTCCCACATCACAATTAAATTTTCGTCTCCGTAAACTATCTGAATAATTGCTTTTATCTCTTCTTATGTTTCTTCAATCTCTTCATGTTGGCATATAAACTTGCTCTACGGTGGTAAGTGTGGACTTTGTGTCTGTCTTAGTTATGATAATGCTTTCACTGTCCTGTTCATAGTAGTTTGCCCACATCTGAATTTTCTTACTCATTATTAAACCTACTTCTGCATTATCCTATTCCATTTTGTATTTATAACTCTTTGCTCATCTGACCAAAAGCCCTGTTCTTCCTACCATCAAACTTCACTAATTCCCGCCGTACCTAACTAAAATGAACTAAAATGTAACCATTTCCCTTCGTAAACTTTCTAAACCCCCCCCCCCCCCTTCAACCGTGGACCTTGCCATTGGTGGGGAGACCTGCGTGCCTAAGTGATACAGGTAGCCATACTGTAGGTGCAACCACAATGGAGGGGTGTCTGTTGAGAGGCCAGACAAATGTGTGGTTCCTGAAGAGGGGCAGCAGCCTTTTCAGTAGTTGCAGGGGCAATAGTCAGGATGATTGACTGATCTGGCCTTGTAACACTAACCAAAACGGTCTTGCTGTGCTGGTACTGTGAACGGCTGAAATCAAGGGGAAGCCAAAGTAGCACAGAGTAGCTGTAATTTTTCCCAAGGGCTTGCAGCTTTACTGTATGGTTAAATGATAAGGACGTCCTCTTGGGTAAAATATTCTGGAGGTAAAACAGTCCCCCATTCAGACCTTCGGGTGGGGACAACTCAGGACGTCATTATCAGGAGAAAGAAAACTGGCGTTCTATGGATCGGAGTGTGGAATGTCAGAACCCTTAATCAGGCAGGTAGGTCAGAAAATTTAAAAAGGGAAATGGATAGGTTAAAATGAGATATAGTGGGAATTAGTGACATTCCATGGCAGGAGGAGCAGGACTTCTGGTCATGTGAATGCAGGGTTATAAATATAAAATCAAATAGGGGTAATGCAGGAGTAGGTTTAATAATGGATAAATAAATAGGAGTGCGGGTAAGCTACTACAAACAGCATAGTGAAAGCATTATTTTGGCCAAGATAGACATGAAGCCCACACCTACCACAGTAGTACAAGTTTATATGCCAACTAGCTCTGCAGATGACAAAGAAATTGATGAAATGTATGATGAGATGAAAGAAATTATTCAGATAGTGAAGGGAGATGAAAATTTAATAGTCATGGGGGACTGGAATTCGATAGTAGGAAAAGGGAGAGAAGGAAAAGTAGTAGGCAAATATGGACTGGGGGTTAGGGATGAAAGAGGAACCCACTTGGTGGAATTTTTCACAGAGTATAACTTACTCATAGCTAACACTTGGTTTAAGAATCATGAAAGACGGTTGCATACATGGAAGAGGCCTGGCGACACTGGAAGGTTTCAGATAGATTATATAATGGTAAGACAATGATTTAGGAACCAGGTTTTAAATTGTAAGACGTTTCCAGGGGCAGATGTGGACTCTGACCACAATCTGTTGGTTATGAACTGTAGATTAAAACTGAAGAAACTGCAAAAAGGTGGGAATTTAAGGAGATAGGACCTGGATAAACTGACAGAACCAGAGGTTGTAGAGAGTTTCAGGGAGAGCATTAGGGAACGATTGACAGGAATGGGGGAAAGAAATACAGTAGAAGAAGAATGGGTAGCTTTGAGGGATGTAGTAGTGAAGGTAGCAGAGGATCAAGTAAGTAAAAAGATTAGGGCTAGTAGAAATCCTTGGGTAACAGGAGAGATATTGAACTTAAATGATGAAAGGAGAAAATATAAAAATGCAGTAAATGAAGCAGGCAAAAAGGAATACAAATGTCTCAAAAATGGCTAAGTAGGGATGGCTAGAGAACAAATATAAGGATGTAGAGGCATATCTCACTAGGGGTAAAACAAATACTGCCTACAGGAAAATTAAAGAGACCTTTGGAGAAAAGAGAACCACTTGTATGAATATCAAGAGCTCAGATGGAAACCCAGTTCTTCACAGAGAAGGGAAAGCAGCAAGGTGGAAGGAGTATTTGAGGGTCTATACAAGGGCGATGTGCTTGAGGACAGTATTATGGAAATGGAAGAGGATGTAGATGAAGATGAAATGGGAGATATGATACTGCGTGAAGAATTTGACAGAGCACTGAAAGACCTAAGTCGAAACAAGGCCCCGGGAGAAGACAACATTCCATTAGAATTACTGACAGCCTTTGGAGAACCAGCCCTGACAAAACTCTACCATCTGGTGAGCAAGATCTATGAGACAGGCGAAATATCCTCAGACTTCAAGAAGAATGTAATAATTCCAATCCCCAAGAAAACAGATGTTGACAGATGTGAAAATTACCGAAATATCAGTTTAATAAGTCACGGCTGCAAAATACTAATGCAAATTCTTTATAGATGAATGGAAAAACTGGTAGAAGCTGACCTCAGGGAAGATCAGTTTGGATTCTGTAGAAACGTTGGAACATGTGAGGCAATACTGACCCTATGACTTATCTTAGAAGTAGATTAAGGAAAGGCAAACCTACATTTCTAGCATTTTTGGGCTTTGGGAAAGCTTTTGATAATGTTGATTGGAATACTCTCTTTCAAATTCTGAAGGTGGCAGGGGTAAAATACAGGGAGTGAAGTGCTATTTCTAATTTGTACAGAAACCAGGTGGTAGTTATAAGAGTCGAGGGACATGAAAGGGAAGCAGTGGTTGGGAAGGGAGTGAGACAGGGTTGTAGCCTATCCCCAATGTTATTCAATCTGTATATTAAGCAAGCAGTAAAGGAAACAAAAGAAAAATTCGGAGTAGGAATTAAAATCCATGGAGAAAAAATAAAAAATTTGGGGTTCGCCGATGACATTGTAATTCTATCAGACACAGCAAAGGACCTGGAAGAGCAGTTGAACGGAATGGAAAGTGTCTTGAAAGGAGGATATAAGGTGAACATCAACAAAAGCAAAATGAGGATAATGGAATGTAGTCGAATTAAGTCGGATGATGCTGAGGGAATTAGATTAGGAAATGAGACACTTAAAGTAGTAAATGAGTTTTACTATTTGGACGATGATGGTCGAAGTAGAGAGGATATAAAATTAGATTGGCAATGGCAAGGAAAGCATTTCTGAAGAAGAGAAATTTGTTAACATCAAGTATAGATTTAAGTGTCAGGAAGTCGTTTCTGAAAGTATTTGTATGAAGTGTAACCATGTATGGAAGTGAAACATGGACGATAAATAGTTTGGACAAGAAGAGAATAGAAGCTTTCGAAATGTGGTGCTACAGAAGAATGCTGAAGATTAGATGAGTAGATCACATAACTGATGGGGAGGTATTGAACAGAATTGGGGAGAAGAGAAAGTTTTTGGCACAACTTGACTAGAAGAAGGGATCAGTTGGTAGGACATGTTCTGAGACATCAAGGGATCACCAATTTAGTATTGGAGGGCAGTGTGGAGGGTAAAAATCATAGAGGGAGACCAAGAGATGAATACACTAAATAGATTCAGAAGGATGTAGGTTGCAGTAGGTGCTGGGAGATGAAGAATCTTGCACAGGATAGAGTAGCATGGAAAGCTGCTTCAAACCAGTCTCTGGACTGAAGGCCGCAACACGACGACAAACTTTATAACACACTTGTCCCGTTAAGGACCTAACTATCCACGCTCTGGCCTGTAGAATGCCAGTTTTGTTTCTCCCAGTGACGGCATCCTACTGAGTGTCTCTGCTCGGAGGTCCAAATGGGAGATTATTTTACCTCTGGAATATTGTACCCCGGAGGACGTCATCATCATTTAACCATGCAATAGAGCAGCATGCCCTCGGGAGAAATTACGACTGTAGTTTGCCCTCGCCTTCAGCCATTCGCAGCACAGCAAGGCCATTTTGGTTAAGTTACAAGGCCAGATCAGTTAATCATCCAGACCATTGCTGATGCAAACATTTAAAAGGCTGCTGCCCCTCTTCAGGGACCACACATTTGCCTGACAACCATCGTTCCATTGTGGTCGCACCTACAGTATGGCTATCTGTACTGCTGAAGCATGCAAGCCACTCCATTGATGGCAACATCCATGGTTCATGGGGGATCAGTACATACATATTACTTATAAAACAGCATTGAAAATGAAGCAGGGAATCAGAAAAAAGAACAACAATAATTATTGCCAGAGGTTGAAAAAATAACTAAACCACTAAGTCACAAAGTAAGAGTCCTAGTACGTTAGTGGAGATGGGTGTGGGGCCAGGGACTAGCAGAGATTGAGGACAGGAGGATAACAGAGTAAGATATGCTGCAAGGACCTCTCGCATCTAGTGTGAGAGGGCGATTGAGGAAGAGAGAGGGTGGCATCGAGATGTCACAGGTTGTGAAACAGCCATTGAAATTGAACATATTGTGCTCAACATTGTGTTCCATGACTGATTGGTCAACTGTACACTTGACCAGAGTTTTATGGGGCATTTTATTTGGGTGAACAGCTGGGTGATGGTCACACCCATGTAATTTGCTGTGCAGAAGTTGCAGCATGGCTGATAAATGACATGACCACTTTCACAGGTTGCCCTCTCTCTTATAGGATAGGATAAATCTGTGACAGGACTAGATTATGATGTTCCTGGGTAGGTGTATTGGACAAGTTTGCACCTGGGTCTTCCACAAGAATATGACATATGTGGCAGAGGGTTTGGATACTTGAGAAAAAACAACATGTAATAGTGTTGACTTCCCTCTTCTGTCGACTGTTATTCCTAATCTACGTAAACAAACTTCTGATTACTTCGTAAGATTGTTCAAAAAAGTGTAGTAATCAGCGACCCAAATTCAGCCATACCAGAAACAGCCCAAGCTCACAACTGGTTCACAGCAGACAGTCTTATTCTCAAAAATATTCATATTGTGTAATTTCAAATAAATACAAATGATATGTTGGTACCAGAAAATAAACAGTTTTAATCACACATAAAATGAAATACAGTGTGTACACTATCTGACCATAGGTATGGTGACACCTATTAGTGGACGTTAACATGTGATAGGCCACCTTCTCCTTTATAACATCTTGAACTCTGCTGGGGATACTTTCAATGAGGTGTCTGAATGTCCACAAAGAAATGCAGCCCATTTTTCCTCAAGAGCCAAAATCATATAATGTACGATGTTGGACACTGTTTCTGTACCAAAATCAACATTCTGACTTTTCCCAAAGATGCTGCATTGGGTTCAAGTCAGGACTCTTGGCAGGCCAGTCCATTTCAGGAATGTTATTGTCCACAAACTATTGCCTCACAAATGCTGCTTTTGACAGGTTGCATTCTCATGCTGGTACTATCAATTATGTCTCTGAACTGTTCCTCTATACTCAGTACATAATGCTGTAAAATTTGTTCATATCCTCCTGAATTTAACTTTTTCTTTGTCACAGTAATGGGAGAACACCGAAACAACAACAGCAAAAATCCCCATACCATAATATCTCTTCCATACTTCACTGTTTGCACTACATCCAAGGGTAGACAACATTCTCCGGAGCAGCCTGCACTTATCACAGCTGTTGCTGATTAGGTAGCCACTATCTGTTCTGCATAGGTCACTACTGTTGGGACTGAGTAGGGTACCTCCAGTGCCACTAGAGCTTTGTTCTTGAGAGTGACTCCAGCTCAGTAACTGGTGCCAGCAGATTATGCCATCCCAGATGAGTTGACTGAACTAGGCAAATAATAAGTTACTGTGGGAGTGACAGTGGCAACAGCTGTGGGGTCAGACACTTGCATACATGTGTCATGCATGCTATCCTCGAAAGCTTGTCATTGTATTTCTTTATAATGGGATTGATGACTGTGGCAGCCACAGGCACTTTAGCAAATGTGGCTCATGTTGCCATGGTGACATAGGTAGGGGCAGTGGCAGTAATGTAGCACAGTGCCCTGCCTTGCTGGCATAGTCCACACAGCCAACGGAGGCATTCATAGAGGACACATTGCCCACACCTGCAAATAACCTCACTGTAGAGATTGCATATTTCCACTTGGAGGTGGCAAGCTCTGCCGTGCCACACACCACCACAGCTCTAGAAGCTGTAGAATATACGCCTACCCTAGAAGTGGCATAGCCATTGGGTGCATAGGTGTGTGCAGTAGCACTGCTGGTTGTGTGGGTGGCAGCAGCTGCAGGCCTGTGTTGGTTCACACTGCCAGTGATGGAGGTAGTGTCACCAGGACCACCACCTGTGTAACCATCACTGCCATCTTGAGGTGGCAGCAGATTGCATTATTCTTATGCAGAAGGGACTGGAGAGTGGTGAATGCTGGGCAAAAATGCTTGCTGCCACGTGATGTTGACCCATGTAATCATTGATGCAGCAAGCTATTGTCCTGTTCTAGAAGAGGTTGATCCGATTGCCGTAGTTGATTTTCTTAAAGTAGAGGTCCTGCTAATCAGTGCCTCTGAAATCGTGTGTAGCTGAGGAAGGCTTGACTTCTTCACATTCTGCAGCTGTTACTGGAGCAAAAGAAGATAATTTCTACTCTTATCATGGAAAAGCAAGTCCAATACTTTCCTTTTACAAACATTTTATTTCCTTGAATGGATGTACGTATCATTAGAGTGACTGAATTAGAGTAGAACACAACTTTTGATTCGACATATGCCGCGAAGGCTCAACATGATATTCAAGATCACAAAACATTTTATTTGTCACCTAATCATCTTCTCATTTGTTTTCATCCTTGGAGACTGTGGCTGCTCCTTAACGGTCAGGATACCTCCAAGCCATAATGCCAAAATGTAAAAGGCTCTGCCCACAGCAGGTGAAGCCGTTTACTTGTGAAGCCATTTACTTGTCATCACGCATTGCCATTTTCTCATATTCCACACATCCGATTTAGTGTCTACACATACAAAGACTGCACAGTATCTGTTCCACAACCTACTCCATACTATATTATTCTGCCATGATCATCTTTCCTTGTACTACACAAGGAGTGTGAAACATTTGTCTAAATGGCATGTAACACTTTGAGATGTCAAGCAGGAAGCATGTCCTCTTATGTTTGGCTGACTGCATTCTATTTCTGTTTGAAAAAAAAAAACAGCAATTCTGTAAATGGCACAGCAATTGGTATATCCTGAAAAGCTGAAAATATGGTACAGAAGTTTTGCATGTGCTCCTGTCAGGAGACTACCGTGACAAGTAGAATAATTCTTTCACTGTGTAATGTGCTGTGTTAGCCGCTCCAAGTACCTTTGGAAGATTACAGAGGCTGATGCAGTATCAAAGGGGAGTTGCTTGTATTTGTGTAACCAAAATTTATATTAATTACAATGCTGTTTCGTGCTTATTATTCAAAAGGCAGTTGTAAATATGCATCTGTCAGGTCAATTTTTGAAAAGTATTCTCCTCAATTGTGTGTTTATCATGGTTTTGTAATCTACACATAACCAGGATGAGCTGTTTGGTTTTTGGATGATGACCATTGTTGTGGCCCAGGCACTTGATTTTGCAGGCTCAACTATTCTGGTCTCCTGAAGTCAGTCGAGCTGTTTCAGTGCTGCATATAGTGTGAGTGGCATGGGTCTTGAATGTCAGATTGGTTGGTTGGGTTGGAGAGAAAGGGACCAAACTACAGGGTCATCAGTTCCATGAAGGACTGAACTGTGTGTGTGTGTGTGTGTGTGTGTGTGTGTGTGTGTGTGTGTGTGTGTGTGTGTGTGTGTTTTTTGTATAAGAGAATAAAACATAAGTGAAATGGGAAAGGAGCTTCAAGGATGCCACAGAAAATTGTCACTGGTAGGCCACTTATGTATAATATGGGCGAGCCAGTTACCTTGTGAACAAATTAAAACCCTCTCCCTAAAATCTTAGTAAAAACATTGGACAAGTTACAAAACTGTAAAATTCTAACCACATTCATCTGAGTATTACCTAAAAGAGATGACATATCTGCCAGCAAGTCAGCCAAGGCTCGTTGGTCAGAAAATAAAACACAATCCAATAAAACATGGTGCACAGTGACCTGGATACCACAAGCACCACACATTGGAGCATTGGAGGGTCCTCTCACCGGAGCAAGAAGCCATGTGTCATAGGACTGTGGCCTATCCAAAGATGAGTGAGGAGAAACTCGACCCACCTACGAGGCTGGAAGGAAGTACACCACACATGCGTTTTGGGCTTGACTAAAAATTGTCAGTCACTTTCAGACACTCATCCTCCCACCGACACAGATGCTGCTTTTGACAGAACTGAGGCACTGCGTCTGGGTGGAGGGTGATGTCAACCGTAAAGCCTGAGGCACACCCCATGTCTTATTTAGATATATTCATATGATGTGAAGGTTACATACAAATGCTGTGTCATGTAGTATAGGGAGTAGTTACAGAATGTGCCAGAGTAACTTATCTCGTGTCTAGGCAAAGTTTTCATCCCTTCTCCATTGATAGAAAACCATCATAATTCATTAAAAAAATCATCAGTGATGAATGTCATGTCTAAAAATGAAAGAATAGAATTAGTAGTCAGAAATGGAACTGCTGAGGAATTGCGGTCACAATGCAAACTATTAGACTTGACTCTCTGTAGTACATAAAACTGAACCTGGATAATATTAATATAAGTAATGTTACTAAGATGAACTACTTCTTCCTGAATCATTAAAATAGTGTATATATTAAATGGATCAGATGACCTCCAAGTGGCCCAGAGTGTGGGAGTAAACATGAATATTAGCATAGAAAAGCTCTAATAAGCTAACAAACTAGTTAGATGAGACCCCTAACTTCAAAAATTCAAATAGTCAAAATTGGCCAACAAAACTCGGTGCCTTACCTCCATTGACAGTATTATCAGCAGACTGCATTACGGACTTTATATCTCCTCATGTACATTTAAAAATCGTGCTTTCTCCCTTTATGTAGTATCTCCAGGTTATTGTGGAGATCTGAAATAGAATGTTGATTGCCACATAAGTGAGATGTTAGCTCGGATTTTGAACTACTCACATTGAGATGTCATTCAAAGAAAATTTCAAAACCTCCACCTGTTTGCCCAATGTACTTTTGAGAACAGTCATTACAGGAAATTGAACAAACCCCTGTGTTCTTATGTAGTTTCCTGATTGACTGTTCCATGTGTCTATACTTAGCACCTAAATTCTGCAGGATTATCCCCCCCCCCTCCCCCTGAAAAGGGATCATATCAGGGAATGCCATAGTAGTTCTTGTTGTCCTACCGAACAGGTGATAAAGTGGTAGAAAACGTGGAGTGGTTATTGGAAGAACTTGTCTTGTTCAATACTTCCTTATTAATATTGTGAACAAAATTTGTATTGTAACCATTAGCAAGTGAAATACTTTGTATAACCTGGTACTTCCGGTCAAAGGCTGAGGGGTTTAGGGGGACTTGATGGAGATGGTAGAGAAGTGAATGAAAGACAGTCTTTTGATATTTCATGGGATGATTAGAAGAACGATAGAGCACAGTGTCAATGTTTGACAGATTCCATAAAAATCAAAAACAAAAGTACTGTTTCTTAATGTGATTAAGAGATCGAGGTAATGGAGTGTTCCGTTAACACTGTGTTTGTTTGTAAATTGAATACCAGAATGCTACGAATTCAGGTGGTCCCCTAAGGAAATGCAAAACTCATTGGCCCCTTTATATAGTAAGAGAACATCATAAATGTAACGAAACCACCCAAGGATTTCTACATTGTGAGATGAGTGCTTTTGCACAAAATCATATTCAAACTTCATCAGAAAAATGTTTGCCAGGCAGGAAGACATAGGAGAACCATTTGCTAGTCACTGTTTTTGAATGAAAGAAGAGTCTCCAACTTAAAGTAATTATAAGTAAGAACAATTCCTAATAACTTCAGCATTTCATTAGTTTCGTCAGGTGAACGATTGTTATGGGTATGTAGATTTTCCGCAATAATATACTGGACTCGGTCCGTAGGTACATTGATATATATATTTTTAATATCTGAAGATGCTGTGTTGGCATCACTGGGAATGTTCAAGTTGTTTAAAATGGAAATTACATTTACATGATTGTGTAGTGAAAAGCTAGATGGGTATACATAATGCCTGTTAATATACTTGGCTAATAACTTTTCTGACATTGATGATCGTATGCACTGGAAGACCTATCTTGTGTAACTTGATTACCACTCTTAAACTGTATGCTTGTGGATTCATAGACATGAGAGATCTATTTTGAGAAGAGGTGGGAGAAGATGAAATGGACTTTGTGTTTTTTCAATTGGGCCAAAAAGTTTGCCGTTGGATCAGATCTGCAGCAAGAAATACTGTCTTCTTCAAAGAAATCCTGTACTTTGGCTACATATTCATTGTGCTTCATGACAGTACTCATTTTAGCCTTATTTGCCCTTATTATGATTGCTCTGTGATCATTTAGTTTTTTATTCATGGTGCATAGAGCAGTGTTTTCTCAGATTGACTCCGAGTACCCATGTGGACCAACCCCCTGCTGCTGAATGTGTACCATTTACCGTATTAATTTTAATGGCCGTTACATTTCTTTGGGCAATTGAAAGTAGAATGCCATCCATGGGAGCTAAGGAGTGTGCAGCGGAATTGGGATAACGGCTTAGTGATATTATGTGCTAATTCTTTCTCAGGTTGCCATGTTTTGCAGGTAATGAGTCTAATGTCAGTTAGGTTACAAATCTGGAGAGTCAAATTGAAACATGCTTCGAGGAGTGCTGGGATGGTGAGGTTCCCTACTTTGATAACGTAAGTTTTGTAGTTTCTTTTGATGAACCGAAGAAAGCCTGTACCTTAATCTATTGACACATCCATTCACATGCTCACATACTGCATCAAAGGTCCTAATGCTAATCATACTAGCTAACTTCAAGTTTGCCATATACAGCGCCTTATTAGTTCTGTCTTTTTTTCACATGTGACTTGTGTATTTCTGCACATAAACAGAAAGTCATAACACACTTGGCTGAATGTGCTAACATATGAGCACACTTATTCAGTCTATTCACAATGTAATTTGGAAAAAATATTGTCCACTAAACATGATCTGTTGACTCGTCTTCTGTGGGGCATATGTGATCCACACCTAGTTCCCTAACTTGATGTGTAATATTTTTTCCATATTTGTCTATTCATTCAGTACTTTAAGATATCTCATATAACTGCAATTACTCATTATCAAAGTATTAATTTTAAAAAAAAATTGTTCAGATATACACCATAAAATGCAGCTTAAAAGTTGTGAAACCGGTTGTATGGGTCTATAATCGGCTTAAATAAGCACAACTACAGCAGACTACGGGGCTTTTCATTCAGTTTTATATTTAATAGTTTCAACACTTACCTTTAAACACCTGTTTACTGGATGAAATGTCAATTAATCATGTATAAGTAGCAACAACAGTAAACACGAACAACACTAATGCCCTCCGGTGGCTGTGCCATTTGTCAAACAGCTGCAACTCTTAATCATTTATGTAGATACTGATGGCCTGTACAAGTACGAAGTTACATTAACTTCTGAACATGTCTTCTGGGTGCTTCACTTTTTTTGTCAGGTAGTGTTTCTTGCCAAAATAGATGTTTTAAGATGTATACATTGTAAGTGTACAAGAGGAGATTTTAGGAGGAAAAAATTATTGAAAAACTTGTTTATTGAATTTCTTGTCTCCAAGGAGAGTATAGCATAATTGGCTTTCAGTATTTATTGCCTCAAAAAATTTTTTACTTTTGTAATCCAGTATATTGTACTGGATGACAAATCTTCCACAGAAATGAATGTAACATCATGTGTGCCCCAAGGAAGTATAATAGGACTGTAACGTTCTCAATACTCGTAAACAGTTTACTGGAAGCACACACTTATCAGTTTTGCTTGGTACAGTGATAGATGGCTCTGTCTAAATGTGGGTAAATGCAGCTTAATACCTGTAAACAATAGAAAGAACTTGACACCTTCCAGTTGCATTATTTATTTCCTGTGCTGTCATCATATCATAATTTTTACTTATTATATTTTCTCTCATCCGGTTTTGTTGAACACCATATAACAATTCAGACAGCAAAGCATGTCAACCAGAGTTTTATATTTTCTGCTTTGTATCAAAATTCTTCATTGACTGATGATATTAATTACCATTTTGATATTGCATGTTTGACTTTGTGCAGTGTGAGAAGGGAAATACAATAGGATACATAGAGCAGGGGTGACAACCGTGATAAATTTCTAATACAACGATCAGCCAGGACATTATGATCATGATGTATTATTGATATAAACCCAACCAGGTGATAGCAGCATCACCTAGAGAGGAATGGCTGCTACTCAGACACAGACATAGTACCTGTGGTATCAGTGAGCATGCTGTCGGTGTATAGAATGGGAAAGACACATGATCTATCTGAGTTCGACCGAGGGCAGGTTGTGATGGCCTGGAGGCTTGACACAAGCATTTCGGAAACTCCATGACTTGTCGGGTGTTCAAGGAGTGCCGTGGTTATTGTCTTCAACATGTGGCGAAACCAAGGTAAAACCATGTCCAGACATCATGGGGTTTGGTGGCAAAACGTGGTGGACCTAACATCAGAATTTACTGCTGGTCAGAGTACAAGTGTGTGTGAACACACAGTGCACCAAACACTCTTAATGATGGGCCTCGACAGCTGATGACCTATGCTTGTACCACCATGACATTGGCAACTACGACTGAAATGGGCATGTGACCACTGGCGCTGGATTTTGGCATGGTGGCAGAGCATTGCATGGTCTGGTGAATCCCAGTACCTTCTTCATCATGCCAATGTGAGGGAGCGAATCCGTCTTCAAGGGGACAGCTCCTTGACACCTAATGTGACAGGATGGAGACAAGCTGGCAGTGGCTCCAATATGCTCTGGGGAACATTCACGTGGTCATCCATGGATCCAGTGGAGCTTGAGCAAGGCACCAGGGAGTATCATACTCCCTGGCAAGATAATACACGATGCCAGGAGTGTGACGAATTGGTTCGAGGAACACAGTGGTGAGTTCCAGTAGAGCATGCTGACCCCCAACTCACCAGATGTGATCCTGATTGAACAGATGACTTGTGAGTGCAGATTTAGTGCCAACTCCCTCCAGCAACCTACCGAGGCCTCATTGCTTCCATGCCACAATGTGTCGCGGCTGTTATCCATACCAAAGGTGCACATACCATCTATTATGAAGGTAACCATAATGTTCTGGCTTATGAGTGTGTATCTGTCATCAATACCACTCATTAAATCACTGCTGAAAAGCATGGAACTCCTACATATGATTCAAAAATATTAAACAAAATTCTTCTCTCATAAAGTTGTCTTCAGTTGCCTGAATATTCACCAATCTTTTGTCATATGGCCCATCAACTCCTCTTCAGGCTCCAGTATATAACAAAAATTAAAATATGTTCTTCGAACAAAATCAATTTCCCTCTATTTCATAAAGTTCTATATATTAAAATCTATATCAACTATTTTTCTTAGGTTTCAAGATAAAATAATTTATTGATGTAAGATGTAGATATTAAAATGAACAAGCTTATCTGATAAACTGGACTCCATTTAATCCAATTCCATTAACATAAAGTTATGACATGAACATTGCTCTGAGGGACAGTGGTCTTCACCACACCACAGCTTGTGACCAGGTATTTGTCAGTGCAGCCTGTCTTCAGAGGCATCACACATTCTCCATGTGGTCAGCCATTACATGAAAAGAGAAAAATACAATTTCTTTAGTCAGTTAATAAACACACATTTTATCATTGGAAAATCCAGGATGGAATAATGTCAGTATTATGAAAAGGACAGGTTTCTACTCACAATGTAACAGAGATGCTGTGTCGCAGATAGATACAACAAAAAAAACTGTCAAATAAGTAAGCTTTCAGCCAAAATACCTTCATTGGAATCACAAAACACACACACACACACACACACACACACACACACACACACACACACACACACACACACAACCACAGTCTCTGGGTGCCGAGCCCAGACTGCGAGCAGCAGCACATAGTGTTAGAAACAATCTAGGTGGTAAGGAGGGGGCTGGGGCGGGGAGGGGGAGGGATAGCAGGGTAGGGGTGGGGAATGGTAAAGTGCTGCTTGTGGGAGCATACAGGGAAGGAGAGAAGTAAAGATTGTGTGTGTGCTGGTGGAATAGAGGGCTGTCTAGTGCTGGAATGAGAACATGGAAGGAGATAGGTGGGTAAAGGATAATGGCTAACAAAGGAGGAGGCCAGGAGGGTTGCGGGAATGTAGGAGAGTTCCCACCTCTGCATTTTAGAAAATCTTGTCTTGGTAAGAAGGATCCAGATGGCACAGGCTGTGAAGCAGTCACTGAAATGAAGAACATCGTGGTATCTTGGTGAGCAGCATGCTAAGAAACTGGATGGTCCAGCTGTTTCTTTGCCATAGTTTGTCAGTGGCCATTCATGCTGACAGACAACTTGTCGGTTGTCATAGCCACATAGAATGCAGCACAGTAGTTGCAGCTTAGCTTGTAGGTCACATGACTGGCTTCGCAGGTAGCTATGCTTTTGATGGGATAGGTGATGTTTATGGTCGGGCTAGAGTGGATGGTAGTGGGAGGATATGTAGGACAGATCTTGCATAGAGGTCTCTTCCAGAGAGATTAGCCACGAGGCAAGGAGCTGGGAGCAGGGTTGTGTAGGGATGGACGAAGATACTGTGTAGGTGTGGTGGGCAGTGGAATACTACTATGGAAGGGGTGCCAGACATAGAGGGTAGGACATTCCTGATTTCAGGGCACAATGGAGGTAGTTGAAACCATGGCAGAGACTGTGATTCAGTTGCTCCAGTCCTGCAGAGTACTGAGTCACGAGGGGAATGCTCCTCTTTAGTCGTAAGGTGGAACTTTGGGAGGTGGTGAGTGACTACTTCACATCATGTCCTGAAATCAAGAATGTCCTACCCACTACCCTTCTCACCCCTCCCACAGTGGTATTCCACTGTCCACCAAACCTACACCATATCCTCTCCACCCTTATACAACCACCGCTCCCAACCCCTTGCCTCATGGCTCATATACCTGCTGTAGACATAGATGCAAGATCTGTCACATACCTCCTCCCACCAGTACCTACCCCAGTCTGGTCACAAGCATCACCTGTTCCATCAAAGGCATGGATACCTGCAAAACCAGTCATGTGACCTACAAGCTAAGCTGCAGCCACTGTACTGCATTCTGTGTTTGTAAGACAACCAACAAGTTGCCTGTCCACCTGAATGGCTACCAACAAACTGTTACTATGGAACAGCTGGACCACCCAGTTTCTGAGCACACTACCCAATATGACATTTGTCATTTCAGTGATTTTTTCACAGCCTGCAGCTAGTATGATAGTACCGGTAACAGGTGCTTTATGGCGGGGCAGTAAGTCCAATCAGAGGGTTGCTGGTGGATCCAAGATGAGAGCTACTGGCCACAGCAAGGTCCAGCGGTGGCCTGAATACTCTCCAGCAGAGGGATACCAGCAGTGCTGAATGGACTCATGATGTGGCATGAGAAAGGGATCTCTGACTACAGTGCGCTCTATCACAATAAGAACACTGCCTGTCAACGAGATTGGAACTGCCAGACTCTGTGGAAGCTATGTGAAGGTATAGTGTAAACAGCCTAAGCCATGTGAGGTTAGGTTTGTAAACAGCTGGGTGAATTATGTTTATGTGATTTGTTTATTCACATCCTCTTGGAGAGGTGGCAGTCCATAATACTTTCCTGGTTTTTAGAGCAGTATAGTCCTTGGGAGGTGGTGAGTGACTACTTCACATCATGTCCTGAAATCAAGAATGTCCTACCCACTACCCTTCTCACCCCTCCCACAGTGGTATTCCACTGTCCACCAAACCTACACAATATACTCGTCCACCCTTATACAACCCCCGCTCCCAACTCCTAAAATACATGGTGCAGCCAGCTCAAAGGTGAAGTGGCTGCTGCCACGAGAAGGCACCCCAGGAATGGAGAGCTGGAAATGGCATTGGTAGGCAATGCTGACCAATAACCATGACACTTCCTCAACTGTGGCTGGCTATAAGAAAACAGTGCTGACATGATGGTGAGGCATGTGATGCGTAATGCAGCCACCAAAAGGCTACCTTGACTGGAGACCTGAAAAATCTTAGACGGATAGACAGACAGGATCAGCATAGTAAAAGACCAACCGGGTACCAGGAGTGGGGGGCTGTCATCCGTCATTGCCCATTGCCTGAGGTGGTGAAATTTCCAGGATTGTCAAAACCAAACCACAGCAACAGAAGTAGCAACCCACAGCAATCCCAGCTGAAGCATGTATGCACAGCAAGCCCAAGAGGCACAGGAAACTAGGTGTGGGATGAAGCAGGGATACCTATGGTGGCAGTAGGGTCAGTAGCAGTCAAACCGGAGGCAATGGCACCAAGGCCACCCATGATAGGGATGGTGGTGACAAGGCTGCCAACGGAAGGGCTGGCATTGCCAGTGATAGGGCTGTCTGGAACAGGGCCAGCATTGACTAGGATAACAAGAGAGCTGTGGTGCAGGAGGTGGTGGCAGCAGGTGGAGAGTCATCTACAGCCATGGCTGGTGTCAGGGGGAGGGTGCAGGGGGGGGGGGGGGGGCAGCAGAGGTAAAGGTGTCTGCACAGTCACTTGGGTTAACAGCAGCCCAGTGCAGAGGCTGCTGCGAAAAGGCTGGTAACAAGCGGTGTCAGAGGCAGCAGAGGAGAAGGAATCTCCACAGTTGCCCAAGCTGACTCCAGTGCATCGACAGGTGTCGGAGCTCTTTTCAATGGATTCAGGACTGGCAAAAGATGCTGTCATCTTGGAAATGAACTTTACAGAGAGAGAGGTGCCAGTCCACAATATATGCCTGGTATGCAAAGCTGTACAGTCCCAGGCAGATACATTATACTGCTGTGCTTATATTAACATGTGAAAGAAACATGAATTTATCAGAATTATTTACTTGGAAAACTTACATTTGCAAAGTCATCAATAAAGTAGTAAAGCAATTCACTAAAAATTGCTTCCCCCAGGGGGTCCACAACTCTTTTGTGGACACGTGCGTAGCGAGCACGGGACCCCGAGCTAATGTGGCCCTCCTTCCTTTCCGGGCTGCATACCTTCCCTTTCCGCATCCTTCCCCGTCCCCCATCTTCGCCCCCCCCCCCCCCTCACCTCTGGCTCTTTCCTTCCCTTTCTCCCCCTCTGGGAGTCTAGTTTGTGCCTACGTCCGGAGACGGACGCTCGAAACAGTTCGAAATTCCTTGCTTCCTACGCTTGCAAGTCCTCGTCCTACCCTTGTCCTTCTCTTTTCCTTCCCTCTTCTCTTTGCCCTTTTCTCCGCTGCGGCGTTTGAGACCCCCTCTTCTTTCCTTTCCCTTTCTCTTTTTTCCTCCCTGTGCGTGTCTGAAGGCCAACCCACGCACTTCCATGCGTAGCGGGTGACGGGGTAACGCGTAATTCCCCACCCTGGGTAGACAGGTAGGACACGTACGTACCCCCTGGTAACGGCCAGGCCCAGGGAGGGGTGATTACCCGAGCTGATACCTTCCGAAAGTGCCGATTGGTCCCTCCGTCCGTTTGTCGGGAGGTGTGACCTGAGGTGTGAACAATCACCTAAGGCGGGTGTGCCCTAGGGCCCCCACAAGGGAGGAGCGCGCCATCGGAGACGCCGGTAATCATGGGGGATTCTTCCGCAATGGTTTCCTCACCTTCCACTATTTCTGCTCACAAACGTAAGTTCACTGAGTCTCAGCCACAGACGGTTCTTCCATCGTTGCCACAGTTCCTTGTTGTTTCTCGGTCTGACGAAGGTCACGACTTCTCCACGGTCAACCCTTTCATTATTCAGAAAGGTGTCGACGCAATTGCAGGTCCTGTAAAGTCTTGTTCCAGATTACGGAATGGCACCCTGTTGTTAGAAACACACAGTGCCCTCCAGGCACAAAAATTGCTGCGAACTTCTCTGCTCCACACCTTCCCTGTCCGGGTGGAACTGCACCGTACCTTAAATTCCTCGCGTGGAGTTGTTTATACACGCTCCCTCGATGGATTGTCTGACGAAGAAATTCAGCACTACCTGTCTGACCAGGGCGTAACGGCTGTTCATAGAGTTACGAAAAGGGTTGACACGAACATCATTCCAACCCGCACTGTCTTCTTGACATTTGACAGAGTTCAACTCCCATCGAAAATCAAAGCAGGCTATGAGATAATTTCCGTTCGCCCTTACGTCCCAAACCCTACGCGTTGCTATCGATGTCAGCGGTTCAGTCACACCAGCCAGTCCTGTTCCAATCCGGCCAAATGTGTTACGTGTGGCAAGGATGCCCATGAGGGTGCTTGTCCACCTCCATCCCCTCGCTGCATCAACTGTATGGGTGACCACGCTGCTTCCTCTCGAGATTGCCCCGTTTTTAAGGACGAAAAGCTCATCCAGGAAATAAGAGTGAAGGAAAAGGTGTCGACCTTTGCTGCTCGAAAATTATTTGCCAGTCGACAGCCCATCGTGCCTCAGACAGGAAAATACAGCACTGTCCTTGCTTCTCCTCAGCCAACAAAGGAGGCGGCCACGCAGACTTGCGACCTCACCTTTAGTACCACGGTCGTCAGATCGGCCAGCGCAAAGATCGCCCGTTCAACCTCACCACTTTCGCCTGCCCACTCTATGGCACACTCTTCGTCGGGTTCTGCTAAATCTCGAGCCCAAAAGTCCGACGCCAAGTCTTCGAAAAAAGAGCATACTCGTGAAGAGTTTTTTACGTACCGCAACTTCACAACCATCAGTTCCTCCTTCATCTAAACATCATACTTCCAAGAAGGCTACAAAGAAACCCAGTTCCTCTCCTTCTCCGCCAAGGCGTGTCCCATCTACAGCACCACCTGGCGGAAATCGCCCTCGGCCGTTTTCTGTGTCGCCGAGGCGCACTGCTGGTGGCCGGTCAACCGGCCGATCGCTGGTGGCTGGAGCTGCTCCTGACCAGCCTATGGATCAGGATCTTCTGCCTTCGGCTGAATGCCATTCCATGCTCTCGGTCGCAAGCTCTGAGCAGTCGTTGAGTTGACAGCACCCTTGGTCACATTCCTCCATTTTCTGTTCACCCTATGTCCATTATCCACTGGAATATCCGCGGCATTCGAGCCAATCGGGATGAATTGTTGATCCTCTTACGATCCTACTCGCCGGTCATCTTCTGTCTTCAGGAAACAAAGCTGCGTCCCCATGACCGCTTTGTTCTCCCTCATTTTCAGTCCGTCCGATATGACCTCCCCTCTGTTGAAGGCACTCCAGCCCATGGAGGACTCATGATTCTTCTCCATGATACTCTCCATTATCACCCAATCCCCTTAAACAGTTCCTTCCAAGCTGTCGCCGTCCGTCTTTCGCTTTCTGGATACACGTTCTCTCTTTGTACTGTATACATTCCATCGTCCACACCAATGGCACGAGCTGATCTCCTTCATCTTCTTGGTCAGCTTCCACCCCCCTATTTGCTGGTTGGGGACTTCAATGCCCACCACCCGCTTTGGGGATCTCCACATCCTTGTCCACGTGGCTCACTATTGCTCGACGTCTTCCACCAAGCGGATCTAGTTTGCCTCAACACTGGGGTCCCCACATTTTTGTCTGCCTCCACGACAAATTTATCTCATTTGGACCTTGCGGTCGGTACTGTTCCGCTAGCTGGGCGCTTCGAATGGTTCGCCCTTGATGATACACACTCGAGTGACCACTTTACATGTGTCCTTAGACTGCAGCCTCAACTGCCATATATGCGCTCGCGACGCTGGAAGTTTGCCCAAGCCGATTGGACACTTTTTTCGTCTCTCGCGACGTTCGATGACCGTCGCTTTCCCAGCGTCGACGATGAGGTCACACATATTACCGACGTTATTCTTACAGCTGCGGAACGTTCAATACCACGCACCTCCGAATTGCCCCGGCGCCCCCCAGTTCCTTGGTGGAACGAGGCATGCCGTGACGCAATACGTGAGCGGCGACGTGCTCTTCGCATTTTCCGTCACCATCCTACTTTGGCCAACTGTATCCGATATAAGCAGCTCCGTGCGCGATGCCGTCGCGTCATCCGCGATAGCAAGAAGGCAAGCTGGAAATTCTTTATTAGTTCATTTAACACCTTCACTCCCTCCTCGGAAGTTTGGAGTCGGCTTCGACGGTTCTCAGGCGCGCCTAGTTTCTCCCCGGTCTCTGGGCTCACTGTCGCGCATGATACCTTAGTGGACCCCGTCGCAATTTCTAACTCATTGGGTCAGCACTTTGCTGAGATTTCGAGCTCTTCAAATTACCCGCCAGCGCTTCTCCCGAAGAAACGTGCAGCGGAAGTGCGACATCTTGCTTTCTCCTCTCAAAATCACGAAAGCTACAATACTGTTTTCTCCATGCGGGAACTCCAACATGCCCTCTCTTCTTCTCGCTCCTCCGCCCCAGGACCGGATGGTATCCATGTCCAAATGTTGCTGCATTTATCAACCCATAGTCTGCGTTACCTCCTTCGCCTTTATAATCGAATTTGGACCGACAGTACCTTTCCCAGACGATGGCGGGAAGCTATTGTCGTTCCCGTTCCGAAACCTGGAAAGGACAAACATCTCCCCTCTAGCTATCGCCCCATTTCTCTCACGAGTAGTGTCTGTAAGGTTTTGGAGCGTATGGTCAATTACCGTTTAGCTTGGTGGCTGGAATCCCGCAGTCTTTTAACACCAGCCCAATGCGGATTCCGAAAGCATCGTTCTGCAGTTGACCATCTTGTTGCTCTCTCCACATACATCATGAACAATTTTCTCCGGAAACGCCAAACAGTAGCTATATTTTTTGATCTGGAGAGAGCATACGATACCTGTTGGAGGACAGGCATCCTCCGCACACTGTTCTCTTGGGGCTTTCGAGGCCGGCTGCCCCTTTTTCTTCACGAATTTATGGCAGAGCGCACATTTAGGGTGCGGGTGAACACTACTCTCTCCCGTACTTTCTCCCAAGAAAACGGGGTACCCCAGGGCTCCGTGCTGAGTGTTGTACTGTTTGCCATCGCCATAAATCCAATTATGGATTGTCTCCTTCCTGATGTCTTGGGCTCCCTCTTTGTGGACGATTTTGCGATCTACTACAGCTCTCAACGGACCAGCCTTCTTGAACGACGTCTTCAAGGATGTCTCGATCGCCTCCACTCGTGGAGCATCGAAACCGGCTTCCGTTTCTCACCCAGTAAGACCGTTTGTGTTAATTTTTGGCGACGTAAGGAGTTTCTTCCGCCCTCCTTACATCTAGGTCCTGTCAACCTTCCGTTTTCAGACGTCGCTAAATTCTTGGGTCTTATGTTTGACAGAAAACTGTGCTGGTCCTCCCACGTTTCTTATCTTTCGGCTCGCTGTCTGCGATCCCATAACACCCTCCGTGTCCTGAATGGTACCTCCTGGGGAGCGGACCGAGTGGTCCTTCTCCGCCTCTATCGCGCCTTAGTGCGCTCGAAATTGGACTATGGAAGCATAGTCTACTCCTCTGCTCGGCCGTCTATTCTTCGGCGTCTCGACTCTATCCACCACCGTGGATTACGTTTAGTGTCTGGAGCTTTTTACACTAGCCCTGTGGAAAGCCTTTATGCTGAGACTGCTGAACCTCCGCTGTCCAATCGGCGAGCAGTCCTCCTGAGTCGTTATGCTAGCCATCTGTCTTCCATGCCTGCTAATCCAGCCCATGACCTTTTTTTCGACGCCTCCTTTGATGTAGGGTATGCAGGCCGCTCCTCCTCCCTACTACCACCAGGAGTCCGCTTCCGTCAACTGCTCCATTCTCTTTCCTTCCGCTTTCCTAAAACCTTCTTGACAACTTGGGGTACAGCACCGCCTTGGCTCCGTCCCCGGATCTGCCTGCTCCGTGACCTTTGTCAATTTCCCAAGGATGGTACCCCTACACTTGTTTATCGTCGGGCATTTGCTGCTCTATGTGCACAAATGACGGACGCCACATTTATTTACACCGACGGCTCGAAAACATCGTTAGGTGTAGGGAGTGCCTATATTGTTGGCGACACCCCAAATCACTTTCGGCTTCCCGACCAGTGTTCGGTTTATACTGCGGAGCTTTACACTG
Source organism: Schistocerca nitens (assembly GCF_023898315.1). Lineage (NCBI taxonomy): Eukaryota > Metazoa > Arthropoda > Insecta > Orthoptera > Acrididae > Schistocerca > Schistocerca nitens. The sequence continues at coordinate 390,012,497 of NC_064617.1, forward strand.
TCCTCCAGGCTGTCCACTACATCCGCCGCCATCAGCGGATACAGTACGTAATCTGCTCGGATTCTCTCAGCTCTCTCCTTAGTCTCCAAGCTCTTTACCCTGTGCACCCTCTGGTCCACCGGATTCAGGACTGTCTGCGCTTGCTCCACCTGGGAGGCATCTCAGTGGCGTTCCTCTGGCTCCCGGGACACGCTGGTATCTGTGGGAATGAGGCGGCCGATATAGCGGCCAAGGCTGCCGTCTCTCTTCCTCGGCCAGCTATTCAGTCGCTTCCCTTCACCGATCTACGGAGCGGTTTATGTCGCAAAGTTGCTCAATTATGGCATGCACATTGGTCAACACTTCCCCGTAATAAATTGCGGGAAGTGAAAGCCCTTCCTTGCGCTTGGACCTCTTCCTCCCGAACGCGTCGTCGGGAGGAGGTAATTTTAGCTAGACTCCGGATAGGGCACTGTCTTTTTAGCCATCGACATCTTTTAAGCGGTGATCCTCCCCCACTCTGTCCCCACTGCTCTCAGCTGTGGACGGTCAGACACCTTTTAATTGAATGCCCCTATTTTAATCCGTTACGCTCCCGTCTACAGCTATCGCCTGATCTATCGTCGATTTTAGCAGATGACACGCGCTCAGCCGACCGCGTTCTCCAGTTTATTAGTGACAGTGAAATGACGTCAGTCATTTGAAGCCATTTTGGGGACAACCACCCCTTTCTGTAGTGGATTTTTAAGTATTCCTTCTGCTTTTAGTTTCTCCAATTTTATGACTTTGTTCCCATTGCTGCTGGTTTTCAATTTTGGTTTTTTACTGTTTCTTAAGTCACGGGCTGGGCGCTTATGACCATAGAAGTTTTGCGCCCTAAAACCAAAAAAAAAAAAAAAAACTAAAAATTGCTGTAATTTAGTTTTGAGTAATTTACTCAAGACATTGTCAGTTGGGCATGTTCTCTATAGTTATTAATTGGTTGTAGGAGATACAATCATTTCATCACAAATTATGGAAAATTGTTGTTTGAAGGTAACCATTATCTCATCAAGAGCTACTCACAACCTGCCTTTTTAGAGACACTTGGAAAATGTTCATCGAAGGTCTTTACAGCACCCCAATTACCCCTAATTTCTTTGTGATTAAAATTAAGGACAGTATTGAAGGGCTTGCTGACTGACTGTCCCACGTATTACACTACACATAATTTTGGTTATCTTACACAACTGACTAATTTTGTCCTGTAAACAAGTACGTATGAGCATTCACTTTGTTTAGAATTTTGCAGTAGTTTCTGTAGCTCACTTTATCTGCGTTGATAATTAAGAAATCCACATTGTCCTAGCCAAAGACATGCCCTGATGTTACAGTCTAAACTGCATTCATAAAAAAAAAAAAAATTTAAAAATGTTGAAGTATTTTTGTTTGAACAGCTCTATGACACTGTAACCTTAACATGCTACACAGTATCTAAGATACTAGTGTGCCCTATTTTAGAGTACTGTTCCAGCATTTTGAGTCCTTATGAAGTAAGCATGGGAGAAATGCAGACATATTCTGCTAGGACTGTTGCAGGTTACTTCATCCCACACAAAAGTGTAATGGGGGTGCTTAGGGAGCTACAGGGGAATCTTTTGGAAGAAACATGACATTGTCATCACAAAAATCTGTTGACTGAATTTGGAGAACACATGTCCGAGATAGACCGTGCAGCAATTCTTCTTCCTCCCAAGTGTAGTTCATAGTGGGATCATGAGCATCAAATAAGAGAGAGCAGGAGACATATAATAGTCTGCAGACACTCATTTTTTCCTCATTTCATTAACAAATGAAACAGTACAAGGATGGACACACTGGTATCAATTATATTTCCATCGAGCCCTATGCAACAGGTTTTAAAGTATTTATTTAGGTTGATAAATGTATACACTGTTCATCATAGGGTGTAATGCAATGTTTATTTAATTGTGCAATTAGTTAATTTCGGCTGACCATCATTGTCAACCACATTTGTAACATCTGAATTTCATGTCCTTTTCAAATCACTTTTAATTAAAAGTAAAAGGTCTCCATATTCTGTCATTTTATGAAAGAATCCACACTACGTGACATCTTTTAAGATCATACTGTGAAATACAGATGTTACAAATATGCTTGACAATGGCGCTTAGTCTAAATTATCTAACTGCGCGATTAAATAAACATCACATTACAGTTTACCATGGATCATGTGTATGTTTTTAAAGCATCTGGAAGCTGTGGATCCCCACAAATAAAAAATTTTATTTATTTAAGTGTTGTAGACATAAAAATATGTGAGTCCAAAGACATCTTGAAGATAGTGGAAACACAAGGTAACCTCTAACAAGAGGACAATGATTGATATTTGCAGATTCAGTCTTTTTGTTCAGTTTTGAATAAATTTTTGAACATGTTTTCCAATGCTTCTTTGTAATATCACTTAGTCATATGGACATTTGGTTCATCTCTATGCATGTCACTTTCCAAAATTTATATCAATAATGTGTTTGGAAAGACAAGAATGTCTGTGCCGCCGCCCCCCCCCCCCCTCACACACACACACACACACACACACACACACACACACACACACACACACACACACACACACACGCTCGCTCGCGATTAAAACCGAGTTTGATATGGCTGAACCTCTAAAGATGTTTTTATGTTTTATTCATTTCAGAAAAATATATGCAGTTGAACGTGATCTGAAAAGATATGACATACTGAAGAATACAGTAAAATTATCTGGTGCCACATGTGTCGAAACCCTGCTTGGTGATTCGCTGAGCATAAGCAGCAGTGACGTTCCTGGTGTAGAGTATATTCTTGTTGATCCATCATGTTCTGGTTCAGGTAAGATGAGTATAAGTATTGATTAAGTGTCATCTTTGTATCAAAAGGGGACTTCATTTTCGAAAACTAAAATCTAAAGATGACAGAATGGCTGACTGGTGTCTACCTTCAAAATGTGAAATTTCAGTATTACTAATAGACACATTTTATTGTTTAAATGTTGTCACACATAATGAGGTTGAAAGGTCTCACACGGAACCAGATTTCATTGTGTATGGGGAAACTTAGACAAACTGGTACGGGTTGACCTGTCCAATTGCATATTCATTAGGTCAAAATATGCTGTGCTGAGCCATTGAAGGCAGGCTCTGTTAAACTCTTGACTGTAATACTAGATTCTCCATGTCTCTCATATTGACTCCTGTTTCATCTTCTGTCGCATAATCAGACAGTTCCTCCCCCTCGTAGAAGCCTTCGATGTACACTTTTTCCCAGCCTCCTATGCATTTAATGACTGAATTCCACTTTCACTTTCAATGTAGGCACTTTTTGATTTTAATTCAGGGTTTATATACCCTGGGAAATCCAGGAAAAATGTGAGGAGCTTTTCATGTTGGAAACACATGGGAGTATTTTAGAATTCCATGAACTTTTCATTATTTTAATTTTCAGTTAAATTTTTGTAATTTTGACTGGTAAGAACTAATACCCTTACAGAGAATTTTACTTTAAGCCTTTACTACAGAATAATACTGCACCAATAAATATAAACAAAACAACACCAAAATAAAACCTCCGTTGGAAAGAAAATGCGCCATTTATAACATCAAAACACAGTGCACACCCAAGTGCCTGTCAACAGCAAACTGTGTCAAATGCATTAGGATGAAGACTATGCAGTAGTTTGTAATAAAACTGCTTTTTATGAGTGTAACATCACAACTATTTAAATTTCTAGCAGGTCGCAGGAAAATATGTTGAATAGTTGTTTGAGAGGCATTACTTTCAAAAGTAAATTTCTTTCTATGCAAGGTGAATTATGCATGGGTCAGTATGTGCAATGAATTTCTTAAATCACAGAGCACTTTATGCTCATTCAAAACTTAACGTTTTGACGACCAGCCACTCAGAACAATTTCAGAGCCAGAAGACCAGCCGTTACGTCATTATTTAAAATTTTAATGATACATTTGTGTTAGATGTTTCTTAAAGGATACCATACACTAAAAAAGACCACACTTCAAGCTTAGTTTCTCATATTTATTTTAGTTCTGTCATAGATTACAGACTATGCAATAACAATTGCAGATAGTGTAATTAGCCTTCAAAAAAATTGTGAGGTGAGTTCTTGAGCAATTTCAAACATAACCAGCTTTTCTGTGGAAAAGTCGAGGTGCCTAATGGAACATGTATTCATCCAGGTAACCCATGAAATGTGCGGTGCACAGCACTGAAATTTTTAATCCTGCTTTGCTATTAGGATCCCACCTAGCAACACCTCAGGGAAATAAAATGTTTGATGACCAATGTTATATGCAAAAGCTAAGCTTTTTCTTGTAACTATACTGTACAAATATTAATTTAAACCATTAAATTTTCCTAATTGTATTTTCACACTACTTAAGAATGATGTTGCTATTGGTTGGTTGCACACTTTTATTTGGGTCTGGAACAGAGGATGCTGGGAGCAGAAGCTTCTGATTGGCTCATGTACATTGGCTGCTGAGACAAACCTCACCTGCTTTTCCCAAAGCAGCCAGCTTATAGGATATAAAAGAAACGAACATATAATGAATTAATCTGACACACAAGTGACACAGAAGTTTATGACAAGTCATAGAAGGGCCAGGTACAGCCTCTTCACTTATTTTTGTAAATAATATTAACAATCACTACACACAGCAGTGCACTTGGCTGAAGACTAGAGTCACACTGGCTACTTACTGTTAAGGAGCACAATATTTTTACGTAGCTAAGGTTGGCAATGAGTGAAAGTATTTCAGAGTGGTACAAAGACAGCCAATTTCCACTGATCGAAGAGGGCCAACTAAAAGTGTACGACCTAGAGATCATATGTCCTATGCTCTGAATATATGCTGTCGTTGGCTGGTGACATCACGTGACATGAACTATAATCGGCTGGCAAAAGTGCATCATGCAGCACGATCTCAATTTCAGTACTTCAGAAGCTACCGTGCTGTACTTGGTGGAATTTGTATATATATAATTTTGTAATGTGAAAATACGCAATTTACATGTTGCCGTGCATCAAAAGATCTTTTCAAAACTCTTTGTGTTCGCTGGATTTCATTTCCAAAAGTGCAGGGAAGTTCTGTGCTGTTGTGAAAAACATTTACCATTCAAAGAATTGATAAGTTAATTACAGCTCTGAGAGAAAATATATTGTCACGTAACATAGAAAAAGCATATTTTCACCCAGGAAAAAGTGAATTTGTAACTGAGAAATATCCAGAATTTTTTTTCTTGTCCAGTTATACACCCTGTAATTTCACCAAAACTTGTTTTGACTTTCCTATATGCTGAACAAGCTTTTCTTAGGACCATTTTATTTCCGATTTATTAGAAATTTTCCTGTAGCTGTTTTGCTTTGACTTTCCTTCTCTTCCTATTTGTTTCATTCCTAAGTGACGTACGTTGCTGTTTTCCTGTCCTAAATGTTTTGAATTTTGTGAGTTTGTCTCTGTTTTTCAGACTAGTTTGCCTTTATTGCATAACTCCTTTCAGTCCGAAATCAGCATTGTCAGATTACATAAAGAATGACATGTTTAACTGAGCAGAATACTGCTTTGCAAGTTACAGGAAAGATTGTGAGCAGAAACAGCTTGTTTAAACTTCATAGGTGGAAGTTGCCCTGTAATGCATTTTTCATTCCTGTAATCCCGCTGGCCTCAATCTCTCTTGGACCCCATATCCACACCCACACCCACCCCTACCCCCGACCGAGCGAGGTGGCACAGTGGTTAGACACTGGACTCGCATTCGGGAGGATGACGGTTCAGTCCCGCGTCCGGCCATCCTGATTTAGGTTTTCTGTGATTTCCCTAAATCTCTCCAGGCAAATGCTGGGATGGTTCCTTTGAAAAGGGCACGGCCGACTTCCTTCCCCATCCTTCCCTAATCCGATGAGACCAATGACCTTGCTGTCTGGTCTCCTTCCCCAAAACAACCCTACCCCCACCCCCACCACCATCCTTCAACCTGCCCCAGGATCTAACTTGATTTGTACTGGACCTACATCTTCTTCTCCACGATTTCCAATTTCTCTGCTCTGTCATCCACTTCAAGTTCACTCCTCCACGTCGTCATGTGCTATACCAACTCACTGGTACTGGTGCTTGTGTTGCATTCCTATCCTGTGCACCTGCTACTTCCCCCTCCTGTGTTCCTATCTTGTGCACTCGCTGCCTCCCTCTTAGCAGTTAGCCACCCTTCCCCAACACTCCCTCCCACCCCTTACCTCGTTTGTCCCCTGACCCACTCCACCCATCAGTCTTTCACCCCAGTCAACCTTCAGAACTGCAGATGGCATAAGGTAGTCATACAGGTGTGTGTTGGGGGAGGGGGATGGCACACGATGTACTCTTCCTCGAGGTAGAATTATTCGAAAGTTAGCATAATTTTCAGTCTAGTTCATGTGCCTGGCATCAACTCAGTGCCCCTGATGATTGTTGTATCTTGTATTTATGGATACATAAGCTAATTTCAGCACCTAAACAGAAATATGCAGTACCAAATTTATTAGCACTCTTTCTTGCATGAGTTGTGGGTTTATTTTTTGTATGTAGCGATACCATTATTTACTTAAACCTTTATTGCTTGTGAACAAATGAATGAAACATCACTTAAATTGCATTTGAGTAATGTATCTATATATAAAGAAGCCAGTACATTCAAAGACCATTATAAACACTGCACAGCTGTTGACCAGTTAACACTCCTGTGTAGTACCTAAATGCTCTCTGGATGATGGTGCACACACTCATTTGTTTTTACTGTAATACAGGCTTTAGAAGTGATCATTAAAATGTAGATGTTACTTCCTCACACTATCTGTTCTAAACTCTTCATTTAATTTGTGTTAATGAGAACAAACAAGTCAACTTATTGAGATCTAAAGAGGAACTGTTCATGTTAGTGCATTACTACTTATCTGTGTGGTTGTTTTTACTTTATGGTGTGACAATTTTCTTCAAAATTGATTGGCTAGGTAGGAGTTGTTGTTTTTCTCTGGAAGTGAAAAATGCCCGAGGTTCTGTGTAAGCTCTCAGAAAACAACACACAGAAAAGTTTGAGCAGCAGTTAAATGGATTCTACTTTGTAGACAGCCATCACTAATTGAACGTATTTGGTAAATACACTAATTACATTATCATTCTCAACTCTTTCGAGCCAGAACCATGATGAATCCACATTTTCAGATGTAGCTCAAGAAATAATCTGTAGTAAACTTATTGACCACAGCCACGAAATTTATTGACAGCCAGCTGAAGTTTGTCACATTGTAACAACACTGTTCAAAATTAAACTCGGTGACAAACAGCTTCTTTGGAATGCAAGTAGCCTTTTTTGTTTGTTGTGAAACCTCATATTCTTCATCCTGTATTGTAAACCCTCAGTGTCAATGAATCTTAATGTACAAAGTTGTTTATGTTGCTGTGGGCATATTTTAAAAAAATCACCAAGCCTTCTCTTATATCTCATTCCAGCACTCACATTATTTTCTCAGTTAATCTTATTTTGGTCATCTGCTGCTGTTATTATTTACCAGATAGATGTTTCAATAGTTATCCACTTATCCCTGATTAAAACAAGTAAGGGGCAACACAGAAGAAAATAGTTAATTTTAACTATTTGGGAAACAGCATGACTTTTCGCTGTTAGAACTTCAGTGAAAATTCACTGAATTTATATTTGTCATCTTACATTACCATCTGTATCTTCATTTGAGAGAAATGTACAACCAACTATTGATAGCCTCCAAAAGCAGCACTGGAGGTAAGTATGGATGTATTTGACGAGCCAAACAAAACAATTTCTATTCCCTTGAATGAGCTTTGAAAATATGAGAGTAAGTCAAAAATTATCCAGGCTTTCTCTATGACTGGGGACCTGAGAAAATTCACATTTTGCAATAAATGTGAATATAGGAACAAAATATGTTTCAAAATGTAAAAACCCAAAATTACTCGATAGACGTTATTTCATTGTGAAATCAGTTTTCAGTTACTGGTATTGCATATTATCTGGTGAAGCTCAATTTGAAAAGATAATTTGTGTAAGAATGTGTTTGCAAACAAAAAGGTACATGAACACAAGGCATCAGTGCGCTCTGTGCTCAGGCACCATGCAATCATGAGTGGTTGAATTGTCTGTGTAAAATACATGCCACATAATGCAACATAGTACTCAGCTGTGGGACCTAGAATCTTAGAACAAAGAAAAGTGTACATTTTTTTACTATTTAAAGTTCAAAAATTGTTATAATATGGACACATTTAACATGACAGTTTTAGGAATCAGGTGTTTTGAACAGCAGGTCAAATAGCAGCAGAGGTTGGACCTGAAATGTCTTGTTGATCGTGCAAACCTCAACATGTAATTGCACAGTAGCCATTAGTGATTGCTTTGTGTTGTGCCTTGATCATTGTTTTCTTTTCTTATTTTGAAGTTAGTTCATCAAGGAGTTTAATTATGACCATCACAACACCAGAAGGGATTGATAATCCCTGTGACCATATGTCTGTTCTGCTTTCATAAAAATGCTGAGATGGGGAGGCAGGAATTTTTCCCTGCACCACTCCTCTCCCCTCTGGCAGTCATAATTCTAGTTTGTTTACACTCGCAGCTGACTGGCAGATTATAATGTCTGCATTTTAGCAACAGAAAAAGAAAACCATTAATGTATTGTGACCAAGCCAAAATTCTTCCCAGGGTGCAAGTAATAGTTATTTTTGGTTGTTGGTTCTAGCTTTAGTTTTGTCAAGTGTGGGTCACATGGCTATGAATGTTCACAAAAGGGTGACATCAGTATTCTGCAGATTCTCAGCAGTTTAGACTAACCATCTTCAACAGAATAATCACAGAAAATGAGTTGTGGGTTCATCACTATAAACCAGAATTAAAATTAAAGAAGGGTGGCACATATGGTCATAGATTTGTATGACACACAGAAGAGCATGGTGAAAATTTTGAGAACATAAACTGTCAGGTACTTGGAGATAGACATCAACTATCCTGTGGAAGTCCACTTAAAAATTTTCAAGAACTGCTGTTAAGTGAGGAATCTAGGAATATACTACAGCCCTCTACATATTGTTCCTTTAGGAATCACGAAGACAATAGTGAACTATGTTTGGTGTGCACAGCTGTGTTTAAGCAGTAATTCTTCTTGCATTCCACACACAGATGGAAAGGGAAGACTTCTTAATACAGCTTAGATCATAAATACCCTCTGCCATTCACTTCAGTGTGGTTTTGAAGAGTGGGAATGTTGAGGTAGATGTAGATGTGTTAGAGCATGCAGTGGAAATATTTAGAAATGCAAACTAAGCTGCTACTTGTTATAGGAATGAGATTGGCAAAGAGTTCTGTTTATAGAACAAGATAAAAGAATGGATGTACTGTACTGTAGACCAATATGCTTAGTATCCATCTGTTGTAGATTCAAAGAGCAAATTATAAATTTGGACGTTCTGAGGATCTTGGAAGACAAAAGCGTATCTCCAAGAATCAGCACAGGTTCAGCAATAATCATTCATGTTAAACATAACTTGCTTATTTCACACACAATATCAATTCAGACCTCACATAAAGATAAGTGTTTAATTGTGTAACAGCAATTAATTAAGGCAATAGTATATCATAAATAAGTAAATTAATATCTATTGTAAGCCATCAATTGGAGGTTACACATTTATTTGCGTATTTTTCAGAAAAGAAAACATTTCATAGGTGTGAATTTTGGACTAGGTTTGTTTACGTTATCATATACTGTAAGTTATGTGATTATTTCAGTAAAATACAGTTTGTGTTGTTAGTTTAGTCTTACACACTATCCATTTGATTCCCTAGTAAGTAGCCGAAGTGCAAAGTTTGGACCTCGGGCATGGATGTGTGTGATGTTCTTAGGTTAGTTAGGTTTAAGTAGTTTTAAGTTCTAGGGGAGTGATGACCTCAGCAGTTAAGTCCCATAGTGCTCAGAGCCATTTTTTGAAAAGTTTTGGAATAAGTGAAAATTGCATATAGTGTAGGCTCAGCTAATTGTTTACTTTTGTGTAGTTACGTAGTTTCTATTTCTCTGGAAATTTTGAATTAGAATCCAAACTTTAGGCCTATACTTTCTAAGAAATTTTATATATTAATTGAATAGTCTAGGAAGATATTCTTGGTTTATTTAGACTAAAGGTAAAATTTGTTTGCCATGAGTGAGAAATGTATTACTTGCCATAGGATCGATAGTTCTTGGGTATGGTGTGAGGGTTGTTACAGTTTCTTTCATATGGATGACTGTAGTGGTGTGGGAATTGGGGAAAAAACAAGGCTCATTGGTTGTGTACAATCTGCTGTAGAGATAGGAAGATAGTGGGACAAGAGGAGAAAATTGCTGCTCTTCAGGTGGAACTAGATAAGACAAAACAAGATCTGGAAAGATTAAGAGGTGAGAAGGGAAAAGAGTGTGGGATGTGACAACAGGCTACAGAAGAAATAGGAATATGATTTCTTCAGACAGGTTTGTTGTCAGTGTAGAAAACAGGTTTGATCTGCTGTCACAGTGGGAAACTGATGAGCCACAAGTAGATGTAGTACTAGGTAGGACACAGCGAACTTTCAAAAAGTGTTTGAGAAATAAGAAATCAGAAATAGTTGTGAAGAAGAAGAAGAAGAAGAAGAAGAAGAGGAAAGTTGTGTTGTTAGGTAGTTCACATGGTAGAGGTGTTGGCCAACTGTTGCAGGATGAAGTAGGTTACCAGCTCATGAGGCTGTTTTACCTAGTGCAAGTCTGGGTCAGGTGATAGAGGATGTAGGTTCACTTTGCAAAGACTTCACAAAGGAAGACACCATGGTAATAGTAGGTGCAGTGGGCAGCAGCATAGACAGGGACCCTAGTTTTCAGTTGAGCGTGACCGGGTAAAGATGGCGTCAGCAACGAGACATAGCGGTGTTGGACTTGTATCAGTCCAGAGGTGCCATGACCAGCCCCATTTAAACTCTTGTGTTAGGAGAGTTAATTTAGAGGAGGAACAACTGCTTGGCTCAGGTCTAGGGTCTCATATCATTGTGGGACTGCACTAGGCATGGCCTTCACCTCAACAGGAAAGGGAAGGGAAAACTGTCTGTCTAGTAGCAAATAACTTAAGTGAGGGCACTATCACAACTGGTAACATACCTGTGGTACAGTACAGGTGATGTGACAGAACAGCAGTTTTTTCAGGGTAGGGTGACGGGCTGAAAATGACATTCATATTGATAAAACAGGCAGCCAGAAAGCAAATTTTAATGTACACAATTCATGCAAACAGCCCCTTATTGAAACTGGAGATATTCAAAAATTGACAGAAAAATTAGATTTATCCAGTTGTAATCCAGACAGTGCACAAAATCAGTTATCCTTATTGCATCAGAGTATCCAAGGATTAAGGGGTAAGCTTAATGAGTTACTTATTTGTGTGGAAGAATTAGAATTGAGCAAACCGGTTGATATAATCTTCCTCTCTAAACATCATGTGTTAAATGTTACAGGATGCAAGTTAGCTTCTTACTTTTGCAGAGAAAATGTGGAATAAGGAGGAGTTGCCACATTTATCAGAAACTATTTTGACTTCAAGAATATTGATATTAATAAATTTTGCTCAGAGCAGCACTTAGAAGCTTGTGCAACAGAAGTAGTATTTCATAATGGAAAAATGTCATATCAAAAAACCAATATCAAATGGACTACCTGATCATGACATGCAGCATCTTTCGTTAAATGTTGAAACTTGTGAGGATAAAAAATCTATTAAATCTGAGCACAGAAGGGTAATAAATCAGTCAAAAATTGAGAATATTTAGAGATTCCTCAAAGACATGAACTGGATAGATATTTCTGACTAAAACAGAAAATACAGAGCATTCATTAATAAAGTTGCTTCCACTTTTGAAAATTGTTTTCCCCTAAAGGTAACTCAAGTCAAACAGAAGTCAAAAAATAAACCATGTATTACACAAGGAATAAAGATATGTGGGACAAAAAGGAGATTGTACCTACTACCTAGTAACAGCTCTGATGTTAGCATTGTAAAAAGTTGCAAAGAATACTGCAAAATATTGAAGCATGTGATCCAGAAATAAAGCATCAGTATTATGAGAAAAAGATTATTGTATCAGGCAACAAAATAAAAACTGTATGGGATATAATGAAGAAGAAATTAAAAGAATTTCTGAATGACAACTCCTTCTACTACATAGAGGAATTTTTAGATATAAATTAAGAAAAAAATATTAAAAAAATAAAAATAAAAAAATAAAGAAAAACAAAAAAACACAAAAAATAAAGTTGTTATATTAACTTAAGTATGTTGTTAAATTAACCTAATTATGTCATGTATTGGAAAATTCGACTCGTTCCACATCATTACGAAATATCATATTCATGATCCATGGAACTAGTATTAATCTAATCTAATCTAATCTACAGAGACAGGTGGGCTCTAAAAATAAATGAGTTATTGGTAACAAGTGCATGTAGTGTTTCAAACCTCTTAAACAAGTGCTTTGTTTGTGTTACTGACAGCTTGGGGTTATCAGGTTCGGTAAACAGTGCAATGGAATATCCAACACCACTCTAAACAAGTAACTTCAGTCAAATGGAAGTCACACTCATGTCTCCCAAAGAAATAGCATGCATCATAAAATCCTTAAAATCTAACTGTCCTAGTTATTATGATTACATATCAATGAAGTTAATCAAAAAGTGCTTATGTGAGTTGAATTCTATCTGAAGTTATTTCTATAATCAATCTCTTACTAGCAGAACATTTCCAGGCTGGCTAAAATATGCTGAAGTTAAGCCTCTTTACAAGAAGCAAGGTAAAGAGATACCATCAAACTATCGACCAGTTTCACTTTTACTGGATTTTTTCCAAATATATTTGAAAAGATTGTGTTCAAGCATCTCCTTAGGCACTTGACTACAAATGGTACATTCTCCATTTCACAGTTTGTGTTCATTACGGCTTCTGATACAGGACAGCTTTCTACACGTACAGTGAGAATGTACTTAATTCACTGGATAACAAAACTGACCTGTCAGAAACCTTTGACTGTGTGAATCACAGCATTCTCTTCAGTAAATCAAAATATTATGGTTTCACCAGCAGTGCTGTGAAATGGTTCGATTCTTACCTAACTAACAGGAAACAAAGGTGGCGGTGGTGGTGGTTGTGAAATATCTGTGCAGCAAGCTGTCAGTCTTCGTCTGATTGGGAATTAATTACGTGCGGTGTTCCTCGAGGTTCCATCTTGGGTCTCTTGCTTTTTCTTGTGTACATTAATGACCTCTCGTCTGTTATATTGCCAGATGCCAAGTTTGTTTTGTTAGCAGATGGTACAAACACTGCAATAAGTATCAAGTCATGTACATTTAGAAATGACTGCTACTTAAAATTTCACTGACTTTAATAAATGATTTAAAGCTTATTCACTGTCATTAAACTTTGAAAAGACTGACTATATGCAGTTCAAAGCCTGTCAGAGATTTCCTTCCAGCATTTGTATAACATATGAAGACATGCAAATCAAAGAGGTTGACAGTGTTAAATTTCTGGGGTTACAACTCAATAATAATAAATCCAGTTGGGAAGGGCATACCACAGAATTGCTGAAGCACCTAAACAAGTCTGTATTTGCAGTGAGAATGATGACAGGTGTAGGAGCTATAAATATAAAGAAATTTGCATACTTTCATTGTATTATGTCATACAGGATCATATTCTGGGCTAACTTGTCAAACTGAGCAAAAGTTTTCAGCATACAAAAGCATATAATAAGACTCATTTGTGGTGCAAATACAAGAACATAATGTAGAAACCTGTTCAAGGAACTTTGGTTATAACCACTGCTTCTCAGTTTATTTATTCCGCAATGAAATTTGTTGCAAGTAATATATCTCTATTTCCAACCAATAGCTCATAACGTAATATCAATACTAGGAATAAGAACAATCTACATAAAGACCAAAAATCACTTACCTTCATCCAAAAAGGGGCCCAGTATTCAGGCACACACATTTTCGATAAATTGCGAGCAACCATTAAAACAGTTTAAACAGAATTTGGAAGACTTTTTTATACACAGCTCCTTGTACTCCATAGATGAATATCTTAACAGGGACTGTTAGACCAGCTTAAGTAAAAATGTCTGGTAGATTTCAATCTTGACAGCGCTTGGTCACAACAGTCCAGATTAGGTATTTTGTGTGTGATAAACTTATTAAAAGTGCATAACTATGTTTCATTCTGACAGTGTATTAATTCTGTAAATATTATCAGTTCCAGTTTACTGTAATGTACTCACCTATTTTGACAATCTCCTGACAGATTATCGGGGTAGTGAGTATTATATTCAAATGTTTTTGCTTTTTATTTTATACTTTCTGAGTTATTCCACACCCTCTCATTTTTGGGTCTATGGTATGAAAACTGAATCAAGTTTAACTAATCTAATCTAATTAATGTAGCATACAATAGGTGCAGATCACTAGGTAGATTCCACCTTCCTAGATTTCTGAAACACAGTCAGCACCTCATCACATAGTTGATTGATAAAAATTTGCAAATAAGTGAAAGCCTTGAACAATTTTTTGCTAGTAGAAATCAGTATATTATATTGGATGGCAAATATTCAACAGAAACAAAAGTAACATCACATATGCTCCAGGAAAATTCAGTAGGATTACTGTTGTTCTCAGTATATATAAATTATTATTTGTTAGATATGGTTAGCAATACACTCAGATCGTGGTGGTGCAGTTATCTACAGTGAAGTTTTTTGTAAAATTAAATAAATAAATGCAGGACAACAAAAACTGTATTGTCACATGGTGTACTGCATGGAGCATTAAGTGTTGGTAAATGCGAGACACTAACCGTAACAAACAGAAAAAACTCAACATGACATGATTACAAAATTGATGTTTAATTTCTGTAGCCTGTCACTTGATTTTGAGTAATATCAGTAGCAGGGAATGCAGCTAGGAGTCTTACATTTGTAGGGAACATCTCTAAAAGTTTTACGTGTCTCTAAAGGAAACAGCATATCAGATGCTAATGTGACCAGTATTGATCCTGTGTTTGAAGTTGGGATGAGGAAGAAATAGAAGAAATTCAGAGAGGTGCTGCTAGGTCCATGTACTGTCCTTTCTGTTTGTATGTTCTATAACGTATGCTATTCTTTTATCCTTGGTGCATTTGGTCCTCTCTTACATGCTTCTTTCACTGTATGGCAGTAATTGCTGCAGATGTGGAAGAAGACTCATATTCCCCCACACCTCCCAGTCAGTGGTCCGTTTTTTTTTTTTCTTTTGTCCTTCATCTATATATAAACTGACAATGCAACTTCCATTTGCTTACTCTACATGTACATCGATACTCTGCAAGCCACTGTATGGTGCATGACAGATGGTAACCTGCACCACTACTAGTCGTTTCCTTTCCTGTTCCACTCGCAAATAGAGCGAGGAAAAAATGACTATCTATATGCCTCCACATAAGCCCTAATGTCTCATATCTTATCTTCGTGACCCTTATGCGCAATGTATGTTGGCGGCAGTAGAATCGTTTGGCAGTCAGCCGATTCTCTAAATTTCTTATTCTCATGTGAAATGAATGATATGGTCACAGTGAACTTTATAGACATCTTTTGAATTGTAAATGTGTTCTTCATTCACTTGAAGTCAATGTCAACATTCTTATCAATTTCAGACATTACATCTATCTGTTTGGCATTAGCATATTTTATTCTGAATCTGTGCTTCAATGTGAGTGGAAAAAAACAGCAAAAAGAATATGATTTTAAAGAATCTTAAATATTTAAGGCTATTTAAAATCATTGTGTAATCAGTATGCATTGAACTTCCAAGGAAATTATTTCTTTGTTAGCACTATTTTATAATTTGTTTCTTTGTAGGTATTGTGGACAGAATCGAGTTGGAACCAGAAAGGAGCAGTGATCCATCTCGTCTTTACAAGCTGGGTGGCTTTCAGATTAAACTATTGCACCATGCTCTTACAGAGTTCCCACTTGCAAAAAAAGTAATTTATTCCACATGCTCATTGAATGTTGAAGAAAATGAAGAAGTTGTGCAGAAAGTTATATCATATTTCCCTGACCCACCAGAGTTTAAGCTGGTTAAGAAAATTTTGCCTGACACATGGAAAAACCGTGGCAATAAATGTTATGTAGGGGGTAAATATTGCCTGTATTCAAGACCAGAGGAGGATTTAACCAATGGTTTCTTTATTGCAGTATTCGAAAGGCATAATGGTTCATGTGAAAAAGAAAAATGTACTGACAAATATACTAGGAACTCGGAAAAACCTGAAGAAACCAGCTTAAAAATACCAGAAACTGGTATGGCACACGCAGAAATTGCTTCTTCACATGACATTTTGAAGGACGATGATAGAAAATTAAAGCTTGTCAAGCATCACAGAAAGAAAAGTAAATTAAAGATATGTGATGGAAATACCACTGCTCTCGAAGAAAGTATAGAGGATGAGCTCGATGGACTTACAAGGGAGGCTACTACCAGTGGAAAGACATATCAGACAGAACATTTTCAAAAGAAGGATTCTGTAGTACACAATTGCACAGAGAATCTCAGTCATGAGACCAGACCGGCAAAATTTGGTCAAAACTTAAAAGCGAAAAAACTGAAAAAAGGAAAAAGTGTGTGTGATCATACAAATAGTTCACAGGAAACTACTTCTGGCTCTCTCCTTGGTGACACTCCAACTGTTAATATAATATCTGAAAAAATTTCTCACATCGGGTCCAACACTTCACCCAAAAATTTGATTGTAGAGACTGGAAACAGAACAAAATCAAAATCAGAAGTAAGTGATGATTATCATACAGTATCAGTGAACCACAAACAAAAGAAACAAAAAACTACTAGTGAATTTATTTTTAGGGGAAGAATAGATAAATCAGAAAGTCACAGTTCTACTCTCAACGAACATAGCTTAGGACTTGATATTCCAAAAGAAGTAGTTAATATGAAAAAGAAAAAGAAGACACTGGTAGAAAATTCCAATGAACTTGGTGATGTACAAGAATCCAAAGACAGCAATATGCTGAATAAAAGACACAGCCTCAAAAAGAAAAGAACATCTCATTATGATGATGATAGTGGCAGTGTAAACATTTTAGGCAGTGTGACAAGAACTGATCTGAATAATGTTATCAGTGATAGTTATGACAGTCCACTCAATAAATTTAGTTATAATTTGGAAGAAACAAATCATTCAAAAAAGAAAAAAAGGAAGAAAGAGGAAAAATGTGATAGGTAGCATATTCAAAAATGAACTGAGGTTCTTGCATGGAATTTAATGCTGATATTATTTATCAGTGTTATTTCCCTAGGTATCCTTGAATGGTAATATGATATTGTGTGTACCCATGTCGAAGACTCCCTGCTGTGTTTGGTAAATGTGCTGGCATTGGGTATATACAGTAACCAAGTTCAACAGGAATTCCATGACACAATATAAGAACAGTTGTCCTCCTTAAATGTAATATGAAATGGAAATAAAGGCATGTCATCAACAAAAACGTCTTTAGGCTTGTAATATACACCAGTCAGTAAAAAATAGTGTGCTGTATACCCTAGAAGACACAGTTTTGAGAAGTGCATTGCAAAGAAAAAACCAAAATACACATGTTGTAAAATCTAATTGTGCCACACCAGTCAAGAATGAAGAATGTCCCTTCTATGTCTCCATTTTCTAGACAGTCACTCATATAATGACTAGACATGTACAAGAATTGTTTCCATTTTTGTGAAGGAAAATGTTAAATAGGACTCGCCAAACTGATCTGTATGCTGTATTTGGAACTTGTATTTGTTTCTTACAGACTATTTTGATGTCTGATTTTAATAAAACTGTATTTCTTATTTGCATTACTTTATTCTTTTCAATGTGATGCACGGCATTTGTTTGATTGTTTTACAGTCACATGCATTTCTTTACCTCTGTAAATTTTAAGCATAAACCAGACAGACACTGTGTAAGAGCATTAGAAAAAGTTAATTCTAGTCATGAAGAAGAAAAAATTAGTTCCATCTTTTGTGGTATTATTAAATTTGTGTTTAGTTAATTGCCAAAGTCCCCTGAAAGATGGAATGCCAATGGCACCATCTTGCCTTTTTCGAATTTTTATTTGTCTTTGTGTCATACTTTACCTTGATATTGAACTTGACAAGGTAGGCTTATAAGTCATAATGGAAACACAGGAGGACAGTTTATGGAAATTGAAAAATGGAACAGTTTTTTACATTTTTGGGTTCTCAAGACTGCTAATATATTTCCTGATCCCTCAGCATAGTGTTATTATTGCACAGACACATTCAAGATGACAAAATAGCAGAAATATTCTTGGTGAAAAGAAATAAAAATGATGACTAGAGAAACTCCCTTTGATTTATTAAAGCTGCCCACACCCAAGCTGACTGATCCACCGTCCTGCTTGCTGAGTGGGCCAGTCCTGACCCTCTTGCCCACATTTGGGTGACTAGGTCTATTGTTCAAGTGCCTTGTTTCCACTGCAAAGCCTGTGCCTGCTTGTCCAAACTGTTGCCTGCCAGCCCACATTCTGTCAGTGCAGGCAGGTATGGTCCACCATGTGCTTACCAGCCTCCACATGCAGTTGGTTTGTTTGTGGCTATCGTTGGTGAGCAGGTCAGCTAACCAGTTGGACTGTGAATGGACATCTTAAAACACAATTACATTTTATTTTTGGAAGTTTAGTGACCAGATTCAATTTCGTTTTTAAATTCTGCTGGGCAAGGTAATATTATAAATAGCCCATTTATTCGTCACTGAATAATGATGTCCTCTCTGTGCATTTTGAAAGTTGATCAGTGTTTAGCAGTAAAATAAAACATCTTGTGTTATAGTACCCCTATATTTTAGTTCTTTGAATGTATTTCTGCAGAAATGTCATGGTTACAAACCTGCAGTGCACCTGATAACTTTTCTGTGTAGTTCTACCAGAATTTGTATGCATATCTCTTGGATTTTCTGACACCAATGTAAATTGCTATGTGTGAAGGATCAAGGTATTTGCATGGAGCATTAGATGTTGGTAATTGCGAGACACTAACCGTAACAAACAGAAAAAACTCAACATGACGTGATTACAAAATTGGTGTTTAATTTCTGTAGCCTGTCACTTGATTTTGAGCAGGAAAAGCAGCTAAAAGTCTTACATTTGTAGGGAACATCTCCAAAATTGGCATCAGGGTCCATCTCTGTAAAACAAATATTTATATTACAGAATGGCAATAAGTAGCTTAGGAAAAGCATGTAAGGCTAATTTTTTGTGCACTTTGGAGATGTTATTGAATAGTAATTGGCTATCGTATTGTGGGGAAACTAGAAAAATGAACAATTTTCAGAGTTTTCCCCCTAGACTCCATGAAAAAGATACCTTTGGAAGTGCTGGATTTTGACAAAGCGACACACGTATAATCATTACAAGGTTGAGCATTACATCCAGGCTTTTGAGAGAGTTTCCTGGGTGAGAATCTCTGGCTGCGAAATCCAGGTCTTCCTTGCTTTCTACCACTTAATCCTGCTCATCATTATTTTTATCTGGGTCCTCTCTATCAATGTTTCTGTCTTCTGTCCTTTTTCTCTCTTTAAACTTATTGCAAAATTATAGTAGAAACATACTATAGCAATGAAATTTTATTTACCTATTGATAAAATTTGTTAGTTTGCTTACCATAGAGATGATACTTTTTATAGTAATTTTTTATTCAAATTATATAAGGATATTAATCTATCATGGTGGAAAAAAGTTTTCTTAGAGGTGTAAAACCATCTTCTTTGCAAAGAAGTTTGTTTGAAAGTGATTACACGTAGCAGTTCTGTGTACAATTGGGTCGAAGTTAACACATCTTTTACCTTTATACGCCGACATCATAATTATGTACAAGGTTTTTTAGATTTACTGTAAATTACTAAACAGAACAACTATTTAGCATAACCTAGTACTGATGAGAGATTACAAAAAATAATTTGCATATGTAAGTTTTCCCACAGTCACGCAAGAATAGAGAAACACTTATTGAGACATTATCTGCTTCAGGGAAGTTGTCATCAATTCATTTGTTTCTGCCAATACAAATGAACAGCAACTGTCCTTTAGTTTGTACTATGTTATAGCCACCAGTACATTGAGGAAGTTTAATGAAATAAATTCACCAGTCAGAACTCACAAATTGATAACTAAACCAAAGTGAAATTCAGAAAGCCAAAATTGGGAAGAAGCAAACACCAGCATTAAATTTATCATTGTATAGGTCACTAAGAAGTTATTTTTAGATTAGTTGTCGCCCAAAAAGCGTGTTGGCAACAGAATCAGAATCAATTATTTTCTGTATATTTATATGCATGGAAGGTCACAATAAAAAGCCAGTTAATAATAAATCGCATCGACAATAATAGTAAGACTCTACTTATAGTGCACTGTTAGACAGGAAAAAGTTTGTATTAGAAACAATAGCTTAAAAACAGTCATGTAGGCATACTAGGGACCAGTGAGGTGGGACTTCGCTGCTTTTTAATTTTAATTATTGGTTAGAGCAGGTATCATCTATATTTTTGCTGTGGGTCTGAGTCAAGTAAAATGTATTGAGAAATTAGTTTGAATGTCTTAGAAACAGTACTTATTTTTGGAACAAAGAATTAGATTTTATGGATTGTAATTACAACAGAAAGTGTGTTGGTTCCATGTCACAATACATTACTTGATGCCCCATGTATAGTACTGTATCAGGGTCCTACTATCTATGTGGTTGCCACTGCAAGTATTCTACAGTCCCAGGTATTTATAGACTACAGAATTCCAATCCAGCAGAAAAATTAAGTCACTATGTAGATGCATAATGGGCAAGTTCCTTTTAAATCAAGAGGTTCCCTCTGTTTCCTTCCATTCTGTATGCGTGGATTTGGGTATTGGCTTTAACCACAATAATAAAGAGGTTTACTTCAAACACATCTGACATGTTTGTGAGCTGTGAGATACTCTCACTCCTCACCTATTTGTTATTTTATTCGCTGCTTTTGTAGCCGGTCTTTAGTTAGAGAGTGAAACTGCTAATTCGTATGACAGTGTTGTTTAGAGCACAAAAACAAATTAGGCCTACCAGTACATGAAGCCAGCAGGTGTCACACCTATTTTCTATACCTGCTCCTTCCAGATAGTTTAACACTGTTCTGCTGCTTGGGAGCATCTTAAAGGGCTTACTCAAAGCCCCAATTTCAAACAGGATTATAAATATGGTGTCAAAATATTAATGACTATTTTCTCAAATTAACGGTACGCAAAAGCTGGCATTTATATCAACACTAATAAGTAATCATAAATAGATGTATATAAAAACTGAAAGCACTCTCATCAAAAAAAGTTTCTGATATTCATTGTGTGGCTGTATATCTGTCTGCAGTTCTGTACTTCCAACAAAACTGTTGCCATCCTAGGTGCAGTCTCACAGTCCACTAGCGTTTAGTGACAGACCAGACAGACTGTTGCTAATGCTTAGTGGTGGGGTAGGGGATTAGAGTGTTGTCTGGTTTTTTCTTCCTGAACAAATAATCCTTTGCCAGTAGCCACTTAAAGGGTTTTAGAGCGCTACTTGCCTCAGGCACAACCCTGGTCTCTGCCTAGTGGTTTCAGTGTCCAGTTGTTCACCTGCTGTTTGTCTTACCCAATACAGACTTGAAGGGTACTACTTTAAAACGGTTCGATAACACTTCAGAATGTGATGTCACATCAGAAAGAGCATCATTTTGTCGGGTGTTCAGCGTAACAGAGCGAAGTGTGTCAGTTGTGACAATGCAAAATCTATTCCAGAGGAATATGCCATGTGTTTACCATTGTTGCAAGAAACCCTCATGTGTTGAATGCTCTACTGCATGAGTCATGATGACTTTTCTTGAACTAATGAACGATTTTTTTTTTTTTTTTTTTTTTTTTTTTTTTTTTTTTTACGTTTGGCGGCAGCAAACTGAGAGCTCAAGCACAGATACAGGCTAGATTGTGTATGTATATCACGTGGATGATGTAATGACTGTATACACGTCATGGTTTTCACTGTCCTGTCGAGTCTTGAATTAAACACTTTTTTAATTCATTATTCTTAAATTTTATTGCTTGCTGCTCACCAAATGGTTGTTTTCTACACCGAGCCTCATTCCAAGCAATGGTTTAGTTTTTACTTGTTTGAGGGATTACTATATTGCAAAACATAAGCTCAAAAATATGAAATGTTACTTTTATCTGTGCTGGATCTGTAGTACATCAACAAACAACATTCCATGGCCAAAATTAGTGTAATGTAGAGTTACAAAGATCCAGTAAAAGTGAACAAACCACACTACACAGTCCAACAATGCACCTTGCCGGTTGTGCCCATTTGCAAATGTCTCTACTTTCTTGGCTTGCAGTGGGATTTGACTTTGCCATACAGAACTATTTAATTTTAATTTTCAACTACACTCCTGGAAATGGAAAAAAGAACACATTGACACCGGTGTGTCAGACCCACCATACTTGCTCCGGACACTGCGAGAGGGCTGTACAAGCAATGATCACACGCACGGCACAGCGGACACACCAGGAACCGCGGTGTTGGCCGTCGAATGGCGCTAGCTGCGCAGCATTTGTGCACCGCCGCCGTCAGTGTCAGCCAGTTTGCCGTGGCATACGGAGCTCCATCGCAGTCTTTAACACTGGTAGCATGCCGCGACAGCGTGGACGTGAACCGTATGTGCAGTTGACGGACTTTGAGCGAGGGCGTATAGTGGGCATGCGGGAGGCCGGGTGGACGTACCGCCGAATTGCTCAACACGTGGGGCGTGAGGTCTCCACAGTACATCGATGTTGTCGCCAGTGGTCGGCGGAAGGTGCACGTGCCCGTCGACCTGGGACCGGACCGCAGCGACGCACGGATGCACGCCAAGACCGTAGGATCCTACGCAGTGCCGTAGGGGACCGCACCGCCACTTCCCAGCAAATTAGGGACACTGTTGCTCCTGGGGTATCGGCGAGGACCTTTCGCAACCGTCTCCATGAAGCTGGGCTACGGTCCCGCACACCGTTAGGCCGTCTTCCGCTCACGCCCCAACATCGTGCAGCCCGCCTCCAGTGGTGTCGCGACAGGCGTGAATGGAGGGACGAATGGAGACGTGTCGTCTTCAGCGATGAGAGTCGCTTATGCCTTGGTGCCAATGATGGTCGTATGCGTGTTTGGCGCCGTGCAGGTGAGCGCCACAATCAGGACTGCATACGACCGAGGCACACAGGGCCAACACCCGGCATCATGGTGTGGGGAGCGATCTCCTACACTGGCCGTACACCACTGGTGATCGTCGAGGGGACACTGAATATTGCACGGTACATCCAAACCGTCATCGAACCCATCGTTCTACCATTCCTAGACCGGCAAGGGAACTTGCTGTTCCAACAGGACAATGCACGTCCGCATGTATCCCGTGCCATCCAACGTGCTCTAGAAGGTGTAAGTCAACTACCCTGGCCAGCAAGATCTCCGGATCTGTCCCCCATTGAGCATGTTTGGGACTGGATGAAGCGTCGTCTCACGCGGTCTGCACGTCCAGCACGAACGCTGGTCCAACTGAGGCGCCAGGTGGAAATGGCATGGCAAGCCGTTCCACAGGACTACATCCAGCATCTCGACGATCGTCTCCATGGGAGAATAGCAGCCTGCATTGCTGCGAAAGGTGGATATACACTGTACTAGTGCCGACATTGTGCATGCTCTGTTGCCTGTGTCTATGTGCCTGTGGTTCTGTCAGTGTGATCATGTGATGTATCTGACCCCAGGAATGTGTCAATAAAGTTTCCCCTTCCTGGGATAATGAATTCACGGTGTTCTTATTTCAATTTCCAGGAGTGTATGTTTCAAATGAAAGCAGCCATGACCAGGAGGTCTGAGTTGTTGTGTCACCAACTGGGTGACCAGTGTAAATAAAAAAAAAAATTCTTTGAATCTCAAGGGAGGGGGCAGCTGACCTTGGATGAAGGTATTCTGTTATGTAGTGCTCCCAGTCTATTATACATACGAGCGAAAACTCTTTGGATTTTCTGACCACTTTTGAGGCAGAGTTTCTCACATTGAAGTCCATTTTAAATTTCGACATTCTATAAAACATCACCAATTTTGGAGTTTTTGCATTGTTTCAAATTTGGCATGCTGTTTTTGTTGCTTCTGCAACACTGTTCTGACCTGTTCTGCGTCCGATGGGGAATTAGTTCCATCTTTCCATCTCTTAGTTATTTATTTGGTATAACTCTCTGAGCTGCTGTCAATGTTATTTCTTTGAACTGAATTTTAATTTTGGTCTACTCTTACATAGTTAGTTTAGAAGGAGTGAAGACTGCCTGTTACAAAGGGTGTAGCAAATTTTTATCTGCTTTTTAAATAGATACATTTTGTGTTTATTTTTGATGGACTTGGATGTTACTGTATTCAGTCTCACTGCAATAATCTTGTGGTCACTAAGCCCTGTATCTGTCTTGATGTTCTGGGTAATGTGTCGTTAAGAGGTCAAGGCTTTTTTTCTCAAACATTTACAGTATTAGTGGACTCCTGCAGTAATAGCTCAAAATAATTTTCAAAGAAAGCATTTAGTATAGTTTCAGATAATGTTTTATGCCTACCACTAACTTCAAAGATGCATTTTTGTGAACATATTGAGGGAGATTGAAGTCTGTGGCAACTATATCTATCTGAAACGATTCAAGCTTTCTTTGAATCTTTCAGCAACTATATCATCTGAGTCTGGGAGTCAGTAAAAGGAACCAATTATTATTTATTCTGGTTGTAAGTATAACCTCTACCCATACTAACTCATTGTCTAGTTTGATTCAGTACTTGTAACAGCAACAAACCTGTCACCATTGAATGTACCCTTTCTGAACAGCATTAAGTCTTTTGTAAAATTTTGGATGAATTTATCTCTAGCTCTGACCAGCTTTCAGTACCTACAACAATTTGAGCTCCTGTACTTTCTATTAGTGCTTGAGTTCTCATTCTTTCCCAACACAACCATGACAATTCACAACTTCAGTACCAATGGTACCTGTGTCTACCCTTGTCCTGTGTTTGACCTGCACCCTCCAAGACTCTAGCCATCTTGTACTTTTCTGAGTCCTGTAACATAAAAAAACTTCCCAGTCCATTCCACATAGCCTCCACTACCCATGTAGCTGTCTCCTGTGTACAATGGACTCCTAACCTATTAAGTGGAACCTGAGACCCCACCCTAAGGCATGAGTCAAGGAATCTGCAGCATACATGGTCGCAGAATTGTCTGAGCCTCTGATCAGACCCTCCACTCAGCTATGTAGCACATGTCTTCAATTGGTCCTGTCAGCTTTGTTGTAGATAGTGAGCTCCGCTTTCATCTCACAAGCAAGACTGGCAATCCTTGCTTCTGACAGTCGCTCAAAACCAGAGAGAATCTCTTCATATTCAAAGCAACAACACGTCATTGGTACCAAATGAATTAGCTGCATCATCTGCTCTTCATGGTATCTAGAAGGACCCATTGTATATCTGGGGTGACTACCCCTGGTATTCACGCAGAGTGCACACTGGACTTCTTCCCCCTTCTTGGCAGCCATAACCCCTGAGGAACCAGTGAAGCCTTTGGATTTGTCCCCCAGAAAGTCTCTCACTTCCTGCCACACCTTGAAAGTACCTCCCACTTGGCCACAGGTGAGGGGTCAACTTTAATACAGGCAGTAACCAGGCCATACACAGTAATGTACCAATTGTGGGACATGTGGGATATGTTGGACATTCCTTGGATAGCCACATCTGGCCCACATCAGTGATTCCTACTGGCAACAACCTCAAGCTGCATGACTCGAGTCAGTACCATCTGGAGCCGTGAGCAAAGGCAGCAGAGCTCTCCACTACATAGTTAAAATGTGATACTCTGCCTAGTAAACAGAAAATGCATAAGTAGGAGCATACTCTGCTAAGGCATGTGCTTAAATTTTGTGTGTAATTTTGCATGTGCTTAAGAAACATACTTTCAGTATGAAGTATTAGTTCTTGAGCCAGAAAAAGAGAGATGAATAATACGCTTGTAGGACCACATATGGGGAATCTATAAGAGTTGCCTCAGTCACACAGCCAGGAATGTGAGTGTATGGGCAAACTGGCATTTCCTGCTGCCCTCCCATCAACAGGAAACAGCCTTCTTGTATCTGCCTGCAGCCCCAAATCCAATGAGTATTATTACCTGCTCACCACCCACTGGGAGTATCCCATCAGTGCAAATGAACCCCATGGCATTTAAAGCACCAACCGTCTGAGCAGATTTTCCATAACTGTGGTTCATGCACCATGAAAGCCATTTTGTCACTGCTAGGATAATGTAAGACTTCACCAAATATGCACATGTGGTGATGTTACTTGACAGTTGTTCCATGAATAATATTAGCAACGTTATTACAAACCTGCCTGCCTCCAGAAAGTATGAGTTACTAACAGGTGGCATTATATGGTGATTTTCCCTCTCTAATACAATGCTTGGAACAACTATTGCACAGGGAGGAATCTGGTGACAGGAAGCTGTCCAAGTTCCCACAACACCTCCACATCTTGGTCAGAGCAGACAATTTTGTACCTATTGCTATGGTCCATACTGGTTTGTTGCTTGTCAGAGATGTATCATAACTGATCTCAATAATGTGAGGTGTACATGAAGTGACATAGATCATAGACACAATATCTGAGGTCACAGCTAGCAGGTATTTACCACAACACCCACCAGAGACAAGGTGGACATCACCACATTGCATCTTGATGAGATGACATGGCAAGTTGCAATCCTCAGTGCATACAAGTGCCAAGACCACATGCCATCACATGGGTGACACAGCATTTGTTACCCTTCTTTGCCAGACTGGAATGAGTGTTTTTACCATTATCGTTTGGGAAACAGAGCACTTAGGTGCAGATCACCATGTCCCTGGGAAGGGAATGTGAATGGCAGCCTCCCACACCTGGTGAGCAAGTCTGTCACCAACCCAAGCAGTGGTCACAATGTTTAGTGGTAACAGACATGTCTACTAAGATGCAGTCTTTGGTGGATACTTGTATGGACGTGTGTTTGTGTGTTTCCCAGTAACCAGTAGTGGCAAACACAACTGTGTGCAAGTTATGACTTAGCAGCTGAAAATGGCTCACTTGTGAATTCATGACATTACATTTGAACATCAGCGTACAAAGGTTGTTCACATGGCGATTTATTGTCACGGATGTGACAAATGCCATCATTGGGCTAGATTTCCTATTCTTCAACAACCTCATCTTGGGTGCAAGGAACACTTCCATTTTGGACCAAGTCATGTCATTAAGGTCTGCATGCCAAACCACGTTGTACAACGATCCACTGGTACAGTTCCTTGCCACATTGCTGTCACTGACACACCTGACAAACCAGTTCTCATCTGCCACGAGACCTGCCGGAGTTTTATCATCAGCTTGCCACTCAACAGTGCATCACATAAGAGTCAGGCCCTGTCCTCCTGTTTTCTCATGATCCAGATAGTCAACCAATTCCATGTCACAAAAGAAGAGCTGACACAATTCCCCAGCAGGCACTGCATGACCATTTGAAAGTCACCAGGTTTGTTCCTTTCATCAGGTACCAAGGAAACTGGTTGGCTGACACCCCTATTGCGATTATGGAGGACTCAACAGCTGGACAATTGTTACCCAGTCCCCTGTGCATCACACCACAGATTTTACCTGCCAACAGGTGGAGTGCACTGTTTTCCGTGGACAGATTAAAAGCCTGTACTCAGGTCCCTCCAGCAACAGAGGGTATCCATATAGCTGCAATAACTAAGCACTTTGGACTATTTGAATTTTCATACATGTTGTATGGTCTACAGAAAGTAGCACAGACTTTTCAATGTCTTAGCAATAAAGTTTTTCAGGGACTGGACTTCTGTTTTGCCTACATTGCTGATGTGTTTGTGGTATTGTTCTCCTCAGAACAACATGCAAGACATCTAGACATTGTTATCCAAAGGTTTGATAACTACAGAATCATAAATCCAGCTAAGTGCAACACAAGTGATAACAAAGCGACTTTCCCAGGATTTCAAGTTTCTGCAGTTGTCATGTATCCATCAGCTGAGTGCATTGATGCACCAGGCCCCAAAATTATGTGTGAAGTGCATTGGTACCTGGGTGTGACAGCTTTTACCATCATTTTTTTACACCAAGCTACTGTGGGCCAGGTGCACTTCATGCTGTCTTTGCCAGCCCCAAAGTCCGTAGCTCCATGCATGTCATGTACCCTGATGAACTGCAGGCAACGCTTGAAACCTGCTAGACAAGACTCATGCAAGCCACCCTCCTTATGCATATGATTGCCAGTGCCCCATAATTTTTTTGTATGCTTCATCCCACGCTGTTGGTGCCTTGCTACATCAGAATGTAAATGGTTTTGGCAGCGTTTGTGATCTTCCTGAAGAAGAAATTCAGAACGTGGATAGGCTGAAACTATATATGTGGGATAGCAAATTCCACAGATGATCAAAATGTACGCACCCAGTACAGAGAAAATACCATCAGCTAGATGCAGGCTAAAAATATGGGGGATGAATAACCCATTTTTCATTAACCTGGGGTAGGTGATTGCATTTGACGACTACACTTGGATAAGCGAGTAAAGTTACTATATCAAATTCTAAGCGCTATTGATCAAAAAAGGGTCAAATTAATATGACAGGCTTAATGTAACTGTGTGAAAGGATGTACAACATCACCTTCATTGCCCTTAATATCTAATGACCGACAAAGGTCATTTTGAATAGTGTTATTGGATGTGTACCAAAATAGTGTAAAAACAACCTAAAGCTAAACTAGTTTCTTAAAATCAGGTACTTGAGGTACTGAGCCATGAAGCTTAATCAAGTGAGGTCTGTGAACGCATATAGTGTGGAACAAACTAACTACCTTTATGTTCTAATAGCAGTTGACGTCGAAGGTCAAATAATGTAACAGGCTTAATATACATGCGTGGAAGGACATATGTCACTTTCATTGCCCTTATTATTTATTGACCGACAGAGGTCAAAGTGATTAGTGCTATCAGGTGTTACCAAAATGGTATGCAAAGCTATGTGTATGTGCGTGAAGAGACGTATGATGTCACTTCAATGTTTTTAAAAAAGGTTAAGGATTTATTTCCTAATTTTTAGGCCAGAGCTCGGACTTGAAATGAATATGACTAAAATCATCCTTGCATCACCATATTCAACTTGGGTAATTATAACTAAGTGGGAATGGTTATTTGGACCATATTAGAAATATTGGAGCTTGCAAGAAGTGAGAATACTGTGAACATGTACAAGAATACTTGCATTGATATTGATTGTTGTGTCATCTTGTAGTCCTCTAGTCTTGTTCCACATCCTCTGACTACAGAGTGGTTGTCGCAGGAACATCTGGGGTCATCATTTCCATTGTTTCAACTGTATGGGCATTGACATGAATGGAATAGTCTTCCTCTTGCATTTTGGATTTACTATTCTCTTCTTTGTTGGGCACTGACCATTCAGAGGTATTCTTCTTGAGGATTTTCTGTCTGAGTTCGCAACAGCTTCCTTTCCAACTTGTCTAGTTCCTCATCTTGATGTTTAAGCTCTTTTGTCTGTGTTTGCTTTAACAGTAACATATATTTTTGAGTGGGGTCTGCCTTTAGCAAGACACAATTTTGTTTTTTTGTCCCAGACGTGTTTCACTGCAGTTGCAGCATCATCAGTGGGTTATTTATTATTATGGCTATTAAACATAAGGAATGTTCTTTACTGTTTAAATACATATTAGTATTAGCTTCTAAATAGTAATTACAGGTTTTTGAAGAGCACATAAAATAGTGTATTCGTACCTTCTTACCACATGGTGTGGTTTTCCGCTGTATTACATTTTTTACAGTGGCTGTTTTTCATTACAGTTTGTCACCTGCAACTATATACAACTTAATGTAGGCAAAACATTTATGCAAAAATTACGATTTCTAACAGTGGAACAGTAGAAGGTGTGAATACAAGATGGCAAACAGTGAACAGTTGAAGATGGCATTGGTGGTTGTTTTGGTTTGAGGATTTATCATTAATATTATTATAATATTTATTTTCAGTTTGTGTATGCATGTGTGTGTGTGTGTGTGTGTGTGTGTGTGTGTGTGTGTGTGTGTGTGTGTGTGTGTGTGTGTGTGTGTGTGGTGTGTGTGTGTGTGTGTACGTGTAGTGTACATGTAAAAGGGAGTGGGTGGGAGAGTTCTATAGGTTGGTATTATGTAATAATTCTTTGAGGGCGAAGAGCAGGAACAGATTTCCATTACGGAGAGCTGTGTATTCAAATATTACTTGCTTTGTTTCAACTATGGCTTTTTGTATTTGATAAATTTCCTCAATTATTAGTTTTTGTGGGGGGGCTGTTACTGCATTTGAGAATTTTCAAATCAGTATTGATGCCTGTTAGGCTATGCTTATTGTCCATAAGGTGTTCAGCAAATGTGGAATGACAGCTGTTACTTTTTAACACTCTTCTGTGTTCTGCGTATCTGGTATTAAAGTTTCTGCTTATCTGTCCTATATAAACTGATTTGCAATCCTGACACGTTAGTTAGTAACTACCAGAGGTGTTGTGTTTGTCTGCACTTGTGTTGGTTGTCCTTAGTTTCCCCTGTGTTGAGTTGTCTGTCCTGTAGGCTATTTTTAGCCCTTCTTTTGTGTGTATGTTGTCTATTCTGTGGACTGCTTTGTTGTTGTAGGTGAGAGTGAACCACTGGTTTGTTGTAGTGGGTGTTTCTTGTTCATGTGTGTTCGTTTGTGTGTTCTGTGTGCTTTGTAAGTTGGTGAGAAGGCTTTTGTGTGTTGGGTGTCTTTTTTAATTTTGTGGTTCAGTTTATCTATAGTGTTTGTGTCATATCCATTCTGTACAGCTATTTGTCTGATTGTCTGTAATGTATTGTTATAGATGCTTTCAGTGAGAGTTTTGTTCAGTCTGAGTAACATATATTGGAAACTGGCTAGTTTGTGTGTAGTCGGATGATAGGAATGTTTGTGAATGGCTGTGCTGGTGGTGGTTACTTTTCTGAATATGGAGAACTGTTGTTGGTTGTTGTGTCTGTGTATTGTGAGGTCAAGGAAATTTAACATTTTGTTGTTTTCTGTTTCTAAGTTGAATTTTATGTTTGGGTGGACTTTGTTCATATCACTGTGGAGTTGTTGGATGTGACCGAAGAAGAAAAAACATGCAGAAAAATAAAACACAAACTTAAAAACAGTGAGGCACTCATTACTAGATCAGACAAGGGCAGCACCATGATAATAATAAAACAGGATGAATACAAAGATAAAGCCTTAAAATTTCTGAAAGACAACAACATAACAAAGCTAACCAGTGACCCAACACAAATATACCAGTAAAACACACAAACACTTCTAAAAAATATCTCACACAAAGACATCAATGTATCCACAGCAGCCACACTCACGTCATTTGACATCACATCCATGTACACCAATATCCCCTCCACAGAAACCATGAACATCATCAAACAACAATTAGAATAACAGGCAGAAATTTCCAAACCCTACATAAAAGAAATAGCTAGCATTCTAAAACTAATCACAGAGCAAAACTATTTCTCATTTGACAATCAGTTCTACACACAAGAAGACGGACTTCCAATGGGGTTACCAATCAGTGGACTTCTAGCCAACATTTTTCTTAATCACATTGAAAATAAAATATTTGAAACAATATTAGGACACACATAATACCACATAATATATTGGTATCGTTATGTAGATGATGGCATATGCCTTCTAGATGAACAGCCAGACACATCCAACAACTCCATAGTGATATGAACAAAGTCCACTCAAACATAAAATTCACCTTAGAAACAGATAACAACAAAATGTTAAGTCGAGTGACATGATCCCTGAACGTAACTATAAAGTTGTTGTGATCTTGACCAAGTGTCTATTGCGATGATGCTTCGACAAATTCTCTAGGAAGGCGCGGTGTTTTGCCGTACACAACTTCTGCAGGTAAATCGTGTAAGTCAGTTTGTACACCGTCTGGAATCCCAGTAAAAGCATTGGTAATACAAGTAGTAGGGCAAACTTTGTTCTGCCTCATATTGCATTAATACCAAATTTTTCAAGGTAGCAGATCCAATATGGCAATGATAGATGTTGCAATGACCTCATAGTGGGAAGTTTAAATTTTGAAGGGAAAATAGGTCAATTGGGCTATCTCCACTAACCTAACCACCTCCCCTCCCCCTCATCTCACCTCCCCTCCCCAAGAGAGTGGCAGGAAGTTCAAATTTTGGCGGGAAAAAGGTCACTTGGGCTGCCTCCACTAACATAATAAAATGGTGGGAAAATAGGTCAATTGGGGTACTTCCACTAACCTAAGTCATCCGACCACCACCTCTTCCTTGGGATTGGTGGGAAAAGGACTCAGTCTGTGCTGGACAGCTGGAGAGGAAGGATGTACATCTTTATTTTGCATGCAGTGTTTATGTAAACAATTTGAGTTCTCATAGGAAGTAGCTCCATCCAGTGTGTTCACCATGAGGTCTGGAGTCCAACTCACATAGTACACAGTACTGCCACCAGAGGTCACTGTCATCCCATGGCAGTCTGGGGAAAAATGATGGGAAAAGGACTCAATCTGGGTGCAGCTGCTGGAGAGAGGAAGGACAGATTTCACGTTGTTTAATTATTATGCTGGTACAAAGCACTCTCCCTGGCGTGCATGGGGTCACAGTAGATAGCCTACAGACCTGCATAATACTCATAAATTACCTAAATAACACAGTACACTGATGTACAGACATGAAAACAACTTGTAAATTGTCAAAATAATGCATATGTAAGTCTCTCCACACACACACACACACACACACACACACACACACACACACACACTAATTGTAAACCATCGAAATAATGCATTGCACAGCCTACAGACCTGAAAACTACTCGTAAATCAATGAAATTACGCTTCTGCGCATGTGTTTAGCTAGACACCATTGCTGGCACGATGGCGCGTAGCCGTGAGGTGTTTACTTAGCGACTCACCATTGCAACAGCAGCTAAAAAGTTGTCAGTGTTATACTGACCTCTCATGTCTATGTAAATAATAGTCAAGTCTCCCCCTCGGAAATCATAAAGTGTTGCAGAAATAGTTTAGTCACTTTTGTTGCTGTAGGAGATTGTTTGCATGGAAATTCTTGTCCTAACAGGACTTGTTCACGAAAATAGCCCAGAATAACATCGAATGCATTCTTCCTGATAGTCATGATGAGGCACACCATCCATCACATGTTACTCTTCCTGGAAATCATCATGTCATGTTTTCAACAAACATCTCCGAAATGTTAAATGTTCTCACCACCATGTAGATGTTCCTGTGTCCCAGTAGAAGGGATGTCTTGTGGACAATTAGTGCAATCTGATTGGCTCTTACTGAATTTACCCAGCAAATTACTGATGCTGCCGGTGTGGGAGCATTGTCTGCCTTTCTCTTCTGCAGACGAGACTTTCAGTGGCAAATTATCACAATTCGTATCCTACACCAAACACAATCATCACTTCTGCATCCTGCATATAGCTAAAGACCACCAGACACTCGTACATACACCACAAAGACAGACAGAATAAGCATATTGACCGTTTACAGTCCTCGCAGCACTAGATATTTCCCGCGAGGTGGGTGGTCATCCACCGCAGCCGACGCTTGCAAGTCACACACACACACACACACACACACACACACACACACACACTGGCCCGACGCGTGACCATTTTCGCGATGCTTGTCGATATGAAGCACGTAGCAGTATGTTACCAATCGTTTGCACATACACAGACATACAGAAAACAGAGCAAACGCACTGAAAATGTAGAATTGTGGGTGGAGGCGACTGTATGCATTTGAGTACAGTGCTACACTATTCTGCCTGACCAGAAAAATAGTGCATTTGTGCTAGGTGTTGGTAGCTGTACTGCATTTACAAGCAATTTTAGAACACGTAACGAGAAGTGATATCATAATTGCATGGGTAGAAGTGACATAAAATCGATAGAATTACGACAAATGACGGGAAATACGTGTGAATTGAGGGAAAAGACACCGAAATGCGGGGAAATTGAGGAAGTACTTGCGTGTCTTCTGGTTGGCGCAGAACAATTCTTGTACATGGGAACGCATATGCAACAGTGAGAGGAACCTGAGAAAACTTTGAGATGGAAGTGCCGGAAAGTAGCAAAACAGTCCCTTTTTTTTCTTTCAAGGCAGAATTATACTGTATATCTGTTGAGGTAACAGTGATACACGCGAGTTGACAACTGTATTTGACGCTTTGCAGGAAAACAGAGAACCATCTGCCTCTAAACTTACGTGCATCTGCATCAAAGGATAACAGGGAGTGGATCGAGTGATCAGTTGAGATGGAGCTGTAATGAGATACGACTTAGTGGCACTCTGATAATGCATTCTAGAGAGGTGTGGGAGATGTTGCTACAGGTCATTTGACCATTTTTTCCGTTGTTCTGTCAGGATGCATCAGTTGTGTGACATAGACTGTGTATGATTCGTATACAATCATGTGTTCTGTGTGTGACTTAGAGCACTGTCTACTTGTGATCGTTAACAGCAAACCTCTCAGTCATCAGAAGACTTCAATCTTACGTGTGATGAAACGTTACCATCCTGTTTCGACACATTCCTCTACATGAACCAAGATTTATGTAACATACACCATTCCCCTGTTGCATCTTGGGTATAAAATCGAGACTTCAGTTTCACAACTAAGATGATTCTAAGTTAGCGACAGGTGTTTGTAAGGCACTGCAATTCCTGTGTATACATCTGCTTGTCAGATGTCCTGTTTACAGAGTTAGTGGCGGCACGATGTGTAATTTTACATGTCAAACGCATTTGCTGGGCGTTTATTTGTTTCCTTGTAAGGGGTATTCTCCGTTACTAAAGATCATTTTATAAAGAACTGATGCGAGCATAGTATAAGTTATGAACCATGATCAGATGTGAACAGTGGATGCTATACATCTCTGGTAACAGTGATACATTGTGCACATATCACATGGAATCGATTTTTTTGAGGGAGTAGTTTTTTTCATTTTACAGTCTGTTACCATAGTTCATCATAGAGAAACCTGCAAGAAGGATGTATGTCATGCGCTGGAAATATATTTCGTACATTGGAATATTAACAGCGTTACATTCCACACAACTAATAGGTCGGAAACTGAAGCTATAGACTGTTTTAAGTGCAGAACCGTGTAGCCTTAGGAGTGTGTGTGTGTGTGTGTGTGTGTGTGTGTGTGTGTGTGTGTGTGTGTGTGTGGCTGTCTGTCTGTCTGTGTGTGTGTTTATGTTCTCTCTTACCAATACCTTCCTGGTACTGAACCCAGACGCTATAAGAATAGTGTAATTGATTTATGTAAAATGTTTCGGAATCCGTGTGTCTGGAACTTCGTCATGCATAGAAACAATTCGTGTCTTGTTCTTCTGTGTCTGCTTTTACGTGACAACACTTTCAAATCTAATATTATATACCTGTAAGTGGTGCTAACCACCTCGACTTGCATGCATCTGGAGAAATCTTGTGCACTTGGATGGGTGTGCACTAGGCAAACTCCATTCATTCACGAGACGACGGTTCAATCCCGCGTCCGGCCATCCTGATTTAGGTTTTCCGTGATTTCGCTAAATCGCTCCAGGCAAATGCCGGGATGGTTCCTTTCAAAGGGCACGGCCGACTTCCTTCCCCATCCTTCCCTAATCCGATGAGACCGATGACCTCGCTGTCTGGTCTCCTTCCCCAAAACAACCAACCAACCATTCACGAGATGCAGGATGTAGTGGTATACTTCTGGTCAGCTGCAGATTAAATAGGTAATGGTGCTGTATGGTGGGTAGGTCAAAGACAGTGCGATATGATCTTTCAGTCTGTAACTTTATCCTAAGAATGCGAGAATGCCCTGTGACTCCCATTCGTGTAGTGAAAGATCGTAAATTACGCACTATGCTCGAGGTGCTAGAAGTAAGTAGATCATTGTCTTGTATACTTTGATGGTGTTATGTTCGAGAATTAACAATGAATGGACGTACTGCACAGTCATCTATCTACATTTGCGAGGGCACTCGCAAAGTAGAGGAGGCGGCGGTTTAGCGATGATACTGCAACTGGGAAGCACGCTGTCACATCATTGGTCAATGTTGAAATTACTGTAAGACTGCTAAAATTTTTCGCACTATCAACTGTGATGCTTATTATTATGGTACATCAATAGTGTCTCTTTTCCATCCCATCCGATCACTGGTATGCTGTTGATTGCCACATAATGACTGACTGACATCATATGTTTGAGATGGAGAAAGAGTCTTGGTAGAGGGGTAACACCTTCTGGGGATGGCTAGCACCGAAACAGTGACCGTGTACATGACTGTAATATGAGGAATCAATCGAAACGTAGTACAAAGTCATCAGCTATCCTGTCACTCTGACAGATGAGTTTAAATGTAAAGGTCGACAATCACCTTCAGACAGCAGTTCAGAGACGCCCCACAACGACACAAAACTCTTCAAGTTTCGTTATGTTGCAACTGTCTTTTATTTAAAATCATCCAGTGTGTGTGTGTTTGTTTGTTTGTTTTGTGGTAGCTGCAGCAACTACATAATTTAACGCGTGCAATGTCTATTTTTCTATGAGAGGTGGTGGATCAGAATGTGTTAATGTCAGTTTAGAGCCTGACACAGATCTCGAAGTTGTGGTGGTAAAAACAAAATGTATGGCAGCGTACATAGCATGTGACAGCAGAAAGAAAACAATGTTTCAAACGACACAGAGTGCCTATCTTGCGACTGATAGTATAGTCTGTGGGGTACGGTCATCCTCCTCCACCTACAGTACACGCATTGACACATTACACTGGCTGCCTGCTCCAATGGATCAGTAGCTGTATATTTAATAGGATCATTATGTGCTCACTGCCAGCATGCCTACAGTATTTGTTTTCGATACATGATAGGAGAGATTCAGTAAAAATCTTATCGAATTCTCTATCAAATGAAGTTAGAGGAGCCGGCCATGGTGGCTGAGCGATTCTAGGCATTTCTTTCCAGAACCACGTGGCTGTTATGGTTGGAGGTTCGAATCCTGCCTCGGGCATGGGTGTGTGTGATGTCCTTAGGTTAGTTGGGTTTAAGTAGTTCTAAGTCTAGGGGACTGATGACCTCAGATGTCAAGTCCCATAGTGCGTAGAACCATTTGAAGTTAGCGGAGCTTTTATAGTTCGTAATTTTTCTCTGTTGGATGGCACAGAATAATGATCATAGAATGTTGGTGTGATAGACGTGAATGGACCCACATGGATGCAGATCTGCTTCGAACTGCAGAACCTGCATGATGTTGAGGATTCCTAATTTTCCCAGTAAGAAACATAATCGTAACGTTCTTATTGTCTTTATACTACCTCGTGTTGCAGGAGCAAGCTTCATTTCTACACAGACTACAGAATGTGGTAGGTATAGCTTTCTCCAACTTCTACTCAGTTCCAAGTTAAATTGGAACAATCACAAGGGATGGCATCCCAGAGTCTGAGGGGCAGTTGCAAGATGCATAGGGACTATCTAAAATTTTGCTGTATCAGATCAGTTCAAAAAGTTGACTTGTTTGAAGATACGAGAATGCCAAAAATAATCCAACGCAGGTATGTGGTTGAATGGAAAGACTTGATTCCAAAACGCAGACAGCATTTCTACCGGAAAGTGTAGCACTAGAGATCTGAAAAGCTTGTGTACATTTCTTATGACCTCAATCAGCGCACCATCTACCTTTTGTGATCCTTCTCAATCAACCATCATCTGTAACCCAGTGGATATGTTGCAGAACCTCTGACATGAAATTGAGACAGAATGCTTCACAAATACTGGAGAAATATCTAGTGGCGGCAAAAGGGAGTTGCTAACACCGGCTTCATACCATGTTCCTTAGACGAATCACTTTCTAAATTCACTGATTTTACTACGAGCTTAAACTCGTCGCCGACGTGTAAGTGATGTGTTGTTCTGATAATATATACTTCAGCAATCGCTGTCTATATTCAGTGTCGTGGTATTTGTCTGGAAAAACCACTTCATTTGGAGGTAATGCAATACCTCGATTTATAAAGCTAGTATAACTTTTAACATGGATACTTGTGTGCGCCGGTAGAATCAAGACCTATTGTGACAATAACAGGGTTGTTGCGATCGTGTTTTTAACATCTGGTGGCTTGTAAGACGATTACACTTCTCTTTCTAAGACACAGTGGTACCACTCGCAGGAAAAACTTACGAGCCATGTCCACCCATTGCTGATTTTTGCTCAGTATTGTTTCGTATTGCCAGCAATCAGTTATTGGCGAAATATTATACTCAGTAGTTGGGGATACGTGATAGGTTTGCCTTGAGCATCAGGCTTATAAAGTATGTGTGTATGAGCAAAGAAAATACCTATGTCCAGTCATAAGGAAGGTATGGATCTGACGTGGAATACTGCTATAGCAAAGGGAAAAGTATGTCAAGTCATGCCTGCCCGTCTATCATAGCGGTCTAACGCACTGCTTTTCGAGCGCGAAGGGATATCCTGGTCCCCGGCATGAATCCGCCCGGTGGAGTAGTGCCAAGGTCCGGTGTGCTGGGCGGCCTGTGGATGGTTTTTTAGGCGGTTTTCCATCTGCCTCGGCGAATGCGGGCTGGTTCCCCTTATTCTGTCTCTGTTACACTATGTCGGCGATTGCTGCACAAACGCTGTCTCCACGTACACATACACCATAATCACTCTAACACGCAAACATTTGGGATTACACTCGTCTGGTGCCGCACAATAACCCTGGGTTCGGTGTGCGGTGGTGGTGGGGCGGCCTGTTGTGGGGTTGTGAACCACTGAGGGCTACAGTAGGACGAAGCCTATCCATCGTTTCTAGGTTCCCAGTTCAATACACACAATACACAACGTCAAGTCATAAGAGTGGTACAGATATTTCTATCTGCTGAGCCAGTGCCGTCAGAAGGGGGTATTTCCGATCCTTCGCTCATTGTCGAATGTCATCCAGTTGAGACCACAATCGTAGTGCAGTAGAGTCTTGTTAATTCGAACTAATTGGGACCAGACCATGTTCGGATTACTGGTTTGTTTGGATTAGCTGGAATTACGGTGACGAGTTTCTAGAATGAAGTATAATAAGCAGATAAGTGGGTACACCATGGTAACAAACGGAAACAAGGGTGGGAACAATGGGTCACTCTCACTCCCTGCCCTTGTTGTTGTGTATTGCTGAGACCTTTGTAGTGTCTCAGGTCAGTGCACTGCCAGTTGGCTCGCAAAGCGCTTGGCTAAGTTAGTTATCAATTGCTGGCACGCGTAACAGTTGTACTGTATTCATTCAGGTGCAGTGGTGTACGTATTTTCGGTCCGCAGCTCGTGGTCGTGCGGTAGCGTTCTCGCTTCCCGCGCCCGGGTTCCCGGGTTCGATTCCCGGCGGGGTCAGGGATTTTCTCTGCCTCGTGATGACTGGGTGTTGTGTGATGTCCTTAGGTTAGTTAGGTTTAAGTAGTTCTAAGTTCTAGGGGACTGATGACCATAGATGTTCAGTCCCATAGTGCTCAGATCCATTTGAACGTATTTTCGTCATGAGTAAACGGAAACATACAACCTTAACTCGCAAAGAAAAACTGAATGCTTTGAAGCAGATAGACAATCGTGAGAATGTATCTAAACTGGCAACGGAATTGACTGTTGGTAAAGCCATCATTTGTGATTGGAAGAAGAACTGAGTGAGGCTTGAACAGTCCTGTGCAACGTCTTCGGGAAAAACACTCGAAATTCGGAAGACTTTGAAACAGTCCTAGTACGATAAAGTTGATGACGCTCTTTTCCTTTGCTTTACGCAAGAAAGAGAAAGGGGGAACTCCTCTGAGTGGAGCACTGGTTCAGGAGTAAGCTGTTTAACTGAACAAGTTAATGAAAGGTGATGAGTCCTTTAGTGCGAGTACGGGTTGGTTGGACAGATTAAAAAAAAAGTCATGGAATCCATCAGCTAACTATTACTGGAGAAAAGCTTTCTTCTGACAGTGATGCAGCGAAGGAATACTTGGATGAGTTTGAAAAAATGATAGGAGTGTGAAAGTATTCTCCCCAACCAATTTATAACGCTGACGAGACCCCTTAATTTTAGGGCATTGCCAACAAAAAACCTGGCATCAAAAGCAGAAGACCATGCTCCTGGTTTTAAAACGTGCGAAGATTGTGTGACTTTATTAGCGTGCAGCAACACTGTTGGTAATCACAAGCTGCCATTAATGCCGATCGGCAAATCTGCTAGGCCCAGAGTTTTCAAGAACTGCAACATGAAGTCCCTGCCCGTATATTATCCCAACCAGAAAAAAAGCAAGGATGTATGGTAAGCTGTTCAAAGAATAGTTTCACGGACAGTTTGTTCCCTCTATTCGACGTTTTTCTAAAGAGAATCATTTGTCTGCCCGTGCAATCCTTTTGATTCAACGTAGTTGAAAATGAAGAGGAAAATCTACTACAAATGATACACAACCCCTGGATGTGAAGAAGCTAGTGAAGGAGACGTAAATGAGTGGATGGCAGCGGATGGGGCATGTGTGCAGAACCTTACTGACGCTGATTCAGTTGCTGCTGTGACTCAAGACGAGGAAGAAGTGGACTGCTGTGACAGAAGTGACGATGAGCCTGAAACCGACAAAGGAGAGCTTGTGCCACACAGTGACACAGCAGCAGCCTTTGACCTCGCGCTACGTTATTTGGAGCAACAACCCACTGCTACACCTGCTTATTTGATGTTTATGAGAAAATGGCGCAACTATGCGTCGTATAACAGACTGTTACGCCAAAAAACAATGACTGAGTTTTTGTCATCTAAAAGGTAGACTGTATTTTAGTAAGTTTGGCAGCTTTCATAGTTATGTCTTGTTTGAACCTAATGTATTCTTGTCAATTTTTCTAATACATGTTTACTGTATTGTAGAAATTAAAATAGTTTGTATGTACAGCAGTTAACCGCACAGTTTTCCGTACTTAGACTAACATTTTTCATGTTCAGATTAACCGAACATTCAGATTACCAGGGTTCAGATTATTGGGACTCTGCTGTATTCAATTGTAAGTACAGTGATAAAATATGGATGTGGCCAGTTTCATAGAACGATTCTGCCTGGTGTGCAAGAAGTATGCGGCGGTGGTGGCCTGTGGCGGGAATGATTCACGTTTTCAACTAACGGCAGGAACCGTCTGAATGGGAAGACCAGTTAGGGGTACAGGAATGTAGCTGACTCAACCGTGTCGCCCTCTAGATGGCTGAATAGTGAACTAATACTCACTATGTGTTTGACAGCCTTCATGATCACGTGTGTTCTCTGTGCAAATCTGAGAAGATTCAATATGGAAGTGTGTTTGCATAGGAGCTCTATTACCTCCCACGTAAATTGTTTGGTTGACAGCTTCTGCACGTTTCCCACCTTTATCCGGTTTAGAGAACATCTATTGTGGTGTGCGCATCTAGCAGGTAAAAGGCGAGTGGACGACATATTTGCTGGTTCTGTAGACAAGGGAAACACCTTAGTTGACTTTGTAAATTATAAGGATGATTTGAAATGTGTTACATCACCGACATCGGTATTCGTGAGTGGAAATATCATTTTCCTCAATTTTTTTCGAGTTTTCATGTAAAGGTCTTTGCAGATGGGATACGTTTCTAGTTACTCAAGGGTTTAGAGCATTGCACCTCGCTAAATTTTCTGTTTTCTAGAGAAATAATTTCCAGTATATATCTTCGGAATTATACTGTGAACGCGATCAGTACCATACTGCTATGTGCTTGATATCGAGAAGTATCGCGAAACTACTATGATATTCTGGCAAACCATGTGAAAATACATATGTTCTTGTAATCCCACAATCTGCAGATGGGTGTAGAAAGCAAGCAAGCAACCAGAAACAGTAACACGTTTGTACTGAGGGAACGGACCCAGCCTTTGTACAATAGTTCAGAGTGTGACCTCAGTCCACTGAGCTTGCTCTGGTCACATGTCGAGCCAATGTGTGTGTGAGGGCATATGACTTGCGAGCGTCGGATATGGTTGATGGCCTACTGAACTCATTGGAAATATCTAGTGCTGTGAGGACTGTATACGGTCAATGTCCTTATCCTACCTGTCTTTGCAGTATTTGTGCTAGTGTCTGGTGGTCGCAGGATGCAGAAGTGATGATTTTGTTTGGTGGAGGATACAAATTGTGTGTTTACTACATCAAGGCGATATGTGGTGATATATAGCCGGGTTGGAGATGAGTTTCACGCTGAAGTATTCAGTTTCTGTCGTCAGTGGCAGAACAGTGTAATTGAGGAAGTGTCTTTGTGTATTTCATGATCTGTAGACCACTTTTGCAAGGTTTAATTGCCAAGTGCACTATGGTGATCTGGACAAAATACTTCTGCCACTGGAAGTCTTGTCTACAGAAAAAAAAGCAGACAGTGCTCCCGCACTGGCAGCATCAGTAATTTGGTGGGTAAATTCAGTAAGAGACAATGAGAATGCTCCATTCATTCACAAGACATCCTTTGTGCCCGGACATAGGAGCCTTTACATAGCGGTGAGAATGTTTACCTTTTTGGAGATATTTGTTGAAAGCATGACGTCACTAATTCCAGGGAGGGTAACATGTGATGGACAGGGTGCCTCATTAGGACCATCAGGAAGAATGAATTTGATGTTATTCAGGGCTATTTTCGTGAACAGATCCTGTTAGGACAAGAATTTCCGTGCAAACAATCAGAAACATTACAAATGCTCCTACTACAACAAAAGTGACTGTTAAGGATTACTGCGGCACTTTACTATTTTCGAGAGGGGGACTTCGCTCTCATTTACATAGACATGAGATGTCAGTATAGCACTGACAAACTTTTAGCTGCACCTATGTGGCTGAGTTGCTAGGGAAACACCTCACTCGGCAACTAGGCCAGCACTTCCAGAGGGGGACTAGGCTGTTATTTACATGGACATGAGACATCAGTATAACACTGTCACCTTTTAGCTACACTTGCAAAGGTGAGTCGCTAACGAAACATCTCGCGGCTATGCATCATTGTGCCTGCGGTGGTGCTTAGGTAAACACACGTGCATTGCCAGAGGCGTCTCACATTTGGGACAGATTGGATTAGCGTGAGCGCACTGCCCCGGCATGCACGCCTTGTGAACTCTGTAGAGAACAGTTTGTTGATATGTTTGGGTCGAATTTCTTAACGATAGTTCGAAAGCAGTTTTTCATGCAATGAGTGTTTGTGCACTCCATTATTTCGTCTGTTTAAGCGTTGTGAGCATGTTTGCTGAGCGTTATACATGCATTATTTTGACAGTTTTACTTGTAGTGAAGGTGTCTGTGCATCAGTGTACTGCATTATTTTGTGAACATGTCTGTAGGCTGTGCAATGCATTATTTCAACAGTTTACAATTAGTGAGCGTGTTTGCAGAGCGTTATACATGCATTGTTTTGAGAATTTATGAATTGTTTCCGTGTCTGTACATCAGTGTACTGCGTTATGTCATTAATTTACGAGTAGTTTGCAGGTCTGTAGGCTATTTACTATGACACCAAGCATGCCAGAGTGAGTGTTTTGTATCAGCATAGTAAATAAACTACATGAAATCTGTTCCTTCTTAAGTTGTTCCGACTTCCCACTGAAAATAAATAAAGTACATTCCTTCCTCTCTCCAGCACCTGGACCCAGACTGAGTCCTGTTCCCACCATTCTTCCCCAGACTGCCTTAGGACGACAGCGCCGTCTGGTGGTGGTACTCTGTACTAGGTGAGTTGGACTCCAGACCTCTTGGTGAACACACTGGATGGACCTACTGCCTATGACAACTCAACTTGTTTAAATTAACACTGCATGCTAAATAAAGACTTATGTACTGCCTCTCCAGCATCCCAGCACAGATTGAGTCCTTTTCTCGCCAATTCCAAGGACGAGGTGGTCGTTGGATGGTTTAGGCTAGTAGAGGTAGCCCGACTAATCTATTTTCCCACCAAAATTTTCCCGCCGTTTTCTTAGGTTAGTGGAGGTAGCCCAAGTGACCTTTTTCCAGCCAAAATTTGATCTCCCTGCCATTTTCTTGGTGAGGGGAGGGGAGAGAAGGGGAGGGGGTTAGATTAGTGGAGGTAGCCCAATTGACCTATATTCCCACCAAAATTTAAACTTCCCACCATGACATCATTGTGACGTTGCCACATCTATCACCGCCATCTTGAAAAAATTTGGCAACAATGGAACACGGGGCAGAATGAAGTTTGCCCTACTGCTAACGCAGTAGTCCAGTGTGATCCATGGCACATGATCGCTGCCGCGATTGTGCGATGCCCATGTTCGATTAAAACATTACTGGCCAGATGGTAACTAGTAGTCCAGTGGTGCACTGTGCTGCAAGAATGGTTCAGATTCGAATTGGCAGTCGTGATCTGTCGTCACATGTAGTGGGAGGCCAGAGCGAGAAATCCAGCTTGAGGTTGTAGGCGACTTGCCTACAACAAATAATTGTATAGCCGTCCG
Source organism: Schistocerca nitens (assembly GCF_023898315.1). Taxonomy (NCBI): domain Eukaryota; kingdom Metazoa; phylum Arthropoda; class Insecta; order Orthoptera; family Acrididae; genus Schistocerca; species Schistocerca nitens. Next base: position 390,057,307 of record NC_064617.1, read on the forward strand.
GTATAATGTGTTAACGAAAAAATATTTATTCGCAAAAACTCACAATGAGAAGAAACTAAAAAAAACAACAGAGAAGTAACAAAAACTAGGAGACTCTATAGTCTTACGGCAAAGATAAAAACAACACATGACTAGAAAAAAAACTCTTGCGCACTTTTGATATCACTTTGCACCAGATATGAAAAATATCACTGCCACACAGCCCCTCCCCCCTTACAGTGAGGAGCCCCAGGGATATCTTGATACTTGAATTTTATTCGACGTCCAGCTCTGGTGTGCGCCGGGTGTCTCGGGGGCTGTGACATTGCTTATGGTGGTGATTCACCTGTCTCGGACGATGCACTGAGCGGTGTTTCAGTATGCTCTGCGTCCATCATGTGTTGATGCACAGGCGTGGTGTCAGAGGTCGGAGAGGGTAAAACCCATGCTGGCTTGACACGTTCAATCGATACCTTTGTCGGAACACCATTGTACATTATGTACATGGTATGCTTATTTCTACTCAGCGCCTGAAATGGGCCCATATATGGTGATCGTAAAGACGATTTGACTGAGTCTGTTCGCAACATTACATGAGCGCAATCGTATAAGTCTTTGTGTACAAACACCTTTGTGTACATGGCGAGAAGGTGGCGGGCAACGTATATTTGTGCAGTGACGTTTTAGCTGCTGCACCCAGTGTGTGACGCCCTCTGATCCAGGTAGTGAGGTTGGTACTAAATAATGTGCAGGAATCTATAGTGGCTCACCGTAAACCATCTCGGCAACTGATGCACCAATATCGGGTTTGTGAACTGTCCACAGGCCTAACAACACTAATAGTAATGCTTCCGTCCATCTCTCTTGATGACACATCAATGCTGCTTTGAGTGTTCTGTGCCATCGTTCGACCATACCATTACTGGCAGGGTGATAGGTAGTCGTGTGGTGGCGTTGGAAACCGCACATTTTGGATAGCTCGAGGAATAATGTAGATTCGAACTGACGTCCTTGGTCAGTTGTGACATGAAGGGGGCATCCAAAACGGGCCACCCACGTACACATAAACGTCTTCGCAATAGTTTCGGCTGAAATATCGACTATTGGAGTTGCTTCTGCCCATCTTGTGCACCTATCTGTGGGAGAGGTCCAACCAGGTCCACGTGAACATGTGCGAATCTAGCAGAGGAACCTTGAAAATCTCCAATATCAGCACGCACATGTCGTCCTACTTTAGTTTGTTGACAAGGAATGCAGGAACGTACCCAAAGGCGCGCATCTCTTTTCATAGAAGGCCACACATAGCGGTCTGTCAGCAGCTTGATTGTAGCGTTGGTTTCTGGGTGCGATAGTGTGTGGACACTGTCGAATGCTGTCTTGCGCAGTATTTCTGAAATGAATGGTCTTGGTCTGCCTTGAGAAAAGTCGCACCACAGCTTCAGCTTGGAGTTAGCCACCAGAATTTGCTCGAACTTCAGACCTGTAGACGGGTCGTTTAACAGTTGTCGTAGCTCTGCATCCTTGGTCTGTTCCACTGCAAGTTTATCATAGTCTATAAATTCTGAAATCCCGCAAATACGTGAAAAATAGTCAGCCACTAGATTTTCTGCGCCTCTTAAATGGCGTATATCTGTCGTGAACTGACTTATGAACTCAATATAACGGAACTGTCTTGGTGAGCACTTATCACTGGTGTTTTTAAAAGCCGATGTTATGGGTTTGTGGTCTGTAAACACAGTCACTGGTCTAGCCTCTGTTTGTGGGCGGAAGTATCGAATTACTTCGTAGATCGCGAACAATTCTCTGTCATACGCGCTCCACTTCTGTGCAGTCTGTAACTTTTTAGAGAAAAACCGTAGTGGTTGCCATTGCCCTTCTACACGCTGGTGCAGCGCCGCCCATATTGCTGACTGGCTCGCGTCTACAACAATAGCTAGCTGTGCGTAGTGAACTCGGTGAGCGAGCAGCACTGCTTTGCTGAGGCTTGCTTGAAGATCTTTAAATGCTTTGTCCATTTCTTGTGTCCACTTAATTATTCGTCGACCTTTGGCGTCGCGTCCCTTGAGTGCATCAGTGAGTGGTGCTTGCACCGTAGCCGTTGCTGGCAGATGACGTCTATAAAAATTTATTACTCCCATGTATCGTCGTAGCTCTTGGTAGTTCGTCGGCTTCGGAAGGGCCCGTATCGACGCGATCTTCTCTGGCAGAGGCAATATATCTTCTGATTACACAGTATGGCCGAGGAAAGTGACTTGGTTTTTGTGCATGACGCATTTATTTTCGTTTAAAACGACTCGGTAGTCAGATAGACGCTTGCGAAGTTGACACAGATGCTGTTCATGTGTTTGACTATCCGGAGAGAAAACCAAGATGTCATCAAGATAAGCAAAGCAAAATGTTAATCCCTTTATCAATTCATCGATAAAACGCTGCCAAGTGTGTGCTGCGTTCTTAAGGCCAAAAGGCATAAATAAAAACTCGAATAATCCAAATGGTGTAATCACTGCTGTCTTCTGAACATCCCTTGGAGACACCAGTATCTGGTTGTATGCTTTCTTGCAATCTAGGACGCTAAAAATTTTAGCGCCGGCCAAAGCACATGTGAAGTCTTGTATATTAGGTACTGGGTATCTATCTGGAATGGTTCTTGATTTTAATGATCGGTAATCCCCACACGGTCTCCATGATCCATCCTTCTTACGTACTAAGTGTAGGGGCGAAGACCACGGACTGTCTGACCGGCGAATTATTCCCGACTGTAGCATTTCTTCGAATATCGCCTTTGTTTCTGTCAATCTCTCTGGTGCGATTCTACGTGCTCATCGTGAAACTGGTTGTCCTGGCGTGGCAAGAATATAGTGAACCGTACTACGTTTAACTTCTTTTGTCTGTCTGTCAGAACATCTCCGATTCTTCTCTTCGTCATGTAGCTCTTCGGCTACAGAGTTGCCAATCGCCTGTAGCTTCTCACAAGTTGTATGCCCTTTAGTGCTTGATATTGCACTGTTGTCTGTCAGATTTAACAAACGTTTTCCTTGTAAGTCGACCGCCAACTCGAAATGTGCCAGAAAATCAGCGCCCAAAATAGGTCCTGATATACCAGCTATCACAAAAGACCAGGGAAACTGTTTGGAAAAAAACCACGTCAATCTTGCACACTTTACACCCGTACGTGTTAATCACCGAGTTATTCACTGCCTTCAAACGTGGCTGTATGTCTTTTTCGTTGTGTGGCGCATGGCTGACAGGAAGCGAACTAATGTCTGCCCCGGTATCCACCAAAAACCTTGTACCCGTAAGTACGCCTGATACATACAATCTTTTCGAAGCCAGAGGTATATGTGTTGACGATTGCTGTCGCTGACATGAAAACACTGCATTGTTTCTGTACATACCTTGGTTGTCTGAGTAGGCGCACGGTGATGTATATCTTGTAGCATCTCTCCCAAAACGTTTATGGTACCAACACACATTACGCTCGTCCTCTTGTTGACTTCGTGTTTCACGCCCAGCCCGGTCTCTCTTGCGCTTAAAGATAACTTGTGGTCGCTGTACCGTGCGTAGCCGTTCGCAAATCCTCTATTGCAGCTTTTAAATCTCTAATCTCGTTTGAACTTTTTGTTGTTTGTCGCTTTGCGACCGCGGCACAGTTTATTGTTATATCGTCGGTTTGGTCTTGCTGGTTGTGGTAGTTATCGTACGTGGCATCTGTCGACGTCATTGCGACTGTTGCAGTAGGCTCGTGCGTCTCGTAGATTCTGTCTGCAGCGAGCAGCAGTTTGTCAACTGATCTTTCGTTGTATATAGCTAGTGTAGTTCTTACTTGCGTTGGTAGCTGTTGTTGCCATACGTGGAGTAACAGTTTATCAGAGACTGTCGAACTATCTACCAGGCTGCGTAAATGACGCCAGTATTCTGACGGGGTCCTATCTCCCCGTTTCTCTTGGTACAGTACTTGTTTGACTCTTATGTCGACTGACTTAACACACCGAGAAATTAATTCTTCTTTCAGTCTACAGTATGATCCTTCTGTAGGTGGGTTCACTATAATGTCAGATATCAAAGCCGAGGTCTGATGGTCCAAATTATTTATCACCAAGGTGAACTTCTCGTGATCACTGACTATTCTTTGTTGTAGAAATATATTTTCCATTACCGCGAACCATGAGTGTGGCTGAGAAGACTTGAATGGGGGCGCTCGTAATTGCAACCGTTGAGTTGATGAAGCGTTGAAACCAGCGGGTAGTTCCATTGCTAACTTGCTGTGGTTGTGCTGCAGTAGTCCCAGTTCCCGATTATGTTGCCTTGCTGGTGTGTGCCATGGTTGTTGAACCAACGTCATTCCTTTGGTCCAGTATATGCTTGAAGTTCATATCTTTCGAAATATGCAACTGTAAAGTTTCTATCTCATTCTGAAGCCTATGAATTTCTTCCGTTATATAACCGTATCGTTTGCCGACGTCGTTCATTGCTTTTGCAGTTAATGTTCGACGTAGCTAACGAAAGGTTTAAAGTTCCTTAATCGGAGGTCACCAATTGTGTAGGCGACTTGCCTGCAACAAATAATTGCATAGCCGTCCGGTATAATGTGTTAACGAAAAAATATTTATTCGCAAAAACTCACAATGAGAAGAAACTAAAAAGACAACAGAGAAGTAACAAAAACTAGGAGACTCTATAGTCTTACGGCAAAGATAAAAAACAACACATGACCAGAAAAAAAAACTCTTGCGCACTTATGGTGTCACTTTGCACCAGACATGAAAAATATCACTGCCACAAGGTAAATACAGAAACTATTGTTTCTGCTGTTATGTTGTCTGTCGGAGTTGCCACAGGCCAGCGTGTGTAATACCCGCGACACTATGTTTTAGCCACAAGATGTTAAAATGAACTCAAACTTCAACAAATATAATCGGTACTACGTATAAAAAAGACTGTATCGTGTAAAAGTGACGATAATTATTTCATTATTTCAGCAATTATTTAATTTCTGTGTTAATTAAAACTATTATCAGAGAACTACGTTCATAGACAGTGGCAATTATAATTTTTTTTTGTTCTCTATGATAACTGTGGTTAAGTTGTTCTTCCTGTGCTAACCGATGAACTGTTTGAACATGGACGTGTGATGTCTGTAAAGAGAAAGTCTGTAACTATATTGTTAATTATTATTTGTAAAATAGAGTCGCTATTGTCTAGAAGTGGATTTGTATTTATTTCAATTGTAATCCAATCTAATTAATGTTTCTAAGTGTTAATTTTCAGCTCCGCAATTAGGAGCGCAACCATTAGCGCTAGTAACTTACAACGGAGTTTACTAGTAGCTGGTATAAAAAGTATGAAACATTTTCGTTGAGAATAATTTTAAATGCTAAAGAATAGAGAACAAAAGGCTTAAAGACTTCTATCTAAATATATTAACTTGATATAAAAGGAATCGAGAATAACAATAGACAAATTGACTATCGTCTGTCTGCCGCCATCTTAGCCAAAATATCTCCGCGGCAGTTTTGAATCGAGAATTTTAACAAACATAAATATTATTAGATATAAATGAATGGAAGTAAATGTGCATCGGTGGTCCCGAATCTACTTTGAAAGACAGAATTCAACTCAGATTGAATCTTTAAAAATAGTGCTCACAGCACGTTACGTAATATCAATTTCTTATTTGCTGATGTATGAAGCCTAATTATTTCGGACGATTTACATGAAATATTTTAATAGGAGACATACGTCGGTGTTGTGCGCAGGTAGTATTTTGTGACTAAATGTTCCTTTTGCTAGAGAAAAGTGCTTCCATCTTAAGTAACAGTTGTGTAAAATCTGATAAATGATATGCAATTTAGTGCCACTCACACAGCTTTACAGACAACGTCAAGGGGAGATTTCTTCAGCAGAGTGACAAATATTAGCCGGGATAATCATTTTTGAGACCAAACGAATTGTCACGCTGACAATAGGTAACTGGATATATACAGTGTGGTCAGAAAATGTCTGAAACGCTGGTAGGGATGTTGCAGGGCAGGTTGTACTGAGATATGAATGTTACAAAAAAAAAAAAAAAAAAAAAAAAAAAAAAATCGATACGTTGCGCCGTTTCCGAGTTATTTAGCATTGAAGTTAGCCAATCAGATCGTCGCGCGCGTAAATTCAAGCTTCAGCTAACGAGACAAAGCACTCGTTGGGCAACACTGCCCCTGGCAGGCCGCTTGAATGCGAGCGCGCGACGCCTCGATTGGCTAAATTGAAATATCATTTATAAGTAATTAAAGTCACGAAATATTAAAAACCGGTTCCGCCACATGTGTCAGGAAATCAGTCATTGTTAGAATGTATCTCTGTCCGTTGGAAGGAGGCAGTGGGCGTACGACGTTGATGCGGACGTTCGTGAATCACACGTAGGTCCCTGGAAAGTTTCCAATTGCCACATGAACGTGGCGATGAATCTTGCTTTGTTGACATTTTATTCAAGTACGTGATCTTTCTCGGCAGTCTTTTTGCTCTCTGGGCCTCAAAAACGGTGCAAGAAGATGGGAACTGTTGCTCTGACACCAGGATGATTTAAATTGTGTAATTTGTGGAAAGCTGGTTTACAAAACGCTGCCAGCAAGAATGGTCTTGGTTTTTTGGTCAAGAGATCACAATAAAGCTTGACGTCAGAACTTGATACCTCGCGACAGGCAATCTGCTACCATGTTGTCGATTCCGGATACATGTCTGATGTCGGTACTGAACTGTGCAATAAACACTAGTTGATTGTGCTGGCGTGGTGAACAGCTGGTGTTATTCTGTCCGAACGCAAGCCTCAATGGCTTATCATCAGTGAAAATAGTTAATTCTCTCACTTTTAGTCGAGGTCGAAAATATTTTACTGCCTAGTATATCGCGAGGAGTTCATGGTCGTATGCACTCCACAAACGTTGAGATGCCGACAGCTTGCGTGAATAAAATGCCTAAGGTTTCCACGAGCCTTCGTGTAATTTTTGCAGTGCGGCTCCGATCGTTGTCTGGTTCGCGTCCACTTCTAAAGCAAGCAGTGTGTCTATACTGGGTGAGTGTGGAGCGCTGCATCTGCGTTTCGCCGCTTCAAAGGCTGAATCCATGTAGTCGGTCCACTGAACAGGCGAAGTTCCCTTGATTTTCGAATCGGCCAATGCTGCAGTGAGTGGTTCTTGCACTTCAAGAGAGTATGACAGATGTCGACGGTAGAAACTGAGCATGCCAAGAAACCGATGTAACTCAAGAGCTGTGCGCGGACTTGTGATCTGTAATATAGCTTCCACTTTTTCTGGTAGGGGAAGTGAGCCTTTAGACGACATTTTGTGTCCTAAAAAATCAATCTGCGACTGCCTAAACACACATTTGGCTGTATTTAACAATGCCCCGTATTTGTTGAGCGGCTCTAAAGTTGCTAACATATGTTGCTCATGTTGTTCTGTGGCCAATGAAAAAATTAAAACGTTATGTAGATAAGCGAAACTGCATGACAGTTCTTGCAGTACTGAGTCGACAAACGTTGCCATGTTTGTGAGGCGTTCCTCGAGCTCAATGTCACGTACTTGCTTTCAAATAAGCCAAAAGGGGTGACAATTGCCGTCTTCGGATCTCTTCCTCTGTAACTGATACCTGTGTTTAGCGCAGCCCAATACAGTAAAAATCATCACGACTTGTAGCACGTAATTCTAGTCGCACAGTAGAGGGACGGTACTGTCCTGCATTGAGAGTACCGTAAGAGTAGTACAGAGATGGGGGCATGATATCAAACTGATGTGCAAATTAATTAAATTGATCAATTAATTACCTGCTCCCCAACCACATCCATCTCCACCTCTAGATGACGTCATGTATTTTCCTTAATCTGCATGAGGGTTCCCGCACTCCGCCCCCCTCCCCCCCCCCTCGTCATCCCCCACCCGCACTTACGCTATTAGCGGGAATTCCGAATTTTGGCGGGAATTCCGAAGTTTGGCGGGAATTTCTTCGTCCCAGGGCTGTGCTGACGTCTCACCTTGCCTCACCCTACACCTGGCAATTGGTGGGAAATTAAAAATTGCAGTGCCCTTCCCAGGACTCAAATACCGGTCCTCCTGGAAGGAAAGCACAAGTGCATCCCCCCTAACACAATTATACCACAAGAGGCATTAGCCAATAGGAAAGCAGAATGGATCGTGTATTTGACCCTGTGTAAGAGTGTTCACATGTATTAGACGCCAACAAACAGTATTCACAGTGTGCTCCATTTTACTCTGTGCCAGTAGCGTCCATGTGGCGTTAGTTAACAGATAACCTATAGAACAGTTGTGTTGTGTTTAATAACTACCTGTAGTTTGTGTACTGGGGTAACAGGAATATCCAAAAACTGACTGGTGTACAAGGTAGTCTTCCAGATACTCAGGACCGAGAGAAGCTCATCAGCTATGTTCTGCCTGCATACTGTTTTAATTACCTACCTGTAAACTACGAGGAGATTCGAAACTCTGACTTCAATAGAGACGATATAAGCATTATACAGAAGTGTTACGTTAAACAGGAGAAACTTATGTTTCTCAGATAGAGAATTGGTCTCCACAATACCGCCCGTTATAGATATTGCAGAATTAGGAGTGGCTGACACAGAAAATGTTATACCACAAGTCCTAAGAAAAGGAACCAATTTGTCGAACAGACTTAAACCTTCCCCCAATACAGAAATCGCACCTTTAAGTACAGTTAAAGTGTTATGGGCAGGGAAAAGGAATCTGAACATGGAGGTTGTCGAAGTAAAGAAAAGAAAACTGGAGGATATGGAGAAGACAACTGTCATAATGGAAGAATGTAAGCTGCAAATGGAAAAGGAAGAAGCTATTGCAGATGTGCAGCTGAGGTTTACATATGGCTTTAAACACACTGTATGGAGAAATCTGGCTACGGCTGGGGAATGAAAGATAATACCGTTTAACTGTACAGAGTAATGGTAAGTGGCCAAATGCTGGAGTACTGGCCGAAAACGGCGGATTGAAGCACTTTTACTATGTTAAAGTCACACGAAAAATCTGCTTATCAATCTCCGTTGCTCCTTGAATCTGCTTAAAAAGGATGGTTACATTAAATCTAAGTGTGGTGGGCTTGATGACATACACTTAGTAACAGAACAATCGTTTGCGGGGCTTAAAACAAACGGAACAACAACCTTTAATGGAAAGTCGTTTGTAAAAGCTGTAAATTTAAAGTTCTATACCGAAATTCCACAAGAATGTGCAGTACAAGAACTGGCAGCCCGCGCCCAGGAAGATTTGGAGTCTTATAGCAACAGTGTTATGCAGGAAATAAGAGGAAAAATTAAAATTCCCGAATGCTCTTGTCTAGAAGAACTGCCGGAAAACACAGAACCAATTGATAAAGCTATAATAGAAGTAGTTTACGCGAAAAAAATTTAGATACGTTCTGGAATTCGAGAACACACCTTCTCTGTATTTGTCAAATTACTGCCTGGAGAAAGAAATAGATAATTCAGATTTGGATTTAAGTTGTTAGTTACAAATTAAGTTGGACATTGATAAAACTGCACCTAACAAAAATACGGAAAGAGTTGTTTTCTGTGTGAACATGTATATGCAAAAGTTAATAAAAATTTTGTACTACCAAAAATCTTAAGTAGTTCCTGTATACAATGACCAATGTGCGTGTATTTCGGATGGGGAGAGTGGGTAGTCAGGGACCATAAAAAGTAGTTCTTACCTATACGAGATATGAGTTCATTGCAATGTTACACTCAACATGGATTGTACTGACAGGGAGAATATTCACTGTCTGATCAGATTTGTAAAATTTACTGGGATCCGTCTTCAAAACCTGTCCTTTTGCGAAACACGGTAGTGGACCTATTGAACCTTTCTGTTTAAAGTCAATCGATGCAGTCAAAGTCCTTATTTGAGATTTAAGTGTACTCATGTTTGCACGGTGCTCACAAGGGAACCTCCCCATCGCACCCCCCTCAGATTTAGTTATAAGTTGGCACAGTGGATAGGCCTTGAAAAACTGAACACAGATCAATCGAGAAAACAGGAAGAAGTTGTGTGGAACTATGAAAAAAAATAAGCAAAATATATAAACTGAGTAATCCATGCGAAAGATAGGCAACATAAAGGATAGTGGAATACCAGAAGCGCCGTGGTCCCGTGGTTAGCGTGAGCAGCTGCGGAACGAGAGGTCTTCGGTTCAAGTCTACCCTCGAGTGAAAAGTTTATTTGAGCAAAGTTATGATCTGTCCGTTCGTTCATTGATGTCTCTGTTCACTGTAATAATAAGTTTAGTGTCTGTGTTTTGCGACCGCACCGCAAAACCGTCCGATTAGAAGACGAAAGGACGTGCCTCTACAATGGGAACCGAAAACATTTGATCGCAAGGTCATAGGTCTACCGATTCCTCCACAGGAAAACACGTCTGATATATTCTATACGACACTGGTGACGGCATGTGTGTCACATGTCACTTGTACACTTGGCGAATGGGTAAAAAGATTCATCTACCTTGCCCGATTTAGGTTTTCTTGTGGATGTGATAATCACTCCCAAAAAAGTGATGAAAACATAGGAGTTTGTCACATAAACTGCAACAAATGAATGCAACAGTTTCACAGTCGCACAGTTTTCCCTGTGCTCTGTCGAAAAATATGTTTTTAACGTTTTCAGATTTTTCCGTGTGTAGACCGTCAAATCCTGCATATGTCCAAGCAAATCTGAACATGTCCCGGAATTTTGGAGAGCGAAGTTGACTATATAAAAAATTAAACTTCTCACTTGAGGGAAGAATTGAACCAAGAACCTCTTGTTCCGCAGCTGCTCACGCTAACCACGCGACCATCGCACTCCTGAACTCCTCTTGTCATTGATGTTGCGTATCTTGCGCATGGACTACTCAGTTTGTATATTTTGCTTATTTTTTTCATAGTTCCATACAACTTCTTCCTGTTTTCTCGATTGATCTGTGTTCAGTTTTTCAAGGCCTATCCACTGTGCCAACTTATAACTAAATCTGAGGGGGGTGCGATGAGGAGGTTCCCTTGTCAGTCTCTTTTCCAGACTGTTTTAAAACTTCGTTTAAATCGTCAATATCGTATGCACCAGGTTTAATTTCCACAATTTAGTTTTTACCATCAATTTCTGGATGCAGTTTGTTGTTGGCCTATGTGATATTTGGGATGGTATTGTATATCTCCAGTTCAGTCAGCGTGATACTTTAATCTCCAATGCTTAAATCAATTGCTGGGAAGTAATTCGCATGTAACGGACACGGTCGTTGTTTTAAAGCCAGAGTGTACGACACTGCATCCAAACATCGACTGGTGAATGGATTCTTAATACCCGACCTTACATATAATTCATAAACGTCAGGAGGAACACGATGCATAGATGACCACACAGGAATGTCTTACAGTCTTGATAGCGTCGAAAACTGTAGAACACATGTCGTCTGCATGATCGTTGTATCCTTTTGGGGATTACAGTTCGCTGAATGAATGAGTGAAAGTAGCAGACTTTCCCTTTTTTACCCAGTGAGTTCAAGGTCCTCCTGCTACATCCATATTCACAATTCCGCATTCTATTTATTTCCATATAGTCTTTGGTAATGCATTCCGCATAAACACATCTCGGAGTCTCTGAATGTTGAATTATTTCTTAACAAACTTAAGCAGATCTGTATGTTGTAAGCGCCCTGTCTGGTAGGATCGCTAGGGGGGCATTTTTTTTGTTTTGTTTTTTGTTTATGAAGTGACCTAGTCCTTTCTTGCACGGTTTCAAGTATAGCCTTTTTCCAATGGCTGCTGTCTCCATCATGCTGATATGTCTTTGTGCTTGCTGCAGTTGCTCCTGAGAGTTTTGTACATTCTTGACTGTATTGGCAATTGCCGCAGCACCCTCAACCAGTAAACCCACCGCTGAGAGACCACCTAGGGCAGGAATGAGGAAGGGAATAATTCCACCCGACGTCCTGGGTATTGGTAGAACCCTGGGTGGTTTAATCCATCTTTCTTTTCTCGCTCCTTTCTGCTTCAGGGCGCTTTTAGCTGCATACAATGCTCTCAGGATACAGCTTTTCGTGCACCATTTGGTTGTCATATTCTTCCTTAACGCCCTACGTGCAGCGCTTATAACTTGGCTGAACTTCTTCACACCCAAGCCCAACTTAACGTTACCACACACAGTTTCTTCCACTGCAAATGGTGCAACGCATTGATCTACACCAATATCCCTTCTCTCACGTATTGCGTTAGCTCTATCAGCTAAAATTTGATTGGCAGTGTGACGATCTTTATTTGCTGCGTATGCGATGTCATGCTCCATACAAGCCTCATCGAACAGATTTATCTCTTTATCACCATGTACCAATCGTCTCTGAAGTTATCTTCTAGGTCCACAATAGTTATATCCAGGAATGTGTAATTGGACAGGTAGTTTGTAGAGAGTACCATCTCCTCCTCTAATGCGTCTTCTATCACCAATGTCATGCTACTGAGGTGGTTGTTGTCTGCGCACCCTGTTATATGGCAAATCGTCAGCGACGATCCAGCTGTTCATGATGCGGGAAAACCAAGCCATTTAACTAACGCTCTATTACCTCAACGCCGTGTCATCCTCTCTACAAATACACATCTGGTTCCGAGCTCTTCTGCAACTCTTCCGTGTAAAAGCATCTTGCAATTTCAGTATCACTGCTGTCCTTTAAGAGGTAGTTTCTAGAATTCGTTTTCTGCACTTCGGTAACTGTGAATAACTCGGTTTACCAGTTTGGCATGTATGACTTCTAAAATGCTGTTTTGTGTTTTGAAATACGCAGTAAATCAGCTACATTAAACTGCTGTTTGCGCGGATCTAACATTTTAATACGATTGTATACTGTGTCTAGAAGTCTATTATCACGAACATCGATTGGTCTCGTGTTTATTGTTTGATGTTTGGTACAATTATATTTGCAGTTATTTGCGGGAGGATATTGGTCCATTTTTGTGAGCCACGAAGACTGAATCACATCCACATTTGGGTTTACACTGTTCTGTTTAGACATTACACGATACTCGCCTTCAGGAGGGTGATCGTCGAGTATTGATATATTCCATACTGCTCCATCAGTCTTGAAATATCTATTGTAAAACTCGCCACCGTGATCTCTTTGAAAGTTTTCTGGGCTTCAATTCGTCCACGTATACAGCAATCCCTGAAACACTTGCGCAACATCCTTCCCTGCTTCTCTTTCACGGGTAATGCCCAAGCACATTTAAAGTAAGTATGAATGAGCATTTAAATATGTTTGAATCCATTATTCACTCTTGAATATTTCCTCATGTCGACAAGATCCACCTGCCACAGGTCGTCCAAACCTTTAATCATAACATTTCTTTGAGGGTATGTTTCTTGTGAACATATTTGGAACATTTAGCTATACAATGAGGCTACTCAATGTAGTTTCCATCAGCTGTGGCCCATCAGATTCAACGTTTTTTCCATGATGTAAATGCACTTTGGTAAAATTCTGGGGATTGACTTTTACACCATCGCTTGACACAGGAAATAAGGTCTTTCTCAATATCAAATGTTTTACCACAGAAGTGGGCCGTCAGACGACCAAAGAGTTAAAAATCAGATGGAGCCACGTCCGGTCTGTAGGGAGGATGAGGAACAATTTTCCAACCCATTTCCCTGATTTTCTCCTGCGTCATAAGGGCTGTATGGGGTTTGGCATTGCCATGGTGTAGTCTGATGAGCTGACCCTGAAGCTGTGGTTTATGGGTCTTGATGGCATGTCGCAGCTTGTCCAATGACAAACAGTAACGGTCCCAGGTAATTGTGGGGCCAGGTTCCAAAAAATCAATTAAAATCACAGCACACTGAACCCAGAAGAAGGAGGCCATTATCTTTCGGTCTGCTGTTCGTGAAAGTCTTGGTTTCTTCTTCCGAGAGGAACATGGATGACGCCACTCCACGGACTGAGTTTTGCTCTCAGGTTCGAACAAAAACAACCATGTTTCATCCTGGGTAATGACGCCGTCAAAACATTGTTTCTACTCTTCAGTAATGGTCTTCATGAGACCCTCACATACATTCTTCCTCATAGTTTTCATTTCTCTTGTCAATAATATAGGTACCCAACGTGCACAAATTTTCCTGTACCCTAGTGACTGTACCAGTGATACCACACTACACAGTGACAAACGAGTCATTTCAGCAAGCTGTCGCGTCGTCACACATCTGTCATTTTGGATGATTTGATCAATGGTCTCCATATTCACATCACTCACTGCCATCGATGGTCTATCGCATTGTGGATTGTCCAGTACAGAGAAATCACCTTCTTTCAACCTCTTCAACCACCGCTGGATACTGCTGCGATCCACTGTGTCCTTCCCATAAACAAGGAGCAACTTCCTGTGAATCGATGTGGCAAAGTCATCGCCAGTCTTGAAGAGGAACTCCATCACCGACCGTTGTCGCAACCTGACACCTACTTCACGGTCCATTATGGCTCACCTGCAAATAAAAGAAAATACTTTTACATACCAACTTATAACTAAATGTTCCAAGTATGTTCACAAAGAATTTCATTCTGCTCCTGCAAAGAATAAAAAAATTACAGACGACAGTGCAAAACGTTTTGAATGCTCTTTGAATCTACTGTTCAGTCTACCTACATACATTTTATTTCTGTTCTACCAAACTTGAGAACACATCTTGAATTTACTATGTTTCCATCCATGCACATTTTAATTCTGTTATAATGTATGACTGTTTTCAATTTTTTATGTTTAGTATGTTTTGCTTAAATTTCTCTTTCAAGCTAATACATTCGCAACCGGTTATAACCACATCGTTGGGACTGATGGTTTACAGTTGTTGCAGCCCATAGTTGCATGAACCAGGTATTCACTTTGTTTTTTAAAAAAATATATCTGCAAATTTTAAGTTGCTTTTGAATTAAAATTTCAAAAAGTAGCAGAAATACAGTACACCTACAGTACTCCTATAATACAGTATTTGTGATGAGGGACTGACGAAGTACTTATGTTTTTGCAGTACTTACAGCAATAACATGACAGCAAAATGTAAAATGTCTTAATAAGTGAGAAAGAAGTAGCAACAATGTAAATTGTTCAGTAATGTCGAACATGGTCTTGGATAATGAATGGTATAAAATGTTGATTATAAAACAAGTCAATTCCCACTGCACTGAATATATCATCTGGCACATAACCTTCACACAAAACAGGCCACTTCTGTCTGTAAGACAATCAGGTACACCGGCAACTTTGTGACAAATTTTCCTGACGATAATATCACGAAAAGTTCCGAAATTTTACATTTAATATGAAGAACAATTGAAATTGGATTTCCCACAAGACGCGCTAATTCATTGGCTTTCGCTTGAAAAATAGATGCAATGATCAGAACTTCATTTGATCTATGCCACTTAAACCATGTAAGTAAAGCTTCTCCAACATCTTTGCTCAGATGATCTCCCCCACTTGATTTTTAAAGAAGTGTGTTCTAAAAGAGGCTGTATTTTCTCTCTGTCCATCCAAATAATAGAAATCGTTAAGTGTGAAACATGTAATACCTTTTGAATGCTGATGTTCGTTCCCCATTCTGTAATCGCCATATTACATGTGACTTCTTCAATATTACATCCTTTCCCCTTTTCTGGCATCTTTAAAGCAATGTTTGCTCTGACTATTTAACATACCATACACATTGATTTAATACCAACAATCTACAGAAAACAAAAGTCTGAAAATAAATGTTACACTGTTTTCAGTAATCTACAAATAACATACCAAACAAAAATGAACAATAGACGTTATAGCCGATATAATTCTCCGAAAATGTAATAAAAATACGCTTTTTATATAATAAGTCACAATAAGTAATGTCGTACCAAGCGATTTTTTAAAATAAAGAATTTACATATGATTTAGGTGGGACCAGTAGATTACATGGTTATAGCCAATGCACTGTTAAAAACGAAGTCACTGTAAACGGGATCGACTGTATTTGAAATGTGTAACAGTAAACAATTCATCATGCTTGTATTTGGTGTGTTTTACATTATAACCACATCATAACTTATCTGCTAAAACAAATGCTATCCCCAAACACTATCATATTGAAGATCTCATTAAAAGGTACAGTTTGTGATATAAAATGTCAGGTAATGAATTATCAGCTTTTAAAGGTTCCAGGAGGACTGTGACATGGGATAAAGTTAGAAGCTGTACATGATTATTGTGGTATTGTGTGTAATGTCCTGAGCAGTGGATGAGGAGGTGGGACTGAGAGTATGTTATTTGAATGTGTAATTGCAGAAAGTCACTTGAAGCAAATTTGAGAAACATAAAAACACTGCCCATCTCAGTAACTAAGCAATACACAATCACAGAAAAAATACTAGTTAATTTTATAATAAAACGAAATAGATGTTGTTTAGACAAGTGAAAGATAATGAAATAATTAAGTGTACAAAAATATACAAAATTGTGTGACTTAGGTGCCTTTCTGCACTGCAAGTATTAGATGACATTCTCAAATTACTTTTGCAGATTAACTTTATTAGCTGAAGAACATTGGTATTGTGCACATAAATTAATAGGATAACATCACTGGTAGTAAAACATAATTTCAAAAAATGTTATTTCATTTTATTATAAAAGCAAAATTAAAACTTAAGATAAGTTGGCATTTACTCTTGTGATTTGTAATTAATACATTATTACTGTTATTGCCTAGATACATTTTGTAAAAATATGTAAACAACCATGAGCAAGAAGTGTTTGAGCCACCGTAGGAAAGTTAGTTCTGGGGTTCTGTACATCTGTTGTGGCACATGGTTACATTGGGGTGAATGTAGTGGCATGGGAATCGGGGAAGTAAATGGTCTCTTCCATGGTATTGTAGATTATGTTCAAGGCATAGGAAAATAGCAGAACAGGAAGGGAAGATTAGAGCCCTTCAGGCTGAACTGGGTAGTGCTAGGGAGGAACTGCTGAGGTTACGAGGGGAGGAAGGTGAAGACAGATGGGAAGTGGTTGCAAGGAACAGGGGCCACAGAGAAAGAACAGTATCTGACAGTTTCATCATTGGCACAAACAAAACAATAGATTAGCCTTGCTACCTCAGTCAACTAAGAAAGAGGCTCAAGTAGATGTAACTGTAGTCAGCACTCAACAGACTTTCATTGGGATACCAACTGCTGCAAAAAGGTAGAAAGTGGGAGGAAAGTTCTGTTGTTAGGTAGTAGCCATGGAAGGGGTGTGGGCTAGATCCTGCAGGAAAAATTAGATAAATACACATTCCTGGATATAACTCAGTAGCATGACATTGGTGATAGAAGACGCACTAGAGGAGGAGGTGGTACTCTCTACAAACTACCTGTCCAATTACACATTCCTGGATATAACTATTGTGGACCTAGAAGATAACTTCAAAGACGATTGGCACGTTGTGATAAAAGAGATAAATTTATTCGATGAGGCTTGTATGGAGCATGACATCGCATACGCAGCAAATAAAGATCATCACACTGCCAATCAAATTTTAGCTGATAAAGCTAACGCAATATGTGAGAGAATGGTTGTTGGTGTAGATCAATGCGTTGCACCATTTGCAGTGGAAGAAACTGTGCGTGGTGAAGTTAAGTTGGGCTTGAGTGTGAAGAAGTTCAGCCAAGTTATAAGCGCTGCACGTAGGGCGCTATAGAAGAATATGACAACCGAAGGGTGCACGAAAAGCTGTATCCTGAAAGCATTCTATGCAGCTAAAAGCGCCCTGAAGCAGAAAGGAGCGAGAAAAGAAAGATCGATTAAATCACCCAAGTATTTTCAAGCCCAGTGCTTGTCT
Source organism: Schistocerca nitens (assembly GCF_023898315.1). Classification (NCBI taxonomy): domain Eukaryota; kingdom Metazoa; phylum Arthropoda; class Insecta; order Orthoptera; family Acrididae; genus Schistocerca; species Schistocerca nitens. The sequence goes on from NC_064617.1 coordinate 390,075,156, forward strand.
TAGCCAAGTGATAGATGATGTAGGATCATTGTGCAAAGGGTTTTACAAAGCAGGGTCATGTTGTTGTAGTGGGTGAAGCGGGAAACAGTATTGATAGGGATTAGGGCCAAAATATTGAGTGTGACCCGGTAAAAATAAGCATCTGCAATGAACCATACAAATATTGGCTTGTTTCCTGCTTTCATGTGGTACGATTGGCCCTAATTGAACAGCTCTGTCAGGAGGGTCAATATGAAACTAGATCAGCTGCTTCGGGTGGCTACTTTGTCAGGCATAAGTTTGGTTCCTGTTGATGGTATTGGTAGGTGGGACTTCACAAGACATGGCCTGCATCTCAATAGGAAAGGGAAGGGTAAACTGGCTGGGATTAGGGCAAAATTTTTAAGGAGGGCCAATGAAACTCATGGGAGTACTTTTTTAGGCTAAGATCAGTGTCCAATCATCCTACATTGATTGACATTAAGCTTAATGAGAAGTTCAAACTGGCAGGTACTAGAGGTGTGAAAATATCGCAAGATTCTCATAGCAGTACAGTGAAAAATAATGTTAGTATGTCACAAGATTCACATAAAATCACAGTGAAAAATAATGTTAATATATTGCATCGGAATATCAGGGGATTAAAAAACAAAATAGATGAGCTTCTTGTTTGTTTAGAAGATTTAGAAACTGAGGGTAGAATAGACGTACTATGCCTGTCTGAACATCATATAGTCACAGGTATGGAGATTGTAAATGTAGGTGGATATAAGCTTTCAGCACATCTAAGTATAGACACTATGGAGAGAGGAGGTTTTGCCATGTATGTTAAAATCTGTCACAGTGTGAAAAATTTGGAAACTATAAAATGTTGCCTAGAGCAACATATAGAAGCATGTGCATGTGAGCTTAAACTAAATAATGGCACTTCTATAATTGTAGCCTTGTATAGGCCCCCATTGGGAAATTTGCAACTGTTTTTGAAAAACTTGGATTATTTGTTGTGCTATCTGTCAGATAGAGGAAAGCAAATTATTGTTTGTTGGGATTTCAACGTAGATTTTCTGAAAGAGTCCGATAGAAAGCCTTATCTTGAAGTATTACTTCGTTCTTTCAATTTGGCATTAGTTACTGATTTTCCTACTCGGGTGGTACAGGAAAGCATAACGCTGATAGATAATGTTGTCATAGATCAAGGTAATTTTAATCAAATAAAAACTTTTCCTGTTGAGAATGGTCTGTCTGATCTTGATGCACAGCTAGTTACAGTACATGATATAGCTCCATACAGTAATGCAAATTAATCCTCCAAAATAGTGCATTCAATTAACGATTTAACAATTCAAAATTTTATGGATTGCTTGCAACAGTTAGACTGGAATGAGGAGTACAGGGAACATGATGCTAATTAAAAATTTAACCTATTTCATAATAGCTTTGTGAGTATATTTGAAAACAGTTTCCTTAACAAAACAGTGAAATATAACTGTAAGAAACCATGTAAAAAGCCATGGCTTACTAAAGGGATAAAAATACCTTGTAAACAGAAAAGGGAATTGTATCTTATAGCTAGGAGGAGTAATGATCCCAAAACAGTGAAACATTATAAAAACTACTGCAGTGTATTAAGAAAAGTTATTAAAAAACCCAGAAGTTTGTGCATTATGTCTGAGATTAGCAAATCTGATAGTAAAATTAACACAATCTGGAATATTTTTATAAGGGAACCAGGGCAACCAAGAGCACAGGAAACTGTATTTCTATCAAACACAATGAAAAGTTTGTTAACAAGAAGTCAGAAGAAGAAAACATTTTAATAATCATTTTTTAAGTGTTGTAGAGAAAATAGGATCCAGCTATTTATTAGAAATTGCAAGGCAGTATATGGAAGAGGCAGTACCTATAAAATTTGATAAAACTGAAATTCAACCCACCTCTCCTATTGAAATTAGGAAAATAATAAATTCACTCAATAGTAAAAGCTCACATGGAATTGACGGCATTTTCAAAATAGTACTAAAAGCTTGTTCCCTACAAACAAGTAGGATTCTCAGCCACATATGTAGTAGCTCACTGAAACAGGGTATTTTTCCAGATAGACTGAAATACGCTATTGTTAAACCACTGCATAAAAAGGGGATAGATCTGATGCTAACGACTAGCAGGAATCTCACTTCTGATAGCTTTATCCAAAATTTTTGAAAAAGTAATATATTCAAGAGTAGCATCACATATTTGTAAATGTAAAGTACTAACAAAATATCAATTTGGTTTTCGGAAAGGCTTTTCAAGAGTAAATGCTATACATGCTTTCACTGATCAAATATTAAATGTATTAAATAACTGAACATCACCCATTGGGATATTTTGTGATCTCTCGAAGGCTTTTGATTGTGTGAATTATGAAAGTCTTCTAAATAAGCTTAAGTATTGTGGAATGAATGGAACAGTGCAAATATGGTTGAATTCATACTTAACTGGAAGAATGCACAAGGTTGAAGTTAACAGTACAGATAGTCTGCAAAAACCAGCAGAGTCCTGTAACTGGGGAGGTATCAAGAATGGTATCTCACAGGGTTCAGTCTTGGGTCCCTTATTGTTTTTAATATATATTAACGTCTTGCCACTCTATATTCATGAAGATGCAAAGCTAGTGATTTTTGCTTATGATACAAGAATAGTAATCACAGCCAAAAGCAAGGATCAGCTGAGTAAATTGCAAATAATGTCTTTCAGAAAATTATTACGTGGTTCTCTGCAAATGGACTCTTACTAAATTTAGAGAAAACACGGTTTAATTCTGTACAATAAATGGCATAACACCATTGATAAATATAGACTATGAACAGAAGTCTGTTGCAGAATGCTTTAAATTTCTAGTTGTCTGCACTGATGAGAAATTGAATTGGAAGAAACACATCGATGATCTGCTGAAACAGTTAGGTTCAGCTAATGGTGATAAACATATCAGTAAATTAGCCTACTATGCCTGTTTTCATTCACTGCTTTCATATGACATACTTTTGGGCAATTCGTCATTAAGATATTCATTGCACAAAAGCGTGCAATCAGAATAATAGCTGGAGCCCACCCAAGATCACCTTGCAGACATTTATTTAAGGAACTCGGGATAATCGCAGTACCTCCACAATATACACTCCTGGAAATTGAAATAAGAACACCCTGAATTCATTGTCCCAGGAAGGGGAAACTTTATTGACACATTCCTGGGGTCAGATACATCACATGATCACACTGACAGAACCACAGGCACATAGACACAGGCAACAGAGCATGCACAATGTCGGCACTAGTACAGTGTATATCCACCTTTCGCAGCAATGCAGGCTGCTATTCTCCCATGGAGACGATTGTAGAGATGCTGGATGTAGTCCTGTGGAACGGCTTGCCATGCCATTTCCACCTGGCGCCTCAGTTGGACCAGCGTTCGTGCTGGACATGCAGACCGCGTGAGACGACGCTTCATCCAGTCCCAAACATGCTCAATGGGGGACAGATCCGGAGATCTTGCTGGCCAGGGTAGTTGACTTACACCTTCTAGAGCACGTTGGGTGGCACGGGATACATGCGGACGTGCATTGTCCTGTTGGAACAGCAAGTTCCCTTGCCGGTCTAGGAATGGTAGAACGATGGGTTCGATGACGGTTTGGATGTACCGTGCACTATTCAGTGTCCCCTCGACGATCACCAGTGGTGTATGGCCAGTGTAGGAGATCGCTCCCCACACCATGATGCCGGGTGTTGGCCCTGTGTGCCTCGGTCGTATGCAGTCCTGATTGTGGCGCTCAGCTGCACGGCGCCAAACACGCATACGACCATCATTGGCACCAAGGCAGAAGCGACTCTCATCGCTGAAGACGACACGTCTCCATTCGTCACTCCATTCACGCCTGTCGCGACACCACTGGAGGCGGGCTGCACGATGTTGGGGCGTGAGCGGAAGACGGCCTAACGGTGTGCGGGACCGTGGCCCAGCTTCATGGTGACGGTTGCGAATGGTCCTCGCCGATACCCCAGGAGCAACAGTGTCCCTAATTTGCTGGGAAGTGGCGGTGCGGTCCCCTACGGCACTGTGTAGGATCCTACGGTCTTGGCGTGCATCCGTGCGTCGCTGCGGTCCGGTCCCAGGTCGACGGGCACGTGCACCTTCCGCCGACCACTGGCGACAACATCGATGTACTGTGGAGACCTCACGCCCCACGTGTTGAGCAATTCGGCGGTACGTCCACCCGGCCTCCCGCATGCCCACTATACGCCCTCGCTCAAAGTCCGTCAACTGCACATACGGTTCACGTCCACGCTGTCGCGGCATGCTACCAGTGTTAAAGACTGCGATGGAGCTCCGTATGCCACGGCAAACTGGCTGACACTGACGGCGGCGGTGCACAAATGCTGCGCAGCTAGCGCCATTCGACGGCCAACACCGCGGTTCCTGGTGTGTCCGCTGTGCCGTGCGTGTGATCATTGCTTGTACAGCCCTCTCGCAGTGTCCGGAGCAAGTATGGTGGGTCTGACACACCGGTGTCAATGTGTTCTTTTTTCCATTTCCAGGAGTGTAGTTACAGACTTTCTCTTTACAGACATCACAAGTCTCATGTTAGAACAGTTCATCGGTTAGCACAGGAAGAACAACTTAACCACAGTTATCATAGAGAACAAAAAAATTATAATTTTCAGTGTCTATGAATGCAGTTCTCTGATAATAGTTTTAATTAACACAGAAATTAAATTAAGACTGAAATAATGAAATAATTATCGTCATTTTTACACGATACGGTCTTTTTTATACGTAGTACCGATAATATTTGTTGAAGTTTGTACACTTAGTTCATTTTAACATCTTGTGGCTAAAACATAGTGTCGTGGGTATTACACATGCTGGCCTGTGGCAACTCCGACAGACAACATAACAGCAGAAACAATAGTTTCTGTGTTTACCTTGTGGCAGTGATATTTTTCATGTCTGGTGCAAAGTGATATCAAAAGTGCGCGAGAGTTTTCTTTCTGGTCATATGTTGTTTTTTATCTTTGCCGTAAGGCTATAGAGTCTCCTAGTTTTTGTTACTTCTCTGTTGTCTTTTTAGTTTCTTCTCATTGTGAGTTTTTGCGAGTAAATATTTTTTCGTTAACACATTATACCGGACGGGTATGCAATTATTTGTTGCAGGCAAGTCGCCTGCATAATTGGTGACCTCCGATTAAGGAACTTTAAACCTTTCGTTAGCTACGTCGAACATTAACTGCACAAGCAATGAACGTCGTCGGCAGAAATTCATAGGCTTCAGAATGAGATAGAAACTTTACAGTTGCATATTTCGAAAGATATGAACTTCAAGCATATACTGGACCAACGGAATGACGTTGGTTCAACAACCATGGCACACACCAGCAAGGCAACATAATCGGGAACTGGGACTACTGCAGCACAACCACAGCAAGTTAGCAATGGAACTACCCGCTGGTTTCAACGCTTCATCAACTCAACGGTTGCAATTACGAGCGCCCCCATTCAAGTCTTCTCAGCCACACACATGGTTCGCGGTAATGGAAAATATATTTCTACAACAAAGAATAGTCAGTGATCACGAGAAGTTCACCTTGGTGATAAATAGTTTGGACCATCAGACCTCGGCTTTGATATCTGACATTATAGTGAACCCACCTACAGAAGGAGCATACTGTAGACTGAAAGAAGAATTAATTTCTCGGTGTATTAAGTCAGTCGACATAAGAGTCAAACAAGTACTGTACCAAGAGAAACGGGGAGATAGGACCCCGTCAGAATACTGGCGTCATTTACGCAGCCTGGTAGATAGTTCGACAGTCTCTGATAAACTGTTACTCCACGTGTGGCAACAACAGCTACCAACGCAAGTAAGAACTACACTAGCTATATACAACGAAAGATCAGTTGACAAACTGCTGCTCGCTGCAGACAGAATCTACGAGACGCACGAGCCTACTGCAACAGTCGCAATGACGTCGACAGATGCCACGTACGATAACTACCACAACCAGCAAGACCAAACCGACGATATAACAATAAACTGTGCCGCGGTCGCAAAGCGACAAACAACAAAAAGTTCAAACGAGATTAGAGATTTAAAAACTGCAATAGAGGATTTGCGAACGGCTACGCACGGTACAGCGACCACAAGTTATCTTTAAGCGCAAGAGAGACCGGGCTGGGCGTGAAACACGAAGTCAACAAGAGGACGAGCGTAAGGTGTGTTGGTACCATAAACGTTTTGGGAGAGATGCTACAAGATATACATCACCGTGCGCCTACTCAGACAACCAAGGTATGTACAGAAACAATGCAGTGTTTTCATGTCAGCGACAGCAATCGTCAATACATATACCTCTGGCTTCGAAAAGATTGTATGTATCAGGCGTACTTACGGGTACAAGGTTTTTGGTGGATACCGGGGCAGACATTAGTTCGCTTCCTGTCAGCCATGCGCCACACAACGAAAAAGACATACAGCCACGTTTGAAGGCAGTGAATAACTCGGTGATTAACACGTACGGGTGTAAAGTGTGCAAGATTGACGTGGTTTTTTTCCAAACAGTTTCCCTGGTCTTTTGTGATAGCTGGTATATCAGGACCTATTTTGGGCGCTGATTTTCTGGCACATTTCGAGTTGGCGGTCGACTTACAAGGAAAACGTTTGTTAAATCTGACAGACAACAGTGCAATATCAAGCACTAAAGGGCATACAACTTGTGAGAAGCTACAGGCGATTGGCAACTCTGTAGCCGAAGAGCTACATGACGAAGAGAAGAATCGGAGATGTTCTGACAGACAGACAAAAGAAGTTAAACGTAGTACGGTTCACTATATTCTTACCACGCCAGGACAACCAGTTTCACGACGAGCACGTAGAATCGCACCAGAGAGATTGACAGAAACAAAGGCGATATTCGAGGAAATGTTACAGTCGGGAATAATTCGCCGGTCAGACAGTCCGTGGTCTTCACCCCTACACTTAGTACGTAAGAAGGATGGATCATGGAGACCGTGTGGGGATTACCGATCATTAAAATCAAGAACCATTCCAGATAGATACCCAGTACCTAATATACAAGACTTCACATGTGCTTTGGCCGGCGCGAAAATTTTTAGCGTCCTAGAGTGCAAGAAAGCATACAACCAGATACTGGTGTCTCCAAGACATGTTCAGAAGACAGCAGTGATTACACCATTTGGATTATTCGAGTTTTTATTTATGCCTTTTGGCCTTAAGAACGCAGCACACACTTGGCAGCGTTTTATCGATGAAGTGATAAAGGGATTAACATTTTGCTTTGCTTATCTTGATGACATCTTGGTTTTCTCTCCGGATAGTCAAACACATGAACAGCATCTATGTCACCTTCGCAAGCGTCTATCTGACTACGGAGTCGTTTTAAACGGCCGAAGTAGCCGTGCGGTTAAAGGCGCTGCAGTCTGGAACCGCAAGACCGCTACGGTCGCAGGTTCGAATCCTGCCTCGGGCATGGATGTTTGTGATGTCCTTAGGTTAGTTAGGTTTAACTAGTTCTAAGTTCTAGGGGACTAATGACCTCAGCAGTTGAGTCCCATAGTGCTCAGAGCCATTCGTTTTAAACGAAAATAAATGCGTCATGCACAAAAACCAAGTCACTTTCCTCGGCCATACTGTGTAATCAGAAGATATATTGCCTCTGCCAGAGAAGATCGCGTCGATACGGGCCCTTCCGAAGCCGACGAACTACCAAGAGCTACGACGATACATGGGAGTAATAAATTTTTATAGACGTCATCTGCCAGCAACGGCTACGGTGCAAGCACCACTCACTGATGCACTCAAGGGACGCGACGCCAAAGGTCGACGAATAATTAAGTGGACACAAGAAATGGACAAAGCATTTAAAGATCTTCAAGCAAGCCTCAGCAAAGCAGTGTTGCTCGCTCACCGAGTTCACTACGCACAGCTAGCTATTGTTGTAGACGCGAGCCAGTCAGCAATATGGGCGGCGCTGCACCAGCGTGTAGAAGGGCAATGGCAACCACTACGGTTTTTCTCTAAAAAGTTACAGACTGCACAGAAGTGGAGCGCGTATGACAGAGAATTGTTCGCGATCTACGAAGTAATTCGATACTTCCGCCCACAAATAGAGGCTAGACCAGTGACTGTGTTTACAGACCACAAACCCATAACATCGGCTTTTAAAAACACCAGTGATAAGTGCTCACCAAGACAGTTCCGTTATATTGAGTTCATAAGTCAGTTCACGACAGATATACGCCATTTAAGAGGCGGAGAAAATCTAGTGGCTGACTATTTTTCACGTATTTGCGGGATTTCAGAAATTATAGACTATGATAAACTTGCAGTGGAACACACCAAGGATGCAGAGCTACGACAGCTGTTAAACGACCCGTTTACAGGTCTGAAGTTCGAGCAAATTCTGGTGGCTAACTCCAAGCTGAAGCTGTGGTGCAACTTTTCTCAAGGCAGACCAAGACCATTCATTTCAGAAATACTGCGCAAGACGACATTCGACAGTGTCCACACACTATCACACCCAGGAGTCAACGCTACAATCAAGCTGCTGACAGACCGCTATGTGTGGCCTTCTATGAAAAGAGATGCGCGCCTTTGGGTACGTTCCTGCATTCCTTGTCAACAAACTAAAGTAGGATGACATGTGCGTGCTGATATTGGAGATTTTCAAGGTACCTCTGCTAGATTCGCACACGTTCACGTGGACCTGGTTGGACCTCTCCCATAGTCAGAGTGTTGCAGATATTTGTTTACAGCCACAGATAGGTGCACAAGATGGGCAGAAGCAACTCCAATAGTCGATATTTCAGCCGAAACTATTGCGAAGACGTTTATGTGTACGTGGGTTGCCCGTTTTGGATGCCCCCTTCATGTCACAACTGACCAAGGACGTCAGTTCGAATCTACGTTATTCCTCGAGCTATCCAAAATGTGCGGTTTCCAACGCCACCACACGACTACCTATCACCCTGCCAGTAATGGTATGGTCGAATGATGGCACAGAACACTCAAAGCAGCATTGATGTGTCATCAAGAGAGATGGACGGAAGCATTGCTATTAGTGTTGTTAGGCCTGTGGACAGCTTGCAAACCCGATATTGGTGCATCAGTTGCCAAGATGGTTTACGGTGAGCCACTACAGATTCCTGCAGATTATTTAGTACCAACCTTACTACCTGGATCAGAGGGCCTCACACACTGGGTGCAGTAGCTAAAACGTCACTGCACAAATATACGTTGCCCGCCACCTTCTCGCCATGGCAACCGTAAGGTGTTTGTACACAAAGACTTATACGATTGCGCTCATGTAATGTTGCGAACAGACTCAGTCAAATCGTCTTTACAACCACCATATATGGGCCCATTTCAGGTGCTGAGTAGAAATAAGCATACCATGTACATAATGTACAATGGTTTTCCGACAAAGGTATCGTTTGAACGTGTCAAGCCAGCATGGGTTTTACCCTCTCCGACTTCTGACACCACGCCTGTGCATCAACACATGATGGACGCAGAGCATACTGAAACTGGCGACAACATCGATGTACTGTGGAGACCTCACGCCCCACGTGTTGAGCAATTCGGCGGTACGTCCACCCGGCCTCCCGCATGCCCACTATACGCCCTCGCTCAAAGTCCGTCAACTGCACATACGGTTCACGTCCACGCTGTCGCGGCATGCTACCAGTGTTAAAGACTGCGATGGAGCTCCGTATGCCACGGCAAATTGGCTGACACTGACGGCGGCGGTGCACAAATGCTGCGCAGCTAGCGCCATTCGACGGCCAACACCGCGGTTCCTGGTGTGTCCGCTGTGCCGTGCGTGTGATCATTGCTTGTACAGCCCTCTCGCAGTGTCCGGAGCAAGTATGGTGGGTCTGACACACTGGTGTCAATGTGTTCTTTTTTCCATTTCCAGGAGTGTATATATATTCACTTATGAAATTTGTCGTTAATAACCCATCCCAATTCAAAAATAACAGCAAAGTGCATATCTACAACACTAGAAGAAAGGATGATCTTCGCTATTCTGGATTAAATCTCACTTTGGCATAGAAAGGAGTGATTTATACTGCCACAAAAATCTTCGGTCATTTGCCAAATAGTATAAAAAAGTCTGACAGATAGCCAAACCACATTTAAAAGCAAATTAAAAGAATTTCTGAATGATAACTCCTTCTACTCAACAGATGAATTCTCAATAGATGAAAAAAATTAATTATTTTGTGTAAAGAAAACTTATGTTAAAGTGACATGTTCCACATCATTAAGAAATGCCGTATTCATGATCTATGAAACAAGGATTTATGTTTGTATGTTTGTTTGTTATCTTGATAACATTTTGCTTATGCTAAACCTAATAGCTGTGCTTTGTCATTTGCAGAATTTTTAAATGTCAGCATGTGACCAGGATAAAATCTGTTCATAAAAGTTCATACATTCTTCAGGGATATATCATAGGACTTTCCAAACATCTTCTGTCTTACTCAGTTTTATAGGAACTTTAACGTCTTGATATAATGCTTGAGTGGAAAATGTGTGTGGAACATCTCTTCCTGTGAGACAGAGGAAAGGTGTCTTCGATCAACCACTAAATTGGGCGTTTGTTACAACACATCCTTTCTTTTTTGACGAATACCTGAAATAACTAAACTAGGATACATTGAAGTGCTGTTTTCTTTCTCAAGAAATGTGATATTTCTTGGGATACCACCATCATCTTATAAAACTGAGGCAACCTTTTGGTAAAATCCTTAATATCACCTGTTTCAACCATTTTTAAAGTAAATACACAGTTTTTGGAAGATGCATCAATAAACTCGCAATATTCATAGGAGGTGTCAATCCTATACTTCTTCTTAAGAGCACATTTTACCCTTCCAAACTTCCAATCATACAGCAAGAATGAATGTTCCTTGGGACAAATTGGTCAATATAATCATTAAAAAATGACACCACTTCATCTGCACATTTTCTCCCCTGTCCCTTGTTGTACATATAGTAACAGAAGATATCTTGAACTGGTATTGCATGAAGACAAACACTAAGCATGAAGCCAAGCATGAAGGCAACAGCGTTTTCATTAGTATTACATTTTTCCTTGCTTTCCTTTGAGGCACTATAAAATTTGTTACTTTCCCTTTTATGAATCATTAGTTGGTCTACTGCTACCCATTAAGCTACACATTTCACTTGCAGTTGTTTTCTCTTCTTCTTCTGGTGGTGTTTTTGTGTATTCTACTGCTGTTGCTGCTGTGAGTGCAGACAGTTGTTTCCCCTTCTTCTACTGGCGGTACTTCAGTGTGTTCTACTGCTGTTGTTCTTGTTGTGAGTGCAGATGGATATGTAGTGACAGCTCTGCACTTTCTCTGGATCAAACAACAGAGACTTGCAAGGGGAAAGTTTTTCAACAATGAAGTCCCCACATTTTCTAAGACAGGCAAAAGGCAACATCGTCATCACAGCAGATTTTTTTGCATTTTAACGGAGGTAGATTCAAAATGCACAACAAATTTTTGTGGTACCCTGCAAAATGTGATTGGAGGCCTGAACATGAAAGACATAGTTGATCGACTGCCTCTACATGTACTCACTACATATTTGTCTTGGCAGTAGCAGCAGCAAGCCGTGACAGAATCTGCATCACAACGGGAGTAACTGTTCAAGATTAGATATAATCCCTGTCAGCTTTTCTGACCATCATGCTGTAATCGTTAGAGCAAAAGGTCTACTTCATCCCAAAATAACTGGCAGAGGATAATGGAAATTAAATTGCAACCTTCTCAACAGGCCAAGGGTAAGTGTGGAATCCACTGCTAATTACAAATCGTGGGTTCACCAGAAACGCTTCATCCATAATGCGATTAGGTGGTGGGAGAACCTTGTAAAAACCTAGTATTCGGAAATTATTTACAGATGTCGCCTACAGGGTTAATGAAACCAGGTGAAATAACATCAAGCATTGCAGAGGGGAGTGAAGCTAATGAGGATCAAGGTGAAAAGAGCACATGGTATCTTACCATACAAACAGGTCATCTATAGTCCCTCCTCCCCCACTGAAGATGTAGTTTATAAAACAATAAATGAACCACACGAGTGTTCTTGCCTAGGATGCTGGGAACACTTTCACATTCATACACATTATATTCTTGGTGTTTATTTAGCCAATTTAATTTCAATGTAATTTAAATGTTGTCTTTAAAGTCAATTTAAGAGTTTTATGATACCTATTGCTGAATAAAAAATAAAAAAAGAGTCAACAATGGGCACAGTAGATAGAGATGCTGTGTTTGTGTGGAGATTGTAAATTGAATGGAGCTAGAGTCCTGCTTCTGAAAAAAAAAATCGCTTTTCTAGAAGATTGTGGGACCTTGTTATCAATTTTAGAAAATTATGTTCTGTAATCTTCGGTGACTGTACATGTAAGAGAGCTCTCTTCCATGAGTAAGTTGTCATCGTCAATAACTTATAAATGAAGCATGGAACATGCAAATGCCAGCAAATTCGAAACACATCGATCATCTGGTAAAACAACAAGTATGTACCACTCAGAATAAAAAGCATAGCAATGACTGATACATTTGAAAAAGAATTAGGAGGTAACTTAATTCCTATCGTCTATAAAGTATGAAAGAAAATGTACAACCTAGTTATTTTAGAAAACTTCTTTTCCAAACAATAATATCTTTGGTTAAAGTACATATACAGACTAAATATGTTCTGGTACTGGTATTTGTAAGGAATATAACTGCTGCTGCTGTTCCCCCTTGTTGTTTCAGTTACTTTGTAGTTGAGAAGAAGAATTCATTTTTCTTGCAGTGAATTATAATTTTTCGCACAAACTAGAACATACTTCGCACAACCAGCACATTTTTACTGTTGGGGTAGCTTATTGCTAAGTAATTTTCATAATACATATGAAAATAACAAGTGTGAAGTGGGTTTGGTCCTCATTTTCAATGAAAGAAAAGGCAGCAATAGATTCCAAGATTGGTATGATGAGTTTACAAGAGTTAATGCTTTACAATAGAGGCTACCACAGTCGCAATAATACTCTGTATTTACAATCTTTTTACGGTTTTGGAACAGTTTTATGGTAATACTATGTTTGTTGTTCTGGTATGCAAAGCACATTTAGTTTTCAACATGTAACTAGACGACATAATATTATGTATACGGCCCTCAATGAATAAAAAGATCAATTACAGTGGGGTGAGTAATGGGTAAAATCAAATAAGATGAGGCGAGATGTGATTTACCCACTGATGTGCAACTTATAAATACGTTTCCATTTCTAATTCTTAGGAGGCACACACAGTGACCTTGCATTTGTCGACAGCATTTCCGAAATGAACATATCGCAAGCACTTTCATGCTTGGGGTAATTAGGTATTGGAAACAGCAACAAGTCACGTTATTTCTAAGAATGATAAAGTTATGGCAGCAAGTATAGCGGATGTGAGCTTCGTGCTACTGGGGGATCACTGCCAATGTTGCCAAATGTAAAAAAATCGAAACTTTAGTAATAAAAAGTCAGAATATTTCAGGAAAAAACGGTATTTTATAATTGTGACGTAGAAATGCTTCAGAAATACTATAGCAAATATTCAGAAAGAGGAGAGGCGGACTGTCTCAGATCCAGGGTGGCAAAACAAAAAAAGAGATTCCCAGTCATGCATCCCCCACCCCAGAAGCCTGGGGCAGCAAAACGGAATGAGGACCTAATCTTGGACTCCCCCCCACATCAGTGCCATGACGTCCAGACTGCCTTGTAATTAATGAACGTTTTTTTGTATTATTTGGAATTTGGCCCTCGAGATTTGGAGGACCCCCCAAGACAAGATGCCTGGGGTGGACCAACGCCTGCACCCCCGCCTTTAGTCTGCCCTGTTAAGAGGAGAGAAATAAAACTTGTGAAATTACTGTAGTAAACTTATCGAATATCTCAGAAGGGCCTGCTCATCAGGAGTCGTTAAAAACCGCTATTAAAAATCACATAACTATTTAGTCTATACAGTTATTTCATAATTAAAACGATTGAAGGTATGACTTTATACCACTTTGATTTTTCTCCACAATATTGAGCTTATTTATCATCCTATTCTTGTACATTTCATTGTTAATTAGTTTGATAAATTCAGCACTTACGTTGAAGTCATAACAGGCATCTGTTTCTGCTAATCCCTTTGTATGGAGAACTCCTGAAAACGTTCTACTGGTCAATTGATTCCTTGTCATGGTTTTCACTCTATTCACTGCAGAAAACACTCTTTCAGTGCTAGCCGATGAATGAGGCAAGCACAAAAGTGCGATCATTAATTTAGGTGATTTTGGAAACAATAGTTCTCTGTCCACTTTCTTTATATCTCGAACTGCAATAGAGAACACTGTTGAATCTGTGCTGACAATATTAATAACACTATTTCGCAGCTTTCTCCACTCTTTTTCTAGCTGTTGCTACTCATTGTCTCCAATTAAATTTAGAAACTGCGATGGAAGCCAAAATCTTGATGAAATAGATTTGTTGTTTGGATTTTCAGGGTCAAGAGCTTCTAAGTCCTTGAACAAATCGTCATCAAAATGAAAACTCTTGTATATTTCAAAATATCCACGGGTGTACTGCCGGTTTACAGTGTCCAACGGGCACAATATTTCGGCGATCATACATGTCGCCATCATCAGGTGAACTGACGGACTGAGCTCCTGTGAACGTGCCGGCACGGAGATCCGTACACTATGGCTGCTCAGGAGGAACTGGGTTCGGTCGCGGCGGCGGCCGATTTAAATACCCTCCGCCCGCGGCGCACTCAGTCCGCCGTCCGCGCCCCGCGCCACGGTCGCGCGGTGGAACAGATTGCGACAGCGTCTGAGGTGACATCGGTGTGATGGCTCTGTCCGCCGTGGTCGTCACAACTATACGTTTGCTCGATTTACTCTTGATTAACCCAATCGCTGGTTCCCAAGCCTTGCTAAGATTATAGCCACAGTCACGGTTTATGAGGTCGTCATTGGTGCGAATTTCGATGGCCTCTCTAACAACGCTGTCCCAGTATCTCGACGCCTGTACCAGAATCCTCGTGCGTTCATACTCCATAGCGTGATTTTCCGACAAACAATGTTCAGCGACCGCCGACTTGCTCGGATACATCAGTCGGGTGTGCCTCTGGTGTTCACGGCATCGATCCTCGACGGTACGCATCGTCTGACCAATACACGACTTGCCACATTGACACGGAATCTGGTACACGCCGGCCTTCCTCAAACCGAGGTCATCTTTGGCGCTCCCCACCAGTGCACGAGTTTTATTCGGAGGACAAAACACAGTTCCGACCCGGTGTTTCTTCAAAATGCGGGCGATTTTCCCCGAGAGTGCGCCTGTATATGGAATAAACGCAGTGCCTACCTCCTCCCTCGTGATTTCATCAATCTCCACAGGTTGTGCTGTAGTGGTTGGGCGGAGAGCACGTTGAATCTGCCACTCCGAGTACCCATTTTTTCGAAATACAGTTCTCAGATGTTCCAATTACTGGGGTAGACTCTCTGCATCAAACATAGTGCGCGCCCTATGTACTAGAGTTTTAAGTACCCCATTCCTCTGTGAAGGATGGTGGCAGCTGTCTGCGTGCAAATACAGATCAGTGTGCATTGTCTTCCGATACACCCCATGACCTAGGGTGCCGTCAGCCCTTTTCTTGACCAAGATATCAAGGAAAGGTAATTTACCCTCCGTTTCAGTCTCCATAGTGAATTTGATGTTGTGGTAACAATTTCTTAGCGTCACCCTCCAGTGCTTCCTTACACATCTAAACTCCATACACACGCCCGCGGCGCACTCACTCCGCCGTCCGCGCCCCGCGCCACGGTCGCGCGGTGGAACAGATTGCGACGGCGTCTGAGGTGACATCGGTGTGATGGCTCTGTCCGCCGTACACCGGCACTACACCCGTGGATATTTTGATTATCAAATACGCCGGGAGAAACTCAAGAATCTTGTATATTTGCCCAACACCTTCGATGTATATATCTAAGAATAGAAACTTGAAATCTTTCACTTCCTGGATGCTCGGGTTTCGGCTTTTGGCTACTGTCAAAGGAACTGTAGCACCAAAACGATATCACCTAATGGTTTTTATACTGCATGTCCTCCAGCATTGTTTAGGGAAGGTATTCATCTTTTACAAAACAGTGCAAAATTATCCTCAGTATACTATCTACTATGCAGAAAATAACATGAATTTATGGTGATTCACACTGTGTTTCCAAATTTAAATTGTAGAATAAAGGTAATATGAAATCCAGAAACTGAAGAAACGGTTTTGTAGTTGGACTGTTAGACATCAGCAATACAGTTTCACAGGAAAGAAACTATTCACTCAAGACGACATCGGTAAAATACAGATTAAAGGCCTCGTATTGCTCCAGAAGTCGACCAACAACCAACTTTAAAGAAAACCAGCATGTTTGACCTGGATGTAGTATCTTGTAAGGTTTTAAGTTTACGAAATCTTGAAATTCCCTCAGCTCAGCTACGTGCTTAGGACTTGATTGAAAATAGCTGTAAACATTTCTTGCAAGATCTTCAATTCCTCTAGGCAGTTTGAGTCACACATAAGAAGCACAAGATGCAAATGAATGACACATGCATTTCATTGTGAAAAGATGTGTTATCCTTCTCTCAGCAATGTCTTTAAGAAATGTTAAGCCCCTATTATTACATTTGCACCTCCTGTAGCAAAACCTGTTTCCTTTTTATGGTATCTCGTGGTGATTCAAAATTGTGACAGTACTTTCTTTCAGAGAACTGCTGTTAGCGTCATTCAGAGGAATAGGCCCAAGAAACTCGCCATTGATTTTGCCATTTGTCATTACACGAGCTACCATACATATATGATTTGCTCAACCATTGCCAGTGGACTCGTGTAGAATTAGGGGAAATGTGTCTCATTTGAGAAGTTCAGTGAGTTGAATAAAACTTCCCTTCCCAGTCACATTACTTACACTGAAGAGCCAATGAAATTGGTACACCTCCCTAATATCGTGTAGGGCGTCTGAGAGAATGCAGAAGTGCCTCAGCATGATGTTACATGAACTCGACTAATGTCAGAAGTAGTGGCGGAGAGAACTGACTTCATGAATCCCGCAGGTCTGTCCATAAATCCGTAAGAGTACGAGGTAATGGAGATCTCTTCTAAACAGCACGTTGAAAGACATCCCAGATATGCTCAATAATGTTTATGTCTGAGGAGTTTGGTGGCCAGCGAAAGTGTTTAAACTCCGATGAGTGTTCCTGGAGCCACTCTGTAGCAATTCTGGACGTGTGGGTGGTCGCATTTTCCTTCTGGAATTACCCAAGTCCGTCGGAATGCACAATGGCCATGAATGGAAGCAGGTGATCAGACAGAATGCTTATGTACGTGCAACCTGTCAGAGTCGTATCTAGACATACCAGTGTTCCCATATCAGTCCAGTTGCACATGCCCCACACCATTACCCAGCCTCCACCAGTTTTAAGAGTCCCCTGGTGACATGCAAGGTCCATGGAGTCATGAGGTTGTCTCTGTGCCCGTACACGTCCATGCACACGATACAATTTGAAACGAGACTCCTCAGACCAGGCAAAATGTTTCCAGTCATCAACAGTCCAGGGGGCTCAACCGAGGAGTAAAGCTCTGTGTCGTGCAATCATTAAGGGTGCACGAGTGGGTCTTCGGCTCCAAAAGCCCATTTTCATGATGTTTCATTGAATGGTTCGCACGCCGACACATGTTGATGGCCCAGCATTGAAATTTTCGGAAGAGTAGCACTTCTGTCACGCTGAACCATACTCTTCAGTCGTCGTTGACCCTGTTGTTGCAGGATCTTTTTCGGTCGCAGCGATGTGGGAGATTTGATGTTTTACCAGATTCCTCATATTCGTGGTACACTCGTGAACTGGTCGTAAGGGAAAATCCGCACTTCATCGCTACCTCGGAGTGTTGTGTCCCATCGCTCATGCGCCGGCTAAAATACCACGTTCAAACTCACTTCAATCTTGATAAGCTGCTATTGTAGCAGCAGCAATCGATCTAACAATTGCGCCAGACACTTGTTGTCTTTATATGGGTGTTGCCGACCGCAGCGCCGTATTCTGCCTATTTACATACAGTATCTCTGTATTTGAATACGCATGGCTTTAGCGGTTTCTTTGGTGCTTCAGTGTATAATTTCTATTAATTTTGTTCTATCGCACTCGGCTTACCTTGCAATTTCAGATTCTGGACACACTTCTTTTATCAGATAGGGCAAGCGCTCTATTGGTAGATTGTGTCCACAAACAAAACTAGCGAGACGTATTTCACCTTCATTGGCACTTTAACTTAATTTGGCTCTAACATTCACAGAAGGTCATTTCAGTTAATATAGGCTATTTGGCGAGAGTACTACAATTTTCAGATGTTTTTTCACTGTTATATATTTCTTCAGATCACTATTCCTGGACTTGAAATTCAAGTGATGATCACACGTGGAACAATAAGCACAAACGGAACCTCTGTGTGGTTAACCCACAAAAAAGAGGATCCTTTCCCCATTCTTTTTATAATTCGTACTGTATTTTGTCTTTTTATTTCATATCTTTCTCGATGAGACATCGGATTCACTACTTTGCATCAAAGTATTCGAGGACTGAGAAATAAAATTAAAGAATTAACTATCTGCATAGACGAATTAGAGTCTTCAAACCCAGCTGACATAATATTCCTCTATGAACATCATGTGACCACTAGTGTAGAACTTTTAAGTGTTGTAGGGCTTAGGTTAGCATCTCACTTTTGTAGATCAGAAATGGAGAAAGGAGGAGTTGCCACATTCATCAGGAACTGTCATAAATTTAAGAACAGAGACATTCATAAAATTTTCCTAGATCAGCATATGGAAGCACGTGCAATAGAAGTAGAATTTTACAAAAAATTCTTAATAATATTAAGTGTATATCGAGCACCTGCAGGTAACTTTAATCTGTTCATAAACCACCTTGAAGCTGTACTGGCCCATTTAACAACCAAAAACAAAGAAATAGTGGTTTCTGGTGATTTCAATGTAGATTTCCTTAAAGACTCTCCCAATAAGAACTTATTTGAATTAGTTAGACTATCATTCAACTTAATTCCCACTGTAAAGTTACCCACTAGGGTAGCCAATTGCTCACAAACAGCCATTGATAATATCTTTATAGAAAAGTCCAATGAACAAAATTATATTACAAAACCAATAGTCAATGGCCTCTCAGACCATGACATGCAGTTCCTTCTGTTGAATGTTAATACTGAACAGGATATAAAATCTGTTAAATCTGAGCTCAAGAGGGTAATCAGTAAGCAAAAAATTGATTATTTTAGGACACTCCTCAGAGACATTCACTGGACTGATGTTTACAGTGCTCATGGCATGAATGAAAAATATAACACTTTTGATAATAAAGAGCTTACCTCATTTAAACAATGTTTTCCTCCAAAACTAACCAATGTTAGAGCAAAGTCTACAA
Organism: Schistocerca nitens; assembly: GCF_023898315.1. Lineage (NCBI taxonomy): Eukaryota > Metazoa > Arthropoda > Insecta > Orthoptera > Acrididae > Schistocerca > Schistocerca nitens. The sequence goes on from NC_064617.1 coordinate 390,094,707, forward strand.
AGAAGCCAAGGGATAGGGGTATCTTGTAAAACAAAAAGAAAACTGTATCTGTCAATCCGAAACAGTTCCAATGTTGATGCTATAGCACATTACAAGAAATACTGCAAAATATTAAAGACTGTAATATGGACATCAAAGCAAATATATTACAAGGAAAAGATAGTCATATCAGATAACAAAACAAAGACAATATGGGATGTAGTGAAGGAGGAGACCGGTAGAACCAGACATTAAGAGGAACAAATAACATTAAGAGTAAATGATACATTGGTGACAGATGTGTATAGTGTTGCAGAACTTTTTAACAAACATTTTATAACTGTTACTGAAAAGATGGGATTGCCAGGTTCGGTAGATGCTGCTATGGAATACCTCAGACCAGACATTTCAAGTAACTTCCATAATATGAATTTGACCCTCACTACCCTGGCAGAAATAATGTCCAAAATAAAATCTTTAAAATCAAAAACATCTAGTGGGTATGATGAAATATCAACAAAGTTAAGTAAAGAATGTGATTCTGAGTGTTGTTGTTGTTGTGGTCTTCAGTCCTGAGACTGGTTTGATGCAGTTCTCCATGCTACTCTATCCTGTGCAAGCTTCTTCATCTCCCAGTACCTACTGCAACATACATCCTTCTGAATCCGCTTAGTGTATTCATCTCTTGTTCTCCCTCTACGATTTTTACCCTTCACGCTGCCCTCCAATGCTAAGTTTGTGATCCCAGTAACATATTAAGGTATGTGTGTAACCAGTCGTTTATCAGTGGAATATTCCCTGAATGGTTGAAATATGCTAAAGTTAAGCCACTGTTTAAGAAGGGAGATAAAGAAATAGCATCAAATTTCCGTCCAATTTCACTGTTGCTACCATTCTCAAAAATTTTAGGAAAAGTAATGTACAATCGGCTTTCTAACCATCTTATCTCAAATAACATACTGTCAAAGTCACAGTTTGGATTTCTAAAGGGTTCTGATCTTGAGAAGGCTATCTACACTTACAGTGAAAATGTTCTTAATTCATTAGACAAAAAATTGCAGGCAACTGGTATATTTTGTGATCTGTCATAGGTATTTGACTGTGTAAATCACAATATCCTTTTAAATAAATTAGAATATTATAGTGTAACAGGAAATGCTGCAAAATGCTTCAAATCTTATATCTCTGGCAGAAAACAAATGGCGTTATTAGGAAAGAGACATGTATCAAACTATCAGGCATCATCCAACTGGGAACTAACCACATGTGGGGTCCCACAACGTTCTATTTTTGGGCCCTTACTTTTTCTTTTGTATGACAATGACCTTTCATCAGTAACATTACCAGATGCAAAGTTCGTTTTGTTTGCTGATGATACAAACATTGCAATAAATAGCAAATCAAGTGTAGTCTTAGAAAGTTCAGCTAATAAAATATTTGCTGACATCAATCACTGCTTCCTAGCCAATTATTTGTCACTAAACTTTGAAAAATACACTACATGCAGTTCAGAACTTGTAATGGGTGTCCCACGAGTATATGCCTAAGATACGATGACAAGCAGATAGAAGAAGTGGACAGTGTTAAATTCTTGGGATTACAGCTTTATAATAAATTCAACTGGGAGGAGCACACCACAGAACTGCTGAAGCGACTTAACAAATCTCTATTTGCAATGCGAATTGTGTCAGACATAGGGGATATAAAAATGAAAAAGCTGGCAAACAATGCTTACTTTCATTCCATAATGTCATATGGGAGTATTTTTTGGGGTAATTCATCAAGCCAAGCTAATGTTTCCCAGGCACAAAAACGTGCAGAAGCCTGTTTAGGAACTAGGGACACTAACCACTGCTTCCCAATATATTTATTCCTTAATGAAATTTGTCATTAAAAATATATCATTTTTTCAAACCAATAGGTCAATTCATGGAATCAATACTAGAAATAAGAATAATCTTCACAAGGATTTAAAGGCACTTAGTCTTGTACAAAAAGGTATGCATTATTCAGGAACACACATTTTCAATAACTTGCCAGCAGCCATAAAAAGCTTAACAACCAATGAAATTCAGTTTAAGAGAAGCCTAAACAATTTATTGGTGGCCAGCTCCTTCTACTCCGTTGATGAATTTCTCAGTAAAACCAACTGATTTGTGTATATATATATATATATATATATATATATATATATATATATATATATATATATATATATATATATATATAAGTACAATATAACTTCTGCGCAGTTTCAGTGCAGTAATGTGTTCATTGTAAATAAGTATTACAGTAGTTGTATTACACGTTTTTTACCTTATAAATAAATAAATAACTTTTAGAAGGTAGGTTAGAAAATTTAAAAAGGGAAATTGATAGGTTAAAGTTAGATATAGTGGGAATTACTGAAGTTCGGTGGCAGGAGGAACAAGACTTCTGGTCAGGTGACTACAGGGTTATAAACACAAAATCAAATAGGGGTAATGCAGGAGTAGGTTTAATAATGAATAGGAAAATAGGAATGCGGGTAAGCTACTACAGACAGCATAGTGAACGGATTATTATTGCCAAGATAGATACGAAGCCCACACCTACTACAGTAGTACAAGTTTATATGCCAACTAGCTCTGCAGATGACGAAGAAATTGAAGAAATGTATGATGAAATAAAAGAAATTATCCAGATAGTGAAGGGTGACGAAAATTTAATAGTCACTAGTGACCGGAATTCGGTAGTAGGAAAAGGGAGAGAAGGAAACGTAGTAGCTGATTATGGATTGGGGCTAAGAAATGAAAGAGGAAGCCGACTGGTAGAATTTTGCACAGAGCACAACTTAATCATAGCTAACACTTGGTTTAAGAATCATGAAAGAAGGTTATATACATGGAAGAACCCTGGAGATACTAAAAGGTATCAGATAGATTATATAATGGTAAGACAGAGATTTAGGAACCAGGTTTTAAATTGTAAGACATTTCCAGGGGCAGATGTGGACTCTGACCACAATCTATTGGTTATGACCTGTAGATTAAAACTGAAGAAACTGCAAAAAGATGGGAACTTAAGGAGATGGGACCTGGATAAACTGAAAGAACCCGAGGTTGTACAGAGTTTCAGGGAGAGCATAAGGGAACAATTGACAGGAATGGGGGAAAGAAATACAGTAGAAGAAGAATGGGTAGCTTTAGGAGATGAAGTAGTGAAGGCAGCAGAGGATCAAGTAGGTAAAAAGGCGAGGGCTAGTAGAAATCCTTGGGTAACAGAAGAAATATTGAATTTAATTGATGAAAGGAGAAAATACAAAAATGCAGTAAATGAAGCAGGGAATACAAACGTCTCAAAAATGAGATCGACAGGAAGTGCAAAATGGCTAAGCAGGGATGGCTAGAGGACAAATGTAAAGATGTAGAGGCTTATCTCACTAGGGGTAAGATAGATACTGCCTACAGGAAAATTAAAGAGACCTTTGGAGATAAGAGAACCACTTGTATGAACATTAAGAGCTCAGATGGAAACCCAGTTCTAAGCAAAGAAGGGAAAGCAGAAAGGTGGAAGGAGTATATAGAGGGTCTATACAATAGCGATGTACTTCAGGACAATATTATGGAAATGGAAGAGGATGTAGATGAAGATGAAATAGGAAGAGTTTGACAGAGCACTGAAAGACCTGAGTCGAAACAAGGCCCTCGGAGTAGACAACATTCCATTGGACCTACTGACGGCCTTGGGAGAGCCAGTCCTGACAAAAACTCTACCATCTGGTGAGCAAGATGTATGAAACAGGCGAAATACCCTCAGACTTCAAGAAGAATATAATAATTCCAATCCCAAAGAAAGCAGGTGTTGACAGATGTGAAAATTACCGAACAATCAGTTTAATAAGCCACAGCTGCAAAATACTAACACGAATTATTTATTATTTACAGACGAATGGAAAGACTGGTAGAAGCCGACCTCGGAGAAGATCAGTTTGGATTCCATAGAAATACTGGAACACGTGAGGCAATATTGACCTTACGACTTATCTTAGAAGAAAGATTAAGGAAAGGCAAGCCTACGTTTCTAGCATTTGTAGACTTAGAGAAAGCTTTTGACAATGTTGACTGGAATACTCTCTTTCAAATTCTAAAGGTGGCAGGGGTAAAATACAGGGAGCGAAAGGCTATTTACAATTTGTACAGAAACCAGATGGCAGTTATAAAGAGTCGAGGGACATGAAAGGGAAGCAGTTGTTGGGAAGGGAGTAAGACAGGGTTGTAGCCTCTCCCCGATGTTATTCAATCTGTATATTGAGCAAGCAGTAAAGGAAACAAAAGAAAAATTCGGAGTAGGTATTAAAATCCATGGAGAAGAAATAAAAACTTTGAGGTTCGCCGATGACATTGTAATTCTGTCAGAGACAGTTAAGGACTTGGAAGAGCAGTTGAATGGAATGGATAGCGTCTTGAAAGGAGGATATAAGATGAACATCAACAAAAGCAAAACGAGGATAATGGAATGTTGTCGAATGAAGTCGGGTGATGCTGAGGGAATTAGATTAGGAAATGAGACACTTAAAGTAGTAAAGGAGTTTTGCTATTTGGGTGATGATGGTCGTAGTAGAGAGGATATAAAATTAGATTGGCAATGGCAAGGAAAGCGTTTCTGAAGAAGAGAAGTTTGTTAACATCGAGTATAGATTTAAGTGTCAGGAAGTCATTTCTGAAAGTATTTGTATGGAGTGTAGCCATGTATGGAAGTGAAACATGGACGATAAATAGTTTGGACAAGAAGAGAATAGAAGCTTTCGAAATGTGGTGCTACAGAAGAATGCTGAAGATTAGATGGGTAGATCACATAACTAATGAGGAAGTATTGAATAGGATAGGGGAGAAGAGAAGTTTTTGGCACAGCTTGACCAGAAGAAGGGATCGGTTGGTAGGACATGTTCTGAGGCATCAAGGTATCACAAATTTAGTATTGGAGGGCAGCATGGAGGGTAAAAATCGTAGAGGGAGCCCAAGAGATGAATACACTAAGTAGATTCAGAAGGATGTACGTTGCAGTAGGTACTGGGAGATGAAGAGGCTTGCACGGGATAGAGTAGCGTGGAGAGCTGCATCAAACCAGTCTCAGGACTGAAGACCACAACAACAACAACTTTTTTATTTTAAAGTCAGTGCATTAGTATTTGTAAAATGACTCTTTCATACACTGTTCATTAAAAAATGACGATCATTCCACTTGGGACCTGTGGAATGGTACATTAGCTTATTTGTTTTAGTTGTAAATATTTGTCATATATTGTTGTTTTCCTGACACGTTCTACATCCTGGAGGACCTCCTCACTACGGATCAATTGGAATGAAAGTAAATCTAATCTAATACAATCTATCCGTATTTAACTATTTAACGCTGAACCTACATAGCCATCTAAACTGAGATACTTACAGCACAAACGAAATGATGTGCAACTGCAACCGGCACTGGTTTATTCCGATCATCGGCGATTACCAGTTACAAGCAGGGGATTCATACAAATGGGCATTACATCGTCCGAGCAATACCATGTGTTACATCATAAAAAATTAAAATTAAAAATCGTAAGATTTCGGAGGGAAATCACGAAAAACCGGAAGTTGGAAATGTGGCTCATCGCGCTCATACTCGATACGACCACAAAAGTCGATAGACATCCCAGACATCGACGGGCGAAAGCCTAAAGGCCCGTCCACACGTTACGATCTGTCTGCGCAAATGTCTGCACACATCACATCTGCGCAGACAGATCGTTGCGTGTGGACAGAAGATTTGCACCAACCTGAGGTGTGTGCAAACCTGGAAGTTGGAGTTGGAGGTTTGAGCGAAACCTCTCAAATCTGTGGGTTCAAACCACATCTGCGCAGACAAGTTGGAGCGTGTGGACAGGAGATCGCCGCAAATCTGGCGCGAAACAGCTGTTTGCTCAGTCTAGTGTTTGTATTTGTGCGCACAGGGCATTAAATTGGCTGATACTCGTCAGTGTTCTCGAGAGTTTGTAAGTGAATTCATTGAATTTGTAGAAACCACCCATGTTTGTGGAAGATTAAAAGTAAAGAATATAGTGACCGAGACAAAAAGATTGCAGCATACAATGCTCTAATTGAGTTATCCAAAGTTCAGAAATCTAGATCTGGTGTAGGAGTAGATCAAGTATACCAGCCAACGTTATGGTATTTTGATCTGCTTGGCTTTCTTAGTGATCAAGAAACACCAAGACCAAGCAGGAGTACAATTGAAGATGAAATTGGAGTGTCAATGTTACCGCCAGCCGTTCATGAGGAGAAATTGCCCTTCTCATACAAGTATTTTTCCTCATAATATGAAGGGTTACAAGCTTTAAGAGATAATTATAAGTTTCGACATCCATCCGCAAATAATTTCGCCAGTCGTTAGGTTCGTCCTGCAACTCTCTCAGTAAATTTACGTGAGAAAACTGCTTTTGCTTTAGCAGCCACTGTCTACACCATTTTGCCCGCTTTCTCTGTTTCCTGCGGTTGGTCGGAATGTTTTTTGCAACACAAGTTGCGAACACAGACCACAACAGAACTTCCTCCATTTCTATATTTCAAAATAACTGAATTAAATGTTTGACGTTTACGGGGAGCGTAGTCGCTTGCCACTGATATTTCTTTTCTACACCGACAGATGGCGAGCGAGTAGTAGATTGGGGTTTGTGTCGTGTGAACACACCACATTTGCATCGATCTTTTGCATGTACAGACATCTGCACCGATGTCTGCGCAGACAGATCGTTGCGTGTGGACGGGGCTTAACTGAGCAGTAGATGTGGGCCAAACGGTTATTCTGGAGTAACCGTTATCACAGTTCCAGTTATTCTTTGATAACCGTTATCGTTAACGGTTATTAATAACTGCCAAGTTATTTTTCGCTAGCGAATACCGAATACTCCGAGGGGCTACAGTTAAATAAAGACGTAGTTGGAATACATCAGTTTAGTTATCAGTATAACTGCGAGTAGTGTGAAATGGCAGGAATGTCGTATGAATCGTGTCATAATCTTAGCTTATTAACTCCGGGTACATTTTAGTTGATGTTACAACGATTATTAGTGCTTCATATTATATGTTTGTAGGTTATCGGTCGCTATTAGAAATATTATCTTCGCAGCTGCGACAGAAAGTACGCGGAACTTCGCCACAACACTGTTTAAGTAAAATGTTAACAACGTGCGTTTTTAAGTATGATGTAATATGTAAACTGAGTACTGTAGGTTAAATTCGAAGCTTAATTTCTTGTGCTGCTCACATATTAGAATAAAGTGTACAGCCTTTTAATACAACAAAAAATATATTTAATGCGACAGATTCGTTTACTCCTGTGCTGTAAAAGCTAGTCCTATTGGGGAAAGTGTGAGTACGCTAATTCAAGTTTTATATCAGATTTGGAAAATGCTCGATTTCTTCAGCTACAGCATGTTTATAACATATGCAGATCGAAAAGGTTGACAGTGTTACATTTCTGGAACTACAGCTCGATAATAAATTCAGTTGGGAAGGGCATACCGCATTTTTTTCACTCTATTATTTCATAAGGGAGCATATTCTGTGGTATCTTATCAAACGTAGCAAAAGTTTTTCGCATGTAAAAGCGTGTAATAAAATTCGTTTGTGGTATAAATTCAAGGACATTATGTTCAAGGAACTTTGTATTCTAACCACTGCTTCCTAGTATATTTATTCCTTAATGAAATTTGTTACAAGTATTTCCAACCAATACTTCAATACATAATATCAGTACTAGAAATGGGAACAGCAATCTACATAAAGACCTAAAATCACTTGCCTTGGTCCAAAAGGGGTCCAATATTCAGGAACATGCATTTTCGATAAACTGCCAGCAAGTCAGCAACCATTAAAAACTTGGTTTCGGATAAAGCACGGTTTAGTGTGTTTGAAAGACTATTTGATACAGAAGTGTCTGATTCCACCCGTCATCAATATGCCGGGAATGGCTATTTTAAGTTTGAAACTTCCTGGCAGATTAAAACTGTGTGCCCGACCGAGACTCGAACTCGGGACCTTTGCGTTTCGCGGGCAAGTGCTCTACCATCTGAGCTACCGAAGCACGACTCACGCCCGGTCCTCACAGCTTTACTTCTGCCAGTATCTCGTCTCCTACCTTCCAAACTTTACAGAAGCTCTCCTGCGTGAGTCGTGCTTCGGTAGCTCAGATGGTAGAGCACTTGCCCGCGAAAGGCAAAGGTCCCGAGTTCGAGTCTCGGTCGGGCACACAGTTTTAATCTGCCTGGAAGTTTCATATCAGCGCACACTCCGCTGCAGAGTGAAAATCTCATTCTATTTTATGTTTGTCTATGACGTGACTACATACACAGGCGTTCTTCGGTCAACAGATGGCGCGAGGCACTGTTGACATTAGACAGTTATTGAAATAACTGCCTGTATCAGAGGAACGGTTATCGCAGTAACCGTTACTTTTCAGTAACCGGTTATTTCTATCATTTACGTTATTTTTTGCCACCTCTACTGAGCAGTAAGCATTTACACGTCATGGTGACGTCAAGGACAAGTGTTACAGAGGTGAAACCAGTGAGGTCAGTACTTAACAATGATCTCATTGGGTGAGTCTATTTAGCTTCTCCCTTACACGACCCAGGTGATGTAATCTTTAAAGATGGAGTAGAATACCGAAACACTTTGTACAATGCACTTTGCCCCCACCATAGATATTAGTCTTACCTGACTCTATGGTTAAACTTCTGCGACAGTACTATCATAGAATTGTGACTTGCTGGATGTATGCAATTGATTCTGGTTTACTAAAGTTTGAAAGCCGCAATGTCATACCCGGTGAGTATAATAGCCGCTGTATGATAAAGTACTCAATAAGGACCATATATATCGAAACCACGACATCTGTCAGTGACAATTTGTTGCGTATAAATATTGGTACTGGGTACTGTCAGAAAGATTCACTTACTTGTGATTTGCTGTCATAGCAGAATCTGAGCTATGCTGGTTATGGAGGCGCTCAACCCAGTAGTGGCTATCCCGGTAACACTGGCTACCCAGGCCAGCAAGCTCCAAATTCTGCTGGTTATCTTGGACAGCAAGCTCCAGGTTCATACTCAGGCGGTGGAGGTTATCCAAACCCACAGCAGCCCTATACTGGAGGACAGCCACAGTCCGGATTTGGTGGCCAGCCATCGAATTATGGCTCTTACCCAGGAGGATACGACGGAGTAAGTCCGGAAGTACAACAGTGGTTCAATTCCGTCGATGTTGACCGCTCAGGAAAAATATCAGCAAAGGAATTACAGGCGGCACTTGTAAATGGCCAGGGAAAGAATTTTAATGAGACAGCGTGTGCCCTAATGATAGGTGAGTTATAGTCAATGTCTCTAAGGTGTAAATATTTAGAATTATGTGTTCGATTAGTTGTCATAAAGATTTGTATTTTCATTTTGTTATAGCTTGCATAGTGTCAAATTACTTCTCATTAACTGCAGTATGACTAATAGAGAGTCGTGTGTCTTTGCCGACTCGAAACGAAATTGTCACGTTGTAATCTAACGTAGACCTCGGGCTGGGCTACAGATCAGTCTGTCACTGTACCTGACCATACCCAAGATTTCGAGGGAGTCCTATATGAATGTCAAGCCCACTATTGTTTATTGTAAGCTTTCGTTGGTAGTATCCTCTTTAGTCTGTGGGCCCCTTAAATGTTGCATGGTCCACTAGTAGCTTACTTCTTTCTCATGTAAATGTGTTAATACATCACTGTTCTCAGATTATTTTGTATCCGTTGGCGGTGTGTTAGTAGTAGTGTCCTGACAATGACACAACAGTAATCACCTGAAAAAAAGTGGGAAGCATACAAAGTAGTTTGTCATAAGAAAAGGTTCCTCACTTCATCCACTTCAGTGTATTGTATTTATCAGTTTTCTGTCACAAAGCATTCTAAAGCGTCTACTTGTAATTTTGGCTGGTGACATCGATATAATTTCTTTGAATCACTGTGTTAATGAACTGTGTAGCACTATTTTTGTTACAAACACTAATCTGGTGGTTAAACACAGACAAACTGTTATTCAATGAGGACAAAACTGTGTATATGAATTTTCGCCCATCACGTATAGTTTCGTCAGGATAAGCAATTTCAGATTTGAAAATCTACCTGTAAACTCCTTGGAATGTGAATATTATACTCTCTGGTGGGATATATAGGAAAAAAAGGTTGGTAAATAGATTGGGGAATTTGTTCTACGCTTTTCATATCCTGAGTAAAATCTGTGACAGTAATACTAATAATAATAATTGTGTGGCCAACTGTCTGTTGCAAGTGTTTATAGAGTGGTTGGCACTTCACTGACCTGCATATCCTGAGCTTGACAGTACTTGGTATAGCCAGATGGTCACCCCATCCAGCTACAAAACAGGCATGACATTGCTAAACTTCAGTGACCATGGAGAACCAGTGTTTATGGTGTGGCAAAATTGTTGGCGTCCCATGACGCTGAGACACTAAAATGTGTATTCCTTGCACTTTCACACTGCCTTCCATTTTGATGTGTTGCACACTGGGATATAATTGTTAGGCTACATAGATGAGAATAATTAGTCAAGTGCCTCTCTCCTCAATCACTTGCCATCTTATTCTGGAGTTCAGTATCTTGCCATTTATTTATATTTACAAAACAGTGTGCTTTATTCATGAAAATTTACCACAAATCTGTTATAAGACCAGTCTTTTTCAATGATGCATCTGTAAATAGTCAATGACTGTGTAAAGGATGCAGAATGTATTCGTATTCAGTGGCTTTGTAAAGAACACAACAGTGTAAGGCACATGGGAGTTATATGAGAATGATGATATAAAGTTGATCATCGGTAAAGCAGATGCCAGACTGAGATTCATTGGAAGAATCCTAAGGAAACGCAATCCAAAAACAAAGGAAGTAGGCTACAGTACATTTGTTCGCCCACTGCTTGAATATTGCTCACCAGTGTGGGATCCATACCAGATATGGTTGATAGAAGAGATAGAGAAGATCCAACAGAGAGCAGCGCACTTTGTTACAGGATCATTTAGTAATCATGAAAGTCTTACGGAGATAATAGATAAACTCCAGTGGAAGACTCTGCCGGAGAGACGCTCAGTAGCTCGGTACGGGCTTTTGTTGAACATACCTTCGCCAAGGAGTCAAGCAGTACATTGCTCCCTCCTACGTATATCTCACGAAGAGACCATGAGGATAAAATCAGAGGCCCACACAGAGGCATACTGGCAATCTTTCTTTCCACGATCAATATGAGACTGGAATAGAAGGGAGAGCTGATAGAGGTACTAAAAGTACCGTCCGCCACACCGTCAGGTGGCTTGCGGAGTATGGATGTAGATGTAGGTGTTCTCAGCGAATCTCAATGATAAAATCTCCTTGGGTTGACAGTCACCTGAAGATGGCAAGTAAGAGTCTTGTTGAAACGTTGCTGTAAAATGACTCATTGACTCGGCTGTCAACCTGAGAAGATTTTATCATCATATGGGAGTTGTTATGCAAGGTAGCTGAAACCTTAATGGAGAAAGATTCAGAATAAAAGTTGAAATGTTACTTAAGAAGAACTGTCTCTATAAAATAGAATAATTTAGTTTGCCAGCCTAAACTAACAGAGCAGAGTATTCTCTTACTTACTGTAAATTTGTAGATGATTAATTCACTCTGCAGGTGTTAGATATTCTTATTATGAATCCAAAATAATAAAATTAAATGTTTCCTTAAATACTATTAGGGGTAGCGGATGTATTTCATTCTTCAAATGTAACTGTTGATTTTTCTTATTACGAATTTATTTTAATTTAAGTGTAACTGTGACTTGTCTCATATTTTTCTTTCTTTTCTTATTGTCAGTTGTTTATAATATTTATACAAATTGTAAACAATATGTAGAAAAAGACAGATTGCTTTTTATGGTAAAGAAGACACATTAAGTAGCAGACAGGCACAAGTGAAAGACACTTACTTAAAGCTTTCGGCTGCAGCCGTCATCAGTAAAAGAGACACACACCATTCATAGACATAAGCAAGCACACCTCATGCAAGCTTGGGTGCCAAATCCTGCAACGGGGGCCAGAGGAGTTGGTCCTAATTTGCGTATGAGGGGTGCTTGTTTGTGTGTATGAACAGTGTGTGTGTTTGTGTTTCTCTCTTTTATTGATGAGGGCTGTGGCTGAAAGCTTTATGTAAGTGTCTTTTAATTGTGTCTGTCTGCAATGTAATGTGTCTTCTATTTCTATTCCTTCCTGGAGTTTGCACTGTTTGATTTTATATAAATTGTAACTGTGATTTGCCCCCCCCCCCCCCCTCCTCCATAATCTAACACCACCCAACAATATTTCTGGGGTCAACACAAGTCAAATCAGTGCACATTAGTAGATGAATATATTAGTCAGTCAAAAGCTGGGCCGATAAATAAATATGCCTCATTTGTGAAAGGGAGTGCTGGGTTGAGCCACAGTATAAACTTTACTGCCGTTCAGATTTTGAACTCTGCTTACAAAGAGAGGAAAAGTCGTTTGTTTATTATTCTAGCTGTGAATTTTACGTATTGCATGTCTCCATGTCTTCTTTCTTTCTCACCCTAAATATTAATTAGAGATTGGTGTTTCCTGTATTTATTTTTGTGTACATCACAATTTACAAAGAATCACTCTGGGGAAAAGGGCAAGCTAGTGGCAAATGCGAAAACACGATACTGAACAAATAACGAAAGTGGCTGGGAAGTGGCAGTGGGGGGAAAACATAATCATTAGTACTCATTTGGATAAACATGCACTTGCAGTATCAGTGGTTTTTGCATTTAATGTTGCGGTTGGTATCTGTTTGTGTGTAAATTATGGGAAGTGAACATGATGAATGAGTAATCTGATGGTTGGACATGGTGGCAGAACCAGTGAGAAAATGGTGTTCAGCAAACTTCATCATGGTGTGGAGTGCATGAAATTATGTGGTGGCACAATAGAATATACTGTACAGAATATTGTCATGTAAAATAGAATATTCAATAAAATTTAAACTGTAGTCTTAGGTTCCTGTGTAACCACTACCTTGGAAACCAGGACATTTCAAAATAGCCCACAGAGTTTTTGAAATGATGATTTGGGCTACACTAAACATCAGTCCATCACCACAGCCGGTTTCCCTCCAGTTATATTTTTGTTCGCTTTGCCAACCTGCAACCAACTGTAACATTAGGAATATAAACCAGTATTCCTAAAAGCCCCATACATTTCAGAAACATACAATATGAGAAATATGTATGAAAACCACTAACCAACTTTATAATCCACAATAGACATATTAGTAATTGTCAATCTCGTGATCTCCGCATTGAAAACAGAAGTAATCAGTTTGCATCTTCAGCTAAAACAAGTCATTAGATTCGGCAATTCTCAGTGGCTATTGTATACTATTGTGTAATTGACTATGGCCAACAGAAATGATTTGCCAACCACAGCACGTAGCAGAGGAGCTACCAAAACTCTTTAAGTGCACCTTACCACCGTTTCATATGAGCGTGAAATCTAAGCATAAATTTGAAAAATAGGTGATCAGGGCATGCTAATATGAAGAAAGCAATTAAATTACATAAGCTGCAATTTTCAAGAAAATGCTTTGAGATGGTGCGGCCATCTAGGTACAGTTTTAGTAGCTTTACTTATGTCGTGACCACACATTTCTTTTTCATCAAGCGTTTTGACCTTGTCATTTTCAAAGGCTACAAAAATACAATACATTTCACCATGGATATATTATGACGACTATAACATGGCTTCCTAGCTTACCAGTGCTATGTCAGTCATATAAAAACATTCTCGAGCACAAGACAAATGCAAACTGCTACCAATCGAAAATTTTGGAAGCAAAGTGGATTAAGCTGCTAGGCGGTGGTCAGATGGTGGCACACGCTGCAATTTGTATATGTTTACTATCACAGTTTTCATTGTTACAATGTATAAAATGTTTTCATCAGTCAATATGGGAATTACTTACAGTGTGTTAGATTCTTTTATCTAATACATTGGAAGAATGCGCTGATAGGTGCTGGGACCAACTGTCTGTTAGCAAACAAATCTTGTTTTATTTACAACTTATAGCAGAGAAATTACTACCATTAGTGAAAGGTCATAAATATTTAATAAAAGTTAAAGTTATATAGATTGCTAGAGGGTTGTAAGGGAATTGATTAAAGTTGACACACTTATGGTATCGTACATAAAATCATCTGTGGTTGTACAACCATAAAATTGTTTTCTGCGACTAAAAGACATTGTAGATTGCCATGTCACAATTATGGGAAGAGGGGAAGGGTCAAGGGGAACAGAATATTAAACAATCCTGTAAAACTGTTTCACACCACATAGCGAAGATGCTGAGTTGCAGATATGCACAACAAAAAGACTGTCACAAATAAATGAAGCTTTTGACCATTAAGGTCTTAATCAGCAATAGACGTAGACACACACAACACAGGTGTGCGCGCGCGCGCGCGCTTTGACAAAGGCCGTAATGGCTGAAAGCTTCATTTATTAGTGACAGTCTTTTTGTTATGCCTATCTGCGACTCAGCATCTCCGCTATATGGTGAATAGGAACTTTCCTTTTCATAATATTGTTACATTCCATCCTGGATTTTTCATTGTTTGATTGCTGTAAAACTGTTGTAATACTGTGACTACAAATATTTATAAAATGACATCTGAAATAAAATAATGAGAAAGTGTTGTAAAACAATTATAGTTGCGCTGTTGTCAACAGTTTTCAATGTGTGCCTGCAGTGTGAGGTGGTGAGCAGCTGCTTGTGAATACTGTATGGCATACTTAAGATAATGTACATAAGATGTTCTATGTTTGTATGACCATAAAACTGTTTTTCTGTGAACAACAAGCATTGTAGAATACCATGACACAAATTAAAGAATGGAGGAAGGAGTGCACAAATTAATCTTGGCATATTAAAAATCTTGTAAAATTGTTTGTAATACTGTGACTACAAATTTTGTAAAATGTCAACTTTAAGTAAAATAGTGCAAGTGCGTTATCGTCTGATACCAGTTTTGTGTTGTACTTTTGTATTATTGAAAGTGATGGAAAGTCGAAACACGTAAGGTTGATGAAGAATAAAAGTATGGTCAAGACATGAGCAGAGTTATTAAAATTGTGAATTACATAAGCTTTAAAGAGTATCCAACTCTCAAACAGTTTTGTGCAGTGTTTCGTGGTAATAAATCTCACACATCATTTGTGGGCTTGCCTCGTAAGTACTAAGTCACACAGTCTGAGCTCAGAGAGGCAACAGATATATGAAACAAAATCTTCATCTTCTCAGACAATTGTACATGAAGGCAAGCATTACAAATTCCACCATAGAGATTGATATTCACATTAAAACCGTATAATTAGCTGCTAATTAAATTGTGAAATCATTATTACCCTGCATTAAAGGAACAAACAAATATATTTTGTAAAACTACATCTTCACTTCAAATTATAAAAAGACTTCCATAGTACTGAAATGGTCATGTCTCTGTATCCTCATATTCACTGCCCCATCTATACTCGGCAAACCACTGTGAAGTGCATGGCAGAGGATATGCCCCATTGTACCAGTTATTAGGGTGTCTTCCTGTACCATTCATGTATGGGGGTGCAGGAAAGATGATTGTTTAAATGCCTCTGTTTATGCTGTAATTAATCTAATCTTATCTTCACAATCCCTATGGGAGCAATACACAGGGTATTGTAGTATATTCCTAGAGTCATCATTCAATACAGGTTCTTGAAATTTTGTAAGTAGGCTTTCTCGGTAAAATTTACCTGTATCTTCAAGAGTCTGCTGGTTAAGGTTCTTCATGTTCTCTGTGACATTCTCCCATGGGTCAAAAGAACCTGTGACCTTTCAATCAGCATTTCTCTGTATACTTTCAATATCTCTTTGTTACAGGTGTATTGAGACCTCTCCTTTATGATAGAAGTTGTTTTTCGTCTTTGTAATTTTGTAATTGAGTGTACTTTATCACAGTATCTGCAGCCATCCTGCATGTGTTGTTATTGTTTTCTGACATTGTAAATTGCAGCAATTTGGTTTTAACAAAACATTGTTGACAATGTGTGCCAGCCTAGAATTCAAACACACATTGTGGTCGGTGGAGTAGCCCTACCACTTTTTCTATACAGACCCACTTTACTAAAGCTTCAGTTTCCCACGTTACTGCTCATACCAGTAAGGGTTATGTAGTGGACTCCCTTTATATTTTTTGTAAATTATATACATTATTTATACATAACAAGCACCAGCATAACAATTGGAGACATTTCCATTGTATATTGTAGGTTTTCTGAATGTACATTGGAGATTTAGTTTCTATAATGAAAAATGTTTTAAATGTGGCATGGATGTATCTAACATGCTACATCACAGATTATTGTTACCACAACCTTTACGTTGTGCTTGCATTCATTGGCTTTGCCAGTTCGGTACCAGGTTTTTACCTTCCAACCTAACTTAGACGTCCGGCTATGCTACAGTTTGTCACCCCAATGAAGATTTTAAAAAGGTGGGTGGATGTCCAATATTACACTCTAACCTTCATAGGTTCAGCAGGTTTTTAACTTTTTGATGTTCATTGCATGATATATCTTGAGTATAAATAAATCAACTCGTGAAATGAAAGCTTGTTAACTCTCTCATAATTGCTATACTTGGAAAAATGAATGAAATAACACACAACAGATTAGTGTTCTCTGATAAAAATTATATTTTGCAACAATTTTTGCTCGTCAAAGCACAGTTGAGTTTTCTCTTTGTCTTATTCTTGGTGTCTTGCTTAGCTTCTGTCCTCTTGATTTGTTTATGGTGACAATTTCTGTGTGGTTTTATTTTCATATATAGATAAGTGTACAGAATTGTTTTGTGACATGGAAGCAAGCTGTAGATAGCATTTCATTAGCACAGAAATTGATGTGCAGTGATTAGCTGTGTGACATTGTCCGTACTGGTCAGAACCTTCTGCAGATAATGTTTGACTTTTCAACAAATGTGTCTGGTTTTATTGGAAAATTGATGTTATATGAAAAAAAACTTTGATTCAGATTATAAACTGGTTTGATGTTAAACATATCATAGTGGTTAAAAAGTAAATATCAGGACCTCTCATGAACCAACTTGTTTTCAAAACATATACTGTGTGACACTTACGTAATTTCAACAACCAGCAGACTATCACAGAAATTTGTTTCATGAGTACTAAAAATGGAAGATACTCAAAAGGTACACACATGCCTTTGCAGAGACAGTATGGTGGCTTACGGACTATTTACCTGGTTTTGAATTAAGTTGCTACTTCATCAGCCATATTCATCTCTTGAAACCATCAAAGAACCATGCGGGTGGTTGGTGATTCAGAACATTATGTGTTCTTTAGGACCTGAAACGCCTAATTTTTGTGCCACTTTTGTTACAAGGGGTGATCAAAAAGTTTCAGTTTGAAGGCTGTATAGTCTAGAATCGGTATGCCAGTCAGGCAAAATCACCGTGAGCAGTGAGACAATAGTCACACTCGTGCATCATAAATAATACAGTGTGATCCATGGCTAATTTCATTTCTAGATCAAAACAGATGTGGATTCTGACCACAATCTCTTGGTTATGAACTGCAGATTGAAACTGAAGAAACTGCAAAAAGGTGGGAATTTAAGGAGATGGGACCTGGATAAACTGAAAGAACCAGAGGTTGTAGAGAGTTTCAGGGAGAGCATAAGGGAACAATTGACAGGAATGGGGGAAAGAAATACAGTAGAAGAAGAATGGGTAGCTCTGAGGGATGAAGTAGTGAAGGCTGCAGAGGATCAAGTAGGTAAAAAGACGAGGGCTAATAGAAATCCTTGGGTAACAGAAGAAATATTGAATTTAATTGATGAAAGGAGAAAATATAAAAATGCAGTAAATGAAGCAGGCCAAAGGGAATACAAACGTCTCAAAAATGAGATCGACAGAAAGTGCAAAATGGCTAAGCAGGGATGGCTAGAGGACAAATGTAAGGATGTAGAGGCTTGTCTCACTAGGGGTAAGATAGATACTGCCTACAGGAAAATTAAAGAGACCTTTGGAGAGAAGAGAACCACTTGTATGAATATCAAGAGCTCAGATGGAAACCCAGTTCTAAGCAAAGAAGGGAAGGCAGAAAGGTGGAAGGAGTATATAGAGGGTTTATACAAGGGCGATGTACTTGAGGACAGTATTATGGAAGGGGAAGAGGATGTAGATGAAGATGAAATGGGAGATAAGATACTGCGTGAAGAGTTTGACAGAGCACTGAAAGACCCGAGTCGGAACAAGGCCCCGGGAGTAGACAACATTCCATTAGAACTACTGATGGCCTTGGGAGAGCCAGTCATGACAAAACTCTACCATCTGGTGAGCAAGATGTATGAGACTGGCGAAATACCCACAGACTTCAAGAAGAATATAATAATTCCAATACCAAAGAAAGCAGGTGTTGACAGATGTGAAAATTACCGAACTATCAGTTTAATAAGTCACAGCTGCAAAATACTAACGCGAATTCTTTACAGACGAATGGAAAAACTGGTAGAAGCGGACCTCGGGGAAGATCAGTTTGGATTCCGTAGAAATGTTGGAACACGTGAGGCAATACTAACCTTACGACTTATCTTAGAAGAAAGATTAAGAAAAGGCAAACCTACGTTTCTAGCATTTGTAGACTTAGAGAAAGCTTTTGACAACGTTAACTGGAATACTCTCTTTCACATTCTGAAGGTAGCAGGGGTAAAATACAGGGAGCGAAAGGCTATTTACAATTTGTACAGAAACCAGATGGCAGTTATAAGAGTCGAGGGGCATGAAAGGGAAGCAGTGGTTGGGAAAGGAGTGAGACAGGGTTGTAGCCTCTCCCCGATGTTATTCAATCTGTATATTGAGCAAGCAGTAAAGGAAACAAAAGAAAAATTCGGAGTAGGTATTAAAATTCATGGAGAAGAAGTAAAAACTTTGAGGTTCGCCGATGACATTGTAATTCTGTCAGAGACAGCAAAGGACTTGGAAGAGCAGTTGAACGGAATGGGCAGTGTCTTGAAAGGAGGATATAAGATGAACATCAACAAAAGCAAAACGAGGATAATGGAATGTAGTCAAATTAAATCGGGTGATGCTGAGGGGATTAGATTAGGAAATGAGACACTTAAAGTAGTAAAGGAGTTTTGCTATTTAGGGAGTAAAATAACTGATGATGGTCGAAGTAGAGAGGATATAAAATGTAGACTGGCAATGGCAAGGAAATCGTTTCTGAAGAAGAGAAATTTGTTAACATCGAGTATAGATTTAAGTGTCAGGAAGTCGTTTCTGAAAGTATTTGTATGGAGTGTAGCCATGTATGGAAGTGAAACATGGACGATAACCAGTTTGGACAAGAAGAGAATAGAAGCTTTCGAAATGTGGTGTTACAGAAGAATGCTCAAGATAAGGTGGGTAGATCACGTAACTAATGAGGAGGTATTGAATAGGATTGGGGAGAAGAGAAGTTTGTGGCATAACTTGACTAGAAGAAGGGATCGGTTGGTAGGACATGTTTTGAGGCATCAAGGGATCACAAATTTAGCATTGGAGGGCAGCGTGGAGGGTAAAAATCGTAGAGGGAGACCAAGAGATCAATACACTAAGCAGATTCAGAAGGATGTAGGTTGCAGTAGGTACTGGGAGATGAAGAAGCTTGCACAGGATAGAGTAGCATGGAGAGCTGCATCAAACCAGTCTCAGGACTGAAGACAACAACAACAGGTGTGTTAACAACTAATGTAATGCAATTATGTGAAACATCCACAAATTATCAATTAATGAGTCTGTCTGATAAATTTAGATTACCCAATGGCTTAGAAGGTATTAATTATCAGAGTTCAGTTCATATTCTGGCAATAGGTGCACAAGTTCGGCACTGTCGACTGCTGTGTCATCCTTCCTCAGTGGCATCATTGGATGCAGTATGGAGAGGCGTGTGGTCAGCACACACCGCTTCCAAACATTGTTGGGTTTCTTAACATCGGAAGCGTTACTGATTAGTTGAGTAGCTCTTCAGTTCGGCTCAGGTGGCCGAGTGTATCCTGTGCCAGTCCTTCTACTAAGGAAAAATAATAGCACCCTTATAAAGTTCGAAAGCAAGCTGGAGAGAACATTCACTATGACTTGAAATCACAAGTGTTATCAGAACCAAGATAAACCAAATGAAGATGTAACAGTAAATAATACAGTAGCTTTGAACTCTCTCTCTCTCTCTCTCTCTCTCTCTCTCTCTCTCTCTCTGAAGTTCCATAGACCTGGTGTTTTATTAAGTTTTCAAAGAGAAAGATATATCTTTATGTATAACAGTTTGTTACTCCCGGAAGTTATCAGTAATGTTTAATATGTTGGGTTTGTTTGCATGTTGTGTGCAGATTGTGTTTGTGCAAATGGTTTATATATTATATTTTAACTAAAGTTCAGTCTTGATCCCTCCCCCTGTTGTGATCAAGACTGAACTTTAGTTAAAATATAATACTCTATTGATCACTGTTTCCAAAAATGTTTACCAAAATTGTACAAGGTTTATATATTCACGTGCTGCAAGGGGACATAATTCCTCTGTTTACATATAATCTTTTTCTTTTGTGAAGACACCGTTAATGTAATCATTCTCATCCAGTAATTCTTTTCGTGAATGGTTGGGTTAAATTGCACAGTTCAAATTGATACATTTTTTACATTCACCTCTCTCCCTGTTTTTACAGCCCTCATTTACAACACGGCATTAACTGAAAGCACCGTTGAAACATTTAACACTACCCACCCTTGAAAGATTAATACCATTCATGTAAACCAGTGACTGAGGCAGAAGATACCTTTATCGCTTATTTGAAGATAGTTGTATGTCTTACCAGTCTACATACCCATGAAGGAGGAGAGAAATTTAAATGTATAATTGTTGTTTCGTCACAGGCATGTTTGACCAAGACAAAAGTGGAACAATTGATGTCAAAGAATTTCAGCTTTTATACAATTACATAAATCAGTGGCTTGCAACATTCAGAAGTTATGACAAAGATGGTTCTGGAAGCATTGAAGAACATGAGTTGAACCAAGGTGAGTTCCATTTGCAAATTATTAAAATCAACATTCATTAATAACAGTATAGCATGCCCCTCCTGTATGTGTCAGGCTATAAGATGAAAGATGTCCCATAAAAGCGTATTAGTCATTTGTCAGTGTTAAACACATAGAACATTGGATTTTCAACATAATGTTTGTTCCATCTTCTTTCTTCATCACCCTCTGACCTTTGTCTAAGTGTAAAAACATGGGACTGACTTTATAACCAACTCCTATACTGATTATTTTGTCTTTTTCATATTCACAATTTCCTATTTTTCAATGCTTTCATTGTGTTTCTTTTGTGATTTATGTACTGGCTTCATTCTGTCACTTGCAATCCAGTCCATAGATAAACTTCTTAATGAAACTTCCTGGCAGATTAAAACTGTGTGCCGGACCAAGACTCGAACTCGGGACCTTTGCCTTTTGCGGGCAAGTGCTCTACTGACTGAGCTACCCAAGCACGACTCATGCCCCGTCCTCACAGCTTTAATTCCGCCAGTACCTCGTCTCCTACCTTCCAAACTTCACAGAAGCTCTCCTGCGAACCTTGCAGAACTAGCACTCCTGGAAGAAAGGATATTGCGGAGACATGGCTTAGCCACAGCCTGGGGGTTGTTTCTAGAATGTAATTTTCACTCGTGCTTGGGTAACTCAGTCGGTAGAGCACTTGCCCGCGAAAGGCAAAGGTCCCGAGTTCGAGTCTCGGTCCGGCACACAGTTTTAATCTGACAAGAAGTTTCATATCAGCGTACAGTCCACTGTAGAGTGAAAATTTCATTCTAGAAACCTCTTAATGTTTAATGGCATAAATACATTAACTGTGGTTTTTTCTTTTTTTGCCAACTCCTCCTACTTGTCAGTTTTCACTGAGTGAGATAACACTCAAGCTTGCTTATCCCATTTTTACTAAGTTTTTAAAAATTTATCATTTTTTGTGTCTTCGATATCATCTTAAATTTTCCCCTTTTCCTTAACAATATCTACAGCCCATTGCTCCCAGCTCATTTAATTCCAGTTTTCTTAAAATGGTGACACATTCAATAACTTACAGGTTAACGTTTTTAGTTTGTGTCATCAAATGACAGTTCTTTAAAACTGATTTGTTTGTTTATGGTTTAGCTATGTTGTGGCCAAGTTCTTGAGAAATGTTTTACTGTCCTATGTTGTTAAGCTGTATGAGCATTGCACCTTTTGGGTCCTTAGGGAAATTCATTTCTCTTGAAAAAAGTGAAAACAGCTGCAGTCTTCTTCATATTAATGTTTCGTTGCTGCCTAATAATTATAATTTACAGTGGTAAATGTTGCACAGATGATTGTTAAAGCATTACTGATCTCTTCATGTTTGGAACTGTTGGAAAAACTAGCTTGCCTTGTGCAGCCACACCTGCTGTCTTGAACAATTTCCTTTCTAGTTCTGATGCTCAGGCTAGACACTGTTCAGTTAGACTACAGTGCTTCAGACTGTAATAACTGTAGTCACAAATAAGGGGACACTTCTGTGAAGTTAGTAATGCAGAGTGTGATGTAAAGGACATAAATTTGCAACAGCTTAAGCATTTTCCAGACATGAGCAGTTACAAAAATGCTGTGTGATGGATTTGAATGATATGTGCAATAAGTCATGCATTGTTGGGCAAGGTATTTTATTAAATGAAGAGAAGAGCTGCGGAGTTAACTTGTAAAATTATAAAAGTAGATGGGGAAGCAAGGTGATGATAAAAAGTTATCAATATTTGTTAGATTTGACTTTATCTTTTCTGCTTCTTTTACCTGTGCTACGAGTGTGGTAAGATTGACTTAAATTGTAAGTGTTGGTAACAAAGCTTATCTAAATCTACATTTATACTCTGAAAGCCACCCAACGGTGTGTGGCGGAGAGCACTTTACGTGCCACTGTCATTACCTCCCTTTCCTGTTCCAGTCGCTTATGGTTTGCAGGAAGAACAACTGCCGGAAAGCTTCCGTGCACGCTCGAATCTCTCTAATCATACATTTGTGATATCCTTGGGAGGTATAAGTAGGGGGAAGCAATATATTTGATACCTCATCCAGAAACGCACCCTCTCGAAACCTGGACAGCAAGCTACACCGCAATGCAGAGCGCATCTCTTGTGGAGTCTGCCACTTGAGTTTGCTAAACATCTCCGTAACGCTATCATGCTTACCAAATAACCCTGTGACGAAACGTACCGCTCTTCTTTGGATCTTCTCTATCTCCTCCGTCAACCCGATCTGTTACAGATCCCACACTGATGAGCAATACTCAAATATAGGTCAAACGAATGTTTTGTAAGCCACCTTCTTTGTTGATGGACTACATTTCTAAGGACTCTCCCAATGAATTTCAACCTGGCACCCACCTTATCAACATTTAATTTTATATGATCATTCCACTTCAAATCATTCCGTACGCATACTCCCAGATATTTTACAGAAGTAACTGCTACCAGTGTTTGTTCCACTATCATATAATCATACAGTAAAGGATCCTTCTTTCTATGTATTCACAATACATTACATTTGTCTATGTTAAGGGTCAATTGCCACTCCCTGCACCAAGTGCCTATCCGCTGCAGATCTTACTGCATTTCGCTGCAATTTTCTAATGCTGCATCTTCTCTGTATACTACAGCATCATCCGCGAAAAGCCACATGGAACTTCCAACACTATCTACTAGGTCATTTACATATATTGTGAAAAGCAATGGTCCCATAACACTCCCCTGTGGCACGCCAGAGGTTACTTTAACGTCTGTAGACGTCTATCCATTGAGAACAACATGCTGGGTTCTGATTGCTAAAAACTCTTCAATCCAGTCACACAGCTGGTCTGATATTCCGTGGGCTCTTACTTTATCAGGCGACAGTGTGGAACTGTATCGAACGCCTTCCGGGAGTCAAGAAAAATGGCATCTACCTGGGAGCCTGTATCTAATATTTTCTGAGTCTCATGAACAAATAAAGCGAGTTGGGTCTCACACGATTGCTGTATCCGGAATCCATGTTGATTCCTACAGAGTAGATTCTGGGTTTCCAGAATTGACATGATACGCGAGCAAAAAACATGTTCTAAAATTCTGCAACAGATCGATGTCACAGATATAGGCCTATAGTTTTGCGCATCTGCTCGACGACCCTTATTGAAAACTGGAAGTACCTGTGCTCTTTTCCAATCATTTGGAACCTTCCGTTCCTCTAGAGACTTGCGGTACATGGCTGTTAGAAGGGGGGCAAGTACTTTTGCGTACTCTGTGTAGAATCGAATTGGTATCCTGTTAGGTCCAGTGGACTTTCTTCTGTTTAGTGATTTCAGTTGCTTTTCTATTCCTTGGACACTTATTTCGATGTCAGCCATTTTTTCGTTCGTGTGAGGATTTAGAGAAGGAACTGCAGTGCGGTCTTCCTCTGTGAAACAGCTTTGGAAAAAGGTGTTTAGTATTTCAGCATTATGTGGCTTATCCCCTGTTTCAATACCATTATCATTCCAGAGTGTCTGGATATGCTGTTTCGATCCACTTACTGATTTAACGTAGGACCAGAACTTCCTAGGATTTTCTGTCAAGCCGGTGCATAGAATTTTACTTTTGAATTCACTGAACGCTTCACGCATAGCCCTCCTTACGCTAACTTTGACATCGTTTAGCATCTGTTTGTCTGAGAGGTTTTGGTTGCATTTAAATTTGCAGTGGAGCTCTCTTTGCTTTCGCAGTAGTTTCCTAACTTAGTTGTTGAACCACGGTGGGTTTTTCCCATCCCTCACAGTTTTACTCGGCACGTACCTGTCTTAAACGCATTTTACAATTGCCTTGAACTTTTTCCATAAACACTCGACATTGTCAGTGTCAGAACAGAAATTGTCGTTTTGATCTGTTAGGTAGTCTGAAATCTGCCTGCTATGACTCTTGCTAAACAGATAAACCTTCCTCCTTTTTTTTATATTCCTATTTACTTCCGTATTCAGGGATGCTGCAACGGCCTTATGATCACTGATTCCCTGTTCTGCGCTTACAGAGTCGAAAAGTTCGGGTCTGTTTGTTATCAGTAGGTCCAAGATGTTATCTCCACGAGTCGGTTCTCTGTTTAATTGCTCGAGGTAATTTTCGGATAGTGCATTCAGTATAATGTCACTCGATGCTCTGTCCCTACCACCCGTCCTAAACATCTGAGTGTCCCAGTCTATATCTGGTAAATTGAAATCTCCACCCAAGAATATAACGTGCCGAGGAAACTTATGTGAAATGTATTCCAGATTTACTCTCAGTTGTTCTGCCGCTACTGCTGCTGAGTCGGTAAAAGAAGCCAATTATTAACCTAGCTCAGTTGTTGAGTATAACCTCCATCCATAATATTTCACAGGAACTATCCACTTGTATTTCACTACAGGATAAACTACTACTAACAGCGACAAACACGCCACCACTGGTTGCATGCAGTCTATCCTTTCTAAATACCGTCTGTGCCTTTGTAAAAATTTCGGCAGAATTTATCTCTGGCTTCAGCCAGCTTTCTGTACCTATAATGATTTCAGCTTCGGTGCTTTCTATCAGTGCTTGAAGTTCCAGTACTTTACCAAAGCAGCTTCGACAGTTTACAATTACAGTACCGATTGCTGCTTGGTCCCCGCATGTCCTGACTTTGCCCTGCACCCTTTGAGGCTCTTGCCCTTTCTGTACTTGCCCAAGGCCATCTAACGCAAAAGACCGCCCAGTCCCCGCCACACAACCCCTGCTACCCATGTAGCTGCCTGCTGTGTGTAGTGGACTCCTGACCTATGCAGCGGAACCCGAAACCCCACCACCCTATGGCGCATGTTGAGGAATCTGCAGCCCACTCGGTCGCAGAACCGTCTCAGCCTCTGATTCAGACACTCCAGTCGGCTCTGTACCAAAGGTCCGCAGTCAGTCCTGTCGACGATGCTGCAGATGGTGAGCTCTGCTTCCATCCCGCTAGCGAGACTGGCAGTCTTCACCAAATCAGATAGCCACCGGAAGCCAGAGAGGATTTCCTCCGATCCATAGCGACACACATCGTTGGTGCCGACATGAGCCACCACCTGCAGATGGGTGCATCCTGTACCCTTCATTGCATCTGGGAGGACCGTTTCCACATCTGGAATGACTCCGCCCAGTATGCACACGTAGTGCACATTGGTTTTCTTCCCCTCCCTTGCAGTGATGATGTGTGTCGTTACATTGTTAATATTATTTACTGTAAGGTGATGTATAGAGGTTTCACAGGTGATTAACTGGAATATTATTTGCAGTGCAGCAGATTGCACATTTTGTAATAGAGAAAGTAAAGTGTAATTTCGAAAAATAATTACAAAGGAGGATCTGGATGAGTCAGTAGATGTAACATAGTATTACGATAAATACAATCTAGATTATGTTGCATATGTTTTAGATCGTACAGAATAATGATAAAAAAATTTTAAAAAATGTTTTTGTTATATAGTGAACACTGCCTATCAAGATTGAAGAAAATTAATGGTTTCTTCAAAACAGTGCTACAAATTGTGGATTTTTAATAGTAGTTTTTCTAGATGACATCCATCTTGCAATTTTATCACTCCAGTAAGATGTTTGATGAAGGAATGTACTATCCGTTATAGCCGTTCCCTCCCTCCCCTTACTCTCCATACTATATCTTCCTCTTGCTGTAAAAGCAACAGAGAAACCAGTGCTTCACTGTTCTTCTCAGTGAATATTGTAACCTCATTTTCCATTAAGTGGTTTGCGTTAATAGTTTTAAACAAGTTTGCAATTATTCATGAAGTTGTGAACTGTTGAAATAGAAACAAATGCCTTTTTCAGCTCTTCAGCAGATGGGATTCCGTTTCTCTCCGGATTTTGTGAAGTTTCTAGTACAAAGGAGTGACACAAGAGAACATAAACGTATAACTGTTGATCAGTTCATTGTTATATGTGTGCAGATTCAGAGGTTTACAGGTAGATACTAAATGTGTTAAGTTTTCTTTTTAGTGTGATATATCCTATATGGTAGTGTTGTTAACAGAATATCTTCCTTTATTACAGAGGCATTTCGAGCGCGCGACAAGGAAATGAGGGGTGTAATTACTATTGGATTTGAGGACTTTTTAGGCTTGGCATTGAGCTGTTCTGTATGAAGTCACTTCTGTATTATGGAAGCTTTATACCAGATGGCTATATTCTTTCAATAAACATCAATAGTTATTGCCAGAAGCTATTTTTAATACATTTCTTCTAAGCTGTGATACTGCATTCATTACCAGAGTGGGTTTTTAGAAGTACATAGTATTATTACCTTTTTATCATAGTGTACGGAATTCTCAAGGAAATTACACAAATTTCTGTATTATCTCACAGAAGGTAGTGTATTATTTTTTATTTTATTGTGATTAGTTTTTTCATCTTTTGAATGCAATTATCAATTTTTGCTTATGCTTAGTGCACATCAGAATCTTTCAATAAATTTGATAGGTTTTGCTATACTTTTTTGTAAGAGCATGGCCAATATGTATCTGTGGATTTACCACATACTTGATTATTTCAGGATGTAATCAGTTTACTTTTGCCAATGTAATTTTTGTCTGCAAAAGTTATTTTAATTTTGTATTAAAAGTTGTTTATTACAACTAAAAAGACTCTCCATTTTCTTTTGTTTTCCAATTTGACTACCATCATTCCTTTATGTGCTATATACAGCAGCTTCTCTTTGATACACAAACTCTCTTAAGCTGCTGCATAATTATACCAAAACATCTCCCTGCTGAATGCAATGAGGTTGCTTCATCTACATCTACATTTATACTCCGCAAGCCACCCAACGGTGTTTGGCGAAGGGCACTTTACGTGCCACTGTCATTACCTCCCTTTCCTGTTCCAGTCGCGTATGGTTCGCGGGAAGAACGACTGTCTGAAAGCCTCCGTGCGCGCTCTAATCTCTCTAATATTACATTCGTGATCTCCTCGGGAGGTATAAGTAGGGGGAAGCAATATATTCGATACCTCATCCAGAAATGCACCCTCTCGAAACCTGGCGAGCAAGCTACACCGCGATGCAGAGCGCCTCTCTTGCAGAGTCTGCCACTTGAGTTTGCTAAACATCTCCGTAACGCTATCACGCTTACCAAATAACCCTGTGACGAAACGCGCCGCTCTTCTTTGGAGCTTCTCTATCTCCTCCGTCAACCCGATCTGGTACGGATCCCACACTGATGAGCAATACTCAAGTATAGGTCGAACGAGTGTTTTGTAAGCCACCTCCTTTGTTGATGGACTACATTTTCTAAGCACTCTCCCAATGAATCTCAACCTGGTACCCGCCTTACCAACAATTAATTTTATATGATCTTTCCACTTCAAATCGTTCCGCACGCATACTCCCAGATATTTTACAGAAGTAACTGCTACCAGTGTTTGTTCCGCTATCATATAATCATACAATAAAGGATCCTTCTTTCTGTGTATTCGTAATACATTACATTTGTCTATGTTAAGGGACAGTTGCCACTCCCTGCACCAAGTGCCTATCCGCTGCAGATCTTCCTGCATTTCGCTACAATTTTCTAATGCTGCAACTTCTCTGTATACTACAGCATCATCTGCTTCTGGTGTTAATGATGATGTTACTGAAGACATGTGTAGGAATGATCAGTGGTTGGATAGGCTAAGGTAGTAACTCTCAAAAATATTAACAAGAAGTTAGTGGGAAATCTGTCACTAATTCTCACAGCCACTAAAGGCAAAACCATGGGTATTTTAGAGAAATGTCAAAGTGTGAAGAAAGCCCGCCATTTCTTCACAGACAATCAGATTGAGAAATTCATTATGGATCTTACTTCTAAATGTATTAATGTGTCAAAAAAGACCTTACGGGTACTAAGGTATTCTGTGGATAGTTAAAAGTTAACAATTCATTTCCCAGAAATCCTATATCCCCCTAGGCTGAAGGCCACAAGTTACATAAGGATGGAGCTCAAATTAGACCTATTGTTAATGCAAGGGGGGGGGGGGGGGGTTGGAGGCTGCTGGTTATCAGACTGAGGAAGCTTCAGCAAAATACTTGATGAACATTATTTATATCCAAGTAATTTCAATATTCAGAATAGAGAATAGTTAACCAAAAAGCTGCCAGGTTGAATATTCCAAAGAGCACACATACAGCATCATAAAGTATAAAAAATATGTATAACAACATTCTGGTCAACACTGTACAGGACATGATTGGTTGTAACTTGAGGTGTTACAGTGGACGGCCTGTAGATGAGATGGATAATGTCCTACTGTTTCTCAGTACAGTGGTTAGTTATAACTATTTTGGACTCATTATCATACTACATTGCCAATTATTTATGACTAAATTTGAAAGTGACATTGGTATTTGCTTCCCACCAATGTTGTAATATTGTCGCAGAAGAAGCTGACTAGCACAGTTCCTATAGTGTAGTGGTTGTGAGACTAGATTGTTGCATGCAGGGTCGTGAGTTCAAAACTCATCTGAACTGAAAAATTTTAATTTCTATATTCGGTCTGAGTACATTCTAGAAGTATCCTCAAATGTGAAGAATCATTGTACTGGAATGTTCTGTAGCTGTATATATACCGTATGTGTTCCAGCCGGAGGCAGTTCGCTCCGCGCTCTTGTATCTGCAAGTGCTAAATAAACCTTCGTTAAGTGAAGTTAGTGTTCGTTGTTCATCTACTTAAACCTTCTTCTACATGATGTTATTCTGGTGGAGGCGCTGGTTATTGGAACTTGTGATACCACACATTATCAACGACACAGTGGCTCCCATCGGGCCACGACAGAGCTGTTGTTTACTTGGCGAGAAACCCGAGTTTGAGCCCTATTCAACAGATTGCAATCTATCAGAGATAGAAGAAGAAGAGGACGTTATGATGACAGCAACTGTGTGCCACCACATGAGACATCCTTCCGGGTTCTCTGGTGACAATGGTCAAGATCCAAGCAAGTGGCTGAAGGTATATTGAGCATATAGCGAAATTTAACAAATGGGATGACAATGTGTGTTTGGCTAATGTATTTTTCTACTTGGAGGGCACTACCAAGCAATGGTATGAGAACAAAGAGGAGAAGTTTTTAAGCTGGGAACCATTCCAGGCAGAACTGCACAAGTATTTCGGTGACACACGATGACAGAAGTGCAAGGCTGAAGGTAAATTATAGTGCAGGGCACACTGTCCAGGACATACGACAGCATCCTACGTTGAAGACATCTTGGAGCTGTGTAAAATAGTGGATCCTAGAATGGAGGAGGAAGATAAGGTTACACATCTCACGAAGAGTGTTGCTGAGGACATATATCAAGCCCTACTCACGAAGGAGGTTTTGACAGCAGACGACTTCATAAAATGGTGCCAGTATATCGAGACAATGCATTAAAAAAGAATTACATGCAAGAAGTTTGAACGGCTTCCAAACACCGTATCGATGTCTGTGATGGAGGAAGAAACTGATTTCACAAGTGTTCTTCGCCAGATAGTGAGAGAGGAAGTTCAGAAGGCACTTAGATTGCACGGCATGCAAAAAACCGAGACACTTCAAGAGGTCATAAGGGAGGAAGTGGAACAGACATTGAACCCAATCTCATCCTTCATTTCCCTTTAAAACGGTGAAAAAGTCGAGACCCAGGCAAAGTTATGTTCCTACAATGCCACATGAGGAACCTTTTCGGGCACCAAGGAAGACTGATGTCTAGAGGGCCCAGGATAACCAATCCGTATGTTTCCACTGCAGATGACCGGGACATGTGGTGTGCTATTGTTGAAAAAGGCAGCGGGTACTTGATGACGCCAGTGACAGAAGACAGCAGACCGATCTTAGCTGACGCCAATTCTGGGACGACGAAGATGAACAAGATGATTTGGGTGTAGGACGACATAAGTCACCATTGCCGCAAGCTAGCCGCTGGAGAGGACACTCCCCAACACGCCGATCAAGGTCTCCGTTTAGAAGCTCCAGCCTATCATCTAGCCGCCGCAACCTGGAAAACTAAAGGGTGCGACCTTCCTTGGAGGTGAGGCCGCTGAAGAGAAAAATCCTCAGATGTCGATCACTACAAAAATGGTAGGAAACCACATCGATATCATCATGGATGGGCAACCAGCCCAAGCTCTTGTGGACTCTGGAGCATCATATTCAGTCATTTCGGAGAAGTACCGTCACCAGTTGCAGAAAACCATATTCGTCGATAACAAAACATCTCTGCTGAAGGTGGCTAATGGGAAATATGTAAAACCTACAGGAAGATGTGTCATTCGTGTGGGTATAAGTGGCCATACACAGCCCTTAGAATTCATCGTCCTACAAGACTGTAGTCATGATGTCATTCTTGGATGGGACTTTCTGAAACCTTCTTAGGCAATTATAGATTGTGGTCGCTCAAAGATTATTCTAGACACGATGAGATACTGTGGACAGGAAGATGTGCATCCGAGTGTGTGGAGAGTATATGTGCTGGATGAAGTGATCATTCCTGCAGTCAGCACGAGAAAGGTAGCTGTCACATCATGTGTCATGCCATGCATCAACTCATGGATCTTATAGTGGAATGTAAGAGAAGCATACCACTGAAGAATAACTTGGTCATCCCAGCCTCTGTTATCTCATTTAAGAACGGATTCGGTGAATTGTGTATAGTTAACTGTCGCCGAGAACCGCAGATCCTTCCAAAACACATGTGCATAGCAAACACTGCCATTAATTGAAGACAGCTGAGTGTCATAGAAACTTCCCATGCTGAGTCTGTGGACGCAATTAGCACTACCACTATGAGACGAGATCTTCTAGCTCAACTACCACCAGATCTCACTAAGGAACAACAGAAGAAGCTACTTGCCATTCTTCAAGAGTTCTCTGAATACTTCAATCCACAGGTGAAGAGCAATTAGACAAATTGATGGTGAAGCACCAGATTAGCACTGGAGACCATCAACCAATAAGCCAGAGAGCATACCGTGTGTCAGCAACGGAATGTCAAATAATTAGTGAAGAGGTAGAGAAAATGATGAAGAATGACATCATTCAGCCTTCGCAGAGCCCATGGTCATCACCAGTGGTCCTCATCAGGAAGAAGGATGGCATTTGGCACTTTTGGGTTGATTGGAGGAAGCTTACACTAGATTGTCTGAAGGGGCTAAGTTTTTCTCAACGATGGACATGTACTAGGGATACTGGTAAATCTAAGTACATGAGTCTGATCGTGAGAAAACTGCATTCATCCCCCCTGAGAGACTCTATGAGTTTAAGGTAATGCCATTTGGTTCGTGTAATGCACCAGCAACTTTTGAATGGATGATGGATAATTTTCTAAGTCACCTGAAGTGGTCAATGTGTCTTTGTTATTTAGATGACATTATAGTGTTCAGAGACATTTGATGACCATATAGAAAGACTGAAGGAGGGCTGTTCTTAAGTATCTCCAACAAGGCGGTCTGAAACTTAATCCAAGAAAATGTCTCTTTGGAGCAAAAGAAACTAAAATATTTGGTCACCTTGTGTTGAATGGAAGTGTGTGGCCAGACTCAGAAAAGGTGAGATCTGTAATGGAATTTATTATTCCCAAGAGTATTAGAGATGTGAGAAGCTTCCCTGGATTGTTCTTATTACCGTCGTTTTATCAAAGACTATATCGAAGCCAAGCCACTCCAAGAGTTGTTAAAAGTTGATGCTAAACTTATCTGGGGTGGTGCTCAACAAGATTCTTTCGATGTGCTGTGAAAATCTGACTAATAACCCTGTACTTGGTCTGTATGATGAGAGAGAACCTACAGAACTACACACAGTTGCCAGCGGGTAAGGGTGGTTCTGTCCTGATGCAAATTTTGGATGGAAAAGAGAAGGTTATAGCCTATGCTTCTTGGACACTTACAGAAGCTGAGAGAAACCGATCAACTACAAAAAGAGAATTTCTTGCTGTGATCTGGGCCGTGTGCAAATTTCGACAGTATCTCTATGGAAGGCCATTCACATTTGTTGCAGACCATCATTCACTTTGTTGGTTGACAGGTCTTAAGGATCCAACAGGAGGACTCGCCAGGTGGACACTACGTCTTCAAGAGTATGACATTACCATAGTGTACAGCCATGGAAGAAAACACCAAGATGCTGACTGTCTCTCAAGAAGCCCTGTGCAAGACCATCAAGACTTTGATGAAGATAGTGACTGACTGTCTCGCTGCTCTCCAGGATCTCTCTGTTGAGCAGGAGGAGGATGCCAAGCTATCTCAAATTATGCTTGCCTTAAATTGGTCAGGGGATGTGAAAGGACAATTTGAGATAGTTAATTGATTACTTTGCAAGAAAAACTTTGATCCGTTTGGAAAGAGGTGGCTACCAGTGATTCCTAAACACATGCACTTAGATGTTCTACAGAAATTCCATGACACACCTGAGGCCAGACATTTAGGATTTATTAAGACATACTATAGGATCCGCAAGAAATTTTTCTGGCCATATTTATTTAGGAGTGTCCGTCACCACGTGTGTCATTGTCGAGAGTGCCAGAGGAGAAAGGCAGTTCCTCAGAAACCACCTGGCCAACTCATACCAATTCCACCAGCAAAAAGGCTTTCCAGTATGTTGGGATTGACCTCCTTGGATGATTTCCAACGTCTGCTAGTGGCAATCGATGGATTATTGTTTGCACTGATTATCTGACACGCTATGCCATTACAAAAGCCGTGAAAACAACCGAAGCATTTGAGGTAGCCAAATTCATCGTAGAAGACATTGTATTGAAACACAGTGTCGCAAGGTCATTAATTACGGCTTGAGGGAAAGTTTCTCAATCAAATCTTGTGACAGAGGTAAACCGTCGATGCAACATTACTCATCATTTGATGACTGCCTACCATCCGCAAACTAACGGGCTTACTGAATGCCTTAATAAGACCTTAGCTGACATGCTATCAGTGTTCGTCAATGTTGAGCAGAGCAACTGGGATGAAGTGCTACCTTCCATGACGTTTGCCTAAAACTCCGCCAAACAAGACACGACAGGATTTACGCCATTTTTCCTGATGCATGCGCGTGAGGCGACGACAATGATGGACACTGTGTTTCCCTTACATCCTGATTATGTGGACAATGACTACATTGGTCAGGTGTTAACTAGAGCTGAGGAAAC
The DNA here is from genome assembly GCF_023898315.1 of Schistocerca nitens. Classification (NCBI taxonomy): domain Eukaryota; kingdom Metazoa; phylum Arthropoda; class Insecta; order Orthoptera; family Acrididae; genus Schistocerca; species Schistocerca nitens. The sequence goes on from NC_064617.1 coordinate 390,129,017, forward strand.
TCGGCAGTTAGCTCAGCTCCGCACTCTGCAGACCCAAGAAAACGTTCGCCGAAGGTATGATGTGAGCCACTGCCCTGTTGTCAACCAGCTGGTGACCTTGTCTGGATCTTCACTCCTGTTCGGAAGGTTGGTCTCTCTGAGAAGCTCCTCAGGCGCTACTTTGGACCTTATAAGGTTGCAAGACAATTTCCTGATGTTACTTATGAAGTTGAAGATTTCGACCCCCACACAAGACGATGAAAGATCAGAGATACGGTCCACATCCTTCAAATGAAGCCCTATAAGGATCCTGCAACCCAGGGTAAATTCGAAGCTCCAGCAACAGGCAACAAGCAGAAGGTGACAAAAAACATATTGGCAAGGGAAATTCTAAGAAGATCACTGCCAGGGCAAACACCAGTCATTGGGAGTAGGAGTATGCAGGATCGATGACTCATTCCCGGACTAGGATGACATAACACTGAGACACTGTTCTCTTAAGGAGGGAGCAATGTCACAGAAGAAGCTGCGTAGCACAGTCGCTGTAGTGTAGAGGTAATGAGACTAGACTGTTACATGGAGGGTCGTGAGTTAAAAACTCACCTGAACCGAAAAATTTTAATTTCTGTATTCGGTTCGAGTACGTTCTAGAAGTGTCCATAAATGGCAAGAATCGTTGTACTGGAATGTTCTGTAGCTGTAGGTATACCGTACGTGTTCCGACCAGAGGCAGTTCGCTCCGCACTCTTGTATGTGCAAGTGCTGAATAAACCTTCGTTAAGTGAAGTTAGTGTTCGTCATTCATCTACTTACACCTTATTCTATGTGACAATATTGTACTATGGTGCAGATACACAATGACATATTTTTACTGTACAAGGAAGACTGCTGTGACTTTGTTGATGAAATGAAAGGTACAGAACATAATGAGGGAGGATGACTGCCTGCCCTCCTTAGGTAAACATAAAAATTTTCTTGTGGGTACAAGGACTGAGTATGATATTTTTAGAAAAGCTGCAATGATGGATACTGTTATACACCAAATTGCTAATCACTCACTTGTGTACAAGATGGCAGCTTCTAGATGAATGTCGTATTGCCTTCATGTGTACCCTTATCAAAGAAAGTGCACTATTGAGAATTTTGGTGTTTTCTGCATCTCACATGTATCAGTGGATACAACTTAATTATGTAATGAACATTAATGTGGATATTTAAAAAAAGCAACAACTTGCTAGTGCTAGCCAGAGGTCAAATGGAGATATAATCACACTACGGAGTTTGAACGAGGGGGAAGATGAGTTCATTGGTGACCATAGGACATCATACTTTGACACGATTTCACAAAAAGTAGGCAAGAAGATCAGAACAGAGAAGATAAAGCTAGCATTCTTTATTCCTCAGAATCTTGGCCAAAGACTTAGAATGTAACTTGTGGAAAGCAAATTGCAACTTGTGTGTATTGCATCAGCTGTGTTCCTGCAAGATATGTGGGGCAGTGTGTTTGCCATTAGGTTGAGGGGTCACCAAAGTATGAGGAATTCAAAGTCTGCTTTAAGTAACCACTGATGTGACTTTGGCCACTCTGTAACATTGATAGGTGTAGCTAATAATTTACAAGCTTTGCACAGAGTGGGTAAGGGGCAGATTGAAATTGTGCAGAGTCTTAAAGTACACCACTAACATACCCTTAATAATCAGGTTGAGTTAATCATTGCAATATATGAGTAAGAATTGATAATGCATCGTGTCCATGCGTTCTGTCACATAGCGTCTGTTCATGGCTGATAGATTACTCTTGACAAATGTCTCACTATGCCGTCATTACGCTTCACATCTCTGCCGGAGTTGGTCGTATGGTTATACTGTTTCGTTTGTCGCCGTGTCATTTGGTAATTGCGCCAGTTGTGAAGTGCACTCGATTAGGCAAAACAAGTTCATCCTGCTAAAATTCACCAGTAGTTTATTGAAGTTTATGGTGCAGGTGTAATGAATAATGGAAATATCAAATGATGTAGGTTGTTTAATGAAGGAAGCACAAATATTCATGATGATGAATGATCTGGATGTCCTATTATTATAAGTGAAAACCTGACACAAAAAGTTGATCAGGCAATTCGCCAAAACAGTCACTTCGCTGTTCAAGACCTGCATCAGAAATTTCCACAAGATTCAAGATCAGCAGTTTTTCACACTGTTAATGACAAACGTCACTACAAAAAAATGTGCATGAGATGGGTGCCAAAAATGTTGCCAGAGCTCAACACAAAACAAAGAAGATGGCACATTCTTTGTCCATTTTGGTTGGTTGGTTGGTTGGTTGGTTGGTTGGTTGGTTTGTTGGGGGAAGGAGACCAGACAGCGAGGTCATCGGTCTCATCAGATTAGGGAAGGATGAGGAAGGAAGTCGGCCGTGCCCTTTGAAAGGAACCATCCCGGCATTTGCCTGGAGCGATTTAGGGAAATCACGGAAAACCTAAATCAGGATGGCCGGACGCGGGATTGAACCGTCGTCCTCCCAAATGCGAGTCCAGTGTCTAACCACTGCGCCACCTCGCTCGGTGTGTCCATTTTGGAGTGCTATCACAAGGGTGGTGATGAGTTCTTGAGTCACATTGTGACCAGTGTTGAAACATGGATTGCACACTACACTCCAGAGAATGAACTTCAATCTAGTGAGTGGCATCATTCAAACTCTCTGACAAAAACAAAAAAATTCAAACAATAACCTTCAACATGGAAAATCATGGCCATGGTTTTTTTGGGTCCAGAAAGGCATTCTCTTGTTAAGCTTTTTCTAGAGGAATGATGATAAATGCTAAGAGGTACTGTGAAACATTATTAAAGGTTAGGTGCGCTACTCAAAATTGCTGGTGGGGACTGCTCTCTTGTGGCATCGTTTTGCTTAACAACAATGCTCGGCCTCACATTGCGGCAAGAACAAAGATGCAGCTGGACAAGTTTCATTGGGAATTACTGGATCATCCACCATACAACCCTGACTTAGCACTGTCAGACTTGCATCTGTTTCCAAAGCTGAAGGAATTTCGTGGTGGAAAGCATTTGGAAAATGATGACATGTTGAAAGAAACTGTTACTAATTGGTTTAACAGTCAGGCAACAGAGGTTTCTAATGCTGTGATCCAAACATGTTCAAATGTTCATGGTGACTATGTTGAAAAGTGAAAAAAATGTGCATATTGCATTTTGTGATACAATATGTTTATAAATAAAGTACCTGTTACTCCATTACAAATCGGTTATTACTTTAAAAAATACCCTCGTACTATCCAGCTTTGACTGCCTTTCAAGGATGTAATCTCATGGTTTTCTTGACTGTTGGGTTATTGATCCTGAACTTTTTGTTGTATGCTTGTGTATCTGGCCTATTTTGTTTCATCCATTTTTATGCTAAAATATTTATAAATTGTACTGCGGTGTTGTGAAATAGGGGCCGCAATCATTCCTATGATGATGTTTGGATACACGTAGAAATGTTTGTAACTTTCCACACTTCTGTGTGTGATGGCACTTGTGTCCTCTGCCACGAGACATAAGTACATTGACTAGCATTGTGGCCCTGTATGGTGAGGCTGTTGGCAAGAAATGTGTTGAAAGAGAAATAAAGATTACACACATTATACAGTATAATATCAAGGTGGGTTTGTTTTTAATTTTGTTAGACTTACCATTAAAGACACCTGTGTGCTTCACTTAAAAAAATAACAAAGATTTTGCTCTGCATTTTGTTTTTTGTAGTAATTCTTCTTACTATCACTTCAAAAGTAAATTTTTCAATGCCATCGATGCTTAGAAAAGCTATGGGAATTTCAAGTTAAAGGGCATTAGGGGGAACAGATGACCTAGTTTGCATAGGTTTCTTGTACTTTATATTGCTTGCAAAATGTTACCGACTCGTTTCCCTCCAAGCACCTTTTAGCAGAATGTATCAGACACCACCACAGCTTGTAACAGCGCCACACTTTGACGTAGTGTGAAGAAATTAATCTGCATGCGTCAGAATGTGTCACATAGCAGCCTTATGAGCTCACACTCATAGAGTATAAAAAATGCTCTGATCCTTGCCTAGTCTGTGACATAGTAACTAATATTTCTCGTAAGTGCAGTTTCTCTTGGCACAGTCATTCACATACACTATCCAAAAAGTAATGCCCCTTATAAATGCGCAATATGCAAAATAACACTGACACTATCACTGCAGCTGAATACTGATAGTCTCTTGCGACCCATATAATAAAAAGTGTTTCAGATACCTCATCTTCCGCAAATTTGTTCATATCTCGCTAGTCTCTTCAGCATCCTCATCTGTTCTTTCCTTAATGTCATCTTTCTTTAAATCCGGATGCAACAGTACGGGAGCTGTACACAGTGTGTGTTTAATTCTTTGAGAAGCCCCTTCTTGTTCCTTTTTCCACAGCCATAAGGTATCCTTTCATAATAATTCGTCAAAGCTGGACATGCTAAGCTATGGTCTTCCAAGAATTTTCTGCAATACTACATAACCCAGGAAAAACTTTTAGTTTCTTACATAAAAGTGAAGGACTTATTTTTTTTACAGCAGACAACTTCGATGGATCCTGTTCTATTTCTCTTGATGAGATTGTATGCCCTAAAAACTTTGTTTGCAGGCTCTGATATATCTAAGGTCAGTGTCACTTATGTATTTCTGAATGTTTGTAAGATGTATTCTGTGATGGACAAATTTTCTTTCCACGTCACTATCAACACAAAGAAATCATCAGTATAATTCATCAGCTCTCTTAATACTATTACTCCCAGTACTTGATCTAATTCATGTATAAATGCCAAAGCTGACACATTTAATCCAAATAGTACCATTTTAAATTGGTAGCACCAGCTGTTAGAGATAAATCCCATGTATTTGTGACAGCTAGGATCGAGTTCCAGGAGCCAGTAGCTGATCGTCAAGTCCAGACTAATTAAGTAGCACACTGTTGAAATGTTGTAATAGTTCAGTATTCTCAGGCTGATCATGTTGGGGAACAATAATTTTATTTGTATAGCATAGATGACAATCAGTACAGTGTCATTCTTTTTTGACATACACATAATGGATTATAGCTATAGTATGCCCTACCTGGTCTTTCAATTATGTCTCCTTTCAGCATTCTTTGAATTTTTTTCTTATTCAGCTGCTCTATTTCCTGTTGACATTGAGAACGGCTTTGTATGAAATAATTCATGTTCTCTTATGTGGAATTTTCATATGCATCTGCACATTTTGCTGATTTTCTTGGAGAATACAGACTGATTTGTTTTCAAAACTTGTGTCAATTTGCAACTCAGATAATCCAATAAGCTGTTCCTCCTCCTGCAAATTAATTTGAGTGTGTTACTTCACTAGAGGACCATGATTATCTTCTATTCTTCCCTTATTAGCTATGACAGTTTTTTCTCTCCCACCTCACACACATTGATTTCGTATCTGTACCTGCAGCAATATTTTCACCTCTTCCTATAAGGTGTAGTTAAATGAAAATGAGACAGATGGAAAAAGTAAGTCAACTGTTTGTAAACTCTTTATTATTTCAAAAATAATAGCCATAATTGGTAAGACATTTATCCCATTGAAAGACAAGATAGTTAACACCTTCATGGAAAAATGTTTGTGATTACCTATGGAAGCAAAAAAATGGCGCCAAAAATCTGGAAATCGCATGAGGAGGTATTGAGGCTGTAAGGAGGATGTGCAAGGGCTTGGCAGTGAAACTACTTCTGCGAAGTTGAAACGACCTTGGTGACGTGTGAGCGGGCATTTGTGGCCATGTTGATTCAACTGTCTTTAATTTGTATGTTTATACCTCTCATATAGACATTAGCATTTCACTATGTATAATTTTGTTTTCAGGTAATACATCTTGCCTTACATCCCCCTGGTCTTTGAATTGTATGGTCATTATTGGTACTGATGAATTTACAGTGTTTGTTCCCAAATGTGTCCCATTAGAGACTTGTTTCAGTTTTCCTATTCTTGGTGTATTCAGTGCATTTTCCATAATTATTCGCTTCTGACACTTGGATCGATGAACTCTTCCTACCATTCATAAATTTGTGATCATCGTCTTGCCAGTATGCTTACTGTGCAAGTTGATCATCTGAATCTCTTGCTTCTTCATTGGTCATGTCATTATTGTAAACATTGTGCATCAGGCAGTCATCAAAATTATGACACACATACTGTCCCTAATAACCACTGTCCCTGTGTGTCTTACAGTTATAGAAATGCATGTGCCCAGTATTTCTCTATTGAAGAGCATGCTTCCCGTTCTCTCTTCTGTCTCCGTCCTTCCTTCAGCTCTCCTTTCCCACCATTGCTTCTGTATTGCACAATGCAGCAATGCTGAAACTTTGAACAAAAGTCTCCATCATTATTGTCCAATTTTGATAAATTCCTTCATCGTTCCATCTCGAGATAGTAATTAGTGAGTGTCAAGAGAGTCAGTTTCACCAATCGCTGTTTTGCGACCAATACCTTTTCAGGAATATGTCTTCCAGTTGTTCATGGCTCTTTTATTAATCAACTGCTCTGCTTCCCCAGGCATATGTTTCTCCTTGCTTAAAGCCAACACACAAATTCATTTCCTTCCTTTCATCCAAGTATATAGAAAATTGATGTCTAAACGGTTTCATGAAAGCAACTGGGTGTTTATAGCTTGTTTGCTGGAATGACTGAAATTGACGCACTCTTGTATAGTTACATATCACTCACAATTGTGATGATAGTAACAATAAGTTAATTCTGTGTAACTTCAAACATTGCACTGGTTTCTTTATGCATTTTCTGTTTGTCCCTTTTAAAACTGATAGCTATAGTTTTTTCAGAAGATGTATGGATTTGACTAATTCACTGCTATAACTTACTTCAAATAAAATATCTTCCACTCGATTAGGCTGCGTGGTACAGTAACTATACATAGAATATTTGAATTAAAAACAGTCTTGGTTGCAATTTATTATTTTACTAACAACACTTTTTGACTTAAAGGATATTTTCAGATAATCTTAAAATTTTCCTTCTACAACATTTTGAAAAAGCATGAAATGGCTGTGTGCTGGATAGAAGCATGCATCAAATCCAATGTGGGTTATCTGCTTCGACACTTGCTGCAATCCAGCAAAAGCCATTTTATGCTTTTTTTAAAAAGTCGCAAAAGGAAAATTTTAAGATAATTGGAAGATACCTCATGAAGCCCAAACATGTGTTTTTAAGATTTCAGCGCCTTTTTTTTTTTATTCCTTTGCACCAGACTTCGGTGTCCTACAAATTCCACTTTTATTCCTTGAACCCTATCAGCTTTTTGGGATTTCTGCTAAATTCTTTTTAAAATTCTTTGTTATTATTCTTATGAATTTCCATGATTGAATCTCTGAAATTTTCCTCACTTGTTGCAATTAAATATTAATTCACAATGGCTTTAAATCAGTTTGTGATTACAATTTTCAAATTTCTGGCCCAAGCCATGATTACCATAATTAATAGACCATTTTGCATTAGAGGTTCATTACCATTGCCATACCATTACACTGTCTATTTCTGTTATTCACAGAAATATTGTTAATTGAAAAAAAAAATCGCTGTTCTGATCACTTTTCCTATTTTGCATTTAAACCATGTCATCCTACTTCCTACGTGAGGAACAGCTTTTCACACACTTACCATTCACATCTGAAGATTGCATGATATCGGGATCCAGGTATGTTCACATGTTGTAACACTCTTTTCTCCTTCCACATATGTAGATCATTTTGAGAAGCTGTCACGGCATCATCACTTGTATATATCACTTGAATTTTGAGGACTTGCTGGTTGAATATCGTGTGACACTAAACAGTTGCTTAAGAGAAAAGCAATATTCCTATAAATATTTACAAGGAGCATGCTATAGAGTGAGGTCCTAAATTAAATGAATATCCTGCCAGGCCAACTCAACTGTGGGGAAAGTTCATAGAAGAGAGTTGGAATAAAAGTGATGCTGTTGTGCAGCACCAGTTGCCACTTGGGTATTCGTGCGTTGATGATACGTGAGCAATTGCTTGCTACATTGTTGAGACGAATGAAAGTGCTGATTTTTGCTATGATATGACTGTGGGAAAATATGCTACTTACCTTACAACCTCATAAATTTCGGTTCAGTGGCATTTATGTGTGTTTTGTCTTCCTGTTTAATGTTCAAAAGTCTGAGTGTTTTTTCCAAACAGGTGTAGCACTTAGGTTACAAAATATTTTTATATGTATATGTGTGTGTGTGTGGTGTTTATATTAATAGTTGGTACTGATGGGAGACACGCTAGAGTAGTCTGTGCAGTTGTGATGACCACTGTGACCAAATGGTTTAGTGGTCAGAGCATCTGCTTAGTAAGCAGAACATCCGGATTCAAATTCCGGTCTGGCACAAATTTTCAACTTTCTCCATTGATAAAAATCAGTGCCCGTCCTATCCAAATTCTGTCTGTGATTCCTTTGTGTCTTAATGATATTTTTGTTTCTTTCTGTACTTTGTTGCCTAGTGTTGTGTGTGTTATTTCACCCATCTTATTATACTTGTTCTGTCTGTCATTTTCAACCTGTTACTTACACCCTGATCTAAGAGATTTAATTGTGAATCCTGTTCTGAAACATGATCATTTATCACTATTTTGTAACTCACAGGGCCTTTCCTTTATTATTGATAATATTAATTATTTCAGAAATACTGAACTTGTGGTACTTGCTTATCTGTTCCAGACCCTTTGCAAATTGTCCTGACATGCTTCTACAGCTATTTGCTTGTCACCAAACATTATGGTGTTTATCCAGTTATATCATCCTATTTTAATACTCCAGTTGACATTAGTTCTCCATCATCCAACAATTTCATCAGTGTAGGTATTGAAAAGTGTGGCCGAAGAGCTACACTCTTGTGTCAAACCTCAATAGTAATGGAACAAGTTTTCTTACCACCTGTGTCAATATTACATTGAAGAGCCAAAGAAACAGGTACATCTGCCTCATAGCGTGTATGGCCTCCAAGAGCACTTAGAAGTGCCACAACACGATGTGGCATGGACTCAACTAATGTCTGAAGTAGTGCTGGAGGGAATTGACACCATGAATTCTGCAGGACTGTCCATAAATCCATAAGAGTAAGAGGGGTGGAGATCCCTTGAACAGCACTTTGCAAGGCATCCCAGATATGCTCAATATGTTCATGTTTGGGGAGTCGTGCCCAGTGGAAATGTTTAAACTCAGAAGTGTGTTCCTGGAGCCACTCTGTAGCAATTCTGGATGTGTAGGTGGTCACATATTCGACCTTCTGGAATTGCCAAAGTCCGTTTGAATGCACAGTGGACATGAATGGATGCAGGTGATCAGACAGGATGTTTACGTATGTGTCACGTATCAGTTATATAAAACGTATCATGGGTCCCATGTCACTCCAACTCACATGCCCCATGCCATTACAGAGCCTCCACCAGATTGAACAGTCCCCTGCTGATGTGCAGGGTCCATGGAGTCATGAGATTGTCTCCATATCCATACACATTCATGCACAGGATACAATTTGAAACGAGACTCATGCGACCAGCCAACATGTTTCCAGTCATCAACTGTCCAATGGGCCCATGCGAGGCGTAAACCTCTGTGGCATGTAGTCATCAAGGGCATAAGATTGGTCCTTCGTCTCCAAAAGCCCATAATGATGATGTTTCATTCAATGGATTGCACACGGACACATGTTGATGGCCCAGTACTGAAGTCTGCAGCAATTTGCGGATTGCACTTCTGACTCGGTGAATGATTCTCTTCAGTCATCGTTGGTCCTGTTCTTGCAGGATCTTTTTCCAGCTGCAGCGATGTGGGAGATTTTATGTTCTACTGGATACCTGATATTCACGGTATACTTGTGAAATGGTCGTACGGGAAAATCCCCACTTCATCGCTACCTCAGAGCTGCTGTGTCCCATCGCTCATGTGCCAACTATAACACCATATTCAAACTTATATTAATCGTGGTAACCTGTCATTGTTGCAGCAGTAACCGATCCAACAACTGTGCCATACACTTGTTGTGTTAAACTGGTGTTGCCGATCGCAGCACCGTGTTCTGCCTGTTTGCATATCTCTGTATTTGAATATGCATGCCTATACCAGTTTCTTTGGTGCTTCAGTGTATAAGTCAACCTAAATTTAAGTCCTCAGAGATTTCCTGTCTTTTGCCTCTTCTTCAGTTTGTTTATCTCTGCTCACTTCTAATGTGAAGCAAAATACGAGCCATCAGATATTTTTCCATAAACATAAATCCTATACTTGTATTTGTTTCTACAGTTAGTTTCCTACAGTTTTGTTTCCATTACTTTTTTGTTAATATCTTGAAAACTTTTGTAAGATTGTCTTATTAACACCTGCATTTCTTTTGTAAATTTTAAATTCTTCTCATTCTGTTCCATATGTGCATCAGTTGTTAATAAAGCCCTTATTTTAGCTACTCTCAGATCCCATATCCTAGTGTTGGATTTTGCAATGTTTAACTTACTTTTTCTCAGGTGTTTTATTTGTTTGGTTGAATATTAGTTATCATGTGGACACTTTAACTTGGCAGTTTTAAATGGATGGTGTTTTGAACTATGGTCCCATAAGAGACTGATAGAGGTCAGCTCTGATCCACCTGGTTTTTGACACTGCTAACCTCACCAAGCAAGTACATTGTAGCCATGGGACAACGCTTTGTGTACTGTGCTTTACTTTGGATTGAGTGTAGCTCATTGTTTTCATTTTTTATCTTGAAGTGAGTGAAGAGACTAATCCTGTTCCATCATGGGTACCTAAAGACACTCATGACACCAGAAGGAATAGACCACCCCTGTGATAATGTGTGTAGGACACAGATGTAGACTGCCAGCCCTGTGAGGAGGAGGTGGAGCTTTTCTCCCTGCAGGCCCCCACTCCTCTTCCCTCAAGCCATCTAAGTTCTTGTTTGTTTACACTTATGGCTGACTGTCATGTTATAGTGTCAGCACTACACTTCACTCTATGTATTGTCTGATACTTCTACAGACTCCATAAAAATGCTTAATAATGTCCAAGATGCAATGAACTTCACTTTTATGCAGCCATGGTATCTTGTTCATCACATGTAGATACTAACTTTTCACTGGCCCACACTGTGAAACACATAATTAATTATTTGAATAATATTAATGAATTTTTTATGTAAAATAGATTATATATGGGGTGGTGCAGTTAAAAGTAGCCTACCTCCCCTCTGAATGCGAATGCAATATTTCGACTTCTGAACAACAATGGACAGTTTTATGCAATAATCAATTGGTAACATTCTTCTGTCAGTATTTCAATTTACGTTGTCAGTGAAGTTAGATGTTCCTTTTTGTGGTCTGCAAAATGACTTTCTTGATAGAAGAAACAATTGAAATTGTGGAAGCTTATGTGAAAGCAAGCTTGATTTAGGAAATTTGCTACTGGATAGAGTTCTACCATCAAAGAGAGCAATACAGAGTCTGTATAAAAATTGGTGCATCTACAGATCTTGACAAAATGTAAAACAACAAAGAATTCATTCAGTTTGCTCGCCAGAAGTTACTGCGGACATCTGCCGAAGAATTATTCAAAGCTTGAAGAAGTCTACTTGTAAATTGGCCCAACTGGCTCATGTAGTTAGGAGGAGATGCCAGGAGATATCGAAAAGCCTTAATATGAAGCCAAATCGTGTTACAGTGATGCAGCAATTACAGGAGGATTATAATTGGAAATGTGTAGATTACTGCACTTGGCTTTTGAATAACATTGACGATGGTTTGTTAGATCCTTTCCATTGCATTATGAGTGATGAAGCAAGGTTTCATCTTTCTACTCATGTGAATTCACAGAACACAAGGTACCGGGCAACAGAGAACCCTAATATTGTGTGTCACCAACCACTCCATGTTGAAAACACCAGTGTCTGGTGCAGTGTAACAGGAACGTGCATCACTGGACCGACATTTTTTGATACTACCCTTAACATGGTTGCATGTGTGGAAATTTTTGGTAATTTTGTACTCAGCTCACTGAATATGAAAACAATGCTGCTTCTTCCAGAAAGATGGGGCAAAATGCCACACATCTAACGTATTCATGGAACTAATCCATGGTGTCTTCACTGAGGAATGAACTGTCAACAAACATTAATGCCCATGATGTTTGCCGGACCTAACAACATGTGATTTTTTTTCCTGTGGGGACAGTCAAAGAGCAAAGTCTATGTAACAAATACTTCCACAACATAGGAACCAAAAGACTTCAGCAGCCTTGAAGTTGCAGGCATCGATATCCGAACTTTACACCAGGTTTATCTCAATATTGTTAGACGTGCACCGTTGTGTATAGGTGTTACGAGGGATCACTTTCAGCATCTTCTGTAAATGTATTTTTCACTGTATTTTTCATTGTATGTAAATTATAAGTCCACTTCAGCTCTTGTTTCTGTAATTTCACTGCACTTCCTTTATATTTACACGGCTAACTTTATCTGCACCACCCTTTATAGTTATCCCTACATAATTGAAATAAATATTTATAATGATAATGATGATGATGCAAACTCTAACTCTTACATGCCTGTATATTTGCTCTATAATGAATTTTATGTTTGATAAGACATTACTATCACAACGATAGATACAAAAACTCTCATCAGATTTTGCATTGTTATCGGAGATACACAGTTGATTTACTTAATTAGGCACTCATTCTGTAAATTATACAGATTACACACATCGTTTTTTTTGCAAGATTTAAACTAATGTATATTATTATGAAATTAGTTTCCACTTACCTATAATAGTTTTGTTCTTGCCTTTGGATTCTTTTTTCCCCATGCACTTACATAAGTATGGCAAAGCAATGGTAGCAATGATAGATAAATATCAGATGCTATAATAAGTAGCTCATTTACAGCATTTATTTGTATATAGTGAACAGATAATGCTTCTGAGCACATCACCCTTATTTACAATAGTTTGTTGTTATAGCACATAGACATATTTGAAACGAGCTGCCATTCTCTGTTGCTATACACTGATATCGAAATATAGTCAGAAATATAACTTTCTGAGGGGGTGGGGTGGGGGGGTGGGGGAGTAGTTGATACGAAAACACACTAGTGTTGCACAGTTCTGCCACCTGCTAGCCATTGTAATCTAGTCACATAATTAGCTTAATGCTGAATACTGCACATTTGGGAGTAGACAGTTATGATAGCCATTTGGTGTTAAAACATTTTGAAGTTATGTTATTGACTTTTTTTTATCAGCTTTTAAGGCAACTATATCAGAGGGTAATCAATTAATACTGGCCTACCACTTTGTACAATGAGTTTTCTTTTGACTTTCAGTATGTGCAATCATCACATTTTCATTTTTTAAATTGCAGAGCAGTGTTTTGTCTGGTGATGAGAGCAGTTTCCTAATCTTAATCAGGAAGGAAAAGTTCATTAGTGATGATAGGATTTTTGACATGTCATTTATTTTGAAACTGTTTCTTGTGAAATGAAATTATTCACAAACCAAATACAGAGTTAATAAATGAGACTCCTCAGCACAGTGAAAGTCTATACAAGAACAGAAAGGAGTCTAAATGAAACAGTAAGAGGGAAACTACATTTAGACCAGACCAAAATTGTTTGAAGTGGAGTAAGCGTCTGGAAAGGAAAGACAGTGAAAGATTACCCTGGAAAGGAAAAATAATGTTTTAAATACATAGGCAAAAGGAGATCTGGCAGACTGCAACAAATAGCTATTGTAATAGGATGTACAGTATTGTCAAATACTTGATACAAAGAAGAAATGCAATGACAGGTGGTAGATATGTTAGGTTCAGGCAGAAATAGCCACGTGGTGTATATCACCATTTAAAATATACTTCAAGGAATGACATATTATTTTACACACGTGAAAGAAAAGGATCATAACTACTGGCTACCAGTAATGCAGGCAGCTGAAGGATGACATTGAGTACTGTCAGCAGAAGGCTTCATGAGTGTTACCCATCACTCATCACAAATGCACTTGCAATGGGTGTATAAACATGTATGTTATTCTTGCAATCAACTGATCTATTAGTTTTGTTCCTTTTAAATATGGTCTAAGTTTCAACATAAATTCTCCATTTGGAACTTTTATCATAGTTTGCTAATTTTTATGGTTTATGGAAACCTGTGGTGGCGGTGAAGAAAATGTAACAAAAAAGTCAAAAAACTCACAGACAGATCATTTAGAATGTACATAATAATTGGGCAAAATTAAGATAGTGATGAAAAGAGAAGTAAAGAATGATCACACTAGTTTTAATTTAAATCAGAGTCAGTAGTTAACTTCTAATTACTGCCCTGGAATTGGGGTGAATTTCATGCTTTTTGGCTGTAATCAAGTGATGCTAATAGCTTTCAACCAGCAGTGCAATTTAAGCACACTCAGTTTATTTGCTTTGTTTTCAGGACATTTTTTTTATTTATGTAATGCACATAGAAGTGAACATTTCCCATTTGACTCTTGCGCATTGCTGGTAAATGCAGAAGTGTTGGCACAGAACAAGAAGAAAAAGAAGTACAAATGAGACAGTAAGAGAGAAACAACATTTAGACCAGACAAAAATTTTTTGACATGTGTTTAATGGGATTGCTTGTGGAAATGATTGTAAGAAATGAAAGGGATACAGGTCTTAGTTTAATGTGCATACCAAGTGAAATTGTTTGTCAGCTGGAAGAAGTAATATGTGAGTGGTTAAGAGCTTAGGCTACAGTCAGCTAATGCTTACATTGTCACTAATTAGCTCTGTCACCTGTGGTCCGAAAAGTCACTTTGTTTCATCTGCAGAGAAGTGATAGGAGTCAAGAGAACTAATGAAACGAAGGGAGCTGTAAGAATACTGTAAGACAGCTGTGTTTCATGTATTGACTGCACTGTTGTTATGGAAGACTGCATACACAGTGAATGTTCATACTGTTGATGAATGGCAACTGAATGTAACAACAGGTGCAGATCCAGGGTTCAGGTCTGGGGTGGGTCACTGTTTCTGTATCTTTCCCTTTGATCACAAATATAACATTTCGCACACACTTTCAGTATCACAGTGGTGCCCAAAATTTTAATAATAATAGCAATAAAATATATTGCAGGTTTTGCTGTATATAATAATTTATTTACATCTGTGCTTAGTACATCAGGTGAAAGAAATTGTAATTTAGAAAATGTAACATTTGAAAGGCATTCTTCTGAAAATTTGAAGTACACATGTCCTGCAGTTCATTAAAATACTAATAGCAACAAACTCTCACAGCTTTGGCAACAGTTATAATTTACACAATATAAAATTGGAGTGTGGACTCATGGTATTTCACTAAAGGACTAGCATTGTGAACCCAGGTCTGCAGACGTATCCTGTGGGGTTGTATAAATGAGTTTAATGCCCTTTTTCCACCCCCAACCTCTCCAGTTGTTTCTGCCTACAGTTGGAAAGCTAGTCCCACTGTTACTTTTTTGTCAGTAAAGGGTCTTTTGTTTTTCTGTTACTCATCTTCCTGTGGTTTGCCAATTCTGTCTGGACTTGCGACAGCTCAGTTTTTTTGTTACCAGCAGGTAAGGTCAGTCCGTGAATATGCGCCTTACATGGATGACATGTTACCAGTCAGGCTGAAAGCCCCTCCAGGTGGGCAACTGAAAAGTGCCCTGTGTTGAATCAGATTGCTCAAATGCAAGCTGATAATGTGGATTTGCTTGAGTGACTAGGAAGGCTGGGGGTGGGGAGGAGGGCACAGTCATCTCATAGTACATTCCTACCTGTCCTAGAGACCAGCACCCTGTCATTGATAACTGCTGCTTCAGACAAGTCTGGAGAGGGTTTGCCAATTTTTGTTGATAACTCACTTATTGCTAAAAAGTTGAAAGGATGAAGTAATGAACAGTAATTAAATATCAGTTATTAAATATGGCTTGGTTCAAGTTGACTGGGGGTGCTAGGTGTTGCGAGGTGAATGTAGATGTGATAGAATTCCCTCCAAATATTGGAGGCACTTGCGTGGAATCGTGACGGAAAATGAATTTTCAAACACTACATTTCATTCCGTTAGGGCAGCAAAGATTCTGTCTGCAGTAAGAGCAGCTGTGGCAGTGAATGATGCATACGATATAAAGCACTACTCCAACTCGCCGACAGGGTTCATGCGACGGTTGAACCAACAAATTCTCTCAGTATAGCGAAGGTGGAGGCGACGACAGAAGAATACGGAGCGGCAGCGATTAATAAGCAGCGGCGTGCTGTAACTGGTACACAATTTCAAAAAGTCAAGGAGCAGCTAGATGGGCTGTAGAGGCAGATGGAGCTGTTGAGAGCTACTGGTTCGGAGGTCCTGCCGACACATAAGGACAGCAGAGAGGCCGGGAAGGAGCAGTTATTTTGGTATCATCGACGATTCGGGGAGCGAGCTTCAAAGAGCATTCTACCATGCAGTTACACTCGTCGCCTAAATAACATGCAGACTGCATCTTTATTAACGGTATCTCGGCGACTTTATGTCCGGGATGTGACGGCTTCGTGTTATTATTTGATAGACACGGGGTCTGATGTCAGCAAGTGGCCAAAGGGGAAATGTACTTCCCTCAGTGACAGCAAATCGTTTTGTCTCAAGGCTGCAAATAAACAGCCCATAATGACGTATGGCAGTTGTGTCAAAGAAGTGAATTTAGGACCTAGTATTATTTGTCACTGGACTTTTGTCATTGCAGATGTGGCAGAGGGCATATTAGGAGCAAATTTTATATATGCATTCGGTATTGCGGTGGACATTTAGCTATCGGCAGCTTAGAAGGGGCAAAGAGGTGGTGCCTGGTCATGTAGGAATTATCACAGAGAAGGTACACGGTTCGGTTGGAATGACAGAAGTATGTCGACTTAGAGAACCGTCAGTGCAGCCGATAGCCATGGTGGCCCATCATACAGTTCACCACATAAACACCGTGCCCAGGCCTCCGACCTCCCTCAGACCGAGAAGGTTGGCCCCAGGCAGATTGGCAGACAAAAAAGCTGAGTTCGAAGAGATGTTGGAAATTGAAGTGATATGAAGATCTGATAGTGCATGGGCCTCGCCTTTACATTTAGTGCGGAAGAAAGATGGAAGTTGGAGACCTTGTGGTGATTATAGGTTGTTGAATGCCCATACAATACCTAATTGGTATCCAGTTCGCGACTTTACAAATAAATTGGCCGGAGCTGAGTGTTTCAGTGTAGTCAACTGTAAAAAAGCATACCACCAAATACCGGTGGCTGACAGTGACATACCGAAGACAGCAGTCACCACACCTTTCGGTCTTTTCGAGTTTTTACGCATGCCATTTGGTTTAAAAAACGCTGCACAGACATGGCAACGTTTCATCGATGAGGTGCTGCAAGGGCTAGATTTCACTTTCACCTGTTTAGACAATATAATGGTGTTCTCAGCGACAGCAGCCCTCCACGAAGAGCACCTCCAGACAGTTTTTGAGAGGCTATGTACTTATGGTGTAGTGGTGAATGACACCAAGTGCAGTTTGTGTAAAGATCGGGTGACTTACCTGGGTCACACAGTCTCAGCAGCTGGCAGCCATCCTTTGGAGGAGAAGGTCGAGGTTATACAGCAGATGCCTCGCCCGTTAAATTTGCAACAGTTGTGGAGGTTCTTAGGTGTTTTAAATTTTTACCGTGGACATCTGCCAGGAGCTGTGGCTTTACAGGTGTCACTCACAGAAGCTTTGGTAGGCACAAACACCAGGAAAAATCAGAAACTACAATGGACATCAAGCATGCAGCACGCGTTCAAGCGGATCAAGGAAATCCTAAAGCGAGCGGTTTTACTGGCTCACCTAGAGAAAGATGTGAAGCTAGCTATTGTTGTTGATGCAAGTCAGATGGCGATTGGGGCAGCGTTGCATCAGTGGACTGCTGGTCACTGGCAGCCTTTAGGATTCTTCTCCAAGAAACTAACAGACCCACAGCGGAACTGGAGTGCGTATGATAGAGAGCTGCTGGCTGCTTATGAAGCCATAAGGTATTTCCAGCCTTATGTGGAAGCCAGACCATTTACATGTTTACAGATCACAAATCACTCACTTTCGCATTCTGCAAGTGTACGGATACTTTGTCACCTACACAATTCAGGCAACTGGAATATATAAGCCAGTTCACTACTGATTTACGACATGTTAACGAGGCAGAGAATATGGTGGCAGATTACTTCTCACGAGTTGCGGCAATAAAGTATTCAGTGAACTATGCTACAATGGCGAGAGAGCAGAAGGATGATGCACAACTGCAAGAGTTTCGGTAAAGCACACCCACCGGGTTGAAGTTAAGAAAACTGTGTGCGGAAGGTGAGACAATACAGTTATGGTGCGATACCTCACAGGGATGCCCTAGACCTTTTGTGCCGGAGAGTTTGCGCCGGGAAGTAGTCGAAGGGTTACATGGTTTGGCTCATCCAGGACCCTGAGTAAGTGTAAAATTAATGACGGAGCATTTCGTGTGGCCAGGAATTAAGAGAGACTGTCGCAAGTGGGCACAGACGTGTCTGGATTGTCAGAGATGTAAAGTGGGACGCCATGTGAAGAAGCCAGTGGGTAAAGTCGATGGGCCAACTCATCATTTCGAACATGTGCATCTGGATATTGTTGGACCGTTTCCAATGTCCGAATGCTATCGGTATCTATTGACAGCAATTGACAGATTTACGAGATGGGCAGAAGCAATCCCCATTTCAGACATATCAACAGAGACAGTCAGTCGGGCATTCTTGACGACGTGGATAGCACGGTTCGGATGTCCGGTACATGTCACGATGGACCAAGGACATCAGTCCGAATCCTCCTTGTTTCTGGAGATGGCAAACATGTGCGGGTTCTGCTGTCACCGTATCACAAGTTATAATTAAGAAAGCAACGGCATGGTAGAGCGGTGGCACCGAACACTTAAGGCCGTGTTAATGTGCCGTGGCGAGAATTGGTAAGCAGCATTGCCACTGGTGTTACTAGGCTTATGCACTGTTTTCAAACCTGACCTCGGAGCATCTACAGCGGAATTAATATACGGGGAAACCTTACGCCTACCCGGAGAGCTTTTTCAGAAGAGTACAGGCGAGACAGACCTACCGTACTTGTTAACGAGAGTAAGGGCTCAAATGGCCGAGCTTAGGCCACAACCAGTGACACAGCATGGTGTTAGGCTGTCGTTCGTACATCGAGAATTGAGCAAATGCTCGCATGTAATGTTGCGAACCGACACAGTCAGAAATCCATTGCAGCTACCACTACACCGTTCAGACCAAGCCATGACTATCCCAGTTTGCGATAAGAGTGTTACTGTGTCAATAGACCAGGTGAAGCCGGCTCACTTACTGCTAGAACATGTTAAGACAAGAAGAGGAGGTGGGCCTGCAGCAAGACAACGGGCCCCTGCAGGGTGCAATGGATGGTAGGACAGCGATCCGGAGGAAGCCGCGAGAGGATACGACAATGGAGGAAGTACAACTGGAAATTCGCACAAGAGCCAGGCGAAGGGTCCGGTACAAGTTTCTGCACATTCCTGGAGCTCCGCTCTTCAGGGAGGGGCTGTGTGGGAGCACACAGACGAATAGTTGCGTGTGCACACTACGGGGGCAGCAGCAAAAACTCTAATGTGCATGTAATCATTTACTTTTTGCTTTGTGTTTGTTTTTGTCTTAGATGTTCTATGTTAATGTCTTGCTCGTTGCTACACAATAAAGTTGAACATTAAGAATATGAACGAGTATATCATTAATAGAGTGGAGCTACGTAGTGGCTACATATTCATTTTCTTGGTTCATTATTGATGAACTGAGTGGAAGAGAAAGACTTCTGGCCTTGTTTGAAAGAACGTCCTCAAATTAGTAACATATACTAGGTCATACTCGGACTGGATTTGCTGAGTAAACATCACACCAAAGTCGATATGGAATGGCGCATAGTAGTGCTGGATGGGACATCATTCTGTTTGGGTTTTGCTACTGGAAAAAAAACTGCAAGGTTCATCCCAGATGTCAAGCAAGCCACCTAAACTTTGTACATAGTCCCTTGGAATCGACTTGCAGGTAGAATATCAAAAAGTATAGGGAAGCTAGTCTGGGTAGACTGAGAAGCAGATTTTCCAGTAAATACTACGTGTATAGTTGAACCTTTGGCAGTATATGAGGTACTGGGAAGGCAGAGTGTTTTGTTTTTCATACTCGTTATATGTGCAAGAGGTTAATGGAAGCCTGGTAATGCCTGTAAGCACAAATAATTTTAGTTCAGTGGAAGAGTAACTGAGTTGCCAACCTAGAAATGTTGGAGGAAGATTATTCGGATAGGGATTTCAGTATAAAATGCTCTAAGCCTGGACAGCCTGCTGATTTAACCACACTGTGTAAAAAAGTAACGCATTTGTAAGGAACTGATAGGGAGGAGATGGAAAAATTGTTAGAGGAATATGCAGAATTTTTAACCCTCCTGTAGCTTCACCAGCTACACCAATATTGGAGCATACTGAACACTCCAAGAATGAACAACCAGTGTGCAGGAAGTCATACCAAGCCCCGATCATCTCAATCAGTGATGAAGGAATTTATAAATCAGCAGCTCCATGATGGGATAGATCATATTATGACTATCAATATTTAAATCAACTACAGTCACGGATGAGTACTTAAAGCCAAACATCACAGAAACTTTAGATAACCTCGGACGATGCCATTATGTTGCGGCCATGGATTTGCGAAGTGGTTACCAGCAGTTGGAGGTAGCATCAAAAGATTTCTCCAAGACACATTTACAGTTCCATCTGGTCGTTACCAACCCCACTGAATGCTATTCGAATTCAAAATTGTGCCTCCTACTTCTATTAGAAGGGGTACCACAAGGCCTGAAACTGAAGCAATATATTGTGTACTCACATGATATTACAATATTTTCTAAGGACTACCAAGAACACATGGTATGTTTACAGGACACCTTTAGTCGATTACAAGTGGCATAATTGACACTTGGCTCGGAATGTGTCTTTGCATACTGAAGGAAGTTCGCTATTTGGCATGCATGTCTGAAGGACATTGCAGAGTACGTCATAAAAACACAGGCATTGCAATACAGTATTTCATACCAAGACAAAGCTGCAACAATAATCATGTCTCCCTGGGCAGGAATCACAACAAGTGTGTGTGTACAAGACACACAGACATGGTAACACAGAAATTTGGATCAGTCCTAAAGGTGTACTTGGTTGGCCGAGGTGGTTAAGGTGCCACCTCACATAAAGCGAGAAATCCAGGTTTGAGTCCTGCTCTGGCACAGAATTTCATTGTCGCCAATACATTGTGCAGCTGGAGTCCGATCATATTTGCAATTTCAAACGTATTTCTTGTAAAACAAAATCTTACTGCGCAAGGGTGAACCAATGGTTCAGTCACAAGAATTCAGTACACAATCAACTCTTAAAATCATTGAATAAACAACTTATTTGTGCTTACAGTGAAAAACAGTCAACTTGTGTTTAATTTGCTTGATCATGACCTCTGCATGTGTTGACACAACTATGCTCGCACTGTATCACAACACCCTTCCACTTACTATAAATACAAATAGGCCATTACTGAAAACTTGCTGATTTCCATTCAGGAACTTGTTTTACAAGTGGCTACACTCAAAGCACTTCACACACAACATGGTGCACGATGTCAGTCACCAAACCACCATGATCAGTTGCAGAAGCACATAGGTGGTGCTCTTTATGACCAACAGAAGCTGTTCCTTTACCTCCTCTGGAAGTGCAGTGTGTTTTTACAGAAAAAGACAGCAATCGCTCCACTAAGTTGTTCATAAGGCAGCTCTGCACACACTGCCTGTACTCTTGTCTGGCAACTGCATGGACATGCCATTTCTTGAGGCTCCTCAGACTTGGTTGTGCTCTAAGACTTGCTGCTTCGAGTCACTCAAGCCACTGATGCTGTCATCTCTTCTGCTCGTATGCTGTACAACTCCAGACTTCCTCGCTGCCCATCTCCAAGCACAGCCAAAGGTGTCAGCCTCAGCTGTTGCTAGAACCCTCTATGCCATGTGCTGATGCCAACGATGCACCACAGGCACTGACCACGGGCACAGCGGTGGCTTCTGGGAAGTATTGCAATTTCCAATTGCTGCAGCGTTCTCTCTCCGCCATCCACCTGACCCCACTTGGCCACAGTGGTGCTTGCACCCATCACATGACCCACTTCATCCACACTCATGCAGAGTGTGCATGACACATGATTGAAAAGAATCTCTGAAGGTGGGGAAAATTGACCATACTATTTGGCAAGGCACACCAAGTTCACTTAACTGCTGTGTTGACCTGTATGTAGTGACTACTAGCTATGTCTCTACCGCTCATCAGGTGCTATAGCCTGTGAGTTTGACACCAATTATTCAGTGCCCAATTGACATGGGCACGAATCCTTGGTACAAAGGTTTCAATTGTCTTTAAGCTGCCCATGACTCATCCCTGTCAACTACATCCTCTAGACAAACCTGGTACTCCTATATACAGGAATTGTGCATGTCCTTGTTCTTTATTACTTTTCTCGGTTTTCATGGGGTAGTCTAGTGAATAAGAAAGTTTCATTAATAAACAAGTGTGGAACATTCAGGCCACCAAAACTCAGTAAAGTGAGGTTTACAAAACTACTTTTCGTAGGTCACGAATTACTTCCACTGCATTTTTTAAAATTGTAAATATATCTATGCTCTGAATAGCATTAATGCAGAAAATGATTCTATAGGAACTGTACAGTATGCCTGCAGCCCTATTTTCTTATTTATTACAGATTTTAATATCCCCCGACTACAACACACTTAGAGACTTCCTTTGATAAATTACTCACATCCACATCCCATTTGAATTCCTACTGAACTCATACAAGGAAGAAGGTAAGAAGATTATGGTTTAACATTCTGCCAGCATCAAGGTGATTAGAGAGGGAGCACAAGCTCGAATCTGGAAAGAAAATGGGATTTGCCGTTTTGCTGAGTGGGGTGATGCAATGGTAAGACACTGTGCTCTATTCACATTCTAGAGGACAACATTTCAAACCACATCTGGAGAGCAAGATTTATTTTGAACATGTTAAATACCACTTATGACAGGCAGTATATGTATTGCTTCACAGGCTCATGGGCATTGCATCGGATAGTGTTGTGAAAGCTGCACAATATTTCAATGAGACAGTTGCTAATCATCTTCAGGTGCTTACTGATGTGTTGGTGCAGCAGTTTGCCAAGACAGGCTCTGGTTCACTAGAAAGTGGTCAGATTATAAAGTCGTCATAGACGTATCATAGTGCACGTCGACATTGCGGCTTAGTGCGTATGAGTGGGCAGAGTGATGGCGCCTAGTTTAAGTGTGCGGACTCCAGTTCCCCCTCCATGAAGACTCAATTGGGCGTCGCTGTGCTCTCTGATTCATCTACAATGACATTATAGCCCCACCATTTTGGTGCTTGCACTTTTCTAGCGATCCAGCACATATATTGACGAGTAACTGCAGCAGTACATCAGTAAGCACCTGAAGATAATAAGCAGCTGCCTCGCTGAAACATTGTGCAGTTTTCACAACATTATCCAACATGTCACCCGTGAATGCCAGTTATTACAGTGGAAAAGTCTCGAACAGCACAGTATATGTATCAGTTGTGATTGCAATTTCAATGGTCCATAATTTTGTGCATGCATATCAAATGCCATGGTACATAAGCAGTATTACAATATGTTTATGTGCCTTACAATGCTTTTATTTGTAATTCAATCATGAAATGAAGCAACAGAAGTTAGATATCTCAGATGTGATGCTTAATCATAAGTATGGCAAAAAAAGCCACTGAACACGAAAAAAGTACTGAAGAAGCAAAAAAGATCGGCAAAATATGAAAGAGGGTGAAGAGTTCCTGTACACAGGTAAATTGTGCACTGAAAGAATGTGAAGGAAATTGTAAAACTGAAACAAGAGGTAGTCGTTAAATATCTTTGAACAGCAAATAAGTCAGTAAGGAAAGGAGAGAAGGTCGTTAAATACGGAAAAACCTTAATCAAACAAGAAATATTGGTCGGTAAACAAAGAAATGTACACGCAGGTGACGAGTCACGGGACAGCGATATGCACATATACATATGGTGGCAGAATCGCGTACACAAGGTACAAAGCGACAGTGCATTGGCGGAGCTGTCATTTGTATTCACTCACATGATTCATGTGAAAAGGTTTCCGACATGGTTATGGCTGCACAATTGGAATTAACAGGCTGTGAAAGCGGAATGGTAGTTGAAGCTGGACGCATTGGACATTCAATTTCAGAAATCGTTAGGGAAAGCAATATTACGAGATTCACAGTGTCAAGGGCATGCTAAGAATATCAAATTTGAGACATTACCTCTCCCTATGAACAACGCAGTAGCTGATGGCTTTTACAGCCGAGAGCAGCAGCATTTACGAAGAGTTGTCTGTGCCAACAGACAAGCAACACTGCACCACACGATGACTATATCTGTTAGGACTGTGTGGCGAAATTTGGCATTAATGGACTATTGCAGCAGATGACTGACATAAGTACGTGTGCTAACAGCACAAACATTGCCCTCAGCACATCTCCTGGGCTCATGGCTGTATCGTTTGGACCCTAGACGACTGGACAACCATGGCATGGTCAGATGAGTCCCAATTTTAGTTGGTAAGAGCTGATGGTAGGGTTCAAGTATATTACAGAACCCACGAAGCCTTGGCCTCAAGTTGTCAACAAGGTACTGCGTAATTTTGGTGGTGGCCCCATAATGGTTTGGGCTGTCTTTGCGTGGAATGGATGGGTCCTCTGATGCAAATGAAACGATTATTGACTGGAAATGGTTATGTTCGATTACTTGGAGACCATTTGCAGTCATTCATGGACTTCATTTTACCAACAACGGTGGAATTTTTATGGATGACAATGCACTGTGTCACCAGGGCACAATTGTTTGTGATTGGTTTGAAGAACATTCTAGACCTTAAGAGCGAATGATTTGGCCACCCAGATCGCCCAGCATTAAACCCATCAAACATTTATGGAACATAATCAAGTAATCAGTTCATGCACCAAAAAAATCTTCACCAGCAACACTTGCACAATTATGAACGACTATAGAGGCAGCAAGGCTCAATATTTCTGCAAGGGACTTCCAACAACTTGAGTCTATGCCATGACGAGTTGCTGCACTATGTTGGGCAAAAGGAGGTCAGAGCGATATTAGGACGTATCTCATGACTTTTATGACCCCACTACAGTATTGGAATGACTTTCAAGTTCTGTCTGTCTCAAAAGCAGCCCTATAAGATGTGTGCAGCAAGGTTCGTTGACATTCAGAATTTGAGTCAAAAGTGTAATATCGTCTGTCCTATAATCAAGTGCAAGCAATTTTAAATGGATTCACTGATCACAGACATTATAATTCAGAACATGCCAGACAAAAATGTACACCAAGAGATGTTGGAGTTAAAAGATCCATCCAGTGATCAGATCTTGACTATTACATAAGTTTTTGAAGTGCCTCATAGCACCTACTCATACATACATGCAGCAGCTCAGGGAACTGGCCAGGTTAACATAACCAAATAATTACATAATTAAAACCATGACAACTCTCCTGGGGATACTCATAGGGTTCGCCCCATATTTTGAGGAAGGCAGTGTCCTTTAAATGCTTAACACATCTTCTGTTTAACTGTGCATTTGTTTGTCCAATTTAAAATCTGAACAGTTATCTGAACTGAAGGTATGTGGGCTGCTATCAGTATATCTTTGGCATCCAACAGTGAGGTCGATGCCCTGAGATGTTTGCTATTGACGACTCCATCAGTGGACGATAAGAGGTGCCGGTGGACCATCACGTGCGCCTTGCCGCTGACATCAAGTAGGCGATAAACACCAGCCAACAGGCCACTGCAAGACCCTTCGAATTGTCCTGTGCTAAGATTGTATTTGCATCAAGTTAGTTGGGTAAGTGGTTAGGACACTGGATTCGCAAAGACTGGTAGTGATAATTCAAATGCTCATCTGGCCAGCCAGATTTACAATTTACGTGATTTCCCTTAGTCACTCCAGACAAATGGTGGGATAGTTCCTTTGAAAAGACAAATCCAATTTACTTCCTCATCTTTTCCTAATCCTAGCTTGTGTTCTGATTCTAATGACCGTTCTGTCATCAGATTAAACCTGCTTTCCTTCCTTCCTTCCTTCCTTCCTTCTTTCCACCTTGTAACCTGGTTGTTTACTGCATTTCAAATGGACCACATTCCAGATTTATTTTATCCTGGATTATAGGGACCTAGTGTGTTCTGCAATTCACGATGACCCAGCATTAACTGGAATTGTGAATTATTGAATGATTACAGTTATCGATATTTTCTGTGTAAAAAAGTGTGTTTTGCACTGTAGCAGGCGTAGTATTAGCGATAAAGACTCAAACTCAGCATGTGTAGGAGGGCAATGACTGAGTTCAGGGATCATCGATCCAGATTTAATGAAATGGTAAAAGCAGCAACTGTAACTTCAAATTCAATACCAGGTGCAACATGAACTACAAAAGCGAATTCAGGAATAACAGCAGCAGCTTATATTATAGCAGCTCATCAAGCCAGAAGAGCATCCACCACCACCACCACCACCACCACCACCACCACCACCACCACCACCACTTGTGCCCTTTCATCCAGAAGGTTAAGACTGGCACTCATACTACAGGTATCTGCAGCTCCACTTCCAGATGAGTAGTATAACTGAAATTGGAAAGCAGAGTGCTTTCCTGTTCTCTAGTAATCATAACTACTGTGTCTTTTACAAAAGCTACATCCTCTAGGTAATCCTGAGTGATTGGATCTGTCTAAAATTGATACTTTGCTCACTAAGCATTATGAGCAACAAGCAATGTTCTAGTAATTAGACACACATATTTCTGCTGTCACAAGAAGTCGCATCAGTCATATGCTGAACGGGAAGCTGTCTCAAAGAGATGACCCTAAATGTCGATTTTTATGTGATAATCAAACCTGTGAACAATCCTTCACTAAATCGGTAGTATGCAATGTAATAATTGCATATGTACCCAATAAAGAGGTGTGTGCACAGCATTAAAATTAACAAACCTTAATCTGGAATAAGTGTTAACAATAGCAAACACTTTCAAATGTCAAATACCACAATAAGGGAGGCAATAAATGCATTCGTAAAATGTCCCTATTGAAGGGTCCCAGAAACAATCGTTTTGAACAATGGGCCTCAATTTTCATTCAGTATGTTTCAGAATTTCTGCTTTCAGAATAGCATAATGCACCTGACAATGGTGTCATTCCATCAAGCCTCCAGTGGTGAATCTGAGTGATTCATTCACACATTTAAGGCACAGTTGTGGAAGATGCTGTTTACTACACCCAAGACTGAGATCCTGCAGGACCACACTGATATAGGAGCACACTCTGGCAGAGCTGCTATGTCGCTGCCAAAACTGGCCACTTTTGGACCTGCTGAGGTACACACTCACACTGCACAGCTGTCATCCCCACTATTCACTGAGCACAGAGATTTGGGCTTGCACCTTTGGGAAGGTTCCAGGGTGGATACCAGGTTCATCAGAGCCCCTTGGAGACAACAAATGTTCACAGTGGACAACAGTGGCGCCATGCTGATACAACTCGCCAACCAGCATCCTACATTTAATATCCTCCATGTCAGTACAACCTCAGATGCTAGAACAGTCCACTTCTCCAGACTCAACTCCTTCAGAGCTGATCCACCATGTAATGGAACACTTTATAACCTCCAGCAATGGACACTCTCATCAGCTAATTCCAGTATCAGCATCATGCCTCACCCCATTGCAAGCAGAGGATGCTGCAATAACAGAGCCTAGAAGGACAGCAAACTTTTAGTTGTCTTGCCCACCCACACCTCTCTCCCATACCATTACAAGGACATCATATGGACCTTACACACTGATTAAGGGGGAGGGGGATGATAGGATGATATATGTATGGCATCTGACACTGAGGTTGTTCTCCTGCAGTATCCACTATGAGTGACCACTCTAGGGACCAGTAAGAGTGCCAGCAGTCTGTCACATGGATCTGCCCACTGACACCAAGTATTTGATAAAATCTCGCTCTCTTCCATGGGACATGACCTTATTGTAGGCACCTTCAGTCTGGGTTGGGAGGGTTTGCTCATCTCAGTGATGCTTTGGACTATGTAAGTGGTAGCATAGCTACTGGTGAGGCCACCTGAGGCAGGCAGTCCTCAGCTGAGAGGCCTGAGAATGTATGTCCCATAACTCAGGGAAGGGAGAGATGTTTTTTCCCAGGGAGCTCCGCCAGTGATCTCCTGCCTGTGTATGGTACAGAAGGTTTCCATAACTGGGGACTAGACAGTGCTGCCAGACCTCTGGCATACTTAAGGGACCATTGTTAAGTGTGGAATGGGACTGTTACATCTTTCAGAGAATTGGGACCTTGGCTTCACCACCTGGACTGCAAGGGGTGTACACACTTCTGTATAAACAAACCATTAAACTCAAAGTGTGCTCTGAGCTGATGGGCTGAATGACTGTTGAGGTAAATGAGTCTGCACAACCTGCATCAGCCTCCACCCTCCCCTTCCCACTTGATAAAGCTGCACAGGCATGCATGGCTCTCCATGAGTTGACATTTGTTTATTGGCTCGTGTTATCCTTATGAGTGACACCAACTCTAATCTTCTCCTGAAGGGACAGATGTACTGCCAGGTAGTACCTAGACCCAACCAAGAAAGAGTGTTTCTATGGTCAGTCCACCAGGAAGAAGTCTCAGAACATAGTAACAGGGCAGTATTCTGTCATAACACTTTCATCATAATCAAGAAAGTACAGGGAACCTTTGAGAAGGTCTCTCCTTTCTATATTTACAAGAGGATGGAGGGTAGTTTTGGGTCCTTAAAAAGTGTTAAACGACTTTGTAATGGCACATTTCTAGCTGAAACTGCCGCCCACACCAAGCACCTAGACTTCTGGGATGCAAGACCTGAGGTGACTATCCTGTTATGAGTGAATTGCATAACACCCTCAGCTTCTGTAAAGGCATGCTTACTTGCTCCATGTAGTGGAGATTGACGCTGAGGAACTACGTGAAGAAGGAAAAACGTGTGTCATGGAAGTGCTGAACAGTATAAGGAGGGTCAATAACACTTAACATACTTTTGCAGGCTATATCCATCCTGAAGTTCGACCATTAGGTCCCAACCCAATGTGATGCTTTAAATGCCAAAGATTTGGTCATACTGCTATGGCATGTAACAGGAGGGCTACATGTGGACATTGTGGAGGCCCAGCTCACGAATCAGACGACTCTTGTACTTTTCCTCAAAAACGTTGAAAGTTATGAGACATATTCCCTATGGTGAAACTAAAAAAAGCTTTCAAAGCTGTGCAACCTCTGGCATCTGCTATTTCTTTTGCGACAGTCCTTAAGAAGCCAGTCACCAAGTGTGATGCTTCCACAGAAACAAAGAGCACAGATTCATGTATGACTTGGCCTACATCCACGTATCATTGTACTGTAGGGCAAAAGCTGCATTTGACGGTGAAACTACTTGGATGTCACCAATGACAGACTTGGAACTTCAGACACATGCAGCGTGTCCATAAAGTCCCTTTAAAACTTCAAAATTTTATTACAATGGCAGTTTTTGAAATATTTTAACAACATTTCTTTTATTGTAATCAGTGTTTATAAAAATTTTTTGACAGTGTTTAATAGAACTCTATATGGGCGCCTTTAGTTGCATGAAGCACATCAAGAAAGTACTCGATTTCTTGCCATGTTTGCTGTAGCATAGCGTCATCAATGGTGGCAATGGTATTACGAATACTTTGCTTCAAGTCAGCAATGTCCCGTATCTGTGTTTGATCCACGATATCTTTTACATACACCCATAAAAAAAAGTTCAAAGGAGTGATATCTGGCAAATGCCGTGACCAAGGAATTGGCCCATTCCTCACAATCCATCTGCCTGGAAATGTTTCATTGAGGAACCGATCAACATGCAGTCCCCAATGTGGTGGTGCACCATCTTGCAGGAAAATGATAGTTGGTTGTAAGTCAATCAATTGTGGTGCTACATATTCAGTCAGAAGTTTGAGTAAACATCTGCAGTAATTGTTGACTTGTTGAAAAAAAATTTTAAATGTGTGTGAAATCTTATGGGACTTACCTGCTAAGGTCATCAGTCCCTAAGCTTACACACTACTTAACCTAAATTATCCTAAGGACAAACACACACACCTGTGCCCGAGGGAGGACTCGAACCTCTGCCGGGACCAGCTGCACAGTCCATGACTGCAGCGCCTTAGACCGCTCGGCTAATCCCACGTGGCTGACTCATTGAAGAAAAATGGACCAATTATTCGGTTTTACATGATTCCACACCACAAGCTCACTTTTGGACTATCCCGGTGAAGCTCCCTAGTCACAAGGTGGTGTTCAGATTCCCAGATTCTCACACTGTCTGTTTAATGACCCAGAAACTCGAAAAGTTGCCTTGTTACTGAAACAAACTCGCTGGAGAAATGCTTCATCCTCCGAAAGGCGTACTAGCATGTTGAGTGCAAACTCTGTCCGTTTTGGCTTGTCATTTGGCTCAAGTGTCTGTAACAGTTATACTTTTTTTAAGCGTACAACAGTAAGTTCCTATGGAGGACCTTATGCACAATTGAACGTGGTAGTTGCAACTGTCTGACAGCAGTGCGGATGGACTTTGTAGGTGAACGAGTGAAAACGTTTAAAACGCGATTGATGTTTTCCTCAGATGTTCTTGGTCGTCTACTCCTCCCTTTATCCAACACTGTCCCTGTCTCCATAAATTTTTTGTACCATGCATGGATTGAAGGGCGTGGTGGTGGATCTCTTCCATACTTCGTTCTGAAGTTTCGTTGAGTCTGAACATCTGGTTTTGTCTCAATAAACCAGGACACACATTGCGCCTTCTCTTGAGGAGTTGCCATTTTATAGAGGTTCAGTTCCTTCCATCAACAGAGTATCTGAAACACAAAATTTTAGTATATATAAAAACTCAAGTAAACAGTGATTACAATAAAAGAAATTTTGTTAAAATATTTCTACAGCTGCTCTTGTAACAAAATTTTGAAGTTGTAATGGGACTTTATGAACACACTGTATATCTGCACACCTTCATGACCCACTGAGCTGTCCCCTCTTACCCTCACAACCAACTCTTCCCTTAAGTAAGGAAAATGTCACACAAAAATTCGTTGGAAATTAAGAAAATGGCAGCCAAATCACTGGATCAGCAAGCACTCTGCCTTTCTGATGGTGATTTTACTTTAAAAGATATTGATATCCACATGGATGAACTGGGGATCTGAGTATTGTCTAGTGTTCCCCACCACTAACTGTTTCTGAGGGATCTTACTTTGCATCCAGTATGCTGTAACAGTGAGTCCAATGAATCAGACTATAGAAGGGCTTCCTCAGTCATCCCTGTCAAAGGAGCTATCATCTTCTTCACCAGCTATTGCTGGTAGACTTCCAATAACAGACAATCAGGTGAGGTCCATGCAACTGGTTCCATAGTGTTGGCAAACCTCATGTCATTGAGAAGTGCCACTTTCACTTTGGTTGGCAGGCAGCAACATGGTGGAGGCAGCAGGGTTCTCTGATGAGGACCCACTGTAGTGGTCTCGTGGGTGGGTCCAGGCAGCAACAGCAGCATGCCCTGCCGAGGGTGGGTCGTCTCAGGCGACCAAATGTTTCCAGTGAAGGTCATTCAGCTGGCCCTATGCAACATGTCAGCAGTGGATGGAGCCGCTCAACCACTCCGAAGGCCGCTGCCTGCCCAGCCGAGAGCACAGACCTCCCCAACAAGCTCCGCTTTGGTCCCATTAGGCTGTGCTGGCCCAACACCAGAATATAGCAGTCATGACAGCAACATTCCCATCTGTAATGACTCGCCATCACAAAACAGAACACCATAATCAGATGAAATACTACAAATCCCACTAAATGTTCTTGTGATCAGTGGTGCTAGCAACAGAGGCCTACACAATAATTTTTAAAAATGAGGAAGAATATTTACATAAATTTACATAATGAGAACTAACTCAAACCTGAGTTTGAAACCAACGAAAAAATAAGACGACTTACTTTACATTAGATTCTGCCTTCTGTACAAAGTAAATCAAGTATAACTCATTTACAGTCTTACCTAACAAAATTAAACCTATTTTATTTGAATTCTAATCAAGTATAACTTACCTGTCAAACAACATAAAACTTATTTATTAACAATTTACATTACCTAAGACAAAAATTAAAATAATCATCAGAGAATGAGGTGTTTTCCACGCTTAGAATAGGTTTTATTGTCATATAAGTGGCAGGAAAGGTTGGATACTAAACCACTGCACACACACGTTCCAGTAACGAGCAGTAAGCAAACACATATCATCTATCACGCAATAAAAGGCTACGCTATCTGTCAGTCATTCATGCAAGTGAAGTTGCGCTTCTTATCACTACTCTCCAGCAGCATGCGGCTGAGTTTTCCTTACAATAACGTAATGAGGGTGCAGCTGATAAATTGCAGATGTATATCAATACACAACGTAGCAAAGATGGAGGGGTGATCTCTAGGTTTTGTTCATTGGCACCAAACCACACCAAAATAATCTCCTGGTCCTTCCATGTTCTGCCTTTATCTCATTCACTGAAACAAGCGCAGCATCTATCATCTCGTCACAAATGAGGAGCCCAAACCTGAAACATACTACACTACTGGCCATTAAAATTGCTACACCAAGAAGAAAAGCGGATGATAAACGGGTATTCATTGGACAAATATATTATAATAGAACTGACATGTGATTACGTTTTCACGCAATTTGGGTGCATAGATCCTGAGAAATCAGTACCCAGAACAACCACCTCTGGCCGTAATAACGGCCTTGATAGGCCTGGGCATTGAGTCAGACAGAGTTTGGATGGTATGTACAGTTACAGCTGCCCATGCAGCTTCAACACGATACCACAGTTCATCAAGAGTAGTGATTGGTGTATTGTGACGAGCCAGTTGCTCGGCCACCATTGGCCAGACTTTTCAATTGGTGAGAGATCTGGAGGATGTGCTGGCCAGGGCAGCAGTAGAACATTTTCTATATCCAGAAAGGCCCAAACAGGACATGCAACATGCGGTCGTGCATTATGCTGCTGAAATGTAGGGTTTTGCAGGGATCGAATGAAGGGTAGAGCCACGGGTCATAACACATCTGAAATGTAACGTCCACTGTTCAAAGTGCCGTCAATGCGAACAAGTGGTGATCGAGACGTGTAATCAATGGCACCCCGTACCATCATGCTGGGTGATACGCCAGTATGGCGATGACGAATACACGCTTCCAATGTGCGTTCACCGCGATGACGCCAAATACGGATGCAACCATCATGGTGCTGTAAACAGAATCTGAATTCATCTGAAAAAATGACGTTTTGCCATTAGTGCACCCAGGTTCGTCATTGAGTACACCATCGCAGGCGCTCCTGTCTGTGATGCAGCGTCAAGGGTAACCGAAGCCATGGTCTCCGAGCTGATAGTCCATGCTGCTGCAAATGTCGTCGAACTGTTCGTGCAGATGGTTGTTGTCTTGCAAACGTCCCCACGTGTTGACTCAGGGATCGAGACGTGGCTGCACGATCCGTTACAGCCATGCGGATAAGATGTCTGTCATTTCGACGGCTAGTGATATGAGGCCGTAGGGATACAGCACGGCGTTCCGTATTACCCTCTTGAACCCACCGATTCCATATTCTGCTAACAGTCATTGGATCTCGACCAATGCGAGCAGCAATGTCACGATACGATAAACCGCAATCGCGATAGGCTACAATCCGACCTTTATCAAAGTCGGAAACGTGATGGTACGCATTTCTCCTCTTTACACGAGGCATCACAGCAACGTTTCACCAGGCAACGCCGGTCAACTGCTGTTTGTGTATGAGAAATCGGTTGGAAACTTTCCTCATCTCAGCAAGTTGTAGGTGTCGCCACCGGCGCCAACCTTTTGTGAATGCTCTGAAAAGCTAATCATTTGCATATCAGAGCACCTTCTTCCTGGCGGTTAAATTTCGCGTCTGTAGCACGTCATCTTCGTGATGTAGCAATTTTAATGGCCAGTAGTGTAATAACGGTCAACAGCGTTCCTCAAACCTAAAAGCATCGAATAATACTTCTTTGAATAATCAGGAGTCGCAAATATGAAGGTGTAGACATACTCGTTTGAACACATTAGTGCTCAACTTCTTTGATACCTGTTGCTGCATGGATAGTTTGCTTTGATTATTTCCTTCTTTCCACATTCAGATTCGTAATTCCATTATCACTCATAACTGTAAGCTGCAGCGCATAAATCCTTGCTGTCCTGCCCCACTCGTGTCTAGCAACTTGTTCCTTCCTGCAACAGAGAGCTCAAACTTCCTACATAAGTGCAGGACCTGCATCGATCCCAGCCACTACATGTCGACTGCAGTATCCTCAGCAAACTGCATCTATTGCCATTGGCCATTAAATAAACCTTCTTGCTCAATCTGCTCCACTAACGATTGGGCTCGACATATGACTTCTTGAAGTTAAAGAATATTTCTAAGAAATAAATGAGAAGTGCGGTACCAACATGTTCTATAATGACACAAACATGAGCAACCACAGCAGCTGAAACACAGCACAAGTGGTCAATGCAGCAACACCCTATCTATGTAAGAACCACTGGTTAATATAGGTCACATACAATCCATGTTCAATTACAATCCTTTATTGGCGCTATGAACAGGTGAGCAGGACTTTGTCTCACCATTTATTCCCTGTGCTTAACCCTAAAATTTTGTTAGATTAACTTCATGTTGTATATTATTAGATTTTCGGATAGGTAGACTTTTCACTTCAATAATTCTCTAGACCCTGAAGGGTTTCACATAAATGTTGAAGAACTTACAACACAGAATTGTTGCTTCCTTGACAATCAGTGCGTTCTCACGAAAGATTTTTTCCAACAAACAACTTACAATCCCGTATCCTCTAGTCTTGGTACTCCTTCCTCTTCTGAACTTGTCCCTTAATTCAATGAATCACTGATGACTCAGTTTACTGGTGCCTCTTCTTGCGCACATTGGGGTACTGTACGTCTTCCCTAAGTCTGTGTGTTCCATTCCTTTAAACTGAACCTAGATAAACTACCGCTCCTTCTACTCAAAGTCTATTTTCTAATCAATATTGTGTTTTCTAAAATCTATGAATTCTCTCTCTCTTAATTTTTTCAGTCAGGTTCTGCTATTATGTGGCTCTTCCTCGTGTGGGACATTATGGCTGGGTACTGTATCACGAATGTCTGCTCCTCTCTCTACAACTGTCTCTTCTCCTGGTGGACTAGGGCAATCAAAGTTTCTTTGATCACTGTATCGATTTCACAGCAGCCTGGGGTCTCTCCATCCATTCTGATTTCTTCAACCATTGCTACGTCTTGAATAATGCCATCATGGTCCTCTTTGCATCTCACTTGCCTGACGGGAAACACCGTATTGATTGTTAACAGGGGACAGTGGTGGATTTGGTACAGTATTACATTCGTAGCCCAGGTCCTATAAAAGAGACAAAACCACGAATGTCATTCATATTGAGGCTCGCAACCATTATTTCTCTCTGCAACCGATGTGGTAGTTCATCGAACAGATGCGAATTAATTCAGGTGGGTCGTAGGATGCATTAAGATATGGGTCACGCTGTACCATGTCTTTAAAATAAAGAATAGGATTCTGACGTCAGAAATCACTGTAGGCTTCTGTCATCAAAATGTTCAGTTTGACGTGATCCTGCGTACTCTTTGACTAATATTTGGCCAGGAATGATGCACGAAATTCTGCATATGTTTTGCAGTCCTGCATAAGTACTGTGCATTCGTGCTGCTGCGTCTGTATGCAAATGTGCACACACGATATTGCTATTTAACGATGGATTCCGCGACAGGGATTCGGGAGGACGACGTTTCAATCCCGCGTCCGGCCATCCTGATTTAGGTTTCCCGTGATTTCCCTAAATCGCTTCAGGCAAATGTCGGGATGGTTCCTTTGAAAGGGCACAGCCGACTTCCTTCCCTAATCCGATGAGACCGATGACCTCGCTGTCTGGTCTCCTTCCCAAAACAACCCAACCCAACCCCAAGACAGGGGAAATATATTGTCAAATTGCTTAATGAAAAATAAGAGACTGCAAATTGTTTATTTAATTGGGAAACGGTCTGTATTTTTGAACTATGAGGAAATGCCTCCAATTTCCGTCATCTTTGAATTCGTTGATTGAATCGTTTGGAACATCCCTATTAAGAGACATCGGACCCAAAATCCTTGCCAATCTCTTTTTCAAATTCCCAGAGTTTATCTGATTCATAGTGTCTCCTTTTCTTCACATCCGAATTGACATTTTCCTGTAGCTCCAGCAACTGTTCACCAAGTACGGCTACCTTGTACAATTCATCTAACGATTCACGATGTCTTTCGTTGATCTCGATTTAGTTTTCCTTGACTTGCAGCAAAAATGTGCTTCCTTTCTCTCCGCTAATCCAGTCGGTCCTGTCCTGTCTGTACTAGCGTCCTCAAGCGCTGATAACTGCTCTAATGTGGCCGTGAGTACCTCTGTTTGACTGCACACTTTCGTCACAGCGCCACCTTGCTGGTTTAAAATCAGTTCATGTTGAGTTACCTGCTGACATACTTCATACAGCATCTCTGTTTGTTCTTTATTAACCTCGGTCACGACGTTCTGCACGACAGTTGGATCAACCATCATGGTTTTGGATCTTAATCTAGAACTGAAAGTCGCTGTCTGAAGTCGTTGACCAGTTTCGTAGTATTTACCATGGTCTCTCAAAAATGGTTCAAATGGCTCTGAGCACTATGGGACTCAACATCTTAGGTCATAAGTCCCCTAGAACTTAGAACTACTTAAACCTAACTAACCTAAGGACATCACACACACCCATGCCCGAGGCAGGATTCGAACCTGCGACCGTAGCAGTCCCGCGGTTCTGGACTGCAGCGCTAGAACCGCTAGACCACCGCGGCCGGCATGGTCTCTCACGCCACTTGTTAACATTCGTATTATTTACCATGCTGTCTCACGCCACTTGTTAACATTATCTAAACTGGATTTAACTTTGGCAAGATCCGATTGAAGGTTCTCGACAGTAACTCAGTTTTCTGCTATAAATTCATCTATCCTTAGTTTGGCATTCTTTTCCTGTTCCTTCAGTTTTTCTGTATTTGCTTCGCCAGCTCTTTTATTTCCTTTGATGTATTTCCGCCTGAATTTTTATTTCTCACAACATAGCTTGTAAGCTTCTAAAGTGAAAGACTGGAGATAAATCTTGTGGTGTACCCAAGCACATTGTTTTCTGCCATTTCGGAGAAGTCTGTCCAACACAATGGCCAGTCTGTGACCTGTATGCCACTTTCTTGACCCACAGCCTTCACGTCCCATGTTTCATCCATGCTTTTCCGGTAGTAGCCTTCTCGCCACCGTCGGTCGGTAACAGACTCTGTGGACTAGTGACCTCGCCTACTGTATTCCGTGAACTTTCGCTGGTTACGACTTCCTGCAAAACCTACTCTTCAATTGAGCCCTAACATGCACTGCTCCTAACTCATAATCGTGTTGATACTCTCATCGTGAAATTAAACTAGACAACACTAGAGAACCATAATTGCCTCATACAAGTACTACACACATCAAAGAAAGTTTTGCATTACCCCAGTTCCCAGAACTCCCGAAGACAGACGTTGATTGTGGGTATTGTATGACAGACACAGTCCCTTTGACTGTTCAGAGATGTCACTAAATCCACCCAAAGATGTAAACAACCATGCATGAGCAGCGCCTATTAGACGGAGGGGGTTCGACAGCCGATCAGTTCCAGTCATTTCACCTGGAAGGATGTACACGGCTCGTGTTGTCTGTAGTTCAACCTTGCCTAGACGGTCAATACCGCGGTTCGATCGGGTTCGTATTGTTACTTTGTGCCAGGAAGGACTCTCAACAAGGGAAGTGTCCAGACATCTTGGAGTGAACCAAAGCGATGTTGTTATGGAGGAGATACAGAGAGACAGGAACTGTCGATGACATGCCTTGCTCAGGCCGCCCAAGGGCTACTACTGCAGTGGATGACCACTACCTAGTGACAACAACGCCACCATGTTGAATAATGCTTTTCTTGCACAGGACATCGTGTTACGACTCAAACTGTGTGCAGTAGGCTACATGATGTGCAGCTTCATTCCCGACGTCCATCGTGAGGTCCATCTTTGCAACCACGACACTATGCAGTGCAGTACAGATGAGCCCAACAATATGCCAAATGGACCGCTCAGGATTGGCATCACGCTCTCTTCACTGATGAGTGTCGCATATACCTTTAACCAGACAATCGTTGGAACGTGTTTGGAGAACACCCGGTCAAGCTAAACGCCTTAAACACACTGTCCAGTGAGTGCAGCAAGGTGGAGGTTCCCTGCTGTTTTGGGGTGGCATTATGTAGGGCCGACGTACGCCACTGGCCATGGAAGGCCTGTAATGGCTGTGCGATAAGTGAACGCCATCCTCCGGCCAATAGTGCAACCATATTGGCAGCATATTGGCGAGGCATTCGTCTTCATGGACGACAATTCGCGCCCCCATCGTGCACATCTTGTTAATGACTTCCTTGAGGATAACGACATCGCTCGACTAGAGTGACCAGCATGTTCTCCAGACATGAACCCTATCGAACACGCCTGGGATAGATTGTAAAGGGGTGTTTATGGACGACGTGACCCACCAACCACTCTGAGGGACCTAGGCCGAATCGCCATTGAGGAGTGGGACAATCTGGACCAACAGGCCTTGACGAACTTGTGGATAGTATGCCACAACGAATACAGGCATGCACCAATGCAAGAGGACGTGCCACTGTGTATTAGAGGTGCCGGTGAGTACAGCAATCTGTACCACCATTTCTGAAGGTCTTGCTGTATGGTGGTACAACATGCAATGTGTGGTTTCAATGAGCAATAAAAAGGGCGGAAATGATGATTATGTTGATCTCTATTCCAATTTTCTGTACAGGTTCCGGAACTCTCAGAATCGAGGTGATGCAAAACTTTTTTTGATGTGTGTATTTTTGTCATGTAACCTCTTTCAGAAATTCTCTTAAGCTACCGAACAGCCAAACAATGGGTGAATAAAATCTATAACGAAATAAAAAGCTATGAGTAATGTAGTATCCACAGAAATATTGGTTCATTTTCAACTCAGAGAACTCGGAAAACAGTCAAGCCAGAATTGCCTTGTGAAAGCTAAAGAAAAAGATTACTTACATACACACTTTTTTTTTCGTGAGATGATACTGTGATCACAAGCGCTACATAGGACTATCCTATGGTAGCGTCAGCTGTGAGTTTAGTGTCTGGTAGCATGGAGTGATCTGATGGTAAACTAGAGATTTTAATCTACATTTATCACTGCAAATACGCGAAAATGTGACAGTAATCCCTTAGTCACCAATTACTACTGTTCTTTTAATAAATCCACTGACGATGGCGTCATTCACCATAAGTGCAATGTCCACATTGTGGTAATTATAGTAGGAGGAATTTCTACCCTGAGTACATGGAAAACAATTTCTTTAACCTAACTCAACAGAAGTTGCTGTTGCTCATTCACGGAGATTTGCGAGAAACATACAGTTTCGTTAACTGATTTGCATGGGACAAGAACAGAACAAGAGGAAAATGGGTCTTCGTTACA
The DNA here is from genome assembly GCF_023898315.1 of Schistocerca nitens. Lineage (NCBI taxonomy): Eukaryota > Metazoa > Arthropoda > Insecta > Orthoptera > Acrididae > Schistocerca > Schistocerca nitens. The sequence goes on from NC_064617.1 coordinate 390,168,958, forward strand.
ATTATTGAAGCAAGAGGACGAACATACTGGTCAACCTAAAACACGACAGTGCAAGGAATTTAACTAATAACATGACAAAGATTTCAACAATTCGGAAAGGTATTCGTACAAATAATTGTGACTACAAACAAGCTCTGATCACGACCTAACTAGTAGTAGATCAGTAAGCAGTTGCATTGAATCTCACAATGATTGCCTCATGGTACAGCTGCACAGCTTGTCATCGCCAGCCAACACCATCTCCAACAAGTCTAAACGGTAGCTCGCTTCGTTTTTAACCGCCCATCGTTCTCTCCTCAGCACCCCCGAAACGACGCATTTTTGTTTCACATTCCAGCCAATCATGGGTCTGCCTAATGGGAGCAACACAAAGGCCAAATCGGCTCACGTCAAAAAGCATGCTCTACAGATTCCGTGCTCATCCGTTTTACTAAGAGATTTTCTAGGAAGAACTCGAAGCTTACTCTGTGAACTTCTGGCAACCAATGGAAACTCTCGTCCACGAATTCCGCCGGAAAGATCGTTCCACGTAATGTTCCAAGTCACGTACAGCAACACAAAGAGGGCTGGGGTCCTCTGTCACAATCTGTCGTTCATATCAAACGAATTCGCAATTCGAATAAGGACTGCCATCAACTGTAGAACGGAATGATGACAATGAAAATGTGTGCCTGACCGGGACTTGAACCCGGATTTTCAGCTTACCGCGAGCGGTCGCCTTACCATTTTGCTATCCATGCACGACTCACAGATAGACCCAAACTTCCATTTGTCGTAAACCACGCTTACATGTCCAAAAAACATTGCATCGTAATCATAATAACACAGGAGCTGTAACATCGTACTTATCTGCCGATACTGGGGAAGCGACTTTCAAGTACATCATCTGACCTGCATGGGAATATACATAATGGATGTACGAGTTTAGGTCGTAGACGCATGACTGACGACAAATGGAAGTTTGGGTCTGGCCGTGAGTCGTGCTAGAGATAGTAAGATGGGGACGCCGGCACGGTAGCTCAGTGTGTTCGGTCAGAGAGTTGGCTGCCCTCTGTAATAATAAACTACGTAAACAGATCAACGATAAAGTTGAACAAGCATCATGTGACGTCCGCACCGAACAAGTAGAACGAACAATCACGAACAAAATGAGATTTAAAAAAAAAAAAAAATGGTAAGGTGACCACTCGCGATAAGCGGGAAATCCGGGTTCGAGTCTCGGTCTGCCACAAATTTTGATTGTCATTATTTCATTCTACAGCTAACGGTGGTCCTTATTCGCAATTGCAAATTCATTTGTTGTGTTTTGTAACGACTGTGGTAGCCACAGTGTCTGTTCCTTTGGACATGCTTGCATGTACAAAGGAACTTTGCATCGTAATCGGAATAACACAGGCACTGCAACATCGTATTTCTGTCTTTGTTCTTCGGTCCCCCACCCCCACCCCCACTTCACCCATCTGCTATTATCCTGTGCATTCCAGTGGTTCAGCCCTCCATTTTAAGCTCAAAAAGAGCAGAAAATTGGCCTTAGCCCAAATGCAAACTAAAGGAATGGATTTCATAAAAGACAGGGCATGTTCATAAAATAGAGGCTGTTGGTTGTTAAGGGAAAGTTAGGATTAAATAAAACATATACCCCACAGATCTCTTACTATAGGCATTGATGCAAGTAGAATATGATAAAAAAGAAATATAAAAATGACAAAAAACCCTTCCTGGTTGCCAGGATAAACTCTTATGAAAGATATGTCCAAATAAATATGCATCTTTCAATCTCTTTTCTCAAGGTGCACATTAACCACTTTTCTAGTGTCTTAAGAAGAATGAAGAATAGACAGATCGGTTTGATTCCTTGGCCTTGGCATGATCTATTGTTTCTGGCTTCAGAATGAAAACAAACTTCACTGTCCCTCAAGCACTACAAATGGCTTTTGTAGCTAGGCTAACCGTAAGCAGCCTACATAGGAGTCTAACTAAACTATCTCCTGCTTGTTGCAGTAGAGCTGGAAAGATAAGATCTGGGCTTGGTGACTTGAATGGTTGAGGTATTCCCACTGCCCAGTGGATTTTTTTTTGTAATCGGCACATTATGCGGCTGATTCTCAGTTCTCCCTCTGATTACCTGTAAACCAGTGCTCCTCAGAGACTGAAACTTGGTTTGTGTTGTCTTTCAGAGAGCCCTGAGGGAAATGAGTCTCGAGGAACACATTCAATGTCTGATACACTGTCCTTGTGTGCTCTTCCTTAAAGTACCTACTGGATTAGTTGCTACTCTGGTGAGAATTTTGTGAAGTCTGGCGCAAGTAGCGGTACCTTCCACTTCCTTACAGAATACCTTCAAGGATGATATTTTTGCTTTCTTAATCACAATGTTGTATTTGCAATGGCCTAATGATATTTTCCTCATTGTCCTTTCCTTCTTGTAAGGTTGAAAAGTCTTTTTAACTGCTTCGTTTGTAATTCCAGGTTGTTGTTCCATCAAGTTAATTCCTGCTTGTGCATTTCGTTTTGATTGGGCAGTTTTCTAAATATGAGGTCATAGTGGCAGATGTCACTGTGTCTGATAAACTATACTTGCTTTCTTATCGAAGTTCTGACTTCTGATAAGCGTGGGGTGAGGTCTTTCCTGTAAGAGTCCCAGTCTATTTTCCTACACTTGCTTCAACTCAAACATTATATACACTTCTCTGTCGGTCCATTATCACCAGGGGACATGGGCTGATATGCACTTTACAATACAACAAACTTTACTGACAGCCATATCGTTTAAGTTATTTTATTTTATTTCGAACGCAACCAGTTTCGGCAATTAATTTTGCCATCTTCAGGCCCTATAGCCTTTTTCCGAATCAACGAGCTTATCGTATAGTGCCTTAAAACTGGATATCGTGAATCCCAATCGTTGTGCAACTTACTCATACAAAAGCGCGACAGCAACTCAAGCTTTCTTATGAGTCAGCTGCACAACGATTGGGATTCACGATATCCAGTTTTATGGCGCTATACGATAAGCTCGTTGATGCGAAAAAAAAGCGTATGGGGCCTGAAGATGGCAAAATGAATTGCCGAAACTGGTTGCATTCGAAATAAAATAAAATATCTTAAAATGTATGGCTGTCGGTAAAGTTTATTGTATTGAAAAATAATATACACTTGGTCATGTAAGGAAGGTGTTATATTCGCATCTAATTGGATATCGGGGTGCATTTCAGAGCTCTGGAAGAAATGGAGAAATGTAGGGATCCGCCTGGCGGGAGAGCTGCCTGTTGAAGAGTAACCCAAACTAACGGTAGTTGATTGAAGCGCGACAGACGAGTGCGGACAGGACAACAGACCAGGTAGGACAGGACGATCTAGCTGACAATGAGGTGCTAAGCAAAGCAGTGATGACAACAAGGCCAAGAGCAGCAGAGAAACAAATGAAAGATATGACCATAGAGAGTAACTAGGCGACAAGCAAAGTAGTTATCAAAAAGTCCTAGTGCAGCAAAGACAGATGCGACAATATCAAGTCCAAGCACTGAACCAACCAGCTGTGTTCTGGGTGGCCACCTATATAACAGCCATGTGGAATGCTATTGGCTGTTGTGTTCACATGACGGCGGTCTCACCACACGAGCGCTGCGCTGTGTGGTCATAGTGTCCTCTAATGGCCATTTAAGCCCATCTCCCCCTGGCAGGTATTCAGCTTCTGTGGCACCCAATACCAGAGATGGCTCCAATGCCACATGGCATTGTTTTTTGTAGCTACACATTACAGTGGACCCAAAAGTTATGTCAATTACTTCTTCCCTTCTTATGTTCCTGAATGTAGGTTCCCTGCCCCTATTCAGGATCTCCAGGTTGCTGTCGAGTAGAAATTTAAGAAGGTACTCACCTCTGATATTGGTGTCGCTACTTCCATACCAGGTTGTGGGAACTGGCATCACAACCAACGAGCAGTTGCTTATTCTGCTGTGAGCAGCTATCTACAAGTCTTCTCACTTCCTGAGAAGGAGGAGCACTGTCTTTGTATGGAAGGTTAGTTGAGGCCAATACAATTTCTTTCATGATTTGTTCCACAGGTTGTTTCATCCTGATGCTCTCTAAATCCCTGGTACAGAATTCCGCCATCAGCATGAACGAAATTCCATTCTTAACATAAACACACATTCTGGAATTATTTATATTCCTAGTTCCCACAAGGCCTGAGGCACCCCTTTTATATAGACAGAATTCCTAGATCAGGGGATGACAACGTCCTGTCTTCCTAGAAGATGGCTTAGGATGGCAGTTGCCTGTTTACTGTGTCACAGTTTTATCTGCAGCATTTTCAACATCAAACCTGCCACCATGGTCGTTTCCAATGTCTTTTAATATCCTGATGGCAACGTGCGAGAATTCTAAGCGCAATTTCAGGTCCTGTTCCAGCATTACCAACAGGTATTTTTCGCCAACTTCCACGACAAGGGTTCGGCCATCAGATATAACCTTCCTGAAATAACTCTCCAGTACTCTATCCAGACCTTCTGGTTCTGGGGTTGTACTTTCTCGAACAGAGTTTTAGGAGGAGTATTCTTGAAAAGTTTCAGTACCTAGATTGATATCTTTGCGGTCTTGAAGAGCTCAACTATAGTCTTGATCAGCAGCTTTTTCTCCTCCCATAAAGATATCTTGGGCACTATCTCCTCAGGCCAATCCGCTGTTTACATCCTCTCGCAGACAAAGATAAGACCACATTGTCCAGACAGACCCTTTTTGAATTTCTGACTGCGACCTGCAGCCACCCCAAACTTCTGAGAGAAAGCCATATGAACGAGCTCCACCTGTTGTGAGGTTATGTTGAAAGTGGACATTCCTGTTGTATAACTGCCATAAAAAAAATGGAGACTGCACTACTATAGGTCTGCTTCACTATTTCCTGCCTCAGCTATTTCTGGATCCATTTATGCTGAGAAGTGGGAGAATTAGATTCTACCTTGTCTCTTTTTCCCCTGTGTTAGAGGTAGAAGGGATCTGATCACCCACTTCACACTGAGGCAGTCATTTTTTGGAGGTCTTAGGTTCAAGACCTTTTACTTCCCTCCGTTTATGTTTATGAATCCATTATTTACCTATCTTCTACTTTTGTTCTTTGAGAAGTTTCCTCCTCAGAAGTCCAGACAAGGTTTTGATGTTGATCAGGTCCAACTTCTCAGTAGCAAGTTTTCAGTTCTTGGACTAGTCTGTCAGGCAATCCAATTGTAGAAATAACTTCCATTAGTTTTGGTCATAATGGTTGCGTGTTTAAGGGAACATAAAGTCCCTCAGTTTTTGTTTTGTTTTCTGTGTTCTTTTTTTTGGTCGCACAAGAACTGGGGATCCATTCAGCTGATACCATGGAACCCCATGTGGTGCAAGACTAACTACTCATGGGAAGGGGGGTTGCTGCCCATTCATGACATATCTTTCCATGTGCCACACATCCCTCGACAGGTATTGCATCACAGCTTGAGTTGTATATCTGGGCAACTGGGAAATGAAATGGGAGAGGGTAAGGGAGGGATGGGACACTGTAGGACACTCTTCATTTAGCTCATATGCTGGGGCCTGTCTGACATGGGAGACCCTGCCAGTAGTCTCACTGCAGCCAGCATAGCCCTCAGTTTCATGTGGACATGCAAACCACTCCACCTGCATGGTCAGTATTCGAAAGGACAGTGTGCCCCAGAGACTAAAACAGAAATACTGCCACGGCTATCGCAAAAGAAGGCCAGGGAAGAAGGCGAGTGCAGAGTCGACCACGTAAAATGATGGCAGCGTTGGCAGGCCAGTTACTGCACCTCCAAATCGTGGGCTTCTTATGGGCTATGTAGTTGAAAGCAGTGCTTTGAAGAAATTGTGCACAGAACCACTATAAATACCCATCATTTTTAGCCAAAGGGACTTCAGTCCAGCAGCCACCACTTACAAAAGGACGTCTACACTGGTCGATGAAGTGACATGGTTCTATAAGCTGTCACCACAAGACTGGCTTCTGCCAACAGCAGGCCTGCTACACTCTAAGTCAATTGTTGTGGAATTAGCGTCTCCCATCTGGTGGGCCACCTCTGAGCTCACTTCAGCCACAACCAGCCTTCTGTCCTAGTGGGCAGCCATTCGAGCCCATGGCAGTACAGCTGTTCAGTCTTCTTCAGATGGATGGGCAAACTGTTGCTGTACACCTTCACTCACAATTGTGGATACCACTGATGAGAGCTGCTTTCCTCTACAAGAACCTCCACCATTGTCCTGAGTTGCAGAGCTGTGCACAGATGGGACACACATGCTGCTGCATATTCCTTACATCACCTTTCCTGCCACCATTGGCGTCATAACAGGCTACAGGCTGCCTGCTTGCATCAATGCTTCCAACTCACTCACTTAAGCACACGCCCAGAGAAGGATGTTGCCACTGATGAGTGTTGCTATGAGTGCTGTAGTTTGTGCTACAGTAAAATGTATGGCTATTGATGATGTTTCTATGAACAAGCATCGACAATCGTCCTGACAACAACTCAACACCGCAACTCTACCCTACCACTGTAGTGGTCATCAAACCCAGGCCTCTATGTATTATGTATGTTTTAGGATAAGTAATGGTTGGCTACACTAGAGGGTTGAATTCTCATAAAATGGTGATTTATTCACCTGAAAAGCATAAAATGAAAAGAAGTGGTGGCCCGAAAAAAGTAAGCAAATCAAGAAGAAACAAATAATAAATTAACTGCAGTTAAGATTACATAAATCAGATACAAATGTAAATAGATTCCCACAATTCAACTAACTATCTAAGATGCGAGTATCAGAAAATTCCATATTGCATTAACTATTCCTTAATCAATAGCTAACTCACAGGTGGCTTACAGATCGTTAATAAGATAAACACCTATCAGCAGTCATGGAATCTTTCAGGCTAACCCATAGTAAATCTCAACAGCAGTCACAATATTTCTAAGTCTGATGTTGCACTTCACCATACGCTCGCAAAGGTTCAGTGCCGATTCATTGACAAATTCTCAGTTCAACTCAGTAGCGAATTTTACTAACTCCTGGCAAATATTAGAGTACAATGTGGCCACTTGTCACCAAAATTCTATTGTTTCACTACATCAAATCCTCCCAGACAGACATAAGTTACTTCCACACTGGCTTCGAACAGAATGACTTCGAATGGCCATTTGCACCCACTCATTTACCTTTTTTTAGCCCAGCCAAATAAATAAAATGAATAAATTGGACCACCATTTAAAATATGTGAAACTTACAGATTAATATTTACATGCTGAGAGGAATGTCTCTCTCCACTGAGCCTTCTCAGATAACACATGATACTTGAATTCTAATAGTTTCGTCATAAATAGTTTAAATACAAATTATTCACACATACACTCAACATCTACAACAAAGAAAACATCGCAAATGAACAATTAACAATAAATTTTGCCTTCTCACACAAAGTGTCTTTTTGATCTCTTTTCAGTAGTCACATTTGGTTTTACATAATTAATATTTGTATTAATGGTCAAATGAAAATTTAATTAATTAACTGACAAATCTATCTACAAACTATACAATAGTGTACTGAAATACGGGGAATGGTTTAAGGTACAACATGCTATGTTCATCATGGGTATATGTATGTATGAACTCCTGTTCTTGCACTTTTCATAATTTACAGTAATTAAGTCATGATATAACTCAGTCTGTATTATAGGTGATTAAGTGTGGCACTCAATGATAATAGTTGGCATCCTCAACATTCGTCTAGCACACTGCTGTAATTATCACTGAAATTGTTTAAATACATTAATGTCCAAATGTTCAACCCTGCAATCGTCTAACACAGTGATCTAATTATGCTCAAAATGTTTAAGGATATTAATTTCCATGTTCTGTTCAGGTCTATCTGACTCTAAATAGTTATAAATATCGTTTCTCATTATTTAAATACCAAAATAAGTTTATGAAGTTCGGTGACTTTGTCTGAAAATGTGCGAGCAGTATGTGTCTGAAATTTTTAAAAAAATTTTATAGTTTGGTCATAAACCATCAAAGTGACATACATAATAACTGCATCAGAATGATCTGACGTAAGTATGACCACTCTGATGTGAAATATGTCTTAGTTTTATGTTATACTTTTTGACATCAGTTAACTCAAGCACCTGGCAATGGTCATTAACCTAGGAATATGAATAACACATTCGTCTATGAGAGATAAAGCTATCAGTTCAGGACTAGGAAGCACCATACGGGGGTAGATTATGTGGTTGAATTTGAGAAAGTTATGAATGACGTGCCTAATTCTGCAACGGAAATGCCACCAGAACAATTAATAGATGACTTGGTGATCAATAACATGAAAAACATCATAATTGCTAAACCTCAGGGGGCAATAGCGTTATTTGTATTGCTAGATAACTGACGATTACCAGGTGCCTGAGTTAACTGATAGCATGCTTCTAATTTTCTTTTCATGCTGTTAGTTCTTCCCCTTCTTTCATTCAGAAATTTTCCATCTCCTTTAACATTCTTCACTATCAAGGTTAAAATGAGCAAACTTTCTTACACTGAATGTGACGACACAGAAATAAGCTAGACAGAAACAAAGCAACCCAGCAGAATAAACATCTGCATAGCATGGATAAAAATGGGCATTTACTGGAATTATATGGACAGGCAGCAATAGCACACAGTATACAGTTACAAGACACCAGGACCATATTAATGCTCATAACAAAAACATATTATGAAGTATGTAGTGGAACAATTTTAAATATTGGCGATAATGATACATAAATCTTTATGTCTGAAAATATTTTAAGACTAGGAAAGCAAGAAGTTGGCTGTTATATATAACACAGATTGTAAGGGTACACTACCCTTACATAGTATCGATCATACACTCTATGCAACGATCTTAAACTAAAGCAAAGACAGCAGTGCAGTCAACAATGTGCGAGTAGGTCAGCGAGAGTAAAGTGCTGAAGTCCGTGAGTGGAAGTTGGATGTGTGAGAGGCTAGAGATGAGTGCTCGATAACGAGACTGGAGATGTGTGGCAGAATGTAGGCCTAATGGCACACAGTATGTGATTTTTGCCCAGTGCTCCATGTCAACGTGAAGAAATTCAAGCAAGCGTGGGTAAATGGCAGGAGTAACTATGAGGAGTCTCGGGAGCTCGCCCTGGAGGAGGCAAGGTTCCTCTGAGTTAGCGACTCTAAGTTCCTATTCACCAACCAGGAGCTGTTGCCCACGTTCCTGCATTGGACTCTGGACGCCACCAAGGGGAGAAGGAGGACGGCAGCGCACAGAGCCATGGTGCGAGAGTAAGTGGCAGCCCTTGAGTGTGTCAACAGGCACAATGCGAGCAGCGCCATCCACCAGCGGTAGAGTCGCTGCTGGAGGTCCCCCCCCCCCCCTCTTCGCCAGGGCTGGAATTCCCACCACCAACACCCGCAGTCGATGAGGCAATCTGGAGATACCTCGGAGGGGCTGCCATACTCTGCTACACGGTTCTCGTCCCTGGATGACATTGTGCACCTTCATGTACGCCGTCATTGGTGTTTGCAGCCAGGCTGCATCGGGGGGTCCCCTTACTATCGGCTCTGAGGTGAGGAGGCGCCACGCCCACCATCCGAGTGGCTGCCAGGTGGTGACCCTCTGCTCTCGAAGTGGAAGCGGAGCCAGTGGAAATACGTAAGGTGCCAGGATGCCTTTAGGAGGAACCGTGCGCATTGCGTACATGACCCCTGGATGACATCATGCTGCAGCCGCCATCGAACATCCCTGGGCTGGTGGACTCCTAGCGTAACCTCTTCATGACAGAGCCACTCTCCACCACTGTCTCCATCCCTCAACAGCTGCGCCTGTGGAGTCCAATCACTGCTGAGGATGTGAAGGCCGCTTTGCCACCTAGAGGCTGCCCCTGACGGCCTCTCGCCAGTGCATCTGCGCTGCCTACCCATGGAGGTCACCACAAAACTACTGAACTTCTTCCTCCTCTCCCATAAGTTCCCCTCTTCCCTCCTTCAAGCCAGGACTTCCTTGCTGCCCAAGACTACCTCCCCAGCATCCCCGTTAACTTTCGGCCGTTCACCATCTGCTCGGTGTTAGCCACAGCCTTCCTTAAGGTACTGGCGATTCGCCTTATGCAGATGTGTGCTGTGGACAAAAGTCTCTAGGCGTTCATCCCCTGGATGGGATGCTGGAGGATACTTTCATCCTCGACCGGGTTCTTGTCGGCGTTGTCGTTCTGTCTTTGTGGCTTTCCTCAATGTGTCTAAGGTGTTTGATTCGTTGGACCATGCACGTGGGTGAGACCTTCCGCTATCTGGTACTGCAGTTCTCCTCTTTGGGCTGGTGCCTGTTCCATCCAAGGTGCCACATCGAGAAGTGGCCCAGTACCTTGGCCCCTGGGGGTGCTACCTGTGGCAGACTATGTTGAAGGAGTAGCTAGCTGTCACCACGCTGGCGCCACTGAAGCTGCAGCAGTGGCTGTATGCGTTTTGTGATGTGTTTCTCCTGGGCCTGTACTATGGCCTCGCCTTGAGCCACAATTGCATTGGTGCCCTCAAGGCCATGGACATCTGTGTTCACGCTGCGGTTTGGAGATCGTTCTGTCTCCCAGCAGACACTCCTCTGGGCTATTTCCATGTTCCTATAGCCCAGGGAGCCCCGGAATCTCATCTGCCCGTTGGATGGGGCCGACTCTGAGGTGGAACACACTCCTTGCCTTGCTGCAGCTCGAGCCCTCTGCCACCAACATGGATCTGGGAGGGTGCAATATGAGGTGGCGGTGCTGGAGTGGTGTCTAATGTGGGAAGACCATCTGCTGAAGATGGCTGCACAAGTCGGCGAGTTGTGGGCTGTATGCCTGCATGTTACTTTCGACAGGGCTGCCTTGTTGTCGTCAGCCAGGACACCAGGTCAACACCGCTGGATCGAAGACACCAGTCTCTTCCTGTTGGTCCACGACTACATGGCATGTATTCGCACCGACATTAACGTCCTGCCCTCAAGAGCTTGCAGGAGTTGCGGCTGTGACAGGGAGAAGAAGTGTCGAGCGAGGTGCAACGCCATCGAGAATGAAAACCACGTTGTCCAGGGCTGTGGGCTTACCAGCAGGGCCCGTGTGCAGTGGTACGATGCTGTCGTGAAGTACGTTGCATGCAGGCTGGCTCAGTGGGGGTCTGACATCTCCATCCAGCCCCACATCTGCACACAGAGGGAGTCCGCAAGCCTGACATGTGGCGGCGAAGGACAGCATGGGGCATGTCATTGGTCATCGGTGCGCAGATCGTCGGCAGCCACCTCAACACCGACTGGCGTAACTGGCAGAAGGCAGCCAAGTATGACATCCCGTCGGTCAGGTGTGCGGTAGGCGCTCTCCGACCAACAGCCGACAGCTTTGAGTTTTCAACCATGACGATGAACTGGTGGGGACAGGTGCTGTATGGAACCTCCTAGATCTTGGGCCTATTCAAATGAATGACAGCCATTAGGCCGATGTACAGAGAGGGCATGGGTCAGGGATCCGGTTTTTAGTGTTTAGTTTGCCCTGACTCATGGGTCTGCAATAATCCAGGAGCAATATCGGCATTATTCCTCTAAATTTATTTTTCTCTGTTTTGAAAATTAGTGTAATATACTTTGTGTTTAGCATTCTGGTGCACAAATTGTAAGAGTGTACTCTTGTGTTATTCACAATGTATCTGTTTTGATATTGTGAATAAAGCCAGCTGTAAAAGCTACTGTGAGCTAGGTGCAATCAGTTTTAAACATTCTGTGCCATCAAGTAAGCATTGTAAAGTGCTTGAGTTAGAGTCACATCCATAAACAATAACAGGTGTGCATGGAGCAAGTGTTGTGTTTACTACAGACTGATTGATGTGTGTGCAGTGTGTTTTGTTCCCTCACTACCGTAATCCCCTTTTGTGTTTGAATGCTGGCGAGCCGACATGGAGCCACCGACGTGAAGCGATACGCGCCCAACGTGGTCGTCACCTGTTGCTACTGCAGCAGGATCTCCCAAACCCTAGGAGGGCCTAGCACACAGTGCGACCTTCGCTTGTTCCAGCGCTGCGCTAGCTTGTAAGGTTGGTGAGCTATGTTTGTTTGCAGAACCGTGGAATGCTGATGTCAGCAGACATCTGATCAACAAGCTTCATGGCGCGGTAGTCGCTGTTATGATGCTGTTAGGACATTTCCATCAATTTGCGGAGACAACGAGTCTACAGTCCCAAGCGGCTTTGATGCCACAGCCCCATAATTTATCGAAAGCTACGAACACGTGTTTTGCATTGGGTCACATAGGAAAGTAAAAAAGCAGAGTAACCAGTGAAAGTGTTGTTGTGGTGGTGTATCCCCTGCGGTGTTCATGCCACAGCCCAGTGCGTCGTGAACCACTGTATTTGCGTATGATTTACGAGTCAACATATAGGCAGGGACCTAAAGCAGAGTAATTAGATAAATGATTTATAACAAGAGTATGAAGTGCTACATGAAAAAGTGTTTTCCAATGTGATGATTCTTTTATGGATTACTTTCCAAGGTAGGTGCTTTTTGTCAAATTTCTTGTATTTATAACCCTGTATCCTGTGTGTCAGAATCCAACAGAATCATATTTTCAAAATATGCTGCCACTATGAGTGTAAAATTATGTGGGGTAGTAACAGAATATTTTCCTGTCAATATTGTGTAATAGTTAAGAGTTGACTGTTTATTATCTTGTTTACTTTTGGATCACATTTATTTGGTTAGGCCTATGTCTCTATTCATTCAATACAGTGACAATATAATTATTAGTATTCAATTCATCATGATAAATTGCATGAACAGTCATCGCTAATAGACAATTGTTGTGTATCACATTTAGCCATGCTATTTCAGTGGGACGTTACAGCATTGGGTTTCATATTTCCATGTTATTTCAGTGAGATTATGCAGTATGCACAAGCATTTGTGATTAACTTGACCTATCTTGTTCCTAATTAGTGATTGATTGAATGAGCTAATGATATACTTTGACTTTAATGCAGTGTAATTAAGTGATACTAACTTTCATTTCTTAAACGCCATTTGCCATATATAAATATAAACAAATATTGTAAACATAGACTCAAATGAGAATTATTCTTAATGAAATGAGTTTCTGCTTTGATAAGTATATAGTTTCGACTAATTATTATAATTTAGTAATTTTAAATTTTACATGTTTCCCTTTTTTCTCTTTCTACATATTTTTTAACTGTAATATTCAAATCTGATGTCACCATTATATTTTATCATATTAATATGTTATTTTGGTAGTGATATGTAAGGTTACAGTACCCTTACATAGTATCAATCATACTCTCTACACTGTAATCATAACTAAAGCAAAGATGGCAGTGCAGTCAACAATGTGCGAGTGGATGAGCGAGAGTTGAGTATTGGAGTCCATGAGTGGATCAGGTGCACGAGAGGCTAGAGACGGTTGCTCAGTAATGATGCCAGAGATGTGTGGCAGAATGTAGGTGTAATGGTACACAGTATTTGATTTCTGTTGAGTGTTTATAAATGTTGGTTTACAAAATGGTGTTTTAATTAATAAAATCTAATATTTGAAAAAGGACATGTTATCAAATAGTAGTTTTTATTTGATTTCACAAGAACAGGAGAGCACGACAATGAGTTTAAGGCAAAATTAATTAAATATAATTTCATCTTCAGCATATGCAAATAATAAAGTTCGATGCGAAACTGGGGAGAGGTTATAAGATGAAATAACGCAAAATAAATAAGTTGAAGACTGCAGACGAAGAGGACAACACTAAACCAGGCAAGTGAATACAACAATGTACAATAGAAGAAATTCTGGTGTCAAAATTAATGTAAATTACTAAATGTTGTCTTGAGGTGATGTACAGATTGTACCAGAATAGACACATTGTTACTCTTTAGTATGAACAGAAATGGTAACATGCTTCCCGCTGTAATGACTTATGGTACAGTGATAGGCTAGGAATAGTCCTGTCAAGAGGTTTATGGTAAATGGAGAGTGTGGAGTCCTGCCCACTCGTCTCTTCTAGAGTGCCTAAAGGATGCTGCTTTCTCGGATAGCTATACAACAATTCAAGCAAATTACATTAATAGTTTTTATTACAATAAAGCAGATTGACAATACTTAACTTCTGTTTACAGGAGTGTCGCAAGCGATGGGCGACATGCTAATAATAAATGTATTTCGCTATATACAATGTCCATACAAGTAATGGATATGGATCACAAATAACTGTGCTGCTAGTGCCTCTGCTAGAGTGTGTCTTCTACTGTCCCCGAGGCTGACACGAGCGGCTCTTATATTCTCTTCTGTTTTGGTGACATCCTAGTCAACATGCTATTGGCTGAAGTCGTCTCACAGCCTTCTCTGTTCTTGTATTCTTCATCTTCGTGTTACACTGGAACAGAGAATTTTGGTTGTCAGGCGATAGGAAAATCTGCCAATTATTTGCAAAGAGTGAAGAGAGGAAAATTGAGAGCCATAGACGAGGCGACAGAAAAGTCGGCCATTGTTATTAGGCAACAGGAAAGTCAGTCAATCATTTGTGTATAGTGAGGGAGCAAAGGCAAAAGGCGACATTAAGTAGAATTAATGGACGAAGCACTTTCTGCCAACTGTTTAGTGAAGCACAAGTGAGTAGACTTATTGTCTATATAAGATACAACATGCACATGGAAATCTCATAAAAGACATAAACATAGTAAATAAGTTTTAAATAGAAGGCCACGTAATATGAAGGATAGAGAGTAATTATAGATTTAAAGATGCAAGGAATTTGGAATAAAGGTCTAGCTACGAATAGGGTAATTATCCCTACACATTACAAAGTCACTTAATGCTCGTATATGAAAGTCAGTAGAAAATAGACAGTCATTACATCACTAGAGTTTCACTGCATATTTTTGTATGAACAATGACACTCAAATGTAGAAGGATTGGTACCTCATACTATGGAATAAGCAACGAATTGGTAAATGAGTGTTTGTGGATTATGCTTGAAACAAGATTCTGAAATGTTCTCTCAGTGTATCTGTGAACTACAACTGTAAGCATCCACAGGTAAGATTTAAAGACGCTGGCTAGTGGTGTGAAACTTTATTGAAGCAGGTCAGTAGTAATAGATGGCGTGAGCAAACACAGAGCTCTTAAAGAGTGCAGAGGGCAATGTCCAAGCTGTGTGTAGCTACAGCTGTGACCAAAACAAAAACATTGATGCACCACTGTTGTAGCATGATGTAAACAGTGGCCAACCTAGAATCAAAACAAAACATTATGTATTATGTATTTATATTATAACAGTGTATGAAAACATTTTTATTTAAGATTTGTTTAAAATTATTAGGAAACTAATTTAAGGCATTTTGAATTATTTCATGGAATTGTACTGGAGCTGTATGCTGAGGTTGGCGATGAGACAGTGAACTGACAGCTGTTGAACTCAGTGCCAGTTTGGAAAGTCAGGAGTTTCACAATGCAAGACAACATCATGCACAACAGAATTATCAATATCCATAACCATGTGAAGTGGACGTCTTTATGACACATTCAAATATAATTAAACGCAGAATTGCATGGTGGGGAAAAGTGTAAAGTGTAAAGAATGTTTCGTCGAACTGAAAGGATGGTGATGCGCCGATAGTAGTTGAAAAGCAGTGCAACTTTTTACGACGAATAATTGGTCAATTTAAAAGAACAGCAAGGTGACAAAAGTGAATAACAATGGAAAATCTTTATGAGACATATTTTGTTGAATTCAATGGACAGCAATGCGCTGACAATAGCTTAACAGCAGTATAAAATTTCTGACTGATTGACTCTTGGCTAGGAGATAGTAAACTGCTATAGAGTAGTCTATCAGAAATGATAGATTATAAGTTAAAGAAAGACTACCCGGGTTCGATTCCCGGCGGGGTCAGGGATTTTCTCTGCCTCGTGATGGCTGGGTGTTGTGTGCTGTCCTTAGGTTAGTTAGGTTTAAGTAGTTCTAAGTTCTAGGGGACTTATGACCACAGCAGTTGAGTCCCATAGTGCTCAGAGCCATTTGAACCATTTGAAAGACTATCAACAAATAAAGGTGCTGAATAATGCTACTTTGAAAATCTTTACTATGAGGGCATTTCGATAAGTAAAGATAGAATGGCTCCATTTATTTAGAAAACGTCAGTTACATCTTATTAACTGGATTATTTGTTATTTTTCGACATAATCACCCCCATTATCTGAACATTTGTTAAGTCAGTGCACAAGCTTTTGTATCCCACAGTCATAGAAGGCTGCCGCCTGTTGTCGGAACCATATTTCAATTTCATCTTTGATCTCTTCATCGTCGTGGAATGATTTTTCACCAAGATGTGACTTCAGGTAATGGAAGACATGGAAGTCGGTGGGCGCAAGGTCCGGGCTGTATGGCGGATGCTCCAACATGTTCCATTTGAATTGTTTGATTTCCAACATGTCCCATTTGAATTGTTTGAGTAGTCCTTTGGTTATTACGACCACTGTGTGAGGCCGAGCGTTGTCATGAAGCAAGTGGACTCCACTTGTCAGCATTCCCCTGCGTTTGTTTTGTATTGCCCTTCGAAGACGTTTCAAAGTCTGGCAATATGCAGCAGCATTAATTGTCGTTCCAGGAGGCATAAATACCAACAGAAGAATGCCTTGTCTGCCCCAAAAAACATGATTTTCTTCGCTGAAACCGACGTTTTGCATTTCTTGGCTTTTGGTGAATTCGGATGGCGCCATTGCATTGATTGTTGCCTGGATTCAGGTGTATGGTGATAAACCCACGTCTTGTCACCGGTTACAAAAAATGGTTCAAATGGCTCTGAGCACTATGGGACTCAACTGCTGTGGTCATTAGTTCCCTAGAACTTAGAACTAGTTAAACCTAACTAACCTAAGGACATCACACACATCCTTGCCCGAGGCAGGATTCGAACCTGCGACCGTAGCGGTCACGCGGTTCCAGACTGCAGCGCCTAGAACCGCACGGCCACTTCGGCTGCCCACCGGTTACAATGCGATCAAGGAACTCATCACCTGCTTCAGCATAGCGTGTGAGGAAGTCGAGTGCAAAGCCCATCCTTTTCTTCTTGTGTTCTTCCGTTAACAGTTTTGGAACCCAGCGCCAACACAATTTCCTGTACCCTAACTTGACAGTCACAACGTCGTAAAGAGTTGTCATTGATATGTCTGGTATGATCTGAAGAAATTCTTTCAATATGAGAGGTCTATTTGCACGAATTGCTTCCTCCGTTCTCCAAAGAAGGGCATCAGAGATTACAGATGGCCGACCTGTTCTTTGTTCGTCATGAACATCGGTCCTACCTTCTGAGAAATGACGACGCCATTTCGTTACATTTTGTCGATTCATATCCCTATAAACAGGAACAATTTCGTGGTGGATATCCGCTTGTCGCTGACCTTTTGCCTGAAGATAACGTATGACGGAGCGCAGTTCGCATTTGGCGGGATTCTGAATCGGCGCAGCCATTTTAAACACGACCTACTCCAACCAGAAGCAACGTTCAACTGCTGAACGACCGCGAGGAGAAGGCTAACGGTTCAAGGTTAACACCAGTGTTATCAACTTGCTCGCCAAAACTCTTCTGTTCGTCTGGCGTACGGTGTATCTTTACTTTCCGAAATACCCTCATATTTAAAAATAATGCAACTAGTATAGAAAGTGTAACTAAAGATTAATGATTTTAGGGATTTAAGGATGTACACAAATTAAATTAGGGTAACAAATAGTTTTATTCTAATCGTAAAATAATTGAGTCTATGTTTGTATAACTTAATTTATGATTTGAGAATGAAAAATACAAAGCAGATCCAAGTTTGGAAAAACAATAACGAATCACAATTATAATGGGACTGTATGGCTCTTGACAGATGATAGCTGAAAAATTTGTAAAAATTTGAGTAAAAATTTTTCTTATTTCCAAAATTGATTCTTGTCTGCGAGAACATCCCATTTTTAGAAATCTCAGAAGGAGGAGGATGTGTAATATTTCTGGCTTTGCATCCATTATATTCAGCTGCTAGAAGATCTTCTTAGAGCAGTTGAGAAGACAGCAGTGGGAAGCTGACGCAATGTGCTGTGAGGTACTGATGACAGACGATTTGTTCATCGTGGGTATCATGAGAAACACCACCTAAATTGTGGTCCTTCTCTGTGATTGGCTGTTGCTTTCGGAAGTTGCGCACCAAAGTGATAAACTTCTGTTCTTAACATTAGAAAAACTAAT
This sequence comes from Schistocerca nitens, assembly GCF_023898315.1. Classification (NCBI taxonomy): domain Eukaryota; kingdom Metazoa; phylum Arthropoda; class Insecta; order Orthoptera; family Acrididae; genus Schistocerca; species Schistocerca nitens. The sequence continues at coordinate 390,187,253 of NC_064617.1, forward strand.
CAGTGAATTTACTTGCATTTCATATGAAAGCATATCTCAAAGCCTGGGTATCATTCGATAGTTTCAAAAGTGTTAATTGCCAGTAGAATCACAAACAACTGCTAAACGAAAAGGCAGACAAAGCACTTTGGAGATCTTCGAATCGCGCCTGACCTGGACGATAAGCAGAGTTGTTGGCTGTAAGGCAGAGCTGGTTAGGCAGTCTCGGAAGGCAGACATATGGTCTGCCTTGGTCGGTATCGCTTAAGGACCTAATTAGCAAGCTCTGGTTATTTGGATATATGATGACGAACAATCTGATAGTAATTACGAAAATACACAGTTCACTGGCTTTTTTTTAATTTCATATAAAAGTGTGAAGAAAGGAAATTATTTGTGATTCATAAAGTGGTATATAATTGTGCAGTTTCTCATATTCTGCTAATAGAAAGCGATTAGCGACCTGTATAAACGAACTACCTGAAAATTTAATTATTCATACAATGTCAATGCCTCGTTAATAGATTATTACAGCCTCAAGACAACGGATTCACGGCCTACGTGTTGTTTTTGCGCAGGGGACAACTATAGAGAACTGCAGATTGGTAAACATTAATTAGAACTTACACATTCCACTCATGGCAATGGAAGCAAACAGGCTCCTCACATGTAATGCCATATTAGTACAAATGAGATCAATGCTACATCATTTGTGGTAACACAGAGGAGGTTCGAGGGAGAGAAATTTTCGAGGGAAGTATACACTTATATATCTCCCTCTCTCTATCTCTCTCTTTGAACTTGCTATAATTACCAATCCTTTTTACGGAGTAGGAAAACCATTGGCATTCAATAAAGATTCCAGACGTCTCGAAATGGATAAAAATCGGTCCTGTGTTGTTTCAGAGGGTGTCGTGTACCATTCTTCCCGTAAAATAGTGGTATATTCGAGAAACAATGATGGAGGTGGATAGCAACCAAGCACCCTAAAAAGTAGACCATGAAGGCTCAATAACAATGAGATCTAGCGACTATGGTGGCCAGAGGAGATGCGACAATTCATTCTCAGTTTTAGTTTAGTTTTAGGTATGTCATGTTCATCCCAATATCAGTCTTCAATTATGCGATTTGTGTAAACAGGGCCCAGCATCTTGGAACACAGAATCACCATCAGGGCATAAACAATGAACCGTGGGATGGATTTAATCAGCCAAAATGGTCACATAATCCATGGCAGTAAAGCGACTTGCAAAGTAACTGTGAGACCTATAGAATAGAATGATATGGCTGCCCGAATTATTACCGAGCCTTGCCGTGTTTCACTCTTGGAACGTAAACGTGGACAACAATTGGTAACAGCGTGAGACAAGACTCATCCGACCAAATGACATTCTTATATTGCTCCATCGTCCACGTTTTATGGTCTGAGACCACGTTTTCCTGTTAATGACATTTTCATCACTGATTTTAGCGTTTTCGGAATTCCAGCTCGCCTTGCATTTCCCTGCTTCTGGAGCTCCCTCGGTGTCGTTTTGATGCTGACAGGGTTTTCGAATGTGACATACAGTTCTTCAGTGACTTTTACAGTTCTCATCCTCTTATTTTTTGTCACTATCCTCTTCAATGAGACCGTCCTTCACAATAATTCAACACACACTTCCATCAGCATTGTGACTGAGCGAAAAATATTTTTTACGATGTGTTCAATGAACGAGATGTCTGTGTCAGTGAAGGAAGAGTCTAGCAGCTATATTAGATGTAATCATGCAGCTGAGGACTGTGTCCATAGCTACGTGCACTATGCTTGGAAAGCAATGATGCTGCACAAATGCATGAAGAAGATGAATAATATTCATGAAATAATGAAGATGCATCAGGATGGGGGTAAATTACACTTCGCAACTCATGCTGCTAAATGCTTGTGCTGGAACTTTAGACCATTCGAGAGAAGTCCAGTCAGTCTTCTGAAGCGCAAGGGGCAAGTTGCTCATCTGCTCCAGCTTAAGCATCCATGTGTACAATTCTGGAGATGCTGGTGATGAGCAGAGATGATTTTAATATGTGTATTACGTGCAAGCACATAGCTGAGGACTGCATCCACAACGCCCTAAACAAAGATTGGAAAGGAGAGATAATGGATAAGCATAAGAAGAAGAAGAATACTATTCAGCGAATAATGGTGATGCAGTGGGATGAGGTGAAGATGCATTTTACAACTCATGGAGGTTACTACTTCTGCTGTAACTGTCTACCACTTTTGAAATGCTCCATCAATACGTCTACAAGACGAATGTCTGTGACAACTCAGACTGAGTGACGAAGTTTACTACCACCACAGGTCCCTTGAAACTGGTCTTACCCCCCTCCAACAGCATCTGAAAATTGGTGGGGGTGAATAGGAGCTCAGAAACACCACACCCGGTCATGTGATCACTACATCGAGTATGTAGGCTAGATGCAGCAGATCACCAGTCTCTGAAAGAAGAAGAACCATGTAGTGTCACCAGCAGCAGTTGAGTGTAGCACACCACAACAGCAGAATGGGAAGAAACATGAAAGTGTGTATATATATATATATATATATATACACTCCTGGAAATGGAAAAAAGAACACATTGACACCGGTGTGTCAGACCCACCATACTTGCTCCGGACACTGCGAGAGAGCTGTACAAGCAATGATCACACGCACGGCACAGCGGACACACCAGGAACCGCGGTGTTGGCCGTCGCATGGCGCTAGCTGCGCAGCATTTGTGCACCGCCGCCGTCAGTGTCAGCCAGTTTGCCGTGGCATACGGAGCTCCATCGCAGTCTTTAACACTGGTAGCATGCCGCGACAGCGTGGACGTGAGCCGTATGTGCAGTTGACGGACTTTGAGCGAGGGCGTATAGTGGGCATGCGGGAGGCCGGGTGGACGTACCGCCGAATTGCTCAACACGTGGGGCGTGAGGTCTCCACAGTACATCGATGTTGTCGCCAGTGGTCGGCGGAAGGTGCACGTGCCCGTCGACCTGGGACCGGACCGCAGCGACGCACGGATGCACGCCAAGACCGTAGGATCCTACGCAGTGCCGTAGGGGACCGCACCGCCACTTCCCAGCAAATTAGGGACACTGTTGCTCCTGGGGTATCGGCGAGGACCATTCGCAACCGTCTCCATGAAGCTGGGCTACGGTCCCGCACACCGTTAGGCCGTCTTCCGCTCACGCCCCAACATCGTGCAGCCCGCCTCCAGTGGTGTCGCGACAGGCGTGAATGGAGGGACGAATGGAGACGTGTCGTCTTCAGCGATGAGAGTCGCTTCTGCCTTGGTGCCAATGATGGTCGTATGCGTGTTTGGCGCCGTGCAGGTGAGCGCCACAATCAGGACTGCATACGACCGAGGCACACAGGACCAACACCCGGCATCATGGTGTGGGGAGCGATCTCCTACACTGGCCGTACACCACTGGTGATCGTCGAGGGGACACTGAATAGTGCACGGTACATCCAAACCGTCATCGAACCCATCGTTCTACCATTCCTAGACCGGCAAGGGAACTTGCTGTTCCAACAGGACAATGCACGTCCGCATGTATCCCGTGCCACCCAACGTGCTCTAGAAGGTGTAAGTCAACTACCCTGGCCAGCAAGATCTCCGGATCTGTCCCCCATTGAGCATGTTTGGGACTGGATGAAGCGTCGTCTCACGCGGTCTGCACGTCCAGCACGAACGCTGGTCCAACTGAGGCGCCAGGTGGAAATGGCATGGCAAGCCGTTCCACAGGACTACATCCAGCATCTCTACGATCGTCTCCATGGGAGAATAGCAGCCTGCATTGCTGCGAAAGGTGGATATACACTGTACTAGTGCCGACATTGTGCATGCTCTGTTGCCTGTGTCTATGTGCCTGTGGTTCTGTCATTGTGATCATGTGATGTATCTGACCCCAGGAATGTGTCAATAAAGTTTCCCCTTCCCGGGACAATGAATTCACGGTGTTCTTATTTCAATTTCCAGGAGTGTATATATATATATATATATATATATATATATATATATATATATATATATATCTGTGTGTGTGTGTGTGTGTGTCTTTGTATATATTCATTGCAGTTCCATTTTTTTCCTTCGTTCAGCTACATTTTCTTTGTCTCTGTGGAAGCTTATTGCTTCTTCTTTTTTGTTCAGCTGTGATCTCCCATGCGACCAGACCAGCAGCATTAATGACCATTGGCTTGTCGGGTCCTGCAGTGATCTCTGATGTATCAGGACAAGCTTCGCCATCAGCATCAGCACCATGGGATCCTGTTGTACACCTGGTCAGCGTGCTGTAGCTGAACAATGAAGTGCTGTTGTCTATGCTACTCAGTGGTGAATACACCCAGGCTGTCCCTGACTCGAAAAAGAGTGCAGGTGGTACTACCCTTCATGGTACAGATCAGTACTGGCTGCCAACATATGAGCCATCACAAAAGATTCCAATACCACTGTAAGAAGAACGATGTGTAGATATTGTAGGTGAGAAGCTACTACTTCCACCTAGCGCTCTAATAATTTACACTTCAACATACAATTTAACGTTTACAGGTTCAAAACGTTTAAGTATCGGTATACTAGCACCTCTAGAAGCCAGTGACTCGTGTGTTGTTACAAATTGAAAATGTACCTAAAACTGTTAAAGTGGAGTTTACTGAGCACAGATGGGATGAAATGGAATGCACAGAATCCTATATCAGTCGGCAGATAACCATCGAGTATTATCCAGCGTGAACCCCACCATACATTAGCTGTGGTGCTCTAACTCTCTCAATTACAACAGTATATGATGACTCAGCACTCTGTGTGAAATCAGGGAACACAATCATTTATCTGCAACACTCTACCATTACAAACATGTTCGACCTAGGTATGCCATTATTCTATATGTTATAAAGACTGAACAGATGGCTACATTGTGTTAAAAGTGTGTATAAAGACACTGTAGGCTATCTCTGAGTGAATAGTGTGCATGCTGGTGATTTACACCAGTGTGTCAATACAGTGCCAAAAGAAACTAAAGGACAACAAATAAGTCTGAGAGAAACTCAAGCTGAATTCAATATCATTTTTTGTTAAATTCTGTACAGGAGTGAAAGTGAAGAAAAACTTGCTGTATTTTCAGATGTATTGCATCCAAAGTATGAGTTCTGAATATATATATATATATATATATATATATATATATATATATATATATATATATATATATATATATATCGCAAATCCTTTGCATTATTTCTTACTTCATAACTCTCTTATTATAATGTAGCAATGGTACACATACTTTTATTATTGCAAGTGTTCAATTTTCTATGAAAGCCCATTGCATACCAAAACCTGATATAGTCAGTATCATGGCAGGGAAGGTGAAGCATCAAGACTTTTTTGTAAGAGGCTAGTCCTGTGATGGTGTGGAAGAAGACCAGAAGAAGAAGAAGAATGGGATACTCCTTCCTGACAACATAAGAGCTATAATTATGGGTCAAACCAACTGTGGCAAGACTGTTTTCATGTCACTACTAACACACCCAGATGAAGTCCGCTTTGAGCATTCATGTGTATTTTCAAAAACATTATTGCAAAAGATAATGCAAGGTGTACATGATGTAAAGTACATGATATTCAGTCAAAGCAGGTTAATCCTGCCTCCAGGAAAAGTTAAGCTGAACACAGTGTTCATATTTGACAATGTCACTATGGAAAACCAAGGTCAAATTCTACGATACTTCTGTTTTGGTCACCATATGGACATTGACTTATTTCATTTGAGTCACAAATACTCCAGAACTCTGAAACAGTTGGTGAGGGATCTGTTTATCTGTTTATAACTTCCAGGCAAGACAATTTGAATCTAAAACACATTTACTAGGCGCTTGTAGGAATCGACATATCATTCAATGATTTAGTAAAGATATACACAGGTTGCTAGAATCACACAGTACACATTTTTTGTTATTGATAAATTAAGAAAATTGAATGATGGTAGATACAGATGGAACTTCTAGGCATTCTTACATCAATAGCTAAGTAAAAAGTGAGGAGTATGTTAGTATACATCATACCATGGACAAGGTCGCACGTATGTCAGGCACTCAGCCCAAGAGGATAGTTATGCATAGAAAGAGAATGCATCTGTAGATAGATGGAAAATTTCAGTCTCTCGAACATAAAGTTCCATACACTTCTGAGACTGATCAATAAATAAGATGCTAGGGTTAAGGAAGTAAAGATGCACATGTGCTTCATTCTGAGAAAGAAGGTAGATGATGACTTAGCAATAAAGGTTGATGGAATTGAAAAGCAAGTACATGATTTAACTGTAAAGGTTGAGTGAAATGTATATAAGGTGAAGTCTGTCAAGCAGCCTGCTTAGTACGAGATGTCAACAAAGCATAATGTCATCGCTGTATGAAAGACTGTTTGAGAAACATTACAGTTGCCAAGAATAGGACATTTGGATCGAGATCAGACACTATGAAAAACGTTTAAACCAGTTACTGAATCGCTCAATGAACTCTCAGCAAAATTGACGGTTTCATAAACCATCACAGAGGTGTTAGGATACAAAAAAATCGCTGTCAGTGATAGAAAAACACACATGTTGGACATGCAACCTTTAACTTCAAATGAAAAAACAATACAGATAGAGGATAGGGAATTTCAAAGAACACCAGTTGTACTGAACATCATTTTCCTAAAACCCTCAAAAACAATAAAAGTTTCTCCTAAGGATCTGGAGATATACGGCAAAATACTACAATTGACTGCTGTACACAGGAAAGCAGATAATCAACGCAGCTCGAAATACAGAGACATTATAAAAACATCATTATTAGATGGTTGGTATAGCAGTGGTGATGGTATTGACATTCAAAATAAAAGAGTCAGCAATCAGCCCCCTCAGTATATATACTATGATGGCCACAATGAGATAATAGATCGACTTTGACTGCTCATGGCATCAGCTGCTGTGGACAGTACCGCTCATTCAAATGAGGTTGTGTTAGTAATTTCAGAGCTTAGAGAGAAAGGTATAATCATATGAGTATGGAGACAGTAGTATCAGAACTTAAAAAAAAACAGCATGCAAAACATACCCTCATAGACATATTATGATTAAAGGTTTGGGTGACTTATGGCAGGCTGATCTTGTAGATACGAGAGAATATGCACATGAGAATAATAGATTCATATACATTTTAATGGTTCACTTACTCCAAATTTGCCTGTGAATTACCTGTTAAAACAAAAACAGGAGATATGCCGCAGATGTGTTTGAGTGTTGGTTGCAGACTGGGATGAATCGATGCTCAGACAACCTCCAAACCGAACATGGTGGAGAGTTTTACAATAGGTATTTCAAGATCATGATGTAGCTGTATGAAATACATCATTACTCAACATTCATCCAACTGAAGGCCAGTATCGTGGAATGTCTTAACAGAACAATAAAAGGTCAAATGCAGTTGCATTTTAATCTTCATGGCTCATACAAATGGGCAGATATCCTCTCAGAAATAATTGTACAGTATGATGGAACGAATCATAGCACAATAAAAATGAGATCAATCGATGTTTGTAATAATGGACTCGTGGATATGGTGTACTGTCATATTAAAATGCTGGATCCATGTAAATAGAAATTTAATGTAGGTGATTTGGCACATATTTCAAAAGACAGTATTTGTGAAGTCATACCTCCCAAACTGATCGAGTGAAATATTCACAGTTTGAAAGTGCAGAGAACAAATTCCAGAACTTCCGTCTTAAAGGATAGCAGTGGCACTGAAGTTTCAGGATGCTTTCACACTGAAGAAATACAGGAGAGCTCAGACCCACACATGTTTCTCTTGTCGTAAGATGCCGAGGGAATAGAACACTTGTTAAATGGCTTGGTTTTCCTGCATCAGAAAATAGCTCGATTGACGCTAACGATTTGCTTTATAAAGGGGTGAACAGAGCACAACCAGCACAGCAGCATCACATGCAGGAAAGGAGACTCATTATAGGAGGCTGTGGTATTCTCGAGGAAGTTCCCGTCGAATTGCACATTTCCGGTTATAATTACTGTGGACCTGGTACAAAAATTCAAAAACGTTTGGCTTGTGGTGATAAGGGGATTAACCTACTTGACGAGGCGTGTTTGGAACAAGACATTCAATGAGTAAAACATAAAGATCTTCCAGGACGTCATGCTGCAGATCAAATTTTAGCTGATAAAGCCAAAGCAACACATGCAAGAAAGGATATCGGTATAGGACAGCGTATTGCAGCATTTGTAGTTGACAAAACCATGTGTCGTAAAATTAAGTTGGGTTTGGGTGTGAATTTCAAGCAATTTATGAACACTAAACGTTGTGCACTAAAAAAGAAGTCAAATTTATACGGAGTATACAAGCGATACACGCGGTCCCGAAGGCGGCTCAACGGAAACTGGTTATTAGTTCATTACTCACCTGTCAAGGGGGAGCTGTGAGCCAAATCGTCATAAGCCAGAAGCTCTCTCGGACTCTCTGAACTGGTGTACAAAGGGTGGGCAAGACCCAGCCCAGAACAAAGACGTCCGCTGAGATGCTGATTCCAGGCCCAAATGCTTGCTTGTTGCTATGCTTTCTGTGGCCATCTTCAGACTTATAGCAATATTGGGAACCAGGAATATATCTGTCAGTGTAACTACGATTAAATATTTCGATTGCTGCTGCACTCTGACTCTGATCGACGTACTGTAAATGTCTCCTCTTGCCGGCTGTGGTTCTGGAATGAATCTCAATAACTATAGCGCACATCATTTTCCACATAAAAGTCTTTCTCATATCCATTTGGCTGTCAGTGTGCTGAATCTATATATCCCTCACGGTAGGCCACACAGGTATTTCCTCGGGACATGCCACAACATAAGTCACAGTAACTTGACACTGCAATATACAGTATACCCATTTCACATAACAGTGCAGTTATCATTTATATATGTAAAACACTCGAAAAAATCATGTTATTCTTACACTCACACTACATGTCTGGATTCTCCTAAATTCTAGGAAATTATTAGAAGTTTAAGTCTTCCAATCAGCGCTGCTGGAAGGTGCTGCATCCTGCCAGAACTCTCTCAAACAAGTGCTGTAAAAGCACAGGCGTCTGGCACTACATGACAATCAACAGCGCACCCGGGGACGAAAGGGTTGGAAAGACATCATCGATGTGGGTTGGTGTACTGAATCACTATCACGATCGATAGTGCAACAAGGAAAACGCGAGGATACCATGGAGGTAGAATAATCCATGGAGGATACACTTAGGGGTGTCAATGAGGCGATGCTTTGTTACAGCCATATCGCCCGTCGTGTATGTACACTATAGCAGGTGCAGTTAAACCTTTGCATTGTTATATTGTGCAGCTGTTTACGAAATGAATCTATCACCCGTTATGTTCGATATACTCCTCAATGCGTTGAACTCACAATTCACCACGTCAAATCTATCCTTCCCTTATGACTAGACATATGTAATTTTCTTATGTGAATAGTACTTTCATTTCTTCCCACAAACGTCTGGTGATATGTCGGAACATTAGGCACAGTATCTTTACGTTCAAGCAGCAGCATAACATTTCTGACTATTAATTACAGGTGTATAAGAAATTATGATACGTTCACACTCGCACCACCTGCATGTCGTTTTCACACTGCGAAAAGACTCCCACTATCACAAATTTGTCAACGAATAAACTATGCAATTGCAATTATTAAAAAGTGTAGAGCCTTTTTGGTTTATCGATTTTAGCATTTCCACGAAAGTGTTCCTTAGTTTCGATTCTTGTAAATCCAGACAATACACAGTGGTGTCTTTTATATATTCAGACCACCAAGTTCGTGTCAGTGCGTTCCATGCATAGCTACCACAACCCAGATCACACAAATTCCCCCTGACTAAGAAATCATTGCGAGTGCTATATATACCAAAGAATGTCCATTTGGAGTTAATTTTCAGGGACAGAGAAGATGGGTGGAGAAACCGAAAAACTGTTGTAGTCTAAGCACATTTTTAAGTTCCTGTTGCTAAACACTGAACCTGTTTACAGAGGCGCCGACTTATAAAAAATATTGTGGAGGCCATACTGGGGGTCTTGTCCCTGGAAATTTTCTAAATTTTAGATGAAAAATACTGAGTTTTAAACTTTTTTAAGCATTTTAGAGTCATATGATCAACTTAAGAACCCCGAAAACTGGACTCTCGATAACTCGACACTTTGGGAAACTTCACAAGCCTGACACATTTTTTGGCTTTGAAAAAGAAAAAAAACATAAACACACATGGTATTTTCGTAAAAAGATAATTTAATTTACAGCAATAATCATGCTTATAGACTATTACAGAGCAGTGAATATACAGCTCTGAAAAGACTGAAATTATATTTAAATAAATCCTAAACTATTATTAAAAGAATAAAACATAAAATATTGCTGTCGTACAGTAATAGCACTTTGATTAATAAGTGAAACAGCTAATTTAAGCTTACTTTGAATAAGGCTTAGGGTTCATTAAATAAAAACAATATCTAAAATTTAATGCCTTAATACACTTAGTAAAATTAATACAGTATGCCTAGTACTTTCAGTCAAAAAGTAGGTAAATAGCGGGTTTTAATTGGGTCTTACACCTTAAAAATATTTAAGTATTTGAGAATAACTAATACAATACTATAGTAATATAGTACTAAACTAGTACTAATATTTCGAAACTGTAAATTTATCATTATGTGTGTATTTAATTCTGTATTTTATAAAGATTTTTAATATTGTTCTAAATGCCATTATTAGGGCTAGAGTGTCTTTAGAAAGTTGCAAATGTCTACTGTCTGACTGGATTACTGAATATGAAGTCACTGATGACTGGTCAAATATCCAATTCATCCAAAACATCTCGGTGGGCATGAAGAACAGCCAAGTTGTTCAATCGCTTCTTTCCCATTGTTGACCGGAGATATGACTTCAGACATCTAAGGGTGCTAAATGACCGTTCTGCTGTTGCTGTCGCGATTGGAACTACTTGGAGAAGCTTAATGAACTTCACTACTTCATATAACATTTCTCCAACTGTAGGCTCTTGTGTAATGTACTTTCTTACATCACCCATGTTTTTTAAGACTACTTGTTTTTTGTTAGCAATATCGGCTAACATGTTCAAGTGTAAGGACAGTCTCTCAATGTCTAGGTCATTTTTGAAAAACTCAGTCGATTTTTCCAAATTTGTTTCACCTCTGTTTATTAAAAGCAAGCACTCTTGTTCAACTGCAATGACCTGTGAGAGTCCAGTTGAAGCAAACCGCTCAGTAATGCAAGATTGCACCGATTCACAAACGTCAATGTAAATAGCTTTGTAGTACTCCTTTGGAGTTTTGAAAGTGTGCACTGAGCTGGCTTCATTGTTTCCATACTTCTTTGGTATACTTCGATTCCGAGGAAGTGAAGGATCATCAACTTGTGAAGGTTTTTCTATTAAACACAATTCCCAAAAGTGTTCAAAACTATCATGCCTTCCATTCAATACACAAATCAAGCTCTCATATATTTTTTCCAGATCAGCAACACTTACATGACGGCATTGAATTTTTTCATTGACATCCTCTACTGGGTTCAGTGCATGGCAATAAAGACACAAAAAGAAATAAGTCTTGAATTGTATCATTGACTCAAGGGAGCCTGCACATTTGTAACCTGCCTCTGTTTTGTCCTCTTCAGAAAATCTTTCAAAAAACTCTAGAAGTTCTTCAAAGTTTTTCAGTATTCTCAAGATATTAGAAGCTCGCATAGTCCATCAAGTCGGGCAAAGGGGTCATAGACTAGCTTGGTCGTTGGCGTTCTCACAGCGTATGCTTCTGAAAAGTTCCATCCTTTTGTTGGATTCCCTTATGGCGCTTAAGTCCTTGACTAAAGCCATAATATTCCTCTTAGACGTAAGATGGTGGAGACTGTCTACAACTGCCAAGTCTAAACTGTGAGCAGTGCACTACACATAACGTGCTTTTTTAGTCCTTTGAACTTACCTCTCATATTCGAGGCATCATCACAGCACTGGCCTCTTAAGTTATCCAATGACAAATCAAGACGAGCAAAAACGTCTTTTAAAATACTAAACAGAGTTTGTGATTCAGTGTTGGGGGTCTCATATAAGCCAATAGAGTCTTTGTTGATGAGTAAGGAATCATCGACAGTATGAATACAAAATGAGACTTTTTCATGAATCAAAGAATGACTTGTTTTGTCAACTATTAAAAAAAATGTTCAGTTTTGTTGATTGATGCCAATACCTTTCTCAACACAGGCTTTCCTAGTAGACCAATCTCATTTTGAATACCGTGGGACATCCAGTTATACCCCAAACGCCCTAACCAATCTTTAAACTCAGGTATGTCATTCTTTCGGAGTTACAACAATTGAAAAAAAATTGAGTTTATATCTTTGTGCCCTCTAATTGATAGCCCTTGTCGGCATAGAAATTACACAGTAGTAAAAATTGTCTCATGAGCTAAATGGGCTTTCTTCATATCACTATCTAACTGTCCATTCAGTTGGGAGGCCACACTTCGGGTAATGATAGAATTTAGTTTCAGAACACCTTCTTTATGCATAAAAGTATTTTCATGAAGACGCAATTTTTCCAAAGCCTTTTTCCATTTAGAAAACCCTACAGAAGTAAATACATCTTCTTTTTTAGAAAAAAAATTGTAATAGATTTTTAGCATCTTCCTCTTTTCAGGTTTTGCAAAAAACTTTTTCGGTAGATGCTTTACGTTCTAGCCACATATATTTGATCAACGAAGACTTCTGAAATAATCTTCCCTTACCGGATTGTCCAGGTTTTGGCTGTTAACGGTTCTCGCCTGAAGATGACTAAGCAATTGATGACACAATAATTGTTGGAAGTTGATTTGCAGTATCATCAATTTCCAAGCGCGTCTTTTTGGTAACAAATTTATCCATTGCAAAATTAATTCACAATACACTAAGAGACTAAAGTAAGCGAATAAAATATAGTCATATAAAATGGTCCACTAGACATTAAAGTTGGAACACTAAACACGTCTGCAGCATGCTCTGAACGAAACTATCCACACTGTTTGTTGCTTTCAGCGCACCAGATTTCTGTAACTGAATAATCCATTGTCAGTCAGTTATTTAGCTTCAAGTGTGTGCAGGATGTCTTTGAATAAAGTAATGCCATAATTCTGATAATGATTTGATGAGTGGTAGTGAGTGTACTGTGCATAGTATGGTCATGCTTCAGTTATCGCTATTAAAGTGGGATAGTGACTGCACAACTCTGCTTATTCAAGAACAGAGTCGCAGCCAAGCATTAGAAAAAATATTCTAGAGCTCTTATTTCCTCAATATGTTATGACAGTTAACTTTGAGCACTAAGTATTCGGAGGGAAAAGAGAATGTTACTGCTGACAGCGTGTTTGAACGGGTGAAATCAGGAAATGTGTGTAACGTGCTCTCGGATATTCACATGAAATTGATTAAGAGTCACCACCACATGGACACTTTTGATTACTACATGTTTTCTATACAACTTGTACCATTACATTGTGACATAAATTTTATTTGCTACCTGGCGTATTTCAAAGTATGAGCCCTGCTTTAAGCAGTATGATTCGAATGCATGATGTCACATTGATCGACCACCATCAGTGTCCCTTATGTCACTTTTGTTTAAGCTTTACAGCAACGTGATTCTCTATTTCTCTGAGTCGTAGAGAGGTTAATTTATTAAAAGGTGTTTGGTTGCTTCAAATGAACTCAAAGTGCCGAAGAGGAAGTGTTCATTCCAAGAAAAATATTCAGACGAATGGTTCTTCATAAAATGAGGGAGGCGTGACCATGAAGCAGAATGAATAATTTGTAAGTGTTATGATACTTTTCTATGGATGGGTGAAGAGTAGGTATTAAGGATCATTTAGCTGATATAAAGCACTAGTCAAACGTGCACTCTGGAAGCACTTGAAGACATGGGCAGTTACTATGTTTCAAGTTCATACAAACAGAGGCACTTAGTAGCAGCAGCGAAATTAGTAATTTGCTGTCATACTGTCAAACATCATCATGTCTCTGAAATCGGTGAACTATACTTTCAAGCAAAGTTCCTAACTGCTTAATGTTTCCCAAGCCGCAAAAAGCGTGACTTTGGGTAAAGAAAAATCAACAGAACTTATGAAATAATTGTTAGTGCCCGACACTGTCAAACAAATCACAGTGATTTTTGAAAGTTCCTTTTGTTTTGGTATAGCTGCATCTGTTCGCAACTAAAAGCAGCATATCCTCCAATTTTTCACTTTTTTAAGCTTAAGAGACGTAGTCCGCATTGCCCCGATTTCTCCTTCCCAAATTATGTCCTTTTTTAGTCAATTTCAGAGAAATGTTCAGATTTGTCAGACAGAAGTTGTGGCAACTCTCGATGCATAGAAAGCTGTACATAAAGTTATCGTGAATTGGGAGAGAGCGTTACCTAGATTTGATCTTACGTTCGGTTTTCTCGAATAGCAAAGATCTCACAACCAGCAGGACACAGGCAGTGCTCGTATACCAGTACAGACTTGTCCAGCGCGCTCAGACAAGCTTTCAGCTGCTGGTGGGGTAGAGTGCTGCGCTGCTATTGGCTTCCTGAGGAACGTGGTGGAAGGAAGATGCACAGGATATATAAAGACCGTTCCGCCCCAGTCGCCTTCATTCTGTCATCAACCACTGTACTGTGAGGTTCGTCGTCTTGCTCTCGCTCATGCGCATCAATTTGCTCCTTTTTTGCGAGTGTGTCACCAGTTTGGGTGAAAAAAAAAAATTAAACTTTCAGCTACATCAAGCTCTGTCGGTAGTGCCAACGGCGGAAAACGGCAGAGAGCGGTAGAGCAAGATGTGGAATTACCTGGTAAGTATAGATTCAGACCGGTAACTATAACTTTTCTCTTCCACTAAGAACTTTATAGTATTGAATACATTTCTTTATTATTGTTTCAGCGCATATCCACAACACCAAAGTGTGGATGAATTGAAACTGCACCAGCTGCAGTAACAGCAACAGCATTGGCAGCATTGTAAGTATACATTCCATCTTTGTGATGATGGTGTGACAAGCGAGACTGGAATTGATTTCAAGAGTTCAAAATCGATAACTGTAGCTTTTTTTCACAAAAAATTTCGTATTGAATACATGTCTTATTGTTTCAGCATATATCCAGCAGGTAACTGAAGAAGCTGAGCGACAACACCGACAGCACTGGCAGCCACAGTGGCTGCAGCTGTACCAGCAGCAACGGCAACAACAGTGGCTGCAGCTGCACCAGCAGCAACAGCAACAACAGTTGATGCAGCTGCACCAGCAGTAACAGTCGATGCAGCTGCGCCAGCAGCAACAGCAACAACAGTGGCCGCAGCTGTACCAGCAGCAACAACAACAGCAACAACAGTGGATGCAGCTGCACCAGCAGCAGGAGTGGTATGAACTACAGCAGGTGACCAACGAGTCTGAGGTTGTTGTAGATGATTTAGAGGGACCAAAATCGATAAATGTTACTATTTCACTGAGAATTTCGTATTGTTGCAGTATATGTCGTGTATGCATAGATTCTTTCTCGAAAACTTCATCGTTTACATAATACGTTGTCGCTGGTGTTGTTGTGGATGATTTCGAGGATCAAACCGATAAAACGTTACTTCTTCTCATTTCACTAAGAATTTCTTATCAATTGAGTGTATATAGCCATACTATTGGCTACAGGTAATTAAATTTCATCATATATGTAATACAGGGTATATTCTTTGTTGTTGTAGATGACGTCCTGGCATACAAAGAAGGAAGACAGGGATGGGTGTGTGCTGGAGATTTGCAGGAACCATCACAGATCTCATGCAATTGCATATCCTAATATATATATATATATATATATATATATATATATATATATATATATATATATATATATATATATATATATGTTTTTTGTTTCCCATACTTTCTGTGTGTGTATGTTTTGATATTATTAGATCACTATGTTGCAGGTGATGTAGGGGAAATGAATTGATGGGCCCTCCTCAATTCAGCTGAGGACGAAATGCTACAGTGGATGGAGGAGATGGAGGAAGACCTTCGTTGTCGTGAGGAGATGAGGGAGCGCCGAGAAGCCAGGGCGAAATAGGTAATACATACTCACTCTGCTTACAAATAATGAGTGTTCTTTCTTTTTGCAGAGCAGCAGCGACAGCAGGCGATGTCTATAATGTTGTACTTAATTTTTTTCCATTTTTCTACAGCGGCTACGTCTGGGGAACAATTCCTGCCATATGCCGTGGCTCGGGTACCTGAGGTGGCGAAGACTGTTAACATTTAAACGAGGTCCTGAGTGGCGTGCTTCACTGGCAAGAGCGCCGCCGCCTCCGTTCCCACTCCGAGCCTCAGCTCCGCTCTGCCGTCCATGGACTCCACCCTTGAGGCTAGCGGGTCAGGGCTGCAGCAACCAGGCTGCTCGCAGCATCCTGATTCCGCAGCATCTCCTCCACCTCCACCTCTGCCGCTACGTTCTCGCCAATCAAGTGAGGTACAGCACATACCCCTGTCCACCTGGCCAACTCCATTGACTGGTTCTAATTATAGTATTAGTAATCGCAACGATCCTGTAGCTAGTGACAGTCCCCTCTTCCGTCCTTTTAGTGAAGGACATAACAGGTGATAGATGCATTCCTTAAACACCTGCACGATACAGCAATGCAAGGGTTCAGCTGGACCTGCTATAGTGTACACATAGGATGGACAATACGGCTATAACAAGGCATCCTCTCATTGGCACCCCTAATCGTATCCTCGCGTTAACCCTGTTGCATTATCGATAATGACGTTGACTACAGTACACCAACCTGCATCGGTGATGTCTTTCCAACCCTTTCGTCTGCGAGTGCGCTATTTATTATCACATAGTGCTGGACGCCTGTGCTTTGAGAGGAGAGTCGATACATGTAGCTGGTGTGAGTGTAAGCATACCAAATTTTTTTCGGGTGCTTTACATACATAAAAGATAACTGCACTGCTTGCGTGAAATGTGTATATAGTGCAGTGTCAAGTTACTTTGGCTTATGTTGTGGCATGTCAAGAGGAAATGACTGTGTGTCCTACTGTGAGGGAGATATAGATCCAGCACATTGACAGCCGAAAGGATATGAGAGAGATTTTTATGTGGAAAATGATGTGCACTGTAGATATTGAGATTAGTTCCAGAACCACAGCCGGCAAGAGGAGACATTTCCAGTGCATCGATCAGTGTCAGACTGCAGCAGCAATCGTAATATTTAATTGTAGTGACACTGATAAATGTGTGCCTGGTTCCCAATATTATTCTGAGTCTTGAGATGGCCACAGAAAGCATAGCAGCAAGGGAGCAGGTCGGGCCCGTAAACATCATCTCAGCAGGCGCCTTTGTTCCAGGCTGGAGCTTGCCCGTCCTTTGTACACCAGTTCAGAGAGTCTGAGAAAGCTTCCGGCTTATGACGATTTGGCTCGCAGTTCCCCCTGGACAGGTAAATAATGAACTAATACCTAGTTTGTGTTGAGCCGCTTTCGGGACCGCGTGTGTCGTGTGTATATTCCGTATAAATTTGAGAAGATTCAATACGACGATCTCAGTCATCTACCCGTGAATGTATCACGTTTCTCAATACATCGTAGCTGTACTTGTAGTTGTTACTATCCTATTAAGCCATTTCCGCCCTCCTTCTTGATCATGGTGTAGCTGAGAGAACCAGTCAACTTAGGAATTCTATGGCGCTTTAGAAAAGAAAATACTCTTAGCAAACTGTAGTGGTCAGGAACTCTATAACCGTGACCGTGTAAACTCACATCGAAATTTGAAATTCGAACTATCACGTCATACATCACCAGTTCCACCAATCGCGACGTCAAATAATAGATTTGGATTATTTAATGAAATTTCGCGTCAAAAACATAACACTGTTGTTTATGGTTGCAAAGTACTGTACAGTGTCAATCTTTTTCTTTTATTTCGAGTAGTTTTAAACTGTGTGAAGCAAACTGTTTACACGCCGTATTAACGATTTAATTAATATTTCGCATGGCATGTCTTCTGAAGCGCCATTTGTGACATCTTCAATATGTAATATTCAGCTTCAGATTTAATAACTCCTGAAGCAGTTCGTGAAGTGTACGTCAAGAAACGTGCACCAGACGGCTGGGGCAGTTTAGAGTCCATGGTGGAATGAAGCAACATTTGCAAATGTATTGAGGTGTTAAACACTGTCCCTAATCATTTTATGCACGGACATGTTCCGAAGTAGTGGAGGAAGACTGAGAGGTTCTGTGATCGATTTTTAGAGTCAGTGGCGGTATACATTGCAAAATTGACGCAGGCTACTGTGCAGTGTTCTTTTTCTTGAAGGTGTACTTATAGACGCATTCAATTGGAATTCGTAACTCTGAAGCAGCTCATGCCCAAAGACGTGAGTATTTCCCACAAAGGCGCTTGAAGTATCTCAGGGACGGTCTCACAAGTGTGTTACGATATTTTCTTTTAGGGTATGTATTCAAGTGTGGCTGTGGAGGAATTCCTCGGACTTGGTTAAATTCTTGCGTCATCTGCAAAGTTCTCTCTCTCTTTGTACAGTGGTACATTTAATTCCTATGATATCTTCAAGTTATGTATGTGATGATATTCCACAACACCCAATGTAATAACTCCCGAAGCAGTTCATGAAGTAAATCACAAGAAAGTGCTTCAGGAGGGCTGGGGCAATTTAGAGTCCATGGCGGAATCGATTCTCAAACAGGTATTTGCCTTGGAAGGACAGATTCTCACATGTATCGGTATTCCACAGGCATTTACTGCTTTGTTTGTGATGTCGTCCGACAGCGCATGCAGGCCCATCAGGAATATGATGAGAAAGAGCACATGTTTCGACAGGAATTTCACGGACGCTTTCGTTCCGGGATATTAGTGAAACATCTGGTCTGTCAGTCCCGGGATGCGAGTGGACACTTGTGTGTGGTGGCCACTTCTCAGGCTCTCGCCGGTGCAACTTGACTCTTGACAGTGTGTGCGGTGGCGTTCTGTGCAATGCAGTGGACAGGGGATGGCGGATGGTACGTGTTTCGTGATCAAATGATTTTTAACTGTGTAATTACCTGTGATGGGTGTTTCATGACGGTATTCCTTGCACGATCGGAATGAAAGAAAAAACGATCGATGTAATTACTTCTTACAAGACGTGCATCTTCCCAAACAGCAGAGAATGATGAGCAAGAGAAATCCAAATCCCACAAACTGAATTTTTTATAAATGAACAATGTTGTTGTTGTAGTCTTCAGTCCAGGGCGTTTTGATCCAGCTCTCCATGCTACTCTATCCTGTTCAAGCCTCTTCATCTCTGAATAACTACTGCAACCTACATCCTTCTGAATCTGCTTAGTGTATTCAACTCTTGATCTCCCTCTACGATTTTTACCCTCCACGCTTCCCTCCAATACCAAATTGGTGATCCCTTTAAGCCTCAGAATGTGACCTACCAACCGCTCCATTCTTCTAGTCAAGTTGTGGCACAAATTCCTCTCCTCCCCAATTCTATTCAGTACCCTCGTCATTAGTTACATGATCTACCCATCTAATCGTCAGCATTGTTCTGTAGCACCACATTTCGAAAGTTTCTATTCTCTTTTTGTCTGATTAGTTATTGGCCATATTTCACTTCCATACATGGCTACACTCCATAAAAATACTTTCAGAAAAGACTTCCTGACACTTAAATCTATACTTAATGTTAACAAATTTCTCTTCTGCAGGAACCCTTCCCCTGCCACAGTCAGCCTACACTTTATTTCCTCCCTACTTCGACAGTCATCACTTATTTTGCCTCCCAAATAGCAAAACTCATTTACTATTTTAAGTGTCTTATTTACTAATCTAATTCCCTCAGCATCACGTGATTTAATTCGACTACTTCCATTATCCTCGTTTTGCTAAAAGTAAACGATATACCCTTGAATTTTCTGTCGTGAGATCCTTCCTCTCCATCAATTTCCAGGTAGGGGAGGGGTGGGGGATAGGGGAGGGGGATGAATGGGGTTAATTAATTTATTAATTTAATTAAGAATCAATCAAATTGATAGAGTGAGAGGGGGCTATTCGAATAACTCAGATCTGAAAATGCACCATGTTGCAAGGGGAGGGAGGGTGATTGGAGATTTGCTGAGTGGTTGGGGGGAGGGGGAGGGGTGGGGGAACAATAGGTTAAGGATCCGTCAATCTAAAGGAAATATTATCCACAGGGGCTCATTATGTGTCAATCAAAAGAGAACAATAGATTTGCCCCTGAGTTCCTACTTGCCCCTGATGTAGGCAACCCACACTAACAAAAAGCACTGATGCTCGCTTTGCCCTACTACTTACAGGGACAGTTAATACTGTTGGTGGTTGATTCTGCAGTTATCGTCTGATAATGTCCATACGTGCTCAGTTGGAGACAGACCTGGTCGTTGAGCAGGCCAAAGCAACATGTGAACTCAATGTAGAGCATGTTGAATTACAACAGCAGTATGAGAGCGAGCGTTATCCTGTTGGGAATATCTCTGGGAATGCTGTTCATGAATTGCAACACAACAGGTGGAATCAACAGACTGAAGTACAAATTTGCAGTCAGGGTGTGTGGGATAACCCACGAGAGTGCTCCTGCTGTCATACGAAATCCCACTCCAAACCTTACCTCCAGGTATACGTTCAGTTTGTCTAGTATGGAGGCAAGTTGGTTGCAGACCGCAACTGGCCTCCTTCTAACCTAAAACAACCATCACTGGCACCGAGGCAGAACCAGCTTTCATCAGAAAACACAACAGAATTCCGCCTTGTCCTTCAGTGACCTCTCGCTTGACACCATGAAGTCGCAAATGGTGGTAGTTAGGGGTCAGTGGACTGTGCACTACAGGGCGTAACCGATTTATGAC
Organism: Schistocerca nitens; assembly: GCF_023898315.1. Taxonomy (NCBI): domain Eukaryota; kingdom Metazoa; phylum Arthropoda; class Insecta; order Orthoptera; family Acrididae; genus Schistocerca; species Schistocerca nitens. Next base: position 390,208,252 of record NC_064617.1, read on the forward strand.
AGTTCATTGACTCACTTTGGTGCCAGCTACTGCTCAAATTGCTGCTGAAGATGTAGTACAACGCGACAGAGCCAAACGCTGAACACTATGGTCTCCCCTCCTGCAGTGTCATGTGGCCATCTGGAAGCCAGTCTTCCTGTTACCATACACACTCGTGATCACCGTTGCCATTGGTCATGTACAGTGTTTACATTTCTGCAAGTGTTTCTGCAATATCGCAAAAGGAACATCCAACTTCTCAGGACCTTATTACATGAACTCGTTCAAACTCAGTGAAGTGTTGATAACGACGTCTTTGTCGCCTTAGAGGCATTCTTGACGAACATCACCTCACCACGTCCATTGTGAAAGGTAATAAACGGTCATGACCATTACAGCGTGTATTTAATGTAAACCTGATTTGCATCCTCATATTAGCGCTACTATACTCAGTTCATCCTAAGAATAAACCTCATGTAAACATTACACTATGTATTCTTACGCGTTTGCTGGAAGCTCAGTGGATTTCGTTCCACGTCTGTCTCGAGTACAGTCAAGTAATCGACTCAGAGAGAATACGGGACAACACCTTTACCGGCGCATTTAACTTGGAAAGCACTGGCCAGCCACCTGGTCCAAGTAACATGCAGTGATGTGAACAATTATAGTAAAGGCGTAAAAAGAGACGAGCAGAGAACAATAGAGTATTGCATTCACTTAATTTTTGAACAGAAGGAAATAATGGTAAAAATCAGGCGATACGTTTCTTAGGTGATCTGAAGGAAAACATGCTTTCGATCTTAGCTAATATAGTACTGTAATTAGAAACGAGAGTCCAGAATGAGATTTTCACTCTGCAGCGGAGTGTGCGCTGATATGAAACTTCCTGGCAGACTCGAACTCGGGACCTTTGCCTTTCGCGGGCAAGTGCTCTACCAAGCACTTGCCCGCGAAAGACAAAGGTCCCGAGTTCGAGTCTCGGTCCGGCACACAGTTTTAATCTGCCAGGAAGTTTCAAAAACGAGAGTGATGAAAATTCCTAACTTGAACAAGGGTACTTTTTCTGCAGGAGCTATGTGCGACGTAAAAGTGCACTGCTGGGATTTCACCATGTAGTTAAATATTGAAGCTACTTAAGGCATTACAATCAGTCGTCTGGTAATCCCTGAACTTCTTCCATATTGGACTCCAGTACATTTCAGCACTGCTACGCTGATACCGAGGCGATCAACAACAGAATCCCAAGTTACCAAAAAGTCCACATTTCCTCCTCCTCCTGTTTTATGACATGCTGTTCTGCATTTCGGCATCGTTCGTCCTTGACGTGTCATAAAGCTTCGTGCATTAGTTGCAGCAAGTTGGCAGCTTAAATGTCTTGTTATTTCTCGCAACGAATCCCTTAATTTGGCTCCAGATCAGTTCTATTGGGTTCAGATAGCAGTGGTATGGTGACAACTAAAAGTTCAGTATTTGTACAATGAGCTCGACGCTTTGAAAATTGTTTTTGTGTTTCTACGACACTTATCACTCTGGCTCGGGTGAGACCAAAATCGAAAATTTGTGGTACGTTCTATGGGATCAAACTGCTGGGGTCATCGGTCCCTAGGCTTACACACTACTTAATCTAACTTAAACTAACTTACGCCAAGGACAACACACACACACCCATGCCCAAGGAAGGACTCGAACCTCCAATGGGGGGAGCCGTGCGAACTGTGGCAAGGCACCTCAGACCGCGCGGCGGATGAGACCACATCTGTCCTATAAAACACTAGGTATAGTCAGACAAAGAGTATTTGATTTTTCATTTTTCACCAAAAAAATTTAATTGCGTAATGTTTTCTTAACTTCAAAATCTGTAACAATCTTTTACAATATATCGATAATTAAGAATGTGTATTTGCAATGAAAACCAGAATTCTGTGTGTGATATGAAATTGGAAACCAGAAGATGTGCATTTTTCTTATTGTTAAGTATGAGTTAATTACTACATATTGATAAATTTCATGTTTAAATGATTTAGGTATTCAAAACCATCAAACAAAATTGTTGAAGATAAAGGGTTTCGAATCAGTGCCCATCAAACAACGACTCAAGCGATTACACCAAGGATACAGTTATATCTACATGTATTATATTTCTTACATCGTGTTTCTCAATAAACGTCAAAGGTCATTTTTCTCTGTAATTTTGCGAAAAACATTAAGAACAATTTGTTTCTAGCCATTAACAGTGCTCCGCAAGCGTGTGTCACTACGAATCAGGAAACAGTGTCATCTATTTTCGCGCTACATACTGTATGAACAGTAGACAATCAGAGCACAAGTAGCGCTTAATGAGACTGTGACTGTACACGATTTTTGAAAATAAAAATTACTTAGCTAAAGTATGAATAAGAAAAACTTTGATGGCTGTTAATACATCAGAATGTCTTAAAGTTTCATTCACAGTGACATAGTAACAAAATATCTAATACATAAGTTGGACCTACTTCCAAGAGCGGAACAACACTAGTGTTCCGGAACTACGGCTCCTGTCCAATCATCGCGTTTGTGTTTTTTTACATCAGATTTCTTCTTATGATGAACGGAGTATAGCGCCTCTCTTATGCGACTGGCGTGAAATCTTTCAGATGCAGAAACACACCTGCTAGCTTTGGATTATGTCGCACATATCCTTCTTGGTGTTACGATTTTTTTCCATCAGCGTATTTTTGCTTGTCAGAAAGGTTGTAGATGTTGATGTCGAAAGCATGGTTTGTAGAAAGAAATTTTAAAGGAAAATAGCAGATGATCTTGTAGTGCTAGGTTTACGAAATAATTGATCGTCAGTGTGTAAACTAGGACTAGCTGGACACTGCACGTTTTTTGAAACTTCAGTTGGTTCAATACGAAAGTGTAACTTTGCGAGGTACCAGGGCTAGCAGTGTATTTAACACTAAATTCTTCGAGAATCTTCATATATAAATGATGCTCTAAGCCCCCCCCCCCCCTCCCCATTCTAACTCCGACTTTTGCTGTTGCACATGGATTAAAAAGAAACGCGAACTGACTGTAATCGACCCTGCAAGTGGAGTAGAAAAGAGTTTGGCACCTGCAATAATTTAATTTGATAGACGTTAATTAAATAAAGGAAAGTTTCAGTAACGTAGTGAGAAATGAAAGGGTTGCTCTACAGATTAACAGAATGAAAGTTCTGTCCAAAATAATAATTTGATTTATTATGACTAAACTCAAAATCATAAACAAAACACATGAAACATTAACAATACATCAAAATGGATCAAATTGGATACTCAAATAAATGCTATGAAGGTGAAGTTGTCCATAAACTAGATTGTGACATTTATGATGAAGTGGTATGTGGAGCCAATCCCTTGCAACTCAAATCTTAAGAGAAACACACAACCCACCCAACATTAATTGCTGCTACAGTAGTGAGAACTCAGACAATGAACACCTAAGACAGAACAAAGTTAGAAAAAGATGAACAGGCGCGCTCTGCTGAGCACTGATTATCACAGTGCAAATTCCCTAATCTGCCGGTGCTGCGGACATACATTACCAAGCTGTCTTCCTAACTGCAAGGACATGATCTGGCGTACCGGAAGCGATGGCTGGTTGCTTCGACGTCCCGTCGTGGTGATGATAATGTCGCGAGTATAGCCCGAAACAAATTGTCCTGATCTGGTTGTTCCAGACTAACGACTTCCTATCAATACAAATGCGCCTCTGAGGGAGATGAAGAAGGCTCGCCGCACAATCACTGATGGTACAGTGATTGATTTTAACAAGCGAAGTCACACAGTAACTCCGATACAGTCAACTTTAGCCAAAACTGCTCAAGACAGACAACATAGGCCTCTTGTACGCAGAACGCTCAATTGCCAACTGTACTCGGAAAGTTACGTTGAAGTCGAAACTTCAGCAACTTCGTCAAACAGTTACAATTAAATAAAAGTGTATTAGACAGCCAACGGAAGGCAGGCTGTCCAGAGCAGCGAGAGCTCAGTCTTGTAACCTACTCTGACTGAAAGGCGAGAGCCGACTACCACAAGAGCACCCGTACAAACCGAACACAGTGGCCGTGGTTAAACGTTCCAATCAGTAACTCGAAAACCGGCGGAAAATTCCACTCTATTGCTGAAGCACTACCATTCCACCAATGGAGGAGATTCTTGGCGCCAATTTCTGCGCTGATTTTGCTAAGTCACGGAGCTATGCCCTGAGCAAGCCAATCACAATTACGATTTTGCAGAAAGCGCGGGAATTTTCCCGCCACAACTGCCTGGGTACACAAGTCATTCCCACACCTCGCTGGTAGCCCGCCAGAAAGTGTTTTCGCTACGTTTCTGCGAAGTAACGGAACCTCTAGCCCAGCCGCTACTTCAGGCCCCTGCGGGCGTGTCTTTTGACAATGTCGGCGTCTGGAAAGCATTCACTCGACTCCCTCACACCCGTCGGCTTAGCCCTTTCAAGATCAGCAGAGCCCACCTGTCACCGGACCACCCGGGTGACGAGAGACGCTGCGTGGGAAGTCCGCGTGTGAAGGAATAGCGACTTTACACCGCATGCAATTAGAGAGGAAAATCGTAAGATAGAAATATGAGAGGGGGCTCATGCCACCTCTCATAGCCCCTACGCCATTTTAGATTGTAATTGGTGAGTGGTTGGCTCACTTAGGAGCAAGGTAGTGAGTCAATCGCCCAAGACCAATCTCGCAAACTGACTCACATGCCGCACTCTATAAAGAAAATCACTGCAACTGAAAAATGCAGCTCATAGAGGGAGGATTATTTATGATGTAGCCAACTTCACCTTCTTAATATGGAACACTAATACTCACATCACACATCCATACCCAGGGAGTCCCTTCCAAACAGTGATTCGCACAGACATTCACTCTCTAAATATGGCCCGGGCATGTGAGCCAAATATGGAGCAGTTTGGAGTGCTCTGCAATTAAATGCCCAAGACGTTACAACAATTTGAATCATTAAACTAACCTGAACTCACTCACACATGATACTATTTAAGTTAACAATCTCTTTTTGTGAGCTTTCAGAATCTAACTACAACCTCCGATTAATTCTGTCTCCCTGCAGCAAGAATAACCTTTACAAAATGTTCCCTGAACTGATGGTCCATTCACAATGACAGTGGTGGTATCTACTTCAGTTTATGGGGACTTTAGGCACACTGTTTGCATACACACAACAATAAATACAAAATACAAAAAAAAACAACATGATGTGGAGAACAATACAGTACTTTGTAATTTGTGCGCCCTACTCTATCACTTACATAAGAATTACAGTGTAAAACACAAACACATACAAGGTATGACATACATTACAAAAACAACACTAGAGAAAGAAATTTAAGAAAAAAAAACAAGGTTCATGGGGCGTCAAGTTGTGCTCGCACATTGCACAATGTTCACGACTGTGCTGAGAATGAGACACTAAATCACATTGTTAGAAATATTCGAAGCACTTCACAAATTCGTTAGTTTCTCTCAGGGGGTTGGTATGTTGAGTCATATGCATTGATGCACGTGGTTCCATGTCTTGAGCATCGGAGGGGGGCTTTTGGGATGGGGCCACAGTACTGACATCACATAGGGCTAAACATCGGTTGTTGTTACTACGTTGTTGCAACAGCAATAGGGTGTGCTGAAGCATCTGCAGTACTCTGTTGAGATTGCAGCAAGACCCACGCATATGATCACGGCAGTACGGTAGGAAGACACAGTGATAGGCTCTCCTCACGTCGATTAATTTTCTCTGAGGTCTACTAGTTGGGATACATCACTAGTCTAGGTCTCTTCTCTCGCTGGACAGTACTTTACGTTTCCCAATATTGCAGTTCGACGAGGGAATGGCACGTGGAGTGACTCCACAAGTGTGTGAGGTCATCCATACAGGATCGAACTAGGAGCGACGATTGCTACAACTGCTCTCTAATAGAGAGGAGAAGTTAGAAATGAGACCATTCATTTGTTAGAGTGTGTGGCACGATACTGCTTTGTGTATGCAGATCGGCCAATGCTAGTGAGTTGTAAAAACCCAAACAGGTGAGTATATAGCGTCCCTTTCTGTCCTGAGGCACATGAGGCGCAGGTTCTGACACCATATGTGATCTTCTTCACGTACTCACGACAACGTGGTCTGCCGCAGGGAATCCCTCCAAACGGCTGCCGCATCCGGAGAGCTATCAGGCTGTCGCGTGTGGGTCGCGTGTCAGTGTCAACGGGCAGCCTCACTTTCGCTTGTGGCCCGGCGAGGATCCCGCCTAATCTCTCAGGTATACGGCCCGGTGTCTGTCAGCTTGCAGGACCGGACGCTCCCGCGCTCTTCTCGTTAGGTGGCGCGCTGACGCTCCCCTTCTTGCAGGTAGCCGAAGACCTCTTGTTTTTGCTCCAGCTGGCCTCTGCATGGCCACGATTCCTGTCATCTGCACAGTTCTGACAAAAATCTTGTGCCTAACTTAGGCACTTGGTGCAGGGAGTGGCAACTGACCCTTAACATAGATAAATGTAATGTATTGCGAATACATAGAAAGAAGGATCCTTTATTGTATGATTATATGATAGCGGAACAAACACTGGTAGCAGTTACTTCTGTAAAATATCTGGGAATATGCGTGCGGAACGATTTGAAGTGGAATGATCATATAAAATTAATTGTTGGTAAGGCGGGTACCAGGTTGAGATTCATTGGGAGAGTCCTTAGAAAATGTAGTCCATCAACAAAGGAGGTGGCTTACAAAACACTCGTTCGACCTATACATGAGTATTGCTCAACAGTGTGGGATCCGTACCAGATCGGGTTGACGGAGGAGATAGAGAACATCCAAAGAAGAGCGGCGCGTTTCGTCACAGGGTTATTTGGTAACCGTGATAGGGTTACGGAGATGTTTAGCAAACTCAAGTGGCAGACTCTGCAAGACAGGCGCTCTGCATCGCGGTGTAGCTTGCTCGCCAGGTTTCGAGAGGGTGCGTTTCTGGATGAGGTATCGAATATATTTCTTCCCCCTACTTATACCTCCCGAGGAGATCACGAATGTAAAATTAGAGAGATTCGAGCGCGCACAGAGGCTTTCAGACAGTTGTTCTTCCCGCGAACCATACGCGACTGGAACAGAAAAGGGAGGTAATGACAGTGGCACGTAAAGTGCCCTCCGCCACACACCGTTGGGTGGCTTGCGGAGTATAAATGTAGATGGAGATGTAGATGTAGAACTTTTTCCCATGACCTTCTATGTTATAATAAATTTACATAACGAGACATTGATGGTCTGTCATTTCAGACACTCTTATTTTAATTTTATAGTTATCAATCTACGGCTATCATTATAACAAAATCTTGGTGTATCTAATCTAGACATGGAAATAATCTATCTTGATATTTGTGTAGAGACCGATCTCACTACTGTACATGGTGTGTGACGCTATACTGGATGAACAACTAAATGTGCGGGCCCGCACCAATATTACTATTACTTATATAGATCGACAGTAGACATGCTCAAGAATTAACTACCATATGTCAACGATCTACATTCTATGTCTTCTGAATAAATTATGTTATTATGCAGGCTGAAGTTTTACTGAGCTATAAAGAACATGCAACTATTCTACGTTCGCTCGCCGGTCGTCCCTCCATCTCGGGTCTGTGATTTGATGACCTGAAAAATAACATCCCAACAGGCGCGCGCCAAACATTCCTACTTGTGGTAGAAAACCTCAATAATATTAATCCAGTTATTGTTAAATCCTACGGTTTAATTTATCCTAGTATATCGTACCTTTTTTTCTTTTTTTATTTATTTATTTATTTATTTTGTTTACCTTATGCAATACTCTTACATAATTCCTGTTACGTTGAGATGTCTCGCTGCTCGCCGCTATTGACGACAGTGATGTGCGCGCCGTACGACATGACCTCCGAGTTTTCATTACGCCTCACTGAAACTCCGGAGACTGGGTTAGCCATGACTATACAAGACAATAAATTTATAGTTGAACTTAATTTTGTATGTGATGCAGTTTTAGCAATGAAAGCACACCTTTCCAGAGACAACGTAATATGACCAAGCCAAGACTGGTTCCTGTTGAGGATTCAGTCGCCCACCACACGCCAGCTACACAGTATGTCACGAATATCCAAGTATAAGTCCCTGGTTATTCATTTGTGACAGTCGCAAGCAGCATGCTAAATCCCCAACCAGCACATTGGCATGGTAGGCTTTATGCCCGCATTTCTACCGTCTAGGGCACCATTGGAGTCAAACGCTCACAGGTTCACCCCGACTTGCAAGACAACGATGCTGGCGCATCTCTGCAAAAACTATACTGCCCATATTCATCCTCGAAATGACGGAATATACTACAATCCTGCAGTGCACTGACGCGTGCCTGCAAGCAATGGTATGAACGTCTCACGAACTGGTTGTGGCCGCTATGGAGCGTATCATGACATCCCAGAACGCTTCTAGGAGCACGTTCTTGTATGCGCCCGTTTGTGCGACATCTCCTAACTCATTATTATCTCTCAACATGGACACCAGACAGGAAAGGACAAAAACATTGCTCATGGAATGGTAGTGCCTCCTACTCCATCAACATTGTAGGTCGCGAACATAAACAAAAAAAGGAAAGCAGCAGTAAATTCTTATGTGAGATAACGCAGCGTGTTAATAGTTTAACAATCTTAATCTATTAATGCAACGATTATTGTTCCCCGAAGAAAGGTTCATATGTTTGCCTATTCTACTATGTACACCACTTAAACTACTATTATTCCACGAACTTCTTTGTGTGAGAGAAGTGGTGGAGTCCTATGGACTAGCGCCAGTCCCTTCTTAGACTCCCCCTCCTCGGACGTGCATTAGGATTTGGAGGTCTAGTTTCAATCTCCTGGCTCCACTGTTGTCCTTGATTTCGCTCTCTCCAATTATGGTCGCTTTGCCGTTCGTTATTCCCCCCTGTCCCAGATTCCTTGTCTACATTGACCCTGTTCCCTGACGTTCTGGTTTCCGTGTCTCTGGTTTCCATAACCTTGAATAGCGTAACCTTGATTTCCGTAACCCTGGTTTCCTAACTGACCAGTGCGATTATGCGATCTGTTGTCGTCTTCCCTTGCTGGCCCGTGGTATTTGTTATTTTGCGCCTTCTTCCTGTCCTTTGCGTCTTGTTTATCGAAGACTACTTCGAGCTCGCGCAGTAGACTCTTGAATGCATCTATGTCAGATCCACACTTCCAGACAAGTGTCCGTTGATACCTAACTGGCAATTTGGAAAAGCAAAATTTAATGATTTCTCCGTTGCTATATGGACTATCTAAAAACTGATTCTTCTTGAGTAAATCATCAAAAAATTTGGTTGCGCTCCTATGCCCAGACACTTCGAGTTCAGGACAAAATATTATTTCCTCTTTAATCCTGTCTTGCGTTTCCTTTGACCAGTAGGTCCGCAGGAATGCACCAACAAATTCCTGGTAAGTCCGACACGTCGCTGCCACACCCCGCATCTTTTCCGCGGCTTGGCCTTCGATGTGTCCACACATGAATTCTAATTTGGCCTGGGTTGGCCATGACGACGGTAATGAATTTGTAAATTGCATCACCCAGCTCTTCGGATGCATCGACCCTCCATTATCTTTGAATTTCTGGAGTTTTAGTATCGACAGGAAGTGATTGTGTCCGATCCTCGCACTGGTGTTGTCACTCGTTTCCGATACTTGCATTTCTGCTGAGTGTCCTGATCTATCTTGCTGATAACTGTGATGTGCTACGTCTGTATCACAGTGGAAGTGGCATTCAGCATTCACTCTTCTAAGTGGGCTGCAATTATTGGAGCTATTACTCGCTGTTTCTGCGTGTGCATTGATAGTTCTGCACTCTGTCACTGGGATAGAGCACGGCGAGCTTTTCCTCGGAGACACAATTCTGTGTACTCCATCATTGGTATCCGAACACGCAGTGCTCGTGTGCCCGTTTCGCTCTAGTTTTGCTATCCGACTCTCTACTTCTTTAATTCGTTTTGTGATGTTCGTAACCGCAATATTACCTTGAGTCTTTAAGGCCGCTAGAGATTTTGAGTGGGCTTGTGTCGCACGTCGCAAGCGCCCTGCGAGTTGAGAAGTTACTTTTGCGATTTTCATTGCCCCTGTTGCTGCCGTTTTGGCTAGGCCTGCTACTTTTTGTGCTACCATTGACATTTGTTTTGCTTCTCCACATTCTTTCTTTATTGTTGATAATTCCCCACAAATTTCCCCTATATGCGAAATTATTGCCTCAGTGTCCTTCTTACGCTGTTCGTCAGCTTCTTCCTTCTCCTTCTTACGTTGTTTCTCAGCTTCTTCCTTCTCCTTCTTACGCTGTTTCTCATCTTCTTCCTTCTCCTTCTTGCGTTGTTCGTCAGCTTCTTCTTTCATTGATCGTAGGAAGCTAAGTATTGGGTTTATGTCATCTTTTTGATCCTCGTCACACATGGGCGATGTAACTCTGGACATCTGGACGCTAGAGCTCTGACGTGACCGAGCTGGCCCCTGTCTGCTCTCGTTCGTTTGATTATAAGCTTCTGCTACCGTCTCGACCTGTGTGCCTGTCTCTGTTTCATCCTCTACCTCACTATCATAATCACGGCCGCGACGTTGCTCTAAGATCGCGTCCAAATCACTTTCCTCATCAATGACCCTGTCGTCCTGTCCTGCTAAAAATGTGCCCATCTCATCTGCGAACCTATCCTCGTCAGTAAACTGCCCGTTATCCATTGCATATCCTCTTTTGTTTTAGCTTCGCTCGATAATAGTCGTGCCTTACTTCTCGTGATCATTCATGAAAAACAATTTTATCTAAAATGCACAATAAAAATAATCTACTCCATATATTTTTCCACATAGACATAAAATTTCAACAACGCCGTTCCAACGCTGTAATTACATACACAGAAACTGCACGCGAACCCGACAAAGTGTGATGTGGTACGGACACCACATCAAAGACACACATAAAACAATCAACAAACTAACAAATATATACGCTGAAAACAAAAACAGTAATCATGCGCCGCTACTTAAAACTAATCACGGAACTACAAGAAAAAGAAGTTGGGTATTAATCATTAAAAAAAAGTAGAGAAAAAAAATTTGAATGTTCCTACTAAGAATACTGTTTGCTTATCAGTGATTCATAGGAAAGATCCGAGGCTAAGGGTCACCATTTTATGCGAGGTGCCGGGGCTAGCAGTGTATTTAACACTAAATTCTTCGAGAATCTTCATATATAAATGATGCTCTAAGCCCCCCCCCTCCTCCCCATTCTAACTCCGACTTTTGCTGATGCACATGGTGTAAAAAGAAACGCGAACTGACTGTAATCGACCCTGCAAGTGAAGTAGAAAAGAGTTTGGCACCTGCAATAATTTAATTTGATAGACGTTAATTAAATAAAGGAAAGTTTCAGTAACGTAGTGAGAAATGAAAGGGTTGCTCTACGGATTAACAGAATGAAAGTTCTGTCCAAAATAATAATTTGATTTATTATGACTAAACTCAAAATCATAAACAAAACACATGAAACATTAACAATACATCAAAATGGATCAAATTGGATACTCAAATAAATGCTATGAAGGTGAAGTTGTCCATAAACTAGATTGTGACATTTATGACGAAGTGGTATGTGGAGCCAATCCCTTGCAACTCAAATCTTAAGAGAAACACACAACCCACCCAACATTAATTGCTGCTACAGTAGTGAGAACTCAGACAATGAACACCCAAGACAGAACAAAGTTAGAAAAAGACGAACAGGCGCACTCTGCTGAGCTCTGATTATCACAGTGCAAATTCCCTAATCTGCCGGTGCTGCGGACATACATTACCAAGCTGTCTTCTTAACTGCAAGGACATGATCTGGCGTACCGGAAGCGATGGCTGGTTGCTTCGACGTCCCGTCGTGGTGATGATAATGTCGCGAGTATAGCCCGAAACAAATTGTCCTGATCTGGTTGTTCCAGACTAAAGACTTCCTATCAATACAAATGCGCCTCTGAGGGAGACGAAGAAGGCTCGCCACACAATCACTGATGGTACAGTGATTGATTTTAACAAGCGAAGTCACACAGTAACTCCGATACAGTCAACTTTAGCCAAAACTGCTCAAGACAGACAACATAGGCCTCTTGTACGCAGAACGCTCAATTGCCAACTGTACTCGGAAAGTTACGTTGAAGTCGAAACTTCAGCAACTTCGTCAAACAGTTACAATTAAATAAAAGTGTATTAGACAGCCAACGGAAGGCAGGCTGTCCAGAGCAGCGAGAGCTCAGTCTTGTAACCTACTCTGACTGAAAGGCGAGAGTCGACTACCACAAGAGCACCCGTACAAACCGAACACAGAACATTCCCGCCCCCACGACAGTGGCCGTGGTTAAACATTCCAATCAGCAACTCGAAAACCGGCGGAAAATTCCACTCTATTGCCGAAGCACTACCATTCCACCAATGGAGATTCTTGGCGCCAATTTCTGCGCTGATTTTGCTAAGTCACGGAGCTATGCACTGAGCAAGCCAATCACAGTTACGATTTTGCAGAAAGCGCGGGAATTTTCCCGCCACAACTGCCTGGGTACACAAGTCATTCCCACACCTCGCTGGTAGCCCGCCAGAAAGTGTTTTCGCTACGTTTCTGCGAAGTAACAGAACCTCTAGCCCAGCCGCTACTTCAGGCCCCTGCAGGCGTGTCTTTTGACAATGTGGGCGTCTGGAAAGCATTCACTCGACTCCCTCACACCCGTCGGCTTAGCCCTTTCAAGATCAGCAGAGCCCACCTGTCACCGGACCACCCGGGTGACGAGAGACGCTGCGTGGGAAGTCCGCGTGTGAAGGAATAGCGACTTTTCACCGCATGCAATTAGAGAGGAAAATCGTAAGATAGAAATATGAGAGGGGGCTCATGCCACCTCTCAACTTTTCAAATGTACTAAGAGTTCTATGTGTAGTGCTTGCATTTCCTGAATGCTGCGGAGTCGTGGCATAAACGCTTATGACATTTGAGCCTCTAAAATACGAAGAAACTTCTCTAGCAGAGGGATTGGACAAAATAAAGTTTTCTGAACCTGTAAATAAATGTTTGACCTACGAAGAAGGTAATAGAACATGACTACCACTTATTCAGTCTCATGTTTCAGCCAAATGACCACATAAAAGGTACATAGTGATGTGCTTGTTCCCATAACACATGTTTATTTTGATGGAAAGAAATATATACCGACTTTCACTGATGATTATACCCACTTGACAGCAGCTTATAGTCTTCAATCGAAGCCTGAAGTGTTTCATTATTTCAAAGTATACTATGGAATGGGTACTACTCCTTTTTACATAAAAATTCAAAGCAAACCCGATTTGCATTTCAAAGTAGCGCTACTAGTGTCACACTTTTGTGACTGATGTGAAATCTTTCAAATGTGGAAACACACCCTACTAGCTTTCGTTTATGTGGTGCCACTTCCAACAAATAAAAGAGCCATTGGTAGTAAGCAGGTGTTCAAAGTAAAAAGTGATGCATCTGGAAATACTGGCAGTCATGTTTGGCAGTTAAAAATTGTGCTCAGGTGAAGGGATATGACTATGAGGAGATATATGTTTCAGTAGCTTGATTCACAACATTGAGAATTTTCCTTGGTGTGGTGAAAGAATATGATTTGTTTATGGAACACACGTCGAAATCAGTTAGGGTCATAAGCGATATTGACAGATGTCTTTTTCATTACTTGTAGACATGCTTTAGCTTTAGCAGGAGGAATTTCAGCAATGCTGTGGTATGGAAGGAAGCCAAATTTGAGTGAACTACATGTGTTTGGGTGTGCTGCACACTCCAAAGGAGCTATTGACAAGAAAGTCTGACACCAAGTCAATAAAACTTTTGCCCACTGGATATTGTCCCAGTGAGTAGAGATTATGATGTCCCTAACAACACAAAATTGTATTTGAAAAAAATGGATCTTTTGATGAAGATAAGTTTCTATTTCAAGGTGAAAGTAGTGATGATTCGATCTTGGAGACTTTTCAACTTGAAAGCACATCACAGAACACAGCAGAAGATCAAGAACATCAGAATGAAACTCTAGCATCTCATTCTGTCTCTGCAAATGCGAGTGTACTGTGGTATATAAACACTCTGTGTGTCTAGCGTTTATTATTATAGTTGCTCTTTGACGTGAGTGATATAGACCAGGGCTTCCCAATGTGTGGTCCGCAGACCCCTTAGGGGTCCGCCGGCTCTTTCTAGGGGGTCCGCGGCCAACTTTCACCAAATCGTGTAAAATAATGAATAAAATTATTGAATAAAAATGTGAAAATCCAATTCATCACTTTTTTTTTCGTGTGAAAAACATGCGTACTTTTACTTCAGGTCGTATTCCCAAGCAGCCTTTGCGGTTCTTAAGTGAGAACGCATACACAGTTCAGTGCCAGAGTATGCGGCTTCTCTGACCGACTGTTTCGCAACAATACAGGGCTCGTTTGTGCGCCATCTCACGGCGCTAGATGCTCTGAAATCTTTTACGCATGCGCGGAGCGAGCTTTGTCGACCAATCACAGCACTCGCTGGCACGTATGCAGCCCCAGGAATCATTAAATGTTAAAGTTGCTTTGTCAGTGCACTGCCTATTTCATAAGTCGATTATTGACCAGTTTATTACTTCTAACATTGATCGGTGGCTGAAGTCAGGATCATTGAAGAAGGGTGCAGTTTCTCCATCACCTTCACAACAAGGGAAGTTTCCAGTTGAAATGAATGAGGAGGGAGGACGACCAAAGGAAGAACAATCACAAGAAGCTCCACAGCCGGATTTATTATGGGAAAACGCTGCAAGTACTCCATTGGTTGCAATATCCTGTGGAAGTGGAATAACCAAGAAGCGTAAGTACAAAGAAAGCTTTTTGGAAATGGGCGGTGGTGGTGGTCAGTGTTTAACGTCCCGTCGACAACGAGGTCATTAGAGACGGAGCACAAGCTCGGGTTAGGGAAGGATTGGGAAGGAAATCGGCCGTGCCCTTTCAAAGGAACCATCCCAGCATTTGCCTGAAACGATTTAGGGAAATCACGGAAAACCTAAATCAGGATGGCTGGAGACGGGATTGAACCGTCGTCCTTCCGAATGCGAGTCCAGTGTGCTAACCACTGCGCCACCTCACTCGGTTTGGAAATGGGCTTTATGGAGACAAAGGAGGGTAAAGCTCAGTGTGTTATTTGTGCGTGAGTCCTTCTGAACAGTTCAATGGTTCCAGTTAACTTGCGCCATCATTTTGAAGGTACTCACCCGGATTTCCAGGCTAAAGACATCGATTTTTTCAAAAGGATGAGTGCTGAACTAGCTGCTTCTCAGCATTGCATGAAAACTCATCCAAAAACAATTAATGAAAATTCATTAAAAGCTTCTTTCTTGGTTAGTTATCGAGTGGCAAAAACAGGCACAGCTCATAAAATTGCAGAAAATCTCATGTCGTGTGTTAATGATATTGTTTCTTGCATGCTAGACGAAAAGGCAGTAAAGCTTGTATCTTCGGTGCCATTATCAAACAATACTGTCAAGAGATGCATTGTTGACATGTCAAATGATGTGAGAGACACTCTTGTTTCTGACATCCAACACAATTAATTTTCTCTGCAGATAGATGAATCCACTGATGTTGCAGGATTAGCGATTTTATTGGCTTTTGTCCATTATGAATATTCTGTATGTTTTGAGGAGGACCTCTTATTGTGCAGACCACTATCTGCCAACACAACAGGTGCTCAAATATTCCGTCTATTGGATGATTTTTTAAGGACTAACGAAGTTTCATGGTCTAATTGCATAGATGTGTGCACAGATGGTGCAAAAGCAATGATGGGTCCTACAGTCGGAGCAATAACGAAAATAAAAAAAACCACCAAGAATTGCAGCAGTAGTCATTGTGCTCTCCACAGATACGCTTTAGCTACGAAACAAATGCCTGTTTCGTTCAAGAAAGTTTTAGACGAATTCATTCAAATCATTAATTCCATAAAATCAAGGCCGTTGAAGTCAAGACTTTTCACAATACTGTGTGAAGATATGGGAACCCTTCAACGTTCCCTGCTTCTCCACACAGAAGTAAGGTGGCTCTCACGTGGGAATGCACTCTCTCGGTTGTACGAATTAAGTTTGGAAGTCTAAGCTTTCCTTTTGGAGCATAACACCAAATTAGCAGACCTTATTAATGACGAAAATTGACAGTGTATACTTGCCTATTTGTCAGATATTTTCTCCAAAATGAACGAAATGAATATTTCACTCCAAGGGCAAAGTGAAACAAAGGTCACTGCTATCGTCAAAGTTCGAGCATTCAAGAGGAAAATCAATTTTTGGGCAGAGAGTGTCGAGGAGGGGGAGGTCGAGTGTTTTCCTCTTCTCAAGGAGTTTTTGAAAAACAAAACATTGGCGCTTGGGAAGAATTTGTTTCATCAAATTCTGAACATCTCCGAAGCTTGATGTCATTGTTGGAGCATTATTTCCCAACAGCTGAAGATGAGAAGCTGCAGAAATACGAATGGATGGTCAACCCATTCAATGTATCCAAAAAGCCGAACATTCTATCATCAAATGAATATGAGTTGTGGATAGAAATTGCCACAGACCCTACCTTGAAATCAAGTTTTGGCATTGACGGTTACTCACACTTTTGGATCCGTTTGGATAACAAAAAATACTACCCCTCGTTGAAAAGGCAAAACGTGTATTCTTCCGTTTGCCACAACATACATGTGTGAATCTGGATTCTCTATCCATGCTGCCCACAAGACTAAGTACCGAAGCTGTCTACATGCGGAACCACACATCCGTCTCCAGTTGTCAAGAATTGAACCCAACTCTTCAAAATTGTGTCAGCAGAAGCACCCTCAACCATCACATTAGGATTCCATTATTATTCCTACAGACTCATCTATAGTAAAGAAGAAAGCATTTTTCTTCATAGATGCTCAGTGAACGTACCTGAACTATAGCTCTGTAGGAATTTTGTTTCTGTCTTCTATCATTTACAAAATAATTATTAATTGAATTCTGTTGGCACTGATATTTTTGTTACGAAAATGAAAATGATCTCTAGAGCTAATTTCTTTACTTTATAATACATACCGTCGTCTCAGTAAAAATATGGCCTGCCTATACTTCAATTACAATTCCTTGCTATTACTCTGACACTATATTGTGGCAACTGGCTGCGAGCGTAAAAAAATGAGGACTTTTCACGTGCCACCTTGTAAAAGGTAAACCTCCTCTGCCAGAATTGTTTCCTTTGAGAAAAAAAAGTCTTACGTTCTGTGAATTGCTTTGTCTTCTTATATAGAAATAAGAGTCTGTTTGTTTGTTTTCCTAATTTGTTTACAGTCGAGGCTGACTGCCACGATAAAGTGTCCAAGTAGTAGTTGAAGTTGTCAGTTGTGGCTAAACTGTTGCCACGCCGCCTGCCAGTTGCCAACTACCAACTGACAGTACACTGTTGCAACGCCGCCTGGTAGCTGCCGGCTATGGACTGACAGCTGCCGTTCAGTAGATACACAAAGACGTAAAAATAACTAGACTTTCTGAGCTGTTTACATGGGCACGAAAATCGATTGTGGAACTGCAAAACGGCTTTATACAAGCAGATTTCTAGAATCGATTTTGAAGTGTTTACCTGACCAACCAAAAGCGGAAATGGGACATTGGCTTACGAAATCCGGGTTTGGAAATGCATGTAAACTAGGTGAATGTATTCCCACACATTGCACAACAGATATCACAGTAGTCCGTTAAAGGCAATTCCTTGGCCTCGTTTCTTTCGTGATGTGTTTGTATCCCGAATCATGGGTCTGACTCTTTTCTTGACAGCCGCACGGAGTGGCCACGCAGTCTAAGGTGCCATGTCGTCGTGGATTGCGAGGCTGCTCCCGCCGGAGGTTCGAGTCCTCCCTCGGGCATGCGTGTGCGTGTGTGTGTGTGTGTGTTGTCCTTAGCGGAAGTTAAACTTGGGTTAATAATGTGCAAGATTAGGGACTGATGACCTCAGCAGTTAAGTCCCATAGACTTAACACACATTTGAACATTTTTCTTCGCATTTCACGAAAAACCACACACACACACACACATACACGACTGTTACGAAATATGCATGCTCCTTACCCAACAGTAGCCAAACAGTGGGAGTGAACAGGCCACAAGCGGAAGCTTGTTAACAGTGAACAGTTTGGACATGATGCTGAATGCCCTTGGAGAAGGCAGCTCCAACGTGTGAAATGTCAGTTACCAAGTAATTTTAATCAGGCTATAGTGTGTTGAACAAAGGGAGTAACTCCACTAGTAAGTGTCTGGATACAGTGGGAATTCAAATTGGATCGTTAATTTCAAGCTGTTTTCATTCATCTCTAAACTAAAGGCTATTGATACTTCGAGGTGGTCGTGGTGGGGGGGGGGGGGGGGGATCGTTAGGAACATGGCACTTGCATTAAGAAGCTTTCAGTTCCCATGGGTTTCGCTCTGAGATTTAAAGTTACTGTGCTGTTGACTGACTAGGGGTCCGCCATGGATTTTCGACTGAAGAAGGGGTCCGCCAGCTGAAAGGGTTGGGAAGCCCTGATATAAACGATTCTATGCCTCTCTTAACAGTTAATTGTTCAGCCTTCCAAGGTGGAAACCTCTCCTGTATATATGTGTTTTATGTGGAAATAAATGTTTAATTCTACCAGGTACCATATATTTGGTGACCCCGACGATAACACAATACGACCGCGTCGGCTTCAGCTTTCCGCACCGCATCGTAACGTGAACGTTCCTTACTTCCGCGTCAGCTGCGCCGAGGTCGTTCTCGCACGAAAATGGACAATCCACCTATCACCATTGAGCCAGCTACAAGCAGCACAGTTCACAGGGTTACAATTAAACCCTAAGTGTTCTGGCAACACAACCTGGTGTTGTCGTTTGCACAGCTTGAAAGACAGTTCGTCCTTGCACAAATATCAGCAGACGAAACGAAGTATAGCTACGCAGTCGCAGCACTAACAGAAGACTTACTTGCTGAGGTACAAGCTGGCCTTGCTGCATCACCCAACGCCGAACGGCATGCGTCAATTAATAACGCACTAGTGACGCGCCTATCACAATCGGAAGCTAAGCGACTAGAGATACTTTTACGGACTGAGGAGCTCGGCGATCGAACCCCATCACAACTTTTACGCTGTTTGCACACACTGGCAAGTAACACTGTGAGCGACGACGTGCTGCGCAATATTTGGTGTCCCGAATACCTTCTGACACTCAAAAAATTCTGACAGTGTGTGCGGGTGATTTAAATGCTCTAGCTCAAACAGCGGACAGAATCGTCGACATGTATACCACAACATTGTGTCAACACTG
Source organism: Schistocerca nitens (assembly GCF_023898315.1). Lineage (NCBI taxonomy): Eukaryota > Metazoa > Arthropoda > Insecta > Orthoptera > Acrididae > Schistocerca > Schistocerca nitens. The sequence continues at coordinate 390,227,660 of NC_064617.1, forward strand.
ACACCATGGCAAGAGAATACGTCTGCAGTGACACTAGCAAAGCTCCAGATAGATGTGTTTCATGTGGAAATAAATTTTCAATTCTACCACATACCACAAAACTAATTTGGAGGATACTGAACAAACTGTTGAAGGTAACTCAGACTTCAGGAGAAGTGAAGCCTCTGCAGAAAACCAATAGAGTAACAACAACATCTAGATACTTGGAGGATTACGCAGCCTTGAATGAGAAGCGTTTGTGGGAAACTTTCTTCAGAATTTTGAAGAAGTGAGGGGCTGACATGATGAAGAAGAATGCGCGAAAGAAATTAAGGAAGAACTGGACTCTCTGTCATCTAATGGATCTTGGATTTCTGCACCACTTCCAGTAAATAAAAGAACCATCAGCAATCAATAGGTGTTCAAAATAAAAGGGATGCCTCTGGAAATATTGAAAGGTATAAGGCAAGTTTAGTAGTTAAAGGTTGTACTCAGGTAAAAGGATATAACTATGAGCTAAGATATTTTTCAGTTGCTTGACTCACAACACTATGAACTTTTCTTGGTGTGGTGAAGGAACACGATTTCTTTATGGAACAGACGGATGTACAAAATGCATTCTTGCATGGAGAACTGACTGAAGAAATTTGTATGAAATTTCCTCAATAAGTGATGATTAAAGAAACACCTGAATGCAAACTCAATAAAGCTTGACATAGCTTAAAGGAGGTACCAAGGACTTGGAACTCAATATTTAACTGTTTGATGAAGGATATAGGGTTTCAATGTCTGTAAACTGAAAGCACTGATGATTATAGTACTTATTTGCTAGTGCATGTAGACAATATTCTAATTGCTGGGAATTGTAAAAGCAAATTTACTGACATTGAAAAGAAGGCAAAAGTAAAATTTCGAATATGAGAACTCTGAGAAGTAAATTATTTCTCAGAATAAATATATAGAGAATTTTGGCAAAATTTTTCCTAGTCAACGTTGAAAACTTGTTGAAAGGTTCAACATGGAAGAATGTAAATCCTATAAACAGCTAATGAATGTCAAACCCAGTGGAGATGCTTGTGGTGACACAGCTGGAAATAGAACATACACAGAACTGATTGGTTGTTTATGTATGTGATGACAGTTACAAGACCAGATATAAGTGCATTAGTTAACTATTTTGGTGGACATGAAAATAAACCAGCAGAAATCTACTGGAAATGTTTGAAACCAATTCTTCAGTATATTAAACAACACTTGTTGTTGGTCAGTGTGACAGAAAGGGAAATTCAAATGCTCTTTTATGCTATATTGATTCAGACTGAGGAAATGAAGAAAACAGAGAAGCTACAACGCGTTACAATCTCCAGGTTATTGGAAATATTGTTTGTTGGGCTACAAGGAGACAGGCATATGTTCCACCATCTTCAACAGAAGCATAATATATTGATTTTATATATTGTTTACCTAAATACCTGGTAATTTCTAGCATTAACGTAATCGAAGTTTTTGGAAATATTGTTTGTGGCGTGCAAACAGACATGTGTTTCACTGTGTTCAGCAGAATCAGAATATGTTACTTTTATATATCATTAATGTAAAAACCTGTTCATTTGTAGTACTAACAAGAATATTTATTAACAATATATTTGCTTTGATTTTTTAATAATTTGATGAAAGGACTGTGAAATGCATATATGTATATATCATGTGTTACAGCTAATAAATCATTAGCGAGTGTGTTTCTCATATCGATATTTCAAAAAAATAATCACTTGACATGTCATCTGATGTTCGGTGTTAATTATTTGATGGCGAAAATTTGACCATGTTTTCATCTTATGTCCTTCAATAAAGGCTGCCTTATCTGGAGTAGGATCATTTTGCTTTCGCCGTGTAATGACAGAATTTTCTTCTGTCGGTTATGCTACTTTCAGCAAATTCAGGGGACCTGTTCCAACGTGATTCTTCCACTTTTCGTTGACGATAAAGTTTAACTCTGTTTAGAAGTTTGAATTTGACATTTGGGTCAAAGATGTTCATCGAAGTAACAAGTGTCTCTGAGTAACCTAGATTCTTGCGAAGTGGAATTGTTGCGCGCTTGATGCAGCACTTGAATGTTGTTTATTAAATAGATTATGGAGATTCCCCTCATTTTTACCCCTGGAGTATTAAAAACGTTAAGAGATGCAGTACTGTGTTGTATTCTGTTCTGTAGTAACCATTTGACATACTAATTCAATATTGTGTTTGGCAATGGGACCTTGTTGAGTTATGCTTAAACCGGTGAAGTGAATGTCGTAATGGGTTCTGTACTAGCATATTTATATAGTAGGCCTGGATGGGTATACACTGTTAGAATTCTACATATGTAAAGTATTACATCAGCTTTCCGGCTGAGGAAACGCATGTAAGTGGTGGTACTGCTCAATGCCCAACTTTTTATTATATGCGTAAGTTTTGAGGTGCAGTATATTGCCAGCACGTTTTTCTGTGAAATGCGAAGTAAAATGTTGTATGGTACCAGGGAGCGAAGATTTTTTTTGTGGTGGTACTAAAGTGCTATGGCAATCGAAGCATTACTTTGAATGTACAGTCATGTGACAGCTGAAACTACGGTGGTTTTCATAACGTGATTGTTTCTTTATCGTCTGATGTTACCTTTCGACAGTTTGCTTCCTATATGACAGTCCTGATCCCACTCGTGATGATTTCATGCATTGTGTTCGCATTTGATGAAGGCCGGAGGGCGAAAGTTTACGTACTCAATACACTTAACATTATGGTATTTCTTAACGACACAAGGACAACTACTATCATTATTTAAGAGGTGTGGAGGGATTTATTTCCTGTGGGCAAATTACGAAGACAGTTACAATGCTATGTGTATGTAACTGAGAAATTACTGATGTATTGGCCGTGTTGCATGAATTTTCTATCAGCAGATACCAAATACAATTGGCTATCCAACAATTGGTTTTTGTGTGGTGTTACTTTGTGGAACTAGTCGCTAAGTGGGTTTTTGTAGCAATGCTACATGGTATTGTATACTGTATTGGTCCAGGTATTAGCATCATTGTAGGTTGTACAATTGCTATTAGGTATGTCAAATTAATGTGTGATGTAATTAAAAAGATAGTACACAGGCATTCTTACTCTTTTAGTTTGGTCGATTGCTCAACTTTTGAAGAAGAGTTGCTGTTTTTGCATTTTTAGAAATTCCTGTACAGAATAAAAATTGTGCTTTTATAAGGAATTCCTTTAGTTTGCTGTTAACTGGTAGCTCTGAAGCAATTTATTTATTCTGGTGTCTTGTTCAGTATTATGCCTCGATGGATTACACTTTACTAATAGCATGATGATCTGAAATACATTTGGTGGAAATCGGGTTGCCCTCTGAAACCAAAATTGTGTGTATCCTTGTTCTGCGTTTAATAATCTATTTCATAGTCTTACCCTAGTGAATCAGATTGTTTTAAGGATAAACAAACACGAAAAATTTATAATGCCAAGAACAGGTAATTGAGGTTTATAAGTTACCCCTTTTTAAGGCCACAAATGGTCATCTATGATCTTTTTTTCATTCTAAAGACATTGATGAGCCGAGTGGCATTTCAGTTGAAAAATTTATTAGCAAAGCATTCAATAGAACTGTGTGTAGTGTGCCTGCGCTACTGTTTACTTGTTGAAACTTTCAATAACCTCAGAGTTTACACCTTACCTTACAGGTGTATCCTTTTTTTCAGTCCCATGTAACCCCTAGAAAAAAAGGAAATAATAATTCGGCAGTAATGGCTTCTATGCTTTCTGCTTTTAATCTTACTTGGATATGTTTTTTCTTCTATTGGTGAGATTAGTTGAAAGTTGAGGTGTACAATACTTTTAGAATTTAACTACAGTTTGTGTTTAATCATTCTGTAAGCACTTGACAGTTTTTGCTGTTGAATGCACACATCGTGTGCTGGATGCAGATAATCATACACTACTATCACCATTGAAGTTAACAGATTTTTTAGGTGCTCATATGTTCTACTAGGTCATCCACACAAATCATAAAGAGTCATGGGCTCAGGATCGAGCCTCTAGGGCTTCATGTTTTATTGATAGCTTCTCTTAATAGAAACTGTGTCCAATTTTGTTGAAACATTTGACCTATCTAAAGTGACACCTTCTGTCTGTGCTTTCCAAGATATGAGCATAACCAGCTGTGTGCTACACCTCTCATATTGTGTAATTCTAATTTTTCAAGGAGGATTTTATGATACAAGACATCAAAGGGCTTTAAAAGTTGTAGAAAAATTCCTGCATTGAGTTCATGTTGGCCAAAAGATTTTCAAGCATGATCTAAATCCTCAAAGATTGACCTGGAGTGGAACTTATCTACATTCATACTACATGTGACTAACTTTGCCCTGTCTAATACACTTTTTATTATAGAAACTAAAACTGCAAAGCCAGTTCAGAAAACCTATAGCGCCTATTACCTAAAAAAAAAGTATGACGAGTACTTTGGTCAAATTATTTACATGAATCATACAAAACTGTGAATACTTTGAAGTCTTACCTTGGTAATTTGCGGTTGTCTGATGGATAAGCTGACTGTTTTAGTCCATAATTGTTGTCCTCCCTTTGTCTAAGTTCTGTTCGGTTTGAACCAGCCCCATAGATGTACAGTTACATGTGACTAATTAGATGAGTTGTGTAATTTTTCTTAATATGTGGTTCTGTACATATCTTTTTCCCCAGAATGAATTTAGTGTTGGATTTTTCCAGAGATTACAGTGTAAATAAATGCTGAGATGATTCCTTTGAAAAGATGTGGCTAATGTCATGCCCAGTTCTGCTTATATGCTCAGTCTAATGACTTTGATGTGAATATATAAAGTTCTAGTCTTCCTGCATTTTCTGAATACTTATTTTTAGTGGTAGAAATAAAGCATTCATAGGTAGCAATGGTGGAGTGAACATTGTTTCTGTAATACAAACATTGATAAGATAGGGTACAACGTCCTGGTTCTTACTACTTAGAAGCCATAAACATTGAAGACCATGGAAAAGTGGCAGGTGTAAAAATAATCTAAATTGTTGAATATAAAATAAAGTTGTCCAACACCATGCTTTACCGTAATTAATTCTGGAATCTTAAATGAGGCAGTGAAACAAATGTAAGAGGAAATCAATTTGTAAAATGGAAAGAAGTATCACAAAGATTTCTCTTTCAACACATTTTTGGATATGTCATCAGCTGCACTATGTACTTTCAGAATCTATTTTCAAGCTGAGCAAGTGAGGTGGACACGTGTGGTAGTTGAAATTTCGTCAGGACTTGATTTATGGCTTATAAACTGAATGTCAGTGTCGTGTTGGGTGTTTTACTATTCGTTATCAAAGTTTATTTGGAAAACTATAATTTTCTTCTTCTTTTTCTCCTCCTTCTTACTTATCTTCTGATATTTTATATAGATTGCATAACTTGAAGAACTTCTATTGTGGTTTTATATTGGTACACAATTTTAATCACAATAAAAACGAAAATTGAAGCAAAAAGCTTAATCAAGACATTAAGAAATGGGGAATTTTTCTCCAGTAGTTTTGCTGTAAATAGAGTACATAAAATATAGGCATTCAGAGAGAAAGATGCCCAACAAAGAGATGCAGGAAGGATAAGTGAGTAGGAAAGGGGAATGGATGGGTTAGATAGAGCCAAAAAATTGGAAAGGATGGAAGCTAATTTGTAATAGATAAAGCAAATGAGCATGGATCCAAAAGGTCAAAATTAAACATTATAATGCAGTATATAAATAAATAACTTTATTTAGTATAGAGAGTTTTGAATTACAGTTATTGTTAATATCTCATTTCATTTACAACAATTTGTGATGAAGATGAGATGAAATGATTAGGACAGCACTAACACCCATTCTCCAAGCAAAGATAATCTCTGACCCAGCTGGGATTCAAACTCGGAGCCCTGTGATTTAGAGGCATCAACACTAACCATTAGACCACAAGCTGCGGATGATTATCCGATTAAAAATATAAAAGCTCACATTAAACTGTAGATACGCCTATGACTGAATGAGTGAGTCATTTCAAAGGTAGGAGGAAAATAATTCCACATCTCCAATAGCATCATGCCTGTAGTAGAGTTGGCGAGAGGAGAGCCCTGATAGTCAACAGTGCTGTTGTCAGATGTAAACTGCAAAGCGCAAATGGCTGTAAGCGAAACAGTAGTCTTTATTAGAGCTGTGATAACAATGGGGTGTTGCCATAGAGACACACACAAAATTGTGTTACATTACTCAGAGGTGTGAAGCAGCTGTGCAAAGCCCACTGCATCTTTCAGGTGTCTTTTCTTTCACGACTACTGTCTTAAATTACTGTAGTGTTCCAAGCAACCTTCAAATTGAGAACAGGTTTCATTCATAATTTGAGAATCATTTTGTTGAATGTTTTATCTTTGCAGAGATAATATAGTTTTCATTTACAGGGATAATAATGTTTTATATGTAACTATTTTTAGGTGAGACAAAGCTAATCTCTCTCTCTCTCTCTCTCTCTCTCTCTCTCTCTCTCTCTCTCTCTCTCTCAAGTAACTTCTGCATGGTTGAGTGAAGGAAACAAAAAGATGTGGTGAACAGAGAGATGAGAAATTGTAGTTGGGTATAACAAAAGGGAAAAAGCAGGACAATTTTGCTTAGGATTGCAACTTGGGGGGGGGGGGGGGGGTGGACATCAAGATTGCCTCAGTGAGAGGAGCGAAAATGGAGATTGGTAGGCATGGAGAACTCAATTGTTAGGACCATTTAGCTGTTCAGATGCTGTTAAAAAAAAGCACTGTTGATTAGCTGTAAGTTTGACTGTAACTTATAACAGCAGTGGAAAAAAGATTGAACTGTACAGCATTTGACACCACAGTTAATCTGATTGGTCTTAGTTCAGGAAAAAAGTGCGTAGATGCAGAAACATGGTTTATTTTTTCCACTGTGAACAAGTTTAAAAATTAGTCTTTCATTTATTCAGTTAAAAAAAAGTCACATCAATACTGTAGAATTTTCGCCACATTGTATGAAACACTGAGCCCATAATCTGTGTTTAATGTATTATAGATTGAACATAAACACTTTGTACAAAAAAATGGAAGGTCTTGTTATATTGTTAACGTTTTAAAAGCCAAGCAATTGTGGCATGTTTTCAAAGTAATCCTCAGGCACTTAATTTGGGAACAGTGTTCTGTAAGATTGTGTGTATGTAAGTGATATGTTCATGATATTTACTGACTGTAATTGTGCTCTGCATTAGTCATTTTTTATCAGTTTGTTTTTGTGTACTAAAGTTATCTTCTGTTTGTCTCACAGGAAGTATATTATGAAGCTTGCGTACCTGTCTCCATCAGCAGTTATTCTGTTCCTAGCTTTATTTTATCGTCCAGAATGGGTATTATTCCTGTTGTTTGTTGGTGCTGCAGTGGTAGTGATAACTTTTGCTATATCTGCTTTTATTGGTGCTCATCTCAAGTCTTTATCAAAAATCCAAAGAAAGCAAGTGAAGTCACAGGATCTTGAAGCTCTCAGAAAATTTTTTACAGTAAGTTGTCTATCTTAAAATCTCCTCAAAATTTGTGAAGGAGTGTTCTGCAGAAAGGAGCGATAAATACATAAATTTTTTTTCAGCAAGTGGATCCAAAGCCAGTAAAACCAAGACGCTTACCTGTTATTTTTGGGCGGATGATAGATGATGCGCTTCAACACTTGCTAGATTTGGTTTTGAGAGATTTCATTTGTAATGCCCTCAACAGTATTGGCTTAAGCACTGAGGAATTGTCACAAGAAATTAAGTAAGTTCATTCAGAATATTCCATTTATGTGTTTCTTGATACATTTAAAAAACTTATAACACTAAAGCATTCCGTTGAAATTTATTATATATTAGATAGTTAAAATAAATAAATAAAGGAAAATAAACTCTGTTCAAGATACTGGCTCACTAATTTCAGTTTGGTAAGCTTTCAGTAATTTGTAAAAGGTGTTGAAGTATATGATGGTACTGGTAGAGCCTGATTTCATACATATTGTTGTCACACAAGCCAGTCTGTGTAGTCGAAGTTTGCAGCAAAGCATGTTGGCTTTCAATCCACAACAATTAAAAGCAAGTTATAATACCACAGAGTTGGTGCTAAATGTAATCAAGAGACCTGCCACTGTGTGACACCATCGCAAACTTCCTTCGCTTCCTTTCTAAATTACCCCATAAGCTTTTTATTTTTTTGCAAAAAAGGTACTGCTCACTTCAAGGAAAACTGGTTTGCAACACACAAGCAATTCATTTGTAAGAATTAATCTTTAAATTCCTAATTTGTATAGCGCTTGGATCACACTTTCCACAAGCACTGTCACTCTTTGTATGTACAGGGCTATTACAAATGATTGAAGCGATTTCATAAATTCACTGTAGCTCCATTCATTGACATATGGTCACGACACACTACAGATACGTAGAAAAACTCATAAAGTTTTGTTCGGCTGAAGCCACACTTCAGGTTTCTGCCGCCAGAGCACCCGAGAGCGCAGTGAGACAAAATGGCGACAGGAGCCGAGAAAGCGTATGTCGTGCTTGAAATGCACTCACATCAGTCAGTCATAACAGTGCAACGACACTTCAGGACGAAGTTCAACAAAGATCCACCAACTGCTAACTCCATTCGGCGATGGTATGCGCAGTTTAAAGCTTCTGGATGCCTCTGTAAGGGGAAATCAACGGGTCGGCCTGCAGTGAGCGAAGAAACGGTTGAACGGGTGCGGGCAAGTTTCACACGTAGCCCGCGGAAGTCGACGAATAAAGCAAGCAGGGAGCTAAACGTACCACAGCCGACGGTTTGGAAAATCTTACGGAAAAGGCTAAAGCAGAAGCCTTACTGTTTACAATTGCTAAAAGCCCTGACACCCGATGACAAAGTCAAACGCTTTGAATTTTCGGCACGGTTGCAACAGCTCATGGAAGAGGATGCGTTCAGTGCGAAACTTGTTTTCAGTGATGAAGCAACATTTTTTCTTAATGGTGAAGTGAACAGACACAATGTGCGAATCTGGGCGGTAGAGAATCCTCACGCATTCGTGCAGCAAATTCGCAATTCACCAAAAGTTAACGTGTTTTGTGCAATCTCACGGTTTAAAGTTTACGGCCCCTTTTTCTTCTGCGAAAAAAACGTTACAGGACACGTGTATCTGCACATGCTGGAAAATTGGCTCTTGCCACAACTGGAGACCGACAGCGCCGACTTCATCTTTCAACAGGATGGTGCTCCACCGCAATTCCATCATGATGTTCGGCATTTCTTAAACAGGAGATTGGAAAACCGATGGTCGTGGTGGAGATCTTGATCAGCAATTCATGTCATGGCCTCCACACTCTCCCGACTTAACCCCATGCCATTTCTTTCTGTGGGGTTATGTGAAAGATTCAGTGTCTAAACCTCCTCTACCAAGAAACGTGCCAGAACTGTGAGCTCACATCAACGATGCTTTCGAACTCATTGATGGAGACATGCTGCGCCGAGTGTGGGAGGAACTTGATTATCGGCTTGATGTCTGCCGAATCACTAAAGGGGCACATATCGAACATTTTTGAATGCCTAAAAAAACTTTTTGAGTTTTTGTATGTGTGTGCAAAGCATTGTGAAAATATCTCAAATAATAAAGTTATTGTAGAGCTGTGAAATCGCTTCAATCATTTGTAATAACCCTGTATTTATAAAGTCCGTCAAAAAATCCTTGACCCAGCAAAGGGAATCTGCCATGATCGCGTTGCTTACTATAGGTTACTGACAACAGTTTGTGAAAGACTACACAACAATCGTATCAAGAACTATAGATAACTGACAGAAGAATCTGTTAGAGAGCGACAAAAACATGCGTGACGATGCCACAAGCAAGGCATGTGCATGTAAATGTACTGGTAAGCAGGTACAGGATGCAGCTTATGGGTGGCTTAACCATATAGGTGCCTGCTTGCTAAAACTACATTCATATGGACATTCTTGTGCACAGAACTGCATGACCATTTCACGAGTGTACCGTGACTGTCAGGGATCCAGTAAAACATCAAATAGCTGACATCGATGCGGCCAGAAAAAGATCCTGGAAGAAAGGGACCGATGACGACTGAAGAGAATCGTTCAACATGACAGAAGTGCAACCCTTCTGCAAATTGCTGCAGATTTCAATGTGTGACCATCAGCAAGTGTCAGCATCCGAACCATTCAATGAAACATCAATATGGGCTTCCAGAGCCGAAGGTCCACTTGTGTACACTTACTGCACGACACAAGGCTTTACCCCTTGCCTGGGCCTGTCAACAGTGACATTGGACTGTTGTTGACGGGAAACATGTTGCCTGGTCAGATGAGTCTCGTTTAAAATTGTATTGAGCAGATGGGTGTGTACGGGTATGGAGACGATCTAATGAATCTATGGACCCTGCATGTCAGCAGGTGACTATTCAAGCTGGTGTAGGCGCTCTAATGGTGTGTGGGGCATGTGCAGTTGGAGTGATATGGGACCCCTAATATGTCTAGGTATGACTCTGACAGTTGAAAAACACATAAGCATCCTGTCTGATCACCTGCATCCATTAATGCCCATTGGGCATTCTGACAGACTTTGGAAATTCCAGCAGGACAAGGCAACATCTCGCACATCTAGACTTGTCAGAGTGGCTCTCCTGAGTTTAAACAATTCTACTGACCACCAGACTCCCCAGATATGAACATTATTGAGCATATCTGGGATGCCTTGCAATGTGCTGTTCAGAAGAGATCACCACCTCATACACTTACGGATTTATGGACAGCCTTGCAGGATTCACGGTGTCATTTCCCTCCTGCACTACATCAGACATTTGTTGAGTCCATACCACTTTGTGTTGCGGCACTTCTGCATACTCGCAGGAGCTCTACACAATATTAGGCAGGTGTACCAGTTTCTTTGGCTCTTCTGTGTATTTTCGTCCTGTCCTCTCAACTATTGATTGTCAACTTTTAAGTTCTTCCCTAAAAAAAAAAAAAAATTACCTGTGTCATCAAATTTTTAAGCTACTAAATTTGCAACTGGGTAACACCATTCATAGTTGTAAGAGCTTTGGCCTTTGTACGAGATGAGAAATTTAACTGGTTGCCACATCTAAGATATCTAAAATGCTGATCTCTGAAGGCAATAAAATACACTGAGACACGTCACTGACAGGGATGTCTATTATATATTGTTTTTTTACAACACAGTTTGAAAGTCATTTGCACTGATGGATGGAAGCAAGAAGAGATAATCAGTTGCTTGGCTGATTTTGTTAGCAATGGCCTTAGGATCCTCATTGCGAAGAAGCTGTCAGAGTCTGATGCTGAGCTATATGTAATCATGAAGGCACTGCAGGTGGGCATATTGAAACAAAACAGTAACCTTTTTTTCATCTGTTGGAGCCCGTAAGTGCCCTTCAAAGTCATCAACAAATGTATCCATCCAACAAAGTGGTCCATAGAAGCCAGTAAATTTTCATGTTATAGTTTTGATGGAAGGAAATTTCATGTTACTGCATGCTAAGGCGTGTGGGAATGAGGAAGCTGATATCCTAACCAGAGGTGCTTCTGAGGAATCTCTGTGATGCAGCGTGCCATCCCATTTCATTATACTTCCTAATCTGTTCAGGTAATAGTCATGAATATGTAGAGAGGTAGTTTCAATAGATGCAGAACACCGTGCTACCTGTAGTGAAGCCAACTACAAGGCCATGGGAACCATCAGTCTAGTCCCTCCGATGGAAAAGTGGTGCAAGAATACCACTAAGAGTAGGAAACGAACAGCCCTGTAACTTAAGCCCACTTTGGAAAGACTCACCAGTTTTAGTTGTTTGCTTTTGTCTTCCAGTAAGAGGTCAGCAGTTCTGTTATCAGCCTATTCTTTACTTTAGATAACAATGATATGCGTGTCAAAAAGTTTTAAGATTTTGTGTATTATTTGGACTCCTGTTCAAACTGTTTGGTAGAATATTTAAATGTGGATTAAGAGTGGCTGATTAGTTGGAAATAATGAGCCATGGCTATCTGAACCATTAACAATATGAAATCAAATGAAAAATCTGAGATCGAATAACAAGACTTTCTATTGTTATTTGATCCAAGATTTTCCATTGTTTGAATTATTATTTTACAATTTTGAAAAGCTGCAACTCTGTTTTTAATTTTATTTTTGTCAAAGACTGAGGTTATTACTTACATATTGTTAAGAACCTTGATTGATGTGCATGTGTTTAAATCTTCACTGTGTTTTTCTATTGCGACCCTCTCTTTAGACCTCAAAACTTATTAACACAAACAGCTTCTGTAATGAGCTAATGTCAGATTAGTCCATGAATCAGCAGAAACAGTTCTCGGAGGAATATCTTGTCACAAAAGAAACTGTTTGGAGATTGCTCCAGTGTAGAAAGACGAGATCCCAGTGCCACTAGCTGGGTGACACATATTCATAAGCAAAGTCCCATTTAGGCAAGAGGTGGTGGAAACAAATTCAGCTTCCATTCCACTAAATACACTGTAAGCAATAGGAACTGCTGAGTCCTCTTGTAGAGATGTTTGCAGTACAGCAAACAGAGACTGAGGCAGCCTTTTATTTGGCATACTATGGATACCTGTGTGACTGGCCTGCAGTAGTGGCTGTTCCCACCAGAGCTGTCCACACCAGATGTGTGTGACTACACATATCAATAAATTTGGATTATTAATTTGTCCGATAGGTTACTAACTTTACTGTTCTGTCACACAAAAAAGGACAAATACACTCTCTTCTCTCAAATGCTGTTCTCTTCATCAACTGCAATGGACTTGGCTGCAAAATTGTGTACATACATGATCAAATCTAGTTTGGTTGTGATCATGTGTGCTAAGCAGCTGTGCCCAGTGAGTTTGTGCCCATACAACAGCTTGAGCTTTTGATTTTTGTGACAGACCATAGCAATAGTGCCTACAATGTTTTCTAGAAAATGCCCAAACTAGTTTGTATTTTTATTGTTTCTTTTCTGCATATATCATAATTTTAGTAGTACAGAGGTACAATGCCTAGCCCTCCAGGGTGGTGGTTTGATTGTTTGTTGTTGTGGTCTGCTTGTAGTTCCTCAGTCACTGACTGATCTCTAAAAACAAAGATGATGTGACTTACCAAACGAAGCGCTGGCAGGTCGATAGACATACAAACTAACACAAACATACACACAAAATTCTAGCTTTCGCAACCCACGGTTGCTTCGTCAGGAAAGAGGGAAGGAGAGGGAAAGACGAAAGGATGTGGGTTTTAAGGGAGAGGGTAAGGAGTCATTCCAATCCCGGGAGTGGAAAGACTTACCTTAGGGGGAAAAAAGGACGGGTATACACTCGCACACACACACATATCCATCCACACATATACAGACACAAGCAGACATATTTAAAGACAGAGAGTTCGGGCAGAGATGTCAGTCGAGGCGGAAGTGCAGAGGCAAAGATGTTGTTGAACGACAGGTGAGGTATGAGTGGCGGCAACTTGAAATTAACGGAGATTGAGGCCTGGTGGGTAACGGGAAGAGAGGATATATTGAAGAGCAAGTTCCCATCTCCGGAGTTCGGATAGGTTGGTGTTAGTGGGAAGTATCCAGATAACCCGGACGGTGTAACACTGTGCCAAGATGTGCTGGCCGTGCACCAAGGCATGTTTAGCCACGGGGTGATCCTCATTACCAACAAACACTGCCTGCCTGTGTCCATTCATGCGAATGGATAGTTTGTTGCTAGTCATTCCCACATAGAATGCGTCACAGTGTAGGCAGGTCAGTTGGTAAATCACGTGGGTGCTTTCACACATGGCTCTGCCTTTGATCGTGTACACCTTCCGGGTTACAGGACTGGAGCAGGTGGTGGTGGGAGGGTGCATGGGACAGGTTTTACACCGGGGGCGGTTACAAGGGTAGGAGCCAGAGGGTAGGGAAGGTGGTTTGGGGATTTCATAGGGATGAACTAAGAGGTTACGAAGGTTAGGTGGACGGCGGAAAGACACTCTTGGTGGAGTGGGGAGGTTTTCATGAAGGATGGATCTCATTTCTGGGCAGGATTTGAGGAAGTCGTATCCCTGCTGGAGAGCCACATTCAGAGTCTGATCCAGTCCCGGAAAGTATCCTGTCACAAGTGGGGCACTTTTGTGGTTCTTCTGTGGGAGGTTCTGGGTTTGAGGGGATGAGGAAGTGGCTCTGGTTATTTGCTTCTGTACCAGGTTGGGAGGGTAGTTGAGGGATGCGAAAGCTGTTGTCAGGTTGTTGGTGTAATGGTTCAGGGATTCCGGACTGGAGCAGATTCGTTTGCCACGAAGACCTAGGCTGTAGGGAAGGGAATCCATGTGGAATCCATTCCACATCAAACGGTCCCTTCCCTACAGCCTAGGTCTTCCGCTCCCGGGATTGGAATGACTCCTTACCCTCTCCCTTAAAACCCACATCCTTTCGTCTTTCCCTCTCCTTCCCTCTTTCCTGATGAAGCAACCGTTGGTTGCGAAAGCTAGAATTTTGTGTGTATGATTGTGTTTGTTTGTGTGTCTATCGACCTGCCAGCGCTTTCGTATGGTAAGTGACATCATCTTTGTTTTATATATATATATATATATATATATATATATATATATATATATATATATATATATATATATAACAGAGGGAAACATTCCACGTGGAAAAAATATATCTAAAAAGAAAGATGATGAGACTTACCAAACAAAAGCGCTGGCAGGTCGATAGACACACAAACAAACACAAATATACACACAAAATTCAAGCTTTCGCAACAAACTGTTGCCTCATCAGGAAAGAGGGAAGGAGAGGGAAAGACGAAAGGATGTGGGTTTTAAGGGAGAGGGTAAGGAGTCATTCCAATCCCGGGAGCGGAAAGACTTACCTTAGGGGGAAAAAAGGACAGGTATACACTCGCACACACACACATATCCATCCACACATACAGACACAAACAGACACAAGCAGACATATTTAAAGACAAAGATCTTTAAATATGTCTGCTTGTGTCTGTATGTGTGGATGGATATGTGTGTGTGTGCGAGTGTATACCTGTCCTTTTTTCCCCCTAAGGTAAGTCTTTCCGCTCCCGGGATTGGAATGACTCCTTACCCTCTCCCTTAAAACCCACATCCTTTCGTCTTTCCCTCTCCTTCCCTCTTTCCTGATGAGGCAACAGTTTGTTGCGAAAGCTTGAATTTTGTGTGTATATTTGTGTTTGTTTGTGTGTCTATCGACCTGCCAGCGCTTTTGTTTGGTAAGTCTCATCATCTTTCTTTTTAGATATATATATATATATATAATCTCCTGCATGAAATGCATTAGAAATGTTGCTGTGTGCAGGCACAAGGTGAATCAATCTCTGTTTGGAAACAGCTAGAAACTTCTCAGACCAGAATGCAACTTTCACATGGAATGGAAGCACCAATCTGGAGGGGTCGGGGAGTGGAAGGTATAACAGTGTATGAGTGGTGGGAGAGAGGTGCACTGTTTGGCGGAGTGTGCAGGGACTAGACTTCCAAAAGGCAAAGGAAAAGATGGGTGGGTGCCTTGACAGATGGCAGCACACAAAAAGGATGGAGACAGGAGTGGGAAGGAGGTGAATAGGGCAGATGATGTGGAAACTATTGTGTGGGGGATGTGGGGACAGTATGTTACTGTAGGTTGAAGCCTAGATACTTACAGGAGCAGGAAATGTTTTTTAAGCGTAACTTCCATCTGTGCAGCTAAGAAAAGCTGGTGGTGGAGGGGAGGATCCAGATGACTTGGGTTGTGAAGCAGCCATTGAAATCAAGCATGTTTTGTTCAGCTGTATGTTGTCCCACAGGGTGGTCTACTTTGCTCATAGCCACAGTTGGGTGGTAGCCATTCACCCTGGTGGAAAGCTGGTTGGTAGTCATACCAGTATAAAAAGCTATGCAACTATTCCAGCAGAGCTACTATATGACATGGCTGCTTTTACAGGTGGCCTGGCCCCTGATGAAGTAGGATAAACCTATGACAGGACTGGAATAGGAAGTGCTGGGTTGATGGATTGGGCAGGTCTTGCACCAGGGTCTTCCACAGGAATGTGATACTTGTGGCAAAGGATTGGGATTGGGAGTGGCATAGAGATGGACTAGGATGTTGTGGAGGTTGGCTTGGCAACAGAGCACCACTTTAGGAGGGATGGGAAGGATCTTGGGTAGGATGTCCCTCATTTCAGGGCATGATGATAGTCAATCAAAGCCCTGGGGAGGTATTGGGTGATGAAGGGGGTACTCCTTTGTGACTGGTTCTTGGGGGTAATGGAAGGATTGGGGATGTGAGGGGAAATGGCACAGGAGATCTCTTTGCGGATTAGGTCTGGGATAGTGCCTGTCTGTGAAGGCCGTGGTGAGACCCCCAGAAAACTGGGCAAGGGAGTTCTTGTCATTGCAGATATGCCGTCCATGGATGATCAGGCAGGATGGAATGGTGACAGCTGTAGAAATGTAAGTTACTTTTGGTGCTTGGTGGTTTAATGTAGACAGAAGTGTGGATGAAACCGTCAGAGAGGAGGGGGTTTGCATCGAGGAAGATAGCATGCTGGGTTGAAGAGGACCAGTTGAAGCGGTTGGAAGAGAAGGTGTTGAGGTTGTGAAGGAATGAAGATAGTGTGTCTTGAACTGAGTCCAGATCATGAAGATATCGTCAATGAAAGTGAACCAGACTAAGGGTTAATCATTTTGGGAGGCTAGGAAGGCTGCCTCCAGATGGCCCATAAACAGGTTGGCATCGGAGGGTGCCATGTGGGTGCCCATGGCTGCACCGTGGATTTGTTTGTATATGTTATGTGTTAGGATAAAGTTAGTAAGGTGTGTGAGGAAAGAGATAGTGGGTTTGGAGTCTGAAGGACGTTGACAAAAGGTAGTATTCAGTGGTAATAAGACAATGGGCATGAGGGATGTTGGTGTATAAGGAGATGACATCAACAGTGGTGATTAGGGATCCAAGAGGTAAAGGGATGGGGATGGTGGAGAGCAATTGAAGGAAGTGGTCAATATCTTGGATGTGGGGGGCTAGATTATGAGCAATTGGTTGGAGGTGTTGGTCAGTGAGTACCAAAATTCTTTCAGTGGCAGCACAATAAAAAGCCACAATGGGCTGACCAGGATAGTTGGCCTTGTGGATTTTGGGGAGCATGTAGAAATTGGGTGTGCAAGATGTCATAGGAGTGAAGAGGGAAATGGATTCCAGGAAGAGGTTATGGGAAGGGCCTAAGGCCCAAAGAAGGAATTGGAGGTTATGTTGGTCTTCTGTTATGGGATTACTTTGGCAATGTGCATAGGTGGAGGAGTCAGATAGTTGGCAGAGGCTCGTGCCAGGTAGGCACCACGATTCATAGCTGGGAAGATCTTTAACATCCCCCGTGTGATAACGTGTTGCACAGTTGTGATAGACTTGGATTCTTCAAACAAAAATATAAAGTGAGCACTCTTGGAACTGGTAAAGGCAGCCATATTTGCTTCAACTGCTGCTAGTGCTTGTGATGCGTTATTCTGTACTAGCATACTACGTGAGTCAAAATGTGTGTGTGGGGGGGGGCTACTAATAGTCCAGCCCTTATGTTTCAATATCTCCTGTTTTTATGTAAGTGGAGATTTATCTTTAGTAATTTTTTGAAGAAGCAATTGGCTATTATAATATGTGACCTTACTGGTGGAAACCCATCACAGGTCTTCAGACAACTTCCTCCTTTCTGGCTTCTTTTACACTCACTGATTTTCATCCCTTGTTACACTCGCATCTGCAATAACTTTCTTTGATAGTTTGATAGTGTTTTGTTGAACACTAACCTTTTCAGGTATATGAAAGAAGATGCTGTTGGAACTACATATATTTTAATCACTTACTGCTTGTTCACTGTTTTCCGCATTTGACTTTGATTTTACTCAGTTCGTATTTCCAAATACTGGCAGTTTTTAAAAATGTTGGTGTCTTTTTTGATAAGTTTTTTATACATCATTTGAGTTGCTTGTAAATTATATTCTTTGTTTGGGTGGTTAGAGATTTGACAGCAATATGACTTAAGAAATATAACAAACTTATATATATATAATCTTGTAGATAAACATTAGCTGTAGTTTTCCTTGTTTTGCTTTTTTACCCATACATTCACAAATTATTTGTACATTTTAGGGAAAACATATCTTTACCAGTGTAGCAACGTGTCAAGCGGTGTGCATGCCACACGAGTATCTAGTGGCACACTTAATGAGGATATGAGATACTTCGTTTGTTTCTTACATACAATAAGGGAAAGGCAACCCTTCACCTATAGTGGATCAATGTGTGGAGTACAGAAACATTACAGAAAACAGCACTCACACCAGCTTTCAAAAACAAGCTCTTTTTCTAGCTTTTGCTAGAACAGGCACCTCACATTTATATAACTGATTCGCCTCGATGGCAATGCATCTGCAACTTCAGTGTGGATGCATATTTATGTTCGAAATCCAGTGGGAATATAAAAAATTGGGAAGCATGGAGGACATGGACAGGGACTGTGGATAGGTGGTACTAGGTGGAAATGTGAGTCAGTAGGGGAGCGTGCCGAGGTAGTCCGTGCATTTGTGATAAACACTGTTTCTGGTTGGCGCAGTGATTAACACATCTGCATAGAACACGGGAGATCCCACGTTTAGGTCCCGGCCCAGGACATATTTTCGCTCATTGCTGCTGATTCCACCTGAAGTCCCGATGCAGCTGATGTCATTAGTTCTTTTCCTTTCCTTTCCTTTCTCATCCCTCCACCTTCAGTGTACATTATACGTATCACAGTTGCAGATGCTATGTGGTGTCTGTTCTTTCTGACATGTCTGAATTCATATAAACAAAAAGGAGCAATAGGCCTTCAACAAGTATAGATGCACAGCTACTATGTGGGGTTCAACAAAATTGGCTGAAATGAGGTCTACCAACACTGATTCAGTAGGTCATTGGCTTCAGGTTACAGACATAAGGCAAAGATGTAAAATACCAAATTGTAAGGAACAGACAGTATTCATACGTTATTACTGTAACATTCATCTGCGTCTAACGAAAATAAACTGTTTCTGAGAATTTAACGAATAGTGCTATGTTGTGTTCTATATAATTATTTAAAATGTTTGCTACTTCGTATTTTTCACTCTTAATCGTGTAAATCCTATCAATAAATCATCAAAATTTCTTTTACTGACTTACATGTTGTTAATGTCTGATCTCTCAAATGCCTGTTGTTGCAAATATGTGACATAAACGAATATAACTGACAGGTATAACATAGCTCAGATTCACCTTTATGTATTCTATAACGCTTCATTACTGGTTACAAAATATGATTTTTGATTGTTTTTTAAGTATAAATTTATTCGGGTGTTGGGGCTTATAAATTTATTCGGGTGTTGGGGGTTAAGGTGAATGCTGGAATGTTTCGTCTGAGTAGGTAATGGCCAGATCCTTTTATAACTAAGCATTTCTGGTATCTACAAGATTGATGGTGCGTTAATATATTATTTTCCTTCCTTCTAGACTTGTTTGTGTGTACATTTATATTTCATAATTCAACAGACTGTTCCATTTAATCTACGGCTGTGATTTCTGTGCATTGATCATCATCATTGAATGTTCAGTGTCTAATTCAGTTAATTTTGAAATTTTTGAATTATTTTCAGGAGCCTTGTAAATTATAATTATTGTAGTTTTATGTTTTCATTAAGTTTGAGCAGCAGAGCATTTTTTTTTTCAAGCTCTCAGTTTAATATACTTCTTAGGAGAAAAAGGTCTGTTGTGCTCTACAGAATATGTTCAGGCTTTGTAAATGCTTATTGGCGGAAGATATCATCTCTAAGATATAAAATGACAGAAAAGAAATATATTTACGCATTCTGTTCTAATCGAAAAACACCTTTCTCATTCTAGGGAGGATATGTGGAAAGTTGTGTCAAATCTCCAGGAGAGGATGTCTAAAGTCGATCCATCAAAGCTTGTTGCTGTGGACATAGTTTGTAAAGTGACAAAACACTTTGAAATGATACGAAAAGTACAAATTATGGAGTGAGTAACATTTCACCATTAAATATTACACCTAAATATTTCAAGTTCCTTAAAGAAAATGCCATTTTTCAGAGATGAAGAGAAGGCTGCCTATCACTTACCTCCTCATGTGTTGTCGGTGGATAAAGAACGTGCCTTTTTACGAAAATTCACTGAGAATGCAATGGAATTGCTGTTTCCTCAGGGTTATACAGAAACACGAACCATCAAGCTGTTACTGAGAGAGCTAATTACCTGTAAAGGTACTATCTTAAAACATTTATGGCAATGTTGTAATGAATACTTGATTATTAACAATCTGTGATACCATTGCTACCATATTTTCCCCTTGTTTTAAGTGGAATGTGTGATATAACACTAGATTAGACAATGAGTTGAATCTGCAAAATTTCAAAATTAAATAATGGGGAATACTACTTATTAATTTATCATTCCGAGTTTATTTTGCTGTCCAACTGTCAGAAGAAGAAAGGGTGTGGCTGTAGACATTCAACAAATGAGGATTATGATTAGTATATTTAACAGTTGAAAGGACCAAAAATGATGACAAATATTCTAATAATAAAGCAGGACAATTTCTGAACTGTGAAGTTACCTATTTATGTCTTCTGCTTTCATAACAGAGCAACAAATATTTCAGGCGCATGTCTTCTGTGATATCTGTTTTTCTTTTGCTCATCGTAGTAGCTTTTGTTTTTTCATATTGTTGTCATTTACAAAATTAGTCAGTTCATATTGTTACATATTTTAAATTGCAGTACTTCACCCAGCTATTGAAATTATCACAGACCCTGATTACATTAACCAAAGAATCCTCCTCTACATTCAACATCAAGCTCAGAAAGAGACAATTCGAAAAAAATCATATACCTATGCTCCAAGCTTTCAGGATTTCTTAAAAATGATTAAGGAAACGGATGACCCAGAAGTTTTGAAGCATATAAGGTAAAACATGTTATTTGTATAACAAATTCAATGTTTTGAACAACAATTTTTTATTGAATAAGTTAAGTGACTGTCAGTGATGTTAGTAATGTTTTAGTTCTTGTACAGTGGATCTTTCATTGCGATCAGTTTTGCCTTCATTGTGTGACGTATCAGTCTGCTGACCGAGAAGAATCTAATTTTTGTTCAGCAAGTACCACAAACCTCCTTTAAATCCATACAAATCATAAAAATGTGTGTATGTATATTACGGTATATTGATAATAACTGAGGAAGACAGGACTACAAAAGTTGAAGATGTGTGTTTGTATGTTTGTATGTTCCACATCTCCTAAACCACTGGGCTGAATTCAACCAAACGTGGTACACATATCACTTGCTTTCGGAAAGAATCACTGTGGAATGCAAGAACCACCCACCTATCAAAGGGGAGGGGGTGGGGGTGAAAAAGCAGTGTAGCCCACAATACATGAAAGCCCATACTTTAATCATCCAGTATTTGAGAATGGTAGCACTTAGAGACTTGCAACAAACTTTACACATAATTTCAAATATGTAAGAAACTTTTTCTTGCTGACGACCACCATAAGATGATGAAAGGCAAAAAGTTAATCGCCTAAGTCATTTTCACTGTTTTTGCAGTAAAACTGCCACATGAAATGCAACTTTAAATTCATTACTTCTTTACTACTAATTGTATTTGTGACACATTTTGCAGACAGTATTCACATATACCATAGAATTTACCAGAAAAGTTACATCATTGTACAATGCATAGTTCAGGAGATATGATGTCAAATACTGAGGGGCATGGCAAACTGCCGCATCGTGCAAGATGCTTAAATTTATTTCATTGCTACTAACTGTATTTACAACACATTTCACAGACAGTAGCCACATGTACACTGGATATACCTGTAAAATTATGTCATTGTACTGCACACGTAGCTCAGGAGATATGATATCATAAAGATTGAGTTTCCTGAAAATGAAACTGCAGGGTGAAATTTGATAGACATGGAGGTGAAATATACATACATATATGTGTGAAGTTTTTAAATATATGTGAAATCTACTCACATGTACGTATGCAGGCAACACTATGGGTAAAGAGCCTATCCTTGGCCCCTGGAACGATTTCATTCAAATATGGTGCACATGTTAATTACAGTCTTGAAAGAAATACTGTAGGTGTTAGAATTACCAGCGTTTTTTTGGCACAAGTGTGTGAACATTGAGAGACAGAGTGTTGGATGGATGAGCAGATGGCACATAAAGGAAAGGGGAGGAGATGGACAGAGAGATAGGGGAAGAGGAGATGGAGAGAGAGGAATTTGACAAAGGGGGGAGATAGGTGGGGGAAAGGAAAAGATAGATGGAGGGGGAAGGAGCAGATTGATAGGGATAAGGGGAAAGAGGAGATGGACAGGGAGAGGGTCAGGAGGAGATGAACAGAGTGTGGGGCTGGAGGAGATGAGAGTGGGGGTAGAGGTGACAGACAGAGAGGGGGTGGAGGAGGTGGGCAGGGAGGAGGTGAAGAACAAGATGGACAGTGAGAAGGGGGAGGAGGAGATGAACCAATAGAAGATTGGAATAAATACGTACCTGAACAACACCAGGTACTCAGCTATTTTCGAAGATCACTGGAGAAGAGCTGAATGAACAAGTGTTAACATACATTCCAAATTCCACTTCTTTACTTTGAGCAGTAATTAGCAGTTTATAGATTTTGAACCAAACATTGCTTTAATCTATATTACAAAGCTACTAACTCAGAACCCAGTACCACTTGCAGGTTGCCTTTCCAGCGGCTTTTGGGGACAACAGAAATTTGCTTTTCAGTATTTTGTGTGATTATTGACTGAAATTAAAATTTTAAAATTCTGGCATAATTTACTCATTAGGACGTATAATATTATGTTAAAAGTTTAACACAGTAAGATAAATATTACAGTTAGAAACTGTGTGTGTGTCTTGAGGAAGCATAACTGACGGCATGCAAATACTCAGTATTTTAGAATGCACTTAGTGACTTCCAGCAGACTTTAAACAAAATTTAAAACCTTTTCTAAACTTTTTAACAATTAACTGATTTGTAAAGTAATCAGACATTTGAAATTATTTTGTACATGGGATTTCGGCTCTCTCAAGAATCAGAGATTTACTGGTAAGAACCTAAGTGAATAGAATATCAGTAAACTAAAACATCCAGACAATTAAAACTGTACCAGATGGGGTGCTCATATTGACTAAAAATAAAATCAAATCACATTTCATTACCTGTCTCAAAAATTTATTGTGTCTGTATCTCTTCGCTTACAAAACACTGTAGAGAATCTCTTGTATACGTTTTGACTGGCATATTTAGAAGAAAGGGTATGGCAGAGAATGACTCATTGACACCTCAAGGACTGTTTCTGCCTGATGCCCTTTTATGGTGAGGGTATACAGTAGATATCAGAAACAGAGTGAGTATTAGTCCAGTGTTGAGGGATTCATGCATTAGAAATCAAGGTGCCATTGTTATGTCAATGCAGTACTGGTTTTCCTCCTTTCCTGTATTGATGTGTCTGAGAATAGTGCTGCTGTGGTTACATCCTACTCACCTATTTATTCCCTTACTATAGCATGCAGGAGTGTGTTGTCATTGGCATGTTTTGAGTAACAGCCGTGGACTTCTCTTGTTGCCATGTCTAAGTTTGAATCTTTTACCCAAATTCAGGACAGTTTACGAGAGTGCATCGCCATAAATGATAATGCAGTTGTAATTGTGACAGAACCCTGAAACTGTTTTATTAAACAAGATACAGAGAAAATGAGAGGTCAGTAACTTATGGCAAAGCCCATTCTGATTATAAATATGAAAATCAAATTTTTTTCTTTTATGTTGTTGCAAACCGACACGAGTTCGCATTGACTGTCAGTGGCCCTAAAAAAATGCAGTATTCCATTGAAAAAGATCTATATTTCCTTAGATATTGCAGTAGATAATGAAGTTACGTATATTAACACACATAGCTAGGAATAATCTTTTAAAACAACTTCTTTGGTTGTGCTAGGTAGAGTGCTATGTACAACATTAATGGAACAAGACTATTAATGTATACTAATAACTCAGTTCATGGCATAAGTTCATGGCTTGTAGAAAATAAACTAATGCTAAAGCACAGTAAGACTCAGTTTTTACAGCTTCTAATGCACAATTCAACAGTACCCGACATTTTAATGTCACAGAATGGGCATACGATTAGTGAAACTAAACAGTTCAAATTCCTAGGTGTTCAGATAGATAGTAAACTGTCATGGAAAGCCCACTTTCAGGAGCTTGCTGTTTTTATTATTCGAACGGTATCTGATGTAAGTGATCGTTCGACATGAAAATTAGTCTACTTTGCTTGTTTTCATTTGCGTATGTCATATGGTATTATATTCTGGGCTAATTTTACCAACTCTCAAAAGTTATTTTTGGCTCAGAAGCAGGCAGTTCGGGCAATAAATAGTGTAAGTTCATGAACCTCTTGCTTACCCCTTCTAATGCTTTCGACGACAAGAAGTGATGTGAAGCTTGTATGCCAACTTCACATCTGTCTCACATCTGTTGACTTACTTGGTGTGCACAGCCGATCTTCTTCTCTGGATAGTTGGCCACTTTTATATTGTAATTTCATGTACTGAAACGCTCCATGACCTTGGAGATTTGCTGCTCAATTTGAAACTATGGAACTAGACATGTAAATAAAAATTAAAAATAAAGGCATAGGTTTGTGTATTCTTTATGTCAGGGTAACCCGTGTTTATAGGCTAATAACGAATAGTGTAGTGTATCAGTCATTGCTGTAATTTCTCAAAGACTGCTGTAAATATTTTAATGTTTAACCACTGGTAAAAAAGAATATATTAAAATAAAATTACAGCAGTCTTTGAAAAAGTATTATTTTTAATGAAACTGTGTACTTTCCATAACTGCATTCAGTGGCTCTTGGAAGACAATTACAGTGATATAGCTCTTGTTAATATTGATGTTGAAATCATTTGCAAAAGAATCTGAGAAATGTACTAAAAAATGTGGCCATAGTTGGCTGTTGCAGTATAAACAGCATCAAGCAGATCTCTCTTGCCAGACTTCATCGTTATCTGCAGCATGACAGGTTTATGCTTCTAAGACAAAACTTCATTTCCTATACGACGTAGATACAGGAGCAGCTACAGTTTTTGTATGTGGAACTATGGCATATGCCAGCTACAGCGTATGCTAGCTTCTGATGCATCAAAATGGGGCTTAGGAAAACTATTTTAAATGCGTGTATGTTTTCAGGCTTTTGTGGAAACAACTACAGTTCCATCAGGCGGTTTTTGATTTAAATTGTCCTCGTTGTTGCTTACTAGTCAAAGCAGATTTCTTTTTTTTTTTTTTTTTTTTAAGTGGATTGTTCATACTTCATAAAGATTAACAACCATATTTATGGAAAAAGAAACTAATTTGTCAATTTTCTTTGATTTGGAAATAGTAATAATAAGAATGATAATAATATTAATATCTGACCCGTTTTTGTCTGGAGATACCTGCTGTGGGACAAATGTGTGTATAGACACTACTCAAAACTGTAATTAGAAGGAATACACTTGGAAAAAGTACTTTAGAGAAGTTAGGGAAGTGTGTGTGTGTGTGGGGGGGGGGGGGGGGGGGAGGGGAGATTGTAGAGAGAGACCAAGAGATGAATACAGTAAGCAAGTTCAGAGGTATGGATGTTGCAGTAGTTACTTGGAGATGATGAGGCTTGGTCAGGATAGAGTATCATGGAGAGCTGTATCACACCAGTCTTTGGACTGAAGACAACACCAACAACAACACATTGAAATAACTAAATATTTTATTCAGAATGGCTGACAACGTTACCCACAAAGTAGGTACTTTACTTAATCAAACGTAGTGTTACACTTTACTTAATTGTTTGCTCCAATTTCTTTTCATTGACCACAAGGCACATTTGCAATTGCCGAGAGAGAGAGAGAGAGAGAGAGAGAGAGAGATGAACAGGTAAAAGTACATCAGATGAATGCCACTGCATCATTGCACACTGTTGCAATTAAGTAGCGCATGTCATCTGGTGTAGTTGAATTTTCACGGTAGATTGCATTTTTCAGTGCTCCCCATAGAAAGAAATCAAGGATACAGTTCAGGGGACCTGACCTACAATTGTACTGTACTGCAGCATTCCGTCCTACCCAAAGGTCAGGAAACTTTTCATTCAGTATTTACGTTGCAACATGGGAAGAGTGAGCTGGGCAGCAGTCTTTCTGGAACAATATGTAGTGTCACTTATCCAGTGGTACCTCTTCTAGAAGAACAGGTGGAATGTTCGTAATAAATGAAATTTTGTATGATACCACACCATACCTATAGGCACCACTATTGTTAGTGCTGTACTGATGAAGCCAGTATGGAATTGCAGCTGGCCATTAGTGAATATTACGTATGTTTACATTGATATTGTTCCTAAATGTTGCTTCGTTGGTAAAGAGCAAATGTTGGAAAAATGTAGTGTCATTTACTGTACACTGCAGAGTAAACCAACAAAATTCTATGCAAAATTCAAAATCATCCCCCCACCCCTCGAGTACCTGATGTAGATAACAGATAACAAGGGTGGGATTTATTTCAGTGGAAGACGTGAATGCTGCCCTTCTGGATGATCCCACATTCCTTGGCAATACATCTCACCCATGTGGATTGATAAGCATTGTAGTCAGGATAGCTTCTTTACATCCTTTATCAATTACAGTCATAGAGTTAAGACTCTTTATCACATAAAAAATTATGTACCACCTAGCGTACTGCCATTTGCCGAAATGTCTATATCTGGAACTGTTCATGAAATAAAAGGCGTGTCATGACTTACGTGACTCACTTTTTTTACATAGATGTAAACACACACACACACACACACACACACACACACACACACACACACACACAGATACATATGTATGAATAAGTAGAACAATATTCACTGCTCACTGATCAGTGTGAGTAAATAATAGTGACTCAGTCTGGTTTTGCATGGGTAACACTAAGTACCTGTGGCCAGATGACTTGTCTGGCGTAGTGATAATAAAACTATACATTCACATATTTCTCAGGAATCAGTCTGTCTATTAGTGAAAACTGTATCAAAATCCCTACAGTAATTCCTGAGATTAGCCTTCACACACAGACAGAAAAATCTGTGGAGACATTAATTTTCCATGCTGCTTTACCGAAAACGGTCTCAAGTGATTAGTTTTTAGTTAAATGCTCAGTGACAGTCATCATCTCCGAGTAGTTGGAGACAATGAATTTTAAAATGTTATCACAAGACCTGTTTCTAAGTTTAAAGTGCATTTATGAATCTCATTTCTGATCTGTAGTATACAGTTGTCACTGCAAGTTTGACCTCAGTAATGAAAGAACAAAAG
Source organism: Schistocerca nitens (assembly GCF_023898315.1). Lineage (NCBI taxonomy): Eukaryota > Metazoa > Arthropoda > Insecta > Orthoptera > Acrididae > Schistocerca > Schistocerca nitens. Next base: position 390,255,170 of record NC_064617.1, read on the forward strand.
TGCAGGATGTCAGTATTTGTCAGTGAAATATATCCACTACATGTTACAACTTACATCATCAGGAAACTCATAATACATTTGTTTAGCTGATTCAAAATGAGACAGTTGCAATTAAAGCTTAGATCTACCTCTACTTTGTAGTTTACAGAATGATACTCATAATGCAGTGTGAGGCTTTACCATCACCAGCCACAGGAGTCAAGTAGGTGTGCATCTCGCAGAGTTGGGAAGCAAGTCTTCTGGATTCGTAAAGTGTTACATATTGCAACACAGCTACAGGGAAGTTTATGGCCATTGAGCAGCCAATATGTTGTGCTTTGCTTTAGTATCCATGTAGTGTTAAATTTCACATGACTGCCATTAAGTTGATCTTTTCACAATTGACTCTGTCTTTTGATTTAGCTGTACCACACTTTTGTTTCCACTTATTTTGTACATTTCACTGAAGCAGTTTCATTATTTCAGTTAAAACTTCAGGGCAGGCAGGCTGCGGTTGATGTATGACCGTCTGTGGTTGATGTATGAAACTATTTACTGATGTTTTATTGCAAGCTGCAGGAGTCATTTTCTGAAGATCTAACATGCAAATGTGGACAAAATATCAGCAAACAGTTTTATGCATCGACCATGGTTTTTCAGCCTGGAAATGTAAACACTGACTACGAAAGCATACATTGTAGAGCCTTTTTTTTTTTTTTTTTTTTTTTTTTTTTTTTTGATGATACACACATTCTGTAACTGTGCAAGTATGAAATCACTTACATTTGGAACTACTCTGTACTTCATAAAACATAAATGGTTGCTGTAACAACAGCGTTCTTCCAGTGCTTGTGTTGATGAGCATTGTTTTTGTAGGAAGTATGCCAGTTATTTTCTTCTAATTACCTCCTGTAATACTTCATTTATTAACCCACAATACCATGTTCATGATATGGGATTATTGCAAATGCTGGGAAAGTACATTTCTTTTCATTATAGGAAAGTGCATTTCTTTTCATTAACTGTATTAATTACACATATACGTACTGTAAAGGACAGAGTATACATATCAACATTAGAATTAAGTCTCCTGTGATGCGGGGGTTCTGGATGACTTTTCCGAACTCTACCCCTTTTCCTAAACCTCTCCAGTCCTTTTCCTTCACCCCTCTTTCTTCCCCTTCAACCCTTCTGCCAGGAGGAGGAGCCACTGGCTCCGAAAGCTTATACACGTAAACTTTTTTTTTTATGTATGTATTCTCCAGCTGCCGCTTGGTGAGTAGATTTTTAACCTATCCAATTACATTATGTTGTCAAAGATTGATTATTTTCATTTTTATTTTAGAAATAACAATGTTATTTAGCATTTACATTTGACATAAATTGACCCCCGTAATTTCAGCAATTGGTTAAAAGCAATGCCGGACCAGTGTGCTGGTGAATTTCTACCTGAATAAATTCTTATTATTTTTGAGTGAGCAAGACAGTTTATTGTGAAGTGTTCTGCCTTGTGGTTTCTGAAATGGCAGCAGCATTTTCAGTAGTTGCAAGGATAACACTCTAGATGATTGACGGCATTAGCCTTGCTATGTTAGTACGGCAAATGGCTGAAAGCAGAGGGAAACTGGAGTTCTTATTTTTGCTATGAGCATGCAGCTGTACTGTATGGTGCAATGATGTTTGCATCCTCTTGGGTAAAATATTGTGGAGGTAAAATAGTTCCTCATTCGGATATCCAGATGGGAACTACACAGGAACATGTCTTCATCAGGAGAAACAAAACTGGTGTTCTTCTGGTTGGAGCATGGAATGTTAAATGCCTTAATTGCGTAGGTAAGTTAGAGAATTTAAAAAGGGAAATAGTAGGTTGAAGTTACATGTAGTGAGATTTAGTGTGGTGACAGGAATAACAGCACTAATGATCAGTTGAGTACAGGGTTATGTATACAAAATCAAAAAGGGATAATGCAGGAATAAGTCTAATAATGAATAAGAAAATAGGAATCCATGTTAGCTTGTATGAATAGCATAAAGGAGGGATTGTTGTAGTCAAAGTAGACATGAAGTCATCGTCCACCACAGTAATACAAGTTTATTTGCCAGATCCCTCTGCAGGTTGGGAAGAGATTGAAAGAATGTATGATGAGATTAAATAAAATGTTCAGATAGTTACGAGAGTTGAAAGTTTAATTTTGATAGGAGACTGGAATTTGACTGTAGGAAAAGGAAGAGATGAAAAATTATTAGGGGTACATGGACTGGGGGAAAGTAATGAAAAAAGAAATCGATTGTTACAGTTTTTGCACAGAGCATAAGTTATTCATTGCCATTGTGTGATTTAAGAAACAAGAAAATGGTGCACATATGGGGGAGACCTGGGAACAGCAAAAGATTTCAGATGAGTTAAATAATGTTAAGGTAGAGATTTTGAACCAAGATTTTAAATTAAAAAACATGTCTGCGGGCGGGTGTGGATTCAGACCATAATTTACTTGTTATGAATTACAGATTAAAACTGAAGAATGTGCAGAAGGGTAGGAAATTAAGGAGAAGGAACCCAGAAAAAGTGAAAGAAACAGAGATCACTGACAATTTCAAAGGTAGCATTAGGCAATGATTCACTGAAATGAGGGAAAGGAATACAATAGAAGATGAATTGGTAGCACCTGGAGATTAAATAGCAAATGCAGCAGAGTAATAAGTCGTATAAATTCCTTAAATAATACAGGAAATATTGTGAACTTAAATGTAGCAAATAAAGTTTGTGAAAGGGAACACAGTAGAGCAAACAAGTACTAAGCAAATAAGTGAAGTTTTAAAGGTGTAAGAAATACATAGAAGAGCTATATAAAGGAAATGAACTGAGAAGCGGTTGGTGTGCATGATATATGGGACAAGCAGAATATCCTCAGATGTAAAGAAGAATGTAATAATTCCATTTCTTAAAAAGGCTGGTGCTGACATTTGAGTATTACTGGACTTTCAGTTTAATGCATCATGCTTGCAATATACTGATAAAAATTATTTACAGAAGAATGGGAAAGCTGGTAGAGGCTGACCTTGGGGAAGATCATTTTGGGTCAAGAAATATGTTAGGAACGTGCAAAGCGATACTGTCCCTGTGACTATCTTGGAAGATAGTTTAAAGACTGGCAAACCTGTGTTTAAAGCATTTGTAGATTTAGAGAAAACTTTTACAGTGTTGTCTAGGATACACTCTGTGTAATTCTGAATGTGGCAGGGATAAAATACAGGGAGAGAAAAATATCTACAACCTGTACAGAAACCAGATGACAGTTAGATGAGCTTAAAATCTTAAAGTGAAGCAGTTGTTTAGAAGGGATTGAGAGAGGGCTGTAGCTTATTCTCGATGTTATTCAATATGTATGTTGAGCAAGCAGTAAAGGAAACCAAAGAAAAATGTGGAGAAGAAATTAAATTTCAGGTAGTAAGCACAAGAAATAAAAATGTTGTAGTTTGCCAGTAACTTTGTCATTCTGTCAGAGATAGCAAAGGACTTGAAAGAGCAGTTAAACGAAATGGTTGGTGTCTTGAAAAAAGGTAGAAGATGAACATCAGCAAAATGGTATTACGATATACTGATGATTTTTACTTATGGACCATCTGACTGCACCATCAGTGACACACACACACCACAAAACAAAATAAATAAACAAACATCACACACCAAAACACACACACACACACACACACACACACACACACACACACACACACACACACACACACAAATGCACACACAAACAGATCACAGATACTTCAATAATTAAACTCTAAAGTTTGGCAATAACGTTCAATCTTTGGCAAAAACATCTGACAGTCGGCAACAGAAACCAAAACATTGCATCGAAACAAGTGTTCAGCGCATAGTGCTGTGAAATGTGTGTGTGTGTGGGGGGGGGGGGGAATCACAAATTGGCATTTATAAGAAGAAGAACAACACTAAAAATGCAACAGGAGCATAATATGTAGGAAATCATCCACACAACCTGTAAGTACAGTTCAAAACATTACTACTTAATAGGAAATACCAACCACCGGAACTGTTTATAACCTATAGGTACAGTGACCAAAATGTAAATTAAATAGCAAACATATGTACATATTCCAGGCCACTGATGATGCCTTGACAGAAAATAAAGGCGAAACGTGTATGGCACTAAAATTATTTTATTCAGTTGCTGTCAGACAGTCCATAAGTAAAAATTATCAATATACCGCAATATTACACGCAACTGAGGAAGACAGGACTACAAAAGTTGAAGATGTCAAGTGTAATGGTATGTAGTGGACTTAAATTAGGCAGTGCTGAGGGAATTGGATTAGGACAAGACACTAAAGGCAGTAGATGAGTTTTGCCACTTAGGCAGTAAAATAACTATTGGCAAAGTAGAGTGGATATAAAATGTGGACTGGCAATGGCAAGAAAAACTTTTCTGTGGAAAAGAAATTTGTTAACATCCTATATAAATTTCAATGGTAGGTAGTCTTTTCAGAAGATTTTTGCCTGGAGTATAGCCTAGTACAGAAGTGAAACATGGACGATAAACAGTTCCAACAAGAAGGGAATAAATTCTTTAAAATGTAGTTCTATGAAAGAATGCTGAAGATTGAATGGTATATCAAATAACTGATGAAGAGTTAGTAATCAAATTGGAGAAGAAAGAAGTTTGTGGCACCACCTGACTAAAAGAAGTGATCGGTTGGTAGGACACTTCTTGAGACACAAAGGAATTGTTAATTTTGTAATGGAAGTAAGTGTGGAGGCTGAAAATTGAAGAGGGAGATCAAGGCTCAAATACAGTAAGCAACTGCAATTAGATGTAGGTTGCAATATTTTTGCATAGATGAAGATTCTTGTACAGATGTACTAATGTGTACAGCTGGATCAAACGTCTTCAGACTGAATGTCACAACATTCTGCATATTTGACTCTCACATTCATGGCATTTCCTGTCTCTTACTTGTCACATGGATGTTCCACTCTTCTCTTACAAGTATGCTGATATCATAATTTGTTTCAAGTAGGTGGTAATTCTTATTTACAAATGAAGATATCTCTAAGACACATGTGCATGGACAGACAATATTCCCAATTCTTAGAAAACTGGCTCGATAATTACAGGTGGAGTAGATTGTAACATGAACTTCACTGTTCATTTTTTTTGAAAATATATTTTTTCTTGTGTTCTTCCCCTGAATTTTACTCTCTCCAATCCTTTTTGGTACCTCCTCATACTGAATTATTTTTCTGATCTCATTATTTCTAATTTCTTCCATACTTACATCTCAAATACCTCTAAATTCACTTTCTCCCTCTTCCTTATTGTCCATGTCTCTGCCCCAGACAAAACTACACTCTAGTCAAAACAGTTGATCAGTGTGTCTCTGGTTGTAGATTAAGTTTTTTTACATTGTAGCCATTCTTTCAAGTTAAATTCCCTTTGCATTTCTGATTTTGTACCTTGATGTGTCATGTTCTCCTAGAGTAAGTTTTGAATTGTTTTACTGGCACAGTTTTGCCCTGTCATATTATTCTATTTACCTTCCTGTTCTAAGTTAATTACTTAATTTGCTAAATGTTGCTGGCCAGTGTGGTCGAGCGGTTCTAGGCACTACAGTCTGGAATCACGCGACCGCTACGGTCGCAGGTTCGAATCCTGCCTCGGGCATGGATGTGTGTGGTGTCCTTAGGTTGTTCATTCATATTGGCTTTTGTATATGATTGATAACTTCTTGAAATTGTTCAGTTAGTGAAAGAATAGATGTCTCAAAAATAATCTGCAGAATATTTGAATGTAGGCTCTCCCAATGTATGCTTTTAGTGAAAACCTCTTGGGTGTCCTTCCACGTGGCGATGTTAAAATACCATTACGTTTTCATGGGTGTCATACTCATCATCTTCTCTTGAAGTTACGATATATGCTGGTGCTGTAATATTTATACTAGTGGAGAGTCCCAATAGCCGGTTGCTCAGCAAAGCACCTTGGTGTTCTGGAAGTCAGAGGTGTGGTCTTCCTTGATGCTACCTTCTGCTATCGCTGATTTTTCTCTCTGTGCCCATCCCACGTGCTCCTCGAGCATGTGCCACGTTTGTCCAATATACTGTTGACCACATTCACAAGCAATGCTGTATATTCCTGATCCATTCATTTTTAGTGGGTCTTTCACAGAGGCAAGACACTCTTTTGACTTCAGCTATTGTCAGGAGATGGATTTTGTATTGAATTTTTCGAGCAGTCTCACAATTTTGGCTGACGGCAGCACCAGGTTTGGGAGGAAAGTGAGTCTGTTGCCTTCTTCTTCCTCTTCCTGATTTCCAGCATCTTGTCTATTCTAATATGCAGTTCACTGTGTGCAGTTTTGTGCAATACTTCCTTCATGATTAGTTTGTCTGGGCATCCTATTTACCTGGGTGGTCAGCACTGTGTGCTATTGCACTGGATGGTGGCAGCTCATTGCATGAATGGACAGGGCTATGTGTGTATTCTTCCTGTATACGGATTGGCCTACTGTAGGGAAAGGGAGAAAACAGTTCACTTCTATTTCCATAGTGAAAGCAGTGTTCTGATGGATGCTGTTAAGGTGTTCCAGAAACTTACCCAATGCCTGTGTGCGAAGCTCCCGTACCATAAAAGTATTGTTACGCTTGCGATTCTGGTGAGTGGTTTGAGTAGCCACCTCCTCAAATTAGTGATAACAGAGCATGGCATCAAGAAGGTCTGCACAGTTGACTTCCAAAACACCAAGATGCTTCACCAAACAACTGGCTTTTGTGCCATTGCCATAAAGGAATCCATTGAAATATGGGTTCAAGACAATATTGTCAACAGAGGCAAAAGATAACTAACAAGTGCAGCGTGGAACCTGGCACTAGTGGCAATACAATGAGAGTGCAACTAGCACAATCCAATGAACAAGACGCAGCCATTCTGCCCACACGGAGGTGCAACTGGAGCACACACTACCCCGACCACTGCAGCCTCATCCCCCTCGCCACTCGCCTGCTGGATAGTACATGGGCTGCCCGTAGCCATGTTGAGGGATGATACTCCACTAGTGCAAATATTGCAGCACCCACATATCTCAATACTTTATCAGAAGATGGTGAGTATGACACTTGTTGAAATGTTGCTGCATTTTAACACTGCCACCTGGCTGAAAATCTGGGAGCTTTTGACCAAAAAAATCTACAGCATCTTAAATAATGTAACCTGATGATAAAGAAGTTGGTTAGTCCATCTCCTACAGAACTGTGTAGCAGATGGAAATAAGATAATTTCCAAACCCACTAGACATGTCAGTGCAAAATGATCTCTATGAATGTCTTGTGTTTTATTACGAAAAGTGTGAATATCCTGCTGGGATATTAGAAAGTGTTTCCTGGTCAGACCCTTGAAGTACATGAGGATCATTGTGGAAACACTTAGAGGAACTGGATTTTCATTCATTGTCATACTTACAAGAAAGAAATGAGACAGCATTATCTCGGCTAATCTGTTGTAGCCGTTTTCAGCCCAGTTTGACTATTTAGTTAACGTAAGGTACTCCATTAACAGTTTGAAAGTGGATTTGGGTGTGGATCAGTAGCTTAATTAATTGCATTTGGCAGACAGAGAGGACTTCAGAAACTATAGGGAAATATCATTAGTGAGTGTAGCCTTTAAGATTTTATCTCATTTATTGCGAAACCATTTGAAACTATATGCAGAAAAAAATGTTCGGGAATATCAAAATGGCTGTTTGAGAAATAGATCCACTACTGACAATATATTTGTAATTTGTAATTGGAACAGTAACCAACTAATAAGTGCAGAGAGCCTCAAAAGAAATAAAGTTAAGGTTTTAGCATACACAGATGATATAGTGCTCATTGTTAAAAGAGAGATAGGAGTTAAAAAGTTAATTGTGGAACTCTTAGTAGAACAATTCAAATTTGGCTAAAAATAAATGATCAGAAAACAAAACATGATAGTTAAAGGATGTAGAGATGGACAGAGTTGATTAATGTCTGAAAATCTGTTTAACAATGTTTAAGGGAACAGTAACTGTCTGTTATACACGATTCAATGTCATTCTTATGTTTTTTGGTACTTGTGTGAGTTACAGGTCCATGACATTCAATTACCTTTTTGTTCCAGGCTCTTTCATTCTTGAAACATATAATATACTGTTGTTATAATAATTAGTTCCATATGTTTGAATTTGTTAATATAGGCAGTGAGATGGATAATTTGCTCTGCTTTTGCTATGAATGTATGATATTCATAAAATGTAGTGAACATCAGCTAAGAATACTCATTTCTCCAGTGCTTTCAGAAAACCAAATAAGTTCTTTCTGTTAAGACATTTTTATTTATCCTTTGCTTATTGACTGCAAGCCAAACCACATCAAGTTTCATTTATGTTTTTTAACTATACTTTAAATCACATAAAAAATCCTCAGTGTTTGTGTAACAAAAAGTTTTTATTTATGTTATCATCATTCATGTGACTGCATCGCCTGTAGAATAACGACATTCCATAGTAACTAGAGATACTATCTAAGATAGATTTCAGTTTGATATTTAATAACTCCCTTGTCATTGTTGATTTATTTTTCAGATATAATATAGTAACTGAAATCATACAGGCAACCAAAATTCAGAGTTTGAAAAGCTCTACAAATTTGGCGCAAACTAAGGATATATTTGGTCACATTGGTAGTAAAATTGATCTTGGTCTAAAGTTACAGGTGAGTATTTTCTACGTCGTATTATTTTTTATTTGGATTATTATTATTGTGTGCTGTATTATTGTTTGTGTGTAAAAAGTATGGAGAAAGCTAGGGGAAGGATATTCCATGTGGGTCACATTTGGTGAGAAAAAAGTAACAGATTGTGTGATTTCTTACGTTGATTATTAAGTACATTAGACTGGTAGTAAACGCTGATAATATTCTTATAAAAGATGAATTTTGCTTTACAGTAGTGTTATAGAGTGTATAAATTTGCCAGGTTAAATCTCTGTGGAGAAACACAACATCGATCTGATTGATTTCCTCAACTTTTTTCACACTGAAATTATGTGGGCTTAAAAGGGCACCATGTGTGGTGTCCAGAGGTATGCATTTCCAAGTTGTTTTGTGAGTTGTTTGTGAATTGCTAACATGACTCATTGGCTTGTTGTTTTCTAGACAGAGTTTGCATATTTACAACATTGGATTGTTTAAACGTGCTCTATTTTTGTTCTTTTTTATTCAGAATGTAATGACAAATTTTGTGTATGAATAGTTAAAGAGTACAGCAAAACATTGGTAGTTGGTTCCTTGTATACCCTTTCTCAGCCAGAGTAACAAGTGATGATGATCTAAATGGTTGACCTTATTTTAAGTGGGTGTATATCTACTGCTGCGTTTCTATGAGTTTATTATCAGGTGCCCTGCACCATAACAAAAAAAAGTCTTCCTTGACACTGTAACATAATTCCAACATAATGGATGAAGTTGTACTATGGTTAAGCACTGGAGTTCTGTTTAGTAGGCTTGGAATTGAGCCCCGTCCAGTCATTGTAATTTACATTTTCATATGGTTTCCTTAAATGTGCTGTAGACAAAAGCCGGGGTACTTTGATTGCCATAACATTCCCTTTTTGATTCTTGTCCAATTTCTTTTCTATCAAAACTAATTCCTTGTCATTAATATTCTCAAAGTCTTTGTGGCGTCACACTTAAAAGACCACAATATGTGGACAGAAGAGGAGTGACCTTATTTATTCTCCAGTTGTTACTGTCCAGAAATGTGGTAAAAGTCTGAAAAAACATTAAAAAACAAGTTTTATGCAACTTTGTTGTTGGGAAAAAAGGCTAAACAAATGTTACTGAAAGATAAAAGAAAGATAGCAGATGATTAATGCAAGAAAAATTTCAAACTTATGATAAAAGACCACAACAGGTAAACCTGAGGTAAAGATAGACTGTAACAGCTGAGATTCCAGTTCCATTGTCTGGAAAGTGGTGTGTACGGTATTGATGTGTGTAAGTTGAGTGACGAAAACTGGGGAGAAATAACAAGAGTAGTGTTGAAAATAAGATATAGATAAAGACAAAAATAAAGTAAGGAATGACTAGGTGTCAGATTTACATCAAACAAATGTTAAGAGATAAGAAGATAAAGAATTCTAGCCATAGGAGTAAAAGAGTTGAAATCAAATGGAAAGGAAGGAAGGAATATTTTGAAGAGAGTTAACAACAAGAAGCAAAAAAGCTATGTTGTTATTTGAGCTTAATGGTAAATTACTTGTTGGGGTGCCAGTAGATACTTGTAGATACTGGAAGCACGTAAGTATAGAGAGGGTGGCGAACATACAGCTGAGATGAGTGTAAATAAATGCACTTTGTCCCTGCTGTTACATTCATCTACATCTATACTCTGCAAACCACTGTGGGGTGGATGGCAGTGGGTACGTCCCATTGCACCAGTTATTAGGGTTTCTGCCTGTTCCATTCACATATAGAGTGGAGGAAGAATGATTGTTTGAATACCTGTGTGCATACAGTACTTATTCTAATCTTTTCCTCACGAGCCCTATGTGAGCGATATGTAGGTGGTTGCAGTATATTCCTTGAGTAATCATTTAAAGCTGCTTCCTGAAACTTTGTTAACAGACTTTCTTGGGATAGTTTTCATCTATCTTCAAGAGTCTTCCAGTTCAGTTCCTTCAGTATCTCTGTGACACACTCCCATGGATTAAACAAACCCGGTGACCATTGCTGTTGCCCTTCTCTGTATATGTTCAATATCCCCTGTTAGTCCTGTCTGGTATGGGTCTCATACACTTGAACAATATTCTAGGAGCCGGCTGTGGTGGCCGAGCGGTTCTAGGCACTCCAGTCCGGTAGCTGCTGCTACGGTTGCAGGTTCGAATCCTGCCTCGGGCATGGATGTTTGTAATGTCCTTAGGTTTAAGTAGTTCTAAGTCTAGGGTACTGATGACCTCAGAAGTTGAGTCCCATAGTGCTCAGAGCCAATATTCTAGGATGGCTCGCACAAGTGATTTGTAAGCAATCTTTTTTGTCAACTGATTGCACTTTCCCACTATTCTACTGATAAACTGAAGTCTACCACCTACTTTACCCATGACTGAACCTATGTGATTATTCCATTTCATATCCCTACAAAGTGCTACACCCAGGTATTTGTATGAGTTGGTTGATTCCAACAGTGACTCATTGATATTGTAGTCATAGGATACAATGTTTTTTTTTTTTTGTTTGTGAAGTGCACAATTTTACATTTCTGAACATTTAGAGCAAGTTACCGATCTCTGCACCACGTTGGAACCTTATCAAGATCTGACTGAATATTTATGTAATGATGAAAATAATCAATTACAGACAATATAATGTAAGTAAATAGATAAAAAAATCCACTCACCAAGTGATGGCAGGAGAACACACACACAAAAAGATTTAATTTTCGCAAGCTTTGGAACCAGAGGCTGCTTCTGGCAGAACAATTGAAGGGGAAGGAGGAAGGAATTCCTTCTCATCCCGTCGGGTAAGTCTCCCCTGACCTGGGGTTCTGGGTGGCTTTTCTAAACTGCACCCCTTTCCCTTAACCTCTCCAGTCCTTTTCCTTTACTCTCCTTCCTTCCCTTTCAAATCTTCTGCCAGAAGAAGGATCCACTGGTTCCGAAAGCTGTAAAAGTTAAACCTTTATTTGTGTGTGTTCTCCTGGTGCCGCATGTGAGTAGATTTTTTATCTATCCATTTGAATATTTATGGAGCTTCTTTCAGATAGTACTTCATTATAGATGACTCTTTCATCTGCAAAAGGCATGATTTTACTGTTAATACTGTCTGCAAGATCATTAATATACAACATAAACAGCGAGGGTCCCAACACACTTCCCCAGGGGCACATCCGAAGTTACTTATATACCTGACAATGAGACTCCATCCAAGATAACATGATGTGCCCTCCCTCTCAAAAAGTCCTCAATCCACTCACAAATTTCTCTTTATCTCCCCCTACGATTGTACTTTCGATAATAAGCATAGGTGAGTGAAACACTTTTAGAAATCAAGAAATACTGCATCTATGTGGTTGCCTTGATCCAACGCTTTCAATATGTCATGTGAGAAAAGTGCGAGTTGGGTTTCAGATGATTGATGTTTTTGAAATCCATGATGGTTAGTCTTGAGGAAGTCATTCTGTTCAGCGTTCATCCCAGAAAATGCTCAACAGCAAGTTTTTGGATGTTATCCATGTAAACATCATGCATGTGGCCAATCATTTTTGATGTGAACTTAGTGGTTCTCATATCAATTGAATACTGCATGCTGTGTTCGAGAGATGGAACTTGCACTCTCTCTCAGATTACTGTCAGTTTGATGTACCATCAAATGGTGAATTTGACCAAAATATTCAATAAACATTTTATGTTAAATAACTTCATATAGATGATGAAAATTGTTATATTTTTGTTATTATATTTACTGTTAAAAACTTCTTAATTCAGGCAGTGGCTAAATGTACAGTTTTACTGAACCTCTATCTGAATATTAATTGCTTTCAAGAGGATTGATTAACTTTTTTAATGATCTAAAACTTATTTGTGTGACTGACGTAACACAACTCACATATCCAGGCCTTAAGTACGTTGTGCACTGACCCTACACAAAGACAACTAGGGCAACAGCAAAAGTTAATCTCCTGTTTATAGACACATTCACAATGCAGCAAGAATGTGAACTAATGAGTGCATCAACAATGTTACTCAATGTATGCAGCAAAGTTTCTCTATAATACTCTAGACGGAAAAATTCGGGAATTATGTCGCAAAATCATTGCACTGTATGATAAATATGCTCCTCAACGCACTGTCAAGGTAAAGAGAGCTCCCGCTCCGTGGCTCACCACTGCATTACGCCAGTTAATGAATAAACGTGATGCTGCACATAGGGCCTTCAAGCGTAACCCAACTCCCGAGGCGTACGAAGCTTATAGGAAACTCCGAAATAGAACCAAGCAGAGCGTGAGGAATGCCAAAATCAGACATGCCCGCTCTGTCGTATGCGGCATATCAAAACCTGCTGCACTGTGGAAAAAGCTGCGCAGTTTCGGTATAGGGAAGCGAAGATCTGACGCTGTTTATCAAGCGTCTGCAGAAGAATTAAACGATTTCTTCTCAACAGCTGTAAACTGCCACACAGCGACAAATTACCAGCCCCAAGATATCAATCTCTCGAGAGACAAGTTTTTCCTAAAACATGTCACTACCGGCACAGTACACAAGGCAATTACGAGAATCTCTTCCGAGGCAGTAGGAAATGATGGAGTGAGCATTGGCATGATCAAGAACGTCGTAGACACTATTACTCCAGTTATCACAGACATCTTCAACCTGTCTCTTGTCAGTAGTACATATCCTACTGAGTGGAAGCAAAGTTTAATTCAACCTATACCCAAGACTGACAACCCTAAGTCGCCAGGTGACTACAGGCCGATCAGCATACTACCTGCAATATCTAAAGCCCTAGAATACATCGTCCATGAACAGCTGACGGATTACCTCAAAACTCATAACATCCATGACAAATATCAGTCAGGCTTTCGAAAGCACCATAGTACAGCAACTGCATTAATCAAAGTAACTGATGACATTAAACATGCTATGGACAGACGTGAAGCTACCATCCTAACACTGCTTGACTTTAGCAAGGCTTTTGATACAGTTGACTTTGATATATTACTAATTAAAATGAAGCAGCTGAATTTCTCAAACAGCGCAATACACTGGTTCGACAGCTACCTCAAAAACAGAAGTCAACAAGTCATTTGTGGGTCGGAAAAGTCATCATGGAAAAACGTGCGCTCTGGAGTTCCCCAAGGCTCCGTCCTTGGTCCATTACTCTTCTCACTGTACATTAATGATATTTCTTCAGTGATTCACTCCTGCAACTACCATCTATATGCCGACGACATCCAACTGTACATAAGTGCAAGCCCCAAGAACATTGCTGACGCAGTAGCGAGTATGAACGCAGATCTTTGCTCTGTTTCTCGATGGGCACAGAACCTAGGTCTGAAACTAAACCCCAAGAAATCCCAGGTCATACTTATATCTCATCCAAAGTTAATCAGTCGGTACTTTCACGAAACAGTCCCTCAAATACACCTCAATGGTACCCAACTACCATACCAAAAAACAGTAAAAGACCTTGGAATAATCTTGGATGAACACCTAAACTGGGAAGAACAAACAGTTACAGCTTGCCGGAAATCGCTCTCCTCCCTACATGCAATTCAGAAATTTAGAAAAATATTTCCAACCCATGTTAAACAAAAATTAGTCCAAACACTAGTCTTGCCTAATCTTTACTACTGTGATGTAGTTCAACACGGCACAAATAGTGAAAATTCGAGACGCCTCGAGCTAGTGATGAACGCTTGCGTTAGATACGTATGCAATATACGGTTGTATGATCATATCAGTCCTTCATACTCCCAGCTAGGTTGGATACGCCCACATAAGGCACGCGATCTCCACACGATGTGCTTACTTCATCGATTTCTTAGCCACTGGTGCCCCCAATACTTATCTTCTCACATTAAACACCTATCATCATTCCACAACCGCAATACCAGATCGGATACGTCTAGCATCTTGGCTGTACCTTTACATAACACAAAATCTTTCTCCATGTCATTCTCCATCTCAGCCATACGACTATGGAACGCGCTCCCCTGTGATCTGCGTCTTATCCGGAACCACTCAACATTCAAGAGTGAACTCAAGACTTACATATTAGGGACGGTATAGCCACCATTGTTGGGCCCCTCTCATCTCTTTCTTTCTCCTCTCCATCATAGCTTCGAATTTTACCATTCTATTTCTCTTCCGCTAACCTATCTACCTCTTCTATATCTCTTTCACCCCATTCTATCGTCTTATGTCTCTGCTTGATGAGAATAACTCACAAGAAGCAAGAATATAACGAGAAAATTCCCAACTAGCAATAGGACTGACATTCATAAAAGAAAAATATGTTTACTTTCATATACATAGTCATTATTATTATTAGTATTACTATTATTATTATTCTTGATTGTTATAATTAATTTTTGATTGTTATAATTATCATTGTACTACGTTTATAATCTCTATTTTTTTTCTTAACATTAATACTGTATAACATGTAATATGTCCTTAATGTTCTGTAGAAACTGAAATTTGTTGAATCTGAGTATGCCTGGTTAGGTGTAAGAGAGGGCCTGAAGGCCCTAATCTTGCCAGGTAAAATAAATGCATAAATAAATAAATAAATAAATAATGGTGGAGTGAGGAAGTCATTGTTGCAAGTGTCTGTATGTTAACATGTGAATTTGTCATGTAGGTTGCAATTCTGTTTGTTTGATCATGCAAGTGAGATCGTAAGAGTTGTCAATGTGGAAATGCCACATGTGTATGGACGTAATCGGGTGAATTGAAGAACTATACTCTGGATGTTTTAGAACTCTGTCAAGAAATTTTAAATGGGAAAACGAGCATTAACAAGGTTACCCGGGTGTATAAAATTTGCAAAAAGAACTGTTATGATTGTGATCCATAGTTGTTATGGTTGTTACGGTAAAATAGAGAGTGGTCAGTCAGTTTTTAGGCCTAAAGAAGAAGGGTGTGTGTTTCTTTGGAATTTCATAATACAAGTTTGTGGTCATATTGTATTTGTCTTTAAACTTGCTTAGTAAGTTACCCCAAAATTAGTATTAAAATTTATTTATCATGTCAGATCTATCATGTCAGATTTATTAAAGTTTCTGAACAATTAAAGTCACTCTTTAGTGATAAATAATTCCAGTTATCACATAACAGAGAATTGGTCAACTTCACCCCCAGGAATGGTGAAGTTAACTCAAGCAGTTTGTTTTTAAATTATACAATCTTCTTGAGCTAAAGGTAATAAAGACCAAAAATTTTATTACTACAGCTGTATACCCGTGGTTTGGAAGAAAAAGCAATATATTAATTTTATAGTTTATAGAAATATTTAAGTTTGAAGATCAGGATTGATAGACTTCACCCCCATTTGATGGAATGCTTGCCAGTTACAATGCTAGAGTATGTAGTAAAAATAGTGAAATGAATTTGATAGTTCCATATTGATTTGATATATTAGACAAGGAAGCATATTTAAGGGTAATATTCAGACTACAGCTTCAGATACTAATCTGTCATTAAAGATGAGTTTCAAATAAACTTTGTAATCATCGTCCACTGTCATGACAACAACCCACATATCTTGTGACAAGATCCAGTGATGATTACCATGTTTAACTGAAACCAGTAACAAATGAAGAATAGAGAATTTTTATACATGTAAAGCTGCTGTCTGAATATTATAACTGTTAACATTTGCAAAGCTCTCCTGTTTCTGAAAGAAAAATAGACAATTAGTGTTTGAGATATCCATATTCTTGAAATATGTCTTAAATGCTAGATGTACAGTGGCAGATACCCTTTCCACAATTTTCTGTTTAGCTCCTGTTTGGGCCTTGACTTAATTCTTTGTTTATTTTATGGTTTTTTTTTCCCCATGTTCCTTTTCCCCCCATGAACCATGGACCTTGCCGTTGGTGGGGTGGCTTGCGTGCCTCAGCGATACAGATGGCCGTGCCGTAGGTGCAACCACAACGGAGGGGTATCTGTTGAGAGGGCAGACAAACATGTGGTTCCTGAAGAGGGGCAGCAGCCTTTTCAGTAGTTGCAGGGGCAACAGTCTGGATGATTGACTGATCTGGCCTTGTAACATTAACCAAAACGGCCCTGCTGTGCTGGTACTGCGAACGTCTGAAAGCAAGGGGAAACTACAGCCGCAATTCTTCCCGAGGACATGCAGCTTTACTGTATGATTAAATAATGATGGCGTCCTCTTGGGTAAAATATTCCGGAGGTAAAATAGTCCCCCATTCGGATCTCCGGGCGGGGACTACTCAGGACGACGTCGTTACCAGGAGAAAGAAAACTGGCGTTCTATGGATCGGAGCGTGGAATGTCAGATCCCTTAATGGGGCAGGTAGGTTAGAAAATTTAAAAAGGGAAATGGATAGGTTAAAGTTAGATATAGTGGAAATTAGTGAAGTTCGGTGGCAGGAGGAACAAGACTTTTAGTCAGGTGATTACAGGGTTATAAATACAAAATCAAATAGGGGTAATGCAGGAGTAGGTTTAATAATGAATAAAAAAAATAGGAGTGCGGGTTAGCTACTACAAACAGAATAGTGAACGCATTATTGTGGCCAAGATAGACACGAAGCCCACGCCTACTACAGTAGTACAAGTTTATATGCCAACTAGCTCTGCAGATGATGAAGAAATTGATGAAATGTATGACGAGATAAAAGAAATTATTCAGGTAGTGAAGGGAGACGAAAATTTAATGGTCATGGGTGACTGGAACTCAATAGTAGGAAAAGGGAGAGAAGGAAACATAGTAGGTGAATATGGATTTGGGGGAAGGAATGAAAGAGGAAGCCGCCTTGTAGAATTTTGCACAGAGCATAACTTAATCATAGCTAACACTTGGTTCAAGAATCATAAAAGAAGGTTGTATACCTGGAAGAATCCTGGAGATACTAAAAGGTATCAGATAGATTATATAATGGTAAGACAGAGATTTAGGAACCAGCTTTTAAATTGTAAGACATTTCCAGGGGCAGATGTGGATTCTGACCACAATCTATTGGTTATGAACTGCAGATTGAAACTGAAGAAACTGCAAAAAGGTGGGAATTTAAGGAGATGGGATGTGGATGAACTGAAAGAACCAGAGGTTGTACAGAGTTTCAGGGAGAGCATAAGGGAACAATTGACAGTAATGGGGGAAAGAAATACAGTAGAAGAAGAATGGGTAGCTTTGAGGGATGAAGTAGTGAAGGCAGCAGAGGATCAAGTAGGTAAAAATACGAGGGCTAATAGAAATCCTTGGGTAACAGAAGAGATATTGAATTTAATTGATGAAAGGAGAAAATATAAAAATGCAGTAAATGAAGCGGGCAAAAAGGAATACAAGCGTCTCAAAAATGAGATCGACAGGAAGTGCAAAATGGCTAAGCAGGGATGGCTAGAGGACAAATGTAAGGATGTAGAGGCTTGTCTCACTAGGGGTAAGATAGATACTGCCTACAGGAAAATTAAAGAGACCTTTGGAGAGAAGAGAACCACTTGTATGAATATCAAGAGCTCAGATGGAAACCCAGTTCTAAGCAAAGAAGGGAAGGCAAAAGGTGGAAGGAGTATATAGAGGGTTTATACAAGGGCGATGTACTTGAGGACAATATTATGGAAATGGAAGAGGATGTAGATGAAGACGAAATGGGAGATAAGATACTGCGTGAAGAGTTTGACAGAGCACTGAAAGACCTGAGTCGAAACAAGGCCCCGGGAGTAGACAACATTGCATTAGAACTACTGATGGCCTTGGGAGAGCCAGTCATGACAAAACTCTACCATCTGGTGAGCAAGATGTATGAGACAGGCGAAATACCCTCAGACTTCAAGAAGAATATAATAATTCCAATCCCAAAGAAAGCAGGTGTTGACAGATGTGAAAATTACCGAACTATCAGTTTAATAAGTCACAGCTGCAAAATACTAACACGAATTCTTTACAGACGAATGGAAAAACTGGTAGAAGCGGACCTCGGGGAAGATCAGTTTGGATTCCGTAGAAATGTTGGAACACGTGAGGCAATACTAACTTTACAACTTATCTTAGAAGAAAGATTAAGAAAAGGCAAACCTACGTTTCTAGCATTTGTAGACTTAGAGAAAGCTTTTGACAATGTTAACTGGAATACTCTCTTTCAAATTCTGAAGTTGGCAGGGGTAAAATACAGGGAGCGAAAGACTATTTATAATTTGTACAGAAACCAGATGGCAGTTGTAAGAGTCGAGGGACATGAAAGGGAAGCAGTGGTTGGGAAAGGAGTGAGACAGGGTTGTAGCCTCTCCCCGATGTTATTCAATCTGTATATTGAGCAAGCAGTAAAGGAAACAAAAGAAAAATTCGGAGTAGGTATTAAAGTCTATGGAGAAGAAATAAAAACTTTGAGGTTCGCCGATGACATTGTAATTCTGTCAGAGACAGCAAAGGACTTGGAAGATCAGTTGAACGGAATGGACGGTGTCCTGAAAGGAGGATATAAGATGAACATAAACAAAAGCAAAACGAGGATAATGGAATGTAGTCAAATTAAATCGGGTGATGCTGAGGGAATTAGATTAGGAAATGAGACACTTAAAGTAGTAAAGGAGTTTTGCTATTTAGGGAGTAAAATAACTGATGATGGTCGAAGTAGAGTGGATATAAAATGTAGACTGGCAATGGCAAGGAAATCGTTTCTGAAGAAGAGAAATTTGTTAACATCGAGTATAGATTTAAGTGTCAGGAAGTCATTTCTGAAAGTATTTGTATGGAGTGTAGCCATGTCTGGAAGTGAAACATTGACGATAAATAGTTTGGACAAGAAGAGAGTAGAAGCTTTCGAAATATGGTGCTATAGAAGAATGCTGAAGATAAGGTGGGTAGATCACATAACTAATGAGGAGGTATTGAATAGGATTGGGGAGATGAGAAGTTTGTGGCACAACTTGACTAGAAGAAGGGACATGTTTTGAGACATCAAGGGATCACAAATTAAGCATTGGAGGGCAGCGTGGAGGGTAAAAATCGTAGAGGGAGACCAAGAGATGAATACACTAAGCAGATTCAGATGGATGTAGGTTGCAGTAGGTACTGGGAGATGAAGAAGCTTGCACAGGATAGAGTAGCATGGAGAGCTGCATCAAACCAGTCTCAGGACTGAAGACCACAACAACAACAACAACATGTTCCTTTTTCAGCCAAAAATTAAAATGCTACAAATATTCAGGAAGCTCAGAATCAGACATGGTTTTTTTGTTTTCAACTTCTTGCACCTTTAAGTCTTACTCCTTTGCTCCTAATAACTGCCAAGACAGTCTTTTTTCATCTCACGTAGTGTGATTCATCAATTTTTTATTTTCATATTTTGCATGTATTAAATTTTTGTGTGCTGTCAATGTGTTTCCAGTTGCGAAGTTTGATGGATTATGAGTGTCATTAGAGGTAATCAATTTTGGAATAAGGGCAATGACACACAAATATGTATGTGTTTTTCATTCTCTCTTTAGAGATTTTTGTGGGGTGTGGAAGAATTGCTTTCTCAAGAAAAAAGTATTAGTGCAGTTAGTATACAGTAAGAAAATACTGGTACCTAACTGCCATCAGTGCTTAAGTGATGCTTAGATAACTTAAAACAATCTCAAGTATGTTGCATAATTTTATGATACCTGACAAGATGGTTTGAAATGTACTACTTACATTACTAATTTAACAACTCTGGTTGCTTCCTAATATAGTGTTGGAACCACTGCTTTTATAATTGATGTACTGTATTATAATACTTAACACAGATTCAACACAAATCTTAACAAATGCATTTATTATGAATAGCTCTATTGCTTGTTTCCATCAGTGTATTTTAGATTGTTTCTTTTTCAGGCAAGACAAATGAAGCGTTACATGAATCAACTAACTTATGCTAAAGCACAATGTGAGAAACGTTTAGTGAGCCTTGGCTGGACAGATTATGCTGTTGAAGAGGCAGTTGAAGCTGCAACTGTTGAAGCAAGAAAGGTAGATCTCAGAACTGTGTAGTTACTTTGTGTGACAGTCACACTTGAGAGTAATAATGTGGTTTGGTGTGATCACTTGGAATATGTTCTTTGCATAATTAATGGGAGCATCACATGCTGAAAAGATTGCTGACATAAAGTGGATGGCAGATAATTGTAAAGTATTCTTAGACATGTTTGACAGTCATGGTTTGAGGAATTGATATCAGGCTGAGGCTTTGGAAAAATGTCATAATACCTTTTACTGATTTTCCAGGTGAGAACAAGTAGCTTCACTAGACAATGCTCTCTCAGCGTTCATCGTGTTGATTCATAAGTATCTGTAACGAAGCCACAACATGCCAGTACTTACCTCAGCTCAGTACAGCCGATAGATACACAAAACAGAACAGAAAATTTACATATCCTAGCTTTCAGAACTTTGTTCCTTCGTCAGGGAGGAGAGACGTAAATTTTCTGTTCTGTTTTGTGTATCTGTCGGCTGTACTGAGCTGAGGGAAGTACTGGCCAGCCCCTCTATCTCTTTGTTAGTATTTGTTTCACATCTTTATATGAGATTTTCCATTAATCATTTTGAAGCCACAACATGTAATTTTCAAAAGGCACAATGCCCAATGCTGTTAGAGATTCCCAAGGAACACAGAACTCCTAATTTTCTGAACAGTATGATTCTTCCAGAATGAATATTACACTCTGCAGAAAAGTGTGCACTGTTTTGAGACTTCCTAGCAGATTAAAACGGGATCAGGAAATTTCGAAACAGTGCACACTTCTCCGAAGAGTGGGAGATTCATTCTGGGAACAACCACTGAGCTGTGGCAAAGTCACTTCTCTTTGATGTCCTTTCTTCCAGGAGTGCTAGTCCTGCAATATGTGTAGGAGAGCCTCTGGTAAATTTGGAAAGGAGGATAGAGGTACCTGCAAAAATAAAGCTGTGAGCATGGGCCTTCAGTTGTGCCTGAAGAGCTTACTACTAAGATCATTGCCTCCAAAAACCAGGGTTCTAGTTTTGACACCCTGTCTGGCACACAGTTCCTATCGGCCAGGAAATTTCAGTAGGTTCCTTATTCAGAGAGGACAGGGAAATTAGTTTAACTCCTCTCTCCTTCAAGAAGATCATATATGGCCAACCTTTTTGTCTCTCTGCAATTTTAACAATTTCTTACATTCAGTTTCAATTTTTGCAGAACACACAATGTTTACCTTCGTTTCATGCTTTTATGTTATGCTTCATTGATCTAGTAATGTGGTTTCCAGTCCTCTAATTTATGTTGGTAACTTTTCAGTTAAATTACTAGCAGATTACACACTTTGATGTCATTTGATGAACCAAGTGTAAATTGAATCAAGTGCAGACACCTTTCCATGAATGATATTAGCACTGGCATCACTTTTGGGTGCAATCCAGAATCTTTGCATGGTTTATAATGAAGTGTACCAATCTCAGTTTTCCACACTTTGAAGACATCAGTGTTACGTTCTTGATCAAGACTGCAGTAGCATGAATGTATAGTTGTTTGTCAATTATCACTTACTGCAGAACTAGCTATTTCAAGCAATCTGTAGCTTTTGTAGTTTGAAAACTTTTACTGTAAATACCCTGAAGTGCCAAAGGAACTAGTATAGACATGCGTATTCAAATACAGAGAAATGTAAATAGGATAAGGCCCTGCGATCAGCAGTGCCTATATAAGACAACAAGTATCTGGTGCATTTGTTAGATTGGTTACTGCTGCTACAATGGCAAACTTTAAGTGAGGTTGAATGTGGTATTATAGTTGGAAATCGAGCAATGGGACACAGCATATCCAAGGTAGCAATGAACTGAGGATTTTCCCATATGAACATTTCACAAGTGTACCACGAATATCAGGAATTTGGAAAAATATCAAATCTCTGACATCGTTGTAGCTGGAAAAAGAGCCTGCAAGAATGGGACCAATGATGACTGAAGATAATCGTTTAGTGTAATAGAAGTGCAACCCTTCCGCAAATTGCTGCAGATTTCAATGCTGGGCCATCAACAAGTGTCAGCATGTGAACCAATCAACGAAACATCAATAAGGGCTTTCGGAGCTGAAGGCCCACCCATGTATCCTTGATGACTGCTTGACACAAAGCTTTAGGCCTCGCCTGGGCCCGTCAACACCAATATTGGACTGTTGATAACTGGAAACATGTTGCCTGATGAGACGAGTCTCATTTCAAATTGTATTGCGCGGATGGATGTGTACAGGTATGAAGACAACCTCATGTGTCCATGGACCCTGCACATCAGCAGGGGACTATTCAGGCTGGTGGAGGCTCTGTAGTGGTGTTGGGCATGTGCAGTTGGAGTGATGTGGGACCCCTGATACATTTAGATTCGATTGTGACAGGTGACACGTACATAAGCATACTGTCTGATCACCTGCATCCATTAATGTCGATTGTGCATTCTGACAGACTTTGGAAATTTGAGCAGGACAGTGCAACACCTCACACATCCAGAATTGCCACAGAGTGGCTCTCCTGAATTTAAACAATTCTGCTGACCACCAACACTCCCCAGACATGAACATTATTGAGCATCTCTAGGATGCCTTGCAACATGCTGTTCAGAAGAGATCTCCAGGCCCTCATACTCTTACGGATTTATGGACAGCCCTGCAGGATTCATGGTGTCTATTCCCTCCAGCACTACTTCAGACATTAGTCGAGTCCATGTCACATGTTGCGGCACTTCTACGTGCTTGCAGGTGCCCTGCATGATTTTGGGTAGATGTACCAGTTTCTTTGGCTCTTCAGTATATTTCTGCTGAATGTACATGGCCTTAAAATACCTTGGACATTTAAAATATTGTAGTATTGTATGAAATCAGTCCAATTTCCTTGTGAGGAGATGTCATATTATTGATCATATGTTGGCACGTTTTTAAATGGTTTGTAGTAAGGCCCTTGTACTCAAGACATACTGTGAAATGCTGCAGAGCATGCATTTAGTGCCTGAAGAAAGGTTGTACATTTTTCGTGCAGATGCAGGAACAGAAACTGTAATTATAGAATTAGAACTGAAATTTGTTTATGCAAGTGTAGGTTATGGCACTCTGTCGATGCACACACTAATTTAATAAACACTATTTTATCCAGTTGAACCTACTGAACAGTTATATTTTATTAGAATATGTATTATTAGAAATCATGGCTTGAAATTTCTTTCTTACTATTGGGTAAGCAAGTTAGAAATTACATGTTTGTTGTATAATTTTTCTGTAGGCAGTTCTTACGTCATTACTATGATATTTTATTATCAAATTTTTATAAATTTCAGTTTCTGGTCTATGAAATTTGTGTTTTTATTACTGGAGGCCCCCATTTGTTAATCTCAATTTATCTTAGTTTTCATTTTCTTAGAAAACCATCCTTTTTTGCTCTGTTTACATTAGGCATTCCTTCACTTCTTTTTCTTTCTTCCATGTTGGATTTGGTAATATATAGTCAGTGTGCTATTTGCACTTATCAGTTGTACCTTTTACAGACGTTGTCTTTACATGAAGTACTTGGCACTGTGGTGGGTAGAGAACATCTGATGCAGTACCTGGAACAAGTAGGTAGCAAGGCACTGCTTAGTTATTGGAATGCTGTTGAAGAACTACGGCAGGCAAAACGGAGTGACCTTCACCAGCTTGGTACTGAAATATTCTACACCTATATAAACACGCCATCACCAGAAATTCGAGTTGACAAGGTAGGATAGTAAATAGGCTACTTACAACACTGTTAAAAAAGCAGAATGAAGTTGCGCCCCCCCCCCCCCCCCAATCTCTCTCTCTCTCTCTCTCTCTCTCTCTCTCTCTCTCTCTCTCTCTCTCTGTGTGTGTGTGTGTGTGTGTGTGTGTGTGTGTGTGTGTGCACGCGCGCATTAAAGTTGAATGACTGATTGTAATGGTTCTTAGACTTTGCACATTAGCAGATTTTGCCCTGATACTGACAATTTTTCATGTTCATTTTGTGGTGCTGGATACACACAGCAATGGAGTAAACTCTTCGGTATTTGAGTACAGAATGCAGAGCTTTTTATTGCTGCAGTTTCTTTTGATTGATTTTGTTATCCTTAATTTTTGTATTATCTGGTCCGTTTTCATTCCATAAAAATTAAAGTGGTCATTTTAATATAAACTATAAATGAAAATCATCTCTAAAATGAAATGGACATAAAACAGAATTTTTATATATCTGGTAGCAGCAGATGTACGCATGAACAAAAACTGAAAAAAATGGTACCACTTAGGTCAAAACTTTTGTGTCCTATAGAAGGTAAGTGTAGCTTGCAGGAAATGAGTATGTTCAGACATGAATTGTGTATGCCTCCTAGGACTACAGATAAAGAGGGGGCATGCCATGACAAGACAAGAAAATTGACCTTGTCGATTTTAATGTTGTATTTTGGTTCTTTCTCATCCTTAACCTGTGTTGCCTGTGCCCAGTTTCTTCTAAACCTTATGCACAAAGTTCTGGTTGAGAATAACAAATTATTTAGGAATAAAGGAGACGACTCCCCGAAAGGCAGAAGCGCTGCATTGTTGACAGATACACAAACAAGAGGTACAGTGCTTTGCTTTGCTACCTTTCGGAATGAAATTCCTTTTTCAAGCTTGTAGGAGAAACGTGTGCCTACGCTTGTCTCCTACAAGCTTGAGAAAGGAATTTCATTCCGAAAGATGGGAAAGCGAAGCTCTAGATCTATTGTTTATGTACCTGTCAATGACGCAGTGCTTATGCCTTTTGGTGAGTTGTCTCCTTTATTCCTAAATATTTTTTCTAAAACTTTGTTCTTTTGCTGAAGAAGTAACATATGATTGTTTTCTGAACTTTTGCTCATTCAAGTAGCTCTGTCAGTTTACTTACAGCCATTAGGTAATTTTTAGTTTATGTAACTTCTCATGATCTTTTGTATATCATCTGCAGTATTAACAATGAAAATAATTAATTATTGACAATACAGTGTAATTGGATAGATAAAAAAAATCTACTCACCATATGGTGGTAGGAGAACACACACACACTTATGCAAGGTTTTGGAGCAAGTAGCTCCTTCTTCCAGCTGAAGAGCTGAAGGGGAAGAAAGAGGAATGAAGGAAAGGGACCAGAGAGGATTTAGGAAAAGGGGTACAATTTGAAAAGTCATCCAGAACCCCACATCAGGGGAGACTTACCTGATGGAATAAACATATGGAAAGGAGCAGTAAATATTCCAGAAATGTTGTTAGGAGACAACTTTGATTGTTATGTTAAAGTTCCTGTTACCATTTTTTAAATTAAGTAATGTTGCAAATGGTGGACTTTTCAGTTTAGATTTGTGTATGAAAAGATCATATGGGGGGAGATCTAATAACATAACATATACATAAACGTCCATTAACTGCAGCTACGAATTTCAGACATTATGTTTCAAAGTAGAAATATATAATGGTACACAATAGAATATATTGTAGATTTACTTTTTCCATACTTCATACTGAATGTACAATTGGAAAATCTATTGTTTCATTCATAGAAATAAACAAAATTCTTTATTGCCACATACATGTTCCAGTATAATTAATGTGACCACCTGTCAAAAGCCTAAGTAACAAACTTTTTCAACACAGACATGCAGGAAAAGTGTCACTGAGGTTATGGAAGGTGCCGACAGGGATGTGGAACCATGCCGACTCCAGTGCCAGGGGCAGCTGGACTGGGTGTCTTGGTTGAGGAATCACAGCATGAACAGCCTGAATGATGTGATCTCACAGATTCTTTATTGTGTTTAAATCTGAGGTGTCTGTTAGCTAGGGGACTATAGTAAACTCATCCTGGTGTTCCTTAAACCACACTGTACTCTGTGAGCTGTGTGACACCTTGCATTGTCCTCCTGGTAGATGTAGTGCTGTGGAAAAACAAACTGCATGTAGGGGTGGATCTGCTTCCCAAGGCTAGATGCATACTTGTATTTACCCATTGCGGCTTCCCGAATAATGAGATCACCCAGGGAATGCCATGGAAACATTTCCCAGCCCTTAATGTTCCGTCCTCTGGCCTGGACCCTTCCAACAATTGTTGCAGTGCCGTTCCCACCCAAGGCCCTCTGTCAGATGGAACATGAAACGTGATTCGTCTGAAAGGCCACTTCTTGCCACCCAGTACTGGAATGCAACTTACAGCCTTCATCGCTGATGAACAGCAGTCAGCATGGGTGCATAAACCGGGCACCTGCTGCAGAGACAGATACACAGCAGCATTTGCTGTACAGTCATTGAGGAGACACTGTTGGTAGCCCCTTAGTTCATTTGGGTGGTCAATTGCTCAACAGTTGCATGCCTATTTGCCCATATGCACCTCTGCACCCATCGTTCACCACTGTCATCTGTGGCCTGTGATGCACTACTGTTGCCTCGGTGCTGGGTTTGTATAGCACTAATTTGCCATGCACACTATACTTTAACCACAGTAGCGTGTGAACAGTTCACAAACCAACCATTTTGGAGGAGCTTCTACCCTTGACCCGAAAGCCAATGATAATGCCCTTTTCGATATCAGACAAATCGGTCTATTTCTGCATCCCTCTGCCATGCTTTATATACCCTCCACTGCCAGTGCTGCCATTTGCTGTCTGTGAATGGTTATCGCACGTTGGCATCAAACATAGGTGGCGGTCTTATTAGTACAACTGGACCTTCTAGTTGAAGGTTGTTATGTTTAAAGAACTGTTAATGTTGGGCTTCAGATCTCTGGAAAAATGATGTTACTTGCACTTATTCAAGAAGTATGTTTACTTCAGTGCTGTGTAGAGCTCTCTAACATCTACTAATGGCAACAAAGTCACCATACTTGAGAGAAAACCTTTACTAATATCAGTCAAATGTCATTACCATTGAATCATCGGATGGTTCACACACTGTCCTGGGAAATGTGTACTCCTTGTCAAGTTACATAATACTATTTGAGGTGTCACATATTCTGCTTATAGTGACTGATGTTCATTTTGTATTCTGTTCTTGTATTCATTATTTCTCAAATACTTTCAGCCAATCTTGAAGAGAATGGAGGCATTTCTCTTAGGGGATACAGGGCCAGAAGTATTTTATGAGGTACAGGCTCAGATATTGGCCAACTTGGAAGAAAAAATATTCCCCTCATTTATTGTGAGTGATGTATATCCAAAAATGTTACTTGCTATGGAGAACCATGATGAAACAGACGAAGCAGTTGATGGTAAGTGCTTTCCTTATTGATTCCTTATTCAATGCAACTACTCTCACGCAATATTGCTATTCCGTGTGTGTGTGTGTGTGTGTGTGTGTGTGTTTGGGTGCCATTTTACATTAGGGTGCCATAGAGCAATGAAAAATAATTCTTGAAACAGCGATTGATTGCATTTGTACATGACTTTGTGCTTCGTTTCTTGAAGCCCCCCCCCCCCCCCCTCTCCTCCACAACCCATGGTCAGAGACTAACGAAGTGTCATTCAAAATGAGTACAGCTTCTGACTGTTACTTTATTGAAGTTAATTTTGTTTTCGTTAATCAGTGCAGATAAAGGTGAAAATAGTTTATTCAGCGAAACCTAGGTGGTCAGATTTTATTTCAGGAATGTGCTAAAAGACAGTGCCGAATTAATCTTGAGAGGCAGTATAATACTCTACTAGTCTAAACATTAAGATACGTTTCAAGCACACACTATTACAAAATCTCTTGCTCCTTCTTTGCAATGCATCCCTGTTTCAGGAATATCTACCCCTTAGTGCTCCACCTGATACTGTTGATAAATAAATTTGTATCGAAGACTGTTGTGGAGATAATGGAGTGTTTGGTTTAGGACATCTCATTAACCCCAGAACTCTTAAGACTGGGTCTGAGTAAACAAGCTTATTTGGTTGAGCTCTAAGGTGCTTTAGTAGGTGTTGCCCTTTTGGAGATTGTACACCTTTCCTTTTCTGCCTTGAAAACTGTTACATCCAACTAGTTTTGTGGCGATTAATAGTGAAAACAGAAGTCTTGAGGACAGTTCGTGGTTTTTACATGCTTGGAGCAGGTCAGCTGGAAGAAAAAATCTAAAGATAACTGCGGATCCATTCCTGAACCTTTGATTAATTATACTGGAGTTACACACTCAGGTCACAAGAGTACATGGTTGTGGACATAATGGGCAAATTGTAAATTGTTTTCTGATCCATTGAACAAGCTCAGGAATCTTCAGTACACCAATCGTTTGCCAAAAGGAAATGAGAGTGGTGTCAGAACCTAAACAATGAGAGTTACTACCAATGTGAGCCAAGACCTGCAATTAACTGTGCGTTGTGTCCTTAGTACCTACTTGCAGGGTTACCACATCAGTTCTGGTGAGATACCTTTGGTGAACCCTGTGTTTCCTGCGGAAACTGTTATTTACCAATAGGAGCTCCATAACCAGTTTAACATTGGAACTCCCAATAAATAGTGATTCCTTCTGCTCTTTTGCTTGCCTGGATTATAGAAAAGTATCAGTATCAACAGTGGTGTTCTTATAAGGAACAGTAGTTCTTATAAATAACAGATAGCATCATACATTCATTTTTAAGATGGTCGGAGATAACTAAGTGAGCATGCTT
The DNA here is from genome assembly GCF_023898315.1 of Schistocerca nitens. Classification (NCBI taxonomy): domain Eukaryota; kingdom Metazoa; phylum Arthropoda; class Insecta; order Orthoptera; family Acrididae; genus Schistocerca; species Schistocerca nitens. Next base: position 390,284,475 of record NC_064617.1, read on the forward strand.
ATAAACTTGATGCTGAATGTCATCAACTTGCAAAAGCACTCACACCCATACCTAAGTGGTTACCACCCTTGTTTACCTTTCACCCTAAAGTTCATGGCATTGAAACTTGTGCTTAATAATCACAGCAACTCATTATCCAACTTCATGAGCCATTTCCTCTATGATGCTACAATACCCTGGTTTATGATATTCTTAATCTGTGATTTCACATAGACTTCACAGTGTGTGACACTTTCCCTCTGTCACATACAGGCATCTTCCATAGCCCTTTCTTCAGTGTTATTGTATACAGGACTGCATGGCCATGGATTTTTATATTTTTCTTTATTCCCTTTTTACTAGTTTTGTAACTGAATTTCTTAACACATACCTCTTTCTCTTTCCAGTCCTATTAGCAGCATGACATATGTTTCTAAAAGGAGAATGGTACGAGATGGTGGCTCAGTGCTTAGCACACTATACTCACAAATGGGAGAGTGCTGGTTCAAATCCCCATCTGCCCATCCTGATTTAGGTTTTCCTCAATTTCCCTTAATTGCTCCACGCGAATGTCAGAATTGTTCCTTTGAAAAGGAGACAGTTGATTTCTTTCGCCATCCATTCATAATCTGAGCTTGTCTCTGTGTCTTATGCATGTGCTGTTGTAGAACGTTAAACTCTAATCTTCCTTCCTTCTAGAAGGAGAGTTATTTTTGTGAAGAGTCCATAGTGCTAGCTTAAGTTATGTATGTTGGTATATATGATTACAAACCCCAGAATCTCAGCAGCACAACGAAACTCTAGGCCTAGTGATGTGGTGCAATGGTCAATGCCAGTTTGCAATGAGAAGGAGAGTAGTTCAAATTCTTGGTGGTATATTTTCAGGTTTTATACCAAGTTAGCAATTTGTTTGTAAGCATTATTTTGATGACTGAGTTAATTGTCTCCTTCTCTAAGATGTGGTCTTTTAAGTGCTCACTGCCTATACTATAACCGTACTGCAAGCTATTGTTATTGTTTTACCCCTGTTTACAGCAAAGTTTGAATTCCAGTATTTGTTAAGCTTTCTATTCACATTTGGTTTCCTACAGCCAATCTACAGCCAATCTTATCTCTCTCTGTTTTCTGCCTCCGGTACACGAGGTGACCGATAAAAAGTTTAATGATTTGACTGATAGAACCTAAGCCTTGTCTAAATTGAAACATCTATATCTAGTTTTAATGTTTCCTGATACCCATACTTGGCTGTCTCCTAAGCGATTCTCTCTCACCTGCAACTATCAGTTAGGTTTATTTTATGTGCTATCGTACAGTACCTAAATGCATTTGTTGACTGTATGATCATCAGAATCTGTGATGGCAAATGTTGCCACGCTGGACTCTTGCATATGTATATAAATCACGTTTACAACCTTTTACTTCAGAGCTCAGAGGTCATACATATAATTAAATTTCTATGACTAGCATCGTGAGTATGGCAGCACGTCACAAGATTAAAATCACTGAAACACATAATCATACTCATTGGCAACGGGTTATACACAATGCTGGTGACTACTTTGAAGGTCAGTAAAACTTTTAAACACGCATCTATTTTGTATGAGCTGTAAATAAATAGTTGCCACTATTAAAGTTCCAATCCTCGTATAATTTAATTCTTACTTTCGAGAAGGTGGGATAGTCTCCCTCATAACTGTCACACTTGCTAATTCCATCTTCTGTCATAGACAGCAGCTTCTCGAAACGGGCCATGTCCATCCTCATGAAGTTCCGAAATCCTTGTGGATCTTCGGGTCTCAGTTCTTTCATGTTGTTGTTGTTGTTGTTGTGGTCTTCAGTCCAGAGACTGGTTTGATGCAGCTCTCCATGCTACTCTATCCTGTGCAAGCTGCTTGTCTCCCTCTATGAATTTTACCCTCCACACTGCCCTCCAATACTAAATTGGTGATTCCTTGATGCCTCAGAATATGCCCTACCAACCGATCCCTTCTTCTAGTCAAGATCCACCACAAATTTCTCTTCTCTCCAATTCTATTCAATACCTCCACATTAGTTATGTGATCTACCCATCTAATCTTCAGCATTCTTCTGTAGCACCACATTTCGAAAGCTTCTATTCTCTTCTTGTCTAAACTATTTATCGTCCACGTTTCACTTCCATACATGGCTACACTCCATACAAATACTTTCAGAAACGACTTCCTGACACTTAAACCTATACTCGATGTTAACAAATTTCTCTTCTTCAGCAACACTTTCCTTGCCATTGCCAGTCTACATTTTATATCTTCTCTACTTCGACCATCATCAGTTATTTTGCTCCCCAAATAGCAAAACTCCTTTTCTATTTCAAGTGTCTCATTTCCTAATCTAATTCCCTCAGAATGACTAGACTTAATTCGGCTACATTCCATTATCCTCATTTTGCTTTTGTTGATGTTCATCTTATATCCTCCTTTCAAGACACTGTTCATTCAACTGCTCTTCCAAGTCCTTTGCTGTCTCTGACAGAACTACAATGTCATCGGCGAACCTCAAAGTTTTTATTTCTTCCGCATGGATTTTAATACCTACTCTGAATTTTTCTTTTGTTTCCTTTACTGCTTGCTGAATATACAGACTGAATAACATCTGGGAGAGGCTACAACCCTGTCGCACTCCCTTCCCAACCACTGCTTCCCTTTCATACCTGTCGACTCTTATAACTGCCATCTGGTTTCTATACAAATTATAAATAGCCTTTCGCTCCCTGTATTTTACCCTTGGCACCTTCTGAATTTGAAAGAGAGTATTCCGGTCATCATTGTCAAAAGCTTTCTCTAAGTCTACAAATGCTAGAAATGTAGGTTTGCCTTTCCTTAATCTATTTTCTAAGATAAGTCGTAGGGTCGGTATTGCCTCACATGTTCCAACATTTCTACAGAATCCAAACTGATCTTCCCCGAGGTCCGCTTCTACCAGTTTTTCCGTTCATCTGTAAAGAGTTCGTGTTAGTATTTTACAGCCGTGGCTTATTAAACTGATAGTTCGGTAATTTTCACATCTGTCAACACCTGCTTTCTTTGGGATTGGAATTATTATATTCTTCTTGAAGTCTGAGGGTATTTCGCCTGTCTCATACATCTTGTTCACCAGATGGTAGAGTTTTGCTAGGCCTGGCTCTCTCAAGGCTGTCAGTAGTTCTAATGGAATGTTCTCTACTCCCGGGGCCTTGTTTTGACTTCGGTCTTTCAGAGCTCTGTCAAACTATTCACGCAGTATCATATCTCCTATTTCATCTTCATCTACATTCTCTTCCATTTCTATAATGTCCTCGAGAACATCGCCCTTGTATAGACGCTCTATATACTCCTTCCACCTTTCTGCTTTCCCTTCTTTGCTTAGAACTGGGTTTCCATCTGAGCTCTTGATATTCATGCAAGCAGTTCTCTTTTCTCCAAAGGTCTCTTTAATTTTCCTGTAGGCAGTATCTATCCTAACCCTAGTGATATGCGCCTCTACATCCTTGTATTTGTCCTCCAGCTATCCCTGCTTGGCCATTTTGCACTTCCTGTCGATCTCATTTTTGAGATGTTTGTATTCCTTTTTGCCCGCTTCATTTACTGCATTTTTATATTTTCTCCTTTCATCAATTAAATTCAATATCTCTTCTGTTACCCAAGGATTTCTATTAGTCCTCGTCTTTTTACATACTTGATCCTCTGCTACCTTCATTATTTCATCTCTCAAAGCTACCCATTCTTCTTCTACTGTATTTCTTTCCCCCATTCTTGTCAGTCGTTCCCTAATGCTCTCCCTGAAACTCTCTACAACCTCTGGTTCTTTCAGTTTATCCAGGTCCCATCTCCTCAAATTTCTACTTTTTTGCAGTTTCTTCAGTTTCAATCTACAGTTCACAACCAATAAATTGTGGTCGGAGTCCACATCTGCCCCTGGAAATGTCTTACAATTTAAAACCTGGTTCCTGAATCTCAGTCCTACCATTATATAATCTATCTGAGACCTTCCAGTATCGCCAGGATTCTTCCATGTATACAACCTTCTTTTATGATTCTTGAACCAAGTGTTAACTATGATTAAGTTATGCTCTGTGCAAAATTCTACCAGGCGGCTTCCTCTTTCATTCCTTCCTCCCATTCCATATTCACCTACAAGTTTCCTTCTCTTCCTTTTCCTACTATTGAGTTCCAGTCACTCAGGACTATTAAATTTTCATCTCCCTTCACTATCTGAATAATTTCTTTTATCTCATCATACATTTCATCAATCTCTTCGTCATCTGCTGAGCTAGTTGGCATATAAACTTGTACTACTGTGATAGGCATGGGCTTCGTATCTATCATGGCCACACTAATGCATTCACTATGCTGTTTATAGTAGCTTACCCGCATTCCTATTTTCCTATTCATTATTAAACCTACTCCTGCATTACCCCTATTTGATTTTGTATTTATAACCCTGTATTCAGCTGACCAGAAGTCTTGTTGCTCCTGCCACCGAACTTCACTAATTCCCACTATATCTAACCTTAACCTATCCATTTCCCTTTTTAAATTTTCTAACCTACCTGCCCGATTAAGGGATCTGACATTCCACGCTCCAGTCCGTAGAACGCCAGTTTTCTTTCTCCTGATAACAACGTCCTCCTGAGTAGTCCCCACCTGGAGATCCGAATGGGGGACTATTTTACCTCCGGAATATTTTACCCAAGAGGACAGCATCATTATTTAACCATACAGTAAAACTGCATGTCCTCGGGGAAAAATTACAGCTGTAGTTTCCCCTTGCTTTCAGCTGTTCGCAGTACCAGCACAGCAAGGCCGTTTTGGTTAGTGTTACAGTCATCCAGACTGTTGCCCCTGCAACTACTGAAAAGGCTGCTGCCCCTCTTCAGGAACCACACATTTGTCTGGCCTCTCAATAGATACCCCTCCGTTGTGGTTGCACCTACGGTACGGCTATCTGTATCACTGAAGCACGCAAGCCTCCCCACCAATGGGAAGATCCATGGTTCATAGGGGGAGTTCTTTCATAAGGAATACGATCCCCTAACTTCATTCCTTCTTTTCAGCTAGGGTCAAATTCGACAACATCTGGCTTTTTGTTTTCGTCATCGTTGTGCCCTAATCTGAAGATTTATTGTCACTGCCAGGGCAATGGCTCCAAAAACGAGTGGGTCCTCCATGTGCAACATGTAAATTTAGATACACATGTACCTGTACAACCAAGTGTCGTAATATAAAACTAACTGTTTAGCCAGTAATTCAGAACAGTAGTAACCTACATAATAGAATAGCAATTACTTAATAAATAATGATAAATAGGAACCTTGATCTCACATAAATAATTGGAACGATGGTGTTCCAATATGTCACACAATCCCCCTTGTGTTCTGTGCGGTAGAACGAATGACTTTATGAGATCAGATGGTTATATTTGCATTTTGCACATTATTATCATCCACTGCACATGTGCGCCAGGTATATCCTGCATACGTGCTGTAATAGGCCTCTGTGAACCAGCTTGAAGTTACAGATATGAACACTCGAGGCACTGGTGCATAGGTATATGGTTTACGCGCATAGGGGCTTTACTGAGGCTTGGCAATCTGGCAGCTCTTTGGAGCTTAGTCTCAGCACATTTGTTCTTTATGAAAGGTGGTGATGGCTCAGGATATTGAAATAGAGGCTGCTGTGTATGGATTTTCTATATTTGTTATGGCCAAAGGACCCATCCCCCACACAGTCTCTCTGTCCATCTTCACCACGCCCTGCCCCCCCTCTCTGTCCCTCTACTCCTCTTTCCTTTCTGTGTCCATCTTCCCTTTCTCTCTCCGTCTCCTCCTCTTCCCTTTTTCAGTCCATTTCCCCCTTCCCCCTCTCTGTCTGTCCATCTCCTTTTTTCCCGTCTCTTTCTGTGTACCTTCTACTTCCTCCTGCTCTCTCCGAGTTATCACCATCACTCCATTAGGAAGTTGATGGTTCTTACCTCCACAGTATTTCTTCCCAGATAGTAGGTAGTATGTGTAACAAATTTTTTTAAAATTAATCTAGGGATTTAAGAGGACAAGAGGACTTTTTAACTGTTATTTGCACGCGGATGGACTTGTCTAGAAGTTGCATAGGTGACTTAGTTTTACATAGGAACCCATCTCCAGAAACGATTCATTTCCAAGTTGCAAGGAAAACAACAGCTACTCAGTCATGCACTAGAGGTTTCTTACTCAATTCGCCTATTATGGAAGGCTACCCATATTCATGAATGGTATGGTGGCACAATGTCACGTGATATCCTCTGTTTCCATCTGCTTTGTTTTCATGCTTCCTGTTATGTGTCAGTTGATGTTATGGTGACTAGTACTGCATTAACAGGATGCTTGAGTACACGTGCATAGAGTACACCAATACATTTTTAATTTATGGTGATGCTCGCCATAATGGAAGGGGTACTCAATGTGTGTACCATGAGTACTTTCCAAATTGTGTGACTCCATCTAATCCCAAGTTTGCAGAGTAGAACAACAGCTGCGGCAAAGCGGGAAATTCACGAGCGATACAGCAAACTGTGGTGCTCCAAGAAAGCAGCACATTGTCATATTGGAAGAGGAAGTGCTTCATCAAGTTGAAGAGAACCCGTCGATGGGTACTCCCACCATTGCATGTGACTTGCATGTGTCTCACTTGTCTGTCTGGCATGTTCTGCATGCACAGCAGCTCCACCCACACAACCCTCAGAAAGTACACATACGCTCCCGGCAGATTTTGTGCCAAGTGTCTATTTCTGATCCTGGTTTTTACACCTTTGTGTGGATTTCCCTCGATTTCCAAGGCGAATTTTGCTCACCAACAAAGCACGTTTCAGCAGGGAAGGTGTTCAGAAAGCTCAAAATGGCCGCATTTGGGATGAAGAAAACCACAGAGCCACATGCATGTGAAGATTTCATCACACATTTGGCATCCAAGTCTGTCCAGATATATATGAGGGTTGTGTGACTGGGCCATACAGCCTTGCTATGAGAAGCTCATGGGTTCCAGGTACTTGATATTCCTGCAACAAGTGCTGGCACGATTTTTGGAAGATGTGCCATTGGATATTTGACATGAATCGAGGTTCAGCATGATGGCGTGGCAGTACATTTTTCAGTTCACATCCGAAACCATACGAATGTAGTCTACAGGGACAGATGGATCCGTTGATGTGGACCACATGTTTGGCCACCAGTATCCCTAGATTTAAACTTTTCGGGCTTTTTCTTGTGGAGTCACATGAAGAGTCTTGTTTACGAGACCCCTGTCCAGTTGGAGGAAAATCTGGTTACATGGATCAGGGCTGCGGCAGAAATGATTAACCATACACCATGCATGGTGGACAGAATTTATGCAAAATTATTGTGCTGATCCACTCCGTGCACTGAACTTGTTGGTCGTCATATCTAATAACTGTTGTAATATGACAGTAAATAGAGTGAAATCTCCACGTCTTGTTCTCCTTGCAACATGGAAATGAGCTGTTTCTGGACATGAGTTCCTGTGTAAAAATTGATCTAGTAAGTCTCCTCTTCATGCTCTACATGTAACATGAATTTTGAAGCATTATTTATTTATGTAGATACATTCAGCTGAATCTGTGGATACTGCCTATGAAATGTGTTGCAAATAGTCAGTAGTAAAAAAGCAATAAATTAAAATGTCATGCATGATGCAGCAGTTTTTCACTCATCTCGGTATTTTACACCATATCTCCTGAACTGTGTTTCTTACAATGATATATTTTTGTAAGTACATTCAGCACCATATGTAGATACTGTCTGTGAAATGTGTTGTATTTGAGTTTGCAGCAAAGATGTAGTAAATTTAAACATCATGCATGATGAAGCAGTTTTTCATGCTTCTCAGTGTTTTATATCATATCTCCGGAACTACATGCCCTACAGTGATGTAATTTTGCTGGTACATTCAGTGGTATTGCGAATGTTGTCTGCAAAATATGTTGCGAATACAATTAATAGTAAAGAAGTAATACATTAAATTGGCTTGCCTGGTATGATGATTTTATTGCATGAACAGCAGAAATTTAGTAACCAGTGAACTTGATCCTTTCATCATTTCGTGCGTGTTGTCTATGAGAAGAAAAAGGTTCAATACGAGAGAAGGAAAGTTGCTACTCAGCATACAGCGGAGATGCTGAGCCGTGATAGGCACAATAAAAAGATTCACACAATCATAGCTTTCGGCCATTGAGGCCTTTGTCAGCAGTAGACACACATACATGCACGCACACACACACTCACACAAGCGCAACTTGCACACACATCTGCAGTCTCAGAGAGCTGAAACCACACTGCGAGCAGCAGCACCAGTGCATGATGGGAGTGGTGACTGGGTGGGGGTAAGGAGGAGGCTGGGGTGGGGAGGAGGAGGGATAGTATGGTGGGAGTGGCGGACAGTGAAGGGTTGCAGTTTAGACAGAGGGTAGGAGAGAAAGTGTGGAGGAAGGAGGGATTAAGTAGCGGAAAGGAGAGAAATAAAAATAAAAGAAATTAAAAGACTGAGTGTGGTGGTGAAATGACAGCTGTTTTGTGCTGGAATGGGAACAGGGAGGGGGCTGCATGGGTGAAGACAGTGACTAACGAAGGTTAAGGCCAGGAGGGTTATGGGAATGTAGGATCTATTGCAGGGAATGTTCCCACCTGCCCAATTCAGAAAAGCTGGTGTTGGCGGGAAGGATCCATATGGCACAGGCTGTGAAACAGTCATTGAGATGAGGGTATCAAGTTTGGCAGCGTGTTCAGCTACAGGGTGGTCTACTTGTTTTTTGGCCACAGTTTGTTGGTGGCCGTTCATGCGGACAGACAGCTTGTTGGTTGTCATGCCTACATAGAATGCAGCACAGTGGTTGCAGCTTAGCTTGTAGATCGCATGGCTGGTTTCACAGGTAGCCCTGCCATTGATGTGATAGGTAATGTTAGTGACCGGACTGGAGTAGATGGTGGTAGGAGGATGTATGGGACAGGTCTAGCATCTAGGTCTATTACAGTGGTATGAGCCATGAGGTAAGGGATTGGGAGCAGCGGTTGTGTAAGGATGGACGAGTATATTGTGTAGGTTCGGTGGACGGTGAAGTACCATGGTAGGAGGGGTGGGAAGGATAGTGGGTAGGACATTTCTCATTTCAGGGCACGATGAGAGGTAATCGAAACCCTGGCGGAGAATGTAATTCAGTTGCTCCAGTCCCGGATGGTACTGAGTTAAGAGGGGAATGCTCCTCTGTGGCCGGACTGTGGGACTTTAGGAGGTGGTGGGAGACAAGAAATATAAGGCACGGGAGATTTGTTTTTGTACAAGGACGGGAGGATAATTATGGTCAGTGAAGGCTTCAGTGAGACCCTCGGTATATTTAGAGAGGGACTGCTCATCACTGCAGATGCAATGACCATGGATGGGTAGGGTGTATGGAAGGGACTTCTTGATATGGAACGGGTGGCAGCTGTCAAAGTGAAGGTATTGCTGGTGTTTAGTAGGTTTGATATGGACGGAGGTACTGATGTAGCCATCTCCTAGGCGGAGGTCAACATCTAGGAAGGTGGCTTGTTGGGTTGAGTAGGACCAGGTGAAGCAAATTGGGGAGAAGTTGTTGAGGTTCTGGAGGAATGTGAAAAAGGTGTCCTCAGCTAATTGTTTGAAATTGTGTGTGAAGTATATTGCAATAACTTTCATTCTCAAATACTGGATGAATACAGTCTGGCTATTTGCACTTAGTGGACTATACTACTTCCCCCCCCCCCCCCCCCCCCCTTCCCTTTGATAGCTGGACCGTTCTTACATCCACAGTGACTGTATCCAGACAGGAAGTGATATGGCTACTAAGTTTGGTTGAAATTTGTCCAGTGTTTTAAGAGATGTGAAACATATATGCTTACATACATACATATGTACATCTATTTTTATAATATGTATGGATTAAGGCTGTTTAGGTATTTTGAAGAAATGGTGTTTTTCACTTCCATGTGGTGATACCAGAAATTTATTGACCACATGTCAATAGAAACACATTGCCTTGCACTCAAAGGATTCTAGTGGCTTTGTCAAAAGATGTTCCTTGCAAAGGTTTGCACAGCAGGTGAAAGCTGTTTATTTATTGACGCCGCTATGTTCAGAATATTTTCCGTAAATTAGGCAATAGATTTACATTAGTGAGTGCCTAGAGAATACATGAAAGATTTGTAGAAGTTTTCAACAAATAATTCCAAGGATTTTTAAAGTGGGCCATTCAAAAGATACAGGTTACATAAAAACTGTCCATTCCGTTGCTAACACAGAACTATATTGGTTGAGGTGGTCTACGAATCAAGTGGAGATGTGAATGTGGTATTTGAACTTCCTTACATATTGGCTTAGATTGTTCTTCACACACATCACCAGCCTGAACTCTTCACACACATTCTCAGATTAACATAGCTCTTGTTTAAAGGTGGAAAATATTATGGCAGACTGATGGGTAATGTACTATCACCTATTATGGCACACCTGTAGACGTGTCTGGGGACGAAAGCATTAGAATCAGCTATGTTTATGCCAGTATGTTTCTACTGGTATGTGGGCTACACTTTTTCATTGTAGCTACATATGGCAAAATAACTTTATAACTTCTTGGAGCATCGAACCTTGCAGCTTACCATTATTAATGATTTTTACTGAATACACCCCTGAGATGAAATTTAGCGATAGACATGATTGGATAATGCATGGCTCTATTTAGAATTGTGGCTTAATATAGTCTTAGGGTGAGCCGTACATGTCTGCTTTCATGCCCAGCAGCTAAAGTCACTGCAAAAATAGTTGTAACCTTTGATCCTGCAGTCTAATTATCCAAGTCTTGACAAGTAATGCAAATTATTAATTAAAGCAAATTGAAATATAATAATGATGATAATAATAATAATAATAATAATAATGACAAAAGGGTTATATTGTACTGAGTAACTGATGGAGACAACATGAAAGCATTAAGATAAATGAACCAATTTACTCAGTTAGCCAAACAAAGAAATTATTAAGAACGGTGGTCCTACAACAAATCAGTTACCCATGAAATAAATATAATAAGAATTATTCTAAAGTTCAGTTAAGCTTGCATAAATGTGTAATGAGAAGGGTAGCAGAATCCCCCAACTACTATGTAACTAACACTGGTATGTGAAAAACAAGAGTTCCATTCCATTAAACTAAAAACAACATATTTGCCACAAGTCCAGTATGGCAATAAATTAAAACATGAAATTGTGAATAGATTCTCATACTCTGTTGTGTATTAATTTCAGAAATGCAACTGAAATAAGCCAAAGTGCGATGCTGCACGTTCCAGCCAGCTCTTCGAGTTTAAGTCCCTTTTTGCTCCTGAAAATCTATCACAGTTACAAGTCTGCAACTGCATTATGAGTTCACCAACATGTTACCACAAAACTGATCAATATGAGCTGACCACCAGATGCAGAATAACCAGGAGTGACTGGTCATTCGTGCTTTTGAGACCTCACTTTCCCAACAAAAATGTATAATGTACGTAAAGCACAGAATTTGGACCTTCATTTGATGCGTAAATATGTTACAGACTTGACAAACGGTTTAAATAAAAGTTCTCTTTCTTCTGGCCCCCTTCAGTCCAGACACACTATTCTGTGTGTAAAAATGTAGGCTTAATTTAATTAAACGTAAGTTTCACACACATACACTTTTGGCAAATAACAAAGAAAAAAGCCAGTCAGACATGTAAAACAATGAAGTTGACCTGCTCAATAGATGTCTCTTTACTCTCTATTTAGTAGTGTACCAGATCTTACAAAAATTTTACCACTCTTAAATTATGAGTGTTTTACTGGCTGAATTAAGTTTTAAACTAGAGATCAAATAATAAAACAAATACTGTGAAATCAAGTAATAACTTAGACAAACGTTACATGGTTAAGTAAGGAAAGTATAAGGGCTAATAGCCTGTGTTCATTTGCTGTGTAACTGTGGAGAATATGTTGATCTTGACTCATTTACAATATTAAAAAGATATAAAATGCAATAACTCAATAAATAAAATATGTGTTTAAATGTGTGGCTCTCAGGGATGATAGCTAGAGTCCTAAGCTATTATCCAGTGCCTTATTTGTTAAGACCACAGGAAGCATTCAGCAGTTATTAAACTTCTGTAGTTTTGTGATATATAATATTAATGTCTCAATGAATACATGTCAGTGTTGTAGGTACATTGGCTTTGTGACAGATTACTGTCAAATTACTATTGCATTTTGAAAAATTTCAAGCCAAGCATATTCTGTCTCATTGGAAACACTTCCATCTTTGGAGCCAACTCCTTCATCTACATGCTGGTGTCAAAGCCAGGCTGTCCTCTCCTCACTCCATCAGGCCCTGTTAAACCTACCTTCCATTCCTCTAACTCCCTTGCCGAGGAAGCTGCTCAGGCTTGGGGCAGCAGCTTGTGTCTACCTGGATCAGCCCAGCTGCATGCCGTCGCCTTGGCAAATATTTAAAACTCACTGATTTCAAGACCTTTAAGTAGTAAAAACTCTGTTCATCTTAATATAAAATTTACAACATAAATGCTTTAGGAGTAAGAGAGACCACTTGCCGAAACGCAGAAGCATTGATTTGCGACAGGCACAAACAAGAAAGAAACAAAGAAAGAAAACATGCTAGCTTTGAGAATGAATCCTCTCTTGAGCTAGAGCGCGCATGCACACACACACACACACACACACACACACAAGCACAAGCACATGTGTGCGTCTGCAAACCCGTCTATGCTCCCACGTAGTGCTGGCTGGACACACAATGCCAGGAGTACAATTCGACAGGTGGAGTATGGTGGGCTGGGGGTCGTGTAAGTTGGGTTGGTAGAGGGAGAGAGAAGTGGGAGGCAGGGAAAGAGGTTTAGAGTAGGTGTCTAGAGACTTGGAAGGAGGCAGCTGGTTTGCTGGGTTGGAATACAGGAGGGAGTTTGGGCCGGTGCACAGGCTGAGCATGTGATGTAAGTGCATTGGAACCAGTTGGGAGCAGAACATGATGAAGGTGATGTGGGCACATGAATTGGGAGGTGGAACTATTATGTGGAGTGTGTGGGGACAATGGTTTAATGGGGATTAAGGCCAGGAGGGTTAAGGAGTAAAGGATTTGTTGCAAGGACAACTTCAATCTGTGTAGTTCATTAAAGCTGGTGGTGGAGGGAAGGATCCAGGTGGTCCTGGTTACGAAGCAACATTGAAATCGAACATGTTGTGCTCAGCTGCGTGTTGCACCACTGGATGGTCAACTTTGTTCTTGGCCTCAGTTTGGTGGTGCCATTCATTCTGTGGATGGCTGGTTGGTTGTCATATCATGTGAAAAGCTATGCAGCGATTGCAGCAGAGTTTGTATTAGACATGTCTGCTCTCACAATTGGGCCTGCCTCTGATGGGGAAGGATAAGCCTGTGACAGGACTGGAGTAGGAAGTGCTGGATGGGTGGATTGGGTGGTCTTGCACCTGGGCCTTCCACAAGGTTATATTCCTTTTGGCAAGGAGTTGGGTGTTGAAGTGGCATAGGGATGGACTAGGTTGTTTTGTAGGCAGGATGGGTGATGGAACACCACCTTTAGGAGTGGTGGGAAGGACATAGGGTAGGATGTTCGTCATTGGGCTCATAAATAGCCATTTGGATTGGTATGGGGAATTCACACAATTGGCTGGGACTGCTGTGTGGTAGGAGTGTCTGATTGATGCACTTGACAAAGCATGCAAAGAAGTATGGACACCACTGGCAGCCTCCTTGGCAGAACACCAAAGTACATGCTGTGTTGGCGTCACTGTGATATAGGCTGAGCCCATATGCCACTGTGACTGGGCAGGGGTAGTGATGTGGTACACATCATCCCCCATCCACTCCCCACCCCAACCCTTCAAATAATAGGGTCAAATCTATTTCTTCTTCGGCTGCTGCTGTGGTTAGTGGACAAAGTCCACCTCCATCCTGGTACCTGTGCCATCCCTACTGGGCTCTGCATCCATTGGTTCCGGTGGTGGCTGGGCGTTGGCACTGGTAAGCAGCTGCAGTTTTGGAACTAAAATAGGACTGTAATTCCTGGAAAGAAGAACTCTATCTAATTGTCAGAGCTGATCCACATGTTTGCGTCATGTATCTCCACCTGCAATGGATTGCCTGGGCGACATACCACAGTCCTTGGATACCATTCCCTCTTGCCATACCATACTACAGAATAGGAGACATTAGCATCAACCTTAAAATGCCATTCTTTGCTGTCTAATCTACTGGCAGTGGTGTTTCCCCGATGACCAGGAGTAATGAGGGTCAGTAAGGCCCTCAACGTTTGCCGTGCAGCTTCCACACAGGAAATGCATCCTTTTGGGGAGAGCTTGTGTAAGAAGAGAGAAACATTAGTAAGGCATCTTCCAATGTGTTTCACTTGCGCCTTGAATGTCCCAGCCGAAGCTATCTGTGATCCCTTTCAATGATCCCTTTCGACTCTGGATAAAATAGTGTGCTGCGGAGGTGCTATGTCCCGTGAGCCATGCAGAAAGACACAAATTTTTGACTAGTGAATTGGGTGCCATTATCCATTACAATACCTGTAGGGAGACACTCCATGGCAGGCAGAAATCTGTTTCAGCGCACAGGCCCTTGGGAAGACGCAGTACTGCTCATCCTGATGACATAAGGGTAGCTTGTGTGGGCATCCACAAGAAGTAGCCAGTTAGCCCCCAGAAAAGGGTGCTAGGCCAAGGAGTATAGGATTTCAGAAGTGCCACTTGGTACTTGTGACTGAGCATGAATTTATGGAGCATCGATTTAATATCCTTTTCCAACCCTTTCCAATAAACATATTGTCAAGCCATCCACTTCATAGTAATTAATTTGCAGTATCTTTCAAGGTGGCCGACTGGAGTGTCATCAGAGTGAGAAACACACACCTTGTCATCCACATTGTGGACAATGAAGCACAGTTCATGGTTTCCAAAAAATACACAAGGTTTTGATGTGCTCATGTCTTTTTTGACAAAGGCCATTGTTTTTGCATAAAATGCTTTACCTGTGAGAGGACTCCATTTGCTGTGACAATGTCTGCTATGACTTTGGCATTGAATGGGAGGTCAGTTACCAACTGACTGGAGAGGACGTCGATCTTGAAACATATCTCTGATGGCGCGTCAGAAGGTGCATTGCTGCCTGCCAGCAGATGTGAAAGAAGGTCAGCATTGCTGTGGTTGGAGGATGTCTGACCTCAATCTCATAGTTGTAAGCCGACAATAAAAGCAACCAAAGTTGTAAATGTTGCGTCTTGATGGGAACCTGTGCTGTTGGATGAGAATGAGTCACCAAGTGTTTGTGGTCTGTTTGGCACAGGAATTGACACCCATACACGTAGTTGTGAAATTTCCTTATGGTAAAGATAAAGATGGGGGCTTCCTTCTCAGTTTGTTAGTAGCCCTTTTGTGCCATATTCAATGGTTCAGAGGTACAGTAGAGCGTCGATTATCCGAACGTCGGTCAACCAAACGACCACTTAACCGAACTGTGTACTCGCTCGCACCTGTTACTCTCCCACCCTACCTTCCATCATCCCCCTCACTCCCAAACCAAGTTTCCCACAGTAGTCGCCGCACTGGGCCACTGCTGGCGGAACATTGCTTCTAATGGGGCCTTCACAAGTCGCTGCTGACCGGCCAAGCCGCCAGTCGCTGTGTTTTAACAATCAGCACACTTCTGTCGGCTTGGGACTGGCAGTAGAAGTAGCGGCAGTATCAAAGCTGTTCACAGCAACAGCTGCGCCAGCTTAGAGTTGAGGCGTGCCGCTCCGTGCAGTTTGAAGGATTGCACGCCCCCAAGAATAGCTTCTCACGGTGCAAACAGTCACCTTCTGTTCTCTGTTACAACCACTTGTGTGCTGCTGCCAGCATCTCATCAATCAGTGCTCCAGAAAGTGAAGATGAAAGTATACCAACAGCTTCTGAGGCGTTCACTTGTTTAGATACTGCCTTGCGATGGTTTGAAGCCCAAGGTGAAAGTGACCAGTTTCAGATATCTGTTATTCTAAAAGTACGTGACTTAGCTGCTCGTAAGCATGTAGGCTTGCTTAGACAGACCAAAATAAAGGATTTTTTTAAACGTTAATTTTCTATACTGTGTGTATTGTTCATGCAAAATGCGTATGTAATATGTATGTATTTTTGTTTAATAAACTGGGCCACATACTATATATTCCTACTGAAGTTGCCTTTCTATGTTACTTTGTAATACTAAAAGAGATGCCTGTTTTTATGAATAAATTTACTGTACAGTACTTCTTTTTGGCAAATAAACATGTACAGTTCGATTATCCGAACAAACCAGTTTTCCGAACACCCATGTCCCCCAATTACTTCGGATAATCGACGCTCTACTGTAAATGTAATGGGCTTGTCTGCTGTGCCCACCCTGTGTATAAATACTGCCCTGATCCCAATATCTGACTCATTGGCAGCCACTGTCAGTGGTTTCCTCAGTATATAGGTGCCCAAGCAGACTCCAGTGAGGTTCTCTTCGAGTGCTTGAAAGCCCATTGATATTTTGGTGACCAGTCCCATCATTCACCTGTACTGAGAAATTTATGAAGCAGCTCCATTACCGTGGCCACTGCCGGAATAAATTTCCTGTAGTATCTGATTTGGTCCAGGACAGACTGCAGTTGTTCGATGTTGGCACTGACTGGGAGCCGAGCAGTGGCTTAAGAGATGTTTACTCGTGGGACAGATTCTTTCCATTGAAAGAATGTGTCCCAGATACTCAATCTTGTGCTGGAAAAAAGAACACTTGTCCATATTAACAGAGAATCCCACCTGAAGTCAGATGTGTAGCAACATCTCCAAGTTGAGAAACATGTTCTTTGGTAGTGCACATGAAGATTATGATGTCGTCTAAGTAGTTGGCAGTTCCTAGAACGTTCAGAAACAGATGCTCCAGCTACCATTTGAACAATGCTGGGGCCAAATTGATACCAGAAGGAAGCCTCTTATACGTGGAGAGCCCAAAAGGTGCCTTCCACACCACCACCACCACCACCACCACCACCACCACCACCCTCCTTGTTGAGGGGCAGTTGCAGATACACATCCGTCAATTCGATCTGGGAATGAAATCGTCTGTGACCCAACTTAATCATGTTATCTTCAGCTCTTGAAATCATATCCACCAGGGACTGGCAGTTTACTATTGACTTGAAATTCCAATACAATTGTAGATTTTTTTAGGTTTTCCAACTATAAGCAAAGGTGTGGCTGCTTTAGACAGGTGTGATGATACTATCCAACACCTGTGTACCCAACTCCTGTTTGATTTAATCCTGCATAGCATGCGGTACGAGGCCAGTGTTACAGAACTTGGGTGCAAGGTGACGCATACTGTGGTGTCCATAATTCTGCCATGGGAACTGAGAAAAGCTACATGTATTTGGCACAGAGTTGCAAATATTCAGCATTCCCACCTGTGACGTAGATGTGGCTGGCCGAATACTAAATCATGAAGCCAGCTACCCAAAAAGATCCATTCCCACTACATAGACAGCTATTGATGGTTGCGTCACCAGCAGTGGTGCCTGCCCATGTTTGCTTTTATGCCTGACAGTCATAGTGCAGCGGCCTTTGATTTGGATGGGCTAATCAGTATAACTTGTTAACATTCCTTAGAATTTGGACATCTGTGGAGAACTAATAAAGACGTACATTGTCCTGTTAATGATAGTTTTTGAGGAATCTGTATCAAGTTGAAATTGTATATTCTGTCCATTGAACCTAATATCTACCAAACTGCTTTATCACCCGAGAAAGAATACCGTAAACACCCTTTTCAAACTCACCCTCCATAAGTTCGGTGTCACCTGTGGAAGCTTCTGCAAACCAACCTCTGCCTTATGACCCGTTTTTCAACAGTATAAGCACTTAATGTTTTTGTAATAACACAACTGTCTATCGTGAGTTACGAAGCACTGAGTGCAAGATTTAGCATTTGGTGGCTGATTTAGAATGATGATTTTTGACTTGCCTCCTTTTTGTGGGGTGGAACTACCCCCAGTATTTTGGTGGTATTACCGTCCTGTGTATCCTTGTGACTGAAAGAGTTGTCGTCACTATAAAAGATCCCACATGACTGAGAGCTCACTCTGTTTGCTTCATTTGTTCAAAAGCTTGAATAACTGGTAAGCATTCTTCCAGTACGGGATTGTTTAATTGAATAAGATAATTTCACAATCCTGTGTCTGGTGCATGAGGGATAAGCAAGTCCCTGACGACAGTATTGGCATAAGAAAGTCCCAGATAGGCACAACAAAAAGGCTGTCACAAATTAGCTTTTGGCCAGTATGGCCTTCGTCAAAAACAGATGACACACACACACACACACACACACACACACACACACACACACACACACACACACACGACTGCAGTCTCTGCGAACTGAGTGTGGCCTCAGTTGTCAGAAACTGCAGTCGTGTGTGTGAGTTGCATTTGCATGAGTGTGTGTTTGTGTCTGTCATCAATTTTTGACAAAGACCATACTGGGCGAAAGCTAATTTGTGACAGTATTTTTGCTATGCCTATCTGCAATTCAGCATCTCCGCTATGTGGTGAATATCAACTTTCCTTTTCATAATATTGTTACATTCCAACCTGGATTTTCCATTGTTTGAAAGATTATAAAGTCCTGACTTTCACACTTGAATTTATTATCCCCAGTGAGACCTCACAAGATTCCTTAAAAGATTTTGCAGGTGTCTTATAAGCCTTAGATAATTTGTGATGTGCTGTCACTGCGAGAATCGTACTTTTTAAGTATTCATGTAATTTGTCCTTCATTTCCATGTAATCTAACACATAGGGGTCCTTATCCAGAAATAATTTCCACACCATACCTTAGATATGGGCACCAATGTTGGATAATAAGAAAGCATGTTTGGTAAGATCACCTGTCGTCCTATGTACTGTAAAGTGTTGCCCCAGTGTGGTTATTTATTTCCATAAAAATACAGGTAATATCTTGACTTGGGGTTGGCACTGTCTGTCACTGCTCGCTGAGGAATTTCGTCATAAGCAGCCTTCAACCCGTTCGAGGCAGCCGACAACGCACACTTCCTACCAGCCAGATGCTCCACTGGCAGTTTGCTGCTTGTGGTGGCCCTGGCTCTGGCTGTATCTCGACACCGCAGCAATGAGTGATGGTGGCGCGTGTATTGAACTTACACATGCCGACTTGGGAGATGCTCTGTCCCTTCGTGCTCACAACCTTTTTCGTCATCCGTTATACCTTTATGATGGTTGCTGTGATGCCATGAAGTCAACGATATTGGCCTAATATCGAGGTAGGCCCTATTCGGTCTGCTGGAATGTTAGGAATGCTGGATTTCTAGTCCTGGTGAGACAGAAAGATCTCCAGGTCTTCCTATCTGTGACAGAGGCAGACTGTGGAGTTGGACTCTGCGACTGGCGATAATGGTGACGTAGCCATCTCTCTCAGTAGCAACTGTTGTCCGTAGCATGCAGGAAATTTACAGCAAACTTGTGCCAGGCGTCACTTCGCTGCAGTCAGGGAATCGAGTGCAAACATCATGCAAACCATTGGTCTGTCTGACTGACTGCCTTACAGGCTGAACTGCTGGGATATTTATGGAGCGAACTAGTGGCTTATGTTTACCCAACATAATTTGTCATGACCACATCAGCGGTTATGAAGGTGTCAGCAGTTTTCCTTCTGTCGTGCTTGCTTAACAAATTTTTGTCATAGCCTAGAACTGTTTCGTAAAGCTCTCGGTGCTGTTTGTTGCATTCACTTTAGCCTTTCTTTCATCATGTAACGGAAGTGATGTGACCCTGTTTGGCTGCTCTGACCCACTACATTCTGCTGAAGTCTGCTGATGATGTATTTTGTCCTGATCCAATCTCAGTGGCGAAATGTCTTCATTGCAGCCGCCTGGTGTCAACATTGCCATAATGTAGTGAGATAGCTTCGCTCTGTGACTTTGAAAATTGTATCCATTCTATTGCCCTGTACAAAGTTGGAATGCAATACCATTGTTCCTGTTCATCTAGCCCTTGTAACAGCTTTTTGTGACTAGCACTAATAGAATAAAAGAGGTTCAAGATTTGAATTGTGAGAAGAAGTAGGTGCTCTATCTTGAATGAACTAAGTACAGATTAGTGCTCTCAGCCAAAAACTGATAATGTAATCAGACAGGTCAGCAAAGTAAGTTCCAGCAAGAAAAATCACAAAAAAAGTTCCAGAGTTTGTGAATATTATGATCTCGAGGCCTACTACGACCACTGACTACCTTGAAGTAAACGCTCTTAGTCAGCAAAATGTTGAATAATACACTGTGCTGTGTGCCCTAGAAGATTTGAAGTCCCTCACCGGTATGATCCATGATGATTTCCAGTGAAGTATGTCATTGTCAGGTGTTGCACTGCACCACTGTAGTGATTGGGTTCTGGAATACTACTACCAAATTAATTAGTACTACAGGCATGAACACTCATTTATTGCAACTATCACAAACCATAACATCCAGTTCAAGTTTAACACTAATAGAGATTTGTCCAGGCTGAGACTAAGTCTGATACACAATATAAACACTTCCCAGAAACAAACACTGTCTGGAGCTAATTTCATTTCCAACGTCGCTGAGCAATAGTGGCAACAACCACTGCTATCTTGTAGACTGTTTACTATAGACTGCTGATTCCCGATTGGTGGCTGCTTTCTTCATACTGCTGAACTGGACATAAACTACCACTAACTCACTAGGACGCAAGTCATATAGCCATGTGGATTGATAAGGGGAATTCCTGCGATTGCTGTGGCCACTGCGTGATGTCACATCCCACTTATTGGCTTCCCAGATGGAGTGATGTCATCCCTCTGCCTGATTGTGTGCCACTGCTTGCATCATCTGTGCAATACTGCTGAAGTACTTGCTCCTCTGGCTTTGCCTTGTGTAGGTAACACCCGCACACTGCCCTGACAGAGGGGCAGGTTATCTGGCAGTGGTAGTGCTAATGATGCAATGCTGTCAACTAATATGACGTTAAACAACGTGTCAGTACAGTTCCATTGGCAAATGAAACTGTTTCTCTGTGGACATACAGTTGATTACATGTTGAACAGGCATTTTCTGGTGATCAAGTAACATAGTATGAGACTACTGATGTTAAAATTAGCTGTCAGTGTCCTCTAGCTGATATTTATCAATTTTCTAAACAGTTAATTAGAGGTTAGTATTCTATCTGGTGCTCTTAAACCTGGTTTACACTAGAGCGAACACAAACAAACATGTACAGTGAACAGATCCTTCTCTGAATTGTAAATGGAAGGGAAGCAGATGCCATATGGTCAGATTCAGTTTGCTTTTGGGGTGCTTGCTTATTTTCCACTGTTAGTCAGTTTTTTAACAAGTCTTCTTGGTGTGAACAGCACAGAGAGAATCTGCTTTCACAGTTTGTTTTTCAAGCGTGAACCGTCTTTGTTTTAGAAATGTAAGTTGTGTGAACAATGTAGCTGTCGCAAGAGAATATAGTGTTGAAGAGCAGTAATCATAAAGTTTTATCACCTCAAAATACCCCCTAAGGTAAGTCTTTCCGCTCCCGGGATTGGAATGACTCCTTACCCTCTCCCTTAAAACCCACATCCTTTCGTCTTTCCCTCTCCTTCCCTCTTTCCTGATGAGGCAACAGTTTGTTGCGAAAGCTTGAATTTTGTGTGTTTGTTTGTGTTAGTTTGTGTGTGTCTATCGACCTGCCAGCGCTTCGTTTGGTAAGTCACATCATCTTTGTTTATATATAAAAACAAAGATGATGTGACTTACCAAATGAAAGTGCTGGCAGGTCGACAGACACACAAACGAACACAAACATACACACAAAATTCAAGCTTTCGTAACAAACTGTTGCCTCATCAGGAAAGAGGGAAGGAGAGGGAAAGACGAAAGGATGTGGGTTTTAAGGGAGAGGGTAAGGAGTCATTCCAATCCCGGGAGCGGAAAGACTTACCTTAGGGGGAAAAAAGGACAGGTATACACTCGCGCACACACACACACATATCCATCCACACATATACAGACCCAAGCAGACATATTTAAACTTTAAATATGTCTGCTTGTGTCTGTATATGTGTGGATGGATATGTGTGTGTGTGCGAGTGTATACCTGTCCTTTTTTCCCCCTAAGGTAAGTCTTTCCGCTCCCGGGATTGGAATGACTCCTTACCCTCTCCCTTAAAACCCACATCCTTTCGTCTTTCCCTCTCCTTCCCTCTTTCCTGATGAGGCAACAGTTTGTTGCGAAAGCTTGAATTTTGTGTGTATGTTTGTGTTCGTTTGTGTGTCTGTCGACCTGCCAGCACTTTCATTTGGTAAGTCACATCATCTTTGTTTTTAGATATATTTTTCCTACATGGAATGTTTCCCTCTATATATATATATATATATATATATATATATATATATATATATATATATATATATATATATATACACACACTCCTGGAAATGGAAAAAAGAACACATTGACACTGGTGTGTCAGACCCACCATACTTGCTCCGGACACTGCGAGAGGGCTGTACAAGCAATGATCACATGCACGGCACAGCGGACACAGCAGGAACCGTGGTGTTGGCCGTCGAATGGCGCTAGCTGCGCAGCATTTGTGCACCGCCGCCGTCAGTGTCAGCCAGTTTGCCGTGGCATACGGAGCTCCATCGCAGTCTTTAACACTGGTAGCATGCCGCGACAGCGTGGACGTGAACCGTATGTGCAGTTGACGGACTTTGAGCGAGGGCATATAGTGGGCATGCGGGAGGCCGGGTGGACGTACTGCCGAATTGCTCAACACGTGGGGCATGAGGTCTCCACAGTACATCGATGTTGTCGCCAGTGGTCGGCGGAAGGTGCACGTGCCCGTCGACCTGGGACCGGACCGCAGCGACGCACGGATGCACGCCAAGACCGTAGGATCCTACGCAGTGCCGTAGGGGACCGCACCGCCACTTCCCAGCAAATTAGGGATACTGTTGCTCCTGGGGTATCGGCGAGGACCATTCGCAACCGTCTCCATGAAGCTGGGCTACGGTCCCGCACACCGTTAGGCCGTCTGCCGCTCACGCCCCAACATCGTGCAGCCCGCCTCCAGTGGTGTCACGACAGGCGTGAATGGAGGGACGAATGGAGACGTGTCGTCTTCAGCGATGAGAGTCGCTTCTGCCTTGGTGCCAATGATGGTCGTATGCGTGTTTGGCGCCGTGCAGGTGAGCGCCACAATCAGGACTGCATACGACCGAGGCACACAGGGCCAACACCCGGCATCATGGTGTGGGGAGCGATCTCCTACACTGGCCGTACACCACTGGTGATCGTCGAGGGGACACTGAATAGTGCACGGTACATCCAAACCGTCATCGAACCCATTGTTCTACCATTCCTAGACCGGCAAGGGAACTTGCTGTTCCAACAGGACAATGCACGTCCGCATGTATCCCGTGCCACCCAGCGTGCTCTAGAAGGTGTAAGTCAACTACCCTGGCCAGCAAGATCTCCGGATCTGTCCCCCATTGAGCATGTTTGGGACTGGATGAAGCGTCGTCTCACGCGGTCTGCACGTCCAGCACGAACGCTGGTCCAACTGAGGCGCCAGGTGTAAATGGCATTTGCAAGCCGTTCCACAGGACTACATCCAGCATCTCTACGATCGTCTCCATGGGAGAATAGCAGCCTGCATTGCTGCAAAAGGTGGATATACACTGTACTAGTGCCGACATTGTGCATGCTCTGTTGCCTGTGTCTATGTGCCTGTGGTTCTGTCAGTGTGATCATGTGATGTATCTGACCCCAGGAATGTGTCAATAAAGTTTCCCCTTCCTGGGACAATGAATTCATGGTGTTCTTATTTCAATTTCCAGGAGTGTATATATATATATATATATATATATATATATATATATATATCACATGATCACACTGACAGAACCACAGACACATAGACACAGGCAACAGAGCATGCACAATTTCGGCACTAGTACAGTGTATATCCACCTTTTGCAGCAATGCAGGCTGCTATTCTCCCATGGAGACGATCGTAGAGATGCTGGATGTAGTCCTGTGGAACGGCTTGCCATGCCATTTCCACCTGGCGCCTCAGTTGGACCAGCGTTCGTGCTGGACGTGCAGACCGCGTGAGACGACGCTTCATCCAGTCCCAAACATGCTCAATGGGGGACAGATCCGGAGATCTTGCTGGCCAGGGTAGTTGACTTACACCTTCTAGAGCACGCTGGGTGGCACGGGATACATGCGGACGTGCATTGTCCTGTTGGAACAGCAAGTTCCCTTGCCGGTCTAGGAATGGTAGAACGATGGGTTCGATGACGGTTTGGATGTACCGTGCACTATTCAGTGTCCCCTCGACGATCACCAGTGGTGTACGGCCAGTGTAGGAGATCGCTCCCCACACCATGATGCCGGGTGTTGGCCCTGTGTGCCTCGGTCGTATGCAGTCCTGATTGTGGCGCTCACCTGCACGGCGCCAAACACGCATACGACCATCATTGGCACCAAGGCAGAAGCGACTCTCATCGCTGAAGACGACACGTCTCCATTCGTCCCTCCATTCACGCCTGTCGCGACGCCACTGGAGGCGGGCTGCACGATGTTGGGGCGTGAGCGGCAGACGGCCTAACGGTGTGCGGGACCGTAGCCCAGCTTCATGGAGACGGTTGCGAATGGTCCTCGCCGATACCCCAGGAGCAACAGTATCCCTAATTTGCTGGGAAGTGGCGGTGCGGTCCCCTACGGCACTGCGTAGGATCCTACGGTCTTGGCGTGCATCCGTGCGTCGCTGCGGTCCGGTCCCAGGTCGACGGGCACGTTCACCTTCCGCCGACCACTGGCGACAACATCGATGTACTGTGGAGACCTCACGCCCCACGTGTTGAGCAATTCGGCGGTACGTCCACCCGGCCTCCCGCATGCCCACTATACGCCCTCGCTCAAAGTCCGTCAACTGCACATACGGTTCACATCCACGCTGTCGCGGCATGCTACCAGTGTTAAAGACTGCGATGGAGCTCCGTATGCCACGGCAAACTGGCTGACACTGACGGCGGCGGTGCACAAATGCTGCGCAGCTAGCGCCATTCGACGGCCAACACCGCGGTTCCTGGTGTGTCCGCTGTGCCGTGCGTGTGATCATTACTTGTACAGCCCTCTCGCAGTGTCCGGAGCAAGTATGGTGGGTCTGACACACCGGTGTCAATGCGTTCTTTTTTCCATTTCCAGGAGTGTATATAGTTATAATAGATGGAAACATTCCACGTAGGAAAAATATATCTAAAAACAAAGATGATGTGACTTACCAAATGAAAGTGCTGGCAGGTCGACAGACACACAAACACACACAAACATACACACAAAATTCAAGCTTTCGCAACAAACTGTTGCCTCATCGGGAAAGAGGGAAGGAGAGGGAAAGATGAAAGGATGTGGGTTTTAAGGGAGAGGGTAAGGAGTCATTCCAATCCCGGGAGCGGAAAGACTTACCTTAGGGGGAAAAAAGGATGGGTATACACTCGCACACACACACACACATCCATCCACACATATACGGATGTATATACGGATGTATATGTGTGGATGGATATTTGTGTGTGTGCGAGTGTATACCCGTCCTTTTTTCCCCCTAAGGTAAGTCTTTCCGCTCCCTGGATTGGAATGACTCCTTACCCTCTCCCTTAAAACCCACATCCTTTCGTCTTTCCCTCTCCTTCCCTCTTTCCTGATGAGGCAACAGTTTGTTGCGAAAGCCTGAATTTTGTGTGTATGTTTGTGTTTGTTTGTGTATCTATCGACGTGCCACTGTACCTTAGCATGCTGCCAGAGGAGCCAAAGCAAGGTGGTGCACTCCATTGAAAACATGGAGTACTGTGTGATTACTCGTTTTTAGCAGCAGTTGAAATGTAGCAGAGGTGAGAGGCCAATCCAGATAAGTTCCTTAGGCATCTAGATTGGCCTGACACTGCTGCAACACCTCTACTGCTGCTGAGAACAAATTGTTGCATGGTACTCCACTTTATTAATTGGCTGGGCCATTTTGTTTTGGCACAGCGTGCTACAGTGTTGTGGCATTGTGGGATGGGGATTGCAATATGTCCAAAGCTGCAGACAAGTATCTACAGACAAACAAACAAACAAAATTAATTAAATTACTTTATTTATTCAGTACGACAGTTAAAACTTGGAGTATCCCTCGTACATACATTACAAGTGCTTGTGATCCAAGATCAGCTGCATAAAATGCAGGGACAGAATAAAGGATGAATAGCAGGACTCGAAGATTGACATTGTTTGGGATTAATATGATGTCAAATCGATTGTAGTTAATTCCTGGTTTGAAGGGGTTAAGTTCAGTCAGGTTTTTGATGTTACACATAATAACTTTTTATGGAGTCTTTGCCATAATCTTCTCTTCTATCCTAAAGCATTTCTGTTGGCCAATGACTTGCCCAGTCATTGACTGTTCAAAATCTGAAAGAACTATTTGGCTTTGGTTTACAAGTTAGTTTACATATTGACTGAGAATCATAGCACAGTAATTAAGAATCTGGACATGCAGTCAGGAGGAACTGGGCTCATATCTTTCTCCAGCCATCTAGACTTAAGATTATCTGTCATTCCTGTAGATTGATTAAGGCAAATGTTGTGATAACTCCTTTGGAAAATTTCCTACCCATACACGTTCCATCTCAACATGTCCCCTAGCTGTACCCATTCATCATCATTGGGACATTAACCTTGGTCATTCCTTTATTGCTTACAGATTGAGTAGCTATGAGGTGAAAACAATACCTTACAGGAATCTATTGTTTAGTGTTAAGCCTAGAAATTTATTGGTGTCCTCTATCTTCAATCTTGAAAATTGAGTAAAACCTTTTGTACTAAATTTTGGTGACATCAGAATTTTTAGTGAAACTAATCACCTTATTCAGCAGTCAGTGCATATTTATTTTAGTGTTGTTTTGGTGCAAATGCCTCACTTTTTGAATGTCTTTCAAGACTGTTGGTGTATGCATTTTTATCAGTTCAGAAAGTATGTTGCTGAGAAAGTAAGACATCTTTCATGCTTCAAAAATGTGATTAATTTTCAGTGTAGGTGTGAGTTATGCAGTTTTCTGTATACAGCATTTAGGAAGAATAATGGGCTACATCTTTGTTTCTACCTCAGGTGCACATCCTGAACCTAGTAAACTCACAATGGAAAGATAATACGACATGTGGTTGCAAATGTCTCATATTTCTTTTCCCTAGTCTCTGTATGTTAAGTACTTCATAGAAAGTAGGTCTGCTACATGCTGCATAAGACATACTTTTGCATATAGGTAATTAAATGCATGTTTCAGCCTCACTTCTCGATTCAGATGATACAAGCGATGTGACAGACAGCATGGACAGTGGCACATTAGAGATTGCTGACCAGTCCAGCTATGCACGGAGAAAGATAGATGAAATACAACAGAAATTGAACAACAAAATGCAAGTATGTGAGAATGTTTTTTAAGTTGTTCTGTAAAATGTAAAGTGGTCATCTGATTTTCCCCCCATGTTGTGTATCTGTAGTCATACTGAATTTCTCTGAGCTCTCTGTGTTATTATGTTTTATCAATTGATTAATTAATTACTGATTAATTAATTACTGATTAATTAATTAATTAAGTATTGTGAAATGTGATATATTGTGCTTCTCTTATGGTATGCAGTACATCTGTATGAGTTCATATGTAGTGACATTAATGTCTTGTGTTTCCCATTAGGTGGCGCTTCAGCTAACAAAAGATAAAGAAACAGTCTTGCTTGTACTTATTTAAAAAATAGTCATATGTTATTGCTTCCGGGGGACCACTTAGGGCAGGTTCAGCCACCTAATTGGAAATGTATTTCCTATCCTTCGTGCACACTGGCAACTTTATTTTGCGAAGTGTTTGTGTTGTGTATTTTGGTGTACCTGGGAAGTATGGGTGACTGTAATGGGGTGTGTATGTAGTGTGTTGTCATGTCTTTGTTGGAGGATGATGATGATGATGATGATGATGATGATGATGATGATGGTAGAAGGTTTGCTGTATATTCAAATGGAAGACAACAAACAGTGTGTGGTGCACCCAGGCAGTTACCTGTCCAAGTAGTGGCGGTACCCAGTGTTGCTTAAATTTGGTGATATGACTTGGACCGGTCTATTCAAGACAAGGCTGTTGGCTACTTGTACTTACTTTTGTGTATACAGGGTGTTACAAAAAGGTACGGCTAAACTTTCAGGAAACATTCCTCACACACAAAGAAAGAAAATATGTTATGTGGACATGTGTCCGGAAACGCTTACTTTCCATGTTAGAGTTCATTTTATTACTTCTCTTCAAATCACATTAATCATGGAATGGAAACACACAGCAACAGAATTTACCAGCATGTCTTTAAACACTTTGTTATAGGGAATGTTCAAAATGTCCTCCGTTAGCGAGGATACATGCATCCACCCTCCGTCGCATGGAATCCCTGATGCGCTGATGCAGCCCTGGAGAATGGCGTATTGTATCACAGCCATCCACAATACGAGCATGAAGAGTCTCTACATTTGGTACCAGGGTTGCGTAGACAAGAGCTTTCAAATGAAGAGCTTTCAAATGCCCCCATAAATGAAAGTCAAGAGGGTTGAGGTCAGGAGAGCGTGGACGCCATGGAATTGGTCCGCCTCTACCAATCCATCGGTCACCGAATCTGTTGTTGAGAAGCGTATGAACACTTCGACTGAAATGTGCAGGAGCTCCATCATGCATGAACCACATGTTGTGTCGTACTTGTAAAGGCACATGTTCTAGCAGCACAGGTAGAGTATCCCGTATGAAATCACGATAACGTGCTCCATTGAGCGTAGGTGGAAGAACATGAGACCCAATCAAGACATCTCCAACAATGCGTGCCCAAACATTCACAGAAAATCGGTGTTGATGACGTGTTGCACAATTGCGTCCGGATTCTTGTCAGCCCACACATGTTGATTGTGAAAATTTACAACTTGATCATGTTGGAATGAAGTCTCACCCGTAAAGAGAACATTTGCACTGTAATGAGGATTGACACATTGTTGGATGAACCATTCGCAGAAGTGTACCCGTGGAAGCCAATCAGCTGCTGATAGTGCCTGCACACGCTGTACATGGTACGGAAACAACTGGTTCCCCCGTAGCACTCTCCATACAGTGACGTGGTCAACGTTACCTTGTACAGCAGCAACTTCTCTGACGCTGACATTAGGGTTATCGTCAACTGCACGAAGAATTGCCTCGTCCATTGCAGGTGTCCTCGTCGTTCTAGGTCTTCCCAGTCGCAAGTCATAGGCTGGAATGTTCCGTGCTCCCTAAGACGCCAATCAATTGCTTCGAACTTCTTCCTGTCGGGACACATTCGTTCTGGAAATCTGTCTCGATACAAATGTACCGCGCCACGGCTATTGCCCCGTGCTAATCCATACATCAAATGGGCATCTGCCAACTCTGCATTTGTAAACATTGCACTGACTGCAAAACCACATTCATGATGAACACTTACCTGTTGATGCTACGTACTGATGTGCTTGATGCTAGTACTGTAGAGCAATGAGTCGCATGTCAACACAAGCACTGAAGTCAACATTACCTTCCTTCAATTGGGCCCACTGGCGGTGAATCAAGGAAGCACAGTACATACTGACGAAACTAAAATGAGCTCTTAACATGGAAATTAAGCGTTTCCGGACACATGTCCACATAACATCTTTTCTTTATTTGTGTGTGAGGAATGTTTCCTCAAAGTTTGGCCGTACCTTTTTGTAACACCCTGTATATGGATGTTTTTTTGTGGTGTTGTAAATTTTGATTACATGTAGGCTTTGTGATTCTGAATAGAAAACACTAAAAGTTACGTAGAAACAATTGATTGGAATTTTTTCATTTTTAACTTAAAACATACTGTCATTGTGTTCTACTGCTGGGGCTGACTGTTGGTATACTCCGCAAGTGGCTTGTAAGATGAACATCAGACTCCCTTGAGTGATTTAAATGATGATGATGATGATAATAATAATAATAATAATAATAATAATAACAATATGAAATAATACTGGAGGAAGAAGAAAGAACAACAATGGAGGAAGCATTGAAATTGCTGAATCAGTGACAACAAAGTCATTCTTAGAAATTTCCAGGCAAATGTTATTTTTAATCAGCTCCAAATGTGGTATGGTGCCACGCCGGTGCCCATAGCTGTTCCCCTGATTTGTTTGTAGGCAACGCCTTGAAGCCTATGGGCACCCACATGGCACCATCCTAGGCCAACCTATTCATGGGCCATCTAGAGGAATCCTTCCTAAACACCCAGAATCCTAAACCCCTCACCTGATTTAGATTTATTGAGGACATTTTTGCAATCTGGATCAAGGGTGGGCACCCACCCACATTCCTCCAGAACCTCAACAGCTTCTCCCCCATTTGCTTCACCTGGTCATACTCAACCCAACAAGCCATCTTTCTAGATGTTTACCTCCACTTCAGAGATGGCTCTGTGCATATCAAACCTACTGACCACCAACAATACCTCCACTTTGACAGTTGCCACCTTATCCATACCAAGAAGTCCCTTCCATACAGCCTAGCCACCCATGGTCGTTGCATTTGCAGTGACATGTGGTCCCTCTCGAAATATACCGAGGGTCACACTGAAACCTTCACAGACTGTAATTATCCTCCCAATGCTGTACAAAAACAAATCTCCCTTGCCTTATCTTTCCTGTCTTCCACCACCTCCCCAAGTCTCACCATCTGGCCACAGAGGACCATTCCCTGAGTAACTCAGTACTACCCAGGACTGGAGCAACTGTGTTTCGACTACCTCTGGGTTTTGTCTACCTCTGTTGTACCCTGAAATGAGAAATGTTGTACCCACTATCCTTCCCACCCCTCCCATAGTGGTATTCTGCCTTCCACCAAACCTACACAATGTACTCATCCATCCGTATACAACCTCCGCTCCCAAACCCTTACCTCATGGCGCATATCCCTGTAATAGACCTAGATGCAAGACATGTCCCCTACTCCCATCTGGTAACAAACGGGTAACAAAAAGGTTACAGGAACATAGGACATACTGCAGGGAGAGATCCCAACTGCACAACTCAGAAAAGCTGGTGTTGGTGGGAAGGATCAATATGGTGCAGTCTGTGAAGCAGTCATGAAATGACATTTTCTGTGGTTTTCTATTGCATTAATATGTGCAATAAAAGTCTCAAGCTAGCCATGTTCTGCCTTAGCATCATTGCCAAAATGCATCACTGTCAAACTGAACACCTGTGGAGAATATGACAAATAGCTGAATAACATGGTGTCGCTGTCTGAGCTTAGATTCAAAACTGTCACCTCCACCCTTATTTTCAGAACAATATGGCAGTGAAAAGTTTTGTGAAGCCTCTTGTAATGATAATAAATTTGCAGTCTTTAGATTGTGTGGTGATAAATTTCACCTGAATCAAAATTTATTCAGAAAAGCATCTGAGAGATATTGCATTCCCTTTGTAATTTATATCTCTTCTTTCCCTGCTGGCTTTTGTTGTAGTGTTCTTTAAAACCTCTGTTTGCCTCCACTTTTCTCCTGCTGTCTCAACCTTCTTTTGAGATTGAGGAGAGTACAGTCTGAAACTATCCATATCTTCTGTGTTTCTGTAGTACTTTAATGTCATACAATGTTGAATGAAATAAGAGACGCTAAGGCAATGACTATCAAATGGTCTCATGTGCAGCACACAATATAATATAGTAGATGGGGTGTGTGTTGTGCAAGACAATAAAAAGGCTGCTCTGGTATTGTTCGAAATCACTGCAATGTTTGTGTACAGCACCATCAGTCAGACATGTTCAGGCACTTATTTATGAAGCCAGTCTCATTTGTTTATTTGATCTTGGATTATTGTTTTGGGATATGACTTTTTGGCGACTACTTTGGTTGTGATTTGGCTCTCAATTCACTTTTTGAGTATTTCATTAGAAAATACTGCCTGGTTTGGTATTCTGTTCTCGGTAGCATCCTAACTTGCTGCTACTCCGTTGCCTCTTAACTGCTTACAAATACGTGCAGGTCCATTGCCAGCACATTATTTCAAACATTCTGTAGAGTAAGAATGGAATTGCAGCTGATATTTACTCTGACAAGTGAACTTTTATCCGATCTTTAACGTGTCTCGTTTTTACAAAAATAAATTTGTTTTGAAACAAGATTTTCTTACCTGTTATGTGGTTATAGATTCATTGCACTTTTTATCTGTAATATGAGAGTAAGAAAAAAAATTAAAAGTCTTAAGACCTGCTTAAGAACAGTGCATTTCTTAACAAATGGTTTGGGTATAGGTCTCATAGTCTCTGGAAACTAGGCATAAGTGAGGGTGGCAGAGAAATGGGGGAAAATATTGTTCAGAAAGTGAGTTAACTATAAGCCAACTCAGGTTTTTACATTGACTTTATCATCCACTTATACTTGATTTAATTCATAACTGAAAGGAATTGTAATTATAGTGTCACAATGAAATTTTCAGGCGCTGGAAGCTTTGCGATCATCTCTGAAACCTGAATCAAAAGTGCTGGCTACTCTGGAATCTGAAGTAGAGAGCTTACAGGGAGAGAAACGGCAGCTGGAGGCCCATCTGTCACGAACAGAGGCATGGAGTGAGCACCTCGGCAGGTGGCGGGCTGTTGTTCAGTCTGCAGAGGTATGACCAGTATTTACTATTTATGTATTCAGTGTTTGTGGTTTATAGTTTCAGGTTTTAAACATTTAGGATGTTTATCAAACAAAAATTTGTTTGAACAAAATTCATACTGATAGTCCTGGAGTAACAAGGTAGCAATTCAAACTATGTCTGTATACTGAAGACTTAATCAGGACAGTGAGAAATTTAGGATCAAAAGATAGTCAGCCAAGGAGATTCCATATCACCAAAAATATTCTCAGCAGTTGTAAATATGCTATAATCATGATCATCATCAGTTTTCTGCTACATTCGTAGGTCCTTTGTGTCTCCATTCCATGTGATCCATTGCTTCCTTCTTAATGACAGTGTATGTGCTGCTGTCCATTACATGGATCTGAACTCTCTTCCTGTGCCACCCCCTCATTCCTTCCACATATCCTTCTGAAACTGATTTTATAAGCTCCTCCTTCATTCTTAATATATGTCCAATCCAGCTTTGTTTCCTTCTTTTTATTACATGTAGTAATTGTTTGATCATTCTACCCACCCAACTTATTCTTTCCATCCTTTGCCATGTCCACATTTCAAAAGCCTCCAGCTTTGCTCTATCTTGCTTCCTCAGTGTTCACATTTCAGCACTATACAAGACACTCTGTACAAAACATTTTATTAGCCTTTTCTGTAAATTTTTGTCCATATTACTGCAGAAAATTCTCCTTTTCTTATAAAATGCGTCTTTCACCATCGCTATTCTGGTTTTAATTCCCGTGTTGCTCTTCCAGTCCATTTCTTTCCTGCTTCCGAGATATTTAAAGCTTTGCAGATGTTCTAATACTTCTATTCAGCATTATCTTTGCCTTTTTATTTCCTCCCAGTGCCATTACTTGTTTTCTTTGAATTTATTTTCATTCCATAAATCTTTCCTTTCGCTTCAGTGGTATCCATTATATCCTGAAATTCTGTATACCTGTTGCTAAAACTAAATTGTCATTCAGCCAGACACTCTTCCATTGCCTTTTCTTGTCTCTTACTAATGATTCTTAACATAATTTTCATTGCATGTGAGATGAAGCTAATTGTCCTGTGCTCACTGCATTTCTTGGTTCCCTGTTTCTTTGGTATTGGCATCATTACTGTTGTCAGAAAGTTCTCTGGCCATTCACCCCTCTCTTATAGCTTGTTACGTAACCTCGATATTTCTCTTAAACCTTGTTGGTTCAAAAATTTTAGTATTTTTTCTGGTATTTTGTCTGTACCTACTGCTTTCCTGTTTTTCATTGCAGTAATTATATTCATCACTTCTGTTATGATTGTTGGTCCCTTCTCATCATCATTTGCACTGATCACAGATTCAGGTTCCAGATTTGTTGGTTTGTGATCGGTATCATATAGTTCTTTTAAATAGTTTTGCCATTTGTATAGGATGTCATCATGATCTTTGTACACTACATTTTCGTATTTACTGAGAATTTCTATAGTAACACCTCCTGGTTTGCTTTGATCCCATTTTGTAGTCTTCATTCTGTCATACAGTGAATCATATCTTCCCTTCCTTTTCAGTACTTCAGTTGAGTCACACTCCTCTTTTAACCATTTTTTCCTAGCTTGTTCTGTTTTTCTACGAAGTTCATCATTCAGGCTTCATTACATTTTTTGTGCATCTTAGTTGTTTTTATTTTTTAGTTTTCTTCTGTCTTCTATTTTTGAAATCATCATCTGTGGAATCCATGGCTTTTTTGCACTTCTCCTGTTCACATATCCTATTCTTTTCTGCCCTGCTTCTATGATTCCTTCTTTCAAAATATTTCAGTACTCATTGATATTGTCAGGGGTTTCTTCCTCTCGTAATGCATTAAGTAAGTTCAATCGATAACATATCCGTAATGCTTTCTCTCCCAGATTTTGTCTTCTGTAGGTCCCACTTCTTGACCATGGCAGTCTTCTTCAGTTCTTTCATTTTTATTTCTATATCTGCCATAAACAAAGTGTGGTTGGTATTAATGTCTGCACTGTGTAATGTGTGCACTTCATTGATTTCATTTTTGTACCTTTCTCCCACCAGTATAAAATCAGTATGGTTTTTATGTTTATCCCCATGTGATTCCCAGTTGTAGGGTTTCCTCCTGTGGTTTTTGAACCATGTATTTGTCATTATTACCAGTTGCCTTTACCTGCAGAAGTCAATAGGCCGTTCCTCTCCGTTGTTCCTCCTGCCAAGACCATAACTGCATACTATGAATCCCTCCTTCCCTTCTCCCACAATGGCATTCCAATTGCTCACTGCTAGTCTGCAGCATCCTTGATTTCTTCCCTTTCATTTGCCCCCCCCCCCCCTCCCCCTTCCCGAGTAGCATATTACGTTCTCGTCAGACTAATCCTCCATGTCCATCCCATCTTACCTCAGCAACTCCTACCAGGTTCATGCTAGTCTTTTCCATCTCTCTTTTAAGGTTTTCTGGTTTTCCTGCTTTTCTGACATTCCAGGTATCAATCCTTATTTTTTTTATTGCGCCTCCTTTCTTTTCAAGCTCATATTGCCTTCAGCATTTTGGGACACCACCCCTAACATGGGATACAGATGCCTTTTGCAGCCACTCAGTCCGAGTCGGTTGCTGAATTTCCTGTTGGTCCATGGGAGGTATTTCATTTCCCTGCTACCTCTCATATCTGGGTAGCATTCCCATCTCTACCAACTAGACACACACCCTCTAGGGTTTACAGGCTCCTCCAAGGGAGTAATAATAGTCGTTAACTGTTTGACAAACGCTGTTTGTTGGTAGTATTTTATTTTACCGAACTAGTTTTGGCCATTATCCATCATCAGCGGTTGTTACATGTAATGTTCTCTAGCGTATGCTAGTGGCCATATTTTGTAATATTCATGTAATAATCTAATTACATGATTTATACATACATATTAGTAGGAGTTGAACGAAATGGACAGTGTCTTGAAAGGAGGCTACAAGATGAACATCAACAAAAGCAAAACGAGGATAATGGAATGTAGTCAAATTAAGTCGGGTGATGCTGAGGGAATTAGATTAGGAAATGAGACACTTAAAGTAGTAAAGGAGTTTTGCTATTTGGGGAGCAAAATAACTGATGATGGTCGAATTAGAGAGGGTATAAAATGTAGACTGGCAATGGCAAGGAAAGCATTTCTGAAGAAGAGAAATTTGTTAACATCGAGTACAGACTTAAGTGTCAGGAAGTTGTTTCTGAAAGTATTTGTATGGAGTGTAGCCATGTATGGAAGTGAAACATGGATGATAAATAGTTTGGACAAGAAGAGAATAGAAGCTTTTGAAATGTGGTGCTACAGAAGAATGCTGAAGATTAGATGGGTGGATCACATAACTAAGGAGGAGATATTGAATAGAATTGGGGAGAAGAGGAGTTTGTGGCACAACTTGACAAGAAGAAGGGCTCGCTTGGTAGGACATGTTCTGAAGCATCAGGGGATCACAAATTTAGCATTTGAGGGCAGCGTGGAGGGTAAAAATCGTAGAGGGAGACCAAGAGATGAATACACTAAGCAGATTCAGAAGGATGTAGGTTGCAGTAAGTACTGGGAGATGAAGAAGCTTGCACAGGATAGAGTAGCATGGAGAGCTGCATCAAACCAGTCTCAGGACTGAAGACCACAACAACATCGTATGTAAACAGTGTAAGGAATTACCAATGACAGTTCTCAGCAGTCTTAGAAAAAATTTTCAGGTCTTTAAACTGAGTTATGTGAAGAAGGAATACATGTTGATGCACCATATCTAATACAATAGATTTATTTCCCAGGAAGGCAAGATTGCATATGTGTCCTTGTTGAGTTTGGAGAAAACAGTTGTTTAAGTCCTGAGAGTTTACAGGAATTTTATGTGACCTCATGAAAACATTTGATGTGTGAAATCACTCTCCACTGTTCTGTGAGTTAGAAAGAGTACAGAATTGGGGTGGGGGGTGGTCTGTGGTCTGACATAGTCCTCCTCATATTTTAATGAAATAAAGTGAATGGAATTTATAATATCAGTTTACTCAGACTGAAATAAAATTTTCCAGATACTTCCACAGGGTTCAGTTTTAGCCCCTTTCTGTTTCATTTTATATAATTAATTTTCTGTACTTGCATTAGTATTTTTCATGGCCATCACATACTCAATACATGGAAAAAAAAAGAAAAAAAAAAAAAAGAGAGAGAGAGAGAGAGAGAAATTGAAAAGCCTAGCATTTGCAGTGCCAGTATTGTTTTGTGCAACTGACATGAACACAATAATAGTAGTCTTCCACAGCTACTTTGAATCTGTTATAAGCTGTAAAATGATGTTATGAGGGCATGTAAATAATGTGAATTGAATATTAACACTACAAAAAATGTAGTAAAATTACCCTTGCAACACACAGCCTGTGTATTTGTGTGGTGAATTGTTTAGAAATGTAAGGGTTTTTACTATTTTCTGATTTTATGGTCTATGTACCTTTATATGTAACAACCCAGAATTATTTTTAAGACGCCCTCTTCCATGTGAACAATACAAGAAATTGGGAGAGTTTAATGTTCCCCTCTTGTGGATTAAAATTGTTTTTCCATACTTTATGCTGTGTGGCCGTGAAATTCCATCACATATTAAATGGGAGAAACTTCCACAACAAACATTTGGTACTGATAAAAAGAAAATTACAGGACATCCTTATGCATGAATACTATTATTCATGAAAATAGTTGGTAAATGACAATATTCTGAAGAAGATGGCCTAGTGGTGAGACATTGGAATCTAATTTGAGAGGTAAAAAATTCAAATCCCCATTCAGCCATCCAGTTTTAGGGTTTCTATGGTTACCTTAAATTGCTTAAGGTAAATGCTGGGACAGTTCATTTGAAAAGGACATGACCAGTTTCCTTCCATTGTGGATCTAATGATCTTGGCCTTCATGAGACATTAAACTGTAATCTTCAGTCCTGCCATAACTGACAATAGCACTAACTTTGACGAACAATAGCACTAACTTTGGAGAACAGTGTGGAAAATTTGTGCTGGTAGTTGTGAAACACAGATTAATGCAGGTATTTAAGGTTATGGATAACGTGTGTGAGTTATATTAACTGAAGTTTAAAAATACTGTAAATTGTCACATTATGCAGTTTGGTCTTTGGGCTTGACGTGTCTCATGTTTCTTAAGACAATGATTTCAATTTTTACCTGATGAAACCATAAAATTCTGAGTATGACATTTAGTCATCATATGGGATTCCATGAACCTACTTCATGTTGCAGTGGAGTGATTTAGAAACAATAAGTATGCACACAGCCACACTCACGCACAAGTGTACACTCTGATGACAAAAGGCACATACTATAAAAGGTAGTCATAAAGTTTGTCACCTTAAAAAAATAAAGCTTTGTAAATTTTTTTTGTTTTTATTTATTTATTTTAGAGTGGTCCTGGACACATTGAGACCCCACACCACAGTACAATAGCACCCTGCTAGAGGAGCCAAAACAAAATGGCACAGCCCATTAATGAAGTGAAATATTGTACAGCAATTGTTTTTAAGCAGCGGTGGAAATGTTGCCTCTAAAGAAATCATCTGGCTTGCCTTGACACAGGTGCATCATTTTCTGTGCTGTAGAAAGTAAATTTTTGTATTATATTACAATTTTTCAGTGGGCTGCACCATTTTGTTTTTGGCTTATCTAGCAGTGTGCTGCAGCACTCTGGTGTGGGGATTTCAAGGTTTACCAGGACTGCATACATTTACTTGCAAACAAAATTAGTTATGAAACTTCATTTGTCTGCAGTAATAATTAGAACTTTAGAACAACTACTTGTAGCAGTTGAAACATCAATATTTACAGGACACTGAGACTCAGCCACACAGCCAGAATAATTCTACTGAAAATAGATATAAATGTATTTAGTATCGATGTTTGCAGAAGAGTTTTCACTTACTAGCTGCTGAAACAGAAACATCTAATAAAGGGGTGGTGGACACACATTTAACAATTGATTGCATCTTTAATGTTTATTTTTTATATTTGTGTTTATATTTAAATCATTTATTGGTTGAATATAGGGACTAGGAAAATGGACTTGAACAGGGTGACAATTATTGAACTGTATGAAATAAAATCTTCATAACTTCTGAATGGTTTGTGTTAGAACATTCAAACTGCACAGTTGACCATGCGGCATGATGGGAATTAGTATGCACATGTGCATGCACTTTTTTGTTGTCGGCCATTTGAATGTGAAAATGTCAGGCTTGGCGCATTTGGGGGACTGAGAATCTGCATTTCACGATCAAGAACTCTCATCATCCTCAACGGGTGGCTGTATGTTGTGTAATGTCCAGTCACGGAATAATCGGTGCATTATTCCTTGATGGTATGGTTACTGCCAAATGGTATGTGAAGGTTTTGGAAGATGATTTCATCCCCATCATCCAAAGTGAGCCTGATTGTGATAAGGAGTGGTCCATGCAAGATGGAGCTCGACCCCATCGAAGCAGGAGTGTGTTTGATGTCCAGGAGGAGTACCTTGGGGACCACAGTTTGGCTCTGTGGTACCCAGAGGCCACTGGCATGGGCTACCATATTTTCCAGATCTGAACACATGCAACTCATTTTGTGGGGCTATATTAAAGACAGGATGTACAGCAGTAACCCGAAAACCATTGCTGATCTGAAAATGACAATTTAGGAGGTCATCGATAGCATCGATGATCGATGTTCCGACACTTCAGCGGGTCGTGCAGAATTTTGCTATTCGTCTGCACCACATCATTGCTAAGGATGGTAGGCATATCGAACATGTCATTACCTAAATCCAAATATTTGTAGTGATGTTTACATGTTGGATAAAGTCTGTACGCGCTGTAGTTTGTAACTAATGTACATTTTTTTTTTCTTATATGAGGGTCACTCCAAAAAAAATGCACACTATTTTTGGAAAAATACAGTTTTTATTCTGGATGTGTGAAAGTTTAACAGTGTGTAGATACATCCTTCCCACTTGTTTTCAAACTTAGTTCAACATGTTCCCGTGAGTGGCGCCATCCATATCTTCAAGATGGCTGCTACACTTGACGTTCATCAGAAACAACGCGCTGTCATAGAATTCCTGTGCTGTGAAAGCCAGACAGTGGGAAACATCCACAAGAAGTTGAGAAAGGTGTATGGAGTTGCTGCTGTCGATCGCAGTGCAGTTAGTCGGTGGGCAAGCAGGTTACGTGATGAAAGCGGGCACGGCAATATTGAGGATTATCCTCACAGGCAGGCCTCGTATTGCACACACTCCAGACAATGTACAGAGAGTTAATGAATTGGTGATTGCTGACAGACGCATCACAGTGAACAAATTGTCACGCTACGTTGGGATAGGGGAAGGAAGTGTTTGCAGAATACTGAAAGTGTTGGCGTTAAAAAAGGTTTGTGCCAGGTGGGTTCCCAGGATGTTGACAGTGGCTCACAAAGAAACAAGAAAAACGTTATGCAGCGAACTTTTGGGACAGTACGAGGATGGTGGAGATGAATTTCTTGGAAGAATTTTGACAGGTGATGAAACATGGCTCCATAATTTTTCACCGGAGACAAAGAGGCAATCAATGGAGTGGCATCATGCAAATTAACCCAAGAAAAAAAAATTCAAAACCACACCTTCTGCTGGAAAAGTTATGGCTACGGTGTTTTTCGATTCCGAAGGACTCTTGCTTGCCAAGTGGAACCACCATAAATTCTGATGCATATGTGACGACACTGAAGAAACTTCAAGCTCGACTGAGTTGTGTTCAACCACATCGGCAATAGCAGGATGTTTTGCTGTTGCACGACAATGCACGGCCACATGTCAGTCAAAAAACCATGGAAGCGATCACAAAACTCGGATAGACAACACTGAAACACCCGCCTTACAGTCCTGACCTGGCTCCATGTGACTATCATCTCTTTGGGGAACTGAAAGACTCTCTTCGTGGAACAAGGTTTGAAGATGATGACTCCCTTGTGCACGCTGCCAAACAGTGGCTACAACAGGTTGGTCCAGAATATTGCCGTGCGAGTATACAGGCACTGGTTCCCAGATGGTGTAAGGCAGTTGAGTGGGATGGAAATTATGTGGAGAAATGAAAATATTGTTCCTAAAGTATTTATCTACACACTGTAAAACTTTCAAACATGTAGAATAAAAGATGGATTAAAAAAAAAAATAGTATGCATTTCTTTTGGAGTGACCCTCGTAGTTCAATAATTGTCACCCTGTATGTGCTTCAGTGTTAAAGAAAATAAAAAGTAACTCAAAATTCTGGATCAGAGGGTCGAAAAGTACAGAAATGGTGTAGCAAAGAAGAAACAGCAAAGATTGTTTCCAACTTCAAGAAGTGACAGCTTTTTCAACAGTAGAAACATTTTGTGCCCATAAAACAGTTCTAAAGGTCATGGAAGAAGAATGACGTATGTATGATAATATGAGAATAGGGGTGGAAGTATTGAATCGTGCCAAGACTAGCTATGATTAACCACTTTATGGGGTTTTGCAAAAGATGATTCCAGGTTATTGATATGGTCTTGAGTTCAAAGTAAAGATTCAGAAGAATTATTTTTAATGAAAAAAGCTCCCATGAATACAAAATGAAAGAGAGATTCCTTAACTGCTCATTTTTCGTATGATTTTGATGCTAATGTGGATTGTTGTGTCAGTAAGTAGGACCCGTATAAGCAGTTTTGCAATTTGAGCTCTGTAACATAATTTTCAACAATTTTGTGTCAGATTGATTGGTTTTGGGGGAGGGGGGGTGGGACCAGACTGCTTGGTCGCTAATATTACTTTCATCCATTGGTAGGAACATGTGTTGTCAATTCATTTAATTGCTGCTAGGCTTTTCGTTTATGAACAATCAAGTAACAAAAGGGATACCAGATATACTGTAATTATAATGTTTGAAACCTGTAACCACTCCGTTTATTGTACTGTCAGCTTACTACACTATTGACTAACATAACAACATCTGATTACCTTGTATTTATTGTAATTGTATTTCATAAAACGGTTTATTTGGACTGCTCTATTACGTATTGAAATTCTGTTAAAATTTGTTTAGCATTATTTATTCATATTATTTCATGTATTTCTCCATGAAACAGGGTGTATACGACCCGGGACAACCGGGAAATCCGGGAAAAACACGGGAATTTTTTCATCCGGGAGAAAACTGGGAAAAGCCCGGGATTTTCGGAATCCCGGGAATTTTTCATTGTTTTAGCTTTCAGTTAAATTTTTGTAATTTTGATTGGTAGGAAATGATTCTCTAGCAAAGAATGTTACTGTATCTGGCTACTGGAGAGTGATACTGCAGCAATAAAATATAACCAAGAGGGGGAAAAAAAATAAAACTTTAGTGGCAAAGGAAATGCGCCGTTTACAACAACGAAATACCGTGCATGCACAGGCATCTGCAAACAGCAAAAATAAGTCAAAGGCCTTAGGGTGAATATGTCGAAACAATAAACTAGCTGTATTGGCAGTAGCAGCAAGCAGCCAGATGCTAACGATAAAAAAATTTCTCGCGTGCCCTAGCTGCCAGATTGGCGTATGCGCAGAGTTGTCGGAATTGTATTGGGGAGGGGGTTAGTCTCTACATGACTCCTGTTTGCATTAAGTGATTTCACTGTTTCCTCTTTGTTTACAGCTCCCACATCAAATGAAAACAAAACAGATTTCTGCAGCCGGGAGCTATCAAGCGAATTATAATACATTCATATAATTACGGAGGGCAAAATATATTATTAGTCTAAGTTTTCTGATTTTATTTCCAAGTTATTAGCAGTCAAGCATTAATTGCCTTGCAGAGCAATGAAGTTATTTTTGTCAGTTTGCTAAAGAAATTTGGCTTTATTAATCTTTGCGCTGAGGCAAGCAATTTATTTGAAACTAAGTGTTTCGTTCCACAGTATTGGCTAGTTCCAACTGTTCGCTGAATTTCAAGTGCACGTTTTCATCCTCTGCCATGTATGGCATTATGCCATAATAAAGAACCAAGTATGAGATAGTACAGTACTGGTGCTCCAAGAAAATTTACATCCCACAAACCTCACCGAAAATCTTAATATCAGATAGGACCTACTTCATTGCAAATCTGGAAAAAACAATGAGCACTTCAAGTCGAATTATGCATTTTAGTATGGTTTACTAAATTCCGATGTTCTTGGAGTATCCTCTGATGTCCTGTTTCCTTTATGGTGTAATGTAAGTGCTCGTAGTGCTTTATACATATGAACATGATGGCTTCCTACACCACTGCAGCTGCGCATGCGCAATAATGCCTGTTTTCTGGCGCTCTCTGGAAACTGCTAAATTGAACCTTGGGATAGTATTGCGAACGGTGGTTCGAAAAACTTTATTTTCAAAGTAAATTTCTTTTTACGCAGGATGAATTACGTTGTGTGTGAGAAAGTAGGATGAATTTCTTAACTCACAGAGCGTTTAAAAGTGAACACTTTGAGGACTAGCCACTTACAAGAATGTTGAGCCCAGGACACCAGACATTTATGTCATTATTTTAAATTTGCTGCCACATTTGTGTGAGGTATCTTAAAGTATAACACACGCAGAAAAAGATCAGTATTACACTTGAAAGCTTAACTTCTCTTGTAGCTTATTAATCTTCGAAACCAATATTATATCTGAAAGCTTAGCTTTTATTGTAGCTATACTATGTATATTAAT
The DNA here is from genome assembly GCF_023898315.1 of Schistocerca nitens. Classification (NCBI taxonomy): domain Eukaryota; kingdom Metazoa; phylum Arthropoda; class Insecta; order Orthoptera; family Acrididae; genus Schistocerca; species Schistocerca nitens. The sequence continues at coordinate 390,328,005 of NC_064617.1, forward strand.
GTAAACCATTAACTTTTCCTCTTTGTGTGTTTGCGCTACGTATCAGTGATCTTGTTATTGGCTGACTGTAACGCGTGTCTTATGCTCTGAATATCTGCTGTCATCGTCTGGCGAGATCATGTGGCATGAGATACGACTGGCTTATAATAGCACATTGCAATCCTGATTTTAACACTCCAGAAACTAATGTGCCGTGTTTAGTGCAATTCGAATTTATACTTTTGTAATACGAAAATATGCAGTGTATTGTTGCTGCACATCAAAGGTCTTTCCAAAACTTCCCTCCTTTTTTTTCATCGAAAGTCTTTCCAAAACTCCCCCCCTTTTTTTTTCATCGAAAGTCTTTCCAAAACTCCCCCCCTTTTTTTTTCATCGAAAGTCTTTCCAAAACTCCCCCCCCCCCCCCCCCCCCTGCGGAAGTTCTATGCCAGTGTATAAAACATTAACTATTCAAAGGATTGATAAGTTTCACAGTTCCAAAGGAAAAATCTACTGTCACTTAGTGTGGAAAAAGTGTATTTTCGCCCGGGAAAAAGTATATTTTTTAAACAGGAAAAATCCGGGAATTTTTTTTCCTTGTCCATGTATACACCCTGATGAAAGTGAGAGACCTGTAATTGTCTTTGTATCTTATCCTGTGTGTTTCAGTTGTAACTACTGAATGATAACATTTTTTGTAATTATTGACAACTTTTTAAACTGTAAGTAGCAAATTTACTATATGCAACAATACATCAATTGTTAGAAAGAGTATGTAAGGCCCACAAGAAGTCGTGGGAGGAGGGGGGGGGGAGAATCTAGCATGATGTAAGATCTTGAGTGGCACTGTGTGATGCAATAAATTATACACCTGAAACAATCCCTGACCTTCCATGTCATTTGAGAACCGTGGTGTTCTCTGACCAGTCCTCACCTAAGAAACTTACAGTAGTCGTGTGCAGCGAAGTATCAAAATGAAGATAAGTTCTGGTCGATGTATATTCTTTCGAACAAACTGAGTCACACCCACCCAATCTTAAGAACATTTATTTCATCTACTATTGACAAGATGTTTACTTGAAATTATTTTCTTTCGACAACATTTATTCCCAGCAATGTGGTTAGAGCATACTAACTGTAAGAGTATTGTAAGGAGATTTTACAACAGTATCTTGCTGATACCTAATGTATCATCCTGATCATTGCCACACTCGCTGTACTTTTCTCCTTTCATTGTGCAAGACATTACCTATACTTATTCAGCAGCAGTACCAGTAGCTTTGCCTCCCTCTCCCCTTTCCCAAACATTACTCTCCGGATATTCTCTTTCAAAAGAATGAAATTAAAGTTGCCCAATGCAGGATTTAGATGGCTATGTGTAATCAACAGATTGAGATTAACATAAAAGATTCTTCTACAGTGCTATGAAGTTGTTATGGAATATGGTAACTATTATATTGTCTTAAATGGATTATGTTTAAAATGAACACACATTATTAAGCATTTTTATTACTGTTTTAGTTAGGAAACTTTAGGACTCCACTTTGAAGACCAGTAAGTGTGTTGGACTTCTTTATGATGTCAGTAATTAATACTTTCTATTCATTTTTGTTTGTACAAATATGTAAAAAATGTGAAGATTGAGCTTGTTTTAGAATTTTATACAGGGTGGTCAGAAACAGTCTGAAAAGCTTGTACGGGTGTTGCAGGGGAGGTTGTGCTGAGGAATAACTTTTAAGAAAAAAATTTGTTACATTGCATCATTTGCGAGTTATTTAGCATTGAAATTAGCCAATGAGGTCATTAAGTGCACAAATTCAAACACTTGCATCTGCTAAAATGCTATAATGTACAGACTTCTGTGGGTCTATGAGCTACCACTTGTTCAAATGGATATTGTGCCTTCATCAGAAACAGTGCAACATATTAAATTTTTTTCCTAACATTTATTTCTCAATCCAACCTGCCCAGCAACATCCTTACAAGCTTCTCAGACTGCTTCTGATCATCCTTTATTTTTACTTCTATGTAATATAGCTAGTACTGAAAGTCACATATTGCACAAACATTCTCAACAAAAGTGACTTTTTTTATTTTCTAAGCTTTCAGAAGACCGTGAATGCCCACAGTTTGTGCTGGTGGTTCATGTTATGGAAGATGAGAGTGACTGTGATGCAGTATCAACAGGCTGGGTAGTCCTGCGAAAACTTAATGATTTCCAGGATCTCCACAAAAAACTATGGTACATAATTTTTAAGCGTTCGCATCATTGTGACTCTGTAGGAGAATTAGTAATTTAAATGAGAAACAGATGTGTGGTAATTTTGTTATCAGTCTTCCACTAGAATAACTGACTTCATTGCTCTGGAGGATGTGATTTTTTTGTTGTTATTTTGGTTGTATTTTCAGATGAAGTTCTAAGAAACACTTTGAGATATGGAGAACTAAAATACTGTGTGGTGTAAGGAACTCAAATAAGAAAAGGAGGCAATAAAAAAACTTTGGAACAACAATATGTAGAAAGAGGTGTGAAATGCAATTGTAGCTATTAAAGTTATCTGGCTATCGTGAAACAACACGGAAACCAATTCCTATTTTAAATTTGTTTTAGGTGCTAATCAGAACAGACCAGATTACTCTAATTGACAACAGATTTACCAGCGGTTGCAGACAGTAGAAGGCTTGCCAGTTAAATTGTTATGTGAAAATTATCTCTCTGATTTGTGTGAAACATTCTGCTGAATCGGATCTGAGTAAAATCATAAAGACTTACAGGCTATTTTAATATGTTGTTAAAGAAGTTTATTAGCATTCAGCAAATGCTGTTGGCCTTAAGTTGTGGGTTACTTCAATAATGTTTGATGAAACTGAAATCTTGTCCCATGCTTCTACATGCTGGGATTCTGTTTTTAAAGAAGAGTAGAAATTAGAGTGTGAGAGAACAACTTCAAACAGTGCAACGGATAAAATAGTAGTGATGCATGGAAGTGAGCTCTTGGTGCAGAGAAGCCACAGAAAAATGTGCTGAATTGCTTACAGTTCTAGAAGAGGTGTGGTGCCACCAGTGCAGACATGGACACAACATCTGGTAGCGTAACATAATGATGATGTATGCAGACCAGTCATAATCTAATGATTTTTCTTTTTCTGGAGCCACAGTCATGTACAATTTTTGAAGAAATATTTTCACCATATGACTGTATATAATGTGTTTATTTCACTATCTAGAGTTCAGCCTTAGACCATTTTCAAATGTTTCAAAGCAAAAAGTTGTCCCAACTTATGTGAAACACAAGTCATTGACGAAAACACATTTTTATATAAACCAGTTGTCCCATAAGTAAGTGTGATACATAAAAAGTCTGTAAACCAGTGTGTCTAATGAATGTAGTGAAGCTGTGATGTAAATTTGATGTCCAAAACACAGGTGTAAGCTTCACTTCACTCTATCCAAACATTAGGTAATATGAGTGTAAGTGAAACAATTGTCAAAGACCATACAGGGACATCACAGTCTGCACCATGTAATGTGTGAGAAGTATCACAGATTACTTGGGGCAGATTCTGGTGTGTCTATAATGATCTTTGCTGATCATTTCACTTGTGATCAAGTTAGCTGATGTGTAGAATCAGTGAAGAGAAGCTTACACCAGTATTTTGGACATCTAATTTATATCACAGCTTAACTACATTCACCATACATGTAAGTTTACAGCCTTTTATGTATTTGAGATATGTTCTCACACTTAATTATGAGACAACTGGTTTATAAAACATGATATGTATTTTTTGAGGATGACTTGTGTTTCACAGAAAACAGACGATTTTTGATGCTGTACAACTTGAAAATGGCATAAGGCTGAAATCCCGATAGTGAAATAAACACGTTCTATACAGTCAGATGGTGGAAATATCCTTCCAGTCACAAGCTGTCTATGTCCTTTAAATGGTCACCGAAACAGCATCCATGACAGTCAGTTGTTCCTGATGAAGGCAGTGAAGGATTTTGTCAAAAGCTCAAGATTTATTCAGATTTGATGCAGCAAGACAATCAAGATTGTTTTATGCAAAGATGTCATGAAGAGAAACTCCAGTTTGAGTCTCATACCTCTTTTGATATATCTGCACAATAATCGTCATTAATAGCTAATGAAGGAGTAATAAAGTTAACTGCTGTTTCTTGTTGACCTGCAGTATGTAACAACTGAAATACTAAAATTCATAAATGACACTACTTTGTTATAAGAATGATCCCTAAAAGACATATTTTCTAAATTTTTCTGAGATTTTTAAAAAATTAGAGCTACAAATGTTTTTGTTTATCTTTTACAGCCAGCTCAGTTCAGATGTTAAGCAACTTGAACTTCCTTCCCAATCTTTGACATTTCTCAGGTTTGGAAAAACATCAGTGAAGAATGCTCTTGAGAAAGCAAGACAACAGATACAGAAATATTTGAAGGTAAGTTGAAGTTTCCATAGAAACTTTAGTATAGAAAGATATAACAGTTAGTAGTTACATATTACTGCCATTGTTTTATTGACCACAACTTTACATTTTATGACAGCATAAATAATTTCTGTTGCACTGTTCTTCTCATCCTCACCTTGTCATCCTCCTCCTCCTCCTCCTCCTCCAACTTTTATTTATACAGCTGGAGGCAATATATATTGTATGGATGTTGTACAAACGTACGTGTAATTTTATGGGAAACCATGTCAGGGAAATGGTACAAACAAAAATGCACGTGAAAATGTACAAACAAAATACTACAAGGCCATAAAATAGGTAGTACTACAACTGTATATACATGTATGCTTATGGCATTATAAATGCATAATGTTTCCTGTAAGGCATTACTTTTGTCCTCCATAATTCATTAAATGTTTTATGTCATACAACAGCTGTCCATTAGATATGTAAATATAACAACAAGTTTATGGGCAAAAGACAGTATTTTCAGTTTTAAGGAATATAAACATCACCAGAGAATGTTTATTGGCCTACATAGTCATACAATGAGTAAAAACATAGAGCAGAAGTTCTTAAAATTCTGCTTTAAATTTGTTTTTATCTTCTAATTTTATGATGTTGACTGGCAGTCTGTTGTAAAGTTTTGTACCAGTATGGCTCAAATGACTTTGTGTTTGTTCTTTTTTGGTTGCTAAATATGGAGTGCTGAGCTGTGTCAGATATTGTACTTATGGAAGTTTGGCATTTGTCCAAAAAATCTGCAAGGTGGGACCTAACACCAGATCAGGATTTGCGTATTGATTTATTTTTCCAAATTGTGTATAATTGGTGTTATTTGCATTTAATGTCAACCTGTTTGTATTGAACAAAGAATGGGCTTTCTTTAGGGCTTGATCAGTAGTTGTTTGCAGCAGATGCTTTGGTGCACTTGTTATCGCACTAGTATCATCTGCGAACAGTATGGCTTTGGCTGCACTGTCTGAGGTGTGAATGTCATTTATATAGACAACACTGCTTTGTGGTACTCCTGTTTCCACTTTTTTTTGCATCTGATACTAAATTTATTTTGTGTTTGGAATAAATTGACGTAAGTCCTACAATCTGTGTTTTGTTGTGTAGGTATGAGCCAAACCCCGTTTTCTCTATCCCATGGGTACCTAATACTTCCAGTTTTCTAAATAATGCAGTGATTGACAGTATCAAATGCTTGGAGAGATGTAAATTTACTGATATGGTGCTGTTGTCTTTTCCTATATTTTTGATTATTTGTTCCATGTAGCATGTGACTGCTGTTTTTGAATTTTGGCTGTCTGGAAGATACGCTGATTTCTGTTTAGTGTCTTACAGTTATTTAGATATTTGTTGATTCTCTGCTTCATTAATTTTTCTAATGTTTTTGGAGAATCCTGTAAGGAGTGATGTTGGCTGATGGTTTTCTGCTTTATACCTGTTATTTTTAAATGATGGCTTATCTTTTAGGATTTTCAACCACTCCTTCACAAAATGATAAGTTGGCTATGTATGCCAACAGCCTTGCAATCTCTGGAGCTGTGATTGCTATGATACAGACCAGTATCTCAACAACTCCTACCGACATTTTAGGCTTTAAGATTTTTATCATTTTTAACACTTCATGTTCATTTGTCGTTGGCTCTACCCACATTCTACAAGAAGCTTTTGAAAATTCTGGTTTTCTTTGTTTGTAAATTTTGAGCTCAATGAAGGAGCTGCATCTATGAAATAATTGTTGATATAGTTTAGCAAATCCTGTTTTTTAATACTGACATTTTCTACATTTTTGAGGATGATATCCTGGTCTTCACATTTCTTCCCTTTTCAGTCTTCACAGTACCCCATATAGCTTTTGATTTATTTTCAGGCTGTCTTATTAACCTCTCATTGCTCATAAATGTTGCCTTAGCAGTTACTTTACAATACACTATCTTGTAATTCGTCATATATTCTAGGAACAGTGAGTTCATGCATGTCTTCATTTTAGAAATTAATGTATTTAGAGTTCCACAAGAGGTTTTGATGCTAGCTGTATTAGAAGAACCTGGCTTCGTATTGCCGTGTGACCTGATTCTTGACAGCTTCTGCTGAGGATGGAATGTAACAATATTATGAAAAAGATAGTTGCTACTGACTAACTTGTATCTCATCCTACAAAGCCCCCCCCCCCCCCCCCCCCCCGACTCCTACTCTCTAGTCCAGTTTGCACGTACTAACTTCATCTGATCTAGTCACATCTGCCACCCCCTTCTTCACACTTATCCATCCACAGACCTGCAACCCACATTACAGTCTTTATATTTATTTTTTCTTCAATTTCATTATGTCTTCAAGCCAATTCAGTTGGTTTTCACTTTTCACTATTGGCCTGCTCCCTCAGAATTCATTGTGTTTCCCCTTACTTAATCTGTTTCATCCTTTTCGTTATTTTTCTCATCTGTTTTGATGTATTTCTACATTAGTTACATATTTTTACACATTTTTGTCCTCCGCCTTGGATCCTTGCTCCCTCCATCTGGGTCAATATAGAAAAATTTCCTCATCCCTAACCAGAACCCATCTTACATACTGTTCCTGTGTTACTGCTTGGCTCATGGAATCCCCCCCCCCCCAAATGGCCTTACCATGAGATTCCACCAATCCTTAACCCTTACCAACATAGTCCTGCAAAACCATATCAATCAGGCCCAAACGTTCTTGTAGTATTGCCTCTCCATCCATAAAATTCTCTTGCTATGCTATTCCAGATTCCTGGATCCCACATCACACATTGAAACACTTGCCCCACAGGAATTAGAGCAACATGCATAATGCCATCTCAAAAAAAACTCTCCACCCCACCTTGGACTAAGACTGTCCACCATCTCAACAACAACCTCCAAACCTCCCCCACATCCCCTCGTAGCTGACAGACCCTGCCTTGGAGACCTGTTACATTTACCCCACCCCCAAAAACTCCCTCCCACCACCACACACAATTCAGAAGCTAAACAGGTCCGAAACACAGTGATGAACCTTTCCTCCAAAAGTCTTAGCCCTGCAGAAGTATCTGTTCTTTCCAAAGGCGTCACCTTTTGCCCCAATTCCAAATTCAGTCATGCCGTACTTGTTAAAGACCTTCTCCCGATCCCTACAGTGGAAACACTTTTTCGCCACCAATTCTACCAATTGGACTCAACCAAAGACCGATGTTCCACCCTGCCTGACTCAGTTCACTCCTCTGTGCAACTGTAATCCACCCGCATTGCTCCCACTGCTCCCAAACCACCCCCTGTTAACTTTCTAGAATTTCTTAACCTTGAACCTAGCCTCACAATCATTCCCCAAATCCCTCAAAATGCAAACTAACCTTACATCCACAGAAGGAACCACATCCACACCTAAAAACTGATCCTGACCTTATGAATGTACTTTCTGACAAAGGCTCCACCACTGTTGTTTTGAACCGTAAGGATTACCTGGCAGAGTAACTCCACCAGCTGTCAGATTCATCAACCTACAAACCATGTCCCAATGACACCATTCCAAAAATTCAGCAGCATCTCCAGTCTCTCCTCAGATCCAAAGGCCAATCCCAGAGCTTCTCCCCGGAGTCCATCTCTCTCCTCATCCCTACCACTTCCCGCACTCCTACCTTTTACATGCTTCCTTAAGTCCATAAACCCAACAACCCAGGAAACCCCATTGCAGCCAGTTACTGTGCCCCCCCCCCCCCCCCCCTCAAGGGAATCTCTGCTCTCGTAGACCAACACCTTCAGCTTATTACCCACAACCTATCCTTCTGTATAAAAGATACTAACCATTTCCTCCTCTGACTGTACACAGTTCCTGTTCCTTTATCACATGATGCCCTGCTCTTCACTATTGATGCCACCTACCTTCATGCTAACATCCCTAATGCCAATAACCTTACCGCTATTGAGCACTACCTTCCCTGACTGATTCCAAACATAAAATCTCCTTCCTAGTTGCCATGATCAACTATGTCCTTCCCCATAATTACTTCTCCTTTGAAGGCATTACCAACAAACAAATCCAAGTTATGGCTATGGGCACCTGCATAGCACCATCCTATGCTAACCTTTTCATGCTCACCTGGTTCAGATTCATTGATGACATCTTCGTGATCTGGATCAAGGGGAGGACATCCTATCCACATTCCTTCAGAAGTTCACCTTCTCGCCCATTTGCTTCACCTGGTCCTCCTCAACGCAGCACGCCACCTTCCTCGATGTTGACCTCCACTTCAAAGATGGCTACATTAGCACCTCTGTCCCTATCAAACATACCAACCACCAGCAGTACCCCCATTTAGACAGTTGCCACCCATCCCATACCAAGAAGTCCCTTCTATACAGCCTACCCATCCATGACTGTCACATCTGTAGTGACGAAATATACCGAGATTCTCACTGAAGCCTTCACAGGCTGTAAATCCCCCCCCCCCCCCCTCCAGCCTTGTACAAAACAGAGCTCTTGTGCCTTATCTCTCCTGTCATCCACCACCTCCCAAAGTCCCACTGTCTGGCCCCAGAGGAGCAGTCCCCTCATGAGTCAGTACCACCGAGGACTGGAGCAACTGAATCATATTCTCCTCCAAGGTTTCGACTACCTCTCGTTATGCTCTGAAATGAGAAATGTCCTACTCACTATCTCCCACCCCTCCTACAATGGTATTCTGCTGCCCACTGAACCTGCACATTATCCTCCCTACATAACCCCTGCTCCCAACCCCTTGTCCCATGGCTCATGTCCCTATAATAGAGCTCCATGCAGGACTTGTCCCATACATCCTCCAACCACCACCTACTCCAGTCCAGTCAACTATACCATCACAGGCAGGGCTACCTATGAAACCAGTCATGTGACCTACAAATTAAACTGCAACTACTGTGCTGCATTCTACACAGACAAGACAATCCACTAGCTGATTGTCCACGTGAATGGCCACTGACAAACCATGGCCAAGGAACAACTGGACCAACCCATTATTGAGCACGGCAACTAACACAATGTTCTCATTCCAATGTCAGCTTTACAGCCTGTGCCATTTGGATCCTTCCCACCAGTACCAGCTTTTCTGAATTGCGTGGGTGGGAACTCTCCCTGCAGTATATCCTATGTTCCTGTAACCCTCCTGGCCTTAACCTTCGTTAGTCATTCTCCTTACCCATCCAGTCTCTTCCCTGTTCCCATTCCAACATTACACGGCACTCTAGTCCACAGATGCACCCATAGTTGTTTTACTTCTCTCCTAGCTCCCCCCACCCCCCTCCCCCCTGTCCCTCTGACCTCTGTCTAACCTAATGACTGAGCAGCACTTTACCGTCCGACAACCCTACCCTTATATCCCTCCCCCCTCTCCACCCCAGCCTCCACCTTATCCCAAACATTCGGTCGATTCTCTCCTCATTCACTGCTGCTCTCAGTCTGGCCTCAGCAGTGAGGGGCTGGTCATGTGTATATGAGCTGTGTGTGTGTGTGTGTGTGTGTGTGTGTGTGTGTGTGTGTGTGTGCGTGCTGTCAATTTCTGACGAAGGCGTCGTTAGCCGAAAGCTCACTTTTTAACAGTCTTTTCGCTGTGCGTGTATGTGACTTAGCATTTTCACTTTATATTTCTGTATAAAAATTTGGTTTATATACATGAAGTAAGCTTTTCTTTCTTTCAGTGGTATTGAAGGAATTTTAAGGATGAGTGATGTGGCCCGATAATCCCAAATCAGTATTTGATACTTCCACTTCTGTAGACCCCACATTTGAAAACATATTATCTATTAGACTGTTTAATGTAAAAATTTGCAAGCTTACCCAACCAGTGTAGTTCAAAAGCAGATACCCTGGGCTATGACCTCCAATCCCTAAATAAAAAAATAAATAAAAGAGAGAGAGAGAGAGAGAGAGAGAGAGAGAGAGAGAGAGAGTGTTACAAAGACACCTCTTGTTGCAAAATATTATCCTGGTCTTGAATCTATAGTAAGATAATTTGACATGCCTATGAGTTCCTAAAATCAAACCCTGAAATGAGTTTCATTCTGCCAGACATTCCGCCCACCAGACCTAGAATGGTTTTTCGTCACCTTCTGCAACATCCCTGTCAGACCGTATGCTCCGTCTACACACATTTCCCTACCCTGTGGCTCATACCCCTGTGAGCATCCCTACTGTAAGACTTGCCCTGTGCACCCTCCTACCGCAACCTATACCAGCTCTGTAACTGGCAGAGCATAAACTATCAAAGGGAGAGCCACCTGTGAAATGACCAATGTCGTGCACCTGCTGTTATGTAAACACTGTTCGGGTTTTTACATTGGCATGACTACCATCAAGTTATGAGTTAGAATGGACATAGGCAGAGGGTGTGTACTGGCAGCTCACAATATCCTGATGCAGAGCATGTTCTACAACATGCCAGTTAAAATCCCAGTACCTGTTTCACCACATGTGCCAACTGGATTCTCCCCCTAACACCATTTTCTCAGAACTCCACATGTGGGAAATGGCATTACAGCATGTCTTTGGTTCTCACCACCCATCTGTCCTTAATATGTTAATTTCTTCAGTTGCTGTATTCCTTTCTTCACCTCCGTTTAGTTTACCTTTTATTTTCTGACCTGTCTCCTCCCCCCCCCCCCTCCTCCTCCCACTCACACCCCCTCCACTTCTACCATATACAAAGAGCACTTAGCTTTCCACTCTTATTAACTCATGCATGATGTTTTGTCAGTAATCTCTATATTGCATTTTGCCCTATCTTCCACTATTAACACATTCCACACTGCTGTGTATACACCTCGACTGTGCAGGTGCACTGGCGATTTTCAAGCCACAAGCCACTTTATAATGAACAAGTATACAATAACTAAGGGCCTCAAAGGCCCATTTGTAGCATCAGAAACTCCATATTTTATAGATTAGGAAAAATGTAAGCTTATATATATGCTTGTATCGGCAGAGGTGCACAAGCATTCCCAAAAACGAGAAACCTTCACCTGGAAAAAATGTTTACATTTCCTAACATGGTTTCTGGTGTTTATAATAAGAATAATTTGGTTCACAGGCGGTTTTTTACTCTATATTTTATGTTACAAAATGATTATATATATTTTATACATAATTCTCTTTTAAGTGGTAATCCTGAAAGCACTGAGGTACAAAGTCCTACGTTGCAGTCTTTGCACCGCCATCTGCTTTCTTGTCTTATCCACTTGCCAGTCTCTTTTCTTCCCTTTGTCAGACCAAACTTTGCAATGATGCATAGTATTTACTTCATTGACACTGGGAGGTACTTTTTCTGGAAAGTGATGACCAAAATTTCTGCCCAGTTTAGTGCTTGGTGTTGGTTCTAAAGATTGAAAGTCTCCTCCTGTTGCTACCAGTTTCAACTAACTTTTTTTATGAAGTCCACAGGAGAGATTTTCTGTTTACTAAAGTCTTTGTTCATGATAAACATTAAAAAAAAACATGAAAGAAAAGTTTTTCCACAATTTCATTATTTTTTGTGCGGATGGGTAGTTACTGTATAGCTGATCCACATGATCTACACTAGTCTTGTTCATATTGTACACAACTACAACGTCTGGTTTCATTACTATTGTAATATCACCTTTTGATGTACTGGAACGTCTTTAGTGGTAACCTAATGTTATGTGGATAGACAGTATACATAACGCTTATTTTTCCACTTCAGCACTAGAATGAGCCCAGTCCTCAAAAATATCATTTCATTTTGCCTCAGTTTCTTTGTTCTGAAGCTTATTGGTAAGCTGTTTTTCATTACAGTTCCAACAGCTAATGTATTTTTCTCCCACATCATCTTCAGTGGATGTCACTGGTGTAATATCTGTCCATCTAAATACAGTGGCCTTTACCCTGATATAGAGAACAAGGTCTGTCTACTAATGCTGGAATATGGTTGTCAGTCCTCCCTGCTGATCCTGTGTAAAAACTGCAGTTCAGGACGTAGCCTGTTGCAGCATCAAAGAGTGCACAAAGATTTGTGCCATATTTATTGGGTTTATTTTTCATGTAAACCCTAAAGCCAACATGTCCACAAAATGGACAAGTAGCTTCATCTGTAGACAGATTTTCTTACAGCATGTAACTGAATCTACATTTGTTGACAAAGTCGAACACAGGTCTAATTTTATGAAGAGGATGGTGGTTTTCCTCTCCTTTTTTTAAGTACGTTGAGTTGTCAGTGGCATGCAGCATGAACGTAATACTGGAAAACCTATCAAAGTGTGTATCCTTTACAAATTCTCTGTATACATTAGCAACAAAATTGAGAAAAAAAAAATAAAAACTATTACCTGATTCATCACTTGAAACACTTTCACACTTGTAATTACTGTCGTCGTCACTGAAGTCAATATCAGAGTCATTTTCTCCAAATAAAATGTCCAGAACCTCACTTTGCCAGAGGCCTCTAGCTGTAATTTTCACTCAAAACACTCAATACACAATCGCAAATTTACAGTTGCATGCCAAGTGAAAATGTCGTCAAAGGACCGATCACTATTGACAGATATTCTACTCGTGCAACTGACACACAGAACTCATCGACTGCTGCTGCATGTAGTGGACAAAATATGAACTACTGCAGTTATCTTGCAGCTGCCAGCCATGTGTAGAATGGTGATAAACACCTTTCAGCATCCACAGAAGTAGTGCCCGTACGTGATACACAGTACCAAAACATGCACACCCATGTGGCATACAGGCATAGTGGTGAATGTGTTAAGCTCTCAAGTTTTCAAATCTCATCTGGTGCAGTCCCCAGCAATCAGTCTTTCCTTCTCATCTCATTAAGTAAGTCTCCCCTAAACTGAGGTTCTGGGCGACTTATCCAAACTCTCCCCATTTCCTAAACCTCACTAGTCCTTTTCCTTCACCCCCCCCCCCCCTTCCTTCCCCTCCAACCTTTTGCCAGGAGGAGGAGCCACTGGCTCCAAAAGCTTGCAAATTTTGATACCCTTATTTGTGTGTTTTCCTGCTGCTGCTGCTTGGTGATTAGATTTTTTAATCCATCTAATTACATTATATTTCAAAAATTGATTATTTTTGCTGATCTGTCAGACTGTTTGTATTTTGAGTTATTGTTGTCATTTTGTGTATATGTGAAAGTAGGTTGAAACTACATAATAGTTTTAGGAATAGATCTTCCAGCATACTTTCATTCATAAGATTTGTGTTAAAGTCCCCACATACAACTACAGTTGTTCTTTTTGTAAATAGAATGTTAAGCAGCATTTCTAATTGATGACTATGTCTGTATCCCCAGTAAGTGGTCTGTATTGACTGTGAGTATGACCTTTCACTGCATTTAATTCAGCTGTACAGTTGCTGCTTCAGAATGATATTCCCCCCTCAGTGATTTGGCTAACACCTTTTATATCTGATACCTGATTTGGTAAAGATATATACATCTCTGTTTTTGGCAGTTTTTCTATAATATTTAACTTGGCAACTTATATGGATGAATGTTAATGCTACTTCGTTCAAAATGTCTGCACTAGTGTTCCGTAATCCACTTGCAGTCAATGTTTGCACCATTCATTACTGCCTCAAGTGCTGATGATTTATTTCTAAGGCATTGAATGTTTAAGCTTAAAATGTGCAGGTGATTAGGATGAGAACTAGTTAAAGTTGTATTTATGATTTTTGTTGTTATATCCCTCCCTCTGTCCTGAGATTCTTGAGGAGGACAGGTTTTCTGAACCTTGTAGATTGTTCATTGGGTGGTGGGGAGTTGTGTGCTACAGCTGTTGGTGCTGTTGCTAATGTTATTAATGCTGCCATTTCTGTTGCTGCTGTTGTTGTTGATGGGGTACTCTTTCAGATACTTCAGACATTGGTTCTGGCACTAGTGCTGCACTTCCTTGTGAACTGCTACTATCTGGGATGTTTGGTTGTGTTGACAGAACATCACATTTGCTGGTAGCGGTAGTGCTCCATTTTCAGGAGATTGCACACCAGATTTTTTGAGATAAAATGTGTTCTTGGCCTTGAGGACCTTCGAAGCATCACAATTTACTTTTGTTTTCATATTTACTATTTCTAAAATATTTGGTATTAAACAAAGTTTTTCTCTAATCTATTTAGATCGAATCTGTGTTTAGTATGAAATCTCTCCCCCAGTTTATTTATATCTACAAAAGTTATATTTTCAAATCACCTGCAAATATTTTTTACCTGACTATTTGCACTTTCCACTTCTTTGCTAACACAGGATCATTCTACCAGTTTGTAATGATGTGGAACTGAAAATATGATGACGTTAGTAATTTTTAGTTTCTATAATCTTCTTTTACATGAGAGCACTTAATCTTGTTTTTTGTTTCTTGTCACATTTGTTCTCATCAGAAAACAAAAATGTCTTTATTGCTTAATGTGGAGATTTTTATGCTCCTTATTGATGTTCCTGTACAACATTTCGCACCTGTTTTCACTGCGGAATTTACCTTTGCATTGCTTTTATTACTAAAAGCAGGAGCTATGTTGCACCCTTGGCTATCTCCATGTGTTTAATTTTAATACTGGTAATTGATTTGGAGCTAAAAAATGTAGGCCTACAAAATCAAACTATACAAAATCCGGGATGGAATAATGACAATGTTACGAAAAGGGTAGATTGCTACTCACCATTTAGTGGAGATGCCGAGTCACAGATATGCACAACAAGAAGACTGTCAAATAAGTAAGCTTTTGGCCAAAAAGACCTTAATCAGAATTAGATAGTCTTCCACTACTATATGGTGAGTAGTAATTTATCCTTTTCATAATATTGTTAAATTTAGGCCTACCAGCTGGCCGAAGTGGCCGTGCGGTTAAAGGCGCTGCAGTCTGGAACCGCAAGACCGCTAAGGTCGCAGGTTCGAATTCTGCCTCGGGCATGGCTGTTTGTGATGTCCTTAGGTTAGTTAGGTTTAACTAGTTCTAAGTTCTAGGGAACTATTGACCTCAGCAGTTGAGTCCCATAGTGCTCAGAGCCATTTGAGCCATTAGGCCTACCACTGCTATGAATAGCATCTTGTTTTGCACTGTTTGTTTCATATCTTACAAACCAATTTGTCATTGGAACAACATAAGTTCAGCAAATTTTTATTTACCACATTAAAGTTGGATTTTGTATTTTTGCGCATCAACAAATTTTCTTGTCCTGGCGTACATTGTCCTTTAGCTTTTCATGTGGCTCACGAGAACTGCATATTGCCTTCCATCATTTGTTGTGGAAAGTACTCGAAATAAGTTGTCATGCACAAAACTTACATTACTTTTGCAATTTATTGCTTCAGAATTTTTTGTTTGTGGCTGTTGAACTTCACTTTTGTCCACCTTTCTGAAATGGTCAAACTATTGTCCAGAAAACTTAATGTGTTTCGTCAACTTTTTCTGTCTTGAAGTTTCGTGGTATCCATTTTCAGATCACTAAACACAAACTGTAAACTACTAATGTGTTCATTTAGCTTGGTAATTTTGTTCTTATAGTTATCACGCATTTTCTTTTTTGCAGCAAAATTCACATTTAAATGGATAGGCACACTTCCAACTTTTACATTAGACACCTGTATGTTGTACTCTTTGTCAGTGTTTGCATGTTTTCATGCAGCCCTTTAAGGAATAGTGCATTGGTAAAAACTGAGGAAGAGGTCCCACTATTGCACCCTGTGAGCTATCTTTTCTGCAATGCTAACAAGAGTATTGAATAAACTACCAGTGGCTTATGGTCTGTAATTAACTTAAATTTAGTATTGTGCGAGTACAATGGACCATTTACAAATGAGGAATGAAAACAAAGGATGAATGCATGTTAATGGAATGTATCTGGACCATCTTCATTTGGTTGATGAAATTGTGCTGGAAACTTCAGCAACAATTTGTAAGTACTTAATAGGACAAATTTGAAAGTAGGCCTGAAAATCAATTGCAGTGAGACTAAAATAATGTGAAGGTTCATGTTGTAGAAAACTTCTTGTAGAATCTAAATACTGTATGATTAAAGGAGAGCACTTAGAATTAAAGGAGAGCACTCACCAAAAGGCAGAAGCATTGTGTCATTGATAGGCACACGCAAAAGAAGGAAAACCTGCTAGCTTTCGGACTTATCCTTTGACAAACCAGAATGCACAAACACACTCTCATACACGTGCATACATGTGTCTGTGCTCTTACATGAGGCTGGCTAGGCTGATAGTGCGATTGTTATTTGCCAGTAGATGGGCTGGTTGTGGTCGAGTAGTGTTGGGTGGGATAATTAGAGAAAGAGGGAAGTGGGAGGTAAGGAGAGGAACTGGGTGGGGGTGGGTGGCTAGTGGCTCAGGAGAAGAGCGATTGGCAGCTAGGAATGTGGGAGGGAAAGTTGGCTGGTATAGTAATAGTGACTGGTGGGAAGCAGCACACACCGAAGGCTATGTAGGGACATGAGTTGGAAGGGTATGATAGGATGGAGGAAAGAGGAGGCTTTTGGATGGAGGGTGTGAGGACACTGGGTCACCTGACATTGAGGCTGGGATAATTATGGGAGCAGACTATGTGTTGTAAGAATAGTTCCCATCTACGTAGTTCAGAGAAGGTGTTGGTGGAGGGAAGGATCCAGGTGGCTTGGGTTGTGAAGCAGCCATTGAAACTGAGATGTTGTCCTCAGCTGTGTGTTGTGCCACCGGATGGGCAATTTTGTTCGTGACAGCAGTTTGGTGGAGGCCATTCATCCTGGTGGACAGCTAGTTGGTAGTCACACCAACATAAAAGGTTGTGTATTGTTTGCAGCAGAGTTGGTATAGGATGTGACTGCTTTCACAGGTTGCTTGGCCTCTGATGGGGCAGTATAAGCCTGTGACAGGACTGGAGTTGGAGGAGCTGGGTGATGGAATGGGCAGGTCTTGCACCTTGGTCTACCCCAGGGATATGATTACTGTGGCAAGGAGTTGGGAATGAGACTGGCTTAGTGACGGACTAGGATGACGTGTATTTTGGGTGGATGACAGAACACCTTTCTAGGAGGGGTGGGAAGGATCTTTGGTAGTATGTGCCACATTTCAGAGCAGAATGAGAGATAATCGAAACCCTGGCAAAGGCAGTATGCTGGGGGAGCACTCCTTTTTAACTGATTCTTGGGGTGGTGGGATGATTGGGCAGTATGCTGAAGGCCTCACAAAGGCCTTTGCAGACAGGCAATTAACTCCCCCCTCCCCCCCCCCCCCCTCTCACATTCACACAAGCAAGCACACCTCATGCACATGTGCTTGCTTGTACGAATATATGTGTGTTTGTTTTCCCTTCTGAAGAAGGCTTTGGCTGAAAGCTCAAATGTGTAACAGTCTTTTCGATGCGTGTGTCTGTGACTTGATGTGTCATCTTTACTGAAAGTAGCAATCTATCCTTTTTCATAACATTGTTAAAATTTGCAGTATACCTTACCAATTTTGCGCCGGCCGCTGTGGCCAAGCGATTCTAGGTGCTTCAGTCCAGAACCGCGCTGCTGCTACAGTCGCAGGTTCGAATCCTGCCTCGGGCATGGATGTGTGTGATGTCCTTAGGTTAGTTAGGTTTAAGTAGTCCTAAGTCTAGGGGACCAATGACCTCAGATGTTAAGTCCCATAGTGCTTAGAGCCATTTGAACCATTCAAACCTTACCAATGTTGACTTATGGCTATGAAACATGAATTTCAAATGCAGAACACATTCAAAAACTGAAGGTTGCTCAGTGTGCAATGCAGAAATATATGTTGAGTAGAGAGACAGGAAAACAAACAGTTGAATCAGAGTTCAGGCTGGAGTAAAAGACATAATTATGGTTGCAATGAAAAATAAATGGAGTTGCGTGGGTAGTAGATTGACCAAGAAAATTCTTTGCAGAATTGTGAGAGATAAGAAAAGAACCAAATATTGGTCTACTGGAAGGTGGATATGTGGCATTAGAAAACATGCAGGAGCAACATGGCCAGATATAGGTGAAAGCTGTAATGCGTGAAAAAGTGCAGAGGAGCACTTAAACTAGCAGTGGATGACAAATGGGCGATGATGAAATAAACATGAAAATTTTTACAGAAAGGACAGTTTAAAGATCCTTTTATTAGTTTGCAAATAATTTCTCTGGGTCAACACTCAAGCATTTTTGAGACCTGTGCAGTCTGTTACACCAAGCCATCAGAATTACTGTAGGCTAACAGTACACCAAAGCCATATTGTGATGTATAGTTGGCAGTGATAAGAGGCCTACATGGAGTACAAAGGACGAGAGAAGGTGCTGAATGTAACTTGCATTTGAATGTCAGGAATAAATTCTCACAGACCTGTAACACAATTTTTGGGAACATTTTTCCATCATAATTTCGCATGCATGTTACTGATATCAGTAGCCTACATGTTTAAATTTAGCATTATAATTGACTTTTCCTAAAAATGCTAGAGGATTCTATCACAAATGTGGACCACAGAAGGGAGTCAGTTTGGACAATATGCTGCTCTTTGGTAGTAATGCCCAGTGCACAAGACTAGTATGGTATTGTTTCTCAAAAACTCTTGAACATTTATAGAGTGGACTTCAACTTGACTTGTAAGTGTTTCAGTACAGTTCAAGAACTCCTGAAGTGCTCTTCTGTGCTCTGACTAATGACAGGAATATCTTCATTGTGATTTACATAGAATTAGATTGTTGTAGTGAGCTACTTCAACTAGCAGTGGAAAAAATGTGGTGCACTTGCCACTTCCAGGGGGAGGTAGGAGTCTACCATTGGTTAAATCTTTGTTGTTGATTTGAAATCATGATCCAGTTGTGTGAGCTGTTAAATTTTTTGATGGTTGCTAGAAGTGTAGCTTAGTTACTTGTTGTTAGAGACTAGATGACATTCAAGAGTTGGAAGATGTATAGTTCTGCTTTCACAGCTGATCTAACATGTAAATTCTTTGAATGAAGTCATTGCTGCCATCCGACTGCAAGTTTTATTATATATTCAGTTCACTACTTCAATTTCAGTTGTAGAGCCATTTTAAAGTGAAAAGATGAAAAAAGAATTGGTAAATGTCAGATATGTCTGATATATACTGACTTATTTTCATCTTTTGACTTGAAAATGGCTCTACGGTTGAAATTGAAGTAGTGAAATGAATATATAATAAAACTTGCAGTTCAATGGTGGCAGTAATTTCGTTCAATAAGTGTGTTATGACTGTGGTCTTCAACCAAGGAAAATCATAGCTTGTAAATATTTGGAAGTTCTTACTTCTGTGCAACTACAAGGATGTTGATTTTACAAGGAACCAGTTTGTATGTGGCAACAAACATCATTTTAATTGAATAGGCATTTTGCTATAAGAAGCCAGTCATTACTGTACACATGAAAATTATAGACTTCCTAAGAGATACTGGATTTCTAGAATGACTAGTTTGGTAAGTGTGCTGGTATTCAGTTGAAAGGAAACCAAATGCAGATTATAAATATTTTGCATGATTTACCCATGTCAGTATAAACTGGGTTGCCAGTGAACCAATATCTACACTCCTGGAAATGGAAAAAAGAACACATTGACACCGGTGTGTCAGACCCACCATACTTGCTCCGGACACTGCGAGAGGGCTGTACAAGCAATGATCACACGCACGGCACAGCGGACACACCAGGAACCGCGGTGTTGGCCGTCGAATGGCGCTAGCTGCGCAGCATTTGTGCACCGCCGCCGTCAGTGTCAGCCAGTTTGCCGTGGCATACGGAGCTCCATCGCAGTCTTTAACACTGGTAGCATGCCACGACAGCGTGGACGTGAACCGTATGTGCAGTTGACGGACTTTGAGCGAGGGCGTATAGTGGGCATGCGGGAGGCCGGGTGGACGTACCGCCGAATTGCTCAACACGTGGGGCGTGAGGTCTCCACAGTACATCGATGTTGTCGCCAGTGGTCGGCGGAAGATGCACGTGCCCGTCGACCTGGGACCGGACCGCAGCGACGCACGGATGCACGCCAAGACCGTAGGATCCTACGCAGTGCCGTAGGGGACCGCACTGTCACTTCCCAGCAAATTAGGGACACTGTTGCTCCTGGGGTATCGGCGAGGACCATTCGCAACCGTCTCCATGAAGCTGGGCTACGGTCCCGCACACCGTTAGGCCGTCTTCCGCTCACGCCCCAACATCGTGCAGCCCGCCTCCAGTGGTGTCGCGACAGGCGTGAATGGAGGGACGAATGGAGACGTGTCGTCTTCAGCGATGAGAGTCGCTTCTGCCTTGGTGCCAATGATGGTCGTATGCGTGTTTGGCGCCGTGCAGGTGAGCGCCACAATCAGGACTGCATACGACCGAGGCACACAGGGCCAACACCCGGCATCATGGTGTGGGGAGCGATCTCCTACACTGGCCGTACACCACTGGTGATCGTCGAGGGGACACTGAATAGTGCACGGTACATCCAAACCGTCATCGAACCCATTGTTCTACCATTCCTAGATCGGCAAGGGAACTTGCTGTTCCAACAGGACAATGCACGTCCGCATGTATCCCGTGCCACCCAGCGTGCTCTAGAAGGTGTAAGTCAACTACCCTGGCCAGCAAGATCTCCGGATCTGTCCCCCATTGAGCATGTTTGGGACTGGATGAAGCGTCGTCTCACGCGGTCTGCACGTCCAGCACGAACGCTGGTCCAACTGAGGCGCCAGGTGTAAATGGCATTTGCAAGCCGTTCCACAGGACTACATCCAGCATCTCTACGATCGTCTCCATGGGAGAATAGCAGCCTGCATTGCTGCAAAAGGTGGATATACACTGTACTAGTGCCGACATTGTGCATGCTCTGTTGCCTGTGTCTATGTGCCTGTGGTTCTGTCAGTGTGATCATGTGATGTATCTGACCCCAGGAATGTGTCAATAAAGTTTCCCCTTCCTGGGACAATGAATTCACGGTGTTCTTATTTCAATTTCCAGGAGTGTATTAGGAACAGAGTAATTTTTGCACGTGGTTTATGCAGCCTGGTATGGTGTGAAATAGAGTTGTTGTTGCTGTTGTTGGGTTTTTGTGACAATGTGTATGGGAAGCAAAACAGTCAGCTCACTCATGTTGTTGATCAAGGAAACAAACCAGCAAGATGGAAGTATTTGACAGTTCCTAAGAGAAAGCCTTGTAGACTGGCTGCACTGTGCCCTTTCTAACAATGGTGCTTTGTAACAGCATTTAGGCATTGTACTCTCTGCATGTCTGGTGCTGGTGGGACTTAGAACGCCTCTGCCGCACATATGAGTGTGAGCTCAGACTTAATGCATCTCAGAAAGTTAATAGCTGTTGAGTCTGAAGTTCATGAATGTGTATGACCTCTGCTTGCTGATGCATTTGCGTGTGAGATCTTTCAGTACAAAAGCTTGAGCCTTCTTCTAGTGAGCAGTCTGCCTAGCTCAGTACTTCATCACTAACTTACCTGTGTAGGCTGCCACACTTCTGTGAGTTGGCATTAGTGCTACGGAATTCTGAAAAATTATGTTACGCTTGGAGGTTAGACCTCAAACAGCTGCCATGACTTACAGAACTGATCTCATTCCTTCTGCAACTAGTGGAAAATTAATTTCGGAACCACTGCATGGATTTGTTTACAGAAGTATTTCATAAGTTATTCACTTATTTCTGAGAGCTTAGAGAATTGAGGTTGGCTAATGGGGTAAGTTTTTGTAACAACTGATAAATCACTGGAGCTGACCATGAACCAAAGTGCACATCTTGTTTTTGAGAATCAAGAGACTGTCAAATCTGCATCATGCCGCTACAGCTGTTTGATGCATTAATCCCATGTTACTGAAGTATGGTAATGCTGTTGATGGTCTGCCAAAGTTGTTGTTGTTGCAGGAACTGTTCATAGAATTGTTGCAATTGCTGCTGGATGCACTCAGATATTTTGAACCAATCTGTTGCCTGTGCTGTATCTGCACTTCAAATTTATTAATTGAACTTGATAATGAATTGAAGAATGGTAGGGTACAAATTTTAGTCGAGATAGCCCAGCCCTCAGAGACAATACACGAGCCATTCCTACTGTAATCCACTCCAAGCCACGTTGACAGCGAAGGTAATTTGCCAGCAAGTACATTGCCCCTCCACTAAGTAGCCAAACTATAACCAAAATAACATATAAGTAGGCATAAATGTGATCCAGTCGTAACTCATAAAGAGCAACAAGTTGGCAATAAATATGCGCAACTGCAAGATCATCTCCAGACTTGGATTCATATACTGCTCCAACCTAGAACTCCTCTCACATGATATGCAATATGCTTTAATATTGATAGCAGTGATGCGGCAGTCACTGCAGTACCCAAAGAACAACTACTGCTTCCAGTTTCATCGATATCTTGTGTCATTTTTGCTACCACATTCACCAGGCACCATGCATTAGATAGTGACACTGAAGCAAACAGATTTTAAATGTTTCTGAGTGGAATTACATTCCAGATAATTTTCACATGAATCTAAAGTTCAATTGTGTTTAGTGCAGGGCAAACATCATGCGCAGAATGCCAACCAACATTATCTCAGACTTGTTCAGTTGGTAAGATGTTTGTTGAATGGTAGGTCAGTGAAGAAGTATATACATCATGCAGAGGTAAAGTCTTGAGCATTATTTACGGTATGTGGATGAGCATTATTCTATTTGAATGAAGCTGTGAGAAATGCATTAAAAGAAAGTAAGTCTTTGGTCTCCAAATCTTTCTTAGCCCAGTGGTGGCTTTTGAGAGAACCTGTAAATTGGAATAACAGGTGTTGCTCTTGACACTCAGACATACTAAAGGCCCCAACATGGCAGCTATTCATGCAAAATAAAATGAGGTAATGCCTTCATTCATTGGAAAAGATAAACTTGTGCCAGTTCATTCTCCATGGTGTGTCGACTGGTCCCATTGTTGAAGTTGTCATCAGTTTATTGTCATGGGTATCCTCCACAAAAGGAAATATGTGCATATCACGGCTTATGTTGGATTACTGCATGTGCACATGTGAAACAATTCTCTTGGATTGCAGCAACTAAAGGTCTACACATTGTTCTGCTATATGGTTGTGATGCTTTTTCTATTATGTGCTGTTATCTGAGTCTCGTACACGCAGGTTGACAAAATATCTAACAGAGTACTGGTGCCCAAGATTGGCCTCTTAGATCATCTATCAATACAGTCAAAGATATACAGTCATTTTTTAAATAACAATAGAATGACCCTAGAGTTGGTGTCCTTATGTACTAAGATGCCAGTAGCAGACCTATTAGGTCTTTGGCTGCCCATTTGACACCTGGCATTATCAAATTTGTGAAACACGTTTTGATGATCACTTACTTTCTAAACAGTATGCAATAATTGTAAAATTAACCATGGGCTCCCTATTATCATGAAAGTTGCTAACTTTTTCATGGAAGGTGGCGAAGTACACACTTAAACTCTGCTACCCTAGTGTACCCTGTTCATGTTGATATGGGATGACACATTTTAATTCTGTTTTCACACAATGGACCACTACATTAGTTTTTGGACTACATGAACTCCATGCATCCAGACTTCTGATTTACAATGCAAGTAGAAAAGTAAAGGAAGTTGTCGTTTGTGGATATGATGGTTAAATGATAATTGAATAATTGGCTGTATATAAAACTGATACAAAGAGGTAATTACCTAAGTAAATACAGTTTCCACGACCCAGCACAGAATAATTATGTTGTGAGCACTTCAATACATAAAGCTCAGAGGATTTCGGGTCATGACTACCTGGAATCTGAATTAAAACAATTAAGGCTGAGTTCAGTACATCAAGCAAGATAGCACATTTCCTAAGCACATATGGCTTTAGGCTAGTGTTCTGTCCACTACTGAATATTTCGGTGCCAATACATACAATAGTTCGCAATGGTCATCGCTACCTGGCAGAGTTGTAAAAAATGCAGGAATCTAGATGCAGGTAATTTGCACTGACTACTCAGAACTCTATCTGCTCTGTGTTCAATGGAGTGATACCCCAATCAACAAAAATCTCATGACACAGTAAGGAAAGGGGAAATGGCATTTGATGTGGAATTGACCAATGCTTGAAGATGTCCCTGTAAAGGTGAAGTGGATGTATTCCACAGAGTTCATAGGAGTAGAGTCTGAAAGGACATCCCTCTCTCAGGGATTACAGCTTTGTTGTTAAAGTAGAATCAGCCATCTTAAAATGAAAATGTAGCTTCTTGTTGCTCATTACTGATCCCAGTAACAGTTGAGGCCCACAGCTGTGTGGTGGGTAGAGGGAGGCAGGATGGGTAGAGGAAGATAGGCTAGGAGCAACAACAGAAGTTTAATGTTGTGACATATGACACACCTATCATTCAAAGCAGAAACTAGACTGCTTAGTTGCTTTTCCCAGACTATGTATCCAATGACTGATTAGAAAATGGAGTTACTGCAAATTTACAGTGTCATGAAGCACTGGAATGACAATGTATAGTGACGGTCTGAATTTGCCCATCAGTTTATAGTCTCTGAATTCCCTGCTGACTTTTATATAAATGTAGTTAGGAAGAAAGATAAACCAGAAATTCTAGTCTCCCTTCTCCTCTTGCAATGGCAGACAAAGTAAGCACTATTTGGAGAGAGTTGTGCCAGCTATGTGCCATGCCATCCTACTGTATGCTATGAAATTGTTATTGAGACAAAGCGTGATGTTTCAGTCAACTTACCCAGCAATTGTTTATGTTTCTTTCCAGCCATCTTTCATCAGACATTATGCAGCAGTAATATTCTACAAAGTAGTATTATTTTAAACGGTGTTTTTCTATTTATTAGAGGCAAGATAAGTTTCTCTAAAGTTGAACCTCTGATTTTAACGAATAAAAATTTAGTATAAACATCAATTTTTTTACCCTTGAAACTTAATGCTTTTTATTCTAAACAAAGAGGCCCGTTTACTTCAAAATTTATTGGAATACAGAAAAAGTTCCACACTGCATCACTCATTTAGATATGTTTTTACCAGGCTTTAAATATTTCATGATGTTGCAAAATAATATGGAGATATCCTTAACTGTTCCCTCATTTTTATTGGTTGTGGATGTAATGTTTGCTGCCAGAACAAGTTTATCGCACAAACGAGTACATACATTCCGTGATCAGCATAACACTTTTGAGGGAGTCGACCTATTTATTTATTTATTATAATCAAACAGTGAACAGAGTCCAAGAATTTGTCTTTAATTTTCAGAGATATGGTTGGGAAACACTTCTGCAGCTTGTGAAGACATTAGGAAACCATGCAAAGAGTTAGATGATAATATCATTTTTGGAGGCTCATAGAGGACATACATTGTGGTAACACATGCTTTCCTCAAAAGAGAACATTTGTGACCCACTGGTGGAGTAAACAGAATAAATTAGTTATTTGGGAGCAAATAATTCATTTGCTGTGTTCATATTTCCACTCAATTTTGAGAGGAAGGAATACCACCCCTGTGTCTGTCTCTAAATAGGACACTGGACCTAACTGTCACCTGAAGTGAAAGAGCCTAATTCTGTTTGGTTTGATATAACAGTAAAAGTAATCAGTTTTTGACAATATTATGTAATTGGATACATAAAAAAATCTGTTCACCAAATGGCGGCAGGAGAACACACTTACAAAAAGAGGTTTTAAGTATGCAAGGTATGCTCCTCCTCCTAGCAGAAGGATTGAAGGGGAAGGAAGGGGATGAAGGAAAAAGATTGGAGAGGTCTAGGAAAAGGGGTAGAGTTTTGAAAAATCGACCAGAACCCTAGATCAGAGGAGACTTACTGGACAGGATGACTGCACTAGAGGAGATACGAAAACATGAGAGCTTAAAGGTGGAAGACAGGGTTATATGCAAGACAGAGGTTACTACTAAAACATAATGCATGAGTTAATAAGAGTGAAAAGTTACATGCATTGTATGTAATTGAGGTGAGGGGGGTTGTTGAAAATTAGACAGCTCAAAAAATGAAAGATGTACAAAACTAAAGCACAGTGAAGAAAGGAGTAGTTGCTATGAAGAAATTCTGAGACGGAAGAAACTAATGTAAATTAAGGCCAGGTGGGCGCCGAGAATCAAGGTATGTTGTAGCACTAGTTTCCACATGCAGAGTTCTGAGAAACTAGTTTCTGATGGAAAAACCCTGATGGCACACATGGTGAAACAGGCATCAAGGTTATAGCTGTTGTAGAGCATGCTCTGCAACAAGATATCGTGTGTTGCAAGTATACATCCTCTGTCTTTGCCCATTCATCCTAGCTGATAACTTGGTGGTAGTCATGCTGATGTAAAAGAACGAACAGTGTTTTACACAACAGCAGATATATGACATGTGTCATTTCACAGGTGGCTCTCTCTTTGATAGTATATTTTTCGCTGGTTACAGGGCTGGAATAGGTGTTGGTTGGCGGGTGCAAAGGGCAAGTCTTGAAATGGAGACAATCCCAGTGGTAGGAGCCACAGGGTAGGGTGATGGGTGGAGAAAGAGCATGGCGTCTGACAAGGATATTGCGTAGATTGGGAGGGTGACAAAAAGCTGTTCTAGTTGTGATAGGAAAAATCTCAGACAGAATGGACCTCATTTCAAGGCATGATTTTAGGAAGTCATGGCCTTGTCGAAGTAGCTGATTAATGCATTCAAGACCAGACTAATACTGAGTGACAAGTCGTGTGTTCAGAAGTTATTTTTTTGGAGGAATCAGCAGTAACAGGACTGGATGTGATGGCCCAGGAAATTGCTTTTCAACTGGGCTGGTGTGGTAATTACGTCCAGTGAAGGATGAAGTGAGAATAGTGGTGCATTGCTGCAAAGAGTCTGCATCCATACAAATATGTTTGCCTCAAATGCCAAGGTTGTATGGGAGGGAACATTTGATATGGAAAGGATGGCAACTGTTGTTTGTTAGTAGGTTTAATGTGGACAGAAGTGTGTAGCTGGCCTTCGGTGAGGATGAGATCAACTTCAAGGAAAGTGACATGGGATTCGGAATAGGACCATGTGAAGTTTAATTGGGAGACTGTATTGGAGGTTCCAGGAATTTTAACAGGTCAGCGTCACCTTGAGTCCATATCTACATCTGCAGCTACATAGATACTTCGCAAGCCAGCATACAGCGCATGGCAGAGGGTAAACCGTACCAATACTTGTCATTTCCTTTCCTGTTCCATTCACAAATAGAACAAGAGAAAGACAACTGTATGCCTCTGTATGAGCCCTAATTTCACATATCTTACCTTCATGTGGTCCTTATGCACAGTGTATGTTGGCAGCAGTAGAATCATTTTGCAGTCACCTTCGAAAAGAACGTCGCTTCCCACCAGAGATTCCCATTTGAGTTCCCAAAACATCTCCACAACACTTACTTGTCCGAACCTGCTGGTAACAAACCTAGCAGCCCACCTCTGAATTGCTTCAATATCTTCCTCAATCCAACCTGATATGGATTCCAAACACTGGTGTAACCAAGAATAAGTCACACCAGGATCCTATATGCGGTCTCCTTTACAGGTGAACCACTCTTTCCTAAAATTCTCCCAATAAACCAAAATCGACCATTAACCTTCTCTACTTGCTTTGCAATGTTATGTCCAGATATTTAAACAATTTGGCTGTGTCAAACAGGACACTCTTAATACTGTGTCCGAACATTACAGGTTTGATCTTCCTAGTCATCCACATTAACTTACATTTTTCCACATTTATGGCTAGCTGCCATTCATCACATCAACTATAAATTTTGTCTAAGTCATCTTGTATCTTCCTACAGTCATTCAAATCCGACACCTTACTGTACACCATGGCACCAACAGCAAACAACCGCAGATTGGAGCCCACCCTGTTCACCAAATCATTTATGTATACAGAGAACAACAGCAGTCCCTGGGGAACTCCTGATGATACCCTTGTCTCTGATGCATACTCACCATTAAGGACAACATACTGGCTTCTATTAATTAAGAAGTCTTTGAGCCATTCATGTATCTGTGAACTCCATATGCTCATGCTTACATTAACAGCCTTAATGGGGAACTGTGTCAAATGCTTTCGGGACACCTAGAGATATGAAATCTCCCTGTTGCCCTTCATCCATACTTCTCTGCATTTGTTATGAGAAAAGGACAAGCTGAGTTTTGCACAAGTGATGCTTTCTAAAATCATGCTGATTCGTGGGTATAAGCTTCTCAGTCTGATGAAAGTTTATTATATTTGAACTGAGAACATGTTCTAGGATTCTGCAGCAAGTAGGAGCTATGGATATTGGTCTGTAATTTTGCAGGTTCACACTTTTACCTTTCTTATATAAGAGACACCTGTGCTTTTTTACAGTTGCTTCGGGCATGGTGCTGGGCGAGAGTTTCATGATAAAGCAAGCTAGGTAAGGGGCCAGTGCCGTGCTGTAAAATCGAACTGGGATTTCATCCGGACCTGGTGATTTATTTGCTTTCAAATCTTTCAGTTGTTTCTCTATGCCAGGTATGCTTATTACTGTGTTGTCCATACAGGAGTCTGTCAAATGGAATTTAAAACTTTTGGTTTCATTTTGCTATCTTCAACTGCCACACCAGACTCCTCAACAAGAGACTGAACGGAAGCTTAGACCCGCTTAGCAACTATAAATATTGTCGCAGAAGAAGCTGAGTACCACAGTCGCCGTAATGTAGTGATTCCAGGCGGAACTGCGCAAGTATTTTTGTGACACACAACAACAGAAGTGCAAGGCTGTTCCATGGAGGGTTGTGAGTTCAAAACTCACCTGAATTTTAATTTCTGTATTCCGTTCGAGTACATTCTAGAAGTGTCCACAAATGGCAAGAATCATTGTACTGGAATGTTCTGTAGCTGTATATATACCGTATATGTTCTGGCCGGAGGCAGTTCACTCCGCACTCTTGTATGTGCAAGTGCTGAATAAACCTTCGTTAAGTGAAGTTAGTGTTTGTGATTCATCTACTTACACCTTTTTCTATGTGACATTATTCTGGTGGAGACACTGGGTATTGGAACTTGTGATACCGCACATTATCGACGACATAGTGGCTCCCATCAGGCCATGACAGAGCCGCCGTTTATGTGGCGAGAAACCCGAATTCCAGTCATATTCAACAGATCACAATCTATCAGAGACAGAAGAAGAAGAGGACGTTACGATGACAGCAAGTGTGTGCCACCACATGAGACATCCTCCCGGGTTCTCTGGTGACGATGGCCAAGATCCAAACAAGTGGCTGAAGGTATATGAGCGTATAGCCAGATTTAACAAATTGGATGACACCGTGTGTTTGGCTAATATATTTTTCTACTTGGAGGGCACTGCCAAGCAATCTTATGAGAACAACGAAGAGAAGTTCACAAGATGGGAAGTCTTCTAGGCGGAACTGCGCAAGTATTTCGGTGACACACAACGATAGAAGTGCAAGGCTGAAGATAAATTAAAGTGCAGGGCACAGCGTCTAGGAGAAAGGACAGCATCCTACATTCAAGATGTCTTGGAGCTGTGTAAAATAGTGGATCCTAGAATGAAGGAGGAAGATAAGGTTGCACTTCTCATGAAGGGTGTTGCTGAGGACATGTATCAAGCACTACTCCTGAAGGTTTCGACAGCAGACGACTTCATAAAATGGTGCCAGTATATTGAGAAAATGCATCAAAAAAAGAATTACATGCAAGAAGTTTGAATGGCTTCCAAACGTCGTATCGATGTCTGTGTTGGAGGAAGTAACTGATTTCACAAGTGTTCTTTGTCAGATAGTGAGAGAGGAAGTTCAGAAGGCACTTGGATTGCACGGAGAGCAACAAAATGAAGATGCTTCTAGAGGTCATAAGGGAAGAAGTGCAACAGGCACTGAACCCTATCTCTCATCCTTCATTTCTCTTTAAAATGGTAAAAATGTCAAGACCCAGGTGGAGTTAGGTTCCTACAGTGCCGCATAAGGAACCTGTTTGGGCACAAAGGAAGACTGACGTCTGGAGGACCCAGGATAACCAACCAGTATGTTTCCACTTCAGACGATCGGGACATGTGGTGCGCTATAGTCGATCAAGGCGGCGGATATTTGATAACGCCCGCGCCAGAAGACAGCAGACCGATCTTAGCCGACGCCAATTCCGGGACGACGAAGATGAACAAGAAGATGTGGGTGCAGGATGACGTAGGTCACCATCACTGCAAGCTAGCCGCTGGAGAGGACGCTCCCCAACACACCAATCAAGGTCTCCATCACCATTTAGTAGCTCCAGCCAATCACCTAGTTGCCGCAACCTGGAAAAGTAAAGGGTGTGACCTTCCTTGGAGGTGAGGCCACTGAAGAGAAAAATCTTCCAACATCGATCACTATAAAAACGAAAGGAAACTACGTCGATATCCTCAAGGATGGCCGACCAGCCCAAGCCCTTGTGGACTCTGGAGCATCATATTCAGTCATTTCGGAGAAGTATCGTCACCAGTTGCAGAAAACCTTATTCGTCAACAACAAAACATCTCTGCTGAAGGTGGCTAATGGGAAATATGTAAAACCTACAGGAAGATGTGTTATTTGTGTGGGTATGAGTGGCCATACACAGCCCTTAGAATTCATAGTCTTACAAGAGTGTAGTCAGATGGGACTTTTTTACAGCTTCTCAAGCAATTATAGATTGTGGTCGCATGAAGATTATGCTAGATGATATGAGATACTGTGGACATGAAGATACACATCCGAGTGTGTGGAGACTGTGTGCTGAATGAAGTGATCAGTCCTGCAGTCAGTGCTAGATAGGTAACTGTCATGTATGTAAGAGAAGGATACCACTGAAGAATAACTTGGTCATCCCAGCCTCTGTCGTCACATTTAAGAATGGATTCGATGAATTGTGGATAGTTAACTGTCGCTGAGAACCGCAGATCCTTCCAAGACGCATCTGCATAGTAAACGCTGAGCTGTTAATTGCAGAACAGCTGAGCATCATAGAAACCTCCCATACTGAGTCTGTGGGCGAAATTAGCGCTACCACTACAAGACATGATCTTCTAGCTCGACTATCACCAGATCTCACTATGAATGCTTCAATCCACAGGTGAAGAACAAATGAGACAAATCGACAGTGGAGCACTGGATTAGCACTGGAGACCATCAACCATTAAGCCAGAGAGCATACCGTGTGTCAGAAACAGAACTTCGAATAATTTGCAACGAGGTAGAGAAAATGATGAAGAATGACATCATTCAGCCTTCGCAGAGCCCATGGTCATCACCAGTGGTTCTCGTCAGGAGCAAGGATATGTTGATTACAGGAAGCTTAATAAGATAACTAAAAAGGACATGTACCCTCTTCCACGAATTGACAATACACAAGATTGTCTGAAGAGGGCTAAGTTTTTCTCAACCATGGACATGTACTCAGGATACTGGCAAATCGAAGTAGATGAGGCTGATCATGAGAAAATTGCATTCATCCCCCCTGAGGGCCTCTATGAGTTTAAGGTAATGCTGTTTGCTTTGTGTAATGCACCAGCAACTTTTGAACGGATGATGGATAATTTTCTAGGTCACCTGAAGTGGACAATGTGTCTTTGTTATTTAGATGACATTATAGTGTTCTCACAGACATTTGATGAACGCATAAAGAGACTGATGGCTGTTCCTAAATATCGCCAACAAGGCGGACTGAAACTTAATCCAAGAAAGTGTATCTCTGGAGCAAAAGACATCAAAATACTTGGACACCTTGTGTCAAACGAAGGTGTGCAGCCAGACCCAGAAAAGGTGAGATCTATAACGGAATTTTCTATTCCTAAAAGTATTAGAGATGTGAGAAGCTTCCTCGGATTATGTTCTTATTAACGTCGTTTTATCAAAGACTTTTGTATCAAAGCCAAGCCACTCCAAGAGTTGTTAAAAGCCAATGCTAAATTTATCCGTGGTGATGCTCAACAAGATTATTTCGATGTGCTGTGAAAAGCTCTGATGACTGACCCTGTACTTGGTCTGTATGATGAGAGAGAACCTACAGAACTACACACAGATGCCAGTGGGTATGGGATCAGTGCTGTTCTGGCGCAGATTTCAGATGGAAAAGAGAAGGTTATAGCCTATGCTTCTAGGACACTTACAAAAGCCGAGAGAAACTACTCAACTACAGGAAGAGAATGTCTTGCTGTGATCTGGGCCATGTGCATATTTTGACAGTATCTCTATGGAAGGCCATTCACAGTTGTTACAGACCATCATTCACTTTGCTTAATCCAACGGGACAACTCACCAGGTGGGCACTACGTCTTCAAGAGTATGACATTACCATAGTGTACAGCCATCGAAGAAAACACCAAGATGCTGACTGTCTCTCAAGAAAACCTATGCAAGACCATCAAGACTTTGATGAAGATAGTGACTGTCTCGCTTCACTCCCGGATATCTCTGCTGAGCAGAAGGACGACGCCAAGACATCTCAAATTATGCTCACCTTAAATCGGTCCGAGGATGTGAAAGGACAATTTAAGGTAGTTAATGGATTACTTGCAAGGAAAACTTTGATTCATTTGGAAAGAGGTGGCTATCAGTGATTCCTAAACACATGCGCTTAAATGTTCTACGGAAATTCCATGAAACACCTGAGCCCGGACATTTGGGATTTATTAAGACATACGATAGAATACGTAAGAGATTTTTCTGGCCAGGTTTATTTAGGAGTGTCCGTCACTATGTGTTGCGCTGTGGAGAGTGCCAGAGGAGAAAGGCAGTTCCTCAGAAACCACCTGGCCGACTCGTACCAATGCCACCAGCTGAAACACCTTTTCAGCGTGTTGGGATTGACCTCCTCGGATGATTTCCAACGTCTGTTAGTGGCAATTGATGGATTATTGTTTGCACTGATTGTCTGACACGCTATGCTGTTACAAAAGCCATGAAAACATCCAAATTCATCACCAAACTAATGGGCTTACTGAACGCCTTAATAAGACCTTGGCCGACATGATATCAATGTTCGTCAATGTTGAGCAGAGCAACTGGGATGAGGTGCTACCTTTCGTGACGTTTGCCTAAAACACTGCCAAACAAGACACCACAGGATTTACACAATTTCTCCTGGTGCATGGGTGTGAGGCGACGATGACGATGGACACTTTGTTTCCATTACATCCTGATGATGTGGATGATGACTACAATGGCCAGGTGTTAAACAGAGCTGAGGAAGCTCTACAGTTAGCTCGATTCCGCACGCTGCAGGCTCAAGAAAACGATCATCAAAGGTACGAGACGAGCCACCGCCCTGTTGTTTACCAGCCTTGTGACCTCGTCTGGATCTTCACTCCTGTTCGAAAGGTTGATCTCTCTGAGAAGCTCTTCAGGCACTACTTTGGACCTTATAAGGTTGTAAGACATTTATCTCATGTTACTTATGAAGTTGAAGATTACGACCCCGACACAAGACGACGAAAGATCCACGTCCTTCAAATGAAGCCCTATAAGGATCCTGCAACCCAGGGTAAATTCAAAGCTCAGCGACAGGCAACAAGTGGAAATGTGATGAATAACGTAGTGGCAAGGGAAGTTCTAAGAAGAACACTGCCAGGACGAACATCAGTCATTGGGAGTCGGAGTATGCAGGACCGATGACACACTGAGATGCTGTTCTCTTAAGGAGGGAGCAATGTCGCAGAAGAAGCTGAGTAGCACAGTTGCTATGGTGTAATGGTTATGATACTAGACTGTTGCATGGAGGGTCGTGAAATCAAAACTCACCTGAACTGTAAAATTTTAATTTCTATATTCGGTTCGAGTACATTCTAGAAGTATCCACAAATGGCAAGAATCATTGTACTGGAATGTTCTGTAGCTGTATATATACCGTACATGTTCTGGCCGGAGGCAGTTCGCTCCACACTCTTGTATGTGCAAGTGTTGAATAAACCTTTGTTAAGTGAAGTTAGTGTTCGTCATTCATCTTCTTACACCTTCTTCTACTTGACAATGTTGTTGTTGTGATCTTCAGTCCTGAGACTGGTTTGATGCAACTCTCCATGCTATTCCATCCTGTGCAAGCTTCTTCATCTCCCAGTACCTACTGCAGCCTACATCCTTCTGAATCTGCTTAGTGTATTCATCTCTTGGTCTCCCTCTACGATTTTTACCCTCAACGCTGCCCTCCAGTACTAAATTGGTGATCCCTTGATGCCTCAGAACATGTCCTACCAACCGATCATTTCTTCTAGTCAAGTTGTGCCACAAACTCCTCTTCTCCCCAATTCTATTCAATACCTCCTCATTAGTTATTTGATCTACCCATCTAATCTTCAGCATTCTTCTGTAGCACCACATTTCGAAAGCTTCTATTCTCTTCTTGCCTAAACTATTTATCATCCACGTTTCACTTCCATACATGGCTACACTCCATACAAATACTTTCAGAAACGACTTCCTAACACTTAAATCAATACTCAATGTTAACAAATTTCTCTTCTTCAGAAACACTTTCCTTGCCATTGCCAGTCTACATTTTATATCCTCTCTACTTCGACCATCATCAGTTATTTTGCTCCTCAAATAGCAA
Organism: Schistocerca nitens; assembly: GCF_023898315.1. NCBI lineage: Eukaryota > Metazoa > Arthropoda > Insecta > Orthoptera > Acrididae > Schistocerca > Schistocerca nitens. The sequence goes on from NC_064617.1 coordinate 390,362,973, forward strand.
AACTCCTTTACTACGTTAAGTGTCTCATTTCCTAATCTAATTACGTCAGCATCACCCGGCTTAATTCGACTACATTCCATTACCTTTTTTTGCTTTTGTCGATGTTCAACTTATCCTCCTTTCAAAACACTGTGCATTCCGTTCACTTGCTCTTCCAAGTCCTTTGCTGTTTCTGACAGAATTATAATGTCATCGGCGAACCTCAAAGCTTTTATTTCTTCTCCATGGATTTTAATACCTACTTCGAACTTTTCTTTTGTTTCCTTTACTGCTTGCTCAATATACAGATTGAATAGCGTCGGAGAGGGGCTACAACCCTGTCTCACTCCCTTCCCAACCGCTGGTTCCCTTTCATGTCCCTCGACTCTTATAACTGCCCTCTGGTTTCTGTACAAATTGTAAATAGCCTTTCGCTCCCTGTATTTTACCCCTGCCACCTTCAGAATTTGAAAGAGAGTATTCCAGGTAACATTGTCAAAAGCTTTCTCTAAGTCTACAAATGCTAGAAACGCAGGTTAGCCTTTCCTTAATCTTTCTTCTAAGATAAGTCGTAGGTCAGTATTGCCTCACGTGTTCCATCATTTTTACAAAATCCAAACTGATCTCCCCCGAGGTTGGCTTCTACCAGTTTTTCCATTCGTCTGTAAAGAATTCGCATTAGTATTTTACAGCTGTGACTTATTAAACTGATAGTTCGGCAATTTTCATATCTGTCGACACCTGTTTTCTTTGGGATTTGAATTATTATATTCTTCTTAAAGTCTGAGGTTATTTCGCCTGTCTCGTACATCTTGATCACTAGATGGTAGAGCTTTGTCAGGACTGGCTCTCCCAAGGCATCAGTAGTTCTAATGGAATGTTGTCTACTCCCGGGGCCTTGTTTCGACTCAGGTCTTTCAGTGCTCTGTCAAACTCTTCACGCAGTATCGTATCTCCCATTTCATCTTCATCTACATCCTCTTCCATTTCCATAATATTGTCTTCAAGAACATCGCCCCTGTATAGACCCTCTATATACTCGTTCCACCTTTCTGCTTTCCCTTCTTTGCTTAGAACTGGGTTTCCATCTGAGCTCTTGATATTCATGCAAGTGGTTCTCTTATCTCCAAAGGTCTCTTTAATTTTCCTGTAGGCAGTATCTATCTTACCCCTAGTGAGATAAGCCTCTACATCCTTACATTTGTCCTCTAGCCATCCCTGCTTAGCCATTTTGCACTTCCTGTCGATCTCATTTTTGAGACGTTTGTATTCCTTGTTGCCTGCTTCATTTACTGCATTTTTTGTATTTTCTCCTTTCATCAATTAAATTCAGTATCTCTTCTGTTACCCAAGGATTTCTACTAGCCCTCGTCTTTTTACCTACTTGATCCTCTGCTGCCTTCACTACTTCATCCCTCAGAGCTACCCATTCTTCTTCTACTGTATTTCTTTCCCCCATTCCTGTCAATTGTTCCCTTATGCTCTTCCTGAAACTCTCTACAACCTCTGGTTCTTTCAGTTTATCCAGGTCCCATCTCCTTAAATTCTCACCTTTTTGCAGTTTCTTCAGTTTTAATCTACAGTTCATAACCAATAGATTGTGGTCAGAGTCCACATCTGCCCCTGGAAATGTCTGGTTCCTAAATCTCTGTCTTACCATTATATAATCTATCTGAAACCTTTTAGTATCTCCAGGGTTTTTCCATGTATACAACCTTCTTTCATGATTCTTGAACCAAGTGTTAGCTATGATTAAGTTATGCTCTGTGCAAAATTCTACCAGGTGGCTTCCTCTTTCATTTCTTAGCCTCAATCCATATTCACCTACTACGTTTCCTTCTCTTCCTTTTCCTACACTCGAATTCCAGTCACCCATGACCATTAAATTTTCGTCTCCCTTCACTACCTGAATAATTTCTTTTATCTCATCATACATTTCATCAATTTCTTCATCATCTGCAGAGCTAGTTGGCATATAAACTTGTACTACTGTAGTAGGCGTGTGCTTCGTGTCGATCTTGGCCACAATAATGCGTTCACTATGCTGTTTGTAGTAGCTTACCTGCACGCCTATTTTTTTATTCATTATTAAACCTACTCTTGCATTACCCCCATTTGATTTTGTATTTATAACCCTGTATTCACCTGACCAGAAGTCTTGTTCCTCCTGCCACCGAATTTCAGTAATTCCCACTATATGTAACTTTAACCTATCCATTTCCCTTTTTAAATTTTCTAACCTACCTGCCTGATTAAGGGATCTGACATTCCACGCTCCGATCCATAGAACGCCAGTTTTCTTTCTCCTGATAACGACGTCCTCCTGAGTAGTCCCCGCCCGGAGATCCGAATGGGGGACTATTTTACCTCCGGAATATTTTACTCAAGAGGACGCCATCATCAATTAATCATACAGTAAAGCTGCATGCCCTCGGGAAAAATTATGGCTGTAGTTTCCCCTTGCTTTCAGCCGTTCGCAGTACCAGCACAGCAGGGCCGTTTTGGTTGGTGTTACAAGGCCAGATCAGTCAATCATCCAGACTGTTGCCCCTACAACTACTGAAAAGGCTCCTGCCCCTCTTCAGGATCTTCACGTTTGTCTGGCTTCTCAACAGATACCCCTCTGTTGTGGTTGCATCTACTCTCTATCTGTTGAGGCACGCATGCCTCCCTACCAACGGCAAGGTCCATGGTTCTTGACAATATGACTAGAATTTTCTCAGGTTTTCTGCCTTATTTTTTGCTAAAGTGTGACAGTAGTTGTCGTATGCTTCACGCATAGATCTTTTCACAGTCACAAGAATTTCTACTTACATTTGCGTATCATCATTTATGAGTTTCCTTTTGAACCAAGAGTGTAACAGCCTCTGTGGATCTTTTTCATCATTTATCCACTTACTAGGCACATACCTCTCCAGGCCACAGTTTACAATCTGTTTAAACTTTACCCTTAATTCCTTTACACCCATCCTACTGGAACTAAGGGATGCCAGTTAACTGTGTAAGTGAGATGTTAATAACTGCTTCTCTGCTCTTCCTAGCAGAAACACTCTCCTAGCCTTCTTGGCTGATTTATTAACTTTTTTAATCATGTTGCTATAATGACATCGTTGTTGTTGTGGTCTTCAGTCCTGAGACTGGTTTGATGCAGCTCTCCATGCTACTCTATCCTGTGCAAGTTTCTTCATCTCCCAGTACCTACTGCAACCTACATCCTTCTGAATCTGCTTAGTGTATTCATCTCTTGGTCTCCCCCTACGATTTTTACCCTCCACGCTGCCCTCCAATACTAAATTGGTGATCCCTTGATGCCTCAGAACATGTCCTACCAACCGATCCCTTCTTCTGGTCAAGTTATGCCACAAACTCCTCTTCTCCCCAATCCTATTCAGTACCTCCTCATTAGTTATGTGATCTACCCATCTAATCTTCAGCATTCTTCTGTAGCACCACATTTCGAAAGCTTCTATTCTCTTCTTGTCCAAACTATTTACCGTCCATGTTTCACTTCCATACATGGCTACACTCCATACAAATACTTTCAGAAATGACTTCCTGACACTTAAATCTATACTCGATGTTAACAAATTTCTCTTCTTCAGAAACACTTTACTTGCCATTGCCAGTCTACATTTTATATCCTCTCTACTTCGACCATCATCAGTTATTTTGCTCCCCAAATAGCAAAACTCCTTTACTACTTTAAGTGTCTCATTTCCTAATCTAATACCCTCAACATCACCCGACTTAATTCGACTACATTCCATTATCCTCGTTTTGCTTTTGTTGATGTTTATCTTATATCCTCCCTTCAAGACACCATCCATTCCGTTCAACTGCTCTTCCAAGTCCTTTGCTGTCTCTGACAGAATTACAATGTCATTGGCGAACCTCAAAGTTTTTATTTCTTCTCCATGGATTTTAATACCTACTCCGAATTTTTGTTTTGTTTCCTTTACTGCTTGCTCAATATACAGATTGAATAACATCGGGGAGAGGCTACAACCCTGTCTTGCTCCCTTCCCAACCACTGCTTCCCTTTCATGTCCCTCGATTCTTATAACTGCCATCTGGTTTCTGTACAAATTGTAAATAGCCTTTCGCTCCCTGTATTTTACCCTTGCCACCTTTAGAATTTGAAAAAGAGTATTCCAGTCAACATTGTCAAAAGCTTTCTCTAAGTCTACAAATGCTAGAAATGTAGGTTTGCCTTTCCTTAATCTTTCTTCTAAGATAAGTCGTAAGGTCAGTATTGCCTCACGTGTTCCAGTATTTCTTCGGAATCCAAACTGATCTTCCCCGAGGTCGACTTCTACTAGTTTTTCCATTCGTCTGTAAAGAATTCGTGTTAGTATTTTGCAGCTGTGGCTTATTAAACTGATTGTTCGGTAATTCTCACATCTGTCAACACCTGCTTTCTGTGGAATTGGAATTATTATATTCTTCTTGAAGTCTGAGGGTATTTCGCCTATTTCATACATCTTGCTCACCAGATGGTAGAGTTTTGTCAGAACTGGCTCTCCCAAGGCCGTCAGTAGTTCCAATGGAATGTTGTCTACTCCTGGGGCCTTGTTTCGACTCAGGTCTTTCAGTGCTCTGTCAAACTCTTCACGCAGTATCGTATCTCCCATTTCAACTTCATCTACATCCTCTTCCATTTCCATAATATTGTCCTCAAGTACATCGCCCTTGTATAGACCCTCTATATACTCCTTCCACCTTTCTGCCTTCCCTTCTTTGCTTAGAACTGGGTTGCCATCTGAGTTCTTGATATTCATACAAGTGGTTCTCTTCTCTCCAAAGGTCTCTTTAATTTTCCTGTAGGCAGTATCTATCTTACCCCTAGTGAGACAAGCCTCTACATCCTTACATTTGTCCTCTAGCCATCCCTGCTTAGCCATTTTGCACTTCCTGTCGATCTCATTTTTGAGACGTTTGTATTCCTTTTTGCCTGCTTCATTTACTGCATTTTTATATTTTCTCCTTTCATCAATTAAATTCAATATTTCTTCTGTTACCCAAGGATTTCTACTAGCCCTGGGCTTTTTACCTACTTGATCCTCTGCTGCCTTCACCACTTCATCTCTCGAAGCTACCCATTCTTCTTCTACTGAATTTCTTTCCCCAATTCCTGTCAAATGTTCCCTTATGCTCTCCCTGAAACTCTGTACAACCTTTGGTTCTTTCAGTTTATCCAGGTCCCATCTCCTTAAATTCCCACCTTTTTGCAGTTTCTTCAGTTTTAATCTACAGGTCATAACCAATAGATTGTGGTCAGAGTCCACATCTGCCCCTGGAAATGTCTTACAATTTAAAACCTGGTTCCTAAATCTCTGTCTTACCATTATATAATCTATCTGATACCTTTTAGTATCTCCTGGGTTCTTCCATGTATACAACCTTCTATCATGATTCTTAAACCAAGTGTTAGCTATGATTAAGTTGTGCTCTGTGCAAAATTCTACCAGGCGGCTTCCTCTTTCATTTCTTAGCCCCAATCCATATTCACCTACTACGTTTCCTTCTCTCCCTTTCCCTACACTCGAATTCCAGTCACCCATGACTATTAAATTTTCGTCTCCCTTCACTATCTGAATAATTTTTTTTATTTCATCATACATTTCTTCAATTTCTTCGTCATCTGCACAGCTAGTTGGCATATAAACTTGTACTACTGTAGTAGGTGTGGGCTTCTTATCTATCTTGACCACAATAATGCGTTCACTAAGCTGTTTGTAGTAGCTTACCCGCGTTCCTATTTTCCTATTCATTATTAAACCTACTCACCTACTCCTGCATTACCCCTATTTGACTTTGTGTTTATAACCCTGTGGTCACCTGACCAGATGTCTTGTTCCTCCTGCCACTGAACTTCACTATTTCCCACTATATGTAACTTTAACCTATCCATTTCCCTTTTCAAATTTTCTAACCTACCTGCCCGATTAGGGGATCTGACATTCCACGCTCCGATCCGTAGAACGCCAGTTTTCTTTCTCCTGATAACAACATCCTCTTGAGTAGTCCCCGCCCGGAGATCCGAATGGGGGACTATTTTACCTCCGGAATATTTTACCCAAGAGGACGCCATCATCATTTAATCATACAGTAAAGCTGCATGCCCTCGGGAAAAATTACGGCCGTAGTTTCCCCTTGCTTTCAGCCGTTCGCAGTACCAGCACAGCAAGGCCGTTTTGGTTATTGTTACAAGGCCAGATCAGTCAATCATCCAGACTGTTGCCCTTGCAACTACTGAAAAGGCTGCTGCCCCTCTTCAGGAACCACACATTTGTCTGGCCTCTCAACTGATACCCCTCCATTGTGGTTGTACCTACGGTACGGCTATCTGTATCGCTGAGTCACGCAAGCCTCCCCACCAACGGCAAGGTCCATGGTTCATGGGGGGATAATGACATCATGATTGCTAATTTCTGTACTGGCATTTTCGGTAAGGACTGGCCTATTTGTAGCTACATGGTCTTCTAAGATATTTCCATTGCATCTGGGCTCCTGAGCTAGCTGCTCAAGACAATTTTCAGAAAACATGTTCAAAAGTATTTCGCACGACTGACCCACATTGAATCCATAGACGCTCCAGTCTACACTCAGCAGGGTAAGCTCACCTCCAACTAGTATTGTCTGATCTGGGTGTTTACATGCTATTGACCGTAGATAATCTTAGAATGACTAGAACTGCCACAGCAGAATTGGGTGCCTGGTGAAAAATCCAACAATTAACTTGGCGAAGATGTCATCAGTGTATCTAAAACAAACCAGGGGCTGAAGGCATATGGATGACAGGAAAGCCGCCTCCAAGCGACCCATGAAAAGGTTGGCATAGGAATGAGCCATCCTGGTTCCCATGGCCGTACCCCTGATCTGTTTGTATGTCTGCCCCTCAAAGGTGAAGTAGTTGTTGGTATGAGCAGGAAGGATGTCATTTTTTGACCTGCCTATTTTTTCTGTCCCCCCTCCCACCTCTATTACATACAATGCTCTTAGCTTTTGACTCTTATTAACTCTTGCACACTGTTTTAGCAGTAACATCTGTCTTGCATATAACCATATCTTCCATCTTTAAGCTCTCAGGTTTTCAAATCTCATCCAGTGCAGTCCCCAACAATCAGTCTTTCCTTCTCATCCCGTTCGGTAAGTCCCCCTTGACCCAGGGTTCTGGCTGACTTTTCCAAACTACCCATTTTCCTAAATCTCTCCAGTTTCTTTCCTTCATCCCTCTTCCTTCCTCTTCAACCCTTCTGCCAGAAGAAGGAGCCATCGGCTCGAAAGCTTGCGTATGTGAAACATTTTTTTATATGTGCATTCTCCTGCTTTTCCTTGTTTTGGTATTTTTACATAATAATCCATAAAGGACTACAGACACAGATTAGGTACGAGTAGAACAGTATGTTGTGTACCAATTCTGTGTGAACTTTAGAGGTATTTGACTTAGTTCCAAATGTTGTTTGGTGATAGCTCCTCTTAAGAGCGCAACTTTAATACAGGGTTAATTGAAACTGAAATCAGAGTGTTTCCTGTTCAAAGTATGCAACTCGATACTTCAATCTAGACATTGATGTGTAGAGAGACGTGTTTGAGTATAACTTCCATGACATGTCAGTGAGACATCGAGGTAAATGAAATTGTGTGAATTGAAATTTTTGCAGTATTGTTTATGGATCAAGGATTACCTCAATAGGTTTACTAGGTTTTGAAAACCTCTAATCAGTTAAAAGTTGTCGTATCGGCCGCCGCACAGCAGCCGTCAACTCGGCGCGGCATGCTACAACACACGCGGCACACAGCGAGAACTTGGCACGGCATGCTACAACACGCGCGGCACACAGCGAGTACTGCTGGTGCCGCACACGATGTCAACAACTGGCGCAAGTGAACGCGTCGTCGCGGGGTTAGCGGCAGCGTACACACCACTATCGATACGGATTACCCTGGCGGCACTGCCCTTGCCACCAGAGTGAGCAACCGTATAGGGGTGCCATCTACCAACACTCTGATTGCCCGGACCTGCGGATTTAAGCGAGCTCCCTGAGCCCGTTTAACCAGTTCAATCTTCGCCGATGACTGTGTTACTACCCGGCTGCTGGATTCACGACGACCGAACCGTACTGTGGCCTCCCTGGCTGGAAACTTGTGACGCGTCGGTATCGACTGGTTGTCAGTGGTTTGGACTTTTATTCTCTACTAGTGATTTATCCTTGGCGCTACAGCCAGCGAAGTGTTGTGTAGCCGAACTTAAGTTTTGTTTTGAGTGACAGAAGGTCAAATAAATTTGGTTATCACGAATATTTGTTGTGTTATAGTGCGGACATAACAAAAGTGATAGATGAACTGAAGGGATCTGCAGTAGAAGGTACTAATCCTGAATTTAGTAATGATTAGTCTGATCACATTTTCAAATGCACCACATGCTGCGATGTAGTAGTTTCATATTTACCATTAGGAAGTACTGTCTGCTACATAAATTCTTTTTGCATCTATGTTCTTGTCCCTGAATGTAATCAAAGCTATACCCTACAATAATCCAAAATACACTCTTGTGTGTTGCCAATTTCTTCTTCTGATTCCTTCAATTAATGTTTCGATACAGAAGGCTAGTCTTATCAGCTAGTGACAGTGACAGTGACAAAGATACACTAGTTTAGAATTTATTATTCATTCGCTTGTGCCATAAGAGATATTTTGGTATAGTATAGTCCCCAGAAAGAAAAGGCTACTTTATTTTAATGTGGTCTGCTAGACTACTGTGAGTTGGAAACAAAAAATTACCCAAACTGATCTAGAAGATTGCTTTATCTGACTCTTTTTCTCAGTTAGATTTTGTATTGAAGCAACATTTTCTGCAATGGTTGAAGGAAGGGTTGACATGAGAGGGGAATGCTGTTAACCTTGCAAACACAGAGAAAAATCTTAGTATTTCAGATTGATTGGACATTGTTGTAGTGGTATGTGAGACACTTCGTTAAAGCAGTGAACTGCTCTCAGGAAAGGTAATTGTTGTGAAATTTTTTCCTTTTACCACCATTATAACTCTTGGAGTTAACTGTAAAACAAATGTAATGAAACTGGAGGAACTTGTGTTATTGGCTAAAGTGAGTGTGTGTATACATCTAATACACAGGGCAGTTCAGCTGCCCCTACCAATGACATTTTATGCAACCCACAATTTGATATCTGTTCATCTGATATTCTCGGCAAGCACAAATGCTCAGCAAATACAAACATGTATCTTGTTGTTTACTGTTTCACCATAAAAGGAATCTGTAATGTGATATTATTATTAAACAAAGTGAATCGTAAGTGTGCTGTATAGAAAATATGACACTGAAATTCCGGCGGTATTGTGACTGTGTTAAAATTAATACATGCTATAATCTGTACCAGCTGTGCTGTATTGAACTGTAGCATAGTTGGTAACGGCAGACCAAGCGTTGCAGAGCAGTCTTTGGTGTGAGGCGCGACATTTGAATCCAGGGCAAGGCTTCCATTTATTTTTTATGTCTGTGTAGTTGTTAACACACACATTGTACAAGTAATATCTTCTTTCTATGAAAATTGTGTGTGAATGAAAGTGTTTGTGGCCCTAAGAATAGCAGATTTGTTATCAATCCTGACAAATACAGAACAGAAATAATGGGAACAAAACTGCACTGACAGTGTTTATCATGTAAACAAACGCTCTAAGCGACAGCCATTTAGGTTTATGTACATCTGGGCCTGCTGATGAATAGATCTTGTTGCCCGCCAAAGCATTCCTGGTGTTATTGATCTGCAGGTTTCTGTGATGAATTGCTGGAGGTGGTCGGGATTTTTTGGTGCTTGAGTTTAAACTATTTGTTTCAAATGGGAGTAACTCTAATGGTTTAAATCCATGGTCTGGCAGACCAAGCAATGCATTCTCCTATTCCTATCAATATTCCTGGAAGTTCCTCATTCAACTTCACTCGTTCATAATGACGTGAATGTGGCAGAGCTTCATGATGTTCAAGCCACACTATTAAATGATCTTGCAATGGCACATTCTCCAGCAGCAGTGGAATTTCCTGATACGGAAAGTGCAGGTAGTATGTGTCTGTCAAATGGTGCTCAAAGAACTGGTCTGGTAAAGTGATCACCCAAGATTCCATACCAAACATTCACTCCCCATCGTACTTGATAGGGTGCCAGTCGGACCCAGTGAGGCTTATCAGTGGTCCAGTAGTGTATGTCGGGGTGATTGGTGGCCCCTTTATTGTGGAATCGCAGTTCATCTGAGGACCAGATGTGCGATAGGAGTGCTGCATCGTTTTCCAGATTTCCTAATAGCTAGTGAAAAAATTCATTCAAGCTTCAAAATTTTACCCGCGGAGCTTCCTTGTACTCATGAGTGGATTAGTACGAGCTGTATCCAGTATGGCATCTTCATTTTCACCAAATGTTACTGTCCTCCCTCGCACAGGTGGTACTTTTTGAATCACGCTTGTTATCCTTATATGTCTTTCAACATTGTGGAATGTCTTTGCAGTTGGGTATTGCCTGTCTGGAGGGTACTGTTTCTGATACAAACGTAGTGCCTCAAAACTCATTTTTCTTGCTTCCCCATAAATAAGGAGCTTGTCAGTGTATTCCTCTGTGGGAAACATGATGACTGACAGCAGATATTACATTCAGGCCTTGCTGTGTGTGCAGGGCACAATATCAATAACAGCACCGTTTTCCTGTCTGAATATGGCAAACATTGACGTGTGCTTATGTATTAGCACATCTACTGATGCAAACATGCAAACATTTTTGAGCACTGCAGGATTCGAGTCATTGATAAAACATTTCATTGATTGCTTGCCTAACCCCTAACCTCGTGAGCTATGCTACACTGCCAGGAACGTGCTTGTATTATAAATATATTAGAGTACATACAGTGCAGTGTTTTAATACACTGTGTACATCAGTGTTACCTCATTTTAAGTGTTAATTACACTCTTTGTTTCACTGAACTTATTAACATAGTTACAGAATGATGTATTAACATAGTTACATTGTAGCCAGATCTAGATAAATGTGTTATAGGATTTATGTTTTTGTGAACAGACTATATCAACTGTCAGATATGTTCAGAATCATTTGCAGAATGGGCCTACTGGACATTAGTACCATTCAGTAGGCTAGCAGGGGAATATTGACCTTATTACGTCTTCACATGTTTTTGGGCTGCATCAGACAATTTCGATAGGGGCAACTGAATCACCCTTTATACACGTTTTTGAAACTTATTCATTTGCTGCCTTACATTGTAAAATTTATTTGTACCATTTTAAAATTAACTCTGGATTGTTGTTGTTGCCACAGAGAATGTAAGTATAATATTTTATTTTATTATTTTATAGTTTGTCCTCGAGGATGACAGACTCAACCAGAGTGAGGCACTATATGCGTTCCTAAGCCCCAGCTCTGAACATCTAAAGCATATCGCACCATCTCCAAGAAGATCAAAATTTTCTCTTTCTACATTGTTCAAAATGTAAGTAGTATGGACATTTTGTAAGTTGAATTATATGCAAAGGGACAGTGGAGGAAATGTACATTTAACGTGATCTTTGCAGGCGATGACTAGACGACCAGCATGATTTATTTATATATCAGTGGTTTTATGTTCAGAGGATACAATAGATAACTTTCTTTTATTCACAACATGTTCAACAGCCAAAAGTAGAGAGACGTGAAAAGAAAAATCTTCATTCTCATTCCTGTACTGTATGAGGTAATTCTCATTCACAAGTTTTCCGTCCAAGCTGTGGTCACCTAATTATTAGTGCTTCTTCACTATTATTTCCTTTAAAAATATTTAGCTGTCTTTTTTTTGCCATTACTTTTATGGATGACTGATTTATCAGTCATTTCTCCTTACTGCTTAAACAGTTTGTCTAAATAATTGGCCTCTGTATCAGGAGTCTTAAACACCCCCATGCCTAACTGCCACTTTTGTTATGTCTGTGTAGCTGTCCAAATTACCATTAGTATATCATTGTTGGCTTCATTTTTTTAAAGTCTGTGCAATACTGAAGATATGTAATAGCCTTCAAACAGTCCACTTTATATTTCTTTTGAGGAAAATAACCTGTAACTGAACCATTGATTAATAATACATATCTTCTAATTCATGCTGTTATTTGTTCACAGGTAATCATTTGTTGATACTTCTATACAAATGTAATTCAATCTTTGGTTCATTCACACACGTTCAGTAAAAGCCATCATGAAGGAGAGCCTTTGGGGACATAGGAAATGTCTGTCTCAGTACTCTTTTGATCACAGGAAATTACTATGTACAGCCACCTGTGCCAGTGAGATAATAGTATGGTGTACTCCCGATTATTCATGGTAATGTGGGGAAGAAGATGCATCAACAATAGAAAAATATGAATAATTGAGATATTTTCAAACTCGTATTCTTTGTTCAGAAGTTTATCCAAATTCTGTGTATAGGTACCATAGGCATATTTATTTCTTAAAATAGTCTGTGATGTTGTTCTGCTTTTGAGGGAAGTTGACTTCTTTTGCATGGCATTCAGAACTTTTCTTCCAGCAATAATGTCATTGCACTGAAACCTCTTCTGGCCCATATAATCTAGAAGAGTATCGACACATTGCAGTGCGGTACAATGACTGATGAAGTCACTGTCTTCATCCCCACTTTTACATGAACAGTCTTCTTTGTTTGTTGTGAAGCAGCTGTCACAATTTCTGCATCACTCCTGTACTGTAAGCCAGGTTCACATGCATCAGTCTGCAGCCACTATTTAAATTTCTTCATCAACATCTTCAAACCCATTTAAACCCATTTCCAGATTCATTATTTGTACATTTGTTATTTCTTCAACACTGAAACCTTGAAAATAACTTTCTTCTGTACCTGGAAGTATTTGCCTCCTTGATTGAACTTATGTAAGTGGCTTGACTTCTTTCCAGGCGTCAGAAATCCTATGTATGGCATCTAGAATTGTCAACTTCTTCCAGAACGCCACAAAATCATCCTCATCAACGAGCTTTCTCACTAGACCAGCACGGTAGCACCATTTTACCAATGCAATTATGCCTTGGTCCTTGTGCTGTATAATGGCACTCACGTTAGGAGGTAAAACTTAGTTATGATGAGACCATCATCAGATACAAGAATCGTCCCATAGGGATGTGAAAGGGGTGTTATCAAGCAATAGAAGAGCCATCTGTGGTAATCTTTTGTCCTGTAGAAATCGCTGTACATGTGGTACAAAATGTGTGTGGCATCAGTTTTTGAAAATTTCACTATCCATCCATCCTTCTTTTTGATTGTAATAGTGAACAGGTAGGTTGTTAGCTTCGATATCATTGAACGCTCAGAGGTGTTTTGATTTGACAGTCACTGGTAGTTTCACTTTGTGGTTCCCAGAAGCATTAGTGGTGCACAAAATTGTAATGCGTTCTTTAGACAACTTACATCCAGGAACACAAACTTCAGTCTTAAAAACAAGGTTCTGCTTCATAGAAATTTCCAATACAGACTGCATTATTAATTTGGTATGTTTTGAAATTCTCTTCTACCACAAATTTAAATTTATGGAACTCTTCCTGGAAGGAAGCAGCTGCCGCAACATTTGAACTAAGCACAGTAAGCTCACAAATCATGTGGTGTGTGAATCAGGTTGGCTCATCCTCATGAGGCATTAAATTCTCCTTTTAACCCTTCAGCTTCATGATAAAATTTAGCTTTTGTGGCACACATTGTGCCTCTGACAATGATATCTTCTCCCCATTTTTAGCTAAACCATTGCAAAACAACAGCATCTAATTCTTCAAATATAGATCTTTTCATGCAGATGGTCCAGAACTAAAATCGTGTTTCTTGACAAAATTCTGTATTTTATGCTTATTCTTTTTAATGTCGCAAACTGTCTGCATTTCCATTTTCAAACTGTTCAATTAATTTTAATTTTTGTTTTAATGCCAACACATTTTTCTTGTGTTTCTCAGTCATCTCTTTTGCAAATTTCTTTTAACTTGCTTTGTTGGCACTTACATGCTGATTAATATCAGAATGTATGCGCACATGAATAATTACTAGACTGGATAATCCACACATGAATAATCGGGTGCGCACTGGAAATATGCATTTTCAGTTCACCTGCTATTATAAGTTATCTGTCTTGAGCTGACTGCAGTGTAAGTAAAAAGAATTACACCAGACACATTTCGCTTTTATTTACAAAGCATCTTCTGTGGTATTCTGTAAACTGGATACACCTGTTTGTACATTTATTTGATTCTTTTAGGTTAAAAACAGCATTTTTCTTTATGGAGTTGGTCTGTAAGCTACGTACAGTGTTTCTTTACATAGTCTGCACCTTCCCCTCTTGCTAGCAGTGGTTGATGTCGGCAGGTTTCATTTCACATCTGCAGTTTTTGGCATTTTATGTTATTTCCTGCTCTGCACTATTTATAATTGACTGTCTTAACTGTTTTTCATTCATCATTGCTACAGTGTTTATGCTTATTCGTTTGTTTTCATTCACGTTGTGAGTCTAGCCAATCTATGCAATGATTTTGTGTGTGTGTGTGTGTGTGTGTGTGTGTGTGTGTGTGTGTGTGTGCGAGTGAGAGAGAGAGAGAGAGAGAGAGAGAGAGAAGTTGTCTTGTATATAGGCAGAGATGTGAGAGGTGTGTTTTTTCAAGGGGGATGGAGGGAATGACAGGGATGGCCCGGACAGTGATTATGGGACAGAACTGGGAGGAAATGGCAGTGGTAAATGGAGCCTGTGGTTACATTTGTGCTTTTAATGTTATATTAAGTGGTCAGTCAGTTTAAAGAGTGTATGGTTTGCCAAGTTGATCTGATCATTTATGAGTTGTTTCTTTTCTGTTACGGGTTTTTGGATGTCGTAGTTTTCTTATAAGATGAGGTGGTGTTTTTTGTTGTTGTCTATCCTTATGATTTCCCTGTCTGTGTCTCTGGTTGTAATTTTATGTTGGTGTTGGTGTAAGTGTCCTGCAAAAGTTGAATGATTTGTCCTATACTTCCATGCTCTTACGTGTTCTTTGTATCTGGTGTCAAATGTCCTCCTGGTTTAACCTATGTATCTTCTATCACATGTATTGCATTTCAGTTGGTATGTTCCTTATTTCTGATAAAGATCAGTTTTTCCTATTGGTTTTGGGAAGTATTTCTGAGTTGAGTTGTTGGTTTGGTGTGCTATTTTTACGCCTTGTTTTTAAAATATTGAATATTCTGTGTGTGTATTTGTGGTTGCATATCATTGTGTATCATCTTTTACTTTCTGTTTCTTTCACACATTGTGTTGTTTCTATTCTTGTATTTTGTGTATTTGTTTGTGTATAATTTTGTCCTTGTGTTGGTGACAGTAGGGTGTTTGTTCTTTTCTGTTTCTTGATTTTCTTGTTCAGCTTTGTTACTAAGTTCTCTTTGTTTCCATTGTTTGTGGCTATTTGTATTATAGTATTCATTTCTTTTTTGTAATTGTTTGTATGTAATGGTACTATGTTTAGTCTATGGAGTATGTATCTAAGTGCTGCCTGGTTTTGAGAATTGGGGTGTTGTGATGTCTAATGTATAATTGAGTCTGTTGTTGTCAGTTTTTGGTATATGTCAAATGTGTGTTGGTTGTTTTGAATCCTTCTGGTGCTGTCCAAGAAATTTAACTGTCTATTTTCCTCTTCTTCTGTTGTAAAATGTATCTTATGATGAACAGAATTTATGTCTATGTGTAACTGGTCAATTTTATTGTTTGGTTCGTCATATCATCCATGTATCTATTCCAGTATAGGATCTTTTACCTGTTTGGCACTATTTTGTTAAATATAATCTGTTCTACATGTTGTTGTTGTTGTTGTCTTCAGTCCTAAGACTGGTTTGATGCAGCTCTCCATGCTACCCTATCCTGTGCAAGTTTCTTCATCTCCCAGTACCTACTGCAACCTACATCCTTCCGAATCTGCTTAGTGTATTCATCTCTTGGTCTCCCTCTACAATTTTTACCCTCCACACTGCCCTCCAATGCTAAATTTGTGATCCCTTGATGCCTCAGAACATGTCCTACCAACCGGTCCCTTCTTCTAGTCAAGTTGTGCCACAAACTCCTCTTCTCCCCAATTCTATTCAGTACCTCCTCATTAGCTATGTGATCTACCCATCTAATCTTCAGCATTCTTCTGTAGCACCATATTTCGAAAGCTTCTATTCTCTTCTTGTCCAAACTATTTATCGTCCATGTTTCACTTCCATACAAGGCTACACTCCATACGAATACTTTCAGAAACGACTTCCTGACACTTAAATCTATACTCGATGTTAACAAATTTCTCTTCTTCAGAAACACTTTCCTTGCCATTGCCAGTCTACATTTTATATCTTCTCTACTTCGACCATCATCAGTTATTTTGCTCCCTAAATAGCAAAACTCCTTTACTACGTTAAGTGTCTCATTTCCTAATCTAATACCCTCAACATCACCCGACTTAATTCGACTACATTCCATTATCCTCATTTTGCTTTTGTTGATGTGCATCTTATATCCTCCTTTCAAGACACTGTCCATTCCGTTCAACTGCTCTTCCAAGTTCTTTGCTATGTCTGACAGAATTACAATGTCATCGGCGAACCTCAAAGTTTTTATTTCTTCTCCATGGATTTTAATACCTACTCCGAATTTTTGTTTTGTTTCCTTTACTGCTTGCTCAATACACAGATTGAATAACATTGGGGAGAGGCTACAACCCTGTCTCACTCCCTTCCCAACCACTGCTTCCCTTTCATGCCCCTCGACTCTTATAACTGCCATCTGGTTTCTGTACAAATTGTAAATAGCCTTTCGCTCCCTGTATTTTACCCTTGCCACCTTTAGAATTTGAAAGAGAGTATTCCAGTCAACATTGTCAAAAGCTTTCTCTAAGTCTACAAATGCTAGAAATGTGGGTTTGCCTTTCCTTAATCCTTCTTCTAAGATAAGTCGTAAGGTCAGTATTGCCTCATGTGTTCCAATATTTCTACGGAATCCAAACTGATCTTCCCCGAGGTCGGCTTCTACCAGTTTTTCCATTCGTCCGTAAAGAATTCGTGTTAGTATTTTGCAGCTGTGGCTTATTATACTGATTGTCCGGTAATTCTCACATCTGTCAACACCTGCTTTCTTTGGGATTGGAATTATTGTATTCTTCTTGAAGTCTGAGGGTATTTCGCCTGTCTCATACATCTTGCTCACCAGATGGTAGAGTTTTGTCAGGACTGGCTCTCCCAAGGCGTCAGTAGTTCTAATGGAATGTTGTCTACTCCCGGACCTTTGTTGCGACTCAGGTCTTTCAGTGCTCTGTCAAACACTTCACACAGTATCATATCTCCCATTTCATCTTCATCTACTTCCTCTTCCATTTCCATAATATTGTCCTCAAGTACATCACCCTTGTATAGACACTCTATATACTCCTTCCACCTGTCTGCTTTCCCTTCTTTGCTTAGAACTGGGTTTCCATCTGAGTTCTTGATATTCATACAATTGGTTCTCTTCTCTCCAAAGGTCTCTTTAATTTTCCTGTAGGCAGTATCTCTTACCCCTAGTGAGATGAGCCGCTACACCCTTACATTTGTCCTCTAACCATCCCTCCTTAGCCATTTTGCACTTCCTGTCGATCTCATTTTTGAGACGTTTGTATTCCTTTTTGCCTGCTTCATTTACTGCATTTTTATATTTTCTCCTTTCATCAATTAAATTCAATATTTCTTCTGTTACCCAAGGATTTCTACTAGCCCTGGGCTTTTTACCTACTTGATCCTCTGCTGCCTTCACCACTTCATCTCTTTACCTACTTGATCCTCTGCTGCCTTCACCACTTCATCTCTCGAAGCTACCCATTCTTCTTCTACTGTATTTCTTTCCCCCATTCTTGCCAATTGTTCCCTTATGCTCTCCCTGAAACTCTGTACAACCTCTGGTTTAGTCAGTTTATCCAGGAACTCCATATCTGGAATATATCAAACAAATACATGAGAGCAAAACTAAATTACAAGGGATACAAGATTAGCAGTAAGTGCTTAAGCTGATACAATGTACACCCAGTCAGTGTCAGATACAAGTACGATGTAATTCTTTACTTTTATTAAAATAACTCTGTGATTGACGTGTTTGTGGGTTGAGTGGTAGGGGCTGGGTGTCAACTAGTTGCAGCTGTTTCTTAAGCTCCATGTCCTTGCTGTGTTGTTTGTTCTGCAGGCACAAGCAGCAGTATTTTGCTGGGTGACATGGGCTCCAAAGGGTGTGAGGAGGCCAAGCAAGCAGGCTGCATAGAGCATTTCTTTCTTTTTAGTGTGTGTGTGTGTGTGTGTGTGTGTGTGTGTGTGTGCGCGCGCGCGCGCGCAATAGTAGATTGAGTGAGCACATGGCATGTTGTCTATGAACCGGCATATCCACTGCTCACCTAGACATCTGCCAATCATGAAGTTAGTGTAATCAAAGTTAAATTATGATGATACATATTTGTTCTGGTAGTGTATGTCTAAAAGATTCGCAGTATTTTAGCCATTTCCAAATTTAAACTCAATGCTTTGAGAGTAAAGTAATGTTCTTGTCAGTTTTATTCCATATGAAGATGACAGGGTTTACTATTTAAACATTAGTTTAAATTTAAAACAGAAACAGTCTCTTAAATGTTAATGCTGCCATTGAGGGGACATCTGTAATAACTTTGATGTAAAATATCATAGATCTGTGTTGAAATTTTCATTTTCTGTACCAACATATTCCACAGAGAAAATTTTGTACTACATGACAATGCGTGAGCACGGCAGCACCAATAAAGAAAGGAGGCCACACACTGTGACTTGAGAACAAGATTCTGAAGAAATATGAGCTTGACAGGATCCACAATTCCTGTCATCTGAGCTGTAAAGCTGAATTTTCAGCACACGTTGTTGTTGTTGTTGGTGGTGGTGGTGGTGGGTGGTGGTGGTTAATGTTGTCTTGAGTCAGAGGACTGGTTTGAAGTAGCTCTCCAGGCTGCTCTATTGTGTACAAGCCTATTTATCTCTGAATAACAACTAGAACCTACATCCATTTGAATCTGTGTACTGTTATCATCTTTTTTGGTCTCCCACTACAATTTTTACCCCAACACTTCCCTCCAATACTAAATTAAATGTGTGCTCCACAATTCCTGTCATCTGAGCTGTAAAGCTGAATTTTCAGCACACGTTGTTGTTGTTGTTGTTGTTGTTGGTGGTGGTGGTGGTGGGTGGTGGTGGTTAATGTTGTCTTGAGTCAGAGGACTGGTTTGAAGTAGCTCTCCAGGCTGCTCTATTGTGTACAAGCCTATTTATCTCTGAATAACAACTAGAACCTACATCCATTTGAATCTGTGTACTGTTATCATCTTTTTTGGTCTCCCACTACAATTTTTACCCCAACACTTCCCTCCAATACTAAATTTAAATGTGTGCTGTCAACCGATTGCTTCTTTTAGTAAATTTGTGCCACAACTCTCCCAATTCTATTCATTGCCTCCTCATTAGTTACATGATCTACTTAGCTAATCTTCAGCATTCTTCTGTACAACCACATTTTCAAAGCTTCTGTTCTCTTCTTGTCTGAACTCCTTTTCATCCATGTTTTACTTCCATACTAGGGTACACTTAATACAAATATTTTCAGAAAAGACTACCTAACACTTAACTTTGTTTGATGTTAATAAATTTCTCTTCCTCAGAAGCACTTTTTTCCATTGTCAGTATACATTTTATATCCTCCCTACTTTGCCCATCATCAGTTACTTTACTACTGGAATAGCAAAACTCCTCTGGTACTTTTGTGACTCATTTTGTAAGGTAATTCCCTTGGCGTTACCTGATTTAATTTCACTACATTCCGTTACCCCTGCTTTGCTTTTGTTGGTGTTCATTTTATGTACTACTTTCAAGACAATGTCCATTATGTTCAGCAGCTCTTCCAAGTCCTTTGCTGTCTCTGACAGAATTACAGTGTTGTCAGCAAACTTCAAAGTTTTTATTTCTTCATCTTGTACTTGAATAATTGCCGTCTGGTTTCCGTACAAGTTGTAAGTGACCTTTCACTCCCAGCATTTTACTCCTGCTGTCTTCAGAGTTTCAAAGAATGTATTCCAGTCAACATTGCCAAAAGCTTTCTCTAAGTCTACAAATGCTATAAATGCAAGTTGACCTTGCATTCACCTATCTTCTAAGAGAAGTTATAGTGCCAGTACTGCCTTGTGTTTTGCTACTTTTTTCTGAAACACAAACCGATCTACACTGAGGCCAGTTCCTTGCACTTCTTTCATTCTTCAATAAATAATTCATGTCAGTATTTTGCAGTCAAAACTTTTTAAACAGATAATTTGATAAAATTTACACCTGTCAGCACTTGCTTTATTTGGAGTTGGAATTATTACATTCTTTTTGAAGTCTGAGTATTTCACCTGTCTTGGAAGTCGTTTCTGATAGTATTTGTATGGAGTGTAGTGTATGGAGTTTGTGGCACAACTTGACTAAAAGAAGGGATCGGTTGTAGGGCATATTCTGAAACATCAAGGGATCACCAATTTAGTATTGGAGGGAAGCGTGGAGGGTAAAAATCGTAGAGGGAGACCAAGAGCTGAATACACTAAACAGATTCAGAAGGATGTAGGTTGCAGTAGGTACTGGGAGATGAAGAAGCTTGCACAGGATAGAGTAGCATGGAGAGCTGCATCAAACCAGTCTCTGGCCTGAAGACCACAACAACAACAATACCTCTTACATATTGGGTGGAATAATTTTGTTATGACTGGCTCTCCCAAGGCTATCAGTAGTTCTTAGGGAATGTCATCTACTCCAGGGGCCAAGTTCTGGCAGAATTGTTCAGTGCTCTGTTGAATTTTTCCCCTTTACAGCTGCTCTGTACACTCCTTCCACCTTTCAGCTTTCCCTTCTTTGCTTAGTACTGGTTTACAGTCTGAGCTCTTGATATTTGTGCAGCTGCTTCTTTTTTCTCCATTGATTTCTTTCATTTTCCTGTACGTGATATCTATCTTTCCCCTATATCTAAAAACAAAGATGATGCAACTTAGCAAACGAAAGCGCTGGCATGTTGATAGACACACAAACAAACACAAACATAAACACAAAATTTTAGCTTTTGCAACCAACGGTTGCTTCATCAGGAAAGAAGAAAGGATGTGGGTTTTAAGGGAGAGGGTAAGGAATCATTCCAATCCTGGGAGCGGGAAGACTTACCTTAGGGGGAAAAAAGGACAGGTATACACTCTCTCTCTCTCTCTCGCGCGCGCACCCACACACACACACACACACACACACACACACACACACACACAATCCATCCGCACATACACAGACACAAGCAGACATTTGTAAAGGCAAAGAGTTTGGGCAGAGATGTCAGTCGAGGCGGAAGTACAGAGGCAAAGATGTTGTTGAATGACAGGTGAGGTGTGGGCGGCGGCAACTTGAAATTATAGGAGGTTGAGGCCTGGTGGGTAACGAGAAGAGAGGATATACTGAAGGGCAAGTTCCCATCTCCGGAGTTCTGACAGGTTGGTGTTAGTGGGAAGTATCCAGATAACCCGGACGGTGTAACACTGTGCCAAGATGTGCTGGCCGTGTACCAAGGCATGTTTAGCCACAGGGTGATCCTCATTACCAACAAACACTGCCTGCCTGTGTCCATTCATGCAAATGGACAGTTTGTTGCTGGTCATTCCCACATAGAAAGCTTCACAGTGTAGGCAGGTCAGTTGGTAAATCACGTGGGTGCTTTCACACGTGGCTCTGCCTTTGATTGTGTACACCTTCTGGGTTACAGGACTGGAGTAGGTGGTGGTGGGAGGGTGCATGGGACAGGTTTTACACCGGGGGCGGTTACAAGGGTAGGAGCCAGAGGGTAGGGAAGGTGGTTTGGGGATTTCATAGGGATGAACTAAGAGGTTACGAAGGTTATGTGGACGGCGGAAAGACACTCTTGGTGGAGTGGGGAGGGTATCATGAAGGATGGATCTCATTTCAGGGCAGGATTTGAGGAAGTCGTATCCCTGCTGGAGAGCCACATTCAGAGTCTGATCCAGTCCCGGAAAGTATCCTGTCACAAGTGGGGCACTTTTGGGGTTCTTCTGTGGGAGGTTCTGGGTTTGAGGGGATGAGGAAGTGGCTCTGGTTATTTGCTTCTATACCAGGTCGGGAGGGTAGTTGCAGGATGCGAAAGCTGTTTTCAGGTTGTTGGTGTAATGGTTCAGGGATTCCGGACTGGAGCAGATTCGTTTGCCACGAAGACCTAGGCTGTAGGGAAGGGACCATTTGATGTGGAATGGGTGGTAGCTGTCATAATGGAGGTACTGTTGCTTGTTGATGGGTTTTTGTGGACGGACGTGTGAAGCTGGCCATTGGACAGATGGAGGTCTACGTCAATGAAAGTGGCATGGGATTTGGAGTAGGACCAGGTGAATCTGATGCAACCAAAGGAGTTGAGGTTGGAGAGGAAATTCTGGAGTTCTTCTTCACTGTGAGTCCAGATCATGAAGATGTCATCAATAAATCTGTACCAAACTTTGGGTTGGCAGGCCTGGGTAACCAAGAAGGTTTCCTCCAAGTGACCCATAAATAGGTTGGCGTACGAGGGGGCCATCCTGGTACCCATGTCTGTTCCCTTCAATTGTTGGTATGTCTGGCCTTCGAAAGTGAAGAAGTGAGTCAGGATGAAGTTGGCTAAGGTAATGAGGAGAGAGGTTTTAGGTAGGGTAGCAGGTGATCGGTGTGAAAGTAATTGCTCCATCGCAGCGAGGCCCTGGACATGCGGAATATTATGTATATAAGGAAGTGACATCAATGGTTACAAGGATGGTTTCCAGGAGTAACAGATTGGGTAAGGATTCCAGGCGTTCGAGAAAGTGGTTGGTGTCTTTGATGAAGGATGGGAGACTGCATGTAATGGGTTGAAGGTGTTGATCTACGTAGGCAGAGGTACGTTCTGTGGGGGCTTGGTAACCAGCTACAATGGGGCGGCCGGGATGATTGGTTTGTGAATTTTAGGAAGAAGGTAGGGGTGCGGGGTGTCGGTGGGGTCAGGAGGTTGATGGAGTCAGGTGAAAGGTTTTGTAGGGGGCCTAAGGTTCTGAGGATTCCTTGAAGCTCCGCCTGGACATCAGGAATGGAATTACCTTGGCAAACTTTGTATGTAGTGTTGTCTGAAAGCTGACGCAGTCCCTCAGCCACATACTCCCGACGATCAAGTACCACGGTTGTGGAACCCTTGTCCGCCAGAAGAATGATGATCGATCGGTCAGCCTTCAGATCATGGATAGCCTGGGCTTCAGCAGTGGTGATGTTGGGAGTAGGATTAAGGTTTTTAAAGAAGGATTGAGAGGCAAGGCTGAAAGTGAGATATTCCTGGAGGGTTTGGAGAGGGTGATTTTGAGGAAGAGGAGGTGGGTCCCGCTGTGACGGAGGACGGAACTGTTCCAGGCAGGGTTCAATTTGGATAGTGTCTTGGGGAGTTGGATCATTAGGAGTAGGATTAGGATCATTTTTCTTCGTGGCAAAGTGATATTTCCAGCAGAGAGTACGAGTGTAGGACAGTAAATCTTTGACGAGGGCTGTTTGGTTGAATCTGGGAGTAGGGCTGAAGGTGAGGCCTTTGGATAGGACAGAGGTTTCGGATTGGGAGAGAGGTTTGGAGGAAAGGTTAACTACTGAATTAGGGTGTTGTGGTTCCAGATAGTGTTGATTAGAATTTTGAGGTTTTGGGGGAGTGGAGCTGGAAGTGGGAGATTGAGTAGATGGGAGAGACTGGGTCTGTGTGCAATGAGAGGAGGTTGAGGTTTGCTGGAAAGGTTGTGAAGGGTGAGTGAGTTGCCTTTCCGGAGGTGGGAAACCAGGAGATTGGATAGTTTTTTGAGGTGGAGGGTGGTGTGCTGTTCTAATTTGCGGTTGGCCTGTAGGAGGATGCTCTGAACAGCCGGTGTGGATGTGGGAGAGGAAAGATTGAGGACTTTTATTAAGGAAAGGAGTTGACGGGTGTGTTCATTGGCTGAGTTAATGTGTAGGTGAAGGATTAGGTGGGTGAGGGCAATGGATTGTTCAGTTTGGAACTTTTATAGGGACTGATGGAAAGAAGGGTTACAGCCAAAGATGGGAACTTTAAGTGTGAGGCCTTTGGGGGTAATGCCAAATGTCAGACAAGCCTGAGTAAATAAAATATGGGAGCGTAATTTGGCTAGGGCGAAGGCATGTTTGCGGAGGGAATGTAAATAAAACTTAATGGGGTCGTTGTGGGCATGTTGTGAGGCTGACATGGTATTAGAAGGTGGAAAGTGTAACATGATGCTGAAATGAAAATGAAAATAAAAATATATGGGGAGAGATAAAGGTGAACTAGAAAGCAACTGGAGATCTGGTGTGAAAAAAGTCAAAAAAGTGTTGGTTAAAGCTGAGCTATGTTGATCCTGTGGTGAACTTGGGTTGGTAAACAACGATGTGCACAAAGGTTAGGTGGTTGTGTTGCCACCAAAACACGTTAAAGGGTGGAGAAATTTGAGAAAATTTCGAAAAAACTGCGTGCAAATGTATTAAAAGGAGTGGTTTTGTGGTCGCAGATTATGAAAATGAGGCTAACAATTGTCTGATGAAGAAATAATGACGTTAAAACCTGTGGGAAGCGGCTAAAAATGATCAGTGATGTGGGAAAAACGGAAATGGAAATAAAGCATAAGTTATTAGAACTAGCTGAAATGGTTGTTTAATAGGCGAAAGGAACTGTTTGTGAACTGGAAACGGTGGATTTTATAGCAGCGGTAGTGTTGAAAGTGGGGGGAGGATGACAGAAAAGATTTCGAAATGCAACAGTGACAATAACAAACGTAATTGTTGGGTTCAAATTAATGATATGAATATAATAGAGGGAAACACTCCACGTGGGAAAAATATATCTAAAAACAAAGATGATGTGACTTACCAAACAAAAGCACTGGCATGTTGATAGACACACAAACATACACACAAAATTCAAGCTTTCACAACCAACGGTTACTTCATCAGGAAAGAGGGAAGGAGAGGGAAAGACGAAAGGATGAAGCAACCGTTGGTTGCAAAAGCTTGAATTTTGTGTGTATGTTTGTGTGTCTATCAACATGCCAGCGCTTTCGTTTGGTAAGTCACATCATCTTTGTTTTTAGATATATTTTTCCCACGTGGAATGTTTCCCTCTATTATATTCCTATCTTTCCCCTAGTTATACACGCTTGAGCCTTGCATTTGCCTTCTAGCCATTTCTGCTTAGCATTTTGCATTTTCTGTCAATCTCATTTTTTTGACATCCATATTTCCTTTTGCCTGCTTCATTTGCTCCCTACATGACAAGAGTGCAAAGCAGTACATACGAGGATTGGAACTTAAATAGTGGCAACTAATTATTTACAACCAATACAAAGGAGTTACATGTTTGCCCCTGTTACTTCCCTTCAAAGTAGTCACCATCATTGTGTAGGACCCGTTGCCAGCAATGTGGAAGGCGAAGTATACCGTTAGCAGAGTCTGTTCTGTTGATGGTGCAAGTGGGGTGGTCTAGTTATGGTGATTCTCATGTTCGACTGTGATGGTGTTATCCTGATGCGTTACGTTCCTCCATGGCAGACTGTCAATGCACAGTATTAGTGTTCGTTTTTGGAGCATCACCTGCAACCAGCTTTGCAAAAGAAGCAGGACACTTTCTGCGCATCCCACCCACCATTTTGCACGACAATGCGCAGGCACGTACAGTGCAAGCTGTGGCTGCTCTGTTCGGTCGGTGAGACTGGAAGTACTGTACCGTCAACCATACTCCCCGGACTTAAGTTCTTGTGACTTTGTTTTGATTCCCAAGATGAAGGAACCACTTCGTGAAATTCACTTCAGAACTGTTCCAGAGATTCAACAGGCAGTAGACCGCTCCATTTGCATCATCAACAGAACAGGCTCTGGTAATGGTATACTGTGCCTTCCATATCACTGGCAATGGGTTCTACACAACGCTGGTGACTATTTTGAAGGATAGTAACAGGTGCAAATATGTAACTCTTTTGTGTCGGTTGTGAATAAATAGTTGCCGCTATTTAAGTTCCAACCCTCATACTTTTCTGTGCATCCAATGCAGTTCATCTGCTCCTTGTGTTTTCTATTGAATTTCATTGAAAACACACACACACACACACACACACACACACACACACACACACACACACAGAACAACTAGTGGGACCAATTACCTGGCTATTTTAGCTAATAATATTATTTTTGTTCTCTTCTGGACTGTGTAAATGATCTAGGATTACTACTGCAAAATACGTAGCGTGTTTTCTGAGGGTTATAATGTTTTGAAAGTGTTATTTCTATTATGTGTTTACAGTGGTTCAGATCATAGCCCTGAAACTACACCAGCTTCTGGTGGAACAGCACGTGAGAGTGGTGATGAAGAAGTGACACTGCTTTTAGATAATGATGTAGGAAATGGACAGCCCAATCGTGGAGTTGGCCCATTGGCTATAGGAGACACAGCAGCTCTAGACGGAATTGCTGAACCACTCTACAGACTACTTGAGGAGTTATTTGATCCTGGAATGTTTCGCTGGTTACGCAAGACACTTATAATGTTTGTACAAATTACTTACAACAAATCCATTAATAGGTAAGTACTGCTTCAAGAATAGTACTGTGGTAATGATCAGATCGAGAAAATATGTGTTACATCAAATTAAAGTTAATCTCAAGCTTTCAAGGACCATAATGTTGTTCTTATCACCAGGGAATAAAATACAACTGCTAGTAAATCTATCATGGTGATTTTTGTATATGTGATGTACTTTGAACCTGTTTGTAGTCTTGCCAATTGGTGAACAGAAATGGCTTCTTGAAAATGCTAGATCAATGTCGAGCAATGAGTTGTGGCTCGACTTGACTAAAGACCAGTAATTATGACTGTAATGGGAGTGAGGTAACTACCACCAGTTGTAACTCACAACATTAGAAACATGAGAGAACACCTCCAGAACAAATATCTTTGATGACCTCACAGGACAGTAGTTCACAGTGGGTACAATGTATTGTGTAGCCATGTGGTAAGACAGATACAGTAAAATTGTAGCTAGCGTAGTGAATAGTATGGTGAGCAAGAGCAGACTGAGGGTGATTGCTGGGTGGTGATGGTATTCGTCGATGGCTTGTCACAGAGGGTGCTGGGAGGCACATGTGTAGCCACCATGCATGGTCGTCTGGGTGCGGTGTCTCCCCCTGGCAGCCTTGCTTTTACAATAGTGGACACAGAGTGACTGTTGCATTGTATGTGCCAGTCGCGTGATGACGGCCGACATCAGAGATGTTGGCTGGTGTCCAATGTCTAGGTGGCAGGTGGTCTAGGTGGCATCCCTTCTTCTATGGGGAAATGGTGAGACTCATCTCAGCAAGTTCACACCATGCGACTGAGCACCTGGGTGGCATTTCGAACCAGGATGACATCTTCAGAAGCACTGGATGAACCCTCTGGTTTTACCAGCTCCCAGTCAGAGCAGGAGGGATCGGATGACTGGAAGATCCCCACCTGGTGATGGAGTCAGAGCCTTGGTGGCTCTGACCCTGGTAGTAGAGGTCACTTCATGGGAGTCATTGGGACCTGGCATGGAAGGGAGCTGCAGCAAGGCTGGTACCACAGCTTGATCTTCTCCCAACACCTGGTCCACCTCGGGCATCTTATAAACAGAGGGAGATGAGGGTGTGGCCAAAATTGGCAAACAGGGCTTAGAACCAGAGCACAGGAATTGCTCTTGAGGAAGAGGGAAGATGGCAGAGTGTCTGGTGGAAGAGACACAAAAGGTGCCATTGCCATGATGTGTGTCAACCAGAGGGCTCAGAGGCAGTGGTGGTTGGGTCCCATGCCACAGACAGAGCTGATTTTGATGGTGTGTCACTGTATAGTGACCTGTTGCCAGTGTAAACACATGGCATCTCAGCTGTTGCTGGATGACCGTTGGGATCCATTTGCCCTGGTGTCCGAAGCCCTGCACCCACACCCGAGTGCCTGACCAGAAGGGTGGTGACAGCACTGTGGATGGCACCACAGGTGCTGGCAGCATGAGATGGAGAAGTTTTCAGGGCTGATGGCCATGTAGGAGTTCCACTGGACTCTTCTCCCCTATTGGTGTTGACCTGTAAGAGCATCGGCATCCCATTTCTTCGCATGTGTTTTAAAAGTTTGCACGAGTCTTTTGGCCTCACCTTTCGATTGGGGGTGAAAAGGCAGAGACAACAGGTGTTGAATGCCAGTTCTGTGACAGAGCTCAATGAAAACCTGGAAGTGGAACTGAGGTCCATTATCTGACACCAGTGTGAAAGGATGTCCTTCAATAGCAAAAGTTCTGCTGACTGCTGTGACCATAGCCTCTGCACTCATGGACTGGTAGTTGATCACCCACTGAGGACAATCAGCCAGGTAGAACCAGAAAGTGGCCCGAGAAGTTGACATGAACCTGCTCCCATTGGTGTGAGAACATTGGCCAGGGTGGGAAGCTGCTTGTTATGAGAACAAGTTCTTCGATCTGCTGGTATATGTATGGCCAGTGCACTTTGTGCCTGGCTAGCAGTTTAGTTCGCAACTTGGCCCAGTGATCTTGATGCAAGAGCTTTTAGATTGTGGGCACAGCGGTTCCGATGGGACTATCCAGGGAAACCGTTGATCCATGGTTACTAAGGTAAGTCCATCGAACAGGACTAGCTACAGACAGAGGTGGAAGTAATGTGACAATGGGTTATAGTCCCAACTGGTAATGCAGTCTGGCCAGCCTAGTTATTTGTACTGCCGTACCTGCTGTAAGATGCTACCCTTGGCCATGGATATGGCACCATGGGTCCCCTTGATAGGAAAAGTGTCCACCACCTGTTGAGTGTATTTGTCCAACTGGAAGCACAAGATCTTGCTTTGGTCGAACTTCAGGCCAGAGCCCATTGGGAGACTTGGTAGGCAGGACAAAGCATCCGCGTTGTCATGTATCTGCAGAGAAACAGCGCCCACTGGTGGAGTCATTGGGTAGTCCACTCAGGTAGCTTTGCTGCAGGACCAAAGAAGGAGATCAATGGCGTATGATCTCCTCCCCCCCCCCTCCCCCTCCCCCGCAAATACCTGTTCTGCATGGCATTGACTGTTCCTGATGCAAATGCAATCAGATGTTCAGAGCCGTCCATGTCTCTATGTGCCAGGGTGGGCCCCGGACCCTGTTCAGGGGCATTCACTGCCACCACTAGCTATTTGCTCGTTTGAAATTGACAAGGCACAATGCCGATAGGAGGGCCTGCTTCAGTGCCTTGAATGCCTGTTGACTTGACTCCAACCACACAAAAGGTATGTCCTCCTTCCGCAGGCTGTTGTGCAGATGCGCAATCAATGTCGTGCCCAGGATAAATTTTCCATAATGACGTCACTTTTCCCATGAAGGACTGGAGCTCCTTTAAATTTGTGGAGCGAGGAAGTGCGATGATGTCTTCAGCCAGTTTTTGTGTGGGCTTAATACCTTCACAAGAAATGATATGCCCTAATTATTCTACTAACAGCTGAAAAAAAGAGAGATTTTTCAATATTTTATTTGAGGGCCTGGAACAGCTGCAGCAAGTTTCCTAACTTTTCTTCCATTGTGACCCCCATCACCACAATGTCATCTAGGTAATTTATGCAACCCAGAACATCCTGCAGCAGTTTCCCGAGGAACTGTTGAAAGACTACTGTGGCACTGGCCACTGTGAAAACTAAATGTCTGAAATGAAATAATCCTTGCAGAATGTTGACTACTAAGACTTTCTGCAATTCCTCATCCTGCAGTAGTTGTAAGCAAGCTTGACAGAGATCAACTGTAGAAAAATACCTGCCTTCTGTGAGTGCAGAGAAAAGCTCATCTGGTGTCGGGACGGGAATTGAATGGGAACTGACCATAACCTTAGTCTTAGTTTCCACAGTAACCAAAGGTGTAGTCCATTGCTTGCAGACACGAGTTCAGTGATGTCCAAGGCTGTCAGTTTATCTAGCTCATACACGGCAGCATTTCACAGGGCAAGGGACATGGATTTTGCATGGAAGAAGCGAGGGGACGCCGATATCTTTAATGTAGTGTTTGCTGTAAAGTTCTTCACTTTTCCCTGATCCCCAGAGAAAATGTCAGGATACTCCTTATTGAGGGTTTCCAAGTCCCAAAACGGTATTTATTCCAAGACCAGGTGAACCAAGTCATTGATTACAGATCCAAAAGCTGAAAAAGCAGCAAGACCAAACAGATTCTCCGCGTCGATGCTGTGAACCAAAAGCATGGTGAGGCGTAATACGGCATTTTTGTACATCGCCGTGGTTGTGAGCTATCCTTTGAGTGGAATGTGCTGTTTATTATATGGCACTAAGCGACAAGCTGTGGAGTCAAGAGGTGGGCGCCCAGCTGGAGTTACGTTTGAGTGTTTAACAGGAATGCTGAAGCACCGGTGTCAACTTGTTTGTTGCACAAAGTGAGCAAACAGTTTCTTAGGTGACACCACGATGCTGTGACAGTTCAACAGATTCACATTAATGTCCGTTAGTTCCTGTCAAGGTGTGTATTTTTCGTCCAGTGTGTGGCAGGGAGGCACGAGTTGCCCTTCCTTCTGGGATGCTTCACAGTGTACCTACCTGTTGGGGCAGTAGTCTCTGACGTGTTCGTAAACAATCTGGCCACAGTGGAAAGAAGTTCAATCAGGGGGCTAAAGCTTCTTTCCTTGGTTATGAGACGAAGCTGTAGTTTGGCAGTGTTTGCTCTCTACTGTTACCGCATTTGCTCTGTTGGCAAAGTTGAATTTATCTCCTGCATCTGACATGATGGCTGTCACCTCACTCCAGAATTTTAATAAATGGCCTGCGGGTTGTGAAACTTCGACCTCCTTATCTGGAGCTGTCTGTATGGTCGCATCTGTAATCATCTCCTCTGCATACGATTCTTTGCTTACTGGAGTTACAAAATGGCATTTCCTACTAAGTCCCTGAGGTTCAGACACTCATGTGCAGTATGACTGATCAGGCTGTTTAGGGCACTTACAAAATTCCAGATGGGTTGCAGTGACATGGAAATGTTGGTGAAAGTATCTGGTTAACAGAACATGCATTTCGTCAAAGGTCAGATTCACTGGTTCAGTGAGAAGGGTCAGTTTTTGCAAAAGCTGGTATATACTGGGTGAGGAAAAGTTATTTCACGATAGCTGGATCCGTTATCTGGAATGCGGGAAAGTGCTGCCAGAGGCATTTTCTCGTATGCTTCCCACTCTTCTGCCGTCTTGTCGTAAGGCGGAAAAGGTATTGGATTTGTAGTTGACCGCCGGGAGAGCAATGTAGACAACAAATCTTCCTGACATTTCTGTCCCTCTAACTGCTATTGTAGAAATTGCTGTAGCTTGACTTCCATTGGTATACCCGGAGTGATAGCCTGTTGTGCAGTGTCCATGGTTACATAACGAACATGGAAAATGCCCACAAATCTCACCATTTATGTTGTAATTCACGATGTAAAAAACTCTTGACAACTCCTCCAGAACAAGAGTATTTAATGAGCTCACAGGACAGTAGTTCACAATGGATACAATGTACGATGTAAGCCACCTGGAAACAGAGGTACAGTACAGTTCTACCAAGCATATTAAATAGCATGATGAGCAGGAGCAGACTGAGGATGATAGTCAGATGGTGATTGTATACATGTATGGCATGTCACAGGTGGTACTGGGAGACATTGGCTGGTTTACAACGTCTAGGTGGTAGCCCAGTGGGGGTTCTGAGGGTTCTTGTTGACTTTCTTGTTGGTGGGATTGAAATTTGTCAGTTGGAACCTTGTCCTGAAGTCAACCTTCTCTTGTACTAATCAATTACTAGTGGAATAAGTACAGAGGAGTACCCTTCCCAAAAACAATGAATTTATGAATTGGATAGCCAGATTTAGTAAAGCTTTTTAAATTGTTTGATTACGTGCGTGCTATTCAAAGTCTGAGTAACAACATCCACATCTTTGTGTTTGACATGATCTCACAGAAGCTCTTAATTCTTGGGAAGCCCAATACCACAAAAATTCCCACAGGAGGAACTCCATAGCACAGCACACGGCATTATAGACTCAGAGGCATATGTTTGTGGTGATGTAAGCACATCGTATGGCCGTCTTGTGTCACCACACGATGTCCCTGGAGCATCTCAAACGTTAAAAGAATACAAAAACCAAACATAGAAAAGTATTAAATATGTAAGTAACTCATTTCAACAAGTCCTATGTGTCACTTAACACAATTACTCAGTTGTTTAAAATGTCAAGCATTCTACCTATCCATTCCAAAATTATAAAATAACTCTATATCCTTAAAGGGTTATCATACTACCAGTGTATCATACAGGATTACTGTGTTCTCTTTGCCACTATTCTTCTATTACCAAGTGTCCTGATCTACACTGTGCTGAGTACATAGCTGTTATGTCTGGTAAAATTAATAGCATGAACAAGGTTCTTTGTGTTACCAGGCAATATTCTGCATATACAGGATAACACAGGAAAATGGGAACATTTCCACAATCCAATAAAACTAGAAATGACAAAGGAAAGAAATTGCATTCATAGTAATTGAAACCTTACAACTTTGCCATTTACGAAACATTGATGGCATTTATCATTTTTTAAAAATTATATCATTTGGATGGCATCCTCCTGTACTCATACATTCTTGAAATCTGCTGTTGAGATTCATCATTGACCACTGCAACATCTCAGCTGGGATACTGTGTATTGCATCCCGAATTCTCTGTTTTAACTCATCCAGGGTTCTTGGTCGTGTCTTGTAGACTTTGCTCTTTAGGTAGCCCCACAAGAAAAAATCACAAACAGATAAATCTGGAGATCTAGAGGGCCAAGGAATGTTACCAAATCGTGAGATCAAATGCTTGCCAAACAGTTCTTGCTCATACACCACTGACTGCTGTGCAGTTTCTGATGTCGCTCCGTCCTGTTGAAACCAGGCTTCTTGGACGTTTGAAAAGTTGTTCAAAGACAGGTGTAACGAAACTTCATAACATCTACACATAACGATATGCATTGACAGTTATTGTTCATTTGCAAAAAAATACGGTCTGATAATCCCATGTGATGAAACACCATACCATACTGTCAGTTTACTAGCGTATAAAGGGTGTTCATGAACGTCATTAGGATTAGTGTTGGCCCAGTAATGGTAGTTCTGTTTATTCGCATAACCTGTGAGTTGAAAATGTGCCTCATCTGATATCCACAACTTGTTTGGAAATTCATTGTCATTGTTTATTTTTGTTATCATTTGTTGACAGAATCCTAATTGTAATTGATAATCATTGTCCTTCAATTTTTGCACCATCTGTAGTTTGTAAAGATGAAATTTTGCATAAAGATGAAGAATTCTGTGAACACTCTCTCGGGACATTCCAACCACTGCTGCTTGCTTATGAATTGAGTGCCGTGGGTTCCATAAGACAGACTTGCATACAACATCAATGTTCACTGGAGAACACACACTTCTTGGTCGTCCTGTTGGTTTCTTTTTGTGAGGGCAGATCCAGTCTCTTCAGAGTTATTAATCCAACATTTTATCACATTTTTTGATGGACTGGCATCATGATGTCCTAAATTATAGAAACATTGAAACTTCCTCTGCACCGCTACCAAACTATCATTGTTTTTATAAAACATTTTTATGGGTAAAGCATGCTGTTGTGCATTCCACTGATCCATGATTACTGAAATGGCGGACTGTTTACTAGCTAACTGTCACTTATCCGCAGTGCTGCCACTTGCCCATGGCTGCCACTACTCATTTCAAACATTCCCGTTATTCTGTGTCATGCTGTATCTGTGAGGCTATTTTCTGCAGTAGCTAACTTTTGCAGGTTGCCTTTAGTGATGATAGTGATCCACAAAGCTTATATTAACAAATAATTTATCCAACAAGAATCCTGACAGTCACAAAGCATGTTATATGTGCAAGGGAATCTGAAGATGACATCATCTTTAGTTAAATGTAATGTATGTTCAATTGGATAATTTGATTGATAGATAAGTGTTTACCCCATTTTTCCATAATGTTTATCTGTTTCTGCTGAATATCTGCATAAGAAGTGGGTGATGCAGAACAGCATTCTTGTTGCCATCATTCTCCATGTGCTTCCTTTTTTTCATCTTATATAAATGGCACATTTAATTTTATTGAACTCCTGGCAATTTCTCCTAACAATTTGTCAAAATCCATTAGCAGTATCCATATCAGCCTTAAAGTGTATGAAGTAGGTTACATAGAGTACTAGAAATAGTTTCATGTATCATAATGATGTTCTGTCCAGTGGATCCCACTCATCCCAGGGATGTCAAAATCTATTTTCCATTTCTTGAGCTGCTTTCCAGAGTTTTTTGTTTGGAAAGGCCTTTTACGAGGTACACGACCCCAGTTGTTGAACTCATAGTTCCCAATGGAATCCAACCCCCGATCTCTATTGCATGAAGTTCCCTATGCAATGTTCACTTGGAAACTTATTGATATTGAGCTGCATTCAGTGACAGCAACAAACTCAGTTTATTTTGAAGGTGATTGTCATTGACAGAATGTGATACTTGTCTCTGGTCCATGTTGTTTAGGATCCTTTTATGACCAATATTCTTACACCGTGTTAAATGGCTACAAGACACGCATCGTTCTTTGTGGACATATTGGACACACCATGTTGGTACACTAATAAGTTGGGCAACTTCATTGAAGGCGCTGCCTTGCACGTGTTCAAACATGATAGTTTTTTTCTGGAATTCTGTCACGTTTCAACATTGACCAGTTGCACTGATTCCGCATGACTGATTGGCACGTGCATACCAGTTCAACTGCCCATGATGATGTCAGTGGTGAAGAGTCACATGACCACCTGGCACTCGTTCCGCACAATCTAAAGATCTCCATAGCGAACAGTGTGCTCCTTTAATGAGGTGACTAATATTTTGTCTCATGAGATATATATATATATATATATATATATATATATATATATATATATATATATATATATATATATATATATATATATATATATATATATATATATATATATAGTGATGAGACTTACCAAACAAAAGCGCTGGCAGGTCGATAGACACACAAACATACACACAAAATTCTAGCTTTCGCAACAAACGGTTGCTTCGTCAGGAAAGAGGGAAGGAGAGGGAAAGATGAAAGGAAGTGGGTTTTAAGGGAGAGGGTAAGGAGTCATTCCAATCCCGGGAGCGGAAAGACTTACCTTAGGGGGAAAAAAGGACGGGTATACACTCGCACACACACACATATCCATCCGCATATTCACAGACACAAGCAGACATGACATGAAAATGTCTGCTTGTGTCTGTGAATATGCGGATGGATATGTGTGTGTGTGCGAGTGTATACCCGTCCTTTTTTCCCCCTAAGGTAAGTCTTTCCGCTCCCGGGATTGGAATGACTCCTTACCCTCTCCCTTAAAACCCACTTCCTTTCATCTTTCCCTCTCCTTCCCTCTTTCCTGACGAAGCAACCGTTTGTTGCGAAAGCTAGAATTTTGTGTGTATGTTTGTGTTTGTTTGTGTGTCTATCGACCTGCCAGCGCTTTTGTTTGGTAAGTCTCATCACTTTCTTTCTTTTAGATATATTTTTTCCACGTGGAATGTTTCCCTCTGTTATATATATATATGATTGAAGCGATTTCACAGCTCTACAATAACTTTATTATTTGAGATATTTTCACAATGCTTTGCACACACATACAAAAACTCAAAAAGTTTTCTTAGGCATTCACAAATGTTCGATATGTGCCCCTTTAGTGATTCGGCAGACCACATCAAGCCGATAATCAAGTTCCTCCCACACTCGGCGCAGCATGTCCCCATCAATGAGTTCGAAAGCATCGTTGATGCGAGCTCGCAGTTCTGGCACGTTTCTTGGTAGAGGAGGTTTAAACACTGAATCTTTCACATAACCCCACAGAAAGAAATCGCATGGGGTTAAGTCTGGAGAGCGTGGAGGCCATGACATGACTTGACGATCATGATTTCCACCACGACCGATCCATCGGTTTTCCAATCTCCTGTTTAAGAAATGCCGAACATCATGATGGAAGTGCGGTGGAGCACCATCCTGTTGAAAGATGAAGTCGGCGCTGTCGGTCTCCAGTTGTGGCATGAGCCAATTTTCCAGCATGTCCAGATACACGTGTCCTGTAACGTTTTTTTTGCAGAAGAAAAAGGGGCTGTAAACTTTAAACCGTGAGATTGCACAAAACACGTTAACTTTTGGTGAATTGCGAATTTGCTGCACGAATGCGTGAGGATTCTCTACCGCCCAGATTCGCACATTGTGTCTGTTCACTTCACCATTAAGAAAAAATGTTGGTTCATCACTGAAAACAAGTTTCGCACTGAACGCATCCTCTTCCATGAGCTGTTGCAATCGCGCCGAAAATTCAAAGCGTTTGACTTTGTCATCGGGTGTCAGGGCTTGTAGTAATTGTAAACGGTAAGGCTTCTGCTTTAGCCTCTTCTGTAAGATTTTCCAAACCGTCGGCTGTGGTACGTTTAGCTCCCTGCTTGCTTTATTCGTCGACTTCCGCGGGCTACGCGTGAAACTTGCCCGCACGCGTTCAACCGTTCCTTCGCTCACTGCAGGCCGACCCGTTGATTTCCCCTTACAGAGGCATCCAGAAGCTTTAAAAAGTGCATACCATCACCAAATGGAGTTAGCAGTTGGTGGATCTTTGTTGAACTTCGTCCTGAAGTGTCGTTGCACTGTTATGACTGCCTGATGTGAGTGCATTTCAAGCACGACGTACGCTTTCTCGGCTCCTGTCGCCATTTTGTCTCACTTCGCTCTCGAGCGTTCTGGCGGCAGAAACCTGAAGTGCGGCTTCAGCCGAACAAAACTTTATGAGTTTTTCTACGTATCTGTAGTGTGTCATGACCATATGTCAATTAATGGAGCTACAGTGAATTTATGAAATCGCTTCAATCATTTGTAATAGCCCTGTGTGTGTGTGTGTGTGTGTGTGTGTGTGTGTGTGTGTGTGTGTGTGTATATATATATATATATATATATATATATATATATATATATTGGACAGTAAATCTTTGATGAGGGCTGTCCTACACTCGTACTCTCTGCTGGAAGTATCACTTTGCCACAAAGAAAAAGGATCCTAATCCTACTCCTAATGATCCAACTCCCCAAGACACTATCCAAATTGAACCCTGCCTGGAACAGTTCCGTCCTCCGTCACAGCGGGACCCACCTCCTCTTCCTCAAAATCACCCTCTCCAAACCTTCCAGGAATTTCTGACTCCCAGCCTTGTCTCTCAATCCTTCTTAAAAAACCTTAATCCTACTCCCAACATCACCACTGCTGAAGCCCAAGCTATCAGTGATCTGAAGGCTGACCGGTCCATCGTCATTCTTCCAGCGGACAAGGGTTCCACGACCGTGGTACTTGATCGTCGGGAGTATGTGACTGAGGGACTGCGTCAGCTTTCAGACAACACCACATACAAAGTTTGCCAAGGTAATCCCATTCCTGATGTCCAGGCGGAGCTTCAAGGAATCCTCAGAACCTTAGGCCCCCTACAAAACCTTTCACCTGACTCCATCAACCTCCTGACCCCACAGACACCCCGCAACCCTACCTCCTACCTTCTTCCTAAAATTCACAAACCCAATCATCCCGGCTGCCCCATTGTAACTGGTTACCAAGCCCCCACAGAACGTATCTCTGCCTATGTAGATCAACACCTTCAACCCATTACATGCAGTCTCCCATCCTTCATCAAAGACATCAACAACTTTCTTGAACGCCTGGAATCCTTACCCAATCCGTTACCCCCAGAAACCATCCTTGTAACCATTGATGCCACTTCCTTATACACAAATATCCCGCACGTCCAGGGCCTCGCTGCGATGGAGCACTTACTTTCACGCCGATCACCTGCTACCCTACCTAAAACCTCTTTCCTCATTACCTTAGCCAGCTTCATCCTGACTCACAACTTCTTCACTTTCGAAGGCCAGACATACCAACAATTGAAGGGAACAGACATGGGTACCAGGATGGCCCCCTCGTACGCCAACCTATTCATGGGTCGCTTAGAGGAAGCCTTCTTGGTTACCCAGGCCTGCCAACCCAAAGTTTGGTACAGATTTATTGATGACATCTTCATGATCTGGACTCACAGTGAAGAAGAACTCCAGAATTTCCTCTCCAACCTCAACTCCTTTGGTTCCATCAGATTCACCTGGTCCTACTCCAAATCCCATGCCACTTTCCTTGATGTTGACCTCCACCTGTCCAATGGCCAGCTTCACACGTCCGTCCACATCAAACCCACCAACAAGCAACAGTACCTCCATTACGACAGCTGCCACCTATTCCACATCAAACAGTCCCTTCCCTACAGCCTAGGTCTTCGTGGCAAACGAATCTGCTCCAGTCCGGAATCCCTGAAGCATTACACCAACAACCTGACAACAGCTTTCGCATCCCGCAACTACCCTCCCAACCTGGTACAGAAGCAAATAACCAGAGCCACTTCCTCATCCTCTCAAACCCAGAACCTCCCACAGAAGAACAACAAAAGTGCCCCACTTGTGACAGGATACTTTCCAGGACTGTATCAGACTCTGAATGTGGCTCTCCAGCAGGGATACGACTTCCTCAAATCCTGCCCTGAAATGAGATCCATCCTTCATGAAATCCTCCCCACTCCACCAAGAGTGTCTTTCCGCCGTCCACATAACCTTCGTAACCTCTTAGTTCATCCCTATGAAATCCCCAAACCACCTTCCCTACCCTCTGGCTCCTACCCTTGTAACCGCCCCCGGTGTAAAACCTGTCCCATGCACCCTCCCACCACCACCTACTCCAGTCCTGTAACCCGGAAGGTGTACACGATCAAAGGCAGAGCCACGTGTGAAAGCACCCACGTGATTTACCAACTGACCTGCCTACACTGTGATGCATTCTATGTGGGAATGACCTGCAACAAACTGTCCATTCGCATGAATGGACACAGGCAGACAGTGTTTGTTGGTAATGAGGATCACCCTGTGGCTAAACATGCCTTAGTGCACGGCCAGCACATCTTGGCACAGTGTTACACCGTCCGGGTTATCTGGATACTTCCCACCAACACCAACCTGTCCGAACTCCGGAGATGGGAACTTGCTCTTCAATATATCCTCTCTTCCCGTTACCCACCAGGCCTCAATCTCCGCGAATTTCTAGTTGCCGTCACTCATACCTCACCTGTCATTCAACATCATCTTTGCCTCTTCACTTCCGCCTCGACTGACATCTCTGCCCAAACTCTTTGTCTTTAAATATGTCTGCTTGTGTCTGTATATGTGTGTGTGTGTGTGCGAGTGTATACCCGCCCCTTTTTTTCCCCCTAAGGTAAGTCTTTCCGCTCCCGGGGTTGGAATGACTCCTAACCCTCTCCCTTAAAACCCACATCCTTTCGTCTTTCCCTCTCCTTCCCTCTTTCCTGATGAGGCAACAGTTTGTTGCGAAAGCTTGAATTTTGTGTGTGTGTTTGTGTGTCTATCGACCTGCCAGCGCTTTCGTTCGGTAAGTCACATCATCTTATATATATATATATATATATATATATATATATATATATATATATATATATATATATATATATAAAAGAAAGATGATGAGACTTACCAAACAAAAGCGCTGGCAGGTCGATAGACACACAAACAAACACAAATATACACACAAAATTCAAGCTTTCGCAACAAACTGTTGCCTCATCAGGAAAGAGGGAAGGAGAGGGAAAGACGAAAGAATGTGGGTTTTAAGGGAGAGGGTAAGGAGTCATTCCAATCCCGGGAGCGGAAAGACTTACCTTAGGGGGAAAAAAGGGACAGGTATACACTCGCACACACACACATATCCATCCACACATACAGACACAAGCAGACATATTTAAAGACCTGTGGAATGTTTCCCTCTGTTATATATATATATATATATATATATATATATATATATATACAAAGATGATGTGACTTACCGAACGAAAGTGCTGGCAGGTCGATAGATACACAAACAAACACAAACACACACACAAAATTCAAGCTTTCGCAACAAACTGTTGCCTCATCAGGAAAGAAGGGAAGGAGAGGGAAAGACGAAAGGATGTGGGTTTTAAGGGAGAGGGTAAGGAGTCATTCCAATCCCGGGAGCGGAAAGACTTACCTTAGGGGGAAAAAAGGACAGGTGTACACTCGCACACACACACATATCCATCCACACATATACAGACACAAGCAGACATATTTAAAGTTTGGGCAGAGATGTCAGTCGAGGCGGAAGTGAAGAGGCAAAGATGATGTTGAATGACAGGTGAGGTATGAGTGACGGCAACTTGAAATTCGCGGAGATTGAGGCCTGGTGGATAACGGGAAGAGAGGATATATTGAAGAGCAAGTTCCCATCTCCGGAGTTCGGATAGGTTGGTGTTGGTGGGAAGTATCCAGATAACCCGGACGGTGTAACACTGTGCCAAGATGTGCTGGCCGTGCACCAAGGCATGTTTAGCCACAGGGTGATCCTCATTACCAACAAACACTGTCTGCCTGTGTCCATTCATGCGAATGGACAGTTTGTTGCTGGTCATTCCCACATAGAATGCATCACAGTGTAGGCAGGTCAGTTGGTAAATCACGTGGGTGCTTTCACACGTGGCTCTGCCTTTGATTGTGTACACCTTCCGGGTTACAGGACTGGAGTAGGTGGTGGTGGGAGGGTGCATGGGACAGGTTTTACACCGGGGGTGGTTACAAGGATAGGAGCCAGATGGTAGGGAAGGTGGTTTGGGGATTTCGTAGGGATGAACTAACAGCTTACGAAGGTTATGTGGACGGCGGAAAGACACTCTTGGTGGAGTGGGGAGGATTTCATGAAGGATGGATCTCATTTCAGGGCAGGATTTGAGGAAGTCGTATCCCTGCTGGAGAGCCACATTCAGAGTCTGGTCCAGTCCCGGAAAGTATCCTGTCACAAGTGGGGCACTTTTGAGGTTCTTCTGTGGGGGATTCTGGGTTCGAGGGGATGAGGAAGTGGAATGTTTCCTTGAGGGAAACATTCCACGTGGGAAAAATGTATCTAAAAACAAAGATGATGTGACTTACCGAACGAAAGCGCTGGCAGGTCGATAGACACACAAACAAACACACACACAAAATTCAAGCTTTCGCAACAAACTGTTGCCTCATCAGGAAAGAGGGAAGGAGAGGGAAAGACGAAAGGATGTGGGTTTTAAGGGAGAGTGTAAGGAGTCATTCCAATCCCGGGAGTGGAAAGACTTACCTTAGGGGGAAAAAAGGACGGGTATACACTCGCACACACACACATATCCATCCGCACATACACAGACACAAGCAGTCATATTTAAAGAGCCATATATATATATATATATATATATATATATATATATATATATATATATATATATATAATTTTACCTTACATCATCAATGCATTGAATATTGTGCATTTCAACACATTCCTGTCTGCACAGTGACTGCTGCAGTCCCCAGATATAAACTTTTTTGACTTCTCTATGTGGGTCCTGCTTATAAGATGGAGGGACTGTCTGTTTCAGAAAGACTGTCATTGAGTTTAAAACCATTAATGTCAATTTTGGAACCAGATTCATCAAGCAGCCTCAGGACTTCTTCACCAGTCAAACTGTCCCTCATTTTAGGACCAACTTTTGTGATCAAGACAGCTATGGAAGCACACAACAACAACCAATGTGCAGGAACTGATCACACCTGTGCTATGTTTTTCAAATATGTTGCACTTTGTGGAAGGAGGAACATCCATTTAGCAGCTCTCCAAAATACCAAAAGAGTGAACAGTGGACTTCAAGCGATCACTGCTCAGAAATAATGCATCGTGAAGTAAAAATCAGGAAAGCCATGCTCAGAAATTCTTCAAGTGTTGACTGTTAGGGAAATCACAACGTGCCCATAATTTCTTCGGACAGTGACCAGAGTGTGGTAAATATCTTTCCTATATCTATACCAGTTGTATCTGAGAAATAATTTTCACACACACACACACACACTAATATATGTTTATATTTTAAAGTTCCTAATCTCAGGAACTACACTAGGGATTTTGATAAGGTTTCCACAAATAGTTAGCCAGATTGACAAGGAAGGTTTGTGTATATAATTAATGATGAGTAAATTGGCTCAACTAATATGAATTAACGTTCCCATCACTGTGAAAATGAAGCCACTGCTATCTGTCACTGAGTACTAGCTGAACATCCATATGTATTATTGATGTGTGGCAGTGGGTGCTTCATACCGGTGTTATATGGCAGAGGGTGTTTCGTGCCCATGTGTGGTAGAGGGTGCTTTGTACAAATGCTGTGGGGCAGAGGGTGCTTCTTACCAATTAAATGGCTGAAGGTGCTTCGTGGAATGTAGTTTGTGCTGAGCTGGCACTGGAGTGGCTATAGCTCCTGCCAGACTTTGTTGCAGTTGTACGTACCACATGTATTGATGCTGAAGTCGGGCATTTGGCAAGTGGCCATAGCTAACACCAAAGTGACACTGCAGTCAGGCATGCTGGATGGTGTGATAGCTTGCAGCTCATATCATCGCCCCAAAATGTCACACCAAATGTCAAATATGGAACAGGTAACATTTGTGCCTCCTGAGAACTTTGCGAGAGTGCACTGATTAAATCATTTAAGTTATATGGAAGAGATGATCAGTTATGTAATGATGTTTACTGAAATTTAATCATAACTCTACGCAGTGACCCATAATTAAAATTACCGCTGTACCATACAAGGCGATAGGGCTGGTGTCATATCCGTACCTGCTGCCTTACTCCTCTTTGCCATATAACAAAACTGATTTTTGAAAATAAACGTTTTGAGATGCAAATTCTGCAGTGACAGGCTTGAAAAAGACAGTTTGACAAATAAAGTATCTACATAAGGGGGGAAAAGTGAACTATTTTGCAGTGATTGTTCTTGCTCTATTAATTTTGAGATGAAAGATTTTGAGGCAGTGCTTAACCACTCACTTTCAACAAAATGTAAGTGTAACTTTTATATTAAATGTGGACTGCAGAAGTTATATTTAGAGCTCTCGGATAAAATGCAACTTTCAAGTTTGGTAGGTGTGCGAACAGTATAGGTATTAAGTACCAACAATTGTTCAATCACTACTGAATTGATCAATTACTGTATGAATTCATCAGACGATATTTGTTATGTTTTTTTGTTTTAAATGATGATCCCTGGCAGTGTTCCTGAACATTTTTACTTTCATCTAAGAAAATGAGATACCCAATAACTGATGAACTGGCACTGTATTGGTGGGAACATTTGTTAAAGGAAGCATCTTCATCATATTAAACATCATGTTTCAATGAAACTACCATTGTTAAAGATAAAAAAGAATTACAAACAATCTTTACGTTTTGGTCAGAGAGTAGGTATTGAATAACAGTGGGTCATCTAAGAACTTTCTTTACCAGCAAAGCAGATAGTGAAACATTACATCGGAAATTATGTGAAGTATTTTCTGAAGGCAACTTGTCCACAAATAATGTTGTATGCTGGGATCAGATGGACCTAATGTCAATAAAAAATGTTTAGGTTTTTAGATAGTGATGTCTGGGGGACCCAAGGCAGATAATTTATAAACATTGGAACTTCCAACATTTGTACAATGCATAATACCTGTGTAAAGCCTTGGGGTATTTATGTGAAGAAGCATCAGAATTTCTGGCCAATATGTACAGTTATTTTTATAGTTTGCTGGGGAGAATTTGAAGGAATTAAGTCTAACATTTCACGTCACAAGTTTTGAGGCATACAACCACAAGGTGGCTTACTTTAGGACCTTCAGCCAATGGGATTTTGTAACAGTGGGATGGTAGTCAATATTATTTTCTTAAGCATATACTAAAAAAAATATATAATAATAATAATAATAATAATAATAATAATAATCTGCTGCTCTTCAGTTCAAATCTTGCAATCCCACTTGACTGCCTTAGACAAACTGTCAATGAAAGTGGAACTTCATTTCATTATTTCAGTTGCAGAACTGTTCACTAACTTCACATAGTGTTTTCTAAACTGAACACCTTTGATTCAGATGTTGCATACAGACTTAGAAAATTTATTTCAAACCTTTTTGGCTCATATTTTGAGTGTTTCCACTTTGAGAAAAATTGAGAGTATTTTTCAAGTTCTTCATAATGAACACTACATTGGATAATCTACTTCCTTTGAAATGACTAGCTGTTAGAAGACAGGTAATCAAAGAGCA
Source organism: Schistocerca nitens (assembly GCF_023898315.1). Classification (NCBI taxonomy): domain Eukaryota; kingdom Metazoa; phylum Arthropoda; class Insecta; order Orthoptera; family Acrididae; genus Schistocerca; species Schistocerca nitens. The sequence goes on from NC_064617.1 coordinate 390,407,392, forward strand.
TAGTAAACTGGAAGAATGTGATAAGTTGTGGTTTCTAAAGAATGCCCAAAAACATTACATTGCAGCTTGTAACCATGTAATGAAAAAGATGGGCTTATCAAGTGTACCACTGAAAATTTTTGAGTTTATAGATGCCAGAAAAAGAATGAAGAGCAGAAGCTGCAGCCGCATAAGGTTGCAAAAATGATGCCATTCAATGTGTGGCAAGATTACTTATTAGACGAGTGGAAGGCTCTACAGTTTGGAAAAGATGACACAGCTTTATATAACAACGGTATTGACAGTTACTGACAGCAGTACTTCTCAGAGACTCATCACCCATAGAGTGAAAGTATCCAAATGTTTCAAAACAATTTTAAAGGCAGCAAAATTGTCCCTGGGTATGCTTGAATCATGAAAGTAGAAGAAACAGTGAAAGAAAGAAAGGTGGGAACCATCCACATAAATCTTGAGAAAAGAAAATCTAGTATTGTTACTTCAATTTTAGAGTTCTGTGCCTCAGTCTGTAAAAATGGAATCCTTATAGGATCATTTTGTTGTCCATCTGTCTGTCTGTCTGACTATTAAGAACCCTTTTTCTCAGGAACAAATAGACTTATCAAGTTCAAATTTATATCATGAATCAAGGTCTATGGTTGCTTGGTGATTTAAAGATTTTAAGCTTCTAAGTTAGTACAATCAAAAGATACAGCCAATTATGTCACATATTTTGAGGCTCAAAAACTCTCTCATCAAAACCTATAGCATGCTTCCTATTGACCATAATGAAATTTGTTAGGAAGCAAGATTTCACAGAGCAGGTAAAGGGAAAGATCCAAAATTTTTTGTTTGTAATTATATAACACACAAAAAAGATTGCTTTTGTCATTTGTTATCTGATTTCCAGTGTGAAATTGAAACATTCTTGAAAGTCTTGGAATCCATAGGATTGAAATCTTGTCAGTATCAATGTTGATAACAGGCAAAGAAAATCTAGTATTGTTACTTCAATTTTAGAGTTCTGTGCCTCAGTCTGTAAAAATGGAATCCTTATAGGATCATTTTGTTGTCCATCTGTCTGTCTGTATGACTATTAAGAACCCTTTTTCTCAGGAACAAATAGACTTATCAAGTTCAAATTTATATCATGAATCAAGGTCTATGGTTGCTTGGTGATTTAAAGATTTTAAGCTTCTAAGTTAGTACAATCAAAAGATACAGCCATTTATGTCACATATTTTGAGGCTCAAAAACTCTCATCAAAACCTATAGCATGCTTCCTATTGACCTAGAATCATGAAATTTGTTAGGAAGCAAGGTTTCACAGAGCAGGTAAAGGGAAAGATCCAAAATTTTTTGTTTGTAATTATATAACACACAAAAAAGATTGCTTTTGTCATTTGTTATCTGATTTCCAGTGTGAAATTGAAACATTCTTGAAAGTCTTGGAATCCATAGGATTGAAATCTTGTCAGTATCAATGTTGATAACAGGCAAAAATCATCAATATGCTTGATTCCTAAAATGATTAAACAGTCTCTATACATAACTAAGTTTGTATGGAACCCTCAGTGTGAGTCCTTGCATCTGCACAGTTTTATTTGCTACCTGTCTCAAGAAGTAGTAATCCAGATATATTTTGTTAATCTTTTTCAAGTTTTGAAGTATAGAATGTCATTTGTTGTAAAAATGTCATGTAGATTTTCTATGTGAATTAAGATTACCAATTTTCGAATTACCAAACCCTAATTACCAATGTACCTGCATATATTAACAAATTTGTATGAAGGGAAAAAAAGGCCATACCCATCTAGGATAATAAAAGGGAAATTTTCTTTGGTGTTATCTGGCCTTCTGCATAGAGGATTATCAAAAACTGAAAGAATTCATTTGTGTCGTATCTATTAATGAAGTAACCACCTTTTCAAATATTTTTTCACCTTTTTCCCAAGTACAACCGTGGCTCCTCATCCTGTATATGCCACAGTATACCATTAATAACATCACTCTGGAACCTTAGACTGTCATAACATGGCATGAATAATTAGCCCGAGAATACATTAATGAGCGCAGCCACCCAATGACGATGACAGATTCTTAACCATCTGCTAAACCAAATGCGCATGTCGAGCAACAATCAACATTACTCTCAAATGCTGGAATAGCTGAACCATCTGTGTCAGCAACAATATGACACATACTCTGCAGTGACACCAATCAAGAAGATTATAAAAAGTTTCACAAGATGTAACTAGCAAATATTCTAACATGGGTGGTACAGGATCCTCACACATCCCTGGACCTCAGAAATTTGACAACATGAACTTTCAGGAGGAATTAATCAAAAGGGAAGGGTACCAATAAGTATGAGGTACATTCAAATGAAACCTGGTCAGTGTGTCTACCTTTGCCTTACAAGTAAGGTGTCACCATGTAACTGCGGGTATGGTGGCGCCATCTGTAGTAGAGAGACTGACTCGTGCATACCATATGATGTTGCATAGCACCAGTGTGGTTTCACGCCGAAGAGAATGTGGTCTCACAAGTTATCGTCCACTACTGAACATGCAGGCTAGTAAGTAGGAACAACGAGGAGTGATTCAATTTTTTGGCAGCGGAAGGGAGTTGGAGGCCGTGAAATGTGTCAAAGGATGAAGACTGTGTCCGGTGAGTACAGTCTGAGTCATTCAAGTGGTGCAGAATGGTGCAAATGATTCCTTGATGAGCATGAGTCACTGGAAGACGATGCTCGTCCTGGGCAGGCTCATCGTGTCATCACACCAGAAATGGTTGCAGAAGTGAGTGCTTTAGTCTTGGACAGCCGCAGAATCACTATGGACGAGATCCATCAGTCACTGGGTATTAGCGTGGGCAGTGGACAACAAAGTCGAATCCAGGCCTGGATCCGACAGCAGCCTACTAGCTTCATCAAGGATGGAATAGACTGGCTAGTGTCGGCAAAGGGATAAATGTGCCAGCAGTTTTAGCAACTACTTTTGAGTATGTGTACTGTGTATAACTACATTTTTGAGCTAGTAAAATCATTACTGTTACTTTACACTATTAACCGGGTTTCATTTGAATGCTCCTTAGAGGAAAGAAGCCATAGCCAAATATTACAGGATGCTAAATTAACAGCTAAATTGATTATATACTTATTACAAATGTCACTACATGAAAACATGACATCAAAGGACATGTACAAAATGGTATCTCTGAAAAATCTCCAAAATGTGATGTCGAAGGAAATGTAAGTTGAGAAATGACAAAAAATACAATTATGTACAGAATTTGTTCATCATCTAGAACTGCAGTAATTAATATGAAGTTAATTATTAATTAATAGGAATGTTTTAGTAGAAATGTTGCAAACTGTCTCTTCACAAAAACAAATGTTTTATTAAACTTGTAAGAAATGTTATTTATGTGATGTAATTAACAAAACGAGTAAGAGATGTATCTGAAATTAACCCTTTGTCTACTAACTGCAACGTAGCTTAGAATTTTCTTTTGTGCAATTTGATTTTTAATGTCTTTCAGAGAAGGAGGTAATAATCTTTAAATCAGCATGATCATCTTTCTTTAAACAGAATTCATTACATTTAGAAAATTATATCCTCGGAGAAGTACAGTTTATTATCAAAGTCATGTAGCAAAACCAATCATGCCATGCATGAAAAGCACACACCAGATTCATTATCTTTCATAATTAATTACATAAAGGTTAACAGTTAGTCAGGTTAGAAATGAAGAAAGAAAATTATTAAGAGTCAGAGATAAATTTGTGCCACACATGTTACATAAGTAAATGTATGTTTGCACATAAATACCTCAACATTTTGTATATCTAGATGTAAACATATTTAATCTTGGGTTATTTAATTTGAAACGCTCACTTCACTTGTGAGTAATCTGCTTTGTAAAAACCCTACCCGGCAAGTAATTCATCACATGTAATTGAAGGCTTGTGGTATTGCCATTCCTCATATTTATCTGTTGATAAACAACCTGCTTTCATGTTTCTCGCAGAGGGTCGATATGGTGCATCTTGCTCTGCACAATGCTGATTGGAAGTACTGCTTGGCAGAAGAACACAAACTCCTTGGATCATGTAAAGTGATGTCAAGTTTCTCCCACATGCCACCTTTTTGCATAGGCATTGACATAGCATTATGCATTGGCATTGCCTGAGCAGAAAGAAGACAAATGGCAGAATCAGTCCAAAAGTGAAACTGCCTTTGCCCATGCTGTCGAACATGTAAATAATCACATGCAAAAAATAATTTGAAACAGTGCAACAACTCACTTATGAAAATGAATTTCTACACAAGTTTTAAAAGACGTCATGAGTTGTTATCACTCAACAGTAAGCGTGAAGTTTCTTCCTCTTCCTTTTCAAGTCAGTATTTCTGCAACTAGCATACAGTCCTACTCTTTCTCTTCTTTTCACTGTTTTTTGATCTACTGTTCAACCTGAATTTCTCCTCCACAATTGTTGCTGATTTCCAATCATGATCCTTGGCTTTCTCATTGTAGCTTAGTAAATTATGTATGTTGTTCTGCTGGTCCATGGGTAAATACTCACTTGAGAATGCAGTGTTGATCTCTGCAGATACCATAACATTTTCCATGCCAAATTGTCCTGCTATGTTGTCACCAACATACATTTGCAGTGCACAAATACCGATCTCATCTGCCTCATCAGGAATCTGTGAACATGAAATTTTAAATTGTCCATCAGTAGCAACATTGTCGATCATTACATTGGAGTAGCAGTTATCATCGTAGCTTTCTTGCATCACCAAATCAATATCCTCTTGTGTCAAATTTTGGTCAATGTCTGCATTGCACTTACATTTGGCCATGATAAATTGATCCCTCTCATTAATGTTACTGTACAGTGGAAATGAACTTGATATCAGAATTGTTTTATACACATGACCTTTGCGTATCAAGAATGGCATCATGAATGAAATTAATTGATACTGAACTTCAGCCACCTCATCTTCAGTATATTCACTGTGTTGTTTACAATCCTGAGTATGCTCACAACGTTCAGTTTTTGTCAGTCTTATAAGCTTTTTTTTCCAATCCATGGATAGCTCTTGTAAGTCACTGTGAATGTCTATTACTTTTTGATTTAACATTGTGTTTGAATCTGCTCTCAATTGCTGACTGAACTGCTGATTATCTGCTCTGTTTTTGATTATCTTCCTTCAAGAGTTGCTTAGTATCATATAGTTTTCTTTATTAAAATAATGGTCATTTGCCTTCAAATCTGCACTTAGTTTTCATAATAATTGCATTAATGCTGCCTCCCTTCGTACATTATCAAGATGATTGTTGTCAGTCACTGCAACTTGTGATCCAATGTCTAAGTACAAATTTCAACTTGCCTCCACAATTTGAATTATGTTAATTAGTCCCAATTCATTAATAAATCTATGTCAGTACAATGTTGTTTGAAAAATCAAGGTGGCACTGAGAATTCCAAATTTCCCCACTGTTAGTTGTGTGGCAATAGGGCTTTGGATCGAAGATGGTTAGAGGATGCGATGTCTTAGTCACCAGTCTCCATATACAAGTGTACTGTCAAGGCTGGTGTTTCATATCAATAGCTGCTGCTTCACTCCTTTATGTACTTCCTTTTTGATAACAATTATTAGTGGATCACACGCTATATGGTGTATTACCAAAGTTGTTATTAGTTTCAAAACAATTTTAACTACAGTCAGTTTTAGCAACATCCCATATGCCACAATACAACATTTAATCGCTTCACACTGAAACCTTAAGAGTTTCGAAACGTAGCATGTATAATTAGCCCAAGAATACATTAATGAACACAGCTACCAAACAACAATGACAGACTCTGACCACCTCACTATACAGTGCTACGGCATGCACATGCAAGAAGCACCAGTCACTAGATCAGAAAGTATTGGCAGTGGGTAAAGATTAAAATACCGTATATGGCTAAACTGGTGGTAGCTGCAGTAATATAACACATACTCTGTAGTGATAGTAATCAATAATCTCACAAAAAATTTTACAAGATAATAGCAAACATTATCACGTGGGAGGATGTGGCATCCTTACAGCCAGACAAGATGTCCAGCCATAGATACTTTGCTACCCTTGCAAAGCTGGGGTGGGTCTCTCTCTCTCTCTCTCTCTCTCTCTCTCTCTCTCTCTCTCTCTCTGTGTGTGTGTGTGTGTGTGTGTGTGTGTGTGTGTGTTTGTGGTTACTTAGTGCTACTGGACTTCTATTTTCTATTACTTTTTCACAACGTTATGTTGCAAGAATGATCTTTTAGGATTTGCATATCTTTTCATAGCTTTAAGAATTGTAACATGGTGTAGAAAAAGAAAAAAAAAGACAGTGGTGCAGTGGTTATCATAGAAATTGGCATTTGTTTCAGGCAGGTGTGTGAAACAGTGACATGGTTGTTTTCTGAATCAATGATTTATTACTACATTCAGATTATCAGTAAAGCATGGTGGCCTAATGACAAACTCATTGCTCCTTCTTCACCAAAAACAGAAGAGCAAAAACTGGAAACAAGGTAGGTGATCCCTGTTTCTCTGAATGAAGATTTGTCCAGATTTCTGCTAATAACATAATCCAAATTAGGCTAGTAGAAGAATTTGAAACAGATAATGAGTTTTGAAGTTTTTTTTTACATTGTTGAAGCCTATTAAGATTTGTGCTGAAGTTTTTTGATTACTGATTTGGTGTCTCGCAGCTTCATTTTATTCATTTAAATAAGAAACTCATGACTATAGAAAATGGTGCAAAATATTATTTGTATTGAATTGCTTTTCATTTTATTCTTGCTGACAGTGAAGCATAGTTGTTTTTTAAGTAATTGGTATTTATTTTTCTAATTCTCATAAGTCATGAATTTCAGTCTGAAGGAAAATTAAATCCCAACAAAGACATGAATAAACACAGTATTACCAAGCGAGGTGGTGCAGTGGTTAGCACACTGGACTCGCATTCGGGAGGACGACGGTTCCATCCCACATCCGGCCATCCTGATTTAGGTTTTCCGTGATTTCCCTAAATCACTTCAAGCAAATGCTGGGATGGTTCCTTTGAAAGGGCACGGCTGACTTCCTTCCCCATCCTTCCCTAATCTGATGAGACCGATGACCTCGCAGTTTGGTCTCTTTCCCCCCAAATCAACCCAACCTAAACACGTTATTAGATCAGAAACAGAAGAGATGTTCAGATAAAAAGACATGTGTTGCAGTTTAACCAATATGCATTTCTACAGTTATACCTAATCAGCTGGAAAGCCTCTCTTTAGGTAAGTGTTCTTAAAGAAAAGCACTGATGATTTTTTACAGCTGTAAGCAAGGTGGTCAGCAAATTGTGTTACATCTTGTATTGGTTTACAGTTGTTGCTTGCCATGTATCTGAACAGCTACGTAAAAGAGACCTTCCACCTGATCATGATGTAGCTGTTGAAACCCATGACATACTGTAATATTTTTGTTCAAATTAGCAGCCACAATAATCAAAATACAGTGTTGCAGGTCCTCCACTTGCGCCCAAAGGTGTATTGATAAGAAATATAACTGAATTAAAACTAACAGAAATAGTGCAAGCACTGGACAAGGTTGGTGTTGGGAAGGAAAGTGTCTCTGGCATTGCTGATTGAATCATCCTGACAGTCGCTTAAAATGATTTAGAGATACAAAAGAAAACGTTAGGATTGACATGTGTGATTTGAACTGAAGGCCCATAGAATAAGAGCTGTGTATGTCAAATACAATTACCCTTGAAATTCATTAGCCCATTGTATGTTGCGAGCAAACTAGTTGTATTAGACGGCATAGACTGCAAACTGTTAGAAAAATGATTGTTTTAGACTTTCCACAATTCAATTTTATAACTAGCTATTTGCATAACAATGTTATTGCAAGAGATGTACCATGGGATTTGAATGATGATGCATCTGGATCAGACAAAGCATTTTGTTATTTCTTTTTCATCTCAAATTTGATATTCTATTTTATGTATCATAAAAAGAGCCATTTGTTGTGGAGTAAAAAATAAAATTGTCTCTGTCATGGAAATGCAAGGGAATGCTGAAAAATAACGCCTCCGAATTTTTATTTAAAAAGGCTTAAAGCTTTATAAATACAACAAACTTTATTAACTTTTTACACCTTCGTTCTTCATGTCTACATATTTGCAGCCCTCTGCCACTAGAGGGCTTCAACTTGTAGCTTGTAACATGGCAGTGTGTAACAGTGTCAGTATGTGAAAAACAGCGGGCTGTAATCAAGTTTCAAGTTTGAAAAGTTTGTCCACACATGAAGCACCTCTCCTTCAGCATGACAATACCAGACAATACACAAGCACTGCAACATCCTGAACAATCTGACACCTTGGGTTCACTGTCATCAATCATCATTCATGCAGTTCCAACTTTGACCCATCCAATTCGCATCTGTTTCCAAAAGTTAAGTGATGCCTTTGAGGACTTTACTTTGATAGTGATTAAGCAGTGCAAGCAGAGGTGAGCTTGCAGCTCCATCAACAAAGTCAAACATTATGGATCATGGTATCAACAAACTGTCTCTTGTTGTGACAATGTGTTCATCACCATGGTGACTGTGTTGAGAAATAAATATGTAGGCTGGAAGAATAAAGGTATAAAGTTAGTTTTATTTAAATGTTTTAAGAGTTTTCACATAAAAAATTCAGAGGAAGTACTTTTCAGCATATCTTTATAATTTCTGCAGTGCCAGTCATAAAAAGCAATAAATGCAACACATCAAGTTGCTACATGTGGCAGCAATAGTGTGTGGTAACATACTTAACTATTTTCTTATGTTAGATCTGCAGCACGGGAGGAGCTCTTGAACAATATTCCAGATTTCCTTAGTACGTTAGTTGGGCAACAGTGTGCACAAAGAGGAATGTCAAGAGTTTTTGAAGCACTGCAGGACCAGCGGCTCAACAAAAAACTCTTTTACGTATGTAATCCTTTGTTTTCATATTTTTTCATTTACTTATCACTGTTCATATTTAATTCTCAATTCAGACAGTATTCTCCCATATATGGTAAAATTACATAATATATATGTAACAGAAATTTGGTAGGAATGAAACAAGATGATGAAAGGGCAGCAAGGAGAGACGAGAGACAAGAAATTATTGAATGATTAAGAAGACAGATCTCTTACTTTCATTTTTTATGTTAAGTATGAGCCATATTTGAAAAGAAAGAGCCATTAGCTTATATTTAAATATAGACAGCTGAACAAATTTGCACAGTTGAAGTGCCATCTATTTGTTTTTCCAGAGCCACAGAAGTTTATTGTTTTGATTCAGTAGTTGTTTTAACTGAGGATGAAAGCAGACAAAATTGGCTTCAAAAATCATTGTTCCCATGAGCTGTACATGCTGTAATGTGATTTTTGGTGTGAAAAAGATTTATAGGTGCTCTCATTCATTAGTTGTTGTGCCTAGTTTATGAACTTACAGTAATGAGTTAGACAATAGTGTTGAAGATGACAAATGTTCATGGTGAAGAGCAGAGTGTCAGGCCCCATATCCTAAACAAAAATGTCATGCAATGGACAGAAGAATACACTCTGCTAAACAATTGACAATCGCTGCTCTGGAAGATGAATTTATTCATTGTGGATGCACCACTATTTGCACAGTTGTTATGTAACAGATTTGATATTGCAAGTTGTGTACCAAAAATTTGTACATTATCTCTCTCTCTCTCTCTCTCTCTCTCTCTCTCTCTCTCTCTCTTTAACTAACTAACTATTGAAAATCTTGTTAGTGACATTAATATCAGCTTATTTTTGTGTCTGATTAGTACTTTTCTTTTTAGTCTGTGGCTCTTCTATAACAGCTAGTATTTTATGACCAAACCACCTAATTTATTTTATAAATTTTACTTTCTTGTAAAGTGAGTGTCATCTGTTTTTCAGGACATTTTTGAGGTTGTTGTGCATGAACTATGCCCAGAGTGGAAGCAACAGTAACATATGTGGAGCCCAAAAGAGAGATGAAGTTTTAAAACATTTTATTTACATTCCTATGTGCCATGACAGGGATTTTATGTGTATTTATGTCTAGATAGTGGAAAAGATATTTTTATTATACAAATAATTTATTGAACTATGCTGCCAAAGAACACTAGTGAGTGTTTTATGTACAATAAATTATTATTGTTACATTTATTGAATGTTAATATTATGTGTGTTTTCTTTGTTATTGAAAACTGTGAATGCTTATCCCAGTTATCAGCAGTTGTCATCATCACCATCCTCATCAGAAAAATGTGAGCCTACCTGTCTATCTTGTGACAACTGTTTAATGTATATTTACTTTAGAGAAAAGTGTAAATTGGAGAGGATCGTTTAGGTTAACAAATGTTAGGAAAAAGACAAGAGCAACAGTTCTTTGGACCTTTTTGCGGTTTGGTGTATTATTGTTTAGTTTTTTCCCCTCATTTGTTGAAGAGCTGTGCCTATCAGCTGCCAGGCACTGTGACAAAATTAGACTTTGTTATGCTGTATGGTGTATAGTGGACAAGTTTTCATTCAGTGACTTCTTCACTGTGTTTCAAAGATCCCAGCAAGGAGGAGAACCTTCAGGTATGTGAAACGAGCCAAGGTATATGTTAACACGAGACAGACATCATATAAATGCAATCTGTGTTCAATAAACAATGGCTATACTGCTTAATGCTGTTCACTTCTACGCCGTTTAAATTTATACAGGTTGTTTCTGTAAGAACATGCAAAAATTTAACAGATCATAGAGGATGCTCCATTGAACAGTTTGAGGTACCTTGGCTTGGAGAACCCAGCTTAAGGAGATAATAGGAGTAAAATCACATTACTGTGTACTTTTTTATTACATTAGTTACATTTAACTGTAAATACCACCATTGACACAATGAATGTTCCATGTGTACTGTATCTTACAAAATGTGCTGAAACGGGCGGCCCTCAACCTGATTCATCCTCCTCTTCAAAATCTGATGTGCGAGTGGTTCTCATGTTGCCAGATCCCTCGTATTTTCTTTCCAATGAATCAGTCTCCTGCATTCATTGCTGGGAGAAATAAACACTCGTTGTAATGGATGATGCCTGTTAGGAAATCGTTCCCTGTACAGCCTTTCATCACCAAGAGCATTGCAACGTACTTCCCCATACACAAGGTGTAGGTCAGTGAGTTCTGCGAAATTGTACTGGTACTGATGCAACATATTGTACTGTACATCTCTCAATAGCACTGAGTAATGAATGGGTCTGTTGTTGATTCATAGCATGTTCTGTAATGGGACATTGTAAATACGATACAGCAGAGCCACCTTATGGACAAGTAAAGTGTACAAAAATCAGGCTTGTCCTCCTTGTTTCCTTGCAGGAAATACTGATTGTGCATGTAAATAAACATCACAGTACTTCTAAACGTGTATGCATGTTAATTGTAAATAAGTAGGAAAACAGTAATGCTAGACAAAGTAGTAGACAAGTTTGCTTCCATATCTCTTTAAGCTGGTTGCTCCAACCCCAGGTTCCCTACCTCAAATTGTTCAGTGGAGCATTCTCTATGCCCTGTTATATTTTTGCACCTTCTTACAGAAACACCCTGTAGAAAGAAAGCTGCTACTTTGGAAAAAGCTGCTGCCTCCTCAGTTATGCCATACATGGTGTAACTAAAGTCCCTTTACAGACTTTGAGGACATAAAGTGTGGACCAAGATGGTTACATTTAGCACAGGAACTCATGTCCAGAAACATAATGTTTTCCCTACTACATGCAAAATATTACAACACATGTTGCTCTCTGACTCCTGCTGCTTGTTGCGAGGGCCCACTTACAAGTACGGCTCAATGCCATGGCCACTGTTATCAACAGTTATGGTACCTCCATACCATGTTCCAGTACACATGATTACCCTTGTCCTCCAGCATCCATTGCAGCCATAACCAGTGCGAGAAACTCTTTCTCAGATGCCACATGGGGCTCATAAACCAACAATTTCATGTGACCCCACAGGTAGTAGACTAGCAGCTTCGAGTCCGGACGACATGCAGACCAAGCAATTGGGCCATGTGACCTATCCACTGTTGCCCATATCATTTGTTCAGAAGATCTTGGACTGCACATGATAAATGAGGTGGCATGCCATTGTGCTGGAACAACACCTTTTTATGCACTTGCAGTGGTGCATCTTCCAAAAGCCCATGCAGTACACCACCCAGGAATTTCAAGTATGCTGCACCCATGAGATGTTGCGGAAGAAGGTATGACCCAATCAGACATTCATCCAAGAACCCTACCCAGATGTTCAGAATGTATCATACCTGAAACCCATGGGGGTGCGCAGCATGCAAGTTTTTATCAGCGTACACCTAGCTGCTGTGGGAATTGACGGTACCTTCCCTGGTGAACTTGGCTTCCTCTGTGCAAAGGATCCATCATGGGAAGTTGGACTTGTCCATGCAAAGGCACAAGAACCACATGCAGAATTGGCCTCGTGACGTAAAGTCCTGTGGCTGCATTGTCTATACCTTCTGGGGGTGGTACGGGTGTAGCTGCTGCTCATGCAGAACACGTCAGACAATTTGGTGATCCATATTTAGTTAGGTTTCTGGTACTTATCGTCATGTCTTCTTCAACTTCATGGAGTACAGCCTTGTCAAACTTGGGTGTGCAGCACCACTATGGAGCAAGACTGTCAGTCTTGCTGGTGGTGAAGTGCCTGTTTCCAAGGACTGCTGGTACAGCATAGCAAAGGAGGGAGTGTGAAGCTGTCTTGCAATGTGGAAATCACACCACATGCAGCTGACGAGCAGCCTCACATTGAACCGAGGTTTTCTGTTCAGTAACATTATGTTGGCGTATAGTGCACGCCTTTCTGCCCAGGAGTCAAGGAAGTGCGACCCAAATACAGGTTGGATTTTTGCCTAGTATTAACTGAGTGAAAGATGCTAATTCTTGGAAATAAAGGGTACATGCAGCTTGCATTCTGTACTGTACAGTAATCAGTGCTTTATTTCTAAAAACAAGTTTGAGGGTACTCCGACATTGGATATAATGCAGCGAAAAATGGGATACCACCCGTCTGCTTTTAGCCTTGATGTCATCAACATGTCGAACTACAGTTGACTTTGCAGCTCAAATGAAGCAGGCGATACCGAGAAACACCCAAACATACAAGAGAATGTGTTATCGAACACCAGTTTACATAACCTCAAATGAAGCATGTGATTCCCATCAACCCCTGAACAATAAAAGAAAATGGTATCATACACTTCAACTGGCCTATAATACACCTCAAATGAAACAGGTGAGTCCAATCAACCCTCCTACATACAAAACAATACAAGGAAATATTACCGAACACATATTTTAACCTATATAACACCACTAAAAGACACAATACAACAAAAACCATCCACACCTATCATCAACAACTATAGAAACTACACTAAAAAAATCTTTTGTAACCTTGTTTGGCTCCCGAAATGGCATAAAGATCAACAAAACAAAGACAGCAATGAATCATGAAGGATCATGGTAGCGGGACCGTAGAGACATCTACCGATAGCTCGGTGTTTGAGCGTATGCATATCCGTTTAGCACTACCATCTCCCACTATTAGCGGGCGAGGGCACTACATGTTTGTCGAACTGGCTGCCAGCAATTCAGTTGTTGAGAACGGTTGCCACAGCTTTGAAATGCTTGAAACAGTCAATGACATCACTTTTCCCACCAAAAACTGCACTGGCATCGTTCGTATTGCAATTACCAACACGAAAAAATGAAATAAAATAGTTACTTCCGTGAAATAAATCTTTAGCACACTTCAAAGTTCTCAACGTAAAAAAAAAAATTACTTTGTCAACGAAAAAATTTAGGGGTACACATCCCCCAGAAAAACAGCACTGACAGTAATACAGATCACAACCCCAACTGCAGGTACAAACCTCTGTGGGCAGATCACAAACTCAACTGGATGATATGTACACAAACCTGTAGTGGGGGGAACGGAATATCAGGTTATTGGTGAATGATATACATAATATCCTAGTGGCACTGAAAATGCAGGAGATTTGAATGTGTGTTGTGGTATTTTGTGTAGAGAGAAAATGATACATTTCTGGACATCGGTTCCTATGCTAAACTTAACCGTCTTGGTCTCCACTACAAGTCCTCAATGTTCATAAAAGGAATTTAGCTAAACCCTGCATAGCTGGTTATTATGTGCTGCCAGTAACTTAATATTTATTTAATAACAATGGTATTGTAGAAAGAAAACGTGTTGTCACATCTGTGAATTGAATGCTGACCCCTTATTTACTGTATATTAGTACTTGGCATGCAGCTTTACAACAAACGCTGCTGCTTGCCATGTAGATGACATCACTTCTCAGCCCTTAAAATTGGATATTCACGTAATTTGTAGAATGAGTGGCTAATGAGTTTTTTTATTTTATTTTATTTATTTATTTATTTATTTTTTTTTTTTTTGCATTGATAGGATTTCCCAGTTTATTGCTTTATGTTAGACAGCAGCTTTTTGAAAATTCCTCAGGTTTTCATGCGAGTGCTGTCATGCAGAAGGTGTTGAATACCCAAGAGATATTCAAAATTTTCCTGTTTCAAGAAAACTTAAAATCAAATGGGAGCTTTTTGAATACCTTCTCACCAGAGTACATAACTCCATTTTGAACTCTAGACAAGGAGGCAACATCTACAAGAAAATTATTTTGGTGTCTTGTATTGTGAGTGTGTGAATCAGAGTTCATCCTAAACTGATTTTTATCATCAGCAACAAAAACAATTAAGGAATAAATTTATTGGTAAGTGAATTAAGAATTTCAAGATCCTTGAAAAGGCTTTTGCAAGATGTATGGTTATCTGCATTACACAGCATTCTTTGTTAACATCAAGTGCACTCACCCAGGAAATAATTCAGTAAAAGGCAGCCCGAGCGGCTGACTAGTGGGATTAAGGATATCATGTTAAACAAAGTGGCAGTTATATGAAAATGTTAGAAGTAGTCATAAGTGAGCGACAGTAGCCCATTACACACAATACTGTAAGGTGCTTAAAAATGTTATTAGAAAGGCAAAGAGTTTGTGGTATGCAAATAGAATAGCTAATTCACATGGCAAAATTAAAGCTATATGGTCAATTGTGAAGGAGGTATCTGGTCAGTAGCACTAGGTCGACGGTATAAAGTCATTACGCAGTAAAAATGTTTCTGTTACTGATAAGTCAAATATATGTACAGTATTTTACAATCACGTTCTGAACATTGCTGCTGAATTAAATAAAAACTTAGTTTCTGCAGGGAATCATTTAACTCCCTTGGAAAATGCCCCTCCTAGACTGATATCTGAAATACTCCTCTGTAATACTGACAAGGGGGGAGACTGAATCAATAATTAAATCACTGAAGATTAAGGACTCAAATGATATGATGGAGTATCTAGCAGAATATTTAAGTACTGCACTGCAGATGTTAATCATGTACTTAGTCACACTTTTAATTTTTCCTTTAGGAATGGTCAGTTTTCTGAATGATTAACGCATCACAGGGGTGCAGAACTATATGGGGAGAGTCAGTGGTGCACCGAAAAAATCTGCAGCATTTATTCTAGTGTTTAGTACTCAAGAATTACCTGAACACATCCTTGCAGGCGATGTCCGTCCTAAGGTTCACCTGTTTGGTCCTAACCGAATGCGATGCTTCAAATGTCAAAGATCTGGGCGTACCCCAATGGGATGGCTATGTGTGGAAATTGTGGAGGCTAAGCTCACGAATCAGGCAATTCTTGTACACTTCCTCTGACATGTATGAACTGCTCTGGGGATCACCCAATATGGAGCTGAAAGTGTGAGGTTTACGATGAGGTAAGGAAAATTAAGGAGCTGAAAGTCATGAGATGCATACCCTACGGTGAAGCTGAAAAAGCTTTTAAAGCTGTGCAGTATCCAGTTTTTGCTGCTTCTTTTGCTTCGGCTCTTAACCCTTTTAGTGCCAAAAACGATCTAATCGGATCGCGCGAAAAGTGCCACTTACGATCTAATCGTACTGCCGTTTTCACGCACTTTTCTTTCAAACTAAAGGCCCGTCCACACGCAACGATCTGTCTGCACACATCACATCTGCGCAGACAGATCGTTGCGTGTGGACAGAAGATTTGCACCAACCTGAGGTGTGTGCAAACCTGGAGGTTGGAGTTGGAGGTTTGAGCGAAACCTCTCAAATCTGTGGGTTCAAACCACTTCTGCGCAGACAAGTTGGAGCGTGTGGGCAGGAGATCGTCGCAAATCTGGCGCGAAACAGCTGTTTGCTCAGTCTAGTGTTTGAATTTGTGCGCACAGGGCATTAAAATGGCTGATAACTCGTCAGTGTTCTCGAGAGTTTGTTAGTGAATTCATTGAAATATATACACTCCTGGAAATTGAAATAAGAACACCGTGAAATCATTGTCCCAGGAAGGGGAAACTTTATTGACACATTCCTGGGGTCAGATACATCACATGATCACACTGACAGAACCACAGGCACATAGACACAGGCAACAGAGCATGCACAATGTCGGCACTAGTACAGTGTATATCCACCTTTCGCAGCAATGCAGGCTGCTATTCTCCCATGGAGACGATCGTAGAGATGCTGGATGTAGTCCTGTGGAACGGCTTGCCATGCCATTTCCACCTGGCGCCTCAGTTGGACCAGCGTTCGTGCTGGACGTGCAGACCGCGTGAGACGACGCTTCATCCAGTCCCAAACATGCTCAATGGGGGACAGATCCGGAGATCTTGCTGGCCAGGGTAGTTGACTTACACCTTCTAGAGCACGTTGGGTGGCACGGGATACATGCGGACGTGCATTGTCCTGTTGGAACAGCAAGTTCCCTTGCCGGTCTAGGAATGGTAGAACGATGGGTTCGATGATGGTTTGGATGTACCGTGCACTATTCAGTGTCCCCTCGACGATCACAGTGGTGTACGGCCAGTGTAGGAGATCGCTCCCCACACCATGATGCCGGGTGTTGGCCCTGTGTGCCTCGGTCGTATGCAGTCCTGATTGTGGCGCTCACCTGCACGGCGCCAAACACGCATACGACCATCATTGGCACCAAGGCAGAAGCGACTCTCATCACGTCTCCATTCGTCCCTCCATTCACGCCTGTCGCGACACCACTGGAGGCGGGCTGCACGATGTTGGGGCGTGAGCGGAAGACGGCCTAACGGTGTGCGGGACCGTAGCCCAGCTTCATGGAGACGGTTGCGAATGGTCCTCGCCGATACCCCAGGAGCAACAGTGTCCCTAATTTGCTGGGAAGTGGCAGTGCGGTCCCCTACGGCACTGCGTAGGATCCTACGGTCTTGGCGTGCATCCGTGCGTCGCTGCGGTCCGGTCCCAGGTCGACGGGCACGTGCATCTTCCGCCGACCACTGGCGACAACATCGATGTACTGTGGAGACCTCACGCCCCACGTGTTGAGCAATTCGGCGGTACGTCCACCCGGCCTCCCGCATGCCCACTATACGCCCTCGCTCAAAGTCCGTCAACTGCACATACGGTTCACGTCCACGCTGTCGTGGCATGCTACCAGTGTTAAAGACTGCGATGGAGCTCCGTATGCCACGGCAAACTGGCTGACACTGACGGCGGCGGTGCACAAATGCTGCGCAGCTAGCGCCATTCGACGGCCAACACCGCGGTTCCTGGTGTGTCCGCTGTGCCGTGCGTGTGATCATTGCTTGTACAGCCCTCTCGCAGTGTCCGGAGCACGTATGGTGGGTCTGACACACCGGTGTCAATGTGTTCTTTTTTCCATTTCCAGGAGTGTAGAAACCACCCATGTTTGTGGAAGATTAAAAGTAAAGAATATAGTGACCGAGACAAAAAGACAGCACCATACAATGCTCTAATTGAAAAATTGCGGGCAGTTGATGCCTCGGCAAACAGAGAAACAGTAATAAAAAAAATAAATTCGTTGCGAACTGTTTACCAAAAAGAGTTATCCAAAGTTCAGAAATCTAGATCATCTGGTGTAGGAGTAGATCAAGTATACCAGCCAACGTTATAGTATTTTCATCTGCTTGGCTTTCTTAAGGTTCGCTCTGCAAATCTCGCAGTAAATTTACGCGAGAAAACTGCTTTCGCTTTAGCAGCCACTGTCTACACCATTTTGACCGCTTTCTCTGTTTCCTGCGGTTGGTCTGAATGTTTTTTTGCAACACAAGTTGCGAACACAGACCACAACAGAACTTCCTCCATTTCTATATTTCAAAATAACTGAATTAAATTTTTGACGTTTACGGGGAGCGTAGTCGCTTGCCACTGATATCTTTTCTACACCGACACTAGTACTAGATTGAGGTTTGTGTCGCGTGAACACACTACATTTGCAGCGATCTTTTGCATGCCGATGTCTGCGTAGACAGATCGTTGCGTGTGGACCGGGCTTTAGGCACAGATCGTGGTATATCGATGTCGTGAAGACAAACGAAGGTTGAAAGATAGTCGTCAAGAACGTCGTTCGATTGTCGATGCAAATAATCGATATTTTCGAATTCCAAACACAAGGTTGTTTTTCGTTCGTTTCGAGGGTACTATGGTGCCGCCAAGGCGTTTGAGTGCGATGTATACCTTGGAAAGTAGTGAAAGTGAGAACGATTTTGCATGTTTTTCGGACAGTGGATCGATCTATGAGTGATCTAGTGGTGATATCATGAGAGTCATCAATAGCCGAATCTGCACCCACCAGCGACGAAGACGATGTTGAAGAATTGACTGCAGCCAGCGACACATTTGCTGAAATTAGAACTGATGAGTTGGACGATCCTGATCCTTACCGCTTCACGTTTTCGGGATTACTACGCCCCAAACGTGTACCAATAAATGCTACGCCAATTGATTTTTTAAACTTTTGTTTTTCAGTGCAACTGTTTACGATAATGGCAACGGAAACAAACAGATATGCTCGTCAAATTCTCGAAGAAAACGTAAACTTATCAGTGAACTCTCGTGTGAGAAAGTGGTATCCCACCTCACTGTCAGAAATGAGGGCTTTTGTGGCAATAATACTAAATATGGGACTCGTAAAGAAACCGACAATTTTTAATTACTGGTTCACAGACGAAAATATGGCAACTGCATGGTTTTCCCAAATGTCTCCGCGAAGTAGATTTCAGTTGCTCCTAAAATTTTTCCACTGACAGACAATACAAAATTGCACCCTCCTGGGCATCCAGCGTATGACCCCACTGCAAAGTTTGATATTATGCTGAACATTGCCAATAATGTGTTTCGTCACCATTATACGCATCATCACATAAACCATATACCGTTGCCCACCATGTGAAGGCTACTAGGCTGTTGCCTCAACCAAAGCAACCAACTCCTCCCTTAAGTAAGGAAAAACATCCTTCAAAAAGTAGTTCAAAATCGAAGAAAGTGGCAGTTAAACCTAGAGATCGATGAGCTCGCTTCCTCTCAGATTGGGACTATGCTCTTGAGAATATGGGCTTCCAGTTGGAGGAACCGGAGAGTCAGGAACTGGCTAATGCTCCCCCTGACCTCCAGGATAAATCACCACCTCTGAGGGAGAAACACAAGATCAACCATTGCTAATCAATGATTCCATAGGGACTTCTTTGTTGCATTGGAATTTAAATGGATATCGATCACATTTGGAAGAATTACAGCTCTTGTTCCAGGAAAATCTGTTCTGCGTCTGCATGCAAGAAACTTGTTTTAAAGCTGCCGACACACCTGCATTATGGGGTCACTACACGTACCGGAAGGACGATGTTGCTGGAGACAGGGCTAAAGGTGAAGTGACGTGATTGTTTTCGTTGATGACAGATGCCACTCCTCCCCTGTCCCTCTTACCACTGCCATACAAGCAGTTGCCATGAAAGTTCTAGCACCATTTAACATCGCAGTGTGTTCTTTATATCTTCCACCTCGTGATGCTTAGGATGCAGACGCACTGACAGAACCCTTCCGGGCACTCATATGTCCTTTCCTCCATGTGGGTGACTTCAGTCCACACTGTATGCTTTGGGGCTCAGCTACCACTTGCTCCAAGTGTCGAATGATCGAGCTACTCATCCATTCTGAGAATATCTGCCTTTTGAACACAGGTCAGATGACACACTTTTCCACAGATACAGGGTCTCTTTCAGCCATTGACGTTTGTTTTTGCTCCCCAGCTATTGCAGGCTCAGTTCAGTGGGAAGTGGCTACAGATTTACATTCTAGTGAACTCTCCTCAGTATGGATCCATCTGTCGACTTGGACTGTGATCGACAGGAGACCACAAAGATGGATGATTCACAGGGCAAATTGGTTGCAGTACAGTCGACAGTCTATTTTTTAACAAAAGGAATTGCAGAGGAGACGGTGGCCCAAATCACTTACGAGATCCAACGGGCTGTAGCAGAGTCCATCCCCCAGTCAAGTAACCACCTCAGACAATGGGCTGTACCTTGGTGGAATGACGACTGTCACTTGGCAATCAGAGTGAGATGAACAGCTCTGCAGAACTTCAAACAACATCCAACTACAGAAAAACTTCATGCCTTCTGATTTGCGAGAGCACATGCGAGGTGAGTGATAAATGAATGGAAGATGGATTCCTGGAAGGAATTCATGACTTCCATTAATTGGTCCACTTCCACTGCGCAAATTTGGGAATCAATAAGGCAGATTTCAGGCAAGAACAGTGCATGTCCTTTTATGGCCTTGTCAGGAAATGGGGTCTTGGTGGACATGTCTGAAATCATGGCTCAGGTTTTAGTTAAAACACTTCTTTACAGTCACTGCATCATTGAGACAAGCTCCTGCATTTCAGGTGTTCCTTTGGACTGAAGAGATAAGGAAGCTCCATTCCTTCTCTTGTAATGAGGAAGTCTACAACCTTTCATTCTCCATTTGGAAATTGGAACCTGTCCGTGGCCAGAGCCACTGCTCCAGGAACTGATGAGATTCATTATGCCATGCTTCATCATCTGTGCCTTGAAGCTGAAGGACAGCTCCTCCCCCGTTTCAATTGTATGTGGTTTGATGGAAAGAATGCCACGACTTGGAAGGAGGCAATATAAATTCCATTATGGAAACCAAACAAGAAACATAGTACAGCTAACAATTACTAGAGTGTAGCCCTTAATAGTTGTAAGGGTAAGACTCTTAAACACATGGCCAACTACTGCCTGTCTGGCGCTCGAATCCCGAAGTCACCTGCGCTGCTCCCAGTGCGGTTTCAGGTGCTACCGTCCCAATCCTGATGACTTAATTCTACTGGAGACAGCGATACAGGAGTCCTTCTTACGCCGAAACCATATGGTTTGTGTGTTTTTTGACATAAAAAAGCAATAACACTATTTGGGGGTACAACATCCTTCACCAACTTCATGAATTGGGACTATGTGGACATCTGCCAATTTTTACCCAATCATTTCTGGGAGACTGGAGTCGGTGATGCATTGTCTGACTGCTTTGTTCAAGAGAATGGGGTCCCCCAGGGCAGTGTACTCAGTGTCACATTGTTTGCCATTGCCGGCCGAGGTGGCCGAGCGGTTCTAGGCGCTACAGTCTGGAACCACGTGACAGCTACGGTCGCAGGTTCGAATCCTGCCTCGGGCATGAATGTGTGTGATGTCCTTAGGTTAGTTAGGTTTAAGTAGTTCTAGGGGACCGATGACCTCAGAAGTTAAGTCCCATAGTGCTCAGAGCCATTTGAACCATTCGTTTGCCATTGCTATTAATGATATTCCTCTGCAGTCAGGAGCTCTGTAAAATGTTTTTGTTTGTGGATGACTTCGCTATCTTCTACTCTTCCTCCAATCTTACAATGACGACGAGGCAGCAACAGCTGAACATTAGGAGGCTGGAAACCTGGACCAGGACAACTGGTTTTCAGTTCTCATCAGAGAAGACTACATGTGTCGATTTTAACTGTGCTGTTGCAGTTTTAATCAACTAGTGCTCACAATGGCAGACAATACTTTACGTTTTAAGGGACTGTGTGCTTTTTGGGTTTCTCATTTGACTCGAAATTAACTTGGCTTCCACAAGTGAAAGACCTACAAACAAAACGCTTTGTGTTGTTGAATATTTTGAGATGCCTTAGAGGAAAAGCATGGGCAGCTGATAGGTCCCACCTCCTGCAGTTTTATTGGGCATTTGTTTGGTGACATTTAGATTATGGCAGTGTGGTCTATGTATCAGCCTGTATTTCCTACCTCAAGACGTTAGACTCTGTCCACCAAGAGGGCATTCAGATCTTGACTGGATCCTTTTGGACCAGCCCAGTTCAGAGTCTGTGCATATGCAGATTCAGCAATGTATCCCTGTGGCTTGACAGGGACTGAAAATCTCAGTCATTGGCATTTAGTGCAGGGGTCCAACCCATCTTTGAACGGCTGTTCACGAATCAGCCCCATGTGACTGAGCTATTCTGGATACATGCTACTAACTGTCTGAATGATCTGGATCTATCAGACCTCTGAATACACAGTCAGGGATGGAACACATTGCCGCCATAGTGTCTTCAGAGGCCCAAACTGATTTTAAGCTTGATACGATACACTAAAAGTTGACTTCAGATTACATTTTTACAATTTTGTTTTCTTCCATTTTAAGTATGCACCACAGTTTTAGTGTTTATACAAACAGATTCCTGTCAGAGAATGTCCTCGGTTGTTCCGCTGCTTTCCCTGATATGGTTTTCAAAGTGCTTCTTCTGGTACAATTTACAAATTATGATGTGGAGTTAAATGGCATTATAATAGCACTGGAGAGGATTCAAATACATTACTGTATAAGGTTTCATGCCTGTTCCAACTCGATTAGTGCACTACAAGCTCTTCACCAAATGTATCTAGTAGAGCAGTTGATTCAGCTCAATCATGATTCCTTACAGTGGCTCCAACACCATGGAAAGGAGGTGATCTTTCGCTGGGTACCTGGCCACATGTGGATACAGGGAAATGACATGGCCGACAAAGCAGCG
Organism: Schistocerca nitens; assembly: GCF_023898315.1. Taxonomy (NCBI): domain Eukaryota; kingdom Metazoa; phylum Arthropoda; class Insecta; order Orthoptera; family Acrididae; genus Schistocerca; species Schistocerca nitens. The sequence continues at coordinate 390,430,407 of NC_064617.1, forward strand.
AAGGAAGCATGTTGGGATGGTGTTGTCCATCAGTGTCCCATCTTGCTGCAAACTGTCATCTCATTTTCTAACAGATGCATCATGCATCAGTGGGAGACTGAATGGTTGCAGGAGACAGAAAACAAACTGTTGTCGCTGAAATCGACCACACAAACATGGAAGACTTCATGTTAACCTCAATACTGGAGGAGGTTCTGCTTACCAGGCTGCACCCTGGCCATAGCCCTTTGACACATGACTTGCTCCTCTGGTGGAAGGATCCACCACTGTGAGGTTTGTGGTGTGTCACTTTCAGATCAGCATATTTTGGCAACAAGTGTCCTATATGCCGGTATTCGGACAGCCCTCAGTCTCGATGGAGATCTGCCCACCATCCTCGCCGATACTGATTCCAGCGTTAGGAGAGTGGTGAAATTTCGTGAACTGTCAGGCCTCATCACTAAATTGGTGGGAAGGTAGGCAGACTTTAATGCATTATCAACTCCTCCGCTTTTGGGGACAGCCTTCGTCTCCACCCATGAGACTGGCATGCAGGCTTTTTGTCAGGTTGCTGATGACCTTGATGTTGACTGCCCTCACCTCAAATCATCATCATAATCATCATTATCTGAATGATTAAAGTACTCAGTAGTAAAGCCGCGAAAAAAAACAGAGAAAAGGGTAATATAGACAATTTTAGACTTATTTCTATGTCATCAGTGTTTGCTAAAGTTATTGAAAAGGCTGTGTATGTAAGGATAATTGATCGTTTTATTTCACATAATTTGCTATCACATGTACAATTTGGTTTTAGAAGTGGTTTAACAACAGAAAATGCTATATTCCCATTTCTCTGTGAGGTACTGGATGGATTAAAACAAAAGGTTTCAAATGCTAAACATCTTTTTTGATTTAACTAAGGCATTTTTTTTTCACAAAATATTGCTCCAGGAGTTTGACCATTATGGATTATCAGAAGTAGATCACAATTGCTTCACCTCTTACTTTAATAACAGACAGCAAAAGGTCATTCTCCACAGTACTGAGAATGGCTATGATGCATTATCATGAGGTGGGATCCAAGTGGAGCACAGTTAAATGTGGGTTGCCCCAGGGATCAGTGCTAGGGTCACTCCTGTTTCTTGTTTACATAAATGATGTGCCCTCTAGTATTACAAGTAATTCTAAAATATTTCTGTTTGCTCATGACACTAGCTTGGTAGTAAAGGATGTTGGCACTGTTTCAAATAGTGTGGTTCAAGACATAATTTCATGGCTTGTAGAAAATAAACTAATGCTAAATCACAGTAAGACTTAATTAAGATTAGTGAAACTGAACAGTTGAAATTTCTAGGTGTTCAGATAAATAGTAAACTGTCATGGAAAGTCCACATTTGGGTTCTTGTTCGAAGACTTAATGCTTCCACTTTTACTATTAGAAAGGTATCTGAAGTAAGTGATAGTTCAACATGAAAAATAGTCTACTTTGCATATTTTCATTCACTTTTGACACATGGTAATATATTTTGGGGTGACTCTTCCCATTCTCAAATGGTATTTTTGGTTCAGAAATGGGTAGTTCGGGCAATAGGTGGTGTAAGTTTGTGAACCACTTGTTGACCCATGTTCATTAGTCAATTTGTTCTGACATTGGCTTCTCAATATATATATTTTGATTGTCATTTCTTGTTAACAATATCACCTTATTTCCAAGAATTAGCATATTTCACTTAGTTAATATTAGGCAAAAGTCCAACCTGCATTTGGGTCGCACTTCCTCGACTCCTGTGAAGAAAGGTGTGCAGTATACTGCTGCATCTATTTTCGGTAAGCTACCACAAGAATTCAAAAATCTTAGCAGTAATCAATGCGCTTTCAGATCCAAACTGAAAAGTTTCCTCATGATTCGCTCCTTCTGTTCTGTCAACGAGTTCCTTTAAAAATTGAGCTGATTACTGTGTTATATTGTTGTCTGCATTTACATAAACTAATAGCTTGTCATTTTTTGGATTCATAAACATTTTACTTTATGTGTCATTACTTTTCTCTTGTAATTTCATGTACTGACTTGTTCCATGACCTTGAAGATTTGCTCCTCAGTTTGGTCCTACGGAACTAGTTGCGCAAAATAAAATTAAAAAATGGGGAGTGAAACTATGAAATGAAAGCCAACACACTCATCTTCAGATGAACTCAAAAGGAGATGCTTCTAACGGTGTAACACCACTGAATGGAGCTTCTCGATTAGATCATCATTGTGGTGACTCCATTGTAACTTGTTATCCAACTGCACCCTAAGGAATTTTACCAGTGTATTTCATTAGGTATATGGCCATTAATGTCTAATTTTGGTACTAACAGGCCATTATTGCTGATTTGAATTTTCATCATATGAGTCTTCATGAGATTAAGACTTTAAAACTGTTAGCTGAATGTGTCTACAGGTTGTTCACAGCCATCATCTGAATCATGTCTGCTAAGGCTGAGTAGAGATGCATGAGGAGAATGCTTGTGTCATCAGCAGACACTCAAGTTTTGAATTGCCATTTACGTAGGTTAGAAATAAGATTCTTATGTCCCTCTGCTTGTTATGTTCAGCCATTCTAAGGCTAGTTTCATGTCTGTGACGCAGTCTGTTAATGAGGCTCTCTGCTTTATAACATTTAAGTTTTCCAAGTAGAATTTTGTGACCCCTGATAAAGTCGCAGAATATACCAGTATGATAATTTTGCTTGTTTAGCTCTGATAGTACTTCATTTCCAACGTCTTGTGTTGTTTTCTCCTTGGTCAATCCTTTATCAAAATGAAAGGCAGTGTACTTTTCCAGTTTGTTTGGACATAATTTAATTAATGAAGATTTAACATTTGTCGTCTTTACCTCGTAGTTTCTTGACTGTTACCGTGCCTGTGGCAATGAAAGACTTTGTCTCCTCCTTGCTTGATTATTGAGTAAGTGAATGTAATATTGCCACTTTTTCTTCTTCTTTTTCTCCATCTTCTTCCTTTTCTTCTTCTTTTTCTTCTTCTTCTCTTTAATACCACATGAACACCTTTCATGTATATGCTCCATATATTATCTGTCAGCATATACAACATCAACTAGATAATTTCAAGCTTCTGTCAAATTAAAATGTCCAACATGAAACCTCTACATGAAAGTCTATCCAAAGAACCAATGAATATGAATCATATTTCATTTGTTTGAGTAAATAGCATGACTCTTGTCAGTAGACCACTTTCTCAAACACTTTTGACAAGATTGGTAGGAGAGAGAGAGGCCTATAGTTAGACGTGATTTGTTTATCACCAGGTTGTAGATGGATTTCACCATAGTATATGTGTCATGAAATGTGTTCCAAGTCACTGATTGATTCCAAAGATAGCTTCAACTCACGTAACCACAATCTAGCATGGAACTGAATTCCTATGCTTCGTCTTGTCCTTGAAAGAAATAAGTTCACTTATAGATACAGCTAGGGATTGTGGCAGTTACGAGATCATGATGAAAGAATTTACTTCTGTTTGCAAACAACTGGAAACTGCAAGGCCACTGTCTACCGGCTTCATATGACTACTCTGTATTGTGCTGGTGAAGGAGTGCAGGGTGGTCTGCTGTTGTCAATATACTGCAAAGCTGATGCTGGCAAAGTTTCGCTATCACGCTGTAAATGTGTATACAGGGTGTTACAAAAAGGTACGGCCAAACTCTCAGGAAACATTCCTCACACACAAATAAAGAAAAGATGTTATGTGGACATGTGTCCGGAAACGCTTAATTTCCATGTTAGAGCTCATTTTAGTTTCGTCAGTATGTACTGTACTTCCTCGATTCACCGCCAGTTGGCCCAATTGAAGGAAGGTAATGTTGACTTCGGTGCTTGTGTTAACATGCGACTCATTGCTCTACAGTACTAGCATCAAGCACATAAGTACGTAGCATCAACAGGTTAGTGTTCATCACGAACGTGGTTTTGCAGTCAGTGCAATGTTTACAAATGCGGAGTTGGCAGATGCCCATTTGATGTATGGATTAGCATGGGGCAATAGCCATGGCGCGGTACGTTTGTATCGAGACAGATTTCCAGAACGAAGGTGTCCCTACAGGAAGACGTTCGAAGCAATTGATCGGCGTCTTAGGGAGCACGGAACATTCCAGCCTATGACTCGCGACTGGGGAAGACCTAGAACGACGAGGACACCTGCAATGGACGAGGCAATTATTCGTGAAGTTGACGACCCCTAATGTCAGCATCAGAGAAGTTGCTGCTGTACAAGGTAACGTTGACCACGTCACTGTATGGAGAGTGCTACGGGAGAACCAGTTGTTTCCGTACCATGTACAGCATGTGCAGGCACTATCAGCAGCTGATTGGCTTCCAAGGGTACACTTCTGCGAATGGTTCATCCAAGAATGTGTCGATCCTCATTTCAGTGCAAATGTTCTCTTTACGGATGAGGCTTCATTCCAACGTGATCAAACTGTAAATTTTCACATACAACAAGTGTGGGCTGACGAGAATCCGCACGTAATTGTGCAATCACGTCACCAACACAGATTTTCTGTGAACGTTTGGGCAGGCATTGTTGGTGATGTCTTGATTGGGCCCCATGTTCTTCCATCTACGCTCAATGGAGCACGTTATCATTATTTCATACGGGATACTCTACCTGTGCTGCTAGAACATGTGCCTTTACAAGTACGACACAACATGTGGTTCATGCACGATGGAGCTCCTGCACATTTCAGTCGAAGTGTTCTTATGCTTCTCAACAACAGATTCGGTGACCGATGGATTGGTAGAGGCGGACCAATTCCATGGCCTCCACGCTCTCCTGACCTCAACCTTCTTGACTTTCATTTATGGGGGCATTTGAAAGCTCTTGTCTAAGCAACCCCGGTACCAAATGTAGAGACTCTTCGTGCTCGTATTGTGGACGGCTGTGATACAATACGCCATTCTCCAGGACTGCATCAGCGCATCAGGGATTCCATGCGACGGAGGGTGGATGCATGTATCCTCGCTAACGGAGGACATTTTGAACATTTCCTGTAACAAAGTGTTTGAAGTCTCGCTGGTACGTTCTGTTGCTGTGTGTTTCCATTCCATGATTAACGTGATTTGAAGAGAAGTAATAAAATGAGCTCTAACATGGAAAATAAGCGTTTCCGGACACATGTCCACATAACATATTTTCTTTCTTTGTGTGTGAGGAATGTTCCCTGAAAGTTTGGCCGTACCTTTAACACCCTGTAGATTGTGGAAAAGTACGTGAAGTGATGTACCAACTGGCCATCAATGGAAGCAGACAGAAGGACACTAACAGAAAAAATCTGCTCATACTGTCGCAAGGAAGCACCCAGTTTTACGCTAGAAATAGTGATGTAGCATCCAGAAAACCATCTGAACATGAACCTGAAAAGATTCGAAAACCAGTTTATGGAATAATAAATAACTATTAAAAAGCGACTGGTTGCAGTTTTATGTATTTACATTCAGTTAACAGTCATGGGTTCTAAAAAATCCATAATGGATAAGCATAAACTACGAAGCTTGTTGACTACTCTGTTTGCTGTCTCTGCCCATGGCGAACCTAGATCCCGGCGGAGGTTCGAGTCCTCCCTCAGGCATGGATGTGTGTGTTTGTCCTTAGGATACTTTAGGTTAATTAGTGTGTAAGCTTAGGGACTGATGACCTTAGTAGTTAAGTCCCATAAGATTTCACACACATTTGAACATTTTTTTGAGAACCTAGGTCTGACACCAAGTGGTAATGGACTGGTGGCTGGTAAGACATTAGCTGATCTGTAGCTGTTTCACAAGGAAGGTTGTATATGCTAATGGATGAAAGGCTGTCCCCATACCTCTAACGAATAGGTTTCAGGTGTTGCCTCCTGCTGATAATGAGACAGAGTCATCAGGCAATGACTCTCTTGTTTGGACAGTGGCCTATTCTCTGTTGCAACCAGGGCACTCGTAGATGGAAAGACAGCGCTGTTAGTGGTAGGCAGTTTCCAGTGGTAGGAACATCATGGTGTCTGTCAGGGAAATAGCTTCATGAGAGGGAAATGAATGAAATGTGTACTTGGCACTTATTCAACGTGGAGTTCTCCTTGAGGTGGAAAAGGCTATTTCCGGAGCAGTTGAGAACACAGGTGGCATTCAGCTGCAGTTAATCATCTGTGTTGGCACCAATGACACCTGTCACCTAAGACCATTCTCAGCTCTTACTGGAGACGTGTAGAAGTGGTGAAAGTGGCTAGCCTCACGCACAGATGTTGATTTTCAACGTTTTTCCAAGGGCTGAAACGTCCCTCTGGTGTGGAGCCAAGGAGAGGGTCTGAACAAGAGGCTTTGTCAGTTCTGTGATGAGGCTGGTTGTAGATTTCTTGAACTGTTTAAGGCAGTAGACTTGTTGTCACCCTAGGTAGGTCAGGCGTGCCCAATACACCAAAAACAGCCACTCGGATGGCAGAGTAGGCATGGAATGCACATGTTTTTGTTTTAAATGGTTGAAATTCTGAGACCCCCAGTGGAAAAACCAGCAACAGATATGCTAGGTATTTCATCACAGGATATCAAATGCGAAGAGTGAATATTATAGTAATGGTTGGGGAGTTTAAATGGGAATCCTCGAACGATAGATGAGGTAGTTCACAAGAAACTTTGTTGAGGAAATGTAGAGAACGTGTATTTGGAGATTACTGTCTGACTATTAAGCAGCCACCAACTCAGATCTCACCCAGAGATCATGAGAAAAATGTAAGCTGTATTAGGATGTGTACTGAAGCATATAGACATTTTTCCCTCACTGTTCAGTGGCTATAGGAGTAGTTATGAGGATGTGAATATTGGTGTAGATGTAAGGGAAATCTTAAAGTCAGCATCAAATTTTAATATTGTGTTAGAAACACCTCTTAGCCAACAGAATTACAACTTTTTAGTGGCCCAATGAATGAGTTGCATTTTTGAAAAAATGTCTGTTAATGGTGCATGGAATGTGTATACTAGTAAATCCAATGCTTCTATATTCTTTTTTTTACTAGATGGATTGTGTGCTATCATTGTGAGGAAATAATCATTGAATTTGGTGGCAAATCATTCAAAGTGTCACAATTTCTGCCATATCTATTTTCTAGGGGCCCTATTTGATTTGAGACACTATTTTAATTTTTTTTATAATGTACCAAATAGTTTTAGCGTTTTCTTGGAGTTGTTTTAGCCCAGTACATGAGTTTGAGTTTTCTGTAACACACTAGATGATTTTGCAATGCTGGTGGACATGACCTTTCAAATCTCAGCTGCGGCTTATTCTCTTTCTAGCCCAAGATACTTTTATCTCAGGAGTTATCCATCCTTATCCATACTTCTTTTCAATTTTGGTCTTATTTGTTTTAGGAGAAAACATGACTCAAAGTGCTGGAGGAATATGTTGACAGTCCCATCTACAATTTACTATCTTAGATCTTTAGACTTCTTCCATTACGTCCTGTATGATGTAGTGGTCAGTATTGTCCCATGCCTAAACTACCTTCAATATTATGAAACGGAATCACCATATAGCAGAGATGCTGAGTTGCAGATAGGCACAACAAAAAGACTGTCACAAATAATCTTTCAGCCAACAAGGCCTTCATCAAAAATATATGACACACACAGACACAGACACAGACACACACACACACACACACACACACACACACACACACACACACAGATGCAAACGCAACTCACACACACACATGACTGCAGTCTTTGGCAGTGTGTGGCTTCAGTTGCCAGAGTGTGTAGTCATGTATGTGTGAGTTGCTTTTGCATGAGTGTGTGTATGTGTGTCTGTCGTGAATTTGTGATGAAGGCTTTGCTGGCCGAAAGCTTATTTGTGACAGGTTTTTGTTTTGTCTGTGTGTGACTCAGCTTCTCTGCTATATAGTGAGTAGCAACATTTCTTTTCGCAATATTGTTACATTCCATCCTGGATTTTCCATTGTTAAGATTTACCTTCATTTATTTTTATTTTGTTGTTCAGTTAAGTCAACCCTTACAAGATGTATAACGCGTTTAATCTTAAAATGAGAAATATAATTTCAGCACTGTTTCCTTTGTCAGTTGAAGCCTGTGACTTTCTTCAATTCTTTATTCCAGTGGTGAGGTAGTCTGCCTTGTGATCATTGTCTTTTTCTGGGACACCACTCTCCTACTGCCACTCTCCATCTTCCATCATTTCTTCATCCAATATGTCCTGCCCATTTCCAGTTTAGAGCTTTTACCTTTCCACAACATCCTGAATTCCTGTTACTGCTCTTATGTCTTCACTTCTTAGTGGAATTTAGGAGTGACCTTTCCATAGTTCTCTGAGCTATTTGTAGTTTTTTTTGAAAAGGTTGTTTAAGATCCAAATTTTACAGCCATATGTTAATATGGGAAGAACACCCTGTTCAAAAACATTTTTTTAAAGCTTGTTGGCATATTAGGTTTAAAAATAGTTGCCTTTCTTCCATAAGCCCTCCAACCTAGCTTGATTCAGCAAAAAAATTCATATTTTAAGACTACTTGTACAACTGATGTGGCAAAAGTCATGGGGATACCTCCTGATATTGTGTCAGACTTCCTGTTTTCTGGCATAGTGCAACAAATTGGTGTGGAATGGACTCAACAAGTCGTCGGAAGTACCCTGCAGAAATATTGAGCCATGCTGCCTCTGTAGGCGTCCATAGTTACAGAAGTGTTGCTGGTACAGGGTTTTGACCTCTCAGTTATGTGCTAAGTTCGTGTGATTCATGTTGAGCGATCTGCATGGCTAAATCATTCATTCGAATTGCCCGCAATGTTCTTCATACAAACCGCGAAAAATTGTGGTCCCATGCCATGGCTCATTGTCACCCATAAAAAGTCCATAATTGTTTGGGAACATGAAGTCCATTAATGGCTACAAATGGTCTCCAAGTAGCTGAACATAACATTTCCAGTCAGTGATCGGTTCAGTTGGACCCCCATACTATTATGGAGCCACCACCAGCTTACACAGTGCCTTGTTGACTACTTGAGTCCATGGCTTTGTGGGGTCTGAAACACACTAAAACCCACCATCAGCTCTTACCAACTGAAACTGGGGACCCATCTGATCAGGCCACAATTTTCCAGAAGTCTAGTGTCCAACCGATATTATCATGAGCCCAGGAGAGGCGCTGCAGACGATGTCGTGCTGTTAGCAAAGGCACTTGCACCAGTTGACTGCTGCCATAGCTCACTAACGCCAAATTTTGCTCCATTACCCTAATGGATACATTTATAGTACATATCACATTGATTTCTGTTAGCATTTCACGCCGTGTCGCTTGTCTATTAGCACTGACAATTCAATGTAAACGCTGCTGCTTTCAGTCGTTAAGTGGTCACTGACCACTGCATTGTCCATGGTGAGAGTTAATGCTAGAAAATTGGTATTCTCAGCATATTCTAGATGCTGTGGATGTAGGAATGTTGCATTCCCTAACAATTTCCAAAATAAAATGTCTCATTCCGCATTCAACATGTGTTTATTCCCTATGTGTAGCCATAATCATGCTGGAAATCTTTATACGTACATGAATCACCTGAGTACAAAAGACAGCTCTGCCAGTAGTGCAGTGCCCTTTCAGACCTTGTGTACGCTATACTACCGCGATCTGTCTATATGTGCGTATCGCTATCCCATGACTTCCATCACCTTAGTCTACATCAATTAACGTTCCACAAATAAACACATTTGTGCAAAGTACTTTTTTTTTTGACAGATTTATCATAAAGCCTACTTTTCGCAACTGTCTGATAAATCCTCTATAGAGGATTGCAATTCTGTCATAGACTAGGAGTACTACATCGTCTGCAAATTTCAAGTTAACGAGTTTAATCTAATTCCCCTTTCCTTCCAAACAGTTTTGGACATAGCCATCTTACGGCTGCTATAAGTAGTTTTGGGGAACATTTGGTTGCCATGCTTTACTCATTTTCCAATGGAAAATTCCGTCATGTGTTTTCCTATGGCGAAAGAAGCTGTCAAGGCATCACAGAAGTTTATGTTCCGTATCTGGTCTGCCTGTTTGCAGCCAATATGTTGCCGCACGATACTTAATAATCATATCTATTGGGTAACCCCAAGCACCATACACAGTGCCTCAACTGACTTGTTGTCAAAAGCCTCCAGTAGCTCATGTCCAAGCCGGCCGCTGTGGTCGAGCAGTTCTAGGCGCTTGAGTCTGGAACCGCGCTGCTGCTACAGTCGCAGATTCGAATCCTGCCTCGGGCATGGATGTGTGTGATGTCCTTACGTTAGTTAGGTTTAAGTAGTTCTAAGTCTAGGGGACTGATGACCTCAGATGTTAAGTCCCATAGTGCTTAGAGACATAGCTCATGTCCATGCATCGCCACCAACCTCCATGATGTTAGCCATACTGCAGAGTTGATGTGTCCACATGAAGGTAGCAAAACTCAGTGTTGTTTTGAAGGGAGCACTAATTATAGTATTGGGTAATCTGTACTTTAGTATTATACCAGTTAAAAAGTTTCCGTTGAAGCATTTAAAATGAGTCTTTCTTGTAGGCAAGTCAAAACGCATTTCCTAATCTTCAAAGTTAAATTGTTCACCTGAGTTTTTCTGAGCTGTCAGTCATGTCATTACATATTTTTCATGGGGAACAGTGCGCTTGCTTCATACAGCTCCCGCCTCTTCAGGTCGCTTTTTCTCACTCATGCTGCTACCTCGCTACGGTATTGTAGGATCTCAGATGTTGACAAGTGGGTAGTGAAGCAAATCCAGTAAGTCAGTTTCGCTGTACCTGACAGTTGTGCCCGTAAGGACCAAGTGGAGTAGTTGCCATAAACAATAAGATATATATTGTGTAAACTTTAATTTTTTTTGAAAAATTACTCAATTTATAATTTATTTACTACAATGATACATTTAATTTGTACAGGTTTTTCGTCATTATACGTAGTTCATTTATGAAATACATTTTCGCGCTGCAGTCATAGACTGTGCGGCTAGTCCCAGCGGAGGTTCGGGTCCTCCCTCGGGCATAGGTGTGTGTGTTTGTCCTTAGGATAATTTAGGTTAAGTAGTGTGTAAGCATAGGGACTGATGACCTTAGCAGTTAAGTCCCATAAGATTTCACACACATTTGAACATTTCAAATACGTTTTCAATAACGCTTTATTTTCATTAAACCTGCTTATGAGATTATAAAATTTGCTAAATTAGTGTAGAAAAAAATTGCAGAAAGGAACCTAGTTGTCGGGCGACGGGTAGGTTCTACTTTAGCAGTTCTGCTCAGGGGTTCAGGATCACTCAGTACGGCTCTTGGGTGCTACAGGAACATTGGACATCGTGTAAAGCATAACTTTGATCTCGGGAAAAGGAAGCCATTTTGCCGTCGTGATTGAGAGAAGAATTCAGACAGAGAGCAGCAGCTTTTTTTCTGCTTTAGGCGATCGACGTAGGCCACCTGTGACTGGTGACAGGGCCAAGAGAGGGCGGCCCTTGCGCCGGCTGTATCGATCTCTAGAGGCCGAGGACCGAATGAAGGCGGTCGCCTGGCGGAATCTGCCCCATCCAGTTTTCTGTAAAACGCAGCACAGAAAATATGCCACTGTGATACTAACTGCCAACGAAACGGGTAACTTTGCTGCAGAGTCGCACACGAGTATGAGCTCACCAGATGATGTGGAAACGTCTCATAGTAGTAGCAGTGGCTAAGAAACGCAATTACACGTAGCAGCAGAAAGATTTATGAAAGCTTACCATGCGTCCTTAAGTCAGTAATTAGACATATATTTCTATAGTAATTCGGTGAAATCTAAGATAGCAGAGAGGTGTGTACTTGTTTTCCAAATCACCATTACTTGTTTTAGAAGCTCTGTAAGGAAACTATAGATAAGCTTCAAAAATAATAAGCCATTCGTTCTTCACCACATGGGATGGTCCATTTGTGGTTCACTGGACTTCGTTGTAGTCATGCAGTTACTGATTGCATTTTTCAGTGTTTAATTGTGGATATCAAATAGATAAATAAATAGAAAAACACGTATGATGCTGAACATCTGGTTTGTTCTACTGCAGCGGAGGCGAATAGGATTCAGTAAAACTTACGACACTGTTGGACAAGTTTTGTGGGAAGAGATGGACTGCGAAGACAGTTAAAACGTATCAAATGAATGGTATGCAACATCCTGCGCGAACAAGACTATGTCCGCAAGCGAGGTTTCACTGATTACTCTAAGATGGCCAAAAACCAAATTAGTTTTGGAGACGCCATATCACAGTCGATAGGTGAAACCACAACACGTCTTACTTGATTGCAGAGAACAAAGTATTGGATACCCTCTTCCAGACAGAGTGAAAATGTACCATCCACAGGAAAATGAGTGCCGATAGTTTATTTGGATTCGCAAACTGTGGTATTTTCGACTACCAGGAAAAAGGAGACACTATCTCAGCCATCTACTGAGCAAAGTTCACAAACGATTGAACAGAAGCTAGCTTCATTTAACTAAGAAGGATACATTGATTAATCAAAACATTATACGCTTAATAGCGTGTTGGTCCATTTTTGGAACGCAGAATAGCAGCGATTATGCGTATCATGGATTCGACATGTCCTTAATAGCTTTCACGAGGTATGCACAGATGACGCAATTCGCACAGTTTCTGGCTCCTGATAAAAGATTAATACTTTTAGATTAATACTTGTTCCATAGATCATGAATACAGGACTTCGTAATGATGTGGAACGTGTCGGTTAATAAAAGATGTCTGTACAAGATATTACATTACACAAAATATTGCATGACAAAGTCCCAGAGGTGTGCCATTGAGTTCAGATCAGACAAATTTGGCGGCCAAGACATTACTCCAATACCGTGCTTCTCAAACCACTGGAACACTATTGTGGCCTTGTGACGCGGACTGTTATTCTGTTGGAAGATTACTGTCGCTGTCGGGGAAGACACCAAGAAGGGATGCCGGTGGTCCGCAATGATGTTCACGTAGACCAGAGGTGTCATCGTGTTTTTGATAACTACCGCAAGTGCCACGGAAGCGCAGCCGAATGTACCACACAGCACAATACTGCCTGCATCAAACTGCGTCCGTAGTGCGGAGCATGTTTCGCCTGGATGACGGCGTTTGCGGACGAGCCTATCGGCCTCGTGTAACAAGAAACGTGATTCATTCGTTTAGGCGACATGTTTCCATTGATCCACGGTCCAGTCTCGATCGACCGGTGCCGTCCGCCGTCGTAATAGACAACTTCATCGGGTGAACAAAAGAATAGTTACAAGTTCCACAGATCATTTGAACGATTCGTTTACCGAAATGTTGTGGAACGAATCAGTTCGCAGGATGTATATGATTGTGTACATGTTTATTGCTCTAACATTAATAACATTAGTCCTATTCATCCAGTTACTAAAAGCTAGGTTTGCTTTCTTTTCTTTTCCCCTTTTTTCGTTTATTTTAAACGTGCTGCCTGTTTTTAAATAGAATTTCCTCCATGGAATAGGGGTTGTCCTGGAGACGTGATTTTAGGTTAGATTTAAAACTTGCTTTGCTACCTGTTAGACATTTTATGCTATTGGGAAAATGATCAAAAATTGTTTTTGTTGCTTATTGAATTGCTTTCCGACCACTGATATCACATGGTCCCGAGTTCGATTCCAGGCCGGGTCGGGGATTTTATTCGCCCGGGGACTGGGTGTTTGCGTTGTCCTCATCACTTCGTCATCATTCGGAAGAGTGGCGAGACTGGACAGTGAAAAGATTGGGACTTTGTACGGGCGCTGATAACGCGCGGTTGAGTGCCCTACAAACAATCATCATCATCAACCTTTAATAATGGGCAACAAAGGCCATTTTTTCTTCTAGTGCTGTAGGTGTGGCCATCACTATTTTTCTCAAGTTGTGATGAATTACTTATGACGAATTTCATTAGCGAATATTTACACTGTGTTGGCGCAGCTAATACACTCCTGGAAATGGAAAAAAGAACACATTGACACCGGTGTGTCAGACCCACCATACTTGCTCCGGACACTGCGAGAGGGCTGTACAAGCAATGATCACACGCACGGCACAGCGGACACACCAGGAACCGCGGTGTTGGCCGTCGAATGGCGCTAGCCGCGCAGCATTTGTGCACCGCAGCCGTCAGTGTCAGCCAGTTTGCCGTGGCATACGGAGCTCCATCGCAGTCTTTTAACACTGGTAGCATGCCGCGACAGCGTGGACGTGAACCGTATGTGCAGTTGACGGACTTTGAGCGAGGGCGTATAGTGGGCATGCGGGAGGCCGGGTGGACGTACCGCCGAATTGCTCAACACGTGGGGCGTGAGGTCTCCACAGTACATCGATGTTGTCGCCAGTGGTCGGCGGAACGTGCACGTGCCCGTCGACCTGGGACCGGACCGCAGCGACGCACGGATGCACGCCAAGACCGTAGGATCCTACGCAGTGCCGTAGGGGACCGCACCGCCACTTCCCAGCAAATTAGGGACACTGTTGCTCCTGGGGTATCGGCGAGGACCATTCGCAACCGTCTCCATGAAGCTGGGCTACGGTCCCGCACACCGTTAGGCCCTCTTCCGCTCACGCCCCAACATCGTGCAGCCCGCCTCCAGTGGTGTCGCGACAGGCGTGAATGGAGGGACAAATGGAGACGTGTCGTCGTCAGTGATGAGAGTCGCTTCTGCCTTGGTGCCAATGATGGTCGTATGCGTGTTTGGCGCCGTGCAGGTGAGCGCCACAATCAGGACTGCATACGACCGAGGCACACAGGGCCAACACCCGGCATCATGGTGTGGGGAGAGATCTCCTACACTGGCCGTACACCACTGGTGATCGTCGAGGGGACACTGAATAGTGCACGGTACATCCAAACCGTCATCGAACCCATCGTTCTACCATTCCTAGACCGGCAAGGGAACTTGCTGTTCCAACAGGACAGTGCACGTCCGCATGTATCCCGTGCCACCCAACGTGCTCTAGAAGGTGTAAGTCAACTACCCTGGCCAGCAAGATCTCCGGATCTGTCCCCCATTGAGCATGTTTGGGACTGGATGAAGCGTCGTCTCACGCGGTCTGCACGTCCAGCACGAACGCTGGTCCAACTGAGGCGCCAGGTGGAAATGGCATGGCAAGCCGTTCCACAGGACTACATCCAGCATCTCTACGATCGTCTCCATGGGAGAATAGCAGCCTGCATTGCTGCGAAAGGTGGATATACACTGTACTAGTGCCGACATTGTGCATGCTCTGTTGCCTGTGTCTATGTGCCTGTGGTTCTGTCAGTGTGATCATGTGATGTATCTGACCCCAGGAATGTGTCAATAAAGTTTCCACTTCCTGGGTCAATGAATTCACGGTGTTCTTATTTCAATTTCCAGGAGTGTATGTCTAACTCCATGAAGAAGTGCCTACATGACGACTGTGCTTGAACAACTGCTATTATTGTAATGGCTCCATTTTCTGCCGTCAGTGCTTTCTTTCCAAGTGATGAGATACCTGGGAAATCTATTCCATAAGACATTATTGAGTGGAAATATGCAAAATATGTCACGAAGTTGATTCGTTTGTGTCAAGACCAGCAGTTATATGAAGAGCAAAAGTAGCTGAATTTGTTTGAGAAGATCAGTAATCTGCTTATTCCAGTTCAAATTTTCATTGGTATGTACATCCAGAAATTTTGAACATTCTACCCTATTTTATGACTCCTGTTCAATTGTTGGTATGAATCTATTTGTTGTACAAAACTGAATATAGTGTGTTTCCTCAAAATTAAGGCGGAATACATTTTCGGAAAGCCACTTAATAATTCTTTGAAAAATGCAAGTAATAATCTGATCTGTTGTCTTCTCTCTAGTGTAGTTTCCAAAAAATAGCAATTCTGTTTGTTGAATGTTGAATGGGAACTCATTCACATAAGGAAACAGGAGTGGTCCCAAAATTGAACCCTGTAGGACATCGTTTGTGGTTTCTCCCTAGTTATTAAAATTTTCTACCTTTCCAACAATGTTTGAATTATCCAGCTCAATATTTTGCGTTTTGTTTGTTAAGTTTGATAACAACCAGTTGAGTAAAACAATCAGTTCCATAAAACTTAAGTTTTTCTGAGAGTACAGCGGACCAGCTACGCCGTTTGCGAGACGCTCGTTCCCCAGCGTCGCGCCATAACAGTCTGCCTTTTGTCGAAGTCACTTGCGACAGTGACATTCTTCATTTAAGACCCGTATCATCTCTGGAATGAGTCCTCATTAAATTGTCCTCCGCTTATGAGCTTTCATAATCGAGTTATATGACGCAACGCTACCAGGCGACGTACAGTCTCAGTAGTCAGTGGTCTTCATTGTAACAGAAAATTCGTCGAATTGGTATCAGCTATACATCCAGCTGTGTTTCAGATTTGGGCCTCTTGCAACTGCTTTTTCTGTTCTAGAGGTTCGTTTCCGTATGGTTTCAAACAGCATTACCTTATTCCTTCAGATCTATAGCTTTGTTTGAAGCCATTACCTGGGGCTGTTTCACACGTAATTTGATTTCTATGGCACGTCACTGACAAGTATAGCATGTAATGGCTGCAACTATTCTAGCATCATGTGATCCAACAACATTGACAGCTACATTGACGGAAAAAAGAGCAACACAAAGAAGGAGTTGTGCAACATAAACGAAAGTTGGTATGCGGGTTTCTACATCTAAAAGATGGCGTCTACTCGGATTTCGAGACAGTCGCATAAGAACGGCACTAGTAGCTCCACTACGAAGATGCAAAAAAGGTTTCATTTAAATATGCGCTGTAACGGTCGTAAGCGTTAGTTAACTTTGAGATTGAACGTGGTGAGTTGATATTAGTCACGAATGTCTTTAAAGTGACAAAGAAACCATTACCGCCACCTTCCTGAGTCTGAACGAGGACATGTAATGCGACTAAATGTAGGCACTGTGCATAATTGCTAGCAATGGTGGTGACGAGAATGTATGGTCACAAGATGACCGGGCTCCGGACGGCCACATGGCACTACCGAGATGTAAGACCATTATGTTCGGCGTATGGCTCTGGTGTATCATACTGCATCTGAAGCAGAAATCTGAGCTGCAGTTGGCATCTCAGTGACACAACGAACTGATACAAATCGGTAACTTTAATGAAGCTCCGAGCCAGACGCACTTATGAGCCAAACCACCGCCATTTGCGACTTCAGCGGTGTCAAACGAGAGCTCATTGGAGGGTAGGGTGTTCTGTTTCCTGGTGAAAACTGATTCTGCCCGGTGCCACTGATGTCCATATGCCAGTTAGAAAGAGGCCAGCTGAGGGCATGCAACCAGCCTGTTGTGTGCTATACATACTGCACCTACACCTGGATTCCTGGTCTGGAGTGTGATTTCGTATGGCAGCAGAAGCAAGTCTCGTGGTTATCCCACGCATCCTGACTGCAAATTTGTACGTCAATCTGATGATTAGACATGTTGCGCTACTGTTCACAAATGGCATTTTTCCAACAGGATAACGCTCACCCACATACCACTGTTGCAACCCACCATGCTCTACAGTGTATCGGCATGTTACCTTGACCTGCTCGATCACCAGATCCTTCTTCAGTCGAGCACATAAGGAATATCATCATACGACAGCTCCGGTTTCATATTGACGGACAAAGTGCAAGAGGCACGTAACACCATCTCACAAAGTGAAATCTGGCATATGCACAACACAATGCATGTACGTTTGCGTGCTTCCATTGAACATTCTGGCCGGTACATTGGTTACTAATGTACCAGCATGTTAATCATTTAAATATGTTACCGAGACAAGTTTATTGCCGAAATTTCATTACCATTCTCTAATTTTTTTTCGGTGACGCGATTTTTTTCGTCGGTGTATATTATATTCTCTATTGAAAAGGCAGTCTCTGGATTACCGAATAATTTTAAATGAGTCTCTACTGTGCAGGATTCCGCTCAGATATCAGGTGCATCTCTTAAGAGTCTTTAGCTACATTTTTTGCGAAGTTTAGGCAGACATTCGCAGTTTAGCTTTTGCAGTCTGTAGATTGAATATGCCCAAATAAATACGCTATGTGGTCAAAAGTATCCGGACACCTGGCTGAAAATGACTTACAAGTTCGTGGCTCCCTCCATCGGTAATGTTAGAATTCAATATGGTGTTGGCCCACCCTTAGCCTTGATGACAGCTTCTACTTTCGCAGGCATACGTTCAATCATGCGCTGGAAGGTTACTTGGGGAATGACAGTCTGTTCTTCATGGAGTGCTGCACGGAGGAGAGATATCGATGTCGGTCAATGAGGCCTGGCACGAAGTCGGCGGTCCAAAACATCCCAAAGGTATTCCGTAGGATTCAGATCAGGACTATGTGCAGCCTAGTCCATTACAGGGATGTTACTGTCGTGTAACCAGTTCGCCACAGACTGTGCATTATCAACAGGCGCTCGATCGTGTTGAAAGATGCAATCACCATCCCTGAATTGCTCTTCAACAGTGGAAAGCAAGAAGGTGCTTAAAACATCAATGTAGGCCTGTGGTGTGATAGTGCCGCGCAAAACAACAAGGGGTACCAGCTCCCTCCATGAGAAACATGACCACAACATAACACCACCGCCTCCGAATTTTACTGTTGGCACTACACACGCTAGTAGGGGGACAAGGCGGGTGTCACCCCAAAGTAGCATTATCCAAGATGGGGGCGATGACGTCATCCAAGATGGCGGCTGTGACATCATCTGATGACGCAAGTACTGTTATCCAAGAAGGCAGCTTTTAGCAGGAAGTTTGAATTTTGGCAGGAAGATAGGTCAGTTGGGCTACCTCCACTAACATAACCCCCCTCCCCTCCCCTCAAAAAATGGTTCAAATGGCTCTGGGCACTATGGGACTTAACTTCTAAGGTCATCAGTCCCCTAGAACTTAGAACTATGTAAACCTAACTAACCTAAGGACATCACACACATCAATGCCCGAGGCAGGATTCGAACCTGCGACTGATGCGGTCTCGCGGTTCCAGACTGTAGCGCCTAGAACCGCTCTGCCACCCTGGCCGGCTCCCTCACCTCACCCAGAAAATGGTGGGAAGTTCATACTCCATCAGGAGAATGCAACACACCACAGCTACCTCTACTAACCTAAGAAAATGGCGGGAAAATAGGTCACATGCGGTACCTCCACTAACCTATGTCATCCGACCACCACCTCTTCCTAAAAATTGGCAGGAAGAGGACTTTGGACTGTGCTGGACATAAGTCTTTATTTTGCATTCAGTCTTTATTTAAACAATTAGAGGCAGTACCTCCATCCAGTGTGTTCACCATGAGGTCCAGAGTCTAACACAATACAGCCACCAATTGGTGCTGTCGGCCGCTCCATGATGTAATCCAAGATGGCGGTCTGGGGTGGGGGAAAATGGCGGGAAACAGTGTGTTCGCCACGAGGTCCAGGCCTAGTACACAGTACCACAACCTGAGGGTGCTGTCATCCCTTCTGTGACGTAGTCCAAGATGGCGGTCTCATAACAGGAAATTCAAGGGTATATTGCCTACGTATAAAAAAAATCAGTTTGCGGGGGTTGGATTTCTCTTGCTCATCATTCTCTGCTTTTTAGAAACGTCTAGGACTTATAAGAAGTAATTACATGTAGCAAACATGTAGCATAACCTAATGTTCGGCCCTGTACTCTGGGTGTCTTAACTTAATGATTGGCCCTTTATTGGCACTTAACAAATTTTCTGTTAAGTGGTTTTCCTTGTCACCCCCATTCCCTCAAACTATTTTACTGCCTTTGATACCAAATTAAGTAATTAGTTATGTCCTACCACCATTTTTTGGTACACTTTTCGAATTTCACATGCTTTTGAACGCCAATTCAGGCGCATTTTTCTGTTACCCACCCTTATTAAACTATTTACTGCATTTTACATAAAAATTATACAAATTAACCTAGTGTTCTGCAATTAATCTGCCGTTCTGCTCCCTGTCACCCACTCACGCACACCCTCTCCTTAACTATTCTACCCCTAACACCACTTTGATATAAAAAAATTTATGCAACTTAAGTAAATCGATATTTTTCACATGTATGCGATAGTCTTTTTTAATTCGTAGCATCCTATTGGTCGGTGAAATCGATGGAATACAGTTTAAACAAAAGATCGCTAACAAAAAACACATCCTGCCACTCAATGCCCGATGCCACCACCACCCCCATTTCCCCTCAGCACAAATGTGTTACTTTTTCTGGTCCAGACCTGCTTGCTTGCTTGCCGGCCGCGGTGGCCGTGCGGTTCTAGGCGCTCAGTCCGGAACCGCGGGACTGCTACGGTCGCAGGTTCGAATCCTGCCTCGGGCATGGATGTGTGTGTTGTCCTTAGGTTAGTTAGGTTTAAGTAGTTCTAAGTTCTAGGGGACTGATGACCTCAGATGTTAAGTCCCATAGTGCTCAGAGCCATTTGAAGCATTTTTTGCTTTCTTGCTTTTCTACACCCATCTCCAAACTCTGGGATTACAAGAACACATTTATCTTCGCATGGTTATAATATTAGACCATTTTCGCTGTACTTACCGATATGAAGCACACAGCAGTATCCTACTGATCGGTCGCGCAACATAATCCTGAAGATATAGACCCGAAATTATTTCTCTACAAACCCTAAACGTTAGCAGGGTGGAGCGTGCTGTAAACTACTGCGTAATTAGAAACGTATCCCGTGTGCGAAGAACTTTACGTGAAAACTCGAAAAAAATAGATGAAACTGATATTTCCACTCGTAAATACCGATGTCAGTGATGTAACAGATTCCAAATCATTCCTATAATTTACAAAGTCAAATAAAGTGTTTCTCACGTCTATAACGAACCAGCAAACGTGTCTTCCACCCGTCTTTCACTTGCTAGATGCACACACCACAATCGATGTTCCCTCAACTAAATAAAAGCGCGAAATGCGCAGAAGCAGTCAACTAGACAATTTACTTGGAAGGGCATAACAGTCCAGCGCAAACATCCATCCATATTAAATCTTCCCAAAAATTTCCACACGATTACAAAAGCTATCCAACACATACTAAGTATTAGTTCGCTATTCGTCCGTCTAGAGGACAACGCGGTTAAGTCAGCTACATTCCTACACTCCAACAGGCCTCTGCATTTGGACAGCTCCTACAGTTAATGGGAAATATGAGTCATTCCCGCCACAGGTCACCGGCGCTGTGCGCCAAGCACGCATAGACAGAACCGTCCTAGGAAAAAAACTGGCCTCATGTATATTTTATCCCTGTACTTACAACTAAATGTTACGATTGCGGTCTCAGTTGAACGACATTCAACAATGAGCGAAGCCTATCGATGGCTGTGGCTCTGGAAATACAAATATCGGTACCATTCTTATGACTTGACATACTCTTCCCTTTGCTATCACAGTACTCCACGTCAAATCCATACCTTCCTTACGACTGGATATAATCATTTCCTTTGCACATGTTGGAACACAAACACATACTTTATAAGACAGATTCTCAAGGCGAACCTATTACACACCCCCTACTACTAAGTATAATACTTCGTCAATAACCGATTGCTGGCGATACCAAATAATACTAACCTAAAATCAACGATGGGTGGACATGACTCATAACTTTGTCTTGCGAGTGCTACCACCGTGTCTTAGAAAGAGAGGTGTAACTATCTTACAAACCGCCATACATTAAACAAACACAACCTTATTACCATCATAAGCGGTCTTGGTTCTACTGGTGCACGCAAGTATTCATGTTAAAAAATATACCAGCTTTATAAATCCACATATGGCATTACCTACGAATGACGTGGTTTTTCCAGATAAATACCGTGACACTGAATATAGACGGTGATCGCTGGATTGTATATTATCACACCAACAGTGTGGTTACATGCCACCGACGGTGCACCCTCGTAATAAAATTACCGAATTTTGAGAGTGATTCGGCTAAGGGGCGTGGTATGAAATCGGTATTTGCAACTCCCTCACACCGCCGCCACTAGATGTTTCTCCAGTATTTGTAACGAATTCTGTCTCGATGCCATGTCAGAGGTTTTGCGATATATCCACTGAGTTATAGGCGATGATTGATTGAGAAGGGTCACAAACACTAGTAGATGGTGTGATGATTGAGGTCAAAAGAAATGTACACTAGCTTTTCAGATCTCTAGTGCTACGCTTTTGGTAGAAATGATGACTATGATTTGGAATCAAGTCTTTCCATTCAACCACATACCTGCGTTGGATTCCTTTAATGATTACAGCCATTAGTGTATCATATTTCTGGCATTCTCATATCTCGAAACGAGCCAACTTTCTCGAACCTATCTGCTACAGAAAGATTCCAACTTGGTTTAGGTAGCCACTATGCATCTTGCAACTACCCTTCAGACTCTCCGCTACTGTCCCTGAAGCTACATGTGATGGTTCCAATGTAAGTCGGAACTGAGTAGGAGTCGGAGAAATCTATATCTACTACCTTCTGCGACCCGTACAGAAACAGGCGAAGCTGCGTTACTGTGACAGAACTGTGTTTTGACCATTCGACGGAAACAAAGCCTGCTCCTGCAACACGAGGTAGTATAAAAGACAGTACAGGAACTGGGGGAAGGATGTGGATTTTACTTATGCATTGTGGTGCTTCTCCAAACTACAAGCAAGTACTACAGACCCACTTCCCTCAGGGACCATTCATGTCTATCCCTCCAACATTCTATCAGCGTTATTCTGTTCCATCCACCAAAGAAAATTACGAATTATAGAAGCTCCACTAACTTCATCCGATAGAGAACTCGATAAAATTTTTACTGCATCTCTCTCCTCCCATATATCGAAAACAAATACCGCATGCATACCGGCTTCGAGAACATGTGACGATCCTATTAAGTACATAGGTATTGATCCACTGCACAGACCAGTTTAAAGTTTCATCACCTATACTGTAGGAGGAGGACCGTATCCTACAGACTATACTGTAAGTCACAAGAGACACTCCCTGTGAACCTGTCTCATTGTTAGAAACATCGTTTTTTTCTGCTGTAACACACTTTGTACACTGCCATACATTTTATTTTTCCACCACGACTTCAAGGTCTGTGTCAGGTTCTAAACTGACATTAACACGATCAGATCCATTGCCTCTCATAGAAAACTAGGCGTTGCATGGTGTAAATCATGTTGCTACTGCGCTTACCATAACACGCCACTCACACTGGATGATTTTAAATAAAAGACGGTTGCAACATAAGGAAACTGGAAGAGTTTGGTGGCGTTGTGGAGAGTTTCCAAACTGCTGTCCGAAAGTGATTGACGACCTCTACATTTAAACTCATCTGTCACAGTGATGGAATAGCTGATGGCTCTACACTCCATCTCGACTGATTCCTCAATATTGCAGTCATGTAGCGATCACTATTTCAGTGCTATCCATCCCCAGAAGGTGTTGTCCCTCCACCAAAATTCTTTCTCCAACTCAAATAAACATCAGTCAATCATTATGTGGTAACCAACAGTGCACCAGTGGGTGGATGGGATAGAAAAGACACCACTGAAATATTAAGCATTACAGTTGATTTTGTAAACAATTTTACAGTAATTTCAACACTGACCAATGATGTGACAGCATGTTTCCCAGTTTCAGTGTCATAGCTAAACCACCCCCTCCCCACTTTGCAAGTATCATTGTGAATGAGGACAGATGGCTGTACAGTATGCCCATGCATTGTTAATTCTCAAACACAATCCATCATCAAAGTAAATCAGACAGTGCTCTACATATTTCTAACACTTCGAGCATAGTGCTTAATTTACGATCTATCTATATGCTGATGGGAGTCACAGAGCATTCTCGCTGTCTTAGGGTAAAATTAGAGACTGAAAAACCCCCCTTACACTGTCATAGACCAACAGGCCCTGCAGCACCATTACCAATTTAAGCTGCACTCGACCAGAAGTAGACCGCTACATTTCACATCTCGTGAACGAATGGAGCTTGCCGAGTCCTCGCCCATCCAAGTGCACAAGATTTCTCGAGATGCATCCATGTGGAGGAGGTTAGCACTCCTTATCCTTATCGATGTATAGTAACAGATTTGAAAGTGTCGTGATGTAATAGCTGACGGTTAAGAAGAACAAGATACGGATGACTTTTATGTACGATGGAGCTCCAGACGGGTGGAGTTCGAAGCATTTTTACGTAAATAAATCAAGCTATCAATTTTAACCCCCCCATGAACCATGGACCTTGCCGTTGGTGGGGAGGCTTGCGTGCCTCAGCGATACAGATAGCCGTACCGTAGGTACAACCACAACGGAGGGGTATCTGTTGAGAGGCCAGACAAACGTGTGGTTCATGAAGAGGGGCAGCAGCCTTTTCAGTAGTTGCAAGGGCAACAGTCTGGATGTTTGACTGATCTGGCCTTGTAACAATAACCAAAACGGCCTTGCTGTGCTGGTACTGCGAACGGCTGAAAGCAAGGGGAAACTACGGCCGTAATTTTTCCCGAGGGCATGCAGCTTTACTGTATGATTAAATGATGATGGCGTCCTCTTGGGTAAAATATTCCGGAGGTAAAATAGTCCCCCATTCGGATCTCCGGGCGGGGACTACTCAAGAGGATGTCGTTATCAGGAGAAAGAAAACTGGCGTTCTACGGATCGGAGCGTGGAATGTCAGGTCCCTTAATCGGGCAGGTAGGTTAGAAAATTTGAAAAGAGAAATGGATAGGTTACAGTTAGATATAGTGGGAATTAGTGAAGTTCGGTGGCAGGAGGATGTAGCGGTCTACTTCTGGTCGAGTGCAGCTTAAATTGGTAATGGTGCTGCAGGGCCTGTTGGTCTATGACAGTGTAAGGGGGGTTTTTCAGTCTCTAATTTTACCCTAAGACAGCGAGAATGCTCTGTGACTCCCATCAGCATATAGATAGATCGTAAATTAAGCACTATGCTCGAAGTGTTAGAAATATGTAGAGCACTGTCTGATTTACTTTGATGATGGATTGTGTTTGAGAATTAACAATGCATGGGCATACTGTACAGCCATCTGTCCTCATTCACAATGATACTTGCAAAGTGGGGAGGGGGTGGTTTAGCTATGACACTGAAACTGGGAAACATGCTGTCACATCATTGG
This sequence comes from Schistocerca nitens, assembly GCF_023898315.1. NCBI lineage: Eukaryota > Metazoa > Arthropoda > Insecta > Orthoptera > Acrididae > Schistocerca > Schistocerca nitens. Next base: position 390,455,572 of record NC_064617.1, read on the forward strand.
TCAGTGTTGAAATTACTGTAAAATTGTTTACAAAATCAACTGTAATGCTTAATATTTCAGTGGTGTCTTTTCTATCCCATCCACCCACTGGTGCACTGTTGGTTACCACATAATGATTGACTGATGTTTATTTGAGTTGGAGAAAGAATTTTGGTGGAGGGACAACACCTTCTGGGGATGGATAGCACTGAAATAGTGATCGCTACATGACTGCAATATTGAGGAATCAGTCGAGATGGAGTGTAGAGCCATCAGCTATTCCATCACTGTGACAGATGAGTTTAAATGTAGAGGTCGTCAATCACTTTCGGACAGCAGTTTGGAAACTCTCCACAACGCCACCAAACTCTTCCAGTTTCCTTATGTTGCAACCGTCTTTTATTTAAAATCATCCAGTGTGAGTGGCGTGTTATGGTAAGCGCAGTAGCAACATGATTTACACCATGCAACGCCTGGTCAGGTGACTACAGGGTTATAAACACAAAGTCAAATAGGGGTAATGCAGGAGTAGGTTTAATAATGAATAGGAAAATAGGAACGCGGGTAAGCTACTACAAACAGCTTAGTGAACGCATTATTGTGACCAAGATAGATACGAAGCCCACACCTACTACAGTAGTACAAGTTTATATGCCAACTAGCTCTGCAGATGACGAAGAAATTGAAGAAATGTATGATGAAATAAAATAAATTATTCAGATAGTGAAGGGAGACGAAAATTTAATAGTCATGGGTGACTGGAATTCGAGTGTAGGGAAAGGGAGAGAAGGAAACGTAGTAGGTGAATATGGATTGGGGCTAAGAAATGAAAGAGGAAGCCGCCTGGTAGAATTTTGCACAGAGCACAACTTAATCATAGCTAATACTTGGTTTAAGAATCATGATAGAAGGTTGTATACATGGAAGAACCCTGGAGATACTAAAAGGTATCAGATAGATTATATAATGGTAAGACAGAGATTTAGGAACCAGGTTTTAAATTGTAAGACATTTCCAGGGGCAGATGTGGACTCTGACCACAATCTATTGGTTGTGACCTGTAGATTGAAACTGAAGAAACTGCAAAAAGGTGGGAATTTAAGGAGATGGGACCTGGATAAACTGAAAGAACCAGAGGTTGTACAGAGTTTCATGGAGAGCATAAGGGAACAATTGACGGGAATGGGGGAAAGAAATACAGTAGAAGAAGAATGGGTAGCTTTGAGGGATGAAGTAGTGAAGGCAGCAGAGGATCAAGTAGGTAAAAAGACGAGGGCTAGTAGAAATCCTTGGGTAACAGAAGAAATATTGAATTTAATTGATGAAAGGAGAAAATATAAAAATGCAGTAAATGAAGCAGGCAAAAAGGAATACAAACGTCTCAAAAATGAGATCGACAGGAAGTGCAAAATGGCTAAGCAGGGATGGCTAGAGGACAAATGTAAGGATGTAGAGGCTTATCTCACTAGGGGTAAGATAGATACTGCCTACAGGAAAATTAAAGAGACCTTTGGAGATAAGAGAACCACTTGTATGAACATCAAGAGCTCAGATGGAAACCCAGTTCTAAGCAAAGAAGGGAAAGCAGAAAGGTGGAAGGAGTATATAGAGGGTCTATACAAGGGCGATGTACTTGAGGACAATATTATGGAAATGGAAGAGGATGTAGATGAAGATGAAATGGGAGATACGATACTGCGTGAAGAATTTGACAGAGCACTGAAAGACCTGAGTCGAAACAAGGCCCCCGGAGTAGACAACATTCCATTGGAACTACTGACGGCTTTGGGAGAGCAAGCCCTGACGAAACTCTACCATCTGGTAAGCAAGATGTATGAAACAGGCGAAATACCCTCAGACTTCAAGAAGAATATAATAATTCCAATTCCAAAGAAAGCAGGTGTTGACAGATGTGAGAATTACCGGACAATCAGTATAATAAGCCACAGCTGCAAAATACTAACACGAATTCTTTACAGACGAATGGAAAAACTAGTAGAAGCCGACCTCGGCGAAGATCAGTTTGGATTCCGTAGAAATACTGGAACACGTGAGGCAATACTGACCTTACGACTTATCTTAGAAGAAAGATTAAGGAAAGGCAAACCTACGTTTCTAGCATTTGTAGACTTAGAGAAAGCTTTTGACAATGTTGACTGGAATACTCTCTTTCAAATTCTAAAGGTGGCAGGGGTAAAATACAGGGAGCGAAAGGCTATTTACAATTTGTACAGAAACCAGATGGCAGTTATAAGAGTCGAGGGGCATGAAAGGGAAGCAGTGGTTGGGAAGGGAGTAAGACAGGGTTGTAGCCTCTCCCCGATGTTATTCAATCTGTATATTGAGCAAGCAGTAAAGGAAACAAAAGAAAAATTCGGAGTAGGTATTAAAATCCATGGAGAAGAAATAAAAACTTTGAGGTTTGCCGATGACATTGTAATTCTGTCAGAGACAGCAAAGGACTTGGAAGAGCAGTTGAACGGAATGGACAGTGTCTTGAAAGGAGGGTATAAGATGAACATCAACAAAAGCAAAACGAGGATAATGGAATGTAGTCGAATTAAGTCGGGTGATGTTGAAGGTATTAGATTAGGAAATGAGACACTTAAAGTAGTAAAGGAGTTTTGCTATTTGGGGAGCAAAATAACTGATGATGGTCGAAGTAGAGAGGATATAAAATGTAGACTGGCAATGGCAAGGAAAGCGTTTCTGAAGAAGAGAAATTTGTTAACATCGAGTATAGATTTAAGTGTCAGGAAGTCTTTTCTGAAAGTATTTGTATGGAGTGTAGCCATGTATGGAAGTGAAACATGGACGATAAATAGTTTGGACAAGAAGAGAATAGAAGCTTTCGAAATGTGGTGCTACAGAAGAATGCTGAAGATTAGATGGGTAGATCACATAACTAATGAGGAGGTACTGAATAGGATTGGGGAGAAGAGGAGTTTGTGGCACAACTTGACCAGAAGAAGGGATCGGTTGGTAGGACATGTTCTGAGGCATCAAGGGATCACCAATTTAGTATTGGAGGGCAGCGTGGAGGGTAAAAATCGTAGGGGGAGACCAAGAGATGCATACACTAAGCAGATTCAGAAGGATGTAGGTTGCAGTAGGTACTGGGAGATGAAGAAGCTTGCACAGGATAGAGTAGCATGGAGAGCTGCATCAAACCAGTCTCAGGACTGAAGACCACAACAACAACAACAACATCAATTTTAAAGTATTATTCCAGATCTAGGATCATTACCTGGAAGGTACTGGTAAGAGAGAACATAAACACACTCACTCCTAAGGCTACAACATTCCGCACTTAAAACGGGCTATAGCGTTAGATCGCTTGCGTTTCCGACCTATCAGTCGTATGGAACGTAGCGCTGTTAATATTCCAATGTAATAAATATATTTCAATCGCATGACATACATCCTTCTTCACGGTTTCTCGACGATAAACTATGTTATCGAACTGTAAAACGAAAAACTACTTCCTTAAAACATTGACTCTGTGTGATACGAGCACAATATAACTTTCCAAGGATGTGTAGCGGCCACTGTTCACATCCGATCACGCTTCAGAAATTATAATATGCCTGCATCAGCCCTATATAAAATTATGATTAGTAACGGGGAATACCTATTACAAGGAAACAGAGAAACGCATAGCAGCAGCGTCCAACATGTGAAAATTATAAGTCATCCTGCCACTAACTCTGTAAACAGCAAATCTGTCATGCAGATGTATACACAGGGATTGCAGTGCCTGACAACTACCTATCGCTAACTTAGTTATGAAGCTGAAGTCTTGATTTTACACCCAAGATGCGATAGGGGGATGGAGTACATCACATAAATCATAGTTCATTTAGAGGATTGTCACATTTCATCACACATGAGATGGATGACCGACACGTTCATCGTTAACGCAAGTAGACAGTGCTTTAAATCACATACGGAACACATGGCTGTATATGAGTCGAATGCAGGCTATGTCACGCGACTGATGCATCCTGACAGAAGAGTGGAAAAACTGCCCTACAGCAATTTCTCCCTATCTACTATGCATCATCAGCTTACCATTAAATCATACCTCGTTACAGCTCCATCTCAATCGATCAACACGTCTACTCTCTGTCATCCTTTAATGCTGATGCATGTAAGTTTAGAGGCGGATGGTTCTCTGTCTTCCTGAAAAGCATCAAATACAGTTGTCAACTCGCGTGTATGATTGGTACCTCAATAGACATACAGTATAATGCTGCCATGATGAAAAAAAAATGACTGCTTCCCTGAGTCCCTTCGCTTCCATTTCGACATTTTCTTGGATTCCTCTTCGTGCCGCATACTTGTTCCCATGTACAAAAACCGAGCGAGGTGGCGCAGTGGTTAGACACTGGACTCGCATTCGGGAGGACGACGGTTCAATCCCGCGTCCGGCCATCCTGATTTAGGTTTTCCGTGATTTCCCTAAATCACTCCAGGCAAATGCCGGGATGGTTCCTCTGAAAGGGCACGGCCGACTTCCTTCCCCATCCTTCCCTAATCCGATGAGATCGATGACCACGCTGTCTGGTCTCCTTCCCCAAACAACCAACCAACCAACCCATGTACAAATTGCTCTGCGCCAATCAGAAGATACGCAAGTACATCCTCAATTTCTCCACATTTCGGTGTATATTCGGTCAATTTATACCTATCCCCCTGTCATTTTTTTGCAATTCTATCCATTTTATGTCAGCTCCATCCTTGCCATCATGACATAACCTCTCGTTCTGTGTTCTAGAATTGCTTGTAAATGTAGCACATCTGCCAAAACCTAGCCCAAATGCACTGATTGGGAGGCGCACTATAGTACTGTGCTCGATTGTATCCGGTCACCTCCACATTTGGAGAGCGTTTTCTGGCGGAGGGGAGGGGAGGGGTTTTTAGGTTAATGAAGGTAGCCTAATTGACCTATCTTCCCGCCGAAATTCAAACTTCCTGCCAAAAGACACCATCTTGAATAACGGTACTTGCGTTATCAGATGACGTCATGGTTGTCATCTTGGATGACGTCATCGCCGCCATCTTGGATAACGGTACTTGTTCCTCCTACTCACGCTGGCAGATGACATTCACCAGGCATTCACCACACCCACACCTTGCCATTGGATCACCACATTATGTACCGTGTTCGTCACTCCACACAACGTTTTTCCACTGTTCAATCATCCAATGTTTACACTTCTTACACCAAGCGAGGCATCGTTTGGCATTTACCGGCGTGATGTGTGGCTTATGCGCAGCCGCTCGGCCCTAAAATCCAAGTTTTCTCACCTCCCACCTAACTGCGATAGTACTTGCAGTGGATCCTGATGCAGTTAGGAATTCCTGTGTGATGGTCTGGACAGATGTCTGTCTATTACACATTACGACCCTCTTCAACTGTCGGCGGTCTCTGTCAGTCAACAGAAGAGATCGACCTGTACGCTTTTCTGCTGTACGTGTCCCTTCACGTTTCCACTTCACTATCACATCGGAAACAGTGGACCTAGGGATGTTTAGGAGCTTCGAAATCTCACGTACAGACATATGACATAAGTGACACCCAATCACCTGACCAGGCTCGAAGTCCGTGAGTTCCGCGGAGCACCCCATTCTGCTCTCTCACCATGTCTAATGACTACTTAGGTCGCTGATATGGAGTACCTGGCAGTAGGTAGCACCAAAATGCACCTAATATGAGAAACGTAGGTTTTTCGGGGTGTACATTAATAATATTAGTCCTATTCATGCAGTTACTAAAAACTAGGCTTCCTTTCTTTTCTTTTCCCCTTTTTTTCATTTATCTTAAACGTGGTATGGGAAGCTACTGCCCGATTACATGCGTCCATTTGTTGACTTACAACATCACGAATGGGACTATATCCCACCTCGTCACTCACCAAAGATGTCAAAATGGATTGATCACATAGTGCACTTCTCTTTACGTGTTTCATGTGTCTCCCATTGTCAACGGAAATTTGGTTTTTTCCTCGTTACAGAAAAAGAAGTTTTTCGAAGTGCAGTATTATTTGCCCATCCGATAGAACGTCCCGTAATTAATCTATTGAAACATTCGGTTTAACGATATGTGTTAACAGGGACAGCAAAACACAAAGAATAATAAGCGTTCCTGCATGGAGTGACAAGTGAATAGTGTGCTGCTGCATTGCACTAAGACAGACTGCGCGTTGCAGGCCAAGACCCGATACGAAAAGGGGCAAGTCGGGCATGAAAGACACATGAAACCAGTCTTTACCAATATTACAGGTCACTGCAGCTGACAGTATTTTTTTCTTTTAATCCGATAGCACATTAAAATATGTTGGATGTTAACATGGTTATGGAAACCAAAATATCAGGCCGGTCAGCGAATACATCTTCGAAATGACACTGTCCGGGGTGTGTAAGTGTTGTGGCTGCATGGATAACGCTCAATCACTAGTCCCTCATGCAATCGACAACATCAGCAGCCTCCGAAAGATCTGTAAAGACATGTTCGCCACGTATTCTTTGCATAGCTTCCCTGTCACGTGTTCCAGGTAGGGCGGCCAACATTTGATCGCGCTTTTAAGGGACATAACCATCTCGGATGTTATAACGCGAAAACAGAATTGTTACACTGCTTGGGGCAGGAGGGCCGAGCGGATACACCCCTCTGTGGGGTCAAGAAGGCTGCTGGGAACCTGTGCAGCGTCTTCGGCGCTAGTAAAACATTATTAATGTTCAATCATTTATTCGCTGTGTTTACAATTCGTTGCTTTCCTGCATCAGCCTCAATTGATGCTTCATTAAGGTGCGTGTTGGGTTCTAGCTGACGTCTGTTTAGTCAGCTCGGCAACTGCACTCAAAGGCGATGGTGTGTGTGACTTCGTCGTCACGGCAGTTTACCGGCTGATAGGCGGCGGCGTGTCCGGTGCGTAGGTTTTGTCTCACTTTGGCTGTTGGAGTGTCCTCAGTCCTACTCTGAATTCTACGATGACCCTTCATGAACCATCAGCGATTTACCTGGTGTCGGTAATCGTGTGGTCGGTTTATACCCTCCCTACCGACGTTGTAGGTTTCACAATCCGTAGGCGTCTGGGTGTAGAACAGCACTGTGGATCCCCAAGAAGTGTTGCTGGGTTCCGCATTGAAGTTCAGTGCTGGCAACACTCTGCGATGTGGTGTTGTCAGAGGACAGTCAGTTTCTCCACCAGTAGATGATAGGCGGCGAGCAGCGTTATGTTCATCAGGTGAAGACCATGATCTCGAGTACATCTTTTGGCTAGTTCCTAGACTGTGCTGGAGCATCTAGGACACAGATTTACTACAATATCGTAATCATCGGATCGAGTACTATTACTGTGAACGCCATCGACCCCAATGATCAACTGACGAAAGCTGAAAAACGATAATATTCAAAGGGAGCTAGCGCGAGGCTATAAACCTGAGGCTCGGTTCGCAATGACAGCATGTGTCCCTACTTAGCTGCATTCATTTACCAAGCTGTTAACTGCTGTACCAGGTTCTCGCTACGAATTCTTCTTTAAGAGAGAGAGTTTCATGCACCATGTCCTACGAACTAAGTATGTGTGTGACTGGGTATATCTCTTCATTCGAAACAAACTGTATATTGGAGGCTGGCTAAATGGACACTGCCCGAATGTCTGAAGGTGGAGGGGGGGGGGGGGGGTAAGATGAAGACCAATATGTGACCATGATTTTAAGGGAGATTTAGTCACAGTAAGTTTCACTTGCACAACTGCATTGCATTAACTTGAAATGAATGATGACGCAAACATAAATAAAATAACTGGCTTACTTTTCCTCTTTTATGTTAAACGGTAACATACTTTTGGATAATTCCACAAACCGAGAGAGAATTTTTAGAGCACAAAAGCGTATAATAAGACTCAGCGATGCTGAAGTCAAGCTTAAGTAGCACAAGTAAGCTCCGTTAACAAGGGAGACAGTGGGATTTAACCAAGAATATTATTCCTGTAATTTTTTTTTCAAATAAAAACACTAGTATTTAATCTTCATGTTTCGTGTAATTTTTAATCTCCTTTTTTACTGCGAGAGCACAAGATGAAAACTGATTCCCGTTAAAAGCAAATGAAGACACCCGTGAACACTGAGCAGTATAGTAGATACGATTACGAAAAGAAGACTGCAGTAACCGGATCATTTCATATCGGCTGTCCTCTGTTATCGATAGCTGCCAACTTAAGCGATCTACCAGTACAAGCTATATCAATCCGTTGCGAAATGTTATGTGAGTGAACTGAGATATAAATAGCCGGACGTAGTGGCCGAGCGGTTCTAGGCGCTACAGTCTGGAACCGTGCGACCGCTATGGTCGCAGGTTCGAATCCTGCCTCGGTCATGGATGTGTGTGATGTCCTTAGGTTAGTTAGGTTCAAGTAGTTCTAAGTTCTAGGGGACTGATGACCACAGCAGTTAAGTCCCATAGTGCTCAGAGCCATTTGAACCATTTGAGAAATAAATAATCTGACGAGTGTGTTTAAACATTAACGTTCTCTAATCTGCTTTCGCGAGTCCTTTTTACTTTCGTATGCTATTTATACCCGCGACCTCTCTGGATGCGTGTGCTATGCCTTTCATTCTTCGCTCTTCGCATACCCTTGAGACAAACCCTACTCTTTTCGTAGAAGCACGAACGGAGAAAGAACTATGTCGACCATAGTATCGATTGTTATTCGAAAACTTTTCGAGATTCGTTGCTCAGGAAATTTGAGCTATCGATAGTACTTCGTGGGGTTAATATTTACGGTATCACTGAAAAAATACATGGGACAAACAGGCGGTCAGTGCAAGAGCATCTCGCTCGTTCGCTGCCCTGACGTGCTCGGTATGGTGAGGCTACATACAAAATCTCCAGAAGGGAGGGACACGGTGCACTGTCGTAGTCGTGCACTGTTTCTCAATCTATTTTGACATAACTGGCGAGTGACGAGTAGGGATGCAGTCTGATTCGTGATGTAAGCGAACAAATCGAGGCACGTAATCGGGCAGTAGCTTCCTGTATCGTTCACAATTTGGGGACGATGTCATGTGTAATGGGGGTTCTATTTAAATCCTTAAGAACATCCCATACTCGAAAACAGCTCTATTGCATGAACGGGGCTGTCGGTAAGCGGGCCATGGTTTTCGATATATTTGAACCCTGTCCTTGGCGTGAACCAGGGTGTAAATCAATTCCTCAGTCAACGTGAAATTTTTCCATTTTTTGAGCGTCCAACGGCGGTGTTTCTGTTCCCTTAATAATCTCTGTGCGCACAACAGTGCCATTCATATCATGACTAAACCTTATAGCCTTATTACAAAAACTTTCGTGAGGCAGAGCTTAGTCCTTATATGATAAAACTTCCAACTTTTCGCTGTGACACGCGTGATGGCTACAGACCGTTTTCAGCATCAAACCGAACCCTGTCCAGCGATTTCTACGCCTTTAGCGAAGATGGGATAGCGTCTTCCCACCTGCTTTCCAGTTTAGAAAATTACCTAACCATTTGTACGACACTTTCAACGGATTTCTAAAAATGGTTCAAATGGCTCTGAGCACTATGGGACTCAACTGCTGAGGTCATAAGTCTCCTAGAACTTAGAACTACTTAAACCTAACTAACCTAAGGACAACACACACATCCATGCCCGAGGTAGGATTCGAACCTGCGATCGTAGCGGTCGCGCGGTTCCAGACCGTAGCGCCAGAACCGCTCGGCCACCAGCGGCCGGCAACGGATTTCTTAAGAAACGTTGTATCACTGAACAACTCTCTCCAAGTGGTTTCCAACGCCATTAAAAATATGTATTTCTAGGCATAGCTTTTTGGCTACAAATTAAGGCACTACTTAGCTTTTCAATAAAAATAAGACACTATTGCAACCGAAGACTTCTGATATAAAGAGTCACACTCATTTTGCCAACTGCCTTGTCAATGTGGGTGGAAGAGGGGTGGTTCAGGGCTGCTCTTACTGTGGCAAACTACCCCTATGGCGGAAGAATGAGCAATGACCCACAGCGTCTGGATGCAGATGGGAACGAAAATCACTGCATTAAAGATACATGATGGGTATCCACAGAGAATGTGTACTATAATTAAAGAAATGTCATGGTTATCTCACCATTGGTAAAACATTTGGGATTAGTCCATCAATCGGATCTCTGGGAGGGGACTGTAAAGGGGAAGGTAACCACGAGGAGAAGACTGAGTACTGAAGGAAGGGATGAAATTCTATGAGGCAGATGGTGCCGAGTTAGAAGTCTGAAAGCGGCAAGGACTCTAGAAAACCTGTGAAGTGAAATAGAATGACAGAATCAACGAGGCCTTGCTGAAAAGTAAAACTGCCGGCCGGGGTGGTCGAGCGGTTCTAGGCGCTACAGTCTGGAACCGCACGACCGCTAGGGTCGCAGGTTCGAATCCTGCCTCGGGCATGGATGTGTGTGCTGTCCTTAGGTTAGTTAGGTTTAAATAGTTCTAAGTTGTAGGGGACTGATGACCTCAGAAGTTAAGTTCCATAGTGCTCAGAGCCATTTGAGCCATTTTTTTAAGTAAAACTAATTTTATTAACATGCTACGTCTTTATTCTTCATGTCTACATATTTATTTCTGAATATAGTCACCCTGCGAAGAATATATTTCTCCCAAAGAGAGACTATTTTGTTGACAATGTCACTGTGGAATGTTTGACTTTGTTGATGGAGCCACAACCTCTTGCACCGCTTCATCACTATCAAAGCGATGTTGTCGAAGGTGTTCTTTAAGTTTTGGGAACAGATGAAACTCGGATGGGGTCAAGTCGGGACTGTGTGGAGGATGATCGATGACAGTGAATGCAAGGCGTCAGACTGTTGCAGATGTCGCAGCGCTCGTGTGTGGTCCGGCATTGTCATGCCGAAGCAGAGGGAGCTGCAAGTGTAGACGAACTCTTCAGTTTGTGCTTTCAGTTTTCTAGCGTCTCGCAGTACATCGGCACATTTTCGTTAGAAACTGCCATGTTACACGCTACAATTCAGAGCTCTGTCGCAGCAGAGTCACAACTTTCGTCAGAGAAGCGGGAAAGTCGACCGAAAAAGGTGCGTGACATGTAATTCCTCAATCGATACTGAGAACAGAATAAAAAGTACACGTTTTGTAGATGTGATTGGTATCATTGAAGTGAAGTGGAAAGGAGGTACGAGAATGAGTGTCAGGCGAATGTATGATGATATCAACAGCATCGGAAAAATGTTATAACGGTAGTAGGATTTGTTATGACTAGCAAGGCAGGACAAAGAGTGAGTTACCGTGAACAGTTCAGCGATTGTACTCGTATTACTCTCATGGAATAGAAACCAAACTATAGTGTCTCCTGGGATCGATCAGTAAGAAATGCAGACTAGTAAGGCGGGCTGCGTCCTCTCTAGGCCGCTTGAGACGCCACCACAGAGATATGGGCAAACAGTATTAGTTGCCCGCAATATTATTTAGCCTCGGAGCAAGGGCGCTTCGGTCGACGTGTCACGACGACAGGCTGAACCAATTGATGATATACCCACAACTGCCTTGAAATCATTCACGGTGCTACGGTACTTTCCTTAGTCGCCTCTGTACTTTTTTACTGTAATATCACCGCGGTCAAGTGCAATAAATCGTGGTCAGGTTGTGCGACCACAAACATACACTACTGACCATTAAAATTGCTACAACAAAAAGAAACGTAGATGATAAACCGGTATTCATTGGACAAATATATTATACCAGAACTGACATGTGATTACATTTTCACGCAATTTGGGTGCATAGATCCTGAGAAATCAGTACCAAAAACAACCACTTCCGGCCGTAATAACGGCCTTGATACGCCTGGGCATTGTGTCAAACAGAGCTTGGATGGCATGTACAGGTACAGCAGCCCATGCAGCTTCAACACGATACCACAGTTCATCAATAGTAGTGACTGGCGTATTGTGACGAGCCAGTTGCTCGGCCACCATTGACCAGACGTTTTCAATTGGTGAGAGATCTGGAGAATGTGCTGGTCAGGGCAGCAGTCGAACATTTTCTGTATCCAGAAAGGTCCGTACAGGACCTGCAACATGCGGTCGTGCATTATTTTACTGAAATGTAGCGTTTCACAGGGATCGACTGAAGGGTAGAGCCACGGGTCGTAACAGATCTGAAATGTAACGTCCACCGTTCAAAGTGCCGTCAATGCGAACAAGAGGCGACCGAGATGTGTAACCAATGGCACCCCATACCATCACGCCGGGTGATATACCAGTATGGCGATGACGAATACACGCTTCCAATGTGCGTTCACCGCGATGTCGCCAAAAACTGATTCGACCATCATGATGCTGTAAACAGAACCTGGATTCATCTGAAAAAAAAGACGTTTTGCCATTCGTGCTTTCAGGTTCGTCGTTGAGTACACCATCGCAGGCGCTCCTGTCTGTGATGCAGCGTCAAGGGTAACTGCAGCCATGGTCTCCGAGCTGATAGTCCATGCTGTTGTAAACGTCGTCGAACTGTTCGTGCAGATGGTTGCTTTCTTGCAAACGTCCCCATCTGTTGACTCAGGGATCGAGACGTGGCTGCACGATCCGTAACGTAACAGCCATGCGGATAAGATGCCTGTCATCTCGACTGGTAGTGATACGAGGCCGTTGGGATCCAGCACGGCGTTCCGTATTACCCTCCTGAACCCACCGATTCCATATTCTGCTAACAGTCATTGGATCTCGACCAAGGCGAGCAGCAATGTCGCGATACGATAATCCGCAATCGCGATAGGCTACAATCCGACCTTTATCAAAGTCGGAAACGTGATGGTACGAATTTCTCCTCCTTACACGAGGCATCACAACAACGTTTCACCAGGCAACGCCGGTCAACTGCTGTTTGTGTATGAGAAATCGGTTTTGAAACTTTCCTCATGTCAGCACGTTGTAGGTGTCGCCACCGGCTCCAACCTTGTGTGAGTACTCTGAAAGCTAATCATTTGCATATCACAGCGTCTTCTTCCCGTCGGTTAAATTTCGCGTCTGTAGCACGTCATCTTCGTGGTGTAGCAACTTTAATGGCCAGTAGTGTTTGTTGTCTGCCGCATCTTACGCAGCTGCCGCGGTAATACGTGGCGCCAGCTTCGACACGAGAGACGCCGCAACTAGCATTGGCATAACGGGCACCGATTACTATCCTGCCGCTGATTACGTGCCCACCAATCGTGTGGAAATATTTTGCCGGCGGCCGGTTATAAAGGACGCCACCTGGGGGACCAGAGTCAGTTTGCACCGGGAGTCGCTCCGGCCCAATCGCCAACTGCCATTGCCTGTCCCTCAGTCGGACCTCCCATTGCCCCGCGCTGCCGTTCACTCGAAGTTCTTCCAAGTCTTCACTCTGTGTCCCGTCCGTGTCCTCCGCATCGACCGCCGATGTCTCCGCTCCGAGCCGGGCGAATAGTGTTCATTCTGCGCCTCGTTCGTGTCCTCCATACCGCCCGCCGACGCTTACACTCCGAGTCGTACCCAAGCCGTCGCTTCGCGTCTCGTCCGAGTTCTCCATTCTGAGCCTGAGGTCTGTGCGCAAGTCGTCGCTTCCTCCTCCTCTGGCCAACGTCGTCGGTCAGTCTGAGGGATCCAGCCTTCCGCAGCAGGCACGTCTACATCCGAGATCCCGGCTCGCCAGGACTTTTCTCCTGGACCGTCCTAGGGCCCTATCATTCTTCACTGATATGGCAACACCGACGTCGCCTTCGTAAGAAGTCTTCTACTGCCACGTCAGTCACTATCGTTGGATTGAACCCCAGTAATGTGTACTCAAGTTCGATGACTGTTTTGTTGTATTCAGTGAGTAAAAATAGAGTTCATTTCTTTTTTGCTACCTGGGGCTCATTATTTGACGTGGCTCCGTTGACCACGACACAAAACAAGCTAACGTCAACAACTGTACGGAACAAATAAAACGTGACGAAATAAACAGAGAATACAAGGGAATTGAGCTAGTAATTCAATATGTAAAGGGAGATAAGAATCATGGGGTATTGGAGCACTATAGTAGACGAAGCAGTATAGTTCAGATTTATACGAGAATATGGGTATGGCAGTAGGAATGAGATAGGAGAAAGACTCCTCGAGTTCTGCAACAAATTTCACCTAGTGATGGTAAATATACAATTAAAAAATCGCAAAAGGAGGAGCTGTACTTGGAAAAGGCCAAGAGAGGCCAAAAGATACCATCTAATTACATCACTATAAGACACTGATTCTGAAATTAGATATTAGGTTATAAGGCATAGCCAGGAGCGGATACAGACTCAGGTCACAGTTTAGTAATAATGAAGAGTAGTCTGAAGTTTAAAAGAAATGTGGGGGAAGAAGCGGACAAGGAAGTGAGATAGCGAGACAATGAGAAATGGTGATGCTATAAGTTCTCTGAGAGTGCAAGTACTGCGGTAGTGAATGCCAAAGTAGGTATTGCAGCTGACGGGGAAACGTCTCCTGTAAAACCGATAATTACAGAAGTTGTGTGGACAAATATGTGTAGAAGGAAGGCATTTCTCAAGAAATTTTGGGTAACAAAAGAGACAGTTCGATGAGTCGAGTAAAGAAGGCGATACAAAAATGTTAAGAGAAAAAGGAATACAGAAATATGAGTCACTTACAGATGGACTCACTACATCTACATTTATACTCCGCAAGCCACCCAATGGTGTGTGGCGGAGGGCACTTTACGTGCCACTGTCATTACCTCCCTTTCCTGTTCCAGTCGCGTATGGTTCGCGGGAAGAACGACTGTCTGAAAGCCTCCGTGCGCGCTCTAATCTCTCTAATTTTACATTCGTGATATCCTCGGGAGGTATAAGTAGGGGTAAGCAATATATTCGATACCTCATCCAGAAACGCACCCTCTCGAAACCTGGCGAGCAAGCTACACCGCGATGCAGAGCGCCTCTCTTGCAGAGTCTGCCACTTGAGTTTATTAAACATCTCCGTAACGCTATCACGGTTACCAAATAACCCTGTGACGAAACGCGCCACTCTTCTTTGGATCTTCTCTATCTCCTCCGTCAACCCGATCTGGTACGGATCCCACACTGATGAGCAATACTCAAGTATAGGTCGAACGAGTGTTTTGTAAGCCACCTCCTTTGTTGATGGAGTACATTTTCTAAGGACTCTCCCAATGAATCTCAACATGGTACCCGCCTTACCAACAATTAATTTTATATGATCATTCCACTTCAAATCGTTCCGCACGCATACTCCCAGATATTTTACAGAAGTAACTGCTACCAGTGTTTGTTCCGCTATCATATAATCATACAATAAAGGGTCCTTCTTTCTATGTATTCGCAATACATTACATTTGTCTATGTTAAGGGACAGTTGCCACTCCCTGCACCAAGTGCCTATTCGCTGCAGATCTTCCTGCATTTCGCTACAATTTTCTAATGCTGCAACTTCTCTGTATACTACATCATCATCCGCGAAAAGCCGCATGGAACTTCCGACACTATCTACTAGGTCATTTATATATATTGTGAAAAGCAATGGTCCCATAACACTTCCCTCTGGCACGCCAGAGGTTACTTTAATGTCTGTAGACGCCTCTCCATTGATAACAACATGCTGTATTCTGTTTGCTAAAAACTCTTCAATCCAGCCACACAGCTGGTCTGATATTCCGTAGGCTCTTACTTTGTTTATCAGGCGACAGTGCGGAACTGTATCGAACGCCTTCCGGAAGTCAAGAAAAATAGCATCTACCTGGGAGGCTGTATCTAATATTTTCTGGGTCTCATGAACAAATAAAGCGAGTTGGGTCTCACACGATCGCTGTTTCCGGAATCCATGTTGATTCCTACATAGTAGATTCTGGGTTTCCAAAAACGACATGATACTCGAGCAAAAAACATGTTCTAAAATTCTACAACAGATCGACGTCAGAGATATAGGTCTATAGTTTTGCGCATCTGCTCGACAACCCTTCTTGAAGACTGGGACTACCTGTGCTCTTTTCCAATCATTTGGAACCCTCCGTTCCTCTAGAGACTTGCGGTACACGGCTGTTAGAAGGGGGGCAAGTTCTTTCGCGTACTGTGTGTAGAATCGAATTGGTATCCCGTCAGGTCCAGTGGACTTTCCTCTGTTGAGTGATTCCAGTTGATTTTCTATTCCTTGGACACTTATTTCGATGTCAGCCATTTTTTCGTTTGTGCGAGGATTTAGAGAAGGAACTTCAGTGCGGTCTTCCTCTGCGAAACAGCTTTGGAAAAAGGTGTTTAGTATTTCAGCTTCACTAGGAAGTGAAAGAAGCTTAAACGAAATAAGCACAGGAAAATGTAAAGAAAAGGAAACCGTTATCGGGAGGACAGATTCGGCAAATAGGAAAGTCAAAATAACACTCGGGGAATTTAAAAGAACAACAACATTACGTGTAGAAAAGGGCATATAACTGTTAAACGCAGGGGAAACAGTAGATCGGTGGAAAAGTTTACTGACGGCCTATACGAGGGAGAGTCACTGCCTGCTGACGTGGTGGAACGGGAAAACGGGTGCCGGTTTGGTAGGCATAGAGGAACAAGTATTAGAGTCGGAGTTTGAAAGAATTTTGGAATGTTTGGGATGAGGCTGAAGGGGCAAAAACATTCCTTTGGAATTTCTAAAATCATAGAGGGAAGTGGCAATGAAAGTGTGCAGAATGTAAAAGACTGTAAGCATTCTGGGATCTTTCGGAAGAATATCATCCAGTTGATCCAGAAAACAGCAAGGTTCCACTGAGGCATTTCACGATTCATATTATAACCTCACTTGAACTAGCACGACGGACAGTCTTGAAAACTGTTTTATTCAGTGATGGCCGACCTCAGATGCGTCCATCTATACGGAATGTTTTCTTGCAGGGATGGCAGCGTGTTGATGTGAGGTTTAATGTCTCGTGTCGTCCTCATTGACCTCCCTGGATACTACAGCTGCAGTATCTTTCTTTGTGCATCAGATCGAATCATTCCTTGGTGCTGCTTTAGGATGCTCCCTCCTTAATGACTGGTGACTATTACCCGCTGCACCTTCGTAGAGTGCACAGTCCCACAACGTAAGCTCCAGAGTGCTCTAATTTTATGCACTTACTCGAATATGGTCCGTGACCATTCGGTCCTCGCCTGTGACCGGCTCGACGGGAGAGATATTGTGACTGAGCACTCCAAGGCAACATGGCGACACTCTGTAGAGCATGTTGGGTTATAACACCCATATGTGCGCGAGCGTTATCCTGTTGGAAAACACCCGCTGGAATGCTGTTCATGAATGGCAGCACAAGAGGTCGAATCACCACATTGACGGACAGATTTGCAGTCAGGGTGCGTGGGATAATCGTGAGGGTGCTCCTGCTGTCATACGAATTCGTACCCCAGACCATAACTCCAGGTATAGGTCCACAATGTCTAGCACGCAGCTGGTTGGTTGCAGGCCTTCAATTGGCCTCCTTCTAAACAACACACGGCCATCACTGGTATCGAAGCAGAACCAGATTTCATCAGAAAAGACAACAGGTCTCCACCCTGCCCTCCAATGAGCTCTCGTTTGGCACCAATGGAGTCGCAAATGAAGGTGTTTTGGGACCAGTTCTTACATCCACAGTTTTTTTTTGCAGATAGTATGTAAAATGTGTAGCAAATTTAATTGAAATGAATCCAAGGCGTCTGGCTCGGAGCTTTCATTCAAGTAAACGACTTGTAAGAATTCATTGTGTCACTGTGGCGCCAATTGCTGCTCAGATTGCTGCTGCAGATGCATTACGATGCGCTAGAGACGTAGACCGAACACGGAAGTGTCACTTGGCCATCCGGAGCCCGGTCAACTTGTGACCACACATTCTCGTGACAACTTCTGCCAGCAATCATGTACAGTGGCTATATTCCTGCCAAGTCCTTCTGTAATATCGCAGAAGGTACACACCCAGCTTCTCGTAGCCCCTTTACAAGACCTCGCTCAAACTCAGTGAGGTGTTGATAATGGCTTCTATATCACCTTAAAGGCCTTCTTGACAAAGGTCAACCCACCACGTCCAATATCAAAGGTAACTAATGCTCACTACCGTTACAGCGTGTATTTAAAGCAAATCTGATTTGCATTCTCATAGGACGTTACTGGCACCACTCTTATGAGACTGGCGCGAAATTTGAGTAGGCGCTATGTTTCAGATGCAGCAACACGTCTACCGACTATCATTAATGTCGGACAGCTTCTTATCAATGTTGCGATTTTTCCTCTCCGTCAGTGTATTAGACCGCCTCCTCCTCCTCCCCACCCCTCTCTTTCTCTCCCTCTCCATCTCCTCCTACCCCTTCATCTCTCCACATTATCACTTCTACCCTAATACGAGGTTGCTGATTCTTTCCTCAACAGAATTTTTTGCTCATAGTGAGTATATGTGTACCAAATTTAGTTGAAATGGACCCAGAGGTTGAGGAGATGCCTTGCCCACGATTGCAATGCTTTGTCAAATGGTTCAAATGGCTCTGAGTACTATGGGACTTAACATCTGAGGTCATCAGTCCCCTAGAACTTAGAGCTACTTAAACTTAACTAACCTAAGGACTACACACACATCCATGACCGAGGCAGGATTCGAACCTGCGACCGTAGCGGTCGCGCGGTTCCAGACTGAAGCGCCTAGAACCGCTCAGCCACACCGGCCGGCAATGCTTTATCCACGCACGAATATGTCACATATATTGAACGTATTCTCGCATCTGAACACGTAGCTCACCTGTATCCCGGGCGAATTTCATCCTGCAGTTTTGTTTTCACACATCTCAGTGTTTATGGTTCAAATGGTTCAAATGGCTCTGAGCACTATGGGACTCAACTGCTGTGGTCATTAGTCCCCTAGAACTTAGAACTACTTAAACCTAACTTACCTAAGGACATCACACACATCCATGCCCGAGGCAGGATTCGAACCTGCGACCGTAGCAGTCGCACGGTTCCGGACTGCGCGCCTAGAACCGCGAGACCACCGCGGCCGGCTCAGTGTTTATGACGGCACTTTCCGTGGACCGTGTGTTGTACAATGATATAATTTTATAGGTACATTCAGTGGTATATGTGGATACTGTCTGCCAAATGTGACGCGAATACAGTTACTAGCAAACACGTGATGAATTAAATGCGGCAGTTTTATTGCATGAATAGCGAAAATGTAATAAGAGATAAACTTTTTTGCTTTCGTGAGTCTGTGGCGTTTGTTAGCTAGAAAAAGTTTCGTTAGAATGTGAAGTTATGTGTGAAATTTGTTGCAAGTGACTAAGTGCTTTCTTTCTCAAATGCTGGGTGAGTAAATTTGGCATATTCGCTCGTCGTGGGTTGTTTCATCCCCACTCCTTTGCTAGGTAGGTATTTATTAGCCCCACAGCGATTCTTTCCAGACGGTAACCGATGTAGTAGTAAGTTTGGTTGAAATCGTTTAAGCGATTTAGGAGGTGAGGTGGAACACACATGTATTGATTTTTGTAATACGTATGAACATCTTACTAGATTACCTTTCAGCAGCAGATTCGTACTTTTGTAAGGTGCTAGTGATAGTTTAACTTTTAGACACCATCCCTCAAGTTCATGAAGTGCAGCATTACTCCTGTCTTGTATAATTGACCCCGAGTCACCACTTACTACGAACAACACGACAATTGCAAATGCCAACATCCCAGTTGGGTTATCTCTGTCATGCAGTTTCTGTAGCCGACTCCCGGTGGGGATCCACTTCCATATGTTCCAAAACTCTGGCCAAACACTGTTCCCTGCGAACAGCTTTTTGAGATTGCCTCCGTCATTTCCTGCCCTGGGCACATTAAAGATATAGGTCCGTAGCGCTGTCACCTTGTCACTATTTGATAAAGTTCCACCCACAAATGTTTTGCGGCGGAAGTCCTCTTTGATGGCTGTTACCAATCTTACACAATGTATTTCCATAAAAAAATGACAGTTCCATGAATCGAACATTATAAAAATTATCAATTACTTGCGTACGTCATAAAATACGCCACGTGGTCCGTTGTAAGTCAGCGAAAACCACACCTCTTTTGGATATTTTTGTATTCATTAAACGAAACACTTATTTAGCTTTTATATTGTTATGTTTATCAACCTCCAAATTTATCAGCCACGTTTCGGAGAATAAAGTAGCTTGAAAACGAAGAGACTCGAAAATGGTGAGGATACCAGAAAATTATAAGCTATGTTACTGTAAATTACTTGCCTTGTTGGGTGTTCACGTGAACAGGCTTGCGGATTGACTGGCTGCAGAAAACATTCCAGTCGGAAAAAGGCCGACCGTGTCTGCTACCAACAACAACATCGATACGCTTCGTGAGTCCACCGGTCAACCCGGCATATCACTGAAAACGGAGTAGGGCAAGAGAGAAAGGACCTCACGTTAAGAAAAAAGTAACAAAGACTGACTTTGTCAAATATAAGCGGAAGAGTCTGAAAACAACATAGTTCTCTTCATTTACGCTATCGTTTAGCCATATACTGCGGATCATTGATTCAAATGGCTCTGAGCACTATGAGACTTAACTTCTGAGGTCATCAGTCCCCTAGAACTTAGAACTACTTAAACCTAACTTAAGGACATCACACACATCCATGCCCGAGGCAGGATTCGAACCTGCGACCGTAGCACTCGCGCGATTCCGGATGAAGCGTCTAGAACCGCTCGGCCACTCGAAAGTTCACTCCTCACATGAAACAGAGGGAACAGGACATCTGCGTTTTAAGCGTGAGGGGTTCCTTAACAAAATTTGACAGGTGAAGAAAGCTTAGTCCAACTTTTTGACTCCGAAAACAGGAGAGCATCTGTGGAGCTCAGCCACAAAGGACCACCGACACCAAAACAAAGTTCAAGACCACGTCATCAGCAAACAAGGTCATGCTCACAGTGTTCTGGGATGTTTAAGATGTGGTACATTTGGAATTCATGGCTGAAGGCACCACCATAAACTATGTAAGGTACTGTGAGACCCGGAGAAAACCGAAAGCACGAATCAGAAGAGTTCGCCTACACATGAAGCCTCCTCTCCTCCAGCATGACAATGTCAGACCACACACGAGCGCTACATCTGCAACAACCCGAGTGCTTGGGTTCCCTGTCATCGATCATCCTCCACAGAGACCCGACTTGGCCGCATGCGATTTTCACCTGTTTCCAAAACTTAAAGAACACCTTCGGGGATTTCACTTTGATGGTGACGAAGTGGTGCAACGAGAGGTGAGGTTGTGGGTCTGTCAACAAACTGTAACATTCTACAGTGACGGTATCAACGGCGTGGTCTCTCGTTGGAACAAATTTGTTCGCCGACACTGTGACTAAGTTGACAAATAAGTATGCACACATGAAGAATAAAGATATAAAATGTTAATAGAGTTTGTTTCATTTAAAAAGCTTTAATCGATTTCACATTAAAATATTCGGAGGCAATACTTTTCGGCTCGTCCGAACATGTTCTTCTGCTCTCGCACATAATCACGCACATTCGGCTGGGTGACCATCGTGCTGCATCCACAAATGGCCTCTAATTGTAGTCTGACATTTTCAAGGATAAAGGATCTTGCATCTCATCTGTCAAAGTTCCTGCGAAATAATATGCATCGATGACTACAAATCCAAGGATTCCACACCACACATTAAAAACCCACCTCCTTTGACGATCAACATGACGTACCCGCGTAGTGTTTACTGTGAATCCCTTAATCCATCTTATTATAACGGTACAGCCACCCCCAGGATTCATATGAAATGTGCGATACCACTTTTTTATATGCATCCGGATAGTTATCAGACAATTCAGTGCTTCCTAAGGCCTTATATATATCATTCTGTCCTATTTGATAAAAACTTGATGTTCCTTGCGAATGGCGTGTGGAATGTTCTGGAAGGACGTGCGTTGTCATAATTATCGGTGGATTGTTGTCGTTGACAAAATTATGTACATATACTAACTAAGAAATTGGAGTAATAAGTCCTTAGCAATACATAACTAGAGACTGCAGAGATGTTGGCATGGAAAATCAATGCTTCTAATTAACAAAATGGTAATCTAAAAATCCAGTAACAAAAGAACACACTATCTTGAGAAACAGCTTAAAAGTTATTACCAAGCGATGTATTTTCATTTGTTATTTATTTTTATATCTTCCTCTGTAATTAATATTCTTTGTAATTAAATTTCGTATTACCTCTCCAATTGTTTACATCTCACAGTTTTCCAATTTCCAGAATTTGAGGCCTTATTCGTGCATCCTATGTATTTAATCGGATAAAGCACGAGCTCTGTATTACCATTACATGTTAGTAACCAATTCCAAACTGCAATTAATTGCGTAACTAAAATAATACAAGAGACATTATTGTAATTAAAGTTCAGAATGATTTTCTTTTGAAAAACTAAAGATATTACTAGAAAAGATTGTCATTCAATATTTTATACCTTATTCGGCTGTAACATCAGTTTCTTTACGTTTTGTAAATTTTAATTGTAACATCAAAACTGTACAAAATTAATAATGCTTTATTTTGGAAGTTATTATTAAAATTCTGTATAAAGCGATGCAGCGAGGCTGCGAGTTGGTTGTTGTTTTGTGAGTCAGTTTTGAAGTTACCTTTGGAAGTCAAAGATATTAGTGAAATCTGTCCGTGTTTTGTTTACATGACGAGTGTGCGGTTCGGACGTCAATTAATGTCAATAAATTTTGTGAAGCCTGAAAATTTCCCGAGGCATTTGGGGGAAAACAGGTGGACAGTTTCAAGTACTTAGGATGCATATTCTCACAGGATGGCAACATAGTGAAAGAACTGGAAGCGAGGTGTGCAAAGCTAATGCAGTGAGCGCTCAGCTACGATCTACTCTCTTCTGCAAGAAGGAAGTCAGTACCAAGACTAAGTTATCTGTACACCGTTCAATCTTTCGACCAACTTTGTTGTATGGGAGCGAAAGATGGGTGGATTCAGGTTACCTTATCAATAAAGTCGAGGTTACGGATATGAAAGTAGCTAGGATGATTGCAGGTACTAGTAGATGGGAACAATGGCAGGAGGGTGTCCACAATGAGGAAATCAAAGAAAAACTGGGAATGAATTCTATAGATGTAGCAGTCAGGGCGAACATGCTTAGATGGTGGGGTCATGTTACACGCATGGGAGAAGCAAGGTTACCCAAGAGACTCATGAGTTCAGCAGTAGAGGGAGGTGTCGGGCTAGACCAAGGAGAAGGTACCTGGATTCGGTTATGAATGATTTTGAAGTAATAGGTTTAACATCAGAAGAGGCACCAATGTTAGCACTGAATAGGGGATCATGGAGGAATTTTATAAGGGGGACTATGCTCCAGACTGAACGCTGAAAAGCATAATCAGTCTTAAATGATGATGAAAATTTCCATTTATTCATGAATGGACCAGGCAGAAGAAACTTAAGTAATATTCAACATGAATCGTTACATTATGATGGTCCATTGCACCATAATTTCTGAACATGGATTCATCACATAACATAACTGCCATGAAATATTACGGCGGGAAAGCCGATGTGGTCATAAAGAACATAACACTTCGTAAGTCCGTCCAGGGTGCATTTATACACAGTTAGTTCACAGACAGTAACCCTCCGATTCAAATCGTTCCCTTGCAGCTCTAGTGCCGCAGGCAGGTGATACATGTGAAACGTGTAACCGTGTGCTATTCGCCACACAGATGTAAGCAACTGCAGCAACTTCTCGTAAGGTAACATGAGGATTGTGGTGTATTGCAGGTGAAACAATCACTTCCATACGCTCAGTTCTCACTGCTCTTCGTCTGTCACCTCCGTACTTTCTCAAACTTGTTTCTCGAAGTCGTTTTTCAGCACGTAAAAACGTGCAGGGTGATGGAATTCTTCAGTCAGCATATCTCAAGGCATAAGCCGTGGCAGCTCATTGACATCGTGTCGGTATTCTCAGAGAACAGCAACAAGTCAACGTGCTCGTTTATTCCACGTCAGTATTGGTTGCAACCCGCACTTCGTTTGTTTTTTGTACACGACAGTGTAAGGATACATGCTATAGCCTAATAGTACATGACTTCAAACAGAGAATCGAGAAATTTTGTCGCTCCGTGAAACCAACAACTCCATGTAATACGATGTGTTGAACGGTTTTAGCTCCCTAACTAAAACTGGTAGAAATTTAATTTAAATTGATTTTTACACAGTTGGTTTAAATACATCAGTTACACAATATAAAAATATTTTGTTTAAAAAATTAAAGCTCGTTACTGTAATCCTCTGGAAAATAATTAAGTGAATTGACGTACATAACTCTGCAGAAAGAGAAATGTTTCTTAAGTTTGTTTTTCTAAATAAATCTTCATTCCACTTATTATCGCGTAAGTTACAAAGAAATACACCTTATCTGAAATACTCTGTATATACGCGATGAGTTAGCTAAGGCAGGCCACCAGAAATATATCCTTTTGATTGATTCAAATATGAATCCTTGGTGAAACATTGTACATTTCATTAAATAAGCTAAACACTTATTAAGCCTTGTTTCACAAACTTCGTTATTATTGTACGAGCTAGGTTTCGGCTTATAATCCCATTTTGTAGTTCATAACTGATCCGAAAGATTGCAACTAAACAAAGGTGAATATGTCAACTTCTTAATCTATCGATTATTCACGTAAACTGTAAAGATTATGTCTGTTGACAGTTTTGACACAGTTACATTGGTTTTCTGCAATGTACATTAGGACATCATTTACAATAACCGTCGATAACATACACTGTAGTAGAACTAAGTACACAGGAATTTATGTGATTATTTATTTATGAATGAAGGCATCCAGGTTTCTTCTCCTATGTAGAGCTTATAACATCGTCTAAAAGGGGCGAATAATTGAATCGATCCTGCTCATTCAGTAGAAAAGTGCAGATCCAGACATCTGTTCTTTAATTTCTGATTGAATGAGCTTAGCACACTTTCCCTCTGAATGTTAACACTTCTAGATCTCTTACGTATTTTTGGTATTTGGTTAAGCAATGATCGGCAAAGGATATATCTGGCTTCTTTAATCTCTAGCATCTATGATGTTCTTCGAGGCTAGCACAGATTGACCTCTCAGGCTGTCTCGTATAGCGACACTGATACTCTTTGCACATAATCGTACAAATCCCACTATTAATGATGGGCGGTTGTTTATCTTTTGAATTGAAGAAACAAGCTCTTAGTGTCTGGGAGGCAAAGAAAGACATAGAGAAACCCTTTGTCTTTAAAATGTTGCTTACCCTATTCGAAATCCCTACGTGTTATAAAAATCTGTGTGTGTGGATGTTTGTTCCACATCTCCTCCTAAACCACTGGACCGTTTTCAAACAAATTTGGTACACATATCCCTTACTGCCAGGCAACAATCATTGTGGGGTTTAGGAAGCACCTGCTATCATAGCTCAGGAGATATGATGTCATAAATACTGTGATGCGTGAAAAACTACCGCCTCATACATGACGTATAAATGTATTATTTCTTTGCCACTTACTCTGTTCGTAACATATTTCGCAGACAGTATCCACATATGCCACTGAATATACGAACACAAATATATCAATTTACGAGACATGGTTCAAGAAATATGACATAAATGCTGAGTTGCATGAAAAAATGTGTTATCATGCATGACATTTTAATACATTCATCCTTTACTATGAAGACACTCCTGCAGTCGAGACAAGGAAATTTCTGACACGCGGCAGCGCTTTTGACTGCTTTCGACTCATCATCATCTTCGTTTCCCTTCTATCCAATATGTGGTCGGGTTGGGGTATCAATGGTACTTCGCCACTTTACTCGGTCTTTCCACCATTCTTCTTCCACAATTTGGTTCCATAGCAGGTTTCTCCTCCTTAAACTCATTTTTATTGTATCAATCCATCTTTTTCTCGGTGTTCCTCTTGCCCCCAATCTTGAACTCCATCATTTTTGTTGGTATGCTTCTCTCTCACATCCTCTCCACATTCCCAAGCACTTTTAATCTATTCTTTTCAATTTTTTCAGTAAACTTCTCCACTCCAATTTCCTTCCTAACATCTCCATTTTTCACTCTGTCTCTCCTCGTCTTCCCTAGCATACTTCTCAGAAACTTCATTTCGCTGGATTGTATCCTACTCTCCTCTCTTCGAGTCATAATCCAAGTGTCTGAGCCGTAAATTAGTATGGGTGTGAAGTAAGTCTTGTGCTTTCAACTGCGAAGCGCAAATGGCTGTCGGCGGAAATATTACATAGCCGTCTATGGAGCTATGAAGAGGCGTTGCCATAGAGACGTTTACAAATCTGCGTTGTAGCCATGCGGAGCAGCTGCACCCAGCGTACAGAAACTGTTCGGAATCATCTCACATCGAGTACATTGCAGGAGTACAGGGTTCGGTTCTAATAAAAATAGTTTTGCCTGTCAAAGGTAGGCTGCGCCGTTTAAATTTCGGTCTATATACGTTGTTCCATGGGTAAAGTAGGGATCTGGCTTGTTTCTTCGATTTTTTCTATTGAGAATGTTGTCAATAATATTGGATTCAAATTCATTATATGGAGCGATTGTTTCTGTGGTATTAATTTATTCCTCATGACTTCTTGGAAAAGGGCGAGATATTAATGTTGTGGTTGCTGTTTCCTCTCTGTGTTCGCTCCGCAGCTGAGTGGATCGTGTGGTGGATGCTGCATGTTTTGTAGGCATTTGGATGTTGAGAGGAAGCTAGGATGAATGTGTCAGTAAAGGAGTCTTTCTGGCAGATTTTAAATTTGTGGTTCCTTTTTCCTCCCAATGTCCGCCACCGTGGGTGAGTGGTTAACGCGACTGACTGCCATGCGGCGGGGACCCGTGTTCGATTCCGGAAACCGCCAGAGATTTTTTTTTCTTGGTAGGAGTTCTGGTACGGTATGCACTCAGGGTCTTGAGACCGGCTGAAGAGCTACTCGACCGATTAGTAGCAGTTCCAAGAAAAACTGTTGATATTTTTAAAAATATCGGGAATCCAATACATCCATATTTAAAAAGCATCACTAACGGCTATTGATATATCGAAGAAGACCTTTGACATATCGATATATCGATTGTAAGGTAAGGACTTACCTGCCTAAAGATAAATCGGCTCCACGTTGTAAATTTACTGCCTGTTTTAGAGCTGTATATTTAAGTATTGATTTATTATTAGATATTCTGTACATCAACAAGCTTGCAGGCTGCCTACACCCCTTAGAGCAAGAATTGAAAGGAAAATGATGGTCGTTCACGCATGGCGATAACCACTTTACCAACAATGGTAACTGGATGTGAGTGGCAGAATAAGAAGTGTCTGATGGGTCCGTCGTTCGTTTTCGTCACTTATCGGATTGGTCTGGAACACTTCATGTTGACTTTCCTGTTTTTTCATTTCTGCCAACGCCAGCTACCTAACAGCTGGAATGTCAAAATAACGTGGTGATGCTAAACGTTGCAGTTTCTGTTGGTAGCGCCGATTATGTCAGCGTTTCCCCCTCTCACGTCTCCACATTCCGTAAATATCAGTTTTTGTTCATCATTTTCAGCAACTGTTTTTGAAGAATGCCGATATGAAGTAAAAACACACTAGTTGCATTATTTTTTTATTATTATTAACGCAACGGGTGTACTATTTCTTCAGAGCTGAAATCTTGTTATTCCGTTCACACTGCCACCCCGGTGCAGTCGGACTCCTCCTTTTGTGCCACATATACTTGCTTCACACAGTCGAAGAAGAAGATTGGACGTGATGAAAACTCAAAATGTAGAAAGACTCCTTCACACAGTGAAAGTAAAATTATGTTCTACAACAGTTTCAAAAGTAGAGCTTCAAATACTGTCCGAAAGTTATGGAAAAGATATAATATAAATAAAATCGGCACTTGGTAGTGCCATAATGATATCGATAAAGGCGACATATAACTAAATTTCTGGGAAATTTATCGATATCTCGATATTTTATAAACAACCCTAGCTGCAAGGTCAAGAAACCAAACAGCGAAGGGGGCAGCGGTGTGGTTGACCACATGAAACTCCATACCATACCCAGTGACGCCATTGGCAGGAGGCTGGTACAGCGGTCTGTCGGGCCCTATTTGCCCGTCTAGGGCAGAACCCAAAATGTCGCACTACTTTATATTCTATCATCAAGTTGATGTCTAGTAAATTTAATGGCGGAACTTCCTAACTTCATACCGATCCTTGTGTCAGAATGTCAATGGTTTATATTTGCCAAGTACTTCTGGAGGTGTGGAATGGAACCATAACACATAGTGCCGATACAAAACATGTTTTGCCAGTCACATCAAATGAATTTGCAATTGCGAATAAGGACTACCATCAGCTGTAGAATGGAATGACGACAGTGAAAATTCGTGCCGGACCGGGACTCTAACCCGAATTTCCCGCTTATCGGGAGGGGTTGCTTTACCATTTGACTACCAGTACACGACTCCCGTGCAGAACCAAACTTCCATACATCGTCAGCCATGCATTTGACGTGTTTCGTAACAGCTGTGATCGACGCAGTGCCTGTTCATTATCGTATGTTTTCCAGTGGTTACTCCTCCTCGCATGCCCCCTCGGGTCCGCGTCTACGTTTACATCTACAAGATTACTCAGAAATTCACGATTAAGAGCCTGGCGGAGGGTTTAACGAACCACCTTCATGCTGTTTCTCGACCATTCCACTCTTGAATAGCGCACAGGAAGAACGAACACTTAATTTTTTCTGGGCGAGGTCTGGTTTTTGCTATTTTATTCTAATGATCATTCCTTCTCATGTAGGTGGGCGCCAGCAAAAAAAATTTCTCGCTCTGAGGAGAGAGCCACGCTGGATGGCCGCGTGGTTTAAGGCGTCTTGCCACGGTTCGCGCGGTTCCCCTGTCGGAGGTTCGAGTCCTCCCACGGGCATGGGTGTGTGTGTTGTCCTTAGCGTAAGTTAAAGTTAGATTAAGTAGTGTGTAAGCCTAGGGACCGATGACCTCAATAGTTTGGTCCCATAGGAACTTACCACAAATTTCCAGAAATTCTGAGGAGAGAGCTGGTGATTGAAATTTCATGAGAAGATCCTGCCGCAACGAAAAACGCTTTTGTTTTAATGACTGCCACTCCCATTCGCTTATCATATCCGTGGCACTCTCTCACCCATTTCGCGATTGTATAAAACGAGCTGCCCTTGTTTCAACTTTTTCGATGTTCTCCGTCGATCCTATCTGATAGGGATCCCACATCGCACAGCAATACTCCAAAAGAGGACGTACAAGCGTAGTGCAGACAGCCTCTTTAGTATATATCTTGAATTTTCTCGGCGTTCTGCGAATAAATCGTAGCCTCTGGTTTACTTTACCCAAAACATAATCTCTGTGATCGTTCCAACTCAAGTTATTCGTAACTGTTATCCCTATGTAATTAGCTGAATTTACAGCCTTTAGATTTGTGTGATTTATCGTATAACTGAAATTTAGCGGTTTCCTTTTGGTACTCACGTGGACGAATTCGCACTTTTCATCATTTAGAGTCAGTTGCCACTTTTCGCGCCATACAAAAAGAAAAAAAAATCGTTTTGCAGATTGTTTTGATCACGTGAAGACTTTATAAGACGGTAAATCGCCTGCAAACATTCTAAGAGAATTGCTCATATTGTCTCCTAAATCGTTTACGTAGATCAGAAACAGCAGGGGACCTATTGTTGTCTACCAGATATTACTGCCAGGTACTACTTTTGTTTCATTGGATGGCTTTCCGACAAACTCTGTTGTGAAGGCAGTGAACACGCCTGCTGTGTCTGTGGACAGCGAGTGCACGGAGACGGCGGCGGCGACGTCCACAAGGAGCAGCTAGCAGCGAGCAGCGAGCAGCTGCCCCCCCCCCCCTCCCCCACACCCCTCCTAAGTGAATTACAGGCTGCGCAAACAGCGCACCCCGCCCTGCCGTGGTCTGCGTAAACATAATTTAATCCAGCGCTCGAATACGCCGCTCTTTAATTTTTTGTTGTTGTCCACGGGGCGCATTAACGTACAGGCTCAGCTCCGGCTGGGAGGGTGGTTTGGGGGGGGGGGGGGGGAGGGAGGCGGAGAAGTGAAGCCGGACAGGCGAGCACAGGGGCGCTGACAGATGAGACAAATGCGTTCTGATTTATGATCTCTCGTGTACAGATTCGTGCTCTCGCATCACCTCATCCGTGCACTTGAAAACGTAACCACCCGAGCGTGCAGCTCTAACATTTTAGGAGCGAGGTACCGACACCTTGCCACAAGTTACCATTAAAAGAAACATACTGCGGTAGTTTATCAGTACAACGTACAAAGCACCAATTACTAATGTTCTTCTTCACTGAAGTGTAAGTTTCGTATATTCAGTAGGTCACCGATTTTGGTCATCCTAACCTCGTTTCTGGTATGTAAGAAATTCTGCTCCAGTACGATGCGCTTCTCAAGCATTTTCGAGAAATCGAGGATTATATTTACGAGTCTGTAGAGCACCTAGCGAGATCGCCTCGGCCGTCAATTGGCGGTGTTAGCCCAACCGTCCAAGGCTGCAGACTACAAGTCTGCCCTCACTGTGTTCGAGTCACCTAATTTTTTATCCCCCTCGTCTTCCACCATCTCTTATGCCGGTACAACGAATCATGTTTTATTCAGAGAAGAATGATAGTAACAAAGGTGATCTGGAAGACAACTTAAAAGGAGAACGCAAAATTCCAAGAAAAATACAGATGCTGTTTGAGACTTCCATGACGTACTATCTGCTTCATTGGTTCACCGACGTCGCATCGGGTAATGATGTGGAAGCTGCAAAATATTTCTACACTACTGACCATTAAAATTGCTACACCAAGAAGAAATGCAGATGATAAACAGGTATTCATTGGACAAATATATTATACTAGAACTGACATGTGATTATATTTTCACGTAATTTGGGTGCGTAGATCCTGACAAATCAGTACCCAGAATGACCACCTCTGGCCGTAATAACGGCCTTGATACGCCTAGGCATTGAGTCCAACAGACCTTGCAAGGCGTGTACAGGTACAGCTGCCCATGCAACTTCAACACGATACTACAGTTCATCCACAGTAGTGACTGGCGTATTGTGACGAGCTAGTTGCTCGGCCACCATTGACCAGACGTTTTCAATTGGTGAGAGAACTGGAGAATGTACTGGCCAGTGCAGCAGTGGAACATTTTCTGTATCCAGAAAGGCCCGTTCAGGACTTGCAACATGCGGTCGTGAATTATCCTGCTGAAATGTAGGGTTTCGAAGGGATCGAATGAAGGGTACAGCCACGGGTCTTAACACATCTGAAATGTAACGCCCACTGTTCAAAGTGCCGTCAATGCGAACAAGAGGTGACCGAGACGTGTAACCAATGGCCCCCCATACCATCACGCCGGGTAATACGCCAGTATGGCGATGACGAATACATGCTTCCAGTGTGCCTTCACCGCGATGTCGCCAAACACGGCTGCGACCATCATGATGCTGTAAACAGAACCTGGATTCATCCGAAAAAATGACGTTGTGCCATTCGTGCACACAGGTTCGTCGTTGAGTACACCATCGCAGGCGCTCCTGTCTGTGATGCAGCGTCAAGGGTAACCGCAGCCACGGTCTCCGAGCTGATAGTCCCTGCTGCTGCAAACGTCGTCGAACTGTTCGTGCAGATGGTTGTTGTCTTGCAAAAGTCCCCATCTGTTGACTCAGACGTGGCTGCACGATCCGTTACAGCCATGCGGATAAGATGCCTGTCATCTCGACTGCTGGTGATACGAGGCCGTTGGGATCCAGCAAGGCGTTCCGTATTACCCTCCTGAACTCATCGATTCCATATTCTGGTAACAGTCATTGGATCTCGACCAACGCGAGCAGCAATGTCGCGATACGATAAACCGCAATCGCGATAGGCTACAATCCGACCTTTATCGAATTCGGAAACGTGATGGTACGCATTTTTCCTCCTTACACGAGGCATCACAACAACGTTTCACCAGGCAACGCCGGCCAACTGTTGTTTGTGTATGAGAAATCGGTTGGAAACTTTCCCCATGTCAGCACGTTGTAGATGTCGCCACCGGCGCCAACCTTGTGTGAATGCCCTGAAAAGCTAATCATTTGTATATCAGAGCATCTTCTTCCTGTCGGTTAAATTTCGTGTCTGTAGCACGTCAACTTCGTGGTGTAGTAATTTTAATGGCCATTAGTGTACTAGGCAGCTGATCGTCATCTCCAGGTGCTTACCGACATGTTGCTGCACTCTGCCCGAGCGTGTAGGGCCGCTATTTGCGCCTGCGCTTTTCCCGCGTCGCTAATGGGAAGACCGTGGTTCGTTCCACCAGCAGGGGGCATTGAATGTCGCCGTGCTCTGTGATTCGTCTACGATGACGTTATAACCCCACCCCTTGGCGCCTGTGCTCTTCTAGGGAGTCGCGTATATATTGACAAGCCACTGCACCAACACCCAGCTTACGTCGTATGTCGATGGGTACCCCTCAAGGCTCTGTATTGTATCCTATCCATCTTCATCTTCTCTTCAGGTATTAGGCAGGAATTGCCTGTTACGGTACCTATCTCCGTCGCGGTCTTCCTCTGTCTCTTCGCCGGCCGCGGTGGTGTCGTGGTTCTAGGCGCTCAGTCCGGCGACTGCTACGGTCGCAGGTTCGAATCCTGCCTCGTGCATGGATGTGTGTGATGTCCTTAGGTTAGTTAGGTTTAAGTAGTTCTAAGTTCTAGGGGACTGATGACCGTAGCTGTTAAGTCCCATAGTGCTCAGAGCCATTTGAACCATTTTTTTTTTGTCTCTTCTTCCATGGCACTTATAATTTCTTGCCTTTAAGGGAAGTCTCTCTCCCTCCATTCTTTGTAGATGTTCATTCCATTTTCTTCTGTAATCTCGAATTTTATCATTGAGGCTAAAGATTTGCAGTTTTTCTCTAATATCTTGATTTCTTAGCCAGTCTTCTCTTGTGCAACCTTTAACACCTCTAAGGAATTTTATTTCTTGTGGCTGAATCCGGCTTTCTTTCTTCTTGGTAATCACCCAGGTCTGAATTCCATAGAGTAAAATTTAATTTGAGTGTCTTTCCTGGATTTGTTTTTTAGGTTCCTGTTGATTGTTCCACATACCCACTGATTTTACTAAGCTTAATTTCAATATCTCTGCTGTAGCCATATGACATAGCGGTCGCGCGGTTCCAGACTGTAGCGCCTAGAACCGCTCGGCCATTCCGGCCGGCACCCAAAAAGGACTCAAGCTGATAAAAGCGTTGTACCCAGTGTTCACCAGCAGGGAATTGCACTTCGACACCAAGCTCCGGCTGTACCGCATGGTTGTGCACCCTTCCCTCACCTAAGGCTCCACTACGTGGGCTACGATTAGTGCCTCCCGGATGCAGACCCTCCAGCGCCTGCAGAATAAGGTGTTTCGGTGGAGCCTGCATGTTCCTCCCCTCACGGGGGTAGTTACCCTCCACGAGGAAACGGGCGTGACCACTCTCAAGACGTCCATGCGAGAGAAGGCGTCTCTATGCCAAAGTACAAGCCCTACGCGGCAGGGTCGCTGGCTTACAAAACATTGGCACAACGCCTCCTCGGCACTATCACCAACACCCTGTTCCTCTCACCATCCTTGAGGACTCCGATTCTGACCATGGCTAACGAGAGCACTGTTACGGCCGCTAATGAAGCGTTAGTGTTGACTTGACCATTCGATGGGTATCGACCATCGTAAACCACAACGTTGCTCCGTAATGTCGTTCGTAGTTAGTTAATACACACATCAAGAAAAGTTTTGCATCAACCCAGTTCCCAGAACTCCTGAAGACAGACATTGACTGTGGATATTGTATCACAGACACAATCCGTTTGACTGTTCAGAGGTGTCACTAAACCCACCCAAAGATGTAAACAACCATGCATGAGCAGCGACAGTTAGACGGAGGGGGTCCGACAGCCGATCAGTTCCAGTTATTCCACCAGGAAGGAGGTACACGGCTCGTGTTGTCTGTAGTTCAACCAAGCCTACACGGTCAATACCGCGGTAAGATCGCGTCCGCATTGTTACTTTGTGCCAGGAAGGGCTTTCAACAAGGGAAGTGTCCAGGCGTCTTTGAGTGAACCAAAGCGATGTTTTTCGGTCATGGAGGAGATACAGAGACAGGAAATGTCGACGACATGCTTCCGTCAGGCCGCCAAAGGGCTACTACTGCAGTGTATGACTACTACCTACTGATTATGGCTCGGAGGAACCCTGACAGCAACGCCACCATGTTGAATAATGCTTTTCGTACAGCCACAGGACGTGTTACGACCCAAACTGTGCGCGATAGGCAGGCTGCATGATGGGCAACTCCACTACCGACGTCCATGGCGAGGTCCACATTTACAACCACGACACCATGCAGCGTGGTAAGATGGGCCCAACAACATGCCGAATGGACCGCTCAGGATTGGCATCACGTTCTCTTCACCGATGAGTGTCGCATATGCCTTCAGCCAGACAATCATCGGAGACGTGTTTGGAGGCAACCCGGTCAGTTGAACGCCTTAGACATACTGTCCAGCGAGTGCAGCACGGTGGAGGTTTCCTAATGTTTTGGGGTGGCGTTATGTGGGGACAACGTACACCGCTGGTGGTCATGGAAGGCGCCGTAACGGCTGTACGATACGTGAATGCCATTCTCCGACCGATAGTGCAACCATATCGGCAGCATATTGGCGAGGCATTCGTCCTCATGGACGACACTTCGCGCTGCTAAGGTGCACATCTTGTGAATGTTTTCCTTCACGATAACTACATTGCTTGACTAGAGTGGCCAGCATGTTCTCCAGACATGAACCCTATCGAACATGCCTGGGGATTGAAAAGGGTTGTTTATGGTCGACATGACCCACCAACCACTCTGAGGAATCTACGCCGAATCACCGTTGAGGAGTGGGACAATCTGGACGGACAGTGTCTCCATGAACTTGTGGATAGTATACCACGAGGAATACAGGCATGCATCAATGCAAGAGGACGTGCTACTGGGTATTAGAGGTGTGTACAGCAACCACCTCTGAAGGTCTCGCTGTATGGTGGTAGAACATGCAATGTGTGGTTTTCATGAGTAATAAAATGGGCGGAAATGATGTTTATGTTCATCTCTATTCCAGTTTTCTGTACAGGTTCCGGAACTTTCAGAACCGAGGAGATGCAAAACTTTCTATTATGTGTGTATTTACCTGCGACCTGAACTTCCACCGTCGGTGGGTGGTATGGGACTTCAAGTTCCACCGCCACACCTTCAACGTGCACTCCAGTGATGTCTTTGGAATGACATCATTGTCGATTGTAACAGTTTTACTATCCATCAAGACAGTAAGACCGTGAGCCACCGGTGAAGTTGTATTGCAACCTCCCACAAAAAAAAAAAAAAAGCAACACGTTAGTAAGCGCTAGAAGATGACGAGCAGCTGACTCGTTGAACTACTGTGCAGCTTCCACAGCATTATCCGACGCTGCGCCCGTGAACCAATGAAGCAAAAATACAGGAGTCGGAGAAAAATTTGGAAGCACCCCTAGACATGTGTGCCTGAACATACACTACTGGCCATTAAAATTGCTTCAACAAGAAGAAATGCAGATGATAAACGGGTGTTCATTGGACACATATATTATACTAGAACTGACAGGTGATTACATTTTCACGCAATTTGGGTGCATAGATCCTGAGAAATCAGTACCCAGAACAACCATCTCTGGCTGTAATAACGGCCTTGATACGCCTGGGCATTGAGTCAAACAGAGCTTGGATGACGTGTACAGGTACAGCTGCCCATGCAGCTTCAACACGATACCACAGTTCATCAAGAGTAATGACTGGCGTATTGTGACGAGCCAGTTGCTCGGCCACCATTTACCAGATGTTTTCAGTTGGTGAGAGATCTGGAGAATGTGCTGGCCAAGGCAGCACTCGAACATTTTCTGTATCCAGAAAGGCCCGTACAGGACCTGCAACATGCGGTCGTGCTTTATCCTGCTGAAATGTAGGGTTTCGAAGGGATCGAATGAAGGATAGAGCCACGGATCGTAACACACCTGAAATGTAACGTCCACTGTTCAAAGTGCCGTCAGTGCGAACAAGAGATGACTGAGACGTGTAACCAATGGCACCCCATACCATCACGCCGGGTGATATGCCAGTATGGCGATGACGAGTCCACGCTTCCAATGTGCGTTCACCGCGATGTCGGCAAACAAGGATGCGACCATCATAATGCTATAAATAGAACCTGGATTCATCCGAAAAATGACGTCTCGTAATTCGTGCACCCAGGTTCGTCGTTGAGAACACCATCGCAGGCGCTCCTGTCTGTGATGCAGTGCCGAGGATAACCGCAGCCATTGTCTCCGAGCAGATAGCCCATGCTGCTGCAAACGTCGTCGAACTGTTCGTGCAGATGGTTGTTGTCTTGCAAACGTCCCTATCTGTTGACTCAGAGATCGAGACGTGGCTGCACGATCCGTTACAGCCATGCGGATAAGATGCCTGTCATCTCGACTGCTGGTGATACGAGGCCGTTGAGATCCAGCAAGGCGTTCCGTATTACCCTCCTGAACTCATCGATTCCATATTCTGGTAACAGTCATTGGATCTCGACCAACGCGAGCAGCAATGTCGCGATGAGATAAACCGCAATCGCGATAGGCTACAATCGGACCTTTATCAAAGTCGGAAACGTGATGGTACGAATTTCTCCTCCTTACACGAGGTATCACAACAACGTTTCACCAGGCAACGCCGGTCAACTGCTGTTTGTGTATGTGAAATCGGTTGGAAACTTTCCTCATGTCAGCACGTTGTAGGTGTCGCCACCGGCGCCAACCTTGTGTGAATGCTCTGAAAAGCTAATCATTTGCATATCAGAGCATCTTCTTCCTGTCGGTTAAATTTCGCGTCTGTAGCACGTCATCTTCGTGGTGTAGCAATTTTAATGGCCAGCAGTGTAAATGCAGATGCTAGCCAAGTCTCCAGATTGCGCTGCTGCATTTCAACACAGACAACTGTGGAATGTCCTGAGTTCGTCGGAAGTGGCAGCCGTGCTCAGAACAGTATTCTGCATGGTTGTAAGTACGTTATGTCGGAGCTAGCTGACTTTGAAAGTGAGCAAGTTGTCGGTGCTCGTAAGGTGGGAGCTTCCGTGCCAAAGGTATCCGAAGTGTTCGGTGTTTCTAGAAGCACCGTATCGAAGATTTAAACCATATACAGGGAAAGCGGAAAAACGACATCCGCTAAACTACAACGTGGACAAAAGTGTGTATTGAATGATCGTGACGGACGGTCACTGAAGAGGACTGGGACAAAAAATAAGGGAATGACAGCTGACAAAGTCACTGCAGAGCTGAATGTCTTATGCGCGAACCCTGTGAGCATCAAAACAACAAGAACTTAGCGCCAGAGGCGGGGAATTACAGGGTGAGTTGGAATCCCAAAAACAGTCACCAGTGACGGAAATGCCCATGACAAGGAAACGTGGCGCCCAAGCCATACAACCTAGAAGAAATGTATTTTGTCGGTCGAGTCTTGTTTCACATTTTTTTCCAATTTCTGGTCGAGTTTACGTCCCAAGACTGAAACGTGGTGGACATTCGGTGGTGATTTGGGGACCCATATCGTGGTATTCCACGGGCCGTATGGGTACTCTGCAAGTCGCATTATGTCTGATCAAGTCCATCCCATGGTACAATGTTTGTTCCCCAAAGTTTATGCTGTCTTTCAAGAAGACAGGACCTCTGTTCACACAGCTCACACCATCGAGGCCTGGTTTTGCCAGCACTAGGATGAATTGGCGAGTGTTTCCTGGCCACCGCAGTCACCATATCTCAGTACTGTTGTGCCTTTGCCGTTATAAGACAAGGGTGCATAATCGCTATCCACCTTCATCATCGTTACCTCAACTTGCCACTATCTTGTAGGAAGAGTGGTATAAGATGCTCTTGAAAACCATGCAGGACCTGAAACTTCCTGGCAGATTAAAACTGTGTGTCGGACCGAGACTCGAACTCGGGACCTTTGCCTTTCGCGGGCACCCCGTCCTCACAGCTTTACTTCTGCCAGTACCTCGTCTCCTACCTTCCAAACTTTACAGAAGCTCTCCTGCGAACCTTGTAGAACTAGCACTCCTCAAAGAAAGGATATTGCGGAGACATGGCTTAGCCACAGCCTGGGGGATGTTTCCAGAATGAGACTTTCACTCTTCAGCGGAGTGTGCGCTGATATGAAACTTCCTGGCAGATTAAAACTGTGTGCCAGACCGAGACTCGAACTCGGGGTCCCGAGTTTGAGTCTCGGTCCGGCACACAGTTTTAATCTGCCAGGAAGTTTCATATCAGGACACACTCCGCTGCAGACTGAAAATCTCATTCTGGCATGCAGGACCTGTATCAACCCATTCCGAGACGACTGGAGGCTGCTTTGAATGCCAACGTTTTGCCTACGCCGCATTAGGCATGATAGTGTTTTGTGTTTTCTGTGTTTCAAAATTTTTGCCATAACTCCGGACATGCTTTACAGTGCTGTTCACAACATTATTCCTCGACTACAGCTAGTGTTGAGGAATGATGGTGGACATATTGAGCATTTCCTGTAAAGAACATCATCTTTGCTTTGTCTTACTTTGTTATGCCAATTATTGCTATTCTGATCAGATGAAGCGCCATCTGTCTGATATTTTTTGAACTTTTGTATTTTTTTGGTTCTAATAAAACCCCATGTCATTCCAAGTATGTGTGTCAATTTGTACCTTTCTATCTACATTATTCCGTGATTTATTCAGTTTTCAAATTTATACTGACTTTTTGATCACCTGGTAGAATAACTCAAAACCATACCCTTGATCCAGCAGCACGTCAAAAGGGATATAACGGATATAAGCCGAAAAGATATTTTCAACAAGAAGTCATACAGTCAAGAAATTAGTTAAGAAGTGCAGCCAGAGAATGAAGTCATCAAGATGTGAATACAAGAAAGACATAGAAATAAGTTTCCATGTTTGACAGATTAGGAATGGGTCATGGGCAGAAAAGACCTAACAAGTGAGAAAGGCATAATGTTGATTTTATTATTAACCGCCGCTTACACAGTTTTTACTATATGAGCAGCGAAGACGTCAACAAGATGCTGTACAGCGCAGATTTGCACCTTGTGGCAAAAATTGGAACTAATTTTTTTCCAGCATAAATCAGTTCCACATTAATTCCGCATATCCACCACGTTTCTATCGAATTTTCTCATTTTGTGGAAACCGAATGAGCGATCTGTTTTACTTACAAAAAACATTCAACAACCTAGATTGCATAAATTTTTCTTTATTTTAGACAACATATGAGCAGCGAAGACGTCAACAAGATGCTGTACAGCGCAGATTTGCACCTTGTGGCAAAAATTGGAACTAATTTTTTTCCAGCATAAATCAGTTCCACATTAATTCCGCATATCCACCACGTTTCTATCGAATTTTCTCATTTTGTGGAAACCGAATGAGCGATCTGTTTTACTTACAAAAAACATTCAACAACCTAGATTGCATAAATTTTTCTTTATTTTAGACAACCGGTTTCGACAGATGTCAAACGTAAAAAGAACACCTTTCACAAGAAAAAGATTTTTTTTAAATACCTGAAGATAACAGCAAAGTCTGTCGGAAAAGGCCGATAAAAATAAAGAAATATTTATGCGATCTAGGCTGTTGAATGTTTTTAGCTATCACGCTTCACTGCCATACGATGATTACAGCCCACACTGGACCTCCAAGCCTAGCTGCACCGTAATTATAACCACCCAGTACTTTGTATCCCCCATGTGATCGCTGTTATTATGTGATCACCGTCTTCAATACTTATTTCTGTGGAGACTGACCTGACAAATTGACTATGATCCGGGGGACAGCTCAACAATTCATTGCAACTGTAATTTGGTAATAAATGAACTTTCGACAAGAATCCTGTGCTTACTCTTCCTGTTACGCAGCTGTGAAAACTTATGGTGTAAATAGCAATGGCGTTGTCTCCTTTGCAGGCAACGCTTCGAAGCCAGGTGCAACGTTTTATTTTGCAATAAAGCGGTGAAGTTTTCCTCTTCGTCGTTGCTTCCTCCTTGCGTCTTCTCCATAAAGGGAAATTACGGGAAATGCTCAGTAGTCCTTAAAGCGCGTCACAGGGAGGCTTAACGAGTTTACAGACTCCGGATATTAGCTCCACCTGCCCTTGACACTTCTGTGAAAAGCGTTTTTATTTGCTTGCCCTGTTCTCGTCGGCGAACGACGACGTAGGGCACAGCGGGAAGCCGAACTGCAGGGATGCGACAGGAAACCTGTTCCGTCTACCGGTGCCTCGTCTCCGTAAACCCAGTCTGGCTTACTCGCAAAGTGCGCGTCTAAGAAGTGCACATGATTAAGAAATATAGGGTAAGCCTCAACTCTATGTACAATATATATATATATATATA
Source organism: Schistocerca nitens (assembly GCF_023898315.1). Lineage (NCBI taxonomy): Eukaryota > Metazoa > Arthropoda > Insecta > Orthoptera > Acrididae > Schistocerca > Schistocerca nitens. The sequence continues at coordinate 390,496,105 of NC_064617.1, forward strand.
TATATATATATATATATATATATATATATATATATATAAGCTATAGATATATATATACACTCCTGGAAATTGAAATAAGAACACCGTGAATTCATTGTCCCAGGAAGGGGAAACTTTATTGACACATTCCTGGGGTCAGATACATCACATGATCACACTGACAGAACCACAGGCACATAGACACAGGCAACAGAGCATGCACAATGTCGGCACTAGTACAGTGTATATCCACCTTTCGCAGCAATGCAGGCTGCTATTCTCCCATGGAGACGATCGTAGAGATGCTGGATGTAGTCCTGTGGAACGGCTTGCCATGCCATTTCCACCTGGCGCCTCAGTTGGACCAGCGTTCGTGCTGGACGTGCAGACCGCGTGAGACGACGCTTCATCCAGTCCCAAACATGCTCAATGGAGGACAGATCCGGAGATCTTGCTGGCCAGGGTAGTTGACTTACACCTTCTAGAGCACGTTGGGTGGCACGGGATACATGCGGACGTGCATTGTCCTGTTGGAACAGCAAGTTCCCTTGCCGGTCTAGGAATGGTAGAACGATGGGTTCGATGACGGTTTGGATGTACCGTGCACTATTCAGTGTCCCCTCGACGATCACCGGTGGTGTACGGCCAGTGTAGGAGATCGCTCCCCACACCATGATGCCGGGTGTTGGCCCTGTGTGCCTCGGTCGTATGCAGTCCTGATTGTGGCGCTCACCTGCACGGCGCCAAACACGCATACGACCATCATTGGCACCAAGGCAGAAGCGACTCTCATCGCTAAAGACGACACGTCTCCATTCGTCCCTCCATTCACGCCTGTCGCGACACCACTGGAGGCGGGCTGCACGATGTTGGGGCGTGAGCGGAAGACGGCCTAACGGTGTGCGGGACCGTAGCCCAGCTTCATGGAGACGGTTGCGAATGGTCCTCGCCGATACCCCAGGAGCAACAGTGTCCCTAATTTGCTGGGAAGTGGCGGTGCGGTCCCCTACGGCACTGCGTAGGATCCTACGGTCTTGGCGTGCATCCGTGCGTCGCTGCGGTCCGGTCCCAGATCGACGGGCACGTGCACCTTCCGCCGACCACTGGCGACAACATCGATGTACTGTGGAGACCTCACGCCCCACGTGTTGAGCATTTCGGCGGTACGTCCACCCGGCCTCCCGCATGCCCACTATACGCCCTCGCTCAAAGTCCGTCAACTGCACATACGGTTCACGTCCACGCTGTCGCGGCATGCTACCAGTGTTAAAGACTGCGATGGAGCTCCGTATGCCACGGCAAACTGGCTGACACTGACGGCGGCGGTGCACAAATGCTGCGCAGCTAGCGCCATTCGACGGCCAACACCGCGGTTTCTGGTGTGTCCGCTGTGCCGTGCGTGTGATCATTGCTTGTACAGCCCTCTCGCAGTGTCCGGAGCAAGTATGGTGGGTCTGACACACCGGTGTCAATGTGTTCTTTTTTCCATTTCCAGGAGTATATATATATATATATATATATATATATATATATATATATATATATATATATATTACAAAAGCTATAGAAAAAAAAATTGTGCTTTGTGACAAACGAAATAATAAATCACAAGGTTTTCGTTAAAATGTTCATTAACTTCAACTGGTGCGCCGCTGTCGCTCGAAGAATGTCTAATCGATATTCGATGTATGACACCGCAACAGCATCTGTTATCCTCATTGTATCCATATCACATTCTTGTGTAGCGTAAATGTCTGCTGATATTGCATGTAAGGCAGTGGGACCATCAATTCCAATCTACCCGTCAGGAAATATTTCATTACGAAAATTTCTAACACGCAATCCCCAATGTATTGGTGCACCATCACTTCGGAAAATTACAAAAAAATGGTTCAAATGGCTCTGAGCACTATGCGACTTAACTTCTGAGGTCATCAGTCGCCTCGAACTTAGAACTAATTAAACCTAAGTAACCTAAGGACATCACACGCATCCATGCCCGAGGCAGGATTCGAGCCTGCGACCGGAGCGGTCACTCGGGTCCAGGCTGTAGCGCCTAGAACCGCACGGCCACTCCGGCCGGCAGGAAAATTACATCCGGCTGCAAGTTTCTGAGTTGCAGCTTCGCAAACTGTTCTAGCATATCTAAGTGGATATTAACTGTTACTGATTTTTCGACAAAACAAAAATGGCCAATGACTCTGCTGTGAATTAAACGGCACCAAACATTCGTTTTAGGGGAGTCCCTAACGTAATCTACAGCAACGGGTGGACTCTCCGAATCCCAAATCCTCACACTATTGTTGTTTGCTTTACCTGACATGTGGAAAGTAGCCTCATCTGAAAAACAAGTTCTTTGAAGATACTCATTGATAATGTCGATTCGTGCCAATTTCTCAGTCGCAGAAGCTGCTCGACAAGATTCATCACCTTCCTGTAACACCTATCTTATCTGGACCTTATATGCAGGCAGGTGCCAATGTGTTGTGGAGAATAATTCGCACTGTGGTCCTAGGAATCCATGATTCACGAGATGCGCGTCGAGTAGATTTGGAAGCACTTCATATGAACGTCTGTTCCACAGCTCCGACATTTTGTTCACCGATCGAAGGCCACCCTGCTCGCGGAAAATCCAACACACTGTCGGCCTGTTTAAACTCCATGTACACGCAACAATTGCTGCTTCTCTTCTGTATGTCTTTCGAAAATTTCGCTGCACAGTAATTGGAGATTTTGTCTCGTGATACCATAGGGCATAGAACAAACCGCCGGCGCCGTTTTACAACAGGGACTGTAGTGGTCTCTACTCAGCTTCTACCTGCAACAAAGATATACAAATAAATTTGATGAATTAGTCTTCTATTTGTCACATATCCCAAATTTGTAATTTCTACAGTTTTGCAAAATAAATGTTTATAACTAGTCTTTTCCCCATGGTTTCGCCTGCATACGTGTTTGATATACTGAATACAGCTTCTCCTCACCCTCTCTGTGTCCACCTCTCTTCCTCCCTCTGTCTGTCCACCTCACCCTCCCACCTTTATCTATCAGTCTTCTCCTCCCAGCTCTCCCTCTCTCTTCGTCTCCTCCTCCACCTCTCTTTGTCTACTTCCTCTATCCCCTATCTCTGACCATATCTTACCCATCCTTCTAAACATATCGTCATCCCCCTCTCTCTTTCCATCTCCACCTCCCCATCTTCTTTCACACCTGCCCACCACCCTCTGACCTTCGACCTGTCTCATGCCTCTCACCCTGCTCCCATCTCAGTATCGATTTCCTCCACCCTCTCGTTTTGTCCACTCCCTCCTCTATCCATCTCAAGCTGTCCACCACCATGTTCATCGAAACATGTGGCACCTGCAATGCAGTTCAATAAAGCTGACTGATGTACTCCCACAACACACCTGTCTTGCAAAGCAGTCTGCATATCAAGTGCTTTAAAATCATTTATTTGCTGTGATATACAGGCCGCCAGGCAAAGCATGTTGATAAAGCAGGCTGATACTATTCCATCACAACACACCTGTCATGCAGGGCAGCCTACATGTTGGGGGCTGTAAACACTTTCTTGCCTTTGACTTGTTGGTTGCCCTGCAATATAGGTTGACTGAGCAGGATGACGCTGTTCCCATGCAACATATATATCATGTACAGCAGAGCAGCCTATATGCCAGGGGCATGGAATTCCCTTTTTGTCCTTATCTCCATTTCTACTGGAGCTAGGAGGTTATAAACCTCAAAGTGCTGATAATTGAGAGGCCTGCTATTTGTGTACCAAATTTGGTTGAAATTGGTCCAGAGTTATATGCAGTTACAAGCTTAGACATTGCAGTATGCTATCTTGTGATTAAGCTTTGCCTCAAATTGTAACCCTTTTAACACCCCTCTTGACACAAGGAGGGCCTAAAATTTTTGTACACTTTGCTATATAAAGAAGTTAAAGAATTTCTCAAAGATACACATAAAAACTGGGAATTCTCGTGGACTACACGAATCGATCTCTAGTGGATGTGTGGTAACGATGTGACATTCTATCTTATGGTGTTTCAAGAACTTAATTGCTAGTCTACCTTACTTCAAAGAAGGCCAGAGTCTGGAAGAGGCCTTGCTGGTAGCTAAAGGGCCGCTCTTCAACTCTTCAGTGCATTCTAGCAGGCAAAATTTCAGAGGCTGTTCAGGGATAATGTCTGAATATTTCGTTATAAGGGACCTGTAATCCTCTATGGATCGTTACGAGTTATGATTTATTTGGTTTGTTACCCCAGTTACCTTCAATCCTGTGAAAATATCTCCGCAACAGGGAAAACTAGACGAACCACAGAGAAATGCAACAAAACACGGACGAAACATGGACACTTTTATCGTAGTGTGTTCGGCCAATGTAAAGTGCAGTTTGTAACAAAAACAGAACTTTTCCCTTACAGGTATTGTTCAAAACGTTGACCACCATGCTCATTGGGGAGACCACAACAACACCTCATCGACTATAAGCCACGCTCAAGTATCCCTGGTGTTTAGCATATCATAGTGTGTCCATACTTTCAATTTCAAAGCGCTGTAGGAAGAGAACCACTACTCAGAATGACATCATATTTGAACAGCGGGGGGGGGGGGGGGGGGCTTTCTTCCCTGTAGACGGTGCTGTAGGCGTTTTAACGTAAATGGGCTCGGCTGCAAATGGCAGATGGATCGCAATTTGGCGGCTATGTTTTGGTTACTATTCGGTGTGCATGACTGCACGAGTTCTGCAGTCAACAGTTATGTTACTGTTAGTCGTATCACATCGGATGGGAAAATACGTTTTTAATTGTTATGAGGCCAAAAACCGCATAAAAAAGAAAATGACATCGAAACTTCCTGGCAGATTAAAACTGTGTGCCGGATCGAGACTCGAACTCGGGGCCTTTGGAAGGTAGGAGACGAGGTACTGGCGGAATTTAGGCTGTGAGGACGAGGCGTGAGTCGTGCTTGGGTAGCTCAGTTGGTAGAGCACTTGCCCGCGAAAGGCAAAGGTCCCGAGTTCGAGTCTCGGTCCGGCACACAGTTTTAATCTGCCAGGAAGTTTCATATCAGCGCACACTCCACTGTAGAGTGAAAATTTCATTCTAAAATGACATCGGTTTCTGAGCATCGTGAGACTGGCGCTAGTCGTGTACAACACGCTGTCTACCGTTTTTGTCCCATGTTGAAATTTATAAACAACACGTTCCACAACAGATCGGAGTGTCTTGGTGGTCACGTTCAGAACGCGTTTTACAGTTCGTGCCATTAATTCAGGTACGCTCATAATTGAAGCACAGACACGCAACATCTTTCAGGTAGCCCCACATCCAGAAGTCACACAGACTAAGATCCGGTGATCTCAACGCCAGGGTGTGGGGAAAGGACGGCTGATAATTCTAGCGTTTCTGAAATGCCTCTGCAGTAGCCGCTTCACTGACCGTACAATGCGCGGAGGAGCGCTACCTTTCATAAAAATGATCCTACCCATACATCCACGCAGTTGAAGAGCTGGAATGACGTTGGCCACCAGTGGCGGTACGGGTAAAAGGACCCGCAGGACTCATCGGAAAAATACGGCCCTATGATAAACGATGCCGTCGACCCGCACCACATAGTCACCTATGCAGAATGAAGTAGTACCGGTTGATGTGCGTGTAGATTTTCCATTGCCTTATTCTGTAATTCTGCTTATTGGGTGCCTTGGAGATTGAAATGGGCTCCGTATGTCCACAGAATGTTCCATGACCATTCATTGTCCACTTATACGCGAGTAAGAAATTCCAGAGCGAACGTTTGTCTTGCTGGCACTCGCACCACTGAGTGCTCGGAACTTCTTCAGTACTACTGGCGCACATTCACCGTTCTTGTAAAAGAGCTTTAACAGCAGGTGCGTCTTTCATGGAGGCGTATACGATATTGCAGTACCTGTGTTATTCCGAATTACGATGCACTGTTCCTTCAGACATGCACGCATGTCCGAAGGAACGCTGCATCGTAATTGGAAATAACACAAGGCACTGCAATATCGCTTTTATCCACCGACATCGGGCAAGTGACTTCCAAGCGAAATGTCTCCCCTGTACAATAGTACACGTAATGAATGTACGAGTACAGTTTGTTGACACATGGTTGACGACATATGGAAGTTTGGGTCCGGCCGTGAGTCGTATTCACATAGCTAAATAGTAAGACGACTGCTCGCAATAAGTGAGAAAAAATGGTTCAAATGGCTCTGAGCACTATGGCACTTAACTTCTGAGGTCATCAGTCCACTAGAACTTAGAACTACTTAAACCTAACTAACCTAAGGACATCACACACATCCATGCCCGAGGCAGGATTCGAACCTGCGACCGTAGCAGTCGCGCAGTTCCGGACTGAGGGGCCTAGAACTGCTGGGCCACCGCGGCCGGCGAAAAGTGAGGGTTACATCAATTTTAGCTGAATCTAAATGCCATTTAATGGACGACTTGTGGTTGTATTCACGAGAGAAGATGATGAACCAGAAGAAATATTCGACGTTTTCAAAATTTTGACGTTAAAGTCTTGATTTATACTTCATATCAACGTCTTCGTCTTTGTGAAGGTGTACTTGGAGTATTTCCAGACCAAAATTTTGTTGCAAATGTTATACTTAGCATCAGTTCTACCGTGTTTCAGCAAAGTATCCCCATAGATTACTTTCAGGAGTCATTTCTCATTGTAATGGATTAATGACTTACATTGCAGTCAGGAAAAATGTGACGAAAGATAAAATATGTATTACTTCTCCAATTGCAAGCCATGATTTCACACGCACATCCCACCACTTAGATTTGATTGAACAACTAACTGAATAGATATGGATCCGTTACTGATTTCAGACGTGTACTGGGGAGCTGCTGACTCGATGGACACAGATAGACAGGAGGTTCACCCACTGGATAGTGGCTATGGAACTCATTCCAGTCGCCTACAATACGCCGCAGATTGGATATTTCTAGACCACAGTATGGCCTCAGCAGCTACCTCCAAAGATGGGGTCTCTGGGACACGCTAGTGTGGTGGCCCTCATCTCGGAATTTTTTTTCACCTTCTAGAATCGTCTGTAGCACAACATCACAGGTGCTTCGAATGTCTTCTGTTGCGGTTTTCCACTGTCAGTGCTTCATTGCCATACGGTGCTGTGCTCAAAACATACATTCTCAGAAATTTCCTCCTCAAATTAAGGTAGATGTTTGGTACTAGTAGATTTCTCTTGGCCAGGAATGCCGTTATTGCCAGAGCTAGTTTGCGTTTTACGGACCTCCTTGCTCCGTCCATAACGGATTGTTTTGCTGCCTAGGTAACAGAATTCCTTAACTTGGTCCACTTCGTGTCCTCCAATAGTGATGTTAAGTTTTCGCTGTTCTCATTTCTGCTACTTCTCATTGTAAGGAGTGTGCCAGTACTCTCCATTACATTGAAAACAATATAGTCAACACTATTCTTTGCATTGTGTAAGCACTCAGATATCGATAGTAACAATCTGATTGCGAAACATGGGAGCGCGATTCTAAGCATTGTTGTGAGACGAGGTATGTCTGCGAGATTGGAAGTAGTAGCATCGGTCAAGAGCTCGGAGCCGGAAGGCGTGTCATGCTGCCCTCACGTCGGTGATGGCAGACCTTACCGCACTCAAGGCCTGATATCATTTATATAGCCAGGAGAGATTTAGATGGATTAACTACGCTTGAAGATGAAATTCAAGGTAAGATTCACAAGCACTGCGCAAAAGCAATGGCAGGGTTAGGCTCGCGATTGTTAATCCGAGTTTGCAATAATTCCATGTTTTGCTTGTCAGTTAAAGAAGCATCCTTATCCTCCAAATAATAACAATTATTCTCCACATCTAAATAATATGCTGTGGTTATTATAACATAATGTAGCTTCAAAATTGAAAAAAATTGATAATCTGGCACTCAGCCATTATTGATGCTTATGTCATTGTAACTATCATTGTCTATTATTGGTTATGGGTTATGACGATTCTGAGGTTTTAAATAGACTCAGTTTACGAAATTCCTTCTCACATGTTATTTAGGAGTTAACAGGACACAAACAAACTCCTTTTGATTAAATTCATTCTTAGCAACAATAAGCTTTAGCCGCTGCTGTTGCTGCATGCTGCTGCGAATTGCTGTAAACCACATTGAAAGAGGCAGCCATCTAAAGAGGTGAGTGCAAAACTTAGGGCCAAAACAGAGACACTGACACACCACCACATGTCATGTACTGTAATCCAGTAAATTCTGTATCACTTGTAAATTCTGATGCAAATACGCAGTTAGATAGTTTATCCAAATGTTAGTTTTAAGTTTTTCGTGTAATTATCTGTTGAGGGTTTAAATGACAGTGAAACTGATACTCATATAACACACATAAAATGTTATGCAGGTTAGATTTCGCTTACTGATAGCTCAGGTTGCTTATCGAGTCCATTTTCACAGACGAACATAGTCATATATTTGTTGTAGCCACGTTACATATTTGTTACATAATTTCTTCAATCTTTCTTCGATTTACACTCAATCCATATTTTGTGCCCAGTAGACTGTTCATTCCGAATCTTACCATTGATGTCATTTCGCCTTGAATTGTAATCCTACTCTTCAACTTTTCTTTTATTTCCATCATTGCTTTTTCGATGACTGAACAGTAGGGGCGAACGAATACATCCCTGTCTTACACCCTTTTTAATTCGAGCACTTCGTTCTTGGTCTTCCAATCTTATTGTCCCCTCTTGGTTCAAATGGTTCAAATGGCTCTGAGCACTATGGGACTCAACTGCTGAGGTCATTAGTCCCCTAGAACTTAGAACTAGTTAAACCTAACTAACCTAAGGACATCACAAACATCCATGCCCGAGGCAGGATTCGAACCTGCGACCGTAGCGGTCCTGCGGTTCCAGACTGCAGCGCCTTTAACCGCACGGCCACTTCGGCCGGCCCCCTCTTGGTTCTCGTACATATTGTACGTTATTCCTCTTTCCCTATAGCTTACCCATATTTTTCTCTAAAGTTTGAACATCTTTCACCATTTTACATTCTCTAAAGCTTTTTCTGGATCGACAAATCCTATGTACGTGTCTTGATTTTTCTCCAGCGTTGCTTCCATTATCAACTGCAACGTCAGAACCGCCTCTCTGGTGCGTTCACCTTTCCTAAAGCCAAACTGATACTCTTCTTACAGATCCTCAATTTTCTTTTCCATTCTACTGTATATTATTCTTGTCAGCAGCTTGGATGTATGAGCTGTTAACCTGACTGTGCGATAATTCTAGCTCTTGTTGGCTCTTGCTATCTTCGGAATTGCGTAGATGATGTTTTTCTGAATGTCTGATCGTGTATCGCCAATCTCATACTTTCTCTACATCCAGCGAATAGTGTTTTTTTTTTTTTTTTTTTTTTTTTTTTTGCCATTTCCCCAGTGATTTCAAGAATTCCGATGGAATGTTATCTATTCCACTCTTTCTTTTTAGATCTTAAGTCATCCAAAGCTATTTTAATATCTAATACGGAATTCCGTATCTCATCCCTGTCGACTCTTGTTTCTTCCTCCTTCTTCTTTCATCAGAGAAGTCCTCCCACCTCATACAGGCGTTGAATGAAATCTTTATACCTATTCACTCTGTACTCTGCATTTAACAGTGTAATTCCGATTGCACTTTTAATGTTACCGTCCTTGCTTTTAATTTCATCGAAGGCTATTTTGACTTCTCTATATGCTGAGTCAGTCCTTCCGACAATCATTTCTTTTTCGATTTCTGCACATTTTTCATGCCGCCACTTTGCCTTAACTTCCCTGCACTTCGTACTTATTTCAGTTCGAAGTCACTTTTATCTCCGTATTGCTAAATTTCCCTTAACATTTTTGTACTTCCTCCTTTTTTCAACTGAAGTATTTCTTCTTTTACCCATGGTTTCTGCGCAATTACCTTCCTTGTACCTATGTTTTTCTTTCCAACACCTGTGATTTTCCTTCTTAGAGGTGTCCATTCCTCTTTAACTGAACTGCCTACAGAGCTCCTCGTTATCGCAAAATCTATAGCCTCAAAGAACTTGAAGCGTATCTCTTCATTCCTTAGTACTTCGGTATGCCACTTCTTTGCAAACTGATTTTTCCTGATTAGTCTGTTCAACTGCAGCCTACTCTTCATTATTACTAAATTGTGACCTGAGGTTATATCTGCTCCTGGGTACGACTGACAACCCAGTATCTGATTTCGGAGTCTATGCTTGACCATGAAGTAATCTAACTGAAATCTTTCCGTATCTCCCAGATTTTTCCAAGTATATCTTCTCCTCTTGTGACTCCTGAGCATAGTTAACATATTGATATGCGCTTTAAATGTTGAGCCCCGTTCTAGCTGAGTTTTGTTTTAAGGCATAAACTCCTGTATATAACAGTTATTTTACGGAGTCTAGATTGTGGAGTTCTTAGCGTATTCTGAAGAGTTAATTTGAAGTTGGGACTGGGTCAAAATATCTATATTTGGGGGGCCGGGGGGGGGGGGGGGGTTTAATGGAAATTAATAGCCACAGGTGCAAGAACTGTAATCTTCTATCTTGGTCAACGAAAATATTGTTTGTTTTTTAGATGACCAGAGTCATTTTCTTTATAACCAGTAACAGAGTGGCCAGTAGGGAACTTACGTGTCGACGTCTTGTATCCTGTGGATGCATACTCTGTCTAAGTAATTACCTATGCTACTCATGGGTTCAAATGGCTCTGAGCACTATGGGACTTAACATCTGAGGTCATCAGTCGCCTAGAACTTAGAACTACTTAAACCTAACTAACCTAAGGAGACCACACACATACATGCCCGAGGCGTAGCGGTCGAACGGTTCCAGACTGAAGCTCCTGGAAACGCTCGGCCACACGGGCCGGCCTACTCATGGGGTAACTGTATTTACGTAAATTGTTTCTCTCTATTCCATGACACATAAGCTTCGTTCCTTAAAATATTTTGTTTTTAAAATTTTATGTGTTTAAGTAATGAATGTCTGCGTTGTCATTCTGCGCTTCAGTAACACAGATCTCGCTGCACTTCACCTTATGGTACAACTTAAACGTTGCCTCTCAGCATTTTTATTTTAGATCCACTTCGAAATTGTCGTAATTCAGTTGTATTCGGTTCCAGAGGTTGAAAATACCGCCACAGTTGCAAGGTTCTTTTATTTAGAACACGACTGGTTTCGGGCTCTATACACCCATCTTCAGGTGTCGTAAGTAGCTGTTGGCACACCGCGTCTTATACTCGTTCACCGCGGCGCTCGGGGGTCACAGCACCAAGTTATTACACCTGAAGATGGGCTTATAAGAGCCCGAAACTGGTCGTTTTCTATATAAAAGAGCCTTACAACTGTAGCGGTATTTGCAACCTCTGGTATAATGCTCAGCTGCGGATGTTCCTCCGACAGGATTGTTTGTGTATTCGATTCTTATTTCTTATACATTAAATTGAGAATAAACTTGGAAACTGGCGAAGAACTCTACGTTTTTTCCGGCAATGTACTTTACGTCTAGTAGCAATAATGCTGTCATTGCATAAAGCGCATCAAAGAATATAGAGGGCAAAACGCTCTAAGTAAATGCAATAGGAGATACTCTTAAAAGTAAAGAAACTACAAGAATATTCCGGCTGAATATCGTGGTCTAGGCCGCCAATGCTTCTTCGCAGAGCCGACCCTCTTGCTGTGCTTCGCATTTCCATTTTCCACCCTTCCCTATTTTCCCCTCTTGCGAGGAAGGGTGAAGAAGAGGGAAGGGTGAAAAATTCCGCTGTAAATGTCGTGGGGGCGAACTGAGTGTCCCGACGGGGGCGGGGGCCGGGCTGGGTGCTGATGCGGGGGCGGGACGGCAGAGGGGTGGGTTGGCGGCGCGGCTTGTAATATCGGCTGCCATATTGAAAACATACCTCGCTACGCAGGGCTGGAAACCGCTGCGCGTTAAAAAACCCGCCCGCAGGGAGCGGCTGCTGTGGTCCGACCGAATTACCGCTCGCCGGACGGCGGCGCGTACTGTTTATTGAATCAGACGGATCGCCGGCGGCCGCGCGAACGACCTCAAATGTTATCCCGCGCAGTCAGCCGATTACGGCGCAAAACTGCGTCGCCCCGGCCGCCAGAAATACGGTTATCGTGCCCGGCAGGCCGACCGGCGCATGTTTAGTGCGAGAACGGCGCGTTTTTAAACTTTTTTTTCCGCTTTTGGGCCCCCACACCCCCTTCGCTCAGCACGGTGTAATCGCGAAGGTATATTTTTCTAAACAGTTTTAATGCGAGAGGGAAAAACCGAAATTGGAAATAAATTGACTACAGATATCGTGTAGCTTGCAATGTAATTCTGGCGGACGAGCAATTTCGTTAACATGGAACGAGATTTGGAATATTTTTTGCAGAAACGTTGTCCGCGCCAGAATTACAAAAGTCGATACTGGTGGCGCGAGCGGGATTGACTGCATCGTGTGTGAGATAGCAAGCGCACTCGCTCCGCGTGAAGCCGTATTTTCGATGCTCGTCGACGGAGGGTGAGATTTTGTGGGTGTTACGCCATCATTTCACATTGCGTTTATCCATTACTTCATCTTCACTTGCAGCTAAGTACTTAAGGGGGGTAGGACTTCAAACGGGCCGACTTGGAGCAGGAGAGGCACCACAGGACATTTTAATTTCCACTGTCTATACTTTTACAAATAAATTCAAGAAACTTTAACAGCATATCCAGGAAGGATTCAGGATTCATACTCATAGCAGTGGAAGCTCAAAAACGTAACAAAACACATTTTTTTTACATGTGAAATTTCATCATTTTTTCACTTACTACTGGCTGCATTTGTTGCTATAGTTACACTTTTCTTCCTAAGTAAAAGAGATTCTTCGATGACTTTTGCACAGCATACAAACCATAGTTACAGGTGTATGAAACTCTAGAAGTTATTTAATTTATGAAAAAATGAATGAACTCTTACATTTTAAACTTCATGTTTAGAAAAAATTCAAGTTTTATAGTTAATTATCTCAAATTTTTCCGCAGTTTTTTAATAGATTTGGAAAATTCTAGAGTTTCATACACCTGTAACTACTGTTTGTATGCTATGAAAAATTCATCGAAGAATCTCTCTTACTTAGGAAGATAAGTGTACCTATAGCAACAAATGCAGCCAGTAATAAGTGAAAAAACGATGAAATTTCACATTTAAAAAAGGTATTTTGCTACGTTTTTGAACTTCCACTGCGATGAGTGTGAGTCCTCAATCCTTCCTGGTCATGGTGACAAAGTTTTATGAATTTATTTGTAAAAGTATAGACAGTAGAAATTAAAATGTCCTGTGGTGACTCTCCTGCTCCAAGTCGGCCCGTTTGACGTCCTACCCCCCTTAATAGAGTGAGATTACTGTCTCTCTGGGTGTGTCTTGCTTCGCCCATTACAGACCATTACCGCACACACTGTAGAGTCACATTACCATTACTACATTTACGTACACATACACTATATGAAAAAAAGTAAATTAGTTACACACTTTATTCAACACATAAACGTCACGTCAGATATTCGGATTTAGGTTATGACATGTTCGATATGCCTGCCATCATTGGCAATGGTGTGGCGCAGATGAATAGCGAAATTCTCTGTCACCCTCTGAAGTGTCGGAACATTGATGCTGTTGATGGCCTCCTGAAAGGCTGTTTTCAGCTCAGCAATGGTTTCCGGGTTATTGCTGTATACCTCGTATTTGATGTAGCTCCACAAAATGGATTCGCATATGTCCAGATCCGGGGAATATGGCGGCCAATCGAGGTCCATGCCAGTAGCCACTGAGTTTCCCAGAGCCAGAATGCGATCCCCAAAGTGTTCCTCCAGGACATCATACACTTTCCTCATTCGATGGGGTCGAGCTCGGTGTTGCATGAACCACATCTTGTCGAAATAAGGGCCACTTTGGATAATGGGGATGAAATCATCTTCCAAAACCTTCACGTACCGTTCGGTAGTCACCGTGCCATCAAGGAATATCGCACCGATTATTCCGTGACTGGACATTGCACATCACACAGTCACCTGTTGAGGTGAAGACACTTCTCGATCGCGAAATGCGGATTCTCAGTCCCCCAAATGCGCCAATTTTGCTTATTGACGGATCCATCAAAAGGAAAGTGGGCTTCGTCGCGAAACCAAACCATACTAATTCGCATCATGCCCCTTGGCCAACCGTCCAGTTTGATCGTCCTAACGCAAACCGTTCAGAAGTTATGACGATTTTATTTCGTATAGTTCAATAATTGTGAGCCTCCACAAGCCACATTACAGTGTGTGACGGAGCGTACTTTTGATATAACTATAATTTCCCCGTTTCCTGTTCTATTTGCCTATAGTAAGCATTAAGTTGGTGTAGGAGTCCGTAGCGTTTTTCCACGAATTTAATAAAAACAACAGATACACATAACAGAGACTTAAGTCACTAATAGTATATTCTCCTTCACTATTTACAACAGTCTGCCAACGTTGGGATTACTTATCGATTCCGTGACTGAAGAAATCACGGGGTTTTAAGACGAAGAACTCGTCGAGCCACGTTCGGAGCGCATTTTCATCCGGACAGAAAGTTCCTTGAAGGTTGTTTGAGGAAAACGTGAAATTTTGATGGCGCTAGACCAGGTGAATAAGGCGGGTGCATAATGACTTCCCAACCCAACTCCTGTGTAGTGTTTTATGTCAGTCTAGCGGAATGTGAGCGGGTATTATCGTGGAGTATCTCCCGTCACGCAATTTTCCTGGTCGTCTTTCTTGGATTGCGTCTGAAAGGCGTCTCAGTTGTTGAAAATGAATGTCAACAGTGGTGGTTACACCTCGCGGAAGCAGTTCGTAGTACACTACTGGCCATTAAAATTGCTACACCACGAAGATGACGTGCTACATACCCGAAATTTAATCGACAGGAAAAAGCTTCTCTGATATGCAAATGATTAGCTTTTCAGAGCATTCAAACAAGGTTGGCGCCGGTGGCGACACCTACAACGTGCTGACATGAGGAAAGTTTCCGACCGATTTCACATACACAAACAGCAGTTGACCGGCGTTGCCTGGTGAAACGTTGTTGTGATGCCTCGTGTAAGGAGGAGAAATCCGTACCATCACGTTACCGACTTTGATAATGGTCGGATTGTAGCCTATCGCGATTGCGGATTATCGTATCGCGACATTGCTGCTCGCATTGGTCGAGATCCAATGACTGTTAGCAGAATATGGAATCGGTGGGTTCAGGAGGGTAATACGGAACGCCGTGCTGGATCCCAACGGCCTCGTATCACTAGCAGTCGAGATGACATGCATCTTATCCGCATGGCTGTTACGTTACGGATCGTGCAGCCACGTCTCGATCCCTGAGTCAACGGATGGGGACGTTTGCAAGAAAGCAACCATCTGCACGAACAGTTCGACGACGTTTACAACAGCATGGACTATCAGCTCGGAGACCATGGATGCGGTTACCCTTGACGCTGCATCACAGACAGGAGCGCCTGCGATGGTGTACTCAACGACGAACCTGAAAGTACGAATGGCAAAACGTCTTTTTTTTTCGGATGAATCCAGGTTCTGTTTACAGCATCATGATGGTCGAATCAGTTTTTGGCGACATCGCGGTGAACGCACATTGGAAGCGTGTATTCGTCATCGCCATACTGGCGTATCACCCGGCGTGATGGTATAGGGTACCATCGGTTACACGTCTCGGTCACCTCTTGTTCGCATTGATGGCACTTTGAACAGTGGATGTTACATTTCAGATGTGTTACGACCCGTGGCTCTACCCTTCATTCGATCCCTGTGAAACCCTACATTTCAGCAGGATAATGCACGACCGCATGTTGCAGGTCCTGTACGGGCCTTTCTGGATACAGAAAATGTTCGAGTGCTGCCCTGGCCAGCACATTCTCCAGATCTCTCACCACTTGAAAACGTCTGGTCAGTGGTGGCCGAGCAACTGGCTCGTCACAATACGCCAGTCATTACTCTTGATGAACTGTGGTATCGTGTTGAAGCCGCATGGGCAGCTGTACCTGTACAGGCCATCCAAACTCTGTTTGGCTCAATGGCCAGGCGTATCAAGGCCGATATTACGGCCGGAGGTGGTTGTTCTGGGTACTGATTTCTCAGGATCTACGCACCCAAATTGCGTGAAAATGTAATCACGTGTCAGTTCTAGTATAATATATTTGTGCAATGAATACCCGTTTATCTTCAGCATTTCTTCTTGGTGTAGCAGTTTTAATGGCCAGTAGTGTACCTACACTACGCCGAAAACTTTCACCGTCGTTTCCTCAGAAACGGTCGAGTACCTATGGATAAGCCGAGACACGTGTCCGAGTGTTTTGACTCTTCTTCCACAGTGCGAAGTTTCTGGGAAACAAGGTTACCGCACCTGCCGTGTTTTCCTTCTCAGCATTGCGACAATCGACTGTGCATGACATCGTCGCTAGACAACAAACCAACGCGGCGCAAGGGTGCTAGAAACAGGTAAGTTCGATGGCCTACCAGTAGCCAAGAGACCAGCGAAGAGTTCGGTGACAAAGTACAGCGAACACGTATGTCGCGTCTGATGGCCTCCTCCAGCCTGCAACTGGGCATGCTCCTCAGGGTCCAACGTTCGACTTGCCCGGTACCCGTGGAATCCAATGATTCCTTTGTTTAGCTACCGCCAGCTGCGCTAACACGGAGAACACGCCAAGTGCCATACTCCCATATTCCAGAAACGTCGCTCAGCGGAAGAGGAATCAAACTAGCCGGCCGGAGTGGCCGAGCGGTTCTATGCGCTACAGTCTGGAAGCGGGCGACCGCTACAGTCGCTGGTTCGTATCCTGCCTCGGGCATGGATGTGTGTGATGTCCTTAGGTTAGTTAGGTTTAAGGAGTTCTGAGTTCTAGGGGACTGATGATCTCAGACGTTAAGTCCCATAGTTCTCAGAGCCATTTGAACCATTTGAATCAAACTACGAGAACACGTGTCTGGGCTTATCCGTAGATACTTGATCGTTTCTGGGAACATGACGATCAAAGTCTTCGAGTTAATTTAGTTGCCTTTACGCGGTCGGTACTGTCAGCCGAATTGTTAGGACAGCGGCTAGTGTCGCTAAGTCTCACTTCTGCGTCCCTTGTTCGAAACTCAGTTATTGGTCTTTTTTATTTTATTTTTTGAATTTTTCTGCTCATGTCCATGGAACACCACGAGTATCGCGCATGGCAGATTTTACCACTGTGACTTTTCTTCCTACGAATCTCACTCGGGGAGAAGCCTCATTAACATTGCTGAAGATTTCACGCGTAAGCAATAATTTCGCGGCAAATCACGCATAACGGATTACTTTTCCGAAAAATGGCGTTTGTAACTGATTACAAATCAAAGTTCTCTGTAGGAATTTCTCCTAAAACAATTTTAAATAATTTTCTCACTCATTTATTATTTTTTTAAATTCGTTCACCGGACGTATAATTAGCAGACGAATAAGGACAACGTTATTCCACTATACATTAGAAAACATTCGTACAGTAACCTTGTACGGACATGGATAGATGAATGAGAAACAAAAATCAAAATAATAATCTGCTTCCGAACACTGTGTCAGCGCTTCTGTTCAAATGTTTACTCGCTAAGAGACGCACAGCTTTGAACATCGTTTTCTCAGAAACGGTCGAGCATCTACGGATAAGCCGAGACACGTGCTCGCTTATTTTAACCCATTTTCCACTGAACGAAGTTTCTGGTAAATCAAATTATACTTGCCGTGTTCTCCTCGCAAGCGCAGTCGCTACTGCCGGCAAGACCCCTGCACTGGTCTCAGCTGGCCGTCGTCGCCGCCTGACAACGTCAGCACGCTGTCTTAGCAGTACGTGGGCTCCGCTACAACGATACGAAGAGGAGGTGAAGCGACAACAGGTTTTTAGTCACTGGACGCCCCAATTTGAAGTAGCAATTACGTTTTCGTAGACTCTGTCTTGCTGCGGCCGCCCTCTATTGTGAAGGATTTTAGTGTGCCTTGCCCCGCCTATCGAAACCAGTTACGCCATCCTCATAGACCTGCAGAACGGAACCCCAGCCCTACGTAGCGGTAGTATCACAGCGCAACCACTACGAGAGTAACTGCCATTCCCTGCACCAAGCATCCGACAATGAAAAAGTAGAATGAGATTTTCACTCTGCAGCGGAGCGTGCGCTGATATGAAATTTCCTGGCAGATTAAAACCGTGTGCGGACAGAGGCACGAACTCGGGACCTTTGCCTTTCGCGGGCAAGTACTCTACTGATTCTTTTTTCGTTGATATCATTTTGTTCGTTATTGTTCGTTCTGTTTGTTTGGGGAGGGTGTCCCATGACGCTTGTTCAGGTTCATCGTTGATCCATTGACACAGTATCTTTTTTATTTTTATTTATTTATTTTTTTTATTACAGAGGGCAGCTAAACTTCTGACCGAACACGCTGAGCTACCGTGCCGTCTCAACTGAGCTACCCAAGCACGACTCACGATCCGTCCTCACAGCTTCAGTTCTACCAGTACCTCGTCTCCTACCTTCCAAATTTTCACAGAAGCTCTTCTGCGAACCTAGCAGAACTAGCGCTCCTGGACGAAAGGATATTGCGGAGACATGGCTTAGCCACACCCTGGAGGATTTTTCCAGAATGAGATTTTCACTCTGCATCGGAGTGTGCGCTGATATGAGCACTAGTTCTGCTAGGTTCGCAGGAGAGGGTTGGGGTTGGGTTGTTTGGGGGGGAGGAGACCAGACAGCGAGGTTAACGGTCTCATCGGATTAGGGAAGGATGAGGAAGGAAGTCGGCCGTGCCCTTTCCTGGCATTTGCCTGGAGCGATTTAGGGAAATCACGGAAACCCTAAATCAAGATGGCCGGATGCGGAATTGAACCGTCGTCCTCCCGAATGCGAGTCCAGTGTGCTAGCCACTGCGCCACCTCGCTCGGTCGGTTCACAGAAGTTTCTGTGAAGTTTGAAAGGTAAGAGACGAAGTACTGGCAGAATTAAAGCTGTGAGGACGGATCAAGAGTCGTGCTTGGGTAACTCAGTCGGTAGAGCACTTGCTCGCGAAAGGCAAAGGTCACAAGTTCGAGTCTCGGTCCGGCACACAGTTTTAATATGCCAGGAAGTTTCAATGAAAAAGTAATTTCGGGAATACTCCAGGGGTATGCTATAGGAGGGCCGTTATTGGCCACTGATAAATTATCTGGCGGATAACATCTGAAGCACTATGAGTATATTTGAGAATGAGACCGTTGCAATGCCAGAAAACTGCATAATTCCTGTCTTAAAGACTGGAAAATTTTGTCAACTGAGCTAGAAAACTGCAGGCCAATATCCTGCTCAAAGTCTTTGAGCGAATGTTGCTGACTCGCTTTATTCACGTTGTGGAGCCAGTTCTGATACAAGATCATGAAGGTTTCAGACCAGTAAAAAGCTGTACATTTTCAGGTCCTCAATCTGACACAGTTTACTGAGGATGCCCATGAAACCTGAAAATTACACGACTAGATTTTATTGACCTGACAGCTGCTTATGACAATTTCAATAACAAAAGATTCTGTTTTGATCAAATTTATTAAAAATTTGTTCCAAAACAGGAGATTCTCTGTGGACCTCCAGAGTCGGCGTAGTCGATGTAGATATCAAAGAAATGGCTTAGCATAAGGAAGTGCTTTTTCACTGTAGTTATTCAGCATCTATACCAATGATCAAGCACTTCTGGCGAACCTAAAACCCTACTGAGGGCTTTTCATCTTAGGCGCAATGAGGCATGCCGCAAACTCAACACCACGTGTCAAGCGATACAATCAGCAAATACGGCCCATCCAAAATATCTGGGAGTCACTCAGCGCCGTACTCTGACGTACAAGGAGTATGAGAATGGAGGTGGAAGCCATAAATAATATTCTCTGCAAGATCACTGGTAGTACGTGGGGCCCTCGATCACAAGTCCTGAGAGCGACATGTTACAGTGCTGGAGAGTGTGCTTGCCCAGTCCGCTACAAACCTACCCCCGCAAATGAAGTTGACAAGGCACTAAACGAAACGTCTAGGATTATTACAGGATGTTTGAAACCCAAGCCGCTTGTAAAACTCTAGTAGCTCGCAGGCATGATGGTCAGGTCCTGCAGAAAGTGTCATCACTTCTGTCTCTATGCTGTTCATTTTTGGAACGCAACCTACGACCAGCTTAGAGACAGAAGTGATGACGCTCACTGCAGGACCTGACCATCATTTCGCAGGACAATGCTGAAGCACGTACAGTGCAAGCTGTTGCTGATTTGTTTGGCTGATGGGGCTGCTAAGAGCTGTACCACCTACTGCACTCCCGTGACTTAAGCCCTCATGAGTTCAACTCGATTTCTAAACTGAAGGAAACACTTCATGGCATTCGCTTCAGAACTGCTACAAATTCGTCGGGCAATAGACCGCGCCGCTCGATCTGTCAACACAACTGGCGCTGCTAAGAGTATCCTACGAAAATGGTTCAAATGGCTCTGAGCACTATGGGACTTAACATCTATGGTCATCAGTCCCCTAGAACTTAGAACTACTTAAACCTAACTAACCTAAGGACAGCACACAACACCCAGTCATCACGAGGCAGAGAAAATCCCTGACCCCGCCGGGAATCGAACCCGGGAACCCGGGCGTGGGAAGCGAGAACGCTACCGCACGACCACGAGCTGCGGACAGTATCCTACGACTTTCACATCGCTGGCAACGGGTTATACACAATGCTGGTGACTACTTTGAAGGTCAGTAAAACTCTGAAACACGTATCTATTTTGTATGAGCTGTAAATAAATAATTGCCACTATTAAAGTTCCAACCCTCGTATAATTCTGTCCCTTCCGACGTGAGTTCTGCCAATAATGGTTACAGGGTGTTTCTTTCTCAATATTTCTCGCTGGAGACACTGAAGATGGGTCTTCATCCATACTCGACAATGCACTATGAAATGTATGGTGATGGGTACTGACCATTGTAACACAGATTAGGATATTTTCCCGTTGCATTCACGTACGGAGCATCGGAAGAATGACTTTAAATCTTCTGGAATTGAAACACAACAATACTCCGACACAGAGTGAAAATTAATTCTGGAAAATATCCCACCGGCTGCGGTTTAGCTATTTTTACGTAATATCATTTTTTCTAGGAGAGTTAGTCCCGTGGGGTGTGCAGAACTTCGATGGTGATTGAAAGGTGGAAGAGAGGAACTGACGGAAGTAAAGCTGTGAAGGCTCTTGCGAATCGTGCCTGGACAGAGCATTTGCCCGCGGAAGGCAAAGGTTCTAGGTTCGAACCCTGGTCCGGCATATAGTTTTAATCTGCCACGAAGTTTCAAACTAGCGAACACTCTGATGCAGAATCAAAATAATGTGTTGTCATAAGAGAAGAGAAAAAGTAACACTAGAATGGGTCAGTCAGGACAACGCAGTGACTTCTATAGTGAATTAGTCATTGGATGCCACCTGAGTAACAAATCAATCAGACCCATTTCAGTTCTTCTAAAGCTGTTGATAATGTAATTGTGAAGCAGAAAAGCGATGGAACAACTACTTATACCAAGACCAGGTGGACTTGATATACTAACGGCCAGAGATCGCCGAGCACTGCAGAGAGTGATTGTACAAAATCGCCTGAAATCAGCGGAAGAAATCACTCGTGAGGTCCAAAGTGCTACCAACAGTCCAGGTAGCACAATGACAGCCTATGGCGCTAAAAGGAATGGGGTGCAGTGGTAGATTAGCTCATCATAATCAACTTGAATTCTATAGTCAATGCAAAACGACGGTTGAGGTGATGAAAAGAGCGACGCCACTGGACACTGGGGGACTGGGGACGAGTGATTTTGATTGGTGAATCACGCTACACCCTGTGACAAACCGGTAGAACGGTATGGGTTTGGAGAATGCCTTGGGAACTTTTCCCTTCATGTGTAGTGTCAACAGTGAGGTATGGGGGACGTGGTGTTACGGTGTGGGGGTGTTCTTCGTGGTTGGAGTGTGGCCCCCTTCTTGTACTTAATAAAACGCTAAGTGAGGGAGGAAATGAACACAGCAGCGCGGGGTAGCCGCGCGGTCTAGGCGTCTTCTCACGGTTCGTGCGGCTCCCCCCGTCGGAGGTTCGAGTCCTCTCCATCGGGCATGGGTGTGTGTGTGTTGTCCTTAGAGTAAGTTAGGTTAAGTCAGATTAAGTAGTGTGTAAGCTTAGGTACCGATGACCTCAGCTGTTTGGTCCCATAAAACTTGCCACAAATTTCCAATTTCCAAAGTGAGCACATTTTCCAGCATGTTGTAGAGAAATAGTGCAGAGACGATGACTGTTTGTATCAGCATCACAATTGACCCTGTCACAAAGCAACATATGTGAGGCAATGGTTTGTGGACAATGGAATGGCCTGCCCAGATCCTGACTAGACCCACAGGAATACACTTGACATGAGTTAGAACTTCGACTTCGCTCCAACCCCAGAGTCCAAAATCAGAACCTTCTTTTGCTTAGGCTCTTGAAGAAGAATAAGCTACCATTCTTCCACACTCATTCAGACACCTTACTAAAAGTGTCCCCAACACAGTGTAAGTCGTCATAAAGCGAAGAGTGGGCACAAATCGTATTAATGTCAGTTAACAAGTGTCCAGATACTTTTGATCAGATTATGTCATGTAGTAAGTCTTCAACAATCTTGATGCTGTACCCATGGAATTCGGTTGTTATGAAGTTTTATGATCAAATGGTACTGTCTGCACAAGATTCCGTGTGACATGTTATTAGGGAGTTTGAAAAATTAGACTGCTACACCATGATACACCAGTTCGATATTTATCAACCTTTGTGAAGATAATGACATAACGAGTATGAAATGATTAAACTTTCATTCCATTGGCAACGTCAATCAGTAACTTCAGCGTGAGGTATGAGCCCCTCCCCCTTCATGGGCATGCATTGTGATGAACCCAATTTTGATAGAAATGGAGGACTGTATATTAATTGTCAAGGCTGAATTGAGTGAAATCTCTTTACTTCTTGAAACAGTTCCAAATTATAAAAAGATCAAACTCTGCAGGATGGCGGGCACCCGCTGGATGATAGGAAGATGTGAGGCGCCCTCTCGGTCCTGCTGACGGAATTCTGAATCTCGGTCGAATCTCAGGGAGGCATCCCACAGGACAGGCTGGTGAGACTTGGCCCTGGCCGAAACTGCAACACCCCGCGGCAGGACCCCAGAAACTACTACCTCAATTAGTACTTTCGTCGCGAAAGTGACATACTACAGACTAAATATCTGGCGCCTAACACAACAAGAACAACAACAGAAACAACAAAAGTTAACATCCCTTTAACATAAACGTAAGGGTTTAAAATAGAATAAATTGGTAAATATTATTCAACCTGCCCTTTGAATAGTACTAGTACGTCCCATAAGGCCTCTGGTATGCAATGCGAACTAGGAACGCAACAACGTAACACTACTATATGTTTAGGTATCACTGGCATCAAGGGCAGCAGGCGACTTAAAAACCAGGGCTTAATTTTATGAATCCAATTACTTATATTGCAGGAGAAGCAGAGCTAAAGCTTTAGTAACAAAACTTTTAAAATTCTCTATACTTTAAACAAGGCTCATGGCTGGCCAAGCTCATAACTGCGCTGATCAAATACAAATAAGTTACTGACAAACAGGCTGCCCAGTACGCCTACAGAATCGCAGAATCAGTTATAGATGAATATAAACTTAACCATAACTGGACATGGCCGCGCAAGCAAGGCGAAACACCGGACAGGCTTTAGTACAACTGACTCTAGGGCGCTGTGCAGAACAAGTCAAGTAAGACTGTGCGACCGTACTGTTATTAGTACTTAAGGTCTACATCTACATCTACATTTATACTGCGCAAGCCACCCAACGGTGTGTGGCGGAGGGCACTTTACGCGCCACTGTCATTACCTCCCTTTCCTGTTCCAGTCGCGTATGGTTCGCGGGAAGAACGACTGCCGGAAAGCCTCCGTGCGCGCTCGAATCTCTCTAATTTTACATTCGTGATCTCCTCGGGAGGTATAAGTAGGGGTAAGCAATATATTCGATACCTCATCCAGAAACGCACCCTCTCGAAACCTGGACAGCAAGCTACACCGCGATGCAGAGCGCCTCTCTTGCAGAGTCCGCCACTTGAGTTTGCTAAACATCTTCGTAACGCTATCGCGCTTACCAAATAACTCTGTGACGAAACGCGCCACTCTTCTTTGGATCTTCTCTATCTCCTCCGTCAACCCAATCTGGTACGGATCCCACACTGATGAGCAATACTCAAGTATAGGTCGAACGAGTGTTTTGTAAGCCACCTCCTTTGTTGATGGAGTACATTTTCTAAGGACTCTCCCAATGAATCTCAACCTGGTACCCGCGTTACCAACAATTAATTTTATATGATCATTTCACTTCAAATCGTTCCGCAAGCATACTCTCAGATATTTTACAGAAGTAACTGCTACCAGTGTTTGTTCCGCTATCATATAATCATGCAATAAAGGATCCTTTTGTCTATGTATTCGCAATACATTACATTTGTCTGTGTTAAGGGTCAGTTGCCACTCCCTGCACCAAGTGCCTATCCGCTGCAGATCTTCCTGCATTTCGCTACAATTTTCTTGTGCTGCAACTTCTCTGTATACTACAGCATCATCCGCGAAAAGCCGCATGGAGCTTCCGACACTATCTACTAGGTCACCCTTAATAAGAATAACTAACTACTGTGGTACACTACTTCATTATTCTACACGAGCGAAGCGCCCCACTTTACACAAACGTGCTCCGCAATAACAATCACCACAAAAGGAGAAAAAAGGATACTATGAAAACCTTTAAAATCAACTCAAAGAAACTAATACCAATGACATAGAATACAGCTGATCTCACAACGCCGTGCACCGGCGGGAGCAGTCTCACCGTGCAACAACACATCACATGGACGCCTCAGTGTTCCACACTCCAAGTTTGACTGTTTTGGAAATAATACGATGGTGGCAGCCCACCAATTCTTCCCTTTTGATTAATCTGATAACAACAACAAGACAGAGAAAACAGACGCGAATCACACTCTTGAAAGGTGACCACTAACTCAGTAACCGTGATTTCCATCGCTTTACGATGGCTGGTATGCGTTATAAGACTCCTTTGCAAATAATAGACTTAAAAGTTGTTGTAGCCAGTCCTTACAGTAATCCACAATGACAGCACCACACAACTCCCTGACGGCGGCGTGCTATATCGGTATTTTCTTCTTACAACTTGAAGTAAACTTTATGAGTCGTTTTTTACCGAATTACGGCACTGTTAACCACCTTGCTGACAACGGTGAAGTTAATACAGCAGAGAGTTGGTTCAAATGGCTCTGAGCAATATGGGACTTAAAAGCTGAGGTCATCAGTCCCCTAGAACTTAGAACTACTTAAACCTAACTAACCTAAGGACATCACACACATCCATGCCCGAGGCAGCATTCGAACCTGCGACAGTAGCGGTTGCGCGGTTCCAGACTGAAGCGCCTAGAACCGCTCGGCCACTCCGGCCGGCTACAGCAGAGAGTGAGCGACCACTGGATAACCACCACTCTTGGCTACAAATTACGCACGCTTGTATCCTGACTATGGACAATGCGGTAACCAGAAACGGCGAGCAACAGCGTTATGACTCCACATATAACGACGTGGCTTAGAAACACCAGACCACAGAGCTTATCACCAGACAACAGACTTGCTATCGAAATCCGCAATCCTGGCCAACAACAACTCTGCTTCGTTGCCTTAGTGCCCCTACCCATCGCTGTGCTTGTAAACACAGGCGGTTAGCAACTGAGAGCCGGCCCTCGCGTGTACCACACCTCGCGCGAGAGCCACCGCATCGCTAACCGTCTACGTAGGTTGTCAAACACACGTGGGTACAGAGGTAGTACGCAATGTGGCGCGAATTCCAAGTTACCGGCCGATGAGACCAACCGCCACAGTGGCATGGAAGCATCCTCTGAACACCGCTGTAAGAAATTTGTTGCCAATCCAACATATGCTGTATCAGTTCATGAATAAAAGTGGTTGAAGGCTGGTCAGAAAATGCATGTCTTCCCATCGCATGCCAAACATGGTCAACGAGTGACAAATAAGGGCACTGGGCAAGCCAGTCCATGATTTGACCACTTCTGAAGATATCTGAGATCTGAAGTGCAGTGTGTGTGTGTGTGTGTGTGTGTGTGTGTGTGTGTGTGTGTGTGTGTCTGTGTGTGTGAGTGTGTGTTTTTTTTTTTTGAGTCATCAGTCTTCTGATTGGTTTGAAGCGACCCCCCACGAATTTATATTGTGTGTCAACCTTTTCATCTCAGAGTAACGGTTACAATCTGCGTCTTTAATTATTTGCTATATGTAATCCAATCTCTGTCTTCCTCTACAGTTTTTACCCTCTAGAGCTCCGTCTAGTACCACGGAAGTTATTCCCCAATGTCTTTACAGGTGTTCTATCGTCCCGTCCCTTCTTCTTATCAATGCTTTCCATATGTTCCTTTCCTCGTTGGGGCGGCCGGAGTTGCCGAGCGGTTCTGGGCACTACAGCCTGGAACCGCGCGACCGCTACGGTCGCAGGTTCGAATCCTGCCTCGGGCATGGATGTGTGTCATGTCGTTAGGTTAGTTAGGTTTAAGTAGTTCTAAGTTCTAGGGGACTGATGACCTCAGAAGTTAAGTCCCATAGTGCTCAGAGCCATTTGAACCATTTTTTTCCTCGTGGATTCTGCGGAGAACCTCCTCATTCCTTACCTTATCAGTCCACTTAGTTTTCAACATTCTTCTGCAGCACCACATTCAGATGCTTTGATTCGCTTCTGCTCCGAATCTCACAGTCCTTGTTTCACTACCATACACTGCTGTGATTCAGACGTACTTTCTCAGAAATTTCTTCCTCAAATTAAGGCCTATGTTTGATATTAGTAGACTTCTGATGACTTTTTGCCGGTGGTAGTCTGCCTTTGATGTCCTCCTTCTGCGTCTGTCATTGTTTATTTTTGTGCCTAGGTAGGAGAATTCCTTTACTTCATCTACTTCGTGACCATGAATCCTGATTTTAAGTTTTTCGTCGTTCTCATTTCTGCTCCTCATTACTTTCGTCTTGATTCTATTTCTCTCAAACCATATTTTGTACTCGTTAGACTGTTCATTCTACTCAGCAGATCCTGTAATTCTTCCTCACTTTCACTGAGGATAGCTATGTCATCAGTGAATCTTATCGTTGATATACTTTCACCTTGCATTTTAATCCCATATTTGAACCTTTCTTTTAGTTTCGTTATTGCTTCTTCGAGTTGCATATTGAAGAGTAGGGGTGAAATCTACATCCCTGTTTTACACCCTTTTTAATCCGAGCACTTCGTTCTTTGCTTCCAGTCTTACTGTTCCTTTGTTCTTGTACTTGTTGTATACTTCCATTCTTTCCGTATAGGTTACTCCTATTTTTCTCAAAATTTCGAACGTTTTTCACTGTTTTAAACGTCTAACTCTTTTTCCAGGTCGACAAATCCAATGAACGTGTCTCGATTTTTCTTCAGTCTTGCTTCCATTATCAACCGCATCACCAGAACTGCCTCTCCATGGCTTTACCTTTCCTAAAGCCAAACTGATCGTCATTTAACACATCCTCAGTTTTCTTTTCAATGCATTATCCTCCTAAAATATGCCATTTGGTGCCGTGGTCATGAAGAGTATGGCAACAGGGTCTACCATCCTCGCTATATACTTGCGAGCATTGGCCCTCACTGTAGTAGTTGTCAGGTCAGTCTCGGGACCACGATTCCAGTGTGAGAGGCTGGGTCTCGAGCTGCTTCCTACGTATTTTCGCCGGGTCGTCGATCTAACTGCGTCGAACAGAAGCGAGACTCATCGCTAACACCAAATTATGGCACTCAGTGTCCCTGTTGTCTCTGGTTCTACACAACGCAAGTTTCAGTTGTCTGTGGTAAGGTGTCAGGGTTAACGACGGGTGGCAACTCGAGATATCAACTCAGCTTCCAATAATCTGTTTACAAAACTTCCTATTGACACTGTGCCTGTAATCCCTGCTCAGATTTTAGCTCTTGTCATCCATCTATTCGTTAGAACACTACTACGATCACCTCTCGGTGATGTCCTTCCGGAAGGATCCATGCCTGCTCTTGCCACACTGTTGCCCTGAGTCCTTCTGGTCACCATTCATTCTGTAGCCACTGCACTACAGACAATTGACTCTGTGGTTTGTAAGTGTGACACTCCCATGTTCCTCGCTGATTCGGCCTTTCATAACGTCCGAAAGATGGCGATAAACAACAAGTGCACGTCGTCTGGATGCACAGTGTTGCGATCTCGACTTGACAAGTTCCAGTAACGTTAGAGACATCCACTAGGCATCATGTACGCACACCGTTCTCCATGTGTAGGAATGGCATTTTTCTGTTCTGAAAAAAAAAAAAACTGAAAATAAGGTCCCGTAAAAAAATTCAGTCAACTTATCCCACAGGAATGAAAATACGGCAATGTGTTCATGGTGTAAAACTTTCCATTGCTGTCAGTGTATTTGAACAGTTGCAGTAATCTGAGGTAGCACGTTAAACTGTGATTTTTTAACGGCCAGTGACCAACACTGAAGCGCCAAAGAAACTATTATAGCCATACGTATTGAAATATAGAGATATGCAAACAGACAGAATACGACCCTGCGGCCGACGACGTCTATGTAAGACAACAAGTGTCTGGCGAAGTTGTTATATCGGTTACTGCTGGTACAATGGCAGATTATCAAGATGTTAGTGAGTTTGAACGTGGTGTTACAGTCAGCGCACGAGCGGTGGGACACAGCATCTCCGAGGTAGCGATGAAGTGGGAATTTTCCCGTATGACCACTTCATGAGTGTGTCGTGAATATCAGGAATCTGGTGAAACATAAAATCTCCGACATCGCTTCGGCCACAAAAAGATCCTACAAGAACGGCACCAACGGCGACTGAAGGGAA
Organism: Schistocerca nitens; assembly: GCF_023898315.1. Taxonomy (NCBI): domain Eukaryota; kingdom Metazoa; phylum Arthropoda; class Insecta; order Orthoptera; family Acrididae; genus Schistocerca; species Schistocerca nitens. Next base: position 390,525,176 of record NC_064617.1, read on the forward strand.
TCGATCCAACGTGACAGAAGTGCAACCATTCCGTAAATTGCTGAAGATTTCAATGCTGGGGCATCAACAAGTCTTAGCGTAGCAACTATTCAACGAAACATCGATATGGGCTTTCGGGGCCGAAGGCCCACTCGTGCACCCATGATGACCACACGACACAAAGCTTTCCACCTCGCCTGGGCCCGTCAACATCGACATTGGACTGTTGATGACTCGAAACATGTTGCCTGGTCGGACGAGTCTTGTTTCAAATTGTATCGAGCGGATGGACATGCACGGGTATGGGCATGTACGGGTATGGAGAAAATCTCATGAATCCATGAACCCTGCATGTCAGCAGGGGACTGTTCAGGCTGATGGAGGCTCCGTAATGCTTCAAGAAGGGTCGTCGAGCAGATGCGCAAAACTATTGACCTATATCTCTGACGTCGATCTGTTGTAGAATTTTAGAACATGCTTTTTGCTCGAGTATCATGTCGTTTTTGGAAACCCAGAATCTACTATGTAGGAATCAACATGGATTCCGGAAACAGCGATCGTGTGAGACCCAACTCGCTTTATTTGTTCATGAGACCCAGAAAATATTAGATACAGGCTCCCAGGTAGATGCTATTTTTTTTGACTTCCGGAAGGCGTTCGATACAGTTCCGCACTGTCGCCTGATAAACAAAGCAAGAGCCTACGGAATATCAAACCAGCTGTGTGGCTGGATTGAAGAGTTTTTAGCAAACAGAACACAGCATGTTGTTATCAATGGAGAGACGTCTACAGACGTTTAAGTAACCTCTGGCGTGCCACAGGGGAGTGTTATGGAACCATTGCTTTTCACAATATATATAAATGACCTAGTAGATAGTGTCGGAAGTTCCATGCGGCTTTTCGCGGATGATGCTGTAGTATACAGAGAAGTTGCAGCATTAGAAAATTGTAGCGAAATGCAGGAAGATCTGCAGCGGATAGGCACTTGGTGCAGGGAGTGGCAACTGTCCCTTAACATAGACAAATGTAATGTATTGCGAATACATAGAAAGAAGGATCCTTTATTGTATGATTATATGATAGCGGAACAAACACTGGTAGCAGTTACTTCTGTAAAATATCTGGGAGTATGCGTGCGGAACGATTTGAAGTGGAATGTTCATATAAAATTAATTGTTGGTAAGGCGGGTACCAGGTTGAGATTCATTGGGAGAGTCCTTAGAAATTGTAGTCCATCAACAAAGGAGGTGGCTTACAAAACACTCGTTCGACCTATACTTCAGTATTGCTCATCATTGTGGGATCCGTACCAGATCGGGTTGACGGAGGAGATAGAGAAGATCCAAAGAAGAGCGGCGCGTTTCGTCACAGGGTTATTTGGTAACCGTGATAGCGTTACGGAGATGTTTAATAAACTCAAGTGGCAGACTCTGCAAGAGAGGCGCTCTGCATCGCGGTGTAGCTTGCTCGCCAGGTTTCGAGAGGGTATCGAATATATTGCTTACCCCTACTTATACCTCCCGAGGAGATCACGAATGCAAAATTAGAGAGATTAGAGCGCGCACGGAGGCATCCAGAGAGTCGTTCTTCCCGCGAACCATACGCGACTGGAACAGGAAAGGGAGGTAATGACAGTGGCACGTAAAGTGCCCTCCGCCACACACCGTTGGGTGGCTTGCGGAGTATAAATGTAGATGTAGAATGGTGTGGGGCGTGTGCAGTTGGAATGATATGGGACGCCTGATACGTCTAGATGCGATTCTGACAGGTGACACGTATGTAAGCATCCTGTCTGATCACCCACATCCATTCATGTCTACTGTGCGTTCCGACGTGCTTGGACAATTCCAGCGGGACAATGCGACTCCCCACACGTCCAGAATTGCCACAGAGTGGCTCCAGGAAAACTATTCTGAGTTTATACACTTGCACTGGACACCAGACTCCCCAGACGTGATCATTATTGAGCATATCTGGGATGCCTTGCAACGTGATATTGAGAAGAGATCTCCACTCCCTCGTACTCTTATGGATTTATTGACAGCCCTGCAAGATTCATGGTGTCAGTTCCCTCCAGCACTACTTCAGACATTAGTCGAGTCCACACCAAGTCGTGTTGCGGTGACCCTACCCGATACTAGGCAAGTTTACCAGTTTCTTTGGCTCTTTAATGTATATTCGTAACATCGGTTTGCTGCATAATACTGGAACGTATTTTCGGTTCAAATGTATTGAAATTCTTTGAGACGTAAGAGCTCCTGCCCACAGATCAGCACGGTTTTAGAAAGCAGCGCTCGCGCGAAACTCAGCTCGTCCTTTTTAAAATGATATCCTGCGAAGTATGGATGAAGGGCACGAGGCAGATTGATTCCATATTGCTTGATTTCTGGAGAGCGTTTGACAAGATGCCCTACTGCAGGCTATTGACGAATGTAGGAGCATACGGAAGAGGTTGCCAAATATGTGTGTGGCTCGAAGACTTCTGAAGTAACGGGACCTAGTACGTTGTCCTCGATGGCGAGTGTTCATCAGGGGCAAGTGTGCCGTCAGGAGTGACCCGGGGAAGTGTGATAGGACAGCTGTCATTCTCAGTATACATAAATGATCTGACGGACAGGATGAGCACAATCTGCGGTTGTTTACTGATGATAATCTGGCGTACGGGAAGGTGTCGTTGTCTGACTGTAGGAGGATACATGTTGACTTAGATCAAATTTCTAGTTGGCGTTATGAATTTCAGCTAGCTATAAATGTAGAAAAAGGTAAGTTATTGCAGATGAGTAAGAAAAACAATTCAGTTAGGTTCAAATACAGAATTAGTAGTGTAGTACTTGACACAGTCACGTCGTTTAAATATCTGGGCATAACATTGCAAAGCGAAATGAAATGTAACTAGAATGTGAAAATTGGAATAGGGAAGGTGAATGGTCGACTTCGGTTTATTGGGAGAATTTTGAGAAAGTAAGGTTAGTCTCTAAAGGAGATTGCATGTAGTACACTAGTGCGACCTAGTCTTGAGTACTGCTCGAGTGTCTGCGATTCACATCAGGTCGGATTAAAGGCAGACAACGAAGCAATTCAGAGGCACACTCCTAGATTTTGCTGTCAGTAGGTTCGATCAACACGCAAATTTTAAGGAGATGGTTGGGGAACTCGCATGGGAATCCCAGGAGAGGGAACAGTGTTGAGAAAATTCAGCGACTCCGCATCTGAAGCTAACTGCAGAACATCCTCCTGCTGCCAACGTAAATTTTGCTTAAGGATTACGCAGATAAGACAAATCAGCGCTCGAACGGATTCATGTAGTTAGACGTTTTTCCATTGCTCTATTTGCGAGTGGAGCAAGAAGGGAAATGATTAGTAGTGGTACAAAGTATACTCCGTCACGCACCGTACTATGGTTTTCGGAGTATGTAAGTGGACGTAGATGTAGATGTTCCCAAGAAAGATCGCCAAGATCATCCATGCCATCGACGGCTGGGTCTTAATGCACAGAATGCAGGTTAGGCTCATTAGAGACATCAAAGCGCCACAGCTTCGTCTTAAGTCGGTGCTGTGCTCCTGGCCGTGCGAAAGTGTGTAATAAAACTCTGGACTCGGCTGGAGCGGCGTATAAATCTCTATCGTATTTTGTTTTCCTAAATAATTTAAGGCGAATGCCTGGATTGTTTCTTAAACAAGAAAATGGCCGGTTACCTCCCCCACCATTGTCCATCCGTGGCATGTGCAACCTCTGTAACGTCGAAGTTAAAATCTGATTTTTTTTTACCCGCGTTTTACCCCGCCGCCTATAAATAGCCAACGTGGCGACCCTACTGTGAAGCCGACGAAATTCAACAGCGGCAGAAGCAAAGGCGTCTATGAAAAGCAGGGGCGAAGGTGCTATGGAAGGTCAACACGCCAAGAGACGCGACTTTTTTAGTTAAGGACCACTGAGAGGACATTTTGAATTCATCAGTAAGGTGTTAACAATGCTTGTGCGACAACCAGTTTACGCATGGCACTTCCCACGGCGTGAACTTTGGATGTGGACGCTATTTCGACGGCTTGTGTTTCCGATGCGTCAGATATGTAACTATGGAATGGACTGTTAAAGCTGAGTGAATGGTCTAGCGCCATGTTGTAGATGGTGATTTAAGAAGGGAGAAGATGTAAACCATTACACAATGTCATTACATATATGTGAAGAAGCTATATTCTTGTACTAATTGTAATACAGTGTCTTACACCTATGGACAGATTGTCTTGTGCAAAAGTCTCAACATTCGGGAGGACGACGGTTCAATCCCTCATCCGGCCATCCTGATTTAGGTTTTCCGTGATTTCCCTAAATCGCTCCAGGCAAATGCCGGGATGGTTCCTTTGAAAGGGCACGGCCGACTTCCTTCCCTCATTCTATGAGACCGATGACCACGTAGTTTGGTCTCTTCCCTTTAAAAAAAAAAAAAAAAAAAAAAAAAAAAAAAACTCTTACCTCATGTGTAGAATCCACTACCCCACTACCTACAGTGCAGGTATAATGTTGTGCATAATAACGTTCAAAGACGAGTCAAAATCTTGCGAGATCGGTGCTACTTTTAGCTGTTCTTACAGTTTGTCGGGGAATATTCCCAGTAACACGTATCGTCCAATACTCCGCTTGAAACTCTCACATTCTCAGATGGAAAGTATCTGGCTACTGAAATGGCCAGGGTAGTTTAGAGACATCTTTCAGAGCGCAAGAGGTGAGTGCACGCTATCTGTCATCTCGTATGAGAACTTCACTGATGTTGTAGGAAATACAGTACTCTGGACTGAGAGATCTCATTCATTCCAATATGGCTGGACAAATCGGTCGTTAGCTCATTCGAAGCGCGCTGCGCAGTGATGAGATGAGAGAAAAATCTAGTGAGTAGCTACCTGGCTCGTAGCCCATCTTTCAGAAAATACATATCTGATCTCCTAACTGACAATCTGTTTGCAAAATGGTTCCTAATTTGAGATATGGTCTTAGTGGGAGATTCAGTGGTCTTTGGATGCCACAGAAGACACTATGAACGTTACGAAATATCTGTTATTGTTAACGACTTACGTCAGTTTATAGCTGACATTTTCCTCCCTAGACGTCGCACCTAGGCATTTGTATCAGTTTACAGATTCAAACTGTGACTCACTACTGTTATAGTCACAGGATAATGTACTTTTTCGATTTCTAAACTGCACAGTTTTTCATTTTTAAACATTTAAAGCAGACTACCAGTCATTGCACCACTATTAAATTTTATCAGGGTCTGAATGAGTATTTGTACAGCATTGTTCACACTGTGCTTCGTTGTAAGTAACTGCATCAGCTGCGAAAAGTCTGAGGTTACCATTAACGTTGTCCGCAAGCTCATTAACATATTACAGTAACAACAAGGGATCCAACACGCTTCCCTGGCGTACACCCGAAGTTACTACTACATCTGTCGCCGACTCACCATCCAAGGTGATATGCTGCGTCCTCCCTACCAAGAAATCCTCAGTTCAGCCACATATTTCGTCTGATATCACGTATAATCGTACTTTTGATAATAATCTTAGGTGTGGTACTGAATCAAATGCTTTTCGGAAATCGAGAAATGCCACATCTACATGACTGCTCTTGATCCATGACCTTGGTTCAAATGGCTCTGAGCACTATGCGACTTAACTTCTGAGGTCATCAGTCGCCTAGAACTTAGAACTAATTAAACCTAACTAACCTAAGGACATCACACACATCCATGCCCGAGGCAGGATTCGAACCTGCGACCGTAGCGGTCGCTCGGCTCCAGACTGTAGCGCCTAGAGCCGCACGGCCACTCCGACCGGCCGATCCATGGCCTTCTTGATGCCATGTGAGAAAACAGCGAGTTGGGTTTCACATGATGTACTTTTTCGAAATCCATGCTAGTTGGCATGGAGAAGGTCGTTCTGTTTGAGATAGCTCAGTATGTTTGAACTCAGAATATGTTCTAAGATTCTACCACAAATGGATGTCAAGGAAATAGGATCATAGTTTTGTGGATCACTTCTGCCACCCATCTTGTAGGCACGTGTTGCTTGTGCTTTCTTCCAACTACTGGGCACAGTTTTTTGTTCGAGTGATCTACGATGGATTATAATTAACAGAGGTGCTAACTCAGCCGCAAATTGAGTATAGAAACATATGGACTCTGGGACTTTGTTCAGTTTCAACGATTTCAGCTGTTTCTCAACGCCACTAACACTAATACCTGTTACATTCATCTTTTCAGTAGTACGAGAATTAAGTTGGGGCCATACTCCTGGGTTTTTCCTTATAAAGAAACATTTGCAAACAGAGTGAAGCATTTCTGCTTTTCCTTTGCTATTCTCATTTCAATTCCAGTCTTGTCCATGAGTGACTGGACACTAACTTTGGTGCCACTAATAGGCTTTACATATGACCAGAATTTCTTTGGGTTTTGTGAAAGATCATTTGACCGTATTCTGCTACTGTAGTCACTGAAGATTTCACCCATTTCTCTTTTGACTTCCAAACGCCTGTAATTCAATATCTCTTTATCTATAGCCCTATGTTTAGTTTTATACCTATGATGCAGTAGTCTGTTTCTTTACAATTTCTTTTATAGTGACTACATTCCATGGACAATCTCTTTCATTATGCACTGTCCTACTGAGCATGTATGTATGCAGTGCGTGGTCAACTGTTCTCTTAAACCTGAGCCATAGTTCCTCTACATACTTCTGTCCTGAGCTGTTTCTGTGTCTAGTCTGCTGAACATATAAATCTTTCTATTTTTTTGTTAGTTGCCGTTTGTGTTTTGGTATTCAATATTTCTGTAGCTGTCTCATGGCCACTGATAACAGTTTCGACGTGAACTTGCTCAAAGACAGATCTATTTGTTGACATTAGATCTAATATAATGTTTCCATCATTAGTGGGGTTGTGAACTCTGTTTTCTAGTTAATTTTCAGAGGAGGGATTTAGAAACGTTTCACTGGGCGTCTTGTCACGCCCACCACTAACAAAACCATAACTATCTCAACTAACTATCGGATGATTCAAGTCTCCTCCAATGATTGTAGTATTCCTAGGGGAAGTATGTACAAACGAACTGAGGTTATCTTTAAGGTTTTCAGATACATCAGGAGGAGAATCTGGCGGTCGACAGAAGGACTCTATTATAATTTTTTGCCCAGCCTTCATACGGAGTATTGCCCAAACAATGTCATGTGCAGCTTCAATTTCTACCTCGGTGGATGTGAGTGTCTAGTCTGCAGCGACAGACACACCATCTCCATTTCCCGTTTCCCTATCCTTTCGGTAACGCTTAAATTTTCCCCAAAGATCTAACTACTGTCATCTTCAGGTTTTAACGAGCTTTCTGTGCTTAGTATTACTTAAGCTACAATGCTTTTTAGGAGCGCTTCAAACTCAGGCATTTTGTTGCGAATGCTTTGGCAGTTAACAACTAGGATTTTGATAATCTCATACTGTAATTTGCGGGAGACACTTCTTTGGACCCTACAACGATACTTCTGGATTTTCCACAACTATTGTTATCTGGATTGGACGGCGACACAGTCAGCTACTTGGGTAGCTGTCTCTGTTGTGTAAAGCACACCTATTTCGGAGGGGAGGGGGGGGGGACGGCTTACAACTCTCTCTCCTATGGGGCAGCTCTAGGAAGTGACAGCCTAACTTGTCACAGAACACTCGGAGTCTCTGGTTCAAGCCTTCCACTCGACTAAGAACCAGGGATGTCTTTATCTGTTCTGGAGACTACCATGCAGAGTGTGAGCTTCGATGAAACCCCATTAGAAAGACCGGTATTCTCAGCCCTCTGTGCTGGGCGCTGGAATGATCCAAATTGTGAGGAGACAACAGCTTCAAGGACCGGAGATCTCTTCTGTTTCTCGAGAAAATGCTGAACAACATAGGATGCATTGCTGTATTTTCCACGAAATAGCGTGCCTGTCCGCGTTAGAACAAAATTCAGCAGAGAAACTGCGTGGCGTGGATTCGACGAGCCCTTGGTAAGTTTCTGGAGGTATATGGCATCAGAACAGCACCTAAGCACAGGTCACGAAATTCTAGTAAATTTCTAGGTGGTGGCTTGTGGGCGCTGACATGGTGCTCGATGGTATCCCAATTGTGTGGCATTTGGTTTATATCATGCGAATATGATGGCCAAAACACCGCTATGAATACTCTACCGTGCTCCCCAAACACTGCTGGCTTTATGACACGGGCAGTTATTCAGTTGGAAGATGCCATTGCCGTTGCGGTATACATCACACACGAAGGGATACAGATGGTGTGTAATAACGTCCACATAATACATAGATGTCATGGTGCCTTCGATTACTACAACAGGTTCCATGGAAACCCTAGTGAATATCCCCAATAACATAATACTGCCGTCAACGTCCTGCGTCCGTGGCGTGGCGCATGTTTCGAACAATTCTTCGCTCGGATGATGGCGAGTCCGGACACGACCATCGACTTTGAACAACAAGAAAAGCGATTCATCCTATCAGGCACGCATTTTCCTTGATCTGTAGTCCAATTTTGATGATTCTGTCCCCACTGGAATTGTAGCTGACCGTGTCATAGTGCTAACATGGGAACACCTATGGGTCGTCTATTGCGGAGCCCTATGTTCAACAATGTGCACTGAACAGGTTGCTCTGAAACCCTTGTGCCTGCACCGATACCGTACTCTGTTATCAGGCGTGTCACAGATAGCCGCCTTTGCCGGCAAGACAGCGGCCGCGATGTTCTGTGATATCCAACACCTTGTCACCTACTCATGGTTTCACCTTCTTTCAACCACTTTTCATAGAGGCCCATGACAGTAGCACGTGAACAGTCCAACAGCTTCGCTGTTTCCGAAGTGCTTGTTCCCAGGCGTCTGGCTGGGATAACAATCTGCCCTTTGCCAAAGTCACTTACGTCAGTGAAATTCGCTATTTACAGCCCGTATCATTGCTAGGTGCTTCACCCTTCATCTCTGCCCCGCCTAATCACCTCCCTTACGACCTGACGTGCCCATAACGCCACCAAGCAGCAGTCATTCTCGCAATTAGTAGTGGCCATAATGTTATAGCTCATCTCCGTGGTTCTTGAGCTCTGAAACTCAACTTCTGTGACACGTTAGTATTCCCACTCACTCAGCTGGTAGCACCAGAGCGGGTCAGGCACTTAAGTCTCGCCAAAGCGCGCTAGTGTAGCAGATTGCCAGAGGCAGCGCCACCATTTGCTGTGCAGTGCGAAACATCCGTGACAGTCTAAGTGGTACCATGTGAGTGTGAATCCTGAAGTCAGATGTGGGACCAGTGGGCAGTAGTGGTGGACAGAACTTTGCATATGGTAATGGGCCAAGCAGGACATGCCGCTGGATCCTGTTTACCCCCGAGAATCGCAGGCTCATAGAGCTAGCTGCCGAGCACCAGAGCCTGAGCAGATGGCTGATGTTGGCTGCAGACAGTCGGTAGCAACTGGACTCTTAGTCGGCAGTATGGAATGGAGACGGGTACATCAACTTGAATCAGCGCTCAGGTCCGCTGTGGGCACCGGCGAACAAGCCTTCGGTTCCACACCAGACCTTGTTTGGTGTGCTGGCTGTGCTTATCTTGGTTATCAGCATGGCTGGCCAAAGGGTTGGCTGCTGTTGTCAGCTGAGTGTGCTCTGGAGCAATTGGTAGTCGCTGCCGACGAAAGCATATGGGTACTGGAGAGGCAGTACAGTGCCGTGGAATCGGGGAAGCATCGTGGAGGTAGCAGACAGTTGTACTGCAACCTTCAACACGAAGTGTAGCCAGCTGCAATGTGGGCATCGTTTGTCTGTGGCAGGAGGTGGTGTTTTTCCTTTGGACTTCCTGAAGATATGGCAGCTGTGAGCCGCGGAGCAAGGGCAGACGACTGTTTCCTATAGGACAATTCTAAAGGATAGCATAATTCTGAATTGTACTGTTTAGTTTGTCATAATGGAATTTTTTTATTCATCAGTCTTCCGACTGGCTTGAAGCGACCCACCACGAATTTCTCTCCCGTGCAAACCTCTTCATCTCAGAGTAGCACTTGTAACCCATATCCTCAATTATTTGCTGGATGTATTCCAATCTCCGTCTTCCTCTACAGTTTTTGCCCTCTACAGCTCCATCTAGTACCACGGAAGTCATCCCCTGATGTCTTAACAGATGTCGGATCACCCTGTCCCTTCTCTTTGTCAGTGTTTTCCGCATATTTCTTTCCTCTCCGATTCTGCGCAGAACCTCCTCATTCCTTACCATAACAGTCTACCTAATTTTCAACACTCGTCTGCAGCAACAGATCTCAGATGCTTTGATTCTCTTCCGTTCCGGTTTCGCACAGTCCGTGTTTCACTGCCATACAGTGCTCCAAACGTACATTCTCAGAAATTTTTCCCTTAAATTAAGGCCTATGTTAGATACTAGTAGATTTCCCTTGGACAGGAATGTCCTTTTTGCCAGTGCTAGTCTGCTTTTGATGTACTTCTTGCTCCGTCCGTCATTAGTTATTTTGCTGCCTACGTATTTCCTTAACTTCAACTACTTCGTGACCATCAATCCTGATGTTAAGTTTCTCGCTGTTCCCATTTCTGCTACTTCTCATTACTTTCGTCTTTCTTCGATTTACTCTCAGACCATATCATGTACTCATTAGACTGTTCATTCCATTCAACAGATCATGTAATTCTTCTTCACTTTCACTCAGGATGGAAACGTCATCAGCGGATCTTATCATTGATACCCTTTCACCTTGAATTTTAATTCCATTTCTGAACCTTTCCTTTATTTCCATCATTGCTTCTTCGATGTACAGATTGAACAGTAAGGTCGAAAGACTTCATCCATGTCTTACACCCTTTTTAATTAGAGAACTTCTTTCTTGGTCGTCCATTCTTATTATTCCCTCTTGGCCCTTGTACATATTGTATATTAGCCGCCTCTCCCTATAGCTTATCCCCATTTTTCTCAGGATTTCGAACATCTTGCACCATTTTACTCTGTCGAACGCTTTTTTCAGGTTGACAAAGCCTATGAACGTGTCTTGATTCTTCTTTAGTCTTGCTTCCATTATCAACCGCAACTTCAGAATTGCCTCTCTCTGCCTTTACCTTTCCTGGAGCTCAATTGATCGTCATCTAACACATCCTCATTTTTTTTACCATTCTTCTGTATATTATTCTTGTGAAAAATCTGGATGCATGAGCTGTTAAGCTGTTTGTACGATAATTCTCTCATTTCTTATCTCTTGCAGTCTTCGGAATTGTGCGGGTGATACTTTTCCGAAAGTCAGATGGTATGTCGCCAGACTCATCCATTCTACACACCAACATGAATAGTCGTTTTGTTGCCACTTCCCCCAATGATTTTAGAAATTCTGAGGAATGTTATCTATCCCTTCTGCCTTATTTGATCTTAAGTCCTCCAAAGCTCTCTTAAATTCAGATTCTAATACTAAATCCCCTATCTATTCTAAATTCTTCTTCTCTCACATCAGACAAATCTTCCCCCTCATAGAGACCTTCAGTGTACTGTCTCCACCTATGCGCTCTCTCCCCAGCATTTTAACAGTGGAATTACCGTTGAAATCTTAATGTTATCACCCTTGCTTTTGATTTTACCGATGGCGTTTTGACTTTCCCCTATGCTGAGTCAGTACTTCCGACCATCATTTCTTTTTCGATTTCTTCACATTTTTCATGCAACCGTTTCGTCTTAGTTTCCATGCAATTCCTATTTATTTCAATTTTCAGCGACTTGTATTTGTGCATTCTTTAATTTCCCTGAATATTTTTGTACTTCCTTCTTTCATCGAACAGCTGAAGTATTTCTTCTGTTAACCATCGTTTCTTCGCAGTTACCTTCTTTGTACCTATGTTTTCTTTCCAATTTCTGTGATTGCCCTTTTCAGAGGTGTTCATTCCTCTTCAGCTGTACTTCCTACTGAGATATTCCTCATTGCTGTATCTACAGCCCTAGAGAGCTTCAAGTGTGTCTCGTCACTCCTTAGTACTTTCGTGTACAGTCATTGTGATCTGAGTCTATATCTGCTCCTGGGTAAGCCCTACAATCCAGTATCTGATTTCAGAATCTCTGTCTGACCATGATGTAATCTAACTGAAATCTTCCCGTATCACCCGACCTTTTCCAAACACACTTCCTCCTCTTGTGATTCTCGAACAGAGTATTCGCATGTTATAGTTCTGGGTGGAGATTTTAATTTTCCAGATATAGACTGGGAGACTCAAACGTTCATAACAGGTGGCAGGGACAAAGAATCCAGTGAAATTTTTTTAAGTGCTTTATCTGAAAACTACCTTGAGCAGTTAAACAAAGAACCGACTCGTGGCGATAACATATTAGACCTTCTGGTGACAAACAGACCCGAACTATTTGAAACAGTTAACGCAGAACAGGGAATCAGCGATCATAAAGCGGTTACTGCATCGATGATTTCAGCCGTAAATATAAATATTAAAAAAGGTAGGAAGATTTTTCTGTTTAGCAAAAGTGACAAAAGGCAGATTACAGAGTACCTGACGCCTCAACACAAAAGTTTTGTCTCAAGTACAGATAGTGTTGAGGATCAGTGGACAAAGTTCAAAACCATCGTACAATATGCGTTAGATGAGTATGTGCCAAGCAAGATAATAATAGATGGAAAAGAGCCACCGTGGTACAACAACTGAGTTAGGAAACTGCTGCGGAAGCAAAGGGAATTTCACAGCAAACATAAACATAGCCAAAGCCTTGCAGACAAACAAAAATTACGCGAAGCGAAATGTAGTGTGAAGAGGGCTATGCGAGAGGCGTTCAATGAATTCGAAAGTAAAGTACTATGTACTGACTTGGCAGAAAATCCTAAGAAATTTTGGTCTTATGTCAAAGCGGTAGGTGGCTCAAAACAAAATGTCCAGACACTCTGTGACCAATATGGTACTGTAACAGAGGATGACAGACTAAAGGCCGAAATACTAAATGTCTTTTCCCAAAGCTGTTTCACAGAGGAAGACTGCACTGTAGTTCCTTCTATAGATTGTCGCACAGATGACAAAATGGTAGATATCGAAATACACTCCTGGAAATGGAAAAAAGAACACATTGACACCGGTGTGTCAGACCCACCATACTTGCTCCGGACACTGCGAGAGGGCTGTACAAGCAATGATCACACGCACGGCACAGCGGACACACCAGGAACCGCGGTGTTGGCCGTCGAATGGCGCTAGCTGCGCAGCATTTGTGCACCGCCGCCGTCAGTGTCAGCCAGTTTGCCGTGGCATACGGAGCTCCATCGCAGTCTTTAACACTGGTAGCATGCCGCGACAGCGTGGACGTGAACCGTATGTGCAGTTGACGGACTTTGAGCGAGGGCGTATAGGCGGCATGCGGGAGGCCGGGTGGACGTACCGCCGAATTGCTCAACACGTGGGGCGTGAGGTCTCCACAGTACACCGATGTTGTCGCCAGTGGTCGGCGGAAGGTGCACGTGCCCGTCGACCTGGGACCGGACCGCAGCGACGCACGGATGCACGCCAAGACCGTAGGATCCTACGCAGTGCCGTAGGGGACCGCACCGCCACTTCCCAGCAAATTAGGGACACTGTTGCTCCTGGGGTATCGGCGAGGACCATTCGCAACCATCTCCATGAAGCTGGGCTACGGTCCCGCACACCGTTAGGCCGTCTTCCGCTCACGCCCCAACATCGTGCAGCCCGCCTCCAGTGGTGTCGCGACAGGCGTGAATGGAGGGACGAATGGAGACGTGTCGTCTTCAGCGATGAGAGTCGCTTCTGCCTTGGTGCCAATGATGGTCGTATGCGTGTTTGGCGCCGTGCAGGTGAGCGCCACAATCAGGACTGCGTACGACCGAGGCACACAGGGCCAACACCCGGCATCATGGTGTGGGGAGCGATCTCCTACACTGGCCGTACACCACTGGTGATCGTCGAGGGGACACTGAATGGTGCACGGTACATCCAAACCGTCATCGAACCCATCGTTCTACCATTCCTAGACCGGCAAGGGAACTTGCTGTTCCAACAGGACAATGCACGTCCGCATGTATCCCGTGCCACCCAACGTGCTCTAGAAGGTGTAAGTCAACTACCCTGGCCAGCAAGATCTCCGGATCTGTCCCCCATTGAGCATGTTTGGGACTGGATGAAGCGTCGTCTCACGCGGTCTGCACGTCCAGCACGAACGCTGGTCCAACTGAGGCGCCAGGTGGAAATGGAATGGCAAGCCGTTCCACAGGACTACATCCAGCATCTCTACGATCGTCTCCATGGGAGAATAGCAGCCTGCATTGCTGCGAAAGGTGGATATACACTGTACTAGTGGCGACATTGTGCATGCTCTGTTGCCTGTGTCTATGTGCCTGTGGTTCTGTCAGTGTGATCATGTGATGTATCTGACCCCAGGAATGTGTCAATAAAGTTTCCCCTTCCTGGGACAATGAATTCACGGTGTTCTTATTTCAATTTCCAGGAGTGTAGACGACAGAGGGATAGAGAAACAATTAAAATCGCTCAAAAGAGGAAAGGCCGCTGGACCTGATGGGATACCAGTTCGATTTTACACAGAGTACGCGAAGGAACTTGCCCCTCTTCTTGCAGCGGTGTACCGTAGGTCTCTAGAAGAGCGTAGCGTTCCAAAGGATTGGAAAAGGGCACAGGTCATCCCCGTTTTCAAGAAGGGACGTCGAACAGATGTGCAGAACTATAGACCTATATCTCTAACGTCGATCAGTTGTAGAATTTTGGAACACGTATTATGTTCGAGTATAATGACTTTTCTGGAGACTAGAACTCTACTCTGTAGGAATCAGCATGGGTTTCGAAAAAGACGGTCGTGTGAAACCCAGATCGCGCTATTCGTCCACGAGACTCAGAGAGCCATAGACAAGGGTTCACAGGTAGATGCCGTGTTTCTTGACTTCCGCAAGGCGTTCGATACAGTTCCCCACAGTCGTTTAATGAACAAAGTAAGAGCATATGGACTATCAGACCAATTGTGTGAATGGATTGAAGAGTTCCTAGATAACAGAACGCAGCATGTCATTCTCAATGGAGAGAAGTCTTCCGAAGTAAGAGTGATTTCAGGTGTGCCGCAGGGGAGTGTCATAGGACCGTTGCTATTCACAATATACATACATGACCTTGTGGATGACATCGGAAGTTCACTGAGGCTTTTTGCAGATGATGCTGTGATGTATCGAGAGGTTGTAACAACGGAAAATTGTACTGAAATGCAGGAGGATCTGCAGCGAATTGACGCATGGTACAGGGAATGGCAATTGAATCTCAATGTAGACAAGTGTAATGTGCTGCGAATACATAGAAAGATAGATCCCTTATCATTTAGCTACAAAATAGCAGGTCAGCAACTGGAAGCAGTTAATTCCATAAATTATCTGGGAGTACGCATTAGGAGTGATTTAAAATGGAATGATCATATAAAGTTGATCGTTGGTAAAGCAGATTCCAGACTGAGATTCATTGGAAGAATCCTAAGGAAATGCAATCCGAAAACAAAGGAAGTAGGTTACAGTACGCTTGTTAGCCCACTGTTTGAGTGCTGCTCGGCAGTGTGGGATCCGTACCAGATAGGTTTGATAGAAGAGATAGAGAAGATCCAACGGAGAGCAGCGCGCTTCGTTACAGGATCATTTAATAATCGCGAAAGCGTTACGGAGATGATAGATAAACTCCAGTGGAAGACTCTGCAGGAGAGACGCTCAGTAGCTCGGTACGGGCTTTTCTTAAAGTTTCGAGAACATACCTTCACCGAAGAGTCAAGCAGTATATTGCTCCCTCCTACGTACATCTCGCGAAGAGACCATGAGGATAAAATCAGAGAGATTAGAGCCCACACAGAAGCATACCGACAATCCTTCTTTCCACGAACAATACGAGACTGGAATAGAAGGGAGAACCGATAGAGGTACTCAGGGTACCCTCCGCCACACACCGTCAGGTGGCTTGCGGAGTATGGATGTAGATGTAGATGTAGACTAGCTGAAATGTGTTACAGAACTCAATTAATCTTTTTCCTCCCTCATTCCTTGTCCCAAGCCCATGTTCTCATGTAACCTTTTCTTCTGCTTGTCCTCCTACAACTGCATTCCAGTCCTCATAACTATTAGATTTTCATCTCTCTTTACTTTCCGTTGTACCCTTTCAATATCCTCAAATGTTTTCTCTATCTCTTCATCTCCAGCGTTCCTACTCCCGTTATGCCATTTTCTGTTGTTGTTGATATTACCCTATACTCATTTGACGAGAAATCCTTGTCTTCTTTCCATTCCACTTCACTGGCCCCTACTATATCCTCATTGAGCATCTGCATTTCACTTTTCATTCGTGTGGGCATTATTGTTCGTCAGCGATCACATCGTCACAACACAGTGGGTTCTTGGTATGCCCTAATTAGTAGGATTCTGCCTTGTATAGTTGGGTGACCCAGTTGTATCGTTATCGTTCTCGAACTGAAAAAGCAATGCGAGGCTATGGTGTGGCATAAATGTATCTTCGTAACAAGCCTTGTCATTCTATGACCAGTATATGAAGGTTTTTATTGAAGTGTACGGTAACTTGTGTCTGTCCATGTAGGTTGTGTTGTATGTATGTAATCTCTGTCTGTGGTGTTATTGAGGTTTTGGTGCTAGCTGAGCGTCAGTGTAACGCTGGTGTGCTAGGTCCTCGTTGCAAATATTGTTCTGTGCCCCTTGTGAAGCTGTCTGTGGGCGAAGACAATTTTTTAAATATGTATATATGTATCTCAGGTCAAGTTACTATTTTATGTTCTTATTGCTCCCTTAGATATCTTGACGATAAAAAGTTTGGACAAGAAGAGAATAGAAGCTTTCGAAATGTAGTGCTACAGAAGAATGCTGAAGATTAGATGGGTAGATCACATAACTAATGAAGAAGTATTGAATAGAATTGGGGGAGAAGAGGAGTTTGTGGCACAGCTTGACAAAAAGAAGGGACCAGTTAGTAGGACGTGTTCTGAGGCATCAAGTGATCACCAATTTAGCATTGGAGGGCAGCGTGGAGGGTAAAAATCGTAGAGGGAGACCAAGAGATGAATACACTAAGCAGATTCAGAAGGATGTAGCTTGCAGTAAGTACTGGGAGATGAAGAAGCTTGCACAGGATAGGGTAGCATGGAGAGCTCCATCAAACCAGTCTCAGGACTGAAGACCACAACAACAACAGATATATTATTATTATCACAGTGCGGCAAGTAATTATTTTTGGTTCTGATATTATTATTCATCTGGGGCTAATTATTTTATAAGTTCGAGTATAATATTTTGACTTGTTTGTTCCGCGTGCACTCTGGGATTGTAAATTGTTATTTAATAAATCTACCTTGGTTAAAGGCCCACATTAGCGTAATCCACAGCCAAACTTCACCAACTCTAAAATTCTGCTCCACAATCTACAATTCTGTTTATCTGTCCGTCGTCCCGTCTTAAAAAAGAGAATTACGTGCGTATTTTTTACAATCACTTAGAATCCTTCGTTGTCTCAGTGACCTACAATAAACTTCCGCTAGAGGGAAGGCAATAGATGTTCCTTATAATCTCTATGCAGAGTCTTCCTGATGTCTCATTAGCACTGGTGCCTTCCTTTACTGAATAATTTCATTTGATTTGCCGTTGGATAATCATATTACGATTGTCTACAATAAAAAAACTGAATTCGTTCTTTCGGCCTTCTTTGTACTACTTTCGTTTCTTTGGCAGTGTAATCATTGAGTGACTCAATAGACAATTTTGACCTATATCCGCAGAATCTGCTGTTTGAAGAATTCACAACAGTCGCACGAGATGCGAGGGGGGCTCTAATATTTGCTAACTTTTGGAATATTTAAATTGTGACCTGTAGTGCACCAAGGGCTAGTTGTCACAAAACTGCCCTTTCCCTAAGGTCTTACAAATTTTCGGTTATCAGACTTCGGTATTTAGTCACGTTCAGTATTGCAACATCTGATTATATTCAAAGCAAAAGTTATTGACGACAAAAAAGCGCATTCTATGTAGGCAGCTGTCACTCTCTGTTCCCACTGTGCTCTCTCTCGGTGCCTTGCAACAGGCTGGGTCGCTGCCTCCTCCACTTCCACTCTCCACAGCGTCCCCCACCAGGTCTCACACATTTGGTAATAGCAGACTAGCTGCAAATTAAAACTTGCTACGTTCATCTCCAGTACTCCATATCAATCTGAGATTTGAACATAACGCTGAAAGCGTACTCCTGACTTTATGGAAGAATGCGAGAACACATATTCGTGAATTAGATGAAAAACAAAAGTGTGTCGTATAAATTTTATCACTACAAGTACCAAACTTCACCGTACTCTGTGAAGTTCTGTGTGTCATTTTTCCCCGTAGTAGGAAATAACCGTTTTCTTCGTATCTGGGTGGAATTTTGGGTGTCGCCATGTTAACAATACGCTCAGGAAGACTGTAAAGTTTAACCAGAGGACAATTTGGTCTCTAAAATGAATGGTACAACGTAAAAAATAAATCTTCAGAAATAAACCTTTTTTTTAAATTTTGCGGAAGAAACTCCTCAGTCTTTCATCAAATATCATTAAGACAAGTAAGTAAAACAATATTATACGGTTTTCCTTTATGAAAAGATTGAAACAGAGTCAGAATCTACTGTTTATATGAGTACTAATAGTATTTTTACTTTTACAGACAAATAAGGTAAGTACCGAGTATATGTAAAGATTCTAAAATTCAGCTTGTGACTAAAATGCTCTGCTTATTTTCTTACTTATTGCAGTCAAGGAACAAAAACATAAGTACAAACAATTTCACTCTAGAATTACAAATATTTGGAAATACTTTTGAACAAAGGAGTGGACAGAATTGTCTAAGCTGGGATGGGCTCATAGTTCAGTCATTCGAAAAGAGTTTTGGCTTGCAGCTTTTGCACACACACCTGTAGCATTTGAAATATCTACATCTACATTTATACTCCGCAAGCCACCCAACGGAAACCTGAATTTGACACCGCTTTTTATTTCCAGGTTGGCCAGAGCCAGCAAGGGGAGATTGGGTCCTCTATGTAGTTTGCAGGGGCCAGCAAGCTCATCTGTTACTCTGAGGACAAAGTCTCGCCATAAGCCGGCCGGGGTGGCCGAACGTTTCTGAACGCTAGAGTCTGGAACCGCGCAACCGCTACGGTCGCAGGTTCGAATCCTGCCCCAGACATGGATGTGTGTGATTCCTTAGGTTACTTAGGTTTAAGTAGTTCTAAGTTCTATGGGACTGATGACCTCAGAAGTTAAGTCCCATAGTGCTCAGAGCCATTTGAACCATTCTCGCCATAAAATTTTCTTCTTTAAACCTGTGTGGGCATTGATCATGGCAAGCTGAAGAATGTAATAAAAGACATGCACGAGCTTACCGATGGGTGCCAGCTCGGACACAATAAAATGTAGACATTCGGTCAACTATTGACTCCATTCTTAGTTTCATCATACGGTACTTATTCGGAGATGATGAGGCTGGAACAGGGTAGGGTAGCATGGAGCAAACCAGTATTCGGACTGAAGACCACAAGAACACCAACCACATGGAGTGGAGGGTTCATATATCAATAACTGCGCCCCATGGAGTTCAGATGGTGTCAGTTCCTGGAAAGAACATCTTTCCAGCTTTAAGATTTCGCCAATTTGTCCTCGACTAATGTATTTGCGTCTATAAGTGAATAAACCTCAAAAGGCGGGCACTTCATAACGAGAATCTTTTCATCCCTCCTGAATCTGCAATACGCGTTGTGTTCGTCACTTGCCTGGTCAGGTGGCCCATTAGAGTGTCAACTGCAGAATGCGGAAGCAATGCAGCTTTGCTAGCGTGACAATGCAGAGATCTCTTCTGGGGTGCTGAGGTGTGTGAACCCTTGACAGCCAAGACGCTGTTTGTCTGCTCTTCTGTTTGACTGGTCTAGGTTCGGTGGACTGGCCGTCGGTTAGAGCATGCCATATCAAGAATTATTCAGACATGTGTCTAGTGCATAAGGTGTAAGCTTTAGAGCAGCACACATCGAAATAATGTGGTGAGAGACAATCGCTATATTATCACCTTCAGCTTATTTACTAAAGTCTTACGGGATTATTGAGATTGTAATTTCGGGCGCTAAACATGGATCTTTGTTACATAGCACGTATGGTTCGGAATCCATTTCAATGACAGACATTCTATATCTTAAGTAACTTTCATGCAGGTTATGTCATTGTAAATGATGTATTTTCTCCGTGTAGAATATTATTTTTTGGCGTATGGTTTCTGAAGAACTGCATAAAGAGCATTTTATACGAGCACTATACGTCTCAACACGACCACTAAGACTGAATTGTGTACTTGATTCCGTTTTTAATTACAGCTTCAGTAAATTGCATTTCCCTACAATCACACATTAGATTGCTTCGCCTTTTCCTGAGTAACAAACTTGTCATGTACCACGGCATCCATATTAGAATTAGTCCATGTAATCCGTAAGTCGGCTATGTAAGAGGCACATCGCACCAGCTTGTTCCCTTTAAACTTACTTTTCGTAACTACTTTTTAGGTTGAAACGATTACAGTGACACAGGTTTCTCCGAGTTCTTCAGGCAGATGCGAACAGACTATTTGCACTTGTTAATATTCAGCAAATGACAGAGCTTTGTAGGTTATTGCACAGTAATGAGTAGCTGTTAGTAATGCACGTTTTCGGAAGTTAGGGAAAGTATTTAGGAACTCACAGTTCACAATTCATGTTTAATGTTCAGCAAGACATCACGATTCAAATGATTTTCCCCTATTGTTGCACTTTTGCTTAAGATTGCTCTCTGTATCATCACTCTAGCTAGATCACGTTATTCTTTAAAATCGTTTCTTCTACTTGGGTTATATTTCAGAGCATAAATAATTATTTTCAACTTGCATGAATATGTCGGAAAAACTTCGCTAGATTGGGGGCAGTTTACAACTTGCAGTGTAGCATGCAGGTATTAACAAAATGTAGACTGGCGCAGTTGTTAGATCGGTTACTGTTGCTACGCAAATTGCTGCAGATTTCAGTTATGGGCCATCAACAAGTGGCAGCGTACGAACCATTCAACGGAACATCATCGATATGGGCTTTCGGGGCCGAAAGCCCAATCGTGTACCCTTGATGACTGCACGACACAAAGCTTTATGCCTCGCACGGGCCCGTCAACACCGACATTGGAGCACTGATGACTGGAAAGATGTTGCCTGGTCGGACGAATTTCATTTCAAATTGTGCGGAGAGGATGTATGTGTACGCGTATAGCGACAACCGTATGAATCCATGGACCCTGCATTTAAGCAGGGGACTGTTAAAGCTGGTGGAGGCTCCGTAATGGTGTGGGGCGTGTGCACTTGTGGTGATATGGGACCCCTGATACGTGTAGATACGACTCTGACAGGTGACACATACGTAAGCATCGTGTCTGATCACCTGCATCCATTCATGTCCATTGCGCATTCGTACTGACTTGGACAATTGCAGCAGGTCAATGCAACAACACAGACGCCCAGAATTGCTACAGAGTGGCTCCAGGAACACTCTTCTGAGCTTAAACACTTCCGCTGGCCTCCAAACTCCCCAAACATGAACATTATTGAGCATATCTGGGATGCCTTGCAACGTGCTGTTCAGAAGAGATTTCCACCCCCTCGTACTCTTACGGATCCATGGTGTCAGTTCCTTCCAGCACTACTTCAGACATTAGTCGAGTCCATGCTGCGGCACCTCTGCGTGCTGGCTGGGGCCTTACACGATATTAGGCAGGTATATCAGTTTCTTTTGCTCATATACAGGGTATTCCAGGAGGAATGCTCAATATTCAAATGTTCAAATGTGTATGAATTCCTAAGGAACCAAACTGCTTAGGTCATCGGTTCCTAGACTTACACGCTACGTACACTAACTTAAATTAACTGACGCTGAGAAGAACACACACACCCATGCCCGAGGGAGGACTCGAACCTCAGGCGGGAGGGGCGGTCAATATTCAGAGATATGACAGGAATATTCATTCGAAAAAAAAAAAAAAAAAAAAAAAAAAAAAAAAAAAAAAAAGAAGTAAACATGAGCTCTAAAATGCATACCTTAAGAGCTACGATCAATTCTTGGTCTTCGATACTGTGAAACAAATCTCTTCTACTGCAAGCTCTTTGTTTTCCATATCTTGGGAAGTGGTGTTATGGACCAAAAGAAGAAAAATAAATCCAAACACATGTGCTTTAAAAAGCATATCTTAAGAGATATGATCTCTTGTTCATCTTCGGTGCTTTGAAAGACAATTCTTCTTATGAACAAGTGCTCATAAATTGTAAGGTATGCATTTTATAGCACATGTTTACTAGACTTATTTTTCTTGTTTTTGT
Source organism: Schistocerca nitens (assembly GCF_023898315.1). Lineage (NCBI taxonomy): Eukaryota > Metazoa > Arthropoda > Insecta > Orthoptera > Acrididae > Schistocerca > Schistocerca nitens. The sequence continues at coordinate 390,547,593 of NC_064617.1, forward strand.
CCGTACTAGCACTTCCAAATATATGGAAAGCTAAGAGTTTGCAGTACAACAGATTTGTTTCACAGTATCGAAGGTCAAGAATTGTTTATAGCTCTTAAGGTATACGTTTTAGAGCCCATGTTTACTTGACTTTTTTATTTCGAATGGTCATTCCTGTCATATCCCTGAATACTGACAATTCCTCCTGGAACACCCTGTATATGTATGTGTTTGTGTGTGTCTTGGTTATCAGTCCTCACAAAAGGTTCTCAAGTGGCACAGTTCACTTCTGTCCGCTCGCGGACTCTGCACCCGAGTTGGATTTCGTCGGCAGAATTTTACGAGAGTGCACCTTGTTCGCTTAGGGCAGAGGTGGCGTTCGCGCGGCGGCCACGGCAGGCTAAGTGGGTAGAGCAGGGAAGGAGCATCGGCAGGGCCGCACCCCAGCTGAATATTCATGACCAGGGGACAGCAGGGCCGGCAAAAAACTAAAAACAAATCTTATATATCACAAGTCGGTCGTTGCGACAGCGCGGGGCCTATGTTAATATGACCGGTTTTCGTCTACAGAAGAGGCAGCCCTCCGCGAGTACGTGTATAATTTCCACGCAGATATTGTCATACATTAACGAATCTCACTCTGACTCACTTTTTTTTTCTTAAAGGACCCGCGCCGGGCACAATTTGCATGTCAACCTTAACGCTGACATAACGCGCGCCGCACAATCCGAGAGAGGCTCCGCGTGCCGAATGGCGCTGTGACAAGAGGGGGGAAAAACAAAGGAGGGGAGGAAAAAGCTCGTATCTGAAATGCGACAAAAAGGGAAGGAGCGGGCCGGCGCATAATGGCGCCCGCCAGCCGACAATGCGCCAGAGACAAAGGCGGCAGTGGCCGTGAAAGGAACGGCTACAGTTAGCCGGTCGCCGGTGCATATTCATAGGCGGCGTCGCCGTAGCGCGGGCCGCCGCGGTGCAGGCTGGCGCTCCCCGCCGGCCGACGGGACGTCGCACAGCGACTGCGGGCCGAGGGCCGCGGGAAGCCTCTCCAGTCCAGGGGTCGCGCCTGCGGCCTGCGCCGTCTGCAGCACGCTACGCCTTACGGCGTTCACGTTCTTGTTACTCTCTTCAGGGACCACAAGACACTGCTTGCTGCTATCTTACGGCAGCTCAAGACAAGACGCATCATATACAGGGTGAACATCACCGATAAAATTTCGGTAGTTGTTCAGAGATTTTTCAGAGTACTTTGGTGTAGCTACTACTACATACACTACTGGCCATTAAAATTGCTACACCAAGAAGATATGCAGATGATAAACGGGTATTCATTGGATAAACATATTATACTAGAACTAACATGTGATTACATTTTCACGTATTCGGGTGCATAGATCCCGAGAAATCAGTACCCAGAACAACCACCTCTGGCCATAATAACGACCTTGATAAACCTGGGCATTGAGTCAAACAGAGCTTGGATGGCGCGTACAGGTACAGCTACCCATGCAGCTACAACACGATACCACAGTTCATCAAGAGTAGTGACTGGTGTATTGTGACGAGCCGGTTGCTCGGCCATCATTAACCAGACGTTTTCAACTGGTGAGAGATCTGGAGAATGTGGTGGCCAGGACAGCAGTCGAACATTTTCTGTATCCAGAAAGGCCCGTACAGGACCTGCAACATGCGGTCGTGCATTATCCTGCTGAAATGTAGGGTTTCGCAGGGATCGAATTAAGGGTAGAGCCACGGGTCGTAACACATCTGAAATGTAACGTCCACTGTCAAAGTGCCGTCAATGCGAACAACAGGTGACCGAGACGTGTAACCAATGGCACCCCATACCATCACTCCGGGTGATAGGCCAGTATGGCGATGACGAATACACGCTTCCAATGAGCGTTCACCGCAATGTCGCGAAACACGGATGCGACCATCATGATGCTGTAAACAGAACCTGGATTCATCCGAAAAAATGACGTTGTGCCATTCGTGCACCCAGTTTCGTCGTTGAGTACACCATCGTAGGCGCTCCTGCCTGTGATGCAGCGTCAAGGGTAATGGCAGCCACGGTCTCCGAGCTGATAGTCCATGCTGCTGCAAACGTTGTCGAACTGTTCGTGCAGATGGTTGTTGTCTTGCAAACGCCCCCATCTGTTGACTCAGTGATATGAGGCCGTTGGGATCCAGCACGGCGTTCCGTATTACCCTCCTGAACCCACCGATTCCATATTCTGCTAACAAGTCATTGGATGTCGACCAACGCGAGCAGCAATGTCGCGATACGATAAACCGCAATCGCGACAGGCTACAATCCGACCTTTATCAAAGTCGGAAACGTGATGGTACGCATTTCTCCTCCTTACACGAGGCATCACAACAACGTTTCACCAGGCAACGCCGGTCAACTGCTGTTTCTGTATGAGAAATCGGTTGGAAACTTTCCTCATGTCAGCACGTTGTAGGTGTCGCCACCGGCGCTAACCTTGTGTGAATGCTCTGAAAAGCTAATCATTTGCAAATCACAGCGTCGTTTTTCTGTCGGTTAAATTTCGCGTCTGTAGCACGTCATCTTGGTGGTGTAGCTATTTTAATGGCCAGTAGTGTATCTTACAGCAGTTCAAGACAAGACGCATCATAAACAGGGTGAACATCACCGATCAAATTTCCGTAGTTGTTCAGATATTTTTCTGAGTATTTTGGTGTAACTACTGCTACTTATCATTTCCTTTTCTGTTCCACTCACAAAGAGCGCAAGAGAAAAACAACTGTCTATATGCTTCCGTACGAGCCCTAATTTCTCGTTTCTTATCTTCGTGGTCCTTACGCGCAATGTATGCTGGCGGCAGTACAATCGTCCGGCTTCAAATACTGGTTCCCCAAATTTTTTTCAATAGTGTTTCTCGAGAAGAACGTCGCCTTCCTTCGAGGGATACCCACTTGAGTTCCCGAAGTATCGCCGTAACACTTACGCGTTGTTCGAACCTGCCCGGCTCTGATGTGCTTCGATATCTTCCTTCAATCCGACCTGGTACGGAGGTCCATTGGAGATCCATTGTGCCACTTATTAATGCTTCTTCCCGACCCGTCCACCAACTGGGCATGGGAAGAATGGTCGCTTACACACCTCCGTGAGCGTTGTAATTAGTGTAATCTCGTCCTCGCGATGCTTACGGAAGCGATACGTAGGGTGGGTGTCCTACCTAAATAACTCATGCCAAGGAAACGCTATCACGAGAAGTGGATGTGGCTAGGGACATGTGAAGACGGAACTGCCGTTGGCGCAAAAAATGAAATAAAACAGAATAAAATAAAATAAATAAATGAAAAATGCTGTATTCAACCGTTTAGCCACAGAAATACACTGGGTAAGAGACTGGCTGAGGGAGCAATTATGGAATTATATCTTTTGCACGTGGTGGTACGTACGATACTTGACCTATGGCACAAACGGGAATGAAAGAAACTGTAGATACTTGGTAAATAACGTGCAAGAAAGATTTTAAAAATTAAGCGAATAAATGAATTACAAAGTGGGGACTGAAAAGTCTAAAGAAGAAGTCCAGGTCTAAGGCGCTGCAGACACGGACTGTGCGGCTGGTCCCGGCGGAGGTTCGAGTCCTCCCTCGGGCATGGGTGTGTGTGTGTTTGTCCTTAGGATAATTTAGGTTAAGTAGTGTGTAAGCTTAGGGACTGATGACCTTAGCAGTTAAGTCCCATCAGATTTCACACACATTTGAACATTTTTTTGAAGAAGTCCATGCCAATCTTTGTCATAAGGGACAGACTCGTGGGCGGTGGGTTCAGCCTTTAGCCCTTTCTTAGCTAAAATATATTTTACTCTTATTTCTAAAATAAAAGATCCAAAAATTGTCCTCCGTCAAGATTAATATTACACTTTCACGAACAATAAATTCTTTTGTTGTTTGATCTTGAAAATCAGTAAGTCCCACAAGCCTAACTTGGTCCATGTTTTCATTTGAAGCTGCGATTTTCAGACCTGAATTTTTTGTTCGTAGGGGGACTTAATCAGGATATTAAGTACGGGAAATCCTGAGGAAATCAGCACCAAACTACATTTATTACCAAGACGATGAAAAACATGAAATATCGTCTTGTGATGTTGCAGTTCTTATGAAACATCGTGTATAAATTTTCAACAAAGAATTTAAAGATGGTTTTGATATATCACATTCTACGAAATTTGTTGGGGCGTATACGTCCATCTAACTACAGATCATATAGAAGCTACATAAATTACCAAGGAGTGTCATAACACTTCAAAAAATTGTCTATAACGCATAAGGAAACAGAAATATTCGCTTCAGACTTTCCTGGAACGGAGAATATGCTGCACCGATTTGATTTTCGTGAAAGGTACCCCCTGTGTCAGCTACAAGTATACCCCGCCTCCTTGATTGTCCACAACCTTCTGTGTATGCAGCTATGGTCGGCAGTATCTTTCTCCAAGCTCCGAAAGCTTCTTGACAGATGGTAGTATGAGACAGATAATGGACATGGACGTTCCAATATGCAAAAATGACATTTACTTTAGTAGAACATATGTCTCCCATTAACCGCGAAGGGTTTTGGGATGTTTTACCGCCCAATAGAGCGCTAGAGGAGGACAAGTCGCAGGAAACGACAAGACTTGAAACGTATAACAAAAATTATTGCGGTTGATGGTTGCAGCTGGTGAATACGTGAGTATAACTGGGACCGGATGTAGGTAAGTGTAATGCCAGCCGAAATGCTATTGTTTTAGTAGAAGACAACAGTATGCGAGGACAGACCGTGACATGCGTGCAGTCTCCTCTTATTTCGTGTGTAAACTCATAAAAAGTGCAAATAACGCCGTACTGAGGTGCGCAATGGCAGCGCTCAGTAGTGCATTTCGTGCTCGTGTCTTAACGCGAGCCTGAACCGTTGAAAGCGGAACGTATAACCGCAAGCGCCAGAGACGGCATACTTATGCAGACGCCGCTCGGTGCAGCACGGTCGCTGACTTCTTAATTATTCTTAGTTGTTATGTAATTGCTCAGAAGTAGTGACTGTGGTTTTAATTGAACATGAAGATAGACGTGTTCTACAGTGGAGTATTTCTTGTTAATAGCCGAGCGCCATCTTAGGCACATAAAAAAATTTCATATTTAAGGTTAAATGGAAATGAAAGTATGATGTCAAATGTATGAAGAGAGCTGCAAAACATTATTCAGTACATTTGTGAAATTAAGGTGCGTCTGTAAAATTAATTTTTGGCTTACCAAGAACGTTATTATTGAGTGACAGCTACGCTGTGGACTGAGGTTACATATACCTCGGTTGCGTGGAAGAATATGCAATTTCTACAAGGTCGGAATATTCCTCTTTTCATAACTGGACAGTTTAACATGGAAATCGCATTCAAACCGCCCCATGGACTCCGAATTTATATGTGACAATTCACCGTTGCACCCAGGTGAGCCTATGGTCTATCTGTACTGCGAAGAAACTATTTCTGTGTGTGTCATAGTACTGACACACACAGAAATAGTTCCTACGCCGTACAGATTTTGAGAGGGCGTAGCAGCTTCCTGAGATCAACGTAAAAGGTGACAGAACTTTATCAGGTAAGTGGAAACTGTGTGAGTGATCAAGAGTTAAAACTATACCCATGCATTATACAGTTAAACGATTCTTCCGCTCAGAATGAAAGATCGATAATTATATATTTATACCAGTTAAGAATTTTAGCTTTGTAAATTCAGTGTAATTATTCGTGTTTCATGGCAATGACTTCTATCACTTAAAAGTCAAATTCATACTCAAGAGCTACTTTAAAGTTCAAATCTGTTAAGGGGAGGTTTACTATCTTTGGCCCGAACAAAGCAAGTTCTTTGATAATTTTTTTCTCGGGATGTGTTATAGATTGCAATGTTAAATTTGGTCAAAATGTTTATTGATATTTCCTCTACAAACTGGAATTTTTTCGATCAGAAATGTCGCAGATCAAAGGCGGAAGTGCCGTCGGAACGAAACAAAATTTCGATGTAGACATACACGAGTAGTGTGTCACAGGTCAGCCGGCTCGTCTGAAATCAAAATTGAGATGACGTTAGCGAAGTATATAAGATTCTTTAGGAGTTGTACCTCGCTTAAGTTCTTTGAACCATAGGAAACAAAATGGCAGCCATTTGAAAAAAAATGTGTTTTTCCATCGATATATTTATAGTTGATGGATCGGAATAAAAGTGGTACAACTCCTAGACAATTTAGTTAGCTTCGTCGGAGACAAAGAATCTTGCCAATCGGTTCAGTAGATTTGAAGTTACCATACCGCGCGGAAAAAAAAGTCATTTCGAGAAAAACGCGTTTGAGGTTTTGACTACATATATAAATGCAATATTACGCAACTTACGTTCAATCTGCTATTCCGGGTCCATAAACTAGTCCCTCCTCTTCCTCATAGAGGGCGTTCTGCTCGATCTGGGCCATCCTGCACTGCTCCAGAGCCGCTCGCACGGCCGGTGACAAGCGGTTTTCGGCCGCTTGAATCCGGTGGTCGTCCGAATGCTTGGCGAACTGCGTCGAATAGAGTCCCAGGGTGACGTCCATCGTTGTCATGGTCTTCAGAATTGCTGAATACCCTTCGGTGAAGCTGCTCACTGCCAGGAAAGTCGCAATCTCCACAGACTTCGCACCAGAAAGCGAATGCTTGGGGGCTAACTTCCAAAGACACGCGTTCAAACTTTCATTTGTATTTTGTGTTTCCTCCCAAGCGCCGGTACAATAACTCGTCCTCAGAAAGAAAAAAACTGGTGCATGGAAATAGCCGATTTCAGGCAGGTGCATTTTTTTGTTCAACCGCGAATAACAAACATTTCCGTTCTGTATTCGGAAAAACCGTTTCGGTGGCGTATTCTAAACACTATTATGGATCCAAAAATGCAATTTAAAAAAAATCGATTTTTTGAACCAAAAGATAGTAAACCTCCCCTTAAATGGCCGTACCAGTTGGTGAACAACTGATTCAAGAGTTTGTAAGTAGGCTGTTTAGGTTTTTAATTTGGTAACGCGACGTAGCGCTCTGCATGAAAATCACTGGATGTGCTGTGTGCTGTCTGCGGCTGGTTGGCATTGTTGTAATATTCGCAATTGTAGTGTTGGGCAGTTGGATGTGAACAGCGCGTAGCGTTGCGCAGTTGGAGGTGAGCCGCGAACAGTGGTGGATGTGGGGAGAGAGATGGCGGAGTTTTGAGAGCGGGTGATCTGGACGTGTGTCCATCAGAGAGAGTAAATTTGTAAGACTGGATGTCATGAACTGATATATATATCTTATGACTTTTGAACACTATTAAGGTAAATACATTGTTTGTTCTCTATCAAAATCTTTCATTTGCTAACTATGCCTATCAGTAGTTAATGACTTCAGTAGTTAGAATCTTTTATTTAGCTGGCAGCATTGGCGCTCGCTGTATTGCGGTAGTTCGAGTAACGAAGATTTTTGTGAGGTAAGTGATTCATGAAAGATATAGGTTATGGTTAGTCAGGGCCATTCTTTTGTAGGGATTATTGAAAGTCAGTTTGCGTTGTGCTAAAAATATTGTGTGTCAGTTTATTGATGATCTGAATAAGTAAAGAGAGACATGTCTGTGCACGTTCAGTTTTGCTCAGTGGTTTATCAGCACAATCATTCATAAATTTTTCTAAGGGGAGGTTTCAAGTTGAAATATTTAGCTACTTCGAAGTTTATAATTTTCTAAGAATTAAATGGCGCGCGCGCGCGCGCGCGCGTGTGTGTGTGTGTGTGTGTGTGTGTGTAGTCCGAACTCGTTATATTACTCCACTTGCTATCCAAACCACTCTGCCTTACTCATCACATGTAGCTTGTTATACGTATAGATATATACAGTTTAGCTGCCAAATGCCGGCCGCGGTGGCCAAGCGGTTCTAGGCGCTTCAGTCCGGAACCGCGCGACTGCTACGGTCGCAGGTTCGAATCCTGCCTCGGGCATGGATGTGTGTGATGTCCTTAGGTTAGTTAGGTTTAAGTAGTTCTAAGTTCAAGGGGACTGATGACCTCCGATGTTAAGTCCCATAGTGCTCAGAGCCAAACGGTTAAGAGAAAGATACGTGCGGGTTAGATGCTTAATAAGGTTAGATGTTTTTCGGGTAGCAATTTGTAACGATTTACTTACTTTCACTTCGTTTTCCAATTAGACAAGAGTTAGGCGGTGGGAATCCAGAGGACGCAGACGCGCGGGCTGCTGCCCCCCAGAACGGGCCGTACCGAGTCGTCGGCTTTAAGGCGCCGAGAAGCCACGTTGGCCGGCCTGCGTAGGGAGCCCCGTGCAATTTGTTTCATTCACAGGCCGGGCGGAGCCGCGGGGCGATTCACTTAGTGCGCGGGGCCGTCGCTAATGGACGCCTGCCGCCTCTCCACTGTGCTACTCGCACTGCTGTTGCATGTCGCTCTCTACAAGATCTCGATTAACGAGTACCTTCTCCTGGCTTACCCGCCACAAGTACTCTGCACATGTCTAGCAAGTCATCGGTTTTACTTTGTTTACACATTAGACTTCATATTTTTGTCCCAGATATATTGTACCAAAATTAAATTAAAAATAGTGTAACTTATCTACAACTATACAGGGTGAGTCACCTAACATTACCGCTGGATATATTTCGTAAACCACATCAAATACTGACGAATCGATTCCACAGACCGAACGTGAGCAGAGGGGCTAGTGTAACTGGTTAATACAAACCATAAAAAAATGAACGGAAGTATGTTATTTAACACAAACCTACGTTTTTTTAAATGGAACCCCGTTAGTTTTGTTAACACATCTGAACATATACACAAATACGTAATCAGTGCCGTTTGTTGCATTGTAAAATGTTAATTACATCCGGAGATATTGTAACCTAAAGTTGACGCTTGAGTACCACTCCTCCGCTGTTAGATCGTGTGTATCAGAGAGCGCCGATTTACGTAGGGATCCAAAGGGAACGGTGATGGACCTTAGGTACAGAAGAGACTGGCTGGAACAGCACATTACGTCCACATGCTAACACCTTTTTATTGGTCTTTTTCACTGACGCACATGTACATTACCATGAGGGGTCAGGTACACGTACACACGTGGTTTCCGTTTTCAATTACGGATTGGAATAGAGTGTGTCCCGACATGTCAGGCCAATAGATGTTCAATGTGGTGGCCATCATTTGCTGCACACAATTGCAATCTGTGGCGTACTGAATGACGTACACGCCGCAGTACATCTGGTATAATGTCGCCGCAGGCTGCCACAATACGTTGTTTCATATCCTCTGTGGTTGTAGGCACATCACGGTACACATTCTCCTTTAATGTACCCCACAGAAAGAAGTCCAGAGGTGTAAGATCAGGAGAACGGGCTGGCCAATTTATGCGTCCTCCACGTCCTATGAAACGCCCGTCCACCATCCTATCAAGGGTCAGCCTAGTGTTAATTGCGGAATGTGCAGGTGCGCCATCATGCTGATACCACATACGTCGACGCGTTTCCAGTGGGACATTTTCGAGCAACGTTGGCAGATCATTCTGTAGAAACGCGATGTATGTTGCAGCTGTTTGGGCCCCGGCAATGAAGTGAGGACCAATGAGGTGGTCGCCAATGATTCCGCACCATACATTTACAGTCCACGGTCGCTGTCGCTCACCTGTCAGAGCCAGCGAGGATTGTCCACGGACCAGTAATGCATGTTCCGTAGATTCACTGCCCCGTGGTTTGTGGAACCCGCTTCATCGGTAAACAGGTAGAACTGCAACGCATTCTCTGTTAATGCCCATTGACAGAATTGCACTCGATGATTAAAGTCATCACCATGTAAGTGCTGATGTAGCGACACATGAATCAGGTGAAAGCGGTGACGATGCGATATGCGCATGACACTACTTTGACTCAGTCCACCGGCTCTCGCAATGTCCCGTGTACTCATGTGTGGGTTCAAGGCAACAGCAGCTAACACACCAACTGCACCCGCTTCTCCTGTGACGGGCCTGTTACGGACCCGTTTGCGTGCTACAACCATACCTGTTGCATACAGTTGGCGGTAGATGTTTTGCAATGTGCGGCACGTTGGATGCTCTCTGTCCGGGTACCGTTCTGCATACACCCTGCAGGCTTCAGCTGCATTTCGTCGACACTCGCCATAGATGAGTATCATCTCCGCCTTTTCAGAGTTCGAATACACCATGGTCACAGTTCCTAGAACACAACACTATCACAGACGTCTGGTAACACGGTGTACTACAGTTGGTCTGCGTGCGGAGACGAATGCAGAATAACAATAGCAGCAAGCGCTACATGCGGACACTGCGACAGCTAGACTAAACCACAACAGTGCACTACAGCCACACTCGTAAACACGGTCGTCATCGTAAACATGTCCCTGCAGATGCTGCTCGCCGACCATGGCCCGTGTTTGTTACAACACGCAACTGAACGTCGGAGGTTTCAAGCGTCAACTTTAGGTTACAATATCTCCGGATGTAATTAACATTTTACAATACAACAAACGGCACTGATTACGTATTTGTTTATATGTTCACATGTGCTAACAAAACTAACGGGGTTCCATTTAAAAAAACGTAGGTTTGTGTTAAAAAAACATACTTCCGTGCATTTTTTTATGGTTTGTGGAATCGGTTCGTCAGTATTTGATGTGGTTTACGAAATATATCCAGCGGTAACGTTGGGTGACTCAATCAAGTTAGTAACTTCTCACAAATCTCACCAGTTCGTTAGTCTTCTATGGGAGATTTCATGTCCCCTCCATTTCCTTTGAAACTATCACTACGAGAAGCCGAAATGGCGTTTGAAATTAGAAATAGCAAGTGAACATTCGCTTGTTGCTGACGATATATACGAGGGTCAGCCTAGTGTTAATTGCGGAATGTGCAGGTGCACCATCATGCTGATACCACATACGTCGACGCGTTTCCAGTGGGACATGTCCCTGCAGATGCTGCTCGCCGACCGTGGCCCGTGTTTGTTACAACACGCAACTGAACGTCGGAGGTTTCAAGCGTCAACTTTAGGTTACAATATCTCCGGATGTAATTAACATTTTACAATGCAACAAACGGCACTGATTACGTATTTGATTATGTGTTCAGATGTGCTAACAAAACTAACGGGGTTCCATTTAAAAAAACGTAGGTTTGTGTTAAAAAACATACTTCCGTGCATTTTTGTATGGTTTCTATTAACCAGTTACACTAGCCCCTCTCCTCACGTTCGGTCTGTGGAATCGGTTCGTCAGTATTTGATGTGGTTTACGAAATATATCCAGCGGTAACGTTAGGTGACTCACCTTGTATATGCCTAAGTTCGTCTGTGAAAATGGACTCGAGAAGAAACCTGAGCTACCAGTAACCGGGATTTAACCTGCACAGCCGGCCGTTGTGGCCGAGCGGTTCTAGGCGCTTCAGTCTGGAATCGCGCGACCGATACGGTCGCAGGTTCGAATCCTGCCTCCGGCATGGATGTGTGTGATGGCCTTAGGTTAGTTAGGTTTAAGTAGTTCTAAGTTCTAGGGGACTGACGATCTAAGTCCCATAGTGCTCAGAGCAATTTGAACCATTTTTTCTAACCTGCATAACACTGTGTGCATCTTGTTTGAGTGTCAGTTTCGCTGTCATTTAAGCCTTCAAAAGATCGTTACATGAAAAACTTAAAATTAACATTTGGATAAGCTATCTGATTGCGTATTTGAATATGAAAAAACTACAGGAACAAATGAACCTGTTTGAACGAGAATTTACAAGTGATACAGAATCTGGCTTGTGCAACGGAATTTACTGGATTAGAGTACATGACATGTTGTGGTGTGTCAGTGTCTCTGTTTTGGCGCTAAGTTTTGCACTCACCTCTTTACTCGGACTGCTTTATCCATGTGGTTTACAGCAATTCGCAGCAGCAGCAGCGGCTAAAGCTTATTGTTACTAAGAATGAATTTAATAAAAAGTATTGTGTTTGGGTCGTGTTGACTACTAAATAACTTCTGAGAAGGGAACTCATCAGGACCAATAATAGACAATGACAATTACATAAGTAGCAATAATTGCTGAGTGCCAGATTAACAAATTATTTCAATTTCAAAGTTACATTAACATTGCCCGCCCTGTTGGCCGTGCAGTCTAGCGCACGGCTTTCCGGGCGGGAAGGAGCACCGTTCCCCGGCACGAATCCACCCGGCGGATTTGTGTCGAGGTTCGGTGAGCTGGCCAGTCTATGCTTGCGAATTTTACCTTGAATTCCATCTAGTTAAGCCATCTAAATCTCTCCTGGATATATATATGAAATCAGGGCTCGAGTGTGATAAGGACTGTCATCACCGACGTGACGACAGCATGACATTTCTTCTGTCTCCGATCTCTCGACCGACACTACTTAGAATCGCACTCCTCTGTTCCGTCCTCAGATTGTTACTAGTCTCACAACAATGCTTAGAATCGTACACCCATGTATCGCTCTCAGATTGTAATTGTCGATATCTGAGTGATTATGTATTTCCAGTCTTATACAATGCAAAGAATTGCGTTAAGTTGGCTATATGTTTTTTCAATGTAATGGAGGGCTCTGACACACTCCTTATAATGGGTACTATCCCTTGGTTCTGATCAAGGTTTTCGGGAAGTTTGAATTGGTTGTGAGGAACATGCTGAAACCGCTAATCGCCTCCCAAGTACGAGGGGCTTTCCATATTGATTTACACATTATTTTTCTCGTTATTCATGGTGCTCTGTTTGACTCATAGTTATTGTCGCAAATATATATTACTCTGCTCTAACTCTAGGACGTAAGATAATCACTGGAAATGTAATCCCTGCACAATACAGCCCATTTTCCCAAATGCTGTCATTATGTGAGCAGACAACGTGGAGCGTGATCATCAGCGACTGCGCTGGACGACGTTGTTTCTGTTGAAGGAGGGTGGAAACAGTGCGGATATTCACAGACGATATGTCTTGCGTGAAAATGTAATCACATGTCAGCTCTAGTATAATATATTTGTCCAATGAATACCCGTTTATCATCTGAATTTCTTCTTGGTGTAGCAATTTTAATGACCAGTAGTGTAAAATCACCATATGGAGACGACTCCCCTTAAACAGAAAACATAGCCTGTTTACATCTGTCACATACGCACAACCTTACGTGCTAGCACTGGGCTGGCTAGTTTTCGTCAGGTCAGACCAGCGCGAGCCCGTAAGGTGTCACTTAGTGGCCTTGGTGGATGGTCCCAGAAAATAAACTTGTAACTGGTACTGTTAATTTCTTTCCTGGTTTCTGCTTACTGTTGTTGTTTACATGTTTACCATAATTTAAGGAACCCGTGGCGATGATGCCATAAAATAGGGAGCAACAGAGTTTGATGCAGGACATTTATTTTCAGTTTATTAAAATTTGTACATATAGAACAAGTAGACGAAAATGAAGAATTTTTTAAGGAACAAAATAGAACAAGAAGTTACCAGAGTAGATATAGGGAGGGACATCGTCATCCTGGTCAGGAATCCAAGCCTCTTCATGGTTCAGCAAGTTATTCATAACAGCGTGAACCAACTCGCTTGGCGGAGGAAAGGATTTCGTACAACGTTCACGAAGAGAGTCCGCCGCATTTCCTTGAAGAATATAAAGTTCCGGGACCTTGCTTCCCACACCTTTCTTCGCGTACTATGCATTCCTATTTCTCGCATTTTCTTTCTTTATCCTTTCTCCTTCGGAGATACTGAAAATCGTCTACCTCCTCAAAAGTTTCTTGCTCATGTATAATATTTAGCCACCCTGCTTGTCAGCGTAGTAGGAATAGTCTATCTATTTCAAGATTTCATTCCTACGTCTCTCAGCACACAAACTTTCTCAAGCAGGTGAGTGTGTAAGTCTGCAGACGTTCCAAGAAGCATTTTGCTATCACACACCTGTTTGATATTGTATTTCATACAAAATATTTGGTAATGCTGTGTCTCTAGTTGCTTCCAGCTGAGGTTGTTTTCGAGGCCAGTGTCTAGAGGAACGATGGAATCATGCTTAATCCCACGGCAAAAACAAAGTTCTTGAATGCCCATAAACAGTCGTTCAAGCGTATCAGATGACGATTTTCGTCGAACTATTAGATGAAACTCTATCTGCAAGTGGGACTTGGCAACTTAAAACATTTCGTATTGCAACACAATAAAAATCTATCAATAATAAGTTAATACCAATGTTCAATGAATATACTTACCCTTTCTTCCCTGAACGTTGATTATATGGTAGTTTATACGTTTTGTGTATGAACTTCTTTGTCTCAGAGCTTCCAATTCCTATTATCGAAACGAAAACAAATAATTTTATCGATTGCTGCCAGTGTTGATTCCGTGACTGTATTAAGTTCCTAAAGTAAAAAAACAAACTGCGTTCAGTCACAAATCGTGATTTTTATTTCTTCTGACGAAGTATTTCCAGCTCAGGACTACAGATACTCGCATACGGCGTCGAGTGGCTAAGCCGTGCGATCATTTTATTTTTGCAGGTTATACGTGTGTTTCCACCAATACAAACTCGAAATAGCTAACGCTGAGTTTTCAACAATTGCGTCAGTAGTTACGCGCGGTTTTGGAAAAGTGACAGAAAAACAATCTCACAAACTATCGAATACACAGGTTACTGGAGAGGTCTTACTCTATTTTCCAAATGTCTGGTTCACGTCAATTGCATCTGTGTGTCCGCAGGAACACAGCCATAATTTTTATTAAGTGTGTTTAAAATGTTTGCAAGGTTTCGGAAAAGTGGCATAGATTTACTTTCAGTTGTTCATTTAGTAGTTCTAGCTTACTTTATTGGGAATGCAGACACATTTCGAATTTTTTCATGAGACATTCATTTCGACAGACTTCAAGTCCGTACAGCACCATGAGTTCTGTTTTTACGTCAATAAATATACGACAGGTTTCGCACTGTGCTTCGCCCGCCATTGGCTGTCATACGTTTATAATACTTTTTTTTGTGAAATTCCGTCTCACTTTTCCGTGCGTAATAAGTAAAGCCGTTGAGAATAAGTGCATGTATATTTCTGTTGTAGCTTGTTGTTGATAGATAATGCCAGTTACGTATATGCATTAAAATGCACATGCGACATTTTGTGAAATAAGTGACCAGAACAAATAGTCTCAGCGTCTTCTGCGGTATCCGTACTGTCACGTGAAATCTAACGATCCAAGCCTCTAATATTTATGAGAGACACACATGAAACCCAGTAATATAAACATTTACCGAGCTAGGTCGCGCAGAGGTTAGATCTCGCATTTGGGAGGATGACGGTTCAAATCCGTGTCCGACCATCCTGATTTAGGTTCTCCTTGATCCCCTAAATCGCACCTGGCAAATGCCGGGATACTTCCTTTGAAAGAGCACGGCCGATTTCCGTCCCCATCCTTGAAACAGTCCGAGCTTGTGTTCTGTCTCTAATGAGGTAGTTATCGACGGTACGTTAACCCCTAATCTTCCTTCCTTCCTTTCTTTAAGAACGTCTCAGTGTTTTCGGTTTGTTGATGTCTGGATTTAGTGGTCAACCTGTTGCTCCGTACAGGCCTCGCATCCGGTGTAAGCGGTCCCGGAAGGTTTCCTCCGTTTCTGGTGTACAGTTTGCCATTTACAGCTCTCTGTTAGTTCTTCAGCTACCATTGCCATCTCCGCGTCTGCCGCGCTGCCCATCGTTTTCAACCAACGACCTGCAAAATAACAGAAAAACACGTCAAAGTACTTATATAGCATCATGTCCTTTGCGCTATGACTCATGCAAGGGGAAAAAAAAGAAGCCACGACAAATCTTGAGAGGGTCTGGGGAAACGAAGAGTACGGGTAAGGATATACGCCTGTGGCGGAGGCGACGTGTGGGCGGCAATGTCGATGAGAGTCGTAAATAAGGCGGAAATGCGGAGAAGCCCGGCCGGGTGCGGACATCTCGGCCCTGCTGCTGATGAATATTTGCTCCCCGCGCAACTCTTGGCAAGTCTTAATTAAAAGCAGGCGGCCCTGAGGGGAGCGTCTTCCCTTTCCTCCCCTCCCCTCCCCACCCCTCCCCTCCCCTTCGCCAAACTTTTTTTCCTTGCAAATTTATGGAGCGGCCCTGCTGTCCCGTCCCGACCCGGAGCTGCCGTATTAACGTTGCCTCCCGGAAGTGAGAATCACGCAGCCAATACAGTGGGCTGTTACAAAAGTGTTGGGCACACTTCGTCGTATTTTCTTTCTTAACTCAACATTGTCAGCCCTATCGCGAACTGTGCAGGACATTACGACACGGTTAAAGAAATTCAGTTTTCTGCAGGTTGTCCTTTGATAGTGAAAGTAATCGAGCATTACGCGGATTAAGTTTCTTCTTCTACCGTTTTCTTTTCGAACAGACGAAGTTACGTGAAACTAATTTAATTTATTTGTTTAATTTTATTCAGTGCTGTAAAATATTTATTTATTTGGTTTAGATATTTATTGATAAGATCAGATTAGGGTCTTCAAATGGTTCAAATGGCTCTAAGCACTACGGGACTTAACATCTGAGGTCATCAGTCCCCTAGTCTTAGAACTACTTAACCTAACTAACATAAGGACATCACACACATCCATACCCGAGGCAGGATTCGAGCCTGCGAACGTAGCAGCAGCGCGGTTCCGGACTCAAGCGCCTAGAACCGCTCGGTCACAGCGGCCGGCGATTAGGGTCTTGAGTCCTATTTTAACTCAGATCAGAATTATACCGTACTCCTTCTTTTTTTTTGTTTTTTTTTTTTTGTTTACACCACAGTATACTTTGTAACCTCCCAACAAAATACTATTCCGTAACCTTGCAATCATAACGTGACTAACCTACCAATAAAAAATGTGACTCATATATAACCTTTCAATAATTAACTGACTGTGAATCTAAACTGGTAAATTTGGACGTCAGCAGCGCTGCGTCATGGCCCTGAAAGATCTTTCGGAATAAAATGAAAATTCTTACCTCAAAGAAGTCGCCGGAGAACGCGTATATGTCTGCTCCTATAAGAAATTTTTCTGGCACAGCCCAGTGTAATGCTGGCCGCTAGATTTGTCATGTATAAAAAGAAAAAACAGATTTTTCTTTACGATAATCGGTATGACCATGGATTGCAGGAATTAGTAAATTCTTTAAATTCAGACGAAAGATTGTCAATAGTTAATTTTAAAAGAAAGATTATCATTAAAAGATTTTTTAAAACATTTACATGGGACTTGATTAAGAATAGTACAAATTTAGTTGTAAAAAATTAGATATGCGCGTGGCTGCTTTTACCTCATACCACATCGCTCAGGCACGACCGGCCCAACCGCCCGACTGCGAGCTACTGCTTGCTGCTACCGACACTGCTCTTACTGCAGCCAACACTGCTCTCTGGTCTGAGATTCTCTTATAGCTTACATATCGCAGGCAGCGCGCGAGCAATCCATCGAAATTACATCTGTTCGAGTGCGCTAGCAATAAAGTCCTTAGTCATGGACCTCGTACAACTTACATTGAAGTGACAGAAGTTATGCGATGGCGATATGCACATACACAGATGACGGTAGTATCACGTACACCAGATATAAGAGAGCGGTGCATTGGCGGAGCTGTTATTTGTACTCGGGTGATACATTTGAAAAGACGACAGGCGTGATTATGGCCGCACAACGTGAACTGACAGGCATTGAACGCTGAATATTAGGTGGAGCTAGACGCTTGGAACTTTGCATTTCGAAAATCGTTAGGATATTCGATATTCCGAGATCCACAAAGTCAACAATGTGCCGAGAATACCAAATCTCAGGCGTTACCTCTCACCATGGACAACGGAGTGGTGGACCGCCTTCACTTAACGACTGAGAGCAGCGGCGTTTGCGGATAAATGACAGTGCTAACAGACAAGCTGAAGTCACTGTGGGACGTACGACGAACGTAACAGTTGGGACAGGGTGGCGAAATGTAGTGTTCATGGGATATGGCAGCAGACGACCGAAGCGGGTGCCTTTACTAACAGCACGACATCGCCCGCAGTGCCTCTCCTGGACTGTAACCGTATCGGTTGGATTCTAGACGACTGTAAAACCGTGGATTGGTCAGATGAGTCCCACTTTCAGTTGGTAAGAACTGATGGTAAGGTTCGGGTGTGGCGTAGACCCCACGAAGCCATGGGCCCAAGTTGTCAACGAGGCACTGTGAAAGCTGGTAGTGGCTCCATAATGCTGTGGCCTGTATTTATACGGAATGGACTGGATCCTCTAGTACAACTGAACGGATCAATGACTGGAAATGTTTACGTTCGGTTTTGGCTCCATAATGGTGTGCGCTGTGTTTACATGGAATGGCCTGGTTTCTCTAGTACAACGGAACCTATCAATGATTGGAAATGTTTAAGGTCCGCTACTTGGAGGCCATTTGCAGCCATTCATGGACTTCATGTTCCCAAACAGCGATGGAATTTTTATGGATGACGAGGCGCCAATGCGATTGATTTTAAGAACATTCTGTACAGTTAGAGCGAATGATCGCCCGACGTGAATCCCACCGAACATTTACCAGAGGTAATCGAGAGGTCAGCTCGTGCCCAAAATCCTACACCGGCAACACTTCCGCAATTATGGACGGCTATATACAGGGTGTTTCAAAAATGACCGGTATATTTGAAACGGCAATAAAAACTAAACGAGCAGCGATAGAAATACACCGTTTATTCCAATATGCTTGGGACAACAGTACATTTTCAGGCGGACAAACTTTCGAAATTACAGTAGTTACAATTTGCAACAACAGATGGCGCTGAAAGTGATGTGAAAGATATAGACGACAACGCAGTCTGTGGGTGCGCCATTCTCTACGTCGTCATTCTGCTGTAAGCGTGTGCTGTTCACAACGTGCAAGTGTGCTGTGGACAACATGGTTTATTCCTTAGAACAGAGGATTTTTCTGGTATTGGAATTCCACCGCCTAGAACACAGTGTTGTTGCAACAAGACGAAGTTTTCAACGGAGGTTTAATGTAACCAAAGGACCGAAAAGCGATACAATAAAGGATCTGTTTGCAAAATTTCAACGGACTGGGAACGTGACGGATGAACGTGCTGGACAGGTAGGGCGACCGCGTACGGCAACCACAGAGGGCAACGCGCAGCTAGTGCAGCAGGTGATCCAACAGCGGCCTCGGGTTTCCGTTCGCCGTGTTGCAGCTGCGGTCCAAATGACGCCAATGTCCACGTATCGTCTCATGCGCCAGAGTTTACACCTCTATCCATACAAAATTCAAACGCGGCAACCCCTCAGCGCCGCTACCATTGCTGCACGAGAGACATTCGCTAACGATATAGTGCACAGGATTGATGACGGCGATATGCATGTGGGCAGCATTTGGTTTACTGACGAAGCTTCTTTTTACCTGGACGGCTTCGTCAATAAACAGAACTGGCGCATATGGGGAACCGAAAAGGCCCATGTTGCAGTCCCATCGTCCCTGCATCCTCAAAAAGTACTGGTCTGGGCCGCCATTTCTTCCAAAGGAATCATTGGCCCATTTTTCAGATCCGAAACGATTACGGCATCACGCTATCTGGACATTCTTCGTGAATTTGTGGCGTTACAAACTGCCTTAGACGACACTGCGAACACCTCGTGGTTTATGCAAGATGGTGCCCGGCCACATCGCACGGCCGACGTCTTTAATTTCCTGAATGAATATTTCGATAATGGTGTGATTGCTTTGGGCTATCCGAAACATACAGGAGACGGCGTGGATTGGCCTCCCTATTCGCCAGACATGAACCCCTGTGACTTCTTTCTGTGGGGACACTTGAAAGACCAGGTGTACCGCCAGAATCCAGAAACAATTGAACAGCTGAAGCAGTACATCTCATCTGCATGTGAAGCCATTCCGCCAGACACGTTGTCAAAGGTTTCGGGTAATTTCATTCAGAGACTACGCCATATTATTGCTACGCATGGTGGATATGTGGAAAATATCGTACTATAGAGTTTCCCAGACCGCAGCGCCATCTGTTGTTGACAATTGTAACTACTGTAATTTCGAAAGTTTGTCTGCCTGAAAATGTACTGTTGTCCCAAGCATATTGCAACAAACGGTGTATTTCTATCGCTGCTCGTTTAGTTTGTATTGCCGTTTCAAATATACCGGTTATTTTTGAAACACCCTGTAGGTAGCAAGGCTCAGTATTTTTGCAGGGCTTTCCAACGACTTGTCGCGTCCGTGCCACGTCGAGTTGCTACGCTGCGCCGAGCAAAAGGAAGTCCGACACGATGTTAGGAGCGATCCCATGACTTAAGTCACCTCAGTGTAAATAACATCTTTAATGGTAAAATGCTCATCTCTTCAGCGGAGTGATCAGCGCGTTTGACCGCCGTACAAACGACCTGGGTTCAGTTCCCGTTACGGCCAGGAATTTTTCCTTGATGGGAGGATTGGACTTTGTCCACTCAGCTTCGTGATGCCAACTGAGGAGCTACTTGAGTGACAAGCAGCGGCTCCAAGGTCCGGAAAGTCGGCAGAAAGGCCGAGAGAGTCGTAAGCTCACACCATGACCCAGCGTACCGCATTGGATGACGCCATTGGCAGAGGAGGACACGGCGGTCGGTCAGCGTCGCGCGGTCCCTTTGGGTTTGATCACGCAGTTAGTTAGACATTTAATTAATCGTGATTGTTAACAATAACGGAACTAAAAGAAGCGAAAAGATGATTTTAAAGTCTTCTCATACTTTCGCCTCTAGCCAGCCCTATTATAGAAATTTAATAGGTTTCATTTTCCATTTTGAAGTAGTGTCGTTCAATGTAGGAAGGCATGCCGAAAAGTAATGCCTCAGAATTTTTAATGTGAAAGCTGTTAAAGCTTTTTAAACAAAACGAACTTTATTAATATTTTACATCTTTATTCTTTTTCTCTAAATATTTGCAGCGCTCTGCCGCTAGAGTGCTTTAAATTATAGCGTTTCCCAAGGCTGTGCTGTGAGAGGTTAATTTTCAATAGACTAGCAAGAGACTTTGGGAAAAGACAAGCTCTAACAGCAGTGGAGAGTAACCATGTCGTTGAGTGAGAAAACAACGTTTCTAATTCGAAAACTTTGTCTACACGCGAAGCGTCCTCTCTTTCAGCTCGATAATGCCAGATCACACACTAGTGCTGAGACACCTGCAACAATCAGACGCCTTGATTTCACCGTCATCGATGACCCTCCATACACTGGCACTTGCCCGCGAAAGGCAAAGGTCCCGAGTTCGAGTCTCGGTCGGGCACACAGTTTTAATCTTCCGGGAAGTTTCATATCAGCGCACACTCCGCTGCAGAGTGAAAATCTCATTCTGGAAACGTCCATACACTACTGACTTGGCCTCATCCAATTTTCATCCGCTTCCAAAACATAAAGAACACCTTCGAGGGCTTAACTGTGATAGTAGCGGAGCGGCGCAAGCAGAGATGTGTTTGCCTCCGTCAACAAATCACTAGTGGTATCAATAAGCCTGTCTCTCGTTGTGAGAAATGTGTCGTCGTTACGGTGGCTATATTGAGAAATAAATATGTAGACTTGAAGAATGAGGATGTAGAATGTTAATTTCGTTTGTTTTTATTTCAAAAATTTGAAGAGTTTTCACATAAAAAATTCGAAGTCCTCTTTCCGACACGTTTGCTGCAGTCTTTCTCTGAAATTACAAAAGTTAAGGTTTTTGCAAACGTGAAAAATTTTTCCAATGTACAATATGGTCATGTACCTAGGAGCAAATATTCTATTCAAATTTAAAAATCTTGAAATCGAAAAAATCTTGTCAATACTATATTTAATACTCTTTGTGTTACATTAAAATACTCTACTACATACTAATAATCAATAAGTGAAATCGAATTAAGAACAAGTATTATGAAAAACTGGTTGAAAATTGAAAACACTTTGAAGCAGAAGCTATTTCTATTTTCAAGGAAAGAAAAATTATTATGACGTTAAAGAAACTCAATCCATTTGTATACATCACATGTTCCATGGTAAAGGATATTTCGTTCCATAGTACAAGATGGTGCAGGACCGACGGAGTACGAGTTAACAGTCCACACGTTATCTAACTAGTTTAAAAAATATGCAGTGTTTTACTGAGCATAAAACTCTGTAACTGAAGTATTTACAATATTTTCCAAAAAGAATTAATATGTTATACGTCACTTAAATGCAAAGAACTCGCAATATTTACAAACGCTGCCCAAAACGTTACCTCATGTCTCAGAAAAAAAGTAGAAAATTCCAGAAACTGCTTATGGTGGTTTCTAGTGCGCATTCCTTCGTGTGATTCTCAAATCAGTCTAACGCAAGGTGTAACAGAAGTACATAGTCCTTTTCTTTCTTGAAGCCGATCACAGGATTGTACTCGGGTCATTCAGTCTGAAGCACTATGCATTAAATTTCGTCATTCTTTCCCATAAATTAGATCATTTTGTGTTTTACTGGAAGTCGTGAGCAAACACTTTAATCTGTGTGATTACTTCAATTCTCGACTTACGCACCACGTGTATCTTGGAAGTCAAATGGCTCATATTCTGTGCTTAATTAATTTGAAGTCAATATAACTCTTTCATATGCATTTGTGGTTACTTATTTCTACTTTTTTAAGTTGTTTATTGTATATTTACGTGTATTTCTGGTACAACTTTTGTGTGAAGTGACCTTATAGTCACATACTGAAATTATTGCAAATGTTGAAGTAATTTGGGTTTTATATAATTTTCCCACATTTACATTGATAAATTCACTGTTCTCTACAGACAAAATTTCAGGTGTTTTGGCGTCTATTGCTGAATGCAGAATTGGTGCTGCAGATTTTCTGTGGTGTGCATTAATATTCTAGCACAGCGCATTGCATTGATGTGCTCAGTATTCGTAATAGTTCTTGTTGGTTCAGTTCTTTCGAACCACGTCATTATTCAAATAAGTATTATCAGTAATTAGTCATCCCAAATCTAAGTCCAGTGATTACAAACAGGGGCCAAACCCTCATTGCATAGTGTTCAAACAGAAGTTCGTCAGTAATACACTATTGTAATTTTCAAACGGTCTTTCGAGTAAGTTTCGACAACGATCGATGTTCAGTTGTACAGACTATGCCTACCTGTTATTAGTTGCGCGCCATTTGGTTAGTGTGAGCTAATAAGTCACTTTCTTATTCGTTTTAAAAATCAGTTTGCGTTACGAAATTGTTTATTGGTTCATGAATTTATGTACAACTATCCATAGTTTTACAGATACTACTTGTACTTGCCGACTTTTAATAAAGTAGCCCACTTGGCACTTGAGCGACCCTTGTGGACAGCAGTTGCGTGAACCAGGACCAGTGTTGCTACATAAACCATGTTAGCGACACATGTCTGTTCGGTAGAAGTCATTTCTGTGTTGTCTCTATACGATGCATCTTAGGCGAAATCGCACTGTAGAAGAATACGGTGCCTCACAGCACGTGACAATACAGATCTTATGAGTGCTAACGGCCGTCTCTGGCGGGGAGCGTGATACTATGTAGTAGGCTGATTAGGTTTTTATGTTGGTAACGCCACGTAGCGCTTTGTATGAAAGTCAGTCTGTGGCTGGATGGACTCATTGTTGGAATATTCGCTTGTGTAGTGTTGGGCAGTTGGATGTGACCAGCGCGTAGCGTTGAGCAGTTGGAGGTGAGCCGCCAGCAGTGGTGGATGTGGAGAGAGAGATGCCAGAGTTTTGAGAGGTTACTATAAGCGGACGATCTGGACGTGTGTCCGCCAGAAAAAGGAAATTTGTAAAGGTGGAGATCATGAATTGATATATATATATATATATATATATATATATATATATATATATGATGACTTTTGAACATTATTAAGAAAATACATTGTTTGTTCTCTATAAAAATCTTTCATTTGCTAACTATGCCTATCAGTCAGTTAGTGCCTCCAGTAGTTAGAATCTTTTATTTAACTGGCAGTAGTGGTGCTCGCTGTATTGCAGTAGTTAGACTAACGAAGATTTTTGTGAGGTAAGTGATTCATGAAAGGTATAGGTTATTGTTAATCAGGGCACTTTTTTTGTAGGGATTATTGAAAGATTGCGTTGTGCTAAAAATATTGTATGTCAGTTTAGTGATGATCAGAATAAGTAAAGAGAAAAGTGTTTAAGTACGTTGAGTTTTGCTCAGCTGTTTGAAAATCAAATAACGTAGAAGTTTACCAACACAGTCATTCATAATTTTTCTAAGGGATCATTTCAACTATAGTGTCGGAAAAAAAGTTAGTACACCTCGAAAGAAGGCGTCTGTTTTGATCCGATGACGGCATTTGCCAGCTGGGGGATAGTAAATGTACTGATAATCGTTTCAACGTATTACACAAGTAAATAGCGTAGTGGCATCGCTACCAGAACGCCATCTGTGTCTACCACTTAATAGGGAATGCTCACAGCTAGAAGGCGCATTGTGGTGTAAAGGTGTGAAGCAAGCAGGCAACGCCGGCCGCGGTGGTCTCGTGGTTCTAGGCGCTCAGTCCGGAACCGCGCGACTGCTACGGTCGCACGTTCGAATCCTGCCTCGGGCATGGATGTGTGTGATGTCCTTAGGTTAGTTCGGTTTAAGTAATTCTAAGTTCTAGGGGACTGATGACCATAGCTGTTAAGTCCCATAGTGCTCAGAGCCATTTGAACCATTTTGAACCAAGCAGGCAACTGTGCAATGGAGATACACTAGTGCTTCTTACAGCCAAATGAGCTAATTTGAAAAGGGTCGACTGTGGCCTTCCGAGTGGCGGGACGGTCCTTTCGGAGAATTCCCACACAAGATGGACGTGCTGCTTCATTTGTGCAGCGGTGCTGGTATCAGCGGTCAACTGAACATTCTCTCGTCCATAGACGAGGCTCTGGAAGCGCAAGCAGCGCAGACGTCCGCCAGGACCGTCTTATTGTAAGGGCATACACCTACCACAGCACAGTAAGAGGTCTTCTGAGCCCAGACGTGTCAACACGAACTGTTGCGAACCGCTTGTTAGCAGTGGGACTACAGGTACATTTCAAGCCCGTCTTCCACTCACGCCAAGCATCGACGCGCACGGCCTGACTAATACCGTCAAAGGCTGACTTGGGAGACGGAATGGCAGGACGTGACCTTCAGCTATCAAGGCAGATTCTGCCAGCACACAAGTGACGGTCGTTTGCGCGTACGACGTCGACCTGGTCAACGCTGTAACGTAGATCGCATTCATCAAAGACGCACTGGCCCAACCACAGACCTTATGGTACGCGGGGCGATAAATCTCATACACCTTTGGTGTTTCTGGAGGGGACGCTAATTAGCGCTCGGAACGTGCAGAATGTTGTAATGCTCGTTCTTTTGCTGTTCTTGCAACAAGAAAGTGATGTGTTGTTCCAACAGGATAATGCTCAGCCAAATGGTTCCGAGCACTATGGCTCTGAGCACTATGGGACTGAACATCTGAGGTTATCAGTCCCCTAGAACTTAGAACTACTTAAACCTAACTAACCTAAGGACAGCACATACATCCATGCCCGCGGCAGGCGTCGAACCTGCGACCGTAGCGGTCGCGCGGTTCCAGACTGTAGCGCCTAGAACCGCTCGGCCACATCGGCCGGCAATGCTCGGCCATACATTGCCTATGGAACTCAACGCGGTTTGCAAGTGGTGCAGCAACTTCCCTGACCAGTTAAGCCACGAACCCACGCGAATTGTAAATGTTTGCGAAAACACATTGACCTCTTAGCCACAAACAATCTAGAGCTAATAGAGAGCATTATGACTGATACAGGGATTAGTGATCACAAGGTCGTTGTAGCTAGGCTCAATACCGTTTCTTCCAAATCGACCAGAAACAAACGTAAAATAATTTTATTCAAAAAAGCGGATAAAGTGTCACTAGAAGCCTTCCTAAGAGACTATCTCCATTCCCTCCGAACTGACTATGCAAATGTAGACGAGATATGGCTCAAATTCAAAGATATAGTAGCAACAGCAATTGAGAGATTCATACCTCATAAATTGGTAAGAGGTGGAACTGATCCCCCATGGTACAAAAAACAGGTCCGAACGCTGTTTGCAGAGGCAACGGAAAAAGCATGCGAAGTTCGGAAGAACGCGAAATCCCGAAGATTGGCTAAAATTTACAGACGCGCGAAATTTGGCACGGACTTCAATGCGAGATGCCTTTAATAGGTTCCACAACGAAGCATTGTCTCGAAATTTGGTAGAAAATCTGAAGAAATTCTGGTCGTATGTAAAGTACACAAGCGGCAAGACGCAGTCAATACCTTTGCTGCGCAGTGCCGATGGTACTGTTACCGACGACTGTGCCGCTAAAGCGGAGTTATTGAACACAGTTTTCCGAAATTCCTTCCCCAGGGAAGACGAATGGAATATTCCAGAATTTGAAACACGAACAGCTGCTAGCATGAGTTTCTTAGAAGTAGATACCTTAGGGGTTGCGAAGCAACTCAAATCGCTTGATACGGGCAAGTCTTCAGGTCCAGATTGTATACCGATTAGGTTCCTTTCAGATTACGCTGATACCGCTGATACAATAGCTACCTACTTAGCAATCATATACAACCGCTCGCTCACCGATAGATCTGTACCTACAGATTGGAAAATTGCGCAGGTCGCACCAGTGTTTAAGAAGGGTAGTAGGAGTAATCCATCGAACTACAGACCTATATCATTGACGTCGGTTTGCAGTAGGGTTTTGGAGCATATACTGTACGAGGTGCATTCAAGATCTAAGGCTTTT
The DNA here is from genome assembly GCF_023898315.1 of Schistocerca nitens. Lineage (NCBI taxonomy): Eukaryota > Metazoa > Arthropoda > Insecta > Orthoptera > Acrididae > Schistocerca > Schistocerca nitens. Next base: position 390,574,382 of record NC_064617.1, read on the forward strand.
TTTCTAATTAACTACTTACCCGAAATCGATGAAACTGGCGTTACTTCTCGACGTAATCGCCCTGCAGACGTACACATTTTTCACAACGCTAACGCCATGATTCCATGGCAGCGGCGAAGGCTTCTTTAGGAGTCTGTTTTGGCCACTGGAAAATCGCTGAGGCAATAGCAGCACGGCTGGTGAATGTGCGGCCACGGAGAGTGTCTTTCATTGTTGGAAAAAGCCAAAAGTCACTAGGAGCCAGGTCAGGTGAGTAGGGAGCATGAGGAATCACTTCAAAGTTGTTATCACGAAGAAACTGTTGCGTAACGTTAGCTCGATGTGCGGGTGCGTTGTCTTGGTGAAACAGCACACGCGCAGCCCTTCCCGGACGTTTTTATTGCAGTGCAGGAAGGAATTTGTTCTTCAAAATATTTTCGTAGGATGCACCTGTTACCGTAGTGCCCTTTGGAACGCAATGGGTAAGGATTACGCCCTCGCTGTCCTAGAACATGGACACCATCATTTTTTCAGCACTGGCGGTTACCCGAAATTTTTTTGGTGGCGGTGAATCTGTGTGCTTCCATTGAGCTGACTGGCGCTTTGTTTCTGGATTGAAAAATGGCATCCACATCTCATCCATTGTCACAACCGACGAAAAGAAAGTCCCGTTCATGCGGTCGTTGCACGTCAACTTTGCTTGGCAACATGCCATACGGGCAGCCATGTGGTCGTCCGTCAGCATTCGTGGCACCCACCTGGATGACACTTTTGGCATTTTCAGGTCGTCATGCGGGATTGTGTGCACAGAACCCACAGAAATGCCAACTCTGGAGGCGATCTGTTCAACAGTCATTCGGCGATCCTCCAAAACAATTCTCTCCACTTTCTCGATCATGTCGTCAGACCGGCTTGTGCGAGCCCGAGGTTGTTTTGGTTTGTTGTCACACGATGTTCTGCCTTCATTAAACTGTCGCACCCACGAACGCACTTTCGACACATCCATAACTCCATCACCACATGTCTCCTTCAACTGTCGATGAATTTCAATGGGTTTCACACCACGCAAATTCAGAAAACGAATGATTGCACGCTGTTCAAGTAAGGAAAACGTCGCCATTTTAAGTATTTAAAACAGTTCTCATTCTCGCCGCTGGCGGTAAAATTCCATCTGCCGTACGGTTCTGCCATCTCTGGGACGTATTGACTATGAACGCGGCCTCATTTTAAAACAATGCGCATGATTCTATCTCTTTCCAGTCCGGAGAAAAAAAATCGGAGGCCTTAGAACTTGAATGCACCTCGTATTCAAACATTATGAATCACCTCGAAGGGAATGATCTATTGATACGTAATCAGCATGGTTTCAGAAAACATCGTTCTTGTGCAACGCAGCTTGCTCTTTATTCGCACGAAGTAATGGCCATTATCGACAGGGGATCTCAAGTTGATTCCGTATTTCTAGATTTCCGGAAAGCTTTTGACACCGTTCCTCACAAGCGACTTCTAATCAAGCTGCGGGCCTATGGGGTATCGTCTCAGTTGTTTGACTGGATTCGTGATTTCCTGTCAGGAAGGTCGCAGTTCGTAGTAATAGACGGCAAATCATCGAGTAAAACTGAAGTGATATCAGGTGTTCCCCAGGGAAGCGTCCTGGGACCTCTGCTGTTCCTGATCTATATAAATGACCTGGGTGACAATCTGAGCAGTTCTCTTAGTTTGTTCGCAGATTACCGTCTAGTAAGGTCATCCGAAGACCAGTATCAGTTGCAAAGCGATTTAGAAAAGATTGCTGCATGGTGTGGCAGGTGGCAGTTGACGCTAAATAACGAAAAGTATGAGGTGATCCACATGAGTTCCAAAAGAAATCCGTTGGAATTCTATTACTCGATAAATAGTACAATTCTCAAGGCTGTCAATTCAACTAAGTACCTGGGTGTAAAAATTACGAACAGCTTCAGTTGGAAAGACCACATAGATAATATTGTGGGGAAGGCGGGCCAAAGGTTGCGTTTCATTGGCAGGACACTTAGAAGATGCAACAAGTCCACTAAAGAGACAGCTTACACTACACTCGTTCGTCCTCTGTTTGAATATTGCTGCACTGTGTGGGATCCTTACCAGATGGGAGTGACGGAGGACATCGAAAGGGTGCAAAAAAGGGCAGCTCGTTTTGTATTATCACGTAATAGGGGAGAGAGTGAGGCAGATATGATACGCGAGTTGGGATGGAAGTCATTAAAGCAAAGACGTTTTTCGTCGCGGCGAGATCTATTTACGAAATTTCAGTCACCAACTTTCTCTTCCGAATGCGAAAATATTTTGTTGAGCCCAACCTACATAGGTAGGAATGATCATCAAAATAAAATAAGAGAAATCAGAGCTCGAACAGAAAGGTATAGGTGTTCGTTTTTCCCGCACGCTGTTCGGGAGTGGAATGGTAGAGAGATAGTATGATTGTGATTCGATGAACCCTCTACCAAGCACTTAAATGTGAATTGCAGAGTAATCATGTAGATGTAGATGTAGATCTCATGACTTGTCTTCTATCGAGCATGTATGGGTTACGATGGGACGAGAAGTGACTCGTCTAAATCGTCAACCAACCACTTTTACAGAACTGTGTGAACAGATCGATCAGGCAATGCCTTATGTATCCCAGCACAGTTTTCGCACTCTGTAGAATCGGCTGGATGCCAGAGTCAGCGTCTGCATTACCACTTGTGGAGGCTACACCACGCACTGAAATGGATGTTTCAGCATCTGTCGATACCTGGTTCTGTTGTGCTGATGATGATGATGAGGTCCCATACTCTGTTGGGGACATTGCTCGAGACCCACACTGCCGAACTAGGCAAGGGCCTAGTTGTGGTGGTTTGCCATTGCCTTCCTCCGACCGTAATGGGGATGAATGATGATGATGATGATGAAGACGTCACATCAACACCCAGTCATCTCGAGGCAGGAAAAATCCGTGACCCTGCCGGGAATCGAGCCCTGGCTCCATGCACTGGAAGCGAGAATGTTACCACAAGACCACAAGCTGCGGACTCTATTTTGCTATTGATCTCTAAATGTAATCATTTCATGTACTCCATACGCACTGTTGCAACAATAAATCTTGAGTGAATTGGAAACCTCTAAAATGTTGTTCAATTTTTTTTCCAGCACTGTGTTTCAGTCGAGTTTAATAATTGTTAACTGCGAGTTTAAAAGCATGCAAGCTCTCGAGAATATACAACAAAGTTAAGATTTTAGTGGGTTCCTTTTCATCGACATATAGATTTCCTATGGGCCCTGCAGGGAGCCGAGCGTTCACGATGTTTGGCGAGTAAGGCGACTACTGTGACGTCAGAAGTTCTTTACGAGGCCTGTATTTGTCGTGGACCCTGAAAAGTGACACAGTGACGATAGCGCCCGTTTACAGTAGCGGTCTGAGGGAAAGTCTTCTACTCCTTGGCAGAAGATGTGAACTCTAGGGATAGTACAATTCACGTACATTCATAAACCGTCTTTCTTCGTTGTTAGGGTTTCATGCCTCAATCTATAAGAATGGAACCCTAATAGGATCGCTTAGTTGTCCGTTTATCTCTCGTATTGTTTTGAACCTTTTATCTCAGCAACGAGTACACGTATCAATTTCAAATTTATGTCAGATATTAAGGACTATGGTCCCTTGGAGCTGTAAAAATTTTAAGTTGTAAGCTAATGCAATGATAAGATATGGCCATTTATGTCACATATTTTAATACACGAAAACTTACTCATCAAAATCTATAATTTGCTTCCCTTCGACGTAGAATGACGGAATTTGGCAAGAAGCAATGTTTCACAGTAAAAGTAAAGGAAAAAATCCGAAAACTGTTAATTTGTAATTATATTACACGAAAAAATCACTTTTTTGTAATTTTTTATCTGTCTGTCTGTTTGTCTGTCCATCTATTATGATCTTTCTTCTCTGTAACGGTTAGGCACTCCAATTTCAAATTTATGTCACACATTAAGGTCTATGTTCCCTTGGCAGTGTAAAAATTTTAAGCTCCTAAGTCAGTGTGGTCTCAAGATTCAGCCATTTATGTCACGTATTCTGAAACTCTCAAACTCACTCATCAAAACCTATAGGGAATTTTCCGTTAAGTAGATTAACAAATTCGTTAGGAAGCAAGGTTTCACGGTACAGGTAAACGAAAAAAAATCGAAAATTGTTAAATTGTAATTATGTCACACGAAAAAACTATTTTTTGTCGTTTTCTACCCATCTGTCTATTTGTCCCTCTTTCAAAACAGCTTTTTCTTTGGAACAGATTGGCGTATCAGGTTCAAATTTGTCACCTACTAAGGGATATTGTCCCTTCACGGTGTAAAAAAAATTGAGCTTCTAAGTTAGTGAAGTCAAAAGATTCAGTCACGTATGACACATATTTCGATACTTGCAAAGTCGCTCGTCTAAACCTGTTGCGTACTTCCCGTTGACCTAAAATCATGAAACTCGGCAGTATGTAAGGTTTCTCAGTACAAGTAAAGTAAAAAATCTGAAACTTGCTAAGCTGTACTAACATCACACAAAAAATATATTTATGCCATTTGAACATACAATGCACTCAGCATTCGCAAGCAGCGTAATAGACGGACATTACTGCATGCAAATACTCGTATAAAATGTAAGTTGTAGTCATGTTTTAGTAAGTAAATAATTTTTTTTAATCTTCTCTTTCTACTTATACAAACTGAAGACTCCTGCTCGCTTCTTTTCGTATGTCCGGGCTGCTCCGAGGAACTACGGAAGAGATTTTGATACAGTCTTGGAATTCCCGGGACCAGTATCTTAGCAGTATCGATATCGACAACAGGCAAAAATCGCCGAAATTCTCGATTCCCAGAATATGTATACACAATTACGTTTGTACGGACCCTCAGTGCGCGAGTCCTACTAGTATTTGGCCAACTTTTTATTATTTTTTTGGTCAGTTTTTGCTCCCTTTGTGTGGTTGTGCCCTTGGCGAGGGCCAGTATCGCGATACGCCGAAAACAGCCCCCACGACACGCCGAAAACAGCTTTTCGATATCTTGAACGGCTAACGACTGGGGTGAGTGTTATGGACGGTTCATCCTATACACGTAGATTCTGTAGTCAACAGGGAAGATGGTGAGCGCGACAGGGGGCGCGCGAAGCAGATGGGGCCGCTTCGAGTCCGGAAGTGCGACAGCCTACTCGGGCGGCGCGAGGGCGAATTATTTAGCGGGCGTGGACTCCCCGGGAAAGGGCGGCGCGATCGCTAATGAGAGCCGAGGTGCTTCTAATGAACAAAAGTCCGCGCCGCACACACAGATAAAGTTTTACATTTCCAGGAACGGGCAGAATATTAAGGGGTGGGTAAGGGGGTGGGGGTGGGGGTTGGGAGGGGGGGGGGAGTAGTAAGAGCGCAGGCGGGAAGCTGGCAGCCGCGCCGCGTTTTCTCTTCTTACAAAGTGCGTCGCTGCCTCACTTCACTTCACTTCACTTCACTTCACTTCTATTCCTGCCGCTCTCTCTCTCTCTCGTCTTTTTTTCCCCCTCTCTTTCTACATTTTTCTTTTCTTTTTCGCCTCTTTTTTTTATTATTCTTCTCAGTCTCCCTTCTGAGGCTCCCTCTTTTAACGTCGGAAGAGGCTGCCTTTCCTTTTCGTCTCGTAAACTTTTATTTCTTATATTTCAAAAGGGAATCGGACTGGGGTGACGCTGTCGTCGTCCGCCAGCTCCGCAGCGGCGGAATTAGCAAGGGAGGGTGAGAAGGGGGTGGCGAGTAGGAGGGGGCGAGGGGAGAGCTTCTGGGGTGGACGGACGCCGCGCCGTGCCTCCCCATCAATACCGACGACAACTGGAAGTCTGCCGCCATCGGCAGCCGGAATGGAGGACGCAGCGGCGCGCCTTCCAGTCACGGCTGGGCTCTCCAGCAAATGGAAAAACGCTCAATGGGCACTTTCTTCTCGCCGGAACGAGGAAGGACGCCCGCGCCTGGAGAGACGTTTGCCGGTAATGGAAAACACGGCAGGGACTCCGCCGGGATCGAGAAGGCAGTATATTTTTTAATGTTACGTCTTACACTTCTACCACTCCGGTGGCAAATGGTCTCCGTTGTCCAGAGACGAAGAACTGCGGCTAAGCTTGGGAAGCATAGTGGCAATGAACCACTCAAGACATGAAGTTTGTAAATATGCTTCTGCATCCGGCACTGAGGGACACTTTATGAAATGCAATTTGTTAGAACGATACTGCACACATGAGGCGTAATATCTTTAGAAACAATCTTAAACTGACGTCTCGCTACATCTACTAAAAGCATATTGTAATTTTGCTCTTCGGGCAGTCTATATTGGGATCAGAGGAACAGGTAGAAAGCCTTACATTCGTTACTAGCACCCCCCCCCCCCCCCACACGAACTATCAAATCACACATCACGTATGGTAATCGCTCCTAATATGTTGTTGTTGTTGTGGTCTTCAGTCCTGAAACTGGTTTGATGCAGCTCTCCATGCTACTCTATCCTGTGCAAGTTTCTTCATCTCCCAGTACTTACTGCAACCTACATCCTTCTGAATCTGCTTAGTGTATTCATCTCTTGGTCTCCCTCTACGATTTTTACCCTCCACGCTGCCCTCCAATGCTAAATTTGTGATCCCTTGATGCCTCAGAACATGTCCTACCAACCGGTCCCTTCTTCTTGTCAAGTTGTGCCACAAACTCCTCCCCAATTCTATTCAATGCCTTCTCATTAGTTATGTGATCTACCCATCCAATCTTCAGCATTCTTCTGTAGCACAACATTTCGAAAGCTTCTATTCTCTTCTTGTCCAAACTATGCTCGTGATATACTGTTAATGATATGCGCTTCTTTTCAGCAGGGGATGACGTCAAAACTAATAATTATATATATATATATATATATATATATATATATATATATATTCGCTTAAGTTCATCGTTGATTGCTTTATTACAGAGGGCAGCTAACCCTCTGACATAACATGCTGACCTACCGTGCCGGCGTGTGACTCAACCTCAGCACGACTCGCTGTACCTCATCACAGCTTTAATTCTGCCAGTACCTCGTCTCCTACCTTCCAAATTTCACAGAAGCTCTCCTGCGAACCTTGCAGAACTAGCGCTCCTGGAAGAAACGGTGATGAATGAATGAGCGTATGGCATCGTTGGCCGGGAGGCCCCAACCGGGGAGGTTCGGCCGCGAAATGCAGGTCGTATTTCAGTCGACGCCATATAGGGCGACTTGCGCGTCGGGAACGAGGATGAAATGATGATGAGGGCAACACAACACCCAGTCCCCCAGTGGAGAAAATCTCCAACCCAGCCGGAAATCGAACCCGGGCCCGCTTGCATGGGAGGCGAGCACGTTACCGACCAGCTAAGCAGGCGGACGGAAGTAACGCTATTGCGGAGACATGGCTCAGCCACAGCCTGGGGGATGTTTCCAGAGTGAAATTTTCACTCTGCAGCGGAGTGTGAGCTGATATGAAACTCCCTGGCAGGTTAAAGGTGTGCCGGACCGAGACGCCAACTCGGGACCTTCCCTGTTAGGACGGGTCGTGAGTCGTGCTTGGGTAGCCGAGTTGCCGGCACGGTAGCTCAGCGCGTGAAAGGATCAACGACGAACCTGGAAGGTTGTCATGTGATGTCCATCCTGATCAAAAGACACGAACAATAAAGAACAAAGTTTTAAAAAAAGTCAATGGAGTACCTGCCCGCGGACGGCAAAGGTCCCGAGTTCGAGTCTCGGTCCGGCACACACTTTTAACCTGCCAGGAAGTTTCATATCAGCGCACAATCCGCTGCAGAGTGATAATTTCATTCTGGAACAACGAAAATGTTTGAATAATACAGAAAATAAATAACAATGTAAATTAAATGTGTTCTATCTCGGAAACCGTCGAAATAGGGCGTATATCCATATGAAGTTCTTTTTTTCAGAACCATTAATACTACCATCCCTCAGAGCATGTATCTGACTCACGTTGTACATGCGGTGTTTCAAAGAGATTAAACTGATTTCACTAGATTAGGTCTTCTGCATGACTACAGCTACAAATTTGGGGTAAATTTTAACATATACCGGAGTTAAAAGTTCGTCTTGGCGCCAATTCTAAACTGCTGGCTCATGTCGTTGCCTTTAAGGGACTGCCTGGTTCTGGTGCAGCCAGTTCAATCGCTCATTAACTGATGGCGAGTGAGATGGCGATAACACAACAAGAGAAGGTGTTTTGCGTTCTCCGTTTTAACAGGGGCAGATTAGTTACAATGATTTGACTTGAATTTCTCTGAGTGTACGGCACTACACCACTTACTGCGCAAAGCTATTGACGATGACACCAGCACAGACTGCTTGTTTATCTAAGGAAAAATCTACACGTCACCCCCATGTGCTCGACGGCGTTCGACAGAGTTTTGCACGTATTCCATTTCAACAGTTTTCTATTGAGGGCAACCGCAGATGAAGTAATCAATGTTTCTGAAATAAACCGCTTTCAGTTATATACAAACTTTTACAAGAGTACGACCGATTTCGTGATTTAAGATCACATCTTCAGGTGGACATAGTTCAGTAAAACATTTAAGCCCCGATGTGAGCAGGAGGGGGACTCAAACTTCTCAAAATAAAATACTGTCGACTGGTCCATTTAAACATTGATGCCCTACTTGTTACGGGTAATAGTATTTGATTTTGAGAGGTTTGAGTCCCCCTACTTCTCATTTCAGATTTAAATGTTTTTTTGACGTATTTACACCTAAAGATGTGATCTGAAATCACAAAACCGGTCGTATTCTTGTAAAAGTTCATATACAGCCCAAAGCGGTTTATTTCAGAAACATATTCCACATAAATCTACTTGTCGTACCAGGAGAGTGCCATTCGTCATGTGTTAGTCTGGCGTGATTTAGAGCGACGTTTGGTTTCAAACTATACGTGATTCAGTTGCTGCAAGGGCATCAAGATAGTGATAAACAACAACGTGTAGAGTTGTGTGGATTCATGCTGAGCGTGAAGATGGAAGATAAAAAAGTTTCTTTCCATTTTTAGTGCTCAAAGATGAGCGTACGTCCCATGCAAGTGGGAAAGTGAACCGCTGCAACGGAATACACTCGTCACATGCAACTGTTGGGCACGAGAAACTCTCCAAAGCTTAATGTCTTGTGTGTCGTTTCCCGATAAAAGATTTACTGCCTGTTTTTTTGCAGAAAAGACGACTACGCCAATCAAGTAAACTCTAAGGCATACATAAATAAATGAATAAATAAAGCCGGCCGCGGTGGCCGAGCGGTTCTGGGTGCTTCAGTCCGGAACCGCGCGACTGCTACAGTCGCAGGTTCCAATCCTGGCTCGGGCATGGATGTGTGTGACGTCCTTAGGTTAGTTAGGTTTAAGTAGTTCTAAGTTCTAGGGGACCGATGACCTCCGATGTTAAGTCCCATAGTGCTCAGAGCCATTTTTTTGAATAAATAAATGACATAGGAAATATAAAATAAAATTATAAGAAAGGGACACTCCTTGAAGTAAGTATCCGAATGGACAAAAATTGGTATTAGTTGGTAGATGTTTTGTATAGGTACAGACAAACAAATGAGTTCAGTTTTATAAAAATTGGATGATTTATTCAAGAGAAAAAGCTACACAAACTAAGAAAGTCAGTAACGCGTTGGTCCACCTCTGGCCCTTATGTAAGCATTTATTCGGCTCGGCATTGATTGACAGAGTTGTTGGATGTCTCGCTGAGGGATATTGTGCCAAATTCTGTCTAGCTGGCGCGTTAGATCATCAAAATCGGGGGGGGGGGGGGGGGTCTAGGGTGCCGTTACTTTTCATAGCAGGACCCTTGTAGTTGTCATATGCGGCAAGATATAATAGAGTCGCTACAATCAATAGTGACGAAATGAACTTCTATTTGAAATACACACATCCAAAAAAGTTTTGCATCACGACGGTTCCCAGAACTCCTGAAGATAGACGTTGACTGTGGATATTGTATCACAGACACAGTCCCTTTGACTGTACAGTCACTAAACCCGCCCAAAGATGTAAACAACCAGGCACGAGCAGAGCCTGTGAGACGGAGGAGGTCCGACAGCCGATCAGTTCCAGTCATTCCACCAGGAAGGAGGTACACTGGTAGTGTTTGTAATTCACCCATGACTATACGTCAATACCGCGGTTCGATCGCGTCCGCATTGCTACTTTGTGCCAGGAAGGGTTCTCAACAAGGGAAGTGTCCAGGCGTCTTGGAATAAACCAAAGCGATGTTGTTCGGACGTGGAGCAGATACAGAGAGGGAGTAACTGTCGATGGCATGCCTCGCTCATGCCGCCCAACTGCTACTACTCTACTGCAGTGGATGACCGATACCTACGGATTATGGCTCGGAAGAACCCCAACAGCAACGCCACCATGTTGAGTAATGCTTTTCGTGCAGCCACAGGACGTCGTGTTACGACTCAAACTGTGCGCAATAGGCTGCATGATGCGCAACTTCACTCCCGACGACCATGGCGAGGTCCATCTTTGCAACCACGACACCATACAACGCGGTACATAAGGACCCAACAACATGCCGAATCGGCCGCTCAGGATTGGCATCACGTTCTCTTCACCGATAAGTGTCGCATATGCCTTCAACCAGACAATCGTCGGAGTAGTGTTTGGAGGCAACCCGGTCAGGCTGAACGTTTTAGACACACTGTCCAGCGAGCGCAGCAAGGTGGAGGTTCCCTGCTGTTTTGGGGTGGCATTTTGTGGGACAGACGTACGCCGCTCTTGGTCATGGAAGGCGCCGTAACGGCCATCCTCCGACCGATAGTGCAGCTATATCTGGAGCATATTGGATAGGCATTCGTGTTCATGGACGAAAATTCGCGCTCCCGTCGTGCACATCTTCTGAATGACTTCCTTCAGGATAACGACATCCCTCGACTAGAGTGGCCAACATGTTCTCCAGGCTTGAACCCTATCGAAAATGCCTGGGATATATTGCAGAGGGCTGTTTATGGATGACGTGACCCACCAACTACTCTGAGGGATCTACGCCGAATCGCCGTTGAGGAGTGTGACAATCTGGACCAACAGTGCCTTGATGAATTCGTGGATAGTATGCCACGACGAGTACAGGCATGCATCAATGCAAGAGGACGTGCTACTGGGAATTAGAGGTACCGGTGTGTACAGCAATCTGACCCACCACCTCTGAAGGTCTCGCTGTATGTAATGTGTGGGTTTCTTGAGCAGTAAAAATGGCGGAAATGATGTTTATGTTGATCTCTATTCCAATTTTCTGTACAGGTTCCAGAACTCTCGGAACCGAGGTGATGCAAAACTTTTTTTGATGTGTGTATTTATGCCCGTGTAACAAATACGGTGTGCATTATTCAAAGTAAGTATAGGCCGGTTTTACGTCACTGTGATACGCCAAATCTCTGTCTATAAATAAATGTTCTTTTTACTCGTATCACGATTCCTTATTATATCTAGATTATTCACAGTCACAATTCTACCACAATATCATTTTTATTATTGTTACTGTCAGCAGAAACATGATTCATTGTAGCAATACAAGAGTTTGGTGAAACATTAAAACGATGCGAGACGAACGCAGTACCGGCAGAGTTATAGCCTGCCGCCTTAGCAGGGGGCGGTAACGCAGCTGCTCGGTTGCTGGTGCTCTCATATGGTGTTGGACAGGCTCGTAAAACTTAGTAAGTCGATTTCTTGAAATCACCTCAGAAGCATATCGTACTGCAGCAGCATTTGTTACATCTAAGAAAGTACTACAACCGTGCGAACGGTAAATACAATTGTGACCCACTGGGTGTGTGCAGAATGCTCGAAATGTTTCTCAGCTATGGACAAAATTGTAAACACTGTATAACAAACATGCGATCTGCCTTTAAAAAGTTTTTCGTTCCTATCACGAGGCGATACTAGCGGCCATAGATTGTTACTTTGAGAGCGTATGGGCACATAGGCTGGTGACAGAGTCTGTGGTTCGTGTGCAGTCTGCAGATCTATTGCAATGCTCGGGTGCATTTGGCATAGTATCAAATATTGGATCCTGACTCTTCATGTGCGTGCCAGCAAAGAGCTATCATCTACGGTATGAAGAAATACAGGCCACATAAAATAAATGAAATACTTGGGGCTTATGGAGATAATCGTTTCTTAATCAGAGAGCATATAGTGGATTTGTAGAAGGTGGTATGGGACTTTACAGTAATTGGAAGGCGGACAGATTGCGTTTTCCAAAATGTTACTGCAAATGGTACACGTTTAACCAAACCTGGTCTTGTATACTTTCTGACAGGACACGGTCCATACACGGATTATCTAGATTCCTGGAAAAAGAGCAACCCTGCTGTTATTACGGAGGCTTAGGTACAGTGACCGTTGTCATTGATTGGCAGAAGCAGACTGTAGCTTCAGCGTTCTCCTATCTCTTATCCACAACATGGTGTGTAATGAAATTTGCCTTCTGGAATGAAATGCCTTCAATCTTCCCACAGACAGCCAGATGTGAGCATGAAGGCCAACTCCTGCGTAGCGAAGGCAAACAGCTGTGACCTACCGTGGAGGAGAGGAGAGGCTTGATATCACGATAGGAACGGAGAGGAAAAGGTTCAGAGAGCGTCATCTTCTCCGAAGTCGAGTCTGAAAGAGAGACTGGATCTTAAGTACCTCATCTGTCACACAGGTGGTAAAATGAAAAGGATTCCATTAAACTAGCTTCTAGGGTCTGGGTCCAAGAGGCCTCCTAAATCTTGTGTGGGAAAGAAAAGGTCGTTTAGAGTAGCCTAGCGTCTAAAATTACTTGAGTGCTCAAAAAACTCATAGTAGTTATTACCTTCTCCACACATCTCTCTAATATCGCTACAAACATTTTATCATACAGCCACTAATGTTAGGAACAATCATCAGCAACGCGTTTCTGGAGCGAAGCTCTCATTGTCTATCTACTTTGATACTACATAAACATGCACTTCAGAAGCGCACAAGGTCAAATATATAGAAAGACAATTATTTGGACACGAAGACCTCGTCTTACTTTAAAAACGGCAACACCAGTTTCTCTGCTCCACTTATCCATGTTACCGCCGATCCACCAAAGCGTTCGTTCTGTAAAGCGGCAAACACAGATCGTATTAGTTACCTCTTCCGGCAGCACAAGTTCGTAAACATATGTACTGCTCTTACAGACTGCACCGAGCCTCAGCCGTTGCATAACATTCCAAAGATATTACAAACGACATGGTTATCTGTGCAAAATAGTTCACATTTATCACACTAAAGCCAAAGTTAAAAAAGATACAAAAACCCATTAAAAACCGTAGAAGAGGATTTAGAGGTGATACAGGTACATAAGAAAGGAAAGAAACTCGACCTGTTTGAGTTTCATAAGATACATATACAAACTGGCGAGAATAGCAATGCCTTCTTCATTGGTTTTTTTGGATATTTTATTATGTTGACATTAGTACGATAAATGTGAACCATTTTTCACAGATAACCATTGGTATGGCCTCTCCATCTCCTTAGAAATACCTTTTGGTTCTTGTTCAGCGGCTGATATCAGTCAGTGCGGCGCGGGGCAGCCGCGCGGTCTCAGGCGCTTGCCACGGTTCACGCGGCTTCCCCCGTCGAAGGTTCGAGTCCTCCCTCGGGCATGGGTGTGTATGTTGTCCTTAGTGTAAGTTAGTTTAAGTTAGATTAAGTAGCGTGTAAGCCTAGGGACCGATGCTCCCACAGGAACTTACCACAAATTTCCAAAAATATTTCTCAGTGCAGTTTGTAAGAGTCGTGCACATTTTTACGAACTAGCGGTGCAGGAAGAGGCAACTGATGTTACCGGTGTTTACCGCTTTACATGAAGGAACGCTTTGGTGTATGGGCGGTGACGCGAATAAATGGAGCAGTGAATCTGGTGTATCCATTTTTAAAGTGATACGAGACAATCTTGTTCGTTTCTATATTTTGACTTTGTATGTTTTTGAAGTCTTTGTTTATGTAGGATCTAATTAAACGGCCAGATGATGGGAGCTTTACTCCTGAAACGATTTGCTCAGGATAATGGTCCTAATATTAGTGGCTGTATGGTAATAACAATAATGAGCGTATGGCATTGGTGGCCGGCAGACCCCTCGCGGGGCAGTTCGGCCGCCGGTCCACAAGTTCTTTAACGCCACTACGGCGACTTGCGAGTGAATGAGGATGAAATGATGATGAAAGACACGCAACATCCAGTCAGCTCGAGGCAGAGAAAATCCCTGACCCCGCCGTGAATCGAAATCGGGACCCCGTGCGCGGGAAGCGAGAACGCTAGCGCAAGACCATGAGCCGCGGACGGCTGTATGGTAAAATATTTGTAATGATTATCTTAACAACCGCTACCTCTGGTTGTTAAGCTGGGCAGTATCAGTGACGTCGGTTTGCAGTAGGGTTTTGGAGCATATGCTGTATTCAAACATTATGAATCACCTCGAAGGGAACGATCTATTGATACGTAGTCAGCATGGTTTCAGAAAACATCGTCCTTGTGCAACGCAGCTAGCTCTTTATTCGCACGAAGTAATGGCCGCTATCGACAGGGGATCTCAAGTTGATTCCGTATTTCTAGATTTCCGGAAAGCTTTTGACACCGTTCCTCACAAGCGACTTCTAATCAAGCTGCGGGCATATGGGGTACTGTCTCAGTTGTGCGACTGGATTCGTGATTTCCTGTCAGGAAGGTCGCAGTTCGTAGTAATAGACGGCAAATCATCGAGTAAAACTGAAGTGATATCAGGTGTTCCCCAGGGAAGCGTCCTGGGACCTCTGCTGTTCCTGATCTAAATAAATGACCTGGGTGACAATCTGAGTAGTTCTCTTAGGTTGTTCGCAGATGATACTGTAATTTACCGTCTAGCAAGGTCATCCGAAGACCAGTATCAGTTGCAAAGCGATTTAGAAAAGATTGCTGTATGGTGTGGCAGGTGGCAGTTGACGCTAAATAACGAAAAGTGTGAGGTGATCCACATGAGTTCCAAAAGAAATTCGTTGGAATTCGATTACTCGATAAATAGTACAATTCTCAAGGCTGTCAATTCAACTAAGTACCTGGGTGTAAAAATTACGAACAACTTCAGTTGGAAAGACCACATAGATAATATTGTGGGGAAGGCGAGCCAAAGGTTGCGTTTCATTGGCAGGACACTTAGAAGATGCAACAAGTCCACTAAAGAGACAGCTTACACTACACTCGTTCGTCCTCTGTTAGAATATTGCTGCGCGGTGTGGATCCTTACCAGGTGGGAGTGATGGAGGACATCGAAAGGGTGCAAAAAAGGGCAGCTCGTTTTGTATTATCACGTAATAGAGGAGAGAGTGTGGCAGATATGATACGCGAGTTGGGATGGAAGTCATTAAAGCAAAGACGTTTTTCGTCGCGGCGGGATCTATTTACGAAATTTCAGTCACCAACTTTCTCTTCCGAATGCCAAAATATTTTGTTGAGCCCAACCTACATAGGTAGGAATGATCATCAAAATAAAATAAGAGAAATCAGAGCTCGAATAGGAAGGTTTAGGTGTTCGTTTTTCCCGCGCGCTGTTCGGGAGTGGAATGGTAGGGAGATACGAGGTATGATTGTGGTTCAATGAACCCTCTGCCAAGCACTTAAATGTGAATTGCAGAGTAATCATGTAGATGTAGATGTAGATTAGAAATCTTTCTAGTCTCTCTCTCTCTCTCTCTCTCGCGTGTTTTTTCTGCAGCATTAGGTGGAGTGTAGTTCCAACGGATAGTTATGGTAGATAAATGAGTAATAGTTAGCTCACAGTAGAAAGACGTCCATAGGAACGAATACTGTCGGAACGGTCGTTCTCAGATATGTAACTAGTTTACTAGTATGTATCAAGTACTTTACGAAATGACAACGGAAATGTTTGTTTAACTTGTTTTACATGTAATGTACAAAAAAGATCCATTTCTTCAGCTAGTGGATGTATTTTTAATAAAGATAAACAAATGTAAAAGAAATGCGTATTTCTCTTCTTAGCCATACTCGCAGTACTTTGAATGCGAATAGGAGAGACTTCGAAACAAGTGACAGATGAAGACAGCCGCTCATTAAAAAATATATATATATACAGGGTGAGTCACCTAACATTACCGCTGGATATATTTCGTAAACCACATCAAATACTGACGAATCGATTCCACAGACCGAACGTGAGCAGAGGGGCTAGTGTAACTGGTTAATACAAACCATAAAAAAATGCACGGAAGTATGTTATTTAACACAAACCTACGTTTTTTTAAATGGAATCCCGTTAGTTTTGTTAACACATCTGAACATATACACAAATACGTAATCAGTGCCGTTTGTTGCATTGTAAAATGTTAATTACATCCGGAGATATTGTAACCTAAAGTTGACGCTTGAGTACCACTCCTCCGCTGTTCGATCGTGTGTATCGGAGAGCACCGAATTACGTAGGGATCCAAAGGGAACGGTGATCGACCTTAGGTACAGAAGAGACTGGCTGGGACAGCACATTACGTCCACATGCTAACACCTTTTTATTGGTCTTTTTCACTGACGCACATGTACATTACCATGAGGGGTGAGGTACACGTACACACGTGGTTTCCGTTTTCAATTACGGAGTGGAATAGAGTGTGTCCCGACATGTCAGGCCAATAGATGTTCAATGTGGTGGCCATCATTTGCTGCACACAATTGCAATCTGTGGCGTACTGAATGTCGTACACGCCGCAGTACATCTGGTATAATGTCGCCGCAGGCTGCCACAATACGTTGTTTCATATCCTCTGTGGTTGTAGGCACATCACGGTACACATTCTCCTTTAACGTACCCCACAGAAAGAAGTCCAGAGGTGTAAGATCAGGAGAACGGGCTGGCCAATTTATGCGTCCTCCACGTCCTATGAAACGCCCGTCCACCATCCTATCAAGGGTCAGCCTAGTGTTAATTGCGGAATGTGCAGGTGCGCCATCATGCTGATACCACATACGTCGACGCGTTTCCAGTGGGACATTTTCGAGCAACGTTGGCAGATCATTCTGTAGAAACGCGATGTATGTTGCAGCTGTTTGGGCCCCGGCAATGAAGTGAGGACCAATGAGGTGGTCGCCAATGATTCCGCACCATACATTTACAGTCCACGGTCGCTGTCGCTCACTTGTCTGAGCCAGCGAGGATTGTCCACGGACCAGTAATGCATGTTCCGTAGATTCACTGCCCCGTGGTTTGTGAAACCCGCTTAATCGTAAACAGGTAGAACTGCAACGCATTCTCTGT
Source organism: Schistocerca nitens (assembly GCF_023898315.1). Taxonomy (NCBI): domain Eukaryota; kingdom Metazoa; phylum Arthropoda; class Insecta; order Orthoptera; family Acrididae; genus Schistocerca; species Schistocerca nitens. Next base: position 390,591,694 of record NC_064617.1, read on the forward strand.
TAATGCCCATTGACAGAATTGCACTCGATGATTAAAGTCATCACCATGTAAGTGCTGATGTAGCGACACATGAATCAGGTGAAAGCGGTGACGATGCAGTATGCGCATGACACTACTTTGACTCAGTCCACCGGCTCTCGCAATGTCCCGTGTACTCATGTGTGGGTTCAAGGCAACAGCAGCTAACACACCGACTGCACCCGCTTCTCCTGTGACGGGCCTGTTACGGACCCGTTTGCGTGCTACGACCATACCTGTTGCATACAGTTGGCGGTAGATGTTTTGCAATGTGCGGCACGTTGGATGCTCTCTGTCCGGGTACCGTTCTGCACACACCCTGCAGGCTTCAGCTGCATTTCGTCGACACTCGTCATAGGTGAGTATCATCTCCGCCTTTTCAGAGTTCGAATACACCATAGTCACAGTTCCTACAACACTACACTATCACAGACGTCTGGTAACACGTTGTACTACAGTTGGTCTGCGTGCGGAGACGAATGCAGAATAACAATAGCAGCAAGCGCTACATGCGGACACTGCGACAGCTGGTCCAAACCACAACAGTGCACTACAGCCACACTCGTAAACACGGTCGTCATCGTAAACATGTCCCTGCAGATGCTGCTCGCCGACCGTGGCCCGTGTTTGTTACAACACGCAACTGAACGTCGGAGGTTTCAAGCGTCAACTTTAGGTTACAATATCTCCGGATGTAATTAACATTTTACAATGCAACAAACGGCACTGATTACGTATTTGTTTATATGTTCACATGTGCTAACAAAACTAACGGGGTTCCATTTAAAAAAACGTAGGTTTATGTTAAAAAACATACTCCCGTGCATTTTTTTATGGTTTGTATTAACCAATTACACTAGCCCCTCTCCTCACGTTCGGTCTGTGGAATCGGTTCGTCAGTATTTGATGTGGTTTACGAAATATATCCAGCGGTAACGTTGGGTGACTCAATCAAGTTAGTAACTTCTCACAAATCTCACCAGTTCCTTAGTCTTCTATGGGAGATTTCATGTCCCCTCCATTTCCTTTGAAACTATCACTACGAGAAGCCGAAATGGCGTTTGAAATTAGAAATAGCAAGTGAACATTCGCTTGTTGCTGACGATATATACGAGGCGCCAGATACTGGGGAGAACTTGAGACGCGGTAAGACGCACGGGGGAGCGAGGTGAGGGAGAAGAAGGCATTTGCCCTGGAGACGGGAAAAATATTCATTAGGAAGAGATTCTAATTACTCACATTCTTTAAACAGGCGGGGTCGCACGCCCCTTTGCCGGCTGCGAGCGCTTCATTGGCCCAGGCGGGCTTCCACTCTCCCAAGCCTTCTTTCTCCTCTGGAAGAAAGTTCCACTGGGCGCTGACCCTACGCGCTCTGGCGCGCGTAAATGTCACGGTGCAGCTGCGCGGATTCTCCCTGCGAACAGTTAATGACAGCTACTAAAAGAATCTGCCACTTTGCTACCCTTTATCTTCTCGTAAGGGGACTTCTCGTTTCGTGATATGGCAAATTTGTGTTGTTTTAACTTTGTAGCCATTGGACTTCCTGACGCCATAGCCGTCAGTTAAACCGAAGGAACTCGCCTGCATCATCTGTCCGTGAATCAAGTTAACTGTTTTCTGTGAGTTATCGTGTTTCGACAGTTGTATCGTATTTTTTGAGGCGTAGGTGGGGGTCAGCCCAGGATTTGCCTAAACGAGCGTGGAAAACTACACGCAGGCTGACAGGTGTACCACACGCAGGCTGACAGGTGTACCAAACCAACGACTGTTCTTACACTGCGCGGACTCGACCCCATCCTGTCGCACCTCCTTGTCTCGCAAACTAGGATCCTGCACGATATGCTCTACGTGTAGGACAACAGGTATTAAAAGAACACACTTGCTTTAAAAAGAATACTCTGACAGACACAGTTATTCCAGAGTATGTCAGTGTCGTAGTTAAGTGATGTACGTGGGCTTGCTGAAAAGTAATGTCCCCGTTTTTTAATGAGAAGACTCTTAAAGCTTTTTAAATAAAACAAAAGTTATTAACATTCTTAATCTTTATTCTTCATGTCTACATATTTATTTTCAACATTTCAACCTGACGACGAACACATTTCTCGCAACGAGAGACCAGTTTGTTGACACCGTCACTATAGATTGTTTGTCCTTTTAGACACAACCTGACCTCTGCTTGCACCACTTGATCACTATCCCCGAAAGTGTCCTTTATTAATTTTAAAATGTTCAAATGTGTGTGAATTCCTAAGGGACCAAACTGCAGAGGTCATCGGTCCCTAGACTTACACACTACTTATACACTCCTGGAAATTGAAATAAGAACACCGTGAATTCATTGTCCCAGGAAGGGGAAACTTTATTGACACATTCCTGGGGTCAGATACATCACATGATCACACTGACAGAACCACAGGCACATAGACACAGGCAACAGAGCATGCACAATGTCGGCACTAGTACAGTGTATATCCACCTTTCGCAGCAATGCAGGCTGCTATTCTCCCATGGAGACGATCGTAGAGAAGCTGGATGTAGTCCTGTGGAACGGCTTGCCATGCCATTTCCACCTGCCGCCTCAGTTGGACCAGCGTTCGTGCTGGACGTGCAGACCGCGTGGGACGACGCTTCATCCAGTCCCAAACATGCTCAATGGGGGACAGATCCGGAGATCTTGCTGGCCAGGGTAGTTGACTTACACCTTCTAGAGCACGTTGGGTGGCACGGGATACATGCGGACGTGCATTGTCCTGTTGGAACAGCAAGTTCCCTTGCCGGTCTAGGAATGGTAGAACGATGGGTTCGATGACGGTTTGGATCTACCGTGCACTATTCAGTGTCCCCTCGACGATCACCAGTGGTGTACGGCCAGTGTAGGAGATCGCTCCCCACACCATGATGCCGGGTGTTGGCCCTGTGTGCCTCGGTCGTATGCAGTCCTGATTGTGGCGCTCACCTGCACGGCGCCAAACACGCATACGACCATCATTGGCACCAAGGCAGAAGCGACTCTCATCGCTGAAGACGACACGTCTCCATTCGTCCCTCCATTCACGCCTGTCGCGACACCACTGGAGGCGGGCTGCACGATGTTGGGGCGTGAGCGGAAGACGGCCTAACGGTGTGCGGGACCGTAGCCCAGCTTCATGGAGACGGTTGCGAATGGTCCTCGCCGATACCCCAGGAGCAACAGTGTCCCTAATTTGCTGGGAAGTGGCGGTGCGGTCCCCTACGGCACTGCGTAGGATCCTACGGTCTTGGCGTGCATCCGTGCGTCGCTGCGGTCCGGTCCCAGGTCGACGGGCACGTGCACCTTCCGCCGACCACTGGCGACAACATCGATGTACTGTGGAGACCTCACGCCCCACGTGTTGAGCAATTCGGCGGTACGTCCACCCGGCCTCCCGCATGCCCACTATACGCCCTCGCTCAAAGTCCGTCAACTGCACATACGGTTCACGTCCACGCTGTCGCGGCATGCTACCAGTGTTAAAGACTGCGATGGAGCTCCGTATGCCACGGCAAACTGGCTGACACTGACGGCGGCGGTGCACAAATGCCGCGCAGCTAGCGCCATTCGACGGCCAACACCGCGGTTCCTGGTGTGTCCGCTGTGCCGTGCGTGTACAGCCCTCTCGCAGTGTCCGGAGCAAGTATGGTGGGTCCGACACACCGGTGTCAATGTGTTCTTTTTTCCATTTCCAGGAGTGTATTAACCTATGCTATGAACAGCACACACACCCATGCCCGAGGGAGGACTCGAACCTCCGGCGGGAGGGGCCGCGCATATCATGACGTGGCGCCTCAAACCGAGCGGCCACTCCGCGCGGCTTTTTTAATATATATATATATTTATATATTTATATATATATATATATATATACAGATAAAAAATTACTTTTCAGCACACTCGTACTATAGCACATTAGAGTATTAAAATCCGTGAGCTGTTCAGATTAAAAGAATTCAGATGAAGAATAATTATTGGGCTTCATTGACCATATTAATTGCTTTATCCCGCTTTTCAGTTAGTGTTCCGTAGTTCTGACTTTTATCCGCTATAGTCCAACACTACGATCTACTGTAAAGTATAATTTGCTTGAAGAAAGTCCTGCAACTTAAAGTAAGGTACAAAGTGTATGGAAGGCAGTTTAGCTCGTCAGATAACGGACATGAGATACTGTATTCAATCATAGTTTTTGATAATAGCGTCGCAGCCTCCCATTCCCTTTCTTGCATTTCCCCTTTCGATCCCCTCCAGCATAATCTCCCTCCCCTCTCCTTCCCCCAACTCCCCTCCGCCACTATCCCAACCTCCCTCCCCCTTTTTCCCTCTCCCTTTTCCCCACCATCTTCATCCCCTTCCCATCCCCCTTAACCTGTCCCGCACCTCTCTCTCTCTCTCTCTCTCTCTCTCTCTCTCTCTTTCTCTCTCTCTCTCTCCCTCTCCCTCTCCTCTCTTCTCCTTTCCTCCTCCCCCTCTCCCCCCTCTCCCTCTCTCTCCCTCCGCCGCTCTCTCTGTAACTGGCCAGTCAGCTAGCTATATGAAATCATTTTGTGGGAAACAAAGAGAAAATTTGGACGAACGAGCATAGAATTTACACGATCCATAGTAAACATAAAATTAAGATAAAATGAAACCTTCCCTCTTTGAGAGTCTTTGCAAATCACAGGTGTTCAGATAAACTGATGTATAATATGGAAATGACTGCGTAAAAATTCTTTTTCAGTTTTACATAATGCTCCCAATAACGTACGATCGGATAGACATGATTGTATGTATCTACTTTGTTGAAACAATGCTGAATGAGAACTACATCAAACTACCAAAGCAAATTACTCGTATAAATGTTCCAATAGACCGGATATATTCGACCACAGCTTACAGAACAGAGGACCTGCGTATACAAGATGCATAATAATTAATGGCACAAACTAATATAGCTGAAAGCACACGAGTGTTGATACAAAAAGGCATTAGCAAAAATGGGTCCACAAATAGAACGTTTGCGACATAATTGCTAATTTGTTGTTAGTATCTCGCGCTGAGCTGACTATAAACGTCGACCATGGTTACGAAAAAGGGAATAGCTAGAAACGTTTTTGGATGCGTTGGTGGCAGTACATTGGCTTATAGTGAAGGAGGAATACACTCCTACTTCTATGCGTTACAGTTACACGTTAAAACCACTGTACGCTCGTAACCGTTACAGGAGTGTCGTCATCGCAGCAGGAAATTTATAGTAAGGTCTTATAGGACCAAACTGCTGAGGTCATCGCCGGCTGGGGTGTCCGAGCCGTTCTAGGCGCTACAGTCTGGAACCGCGCGACCGCTACGGTCGCAGGTTCGAATCCTGCCTCGGGCATTGGTGTGTGTGATGTCCTTAGGTTAGTTAGGTTTAAGTAGTTCTAAGTTCTAGGGGACTGATGATCTCAGAAATTAAGTTCCATAGTGCTCAGAGCAATTTTTTTGCTGAGGTCATCGGTCCCTAAGCTTACACACACTACTTAATCCAACTTAACTAACTTACGCTATGGACAACACACGCTCCCATGCCCGAGGGAGGAGTCGTGACACCGATGGGGGGGGGGGGGGGGGAGCCGCGCGAACCGTGCAAGACTCCTCTGGCAGCGCGACTACCACGCGCGGCTCATCGTAGTAGGATGCAGCGCAATGCACATCTCCGCAATTAGCTCCACATGTTTTCTCCAGGTAATTTCCCATTTGTTGATAAATATAAACAATTCTCGGCTCTAACTCTTCAGTCCTTCAATCACGTTAACACAAGTACCGTACTCGACCTTCTCATTGCGAACCCAGCCATAAAAATCCAGAGTTCTAATCATCGTTGAGATTACCGATGCGTTAAAAGTTGCCTCACAGTGGCAACTAAATGTCCCAGTAGCCTATCATTCATGCGCCGTCTAAAGCTCCGAAATCATTCCTCTCTGTCCGTAATTTAATCAGTCAAGAGCATAGTTATGAAGGAGATTCAAATACGTTCAACGTGATGCGCTATACTTCAAAAATCCCAAAACGTGTTTTCACCAAAGCTCTATGACCGATTGCAATATCTATCACACTTTGTATAGAATTTGCAGTTGAATTGCCTCTTTCTTTAACCATACTATTCTCTACATACCTGGAATACAAAAATTTTCCTAGCAGTTGGAAGAAAGTATAGATCACAGCAAGGGTTGAAAAAGTGATCCACAAAATTATCATACAATAACATCGATATACATGGGTTCTAGAATATTGGAACGTATTAATGTACCTTGAACGGAATGACTTCTTTCATTCTAGTTAGCGTGGTTTCCGAAGCAGTCGCCTATAATCAAGCACTTTCTGAAAAAAGGCTGAACACGTATTCATAAGATTACAAATTGCTACGAAGATGGGCAACTAACTTTAAATGTTCAGAAACACAGTGTTGTGCACTTCATACAGCGAAGAAACCTAGTATCGTATGACGATATCAGTGAGTCAAATTTAGCATTAGTCAACTCATACAAAAATTATACCTCCCGAGGAGATCACGAATGTAAAATTAGAGAGATTCGAGCGCGCACGGAGGCTTTCAGACAGTCGTTCTTCCCGCGAACCATACGCGACTGGAACAGAAAAGGGAGGTAATGACAGCGGCACGTAAAGTACCCTCCGCCACACACCGTTGGATGGCTTGCGGAATATAAATGTAGATGTAGATGTAGATGTAGAATTAAATGGGCATAAAAATGGAATAATTACATATGTTCAGTCCAGGTGGCGGACTTCGGTTCATTGGTAGGAAACCAGAAAAACGCAAAAGGATTTGCTTTAAAAACATTCCTATGATTCATCGTAGAATATTGTTCAGGTGGGTGAAACACACATAGAATTAACAGGGGCTACTGAACGTATATAAAGAATGGCAGCACGAACGGTCACAAGTTTATCTGACCCACGAGACATCTTCACGGAGACACTGAGAAACTTGAAATGTCAGACACCTAAAGTCAAATGTAAACTATCCCAGCGAAAGCCTACTTGATGAAACAAAATTAATTGAGCAATCTAGGAATACATTAAATACTATACGTATCGCTCCCTTAGGTACTCATAAGTCAAGACTAAGTTACTTTTGTGTTACAGTTATTTAGAAATAGCTGTTACCCGCGGCTGCGCTCTCGAGTTAGTAGTTGCGTATGGTGAGCGATGGTGAGTAAGTAAGGTACGATATGTGCACTATCAGCTGCCCTCGCGAGTCAGTCTGTTTTGGGTAAGCACAGCTTGTGATTAGTGGTACAGCACGAACTGTCACAGCATTCTCCGTGGAGTACACGTACAATTACCGTATCGTTTCCATTTGCAACCTCTGCTGGCGCAGAACTACGATTCTGCGACTATCTGGTTAACCAACACACTACAAATCGACAATCTCCGCCAGAGTACAGGCAATGGAAGATGCAACATTTACCAGTCAACACAATTACCCTGTTTGGGCTCACGAAAATCCGCACGGTATCCTGGAGGTCCATTCACAGCATCAGTTCTCCATCAAAGTTTGGGAAGAAGTCGTTGGTGACTGTCTCCATAGTCCGTTGGAACTGCCTGGATGACTACGAGATGTCAACTACTTGGACTTTCTTTAGACCGTTCATCCTGCGGAGTTGGGAGCGCGGTAGAACATGTGGCTGCTTCAGATGGAGCCCCTGCAAGTTATCAGCCACCAGCGGGGAGGTGGACGAGACGTAACGGACCTGTTGTAGGACCAACATGATCTTCCTATCTCACGCCACGTGACTCCCGAAAAAGGAGCAAAATAAAAAAATGTCATTGTCATGTGACTGGGGCGTCCCGTCGGATAGACCATTCGCCGGGTGCAAGCCTTTCGATTTGACACCTCTTCGTCGACTTGCGCGTCGATGGGGATGAAATGATGATGGTTAGGAGGACAACACAACACCCAGTCCCTGAGCGGAGAAAATCTCCCACCAAGCCAGGAATCGAACCCGGGCCCTTATGATTGACATTCTGTCGCGCTGACCACTCAGCTACCGGGGGCGGACACAGGGGCCAAATGAAAGAGCTTTCGTGCTTCCAACAAAACTCATAACTTAACAGCAGATCTGTAAAATGCAACAAAGGCTGCTGCAAATACGATCCGAGGCATGATGTTGATTTTAACCCACTGGTGGACACTTCGAACACTCTTTAAAAGTAAAATGTAATCTATCACTATAATGATACTGACTGTCTTCTTCCAAGTACTTCCACCACTAGGTTGTAATGACACCTTTAGTTTATGTATTACTATAGATCGCTCGTAACCTTTGCGGTCAACAATTACGAGCAACCCCTTATATGTACACTACTGGCCATTACAATTGCTACACCACGAAGATGACGTGTTACAGACGCGAAATTTAACCGACAGGAAGAAGATGCTGTGATATGCAAATGATTAGTTTTTCAGAGCATTCACACAAGGTTGGCGCCGGTGGCGACACCTACAACGTGCTGATAAGGAAAGTTTCCAATCGATTTCTCATACATAAACAGCAGTTGACCGGCGTTGCCTGGTGAAACGTTGTGATGCCTCGTATAAGGAGGAGAAATGCGTACCATCACGTTTCCGACTTTGATAAAGGTCGGATTGTAGCCTATCGCGATTGCGGTTTATCGTATCGCAACATTGCTGCTCACGTTGGTCGAGATCCAATGAACTGTGGGTTCAGGAGGGTAATACGGAACGGCGTGGTGGATCCCAACGGCCTCGTATCACTAGCAGTTGAGATGATAGGCATCTTATCCGCATGGCTGTAACGGATCGTGCAGCCACGTCTCGATCCCTGATTCAACAGATTGGGACGTTTGCAAGACAACAACCATCTGCACGAACAGTTCGACGACGTTTGCAGCAGCATGGACTATCAGCTCGGAGACCATGGCTGCGGTTACCCTTGACGCTGCATCGCAGACAGGAGCGCCTGCGATGGTGTACTCAACGACGAACCTGGGTGCACGAATGGCAAAACGTCATTTTTTCGGATGAATCCCGGTTCTGTTTCAGCATCATGATGGTCGCATCCGTGTTTGACGACATCGCGGTGAACGCACATTGGAAGCGTGTATTCGTCATCGCCATACTGGCGTATCATCCGGCGTGACGGTATGGGGTGCCATTGGTTACACGTCTCGGTCACCTCTTGTTCTCATTGACGGCACTTTGAGCAGTGGACGTTAACCCTAGCATTACCAACCTATTTTTTGTTACATGTAATACCAACGGGGGTGCCTCAAAGGCCCATAAAGAATACCACAATTTATTTTATCATAAATCAAGTTTATTTACTTCTGATACCTCTAATAACAATTCAAAGTGCTTAGACATTGTTTTTGTATACTGGATAATAAAAGATGTTATTATAATAGGAATAAAATGAACAAATCACGAGATTCAGTTTATATATTTTTTGGAATAATGTTTCAAAATAGTGTTTTCTTATAAAAACGACTTTTTTAATTCGATACACTACATGAAGCAAACAAAATTTACTGTCTCATTCTGCAACGCATTTTTCACACAACACTGTCTTCCTGCAGTGTTTCCCACAGACGTGTTTGTGGCACTGAGAGCAGGTAACAGTTGACTTTCCCAGCTTGTTGTACTTGATCTTTTTAGATGCAGCTTCTTGGCAGCATAGGTGGCACCGTCCACGTGTTCCTGGTTCTGCTGTTGAGGATGATGGTTCTACAGAGCAGCTGAGCTTCCGTTGTGTGATGCTTTCCATTGCCATTATTACTGGCTTCTGAAGTCCATACAAATTTTGTGCCCGTTTATCTACTTGAGATCTTATTAGTTCGAGACCTAAGTTAGTGATAAAAACTCTTCTGCGGTTTAGCAAATTCTTTTTCCAATTCGGAAAGTTGAGGAGGAAGAGTGAATATGCATTTATTGCTGCTATGTCAATGAGTGCGTAGAAGAGGGACAAAGGCCATCTTCTTGTTCCTCTCTTTGTGCTGTAGTGTCTTGCCATCTGGTCTATGGTGTCCACGCCTCCCTTTGTAGAATTATAAAAAAGATTTATGTTAGTCTTTTTTGAGTCTTCATTCAACACCCCTTCTGAGAAGTTGAAAGCATCAACAGCAGTCGTTTTGGCTTCTCGCGGACTAGCGTTGATGCAAGAGTAACTGGTGGCCTCTGTGTCTGAGGGTCAGTATAAGCAAAGATGGAAGAGTGTAAACTGCGGCCAGTTGTAGTCTTCATCTCTTCAGGTATGTGTTGTCTGTTAGACTGTAGGGTGCCAACAAGTGTGAGGTGAAAATCATTCCATAGAGTCTCAGCAAGCTCCACTGAAGTATAGTACCGATCTGTGGTAACATTACGGCCTGATTTTTCAATAGGTTTTATTAGTCTCTTTACAATTTCCATCGGTCCATTTGAATGCTGTGTATTTCCTGACTTGCCTGTATAGATGTCCATGCTGATCACATATCTAGTCTCAGAATCAGACAGCATTCGAATTAGAATGCCGTATTTTCCAGGTTTTTCTTTTAGAAACACCTTGAATGGACAGCGACCACGGAACAAAGACAACATCTCATCCACTGTTGTATGTAGACCAGGAATGAAATACAATGGAAGTGAAGAATTGAAGCTTTCAAAAATTTCCCTCATTGGAGCAAACTTGTCAGTCTGGCGACGAATGTCTCTTGTGTTCTTATCATCAAACCTCAATATTTTAGTCAATTCGAAAAATCGGGTCCGACTCATTGATCCATAGTACACTTGTCGGCCCTGAAGCAAAGACCATAAATCTTGGACAGGTATCTTATTGTCATGATTTGAACCCATGATTAGCAAGAGTCCTATATAACAAAATAACTCATCTTCATCTGTGTGCTGAATACCTAGTCGAGAAGCCTCTTCATTTGAGTGTAGTTTTATTAGATTCATAATTTGAGGTGTAAAAAAGAGCTCTATAGCCTCTTTCGGAGACGCAATTCTTCCTTGTTGTCCTAGCCCCATTTTTTCTCGCACTATATTTTGTACAGAACGCCGATATTGTCGAGATGGCTTCGTAATATACTCTCGTCCACTTTTTGCAATGAATTTATCACATTCCGTATCATTATCATCTGGTGGATTGGCTTCAACCTCATCTTCATTCTCAGACGATGAATCAGTTCTAATTTCTTCCACATCATCATCCACTTCACTTTCCTCTAAATCTGATTCGTTCAAAACTTCTTCTAGCACTCTTTCAATGGAACTATCACGTAAACGATGTCTACTCATGTTGCTGGTTCAACAGCAGCAGAAACACTGAAAATAACAATGGTCCGCTTCATAATAATATGTCTGAAGGCAACAATGCCAAAATTCGTTTCATGGTAAGAATTTGAAACGAGAGACTCAACCTCGTAAATCTTTCCTTGCTATTACCAACGGGTGGGCTTCTAAGGCCCACAGAGAATTAAATCAAGTAAATGAATTTTAATTACATTTTTATTCCGAAATTCTGTAATGACTCAATAGTACATTCAATAACGAACAATTACCTTTGCTTTCAAGTTCATATATCAAAGGGTGTGGATACAACATAGAAAAACTGAGTCAGTGGGCCTACGAGGCCCCCCCGTTGGTAATGCTAGGGTTAAATTTCAGATGTGTTACAACTCGTGGCTCTACGCTTCATTCGATCCCTGCATAACCCTACATTTCAGCAGGATAATGCACGATCGCATGTTGCAGGTCCTGTACGGGCTGCCCTGGCTAGCTCATTCTCCAGATCTCTCACCAACTGAAAACGTCTGGTCAATGGTGGCCGAGCAACTGACTCGTCACAATACGCCAGTCACTACTCTTGATGAACTGTGGTATCGTGTTGAAGCTGCATGGGCAGCTGTACCTGTACACGCCGTCCAAGCTCTGTTTGAATCAATGCCCAGGGGTATCAAGGCCGTTATTACGGCCAGAGGTGGTTGTTCTGGGTACTGATTTCTCAGGATCTATGCACCGAAATTGCGTGAAAATGTAATCACATGTCAGTTCTAGTATAATATATTTGTCCAATGAATACCCATTTATCATCTGCATTTCTTCTTGGTGTAGCAATTTTAATGGCCAGTAGTGTAGATGCTCAGCTATTTGTGTGAGACAAAGTGAAGGAATGGAAACTTGATTAGAATTTAAAACTGTGCTCCAGTTTGTATAACAAGGCGGGTGAAGCAAGAGATAAAAGCGAGCAAGTGAAGAACGCGTGGTTCGTCGGCGCCGTCGCCGCTGCCGCCGCCGCGGACCACCCCGGCGCCCCCGCGCGGTTAATTGTCGCTCCCTTTGTGTCGCGGCCCCGCCGAGTTTTTTAATAAAGCTTCTTTACGGTCATTAACGGAATCGCGTTCGCTCCATTTCAAAAGAAAGAAACGCCTCGTGGAGGGTCGTCCTCCTCGAGCGTCGCCCCCTTGGCGCCGGCAGCCTCGTAATGAAGGGAAGGCGGCCTGCCGCAGACGAGGCGCCACAGTGCTTACCTGGCCTGCACCGCCACCGGCACCGCCGCGCCATCCGAAGGTTGTAAGCTCCGACGCTGTGGGAGGGATTGAGCGAGGTCTCGTTCATGCTTCATTGACAACTTTAATTCCGTTCCAAAAATGGTTCAAATGGCTCTGAGCACTATGGGACTCAACATCAGAGGGCATCAGTCCCCTAGAACTTAGAACTACTTAAACCTAACTAACCTAAGGACATCACACACATCCATGCCCGAGGCAGGATTCGAACCTGCGACCGTAGCGGTCGCGCGGTTCCAGACTGAAGCGCCTAGAACCGCTCGGCCACACTGGCCGGCAATTACGTTTCCTCACGTTTGCAAAATACAGGGTGGCGCACGAAATGTGTTATCATTTTGTTTTTGCATATGAACTTTATTGTCAATACAATCTGAAAGGAACATTTACTACACTGGACTTGCATTCGGGAGGACGACGGTTCAATCCCGTCTCCAGCCATCCTGATTTAGGTTTTCCGTGATTTCCCTAAATCGTTTCAGGCAAATGCCGGGATGGTTCCTTTGAAAGGGCACGGCCGATTTCCTTCCCCATCCTTCCCTAACCCGAGCTTGCGCTCCGTCTCTAATGACCTCGTTGTCGACGGGACGTTAAACAACACTAACCTAACCTAACCTAACATTTACTACAATGAAGAGCCGTCCATGAAGATTTGATCTAACTCAGCACATGTTCAATATGTCCACTATTTCGTTTCCTAACTTCCTTCAAACAAACACTGAAGTTAGTGATTACCCTACGGCACATGTCTTCTGTAATTTCACTGCAGGCTTGAAGAATAGGTCTTCTGAGCTCCATTAAATCACGTGGACGTTTCGGGAAAATTTTTTCCTTTAGGTACCCCCAAATAAAAAAGTCACACGGACTGAGGTCTGGACTATTGGGGAGCCAATTTCGTCCGTCGTTGAAGCGACCTGGAAGCCTGAGTGAAATGATCCGCATGTCGAAGTGCTCGTGTAAAAACGCCAACACAGTGTTTGCAGTATGTGGCCTTGCTCCATCTTGCATGAACCACTGCGTGTTGAAGGGCAAGGCAGTAGCAAGAAGCTGTGGAATGAAGCTATTGCAAAGCATGCTCAAATAACGCTCGCTGTTCACAGTTTCTTCAAAGAAAAAGGGTCCATTAAGTCCGTGACTGGAAACTGCTGCCCACGCTGTAATCCTCGGAGCATAATGTTGTCGTTCATGAAGCCCTTGTGGGTTTTCAGTGGCCCAAAAGCGTACATTTTGTTTGATAACCACACCGTCTAAATGAAAATGCACCTCGTCTGAAAACGAAACGTTGTTGAGAGTTTCTTCCCTGTCATCCACCCACTGAGCAAATAGTAGTCTCTGCTGCTTGTGTTCTTCAGTGAGCTTCTGTGCACAGGTCATCTTGTATGGGTACATATGGAGGTCACTTTTAAGAGTGCGTTGAACGGAGCGTCTGGATATTCCCAGTTGCACTGCTGCCTTTCTACACGATTTCCCGGGACTTCTCTGTACAGTAACTCGTACCGCTTCAATATTCTCCGGCGAACAAACAGGCTTAGGCCGAGGTCGCTTCGCTTCCAATACTGATCCTTCGTGTACAAATTTATCGTGCAACCTGTGGATGGTCTTCTTGCAAGGGACCCATCGTGTGTTAAACTGTTGTCGAAAACGCATCTGAGTCACAACAAGGCTTTTCGTTTTCTGAAAAATTAACACAACTGCCGATCGTTGCTGTGTCGTCAGTCTTCCATTGTCAACCGTTGCTGCTTACTAGTCTCCTAGCGGCAGTATCGTTAATTACACGTCATTTCGTATCTCATTTGTTTTTCCAAGCTCTGCTGGTACTGCTGTAGAGATCCCAGCGGGATATCTAATGTGCGTCGTAAATTGTGAAAGAAACCATTGGTAACACATTTCGTGCGCCATCCTCTACATGGTCCAGTCACACCAATGTGCCACCGCCTATTTCGAAGTATATGGGCAATAACGACTCACAGAAGGTAGGTGGCAGCACTAGCAGTGTAGGGTATATAAACCGCGCCCGGTTGACGCGGAAAGCCTGTCGTTGTCGCAATATGGAAACAGTGAATTGTCTGACGTCCAAAAGGGCATGATTATCGGCTTTCAGGCCAAGGGTGAATGCATTTCCTAAACGGCTAAATTTGTGAACTGTTCGCGTACCGCCATGTGCAAGGCAAAATTGCGCTCTTCAAAACCGGCGCGCAACTGTGGTGCACCACGACCGTAGATGACACGGGAGAGGACGGCTGCGGAGATGTGTTCGGGCGAACAGACATGCAACTACAGAGCAACTGACAGCCCAGATGCTAGAAGGGTCTATCAACATCGTTAACTCAACGACTTTCAGCGAACGTTGCTGCTTATGGGCCTCCGCAGCAGGCGCCTCGTTCAAGCAGCCATGCTGACTGCTGTTCATTAGCGACGAAGCCTGGAATTTCCACGCCAACACAGCAACTGGACGTCCACATAGTGGCGACCGCTGACCTTTTCAGATGAATCACCATCAGACAGATGTCCGTTGGTTTGTACGACGTGAAACGTCTGAAAGCAAACACCATGCAACAGTCGTCGGAAGGGTCCAGGCTGGAGCGTACGGTCTTGGGAGTGGATCAACACGTCTATTCTTGGGGACTATGTTCACTCCTACATGCAGTTTGTTTTTTCTCGGTACGATGGCACCTACCAGCAGGGCAATGCTAAGTGTCACACAGCTCGCAATGTGCGTGTGTGGTCCACACAGCACAAGGATGCGTTTTCACACATCCTGGTCACCAAACTCCCGTGATTAAAACCCAACAGAGGTTTTGTGAGACCACCTCGATCGGATCGTTCACGCCATGGATCCTCAACAGAGAAACCTAGTACAGATGGCTGCAGACCGGAGTCGACATGGCTGTCCTCCTCGGTACCTCCAGAACCTCATTGACTCTCTACTAGCACGTCTTACAGCAGTCTGTGCTACAAAAGGTGATATTCAGGCTTTTGACCGGTGGTTACGTGAACGTGACAGGACAGCGGATTAAATATGAGTGGTAGTCATAGAGTCTTTATTATTTTTATATAATTATTTAATGTTCTTATTTTGGTGGGGTGGGGATCGGGGAAGGGTCATCAATTTTTCGACTGGTATAATACGGCTCCCGACGACTTCCTCTCCTGTGCCAACTAATTCATCTCCCAGTAACACGTCCTCATTTATTACATTTTTTACGCTCTACAGCTCCCTCCACTACCATGCGTAGTTAATCCCTGATGCCTTAACCCATTTCTGCCTGAATTTTTTTTTCTTCTGATTTCTACAAATTAGGTATTTGTGTCTTTAGCGTCATCAAAGAAAAGCAATCCAACAATCAAAAAAATAATCAATAATTGAACCAAAAAGGGCGTAACATATATGTCACGCTAGGCAGAACATACATTTTAGGCAGAATATATGACAGCAAGTAAAACAGTACACTGTATGTGATTTACATCAAGTTCAGGCTACAGTACTCACTTTCTGTGATATGGCACAAAACATTCTATGCACAAACCGACATCACATTTGCAGCACATTGTTCTTGGGGTTGCCTTGCAGTTTTCCGCCGCACAGCATCTTCTTTTTTCTGTGGCCCCTTGGCTACCAGATGATTTGTTTCATCATATCTAATATCATGCAGCACTCTGCCTTGGTTTGAATTACCTGCAGGGCGTCCAGGACCTCTTGGTACTGCAGCGTTGGAAGTCAGGTAACATTTCACAATGTAGCGCTGGAAGTGCAGCTGAGGCATATTTATACCAGTATTTCTATGAAGAAGCCACCCATTATGTATAGAGATATCTAGGAGCCATGTAAAAATTGGCCACCACCATTTCTTTCCTCTGACACTCACTCTATATAACGCTATATTTTCATCCATTCGGTCAGTTCATCCCATATTTTTATTGTATTCTCCAATTACATTAGGTCGAGGTACAAGAATTCTTTTCTTCTCCTGTGTAGAGTATCGGGCAACAGTGCTGACTGGACTGATACCATGGCTTGTGGAAGCAATTGTTACTGTAGAATTATCTAGCCATCTGGTAACGATTATTCCACTTTCCTTGCTGCTCTTGTAATCAAAATCTCCTATCTTATTCCTTTTGGACATAGTGTTAGAAGGTATGAGATGACACTCTTTAGGCAGACGATTTTCACGAATAGTCCCAGTTGCACCAAAACCTCGTTGCTTCAGGAAAAATCAACAATGTTTGTGATGTAAACAGGTTGTCAAAATAAAACCTGTAGGGAAGATGTTTGTTCTTTTCAGGAAGAGAATCGATAATTTGAATCAAAGGAGCAGCACATTTTCCAAATGCTTTCTTATATTTTTCATTCCTCTGAGGAATAGCTCCTTGGTATATTTGAAAATCCACTAGATAACCCATGGTTGTGTTTAGACACCATGCTTTGTACTCAAATCTAATGGGCTTACCTTTCAGAAACTGTTTACATCCATGTCTGCTAAAATACTTTATCATGCTCTCATCTTAAGACAAATCTTGCTCAGGCTGAAAGTAGAGAGCAAATTTTTTCTTAGCATATTTGTTAATGGACGAAGTTTCCACATTCTATCATTAGCATCTATTTTTGTGTTGTCACACGAGTGAATGAATCTCATAATTGTTTCAAACCAGTCCCTTCTCATCGTGCTCTGGATCATTTCATTTCTCATGTCCAATCCAGAATCCCAGTAATATCTTCTGCTAGGTAAAGAATTATAACCAGAAAGAATTAGAATTCCTAGAATACCTTTTATCTCTTCATATGTTATTTTTGGATCTGAGCAGTTCTTGAACAAAGCATACTTCGTAGTTTCAGTGAGAAGAAATTCAATTACTTCGTCGTTCCAAAGTAATTCGAAGCACTGAACTGGAGACAAGTTTCTGTATTTACTATAATCACTCTCAGGAAATACAGAACTAACACTACGCAGATTGTCTTTTTGCCAATCCCTGATTACAGTTTTTAAGGTCTGTGACTTTTCCTGTTCATCTGGATTATCATCAGGAGAGAAATTAATCTCAGGTTCGCTACCTAACTTGTTTTTACTTTCTAAAACCACTTCTGCACCAGCCTGGAGTTGCCTTGGTCCAAGATTATCGACGTTTCCTCCCCCATGCTCTTCCCCAGAATCTTCATCCGAAACCACATTAGCTTCAGGAAGTTCAATAAATATATCTGTTGTATTTTCTTCCTCCCCATAAAGAATAGCCAGGATCTCATGGAGTGATAGACCTCTAAAGAGAACGAATCATTATTTTCACTGTTTTGCCTAGCGTCACATATATGCAACACAAAATTAAAACTGTATTTGGAGCTACAATTAGTACTTTCAACATTATAATCAACCGTAATTTAAACAAATTGTATTAAAATTTGAAATAAAAAATGATATTTACTTCTTATTCCGTACTTGAAGCACCAGTCACTGACCACTTAACGCTTGCAACTGACTGAAACCTACCAAAACATGAACAACAAAACCTCCTTATCTGAAAGCCATACAACAATAGACACTCCAAACGCAGGCATTGTTGCCAATGAGAGAAAACAATGATAGGCTGTTCCGTGACATATATGTTACGCTAGGCAGAAATGGATTAATACGTGACGTATCAGTCTGCCCCTTCCTCTTGTCAGTGTTCTCTACACAATCATTTCCTCGTCGAGTCCGTGGAAAAGTTCCTCATTTATTGTCCTACCATCCGCCTAATTTTCCAATATCCTTCTGTAACGCACCTTAAACACCTCAACTGTCTTCTTTTCTGGTTTACCCACAGTCCATACATGAAAAAATGAAAATGATCATATGGCATTGTTGGCCGGGATGACCCAGTCGGGTTCGGCCGCCAAGTGCAACTCTCATTTCAGTTTGCGCCACATTGGGCGAATTTTGGCCGGTGATGAGGATGGGGACAACACAGCACCCATACCCCGAGCGGAGAAAATCTCCAACCCGGTCAGGAATCGAACCCGGGCCCAGTGCATGGGTGGCAAACAATGCTGTGCTCCAAATGTAAAGTCTGATAGTTTCAACATCAAATTAAGGACGATGTTTGATACTAGTAGATTTCTTCTCGCCAGGGTTACCTTTTTTGCCTGTACTAGTCTGCTTTTCATGAACTCCTTGCTTCGTCCGTAGTTATTTTGCTTCCAAGGTAGCAGAATTCCATCACTTCATCTGCGTCCTGATCACCAGGTTTGATGTTGAGCTTTTCCTTAATCTCATTTCTTGGAGATGCCACAAGAAGTCGTACGGAAAGCATGAAACCATATTACACAATTGGAACAGTACTGAACAAATGCTGACTAGGTCACTTAGTAAAATATCATCAGGTGGTGCTTGAATGACTTTAATATTACACGTTTCGGGGTAACCTATCATCGTATATAAAAGTACATCGAGTTGATCTCCTGAACTGAAGTTATAAGTCATGCCTCTGACGGTTATGCATCCAACAGATGACTTCAATTCGTCACTGGCCGCTGTGGCCGAGCGGTTCTAGGCCCTTCAGTCCAGAACCACGTGGCTGCTACGGTCGCAGGTTCGAATCCTGCCTCGGGCATGGATGTGTATGATGTCCTTAGGTTAGTTAGGTTTAATTAGTTCTAACAAAGGAACCTCCCCATCGCACCCCCCTCATATTTAGTTATAAGTTGGCACAGTGGATAGGCCTTGAAAAACTGAACACAGATCACTCGAGAAAACAGGAAGAAGTTGTGTGGAACTAGGAAAAAAATAAGCATAATATACAAACTGAGTAGTCCATGTGCAAGATAGGCAGCATCAAGGAAAATGTGAGCTCATGAGCGCCGTGCTCCCGTGGTTAGCGTGAGCAGCTGCGGAACGAGAGGTCCTTGGTTCAAGTCTTCCCTAGACTTAAAATTGTAACTTTTTATTTTCAGACAATTATCAAAGTTCAGGCACGCACACAAAATCAACTTCGCTCTCCAAAATTCCAGGACATGTTCAGATTTCCTTGGACATATGCAGGATTTGACGGTCTACACACGGAAAAATTTGAAAACATTAAAAACATATGTTTTGACAGAGCACAGGGAAAACTGAGCGACTGTGAAACTGTTGCATTCATTTGTTGCAGTTTATGTGACAAACTCTTATGTTTTCATCACTTTTTTGGGAGTGATTATCACATCCACAAGAAAACCTAAATCGGGCAAGGTAGAAGAATCTTTTTACCCATTCGCCAAGTGTACAAGTTAGGTGGGTCGACAACATATTCCTGTCATGTGACGCACATGCCGTCACCAGTGTCGTATAGAATGTATCAGACGTGTTTTCCTGTGGAGGAATCGGTTGACCTATGACCTTCCGATCAAATGTTTTCGATTCCCATCGGAGAGGCACGTCATTTCGTCCGCTAATCGCACGGTTTTGCGGTGCGGTCGCAAAACACAGACACTAAACTTATTATAGTGAACAGAGACGTCAATGAACGAACGGACAGATCATAACTTTGCGAAAATAAAGAAAGTAAAATTTTCACTCGAGGAAAGACTTGAACCAAGAACCTTTTGTTCCGCAGCTGCCCGCGCTAACCACGGGACCACGGCGATCCTGAGCTCACACTATCCTTGATGTTGCCTATCTTGCAGATGGACTAGTCAGTTTGTATATTTTGCTTATTTTTTTCATAGTTCCGTACAACTTCTTCCTGTTTTCTCGAGTGATCTGTGTTCAGTGTTCCAAGGCCTATCCACTGTGCCAACTTATAACTAAATCTAAGGGGGGGGGGCGATGGGGAGGTTCCCTTGTAAGTCTAGGGGACTGATGACCTCAGATGTTAAGGCCCATAGTGCTTATAGCCAATCGAACCATTCAGTTCATTTGTACAATTCTAATGATGAGTTATCCGGAAAAACGTAAATTAAAGCCATTCATTCACGAGCTGATTACGTTTCACTAAGTGACATACTCAGATTTTGTGCAGTACTGTTCTAATTGTAATCTCACAATTGCTACTTCTAATTACTTTTTTTTCTGTTTAGCCTCAGTTCATAGTGTGTGATTAAGATTGAACAGCAGGGACGAAAGATTACATCCTAGTCCTACACCCTTGTACATGTTGCATATCACCCGGTTTCCCTATAGTTAAAACCTATTTTCTGGAGAATTTCTAACGTCTTTCACCATTTTATATTATCGAACCTTTTCTTGACTTGACAAATTACATGAAAGTGTCTTAAATTTACTTCTTCTTTTCATTATCAACTGAAATGTCAAAACTGGTTCTTTTAGCCTTCCTAAATCGAGGCTGATCGTCATCTCATAGGTGGTGACTTTTTTCCGTTCTTATTTAATAATTTAACACTTATCACTTGATACTGTCCACAGAGGCTGAAATCAGCCAGTGAAGTAGACAAGGCGACGATTTTCTACCTACTGTTTTGTCCTTCTCTCACTCTCTCTCTTTTTAACCCACTTTTTAATTTATGTTCCGTTCATCAGACTTCTCCTTGATTTCGAAAATCAATCACAAACTTTGTTTACTATGTAAACTAACTCATACAGCCACTCTGTATTAATCGCACATAAATTTACGATTCGTGAGAATTTCTGTCCTTACACAGACATACACGGGTTGGACAAAAATACAGAAATACCTAAAAACACAACACATTGCTATGCTATAGAAACCCGCTGACATTCAAAACAGCTTCAGTCCGTCTCTCAGTGGATAAATACAGATCCTGTAAGGTTTTCAAAGAAATCTTTTATCATTCTTGCTGCAAAATAGTGGCAAGTTCAGGTAATTATGATGGAGGCAGATAGCGGTCACATACCTTTCTCTCAAAGTAGGCTCAAAGGATCCATAATATGGAGATCCACTGACTGAAATGGTCAGCCCTGGACGACACGAGATGTATGGGTAGGGCAGCAAACATTGTACCATGGGATGGACCTGAACAGCCAAAATGATCACATAATCCTAGGCAGCAATGCTTCCTTGTAGAGGTAGCTGAGTATCCATGGAGCCCATGGCACGCCACGGTGTGGTTGCCCGCATCATCAGCGAGCCCTCGCCATGTCTCACTCTTGGGAAGTACACTCGGCCAGAAGTTGGAAACAGTGAGAAACGAGACTCATTTGGCCAAGTTCTTTGATAGCTCCGTAGTCCTGTTTTTATGGCTTCAGCACCAAGTTTTCCTGTTACGTGCTTTTGCATCAGTGATGAATGGTTTTGGAATTTCAGCTCACCCTGAAATTCTCTGCATCCGGAGCTCCGTCCGTGTTGTTTTGGTGCTGACAGAGTTCGCGAGTGTGACATTCAGTTCTGCGGAGCCTTTCGCAGCAGTTGTCTTATTTTTCGTGACCGTCCTGCTCAATAACTGCCTGTCACGATCATTCAACACACACTTTCGTCCACATTGTGAGTTATTGGATTATGTTTTTCGCCGTCCGAGGTGGCCGAGCGGTTCTAGGCGGTACAGTCTGGAACCACGCAACCGCTACGGTCGCAGGTTCGAATCCTGCCTCGGGCATGGATGTGTGTGATGTCCTTAGGTTAGTTAGGTTTAAGTAGTTCTAAATTCTAGGGGACTGATGACCTTAGAAGTTAAGTCCCATAGTGCTTCAGAGCCATTTGAACCATTTTTTGATGTTTTTCGGCTTTCCCTGTATGCGGTATGAATCTTCCACAGAATGGCTCTTGAAACAACAAACACTTCGGCTACATCGCTTACAGAAGCACCCACTAATGGTTCAAATGGCTCTGAGCACTATGGGACTTAACTTCTGAGGTCATCAGTCCCCTAGAACTTAGAACTACTTAAACCTAACTAACCTAAGGACATCACACACATCCATGCCCGAGGCAGGATTCGAACCTGCGACCGTAGCGGTCGCGCGGTTCCAGACTTTAGCGCCTAGAACCGCTCGGCCACCTCGGCCGGCGCACCCACTAATGATTTTCAAAACTTTGCCCATGTTCTAATTCGTTTCGCTGCGACATAATGTCTCACAACCATACAGAACACTGTTATGACCACGACTGACAGTTTGCAACTTACAGGGTGACAATTACTGAACTACATGAAAAAAAGCGTAAATTAGCAACAAACTACGGCGTGCACACACTTCATTCTACATGTAGACATCACTACAGACATTCGGATTTAGGTTACGACATGTTCGATTCGCGCGCCATCCTTGGCGATGATGTGGCGCAAACGAATAGCGAAATTCTGCATCACCTGCTAAAGTATCGGGACATCGATGCTGTCGATGACCTCCTGAATGGCTGTTTTAAGCTCAGCAATGGTTTTGAGGTTATTGCTGCACAACTTGCCTTTAACATAGCCCCACAAAAAAAGGAGTCGCATGTGTTCAGATTCAGAGAGTATGGCGGCCTATCGAAGCCCATGCCAGTGGTCTCTGGGTATCCCAGAGCCAGAAAGCGGTCCCCAGAGTGCTCCTCCAGTACATCAAACACTCTTCTGCTTCGATTGGAGTGAGCTCCGTCTTGTATGAACCACGTCTTGTCGAAATCAGAGCCACTTTGGGTAATGGGGATGAAATCATCTCCTAAAGCCTTCACGTACCGTTCGGTGGTCACCTTTCCGTCAAGGAATATCGCACCGATTATTCCGTGACTGGAACTACCTAGAAACTCTCGCAAAGGTTGGAAAACGATGTTGGTGTTTCGGAATCACCAGGAGAAGTAATTTTTTCTTCGCATTTATTGTTCCTTCACATAATCAGAAACACTGACATTACTCGGATTATGCACCACATCTAGCATTGAACTATTACTACACTGATGCAACATATATCATCGAAATTAAACACGTTTTACCAACAAAATACGCTAAGTGAATTACATACCTATCCCTTACTGCGTGGTCAATCGAGCACTGTTCGTAGCGTTCCCTGACAATACTCAGCGATTAGCTGTTTTCTCTCTTAGCACAAATACCGCAAGCTGTTAATTCAATTATTTCCATTTACAACAACCAGTGTGTTATTTTAGTGCCCTCATAAGCTATCTGAGAGCCAACAAAGACTTGTGTATTGTGCCTAACGAAATACTAGAATCCTGGTGATGCGTGCTGTTGATTCGTTGACGTGTTTCCATAACGATATCAGAAACATCGGGAAACTTTGAGCGCTGCGTACAGCTGTGAGCTCGGAACCAAGCAATCTGAGTCTGGAAGATTTGAGCCGTTTGCGGCTGCATCGAAAGAAAATTCTACACTTTGAACTATGCTCTCCCTAGATTTCAATAGCGGATCCTTCCGTGTACATATACCACACAGATAAAACTGTGCTGCTTAAGTGTTTAAAAGCTTTAATTCTTCATCGATACGGACGATGTTATCTCAGAGGTACGCAGCTGAAAATTATTTTAGATTGTGTGGGTCGTAAACTTCCTCAGGCTGCAAGTGATTGATTGATTACTCATACAACTTACATGATCGACTTTGGAAGACATATTCAATCATCAGATGTAGCCTATGTGGGAAAGCAATCAGATCTGTATCGACTCAATGAAATAAGCCCGTTCATGGATAGCCAATAACCACTTTACCTAATAGTTAAATTTACGTATTTTAGTATTTTTGTTTTGTTTTGTTTTGTTTTACAACTCCTAAGAAACTGAATTTTGTCAGTGTGGTCGGTTCGGTCAACAATCAATTTGTGTTTCGTTTGAGTGAAGCAAAAACAAAGAAACGAAATGTTTTCGCATAACTTTACGTGACGTTATGCACGTGGCAAAGTGGCGAGACAGGTTATGTGTAGTTATCAGCTTTCCATACATGCTCATATTTCATTGGACAGTTTTAGATGTGACTGATTTCGCACATACATTTCATAACGAAAAGTATATCCCGAAGTTGATATTCATGTTGTTTGAATAATCAGTGTTAGTAAAGTGGTGCCTGAGGAAATTTGTTGTGATCTGGTACATAGTCAAGTGTTTAAAGGCTGATTATGTAGTTAGGTAGTTTCTTCATTCAATTAGATGTTCAGTTTTGTTGAAATCGGGGGTCTTTTTGACTGCGTATTAACCCAATAAGGGACCCGATGGCGCAACTTAGTTAACAGTCTGTTGTAACTGTTTCAATGTCAGCGTTTTGAGCGTTTTGTCGATTATTTTCGAGAGAAACGCTGGGTGCCATGTGCCGCGGCCCGCCGATGAAATCAATCAGAGGCAGCCGCAAAAGCCCGACGCGCCGCGGTCGTCCATCTTGGCGGCGAGCGTGTGGACGACGGGGGCGGGGCCCGCTGGCGCCTGCGCAGTCGCCGCCCCCTAGCAACAATGTGGACGACGTCACGATAAAAGGGCCGAGGCTGCACCTTACAAAGCCGCCACGTGACGTGATTTCAAAAATGGCGTACACGAATAGCTGGATAGCACCCGAAGCCACAGAAAACTAAGTTTTAGCACTGCGTAGGGCTTTACGACGTACAAAAGGAGATCATTTCCGTGCTTATATAGCCACTACCTCGCCATCTGTCAAAGTGAAGGCTGGATCGCGACATGTTTTCCTGCGGTTCGCGGCAGAATAATAAAGAAGAAAGATTGTTCCGCTTTACTGAAAACGCTTGAGGCATGCGCTTCGGTAAAAATGTTCACATTTGAAATCATAGTCGTTTATGCCTGCATTTAGGGGAACACATTCGCCGTCAGAACAAACAAAATAACAGTAGAATCAAATGGGGAGTTTTGGTAAAAGTGAATTTGCAATATTATTTAAGAAGTACCGGTACACGCTCTGTTATTTTTATTTTCGAAGCCTTTGAAAGAAACTTGGTGGTGAAGGATAACAGATGGAAACTATCTCTGTTTAGAAAAAAAAATGTAAAATTGCACAGTTTACTTTTACAGTTCACTCCTCTTTGTACAGTCATCGCCGGCCGGAGTGGCCGAGCGGTTCAAGGCGCTGTAGTCTGGAACCGCGCGACCGCTACGGTCGCAGGTTCGAATCCTGCCTCGGGAATGGTTGTGTGTGATGTCATTAGGTTAGTTAGGTTTAAGTAGTTCTAAGTTCTAGGGGACTGATGACCTCCGATGTTAAGTCCCATAGTGCTCAGAGCCATTTGAACCATTTTTGTACAGTCATAAAATTGTTAATTTTGTGTATTGTGTACCTCAGCTTTCAGGTTTGTAATAAACTTAATATTTGTACGGTCATAAACTTGTTAATACTGTATACTGTGTACCTTAGCTTTCAGGTTTGTAGTAAACGTAATATTATTTGAAATGAGCAGTAAAAAGCTATGATTTTTGACGGGAGAATGCTCATGAGAGGCTACCGGAAAATTGCCGATTTTCTTTGCCAGAACGTGTCCCAAACAAGTGTTACGCAAGTACGTGAGAAAGTCCAGCTCTTGTAACGCTACAAAAATGAATAATAAAGGACTTTAAAATTTATGTTATTTACCCAACTCGCAGAAGAGTTGAAATGTCCTTCAGGGAGTCGCAGTTTGAAGGTAACAGTTTGCTTTCCTTTATCCGCTTTTCCTTCTGACTAAAGACATCATCCTCATAGGCAGAAATACTAATTCATACTGCCGTTGCTTTGTCTCTTCCCTCTCTCCGGTAAAATTAGTGATGATTTTTCTGTTTTCTAATTTCGTAATCAACTAAAGAAGCATATATCCATTCACGTTTGATTGTCTTTTTTCCTGATGTATTTAAATCTTACGCTTCCTGGCACAAAGTATCTGTCCTTATGAAAATCTTCCCTACTTATAATAAAGGATAGAGCTCTTTCCATTTCTTCCTAGGGCTCGGTAAGAAATGGGTTTCACTTCCGCACGTACCTCTCGTAGTATTAACTTCTGTAAATACTTACAAGAGGACTTGCTGAAAAGTAATGCTTCGGAATTTTTTATCTGAAAACTCAAAACTTTTTGATAAGACAAACGTTATTAAATTTCTACATTTTGTTCTTCATAGCTACATATTTTCAGCCCTCCGCCGCTAGAGGGCTCTGGATTGCAGCGTAACATGGCGGTGTGTAACGTAACTATGTCGGTGGCTAAGAAACAGCGTGCTGTTGGGTTGGACAGCGAGGTCATCGGCCTCATCAGATTAGGGAAGGGCCATCCCGGCATTTTCCTGGAGCGATTTAGGGAAATCACGGTAAACCTAAATCAGGATGGCCGGACGCGGGATTGAACCGTCGTCTTCCCGAATGCGAGTCCAGTGTCAGCGTGCTGTAATCGAGTTCCGAATTCGAAGAGTTCGACCACACATGGAGCACCCTCTCTTTCAGCCTAACAATGCCAAACCATACAGGAGCGCTGTAACATCTGCATCAATCCGACGTCTTGGATTCACTATCATCGATCATCCTCCGTACAGCCGCGACTCGGTCCCATCAGATTTTCTCCTGTTTGCAAAATTTAAAGCACACCTTCGAGGACTTCACTTCGACAGTGATGAAGCGGTGCCAGCAGGGGTGAGATTGTCGCTCTGTTAACAAAGTCAAACATTCTACAGTGACGGTATCAACAAACTGGTCTCTCGCTGGGAGAAATATGTTCGTCACCGAGCCGATTGCTTTGGGAAATAAATATGTAGACATGATGAATAAAGATATAGAATGTTAATAATGTTTATTTTATTTAAAAAGCCATAAGAGATTTCGTATGAAAAATTCGGAGGTACTACTTTTCAGCACGCCCTCGTAATATAAGTAGCGAGTGTTTCTTACTGGTTTTCGAATGTTATCTTCACTATATGTGCATTTCCTTCCTTCCATACGCTTTTACTTTCATGAAACGTTCAACGAAGAACTTGTGTTCAGCATCGAACTGTGCCAAGGATGCAACTAAATGCAACTACTCTTACGTCGTCTCAGAAACCCCTCTCGGAGTAAAACTCTAAACTGGACCGAGCTTTGTTTGGAGCCTTGTCTTTTCGCGAGCTGTGTCCTTACCATATGAGCTATCCCGGCACGTATCATGACCATAGTCGAATGTTTAATCTATTAGAGCCTACTTCACGCTCTTTCAAGCTAATACTTAATTCTGAAAAGCAGGAGACCGGTCCGGGCAGAATTGAAAATGTGAGGTCGTGGGGCGTGGTGGCTCAGTCGGTAAGAGTATATCCCGCAAAATGTAAGGTTTGAATTAGAGTCCAGGTCCTGTATACAGTTTTAAGCTGCAAGGAAGATACAAAACATAGCAAACTCTACTATGAGCTAAAAGACATTAAACTGCTTGACAAAATAAATGAAGCGCCCAGAAGACATGGTCAGATGTCAACGTAACTTTGCACACTTACACACCATCGGCGGCATGTAAAGGATTAAGAGTTCCAGTTGCCTGTGTCAGGTACAACGTTCACCAGAGGATGGTACATAAGCGGTGTAGACAGC
This sequence comes from Schistocerca nitens, assembly GCF_023898315.1. Taxonomy (NCBI): domain Eukaryota; kingdom Metazoa; phylum Arthropoda; class Insecta; order Orthoptera; family Acrididae; genus Schistocerca; species Schistocerca nitens. The sequence continues at coordinate 390,619,632 of NC_064617.1, forward strand.
GTCAGATGTTAATCAGAAGCCGGCCGTTGTGGCCGAGCGGTTCTATGCGCTTCAGTCCGGAACCGCGCTGCTGCTACGGTCGCTGGTTCGAATCCTGCTTCGGGCATGGATGTGCGTGATGGCCTTAGGTTAGCTAGGTTTCAGTAGTTCTAAGTCTAGGGGACTGATGACCTCAGATGTTTAGTCCCATAGTGCTCAGAGCCATCTGAACCATTTGGTTGATCAGATGTTAAGTGACAACTGCGAGGAACACGGAGATATTGCGTACTCGTACGACACAGCGCTATAAGCATCTGACAGAGTTTGATAAGGGGCCTGACCGCGTGTCTCCATTTGGAGGCTGTTCTAATCATGCATTATCCGTATTTATGGGGCATTCGGATGTGACAGCGGCCCGATGTTGGACTGCCTGGGAAAGCGAGGGCAGGCATACTTGTCGTCAAGGTTCTGTTTGACCACGTCTGACCACTAGAAGGAGGACTGCCGTATTGTGCATCAAGCATATCGTAACCCCTTCATATCCGGCCAATCGCCCGAGAACTCCCTCCAACATTCCGTCTCATCCTGTACCACTGATCTGAGAGTAGAAGCAGCTGTATCTGGGAGCTACTTCCGACGCATAGGCTGCTGTTACCACCACAATAAAGAAGGCCGCTTTTGCAGTGGTGCAGTGATTGGGAAGCATGCCCTGCTGAAGAGTTGCATCGCGTTGTTTCCAGGGATAAATCGTGGTCCTGCACTAACCCAGACGGCCATCGTAGAAGAGGGTGTGGGACCTGGAGAGAGCTCCCATTCTTACACTGTTTTGGAGAGGCATAGCGCTGTTAACTCCGGGCGTTCTGGTGTAGGTCACGGCTGGGAGATACTGAGGAAACTCTGACGGTGCAACGGTACGTTTCGGACATCCTATGTCCTCATTAATTGTCTCTCATGCGTCAGTTCGTGGTGTCTTTTTTCAAGAGGACAATGCTAGTCCAAACATAGCACGTGCCTCTATGAACTGTGTGCTTCATTCTGAGGTACTCATGTGACCATCAACAGCCGTCCACGATAAAATATGAGTGGGACCACGAACAGAAAGAACACACATCTACCTATACTAAGGTAGATTCTTCAAGATTCGTCTGAATCACACCAGGCGGCTGTTGGTATAGATAATTTAGTATCAATATGTCTGATTTAATTCCCAGGACTTGCCCAGTGCGTGTGTCCTGTCTGAAGATGGCACAGTAAAATCTACAGACACTTCAACATGGCCCCGAGACTCTGTTGGTCCATTATGGACAGGGGACATCGGCTGGTTAAGTAATTGTCAGTATTAATTAAATTCACCAACAACCGTGTAACTTAAGATGTTATTTTATTTTATTTTATTTTGAAACCTACCAGCTTCAGCATTTCATTATGCCATGGCAACTTGTCATCAACTCTTTGAATGAAGCACTAGTGAAACGATTGAATTCACGACATCCAATGATTTAGAGCCGTATATCACATTTTAGTTCGTTGGGAGAGGCGCATATAGGGCCTGAAGATGGCATAATGAAATGCTGAAACTGGTAGCATTCAAAATAAAGTAAAATAACATATTAAGTCACACGGCGGTTGGTGAATTTCATTGACATTGACGATTGATCCCGAGGCTTGTCTGTGTTATAAAATACAGACTTCATGCTAACAGCGTGTCTATATTTGTCTTCCTACATAGGGAAAAACGATCATTATAATAAAATAAGGGAAATCATTCATTTTTTTCCGCGCGCTGTGCGAGATTTGAATAAGAGAGAGTTAGTGTGAAAGTGGTTCGATGAACCCTCTGCCGGGCATTTAAATGTCATTTTCAGAGTATCTATGTAGATGTAGATCCCTGGGACCCATACTGATTCAGCAAATACAAAATCGAAAAAATTTATGTGAAAAGGTGTGAACGTTAAGAGTGCAAGTGGAATTCCGCTGTTCAACACGGAGGATGTAGCAGATGGATGGAAAGAGTACTCTGAAGGACTCTACGAGAGGTAGACAGTGCCCGATTACGTGACTGAGGAAGAACTGGGAGTCGATATACAAGTTATTCAGGATCCTGTGTTAACATCAGAGGTTAATAGAGCTTTGGAAGGCTTATCGTCAAATAAGGCGAATGGCATATATAACATTCCTTCGGAATCTATAAAATCATTGGTGGTTTTGGGAACCAACGATTATTCAAGATGGTGTATAGAATCTATGGGTCCGGAGACTTACCAAGAAATTCGAAAAAATGTCAACACAATCCCGAAGATTGCAAATGCAGTTAAGTGGGGAAATTATCGGACATACAGCTTCACATTTAATGTTTCCTAGTTACTGATAAGAATAATAAATATATGAATGGGATAGAAAATTGAGGATTTATTAGACAACGATCAGCTCGGCTTTAGGGATGGTAAAGGTGGTAGAGAGGCAGTTCTGGTATTGCGGTTGGTAATGGAAGCAGGAATTAAGATAAATGAAGATTCCTAGGATTTGTCAACCTAGAACAAGAGTTCGATGACATAAAATGGTGCCAGACGTTCGAAATTCTCAGGGAAATAGGTGTAAACTATAGGGGAAGACGGTTAATATACACTATGACAAGAATTAAGAGAGAAAATAAGAACGCAACACCAAGAACGAAATGTTCGGATTAAATAGGGTATAAAATAGAGCTGTAGACTTTGGTCACTATTGTTCCATCTGTATAATGAAGAAGCAGTGACGAAAATACACAAACATTCAGGAGCGGGATTACGATTCATGTTGAAAGGATATAAATGATGAGATTCACTAATGACATTGCTATCTTCCGTGCAAGTGAGAATGAAATGCAGGAGCTGTTGAATGGAATGAAAATTTTAATGACCACTCACTATGGATTGAGAGTACACCGAAAAAAGACGTAAGCAACGAGGAGCAACAGAAATGAGATTGGCGATAAGTAGCATCAAGATTGGTGGTCAGGAAGTACATGAAATGAAGGAATTCTGCTACATTGTAAGCAAAATTAAGCATGAAAAACGAAACAAGGAAAACATAAGAAACAGACTAGCGCAGGAAAACTAGGCGTTACTGACCACAGGAAAAGTACATGTATCAAACACAGACCTCAATTTTAGGAATAAATTTCTGAGGGTGATCATTTGGAGAACAGAACTGTTTAGTAGTGAATCATGTACTACAGGAAAACCAGGAAAGAAGAGAATCGAAGCGTTTGAGATGCGGTACTATACAAGGATGTTTGAAATTAGGTGACTTGGGAAGAAATTACGAGGTTCTCTCTCCGCAGATTCAGCGAGGAGAGGAACAGGTGGGAAAGATTGATAAGAAGGATAGAATGATGGGACACGTGTTAAGACATCAAAAATTGACTTCCATGTTACTTGACGCAGCTGTAGAGGACAAAAAATTGGAAGAGATGACAGGAATTGGAATACAATCAACGAATAATTGAGGACGTTGAGTGCAAGTGCTACTCTGAGGTGAAGAGGTCGGTGCAGCAGAGGGATTCGTGACAGACAACTCAGAAGACTGACGATAAAAAAAATGGTCATAAACTTCCGCATTTTAGTGTGACTCTTATAGTCGCATAGTTTTCACAAACACGAATGTGCTTTGCTCTGTGTACTGTGTAGAGGTATAAGATGTATGGTGGTCAAAATAATTGGAGGAGTTTTAACGAAGCGCACGATGTGACCTCGGCAGCAGCAGTCATCGTCCTATATTTAGATCTAAATATTGCCTAATGCAGCTGAAAGTGGCAATTACAGTTAAATAGAAAAAAAACAACCTTGATCTGGGCTGTTTGGTTCACATAGCTGTAGGGACAGCTAACGCCTCATGCAGCGTGATGTGGTTGGACCAGCTTGAAGCACAACCACTCAGTAGCAACGTAGGATGAAAACAGCCGTTCTGCTAACTTTTTCACATCAGTAAGACATGTGACAAGTGTGTGGTTCGTTACTTAAGTACTGGAATTCCAGGAGTCGATATTCGCGTTGTTCAAGAAGACATGGTGCAGTGCCTCAACAATGCGATTTCCGGATTCCCGAAGTCTGTGGCACAGTGAGTCACTGTAATGAAATTGGTTTGGCGGGCGTATCGTGAAGCAGTAAGTGCCATAGTAGTGTTTTGTAGCGCGAGTTCCTCACTCTGAACTTAAATTCAAAGAACGAATTTGATGGAATTCGGCTGTCTATTGAGTAATTATAATCATGTCCGACCGTTATCCTCTTCCTCACACCTAATTGTAATAGATTCCAGAATGTATCTCACCAGTACCGAGCTTTGTAAACGACATCGGGACGCAGAATTCAATCACAGCTGCCTGTGTGAAAGTGGCCCACTGTCCATCTCATCAGAAACGAGGCACTATAGTGTTTCCGACCTTGGACTTAAAATCTTAGTTGATGGAGGCAGATCGGATGTAGCCGGGTGTTGTTTTCGAACCGTATTTTAGCATTATATCTCATTGTTGTGGTGATGGGTTGACAGCGCGTGCATGAATCAGCATTGACGGTGGAACGAATCCCTGTGTCGTCCGAAATGGTGTTTTGACGACTCCAAGTTTCAGCGATGAATTCCTACATCACTTTGTACCGCATACTGAGCTCTTGGTGATTCACTGCTTCGATGTGTACATTACATAATCGTATCTTTCGAATGTTATCCCCAGCATGTTTCATAGGTTTCATAACCATAGCCCACAGGGAATCCGCTTCACAGATATATTTCAAAAAATGGTTCAAATGGCTCTGAGCACTATGGGACTTAACATCTGTGGTCATCAGTCCCCTAGAACTTAGAACTAATTAAACCTAACTAACCTAAGGACATCACACACATCCATGCCCGAGGCAGGATTCGAACCTGCGACCGTAGCAGTCACGCGGTTCCGGACTGAGCGCCTAGAACCGCGAGACCACCGCGGCCGGCAGATATATTTCACCTAGATCAGTATACTCTCAACTCTTCCTATGCTGGACATTAATTTTCTTGTGGAATGACGAAAAATCCCTCAGCAACACATCAGTAACTTGCATCTGCAATATACATATTCATTGTTTTGGATTTCGGTTTGACTACACATCCAGTATGAGGGGCAATACTTTGCCTCCTTCAGAAGTTTTCAAAGGTTGTCCTGTCATTTCTTGAGTCATGTGGGTAAGATTCACCGAGTGTCACCATTCTACATTATACTGTACTTACATGTGAGTTAATGCCTTAATTTATACAATTGTGCTAATTCGAATTATCTGAAGTTTTCAAGAAGAAGTTTAAACGTTCTTTTACCTGTTTTTTCCACAGTGAGGATGCTGTCTGACATAACATCGTGACGGTGTGCCGTACTCTTTAGATCCAAATCCGACGGTTCCTTTCTCTCCCAAGTACCGGTTTGTGTACGTCCATCTACATCCGTCACCCAGGAGGCAGCAGCTACTTGGACTGTGAACAGAGATTACCATTATTTACCCACAAAGATATAAAGAATATGGCTCTGAGCACTATGGGACTCAACTGCTGTGGTCATAAGTCCCCTAGAACTTAGAACTACTTAAACCTAACTAACCTAAGGACAGCACACAACACCCAGCCATCACGAGGCAGAGAAAATCCCTGACCCCGCCGGGAATCGAACCCGGGAACCCGGGCGTGGGAAGCGAGAACGCTACCGCACGACCACGAGATGCGGGCTATAAAGAATATGCGATAATTATTCTTGCAGAAGGCCACAGCAAGACTTTTTGTTATATCAGTCCACTGGTGAGTAAAACTTAAGTGTGAAAGTAACTTTCATTAGATGTGTCACTTCCAAGTAACAAAAGTCGGTGAAACTAGGACTGTATAGGATGTTCGGAAAGCCGGCCGCGGTGGTCTCGCGGTTCTAGGCGCGCAGTCCGGAACCGTGCGACTGCTACGGTCGCAGGTTCGAATCCTGCCTCGGGCATGGATGTGTGTGATGTCCTTAGGTTAGTTAGGTTTAAGTAGTTCTGAGTTCTAGGGGACTACTGACCACAGCAGTTGAGTCCCATAGTGCTCAGAGCCATTTGAACCATTTTGATGTTCGGAAATTCCCGTTGCAAACTTCTAGGACCTGAAGAGGGATGTGAGTACATAATATTTTGAATAGGACCCCATTCCGCAAACGTACCGTTTCCGTGCTATGACAATTTAGATTAAGATATTTGACTCATCTACTTCTGCTTGAAGAAATGAATTAGGCGTGACGCAGTACAATTATTAGGTAAAAATTCGAAAGGAAACATAACGAAACATCCGTTTATGACTTAAGCACATTGTTTTGTATTGGCATTTAAAACACTGCGTGTTTACATTATACTAAAACAGAAAAGAGCCCACCATACCGTACGTGTAGATCAGAACTGATGCATTACAACAGCGGTTCCACGTGGCGACTACCGACGTTGCTACAGACATTGTACCTACGAAGCACATTCTGGTACACACCCTACAGCTCCCCTGGTGTCTGTTCAGTTTCTAGTGCAGCGGCCAGAACTCGTGTCAGCAGATCCTCCTCTGTCTCTACAGGAATCTCGTAAATCTCGCAGCAAGGCAGACGTTAAGTGACATCAGGTGACCGTCTGACGTAGTACACGTCATCCTGTGTTCCCTATTTCGTACCAGAACAAACAACTATGAGACTTTTCTCTTTCTCTCAGCAGACATGGACGTGTTACACATCTGAACTGAAATCGTGGTTGAAAGGAAATAGTACATTTCCGGACAAGGTTTCCCGTTCGAAATATTATGTACGATCTCCCCTCTGCAAGTCCTAGAAGTTTGTAGCGGGAATTTCCAGAGATCCTGTACATGGAAAGAACTGCTACACTAGAGGAGTTAACTGAAAGAAATACTCAATGAGATAACGGAAATGTTACGCTGAAGTCACCGACAAGTAGCTCCTCAATTTGCCTCACAAGGGCTGAGTGCACGCCGCTTGCCAACTACGCTCGGCAGACCGCACGGTCACTCGTCCAGGTGGCAGCCGAATACGACAACATTTAACGTCGATGATCTGAGGGAACAAATGTTCCCACTGCGGCAGGACCGTTGGCGGTCGTTAAAAATAGCGCGACACGATTCTTAATAGCGTGCGCTATCTCCACGGATAGCAGTGCATGCCCTGCAGCGTGCTTCCCTGCTGGCCACAAGGTTTTTAAGGAGTTCTTATGGTAGGGCGTTTCAATCCTCCACCAGCGCGGCTGTAAGCTGCTGTATGGTCGTTAGTGCAAGTGGTTGAGCTGCAGTACCCTCCTTGAATCCCTTTTCTAACATTTAGGTCGAAGAAGGATAGGAAATAACCAATTTATCTTGTGGATTTCGTAAGTCATGTAGGCGAGTGTTGGACTAACTTCAAGTCTGAATCGCAGTTATTCGATAATGCGTAAGATAATCAGCTGACACAATGAAATAAACCTATGTCCAGGCCCTGTAGTAGGACAGTATGCAAAATAGAGTATCAGTTTAGGCGAAACTACCACGGGTTGCTCCCATTAGTCTTCACTGTTTCTAGAGAGCTTCTTTGTTATTAATAATCAATGAAAATGGAAATGAGCGATTGGCGTCATTGGCCGGGAGGCTCCTTGCGGGGCTGGTCCGGCCGCCTTGGTGCAGGTCTTATTACATTCGACGCCACATTGGGCGACGTGCGCGCCGGATGTGGATGAAATGATGATGAAGACAACACAATACCCAGTCCCTGAGAGGAGAAAATCCCCGTCCCACCCGGGAATCGAACCCGCGCCCGTAGGACGGCAATCCGTCACGCTGACCACTCAGCTTTTTTTTTTTTCCTTCGTTGTTCGTTGCGTTTGGTCTGGGCGGACGTCACATAACATCCGTTCAAGTTGATCGTTGACTCCTTTACTCAGTTTTTTTATTACAGAGGGTCACCGCCGCTCTGACCAAACACCCTGAGCTACCGTGCCGGCAATAATGATATCGGGGTGGTTTTCTTTTTTTCTTTTTTGGTTGATTTCATTTTGTTCTATATTGTTCGTGAAATTTGTTCGGGGCGGACGTCCGATGACACTTATTTATCGGGGCGGACATTAATAATCAATAAAAGAAATTAATAGATAGTTGACAGTCTGGTGGAAACACAAGGGGAAGACTGGCTGCCGGCCGGTGTGGCCGAGAGGTTCTAGGCTCTTCGGTCTGGAACCGCGCAGGTTCGAATCCTGCCTCGGGCATGGATGTGTATGATGTCCTTAGGTTAGTTAGGTTTAAGTAGTTCTAAGTTCTAGGGGACTGATGACATCAAATGTTAAGTCCCATAGCGCTCAGAGCCATTTTTTTAAGACTAAGCTACTGCATGGATTTCCATACTAACGAGTTGTTTGAACTTAAGTACAGCCTCAGTTTCTTTGTGTGCAAAACCACCGCTGTTTCATAGTATAGTTCGAGCAGTATCGGTGAAGAATGAGTACGAAAACTATAGTAAATGTAGCGATCTTCATCTGTCAGATGAAGTGGCGAGCACTGTTACCATGAAACACCAATTTCTCCTCAAGCGAAGTCACTGTGCTCCATCTAGAAATCATGGGAACAGCGGAATACTTTGATATTACTCTAATAGTTCCATGCTTTTCTACAGGAATCAGTCAGCCGAGAATTTGAGGTAGTTTGGTCACTTTCCTTTAGGAAAATCTTTTTTCGCGGAACAAATGGAAAAAGACTCTTTCCTATTATTTTTGTTGTTATCAGTAGCCTTTGCTTTATACTGTTTGTCCTTATTTTATTCGTAATAGTTCTACTCCAAATATCGAACGTTTGAAGCTTGCGCTGGACTCTTCCTGTAAATATATGTTTTATTGACGTTATTTTTACCGTGCTGTTGCATTGATAGCACGTATTTTATTTCAGATTCTCATCGTTTGTTGATCCCTCTCAGATGCATTTTGGTTTCATTTCAACGTTGTTGCGGATAATACTGGCGTGGTTTGTCTGAGATACTTGCATGTTAATCAGCTGAATAACCAATCTTCATTAAAGGGGTTACAGTCAACGCACCCCAGTTGAGTCTCACCTTTTGGAAAATCTGCCTGCTGCATCGCACCTCCTACTGAATGTGTGTTGCATACGGGAATACATAAGAATGTCAATTTTATGAAAATATCGCTACATCTATGATTGGTCGTCTACTGAATGTCTGTACCAAATATGAGTCGTAATGTGACGATCGCCGCAATTCCTTTGAGACAAGAGTTTTCTGTAGGCGATCCGTAGTCCCCGTCTCCAACTTGCGAAAAATCCGTAGTTTTTTCATGTGAGTGCAGTTTCTTTTGTTTTAGTTGTTATGAATTTTTCTAATAATGAAAGGAGGCGTACTCTACTACAGGGAAATTGTCTACTTCTCTCAAACAATATCAAGGTCTGTCAAACTTAAAGCCCTTGCTCAATAGATGGATCAGCATCAGTAGTAAATCACGCATCCGCTCCACAAGGCAGTTGTTGGTTGTTTTTTGGGGAAGGAGACCAGACAGCGAGGTCATCGATCTCTTCGGATTAGAGAAGGACGGGGAAGGAAGTCGGCCGTGCCCTTTGAAAGGAACCATCCCGGCATTTGCCTGGAGCGATTTAGGGAAATCACGGAAAACCTAAATCAGGATGGCCGGACGCGGGATTGAACCGTCGTCCTCCCGAATGCGAGTCCAGTGTCTAACCACTACGCCACCTCACTCGGTCACAAGGCAGTGTGGGGAAGTTCGGTATTCAGCTGATTACATAGGAGCCCGGTCATCTCTACTCTTCTTGTCGGCCAAATTTCTCGCTATGAAAACTTCTTCCACTGTCAGATATTGAACCGGATAACGACGGAAAGACACTGTTGATAACACATTAAACTCGCACTCGGGACGAACCAGTCTGAAGTCCCCGACCGGCCCTCCAGAATTGGATTGTCTGTAGTTTCTATAAATCAGTTAGGACGAATATCAACACGGTTCCTTTAAAGTAGCCACGCCCAATTACCTCCCCCATCCTTCTCCAGCCTCATCTCGTGCTTCATCCCAAACAACCCCGTCGTCTACAGGACTTTAAACCGTGCTCCAATCAGCAAGATGGGCGTCACCATGTGAACCTCTACAGTACCGGAAGTCATCAGCTGTGTTAATAAAGGAAACATCCGGGAAGCAAATCTTAGGGCAGAAGCTGCCGTCGGTAAGAGAAGTCAATAATCTGCAAGTGACTTCCATGAATTTTACTGAAGGAGCTGCTGCGCCCTCGACTGTTCAAAACTGAAACCCCGACTCCACCTAGGTGACAGAACAACGAGTGCGCATTAGGAGTCGCGTACTGAAGACACGCCTCTCGAGAAAATGACTTTGCCATGATTGGAGACAAGCCAAAACAAAGAAGTTGCTGAAGCAGAAAAAGAAGGGGGCATGACTCGACTTCCTAATTGATTACGTCAGGATATCCTCCAACATGGTCATACGGCGTAAGTTAAAAAGGTTGTATCGCCCGTCTGACAAGGGCAGCGCCCTCCTTAGACTGCCAATTACTATTGTGAAAAAACAGTCTGCTGGAACGGCTACTTGCTGGCTTCGTCTATCACCGTTCAAATGAGACAACGAGACAGTTTAAAATGTACCATCCGCGATCGAAGAACTGAAGCAAGCAGTACTGCATAGCAGACAGCATACATTACCCTGTGATGCTGCAATTGCCACCGCTTCTACGGAATCGCCTCTGTACTTTTTACTAAACATTACGAAACGGTATAAATGATGTTTTCGGCAGTAAAACAGTAAATTGGAAATATAGGAAAGTCTTTTTTTTTGCATAGTAGAGTGTAGATGTGAATACAACGACCTGTATACGGAAATAGCTCTTGGGTATTGTGAAGACTTCTGCACAAGCGATAAGTACACTTCTAACATCACCAACACCCGGTGACGGTGACGAGGACATATAAATGCCTACTGTAGTTCTTTCTTGTGACAATACATACTTACCGCTTACTGCAGATGTAAGTTTCAGCCTGCTTTGTTAATTGATTGCAACAGATGCCCTGGGACGCATCAGTGATCATCGAAATATCTCTAGTCAAGAAACTGCTGATGCATCTTTTAGCCTGCTTTGGAAATAAGGTCCCACAAGGGCTTTCTGCCAGATCACGGTCACCAGAAGGAAAAATAACCAGGCAAATAAGAATACTCCAGGCATCATCTTGCCTCTGTTCCTCTGAATCACATGGATCCAGGGTCCAATAAGAGTTCTCAGTGCAGATAAACATTTAGAGCGTCATCAAAATCTGCCTGCTTATGCAAAGGGTGAAACAGAGAAGATCCAAAGCAGAGAAGCACGTTCCATTACAGGTTCATCACAGTGTAATCCATTGTTGGAGTTCCGAGAGCGTACGTTCCTACAAGAGTCAACCAATATTGCTTCCTACTTATATCTTGCGACAAGACCACCAAGATAAAATCAGAGAATCGAGTCACACAGATGCTTACAAGCAATCGCTCTTCCCGCGAATCATACGCGATTGTAACAGGAAAAGGGGGCAGTGAGGCGTGCATAAAGTTCTCTGCGCGATAAACCTAAAAGTTGCTTGTGGATTATAGACTCAGATGTAGGCGAGGTCCTGAGTGATCTACAGTTATTCAGGGTGATACCGAGGGGCTAATTAATTTTGCATATCGCATACAAGCCTGAAAGAGATACGGACTGATATACACAGAGGTGTCAAAAGTCATGGGACAGCGATATGGCTGTAGTGTCACGTACAAAACGTATAGAAGGGCAGTGCTGTGGCGAAGCTGCCATTTGTACTTGGTTCAAATGGCTCTGAGCACTATGGGACTTAACATCGGTGGTCATCAGTCCCCTAGAACTTAGCACTACTTAAACCTAACTAACCTAAGGACATCACACACACCACTAAGCTTGCACAGCACAGTGCACACGCTGACGATGGTGCGGTAAGAATTTCCACCCAGTGTATTCGTATCTCATACTCTATGTGATCAAAAGCATCCGGACACCAAAAACAAACGTTTTTCATAATAGGTGCATTGTACTTCCACCTACTGTCAGGTACTTCAGCGACTTCAGTAGTCATAAGACATCACGAGAGAGCAGAATGGTGCGCTCCGCGGAACTCACGGACTTCGAACGTGGTCAGGTGAATGGATGTCACTTGTGTCATACGTCTGTACGCCGTGAGATTTTTACACTCTTAAACATTCCTAGGTCCACCGTTTCCGATGTGATAGTGAAGTGGAAACGTGACGGGACACGTGCAGTACAAAAGCGTACAGGCTGACCCCGTCTGTTGACTGACAGATACCGCCGACAGTTGAAGAGGGTTGTAATGTGTAATAGGCAGACATCTATCCAGGCCACCACACAGGAATTCCAAACTGCATCAGGATTCAACGGTTTTCATGGTCGAGCAGCTGGTCATAAGCCACACATCATGCCGGTAAATGCCAAACGACGCCTCGCTTCGTGTAAGGAGCGTAAACATTTGACGATTGGACAGTGAAAAAACATTGTGTGGAGTGACGAATCATAGTACACAATGTGGCGATCCGATAGTAGGGTGTGGGTACGGAGAATGCCCGGTGAACGTCATCTACCAGCGTGTATAGTGCCAATAGTGAACTTCAGAGGCGGTGGTGTTAAGGTGTGGTCGTGTTTATCATGGAGGGGGCTTGCAACCTTTGTTGTTTTGCGTGGCACTATCACAGCACAGGCGTACATTGAAGTTTTGAGCAACTTCTTGCTACTCACTGTTGATGAGCAATTCGGGAATGGCGATTGCATCTTTCAACACGATCGAGCACCTGCTCATAGTGCACGGCCTTTGGCCGAGTGTTTACACGACAGTAACATCCCTGTAATGGACTGGGCTGCACAGAGTCCTGACCTGAATCCTACAGAATACCTTTGGGATGTTTCGAACGCCGAATTCGTGCCAGTCCTCACCGACCGCCACGATACCTCTCCTCAGTGCAGCACTCCGTGAAGAGTGGTCTGCCATTCCCCATGAAACCTTCAAGCACATGATTGAACGTATGTATGCGAGAGTGGAAGGTGTCATCAAGGCTAAGGTTGGGCCAACACCATATTGAATTCCAGGATTACCGATGAAGGGCGCCACGAACTTGTAAGTCGTTTTCATCCAGGTGTCCTGATACTTTTGATCACATAGTTTATCTCTCTCCTGGTCAATAACTATACCTCCAGTATGTTACTTCTGATGGTTTCTCATGTTCCACTAGTTACGTGTCTCTAGGTGTTGGAAAATCTCACATTTCTTAATCAACTGTTTTCTTTTGTTACTTGTAATTTACTGCGGAGGACTGACTTTTTGACGAGCAATCGAAAACTGTTGACTGATGTCGTCCCATGCTGCAACCAGGTTACCTCAACACACAAATGTGCTTTTCAAGGTGCAATATGTAATTACTCCAACCATTTTTGTTTGTGTTTACTGGTTTGTGACCCTCCCACTCTATTCTTTTACAGTAATCAGTCTGGGGGAAACACCTGCCTTTAGGTCGCCATCCAATGCAGCCACAGTCAGAGGACAGAATATCTGCAAGGAAGTTTTCTTTTACCTGCTGATACGGAAATATTTAGATAAAAAAATGGCTCTGAGCACTATGGGACTTAACTTCTGAGGTCATCAGTCCCCTAGAACTTAGAACTACTTAAACCTAACTAACCTAAGGACATCACACACATCCATGCCCGAGGCAGGATTCGAACCTGCGACCGTAGCGGTCGCGCGTTTCCAGACTGTAGCGCCTAGAACCACTCGGCCACTACGGCTAATTAATTGTAATTAATCTCTTCGTTATCATATTCTTTACATCCACTACTGGTGTGAGCAGTCACAGGACCCAGAGGGCTGGCGACCTTTCGCGTGTTTCAAATGTCGCGCACGACGTTGAGAACTGATTCGTGACTGATTTTTACTTTTTCCTCCGTCTCGATTCTTCACACAGTGATGATCTGCAACTATATTCTCCTCCATTCAGACATGTCTGACCCCTTGGAAGTGTCCGCACTACCTGACCACTGTGTCGTATGGTGGTGCAATGTTGCCATACTTTTCCACTATCTCAGCACTGTTGCAGCGTCGTTCCCCATCAAGTTCTGACTTTATTGCCACAATGAGACGTTAGCGTCACGTATTGCTATGTGATATTAATTCATTTTATGATGCTATTTCACAATTATTTCAATGAGTATACTGGAGCGGCGTGCTTGGAAAGGCAGCCTTGTGCTCGACACTCTGGAATAGTGTGATGCCGGAAACGTGTCCGTGGCCTTTCTTGTCGGCAGAAGGCAGTTTGTGAATCTCATCAAGTCAAGAGGTCCTCCTCTGGGTAAATGGGTCGTTTTGTGGAAATCGAGAATCGACCTGTTCCATGGCTATTGAATATCGAAAAATGTGTGAAATCTTATGGGACTTAACTGCTAAGGTCATCAGTCCCTAAGCTTAAACACTACTTAACCTAAATTATCCTAAGGACAAACACACACACCCATGCCCGAGGGAGGACCCGAACCTCCGCCAGGATCAGCCGCACAGTCCATGACTGCAGCGCCGAAGACCGCTCGGCTAATCCTGCACGGCTATTGAATATCAGGCAGGCCCCTGTACACTCTGTGGTCGATGAATACCCTAGCAACCCACATCTTCCAGGGCATAACTGAGTTCATTTTGGTCTTTCTTGCCACGGTACTTTCCGACCAGTGTGGTGGAGCTGTAAGTAGGCTGTTTAGGTTTTTATGTTGGTAACGTCACCAGCGCTCTGTATGAAAATCACTGGCTGTGCTGTGTGCAGTCTGTGGCTGGTTGGCATTGTTGGAATATTCGCTATTGTAGTGTTGGGCAGCTGGATGTGAACAGCGCATAGCGTTGCGTAGTTGGAAGTGAGCCGCCAGCAATGGTGGATGTGGGGAGAGAGATGGCAGAATTTTGAGAGCGGACGATCTGGACGTGTGTCCATCAGAAAGAGTAAATTTGTAATACTTGATAACATGAACTGATATATATATATATTCTCTATCAAAATCTTTCATTTGCTAACTATGCCTATCAGTGCCTTCAGTAGCTAGAATCTTTTATTTAGCTGGCAGTATTGGCGCTCGCTGTATTGCAGTAGTTCGAGTAATGAAGATTTTTGTGAAGTAAGTGATTCATGAAAGGTATAGGTTATTGTTAGTCAGGGCCATTCTTTTGTAGGGATTATTGAAAGTCAGATTGCGTTGCGCTAAAAATATTGTGTGTTAGTTTAGTGATGATCAGAATAAGTAAAGAGAGAAATGTCTGAGTACGTTCAGTTTTGCTCAGCTGTTTGAAAATCAAATAACGTAAGAGGATTATCAGCACAGTCATTCATAAATTATTCTAAGGGGATGTTTCAGAGCTAGTTGCGATTTCTGTAAAAATTTAGTTCAACTAGCAGAATTGTATCACTTTGGTCAGTGTTCTTCAACCTAGTACCAACATTGTGTTTAAAAATGTGCTTATTGTATGAAAAAAAGAGGAAAGTTATGTGTGCTTTCCACTGATTTTTTATGAATTTAGCAACAATTTTCTCCCGTGAAATTGGCAACAGTGTAGAGTCGTCCTAACCACGCAGAGGTTTTTTGAAAGTAAAGGGTTGAGAATGTTGTGAACTTAGATTCTGGGTATTCAGCTCTAGGCCGTGGCAGAGAGGGGGTCAAGTTCAGCCGCTGTCTGATGTAGATCGGCGCACCCTAGCTGTTTTTGGAAGTGTAAATGTCGTAGTTGTGGCAGTGAGATCCATATTATGTGGAGCTCGTTACTTGCTCAATTTGTCACGCAAGTCGTGTTGCTTAGTTTGGTTACAATTTGTGGCTTCTCATTGTAACGTTAACTTCGGTTTCGTGAGCTGCGCAAATAAGCGTATCTTGTTGCGCTTACTCATACAGTTTTCCATTTTTTTTTGTCCCTAGTTTGACCTGAAGTCTAGAGCATTTTGCTCTTTGTTAATTTCATTGTGATTCAAGTTAATCATCAGGGCAAATAAATAACTGTTAGTCTCAGTCTTGACTTAGATTTCAAGGCTCTTTAAAATATCCTACAACCTTTCCTGGTTAGGCGATCCTTTAAAAATAAATGTAACCTGTCGTATACTTAACCCCTTGAGTCCCAACAATATGAAAACAAATGTGATATTAAAAATTTTCACAAAATTGACCTTTATCATCTGAGAAAGCAACGAATACAAGAAGAAATTGTTTTAAGGAGGTGGTTTCGCTTTGGAATACACTTTTAAAATTTTTCATAAAATTAACATTTATTATCATAGCAACGCTTAAAAGAATTAATTGGAGAAAGTAAACAATCAACTGTGTTAAGCAGGTTGTTTCTCTTTGAACCACAAGGATGAGCAGTTTACAACGACGCAGCATTTCATGTGATTTATTTCACAGCATATTCACATTCTTCCTAGACACAAAGCCACATCTCGAAAAGTTCCTTGAAAATGTCTAAAACAGTTTATAGTCCTAAACAATAAGCAAAAATTGAACTAAAATTTAATAAATTTTGTATAAAAAGTACATACCGCCCCAGTGGCTTCATATCGAAACCACCCACAAAATCAGTAGAACAAATCAGATTTACGTTACAAGAAGGTCAGATATAATTGTATTCACTGTCAATGATATCCTCAATATTGCCCCCATAAAAACCGTATGTCACGATCTCCAACAATCACATAGCACAATCTTCGCGACGGCTGTTGTTTTGATCTCTATAAGTGACTACTACACTGCTCTACGTACATTTGTAGGAGTTCCTTGGTGTACCGCTGGTTCAGGTTCAACTGGTTCACTTCACTATGTCGACGTTGTCTTTGTGCTCCAAGGATAACTGACCCATTACTTTACGAAAGCAACGAGTATTGCATTCGCTCGTCTTGCATGAGTACGATTTAGTTTTACTTGTTGACCTGTGACAGCAATGAGCTTTCCGTTCGTCTTGTATTACTACAAAGGGTTAGAGCTTTCAAAATGCAGACTAGGAATTACTGCACGATACTCCACTCTATCAATGGTCTGCGCCATTTTATTTTGGCTCCACTAATCGCGTACTACGACACTGTGGCCCGGGAATTTCAGAGTGTACGGGGACTGCAGACATTTACCATCAAACAAACAAACAAAACATAACTTTATTTTCTCGAGGTGCTAATTAGAACTTTATAACTACCTCCAGTATATTTGTAGCTCAGAGGTTCCCGTGGTTTCTCCTCTTCTCGTAACGTTGGTATGTTGTAGACTTGCAGCTGAAGGAGAAGCGGCTGCGGAACGTGAGTGACTCATGGAACAGGAAGCTGGCGGCGCTGTAGGCAAAGTTAACGCCTTCGGGAGACAATTCGCTGCCGTTAATTGCCAGCGCGGACTAATTACGGAGCGTTTACTACAGCGCGCGGTGGGCGGGATTCCTCCTCCACAACCGTTCTCTCGTTTCTCACCCGTCGCAGTCATTCGCTTCCCACTCAAGATTGCTGTTAGTACAGAGCGACGTAGCTTGCTGGTTCTGGCGCTGGGTCTACAATCGCATCGAATAGAGGTCAGATCTCTTTCTGGTCATCGTGATATTTGTTCCGTGTCGGTCCCCTGAATTCCTTACTCGTAGTGTCGGAATAATTTCGCTGACACGGTCAGGACCAATTTGCTTTCGTGACTCTGAAGTTCGTCCTTATCTATATTAACGATTTGGGAGACAATCAGAGCAGCCGTCTTAGGTTGTTTGCAGGTGACGCTGTCGTTTATCGACTAGTAAAGTCATCAGAAGGTAAAAAAAAATTGCAAAACAGTTTAGAAAAAAATATCTGTATGGTGCGATAATTGGCAATTGACCCTAAATAACGAAAAGTGTGAGGTCATTCACTTGAGTGCTAAAAGGAATCCGTTAAACTTCGGTTACACGATAAATCAGTCAAATCTAAAGGCCGTAAATTCAACTAAATCCCTAGGAATTACAGTTACGAACTACTTCAACTGGAAGGAACATATAGAAAATGTTGTGGGCAAGGCTAACGAAAGACTGCGTTTTATTGGCAAGACACTTACAAAATGTAACAGATCTACTAAGGGGACAGCTTGTCCGTCCTCTTATAGAATTCTACCGTGCGGTGTGGGAACCTTATCAGCTAGGATTCACGGAGTACATCGGAAAAGTTCAAAGAAGGGCGGTACGTATTGTATTATCACGAAATAGGGAAGAGAGTGTCACTGAAATGATACAGGATCTGGGATGCACATAATTAAAACAAAGGCGTTTTTCGTTGCGGAGGAATCTTCTCAAGAAATTCCAATCACCAACTTTCTCCTCCGAATGCGAAAATATTTTGTTTACGCCGTTCTCCATCGGGAGAAACGATCACTGTGGTATAATAAGGGAAATCAGAGCTCGTACGGAAAGATATTGGTGTTTGTTCTTTCCGCGCGCTATACGAGATTGGAATAACAGGGTTGGTTCAGATGGCTCTAAGCAGTATGGGACTTAACATCGGAGGTCATCAGTCCCCTAGACTTAGAACTACGTAAACCTAACTAACCTAAGGACAACACCCACATCCATGCCAGAGGCAGGATTCGAACCTGCGACCGTAGCAGCAGCGCGGTTCCGGACTGAAGCGCCTAGAACCGCTCGGCCTCAGCGGCCGGCGAATAACAGGGAATTGTGCAGGTGGTTCGATGAACCCTCTACCAGGCACTTAAATGTGATTTTCAGAGTATCCATGTAGTTGTAGATATAAATGTAGAAATAGGTTCAGTGCGTAATGACCTCCTCTTCAACATCCCCCACATTCTCAGACGATACGTGCACAGGAACGGAAGAAGAAGTGTGGTGTACACGACCCAACATCATTTTTGTTGCTTTTAAGCTCTGCGAATGTCAAACGCAGATTTTGGGATGGTAAAGTTGTATTATAAACTTTAAAGTATCATATAAAAGTTTATTACGAGGTCATATTCAGGTCTGTGGTTGCATTCGTTCCGATTTTCAGAGGACCAGTACCGCTTATAATAGGCAATGTGTGTACTAATTTCATTTCATAGTAAAGAACATGGGCAATGAATTCCATAGTGTTGGTGTTGTGATCTTCAGTTCAGCAAATGGCTCGAAGTAAGCTGCGACAACCTCTTAATCTCTGCATTTCATGCATTTCAACCTGTTCGCTGTTGTCGAGCGGTGCTCTTACTCTACGTTTTGTACCCCCCTCCCCTTCTCCTTACTCCAGTAACAAATTAACTACGATGCCTCGGGATGAGCCCTACGAACCGACATCTTCTTTTGCTGAAGTTGCGCCAAAAATTTCTTTCTTCCCCAGAACCATTCAGTAGCTTCTCATCAGGTTTTCGATTTATCTAAAATTCAGGTTTCTTCCATACCACTACGTTTGAAAATTTTATATTCTATAATGATCTGAATTGCTTATCAGTCACGTCTCACACAACGTTACACTCCAGTCAATAATCTGTAGAAAAGACTTCCTTACACTTAAATTTATTTTCAGTGTTATAATTTCCCTTACAGACATACACTTTTCTTCCTATTACCACTAGGCGTTTTACATCCTCTCAACGTCGGCCATCGTCAGTTTTTTGCTCCCCAAATAGGAAACTCATCTGCCACTTTTAGTGTCTCATTTCCGTACCTATTTTCCTAAGAATTTCCTGATTTGTTCGACTAAATTCCATTAGCATTGTTTTCCGTTTGTTAATATGCATTTTGTAGCGTCTGCTTACGATATTACACATTCCGTTCAGCTGGTGCAGGTCCTTTGCCGTTTCTAACAGAACTGCAATGGCATCGGCAAAACTAGAAATTTGTATTTCTTTTGCTGAAAAATAATTCCTTTCCATATTTCTTCTTGTCTAGTGGCTCAACGTCCTGAATGACTGAGCACAATAATTATAAGGAGAATACTGCTTCCGTAGAGGAAGCCGCTAAAACACGATTGTGCAGTGGGGTTCCATTCGGATGAGATTGGTTCTTCGTGGTGGAAGAAATTTTTATCGCGATAAGACACTGTACTTGAACTCACTGTTCACATACACGAGATTTTCACAGTTAAGAAACGTGACGCTCAAATTACCCAAGTAAAGTCAACAAGAAAGCATTATACCAGATCGAGAGACACACAAGTAAACAACGGAAAAAACCGGGTAAACCATTTGTCCCTACGAAGAGTTCGTGATGAAGCCGTGTTATCACTGACTCTGAAATGTGGATTGTAAGTCACCCTTGTAACTGAGTCGTTTTGGTGACCGTAATTAAGGCTTATGTTTGCATTATTGTTAACTATCAGATTAAGGTAAAAGGTTAAATACGGCACCGGCACATTTCCCACGTCTTCCAAACAGCTGCTACAGGACTGCCACTTTTCTGCTCCCCGTTATAGGAAGGATGATCATCAATGATATTTCGTCTTCATAAAGATATTGTGTATTAGTTCAAGTCTGAAAATTAGTCGCCCCTTAAAAGAGCAATTAGTTTGTTCGGAGCGCTGTAGAAGGTTTCAAACTGATACGAGGAGGCCACTGACACTCTGAAACGGACGAAGTCATGGCAATGTAATGATGTGTGTGCACCAGTCGGGTTTTTTGGATCAGCGAAGTAAGATGGGTCTACTTCTAAACCTGACAGGAGGACAGATAGAACGTGCCAGTGACCACACCGTGAATGAAGCTGCCAGATTTGTTCATGTATCAACACTGACTGCCCAGCGTCGCGAAAAGAGATGGTGTACCACAAGTGTCCATATAATACTGTAATACGTACGTTTAGCTGTCATAAAAAGTAGTCATTGGCCAAAACAATGTCCAATAAACATGGGCTCTAAATTGTTTATCTTAAGAGCTTTGAGCTCTTGTTCAGCAAAAAAGATGTGTTTCACAGTAGAGAAGATGAGAATGTACTCATAGCTCTTAAGGTATGCACTTTATAGGATCTTGTCGCCAAAAAGTCATGGTATACCTCCTAATATAGTTGCGGACCCCGTTTTTCCCCGCCAGAAAAGCGAAATGACATGGACTCAACAAGTCGTTGGAAGCTCCTGTAGATATATTCAGCCATACTGCCTCTATAGCCGTCCACAATTGCGGTAGTGTTGCCGGTGCAGGATGTTGTGTACGAATTAACCTCTCGATTAAGTCTCATAAATTTCGAAGCGATTCATGTCGGGCACTTTGGGTGGCCAAATCATTCGCTCGAATTGTCCAGAATGTTCTTCATACCAAATGGGAACAATTGTAGTCCAGTGATATGCTGCATCGCCGTTTGGGAACATGAAGACCCTGAATGACTACAAATGATCACCAAGTAGGTTCACTTGTACCTGAGGACGCAGGCAATTCCATGTAAACACTGCACACGCCATAATGGAGCAACCATCAGCTTGCGTAGTGCATTGTTGACAAGTTGGGTGCATAGCTTCGTGGGGACTGCGCTACACTCGAACCCTACCATCAGCCTTTACGAACTGAAATCGTGACTCATCTGACCAGATCACCATCTTCCCGTCGTCTTGGGTCCAACCAATCTGGTCACGAGCCCAGGTGAGGCGCTGCAGGCGATATCGTGCTGTTAGCAAAGGCTGCTGCCACAAGCCATTAATATCAAATTTCGCCGCACTGTCCTAACGGATACGTTCGTCGTACGTCCCACATTGATTTATGCGGCTATTTTATGCACTGTTGCTGGTCTGTTATCACTGACAACACTACGAAAAGGCCTCTGCTCTCAGTCGTTAAGCGAACACCGTCTGCCACTGCGCTTTCCGTGGTGAAAGATAATGTCTGAAATTTTGTGTTCTTGGCACACTCTTGACACTGATGAACTCGGAATATTGAATTCCCTAACGATTCCCGAATCGGAATAAACCATGCCTCTAGTATAATTCCGCGTTCAGTGTCTATTGATTCCCGTCGTGAAGCCATAATCACGTTGGGCAACTTTTCACATGACTCACCTGAGTATAAATGACGGCTCCGCAAGTGCATTGCGCTTTGATACTTTGTGTACGCGATACAGCCGCATATCGCTATCCCTTGACCTTGGTAACTGTAGTGTAAGATTTTCAAGTCTGGTAAATACACGAAACACGAACAAGACTAATGCACTGTGGTGGCCGTGCTACCAGTCGCAGAAAAATGCAACTCTAATTATTTACGCCCCCGTCGGAGGTGTGTACGTATATGATGCTACGTTGACATGTGAGCATGTCTTCTGGATGGTTCAAATGGCTCTGAGCACTATGGGACTTAACATCTGAAGTCATCAGTCCCCTAGAACTTAGAACTACTTAAACCTAACTAACCTAAGGACATCACACACATCCATGCCCGAGGCAGGATTCGAACCTGCGACCGTAGCGGTCGCGCGGTTCCAGACTGTAGCGCCTAGAACCGCTCGGCCACTCCGGTCGGCTCTTCTGGATGCTTGTCAGTCATTGTAATTACTGTCGAATTCATGGTATCTTCCCACTAAATATTCAGTGGAGTCCATTAAGTGTGATATTTGATAACCCTGAAATGTCTGAGACTATTTGGAACTACGAGTGAAACGTAACAGTTAGGGAAACGCTGCGAGGTTGAAATCTTAATGAGCGGCTTCAGCTGAATATGGCATACCTACAGAAACTTGTGGACTCTATTCCTCGGCAAATTTAGGTGGTGTTGCACTGTATAAGCATTATGTCTCCTGAGGTTGACCAAATTATTATCCGGTGAGCTTAACTGTAATCCAGTGCTTGGGGATAGATCATGAAATCGTCTACTCCTTGCTAGAGAAAAACTGAGTTTTGCACCGGCTATATCTCTGTGTTCGTACGACATTGCAGCACCAGGAAGACGCAAATCTGTAACTTACCTAGCTGAGAAAGTATATTGTAACTGCCGTCCCACTGTAAATTGGGAAAAGATTCTACAGACGAACCTGTTGCTCCTGTTGTCCTCTGTGAATTGGTAGGTAAGAATCAGTCCAGAGTCCTTCTAGACAGACACAAGAAACAGTGTGATCCGAGATCTCACACGGTTTCTGAGCTTGGATTTCGCACCTGTGGGAGGGCTGAGGTGTGAGGGAAGTTCTCGGACGTGACGGCCGCGCTAGGCGCTCTGAGGAGGCGGTTCCAGTGTTCAGTGGAAGGATGTGAGGTGTGCCGTCCGCCCGTAGCGATCTGAGGGGGTGCAGTATGGACGCGGGCGGCAGACGGCGCCCCGCTGAGCCGGAGCGGAGCCATGGCGCCGCAGTCGCCAATTAGGGGCGGCCATATGTAGTCAATATGTTCGACATGAGGGGGAGGGGCGAGGGCGTGGTCTGCCGGCCACCCCCCGGACACCCCGGGGCTCGCAGCGCGCCACGCCGCTACGTGGTCCTAGGCAACCCGGCGTTCCGTGCACTCGTCGACAGGCCACCTCCATCGCCGACTGCGCGTTTCTTTTTATACACTAGTTAATCTTTCCTTTCGCCAGATATCGTCCTTCGCTTTCTTCTATCCATTACCAGGTCCATAGTATGCGGCGAAACATTACTTAATAAAGTGTAGCGGGACAATATTCAAAACCTGACTGAAAATAAGTTCACTAAATAGAGAAGAACATCTATGATTGACATGTCATCTAACGTCGACGTACAATTTTAAAATGTTAGAAATAAGGAAATGAAGTAATACTGAATGCTATGCTTGTAACGTACGTTGTTGTTATACATTGCTTAGCTCTGGTATTTACAGGGTCACAGAGAAAGCATCCTAGGTTTTGGAGGGAAAAGCCGTAATTGTAATGATCTGCACTACACCAGAAACAAGAAGCACAACTTAAGGAAAAATAATGCAATGTGTGTTCCAGCTCACAAGCGACATTGAAGCAGATAGTTCCTGTGACTTAGTATGGGCAGAGGTTATATTCGACAACTGGAATAAATTAATAACTGGTTCCTTTTACCGACCCCCAGTCTCAGATGAAAGAGTTGCTGAACGGTTCAAAGAAAACTTGAGTGTCATCACAAATAGGTACGCTACTCATACAATTATAGTTGGCAGTGACTTCAATCTACCTTCCGTATGTTGACAAAAATACATTTTCAGACCCTATTGTAGATAGAAAACAACTTCTGTAATTTTTCTAAATGCTTTTTTTAAAATTATTTTCAACAATTAATTCACGAGGCCAAGCAAATTGTAAATAGTTACGAAAACACACTTGACCTGTTAGCCACAAATAATCCTAAGCGTCACGACGGATACAGGGATTAGTGAACACACAGTCGTAGCGAGTCTCGATTCCGTAACAAAGAAATTCACCAAAACTAAACGCGAAATATATCTATTTATAAAAGCAGCTAAAAATTCGCTTGACGTCTTTCTAAGAGACAGTCTCCAATCACTATGTAAGTGAAGACCATATGTGGCTTAAGTTCTAAAAAATAGTATCAACAGCACTCGAGAGATTCATACCAAATAAATTAATAAGAGACGGAACTGATCCCCCATGGTACACAAAACACGACAGAAAGCTGCTTCAGGAGCACCGAAAAAGGCACGTATAATTTAGACGAACGCAAAATCTCCAAGATTGGCGAAGTTTTACTGAGGCTCGAAATTTGGTGCGGATTTCAATGCGAGATGCAATTAATAGTTTCCACAACGAAAGTCTCTCTAGAAATGTGGCGGAAAATCCAAAGAGATTCTGGTCCTATGTTAAGTAAACCAGCGGAAAGGCTCTGTAAGCACCTTTACTGCGCGACAGCGATGAGAAGGAGAAGGGGGAGCCGGCCGCGGAGGTGTCGCGGTTCTAGGCGCGCAGTCCGGAACCGTGCGACTGCTACGGTCGCAGGTTAGAATCCTGCCTCGGGCATGGATGTGTGTGATGTCCTTAGGTTAGTTAGGTTTAAGTAGTTCTAAGTTCTAGGGGACTGATGACCACAGCAGTTGAGTCCCATAGTGCTCAGAGCCATTTGAACCATTTTTGAGGAGGGGGAGACAAGGGACCCAACCCTTCAGAGCAGGTAAAATCGTGGCAAATGTCCGGCGTGGCAAATGTCCGCACACCTCGTAGGACGCTGTGCGGAGTTCTCGAGGGATACCTCAGCACATCAGATATTCATTGCGACGGCTGGATGATGCATGTATTCTTGCTAATGGAGGTCATTTCGAGCATTTCGCTTAGGAAAATGTTTCATTTCATGCTGATACGTTCTTTTCCTGTGTGTTTCCCATTACAGTATTAATGAGTTGAAGAGTTACAGACATGGAAGAAAGGCGCTTCCGGACCCATGTCGAGAACATATTTTCTTCCTCTACGTGTGACGAATATTTCCTGAAAGTTTGACCATAGTTTTTCGTTACACCCTGAATATCTAATCTACCTATTCAGATGGTACGCTCTTAGTTCATCATAATGTAAAGTTTTGCATAATAAAGGTTAGCTCAGACACTTTAAAGTACAATTTAGATTGCTTGGAAGTGCCCATCTCTTTTCACATCAATCATTTAATTTACGTTTACTTTATAAGATTCCATTCTTCAAGTCGTTGCCTGTGGTTCCCTGTTTGGAAATTATTTCTACCATTACCAGGTTTTATTATAAATCAGTACCTCCTCTTATACATTGCCTACGACCATAATAGGTTTCTTGGCGGACAGCTGACGAGCTTGGTGCGAGAACACCGCTCAGACTACTTTGTGACAGTTTCTCTGAAAAACATTCTGAAGCACTTGAAATATCACAGTAGAAGGTGAAAATAGATCGATAGAGGTAACTTGTTTCATCTAACTGGCGATATTTCAATCATTATTAATAATTTCAAACATTGATAAATTGTGTCGATAACTATGAAAAATTTATCACAAAACAGTATTCCAGACTTATATTCTACTAACCAGAAGCAATAATTCTGTATGCATTTCAACCACACTATGTTGAATGTTTGACAGTTTGTGGTGATTTTCGTTTTTGTTTGTTTGTAGCTCTTCCATCCAATACTAATCTAGTTTAATCAATGTATCACAAACATGATTTGTGTGCAGACGGAAATAGCAATCTCAAAGGTCCATGAGTTCTATTTTGATCCGCTGAGTCACACTGAAAATTGATCTTCAGTGTTACTGAAATTGTAAAAAATAACTTTGTTCAAAAGACACTTTGTAATTCCGACGTAGGGCTTCTTTGACGCCGAAAGTATGACGTCACTAGCTGACGCAATAAAAGACACTGCCTCAGCTGAAGGTGGGTAGTTTTTCAGTGATCATGTACATATAGAATTTTGGGTGTTGCTGGCAGAGTGACGGGAGCAACAAGCGGTAGTTTGCTTCCAAAGTTTCAGATGAAACTGTGTATGTTCGATTCTGAGTAATAGTAGTGTGGGAAGATTGATGATGGCATATTTTATTGGAGAAACATGTTTTAATTTGATGCTGAATTGTGATAAAGAAACAACGTTAAGATTTTGTTCGTTATTCGACCATTTCAAATCTCCACAGATACCTCTTGAAGCAGTGCACCTGGAACCTTAGACAAGAAAACGACCTCGAGATAAGCATATCCACGGAAGTTGTAGATTTGAGAAATAATTGAACAGGGGCTCAAACTTGAAGCCTAAAACTAAACATACGTAGATCTCAACTTCACATCTGCTACCGTTATCCCGGCACGTAGTACACTAGCGGCCATTAAAATTGTTACACCACGAAAATGACGTGCTACAGGCGCGAAATTTAACCAACAGGAAGAAGATGCTGTGATTTGCAAATTATTAGCTTTTCAGAGCATTCACACAAGCTTGGCGCCGGTGGCGATACCTACAACGTGCTGACATTAGGAAAGTTTCCAACAGATTTCTCATACACAAACAGAAGTTGGGCCGGGGTTGCCTGGTGACATTGTTGCTCGCGTTGTTCGAGATCCAATGACTGTTAGCAGAATACGGAATCGGCGGGTTCGGGAGGGTAATACGGAACGCCGTACGGGATCACAACGGCCTCGTATCACTAGCAGTCGAGATGACAGGCAATTTATCAGCATGGCTGTAACGGATCGTGCAGCCACGTCTCGATCAGTGAGTCAACAGATGGGAACGTTTGCAAGACAATAACCATTTGCACGAACAGTCCGACGACGTTTGCAGCAGCATGGACTATCAGCTCGGAGACCACGGCTGCGGTTACCCTTGACGCTGCATCACAGAAAGGAGCGCCTGCGATGGTGTACTCAACGACGAACCTGGGTGCACGAATGTCAAAACGTCATATTTTTGAATGAATCCAGGTTCTGTTTACAGCATCACGATGGTCGCATCCGTGTGTGGCGACATCGCGGTGAACGCACATTGGAAGCATGTATTCGTCATCGCCATAGTGGCGTATCACACGGCGTGATGGTATGTGGTGCCATTGGTTACGCGTCTCGGTCACCTCTTGTTCGCATTGACGGCACTTTGAACAGTGGACGTTACATTTCAGATGTGTTACGACCCTTTGCTCTACCCTTAATTCGATCCCTGCGAAACCCTACATTTCAGCAGGATAATGTACGATCGCATGTTGCAGGTCCTGTACGGACCTTTCTGGATACAATGTTCGACTGCTGCCCTGCCCAGCACATTCTCCAGATCTCTCGCCAATTGAAAACGTCTGGTCAATGGTGGCTTAGCAACTGGATCGTCACAACTCGCCAGTCACTGCTCTTGATGAATTGTGGTATCGTGTTGAAGCTGCATGGGCAGCTGTACCTGTGCACGCTATCCTAGCTCTGTTTGACTTACTGCCCAGGCGTATCAAGGCCGTTATTACGGTCAGAAGTGGTTGTTATGGGTACTGATTTCTCAGGATCTATGCTCTGAAATTGCGTGAAAATGTAATCACATGTCAGTTCTAGTATATTTGTCAAATGAATACCCGTTTATCATCTGCATTTCTTCTTGGTGTAGCAATTCTAATGGCCAGTAGTGTATGTTCGAGCGGGTTCCTATTAGAGGCGCCCTCATATGTCACATTTTCCCATGTTTCAGTGCAGATAAAACATGCCGTAAGCACAACATGCTGTAAGAAAGACAATTTTTGCTGCGATAGAGCTTGATAACGCACAAGGGGGCGAAATTAGCTAATTGCTAGTAATGAAATAAAAATTAGAAAAAATAGCCAATGCAAGAAAATGACCTTTCTCTTAAGAGACTTTCCATTACTACATTAAGCTCTCCTACATATCCTTGTACCTCCTGTTTGACCTTTCTGGCCAGTACTTTCCAATATATCATTATTTCTCTTCTGTTAATTGGTTAATATCGAGCTATAACACAGCATTGCAAACAGTTGCAGATTCTCCTGATTTTCCGTCGATAATTTATCTGTATCTTTCATAGGTATAAAAAGGGCCAAAGCACTCCTTGATTTTACTGTTCTGTCTAATCGTGCTTTTAACACGTCTTCTATTCCATCTCCGCCTCCCCCTACCTCTGTTCATCTCCTTTTCCCTCCTCTCTATCGATCTCGTCCTCTTTCCTTTAGCTGTCCATTTCCTTTCCTTTCGTTTCTCTGCCCACCTCCTACTCTCCCCCCCCCCCTCCCCCGCCTTTCTGTCCTTCTTCCCCTTCCCCTGCCCGTGTTCACCTTCTATTTCCCCATTTCTGTCCGTCTCCTCTTCCCCCCGTCTCTTTCCACAGCTGTTGGGGGCTGCTGAATCTTACCCCCACAGTATTTCTTTCCAAAGTAATATATGTACCAAATTTGCCCGAAATCGATTGAGGGTTTTAGGAGTAGCCTTTTACCTGTGACGTTGCCTGCTTACGCACATGTGAATTACATTTGATAAAAAATTTAACATATGTCACACGTATTTGGACACATATTTCACTAGTATCGCAAGCGAAATTGGCCCTGCAGTTTCGTTTTCACGTAGCTCAATGTTTATGACGGCATAGCTCTTGAACTATGTGTCATACAAAAACATATTTTTGCAAGGAAATTCAGTGGTGTATGTGAATAGTAGGAAGGAGGTAATATATTAAAACGTCGTGCATGATGTGACAATATCATCGCATGAACAGCGAAACTGTAGCAAGAGATAAAGGTTTCCCTTCCATCATTTTGTGGGGGATGTCACCAAGAATAATGTTGTAAAGGTTTTAAATTAAGTGTGAAGTTGGTGGCAAGTCACTAAATGCTCTTATTCTCAAATATGGGATGAGTATATTCTGGCTATTTGCGTGCTCTGAGCTACCCTACTTTTTCACCCCAACCTTCACCCCGTTGAAAGGTAAGTGGTTCTTACTCTCCACAGTGGTTCTTCCTAGACAGTAAGTGATAGATGTAAAAATTTAGATTGAAATCGATGGAATGGTTTACATACATACATTTTTATAATATGTATGGATTTAAGATGACTGTCAATGATGATGTAGATGGTGAGTCAAAGTGATTGTACCAGACAGACAAAAATAAGTGAACTATCACAATGTTCTACTAAGAGCACGTTGTTCCTTCGTTCCTTTCCCGGCTATATCATCTGTACATTCGGAACTCAAGAGGATCTACGTGCATTATAATCTTGGAGTTGAGTACTCAACTGAAGTCAGGTGCATGCTCAGAAAAAAGAAATTACATTCGCAATATTTTATTTTGAGAACTACTATTGATACTTTTTCCCATGCTTATATACACTACTGGCCATTAAAATTGATACACCACGAAGATGACGTGTTACAGACGCGAAATTTAACCGACAGGAAGAAGATGCTGTGATATGCAAATTATTAGCTTTTCAGAGCATTCACACAAGGTTGGCGCCGGTGGCGACACCTACAACGTGCTGACTTGATGCAAGTTTCCAACCGATTTTTCATACACAAACAGCAGTTGACCGGCGTTGCCTGGTAAAACGTTGTTGTGATGCCTCGTGTAAGGAGGAGAAATGCATACCATCACGTTTCCGACTTTGATAAATGTCAGATTGTAGCCTATCGCGATTGCGGTTTATCGTATCGCAACACTGCTGCTCGCGTTGGTCGAGATCCAATAACTGTTAGCAGAATATGGAATCTGTGGGTTCAGGAGGGTGATACGGAACGCCGTGCTGGATCCCAACGGCCTCGTATCACTAACCCTCGAGATGGCAGGCATCTTATCCGCATGTCTGTAACGGATCGTGAGGCACGTCTCGATCAGTGAGTCAACAGATGGGAACGTTTGCAAGACAATAACCATCTGCACGAACAGTCCGACGACGTTTGCAGCAGCATGGACTATCAGCTCGGATACCATGGCTGCGGTTACCCTTGACGCTGCATCACAGAAAGGAGCGCCTGCGATGGTGTACTCAACGACGAACCTGGGTGCACGAATGTCAAAACGTCATATTTTTGAATGAATCCAGGTTCTGTTTACAGCATCACGATTGTCGCATCCGTGTGTGGCGACATCGCGGTGAACGCACATTGGAAGCGTGTATTCGTCATCGCCATAGTGGCGTATCACACGGCGTGATGGTATGTGGTACCATTGGTTACATGTCTCGGTCACTTCTTGTTCGCATTGACGGCACTTTGAACAGTGGACGTTACATTTCAGATGTGTTACGACCCTTTGCTCTACCCTTAATTCGATCCCTGCGAAACCCTACATTTCTGCTGGATAATGCACGACCGCATGTTGCAAGTCCTGTACGGGCCTTTCTGGATACAGACAATGTTCGACTGCTGCCCTGACCACCACATTCTCCAGATCTCTCACCAACTGAGAACGTCTGTCGATGGTGGCCGAGCAACTGGCTCATCACAATACGCTAGTCACTACTCTTGATTAATTGTGGTATCGTGTTGAAGCTGCATGGGCAGCTGTACCTGTACACGCCATCCAAGCTCTGTTTGACTCAATGGCCAGGCGTATTAAAGCCGTTATTATGGCCAGAAGTGGTTGTTCTGGGTACTGATTTCTCAGGATCTATGCACCGAAATTGCGTGAAAATGTAATCACATGTCAGTTCTAGTATAATATATTTGTCAAATGAGTACCCGTTTATCATCTGCATTTCTTCTTTGTGTCGCAATTTTAATGGCCAGTAGTGTAGTTCAAAGTGCTCTGATTGGTCCACTATCATGATCTGGTGGGACTCCATTTTTACTAAGAGTCTAGTTTATCCCAGCATTTTGCGTATTCGACCAGTACTTGCGAGTACCACGTGGTTTTCGTTCTAGGCACGTCATATCTGATAAATGAATGTCCTCATCTAGTTTAACACCTGACGTACATGGTCTTATTGTACAGGTAGAAACTAAAAGTCACGGGAAGAGTTGTGCCTTGTATGACGCCCGAATTTTGCGGTTAGGTGCTGTGTTGGCTCAAGAGTAGGCGCGTTATCTGAGCAGTCTGTTACAGCAAGAACGTAGCGAATAAGGAAGCACGTTGCGGTTTAACCGACTATGAACGTCGAATAATCGATGCAAAACTGAACGAAGAGTTTTCCGAGGTCAACAGTATCTAGGGTGGATCTTCGATACCGCTGAGACAACATTTTCAATGTTATTGGAAGGTGACTGCCAACAGCCGTAAAGTGCTGTATAAAATGCATGTTTGAACAATCAGCCGTTTCTATTTTAAACACAAATTCTACCTGTTTCGGTCTTGGACCATCTTCACGGATGAAGGGTTAAAATGGTTCAAGCCATCATATTGCACTGGTCATTACTTAAAATGTTTAGTGCACGTCATGAATATAAATACGAGGGCTGTTCGGAAAGTAAGGTATGATCGGCCGCGAAATTTTTTATTCGCTACAGTTAGCCACACCTTCCAGCTACATCTCTAAAGAACCGCCGCTCCGACTTAGACATTTGTCGTGGCGTTGAACAAACTTTGCAGTATCCTTGTCACAGAAAGCAGCCTTCTTGCTTTCTGCCAATTCTCTACGCTGGTCTGCATTTCGTTGTTTGTGCCAAAATGTTGTCTTCGTAGCCATCAGTTCATGTGAGCAGAGATGAACAACGGAGGGAGCCAATTAAGGGCTGAAATGTGGGCGATCAAACACTTCCCATCGAAAACGCTGCAGGAGCGTTTACATTGCCCCTGCAGAATGCGGCTGAAAATTTTCTTGAATAAACGCATGACATTTATGTTATGTGGGCTGTATAGCTTCAGGCGAAATCTCTCACCAGATCTACATACTTGGCAGGAGACACTGTTGTTATAGGCATTTCTACGCGATCACTTTGCTCTCTGAACTGAAAGAGGCACGTGCAGCGATCGACAGGCTCACTAAAGACATTGCCCAACAAATCTGTGGAAAGTTCCGTCGGATTTTCACACTGGTTTCCATTTCGCGCCTAATCTTACCTTACTTTCTGAATACGTCTCGTATATGACACAGGGCTTTAAAAGCGAACATCCGAATACTAAATGTATACGGAGCAGTACTGCTCTGTATACAAATTATAACTTCGTTAAAGATAAAACATCACGTCCGTCTGAGACTCGAACCTGGGTCTCTCCCCCTTGTGGTCTACTTTTTAGAATCTGAGCCATCGGAAAACATATACCAGACCGAATTAATGTTTCAGTCAGGCAGAGTCCTGAGTACCCCAAAACAGAGACTGTTCTGTACTCATTGTAGTAAACTGGTGCTTCATTACAAAGTGATTTCTTTGCTCTGGAAACAATCTGCAGACGGTTCAATCCCGCATCCGGCCATTCTGATTTAGGTTTTCCGTGATTTCCCTAAATCGCTCCAGGCAAATGCCGGGATGGTTCCTTTGAAAGGGCACGGCGGACTTCCTTCCCCGTCCTTCCCTAATCCGATGAGACCGATGACTCGCTGTCTGGTCTCCTCCCCAAAAAACAACAACAACAACAATCTGTAGACTGCTGCGGCTGTAGCTTCTTCATCATTACCTTTCTCCTAGGAGTGCTAGCTCTGGGAGATAAAACAGTCGCACAAAATATTAGTCTGTATATACATAAATTACTGTGCAATTCATTCTTCAGTACGTAGCAGGGGATCCAGACAACCGCCTTCATATTATTTCTCTACCATTCCACTATTGAACAGCACGTGGAAAAAATGAATAGCTAAATATTTCCATGCGGACTGTAATTTCCCTTATTTTATTATGGTAGTCATTACTCCATATGAAGGTAGTACACACTCCGTCTTTAGGCCACGAGTGGCCTACCGGGACCATCTGACCGCCGTGTCATCCTCAGTGAAGGATGCGGATAGGAGGGGCGTGGGGTCAGCACACCGCTCTCCCGGTCGTTATGACGATATTCTTGACCGAAGCCGCTACTATTCGGTCGAGTAGCTCCTCAATTGACATCACGAGGCTGAGTGCACCCCGAAAAATGGCAACAGCGCATGGCGGCCTGGATGGTCACCCATCCAAGGGCCGACCACGCCCGACAGCGCTTTACTTCGGTGATCTCACGTGAACCTGTGTATCCACTGCGGCAAGGCCGTTGCCCCATATGAAGGTAGTAGTAAATAAAATATCTTGCATTCGAACGGTAAAGCTGATGACTAAAATTTCATGTAAAAGTATTAACAGAACGAAAAATGTCTTTGTTTCCATGACTGCCACTCCAACTCTCCTATCATATCCGTGATACATTTTCACCTGTTTCTCCTATTTATGTGTCCCCTGTCCATCCTGTCTGACAACGATCCTTTATCGTGCAACAATACTCCAGAAGAGGATGGACAGTCTTAGTGTAGGCAGTACCTTCGGTATATTTATTGCATCCACTAAGTTTTCATCAGACTTTGTTTCGCCTTCCTCACAGATCACTCCACTAAAAGACAGCACTGGTCGGTTTGGAATGCTGCATGTGGCTTATAACTGGTTCCTATGGCCCTCCACTGCTGACATGAGTCATGGCAGTAAAGTGGTATGTATTATTGTCGGCTGTATCGAATATGCACAACCGTCGATATGGAAATGTGACAGAATGGCAGAAAAAAATTGTCATGTTTGAACGACCCTTGACCACCCCTGAATGAAGATAGTCAATTTGTTGGTATATCTGTAGTGTTGGCAGAAGAGTCAACACCGTGTTACTAGGGGAGGCCGAAATGCACGCGTTTTAGCTCACGCAGGCTGGCGTGAGGAGGGAAGGACTATACTGAAGTGAGGTCTGGAACATGACAAGGAATTAGAATTCAGAAAGCGGACGTAATTAGTTTGGTACTTAACTTTAATCCATTAATGATGAACGTCGCTCTTGACGGTACATGAGTCACAATATTATCTGTTCAGAAGACATAGTAACTGAATATGGCGCCTTGCTAGGTCGTAGCAAATGACGTAACTGAAGGCTATGCTAAACTTACATCTCGGCAAATGAGAGCGTATGTAGCCAGTGAACCATCGCTAGCAAAGTCGGCTGTACAACTGGGGCGAGTGCTAGGAAGTCTCTCTAGACTAGACATACCGTGTGGCGGCGCTCGGTCTGCAATTCACTGATAGTGGCGATACGCGGGTCCGACGTATACTAACGGACCGCGGCCGATTTAAAGGCTACCACCTAGCAAGTGTGGTGTCTGGCGGTGACACCACAATATCAACACGGTGTGTCCAAACGGTCTGCAAGAAATGGTGTAGGTCTACCAGTTGGAACAATGCACCATATCGGGGGAACAATGGTCATAAAAATATCCGGCTGACACGGACTGGAGACGAATGTCAGGCCTTGCCAGTGACAAGCTGTTTCAAACTTGATAGGAATTTAGAAGTTTAGAAAGCATTCTGGAAAAAAATGGTTCAAATGGCTCTGAGCACTATGGGACTCAACATCTTAGGTCATAAGTCCCCTAGAACTTAGAACTACTTAAACCTAACTAACCTAAGGACATCACACACACCCATGCCCGAGGCAGGATTCGAACCTGCGACCGTAGCAGTCCCGCGGTTCCGGACTGCAGCACCAGAACCGCACGGCCACCGCGGCCGGCAAAGCATTCTGGAGCACAGCGATCGACATAAATGCTAAAAATCAGATAAAACAGTCTCGATCACGTTTTCAGATTTTTTATATATTAGCAACCGGTTTCGGCCCTTTCCTCAGACCATCTTCAGGTTTTTATCCGCCACTATGGCTGCTGGTGGCGGCACACGGAGTTGGGAGTAAGGTTGTCACTGCTCAGTGCATGCTAACTGAGTTATTAACTCTTCCTTTTCAAGTGAAGCCATTTTGTAATCTTTCTGTCAGTTCTGCTGGCTAGCCTGAGTGTGGCTTTTAGACGTTTTCCCCTCACTCGTCTAGGCTTATTTTGGGCAGGTTACCCATCCAAGGGATGTTAACAAGTGATGACAAATATTTTTCGCGAAGAAAAGACTTCCAAAAACTAGCAATTTAAAAACCAAATGATTAGGTCACAGAACAACTAAAAAGAATTGTCACCTCAGCATATGACGAAAGAGAATTATCGGTGATGGGTGCAAACCAGCAGAAAGAGAGAGACATAGCTTCAAAAAGTTTAAATAAAAAATAATTATTAATTTATTTAAGCATAAATTTACAAAATGTAGGAATTATTAAGCTTTTAAAAGGAACAAAATATTGATATTTAATGCCAGAAATCCCGAAAAATTCATATTTATGTAAATTAGCACATGAATTTTAAAAATTTCCATTTATAGAAATTTACTTTTTTGTTTATCTTTCCTTGCAATGAGTAACGTTGTCTTTAAAGAAGTTTGTAACCCTAATCATGGCACATATATATTCAAGGAGGAGGAGATGGTATTCAAAATCCCGTCGTCAAGAGGTCATTAGAGACGGAGCACAAGCTCGGATGAGGGAAGGATGGGAAAGTAATTCGGCCGTGCCCTTTCAAAGGAACCATCCACCATCTGCATTACGCGATTTACGGAAATCACGGAAAACATACATCAGGATGTACGGACGCGGGTTTGAACCGGCGTCCTCCCATTCGGGAGTGTGCTAACCACCGCGCTACCACTCTCGGCTGAATATATTTGAAAAGTCTGAACAAGATGTAAGTGAAAACACACCTACCCGGAATCTTAAGAAAACGTTCATATAACTAACATAACCGTCGGTTGTCTCACATTAAGTGAAACTACTCAAACCCGGACAGTGATTGAAAAACATTGATATAGCCAACGTGGCCGCAGAGACTGTTTTAATTCGTTTGTTTAGTTGACTGGGAAAAAAACGATTGAACGGATAAAGAATCGCTTCACCAATCAGTTGTTAAAACCAGTCTGTTGTAGAATCACAAGACTAGAGGCGATGTTGACGGCATTTGCGTGATGTCTGTTGTGGGTTGAAATGTTTTGTCCTATGTGGTTACATGACAGATCCACTGAGGAGCTGGGAACCTAGAAGAGGAGTACAGGCAGCAAAAATTTGGGCCTGGTGTGACGAGTGCACCGATTGTTCACTCAGTAGAGCGTGCGCCAGTTACTCTCCAGCACAAATGTTTAATGTATCGGGAATTTTCATCACAGCGTAGTCTCCACTGCAGAGAGCACATTCATTCTGAGCATATCCAGCAGTATGCAACATCATTTGAAAGTTTCTCGCTTCATCAAACGAAACAGACAAAAAGATGGCAATATGAGTACACCATTTAGTACCATGTTGTTTCTTTATACTTGGACGTAGGTAGGTAGAAACAAAGTTCGTGATCCCTTGCACAAATTGTAAGTTCGGTGGGACAAACAGGCAGCTCCGTGTGGTTCACGTAGTTGGGTTGGGTTGGGTTGATTTGGGGGAAGAGACCAAACTTCGAGGTCATCGGTCTCATCGGATTCGGGAAGGATGGGGAAGGAAGTCGGCCGTCCCCTTTCAAAGGAACCATCCAGGTATTTGCCTGAAGCGATTTAAGAAAATCACGGAAAACCTAAGTCAGGATGGCCGGACGCGGGATTGAACCGTAGTCCTCCCAAATGCGAGTCCAGTGTGCTAACCACTGCGCCAGCTCGATGACCAGAAGTGATGTCCAGAGTTCAGCGAAGATTGACGTAAAGCGCCATTAATGTGTTCAGCGAGTAATGCAAATTGAGAAATGTAAACAAGCAAGGTCACACTCAGGATAATCGTATGGAGCGTAAACGAAGTTAGCATACAAACATAATCTCAAATTAAAACAAAAGCGCAATTAGACAAACACCAGATAACATAACAATGACACTGGAGCAGAATTAGAAACACTATACAACAACATTTTGAGAAACATGCGTATGCTCCTAAGCAAAAGACAAAACATGAAAGGGCAAACACCATACATCATAAAATATGTACAACAATAGCTGAAGAACAAAATTGCAAATAACATCATATAACATAATGAGAAATATAGCATACAGACAGACGTACATAAAGTAAATGAAAAACCGAAAATGACAAACACAATACAACCAACGGTATGTACAATAGTGCCAGTAGAACAATGACATACAATGCACAAGAGAGCAATAACGAAGCTTTATTGTAAAAATAAGAGGTGTATACGCAAATTAAAACACAAATTTACGCAACGATTATGAACCGGGCTGGTGCCATGTGAAAATGAAGACCTCGGCAACTCATAAATTCAATTTGGATACCAGTGGCTTTCAAATAGTCTGTGGGCAAGTTCTTTTTATTAAAACGGCGGAGTAAAACAGAAACACTGGTGGGGAGGGGGTAAACTATCGCAACCGGTTTCTTGTACAAGACTGACTGTGGAGTCATGTACTTGGAACACGCCAATATGATGTGGTTAAGATTCGCTGCTGCCGTTGAGTCCTTATCGCAGAGTCCAAAAGTGATAATCTTCGACTGATATAGGTGCGCGGGGTAGCACCCGTGTTCTAGCCTCATGCGTATGACGTCTACGAAGCTGCACGGAAGCGAACCATGGTTGAAAACAGATGTTCGGTTGTATGGCCGCTAGGCGGCTGCCCTTAGAGTGCTGAGAGACATGCCATTCACAGTTTCAAATGTGATAAGCAGCCTTCCGTCAATACCCAAGTTCCATGCATCTGTTATGGCCGCCAATACGTCCAGAACATACCTGTTGGTCGGTTTCTCAAACGCGGGATGTTGCAATTTCTGCAGCAACTTTGAGAGTCCGTAAGCATCAGGATGAATGGCTTCCCTGACGGCCAGTAACCCCGCCGTGTAGCTAGAAAATTCAGGTGGAAATGGAAACTTTGGTAGATGCTAGCAGAAGCCTCAGATTTAGAACCGTCCGTATAGATGTGAGCGTACTGCAGCCATTGTACGCGAAGAAAATACTCCAGGTCGCGAGGGATGTTGGGCTCCCTTCGGAAATCGGACGGCAGGTGTGGCATTGGGGCTGGAGCGCAAGAAGTCACCTGTAAAGTGCATTGTAGGTCACTTTCCTGGGGGGAACATTCGGCTACTGCCTACAGATGCAAAGAAACAGCGTAAGAGGAAAGGGTGCGTCTCTTTGACAAATGGCTTCAAAATACAGTGAAGAGCCAAAGAAACTGGTATACCTGCCTAATATCGTGTAGGCCCCCCGAGAGGACGTAGAAGTGCCGCACACGATGTGGCATGGACTCGACTAACTTCTGAAGTAGTGCTGTAGGGAAGTGAAACCATGAATCCTGCAGGGCTGTCCATAAATCCGTAAGAGTACGATGGAGTGGAGATCCCTTCTGAACAGCAAGTTGCAAAGCATCCCAGATATGGACAATACTGTTCATGTCTGGGGAGTTTGGTGGCCAGCGGAAGTATTTAAACTCAGAAGAGTATTCCTGGAGTCACTCTGCAGTAGTTCAGGACGTGTGGGGTGTCACATTGTCCTGCTGGAATTGCCCAAGTCCTTCGGAATGCACAATGGACATGAATGGATGCAGTTGATCAGACAGGATGCTTACGTACGTGTCACAGAGTCGCATCTAGACGTATCAGGGGTCCCATATCACTCCTGCACACGCCCCACACCATTACAGAGCCTCCACCAGCTTAAATAGTCCCCTGCTGACATACAGGGTCCATGGATTCATGACTTTGTCTCAGTACCCGTACACGTCCATCCGCTCGATACAATTTGAAACAAGTGACACCCGACCAGGCAACATGTTTGCAGTCATCAACAATCCAATGTCGATGTTGACGAGCTCAGGCGAGTCGTAAATCTTTGCGTCGTGCAGTGATCAAGGGTACACAGAGTGGGCCTTCGCCTTCAGAAACCAGTATCGATGTTGTTTCGTTAAATGGTTCGCACGCTGACACTTGTTGATGGCGCAGCATTGAAATCTGCAGCAATTTGCGGAAGAGTTGCACATCTGTTACGTTGAACGATTGCCTTCAGTTGTCGTTGGTGCCGTTCTTGCAGGATCTTTTTCCGACCCCAGCGATGTCGGAGATTTGATGTTTTACTGGATTCCTGATATTCACGGGACACTAGAGAAATGGTCGAATGGGAAAATCCTCATTTCATCGCTACCTCGGAGATGCTGTGTCCCACCGCTCGTGCACCGACTATAACACCACGTCTTGATAACCTGCCATTGTAACAGCAGTAACCGTTCCAACAACTGCGAAATACACTTGTCTTACATGGCTGTTGCAGAACGCAGCGCCGTATTCTGCCTGTTTGCAAATCTCTGTGTTTGAATACGCATGCCTAAACCGGTTTCTTTGGCGCTTCAGTGTATCTCCGTGTGGGCTGACATATGAGGGCGTGCAAGAAAGCAATGCATCCGAATTTTCTATGAGAAAATTCGTAAAAAAATGAAAGAAACGTTATTAACACTCTATATTTTTATTTTTCATGTTTACATGTTTGTTACTCAACGTAGTCATCCTGGCGTCAAACATACTTCTCTCAACGAGAGACCAGTTTGTTGATACCATCACTGTTCAACGTACGACTTTGTTTACGGTCATAATCTCATATTTGCTTCCACCGCTTCATCACTATCAAAGTAAATTTCTCGAAGGTGTTATTTAAGTTTTGGAAACAAATGAAAGCCGGATCAGGCCAAGTCGGGTTATATGGAGAATGATCGATTACAGTGAATCCAAGTCGTCGGATTGTTGCAGATTTCGCTTCGATAGTGTGTGGTGTGGCATTGTTATGCTGAATAAGATGGTGTTCCGTAAATTACATTACACAACGACACGTTAAACTCGACAATCTGGAGTCTTCTAGCGTCCGAGGGCTACAAATGTTTATAAGTGAAGAAAAAACATGCAGAATATTAAAAAGGTGGATTTTATTTAAGAAGCTTTAAGAGTTGTCCCATAAAAAGTTCAGAGGCATTGCTTTTCAGCACGCCTTTGCACATCTGTGGAGAGCTTTTGGATCGCACAAATGAGAACGAGATGTTTCTGGAGATAATCATAACTGGTGATGAGATGTGGGTCTACAGTTATAATGCTGTGACCAAGGTAGTCTTCACAATGGGTTGAGAAAGTTTCTCCAAAACCAAGAAGAGCTCGTCAGGTCAGGTCAAATGTCAAAACCATGCTGACAGTTTCCTTTGACTTTGGAGGAATGGTTCATTAAGAATTCGTTCCACAGGGACAAATTGTTAATCGATGGCACTATCGGGACGTTTTGCGATACCTGCGAAAAATATGATAAGAAAATTGATGACTCTTGCATCACGACAACAGACCCGCATATTCATCCCTGTTGGTGCGAGACTATTGCACAAAAAACAGAACCATTCATCCCCCTCGTCCTCCCTACTATCCAGACCTTGACCCTGCGGACATTTTTTTATTTCCAGAGTTGAAAACGGCGTTGAAAGGACGAAGAGTTGTAGTTCGAAGGAGATAATGCACGATAAGTAAAAGGTAAGCACAAAAAATTTTGTGGACAAAGTTCCGGAATATTTTGAACACACCTCGTATGAGCTGAATGGTGTGCTCAAAAACACATGTGTCCGCACCAGCACAATACTCTGTCGGCAGATCTGCCACAGATCATGCCAATTCTGCTTCATAGAGAGAAGAAGTCCTCTGCATTGTGTGATGTGGCATAGTCGTCTAAAACCTTATTCCTGCTTATGGTTTCACTGTCTATCAACTGCTTTCCGTGGATGCTCACTACAGTAGCACTCGAATAGCCGAATCACTTTGCCTTTTACGAGATGCTTGTTCCGAAGCGCCGGACCAAAACAATGTTCCCCTTGTGAAAGTATCTCATGAAATTGGATTTCCACATCTGAGGCCCTTATCGGTGCTAAAATGATACCAAAATGGTCTCTGCGCAAAAGGATTAAAGGATCAGATATTTGAAACTCCGTCATTTTCTTCTATTGCGGCGCGGAAGTGTGAAATTTGGC
This sequence comes from Schistocerca nitens, assembly GCF_023898315.1. Taxonomy (NCBI): domain Eukaryota; kingdom Metazoa; phylum Arthropoda; class Insecta; order Orthoptera; family Acrididae; genus Schistocerca; species Schistocerca nitens. The sequence continues at coordinate 390,660,931 of NC_064617.1, forward strand.
TCCAAGGCGCCTACAAATTTCCTCTGTAATAGTGCAAAAGCGTGGCGCCCTGCGACGTCATCGTTGGGTTCGGCGTCACTTCAAACGGCAAGGTGTCAACACATGCGAAGAAAAGTCAGAGCTCCGTAGCTGATCTGAGGGGTTAATGATGTCACAATGGCGCTAAATTTCACCACAATTCCGTCGAGCACCACCGTGGATGTCACGTCTCGCCCTTTCGCTCGACGCGTCTACGGCGGTCAGAACTTCGATGTCCAGCGTTGGAATCATTGCGGTTTTCTCATGTGACCGAGGAGAACATTTCAGACAGATCGACACCCAAAATAAACACGAGAAAGCCTGAGGTAGTGGCATAAACGGCGACAATGAAACAATCCCTTCGATTGGGGCGTTGATTCCCACAGATTTCGCGGTCGAAAGCGACAGTTTGCACTGCGGTGTGCAACAGAACGACATTCTTGACAACTTTTAACTCTGCCGACCCACTGGACGATTCAGTCCTTCTCTAAGGACATTTAAGGGCTAAAACTCCATTGAAAGTGATCTGAGCCCTTCGAAGTGTAGAGCGACTGTAAATTTTTCCTCTGGTATACAAGGTGGATCCACTAGGGACCGTTCAAACCCATTTGACGTAATTTGCAGAAAACGTGCTATGCTTTTTCAGCCCTTCTCTCTCACGCCCTCCTGTAGCGTGGTCTCAGGGAGGAGGGGATGGGAGGTGGGGGGGGGGGGGCAGGGAGATTGCAACACTGAAATATCAAAAGAGTCCCTCTAAGACTGTCCATTTCGGCAGCACCTTCAGTGTCACCACCCACTTTTGTTGAGCACTTTAAAAACGTACCTCTGCAGAGGCAACAACTGAGTGATTCCTAGGTGCCTGTGAGCAGGCAATCCCTTCACCATCCCCTCCGATTCCACGTGCCCGCAGGCAGGCGCTAAAGCAGCAGTGTAGTGCCAATCAGCCGTAGGGTGTCGAAGGGGTTGCCTGCCAGCAGGCGCCTAGGCATAGCTCAAGCGTTTACAACGACATATTTTTGAAGGCTTACCAAAGGAGCCCTGGTGGCATCAAGGTTATTGCCAATCTAGGGAATCTTAGAGGGACCCTCTGCCTTTTTATTCATGCATGTGTCATCCCCGTATAATCACACTGTAAGAGGGAAATAAGTAGGAGAGCTGTTTTGGATCACGTTTGAATTTCGTCGAATGGTTTTGAATGTCCCCTAATGGTTCCACGCTGTATACCAGAGGAAAAACTGCGGTCTTGCTTCTCTCCAAAGCGGTCAGATTACGATCAATTGGGTTGAAAAATGGTTCAAATGGCTCTGAGCACTATGGGACTTAACATCTGAGGTCATCAGTCCCCTAGAACTTAGAACTACTTAAACCTAGCTAACCTTAGGACGACACACACATCCATGCCCGAGGCAGGATTCGAACCTGCGACCGTAGCGGTCGCGCGGTTCCAGACTGAAGCTCCTAGAACCGCTCGGTCACTCCGGCCGGCCAATTGGGTTGCAGCCCCATGATGTCAGGAAGGACTCAATCGTCCGCGGGGTAGGGGGGTATCAGTGGTGGCGAATGTTATCAAGATCGTTGTCCTGTTGCTCAAAGCACTGCGAATTGTGTGGGCATCAACGCACCAATAGAGTGGGTGCTTCCATTAATGCTACTTTCTGAGACCTTTCCGTCTCGGTCCCGAGCGACAGTCTGCCAGAACGTGTTCCTCAGCCAGTTATTTCAACGCTGAGCGTCGCGATTCACCTCCATTGGAGAGGCGGCAAATCAAGAGGTGAAATTTGGGTAAGAGGGGATGTGACGACCTTCCCATCGTATGACACACCCACGGTGGTGTTGGGCGCAATTGTGGTGAAATTTGGAGCCAACTTAACATCATTAACTCATCTTATATCTCAGATGAACTGAGCTCTTGGCTTTTTTCGCATGTTTCTCTTTGAGACATCCCCGAGCCCGAGGGTGACGTCGCAGAGCAGCACAATTTTGCACAATTACAGAAGAAGCTCGTAGGCACATTTCAGTCAAATTTCAAACTTCCGCGCCGTTTTGGCGAAAATTGACTAAGTTTTAAAAAAAAAATATACCCTTCAATTTTTTGAGCAGTGTACTTTGCTTACCGTGTCAGATGCTCACATCGCCAATTTGCGGTGGACAGATGTCATAATGTTTAGGCTCGACAGTTGTATATATTAGTGTATTACACTACTGACCATTAAAATTGCTACACCACGAAGATGACGTGCTACAGACGCGAAATGTAACCAACCGGAAGAAGATGCTGTGATATGCAAATGATCAGCTGTTCAGAGCATTCACACAAGGTTGGCGCCGCTGGCGACACCTACAACGTGCTGACATGAGCAAAGTTTCCAACCGATTTCTCATACACAAACAGCACTTGACCGGCGTTGCCCGGTGAAACGTTGTTGTGATGCCTCGTGTAAGGAGGAGAACTGCGAACCATCACGTTTCCGACTTTGATAAAGGTCGGATTGTAGCCTATCGTGATTGCGGTTTATCGTATCGCGCCATTGCTGCTCGCGTTGGTCTAGATCCAATGACTGTTAGCAGAATATGGAATCGGTGGGTTCAGGAGGGTGATACGGAACGCCGTGCTGGATCCCAACGGCCTCGTGTCACTAGCAGTCGAGATAACAGGCATCTTATCCGCATGGCTGTAACGGATCGTGCAGCCACGTCTCGATCCCTGAGTCAACGGATGGGGACGTTTGCAAGACAACAACCATCTGCACGAACAGTGCAGCATGGCCTATGAGCACGGAGACCATGGCTGCGGTTACCCTTGACACTGCATCACAGACAGGAGCGCCTGCAATGGTGTACTCAACGACGAACCTGAGTGCACGAATGGCAAAACGTCATATTGTCGGATGAATCCATGTTCTGTTTACAGCATCATGAAGGTCGCATCCGTGTTTGGCGACATCGCGGTGAATGCACATTGGAAGCGTGTATTCGTCATCACCATACTGGTGTATCACCCAGCGTGATGGTTACACGGTTACACATCTCGGTCACGTCTTGTTCGCATTGACTGCACTTTGAACAGTGGACGTTACATTTCAGATGTGTTACGACCCATGGCTCTACCCTTCATTCGATCCCTGCGAAACCCTACATTTCAGGAGGATAATGCACAACCGCATGTTGCAGGTCCTGTACGGACCATTCTGGATACAGAAAATGTTCGACTGCTGCCCTGGGCAGCACATTCTCCAGATCTCTCACCAATTGAAAACGTCTGGTCAATGGTGACCGAGCACCTGGCTCGTCACAATACGCCAGTCACTACTCTTCATGAACTGTGGTACCGTGTTGAAGCTGCATGGGCAGCTGTACCTGTACACGCCATCCAAGCTCTGTTTGACTCAATGCCCAGGCGTATCAAGGTCGTTATTGCGGCCAGAGGTGGTTGTGCTGGGTACTGATTTCTCAGCACCTATGCACCCAAATTGCATGAAAATGTAATCACATGTCAGTTCTAGTATAATATATATGTCCAATGAAGACCCGTTTATCATCTGTATTTCCTCTTGGTGTAGCAATGTTAATGGCCAGTAGTGTATTTTACTTGGCTTACATAACTAACCAGTAGTTTTAACACCTTCCCTTCACACTGCCTTCTGAAAATAGAGACGTTTTTACTGTGGTTGGCGAAAAAGTTTGGCCGGGAAGATGACACGAGACGCCGTCCATATTTGTCGGACGTCGTGTTGGTGGTAACGACCAGTTCCCTGCCAGTTACACTGCGCGGGTGGCAAAGTTCACGCAAACTGTCGGGGGCGTGCCACGGCCCTTTGTGGGGGCCCTCTGCGCTGCGCCCTGCTGTTCCTTTCAGTGAGCGACAACTTCGTCAGCCGCGTCCCGGCAAAATATTCGCGTGCGGCACAATACGTTAATCTAATAGTCCGCTAACCCAATGAAGAGAAATTTCGTGTTTCGCAATCACTATGCACCTCGCGGGGCTCCAGTTATTACTTACTTTGCATTTATATGTAAATCTGGGAAAGGTAAGTTCGAGGCGCCAAGATTACTCTCGTAGAAGTTTAATGGTGAAGCGCGATTTCCCGGAAGCTGTTTAGCTGTCATCATCTGGTCTCAGGTCGTGCGAAAATGATAATGACGTTCTTTCACTCTCCGTACGTTTCTAGTTATCGAGAAAACTAAAAACTGGGAAAGAATCAGATAGTATTTGGCAGTAAAGGCTGGCACGCATTTCTAAATGTAGAAATATTAAAAATACAATCATTGCTAACCAATGTAAATCAAGAATCACTAGGTTTAAAGGATGGGTATTTTGCTTCTGCACGACAATTCATAAATAATCGTCTATCTCGGAGAATCATTTTATTGTTGAGAGTAACATAAAATTCCAAGAAGAAAATCATCACAGCACCTCAAGAAAAATCCAACTTTACATTCCTTTTTAAGCCATATACACTACTGACCATTAAAATTGCTACACCACGAAGATGACGAGCTACAGACGCGAAATTTAACCGACAGGAAGAAGATGCTGTGATATGCAAATGATTAGCTTTTCAGAGCATTCACACAAGGCTGGCGCCGGTGGCGACACCTACAACGCGCTGACATGAGGAAAGTTTCCAACCGATTTCTCATACACAAACAGCAGTTGACCGGCGTTGCCTGGTGAAGCGTTGTTGTGATGCCTCGTGTAAGGAGGAGAAATGCGTACCATCACGTTTCCGACTTTGATAAAGGTCGTGTTGTAGCCTATCGCGATTGCGGTTTATCGTATCGCGACATTGCTGATAGTCCATGCTGCTGCGAGCGTTGTCGAACTGTTCGTGCAGATGGTTGTTGTCTTGCAAACGTCCCCATCTGTTGACTCAGGGATCGAGACGTGGGTGCACGATCCGTTACAGCCATGCGAACAAGATGCCTGTCATCTCGAGTGCTAGTGATACGAGGTCGTTGGGATCCAGCACGCCGTTCCTCATTACCCTGCTAAACCCACCGATTCCATATTCTGCTAACAAATGGTTCAAATGGCTCTGAGCACTATGGGACTTAACATCTGAGGTCATCAGCCCCCTAGAACTTAGAACTACTTAAACCTAACTAACCTAAGGACATCACACACATCCATGCCCGAGGCAGGATTCGAATCTGCGACCGTAGCTGTCGCGCGGTTCCGGACTGAAGCGCCTAGAACCGCTTGGCCACACCGGCCGGCCATTCTTCTAACAGTCATTGGATCTCGACCACCGCGAGTAGCAGTGTCGCGATATGATAAACCGCAATCGCTATAGGCTACAACACGACCTTTATCAAAGTCGGAAACGTGATGGTACGCATTTCTCCTCCTTACACGAGGCATCACAACAAAATTTCACCAGGCAACGCCGGTCAACTGCTGTTTGTGTATGAAAAAATTGGTTGGAAACTTTCTTCAGGTCAGCACGTTGTAGGTGTCGCCACCGGCGTCAACCTTTTGTGAATGCTCTGAAAAGCTAATCATTTGCATATCACAGCATCTTCTTCCTGTCGATTAAATTTCGGATCTGTAGCACGTCATCTTCGTGGTGTAGCAATTTTAATGGCGAGTAGTGTAATAAATGTAAACGTCGTGCACCATGGAGCAGTTTTTCAGTGTTTATGAAGTCATTTCTCCTGAACTATTTTTCGTACAATGATACAATTTTACAGTTACATCCTGTGATATACGTGAATATTGACTTCAAAACGTCTCACGAATACAGTTAGTAGTAAAAAAATTATAAATTAAAACATCAGGCCTGATGCGGCAGTTGTACTGCATAAACAGCGAGAACGAAGTAAGCGATAAACTACTTTGCTTCCATCGTTTCATGGGGGTGTCAGCGAGAAGAAGTCTCATAAAGTTTGGAAATTATTTGTAAAATTCGTTGCAGGTCACTATGTGCTGTCATTCTCAAATACTGTATGTCCGCAGCTCGTGGTCTAGTGACTAGCGTTGCTGCCTCTGGATCATGGAGTCCCGGGTTCGATTCCCGGCCGGATCGGGGTTTTTCTCTGCCCGGGGACTGAGTGTTTTTGTTGTCCTCATCATTTCATCAGCCTCATCATCTTTCGTGACCGTGGCTAGATTGTACTGTGTAAAAAACTTGTTCTATGTAAAAATTGGGACTTTGCACGGGCGGTAATGACCGCGCAGTTGAGCGCCCCACAAACAAAACATCACCATCATCAAATACTGTATGACTGAAGTCTCGGTAGTGATACCTCTTGGGCTACACCACGCCTTGATAAGTAGGTGCTTCTTACCCCACAGATATTCTTTCCAGACAGTAAGTGATGGTTAAGGAGGAGATGTGGAACATACGAGGGCCGTTCCATAAGTAATCCAACACATTTGTTTTCTGACAGCAGGTTGGTTTTGTTCTGGATTCAATACACTACATTATTCTCCGTTGTTTTGGCTACAAAACCCTATTTTCCAACATAATTTCCGTTAAATATGACGACTTTACTCCACCTTACCGGGAAAGCCTTTATGTCCACATAGTACCACATTACTGGTCTACCTTGGAGGCAACGCCTTGTTCCACTAGTAACCTCACTTTCATTCATGTACTGCTTCCTGCAGAGTTTCTCCTTCGTTGTACCAAACGGATGGAACTCGGAAGACGCGAATCCGGGCTGTAGGGTGGATGAGGAAAACAGTCCAGTGAAGTTTTGTGAGCTGCTCTCGGGTGTGCAGACTTGTGTGAGGCCTTGCGTCGTCATGGAGAGGGAGGAGTTCGTTTGTATTTTTGTGGGGACGAACGGGCTGAAGTCGTTTCTTCAGTTTCCTAACGGTGTGTGCGGTCGGCTGGCACGCAGGAAATGGGACAGGTTTGCGCGACCTTGTTGCGATAATTACAGACCCCTCGCCCAACGACTCATCGTGCTTTTGTTTGCTGCCAGGTCTCCGTAGACATTCTCCAAGCGCCTATGAGTATCTACTATGCTCTGGTTTTCCTCCAAAACAAGCTCAATGACAGCTCTCTGCTTAGAACGCACCACCGTTACGGACAACATTTTGAAGGCTACGTATAGTGCCGAATCCTATCGGAACTTCGTGAAATTGCAGGGGCGGAAAGAGAATATTCATCGATGTCCCACAAAAGATTCCGCATCTTTTCAACCGAAATAGGCGGAGATAAAAATATTGCATTAATTTATTGGACTCCCCTCGTACATACACTACTGGCCATTAAAATTGCTACACCAAGAGGAAATGCAGATGATAAACGGGTATTCATTGGACAAATATGTTGTACTAGAAATGACATGTGATTACATTTTCACGCAATTTGGGTGCATAGATCCTGAGAAATCAGTACCCAGAACAACCACCTTTGGCCGTAATAACGGCCTTGATACACCTGGGCATTGAGTAAAACAGAGCTTGAATGGCGTGTACAGGTACAGCTGCCCATGATGCTTCAACGCAATACCACAGTTCATGAAGAGTAGTAACTGGCGTATTGTGACGAGCCAGTTACTCGGCCACCGTTGACCAGACGTTTTCAGTTGGTGAGAGATCTGGAGAATGAGCTAGCCAGGGCAGTAGTCGAACATTTTCTGTATCCAGAAAGGCCCGTACAGGACCTGCAACATGCGGTCGTGCATTATCCTACTGAAATGTAGGGTTTCGCAGGAATCGAATGAAGGGTAGAGCCACGGGTCGTAACACATCTGAAATGTAACGCCCACTGTTCAAAGTGCCGTCAATGCGAACAAGAGGTGACCGAGACGTGTAACCAATGGCACCCCATACCGTCACACCGGGTGCTACGTCAGTATGGCGGTGATGAATACACGCTTCCAATGTGCGTTCACCGCAATGTCACCAAAGACGGATGCGACCATCATGATGCTGTAAACATAGCCTGGATTCATCCGAAAAATGACGTTTTGCCATTCGTGCACCCAGGTTCGTCGTTGAGTACACCATTGCAGGCGCTCCTGTCTGTGATGGAGCGTTAAGGGTAACCGCAGCCATGGTCTCCGAGCTGATAGTCCATGCTGCTGTAAACGTCGTCGAACTGTTCGTGCAGATGATTGTCGTCTTTCAAACGACTCTGGGATCGAGACGTGGCTGCACGATCCGTTACAGCCAAGCGGATCAGATGCCTGTCATCTCGACTGCTAGTGATAGGAAGCCGTTGGGATCTAGCACGGCGTTCCGTATTACCCTCCTGAACCCACCGATTCCATATTCTGCTAACAGTCATTGGATCTCGACCAACGCGAGCAGCAATGTTGCGATACGATAAACCGCAATCGCCGGCCGGCGTGGCCGAGCGGTTCTAGGCGCTACAGTCTGGAACCGCGCGACCGCTACGGTCGCAGGTTCGAATCCTGCCTCGGGAATGGATGTATGTGCTGTCTAGGTTAGTTAGGTTTAAGTAGTTCTAAATTCTAGGGGACTGATGACCTCAGAAGTTAAGTCCCATGGTGCTCAGAGTCATTTGAACCATTTTTGGAACCGCAATCGCGATAGGCTACAATTTGACCTTTATCAAAGTCGAAAACGTGATGGTACGCATTTCTCCTCCTTACACGAGGCATCACAACAACGTTTCACCAGGCAATGCCGGTCAGCTGCTGTTTGTGTATGATAAAATCGGTTGGAAACTTTCCCCATGTCAGCACGTTGCAGGTGTCGCCACCGGCCTCAACCTTGTGTGAATGCTCTGAAAAGCTAATCATTTGTATATCACAGCATCTTCTTCCTGTCGGTTAAATTTCGTGTCTGTAGCACGTCATCTTTGTGGTGTAGCAATTTTAATGGCCAGTAGTGTATATTGTATAAAATCATTTGCCTTATATCAACTGTATATTATATAAAATCACCATACGATTAAATAAATAAATACGGTTTTCAAAGAAATCGTATCTAATTCTTACTGCAAAATAGTGGCAAGTTCAGGTAATTATCATGGAGGCAGATAGCGGTCACATACCCTTCTCTCAAAGTAGACACAAACACTTCATAATATTGAGATCTGCCGACTGCAGATTTTTGAATCAAGAGTTAAGTATTCGCTATAAACTTCGCCGCACCAGTTTCTCTGTAAAACGAAAGAATACCCGAACACACAGTGGCAATGTACGTCTTCTGTCTTATCTGTTCTCTCATCGCCTCCAATGGTAGTAATGTAAATAACAGGAGGGAGCGCATCCATCATAAACTGCGATTAACTCATCAGATTTCTGCACCAGTTGACCAGCTATACTACGGTCCCAAAATGTTTCCTCCGGGGGCTTCCAGCTTGTTCGTCCCATCATACGATAACACCGGATATAATCGGAGCGAGGCCCCTAGTCGGAATCATCGATCAGATCCGTTGACCAGCCCTTCCAGGAACCGCTAACCAAGAACCCGAAGAAGTGCAGAGTGGTTTGGCGAAACCGGGACAAACTCCAGAAAAGATCCCTGAAAGAATAGGGAAGAAGAAAGTATCATATGTACATTCGACGGAAATGCGTTCGAAGGGAGGTACACACACGTGAAGGTGGAGGTAAGAGGTGTTGAATACTGTAGAATATGATCCCGATATCAGTAGCAGACAGGTGGAATGCCAGCATGGGGAAGGCCAGACGGCCATGCGGAACATTTTCCACGTCAGCTGTCACTATCCGCAACGCTTGCCAGGCTTGTTACCTTCCGGCTTGCTTCCGCGGGGACAGTTTTGTCGCTGGTTCATCGCGCAGACCACCACGGTGCTGGGATTCCTGTCATCCCTCACAATCGCAGATGAGGCAGCGTTTACGAGGGAATATCGTCAACCTTCACAACAGACGATACCCTCCTATAGGTTACGGAGAATTCCCTTGTTAAGTTGGCAGCCAACAATCAGCACCGGTGTAGCCTCAGTGTACGAGCTATCGCCTCTTAAGTGTGGAGCAAAAACCCTAGTACAGGCAGAACATTCCCACTTGCCTGGTGAGTCCTCGTCTTTTATGCCTACCTTCAAGTGCGTTCCTTTGGAACGCATATCCGGCCATATGTTCGTACCGTTTTTCCTCCTGCAATTTACCCCCATTTAGGAAAACCATCTTGTGTATTTAGTACAGGTTATGCCCACAGTTCATAAGCAACGGAAAAATATGTAATATTCCACACGCCGCAAGGACCTGCTGATAAATAATTCTTTCTTTAGCATCGGTTACGATCTTCTTATCTTCAGGTACCATTTTTTTCTTTTAGTAGTGAGTTAAATGGCAACAGCCTGTGTATTGTCATAATGAGGTTCCATCATGTACAGAATCTCCAAACAAAAAGGTGAAAACTGATTATGATAGTATATGAAGTTGATTAACTTGAGACAGGCTGACCTTTTTTTATTTGGCGCAACAGCAAGAACGTTTTCTCGCAACGCGTTGTACATAATATTACGATACCTTGAAAATGATCATAAGGTCGAAACCGGTATTAAATAAATACTTGTTTACTAGCAGCTCTTGGCGATCATTGTGATTTGAAAGTTCATCTGCTGGTCTGTGTTTGCGTAGAACAATATGAAATTGTGGATCCGCCTCGATTTCTTCTCCCAACTACACTGGTGTCCCAAATTAAAGCAACAAATCGCTGTTTCCCCGTTCTGTGTCTGATTCACGATGTAATCATACAAACTGTCAAGAGACGTCAGTACGATCGTGTTCTGTACGGAAGGTGGCATTCCGGTCAACGGATAACCATCCCAACGATGACGTCAGGTCAACTATCAAACAGGATAGTGTTTTCCGAGTAGTCCCACACCCGCAATCGCTGTGTACACAGTCACAGACGGTGCAATATGGCACAGAGAAGACACCTACCAGCCGACCGCTGTGGGCGAGCGGTTCTAGGCGCTTCAGTCCGGAACCGTGCTGGTGCTACGTTCGCAGGTTCCCATCCGCCTCGGGCATGGATGTGTGTGATGTCCTTAGGTTAGTTAGGCTCTGAGCACTATCGGACTTAACTGCTCTGGTCATCAGTCCCATAGAACTTAGAACTACTTAAACCTAACTAACCTAAGGACATCACACACATCCATGCCCGAGGCAGGATTCGAACCTACGACCGTAGCAGCAGCGCGGTTCCAGACTGTAGCGCCTAGAACCGCTAGGCCACCCCGGCCGGCGGTTAGTTAGGTTTAAGTAGTTCTAAGTCTACGGGACTGATGACCTCAGATGTTAAGTCCCACAGTGTTTCGAGCCATTTGAACCATTTGATTTTTGAAGACACCTACCAGACTCTGTGCGGTGGAAGGCCACAGGAAGAATGGAAACAGGACAGTCCCGAACTGTTGTGGCCCAGTGGCTTAATGTGAATCGTTATAGAGACCGAAGCTGTATCCCAAAGGCCAAAGCAGGGCCGATCACGTGTAACATCAGAAAGATATGACCGTTCTTTGGCCGTAAGGGCACGACGGTACCGACTTAGTACTGCAAGGCAACTGGTATCTGACGACAGCATCCACTGGACGTGTTGTATCGAGGCAAATGGTATACAGAAGGCTTCGGCAGAGTGGCATTGTTATCGGAGACCCGCTGTATGTTTGCCTCTGACGCGTCTCCACAGAAGGGATCATCTAGTGTGGAGTTGTGAATATGTCACCTAGACGGTCGAACAGTGGGCCGATTTCGTCTGGTGAGTGATTCTCAACGGATTCACATCTGAGGGAACACGATTTCGGGACACAAACATTGTACAGAAGAGACCGATATTGAGGAGGATCCCTAATGGTGTGGGCAGCGATTATGTTGACAGCTTCAACCTTCTTCGTGAAATTGTGCGGATGAATCAGCTGTCAAGTATTGTGACGAGATCTTCGGACCTCATGTGCGGTCGTCACGAGGCGCTGTGGGTCCAGACTCCGTACTGACGGACGATAATGCTGGACCTCATAGAGCACGGGTGGTTGATGTTTTCTTCAAAACTGAAGATGCTGCACGCATGGCTTGACAGCCCAGTCTCCCAGTTTGAATCCCATAGAGCAGGTCTGATATGCACTAGGCAGACGGGTTCCATACGTCATCATTCACCAACCATTCTCTAAGACTTGCGAGCAGGCCTGCAGGAAGAATCGGCGTTATTGCTTCAACATGAGGTTGATGACATCATTCACAGTATGCCCCGTCGTTGTCAAGCTTGTATTGCTGCCAGAGGTGGTCACAACCCATACTGAGCACATTAACCAGTTGTGAGAATTTGTGTACAAATCCGTTATGTTGGAGGAAAACGAAGAACGTTTTTGACTATCGTTATGCATGTTGCAGTTACTTACATTCTGTTTCATTTACATTGTTTCTACTTTATTGTGACTTGTTTGAAAATACACCTAGAAAATATGCCGATAAAACGGCAATAAATATAGAAACCACGCAGTAACTCAAATGTAATTAGGTATTATGAAACTATTCATGCAATACTTTGTCTGGAACCAAATAGTGCTCATTTAATAATGTTTTTGTAATGGTTTGTAACGATACTAATTTGCTTGTTTTGGAATGAAGAAACCCACTGATGATGGTGGTATTTTCACTGAAACTAGTTTGGCGGAAAAATTAAACAAAAGTGTTTTGCATCAAGGCGGACCCATAATCCAATATAGCTCTTAGAAATTTTGAAATATTTTTCTCCAAACCTGAATATATCTAAGGATATTAAAAAAGTATTCCATATTTTCAGAGTTGATAGTATGGACCAATACAAGAAAAAATATTTAGTACACATAGGCAGTAAAAGGCATACCTCAAAAGCTATGAGCATTTGTTCTTCTTCGCTACATCGCTTCTTCTGCAAGCTCTTTGCTAACAACCTACAGAACGCAGTACACGGATGGTAAACACATTATTCTACGTAAATCAGTTCCAGTATCTCCATCCACAACAGGAATGGTACGAGGTCTGCCTCTATCCGACGTTGTTGGAGCAGCGGAGTGGCTAGTCTCTGGAAAACTGTGCTGATGGTTTCCTTCATTCTAAATATTGGTTGGAGAGGGTCGTAACGTGTAATAGCCAGACATCTATTCAGATCATCACACAGGAATTTCAAACTGCATCAGGATACACAGAAAGTACTATGACAGTTAGGTAGGAAGTGAGAAAACTAAGATTTCATGGTCGAGCTGCTGCCCATAAGCCACACAACACGGCGGTAAATGCCAAACGACACCTCGTTTGGCGTTAGGAGCTTAAACATTTGACTATTGAACGATGGATAAACGTTGTGTGGAGTGACGAATCACGGTACACAATGTGGCGATACGATGGCGGTGTGTGGGTATGGCGAATGCCCGATGAACGTCATCTGCCAGCATGTGTAGAGCCAACAGTAAAATTCGGAGGCGGTGGTGTTAAGGTGTGTCGTGTTTTTCATGGAGGGGGGCTTGTACCCCTTGTTGTTTTGCGTGGCACTATCACAGCACAGGCCTTTACTGATGTTTTAAGCGCCTTCTTGCTTCCGACTGATCAAGAACAATTCTGGGAGGGCGACTGCATCTTTCAACACGATCGAGCACCTGTTCACAATGCACGGCTTGTGGCGGAGTGGTTACACGACAATAACATCCTTGTAATGGACTGGCCTCGACAGAGTCCGGACCTGAATCCTATAGAACACCTTTGGGATGTTTTGGAACGCCGACTTCGTGCCAGGCCTCACCGACCGCCATCGATACCTCTCCGCATTGCAGCGCTCCGTGAAGAATGGGCTGCCATTCCCCAAGATGCCTTCTAGCACCTGATGGAACGTATGCCTGCAAGAGTGGAAGTTGTCATCAAGGCTAAGGGCTGGCCAACAACATATTGAATTCCAGCATTACCGATGGAGGGCGCCACGAACTTGTAAGTCATTTTCAGCCAGGTGTCCGTATACTTTTGTTCACATGGTGTATGTAAACATGAAGAATAAAGATGTAGAATGTTAATGTCTGTTTAATTCAAAAAGCCTTAAGCGTTTTAAAATAAAAAAAAATCGGAAGCATTACTTTTCTATATGCCCTTGTAGAAGCATTTCATGAAGTTACCAAACGCAGAATGGTTCCATGAGAACTAACGTATGCGCTGCACATACCCAGAGGTTGTGAACACAGCCAGCCCTTGTGGCCAAGCGGTTCTAGGCCCTTCAGTCCGGAACCGCGTTTCTGCTACCGTCGCAGGTTCGAATCCTGTATCGGGCATGGATGTATGTGATGTTCTTAGGTTAGTTAGGTTTAAGTAGTTCTAAGTTCTACTGGACTGATGACCTCAGATGTTAAGTCCCATAGTGCTCAGAGCCATTTGAACCATTTTCTGTGAGTACAGATTACGGTAACAATACAAACAGATGTTTACTGTACGCTGTACCCATGAAAAATAACAGAGGGAAGTCGTGTCATTTGTTTACTGCATCCGTTCGTAATGCCATATAGCTTGCAGTGGAAGATACATGTTTTAGAGCAGCAAATACAAACAAGTGCTCTTAGCTCATAAAGTATGCGTTTTAAAGGCCGTATTTATTGGACAGTTCTGTCTATCACGTTTCAAAGTATGGATTTTTTTCACATCCTGCACAGAATATTCGGAAATTCCCGTTACAAACTTATGGGCTTGTAGAGGTGAGTGAGTACATGATATTCTGAATCTGAGCCCATGTCCGGGAACGTACTGATTCAGTGCTACAGCCATTTGAAAACTTGATGGTAACGCGACCACTTTTACAAGTAACTGATCAGGAGGGCCCGAGTACAACACTTGTTGCACTCATTAATAGCCAAAGATATTGCTCGTGTACTTTTCAACGTGATGCAGTACGGCTTCTTTAACTTTGGGTGCGCGGCGTCTCCTTGGAGCATCGCAGTCGCGCCTGCTGACGGCGAAGGTACCCTTTCTCGAAGCCGTTGCGTAATTGTGGCGAAAAGGATGAGTTATGGAGTCGGACGTTCTGGAGAACAATCTTGATAAAGGAGACGAGCAGTTCTTTCATTACCGTGAGTTTGACCATTCAGAAGGATCATGTTGGTGTATTCTGCAAACGTGTACTCAAGTACGTTGCTCTAACATTCACAGACACGTGAATGAGGCTCGAACCAAGTCAAAGAGGTAGGTGTTAGACATCAAATGACATCAAGCGGCCGACATAACCACATCCCCCCACCCCCTCTCCCACCATAATTACACTGTAGCATACCTAACTAGCAAACATATTTTCAAATGAATAAAATGTTCTCGGGTTTCCAACCGCGTCAATTGGTTAAAACTACACGAGCTTTTGGCCAAGCACTCCTTGGCCATTGTCAAGTGTTATGACTGCCAGTGGGCTGTTGGTGCGCCCTTATATACGCTAGCTGCCGGCTGTGACGTCACTGGTGCCCCTGACTTTGCTATATATGGGTATGTTTTGAGTCGGCGTTCGATGTGCCCTCTTCAAGATCAAATCAATCTTCAGGCCTCCAACGAAAATCCGTCAATTACTGAGACCAGTTAAAGACGCAGTAGATCTCATAACACCTGCAGTCTACGAAATACCTTGTGAGTGTGGCCAGAAGTACATCGGACAAACAGTGCGCACTGTGGAACAACGCAGGAAAGAACATGAGAGGTATTATCGCCTACGCTATCCAGAGAAATCTGCGTTAGCTCAGCATGCGTTAGAAAACGGTCACCACATAAAATTTGACGATGCCTCTGTCGTGGCTCGCACTAACGGCTTCTGGGGCAGTTTAATAAAGGAAGCTATTGAAATAAAAATTACCACAAACACCCTGAACAGATACGGTGGCTTGCAGCTCAGCGCTGCGTGGGATCCAGCGATCTCGCGGTTGAAGAGGGCACATCGAACGCCGACTCAAAACATGCCCATATATGACAATTTCAGGGGCACCAGTGACGTCACAGCCGGCAGCTAGCGTATTTAAGGGCACACCAACAGCCCACTGGCAGTCATAACACTTGACAATGGCCAAGGAGTGCTTGGCCAAAAGCTCGTGTAGTTTTAAGCAATTGACGCGGTTGGAAACCCGAGAACATTTTATTCAATGTTATCGCCGCGAGACTCTGCATTCATACATATTTTCAAATGGCTGTAGCACGGAAACGGTACGTTTCCGGGCATGGGTTCCTATTAAAAATATTATGCATTCACTCCTATCTACAAGTTCTAGAAGTTTCTAACGGGAATTTCCGAACACACAGTATATGACAAATTCTTGGAGCCGTTCTTACTGTGGGGAAAGCAGAAAGAACTACCAGAATTATCGACGCTACTGCCCAAGAAACTGAAAGCAGCTTCGAGTAGAAGTTAAGATATGCTCAATGATCCAACTGTTATGTAAATAAAAAAAGATAATATTTCCAAGAGCTCACGGCAGTCGCTGACGCGAGGCCCGGACCCAATTCATTCGACCCTCGTTTATTTACGCTGGTGTGACCCTCTAGTTTGAGAACTCGAAATGCAGTCGACGGCTCAGTGCCTTCGTGAGAAGCGTGCGAAGTGCTCGTCGGCTGCTCTGCATAGCGACCCTCGTATAAAAGAAGCTTTGCCGGGGATTAGCGCAGTCACCTTGCCCAGAGCTGAGTCAGGCCGCCGCTGCTGCCGACAGCCCCGTTCTCAGCCACATCGCCAGCAAGTGGAGCGGAAGACGCCGCAGCCGCAGGCACTGGCGCCAGTTCCCAGAACTGCCGCCAGAGGGCCACCACTGCTCGATAAAGTAGCTGCAGCCGTCTTCTTGAGACCGAGAGAGCATGCGATGAAGTTCACCAAAAAGTCGCGACCGTTCCGAGCAGTTAACAATATTAAGAATTTTTAGCATCTTGCAGCTCCGTCAGCAACTGTGACAGACTAATATATTGAAAAATCCGCCTCAGTTGCGAACATTTTTTGGTCTTTACCCAGGTTTCGACTAGAATAAGCTAGCCTTCTTCAGAAGCATAAAATTACTGTAACATGCCCGAGTAAGGCACAGTCAACATTAAAAATTAAAACCTGTAGTACCGTGGTACCATGTCGAATCAAAACTACTTAACTGAAGTCCAGCCCCGGCATCACTTCACCACGCGGTCGGTTGGCAGCGGCAATACGTTGGCACTTACCGTTGCACGTAGTTGCCGCTACCAACCGACCGCGTGGTGAAGTGATGCCGGGGCTGGACTTCAGTTAAGTAGTTTTGATTCGACATGGTACCACGGTACTACAGGTTTTAATTTTTAATGTTGACTGTGCCTTACTCGGGCATGTTACAGTAATTTTATGCTTCTGAAGAAGGCTAGCTTATTCTAGTCGAAACCTGGGTAAAGACCAAAAAATGTTCGCAACTAAGGCGGATTTTTCAATATATTAACAATATTAACTTTACCGCCTTGTTCAGGTAATAAACTTTATGTGGTGTCACCGCCAGACACCACACTTGCTAGGTGGTAGCCTTTAAATCGACCGCGGTCCGTTAGTATACGTCGGACCCGCGTGTCGCCACTATCAGTGACTGCAGACCAAGCGCCGCCACACGGCAGGTCTAGTCTAGGGAGACTTCCTAGCACTCGCCCCAGTTGTACAGCCGACTTTGCTAGCGATGGTTCACTGCCTACATACGCTATCATTTGCAGAGACGACAGTTTAGCATAGCCTTCAGCTACGTCATTTGCTACGACCTAGCAAGGCGCCATATTCTTCAAGAATGTATTCTGAACAGATAATATTGTGAATCATGTACCGTCAAGAGAGACGTTCATCATTAATGGATTGAAGTTAAGTATCAAACTAATTACGTCCGCTTTCTGAATTCTAATTCCTTGTCATGTTCCAGACCTCACGTCAGTATAGTCCTTCCCTCCTCACGCCAGCCTGTGTGAGCTAAAACGCATGCATTTCGGCCTCCCCTAGTAACACGGTGTTGGCTCTTCTGCCAACACAACACTTTACATCTCAGCTGTTTGGTCTAGGCAGTGTAAACCATTCAAAACGTGTTTTGCATCACCAGCATATCTGCAGATGTGTGTGATCTTAGGTCTGTGGTTTCCAGCTTTCTTAAGACCACTATCCCTGAACGAGATCAGATGTCATCGAACACCCTGAACAAAATTTGCACTCCTAATTTTAAACTGACAAATAAAAAAAATGGTTCTAATGGATCTAAGCACTGTGGGACTTAACATGTGAGGTCTTCAGTCCCCTAGACTTAGAACTACTTAAACCTAACTAACCTAAGGGCATCACACACATCCATGCCAGAGGCAGGATTTGAACCTGAGACCGTAGCAGCAGCGCGGTTCCAGGCTGAAGCGCCTAGAACCGCTCGGTCACAGCAGCCGGCCTGACAAATCATCTATAGTACTTAGTTAACGTTCAGACAACTGAAACTAACGTGCTTTCTGCTTCTTACACTAAAACAATGTTTTGCTTATTTCTAATAGTCCTTTTTATGTATGGCTTGGTGTCCGCCTTGAACACTGTATGGCATGCTCGAAGTCCAGTCAGTTCTCAATTTCTGTTTTCATTACTGCCATACCCCAAGGTCTGTCTTAACATACTGAAGTTTTGACGAATGGACCATGTGTGCTTAAAGAGCTCTTCCAGTAATAGAAGCTAATAAGCACAGACCTCCTTTAGCTAAAACAATACCAGTTCTACCTTCTCGAATCCCAAGGCATTAAGCTTTCATTCTAATCCTACTGACTGAAAATATACCTTCACTTGTAGAAACTGATATTACAACCCAGATATTTACATGTCAGTTTTTTAAATGAAAAAAGACTTGCCGTTAGAGTTTATTATCGATGACAAGTGATAAGCTGGAGTCACGAACGATGGCGGCCGAGTTTAGGCTTGTTCTGCTTACCTACGTCACGCGTCCTCCTACCGGCAGTAAGCATTCAGTGGTGTTCTGAGCGCTGTGCTCTGAGTGGCGTTGCCAGTGCGAGCATTAGACTTGATCGTAGCGAGTTATTTAGCGAAATTTTTATCCATTTGTTGCGAGTTCTGCACAAGCAAGCGAGAGACATAATTTGCAAGATACCAGCTTTCTTCAAGCGCAAAGCACCTGTATGCGCGTAACGCAACTGTCGCTTCGAATTAGCAACAATCCAGGTCCCATCCGTGCCTATACCTACGTAAAACGCCATCGTTCGTGAATCGGACCACTGAATGAACAAAAAAAGAAATAAATAGAAGAAGTGGCCTAGAGTGCTCTTGGGAAATTAAATAAGCCGGCCGAGGTGGCCGAGCGGTTCTAGGCGCTACAGTCTAGAACCGTGCGACCGCTACGGTCGCAGGTACGAATCCTGCCTCTGGCATGGATGTGTGTGATGTCCTTAGGTTAGTTAGGTTTAAGTAGTTCTAAGTTCTAGGGGACTGATGACCACAGAAGTTAAGTCCCATAATGCTCAGAGCCATTTGAACCAATTTTTGAACCAAATTAAAGAAGTGTTCAAAATTAAATTTTTAATATGTATGAAAGTGAACGTTTATACACTGAAGAGCCAAAGAAACTGGTATACCTGCCTAATATCGTGTAGGGCCCCGAGAGCACACAGAAGTGCCGCAGCACGACTTTGCATGGACTCGACTAATGTCTGAAGTAGTGCTGGAGGGAACTGACACCATGAATTCTGCAGGGCTGTCTATAAATCCGTAAGAGTACGAAGGGGTGGAGATCTCTTCCGAACAGCTCGTTCCAAGGCATTCCAGATATGCTCAGCCGCGTGGAGTGGCCGCGCCCTTGGAGACACCATGTCACCAACTGCTCAGCCTCTCCCGCTGCGGGTTCGAGTCCTCCCTCGGGCATGGGTGTATGTGTTGTCCTTAGTGTAGGATAGTTTAAGTTGGCTTAGAAAGTGTGTAAGTCTAGGGACCGATAACCTCAGCAGTTTGGTCCATTAGGAACTGACACACGTTTGAACATTTAGATATGCTCAATAATGTTCATGTCTGGGGAGTTTGGTGGCCAGCGGCCATGAGTTGCTTACCATACGCCCTTACTCCTGCTGCCACAGACGGTACAGAGGGCTGCATAGAATTTCTTGTGCTTGTCAAGGCTATGGCCCGAGACTAAAACGAATGCCCTTCGTGTCGCAGGGCAGGATAAAGGGCAAGGAGATTGGGGTGTTGTTCCCGTCGACGAAGAAGTCTTCTCAAGCTCGGATTGGCACAGCGTGCCAAAGGAAATCGTCCCTGGCTTCTTCGCAGAAGCCGTCCTAGCATTTGCATTTAGCAATTAAGGGGAACGGCGGTAAACGTATATCTATATGAGCATGCTGCGATTTGAGCAGCTGTTCTTCTGGATGAGACTCCAGTGCCTTACCACTGTTACATTTTATTGAGTGACACATGTGCGATGCGTCACAGCGCGCGCTTAAAGCGTGTAATATTTAGAAGCGAAGCTTGTGATGAGAGCCTCTTCGGCTAGGCCTGTAGTTGTATAATTACAGTGTCATAACGTGACTGACAATTTATTACGTGTAAAATAAGGGAACAACAGGTTTTACGATTTATGACAAAGATATCAGTAAGAGTGCTGAATTGCATAATGTAAGTCATCCACAACATTACTCATCGCAGGTCATTACATTCTTTATGAATTTCATTATACACTCCTGGAAATGGAAAAAAGAACACATTGACACCGGTGTGTCAGACCCACCATACTTGCTCCGGACACTGCGAGAGGGCTGTACAAGCAATGATCACACGCACGGCACAGCGGACACACCAGGAACCGCGGTGTTGGCCGTCGAATGGCGCTAGCTGCGCAGCATTTGTGCACCGCCGCCGTCAGTGTCAGCCAGTTTGCCGTGGCATACGGAGCTCCATCGCAGTCTTTAACACTGGTAGCATGCCGCGACAGCGTGGACGTGAACCGTATGTGCAGTTGACGGACTTTGAGCGAGGGCGTATAGTGGGCATGCGGGAGGCCGGGTGGACGTACCGCCGAATTGCTCAACACGTGGGGCGTGAGGTCTCCACAGTACATCGATGTTGTCGCCAGTGGTCGGCGGAAGGTGCACGTGCCCGTCGACCTGGGACCGGACCGCAGCGACGCACGGATGCACGCCAAGACCGTAGGATCCTACGCAGTGCCGTAGGGGACCACACCGCCACTTCCCAGCAAATTAGGGACACTGTTGCTCCTGGGGTATCGGCGAGGACCATTCGCAACCGTCTCCATGAAGCTGGGCTACGGTCCCGCACAACGTTAGGCCGTCTTCCGCTCACGCCCCAACATCGTGCAGCCCGCCTCCAGTGGTGTCGCGACAGGCGTGAATGGAGGGACGAATGGAGACGTGTCGTCTTCAGCGATGAGAGTCGCTTCTGCCTTGGTGCCAATGATGGTCGTATGCGTGTTTGGCGCCGTGCAGGTGAGCGCCACAATCAGGACTGCATACGACCGAGGCACACAGGGCCAACACCCGGCATCATGGTGTGGGGAGCGATCTCCTACACTGGCCGTACACCACTGGTGATCGTCGAGGGGACACTGAATAGTGCACGGTACATCCAAACCGTCATCGAACCCATCGTTCTACCATTCCTAGACCGGCAAGGGAACTTGCTGTTCCAACAGGACAATGCACGTCCGCATGTATCCCGTGCCACCCAACGTGCTCTAGAAGGTGTAAGTCAACTACCCTAGCCAGCAAGATCTCCGGATCTGTCCCCCATTGAGCATGTTTGGGACTGGATGAAGCGTCGTCTCACGCGGTCTGCACGTCCAGCACGAACGCTGGTCCAACTGAGGCGCCAGGTGGAAATGGCATGGCAAGCCGTTCCACAGGACTACATCCAGCATCTCTACGATCGTCTCCATGGGAGAATAGCAGCGTGCATTGCTGCGAAAGGTGGATATACACTGTACTAGTGCCGACATTGTGCATGCTCTGTTGCCTGTGTCTATGTGCCTGTGGTTCTGTCAGTGTGATCATGTGATGTATCTGACCCCAGGAATGTGTCAATAAAGTTTCCCCTTCCTGGGACAATGAATTCACGGTGTTCTTATTTCAATTTCCAGGAGTGTACGTTGCAGAATAAATAATTGTATGCTGGAGAATAACTTTTAAACTATAGAAACTTTCCTGATCCAAAGCACGGAGGACCGTCAACTTTTTTTTTCCTCTCCTGTCTGCTGACGTTTCATTTGGCCCTTTACGACTTCCTCTTCCGTGTCAACCTTCCTGTTCATTTCGGCGTAGCAGTTACATACAAGATCTTCAATTATTTGTTGGTTATATTCCTACCTCTATCTTATTCAACAGTTTATGCCCTCTGCGGCTTACTTTGGCACCATGGAAGTTATCCCCTGATGTCTTAAAACACATTTTGTCATCCTGTCCCTTCTTGTAGTCAGTGCTTCCAACATATTCCGTTCTTCACCGATTCTCCCGAGACCGTTCTTATTTCTCATCTCATCAATCTACTTGATTTTCAGCATATTTCTGTAACACGTCTGAAACCCTTCTATTTTCTGTTCTAGTTGTCCAACAGTTCTGTGCTCCAAACGTACATTCTCTGGAGTGTCTTCTTCAAATTAAGACCTATGTCTGATGACAGCAGGCCCCTTTTGTCGAGTAATGCTCTGTTTGCCTGTGGTAGACTACCTCTGCTCTCTGCGTCGTCCACATTGCTTCATTATAACCCGACTTCAATTCCTTTGGAATGCTTATGAACTGCTGAGCGTAACGCTGAAGGCAGTTGCTCATGTACAGACACTTCTGCTTCCATGTAACCCTACAGCTACTGTACAGGGAAGCCGTTTTCTTGTAGACCACTCACACACTTTCCGTCACTTTGTTTGCTTGCGTTTTTGAAATGAGTTAAATAGCCCAAAGCAGTGGTAAAGCAGATAAGAGGATACCGGTTAATTCCTATATAAAAAAAGTAAAAGCGCGCCCAGGCACGGTTAATAATTCTGTTTATTAGGAAAAAATAGTGCCGTTACTTGTTCCGAACCGACAGGGTTACCATCAGCCGGCTGTTCACGTTTAAAATAACATTATGCAGTTGATATCATGTTGGATGATTCTCATTGTGGTGAATGTTTCTTGGGATGTTGGTGCCCTATAGCAATAAACGAAAAGAAAAAGAGGCTAATCTTCTGTTATTGAAGACATCAGTGAACTAAAACAATGTAAATAACGTTTACGATAATGGCTGAATTATAGGCTATCTATATTGCATCAAAATGTTGCGTCATTTTATAGTACTGAAAAATAACTAAGCTCTTACATTAGAAATTTGCCTATGTTGTTTTAATTAATTGTTAAGATCAGTTACAGTGAATACTCCCTTTTCTCTCATCGTTTATTCTTCTGGGACACAACCATCCTAATCAACCTTCGCCACAACGAGAATCAGCCCTTTTCACAAGTGCAGCATAAGCTAAGCGCTATTTCAAACGTGAGCGGCCGTCTGACGATGAATTCTATTATTTTTAATTAATAGTGCTGTTAACAGTGACTGGTTGCTACTTTTACTTTATTGAAAAAATTAAGCTTGATTTCCACTATACCACGGTCTCACGGTGTCAAATTTCAACAAAATGGCATAGCAACAATTTTTACTGCATATTTTGCAACGAACTCTGTTTCGGTTCATGATTATTCTGGATAATATATTTTCCTGTGAAATGGCACCAAATGAAAGTTGACGCGTGAAAGACTAACAGTCTTCAGCTATATTTCATAATACATGTTACGTTCGATAGGCTGTTAGCGTTTGTATAGGATTACGGGATTAGCAGGATCGATGCTCGCTGTTTACATGGCTCGTCGCCCTGCCAGATTAAGCGCGGACTCCCTGAGCGGTTAAACGTACGCGGGCCGCGTCGCGCGCGAAGGGGAAGCCAGAGGACGAACGGAAATGGCGCGCAGTAGACGACGCATTCAGCGTAATGCTGCAGAGGGCGTGCGGGTCGGTACGGGCGACTGGCGACGCCGTTGCTGACGTCGTCTGAATGCCGTGGCGGCGCCTGCGCTCGCGACGGAAAGGGGGGGAGGGGGGAGATGAAACGGGGTGGACATGCAGGGGAGGGGGGGGAGTGTCTGCACGCTGACCTGCGACACGCCAGCGACCGCGGCGCGGGACGGAGCTGGCCGACGTTTGAAAGACCACCGACAGGGTGCTCTGCTAGCACCAGCTTTTCTATTGCGTGCAGATTCAGGACAGACCGATCGATCGACAGTACGCAACGAGACACGGTTATTTGTAAGGGAAGCATACTCCCAAAGGGCTCTTGGCTCTTCTTCCATACTACATTCATCGTGAAGTTAAAGCTCGCGTTTTCGTAGCCATGGTCTTTTTTAAAATTCCAAATGTTTTGGAAAATGGATCCTGCTTTGAGTAAACATGTTTCAGCGAGTCACCATCGTCAGTGGGTTCCGTCAACACCGACTCAAAGGAAGGCCTCGGCGCTTGTTCGTGACGTCGCGCCAGCTAGGCAAGGCGAACGCCAGGTCTGTTGCAGGCATACTCATAATGGTGGTGTCTCCCTCTCTGACACAGGAGAATGTGAAACTATTGGCGGTAGTTGACCAACACACATTGTTCTGAGAGATTTCTGCAATCAATTAATTGTGCAATTCATTACACTTCTTAACAAATAGTGTACTCCTGAACTTAAATTTCCACCTTTTTTAAGGATTGACATACAAAAACAAGTTCATGGTCCAGCTGCAACAGAATTTGTGCTTCTTTACCTTATTTGTAAGTCTGACGAAGTTACGTTTGTACTGGGTTACTTTTACAAGAAACTGTGAACATATTGGTGCTCTTCTTTAGGTATCTAGGTTAATGAAATATCTTACGATTGTACACGTTGGGGGAGGGGGTGGGAGACAGAAGAAGAGGCAAAAGAGAGATGCTTGTTTTACTAAATAAATTTTTTTTTATCTTATAAAGTTTCTCCTTTCAGTTGCAAGAGGGGAATATTTATCTTTTCTAATGTGGATGTTTAAAAAAGTTTAAGCTCAGCAGTATTTTCGATGTATGAAGCTATTTTGTTTCCTGTTTAAAATTCCTTTCGTTGAAAACGACTGCCGGTCGGAGTGGCCATGCGGTTCTAGGCGCTTCAGTCTGGAACCGCGTGACCGCTACGGTCGCAGGTTCGAATCATGCCTCGGGCATAGATGTTTGTGATGTCCTTAGGTTAGTTAGGTTTAAGTAGTTCTAAGTTATAGGGGACTGATGACGACAGATGTTAAGTCCCATAGTGCTCAGAGCCATTTGAACCATTTTGAAAACGACTGTAATCTAATGACTGGCAACAGTTGGACATTTACACATGTAAATTAGTTCACATTTCCAATGACGATGTCAAACGAAAATAAATAAATAAATAAAAGAAACGAGTTCATTGTAAGGGGGTTGGCATAAGTTTCGATAACAGAATGGATCAAGTAAATGTAGTTTCTTGAATGTAAAATTTCCGAAGCTTGCAATGGGGTAAAGCATCTTCTCATATTGATCTACGCTTGTTTCGACAGGTTTCAGTAATAAAGAACTATGATCTTCATTTGTAGCTTTACGATAGTAAGAAAATCTTTCATCTAAATAAAACTGCAGAATCCAAAACAATACCAAACGGTTTCTCCAAAAATAGGAGATTTATAGTGATAAGCACGCCCAGGCGTTTCTGCCTGCAACAGACCTGGCGTTCGCCGTGCCTAGCTGACGTGACGTCACCAACAAGCGCCGAGGCCTTCCTTTGAGTCGGTGTTGGTTCCGTTTACTTTCTTATTAACACATACCGTTGTTCATGTTATTGCACTGCAGATAATAGACGGATATATGAAAAACATAATCTTTTCTTCTATTTTTCCGAGTAACTTGACGGAAAATTTTCGGCATACATTGACCTCAGTATTAATGTTCGGGGAAGCGGAATCATTAGTCCGAGAGTAAACCTCGAAATGCAGAGCGATATTGTCGAATTTTACCCTGGGAACCATGCGTTACGGTTATTAAGCTTACTTGGTTTTCGGCAGCTATATGTAAGTCCGCCGGTATTCCATAACGTGCAACGTGATTAATCTCTTTACATAAATGTGATGAATTGTTTCAGAGTGGAGAACACTGCTGAACCGGTTCAAATCACAGCATCGACAGGTGATACATGCATGACTGTCCGTTCGTTAATGACAGTCTAACCTATACTAAGTACTCACGTGTTATTGGCTGTAACCTAAAACTCTTCACAGATGATGCAGTTAACTCAAGATAGCTGCACAAATTCCGATTCTACTTTGGACGATACTGCGAATGTACACAGGCGGCTAGTCTATACGAAGAATGATGTGGGAGCTCTGAGATTCATCAAAAGAGTTAATGTGTCCTTGTGTTACTTCAAACAAGTACAACTGAGAGGGTGAAAAAACAGATAATTACACGAGATAAGGCTACGGTAAATGTACTGCACCTGTAATTGGCAGAAGAGAAGCTCAAATGTCAGGACGGTCACTTTCATTTAGTTTTTCTGTTTTTTTCTAAACTCAAGTCGGAAGAAAGGCAAAATATTTCGTTCGAGGTCTGAACCGAGTGCCATCCCAGCCGTCACCAGCGTCCACGACAAAAATTTAGCTGCACGTGAATAAAGTGCCTGTTTCCTCCTGACTGCTAGTAAAATCTAATTTTGGAGGTCGTCTCCAAAGACAACAGATTTAAGTTCTTTATGAAAATGTCCTACCCGCAGCATACTATAAGACAGCGCTTTGTCCCTGGAGTGTACTTGGAAGTCAGTTCTCTCACACAAGTATTTTGACTTTGTAATTTTCAATATAAAACATTTTTAAGTCACCTTCGCTAATGTGACTGCCCCAACTGCTTTCTGCATACGAAGTGTTTTAAGGGAACATCTCCCTTTCTTTTATCATATATATTTTTATATCTTGTGCATTTTATCTCTAGCGCCTAGCTAGGAGTCTCATTTTTGTATGTCGTGTGTTGTTTTCGATGGCCTTCTGGCTATCCCTACATTCTTTTACGGACGATTCCTTTGCTCACTTTCGTCTTTCTCTTCCTTAGCTTCCTTTGACTTCTCAGCAGTTCCATACACACAACGGCCATCTTTTATCCTCCCTTATTTTGAAACATCCCGCCCATCTAACGTATCTATTTTTAACAATTTCAGTGTTCTTATAAAAGTATAAAGCGCTGACATCTTGGCAATACACAGAGCGTCCTTGAAAATGGCAAAGGATGTACATTATGGAAAGTCACTAATTGTGAATCATGGCCACTGAAGTGAGACACATTTACATTAGCACATATGGACAGCTATTGGAAAGTGCTGTAGATTGTCACAGAGATAGTAGATGCCTTTCATTTATCACGAATGTAAGTCAACAGGATGATGCACTTCAGAAAAAGAATTTAATGTTTTCACGTATGTTGATAGGTTATTGCTGTGATTTAATGTGTTTATTATTCTTGTACGGTCACACGTGCATTTTTTACATTCAAAATGAAACTGCAATGCTTTGAAATCGGTATGTATAAACAGCATAATGGAATTTATTTTCCTTTTTGCTAATGAAGATTGTAGTTGCGAACCTAACACACTCCACCACAATACAGAAAATCAACAAGACTATTATTTTTCTTTTTTCAGTTGCTCTAGCCATAATTTCGTCGACAATACTTTAATATGTTTTTCCCTGATGACTGAAAACCTCTACGAAATATTTAGAAAAATACTTCATTTGCACTGCAGTTAGTGTCCGATTAACTCGATGGGGGTCATCAGTCCCGAAGACTTAGAACTACTTGAACCTAACTAACCGAAGGACATCACACACATCCATGCCCGAGGTAGGATTCGAACCTGCGACCGTAGCAGCAGCGCGGTTCCGGACTGAAGCACCTAGAACTACTCGTCCACAGCGGCAGGCCCTCTCATAGTTCGGTGGTTTATTAAATATATAGATACTCGAAATTCAATTCAAAACATTTAACTCGCGATCCCTGCAACCTGCAAGACGATCTGTCATCTAGTGTTGACGTCCTAACAAACGTCAGCGACTTTTTTCTGGTCATTAGAAAGAAGTAGAGCATCAGCTTGCATTTTCGTAGCATATTATTTTCTTGAAAAATATGTAGTGGCGTGAAAACGGACATTTGGAAAAGATGCATAAAAAAGAACAATGTTATGGCGTCTTTCATGTATTTTGATACGTTGCATATATTTTGTAAATTTCTGTCTTCAGGGTGTAAAAATGTTCAGTCTCTATGCAACTGAGGTGCGTTGCCCACCAGAAATTGTTATAAACTGTTTTTTATTAGAAACTGATATAATAAAAACTTCATCGCCAATGAACTTATAAGTCAAAAAATAATAAATAAGCCTTATCTGTACATTTGCCCAGGTGCTTCTGGTTAACAAACGAATAAGAGACAGAACTATCAGACTCAGGTTCGTTTCTCCTCCGAATAAAGCCGTTGCTGCACAGACTGTAACCTAGAAGAGACACTGGCGCGCCGGCCGCGGTGTCCGAGCGGTTCTAGGCGCTTCAGTCCGGAACTGCGCGACCGCTACGGTCGCAGGTTCGAATCCTGCCTTGGGTATCGATGTGTGTGACGTCCTTAGGTTAGTTAGGTTTAAGTAGTTCTAAGTCTAGGGGACCGATGACCTCAGATGTTAAGTCCCATAGTGCTCAGAGCGATTTGAACCATTTTTAGTCACTGGCGCCCATCCCTGATTCCGCGTATTCTTTGCAGTGAGATGGTTTTGCAAACATATTTAAAACTTGTCACGTCTCTAAAGATTCAAAACTTCGCGGGTGTATTCTGGTTTAAGTTTTGTCGATGTAGATGAAGTCAATGCAGGTAGCTCTGAGAACGTTCTGGTACGCGTCTGGCCACACCTTTTTCAACGCTCTGAGTCGAACACGTATTGACGAAGTTTTTGGTCTGAAACTAAAGAAAAGAAAAGAAAAAAAATCTGCAGACAGAGTAACAACCGGAACATCCGAGCGTGCTCTACTGTACACTTTCCAGCGTTTGTTAAACGTTCAAAAGAAAGAGATAGTGGCGTACTACATTTACGAACTTTTCCTGTAAGAAAATGGCGCAATCTGCCTTTTGTATTCACTATTTTTTCGTGGCCGGCGCCTGTTTCAGTTTAAAGCAAAGCAATTTTTTCCTTGCATTTAAAAAATTATTAGTTATAGATGTTTTTAGTGATCGAGAAAGTTGGAGGCCGAACTTAAATAATTTTTTTAGGTGATCCACTGTATGGCAGTGCGTTGTCCTGGATCTATAGTGGGATATTTTTAATTAGTGGCATTTGGCATGAAATGTCGGTAGACATCCACAACCGTTCATATACATGATGTTTCACACTCCATGTTACACCCTTCTAGAGGCTGAAGGGGGAGTTAGTAGATCAAGTTTTACGTAGGAACCCATGTCTGGAAACGTCATACAACGATGCAATACAGCTTCGAAGTTATAGGTTCCAGCGCCTGTAAATGTATATACGAGGGTAATCCCAAAAGTAAGGTCTCCTATTGTTTTATAAGTACGTAGACCTGTTTATTTCTACAATGGTTTACATCAGTTTACAGCTTGAACAATTAGCAATTTTTCGACATAATCACCATTTCTGTCGGTGCATTTTTGTAGACGCTGTGGCAGGTTTTGTATGCTCATGTCATACCAGCTCGCCGCCATGCTTTTCAGAAAGTTATGAATCTCTTCTTTCGCCTCGTCGTCGGATATGAATCGCTGGAACCACAATTAACGCCGACAGGTACAGTGAGACTCCGAAAAAACTCAAACGGGCAATTCTGAACCGGAGAAGAGGAATGTTGAGCAAGGGCGTACACATTCTCCATTCGCCCACACATCGCTTGGCAAACCGTTACTCTCCCGCAACAGTTTCAGTGGAACATAATCAACCAACTACCCTATAGTCCTGACTTGGCGTCCAGTGACTATCACATGTTCCCTGGGTTAAAAGAACATTTGGCCGGAAAGCGATTCAGCTCCGACGACGAGGGGAAAGAAGAGGTTCCTAACTTTGTGAACAGCATGACGGCGAGCTGGTATGACGTGGGCATCCAAAAAGTGCAACAGCTTCTACAAAAATGCATCGACAGAAATGGTGATTATGTCGAAAAGTAGCTAAATGTTCAAGCTGTAAACTGACGTAAACCATTGTAGAAATAAACAGGTCTATGTACTTATAAAAAAAATAGGAGACCTTACTTTTGGGATTACAGGGTGCTTCCGTGATGATGTTACAAACTTTCTACAATGATGGAGAAGGATAAATGTACCAATTTGAGGTAAGGGTGCCTGCACGAGCCGAAAGTTATAATCTAAAACCGTTATGATGCCTCTGACAATGGAATACATGTCCTGGTGCTGTTGTTGCTAAGATTGTAGGGAAGGCAGTTTCCAGAGATGGCAGTATGCGTGGGATCTAAAATGCATAGCCTAAGAGCCATGATCACTTGTTTAATAGAGGAGATGTATTTCACAGTAGCGAAGATGAACAAGTGCTCATGGCTCCTCAGGTATGCGTTATAGAGTCCTCGTTTGCTGGACTTCTTTCCTTGTTCTGGTCCATGTTACCACCTCTGAAAATTGCCTTCGCCACAGTCTTAGCAACAAGTACATGTTTTCCACCGTCAGAGGAATCAGAACTGTTTTCACTTGTAATTTTCTACTCGTTCGTTTCCGACACAGGGATGACGTTTTCGGACATGAGTTCCTACGTGAAACTTGATATTCTAAATCCCCTCTTCAACCTCTAAAAGTGTGTAACATGGAGTGTGAAACACCCTGTAAGTAGTTAAGTCGTAACTACACAATCAGTTGTGACACTACAGTAGTTCTGTAAGTGCTGAACAGTTATTACTTGTGCGATCAAGAATTTGCTATAATTATTTAAGCGGTGAACAGTATGGTGGTGGACCTCCTCCCAGATGTCGTGTCTTATATATTATGGAAATGGAAGAGGATGTAGATGAAGATGAAATGGGAGATATGATACTGCGTGAAGAGTTTGACAGAGCACTGAAAGACCTAACTCGAAACAAGGCCCCGGGAGTAGACAACATTGCATTAGAACTACTGACAGCCTTGGAAGAGCCAGGCCTGACAAAACTCTACCATATGGTGAGCAAGATGCATGAGACAGGCGAAATACCCTCAGACTTCAAGAAGAATATAATATTTCCAATCCCAAAGAAAGCAGGCGTTGATAGATGTGAAAATTACCGAACTATCAATTTAATAAGTCACGGCTGCAAAATACTAACGCGAGTTCTTTACAGACGAATGGAAAAACTGGAAGAAGCCGACCACGGGGAAGATCAATTTGGATTCCGTAGAAATATGGGAACACGTGAGGCAATACGGACCCTACGACATATATTAGCAAATAGATTAAGGAAAGGCAAACCTACGTATCTAGTAGCATTTGTAGACTTAGAGAAAGCTTTTGACAATGTTGATTGGAATACTCTCTTTCAAATTCTGAAGGTGGCAGGGGTAAAATACAGGAAGCGAAAAGCTATTTACAATTTGTACAGAAACCAGATGTCAGTTATAAGAGTCGAGCGGCATGAAAGGGAAGCAGTGGTTAGGAACGGAGTGAGACAGAGTTGTAGCCTATCTCCGATGTTATTCAATCTGTATATTGAGCAAGCAATAAAGGAAACAAAAGAAAAGTTCGGAGTAGGTATTAAAATCCATGGAGAAGAAATAAAAACTTTGAGGTTCGCCGGTGACATTGTAATTCTATCAGAGACAGCAAAGGACTTGGAAGAGCAGCTGAACGGAATGGAGAGTGTCTTGAAAGAAGGATATAATATGAACATCAACAAATGCAAAACGAGGATAATGGAATGTAGTCGAATTAAGTCGGGTGATGCTGAGGGAATTAGATTAGGAAATGAGACACTTAAAGAAGTATATGAGTTTTGCTCTTTGGGGAGCAAAATAACTGATGAAGGCCGAAGTAGGGAGGATATAACATGTAGACTGGCAATGGCAAGGAAAACGTTTCTGAAGAAGAGAAATTTGTTAACATCGAGTATAGACTTAAATGTCAGGAAGTTGTTTCTGAAAGTATTTGTATGGAGTGTAGCCATGTATGGAAGTGAAACATGGACGATAAATAGGTTGGACAAGAAGAGAATAGAAAGCTTTCGAAATGTGGTGCTACAGAAGAATGCTAAAGATTAGATGGTTGGATCACTTAACTAATGAGGAGGTATTGAATAGAATTGGGGAGAAGAGAAATTTGTGGCACAACTTAACTAGATGAATGGATCGGTTGGTAGGACATGTTCTGAGGCATTAAGGGATCACCAATTTTGTACTGGAGGGCAGCGTGGGGGGTAAAAATCGTAGAGGGAGACCAAGAGATGAATACAAAAAGCAGATTCAGAAGGATGTAGGCTGCAGTAGGTACTGGGAGATGAAGAAGCTTGCACAGGATAGAGTAGCATGGAGAGCTGCATCAAACCAGTCTCAGGACAGAAGACCACGACAACAACAACATCATCGAAATTGTTTCATGTGAAACATTTCAGGAGATTAAGATGTGGTACATCGTTTATGTAATCTTGATTTTAACGTAATTAGCTAGGTATTGTTATTCTAAAGATTACTGAAGATTTTATTGCAAAGAGGACCAGCCAATTAGCACGTGGAAAAAGAAAAATGACCTTTCTTGTAAACGGTATAAAGAAATTCCTTGCACTATTTAGTTATTGAATGGGATCATGAATTTAAAATCCTGTTTCCATGGAATATAGAACTTGGTTGTGTAAGACGATGCAACGAGGCCGGGATAAGGATGAAAGCAGACTAAAGCTTCACCAAAAATTCCGGGTGTGTAACCGTGTCGATATTTCAAGTAACCTTCGTTAGGAGACAAAGACCTCGGATGCCTACGCACACAAACTGAAGCCGATTAAATAAGTTTTCCTCAAATATTAAATACAAAGCTGTAATCTGCTCTTTTATAATCAAAGAAGTAATTTGTGAAATTATGCGCTGTTACTGCATGCTCAAGATGGGAAACGCGAATAACAGGAAAACAGGAAATCATAATTGTTTGAAAATGGGTAAAGCTGAAGAGCCCTGAAAATTATGATCTTTAAAT
Source organism: Schistocerca nitens (assembly GCF_023898315.1). Lineage (NCBI taxonomy): Eukaryota > Metazoa > Arthropoda > Insecta > Orthoptera > Acrididae > Schistocerca > Schistocerca nitens. Next base: position 390,694,026 of record NC_064617.1, read on the forward strand.
GGCGTAGGCAAGGAGAGAACAATGGGGGAGGTCTTTGATAACGGAAAGAGCAGATTTCTGTGTAATGTGCTAAGACTTAGATGACTGGATGTAGAAAGCAAAAGTTATACTGAAGTACGGAAACTAATTGTTGAGGGTGTGGCGCCTCTGCGGTGACAGAGAGACAGTAGCACGGCGGAAAGAAATGAAGGACTACATCAAGTTGTTAACAGGAGAAGAACACGACAAAAATGCAGATGACTCCCACTAAAGTGGAATGAAGCGTCTGTGTCGCTTATTGTTAGAATAAGTAGTGTATTACTATGCGCGACGGCCTGGTGGCAGCGACCGTCGGTAAACCGCCGGTATGCATAATGGACGATACCTGGGGACTCCGGGAGGCTACAATGAGTTAATACCGTGCTGACGTTGAGATGATCAGGCATGAAGCGTATTATTCAGTAAGAGGTTAGGAGGGGGAGGGGGTGTTTCTGTTTAGTCTTCCTGCATATGCGGTATTTTGGCTCTTGATCGGCTTAGTCCCCGCCTTCCGAGGACTTAAATATCCTTGAATACATGCCTTGAAAATGACGGGGCCCTCACCTGTCGAAATACGTAGGAGAATGAAACCTGGGATGACACAAACATTGACAATGACACTAGTAACGTCATACAGACAGTGGCCAGAACTAACAAACACACACCTAAAGTTATTATAGCTGTTAATTACGTCTAAGCCGGCCGCTGTGGCCGAGCGTTTCTAGGCGCTTTAATGTGGAACCGCGCTGCTGCTACGGTCGCAGGTTCGAATCCTGCCTCGGGCATGGATGTGTGTAATGTCCTTAGGTTAGTTAGGTTTAAGTAGTTCTAAGGCTAGGGGTCTGATGACCTCAGATATTAAGTCCCATAGTGCTTAGGGCCATTTGAACCGATTGTCCAATTACGTCTAAGTACTAAGCATTACATTATTTTAAGCCATCTCGTGGTTTGTAATACCCAATGGGATGTAAAACCTGTTGAAGAGTATATTTAATTTTAATAACACCAGCATTGGAGAACATGCAATTTTAATAACACATACAACACACACGCTTGTCAAAATGTCGTGGTATTTTATTTTCAGTACCTTTAGTATCAGTTGTGTCATGAGTTAACTCTATAACAGGAGTGATCCAGGAGTGCGAGACTTGGCGTTTTCCCAAGGCTGTCAGCTCCGGCTGGCTCGGTAGGAACATCATTGTCATCTCTATCTGTGTCTTTCCTATGATGTTGTTTTACATCTTCTTCAGCGTTACAAAATTATGTCACCTTAGTTTCATTTTCCAGTTTATTATTTTATATAATTATCTTCTAACCAGCCTTGTAAACTGTAATTGCATGTGTTTCAAATGTTAACGAAGAGAGGTAAAAAAATAAAGGAAAAAAGACGAGAAAACTGGTGCAGCTTCACGTGGCTAAGGTCGGAAGACATCGAGAGCAGTCGGAAGCTGCCCATACTTGCTGCTGCCCACAATGAATAACTAAGAGACCAGCAAACCATGGATGGGTACGAGGGTTGGAACTTAAATAGTGACAACTTTTTATATATAACTTATGCGTGTTTCAAAGCTTTACTGTCCTTCGAAGTAGTCAGCAGCATTATGCATAACCCTTTACCAGCGATGTTGAAGCCATAGGATACCCTCAAGCCGCCCGCTGTGACCGAGCGGTTCTAGGCGCTTCAGTCCGGAACCGCGCTGCTGCTACGGTTGCAGGTTCGAATCCTGCCTCGGGCATCGATGTGTGTGATGTCCTTAGGTTAGTTGGGTTTAAGTAGTTCTAAGTCTAGGGGACTGATGACCGCAGATTTTAAGTCCCATAGTGCTTAAAGACATTTGAATCATTCTGATACCCCCAAGCAGCGCCGTTTGTGTCCTTGGTTCGAGTGCAGCCGTCTATTGTTCTGCGAGTATCTGTAACAGTTCTGAGGTGAGAGTCAGGAAGTACTTCCTTACTCTTAGAAATGAAGCTGAAGTCACGAGGGCTTAAGTCCGGGGAGTGTGGAGGATGGTACAGCACTTTCCAGCGCCATCGCACAAACAAATCAGTCGCAACATGCAGCATTGAGGGTATGATCTGGAGTGCCCCAGGAAAGTGTGGTAGGTCCGCTGTTGTTTTCTATCTACATAAATGATCTTTTGGATAGGGTAGACAGCAATGTGCGGCTGTTTGCTGATGATGCTGTGGTGTACGGGAAGGTGTCGTCGTTGAGTGACTGTAGGAGGATACAAGATGACTTGGACAGGATTTGTGATTGGTGTAAAGAATGGCAGCTAACTCTAAATATAGATAAATGTAAATTAATGCAGATGAATAGGAAAAAGAATCCCGTAATGTTTGAATACTCCATTAGTAGTGTAGCGCTTGACACAGTCACGTCGATTAAATATTTGGGCATAACATTACAGAGCGATATGAAGTGGGACAAGCATGTAATGACAGTTGTGGGGAAGGCGGATAGTCGTCTTCGGTTCATTGGTAGAATTTTGGGAAGATGTGGCTCATCTGTAAAGGAGACAGCTTATAAAACACTAATACGACCTATTCTTGAGTACTGATCGAGCGTTTGGGATCCCTATCAGGTAGGATTGAGGGAGTTCATAGAAGCAATTCAGGGGCGGGCTGCTAGATTTGTTACTGGTAGGTTTGATCATCACGCAAGTGTTACGGAAATGCTTCAGGAAGTCGGGTGGGAGTCTCTGGAGGAAGGGAGGGGCTCTTTTCGTGAATCGCTACTGAGGAAATTTAGAGAACCAGCAATTTTACTGCCGCCAACTTACATTTCGCGGAAAGGCCACAAAGATAAGATAAGAGAGATTAGCGCTCGTACAGTGGCATATAGGCAGTCATTTTTCCCTCGTTGTTTGGGAGTGGAACAGGGAAAGAAGATGCTAGTTGTGGTACGAGGTACCCTCCGCCACGCACCGTATGGTGGATTGCGGAGTATGTATGTGGATGTAGATGTACTAACATATGCACCCGAGCATTTTCCAGTAAAATGATGGATACGCTCTTCAGGAATTGTCGCCACTTTTCCTCTAAGCCAGTGGAAGGTTCTTTTCGAAAAATGAACGAATTAGGGTAAGATGCGGCAGACTTTTTGCAGGGCCCGCTCATCATTTTGCAGAACGATGCTCGGACGCATATGGTGCATGTTGTGACCGATTTGTTCCATCGATGGGGCTGGGAAGTGCTGTGTTAAGCACCACACTTCCCGCACTTAAGCCCCACTGACATCAAATTGATTCCTGAGAATTGGTACAGAGATGCGTCCGGCAATAGACCGCTCCACTCGAAATGTCAAGACAACCGGCGCTGCTAAGCGTGTCATACGATTTCCATACTGCTGTCAACGGTTTATGCGCAATGCTGGTGGCTTCTCTGAAGAACAGTCAAAGCCTGAAGAATAGTTGCCACTATTAAAGTTTGAACCCTCGTATATTACAATGCAAATAGCCGCGGCAAAGAAACTATCAGCCATTTCACCGCAGGCATCTGATCACCCATCTGGCTTAATGAAAAAAGAAAAAAATATCGAAATATCGGCGGCTGTCAAAGACGTCACCCATAAGTTGTTCCAACATTTCATAATCCGAGAGAACAATGTCAGAAAGTCATTGCTAGGAGACTTTGTATGGAATACTGCTTACGTGCGTCGCTGAGAAGACGGTGGGCAAACGGCAGCGGAAGACGCGGCAACGGACGGTGGAGGCGCGGCGCGGCGGGCCGCAGCTGCAGGGCCACAGCTGGCGCTGCGTGGCGTGGCGCGGCCTGCTCTCCCAAATCCCTGCAGCCGCTGACCATGGCCACAGCTGGCCCCTGGCCCCGGCGAGCAAGGGTTGCGCGCTGGACCAGTTTGCGCCTTGCCCTGCGCGAACAAAAAACTCTGTTGAGGGAGCTCATAATGGCACGCGGACCGTTTCACTTTTCTACGTCTGCATATACACTCTGTGAGCCACTGCGCAGTGCGTGGCCGAGGGTATAAGTCTATTTGCCTCTTTGCGTGAGTTGATGTATCTTATTCTCGTGATGTCCACTAGAAATGTACGAAGGGGGCAGCACAATGTTCACACAATCTTTTTTCGAATACAGGTTCCCTCTAAACCTGCCCAGTAAGGTTTCACGAGAATTACATCGTCTTTCTTCCAGAGGTTCACATTAAAGCTCCCCGAGTATCTGTGTTGAACTTTCGTGCGGGCTAAACCGACCCGATACGATCCTAGCACCGCGTCTGCATTCGTTCGATATCTGCTGTCCTGTACATTTCATATGAACTCCACACATTGGATCAGTACTCTACAACTGATCACTGATACAACTGATCACTGATCACGGCATCACTGTATCTATGCGATTTCTTTACCGTTAGGCTGTATTTTCCTAGAACCGTTTTAACAAATATAAATCTTCCAATTGTCTTCCCTAATAATGATTTTGCAAGTTCCTTCTTATTATAGGCGTTAAGTTACTATTGCGTACATTAGAAAAGAGTCATTATATACCGGGTGATCAAAAAGTCAGTATAAATTTGGAAACTTAATAAACCACGGAATAATGTAGATAGAGGGGTAAAAATTGACACACATGCCTGGAATAACATGGGGTTTTATTAGAACAAAAAAACAAAAACAAAAAGTATTGCTAGATGCGTGAAAGATCTCTTGCGCGCGTCGTTCGGTGGTGATCGTGTGTTCAGCCGCCACTTTCGTCATGCTTGGCCTCCCAGGCCCCCAGACCTCAGTCCATGCGATTATTGGCACGAAGTCGCAAGTGTATCGTGAGCGATCGACATCTCTAGGGATGCTGAAAGACAACATCCGACGCCAATGCCTCACCATAACTCCGGACATGCTTTACAGTGCTGTTCACAACATTATTCCTCGACTACAGGTATTGTTGAGGAATGATGGTGGACATACTGAGAATTTCCTGTAAAGAACATCATCTTTGCATTGTCTTACTTTGTTATACTAATTATTGCTATTCTGATCAGATGAAGCGCCATCTGTCGGCATTTTTTGAACGTTTGTATTTTTTTAGTTCTAATAAAACCCCATGTCATTCCAAGCATGTGTGTCAATTTGTACCTCTCTGTCTACATTATTCCGTGATTTATTCAGTTTTCAAATTTATACTGACTTTTTGATCACCCGGTATTTATAGGGATGTGCTTATACACATTCCGTTTCGAAAATCATTGGGGAACTCAGTATTCCGCGGTCCACAATGTCAAGATTGTGCCGACAATATTAAATTTCAAGCATTAGCTCTGACCACGGACGACGCATTGGCCAACGGCCTTCACTTAACGACCGAGATAAGCAACTTTTGCGTTAAATAGTCAGTGCACACAAACAACACTGCGTTAAATAACCTCAGAAATGAATGTGGGACGTGCGACGAACGTATCCATTACAATAGTGCGACGAAATTTGGCATTAATGGCCTATGGTAGCAGATGACCGAAGCGAGTTCTTTGGTAACAGAACGAAATCGCCTGCAGCGCCTCTCCCAGGCTCGTGCCGATATCGGTTGGACCCTAGACGAGGTTGGGCCCTACACGCCTGGAAAACCGTCACCTGGTGAGATGAGGTCTGATTTCAGTTGGTAAGAGCTGATGGTAGGGACCGAGTGTGGCGCATGCCCTACCAAACCAAGGACCCAAGTTGGCAGCAAGGCTCTGTAACGGAGGTGGCTTCATAACGGTGTGGGCTGTCTTTACAAGGAATGTACTGGGCACTCTGGTACAACTGAACAGATAATCGACTGGAAATGTCTATGTTCGGCTGCTTGAACAGCATTTGTACCCACACAACGACGTAATTCTTTTTGGATGACACTGCGCCGTGTCACCGTTCCACAGCTGTTCGCAACTGGTTTGAAGAAAATTCTGGATATTTCGAAAAATGATCTGGCCACTCGGTCGCCCGATCTGAATCCCATCGAATAGGACATAATCGAAAGGTTAATTCCTGCACAACATCCTGCACCGACAACACTACCGCAGTTGTGGACGGCTATAGAGGCAGTATGGCTAAATATATCTACAGGAGCTTCCAACGACTTGTTGAGTCCATGTCACTTCGCGTTTCTGCAGTACGCCGGGAAAAAGGGGGTCCGCAACTACATTAGGAAGTATACCATGACTTTTTGGCGACAAGATTCTATACAGTGCATAGCTTGGAGCTCATGTACATGCTCATCTTCCCTACTGTGCAGCCGGTCGCTGTGGCCGAGCGGCTCTAGGCGCTTCAGTCCGGAACCACACTGCTACTACGGTCGCAGGTTCGAATCCTGCCTCGGGCATGGATGTGTGTGATGTCCTTAGGTTAGTTAGATAACCTCAGATTTTAAGTCCCATTGTGCTTAGAGCCATTTGAACCTACAGTGAAACACATCTTTTCTACTGAGCAAGAGATAGACAATTTAGAGCCCATGTTTATTGGACATTGTTTTGGTCCATAGTGTCTCCTCCCACAAATGGAAAGCAAAGGTATTGTAGTAGAAGAGATGTGTTTCACGGTATCGAAGATGAACGAGTGCTCACAGAATGTTAGCTACACATTTTAGAGCGCATCTTTAGGAGACTTTGTTTTGTTTTTTGGTTATATTACAACCTCGAAGTTTGCCGATGGAATTTTGGTTCACCCTCCATAAATTTTTGGAATAGCCCTTTCAGAAGGAACGATGAATTAACGTGGTTTCTGCTTCTTTGTTTTCCACTGCAGTTTTCGTTGAGTCCATTTTTCTTTCATTCATCCAGAAAGTTGCTTTTCTTTCCTTCCTATGCCCACTTTCTTCCAGTTCTTGTTATTTTCCTGCTCTCAAAGCTTGCCTTTTCAATAGCTTCTTCAAAAAGTGTTCTGCATTTTTATTGCGTTCATGTCGGCGCCTATATGTTCGATAACTGTTCCTACTTTTCTCGGCAATGTGGTGTTGGAGTTGTAACTGATTAGAAACTCAAAGATTTGTTTAGTTATTCTGTCATTAATCATCCTGCATATGTGTCCCTATACTTTTAATCATCTTTTTCTCATTACATCTTTTAGCTTTTCAGCTTTCAGGTGTAGCTCTGATTCGGTATTAACCTCTGTTCTGATTCACTACTGCTTTTGTGTCCTAGTGTTTCTCTTAGGAAACTTCTTTCATTTGTTTTCTAATTATTCGAGTTTTTATAGTTTAAGCGATTCCATTGGATAGTGTATTTCTGGTCTGACAATTATAGTGTTCCTGTTTTGTGTTGCAGGATAATGATTTTTACTAAGTAATATGTTTCTTATTATTAGAAAGGCCTTCTGCATTTTATTTATTCTAGTCTCTATTGCTCTCGTTCCTTTATTTTGCGTGATATCCACTCCTAGATATTTAAAACTGTCTACCTACGTTATTGTGTTATTTATTTTAAGCTTTTGAGGTGCTACCCTGACGTTCGTCATGAATCGTGTTTTTTCGAATGATATTTGTAATTATACCTTTGATTCTTGACGTTGTTACTCTGTGATTTGTTCTTGTGCACTTTCAAGTGATTCTGTAGTAGGTGCCACGTCTTTTTCAAATACTAGACAATTTACAGTGATCTTGTTTATCATTCTTCCTAGTTGCGCATTCTTAGCATATGTATCGAGAACATTAGATACCACATTACTCTTGATTAGGGCACATCCGAAGTTGTTTTCGTTTCTATGGAATGTTCGCCGACCAATGTAACGTACTCAGTTCTATTAGTCAAACATTCTTCGGGCGTATAACATATTTGCGAAGACACTCCGTATGATCGTATTTTGGTTACTAGTCGAATGCCTTCGGGAAATCTGGGAAGACGGAAAGTATCCGTTCAGCTGCATCTATTGTTTGAAAGATGTCCTATATGAATAACGCCAGCTGCGTTTCAATCGCGTTCTTGAATCCGGGCCGATACGTCCAGGAAAACTTCTTTTTCTTCAGATACGTCACAGTGTTCGAGCTTAGAGATTGGTCTAGGATCCTGCAATAGCTGAACCTTTTTAAACAATTCTCTGCTCTTTAACTTAAATAGTGATTTGAGTCCATTTTTGTTGTTAAAATATACCAGCAGAATCTTCACTAACTGAAGACAAAATAATTTGCGTATGTACGGCAGGATGTGCGTGACGAGCAGCCTTTTCACGCTGAGATCTGGCCGTACACCCGATAATTAGGAGTATTTCATCGGAATTCTAGGATACGCTAGGGAAACGTTGATCTTATACACTTGCTGCCTTATACATTACTGTGTACATGCTGTCTGCAATGAGGTCATCGATGAAGCGATACTAGATCAGTTCCATTTCGTGGTTTACTGAGGGAACTATCCCAGGGTTCTTTGGGTTGCAGTGAAGAAAGTTTAGAAGCGTAAATGAGGACGGAATTGTAAAATTGTATTTTTACAGATTTGGGCCGCACAAATGGTACATAAGCGGTTCAGACTTGTTGGAAATTCATATCAATGACAGTGGACCTTGAACTGAAAAATAGAAATACAAAAGCAACATACAATCGGATGAAATGAGATTTTTAGGATATGTCTTAAGGTTGCCCAAAGAAATTTCTTATAACAAATGAGAATATACGAGAAGAATTAGAAATATTTAAGTTAAACGACGAAGAAGCAGAATATAGGGAGAAACTGAGGCCACATCTTAACCCTTTGGGTCACAACAATACGAAAAAAAATTATTTTAAAATTTCTCACAAAATTAATCTTTATTGTCATAGTAATAATCAACGAATACAAGAAGAAATTGGCATTAAGTATACAATCAATTTTTTAAGAACGTGGTTTCACTTTGGAAAAACTGGAACACACGTTTTTCAACCACTCACTATTTTATGTGATGTATTCGAAAGAAACTTCGCGTTTTTCCTAGACACAATGCCACATCTCGAAACTCCCATAAATTCATACTGCCTCAAACAAATTATAGTCTTAAATAACAAGCAAAAATACGCCTAAAATTTAATAAATTTATATCTAGCACAGTCTGAGCGCCGACTGTTGCTTCGAACGCTTTAAATCCGTAAATAAGTGCTACAACGTACTACATTCGTAGGAGTATCTTAGTGTTCTACTAGATGGTTCTATCTTGCAATTTCATCGGTGGTTTCTTGCGAAAGGCACTAGTACTTCAAAACAAAATTAACAAAATGGTGGTTTGAGGCATAAACTAGTGATACTTAAAGGAATAACCTGTGTAAAAAAACAAATTTCCGGCCTCTGTAAACACGTACAAGCCATGTGGGAAAAGAGACGTTGGAAGTCCGAGAAAAAGAAAGACTTAAAATGTGAAGTTGAAGTGAAGAAGAAGAAGATGAGGAGGAAAAAGAAGAATTGGGCCATATCATATGATCTGATTACGTTGCATAGAACTTTAAAGAGTCTCGATGTAACGTGTTCAAATTATACGATGATGGCTTTCTAAGACGTCATTCTGTGTGATCTTGAGACGTGGCTGATTTCTCTCAACGTGATACACATTTCTTGCGGATGGCTACCCGAACATTTCACATATTGTCCTGCGAAGACCAACAAACTAACCCCTCCAAGTGTTCCTAGATTACCTCTTTCTGCAGCCAGAATAAGGACATAAATGCACGTTAGACTACAAAATCATTACTTTAAAGTGACTTTATGTAACTATGCAAATATCTGTTACATTCATTTACTATCCTAACTCTCCTAAAATCTCTCTCAACCTCAGAACGCTATTTCTGGATACATTTACACGTAACGTATTCCTTCTCGTTGTCACAAAAAATAAAGTCGTGTACTATGATTTTAAATACGAATGTTCAACACAGTTCCGTAAACACAATTTACAGTTACATCCACTTTTCGTATTAGCACATACCTCTTCGGGAAATATTTACTGATACTCAATTTCTAGCGCAGCAAAATCGTTAGTATTCGTTCTTTAAAAATATTATTTAGATTTCGAAACTGATGTCCTGAATGAAGTTCTTCCGAGACCACAGGCCGGATCGATTTTCTATCCGTCGCAGGAGCGCTTAAGACTACGCATTGTTCCAGACAATGGCAACTTTGTTTTTATGACAGTTAAACACTTCGATTTGATTTTCAGGATTTAATTAATGCAATGAACTATTATGTAACATCTACGCCGCAGCGTTTGTTAACTATTACGTCTCTATAAGAAGCTTACGAAAAAATGTGGAGTGAGGTGTCAAATCTTTGAATAAATTATTCATTGCTGTATGGAATGCAAGTGCAGGAATCTCAAGACGGAAAAGTGACGAATACGTATCCGATAAAATATGATAAAACTCCATCTTTCTCTCCGTCTCTCATTGCCTCTTTCACATCTGTCGCTGCCAGAGCCAATAGTTGAGCTCTTTACTTTAGCTTTAGTTTTCTCCTTTTCGCAAACAAAGATAACCTGGGTTTTTACCACTATTAATTTCATAACTATTTCTAATTGTAAGACCGTGTATGAGACATTCAATAAATGTAGTGCAAATGTGCTGAATGAGATACGGCGCAGAGTCCTAACCAGATTCCCTCACAGTCAGCATCGATCAATAATCTCCAGACATGTTTGTTCATCCACTACTGTCCAAAACCAATATGGAACGTTAAAAAACCCAACTGGTCTGAATTTTCCAAGCAAACAGATGCCAACGTAAGATGGATAAAACTCATCTTCAACAAATACAACAGATTCGTTTGTGTACCGAAAAGTGCTGTAAAACGATGCATATTAAGAGGTTATTACAAAGATTTTTTTAATTAACTAGTCTTTTTTTGAGACTGGTACAACAAATCCCCTTACGACTTCTTCACCTCAGAGTAGCAATTGCAACCTACGTCCTCAATTAATTTCTGGACGTATTCCAATTTCTCTCTTCCTCTACAGTTTTTGCTCTCTACGACTTCCTCTAGTACCTTGGAAGCTATTTCCTGATATCTTAACAGATGCCAGATCATCCTGTCCCTTCTACTTGTCTGTCTTTTTTATATATTCCTTTCCTCGGCGATTCTGCAGAGAACCTCGTCATTTCTTACGGTTTCAATCCACCTAATTTTTAACAACTGTCTGTAGTACCATATCTCATATGCTCCGATTCTCTTCTGTTCCTGTTTTCCCACAGTCCGTGTTTCACTATCACACAATGCTGTCCTCGAAATACCTTCCTCAAATTAAGGCCTATGTTTGATACTAGTTGACTTCTGTTGGACAGGAATACCCTTTTTGCCAGTGCTAATCTGCTTTTTATGTCCTCCTTGCTCCGTCCATCACGGGTTACTTTGCTTCCTAGTAGCAGAACTCCTTAATTTCGTCTACTTATTGATCCCCAAATCTGATATTAAGTTTCTCGCTGTTCTCATTTCTGCTACATCTTATTGCTTTGGTTTTTCTTCCATTTACCTTCAGTGCATAATCTATACTCATTAAACTATCTATTCCATTCAACAGATTCTGTATGTAATTCTTCTTCACTTTCAATGATGATTGCAGTGTCATCTGCGAATCTTACCATTGATATTCATTCACCGTGAATTTTAATCCCACTCTTGGACCTTTCTTTTATTTCCGTCATTGCTTCTTTGATGTGTAGATTGAACAGTACGAGCGAAAGACTATATTACCGCCTTACACCCTTTTTTATCCGAGCACTTCGTACTTGGTCTTCCACTCTTATTGTTCGCTATTGGTTCTTGTACATCTGCAATCACTAAATGAGAGCAGGCAAGTCAGATGGATAAAAATTGTAGTTTCTTTGGCTCATACTCACTCTAGGAGGAAAGCGATTCTTAATAGGATAGCTGGGTACAGCAAACACCACCACCACCGACAAAAACGTAATATAAATTTAGATAGTATGGCGATTTACATGCTCTCCACATCAAAGTCAACAAGAGATAAACACATCAGAAAAGAAGTTAGACTTCTCTTAAAACTAAAGTTACGGTCGGCTCCATGAACATATGAGTTTTTCACGCCATTTCAGTTGGAAGAGACCATACAAGCTACAAAGAACATGAAACCTAGGAAGGCGTTGTTAGTATTCAGAGTTTCTGTCGGAGTGTGGTCCTATTTGCAAATGCCTGAACATCGAGGAAGGTCATGCTTCATCTCTCTTCAAGAAAACTAAGGTAATTGCTATGTTAAAGCAAAACAAAGAGCCATCCAAAGTTGAAAACTACTGGCCCATTGCTCTCCTTAGAGTCACGCTCAGGCTCCTATAGCGGATGATTCATAAGAGAATCTGCTCGGCCATCAGCAAACACGTCCCAACAGAGAAAAGCTCGGTTTAGACCAGGAAGAGGAGTGAGGCTCACGTACTAGCAAAAGCAACTCATATCCAAATCGTCTATGATACTGTATAGCATGGCAGACTCCTGCTCATTTTCATCCGTGTCATTCTGTGTCGGAACATAAGCAACACGCAGAACAATAGATACTCCAAGGTGTTCTCAGAAAACTCTAAAAGCAGGATTCACAAAACAAATTACAGTATCCCACAAGGTTCTGTTTCGGTCCCAGTCCTTCTTAATTTGTATACATATGACCTTACAGAAACAAAGTACAAGAAATTTTTTACGTTGGTGGTGTTGCTCTGATTACTCAGGATAAGAGCTTTTGAGGAAGCTGGAGCATCGGTAACATCAGACCTGAAAACTTTGGATGAATACTTCAAACACAACTCTCTCCGATAAAATCTTCAAAAGACCATTGTATCAACTTCTCATCAAGGTAATAAAAAAGCAGACTACAAACCTAACATCACACTTAGAGATCAGGCTCTCCATTACTGAAACATTCCAAAATACCTAGGTGTGCCTCTAGACAGGTCTCTGATACACAAAATCTATCTCCGTAATGTGGCAACTAAAATCTAAACTCGGAATAAAAACCCCAGAAGTTGATAGGAACCGTTGAGGGTGCAACTGCAACAAGCATCACTTCATCAGCTTTAGCTCTTTCATACTCAGTGGCAGAAGGCTAGACAGTGGTCACACTAAAATAACTGACACTCACTCAGTCAAGCAACGCGCCTCATCACCTGGCGTGTCCGTCTCACAAACACGCACTGGCTAGCGGAACTTAATACAAGGCTTGTCCAGAAAGTAAGTTCTGATCAGTCGCGAAATTGGAAACTACACTGAAAATCAAAAATGTTTTATTTGCGACAGTTGGCTCCACCTTCCAGCTACTTCTCTACATAGTCGCCGCTCCAGCTAGGACATCTGTCGCACAGTTATACCAACTTTCCAATACCCTCGTCATTGAAGGCAGCCGCCTGTGCTTCCCGCCAATTCTATACGCTCATCTATAGCTCGTTATCTGTGCGAAAATGTTGTCTTCATAGCCAGTAGTTAATGTGAGCAGAGATGAAACACGGAGGGAGCCATTTACCGGCTGTAGAGCGGGTGAGCAAACACTTCCCATCGAAAACGCTGCAGGAGCATTTTCATTGCCCCTGGAGATTGCGACGGAGAATTGTCACGAAGTAGGAACAGTATGACATTTCTGTAATGTGGGCTGCATAACATCAGGCGAAATCTCTCACCAGAACCTTGACGGGAGACACTATTTTCTACGCATCTTGATGTGCTCATCGTAAGCTCAGAACTGAAAAGAGCGAAGTGATGCAACCGCCAGGGATACTAGAGACACTGTCGAACACATATGTGCAAAGCTTTATTAGATTTTCACAGTGGTTTCCATTTCTTGAACGATCGGAATTTACTTTCCGAATATCCCTTGTAATATTCCACCACAGTCCTTAAGAAGATCATATTCATTGCTGAACGTGTGGACAAGAATAAAAAACAACCCAGAATTACCAATTCATTCAGAAATTTCATTATGAGAACCCCAGCGACTGAGATCTAGAAAACCATCGTAGTACACAGTAATCGGCCTGCAGGACAGTAATTTCAAAATGCAATATCCTGGAACAGCCAATGACAGGAGCGATCTCCGATGTAGTATCACCAACTAATCAAATCTCCCTGGAAGCTACCAGCAGACTTTCATCAACCCCGACAACACTGTCAGATACTGAATCGGAACAGGATTAACCGGAACTAATGCGGAGCATTGCTACACCGATGGGGAAGTCCTCCCTGGAATCTGACGGCGGTGATGAGAAGCAAGCAGTACATAACACAGCATTTGAATGTTACCTCAGACCACATTCACAATTTGTCTGCAGAAGCTTCTCACTGGAGTTCCAACTTAGGCGTAGACTTATGAACCCATTACGAAATTGAGAGCGAAATATATATATTTGTTGTATATAATTGTCTGTATTTCTTTGTCAGTATACGCTAAATAAATAAATGTAAAATATGAAGAACACCCTAATCTTATCATGACGGATAAAATACGACACCAACAAGAGATAAAAGGGATGGGAAGTGACTATAAGCGAGCTGAAATGCACATAAGAATGTCTGTCTGAATGAGTCGTTGCTGTCGCGAACAACAGGCAGTACTGACTATACGTATTTTATTCTATTAACCTGTTCCTGTGTTTGCCTTTTAACTCGCAAAAACAACGAAGCCATTAGAAACAGGCACTAATTAAATTTTCAATTAGATGGCCGGCGAATCGCGCATTTTTATATGAAAGAACTACTTCGAAATTGACATTGATCCTTTTGTTTGCCGAAATTACTCAGAGCCTGTTCTCTGCATCTTTGCTAAAATTATCAGATTTGAGTTGGTGATGTTGTGTCATGTAATCAAATTCGGTATGCCATGACAGTCTGATACACATTTACAATCAATACATTAGTGGACGGGAAAGCATATAAAATATGCCGATGACCAAGCAAATCCATAAGATTTTGAATCACTGGTGTGTGAAGAAGGGTGTACGCAAACCAAACAGTATCAGAGTCAGTGACCAATGTTAACGAACACAGGCAGGGCTGTAGAATTAAGCTAGGATATAAATATGCAGTTTGTCTGAAACAGAGGAAGAAAACTGGAAAATATGAATATTATGAAAGAATTTTGGAAAGTATTGCAGTGAATTCATTATGCAAAGGAAAGGATAGAAAAAAACACAAATATAATACAAAGAAAAAAAGACTTGTGTAACTGTTTCTCAGCTTCTTTGACAATGCTAAATGAATAACGTGCTGTACGATTTTGCCTTATAAGTTCACTGCGCTGTATCACCAATCGAACCTTAAAATTTACTAACAGCAATGCAGTATGCTAATCTTACAAAATGCACAGAGTCATTCAGAATAATGTTAGAGAGGATATGTCACAAATTTTTTTCAATATGGGAAGAATGAAATATAAGGCAGTTTAACGGCGGAAAAGCTGCGAAAAAAAGGAATGCTAGAAGTTAGTTTGTATAGTAGGTCATCAGTAGATTCAAAGTCACTGGCCATTCATTGCTAATGTTCTTTAATCAATTAATTATCATTAACACAGAAGAGGCATACCCATTTCCTATACATATAGGAAACACAAGACTGCAAGTATGTGATACAACCGACTATAATTACTTTGTTCCAACTGTTCAAACCGAGTGTTCTATAATCAGACACACGAACACGTGACGGTAGATATTTAGCTAACGCTGCCTTGGTGGTCAGTTGTGGTGCAACAAGTTGACAGCAAAACAACGGAGCAAAACTAGAAGAAAGAGAATGCCTTTTACAAGGACGGAAATGGATGATGGTTGTTTACATGACAGTGTGTCTTTAAAATACAAACATTGCTTATAGTAGTAATTACATCACCTGTTAAAAATAAAAAGTGTTTCAGTGGATGAAACAGTGTTCGACCTTTCTGGTTTACTCATGTATGTAATTTAATACTGTATATATATACCTATCACTAGATAAAAGCTACTAGTTTTTCATAAGAGAAAACAGCAAGTAAATTATCAGCAGATGCGGTAGAAAGCGATATTTACCGTGAGTTGTTTTTGGGACAAAACCGTTTCAGTAGAAACGTTGTTATAACGAACGCTATCATATTTGTGATCTGCCGGAAACAGAAGTAATAAATTTTCCGGAGCTTAGATTAGTTATATCGCAACGAGACAGCTTCATAATTTTTATACTTGTGTTTACGATCTTCTGTGTACTTTACTGTCTGCTGTTGGAATTTTCTATTAACAAAAGCCGTTTCGTTTGCATCGCGCTGCGATAGTGTTATCAGCAAAGTTGCGGACAGGTCAGGTCCAAGGCGAAGCAAATAACGATCGAACAAGCTAGGGTTAATGACTGCGCATGCGTGCTTGTGCGACAGCTCACCGCACCGCCCCCCCCCCCCCCCCTCCTACCCTCTGCCACCGCCTTCGCCAAGAAGACTTTCAGTATTCCATGGAGTTACATCGTGTATTCTTAAGAGTCCGGTGCCCCAAGGGGTTCCGACAGCGGCCAGATTCTGTCGCGATAAACTGCAACCCCCTGATACCCGCCTAATGAGGCTCATATTCCAACTGAGAGCTAAAGTGCTTCTCGGAACCGAGCGGGTACTCGTGCGCCACCAAGATGGTAATTTTCGAGGCACGTCTGTGCGTCGTGCAATTAACTTTAATGTCGTTCGTTCTCAGAAATACACACCGTACTGCTTAAATTGTATGGAACCTGTTGCACTTTATTTAATATGTGCGTAATGGCCACTCTGTCGAGGAGATATTCAATGCGAATAAAAAGAAAAAATGTTATTCCAGCTTCTGTTGCTATCATCTCAGTCACGTCTTCCTAGTAACATCACTGTAGCACTTATTTTCTCTGCCTAGTCTACTTCCACCTTTTGAAATTTTTCCACTAGCACAACAGGACGTCAATACAGTGGAAAAAAAATCAGCCTACAAATTTTCTGAATTTGTTCTGGAATCCTGGGCCACTCTTGCTGTATAAAAGAACCCGTGACCTTTGACTCTTACGGGATCACCAAGTGTCGTATTCTCAACAGCGTTGTGAGTGGCAGCTACTTTATGAAATAAAATTAACCACTCACCTGCTACTAGTTACATATTTTTGTATTATGAACATCAGCACAATACTAGGAAACCCAATAACCAAAATCTAAAACCTTATTAACGAAAAAAACGTGTAACGAGTTGTACACTGCTGTTTAGAACGTCATTCTGAAAATATCGACCGCCATGAATAAGATGAACGTGCCATGAGCTGCCCGGCACAACGGTCTGGCGCACATAATCAAAAGTTTGGATAATGTTAATTGACTTGGTCAGTGATATAGTCGAAGTTTTCAGTATACATGAACGATTTATCAGCAGCATTGTAAGATTGTTCACTGATGTTCTTGTTGCGTTCAGGGAACTATCATAAGACACTGCTTAAAAATTTGCAAAAATTTTCACTTGGTGTAATGAAAGTGGATAAATGTAAAATGGTTCAAATGGCTCTGAGCACCATGGGACTTAACATCTGTGGTCATCAGTCCCCTAGAACTTAGAACTACTTAAACCTAACTAACCCAAGGACATCACACACATCCATGCCCGAGGCAGGATTCGAACCAGCGACCGTAGCGGTCGCGCGGTTTTAGACTGTAGCGCCTAGAACCGCTCGGCCACCCAGGCCGGCGGATAAATGTAAGATAATCCCTATAACATAGACGCCTGGAAGAAACACAGGTCATTTCCGTTTTCAAAAGGGGTCGTTGAACTGACGCACAAAACTATAGGCCTAGATCTCTGACGTTATTCTTTTACAGATTTTGGAGTATGTTTTATGCTCACGTGTTATGACATTTCTGGAGACGGAACATCTACTCTGTACGAACCAACATAGGTTACTAAAACAATGAAAGTGAGAAACCCAGGCCGGCCGAAGTGGCCGTGCGGTTAAAGGCGCTGCAGTCTGGAACCGCAAGACCGCTACGGTCGCAGGTTCGAATCCTGCCTCGGGCATGGATGTTTGTGATGTCCTTAGGTTAGTTAGGTTTAACTAGTTCTAAGTTCTAGGGGACTAATGACCTCAGCAGTTGAGTCCCATAGTGCTCAGAGCCATTTTTTTTTTTTTTTTTTGAGAAACCCAGCTCTCTCTATTCGTACATGAGATCCAGAAAGCACTAGATACAGGTGACCAGGTAAACGTGTTCCTTGACTTCCGCAAGCCATTCGGCACAGTTCCCTTACTGCCGCCTAATGAACAAAATACAAGCGTACAAAATATGAGACCAGCTGTGTGATTTCGATAAAGAGTTTCTAGCAGACAGAACCCAGTATGTCATTCTAAACGGAGAGAATTCTTCAGACTTAAAAGTAACTTCGGACTGCCCCAGCGAAGTGTCATAAACGACCTAGTAGACAATGAGGCTCTTCGTGGGTGATGCTGTTACATCAAGAGAAGTCGCAACGCTAGAAAATTGTAGCAAAATGCAAGAAGAACTGCCAACAAACGTAACGTATTGCGAATACACAAATAGAAAGACCCTTTATTGTATGATTGTTTAGTTGCAGAAGTATCATTGGGGGCAAATTCTTCCATAATATATATATATATATATATATATATATATATATATATATATATATATATATATATATGAGGAAAAAAAGACAGAGAAAGGCTGATGGCTTTTGAGATCTGGACATGGCGGAAGATGGAAAGAATAAGTTTGATGGAAAGAGTCAGAAATGAAGAGGTACTGAGAAGAGTGGGAGACAAAAGACAGTTACTAGATGTAATAAAGAGAAGAAAAAGAAATTGGATTGGACATATATTAAGAAAGAATGACAGACTTATAAAAACAGTTTTAGAAGGTTATGTAGAAGGGAAAAGGAAGCGAGGAAGGAAGAGATTCCAGATACTGGATGACATGATGGACGGTACAACATACAGCAGCCTTAAGAAGGAAGCAATGGTTCGTAGAAAATGGAGAGGCAAAGGACCTGCTAATATAACAGATAACTGATGATGATGATATATATTAGTAGTAAAAGTATCGAACGGGTTAAAGTGGAACAACTACATAAAATTTAACGCGGGAAACGCAAGTGCCAGACTGAGGTCATTGGAAGAGTCCTCAGGAACTTCGAAAAAGGAAGTTGCTTACAAAACATTTGTTTGACCAATACTTGAATACTGCTCGTCAGTCTGGGATCCGTACCATATGTGATAGATAGAGCAATACAGAGGACCCATAGAAGAGTATCTGGTTTCGTTACAGGTTCAGTTAGTAAGCACGAAAACGTCTCTGAGATGATCAACCAACTCCAGAGACAGATGGTGCAAGAGAGGCGTACCGCATTACGGCGTAGTTTACTGTTAAAGTCCAGAGAGCGTACGTTTCTAGAAGAGTCAGCCAATATATTGTTTGCTCCTACGTATATCTCGCAAAAAAGGCCGCGCAAATGAAATTAAAGAGTTTCGAGCACGAGAGAGGCTTACCAGCAATCGTTCTTCCCGCCAGCCATTCGCGGCTGGAACAGAAAAAGGGGGAAGTGTCAGCGATACACAAAGTATCCTCTACCACATACCGTTAGGGTGCTTGAGGAGTAAGGATGTAGATCTAGATGCAAATAGTATCTTACCACAAGATTAGTAGCTAAAATCTTGAGCACGTCGCATCGTATGACTACAATAAGAAGGTACACTGAAGAACCAAAGAAACTGGTACATCTGCCTAATATTATGTAGGACGCAGAAGAGCCGCATCACGACGTGACATCGATTCGACTAATGTCCGAAGTAGTGCCGGAAGGAACTGACACCGTGAATCCTGCAGGGCTGTCCATAAATCCGTAAGTGTACTAGGGGTGAAATCTCTTCTGAACAGCATGTTACAAGGCATCTCAGATATGCTCAACAATGTTCATGTCTGAGGAGTTTGGTGGCCAGCGGAAGTGTTTAAACTCAGAAGAGTGTTCCTGGAGCCTCTCTGTAGCAATTCTGGATGCGTGGGGTGTCGTATAGTCCTGCCGGAATTGCCCAAGTCCGTCGGAATGCACAATGGATGTGGTGTCACCGCCAGACACCACACTTGCTAGGTGGTAGCCTTTAAATCGGCCGCGGTCCGGTAGTATACGTCGGACCCGCGTGTCGCCACTATCAGTGATTGCAGACCGAGCGCCGCCACACGGCAGGTCTAGAGAGACTTCCTAGCACTCGCCCCAGTTGTACAACCGACTTTGCTAGCGATGGTTCACTGACAAAATACGTTCTCATTTGCCGAGACGATAGTTAGCATAGCCTTCAGCTACGTCATTTGCTACGACCTAGCAAGGCGCCATGTTCAGTTGCTATTGATATTGTAAATAATGTACAGACAAGAGCTACGTTCAACATTAATGGATTAAAGTTAAGTATTCTACCAGTTACCTCCTTTTTTCTAAGTTCTAATTACCTTGTCCTGTTCCAGACCTCACGCCAGCCTGCGTGAGCTTAAACGCGTGCCTTTCGGCTTCCTCTCAATTTAGTGGGTTGGTCTCCTGCCAATCCACAACATTTTGGCGACGAGGCCCCCACGTTCTTATTGATATTGCCCTGATTTACTTGTGTAATGGCTTCGCCACCATCTCCAGATGTACTATCCGAATTTTATCGCTTGCAGAATCAGCAGACGCAGGCCTTACTGGATGTCCTTGGACAGCTCGTCCAGGGTCAACGAGCAATGCAAAACGATGCGGCGGCCGCCGCTCCACCGCTATCGCAGCCACAACACGCTGTTGCACCAACTTTTCGTCCTTTTGATGCTGCACTGGAAAGCTGGACGGAGTGGTCACGCCAATTTGGATTCCATCTCGCCACCTACAGAATTCAAGGTAATGAGCGGCAGCCTTTTCTCCTTTCCTCCGTAGGCGTCCAAACGTACCGTGTGATAGTGAAATTATTTACCCAACGCGACAAGGCAACTCTGTCCTACGACGAAATTTTGTCTGCATTAGATGCATATTTCAAAGAATCAGTCAATGTAGTTGCAAAAAGGTATACCTTCTTTCGTACAAAACGTACGGCAGGTCCAACTAATCGGAAGTGGGTTGCAACTTTGCAAGGCCTTACTAGGGATTGTGCTTTTGAGTGTCAATGTGGACTCCCTCATTCAGATACTATGGTACGTGATGCAATTGCACAGAACATTTCCGATGTTCGTATAAGGGAACAGATTTTGAAACTAGTCAATCCCTCCCTTCAACAAGTGATAGACATATTGGATCGGCAGGACACACTTGACTTTGCTCAGGAATCATTTGAAACTTCACCAGCCGTGTGTCACATTAACCGGCCAGCCGGGCGCGCTGCCCGTCTGCGCAGCTGCCACCAGGCTCTCCGCTACGTGTGCCGTGCAGGCAAGCAAATGCAGTGCTAAAATCATGCCCGCAGTGTGCTACTAGACATTCGCGTGAGAATTGCCCGTCACGCCAGGCTATTTGATTTTTCTGTAATAAAAAAGGACATGTTCAGAGTGTTTGCTAGAAAAAGCTCAGATCGGACACTCAAAACCATTCCAGGCCCTTTGTGTCACGCCGGAATCGGAATCGAACCAAGAATACTCAGGCTCGTGAACCTTCGCCCATGGAAATTCATGTAGTTTATTCCACTCCGCCCAGTGCCACTCTCTCTAACAGTGACTGTGTTCGTCCCACAAATAGTGTGCGTCGACATCGACGGAAATCCCGTCATGTCACAAGTGATTTTGTACCAGTGTCAGTTCACGTTGCACGGGACAGTCGCTCTTGTCGTCAACAGGACAATAAACTTTTTGTCGACTTGGACATTAACGGCAAAGTGATACCATTCCAGCTCGATACCGGATCTGCAGTTTCACTGATCAATCAAGACACATACAAACAGCTGGGCACACCTCCGTTGCGTGCCGCAAATGTTAAGTTAAATAGCTATTCAGGACAAGTAATCCCTGTGTTAGGACAGTGCAGCCTTCTTGCAACATACAAGGGACAAACAAAACTAGTGTCATTGTACGTCCTTCGTTCTTCTTCTGCAGTGAACTTATTTGGTTTAGATTATTTCAGTTGTTTAACTTGTCTATAGTCAATCAGGTCCTATCAGTGAACCAGGCTGTGCCTTCAGACAGTGTTTCTCGTCTATGTGAAGAGTTTGCAGACATTTTTGCACCGGGCCTTGGTTGCACTAAGAACTATAAAGCACATCTGGAACTGAAAGTAAACGCGCAACCGAAATTTTTCAGAGCGCGCAATGTTTCCCACGCATTGCGTGATGAGGTCGCAAAAACATTACACGATTTGGAATCGCAAGGTGTAATTGACCATGTGCAGGCTTCTCTCTGGGCATCACCCTTAGTAATTTTGCCAAAACCTTCCGGAAAATTGAGACTTTGGTGGACTTCAAGGCAACAGTGAATCCACAACTAGTGATTGCAACTTTTCCTTTACCCCGCCCGGAAGATCTTTTTGACAAACTGTGCCCGGGTAAATATTTTTCGAAGTTGGACCTAGCAGATGCGTACTTGCAAATACTGGTGGACGAAGAATCCCAGCGCGTTTTAGTGGTTAACACGCATCTTGGTTTGTATCGATTCAAACGACTGCCAGTCGGGTGTGCATCCACCCCTGCATTGTTTCAGCAATATCTGCAAACTGTTTTTGCGTCGGTCCCTACTGCAGCAAACTATCTGGACGATATTGTGATCACCGGAAAGACGGAAGAAGAACATTTAGCCAATCTCAGAACATTATTTCAGGTCTTGCGACAAAATGGTCTTCGCTTGCGGAAGGACAAATGTGTGTTTTTTGCTCGTGACTTACCCTACCTGGGACATGTACTCCATGCCCAAGGCATACATCCCAGTTCCAAGCACCTCCGTGCCATACAAGACTTGCCTTCGCCGCAGAATTTGAAGCGGCTACAGAGTGTGCTGGGAAAAATTAATTATTATTATCGCAATGTTCCCCATGCCTCTTCCATTTCAGCTCCGCTTCTTCGCTTACGCCGTAAAGGTGTTCCGTTCGTCTGGACGACGGAATGCGAACGCGCCTTTCGCCAGTTGAAATCGGCGTTGCTTTCCAATACTTGCCTTGCGCCGTTCGATCCCCAGAAGCCCCTTTTGTTGATGGTGGATGCTTCGGATTTCGGGATCGGTGCTGTGCTTGCGCACAAAGATGGATCGCATCATCGCCCTATTGCCTTTGCGTCCAAGTTGCTCTCGTCCGCGCAAAGACATTATTCACAGATCGAGAAAGAAGCATTGGCTCTCGTATTTGGTGTTACTAAGTTTCATGAGTTCTTGTATGGTCGTCACTTTACCATCATCACAGACCAGAAACCTTTGACATCGCCTTTTCATCCGAACAAGCCTGTACCTCCGCGTACAGCGCAGAAATTCATTCGCTGGTCTATTTTCCTCTCGCAGTACCGCTACGATATCTTGTATCGGTCCACTGCTAAGCACGGAAACGCAATGCGTTGTCCCGTTTGCCTGTTGCTGAGGATAGAGCATTCGATTCCTCCGAACTTGCTTGCATGTTCATTGATGCGGAAACCGATGACGTGGTCGAATCGTTTCCGATTGATTTTCGTCGTGTAGCTACAGCCACAGCTGCTGACCCTGTCCTTGCTACCGTTCTGCGTTTTGTTGCTACGCAATGGCCCTTGTCAAAGTCACGGATCGGGGATCCGTTGGTTCGCCGATTTTTTGCTCACAAGGAGAGACTTTTTGTACGACGTGGTGTTTTGCTGTTGCGTTCTGATAATGATCAGTCCAGGGTCGTGGTCCCACGTTCGTTACAGTCCTCTGTCTTACGGCTTCTCCACCAAGGACATTGGGGTATATTGAGAACGAAACAACTTGCTCGTCAGCACTGTCCTTGTTTCGGAATCGATGCTGCGATTACGCATATGTGCTCTTCTTGCATGGCGTGTGCTGAACAACAATCCGCTCCGCCGCGGAAATTCTTTGCATGACCAACAGCCACTTCCCCTTGGCAACGCTTACACATCGATTTTGCTGGTCCATTCTGGAATGCTCGATGGTTGGTTGTGGTAGATTCATTCAGTAATTTTCCTTTTGTTGTCCGGATGTCTTCCACGACGTCATCTGCCACCATCCAAGCGTTATCTGCTATCTTTTGCATTGAAGGTCTTCCACAGACTATTGTTTCCGACAATGGCCCACAATTCAGGTCCGCAGAATTTCAGTCATTCTGCAAGGCCAATGGTATTCAACATCTGACAACCGCGCCGTTTTCGCCACACTCAAACGGTGCCGCTGAACGATTGGTCAGGACTTCCAAGTCCCAGATGTTTAAGTTGAAAGAGTCGCATTTTCGGGAGGACGCGTTATTGCTCTTTTTGTCCTCGTATCGCTCTCAGCCCCGAGATGGTCGCTCGCCAGCTAAGTTGCTCCACGGTCGTCCTCATCGAACCTTGATGTCTTTGCTACATCCGCCGCATCAGGTTCCTGTGCAGCGGCAGACACCTGCTTTAGCTCCAGGCGACGTTGTCTACTAACGTCACTATCGAGGTTCACGGCGTTGGCTCGAAGGGCGCATTCTTCGCTGCCTCGGCCGCGCTATGTATCTGGTTTTGGGGGCCCCTGGTGAGGTGCGTCGGCATCTCAATCAGCTGCGCCTCTGTCGTCGCACGGGATCTGCCGCTCGCCGTCTGCTTTCAGCGAAGGTGCCGTCCGGTCAGCGCCCTGGGGACCCATCTACTGGCTCGCCTCAGCCCCAGGTGTTACCGACGCTGCCTTCCATTTTGCCCCATGGCGACGCGCCGCCGCCGCCGCCTGTTCTCCCGCCGGCGACGCCCGCCGTGGACGCGTCGCTGCAGCCGCCGGGCGCCTCCCTGGGTCACGCGCCGCCGATCGCTTCCCGTGACCAGTTGTCCTCCGACATGGACCTCTTGCCCGCTCCGGACCATATGGCGTCTTCGCCCGTCGGGTGCCCCGGCCCGATGGAGGTCGACCCTTCGGCCCCTCCTGTCTCTCTACGGGCGCATGCACAGCATGTTGGCGTGCACCCTGGCGTAGGTTTTCAGGCGTTTCCTAGCTCCCCTCGGACCGAATGGCAGGGTGCGGGTGGCACAGCCTCGCCTGTTGTTAGGCTCCCCACCTCGTCGCATACGTCAACATGGGGTCCTCCCCACGGTGGGCGGAAGCCTTATAACACAACCGTACGCCGATTTGCGGGGGAGGAATGTGGTGTCACCGCCAGACACCACACTTGCTAGGTGGTAGCCTTTAAATCGGCCGCGGTCCGGTAGTATACGTCAGACCCGCGTGTCGCCACAATCAGTGATTGCAGACCGAGCGCCGCCACACGGCAGGTCTAGAGAGACTTCCTAGCACTCGCCCCAGTTGTACAACCGACTTTGCTAGCGATGGTTCACTGACAAAATACGTTCTCATTTGCCGAGACGATAGTTAGCATAGCCTTCAGCTACGTCATTTGCTACGACCTAGCAAGGCGCCATGTTCAGTTGCTATTGATATTGTAAATAATGTACAGACAAGAGCTACGTTCAACATTAATGGATTAAAGTTAAGTATTCTACCAGTTACCTCCTTTTTTCTAAGTTCTAATTACCTTTTCCTGTTCCAGACCTCACGCCAGCCTGCGTGAGCTTAAACGCGTGCCTTTCGGCTTCCTCTCAATTTAGTGGGTTGGTCTCCTGCCAATCCACAACAATGGACATGAATGGATGCAGGTGATCAGACAGGATGCTTACGTACGTGTCACCTCTCAGAGTCGTATCTGCACGTATCAGAGGTCCCATATCACTCCAACTGCACGCCCCACACCATTACAGATCCTTCATCAGGCTGGACAGTCCCCTGCTGACATGCAGGATCCGTGGATTAAAGAGGTTGTCTCCACACACGTACATGTCCATCCGCTCTATATAACTCGCTAGGCCAGGCGTAAAGCTATGTGTCGTGCTGTCATCAAGGGTACACGAGTGGGCCTTCGGCTCCGAAAGCCCATATCGATGATGTTTCGTTGAATGGTTCGCATACTGAGACTTGTTGATAGCCCAGCATTAAATCTGCAGCAATTTGCGGAAGGGTTGCACTTCTGTCACGTTGAACGATCTCTTTAATCGTCTTTGGTCGCGTTCTTTCAGGATCTTTCTCTGAACGCAGCGATGTCGGAGATTTGATGTTTTACCGGATTCCTGATATTCACGGTACACTCGTGAAATGATCGTACGGGAAAATCCCCACTTCATCTCTACCTCGGAGATGCTGTGTCTCATCGCTCGTATTCCGACTATAAAACCACGTTCAAACTCACTTAAATCTTGATAACCCGCCATTGTAGCAGCAGTAACCGATCTAACAACTGCGCCAGACACTTCTTGTCTAATATAGGCGTTGGCAACCGCAGCGCCGTATTCTGCCAGTTTACATATCTCTGTATTTGAATAAGCATGCCTATACCTTTGGCGCTTCAGTGTATATGAAAGGGGACAAACACGTAATTTCAGTATTAGGGTAAAAGAACGGGAGACGTCTATATAATGGGAGAGTTAAGGGAAAATGCAGTGCATCAGTAAAGGAAATCACCTACAAGACGCTAGTGCGGTTAATTCTATTATTCCACGTTTGGAATCTTCCTCAAATAGGAATGACAACAGAGTGAATTCCAGATGCGTTGTTAGTATCGAATGATGTCGGTATAGCCCATAGGAAAGTGCAACAGAACTTATTGAGGGACTTGAATGTTAATAGCTGGTAATTACCGCGATAACCTGTAGGATAAATTTTGAGAAAGCATATTCAAAGAAGAGAACTCGATCATTATGCTACCACCATTGTATACCAGGTGAAGGGACCGTGCGAATAAGATTAGGACGTGCACAAAGTCATACAGCCAGTTATTTTTCCCTCACTGAGTACGGAAATCAAATAGGAAACAGAATCGATATATTTGTACAGTGTACCCTCTGCCATGTACTATACAGTGGTTTAGGGAGCATATTTATGGGCGGGCACACACACACACACACACACACACACACACACACACACACACACACACACACACACAACAAAAGAGGAAACCTATTAAAATCTTACACTGTAGTACTGCAGTTGAGATGAGTTTGTTTGAATCGATTGTACATCAAAGTCGTCCCTCACATCAACTCGGAATGGTGAAGCCGTCATCTCATTCCCGCAAAATACAAAGGAATATATCTTTCAGAAAATGAGGGAGAACACACTGCCGAAGTATTTTATTGCACAGTTAAAAGAAAATATGAAAGAAGTTGTGTTTGCGATTAACCAGTCACGCAACTACGTAGTAAGGTACTTAATCAAAACAGTCTGGCAGCACATCTACATAACATTTGAGATGCTATCTGCTAAGATCGATCCGCGGACCCGATACGGTATACTGCCGAATAAAAGTGGTTAAATAATTCTTAAGATAAACAGCAAGTGCTCCTTAATGACATGTCAAGTTACATGTGTAACACAGAAACATTACACAGTAAATCAAAAGGAAGGGATAACATTTAAGAATTAAGTTTATCAGTATTATAAGTTCCAGTCATTTATCACATGAATTGGCGAGATACTGCGCTGCTTCACTTGGGCGCAATACCAATTGATGAACAGTAACAACGATTCATTTACTAAGTATTAAAAAATGTCAGTTGTTGGCTAAACTGTCTAATTGATAAAGCTGAAAGTGTGTAGCCTTGATTTCGCAAGTGTGCTTGTTTAAACTGTTTGACCCATACTCGGTCACAGCAATTGCTGCCAAATACGGTCGATCAATTGATCATACAATTCATGCTCTCACAACCGGTGTTTAGTTCCTCCCTGACATTTTGTATTACGTGGTCGTCTTGTTACATTTACGATTGTACTCCGCAGGCTAAATTTCAGGAGAGGGGTAGGGTAATTCTGATACTGCTATTATTACTCACACGTTTCTCTCCTTTTCGCGAACCGCGAGTGGGAACAATCACATTAGGTAAGCCTATGTGTGCACTCTAATTTCTTTGATTTTTTTCAGTCGTAGTAATTTAACGAGAAGTATGCCAGAGAGTACGTTTCCTGTCTCTTCTTGGAACACACGCCGTCGGAATTGCAATAGTAATGCTCTCCGTGATACACAACGTCTCTCCAGTACTGCCTGCCGCTGGAATAGGATGGGCATCTCCGTGATGCTCTCTTGTTTACTAAACCAAGGCGCGACGGAATGCTTGGTGTCTTTTTGGGTATTCTGTATCTCCTGTATTAATCCCATCTGATAAAGGATCCACACTGGCGAGCAGTTCTCAATAGTCGGTCGAATGGGTGTTTTGTGAGCCATTTTCTTCGTGGATGGAATACATTTCCTTAGGATTCTCCCAATGAATCTCAAGCTAATATCTGCTTTTCTACAACAAGCATTTAAGTGTTCAGGAAGGGGAACAGCGATTAGTCGCGAACAGACTGAATTTTACTGCAGACCGACTTTAGCGACATAATAGTCATCATCAGTGTATAAAACATCTGGTTTTGTGTCATTGATATGAAGTTCAGGTGCATGTGCAGGAAGGGGAACGCGATCAGTAGCGAACGATTTGAATTTTACTGCAGATCGACTTCAGCGATAGAATTGTCATCGTCAGTCTATAAAACATCTGGTTTGACGCAAAGATAAGGTGCATGTAGACCGCAATTTGAATACAGAATTGCATCTGGTTTGACGTAAAGTTCAGGTGCAAGTAGACCGCAATTTGAATACAGAAATGCATCTGGTTTGACGTAAAGTTCAGGTGCATGTAGACCGCAATTTGAATACAGAATTGCATAAAACAATCATTACAAAAGGTACAGCCTGATGACCCAAGGCGTTAGATGTTTAATAAATAAGTCTAAGACTTCGACCACTTTAGTTCAACTGGCTGTATCTTTTGTGATGACTGCTGTATGCATTTCTGCATTCAAATTGTAGTCTACCTGCTCCTGAGCTTCATGCCAGGTGTTTTATGCACTGATGAGACTATTCCATAGCTGAAATCAATCTGCAATAAAATTCAGATTGTTCGTCACTGATCCCTGTTCTTCCTCCCTGAAAATCTAACGATCGCTGCGCAACGGGATATTATGGATCCCAACAGAAATAAGCTTTAAGTAGTTGTTTAACTTCAGGCTACTCCCAGGCTGTTGCCGAAATGTTAAGTAGAAATTTGTGTTTTGGGCTACAACTTAAACCCCAAAAACCACATGTTACCGAGAGAGTTTTATTAAGTATGTTATTAACCTACTCGTATGTTCTGCAAGAGCAGTAAGATAGCGTTTCAGAGATGACGATTTCTGTTTTGGGAAGAAATATCCATATCCGCATCAGCATGAGGGGAACGGTAGAAAACTCCAGCTTACCCTCTACGTCACCTCATCAATACGAGTGAAAGCGAGCGTTATCTTGCCCAGCTCATGCACAAAATTAGCGTCTTCAAGCAAAATGAACGAAATTCTTACCAAGTTATGAAACTGGGCATTCGACATCGGTAACGTGCACCACTATAGCGGCATTGTACTCGGTGAATGCAGGTTTGAATTGTAGTGATAGACGAATTTTCCTTCGGCAGTATTTGGGCAAAAATACTAACAGAGGTTGTGGCGTACGGTTGCAGGTCAGGAAGTTGTGAGGCACTGTCCTGGGACTACATAAGCGATCTCCCAGCGATGTCCCCTGAAGTCTGGGTGCTTTACACAGTTCTCATTCGTGCGACAGTAATAGAGCGGCCTAATATGGACGCTCCTCTTTCTGCCTTCGAAAGGATGTGTGCTGCAACGGATTTGACGTTCGTTCTCCTCTATGAACTTAACTGACAATAAAAACAGTGCTACTCTCTACTATTGCAACACGCACTTCGCTATCATTTACGTAAAATGGTTCTGTGTAAGGGCATTCATATTTCTGGATGAAATGCGCAAGTGCATTTGAGTATAAAGAAAAATTTCTCTGAGACCAGATAAGGACGCAATACAGCTTGAGTGTCCAGAGATAAATGATAGTTTAAAAGCGTGGGACAATTGTGATCCGGCTGTCTTTAGACTGGAGACAGCATTGTATCAGCTGAGCCATCGTAATATACCTCACAGACCTACTTAGACACGTCACGATATTTTTTCCTTCCTTTTCATACTTCATAAGGGCTCATGAGAGGGAGTATTTCTTACATGAGAAGATAGCGTTCCCCGTTGTATTTCACGGACGGTTCTATACCGAGTAAAAACTATTCTTGAAACGACGTTTCTCCAATTTTACTACCAGTTCGTCTTTAGCCAGCTTCACTTGTAAAGGAAGGCAAGGAAACTTGACGAAACATTGCTTGCAGCTGACACTTTTACCCGTCTCGTCAATACAATAATTATTTTCACCACGTCAAATTTGAACGAAAACTCGAGTTCTCTTACAATCGTCGCCCACATCATCATCTGAATCAATTAACTGCCGTATTATCGCTGATGGTGGCGCTACTGGAGACGGAAAAGGCCGTGTTTTTACTCGAGGCTGGCTCGGCAAACAAAATGTTTTATGTAACTACGTCGTCGCGAAGCGCTTTGTTATGATGGAGTCGCATCAACTTTTTAATGGCTATTCTAGCTTTGACTGAGTGGTCATTACTAATAACCTTTAAAAACTTCTTGGAGATTGGATGTGTCAGAGCATGGTGGATGTCAATATTGGTAGAAGTCAATATTTCCATGAAGCTCTTCTAGTACCAACTTCGTCTAAATGTTAACTCCTACCTCACTCTGACACACCCGTTCCTCAAGAAGTAATGATAGGGATTAGTTTTCCATGTTAATGGGTGGTTGAGCTCTGTGGTTTTAGACTGAATTATTTTACAAAATATAGCAACCAACCACGTTTTATATGCCTTTATTTATTTTTGGCTTTCATCCACTTTCAGTTGAAGTTTTAATTTCACTGAAACGCAGCTGTAGCCACATGGCGAATTATATGCTGCATTAGCGCTTCAGTGAAATTTATTTCCACTATGCACATAAAAGCGGTGAAAGGAGCTACAAGTTACGGGACGAAAAGGGCAGCAGCGTCCAAATAGTCGATACGAACGTTGTATTGACGAAGAATTAAGTGTATTACGTCATGTTGAATCTGCGAAAGCAGAAAACATTTTTTGGTATAAGTAAAGCTATGTAACGACTTCTTTGAAAGTAAGTTATATGTGTCGGTCTCCAGCTAAGACCATTGCGCAACAAGAATGGTACCCTGTCATAAGAGTGTACATGTTCCGCTTTCCTGCAGACACAATTCTACTGCGGTGCGGATAACAGCTGTGTCACACTGTGCGAATGAAATGGTGCGACAGCTGGAAATATACTACCAAGTTGAAGTACGCGGGAAAAATGTCTATACTGCATGCAGATTTACCACGAGATTCTGGCAATTCAAATCAAATAGCTCTAAGCACTACAAGACTTAACATCTGAGGTCATCAGTCAGCTAGACTTAGAACTACTTAAACCTAACTAACCTAAGGACATCAAACACATCCATGCCTGAGGCAGGATCCGAACATGCGACCGTAGCAGCAGCGCGGTTCCGTACTGAAGCGCCTAGAACCGCTCGGCCAAAAACGGCTCATTCTGGCAGTGTGTGGACGAAATGGAATGTCGCGTCCAGCAGTAGTGAAAAGTACCAACAAGTTGCCGCATAGAAGTGGCTGCTGTTGATGGGAATTGCAGATATTGCCCTTTGAAATTTCGGCTAGAAGAAAGACTATCTGGGTGAGGAAGGTTGGAGGGGGGAGTTATGCCAACGATGAGGATGTTCACCGCAAAGCGGTTCTCGAATGGGTCCTTGATTAAGGAGGAGAATTTCATCGTTGAGTACCTGAAGGATTGACCCGCCCGGCTAGCCGCGCGTTAGCAAGCCACTTCCGGTATTATGTATGGGAGGTGCGTCCTCCCCGGATCGAATCTATCTGGTTCATAACGTTGAGAACTGAAGTCCCGCTCAGTCTGGATGTGGTTTTTAGGCGGTTTGTCACATCCGATTAGGTCAATACCAAGGTCATACCCACATTCCGCCTCAGTTACACGATTCGCAGAGTTTTAGAAAACGCTCGCACACTTTTACCTGGGGTTACATTAAACGTAGACACGTGGGGTACACAACTCCCGTTCCGGAGTCTGGAGGAGAGGGCTGGAGGGCATTCGGCCACCAACCACAACTAAGATGGCCAATTCCGAAAAATTTACATGCCAATCCAATGAAGACACGGGATGAAGGTAACGAAAGAGATGAAGAAGAGGAAGGATTGGCAGAACGTTTCAATGGCTCCAAGAATTACTGACTAGGTTGAAAAAAAGTGTCGTGTATCTGTGTAGTGCAGCATTCAATTCAAGTTACTTAACCTGCCTTAATAATGAGTAACTTATTTCTTGAAGTCCGCTCGCATATAAAAAGTGACTGACTGCTGTATTTCAAGCAACAGCCGTGGAGCTCAACCACCGTTGAGGTGCCTAAAAATAAGGTCCATAAATGCTTCATGGCCGATGAAGTGTTAGGATTAACTCTAGAAGGGGCCTTATGAAAATATTGATTCCTACCATTCTCGGTCGGGATGTACTTATGAGCTGTTGATAACGGCAGTATAGACATTAAACAATACGCTAGCGCTGACTGCAACGAACTTTATAATTAAAAGTATCGTGCCCACTGATGCTCGCAGCCAGTAACACGGCAAATACGAACGAGGCAGTATCTCTGTTCTCGTTCCCTACCTGACACCTAGGTCGACGTCCATACGAGTTGCTCGGTCGGCGCCGTCTTGATTCCCCGTGAAGGCTTCAGCACTTGCTACACGTGCAGCTGACTCCGTCGCACAGACACCTCGAGACGTCGGGATGGCCGTGGACTTCTCTGGTGGGGCCCTCGGCGCAACGGCGGCTCACCTGCGTCCGCCAGACACGGCAGCGCCGAACTGCGCCCATTGTGGGCCAGCGCGGCCGCGTCCGGCTCGCCGACCTCTTCCTCTTTTTACTTTTTTTTTTGCAGCGTGCCGGTGGCAGCGCATTTGCATGCGTGCACGTGAAAGCGCGCAAGGGTGCTCTTGTCTTGCGGGCCCACGCTCGCTTGCGCCTCGGCTCGCCTCGCCTCGTTTTATTTTGCACCCTGTCCTCTCCTCTCGGCTGCTCTCGACTCGACCGTCCCTCGCCCGGTGGCGGGCGCTTTGTTTCGCGTGCTGCGTATCGGGTGTCGGCGCGAACGGACAAAGACCTGGACCGAGCTGCGACTGTGAGAATGTGCCGCCAAATTAAGCGGAATGAATTAAGACGCGCCGCGCCGCACCCTGCGAGAGCCGCTCTTTTTATATTATTACCTGTCCCCTGCGCGAGAAACAGGATGTGTTTAGAGGGGCCGCGACGGCGAAATTCGAACGAACAAAGGGTTGCAATAATGAGAAACACTCGCTCGTTTCCGGTCTCGGAGCTGCTTCAGTTTCTCAGATGACTCCCGTGGAGTGCCGGGACTCCACTCGTCTGCGACCACACACAATGTAGCAATGCCGTAGCATCATATTTTTCCCAGCCGAAGCTGGTGCCTGCTCTGGTGGCAAATGGCGTTCCTGGAAACTGTTGTTGTTGTTGTGGTCTTCAGTCCTGAGACTGGTTTGATGCAGCTCTCCATGCTACCCTATCCTGTGCAAGCTTCTTCATCTCCCAGTACCTACTGCAGCCTACATCCTTCTGAATCTGCTTAGTGTATTCATCTCTTGGTCTCCCTCTATGATTTTTACCCTCCACGCTGCCCTCCAATACTAAATTGGTGATCCCTCGTTGTCTCAGAACATGTCCTACCAACCGATCTCTTCTTCTAGTCAAGTTGTGCCACAAGCTCCTCTTCTCCCCAATTCTATTCAATACCTCCTCATTAGTTATGTGATCTACCCATCTAATCTTCAGCATTCTTCTGTAGCACCACATTTCGAAAGCTTCTATTCTCTTCTTGTCTAAACTACTTATCGTCCATGTTTCACTTCCATACATGGCTACACTCCATACAAATACTTTCAGAAAAGACTTCCTGACATTTAAATCTGTACTCGATGTTAACAAATTTTTCTTCTTCAGAAACGCTTTCCTTGCCATTGCCAGGCTACATTTTATATCCTTTCTACTTCGACCATCGTCAGTTATTTTTCTCCCCAAATAGCAAAACTCTTTTACTACTTTAAGTGTCTCATTTCCTGATCTAATTCCCTCAGCATCACCCGACCCTATTCGACTACATTCCATTATCCTCGTTTTGCTTTTGTTGATGTTCATCTTATATCCTCCTTTTAAGACACTGTCCATTCCGTTCAACTGCTCTTCCAAATCCTTTGCTGTCTCTGAGAGAATTACAATGTCATCGGCGAACCTCAAAGTTTTTATTTCTTCTTCATGGATTTTAATACCTACCCCGAACTTTTCTTTTGTTTCCTTTATTGCTTGCTCAATATACAGATTGAACAACATCGGGGATAGGCTACAACCCTGTCTCACTCCCTTCCCAACCACTGCTTCCCTTTGATGTCCATCTACTCTTATAACTGCCATCTAGTTTCTGTACAAATTGTAAATAGCTTTTCGCTCCCTGTATTTTACCCCTGCCACCTTCAGAATTTGAAAGAGAGTATTACAATCAACATTGTCAAAAGCTTTCTCTAAGTCTACAAATACTAGAAACGTAGGTTTGCCTTTCCTTAATCTTTCTTCTAAGATAAGTCGTACGGTCAGTATTGCCTCACGTGTTCCAACATTTCTACGGAATCCAAACTGATCTTCACCGAGGTCGGATTCTATCAATTTTTCCATTCGTCTATAAAGAATTCGCGTTAGTATTTTGCAGCTGTGACTTATTAAACTGAGAGTTCGGTAATTTTCTCATCTGTCAACACCTGCTTTCTTGGGGATTGGATTATTATATTCTTCTTTAGGTCTGAGGGTATTTCGCCTGTCTCATACATCTTGCTCACCAGATGGTAGAGTTTTGTCAGGACTGGCTCTCCCAAGGCTGTCAGTAGTTCTAATGGAATGTTGTCTACTCCGGGGGCCTTTTTTCGACTCAGGTCTTTCAGTGCTCTGTCAAACTCTTTACGCAGTATCATATCTCCCATTTCATCTTCATCTACATCCTCTTCCATTTCCATAATATTGTCCTCAAGTACGTCGCCCTTGTATAGACCCTCTATATACTCCTTCCACCTTTCTGCTTTCCCTTCTGTGCTTATAACTGGTTTTCCATCAAAGCTCTTGATATTCATGCAAGTGGTTCTCCTTTCTCCAAAGGTCTCTTTAATTTTCCTGTAAACAGTATCTACTTTTCCCCTAGTGAGATAAGCCTCAACACCCTTACATTTGTTCTCTAGCCATCCCTGCTTAGCCATTTTGCACTTCCTGTCGATCTCATTTTTGAGACGTTTGTATTCCTTTTTGCCTGCTTCATTTACTGCATTTTTATATTTTCTCCTTTCATCAATTAAATTCAATATTTCTTCTGTTACCCAAGGGTTTCTACTGGCCCTCGTCTTTTTACCTATTTGATCCTCTGCTGCCTTCACTATTTCATCCCTCAAAGCTACACATTCTTCTTCTACTGTATTTCTTTCCCCGTTCCTGTCAATTGTTCCCTTATGCTCTCCCTGAAACTCTGTACAACCTCTGGTTCTTTCAGTTTACCCAGGTCCCATCTCCTTAATTTCCCCACTTTTTGCCGTTTCTTCAGTTTTAGTCTACAGTTCATAACCAATAGATTGTGGTCAGAGTCCACATCAGCCCCCGGAAATGTCTTACAATTTAAAACCTGGTTCCTAAATCTCTGTCTTACCATTATATAATCTATCTGATACCTTTTAGTATCTCCAGGGTTCTTCCATGTATACAACCTTCTTTCATGATTCTTGAACCAAGTGTTAGCTATGATTAAGTTATGCTCTGCGCAAAATGCAACAAGACGGCCTCTTCTTTCATTTCTTAGCCCCAGTCCATATTCACCTACTATGTTTCCTTCTCTCCCTTTTCCTACTAACGAATTCCAGTCACCCATGACTATTAAATTTTCGTCTCCCTTCACTACCTGAATAATTTCTTTTATCTCATCATACATTTCATCAATTTCTTCGTCATCTGCAGAGCTAGTTGGTATATAAACTTGTACTACTGTAGTAGGCGTTGGCTTTGTGTCTATCTTGGCCACAATAATGCGTTCGCTGTGCTGTTTGTAGTAGATTACCCGTACTCCTATTTTTTTATTCATTATTAAACCTACACCTGCATTACCCCTATTTGCTTTTGTATTTATAACCCTGTATTCACCTGACCAAAAGTCTTGTTCGTCCTGCCACCGAACTTCACTAATTCCCACTATATCTAACTTTAACCTATCCATTTCTAGGAAAGTAGGACATTTCTGGAAACTAGGACTGTCGATACTTTTAAAAGTATCGGGAACCCGATTTATTGATATTTATAAAGTATCATTATTAGCCAGCGATGTATCGAAAGAACTATCGTTGTATTTAAGAGAAGATATCGACATGCAAGCTAAAAAAAAAAAAAAAACCAATCTGCAGAACAACTTAAATATACTATCAGTTTAGAACTGTATATTTAAGTAATCATTTAGTGTTAGATATTCTGTACATCAACAAGTTAGCAGTGTGCTTACCACCCTCAGAGCACGAATTGATAGGAAAACGGTGCACGTTCACGCTTCGCGATGACCACTTTGCTAACAGTTATAACTGCAGGTAAGTGGCACAATAAAACGTGTCCAATGAGTCCGTCGTTCGATTTCGTCTCGTATCGGGTCTGTCTGGAACACTTCATGTCGACTTCCCTGTTTTTTTTTCATTTTTGCAAATGCCAGCGACCTAGCAGTTGTAGTGTCAAAATTTCCTGGTAAAGCTAAGCGCTACGGCTTCTGTTGGTAGCGCCGAACGCCGATTAC
This sequence comes from Schistocerca nitens, assembly GCF_023898315.1. Classification (NCBI taxonomy): domain Eukaryota; kingdom Metazoa; phylum Arthropoda; class Insecta; order Orthoptera; family Acrididae; genus Schistocerca; species Schistocerca nitens. Next base: position 390,730,917 of record NC_064617.1, read on the forward strand.
GTCAGCATTTCCCCTCACACGTCTCCGCTCACCGCAAAGACCAATTTTGTCATTTAGATTTTTGTTCATGAGTTTCAGCGACTGTTTTTGAAAAATGCCGATGTGAAGAAACAGCACACTAGTAGCGTCAATTTTTTTTTAACGCAACTGGTGTGCTGTTTCTTCACATCGGATATCTTTTTACTCCACTCACCCCGCGAGCCCCCCCCCCCCCCCCCCCCCAGCACAATCGGATTTCTTCTTTGTACCATCTCTACGTGCTTCACACAGACAAAGACAAAGATGAAAGCTGAAAAAGTAGTGACTCCTTCACACAATGAAAGTAAAATTACGGTCTAGTACAATTTGAAAAGAAGAACTTGCAGTATTTATCGAAAATTGCGAAAAAATAGAATATAAAATCAAAATATCGGCATTCGATATAGTTTTTCGATATGGATATATCGATACACCAGAGAAAAGGCGAATGTCGCAGATACATATCGATATTACCAACAGCTCTACTGGAAACAAAGAGGACGCGAAATCGAATCCCTAGCACACCACGGAATGTTTCCTCCGACGTTAATCTAGCCTTCGTCTCTTAACGATTTGAAGAGTCGCCTGGAACGACATGTGGTGCGGATTCCACTTTGTACTGTAGCTTCTCTTGGGTAACTCGGGTAAATTACGGACACACAAGTTTCCGAAGCAATGTCAAATTCAAAGACTTGCACTCGGCCATTTAGCTACACGAAACTAAAAGGACCTATCAAAAACTTGCCGTTTGCAAGTGTTGCTGCTGCGTATATGGAACGTAGCCCGACTCCTATGGAGCAACATGTAGGCAACGGATTAGAGTAGCATTCATATCTTTCCGACGTGCATGCTGTGAATGCGGGAAGGTGAACTATGGCGTCGTATTACCAAATGCCTCCAAATAGGACCAACGTACTGCCGAAGAGCAAACTCAGGTAAACATCCATCGGAGAATAAAGAACATGTATGGGCAGCTTGTTTGCCGAAAACCACCGTTGTGGAGTGACGCGCCAAGTCCCATGCTGGTCGCGATTCGACACAGGACGTCGATAGATCTGGGACGATACCCAACTCAATGGGGAGACACTCTAGTACCAACCTTATAGCGCTGACCTCTCGCCATGCGATTATTACGCCTTCGGTCCCTTAACAAAGACCTTCAGGGGTTGACGATCCCTGTCGGACAAGGATGTGCAGGAGGCAATTAGGAACCTCACGCAGCTGAAGACGCCCTTAATATTGCTACAGATCGCTAAATAGCAAAGAGTCCACGTGTTATAAATACTACTGATGGCGTCTTTTTTTATTTTTATTTTAATTTTTTTTTCAGCCTCTTCGTCTCAGAGTATCACTTGCAACCTACGTCCTCGGTTACGTGCTGGATGTATTTCAATCTCTTTTTTGCTCTCTCAACCCCAGTTTTACCCTCTGCAGGACCCTCTAGTAACATGGAAACTATTTCCTGATGTCTTAACAGATGGCTTACGATCCTGTCCCTTCTCCTTGTCAGTGTTTCTCATATACTTCTTTCCTCTCCGATTCCGCGGAGAACCTCCTCATTTCTTACCTTATCAGTCCACCTAATTTTCAACATTCTTGTGTAGCGCCACATTTCAAATGCTTCCATTCTCTCCTGTTCTGCCGGGTGCTGTGACCGAGCGGTTCTAGGCGCTTCTGTCCGGAACCGCGCTGCTGCTACGGTCGCAGGTTCAAATCCTGCCTCAGGCATGGATGTATGTGAAGTCCTTAGGTCAGTTAGGTTTAAGTAGTTCTAAGGGACTGATGACCTCAGATGTTAAGTCACATACAGCCTAGAGCCATTTAAACCATCTTCAATTCCGGTTTTCCCACAGCTCCAAACGTACATACTCAGAAATTTCGTCCTCAAATTAATGCCAATGTTTTGTACTAGTACACTTTACTTGGCCAGATATGCCCTTTTTGGAAATGCTAGTCTGCTTTTTATGTATTGCTTGCTCCGTACATCATGGGTTACTTTGCTGCCTAGGTAGCAGAATTCCTTAACTTCATCTATTTTGTGATCACCAATTCTGATGTTATGTTTATCGGTATTGTCATTTCCGCTATTTTTCATTTCTCGTTACTTTTGTCTTTCTTGCGTTTACTCTCAATCCATATTCTGTACGCATTAGAATGTTCATTCCATCCAACACATCCTGTAAACTCCTTCATCTTTGCTCAGGATGGCATTGTCATAGCGAGTCTTATCATTGATATCCTTTCACCTTGAATCCCGCTCTTGAACCTTTCCTTTATTTTCTTCGTTGCTTCTTCGATGTATAGATTAAAAAATAGGGGCGAAAGATTACATCCCTGACTTACATCTTTTTTAATCCGAGCACTTCTCTCTTGGCCTTCCAGTCTTATTGTTCCCTACTGGCTCTTGTACATATTGTATATTACCAATATTCCCTATAGTTACTCCCACCTACAGCAATAAATAAACATTTTTTATATTTGCAATTTTTATTGGCCATCGAGTGGGTTCGCACCACTTTGGGTTTCGGGGAGTTCAGCTTGCGAATCCGCCTTGCGGGTTAATGACGAGGGCTGGTGAATAGCCGGTTTCCCTCACCCAACTAGGTAAATACGGAGCTGGTACCCACATTCTGCGTCAGATACACGCTACAGCAACATTTAGTAAACGTTCTCACACTTGAACATGAGATTTACTCTGGGCAGTGACAGATGGGGTACACAAATTTCACCCTGGGAGAAGTGGTATCGTTAGGGAGACATCTGGTCACCAACTGACATTAACACTGCCAAAGCCGGCCGGAGTGGCCGAGTGGATCTCTGCGCTATAATCTGGAACCGCGTGACCGCTACAGTTGCAGGTTCGAATCCTGCCTCGGGCAGGGATGTGTGTGATGTCCTTAAGTTAGTTACGTTTAAGTAGTTCTAAGTTATAGGGGACTGATGACCTTAGAAGTTAAGTCCCATAGTGCTCAGAGCAATTTGAACCATAAAACTGCCAAAACCCATGTAACACTGCCGACCCCGTAGAGATACGGGAAAAGGGCAGGAAAGAAGATAAGAGTTTACTGGCAATCAAACGCTAATACAATAAAGCCTTCTATACGGGAAACAATAAAACCTATCAGAAGTAAAACACTTTAAGAAAATACATACCAACAGATGTAATTTTATTTAATAATTTTATTTAGTTTCCAGTATTGGGCCTCATTGACACGGCCCTCAGACCTCTGTATGAATCGAAAAGATCATCAAGCTTACAACAGAAATCGAATCTGTTATGCAGCATCAACTGCCACTAGTTTAAGTAAATTGATCATACATATGCATTAGTAATAAGCCGGTTCGCCTTCTCCCTTTTTCATATTTACGCATTCTTCATTCCGTTTTCTTATTTTTCAAGGTCTATATTTTGAGATAAATTCTCTGCCCTATGACGTTTCGTTACAGTATGATCACTATAAGTCTTATTATTGTTTGTATGACATGAGTCAGTGTAATTTTCAATGAAGGCTTTTCTAAGTACCACAGTATAGCAATTTTTACTGTATTTCTTAACATTATGCTAGTATTATATTTTGTAAGCGGTTTTTTTAAAACCGTTCATGGGTGCGTGACAACTCAGTGATCAATGTTTGTATGTCATGCTAATATTTTACCGACTTGGTATTTTTGATCTCCTCTTTCATCCTTTTTTATGTATGATATATTTATTTTAAGTAATTACGGCTTTTGGTATCTATTATCTTCAAGTCTTCGACCAACCGCAGTCCGGTTCTATCACACAAGATGAAATTACAGAAACGGAAATACAACAAGTAAAAGGAACCGATATGTTTTCAAGAAGTTCAGCGAGCTTTCTCGTTTTGATTGCGTGAGCGCTTTCAGTTTATTCCACCTGACGTAAGTCACAGTAGTACAGATATCCAGAGCATATATTACCTCTAGTTGAGCATTGCTCAGAAAGCACCGTGACACTACAGCAGGGCAAGACGAGGAATCCACCAGAGTTCATTTTTATTGTATTAGGACTCGCGAAGCGCCCCGGTTTCGAGCGGGTAGCTCTATCAACGGCCTGCGGACGTTTCTCCCCAACCCGTCTCTGAAGTAATTGTTGACGGTGGCTGCAGGTTAGTTGGTTACCAATACTAGAGAGAAAAATATCATACGAGCAGTGGAGGCATGATGTCAGTAACTGCTTCTTTCCTCATATCTTACTGCGAATGAAGTTAAAACTCTGCCTCCGATCACCACTGACTGTTATACAGTCAGTTCCACAAGAAACTGTACTCCATAATTTTAAATGTAACTTCCGCAGCGACATCTCTGGTAGAGGTCTCGAAGCTGTATTTAATGTGCTTTTGCACAGTGTATAGATAAACAATGTGAAAGTTGAATATTTTGTTTTCTCGGCTGCAGTTTAATGGAGTGCAAAATATCTGAAGCGTCACTAGGCAGTGTTCCTTGTAAATAATCTAAAGGGACCAAAGCTTTCATATGGACCTGCTGCTAAAATTCTTCGAAAATCAAAGACATTCGTTGCGAAGTGGATCAAAAGATATTTAGGCGCTGGACACATGGTTGTTTTACTGGAGACAGGGCTAAGGTCCCAAGATAAAATAGACAGTGGCGCCAATTGGATTAACTATTAGGTAATAGTGCAATTACTAATAACGTGTATTCTCGTGTAAACATATATTTATAATAATGTCTTTTATTTCATACATATAACGGCGTACTCTTTCTTGTGGAATTGACTGTAAATGAAACTTCTTCCCAAAATTCTCAATAATATTAAAGGTAGCTAAGCAGAGAAAATGTGGTATTGTGATGCAGCAATAGATCATTCTTCACCTCCAATTAATGACATTTCGCAGGATCTGTTCTGATTCAGAAGGAGGGAAGAATAAATAAGAAATCTATTGCAGATCATAATAACACAGGCTTTAAGAGTTCTGAAATAAGAACAGCTCACTTGCGTTCAGTATACACATTTATTAACTTCGACACAATGCAGATAATCTTAGCAAGTTCCCCATCGAACGAGATAATAGTTACGATAGTAGCGAAACCCTTGAATACCAGTATCTTCGAATATCTACATCTACATACATACTCCGCAATCCACCATACGGTGCGTGGCGGAGGGTACCTCGTGCCACAATTAGCATCTTCTCTCCCTGTTCCACTCCCAAACAGAACGAGGGAAAAATTACTACCTATACGCCTCCGTATGATCCCCAATCTCTCTTATCTTATCTTTGTGGTCTTTCCGCGAAATGTAAGTTGGCGGCAGTAAAATTGTACTGCAGTCTGCCTCAAATGCTGGTTCTCTAAATTTCCTCAGTAGCGATTCACGAGAAGAACGCCTCCTTTCCTCCAGAGACTCCCACCCGAGTTCCTGAAGCATTTCCGTAACACTCGCATGATGATCAAACCCACCAGTAACAAATCTAGCTGCCCGCCTCTGAATTGCTTCTATGTCCTCCCTCAATCCGACCTGATAGGGATTCCAAACGCTCGAGCAGTACTCAAGAATCGAAGACGACTATCCGCCTTCCCCACAACTGCCGTTACATGCTTGTCCCACTTCATATCGCTCTGCAGTGTTACGCGCAAATATTTAATCGATGTGACTGTGTCAAGCGCTACACTACTAATGGAGTATTCAAACATCACGGCATTCTTTTTCCTATTCATCTGCATTAATTTACATTTATGTACATTTAGAGTTAGCTGCCTTTCTTTACACCAATCACAAATCCTGTCCAAGTCGTCCCGGGACAAGGCGCGCGGGCTTCTCCTTGGAGCTACGACCACTAACGCACGAACTGCTAGCGGCCAGGTGGCCAGGTGCTCGGCGCGGCTCCGTCGGTGGATGTGTTACAGATTATCCCAGTAACACGAAAACAAAAAAATGGTTCAAATGGCTCTGAGCACTATGGGAATTAACATCTCAGGTCATCAGTCCCCTAGAACTTAGAACGACTTAAACCTAACTAACCTAAGGACAACACACACATCCATGCCCGAGGCAGGATTCGAACCTGCGACCGTAGCGGTCGCGCGGTTCCAGACTGAAGCGCCTAGAAACGCTCGGCCACAACGGCCGGCACACGAAAACAGAACACAACCTATTCGTACTTAAGAAAAGAGCGATAACGCTAATAAAAGGGTGGTAACAATACTTTAAAATACATTAAATAACAATCTAACCTTCAGTACAAAATATGTAGTTTTGTGTAGTTGTGAGTGCCTTATGTCGGAGCTAAGTGAATTCTAACGTGGGTAAATTGTTTGTGTTCGTATGGTAGGTGCTTCTGTAACGAAATGAGCCGAGGTATTTGGCGTTTGATGAGGCATAGTATCGAAGCAAAGTCACAACGCGGACGGAAGTGTGTGTTGTGTGTGATCGTGACAGACATTGAGGAAGACTGTGACTAAAAATAAGAGGACGACACATGAAAAAGTCACAGAAGAAATGAATGTCGGACTCGAGATCCCTTTCAGCATCCAAGCAACATAAATGGAGCTACATAAGAAGGGAATAGCAGGGCGAGTTGCAATTTAAAACTCCTTGTCAATGACACAAATACCCTTAAAAGGAAAACGTGGTGCCCAAGCCATAAAATCTGGACTATGGTGGACTACGGAGCAATGGAAGGAAGACATTTGGCCGGATAAGGTTTGTTTCACACCGTTTTCAAGTTCTGGCCGAGATTACTTCCCAAGAGTGAAACATGGTGATGATCTGGGCAGTCCTATCGTGTATTCCATGGGCCCCTTGATTACTCTGCAAGGTAGCATTACTGACAATGTGATCATTATGGCTGATCAGGTCTAACCCATGGTACAATGTCTCTTTCCCAATGATGGTACTGTGTTGTGAGACGACAGGGACCTGATCACACAGCTCATATCGTCCGGGACTGGTTTTGTGAGCATGACGATGAATCGTCGCATGACCTCTAGCCACCACAGTCACCAGTTCTCGGGCCTTTGTGGTCAGTTTGAAGAGAAGGCTGCGTGATCGCTATACACCTCTATCAACGTTACCTCAAATTGCCGTTGATTTGCGGTAAGAATGGCATACAGTTCCCATGAAAACCATACAGAACTCGCATCGATATCGAGACGACTGGAAGCTGTTTTGAATACCAACGGGTTTCTTACACCGTATTAGGCATGGTAATGTGTTCTGTTGGTGGTGTTTCCATATTTTTGTCCAGTCCCTGGACATTGGCTCGGCGGCTGCGGAAAAACAAGTGCCGCAAATAACTTTGCGACACTATAGGCCGGACGACATGTCTGGGGCAGTGGTAACATACAGGGTGAAAAATATTTAAACCGACAAACTCTGTGAGGTTATAGGGGACATCAAAACAAATATTTTTCCCTAATGTCATTTTGTCCTATGAGAAGTATTTAAACCGGTAGAGGAAGATTTCTCTGGCGGCAAATTAATTAAACCAACAAACACTTTTCCATTTTTTATGACCAAGAGACAACACATTAACACAACCCAATTTCAATTACAGTAGCTTTTCAAAAATGCCTCCATTGACACGTAAACAGAGGTTACTCCGTCGGATCATGTTCTGTCTGACACGGGCAAAAACCCCAGGAGTATCCTGAATTGTTCCTGCTGCTGCTACTATCCGGACAACCAGATCCTCTTCTGATACAACAGCAGTTGCGTAAACAAGGTTGTGCATCTCTCCCCACAAAAAAAAGTCCAGAGGGGACATATCTGGGGATCGAGCAACCATGGTACAGGACCACCTCTGCTAATCCACGTTTCTGGGAACCGTCGGTCCAGGAATCGACGCACACGACGACTGAAATGTGCTTGTTGGAACCACATGTGTTGTCTTGTAGGGAGCGGGACGTCTTCCAGCGATTCTGGCAGTGCTCTGGTGAGAAAATTGTAATATTGCCTGCCATTTAATGGCCTAGGTAGCAGATACGGCCCAATTAAACAGTCCCCAACAAAACCGACCCACACATTAACGAAGAACCGCACTTAATGAGCGCTAGTAACTGTGGCATGTGGGTTATCCACACTCCAAACATGCGAATTGTGCATGTTGAGGACTCCATCACGCCCGAACGTTGCTTCATCGGTAAACAATTCAGAGGATGGAAATGTAGGATGCATTCACACTGTTCCAGGTACCACTGCTCCTTGCTCTCGAAGGACTGTTCTTACCTTCGTCTGATTCGTCCCCATGTTATTTGCAATTGCACGAGTGCTGATTGAAGGATCCCTCTCCACATGCTGCAAGACAGCTTCCTCAAATTGCAGCGTTCTTACTGTGCGACGGCGTCCCTTTCCAGGAAACCTGCTAAATGACACGCTCTCACGCAGACGTTGGTACACAGCAGCAAACGTCGTATGATGCGGGATACGACGATTAGGATGTTGTTGTTGATAAACCCGCTGTGCAGCTCGTCCGTTGTGGTGCCGCTACGTAGTAACCACCAACCATATCAGTGTACTCACTCCAGGTGTATAGCTCCATTAGTAAACAGAGACAATGCACTACTACACTGGTGGACAGCAGTTGCCTACAACTGAAGATCGTAACTTAAGAGCGTAATACGGTCTCCACCGGTTTAAATAATCCTCATAGGAAAAAATGACATTAGGGAAAAATATTTGTTTTGATGCCCCCTACAACCTCCCAGAGTTTGTCGGTTTAAATACTTTTCACCCTGTATACGCACACCTTTCTCATGAACCAGTGTAACTATTAGTGGAGACCGAATCAAAATCTCTACAGCAGTTCCTGAAATTAGCAGTCACATACAGACAGAAAAACGCGGCGATGAACCTCGATCTAAGAGGATCGTTCAATAAGTAATGCCTACATTTAAAAAAAAACGCCATTAATTTACACAGACAAACGTCCTTGTTGGTGCTTCACATTTGATGATTGTTCTGTGCGCCGGTGAAGTTTCGAACCGTTCTGGCAGGTGTCAGAGCTGTAGTGCAACGTCAAAATAGCGTCTACATACGACTCATATTACAAGCAGCGTGCTATTAGTGAATTCTTGTGTGCAGAAAAGAAACCGTGGTGAACATCCACAAACGTTTCTGTGCAGTATATCGCGATGCTGCAGTTGATATGGGTACAGTTGTGTGATGGGTAAAAAAAGTTACAGCCTCAGGAAATGCAGAACAGAACTTGTAAGTGGGCTGCTTCTGTGTTGGCAGCGCAATGTAGCGCTTTGCATTGGATCTCTGACTGCACTTTCTTTGTAAGAGACTCTGTGGTTGGTCGCACTCGTTGTTGGAAGTTAATCGCCAGTACTGTTGGGCAGTTGGAAGTTAGTCGCCAGCAGTGATGGAAGTACTGTTGGGCAGTTGGAGGTGAAGGCTAGCAGTGATGGATGTTAGATGTGAGAAGTTAGCATTGATGGAGGGTAGAGTTCTGAAGTGTTAGCGTAGGCTAACAATCCATACATGTGCGACTTGGAGACTGGATATTATTCATGATGATATACCTTTGTAGTAAGATGTCAACGACGATTTATTTTCCTGTCTGAACTGGATGTCACATTATTAAGGTAAAAAAATACATTATTTGGTTTCCAACAAAATATTTCCCTTGCTAACCACATGCCTATTAGTAGTTAGTGGCTTTAGTAGTTAGAATCTTTTATTTAGCTGGCAGTATTGACGCTCGCTTTGTTTCAGTAGTTCGCGTAATGAAGATTTTTGTGATGTAAGTGCTTAATTTAAAGTTGGGTTATTGTTAAGATTTCTTTTTAGTCATGGCCATTCTTTTGTATTAATTATTTGAAGTCAGGTTATCCTTTTTTGAGCAGTCAGATTGCGTTACGCTAGAATATTGTGGGTCATTGTTGACATGATAAGCATAAATAAAGAGAAAGTAGGCTCTGTACGTTCAGTTTTACTCAGCTGTTTCAAAATTAAATAACGTAGAAGCTTCGACTTCCCATTTCATTCATCAATAGAAGCAGAAAAGAATTTAAATAAAGAAGTTTCAAACTCCATGATCAGCCGTGCTCGGGACGTCCTGTCTCAGCCACCGCTCCAGATACGCTGAATCGTGCGGATACCATTATTGGGGCCGACCGGCACATCGCAACTCGACAATTGGCTCTACAGTTGTCGTTCAGCATTGGAAGTGCGTCTGCAATGAGCTAAACTCTCGGATATTCAAAGAAGTGCTCACGATGGGTTCCACGAATGCTCACAGCGGACCACAAGATTCAAAGAAAGGCCATTCCATCTCTTTGGGCCGCTTAAAGATTCTCTACAGGGAACACACTTTGAAGATGACGAGAGTGTCAGTCATGCAATGAAAACATGGCTACGCCTACAGGGCAAGAACTTTTACCAGCAGGGAATACATGCTCTTCCACAATGTTGGGGTACGGCCATAGAAAGTGATGGAGAATACGTAGAAAAAATAGGACATGGGCAAGACATGTCGATGTATATTGTCACCAAATTCTGACTCTTAACAATAAATATGTTATGAGAAAAAAAATGTGGAGCATTACCTATTGAACGACCCACGTGTAATATGTACAGACAGATAAGGCTTCGTGCGGACGTGAAGACGGTCACTGTTGACCAAAATCGGAAGTCTACAGAAAAATGTTTATTTTCATCTAGTGGAATTAAAGAAACAAACTCTGCAGTAGTAGGAGTAATCCACTAAATTATAGGCCCATATCATTAATGTCGATATGCAGCACGAGTTTGGAACACATATTGTGTTCGAACATTGTGAATTATCTCGAAGAGAACAGCCTATTGACACACAGCCAACACGGATTTGAAAACACCGTTCTTGTGAAACACTACTAGCTTTTTACTCACACGAAGTGTTGAGACCTATTGACACGGGATTTAAAACTGATTCCGTATTTCTAGATTACCATTAGTCTTTTGTCACTGTACTATACGAGCGGCTTGTAGTGAAACTGCATGCTTATGGAATATCGCCTCAGTTATGTGACTAGATTCGTGATTTCCTGTCAGAGAGGTCGTAGTTCGTAGTAATTGACGGAAAGTCATCGAGTAAAGCAGAAGCGATTTCTGGCGTTCTCGAAGGTAGTTCTATAGGCCCTCTGCTATTTCTTATCTATATAAACGATGTAGGAGACAATCTGAGCAGCGGTCTTAGGTTGTTTGCAGATGACGATGCTATAGCTTATCGTCTAGTAAAGTCATCAGAAGATCAAAACAAATGGCAAAACGATTTAGAAGAGATAGCTGTATGGTGCAAAAATTGGCAATTGGCCCTAGGCAATGAAAAGCGTGAGGTCATCCACATGAGTGCTAAAAGTAATTTGTGAAACTTTGTTACACGATTAATCAGTCAAATCTAAAGACCGTAAAATCAACTATATACGTAGGAATTACAATTACGAACAAGTTAAATTGTAAAGAAGACATAGAAAATGTTGTGGAGAATGTGAACGAAAGATTGCTTTTTTTTGGAGAACACTTAGAAAATGTAACAGATCTACTAAAGAGACTGTCTGCACTAGTTTGTCCGTCCTCTTTTGGAGTACTACTGCGCGGTGTGGATTCTTTTCAGATAGGGCTAACGAACTACATCGAGACAGTTCAAAGAAGAACAGCACTTTTTGTATTACCGCGAAATAGAGGAGCGAGTGTTACTGACGTGATACAGGATTTGGGATAGACATAATTAAAACAAAAGCGTTTTTCGTGGAGGCGGAATCTTCTCACGAAATTTCAGTCACTGACTGTCTCCTCAATATGCGAAAATATTTTGTTGACGTCAACCTACATAGGGAGAAACGATCATCATAATAAAATAATGGAAATCAGAGCTCGCACGGAAAGTTATAGGTGTTCGCTTTTTTTCCGCAAGCTGTTCGAGCTTGCAATAATAAAGAATTATTGAGAAGATGGTTCGATGAACCCTCTACCAAGCAATTAAGTGTGATTTTCAGAGTATCCATGTGGATGTAGATGTAGATGTCCTCAGACTCCAGCTGCAGTGTCTTCAGTGTAACCAGCAATGATTTTCATAGATCGCTACCCAAAAAGAAGTGAATTCTACCTGCCCTGCGGCCAATTACAGGGCCATATTCATAATTCCCCAGTTGCCAATTTACGTGGATAGGAGTAATACTCTTTCCGCAAGAGTTTCTGCAAATATGACGTCATTTTAATGTCATGAGCAGTATCGACGACGGCAGGAACTGCTGTCGACTTTCGTAAGCGTTCCATACGAACCTCTTGCAAGACTTCATGTGTTACAGAAACACTTCGTTCTTGGTACGATTTTTTATAAAAATTGTAATAATTAAACGTCACTTAATGAGTTATTGACGGTTAATGCTTTCGTATAATCACAAACACGACCCCATTAATAATGCATCAACGATATTATGCTTCAAGAGATACTATTATAACTAAGACAAGAGAGTAACATCGCAGGGCTAAGTGGTAGCGGAATAGATAACGTCGTGGTTTATGGAAGCGAAAGATGTAGATTCGCATCTAGCCACATTCAAAGGTAATTTCCTTCGATCGTAGCGTTTTTAATATATTCTGGTACTTTTTATGAATTTAATACTAGTATGTTCTGCAATATTCGATGTTATTTACATTTCCGTCTGATTAGAGAACGAAGGCTGTTATAAATTTTTGGCGATTTCCGAGTGTGTGGTTAGGCGGAACCTAACAGGGCAGCTTAAACTACTGCGAGTGAAACGATGAACAGTAACATTCATATTCTTCCTTGTCACAAAGTCAATAGCAATTCCTGCAGTTGTCGATACTGAGTGCGACGTTAAAATGATGTCACTTTTGCGGAAAGTCTTGTGAAATGCCTGTTACTCACGTGGAAGGCTTCTGACAAAGCTGCTAGACGTATCAGGGGTCCCAAATCACTCCAACTGCACACGCACCACGCCATTACAGAGCCACCACCAGCTTGAATAGTCCCCTGATGACATGTTGGGTCCATGGATTCATGAGGTTGTACCCATACCCATACACGTCCATCCGCTCGATACAATTTGAAAAGAGACTTGTCTGACCAAGCAACAGTCCAATGTCGGTGTTTACGGGCACAGGCGAGTCGTGAAGCTCTGTGTCGCGCAGTCCTCAAGGGTCCGGAAGCCCACTGGAAGCCATGGTTTGCAATTTCTCTATGGAATAAAATGGTTCAAATGGCTGTAAGCACAGTGGGACTTAACATCTGAGATCATCAGTCCCCTAGACTTAGAACTACTTAAACCTAACTAACCTAATGACATCACACACATCCATACCCGAGGCAGGATTCGAACCTGCGACCGTAGCAGCAGCGCGATTCCGGACTGAGGCGCCTAGAACCGCTCAGCCACAACGGCCGGCTTTCTCTATGGAATTTTTACTGTTGGTACAGTGCAGCATTAGGTTAATTTGTGTCTAAATTTTAAGTAACCGCTGAGGAAGATTTAAGATTTTTCTAACGTGCAAAATATACAGAAACTTATCCTAGATTATTTTTGCGAGAGGAGACTGGTTGTGGATGTTTTAATTTTATCAAGAAAGAAGAAAGATTTTATCTACAATGAAAATTATTGATGGTTTTATATAAATTGCCTGTATCAACATTGCACTTCGTTGGAGGAGGGAACTGATGGCAGAACTAATACGGTGTTTTTTCCTGCGCTGCCATACTCCCTTCATCTTCTCCCACTAAGTTACCGTCTTGTCGTGCTGTAACGGCGAACTTGTACGAAGCTTTCTTGAACATCCAATCAAAGAAACTAAGTCCAAAGCAAAACGTTGTTGATGGCCCAACAACGTAGTGTGCAGCAATTTGCGGAATGGTTGCATTTCTGTCACATCGAACGACTCTCTTCAGTCGCTGTTGGTCTCGTCCTTGCAGGATATTTTTTCAGCCGCGGCGACTTCGGAGATCTGATATTTTACCGGATTCCTGATATTCACGGTGGGAAAATCCCCACTTCATCGCTACCTCGTAGATGCTGTGTCCCATTGCTCCTGCGCCTACTGTAATACCACGTTCAAACTCACTTAAATGTTGGTAACCCGCCATTGTAGCAGCAGTAACCAATCTAACAACTGCGCCAGACACTTATTTTCTTATATAGGCTTTGCCGACCGCAACGCCGTATTCTGCCTGTTTACATATTTCTGTACTGGAATACGCATGCTTATACCACTTTCTTTGGCGCTTCAGTGTTTAAAAATATGTTATTGACGCGTTTCGGTCATGGTATGTAATCAGAATATCACAAGCAAACTTGACACACATTACAGTGTTACGTGGTAAATTGTACGGTCCAAAATTCGCGCGAAAAATAGCGTACCGAAGTGAACGACTGAATGTACGGTCCATTTCTGTTTGTTCGTATTGCTTCTCTTGAATGAACTGCATATGCATATGCATCGTTTTATTAATTTAATTGTACATCTGTATGTTAGTGAAAAAATTGAGGTATTTCATCTGCTCCATGTGGTTGGGTAATGAGGGCAGCGTGCAGCACACCGCTGTTTCGAGCCAGGCCGCGTGTAATCGTATCCGACCGCCAGCCACTGAGTCGATGGACGTCCCTACTCCGAAAGACACCTTGTTCACGTAATTCACGGAAGCAGTTATTCGAGGAATTAAAAGATTGCTCTCTGACTATTCCTGTTTACAGCTAACAAAGGTGTCTTCAGTCTTTGACACAACTTTGGTGAGTATACACTATTTTACGTAGTGAAGTGTACAGTACGCTGAACTTTCTCTATGGAATAAAATGGTTCAAATGGCTGTAAGCACAGTGGGACTTAGCATCTGAGATCATCAGTCCCCTAGACTTAGAACTACTTAAACCTAACTAACCTAAGGACATCGCACACATCCATACCCGAGGCAGGATTCGAACCTGCGACCGTAGCAGCAGCGCGATTCCGGACTGAAGCGCCTAGAACCGCTCAGCCACAACGGCCGGCTTTCTCTATGGAATTTTTACTGTTGGTACAGTGCAGCATTAGGTTAATTTGTGTCTAAATTTTAAGTAACCGCTGAGGAAGATTTAAGATTTTTCTAACGTGCAAAATATACAGAAACTTATCCTAGATTATTTTTGCGAGAGGAGATTGGTTGTGGATATTTAATTTTATCAAGAAAGAAGAAAGATTTTATCTACAATGAAAATTATTGATGGTTTTATATGAATTGCCTGTATCAACATTGCACTTCGTTGGAGGAGGGAACTGATGGCAGAATTAATACGGTGTTTTTTCCTGCGCTGCCATACTCCCTTCATCTTCTCCCACTAAGTTACCGTCTTGTCATGCTGTAAAGGCGAACTTGTACGAAGCTTTCTTGAACATCCAAGCAAAGAAACTAAGTCCAAAGCAAAACGTTCGTACTACATCAAGTTGGAACACTACAAACGGTACATCGGTTCTAAGCTAGGAAATCTGAAACCTGCTGTCCAGGACGTGTCATTGTTTCTTTTCCTGTTTCCCTTTTATACAGAGTGTTTCACTAAATGTGTTTGCCTTTGTAAGTTACGAAGTAATAGGCGACGGAATTATTTACTGTGGTAGGTCACCATAAGAAACGTTACACTGTCTCCGGAGCTATGAACATAGTTTATTGTGTTATTACCCAAAGAGTTACAGCAAAAAGATACAATTTTTTAAATGGAACAATAGTTGTTTCTATTATGCTCTGGAATCAGTAACACCAGCTGTGTATACATCAATTTAAATTACATTCCTATCGCTGTTAGTTTGGGAGCTACAACCCTTCAAAGTTTCAGGCAGGGGCTGATACCACACACGCTTCGCATAACGCAATGCGCCTTGTAAATGTGGTACGGCCGAGTTGTAACGTCGCCGGTGTCACGGAGCGAGAATCTTACTCGATGTGCTGTTAGACTGCCGACTGACGCTGCACACTGCCGTATACCCGACAGTTCGAGCCACACAAACAAACGGGGCTCTATATACCACAGTCACTGACATCGGATGAAGATGGCACACACGAACAACGAGTACGTTGAGATTTTGTTGATGCTCGGCAAGTGCCGACACGATGCCACTGAAACAGCCGTGGGGTACGCCGTGAGATATCCTAGGCGAAGAGCTCCGGCAGCCATTACGTTCTTACAGGGTGTTTCAAAAATTACCGGTATATTTGAAACGGCAATAAAAACTAAACGAGCAGCGATAGAAATACACCGTTTGTTGCAATATGCTTGGGACAACAGTACATTTTCAGGCCGACAAACTTTCGAAATTACAGTAGTTACAATTTTCAACAACAGATGGCGCTGCGGTCTGGGAAACTCTATAGTACGATATTTTCCACATATCCACCATGCGTAGCAATAATATGGCGTAGTCTCTGAATGAAATTACCCGAAACCTTTGACAACGTGTCTGGCGGAATGGCTTCACATGCAGATGAGATGTACTGCTTCAGCTGTTCAATTGTTTCTGGATTCTGGCGGTACACCTGGTCTTTCAAGTGTCCCCATAGAAAGAAGTCACAGGGGTTCATGTCTGGCGAATAGGGAGGCCAATCCACGCCGCCTCCTGTATGTTTCGGATAGCCCAAAGCAATCACACGATCATCGAAATATTCATTCAGGAAATTAAAGACGTCGGCCGTGCGATGTGGCCGGGCACCATCTTGCATAAACCACGAGGTGTTCGCAGTGTCGTCTAAGGCAGTTTGTACCGCCACAAATTCACGAAGAATGACCAAATAGCGTGATGCAGTAATCGTTTCGGATCTGAAAAATGGGCCAATGATTCCTTTGGAAGAAATGGCGGCCCAGACCAGTGCTTTTTGAGGATGCAGGGACGATGGGACTGCAACATGGGGCTTTTCGGTTCCCCATATGCGCCAGTTCTGTTTATTGACGAAGCCGTCCAGGTAAAAATACGCTTCGTCAGTAAACCAAATGCTGCCCACATGCATATCGCCGTCATCAATCCTGTGCGCTATATCGTTAGCGAATGTCTCTCGTGCAGCAATGGTAGCGGCGCTGAAGGGTTGTCGCGTTTGAATTTTGTATGGATAGAGGTGTAAACTCTGGCGCATGAGACGATACGTGGACGTTGGCGTCATTTGGACCGCAGCTGCAACACGGCGAACGGAAACCCGAGGCCGCTGTTGGATCACCTGCTGCACTAGCTGCGCGTTGCCCTCTGTGGTTGCCGTACGCGGTCGCCCTACCTTTCCAGCACGTTCATCCGTCACGTTCCCAGTCCGTTGAAATTTTTCAAACAGATCCTTTATTGTATCGCCTTTCGGACCTTTGGTTACATTAAACCTCCGTTGAAAACTTCGTCTTGTTGCAACAACACTGTGTTCTAGGCGGTGGAATTCCAACACCAGAAAAATCCTCTGTTCTAAGGAATAAACCATGTTGTCCACAGCACACTTGCACGTTGTGAACAGCACACGCTTACAGCAGAAAGACGACGTACAGAATGGCGCACCCACGGACTGCGTTGTCTTCTATATCTTTCACATGACTTGCAGCGCCATCTGTTGTTGAAAATTGTAACTACTGTAATTTCGAAAGTTTGTCCGCCTGAAAATGTACTGTTGTCCCAAGCATATTGCAACAAACTGTGTATTTCTATCGCTGCTCGTTTAGTTTTTATTGCCGTTTCAAATATACCAGTCATTTTTGAAACACCCTATACGTGCCGAACAATGACTTCGGGAAACAGGCAGCTTGGTAATTCGCCGCAGTAATAGACGAAGAACTGCAAGAAGTGAGGGGATGGAGGTGTCTATTTTAGCTGCAGTACACCACGATCCTCATGTCAGCTTACGAGCCATTGCTGCATTCGCTGGTGTTAGTCTCACATCTGTGTGACGTATAGTACACGGCCACAGGTTTCACCCGTAACGCTTGTCACTGACCCAGGAGCTGCATGGGAACGATTTCACGATGGAATCTTTACAAGGTGTTATGTTCTCTGATGAGTCCACGTTCACAAATTATGGTGCAGTGAATCGCCATAACGTGCACTACTGGACCGCAGACAATCCTCTGTGGGTACGACCTGTCGACCGTCAACGAAGGTGGTCAATTAATGTATGCCGGCCGCGGTGGTCTAGCGGTGCTAGGCGCTCAGTCCGGAACCGCCCGACTGCTACGGTCGCAGGTTCGAATCCTGCCTCGGGCATGGATGTGTGTGTTGTCCTTAGGTTAGTTAGGTTTAAGTAGTTCTAAGTTCTAGGGGACTGATGACCACAGATGTTAAGTCCCATAGTTCTCAGAGCCATTTGAACTGTTTTTTTTTTTTATATATTAATGTATGGTGTGGAATCCTTGGGGATGAAATCATAGGTCCACACTACTTCCCAGGTACACTGACAGGTGAGTTATATCGCGCGTTTATAGATGCCTCGGGCATGGATGTTTGTGATGTCCTTAGGTTAGTTAGGTTTAACTAGTTCTAAGTTCTAGGGGACTAATGACCTCAGCAGTTGAGTCCCATAGTGCTCAGAGCCATTTGAACCATTTTTTTGATCTAACACGGCGCATCGACGACGCGTGTTGCTCCGTGACACCGGCTATGTTACATCTCGTCCGCATATCCTTTAGAAGGCGCATTGCATTGTGCAGTCAGGAACATGGACGCACATTTGAACATCTCATTTAAATCAACTTCCCACCGCCAGATCCCAACAAGGAGCCATTATTATGTACAGCGTGTGACATCTGCCCCTGAAACTTTGAAGGGTTGTAGCTCGCAAACTAAAAGTGATAGGCATGTAATTTAAATTGATGTATACACAACTGGTGTTACTGATTCCACTGCGTGATAGAAACAACTATTGTTCCATTTAAAAATTGTATCTTCTTTGCTGTAACTCTTTGGATAATAACACAATAAACTATGTTCGTAGCTTGTAGTGTAACGACGTAAGTTTCCTATAAATGATTTTCTTTTGACATATGACCATGTGCAGACTTCGTCACCTACGTCAGTTACAAAACACTTCAAAATTATTTAAATTCTTTTTAAAGTTGTCTCTGAATGGTTCTTGAACGAAATTGTAATTAAAGCATCATCGTTTGAGTCGTATGCGCAGAATTACGTCACTCAGTCCAATTGGTTTGCGCAAACTTTTTTCAATTTAGATGTCGTTTGTTTCTTCTCAGAAATTATATTAATGCAAGTTATCTGCTTTAAAAAATATTAAAACCATATTGAATAAACTTGTAAGACTCAATCTCGCGATGAACGTTGTCAAAAATTAATAATCTTGTCAAATAAATCAGTAATGCTTCTTCCTTAATATAATTCTTCATAAATAAATTCTCGGAACACGTATTTCAACTTTTGTAGTATACACTAGTTTATTATCTTCATATATACTACATATAGACGTGAACATGAGCCTTGACAAGTTAGGACTGAACATTTACAACATGATTAAACTTTCTATGACGTCATTGTTGTAGAAACATTACAAATTCTTATTTTTTACAGTTTTTAGAAGCACGACGCAACAACTCGGTTTCAGGATCTTCTGATGCTCTTTGGCTGTCGACCCGCGACGTATAGAGGCTAGCAATTTTCTCTCTGGTCCCGGCAGTGAAGATGCTGTCTCCGTTCGTTGCGCCGCCCTCTCAGTACATGAAACATAAAAATAAATACAAAACTTTAGATAATTCACAAACATTACAAATATTACAAAATACATAAACAAAACACTAAATTAAACTTATATTCACCTGCAAACTGGGTTGACACTGGTGGATGGGTGACGCTTCAATTTCGCGTCCCACTACAAGCTCTGCAGACAGTGTAACGTTTCTTATGGTGACCTACCGCAATAAATATTTCCGTCGCCTATTACTTCGTAACTTACAGAAGCAAACACATTTAGTGAAACACCCTGTATATAGGAGGAAAGAACAGACACCGCGTATTCTTATAATCGATTCGCCTCGATCGGCAATGTATCCGCCATCTCCAGTGCTTTTCCATATTCACGTCTGACCTCCTGCGGGAATCTGAAAGTAGCGAGCATGGAGGACGTGGGCGGTGACTCCGGACAGTTGGCGCTGGGTGGGAATCTGGACCGACTGAGAGGCGTGCCGAGGTAGTCCGCATAGTTGCGGTAAACACTGTGTCCCGGTGGCGCAGTGGTTAACCTAACTGCCTAGTGAACAGGAAATCCTGCGTTCCAATCCTCCGGCACACATTCCCATGCAGATTTCCTTTCCTTTCTCCCCCTCCAACAGTTGCAGTTTCCGCATGGTGTCTGTTCTTCCGGACGCATTCATATAACGAGAAGCATTGTTGACAGTTTAGTGAGGAAGACTCAGCACTGTACCACCTTTGTGCCGTGTCAGAGATCAATCTCCTGGTGTCAGACCAAAAGTTGAGTCTAGCGAGGTAGCACTCTGCAGGGCGGTCAGAAACAGTCTGAAAAGCTAGTAAGGGTGTTGCGGGATAGGTTGTGCTGAGAAATAACTGTTAAGAAAAAATGCGATACGTAGCGCCGTTTCCGAGTTATTTAACGTTGAAGTTTCCCAATCAGATTATTGCACGCGCTAAATTGCAGTGGTGTACAGACGTGTGTGGGTCCGTGAGTTACCACTTGTTCAAATACTCATTGCCAGTGAAAATGTGCCGTTTTGGAAAGTGATAAACTTAAGCTAGGTGAGCAAAAGCTACGTTTTTTCGGTTTAAGGAAACCAAACTAAGTACAAGTTTCATGGCACTGCCTCTGGTAGGCTGCATGAATTCCCGCGCGCGACGAGTTGATTGGCTAACTTCAATGTTGAATAACTCGGAAACAGATCAACTAACGAATTTTTTTCTTAAAAATTACTTCTCGCATAGCCTCTCCTACAAAACCGTGACGAGCTTTCCGGACTGTTTCTGATCGCCCTGTATATGAGTCTGCAGGCTCTTGTAGCCATTGTCACTGAAGGTAAAATGTTGCAACCCCTCTGCTGGTGTCTTCCTCCTGACTTTTCCGGTGTCCATGAAGAGTTGCTACAGGAAGAGACCTGAAGAAAACCGCAATAGAGGGGTCGAACGTCAACTACAGGAGAACTTCGAAGAGAAACGTAACGCGGCTTAACGAGCCAGAATATTTTACCTTCAAAGAAGTATTCAGTCGCCACTGTTGTTTACCACTGTCAATGATGACATAATGAAGCATATTATAAAACCCCGTGCGCAGCTTCAGAGTTGGAAGTACAACTGAGGGTGGAAGAACAGATGGCCGAATTCCACAAATACAATCCCAAAGCAAGAAGGCCGAAGCAGTAGTAATGACAGTGAACACCGGCGGGGCGAACAACAAACGTCATAATAGATAATCTAATCTCCTGGAATATGTAGAAAACTTTGAATTTTTGCAAGTGTAATATTTCGAGAGAATCTAACCAATTTCAAACAGGGTCAACATAAATCAAATTAGGTAATCTAACAGCCTGGAATATGTGGAAAACTTTGCGTTGTTTGGAAGTGTAATTTCTCGAGACAGTCTAGACATGAAAAAAGTTTGAGACAGAATTCAAAACAGCTCATGCTTGTACCAAGGTGGCAAAAAAAGCAAAATGAGCGACTTTTACAGCTGCTTAATGACAATTTGTTTCAAATCAATATGCTACAGAAACATAAGCCCACTCAAACAGTGGCTTTCAGCGATTACGGACTTCGGAAATGAAGTTCCTGATGTCACGATGTACAAAACGAAACTAGAGACATTAAACAATAAAGGTGAGAGGGGGGCGGCTTGATTAAAAGAGCACTATTTGAAGATGTCATAATATCTAGACTCAAGTGGTTTGGGCACACGTGAACGATGGAACTAATGAAGACAGCCAGTCCACGGAGAAACGGAGCTGGAAGTATTGTTGAGGTTGGGAAAATGGATGGATGAGTTCCAGGAATGTAACCTTCAAACCGTAGTGGCGGTAGTGAACAGCGAATAACAACCAGCAAACATTAAGTTACGTAATTGCTCCCTGCAAAGCGCTGAAAACTTTGCCTACCTTGGGAATGGAATTTCCCAAGGCAATCTAGCCATGAAACGGGAGGATTCCAAGGAAAGCAAACTCAGTGAGGTGCACGTATTTAACAACAATTTCTGTGATGTCTGATTTTCTAGGCGTGTGTGAATTATGGTGTACTTTTACGTGTTCTTTACTTCTCTGCAAAGCGCTGGTTGGAATGGAGGTCGCAAGTGAGATACTGAAGTACTGCGGTATAATGAGGGGTGTTCGTAGATTTCCTATTAGATATTACGATGACGAATGGCACATTAGTTGAAGAGAAATGGTCTCCAAAATAGCAATGACAGAAGCTGGACAGAAAAATATGTGTAAGACGAAAGTAACTACGAAGAGCGCTTGGATAACGCAAGAAATACTTCAATTGATCAATGAAAGAACGAAGTACAAAGGTGTTCAGCAACAGATAAGAATACAGCAATATAAGACTTAGAACGAAGTGCTCTGACTAAAAAGGGTGTAGCCAGGAATGTATTCTTTACTGATCAATCTATACAGCGAAGAAGCAACGACGGAAATAAAATAAAGGTTTAGGAGGGGGATTGAAATTCAGGGGATGAAATTTCCCAAACTTCGACAGTCGACACAATTGTAGTGACAGAATAGTTGGCGGTCTAGTTTATGCAGACTAGTGCCCATAGATTCTCATTTGTTGGCTTCGGAAACCTTCCCGGGAGTTCGATTTCAACTCGGTGGAATGGCGCTGCCAAAGAGGATACTGGTGCCAGATGGAGGTAACTGTGGCGGTTGCTTGTTAGCTGACTCACATAGTGTGTATCGGATCGATGGAGACTTGACCAGTGATTGCTGCGCCTGATGGTGTCTCTAGTTTTCGAGAATCTCAGGTGACCAGATGCAGGAGCGTTGCATAAATATTTCATGACAGAAGGCTGTACTTGAACTGGGATAACGAGCAACCATTTTCGCCCCACTGGATCATAGTTCCTCTTATACAATTCAAAATCAGATCCTCCACCTGTGGCAGAAACGAAGGGATAATGCCAAAACAGCGAAGCGCACCTATGGCTTTTTTACCATGTATAAAAGAGTGACTGGGAATGGAAGCACCTGAATCCCTCAAGGGGCCTGACATACTTCTTGACTGGTCAAGGGCCCTATTCCGTCTACCGGCATTGAAATGGTAGAAGACAGACCTCAGAATGTGCCTGTGGTGAAGAAGGTACGCCAGAACTTACTGTCTGGGGATGCCCGCTATATGCCGACGCAGCTGATCCTGATCGGCAGCAATTGAATTGGAACGAGGACTCGATGTCAAGGAGATACTGCATTGTGAAACAGAATGGCAGATCTAACGCTACTTCAAGATGGATTTGGGAAGAGCGTTATCTTATCAACCAACCCTCGTCTACTGCACTACGAGAGGTTGCAGCAGAGATCGAGAAGCAGAGCGGCGAAGGCAGCTGTGGTCAACAGTTGCGGCAGAAGAACTGCCAACAGCGCATGCGCACAGAGAAACGCAACCGTGGACAGTGTCTCGTCACCCAAGGAACCGGGGTGACGCAGGCCAGCCTGTGGCTGCGCTCGTAATCGGCGACAACGATATTGCCTTGGAACAGGGGAACTCATCCCTGCAACCAGGAAGCCAACAAACAACGGAAGAAGCAGATCAACCGCAACGGCTTCAAGCGCCCAAGGTATGCCTATGGACCAGGGAGTGAAGGAGTTCATTGTAGAATTCGACAGACAAAATCTGATCATAACAGTAGTAGACATAGATTTGGTAGTAGGCGTAAGTTTCAAACACACTACAAATAGTTTATTTATTATTCCTGTTATTATTATTATCACTATTGTTAATAGTATAAATAGTTGTGCTGGTGGGAGGTAGAACGGTGTAGGATAAAATTAAGTATTAATGTACACTGATCAGCTACAACATTATGACCTCCTACCTAAAAGTCGGTATGGCCACCTATGACACGGATAACAGCGGCGACGAGTTGCGGCATGGAAGCAGTGAGTCCTTGGTAGGTTGGTTCAAATGGCTCTGAGCACTATGGGACTCAACATCTGAGGTCATAAGTCCCCTAGAACTTAGATCTACTTAAACCTAACTAACCTAAGGACATCACACACATCCATGCCCAAGGCAGGATTCGAACCTACGACCGTAGCAGTCACGCGGTTCCTGACTGAAGTGCCTAGAACCGCACGGCCACCGCGGCCGGCCCTTGGTAGGTTGCTGGAGAGAGTTGGCATCACATTTGCCCACGTAAGTGTCCTACACCCATAAATTCCGGGGAGGGATCATATGAGCTCTAACGTCACGTTCAGTCACATTCCAGATGTTTTCAATCCGTTCAGATCTGACGAGTTGAGGAGCCAGCATATAAATTGGAACTTACCACTATGTTCCTCGAATCACTCCATCACACCCCTGGCCTTGTGACATGAGGCATTATCTTGATGGAAAATGCCACTGCCGTCGAGAAACATGACCGCCATGAAGGGGTTTTCATGGTTTGCAACCAGTGTACGATACTCCTTGGTCGCCAGGGTGCCTTGCACTAGCTCCATTGGACGCATGGTTGCCCACGTGAATATTCCCCAGAGCATAATGAAGCCTGTGTATGGTGGCTGTTCTTTTGGACATCTCCGAAAGAACAGACACCATGGTTGATCGTGACAGCCATGAAGAATGAAATTTCAATAAATTACAAACATCACCTGTGTACGGGACGTTAATAGATATCAGCCGGGAGAGTTCAAATATGTGTGTCCGACCGGGATTCGAACCCGGGATCTCCTGGTTACTAGGCAGGCGATCTAACCTGTAAGCCAATGAGGACACAGGAACTAGCACGGCTGCGCGGAAGTATCCCAAGCACCCCCCCCCCCTCCCCCCCAGCAGATCCACATTCTCAACTTACTCTCCACTCTACGAAAGTAGAGCTCCCTGCCCACTAATCTGAATGCTCGTGGCAAGGCCTAAGCAGGGGATCCCGGCTTCGAACACACATTTTTAACCCTCCCCGTTGATTTCTATCAACGTCCCGTACACAGCTGATGTTTGTAATTCATTGAAATTTGATTATGGAGCCACCGCGAGCTTGTCTGCGTTCTGTAGTACAAATGTCAAGGAGATGTTCCCTGAAAGACAACGGATCCGCGTCCTCCCATCGGCATGCTCAAGAAGGTATCGGGATTCATCAGATCATGCAACGCTCCGCCACTGTGTCAACGTCCAGTGCCGAATGTCATGTGCCCGTTTCCGTCGTAGTTGCCGATATCGCGTTGTTAACATTGGCACATGCATGGGTCGTCGGCTGTGGAGGCGCGCCATTAGGAGAGTTCGGTGCACTGTGTGTTCAGACACACTTGTACTCTGCCCAGCATTAAAGTCTGATGTTAGTTCCACCACAGTTCGCCGCCTGTCCTGTTTTAGCAATGTGCCCAGCCTACGACGTCCGACACATTTATAATGAGGGGTGGCCGCTCAACCCCACGACGTCGGGACGTGGTTTCACCTTGCTTTCGCCAGTAGCTGACGATTCTCACCGCAGCAATCCTTGAACACCGGACAAGTCGTGCAGTTTCCGAAATGCTCGTGCTGAGCCTCCGGGCCATCACAATCTGCCCTCGGTCAAACTGAGATAGATCAAGTGCGTTCCCCATCCTACACACGGACAACACGCTCACTGGTACTACATGAACTGTGCGTGTGTCTGATTAGTAGTCATTCCTCGCCAGGTGACGCTGCTATCGCCTGGACGGGTCTATATCGATAGCAGGTCGGTGATCATAAAGTTCTGGCGGGTCGATGTATACTGCATGATTTCTGCAAGAATCAGTGCATCCTGTGTTTAAATTAAAGGTAGCGGACGATAATGGAATGGAAAAAACAAATAAATAAATTATACAATGCTCAGTTTACTAACTGGAATTTTCCTTTGATCAGTTCTTACTTCTTCAAAGTTTATGTCGTTTTCAGAAGTGCTAGGTCTTCCCTCTGTTCAGCAACATTGCCATTTAATGCAGCTATGTTTGAGATTTTATTCACACTACTGGTTTCTGCCTAAGAATTCCTTGACAGGCAGTCGGCGTCCTTGTGCGTATAGCGCTGTGACGTACTCTGAGGCGTCTGGGCTCATCTCGCTCTTCGACCAGACGGATCCTTCAGGTTAGCCAGCCAGCGCAGAAAATGGTGGTCCATCACAACAATAATTGGTTTAACAAATAAATACGACCGAATCTTGCTGATGGCCCAAACAACTGCAAAGTAATCTTTCCCAGTCTTAGAGATCTCGGGTTCTGGAAGCATTAGCAATTACCTTTTCAGCACCTTCCTGAGTTTGCACTAGAAGTACATCAATCCTTACCGGTGTAAAGTTCAGAATCGGCTGGTACTGAAGATATCTTAAGGTCTGGCAAAGATCTTTCCTGTACCACGTTCCAGGACAATTTGGCGCCTCCCTGCAGTAGTTATAACCTACGGAAGTAGTTTATGAATCGTTGGTAGTATGGGCACATTCCCGAGAAAACTCACATCACTAATCTGCTGTAGAGTCAGAAAAATCTCTGACTGCTTTTATTTTTTCTAGATCGGTACGGAATTCATCACCGTTCGCTATAGGCTCCAAGACTTTTATTTTTTCGGCGGCTAAGAGGCACTTTTTACGGATTCAGGCGAATA
This sequence comes from Schistocerca nitens, assembly GCF_023898315.1. Classification (NCBI taxonomy): domain Eukaryota; kingdom Metazoa; phylum Arthropoda; class Insecta; order Orthoptera; family Acrididae; genus Schistocerca; species Schistocerca nitens. Next base: position 390,757,618 of record NC_064617.1, read on the forward strand.
ACCGACAACGTCATGCAGATAGTAAAGATGCGTTATTTAAGTATTTATAAAGGGACTGGATCATAGGCAGTCCAGATGACTTAAGTTTAAACTTACAGAGGCCATCAGGATTTATGAAGGCGGTCTTTTCCCGGTCAGCCTCGTCCATCTCTATTTGCTAGTAGTCTGTCTGCAAAGGTGAGAATTATTTGTCTCCTTTCAAGAAGTCTAGGGTGTTCAGTCGTCTGTAGTCAACGCAAAAAACATCACGTGCTGTCCTTCTGCTTCACAAGGACCATACAAGTGGATCGAGGATTCTCCGAAGGATCAGTGATGTCATCTTGCAGCGGCTTCTCCTCTTCCTCCCCTATTACCGTTGTTCAGCTGGCAACAGCATTATTGGTTTCACCTTAAATTTACAGTTTCTTTTCTGACATGATAAAGGTTGTTTTTTAAAAAAGATTGAAAAGCTGATGATTTTAAATTTATTTTACCTTAAATTTACATGTTTTTTTCAGTTTCCGAATTATATGTATTTCTGAAAAATGTGCGAAACTAGACGTATTATGCGAGATTCTGAAGATACTTCTAAAGAAAATTAAAGACGGTATATCTTAATTTTCCTTCTTTCAATCCTTCATCTCTTTCATAACTCTCTCCAGAAGACAGCAGTTTTGAAAATGTTGATATCTGAAAACCATCTGGCAATGAGCATCTTGATTTCGGGGCTGGATATTTGAATACAGTGTTTCTATTTCATGCGTATGTTGAACAAGACGTTAAATTAACGCACTAAACAAAAAAACAGTTAGTGCATGATGAAAATGATAACCAAACAATAAGCGAGTGGCGAACCCACGGACAAACCTTCCTCTTGTGAATAGAATTCATTTCTGTGACCTATTTAAAATGATAATTTATGGCAAAATTTACTCAGCATGCTGGTAGGTTACTTCCGGGGAATAGATACGTGCGCGATGTGTTTATATTGTACGATTATCATAGCAGAATGCGATCAATTTCTGTTTGATTTAAAATGCCTGCATCAAAGAATATAGTTTGCCTTACAGTACGCAGAAGATGGCGCTTTACCATTTGTGGATCTTTCACTGACTTTAAAAAATGAAAAAATTGGGTGTGACATTTACGGAAAGCGTACGACGACAGACTCGCTTGCTCATTAAGATTCATGTACCATTTAAGTACAAATCTGTTGCATTTCATGCTGTGCTGAATCATACGTGTGAAGTTCCCATTTGAGAAGAGATCCAAAGTAGAGGGTACGCATTAATATGATATATTGCTTATGTCAAAATGGATATGAAGCAGAATTTATTAATCCAATCAATAAAGATATATTTTTAAAAAATGTTGTCTCGAGGATGAGATTGATGTGGGATGGCATAATGCTTTAAACAACTGATCAGACCAGTAAGTTGTATTTAATAGGAGACTACCGTATGTATGTTCCATCTCAGAAAAAATTGGCCGTTGAACGAGATCCAAAAACATCGTTATGACATATTTTATTTCTTTTAACCAGTGTGGAAAACTTAGACTTAAAGGATGGATTTCCTGTAACAAATATAACGCAGCGGATGTTTGCTGTATTAAATGTAATTATTGTCCCCAAAATGCTTACGGCAAACTGATAGGTCCTTTAGCAAATGTTTCCAGGAACATCTTAATTTAACAAATCAGCATTGACCTCGCACCTACGGAAGAGGGGCATAGTATCACAAGTCTTGCTGACAATTTTGTAATTCTCCGTAGAAAAGAAAAAGGCAAGTTTTTGAATCTACTAGAGGAAGAGGTAACGTTGGGATACAAGAAAGATAGTATGCAGAACACGATGAATAGTCAGTTGGACTTAAAGCATTATAATGTTTTGACAAACTTCGATCGCATGTAGGGTTAACTATATTGTAAGGGAGCGACCCAGCAGTCTCAGTCAGGTGTAAATTGCGACACAGCGTCCACGTAATAGCTATAGCTTACCTGGGAAGTCAGTGCTTCCTGGTAGCGGATGAAGGCACGGCCTACTTTTGGAAGCTGCGCCTTCCGTGTCTGGTTTCAGATAAGTAAGAAAGCAGGATGCCTAGTTTATTCTAGTTCGTACCTACCCTCTTTCCAGCGTTAACTACGTTACGAGTTATATCTTCGAAATCGGTCAATTAAAACCAAGTTTTACTAGCTGTCAGCGGTTTTTTCATTCATCATGACCTTCAGCGGCTGCGGACGCCGTGCACATAAAATACGAAGGCCGTTCTACATTTTTGTTATGTAAGCAGGTTCGTTTGATTCAGGCTTCAAATACACCATATTATTCCGCAATCTTTAGGCTACAAAAACCCTATTTTTCATTATAACCTCTGTTCAATGCGACGGCCTTTCGCCACCTTACTGGGATGGCCGCATGGTACCGCTCCAGTGGTCGTCGTCGGAGTCAACGTCGTGCTGCATCAATAACCTCCACATCATCCGCATACTGCTTCAAGTAGAGTTCTTCCCTCATTGGACCAAAGAGCTGCAAGTCGGAACGTGTGTGGTCCGGGCTGTGGAGTGGATCAGGAAGAACAATCCAATGAAGTGTTGTGAGCTTCATGGATAGTGAGACATTCGTTTGTTTTTTTATGGTGACCAACACGATGAAGTCGTTTCTTCAAATTCCTGAGAGTCGCTCAATAACCTTCAGAGTTGATACTGCACCATGAATGAGAACATCAAACAGAATAACCCCTTCGGAGTCTTTGAAGATCGTCGCCATGACTACCGGCTGAGGGAGCAACTTTGAGCTTTTTCTTAAGAGGAGAGATGGTGTGACACCATTCAATGGTTTGCCGTTTTGTTTCCGATTAGAAGTTATGAATCCACGCTTCATCGCCTGTTACGATGTGCGACAAAAGATTGTCGCGATCAAACTCGTAAAGCGCAAGTAATTCTGCACAGATGATCGTTTGTTGCTCTTTATTGTCTTTTGTTAGGCGGCGAGGAAAACAGCTCGCACCCAACATTTAAGTATCCTATTGGTGGACGAGTGCGTCAGCACTACCAACAGAGACTTCGAGTTGAGCAGTGAGGTGTTTGATTGTGATCCGTCGATAACCTCGAATGAGAGTGTCCGTACGTTTCACCACTGCAGGAGTGAGCTATCTGCGGCCGGCCGGCACGCGGGGAATAGGTCAGGTTTGCGCGACATTGTTGTGATTGTGCCAGACGCCTTCCCAAATACTCACCGCGCTTTTGTTTACTGCCAGATCTCCGATAACATTCTGTAAGTGACTATGAATATCTGCAATGCTCTAATTTTCCACTAAAAGAGATTGAATGACATCTCTCTGCTCGGGATGCACCTCCGCTGTAGATGCCATCTTGAAGACCTCCGCTGTAGATGCCATCTTGAAGGCTACGTTACCATCGCCACTTGTCAAATGGTTGAAATGGCTCTGAGCACTATGGGACTTGACATGTGAGGTTCAAAATGGTTCAAAAGGCTCTGAGTACTATGGGACTTAACATCTGAGGTCATCAGTCCCCTAGAACTTAGAACTACTTAAACCTAACTAACCTAAGGACATCACACACATCCATTCCCGAGGCAGGATTCGAACCTGCGACCTTAGCGGTCGCGCGGTTCCAGACTGAAGCGCCTAGAGCCGCTCGGCCACACCGGTCGGCGCCACTTGTCGGAATATTATGAAACTATAGGGGCTGATGCGGTAATATTGCACTTTTTCTCACAACATACGCCACACTTTTTCAACTGAAATTTCCCGAGGAAAAATGTGTTGCATTACTTTTTGAACGCTCCTCGTAGTTTGTGATTTAGAGGGATGAAGCATGGTGGGAGAATGCAATGCCCGTATTTAGCTGGGTAGTGGTTTGTCATGGGCTTTCTGCTGTATGGTTGGCAGATAGAGTTTCCCTGTTAGTTTACGGTCGAGGGTAGTCTGAGATGTTAGTTAACCGAATAAGATAGTCATAAACGGTTTAATACAAGTCATGGTGATGGAAGGTGCAGGTTGTTTCGTCCCTTAACTACTGAGTTTTGGAAGGGTTCGTCTCAAAAGAAAGTAAGCTGGTTGAACATGGTCCCCGGATAGCCGAAACAAATAAAGAAAAATAGCCGTCATTTCCGCACGCAAATCGCATTTTACACACCGAAGAGATTGAGCATTAAAGAAACGGAAGCGATGGATTTTGTAGCACTGAAAATCAGGGTTAATCAACTAGTTTGTGAAGAGGAAGCAATAACTAAGTTTTTAGTGAACGGTAGAAAGATAGGAGCAATGGGTTAACAGCAGGACTCGTGGGCTGATGGTAGCTGCTGCTGCACCCTGTCGGCCGGCGGCGAGCGGACCCATAACTCTGAGGGCCGGAAGCGGAGGCGGTGGGCCGGTGACCGCCGCGTGCCGATACCTTCCGCCGGCTTCCTGCCCGACAGAATAAATCTTCCGCGTGCTCTCCCCTTTTGGAATCCCATTTCTGTGGCCACTGGGAAACCAACGCACACACGTCGGTAACCGAAAGCTGTTGCTCTATACTGCGACCAACTTGGAGGCTGGATCAGTTACATTTTGACCAGTTACTGTATTGGACAAATTTGGCAATTCCATCTTCATTATGAGACAAGTCTCTCTAGAATATTATTGATCCACCGAAACTTTTTTCTGCTAGCGATGTCTGTCTCAGTTAAAGCTGTTTTCGCAGTGATACACTGCACAGAAAATCATTTGCTTCTACTCACTCATTTTAAAAATATATTACGACAAACACAAGTCTTTATGAAATCATCTGCAAGAGAAAGCCATTGATGACAGGAACCGCATGGACTAACTACACTACTGACCATTAAATTTGTTACACCAAGAAGAAATGCAGATGATAAACGGGTATACGTTGGACAAATATATTATACTGGCACTGACATGTGATTACATTTTCACGCAATTTGGGTGCATAGGTCCTGAGAAATCAGTACCCAGAAAAACCACCTCTGGCCGTAATAAAGGCCATGCTACGTCTGGGCATTGAGTCAAACAGAGCTTGGATGGCGTGTACAGGTACAGCTGCCCATTTAGCTTTAACACGATACCACAGTTCATCAAGAGTAGTGACTGGCGTATTTCGACGAGCCAGTTGCTCGGCCACCATTGACCAGACGTTTTCAATTGGTGAGAGATCTGGAGAATGTGCTGTCCAGGGCAGCAGTCGAACATTTTCTGTATCCAGAAATGCCCGTACAGGACCTGCAACATGCGGTCGTGCATTATCCTGCTGAAATATAGGGTTTCGCAGGTATCGAATGAAGGGTAGAGGCACGGGTCGTAACACATCTGAAATGTAACGTCCACTGTTCACAGTGGCGTCAATGCGAACAAGAGGTGACCGAGATGGGTAACCAATGGCACCCGATACCATCACGCCGGGTGATACGCCAGTATGGCGATGACGAATACACGCTTCCAATGTGCGTTCACCGCGATGTCGCCAAACACGGATGCGACCATCATGATGCTGTAAACAGAACCTGGATTCATCCGAAAAAAAACGACGTTTTGCCATTCGTGCACCCAGGTTCGTCGTTGAGTACACCATCGCAGGCACTCCTGTCTGTGATACAGCGTCAAGGGTAACCGCAGCCATGGTCTCCGAGCTGATAGTCCATGATGCTTCAAACGTCGTCGAACTGTTCGTGCAGATGGTTGTTGTCTTGCAAACGTCCCCATCTGTTGACTCAGGGATCGAGACATGGCAGCACGATCCGTTACAGCCATGTGGATAAGATGCCTGTCATCTCGACTGCTAGTGATACGAGGCCGTTGGGATCCAGCACGGCGTTCCGTATTACCCTCCTGAACCCACCGATGCCATATTCTGCTAACAGTCATTGGATCTCGACCAACGCTAGCAGCAATGTCGCGATACGATAAACCGCAATAACGATAGGCTACAATCCGACCTTTATCAAAATCGGAAACGTGATGGTACGCATTTCTCCTCCTTACACGAGGCATCACAACAACGTTTAAAAAGGCAACGCCGGTCAATTGCTGTTTGTGTATGAGAAATCGGTTGGATACTTTCCTCATGTCAGCACGTTGTAGGTGTCGCCGCCGGCGCCAACCTTGTGTGAATGTTCTGAAAAGCTAATCATTTGCATATCACAGCATCTTCTTCCTGTCGGTTAAATTTCGCGTCTGTAGCACGTCATCTTCGTGGTGTAGCAATTTTAATGGCCAGTAGTGTGCTCTACCCTTCATTCGATACCTGCGAAACCCTATATTTCAGCAGGATAATGCACGACCACATGTGCTGTGGCACATATACGAGTGTTGGAACTTTAATAGTGGCAACTATTTATTTACAGATCGTACAAAATAGATACGTGTTTCAAAGTTTTACTGACCTTCAAAGTAGTCACCAGCATTGTGTATAACCAGTTGCCAGCGATGTGGTGGTCGTAGGATACTCTTAGCAGTGCCAGTTGTGTTGACAGTTCGAACGGCGCGGTCTATTGGCCGACAAATTTGTAGCAGCTCTGAAGCGAATGCCGTGATGTGTTTCCTTCAGTTTAAAAACCGAGTAGGACTGACTGGGGCTTAAGTCAGGTGAATGTAATAGGTGGTATATCACTTAGCAACCCCATCAGTCAAACAAATCAGTAGCAGCTTGCACTGTACGTACTTGAGCATTGTCCTGCAGAATGATGGTCAGGCTCTACATGAAGTGTCATCACTTCCGTCTCTATGCTGTCCATTTTTGAAACACAACCTACTACTAGCCCAGTAAAACTTTGAAACAAGCATCTATTTTGTACGAGCTGTAAGTAAATAGTTGTCACTATTGAAGTTCCAACCCTCGTTCTTCCTGCAAAGGAATCTTTAGCGACATTCTGAGGGAAACTTCTTTAACCATAACAACAATATGAGAAAATACAAGAATAAACAGGTCGATTGAAAGCATTCAGTTCATGAGAGGTCTGTCTGACTCGTAAATAGATGTCGGAATGAACATGAACAGAAACCGACACACGTCGCGTATTGTTTGTGTTTTCTTTTTTTTTTTTTTTTACTAGTTTTGCTCCAACAAGGAGAAGGTCTTTAGATATTCGTCGTCACATGGCAACACGTCACAGTTAAGTTGAGATCCATCGTTACAGCGTCTGGCAAAGGCGCTGGGCATAGATCATAACTTTTGATATGTTGGCAGTAATAAAAAGGCATGAGTTGCGACCTGTGGCGGTTTGTGTTTGCATTAATTCCTAACGATAGCTGTGTCTCCTGCAGACGTTGCCTGCGTTTGCTGAGTTAACAGCAACCAGGAATGTAAAAAGAGTTTGGTGGACCCAAATACCGTCATTGTACTCCAAAAGAAGAAAGTAAAATATGGACTGAGATGATGAATGGGGCGATAGTCGAGGAACTAATATGATTTTAATAGCTGTTCCTTCACTATTTTAACTTCCGTAGATCTCGAATGAACCGTTGTCTATTGTCTGATACTTCCTAATTTTAAGCCAAACTGTGTACCTGGTGACGAGATCAGCAGAGCTTCATACCCTTACAGTCAGGATTCCTGGTTCCGAACGTAAGAGACCGTTTACATTTTAGTCATATTATACAGAATTCGAAACAGCAGAGTTACCAAAAAACTATTTCAGATAATTACTTCAAGAAAATATCAACGTAAGTGATTAGCTGAGACTTAGCACGACCACCGATGAATAAACTTTGAAAAAATAAGCCAATAGTCTTTGGAGAACAATTTACTAAGAACGCATTCGCACATAAACGTTTAAGGAGATGGTCAGAGGGAAGCTAGAAAAGGAGAGAGAACTCGTGGAAAGTGTTGAGACAATAACAATGGCAAAAATGTCTGGCCATTACAAGAGTAAAAGCAATAGCTATTCTGATATAAATATCCCAGTTCCGGATGTTGTTTTCTAATTTACCTCTGACTGATGCCTCTTGTGGCCCCTTGTACTAGAATGCTCAAGGCCTGTTAGACTATGAGGAGTTAAGTATTGGGAACGGTAAAGGCACAAGAGACGCTGTTTGTAATAGAAGCTAGAATTTAAAAAAGTTTTTTTTATGATTTATGAACATTAACAGTTCGACAACTTAAAAGGTACAAGACGTTTTGAAATTCATAGAAAAGTAGATTTAAACTATACGAAAACTCGGGTAATATACAATAAGTACAGGAACCAAGAGGGAGAAATAGGAATGGATGACCAACAGGGAAGTACTCGGACTACAAGAGGTGCAAGACAAAGAAACAGTATTTCTACTCTACTGGTCAACTTGTAGATCGAGGATACAATGAAGGAAATAAAAGAAGGTTTGGCAATCGGAATAAAGTTCAGGGTGAAAAATTGTCAATGATAATATTTGCTGATAACGTTCCAATCTCCACAAAAATGAAAAAGAGTTACTGGGCACTGAGACTAAACAAAATAAAGTCGGAAGTATTACGGTCGACTGTCAATGATGCTAGCAACAAATTTAACATCACAGGGGATACCATGTTGTAAACGAAGGTATTTTGCTGCATTGGAAGCATGATAATGAACGAAGGAAGGACGACGTAAGAAGCCGCTAGTACGGGCAAAGAGAACAATCAGGACCAAAGTTCCTTGATTTGAGAAAGAAATTTCAGAGAATGTACTTGCATTGTACGGAAGGGAATCTTGGACAGAGAGAGGAGTCAAAGCTTTTGTGGTGAAGTATTACACAACCATTTTGAAATATAAATTGACTGTTGAGATTACAAATGAAGACGTCCGAAGAATCAACGAGAAAATGAATAGAATATGTGATCAAGAGTATCCGGACACCTCCAGAAACATGCGTCTTCCTTATTAGGTGCATTGTTCTGCCACCTACTGCCCGGCACTCCATATCAGCGATCTCAGTAGTCATTAGACATCGTGAGAGAGCAGAATGAGGCGCTCCGCGTAACTCTCGGACTTCCAACGTGGTCAGGTGATTGGGTGTCACCTGTCATACGTCAGTAAGCTAGATTTCCACAATCCTAAACATCCCTAGGTCCACTGTTGCCGATGTGACCGTGAAGTGGAAACGTAAAGGGACACATACAGCACAAAAGCGTACAGGCTGGCCTCGTCTGTCGACTGACACAGACCGCCGACATTTGAAGAGGGTCGTAATGTGTAATAGGCAGAATCTATCCAAACCATCACACAGGAATTCCAGACTGCATCACAATCTACTGTAAATACTATGACTGTCAGGTGGGTGGTGAGGAAACTTGAATTTCATGGTCGATCGGCTACTCATAAGCTACACATCGCGCCGGGAACGCCAAACGACGCCTCGCTTGGTATAAGGAACGTAAACATTGAACGATTGAACAGTGGAAAGACGTTGTGTGGAGTGACGAATCACGGAGCACAACGTGGCGATCCGATGGCAGGGTGTGGGTATGGCGAAGTCCCGGTGAACGTCATCTGCCAGCGTGTGTAGTGCCAACAGTAAAAATCGGAGGTGGTGATGTTATCGTGTGGTCGTGCTCCTCATGGAGCGGGCTTGTACCCCTTGTTGTTTTGCGTGGCACTATCACAGCACAGGCCTACATTGATGATTTAAGAACCTTCTTTCTTCCCACTGTTGAAGAGCAATTCGGGGATGGCGATTGCGTCTTTCAGCGCGATCGAGCACCTATGCACAAGTGGAGGAGCAGTTACGCGACAATTACATCCCTGTAATCGACTGGCCTGAACAGAGTCCCGACCTGGATGCTATAGAACATCTTTGGGATGTTTTGGAAAACCGACTTGGCGCCAGGCCTCATCGATCGACATCCATACTTCTCTTCAGTGCAGCAGTCCGTGAAGAATGGGCTGTCATTCCGCAAGAAACCTTCCAGCACTTGATTGAACGTGTGCTTGCGAGACTGGAACCCGTCATCAAGGCTAAGGGTGGGCCAACACCGTACTGAATTCCAGCATTACTGATGGAGGGAGCCACATACTTGTAAGTCATTTTCAGTCAGGTGTCCGGATACTTCTGATCACATAGTGTATATACAAAATGCTATATAGACGAAGAGACAGAATGGAAAGATCTAATCAGACATCAAAGAATAATTTACATGTTACTAAAGGGAGCCGTAGAGGACAATAATGGTAGGGATTACAAAGACTGGAATACATCAATAACTAAGCGCCTTAGTTGCAAGGGCTACACCAGCCTTAAGACATTGTCACAGGAGAAGCAGTACTGGCGTGTTGTATCAGACAAATCAGAATATTGATGACAAGAAAGCTATAACATAGCTGGAAGTGTCCCAGGCCACCACTACGTCTACCATTGGTGTCGTAGTCTGCTGACGTCGGAACTTGCAGATTAACGAGGGCGAAAATGGGTGCATTCTTAGGTTGAGTGTTTGTAACAACAATCTCAAATCTGTAGGACTGTGGGGCACTATTGTATCCTCTGTCATTATTGGACGTACAATTCATCGGATAACTGTATATGCTAAGTACAACAGTAGAAGAAAGAAGGGGATTAAACACGATTGTTACGTCTCTAAAGACGACTTTGTCACAAAAGTGGCTGTTGAGTCTAACACACGGTCGGAGCACAGTGACAATTTAAAAAGAGAAATGGATACTAGATAACCAAAAAATTCCTCTTATAAATCAGATAAATGCAAAGATGGGGCTTCTGGGCGCGCATTGACACTTTATGGCATGAGACATTCACAGCACGCGAAGCTGCCCGATTAACTGGCGTACATCACAGCGACGTCATCTGAACGTTAGTTACTATTTTGACTTACGACCATTGCACATCTGCCTCGTGGAGGTCGCCCGCTACCAAGCACACCAGTTCTCGAGCATTAACTACAAATTGTGATCGTAGGTAACCCGACGAGAATGCTACAGAACTGTTGCTGATGATGTTTGGTTTGTGGGGCGCTCAACCTTCGCGGTCATCAACGCCCGTACAAAGTCCCAATTTTTTCACACTCCAATTTTTTACGCTGTCCAATCAAGCCACTATCACGAATAATGATGATGATGATGAAATGATGAAGACAATACAAACACCCAGTTTCCGGGCAGAGAAAATCCCTAACCCGGTCGGGAATCGAACCCGAGACCCCGTGATCCAGGGGCAGCAACGCTAGCCACCAGACCACGAGCTTCTGACTCTACAAAACTGTGCCCTGTCTCACTGAAGGCATCTGGGAAGGCTAGGTCGAACCAGGCAGTACGAAATCGATTCCACACGATCAGTTTCACCTTTAGGCGTACATTACGAAGAATATAACTCTCCCCCCCCCCCCCCCGTTCCCCATTATCTTGATGGTAGCAGTAGGAATATAACCTGGTTCAGTATCCTTGGATACTTTTCACCGAAGAGTGCAAAATTTGCCTGATACCTGGAGGTGGAGGTGGACAGATATCAAATGACGTCTCTAGCAGGCAGTCGAGGATTTCAGCAATTGCTTTGGGCCATTATCATGCACTGATGTAGAAGTCATCTCATAGCCTTAATTTGAGGGCTGTGCAGTTACCTGACAGGATCCACCATTCTATTAGCCAACCACGCAGGCAACATTACGACGAAGGGTTTTTCTCTGAAAACGATAATGCCTAAACACATCGGAACCACCTCGTGAGTATGTTCCTCCAGGAGGCAAGGCCAAAAGTGTCTGCTGACACAAACTCCAATGAGCATGATGGTAACAGTTGAAATCTATAGTATGTCGCTGCATTGACCTTCACATTGAATGGCGTGAGGAGCGCCGTGGTCAAAGCGTGAGGCAAGCTTGAGCAGCAACACTTCGACCACCTTGAGGTAGTATGCCAACGGGGATACAACCAAGTTGCAGCATAGATCACCGTGGTACTGAATGTTAACCAGCAGCATATGCTGACCTCACAGGTCTGCAAAAATGTTCGCTTTCGAACAGAATGTATTTATATTGGTTATTGTTATATTTTGTTTCACAGTGAAGTTTATTTGTTTTACTTGAATAAATTTCATTCTTTGATTGGCCATTGGCTTTGAATAAAGGCCCACACACCTTCACAAATATATAGAAATTGCAAAAAGTTTTGTAAGCAGTTAATTTTGTCCAAACCTTACAACAATTGAGGCGCTCAGAGTACGTGTGGTACAAGTGACATTTCGCGAGAGAATGACCTAAGTGCACATGTGGTAAGCTAAAGTGTGGACCTGTTCCGAAAAAAATGTGTACAAGTAAATTCCAGCAGAGTGCTGCACTCTGTAATCATAAAGTGTAAGCTCGAAGACAGTACCTGGAGTGCATTTACAGTGCGACAGTACAAATGAAATGGCAGATTGAGGGAGAATTGCTGCTATCGTTAATGAAGCTTAAGGAATGTACAGTATTTTATCTTAGAGTATTGTGGACCTAAAATTTAGCTGTGCATGACCTTAAATATGGAAAAGCCAAAATGTCCTTTTGGAATGACTCTACCGCAGAGAGGGGTTCGTAGGAAGTTGGTTCACGCTAAGTAGATATTCGCAACAACTGACTAGCGAAATATCCCATCATTGCATACAGTTAACAGCTGTGGCGGTCAAAACAAGAATCGCCTTACTTTGAAATACTGGATTTGTATTTAACGAGAAAACTACGTAATGGTACAATAAGTCATTAGTTCCTTGCCTGTGACCATAGACATATGGAATGTGATCAAGAGTTTGGTCTCATTGAAGAGGCAAAGTAACACTCGAACTACGTATTTGTTCCCTAATATTGGATGGAAGTAGTGAAGAACGTCAGCAGAAAATTTACCGGAGTGGAAATGAAAATAGAAAACCTTTTTCTAATTAAAGCCATGGATTCCACAGCAAAGGACAAAGTTGCTAAAGATACTGAAGGAAACAAAATACAGTGGAGGAATATTAGGTGTATCTGAATAGGCAAAGAGAAACGTCCAGCGATGCAGTTCAAGTTCAAATGGCTCTGAGCACTATGGGACTCAACTGCTGAGGTCATTAGTCTGCAGTTCAAGTGTTTAACAAACCATGATACTGAGTTCACTGAAATGGATTTCAGGAGACTAGTTATTGGTCGCCCATCATTCCTCTTCTGCAGATTTTACATGAAAATAGCACTGAAATAAAATCTGAGAAGTGAAAAAATCTTCAGGAGAGAAATTATTACTTCCTTCCATTTGTCATGGTTCAAATGGTTCAAATTGCTCTGAGCACTATGGGACTTAACATCTTAGGTCATCAGTCCCCTAGAACTTAGAACTACTCAAACCTAACTAACCTAAGGACATCACACACATCCATGCCCGAGGCAGGATTCGAACCTGCGACCGTAGCAGTCCCGCGGTTCCGGACTGCAGCGCCTAGAACCGCAAGACCACCGCGGCCGGCATTTGTTATGACTTCTATTACAATATAGCCCATTCTCTGAGAGCATTGACCAGGGGAACAAGAAGAGGGAGTGGAGAAAGAAGAAGACGTGGTGGCAGAAAGGGAGGAGGAAGACCGAAAGATGTGCAACACAATGGAACAGCATCAGAGTGTTGCCGCAGGTAAGGCATTCTTCAAGAAATACCACAGAAGGTAAAGTTTCTGATTCTGTAGTCACTGACTGTGAGGATATCGTATAAAGTGACTGGGAATAATTTTCGTATATTTTCATTTTGGTGTCTTTTTTCTATTTGCTATTTATCTAATGTGTGTTTCAGCTCGTTGTTTCAGTTCTGGCTTAATTACTCACATTTATTTGTTTTATAATGTACAGGAATTGTACTAGGTAGATCACATGTGTTCTATCAAAAATATTCAAAATAAAGCATAGTAAATAAAATGTATTTGCACTTGTACCCGTTTTACTCTAAAAAGTTTTAATACACAAGGAGTAAAAGTATTTTTAATATATTACAAAAAGTAATGCAGCGATACTAGAATCCTGACCGAACCTACAACTACAGGCAGGCTAACTGACTATCAGAAAAAAATCTAATGTTTCAATAATACCTCACATAATTTATAAATAGCCATTTACCTCTGACAGCCATTTACTTAGCTTGCTTAAGATAACACTTGTACCAGTTGTACTGTCAGCCCTTCAGTTTGAAAGGAGCTCTTGAAATGGGCAAGCGAAGACACCTATATCTACATCCATACTCTGTGAAATACTCTGAAGTGTTTGGCAGACGGAACCACATGTTGGGACATTTTTCCATTCCATTCGTGTATGGACTATGGAAGTTGATAAGAAAGACTTCTTCAATGGCTCGATGCGCTTTGTACTTAGTCTCACCTTGATTTCACGGTCCCTACTGGAGCAACTCGTAAGAGGTAGTAACCTCCTCCTGTAACCACCTCTTAATACAGGTTCAACAGACGTTGTAAGCAGGTCTCCGCAGTACAGTTGACATATATATACTCTAGCGTCTGACAGCTTTTCAGTATTTCTGTGCCACATCCGTGTGTCGAGCAGGCATGTGGCCATTCGTGCTACCCTTCTTTGTATAAGAGCAATATGCACTGTTAGACCTATTTGGTACAGGTCCCACACACTTGAGCGATGTTCAAGAGTAAGTAGCACGAAAGTTTTGTGAGTAATTTCTTTTTCAGACGGAATTTTCCCAGTGTAATCCTAGCAAAGACCCGAAGTCTTACCAACTGCTCTACCTACGACTGAGGCTAAGTGCTAATTCAATTTCATATCCCGACAAGTTGTTTATTCGGCTATTAGTATGAACTGACTGATTGTAGTTGTGGCTCTTTGATATTATAGTCACGGGGTACTATGTTTTGCGTTTTGTAGAGTGTGCAGCTTTTCATTTCTGATGATTTAAAGAAAGTTGCCGAACTTTGCACCACATTGAAATCTCATCGAGATCTAACCGAAAATTTTACAATTTTCTTGGACAGTATTTCATTATAGACCTGGGTCATCTGCAAAAAGTCTAACATTTCTATTAATACCGTCTGGCCATTAACGCCGCTGTGACCGAGTGGTTCTAGGCGCTTCAGTCCGGAACCTCGCGACTGCTACGGTCGCAGGTTCGAATCCTGCCTCGGGCATGGATGTGTGTGATGTCCTTAGGTTAGTTAGGTTTAAGTACACTCCTGGAAATTGAAATAAGAACACCGTGAATTCATTGTCCCAGGAAGGGGAAACTTTATTGACACATTCCTGGGGTCAGATACATCACATGATCACACTGACAGAACCACAGGCACATAGACACAGGCAACGGAGCATGCACAATGTCGGCACTAGTACAGTGTATATCCACCTTTCGCAGCAATGCAGGCTGCTATTCTCCCATGGAGACGATCGTAGAGATGCTGGATGTAGTCCTGTGGAACGGCTTGCCATGCCATTTCCACCTGGCGCCTCAGTTGGACCAGCGTTCGTGCTGGACGTGCAGACCGCGTGAGACGACGCTTCATCCAGTCCCAAACATGCTCAATGGGGGACAGATCCGGAGATCTTGCTGGCCAGGGTAGTTGACTTACACCTTCTAGAGCACGTTGGGTGGCACGGGATACATGCGGACGTGCATTGTCCTGTTGGAACAGCAAGTTCCCTTGCCGGTCTAGGAATGGTAGAACGATGGGTTCGATGACGGTTTGGATGTACCGTGCACTATTCAGTGTCCCCTCGACGATCACCAGTGGTGTACGGCCAGTGTAGGAGATCGCTCCCCACACCATGATGCCGGGTGTTGGCCCTGTGTGCCTCGGTCGTATGCAGTCCTGATTGTGGCGCTCACCTGCACGGCGCCAAACACGCATACGACCATCATTGGCACCAAGGCAGAAGCGACTCTCATCGCTGAAGACGACACGTCTCCATTCGTCCCTCCATTCACGCCTGTCGCGACACCACTGGAGGCGGGCTGCACGATGTTGGGGCGTGAATGGAAGACGGCCTAACGGTGTGCGGGACCGTAGCCCAGCTTCATGGAGACGGTTGCGAATGGTCCTCGCCGATACCCCAGGAGCAACAGTGTCCCTAATTTGCTGGGAAGTGGCGGTGCGGTCCCCTACGGCACTGCGTAGGATCCTACGGTCTTGGCGTGCATCCGTGCGTCGCTGCGGTCCGGTCCCAGGTCGACGTGCACGTGCACCTTCCGCCGACCACTGGCGACAACATCGATGTACTGTGGAGACCTCACGCCCCACGTGTTGAGCAATTCGGCGGTACGTCCACCCGGCCTCCCGCATGCCCACTATACGCCCTCGCTCAAAGTCCGTCAACTGCACATACGGTTCACGTCCACGCTGTCGCGGCATGCTACCAGTGTTAAAGACTGCGATGGAGCTCCGTATGCCACGGCAAACTGGTTGACACTGACGGCGGCGGTGCACAAATGCTGCGCAGCTAGCGCCATTCGACGGCCAACACCGCGGTTCCTGGTGTGTCCGCTGTGCCGTGCGTGTGATCATTGCTTGTACAGCCCTCTCGCAGTGTCCGGAGCAAGTATGGTAGGCCTGACACACCGGTGTCAATGTGTTCTTTTTTCCATTTCCAGGAGTGTAGTTCTAAGTTCTAGGGGACTGATGACCTCAGATGTTAAGTCCCATAGTGCTCAGAGCCATTTGAACCATGTGGTCGTTAACGTCTAACATGAACAGCAACTGTCCCAACACACTATATTTACATCTACATACATACTCCGCCAGCCAACGTACGGTGCATCGCGGAGGGTACCCTGTACCACTACTAATCACTTATTTCCCTACTCTACTCGCAAATGGAGCGAAGGAAAAACGACTGTCTACATGTCTCTGTATGAGCCTAATTCCTCTTACCTTATCCTCGTGATAAGATGTGTATGTTGGCAGCAAAATGTATGTTGGCTGCAGTAGAATCGTTCTGCAATCAGCTTCAGATATCGGTTTTCTAAATTTTCTCAATAGTGTATCTCGAAAAAACTTGCCTCCAGAAATTTCCATTTGAGTTCCCGAGGCATCTCCATAACATTTCCTTTTTTTTTTCTTTTTTTTTTTTTTTTTGTTCGAACCTGGCGGAAACTAATCTAGCTGCCCGCCTTTGAATTGCTTCGATGTCTTCCTGTAATCCGACCCGGTACTGATCCGAAACACACGAGCAGTACTCAAGAACAGATCGACAGATCGAACCAGCGTTCTATTTGCGATCTTCTTTACAGATGAACCACTCTTTCCCAAACCCCCCGCCCCAGCATATCAAAATCGCCTTCTCTGTCGTAATCCTCACACGCTCGTTCCATTTTATCTCGCTTTGCAACGTTAGGCTCAGATATTTATACGACGTGACTGTGTCAAGCAGGACACTAGTAATGCCGTATCCGGACATTATGGGTTTGTTTTTCCTATTCATCAGCATTAACTTACATTTTTCTACATGTCCTTTATCACAAAAACTAGAAATTTAAGTCTAAGTCATCTTGTATCCTCCTGCAGTCACTCAACTTGAAAACCTTCCCGTACTTCACTGTATCATCAGCAAACAACCAGAGATTGCTGCCACTCTGTCCGCCATCATTTATGTATATGGAAAACAGTAGAGGACAACATGCTGGGTTCTACTACTTAAGAAGTCTTCGAGCCACTCACATATATGAAAACTGAGAAAGTGTTCAAGCACTCTGAAGCAAACAGACGTTAGGAATATTGTTCTGTAATTTTGCATTCCTTATATACAGGAGTCACCTGCGCTTATTTTCCACTCGCCTTGGACTTTGCACTGGACGAGAGACTCGTAAGGTACCATTGCCGTAGAGTACTATTTGTAAAACCGAATTGGGATTCCATCCGAACCTGGCCACTTATTTGTTTTCGGCTCTTTCCGTTGTTTCTCTACGCCAGGGATTTACCAACTATGTCGTCCATAGGGGGTCTGCTCGATGGTCAAACGACAGTATGTTTTTGCGATTCTATTGCGTAAACGCTTTATTAAAATTCAAATTTAAGACTTTGGTTTTCGTTTTGCTATCTTCAATTGCCACAGCAAACTGGTCAACGAATGACTGGACAGAAGCCTTAGACACGCTTAGCGATTTTACAGAGGACCAGAATTTTCTCGGGGCTCTGTCAGATCTTTCGCTGAGGTATGATGGTGATAGTGGTTGTATCCTTCGCGCATAGATCTTTTCACTGACGCAGAGACTCTACTGACCTTTGCCTACCGTCGTTTGTGCATCCTCTTGAACCTCTGCTTCGTCAGCGATTTCCGAATTTCTTTGCTAAACTGTGGAGGCTGTTTTCCATTCCTAATCCACGTACTGGGCACATAGTTCTCCAGATCACGATTTACAATCTGCTTCAACTTTGGCCCGTAATTCCTCTACGTCCATCTTAGTGTGACTAAGTGATGTCAGTTCACCGTCTAAGTGAGATGCTAACAACTACTTATCTGCTCTTTCCTAGCAGAAATACTCGCCCAGCATTCTGGGCTGATTTATTAACTTTAGTGACCACAATTGCTATAATGACATCATGATCACTAATTTACGTCTCTATACTTCCCTGCAGCACGTCTGTAGTTACGTGTTTATCTGCCGATGACATGTTGCACACTCCTCACCAAGAAATCAACTTATCAGCTACAAATCTCGCACTAGAGCTAAAACAAATGGAAACAAATAAGACAGGAGCTTGGGAACGCTACACTAGTCGATGTCAGCGGCAACCTCAGAGAGGGAGCGGCCCGTGAAAGGCCTCCTGGCCGCGATTCAGTTCTCACGGTCCGGGTTTGTGCTGTGCTGGGCGCCCAGGTTCCCGTATGCAAAACAGTAGCCGCAAAAACTCGCATTGTTTCAGCGCCGCCTTTTTCCGGTGTGCGCGTTTGAGCGGGGTGCTGGCTGGTTCCACCACACCCTCCCCCCGTGTCGCTGCCTCTAAAAGCGCCTGGCACGACAACTTAAAGGGCTGCCGCACTACAGTTATTTTGTACATAGAGTGTGCGCCGGAATGTCTGTGGCAGCTTTAATAACCGCTTTCCCTCACAATTGTTCTTACTGAACGGCCACGCAGACCACCGTTGTTAACAGAAATTTTGTTTCCTCTTGGAAAAAAGTCGTCGCTGTCATGAATAGGTAGCTACACACACTGAAAATTACTTCAATTTTCTCATTTTGAGAAGACAGAAGAACCGATCTGTTTTACTTGCTAAAAAATTTCTAAAGCCAAGATCGCATAAACGTTTCTTTATTTAAAACAACTGGTTTCGACAGACTCTGCTGTCATCCTCAGCTCTTAATAAAATCTTTTTGTTATGAAACGTGTTCGTTTTAAATTGGACCTCAGGCCAAGTTGTCATGTGGAAAAAAAACAACATATTTTTATCCACATGACAACTTGGCGTGAGGTCCAACTTAAAATGAATGAATGAACGCGTTTCATAATAAAAATATTTTTAAGAACTGAAGATGATAGCAAAGTCTGTCGAAACCAATTGTTTTAATCAAGAAATATTTATTCGGTCTTGGCTTTAGAAAGTTTCTAGCAAGTTAAAAATGACTTACATACGTCAAAAAATTTGCCACATTTTACATTTTACTCACACTGGAAATATTTTGGATGGTCTCACCTTGCAGACTTTGTCAAGATGAAAAATTTAAGTAAGTAGAAATGAGTGCAGCGTCTCATAGCTATGGTGATAAGTGACACGGACGTGCACAGAAGACACACATGTGTTGTTTATATGCTGTTTCATATGAGATTAGATTAGCTTTGATGTTAGATTCTGTAATTATCTTTATCGGTAGTACTGAATCGTTCGTGATGCCTCTTAAAATACAATGTTTAATGTGCTTGTTCACAGACTTCAGCCTCAGCGGGAGCAGTTCTGATACACATGGGTCTTACTATGTTCTCAGAGATAAAAATCAGTTGAGGTGATTTTATACACTCCTGGAAATGGAAAAAAGAACACATTGACACCGGTGTGTCAGACCCACCATACTTGCTCCGGACACTGCGAGAGGGCTGTACAAGCAATGATCACACGCACGGCACAGCAGACACACCAGGAACCGCGGTGTTGGCCGTCGAATGGCGCTAGCTGCGCAGCATTTGTGCACCGCCGCCGTCAGTGTCAGCCAGTTTGCCGTGGCATACGGAGCTCCATCGCAGTCTTTAACACTGGTAGCATGCCGCGACAGCGTGAACGTGAACCGTATGTGCAGTTGACAGACTTTGAGCGAGGGCGTATAGTGGGCATGCGGGAGGCCGGGTGGACGTACCGCCGAATTGCTCAACACGTGGGGCGTGAGGTCTCCACAGTACATCGATGTTGTCGCCAGTGGTCGGCGGAAGGTGCACGTGCCCGTCGACCTGGGACCGGACCGCAGCGACGCACGGATGCACGCCAAGACCGTAGGATCCTACGCAGTGCCGTAGGGGACCGCACCGCCACTTCCCAGCAAATTAGGGACACTGTTGCTCCTGGGGTATCGGCGAGGACCATTCGCAACCGTCTCCATGAAGCTGGGCTACGGTCCCGCACACCGTTAGGCCGTCTTCCGCTCACGCCCCAACATCGTGCAGCCCGCCTCCAGTGGTGTCGCGACAGGCGTGAATGGAGGGACGAATGGAGACGTGTCGTCTTCAGCGATGAGAGTCGCTTCTGCCTTGGTGCCAATGATGGTCGTATGCGTGTTTGGCGCCGTGCAGGTGAGCGCCACAATCAGGACTGCATACGACCGAGGCACACAGGGCCAACACCCGGCATCATGGTGTGGGGAGCGATCTCCTACACTGGCCGTACACCAGTGGTGATCGTCGAGGGGACACTGAATAGTGCACGGTACATCCAAACCGTCATCGAACCCATCGTTCTACCATTCCTAGACCGGCAAGGGAACTTGCTGTTCCAACAGGACAATGCACGTCCGCATGTATCCCGTGCCACCCAACGTGCTCTAGAAGGTGTAAGTCAACTACCCTGGCCAGCAAGATCTCCGGATCTGTCCCCCATTGAG
The DNA here is from genome assembly GCF_023898315.1 of Schistocerca nitens. Classification (NCBI taxonomy): domain Eukaryota; kingdom Metazoa; phylum Arthropoda; class Insecta; order Orthoptera; family Acrididae; genus Schistocerca; species Schistocerca nitens. Next base: position 390,778,544 of record NC_064617.1, read on the forward strand.
CATGTTTGGGACTGGATGAAGCGTCGTCTCACGCGGTCTGCACGTCCAGCACGAACGCTGGTCCAACTGAGGCGCCAGGTGGAAATGGCATGACAAGCCGTTCCACAGGACTACATCCAGCATCTCTACGATCGTCTCCATGGGAGAATAGCAGCCTGCATTGCTGCGAAAGGTGGATATACACTGTACTAGTGCCGACATTGTGCATGCTCTGTTGCCTGTGTCTATGTGCCTGTGGTTCTGTCAGTGTGATCATGTGATGTATCTGACCCCAGGAATGTGTCAATAAAGTTTCCCCTTCCTGGGACAATGAATTCACGGTGTTCTTATTTCAATTTCCAGGCGTGTATATTAGTTATGAGGTCCGTTATTACCAAAAGTACGTCCGGGTACCTAACGTTCATAAAATCATTTCACTTGACGTGTGAAAGGAGGAAGTGTGCCATCATGTAGTAACCACATACATCGTTTGGTTTGAAGCTATTTATTTTCCACAAGAACTGTAATACCAGTTGGAGATATATGAAATTAACGTGATCGTAAATGCAGGGAGAAAAAATAAAGTCATACTAGAATTGTGTGAATGGTTCCAGCTCAAACATTAACTGAAAATTAACCTTAAAATTATGAGCAACGATTTTCTTAGTTGGTTTCATGGGAATTGTGACTGTTAAAGACTACGTCTCGAGTGAGTTTTGCCGCATAAAATGAACGTTTTCTGGGCATGGTTTTTCATCATATTGCTGTTGAAACCAACATATCAACCACAGCTACAGTGGCCGCTGATTTGACCAATAATAGCTTTTTACAATATGATGCAGTACCACACCCAGAAAACTTTCACGTCAACTAGCTCTAGCAGCAGAAGCCTACGCGCTTATACTTGCTACATAAGTTTACAGAACAATACAGTTTTTTTCCGTGTTTTGCAATTGTGGGCATCATTATATTTAGGGAAATGTGTTTCACCCGTCAAAGAGACCAGATACAGAATACTAGTGCGATCCATTCTTGAGTACTGCTTAAGCATTTGGGATCCACAACAGCTCGGATGAAAGGAAGACATCTAACCAGTTGAGAAGCGGGGTGCTAGATTTGTTACCGATTGATTCCGTCACCATGTGATTGCGACAGAGATGATTTAAGAACTAAAATGGGAATCCCTGGAGGGAAGATGGTGTTCTTTTCACGGAACATTTAAGAGGAGTGGCATTTGAAGCTGACTGTAGAACGATTCTACTGCTCCCAATGTAAAGTTCACGTAAGGACCGTGAAGACAGGATAAGAGAAATTTGGGCTCGTACGAAGACATACAGATAGCCGTTTTTCCCTCGCTCTATTTGCTAGCTGAACAGGAAAGGAAATGACTAGTAATGTTACAGAATACCCTCACACTTTTCACAATATAGTGGCTTGCAGAGTATGTATGTAGATGTAGATGAATACACAGGAAGTATGAATAATTATGCCTCCACCCAAAATGTTTTCGTTTTTTATTGAATTACACAATACGTTTCCAACCTGTGGGTCCATCATCAGGTGAAAATCGTTTTAATACATTACAGACTTCTGTTTGAGTGAAGTGATGCAAAAGTGTGATCCTGTTGTGAGAATATAAGAAGTTACGAAATTCTCGAATAAAATGACGGAAAATGTGAAAAAAAAAACCGCTTGCCTGCTGGGGGAATAAGAATACCCGAAAACTAACTGGTACGCATGTAAAACTCCCTGACAATTAAGATTAGAAAATAATATAAATTATGTTCTATCTTCATATAGTTAATTTACCTATAAACAACGTGGAGATTTTTAACATAGACGACATATGTAGAGGCAAAATTAAAATCCCCAAATGCTCTTGGTTAGAAGATTTGCAGGAAGGAGAGGAGCTAACTATTAAAGCCATAAAAGAGATAAATGCAGACTTTCCCTGTGTATACTGATGATGAAATCTTCTCGGGCTTCCATCCGAGTAGCTTCTAGCGAAGAAGATGATGAGAATGACTCATCGAAACGTCGCGAATTTTCGACGCAGCTTCCCGGATGGAAGCCCGAGAAGATTTCATCACCATAAAAGAGATGTTTACAGGAAAAAAATCGATATGTTTTGGGATTGGAGGACACATCTTCTTTGTATTTGTCAGATTACTGGCTGGAGAAATAATCAGATGATTCGAATATAGATTCAAAATATGCTGGATGTTATTAAAAATACACCAAACAGACATGAAGAAACAGTTGTTTTGTGTGTGTAAGTGTACGTGGAGAAATTCATAGCGATTTTGTACAAGAATATTTGTTTTTTTATTTGCCACCCTGCTAAAAATCCTAATACGTCTCCTGTTTACAATGGGTCATTTGCCCGCCCGGTTGGCCGTGCGGTCTAACGCACGGCTTTCTGGGCAGGAAGGAGCGCCTGGTCCCCCACGAATCCGCCCGACGGATTTGTGTCGAGGTCCGGTGAACCGGCCAGTCTGTGTATGGTTTTTAGGCGGTTTTCCATCAGCCTTGGCGAATGCGGGCTGGTTCCCCTTATTCCGCCTCAGTTACACTATGTCGGCGACTGCTGCGCAAACCAGTTCTCCACGTACGCGTACACCACCATTACTCTACCACGCAAACATAGCGGCTACTCTCGTCTGGTGTGAGACGTTCCCTGGAGAGTCCACCGGGGACCGAACCGCACAATAACCCTGGATTCGGTGTGGGGCGACGGAGGGGTGAAGTGGACTGCTGTAATCGTGGTGGGGTTGTGGACCACTGCGGGTGCGGCGGGGACGGAGCCTCTCCGTTGTTTCTATGTCCCCGGTTAACATACAATACAATACAATACAATGGGTCTTTTGGATGGGGGAAGTGGGTAGCCTGGGTACCTTGTAAAGTAGCCGAAACTATAGCAGCTAAAAACATAGCAACACCCTTTTCGTATTTACATACATCAAAAAAAGTTTTGCGTCAACCCCAATTCCCAGAACTCTTGAAGATATACGTTGACTATGGATATTGTATCACAGACACAGTCCCTTTGACTGTTTAGAGATGTCACTAAACCAGCCAAAAGATGTAGACAACCATGCATGAGCAACCCCTATTAGTCGGAGGAGGTCCGACAGCCGATCAGTTCCAGTCATTCCAACAGGAAGGACATACACGGCTCGTGTTGTCTGTAATTCAACCATGCCAAGACGATCAAGACCACGTTTCGGTCGCGTCCCCATTGTTACTTTGTGCCAGGAAGGGCTCTCAACAAGGAAAGTGTCCAGGCGTCTCGGAGTGAAACAAAGCGATGTTGTTCGGACATGCTGGAGATACAGAGAGACAGGAACTGTCATTGACATGCTTCGCTCAGGCCGCCCAAGGGCTACTACTGCAGTGGATGACCACTACCTACGGATTGTGGTTCGGAGGAACCCTGACTGCAACGCCACCATGTTGAATAATACTTTTCGTGCAGCCACAGGACGTCGTGTTACGACTCAAACTGCTCAGTAGACTGCATGATGCGCAACTTCACTCCCGACGTCCATGGCGATGTCCATCTTTGCAACCACGACATCATGCAGCGTGGTACAGAAGGGCCCAAAAACATGCCGAATGGACCGCTCAGTATTGGAATCACGTTCTCTTCACCGATAAGTGTCGCATATGCCTTCAACCAGACAATCGTCGGAGACGTGTTTGGAGGCAACCCGGTCAGGATGAAAGCCTTAGACAAACTGTCCAGCAAGTGCAGCAAGGTGGAGATTCCCTGCTGTTTTGAGGGTGGCATTATGTGGGGTCGACGCACGCCGCTATTGGTCATGGAAGGTGCCGTAACGGCTGTATGATATGTGAATGCCATCCTCCGACCGATAGTGCAACCATATCGGCACCATATTGGCGAGGCATTCGTCTTCATGGGCGACAATTCGCATTTTGTGACTGACTTCCTTCAGGTTAACGACATCGCTCGACTAGTGGCCAGCATGTTCTCCAGACATGAACCCTATCGAACATGAATGGGATAGATTGAAAAGGACTGTTTATGGACGACGTGACCCACCAACCACTTTGAGGGATCTACGCCGACTCGCTATTGAGGAGTGGGACAATCTGGACGAACAGTGCCTTGATGAACTTGTGGATAGTATGCCACGACGAATACAGGCATGCATCAATGCAAGAGGACGTGCTATGGGGTACAGAGCTACCCGTGTGTACAGCATTCTGGATCACCACCTCTGAAGGTCTCGCTGTTCGGTGGTACAAAACGCAATGTGTGGCTTTCATGGGGAATAAAAAGGGTGGAAATGCTGTTTATGTTGATCTCTATTCAATTTTCTGTACAGGTACAGGAACTTTCGGAACCGAAGTGATGCAAAACTTTTTTTGATATGTGTGTATGAAGATAAGAAGGACAACTGCCTGATAACTTTAACCCCAGTGGCCATAGAATCCAAGATAAGGTGTCCTTTGACCTTAGATCGTCTTGATGGCGCAAAGAATAATATCGGTCCCCTCCTAATATAAAAGGTGAAACGTGTCTGGAGCAAAATAATTACACATTGCAGCAGGAAAAAACATCTCGGTTTATAAAACGTATATGGTTCTGTGAACATACACTGACCAGAAAAAATCGTAACACCAAGAAAGAGTTGTGCGACATTAATGAAAGTTGACAGGCGCTTTTCTACATCTGAAAGACGATGTCTATTCAGACTTTGCACCTGTAGTGCCGTTATGAGGATACAAATCAAGTTTGCTTTAAATACGCGCTGTAACGGTCGTGTGCTTTAGTTATCTTTGAGATTGGACAGGGTGAGTTGATCTTAGTCACGAATGCCTTTGAGACAACAAAGACGCCGTTAATAACATCTCGATGAGTTTGAACGAGGTAGTGTACCAGGGCTACGAAAAATTGGATGTTCCTTTTCCGATACTGCAGAAAGGCTTGGCGGGAATGTAGCCACTGTACATGACTGATGGTAGCGTTGATCACGGGAATGTACCGTCCCAAGAAGACCGGGCTTCGGACGGCCACATGGCACTACCGAGAGGGAAGACCACCGTGTTCGGCGCGTGGCTCTGGCGCATCGTACTGCGTCTGCACCATCGATTTGAGCAGTAGATGGCATCACAGTGATACAACGAACCCGTACAAATCGGCTACATTAAGAACAGCTCCGAGCGGGACGCCCTGTAGCATGCACTCAGCTGATGCCAAACCACCGCCATTCACGACTTCAGTGCCAAGCGAGAGCTCATTCGAGGGAGGGTAGAGGTCTGTTGTGTTTTCCGATAAAATCTGGTTCTACCTCGGTGTCAGTGATGTCTGTGTTGGTTCGAAGGAGGACTATTGAGGGCCTGCATCCAACCTGTCTGCGTACTTGACACCTGGAGTTAGGTCTGAAAGGATAGATTAAATACAGTTGGTGATGGATTATTTATTTCTGTCAGAAGTAGTTTACCTTGTAGCGAAATTGAAGTAGATAGTTCCTGCGAAATAGTATGGGTAGAGGTTATACTTGACAATCGGACTGAACTATTAACTGGATCGTTTTATTGATCCCCCCCCCCCCCCCCCCCCCCCGCCACGACCCCGACTCAGAAGATATGCTGAACAGTTCAAAGAAAACTTGAGTCTCATTTCAAATAGGTGCCCCAATCATACAACTATAGTCGGTGCTGACTTCAATCTACCCTTGATATGTTGGAAGAATTACGTTTAAAGCCGGCGGCAGGCTTAAAACGTCATGCGAAATTGCACTGAATGCTTTCTCAGAAAATTATTTTGAACAATTAGTACATGAGTTGACTCAAAGCTTAAATGGTTGCGAAAGCATACTTGACCTCTTAGCAACAAATAACCCTGGACAGATAGAATCATGGCGGTTACAGGGATTAGCGACCACAAGGCAGTTGCCACTGGCCTGAATACCGTAACAACCTTGACCATCAAAAAGAAACGCAAAGTATATCTATTAAAAAAAGCTGATAAAAATTCTCTTAACGCCTTTTTAAGAGACAGTCTCCACTCCATCCATTCTGATAATGTAAGAGTGGAAAAGATGTGGAATGATTTCAAAGAGATGATTGAGAGATATATAGCACATAAATTAATAAGTTATGGTACTGATCCCCCTTGCCAGACAAAACGGGACAGATCGCTGTTGCATAAGCAACGATATAAGCATGCCAAATTTAATAGAACGCAAAATCCCTAAGATTGGCAAAGTTTTGCAGAAGTTCGAAAGATAGTGCGTACCTCAATGCGATACAAGCATGCCAAATTGAAAGAACGCAAAATCCCCAAGATTGGCAAAGTTTTGCAGAAGTTCGAAAGATAGCGCGTACCTCAATGCGAGATGCTTTCAATAATTTCCACAACGAAACTCTGTCTCGAAGTCTGGCAGAAAACCCAAAGAGATTCTGGTCATACATATAGCACACCAATGGCAGGACGCAATCAATACCTTCACTGCGCGATAACAACGGTGAAGTCACTGATGACAGTGCCACTAAAGTAGAGTTATTAAACACGATTTTCCGAAACTCCTTCACCAAAGAAGATGAAGTAAATATTCCTGAATTCCAATCAAGAACAACTACCAAGATTAGAAGCATAGAAGTAGATATCCTCGGTGTAATAAAGCAGCTTAAATCACTTAATAAGGGCAAGGCCTCCGGTCCAGATCGTATACCAGTCAGATTACTCTCAGAGTATGCTGATACAATAGCTCCAAATTTAGCAATTGTATACAACCGCTCGCTCACAGACTGTAAAACTGTTCAAGTGACACCAATACCCAAAAAGGGAAGTAGGAGTAATCCGCTGAATTACAGGCCCATATCACTAACGTCGATATGCAGTAGGGTTTTGGAACATATACTGTGTTCGAACATTATGAATTACCTCGAAAAAAAAAAAACGATTTATTGACACATAGGCAGCACGGATTCAGAAAATATCGTTCTTGTGAAACACAACTATCTATGAAGTAATGAGTACTATCGACAGGGGATGTCAAATTGATTCCATATTTTTAGATTTCCAGAAGGCTTTCGGCACCGTTCCTCACAAGCGTCTTCTAACCAAACTGCGTGCCTATGGAATATCGCCTTAGTTGTGCGACTGGATTCGTGATTTCCTGTCGGAAAAGTCACATGTCGTAGTAATAGACGGAAAGTCATCGAGTAAAACAGAAGTAATATCCGGCGTTCCATAAGGAAGTGTTATAGGCCCTCTATTGTTCCTCACCTATATTAACGACATAGGAGACAATCTGAGTAGCCCTCTTAGATTGTTTGCAGATGATGCTGTCATCTACCATGCCCAAAACGAATTGCAAAATGGTTTACATACGTTATCTGTATGGTGCAAAAAGTGACAATTGACCCTGAATAAAGAGAAGTGTGAAGTTATTCATATGAGTACTAAAAGAAATCCGCTAAAATTCGATTACGCGATAAGTCACACAAACCTGAAGGCAGTAAATTCACCTAAATACTTAGGGATTACAATTACAAATAACCTAAATTTGAACGATCACATAGATAGTGTTGTGGGTAGAGCAAATCTAAGACTGCGATTCATTGGCATAACACTTAAAAGGTGTAATAGGTATCCTAAAGAGACTGTGCTTACACCACGCTTGTCCGCCGTATTCTGGAGTACTGCAGTGCGGTGTGGGATCCGCATCAGGTGGGACTGACGGATGACATTGAAAAAGTTCAAGGAAGGGCAGCTAGTTCTGTATTATCGCGAAATAGGGGAGATAATACAACAGACATGATACGTGAATTGGAGCGGCAATCATTAAAACAAAGGCGTTTTTCGTTGCAACGGGATCTTCTCATGAAATTTCAATCACCAGTTTTCTCCTCTGATTGCGAAAACATTCCGATGGCACCCACCTACATAGGGAGAAGAGATCATCACGAGAAAGTAAGAGAAATCAGGGCTTGCACAGAAAAATTTAAGTGCCCGTTTTTCCCGCGCCCCTTTCGAGAGTGGAACGGTAGAGACAGCTTGAAGGTGATAATATTCTTCTCGGGTATGCAGCCGGATCATAACGTCTTCATGACACAGTATTTCCGCGGTCCAACTGGCCGCCATCTTCAGGTGAGAGTGCTGGTGCACGATCTCGCCGGAACTGACTTCCCAGCGCAAGCGGCGGACCGAGCGAGGTGGCGCAGTGGTTAGCACACTGGACTCGCATTCGGGAGGACGACGGTTCAATCCCGTCTCCAGCCATCCTGATTTAGGTTTTCCGTGATTTCCCTAAATCGTTTCAGGCAAATGCCGGGATGGCTCCTTTGAAAGGGCACGGCCGATTTCCTTCCCCATCCTTCCCTAACCCGAGCTTGCGCTCCGTCTCTAATGACCTCGTTGTCAACGGGACGTTAAACAACACTAACCTAACCTAACCGCAAGCGGCGGCCCCTATATAGGCCGCAGAAGACCCACAACGCGTGCGCGAGAAGGTGCCGTAACTGCCCTCTAGCGCAGTAAACATACCGCGCCGCCAGTGGTGGAAACAGCCGAAATCGAGATATCGCTGTCAAAAATTAAAAATTTTTATTCCGACGATCGAAACACAGACCGTTGTTTTTTAATGTCAGATAACACCGGGTCCCAAGTCTTACCTATAAGATAACCCTTGTCTCTATTAATAAGATTGTCAGATAAACGAATTTCTATGGATTCTTTTAAAACACAGTCCCAAAAGCGAGATGCAAGGGCAACCATTTGTGTCTCGTCATATAGCATTCTGTGTCCCTCGGTGAGACAGCGCTCCGCCACTGCAGATTTCTCAGGTTGAAGCAGCCGTGTGTGCCGCTGATGCTCAACACATCGGTCCTGAATGGTCCGGATTGTCTGACCAATATAAGCCTTCCCACAGTGGCAAGGGATCTTGTACACACCGGGTTTCCTCAAACCCAAGTCATCCTTAACAGAGCCAAGGAGCGCTCTAATCTTGGCTGGCCGACGAAAAATACTTTTGACATGATATCTTTTCAGAATTCTTCCTATCTTCGAGGAAATGCTCCCAGCAAAAGGCAGAAAAGCCACCGATTTGCAGGTATCTTCTGGTGGTTCAGGCGAAGGTCCAAACTGGAAAGCTCGACGGATCTGTTTATCTGTATAGCCATTCTGCTTGAACACAACCTTAAGATGGTCCAATTCTTGTGTCAAGCTTTCTCCATCTTAAATGGCATCGCCAACGTCCGCAGGACCCCCGTACGCTGGAACGATGGATGACAGCTAGAAGCATGTAGGTAATGGTCCGTGTGCGTAGGCTTTCGATAAACACTGTGTCCCAGTGTCCCATCATCCTTTCTGTACACCAAAACATCCAGAAACGGAAGCTTTCCATCACTTTCCACCTCCATGGTAAACTTGATGCTAGAATGCAGGGAATTAAAATGATCTAGGAGGCGGTCAAGAGCTTTTCTCCCATGAGGCTGTCTCACCGAGGGACACAGAATGCTATATGACGAGACACAAATGGTTGCCCTTGCATCTCGCTTTTGGGACTGTGTTTTAAAAGAATCCATAGAAATTCGTTTATCTGACAATCTTATTAATAGAGACAAGGGTTATCTTATAAGTAAGACTTGGGACCCGGTGTTATCTGACATTAAAAAACAACGGTCTGTGTTTCGATCGTCGGAATAAAAATTTTTAATTTTTGACAGCGATATCTCGATTTCGGCTGTTTCCACCACTGGCGGCGCGGTATGTTTACTGCGCTAGAGGGCAGTTACGGCACCTTCTCGCGCACGCGTTGTGGGTCTTCTGCGGCCTATATAGGGGCCGCCGCTTGCGCTGGGAAGTCAGTTCCGGCGAGATCGTGCACCAGCACTCTCACCTGAAGATGGCGGTCAGTTGTACCGCGGAAATATTGTGTCATGAAGACGTTATGATCCGGCTGCATACCCGAGAAGAATATTATTAATTATTACGCCGGGAAAGCCTTCGTAGTCGCAGCTTGAAGGTGGTTCATTGAACCCTGTGCCAGGCAATTTATTGTGAATAGCAGAGTAATCATGTAGATGTAGATGTAGATGTAGGTGGGATTTCGTGTGACATCAGGAGCACTCTCGTGGTTCTCTCACGCACCCTGACTGCAAATTTCTATGCCAGTCTGGTGATTCGACCTTTTGTGCTGCCGCTCATGAACAGCATTCTAGGGGGCGCTTTCCAATAGGATAACGCTCGGCCACGTACCGCTGTTGTAACCCAATATGCTGTACAGAGTGTCGACATGTTGCTTTGGCCTGCTCGATCACAAGAACTGTCTGCCGTCGAGCACATATGAGACATCATCAGACGACAAGTCCAACTTCATCCACCCAGCATTAATCGTTCCTATGCTCCCAGACTATGTGGAACAGGCATGGAATTCCATCCCATAAGCTGACGTCCGGCACCTGCACAACACAATGCATTGTTGTATTCAACATCCTGGCGGTTACACCGGTTATTAATGTACCAGAATTTGACATTTGCAATGCCTTAGCTCGCGCTCACCTTAACCTGTGATTTTGCATTGTTAATCACTGAAACATATTACCTAGACAAATGTATTGCCGAAATTTCATTACTCTGCATTCATGATATTTTGATGAAGCGATATTTACTCGAGATATAATGTTCAACAGTCGTATTTCTGATGTAAGGATACAACAAAATTCTCGACGTATATTTGACCTAAACTCTCAGGTTCAGTTTTCAGTTAATGTTTGAAATGGAATTATTCACAACGTTCTACTGCGTCCTTACAGTCTCCCAAAGACTCTAAACCGTAATGCTTGCTCGGTATTTTGTCAAGAGGAACTCCAAGTCTTCAAACCAAAAGACGTGTGTGGTTACAATATGATGGGCGCACCTAGTGGTTTTACACGGGAAGTGGAAGAATTCTTGAGCGCTAGGTACCATGGACGTGAGTTTGCTGCCCTGCTGGATCACTCCACAGCTCATCAATTGATTTTTATCTTTCACAAAACAGAAAGGTAATTATGTTTCGGAAAAGCACCAACTGCTGCTACTGAGGCTGAATTCTAAGATTAACCACATGAAACATTTTATGAACCCCCCTTATTAGATGGTTTCAGTTGTTTCATTAGATCAGTGGCCCAAAAATCGAGCATTTATTATAAGATACATTATAACAGAATCAAAATATCAATTAAAATAACTACAGAATACAAAATTAAAGTTGATCTAGCCTTAGACAGAACTTTTTTAAAAAAATGTATACATAATTCGCAGTTGCAAACGCGACTGTATTCAATACACCTCCAGTGTATAAAATAGAATAGTTTAGAACCTACGAATACGTTTTCTCCTGGCGAACGCGAGTGCTTCCCTTAGCACCATACCTTTGAGCAGCAGACTCCATTATCGTTTATTTAAAGTGCTGTGTGAACCTAATATTCGGGTCAGTCCACCCACTATACAGGGCTATGTGCCTACTTTTGATCCGTTGAAGATTTCTGTAATCAGTTTTCCTCTACACGTACTTTATTTAAATTATGGTATTTTTTGCCATGAGAACAGCAGATCTACATGTACATCAACACTCCGCAAGCCACCTGACGGTGTGTGGCGTGGGGTACTTCTGGTACCACTAACTGACCCCTTCCCGGTCCCAATGGCGATTGGCGTGTGGGAAGAATGATTGTTGGCAAGCTTCAGTTTTAGCTCTACTTTCTCCAATTTTCTCGTTGTAGTCATTTCACGAGACGTCTGTGGGAGAAAATAATATGTTGCCAGACTCTTCCCGGAAAGTACTCTCTTGAAATTTCGATAGAAAACGTCTCCGTGATGCACAATGCCCTTCCTGTAGCTTCTGCCAAAGGAGTTTGCTGAGAATCTTTGCAATGTTCTCGCACCAGCTGAACGATCCCGTGACCAAACGATCCGTAGGAGCTTCTCTGTCTCTTCTATCAGTCCTACCCGGTAAGTTTCACAGATTGACGAACAGTACTCAAGAATCTATCAAACAAGCCACTTCTTTAGTGCTTGAGTTACTTTTCCTTAAGCTTCTTCCTATGAATCTCAGTCTGGAATCTGATTTTACTGCTATTTGTTTTATGTGGTCATTCCACTTGGGTAGTTACGGATAGGTATTCGTAGATATTTTACGGTGGTTCCAGCTACTTGTCATTAATAACATAGTTGTAGAGCAGTGAATTTCTTTTCGCATGGACGTGCAATATGTTACATTTATGTACCTTGAGATTCAACTGCCAGTCACTCCACCATTCATCAATCCTCTGTAGGTCCTTCTGCAAAGATAACTGTCTTCTGGCGTTGCTACTCTGCTATAGACAACTGTATCGTTTATCAACAGCCTTAAAGAGCTTCCGACGTATTCTGCTTTATCATTTGTGTACACTGCAAAAAGTAATGGTCCAGTCACACTTCCTTGGGGAACCCCCGAAATTACCTATATATCTGTCTATTATATTCCGTTAAATGAGATGTGTAGAGTTATATCTTCAAGGAAGTCTTGAACCAGTCACAAATCTGTTGCGATACTCGACAAGCGAGTATTTTTTCACTAAACGCCACTACAGGAGAGTGTCAAATGCCTTACTGAAGTCGAGAATCACGACGTCAACCTGAGCGCCGATGTCTACGGCGCAGTGGATCTCATGGAGGAACAGAGCGAGCTGAGTTTCTTAAGATCTCTATTTGTGGTATCCATGTTGATTTTTAAACAGGAGATTTTCGTTCTCCAAGAACATCATCATACATGAGCGTAACACATGTGTCATAATTCCACAGCGGATTGATGTCAACGATACAGACCCATAATTATGTATCTCTGTCCTACGGACCTTCTTGAAAAGGGCATGACCTGTGCTTTTATGCAGTCGCTAGGTACCTTTCGTTGCTCCAGTGATCTACAATAAACTATTGCCAGAAAGGGAACAAGTTCTTTCGCATAATCTCTGTAGGATCTTACAAGTATCTTACCTGGTCCTGATGCCTTTGTTGTTGTAGTTGTTTCTCTCCTTCGCGTTCAGATATCTCAGTATCTGCTACTTCGCAGTTCGTGCGATGATTGAAAGGAGATTACGCGGTGAAACTGTTTCGGAAGGCCGATTTCAGTAGCTCGGCATGCTCTGTCATTTTCCGTTTCGGTGCCTCTATGGTCACTGAGTGATTGAACACATGATTTCGAACCGCTTTACTGATGTTACTTAAGACCAAAACGTCTAGCGTTTTTAGGCAAATCAGTTGACAATATTTTACTTTGCAAATCATTGAACGCCTCTTTCATTGTGCCCCTTATGCTCGTTTTCGCTTCGTTCAACTCTTGTTTTGATTCCTTTTGGATCTGTGATGAAGCTCCCTTTGTTTACGAACCAATTTCAACATGCGGCTCTTAAATCACGGCGGAACTTTCCCGTCCCTTAAGAAATTGCTCGAAACTTACATGTGTAAGGCATATTGAACGATGTTTTTGGCTTTTTTCCCTTTGTGCTTCCCATCTTCCTCCCTAGCACCGAATATTTGATGTTGACTGCTCACATATTCTGCAATTTGTATCTTGTCACTCTCGCCAAGGAAAAATATTTTCCTACCTTTTCTTAGCATTCCGTGTAATACCCGTAGTGATAGGTGCTATTACAGCCTTATGTTCACTGGTACCCTCCTCTACATTAACTGATTCGAGAAGTTCAAGTCTGTTTGTTAGCTTCACAAGTTCGTTGTCTAACTTTCTGCTCGATGTAATTTTCGGACAAGATATTCAGAATAATACACTGAAGAGCTAAAGAAACTGGTACACCTGCCTAATATCGTGTAGGGCCCCCGTGAGCACGCAGAAGTGTCGCAACACGACCTGGCATGGACTCAACTAATATCTGAAGTAGTGCTGGAGGGAACTGACACCAAGAAGCCTGCAGAGCTGTCCATAAATCCGTAAGAGTACTAGGAGGTGGTGGAGATCTCTTCTGAACAGCACGTTGCAAGGCATCCCAGATGTGCTCAATAATGTTCGTGTCTAGAGAGTCTGCTGGCCAGAGGAAGTGTTTAAAATCAGAAGAGTGTTCCTGGATCCTCTCTGTAGCAATTCTGGACGTATGGGGTGTCGCATTGTTCTGCTGAAATTGCCCAACTCCGTCGGAATGCACAGTGGACGTGAATGGGTGTAGGTTATCAGACAGGATGCTTACTATGTGTCATCAGTCAGGGTCGTATCTAGACGTATCAGGGATCCCACATCATTGCAACTGCACACGCCCCACACCATTACAGTGACTCCACCTGCTTGAACAATCCCCTGCTGACATGCAGGGTCATTGGATTCATGAGGTTGTCTCCATACCCGTACACCTCTATCCGATCGATGCAATTTGAAACGAGACTCGTCCGACCAAGCAACAAGTTTCCAGTCATCAACAGTCCAATGTCTGTCGATGGGCCCATGCGAGGCTAAAGCTTTGTGTCGTGCAGTCATCAAGGGTACACGAGTATTCCTTCGACTCCGAAAGGCCATATTGATGATATTTCGTTGAATGGTTCGCACGCTGACACTTGTTGATGACCCAGCACTGTATTCAACTTTGTTTGTGGAAGGGCTGCACTCCCGTCACGTTGAACGATTCTCTTCAGTCGTCTTTGGCCCCGTTCTTGCAGGATCTTTTACCGGACGCAGCAATGTCGGAGATACGATGTTTTACCGGATTCCTGATATTCACGGTACATTCGTGAAATCGTTGTACGGGAAAATCCCCACTTCATCGCTGCCTCGTAGATGCTGTGTCCCATCGCTCGTGTGCTGACTATAACACCACGTTCAAACATCCTTATATCTTGATAACCTGCCATTGTAGCTTCAGTAACCGATAAAACAACTGCCCTCGACAATTTTTGTCTTATATAGGCGTTGACAACCGCAGCGCTGTATTTTGCCTGTTTACATATCTCTGTATTTGAATGCGCATGCCTATACCAGTTTCTTTGGCGCTTCACTGTATATGTGACTGCAGGCTTTCTCGGCGGAATTTAGCTATGAAGTATTCTCAGGTTATCAGCCGAGTGGCGTAGTCGTCTTGTTGCAACGTTTGAATGTATTGCGTGTACATCTTCAGGGGAATTCATCTTCGCTTGAAGATGATGGATACGGACTACGTTGAAACATTGCAACAAGACGACGCTTCCACTCGGCTGATAACCCGAGAAGATTTCATATTCAGAATAATTTCACAATTTTTGATAGCTTGACCCTCCTGACAAAGCTGAAGTCATCAGCTATTACAATTGCACGATCAGGATCTTATTCACGAAATTCTGCAAGTTCTCCCTGAAGCGGTCTGCCACTACAGCTCCTGACGCAGGTGGTCTGTAAAAGCACCAGATCACCATTTTGACCCACCTTTTACGGTTAATATGGATGAGACGGACTTAGTGACATAATTATTTAGTAGATCTAACAAGAAACCACAAAGTAAAAATTGTTGTTGTTGTGGTCTTCAGTCCTGAGACTGGTTTGATGCAGCTCTCCATGCTACTCTATCCTGTGCAAGCTTCTTCATCTCCCAGTACCTACTGCAACCTACATCCTTCTGAATCTGCTTAGTGTATTGATCTCTTGGTCTCCCTCTACGATTTTTACCCTCCACGCTGCCCTCCAATGCTAAATTTGTGATCCCTTGATGCCTCAAAACATGTCCTACCAACCGATCCCTTCTTCTAGTCAAGTTGTGCCACAAACTTCTCTTCTCCCCAATCCTATTCAATACCTCCTCATTAGTTACGTGATCTACCCATCTAATCTTCAGCATTCTTCTGTAGCACCACATTTCGAAAGCTTCTATTCTCTTCTTGTCCAAACTGGTTATCGTCCATGTTTCACTTCCATACATGGCTACACTCCATACAAATACTTTCAGAAACGACTTCCTGACACTTAAATCTATACTCGATGTTAACAAATTTCTCTTCTTCAGAAACGATTTCCTTGCCATTGCCAGTCTACATTTTATATCCTCTCTACTTCGACCATCATCAGTTATTTTACTCCCTAAATAGCAAAACTCCTTTACTACTTTAAGTGTCTCACTTCCTAATCTAATCCCCTCAGCGTCACCCGATTTAATTAGACTACATTCCATTATCCTCGTTTTGCTTTTGTTGATGTTCATCTTATATCCTCCTTTTAAGATACTATCCATTCCGTTCAACTGCTCTTCCAAGTCCTTTGCTGTCTCTGACAGAATTACAATGTCATCGGCGAACCTCAAAGTTTTTACTTCTTCTCCATGAATTTTAATACCTACTCCGAATTTTTCTTTTGTTTCCTTTACTGCTTGCTCAATATACAGATTGAATAACATCGGGGAGAGGCTACAACCCTGTCTCACTCCTTTCCCAACCACTGCTTCCCTTTCATGTCCCTCGACTCTTATAACTGCCATCTGGTTTCTGTACAAATTGTAAATAGCCTTTCGCTCCCTGTATTTTACCCCTGCCACCTTCAGAATTTGAAAGAGAGTATTCCAGTTAACGTTGTCAAAAGCTTTCTCTAAGTCTACAAATGCTAGAAACGTAGGTTTGCCTTTTCTTAATCTTTCTTCTAAGATAAGTCGTAAGGTTAGTATTGCCTCACGTGTTCCAACATTTCTACGGAATCCAAACTGATCTTCCCCGAGGTCCGCTTCTACCAGTTTTTCCATTCGTCTGTAAAGAATTCGCGTTAGTATTTTGCAGCTGTGACTTATTAAACTGATAGTTCGGTAGTTTTCACATCTGTCAACACCTGCTTTCTTTGGTATTGGAATTATTATATTCTTCTTGAAGTCTGTGGGTATTTCGCCTGTCTCATACATCTTGCTCACCAGATTGTAGAGTTTTGTCATGACTGGCTCTCCCAAGGCCATCAGTAGTTCTAATGGAATGTTGTCTACTCCCGGGGCCTTGTTTCGACTCAGGTCTTTCAGTGCTCTGTCAAACTCTTCACGCAGTATCTTATCTCCCATTTCATCTTCATCTACATCCTCTTCCATTTCCATAATATTGTCCTCAAGTATTGTATAAACCCTCTATATACTCCTTCCACCTTTCTGCCTTCCCTTCTTTGCTTAGAACTGGGTTGCCATCTGAGCTCTTGATATTCATACAAGTGGTTCTCTTCTCTCCTAAGGTCTCTTTAATTTTCCTGTAGGCAGTATCTATCTTACCCCTAGTGAGACAAGCCTCTACATCCTTACATTTGTCCTCTAGCCATCCCTGCGTAGCCATTTTGCACTTTCTGTCGATCTCATTTTTGAGACGTTTGTATTCCCTTTTGCCTGCTTCATTTACTGCATTTTTATATTTTCTCCTTTCATCAACTAAATTCAATATTTCTTCTGTTACCCAAGGATTTCTATTAGCCCTCGTCTTTTTACCTACTTGATCCTCTGCTGCCTTCACTACTTCATCCCTCAGAGCTACCCATTCTTCTGCTACTGTATTTCTTTCCCCCATTCCTGTCAATTGTTCCCTTATGCTCTCCCTGAAACTCTGTACAACCTCTGGTTCTTTCAGTTTATCCAGGTCCCATCTCCTTAAATTCCCACCTTTTTGCAGTTTCTTCAGTTTCAATCTGCAGTTCATAACCAATAGATTGTGGTCAGAATCCACATCTGCCCCTGTAAATGTCTTACAATTTAAAACCTGGTTCCTAAATCTCTGTCTTACCATTATATAATCTATCTGATACCTATTAGTATCTCCAGGATTCTTCCAGGTATACAACCTTCTTTTATGATTCTTGAACCAAGTGTTAGCTATGATTAAGTTATGCTCTGTGCAAAATTCTACAAGGCGGCTTCCTCTTTCATTTCTTCCCCCCAATCCATATTCACCTACTATGTTTCCTTCTCTCCCTTTTCCTACTGACGAATTCCAGTCACCCATGACTATTAAATTTTCATCTCCCTTCACTACCTGAATAATTTCTTTTATCTCGTCATACATTTCACCAATTAATTCATCATCTGCAGAGCTAGTTGGCATATAAACTTGTACTACTGTAGTAGGCATGGGCTTTGTGTCTATCTTGGCCACAATAATGCGTTCACTATGCTGTTTGTAGTAGCTAACCCGCACTCCTATTTTTTTATTCATTATTAAACCTACTCCTGCATTACCCCTATTTGATTTTGTATTTATAACCCTGTAATCACCTGACCAAAAGTCTTGTTCCTCCTGCCACCGAACTTCACTAATTCCCACTATATCTAACTTTAACCTATCCATTTCCCTTTTTAAATTTTCTAACCTACCTGCCCGATTAAGGGATCTGACATTCCACGCTCCGATCCGTAGAATGCCAGTTTTCTTTCTCCTGATAACGACGTCCTCCTGAGTAGTCCCCGCCCGGAGATCCGAATGGGGGACTATTTTACCTCCGGAATATTTTACCCAAGAGGACGCCATCATCATTTAATCATACAGTAAAGCTGCATGTCCTCGGGAAAAATTACGGCTGTAGTTTCCCCTTGCTTTCAGCCGTTCGCAGTACCAGCACAGCAAGGCCGTTTTGGTTAATGTTACAAGGCCAGATCAGTCAATCATCCAGACTGTTGCCCCTGCAACTACTGAAAAGGCTGCTGCCCCTCTTCAGGAACCACATACCACATGTTTGTCTGGCCTCTCAACAGATACCCCTCCGTTGTGGTAGCACCTACGGTACGGCCATCTGTATCGCTGAGGCACGCAAGCCTCCCCACCAACGGCAAGGTCCATGGTTCATGGGGGAAGTAAAAATACATGGAAAAAATAAGGATTTTTGATCTCGTTTTGTTGGAATCGTATTATTTGTCGAGTTATTAAGAGTACATTTCCTAATAATAACGTTAAGTATGAAAATACGCGTGTACTTTTCCCTATTCAACGATAACCGACTGTTTTAGAATGCCACACCACACATTCACACTCGGCTGTCGTTGGTTGAAAAAGCCATTGTGGACTTTCCTTTGACCAGCAGTGCGTTATTCTTAAATTTACTTTCTCGTAATCTATGAAAGTGTTGTCATCACTCCTCAATACTTTCTATGCAAAATATTAACTTGTACTGACGCTTTCCTAAATGATGTCAAAAATCTCT
Source organism: Schistocerca nitens (assembly GCF_023898315.1). NCBI lineage: Eukaryota > Metazoa > Arthropoda > Insecta > Orthoptera > Acrididae > Schistocerca > Schistocerca nitens. The sequence continues at coordinate 390,797,635 of NC_064617.1, forward strand.
GCCATGTAGCCCTTGATGTAGAGCAATATGAAACAGATGATATCAACCTATCTTTGCATTTGGTAAGAAATGGAATCAGAATTTATTACGTCAGTTGCATGGACAACTACTTCTGCAGATTTGTTCCTTCTTCTTACATGTTTTCCTGGGCCAAAATTTTCAGTGTCGTGAAGTCTTTTAAGGGTATTGACGAAGATGGAACGAGATGGACTGTGTTTACCTGAGAACTATTCTGTAGCCTATACTGCTGGTCTTGATGCATTTTTACGATGCTGTAATGCTTGTGTTATTCTGAATTACGATGCATGCGTGTCCAAAGAAACTTTGCATCGTAATTCAGAATTACACAAGCACTGCAATATCGTATTTACCTGGCGACACTGGGCAAGCGACTTTCAATGGGAATATACACTATGTGATCAAAAGTATCCGGACACCCCAAAAACATATGTTTTTCATATTAAGTGCATTGCGCTGCCACCTACTGCCAAGTACTCCGTATCAGCGATCTCAGTAGTCTTTAGACATCGTGAGAGAGCAGAATGGGGCGCTGCGGTCAGGTGATTGGGTGTCACTTGTGTCATACGTCTGTGCGCGAGATTTCCACACTCCTAATTACCCCTACGTCCACAGTTTCCGATGTGATAGTGAAGTGGAGACGTGAGGGGACACGTACAGCACAAAAGCGTACAGGCCGACTTCGTCTGTTGACTGACAGAGACCGCCGACAGTTGAAGAGGATCGTAATGTGTAACAGGCAGACATCTATCCAGACCATCACACAGAAATTGTGTTCGCCTTACCTTCCCGTTGGTAAAACCCATTTCATGCGCTAAAAATAAGCATCATGATTGGGAATCAGACAGTGACGTCAAAGACATATTGTTGGCATTAGTAACTTTTAGCGGCAAGTCATTTTATTGGGGGAATGACTTTTCCTGGAGGGAATTTGAGCACTCAGTCGGCGTGGAGGAATTTTGCTGAGTGCGATTGGTGAGTTGTGTTTTCAGAGATGCTCCACTAGGATTTTTTTTTTTTTTTGGAAGAGGAGATATCGAAAAAGATGTGAGAGTTTGTTCAGGGACAGCGTGATATGCTCGTCATTGAGCAGATTCTGGGTCACAGAGGTGAACAGTTCGTTCAGGGACGGAGTGCTGCGCGCTCTGAGAATGGGCATGCTGGTTTCAGACCTGCAGATTCTTCGCAGCGGCGAGCACGGGATTCACCCACGACGGATACATGTCTATGGTGAATGTCTTTGTAGTTCCAGCACGTACTGAATTTTCTATGTTGCTTTACACCCTCAGTGGCGTGTTCTTGCGACTTACGGCAGCAGTTGTTCAATTGATGCACGTTGCGCAGCCTTTCAGTTTTGTGGTTAACAATCACTGTCACATAAGACTGATTCAGTCAGATAGAGTTACCATTGAGACACAAAGAGAATCGCACAGAAAATACCATCCCTTTATGCAACTTTGCCAACCGACCTTTACTGTTAATGCAACTGTGATTTACAAGTGTTTTGTCGGATCTGTATTTCTGTATTATTTACTTTGAACATCAAATTCCACACGAGTTTCTATTGTCATAAATTAACCGTTTCAATGAATAGCCTTTCTTATTGCAATAGAGAATACACCTTGTCAATTTTTTTCACAAGTTGCAATGTTAGGATTCACTACTAGGACCAGATACATTAATAAACGCTCAGATAGTTACACACAGATTTCAATAGCGTTTCTTAAGGAGGGTTCTTTGTCGAGTGTCATTTTGGGCCAGGAATTAATTACAGGTAATTGTCACATTACCATATCATTGGGCGGCATCTAAAGCACAGCAATAGTGTATTCAGTCTGTCGCCACAGTTCCATCGAGTTTTCTAACCGTAGACAGCACAGTGGGTGATCGAATCTTCTCCGTTGCAAAATTTTTTGAGAAACCCCAAATATCTGTTATCAGTTGGTCTTTAGCACAGGTATCCCGCTTTTCCGGACCTGTTTGGTGTAAAAATTATTTTTAATCTTGTTTGACTTCTAAAGAAATTTAGCGATCTTTGTCGTGTTTTCTGTAATGGCTTCAGGTAATATCTTACCGAATGCCACATTCAGCGCATTAGAAGCTGGAGGATGGCAAGCCTTTTAACTTCCTACGGAATGTTGGAGTCGCCTTGTCTTGTGCCGTCTGAAGCGCTTTCACTAGATCGTTGGCTTTGGCAATAACATCAAATTCGCTTTCGTGCACCTTCGTTTGGAAGGCTCTAATTTGCTTTACGTAAATTGGATACTCGCTTGAGAGTCGTAACTCTCCAAGTCTTACTTATCAAGGCATGCAGTCTGTTCCTTAATTTTCGTTCTTCTTAGCCACTTCTTATTATTGTTCGTAATATTCCAGAATGAGATTTTCACTCCTGGTTCGCAGGAGAGCTTCTGTAAAGTTTGGAAGGTAGGAGACGAGGTACTGGCAGAAGTAAAGCTGTGAGGATCGCTCGTGAGTCGTGCTTCGGTAGCTCAGATGGTAGAGCACTTGCCCGCGAAAGGCAAAGGTCCCGAGTTCGAGTCTCACACAGTTTTAATCTGCCAGGAAGTTTCGTTCGTAATATTGTTTTTCCAGTACTATGGAAATGGCTCACTTTCGGCTTATCACAGTTCCTCTTGTCCGCTCGTTTCTCCTAGCTAGTTTACCATACACTGCTTTCGCACAAATTGTTTGAAGAACCCCCTTATGTTTTGTTTTATCAAAAAATGGTTCAAATGGCTCTGAGCACTATGGGACTTAACATCGATGGTCATCAGTCCCATAGAACTTAGAACTACTTAAACCTAACTAACCTAAGGACATCACACACATCCATGCCCGAGGCAGGATTCGAACCTGCGCCCGTAGCAGTAGCGCGGTTCCGGACTGAGCGCCTTAACCGCGAGACCACCGCGGCCGGCTTTGTTTTATCAGTTCATTTGATGTTCTACACCAGGCCTGAATTGCATAGATATTTTTTTACTTCGTGTTTTCTCAAAACCACGATTCACTTCCATATATTGCTGTGCTGCTGACATACATTCCCAGAAATTCCTTACTCAAATTAACGTCTATGCTAGTCTGATTTTTGCACAGTATATTTGGTATTATTAACTGAAACTTCATCGTACTCTCAAACATATTTCGACACCATTACTGCCCGGAGGTCAGTTTTCGATTTCTTTTTACACTGTAGCGCTTTGAACCCCCACGATTATTTCAATTTCGTCTTCCGTTATATACTGAATTACGCATCCAGTTTCCTCATATGCTTTATCTTCTGGTTGTTAACTGCGTTGTTGCAACTGGTCTGATTTAGAGAATTCTGTCGATAAGCTTTCCTTAATAACTCAATGTAATTTTATTGTTTAATTACACACATCAAAAAACGTTTTGCATCACCCCGGTTTCCAGAACTCCTGAAGAGAGACGTTGACTGTGGATATTGTATCACAGACACAGTCCCTTTGACTGTTCAGAGATGTCACAAAACCCGCCGAAAGATGTAAACAACTATGCATGAGCAGCGTCTATTAGACAGAGTGGATCCAACAGCCTATCAGTTCCAGTTATTCCACCAGGAAAGAGGTACACGGCTCGAGTTGTCTGTAGTTCAGTCATGCCTAGATGGTCAATATCGGGGTTCGATCGCATCCTCATTGTTACTTTGTGCCAGGAAGGACTCTCTACAAGGGAAGTGTCGAGGTGTCTCGGAGTGGACGAAAGCGATGTTGTTCGGGCAATGAGGAGATACAGAGAGACAGAAACTGTCGATGACATGCCTCGCTCAGGCCACCCAACATGCCCAATGGACCGCTCAGGACTGGCATCACGATATCTTCGCCGATGAGTGTCGCATATGCCTTCAACCAGACTACCGTTGGAGACGTGTTTGGAAGCAACCCGGTCAGACTGAAAGCCTTAGACAAACTGTCCAGCGAGTGCAGCAAGGTGGAGGTTCCCTGCTGTTTTGGTGTGGCATTATGTGAGTCCGACGCACGCCGCTGGTGGTGATGGAAGGCGCCATAACGGCTATACGACAGGTGAATGCCATCCTCCGACCGATAGTGCAACCATATCGGCAGCATAATGGAGAGGCATTTGTCTTCATGGACGACAATTGGTGCCCCCATCGTGCACATCTTGTGACTGACTTTCTTCAGGATGACGACATCGCTCGACTAGAGTGGCCAGCATGTTCGCCAGACATGAACCCTATCGAACATGCCTGGATAGATTGAAAAGCGCTGTTTATGGACTACGTGACCCACCAACCACTGTGACTGATCTAGGCCGAATCGCCATTGAGGAGTGGGAAAATGTGGCCCAACAGTGACTTGATGAACTTGTGGATAGTATGACACGACGAATACAGGCATGCATCAACGCAAGAGGACGTGCTACTGGGTATTAGAGGTAGTGCTGTGTACAGCAATCTGGATCACCACCTCAGTGTGTGGTTTTCATGAGCAATAGAAAGGGCGGATATGATGTTTATGTTTATCTCTATTCCAATTTTCTGTACAGGTTCCGGAACTCTCGGAACCGAGGTGATACAAAACTTTTTTTGATTTGTTTATATTGCCATATGAAGTAAATACCCTATACTACATTAGCAAGACGTCTGAAGGTCACAACGAATTTGTTTTAGTATATACAGAGCATATAGTATTTCGTTATATACGTAGGTTACAATGTCCTACAAATTCAATGATTATAAGTTTTTGCTTGCTTCCGATGCGAGGATATTTGTGATATTAATATGAAAGACAGACTCAGAATATAGAAATGTCAAAACAACCTTCGAAGATACAACATTCGATGACATTAAAAGCAAGGGTGGTAACGTTAAGTGTGCAATGGTACTTCCATTATTAAATTCAGAGGAGAGAGTGGGTTGGTGGAAAGAGCACATTGAAGGCCTCTATGAGGGGGAAGACTTGTCTAATGTGACAGAAGAAACAGGATCGATAAAGAATAGACTGCGGATCCAGTATTAGAATCAGTATTTAAATGAGCTCTGGAACATTTAAGATCAAATAAGGCAAAAGGGATAGATAACATTCCATCAGAATTTCTAAAATCATTGCGGGAAGTGGCATCAAAGCTCTTCACGTGGAGTACGTGTAGAATGTATGAATCTGGAGATATACTATCCGACTTTCGGAAAAACATCATCCAGTCGATTCTCAAGCTGCAAGAGCCGAAAAGTGCGAGAACTGTCGCACAATCAGCTCAACAGCTCATGCATCCAAGTTGCTCGCAAGAATAATATACAGAAGAAAAGAAAGTCGAGGCTGTGTTAGATGACGATCAGTTTGGCCTTAGGAAAGGTAACGACACTAGAGTGGGAGTTCTGACGTTACGATTGATAATGGAAGCAAGACCAAAGAAAAATCAAGACACTGTCATAAGATTTTTCGACCTGGAAAAAGCATCCGGCAATGTAAAATGGTGCAACATGTTCGAAATTCTGAGGAAAGTAGGGGTAAGCTATAGGGAGAGAAGGGTAATACACAATATATGCAAGAACCAAGAGGGACTAATAAGAACGAAGTGCTCGGTTTAAAAAGGTTATAAGACGGGGATGTAGTCTTTCGCTCCTACTGTTCAATCTGTACATCGAAGAAGCAATGATGGAAATATAAAGAAAAGGTTCAAGACTGTAACTAAATTTCAAAGTGAAAGGCTATCAATGATAAGATTTGCTGGTGGCATTGCTCTCCACAGTGAAAGTGAAGAAGAATTAAAAGATCTGCAGAATGAAATGAACAGTTTAATGAGTACAGAATCGCAGAAAGACGAAAGTAATAAGTAGCAGAAATAAGAACAGTGGGAAACGTAATATCAAGTTTGATGGTCACGAAGTGGATGAAGTAAAGGAATTCTATTACCTAGGCAGCAAAATAACCAATGATGGACGGAGCAAGGAGGACATCAAAAGCAGACTAGCAATGGCAAAAACGGCATTCCTCACCGAGAGAAGTCTACTAGGATCAAATATAGGCTTTAAATTGATGAAGATTTTTCTGAACATGTACGCTCGGAGCATAGCATTATGTGGTAGTGAAACAGGGACTGTGCAAAAACCGAAACAGGAGAGAATCGAAGCATTTGAGATGTGGTGCTACAGACGAGTGTTGAAAACTATGTGGGCTGATAAGGTTCTGTGCAGAATCAGAGACGAAAGGAATGTACGGAAAGAACTGACAAGAAGAAGGGACAGGATGATAGAACATCCGTTAAGGCATCAGGGAATAACTTCTATGGTACAAGAGGAAGATATAGAGGGCAAAACTGTAAAGACAGAGATTGGAATACATCCAGCAAACAATTGAGGACCTAGGTTGCAGGTGCTACTTTGAGGTGAAGAGGTTGGCGGGCCCCATCAAACCAGTCAGAAGACTGATAACTCAAAAAAAGTGTTTCAGTTTGCTAAGTCTTATTGCTTGCCTTTACGACAGAGACAGTAGTACCACAGGTGCAACCACACACCCACAACGCGTATCTGTGGAAGGGCAGGCTATGTGGTCTCTGATGAGGGGCACCAGGCTTTTCAGTAATTGTAGGGGAAATTGTCTGGATGACTGATGCTTAGCCAACATGGCCTTGCTGTGCTGGTACTTAGAACGATTCAAAGTCATTATTTTTCTCAAGGCAACTCTACTACACGATTAAATGATAACCGCATCCTTTTGGCTAACATACTCCAAAAGTAAAGCAGTTTCCCATTCAGATCTCTGGTAGGGGACTACTCAAGATGTCATCATCCGGAAAAACAAAATTGGCGTCCTGTGGGATAGAGTATGTAATGTTACATCCCTTACTCTTGTACTTAGGTTATGGAATATAAAAAGGGACAGGTTGAAGTTAGATCTAGTGGGAATTAGTGAAGCACGGTGGCAGTAAGAACAAGAATTCTGGTGGGTGAGTACAGAATTGAAACCACAAAATCAAGTAGTGGTAATGGCAAGAGTAGTTCCAATGAGGAAAACAAAAATAGGAGTGTCGGTAAGCTACTATGAACGTAACCAAAGAAGGCACAAAAAGAAGTCTATGTGCCAGCTGCGTATTCAGTGATGACGTAATTGAAAGAATGTGATAAGATCAAAGACAGTTCAATGTGGTGAAAATGTAACTGTGATGGGGGATTGCAATTCTGAAGAGAAGAAAAAGTAGCAGAACATGGAATGAAAGACTAAGTTAGCTGGTAGAATTATGGAAAGAGAATAATTTAATCATCGAAGACACGTGGTTTAAGGATCACGTAAGAATGTTGTATGCGAGGAAGGGACCTGGATACACTGGAAGGTTTCAGATTACGTAATGGCAAGTAAGAGGTTTCAAAAAAATGGTTCAAATGGCTCTGAGCACTATGGGACTTAACTTCTGAGGTCATTAGTCCCCTAGTACTTAGAACTAGTTGAACCTAACTAACCTAAGGACATCACACACATCCACGCCCGAGGCAGGATTCGAACCTGCGACCGTAGCGGTCTCGCGGTTCCAGACTGCAGCACCTACAACCGCACGGCGACTTCGGCCGGCAGAGATTTCAAAACCAGGTTTTGAAACAGTAGGACATATCCGGGGGCTGATGAGTATTCTGACCATAATTTATTGGCTATGAACAGCAGAGTAAAAGTGCAGATGCTACGCCTGCAGATGACGCAAAAAGATAGAATATTACGGAAATGGGATCTAGATAAACTGAAACAGCTATGAGTTCTTAAGAATTTGAAAGGGAGCGCTAGGCAACGATTGGTTGGGACAGGTGGAAGTCATACAACAGAAGACCAATGGGTAGCTTTGGGAGATGAAATGGTGAAGATAGCAGAGGATCAAATAGGGAAAAAGACAAGGCCTCGTACAAATCCTTGGATAACAGACAGGATATTAATTTTAACTGACGAAAGAACGAAATAAAAAATGTAGCAAATGAAGCAGGAAACAGGGAATAAAGACATTTAAAGATGGAAACGGACAGGAAATGCAAAATTCGGTAAGCACGAATGGCTGGACGAAAATTGCAAGGATGTAGAATCATGCATGGCTAGAGGAAAGATAGACGGAGTCTATAGGAAAATTAAAGAGACCTGTGGAGGAAAGAAAAGCATGTGTGCGAATACTGTCACGCCACTACTAAAGAAGGAATGAGATGCTGGAAAAATAGTTGAAAAGGCTATACAACGGTCTAAACAAGGATTGGGATGCTACAAGCTAGAAAAATAGTTGAAGAGACTATACAACGGAGATGTACTCAGATCCGATATTGTATGAAAGGAACGGGACATATATGAAGACCAGATGGGAGACATGTAACTGCGAGAGAATTTTGACAGCACCCCCTGGAGTAGACGACAATCCCTCATAATTGCTGAGGATTCTTGAGAGAGTCAGCCATGACGAAACTTACACTTGATGCGCAAATTATGTGAGACAGGCAAAATGCCCCATACTTCAAGAAGAATGTCGGCGGGTGCTGACACGTGTGGTATCACCGAACTGTAACTTCGTCGGGGAAGGTCAGTTTTAATTGCAGATGAATTTAAGAACACACAAAGCAATGCTGACTCTAGAACTTATCTTAGAAGATAAGTTAAAGAAAGGCGTCTGTAAATTTAGAGAAAGCTTTTTGACTAGTATACACTGTGGTTTCTGGTTGTAGTAGGGTAACATAAGGGTAGCGGAAAGGCCGTACAACTTGTAAATAAACCAGACTGCAATTATAAAAGTCGAAAGATATGAAAGCGATGCAGTAATTAAGAAAACCAGCGGCTCTAGGCGCTACAGTCGGGAACTGCGCGACCGCTACGGTCGCAGGTTCGAATGCTGCCTCGGGCATGGATGTGTGTGATGTCCTTAGGTTAGTTAGGTTTAAGTAGCTCTAAGTTCTAGGGGACTGATGACCTCAGAAGTTAAGTCCCATAGTGCTCAGAGCCATTTGAACCAATTAAGAAAAGAGTAAGACAGGGTTGTTGTCTATCCAGAAGTTACTCCATCTGTACGTTGAGCAAGCTGTGAAGGAACTGACGGAGGCACTTGGATAGAAACTTTCAGGTTAGCTGCTGACATAATTCTGTCAGTGAGTGCACAGGACTTGGAAGATTAGTTGAACGGAATGGAAAGGGTCTTGGAAAAATGTTATAAGACAAACAGCAAAAAAAGTAAAACAAGGTTATGGAATGTCGTCGAATTAAAATAGGTGACTCTGAGTAAATTATATTAGGAAATGATACAGAAGATGGAGGTTAGATGGAGTAATTAATGTGGAGGCCATGAGCCAAACTAGGGAGAAACGGGAATTATAGGACAACCTGACTGAAAGAGGATGTAGGTGGATAGGACACTTCCTGAGGCATCAAGGAATCGTCAGTTTGGTAACGAAGTGTGCGGGACAAAAAAATGCAGATGGAGAGCAAGACACGAATACAGTAAGCACATTCAAATGGGAGTATATCGCAATAGTTATTCAGCGATGAAGAGGCCTGCATAGCGAGAACGAGGCAGGAGGGATGCATCAAACTAGTCTGCTGAGGGAAAACCACAACAACGATCAGTTATGAAAATTAAATGCAGTAATAAAGTCGTATGTTGTGAATGGTCCCGAAAAGGTCACCCAGCCACCTAATTGGAAAGGATTTCCCTATCCTTCACGCACGCATGAGCTTTTTTCTGTGTGAAGTATGAGAGCTTTGCATGTAAGTGTATCCGTTGAGTGTAGTTGACTGTAGTTTGAGTGTGTGTGTGAGTGTGTGTGTGTGTGTGAGTGTGTGGGTGGGTGGGTGTGTGGGTGGGTGGGTGGATGGATGGGTGGATGCGAGTGTGTGTGCGTAGCGTTGTGTCTACATCTACATATACATCCATACTCCGCAAGCCACCTGACGGTGTGTGGCGGAGGGTACCTTCAGTACCTCTACCGGTTCTCTCTTCTATTCCAGTCTCGTATTGTTCGTGGAAAGAAAGATTGTCGGTATACCTCTGTGTGGGCTCTAATCTCTCTGATATTATTCTCATAGCCTCTTCGCGAGATATACGTAGGAGTGAGCATTATACTGCTTGACTCTTCGATGAAGGTATGTTCTCGAAACAACAAAAGCCCGTACCGCGCTACTGAACGTCTCTCTTGCAGAGTCTTCCACTGGAGTTTACATATCATCTCCATAACGCTTTCGCAACTACTAATAGATCCTGTAACGAAGCGCGCTGCTCGCCGTTGGATCTTCTCTGTCTCTTCTATCAACCCTATCTGGTACGTATCCCACACCGGTAAGCAGTATTCAAGCAGTGGCCGAACAAGTGTACTGTAACCTACTTCCTTTGTTTTCGGACTGCTTTTCCTTAAGATTCTTCCAATGAATCTCAGTCTGGCATCTGCTTTACCGACGATTAATTTTATACCGTCATTCCATTTTAAATCACTCCTGTCATGTCGGCTTGGTGATTATAAGAGAAGGGAAAAGATGAAACCCTGTTTGGGCACTTAGCCTACTCCTGTCGAATAGCACCAAGTGCGCCATCGTGCTTAATGTCCCCATCCGACGGACGAATCGCAGTCATCCGTGACGCAAGCCCTCACTTCATGAGACGATATGAAGAGATTTGTAACTGAGACCAGGACACTGGCTCAAAGACCTAAGATCAGGGACTTAACGCCATCACCACTCTCGACCCCTCTGGTGTAAAGACAAATGGAAAAGTGTCTACAGCATAAGGCGTACCCAAACGATCACCTAACCAAGTAATGGCCACACCCGAAGGTGCTTACTTCGGTGATCTCACGGTTACCGCTGTATCCACCTCTGCGTGACCGTTGACATCACGGTAACAATTTGGAGGATGCTCGCGGGGTAAAGAGGGGAGGGAGGTCGCAAATTCAGAGTTTGTCCCACGGGCCAGTTGCTGCAACTGCGACACTGTTTGTGGTTGGACGATTTGAAATAATGGATATGTGAGTGTCAGTGTGCGATTGGCCCCCCCTCGGAGGTTCGAGTCCTCCCTCGGGCATGGGTGTGTGTGTTGTCCTTAGCGTAAGTTAGTTTAAGTTGCGCTACTGGCCATTAGAATTGCTACACCAAGAAGATGACGTGCTACAGACGCGAAATTAACGGACAGGAAGAAGATGCTGTGATATGCAAATGATTAGCTTCTCAGAGCATTCGCACAAGGTTGGTGGCGACGCCTACAACGTGTTGACATGAGGAAAGTTTCCAACCGATTTCCAGCAGTTGACCGGCGTTGCCTGCTGGAACGTTTTTGTGATGCCTCGTGTAAGGAGGAGAACGCCTACAACGTGTTGACATGGGGAAAGTTTCCAACCGATTTCCAGCAGTTGACCGGCGTTGCCTGCTGGAACGTTTTTGTGATGCCTCGTGTAAGGAGGAGAAATGCGTACCATCACGTTTCCGATTTTGATGAAGGTCGGGTTGTAGCCTATCGCGTTTGCGGTTTATCGTATCGCGACATTGCTGCTCGCGTTGATCGAGATCCAATGACTGTTAGCAGAATATGTAATCGGTGGGTTCAGGAGGGTAATACGGAACGCCGCGCTGGATCCCAACGGCCTCGTATCACTTGCAGTCGAGATGACAGGCATCTTATCCGCATGGCTGTAACTGATCGTGCAGCCACGTCTCGATCCCTGAGTCAACATATGGAGACGTTTGCAAGACAACAACCATTGCATGGGGGCTTATTTCTATGGAATGCAAATAATTTTAATTTTTGCTTTAGTAGCTGTCTGTCCGTTTACGAAGTCTCGTAACGGTTGGCCCTGACTAGTATTATTACGCTATCTGACTGCATAGAACAACAACAAGGAATGAAATGGAAATTTTCATTAACACAATTAATTAATTAATTAATTAAGTCCCCAGCAACTATAAAACCTACGAAACCAAAGCACAAGTATCACTGTTCTGTGTGTGGGAGTGTGACTCAACGTACACATCTGGCACGGTTCTTCTTCAAAAGACAAGAATTTCAAATACCATTTATACTGAATTAATTAAAGAAAATACAAATACCATAATTACTCAAGAGAACCACAATTACACTCTAATCCAAGAACACAAGCCAGATGCTTTGTTGACTGAACCTGTAATGACACATTATTTAAAACATGGAAATAATGAAAAATAAATCAAGTTTCGTTACCTTCATATATTGACCAAAATCACTCTCATAATTACAATATATCTCCACACCGACTCGCTATTACCACATCTCAACAAGAACCTTTCAGCATCACATCTCAGCAAGCACTCCCTACTAGCACATCTGAACACGAACTGACTACCACGAGTCCTCGACAAGCACTGCCCACTACGACATCTCAATAATCACTTCCCGTGGAGGCGGCGGAACAATGCTCTCTAGCGATCTCTGTCGCTGTGGCTCAGTGTAGCCACCTTTCATATGCCCTTCCTCCACGGCTAGAATTTGATGGTATTTTTGCCAGCATTGGTGGTGAAAATACCACCAAATTCGTCAAAAAAATATAGACAAAAATAAAAGATAATATTAATACGTAAATATCATATAACTAGATAAAATTTTGGCTTAGCACTGACCTTTCAATAACCTATTATATAGAATACAGTAAGCAATACAAATTCTTTCATACATGTGACTTTACATAATAGTTTACACAAGTATTATGTGGTTAAACAATTCAATCAATAGCGTCAGCAATGACGAATATGTGCAGGTAAGAGTCTCATAGCTTTCCACAAACAGTAATACACAAAAAATCAGTTTATACAAATATTCACATAAACGTTTTCCATAGCCCAAGAATAAGCAGTTGACAGTTCCAGCAGTGGCACCCAGAAATGGTCAACAGGTGCAAATACCAATAAGTAACATTTTTTCAATAGAAGCAGTCCATCAGTGGCACCCGCAATGTTGAGCAGGTGCAGACACCAACAAGTAACACCATTTCAGTAGAAGCAGTCCATTAGTGGCACCAGAAATGTTGATCAGGTGCACACAGAAACAGGTGACTTCATTTCAGTAGAAGCAATCCATCAGTGGCACCCAGCAATGTTGAGTAGGTGCAGACACCAACAAGTAACACCATTTCAGTAGAAGCAGTCCATTAGTGGCACCAGCAATGTTGATCAGGTGCACACAGCAACAGGTGACTTCATTTCAGTGGAAGCAATCCATCAGTGGCACCCAGCAATGTTGAGCAGGTGCAGACAGCAACAAGTAACACCATTTCAGTAGAAGCAGTCCATTAGTGGCACCAGCAATGTTGATCAGGTGCACACAGCAACAAGTCACATTTCTCAGCAGAAGCAGTTCCATAAAATTCACTAGCACTGATCACACTGTTCATCAGAGTTTATAAGCAGAAATTAAACATGTCCTAGTGGCACCAATCATGTAGAAAAGGTACAAGTAACAGTCCATAATTTTTTACAATCACTGATCACACAGTTCATCAGCAGAAATTAAACATGTCCTTGTGGCACCAATCATGTAGAAAAGGTGCAAGTAACAGTCCATTCTATTCACCATAACTACTGAGACAGTTCAGTCATGAACAATAGTTTGAATGCACATACAATTTCTTTAACAAAATATAATCAATGCTCTTACACTAAACATACAAATCATAATAAACACACAAATGATATCAGTTAATTGTCACATTAACTATTACAGTACACAATAACAGTTAACCTATAATATTTATGGGTGTCAGTGCAAGCCACAACAAACAAGTGAAATAATATTTAGGAGATAGGTTGGGATCACTTCTCTGGGATTATAAAAGGAAAACACACAAAACACACTCACTCATCTTTCATCCACATTAGTGCTACTGTGTAATTGAATAGTGTTAACTGTGTAAATGCAATTCTGTCAAAATTTTATGTTCATCATGTGTATCAAGTAGTAGTGGCAGCAATGTGTAACAGTCAATAATAGTTAAGTCAACGTCATAGTCATCATGTCAAGACCAATGTTTGCCAAGCCAGATCAAAATGTACGGTTGCTGAACAACTGTCAGTGAGCCAAGATATGCACATGCTTCCTCTCTCAAAAAAAAGTATATACTGCTTAGTGATTTAACAAGTGTGTGTATAGACAATCTTCCTTCCACTTTAGTGTTCTAGTCTGCCATCTTCATCCTCCTTGTTCCATATAAACCAACAAAACAATATGCTCCTCATTTACTTTACCTCTTATCCACCAAAACTCCGATAATCATCAACTTCACCTAATCTCAATACCTCAATAATACGTCGATACATATAAACCTCAGCACCAATATCATTTCACTTCCATAACAACTCTTTCCTCTAGTCAGTCTCCTCGAACAAGTACAGACAAAATCCTAGTGCAACTTCAATTCATCATCCCATACAATCCGAAGACACAGTGTCCACACACAACCTCTATGTAATCAATCTGACCCAAATTTTCTACTCATTATAAATTATAAGATACATTTTGGTTCCTTGTCCATCATTAAATAAAAGAAATGCATACATGACCTCTAACAGACTTAAGTTCGAATAACTCTCAGTAATTAAGTACGATTACGGAGTGTGAATGATCATAATATTTCACAGTGTGTACACCACTTCAAGAATCATAGCAGAAGCAAACATGTGGAGTATTTTTTGTGTCAAGTGTCACTTCCTATTTCAATTGCTCACGAAAATGCAGTGTAATACTGTCAATGGTCTAAACCTAGTTTTGGTATGTCATGTCGTTAGCTTCCTTCCTATTAGCATAAATTTATACAGATTCCATACAACCTCCAGCTCATGTGACTTCTATGAAGTTTCTTGTACTAATGTCGTTCGTTGGATTATAGCAGTTCTTTTTCCTATCTTAAAATATAAGGCACTAAGCGTAAGCAAAACATGCAATAGCGAGTAAATATACCAGTAGAGAACAGAATGTCAACAAGTGGATGCAGCACAATCCCTATAACGAGGCTCTGCCAAGCGAAAAATCTATAATTAATACCACAGTGTAACCTAAACTCTATGTTCGTACACAGTATATCAGCATTTCTATATACTAAATTGAAGAGTAGTTATGACAACAAAACAGAAACGTGTAAATATGCAATCCATACGCACAGCAGCAAACATGCCTTACACAATTAACAGGTCATTAGCATCACATCGACATAAGCAAATAAATGTTCATATGTAATCTTAATAAGTACCCATGAAGGCGCAAGCAGATAAATCACAAAGTATAACTTACATATCTAACCACATCAGCACAATTAATCAGGTGACAATTATAATTTAAATAAATAAGCACAGCAGGCACATAATAAAAAAATATGACATCAATGAAAAAGCAGTGCAGCCAAGCGATGCATAATATATACAAATAATAACACTGTTCATTAATCAATAATTGTCAAAATCAGTAAATGTACACAAGCACGTCGCTTCACAAGTAAATTCATAGAACATGAAATTTAGCACAAAGTATGAGTCACGTAATCGCGAGCAGCAAATTACGTCTAAAGTACGTACCTACGTGAAATTATGTTACCTGAAAAATAAACTCAATTAATAGTTACCCTTTTTAGTTTATTACCTTTTTTTTTTTCGAAATTACATTCTTCCTGAAATTTTCTCCAAAGCAAGTCGTCTTAACGTCGGACACGCACAGAATTTACCTGAAGGTCTTAAATATTTTATCCTGAAAAATACTGAACGTTAATAACATAATTTATGAAGTCATCATAGCTTTATACAGAATTTATTCGGAGAAATTAGACTGTGTATTTGTTTACGTCTGTCAGTGCATTCGCACTGAGCGCTCGATCAGCTGTAGGCGCGTGACGTAGGAAGCGATTGTTTGCGGTCAACGACTGCTTTGTGCGGCGCGCAGACTTCAGTGTTGCTTTGAGTATCTGCCGCCGCCGGAACACGGCGCGGTATCCTTGTACTCTCCGCATGTTTACATGTAGCTGTTAGTTTCTCTAAAGTATGTCATTCCACAAAAAAATTTACGTTCGATATATGATGTATTCCCTTAGAGCGCCGAGATTTAAGAGTTTCTACTTCAAGAGTGTTATCATGTATAATTTTGCGAATTCTGTATGGACCGTTATAAAGCAGAAAAAATTTGCGACACAAGCCTTTCCTTTATGAGACAAACGATGAGACTTAATTAACACCTTCTGACCAACTGACAAGATTTTTAAACGACCAGGACGTTTAGCTGATTTCTCTCTTCTAGCAGCCGCAGATGCAATATTTTGTAGAGCCAGGTTGACAACTTCAGAATGCCGCAGTTTCCGTGAAGGCGGAAAAGGAACGATTTCAGAAATGCGATTTGTTGGTACTTTATTTTTTAATATCAATAGAGGCGGTAAAGAAGTTGAATCATTAGGGAGTTCATTCAGAATATTTTGAAAAATATGAAGATACTGATCCCACGTTCTGTGATAAAGACGGCACAATTTATTGATTTCCTTCATCCATCTCTCTGAAGGATTAGATTGAGGGTGAAAAAGTGAAATGAAAATTGGTTTAATTTTACGACGCCTTAGAGTACGAAGCCAAATTTTAGAGCGAAACTGTGATCCATTATCTGATATAACCTTATCAACATGACCAACTTCTTTAAGAAAATGTTTGATGAAAGCGTTAGATATTGAACGAGCTGTTGCTTTGCGTAAAGGTGTAAAACACACATATTTTGATGTCAACTCCACTGCTACGAAAATGTACGCAAAACCATTAGTAGAACGAACCACTGGACCGAACAAATCGACTGCAGCCATGTCCTTTAATTTCGCTGGAATGATAGGAAACAACGGTGCTCTGTGAGAAATCGTTGGCGGCTTAGCCATTTGACATAATTTGCATTTGGCAAGAACAGATCGAATACGTTTTTCCATATTACTGAAGTAACAATTTTCTCGTAATTTATGAAAGCATTTTCTGGGACCAAAATGCGCATAACTGAAATGTGTGTACCAAATCAATTTATTGACCCACTCATCAGGAATACAAACTAACCAAACAGAGTTGTCGACCGATTTTCGTTTGAAAAGAATATCATTGCGAACTAAATAATACTGTCTGATCGCTACGCTTTCCTTTCTCCTCCACTTCTCCTTAATGTCCTTCCAGATTGGATCCTTATTTTGCTCCTTAGCGATGTCCTGGAGCGAAGACGAAATAAAGTTCTCAAACGCAACACCTTGAATGTACATCAAACAATAATGGTTTTCTTTGCAGTCCTCTTCAGCACTTTGTTTCAAACCCATAGGTGCACGTGATAAAGCATCAGCAACAATATTTGAAGATCCCTGTATGTAAACAATACTAAAATCAAATTCCTGTAGGTACAGCGCCCATCGTGACAATCTTCCATGAGTTAATTTTGTCGACATAAGAAATTCCAGAGCTCGATGATCGGTGTAAACCTTAGTATGTCTGCCAAACAAAAATGTGCGAAATTTTGTGAAAGCCCAAACAACAGCCAAAGCTTCAAGTTCCGTAATCGAATAATTCTTTTCGGATTTAGAGAGAACACGACTTCCAAATGCAATAGTCTTCTGTACTACAACGCCGTTTTCTTCTATCTCTTGAAATAAATGTGCACCTAGGCCTTTGTATGATGAGTCCGTCGCCAAACAAAAATCTTTAGATAGATCCGGATGTGAAAGAAGTGGAGCAGCAACTAAAGCATCACGAAGATGTTCAAATTCTGACTGAGCTTCCTCATCCCAACACCAATTAGAATTTTTTCCAGATAGTTCACATAAACGAGGTGTGGCCAAATTGTCCAATCTAACAAAGCGTCTAAGAAAATTACAGACACCCAGGAAACTACGAACATCACGTTTTGTGGTAGGAACAGCATAATTACGAATAGCATCTAGTTTCTCTGGATCGGGAAGAATACCTTCTGTAGAAATAATGTGACCGAGAAATTTCACCTGAGAACGACCAAATTCTGATTTTTCCAAGTTCACTGTCATGCCAACTCGTGCAAAAATACGTAATAATGAATCCAAAATTTTGTTGTGCTCACTCCAAGAACGTTTAGCAATAAGAATGTCGTCAACATAAGAAGTAATATTGTCACGAAGATAAACAGGTAAAATTTCGTTTAAATTACGAATGAATGCTGCAGAAGATACAGTAAGTCCAAACGGCAATTTCCAAAGTCACTTTTGGGTAAAACAGTCAATCCGGTTATTGTTTACTTACTGTCTAGATAGATGGATAGTAGAGGAATTGTTTTTATAGATGCAAAGAATAGTGAAAGAGTAGGCAGCGGTGCAGAAAACTAAAAGGGAAATAGCACCACTACAGCTCGGGGCCCTATGCTCGCTACGGCACATATTCACTTAGAGTAGTGAATCCCCTGAGGACTTTTAATAACTGCACATAAATTTCAGTTTGTGACTTAGTGGCAAATTCGGCGGAAGTGCGTACGTAAATTGATCCAACCATGCACATGGATGTATGTCATTCTTAGAATTGCGGAAGATCTTAAATTTCCGAACAGTCAAAAAGTGTTTATAGTCAAAGTTTTCGCCTCGCGGCGACAAAGACCTACCGCGTCTGTCCCAGTCCCAATGTTGATTATTGTCAAGTTCGCGCGCCTGGCGCTCTCTTGTTGCATCACGTAAATGAAACAAATTATTTTCTTCAAACCCTTCTGCTATCTGTGATACTAAAATTCGTCTGCTGTCTTTTCCTACGATTTCGCTTTTAATATATTTGTCTTGCTTTTGTAATGCCTCAAATTCCCTTTTCACGCGTTCATTAAATTTTCCCGGATTTTCAACATGCTTGTTTATGTTCTGGTACTCTTCAGTTTCCGCAAATGGCAATGGTGCTGTATCATCTGAATCTCTATCCCCATTTAAACCAAGACCTGTCAATTTATCCGAAATCTCCTCATCTCTCTCCAACAAGTCTACGTCTTCCGTAAGTGCTGCAACTCGGGTTTCGGTATTGTCACATTCAGTAGTTGACTGTTCACACTGTTGCGTTAAGTTATTTATTCTGTCATTTGGTACGGATTCCTCGATTCTCTCAAATATCTCTTCCTTATCGTGTGCACGTTGTAAATTTAACTCTGAAAATTTTTGTACTATCACGCGATCTCTTTCTTCCTGTTCTCTATCCTGTTCCCTTTGTCTAATCTCTACTGCAACTAATCTACTATTGTGAGTATTCAAAATTGGTTGTACTTCTTCTCTGATTTCTCTCTTTAATTCATCTTTCATATTTTTAAAACAAGTCCCTATTCGTGAATCTAACCGTGTTTCCATTGTTTCCATCTGTGTTTTTAATTCAGATCTAAACTGTGTTTCCATTGTTCCCATATCATTTTTTAATTCAGATCCCAAAGTTCCCATCCGTGTTTCCATTCGTGTTTCCATTGTTCCCATCTGTGTTTTTAATTCAGATCCCAAATTTAATATTATACCCATCAACTGCTCCATTTGATCTGGTTCGAAATTCTTTTCGCCCCTATCATTTCTCGCAAAACCAGTTTCCTTCGTCATAGCTGTATAGCCATCTGTGTTCGATACTATTCCAGAATCTTCTGTCGTTAGTCTCGAATTCTGAAAATTTTCTAATTGTGAAAAGTTTTGAATTGGTTCCGGACTATTTTCCCGACTTATTACATTGTTTTCCACTTCATTATTCAACATACTGTTCTCTTGTGTTGGCGAGTTCGCCATGTCAACAATTTCATCATTCTCACTATTCATCATTTTTGCCTTTTTCATTGATCGCGTAATCATTTACAAAACAAACAAAACTCGTCACTGTACGAAAATTACACACAATGACTCTTTATCATCAACAATACCATTCACTCGAAATGTTTCCCTCAAACACGATTAACGAACAATTGAAATAATTGCACTAAATCGTCAAACGCGTATACAAGACAACAAATCAAATTCAGAGAAAAAATACCATTACAAGAATGACAATTACCAAATCTACACATGCAAAACAGACTATAATTACTAAACTACAAGTTACTACAACAATGCTACTGTCTACTATTTTTACAATCAGAGGATTCCAAGGGACGATCCGAAGCAGTGGTCGCCACGTGCATGGGGGCTTAGTTCTATGAAATGCAAATAATTTTAATTTTTTTTGATTTAGTAGTTTGTCCGATTACGAAGTCTCGTAACGGTTGGCCCTGACTAGTATTATTACGCTATCTGACTGCATAGAACAACAACAAGGAATGAAATGGAAATTTTCATTAACACAATTAATTAATTAATTAATTAAGTCCCCAGCAACTATAAAACCTACGAAACCAAAGCACAAGTATCACTGTTCTGTGTGTGGGAGTGTGACTCAACGTACACATCTGGCACGGTTCTTCTTCAAAAGACAAGAATTTCAAATACCATTTATACTGAATTAATTAAAGAAAATACAAATACCATAATTACTCAAGAGAACCACAATTACACTCTAATCCAAGAACACAAGCCAGATGCTTTGTTGACTGAACCTGTAATGACACATTATTTAAAACATGGAAATAATGAAAAATAAATCAAGTTTCGTTACCTTCATATATTGACCAAAATCACTCTCATAATTACAATATATCTCCACACCGACTCGCTATTACCACATCTCAACAAGAACCTTTCAGCATCACATCTCAGCAAGCACTCCCTACTAGCACATCTGAACACGAACTGACTACCACGAGTCCTCGACAAGCACTGCCCACTACGACATCTCAATAATCACTTCCCGTGGAGGCGGCGGAACAATGCTCTCTAGCGATCTCTGTCGCTGTGGCTCAGTGTAGCCACCTTTCACCATCTGCACGAACAGTTCGACGACGTTTGCAGCAGCATGGACTATCAGCTCGGAGATCATGGCTGCGGTTACCCTTGACGCTCCATCACAAACAGGAGCGCCCGCGATGGTGTACTTAACGACGAACCTGGGTGCACGAATGGCAAAACGTCATTTTTTCGGATGAATCCAGGTTTTGTTTACAGCATCATGATCGTCGCATCCGTGTTTGGAGACATCGTGGTGAACGCACATTGGAAGCGTGTATTCGTCATCGCCGTACTGGCGTATCACCCGGAGTGATGGTATGGGGTGCCATTGGTTACACGTCTCGGTCACCTCTTGTTCGCATTGACGACACTTTGAACAGTGGACGTTACATTTCAGATGTGTTACGAGCCGTGGCTCTACCCTTCATTCGATTCCTGCGAAACACTACATTTCAGCAGGAGAATGCACGACTGCATGTTGCAGGTCCTGTACGGGCCTTTCTGGATACAGAAAATGTCCGACTGCTGCCCTGGCCAGCAAATTCTTCAGATCTCTCACCAATTGAAAACGTCTGGTCAATGGTGGCCGAGCAACTGGCTCGTCACAATACGCCAGTCACTACTCTTGATGAACTGTGGTATCGTGTTGAAGCTGCATGGGCAGCTGTACCTGTACACGCCATCCAAGCTCTGTTTGACTCAATGCCCAGGCGTATCAAGGCCGTCATTACGGCCAGAGTTGGTTGTTCTGGGTACTGATTTCTCAGGATCTATTCACCCAAATTGCGTGAAAATGTAATCACATGTCAGTTCTAGTATAATATATTTGTCCAATGAATACCAGTTTATCATCTGCATTTCTTCGTGGTGTAGCAATTTTAATGGCCAGTAGTGTAGATTAAGTAGTGTGTAAGTCTAGGGACCGAGGATTTCAGCAGTTTTGTCCCGTAGGAACTTATCACAAAATTCGAAAATTTTTTGTGCAATAGGTCCTTTACGAAGAGTCCAATGTAATCGTTTTGCTGGAGGTCTTGATGTGATGGAATCGAGAGAAAGTCCACCGCAGTTCCGCAACGCTGCCGCTCAGGGCGACGTCCGCAGACAGTTGTGCAGTGGGAGCGTCAGAGGCTGACCGCGGGGCAGGAGAGGCGGCTTGCAGGCTGAGCGTGTCGTAAGCCTGGCGGACGCTGTGGCCACCGACCTGTCGCCGTCCCTCTGCTGTCCACGTCCATTATTCAGCCGGCCGTCCGCGTTGTCACGCCGCCGGAGGCGTGTCACCGGGCCATGAAAAATGCACCGCGTGCCACCGAGGCGGTTCACCCTCTTCAAGTATTCAGAGCCTCACAAACCCATTTCTGAGGGTCTTCTGCACATTTGACAGTTGCCACCATTCCGTTACCAATTATGCCTGGTGATCATAGAATGCACGATTTCGTGGGCGTAACTGCGTTACTGCTGATATTTATTTTATGGGCATGAGGTGCTGTGCCCGGAATAATTCTCTGCCTAACTTTCCGTTCCAATGGTGGAGACTCAGTCTCTAACGACTCAGAAAGCAGTTACAATCTCACACAAGCTCTGCAAGTCGAACTGATTACCTGCAACCACGCAACGGTCGATTATTTACGTCATCAGACCGTGAAAGACCACGGAGTCGCGCCGACGTGCGATATGGAACCTGTAATGAGGAAAGAGTTAGTGCTGTTTGTTGTATTTGCCACTAAGGCGCACAACTTGTCTAATTTCAATCTTTCTTGTTTTCGAAATTAGAATTATATTAATACCGTCAGTTGCGCACGGGCGTTGACATAGATCAACGGGGACAGGTGAAAATGTGTGCCCCGACCGCGACTCGAACCCGGGATCTCCTGCTTACATGGCAGACGCTCTATCCATCTGAGCCACCGAGGGCACAGATGATAGTGCGACTGCAGGGACTATCTCGCGCACGCCTTGCGCGAGACTCATTCTCACATTGTATGTCCACACACTACATTTGTAGTGTCCCACCCCAGAACACTCATTACTCGTGGAAGACATCCTTCCAGGTCCCATAAGAGTTCGGGGAATATGTGTGCATCAGCACAGAAGAAGATAATGGCCGGTATCGCCAGAACTATATACTTATATGGATATGGTATCTGTTCTTTCGGAAATGTCCGAAAGAAAAGACGCCGTATCCATATAAGTATATATTTATTCTTTTCTGTTGTAGTTGGTTTGGTGCTTTTGCATTTCTGTGGCCTCTCTATACATCCTAGCGTAGTAACGATTAATTATTTATTCAACCTGATCTGATTAGGGACATCACGCCCTCTTTTACATCGAGCCAGACTTTCACACATATAGTCTCTTTTTTTACAAGAAATAACAATTTTAATGCGACAAATAGTATCTAAATGATTTGAGTGTCAACACTGACCATGTGAGTAAATAATATATGAACTAATGAAGTTAATGCAGGCAACTCTTTCACTACTGCTACTGCTGCCACTCATACTGATAATAGTAATAACAATACTAATAATTATTATTATAATGACAATAATAACAGTAATGATGGCGGCAGATATAAAAATAAATTATAGGTGTAGAGAACGGATGTTTCTCATACAGCGAGTTCTGCGGAAAGCAAATTTAAGGAGACTGCACCAATTAAGAATACTGGGGAAGGAGGAAGATCTGGTTGAAAAGAAGTATGAACAAGGCTAACGAGTGCGTATGGGCCCAATGATAGTCATTATTGTTGCTTTAGTAGGTGCGTTATTAACTTTCTTCTGAAGCCGGTGATGTTATTCAGTTCTCTAATATAATGGGGGAAGTTATCCTACAGTCGGATTCCTGCTAGTGGCTGTACGACGGAGTGAGAATGGAGTGGGACAGAAAGGATTTTGCTGAAAGTTTGGCCGTACCTTTTTGTAACACCCTGTGTATGAAGATGGTATCTGTTCTTTGGGAGGTAAGGCTCACCGGCCATTTGAACACCTGTGCGGATGGACAAACATTGTTCTGATGGGAACGGGTGTTTCTGCCACGTTGTTCAGACAGGTACGTTAAGGTTCAGGAGAGATTAGATCTTGCTAAAACCATAGTGTCAGAGAAATGAATTTGATTTCTCCCCTTGTCCCAGTGCATGATCTGCTACTGCTAATTTATCCTTATTGCCCTGGTGACAATAGGTTTGTGTTCCTTAAAGCGGATGTTAATGTACAAGTGCAAGGAATTTTATACAGGGTGTTACAAAAAGGTACGGCCAAACTTTCAGGAAACATTCCTCACACACAAAGAAAGAAAATATGTTATGTGGACATGTGTCCGGAAACGCTTACTTTCCATGTTAGAGCTCATTTTATTACTTCTCTTCAAATCACATTAATCATAGAATGGAAACACACAGCAACAGAACGTACCAGCGTGACTTCAAACACTTTGTTACAGGAAATGTTCAAAATGTCCTCCGTTAGCGAGGATACATGCATCCACCCTCCGTCGCGTGGAATCCCTGATGCGCTGATGCAGCCCTGGAGAATGGCATATTGTATCACAGCCGTCCACAATACGAGCACGAAGAGTCTCTACATTTGGTACTGGGGTTGCGTAGACAAGAGCTTTCAAATGCCCCCATAAATGAAAGTCAAGAGGGTTGAGGACAGGAGAGCGTGGAGGCCATGGAATTGGTCCGCCTCTACCAATCCATCGGTCACCGAATCTGTTGTTGGGAAGCGTACGAACAATTCGACTGAAATGTGCAGGAGCTCCATTGTGCATGAACCACATGTTGTGTCGTACTTGTAAAGGCACATGTTCTAGCAGCAAAGGTAGAGTCTCCCGTATGAAATCATGATAACGTGCTCCATTGCGCGTAGGTGGAAGAACTTGGGGCCCAATCAAGACATCACCAACAATGCCTGCCCAAACGTTCACAGAAAATCTGTGTTGATGACGTGATTGCACAACTGAGTGCGGATTCTCATCAGCCCACACATGTTGATTGTGAAAATTTGCAATTTGATCACGTTGGAATGAAGCCTCACCCGTAAAGCGAACATTTGCACTGAAATGAGGATTGACACATTGTTGGATGAACCATTCGCAGAAGTGTACCCGTGAAGGCCAATCAGCTGCTGATAGTGCCTGCACACGCTGTACATGATACGGAAACAACTGGTTCTCCCGTAGCACTCTCCATACAGTGACGTGGTCAACGTTACCTTGTACAGCAGCAACTTCTCTGACGCTGACATTAGGGTTATCGTCAACTGCACGAAGAATTGCCTCGTCCATTGCAGGTGTCCTCGTCGTTCTAGGTCTTCCCCCGGTCGCGAGTCGTAGGCTGGAATGTTCCGTGCTCCATAAGACGCCGATCAATTGCTTCGAACGTCTTCCCGTCGGGACACCTTCGTTCTGGAAATCTGTCTCGATACAAACGTACCGCGCCACGGCTATTGCCCCGTGCTAATCCATACATCAAATGGGCATCTGCCAACTCCGCATTTGTAAACGTTGCACTGACTGCAAAACCACGTTCGTGATGAACAGTAACCTGTTGATGCTACGTACTGATGTGCTGGATGCTAGTACTGTAGAGCAATGAGTCGCATGTCAACACAAGCACCGAAGTCAACATTACCTCCTTCAATTGGGCCAACTGGCGGTGAATCGAGGAAGTACAGTACATACTGACGAACATGTTTTTTGCTCGAGTATCATGTCGTTTTTGGAAACCCAGAATCTACTATGTAGGAATCAACATGGATTCCGGAAACAGCGATCGTGTGAGACCCAACTCGCGTTATTTGTTCATGAGACCCAGAAAATATTAGATACAGGCTCCCAGGTAGATGCTATTTTTCTTGACTTCCGGAAGGCGTTCGATACAGTTCCGCACTGTCGCCTGATAAACAAAGTAAGAGCCTACGGAATATCAGACCAGCTGTGTGGCTGGATTGAAGATTTTTTAGGAAACAGAACACAGCATGTTGTTATCAATGGAGAGACGTCTACAGACGTTAAGGTAACCTCTGGCGTGCCACAGGGGAGTGTTATGGGACCATTGCTTTTCACAATATATATAAATGACCTAGTAGATAGTGTCGGAAGTTCCATGCGACTTTTCGCGGATGATGCTGTAGTATACAGAGAAGTTGCAGCATTAGAAAATTGTAGCGAAATGCAGGTAGATCTGCAGCGGATAGGCACTTGGTGCAGGGAGTGGCAACTGTCCCTTAACATAGACAAATGTAATGTATTGCGAATACATAGAAAGAAGGATCCTTTATTGTATGATTATATGATAGCGGAACAAACACTGGTAGCAGTTACTTCTGTAAAATATCTGGGAGTATGCGTGCGGAACGATTTGAAGTGGAATGATCATATAAAATTAATTGTTGGTAAGGCGGGTACCAGGTTGAGATTCATTGGGAGAGTGCTTAGAAAATGTAGTCCATCAACAAAGGAGGTGGCTTACAAAACACTCGTTCGACCTATACTTGAGTATTGCTCATCAGTGTGGGATCCGTACCAGATCGGGTTGACGGAGGAGATAGAGAAGATCCAAAGAAGAGCGGCGCGTTTCGTCACAGGGTTATTTGGTAAGCGTGATAGCGTTACGGAGATGTTTAGCAAACTCAAGTGGCAGACTCTGGAAGAGAGGCGCACTGCATCGCGGTGTAGCTTGCTCGCCAGGTTTCGAGAGGGTGCGTTTCTGGATGAGGTATCGAGTATATTGCTTCCCCCTACTTATACCTCCCGAGGAGATCACGAATGTAAAATTAGAGAGATTAGAGCGCGCACGGAGGCTTTCAGACAGTCGTTCTTCCCGCGAACCATACGCGACTGGAACAGGAAAGGGAGGTAATGACAGTGGCACGTAAAGTGCCCTCCGCCACACACCGTTGGGTGGCTTGCGGAGTATGAATGTAGATGTAGATGTAGTAGAACTGAAATGAGCTCTAACATGGAAATCAAGCGTTTCCGGACACATGTCTACATAACATCTTTTCTTTATTTGTGTGTGAGGAATGTTTCCTGAAAGTTTGGCCGTACCTTTTTGTAACACCCTGTATACTCCTGCTGTGACGAGCGGTGGACGTCGATCGTTTGCAGTGGTCGAATATTCGCGTACCTTGCTTGTTGGTTTAGACACTGTAACAATGCCATGTTTTCTGGCCACTCTGCTGATGCGACCTTTCCTCTACTCTTGTTCTCTAACTTTTTGTACTATCACAAATATTCCACCCCCTGGGTCGCTATGGGGCGCCATCACTGCATACGCAAATCAGCGGCCCGTTATTTACGTGAATTACGTTACCTGTGCGTAGACATATAATGCGACACACCCCCACAAACGTACCAACAAACTGCCGGATCCCTGATATGCAGAATCAGTGAGGTATTTCGTTTCAAAGACGGACAAACAAGCTGTTAAGCAGGTGGTATAATGTTTTGGCTCATCAGTGTATTAACTCAGGAAATTTGTAATCGACGATCCATCTAAGTTTGAGAGTAACAGAGACATTCACACGTCTAACACTAGAAGGAAAGATGATGTGCATTTCACATTAATGGATAGAACTATGGCACAGAAAAGGGTGAAATAAGCACCTATAAAGCACTCTGACGATCTACTCATGGAACTGAAGTGTCTGACAGATAGCATAGGTGTTTTCAAATGTAGATTAAAGATGTTTCTCCTTAACAAGTCCTTCTATACGATAGAGGGGTTCTTGTGTTGAAAGAATTAGTGATTTTTTTTTAAAAAAAGATCTGTATGTGGCCAACATGTAGCGATATAAATATTTTTCGATCCCGTTTTTTTGGAGATATGTATTATCTGTTAGTTCAGTTGACAAGTTCCACATAATAACATTTATCGTGCATATCATCTAACTGCATCTGTGTACCTTCTCGACACTAGACTCACAATCACTTTGAAAACGGGTTTGATGACTCAATTCGAATGTCGGGTTTAAAAAAATAAAATTGCGACTGGTAATGTAATATGTTTCTGAGTAATTAACAATGTTTACGATACCCAAACCCATCATGTTCACCACGCTGGGCAAAATATTAACTAACGTCCCGCTACCTGTACCAGCACCACAGTTTCGGGATTTGGCTACAGAGCTTCTGTAGTATTGGTTTGACTTAAGTTGTTTGCTTGTATAAATTATATTATACAAGATCCGCTAAAAAGTACGTAGCTGAGAATACAGGTGCTGACAGATGTGAAAATTACCGAACAGTCAGTTTAATATGCTACGGTTGCAAAATACTAACACGAATTCTTTACACACGATTGGAAAAACTGATAGAAGCCGATCTCGGGGAAGATCTGTTTGGATTCCGTAGAAATGTTGGAACACGTGAGGCAATACTGACCCTACGACTTGTCTTAGAAGAAAGATCAAGGAAAGGCAAACCTACGTTTCTAGCATTTGTAGACTTAGAGAAAGCTTTTGACAATGTCGACTGGAATACTCTTTTTCAAATTCTGAGGGCGACAGGGGTAAAATACAAGGAGCGAAAGGCTGTTTTCAATTTGTACAGAAACCAGATGGCAATTATAAGGGTCGAGGAGCACGAAAGGGAAGCAGTGGTTGAGGAGGGAGTGAGACAGGGCTGTAGTCTGTGTATTGAGCAAGCAGTAAAGGAAACAAAAAGTATGGAGTAGGAATTAAACTTCAGGGAGAAGAAATAAAAGTCTTGAGATTTACCGCTGACACTGTAATTCTGTCAGAGACAGCTAAGAACTTGGAAGAACAGCTGAACGGAATGGACAGAGTCTTGAAAGGAGGATATAAGATGAACATCAACAAAAGCAAAACGACGATAATTGAATGCAGTCAAATTAAATCACGTGATGCTGAGAGAATTAGATTAGGAAATGAGACACTAAAGGTAGTAGAAGAGTTTTGCTATATGGGCAGAAAATAACTGATGATGGTCGAATCATAAAGGATATAAAATGTAGACTGGCGATGGCAAGAAAAGCGGTTTCTGAAGAAGAGAAATTTTTTAACATCGAGTATAGATTTAAGTGTCAAGAAGTCTTTTCTGAAAGTATTTGTAGGGAGTGTAGCCATGTATGGAAGTGAAACATGGACGATAAACAGTGTAGACATAAAGAGAACAGAAGCTTTTGAAATTTGGTGCTATAGAAGAATGCTGAAGATTAGGTGGGTAGATCACGTAATTAATAAGGATGTACTGAGTAGAATTGGGGAGAAGAGGAATTTGTGACACAGCTCACCTAGGAGCAAAGACACGTTCTGAGGCATCAAGGGATCACCAGTTTAGTGTTGGAGAAAAGAGTGGAGAATAAAAATCGTAGGGGGAGACCAAGAGATGAATACACTAATCATATTCAGATGTATGTATGTTGCAGTAGTTACTCGGAGATGAAGAGGCTTGCTCGGGATAGAGTGGCATGGAGAGCTGCATCAAACCAGTCTTTGGACTGAAGACCGCAACTCAACAACTCAAGTTAAAAAAAGAATCGATCAACACAGTGCTAGTGGACGAACTTACTATAGCCGTGCACCTGCGCTCCACCTGTGGGGTGGCGGATAAAAATTGTATATTTCCTTTGTTAATTTTAGTTTTTGAACATTTAAAAATTTGGTAGTGTTTTGCGGTTTTTGGGTACCACAGCCTTTAACAAGAGCCTGAAAACTATCTGTGCGAATGGCCAGAAAGCCACGGAGAACACACTATTTCCAGTACTCAGTCTACAGGCCCACATTTCATCTTGCCGAAACTGAAATAAAATGTTCCAACTCTCTTTTAGACTAATGCAGAGGAGTCAGGAACCACGATGATAATTGAAAGTTTAATGTCGTTTAACTGAGCAGTATACTCTGACAGAATTTCACATGCACAAGTATGTTTTGAAAATCATTAAAGCTTGTCCTGTCGTGATCGTCTCTCGACGCAGTTCAGAACGATATCTTCTCTTTGTTCCTAACTATGTAAAGTTAACTGATCGCCTTAAAAGTGGAAAATAATCGCAGACGTTAGCCACGCAAATTTCTCTGTTATAGTAGGCGACACGAAAGAAATCTCCGAAAACGAGACATGGGCTTTCCAGTTAAATTATTAATCTAAGCAAGTTCAATAAGTTTGTTTATGAATAACTCCTCTACTACTAGTCACGATATTCTTTATTTTATTTTTCGCACGACGCGTTTCGGGAAATAATTCCAATTTTCAAGTGCGGTTTTTTGTCTTTGTTATGCAATTTCTATGTGATGTCGATGTGCGAGAGTCTGCTTCATTTCGTTGACTTTAAGTTTCCTTAAGGTCCCTTTGTGCAGAGTCCCACACGCACTAAACATCAAACACAACTTAAAACCGGCCTTTATATTCTCGCGGCGCGAACAACTAAGGAAACACTTGCTCTATACTTATTTCTAGGGTCGGCAGCAGTGCTTATACAGCACAAAATTATGTATGTCGTTATTAGTTGAACACCTACAACGATCCCAAGTTCTCTTCTCTATGTAAATCTATTCTCTGTTTTTATCGTATAAAATTATCAGTCCGATAACTTTTAAACTTTAACCTCCAATATTTTTCAAACAGAACCAACGGTACATAGTTCATAGTGTCCTCTGAACTCTCTCTTCCTAATTTATATACCTTTGCTAAATTACAATATCATAGTGAAAGTTGGTACAGTTTGATTATTATTTATATCAAATGCAATTCTGTCACTTTATTTTTGTCTCTTATGTACTAAGGTACGTTAATTCATTTCATTTTTCTAGTTTTTATCACAAAAGTTGGTTTTTACTTTATAATCCAAAAACTAAATGAGGTAGCTTCACGAAAACTTCTACTATACGTTTTTAGGATAAACTGAACATAATTCCAAAGATATAACTCTCTAACTTTAATATTATGCGATTTTGTGATTTAGAAGAAAGTTAAATAACTCAAAAAGTAAAAGAGGTAGCTTCATGAAAAACTCTACAGAATGTTTCTATAACCAACTGAACCTAATTCCGAAAGTAGAACTTTCTAAGTTTAACATTATGCACTTTTACAGCTGTGTAATAACGGGATTATTTGAAGAAACCATTTTCTGCGGTGTTAGTTTCCGACTTAAGTTGCTTACTTCTATGATTTATATTATTTACAAGCTGCTAAAAGAGGTACATGACTGTTTTTAGATGTACAACTGCGTCCTTTGCTGTGATAAGTTTAATAAAAATCGATCAACTCAGCGGGCAGTGAACGAGCAGTTTCCTATAGTCGTTCACCTGCGTTCTCCCTAAATTGTCGTATCAAATTACGAAACATATGTTTCACAAAAAAAAGATTGAATCTACAAATCTGGATAATGACCAACAAAGCAGTCGCCTTAAAAGTCCAAACACGTATTCTTTCATTACTTCCACTGCTCACCATAATTCTGCATGTCGTTTTCTGTGAGGACATGTAGGAGTCTTCCTTTCTTTGCCTACCAATGGATCTATACTTACATCTGCAAACATACTCTGCAAACCAGCTAATGGTGGGTGACGTAAGGCACTTTGAGTACCACTCCCCCCCGCCCCCCCCCCCCCCGCACTACCCTTTCCAGTTCTATAATGTGCAGGCAGAACGATTGTTGCATACCTTCGTGTGAGCTCCAATCCCCCTGCTTTTAACATCATGCTGTCTTCTCGAGATGTTTATAGGAAGAAGCAACGTATTGGTGGACTCTTCTCGGATCTTATGCCCTCAGAATTTTAACAATGAAGCATATACATCCATTGTAGTGCATCTCACTGCAGTTGGCTGAGCATTTCCATGGCGCTTTCGCGCATACGAGACGAAACTGTAACGAAATGCGCTATTCTTCTTTGGATCTTTTCTACATCCTCTATTAATCCTACATCGTACAGGTCCCCGACTGATGACCAGTATTCAAATATCGATAGAAAGAGGGTTTTCTATTGGGTCTGCTAGAATTCACTCCCCGAGAATTCTCACAATGAATTTCAGTCTGGCATCTGCCTTTCTTACGATACTTAGTGTCGCTTCACACGCGAATACTTGCTGATATTTAACGAATGTAATTGCTTTCAGTGATTGCTTGAAAATGTTGTAATCATACAATAAGGGGGATTTCCGCCTATTTATGCACAATAAGTTACATTTGTTTATGTTTAAAGTCAACTGCCAATTCCTATATCAAGCTACATTCCGCTACAATTATTCAGCAATGTGACTTCACTCTATACAACAGCATTATCCGCGAAGAGCGCCGCGAAGTTTCCGATGGTATCCACTTCCCTTCCTTGAGCTCTCGTAGCTTTTGTTCCATCTCTAAAACCATCATTCTTAACAAGACGTTAACCTTTTATCTTCCTTTGTTCCATCCACAATAATGTTATGTATGTAATATAATGATAGTATTGTGACTCTAGTATTTTTATATACACCTCAGTTACCTGAAATATCAAGGATTTCTCGTAATTTAAGGTAGTTGGAGGAATCTGAAACAGCAAGTTTGGAAAAACTTTATTTTTATGAAATACTTGATTTCGCCTAGTCACCTGACTTCGTGTGTGTTCTACGCAGCAGACATTATGGAAAAAAGCAGTACAATGAGAAGGGAATCCACTGAACCCAAAGCTGCATGGCTTCATGTCAGACTTGTTAATACACACCACACAGCATGTCTACATACTTCAACCCACATTCATCCGTTGTACGAGTACAAAACGCGTCACTGTAGCGAGGAAGACACATGTTATTTCGAAGAGATCCAACAAAAAAATTCTCGGTCTAGAAACTGAATACTTCCCTGTTCTGTAAAATACTGCGTGGAATTTTTAAATTATTTCACACATTTCAATCAGGCAACAGCTATGAATATTTCGCGGCCTGCTTTAGAGTAGTATTTTGTGAAAGAGCGCTGGAACCTTAAAAGCTAGCTCGCTACGGACCGCTGAGTCTCGTCGGACAAAGAAGCCAGCAGAAATTTAATAAACTACAGAGCGAGACGCCCCGGCTTTTCAGAAGCGATTGCTTTCATATTAAAAACGACACGGCAGTGCATTCTTTTCCGAACGGATGAAATGTTTCTAAGAAGGCAGCGATTTTTAATTAAATACACCAAATTTGTTCGCTGCTCTCCTGTTACGCATTGTTCTCGCGCTGCGATATTGAGAAAATACCACCACCCCACAGGCCAATGAAATATTCAGAATAATAACGATACAGTGCAGTGTATAGCAGCAGAGTCTGGGCGATGTCTATTAAAAGGCACTAAGCTATTCTCTTTGTACGACTCGATGAAATATGGACTTATAATTAATGATTGCATTTCTTTCTTAACTTGAAAATTATTACAGACCAGACAAGTTTCTCGACTAAAAGTATTCGAACAGCAGATAAAGAGAGCGACGTCCCTACTGCATGAGACAGACAGACAGCATCTGCAGCGACGTCAATACAGCGAGGGAGAGTCGAAAAGGGCATTGTGTGAAGAAAACGCCATATTGCAATTCCTAGAGGTACCTGTAAGTAGAGAAAAGACGGATTCTTCCATCATAGTCTTTACAACCCATGTATTTACGTGACGGACTGACACCGTCCATCACAGCGCTGCGGAAAACTGACGAGACTTATGCGTGGAGCTCGAGCCGTCTCAGCTGCGGAAGACACAGTGTGGTGGCAAAGATCATGGGATACCTCCTAATATCGTGTCGGACCTTCTTTTGCCCGGTAGTGCAGCAACTCGTCGTATCATGGACTCAACACGTCGTTGGAAGTCCCCTACACAAATATTGAGCCCTGCTATTCTATCGCTTGAGCCTTGTCCCGCAGTTACACAGGGTCAGCCATCGATAATCGGGTTTGGCATGTTAATGTTTAAGGGGTGGCCGGATGCCCTTCCTGCCGCCACCCCGAACCCCTCGGGACGGAATTAGTGTACCCCAACTGTCTGCGTCGAGTGTAATCCATGGAATAGTGCGAATGTGTTCAGATGTCTACGAGCCGTGTAACTGAGGCGGGAAATGGGGACCAGCCCGGTATTCACCCAGCGGGATGTGGAAAACCGCCTAAAAACCACATCAAGACTGGTGGGCACATCGACCCTCGTCGTTAATCCGCCGGGTGGATTGGATCCGGGGCCGGCACGCCTACCCGAGTCCAGGAAGCAGCGCGTTAGCGCTCTCGGCTACCCTCCCGCGGGTAAATATCGTGCCCTGCTATAAGCGTCCATAATTGCGAAAGTGTTGCCGGTGCTGGAAGTCGTGCACGAACTGACCTCTCCATTATATGCGATAAATGTTCAATGGGATTGATGTCGAGCGTTGTGGGTGGCGAGATCACTCGCTCAAATTGTCCATAATGTTTTTCAAACCAACCGCGAACAACTGTGGCCCAATGACATGGTGCATTGTCACCCATAAAAATTCCATCATTCAAATGGTTCAAATGGCTCTGAGCACTATGGGACTTAACTTCTGAGGTCATCAGTCCCCTAGAACTTAGACCTACTTAAACCTAACTAACCTAAGGACATCACACACATCCATGCCCGAGGCAGGATTCGAACCTGCGACCGTAGCGGTCGCACTGTTCCAGACTGTAGCGCCTAGAACCGCTCGGCCACCCAGGCCGGCAAAATTCCATCTTTGCTTGGGTACATGAACGCCATGAATGGCTGAAAATGGTCTCCAAATACCTAAACATAACCATTTCCAGTCAATGAGCGATTCAGTTGGATCAGAGTGCCCAGTCAGTTCCATGTAAAGAGAGCCCAGATAAACATGGAGCCACCGCCAGCTTGCACAGTACCTTGTTGTCAACCTCGGTCCATGGCTTCGTATCGTCTTCCACACACTCCAATCCTACCATCAGCTCTTATCGACTGAAATCGCGACTCACCTGAACTGGCCCGGTTTTCCGGTCGTCTAGCGTTCAACCGATTTGGTTACGAGCCCAGGAGAGGAGCTGCAGGCGATGTCGTGCTGTTAGCAAAGGCAGCCGGATCGTTTGTACGCTGCCATGGCCCATTAACGCCAAATTTCACCGCACTGTCCGAACGGATCCGTTCGTCACACGTTCCACATTGATTTCTGCGGTTGTTTCACGCAGTGTTGCTTGTCTGTTAGTACTGACAACTCTGAGCAAATACCACTGCTCTCGGTCGTTAAGTGAATGCCACTGCATTGCCTTGGTGAGAGATAATGATTGAAATTTGGAATTTTCGGCGCACTCTTGACGCTGTGGATCGCGGAATACTGAATTCTCTAACGATTTCAGAAATGGAATGTCCTTCACGTCTACCTCAAATTACCATACCGTATCCAAAGTTTGTTAATTTCCGTCGTGCGTCCGTAAACATGGCGGAAACCTTTCCACCTTAACTACCTGAGTGCAAATGACCGCTCCGCCAACGCACTGCCCTTTTAGGTCTTGTGTACGCGATACTACCGCCATCTTTATACGTGCATATCGATATACCATGACTTTTGTCACCTCAGCGTGTATACGAAGAGCTCAGTTACCTACAGATATTTTTTCTCCCAAGTGGGTGTCTTGGACAACTGATTCGGCGTACATCTGTGAACTATAGAGAGCAGCCGGGTGGAAAGACGGTCCAAGAAAGCTGGTCATCTTGCCCTATGTTGGAAACGTCCATAGAAGATCGACAGGATCTTATAAGCTATACAGGGTGAGTCACCTAACGTTACCGCTGGATATTTTTCGTAAACCACATCAAATACTGACGAACCTATTCCACAGACCGAACGTGAGGAGAGGGGCTAGTGTAATTGTTTAATACAAACCATACAAAAATGCACGGAAGTATGTTTTTTAACACAAACCTACGTTTTTTTTAAATGGAACCACATTAGTTTTGTTAGCACATCTGAACATATAAAAGAATACGTAATCAGTGCCGTTTCTTGTATTGTAAAATGTTAATTACATCCGGAGATATTGTAACCTAAAGTTGACGCTTGAGTACCACTCCTCCGCTGTTCGATCGTGTGTATCGGAGAGCACTGCAACATACACCGCGTTTCTACAGAATGATCTGCCAACGTTGCTCGAAAATGTCCCACTGGAAACGCGTCGACGTATGTGGTTTCAGCATGATGGTGCACCTGCACGTTCCGCAATTAACACTAGGCTGACCCTTGACAGAATGTTCGACGGGCGTTTCATAGGACGTGGAGGACGCATAAATTGGCCAGCCCATTCTCCTGATCTTACACCTCTGGACTTCTTTCTGTGGGGTTCGTTAAAGGAGAATGTGTACCGTGATGTGCCTACAACCCCAGAGGATATGAAACAACGTATTGTGGCAGCCTGCGGCGACATTACACCAGATATACTGCGGCGTGTACGACATTCATTACGCCAGAGATTTCAATTGTGTGCAACAAATGATGGCCACCACATTGAACATCTATTGGCCCGACATGTCGGGACACTCTCTATTCCACTCCGTAATTGAAAACGGAAAGCCGGCCGCGGTGGTCTAGCGGTTCTAGGCGCTCAGTCAGGAACCGCGCGACTGCTACGGTCGCAGGTTCGAATCCTGCCTCGGGCATGGATGTGTGTGATGTCCTTAGGTTAGTTAGGTTTAAGTAGTTCTAAGTTCTAGGGGACTTATGACCACAGATGTTGAGTCCCATAGTGCTCAGAGCCATTTGAAGCCATTTGAAAACGGAAACCACGTGTGTACGTGTACCTCACCCCTCATGGTAATGTACATGTGCGTCAGTGAAAAAGACCAATAAAAAGGTGTTAGCATGTGGACGTAATGTGCTGTTCCAGTCTCTTGTGTACCTAAGGTCCATCACCGTTCCCTTTGCATCCCTACGTAATTCGGTGCTCTCCGATACACACGATCGAACAATGGAGGAGTGGTACTCAAGCGTCAACTTTAGATTACAATATCTCCGGATGTAATTAACGTTTTATAATGTAACAAACGGCACTGATTACGTATTTGTTTATATGTTCAGATGTGCTAACAAAAATAACGGGGTTCCTTTAAAAAAAACGTAGGTTTGTGTTAAAAAACATACTTCCGTGCATTTTTTTATGGTTTGTATTAAACAATTACACTAGCCCCTCTCCTCACGTTCGGTCTGTGGAATCGGTTCGTCAGTGTTTGATGTGGTTTACGAAATATATCCAGCGGTAACGTTAGGTGACTCACCCTGTATATACCTTTCGTTCGTTGACATGTGTACTTGTCTTTTGGAGTTCTCTCAGTCCTGTGTCTCATATAACAGATCGCGCAGAACAGTGGAAAATGACGTAGTGGTCAAACTTGCAGCAATACTAACGACAGCCGTGGCGGTCGCCTGCGCCATACATGTTTGGGAAACATTGAACCCCGTGTCCATAAAGGGCACAACATAGGTCGCAAAAACAATGACACCATCAGTCTAAAATCGAGAAATAGTCGCGGATCAATAAGCAACGACAAATAATAATGCGGCCTATTTTGTTCCTTTTCAGACGTATATTGGTCATACCAGAGGAAGTACGACAGACGGAGCGTTCAGCTTGCGAGAAATGGGGTTTAGCCAAAATTTTGCAGTTTACTAGAACTGTACACCAATGAGCCGAAAAGTTACGAGGGCGGTCTGAAAAATAATGCCTCCGGAATTTTTATGTGAAAGCTCTGGAAGTGTTTGAAACGTCCCCTTTTGAAAAATTATACCTGACTGTGCTTAAACTGACACACAGTATTTTTAGCGCAAAGAAATCTGACTTTCAAAAAATCCCTGCAAA
This sequence comes from Schistocerca nitens, assembly GCF_023898315.1. Classification (NCBI taxonomy): domain Eukaryota; kingdom Metazoa; phylum Arthropoda; class Insecta; order Orthoptera; family Acrididae; genus Schistocerca; species Schistocerca nitens. The sequence goes on from NC_064617.1 coordinate 390,835,202, forward strand.
AGAATATTCTTCAAAACTTCGACTGACTCTGCGGTGGGTTTGCTCTGTTGTGGCCCATGACCTGTATGCATGTCGAGAGTCAGCACTGTCTTTCCGTTGGAAGGACAACGCTACTTCTTCAAGACTGCATGGAAATCCACTACTTCCGTGTGCATTTTCTTTTACTGCTCAGACTTTGAGAAAAACACTACTATTTTACTGTGATAAACGATCAGGACTGTCTTTATGGACTGTGAGAAAATTTTAGCTTTTGACCAACATTGTATCGATAAGTGTGTGCATTTGATTTCTTTGTTATTGTAATTATGAAAAATTTTATCAAATAATTATTGGCCACTGCCCAAATCAATTTGTAAAATTTTTGTGGGGAGCATGGGGGCTATGTAAGTAGGCTGTTTAGGTTTTTTTATTGGTAACGCCACCTCTGTATGAAAATCACTGGCTGTGCTGTGTGCGGTCTGTGGCTGCTTTGCATTGTTGTAATACTCGCCATTGTAGTTTTAGGCAGCTGGCTGTGAACAGCGCGTAGCGTTGCGCAGTAGGAGGTGAGCCGCCAGCAGTGGTGGATGTGGGGAGAGAGAGATAGCGGAGTTTTGAAATTTGTCATGAACTGCTATATATATTATGACTATTAAGGTAAATACATTGTTTGTTCTCTATTAATATCTTTCATTTGCTAACTATCCCTATCAGTAGTTAGTGCCTTCCATAGTTTGAATCTTTTATTTAGCTGGCAGTAGTGGCGCTCGCTGTATTGCAGTAGTTCGAGTAACCAAGATTTTTGTGAGGTAAGCGATTTGTGAAACGCATAGGTTAATGTTAGTCAGGGCCATTTTTTTTGTAGGGATTTTTGAAAGTCAGATTGCGTTGCGCTAAAAAAATACTGTGTGTCAGTTAAAGGACAGTCGTGTATAAATGTTCAAAAGGGGACGTTTCATGTTTTAAGTAAAACAAATGTTATTAACAAATGGTTCAAATGGCTCTGAGCACTATGGGACTCAACATCTTAGGTCATAAGTCCCCTAGAACTTAGAACTACTTAAACCTAACTAACCTAAGGACATCACACACACCCATGCCCGAGGCAGGATTCGAACCTGCGACCGTAGCAGTCCCGCGGTTCCGGACTGCAGCGCCAGAACCGCTAGACCACCGCGACCGGCTGTTATTAACATTCTCCATCTTTATTCTTCATGTCTAGACATTTAGTTCTCAACATAGTCACCCTGGGGACGAACACATTCCTCCTAATGAGAGACCAGTTTGTAGATATCGTCACTGTAGAATGTTTGACCTTGTTGGCGGAACCACAACCTCATCTCCGCCTGCAACACTTCATCACTATCAAAGAAAAATCCTTGAAGGTGTTAATTAAATTTAGTAGACAAATGAAAATAAGATGGAGCGAAATCGGGACTGTAAGGAGAATGACCGATGACAGTGAACCCAAGGTGTCGGATTGTTGGAGATGTCGCAGCGCTCCTGTAAATTATAGCATTGTCATGATAGAGAGGGTGCTCCATGTATGAACGTACTCTTCGCATTCGAAACTCGTTTGCTGCACGCTGTTTCTCGCACACCGACAAAGTTACGTTATACTTCGCCATGTTACACGATATAATTCGGATCCCCCTAGCGGCAGAGAGCTGCAAATATATAGATATAAAGATATAGAATGTTAATAACGTTTGTTTTATTTAAAATGTTTTAAGAGTTTTCACATAAAAAATTCGGAGGCATTAGTTTTCAGCGCGCCCTCGAATGATCAGTGCCTACAGCCAGATTGCATGCCACCTGGTGGCGTTGCCGATAAGGAAAGTATAACAACGATGCAAAGACGAATCTGCAATCGTTCTAGCTGCGATACAGGCTGCAAATTGGGAAATTTTCTGATACAGACGGCTTTGGTGAAATAGAGATTGTAATGATCCTCTGCCTGGGAACGAGCCATTCGGAAACAGCGAACCTAGGTGGAACGAATAATAAATGGGCCCAGAAACATTGTGTCGCTATTATTTTGCGACCAATCATCTACTTTAAAGCCATCTTCATCAACGTGGTTATAATGGTCCCAAGCCTCTACTGTAGCTTTCACTCACGTCTACGACAAGCAGAAGTTTTCCAGAGCACACCGTTCTACGCGCAATGTTGAACATGGGACTTTGCGGCAAACGAAGTTGATCAAACGACGTCGTCCATTACAATTGCACTGAGTACGGTAGTATCGAGATTCGACCATGAGTCAAAGGAAACATGTCGCCTGGCAGGGTGAACCACATTTCTTGACACACCACGTCGACGGTTGTGATCGGATATGCAGTCATCCAGGGGGACGACTCGTCGAAACATGCACAGCGTCACGGCCGTTGGCCAGGAGAGCGATATTGCGGTATGAAGGACATTCACCTGAGCTTCCATGGGATGTCTGATAGTAAACGAACGCACCACGACAGCTGTGGACTCCGTGAACATATTTGGCGGCCACTCGCATCCCTCCTTGTTTGACATCTTCGCCAACGGAAATGTCATTTTCCAGTAGGATAACTGGAATCGCGCTACAGTCGTTTGAGGAGTGTGGTAATGAATTCATTTGATGTTTGTTGTTGTTGTGGTCTTCAGTCCTGAGACTGGTTTGATGCAGCTCTCCATGTTACTCTATCCTGTGCAAGCTGCTTCACCTCCCAGTAGCTACTGCAACCTACACCCTTCTGTATCTGTTTGGTGTATTCATCTCTTGGTCTCCCTCTACGATTTTTACCATCCACGCTGCCCTACAATACCAAATTGGTGATCCCTTGGTGCCTCAGAACATGTCCTACCAACCGATCCCTTCTTCTAGTCAAGTTGTGCCACAAACTTCTCGTCTCCCCAATCCTATTCAGTACTTCCTCATTAGTTATGTGATCTACCCATCTAATCTTCAGCATTCTTCTGTAGCACCACATTTCGAAAGCTTCTATTCTCTTCTTGTCCAAACTATTTATCGTCCATGTTTCACTTCCATACATGGCTACACTCCATACAAATACTTTCAGAAACGACATCCTGACACTTAAATCTATTTTCGATGTTAACAAATTTCTCTTCTTCAGAAGTGCTTTCCTAGCCATTGCCAGTCTACATTTTATATCCTCTCTACTTCGACCATCATCAGTTATTTTGCTCCCCAAATAGCAAAACTCCTTAACTACTTTAAGTGTCTCATTCCCTAATCTAATTCCCTCAGCATCACCTGTCTTAATTCGACTACATTCCATTATCCTTGTTTTGCTTTTGTTGATGTTCATCTTATATCCTCCTTTCAAGACACTGTCCAATCCGTTCAACTGCTCTTCCAAGTTCTTTGCTGTCTCTGACAGAATTACAATTTCATCGGCGAACCTCAAAGTTTTTATTTCTTCTCCCTGGATTTTAATACCTACTCCAAATTTTTCTTTTGTTTCCTTTACTGCTTGCTCAATATACAGATTGAATAACATCGGGGAGAGGCTACAACCCTGTCTCACTCCCTTCCCAACCACTGCTTCCCTTTGATGTCCCTCGACTCTTATAACTGCCATCTGGTTTCTGTACAAATTGTAAATAGCTTTTCGCTCTCTGTATTTTACCCCTGCCACCTTCAGAATTTGGAAGAGAGTATTCCAGTCAACATTGTCAAAAGCTTTCTCTAAGTCTACAAATGCTAGAAATGTAGGTTTGCCTTTTCTTAATCTAGCTTCTAAGATAAGTCGTAGGGTCAGTATTGCCTCACGTGTTCCCATATTTCTACGGAATCCAAACTGATCTTCCCCGAGGTCGGCTTCTACCAGCTTTTCCATTCGTCTGTAAAGAATTCGCGTTAGTATTTTGCTGCCGTGACTTATTAAACTGATAGTTCGGTAATTTTCACATCTGTCATCACCTGCTTTCTTTGGGATTGGAATTACTATATTCTTCTTGAAGTCTGAGGGTATTTCGCCTGTCTCATACATCTTGCTCACCAGATGGTAGAGTTTTGTCAGGGCTGGCTCTCCCAAGGCTGTCAGTAGTTCTAATTGAATGTTGTCTACTCCCGGGGACTTGTTTCGACTCAGGTCTTTCAGTGCTCTATCAAACTCTTCACGCAGTATCATATCTCCTATTTCATCTTCATCTGCATCCTCTTCCATTTCCATAATATTGTCCTCAAGTACATCGCCCTTGTATAGACCCTCTATATACTCCTTCCACGTTTCTGCTTTCCCTTCTTTGCTTAGAACTGGGTTTCCATCTGAGATCTTGATATTCATATAAGTGGTTTTCTTTTCTCCAAAGGTCCCATTAATTTTCCTGTAGGCAGTATCTATCTTACCCCTATTGAGATAAGCCTCAACATCCTTACATTTGTCCTCTAGCCATCCCTGCTTAGCCATTTTACACTTCCCGTCGATCTCATTTTTGAGACGTTTGTATTCCTTTTTGCCTGCTTCATTTACTGCATTTTTATATTTTCTCCTTTCACCAATTAAATTCAATAATTCCTTTGTTACCCAAGGATTTCTACTAGCCCCTCGTCTTTTTATCTACTTGATCCTCTGCTGCCTTCACTACTTCATCCCTCAACGCTACCCATTCTTCTTCTACTGTATTTCTTTCCCCCATTCTTGTCAATTGTTCCCTTATGCTCTCCCTGAAACTCTGTACAGCCTCTGGTTTAGTCAGTTTATCCAGGTCCCATCTCCTTAATTTCCCACCTTTTTGTAGTTTCTTCAGTTTTAATCTACAGTTCATAACCAACAGATTGTGCTCAGAGTCCACATCTGTCCCTGGAAATGTCTTACAATTTAAAACCTAGTTCCTAAATCTCTGTCTTACCATTATATAATCTATCTGAAACCTGTCAGTATCTACAGGCTTCTTCCATGTGTACAACCTTCTTTCATGATTCTTGAACCAAGTGTTAGCTATGATTAAGTTATGCTCTGTGCAAAATTCTACCAGGCGGCTTCCCCTTTCATTTATTACCCCCAATCCATATTCACCTACTATGTTTCCTTCTCTCCATTTTCCTACTGACGAATTCCAGTCACCGATGACTATTGAATTTTCGTCTCCCTTCACTATCTGAATAATTTCTTTTATTTCATCATACATTTCTCCAATTTCTTCATCATCTGCAGAGCTAGTCGTCATATAAACTTGTACTACTGTCGTAGGCGTGGGCTTTGTATCTATCTTGGCCACAATAATGCGTTCACTATACTGTTTGTAGTAGCTTACACGCATTCCTATTTTCCTATTCATTATTAAACCTACTCCTGCATTACCCCTATTTGATTTTGTGTTTATAGCCGTGTAGTCACCTGACCAGAAGTCTTGTTCCTCCTGCCACCGAACTTCACTAATTACCACTATATCTAACTTTAACCTATCCATTTCCCTTTTTAAATTTTCTAACCTACCTGCCCGATTAAGGGATCTGACATTCCACGCTCCGATCCGTAGAACGCCAGTTTTCTTTCTCCTGATAATGACATCCTCCTGAGTAGTCCCCGCCCGGAGATCCGAATGGGGGACTATTTTACCTCCGGAATATTTTACCCAAGGGGACGCCATCATCATTTAACCATACAGTAAAGCTGCATGCCCTCGGGAAAAATTACGGCTGTAGTTTCCCCTTGCTTTCAGCCGTTCGCAGTACCAGCACATCAAGGCCGTTTTGGTTAGTGTTACAAGGCCAGATCAGTCAATCATCCAGACTGTTGCCCCTGCAACTACTGAAAAGGCTGCTGACCCTCTTCAGGAACCACACGTTTGTCTGGCCTCTCAACAGATACCCCTCCGTTGTGGTTGCACCTACGGTACGGCTATCTGTATCGCTGAGACACGCAAGCCTCCCCACCAACGGCTATGTCCATGGTTCATGGGGGAGGGGGGGGGCATGTTGATGTTATGTTCACCAAATTCGCCATATCTGGTACCGATGGAACACATCTGGGACACTATCAGGCACCAGCTCTGCGCCCAAAAGCCACCGACCCGTAACTCAAGGGAATTGCGTGAACTGTGCGCAGATGAACTGTGATCAGACATCTTTCGCCGCATGCCTCAGGAAATCTACATGGTTTCGAATTCATGTCAAGTAAAATCGCTGCTGTGTTGCGTTCCAAAAGTGTACCAACACGCTATTAAGCGGGTGGTATAATACACTCCTGGAAATGGAAAAAAGAGCACATTGACACCGGTGTGTCAGACCCACCATACTTGCTCCGGACACTGCGAGAGGGCTGTACAAGCAATGATCACACGCACGGCACAGCGGACACACCAGGAACCGCGGTGTTGGCCGTCGAATGGCGCTAGCTGCGCAGCATTTGTGCACCGCCGCCGTCAGTGTCAGCCAGTTTGCCGTGGCGTACGGAGCTCCATCGCAGTCTTTAACACTGGTAGCATGCCGCGACAGCGTGGACGTGAACCGTATGTGCAGTTGACGGACTTTGAGCGAGGGCGTATAGTGGGCATGCGGGAGGCCGGGTGGACGTACCGCCGAATTGCTCAACACGTGGGGCGTGAGGTCTCCACAGTACATCGATGTTGTCGCCAGTGGTCGGCGGAAGGTGCACGTGCCCGTCGACCTGGGACCGGACCGCAGCGACGCACGGATGCACGCCAAGACCGTAGGATCCTACGCAGTGCCGTAGGGGACCGCACCGCCACTTCCCAGCAAATTAGGGACACTGTTGCTCCTGGGGTATCGGCGAGGACCATTCGTAACCGTCTCCATGAAGCTGGGCTACGGTCCCGCACACCGTTAGGCCGTCTTCCGCTCACGCCCCAACATCGTGCAGCCCGCCTCCAGTGGTGTCGCGACAGGCGTGAATGGAGGGACGAATGGAGACGTGTCGTCTTCAGCGATGAGATTCGCTTCTGCCTTGGTGCCAATGATGGTGGTATGCGTGTTTGGCGCCGTGCAGGTGAGCGCCACAATCAGGACTGCATACGACCGAGGCACACAGGGCCAACACCCGGCATCATGGTGTGGGGAGCGATCTCCTACACTGGCCGTACACCACTGGTGATCGTCGAGGGGACACTGAATAGTGCACGGTACATCCAAACCGTCATCGAACCCATCGTTCTACCATTCCTAGACCGGCAAGGGAACTTGCTGTTCCAACAGGACAATGCACGTCCGCATGTATCCCGTGCCACCCAACGTGCTCTAGAAGGTGTAAGTCAACTACCCTGGCCAGCAAGATCTCCGGATCTGTCCCCCATTGAGCATGTTTGGGACTGGATGAAGCGTCGTCTCACGCGGTCTGCACGTCCAGCACGAACGCTGGTCCAACTGAGGCGCCAGGTGGAAATGGCATGGCAAGCCGTTCCACAGGACTACATCCAGCATCTCTACGATCGTCTCCATGGGAGAATAGCAGCCTGCATTGCTGCGAAAGGTGGATATACACTGTACTAGTGCCGACATTGTGCATGCTCTGTTGCCTGTGTCCATGTGCCTGTGGTTCTGTCAGTGTGATCATGTGATGTATCTGACCCCAGGAATGTGTCAATAAAGTTTCCCCTTCCTGGGACAATGAATTCACGGTGTTCTTATTTCAATTTCCAGGAGTGTATTTTGGCTCATCAGTGTATGTTTACTAACTGTGACATGTAATTCCTACCAAGGTGATGGTTGAAAGCCTGTAATCAGTAGAAATGCCAGATATAAGGTGCCACCAAGTTACTGTTAGCAGGTTGTTTGTTATACGTGCGGTTCTAGGCGCTACAGTCTGGAACCGAGCGACCGCTACGGTCGCAAGTTCGAATCCTGCCTCGGGCATGGATGTGTGTGATGTCCTTAGGTTAGTTAGGTTTAATTAGTTCTAAGTTCTAGGCGACTCATGACCTGAGAAGTTAAGTCGCATAGTGCTCAGAGCCATTTGAACCATTTTTTTTAATATTTCGATATGTTATACAATGAAAGCAATATGAATGTTAATATTGTATTCCTTATCTACCACAGAGAGATTGCAGGTTTTACAGTGAACACGGACACACCAAATTGGGACTAAAGTTTCGTCTTGCAGTAGAATGACCTGCTACTGTGGAACTTCGCGACTGACTCATTCCATTGTCATATGCATTCTTAATGTTTTCTACTTTTGGATCAAGTATGTTTTCTCCACCAAATACTTTTTATAATAAATTATTTTATTAAAACAATCGTTTAACTTGTTGAGGAATATCAAACAAATTTCTTCACCGTCCGGTTTTGTCAAGCTTATGAAAGATTAATTAAATTCTAATGCACTAGCTTTCGGACGTACTGAATGGTTCAAATGGCTCTGGGCACTATGGGACTTAACATCTGTGGTCATCAGTGCCCTAGAACTTAGAACTACTTAAACCTAACTAACCTAAGGACATCACACACATACATGCCCGAGGCAGGATTCGAACCTGCGACCGTAGCGGTCGCGCGGTTCCAGACTGAAGCGCCTAGAACCGCTCTGCTACTTCGGCCGGCTCGGACGTACTGCTGAGGAAATTCCAGTTCTTCCACTGATAGGCCTATACAGTGAATCTCTAGGCTTACTCAGAGGATGATCAGACGATGCATGGCCGAAATGTCGGTGGAAGACTGGATTTGGCATGGGTGCTTGCCCAAAATTTAATGGGTTATTCATTACGTTATTGAAAGCTGGTAATGCATACAAAGTGAATTTTGATGTGATTCTACAGATTCTCCAAGCGCACTTTATGGCCAAATAGTTCAGGAGTGTAATGCTGGGCGGCAGTTCCCAACGGGCATAACATGTCGGCAAGCGACCACGTTGTTGTCATCAGGTGCACTGATGAACTGACCGCTTGGGGGTCCAGCGTAGCGTTTCTCTCTCCCCTCCCTTCGATCTGACGTTATATCCACCGTCTGCACCTAGCATCTCCTCCTTCGTTTCTCCTTCTTAAACATTACATCGTGCTAGGTTCGTACCCAGCCCCTCTCCCCTGATGTTGTTCTTCCTCCTGCATCGGAAGTTAGTGTTATGGGAGCCTTCTTCCTCATTTTCAATGAGGCTAACTGCCGGTTTCCACATATTACTAAGAATGTAGCCGCCATTACGATTGATCAGCGGTTCCATCGTCGAATCACGACAGATTCTATAATGACACAGTTCCGGAACCTAGACGTCTGTGTCAGAGCCTGTGGTCGAAATCTATTCGTATAATTCCGATTGGCTATGTTCTGCGACTGCTGACTTCTGAGCCTGCTGCAACCTGGTTTGCTGTTGGCGTTCTCGGCAACGATCTTGAACAGTACGTACAGTCTGACCTATACATCTGTTGTCACGGTGACAGGCTATCTCATATACCCCAGATATCCATAGTCGAAGATCGTCCTTGACGCTATCATGCAGTGTCCGTGTTTTAGCTGTTGGACTAAAGATCGTCTTCAGTTGGTGTTTTTGAAGAATTCGTCCTGTCTCGGACAATGCGCCACAAAAATTAATAAATGCAATGGCCACATCCTTCTGAGATTCCTCTTCTGTTTCCGCCGTTTCTACAGTGTGTGTAGGACGAAGGGCTCTCCGAATTTCCCATTGCTTATAGCCGTTCTTTCGGGACACCGTCCTCAGATCAAGTTCTTGGATGAGAGTATCATTTCCTGAGACAGTGCGAGTCCTATGTACCAATATTTTGAGCATGCCATTCCTCTGGGTGGTGGCAGCTGTCATCACGTAAGTATAGACCAGTATGCATCTTCTTCTGGTACATGCTGTGTCCCAGCGCGCCGTCGACTCTTACTTTTACCAGGATATCCAGAAAGAGGAATACCCCATCCACTTCGACTTCCAGGGTTAAACAGATGTTCTGGTGTTCGGAACTGAGGTGTATGGAGAAGTAATTCAGCTCTGATGTAGCCATACGACGAATGCGACACCTTCGTTACCTGAAGACACAGTAGGTTTCCACTGAGCTGATCCCAGTGCTTCCTCCTCGAAATGTTCCATATACATGTTGGCAACAATTGTTGAAAATGAACTCCCCATGACTACTACTTCCATCTGCTTGTAATAGCCACCGTGGAAGGAAAAGTAAGGTCAACACAAAGAAGGCTCAGCATCAGGCCATGTCAAAAAGGGGTGTAGTCGCTATGTCAAATTTTGGCCAATACCTTCTAAGAATTCTTGTTAAAGCACTCGGGTAAACGTCGATGCCTACAAAGATATTGGTGCCCTTAAGCTTCAAGTTGTTAGGGCGTCCCACAAAATCTATGAAATTGTTAGTGTGATATGAGCACTTCCCGAAGTTAGGACTAAACAGATCGTTCAGGTACTTGACGATTGAGTACTTCGGGGCACCAATGTTGCTAACAATGTAGCGTAAAGATATCCCAGCTCTGTGAACTTTCGGCAGTCCGCAAAATCCCGGTGAAACAGTTGTGCCCTGTCGTAGCTTCTTAACAAAAACGTCTGGCAAGTCGAATTCCTTGAGAAGCGCCATGGTCCTCCTATCCACACACCTGGTAGGATCAGTGTCCATCTTACGGTGTACACCGTCTTCTAGTAGACCCCATTTTTTCTCAGTGTTGCCTTTGTCGGCTGGTAAGCCCACGATATCTGGATCTTCTCTTAGTTCCCGTAGAGTTTTCGCGACGTACGTCTTCAACCACTTCAGATGGAAGTCGTGCAGCTGTCTGTTCCACATTATTGATGACGTCCGTGACACATGCGAATTTAGGAATAGGTACAAAATCGATACCTTTCTAAAGAACTGCAAGCGCGTCGTCATCCAGTTGCCTGTGAGTGATATTGATGATTCTATTGCAGGGAGCAACCGAAGGTCGTGTCCATGACATTCACTCGAATTTTGATGTTTGATGTTCAGTGTCCTTCCTTTGTGCAGAGTCTGCTATGGCCCAAGTGACACACTCAATCCATGCCCAAGTCCAGGAATTGAACTTGTTGGCCAACTGTAAATTTAATTTGAAAAGTTCTTTGTTATTCGAGTCCAGGCACTGCACTGCCACTGAGTGGATGTGTTGTGTTACATTTGTGACGTTCAGCATTACATATTATTCATGGTATCAGATAAGGAATGCTTATCTGGTGGCGCAGCTTGGCAAGTCTTTTCAAACTGAAGTACATCTCTCCGTGATGTGATTTTTCACCTTCTCCCGGCATACTTCATGACGAAGTAGTTTACGAATGACCGGTCGGATGTCAGTGTCCAATGGGAACATTATTTTGAAACATGATGCCATCATCAGGTGTGCTGATGAACGGACTACTAGGGGGTGGGGGGTGGGGGGTGGGGGGCAGCGCTGCGCGTTCTCTCTCTCTCTCTCTTCCCCCCCCCCCCCCCCCCCCCCGATCTACCTTTCTGTCTGCTGTCCACGCGCAGAATCTCATTCCCACCTCCTCCCGCCGACTCTGCCCTTCGTTAGCGCCCAAGTACGAGGCATCTCTGTTGTTCCATCGCATGCCCCCCGAAATCAGTACGTTCAAAAATGGCTCTGAGCACTATGGGACTTAACTTCTGAGGTCATCAGTCCCCTAGAACTTAGAACTACTTAAACCTAACTAACCGAAGGACATCACACACATCCATGCCCGAGGCAGGATTTGAATCTGCGACCGTAGCGGTCGCGCGGTTCCGGACTGTAGCGCCTAGAACCGCTCGGCAACCCAGGCCGGCAAATCAGTTTGTTGTGCGATATCTTCTTCCTGTTATTAGACTAATTGCAGATTCCCAGGCCTCAATAAGGACTGATCAGCGGCTTCATTACTCGAATCTATGTCATTAAGGAATGTGGCGAAATTCCAGCAAGGGAACAGGAGGCTACTTACCAGTACTAATGGTTTTCTACTAAATAAAATTTATTTGTAGATAATTAAAACGCGAAATACTAAGAGAAGTTACGGTTTCATTTTTGAGTCATACTTTTATTCTTAAAACATTTAATACTTTCATATATGTGTTAAAACTGAAGATCACTCATGACGCCACAGACGGACGGTAATTTATTTAAGGAAGAAAACTGAGAAGATCTTGCGTTTTGGAAATACAAATGGAAGCCAGTATTATAAGCTCTGAGGGAATTAAGACAAAATAGATGAGTAACTGTTTGTGATATATGTTTTGAGATACTAAAATTAATTAACTGAAAACTTGGAAATCATAAAATGTACAGAAATTCTCAAACAGGAGACCTCACACTTTCAGAAAAATGTCAAATTTGCTGAGATGACATCACAGATAAAACTGAGATCTCGCCATCAGGCATGCAAATGACTATCTCTTGAGATACAGAGAAGTATAGAGAGAAAAGCTGAAGAGTAACCAAGCTAATATCAGTGCCAATGCGGGAAAAAGAAAAGTGCTAGCGAAGCAGTTCTGACTAGTCTCCGCTTACTAATTGAAAGGAAAAATATCAAAAGTAAAAATATCTTCGTTGCGCATCTCGATCTAGAGGAAGCTATCGATAAGGAGAGCGAAATAAAATATCGAAATTCATGAAGACAATGAGGATGCAGCATAAGGTTCGACAGGTAACTGGCAGTACCCAGAAGGGCTATAAAACCGGAATATGAGCAAAGAGAAGCTCATACCGATAAAAAATTCAGCTGTTTAGATTTGAAGCTGAAGATGCTCTGAAAGAAGTGAAACAGAAATGAAAACAAGAATAGAAGTGGAAGAAGGGCGAATACTAATGGTGAAATGTGCCGATCGCTTAGCCCGTCTAGGTGAAAGTGCTGAGAAGTTACAACTTTTAAATGCTATGGTCAGGCTAATAATCATAGTACCAGAACTAAACAACAGAATTAGTATGAATCAAAATAGAAAAGTATAACAGAAGTGTTGTCCGTAAGTCTTCATCATTCTAAACAGCTAGACAAAGGAAACAGAAGGATCCATGTAACAATCATTTATTCCCAAAATGAAATCAATTGTTTAGCATAGAACTGCAGGAAGGAAGGTAAGAATTTAAGGTTCTATCGCTGTCGCGTCCAATAAGATGAGTCAGTAGCTTAGCTGAACGATAGAATAAAAGACTGTAAGTTGAGGGTTCAAAGTTCCGTCGTAGAGGGAGTCATTAGAAGACGGGGGCAGGATCAATGATGTTGAAGGAACAACCTTAGTAACCGGCTTGGGATGTTTAGGGAAACCAATTAAATCTGAGGACGCACGAGTTGACTGGGAGTTTTAACTGGAGTTCTTCTGAAAGAATTCAATGTCTTAACAAGCCCTCTCTGTGCCGCATAATTGAGGAAACCACGTGTAAAACTACACAAATGAAACTTTATGGTTCCAGGGACCTTTTCAAGGCTCAAACGTCTATGACTGAAACGACGAATGAAAATTTGTACCAAGGTCGGGGTTCGAACCTGGATCTACTGTTCAGTAGGCAGATGGGTTAACTGCTACACCAGCCTGGCACAGTGGCTTTGCGCAACTGCAGGGACCATCCTACCATGCCTCCCTATTCACTCGAATATCCCATTCACACATCAGCCCACTCGCTATTCCCCTAAGCTCGAACAGCATTGCAGAGGCACTCCAACTGTATTGGAACAGCACCTCACTATCGAACGAAATGGGGAATCCTGCATAAAACCCAGGCTTTACTTCTTTGGTCGAATGAAACTATGTGGTTCCAAAAACACTGTCATGTCTCAAACATCTATGATGTACACTGAAACGCGTATTCAAATACTGAGGTATGTAAACAGGCAGAATACGACGCTGCGGTCTGCAACGTCTATATAAAACAAGCGTTTGGCACAGTTGTTAGACTTGTTACTGCTGCTACAATGGCAGGTTAGCGAGATGTGAGTTTGAACGTGGTGTTATAGCCGGCGCATGAGCAGTGGGACACAGCATCTCCGAGATAGCGATGAAGTGGAAATTTTCGGGTACGATCATTTCACGAGCGTGCCATGAATACAAGGAATCTGGTAAAACATCAAATCTCCGACATCGCCGCGGCCGGAAAAAGATCCTGCAAAAACGGGACCAACGATGAATGAAGAGAATCGTTCAATGTGACAGAAGTGCAACCCTTCCGCAAGTTGCTGCAGATTTCAATGCTGGGCCATCAACAAGTGTCAGCGTGCGAACCGTTCAACGAAACAACATCGATATGGGCTTTCGGAGCCGAAGGCCCACTGGTGTACCCTTGATGATTGCACGATACAAAGCCTTAAGCCTCGCCTGGGCCCGTCAACAGCGAGATTGGGCTGTAGATGACTGGAAACATGTTGCCTGGTCGGACGAGTCTCGTTTCCAATTGCATCGAGCGGATGGACGTGTACGGGTATGGAGACAACCTCATGAATCCAATGACCTTGCACGTCAGCAGGGCACTGTCCAATCTGGTGGAGACACTGTAATGGTGTGGGGCGTGTGCAGTTGGAGTTATGTGGGGTCCCGGATTCGTCCTGATACGACTCTGACAGATGACATGTAGTAAGCATCCTGTCTGACGGACTTGGGCAATTCCAGCAGGACAATGCGGCACTCCACACGTCCAGAATTGCAACAGAGAGCCTCCAGGAACACTCTTCTGAGTTTAAACACCTCCCCTGGCCAGCAAACTCTCCAGACACGAACATTATTGAGCATATCTGGGATGCCTTGCAACGTGGTGTTCAGAAGAGCTCTCCACTTCCTCGTACTCTTACGGATTTATGGAAAGCCCTGCAGGACTCATGGTGTCAGTAGCCTTCCGCACTATTTCAGACATTAGTCGATTCCATGCCACGTCGTGTTGCGGCACTTCCGAGTGCTCGCGGGTTCCCTACCCGATATTAGGCAAGTGTACCAGTTTCTTTGGTCTTCAGTGTATTTTCGCAGTCTGAAGCGATGAATGAAAATTTGTACCAACGTCAGGGTACGAACCTAGGTCTCCTGCTCACTAGACAGATTCGCTGACCACTACGTCACATAGATTCATGATTTTGCACAAGTCGAGAACTTCCCTAGCAGGCCTTCCCCGTTAGTCCAAATTTCTGTCCACGCCTCAGCGGCTGTATCAGGGTGGCGTAGTGGTTAATAGATCTGTCTGGGTCTAGAAGACCCAAATTCGAATCCTGGCCTTGGTACAATTCCTCATTCGTCGGTTCATTCTGCATATATACATATCTTCTGAAAATGGTTCAAATGGCTCTGAGCACTATGGGACTTAACTACTGAGGTCACCAGTCCCCTAGAACTTAGAACTACTTAAACCTAACTAACCTAAGGACATCACACACATCTATGCTCGAGGCAGGATTCGAACCTGCGACCGTAGCGGTCGCGCGGTTCCAGACTGTAGCGCCTAGAGCCACTCGGCCACCCCGGCCGGCCATATGTTCTGAAACCTTATTACTGCAGAACGTCATTTTTATAGAAAAAAAGAACAGCGACAATGAAGGAATTGAAAATAAACTTGAAGTTCTACGTTTGACGCTTTTTATGTTAAAAATTAAGTTCTTCCGTCAGATAGGAGGTTATGTGGTGTGAGAGAAGAAATAAAAACAATGGCCAAAATGGAAACTATTACACCGTGGAGTACTTATACGGCATTTATCAAAGAGTTCGTGGAGACGATCATCACACTACGGGTATTAATTGACTGAACTTTCATTCCATTTGTCCATCACAATCAGAACGAGTTGTGAGTGGCACGAATACGCCCTTGTGTTCACTGCCGCATGAATGCTAACAGTCTCCGAATATGGTTCAAATGGCTCTGAGCACTATGGGACTTAACATCTGTGGTCATCAGTACCCTAGAACTTAGAACTACTTAAACCTAACTAACCTAAGGACACCTCACGCATCCATGTCCGAGGCAGGATTCGAACCTACGACCGTAGCGGTCACGCGGTTCCAGACTGAAGCGCCTAGAATCGCACGGCCACACCGGCCGGCTCCCCGAATATGGCCAAGTGGATTTTATTGCTCGCCTGAAACATATACTGTGTTAGTTCATCAAGTTTGCTTCCTAGAGACTACTACGAAAGAATATGTCTTCTTTTCGAATCCCAGGCATGATCTATGGGTGACAAACAGGGAACCAAGAAGAACGTACGTGTATTAAGGCGTTTCTAGTGTAAACTGCAGCGTGTAGTCTTGCATTATCCTGCTGGAATATGCTGTTTAGTACCTTGATCTTCAAGGATATGAGAATATTATTGACCATTATTGCTACTTACTGGCGAGCATTCAACCTCCGTTGAACAATTACCAAAACATTCCTGCTTCCATATCCTGCTCACACTATGATTCCAGGAAGTGTTGGATCTCGAGAATCGCTGCTTTCTGTGAAGTTTCACCGGGTCGTCTATCGACACGAGGACGGTCCTTATTTTTTCAAATCTCATGTTTCTTCAACCAGGCACCCTACTTTTTCCATTCGTTTTGAGAAGAATTTTAAGAGCTATTTTATTGAAAATTGATGACAAAGAACACATGCTGCAGTGGCCAAGATCTTACGTCATATCATCACGTTTTGTTTATCATTGCCCAAGCCTGTGCTTGACTGCTATCATATTCCATGACGAAATTTTCGCTCTCCATCGGAGTGTGCACTGATATAAACTCCCTGGCAGATTAAAACTGTGTCCGGACCGAGACTCGTAATCTGGACCTTTGACTTTCGCCTGCTAGTCCTGTACCGACTGAGCCACCCAAGCACAACTCGTGACCCTTTCTCACATTTTTGCTCCTCACATTTTTGCTTACTCCAATATCTCATCTCCTACCTTCCAAACTTGGCCGAAGCTCTGCTGGGAATCCTGTGGGACTAGAACTCTGGAACAAAGGAGACATGGCTTAACCACCGCCTGGCAGATGTTTCCGGAATGAAATTTTCAATCTACAAAGGAGTGATGCGTTCATTTCAGTCAAGAATTCGGACATGGTGAAAAAAGTATAGATTTACATGTTTTAAGTAAGGGTCCTTTTTCTTGGGGTTCAAAGACTTTCTACCTTTGTGCCAAAGAGAATAATCTTAAGGTAACATGTGATATGGTGGAAAGAGCAGTAAAGTTAATGTAAGATTTCAGTGAACTATTAACAGCCGATGAAGAACAAAATGAATTAATTTTGCGATGTGTGCAAGGTCACCGGAGACAATATCCTGATTGCGTAAAAAATTCACTGAAAAGAAAATTACGCTAAATTAGTACTGATTTACGCTTCATTCACACATTTTGTATGTTCTGTTACATGGTGGTGCTTAAATTTCTCCCATTTAAGTATATTTAAGATCATTTGCAAAACATACGTATATAGTTGATTTCAGTTGTTTATTCTAATAGAGTCAGCCTGTGTGGCCAAGCGGTTCTAGGCGCTTCAGTCTGGAACCGCGTGACCGCTCCGGTCGCAGGTTAGAATTCTGCCTCGGGCATGGATGTGTGTGATGTCCTTAGGTTAATTAGGTTTCAGTAGTTCTAAGTTCTAGGGGACTGATGACCTCAGGTGTTAAGTACCATAGTGCTCAGAGCCATTTGAGCCATTTTATTCTAATAGAAAGTCATATATTTATTTCAGTATATAAGTCTTATTTAAATTTTTACGTCCGTTGCGATAGAAGTTAATTAATTGTCATGAAGTTTGGCAGATTATAAAAACTTGTCAAAAGTGAAAAAAAGTGGAGGGATTGTGCTCAACTCAGATGACATTTCTATGCAACCCCATATAAGGTCCACTCTAACGACAGCAGTTAAACACACGCCTAAGCGATACTAAAAGTGCACGTAATGACCTGGTACAACTTCTCGGTCACTACGGCGTAGTTCCTCATCATCAACTTCAACAAAATAGGTCTTAAAATTATTCTTAAAACAAAAGGAAGAAGACTATGGGGTGTGCGTGAAGAAACACGAAATTCAAAAACCCGACACGTTTGCACCGATCTGACGGCCGCAACCAGAGGATGACGCTGGATGCAGCAGATGGCTCTGGCTCTGATGCTTGCGGTATTTTTCAAAAATGGTTCAAATGGCTCTGAGCACTATGGGACTTAACATCTATGGTCATCAGTCCCCTAGAACTTAGAACTACTTAAACCTAACTAACCTAAGGACATCACACAACACCCAGTCATCACGAGGCAGAGAAAATCCCTGACCCCGCCGGGAATCGAACCCGGGAACACGGGCGCGGGAAGCGGGAACGCTACCGCACGACCACGAGCTGCGGACTTGCGGTATTCTGTCAGCGGTAAACGACAAATGGTAACTCGAGTTTTCAACCGAGCTTCCAGTAATCTGTTCCCGATGATTCTTGGTGGCACTCTGCCTGTTACTTCCGACCGGATATCAATTGTTCTTATTCGCCTTCTCGTCGGGTTCAGTCGAACAATCCCACGATCTTCCAGTGGAGTAAATCCGACGACTTTAAACAAATAATTTCTTACACACTCGAATAGTGTCCCTTGTAACAAAATGTCACGAAAGAGAAGTGTTATTTTTTGAGTTAGTCTCGCGAAAGCAGAATTGTACACGAGCTGCCGAATCAAGAAGTGATCACGGACTCTTTAGCGAGCGTCGTTAATTGAAGCAGCGGCAGGGGCAGGTTGGTCCCTGCCGGATGTTGCAGGGCCGGATGTTGCAGCTGTCCCTCGCTGGGGTTATTGACCGGCGCGCTCAACCCTTTCCGTAATTAGCCCCGCGGCCGGCCGCCATCGATCGCCGCCCCCGTGACTCCATCCCCCCCCGCCCTGCAGCAGCTCTGCCACAGGCCGGGGACGAGGCAAAAAGCTGTCCCCAGACAAGAGATTTTACTTGCAGCGTTATTCCTCCGAACGCAGGAGTCTCCTCACGTTACTGTGGTAACACGCGCGACGCTGTCCTCTATCATGTTCCTCCACTTTTACCCTTTCTTGTCCCTCATCAGCTCTATTTAGAATTTACATTATTTCTTCCAGATAGATTAAAGTTTTATCATGCACGTACCAACTAATTGCATGTGATGTGCCACAAGGTTCCAACTCAGGGCCCTTACTTTTTCCTGTGTATCTCAATGAATGACGTGTACCATCACCAGATCCGAAGTTTGTTTTGTTTACAGATGATAAAAAACATTGCAAAACCACAAAATCAAGTAGAGTTTTAGAAAGATCGGTTAGTGAAATTTTCATGGATGTTAATAAATGATTCTTAGCCAAATTTTTGTCACTAAACTTTGGATAAAAAGCAATACATGAAACTTAGAGGTTTCCCGCCGGTATACGCCCAACATAGATAGAAGTTCTTCGCATAGAAGCTTGAATAATAAATTCAATTGGGGGCGAATCATACCACAAAACTGCTGAAACGCCTTAACAAATCTATGTTTGCAATGCGAATGATGTCAATCATGTTCCAAAAAATATTTCAGAAGGTAGCTTACAGGAGATGGTTTAACAGCTCAGTCTGACTTCCATAAGAGCTTCTCTACTTAGAAACCAAAGTATTCAGCTTTGGTAGAGACAAAAAAGAAAAAAATTACCCTGCTGGTGTTTTTTGTGATCTTGTCCAGTTCTTTCACTGTGAACATCATAAAATTCTACTATAGAAACTTAAAATGGTGCATGGATGGAGTCATTACAACAGAAACAGAGTTGTGACAAGTCATATAAGAGGAATAATACTAAATTCAGAGTGAAAAACATCAAAAATGGTGTCCCACAAGGTTCAAGTGCTAAGCCCACTCCCATTCTTGGCTTATTTAAATGACTGGGACGTTGTAGGAGTCTTCAAAAACTGTGGTGTTTGATGATACATCTATACCAGACACTGTTGAGAGAAATTGCTCAGCCTTACAATTCGTTGACAGCAAACAGCTGAACTCTGAATCACACAATGACTCATATTTTGCAGTTACATGCAAATTAAAATGACATGTATCAGAAGTAAAGATCCAACTAGCACACACTGGATGAGACTCCGTATATGAAGTTCCAACTCGTATGAATGCCTGATAAACTGAGCTGACGCCAGCACACAGAACATAAACCAAAAACCTCAATTCTGCCTGCATTGCATATAGAAGTTGAGCTGTACAATGGTTGCTAAAGTAGTTTCAGTGAGTACTTTCTTTGTAATATACTGTCATATCATATAATATTTTTTTGGGGTAAACAACCTTTTGCCAAAAGGATCTCTTTTGTGAAAAAGAGAGCAGTTAGAATCATGAGTGTCATCCACCCAAGATGTTCTTGCAGAAACCAATTCCATAAGCTGTAAATATTAATGACCACTTCTCAATACTTATTTTCTCAGATGTAATTTGGCTGTAATAATCACTCTCTCTTTACATCTAATAGTGCATACCAGGATCACAATACAAGGTCTAAAAATGATTTACTTAGGGATCTAAAACATCTAAGTCTTGCACAAAAAGGTGGTCACTATTCCGCTAAAAAACTTTTCAATTCTCTTCTGTCAGATATTAAAATCCACATTAATGACCAACCTACACTTAAATCTAAATTAAGAAAATATTCATGGATAAGTCCTTTTACTGTCTTGATGAGAATATGAAGATTAACCAATGATTGTTCTTGTGAACTAGTATTGCATTTTCTATTTATGTTTTGAGACTTTCTATTTCTAATGTGCTAGCCATTATTTGTCTTTCTGATATATGATGGTCAATTCATAAATATGCTTCACTTTTTGTACCTTAAGATATTCTCAGTAGTGTACATTATTTTATTGTAGATTGTTTATTCTACCTATGTGATAATGTAAACCTGACTCATTCCACATCCTTGTGATTCATCACAATATAGATCTATGGAATTCAAATAAATAAATAAAAAAAATAAAATTAAAAAATAGAAAAGCTGAAAAATCACGCTTATTTTCATTCCGTAATATCACAGGAAATAATTTTTTGGGGTAACTCACCAAACAAAGCTTAAGTTTTCCAGACCCAAAAATGCGTAACAAAAATTATTTGTGGTGCGAACTCAAGAACACCTTGCAAAGACCTGTTTAGGGAACTGGGGATGCTAACTACTGCTTCCCAGTACATCTATTCATTGATAAAATTTGTATTTAAATATATATATTTCTTTTTCAAACCAACAGGTCACTTCATGAGATCACTACCAGAAACAAGAATAATTTTCACAAAGATTTAAAGTTGCCTACTTTGACCCAGAAACGTGCCCATTATTCAATAACAAATATTTTCAGCAACTTGCAAGCAGCCATAAAAAGTTTAATTACAGTTTAAGAGGACTCTATAGGATTTACTGGTGGCCATCTCCTTCTACTTGATGAATTCCCTAGTAGAAGCAACTGGTATGCATACCCTACTGATAGTGTCAAGTAATATGAGAATTAGTAGAATCTTACTTCTTTACAAATTCAGTGCAGTAACGTGATCCTTGTAAATAAGTGTTGTGAAATGATTTTTCTACTTGACGGTGCACGGCAACAACAGCCTAAGAATTATCATACGCACTTCAGTATATAGATAACTTTTTGACAAGTTGTTCATTACCTATTAAATGGTTGAAATGGCTCTGAGCACTATGGGACTTAACATCTATGGTCATAAGCCCCATAGAACTTAGAACTACTTAAACCTAACTAACCTAAAGACATCACACAACACCCAGTGATCACGAGGCAGAGAAAATCCCTGACCCCGCCGGGAATCGAACCCGGGAACCCGAGCTGCGGACACCTGTTAAATGAAAATACGTTTAATTTTTTTTTACTTATTCCACATCCATGAGGGTCATTTCACTTGGGATCTAAGGAACATATTACGGAAGTGTAGGAAGATTTGCCTGATAGTATGTACGTCAGGAGTGGATAGGCGTCCGGCTTTTAGGAGAAGGTTGCTGAGTGTGAAATTAAAAATGCCGAAGTTTACTACTGAAACTGGATCATGGCAGGATTTATTGCCAATCTGAAAGGCATACAGAAATGAAGTCTGAAATCTTTCATACGAGGTGGAGACCTCACATCCGGAGAGGAATGGAAGGTAGGTCTGAACAGTCAGAGAGCTGACTTAGAAGAGAAGAACCGAACTTCATTGGTCCTCAGCTCAGCACTGGGCCCTACGTGACCGATTCCGTTTGTGTGATTTGCTTTGCCCGGTACAGTTCGTAGTCTGACAGCGACAGCGACGCTTTGTCGTGGCTTTAACTTGTCAGCACAAGTTCACACTCCCATCACGTGAAGTGGCTAACTCCGACCAATATCCGGTTTCACGCACCGCAGACCCCGTTACAGCTTAGGAAAAACTTCACAATCTACTCACGAACGAATATTTAAAGAAATAAATCAATTTGTTGCCTAATACACCTGCCCACCTTGTACAACACATTAGCATATTTGTTTTTCTTTGAAAATATTTATTGTGTATTCTTGTTTTTCTGGCATGTTCTACATGTTGCAGGATCTCCTCATTATGTCAGAATGAAAAATACTTCTAAAATGTAACAAATCTGCCTCTCACTCATCATAACAGTCACCTTACGTTTGACAGCACACGCATATGTTTGACGGAGAATCATGCAGTTTTAATTGTCTCGCCGAAAAAACTGAAATTAGGTAATTACTTTGTTTGTTTGTATGCAGGTACGTGACAGGAGTCATCGAACACATTGGAATTCACGCGACACAGTACTGCAGAACGCCACTAGAGAAGGTAAAATAAAATGGCACATCTCACTAACAAAGCGGCGTATCGCGTGGTGACAATTTTCCGTCATTTAAAAGGAATTAACGCTCCAGCAATCCATGCTGAGTTGGCGAAAGTGTACAGCAACACTGCATCATTTACGACGCAGTGGTTAAGTGGCGCAGTCGCTTCCGGTGTTGTTAACAGCGACTCCACATTGTTTTTTTTTTCGCAATTTTGTGGAAACATATATTTTCTGGGAAACTTTCGGGGAAATGGAAACCTTGGGAATTTGGGGAAATTGGGGAAGTATTTTATCCGCCTGGTGTCACTAGTAATTCCATCTCTATTTTAGTTCAAACAAACACAAAGGTTACTTAGTTTTTTAGATGTTCACTAGATGTCACTCTCTCTTCATATCAATCGATAAAGTTTTCGTGTTATGGGATAAGTTAGGCCCACCGCGGTGATACCTCTCCGTGATGTGACTGTAGCGGTACATACCTAGTTTCGACCGTTTGTGATGTCTTTAGACTTTCGTTGTCGTATCGATTTCTGCGGAGAAGCCATATTGGATTTTATGTTTTTATTTGAAGCTCCTATTTTACGGGTTTTATACTGTAGGCCTAACATACGTCGTATGAATACATGCTGTTTCAAATACTGAGGATCTCTCGAAAACACGTCGGTATTGATATTATTTGCTATAAATATATTTAAGGAAATAAGAGGGCGGCGGTTAAGAACCGTCAAGAGGTGCACATAAACATTCAGAAGCAGGGATCTTGTGTGTTCACACTAGCGTAGGGAATAGAGGTGTGGAGCTGCGAAGTGAAATAT
Source organism: Schistocerca nitens (assembly GCF_023898315.1). NCBI lineage: Eukaryota > Metazoa > Arthropoda > Insecta > Orthoptera > Acrididae > Schistocerca > Schistocerca nitens. The sequence continues at coordinate 390,858,614 of NC_064617.1, forward strand.
ACAGGGTGTTTCACAATTCATATTACGCACTTCTAGAGGTTGTAGAGGGGACTTCGTAGACCAAGTTTTACGTAGGAACCCATGTCCAGAAACGCCATCCGACGACGTTACAGAGCGTCAAGGCTATAGGCGCTAATGCCTGTAAATGTGTGTACATACAGGGTGATCCCGTGATGAAGTTACAGACATTCAAGGATCATGGAGACGGATTAAATAAAAGAAAAGAAAAAAAATTTTTTTTAATCTAGTTAACATGGACTCTAAAATGATACCTGCACAGCTATGACCACTTGTTCATCTTCGAAAGTGCGAAACAAATGTCCTCTATTGAACAAATGCTCACAGCTCTTAAGGTAAGCATTGTAGAGCCGGCCGGTGTGGCCGAACGGTTCTAGGCGCTTCATTCTGTGATGTGTGTGATGCCCTTAGGTTAGTTAGGCTTAAGTAGTTCTAAGTTCTAGGGGACTAATGACATCAGATGTTAAGTCCCATAGTGCTCAGAGCCATTTTTTTTAAGCATTGTAAAGCCCATGTTTACTGCAAATTTTTTTCTTGTTTTGGTCCATACTGCCATCTCTGAAAGTTGCCTACCCTACAGTCTTAGCAAAAACAGTACCAGGACATGTATTCCGCTGTCAGAGGCATCAGAACGGTTTTACGACTCGTTCGTTTCCGATACAGGGATCCTTACCTCATATTGGTACATTTATCCTTATCCATCATTCTAGGAATTTTGTAACATCAGGGAATCACCTTGTATATACATACATTTACGGTCGCCGGAACCCGTAACTTTGACGATCTGTAGCGTCGTTGGATGGCGTATCTATTCATGGGTTCCTATGTAAAACCTGATCTACTAATTCTCCTTTTCCACCTCTAGAAACGTGTAACACAAATTGTGAAATTCGCTGTGGGTGATGTGCTAATGGTAAATCAATAGAACAATGAAAAAAAAACGTGAAGAAATCAAATGTTGTGCAGCTAGAGCAAGTTTTCTTCTGGTCAGACTATTGTTTTCATTCAAAAATTAAAATTATAATTTATGTACTTTAATTTTTTGATGTGTAAGGTAAATTTGTGGCCCTGGTCATATAATTCCACGTCTCTGAACTGCCAGTACTGATAAGAAATAATAGTTTAAATGAATAGATAGTTTGAAAATATTTGGGTGAAAATTGTCGGAATAGTATCATTTTGGCGAATTTTTTGTCTGCAATGTAGAATTTCGAAAAGTTAGTCTCAAAACGCTGGTGGTCTGAATGACGAAGAATGATGTGGCAGATCATCTCTCCGTAACAGCCGCGCCGAGTGACCGTGCAGTTCCAGGCACCACGTCACGGATTGCGTGTGCCGGCCGCTGTGACCGAGCGGTTCTAGGCGCCTCAGTCTGGAACCGCGCTGCTGAAACGGTCGCAGGTTCGAATCCTGCCTCGGGCATGGATGTGTGTGATGTCCTTAGGTTAGTTAGGTTTAAGTAGTTCTAAGTCTAGGGGACTGATGACCTCAGACGTTAAGTCCCATAGTGCTCAGAGCCATCTGAACCATCATCTTAACGGATTGCGTGGCCCCTCCCACCAGAGGTTCGAGTCCTCCCTCGCGCATGGGTTGTGTGTGTTGTTCTTAGCATAATTTAGTTAAGTAGTGTATAAGTTCAGGGATCAATGACCTCGGAGTTTGGTCTTTAAGGAATTCACATTTTAGAGGTGGTAAGTTTCCTGAAAAAGCAGTCTGCAGAATCTCAGAAACACAGCCTCCGCCACGTCAGCCGCCGTTGGGATGCATGTGTCATGTTGAAGAGTGAATATGTCGAAGAAGGCTAATACCATCACTTAGTTTCATGACAGGAACATGATTTTTACTTGGTGACAAGTAAAACTTTATCACTGCTGCTCGTACTTGTAATAAAGATCTATTGCACTAAATTGTACTATTTGATCATGAAACAAGCGTAATAACACGAAAAAAAACAGAGTGGAAATAAAAGAAAGGGAATAGGAGAAAATGGCAGATAAGCGTCAAGCGACAAGGGACAATGAAAGATTGAAAAGCTAAGTTACTATCTTTTCAAGAAACAGTGCGGTAGTCTTTTAAAACTAGTAAATGTATAGTTTATGTAGTTTTATGAGGTAGTCTTTTCCACTGTCGAGAGCTCTCAAAGCGAATGACAGGTGACGTTTACTTGGGTCGTGTATCAAGTTTACCTCAGTTGGAGGTTCTAGTAGTGGCGGAATACTGTATGGTTCAAATGGCTCTGAGCACTATGGGACTTAACTTCTGAGGTCATCAGTCCCCTAGAACTTAGAACTACTTAAACCTAACTAACCTAAGGACATCACACTCATCCATGCCCGAGGCAGGATTCGAACCTGCGACCGTTGCGGTCGCGCAGTTCCAGACTGAAGCGCCTAGAACCGCTCGGCCACTCCGGCCGGCGGAATACTATACCTGTGGTCTTGGTGGTGAGTAGTTTTCTCTGACTACATGGTCTGCCTCGGCTGTGAAATTAGTGCCTGATATGGTCCTGGGGTTCTACTATATTTTATATTCTCTATGTGTTTCATGCCAAGGGGATATTGCTCGTCGATTTAGATCTACGCAAACTTCGCTCTTTTTCTCGTCAGAGTGAGAGTACACGTAACAGGCTGCAATGAGACTTTGCAAAAACATTAGATACTCTTTGCACCATTAGGCTGCTTTGCCATAGTTTTGAATCTTTTGCTCGGAAATTCTGTTCACATTAAGAGCCCAGTCGTCTCCAGTGCCATTGAAAGATGTGTGTTTATCGGCTGAAACATAGTCATTTCTTTATCTATGCAGCAGTTTTCACAAATTATAGTTATTGACGCATTATACTTTATTGAATTATAAGATAAGTATTAGACGCTGACAGGCAAGTTAGGCTCATGTTTATGCATTTTTATTTTACACTCAGAAGACTTGCATCTCTGTTTCCTTTTACAGGGTAGGGCAAATAAAAGTGGCGCGGACGAGTGGATACAATATGACGTGAACGTACGCATATAACCACACCAACTGACTCCCAACAGGATGGAACAAGTGCCCATACAGCCGGCCGAAGCTTGGAGGACATTTACACACTCTCCACGCCTGACACAGTTGTTAGCAGAGGTCCGCCTTGTCGAGGCCCGAGATGTCACCCAAGTCACGTAATATGTGTGCCATTACTTTGTATGGAGAGCCCTCATGTGTAAGTTGTTTCGCAACAACCCTAATAGTCTTCAAGAAGTGGAGCAGAACATTTCGGATGAGACTGCAGCAATTCCAGTAGACCAGCTTCGATCTGCCTCCAGCAACTTGCTGACCAGTCCCAAAAGTACTAAGAGATGAACGGTGGTCACTTTCAGTATCTGCTGTAGTCAGGTTAGTACTATATTTCCTTTCCTCCGTTGCGTTTCTTGTTATCTTGTAACTCTCTCTTGCGGGACATTTTCTTTCTTTTTTGCCCCACCCTGTAGTTTTGCATTTCTCCCTTATTTATTGTGTTTGTGACCACGTAGAGCTTGCTACGGATTTTTGCCTTTAGATACTAAGAGTACTAGTTGGAATAGTGGTCAGACTGAAAAATACAGCCGGCTGTTGTGGGCGAGCAGTTCTAGGCGCTTCAGTCCGGAACCGCGCTGCTGCTACGGTCGCAGGTTCGAATCCTGCCTCGGGCATGGATGTGTGTGATGTCTTTAGGTTACTTAGGCTTAAGTAGTTCTAAATCTAGGGAACTCATAACTTCAGATGTTACGTCTCATAGTGCTTAGAGCCATTTGAACCATTTTGAAAAATATATGTAAATGAAAAATGTTATTGGGGATCTCAACCTTCGGATTTTAAAAGTAAGCTACAACGCTCAGGAGAAGGAATGTTATCTCAGCATGAACCTTAACATTAATGATGTGATAATAAGAGACAGCAATTATGATTCTTCACTGAGCTGTTTACGTATCTGTAAATTCCCCAAGTTGTTATTAATCCAGCTTCTGTTCTCGTTCCTAGTGCTATACTGCTTCTTTTTCCTCGTGAGTACGTAGCCTACAAAAATGTGAAAACATAAAGTCAATGAGGACTAGCTAGATTTTTTGTTATGAAACAAGCTCCGTAGTTATTGATCTTTGTAGTTTCTTATTCATGCTGCATTTCGGAGTTTAGCCCAGGCTGACACTCTTTGCTACAGCTCACCATTTCATTTTTATATTTCTGTGGTTCCAAAAGCTTATCCGAGTCGAAGTTACTTGGTTAAGGAATGAATAAGTTCATTATGAAATCCACAGGATTGTGTTTAAAATAAAAAAGAAACATATTTTCAGTAGTACGAGTGCTGCATTCAAGCGAGAGGCTCTACTAAAAGCGAGTTTTGCACAGAATATAAAAATATGAGGATTAACATGTGAGTTTTTTAATTTCTAGTGGAACTTTCCACAGCAAAAAAGTTAAGAATTGTGCACATCTTTCAGTTTAATGGCTCAGGAAGTGTTATCCCAGTGCAAAGCAGCTTTCAGTCTAGTGTTCACTGAGGGAAAGCTGCAACTGTGGGTGGGTCCGTATTACTGGCTACAAATTGCGTGAAGCAGTATACCCATAGGATATAGGAATGTTAGTGTCAGAATTTCTAGATACTTTATCAGCGGCAGTACATGCAGAGCACAAACTGATATTTAGATCACTTTGGTAACCCTTCTTACAAGGGAAAGCTAACAGAAACTGTATTCACGATTTTTTGTTACAGTTAGGTGACACTCTGTTCTCTAACGCCGCGCGCCTTTACTTACAGCTGACTTCTACATATGATATATTTAATAGTTATACGTATAATCTGGAGTGTAGTACATTTTTTAATAGTCTGTTATGTTTTGTAGAAGGCCTGTGGTATATGTAATGGTCATCGGTTGACCAAGAAGGGAACGCTACTTTACAGCACTCTAGGCGCATAGGACTGATTTCTATTGTTTTGACACTGGAGAACAACTTCTTGCCTTCTGTTTTCTTGGTAAGAAAAGAAACATTTACTACGTTTTCTCTAGTTCTGTAGGATTTTAACTAACATTTGTGTATAATATGTGAAATCAAAAAAGCATCTACTGTCCTCGGCTTCTTATTTAGTCTTGCAAGTGCCTCGTGTAGCAAAGAATGAATTTCATTCCTACTGATGCCCCTTTCCTGAAGACAGACAGTGACTGTGACATCATATTATGAATCCAGCGTGGCGTTACTGTTCTTTCGTTCATAAACTTCTTAAAAACAATCTGAAATACCGGTAATAAGGAAATTGTGTATTCTTACACGTGCGAGTTTTTATTCTTCATTGATTGAATAAGTAGTTTAGCTTTTTCCCCGCTTGCCCCTTGTAGCTAAATCTGACAGTTCCTTTTTAACACTAGCCTGTAAAAGTTTTGTGCATCTGCATTACCTCGTTGTCAGGAGACCTTAACCCTTATTATACTTTTTTCTGAAAAAACCAACCAAAAAGTTAACAGTCTTCACGCAATATGGATTTGATTTTTTTCATAAGGAGATAGGTACGTACATTCTAGAGCGAAAACAAGCATGATGCCGACTAGGGCATCGGTAGGAAATCACAAATAATAGGTTTTTTTTAGTTAAAATATTCCTACGTAGAACTAAATTATTCGTTAAAGACAGTATTGTGATACGTTAATTCACTCCAATGTAACATTATAATGGCACTAGTCACGCTTCCCATCCTTCTAGTTTGTCCCTTCATTTATGACTATTTCTTCTGAAACAAATATCTAAAGTGGAAATAAATTTTTACATAAAAGAACATTTAACTATCACAGGCTAAAGGGCATCATTGAAGTCTAGCTTCATACCCATATTTCACAAAAATTACTTATTAGTCACGAATAAAAGATTTCCTTTTTGTATTATCTTGTTACAAATACCACTTTATTTGTTTTAAAGTACACATTAACTGTATAATTTGTGCACAGTATTGTCATAGATAATAAAAGTGACCACTGCGGTAGTCTATTAGCCCTTCCCGCCGTAGAAGCTGACCTTTCTAAACGAACATACTTACCGAAACGACATACATATTTGTCACTATCACCTTGAATTGTGATTTACCTGTTGCTACTACGGCTTAACGTGCTTACCATAGCTGAAAATGTTTGTCGAGTTAAAGAGTTAATGTGGCCCTACCGACAGTCCCAGATCTCTTCCTGTCACACAAGTCCCTATGAGCATTCCGAATGCAAAACACAGTTATGAGCGTATGGATATGTGTATACAAGGACTTATCACAATTTATTGAGTGTTATTTCTAGTAGTTCGTTGATTTTAAGAGATGTTGTCTCTTCATTCCCATAAGTACCCTTATCCCAACGACTACGCTTATTCCAAATACTGTCATTATTTTGAACTATAAAAGACCAAAGATTTTGCAGGGGTCTCCCGGTTTTATAATTAGTCCTTCTGAAATGAATATCTGAAGTGGAAATGATCGAAAAGCGCCGAAGCAGTGTGGAGGAATTCAAGAGGTTACGTCATTACCGAGAGGATCCCGAACGCCATCGAGAGCAGGGCGTGATTGTAATAGGACCCGCTGTTATGTCGACGCGGAGAAGTGAAGTGCTTCGCGGCGCGGCTGTGCCGGCTGCTGGAGGAGGCAACGACGCGAAAGGCTGGCCAAGGGCGTGGCCGGGGAAAGAGTTGCCATCGATCGCAGCCGCTGCAGCCACTGCCCGGGGGCGGGGGCGATGGCGGGGGCGGGGGTGGCGGCGGGGCCGGGGGCGCAACCCTACCCTCGGAAGGCGCGCGGGGTGGCCGCGGCGCACCGCGCTCTAAATCTCTCTCCAAACTGGCCGCGCTCCTCCGGATAATTATGCCTAAATATCTCACGTGCGCGTCGCAGGCTCAGGTGTAATTTTAATTCTAAATTACATAGCAAAATTACTCTACAGCCTTCCGAGTTCCGAAACATAAAACCCTCGGTCTCATTTAACACACACACACACACACACACACACTTCTCGCTTACCTCCAATTAACCATCGAGTTACTCCATTCCAAGGCTGAAAACCCACTAAGGGGACCATCCGCAGGCTGCTAGCCGCCCGTTGCCACCTCCTGTTGCCGCTCGCGCTACTTCACGCGATATGTAATTCACAGACGATGCGTGGCTGTCGCTACCAACTTAGAAAGGGTAACACTCCGGAGCACAGCTTACAGGTACGACATATAAAAGTAAATAAAAAAAAGAAACTAAAAAAAACGCTGATGCTACGACCAGTCAGATGATCAACGCCAAACGAAACAATCAAAAAATATCGTTTCGTTGCTGTCGTTGTTCTTATTTTCCCAGTATAGCGTAAACGTAGAACAATGGAACACAGCCCGAACCTTTAGCTACATATGCAAACCAACGTAAAGTTTATCACCAGATTCACTTGTTTATTAATGTAAATAAATTCAAACCGAACTTCATATAATGTCTAAAAACTGTCATGTCATAATAATTTTGACAGAGAATGATAAAAAACCCACTGAACATGTCACTAGCGGAAAAATGCACCTATAGGAGCACAAAAAAGGGAACATATTTTGTTTATTTTAAGCATTCTGACTGAACAGTGGTGTACCAGCTGCCTCGTCATGCCTTCCTCAGTATCTTTAAAAATTTTCACAAAAATTTTGGCATGCAAACGTATTCACGTTTCTCTTAACGTGGAACTCACCTCAAACTCCCACAAGCTCCTTTAATTGTAGTTCACTCACACCTGCTAGCCCATCGCTGTAAGTGCTCATACACATCCACTGCCAGTTGCACTTTCTCACTCACTCATTCAGCCCAACTGATTCAGCCAGTCCTTAGGTTAGTTAGGTTTAAGTAGTTCTAAGTTCTAGGTGACTGATGACCTCAGAAGTTAAGTCCCATAGTGCTCAGAGCCATTTGAATCAATCATAATCAATATATTGCTGTCAGAGTCCACATCTGCACCTGGAAATGACTTACAATTTAAAACCTGGGTTCCTAAATCTCTGTCTTACCATTATATAACCTATCTGAAAGCATCCAGTGTCTCCAGGTCTCTTCCACGTATACAACCTTATTTCATGATTCTTAAACCAAGTGTTAGTAGCTATGATTAAAGTATGCTCTGAGCAAAATTCTACCAGGCGGCTTCCACTTTCATTCCTTACCCCCATTCCATATTCACCTACTACCTTTCCTTCTCTTCCTTTTCCTACTATCGAATTCCAGTCCCCCATGACTATTGAATTTCGTCTCCCTTCACTATCTGAACAATTTCTTTTATCTCATCATAAATATCTTCAATCTCTTAGTCATCTGCGGCGCTAGTTAGCACGTAAACTTGTACTGTGGTAGGCGTGGGCTTCGTGTCTATCCTGGCTACAATAATGCGTTCACTATGTTGTTCGTAGTAGCTGACCCGTGCTCCTATTTTTTTGTTCATTATTAAACCAACTCCTGCATTACCCCTATTTGATATTGTATTTATATCCCTGTATTCACCTGACCAGAAGTCTTGTTCCTCCTGCCACCAAACTTCACTAATTCCCACTATATACAAGTTTAACCTATCCATTTCTATTTTTAGATTTTCTAACCTACCTACCCGATCAAGGGATCTGACATTCTACGCTCCGATCTGTAGAACGCCAGTTTTCTTTCTCCTGATAACGACGTCCTCTTGAGTAGTCCCCGCCCGGAGATCCGAATGGGGGACTATTTTACCTCCGGAATATTTTACCCAAGAGGACGCAATCATCATTTTACCATACAGTAAAGCTGCATGCCCTCGGGAAAATTTACGGCTGTAGTTTCCCCTTGCTTTCAGCCGTTCGCAGTACCACAACAGCAAGGCCGTGTTGGTTAGTGTTACAAGGCCAGATCAGTCAATCATCCAGACTGTTGCCCCTGAAACTACTGAAAAGGCTGCTGCCCCTCTTCAGGAACCACACGTTTGTCTGGGCTCTCAACAGATACCCCTCCGTCGTGGTTGCACCTACGGTACGGCTATCCTTATCGCTGAGGCACGCAAGCCTCCCCACCAACAACAAGGTCCATGGTTTCTGGAGGGGGGGAGGGGGGGAGGGGGGGAGGGGGAGGGGGGGAGGGGAGGGCATTTTCATTTATGCCTTTAATTATCACTGGCTCTCACCCACTTCCACTTTCTCTTTCTCTTTATTCCTCTCCCACTGGCACTGTCTCCTTCACTCTTTTCCTAGCACTTCCACTGTGTCCCTCTCTTTCTCTCACACTGCCATCCTCATCTTTGCTCTCTGTATAACACAACCATTGTCTACTATCTTCCGGTATTTATTACTTTCCTATCTTTTTCCCACTGCCACTATCTACCTCTCTCACAACATAAAAAGGCGCGAATATGTTCACGTGCCAAAATTTTTGGGAAAATTTGTAAAGGTGCTGCGGAAGGCAGAATGAGGCAGCTAATGCCCCACTTTTCAGGCAAAGTCGTTTAAATAAACAGGAACACGTTCTCCTTTTTTGTGCTCCAATAGTAGCTTTTTTCCGCCGGTTCCCTTTTTTCCCTGCTGCAGCAGGGCAGGTAACTCACAAGAAAAGAAATTTATTGGCCAATAAAATTTAGATACTTTACTTCTTTGAAACTGAAATAACGCAAAGTTAATTTGACACCTAAGACTGGATTTTATGTGCAAAAAAAAATTGCGTGTTGTTCAGTACTACAACATCGATTTCCTAGGCATAATTCAGACATTTGCGTCTACAAGTAGGGTAAACCTTGAGTCTCTGTATCCCAGTAACGCATAAAGATAAAAAAATTTCGTGTTGCTCGAGATCGGACTCTGAGAAATACATCGTAAAAATTACAAGCATTTGCTGTGCATAGCCGTCATGAAACCCGCGGGTGGGTATTGGTACCCAAAAAACAAGTTGTTGGGGTTTTTATAGATAATGGATAAAGATCTTTGAAAACGGGTAGATGGCTCTTCTAGATAAATACATAGAGAATATACCGGTAAAATTTGAGCAATTTTCTTCGGTTATTTGTTATTTGTATTGCGCCTCATACCGGATTTTACGTGTAGAAGTATGTTAACTTTGAATCTTGGTGTCTTGGAAACGGATGAAGGTATGTAGAAAATGTTGAAGGTTGTTCGGTATCGGGATCTCAGGAATATTTTATAAAATTTCAGTTATTTGCTGTGTATCCTCATCTGGGTTTTGGTCCTATGGTGACGACGAAAATATAGTAAAAACCCCTTTCCGAGGGACAGCTCTGTCTATAACGCAACCACTGTCTACTGTCTTCCAGTATTTATCTCTGTCCTACTGCCACTATCTACCTCTCTCACAGGTAATCCAATCAAGCTCACGGTGCACCAAATGAAAAAAAAAAAAAAATGATTTGCTCCATTTGCCTAAGCGGAAGGAAGCGTGTAATATTCATACTTTGGCCCTATGCTGGAAGATAGTGACACTAAGATGATCCTTGTCTTCGGTGTGCAAATGACCTCTAGCCCAAGGGCTATCCAAAACACTTGACCTTAACTTTTTATCAACAGTATAACTCTAGATATGAGCACCGAAAGAAAGCTTTTTTGTGAGCGAAGTTTTGGAACCTCTTAGGTACGCATGCTGTCGCAAACGTATCAATAGGAAGTCCAGAACATGGTCGTCTGAGGGGAAAAATAAACAGACTGCTTCTTAAGTAAAGTAAGATGAGTATTTCTCTGTAAAAGCAAATGTGACTGTCCTATTGAGTGACCATTTCTATATTTAGACATTTAGAAACAAAACAAGATGCTGATGCTCGTTTAAATATAGTTCGTTTCAAGTAAAACTATGTGAGTTTCCGCCTTCACTTTTATTTACCTTACGTGATTAACGCGTCCGGACGGTACCTCACCTATTCACCCTCCCTTGGGGTGGACAGCAAAACACAGTATCAAAATACGTCAAAACTTACGAGAGAGAAATGACATGGTGGACTGGGTTAATTTACATACAGGTTGCACTTTCCATTACACATATATTTTCTAATATAAATGGCTTCAACCTGAAGAAAATCTTTATAAATAGATTTTTGCCCTGTTAACATCACACTGAAATCATTTACGTGGTAAGCAACCCCCAGAATATTTAACGGCTGCACAATTAAAGTCAACTCTCAGTCAAGAAACAGTTATCAAACTACAAGCTCATTTAAACCTAATATCAGTTAACATGTAATAGTTTGGATACTTCGCACAATAATCAACAATTCTGTAAAGTATCTTGTCACATACAAGTATTAAAATATTTAAAAGTTCAAATACTTGTAGCAAATCAAATATTTCCAAATATATCAGATGGAGAATGTGTGGCATTCTACACCTCACCTGCTGTCTCCATATAAACAAATACGAACAAATTCTGACCACTGCCATATACGATGTACTGCCAATGACTTTAGTCCAACCTTCAGTGGCAGTCATTTTCCTTATTCTAATTTGATCAGTAATCCATTTCTAACAACGGCAAGTTTTTAAACTATGCAGCGGTAATATAAATTTGTTATTCGTGATACATTAACATTTAAACCACTAAGGACTTATTAGTTAACTTCCACTTAACACTATAGGTTACAAACTGTAATAAAAAATCACTTGTACTTAAATCTAATGTAGGAAGTTGTTTTTTTCTTCTTGAAAAGTTTGTTAAATGATCAGTGCGCCCATGCACCGTTAATGTGACACAGCTGCACATTCAACTCACAACGTGGTCATGGGCAAATGTATTCGGTAAATTGGGTATCGTATAATAGTCGTCCAATCAGAACAGGCTATGCAAGATAACAGCTACGCACATATCACTGCTGCGGCTTAAGATATTTCCTTGAAAGGAATCCAAAAAGGTCTTAAAAACGAGTTGCAGCACGCACCAAGTCCTATCACATCTGTAGTTTGGGCACATCAGAGTTCTAAAGACTGCATTCAACATTCGTCATTCGGAATGGAGTTCAAGGCACCAACCACACTTAGAGAAAGCAGGGTACAATAACAGTTCGGTACCTTGCCAGAGAACACACTACATGCTCCACATTCCTTAAGGCGACAGCCACATTAGGTACAGGCCTCAGCAATGCCTTGCTCTGGCTCCAAACGCAATAAATCATCGGGTCAATACAATAGGAACAAAAGTTTCTTCTTCCCACGTAATGGCCAGTCTCATCATCCCCAGTATGAAGACCGGTAATGCCACACGAAGTTTCAATTCTCGCCCTCATAACGAAGTTGCAACTTTCTCCAATGCAAGTACACTGGACGAGCCCTGCTAGACCCCCCCCCCCCCCCTCCTCACGGCCCATGTGCTGTCCCGCTCCTATATGGCATTCGCGTACCGCCCATTCATAGTAGATGGCACGATACGCACTTCCTTCTGACTACAGAGCCCGCAGCAGATTAAAAATGTGCAGACAACCAGCACAAAAGTATCATGTGTATGTAACTGTAATATGCAGTTACTTCCATTTGGATTTTCGCTTGAGGCTACAGAAATGTAATTAAAACAAGTGTACCTCTACATCTACATCTACATGAATACTCCGAAAATCACATTTAAGTGCCTGGCGGAGGGTTCATCGAACCACCTTTACAATAATTGTCTATTATTCCAATCTCGTACAGCGCACGGAAAAAACGAACACCTATATCTTTCGGTGCGAGCTCTGATTTCACTTATTTTTTTATGGTAATCGCTCCTCCCTATGTAGGTCGGTTCAAAAAAATATTTTCGAATTCGGAGGAAAAGTTGGTGATTGAAATTTCGTGAGAAGATTCCGCCACAAAGGTTGTTTTAATGATGTCCACCCCAAATAGTCTGTTATTTCAGTGACACTATTTCGCGATAATACAAAACATGCTGCCAGTCTTTAAACTTTCTCGATGTACTCCCTCAATCCTATCTGGTAAGGATCTATCTAAAAGACGACGAACAAGAGTAGTGTAGGTAGTCTCTTTACTAGATCTGTTACATTTTCTAAGCGTCCTGCCAGTAAAACGTATTCTTTGGTTAGCCTTTCGCACAACATTTATTACGTGTTCCTTCAAATTTAAGTTGTTCGTAATTGTAATTTCTATGTATTTAGTTGAATCTGCGGCATTTAGATTTGACTGATTTATCGTGTAACCGAAGTTTAACGGATTCCTTTTAATACTCATGTGGATGATCTCTCGCTTTTCATTATTTAAGGTCAATTTCCAATTTTCGCATCATACAGATAGCTTTCCTAAATCGTTTTGAATTTTATTTTGGTCTTCCGATTACTTTATTAGTCACCTAAGACGGCTGTTCAGATTGTCTCCTAAATCGTTTATGTAGATGAGGAACAGCAGAGCGCCTATAGCGATATCTTAGGGAACGCCAGAAATCACTTCTTATTTTGCGTCAATGACTACGGACTGTGACCTCTCTGACAGGAAATCACGAATCCAGTCACATAACCATTTGTGTCTAAGTTCATTAATTTATTACATATCTCATGAACTTCATCTCTGCTGTCTGTATAAGTGGTTTTTCTTTTTTTATTGCTGTCCATAATTCGAAACCATACAAAAGAGTAGGTACAGCCACAACTTTATAGAGTTTAATTTTTGTTTCATTTCTTATTTTCTTCCCCAAATTCTTCCAGTTGTTCCGCACGTAGCTTGATATTTATTTATTTTCTTCTCAATAAATTTTAATGATAGATCAAAAGTGCCACAATAGTTCCTATAAAATCGAAAAACATATAATCATGTTTGAATTAATTATGGTAGAATACACAAAACAGGTATTTTGTACTTCGTCTCAAAACCATGATATAAATTTGGTGTCGTCAATTTTCTTTCTACTTTTTACGACACAGAATAACACTGAATAAAGCAATTTCTGCCTCTTTGATACTCCATTTCGAAACTGACAGAATTCTGGACTCGCTTATTTGCAAGTATAAAGTCACGTCTTGAGAGTCACTAGGCCGATGCAAATGGGTTCTCACTGTATTAGTCCGTAGATGTTTTGTGTCAGAAGTCAGCATGGGCTTGTGTATTCTTCAGAGGGTTTCCTACACTGTCCCGTACAACATGATACTCACTGTCCCACGTAAGATAGACACCCCACACAATGCAAGATATCGAAATCTCATGATTCGAAAGTAAGAAAAGGATCAAGGTCTACATAAGGGTCAAGATTTTCACACATGCCTTCTCCATTGGTCTGTTAGGCTACCCAGTTTCTCTCCTTGCGTATCGAATAACTATCGTCGTTCGTAATTTCCCAATAGAAATAATATCATACATACATCTCCATTTCTTTCTCAATTCACTCATTTGTCTGCGTAACGAACTATCAAATAACCTGCGTCTGACACAAAACCAAGTTACATTCAGTATCAGACTGTGGTTTTTGTTACCAGTGTTCATATCCCAGAAGCTTTCTTCCTCTCCAATTACGAGCCACTGTCTCTGTCACTTTGTCACCATTTCTCCAAATTTCCTAATATCTAGCTTTTTCTGTTTCTCCAGTCTTTATTTTTCCATACCGCTACCGCGCCCTTCCATTAATATATCGTAATTCTGCTAGAAATGTACTGAACACAATTTTAATAAGTCTGAAATTACTGTCATAATTATATTCGTTTCTGTAACTTTTATTTTTATATTATGCACCTCACGTGGCAGTACTCTCAGTTTAATGATTCCATTATCAGCTATGTGCGTTTCTCATTCACCTCCCTTTTGCTAGTTAATGTACTGTCTACTATATTGGGGCTCATAGCCGTCCAGAATCACAGCGCTGCAGCATGAGTGGCCTACGTTAAAAATCGCAGGCCGAGCATCACGACTACAGCTGCGAGCGCACGTCCGCCTACAAGTTGCGGCGGCATCGCTCCAGGAGGACACGATCACCACAGATTAACTCGCTACTACAGGATCACATGCTCGAAAGTAGGTCCCCTAACACCCTGGTCCCTCCACATTATTTAGGCCGGTGCAAGGCTATGGCTAGTGAGCTCTCTGGGCTCTACGCCGACCGCTTCCGCGGTTTCTACAGCAGTAGCTCACCTGGAATCCTCCCACGACCTGTCGTGCGACAGCACTTTACCTGTACCTTTGCCTCCGACGCTATGTGGAGCTGCCAGCAGTTATCCTCGTTTGATATTTTGGCACGACATCGTGTTTGGGTAATTAGAGACAACCAGTTCCTCATGAAGCACCGCTGTGACTCCAGTGACTGTGATTCATTTCTCACTGGTTGATAGTCTCACCCCTTCAAAGATAAAAAAAACTTGTGAACTATCTTGTATTTTGCAAGAAACAGACCTGAAGTTTTATGTTCATTTCGATAAACTAACTTTTCACTGCCTACCTAGGCTTTTTCGAGGTGTACTTAGCCTCGTGATGCCAGTTGAGGAGCTATTCGAGCGAATAGTAACGGCTCCGGTCAAAGAACACCACCATAACGACTGAGAGAGCGGTGTGCTGACCACACGTCCCTCCTATCCGCATCCTCAGCTGAGGATGATGCGGCGGCGGATGGTCCCGATGGGCCACTTGAGGCCTGGAGACGGTGTGCCTGCTACCTAGGTTTTAGTTTTTCTGCGTCGAACCCGGCTGTAACACTTTAGTGTCTATTAGGTTTTATTTCTGTGGACTCATTCTGCCTACTTATGCTACACTCCAACCAGACGGTGATTATACATGTTTTTTCCAAGATTCCGCCGGACTGAAATTTGCTTTTCATTTCATTATGAGTAGATAGACGGACGAGACCACTCAAGACTTACTGCTTCTACAGAACATGCGTCAGACTCTGGAACTAATGTTAGAAAAAGATGGCTGCCATTACCACTAAACGATCACAAATCTCCAGACAGCTGTCTCGCATCAACTGATTGAGAAAGGGCTTTCGGACAATGTCCCCGCCATTCCACATGTTTAACAGACAGGCGAAGCCGTGCGCTAACTACGCTGCCCACCTTCAACAGTCACGGGAGGGAGCTCATGTCAGCACGGTTTTTTTTTTTTTTGGCTTATGCAAGAGCAGAAATATATTACCTCTTGCAGCAGCTCAATCCTGAGTACATGCCTCGTGTTTTGCCTTCTAAACTTTTAAAATTCTTTTTGCTGGACTAATTTGATGCTCAAGTGCACGTGGCAGCCGCCCATCCCAAGGTTTTTAGCTATCAAATACAAAAACTGACACTCGGAGGCGTTTCTAGAGATTGCCGTTCCATTGTTCTAATCCTCAGTACAAACAATTTTACGTAGAATTGCTTGTTAGGGAGATGATCCTTGTCTGCTCACCAGATGAAGAATTCTGGCATGATCTCTTAAAGCTCAGTGATCCGCATTTAATTAGGTGCCTTCCCGCCATAGAGGCTTTTGAACAATTCATCACGTCCTTGGCAACCTTGCAGGACTCATTGAAGGCTTTTACCGTCAGCCTAGTTCGCTTACCCAGATACAGCTTCGTCCCCCAACTAACCTGCTTCACTTACCAGGCCGTCCTCTGGCAAAGACACCGTAGGTGGATGCTGCATCCAGCAATTATCTTCATTCAGTAATTGTTTTGTAACACATCAGCGCCAGTATTGCTACTTCTGCAGGACAAAATGCACAACCTGTGGAGAAAAACAGACACAAAGCCATAGTGTGCCAATCGTCCATGAACATGAATGTCGATTGTCCCCGACTGGATTTTAGAGATGCTGATAAATACAACATTGACTGTGCCTATGGTCCTGCTGTCCTCCATGTCCAGGCCACCTTTCCTGTCTCTGATAGGTTATGGGAAGTGGCCATCAATACCATCCCAGTTGTTTTTCAACTGATACTGGATCTTCAACCACTGTTGTCGATTGGGAGATGTGTCACCACATAAGCTCCCCTACACTACAACGTTTTTCTAAGCAGATGAAAACCTCTGGAGACATCATTGAGGCAAAGGATCAGTTTAGTGGCAGATAATGGCCCTTAGTTTATGCCAGCAGAATTTCTCGGTATTTATGTGGAGAACTGCATAATTCTGGTACGTACAATGCTGTTCCACCCTTCTTCCTGTGACTGGTGGAGAGGTTTGTCTACACTTTTATAAACTCAAAAGCCATAGTTGCAGGAAACTATAGTTTCCTGCCGTTATGTATACAGGATTGACACCACCAGCAGTCGACCAATGGTGTAAACGCCCAGAAGATGACCCCTACGTCGGGTTGAAACTGGTTGGCGGTATAATAATAATAATAAATACGATTAAGACTGTTTTTGAATAACTGATTAATCATACTAATCGCTGCTTCATCTCGACAACCGTGTTGTCCAAAAAGCCTAAGAAACTGGTATAGGCAAACGTATTCAAATACAGAGATATGTAAACAGGCAGGCAACGCCTATATAGGGACAAGAAGTGCCTGGCACAGTTGTTAGATCGGTTAGTACTGTTACAATGGCAGGTTATCAAGATTTATGTGAGTTTGAACGTGATGTTATGTCGGCGCACGAGCGATGGGACACAGCATCTTGGTTCAAATGGCTCTGAGCACTATGGGACTCAACTGCTGAGGTCATAAGTCCCCTAGAACTTAGAACTACTTAAACCTAACTAACCTAAGGACAACACACACATCCATGCCCGAGGCAGGATTCGAACCTGCGACCGTAGCGGTCGCGCGGTTCCAGACTGTAGCGCCAGAACCGCTCGGCCACCAGCGGCCGGCGACACAGCATCTCCGAGGTAGCAATGAAGTGGGGATTTTCCCGTACAACCATTCACGAGTGTACCGTGAACATCAGGAATCCGGCAAAACATCAGATCTCCGCCATCGCTGGGCCGGAAAAAGGATCTGTGAGAACGGGACCAAGGACGACAGAAGAGAATCGTTCAACGTAACAGAAGTGCAGCCCTTCCACAAACTGTTGCAGATCTCAATGCTGGGCCATCAACAAGTGGCAGGGTGTGAATCATTCAACGGAAGATAATCAATATGGGCTTTTGCCCTTGAAGTCTACACGACAGAAACCTTTACGTCTCTGCTGGGCCCGTCAACACCGACATTGGACTGTCGATGACTGGAAACATGCTGCCTGGTCGGACGAGTCTCGTTTTAAATTTTGCCTAGCGGATAGAAGTGTACGGGTATGGAGACAACCTCAAGAATCCATGGACCCTGCATATCAGCAGGGGACTGTTCAAGCTGGTGGATGCTCTATAATGGTGAAGGGCGTGTGCAGATGGAGTGATACGTCTAGATACGACTCAGACTGGTGACAAGTTCGTAAGCGTCCTGTCTGATCACCTGCATCCATTCATGTCCATCGTGCATTCCGACGGACTTGGGCAATTCCAGCAGCACAATGCGACACCCCAAACGTCCAGAATAGTTACAGGTGGCTCCAGGAACACTCTTCTGAGTTTAAATACTCCCGCTAGCCGCCAAACTCTCCAGACATGAACATTATTGAGGATATGTGGGATGCCTTGCAACGTGCTGATCAGAAGAGATCTCCACCGCCTCGTACTCCTACGGATTTGTGGAGAGCCCTGCAGGATTCATGGTGTCAGTTCCCTCCAGTCGAGTACATGCCACGTGGTAATGACCGTGGTGGCGCAGTTGTTAGCACACTGGACTCGCATTCAGGAGGACGACGGCTCAATCCTGCGTTCCGCCAACCTGATTTAGGTTTTCCGTGATTTCCCTAATCGCCTCAATCAAATGCCGGGATGTTTCCTTTGAAAGGGTACGGCCGACTTCCTTCCCCATCCCTCCAACATCTGATGAGACCGCTGACCTCACAGTTTGGTTTCCTCATCCCCCCCCCCAAAAAAAAAAAAAATCTACCCAACCCAATCCCACGTCGTACTGCGGCACTTCTGCGTGCTCGCGGGGGCCCTACGCGATATTAGGCAGGTGTACCAGTTTCTTTGGTCCTTCTGTGTAGACAGCCGTATGTTTTGATCGTATTGACTCAGAAGCTTCAATTTTTTGCACCGTCAAGGTGCCGTATAGCTTAATACGTGGCATAAATTTCAACTTGATACGTCTACCCATTCCTGAGAAAAGGGGTTTTCAACAGTCGAACAGATTGACAGTCACGTAGAGAACAAAGCGAGCCTATAAGGGTTCCGTTTTTACCGAATGAGGTACGGCACCCTAAGAAAGATATTGAGAATCTTTCTTTACTGCGAAGAGAGAGCAGTCGTTGTAACCACTGAAAGCGAAACTTGCTCGGCAATGCAACTTTTTATACGCTGCTGTGTCGTTGGACACATTCGGCCCGCAACAGCTCAGCCGCCTCTTGTATGGGCGTTTAAACGGCCTGACACCCCCGGAGACCGGCACGGTCGTTGCCCCTCGGCGGCGCGTGACACTGACAAACGGGGCGTACCTCCGCCTCATCACGCCGGCTGATGGGTCGCCGCGGGGAGCCGTATTGGCGCAACAGATTGATCGCCGGTACTTATTTTGGGCGCAGACGGGTCCATTATGCGTCGCCTGAGGACCGCCACAAAGGCAGCGGGACAGCGCCATCAATCTGTCGAGAGGCGTGCAACCCGGCGCGGTTGCCCTCGATGAGCTGTGCGGTAAGGATTGACACGGCAGGCTGGCGCCAAGGGGGCTGCAGCCACGGCTCGGCTCACCTGTGAGATGACGGGGGCCCTCCGTACCGCACCGCTTCTCTCTCCCCCTTTTACGACGGGTGTTCAATAGGTAATGTAACACGTTTTTTGTCTCGGACAATTTCGTTTAAAAATGCAGAATTTGTTGTGGGACATCAAGGAATATTACCGCTTCAGCGCCTATAGACTCCGATAGGTGCCGGCGCTATAGAAGCCCTCAAAATAAGCCTTCAAAATGGCGTCTGTAACGGAGATGCGTTCCAAGCAGAGAGTTGTCATTGAGTTACTTTTCGCGGAAAAACGGTGCATCACAGATACTCATAGGCGCTCGCAAACCCCTGGCAGTGAACAAAAGCAGGGTGAACCATTGGGCGAGAAGCTTGTCATCGTCGCAACAAGCGCCCGCAAATCTGCCTGATCTTCCGTGTGAAGGCTGACCGCACACAGCTGTGACTCCTGCAATGTTGGTACGTGTGGACACTCTCGTTCGAGGTGATCGACGGATCACAATCAAACACCTCATTGCTCAAGTGGACGAATCTGTTGGTAGTGCTGACATGCTCGTCTACCAGTTGGGGTACTCAAAGGTGTGTGCACGCTGGGTTTCTTCGCTGCCTAACAGAAGATCATAAAGAGCAACGAAGGACCATCTGCGCGGAATTTCTTGCGCGTTACGAGGCTGATCATCAAATTCTTTGGTGAAGATCATCACAGACGATGAAACATGGGTTCATCACTTCGAACTGCAAATAAAACGCCAGTCCATGGAGTGCTGCCACACCATCTCTCCTACAAGGAGAATTTCAAAGCCACACCCGCAGCTGGTAAAGACATGGCATAGGTCTTCTGGGATTTCTGAAGGGTGTTTCATGTCCTCCCTTACAGCACAACGATCAGCTCTTTAGTTTATTGTGTTACCCTCGGGGAAATGAAGACGTGACTTAATTGCACTCGTCGCCATAACAATGCAAACGAATCTCTCCAAGACAGCGCAAAACAACACAAAAGGTTGGACATCCGCGAGGAGCTCACAAAACTTCAATGGTCTGTTCTTCCTCAACCACCCTACAGTCTAGATTTCGCAGTTTCCGCTTTCCATCTGTTTGGCCCAATGAAGGATGCACTCCACGGGAAGCAGAACGTGAGTGGTGGGAAGATTACGGACGCAGCAAGGTGTTGGTTCCGACTTTGACCTGTAGAGTGGTACCATGCGTACACACAGGCCCTTCCAGTAATGTGGCGTAAGGCCGTCGCGTTGAACCGATATTGTGCTGGAAAATACGGTTTTGTAGCCAAAAGAGGCAGGAATAATATGTTGTGTTGGAATCCTGAATAAAACCAACTTGCATTAGGGAAAGAAAATTGTTGCATTGCTCATTCAACGCCCCTCGTACATGACGCGGTGAACGGACTATCAGAGACATGTCAGTATATCTACTAGACCACCGAATTTGTCTATTGCTAGCGAGTTTCGTTGTCGCACCGAGTTTTATGGATGTGTGTGAGTGAACCCTGGGAAATAGCAAAATAGTTAGAAGAACTATTGAATAGCTGTGACGAGCAAGAATGTAACTGTCATTGCTGATCGGTTCATTCACAGCAATTTAATCTTTCTTTTTTTTTTCAATCAGACTGAAGTCACAAAATGGAACTCACTCTTTAGAGAGAGCTCACTTACATGTTAATAACATCGGATATTGCAGAACATTACTCCGTTACATTAATAAGAAAGTCCTAGAATCTAAAACGAATGCGAAGACGTATAAAAAATATTTGAATGTACCAAGACGTGAATCTTCTTCTTTCAATTTCATAACTCCATTCCTGTAATCACTACACCACAGTGAAAGTATACAACTTTTAATAACAGATGCTTTCATCTTAAGATCTCGTGAGGACTTTCAATACCGATACGTCATTACCTGATTTTTAGTTGTGACAAATCATACCAAGAGTGACATGTTTGTGATAAACCGTCAATGCGCTGTTGCCTTGAAACGTTATACTGTCATAACGTGCAAGTTATACTTCGAAAACGACGAAATACGACATGGCATATCCAAAGTTCTTAATTTCTCGACTGGCATCAAGTTTCGTGATAGCATCGACTTTTATGGAAGACTCATTATTTTGAAATCACTTCATCAGAAAAAAATTAAGAAAATTTTACATTCTATCGAAAATAAAAGCTCACTAACTCAAGGCATTTTTCCACTGAGAATGAAATATGCCGGCGTCAAACAATTTTTTAAGAAAGATGATAAGACAGATGTCAATAGCTGTTGACCTTTTTCGCTGCTGATATCATTTTCCAAAAGTTTTGAGAAGGTGATGCAATGTAAAATAGTATCTCACCTTAGCAACAATAATATCCTCAGGAAATCACTGTTTGGGTCCCAGAACAGCTGCTCTTCTGAAAACGCCATTTTTCCAGAGAGAGTGAAATATGCAGTTGATAAACCCTTCTTTAAAAAGGCATTTTTCCAGAGAGAGTGAAATGTGCCGCTGTTGAAACCTCCTTTAAGATAAGACACATGCCCATATCATTAACGTCCATATGCAGCAGTATTTTGGAAGATATATTATGTTCGAACATTACGAATTACCTCGAAGAGAACGGTCTATTGACACACAGCCAACACCGATTTAGAAAGCATCGTTCTTGTGAAACACAACTAGCTCTTTACTCACACGAAGTGTTGAGTGCTATTGACAAGGGACTTCAAATTGATTCAGTATTTTTACATTTCTAGAAGGCTTTTGACACTGTACCACACAAGCGACTTGCAGCGAAATTGTGTGCTTATGGAACATCGACTGTTATGTGACAGGATTGGTAATTTCCTGTCAGAAAGGTCAAGTTCTTAGCAATTGTCGGAAAGTCATCGAGTAAAACAGAAGTGATTTCTGGCATTCCCCAAGGTAGTGTTATTGGCCCTCTGTTATTCCGTATCTACATAAACGGTTTAAGAGACAATCTGAGCAACCGTCTTCAGGTTGTTTGCAGATGATGATGATGCTATCGTTTATCGTCTAGTAAAGTCTTAAGAAGATCAAAATAAATTGCAAAATAGTATGGAAAAGGTATCTGTATGGTGCGGAAATTGGCAGTTGACCCTAAAAAATGAAAAGTGCGCGATTACCCACATGAGCTCTTAAAAGAATCCGTTAAATTTCTGTTACGCTACAAATCAGTCAAATCTAAAGACCGTAAATTCAACTAAATACCTAGGAATTACAATTACGAACAACTTGAATTGGAAACAGCACATAGAAAATGTTGTGGCGAAGACAAACCAAAGAAAGCGTTTGTTGCCAGAACACCTAGAAAATGTAGCAGAACTACTAAAGAGAGTGCCTGGACTATGCTTGTCCGTCGTGTTTTGGAGTACTGCTGCACGGTCTGGGATCCTTACCAGATAGGATTAGTGCAGCACATCAAGACAGTTCACAGAAAAGCAGCACATTTTGTATTATCGCGAAATAGAGAAGAAAGTATTGCTGACATGATACAGGATTTGGGGTGGACATCATAAAAAAGGCGTTTTTCGTTGTGGCGGAATCTTCTCATTGAATATCTACCAACAACTTTCTCCTCTGAATGCCAAAATATTTGACGCTGACCTACATACTGAGAAACGATCATCATAATAAAAGAACGGAAATCAGAGCTCTCACGGAAATATATGGGTGTTCGTTTTTTCCTCATTTATTGTGAAGGTACACTGCTGGCCACCGTAAATGCAACACCCTGAAGGAAGCATCCGAATCAAGTGAAATTTACACCATGGGTTTGCAGCGATGAGATATGCAACTGATTAGAATTTCAGCGCAGACGCACATCACGCGCGCCTGTGGCGCCACCTCACAGCGCCATTTAAGGCTTGGCGATTTCGACGAGTGTACGTTCGGCACGTGTGTTTACCTTGTGGTTATTTCACACGACGATCAGTTATGCCTCGTAGTCAACAGCGAACATCTTTTGATCAAGTATCCGAGTTCGACAGAGGAAGGATAGTGGCTTACCGAGATTGTGGATTATCATACAGAGAAATCGCTAGTCGTGTTGGACGAAACCAAACAACTGTAATGCGGATATGTGACCGTTGGATGCAGGAGGGTACGACGGACCGACGTGGTCGATCGCATTCACCTCGGTGCACCACTGCACGTGCTGATAGGCAAATTGTGCGCATGGCAGTGACGGATCGCTCAGTGACATCCCGAACCATAGCACAGCACATTGCGTCTGTAACGCATCATCCAGTGTCTGCGCGTACCATTCGACGCCGTTAACAGCAGAGTGGTCTGTCCGCAAGACGTCCATTGCTTCGTCTACCATTGACGCAGAACCACAGACGTCTCCGTCGCCAATGGTGTGATGACAGACGGATGTGGACGGCAGAATGGAATGACGTTGTCTTTACTGACGAGGCACGCTTCTGTCTGCAGCACCACGATGGTCGGATTCGAGTGTGGAGACACCGTGGAGAGAGGATGCTGGACAGCTGCATTATGCACCGCCACACTGGTCTTGCGCCGGGTATTATGGTATGGGGCGGTATTGGATATTACTCTCGCACGCCTCTAGTACGCATTGCCGGTACTTTAAATAGCCGGCGCTACATATCCGAGGTGCTGGAGCCAGTTGTCCTTCCTTACCTTCAGGGCTCGGCCACAGCCATATTTCAACAGGATAATGCGCGACCACACGTGGCACGCATTGTCCAAAGGTTCTTCGTCAATAACCAGATTGAATTGCTTCCCTGGCCGGCTCGCTCTCCGGATCTTTCGCCGATAGAAAACATGTGGTCCATGGTTGCTCAACGAGTGACCCAGATTACATCCCCAGCTGCCACACCAGATGATCTTTGGTAACGTGTGGAAGCTGCTTGGGTTGCTGTACCCCAGGAACACATCCAACGTCTCTTTGACTCAATGCCGAGACGTGTGGCAGCGGTGATCTCCAACAATGGCGGCTACTCTGGCTACTGATTCTGGCAGGAACCACATGTCACAGACGTCTGTAAACGTAATCATTTGATACTTGGTCAACATGTTATCTACAAAATAAATCATGTTGTGCTACCTCTTCTCTTTCTTGGTGTTGCATTTACTGTGGCCAGCAGTGTATTTCGATGAAACCTTTGCCAGGCACTTAAAGTGTGATTTGCAGAGTATCCATGTAGGTGTAGATGTAAAGGTATATGTTCACTCAACAAATTTTACAGCCATTAAGTAATGAAACAGCGCTGGGTGGTATTTTCTGCAACCTACTTGAACCACATTATTCTCTTAGATAAACTGAAGATCTATGAGACTGGTGGTATAGCCAACTAATGAATAACGTCATATGAAACCAAAAGATGCAGAAAGTTGTGCTTAGTAATTCAACCAATGTGGTCCGGTGATGTAACTCTGACTGGGGAGAAATCACGTGTGTGCTTCCCCAAGGCTCATTCTTAGTTCTGCTACTGTTCCTCATATATATAAACAAACCTGTATATAACACACAACAAACAAAATTAGATCCTCTTCAGGTGACATTAGTGTTGTAATCAATACATACAGAACCAGAAGAAATGGTAAACAACAGTCTTAAAAGTATCATTGACTGGTTTCTATGAAAGGTTTCACCCTCAACCTCTAAAAAGATACAATATATGCAGCTCTGCACATCTATAAGTGCTATACCAACGATAGCTGTATCCCATGGTGAGGAAATAATAAGTAAAAAATAGTGCGGAAACGTCAAATTTAAAAATTGGTAAAAGCTCGTTTTGGAGCTCCTCAGAGAACTTAGTTCAGCCACATTTGCGCTTGGAGTCACTGCAGATCTAGGGGAGAGAGAAATCACTAAGTTGACATGTTGTACATATTTTCATTCAATAATCTCATATGAAATAATGTTCTGTGGTTGTTGTTGTTGTTGTGGTCTTCAGTCCTGAGACTGGTTTGATGCAGCTCTCCATGCTACCCTATACTGTGCAAGTTTCTTCATCTCCCAGTACCTACTGCAACCTACATCCTTTTGAATGTGATTAGTGTATTCATCTCTTGGTCTCCATCTACGATTTTTACCCTCCACGCTGCCCTCCAATGCTAAATTTGTGATCCATTGATGCCTCAGAACATGTCCTACCAACCGGTCCCTTCTTCTTGTCAAGTTGTGCCACAAACTCCTCTTCTCCCCAATTCAGTTCAATACCTCCTCATTAGTTATGTGATCTACCCATCTAATCTTCAGCATTCTTCTGTAGCACCACATTTCGAAAGCTTCTATTCTCTTCCTGTCCAAACTACATGTTTCACTTCCATACAAGGCTGCACTCCATACGAATACTGTCATAAACGACTTCCTGACACTTAAATCTATACTCAATGTTAACAAATTTCTCTTCTTCAGAAACGCTTTCCTTGCCATTGTCAGTCTACATTTTATATCATAGCTACTTCGACCATCATCAGTTATTTTGCTCCATAAATAGCAAAACTCCTTTACTACTTTAAGTGTCTCATTTCCTAATCTAATTCGCTCAGCATCACCCGACTTAATTCGACTACATTCCATATCCTCGTTTTGCTTTTGTTGATGTTCATCTTATATCCTCCTTTCAAGACACTGTCCATTTGGTTCAACTGCTCTTCCAAGTCCTTTGCTGTCTCTGACAGAATTACAATGTCATCGGCGAACCTCAAAGTTTTTATTTCTTCTCGATGGATTTTAATACCTACTCCGAATTTTTCTTTTGTTTCCTTTACTGGTTTCTCAATATACAGATTGAATAACATTGGGGAGAGGCTACAACCCTGTCTCACTCCCTTCCCTTTCATGCCCCTCGACTCTTGTAACTGCCATCTGGTTTCTGTACAAATTGTAAATAGCCTTTCGCTCCCTGTATTTTACCCTTGCCATCTTTTGAATTTGAAAGAGAGTATTCCAGTCAACATTGTCAAAAGCTTTCTCTAAGTCTACAAATGCTAGAAACGTAGGTTTGCCTTTCCTTAATCTTTCTTCTAAGATAAGTCGTAAGGTCAGTATTGCCTCACGTGTTCCAATATCCAATATTTCTACGGAATCCAAACTGATCTTTCCCGAGCTCGGCTTCTACCAGTTTTTCCATTCGTCTGTAAAGAATTCGCGTTAGTATTTAGCAGCTGTGACTTATTAAACTGATTGTTCGGTAATTTTCACATCTGTCAACACCTGCTTTCTTTGGGATTGCAATTATTATATTCTTCTTGAAGTCTGAGGGTATTTCGCCTGTCTCACACATCTTGCTCACCAGATGGTAGAGTTTTGTCAGGACTGGCTCTCCCAAGGCCGTCAGTAGTTCTAATAGAATGTTGTCTACTCCCGGGGCCTTGTTTCGACTTAGGTCTTTCAGTGCTCTACCAAACTCTTCACGCAGTATCGTATCTCCTATTTCATCTTCATCTACATTCTCTTCCATTTCCATCTCTCCTCAAGTACATCGCCCTTGTATAGACCCTCTATATACTCCTTCCACCTTTCTGCTTTCCCTTCTTTACTTAGAACTGGGTTTCCATCTGAGCTCTTGATATTCATACAAACGGTTCTCTTCTCTCCAAAGGTCTCTTTAATTTTCCTGTAGGCAGTATCTATCTTACCCCCAGGTGAGACAAGCCTCTACATCCTTACATTTGTTCTCTAGCCATCCCTGCTTAGCCATTTTGCACTTCCTGTCGATCTCATTTTTAAGACGTTTGTATTCCTTTTTGCCTGCTTCATTTACTGCATTTTTATATTTTCTCCTTTCATCAATTAAATTCAGTATTTCTTCTGTTACCCAAGGAGTTCTACTAGCCCTCATCTTTTTACCTACTTGATCCTCTGCTGCCTTCACTACTTAATCCCTTAGAGCTACCCATTCTTCTTCTACTGTATTTCTTTCCCCCATTGCTGTCAATTGTTCCCTTATGCTCTCCCTGAAACTCTGTACAACCTCTGGTTTAGTCAGTTTATCCAGGTCCCATCTCCTTAAATTCCCACCTTTTTGCAGTTTCTTCAGTTTTAATCTACAGTTCATAACCAACAGATTGTGGTCAGAGTCCACATCTGCCCCTGGAAATGTCTTACAATTTAAAACCTGGTTCCTAAATCTCTGTCTTACCATTATATAATCTATCTAATACCTTCTAGCATCTCCAGGATTCTTCCATGTATACAACCTTCTTTCATGATTCTTGAACCAAGTGTTAGCTATGATTAAGTTATGCTCTGCGCAAAATTCTACCAGGCGGCTTCCTTTTTCATTTATTACCCCCAATCCATATTCACCTACTATGTTTCCTTCACTCCCTTTTCCTACTCTAGAATTCCAGTCACCCATGACTATTAAATTTTCGTCCCCCTTCACTACCTGAATAGTTTCTTTTATCTCATCATACATTTCATCAATTTCTTCATCATCTGCAGAGCTAGTTGGCATATAAACTTGTACTACTGTGGTAGGCGTGGGCTTCGTATCTATCTTGGCCGCAATAATGCGTTCACTATGCTGTTTGTAGTAGCTTACCCGCGCTCCTATTTTTTTATTCATTATTAAACCTACTCCTGCATTACCCCTATTTGGTTTTGTATTTATAACCCTGTATTCAGCTGACCAAAAGTCTTGTTCCTCCTGCCACCGAACTTCACTAATTCCCACTATATCTAACTTTAACCTATCCATTTCGCTTTTTAAATTTTCTAACCTACCTGCCCGATTAAGGGGTTTGACATTCCACGCTCCGATCCGTAGAACACCAGTTTTTTTTTCTCCTTATAACGACGTCCTCTTGAGTAGTCCCCGCCCAGAGATCCGAATGGGGGACTATTTTACCACCGGAATACTTTACCCAAGACGACGCCATCATCGTTTAACCATACAGTAAATCTGCATGCCCTCGGGAAAAATTACGGCTGTAGTAGTTTCCCCTTGCTTTCAGCCGTTCGCAGTACCAGCACAGCAAGGCCGTTTTGGTTATTGTTACAGGGCCAGATCAGTCAATCATCCAGACTGTTGCCCCTGCAACTACTGAAAAGGCTGCTGCCCCTCTTCAGGAACCACACGTTTGTCTGGCCTCTCAACAGATACCCCTCCGTTGTGGTTGCACCTACGGTACGGTCATCTGTATCGCTGAGGCACGCAAGCCTCCCCACGAACTGCAAGGTCCATGGTTCTGTGGTAACTCATCTTTAAGAAAGAAAGTCTTCGTTGTTTCTTCTCAAAAACGTGCTGTAAGACTAATGTGTAGTGCTCACCTACGATCATATTGTAGACATCTGTTTAAGGAATTGGGCACTGTGACTACTGTAATAGTATATTTTTTCCCTCTTGACGTTTTTCTGTAAAGAGTCCACTAGAATTGAAAAGGGACGATGATGTACATAATTACAATATCAGAAGGAAAAATGAAATTTATTACTCCACATGGATGGTTGTCTTTAGAAGAAAAAGGGATACGTAATGATGCAACAAAAATTTTTGATCAATTAACTAGTAATACAAAATGTCTGACAGACAGCGGAGTAAAATTGGAAGAAAAACTGAAAAAGTTTCTCCTTGACAACTCTTTTTATTCCTTAGAAGAATTTCTATTATTGTAATACGTAAAATTGAAGTTGTCAGCTAACATTCGGAGAATGAAGCTGTGGTGTCACTGCCAGACACCACACTTGCTAGGTGGTAGCCTTTAAATCGGCCGCGGTCCATTAGTATACGTCGGACCCGCGTGTCGCCACTGTCAGTGATTGCAGACCGAGCGCCACCACACGGCAGGTCTAGAGAGCCTTCCTAGCACTCGCCCCAGTTGTACAGCCGACTTTGCTAGCGATGCTACACTGACAAATACGCTCTCATTTGCCGAGACGATAGTTAGCAGCCCTCATCTCGTGGTCGTGCGGTAGCGTTCTCGCTTCCCACGCCCGGGTTCCCGGGTTCGATTCCCGGCGGGGTCGGGGATTTTCTCTGCCTCGTGATGGCTGGGTGTTGTGTGCTGTCCTTAGGTTAGTTAGGTTTAAGTAGTTCTAAGTTCTAGGGGACTTATGACCACAGCAGTTGAGTCACATAGTGCTCAGAGCCATTTGAACCATTTGATAGTTAGCATAGCCTTCAGGTACGTCATTTGCTACGACCTAGCAAGGCGCCATTACCAGTTTATATTGAGCTTCTTATTAATGTATCATCAAGAGCGATGTTCTACAGTTATGGATTAAAGTTAAGTATTACAGCAACTGCGTCCGTTTTTCTAAGTTCTCATTTCTCTGACCTGTTCCAGACCTCACGCCAGTCTGCGTGTAATTAAACGCGCGCATTTCGGCCTCCTCTAGCAATACGGTGTTGGCTCTTCTGCCAACATAGCAGAAGCAGCATAAAAATTAAGAGCCTCGAAACGTGCGTGGAATTCTAGAAAATTACAGGCTGCTTTTTGCCGTATCTTGCCCACGTGGATGTGCCGGCACCTTGACCGCCTGTGGAGAACACTCCATCCTGGTAAGGGTGCGCATTCACAGGGTGACGGTTCCTGTTGCTGAAAACAAATCCAGTTTGCTTCGACAGTCCACAAGTAGGCTGGGTAAACCACAGGAAGTTGAAAACAGAGAGACAGAAAGGAAAAGAAGCACAGCCACACTAAGATAAAATTTTCAGAAAGACCAGTTTTCGGAACATAAATGACATAGCTTTACCTCATTTGCACGCTCGCTGGTCACATTCTCCAGACCTATGTTCATAATTGTCTGATAAGTGAAATACTGGTAATGGGGAGTGCGCTCCTTCTTTAGGTACTGTGTAAATTCTTAAGATGTCAAAACCGCAAAAGTTCGTTCCTATTATTAAGTCACTTCTCAAATGTTTGGACGAATGCTATTTTCAAATTCTGTAGTTTTCTCAAACGGAGTATCTTGGAAGTTATGCTGAAACTATGTACTCACTGAATACACAAATTATTATTGCATCAAAATGTTGTATTATTAGTATCGCAGCCCAGCCATCTGAGGCATGTTGAAATAGGTGTTGACGGCAAGTCGGGTTTGGGGATGGGGAAGGAGAAAGGAGAGATGAACTTCCCTCCACACCCCCACCTCCCCACCCCACATCCGTTTCAAAACCAACCTTGGATAAAAGCCTGCTTCACATACACCCAAAGACAGCAGGTGGTTCATCACAGCTTAACCGGTGTCATCGTATTTGATTGTTTTATATATTAGTTAGTATGACAGTTGGGTATGGTAGATCTCTAACAGTCTTCTACTTGCAGAGCGACAGCACACCTTTTTACGCTGCCAAGCACCTTCACTTCTTTCTCCTATGCAGCTACAGCTCGCCATTTGATGTGATTGGCTCAAGTGTAACACCCGAGACAACAGCTGGAAATCTATCAAATGTAAATAGAACTCTACGTACTGTAATTTCAGCGTACAGATTTCAATGCTAGACGTTCTATTTTGTCATTTGTCTTCTACTTGGTTTGATGCGGACTTCCCCGATTTCCCTCATCTCAGAATAGCAATTACAATCAATGCCCTTAAATGCTTGTTATGTATCGCGAAGTGTCTTTCTTTACAATTTTTATTCTCCTTTCTTTAACACCATGTAATTTGTTCCTTGGTCACATACAAGGACATCTTTACCGAGCGTTATCAATTGATATTTCAATTTGTAGATATGTTGATTGACATTTCATCCTTCTGCGAAACTATTTTCAATATTTTCAGTACAAAAAAAAAATTATTCCAACAGATGAGGAACGGTGTGAGTGTATGTGCGTGCATGATGGCCTGTGAGGTGTGACTAATGCTACTGGAAAACTTCAGGTAAAAATCGCAGCACAGGCGATGCTCGGAATATGTGTAAGTGCAGCTCATCATCATCGTTCAGAATTCGAGAAAAACAGGCGTGAGGCTCAAGGGGGTATCAGGTATCATACCGGCAAACAGTAGGCTGCAGAAGAACTGCTGACGAGCTGATAAGAAATATAAACATATCAGGACTACTGTGCAAGAAAAATAAGCACATCAGGACTACCGTACCAGAGACTCGTAGGATTGTGCGACTGGCTCTGGCAGAAGAACATCAGCATCTGAAATTCAGGCAGAGGCAGGTAGAAAGTCACCACTAAACTTTGGATAACACCTCGAGTTGCCATGAGTCGTTTATCGCTAACACCACACACACAGCAGTGACTTGCCTGGTGTACAGTCAAGTAGTACACTGAGTGGCATTCTGTGGTGCTTAGTGATGAGTCACTCTACTGGCTGTGACAATCAGATCGACAAGAACGTGTCCTTAGAGAGCCTCGTGAAGGGCCACGGGAAGTTGTGATATCGTCCAAAGATCGCGGTCCCACACTAAAGTCGACAACGAGAATCGATACCAGAGATATTAGTGAAGGCTCACTGCAATGCGTAACAACCAGTGCGAGGCGCTCCAGAAGACAATGTCTCCCTCTAAGCACAGCGGCGCTCTCACCCTGAGGTCAATATTGTGTCGAAAATGGAAGAGCTCAGTTACAGCAGTTACAGCAATCAACATTGTGTAGGACGGTGACAGAGTTTCTTATGGAACGTTTTTGTCGTAAATATTGCATTTTGAGCTGTAGGAGAACAATTTTTTAATCTGAGTATTGAATGACGTTTTCATAGCCAATGACGTATATTTTCAAACAATGCTGTGCCAAAGAAAAGTGTCAAAGTTGACTAACACTTTTACTCATTTATGTAATAAAAGGAACTAATAGTTCATGTGTTTTAGTTTGATGAGCCTTCTCACAGAGCAATCAAAGAAACCACTGTTATCCCGGATGAAAGTAGTTTCGTCTGGTCACAACAGAAGCAGCAATTTTCGAAACCCGCTCAACGCTTGGAATCATGGTGTGGAGTGCTGCTGCCTATATGAGAAACATACAAGTAGATATCCTCGGTGTAGCAAAGCAGCTTAAATCACTTAAAGGCAAGCCCTGCGGTCCAGATTGTATACCAGTCAGGTTCCTTTCAGAACATGCTGATACAATAGCTCCATATTTAGCAATTATATACAACCGCTCGGTCACCTGAAGATCCGTACTTACAGACTGGAAAATTGCTCAAATCACACCAATACCAAAAAAAGGGAAACAGGAGTTATCTGCTGAATTACAGGCCCATATCTCCAACATCGATTGGAAGTTGGGTTTTGGAACGTATGCTGTGTTCGAACATTATGAAGTAACTCGAAGAAAACGATTTATTGACACATAGTCAGCACGGATTCAGAAAATATCGTTCTTGTGAAACACAGATAGCCCTTTTTACTCATGAAGTAATGGTTGCTATTGACAGGGGATGTCAAATGGATTCCATATTTTTAGATTTCCAGAAGGCTTTCCACACCGTTCCCCACAAGCGTCTTCTAATCAAGCTGCGTGCCTACGGAACCTCAGTTGTGCGACTGGATTTGCGATTTTCTGTCAGAAAGGTCACAGTTCATAGTAATAGACGGAAAGCTATCGAGCAAAACAAAAGTAATATCTTGCATTCCCCAAAGAATTGTTATAGGCCCTCTATTGTTCCTGACCTATATTAACGACATAGGAGACAATCTGTCCAGCCATCTTAGATTGTTTGCTCATTTACGGTCTTGTAAAGTCATCAGATGACCAAAACGAATTGCAAAATGATTTAGGTAAGATATCGGTATGGTGCGAAAAGTGGCAATAAAGAAAAGTGTGAAGTTATTCACATGAATACTAAAAATAATCCGCTAAATTTCGATTATGCGATTAAGTTACACAAACCTGAAGGCTGTAAATTCAATTAACTACTTAGGAATTACAATTACAAATAACCTAAATTGGAACGATCACATAAATACTGTTGTGGGTAGGGCAAATTAAAGACTGCAATTCATTGGCAGAACACTTAAAAGGTGGTACAGGTCCCCTAAAGAGACTGCTTACACCACACTTGTTCGCACTATTCTGGAGTACTGCTGGGCTGTGTGGGATCAGCATCAGGTGGGACTGACGGATGTCATCGAAAAAGTTCAAAGAAGGGCAGCTTGTTTTGTATTATCGCAAAATAGTGGAGATAGTGCTACAGACATGTACGTGAATTGAAGTGGCAATCATTAAACAAAAGCGTTTTTCGTTGCGATGAGATCTTCTCATGAAATTTCAATCACCAGTTTCCTCCTCCGATTGCGAAAACATTCTGTTGACACCCACCTACATAGGGAGAAATGCTCATCATGATAAAATAAGAGAAATCAGGTCTCGCACAGAAAAATTTAAGTGCTCGTTTTTCCCGCCCGCCGTTCGACAGTGGAATGGTAGAGAGACACTTCATTGTGAATATTGTGAATAGCATAGTAATCACATAGACGTTGAAAGGTGGCTACACTGAGTCACAGCACCAGAGATTGCGCCAAAGAGTATTATTCAGCCGCCTCCACTGGGGAAGTAGTTGTTCAGAGAATGTCGAGGGCAGTGCTTGTTCAGAAGTTGTCGTGGGCAGTGCTTGCTGAGAGGATGTCGATAGCTGTACTAGTTGAGGCCATGTCGTGTGCAGTTGTTTTGATGGGCTAGACAGCAGATGTTGTTCGAATGGAGATGTTGCAATGATCAGAGTGTATTTTTCGTCAATATATATGAAGGTAAAAAACATTTATTTATTTTTTTTAATTTCCTAACTAACAATGCCTCTTGGTCACAGGTTCAGTCAACAAAGCATCTGGTTTGTGTTCAAGTATTAGAGTGTAATTCTGGTTTCTATGTGCAATCATAGTATTTCTGGTTTTTTTTAATTACTTCATTGTAAATGGCGTTTAAAGCATCTTGTCGTACTGAGGAAGAACCGTGCCAGATGTGTACGTTGAATCACACTTCCACACACAGAACAGTTACACTTGTGCTTTGTTGTTTCGTAGCTTTTATAGTTGCTGGGGACTTAATTAATTAATTGTGTAACGGAAATTTCCTTTATTTCTTTGTTGTTCTTCTATGCAGTCAGATTGCGTCCTAATACTAGTCAGGGCCAACCGGTTACGAGACTTCGTAGCCGGACATACAGTTACTAAAAATATTTGCATTCTAAATAATTAAGCCCCCATGCAACGTAAATGTAGGATATGAGGTCAGGACTGATTCGATAATTGTTGAAAGGAAGGCTGAATGCTCGCCAGTAGGTTGGAAGAATGTTAAGACCTGTTGTCACACCCTTCATGATCAGGGTAAACCACACACTGCAGCTCACACTACAAACAACTTGAGGAATGTAGAAATTCTATACTGACTTGCCAAGTTCTCTGATCTGTCACCCATAGTGAGTGTCTGGCTCCTTCACACCATCCTCCAACCAGCAATGTTCACAGCCTGTGTCTTGGACACGACACGAAATATTCCCCAAGATATCATTCGGTGGCTGTTTGTTCCAGTGCCACAACGAATACAATACAATGGCGCTGTGCATGCGTAACAGATCCGCAAGTGTCGGAGACGTAATTCGGCGGTAAATTTTTGAAATTAATACCTGAGAAACTATCTAGCTGAATCAGTTTACCTTCTGTTCATTATATAGATCCAAATTTTGCAGAATGACTACCCACGTGCAAATCGATACCAAGAGTCAGTATAACAGAAAATTTTACAGTGCTCTTAAGATCTGAAATTATAATTCAAGACAAGTGACTATCTGTTCACAGGAAGTTACGTGTTTTTCTATCTGTAATCCATATTTTCTAATGTGAAAGCACAAATTCGAAATGTAACAAAAGGCTGCAAGGCCGTTATTGGAGAAATGCTCATTTCAACGGAGGAAAAAAAAAAAAAAAACGATACCTTCCATACAATAACAAAGTTTTTAATCACTACAAAAACCTATGATCTTATGAATCTAAAGGTTTGGAAATGTTTCAAACTATTCTCCAAGCCTTTGTCAAGATTCTCCATCTTCATAAAATTCACGGAATATCATATGACAAGGAGAAGTGGGCGAAATAAGCGTGTTACATAAGTAAACAAGTACGTAAATCTAATCAAAATACAGCACTGTTACAGAACATATGCAAATGCGTTTTCCAGATATGAGCGTGCATTTATACGCTGAGCGCACGGCAGATGCGATTCCGAAAACAAATTCAGATCTGTGTAGCTCGCAAAATCAAACACGAACTCTCTCGCTTTTAAAGCAACTGCAGAAATACCATACAAAACTGACGACAAACAGTACTGCCTGACGGAAGAGGTAGCGCCAAATATTGTACTGTCCTATGTATTCTCTCTCTCTCTCTCTCTATCTATCTATCTAGTGCCAACTGTGTCAAAGTGCACCAAAAAGTTGTTTTGCAGCTACACCGTTACTTCCACAGACGCGTCCGGGGAATATTATTTTCCACTTATACGTTAATACGTTAAAAGAAAAAGACGAAAAGATGATTTTTGCAGATGATATGGCAATATGGGGCGATAAAGAGGTACATGTACATGTACAACTTGATGCGTGGAAGAAAATAACGAAAAGGTATGGATTAAAAATAAATAAAGATAAGAGTGAAGTAATGGTATTTGGAAGAGATCAAGGGACCAACGGAAATATTACTTTGAATGGAGAACCCCTCAAAGTGGTAGACGGTTTCTCTTATTTAGGGAGTGAAATATCTAGTGATGGAAGAATAACCAACGAAATTAATAGGAGGTTACAGAAGGGAGGCAATTTCTACCAAACAATAAAACACCGGATTTGGAATACGGAAGTTTCAGAAAAAGCAAAACTGCTTATATATAAGAGTTATTACTTTCCTATTGTCACTTATGGAGGAGAAAGATGGACATTGACAGAAAGGGACTGGAGCAGACTGCAAGCAGGATAAATGAAATTTTTCAGAGCAGTTAAGGGAAAAACAAGAATGAACAGAGTACGGAACGTAAATATCAGAAACGAGAGAGTATGAAAGAAGAAACTGAAAAAAAAGGGATTAAGGCGGTACGAGCATGTTAAGAGGATGTGTGGGCAGAGACTCCCCAAAATTATGAAAGAACTAAAGATGGATGGAAAAAGACCTAGAGGGCGCCCAAGAACACGGTGGAAAACGGGAGTGAGAATATCTGTGGAAAGGAGAGGTGTGACCTAGCAGCAAGTGAAGGAAGAAAAGTGGTGGGAGGACCGAGCAAAATGGAGAGGACTCGTCAGCACCCAGACCCGGCAGTAACTGGAGTGGGATCCGGATATAGATAGACGTTAAACCTATACGGAATATACATTGATCACCCAAAACAATATGACCACTGACATCCTATCGACATATACCTGTCCAGGCGATAGCAGCGTCACCTGGTGAGGAATGACTGCTGGTAAGACACATGCACGAAGTATGTAGTA
Source organism: Schistocerca nitens (assembly GCF_023898315.1). NCBI lineage: Eukaryota > Metazoa > Arthropoda > Insecta > Orthoptera > Acrididae > Schistocerca > Schistocerca nitens. The sequence continues at coordinate 390,895,591 of NC_064617.1, forward strand.
TCAGTGAGCGTGCTGCCCGTGTGTAAACCAAGGTGCACCTCCAGACGTCACGGGATTGGGCGGCCACTCCTCATTACAAATGTCGGACTTAGTATGCTGGGCAAACTGGTAAAACAGCACAGGCGGCCAACTGTGGCGGAACTAACATTATACTTCATTGCTGGATACAGTACAAGTGTTTCTGAACACACAGTGCACCGAACACTCCTAACATGGGCCTCCGCAGCCGACGACCCCTGCCTGAGCCAATGTCAACGTCACGACATCGGCAACTACGACTGAAATGGGCACGTGACCATCGTCACTGGATGTTGGCACAGTGGCAGTGTGTTGCATGGTCTGATGAATCCCGGTACGTTCTTCGACACGCTGACGAGAGGGCATGAAGTAGTTGTCTTCCAGGGGACAACTCCTTGACACCTGTACTGCGGGACCGAGACAAGCTGGAGGCAGCTCCACTACGCTCTGGGGAACATTCACGTGGGCATCCACTGGTCCAGTGGAGCTCGTGCAAGGTACCATGACGGTCAAGGCTTGTTGCAGACCACACATGACGATCATGTTTCCCGACGGCAGTGGCGTTTTTCCAACAAGATAATGCTTCATGTCACAAAGCCAGGAGTGTGGTGGAGTGGTTTGAGGAGCACAGTTGTCAGTTCCAATTGATGTGCTAGCCCCCCAACACGCCAGATCTGAACCCGGACGAACACATCTGGGAGTGATTAAACATGACACTGGAGCTCATCGGCCCCTCCCAGGAATTTGCGGGAACTGGGTGACGTGTGTGGAGATGTGATGCGAGCTCCCTCCAGCGACCTGCCAAGGCCACGATGCGTCCCAAACCTTGTGCCAAAAGTGGACATACCAGCTGTTAGGTAGGTGGTCATAATGTTCTGGTTGGTCAGAGCACATTTAGTGACTAATATAACAAACGGAAGAAACTCACACAAACCGAATTTACATAAATCGCCAAACGCTTCACTGCTCTACTAGACGGGAAACTGATTCTTAACTGTACTGTAGGGTAGCTGTAGCATGCTTGCGGTAACTACCACATACCCCACCAAATGCACTGCTTGCCCTTAAGTTTACAGACTACATCTACGATTTGGTTTCCCCAAATTCATTAAAGTGAGTGCTAGAAAGCTATTTTAAGAAATACCACGAACTGTTCTCTCCCTCCACACCCTCAGCCCATCTGAACTAGAGGTATTTTGGCGGTCCTATCTTCCTTTCCCTTTTGTTTTCAACGGAAAACATCACTGTGTACGCAGATCAGCGATCCGTTATTTACTCGAATTACATGATCTGTGCGTGGATAGCTAATGCGACATACCTCCACAAACCTACCAACAAAATGTCCGGCCCATGATACGCAGAATCAGTTATGTATTTCGATCCAAACCCTGACAAACACGCTATTAAGCAGATGGTCATAATGTTTTGGCTGAACAGTGTATCTTGAGCCCGTGTAGCCAGTGATGCAATTTATGCTTAGTTATTTGGCGCCAAATTACGTCTCTAACACTTGTGCATCTGTGACGGCATGAACAGTGCACTAGCGTTGTGGCACTGGAGCAAACAACCACCGAATGTTGGGCTGGGTTGTTTTAGGGAAGGAGACCAGACAGCGAGGTCATCGGTCTCATCGGATTAGGGAAGGAAGTCGGCCATGCCCTTTCATAGGAACCATCCCGGCATTTGCCTGGAGCGATTTAGGGAAATCACGGAAAACCTGAATCAGGATGGCCGGACGCGGGATTGAACCGTCGTCCTCCCGAATGGTGGTCCACCGAATGTTATCTTGAGGAATATTTATTGCCTTGTCCAGTATGATAATGCAGCTACTCGCACGATTAGAAATTCCCAGTACTGCGTTAAAGAGGGTGAGGATGAAACAATTTAATCTGGCCTCTATAAACGTTGGATTTGAATATCATCGAGCCATTGTGAGATGCCTTTGAGGTCTTTATTAGATAGCAAATAAGAAAGCACGCTGTTAGCAGTTACTCTTTTTAGGTATACATGAGAAAGTAAATGAGCCGGAAACAGTTACGCAAAAAAACTATAACTGCCAATCAGAGCGTCTGTAGGAAAGAAGGTTAGATAGCAAATAAGAAAGCACGCTGTTAGCAGTTACTCTTTTTAGGTATACATGAGAAAGTAAATGAGCCGGAAACAGTTACGCAAAAAAACTATAACTGCCAATCAGAGCGTCTGTAGGAAAGAAGGTCAGGTTTTGATCTGCTGCATACGACGAAGTCATTAGAGACAGCACGTCAGCACGGATAGGTATAGGGTTGGAGAAGGAAACTAGCGCCTCATTTTCAAACAAATTATTTTAAGCGATTTAGGGAAACCACGAAAAACTTGTATCTGGATATTTTGACTGAGATTTGAGCATCCGTTCCTCCCGAACGCTCTGCGTCATCTCACTCGAAGGACCGTTTCATTTAAAAACTGTGTACAGCTAACAGTAAGAATCCAACGTCCCATGTGTTTTCTCACGTATTCAACACTCTTCTTCAAGATGGGCTGCTGTAACCTACAATTTAAGGTGTACTTTTCATGTTCCAGTCGTCAAATGGAGATACTTCTGCGCCTGAGTTAATCTGAATTATTTTGAAAACGCCTTTAGCTGAGATTTTATAGTGCAGGTACTATAACAATTATATTGCCACCACCCCCCCCCTCCTCGCCTACTATGCACACACATACACACACACACTCAACAGCGCCCACGGCCCTTGCCATGGTGGGATGACTAAAGTGCTTCAACGGAACAGATAACCGTATCGAAAGCGGGAACCACATCGGAGACCTGTCTGTGGAGAGGCCAAACTAACTCGATCCCTGACCAATGACAGCAGTCTTCTCAATAACCACAGGAGCAACAGTCTGGATGATTGACTACAGCTGTTATATTTTCAAAAATGGTTCAAATGGCTCTGAGCACTATGGGACTTAACTTCTAAGGTCATCAGTCCCCTAGAACTTAGAACTACTTAAACCTAACTAACCTAAGGACATCACACACATCCATGCCTGAGGCAGGATTCGAACCTGCGATCGTAGCGGTCGCGCGGTTCCAGCCTGAAGCGCCTAGAACCGCTCGGCCACCACGGCCGGCCGGAGTGGTGCAGATGAAGCATGTTTCGTAACAAGTGTGTACTCTAAAAGTGGATGTGGTAATAGCGAGTCGGTGTGGAGATATATTGTAATGATTAGAGTGATTTTGGTCAATATATGAAGGTAACGAAACTTGATTTATTTTTCATTATTTCCATGTTTTAAATAATGCGTCATTACAGGTTCAGTCAACAAAGCATCTGGCTTGTGTTCTTGTATTAGAGTGTAATTCTGGTTTTCTTGAGTAATTATGGTATTTTTATTTTCTTTAATTAATTCAGTATAAATGATATTTAAAATTTCTTGTGTTATTGAAGAAGAACCGTGCCAGATGCGTACGTTGAGTCATACTTCCACACACAGAACAGTTACACTTGTGCTTTGGTTTCGTAGGTTTTATAGTTGCTGGGGACTTAATTAATTAATTGTGTTAATGAAAATTTCCATTTCATTCTTTGTTATTGTTCTATGCAGTCAGATAGCGTAATAATACTAGTCAGGGCCAACCGTTACGAGACTTCGTAATCGGACAAACAGCTACTAAAGCAGAAATTAAAATTATTTGCATTTTATTTTAATTAAGCCCCCATGCACGTGGCGACCGCTGCTTCGGATCGTCCCTTGGAATCTTCTGATTGTAGAAATAGTAGACAGTAGGATTGTTGTAGTAATTTGTAGTTTAGTAATTGTAGTCTATTTTGCATGTGTAGATTTGGTAATTGTCAACTTCTAATGGTATTTTTTTTTTTTTTTTTTTGCAAAATTTCATTTCTGTTGTCTTGTCTACGGGTTTGACAATTAGTGCAATTATTTCAATTGTTCGATGATCGTGTTTGAGGGAAACATCTCGTGTGAATGATATTGTTGATGATAAAGTGTCATTGTGTGTAATTTTTTTTTATAGTGACGAGTTTTGTATATTTTGTAAATGATCACGCGATCAATGAAAAAGGCAAAAATGATGGATAGTGAGAATGACGAAATTGTTAACATGGCGAACTCGCCAACAGAGGAAAACAGTATGATGGATAATGAAGTGGAAAACAATGTAATAAGTCGGGAAAATAGTCCGGAACCATTTCAAAATTTTTCTCAATCAGAAAATTCACAGAATAAGAGATTAACGACAGAAGATTCTGTAATAGTATCGAACACAGATAGCTTTACAGCTATGACGAAGGAAACTGGTTTTGTGAGAAATGTTAGGGGCGAAAAGAATTTCGAACAGGATCATACGGAACAGTTGATTAGTGCAATATTAAATTTGGGATCACAGTTACGATCTGAATTAAAAACAGAGATGGGAACTTTGGCAACACGGTTAGACTCACAAATGGAAACACGGATGGGAACAATGGAAACTCGGTTAGGATCTGAATTAAAAACAGTGGCAACACGTTTAGAAACAGAGTTGGAAACAATGGAAACACGGTTAGACTCACGAATAGGGACATGTTTCAAAAATATGAAAGATGAGTTAAAGAAAGAAATCAGAGAAGAAGTACAACCGATTTTGAATTCTCACAATAATAGATTAATTGCAGTAGAGATTAGACAAAGGGAACAGGATGGAGAACAGGAAGAAAGAGATCGCGTGATAGTACAAAAATTTTCAGAGTTAAATTTACAACGTGCACACGATAAGAAAGAAATATTTGAGAGAATCGAGGAATCCGTACCAAATGACAGAATAAATAATCTAACACAACAATATGAACAGTCAACTACTAAATGTGACAATACCGAAACCCGAGTTGCGACACTGACGGAAGACGTAAATTTATCGGAAAGAGTTGAGGAGATTCCAGATAAATTGACAAGTCTTAACTTAAATGGGGACAGAGACTGAGATGATACAGCACCATTGCCATTTGCAGAAACCGAAGAGTACCAGAACATAAATAAGCATGTTGAAAATCAGGGAAAAGTTAATGAACGCGTCAAAAGGGAATCTGAGGCATTACAAAAGCAAGACAAATATATTGAAAGCGAAATCGCAGGAAAAGACAGCAGACGAAATTTAGTATCACAGATAGCAGAGGGCTTTGAAGAAAGTAATTTGTTTCATTTACGGGATGTAACAAGAGAGCGCCAGGCGCGGGAACTTGACAATAATCGACATTGGGACTGGGACAGACGCGGTAGGTCTTTGTCGCCGCGAGGCGGAAGCTTTGACTGTAAACACTTCTTGACTGTTCGGAAGTTTAAGATCTTTTGCAATTCTAGGAATGACATACGTCCATGTTCATGGTTGGATCGATTTACGTGCACACTTCCGCCAGATTTGCCACAGTGTCACAAACTGGAGATTATGTGCAGCTATTAAAGTCCTCAGGGGATTCACTACACTAAGTGAATATGTGCCGTAGCGCTCACAGGGCCCCGAGCTGTAGTGGTGCTATTTCCCTTTTAGTTTTCAGCACCGCTGCCTACTCTTTCACTATTCTTTGCATCTATAAAAACAACTCTTCTACTATCCATCTATCTAGACAGTAAGTAAACAATAACCGGATTTGACTGTTTTACCCAAAAGTGACTTTGGAAATTACCGTTTGGACTTACTATATTTTCTGCAGCATTCATTCGGAATTTAAACGAAATTTTACCTGTTTATCTTCGTGACAACATTACTTCATATGTTGACGATATTCGTATTGCTAAACGTTCTTGGAGTGAGCACAACAAAAATTTGGATTCATTATTACGTATTTTTGCAAGAGTTGGCATTACGGTGAACTTGGAAAAATCTGAATTTGGTCGTTCTCAGGTGAAATTTCTCGGTCACACTATTTCTACAGAAGGTATTCTTCCCGATCCAGAGAAGCTAGACGCAATTCGTAATTATGCTGTTCCTACCACAAAACGTGATGTTCGTAGTTTCCTTGGTGTCTGTAATTTTCTTAGACGCTTCGTTAGATTGGATGATTTGGCCACACCTCGTTTACACATTTCAGTTATGCACATTTTGGTCCCAGAAAATGCTTTCATAAATTACGAGAAAATTGTTACTTCAGTAATATGGAAAAACGTATTCGATCTGTTCTTGCCAAATGCAAATTATGTTAAAAGGCTAAGCCGCCAATTATTTCTCACAGAGCACCGTTGCTTCCTATCATTCCAGCGAAATTAAAGGACATGGCTGCAGTCGATTTGTTCGGTCCAGTGGTTCGTTCTACTAATGGTTTTGCGTACATTTTCGTAGCAGTGGAATTGACATCAAAATATGTGTGTTTTACACCTTTACGCAAAGCAACAGCTCGTTCAGTATGTAATGCTTTCATCAAACATTTTCTTAAAGAAGTGGGTCATGTTGATAAGGTTATATCAGATAACGGATCACAGTTTCGCTCTAAAATTTGGCTTCGTACTCTACGGCGTCGTAAAATTAAACCAATTTTCATTTCACTTTTTCACCCCCAGTCTAACGCTTCAGGAAGATGGATGAAAGAAATTAATAAATTGTGTCGTCTTTATTGTCATCAGAATCACAGAACTTGGGATCAGTATCTTCATATTTTTCAAAACATTCTGAATGAACTTCCAAATGACTCAACTTCTTTACCGCCTCTATTGATATTAAAAAATAAAGTATCAACAAATCGCATTTCTGAAATCGTTCCTTTTCCGCCTTCACGGAAACTGCGGCATTCTGAAGTTGTCAACCTGGCTCTACAAAATATTGCATCTGCGGCTGCTAGAAGAGAGAAATCAGCGAAACGTCCTGGTCGTTTAAAAATCTTGTCAGTTGGTCAAAAGGTGTTAATTAAGTCTCATCGTTTGTCTCATAAAGGAAAAGGCTTATGTCGCAAATTTTTTCTGCTTTATAACGGTCCATATAGGATTCGCAAAATTATTCATGATAACACTGTTGAAGTAGAAACTCTTAAATCTCGGCGCTCTAAGGGAATACATCATATATCGAACGTAAAAATTTTTGTGGAATGACATACTTGTGAGAAACTAACAGCTACGTAAACACACGGAGAGTACAAGGATACCGCGCCGTGTTCTGGCGGCGGCACATACTCAAAGCAACAGTCAGTCCGCACGCCGCACAAAGCTGTCGTTGACCGCAAACAATTACTTCCTACGTCACGCGTCTGCAGCTGATCGAGCGCTCAGTGCGAATGCACTGACAGACGTAAACAAATACACAGTCTAATTTCTCCGACTAAATTCAGTATAAAGCTATGGTGACTTTATAAATTATGTTATTAACGTTCAGTATTTTTCAGGATACGGTTGTATAAAATATTTAAGAACTTCAGGTAAATTCTGTGTGTGTCCGACGTTAAGAGGACTTGCTATCGAGAAATTTTCAGGAAGAATGTAATTTCAAAAAAAAAAAAGAAGTAAAAAACCAAAAAGGTAACGATTAATTAAGTTTATTTTTCAGGTAACATATTTCCACTTAGGTACGTACTTTAGACGTAATTTGCTGCTTGCGATTACGTGATTCATACTTTGTGCTAAATCTCATGTTATATGAATTTACTTGTGAAGCGACGTGCTTGTGTACATTTACTGATTATGACAATTGATTAATGAACAGTGTTATTACTTGTGTATATTATGCATCGCTTGGCTGCTATGCTTTTTCACTGATGTCATATTTTTTAATTATGTGCCTGCTGTGCTTATTTATTTAAATTATAATTGCCACCTGATTAGTTGTGCTGTTATGTATGTAGGTTACACTTTGTGATTTATCTGCTTGCGCCTTCATGTTTACTTATTAAGATTACATATGAACATTTATTTGCTTATGCTGAATGATGCTAATGACTTGTTTATCACGTAAGATATATGTTTGCTGCTTTTTGTATGGATTGCATATTTACACACTTCTGTTTTGTTGTCATAACTATAAGTTGGTATATAGAAATGCTGATATACTGTGTACAAACATAGAGTTTAGGTCACACTATGGTATTAATTATAGATTGTTCGCTTGGCAGAGCCTCGTTGTAGGGATTGTGCTGCATCCACTTGTTGACATTCTGTTCCCTACTGGTATATTTACTCGCTATTGCATGTTTTGCTTATGCTCAGTGCCTTATATTTTTAAGATAAGAAAATGAACTGCTATAATTCGACGAACGACATTAGTACAAGAAAGTCATAGAAGTCACATGAGCTGAGGTTTTATGGAAGCTGTATAAATTTATGCTAATAGGAAGGAAGCTAACGACATGACATACCAAAACTAGGTTTAGACCATTGACAGTTATTACACTGCATTCTTCGTGAGTAATTGAAATAGGAAGTGACACTTGACACGAGAAATACTCCACATGTTTGCTTCTGTTTGCCATAATTTTTGAGGTGGTGTACACACTGAAAGATCACGATCATTAACACTTCGTAATCGTACTTAATTACTGAGAGTTATTCGAACTAAGTCTGTTAGAGGTCATGTATGCATTTCTTTTATTTAATGATGGACAAGGAACCAAAATGTATCTTATAATTTATAATGAGTAGAAAATTTGGGTCAGATGGATTACACAGAGGTTGTGTGCAGACACTGTGTCTTCGGATTGTATGGGATGCTGAATTGAAGTTGCACTAGGATTTTGTCTGTACTTGTTCGAGGAGACTGACTAGAGGAAAGAGTTGTTATGGAAGTGAAATGATATTGGTGCTGAGGTTTATATATATCGACGTAGTGAAGAGGTATTATTGAAGTATTAAGATTAAGTGATGATTATTGGAGTTTTCGTGGACAAGAGGTAAGGTAAATGATATTGATGATAAGGTTTATATGTATCGACGTATTGAAGAGGTATTAGTGAAGTATTGAGATTATGCTGATGATTATTGGAGTTTTGGTGGATAAGAGGTAAAGTAAGTGAGGAGCATATTTTTTTTTTGTTGGTCCATATGGAACAAGGAGGATGAAGATGGCAGACTAGAACACTCAAGTAGAAGGAAGATTGTCTACACACACACTTTGTCAAATCACTAAGCAGTATATACTTTTTTTTGAGAGAGGAAGCATGTGCATATCTTGGCTCACTGACAGTTGTTCAGCAACCGTACATTTTGATCTGGCTTGGCAAACATTGGTCTAGACATGATGACTATGACGTTGACTTAACTATTATTGACTGTTATACATTGCTGCCACTACTACTTGGTACACATGATGAACATCAAATCTTGGACAGAGTTACATTTACACATTTAACACTATTCAATTACACAGTAGTACTTAATGTGGATGAAAGATGAGTGGATGTGTTTTGTGTGTTTTCCTTTCCTAATCCTACCCACCTATCTCCTAAATATTATTTTAATTGTTGGTAGTGGCTTGCACTGACTCCCATAAATATTATAGGTTTACTGGTATTTGTGTATTGTAATAGTTAATAGGACAATTATCTGATATCATTTGTGTGTTTGTTATGATTTGTATGTTTAGTGTAAAAGCATTGTATGTGTATTCAAACTATTGTTCATGCCTGAACTGTCTGATTAGTGATGGTGCTGCACTTTTCAACACGATGTGTGACATTTAGTCATGTTTAATTTCTGCTGATGAACTGTGTGATCAGTGATTGTAAAAATTATGGACTGTTACTTGTACCTTTTCTACATGATTGGTGCCACTAGGACATGTTTAATTTCTGCTTATAAACTCTGATGAACAGTGTGATCAGTGATACTGAATTTTATGGAACTGCTTCTGCTGAGAAATGTGACTTGTTGCTGTGTGTACCTATTCAACATTACTGGGTGCCACTGATGGACTGCTTCTACTGAAATGGTGTTACTTGTTGGTGTCTGCACCTGCTCAACATTGCTGGGTGCCACTGATGGACTGCTTCTACTGAAATGGTGTTACTTGTTGGTGTCTGCACCTGCTCAACATTGCTGGGTGCCACTGATGGACTGCTTCTACTGAAAAGATGTCACCTGTTGCTGTGTGCACCTGCTCAACATTGCTGGTGCCACTAATGGAACTGCTTATACTGAAATGGTGTTACTTGTTGGTGTCTGCACCTATTCAACATTACTGGGTGCCACTGATGGACTGTTTCTATTGAAAAAATGTTACTTGTTGGTTTTTGCACCTGTTGACCATTGCTGGGTGCTACTGCTGGAACTGTCAACTGCTTATTCTTGAGCTATGGAAAGCGTTTATGTGAATATTTGTATAAACTGATTTTTTGTGTATTACTGGTTGTGAAAAGTTATGAGACTCTTACCTGCACATATTCGTCATTGCTGACGCTATTGATTGAATTGTTTAACCACATAATACTTGTGTAAACTATTATGTAAAGTCACATGTATGAAAGAATTTGTATTGCTTACTGTATTCTATATAATAGGTTATTGAAAGGTCAGTGCAAAGCCAAAATTTTATCTAGTTATATGATATTTACGTATTAATATTATCTTTTATTTTTGTCTGTATTTTTTTGACGAATTTGGTGGTATTTTCACCACCAATGCTGGCAAAAATACCATCAAATTCTAGCCGTGGAGGAAGGGCATATGAAAGGTGGCTACACTGAGCCACAGCGCCAGAGATCGCTAGAGAGCATTGTTCCGCCGCCTCCACTGGCAGTGATTATTGAGAACTCGTAGTGGGCAGTGCTTGTCGAGGACTCGTAGTAGTCAGTTCGTGTTCAGATGTGCTAGTAGGGAGTGCTTGCTGAGATGTGATACTGAAAAGTTCTTGTTGAGATGTGGTAATAGCGAGTCGGTGTGGAGATATATTGTAATGATTAGAGTGATTTTGGTCAATATATGAAGGTAACGAAACTTGATTTATTTTTCATTATTTCCATGTTTTAAATAATGCGTCATTACAGGTTCAGTCAACAAAGCATCTGGCTTGTGTTCTTGTATTAGAGTGTAATTCTGGTTTTCTTGAGTAATTATGGTATTTTTATTTTCTTTAATTAATTCAGTATAAATGATATTTAAAATTTCTTGTGTTATTGAAGAAGAACCGTGCCAGATGCGTACGTTGAGTCATACTTCCACACACAGAACAGTTACACTTGTGCTTTGGTTTCGTAGGTTTTATAGTTGCTGGGGACTTAATTAATTAATTGTGTTAATGAAAATTTCCATTTCATTCTTTGTTATTGTTCTATGCAGTCAGATAGCGTAATAATACTAGTCAGGGCCAACCGTTACGAGACTTCGTAATCGGACAAACAGCTACTAAAGCAGAAATTAAAATTATTTTCATTTCATTTAATTAAGCCCCCATGCAAGATTGCGAGAAATGCATGCTTGAACATAAATGCAGACGCTAGCCAAGCCTGCAGTTTGCGCTGTTTTATTTTCCCATGAACAGCACGTGTGCAACGTCCTCAATATTTTGCAGTGTCTGTCATGGTCAGAGCAGCGTTGTGTGTAGTTGAGAGTGTATTGCATCGGAGGCAAGTGTATTCGAACGTCAGCAAATTGTTGGTTCTCGTATGGTGGCTGCTTCCGTAATCGAGGTAGCCGACGCGTTGGTGATTCAAGAGGCACCATAACGAAGGTTCATACATCATACAGCGAAAGTAGAAAACCATCATCCGGTAAGACACAACGCGGACGAAAGTGCGTGTTGAGTGATCTTGACAGACGGTCACTGAAGAGGACTGTGACGAAAAACAAGAGGACAACAGCTGTAAAAGTCACTACAGAACTGAAAAAAATGGTTCTGAGCACTATGGGACTTAACTTCTGAGGTCATCAGTCCCCTAGAACTTAGAACTACTGAAACCTAACTAGCCTAGGGACATCACACACATCCATGCCCGAGGCAGGATTCGAATCTGCGACCGTAGTGGTCGCGCGGTTCCAGACTGTAGCGCCTAGAACCGCTCGACCATGCAGAACTGAATGTCGCACTCGCGAACCCTGTCAGCACCAAAATACCCGGAAGCAAAGAACTGCAAGGCGAGGTTGAATTTCAAAACCAGTCACCAGCGATGCAAATGTCCGTAATAGGGAAATATGGTGCCGAAGCCAAAAACAGACAGTTTTTGGGATGACTTTTGCTTCACACTGTTTCCAACTTCTGGCCCAGTTTACGTCCCAAGTGTGAAAGATGGCGGGGTTTCGGTGATGATTTTGGCAGCCATATCGTGACATTCCACATACCCTGTAAGGTCGCGTTACTGCCAAGGAATATGTAACCATTTTTGATGCTTAAGGCCATCCCATTGTACAACTTTTGTTGTCTAATGGTGACGCTGTGTTCCAGGACGACGCAGCCTCTGTTCACATCGTCCAGGATTCGTTTTGTGAGTATGAGGATGAATTGTAGCATCTCACATGCCGCTATGGTCGTCAAAGTTCGGTGTTATTGAGCCATTGTAGCCTACTTCAGAGAGAGGGGCACGTGATCGCTATCCACCTCCATCACCGTTGGCTGTAGTTGCCATTATTTTGCAGGAAGAATGGTACAAGATTCCCTTAAAAACCATACAGGCCCTGTATTTATACATACCGTAACAGGCATGGTAATTCCTGATTTTGGGGTTATCATATTTTTATTTACCACCTGTATCTTTCGTGAGAAAGCCTCAACTCGTTCTGCACAGGACACAGCATACACGCTGCTTCTGCGTTCACTCAAGTTCCGCCGCCCCCCTTCCCGCTAGACCCGTTCCCCACCCCCGCCTGCCATATTCTCCTGTGAAGGCGCCCGTTGACTTCTTCTTCTTTCCTCATATGGAGGAACCATTGCATTACATACTTCATGCGTTCCCAGAGCAGAGTTCTTAAACAGAGATCTCTGGCAGTTCACCCAATGCGCGAAAAAAAAATACACTACTAACCATTAAAATTGCTACACCAAGAAGAAATACAGATGATAAACGGGTATTCATTGGACAAATATACTAGAACTGACATGTGATTACATTTTCACGCAATTTGGGTGCATAGATCCTGAAAAATCAGTACCCAGAACAACAACCTCTGGCCGTAATAACGGCCCTGACACGCCTGGGCATTGAGTCAAACAGAGCTCGGATGGTGTGTCCACGTACAGCTGCCCATGCAGTTTCAACACGATACCACAGTTCATCAAGTGTAGTCACTGGAGTATTATGACGAGCCGGTTGCTCGGCTACCATTGACCAGACGTTTTCAGTTGATGAGAGATCTGGAGAATGTGCTGGCCAGGGCAGCAGTCGAACATTTTCTGTATCCAGAAAGGTCCGTACAGGACCTGCAACATGCGGTCGTGCATTATCCTGCTGAAATGTAGGGTTTTGCAGGGATCGAATGAAGGGTAGAGCCGCGGGTCGTAAGAAATCTGAAATGAAACGTCCACTGTTCCAAGTGCCGTTAATGCGAACAAGAGGTGACCGAGACGTGTAACCAATGGCACCTCATACCATCACGCCGGGTGATACACCAGTACGGCGATGACGAATAAACGCTTCCAATGTGAGTTCACCGCGATGTCGCCAACCACGTATGCGATCATCATGATGCTGTAAACAGAACCTGGATTCATCCGAAAAAATGACGTTTTGCCATTCGTGCACCCAGGTTAGTCGTTGAGTACACCATCGCAGGCGCTCCTGTCTGTGATGCAGCGTCAAGGGTAACCGCATGCATGGTCTCCGAGCTGATAGTCCATGCTGCTGCAAACGTCGTCGAGCTGTTCATGCAGATGGTTGTTGTCTTGCAAACGCCCCCATCTGTTGACTCAGAGATCTAGACGTGGCTGCACGATCCGTTACAGTCATACGGATAAGATGCCTATCATGTCGATTGCTAGTGATACGAGGCCGTTGGGGTCCAGCACAGCGTTCCGTATTACCCTCCTGAACCCACCGATTCCATATTTTGCCAACAGTCATTGGATCTCGACCAATTCGAGCAGCAATGTCGCGATACGATAAACCGCAATCACGATAGGCTACAATCCGACCTTTATCAAAGTCGGAGAAGTGATGGTATGCATTTCTCCTCCTTACACGAGGCATCACAACAACGTTTACCAGGCAACGCCGGTCAACTGCTGTTTGTGTATGAGAAAACAGTTGGAAACTGTCCTCATGTCATCACGTTGTAGGTGTCGCCACCGGCGCCAAACTTGTGTGAATGCTCTGAAAAGCTAATCATTTGCATATCACAGCATCTTCTTCCTGTCGGTTAAATTCCGCGTCTGTAGCACGTCATCTTCGTGGTGTAGCAATTTTAATGGCCAGTAGTGTATAATGCGCCCTGATGAAACGTGAATATGTAGAGGATGACTTTCCGCTGTTACCAAGGTTCGTGACTGGAGCTTGGTTTTTTTCGAGGTGGTGATTGAAACTTTATGACTGCCCCCCTCCCCCCCACCCCTGCTCGCATGTATACATTGAAGTTTCTCATTATCATTTAATGTTAGTCACGGAGTTCGACAGAACGAGTAAGGTTATCTGTCCCTGAATTAGATTTCTGGTGGACTGAGACGACTCGTTTCTGCGTCAGTAATATGGCGGGACTAATTCCGTTTCTTAAGAAAGGGACGCGCTGCTGAATGAGCGGGAGAGGCAGAATAGGGCGGGTGGCCGGGCGCCGTGTTTAGCATTCACGTGGCGGCCTGGACTGCGGGCGACACCGCCCCATTAGGGCTGCCCGGCCCTCATTACTGTTATCAGCCGGTAATTAAGGCGGCGCCGTCCGTCTGGCCGTGTCGGGAATTAAAAAGCAGGGAATCCCGGCTCGCGAGACGGAGGTCTTCTCAAATGACACGGTGGCCGCTATTAGGCGTGTCATTAAGACGCTAATGGCGAGCCCTCGAGTCACATATGCTGCGCGCCACTGGACGGGAGCCCAGATTCCGATTCCACGTTTCCCTTCGTAGCGCGAGCGCCGGATCGCTGCCGAGGCTTCACTTCACCTTCTAAAATTATAACTCTGCAGCAGTCTACGAGACCGCTGGGCACGGACTTGACAGGGTTATCTTACGGCTCCTGGCTGAGAAGTTTTGATACCTAAAAATCATATGGGAATTAGGAAACTATGCGCCGAATATACAGTTTGAAGGCGTAAACACATTAAAAAAGAATTGCTACAACATACACTACTGGCCATTAAAATTATTACACCACGAAGATGACACGCTACAGTCGCGAAATTTAACCGACAGGAAGAAGATGCTGTGATATGCAAATTATAAGTTTTCAGAGCATTCACACAAAGTTGGGGCCGTTGGCGACACCTACAACGTTCTGACATGAGGAAAGTTTCCAATCGATTTCTAATACACAAACAGTAGTTGACCGTCGTCGCCCGGTGAAACGCTTTTGTGATGCCTCGTGTACAGAGGAGAAATGCGTACCATCACGTTTCCGACTTGGATAAAGGTCGGATTGTGGCCTATCGCGTTTGCGGTTTATCGTATCGCGACATTGCTGCTCGCATTGGTCGAGATCCAATGACTGTTAGCAGAATATAGACTCGGTGGGTTCAGGAGGGTAATACGGAACGCCGTGCTGGATCCGAACGGCCTCGTATCACTAGCAGTCGAGATCACAGGCATCTTATCCGCATGGCTGTAACGGATAGTGCAGCCACGTCTCGATCCCTGAGTCAACGGACGGAGACGTTTGCAAGACAACAACCATCTGCACAAACAGTTCGACGACGTTTGCAGCAGGATGAACTATCAGCCCGGAGACCATGGATGCGATTACCCTTGACGCTGCATCACAGACAGGAGCGCCTGCGATGGTGTACTCAACGACTAACCTGGGTGCACGAATGGCAAAACGTCGTTTTTTCGGATGAATCCAGATTCTGTTTACAGCATCATGATGGTCGCATCCGAGTTTGGCGACATCGCGGTTAACGCACATTGGAAGCGCGTATTCGCCATCGCCATACTGGCGTATCACCCGGCGTGATGGTATAGGGTGCCATTGGTTACACGTCTCGGTCACCTCTTGTTCGCATTGATGGCACTTTGAACAGTGGACGTTACATTTCATATGTGTTACGACCCGTGGCTCTACCCTTCATTCGATCCCTGCGAAACCTACATTTCAGCAGGATAATGCACGACCGCATGTTGCAAGTCCTGTACGGGCCTTTCTGGATACAGAAAAATGTCCGACTGCTGCCCTGGCCAGCACATTTTCCAGATCTCTCCCCAATTGAAAACGTCTGGTCAATGGTGGCCGAGCGACTGGCTCGTCACAACACGCCAGTCATTACTCTTGATGAACTGTGGTGTCGTGTTGTAGCTGCATGGGCAGCTGTACCTGTACACGCCATCCAAGCTCTCTTTGACTCAACGCCCAGGCGTATCAAGTCTGTTATTACGGCCAGAGGTGGTTGTTCTGGGTACTGATTTCTCAGGATCTATGCATCCAAATTGCGTGAAAATGTAATCACATATCAGTTCTAGTATAATATATTTGTCCAATGAATACCCGTTTATCATCTGCATTTCTTATTGGTGTAGAAATTTTAATGGCCAGTAGTGTAGATTCCCCTAGAGTGCGATTACTACGCCACGTATGAAAAATGTCAGTCAGTGACTGAAGAAAAAAAAAGAGAAAATACAAGCTGCGCGACTTTCAACCAACAGTTCTGCCACGGAAACATCAGTCGTACCAGTAACGGAAAGAAACGTTGTTTGTATGATTAAGGATATTTGCATTAATCTGTCATACGTGACCACTTTTCCGGAAGGAGAACCAACTTTTGGCTTATTCGTTTTCTCTACTCAGAAACAAGGACAGCAGTTGTGGATAAAGATACGAGGTGCTCAGAACTATAAGGGCCTCAAGCATCCCGTCATTTATTTTGGGACTGCAGCACGTATGTATGCTCCTGGCATCTGTTGATCTCATGGTGAACCAGCTTTACCTATATATGTAGCCACAAATTGTATATATGAACGTTCACGAGAAGCTGTTTCACTAATTTCTTGGATATTCATTTCCATATGGGCCTAAAGCACAAAGCACAATTTTGTTGTTCTTCACTGGTCAATTGTTATCTACGGTTTCCAACGAAATTTAGTCTCTACATCATGTACGTAGTAGTAATACTTCGTAATCGAATGTGTATAATGATAACGAAGACCATGAAGTGTTGGAATTGGCCGTAATTATGTGTGTGTGTGTGGTGCATTTACTATCTGTTCTTTATGTTCTAATTTTAGTTTCCTATTAATTAAATCTTCACAATTGTCAAAAGACACTATTGACACTATCATGTATATCATATCAGTTGTTTTGTTATAATGAGTGATGGTGAGTAAGTTGGCTAGTGATTTTACGATGTCTGTGTACAAATGGTATAGAGACGTACGTCGGGCTGGGCTAGCACTTGGAAGGGTGATCATCCGGTCCGCCGAGCGCTGTTGGCAAGCAGGGAGAACTCTGCCCTTGTGAGGCAAACTGAGAAGCTACTTGCCGGCCGGAGTGGCCGTGCGGTTCTAGGCGCTACAGTCTGGAACCGAGCGACCGCTACGGTCGCAGGTTCGAATCCTGCCTCGGGCATGGATGTGTGTGATGTCCTTAGGTTAGTTAGGTTTAAGTAGTTCTGAGTTCTAGGCGACTGATGACCTCAGAAATTACGTCGCATAGTGCTCAGAGCCATTTGAGAAGCTACTTGATTGAAAAGTAGCAGCTCCGGTCTCGGAAACTGACATACGGCCGGGAGAGCAGTGTGCTGACCACGTTCCCCTCCATATCCACATCCAGTGACGCCTATGGTCTGAAGATGACACGGCGGCCGGTCGCTACCGTTGGGCCTTCATGGCCTGTTCGGGAGGAGTTTGGTTTAGTTTTAGTGACGTATGTGTAAAAAAAGGTATGCGGTGCTGGTATGAAGGCACATAATAAATGTGTTTCTATTATTTTGATGTATGTCGAATCTGAAAGCATGCATTATACACTGAAGCGCCAAAGAAACTGGTATAGGCAGACGTTTTAAAATACAGAGATACTTTATATAACAGGCAGAATACGGCGCTGCGATCGGCAACGCCTATATAACACAATAAGTGTCTGCCTTAGATGTTAGATCGGTTACTGCTGATAGAGTGGCAGCTTATCAAGATTTAAGTTAGTTTGAACGTGGTGTTATAGTCGGCGCACGAGCGATGGTACACAGCACCTCCGAGGTAGCGATGAAGTGGGGATTTTCCCATACGACCATTTGAGTGTACTGTGAATATAAGGAATCCGGTAAAACATCAAATCTCCGACATTGCTGCAGCAGGAAGAAGATCCTGCAAGAATTGGACCAACGATGATTGAAGAGAATCGGTAGACGTGGCAGAAGTGCTCCCTTCGCAAATTGCTGCAGATTTCATCGTTGGGCCATCAACAAGTGTCAGCGTGCGAACCACTCAACGAAAAATCATCGATATGGGCTTTTGGAGCCGAAGACCCACTCGTATACACCTCTCCTGGGCTGTCAATACCGACATTGGACTGTTGATGACTGGAAACATGTTGCCTGGTCGAGCGAGTTTAGTTTCTAATTGTATCGAGCGGATGGACCTGTACGGGTATGGAGACAGCCTCTTGAATCCATGGACCCTGCATGTGAGCAGCGGTCTGTTAAAGCTGGCGGAGGCTCTGTAATGGTGTGGGACCCCTGATACGTCTAGATACGACTGTGACAGCTGACACGTACATAAGCATCCTGTCTGATCACATGCATCCATTCACGTCCATTGTACTTTCCGATGGACTTGGGCAGCTCCAGCAGCGACACCCCACACGTCCAGAATTGCTACAGATTGGCTACAGGAACACCCTTCTGAGTTTAAACACTTCCTCTGGCCACGAAACTCCCCAGACATGAACGTTATTGAGCATATTTGGGATGCCTTACAATGTGCTGTTCAGAAGAGATCGCTACCGCCTCATACTCTTATGGATTTCAGGACAGCCCTGCAGGATTGATGGTGTCAGCTCCCTCTAACACTACTTCAGACATTAGTCGAGTCCATGGAACGTCGTGCTGCGGCACTTTCGCGTGTTCGCGGGGGCGCTACACAATATTAGCCAGGTGTACCAGTTTCTTTGGCTCTTTAGTGTATTTCCTAACTATATTTAAAACGTGTTTCAATTCACTACATTTGTACCGAAGAGAAGTAGAGTTTTTTGAGGTTTCTCTGGGTCACCTAGTAGTGGACGTGAGAGTTACCACCAGAGTAGCACATACCAACCGTCTATCCCTTCATTTTAATGAGTCATGGTGCCTACATGTTTTATCCAACCACCTATGATGACTAATTTATGATTAACATAGTCAATTA
Organism: Schistocerca nitens; assembly: GCF_023898315.1. Classification (NCBI taxonomy): domain Eukaryota; kingdom Metazoa; phylum Arthropoda; class Insecta; order Orthoptera; family Acrididae; genus Schistocerca; species Schistocerca nitens. The sequence continues at coordinate 390,914,960 of NC_064617.1, forward strand.
ACAGACCTTAAATAAATCGGTCTCACCAGAAACCTCCTATGTTCCACATGTAAAGGTAAGGCTCTGTCGTGCAGCCTTTACATGATGTTGTGACTCTTCAAGAGTCTTGAAAGCTGTAAGAGACGCATGACGCTCAGTGTCTAAAATGCGACTGGGTTGTGGCTGCTCTAATGTCGCTGTAGCTCTTAAGGTTGCCTGACGTTCTGCACCCAAATTCCGGAGGACATGAGAATACTCTGAGGTTTGTTGAACTCGAATAACTTTCGCAGCTTCAGCTCTCTTAGAACTATGCACTAAATGAGACATTTGTGAGGCTTCTAGTAATAGTTTTAAACATGGTTCTCGGGCTTACCGTCCGATTTTATTGCTGTGTTTCCACCAAAACTCCCCAGATGTGCGAGATGCTATAGAAACTCAATATAATAAGCCATGCGCACAGTAACACTGGATTTGCACTGACAAAGAATAATCTATAGACACTAAGAGTCAGCGACCTTCGCGCTAGTGCCGTCTGCAAAATCCCTCACGTACATCCTTTTTAAAAATGTTTAGTAATATACAAAATGATAAAACTTTCTAAAGTAGTCTATGGCATTCCGAAGGGTTAAAGATTCAGCGGTAGAGTTGTAAGTTTTCCTCCTATCTACGTAAATATGTAGCTCTCAATTCGTTCGAGCAATCAATCATTAATGATAGGAAACACAGTCATAGCTCAGTCACTCAAAATGATTCTGAAATTTTACTTGTTAGAATGAAATCAGGCGATGATTCTTCTTCTCTGCAGGCTCGTGCTTTGCGGCAGTCTGATAATCTGTACAAATAAAATGCCTCGTAATTTTGGGAGCGTTGTATAATCAGTCGGGAAACCTCATATCAAGCGGATATTTGGCTTTGATGAAGTTTAACCTTCCGAAGAAGTAATGGAGCTCTTGGATTATTAAATGCGGGTTCGTATCCAGTCTTTCGGAAGTTCCCTTCTGATTAACAACTATGCAATATATCGATAAATATCATTATTCTCAAATTTCAAACACACACCTTTTATTTGAAGGAGCAATCTATATATATTTCCTTTTTAATCGTACAGTTCGTATCAGTTATCTTCTGTGATAAATCTCAATAATCAGATTACAGTTCTTCCAAACCAAGCTCAGGCTAATCGGCACGAAGACAATCTCGGAAGCTCCCTTTCTTTTTTTTTCTTTTTTAACAACCACCAGAGAGAGTACTACAAAGAATACTTATGCGCTCATGGCATAGCTATTGTATGAGCTACTTTTCGCATGGATTCTGCGAGTATGAAGATAGAAAATTAGTAAACGTCATTCAAGGGTAGAATTGTATCAGAATAATTCATCAAATATAAAGAGATATTACAGAGTCGTGAAAAATTAAAAGAGCGAGTTACTTTCACAGTTAATAATACAGATATTAGTATGGAAGTATGGATGAAACATGTTGAGAATTAAATAAACATTGTACTGATTACGTTGAATCATATTAAGTAGAACATATCAACTAATAAAAGCATTTTCACAAATACAATAAAGTTCAAAAGTGAAAGAGTAATAGCTTTTGCAAAGAGTAAATATTTTTCCTTAATTTGAGTAATATTCTTCAAATCGATAAACATCTTATACTACACACTTTGTAAAAGAGCTTATATTCTTCATCAGCGTTCAAACTATATCACGCCAAATTTCATGAATATACGTTCAGCGGTTTAGTCGTGAAAGCATAACGGACAGAGTTACTTTCACATTTACAATATTAGTATGGAAGTATTGACTAGCATGGATTAAACACGTTGAGGATTGTATAAACACCTTATTCTACCTGCTATCCAAGGCTGCACTCACTTATCAGTAAAAGGAAACGAAATGTGCGTTTGGCTTTTTAGGTCGGGAAATGCTGTATGGGACGTGCGGCAGCTTGGTACAATACTTTGTATGTGACGCCACTTCGGCTACTTGCACGTCGATGATGATACGATAGTGATGAGCACAACACATACGTCCAGACGCGAGCAGAAAGAAAACAGACACCAGCGGGAAATGAACCCGTGAATGGATGATCGTGCAACGGCAATGCTAACTGCGTGACCACGAGCTATTCACGCGAAGTCGAACGCAAGAAAGAAGTTATAAGACAGGCATGACGCTCAGCAGCTAAATGTGGCAGGTTTGTTACTGATGTTATATTGATACACTCCTGGAAATGGAAAAAAGAACACATTGACACCGGTGTGTCAGACCCACCATACTTGCTCCGGACACTGCGAGAGGGCTGTACAAGCAATGATCACACGCACGGCACAGCGGACACACCAGGAACCGCGGTGTTGGCCGTCGAATGGCGCTAGCTGCGCAGCATTTGTGCACCGCCGCCGTCAGTGTCAGCCAGTTTGCTGTGGCATACGGAGCTCCATCGCAGTCTTTAACACTGGTAGCATGCCGCGACAGCGTGTACGTGAACCGTATGTGCAGTTGACGGACTTTGAGCGAGGGCGTATAGTGGGCATGCGGGAGGGCGGGTGGACGTACCGCCGAATTGCTCAACACGTGGGGCGTGAGGTCTCCACAGTACATCGATGTTGTCGCCAGTGGTCGGCGGAAGGTGCACGTGCCCGTCGACCTGGGACCGGACCGCAGCGACGCACGGATGCACGCCAAGACCGTAGGATCCTACGCAGTGCCGTAGGGGACCGCACCGCCACTTCCCAGCAAATTAGGGACACTGTTGCTCCTGGGGTATCGGCGAGGACCATTCGCAACCGTCTCCATGAAGCTGGGCTACGGTCCCGCACACCGTTAGGCCGTCTTCCGCTCACGCCCCAACATCGTGCAGCCCGCCTCCAGTGGTGTCGCGACAGGCGTGAATGGAGGGACGAATGGAGACGTGTCGTCTTCAGCGATGAGAGTCGCTTCTGCCTTGGTGCCAATGATGGTCGTATGCGTGTTTGGCGCCGTGCAGGTGAGCGCCACAATCAGCACTGCATACGACCGAGGCACACAGGGCCAACACCCGGCATCATGGTGTGGGGAGCGATCTCCTACACTGGCCGTACACCACTGGTGATCGTCGAGGGGACACTGAATAGTGCACGGTACATCCAAACCGTCATCGAACCCATCGTTCTACCATTCCTAGACCGGCAAGGGAACTTGCTGTTCCAACAGGACAATGCACGTCCGCATGTATCCCGTGCCACCCAACGTGCTCTAGAAGGTGTAAGTCAACTACCCTGGCCAGCAAGATCTCCGGATCTGTCCCCCATTGAGCATGTTTGGGACTGGATGAAGCGTCGTCTCACGCGGTCTGCACGTCCAGCACGAACGCTGGTCCAACTGAGGCGCCAGGCGGAAATGGCATGGCAAGCCGTTCCACAGGACTACATCCAGCATCTCTACGATCGTCTCCATGGGAGAATAGCAGCCTGCATTGCTGCGAAAGGTGGATATACACTGTACTAGTGCCGACATTGTGCATGCTCTGTTGCCTGTGTCTATGTGCCTGTGGTTCTGTCAGTGTGATCATGTGATGTATCTGACCCCAGGAATGTGTCAATAAAGTTTCCCCTTCCTGGGACAATGAATTCACGGTGTTCTTATTTCAATTTCCAGGAGTGTATATAACTGACAAAATTGTTGGTTACTCAAACCAGTATATTTCAGAACGGAGATGTACAATTCAATACAGGAGGTAAGTAAAATTCTCCTTCGGAAATGAAAGCTCTTTGTGGAGTTCTATTCTTGATCACTCTCAACAAAAGTAGCCCGAAGAGCTTGAAAACGTAATGCTACAGAGGTGATTGTTTGCGGAGCTGCGTTTTCCTATAACAGATTTATGTTTCTACTGAGAAGCATCAAGTTTGATGAGAGGGCGACGAGGGAAATACGAGAAAAGTATGATAAATTAGCAACCATTAGGGAGGTATACAGGGACTTTGGTTCAAATGGCTGTGAGCACTATGAGACTTAACATCTGAGGTCATCAGTCCCCTAGAACTACTTAAACCTAACTAACCTAAGGACATCACACACATCCATGCCGGAGGCAGGATTCGAACCTGCGACCGTAGCGGTCGCGCGGTTCCAGACTGAAGTGCCTAGAACCGATCGGCCACACCGGCCGGCTGATATTTAGTGTCTTCATATTTATGTACGTTGTAATTTGCAATATCATTAGTTTCAGTTAACATGAGAAATACATGTATATGATTGTACTGTAATTATTCAGTATTATACATTATTAAAAGCAAAAATATTGCTATTATAATATAAAGCATAATTACCTATTCATTTACCCATATCCCCTAAATTCGTACCGAAGTTAAATATTATTTTTCTGTGACGTTTAATGTCCTTATATTGTACTGACGTTATACAAGTAATAATATTTACAAAAATGTACGGACGGTGCGATTTTGTAAACGCGGCACTCAGGTCCGCGTGCGGTATCTCATGAGAGGGTTAACGTGTAATCATATGGATCCAGTTCATCACCGTGCAACACTTCAACAACCAGTTTTTAAGGTATCTAGCAATGTCTTGCAATGTCACGGGAACTTCGCCGAGGTGACTGGTGAACATTTTCAAGAATCGCGTCCTCTGCGCAGTATGTCTAGTCCTTGGACGACCTCTGTCGTTACTTGTGGACGAAGAGTAGTTGTTTCCCGAAGGCGTTGCTCCAAGCGACGAAAAACATTCTTATCAGGATCGCGCCTTAGAGGGTGCCCTGCAGCATACTCACGAGTGGCAGCAGCTTGGTTAACGATGCACCGAGCACCAAAAGCATATCGATGTATCCATCGTTTGTGTACTCCATCGTGAAGTCGGCCTACAGGAACTTGACAGGACCAGTTATGGTTATGCAATGCGCAGTTAACAGACACATGCTTGTAGTTTAATAGATCTCACTGTCATGTGATAGATTACTGCCATGTGACGAAATGAGGTCCTGCTTATAAACGACGAGATCTAGGGAACGGACGTCTAAAAGATAAAAAATAGGCACCTGACAAGGATTCGAACCGTAGTACAATGGTGGATGTGCTGCACAATATGACGGTGTTCCCAGCTCCTCGGTTTCACACATGTGTTTTCAAAATGCTCCGATCTGATTTTTCTAGATAAACTTTTATCTTGGATCTGATGAGGAATTGCATGCTGACTTCCAAGTGCAACATTTTTTTCACCCTGTATATTCTTTATCGGCATCGTCCTGCTTCAACCTGTTTCACGGTTCAGAAAGAATTTACTCGCTGCAAGAGAGTGTGCACTGATTTGAAACTTTCTGGCGATTAGAACCGCATGCCGAACCAGAAATCTACGTCTGGAACATTCATCTCCACTGTGGAGAGTGGTTTGATGCTGTTCTCCACACCAGTCTCTCATGTGCAGTCCGACTCATCTCTGTATTACTACAGCAGCATGCTCCGTTTGGACTTGCTTACAGTATTCGAGCCTTGGTCTCCTTCTGTAGTGCTTATCCTCCATTACCAAACTGATGACTCTGTGATGTCTCAGAATGTGTCCTATCAATCTATCCCTTCTTTAACTCAAGTATTTCCCATAAATTTAATTTTTCCCCATTCGATTCCGTACCTCTTCGTTAGTTACCTGATATACCTAAGTAATGTTCAAGATTCTTCTATTACATTAGATTTGAAAAGCTTCTGTTTTCTTCTTGTCTCAACTGTTTATAACCCGCGTTTGATTTCCGTAAAAGTCTACATTCCAGATAAATACCATCAGAAAAAATTCTTAACAGTGAAATTTATTGCTCTGTTTCAGAAAAGCTTTTATTGTTAATGCCTGTTTGCATTTTATATCCTTTCTACTTCGGTCGTTTTCAGTTATTTTGCAATCCAAACAGCAAAACCAGTCTGCTATATTTAGGTCTCTTTTCCTAATTTGTTTTCCTGATCATCGGCTTGTTTAACTCGACGAGGTTCTCTTGGCGATAGGCAAAACGAATAATTTACGTGCCGGAAGCGAGTTTCAGTCTCTCCTCTCTTTCAATTCCACAATCAACTAGAACACTACAAGCACAACACTATATTTCACAAACAGCTACCATAGTTATCCACACGATAAAGTTATACAACTGACAAATCGGACACGTCAGCGACTGAAGAGAAGTGCAACGGAAGAGCTTGCACCAATTTCTGAGTAGCAAGGAAAGTAAAGTAAGATGCAATAAATCTTGGGTTTACTATGCTTCTAGCAATGTTCTGACTGAAGACATCCGAGCGTCTTAGGCACAAACTGACAGACTGCTCCTCAGGACAAAAACTAACTTTTAATATTAGTTTTAAATTGTTGAAGCCAAGTGTTGAGGAAAAATACTAGTTATAGTCTAGAGAAGCCTCATCATTATACTCCAGTTTTCAGAGTACATCTAGCTCGAAAATACCGAGTATCCTGACTATAAAACTTGCTGACAGATTAAAACTGCGTGATGGACTATCACTCGAACTCGAGACCTTTGCCTTCTGGAAATATTACCAGGCTAGGCTAAGCCATCTCTTCGCAAAAGCCTTTCGTACAGGAGTGCTAGTCTTGCAAGTTTCGCAGGAGGGCTTCTGTGAGGTTTGGAAGGTAGGAGACGAGGTACTGGCAGAAGTAAAGCTGTGAGGAGGGGTCCTGAGTCATGCGTGGGTAGCTCGGTAGAGCACTTGTCCTCGAAAAGGGAAAGGTTCCGAATTCACGTCTCGGTCTGGCACATAGTTTTCACCAGCCAAGAAGTTTCATATCAGCGCTCACGCCACTACAGCGTAAAAATGTCATTCTACCTTGCCTATAGACTCACAGAATGGGACGCCACAGTGATTATACTGCCATAATGAAGCTTTGCCATGTATGTGAGAGGAACAAAGCGTTCCAAGCGACGGGAAAAATGTACAGGTAATTCTTCATTTCAAGAGGCTGGATGCCAGCGCGCAAAACCGAACATCAATTCCGCAAAAATTAGTGCTTATTGCCGCAAAAAAATACTTTTTCATTACAGCAAAAGATAAATTTCACTATCGCTAAATTAAATTCCTAATTACATACTATGTATGTTTTGCAACTCTGCATTTTTTCTATCCCCTCGTGCATACTTAACTATTACTGCTTATAGACGGCACTAAGATTGTGTGTTAACTGTATGGCCACAGGCGAAAGTCACTATAGATAGGGCTACACAGGGCAGAAGGTTGTATGTTGTGTTCGGTGGCGTGTCGGGTATCTCTGTGTACATAGTCGGAAGTTACTGCATTACGTAGGTAGCAAGAACGAAGCCTCGGCAGTGATATCGAAGTGCATTTCTCTATTTTGTCGCTTTAAGCGTTAAGTAATGGACTTCATAAAAGCTATCGTGCTTACGTCATTGACTATTTTAAATACAGGAAGCAGCATAAAATGAGGATGGGTGACATTTGGTGGCGGTGCATGAAGAAGAATTTTGTTGCACTTTTACAGACTAACGCGGAAATGAGTGAATAGTATATTTAAGAGACATCCATGATCATGAAAGCAAAATATTGTAGAACAAAAGCAAACTGGTGCTTTTCATTTATTATTAAAATCGTTAGAGTTATTGAATCTCTTGTTATGCGGAATAACTGCAAAATAAAAGCGTTTGGAGAACTAACTTCAAAACCTAGTAAAACAATACGAGGAGAATTATTAAGGCCAACAGGCTATGAAATACATAAAAAGAGATTACTTTTCGTTTATCAGTGGACAGAGCCGCTCACTTATCTTCGTAATGCAAAGGAGGCATCAGGGCAGTTAATCAGTTTAGATTTGTTAACAAATCGAGACGGAATATTTGCTTCGCACACCGGAAAAATATTTGCAATTTCTGTGAAGTAAAATGCGTATTATATTAGCGGATAGGATATTTTACGTTCCGCAGTTTGACACATTACAGGCATGCACTTATGGATATGCCCAAGTTGCTTTTTGTTTAATGTTATCAAAAACTGTATCAGCGCACCAATGCATGTGGCACGGTAATCGTAGTTTACGCACTAAAAATTTTAACCCTGAAATATTAATTTTAGATTTTGGAATTGCATTTTATGTGGCGCCACAGAAAGCGTTAAAGCGTTAACATTAAAAGCTTCGGTTTTAACTTAGGTCAGGCATATTACTGAAGGATAGTCGAAAGTTTCTGAAATATATGTTTGGCTTTTAGCTCCAGTCACAGTCTGGGATGCGTTCGTGGAGTTGTATAGTATTGCTCCCAGTCTCAGTCAGTAAACCTTCTTTCTAGACTATGTACTTGAAAACTGCGTAAGTGAAGATGCTAATTTTCTCCCTGATTTATGGGAAAATATACCAACCGAAATTACAAATGATGCAGAGTCGCCGGCGTTTGTGGCCGAGCGATTCTAGGCGCTTCAGTCCGGAACCGCGCTGCTGCTACGGTCGCAGATTCGAATCCTGCCTCGGGCATGGCTGTGTGTGATGTCCTTAAGTTAGTTAGGTTTAAGTAGTTCTACTGCACATCGTTTGCAGCATATCCCACTACAGGACAAGAGCTTCACCAGGGCAAGCAGCATGTTGCGCTGCCAATTTTAAAGGTAACCTATTGTATGTTTTTATTTGCGATAGTGATTTCTAACATTTTGCGGAAAAGATATGTGGAATTTTTCGGTAATGAAAACAGGATGCTATGCGGTAAAGCTGGGCTGTTGTGCGAAAATGCAATCCTGCGTTTCAAGAAATGTTATCGAAAAGACGTCTCAACTATAAACTGACATCGCTGACGTAAGATTTTGGGCACTCACTGTTCGCGTATTAAGATCTTTTTGATGAATAATAATCTCCTCTGTAGGAATCAACATGGATTCGTCTAACAATAATCGGTTGAAACTCAGAAGTACACACAGCTCGTCAACGAGATGAAGAACGCAACAGGTTGACGGATGACGTAGTATTCCTTGACCTCCGGAATGGCTTCGATACAGTTCTGCCCTGCCGCTTAACAAACAAAATACGAGCGAACGGAATATCAGACACGGTGTCTGAGGAGTTCCTAGCAAACAGAACACAGCAAGTTATTCTTAACGGAGAGAAATCTTCTGATGTGGAAGTAACTTCCGGCCTACTCCAATGAATTGTTATAGGCTGCTTAATGTCTACAATAAGAGTGAAATTCCCATTGTGTTACGTCTGCACGACTATCAGAAGCAGTCACATTCAAATACATATAAACGAGCTCGTACGGAATGATTTAAAGGAGCACAAATAACTAATCGTAGTAAAGACATAGGCCAGACTGAGACTCGATGGAAGCATCCTCGGAAAGAGTAATCCACTCACGAATGAAGACTCAAGAAAGAAGTGGCTCACAAAACCTTCTGTGGAACTATACTTGAATAATTCCCATCTGTTTCGGAGCTATACCAGATATAAATGGTAGAGGAAGTAGAGACGGTACGAAGAAAAGCAGAGCGTTTCGTCACAGGTTCGTTTAGTAAGCGCAATACCGTCCCGGAGATGTTTGTTCGATTTCAGTAGCAGACAATACAAGACAGGCATACGTCCGTCACGGTGTGGTTTGCTGTCAAAATTTGGAGTTTTATGATCCTAGAAGAGTCCACCAATATATTTTTCCTTCTTCATATACCTCGCTAAAAGGTCGTAAGGACAATTAGCGAAATTCGAGCTCAGATGGAGGTTTACCAATAATCATTCTTCCCACACACCATTCGCGATTGGAAGAGGAAAGGGGGGGAGGGTGGATGGGGGAGGGGGGCAAGGCAATGGTAAACAAATCTCCATCTGCCTCACACCATATAAGTAGACGTAGACAAGACAATAAAAGTCAGGACGCATGCACATCTCAAACATACACTGATGGCCCATAAGATTATGACCACCCAAGTAATAGATGTGGCTCATCTCTGGAACCCAATCCAGGAGCGATTCTGGGCGACACAGATTCAACAAATCCTTGGTAGCTTTCCAGACGTATGTAGCATCAGATGTCTAAGCACAGCTCACGTAGTTCCTGCACAAAACTGACCCATGGCTCGCAGTCGCTTTGTCCCACATGTGTTCTACTAGGTTTAGATCAGGTGAATTTAGTGCCAAGGAACAACGCGAGTTCAGTATCTAGCCTCTCGAACCACTATAGCACGACTCTGGCCTTGTCGCCGGACAGTTATCCTGATGGAAAATTCCATCGCCTTTGGGGAAGACATCAAGCGCGAAGGGATGCGAGTGGTCCGCAGTATTGTTCATGTATTCCTGAGCTATAACTGTGTCTTCGATTTCTACTGCAATCCATAGAAGCTGAGATGAATGTCCTCCATAGTATAATACCGTGACCGTCAGCCTTTGTCCATGGTGCGGTGTGTTGTTCGATCAGCTATGAGAGTGAATGACAGAGGATCTGGACACGATCATCGACCTGGTGTAAAAAGAAACATGATTCAACTGAGCAGGCCCAGTCTCGATGATCTCGTGCCCGCTGCAGTCATAATTGACGACGGCGTTTGACCAACATGCTGCAGAGCCGCATGATCAATACAGTGCTCTGAACTGTGTGTACCGAAACACAATTGCATCAGCATTGTTCTTTGTCATCAATCTGACACAGGTCGCCACCTATCCCTCCGACCTCCGTGTTAAGTGATATGGCATGGACGTCTATCATCTCGCCACCTACTCGTGGTTTCATGTCGTTCGACCACTTTTCATAGATGCTAACGTCAGTAGTATGCGAACATCCAACCAGCTACACTGTTTCTCAGATGATCTTTCCCCAATACCAGACTGTATCAGTCTGTTCAGGGTGTTAAAAATTTCACCCTAGCTCGGCAGAGCTCGGAAGTCTGTCATTTACCGCCTAGTCAGCACTGTGGCCATTCGCACCTGCAGCCTAGCAGTTGAGTCACATTGTAGGTCTAGAGGCTGAGCAAAGACCGGTTTCGCCTCTCATCTGGCGACGCAAACGCATCTTCATCGACCTCCGTACATGCCTTTATTTACGGCCTCTGTTCTCAGACCTGCTCGCAGCTCACAGGGTGTCGCATTCTGAGTCATTTAGCGGGTGTGGACCCCTCGTCTCCTTTGGTGCATTTTAATAGCCTGGGGGTGATCGCCTCATTTAATGCTCCCAGCGGCGGCACACCGTTCAGAATTAGTACCTGTCGCCTTTCCACTGAAGTTCCACAACTGAAATGGATGTGCACAGTGTACGAGAAGCTCAGAACTCGCCTAGTACCAGAGCACTAGTTAATAGCAGGGCAAAGGGGGTTCAACGTTAGGCAGCGATCGAATCTCTGACAGAAAACTGCTGCAAGGAATATTTTTCTGGAGGATGCAATCTGTCATTTGTGTTTACTTGTTACGAGAACGGATGACAAAAATGGAGGCATTGTGGGAGAGCTGAAAGTTGTTCTGCACGGTAGTAGTTAGTTTTATTAGTACGTTGACCTCCTTTACAAGCCTTTTGGATATGTCACGTTATTACAATGTAAGAATAAAAGAAACTTAATTCGTATCTACAGATTATTTACAGACCTTGTTTGACAAGGATGGGCCAAGTAGTAGCCTTATAGTGGGAACCATCATGGTATTTACCAGATGTCATTTAGGGAGGCCACAGAAAATGTAATTCGGGATGGTCGAATTAAAATTATTAGTATCAGTATTATTATTATTTACTTGACTTTCATTTTTATCAAACCTCATTACTCTGTTTTTTTAAGTAATCTTACTCTGCATGTAATGTAATGCTTAACAAGAGCGTTTTAACTAACTTGTTAAATAAGTTTATTTTCGTAGTCTCTTTAATAACTTTGGGAAGTTTATTGTACAATTTTATTCATTGGTGCAAAATGCTCTTTTGAGTTCCATGTTTATTCTTTCTTGGTAAATGTAATTTAAATCTAGTTCTTATTCTATGGTGATTGACAGAACTGTTTCCGCTGTAATTATCGAGATTATTTTTGATGTGCATAACAGATTTGTAAATGTATTCCTACGGTGTACTTTAATCACCACTGTTTTGAAAAATTCGTTAGAGTAAGTCGACTGTTAAGAAGGGATCATTTCTTAATTCCAGCTGATTTTATAGCACGTTTCATTTGTTGGGTGCCTGTTGAAATCTCTTCCTGTACAGTAAGTGGAACGCTAGAGGAATTGCGCAGGTATACTTTATCGCAACAGTCATTGACTACGAGTGGAGGAAACATTAGAAATTGCAATAACGAAGACGGAGGCAGTCAAGTATATTAGTTGTTTCCTACAAGCTGCAATACATGCTTGTATTATTCAGTGGAATTACATCATTCACGTGCCTAGGAAATTTATAGTTCCCTGCCGCCCACTTACTGCTCTGTAGTTTAATACAGCATGTGAATCTCGTTCTTGTCGTGAGCGCTCTTATGTGGTGAAGTTAGGGACGTATTATAGTTGACTCACATCCTGTTTTCTGTAGATTGTAAGCCAGTGTTCCAAGATGAATCCCAAACCGCTCCATAGTGTTTGTACGAATAAGGCTGTAAAACGCTATTGGTACTGATCCGTTTGGAATGTTAAGCTCATAGAACATCAGTGTAAATTGTAAATTATCAACCTGTATTTAATGAAATATATCTGTAATCGAGTGAAGAAGGAACGAAAAGAAAGGGTCGTATGGCATTTTTGACTGGGAGACCGCGTAACTGAACCAAGGCGCTTCATCAATTCATATTCAAGTGAGAAAAAGTTTTCTTTTTCTTGCACTCATCGTGTCAGAGGATTACATTTATAGCTTGTGGAGTTCTCTGAGAAGTGCTGAACTATTGTATGTACCGAGTCCTGTCAAAATTCAGTAAAAAACATTTTCCACGAACCATCTGTTGATATTTCCGATAATTCCGATTCCTGCCTTTTGAGTAAGGTGGCGGGAACTAGTTTTTATTCCTATACTTGCTGACAGATGTGAATATTACCGAACTCTCATTTTAATAAGTCATGGTTGTAAAATACTAACGCAAATTATTTATGGAAGAATGGAAAATGTGGTAGTAGCCTGCCTCAGGGTAGATCGGTTTGGGTGCCGGAGATAGGAATAGCCGAGGCAATACTGATCCTACGACTTCTCTTAGAACACAGGTCAAGGAAAGAAAACCCTACGTTTATAGCACTTGTAGACTTAGAGAAAGTTTTGACAATGTTGACTTCAATACACTCTTTGAAATTCTGAAGTTAGCAGGGGTAAAACCAGGGAGCGGAAGGTCACTTTCGACCTGTACAGAAACCAGCTGGCAGTTACAATAGAAGAGGGTAATGTAAGGGAAGCAGTGATTGAGGAGGGAGTGAGCCAGGTTGTAGCATATCCACGACGTTATTCGTGCTGTAGGCGCCTCGGTGGTCCCGGTCGCCTACGGTGGACTGGAGGCCGAGCGGTGACCTCTCCAGTTGTCAGGATGCTAGGAAATGACTGTGGACGCATCAGAAACGCCAAAGAAACATTATTAATTCATAACACCTTTATTTCTGCCGAGTACAATGTGGCCTGCGTAACACAGGCTGGCTGAGCTTGGCGATATCAACGATCTTCCCCGACTCCTCGCTGACTCATAGCGATGACACCAGCTCCGGGCCGCACCAGTCTTGCTAGCGCAGCGCCGCGTGTTGTGACGTAGCGGAGGAATACCCTTAAGGCCGGTTCCCACTAGGGCTGCCGCGCGTCAAAACCGCGCGTCAGCGGCGTGGTTGCCATGGAAACGGCGTCAGCGGCAAGGCGCGGCGGGCTCTGCGTCGCGGTTTGCCCATGTCGAACCGCTTCCGCTGCCGCGTGACGCGCCCCAGGTGCGCGCCGCCAATCACAGAACGCGCTGAGCGTGACGTCAGGTACGCAACCCCGGGCCACAAGAACTTTCGCCGAACCGCTGGCGCGGACGCGGCGGCAGCTATGAAATACTTATCATCCGATTCCAAGGAAACTATTCGGTAGAAAAATTTGATTCTTGGGCATGTTACAGCCTGATATCTTCTCTCGATAAAGGGCCGAATTTCTTTTCGTTATTCGTCGTGGTTACTTGCTGTATCGCATTTACGTAAACCTTTACACGAAATTTGAATGAGTGTGCAGAGGTAAAAACGCATTGCGTGGACTTTGCGTACAGTTCATTTTAGGTAATACATTATTGCGTATGAAATTTAGTCAACATATCGAAATTGTTTTTAAAGGTGAGAGCAGATCGATAGCTATCACCGTTCTCGAGATATTGCATGACATGTCGGCGGACGGGCTATGCCGTGACCGCGCGCGGGTTGCACGCGGCGCGACCGACACTTTGTCCTGCTCGTCGTAAACCGTGTGGTTGTATCAACCGCAAATTTCGTAAACGGTTCAAGAAATCGAAACGTGTTTTTTCTTGCAAACGATAACTTGTGAAAAGTCATGTATTTCGTCGCATGATAAATATCTTAATCTGTTTATCTACCGAGATATGAAAGTAACTACAGTTTTTCAGAAGGGATAGATGAATTGTTTTAAACAGCATTTAATAGCATGTGGAATGAGAAGTTAAACCGAAACTAATTTGCTGGTATGTCATAAAATGTAATTTACTAAATATCTACAGCTATTGATTATTTCCTTTGGTAAGTAACACTTTTTTTTCTTTATCCAGTGAACTTTACTGATTCAACACGCGTTTCGCCTTTTACTTTAAGGCATCTTCGGTGGAATCTAGAATGATTCAGTTTTGTTTTGATATGTGATACTTGCAGATTATAAAACAGTTCACATCTTTTTTTACGTGAATGACTGATTACTTACAGTGAATCGAGTTTTTGGCGGACATATACGTTTCGCCTCACCTGGTCACATGCTGGAGGCTGAACTAAAACTTAGATTATGGAACATAAGCACATTTTCATGTTCGCTCTTTTTTCTTCTGTCACTAGCTGTAGACGTTTTACCGAAAACTCTGATTTGAAGTCGTAACTACAGTGTGTTCACCTCATGTCCCTTCCTGTCTGGTTTGTTTATGTACATGTTGCCAATCTGCAGAATTATATGCTGAAAACTAATGTGTTTATTTTTGTTCTCTTTATATCTGTATGTATGTGTGGCTAGCCAGTGATAATTATAGAAAGTTGAAAGTAAATCCAGTAGTTGTCAGACAGTGGTTGAAAGATTTGGTGTTCAGCTGATTTCAGTTTTGGTTTAAATGTTTTGTGGAGGAGTGCATGGAAGAGTAAATTCACTGCTTACAGTAATAGATAAAATAGTAGAATAGCATTTCAACAGATGATTATTATCAGAATACTATCACCCAACCCCTTTGTCCTCACTCTTTGACGCCCCATAATACGTCCTGTCAACTAACCCCTATTGTTGTCAAGGTTGTGCCGTAATTTCCTCTTCCTCCTCTATTTAATTCCGTACTTCTTCTTTAGTCACACGATCCTCGTATCTAATCTTCAGCATTCTTATTGATCACCACGTTTTGAAAGCGTCCATTGTCTTCTTGACAGAACTGTTCATCGTCCACATTTCACTTACATACAAGGCTGCACTCCACACAAATACCTTTGTAAAATAGTATCCAACCATTAGAATTTATATTCGATGTGAACAAATTTTCTTTTTCAGAACGCTTTTCTTGCTATTGACAGTCTTCAGTCAGGTTTGCGTCTGCACCAGGAAATACCATACAATTTAAAATCTGGTTTCGAAAACTCTGTTCCAAATTTATATTATTCTTTCGTGATTCTTAAGCAAGGTGCTGGCGATGATTACATTATGCTCTGTGGGAAATTCTATCAGGTGGCTTCCACTTTCATCTCTTCCACCTAGCCTTTGTGTTCTTACTGTTTTCGTGTACCCGCTACCGTATCACATTTTAAATTTTTGTCTCGCTTAACTGTCTGAATAATCTCTTTTATCGTACATTGTTTCAATGTGTTAGGGGAGCCGGCCGAAGTGGCCGTGCGGTTAAAGGCGCTGCAGTCTGGAACCGCAAGACCGCTACGGACGCAGGTTCGAATCCTGCCTCGGGCATGGATGTTTGTGATGTCCTTAGGTTAGTTAGGTTTAACTAGTTCTGTGGTGTCACCGCTAGACACCACACTTGCTAGGTGGTAACTTAAATCGGCCGCGGTCCTGTAGTACATGTCGGACCCGCGTGTCGCCACTGTGTAATCGCAATCCTAGCGCCACCACATGGCAGGTCACAAGACACGGACTTGACCTCGCCCCAGTTGTACGGACGACATAGCTTGCGACTAGACCTACCAAGTATTCCTCTCATTTGCCGAGAGACAGATTAAATAGCCTTCAGCTAGTCCATCGCTACTACCTAGCAAGGCGCCAGGTGTATCATTGCTAATTGCTTACTACTATGCAAGAGATGTATTTCAACAAGAACAAGACTACATTAAAGTTAAGTATATTAAAATCTCTCTTCTTTTCTTTATAGTTTTTCATCCAGTCTCCTGTTTCAGAATTTACGCCCGTCTGCGTTAGTTTCGCGTGCACCTAGCCACTCATTGTGTCGAGACCTTAGGGAATCGACACAACAATATTTTGGCGACGAGGATGGGATGCCGCGCCCACGTTGCAGTCTTTGTGTTATACTTGCTCTAATTTGTTTGTGTCATGGCTTCGCCGCATTCTCCAGATGTACTGTCCGAATTTTTTCGCTTGCAGAATCAGCAGACGCAGGCGTTATTGGAAGCCCTTGGACAGCTCGTCCAGGGTCAACGTGCGCTGCAAACCGATGCGGCAGCAGCCGCTTCATCGCTACCGCAGCCGCACACCGCTGTCGCACCGCCATTTAGGCCCTTTGAGGCCACAACCGAAAGCTGGACTGAGTGGGCCGATCAGTTCAACTTCCACCTCACTGCTTATGGAATTCAAGGTAAAGAGCGGCAGCCGTTTTTGCTTTCTTGTGTCGGTGTGTCTACCTACCGGGTGATAGTGAAATTGTTTCCCCGACGCGACGTAGCAACTCTGACCTACGAGGAAATTTTGTCGGCTTTAGATGCCTATTTCAAAGAAACAGTTAATGTTGTTGCAAAACGGTATACGTTTTTTCGTACAAAACGTACCGCCGGTCAGACTAACAGGGAGTGGGTTGCAACTTTGCAAGGCCTTACTAGAGACTGCGCGTTTGCCTGTGAATGTGGCCTCCCATATTCCGATACAATGGTGCGTGATGCAATTGCACAGAACGTTTCTGATGTTCGCATCAGGGAACAGATTTTGAAACTAGTTAATCCCTCCCTGCAACAAGTGATAGACATATTGGACAGGCAAGACACACTTGACTTTGCTCAGGAATCATTTGAAACTTCGCCAGCAGTGTGTCACATTAATCGGCCCGCCGGGCCCGCTGCACGGGACGCTAAGCGGCCCTCGCGCCCGACTTCGCAGCGGCCGCCTAGCTTGCAACCACGTGCGCCGCGTAAGCAAGCAAATGCAGTGAAATCTTGCCCGCGGTGTGCAACTAGACATTCGCGTGAAAATTGCCCGTCACGCCAAGCTATTTGCTTTTACTGTCAAAAGAAAGGACATGTACAAAGTGTTTGCCAGAAAAAGCTTAGATCAGACACTCGCAATAATTCCAGGCCTTTTGCTTCGCGCCGGAATCGAACCCAGGACAATCAGGCTCGTGGACCTTCGCCCATGGACATTCATGTCGTTCATTCCCACCCGTCCAGTGACACTTTAGCTAACAGTGACTGTGTTCGTCCCACCCAAAGTGTGCGTCGACGTCGCCGGAAATCCCGTAAAGTCGCAAGTGCTTCTGTACCTGTCTCAGTTCAAATTGCACGAGACAGTCGCTCTTGTCGTCAACAAGACAATAAACTTTTTGTGGACTTAGACTTTGCAGGAAAAGTGATCCCATTCCAGCTCGATACCGGAGCTGCTGTTTCATTGCTCAATCACGACACGTACAAACAACTGGGCGCCCCGCCATTGCGTGCCGCAAATGTTAAGTTAACTAGTTACTCAGGACAGCATATACCTGTGTTAGGACAGTGCAGCCTTCTTGCAACATACAAGGGACAGACAAAACTTGTATCATTTTACGTTCTTCGTTCCTCTAGTGCAGTGAACTTGTTTGGTTTAGATTTGTTTCAATTGTTTAATATGTCTATTGTAAATCAGGTCCTATCAGTGAATCAGACTGTGCCTTCCGCCAGTGTTTCTAGTCTTTGTGAAGAATTTGCAGACATTTTTGCACCGGGCCTTGGTTGCGCTAAGAACTATGAAGCGCATTTGGAACTGAAAGACAACGCGCAACCGAAATTTTTCAGAGCGCGCAATGTTCCCCACGCATTGCGTGATGAGGTCGCAAGAACATTTGCAGAATCTCCGGACATTATTTCAGGTCTTGCGTCAGAATGGTCTTCGCTTGAGGAAGGGCAAATGTGTGTTTTTTGCTCGTGACTTACCCTACCTGGGGCATGTCATAAATGCCCAAGGAATACATTCGAGTCCAGAGCACCTTCGTGCCATTCAGGACTTGCCGTCACCGCAGAACTTAAAACAGCTACAGAGTGTGCTGGGTAAGGTAAATTATTATCATAGGTTTGTGCGCAATGCTTCTTCCATTTCAGCTCCGCTTCATCGCTTACGTCGTAAAGGTGTTCCGTTCGTCTGGACGACGGAATGCGAACGCGCCTTTCGCCAGTTGAAATCGGCGTTACTTTCCAATACTTGCCTTACGCCGTTCGATCCCCGAAAACCCCTTTTGTTGCTGGTCGATTCATCGGATTTCGGGATCGGTGCTGTGCTTGCGCACAAAGATGGTTCGCATGATCGCCCTATTGCCTTTGCGTCAAAATTGCTCTCATCTGCGCAAAGAAATTATTCACAAATAGAGAAGGAAGCTTTAGCTCTCGTGTTTGGTGTTTCAAAGTTCCATGATTTCTTGTATGGTCGTCACTTTACCATCATCACGGACCACAAGCCTTTGACATCGCTTTTTCATCCGAACAAGCCTGTACCTCCACGTACAGCGCAGAAATTCATTCGCTGGTCACTTTTTCTCTCGCAGTACCGCTACGATATCTTGTATCGGTCCACTGCTAAGCACGGAAACGCTGATGCGTTGTCCCGTTTGCCTGTTGCTGAGGATAAAGCATTCGATTCTTCCGAACTTGCTTGCATGTTCATTGATTCGGAAACCGATGACGTGGTCGACTCGTTTCCGATTGATTTTCGTCGTGTAGCTACAGCCACAGCTGCTGACCCTGTCCTTGCTACTGTTTTGCGTTTTGTTGCTACGCAATGGCCCTTGTCCAAGTCACGGATCGAGGATCCTTTGGTTCGCCGTTTTTTTGCTCACAAGGAGAGACTTTTTGTCCGGCGTGGTGTTTTGTCGTTGCGTTCCGATAATGATCAATCCCGAGTCGTGGTCCCACGTTCGTTACAGTCCTCTGTCTAAAAGCTTCTTCACCAAGGACATTGGGGTATAGTGCGAACTAAACAACTTGCTCGTCAGCACTGTACTTGGTTCGGAATCGATGCTGCGATTACGAATATGTGCTCCTCTTGCGTGGCGTGTGCCGAACAACAATCCGCACCGCCGCGGAAATTCTTTGCTTGGCCGAAAGCCACTTCCCCTTGGCAACGCTTGCACATCGATTTTGCTGGTCCATTCTGGAATGCTCGATGGTTGGTTGTGGTCGATGCTTTCAGTAATTTTCCTTTTGTTGTCCGGATGTCTTCCACGACGTCTTCTGCCACCATCCAAGCCTTGTCTGCTATCTTTTGCATTGAAGGTCTTCCGCAGACTATTGTTTCCGACAATGGCCCACAATTCATGTCCGCAGAATTTCAGTCATTCTGCAAGGCCAATGGTATTCAACATCTGACGTCCGCGCCGTTTTCGCCTCAGTCAAACGGTGCCGCTGAACGATTGGTCCGGACTTTCAAGTCACAGATGTTGAAGTTGAAAGAGTCGCATTCTCGGGAGGACGCTTTGTTGCTCTTTTTGTCTTCGTATCGCTCTCAGCCCCGCGATGGTCGCTCGCCGGCTGAATTGCTACATGGTCGTCCTCATCGAACTCTGATGTCTTTGCTGCATCCGCCACATCAGGTTCCTGTGCAGCGGCGGACTCCTGCTTTTGCTCCTGGCGACGTTGTCTATTATCGCAACTATCGCGGTTCACAGCGTTGGCTCGCAGGGCGCATTCTTCGCTGCCTCGGCCGCGCGATGTATTTGGTTTTGGGGGCCTCTGGTGAGGTGCGTCGGCATCTCAATCAGCTGCGCCTCTGTCGTCGCCTGGGTTCTGCCGCTCCCCGTCTGCTTTCAGCGACGGAGCCGTCAGGTCAGCGCCCTGGGGACCCATCTACTGGCTCGCCTCATCCCCAGGTGTTACCGACGATGCCTTCCATTTTGCCTCATGGCGTCGCGCCGCCGCAGCCGCCGCCGGCGCCGCCAGCAGCGGCCGCTTCGCTGCAGCCGCCTCGCGCCTCCCTGGGTCACGCGCCGCCGCTCGCTTCCCGTGACCAGCCGTCCTCCGCCATGGACCTCTTGCCCGCTCCGGACCAGATGTCGTCTTCGCCCGTCGGGTGCTCCGACCACATGGAGGTCGACCCTTCTGTCTCATTACGTGCGCATACACCTCATGTTGACGTGCACCCTGGACTAGGTTTGCAGGCGTTTCCTAGCTCCCCTCGGACCGAATGGCCGGGTGCGGGTGGCACAGCCTCGCCTGTTGTTAGGCTCCCCACCTCATCGCATACGTCAACATGGGGTCCTCCCCACGGCGGGCGGAAGCCTTATCTCACGACCGTTCGCCGATTTGCGGGGGAGGAATGTGGTGTCACCGCTAGACACCACACTTGCTAGGTGGTAACTTAAATCGGCCGCGGTCCTGTAGTACATGTCGGACCCGCGTGTCGCCACTGTGTAATCGCAATCCTAGCGCCACCACATGGCAGGTCACAAGACACGGACTTGACCTCGCCCCAGTTGTACGGACGACATAGCTTGCGACTAGACCTACCAAGTATTCCTCTCATTTGCCGAGAGACAGATTAAATAGCCTTCAGCTAGTCCATCGCTACTACCTAGCAAGGCGCCAGGTGTATCATTGCTAATTGCTTACTACTATGCAAGAGATGTATTTCAACAAGAACAAGACTACATTAAAGTTAAGTATATTAAAATCTCTCTTCTTTTCTTTATAGTTTTTCATCCAGTCTCCTGTTTCAGAATTTACGCCCGTCTGCGTTAGTTTCGCGTGCACCTAGCCACTCATTGTGTCGAGACCTTAGGGAATCGACACAACAAGTTCTAAGTTCTAGGGGACTAATGACCTCAGCAGTTGAGTCCCATAGTGCTCAGAGCCATTTTTTTGTGTTAGGGGATAGTGAACAATCATGAACGGTAGTCATGAAATCTGTTTATGTTGAAATGAGAAAACATGAATAATGAAATACGTGAAAGAGTACATTGTACAGAAAATGAAAAATTGGTATGTCTTCACCCAACTTCGTCTTTCCTTCATGTAGGTGTAAGATTCAAACACACCGGTCGTTTCGGTGGGTCCCAGCCCGTACCTCAGTGGCTGTCCGTCATTGGCTACCGCTAGCGTCTGCCGCTTCCAGGTGGGAACGCCAATTCCGCGAGCCGCCGCGTCAACGCGGAAAACGCTTGCCGCTGCCGTTGCCGCACGCCGCGCTCTAGTGGGAACCGGCCTTTACTTCGGCCGCGTGTGGCTGGCTGGCGGCGCCCGGCTGGGCGGCCGGCTCGGCGGCGTACAGCAAGAGGCTGTGCGTAGGAGGCTCCGGGTTGGAGTACCGGCGCTGTCGGCACGAGAGGCCTTCTCGTAGTGCGGAGTGTACTCTATCCCACCCCATCTACTTCCCTGCTCCTCCTGGTGGCTTGGCCACGGTGGACGGGCGGAACGGGCTGCACTCCCCCAGCATCGTCGGCTCACCTGGTTGTGACGGCAGATGCACAGGGCCTAGACCCCGCACGATCTCGACGACGGCTCACTGATGTGGTCAGCATTGGCAGCGAGCGAGTCTGCCGCGATGTCTGCTAATCCTGGGTTGATGACTGACAGCGGCAGCAGAGAGGACCAGAGCTGGTACTGTCACCTCACATCTGCTGCTGGATGGGCCGCCCTTACTGCAACATCTCCTTAATAAAGATTAACGGGTTGATCACCGAGCTGAGCGCTACGCAGCGACTCAATACACATCTAACTGCAAGTCTAACTGCGAGTGCCTTGTTGCTATCAAAGCTGGCGTATTTAAAGGAAGCACGAGCGACGTCCTGACGTCATGCTCGTTTATAATGAACGCATTCGTTCCACTTATACTGCTGACTTATCTGTCGTACTCGCCCCTTAGGTGTTCTTGTGACAGAGTTACGTGTTGTTGCGGCAGACTTACGCGAAGTTGTGAAATGCAGTACAGCTGACGCTATACCTCTCTCTTGCACTCTACGAAAGTCTCCGTCTAACAGAAACCTATGTGCTAAGCAATTCTCTCTCGCCTGTTGTGTGTAACCCGGCCACTGCCCCTGCGTGACGACACATTCCGATACATGCGCAACCCTCTTACCTCTTGGCCAACCTACTGCCTCTGGCTCTCGGCATAGGCAACGAAACTTTGACAATATTCCACGTTTCCAACTCTTTACTATTCCGCGACACTACGGAGCAGTACACTGAGCAAGCAGTATAGGAAGCCAAAGAGAAATTTGGAGAAGGAATTAAAGTTAAGAGAGAAGTAAAAGACTTTGTGGTTTGCAAGAGACATTGTAATTCTATAAAACAGAAAACAACTTTGAAGAGCAATTGAACAGAGTGGATAGCGTCTTCAAACGAGGATGTAAGATGAACGTTTATAAAAGCAAAACAACAGTAATCGATTATAGTAGAATTCAATGAGGCTATGCTGATGAAATTACATCAGGAAATACGACACTGAAAATACGAAGGCGAGCTGCTAGAAAATACGAAGGCGAGCTGCTAATTTTTATGTGAAAATTCTTAAAAGTGTTTTACTTAAAAGAAATTTTATTAATATACTACAACTTTATTCTTCACGCATACATATTTGCAGCCCTCTGCCGCTAGAGGGCTCCGAATTGTAGCGCGTAATGTGGGCGTGTGTAACATACATATAGCGTTACATGAGAAACGGCACGTTTTCATCGATTTCCGAAATCGGAGTTCGTCCACACATGGAGCTTCCTCTTCTTCAGCATAACTGTGTCAGAACACACACAAGCGCTGCGACATCTGCAGCACTCCGACGCCTTCGGTTCGTTGTCATCTGTCATCCTCCATACAGTTTCCCGACTTGATCCCATCTGATTTCCACGTGTTCCCAAAACTTAAAGAATATCTTCGAGGACCTCAA
This sequence comes from Schistocerca nitens, assembly GCF_023898315.1. NCBI lineage: Eukaryota > Metazoa > Arthropoda > Insecta > Orthoptera > Acrididae > Schistocerca > Schistocerca nitens. Next base: position 390,938,297 of record NC_064617.1, read on the forward strand.
TTCGGTAGTGATGAAGCTGTGACTCTGACAACGATGTTAAACGTCCTACAGTGACGGCATCAACAAACTGCTCTCTCTTTGGGAGAAATGTGTTCGTCGCCAGGGCGACTAAGTTGACAAATAAATACGTAGACATGAACAATAAAGATATACAATGTTAATAACGTTTGTTTTACTTAAAAACAACTTTAAGCGTTTTTGCTTAAAAAATTCGGAAGCCTTACTTTTCAGCATGTCCTTGTAGTAGATGACTTTTGCTGTTTGGGCAGTAAAATAACTGATGATGACCGAAGTAGAGAGGATATAAGATGTAGACTGACAATGGCAAGAAAAGCGTTTCTGGAGGAGAGAAATGTGCTAACGTCGACTATAAATTTAAGTTAAGATGTATTTTGTGAAGGTATTTGTAGGCAGTAGCCACCTACGGAAGTGAAATGTGCACGATGAACAGTTCAGACAAGAAGAGAAGAAGAGAACAGAAGCATTTGAAATGTGGTGCAATAGAAGAATGCAGAACATTAGATGGGTAGATCGGTTAACTAATGAGAGGGTACTAAATAGAATTGGCGAGAAAAAATTGTGGCGTAACTTGACTAAAGGGATCGGTTGATAGGATACCTTCTCAGACGTCAAGAAATCGTCAGCTTAATACTGAATGAAAGTGTGTGCATTGGATGTGGAACTGGGAGGTGGGGGAGGGGGAGGGAGAGAGGGAGGGTAAAAGATGCAGACGGAGACCAAGAGGCGAGTACAGTAAGCAGATTTAAATGGATGTAGTTTGCAGCAGTTATTAGGAGATGAAGAGTCTTGCATAGGATAGACCTGTGTGGAGACAAATCTTCGGACTTAACACCACAACAACAACACTTGTATCATCTGCAACAATGACAAAATATGTATCTTCTGAGATGCTTCGAGCTGCGAGTCCCAACCTGTTATGTGGCTGACTTGGAACCTATTCAGTGTTCTGATGAAAACATGAACTTGCTGCGTATACTGTTCCATAATATTTTTACTTTTACGTGAGGATATCACTATTCATGCCTCTAAAAGTCTTAGTCAATTCACAAAATATTACCAACAGCAGTATTTCAGATTTATTGATTCAGACATTATAAAAGGTAAATTTGTGATCTAAAAGCACTGTATTTAACTGTCAGGGAGCGGAAAAGTCCGCCATCCATAGTACGGATAATTATACCATTTTAGGTAGTACTTCACTCTTCACAAATTATTCAGAAATGACACCTTAAAACTGCCAAAAGTTGCTACATCAGTAATTATTTACTTACCACAAGCTTCAGTTACAGATCATCATCAGGTAGACATAGTACCATAAATATAGCTTGGAAGGGCAGTTCGTTGACACCAGACATACAGTCCAGTTATTAGGGAGCATCACAGCTCTACAGATACTACATTTCGTTGATAGCAAACAGTACGAACATAGTTTATGGGTCCAGTGTTGTAGCTCTCATGTTTCTGGACATTGGCAGACTAAAGTCCAAGCCCGTTTTCGTATAATTACAACAAAATTCAGGTGAAACTTAGTCGGGTGTAGATGACACACCAGATGGCTAGACCAAAATCAGATATATGAAAGTCATTATGCGCAATGTAGTGGATACTCAATAATTCATAGCCCTCTTGCCTCTAATCAGATGTTAGTTTACTTTGCTGTATGAATATTAAAAATATAAGAACAATAATAATACATATTGTAGTGAATAGATGGTATTTCAGTAATGTGAGTCTTCTTAAAAGAATGTTAAATAATTTCCTCACTACGTTCCTGTCGAGTGCGTGTAACGACATATTAACAGAAATACAAGGCAGCATTGCAAAAGGGATTAAATCTAAAGAAGGCGTTAACTGGTCCCAGTAAGATCGAGAAATAATCAGGTAAACTTATAGGAAGGGAACAGGGAAAATAGAACTATATAAGCAGTTTTTGATGTTGCTGAGCAACAGTGATACAATAAATTTAAATGAACACACCGCCATTTGAATGTATTGTTGTTTATTTAATTACGACCCATGTTTCGGCCTTTTATGGCCAATTTTGAGCTTGATATCATGCAGTATATGTTAACGTCATAAATTCAATCACTAGAAAATGGCATAAAAAGCCGAAACCTGTCTCGTAATTAAATAAACAACAAGACAATCAAATGGCAGAGTGTTCATTTAAAAAAAATATTTAAAGGAAATATATAAGAATGAAGGGGCAGCGTTAACAACGGTACGGAAATAGTGGTTAGCTGTTGGACAAAGGTAGAGACTGGGATTGTTGTTGAGAAGCTACACTGTTGCTAACAAAGCTTTAATTTCCTCCCCAATGTAGCTTGGTTTTGTGTCAGGCCCAGTTTATTGTACGTTGGTTCCAGAGTAGTATATCTGAAATGGAGACGCTCCCTACCTTTCTTGAGTGGGGGGGGGGGGGGGGGGGGGCGGCGGGGGGAGGGTGTGGAGCATGACGTCAGAGAGAGCTGGTGTCTCCGCCGGAGGACTGGCCACAGTGTCGCCCAGCTCACGGGTCTGGAACAGGGATCGGAGGTGGAGGTACCAAGGGTCCTTCTTTCTTATTTTGCTACTTATTTATTTATTAGTTTTGTTTTAATTAGAAAGTAAATACCATACTATGTAAAGAATACCCTACAATAGCTGAGCATGGAGATCGTCCAGGTCGTCTTCTCGTATGGTGAGGAGTCCCCTGCGTATACAGGTTGAAATCGATCTCGAATCGTGGTCCATCGACATCTGTCTCTTCTCGCACCTAGAACACCTCAGCTATCCCGAGGGTCCTTGAACAACGCACCCAGATAGTTGGAAAAACAGGACCGGTATTTTGCTTGCCGCTGTAAGTTCGTGTGTTTGTTCAGCAGGAAGGACCAATAATCTAATACGTGTTTGACACAGTCGAGGAAGAAATAATACAGCGCCCGCTGATGACCTCGACGTTGAGCGCCCATAAGCCCCCCTACAGCGCCATTCCTTTAATCCAACTGACTGCATTTGTCCTGACGGCTGGGAAGTAGATAGCTCCCGAGTGGAATAGAGCATCGGAATCAATCGACGAGGGCTAAGAGTAAATTTCATATTCATTGTGTGAGTAGCCAACTTGCATCCACCATACCACACGTCAACCGGTGTACGTCATAATCAATTAGTGCGCAAGGTGGGCACAAAGGTCGGTCGACCGGATGAATGGAGTGCAATCGTTGGCAGTTAGTAAATTTGTCATTCACTATCATCTACGACAAATCCTGCACTTCCGTGGGGAGAAAGGGTAAAGGATCGTGCGCCGTACTCTCTTCCATCTTACGGCAGGGCAACGTCGTTCAAACACGACATATGTGTTGGTGTCTTTGTAATTGGCGGTAAAAGTCATTCGTTGGGGACGATCGTGCAGGACGCTGGTCATCCAGCAAATAAATCGTTTAGCTAGGGAGGGAGCGTTACGGAGATGCTAAACAAACTCCACTGCAGAAGTTAAAGAGAGGCGTTGTGCATCACGGAGAGATTCACTGTTGAAATTTCGTAACAACACTTTTCATGAGGAGTCGGACAACATATTATTTCCCCCCCCCCCCCTTCCCCACATGCTGTACATCTCGCCTATTGACAACGAAGAGAAATTTCGAGAAATTAGAGGCAATGCAGAGCCTCACCGACAATCAGTATTGCCACTCACTATTCCCCGGAGGAACAGTGTTGGAGGGATCAGATAGTGGTACCGAAACTATCCTCCGTCACACACCATTAGGTGGCTTGTGGAGTATGATGTAGATGTAGGTGTAGCTGTAGAACTATAGTCCACGAGGAACGTCCTAATGTGATTGACAGAAAAGTGCAATGGCTGTGACACCACTTCGTCGATCACGGTGCCTGTCAGGTTGACTTGCTCAGAATTCCAAAGTCGGCGCCTCGTTCCAAGACGCAGTGCCCAAAGCTCTGTTCTTAACGTTGGTCAGACTTACTCCACCTTCATGTGAAGGCAAAGTCACGGTGTCGTAACGAATTTTAAAAACAAGTTCATATTCACAAGGTATCCAAATGCACCTTGTAACCTCGTAGCAATCCTAACGGGCGTCGGTAGCATATCGGCGAAATAGTTTAGTTTTGGAAATAAGCAGACATTAACATACTGTGCCCACTGAAACATGTCCACCGTACACAGCGCGTGGAATCGCACCAGTGCATGTACACTATGTGATCAAAAGTATCCGGACATCTGGCTGAAAATGACTTACAAGTTCGTGGCGCCCTTCAGCGGTAATGCTGGAATTCAATATGGTGTTTGCCCACCCTTAGCCTTGATGACAGCTTCCACTCTCGCAGGCATACGTTCTATCAGGTGCTGGAAGGTTTCTTGGGAAATGGCAGCCCATTCTTCACAGAGTGCTGCACTGAGGAGAGATATCGATGTTGGTCGGTGAGGCCTGGCACGAAGTCGGCGTTCCAAAACATCCCAAAGGTGTTTTGTAGTATTCAGGCAGGACTCGGTGCAGACCGGTCCATTACAGGGATGTTATTGTCGTGTTACCGCTCCGCCACAGGCAGTGCATTATGAACAGGTGCTCGATCGTGTTGAAAGATGCAGTCGCCATTCCCGAACTGCTCTTCAACAGTAGAAAGCAAGAAGGTACTTAAAACGTCGAGGTAGGCCTGTGTGTGATAGTGCCACGCAAAACAACAAGGGGTGCAAGCATCCTCCATGAAAAACACGACCACACCACAACTCCATCGCCTCCGAATTTTACTGTCGGCACTACACACGCTGGCAGATGACGTTAACCGGCGATTTGCCATACCCACACCCTGCCATCGGATCGCCAGATTGAGTGTCGTGATTCGTCACTCCACATAACGTTTTTCCACTGTTGAATCGTCGAATGTTTATACTCCTTAGACCAAGCGAGGCGCCGTTTCGCATTTACCGGCGTAATGTGTAGCTTATGAGCAGCCGCTCGACCATGAAATCCAAGTTTTCTGACCCGGCCTAACTGTCATAGTACTTGCAGTGGATCACGATGCAGTTTCGAATTGTTGTCTGATGGTCTGGATAGACGTCTGCCTATTACACATTGCGACCCTCTTCAATTGTCGGCGGTGTCTGTCAGTCAACAGACGAGGTCGGCCTGTACGCTATTGTGCTGTACGTGTCCCTACACGTTTTCACTTCACTATTACGGCGGAAACAGTGAACCTAAGAATGTTAAGGAGCTTGAAAATCTGGCGTACAGACGCATGACACAAGTGATACCCAATCACCTGACCACGTTCGAAGTCCGTGAGTTCCGCAGAGCGCCCCATTCTGCTCTCCCACGATGTCTCATGGCTACTGAGGTCGCTGATATGGGGCACCGGGCAGTAGGTGGCAGCACAATGCATCTAATATGAAAAACGTATGTTTTTGGGGCCGTCCGGATACTTCTGATCACACAGTGTATTTGTTGTAACTGCCGAATATATGTGGCCGCTGCAGCACGATGAATATGACCATGAAAGAGTACCCCTAAAAGCGCGGGTACTTCAGTGGTGGGCAATGTCATTCCTGACGCCAGCCCCTGTCCACATCCATGTACTTCGTCTTCTGTGAATTGATGATACTGCCCGCCACAGTACCACACCGTAGAAGCCATCATAACGCCTTCTGTACGTCGTCTCGTGAGCTGGCCAGGAATATGACGCCGTCGGTATGTGTGCAACATCGGATTCTCGCGGTGTATAAGCAAACCTCTTCGAAGCATCGGCGAAGACCATGCAGGCTGACTAGAGGGCTACTGCAAATAGAAAGGCGGATAAGGGGCATCCTTGCCTCACGGAACGCTCGATAGAAATGGGTTCTGATCGATAACCGTTCACCATCAGCCTCGAATGTGCTATGTGAATCGAGTGCAGGACTACATCTACAGACACACAGGGAGGCCCATTCGTTCCATGACCAAACGCAGAAAACCGTGGTCGACGTGGTCGAATGCGTGGTCGAAATCCACCGCAATAAGGGCGCTCCGGAGTTTGCAGACTGACATCTGTGCGATCACATCCCTTTACGACCACAATGCCGTATGAACATTGCTCTTTCCAACACGGCACGATTGATCGGCGTGTATTGCATTGTTGACTGTGGCTTGTAGATGGGCACGGAGGATGCGTGTAAAAAAGCTTACAGTCGGCAATTAACAAAGTCAGGGGTCGATAGTCCTGCGGGAGCCGCCCTCTGCCAGGTTTAGGCACAGGGATCATGATGCCTTCTGTAAATTCGGTGGGGACTCGGAAAGTGGGAGTCATAAGTTCTTTATACATTTGGATCCACGTTTCGCCCGTAAGATCGGAGAAGCAGCGGTAAACCTCAGTAGCGAGCCCGTCAGGCCCAGCTGATTTGTTCTTCGCACCACTCTTCAAGGCAATATCCAGTTCGTCCCGGGTGATATCTGCGAGAAGCGCGTCGTCGTCCTGCACAGCCTCTTTTGCTTGCACGTCGTACAGCGCGTCTGCCGGTCCCACATCGCTTCTTGGGCCCCTCGGCATGGAAGTTACGATCACTGGTTGCAGTTCCAGTTCTATGCATTTACATTAAGTTAACAGTCACTGGTTCTAAAATGTGCGTAATGGATAAGCTTAATCAGTTACGATAGTATTGGTGGATGTCCGAGCAATATTTGTTTATGAAACGCCGCGCGGTATTAGCCGAGCGGTCTTAGGCGATGCAGTCATGGACTGTGCGGCTGGTCTGGGCGGAGGTTCGAGTCCTCCCTCGGACATGGGTGTGTGTGTTTGTTTTTAGGATAATTTAGGTTACGTAGTGTGTAAGCTTAGGGACTGATGACCTTAGCAGTTAAGTCCCGTAAGATTTCACACACATTTGAACATTTGTTTATGAAACGTCCTGGAACGTGCTTGTGTAGCTCAGATGGTAGAGCACTTGCCTGCGAAAGGCAAAGGTCCCGAGTTCGAGTGTCGGTCCGGCACACAGTTTTAATCTGCCAGGAAGTTTCACATCAGCGCACACTCCGCTGCAGGGTGAAAATCTCATTCTGGGAATAGTTGTTTATGCCACAGCTTGCCTTCCCTCCGCCGATTCGAATGCCGTAATGAGCATGCGTTTGCGGTCGCGATTTTTTGTACTATGTGATTCATCAATGCCCGTTCTCCATGAAGACGATGTTGCGTTGTCGTACCGGTTCTGACGCCTTCCAGCTGCACCGCAGTGAGTCGGAGCGAGCGAGCTTTGATGGCTTGGACGGCCCGTTGATGGCATGGTGACGCCCGTTGCATTGCCAGTTCCTTTAACGCCGTGGAATAAAATTCTCAAGTCGTCTGTTGCTAGCCGGACTTACTTCTGCCATGGCCGATAAATGCCCTGCGTATGGAAGGTTTGACACAGCTAGTCCAGTACAGCAATGTGAAAGTGTATGTTCGTTGGCCCCGGTGGCATCGACGCCAGTAGTCCTCAATCTCACAGCGACAGGCCTCATCACGAAGGTGAGAAAAGTTCAGTGTCCGTGGTCCCCTACTATTTCTTGTCTGTTGGCGAGGTAAGACAACGGCGCTGAAATAAACCTGATGGTCAGTAAAAACCATTGGCCATATCTCAGCGCCAACTGTCGCCGCGCAGAGCCCTCGTGATACATAAACCCTAAGCGGTTGGCCGAGTGGCTGGTGAGGTAAATGTAGCAGTGTTGTAGGATCCAGGTTTATTGTAACGCGAGGTCCCATACACGTACCTGCAACGCTTGGCAGGGGACGAACTGCGGGTATTGTCCCTCGGGCCGCAGAATACAATTGAAATCGTCGCTCACTATGAAATGCTCCGCATTTAGTTGAAACAACGAAGTCACCTCTCCAGAGTAGAAGACGGTCCTTTCTCGGCGCTTCGGCAGCCTGATGGTGCACAAACGTACACCGAACGGACTGCACCGACCGTCAGCGTGACACCACGCGCCGAAGGAAGGTAAGTAACGTCCAACGCCTCAACCCCTTCTCTTAACTGTATGGCCGTGCTACCAGTACCGTCGCCAGCCGGTAAACTATAAGCATTGTAGCTGTCAGAGTCTAACCTTATGTCAGTTTGACCTCTCGGAGGAAAACAATATCCATTTCCGCCGCCCCTAGTTATCCCCAACATTTGTACCTTTACCGGAGTGCGAATGCCGTTGATGTTAATGGTACCTGTGCAACATACTTGTAGCATCGCAGTTAATTAATTGGGCTGGGAATGCTCGCGGCATCCCAGTGACAGTGGACTGATTGTCGCCCCGTCACTGGGGCGGCCGACATGCAAGTTATAGGACACCTTGCGTGCGGGGCCCGTTCTACGCAGCGTCGCATCGGTAGATCATCTGTCTGCTGCATCACACCGTTCAGTACCACGTTATTAGCCCAGTCACTCAATGAGTACTGTGGGACGGGTTCCGTCGGTTGGCGTGCGCTGTTCTGCGCGATCCTGGGATCGAAAATGTTCAAATGTGTGTGAATTCCAAAGGGACCAAACTGCTGAGGTCATCGGTCCCTAGACTTACACACTACTTAAACTAACTTATGCTAAGAACAACACACACACCCATGCCCGAGGGAGGACTCGAAACTCCGGCAGGAGGGGCCGCGCAATCCGTGACATGGCGCCTCAAACCACGCGGCCACTCCGCGCGGCAATCCTGGGATCATCCTGCTGCATAGTAGCCTCCATCTCATAGCCATGCATTTAGTGCTCCAGGACGGCCTGTGGCAGTTGCGTGACAGGAGTGGCTGCATCTAGTCTAGCTGGCAGTAAGTGTTAGGGTCGTCCTCGTCTTCGGATCTGCACCTCCTTCGTGCACCATCCTCTGTGGACAGCCGCCTCTCCTTACGCCGATTCGGGGATTTTTGTTTGCGTTGGCGCCGCGCAGGATCAGCCGAGCGGTCTTGGGCGCTGCAGTCGTGGGCTGTGCGGCTGGTCCCGCGCGGAGGTTCGAGTCCTCCCTCGGGCATGGGTGTGTGTGTTTGTCCTTAAGATAATTTAGTTTAAGTAGTGTGTAAGCTTAGGGACTGATGATCTTAGCAGTTAAGTCCCATAAGATTTCACACACATTTGAACATCTTGTTGTTTGCGTTGGCGAGTCTCCGCATCGGACGTGGGTCGAGGGAACCCCCGTTTCTACGTCGACACAAAGGCTCGACTGAACCCTCACTTGTTCCTGCCTCGACGTATTTTAGGGGTGACGGGATGGAGAGGCTGCTGAATCACATTTGATTTGTGACTGCTGCAGTGTACAACCGGGGGCAGAACTTACGGTCACCTGAGGTGAGAGCCCGTCGTAGTTGACACCCACATCAACGCCTCCACGTATGTGAGAGGGAGGGATGTTAAGTGCGGTGCCAGAGTCTGCTCTGCAGGAGGCGCCTACGCGAGACGTTCCTGAAGGCTGTCCAAGCGAACATGTCCGTTTTGTCAGCAACCGAGGCAAGTCCTCAGTTGCCAATCATAAACAACGGCTGAGGGACTTCCACCAATGGACACATACGAAGGTTTGTGTTTAAGGGGGTCAGCACGAATTGACGCTCTCCGCTGACTATGGGATATGTCTCAGAAGTTTTCCTCCACATGGCTAAGAACTGTGCCATACGTCCGTAAAGCATCTATGACCAGAGCGTCGGGAACTTCAAAGCGGAGTTCGAAAAAACGCACTGTTCGAGCTCCCTGACCAGCTCCAACCACACTCACGTTCCCTTCTATTGTGTCTCTTCGTCTATGAGATTGATATAAACCGTCCTGGAGCCAATGGACAGATCCTAACAGATCTTGTGGATCTAAGTGCACAACGTCACACAAAAACCTGATTTCATGAGCTTTGGATCGAGTGTATTGTGCGTTAATCGTAAGCTTGATCGTCGAATTTCGACGCGAAAGAGCAGTCGAGTCGATCTAAGTAACACTTCCACACAACACCGTGCACAAGTAAACAAACACTCGCCAGCAGAGGGCGGCTCGGAGCGCTGAGCACGTCCGCGCCCTACACAGCCGAAGTCCGGCTGTGACTAGACCACGAGTGCCTGTTCGTGCGCAATGCATTAAATTTACAAGGGGATGTCGAAAAGTAGGTTACACTTTATTATGGCAGTTGTGCTGATTTTCGGCACGATTGCGTTCCGGCCGCGTCTGTTAAGGTCGATATTGGCCTCGCCAGAGGCACTGGGGCGCCGAGTTGGCGGCGAGTGGTCCTCCGACGACGAGGAAGATTAGACAGTACCGAACGAGAAGGACAGAACGGTAGTGTGTTGGGGTCCGGATGGTTCGAATTATGCATTAAATAATTTTGGCACTCTGTGGTAATGAACTGAGGGTGTAACCGAGACGCTTGGGAATTCAACGCTGCTGCGGGACGATAAGCCGTGGGCTCTGCAGTTCTATGGACGCAGTTTACGGCGAGCTGTGGCCGATGTCGTTTGTGGGTGTTTTGCCACGGCAGATAAACAAGACAGCGTGGGCACAAACTGAACACGCTGTGCTGTAGCATGTTCGCCCACAATAAGGATGTCACGATATTGGAGAAGAAAGCAGTGGAATACGGTACGTGTATTAACCTTCAGTGACTTCTGCTGTTTAGTTTACTTAACTGTGTGGACACTCAGCAGTAACAGTCACTTTTCAACGGAGTTTACGATTGTGTAAAAGTGTGGCCAATGCCGGATGGGCGTTGTCATAAAGTTATTATAGTTATTATTTGTGAAAATAATTTTCTGTTATCAGGATTACTCATTGGACAGATTTGAAAGTGTCAGTTCTGCGCTGTTGTTCAGTGGGTTATACATACTGGAATTTGACAAATAAGCTAACTGTGAATTTTGGATATGTTTTTATATCTGCGTGTTAAATGAAAGTTAATTTTGAAGTTTAAAAGGTACCTTTCTACCATTACGATTCTGTGAGTTTTAATTTGGAAGTGATGTTGTTTGCTACTGTTGTTGGTTAAGAATTTATTACCCAAAGGAGTAATGGGAGTCTTTTATGAAGTGTTTAAGACTTGCTGTTGTTGGTGAACTATTACTAATAAATTACGTAAATTAGTAATGTTGTGTAAGCAGTTATTGAAGGAACCCATCTCCATTAGCCAATCAACTATGGCCAGTTGGGAACGGGCATTGATGTAACATTAGGGACTAGAGGCTATTAAGTTGTGGCAACGCTAATCCTGTTGTTTGTTGTTATTGTTGAAGTGTCTAGTCGCCCCTAAATTAAATAATAATTCTGCACACAGGCCAGTCAACTCTGACTGAATGCTCCACTACACTTCGAAATGACAGAGATATTGACACTATTTTTCAACGCATCGCCAAATCTCTGTCAACCATGGACGGAACTTTCTTACAATTGTTCAGTATCTCGACGACAGAAATCCCCTCCTTGGTCAAGGAGCCGTTGAGAACCTCATCGCTGGAAAACCTCCTTCCTTCTATATGTTCTTTCAGCCTGCCGATAAGACGGAAGTCGCTTGGTACATGATCTCGACTTACCGAACAGCATCATCAACCTCTATGAAACATTCGTCAAACTGTTAACACCATCTGACGCTGCCTGGGTCCGACACTGCATTTGGTCCATACATCGCAAAAATTTCACTGTAAATCTGTGTGCAAAACAGAAGTTTTACCCACAAGAATCATACTATCCTCCGTACTTCAACTGTGGAGTACGTTTCCAGTTCCTGCGCCATTTTAATCACACACTACCGAGCGAGATGATGCATTGCTTAGTAGACAGAACTCCCAGCGGGAGGACGAAGGTACAAGTCCGCATCCGGCCATACAAATTGAGGTTATTAGGTTTTCCTTGGTTTCCCTAAATCGGTCCAGACAAATGCCGGAATAATTCCTTTGAAAAGGACGTAGTCAATTTCATTCCCCGAGCTGGTGCTCCGCCTCTAATGGCAGCATTGTAGACGGAATCTTAATATCCAATCTTGCTTCCTTCCTGCAATCGCTCACTGTAATGCATCTGATGAGTACCACAGCGCCGGCCGCGGTGGCCGGGCGGTTCTAGGCGCTTCAGTCCGGAACCGCGCCACTGCTACGGTCGCAGGTTCGAATCCTGCCTTGGGCATGTATGTGTGTGATGTTCTTAAGTTAGTTAGGTTTAAGTAGTTCTAAGTTGTAGGGGACTGATGACCTCAGATGTGTGTGATGTCTTTAAGTTAGTTAGGTTTAAGTAGTTCTAAGTTCTAGGGGACTGATGACCTCAGATGTTAAGTCCCATAGTGCTCAGAGCCATTTGAAATACCACAGCAGTCCTGCATCTGCAGGAAACCCGGAATGTTACTATCCTTTGTAAATGAGCCACAGTTGTACACAATAGTATTAGCATGCAATGACATGTGTATGTTACTTTCTGAAGCACCTACGTATGTGTTCAGGGTCAATAGTCAGTCCCTACATCAATCGTCGATCATCTGCAGATCATCTTACATTCATTGTGTAACACGTTCTTTTCTATAAGGGGCAGGTAAAAAGTTTCCGTACGAAGATCCTACAGTTCAGAATCGGTATGGCAATCAGACAAAATCGCCGTGAAGATTGAGGCAATCATCCCACCTACGTACCAGACGGCAGTTTGGTAAAACGCCATGTCCCGCTGCGTGAAGAAGTGCACATTCTCGTCTAACAGGAATCGTCAACCCTTCAAGGACTTTTTTAAGGTTCAAATGGCTCTGAGCACTATGGGACTGAGGTCATCAGTCCCCTAGAACTTAGAACTACTTAAACCTAACTAAGGACATCAAACACACCCATGCCCAAGGCAGGATTCGAACCTGCGACCGTAGCGGTCACGCGGTTCCAGACTGAAGCGCCTAGAACCGTTCGGCCACTCCGGCCGGCCCTTTGTTAAGGGACTGATAGTGTGATAATCGCATGGGAAGAGATCAGGACTATAGTGCAGATGTTCGAGTGTCTTCCACGTCATTTGCGTTATAACGTTCGCAACATGGCGACGTGAGTTATCATGAAGCAGTAGCACTTCTTACTCACACCGTTGGTTTTCGACAAACATGCTGATCCATACACATTCTTCAGTGTCCGACGGATGTCTACCGTCGTTGTCCTTCGGCAGCCAAGAAAGAAGAACAACACGTTGGTGCTCTTTCGACGCATTTGGTAACGACGTCGCCATAGTTCACCCTTCCGTATTAACTGCACGCACGTCGGGAATACGAATGCCACACTACTCCTTTTCCTACATGTCGGTGCTTATATACCCGAATAGGGGTTGCGCTACGTTGCATATACGCTGCAGCAACGTCCTCAAACGGAAACTTTTTGACCGCACCTTATAATACTGTATACTATTTATTTATTTATTTAATCGTATGGCTAGGGCCCCCCGTCGGGCAGACCATTCGCCGGGTGCCTGTCTTTCAATTTGACGCCACTTGGACGATCTACAGTCGATGAGGATGGTAGGATGATGATGACGACAGCACAACACCCAGTCCCTGGGCGGAGAAAATTCCCCGACCCAGCCGGGAATCGAACCCAGGCCCAGAAGATTGACAATCCTTCACGCTGACCACTCAGCTACCGGGGACGGACACTCTACAGGGTGGTCCATTGATCGTGACCGGGCCAAATATCTCAAGAAATAAGCGACAAACGAAAAAACTACAAAGAACGAAACTTGTCTATCTTGGAGGAAACCAGATGGCGCTATGGTTGGCCCGCTAGATGGCGCGGCCATAGGTCAAACGGATATCAACTGCGTTTTTTTAAAATAGGAACCCCCATTTACATTACATATTCGTGTAGTACGTAAAGAAATATGAATGTTTTAGTTGGACCACTTTTTTCGCTTTGTGATAGATGGCGCTGTAATAGTCACAAACATATGGCTCACAATTTTAGACGAACAGTTGGTAACAGGTAAGTTTTTTAAATTAAAGTACAGAACGTAGGTACGATTGAACATTTTATTTCGGTTGGTCCAATGTGATACATGTACCTTTGTGAACTTATCATTTCTCAGAACGCATACTGTTACAGCCTGATTACCTGTAAATACCACATTAATACAATAAATGCTCAAAATGATGTCCGTCAACCTCAGTGCATTTGGAAATACGTGTAACGACATTCCTCTCAACAGCGAGTAGTTCGCCTTCCGCAATGTTCGCACATGCATTTACAATGCGCTGACGCATGTTGCCAGGCGTTTTCAGTGGATTACGACAGCAAATATCCTTCAAATTTTCCCACAGAAAGAAATCCGGGGACGACAGATCCGGTGAACGTGCGAGCCATGGTATGTGCTTCGACGACCAATCCACCTGTCATGAAATATGCTATTCAATACCGCTTCAACTGCACGCGAGCTGTGTGCGGGACATCCATCATGTTGGAAGTACATCGCCAATCTGTCATGCAATGAAACATCTTGTCATAACATCGGTAGAACATTACGTAGGAAATCAGCATACATTGCACCATTTAGATTACCATCGATAAAATGGGGGCCAATTATCCTTCCTCCCACAATGCCGCACCATATATTAACCCGCCAAGGTCGCTGATGTTCCACTTGTCGCAGCCATCGAGGATTTTCCGTAGCCCAGTAGCGCATATTATGCCGGTTTACGTTACCGCTGTTGGTGAATGACGCATCGTCGCTAAATAAAACGCGTGCAAAAAATCTGTCATCGTCCCGTAATTTCTCTTGTGCCGAGTGGGAGAACTGTACACGACTTTCAAAGTCGTCGCCATGCAATTCCTGGTGCATAGAAATATGGTACGGGGGCAGTCGATGTTGTTGTAGCATTCTCAACACCGACGTTTTTGAGATTCCCGATTCTCGCGCAATTTGTCTGCTACTGATGCGCGTATTAGCCGCGACAGCAGCTAAAACACCTACTTGGGCATCATCATTTGTTAAAGGTCGTGGCTGATGTTTCACATGTGGCTGAACACTTCCTGTTTCGTTAAATAACGTAACTATCTGGCGAACTGTCCGGACATTTGGATGATGTCGTCCAGGATACCGAGCAGCATACATAGCACACGCCCGTCGGGCATTTTGATAACAACAGCCATACATCAACACGATATCGACCTTTTTCGCAATTGGTAAACGGTCCATTTTAACACGGGTAATGTATCACGAAGCAAATACCATCCGTACTAGCGGAATGTTACGTGATACCACGTACTTATACGTTTGTGACTATTACAGCGCCATCTATCACAAAGCGAAAAAAGTGGTCCAACTAAAACATTCATATTTCTTTACGTACTACACGAATATGTAATGTAAATGGGGGTTCCTATTTTAAAAAACGCAGTTGATATCCGTTTGATCTATGGCAGTGCTATCTAGTGGGCGAACCATTGCGCCATCTGGTTTCCCCCTTCAAGCTAGACGAGTTTTGTGCTTAGTAGTTTTTTCGTTTAATGCTTATTTCGTGAGATATTTGGCCCGGTCACTATCAATGGACCACCCTGTATACTGAATTTACTGCAACCAATGACGTGGTACTATTCCTCTCGTTGGAGTACGTGTTTCGAGAGTATAAGCTCCGATATTCAGGTTCTTTGCAACTGAACTATATTAACACAGCCTCCACCACCTCCCCCTCCTCCCCCCTCGCAACACTGAAATACAGGGTGTTGAAGAAAGTGTTGAATTTGGCCCATAACAAGAAAAAAAGCTCTTGCCATGAGCACTTGTCCATCTTCGATACTATGGCACATGTCTTCAATGGAGCAACTGCTCGTTGATACTACGGTATGCACTTTAGAGGCCATGTTTGCTGGACATTTCTTTCATGCTTCGGTTCATACTACCTCCTTCCAAAATGTGGAAAGCAAATAATGTCTATCAACGTCTACCTCACATCAGTGAAAACAGCCATGATTTAAGGCGTGGCATCACCCTCGTGTGCCTTACACAAGCATTCGTGGCTGGCGCCTTACAGGTTTCCTGTGTGATTTCTGTGTTCAGAGTGCTGTCCTTTGCCGGACACCCCACGTAGGACGCAGCAACCCTTCCAGGAAGTCCTCCCGCAGGCGCGCCGCTAGTCACGAGAGGCGGTGCGGCGGGGGAGCGCGCCCACAAAGCTGTAGGTGCAGACGTTTCATTACGCGTCGTTACCGGCGCGGAACTAAATAGCCGCGCTGCGCAGCGTCGTAAAAAACTGCGGAGATGTATGCCGGCCGATACGGGCGGCCACCACAAAAAGAACCCTTGCGCCTCGTCTCCCGGTGACCAGCCCCGGGCCATTGTGACAGCGATAGCAGCCGCCAGTCGCCAGCCGCCAGCCGCCTACCTGGCCTTTGAGCGGCCGGCGGCCAACGGATATCATCGCCGTCCGGGGACAAAGCCGCGTCCAGCTGCCGCATGCAGATCGCCAGCCGGCCGGTAATTATCAATGCACCGGCTCCATACATTAGGCCAGTAGCGCACAAAAACGGCCCCCAGCGGGCCAGCATCCGGCCGGCGCCAGCAGAGGTCGCCGCTGCCCTGTACTCTGCCGCGTCTCAGCGCTTCTCTCATGGTCATCAGCTGCCGTGTTCAACTGCTGCCTCTGTGATGCCATTCTGTCCTCCTCCCACCTCAGTGTGCGTAGGAAGGAAAAATGGGGGGGGGGGGGGGCGGAGGGTGAGATGGCTCAGCAGACTTCTGAGTGGTTTGATGGGGCTCAAATGGTTCAAATGGCTCTGTGCACTATGGGACTTAACTTCTGAGGTCATCAGTCCCCTAGAACTTAGAACTACTTAAACCTAACTAACCTAAGGACATCACACACATCCACGCCCGAGACAGCATTCGAACCTGCGACCGTAGCTGCAGCGCGGTTCCGAACTGAAGCGCCTAGAATCGCTGGGCCACAGCGGCCGGCCATCTTAGGTGTAACATATCGTATACCGTGATTAGTTGTGAAATTAATTAATTTTTTCCCCCGCAGGGAATTTGCACAATATCACACTGACGGAAAACAGAGCGGTCTAAGGCGCTGCAGTCGTGGACTGTGCGGCTGATCCTGGCGGAGGTTCGAGTCCTCCCTCGGGCATGGGTGTGTGTGATTGTCCTTAGGATAGTTTAGGTTAAGTAGTGTGTAAGCTTAGGGACTGATGACCTTAGCAGTTAAACCCCATAAGATTTCACACACACACTGACGGAAAAGATATTGCTGCACCAAGAAGGTCATGTGCGACATAAAAGAAAGTTGGTAGTCGTGTTTCTACATCTGAAAGGTGATTTCTATTCAGATTCGCGCTACTCGCATAGCATTGGAGCAGTAAAAGGACGCAGTCAGGTTTGCTTTAAATACACACTGTAACGGTCGTGAGCGTTAGTCACCTTTGATATCGGCCGTGATGAGTTGATGTTAGTCAAGAAAGCCTTGGTAAAGTGACAAAGACGCCATTGTCAACATCTCACTGAGATTGAACGAGGTCGTGTAATACGGCCTCGAGAAGATGAATGTTCCTTTTGCGATACTGCAGAAAGATTTGGCAGGAATGTTGCCACTGTACGTGATCGCTGGCAGCCGTGGTCATGAGAATATATGGGCACAAGAAGACCGAGCTTCGGACGGATGTTGCATTACCGAGAGCGAAGACCATCATGTTCGGTGTATGGCTCTACCGCATCATGCTGAATCTGCCCCAGCAATTTGAGCAGCACTTGGCACCACAGCGACACAACGAACTGTTACAAATCGATTACTTCGAGGAGGAGGAGGAGAAGAGTAGCGTTTAGCGTCCCGTCGACGACGAGGTCATTAGAGACGAAGCACAAGCTCGGATTAGGGAAGTATGGGAAAGAAAATCGGCCATTCGCTTTCAAAGGAACCATCCCGCCATTTTCCTGAAACGATTTAGAGAAACCACGTAAAACCTAAATCAGGATGGCAGGAGACGGGTTTGAACCGCCGTCCTCCCGGGTTACTTCGAGGACAACTCCGAGCCAACGCGCTGTATATGCATGCCACTGACAGCAAACCAACCCAGTTTGTGACTTCAGTGCCGACAAGCGAGAGCTCATTGAACGGCAGGTTGGAAATGTGTTGTGTTTTCTGATGAAAACTTGTTCTGCCTCGGTGCCAGTGATGACCTTGTGTTGGTTAGAAGGAGGCTAGGCGAGGACCAGCAAGCAACCTGTCTGCATGCTAGACAATCTGAACCTACACCTGAGGTTACGGTCTGGGGTGTAATTTCGTATGATAGCAGTAGCACTCTCGTGGTTATCCCACACACCCTAACAGCAAAATTTGTATATCAGTCTGGTGATTCGACCTATTGTGCTGCCATTCATATACAGCATCCCACGGACGGTTTTCGAACAGGATAACGATCGCCCACATGCCGCTGTAGAGAGTGTCGAGGTTAGGTTAGGTTAGGTTATATGTTGCCGTGGGCTGCTCGATCACCAGGTTTTTCTCCAATCGAGCATGTATGTGGCATCACCGGGCGACAACTCCAGCGTCTGTACTTAAATTGCTGAATGACTGAGACCCGCAAAATCCTAGCGCAACGCAATCTGACTGCTCAAAAAAAAGATAAACTGATTTCAAATAATTAATGCAAAAGAATGGCCCTGACTAAAAAGAAATCCTAACAATAACCTATACATTTCATTAAGCACTTACCTCACAAAAATCTTCATTACGCGAACTACTGCAATACAGCGAGCGTCAATACTGCCATCTAAATAAAAGATTCTAACTACTAAAGCCACTAACTACTAATAGGCATGTTGTTACCAAAGGAAAGATTTTGTTGCAAACCAAGTAATGCATTTTTACCTTAATAATGTAGCATCCAGTTCAAACACGAATATAAATCGTCATTGACATCTAGTACGAAGATACATAATCATGAATAATATTCAGTCTGCAAATCTAACATGTACAGATCGTTAGCCTATGCTAACACTTCAGACGTCTACCCTCCATCAATGCTAACTTCTCACATCTAACATCTATCACTGCTAGCTGTTCACCTCCAACTACCCAACAGTACTTCCATCACTGCTGGCGACTAACTTCCAACTGCCCAACAGTATTGGCGATTAACTTCCAACAACGAGTCCGACCAGCCACAGAGTCTTTTACAAAGAAAGCGTAATCAGAGATCCAATGAAAAGCGCTACACAGCGCTGCCAACACAGAAGCATCCCACTTACTGCATTAGCCGTCCCTGTATCGACGAACCATGTGCAGTGCTCATGGAATTCCAACCCAAAAGCTGACATCTGGCATTTGAATGACGTGAATTTACACGCGCGTGACATGTGAGCCGAACTTATCAGTTGAGAACTGTCAATTTGCTGCAAGAGAGCTTAGTGCAATTTGTATTACGGCATGAAAATATAATCCACCAAAAACGAAGTGATGTATGGAGGACTTAAAGTTCGAGAGCTTGTACTATAAGATACGGTCAAATGAAAACGGAACACACACCACAACGGGACCATGGAATGGTTCCATTCAAAAGTAATCACCACGCACTTGAAGACATTTATCGCATTGGCAGTAGAGACGATCAGTTTCTGTTTCCTTGAACGCGGACGGATACACAACCGTACTTTTGCACTTCCTCGTCCGATTGAAACCGACGTCTTTCTTCAGGTCGGCAAAGATGTGGAAATCGCACGGTGAAAGCTCCGGGCTGCACGGAGGATGTTGCAGTCTTTTTTTGCAACCAAATCGCTGAAGTGCAGCCTTCGTCCGATTGGCAGTATGGGGCGTGCATTATCGTGCAACAGATCAAATGCGATAGGTCATAAATGAAGACTAAGTGTCCGCTCTTACTGTGTTGCTGGACACTGATCAACGTCAAGCGATTCGTGAGTTGGGCCAAGCGGCAAGATGAGCGTATACGACTGTGCTTCAGAGCACGAAGGAACCACTGGGCACGAGAAAAAATGCATTAAGAAGGATTCTGAATGATTTGACGGAAATTCAGAAATGGCTACGATACGGCCGGAGTGGCCGTGCGGTTCTAGGCGCTACAGTCTGGAACCGAGCGACCACTACGGTCGCAGGTTCGAATCCTGCCTCGGGCATGGATGTGTGTGATGTCCTTAGGTTAGTTAGGTTTAAGTAGTTCTAAGTTCTAGGCGACTGATGACCTCAGAAGTTCAGTCGCATAGTGCTCAGAGCCATTTGAACCATTTTTTTTGCTACGATACGAAGCCACTCGTATTCACTTGGAATTCTATGTATAGCGAGGGAGAGGCTTTCATCTGTCGTGTCATTACGCTGGATATGATATAGCCCAAATCGTATGAGAGAATTCCAATCAAACGAATGACGTCACCGGTCACCATGGTGATCGAAGTTCGTCAGAACCACAGCAACGCTCAACTTGTACAACTAAGATAGTGTTATCTTAAGGAATACTGTATTTGTTCGTAAAATTACCTCCAAAATTCAGGTGATTCTTATACTCGAAATTAATATAAAAATGTCCCGTGTTCGATTTAAAATTCCCGCTAGTCTTAAAAACGGCCATATATTCAATGCCGCGGGAAGTCTATCTCTATTTGGCAACACTGGACTCAACTAGCAGCAGCAGGGCACTGATGCGACGAACATTAGTTTGGGGAATTCACAAGCTTGCTATAAATGTCTCCCTCCAGCTCCGACATCACAAACCCAGAACATTGTCTAGCTTATGATGCGTCATTACAGTCTACGGTGCCAGTGAACTTGAATTGAAAGTGATTGTTGTGGAAATAATGAAAGGTATTCATATGACGCGGACTATAAATTGAAGGTAACAGCTTTTGCAGAAGAACATGGAAACAGAGCAGCTGAGCAACATTTTGTCCCTCCACTAACAGAAAAAAAACATTCGTGGTTGGAGGGCTTATACAGCAGAACAGAAAAAAAAATGAGGAGTAAATGTGCAAATACAGGACTTCTATCTTCGCTCCCTCTGTGAAAGTTGAAGTTAAATTATTTTGACTGAATACTATCTGGTTACCCGAATGGAAATCTTTAAGCGAGATAAGTCGCTTCCCCAATATTTTTTTCACAATTATCTCCCACTCTTCAAGGTATAAAATTTATTACTGCCCCTGGAATAAAAATCTCTGTGGCTCTACAGAATTCCGGAGACGGTAGACTCTGAAAATTCTTAAAATAATCGTAGGCACCATCGTACGCAGTGGGACAGCCGTCTTGGGTGCAATGACGTACTCATTCTGCAGCATGGGAATCTATGAACAAGCTGTGTATCAGTTTCGATAAACTCCAGAATTTAATCTCCAAAAATAGAGTATAAAGGACTGTGGAGCAGGCTCTACTGATTTCCCTGGATACAAAGTTCCCTACCAGTTACGACATACAAAGTAATGTTCTGAGCCACAAGCAAGACAGAATTTAAAATAACCAGAGAATTGAACGTACCTTTTCCATTCATGAAATTATAGTTTACGATAAACGATTTTCCTAGCTACATGTCAGTACACATTATCCTCTTGTATGAGATGAAATATTATCATCGCCCGCATCTCGTGGTCGTGCGGTAGCGTTCTCGCTTCCCACGCCCGGGTTCCCGGGTTCGATTCCCGGCGGGGTCAGGAATTTTCTCTGCCTCGTGATGGCTGGGTGTTGTGTGCTGTCCTTAGGTTAGTTAGGTTTAAGTAGTTCTAAGTTTTAGGGGACTTATGACCACAGCAGTTGAGTCCCATAGTGCTCAGAGCCATTTGAACCAAATATTATCATAATTCATCAAATTACGTTTCCCACTCTCCACAATTCGAAATCAGAAGTAGTCAGTCCCACTATACACGTAATGTTCAACATTATATCGACAGAGTTTTTATATCACGTATCAGAGATCATCCGTCTTTCGCAGTCGTAATGAGTTTTTGAGCCACATAAATCACTTGCTCGCTGCAAGGACACAGTTCAAATGGCATTGGAATTAATACAAAATTGATTGCTACAGATTTATGAAGCGTCATGGACTTAGCATGCCGACCGCTGTGGCCGAGCGGTTCTAGGTGCTTCAGTCCGAAACCGCGCTGCTGCTACGGTCGCAGGTTCGAATTCTGCCTCGGGCATGGATGTGTGTGATGTCCTTAGGTTAGTTAGGTTTAAGTAGTTCTAAGTCTAGGTGACTGATGACCTCAGATGTTAAGTCCCATAGTGCTTAGAACCATTTGAACCATTTTTGACTTAGCATGCGAACCAAAGCCAAAATATCTCAGAAATAGCCACAAGAGTGTGAAGAGAAAATAGTATCTTTCCGTTGCTCTCTTATTCAACATCGAAAGAAAACCAGGTTGGAACTAAGCCAAATAGCGAATATGGACGAAAATCCTATGACATTTGATGTGCCTATTAACAGAAATGTTGCCATGAAAGGCAACTACAAAAACAAGTGAACATGAAAAAATGCAACTATACAGGCTGAGGCTCGGTCGCATACAGCGCATGCTGTGATTGACTTGTTCGATTCATGGCGCTGGGAAGTGTATACTATCTACCAAATTCCCAGGGCTCGCACTCTTGTGACTTCGACTTGATTCTTAAGACGAAGGATGTACTTCGTGGCAGTCACTTCAGAACTGCTGCAAATATTCGTCGGGCAGATAGATTCCTCCACTGGAGCATTCAGCGCAGCCTAAAAGAACTCTTCGCCGAGGCTCTAGGTTCAAGGAACATCCACAGGTCGCCATGCCATTCTGCCATTCTATGTCATGCGGATTTGGTATGGAAGGGCATGTGATTAACGCACCAATCTCCCAACCGTTTTGCCGATACTACTCATTCAAGTAGCAATCTCAGTTGGCCAGAGAAGGCTGAATGCACCCCCTAGCAATCCTCCGATCAAGGTAAAATCCTTCGCAATACCGCGAATCGATCCTGACCGGATTCGCAGCTGCAAAAATCAGTGCAGAACTGATTGTTGCGTTCACGAATCCCGTCATCACCAACACAATATGCAGGTAGCCCGGTAGGCAGGGAATTGCGGGGCGAGCTGAAATACCAAACCCACTCATCAGCGATGCAAACCGTTATAGGAAAATGTGGTGTTGAATCCATAAAATTGGAATTTGAAGCAATGGAAGAATGTCACTTGATGGAATGAGTCTTGTTTCACACTGTCTCCAACTTCTAGCCGAGTTTACGCCCCAGAAGTGAATCGTTGCTGGAGTTTGGTGATGATTTAGGCAGTCATATCGTGGTATTACATGGGCACCATGGATACTTCGCAAGATCGCATTGCCGCCTAGGATCATGTGACCATTTTAGCTGAGCTGATCTATCCTATTGTACAATGTTTGTTCTCTAACGGTGATGATGCTTTATTTCAAGATGACAAGGCCCCTGTTCACACAGCATGCGTCGTCCATGACTAGTTTTGTGAGCACGAGAATGAATTGGCCACTACAGTCACCTCACCTCATTATTATTGAGTCTTTGTGGTCTATTTTGGAGATAATGGTGAGTGATCACTATCCAACCCCCTTCAGCGGTACATGAGCTTGCATTTTTTTGTAGGAAATAAAAACTTTAAGGTTCGCCGATGACATTGTAATTCTGTCAGAGACAGCAAAGGACTTGGAAGAGCAGTTGAACGGAATGGACAGTGTCTTGAAAGGAGGATATAAGATGAACATCAACAAAAGCAAAACGAGGATAATGGAATGTAGTCGAATTAAGTCGGGTGATGCTGAGGGAATTAGATTAGGAAATGAGACACTTCAAGCAGTAAAGGAGTTTTGATATTTGGGGAGCAAAATAACTGATGATTGTAGAAGCAGAGAGAATATAAAATGTAGACTGGCAATGGCAAGGAAAGCGTTTCTGAAGAAGAGAAATTTGTTAACATCAAGTACAGATTTAAGTGTCTGTAAGTCGTTTCTGGAAGTATTTGTATGGAGTGTAGGCATGTATGGAAGTGAAACATGGACGATAAACAGTTTGGACAAGAAGAGAATAGAAGCTTTCGAAATGTGGTGCTACAGAAGAATGCTGAAGATTAGATGGGTAAATCACATAACTAATGAAGAGGTATTGAATAGGATTGGGGAGAAGAGGAGTTTGTGGCACAACTTGACTAGAACAAGGGATCGGTTGGTAGGACATGTTCTGAGGCCTCAAGGGATCACCAATTTAGTACTGGAGGGCAGCGTGGAGGGTAAAAATCGTAGAGGGAGACTAAGAGATGAATACACTAAGCAGATTCAGAAGGATTTAGGCTGCAGTAAGTACTGGGAGATGAAGCTTGCACAGGATAGAGTAACATGGAGAGCTGCATCAAACCAGTCTCAGGACTGAAGACCACAACAACAACAATTGTATAAGATTTCCTGAAAACCATATACGACCTGTATTTATCCATTCCGAAACGACTGAAAGCTGTTTAGAGTGCCACTGGGTTTTCTGCACCGTATTAGGCAGGTATGTTGCGTGTTGGGCGTTTCCATACTTTGTCCAAACCCTATACTACTTGCGGGAAGCATTATTTGTTTCGCTGAGGATAGTAACACCATCCAATCACAGCGCCGTCTATTATTGACATACACGAAGCGGTATTTTAGCAGGGGAGTTTCAGTGGACTCAACAATGCTGGACCGAGCAATGTAGCGCAATGGTTTGCACATTGAACTCGCGTTCTGGAGGACGACGGTTCAAACCCGCGTCCTTCCATCCAGATTTAGGTTTTCCGAGATTTCCCTAAATCGCTCCATGCAAATAGTGGAATGGTTCCTTTGAAAGGGCAAGGCGGATTTCCTTTCCCGTCCTCGACACAATCCGACCTCTTGCTCCGTCGCTAACGACGTCGATGTCGACGGGACATTAAACCTAATCTTCTATCCTTGCTTCCTTCCTTCTTCCAAAGTGCTGGACAGTAACTATGTGCGTTCTTGTCCACAAGCAGCACAAGATATCGTGCAAAAGTTTGAAATTCGAAACAGTTACTTAACCAGCTGACTAAAAGTCGAACGCTTGCCTCTCTCCTACTCGCGTAGGGGAAAAAAATCTGCAGCTGGTGGCAACTGATCCATCACTGAAGCGGCTGTAGATTCTAGCAGCTTATGTTAAAAATATAAGGAATAAAAGCGACGTATATTATTGGCACAGACGGAGAACCAGTTTCGTTGGGGAAGAATGAAGAAAGGGAAGAGACCATATCTGACAGAAGGAATACTTCCCACTCCGGCGGGCACAACAGTGACGGACTATGCGCATTATCGTTTAACTATTATTATATTTGAAAATTCAGAAGTCATATAAACAGACACATACACACACGCACACGCACACGCACACACACACAAACACACACACACACACACACACACACATTCATACTGAAAGTAGAATCACAATGTAAGACGAAGGAAATTCTCCTATTCCGATGATACGCTTCATAGGTCATCAGGCATCTTAGCTGTCAGAATACTTTCAAATGTTCAAATGTGCGTGAAATCTTATGGGACTTAACTGCTAATGTCATCAGTCCCTAAGCTTACACACTACTTAACCTAAATTATCCTAAGGACAAACACACACACCCATGCCCGAGGGAGGACTCGAACCTCCACCGGGACCAGCCGCACATTGAATGACGGCAGCGCCTCAGACTGCTCGGCTGATCCTGCGCGGCTTAGAATCCTTTCACTATAGATCACATCGTGACAGATGGTAACACATGAAATTTCACCATGTGTTTGTTCTTTTTTTGTATCATAATTTTCAGAACACTATAGTGTAATTTACTATTAACAATTAACTCGATTGAATACTACGTCTCATTCCTTAAATCCTTCAGATCAGTCATATTTTACATAAATCAACACGTAGAAAAATAACTTTCCACCGTTAAAGTTCTGTGTACTTATCCTGTGTGCCTTAAAACTAGCTGTTCAGTTATCGATTGTAATACGATAACTACAACAAAAATAATAATAATAATTCAACGGTCTGGTGCAAGGCATTTAACTGGACGCCACTTCGGCAACTTCCTGTCACTGTTCTACCCCAGTAGACCTTCTGGGGAAAGGGGAGCTACAGTTTACCGTGGAATCTGAATCACATGTCGTTTCTGGCGAATCTTCACATTACTGAAAAAAGAAATATCCGAAACACTTTAGTTTCCAGCCAAGCTCTTCATCACTAGACCAGCAGACCAGACTAATACCGAATGAACACGGCACAGTGTTCCTACAGCTCCGTTGTGAACCCATTAGTGGAGAACAAAAAGTGTCACGAAATTGTTCAAATTTCAGATGTCGTATATTAGAATAATAAAGACTTTGTAATTTCTGCATGACACATAATTACAGAAATGAAGAGCAAATGTCTTTAACAACTATTAATCTCATTCGGCAACAGTCATATGTTTATAACACTGAAACCGCAGATAATATGACGGATGGAATCTTCGTTTTACCTAATCTGATTGACTTTCGTTGTTACTACAGGGACAGGAATACTATTATCACTTGGCTCTGGAAAATACCACTATGTAATATTTTAGTTACTACTTATTTAGCCTAAGACATCGCTATCTTTCCTTCGACATTTATGAACCATGAGCAAGCTTCTCTAATTACATTTACCATTCATTAATAGTATTTCAAGAGTATTTCTTGAAGACCCTATCATTTTCACATACTAACATAGTGAATCCCAAAGCCATGGATCTTGTGAAACAAGCAGAACCAGAATTTCTCGATTTCCGAAAAACTTTTGACTCACTCAGTATCACACTAGCGCTTATTAATGAAAGTACGATCAGATGAAATTTGTGACTAAATTGAGGCTTTCTGGCAGGAATGACCCATCATATTATTTTAGATGGAGGATCATCGACAAATGTAGAATTAACTTTTAACTGGCTCTAGGAAACTTTTGTTCATGTTGTAGATTAATGATCTTCCAGACAATACCGATAGCAACGTAAGTATTTTTTTCAGACAACGCATAATGAAACACTGTCTGGAAAAAACAACACAAATATTCTGTCAACACTTGATAAGATTTCAAAATGGTGCTAAAATTGGCAACATGCTATAAATAATAATAACTGTGAAATTCAGCATTTCAAAAAATGCAAAGCATAGTGTCGAAAACCACGATGTCAAGGAGGAATCAGCCAACTAACGCAACACTTGGGCGCAACAGTTTGTCGGGATATGACATGGACCATCACATAAGCTGAGTCGTAGGTAAAGTAGGTGGCAAACTTCGGTTCTTTGATGGGATACCGGAACATTGCAGTCATTCTACAAAGAAGATTAATTACAAAACACTCCCACTACTGCTCAAGTGTGTGGGACACATACCAAATGGGACTAACAAAGGCAAACAAATTGTCACAGGTTTTGTGACTCGTGGGAGAGCATCACGAAGACCAATTGACAGACATAGTGGCACCATAAAATAACTGTCCAGCGCAATGTATTCACGATACGACTTAAACGATTTGATATAAACACAATACTAGAGAAATGTACATGTAGCCTTGCAGATTATAGTTTTTAAAGAAGTTTTATCTCTTTGTCAGTGTGACGTGTTCATTGTGGAGAATGTAAAAAGTTCAAAGTATCTTGCTTACTGAGTTTAACTTTTTAATAACACAAAAAATAAACTGAAGTTAGTGAAACATGATCGGCTTAATTTACTATCAAGATTTTTGCAGTTACGTAGTCAAAAGCAGCTGAATAAGTTTAAGTTATTTTCAAACGTGTGTTACTAGATTTACAGAATATTGTTGGTTTATCTATATATTGATATCGAATGTATCATTCACACAATCTTAGCTGCAAGAATCACTGTCACATTGAATGGAATATTGACAAAATATGTTCCAGAGAGCAAACTGTCTTTTTGTGCAGCAAACACTCTTCGTAGGTAATTTACGTTAATGTCTATGTAAATCTTCACTAAGTTTTTGGATCATTAATGACAACTGCGTTTTGAACTTAAAGGCACCTGTTCGTTAGTTTTTGCTTTAGGTGGGTGTCGCAGCTTGGTTTAGACGATGACAATATGAGCGATCTTACCTTCTACGATGAAGTCTTTCTCGCTGCGCTGCTGTCTGTAATTATCTGTGGCCATCGATTCGTTTTCCAACAATATTATGCAGCGGTAACTCAAAAAGATGACAAATACCAATTGCTGTTTCAATTTACCTGCTGTACACAAACATTCTCCAGATAATTTCGCTATTCTGAAAACAGTAAATCAGTCACCAATAGAATCACGATGTGGTATTGGGCGGGAATTGAAATATTCGCATATTGAAGTTTCAGATTTGTGCACAGACAATAACATTTTGTTACTGGTAGCTGAACATTTATTTAAAAGAAAGAGTGTAAATTGTGAAACCAAGCCGTCATAACAGTTTTACAATAACTGATACTCACACCGTTTCTTCCTCGTAGCCAAATGCAATTACTTTTCATTCGTTGTAAAACACCTGAATTTTTAACTCAACAATGAATTCCACTGGAGAAAACACACTATCTCGTACTTCGCTCATCCACTGTTCGATAAAACATAAACGCCTTTCAGATTCAGTTGTTCTATTACAAACTCCTCAATACAGAAGACACGGGCATGGTTGGTCTTTGATGTGAATACTCATGTCCACCTTTCTCGCTGACATTTCTGACTTCAGCTGTCTCTCTCTCTTGCTTCCGAGTAATCTCAGATATTAGATATACCAAATTTATATTACACATAACAATTGGTTTCGGCATGACTCAGTGACACCTTTACAAGCAGTTGCATTTAGTGCAAAATAAAAAACGTATAGATAAAATTCACGTAAGAAAAATACAAGGCAAAATTATATGAATTCCGTCACAGTATGCAAGAGAAAATTTTTTATATTCTATTCGCTATTGTTTAACGTCTTATATGTTGAAAAACTTTTCAGTTCGAAATTATCAGCTGTTCGCAAGTGCAATGCTGTATAGCATTTCAGCGCTAAGGCTACTTCTACTGTCACTGACACCACGAAGTCTTTACAGCAGTTTACGTCGTATACCAGACAACGGCGTACAAAATATTCATTCGTTTACTCATCTGGACACGCCGAAATTTTCTGTCACTGATGACGGTAAAACTCACAAATTCCATTATCGAATGTAATGACTCAAATGCAATTACATTTCACAGAATTATCAGTCATTTCTAGCTGTAGTTGTTAATAAGTAGAGAAAAAGGCATTACAATTATCCAGAAATATTCTGTTACAGTACTATATAATTTTAAAACAAGATGTTTATAGCCTATAAATTCAGGACAGAGATAGCTACTTTATCTTAGCGTACTAAAGCTTGGATCTCTCAGAAATCAATCCTTCAGTATTCTTTTGTTCTCTGTGGCTTAGTATGCATTTATATTAGAATTTGATATAATGAACAATCTGTGCTCCAAATCCTAATGCTTGAAATCAAAATATCCAATGAAAGAATTTTTGTATTTGTACAGTTTGAAAAATATAAAGGATACACTGACAAAAGAGTATCTACTTTTGTAAAGTGATTCACTCTATTTTAGGATTATCATTTGACTGTGTATCAAATTCAGTCAATTATACTTCACATTATCGGGAAACCGTTTTATTCAACTGGATTAATTGGAACTTGGAACAACGATGAAGGTTGGTGACAAGCACAAACGAGCGACTTTAACAAAACACGCTAAATGCAACTGCATAATCATTGAAATCAATTTCGTGTAGAAATGGCAAATGAACAGGAGTTCCAATGCAGGTAAATGTACCTCACAAATGTAATTACTACACGTTACAGTCTGACCGCAGCTTTACTGGGCGTAATGCAAACCTATGTTTTGGAAAGGCATTCATGAAGTATCGTTGGTGTGTGACCGCAAGGAAATGCGGAATGTGTTGGACAGAATTTCTTCAAGGAGTAAAAAATGGCGTCTCTCTTTAAAGAGCTAGAAAATATCTCTAACAAAGTGAAAGAATCCGACAGTATCTGCTAACAAGATTAGTGGTAATGTGTTGGACAGAATTTCTTCAAGGAGTAAAAAATGGCGTCTCTCTTTAAAGAGCTAGAAAATATCTCTAACAAAGTGAAAGAATACGACAGTATCTGCTAACAAGATTAGTGGTAAACGTTTGAAGCCCGTCACGCCCTTAAGGTAATTCGGGAAACTATTCATTAGCGATATGAAGTAGGGCAGAAACGTAATACGTAGAAGGCGAATCGAAGACTTAGGTTATGTTTGAAGAATCCTACAGAAATAAGCTACATGTCGAAAGGAAATTGTGCGGAACAAGCCAATGTTGTCCACTTTAGAGAAGGCCTACTGTTCCACGTTTGCAGTTCTTATCAAATGAGCACGACAGCAGACATCGAATGAACTCAATGGCATGCATCTAGGACTAACAGATCGGTATAGGCCATATTCAAGGATAACAGGGATGCTCAGTGAACCTAATCGGGAATCTCTGGAGAGCGAAGACGTTGTTCTCGCGAATTCCTTGTGGGCAAATTAATATTAGCGGTATTCCGCGAAAACTGTGCCTCGTTTCCGCTGCGCACACACTGTGCATACCGCCAGGAGCACGAGAATAAGATAACAAACGTTAAGGTGAAATATGATATTACAGTGTCTGTGTTCTTAAGAAGAACAATGCTATGTTCGGATATGTAAGCATGTTTGAAGGAACAGGTACAGCGGTGACTACAGCCGTATTGAAATACTTGAAATGTAATCGCAGTACCGTCAGCTGTGCCGGACCGGGACTCAAACCCAGACTTCGCGCTTTATACGAGCGGTCGCCTCAATCACTTTGGCTACCCACGCATGAATTACGACCAGAACCACACCTCCATATGTCGTCGTTCCTGCGTCACAACCTGTACTCTTCTAAACATTATGTAATTCCTGTGCATGGGAAGACATTTTAACTGGAAGTCGTTGCCCAGTGTCGGCGGTTAAATACGACATTGCAGTGCCTTTATTGTTAAGAAGAAGGATGCAATGATCCTTCGCACATGCAGGCACAATGCACAAATTTTCATTGTCGTCATTCCCTTGTACAGCTGATGGTTGCTCGTATTCACAACTGCAAATACAGTATGTATTTCGTAACAGCTGTAGTCGGCGCAGTGCGCATGTCAGAAAGGAACATTGCATTATCTTTCTTAGCAACACAGGCACTGCATTTCGCATTTATCCGCCGATAGCACGCAGCGACTATCAATGAAAAAATGTCCTCCCTGTATAGGAATTACATAATGTGTATACGAGTGCAGGCTGTGACGCAGGAATGACATATAGAAGTTTAAGGTTTATATCGACATAATAATTATTATTACCGAACATCACAAGCTATGAAAGCTCTTCTTATCTGTTGGTTTTACAGTGTTGCACGGGCTAGTTCTGCCTTGGCATTTATTTTCAAAGCATCAAATTTCTCTAATGTTGGAGGAATTGCATGGGGGCTTAATTAAAATAAAATGCAAATAATTTTAATTTTTTGATTTAGTAGCTGTATGTCCGATTACGCTATGTCTCGTAAACGGTTGGCCCTGACTAGTATTATTACGCTATCTGACTGCATAGAACAACAACAAAGAATGAAATGGAAATTTTCATTAACACAATTAATTAATTAAGTCCCCAGCAACTATAAAACCTACGAAACCAAAGCACAAGTGTAACTGTTCTGTGTGTGGGAGTATGACTCAACGTACGCATCTGGCACGGTTCTTCTTCAACAACACAAGAAATTTTAAATATCATTTATACTGAATTAATTAAAGGAAACAGAAATACCATAATTACTCAAGAAAACCAGAATTACACTCTAATACAAGAACACAAGCCAGATGCTTTGTTGACTGAACCTGTAATGACGCATTATTTAAAACATGGAAATAATGAAAAAGTTGAATATTTTACCTTCATATATATTGACGAATAGCACTCTGATCACTACAATATTTCCATTCAAATAACATCTGCTGTCTAGCCCATCAAACAACTGCATAAAACATGGAACAACATCTCGACAAACACTGCCCACTAGCACATCTCAACACACACAGACTACTACGAGTCCTCGACAGGCACTGCCCACTACGACATCTCAATAATCACTGCCAGTGGAGGCGGCGGAACAATACTTTCTAGCGCGATCTCTGGCGCTGTGGCTCAGTGTAGCCACCTTTCATATGCCCTTCCTCCACGGGCTAGAATTTGATGGTATTTTTGCCAGCATTGGTGGTGAAAATACCACCAAATTCGTCAAAAAAATACAGACAAAAATAAAAGATAATATTAATGCGTAAATATCATATAACTAGATAAAATTTTGGCTTTGCACTGACCTTTCAATAACCTAATATATAAAATACAGTAAGCAATACAAATTCTTTCATACATGTGACTTTACATAATAGTTTACACAAGTATTATGTGGTTAAACAGTTCAATCAATAGCGTCATCAATGTCGAATATGTGCAGGTAAGAGTCTCATAACTTTTCACAAAGAGTAATACACAAAAAATCAGTTTATACAAATATTTACATAAACGCTTTCCATAGCTCAAGAATAAGCAGTTGACAGTTCCAGCAGTAGCACCCAGCAATGGTCAACAGGTGCAAAAACCAACAAGTGACATTTTTTCAGTAGAAACAGTCCATCAGTGGCACCCAGTAATGTTGAATAGGTGCAGACACCAACAAGTAACACCATTTCAGTATAAGCAGTTCCATTAGTGGCACCAGCAATGTTGAGCAGGTGCACACAGCAACAGGCGACATCTTTTCAGTAGAAGCAGTCCATCAGTGGCACCCAGCAATGTTGAGCAGGTGCCGACACCAACAAGTGACATCATTTCGGTAGAAGCAGTCCATCAGTGGCACCCAGCAATGTTGAGCAAGTGCAGACACCAAGAAGTGACTTCATTTCAGTAGAAGCAGTTCCACCAGTGGCATCCAGCAATGTTGAGCAAGTGCAGACACCAAGAAGTGACTTCATTTCAGTAGAAGCAGTCCATCAGTGGCACCCAGCTATGTTGAGCAGGTGCTGACCGCAGTCCATAATATTCACTTTTACTAATCACACTGTTCATCAGCAGAAATTAAACATGTCCTAGTGGCACCAATCATGTAGAAAAAGTGCAAGTAACAGTCCATAACATTCCCTATCACTAATCAGTCAGTTACTCAAAGTTCATTAGCACAAATTAAACATTTCCAAGTGGCACCCATTATGTTGAACAAGTGCAGGTAACAGTCCATAATATTCACTATCACTAATGAGACAGTTCAGTCATGAACAATAGTTTGAGTGCACACACAATTAACAAAATTATTATCAATGCTCTTACACTAAACATACAAATCATAATAAACGCACAAATGATATCAGGTAGTTGTCATATTAACTATTACAATACACAAATAGCAGTAAACCTATAATATTTATGGGTGTCAGTGCAAGCCACAACAAACAAGTAAAATAATATTTAGGAGATAGGTCGGTACCAAATTTGGGATAGGAAAGGAAAATACACAAAACACACTCACTCATCTTTCATCCACATTAGTGCTACTGTGTAATTGAATAGTGTTAACTGTGTAAATGCAATTCTGTCAAAATGTTATGTTCATCATGTGTATCAAGTAGTAGTGGCAGCAATGTATAACAGTCAATAATAGTTAGTCAACGTCATAGTCATCATGTCAAGACCAATGTTTGCCAAGCCAGATCAAATTGTACGGTTGCTGAACAACTGTCAGTGAGCCAAAATATGCAAATGCTTCTTCTCTCCAAAAAAAAAGTATATACTGCTTAGTGATTTAACAAAGTGTGTGTGTAGACAATCTTCTTTCTACTTGAGTGTTCTAGTCTGCCAACTTCATCCTCCTTGTTCCATATCGACCAACAAAAAAAAAAAAAAAAAAAAAAAATATGCTCCTCACTTACTTTACTTCTTATCCACCAAAACTCCAATAATCATCAGCATCGCATAATCTCAATACTTCAATAATACCTTTTACGTCTACATATAAACCTTATCATCAATATGATCAATAATACATCTTCAATACGTCGATACATATAAACCTCAGCACCAATATCATTTCACTTCCATAACAACTCTTTCCTCTAGTCAGTCTCCTCGAACAAGTACAGACAAAATCCTAGTGCAACTTCAGTTCATCATCCCATACAATCCGAAGACACAGTGTCCACACACAACCTCTGTGTAATCCATCTGACCCAAATCTTCTACTCATTATGTATTATAAACAAAGAAATGCATACATGACCTCTAACAGACTTAGTTCGAATAACTCTCAGTAATTAAGTACGATTACGGAGTGTGAATGATCATAATATTTCACAGTGTGTACACCACTTCAAGAATTATGGCAAACAGAAGCAAACATGTGGAGTATTTCTTGTGTCAAGTGTCACTTCCTATTTCAATTGCTCACGAAAAATGCAGTGTAATAACTGTCAATGGTCTAACCTAGTGTTGGTATGTCATGTCGTTAGCTTCCTTCCTATTAGCATAAGTTTATACAGCTTCCATAAAACCTCCAGCTCATGTGACTTCTATGCAGTTTCTCGTACCAATGTCGTTCGTAGAATTAGCAGTTCATTTTCTTATCTTAAAAATATAAGGCACTGAGCGTAAGCAAAACATGCAATAGCGAGCAAATATACCAGTAGAGAATAGAATGTCAACAAGTGGATGCAGCACAATCCTTACAACGAGGCTCTGCCAAGCGATCAATCTATAATTAATACCACAGTGTAACCTAAACTCCATGTTCGTACACCGTATATCAGCAATTCTATACACCAAATTAAAGAGTACTTATGACAACAAAAGGAAATGTGTTAATATGCAATACATACGCAAAGCAGCAAATATGTATCTTACATAATAAACAGGCCATTCTCATCATATCAGCATAAGCAAATAAATTTTCATACGTAATCTTGATAAGTAAACATGAAGGCGCAAGCAGATAAATCACAAAGTATAACTCACATACATAACCACAGTCAGCACAATTAATCAGTTGACAATTACAATTTAAATAAATAAGCACAGCAGGCACATAATAAAAAAAATATAACATCAGTGAAAAAGCAGTGCAGCCAAGCGATGCATAATATATACAAATAACAACCCTATTCATTAATCAATCATTGTCAAAATCAGTTAATGTGCGCAAGCACGTCGCTTCACAAGTAAATTCATAGAACATGAAATTAGCACAAAGTATGAGTCACGTAATCGCGAGCAGAAATTTACGTCTAAAGTACGTACCTAAGTGGAAATATGTTACCTGAAAAATAAACTCAATTAATCGTTACCTTTTTGGTTTTTTACTTATTTTTTTTTTGAAATTACATTCTTCCTGAAATTTTTTCCATAGCAAGTCCTCTTAACGTCGGACACACACAGAATTTACCTAAAGGTCTTAAATATTTTATAGAACCGTATCCTGAAAAATACTGAACGTTAATAACATAATTCATCAAGTCACTATAGCTTTATACTGAATTTATTCGGAGAAATTAGACTGTGTATTTGTTTACGTCTGTCAGTGCATTCACACTGAACGCTCGATCAGCTGTAGGAACGCGTGACGTAGGAAGTAATTGTTTGCGGTCAACGACTGCCTTGTGTGGCGCGCAGACTGACTGTTGCTTTGAGTATGTGCCGCTGCCAAAACACAGCTCGGTATCCTTGTACTCTCCGCATGTTTACATGTAGCTGTTAGTTTCTCTAAAGTATGTCATTCCAAAAAATTTTAACGTTAGATATATGATGTATTCCCTTGTTGTTGTTGTGGTCTTCAGTCGTGAGACTGGTTTGATGCAGCCCTCCATGCTACTCTATCCTGTGCAAGCTCCTTCATCTCCCAGTACCTACCAAGACCCTTAGAGCGTCGAGATTTAAGAGTTTCTACTTCAACAGTGTTATCATGAATGATTTTGTGAACTCTATATGGACCGTTATAAAGCAGAAAAAATTTGCGACACAAGCCTTTTCCTTTATGAGACAAACGGTGGGACTTAATTAATACCTTCTGACCAACTGACAAAGTTTTTAAACGACCAGGACGCTTAGCTGATTTCTCTCTTCTAGCAGCCGCAGATGCAATATTTTGTAGAGCCAGGTTGACAACTTCAGAATGCCGCAGTTTTCGTGAAGGCGCAAAAGGAACGATTTCAGAAATGCGATTTATCGGTGCTTTATTTTTTAATATCAGTATAGGCGGTAAAGAAGTTGAATCATTAGGGAGTTCATTCAGAATGTTTTGAAAAATATGAAGATACTGATCCCAAGTTCTGTGATTCTGATGACAATAAAGACGACATAATTTATTAATTTCTTTCATCCATCTTTCTGAAGCGTTAGACTGAGGGTGAAAAAGTGAAATGAAAATTGGTTTAATCTTACGACGCCGTAGAGTACGAAGCCAAATTTTAGAGCGAAACTGTGATCCATTATCTGATATAACCTTATCAACATGACCAACTTCTTTAAGAAAATGTTTGATGAAAGCGTTAGATACTGAACGAGCTGTTGCTTTGCGTAAAGGTGTAAAACACACATATTTTGATGTCAATTCCACTGCTACGAAAATGTACGCAAAACCATTAGTAGAACGAACCACTGGACCGAACCAATCGACTGCAGCCATGTCCTTTAATTTCGCTGGAATGATAGGAAACAACGGTGCTCTGTGAGAAACAGTTGGCGGCTTAGCCTGTTGACATAATTTGCATTTGGCAAGAACAGATCGAATACGTTTTTCCACATTACTGAAGTAGCAATTTTCTCGTAATTTATGAAAGCATTTTCTGGGACCAAAGTGCGCATAACTGAAATGTGTAAACGAGGTGTGGCCAAATTATCCAATCTAACAAAGCGTCTAAGAAAATTACAGACACCAAGGAAACTACGAACATCACGTTTTGTAGTAGGAACAGCGTAATTACGAATAGCGTCTAATTTCTCTGGATCGGGAAGAATACCTTCTGTAGAAATAATGTGACCGAGAAATTTCACCTGAGAACGACCAAATTCAGATTTTTCCAAGTTCACTGTAATGCCAACTCTTGCAAAAATACGTAATAATGAATCCAAAATTTTGTTGTGCTCACTCCAAGAACGTTTAGCAATAAGAATATCGTCAACATATGAAGTAATATTGTCACGAAGATAAACAGGTAAAATTTCTTTTAAACTACGAATGAATGCTGCAGAAAATATAGTAAGTCGAAACGGTAATTTCCAAAGTCACTTTTGGGTAAAACAGTCAAATCCGGTTAATCTTTACCTACTGTCTAGATAGATGGATAGTAGAAGAATTGTTTTTATAGATGCAAAGAATAGTGAAAGAGTAGGCAGCGGTGCAGAAAACTAAAAGGGAAATAGTACCACTACAGCTCGGGGCCCTGTGAACGCTACGGCACATATTCACTTAGTGTAGTGAATCCCCTGAGGACATTAATAGCTGCACATAAATTTCAGTTTGTGACTTAGTGGCACACCTGGCGGAAGTGCGTACGTAAATTGATCTAACCATGAACATGGATGTATCTCATTCTTAGAATTACGGAAGATTTTAAATTTCCGAACAGTCAAAAAGTGTTTATAGTCAAAGTTTTCGCCTCGTGGCGACAAAGACCTACCGCGTCTGTCCCAGTCCGAATGTCGATTATTGTCAAGTTCGCGCGCCTGGCGCTCTCTTGTTGCATCCCGTAAATGAAACAAATTATTTTCTTCAAACCCCTCCGCTAACTGTGATTCCAAATTTCGTTTGCTGTCTTTTCCTACGATTTCGCTTTCAATATGTTTGTCTTGCTTTAGTAATGCCTCAAATTCCCTTTTGACGCGTTCATTAAATTTTCCTTGATTTTCCACATGCTTATTTATGTTCTGGTACGTTTCGGTTGCTGCAAATGGTAATGGAGCTGTATCATCCGAATCTCTGTCCCCATGTAAACTAAGATTTGTCAATTTATCTGAAATCTCCTCAACTCTTTTCGATAAGTCACCTTTTTTTTCTTTCTGTTTATTTACGTCTTCCGTAAGTGTCGCGACTCGGGTTTCAGTATTGACACATTTAGTAGTTGACTGTTCACACTGTTGCGTTAAGTCATTTGGTACGGATTCCTCGATTCTTTCAAATACTTCTTCCTTATCGTGTGCACGCTGTAAATTTAACTCTGAAAATTTTTGTACTATGACGCGATCTTTTTCTTCCCGTTCTCTGTCCTGTTCCTCTTGTCTGATTTCTGTTGAAATTAAGCTATTATTGTGAGCCTTCAAAATCGGTTGTACTTCTTTTCTAATTTCTTTCTTTGATTCATCTTTCATGTCTTTGAAACATGTCCCTGTTCGTGAGCCTAACTGCGTTGTCATTGCTTTCATCTCAGTTATAATTGTTCCTAATTGTGATCCCCATGATTCCATTGTTCCCTTTTGTGAGTCTAACCGAGATCCCAAATTTAATATTGCACTCATCAACTGCTCCATAGTAACTGGTTCGAAATTCTTTTCGCCCCTAACATTTCCCGCAAAACCAGGTTCCTTCGTCATCGCTGTAAAGCTATCTGTGTTCGATACTATTCCAGAATCTTCTGTCGTTAATCTCGTATTCTGTGAATTTTCTGATTGAGAAAAATTTTGAAATGGTCCCGGACTATTTTCCCGACTTATAAAATTGTTTTCAACTTCATTATTTATCGTACTGTTGTCCTGTGTTGGCGAGTTCGCCATGTCTACAATTTCGTCATTCTGACTATCCATCATTTTTGCCTTTTTCATCGATCGCGTAATCATTTACAAAACATACAAAACTCGTCACTATATGAAATTACACACAATGCCACTTTATCTCCAACAATACCATTCACACGAAATGTTTCCCTCAAACACGATTAATCGAACAATTGAAATAATTGCACTAATTGTCAAACCCGTAGACAAGACAACAGAAATGAAATTTTGCAAAATAAATACCATTAGAAGAATGACAATTACCAAATCTACACATGCAATATAGACTACAATTTCTAAACTACAAATTACTACAACAATACTACTGTCTATTATTTTTACAATCAGAAGAATTCCAAGGGATGATCCGATGCAGCGGTCGCCACGTGCATGGGGGCTTAATTAAAATAAAATGCAAATAATTTTAATTTTTTGATTTAGTAGCTGTATGTCCGATTACGCTATGTCTCGTAAACGGTTGGCCCTGACTAGTATTATTACGCTATCTGACTGCATAGAATAACAACAAAGAATGAAATGGAAATTTTCATTAACACAATTAATTAATTAAGTCCCCAGCAACTATAAAACCTACGAAACCAAAGCACAAGTGTAACTGTTCTGTGTGTGGGAGTATGACTCAACGTACGCATCTGGCACGGTTTTTCTTCAACAACACAAGAAATTTTAAATATCATTTATACTGAATTAATTAAAGGAAATAGAAATACCATAATTACTCACAAAAACCAGAATTACACTCTAATACAAGAACACAAGCCAGATGCTTTGTTGACTGAACCTGTAATGACGCATTATTTAAAACATGGAAATAATGAAAAAGTTGAATATTTTACCTTCATATATATTGACGAATAGCACTCTGATCACTACAATATTTCCATTCAAATAACATCTGCTGTCTAGCCCATCAAACAACTGCATAAAACATGGAACAACATCTCGACAAACACTGCCCACTAGCACATCTCAACACACACAGACTACTACGAGTCCTCGACAGGCACTGCCCACTACGACATCTCAATAATCACTGCCAGTGGAGGCGGCGGAACAATACTCTCTAGCGCGATCTCTGGCGCTGTGGCTCAGTGTAGCCACCTTTCAGAATGTAATATAAGTTTTTCCAGATTTTTTCTCCTTGAGGATGTTCTGTTCATACGTTTTGGTTTTTCCTTTCTTCAAAAGCTCAAAGCTCTCGAAGTGTGTGATTCGTGTCCAGTCTCACAAAGCCTCCTGGATATAAATTCGAATACGATATCGGGCTCGACCTGATGCTGCAGATGAAAAAATCATAGAAAATTAATCGGAAGATATCTGTAGGATGTAAATATGTTACTCGGTTCAAAAAATGGCTCTGAGCACTATGGGACTCAACTTCTGAGGTCATCAGTCCCCTAGAACTTAGAACTACTTAAACCTAACTAGCCTAAGGACACCACACACATCTATGCCCGAGGCAGGATTCGAACCTGCGACCGTAGCGGTCTCGCAGTTCCAGACTGTAGCACCTAGAACCGCACGCCCACTCCGGCCGGCTTGTTACTCGGGTTCAGTCGGGTTAAGAACGGGTCCGACTGACTAAGATCATGTCTATTGACTCCATGATACGCAGATGACACTAGGTTGCATATAGACGCAAAAAATTATGCGGTGCAATTGTATTTGGCTGTCTATCAGGGCACGATAAGACTCGTGCAAAAATACCTGAAACTACGAATAAGTATTGTCATTTACCGAAAAACGAGGTAGTGAGCTCATCAGAATTTTCTTTGCGTTACAATTATTAATTATTCATTTATTTGTGTAAAGAAGTAATATCTGTGGCTGCAAAAGCTGCGGTGATCTTCCACCCCTGGCGAAATTGTCATATGTGATTATGTTGTTGTTGTTGTTGTGGTCTTCAGTCCTGAGACTGGTTTGATGCAGCTCTCCATGCTACTCTATCCTGTGCAAGCTTCTTCATCTCCCAGTACTTACTGCAACTTACATCCTTCTGAATCTGCTTAGTGTATTCATCTCTTGGTCTCCCTCTATGATTTTTACCCTCCACGCTGCCCTTCAAATGCTAAATTTGTGATCCCTTGATGCCTCAGAACATGTCCTACCAACCGATGCCTTCTTCTTGTCAAGTTGTGCCACAAACTACTCTTCTCCCCAATTCTATTCAATACCTCCTCATTAGTTATGTGAGCTACCCATCTAATCTTCAGCATTCTTCTGTAGCACCACATTTCGAAAGCTTCTATTCTCTTCTTGTCCAAACTATTTATCGTCCATGTTTCACTTCCATACAAATACTTTCAGAAACGACTTCCTGACACTTAAATCTATACTCGATGTTAACAAATTTCTCTTCTTCAGAAACGCTTTCCTTGCCATTGCCAGTCTACATTTTATATCCTCTCTACTTTGACCATCATCAGTTATTTTGCTCCCCAAATAGCAAAACGCCTTTACTACTTTAAGTGTCTCATTTCCTAATCTAATTCCCTCAGCATCACCCGACTTAATTCGACTACATTCCATTATCCTCGTTTTGCTTTTGTTGATGTTCATCTTATATCCTCCTTTCAAGACACTGTCCATTCCGTTCAACTGCTCTTCCAAGTCCTTTGCTGTCTCTGACAGAATTACAATGTCATCGGCGAACCTCAAAGTTTTTATTTCTTCTCCATGGATTTTAATACCTACTCCGAATTTTTCTTTGGTTTCCTTTACTGCGAACCTCAAAGTTTTTATTTCTTCTCCATGGATTTTAATACCTACTCCGAATTTTTCTTTGGTTTCCTTTACTGCTTGCTCAATATACAGATTGAATAACATCGGGGAGAGGCTACAACCCTGTCTCACTCCCTTCCCAACCACTGCTGATTAACATAACGTAAATATCGAATAATTCGCAGATTGTGGTGTAGTTGGATCTGCTGGCTTCGGAATCATTAGCTCAAGACTTTGTAGAAATGTTACCACACACACTCACTTCGTTGATGACTGTCTTCTCTCGGAGAGAGTATGGTAAGGCAGTAAGAGTGATTCAGTGTTTTGCGGGCTGAACACAAACTCTGTCCATGTAACGGATAGTTGCTCTAAAATGATGTTACAGTCTTTTGATCGCAACATCCAGTATCTTGTCAACGAATAAATGTAACGTAAATAAATAATTCGTTAACATAAGTAAATGCGCTATTGGCGTGGGTAACTGTTACGGGCTCAGCTGCCTAAATAAAATCTTTTTTTTTTTTTTTAATTCGCATCCACTCTGGACCTTCTGTTGTTAAATTGTTTTATGTGTCCACATCCCGTGATAGACTCGTTCTAGCAAGTTAAAAATAACATTGTTGTAAATTATGGATTAATTATCGCAGTTTAATAGGAGTTTATCCGAGGATCGCTTTCGCGAGGGTATTGGACATCTTGTTGTATTACAGTTCAAGAACAATAAAAATCACTTATACGGATTTTTACATATTAATAAGTCTAGTTTGACAAGGATGGGCAGGAACCATTCAGACATTTGGCGGAAGTTATTTAAGAAAACCACGAAAAATCTAAATCGGGATGAATATTGGAACCTCCATTACAAATACAAGGCCAGTCTGTTTGAAACAGTTATTACATTGTATCGTTTGTTCCGTCATCGATATGAACTGACATTCCAAACGCTATAAAATATTCCCCTCACAAATTATTATCCTGCCGAAAAGAGGAGATTTGCTTCCCTCTACGATACTGACGACGATGATTACGGATTTAAAGAGACTAAACATCTTAGGTCACTAGTCTCTTATTCAACCCCCCCCCCCCCCCCCCCCAACCAGTATGGGATATGGAATCCCTGTAACCCACCTGCCTGCGTATGGAGAAAGTCTCATATGCTATTGAGAGAAGGTTTTCTAAATGTTTGCTTGGCGCGTATCTGCGACGAGACATTGGTACCAGTCCGGAAATTACCAAGTGAGACTCAACGATACTGAGAGCTAGTCCGTATATGCAACCTTATCGGAGGGATGTCCGGGAAAAGCGCCGTATTGACATGTGGTTCTTGAAGAGTTTCGGGAGTTTTAGACTAGTTGCAGGGACAACAGTTCGGATGTTTGCCTGATCTTTCGTCATAACGTTAGCCAACAAGGGCGTGCTCTGCAACATAGGCTCGCTCTGTTGGTAGGTACAGCTGAAAGCAAGAAAAAAATCGCAGCTCTCGAGAACATTTCTCGAGGACATACAGCTCCGCTGCATACTTTAACAATGATGGAATCCTTTTGGCATTGATAACTTACTCGCACCCGCGTTTTACCCGGCCTTAGCAACAAAGCAAAACATTTTCTACGTTTGTTCAAACAACAGCTGAAAAAATATATATAAACGGCGCACAACAAAGATGAAGCACTGGCGGAATTTCTCTCTTCGTATCAAACGATTTCGATACATGGGCAGTTCCTGGCTGATATAGACATCTGGTCAGATGTTCCACAACGCATGCATCACCTCAGGCAGCTCGCCCACGCTACTCCCCCACACTACTCCCAACTGTGGGCCTGCACATATAACTGGCAGCCAGGTGGGACACTGAGTGTGGTTACCACCATCTGTGGTAAAAGACTCTTCAAGTTAGACGCTAGTAGGATACATCTCGACAGATACGTCAGTCAACTCGAAATACATCCTGTCCTCTGAATTCGGACTAGCTTCTATCTCCGTGTCCATGGTATAACCACTGGCCTCGTCCTGTAGCTTTACCATACACAGACCTCCATCCTCGGCTGACCAGTCGACGCTTCTGTTTCTCAAAATATGTTCCCAATGCAGACACTGCCACCAACTACTCACTTCCAGGCATGGAGTTGGGTCCGAAATTGCAGTCGGTTCCTTCAGAAAGGCTTTTGTCACTACCTCCCCCTTTCTGGAACACCATCACCGCAACTGTCCAGGACATTTTCGGCTCAATATGGGAGGCCGGTGGGGAGGAATCTCG
Source organism: Schistocerca nitens (assembly GCF_023898315.1). Lineage (NCBI taxonomy): Eukaryota > Metazoa > Arthropoda > Insecta > Orthoptera > Acrididae > Schistocerca > Schistocerca nitens. The sequence goes on from NC_064617.1 coordinate 390,982,034, forward strand.
TATCCCAGTCTGACGGCGAGAAAAGCTCCGACACGAGACGTCGATACGGTAACCTCACAATTACTGAAATACACCACGGCCAGTTCTAGGAAGCGTTCGCAATCTGTCGTGGCTGGCACTATGAGGCAATCGCGAGGGCAGCTGTGCCTACTAGGAAACGCTGGCAACATATCCAGTGGGACCCTCAATTAGGGTGTATAGCCCATGTACCTTCATTTTGAATCGTCTGTAAGATTCTGACATGGCCTAACTGATCGTGAAAACAAGCCTTTGCCTGTGGACTTGACTTCTTAACGGTTTGTTACAACGGAACACTTGTTATTGCATATAATTAGTATACTAGTGGACTTTGGCTTCGAACGGACGGGTTACAACATTTCATTTACATTAGGCCTATAGTGTTTCAGTTCGTGAGTGGATCGACTGGACACCCACCCCTGAAATACTTCAGATAAGCTGAGAGAACGAGATATTATTTAGAGCTTAGGAGAGAATATGAGTCAACTGTTGATTGAAACAAGGAAAGGGAATACAGCCGGCAGAGGTGGCCGAGTGGTTCTAGGCGCTACAGTCTGGAACCGCGCGACCGCTACGGTCCCAGGTTCGAATCCCGCCTCGGGCATGGATGTGTGTGCTGTCTTTAGGTTAGTTAGGTTTAAGTGGTTCTAAGTTCTAGGCGACTGATGACCTCAGCAGTTCAGTCCCATAGTGCTCAGAGCCAAAGGGAATACAGCAGAAGACGGACGAGGGACTAGCTTTGAAAGATGAAACAGTGAAGGCAGCAGTCGAACGACTAGGCAAAAACAGAAGGCACAATAGAAATCCTTGTGTTACACACGAGATATTGAATTAATTGCCGAACGGACAAATTATAAAAATGTAGCAAGTGAATCAGGCAAAAGGGAATACAAACGATTTACAAAAGGTGCAAAATGGCGAAGTATGTGTAAACATCAGACATACTATTTTGCTTTAGTAATATTCGACCAATGAGCCATAACTATACATGGCGTATTACGAAATAAAATGCTTGTGGTACGTTTGGATACTCACTAATGTCCAACCGCGCACGTCACAGCTCATATTAGTCACTCACCTATAAACGGTACATAGGCTGAAAAAGTTACGGCCCACACTGCAGAAATAGCAGGGAAAAATGTTGTACCTGGATTATAGTGTACCTAGGAACACATGACTTTTATGGTCGGTGTTTCGAGTGACTGATTTTAAAATTACATGAAGGACTGAGCACTAATGACCGACATAAGCAGTTTCCGGAGTTTCCTTTTTTTGTGAGGCATAGGTTGTGTTTTGTGCAGCGTTTCTAAATATTACGAGTTCTACCTATTTAAAAGCTGGTTGATAATTATTTTCCAGTTGAAATTTGTTTATACTGGTTCAACTGGCTCTGAGCACTATGGGACTTAACATCTGAGGTCATGAGTCCCCTAGAACTTAGAACTACTTAAACCTAACTAACCTAAGGACATCACACACACCCATGCCCGAGGCAGGATTCGACCCTGCGACCGTGGCAGTCGCGCGGTTCCGGACTGAAGCGCCTAGAAGCGCTCGGCCAACGCGGTCGGCAAAATTGTTTATAGCTTTTTAATATTTCAATTATTTTCATGAAACATAAAAGTTTTGGTCCTTGCAATAGTATACTGTTGTTGTTGTTGTGGTCTTCAGCCCTGAGACTGGTTTGATGCAGCTCTCCATGCTACTCTATCCTGAACAAGCTTTTTCCATTCGTCTGTAAAGAATTCGCGTTAGTATTTTGAGGCCGTGACTTATTAAACTGATAGTTCGGTAATTTTCACATCTGTCAACATCTGCTTTCTTTGGGATTGGAATTATTATATTCTTCTTGAAGTCTGAGGGTATTTCGCCTGTCTCATACGTTTTGCTCACCAGATGGTAGAATTTCATCAGGGCTGGCTCTCCCAAGGTTGTCAGTAGTTCTAATAGAATGTTGTCTACTCCCGGGGCCTTGTTTCGACTCAGGTCTTTCAGTACTCTGTCAAACTCTTCAAGGAGTATCATATCTCCCATTTCATCTTCATCTACATCCTCTTCCATTTCCATAATATTGTCCTCAAGTACATCGCCCTTGTATAGACCCTCTATATACTTCTTCCACCTTTCTGCTTTCCCTCTTTACTTAGAACTGGGTTCCCATCTGAGCTCTTGATATTCATACAAGTGGTTCTCTTTTCTCCAAAGGTCTCTTTAATTTTCCTGTAGGCTAGTGAGATGAGCCTCTACATCCTTACATTTGTCCTCTGGCCATCCCTGCTTATCCATTTTGCACTTCCTGTCGATCTCATTTTTGAGACGTTTGTATCCCTTTTTGCCTCTTTCATTTACTGCATTTTTGTATTTTCTCCTTTCATCATTTAAATTCAGTATTTCTTCTGTTACCCAAGGATTTCTACTAGCCCTTGTCTTTTTACCTACTTGATCCTCTGCTGCCTTCACTACTTCATCCCTCAAAGCTACCCATTCTTCTTCTACTGTATTTCTTTCCCCCATTCCTGTCAATTGTTTCCTTATGCTCTCCCTGAAAATCTGTACAAACTCTGGTTTAGTCAGTTTATCCAGGTCCCATCTCCTTAAATTCCCACCTTTTTGCAGTTTCTTCAGTTTTAATCTACAGTTCATAACCAACAGATTGTGTTCAGAGTCCACATCTGCACCTGGAAATGTCTTACAGTTTAAAACCTGGTTCCTAAATCTCTGTCTTTCCATTATATAATCTATCTGAAACCTGTCAGAATCTCCAGGGTTCTTCCATGTATACAACCTTCTTTCATGATTCTTGAACCAAGTGTTAGCTATGATTAAGTTGTGCTCTGTGCAAAATTCTACCAGGCGGCTTCCTCTTTCGTTTCTTACCCCCAATCCATATTCACCTACTACGTTTCCTTCTCTCCCTTTTCCTACTATCGAATTCCAGTCCCCCATGACTATTAAATTTTCGTCTCCCTTCACTATCCGAATAATTTCTTTTATTTCATCATACATTTCTTCAATTTCTTCCTTATCTGCAGAGCTAGTTAGCATATAAACTTGTACTATTGTAGTAGGCGTGAGCTTCGTGTCTGTCTTGGCCACAATAATGCGTTCACTATGCTGTTTGTAGTAGCTTACCCGCACTCCTATTTTTTTTATTCATTATTAAACCTGCTCCTGCATTACCCCTATTTGCTATTGTATTTATAACCCTGTATTCATCTGACCAAAAGTCTTGTTCCTCCTGCCACCGAACTTCACTACTTCCCACTATATGTAACTTTAACCTATCCATTTCCCTTTTAAAATTTTCTAACCTACCTGCCCGATTAATGGATCTGACATTCCACGCTCCGATCCGTAGAACGCCAGTTTTCTTTCTCCTGATAATGACGTCCTCTTGAGTAGTCCCCGCCCGGAGATCCGAATGGGGGACTATTTTGCCTCCGGAATGTTTTACCCAAGAAGACGCCATCATCATTTAATCATACAATAAAGCTGCATGCCCTCGGGAAAATTTACGGCTGTAGTTTCCCCTTTCTTTCAGCCGTTCGCAGTACCAGCACAGCAAGGCCGTTTTGGTTAGTGTTACAATTACAACTGTCATCCCTGTACGAAGTATGGCGATCCCTGGTACAAGTACAGAGATAGTGGCGATGTGTGAAACGCTCGTGCCTCAGCGACGCAAAAACCTTAAGACATTGCCACTCGAAGCGAATGGACACAGGTTCTGTATCATATATCAGGAGAAGCGGTCGATCCTCAGCATCAAGGGCGGGAGAAAATGTGCAAGTGGTTCAAGAGAAGCACGCTCTGAGTCCTCAGAAATAACAAAGATAGGCATCTCGCGCAAGTGGTTTAACATAACAAGCAGTCCAAATTGATCTGAAGAAAGAGTTGAATTTTAGTCCATGGAATCGTGACGTGAGATCCAAGACAGCCGTAGGTCCATATCACACAATGAATTCAGAACGGTACCGTGATACCCTTGAAAACTATGTTAGGGTGTCGTATCCATATGAGAAAATTAAGTAACCTAATGTTTGTGCAACATGGGGTCGCTCCTTACTTCGCATACCCTGTCCGCACGTGACACCCATTTTCCTGGGCGCCGGTTGAGACGTGGCCCTCTTGAATGGCAGCAAGGAGTTCCTGCGATTTCTTCCTCTGGGTTGGGCGAAAGAAGAAGTTTATTGCACCAAACCAAAAAGTCTTGATAAGTTGAAGGAGCGAATTCACCAAGTCCTCGGAAACATACCGCTGGGTTATCTGCAGAAGTCTGTCGCAAACTTCCGTTGACGGAATCTGGTATCTGGTAGATAATGGAGGTGTTCATGTTGAATTTTAGTAGTACATAACAATGAATATTTTAAGGAACATAATATTTTTGTTTCTTGAAATTGGTTAAGTGTTAAAAAAGTTATAAATCATTTTAATAGGTAGTTAATCCTCGCCCGCCTTCATCTGAGATGTAAGGTGAGTTAATGACGTCACGCTGACACCAAATTTCACCACAATTCTGCTCAACGCCACCGTGGATGTGTCACAAGATGGTGAGATCATCACACACCCTTTGTTCACTTCTCATCCATTTCCTTGACGTCTCTGCTACGGAGTACAGAACAGCGACGCCCAGTGCTGAAATCACGAATGTTTCAAGCGGGTGTCCGATGAAAACACTTCAGACACGCCGTTGCTCAGAATGGACACGAAAAGGTGCCACGAGGCAGTGTGCGGGTTGTCGATGAAACCACCTCTTCTCTTGCGGTATTCATTCATAAGCATTTTTCGCGGTCGAGATCGTCAGTGTACAGTGTTATTTGCAACCGAACTATCTTTCTAACAACCTCTGGCACTACTAACCCTCCCTCCCGCCGTACGGTTCAGTCCCTCTGTAAGGACAACGTGGCTTTGCAACCGCACTGCACATGATCTGAGCCCTTTTGAATGTAGCGAGACTATAATTTTTGCTCTGGTGTGCATTGTGGAACCACTAATCAATACTATTCGACGAAATTTGAACGTGATCTACAGTAGGTTTTCAACCACCCTGTTTACTCCCTTCTGCGACATAATGACAGGGAAAACAAAATAAAGAAAGCCAAGATCATTACAAAGCTGCTGCATTTAGTATTACCTAGTCTGCATTTATCGCGAATCTCTTGCCCAGCACAAAGTCCCAGGTAACTGGAAAAAAGCGCAGGTGACTCCAGTATACAAGAAGTGTAAAAGACCAGACCCACAAAATTACATTCCAATGTCACTAACTATGGTTTTCTGCACAATCCTTGAACATACGAGGTGCGGCTAGAAAAAAACCGGACTGATGCTGGAAAAAACATTTATTTACAATTGTTTACAATTTCATGTTATCTCCTTCAATGTACTCTCCTCCTCGATCGCTACACCGCTCCATACGAATTTTCCACTGTTCATAGCAATGCTGCAGATCATTTTCGGTAAGTCCATACATTACTTCCGTCGCTTTTTCTTTTACTGCTTCAACAGTCTCAAATCTAGTTCCTTTCAAAGCTGACTTGACTTTAGGGAAAAGAAAAAAGTCACAGGGGGCCAAATCAGGTGAGTAGGGTGGATGATCTAAGATGGGAATGTTGTGTTTTGCCAAAAACGTCTTCACTGACAACGCACTGTGAGCTGGGGCATTGTCTTGGTGAAGGATCCATGACTTTTTTCTCCACAAATCGTTCCGTTTTCTCCGTACTCGCTCACGTAGGGTAGCCAGGACGCTAATGTAGTAATGCTGATTCACTGTTTGTCCCTCTGGTACCAAATCAATGTGCACAATCCCTTTGATGTCAAAAAAAAAATCATCATTGCCTTGAATTTCGATTTTGACATTCGTGCTTCTTTTTGTTGTGGAGAACCAGGAGAATTCCAATGTATCGATTGGTGTTTAGTTTCGGGATCTTAAGTAAAAAACCACGATTCATCGCAAGTAATAACATTTTGTAAGAAGGTGGGATCACTTTCAATGTTTTCCAGGATGTCAGAACAAATCATTCTTCGGCGTTCCTTCTGTTCAGTTGTGAGACACTTTGGAACCATTTTTGAACACACTTTGTTCATGTTGAAACTTTCATGAAGAATCTGCCTAACACTTTCCTTGTCAACTCCTGTTAACTCAGACACTGCTCTGATTGTTAAATGGCGATCTTGTCGAACAAGTTTACCGATTTTTTCAATGTTTGCATCAGTTTTTGCTGACAATGGTCTGCCAGTGCGAGTGTCATCACTGGTGTCTTCGCGGCCATCTTTAAATCGTTTAAACCACTCAAACACTTGTGTTCGCGATAAACAATCATCGCCGTACACTTGTTGTAACATTACAAACGTTTCACTTGCAGATTTTCCTAGTTTGAAACAAAATTTGATGTTAACACGCTGTTCTTTCTGTACACTCAACATTTTCCGACGCACAGACAAAACGTCAACTACTTAAAACAGACGCCACGGGCAGACTGAGTGCAGGAGGCAGATGAAACTCGAGCAGTAGGCGGAGCGAGAGTCACGTGACAGGCCACGCGACTTTCAGCCTTATTGCATTCGTTTTATTGTTTCACCAGTACTAATCCGGTTTTTTTCTAGCCACACCTCGTATTCTCAGTTCGAATATGATTAAACTTTCTTGAGACTGAGAAGCTTATGCCCACGAATCAGCATTGTTTTTAGAAAACATCGCTCGTGTGAAACTCAGCTTGCACTTTTCTCACTTGTGATACTGCGAACTATTGATGAAGGGCGACAAGGGGATTCCATATTTCTAGATTTCCGGAAAGCATTTGACTCGGTGTCCCATTACATGCCGTTACCGAAAATATGAGCATATGGACTAAGTTCACAGATACGTGAATGGTTCGAAGGCTTCTTAAGGAAGAGAACCCAGTCTGTTGTCCTTGACGGCGAGTGTTCATCAGAGACAGGGGTATCATCAGAAGTGACCTAGGGAAGTGTGATAGGACTGCTGTTGTTCTCTATATACATAAATGATTTGGCCAACAGGGTGGGCAGCAATCTGCAGTAGTTTGCTGATCGTGCTGTGGTGTACGGTAACGTGTCAAAGTTGAGTGATTGTAGGAAGATACCTGACGATTTAGACAAAATTTCTAGTTGGGTGATGAATGGCAGTTAGCTCTAAATTCGGAAAAATGTAAGTTAATGTGGGTGAGTAGGAAAAACAAACCTGTATATTTCGGATACAGTATTACTAGTCCTGCTTGATGCAGCCAGGTCGTTTAAATATGTGTATGGAGTGTATAAAGTTGCAAAGCGGTATGAAATGGAATGAACATGTGAGGACTGTCGTAGGGAAGGCGAATGGTCAACTTCGGTTTTCTGGAAGAGTTTAAGGAAAGAGCGGTTCACCTGTAAAGGAGACCGCATAAAGGACGCTGGTGCGACCTATTTTTGAGAGCTGCTCGAGTGTTCGGGATCCGTACCAGGTCGGATTAAAGGAAGCAGTTCGGAGGCGTAATGATAGATTTGTTTCCGGTAGGTTCGGACAACTCTTGTCTCACGGAGATGCTTCGGATAGTCAAATGGGAATCTCTGGAGAGAAAGCGACGTTCTTTTCGAGAAATACTATTGAGAAAATTTAGGGAACCGGAATTTGAAGTTGACTGCCAAACTATTCTGCTGCCGTTTACACACAACGCGCGGAGTGACCAGGAAGAAAAGATACTAGAAATTAGGGCTCATATAGACAGTAGTTCTTCCCTTGCTTTTTTGCGAGTGGAGCAGAAAAGGAAATGACTGGTTGTGGTACAGGGTACCCTCTGCCACGCACCGTACGTTGGCTTGTGGAGTGTCTATGTAGGTGTAGATGTAGAACCGCCACCCCACCCTGTGTGTGGGTGACGGGGAGCAACGTTGAAATCTTCAATGGGAATCCCCGTTTTTTATTGCAGATTATGATTGTACGGCCAAATCTTCATGCGTTCAGTCGACGAATTTTCTTAGTTTCGCCATAGATGGCGCTGAAATCGGAGGAACTGAAATGGGTACACATTCGTAATTTGCGACATGCTACTCAATGGCCCTTGAATACCCAATGCCAAGTGGGGCCCTACCTCCATGCTGCGAGCGCAGAACAGGCCAGTATTTCATAATTTCAAATTGGAAATTCGATTCGCAACGTTGTATTCCTCCGATATAGCGAACAGAGGACTACTCGACGCTCCACTATGGCCGTGGCACGAGGCGAAGGATACTCTACTTTTCCAATCAGAGTAAGTGTTCAAACGTAGTACCGCCATCTTCGACACACATAGTGATCCGCTTTTCAAATAACCGTACACAGGACACAAGCATATCTAGGCCTGAGGGAATGTCAGCAAAGGCGTTTCTGCTGCGGTCGACCATGTCTTCACGGTCTATTGGAACGTGCTGGTACATCATATCTTTTAAATATGCCCACAGGAAAAAATCCAGCGACGTCAAATCCGGCGACATAGCAGGCCAATTAAAACGGCCCCCTGCCGATCACCGACCACCGTAAACACGGTCTTATACTCCTGTGCTTCAACTGCGTAATGCGTTCGGCAACCGTCCTGCTGAAACCACATAACTATTCGAACTCCCAAGACAATATCCTGTTATAGTACCGGTAGTTCCTGTTCCAAAAAAATTAAATATTTGAGTCCATTCACCGTTCCGTCGATAAAATACGGACCATGGGTTTGTTCCCCGTGATGCCACACCATACGTTAGGCTGGCCGTTGTGGCCGAGCGGTTCTAGGCACTTCAGTCCGGAACCGCGCGACCGCTACGGTCGCAGGTTCGAACCCTGCCTCGGGCATGGATGTGTGTGATGTCCTTATGTTAGTTAGGTTTCAGTAGTTCGAAGTTCTAGGGGACTGATGACCTCAGATGTTAAGTCCCATAGTGCTCAGGACCATTTGAACCATACGTTAACCGACCAAGGAAGTTCATCGTCAACTAGCTGTAACCAGAGTGAATTATCTACACTCCAGTAATGCATGTTATGACGGTCAACTCTACAGTGGTTTGTGAATGGAGACTCATCGGAAAACGGAAAACAGTACCTCGACAAAGAACGTTTGGGCGTTAGCATTTGTTAAGGTGCCTATTCGCAAACCACTTCCTGGTTACAGAAATCGGCACCATGAAGTTCTTGATTCAATGACGCGTGGTCTGGATAATACTTATGATGATACAGTATTGTGACAATACTACACACGGACATATCGGAATGACGGTGTAATTGCCCGGCGCTTACCCGTTGGTTGTAGTGTGCTGCTGATGGTACAGCTATTTCATTAGCTTCTCCTCTAACACCAGAGCGAGCTTTCTCTGAAAAAACGCTCGACATACAAGGCAACAGCAGCTTCAACGTTTCTCCTAGATTCTCCGTAAATCAAGATCACTTCAATTTTTTTCTTCTTTGGTTGCAACATTCATTGTCCACTTGCATGTCTGTTCTTCAAATGATAGGTACGTGTGCGCAGGCAATAAACACTGCGCAAGTACTGTAATGTTTAGAAACGCTGTCTGTTCTACGTCTGCACGATACGTGAGTTCCTGTCGCAGTGTACTGCCTGTTATGATACACCGTAGTTGGCTACACAGACACGGTGGCGCGTCGAGTAGTCCTCTGTTCGATATGTAGGAGGAATACAACGTTGCGAATGGGGTTTCCAAAATTGGTTCAAATGGCTCTGAGCACTATGGGAGTTAACATCTGAGGTTATCAGTCCTCTAGAATTTAGAACTACTTAAACATAACTAACCTAAGGACATCACACACGTCCACGCCCGAGGCAGGATTCGAACCTGCGACCGTAGCTGTCACGCGGTTCCAGACTGAAGCGCCTAGAACCGCTCGGCCACACGGGCCGGCAATGGGGTTTCCAGTTAGAAGTTATGAACTACTAACCTGCCCTACCCTCGCATTATGAAGGTGGGGTCCACGGGCCATTAAATGTTCAAGGATTGAGTAGCATGTCGCCATCTATGGCGAAACGAAGAAAATGTTTCAGACAATACGTGTGCTGATTTCGCCACAGAGCCGTAACCTGCAATAGAAAACGGGGGCTCTCATTGAAGTTTTCAAAGTTGATCCCCACCACCCACACGCAGGGTGGGGTGTTGGGACGAGTGTGGTCTCGTTGAATGACCCTCTCCGAGAAAAACAAACTGGAATTTTAACTTTTGTTGATCCGATGGGTAGTTTTCGAGATATTTCAATGTCTTCAGTTAAAATTAACATCCTGTAGACTCCTTAAATTTACCCACTACAGCTATGTCGTCCTTCTTCCAAGGCTTTCCATTTAGTTCCTTGAACATTTCTGCTGCACTTTTGTATGGCCTATCCGGTCTATTACGATCCTAGCAGCGCACCTCTGAATTCCTTCAATGTTTGTTGTTACGTCTACGTGGTAAGGGCATTAGAAAAAGGAACATAATTCCAAAATTGTTGGCGCTAGCGTCTTGTATGTGGTTTCTTTCACAGATGCAGTTCTGTGGTGTCACCGCCACACACCACACTTGCTAGGTGGTAGCCTTTAAATCGGCCGCGGTCCATTAGTATACGTTGGAACCGCGTGTCGCCACTGTCAGTGATCGCAGACCGAGCGCCGCTACACGGCAGGTCTAGAGAGACTTCCTAGCACTCGCCCTAGTTGTACAGCCGACGTTCATAGGAGTGGTTCACTGACAAATACGCTCTCATTTGCCGAGACGATAGTTAACATAGCCTTCAGCTACGTAATTTGCTACGACCTAGCAAGGCGCCATTACTAGTTATATTGAGCTTATTATAAAACCTGTACCGTCAAGAGCGATGTACACCAATTATGGATTAAAGTTAAGCATTATAAGCATTACATCATCTACGTACTTTATTTGCAATTCTCAAGACATTGTCCTGTTCCAGACCTCACGCCAGTCTGCGTGTAATTAAACGCGTGCATTTCGGCCTCCTCTAGCAACACGGTGTTGGCACTTATGCCAACACTTCATATGGCGACGAAGATTTAACGGTCGTATTGCTCTAATTTACATGTGTCATGGCTTCGCCACAATCTCCAGATGTACTGCAGAATCAGCAGACGCAGGCCTTATTGGATGCCCTTGCACAGCTCGTCCAGGGTCACCGTGCACTGCAAAACGATGCGGCAGCCGCCGCTTCACCGCTACCGCAGCCACAACACGCAGTTGCACCACCTTTTCGTCCTTTTGATGCGGCACTGGAAAGCTGGACGGAGTGGTCACGCCAATTTGGATTCCATCTCGCTGCCTACAGAATTCAAGGTAACGAGCGGCAGCCTTTTTTGTTAGCATCCGTCGGGGTGCACACGTACCGTGTGATAGTGAAATTGTTTCCCCGACGCGACGTCGCAACTCTGTCCTACGACGAAATTTTGTCGGCATTAGATGCATATTTCAAAGAATCTGTCAATGTAGTTGCAAAAAGGTATACTTTCTTTCGTACAAAACGTACGGCCGGTCAAACTAATCGGGAGTGGGTTGCAACTTTGCAAGGCCTTACTAGGGATTGTGCTTTTGAGTGTGAATGTGGACTCCCTTATTCAGATACTATGGTGCGTGATGCTATTGCACAGAACGTTTCTGATGTTCGTATAAGCGACAGATTTTGAAACTAGTCAATCCCTCCCTTCAACAGGTGATGGACATATTGGATCGGCAGGACACACTTGACTTTGCTCAGGAATCATTTGAAACTTCACCAGCTGTGTGTCACATTAACCGGCCCGCCGGGCGAGCTGCACGGAACAGTAAACAGCCCTCACGCTCGTCCGCGCAGCTGCCGCCAAGCTCTCCGCTACGTTTGCGGCGCCAGCAAGCAAATGCAGTGAAGTCATGCCCGCGGTGTGCTACTAGACATTCGCGTGAGAATTGCCCGTCACGCCAAGCTATTTGCTTTTTCTGTAATAAAAAAGGACATGTTCAAAGTGTTTGCCAGAAAAAGCTTAGATCGGACGCTACCAACCATTCCATGCCCTTTGCTTCGCGGAATAGACCCAAGAATACTCAGGCTCGTGAACCTTCGCCCATGGACATTCGTGTAGTTTATTCCACTCCACCCAGTGCCGCTCTTTCTAACAGTGACTGTGTTCGTCCCACAAAAAGTGTGCGTCGACGTCGCCGGAAATCACGTCAATTAGCAAGTGATTCTGTACCAGTGTCTGTTCACATTGCACGAGACAGTCGCTCTTGTCGTCAGCAGGACAATAAACTTTTTGTAGACTTGGACATTCATGGCCACGTAATACCATTCCAGCTCGATACCGGAGCTGCAGTTTCATTGATCAATAACGACACGTACAAACAGCTAGGCAAACCTCCGTTGCGTGCTGCGAATGTTAAGTTAAATAGTTATTCAGGACAAACTATCCCTGTGTTAGGACAGTGCAGCCTTCTTGCAACATACAAGGGACAAACAAAACTTGTGTCATTTTACGTCCTTAGTTCTTCTTCTGCAGTGAACTTGTTTGGTTTAGATTTATTTCAGTTGTTTAACTTGTCTATAGTCAATCAGGTCCTATCAGTGAACCAGACTGTGCCTTCAGCCAGTGTTTCTCGTCTATGTGAAGAATTTGCAGACATTTTTGCACCGGGCCTTGGTTGCGCTAAGAACTATGGAGCACATTTGGAACTGAAAGTAAACGCGCAAACGAAATTTTTCAGAGCGCGCAATGTTCCCCACGCATTGCGTGATGAGGTCACAAGAACCTTACACGATTTGGAATCACAAGGTGTGACTGAACGTGTGCAGGCTTCTCTCTGGGCATCGCCCTTAGTAATTTTGCCAAAACCTTCCGGAAAATTGAGACTTTGTGTGGACTTCAAGGCAACGGTGAATCCACAACTAGTGATTGCAACTTTTCCTTTAACCCGCCCGGAAGATCTTTTTGACAAACTGTGCCCCGGTAAATATTTTTCGAAGTTGAACCTCGCAGATGCATATTTGCAAATACCAGTGGACGACGAATCCCAGCGCGTCTTGGTGGTTAACACGCAACTTGGTTTGTATCGATTCAAACGACTGCCAGTCGGGTGTGCATCCACCCCTGCATTGTTTCGGCACTAATTACAAACTGTTTGTGCATCGGTCCCTACTGCAGCAAACTATCTGGACGATATTGTGATCTCCGGAAAGACAGAAGCAGAACATTTAGCCAATCTCAGAACATTATTTCAGGTCTTGCGACAAAATGGTCTTCGCTTGCGGAAGGACAAATGTGTGGTTTTTGCTCGTGACTTACCCTATCTGGGACATGTAATCAATGCCCAAGGCATACATCCCAGTCCAGAGCACCTCCGTGCCATACAAGACTTGCCTTCGCCGCAGAATTTGAAGCAGCTACAGAGTGTGCTGGGAAAAATTAATTATTACAACAGATATGTTCCCCATGCCTATTCCATTTCAGCCCCGCTTCATCGCTTACACCGTAAAGGTGTTCCGTTCGTCTGGACGACGGAATGCGAATGCCCCTTTCGCCAGTTGCCTTACGCCATTCGATCCCCAGAAACCCCTTTTGTTGATGGTAGATGCTTCGGATTTCGGGATCGGTGCTGTGCTTGCACACAAAGATGGATCGCATGATCGCCCTATTGCCTTTGCGTCCAAATTGCTCTCGTCTGCGCAAAGACATTATTCACAGATAGAGAAAGAAGCTTTGGCTCTCGTATTTGGTGTTACTAAGTTTCATGATTTCTTGTATGGTCGTCACTTTACCATCATCACAGACCACAAACCCTTGACGTCGCTTTTTCATCCAAACAAGCCTGTACCTCCACGTACAGGGCTGAAATTCATTCGCTGGTCTATTTTCCTCTCGCAGTACCGCTACGATATCTTGTATCAGTCCACTGCTAAGCACGGAAACGCCGATGCGTTGTCCCGTTTGCCTGTTGCTGAGGATAGAGCATTCGATTCTTCTGAACTTGCTTGCATGTTCATTGATTCGGAAACCGATGACCTGGTCGAATCGTTTCCGATTGATTTTCGTCGTGTAGCTACTGCCACAGCTGCTGACCCTGTCCTTGCTACCGTTCTGCGTTTTGTTGCTACGCAATGGCCCTTGTCAAAGTCACGGATCGAGGATCCGTTGGTTCGCCGATTTTTTGCTCACAAGGAGACTTTTTGTTCGACGTGGTGTTTTGCTGTTGCGTTCTGATAATGATCAGTCCAGGGTCGTGGTCCCACGTTCGTTACAGTCCTCTGTATTACGGCTTCTCCACCAAGGACATTGGGGTATAGTGCGCACGAAACAACTTGCTCGTCAGCACTGTACTTGGTTCGGAATCGATGCTGCGCTTATGGATATGTGCTCTTCTTGCATGGCGTGTGCCGAACAACAATCCGCACCACCGCGGAAATTCTTTGCATGGCCGAAAGCCACTTCCCCTTGGCAACGCTTACACATCGATTTTGCTGGTCCGTTCTGGAATGCTCGATGGTTGGTTGTGGTCGATTCCTTCAGTAATTTTCCTTTTGTTGTATGGATGTCTTCCACGACGTCGTCTGCCACCATCCAAGCGTTATCCGCTATCTTTTGTATTGAAGGTCTTCCACATACTATTGTTTCTGACAATGGCCCACAATTCATGTCCGCAGAATTTCAGTCATTCTGCAAAGCCAATGGTATTCAACATCTGACATCCGCGCCGTTTTCGCCTCACTCAAACGGTGCCGCTGAACGATTGGTCCGGACTTTCAAGTCACAGATGTTGCAGTTGAAAGAGTCTCATTCTCGGGAGGACGCGTTATTGCTCTTTTTGTCCTCGTATCGCTCTCAGCCCCGAGATGGTCGCTCGCCGGCTGAGTTGCTCCACGGTCGTCCTCATCGAACCTTGATGCCTTTGCTGCATCTGCCGCATCAGGTTCCTGTGCAGCGGCAGCCACCTGCTTTTGCTCCAGGCGACGTTGTATACTATCGCAACTATCGAGGTTCACGGCGTTGGCTCGCATGGCGCATTCTTCGCTGCCTCGGCCGCGCTATGTATCTGGTTTTGGGGGCCTCTGGTGAGGTGCGACGGCATCTCAATCAGCTGCGCCTCTGTCGTCGCACGGGTTCTGCCGCTCCCCGTCTGCTTTCAGCGACGGTGCCGTCAGGTCAGCGCCCTGGGGACCCATCTACTAGCTCGCCTCATCCCCAGGTGTTACCGACGATGCCTTCCATTTTGCCCCATGGCGACGCGCCGCCGCCGCCGCCGCCGCCGCCGCCGCCGGTCCTCCCGCCGGCGCCGCCCGCAGTGGACGCGTTGCTGCTGCCGCCGGGCGCCTCCCTGGGTCACGCGCTGCCGATCGCTTCCCGTGACCAGCTGTCCTCCGACATGGAACTCTTGCCCGCTCCGGACCAGATGTCTTCGCCCGTCGGGTACCCCGACGCGATGGAGGTCGACCGTTCGACCTCTCCTGTCTCTCTACAGGCGCATACACCGCATGTTGGCGTGCACCCTGGACTAGGTTTTCAGGCGTTTCCTAGCTCCCCTCGGACCGAATGGCCGGGTGCGGGTAGCACAGCCTCGCCTGTTGTTAGGCTCCCCACCTCGTCGCATACGTCAACATGGGGTCCTCCCCACGGCGGGCGGAAGCCTTATAACACAACCGTACGCCGATTTGCGGGGGAGGAATGTGGTGTCACCGCCAGACACCACACTTGCTTGGTGGTAGCCTTTAAATCGGCCGCGGTCCATTAGTATACGTCGGACCCGCGTGTCGCCACTGTCAGTGATCGCAGACCGAGCGCCGCCACACGGCAGGTCTAGAGAGACTTCCTAGCACTCGCCCTAGTTGTACAGCCGACGTTCATAGGAGTGGTTCACTGACAAATACGCTCTCATTTGCCGAGACGATAGTTAGCATAGCCTTCAGCTACGTAATTTGCTACGACCTAGCAAGGCGCCATTACCAGTTATATTGAGCTTATTATAAAACCTGTACCGTCAAGAGCGATGTACACCAATTATGCATTAAAGTTAAGTATTACATCATCTACGTACTTTATTTGCAATTCTCAAGACATTGTCCTGTTCCAGACCTCACGCAAGTCTGCGTGTAATTAAACGCGTGCATTTCGGTCTTCTCTAGCAACACGGTGTTGGCACTTATGCCAACACTTCAAGTTCATTTTCTTCATTTTCTCATAAACTTTCCAGCACATCTAACTCTCCCTTTAGCCTTCCCTAATACAAGTTCGACTCGTTTCACGTCGCTTCTGTATAACCCCCGAACACATTATATATATATATAAAAAAAAAAGAAAACTCATCACGAAGAAACTATGCGAGTAGGACGGAAATCGGCAGAAATAACGTCCATGCACAGACGAAGAAAAAAAAAAAAAGATTACAATTTCAGAAAAATTGGATGATTTATTCAAGATAAAGATCCTCACAAACTGAACAAGTTAATAGTTCGTTGGTCTACATCTGGTTCTTGTGCAAGCAGTTATTTGGCTCGGCACTGATTGATAAGATTGATGGAGGTCCTCCTGAGGAATATCGTGCGAGGCGATGTATTATTACAGTTTCATCTATTTCATATGGCTATGTCTGTCGATGATCTTGTAGCTTGTGTGAAGAGCTTCAGTTTGGTTTTACGTGGGCAGCGTTTTCCACAACCATGATAGCTTTCGAAGAGGATTTTGGTGCTGGCAGACAGGATATCATTGTTGCTATTCTTATACGTAGACCTGAATGGTGGCGAAACGCGGCTGGTCCCGGCGGAGGTTCGAGTCCTCCCTCGGGCATGGGTGTGTGTGTTTGTCCTTAGGATAATTTAGGTTAAGTAGTGTGTCAGCTTAGTGACTGATGACCTTAGCAGTTAAGTCCCGTAAGATTTCACACACATTTGAACATTTGGTGGCGAAACGAATATAGTTTTTGTTTACAGCGTTCAGGATTATGCATTCTTGTATAATCCGCAGTCTGTTAGAGGATTCCAATCGTGGCACATTTCCCAGAATGGAATTCAAGCTATTTATAGACAAACTGATAAAGCTTTACATAAAGCGAAACTATTTGGCAACCTAACCTCGCAGGAACAGCTCACAGTCTTAGAGAACCCAATCTCGCGCTTCGTAAATTAATTAAGTAAACATCAAAGCCATGAGCTTAGCAAACTGTGACACCTATCTACTGGCTATTCGTACTTGGCTAAAACTGCTCCGCCACGGCTATCGGCATTGAAGGCAGAATAGCTGAGCTGTTAGAGTAACAGAGATAGCATTGACGCCATTTAGAGATAGCTACGTGACCATACCGTGCCCCAGTGACTTTGATCTGCTTCGGCAAACTAGGACAAAGCCAAATTACGTCCGAGCATCCCTTGTAACGGAAACAATAACGAGAGCTGACTAACCAGACGACGGCTGCAGCCACCCTCCGCAAGCAACGCCTAATTACACAGGCAGTGGATGGCCCTTGAGGAAACTTCCGAACAATTTGCGCGCTTACTGTCACAAGTAAAAAGGCAGGCTTAACTGGCTCAACAGTAGTTTAGAGTACGTAATTTCCGAATTTGTAACTTATGATTGTGAATTCCTGTAATATTACGTTCGTAATGACAACATTTGTTTACACAACAACAACGCCGACGATAACCATAACAACAATAGCAGTAATCGTTATATTAGTAGGCTAACAGTGATGATCTGCTTATCGATTAGTAACCAGTACACCGCTCCACCTTGGTAGTAAAAGATTAAATTTTTATTTTGAAATTTTGGTAAAATCGTTACCCTTTAACCATATTTTAGCATTCACAAGGACGTCATCACTATCAAATCTCACAACCGCGATCGGATTACTGAGGTTCAGACAAAGACAGTAATCAAAGAGTGGAAGTGGAGGAGTGTACTTTTATCCTGTATTAAGAGGGGGGAGCCTTGGAGTGAAATGTTGGCCACAGAAGTTTCCTATTAGCTCTTTGACTGACAAGAACATTCGTATAATCATGTGGTAGCAAAACATAAAACATCAATATTTTTCCGGTGCAGATGAATTCACCTCACACTTTGCTGAGCTTGGAATTCCTTTAGGTCTGCCACATACACAGGATGTGCAAGTCGTTAAAGTCAAAATTCCCGCCTTCATCCGCATAAATGTTGCGTAATAGCGAATTCTGTGCCTGTCCGTTATTTCTTTCAAGTGAGAATAGTAAAATTCCCCACCCTCCTCGGTCTAAAGGTTCACTGGTTTTAGAAATGTGCTTGTTTGCCGCATATCTTTTATCGCATTGGTGACAACTTCTCTAGCCTTTTGGTTGACATGTAGTGCCCAAGTGAATTTTGAATACGTGGGTTAGGTTAGTGTTGTTTAACGTCCCGTCGACAACGAGGTCATTAGAGACGGAGCGCAAGCTCTGGTTAGGGAAGGATGGGGAAGGAAATCGGCCGTGCCCTTTCAAAGGAACCATCCCGGCATTTGCCTGAAACGATTTAGGGAAATCACGGAAAACCTAAATCAGGATGGCTGGAGACGGGATTGAACCGTCGTCCTCCCGAATGCGAGTCCGGTGTGCTAACCACTGCGCCACCTCGCTCGGTTGAATACGTATCTAAATACCTTCAGCACATTATTAAAACTCCTGTTCTTTCGCGAGAAGTATCTGAGATCTACATGATTAGTTCAGAAGTAATCGAAAACAGCCCGCATCTCGTGGTCGTGCGGTAGCGTTCTCGCTTCCCACGCCCGGGTTCCCGGGTTCGATTCCCGGCGGGGTCAGGGATTTTCTCTGCCTCGTGATGGCTGGGTGTTGTGTGCTGTCCTTAGGTTAGTTAGGTTTAATTAGTTCTAAGTTCTAGGGGACTGATGACCATAGATGTTAAGTCCCATAGTGCTCAGAGCCATTTGAACCATTTTTTAATCGAAAACATTTCATTGTTACGTTTCATATTGCCAGCTATATTTGGGGACAAGTTATTTTAAACGTTCTATCAAGTCGCTAGGGTTGCTGTAGTAGTTGCAGTTAGTATTCTTTGAAGTTTGTAACATCTGAAACCCTTCCAGCAAGTGAAGTTCTTCCCCATCTTCATTTATCCTAATAACGATTTCCCACTGGGTAGAGGTGAGTTTTCTGGTCTTGCCAGTCGGTGCTCGATGATTGTTGCTGATTTTCAGCATTTCACCATACATGTTTCCAGGAAGACAAGTTCAAGAAAAGCTTGTGTTCTTTCGAATTATTTGTAACGGATTCTCGTCAGGCGTCATTTTATAAGTGTGACTTCAGTAACCGTTGCCATTTTTATTGTTGGTTGGTTGGTTCATTTGTGTGAGGGAACCAAACAGCGCAGTCATCGATCCCATCGGATTAGGAAATGATCGGGAAGGAAGACGGCCGCGCCCATTAACAGGAACCATACCGGCATTTACCTGAAGCGATTTGGGGAAATCACGGAAAACCTAAAACAGGATGGCCGGACGTGGGTTTGAACAGTCGTCCTCCCGAATACGAGTCCACTGCGCTAACCATTGCGCCGCCCCTCTCGGGCCATTTATATGTTGAGGTCCACAAGTTCTATCTAGTTGACTACTTTTATGCTTTAAGCCAAATTCGTGAACAGCATCTAAAAGCTCTTCCTCAGTTATCATCAGCCTTAAAAGGTTCCGCGATGAAATGGTTTGTTGGCAAGAGTTAAATCTCTATTCCCCTGGTGAAATCACAGCTATGTAATACAAATTGGACAATCCGTCTCCCTTACCTCAATGATGGCACTTTCTCGTGCTGTGTCAGTTATTACACTTAACCGTACACGTAATGTCTATAACTTTTGTACTCTGTGCGTAAGCTTTGCGAGTCGGCTTTTGTAGCTTGTTTGATGATACACGAGGAAAACGACTTAGCTCTAAGTCAAATTACATTAAGCTTACCATTATAGAACTTGTTTATTGACCGAGAATGTAAAATACTTCTCGTATGTCTGTTTTCAAGTTTCATGCCTACGTAATATTTTGAGGCTGCTGTGGCTATTCCGCAAACAGGAAGCTGACTGTTCTGAAAACGAATTCTTTTTTACTGGTAATCCTGAAAGGTAAGGGAGAAATGTTTCTGGGAAACACCAGAATACTGGTTGAAATGGCGCGGAATCTTACCAAACTTGTCGATGATCAAATAATGAGTAAATTAGCACTCTCATTATTGTTAATACACGGGGTGTGTTCAAAAAACAATGGGAATTTTTGGTTTTTGGAAATAATTTTATTCCTTGCAGCTACACCGATGTTATCTCCTTTACTATACCAATGTCATCTCCTTTAAAATAGTCCTCATCAGATATTATACAATTATGCTAGGCCGTTTTTGAATCCCTGAAACACTTCTGGAACTCAGTCGTTGGGATAGCTTTTAGACGGCGAATATGGTTGCTTGAGAATCATTACAGAATTGTTTCTGACCAGACATTTACCAAAAAGCGATGAAGTGTGAGCAAGTGCATTATCTTTGTGCAAAAAACGTAAATTGCGTCGGCGAAAATAGTTGCGCTTTTTTCGGATTGCTTCACGTAAACGGCTTTGAATTTGTAAGTACTTCTTCCTGAGCGATCGAAATTAAGGCGGTTAAAATGGGACACACTCAGCGTAACCTTCACTGTTCTTGCAGATACTTCATTGGTCTTGCCGACCCACAATGCTTGCATCATTAAATTCTACTACAAATACGTCGACTCATGTTATGTCTCCTGTTATGGCACATTTCAGTAGTTCTGTATCGTTACTGACTTCAGCTAGCGACTCCAGATCAAAATGCATTTGTTCAAAATTCAGCAGCTCTAGAACAAATTTTGCTGTGAAAAGTTTGAGAGGAAATACACCCGAAAAAATTTAATCACATGGGCCAGCTGATTCGCTAACATCATCTGTGACTTTCCTGGTTGTGATTCGGCGATCGTTCGTAGTCACTGCTTTCACTTTTCCCAGGATTTTATCGGTTGATGATGTGCTGAGGCGTCCAAGGCATTCCTCTTCACGGCCTTCTTCGAACCTTTTTTTCCGCACGGTGGACTCGCCAAAAGCAGTATTTAGAATTTCTAAAATTTTGCTGCACTTGTCATTCGTTCTTATAGCAGAATTTAACGCAAAGTCTCTAGTTTATATTTGCATAAAATAAATAATCGCCGATATTACCAAAACATATGTAGCCTTTTTGACGGCTGACAACAGACCAAATACCCAATATAGCTAACACTACACACATACTTTTCAGACATGCAACAATGCAAAAATAGCACTATTAGGACTGATGCAACAATCGAAGTTACAACAGTCCCGTTAGTTTTTGAACAAATGGTTCAAATGGCTCTGAGCACTATGGGACTTAACTTCGGAGGTCATCAGTCCCCTAGAACTTAGAACTACTTAAACCTAACTAACCTAAGGACATCACAAACATCCATGTCCGAGGCAGGATTCGAACCTGCGACCGTAGCGGTCGCGCGGTTCCAGACTGTAGCGCCTATAACCGCTCGGCCACTCCGGTCGGCTTTTGAACAAATTTCATAGGTTTGAAAACTCGTTGAAATTTCGTCTTCATCGACAATCGTTCAAATTATTTGTTTTGTAGATAAATAAGAAACGGTACATGCTTTGCTCCCAGCTATCTTAGCAGGTGTTTTTGAAGTCGTTGGATGGCATGATAGTCCCGACGTGTCTGTCATACATATTTTTTCGCATTTTGGATAGTGTTTGAAAATGAGGTGTGTGAGTGTGTGTGTGTGAATTCCGAAGGGACCAAACTGCTGAGGTCATCGGTCCCTAGACTTACACAACACTTAAACTAACTTATGCTAAGAACAACACACACACACACTCATGCCCGAGGGAGAACCAACCTCCGGCGGGAGGGGCCGCGCAGTCAGTGACATGGCGTCTCAAATTGCGTGGCCACTCCGCGTGGCTGAAAATGAGGAGGGTGTTATGAATTTTGACGTGAAACGGTCTGATTGGTTAATTACCTCGGTAACGGTGAAGGTACCGAATTTTTTTCAGAAGGATTATATCTCAGCAAAACCTACCCTGCAACACTGTTACAAGCTTTTCAGACTGTTTCTGACCACTCTGTATAACGTATAAAAGGAAAAGTTGTTACCAAAAATCTCGGAAAGTTCTTGACCGACTTACTTCATATTTTTACATGACACTCTAACGAAGATAAGCTACACACACACGCAAATATATATAAACCATATGACCGATTTCAACGAAACTTGGTACACATATCCCTTACTGTCAGGCAACAATAGCTGTGGCGGTAAGAACCACCTATCTATCATCAGGCGATATGATGTCATAAACAATGAGACGCCGCATCATGCATGACGCTTAAATTTATTACTTCTATGATACTAACTTTATTCGCAATCAATATCGCAGACAGTATCCACATAGTCACTAAAAGCACCTACAGATTTGTATCGTGATACCACTCACATTTCAGGGGATAAGATCTGATGAACACTCGATATGCGTGAAAAAATGCCACATCATGCATGAAGATTTAGGGTACTACATTTATTCTTTGGTAACAAGAAAAACGTACAGTCAAGTCAATTCAAGGAAATCCCTGAGATCTGGCAGCGCTTTTGATAGCTTTCAACTGCGAAGCGCAAACAATTCTCGTCTATAGACAAACGAAGCGGCGTTGCCATGGAGACGTTTAGTAAATCGCGTTGTAGACACGCGAAGCAGGTGCGTCCAGCGTACAGAAACTGCCCAGGATCTTTGTACGGTTGTTTCATAATTTCAAAGGTGTTTTCATGAACAGATAGAAATGAAATTTATTCGATATTACACTACAAACACGGTATAATATCTGTCCATTGACCATGTGGCTTACATCAGTGGGTTACTCCATTTGCGGCCCGTCCTAGTGTTAGTGTGATTCCCTGATCGTCCAAGACTTGCACTTGGCGGTCGAACTTCCCCGAATACGAGCCTTCCGGCCAGCGATGCCATACTTGTGCTCCGAAACACTTGTGCCTGCACGGACATTGTATTCTGGCGTCAGATCTGCTACAGATCGCTGCCTATCCTGTATTACAGACTAAGGGATTCTCCGACTTCTACGTTTTGCGATGAGACGAGGACGCGCAGTGCCATATACAGCCTTCGCGTTAATCTACAATTCTTAATTTACTTTCCATACGCACTCTCTTCGAATACTGTCCGATGTTTAGGACACGCGAGCAGTGTCGCATTTGTCGTCTTAGATATGCGAAACGTAAGAGTGAAACGTTCTTTAAACAGTAATGTACAAGTTTTCTGTTAAAAGCGACTGCGGGAAATAAAATTCTGTGTTTTGTTCTGCTTCGCATATATACTTAACGTGTCAAATTCCCGCAAAGGCGTTCAGTCTCTCGTTTGGCAGCTCCTGCTCACATTAGCATATTTGTTGCCTTCATAGCAAAATGTTTGCGGTTGCCTACAAAACAAAGTTTGTAACCAGACGTGCAGCTCTTCCTCCCGCGATGTGCCTTTGCACAAACAACCTGCTTCTCGGAATTGTTCATGGCATCGTCTAATTCTCTGTGCTGTAGGAGGATCCACACCATACCTAGTTCGAAAGTCACGCTGAACAAGTAGTAACGACCTGCACCACGCAAAATGTAGACCGCAAAACGCGTTCTGTTGTACCGACACCATTTTTACTAGAACTGAAGTGGGAGCACACTGCTGCTACCTAGTGGGAACCGTGTAAAACTCGAGAGTCTGTTTTAACAGTACGTTGTTCAATAACATCTCAAATAACATAATAGTTTAGATTTTTTCTAAATCGGACGATTCTTTTTCATACATCCTGTACCTTGACGTTGATTCTTCTCTCATGCAAAAATGTTTGAAATTGGTTTTCGAACTGTTGCAGGAAGTGGGTATCTGTGCGAAAAGGAACTCTGCTGCTACCTATCGGCAACCGTGTAAAACTCGAGAGTCTTCTTTCTAACAGTACGTTGTTCAAGAACATATCTCAAATAACATAATAGTTTAGATTTTTTTTAAATCGGACGATTCTTTTTCATACATCCAGTACCTTGACGTTGATTCTTTTCTCATGCAAAAAATGTTTGAAATTGGTTTTCGGACTGTTCCAGGAAGTGGGTATCTGTGCGAGAAGGTGGTACAACACTTTTCCCTTACAAGTAAATCCGCCCCACGGCCAGTCGACTGCCGTTCGCACTTCGGTCGCACGTTACGCACTGTTAAGTCCCGTGGCGCCACCGGACGCAATGCACGCTGCCGGGAGGGTCGTGTTTCCGGCCCCGGTCGTTCACCTGGTACACGGCGTCCGCTGCGGGTCAGCTCAGCAGCGCGGCCTGCGGGGAAGCGACAAGGGCCCACGGTGTGCCGGGTTCCTTCACTTCCGGAAAGCGTTCGATAATCGATACAGTTCCGCACTGTCGTATAGATAACAAAATTCTAGTGTAGCGAGTATCGTATCAGATTTACGGAATCAGCACTTCCTAGAGCAAAGAACTCAACACGTTGTTCTTAACGGGACGAAATCGACAAATGTATATCTACGTCTACGTAATTAATCTGCAATTCACAACACAATTAAGTGCCTGACAGAGGGTTTATCGAACCACCTTCAAGATATTTTTCTCTACCTTTTGCGGCGGTGCGGGTTGTTTCGTGTGCAGGCTGCAAATTAGAATTCACCTACCTCAGAACAGCGACTGCTCGATGTCCATTCACTCGGCAATGTAGATACTTACAAGATGATGTAAAAGCAGCGCTGATAAAATACAAAATCTAATATCTACAATTACTGAGGCTGTGCAACTCCAGTAATGAAATAAAGTTCTGTAGAAAAACTGTCATTAAAAAAAATTATCAGGCCGTAAGTACATGGACTGCCTTTTGGAAAATAATGTCCGAAATTACCACACAAAAAAGGTTTATTTTGTTCATATAGCCAAAGAAATGGTACTATTCCGTCCACATTTAAACTATTGTCTATTTTCCTTTTGTTCACATACACTCCTTTCATATGCACAGTAGGCAGAAATCTGTCCAAATTCCCGAATTAAACCACGTTTTCACAGTCATTAATTCCACCACTAACACGAATTATTACATTTGGTCCTTCTTGTGGATTTCAAAAAAGAAATTGCTCGCCAAAAATGCTCAGTGGTTGAATACTGCAACTTTCCACGCGGATACTATGAAGGTCAAATTTCACACGCGAATATTTGTCCAATTAAACAGTTCTAGAATTTCCAAACTTCACAGAACTGTCCGTAACTACATCAGCGTTAGTCACGACATGCATCAAACACGAGGAACTCAATATTCCTTCATTTTACACATAATGAGAAACACCACATTTTACATGTCTTTCCGCGACCGAAGCTGGCAAGCGTCTGTTGTTTGCAGCATCACTCCCAGTAAAACTATCAGGTAAAGAGCGGGAAACGTCTCAATTCTGATTGGCTGACCATACTCGCTGCCAATCAGAATGCTGTCTCATGATCATACTCGCGACAAAACTGGCCTGCACCAATCCTCACATACAGGGGCATCTACATCATTCTGATATATCAATATTAAAGTAATGTTTAATAAATGAGAATGAAAAGGCAATAAATCTGACTTTGTGGCTGCTCTTTTACAATAGCAATCACACCTAGACCTACGTCATCAGCAAAGTGGGAAATTTCCTATGAACATTTTCCCACGACAGGGTTGCGTAACTCTTGCAGGTTACTTAAGACAGTATATAATGGAACATTAAAATTTGACGAATGTCCCACATACACACTCTCGTTCACTCACATATACTCCCACAACAATCTTAGACACCAACAGTAATTTTGTCTGATTTTTGTATAACAAAAATGAAAAATAATTAAAGTTTTAATATGAAAAACTCAATTAATTAATTCTGCACACTGAGAGTTCTGTTTATGTTTTCAATTATGCCAAAAGATGAACTATTATATTTCCAAACTGAATTTAGTTCCCTAAGCGTCGGTTTTTGACCTTTTTAGCACTTTATGCTATCTCTGAAACTATGATAGTTATAAGGCTGAATTTTGGATACAATCTACTCCTGAATGTCAAAAGATAGTGTACCGATTTTGAAAATGACTGAATAATATTTAATATCATTTATTTACGTTCTTATAAGTGGTGAATGTATGGTCGCTAAGAAGTGACACAGGAGCCGTTCTCACGCTGTCGTAGTAGCAGGTGTACATGGCTCATTGGCTAAGACACAAGTGGCGGTTTCTTTCACAGCCTCCGGCTCCAGTATTGTGAACTGTATAGCAGCGAATGTTATCGCGCATTAAATCGCGACGTTACACTTTCTACTCTCGAACAGCTCGCGGGAAATACGAACTCTTAAAATCGTCCGGAGCGTGCTTTGATTTCTCTTATTTTATTATGATGGTCATTACTCCCTATGTAGGTGGGCACCAACAAAATATTTTCGCATTCGGAGGAGAAAATTGGTGATACAAATTTGTTGAGGAGATCCTGCCGTAACGAAAAACGTCTTCGCATATCATATCCATGGTACTCTCTCCCATATTTCGAGATAATACAAAACGAGCAGCCCTTCTTTGAAATTTTTAGATAACTTCCGCCAGTCTCATCTGATGCGGATCCCATACCGCGCATCAGTATTTCAGAAGAGGACGGACAAACATAGTGTAGGCAGCCTCTTTAGTATACGAGTTACATCTTCTAAGTGTTCCGCCAATAAATCGTAGTTTTTGTTTCGCTTTCCCCACATCATCTACGTGATCGTTCCCATTTAAATTATCCATAACTGTAATCTCTAAGTATCTAGTTGAATTCACAATCTTTAGATTTGTGTGATTCAACGTGTAACCGAGACTTAGCGGATTTCTTTTAGTACTCATTTACACGATGTCACACTTTTCATCATTTAGAGACAGCTGCCACTTTTTGCACCATAAAAATCCTTACCTAAATCGTTTTGTAATTAGCTTTGATCTGTGATGACTTTACTAGACGGGAATGACATTATCATCTGCAAACAATCTTAAGGGGCGGCTCATATTGTCTCCTCGAGTGTGTATATGCAGGGTGTTTCCGTAAGAGCGTGCAAAAATTTAACAGGCCATAGAGGATGCTCCACTGAACAATTTGAGGTATAGAAACTGGGGTTAGAGAAGCCAGCTTAAGGAGATAATAGGAATAAAATCACATTAGTATGTACTTTTTTATTTACATTGTTTACAGTCAACTTCAAATACCATCATTGAGACAATGAACGTACCATTTGTACCACGCTGAAACTGACCGCCATGAACCTCAATGCAAGCATGACATCAGCGAACGAGATTCTGACGCACCCTGCAAATATACCTGGTGTGTTTCAAACCATATCACAGGCAGCTATAATTATCGCAACTAATTCAGTCTCTACATTCACTGGGGTCTCATACAAAAGTGCCTTTAGATATCTCCGTAGGAAACAATCAAGTGGTTTCATGTCAGGTGACCTTGGAGGCCATACAGTAATGCTAGACAAAGCTGCAGACAAGTTTACTTCCATATCCCCTTAAATTGGCCTCTCCCACCCCAGGCTCCCTAACTCAAATTGTTCAGTGGAGCACTCTCTATGTCCTGTTACATTTTTGCACGCTTTTACGGAAACACCCTGTATATCAGGAACAACAGAGGGTCTGTAATACTTCCATGGGGAGGACCAGATATCAGTACTATTTTTTCGACAACTTTACGTCAGTTACTACTACTTTCGACTTTTTGTCCGGTGCAATGCTGTCGAAAACTTTCTGGAACGCTAAAAACATGCAATTAATTTGACATCTCCTGTCGACAGTACTCATTAAATCGTATGAATAAAGAACTAGCCGTGTTACACAAGAACAATATTTTCACAATGCATGTTGGCTATTTGTAAATAAAACGTTTTCTTCAAAGTAATTCATAATGTTCGAACACAGTTTCCAAAACCGTACTGCAAATCGACGTTAATGATACGGACCTGTAGTTCAGAGAATTACTCCTTTCTTGAGTGTTGGTGCGACCAGAGCAACTTTCCAGTGTTTAGATTGGGATCTTTCGACGAGGGAGCGGTTGTATATGATTGTTAAGTTATATGATTGCTAAGTTTTGGGCTACTGTATCGCCACATTCTGATAGGAACATAACTGGTGTTCAAAAATGGTTCAAATGGCTCTGAGCACTATGCGACTTAACTTCTGAGGTCATCAGTCGCCTAGAACTTAGAACTAATTAAACCTAACTAACCTAAGGACATCACACACATCCATGCCCGAGGCAGGATTCGAACCTGCGACCGTAGCGGTCACGCGGTTCCAGACTGAAGCGCCTTTAACCGCACGGCCACACCAGCCGGCCATAACTGGTGTCAAGGCCTTGCGTTTATAAGTGATTTTTAAGCTGCTTCGCTACACCGAGGATGTCAATGTCCTTTACCCGTCTCATCTGATGCGGATACCATACCGCGCTGCAGTACTCAACAAGAGGACGGACAAGTGCAGTGTAGGCAGTCTCTTTGGTAGAACTGTTGAATTTTCTAAGTGTTCTGCCAATAAATCGCAGTCTTTAATTCCCTTTCTCCACAACTTTATCTGTGGAACCGTTCCAGTTTACATTACTCGTAATTCTAATTCCAGGGTAACTAGCTGAACTGACAGCCTTTAGATTTGTGTGATTTATAGTACAAACGAAATTTAGCGGATTCGTTTTAGTACCCATGTGGTTGACATTACACATTGCATTATATAGGATCGTTTTACAGTTTTCACACCACACAGGTATCTTGTCTAAATCATACTGCAATTGGTTTTGATCATCTGCTGACTTTACAAGATGGTAAATGACAGCATCATCGCATCATCTGGAATCAGTCTACGAGGGCTGTTCAGATTGTCTCCTAAATCGTTTATGCAGATCAGGAACAGCAGGGGGCCTATAACGCTTCCTAGGGAAATGCCGAATATTACTTGTTTTATTCGACGACTTTCCGTCAGTTACTACGAACAGTGACCTTTCTGACAAGAAATCACGAATCCAGTCACGCAGCTGCGACCATATTCCGTGGGCACGCCATTTGATTAGATGTCACTTGTGAGGAACGGTGCTAAAAGCTTTCTGGAGGTTTAAAAGTATGGAATCAATTTGCTATCCTTTGGCGATAGCACTCAATACTTCGTGAGAATAAAGAGCTAATTATGTTTCACAAGAACGATATTTTCTGAACCCCTTGTTGGCTATTTGTCAATAAATTGTTTTCTTCGGGGTAATTCATAACGTTTAAACATAGTACAAGTTCCGAAATCCTTCTGCAAAACGACGTTAGTGGCGTGGGTCTGCAATTCAGGGGACTACTTCTATTTTCTTTCTCGGGTCTTGGTGTGACTTGCGCAACTTTCCAATCTTTAGTCACGGATATTTCGGCAAGCGAGCGGTTGTATATAATTGCTAACTATGGAACTACTGCATCAGCATAGTCAGAAAGGAACCTAACTGGTGCCCAATATGGACTGGAGGTCTTGCCTTTATTTAGTGGTTTAAGCTGCTTCGATACACCGAGGTTATCTATTTCTAAGTTACTTATTAAACGTAACCGCGCGACCGCTATGGTCGCAGGTTCGAATCCTGCCTCGGGCATGGATGTGTGTTATGTCCTTAGGTTGGTTAGTTTTAAGTAGTTCTAAGTTCTAGGGGACTGATGACCTCTTTCCAGTTTACATTACTCGTAATTCTAATTCCAGGGTAACTAGCTGAACTGACAGCCTTTAGATTTGTGTGATTTATAGTACAAACGAAATTTAGCGGATTCGTTTTAGTACCCATGTGGTTGACATTACACATTGCATTATATAGGATCGTTTTACAGTTTTCACACCACACAGTGCTCATAGCCATTTTTTATTAAACGTAAACATGGTCCGTAGTAGGCTGCAATGCGATGTTTATTTAACAAGAACAGAATGTGGTGTTACAGAAGAATGCTGAGATCGCGTCACTAATAGCGAGGTACTGGGCAGAATTGGGGAGACAAGAAATCTGTGGCATAATTTGACTAAAAGAAGGGATTAGTTGCTAGGACACCTTCTGAGACACGAAGAAATCGTCAGTGTAGTATTGGAGGGAATTGTGGGTGGTGGTGGGAGGATAAAAACTGCAGAGGGAGAGTAAGAGACAGGTACATTAAGCAAGTCCAAATGGATGTGGGTGGCAGTAGTTATTCAGTGATAAGATGCTTGCACAGGATAGAGAAGTGTGAGGAGGCCAATTAAACCAGTATTCGGACTCAAGATGGCTACAACAACAACGACACTTTAAATCCTTTCCCAAATATTCCCATCTGGGAACTCTTCTGCACCGTACCCAGCTCGCTGTGACTTGTAAAATAAAAATACTTCATTGAAGACTGGAAGAAGCCTTGAACTTAGGCAGCGGGAGAGGGGCGGGCAAATTATAACAACTCTTCGCTTCCCTCCAACTTTACGTCGACATTTATCAGACTCCGCAGTCTGACACTCCTAGAGTAATGCTTACCGGGTCTCTTGATACTACTTATCCCATTAATCCACAGTCACAATGTGCCACAGTCTGACACTGCTGGAGTAATAGTTAGTGGATCTTACCAGACTACATATGCCATTAATACACAGTTACAATGTGCCACGTAACGTGCTTGGTGAATGGAGGGCTGAGTTTTATTGACTGATAGGTGGCTGAGCTAAATATTCGTTTATTTTTTAAATTTTAATAACAAGTAAGTCGGCCTGTGTCTTCGGGACGACTGATAACTGCTTTCTGGTCGCTATTGGCCAGCTGCGGTGCTACTGCAGAGGTGGAAAGCGACCAGACACTAGAAATAGTTTACTCTGAAACAGAGAAACGTACAGGTAACATGGCGGTTTTAATAGGCACGCTCCTTACGGCAAGGTTTGTAGCTCTGGCAGATGGCAAAATGTAAACATTAAACAGCGTCATCCGGCATAGAGCATCCATGAATTGGAAGATTTATCTAAGCTACTATTACTTTGTAGTAGCCTTTAAAACGCAGGAAATTCCCTAAAACACTTAAAAGCAACTGCGTTTTATTACTTAATCCAAACTCTGATTAACAGCGACCTTAAATTATAATCTTCCAGAATTTTGCCGTTCATCACGCATCAACACGTACAGAAACGATCCAACACAAGACAACAGAAAAAGATAATCAACACATGTCAGCACCAGAGGGAAACAGGCTAATGGTCAACATTAATAACAAAGCGGTTTAGTCCACAAGCAACAAGTTTTACTACGTCTCCAGTAATTGAATTTCTGCTAATATCACCCCAATCACCGAGCACCAACAACCTTTTGCTACGCTACAAACAGCAAAGGACCTGGAAGAGCATCTGAACGGAATGGACAGTGTCTTGAAAGGAGGACATAAGATGAACATCAACAAAAGCAAAACGAGGATAATGGAAAGTAGTCGAATTAAATCGGGTGATGCTGAGGGAATTAGATTAGGAAATGAGACGCTTAAAGTAGTAAATGAGTTTTGCTATCTGGGGAGCAAAATAACTGATGATGGTCGAAGTAGAGAGGATATAAAATGTAGACAGGC
Source organism: Schistocerca nitens (assembly GCF_023898315.1). Lineage (NCBI taxonomy): Eukaryota > Metazoa > Arthropoda > Insecta > Orthoptera > Acrididae > Schistocerca > Schistocerca nitens. Next base: position 391,013,643 of record NC_064617.1, read on the forward strand.
AATGGCAAGGAAAGCGTTTCTGAAGAAGAGAAATTTGTTAACATCGAGTATAGATTTAAGTGTCAGGAAGGCGTTTCTGAAAGTATTTGTATGAAGTGTAGCCATGTATTGAAGTGAAACGTGGACGATAAATAGTTTGGACAAGAAGAGAATAGAAAGTTTTCGAAACGTGGTGCTACAAAACAATGCTGAAGATTATATGGGTATATCACATAACTAATGATGAGGTACTGAATAGAATTGGGGAGAAGAGAAATTTGTGGCACAACTTGACTAGAAGAAGGGATCGGTTGGTAGGACATGTTCTGAGGCGTCAAGGGATCACCAATTTAGTATTTGAGGGGAGCGTGGAGTGTAAAAATCGTAGAGGGAGACCAAGAAATGAATACACTAAACAGATTCAGAAGGATGTAGATTGCAGTAGGTACTGGGAGATGAAGAAGCTTGCACAGGTTAGAGTAACATGGAGAGCTGCATCAAACCAGTCTCTGGAGTGAAGACCACAACAATAAAATAAACCAACTAGTGCTTATTCTATAGCGCCCAAATGCAGTTCTTAGCTTAATACTAAGCACCGCTACAGAGATGGTACTAGCCGTTAATACTAAGTTCTTCTTAGATTATCGGGCGTTAATGCGTTTGTTCTAAGGCGGCAATAGCCTGCTATACAAATTTTACTTTTTTTAACTATGGGGATTAGCCCCTCTTCTCCCACACGAACATTAGAGTAGCTCAGCTAGATATTAAAGCACAACCACAGTTTGTCACTGTAATAACTCTGTTTGCCACTGAAAAATCGTTTGCGCTACAGCATCTATTGCTTAAGATCCATTACGAATTAAGCACGCAAGTTTACCGAACTAACCTATGTACGTCGAGCATAACAACCAACCACACAGATTGACAAACTTTCCACTAAGCACTGAAAGACTTCAACAAATCTAGCAATCGCATCCAGACAACAACAACAAATTTTTCCTCACACAGTTTGGCAGTCTCCAAATCGAGGCAACTAACCATGATACGTAAAGAAGAATCCAAACAGCCTCACTTCTCTCGGACGTAGGCTTAGCGTTTGCAGTAGCCTCTTCCAGACACCACACGGTGGCACACGCACCCTGAACAGCTGTTCAGCCAACAACGATGTGACAACACTCGCCACGTTGCTAGTTTCTCAAATTAACAATCAACTCTGTCACGACGTTCCACCTGTATAACGTGCAGGATCCCTATCCATCGACTGGCAGCTTGCACACGACTCACAGCGACTCAACAGAGCTCTCATGCCAATGTCTACAACATAACGTAGTCAGTCAACAGCGGAGAGTGAACATTAACCGACAAATGTAACTAGCAACTGATTTTTTATGTGGATTGCATGCAGTACTGGAAGTACATATCTGAAACACAACTCACGTATTTGTGGAAATAACACCTTCAAACAACTTAATTTCCCAAGACGTGATATCACTGTGCTTCGGAATACACACTCACGCGCACATTAACCTGCATGCGACCATAAAGTACGTATCCAAAACATAAACTCACGCACTAGTGGAAATAACGTCATCAAACAAACTCGAGTCTCAAGACGTAAAATCACAGTGATCTGGAAAACGCACTCACTAGTGGGGATCGCTTCATCAAACAATCCCTGTTTCTCAAGACGTGATGACTAAGGCTCACACAAAAAGTACTCAAGCGCGTATTAACCGACTTCGCATTGAGTCCAGCAAGCTCTAAACAAGGTGGTCGAATTTGCCTGATGCACCCTACTCATGGCAGTTCACAACTACACGCGCACTTCTGCGAGCACAAACGCCCTTTGTCTCATTGCACTAAATTCGCAAGTGCACTATTTTACTTTCAACAACCCACTGAAATCCAGTCACCCCGACATACATACATACACTCCTGGAAATTGAAATAAGAACACCGTGAATTCATTGTCCCAGGAAGGGGAAACTTTATTGACACATTCCTGGGGTCAGATACATCACATGATCACACTGACAGAACCACAGGCACATAGACACAGGCAACAGAGCATGCACAATGTCGGCACTAGTACAGTGTATATCCACCTTTCGCAGCAATGCAGGCTGCTATTCTCCCATGGAGACGATCGTAGAGATGCTGGATGTAGTCCTGTGGAACGGCTTGCCATGCCATTTCCACCTGGCACCTCAGTTGGACCAGCGTTCGTGCTGGACGTGCAGACCGCGTGAGACGACGCTTCATCCAGTCCCAAACATGCTCAATGGGGGACAGATCCGGAGATCTTGCTGGCCAGGGTAGTTGACTTACACCTTCTAGAGCACGTTGGGTGGCACGGGATACATGCGGACGTGCATTGTCCTGTTGGAACAGCAAGTTCCCTTGCCGGTCTAGGAATGGTAGAACGATGGGTTCGATGACGGTTTGGATGTACCGTGCACTATTCAGTGTCCCCTCGACGATCACCAGTGGTGTACGGCCAGTGTAGGAGATCGCTCCCCACACCATGATGCCGGGTGCTGGCCCTGTGTGCCTCGGTCGTATGCAGTCCTGATTGTGGCGCTCACCTGCACGGCGCCAAACACGCATACGACCATCATTGGCACCAAGGCAGAAGCGACTCTCATCGCTGAAGACGACACGTCTCCATTCGTCCCTCCATTCACGCCTGTCGCGACACCACTGGAGGCGGGCTGCACGATGTTGGGGCGTGAGCGGAAGACGGCCTAACGGTGTGCGGGACCGTAGCCCAGCTTCATGGAGACGGTTGCGAATGGTCCTCGCCGATACCCCAGGAGCAACAGTGTCCCTAATTTGCTGGGAAGTGGCGGTGCGGTCCCCTACGGCACTGCGTAGGATCCTACGGTCTTGGCGTGCATCCGTGCGTCGCTGCGGTCCGGTCCCAGGTCGACGGGCACGTGCACCTTCCGCCGACCACTGGCGACAACATCGATGTACTGTGGAGACCTCACGCCCCACGTGTTGAGCAATTCGGCGATACGTCCACCCGGCCTCCCGCATGCCCACTATACGCCCTCGCTCAAAGTCCGTCAACTGCACATACGGTTCACGTCCACGCTGTCGCGGCATGCTACCAGTGTTAAAGATTGCGATGGAGCTCCGTATGCCACGGCAAACTGGCTGACACTGACGGCGGCGGTGCACAAATGCTGCGCAGCTAGCGCCATTCGACGGCCAACACCGCGGTTCCTGGTGTGTCCGCTGTGCCGTGCGTGTGATCATTGCTTGTACAGCCCTCTCGCAGTGTCCGGAGCAAGTATGGTGGGTCTGACACACCGGTGTCAATGTGTTCTTTTTTCCATTTCCAGGAGTGTATAAGCCACTTACGTCATCAACAGTTAGTCGCAAAGTGCACTGCTCCCCAGTATGGCAGGTGATATCAGTTCACCGCTGCTTCTAGACGGTGGGACAAAAGGAACTGCCCGATCCGACACATTCCGCCTCCCGTGCTAGGAAAACCGCGGCCTGGGCTCGCCACAACTGTAAACAGCGCCGCGCCCTAAGGGAGACGGGATTTCAAATCGCCACGAATGAAGAGCAGCCGGTTCAGAATTGAGTTACGTCAGTATCCGCTACTACTTGCCAATACTAATTCATTGGCTAGCCTTCGCCTAGCTCAAACCTCTCAGCTTGCTAGCACTATAGCCTTTGGCGACACGTAGCAAGGTGATTACTTTTGGAACACACACCTCCTCAACTGACGTCACTGATGCTTGCCTGTGCTGTGCCACTCGACTTGGAGGTAGCCGATTCGAATCCCGGTGCTGGATTTTCACTACCAATATTTGATCGGTAAGGGGGGAGAAAAGGTGACGTAAAGTTTCATAATCACCAGTCTTCGCATCAATGTACTATGTTAAATTTGGAACCTCTCGGCATTGAGGGCATGTGAGTATTGATGGTGATCCGCCAATCGAATGCGGTTCTTAAACTCCTCACCCTTCTTGGTGCTGTATGAGAGGAATAGGCCAAGTGGCGGCACTGGTTTTCTGTCATCATCACTTAATAGAAACAGATCACCACACTCGACAGATGCACTTTTTAGGTTCAGGGTTTGGAGAAAAATGTGCAAACAGCGAGAGAAAGTTATTGTTGAACATAAAGTCAGATGCTAATAAAGCGTCGTTTAGGTTGTGGTGTTGTGTTTGAAACATGAATGGTACCTGTGCAATGTCCTCAATACGTTGCAAGTGTCAGGTGTGGTCAGAACATTGTTCTATCTACGTGCTGTAAGGCGGCCGTGTTTTGCTTTCTTTCTTGATCAATCAACGTAATTAATTTGGTCGATTAGATTAACATATTTATGTAAGTTGAGATAGAAATTTAGGTTATCACTTTATTAATCGTTCTGGTTGCTACTGAACAGCCTCACAGTAACAAATGTAGTACTGTAAGCTTTAGAGAAGTAATTTTTTGCGCTGGCTAGGACAGAGAGACTGAAGAAGCGATAACATTTGGACAGGGCAGGGGCAAGCTGGGAGGTGTTTGCTCAGCGGCCAAAGGGCAGAATTTTTATAGGCCGCTGCAAAGCTGCAGTGGCCCAGCAAACGCCGCCCCGTTTGTCACGGGAGCAGGCGATAGTTGAAAGGAGGCAGTAACTTGCCAGCTAACAATAATCGCCTGCAATTTTTTTTTCAACCCTTCGGAATGCATCTCCTGTCGCCACACAGGTGCTCAGGAGTCACGCTTAACAATTCTTCACATACAGAAGGCATCACACTTTCCCGCAGCTGTTTCCCAGAGGCCCTATGATTAGCTAAGGAGGACATAACTTTAAATTGTTTGAGAAGCTTCTAGAACATTTTTTTCGATCTACCCAGGGTTAGACAGCAGTTTCATGTCTAGAAAGAGTGGGAGGAAATCAGGTTGTAACTAAGGGTTTCACTGGGTTGAGTCGAGAGTCCCCATTAGTGAACCGAGGTTTGCAAATATTAAGAAGGTAACGGAGACTCTCTGGTGGTTGTCGACCCGACACACATCGCTGAAGAGCGTATTGTTTGTTGAGATATTGCTGGCAAAGCGTACAGTGAACACCCTTAAATTTAACCTGAGAAAATGTGGATTGTGCTACTTGAAGCAGACTCATTTTGTTTCTCACACCAACCGCAGCCTTCAGCAGATCGACACGGCAAACGTCCTCACCACTCACAAAGCACGTCCCCCCCCCCCCCCCTTCACCCCTCATGAGCCTAGGACCTTGCCGTTGGTTGGGAGGCTTGCGTACCTCAGCGATACAGATAGCCGTGCCGTAGGTGCAACCACAATGGAGGGGTATCTGTAGAGATTCCAGACGAACGTGGTTCATGAAGACGGGCAGAAGCCTTTTCAGTAGTTGCAGAAGCAACAGTCTGGATGACTGACTGATCTGGCTTGTAACATCAACGAAAACGGACTTGCTGTGCTGGTGCTGCTAACGGCTGAAAGCAAGGGGAAACTACAGCCGTAATCTTTCCCAAGGGCATTCAGCTCTACTGTATGGTTAAATGATGATCGCATCCACTTGGGTAAAACATTGCGGAGGCAAAATAGTCCCACGTCCGGATCTCCGGACGGGACTGCTCAGTAGGATGTGTAAGTAGGCTGTTTACGTTTTCTTATTGGCAACGTTACGTAGCGCTCTGTATGAAAATCACTGGCTGTGCTGTGCGCAGTCTGTGGCTAGTTTGCATTGTTGTCTGCCATTGTAGTGTTGGGCAGCGGCAGCTGGATGTTAACCGCGCGTAGCGTTGCGCAGTTGGAGGTGAGCCGCCAGCAGTGGTGGATGTGGGGAGAGAGATGGCGGAGTTTTGAAATTTGTAAGACTGGATGTCATGACCTGCTATGTATGTTATGCCCGGGTTCCCGGGTTCGATTCCCGGCGGGGTCAGGGATTTTCTCTGCCTCGTGATGGCTGGGCGTTGTGTGATGTCCTTAGGTTAGTTAGGTTTAAGTAGTTCTAAGTTCTAGGGGACTGATGACCATAGATGTTAAGTCCCATAGTGCTCAGAGCCCATATGTATGTTATGAGTTTTCAACACTATTAAGGTAAATACATTGTTTGTTCTCTATTAAAATCTTTCATTTGCTAACTATGCCTGTCAGTAGTTAGTGCCTTCCGTAGTTTGAATCTTTTATTTAGCTGGCAGTAGTGGCGCTCGCTGTATTGCAGTAGTTCGAGGAACGAAGATTTTTGTGAGGTAAGTGATTTGTGAAAGGTATAGGTTAATGTTAGTCAGGGCCATTCTTTTGTAGGGATTATTGAGAGATTGCGTTGCGCTAAAAATATTGTGTCAGTTTAAGCACAGTCATGTATAATTGTTCAAAAGGGGACGTTTCAGATGTCGTTATCAGGAGAAACAAAACTGGCATTCGGCTGATCGGAGCGTGGAATGTCAGATCTCTTAATCGGGCAGGTAGGCTAGAAAATTTAAAAAGGGAAATGGCTAGGTTTTAGTTAGATGTAGCGGGAATTAGTGAAGTTTGGTGGCAGGAGGAACAGGACTTCTGGTTCAGGTGAATAAAGGGTTATAAATACAAAATCAAATAATAAATAAAATAAAAAAATAGGCACACGGATAAGCTACTACGAACAGCACAGAGAGCTAATTATTGTACCCAAGATAGACACGAAGCCCACACCCACCACAGCAGTACAGTTCATATGCCAACTAGCTCCGCAGATAAGGAGGAGATTGAGGAAATGTTTGATGAGTTACGCCGGCCGCGGTGGTCTAGCGGTTCTAGCGCTGCAGTCCGGAACCGCGGGACTGCTACGGTCGCAGGTTCGAATCCTGCCTCGGGCATGGGTGTGTGTGATGTCCTTAGGTTCGTTAGGTTTAAGTAGTTCTAAGTTCTAGGGGACTTATGACCTAAGATGTTGAGTCCCATAGTGCTCAGAGCCATTTGAACCATTTTTTTGTTTGATGAGTTGAAAGAAATTATTCATATAACTAAGGGAGACAAAAATTTAATAGCTATGGGAGACTGGAATTCGATAGTAGGAAAAGGAAGAGATGGAAAAGTTGTAGGTGAATATCGACTGGGGAAAGGAATGAAGACGGCCGATGTGGCCGAGCGGTTCTAGGCGCTTCAGTCCGGAACCTCGCTGCTGCTACGGTCACAGGTTCGAATCCTGCCTCGGGCATGGATGTGTGTGATGTCCTTAGGTTAGTTAGATTTAAGTAGTTCTGAGCCTAGGGGACTGATGACCTCAGATGTTAAGTCCCATTGCGGTTGCATGTATGAAGTCCCAGTATTCAGTGGCGAAACTTTCGTCATGCCACGAAAAGTACAACTTGGTTGTACTTTTTTACCCCACTTTCCTTCCTCCACTGCTCCCTGGTGAATGCATTTCGAAACACGTGCATTCTTCGCAGTTATCTTGGAGTATTTGCTGCTGCATTTAATTCGATTTCAGTTTGTTTTCTTTTTATATCTGAAAAAAGTCAAAATAGTGATCGGCAGTTACACTTTCGCAGTTTCTGGAACTACAAGAACAGGAATCTATATTTAATTTTCTATAGCAGTAAGTGTGTGTGTGTGTGCGCACAATATTTAAAAAGTAATGATGTAGGCCTACCCTAAAGCCTCGAAAAATTTTTTTAATGAATAAATGAATATGTAGTGAAAAGAGGCTGTCGTATAAGCTTTGTGATTTGTGAGACCAAGCACTGTATAAAATGTGGATTATATTCGGGAAATAGCCTCCGAGTGAGACGTGGCAACTGTTATAGTAAAAATCGGTTATATGGAATGCATACATCAACGAATGTAACAAGATTATAAAATTTTGGACGAGTGGCGTGTCTGCAGATGACATTTAGTAGACGCCAGTTGTAGGTTAGTTTGCCACAGCAGACAGAATTTTCGTCTTTGAGTGTTATTTCTTTTATAAATCTTTTTGTGACCTCTGATTTATGCCTGCGTGGAATCTATTTTTGGATCTATGTTTCTAACATTTGGGTTTAGTCTTCCATTAAACTCTTGTCACAACTGCTATACCATCAACTTTACTATAACATTAATACATGCCTGCATTATTTCAGTTGACGCCATGCTAGAAGCTGTGCAAGTTCGTAGAATTTGTGGCGTCCCGTGTGAACGGTAGCTCACGGTGACACTACAGAAAACCACAAGCTGTGGCGTCACATTAGTTGCGTGTGTGAACCCTGCCTACATCAAGTCATATTTGCTCAACGTCTTTAGATCTGTTTCCGTTCTTCCTTTCTTAACGTCTACGTACACGGACTGTACCGTAAGTAATGACGAAAACTGACTCGGGCAAATTACACGAACATAGAAGCAACAATGCCCCAATTGGTCCGCAAATGACATAGCTACGAATTTGTGGTTACGAGCCGCCACTGCCTAGTCCTAGTTTTATTCAAATAAAAGAAAAATTCGGGTAAGTCGTCAACTGACTGGGTAAAACGTCACCCACGGCCTACAAGAATTACATCTTCGGTACGCTACATGTGGCAGTTTTCTGCACACTCGTGCCTGTTAAAGGAGGTGTTCCACATGTCGTTTTGTTTAGATGAAATACTGCACTCGTCTCAGCAGCGATTTACGAATTTTTTCAAACATCCCAGGACCATATCGTAAAACTTGACAAGACTACGATTCCCTGCCCTAGTTCTTCAAACGTATCAAGAACGGTTACAACGAGAAGACCGCACACGTTAATTACGTGAAAGCAACAATAACTGGCGAAGCGGTATACCCGCGTCACTGCAATATATCGCTTCTACAACGACGGCGAAACGCTGGAAAGGAAACTAGGCTGCCAAACTCAATTACACAGCCTCAGCAAATCCAAATTTTAAGACCCAGGCACCTCCTAAATTAACATAATTAACACAGCGATGACGTCTGCATCCGGCCGTATTACAAGAGAAAAGTACTGATCTGGTGCTCGAAGACATCTGGCGGGGAGGTCGTCTAAACCCAACCATCAAGGTACTGCGTGAGGACTAGGAGGGGGGGTGAGGGGGGGGGGGGGGTCCCGCCACAGCAGAGAAGAAAAACGCTATCGCTCCGACTCAGGTAACACCATCGGCTCACACAGTTAAAGACATCCTGTTAACAAACAACCAAGGCTAGTATCGACTCAGGAAAAGCAAACAACAGCCACAAATCAAGGAACCAACTGGTGGTGAAATAGATCAGCCAAGAAGTCGTAATGATAGCAACAGACCTGTAGGTATCAATATGAAAATCACAGTTAAGACCTCAAAATCCAAAACTTGACTGAAGTTGACGAAATGAAGTTGAAGTTTGCCGGTTCCAAAGGGAGCCCAGCATTCAGCAGAGCGGAACTGGCTTCAACTCTCTCATCGGTGTTCCACGTTCCTGAACTGGCTGGCCAGGCTCGAAGTCAGCCACGGATTCAAATCGGCGCACAAATATGCCCAGCATCCACTCGTCGACTTCGTGCCGAAGACGCTTGCGCAAGTGCTCCGTTAGGCGCCGGGCGGACCTCTCACACCGTACTCCTCGCTCCGTTACCACTCCCCAACTTGCCACGCCACAGCATGCCCCGTCCTCGTCGATAACCTCTGGTAAAGGTCTTAGCAACCCGCCCGGTTGGCCGTGCGGTCTAACGCACGGCTTTCCGGACTGGGAAGGAGCGCCTGGTCCCCGGCACGAATCCGCCCGGCGGATTTGTGTTTAGGTCCGGTGAACTGGCCAGTCTGTGGACGGTTTTTAGGCGTTTTACATCTGTCTCGGCGAATGCGGGCTGGTTCCCCTTATTCCGCCTCAGATATACTATGTCGGCGATTGCTGCGCAAACCAGTTCTCCACGTACGCATACACCACCATTACTCTACCACGCAAACATATGGGTTACACTCGTCTGGTGTGAGACGTTCCCTGGGGGGGTCCACCGGGGGCCGAACCGCACAATAACCCTGGATTCGGTGTGGGACGGCGGAGGGGTGAAGTGGGCTGCGGTAGTCGTCGTGGGGTTGTGGACCACTGCGGCTGCGGCGGGGACGGAGCCTCTCCGTCGTTTCTAGGTCCTCGGTTAACGTACAATACAATACATACAAAGGTCTTAGCGGTCTCAAAGCAGAGAGATGTCATACGACTGATCGAGCTAGTGGCGCCAGGAATTGGAAAGGCGACGCTAGCAGCCCAGCCGCGGCTCATAATTTGTGGGTAATCGTACGTTATGTTTACTCCCATTTCCGTAGCAGTTTTTTTTTTAAATGTAGCTTTTTCTCGTACTGTTCATATAACGTTCAGCACAACCTAAACGCTTTATTAGCATCTGACTCATATAACTCTGGAAAATCACCAGTACACACAGTTAACTCTTCCTCGTCTAACGCCGTTTTCGTAATCAAACTTCTGCTTCGCACTTCAAAAAAACTACGATTTGAATGACGTGTACTGTCACGACAATTGCTACGCCGTACTAGCGACAATGGAACTACGCGACGCCGCACGGCGTGAAATAGTTGGCCAATTGGTCAGCTTTGCTTCGCAGTGCCGCCGCGTAGAGCGTTCTGTCTCACGCGATTTCGTATACAACAATATTCGGTGGTGTAGAGACGCGTCGCTCGGCTGCAGTGCAGTTCAGCTCAGTGCGGTCTTACCTTTAAATGTTTCAACTAAGAACGTGTGACCAAATTAGAAGAGCACCTAAGTCCCTCTGACTACATCTTCGATGAGGAACCTCCCTGATCTGCTGATTCGTCAAAATGTTAGGAGCCTCGTTGGTCTGGTGATTCGTGAAAAACATGAAGGTTTACGTGAAATTTGAGCCCAATTAGGTGCGGCCTCAATCAAAAGGTTTAGAAAATTACATATCTTTGTACTAATAAGGACAGTGTTTCACTCTAAAGTCAGTGTCGGCTCGTAACCATACTATCGCAGTTCTCTTGGCTACACTTGGTGGACTCTCGTTTACTGGAAAGTGTTGTCTTTTGTGAGCCGTAGAGTAGTTGTAGTGTATGCAGGGCCGCCCCCTGCATAGTTCGACCACCACACTTCCATTTAGCTAGTCAGGTACGACTCCTGCCTCATCTACGAGATTGTTAGTAACTAGACGAGGCAAGTCATTGAATACAGTCGAGCCGCCAGCAACTGCCACAGCGTCCGGGGCCGCCAACTTCGCCACTACATGAGATGTGATTCGCGGCAGGCCGGAGTGGCCGAGCGGTTCTAGGCGCTAAAGTCTGGAACCGCGCGACACCTACGGTCGCAGGTTCGAATCCTGCCTCGGGAATGGATGTGTATGATGTCCTTAAGTTAAGTTTAAGTAGTTCTAAGTTCTAAGGGACTGATGACCTCAGAAGTTAAGTCCCATAGTGGTCAGAGCCATTTGAACCATTTTGTGAATCGCGGCAAGCAGCGCTGCGATGGACGGGCGCTCTTTTACGTCCACGCCGTATCCTTCCGCAGGCGGATACGTGGGTCCTCGTTCCATCCAGAGGCCACCAAAGCTCCGAAATCGTTTACCCAAGCTGTGTCTCCTCCTGCACTCGACATCCACGCTTCCTCCACAACTCGGTGTCACTGTACAAGGCGCTGCCCCGCCCTTGAGTACGCCGCCGTCGTCAGGGGAAAGTCAGTCGAAGATCATCCAATCTCTGCAGAATCGTGCTCCCCACCTGGCTGTGCACTTACCAAGAGACTTTCCATCTAGACCACTCCAGGCTATCGCGGAAGTCTCACGCCTCCACGACCGTTTCTTATCGTTTGACCGTAACTTTTATTCGAAGACACGGCAGTTCAGGAGCATGAAGATGCGGGCGCTGGGCCGAAAGATTCAGCGCAGCGTCACAGCAAGATGGCCACATCTCCTCGTTAAGTAAGCAGCCTCTATAGACGAAACCAAACTGCTGGAAGAAAAAGAAGACAATCAGAATCAGCAATCCGAAGGGCCAAGACACTCCATTAAGTTCCAGCAGCGAAAGGGAGAGGCCTCGCCGCAAAGGACCATACCGAACTCCCTTTCATGCCCCCGATAGACAGTTTTCAGTATCTAGTTGTGAAGATGCTCTCCCTCAGAAGTGCACTTTGTTTAGTTACTATAATAAACAGCTATGTTGTAAAAGCGTGTTTCATCACACCTCAGTTCGAGAATAGAACAACAGGTACTATCGCTTCCTGTCTCTGTGGGTTTATTGTCTTTGACCAGCTGTTGGCTATTTGGCACGGCAGCATCACACCAGGGGGTAGCGAAGTGCGACTCATTTGTATAAAGGCGTAGGCATGCGCTCAGTAGGAAGGGGTGTTCGCTTGTCTTAGACGGCGGAAGTTAGTTGCAGTGCGGCGAGGCAGTGCGGCTTTTGGTGGACCGCGATGAGCTTTGTGGTTCCGCGTTAAAGCCGACGAATTGCTTCGTCGAGGGGGTTCGCTTGTTGTGCTTTGCGCACGTGTTTACCTCCGGTGTGGCTGCTGCCCCTTGGTAGGAGCCCTTGCTTGCTGCTTCTCCTCAAGGGAGACCGCAGTTCCGAAGCCGAGACACCAATTAGTCAGCACTAAGGACTGAATTGTGACCGATTGGCCTTGCGCTGTCTCTGCACAGATTTGTGTGCTTTATTTGTAAAGCATCTGACTTAGCCTTATCTTGTGCTAGGGAGCGTTCTGACCCCTGTATTGTACCGTCAGGTTTCGCCATCCTGGTTAACAGTAAATTGCGCTGTGAGTCATACCTGGCGTGGGCATTCTGAACATGCTGTATTCAAATAATGTCAAAGAGTGATTTCTTGCTTAACCATATTCTGTGTTATTACGCTAGCGGGTTTATTTGTGAACTGATTAACTTCTGTCAAATCAGTATTTATGGGCTTGTGCCTGAGTACGAGCTAACAAGTCCTTGAGTTATGATCTGTTTTCGATCAGTGTAAACGTATTCCAGTTTGCCAGAAGAACCACTTACATTTATTTAGACTGGCGTTTAACTTGAGGCGTTACTTAATTAGCTTGGTACGATTCTGTTGCCCACTTCAGATACCGGCAGGACTGTTTGTAATTTTCAAAGCTCTGAATGGTGTTTTAGCCCTTGTTGTGAGGTTAGACTTAGTTGTATATAATATGTTTATTATGTATTGCTCTTGTTTTAATGGGTTTTGCTGTGTTGCAGGTAGGTTTGCTATGTTGTATATTAGAATAATTGAAACTAAAGGCGGGTAAGCAGAGACCTTGGCTTTTCAAACTTTTTGCCTGTTGATGGATGGTTGTCGCAGCATTAAAACCTGTTCTTCACTTTTTGTAACCTAACTTGCCTAAGAGATTGACCTTTAGTACGAGTCATTGTAAGTGGTGTAATTTATTTTGAAGTTCTGAAGGTAATTATTTTACTACATGTTTTTTTGATTCAGTTATGTTTATATTCAGTGCTCTAAAATTTGTGTATTCCTGATGTCAATGTTCGGATAATAAGTTGCCGTCTCTTTATCTAAGAATAGATGATGAATGCAGCTAGCCGCTATCTCGGTGTAAAGTCTTGTCTGTATAGACGTGTATCTGTTACCTTTAAGATCCCTTCACCTTCACACATAAATCTATACAGTAAAGTAAGGCCCTCCCAGTTCTTGGCTGATCCGTGACAAGACAGGCGAAAAATTAGACTAATGGAGGATTATTAGTATTATCTCTATTTTCATTCGCTCTCTCTCTTTCTCTCCTTTATCTATGTACAGTTTTTAATATAATATTTCATTACGTGAAATCAGCCAAATAGAATCTTTGATGGAGTCCTTCGTCTTGATAATCAGCGGCTGGCTTGCTGTTATTACTGTTAAACACTGCAGTCAGTCGGGAGAATCAATCGTTTGGACAATTTGTTCCTTTTACGAAAGATTGCGAATTCCAGACGTGTACGAAGCCTTTTTGGACGATTTAACACAGAATCAGTGATTGCAGGCTCTCTTCGACACAGCTGAAACTTCCCCACTAATTACAGGGCCAACGTGATCATCAAATGATTCAGAAAAAACTCATTCGTCCATTCACTCCAGAACAAAAAAGTCACAAACCTTACTTATGGAGGAAATTGTGTATTAAATCCATCTCCATTACATGTCCAGATCTCCGGTGATTCCACGTCTTAATTATTTTCCTTTTACAGTCTCTTGCTCTTCAAACAAACCGCTAGTGGCACAAATGTTAATTGGCTCGCTTTAGCGAGAAGAAAAGCAGAATATATATCTCTCAGAAACACGTCAATCCCTCAACAGATACTCCAGAAGCTGTCCTAGTTACCACTCTAACAACCATGCAGAATGCATATATGCATCTCTGTTATTTCAAAGAATAAACGCACTAGAAAATACTTTGGCGTCGACGAGCTGTCGCATGCAGCACCAGTAAAGAATAGGTCTGCTTCTTGGATTTAAAAAAAAATAACAAATAAAAAAAAGACTTCCCGGGATGTGTTGGACTACTTTTACATCAAATATCATGGATTACGCAGGACACGTAAAATTGCCCAGTTAGTTAGTTAGTTACATGTTCCATAAATCATTTGAACGATTTTCTTTATCGTATTGATGTGGAACGAGTCAGTTTACAGGATATGTGTACAAGCTTAATGTTAATATTAATCAACACTTTATAATTCTTAGTCCTAGTCATGCAACTATGCTCATTTTTGTAACTTTTAGTTTGTGTTGTAGGTATGGACATCACTGTTCTTCCCAAATTGTGATGATCATTTATGACGAATTTTATTAGCGAATGTATGTATTGTGACGGAGCAGCTAAAATGCCCAGCTCCTTGAAGAGGAACCTACATCATGTCCGTGAGTGAACACCTTTATTATATTAGTGTTCGCACTTGTGCCGTCAATATTTTCTTTGTAAGTGATGAATTACCCCAAATAATTATTCCGTGAGGCACTATTGAGCGGAAATGTGCAAAATATGTCAGGTTGATACAATTATTTCCAAGATTACAAATTAAACGAAAAGTAAAAGTAGCTGAACTTAATTGTCTGAGAAGCTAAATACTATACATCTTCCATTTCAAATTTTCATCAATATATAGTCCGCCTCCGATAGCTGAGTGGTCAGCGCGACACTCTGTCAATCCTACGGGTCCTGGTTCGATTCCCAGCTGGATTGGAGATTTTCTTCGCTCAGGGACTGGGTGTTGTGTTGTCCTAATCATCATCATTTCATCCCCAGCGACGCTCAAGTCACCGAAGTGACGTCAAATCGGAAGACTTGCAACCGGCGAACGGTCTACCCGACGGGAGGCCCTAGTCACACGACATTTACATTTTATCAATATATACACAGAAAATTTGGAGCGTTCTACCCTATTTACTGACTCCTGCCCACGTGCTACGTAAATTGTTGGTGTGACTCTATTTTTTGTAAGGAACTGAATGTAGTGCGTTTTTTTCAAAATTTGAGAGTACCTTTTCGGATTAACACTTACTAATTCTTCGGAAAATATCATTTACCAACTCTTCAGTTGGTTTCGCACTGAGAGATTTATTATAATACTAGTATCGTTTGCTCTTGAAACTAAAGAATAATCGGACTGGTCTGACCGCTCCGCCTGTTGCGTTCTGTTTGCGCAGCGCACGTTGATCATCTGAATGTATGACGAGTTTTGCACCGTGTTCTCCTACATTCATTCCATGATCAAACAAGTCCAGGCTACGTGACAGCCTGATTTGGAACCACGGCAGCAGTTTTCACAGAGGTTCTTTCATCAGTTTGCTTCCATCCCCAATTTTCCAGACCTCGTGCTATTTACTGATAGTGAACTTTCACAATGGAGGGTATTTTTTATTCCCGTTTTTTATTCCTGCTGAAATCCACAGACTATCACTACCAGAAGCTACTAGGTGGGTAGGAATTCTTGAAGATCACCTTGTCTTATCGCACAGTTTGGACGGTGCATGTTATATAAACCTTCTGGAGTATGCCTTGCCAGAGGTTCTGGAGGTCGTTCCCTTCTAATTGCGTGCTAGTTTGTGGTTCCAGCACAATGGTGCTGCAGCGCAGCGTGGAGGAGTGTGGAATCTTTCAAGAATCAGACCAAATAGTATTCACCGTAGCACATTATATAATGAAGTTGGTGGTCCTCACACTGAACATCCATACATATAATAAAAATGTATGTAAGTACGCGCGCGTACACCCGCGCGCGCGTGTGTGTATGTTTGTTTGTGTGTGTGTGTGTGTGTGTGTGTGTGTGTGTGTGTGTGTGTGTGTGTGTGTTTGTGTCTGCGTGTGTTCAAGATCTCCTCCTAAACCACTGCACCGATTTCAACCAAACTTGGTTTACAGGTCCTTACTGACAGCCAACAGTAGCTGTAGGGATAATATGTCTCTACCTAACATACTTCAGGGGGTATGAAGTTGTAAACAATGAGATGCATGAAAAACTGCCGCATCATGAATGACCTTTAAATTTATTACTTCCTTGCTAGTAACTCTATTTGTAACATATTTCGCAGACAGCACCCACATATGCCGCTGAATGTACCTACACAAATGTATCGCTGTATGACGAATACTTCAAGAAATATGAACGTCATAAACATTGAAATGCATGAAAAAATTCCACACCGTGCATGAAGTTTTAATAAATTTATTCTTTACCACTAAGACACTGGTGCTACAGTCAACTTAAGGAAATCTCTGTAAACTGGCAGCACTGTTGACAGCTTTCAACTGCGAGGCGCAAATAGCTATAGGCGGAAACAATAGCCGTCTATAGAGCTAACAGATGCGTTGACGTAGAGACGTTTACAAAATTGCTTAGTAGACACGCCAAACAGCTCTTCCAGCGTACAGAAATACTATGTTTCTTAATTTCGGTACTGCACTTGAATTTTTGCGCATTATACTAATTCCTTTGTAAGACTCATAATTTCAAAGATGTTTTAAGAATACATGGAAATTTCACTTATTTGATATCACACTACAAACACAGTTCATTTTTTTGTTTTCGTTCCTACTAGAAAATTGACAAAATGAATACCTGGGCAATGGCAGGTTTGTCAGTCAGTTTACTCTAAAATAGTGAAGGCACAGATGCGATTTACAGCATTTGATGGTACTCTAGTACACACTTCAAAAAAAGTTTTGCTTCACCCCGATTTCCAGAACTCGTGAAGATAGACGTTGACTGTGGATATTGTGTCACAGACACAGTCCCTTTGACTGTTCAGAGATATCACTAAAACCTCCCAAAGGTGCAAACAACCATGGATGAGCACCGCCTATTAGACGGAGGGGGTACGAATTGTCTGTAGTTCAACCATGACTAGACGGTCAATACCGCGGTTCGATCTCGTCAGCATTCTTACTTTGTGCCAGGAAGGGTTCTCAACAAGGGAGGTGTCCAGGCGTCTCGGTGTGAACCAAAGCGATGTTGTTGGGACAAGGAGAAGATACAAAGGGATAGGAACTGACGGTGACATGCTTTGCTCACGCCGCCCAAGGGCTACTACTGCAGTACCTACGGATTATGGCTCGGACGAATCCTGGCTGCAACGCCACCATGTTGAATAATACTTTTCGTGCAGCCACAGGACGTCGTGTTACGACTCAAACTGTGCGCAATAGGCTGCATGATGCGCAAGTTCACTCCCGACGTCCATGGCGAGGTCCATCTTTGCAACCACGACACCATGCAGCGCGCTACAGATGGGCCCAACAACATGCCGAATGGACCGCTCAGGGTTGGCATCACGTTCTCTTCACCGACGAGATTCGCATATGCCTTCAGCCAGACAATCGTCGTAGACGTGTTTGGAGGCAACCGGTCAGGCTGAACGCCTTAGACACACTGTCCAGCGAGTGATGTTTTAGGGTGGCATTATGTGGGGCCGACGTACGCCGCTGGTGGTCATGAAAGGCGCCGTAACGGCTGTACGATACTTGAACGCCATCCTCCGACCGATAGTGCAACCATATCGGCTGCATATTGGCGAGGCATTCGTCTTCATGGACGACAATACGCGCCCTGATCGTGCACATCTTGTGAATAACTTCCTTCAGGATAACGACATCGCTCGACTAGAGTGGCTGGCATGTTCACCAGACATGGACCCTAGACATGGATCGTATCGAACATGCTTGGGATAGATTGAAAAGGGCTGTATATGGACTACGGACCCACCAACCACACTGGGGGATCTACGCCGAATCGCCGTTGAGGAGTGGGACAGTCTGGACCAACAATACCTTGATGAACTTGTGGATAGTATGTCGCGACGAATACAGGCAAGCATCAATGCAAGAGGACGTACTACTGGGTATTGGAGGTATCGGTGTGTTCAGCAATCTGGACAACCACCTCTGAAGGTCTCGCTGTATGGTGCTACAAAATGTAATGTGTTGTTTTCAGCCGGCCGGGGTAGCCGAGCGGTTCTAGGTCCTACAGTCTGCAACCGCGCGACCGCTACGGTCGCAGGTTCGAATCCTGCCTCGGGAATGGATGTGTGTGATGTTAGGTTTAAGTAGTTCTAAGTTCTAGGGGACTGATGACCTCAGAAGTTAAGTCCCATAGTGCTCAGAGCCATTTGAACCATTTGTAGTTTTCATGAGCAATAACAATGGCGGAAATGATGTTTATGTTGACCTCTATTCCAATTTTCTGTACAGGCTCCGGAACGCTCGGAATCGAGGTGATGTAAAATTTTTTTTTGATGTGCGTATTTCTCAGTTAAGCTGATTGTGCGGTAATTCTCTCAGTTTTCGGCTCTTCCAATCTTCAGAACTGTTGGATGATGTTTTTGCCGCAAGTGAGATGGTACATCGTCAGACTCATAAATTCTACACACGAACCTAACAGTCGTTTTGTTGCCACTTCCCCCAATGATTTTAGAAATTCCGATGGAATGTTATCTATCTCTACTGCCTTATTTGATTTTAATCTATCCGAAGCTTTTTTAAAATTCTGATTGAAACACGGGACCCCGTACCTCTTCTGTATCTTCAGTTTCTTATTCTATCACGTCATCAGACAAGGCCTCCCCCACATTGAGGCCTTCAATTTCTCTTTTCACCTATCCACTCTCTTCTCTGCATTTAACAATGGAAGTCCCATTTCACTCTTAATGTTACCAGTTACCACCCCTGCTTTTAATTTCACCGGACATTGTTTTGATTTCCTTATATGCTAAGTGCGTCCTTCAAACAATCAACTCTTTTTCGATTTTTTCACGTTTTCTCATACAGCCATCGCGCCTTCGCTTCCCTGCACTTCCTATTTATCTCTTTACTATGTGACTTGTGTTTCTATATTTCCGAATTTCTCTGCACTTCTGTACTTACCTCTGTCGTTGTTCAACAGAATTATTTCTTCAGTTACCCATAGTTTCTTTGCAATTACCTTCCTTGCACCTATATTTTTCTTTCCAATAGTAAGAGTGGGAGACCAAACTCGAAGCGCTCGGAGTAAACGGGGTGTAATACAGGGACGTTTTCTTTCTCCCTACTGTTCAATCTGTATATCGGAGAAGCAACGACGGAAATAAAAGAAAGCTTCAAGAATGGAATTAGAATACAAGATGAAAAGATATCACTGCTATCATCAGCGAAAGTGAAGAAGAATTACAGCATCTGTTGAATAGAGTGAACACGGTAATGAGTAGAGGATATGGATCGAGAGTAAATCGAGACGAAAGTAATGAGAAGTAGCAGAAATGAGATCAGCACACGAAGAGAAGAAACTGTTTCCTAGGCTGCAAAGTAACTCTTCAAGAACGGAGCAACGAAGACGTAAAACGCAGACTAGCGCTGGCAAAAAGGTCCTTCCTGACCAAGAGAAGTGTACCAGCATTAAACGTAGACCTTTAACTGAGGAAGAAGTTTCTGAGAATGTACGTTTGAAGCACAGCACTGTATGATAGTGAAACACGGACTGTGGGAAAACCGGAACAGAAGAGAATCGAAGCTACAGAAGAATGTGGAAATTAGATCGACTGATAAAGTAAGGATGTTTCATACCCTGGTGTTCGACTGCTAAAAGAATTGGAGGTGTGGTTCTTATCGATTTCCTTATAATATGGCACAGTTCTCTGCCGTTATCAGTTCCTTACTTCTTCCTCTGCGAATAGTGTATCATTTAGCACAACAAAGTGACACTGAAGCGAGACAGAAAATTGCATTTAAACTAGGTCTGTATCCATTGTATTTGTTGTTGTAGCTGTATTAGGTCTGTGAACGAGATAACTGTGTATGTGATACAGATATGAGGTTGTCGACATTAGGCCATACCTCATCATTGTGAAGGAATGCACTGTGTTTTGAAAACAAAGAGGAGTATGGATATGAGTCAGGATTTCACATTCAAGGGACGGCAAAATTCCTCGATGTAATGACCGAAATAATATCGGCAATCAAGATCGACTGGTTTCTTTCTTCGCCATCAAGTTTCGGTGTATCCAAGTAAAACATAATAAAAGTTATGGCAACTGTGAGTAATGAGACGGTTTAGAAATGCTGATAACAAGGAAACTGTCTCACCTCTCTCACCTTCTGAATGCTTGGGAACCAAACATCCAAATCAAGTTTAGTGAGTTTTACATCAAACTGGTTTCCTTTTACTAAGATAAAAATAGATTTTTTTCAGGAAGATAAAACGGTTATAAACGGTTCTCCGCAAAATTTGCGAGGAAGGGAATATAGGGAATATGGTGACATGAAGAAGGAACAGGATGATAGGACATTTGTTAAGAGATCATGGTATAACTTCCCAGGTACTAGAGGGAGCTATGTTGTTGTTGTGGTCTTCAGTCCTGAGACTGGTTTGATGCAGCTCTCCATGCTACTCTATCCTGTGCAAGCTTCTTCATCTCCCAGTGCCTGCTGCAGCCTCCATCCTTCTGAATCTGCTTAGTGTATTCATCTCTTAGTCTCCCTCCACGATTTTTACCCTCCATGCTGCCATCCAGTACTAAATTGGTGATCCCTTGATGCCTCAGAACATGTCCTACCAACCGATCCCTTCTTCTAGTCAAGTTGTGGCACAAACCCCTCTTCTCCCCAATTCTATTCAATACCTCCTCATTAGTTATGTGTTCTACCCATCTAATCTTCAGCATTCTTCTGTAGCACCACATTTCGAAAGTTTCTATTCTCTTCTTGTCTAAACTATTTATCGTCCATTTTTCACTTCCATACATGGCTACACTCCATACAAATACTTTCAGAAACGGCTTCCTGACACATAAATCTATACTCGATGTTAACAGATTTCTCTTCTTCAGAAACGCTTTCCTTGCCATTGCCAGTCTACATTTTATATCCTCTCTACTTCGACCATCATCATTTACTTTGCTCCCCAAATAGCAAAACTCCTTTACTACTTTAAGTGTCTCATTTCCTAATCAAATTCCCTCAGCATCACCCCACTTAATTCGACTACATTCCATTATCCTCGTTTTGCTTTTGTTGATGTTCATCTTACATCCTCCCTTCAAGACACTGTCCATTCCGTTCAACTGCTCTTCCAAGTCCTTTGCTGTCTCTGACAGAATTACAATGTCATCGGCGAACCTCAAAGTTTATTTCTTCTCCATGGATTTTAATACCTACTCCGAACTTTTCTTTTGTTTCCTTTAGTGCTTGCTCAATATACAGATTGAATAGCATCGGGGAGAGGCTACAACCCTGTCTCACTCCCTTACCAACCACTGCTTCCCTTTCATGTCCCTTGACTCTTATAATTGCCGTATGGTTTCTGTACAAATTGTAAATAGTCTTTCGCTCTCTGTATTTTACCTCTGCCACCTTCAGAATTTGAAAGAGAGTATTCCAGTCAACATTGTCAAAAGCTTTCTCTAAGTCTACAAATGCTAGAAACGTAGGTTTGCTTTTCTTAATCTAGCTTCTAAGATAAGTCGTAGGGTCAGTATTGCCTCACGTGTTCCAGCAATTCTACGGAATCCAAACTGATCTTCCGCGACATCGGCTTCTAACAGTTTTTCCATTCGTCTGTAAAGAATTCGCGTTAGTATTTTGCAGCTGTGACTTATTAAACTGATAGTTCGGTAATTTTCAGATCTGTCAACACCTGCTGGCCTTGGGACTGGAATTATTATATTCTTCTTGAAGAGGGAGCTATAGATGGTAAAAAATGCAGAGGAAGCCGCAGATTGGAATACATCCAGGAAGTAATTGAGGACGTAGATTGCAAGTACGACTCTGAGATGATAAGGTTGGTACCAGACAGAAGACAGATGACCCAAGAAAATTATAAAAGTCCTTTATTCCGTCGGTTTAGGTGATGGAGAGAGAAAGCCCGTACTGGAAGACAGAATTCAGTATTATTTGTGGTCATCATGCTTTCGTAATTGTCCTACATCGCTGGCGAATGATAGCTGAAATGAGCGCTTTGAGCGCGAGAGGGATCGATAGACGGAAGCGAGGGTTTGTGACTCAGGTGCGAGGAGGCTGAGCTGTCTTCAGGACGGGTCGCCTGAGGGGAGAGCGGGCTGCGCTAACTGGGCCAGGCCTGACCACCCCAAGCCGCAGACAGTGGTCGCCGTCTCCGTCTGTGCACACACAGACAGCCCCCCCCCCCCCCCATCCCACCCCGTCCCATTGGACAGCCGGTGGCCACACCGCAGGGGGAGCTCTCAGACCATCCGTCTGCTACAGAGAGGCTCGGCATCCGACGGGAAGGCCTGTTCTGCCTGCCCCTCAGCTGTCCCAGGCGTTCGCTAATGACGGCTGGCGGCGCATCACTTCCTAACACAATCACTCCAACAATTAACCCTTGTTAACTGTTTACATTCCAGAACTGCCTGTGTTCCATCACATTCCAACCAAAGCACGACATAGTGGCTATATTTTCTTTTCTCCCCTATTCTGTTCAGTACATCTTAGAAGAAAGATTAAGGAAAGGCAAACCTACGTTTCTAGCATTTGTAGACTTAGAGAAAGCTTTTGACAATGTTGACTGGAAAACTCTCTTTCAAACGCTAAAGGTGGCAGGGGTAAAATACAAGGAGCGAAGGGCTATTTATAATTTGTACAGACACCAGATGGCAGTAATAAGAGTCGAGGGGCATGAAAGGGAAGCAGTGGTTGGGAAGGGAGTGAGACGGGGTTGTAGCCTCTCCCCGATGTTATTCAATCTGTATGTTGAGCAAGCAGTAAAGGAAACAAAAGAAAAATTCGGAGTAGGTATTAAAATCCATGGAGAAGAAATAAACTTTGAGGTTCGCCGATGACATTGTAATTCTGTCAGAGACAGCAAAGGACTTGGAAGAGCAGTTGAATGGAATGGACAGTGTCTTGAAAGGAGGATATAAGAGGAACATCAACAAAACCAAATCGAGTATAATGGAATGTAATCGAATTAAGTCGGGTGATGCTGAGGGAATTAGATTAGGAAATGAGACACTTAAAGTAGCTAAGGAGTTTTGCTATTTGGGGAGCAAAATAACTGATGATTACATTCGCTGGGAGTAGCATCTTGGACAGTGACCGCAAGTGTACCGTGTTCAAAGATGTGGAGGTAAGCACGCCCATGTTACATTATGCGTACCCACACCATAACACCTGGTCCGCCAAAACGATCATGTTCAACAATGTTCCTGGATGTATTACGTGTTCCCACCTCTCGCCATGTGAAGGTACGTCCAACAGCGTCGAACATGATCGTTTCGGTGGTTCAGGTGTTACTTTGCGGGTAGCCCTAATGTAACATGGGAGTACTGACCTCCAAATATCTGCAAACAGTACACACAATGGTCAATATTATTGTGATAACGTATTCCTTCTCCGTGTCCAGGGTTCTATTCGATCCTGACTTCATTTTTATGAATGACAGCGCGCGACTGCACCGCAGGTGGAGGAACTCTCGGAACCAGAGTGTAATCGGCGATTGGGCTGCCCTGCCCGTTTCCCTGACTTAATCCCATCGAGTGCTTGTGGGATGCGTTGAGGAGACGTAATTAAGCACGTCCACATACACCAATACCTACCCAGTTGGTGGAGAAATGGAATGACCTACTAGAAAAATTCCTTGCCTAGTTTTTGGACAGCATGGATCACGTAGAATTACCATCCGTGGTGATCACACTCTCTATTAAGATCTATGTACCGCGTTCTGTAATGTGCAGGGAGTCGCGTATTTCTTTGCCTCCTTATGTACCATACCAGTTCTTTCCATATATGATCCAAGTTTCGTCGGGTTGTGTTACTTGGCTGTGACACATCATGGAAAAGCTTCCTTCATCCTTAAGCTTTGTACGCCAGTATGTATGTAAATGATTATTGTGTCAACACGACATCAGTGATACGTAGTACTGACGCTATCTACATCCCGTATATAAGGAACAATTACGCAGAAAGTTACATATTCTGAAAATGCAAGCGAATGTTAATTGACTAATAGAAGATCGTGTTATGCCTGTTGTAACAAGGTGATTGGTCTACCACCAACTATCGGAATTCGAAAATAGCAAGATTGTGGACTTGTTGAGATTGCAGTTTATCGATCTGCGATACTGGTTTTCTATGTGGTCAGGATCCCAAGAATATCAAGCGAATATGGAATCGAAGGGCTCTCTAGGACCATACTCAACGCGCTGCAGAAAATAAGCTGTGCCAGGCGACTAGCGCCTGAGACGAATGACTTGTTATTTGCTGAGCCGTGCAGGATTGTACTGCCACATAAACGTGAATCCGGGAGTGGACTGTTTTGCTGGAAGACAAGTCTTCACACAGAGAGTCCGGAGACGTCTGGACCATCACGTTTAGCGATCATCAAGGAGGCATACCTTGACATGTCAGCAGAGAGAGGCACATCGACAGTAATGTGCTCAATGACAATGGACACATTTTGACGTAGTGCATCACCATGGACGGACCCGTCTGTGTGAATGCTCCGTGAAGAACGAATGTTGTCAGATTGCTAATATCAAAATCACATGGGTGTATTTGTATGGGGAGTCGCTGCACAACACAATCAACGTCACCTCTTGACAATAGGCATTATATTTCTGAGAAGTTAAGGACGGTGGCTGTGCTTAGAAGTCTCCGTGACGTTATCTTTCAACAAGTTAACGCAAGCCCACATGTTTCTTTCGATACAGACGGTATTTGCCTACTGCCCTGGCCAGCATGATCTATAGATCTCCGCCCATTGAAGACCTGCTTTTGGATTACTGAGAGACTGGCACACCACCACTGGCTGGACACTAAGATTGGCTGAAGACTAAGGACGCTTCTGGATATCACGGGATATCTAGCAGGATACTAAAGTATTGTGCACATTTTAGCCCAATACTTATACTTGTCATTTTTCCTTTAGGAAAAAAGCTTCTGAACGATTAAAGTACTAAATAGTAAAACCGCTTCATAAAAAAAGGAGAAACGGGTAATTCTGTGCCATTCTATTTCATCGGTGGTTGCAAAAGATGTCGAAAACGCTGTGTATATAAGGGTAATTGATTTCAGTTCACATAATTTGCTGTCAAACGCACAGTCTGGTTTCAAAAGAGGCGTGTGGTTGGAGCATGGTTAAGTGTTCGGTGCCTAATGGGTCAGCGCTGGGACTACTGCTGTTTCTTATTTGTGTATGATGAGCCTTCTTATATGATAAGTGATTCTGAATTATTTCTGTTTGCTGATGACACTAGCTTGATAGTGAAGGATGCTGAGTGCAACGTAGCCAATGTATCAAATACCGCAGATCAAGACATAAGCTCATGGCCCATAGAAAATAAATTGATGCTAAATCAGAATAAGACTCAGTTTTTACAGTTTCTGAGACACAGCTTACACAGAATGGGCATATGATTAGCGAGTCTGATCAATACGAATTTCTTGGTGTTCAAATAGATAGTAAACTGTCACTGGAAAGCCCATCTACATTTACATCTAGATGATCTATCTAAAATTCACAATTAAGTGCCTGGCAGAGGGTTCACCGAACCTACGTCAACTTACTTCTCCACCGTTCCACTCTCGAACAGCGCGAGAGAAAAATGAACATTTAAATCTTTCCGTACAAGCTCTGATTTCTCTTATTTTATTACGATGATCATTACTCCTATGTAGATGGGTGCCGACAAGTTATTGCTTCATTCGGAGGGGAAATTTAGTGATTGAAATTTAATAAGGTCCACCCGCAGATTGCTACACCAATTCGCATATCATATCCATGGAATTCTCTCCCCTATTTCGCTATAACAGAAAAAGAGCTGACCTTCGTCGAACTTTTTCAATTTCCTCTGCCAGTCCTACCTGATGTGGACCCTATACTGCGCAGCAGTACTACAGAAAAGGACGGACAAGCGTAGTGTAGGCAATCTCTTCACTAGAATTGTTGCATTTTCTAAGTATTCTGCCAATAAATCGCAGTCTTTGATTCGCTTTCTCCACAACTTTATCTATGGGATACTTTCAGTTTAAGTTATTCCTAGCTGTAATTCCAAGGTATTTAGCTGAATTGACAGCCTTTAGATTTGTGTGATTTATCACCTAACAGAAATTTAGTGGTTTTCTTTTAGTACTCACGTGGATGACTTCACACTTTTCATTATTTAGAGTTAATAGCCACTTTTCGTAACTTTCAGGTATCTTGCCTAAATAATTTTGCAATTGGCTGATGACTTTAAAGACGGTAAGTGACAGCAACATCTGCAAACAGTCTAAGAAATTCATTGGGAAAAGCCAGGTATTAGTTCTGTTTTACTCGATGACTTTCCGTCAATTACTACGAACTGTGACCTTTCTGACAAGAAATCACGAATCCAGTCACACTACTGCGACAATATTCCGTAGGCACGCAATCTGATTAGATGTCGGTTGTGAGGAATGGAGTCAAAAGCTTTGTGGAAGTCTAAAAGTATGGAATCAATTTGTCGTCCCCTGGCGATAGCATTCAATACTTCGTGAGAATAAAGAGCTGGTTGTGTGACTTTTCTGAAGCCGTGTTGGCTGTTTTCCAATAAATCGTTTTCTTCTAGGTAATTCATAATGTTCGAACAAGTATATGTTGCAAAAACCTACTGCAAATAGACGTTAGTGATATGGTTCTGTAATTCAACGGATTACTCTTATTTTCTTTCTTGGTTATTGGTGTGGCTTGTGCAACTTCCCAGTTTTTAGGTACGGATATTTCGACGAGTGAGCGGTGGTATATGATTGCTAACTACGGGACTACTGCATCAGCATACTCTGAAAAGAAACTATCTGGTGCACTTTATGAACTGGATGTCTTGCCTTTATTAAGTGATTTAAGCTGCTTCGATACACCGAAGATATCTACTTCTTAGTTACTTACGTTGGCAGTTGTTCGTGATTCGAATTCTGGAATATTTACTTTGTCTTCTATGGTGAAGGAATTTCGGATAACCGTGTTTAATAATTCTGCATTAATGGAACTGTTGTCTGTAACATTACCATTACCATTGCGCAGTGAAGTTACTGATTGCGTCTTGCCATTTGCGTACTTTACATACGACCATAATCTCCTTGTGTTTTCTGCCAAATTGTGACACAAACTTTCGTTGTGGGAACTGTTAAAAGCACCTCTCACTGAAGGTGGCACTAAATTTCGAGCTTCTGTAAAAATTCTCCAGTCTTCGAGATTTTGCTTCCTTTCAAATTTGGCATGCCTTTTTCACTGCTTCTGCAACACTGGTCTATCCTGTTTTGTATACCACGGGGGATCAGTACCATCTCTTATTAAATTATTTTTTTTTATATCTCTCAACTGACATCGACACTATTTCTCTGAATTTAAATGATATCTGGTCTACGCTTACATTGCCATAATGGAAGGAGTGGAGGAGACTTTTAGGAGGGTGTCAATCAAGTTTTTATCTACTTTTTTCAGTAGATGTATTTTTGTTTATTTTTGGTGGATGTGGATGTCACGACATTCAGTCTAGCTAAAACAACCTTGTGGTTACTAATTCCTGTATCCGTCATAACGCTCCCTATTTGCTCAGATTATATGTTGCTAAGTGGTTGAATATGCTTTCGCAACCACTTACCACTTATACTTCAAGTGGGCTCCTGAGCTAACCTATTTGAAATGATACTCAAGTTTTCTTTGAAATTTTCAGCAGCTGCACCCTCTGAGTCGGGGAGGGGGAGGGGGGGGGGCAGTGAGAGAGTCAGTAAAACGGACTAATTGTTAATTTATTCTGGTTGTCAGACATAGCTTCTACCCATAGTAACCCATAGGAACTATCTCTCGTAAATTTCACAATAAAATACTTTTGAAAGCAATGAACACTCCACGACCAATTGTACTTAATCTATTCTTTCTTTCCTTTGTGTCCTTTGTAAAAATTTCGGCTGAACCTATTTCCGGCCTTAACCAGCTTCCCGTCCCTATAACGATTTTAGCTTCATTGCTTTCTATTAACTTTTGGAGCTCTGTATCTTTCCCAGCGCAGCTACTACAATTTACAACCACAATACCGATTGTTGCTAGGTCTACCCTCGTCTCATGTTGACCCTGCACCCTTTTAAACTGACGACATTTCTGCAGTTCCCTAAGACCCTCTAACCCAAAACACCGCCCAATCCCCTGCACACAACCTTGCTACCGTGTAGCTGATTCCTCTGTGTAGTGGACCCTCTGACCTAGTAAGCAGGACACGAAAACCCACCACCCTATGGCGCAAATCAAGGAGTCTGCAGCCTACCCTCTCGCAGAACCATCTGGGCCGGTGGTTCAGACCCTCCACACGTTTTGTGCCAAAGTTCCGCAGCTGGTCCTGTCGACGATGCTGCAGATGAGGAGCTCCTCTTCATCTCGCGAGGAACACTGGCAGTCTTAACCAGAAGGTAGCCGCCCAAAACCAGAGAGAATCTCTTTTGATCCAAAACAGCACACTTTGTTAGTCTCTATATGAGCCACCACCTGCATCTGGCTGCACCCTGTGCTCTTCATGGCATTCGGGAACACCCGTCCCACATATGAAATGACTCCACCCGGTATGCACACGAAGTGCTCGCGTGATTCATTCTCCTCCTTGCTCCTTGCGCGCGTGACGTTGGAGCACTCAACTACTAGTAATTCCACCGTCTGTGACCGCCCAGATCTTGCAGCCCGAGAGGCTTCCCCTGAAACAGGGCAAGCGAAGCATCTGGCTCAGGATAATTATTAGGCACAGTCAGCGCCTGAAACCTGTCTGATAGATGAAAAGGGGCGGACTCCTGGCCCTCTGACCGACCTCTCGAAAAGTAATTCGCAGCCTGCCAATGCTTGTGAGACTTCCCAATTGACCGAGTGCGAGGGTTCAGCCTCAGTGCGGGGAATATCCGGGGCGGCCAAAGTAGTGGACTGATCTGCTGACAAGTGTGACGTGCTGGACGTTCCTTGGATCCGCAAGTCCTTCCCCCACCATCGCCCCACCCCCACCCAACCACTCCTAGTGATGCCCATTGGCAATAGCCTCATGACGAATGATCGAAAGCAGCATCACCTGGAAACGTGAGTGAAGGATCACCAACTCCCCTAGCATCTGAACACAGTAATAACAGTTCCTATCCATACTATAGATGGCACAAATATATCTACATCTACATCCATACTCCGCAAGCCACCTGACGGTGTGTGGCGGAGGGTACCTCGAGTACCTCTATCGGTTCTCCCTTCTATTCCAGTCTCGTGTTGTTCGTGGAAAGAAGGATTGTCGGTATGCCTCTGTGTTGGCTCTAATCTCTCTGATTTTATCCTCATGGTCTCTTCGCGAGATATACGTAGGAGGGAGCAATATACTGCTTGACTCCTCGGTGAAGGTATGTTCTCGAAACTTCAACAAAAGCCCTTACCGAGCTACTGACCGTCTCTCCTGCAGAGTCTTCCACTGGAGTTTACCTATCATCCCCGTAACGCTTTCGCGATTACTAAATGATCCTGTAACGAAGCGTGCTGCTCTGCGTTGGATCTTCTCTATCTCTTCTATCAACCCTATCTGGTACGGATCCCACACTGCTGAGCAGTATTCAAGCAGTGGGCGAACAAGCGTACTGTATCCTACTTCCTTTGTTTTCGGATCGCATTTCCTTAGGATTCTTCCAATGAATCTCAGTCTGTTATCTGCTTTACCGACGATCAACTTTATATGATCATTCCATTTTAAATCACTCCTAATGTGTACTCCCAGATAATTTATGGAATTAACTGCTTCCAGTTGCTGACCTGGCACCCAGTGACTTTCATCTTTTCTCTGAACTGAAGATGTGGCTAATAGGGCGGCACCTTCAAACCAATGCAGATCTTCAAAACAACGTCAATGCTCATTTGAAATCATTGACGGCAACAGTTTTTGAAGTGGGTATTGAAAAGCTTGTCCACAAGTACGATAAATGTCTCAATCTTTTCAGTGATTATGTTGAAAAGTAATCATAAATATACAAAACTTCTGGTAATAAAATAATTGTTTTCTATGAACTTGTCTTTTATTTATAGCCTATCGGAGGTTGAAAGAAAAACGGTCCTCGTACATAAGCAGAGTGCAAGTTTGGCTTTTGGGGACTCTGCCGCGGCGCGTCAGCCTGAATGCGCTCCAAACGGAAGACCACGACCCTCTCTAATACTGTCCTCGTGGTAAACTGCATCTACCCTCATCGGCATCGGCCCCACTGCACACACATACCTGTAGGCGGCGCCTCAATCACACCGGCACACCACTGTCCTTCAATTGTCATTCCAACTTCCAGCTTATAATGAATTATTCTGCACTCATTTGCTTTTAATAAATGAGTACCACATTTCTCGACTCCGCCTCTGCCCAAATAGTCCTCTCCGGATAGCCACTATATGCTCTTATGTAGCCCTAACATAGCTAGTATGTAATCGGCATCCGTACCCCGAGCTACACCCTCCCGCTTCACCCTCGCACCCATTTCACAATTTGTATTTATTAAAAAATTAATAATAAAAAACTCCGCTATGCTGGTTCCTCATTGTGCAAGTGATGAAAAAGCCGAGGCTCGCCAGACCCAGGTGAAAGAATCCTGTGAGGCCTCCATGGTAGGGTTACTGTGAAGACTTCAGTAGTAGTGAATGTGGAAAGAATGGATCTCTGAGCAGCAGAACTAGCGGAAGAAGCAATATACTCGAAACAGTTATCAAAACGCAGAGCTGTGCCTGTTAAATACACAGACTCGTATGAAATGTGGAAGTTCTAAGAACACGGATGAAATTCACGTTAAGTTGCTTTTTATGAGGAGCTGTGTCAACTCACAAACGAAACGGTGTACGTCGATGCACTGCTGCAGTGACGAAAGTTATCGCCATGTTCAGGATCTCGTTCAAAAAATTAATTACAATAGTATCTACAGTAAGTGACTGCAAAAAGCGAGTACAATAAGAGAGGGTACAACCCGAAAGTTAATCTGCTTGTTTTCATGTACTTACGACATACGACATTATAGACTGGGCTAACTCTTCCCATTCACAAAGGGTGTTTTTGGCTTATAAATGGCAGTTCGAACAATATGTGGTACGACTTCGGGAACCTCTTTTCGATCCTCTTAAGGAGCCTGGGAATTCTGAGATTGACCTCTCGACATTTATTATCTTTAGTGTCATCTGTTGCTGACAATATGTGCTTATTCTGAAAAATTTAGCAGCTTTCACTCAGTTACTACTAGAAAAAACTCCAGTGTGCATTTGGATCGCAACTCCTTGACTCTTGTGCAGTAAGGCATGCAGTATTCTGCTGCATTCATTTCAATACCCACAAGAAGTAAAAAATCTTAGTAATTATCCTCGCACATTCAAACTGAAGAATTTTCTCATCGCTGACTACTGTTGTGTCAAAGAGTTCATGGAAAAAAGTTAAGTTAAATATATTCTTGATGACGGTAATATTTAATGGCATGCCCGCATCACGAGGTCGTGCGGTAGCGTTCTCGCTTCCCACGCCCGGGTTCCCGGGTTCGATTCCCGGCGGGGTCAGGGATTTTCTCTGCCTCGTGATGGCTGGCTGTTGTGTGCTGTCCTTAGGTTCGTTAGGTTTAAGTAGTTCTAAGTTCTAGGGGACTTATGACCACAGCAGTTGAGTCCCATAGTGCTCAGAGCCGTTTGAACCATTTAATGGCAGTTTGTCATCTGCACTGGATTCGTCTACATTTTATTTTCTTAATTTCTTGTGCTGACTCGTTCCATAATCTTGGGGTATTGCTCCTCAGTTTGGTCTTACGAATTAGAAGTGTAAAATAAATTTTTAAAAGATCTGGCATAGAGTTGAAGCAGTGTGGACTGACATACCCATATCTGTCATCCATTTAGAACAGCTGCCCAATTGGTACTATAGTCCTCGTTGTTACCAGGGGTGCCAGATCGGCTTACTAAATTTCGCATTGAATGTACCCCCAAATCACCTACAAATTTAAACGTGTATTCTTCCTATCATAAGGCAATTTTCGTCATCTCCTATCCTTTCTCGTGCTGCAACTTTAAAGGTCAATAGCATATTAATATGGTGGGTGTCCCAGAAGTTTTTTCCTGATGACAGAGATTGATAAGGCGTAAAATATGCCTGTGACATATTCAAGTTTTTGTGTATATATGTATTTACTGTTAATTTGTTTGTTGTTGGGCCCAGTGACGTAACAACAGCAGGTTCGGACACCATTTGCTGACAACATGTAATTACAGTAAGAGAAAGCCCCAATGGTCCTCTGGTATCACGAGAGACAGTCACCAAAATCAGTCGAGAGAAAATTCCATATAGTATTCCAAAGACAACCACCAGATATTAAAAGCTTCGGCATGTGGTATGCGAAGTTTAAGGAAACAGGGAGCGTCTGTGATCTCCCTAGAGCAGGCAGGCCTGGACTTAAGGCGCAGACAGTTCAGACAGTGAAAGACGCCTTCGAGAGAAGTCCCAAGAAGTCAGTCCGCAGAGCCTCACGTGAGTTACAGATTCGGGAGACATCAGTCCAAGGCATCCTATACAAACAACTTCTTTTCTGTGAGTACAAAGTCTAGATCGTGCAGTTCCTCCAACCAACGAATTACAGTGCCCGCTATGACTTTGATATTGTCGTGCTGGCTGATATTGAGGAAGACTATCTGAAAGGTGTCCTTTTTTTCAGATGAGGCCTCATTTCATTTGATCTGTGTGGTCAACCGGCACAGCGCTAGTATTTGAAGGTCCATAACCTCCCACTCTGAGTTTGAGACAGCCCTAAGCTGAACGTGTGGTGCACAATAAAATCATAGGAGCTGAAAGGAGAATCACAGCCAATAGCTGTCTTGATACGTTGCAGTTATTTGTTATGCCACAGATTCAGGACATTCTGGACTTAATTTTCCATCAAGATGATGCGCCACCACACTGGGGTTTGGATGTTTGTACCAATTTGGATATAACATTTCCGATAAGATGAATCTGGCATGGTGGTCACGTCAACTCTTTGATGTCCTTATTCTTTACCCTGTGTATTAGTACGTTTTGCAACACAAATATATATATTTCTATGAGTGTCCACACTTTTGCCCATGTGACACAGTTCTGTACACAAAATTCTTGTGCGCTCCTTTTGGAGATATTGTCTTTCCTTAATACTAGATGCAGCAGCTTCGTAATGATCATGGCTTTCCTTATTTTGTTCTGTACATCTTCAACCTCTTTTTCATCTGCTGTCGGTCTGACATCTACGCTAGCCCATTTACATGAAGCTATATTTTTAATTATTGTCTTCCACATTTGTGACCATACACTGCAAATTTCCAACGTTTATGTACATAGCCTACTTCTATTATTCCTCATTTGTGTGGCCGTAGTGTCCGTAGTTGGTTTATAGTTCATGAGGGTATTTCTTATCCGTTGTTGCAACTACAAAAATGCGTGATTTTTTTTCATCAGACGCGTTTCGCTTTATTGGGGTAAAGTATGATGATGCTTTACCTCAATAAAGCAAAACGCGTCTGGTGAAAAAATCACGCATTTTTGTAGTTGCAACGACGGATCAAAAATATTCTCATGAATTCTATTATTCCTCTATTAAATTTATAAACAAATTAATTAGTAATCCTTCAACTACAGCTATAGTCACTTGGACGTATTTCCTACTCACAGACTTGTTTTGAACAATGTGAGAGATTTAATTGGTTGGTTTGTGGGGTTGACGGGACCAGGGAGATTTAATTCTTAAGTTAAAATGGTTCAAATGGCTCTGAGCACTATGAGACTTAACTTCTGAGGTCATCAGTCCCCTAGAACCTAGAACTACTTAAACCTAGCTAACCTAAGGACATCACACACATCCATGCCCGAGGCAGGATTCGAACCTGCGACCATAGCGGTCGCGCGGTTCCAGACTGTAGCGCCTAGAACCGCTCGGCCACTCCGGCCGACTAATTCTAAGTATAGACTCTTCTGACACATGCGTAGGCTACCTGTTTTCACTCTGCTGTTATTATCCTCGTAAAACACTACCACTGCAATAATATAAACTGCAGAATATTTTGTCTTCCATTGTTTCACGTAAGTCTTAAACTGGCACACTACCATAACAGTCGAGTCACGCTGGAGATCAACAAATTAGATTGTGTGTTCACGTTGTAGGCGGAATGTTATTCCGCTTAGTCTAATGCTGACCAGTGAAAATTAGCAATGATAGTTTATAGATGGTCAAGGCAAATTTCATAATGGATGTTCTTACTAAAATTTGCTTGGTAAACTAGATAGATATTTTATAGTAAGAAAATTCTTGTTCATATATTTCAAAACATCAACAGATATGTGCTAGAGAAAATTACAGCCTAAATACACGTACAAACAATACATGCACTTACTACTTATTCCATTGTGTTACTGTTTATTTACAATGTCTAAAACTGGCCTCCGTGTTCACCGGACATGGTTCAAATGGCTCTGAGCACTATGGGACTCAACTGCTGAGGTCATTAGTCCCCTAGAACTTAGAACTAGTTAAACCTAACTAACCTAAGGACATCACAAACATCCATGCCCGAGGCAGGATTCGAACCTGCGACCGTAGCGGTCCTGCGGTTCCAGACTGCAGCGCCTTTAACCGCACGGCCACTTCGGCCGGCGTTCACCGGACATACCAGCATTGGATTTCTTCAAAAATGGTTCAAATGGCTCTGAGCACTATGGGACTCAACTGCTGTGGTCATAAGTCCCCTAGAACTTAGAACTACTTAAACCTAACTAACCTAAGGACAGCACACAACACCCAGCCATCACGAGGCAGAGAAAATCCCTGACCCCGCCGGGAATCGAACCCGGGAACCCGGGTGGATTTCTTCCTTTGGGGTTACGTCAAGGACCAAATTTACCAAACGCCAGTGTACGACATCGCAGCATTACAGTGCAGAATTACTAACGTAATAACATCCATACTTCACGAAATGTTGACCAACACACAGGTGGAATTCGAATGTCGCTTGGATATTCTTCGGGCAAGGAAACGAACGCAAGTCGAAATTTATTACACTACTGGCCATTAAAATTACTACACCTCGAAGATGACGTGCTACAGACGCGAAATTTAACCGACTGGAAGAAGATGCTATGATACGCAAATGATTAGCTTTTCAGAGAATTCACACAAGGTTGGCGCCGGTGGCGACACCTACAACATACTGACATGAGGAAAGTTTCCAATCGATTTCTCATACACAAACAGCTGTTGACCGGCGTTGCCTGGTGAAACGTTGTTGTGATGCCTCGTGTAAGGAGGAGAAATGCGAACCATCATGTTTCCGACTTTGATAAAGGTCGGATTGTAGCCTATCGCGATTGCGGTTTATCGTATAGCGACATTGCTGCTCGCGTTGGTCGAGATCCAATGACTGTTAGCAGAATATGGAATCGGTGAGTTCAGGAGGGTAATACGGAACGCTGTGTTGGATCCCAACGGCCTCGTATCACTAGCAGTCGAGATGACAGACATCTTATCCGCATGGCTGTAACGGATCGTGCAGCCACGTCTCGATCCGTGAATCAGCAGATGGGGACGTTTATAAGACAACAACCATCTGCACGAACAGTTCGACGACGTTCGCAGCAGCATGAACTATCAGCTCGGAGACCATGGCTGCGGTTACCCTTGACGCTGCATCACGGACAGGAGCGCCTGCAATGGTGTACTCAACGATGAACCTTGGTGCAAGAATGGCAAAACGTTATTTTTTCGGATGAATCCAGGTTCTGTTTACAGCGTCATGATGGTCACATCCGTGTTTGGTGACATCGCGGTGAACGCACATTGGAAGCGTGTATTCGTCATCGCCATACTGGCGTATCACCCGGCGTGATGGTATGGGGTGCCATTGGTTATACGACTCGGTCACCTCTTGTTCGCACTGACGGCACTTTGAACAGTGGCCGTTACGTTTCAGATGTGTTACGACCCGTGCCTCTACCCTTCATTCGATCCCTGCGAAACCCTGCATTTCAGCAGGATGATGCACAACCGCATGTTGCAGATCTTGTACGGGCCTTTCTGGGTACAGGAAATGTTCGACTGCTGCCCTGGCTAGCACATTCTCCAGATCTCTCACCAATTGAAAACGTCTGGTCAATGGTGGCCGAGCAACTGGCTCGTCACAATACGCCAGTCACTACACCTGATGAACTGTGGTATCGTGTTGAAGCTGCATGGGCAGCTGTACCTGTACACGCCATCCAAGCTCTGTTTGACTCATTGCCCAGACGTATCAAATGGCTCTGAGCACTATGCGACTTAACTTCTGAGGTCATCAGTCGCGCCGGCCGCAGTGGCCGTGCGGTTCTGGGCGCTACAGTCTGGAACCGAGCGACCGCTACGGTCGCAGGTTCGAATCCTGCCTCGGGCATGGATGTGTGCGATCTCCTTAGGTTAGTTAGGTTTAATTAGTTCTAAGTTCTAGGCGACTGATGACCTCAGAAGTTAAGTCGCATAGTGCTCACAGCCATTTGAACCATTTTCATCAGTCGCCTAGAACTTAGAACTAATTAAACCTAACTAACCTAAGGACATCACACACATCCATGCCCGAGGCAGGATTCGAACCTGCGACCGTAGCGGTCGCTCGGTTCCAGACTGTAGCGCCTAGAACCGCTCGGCCACTTCGGCCGGCCGAGGCGTATCAAGACCGTTATTACAGCCAGAGGTGGTTGTTCTAGGTACTGATTTCTCAGGATCTATGCACCCAAATTGCTTGAAAAATCACATGTCAATTCTAGTATAATATATTTGTCCAATGAATACCCGGTTATCCTCTGAATTTCTTCTTGGTGTAGCAGTTTTAATGGCCAGTAGTGTAATTGTGTATGTGAGCAAAAATACTTGAATATCTTAACTGCACGTCATGATAAAAGATATGTGTTTATGTGTCATATTTCCTGGCTTACGTATATTTGTAATGAGGGAAAGACTTCTGGGACATCCTGTAATATTCCGGCTCCCACTCTGACGCTCCAGGTAAAGAATCACCAACTGGCACACGGAAAGGTTCGATGGAATTGAAGCTTCTCAGCAGTAACAACCTAGGCTTCGTGCCATCGAGTGGACAGTAAACGCGTTAAGATTCCGGAGTCTAGTGCTCGGCCAACAATACCCTGCGAGGCTTGGTAATGAGTAACAGGGTGAAGTCGGCTGCTGCCGCAGCCCGGCTCCTCGCCACCAGTAAACACGAGCGTGGGCGAGTGAAGCGACAAGTGGCGGCAGCTGGCAGCGGCCAGTTTCCATATCGGGAGGCGCAGATGGCGCCGCGCTGCCCGTAAGGCGCGCCTGTGCGGAGGCGGCGTTGGCGGAGGAGGAGAAGGCGGCCTTACAGCTGCCGGCTGCCGGCCCGGCCAGGGTAATGAACTCGGCCTACCTGCGCTCAAGTGTCAGCCTGCGCGCGCACAAAGGAAATTAGAAAACGATGAGATTATTAGCCGCCGCCGGGGTCGACGCCCTGCGCTCTGGGGTCGTTAATGAGCTGGAAAGCGCTCATGGGATACACGCCTATTTTTTTACCAACGAGTTTACTGATGCCGCTTCGCTTTTCATCGCCTGCTGCTCCACCACGAACCCTCCACCTACCTATCCAAGATGCTATTCCAGTCGGGTGTAAAATGAATGTGCGCAACGGAAAATAATAAACGCTAAAATGACGATTTGGTCCTGATGACCACTCCCTGAAGCAGATTTTAGGATCTCTTAATGCTCTTTTTTACATATAAATTACAATCTGAACTTAAATGAATGAAGAAGGCAAGTAATACTACTTAATGATAAACGCTGTTGTTCAATATATATTTATTATAGATTAAAATCAATCCTTTAAGTACAATTGTCTATATTTCCTAACTAAATTGATTAATCAGTTGCCCAACACTACACCTTTTTATGACGCGCGGTCTAATATCGCTAACGCGAAATGACTGACATCATCTGCGTACCACACTAGAAGACACTGCTTTCAAAGATGATCTACGGTGGTGCGGAACCTCAGTGGAAATAAACTAACGTGATCACAGCTGACAGCTTTATAGCTCTAATAAGCCGAAACAATTTGCGATATCACCATATGTACTGCGTCTGGTGCGTCGAAGTGATGTTTCTCCTACTCGTCTGCGGTGATGGAAGAACTCCAGCCACAAATAAACTCTTGCAAACACTAGGACGGCAGAAGGTGTATTTAGCGAAATATACATAATTAAGACAAAAAAAGGGATACGACGAAGGAATTGTCCAAATGGGATCGAACTGAGTAGATGCGATGTACATGTACAGACAAACAAATAATTACAATTCAAGAAAAATTGGATCATTTATTTAAGAGAAACAGTTTCACAAATTGAGCAAGTCAATAACGCTTTGGAATACCTCTGGGGATTATGCAGTCATTGACTGACTTCTTGAATATTCCCCTGAGTGATATCGTGCCAAATTCTGTCCAACTGGTGCGTCAGATCGTCAAAATTCCGAGCTGGTTGGATGGCCCTGACCAAACGTTTTCGATCGCGGGGAGATCCGGCAATCTTGCTGGCCAAGGTAGAGTTTGGCAAGCACGAAGACAAGCAGTAGAAATTATCACCCTGTGCGGCTGGGCATTGTCCTGCTGAAATGTAAACCCAGGATGGCTTGCCATCAAGGGTAACTAAAGGGGACGTAGAATATAATTGATGTACCACTGTGCTGTGCATATGCTGCTAATGGCAACCGAATGGGTCCTGATATGACAAGAAATGCACCTCAGCCCATCACTCTTGGTTGTCCAGCCATATGGCGGGCGACAGTCAGGTTGGCATCCCACCACTGTCCGGGGCCTCTCCAGACACGTCTCTCCTGGTCTTCAGGCCTCAGTTCGAAGTGGAACTCAACACTGAAGACAATTCTATTACAGTCTATGAGATTCCTAGGCTTTCATTTCAGCAATATAATATCCGCTCACTCACGGCGGGATTTTCTACCGTTTGTCTTCGTGCTTGCCAGATCCTACCTTGGGCAGCAAGGTCGTCGGATCTCTTCGCAACTGAGATTGTTTGGAGCATTATGGGCAGGGCCGTCCACCCATCTCCGTATTTTGACGATCTAACGCGGTATTGGGACATAATTTGGCACTATATCCCTCCGGAGGACGTCCAAAAACTCTGTCCATCAACTCCAAGCTAAATAACTGCTTGAATAAGGGCCAGAGGTAAACAAACGCGTTATTCAAATGGTTCAAATGGCTCTAACACTATGGGACTTAACATCTGAGGTCATCAGTCCCCTAGACTTAGAACTACTTAAACCTAACTAACATAGGGACGTCACACACATCCATGCCCGAGGCAGGATTCGAATCTGCGAGCGTAGTAGCAGCGCGGTTCCGGACTGAAGCGCCTAAAACCGCTCGGCCACAGCGGTCGGCTCAAACGCGTAATTGACTTGCTCAGGTTTTGAAGCTCTTTCTCACCCAGTTTCTCTGAAATTGCAATCATTGGTTTCTCTGTACGTATACTTCACGTATACCGTTTTCCTTCCCATTTGGATTATTCCTTAGTGGTGCGTCATTTTCTTTTGTCTTAGAGTGTATTTCGAAAGTACATTACGTTAAATCTTTCCTGATACTAAGGATTAAAATAGTTGTTCAGTGTGAATTTTGGCATGCATTTACCTCCCCCTCTCTCCCTCCCCTCTTCCCCAAAAAGTGCTATAAATGATAAAAATAGTAAATTACCGTCTCTGGGATTGAACTTGCCCCATGATGCCCAATACCAATACGTAGAAGTATTGAGACACCTGCGTTTCTTAAAATGCAGAAATATTGAAAAATTTCAAACAGTCGAATAATGGCAATATAAGAGTCACCATTTCTCGAACCTGAGCTTCCAGGTGTGAATCCTAATGTAAGGGATCTGTCCTTAATTTTTTATACGAAAGTTGAAAAAATACTCCTGTTGAAGCATAAAAAAGGCGAACGTGTTCCTCTATAAAAGACTGACAGGAAAGTGGGCAACCAGCTGCCTCAATCCTCATTCCGCCTTCCTCACCAAAGGTTTTGGCATGTGAACATATTCGCGCTCTTTTAACACAGAACATTCTAAATCCTTTTACCCAGCCTCTCTCTGTAGTTAAGCCTACATACTCAGCATATCCGTCTCACTGCGACTCTCTATTATATGTCTCGCCCCTGCTGCCTTCTTTTTGGCCAATTTATTTACAACACAACCCACTGCCACAGTCTCCTCTCTCACTTGCACTGTCTCCTTCTGTCTTTCTTTTCCACTGCCACTCCCTCCACCATAACTCGGCACCTCAAAACTTTTGGGGGGTTCAAAATATTTTTTCGGTTCCACCCCGTACTTAAAATTTCGGTCCAATTTAAGTGTTAAAGTTTTCCAATAAGGGAGGGTGTAGACGCCCACCGCCGCCAAGCCTATGTATGGTCTCCACTCATCTGTATTTTTCATTTCCACTGTCTCCTCTCACTTTTGCTCCCACTGTTTCTACGTCCATCGAACTTTCTTTTTTACTGCCATTGTCTCTCTCTGACCATCAGTATCTCACCTATGCACAGTTCCAGTACGGTGGATGTTATAGGATAGCAACTCTTATTCAATTATGATGCAAAAAGATAGCCAGAGTTTCGTATACGAAAGATGTTTGTTCTGTAGGTGACCGGTTTCGGGTTAACACCCATTTCCGAACCATCCAAGGCTCGCACTGCTAACTTTTCAACCCTTGACTGATTCGAAAATGGATGACCTGTTTCGGATTGGTTCCCATTTTCGAAACAACCATGGCTTGCAAGTTTAACTTTGCAAGCCTTGGTTGATTCGAAAATGGGTATTAACCGGAAACCGGTCAACTACCTGATGTCTTGTGAAACGAACCCGATACCTCTGTCTCAGTGAATAATTTCGCTTGTGTAATCTAAGTTCTAGTAACAGCATTACCAAAAATTATAAAATAATTTGTGATTTTTCTGTAACTGCGATCTATAACGGGCGGTCAAATGAAAATAAGACAGATGGAAAAAAAGTAAGTAAACGGTTTCTTATTTGAAAAGTAGTCGCATAACTGTTCATCGGCTTATCATTTATCCCATTGTGAGGCAAGACGGCCCATAACTTCATTGAAAAATGCTTGCGGCTGCTTGCGGAACCGTGATTCTATCCAGGCTTGCACATCTTCTTCCAAAGCAAACAGATGACCAAGACTGTCTTTCTTTAGGACTCTAAAAATATATAAATGGTATGGGCAGATATCGAGACTGTATGGAGGATGTGTAAGAGCTTCCCAGCGAAACTTCTGGAGCGTAGTAGAAGTAACCGTGGCTGCAAATGGGTGGGCATTATCCTGCAAGAGAATATGCCATCCGTCAACACTCCTCGCCGTTTGAACTTGATGGAGCGCTTCAATTTCTGCAAAGTGTCTCATGTACCACAGTGCCTTAATTGTGGCGCCGTCTTTTAGAAAGCCAAAGAACAACAGACCGTGGATTTGCTTCGGAACGAATAGGTGCACGCCTGGGTACAATCATGGTTCAATAGGCAACCGCAAACATTGTTCTATGAGGGCACTGATCGTCTTGTCTCACAGAAGGGTAAATGTATTGACAATTATAGCGACTACCTTTCAAGTAATAGACAGTTCACTTACTTGTTTTCCATCTCTCTCGTTTTTATTTGACTGCCCCAAGTTGTATATTCAGTCTGCTTCAGTAAAAAAATGTTCAAATGTGTGTGAAATCTTATGGGACTTAACTACTAAGGTCATCAGTCCCTTAGCTTACACACTACTTAACCTAAATTATCCTAAGGACAAACACACACACCCATGCCCGAGGGAGGACTCGAACCTCCGCCGGGACCAGCCGCACAGTCTGCTTCAGTAATTTGGAAATTTGTGGTAAGGACTATGGGACCAAACTGCTGAGGTCATTGGTCCCTAGGCTTACGCACTACTTAATCTAACTTAACGTAACTGAAACTAACTTACGCTAAGTACAACACTCACACAACCATACCCGAGGGAGGATTCGAACCTCCGACGGGGGAAGCCGCGCGAACCGTGACAAGACGCCCTAGACAGCACGACTACCCCGCGAGACTCTGCTGCAGTATCAGTAGCAAGTTAGTGACCTAGTACAGAAGGAAACAGAGGAATCAGTAGTCCATTTCTTTCAGACTTTATTAAAGCAAATCTAGATTTAGGCTAGAGCCTAGTCATTATTAGTGCACTATTTCATGGTTTTTAATAAATGTCCTTGTACGTCAGCCCTGTGTTCTTCTGGCTTCAGTCACAGTTCATTCAAGACTACTGTACGCCGGTCACAAGTCTTGAATGAACTGTGACTGAAGCCCGAACAACAGTGGGTTGACGTACTAGGACATTTATTAAAAACCATGAAATAGTGCACTGATCATAGGTAGGCATTAGCAGGGATCTAGATTTGCTTTAATGAAGCCTGAAGGGAAAGGACGACTGGTTGCTGTGCTCCATCGTTCTGAAAGTTACACCACAGTCGTTGAATGCATTCCACATTCCTAATGGAAGGTATCTTGATGGGGAATAATTAGCTATTGAATTAAATGAAATCCATGCCGTGCATAGAATATGGTTTGGGAACAAACGAAAGATGGAAGCCTCAGATATGAGATTTGTGGTAAATATAAAATCAGGACTGCAGGCCATGTAACAGACGAAGTGAAGGAATACAGGTATCTTTGGTACAAAAGAGCACTTGATGACCCAAGAAGACATAAGTAGCAGAGTAGCAAGGGGAAGGACAGTTTTACTCGCCATAAGAAGTAAGATGGAACAGAGACCTTAATTTGAGAAAGGAATTACTGAGAAACACAGAATATTGTGAAATGAAACCTGGACTGCGTGAAAAATGGAAAAGAAGAGAATTGAAGCGTTTGATATGTGTTGTTCTCGTAGGATGCTATAAATTAAGTGGACTGATAAGAAATGAGGTTGTTCCGGCGTAACAACAAGCGACGGCACGAAGGTGAAGAACGCAAGAGAAGAGAAGGCCGAGACGAGTGGGGAGGACCCCACAGAGGTTCTCCGCAGAATCGACGAGAAAAGAAATGCATAGAAAATATTGACTAGAGGAAGTTGCGGGATGATAGGACACGTGTTAAGATGTCAGGGAATAACTTTCATGGTACTAGAGGGAAACATAGCGGCGAAATGTTGTAGGGGAAGACAGAAATAATAACATACATATGAAATAATCAAGAACACTGGATGAAAATGCTATTCTGAGACAAAGAGATTGGCACAGGAGGTGAAGTCGTGGTGGGCCGCGTCAAACCATTCAGACTACAATCAAAGACAGGAAGACTGCAGAGAAACAGGACACTGGCCATTACATCCTTACTCAGGGTGTTGAGGGTATAAGCACAAATATTTTTGTTGGTAACTGAAGACAATGTACCGAACAGCATTACATCAGTTTTCACTACATTTGCAGACTAATAATTAATGCTGTTAGGAGCAGTATGATTTTAGATCGGTTAGTACTTCCAAGTACATGCGGCGAAGGCAAGCCATTAATGGTTATTTTCCCCTGGGCAGCAGGTCGGGTACTGCAGTGTGGACGCAAAACTCTTAGTGTATGCTGACAGGCATACTGCAATTAGTAGCGCATTGACGACTGTGCAGAAAACATTACGTAATAAATTATGTGACGTGTTTGCGGGAAGACGGTTAGACGCAGAGAAA
The DNA here is from genome assembly GCF_023898315.1 of Schistocerca nitens. Lineage (NCBI taxonomy): Eukaryota > Metazoa > Arthropoda > Insecta > Orthoptera > Acrididae > Schistocerca > Schistocerca nitens. The sequence continues at coordinate 391,057,716 of NC_064617.1, forward strand.
AAAAACAACTAACACGTCTAAGTGGTACATACACTACTGGCCATTAAAACTGCTACACCAAGAAGAAATGCAGATGATAAGCGGGTATTCATTGGACAAATATGTTATACTAGAACTGAGATGTGATTACATTTTCACGCAATTTGGGTGCATAGATCCTGAGAAATCAGTGCCCAGAACAACCACCGCTGGCTGTAATAACGGTCTTGATACGTCTGGGCATTGAGTCAAACAGAGCTTGGATGGCGTGTACAGGTACAGCTGCCCATGCAACTTCAACACGATACCACAGTTCATCAAGAGTAGTGACTGGCGTATAGTGACGAGCCAGTTCAAAATGGCTCTGAGCACTATGGGATTTAACATCTGAGGTCATCAGTCCCCTAGAACTTAGAACTACGTAAACCTAACTAACCTAAGGATATCACACACATCCATGCCCGAGGCAGGATTCGAACCGCTCGGCCACACCGGCCGGCTGACGAGCCACTTACTCGGCCACCATTGACCAGACGTTTTCAATTGGTGAGAGATCTGGAGAGTGTCCTGGCCAGGGCAGCAGTCGAACATTTTCTGTATCCAGAAAGGCCCGTACAGGACCTGCAACATGCGGTCGTGCATTATCCTGCTGAATTGTAGGGTTTCGCAGGGATCGAATGAAGGGTAGGGCCACCGGTCGTAACACATCTGAGATGTAACGTTCACTGTTCAAAGAGCCGTCAATGCGAACAAGAGGTGACAGAGACGTGTAACCAATGGCACCCCATACCATCGTGCCGGGTGATACGCCAGTATGGCGATGACGAATACACGCTTCCAATGTGCGTTCACCGCGATGTCGCCAAACACGGATGCGACCATCATGATGCTGTAAACAGAACCTGGATTCATCCGAAAAAATGACGTTTTGCCATTCGTGCACCCAGGTTCGTCGTTGAGTACACCATCGCAGGCGCTCCTGTCTCTGATGCAGCGTCTAGGGTAACCGCAGCCATGGTCTCCGAGCTGATAGTCCATGCTGCTGCAAACGTCGTCGACCTGGTCGTGCAGATGGTTGTTGTCTTGCAAACGTCCCCATCTGATGATTCAGGGATCGAGACGTGGCTGCACGATCCGTTACAGCAATGCGGATAAGATGCCTGTCATCTCGACTGCTAGTGATACGTGGCCGTTGGGATCCAGCACGGCATTCCGTATTACCCTCCTGAACCCACCGATTCCATTTTCTGCTAACAGTCATTGGATCTCGACCAACGCGAGCAGCAAAGTCGCAATGCGATAAACCGCAATCGCGATAGGCTACAATCCGACCTTAATCAAAGTCGGAAACGTGATGGTACGCATTTCTCCTCCTTACACGAGGCACCACAACAACGTTTCACCAGGCAACGCCTGTCAACTGCTGTTTGTGTATGAGAAATCGGTTGGAAACTTTCCCTTTGTGAGCACGTTGTAGGTGTCGCGACCGGCCCCAACCTTGTCTGTATGCTCGTAAAAGCTTATCATTTGCATATTACAGCATCATCTTCCTGTCGGTTAAATTTCGCGTCTGCAGCACGTCACCTTCGTGGTGTAGCAATTTTAATGGCTAGTAGTGTATTAAGGTACTAATAACCACTCCTGCGCTTATAGTCCTAACACTCTGGATATACTCCGCAGGTCACTGTACAGTGAATAGAGACGGCTACAACGAACTAATGCTGTCGATTTTCAGTCCTATTCGGTTCTCATATTGAGGGTGGGTAAAACTGACTGTATGTGCCCTAATGTATCTTCATCTTATTTTCATGACCCTTACCCGAGATAATCTATGGTGGCAACACAACTCTCGCATAATCTTTTCAGAATACAGGTTCTCTAAAGGCGGCCCTTGGGGTTTTGCGAGAACTGCACCGTCTTACTTGCAAGGGTTCCCATTGTGTAATCCCGGGAGCGTTTCTGTTGACTTTTCGTGTGGGCGATACTGACCTATAACAATCCAAACAGAGCCTCCCTAAATGGTTTGGATATCTTTTGTGATACCTAGTCGATAGACCCAAAAATTCTTTCGCTGCAACAGTACCCTAGAACTTCTCGCACTAGTATAGATTTTCTTCACAGATGCATTCTCAGATAACTCTTCAGTAAGTCTAAGTTGTTAAATCGCCTTCCCTAATGCAAATTTTACCTGATCAGGTCATTTCATATCGCTTCTTCAGACAAACATCAATAACAGTTTTGCATGACCTCGCTTCCGAGAGTTCCGGAAACTGTACAGGAAATTGGAATAGAGATAAACATAAACATCATTTCCGTTCTTTCTATTGCTCATGAAAACCACACATTGCATGTTGTACCATCATACAGCGAGACCTGCAGAGGTTGTGGTCCAGATTGCTGTACACACCGGTACCTCTAATACCCAATAGCACGTCCTCGTACATTGATGCATACCTGTATTCGTCGTGGCATACTATCAAGGCACTGTTGGTCCAGATTGCCCCACTCGTCAACGGCGATTTGGCGTGGATCCCTCAGAGTGGTTGGTGGGTCACGTCGTCCATAAACAGCCGTTTTCAATCTATCCCAGGCATGTTCGATAGAGTTCATGTCTGGAGAACATGTTGGCCATTCTAGTCGAGCGATATCGTTATCCTGAAGGAAGTCATTCACAAGAAGTGCACGATGGGGGCGTGAACTGTCGTCCATGAAGACGAATGCCTCGCTAATATGCTGCCGATATGGTTGCACGATTGGTCGGAGGAATGCATTCACGTATCGTACAGCCGTCAAGGCACCTTCCATGACCACCAGCGGCGTACGTCAGCCCCACATAATGCCACCCCGAAACAGCGGGGAACCTCCACCTTGCTGCACACGCTGGACAGTGTATCTAAGGCGTTCAGTCTGGCCGGCCGGTGTGGCCGTGCGGTTCTAGGCGCTTCAGTCTGGAACCGCGTGACTGCTACGGTCTCAGGTCCGAATCCTGCCTCGGGCTTGGATGTGTGTGATGTCCTTAGGTTAGTTCGGTTTAGGTAGTTCTAAGTTCTAGGGGACTGATGACCACAGATGTTAAGTCCCATAGTGCTCAGAGCCATTTCGTTCAGTCTGACCAGGTTGCCTCCAAACACGTCTCCGACGATTGTCTGGTTGGAGGCATATGCGACACTCATCGGAGAAGAGAACGTGTGGCCAATCCTGAGCGGTCCATTCGGCACGTTATTGGGCCCATCTGCATGGTGTTGTGGTTGCGAAGATGGACCTCGCCATGGACATCGGGAGAGAAGTTGTGCATCAAGCAGCCTACTGCGAAAAGTTTGAGTCGTAACACGACGTCCTGTGGCTGCACGAAAAGCATTATTCAAGATGGTGGCGTTGCTCTCAGGGTTCGTCCTAACTACAGTAGTAGCCCTTGGACGGCCTGAGCGAGGCATGTCATGGACATTTCCTGTCTCTCTGTATCTTCTCCGTGTCCGAACAACATCGCTTTGGTTCACTCCGAGACGCATGGACACTTCCCTTGTTGGGGTCCCTTCCTAGCACAAAGTAACAATGCGGACGCGATCGAACCGTTGTGCTGAGCGGCTAGACATGGTTGAACTACAGACAACAAGAGTCGTGTATCTCCTTCCTGGTGGAATGACTGGAAATGATGGGATCTCGGACCACGTCCGTCCAATAGGCGCTGCTCATGCTTGTTTGTTACATCTTTGGGGGGGGGGGGGGTTTAGTGACATCTCTGAACAGCCAAAGGGACTGTGTCTGTCATACAGTATCCACAGTCTATCTTCAGGTGTTCTGGGAACTCGGGTGATGCAAAACTTTTTTTGATGTGTGTATTATCCCTAACTACTAACAGGATGTGATGTGCTCAATACACCCATCCTTGCATGGTGACCATCACAACACATTCTGCCGTCACTTTTGCTGTAAAGATCAGTATCGTGGGACCCTCAGGATGCAGATTTACTATGTTGTCCATACGTCTGGGTGTGATTACCCATTAATATAGTCCCATCTTGGATACGTAACACAAAACTGTTTGAAGGTTAGCGGTATAGGATAGAAGGGAAAAAGTGAAAAGAAAAACTGCACGACAGTGCAAGTGAATGGTGGGGCTGCTGGCGGATTATGCTGCCAGCTGCAAAGGTGCAAGGATTGTTAGTAGAGGGAAACCTGCAGTTGAGGTTGAGCAACGACGCTGTCTCGTGGGACAACTGCAGCGGGTTTGGTACTGTAACATGGCAGTCATTACCAGAGAGATCCAATGGATTACAAAATCAGCCACTTAGTCTAAATTATCGTGTGGGTTTTCTTTGTGACTTATGTGTTGTCAACTTCCCGGTCGGCTCTGATCTTGTTTGCAGTTATTTACTGCCTCTTAATATGTGTAGGCTAAATACTTACACGTTATTTCTGCGTCTCCTATTTTGTTTTGCCTTTCACAGTAACCTAACGTTTGGATATTTCTTTAGTGTTTAGGAGCAGTTTAACGTGCCGGGGTTTCGACCTACTTGACAAAGATGGTCTATTATTGTCGGAGCAGATCAGGCCACTGCGTGGTATCTGTCTGTGAGGCCTAAGACATGCCTGTTTAATGGCTGCTGCGATCTTTCATAGAACAGTTGTGCAATCAGTCATGGACTCTGGAAGCTCATCTATGTCTAGCGTCGGGAAGTCGCGCGGTAGGTCTATTGCCAGCCTTAGCACGCTGCTTTGCAGGCCCCATACCCCTCTTCGCATGTGGCATTCGACTGCATTTCCCTACAATATGGCCTCATATTCCAGCTAGGCGAATCAGCGCCAGATACAGCGTGATGCCGTAGTGTGAGGGTAGGGCGTATTCGGGATTTAGTATCAGGTGAAACTCCTGCAGTCTCCCAAAAGCTATGTTCCTGACTTCTTTTATATGTGGTCCCCAGGTTCCACGTGTCAGCGTGAGGCTGGGCTGCATACACTGACATGACAAAAGTCATGGAATAGCTGCATGAGCATACACGGATGGTGGTAGCATCGCGTGCACAAGTTGTAATACAGCAGTGTGTTGGTGGAGCTGTCACTTGTACTCAGGTGATTCATGTGAAACGGTTTCCGACGTGATTGCGGCCGCACGACGCCAATTAACAGACGCGGAACGCTAGTTGGAGCTAGACGTGTGGGACATTTCATTTCGGAAATCGTTAGAGAATTCAATATTCCTAGATCCACAGTGTCAAGAGTGTGCCGAGAATATCAGATTTTAGGAATTGCCATTCACCACGGACAACGCAGCGGCCGACGGCCTTCACTTAACGACCGAGGGCATCGGCATTTGCATAGAGTTGTCAGTGCTAAAAGACAAGTAACACACAGTAATCGGAGAAATCAATGTGGAACGTACGGCGAACGTATACGTTAAGCCAGTGCGACGAAATTTGACGTTAACGGGCCTTGCTAACAGCACGACATCTCCTGCATCGCCTCTCCTGGGCTCGTGACCATATCGGTTGGACCCTAGACGACTGGAAAGCCGTGGACTGGTCAGATCAATCCAGATTTCAGCTGAGAGGAGCTGATGGTAGGGTTCGAGTGTCGCAGACTCCACGGAGCCAAGGACTCATATTGTCAACAAAGCACTGTGCAATGCTGGTGGCTCCATAATGGCGTGGACTGTGTTTACATGGAATGGACAGGGTCCTCCTTATTTTCGGCTACTTGGAGACTATTTGCAACCATTCATGAACTTCGTGTTCCCAAACAACTATGGAATTTTTATGGAAGGCATGCGCTATGTCATTGGACCACAGCTGTTCGCGATTGATTTGAAGAGCATTCTGGATAATTCGAGCCAACGATTTGGCTGCCAAGATCACCCGACAGTAATCCCCTCGAACATTTATGGGACATAATCGAGGGGTCATTTCGTGCATAAAATACTGCTCAGGCAACACTTTCACAATTGTTGTTGTTGTAGTGGTCTTCAGTCCTGAGACTGGTTTGATGCAGCTCTCCATGCTACTCTATCCTGTGCAAGCTTCTTCATCTCCCAGTACCTACTGCAGCCTACATCCTTCTGAAGCTGCTTAGTGTATTCATCTCTTGGTCTCCCTCTACGATTTTTACTCTCCACGCTGCCCTCCAATGCTAAATTTGTGATCCCTTGATGCCTCAGAACATGTCCTACCAACCGGTCCCTTCTTCTTGTCAAGTTGTGCAACAAATTTCTCTTCTCCCCAATTCAATACCTCCTAATTAGTTATGTGATCTACCCATCTAATCTTCAGCATTCTTCTGTAGCACCACATTTCGAAAGCTTCTATTCTCTTCTTGTCCAAACTACTTATCGTCCATGTTTCATTTCCATACAAGGCTATACTCCATACAAATACTTTCAGAAACGATTTCCTGACACTTAAATCAATACTCGATGTTAACAAATTACTCTTCTTCAGAAACGCTTTCCTTGCCATTGCCGGTCTACATTTCATATCCTCTCTACTTCGGCCACCATCAGTTATTTTGCTCCCCAAATAACAAAACTCCTTTACTACTTTAAGTGTCTCATTTCCTAATTGAATTCCCTCAGCATCACCCGACGTAATTCGACTACATTCGATTATCCTCGTTTTGCTTTTGTTGATGTTCATCTTATACCCTCCTTTCAAGACACTGTCCATTCCGTTCAACTGCTCTTCCAAGTCATTTGCTGTCTCTGGCAGAATTACAATGTCATCGGCGAACCTCAAAGTTTTTATTTCTTCTCCATGGATTTTAATACCTACTCCGAACTTTTCTTTTGTTTCCTTTACTGCTTGCTCGATATACATATTGAATAACATCGGGGAGAGGCTACAACCTTGTCTCATTCCCTTTCCTTTCATGTCCCTCGACTCTTATAACTGCCATCTGCTTTCTGTACAAATTGTAAATAGCCTTTCGCTCCCTGTATTTTACCCCTGCCAGCTTCAGAATTTGAAAGAGAGTATTCCAGTCACCATTGTCAAAAGCTTTCTCTAAGTCTACAAATGCTAGAAACGTAGGTTTGCCTTTCCTTAATCTTTCTTCTAAGATAAGTCGTAGGGTCAGTATTGCCTCACGTGTTCCAACATTTCTACGGAATCCAAACTGACCTTCCCCGAGGTCGGCTTCAGCCAGCAATTATGGTCAGCTATAGAGATAGCATGACTGAATATTTCTGTAGGGGATTTCCAACAACTTGTTGAGACCACGCCACATCGAATTGTTGTACTACGCTGGGCAAAAGAAGGTCAGACACGATATTACGAGGTATACATTGACTTTTGTCACCTCAGCGTATAGGACCACCACCTATCGGAACTTCGTGAAACGATAGAGGCTGAAGTAGAAATATTCCACGATGTCCCACAACAAATTCCGCATTTATTCAATCGAAATTTGTCGAGAAAAAAATGTGCTGCATTACTTATTGAATGCCCCTCTAATTTCCAATTCAATCGTCCAAGAACCGTACTTCCCAGTAGACAGCAGCTTCTTCTCATGGTTCGTTTAAGTCGTGACACGTCGAAAAATAAAGAGGTCTACCGCTTCGTGGCATACGTGAACTGTAACGTAGTGTGTCATCGGCCCGCAGTGTGTGCTGGACTTTGCTCTGGACAGAGGGCCTCAGGGGAGAGGGCTGTGCATCTGCCAGAGGGTCGCGTGGAGCGGCTGCAGGCTGCAGGGCTGGCTGGCTGCAGCGGGGACGTCCAGGTGAGCTGACCCCTGACCCTGGCCCAGCAAGAGTGAGAGGAAGGGGGGGGGGGGCTAGCAGCTGTCCGCCGCCTCGGGCTGGCGCGGCGCGCTGTCCGTCAGGGGAAGAGAAGGGAAGAGAAAAGGCTGCGAGTGCGTGTGGTGTTACGCGTGTGGCGTTATGCGTGCGACTGCGAGTGAGCGTGCTAGTGCGGGTGTGCGTCGGCTAGGCAAGCCGAGCTCCAGCGGCCCCCAACGTCTCGCCGGGTACAGCCAGCAGCCAGCAGCTGACTTCGTCTCTGCCGGGTGGTGAGTAGTCTAGTGAACGACCCAATGACGTCGCCTGAGTAGCGTCATCACCACGTGGAAATCCCTCGTTTCCCTTGTGGAAGGCCTTTGAGAATCTCTCTAACCTTTCTTCATCCACATCTACGTCTGTGCTCTGCAAACTACTGTGAAGTGCATGACAGAGGGTACTTCCCATTGTACCAAATATTAATGTTCCTGCCTGTTCCATTTGCATATGGAGTGAGAGAAGAGTTTGAGTTGAAAATGCCTTCATGCGTGCTATTAGTCTAATCTTGTCTTCGCTGTCTCTATGGGAAAGGCGCAAAGGGCGCAGTGGTACTATTTTTCTAGATTCCTTTATTGGTTCCTGAAACTTTGTAGCCGGTCGCAGTGGCTGAGCGGTTCTAGGCGCTTCAGTCCCGAACCGCGCGACCGCTACGGTCGCAGGTTCGAATCCTGCCTCGGGCATGGATGTATGTGATGTCTTTAGGTTAGTTAGGTTTAAGTAGTTCTAAGTTCTAGGGGACTGATGACCTCAGATGTTAAGTCCCATAGTGCTCAGAGCCATTTGAACCATTTTTTTAAAAAAAAACTTTGTAACTAGGCTTCCACGGAACGGTTGGCCTCTCTCTTCGTGTGTCTTCCAGTTCAGGTTTACAGCATCACTACCACTCTCTCTCCATTTGTGCTGCCCTTCTTTGTATAAGTTTAATTACCTCTGTTAGCTCTGTCTGATATGACTCTAAAACACTTGAGCAATATTCAACGATGGGTCGTAAGCAATGTCCTTCGTACATTCGTCTGCCACCTGTTTAACCTACAATTTGGTTATAATTAAACTTTCTCTACTTGAGAGGGCCCTCACGAAAAACAAGTGGCCGTAGGACAATGAAACTTTGGGGAAACATTTGTAACCATACACGGAATAGAAATAACGAGAAAACCATTGAACGAAACGTAATTTACTTTCCAACTGAAAGGGGTAGCATCTGTTAACTGCGTACGACGTTTACGTTCCACGTTAAAAACGTTGCTCAGTATGACGACCTCCTGCATCCACGACAGCCTGGAACCGCACTAGAGATACCGTTTCACAATTGTTCGCAGCGCTTTTCGAGCGGTGGACCATGGAAACCGTGGCGATACTACCTTCTTCAGCAGTTTTTTGCGCAATTGGTCGGTGGTTTCTCCTAGGAGCAATTCCCAAATCGCCAGTTAACTGGAACTTCCGCATTACATCACGTTCTTCATTTCACAACTCTTCGCTGAACTTTTCGAGCGATGGATCAGGAATGTTCAGCTGTTTTGATAGCTCGTGCAGTACTTGAACATTGCTCATGAAGTCCAGCACTCTCAGCCATGGCAACTGTAACTTCTCCAAGAAGTGGTGCAATTGACGGTCGGCCTCTCCCAGGAGCAATTCCCAAATCATCAGTTAAATCTACCCTTCGAACCATGTTCTTCAACCCCAGTGCACAAAGAGGACCTCTCAATGTTCCTTTAATGCATCGATACTCGCAAAGAGCAGTAGTACCTTTGCTATTCTTTTGACAAAACACCTTTTAGAGTAAAGCCCTGCTCGTCTTGTCGTTCAGACTAATGTTGACTGTCTGGAACTGTTATGCACACTGATGCTTGTGTTTCAGCCCTGCATTGCCCAACCCGTATCGGTTCCTAAGTTCTTCACACTAACACCACTAACAACGCTATTCCTCCAGCGCACAGTGTGAACATATTCTTGTAAAGTTGGGTACCCATATGGTAAATAGTTTTCCGTCTACACTGGCTAAAGTAGCGAAAGTTTAGTTATAACCACCCTGTATTACTCAGCCAATGTGATCATAGGATTCCACGTTCCTAGAAACTGTTACATCCAGATATTTGTATCACTCGAGTCACTAAAATTGTTATTCATTGATGTTGTACTCATAGCAAATAACGTTGTTTTGTTTTAATCAATATAAAATCTTAGATCATTGGACATTTAGAGCAGTTTACCAGTCTTTTCACCGCTTTGAAATCTCATCAAGATCTGACAAAATTTGGACAGGTCTTTTCGGACAAGTTTCACGCATATGGATTAAGCATAACTGTACAGTGAGGATAATCGACATGAGAGTTTTTGCAGTGCTGTGTTTGCGTTGTGACAGCTGACGATGATGATTCATACAGGCAAATGGCTAGCCTACTTATTTGTCACCAACGGCTCTATCAAAATCAATATTCCCACTACAAACATTCTGGCGATGAAAATATATTCCAGTATCACGATTCGAACTTAGCATTTCTGGACAAGAGCAACCGCCATGACGCTATTTGGAGAATTTGGATCGTACGGTGGCTCACTGCCTTTGGTACGGAGCCAGTTCTCCTTCAACCAAGCCGTCGTACACCTCCAGACGCTCAAATCAGTCGATCGACTAATTTATCAATGTGATTCACCATTGTCCGAGGCATCTGTGCTCCGAATTACTGCTTGTTTCGATCATGTTAATAGCGTATGTGTCTTAGCCAGGATGGAGGGAATGTCATACTAAACAGGTGTTGAACCATTAAATTATCGCCGGCCGCTGGTGGCCGAGCGGTTCTAGCGCTACAGTCTGGAACCGCGCGACCGCTACGGTCGCAGGTTCGAATCCTGCCTCGGGCATGGATGTGTGTGTTGTCCTTAGGTTAGTTAGGTTTAAGTATTTCTAAGTTCTAGGGGACTTATGACCTCAGCAGTTGAGTCCCATAGTGCTCAGAGCCATTTGAACCATTAAATTATCCATATTGTACACCTTTAGATTTATTAGTTACATCTATTTACTCACTCAATAGTTCATTTTTTGTAAATGATGAGACGTTTCGTCAGCTAACTATTCTTTTATTTTATTTTGTCTTTTTTTTGGCAACATTACAAGTTCGGCATATATCAAGAACATCAAGTGCAACGCCTGCCCATAGAGCACATATGATGTTCTTGATGTGTGCTACGTCATACAATGTGAATAATTACCGTAGTGTAATAATTAATTCCTTGAAACTGGAAACAGATACAAATGGAAATGATCTCTGAAAGGAAATAAAAGAAAAGTCAAATGGCGAAAGTGTTTTCGTATAGACAATTCTACATTGTGACTATCAAAATCGTGTTGTGCTTTTACTGCGCAGAAGGTTCGGATAGCGCAAGAAATGGCCCCTCAGACTCGTAATACACGACAGAAGAATGAACGAGTGACAAGGTCAAGTTAACGATTGCGATGCTTGTCTTATAGACGGCAGCACGCATGCATCTTGCTGTGCGCCTGCCTGATTTCTGGCCAGTCGACTCGCAGGTCCTTTCACTTTCTAAAATAGTGAAGTGAGGTAATAATTTGCTGCCTCCTTTCGTACAGCCTGCTTAATGGCTTGAGTACATAGCTGTCGGCTACTAGCTTCCTCCTCGGGAGGACCGAAATTCAAATCTTCTTCGGGCCACACACGTTTAGATTTTATGTGATTTCCCGAAGTACCTCTAGCAGAATGCCGAGATGATTTCTTTAGAAAGGTCTCGCTTGACTTCCTGTGTCATTCGGGTCAGACTCTGCACGTGTAAAGGCTTTCCCGGTTAGTTTAGCTCCAACTTTTCTTTCTCTGTATACATAAATGATTTGGTGGTCAGGGTGGGCAGTTGTATGCGGTTGTTTGCTGAAGGTGCCGTGGTATACGATAAGGTGTCGAAGTTGAGTGACTGTAGGAAGATACAAGATGACTTAGACAAAATTTACAGTTGGTGTGATGAATGGCAGATAGCCCTAAATGTGAACAAATGTGGGTTAATGCGGATGAGTAGGAATAACAATAATGTGACGTTCGGATACAGTATTACTTGCGTCCAGCTTGACACAGTCAAGTCGTTTAAATATCTGGGCGTAACGTTGCAAAGCGGTATGAGGAGGAACGAGCATTTGAAAACTGTGACAGATAAGGCAAATTGTCGACTTCGGTTTATTGGGAGAATTTTAGGAAAGCGCGGTTTACTTGTAAAGGAGACCGCATATAGGACGCTGGTGTGACATATGCTTCAATACTGCTGGAGTGTTTGGGATCCGTACCAGGTTGATTGAAGGAAGACATGGATGCAATTCAGAGGAGGGCTGATAGATTTGTTACCAGTAGTTTCCAACAGAACTTAAGGGTCACGGTGATGCTACGGGAAGTGAAATGGGAATCCCTAGAGGGAAGGCGGCGTTGTTTTCGGGAAACACTACTGAGAAAATTTAGAGAACAGGCATTTGAAGCTGACTGCCGAACGATCCTGTTGCCGCCAACATACATCGCGCATAAGGACCACGAAGATAGGATACCAGAAATTAGGGCTCATACAGATGCGTACAGTCGTTTTTCCCTCGTTCTATTTGCGAGTGAAAGAGGAAAGGAAATGACAAGTAGTACAGGGTACCCTCCTCTATGCATCTTGCGGTGGCTTGCGGAGTATCTGTGTAGAGCAGATGTAGATGTAGATGTAGATTTTGATTTTCTACTTTATCTCAAATACCTCACATGATGCCTTATGTGCAAGATTTTGGCACATTAGTCGTTGGTTTCCTTATTCGGCATTGCAAGTTCCTCCTATTTAAACCAACTGGGCCTTTCGATGTATTCTTGGTGAACGAATTTGCGAACGCAATTGGATGAGTTCTGTGATGCACAGAACATGCGCAATCAAGACCCGTTGCAAATAACACTGCCATCAGTACCGGTCGATTATGAACGGAGGCCATACTAACATGAACTAAATGAAACTACAGCTTTAAACCTGAAAAATTTTTGCGTTTGCAGAGAGAGAAAAATAGATAAAACGCCAAAGATAATGTGTGACCAAATTTTAGTGGTTACTATATTTTCAAATGGTATTAAATGAGATTTACAGTTTGAAGGGAAGGATAGTCAAATTTCAGTATTTAAATATGTAACACCTTAAAACAGGATCTGTGAAGTTCGAATGACAGATTTTTGATTTTTCTTATTAAGTCGTTTCATGGTTTGTTTGACGATTATTGTGGTATACTAGGGAAGAAGAAATTCAAGATTGAACATTTAACCACAATCAGACGTTGTACATCATTTTTCTATTTTATACCAGACTTTGGTTTTTCTTGTTATGTATAAGATAGCCTCACGCCTTTGGTAAACATGCCTTGTGAATGGGGCTTCCTTCAGGCAGTTTTCTTAATAGTGAGAAAAAGTTTATATTCACAGTCATCTCGGGTTTATTTATTGCAGAGTCCACTACAAGTGCTCACCTTTTCTCGTGACACAGTTTGCACGTCGACGATTGTTCCGCCGTGAGTGTTACGTATTCCTATTATCACCTAATTTAACCGATTACTTTAATCAGATGCAGAAATATCGGTAACCATTTTTATGTCGGGGTTAACAGAAACTCGGATCTATTGTTCAGCTGATACCTCTCAATGATAGTTGATTTGAGTTTACCTAGATGATCTTGTTATCCATTTCGAGTAATTTATGCAATGGAAAACATCAATTAAACTTTCCAGGGAGGCATTCAGTTTTTAGTTCGAAATCGCTTGTTCTATCAATAGGTAATCCGAACAGGTTAGTCGTTGAAATGAAGGCTACGGAAATCTATGTTGATCGTGTTGGAAAATGGTAGCTGATTAATTGTAAGCCAATCTCAGAATACAAAATCTTCGAGATATTGTCAAGACTTGCATTACAATTTTTTATAGAAAAAAGGAAGGATAGATTGTACGACGAGATCACTACAGACGCATCCCTTGTTCATCTGGGGAAGGAATCGGTATTGTTCTTGTAGGAGAAAACATCACTAGGTTCGATTAAAAAAAAATGGCTCTGAGCACTATGGGACTTAACATCTATGGTCATCAGTCCCCTAGAACTTAGAACTACTTAAACCTAACTAACCTAAGGACAGCACACAACACCCAGACATCACGTGGCAGAGAAAATCCCTGACCCCGCCGGGAATCGAACCCGGGCGTGGGAAGCGAGAACGCTACCGCACGACCACGAGATGCGGGCGGTTCGATTCAGAAAAGCCACTGGAGCCCGTATGATTATGATTCGTCGTCTTACTGTCGAAGAAGCGATGCGATTATTTGACATTTGTCTTTCGTATCTTAAATGAGTAGGTAGTAGCCGTTAAAACTTATTTTCCTATTTCTCGACTTCGTAGTTGCCACAAATTATTTCAAAGGTAAAGTGTTATTTGCCCTGTCGCTTAATCTCGAAGTAAGAGCGACGTAACCCTTGAAGGAATAAATAAATGAGTAGCTCTTTATATGCAAATCAAATTCAATACTACACGAAGAATTTCCTAAGAATAGTGAACATTAAAACGTTAATTATGCGTAGATCTGTCTTAAGCTGTCTAGGCCGCATAAAAAGTCATACAGCAGGTGAAGGATGACTTTATTAATCACAAAGTGATGCGTTTCGGAACTATTTCCATCTTCAGAGACCCAAGTGCAAAGGTGGCCAAGGACAAGAGTTTTGCCAGGTGTATCCGTAACATGAGATAACAGATTACTACTTAACGACAATCTACGCATAATTACTAGAGTTGTCACTAGCCTTCTACGTGACTTTATGTCACATCTTTCTTATTAAAGCGCTGAAAACAGTCGTTCTTCTGGGTGCACTTTCAACAGCTCCACAAAATCCTTGCATTTTTTTTAAAACCCTAATATAGTGATAAGGCCGTACATTCTCTGGAACATTTCTCAGGCAATGATAACACGATAGGAAACTTCAGCCTTTAGAAGAGAATCAGCATGAAAATTAAATACTACTAAACAGCATCATAAATCTTTGACTAATACTAAACGGTTTATTACTAAACCTCTGACAACCTTAAGTTTTATTATGATATAAAACAACAATATATTGTGTCTATGAATTGTAAGATCAAAGCAAGGCAGCCAGAACAAAGTAACTTCTGTTTCGAATTTTTCTAAAATGCAGATGTCGTAAGGACGATTATAAATCTTTGGAGTAATGCTGAAAAGCAGGAGAGAAATCTTCAATGTTTTTCTGTTATTTCCTTATTTTTTAAGGTTCCTTCGTCAATTTACGCTTTAGACGCTACAACAATAATTCAGTGTTTGACTGAGTAAACAAGGGCCAACCACGGTCACGTTAAGAATGTTCGGATAAAGCGCTTACGAGGATGGCACACGAACTAAATACTCTCCTAAGTTGTTTCACCTCAACGTAAAGCTACCCCACTTGTTGTAAAGGAGGGTTTTCATTGCTTTAACAGTCTAGCTTTCAGTTTCCGCTGTAGTGCTTTGCTCGTAATGGCAAAGGCGTACGCAACTGCTCTATACTTTAATGAGTACTGCGAGAATTCTTCCTGCTTTACCCGTTTCTCTGTACTACACATCAACGGCCTAAACGAACCGTAAGTCCGCATAAAATGTCAGAAGTCCTTATTCAAGTTACTGAGTGAGCCGGGACTGATTATCAGCTTGACAGTCCTCGTGTGCCTACTACTGAGCGGCTGCAGTTGGGCAACTGTGGATATTCCGCGTTAATTAGAAGGACTGACGCTTTCGTATGTACTCTCAACTTTGTCAGATTGCGTCAGGTTAGTCGCTCTACTCTCTTTCCTTCCACACCCACTCTCTTCCATTGTCTGCTGCAATCCTGCTTTGCGAGCAAGACGATGCAGAAAGCAGGACAACGTCTTGTCTTTCTGAACCGCTGGCAGTTATTAGGAAACTGTTGGTCAGACTGCTGTTCATGCAAAGAGATTAAGGGGACTAGGGGACTGTCGACAAAATAACGGGTTGCTTTGACCCCCTCTTCCCCCCCCCCCCCACCCTCCCCCCTTCCGCCCATTTCCTCCTCGCCCTGGCTCCTGCCTGGCCACCCGTCGTTAAGCAGAACGATCTGCATCACCCACTACCAGCATTTGCCGCTTCTCGGGTGCTCTGTGTCCAGCATCAATGAAAATTTTCGTTACCCATGGAGAAAGCACACTCCTCCTCACCTTTCCACCTGACGGATCCGGTCATTCAGGTGGTCGACGTACGTGTACAGTATGTTCAAAGTATCGTTACGGGGTCGTCGGATAACAATGCTACATTCGTTAACGGCCGGACATTTCAGATTCCGAACTAACCGAATACTAACAGCTTCGTATCTTCTGTGGAAGATCAGACACCTTAGCACATAGCGAACTGCGCTATTTTAGATCTATGAAAAAAGTTGCTTATCCGAAAGATTTGCAGGCAGCTAAACGGTCCTGTGTCTTTAACTACAATCCAAGTCTTCTGACTGACTGCACTTCGATAGACTTCGTGTCCATTGTCCTGCTGATTCGTTCCAGGCACCTTCTCTGATGGCGACACGGCGCTGAGAAGAGGAACACAACAAGTGCCATGACCTAACTTCTCAGAAACTTTGCTCATTGGAAGAAGAGTCAAAATAAACGAACGGTTTATCCGTAGAAACTCGACCGTTTTTGAGGAAGTGATCCTCAACGTTTTGACGTAAATTAGCTACCTTGTAGCACATGACAGTGTCAGCACAGATGATGCTACACTGGCTATCTCTGCGGCCTCTCTCTTTAGCGCCCCCTGTTCGAAAACGATTATTGTTTGCATTTATTTTATTATTTTCGTTGTCTACTCAGGTCCGTAGAAATTTACTACATGAATTTTTCTTATCAAATTAGGGACCACAAGGGCGTTGTGTTAACTGTACAATTACGACTGGTTTTCACAAAAAGTGTCGTACTATTATTGTATAATACACGTGTGCGTGATATTTTCAAGGGTTACAATCTTTTTAAATTCTCATATACTTATATTTCGTTCTTATATCAGTTCTTGTGTTAATTATTATATCTTATCCTTGCAATTATTCCACTCAAGCGGACCACTTTGCCGAAAACAGCCGCTTGTAATTGATTATGAATCGAGATACACCACAGGAATTTTCTCGAAAAAATTTCAAATATTTTTCTCATTCATTTATTGTTTTTTAATTCATTTACCAGTTATACAGACGAATAAGGACAACGTTATTTCATTAGACACTCGAAAGCAGACGTCTAGTAATCATTTATGGACATGGGTAGATAAATGGAAAACTAAACTAAAAATTATAATCAGGTTTCCAGTACGGCAAACAAAAGTGCCACTGCTTCAGTTAAACTATGCACATAAAGTACATCGAAAATTTTGACAGTTGTTTTCTCAGAAACTGTCGCGTATATAGGGATAAGCCGAGACACGTGTTAGCTTATTTTGGCCTCTTTGGAAAATGTGGTTATGGTACCTGCCGTATTTTACTCATAAGTTGCTTTTGGCTGCACCCAAGCGTCTGATGGTGAATTATGGCAAACAGTGTACAGGTCGCCCGGGTGCACGAAAGGGCTCATTCCTAAAACGTCATTGATTTGTTCACCCAGAACAACTCATGGAAAGTTTTCTACTTTATTATGGGATCCGCATGAAGATCAAATCAGCCAGTTTCGACAGATTTGAATCCGAGGTACTTTCTATTTTGAGAATGATTATCTTTTGTAGGTACCTCGAACACACATTTGTGTGATTCGAACCTAAGTCTATGAGAAACCCACTCTGAGCCGACAATACCGGCTACGAGAACCTATAAATATGTCTCACAATGTTACCCACTTTTGAAATAAGTATTTCTTTGTTGCAAATCGGAAGAAATCTATTAGCAAACCGCAATCGTATGTTTGTGTTTGTCCAAACATATTTCATCACAACTGCGACATCCTGAGTGGGAATTTATCTTTCTCTTCAGATTAGATTTTATCCTCAGTAACTGTCTACCAGTTTCAGCCAGTTGTCTGTTATTGATGAAGCTAGTCACTGTTTTTGTAGTGGGCATCCTTGTGGCATGTGTTGTGTAGGCCATTTCATTGTTTGTTGTAGATTTTATTTGTCCTGATCTTATTTTCCTCGTGGCCGTTCGAAGTTTTCCGCTGTTACTCATCTGGCAAAACGATCTGCCGCAGAAATGTGTAGGCAGTCACAGAAAATCGAAATGTAATCTCAATAGACACATACACCCACTGTGCATGCCACAACTAGTGTTTCAGCAAACTCTGACATAACTGTGTTTTCCTATGAAGTTGTATCCTGTTAATGATATTTATTTATTTATTGATTCAGATAAAACGAAAGACTTGTAATTTCGGAGTTTGAATTTGTAGGTCTTCCGTCTGTCTTCTTGCACATAGTGCAAGGGTTGTTGAAGTACAATGAAAGAAAATGAGAATGAAGACATCTTTCAATTGGAAGTTCCGACATTCAAGGCTATGTTATAGCAGGGAGATTTACGCAACAGAAAGATAAAGTGAACACCATGAGACAAGTGTCCTACATGAATACCTCTTTTTAGATGATATATAGATCATGAAATTTACATGATCACTGTCACAGCGACAAACACCCCTGGTAAGTAATTTTATAAGACTTTAAATGGTCAGCGTTGTGAAGCAGGCGATGTTAATTTTCAGAATAAAATGTGATCACACATCTATGAAAAGATGACAGGTTACGATTGCTGAAGCGATCATCTTCCGATCTAAAAATATACAAAAAATATTGTTCGTAAAATGTTATATCTACTATAATGTGTACTATACAAAAAGAAGAAACGATAGAGCATACCACTAACATTTGGTTACAGTCTGTAATTCGTCGCATATAGTGCAAACACGTAGTGTCATTCCAAGTACTATGTTTCTGTGATGCTACTATTCAAGACAGAGACAAACGCACATCTGTTAGAGGGTAAATCTGTGTGCACATCTGCATTATTAAACATTATCGTAAAAAAAACAAAATTAAACAAAATAACGGGAAAACTATACCTCAACTATAACTGAAAGTAATAATAATATGGAAAGAGTGTACAAGAATATAGGATGCATATTCTAAATAAGCGGTCTGCCATTTCATAACGGAAAGGCGCACATTAATGACTTACGAAGTAATTAAACACATAAAATGCAAGGTATAAGTCAAAGAGGAAATGTTACACCGCCGACGAGTTTATTGCGGCCATCAGGGGTCGCTTTCTTCAGATAATTTCGTCAGGGAACTTCCTGTTGTCTTCAGTCGGTGATGTGTTGTGGACGATCGCAGATCTGCCGTGGTGCACCGGTCTCGCTGTCTCTTTAATTTCACCCAAGACAGTAAGTGTAAGAATCACTTTTGTTTCTGTATACAGGGTGTATCATAATTAATGGCGTAAACACATACAGTTGAAAATACACGATACTAGATGCAAAAATTCTCAGTAAACATAGGGTCGAAAATGCATACCTTAAGAGTTATGAGCAATTCTTCTTCTTCGATACTGTGAAACAAATCTCTTCTACTGCAAGTTCTTTGATTTCCATATTTTGGGAACTGGTAGTACGGACGAAAGTGCCCCATAAACATGTGCTCCAAAATGCATTCCTTAAGAGCTATGAGCACTCGTTCATCTTTGCTACTTTGAGACACAATTCTTCTAATGATCAAGTGCTCGTAACTTTTAAGGTGTGTGTTTTAGAGCACATGTTTGCTGGACATTTTTTCCTTATTTTGGTCCATACTACCGCTTCCAGAAATATGGAAAGCAAAGAACTTGCAGTAGAAGAGATTTGTTTCACAGTGTCGAAGATGAAAAATTGCTTGTAGCTCTCAACATATGCATTTTCGACCCTATGTTTACTGAGACTTTTTTGCTTCTAGTATCGTGTACTTTCAACTGTATGCATTTACACCATTAATTATGATACACCCAGTATATTAATGCGCCATTTTTAACACACGACATCGAAATATCAGCACACTAAAGCAGCTCCTTAAAAATGTTAAAATACTCATTCTCACTAAACTCACGCTGTACGTATTACCTGTTGTAGCGAGCACTTTTTGTTGTTGCATGTTTCAGATATCTCTCATACATAAAGCAGTCTTCCCTTAATTACGGTACGTAGCACTTGATAATTTTACGTTTTTTGTGGACTGGACAGGCCGTTTTATTTTGGAAATACGTATGCTCTTCCTATCTGACTTACGTAACACTGATCACAATAACTATAGTTCATGTTATACACGCGGAGATTGCGTAACACCATTCTCTCTGTACAGGAGTAATTTTGAGCCAAGTTAATTTTAAGGCAACGACTTTCGAACTACAATTAGGACCTATTGGTGGTCACCAAGAGGGCTGTGACCGTTGAAAGTGCTCCTTTGTTTGAAGAAATACGCAAGGAATGAAGGGATACGTTCCTGGGAGTTTACGCTTAAGACCAGCCAGGTAATGGCAATCTAATATATCTGGAGAGTTAATCGCTGGTAATACGGATACAGCTTTTGGTAGGAACTGCTGTTTCATATGGCAATAGAAAATAGTGCCCACCCTGACAAGCTGCTGCATTTTTGCTGGGATCGAGTTTTTAAATAGGACCCGGCAGGGTCACAGAGCTTCACTTTTGCCGGCGTCTTGAAGCAGGTAACACGTAGCGTCCGTGCCCATCACAGAAGACCCCTTGGAATACCGCGGCCATCGTCGACACAGTACGGCGTACAGACTACGTAACGCTCTGTCTCAATCTTACAGGAGCCTCATTGATTACATTTTTTGTACTCTTTGTTTTAAATGTCGCTTGCTAACATGGGTTGGTAATGAACTTAGTGCAATCCTTATTCCCGATTTCAGTGTTTAATATTTGTTTTCTGTTGTCTGGGAAATCTTGAATGTAGAATATACCGTGATTAAGGAGTCGAACTTGGGCTGCCATTGTTATGATTGTGGTACTGCCCTTCCTCTTCACCTACACCTCCATGATTATCCTCTTTTGATCTGTGTTGAAACTGACCAACTTGATTCACACCTGCAAGCAGAATCGAGTCAGATGCTTCTAAGGCAACACGGTACGGCATCGCCTTCATTGGGTTCCATTTGTCAGCGGTAGCGGTGGGCAGGCGGGGTGTAACACCACAACACTTCCTGGTAACTGGGTAGCTATTGGCTGAGGGAAGTATTAAGGGGATGATATACGAAAAAGGATGTGGGATGTATGTGTGCGAAAAAGTGAAGGTTAGTGCCGTCGACAACAGAGGATTAGAAACAGAGTAGAAGCTCGGATTAAGGAAGTGTGAGGAAGGAAATCGGCCGTCGCCTTAAAGGAAACGTTGCAGCGATTCAGGAAAATCTCGGAAAACCTCGATCAATATGGTCGGAAGTGGATTGAACCGTCGTCCCTCCAATGCGAGTTCAGTGTGCTAATACTGCGCCACACCACTTGCTGTGTATGTGCGAAGGAACACAGGTGGAATGTGGGTATAATAGGACGTCAACTGGACAAGGGAAGGATGGTTTAGAGCCTTCATTGCCTATCTCATTAGCCTATTTTCAGTATCCTTCTGTAAAAATCATGTCTAAATTCCTAAGAGTATATTATTTAACGGTTTACACACAGTGCAACGATTAATTTCCATATAATATTGCTCTCCAGACATTCAATTCCAGGAATTTCTTTCTCACATTAAGATAGATATTTCGTACCAGTTCACCTCTTTTAGTGACCAATTCCCTCTTTGCCTGTGCTAGTCTGCTTCTTACTCGTATATTCGCCTTCCATTCTCCGCCGTGCGTTATTTTGCTTCTAAGGGAGCAGAATTTCATCATTTCGTCTTCTACAGAGTCCCAGTTTTGATGTTAAGCTTTACGCTGATAATATATATGGTACTCTTTACTACCTTCTTTTCCCTTTTTTACTTCTACTCCGTATTCTGTGCGCAGCAGACTATTTAATCCGTTCAACAAATGCTTCTTAGTTTAATGATGAGAATGTCATCAGCTAATCCTATCACTGACGTCCTTGCACCGTGAAGTTTAAGCACAGTTTTGCTCTTGCTTTTAATTCCATCGTTGCTTCTTCGATATAAACATTGGTCTTCATCTCTGCCTTACGTCCTTTTTTAATTAGAGCACTTCTCTTTTGCTCTTCCATTTTTCTTTATGTCCCTACGGATGACGAACTGCAGCTGTGGTCGATTTATGTAGATATGGATTGCAATCAGTGGTCTCTGTGTGTGTGGGCGCTCGCGCGCGCGCGTTTGTGTGTGTGTGTGTGTGTGTGTGTGTGTGTGTGTGTGTGTGTGTGTGTGTGTGTGTGTAAAATGCACATTTTCGAAATGAATTTGTCGTTGATCCCAAGATGCAATGCAATGTAAGTATACTAAAACATAAAGATCTTTTATTTTCGTATACTTTTCGTTAACTTGTGCCTAAATTTCCCTCATACAGCACGACGGCCATGGCATCCAGTTGCAGATGGTCCAGAAAATATTGCTCCTGTAATACCTCCATTTTATGACTCGGAAAGTAGTTAGTTGTGCAATAAATCATATAAAATTCAAAAAGTGACTGGTTGCATATCAGACGTACATAAATCGCCAATCTTCCATTTTATTGCTCCCTCTTGGTTCTTGGACATATGGCACATTAACCGTGTTTTCATACAACGTATACCCACCTACCTACGGTAATATTAAAGTTCCAAACTACAGGTTTTAAAATATTTCAAGTAATTGGTGCACTACAACTGCCAAATATTTATCTAAAATCGTATTGCTCCACTCTCAGTTGCTAGTCTATCAGTTTCGATTGTTAATCATCATTATCAGGCACAATATGAAAAAAATTCTTGTTTCTGATGATGATTAGTAACAATCGAAACTTATATACTAACAGCAGAAAGTGATACAATACGACAGTGGAACGTTTTTTACGGATCGACAAATCCTGTGAAAATGTCTCAGTTTTTCGAAAGCCTTACTTCCCTCATCAAGCACAATGGCAGAACTGCCGCTGCCCTACTTTTGCCCTTCCTAACATCAAACTGTCTGCATCTACCATACCTATAATTTTTTCCATCTATTTGTACAGTATTATTCTCGTTAGGAAATTGAACGCATTAGAGCTGAGGCTCAATATCTTCCGAATTGTACGGATGATGTTGTCCCGAAAGTTTTATGTATGATATGTCAAGTGTAACAGATGCTACATACTGAAAGTTTACTGTCTTACCTCCTTGCCTAGGGACACCAGATGAAAGTTGATGTCAAGCCCTGAATCAAAATTGCGCAACGGATAACTGGGGAGAGGAGCTTGAGAGCGCTACCTAGAGAGCGTGCCCTTTCTGTGCGATACTAGGCAAGGCGCTGGAGGGCTCACACGCTGATGTGTGGCTCCCTGCATTCTATAGCTTTTATTTTAAATGAATTCCTTTAACTTGACTTCTTTGTGATTTTTAAGTTATGTTAAAGATTGATGACAGTTGATTACCTATTTATTTTAAACATTATCACTCGACTTTACAGCGATAGCAGCAATTGTTTCAGTTTACAGATATTACAATTTTACAACTTATAGCTCGGGTATATTATATACTAAACTGCACGCACATTTCTACGGGTAAGACGGAATTGCGTTGGCCAAATGTATACCACCAAAGTCTCCCAATATTTTACATAGGACATTCACTAAGGGAGGAGGATAATGGGCAAACTGGGGACCAGATACTTTAACGCAGGGGGTCAAATTTCCGGAATTAAACGAGCACATTCATTACCTTACACAATCCGAAGCTGGAAATAAAAGAATTAGTACAAATATTCAAATACCTCTCTTCCATGCGTAAACATTGAGACAGACGCACTGAGGGCACGTCTGCTCACTTACCCGTCTTCTGTAACACCCCCAGACTATGGCGGGCACCCGGAGGTCTTCCTGGGCCCCGGTGGAGGGGGTGGTCGAACCACTTGGCCGTGACCAACCTCTCCACCCCAAATCTTGTGACGCTGGAAAGTCTTTGACTTTTACCTGCCTGTGCTGTCTCTCTGATCGCCTAGCCAGGAGTAAGGTTGCCACTACTATACTACAGAACTACTTCCCAAAAAAGATTTGGCCACGCTTTACGGAGAGGTGTGAGGAGGATTAGGAAAGTTCATGTGCAGATTCACATCCACGTACAAGAAAGGCATACTACACGACACATATAAATACGTATTATGAAGCCTGACACATTTCTTTCCACCCGTCCACATGGGTTCTGTTGCACCCGTGGCCGGCCGCGTCGTGTAGTAAAATTGGCTGCGGAGCCGCCTCTGTTTCTATTTCCCGGTGCGAGCGAGCAGCGAAACCTGCTGCTTATAGAGCGGAAACTACTGTACCGTTTCAATACTAATATGAATAATTATTTGGTTATCTCTGCCTTTAATTGTGGAATTTGTTTTTTTCGCTTATCGTTGAAGCCTTTGTTTTTAAATTAAAGTAGTCTGGACTTTCCTGAGTTATATGGTGAGTTCGTCTTGCGTCTACCATTTCTTTTCCTTTTAGACTTCTCCGCATTTTTCCTGCAGCCATATAGTGCTACCTTCCTTGCACTTTCTATGGATTTCATTTTTAAGCGATTTTTCCCTAAAATTTTTTGTATTTTCTAGTTTCGTTGATGAATTTGTTCCTGCTGTTATCCATAATTTCTTTGATATTACCTCTCTTACGTTTGTCTGTCCAAATTCTGCAATTATCCTTTTTAGAGACATTCATTTTTCATCAACTAAATAATCAACTGAGGCATTCATTATCTACGTCCTTCGAACACACATCATCACTCTTCATCACTTTAGAGTCCCATTTCCACGCATGTTGATTGTTTGTGACGCTTTTGTTGAACTTCTGCCGACTATTCATCGTCGCTAAATTAACAGTACACCTTACAATCCAGTATCTGATTTCGGAGTCTTAGTCTCGCCATAAAGTAATCCAACCTGGTGTCTTCCTGTGTATTACCCGTTAATAGCTGAAATTTACTGCAGAACTCAAGGAGTCGTTCTCTCATTTCTGCTACCGATACTGTATTCTCCCGTAACTCTGCCTCCTTCTATTCCAATAGTATAGTGTGCCGATCCCCCATGATTGTTAGATTTTCACCTCCCCATTGCGTACTAAATTACCTGTTCATTCCCTCTGCTTTTGAGTCGTTATGTTTACCTGAACTATAACTGTCGGTATTTGATTTCAGTTCTGATCAAAATAACACTATCGCTGCATGTTCACAGTAACTCGTCCTTCTTCATACCTTCCTGCTCACAACGAATGCTACGACCGTCATTCTATTTTCAAGTGCTCTTGATGTCAACCTATAATCGTCTGACCAGATTTATTTAGCTTCTGTCATTTCTCTTTATTTACCTGTATTCGCAGCCTTGGCAATTCCTTTTCCACATTTTCTAGATTCCCTACCAGTTTGAAACTTCTGACATTCCGCGGTGTGAATCGTAGAACGTTATCTTTTATAGACTTTTCAATGTTTTCCTCATGCCTACGTCTCTCTTGGGATTGTTCTTCACGAGATAGGAATGGGAGATATCTTGCCAAAGGAAAGATCGTCATAAAATTTCCTTTTTCTTTTAGTTAGAGGTCGCATGTCCAGATGATACACATTTTGTATCTATAACGCAGTTGTTTCCATCTTCATACCGTTGATTATTGCTAACTCTTCCGCCTTTAGCGGCATTTTCCCATCCAAAGAGCAAGGTGGTACTCTGAACCTCTATCCACTTCTTTGTCTTCCTTTGACGTGGCTGTTGGTAGAACGACGGTGACCGCCTCGTACAGGAAATCTTAGGCCGTCATAGCTGACGATTTTTTTATCTACTAAAAATCTAGGCAGTGGGTGAAAGTGGCCTAGGATCTTTGTAGTACTAGCTACAGACGGTGACACTAGACCATAATCCCACCCATATCACGGGTTGCATAACAAAACCGAGTACGAACTTCAGAAGCAAGCTACATGAGGAAATAACCAGCAGATGGTACCCATAACTACCTTCGCTTTTTTCAAAAAACGGTTCAAATGGCTCTGAGCACTATGGGACTTAACTTCTGAGGTCATCAGTCCCCTAGAACTTAGAACTACTTAAACCTAACTAACCTAAGGACAGCACACACATCCATACCCACGGCAGGATTCGAACCTGCGACCGTAGCGGTGGCGCGGTTCCAGACTGTAGCGCCTAGAACCGCTCGGCCACTTCGGCCGGCCCTTCGCTTTTTCCTCCACTGCTAACTATTACGGTACATTCTGATATACCATATGGTCCGCTTATTGTGACATACTACATATTGTACTGCAGTGTTCATGTATTGCTATGCAGAAAACTGTATTTCACAGTTAAATTAATTCTGACTTCAATTAGACGACTTCCATATACATCACAAGACCTAAGGTGGAATCTACAGTGACCAGAATAAATTTTGGAATACGCAGATACACAAAAAATAAAGAAAGAAAATTTGAGAATAAGAATAAAAATGATTTTACCTGAGAAGGATTTAGGCTATAGTTACTATGATAAAATTGCCGGAAATAATTAGGACTATTCCATTGTTTGCTTCCATTCATTTCGGCGCCTCTTGAATTTGTTGCAACAGAGCAATATGCGCGGACTCCACGTTCTTCCAAACAAGGTCTCTTCGCAGATTCATATCAACTAATAGATCAGCACAACTCCTTTGGAACACATTTTATCCGGCATTTGTAATAGATTCCGTGCGGAAAGATCTGCGTTCTATGGCCAAATGTATTTGTAACTGAATATCTCAAATAACTTTTCATCCTTTCTAAGTTTTGACGACCAACAGGAAACCTGAGCAACCACACAAGAAGTTCATTCTTGTTACCCACTTTCGATATTTAGAGGATGTTGATCGTGAGGCATATTATTTGCGTATTAATTCTTCCACAAAGTATAGAGTAATTGTCTGCATTTTCAAACAATTCGCTAGACTATAGGTTAATCTATGACATGATAGAATGCCTCCTCGAGAAGATAATATGTCTGTAATAAAACTGTATTCTTATGAAATAGCGAAAGATTAGTTAGGACATATATCTGTTAAACTGGCCAAATCAAGCACCTGTACATTCGTGAAATTTCCCCTATTCAGCTCTCACCGAATTTCAAGCCGTTTCTTGTCGACAGACAAAACATGACAAGTTTCAGCGCTGGACATTTTCAAGTTTGTCAGTAGTACACTGGTCTCGCATTAAGCGACTCTGAAACTGTCTACTCTAGGTATCTCGGTACTTATTGACAAATGTAAGTGCTGAATCCAGCATCACGTAACATTATTACAATAGTGTATTCAAATTTATGCATGAAAGTAATTTTAGGAATCAATAATGTATGCTGACAAATAACACTCTTTTTTCATTCTGATGGGGCTGCCTGCCCATTGGTGGAAGAGACGTCCGTTTAGTACCACGAAGACATTCAAAGCAAATGTCATGACGACCTACCACTACAGAAACTGCATCTCTACACAGCACTTCCGTTTATGATATGTGGTGAAAGAAAAGTAGATGAAAAGAAATCACACAAGCAAGCGTACAATAGAGACTCTATGGACAGTTTGTCGCGAATACTAACTTGTTTTTGTCTATATTAAACTGTGCCTGAAGATTGTACTTGCAAAGAAGGAAAGCACTTGAATTGTGCAAGTAAGGTAAATTGCCTGATTTTCAAATATGAAACTGCAGAAGCCTATTTTCGACTTTCCTAAACTTAAAAATACATCAGTAACTGCATAGGGATCACCCTGTCAGCAGATTCTTAAAAAAATATTTCAAAAAATGTTTTGCAGTAGGTATGGAGCTCACGTAGACCATCAAACGGGTAATTCAAGAACAGCAAATCCTGTACAAATGAAATTTGCTTATTAAGCACTCCCATAAAGGTAGACAGACGAGGATCATGTTTACTTACTAAAAGAAGCAAATGGTTCAGCAAACATATATATATTTTAATATGTTGGAAGAATAAAAAATATATATGAGATCTGATGAAACAACTTTAGGCAATATCGTCATAGAAACTGAATTACATTACGAATATGTTGAAGTTAGGTGAGCGACAAGTACAGAGACATTCTCATCTATTGTCATCTTCTCAGAAAGGTATTTAAAACATAGAAAGAAGAAAGAGACTACATGAAAAAAAAATCAATAGTGTTTTTTGAGCTTTGCAGATGATTTATCGGTTATTTTCAGCAACATACGGATACAGAAAAAAATCCTTGAAAATTTGTTTAAATTCTAGCCAAAACTATACTTCGAATCCCGCTCGAAGATAACCAGCACATGGGTTTCTATGACACCTCCACGACCAGCATTAAGTATTTCATTTCAGTAAATAAATTAAAAAGCCTAAATTTAAATATCCAGGAGAAATTTCCCAAACCTCGGAATTAAGTTGTGATGTTAAGAACGAGAGGAAATCTAAATTAAGGGCTATAGAATTACCCGAAATTTATGTAGCGAAAGAAACATCTTATAAAGACATTACAACAACATAATTAGCCCCACGATGTTATATAAATTGAAGGCACTTCCTTAACTGAAAACACAGAAAAAACCATGAGGAAAAGGACTGGTGTTGTCTGCGCTGCTGAAGTCTGGTGGCCGGCCGGAGTGGCCATGCGGTTCTAGGCGCTACAGTTCGGAACCGCGCGACCGCTACGGTCGCAGGTTCGAATCCTGCCTCGGGCATGGATGTGTGTGATGTCCTTAGGTTAGTTAGGTTTAGGTAGTTCTAAGTTCTAGGGGACTGATGACCTCAGAAGTTATGTCCCATAGTGCTCAGAGCCATTTGAACCATTTTTTTGAAGTCTGGTTAAAACAAAAATTCTATGATTCTGAGAATCCTTGTGGGACAGTTCCAGATCCTGCATATATTCTTTGAGAGAAACTAAGAAAAAACGTATGTATAGATGAAGTTATGCGTTTCAGGTAAGTGTGAGAAAATAGCTAAGATTTTATGAAGAAACGACTGAAATTTCCCTACCACATAACTAGAGAGTATACTTATGGACTACCCAAAAGTATTCTCACCTCTTTCCTCCGAATGACAGACAAGAAAACGTGACTACTTTAAATTCAGATACCTTCAAAAATTGCTGACGAAAGGTAAAATATTTCCTCGTACCACAGAAATGCGTTGACGTGATGGGTAGTGTGCACAATAGCTTATTGCAGGTCAGGTGTGAGGCGACGCAGTGACTGTATTTAGTGTTTCCGTAGTTTTCTGAATCAATTAAGACCAATACATCGATGGTTCGTTTGAAAACGACATGGGTGATATCTTTTCCTTACCCTTGTTCTATCGCGAGTTGCGCTCCGTCTGTAATGAATTATCTGTCGATGCACCTTTAAACCTTCATCTATCTTCCTGTTTTCTACCTTTTTTTTAATAAAGACATTGTAGATTGAGTTCTGCTCACTTCTATAAACTGGAATACCATGTGGTCGAACAGCCTATCAGCTCATGGAGAATACATCCAAAGTTGAAGATTTGCAACAGATAAGAAATAGATGATAAAAATATTTTCTTTGAGCTTATCCCACATTTGCAACTGCAGATGAAAAAATTGAGAATACAGTATCGCCCTAGACTTTTCTTTGGGTCAACAGTCGCCTGATTGGTTTTAGCTGGCCCGCCACAGATTCCTCTCTGTTGTATCAACCTCTTCACTTCAAGAGACATTCAACCGACGTCCTTAATTATTTATTGGATAAATTCCAAACTCTCTCTTTCCCTATAGTTTTTACCCTTTCCAGCTCCATCAAGTGCCATCTAAATTATTCCTCGATGCCGTTATCACGCGTCCTGTCATGCTTTCACTTCGACTTACTTTGTTCTTCTCCGTGCCGACTCTGCGGAGGAGTTCCTCGGTTCTTCTTCTTCTTCTTCTTCTTTTTTTTTCTTTTTTCTTTTTTTTTATATCACAGACCGCTTAGATTCCACATCCTTTTGCAGCACCACATCCCAAACGTTCGATTGTCTTGTTCTCCGGTTTTTACACAGCTCATGACTCAGTGCCATGCAATGTCGCGCTCCAAACGTACAATTCTCAGAATTTTCTACCTCAAATCAAGGTCACTGCCGAAAGGCTTCAGAGAAATAACTTGAGTTATCAACCATTTGACGGAATCAGCATCACTGCTATGTTCCTCCATCACAGACATAGACGTTATCTCTGGTAGGATAAAGAAGTTCTGTGATTTCGCGTCACCGTGCCGTGATTCGGGCAACCAAATACGAAAGTATCACACAGGCTGTTAGTACGACAGCTAACTCGTGACGATGTTGGCAGAGAAAGTTGTTGAAATCTTGAGTTTACCTACAAATCTGACGCCGCAAGAAAGCCGAGAAACAATTTTCCGTAGTGTGTACTATTTTTCTTTAGGGGTACGACGACTTCTCGGACACACTGTGTGGACTTGCACTTCTCATTTATGCATAACGACGCAGAAAATACCAGTGACTTTTATGTTGGCCTGTGCATCGACAAGAAAGGGTGGCTTGTTTTGCTGCTGTGGGCTGCTTGCACGAGGCAGTGTACCAGCAGACTGCAAACCAGCAGTCGTGTCCCGTCGGAACGTGCCCGAGACGCGCGTCGTCCATTTTGTGCGCGGGGCGCCGGTCCAGCGAGCTTAGCAACAGCTAGACGGCCGTCCGCCTCCGGCCAATAAAAGATTGACGCGAGCCACGCGCCTGCGCACTGAACGTGTTGCCATGGCGACGGAAGGCGTCGGCGTCGCGCCGCGGAAAGCGACGGAAAAGGAAAGAAGAAGGGGGACGCGTCCGCGAGTAAGACGCTGCTAGTGGGGCGGGTGAGTTAAAAAAGGAAGGCTGCGAAGAAGAAGGAGAAGAAGACGAAGAAGGAGAAGGCGCGGAGGAGGAGCCGAAATGAACAGATCAAATAGCAGCCCGGGTGTAAGGGAATTATGTTAAGAAAAACTGCTGGCTGGCTTGTACCGGGGAACGGCGCCGCCCGCTGCCGGGGACGGGGTAGATTTTCTCAAAGATGTTCAAAGGAGGATGCATCATTAGTGCGGGGAAAAGTCGACGGGAGAAATAAGCTTAAAAACAAGAGTTGATATTTTAAACGAAATTTCGCTCGAGGAATCAGCCGACCGTGTTCCTCTGGGGACTGCGACTGGCGTAGATTAAAAGACTACACAGTCTAAAGAAGGGCGGGGCGCTGCCGTCACTGGAACAACGTGACAATATTAGAGAAAAAAAAATTGTGCACTAGCACAAAAAAAATGCGGTAAACGAGAGTAGCGATGGGAGGGAGAAGTTTGTTGCACCCCGGCCGTTTCGTGAGCTAACCTCGAGGCGTAGCGGAGTTTACCATTAGGCATTCTTTCTGGCTGCAAAGTGTGATTAGCAGCAGGAGGTCTCATTAGCGAGGCAGCGCCCTGGGCGATGGAGTCCCACAGAGCGCCAGCATGTGGGTTGCGAGGCGTCTTGGCGCTCTGCGTGTGTGCGTCCGTCTCCGCAGGGCGCTGTTAGCTTTGCCGGCAAAGTAGCAGAGCCAACGGTTGTGCGCAGTCGTACTGTGTGTCAGTGTTTCCCGAAGAGTGTGTGGGAGAAAGCTCTGGCCTGCAGTTCGGCAATACATGGGACGCAACAACAGCGAAATTTACACTACTGGCCATTAAAATTGCTACACCAAGAAGAAATGCAGATGATAAACGGGCATTCATTGGACAAATATATTATACTAGAACTGGCATGTGATTACATTTTCACGCAATTTGCGTGCTTAGATCCTGAGAAATCAGTACCCAGAACAACCACCTCTGGCCGTAATAACGGCCTTGATACGCCTGGGCATTGAGTCAAACAGAGCTTGGGTGGCGTGTACAGGTACAGCTGCCCATGCAGCTTCAACACGATACCACAGTTCATCAACAGTAGTGACTGGCGTATTGTGACGAGCCAGTTGCTCGGCCACCATTGACCAGACGTTTTCAGTTGGTGAGAGATCTGGAGAATGTGCTGGCCAGGGCAGCAGTCGAACATTTTCTGTATCCAGAACGGCTCGTACAGGACCTGCAACACACGGTCGTGCATTATCCTACTGAAATGTAGGGTTTCGCAGGGATCGAATGAATGGTAGAGCCGCTGGTCGTAACACATCTGAAACGTAACGTCCACTGTTCAAAGTGCCGTCAATGCGAACTAGAGGTGACCGAGTCGTGTAACCAATGGCACCCCATACCATCACGCCAGTATGGCGATGACGAATACACGCTTCCAATGTGCGTTCACCGCGATGTCACGAAACACGGATGCGACCATCATGGTGCTGTAAACAGAACCTGGATTCATCAGAAAGAATGACGTTTTTCCACTCCTGCACCCAGGTTCGTCGTTGAGTACACCATCGCAGGCGCTCCTGTCTCTGATGCAGCGTCAAGGGTAACCGCAGCCATCGTCTCCGAGCTGATAGTTCATGCTGCTGCAAACGTTGTCGAATTGTTGGTGCAGATGGTTGTTGTCTTGCAAAAGTCGCCATCTGTTGACTCAGGGATCGAGACGTGGCTGCACGATCCGTTACAGCCATGCGGATAAGATGCCTGTCATCTCCACTGCTAGTGATACGAGGCCGTTGGGATCCAGCACGGCGTTCCGTATTACCCTACTGAATCCACAGATTCCATATTCTGCTAACAGTCATTGGATCTCGACCAACGCGAGCAGCAATGTCGCGATACGATAAACCGCAATCGCGATAGGCTACAATCAGACCTTTATGAAATCGGAAACGTGATGGTACACATTTCTCCTCCTTACACGAGGCATTACCACAACGTTTCACCAGGTTACGCCGGTCAACTGCTGTTTGTGTATGAGAAATCGGTAGGAAGCTTTCCTCATGTCATCACGTTGTAGGTGTCGCCACCGGCGCCAACCTTGCGTGAATGCTCTGAAAAGCTAATCATTTGCATATCACAGCATCTTCTTCCTGCCGGTTAAATTTCGCGTCTCTAGCACATCACCTTCGTGATGTAGCAATTTTAATGGCCACTAGTGTAGTTAAGTAGTGTGTATGCTTAGGGACCGATGACCTAAGTAGTTTGGTCCCATAAGACCTTACCACAAATTTCCAAATTTTTCTCATATTTGCAAAGTGCTGACATGAATTTTTTACACAAGCATTGTAAAAAGAGAAAAGTGGATTCCGGAACGGAAGATTTTGTAACAATATTTTTACTTTAGGAAAACTAATGTCAAAAAAGCTGTAAAGAGTCTGGGCATATACTTTAGTGTTCATAGACCTCGAGAAGGCATATTATGACCCAGTGTTGCTGAAGAAACTGACGTCCTGAAGGGGAATGAGCTTGGGAAGAAGTATATCCGACTTATACAAGTTTGCACAGTGTGTAATGAAAGTGGGGAATAAAATTTTGTCACAGTCTTCCAAAATTACAAAATGTTTAGAACAGGGAGTTGCGTGCCTCTTACATTGTTTTAAATACACACGAAGAAAGTCTTAGACTTGTGGAGTAGGAAATGTGCAGGAATGGAGCATTCAGACAACGAAAGATCGATGTATGTACAGCTTGTCCTTCAAAGATGATTATGTGGTGGTCTGATTTAAACTAAGAAAATTATTAGATGAATGTGATAAATGGAAATTAGAGGGAATTTTTAAAAGAATCAATTTCTACGCAGAGGCGAAACTCTAGGAAACATAAGAGCATATGGTCGGCATATCGAGGCACGTAAAAAAAAAGTGAATTATTTGGGCGACATCCTATAGGAAGACGGAACAAATAACTGGGAAATATAGCAACGACTAGCTAATGGGAAACAGCAATCAAGAAGCTAAACCCTCTCTCATGGTCTTCTAAGATAAGCTGTAAAGTAAAGAAGAGTGAAAATTCCAAACATTACGTGCCTAATCTCACATGTGTTTGGAGAATATAAAAAACAAGTATCTCTCTTTGTAAGTAACTCGGAAAGTGTTCTGAGACTATAGAATTAGGCTGCTCACCCAATAGTTGCAAAAATAATGAGACAAAATAGAAAATAAATAATTTATTAAGAACATTCTAGGTATCGTCCCAGGTAACTGATGTCCTGAGTGTCAATAAGAAAGATTTTGTTTCAAGTGCCATTAATACTGAAGCTCTAAATTTTATTAGTGGTAATACAAGTACAGAAATAAAGGAGTAGTGTTTTAACTAATAGGACCGCAGACAACAAAAACTTTTCCCATATCAAAATTAAATTAAGGGACAAATCTTTCCTGGCACCAACCCATTCCTGGGATCAGACGCTGCAATGAGTAATGTGGAACTCGCTGCGCTGGTGAGGAAGAAATGTCATTAATGTCAAAAGGTTTTTCAGTTTTGCACCTGATGAACGTGGCTGTTCCTTCAGATGAAGTGCGGCTTAACACTTTTCGAGCCGTGACTACTTAAGATGTTTCTATTATTCTATTTCAGAGTAAGAATTTTTAGTAACTATTGGATTTGAATGAGTATGGAACACTTTGATCATACCGTATTTGGAGATCTTACACGTATTCATTAACAACAACGTTTCAAAAGCATCTTTATGCCTTGTAATTACATGGAACGTGTTCACAGCTATAGCTGATTCAATAGGCTTGTGTAAATCTTGCGAAACACAGACCTTGACGCATGGCGCCTTGAACTCCAGAGGGAAGCTCTGCTTTGGACATAGACCATGCGCCATCTGATAATGCATGTCTGAAACATTTTCTCTATGATTAGTACCTGGAATAAGTCTAGGAATATATAAAAGATTACTGAGAAAGTACCAGCGCTGGCAACGCGCTGTGAAAAAATGGCACGTCTGGCATATCCATACTTCACATAAACTTGGTGTATAAGTGTCATGGTAGAAATTCAAAGCTAGTATACAATCCTCGTTCGATCTCAAGACTTTTCTGTCACTCGTCGCTTTTTTTTACCTCCGCAAATACTTGTTCACGTGAAAAATGCCAAGATGCATCGTAGTTCGAATCCATATTACTGCTCAAAGGAAAGGAGTTAGATTTTGACTTGGTAAGAGGCACATGTGGATTGCGGTATTCATTCTGCAGACATATATAAAGTATGTGTTGCTACTATGATGTCTGTTGTTAAGATCAGGCACTGTATGTGCAGCCTCAGAAGGGCAGGCTTGAAAATGAAACTGTAAGGTTTGAAACTAGTCGCCCAATATAAGTACTACAACTGTTGACAGAGCCCTTAATAATGCTTTAAGAAAGGAAGAGAATACTGTCTCGAACAGAACCTCTCGCAATAAAATACTGTAATTCTCAAAGCAACCATAGGTTTGAGGATGGGTTTATCTTACTGAAGAAAGCTCAATGTATGTGAATTATCTCACATAATTAATATGTAAATCAGGTTTAGAAAAATGTTATCTGAAATTCCTAAAGAGAAAAAGGAAGCTCAGAGATTAGCGTAATATAGACATTGAGATAATTGTAAGTAGAGCTCAGCTGATTTTGGGCGGAATTACACTGGAAAAACTAAGTCACACCATAAAGAAGCCAAATTTGTATGATTGGACAACACTGTTCAGTGTATCAATCAATACGAAATAGCGCTAGTGGTTAAATAAACTGAAGAGTACATAAATACTATGAATTTGGTTTAAGAAGAATTAAGAATACACATCAAGAAATTGTTTGCGGCCTCTGGGAGTATTCTACATCTACATCTACATCTACATCTATACTCCGCGAGCCACCTTACGGTGTGTGGCGGAGGGTACTTATTGTACCACTATCTGATCCCCCCTTCCCTGTTCCATTCACGAATTGTGCGTGGGAAGAACGACTGCTTGTAAGTCTCCGTATTTGCTCTAATTTCTCGGATCTTTTCGTTGTGATCATTACGCGAGATATATGTGGGCGGTAGTAATATGTTGCCCATCTCTTCCCGGAATGTGCTCTCTCGTAATTTCGATAATAAACCTCTCCGTATTGCGTAACGCCTTTCTTGAAGTGTCCGCCACTGGAGCTTGTTCAGCATCTCCGTAACGCTCTCGCGCTGACTAAATGTCCCCATGACGAATCGCGCTGCTTTTCGCTGGATCATGTCTATCTCTTCTATTAATCCAACCTGGTAAGGGTCCCATACTGATGAGCAATACTCAAGAATCGGACGAACAAGCGTTTTGTAATCTACTTCTTTCGTCGATGAGTCACATTTTCTTAGAATTCTTCCTATGAATCTCAACCTGGCGCCTGCTTTTCCCACTATTTGTTTTATGTGATCATTCCACTTCAGATCGCTCCGGATAGTAACTCCTAAGTATTTTACGGTCGTTACCGCTTCCAATGATTTACCATCTATGGCATAATCGTACTGGAATGGATTTCTGCCCCTATGTATGCGCATTATATTACATTTATCTACGTTTAGGGAAAGCTTCCAGCTGTCGCACCATTCATTAATCCTCTGCAGGTCTTCCTGGAGTACGTACGAGTCTTCTGATGTTGCTACTTTCTTGTAGACAACCGTGTCATCTGCAAATAGCCTCACGGAGCTACCGATGTTGTCAACTAAGTCATTTATGTATATTGTAAACAATAAAGGTCCTATCACGCTTCCTTGCGGTACTCCCGAAATTACCTCTACATCTGCAGATTTTGAACCGTTAAGAATGACATGTTGTGTTATTTCTTCTAGGAAATCCTGAATCCAATCACAAACCTGGTCCGATATATTAGTGACTTGCGAAAATCCGCCCATGGGCATGTAACTAGTTAATCTACGGTAAGCGATCCAGAACGTAAACGTGAAACTGGGTAATATACAATAGAGGAATCGCCTCACATTACTAATTTACAATATCTAAAGATTAAAGGTAGGTGACTGGCAAACCGTACGCAAATTTTTCGATGAACTTCATTGAGAAAAATAACTATGGGAATGATAGCGACATTTAGAACCTTTGGTATCTCTGTTCTGGCTAAACTTCAAGAAGATAAAGAAAGTCACTTAGGTCGCAACCTGTTTATGGATGTCAAGCAGAAGCTGTCATCAGTACAGGTCAAATTAATGACTCACTACAAACTGACATTTGAGAAAATGCTTAGGAAGCAGTGAAGAAATCCTACCGGACTAAGACAAAATTTATACAAGTGAACGGAAATAAGGAGAAACAGTAACCAGGATAATGTGGGCGAGCAGGGCCTTGCTCAAGAAAATAAACATTTCAAGCGTGAGACACCTCAAAGTTTACGTCTGCAGAACAGTATTGTATTGAAGCGAGATACGAACAGAATGAAAACAGAAAATAAGAGGTCAAATCATTTGAAATGTGGTCGTACAAATGAACATTAAAAATTAACCGTACATACGAAGTACGAAATTAATAGGATACAGAAATACTAAGATAAAAAAGACAGATGTAAGCAATCCTTGTCGGAAGAAGCGGCATGAAGACGCAGAATGATGTGGCGGAGCATCTACGTATTCGGCAGTGGCGGAAGTACAATGTATAGAACTCAAAGACTAATAGACATTGCTCAACTTCGTTAATTTGCTATAACTATAGCGCGTCATTGAACTTTACGTTATTGTGTAGAGTACAGGCCCATTGTGGTTGAAATTGACGGGATAACTGTATCATTTTTCTGGAACGGATGTTTTTTGCCAGTAGCTGATCACGAATTTCTTATTCGCCAGCTGGTCGCACCTACAGGTAGACTGGTTTCCTGGGATGTACCTACAGAAGTATCTGCGGCACGAGACGACGAGTAAAATGCGAAAAAGTACGCTTCAGACCATTTACATGCGTAAAATCATAGATAATTTCTTTCTAATTTACGTTTACGGTTGTACGCACTGTTACCGTTAGGCACGCTAGTAAAACCAGAAGTTTTCAGTATTGGTGGAATGTTTCCAGACTTCTAGTCTAGTTGGTGATTCCATTTTTGTGTACGTTTCTGCGACACTTATTGGAGTGTAGGCAGCGAATCCATAAAACATCAGTGGCTGGGCTGTCTGAACAAATATGACCAGTTTAGTCACCGGAATGTGCCCTTAAAAATAGAATGTTCATCTCGCCTACAAGCCCGAAAACGTTCACCTATCCAAATACGCCGAAAAAAATTTTGAGAAGCACAGTACTGAAAATATTGAGTATTAGCTATTAAAGAAACTTAAGGTAGAGGGAATAAAATTTCTCAGAGGAACAAAGTAAGTTTAAGACTGGAAGATCACGTTTGAGTAAAATCTACTGACTTAGATTAGTGGGAGAAAATAACACAGCAAGTGACAGGGAAATGCACATGACCTGTGTGGATTTGCAAGAAGCGTACGTCACCTTCCCAAGATCTGAGATTGCACCTGCCATTAAGAGATTAAAAATATGGGATATATGGATATTAATGTACAAGGAGACAGAAGCAAAAGTAAAGAGGACAAAGAGAATAAGATAAAGCTTTAAAACCACCAAAGGCCTAAATCAAAGTAGCAGTCTACCCCATTATTTTTTCAATATATACATCTGGAGGCATGATAAAAAAATTTAGGGATGGACAAAACAGAACCCATTGATTACTTTTTGCAGATGACAAAATAATTTTGGCAAACATCAGGCAATATAGGGAACACATGTTGAAAGAATTGCAGAAAGGATATACAAGATGAGGCCTACAAATTAATTTCGACAATACAGAGTACAAGTGTAGTTGTAAACGAGGAACGGATTTAGTTCTCGAAGATGAAAAAATTAAAGTGAAAATTTTAGATATTTAGATTCTATTAAGTCCAGTGGCGGCACGTGTAGCAAAGATACTAACACCAAATTAGCGGTGGGTATACGAGCGACGAAGTCTGTGCACGGATTCATTTGGGACAAAAATGTTAGGCAACAGAACAAAAAAGGGTATTCCATAGTATCACTGAGAATTTAGTTACTTATGATGCAGAAATGGGGGTACCTATAAATCACACAAGACACAAGGTCAGGACAGTGAAATTAGATTTTATGAGAAAATGCTTGCAGGTCACCAGTAAAGACAAACTCAAAACATCTGAAATAACGGAAAGAGGGGCACAGCACATAACGAGCAGAGTGGAGAATAAAAGTCTGCAGTGGTTTGGGCATGTTAAAAGAATGAACAATGAAACGTCCCTGAGAAGAGCCGAAAGGGGCGGCCAGCTTTGCAATGGGAATTATATTTCGATCGAGTAGTGGATGAGAACCGTGATTGCTGGAAGGAGAAAACGACTAACCCTACTGGGACAAGTCGAGGAAGAATAACAACAAGAAGAAGAAGAAGAAGAAGAAGAAGATGAAGAAACGTAACCGAAAATTCATGTGGCTCGAGGAGTACATGGAGAGTCGCTAAATACGTGAAACGTTGCAATAGATATTTGATGCACAATACACGGAAGTACTTATTGTCATGTCTGAAACTAACTGCAGTTCGAAGGAGCAAATAATATTGACATTCCATTTTTGTTTTTCTTTGAACTCAGGCTGTGTATTCTGCTGGAGAAAACATCCTTCGAATTGAAGGCAAAAATAATAAAAGTAGCTAACAATATGAACACAAAAAAATAATTAGTCTTTTGCTGTTTATTAAGACTGTCCTCAACCAGAAAATTTGTTTGTACGCCACATTGCTTTGTCTTTACTGGGCACAGCCTACTGCAGGTGGCGTGGCCTTGTCTTTCTCTGACTCTGACTTAACTTACCCGTTCAGTTATCGGGAGGCTTCATATCACTGCCAGAGATAAAAGACAAAGCTATTTTATGCGGCTGTCGTCGTCCCTGTGAGTAATTAAACGTCGCTTACCCACACAGCCACGGAGCAGCCAGCAACTTGAAAATCAAATTAGCAGGATAGGTAAACTGATAGGCGCTCGAGTATAACATTTATGTTTTTAGTGCCAGTTCTTGTCTGATCGCTGTTACCGCAGCTTGTATTCTTCATTCATTTCCATCTGTCATTTTCCAAACCACACGTGGTTTAATCATTGTTTCGTAGAATATTATTGTTTCTTCCCCCGCCCTTTTATTCAGTGTTCAGCATGCGGTCCCATTAATGTAACAGAGTCTTCCACGTTTATAAATGTCGTTTCCAACAGTGAGAGATGAACCTCACAGTTCGTCGACCCAGATGAGTTGCTTTTCTCTAAAAACCGCGTCGTTGAGCCCTATAGTTTTATTGCTCTCGAAAGATGAATTTCAGAAAAATATAGTCTAAAATTTCTTCGATTATCGCACAGTGATCTTAATTTTGAACATACTTCAAATTCGTTGGTGCCGAAGTTAAGGAGAACGTGAATTATTTGTCTGGTTAGTATATTTACGATTGTATTCATTTGGGGGGAGTGTTTTTTAATCTATGAAGCGATGCATACCAGCCACTCATTTAAGCTTGACGGTATTTCTGATGAAAGAGCTACCTCTCCTATAAAAGCTTTGTTATCAGGTCTTGTATTTTCAGCGCTCGTCGATACTGTATTCTTACGGATGCTGTTTTCATTTTCACGTCTTATCCGCTGCTATTTTTAGAAAGGACCAGTGCGCATTCAACAACGTGGAAGTATACCAAAGATATGCTAATTATCTAATGATTCAAGATAATTAAGATTACACTTGCGTCGATGAAACCAGAGAAATATTTTATTCGGACTACATCTATAAACTACTCTGTTAAGAAACACTTCCAGGGGCGGCGGCATTTTTGCAGCACAAATAATGATTGAGAATTGATGTGAATACAATTAAAATCTTTTTGTGTACACTGCAACTGAGACTGGCTTTGAAAGCCAATGTTTTTATTTGTGTTCGTGTATGTAATTAACAGGTATTAGTATCCCTGATTGTTACATAATGAACAAGACGACCTAAATGTTGTTGAAACGTGTATCTTTAT
This sequence comes from Schistocerca nitens, assembly GCF_023898315.1. Classification (NCBI taxonomy): domain Eukaryota; kingdom Metazoa; phylum Arthropoda; class Insecta; order Orthoptera; family Acrididae; genus Schistocerca; species Schistocerca nitens. The sequence continues at coordinate 391,098,462 of NC_064617.1, forward strand.
ATCAAAACCAGATACCCTATTGATATTCCAACGGCACTTTTAAACATTGCTAAAGCAGAAATCACAAGATAAATATAATTTCATGAGACTCGCGCTAACAAACTACGGAAAATTGGCCCGATCCATGCACCCGAGAATTACTTTAGTTCCTTATATTAAGCTGCAATAGCTGAAAAATAACCGTGGTAAACGTGACTAAGACCGTGCGAAAAATTTGAGACTTTGTACTGAGTATTCAGTCTTCGTTCTACCAGAAACGAAACATTAATTATTAAAACAGCTTATCGTATCTCCTGGTTGGTTGGTTGTTTGTGGAAGGAGACCAGACAGCGTGGTCATCGGTCTCATCGGATGAGGGAAGGAAGTCGGCCGTGCCCTTTCAGAGAAACCATCCCGGCATTTGCCTGGAATGATTTAGGGAAATCACGGAAAACCTAAATCAGGATGGCCGGACGCGGGATTGAACCGTCGTCCTCCCGAATGCGAGTCCAGTGTCTAACCACTGCGCCACCTCGCTCGGTTCGTATCTTCTGATATGAGCTGCTTCGACATACTCATACACATTTGCACATCACAAGCTAACATACGCAGAGTGGCGAAGGGTATGTCGCGTACACCTGTTCCTGCTGCATTTCTGTACGGCAAACGAGAAGAAAGGTTGGCAAAACTCCCTCATTACATTCCCGAAATTCATTAATTTTACGCTCTTGATCGTTGCGCGATTTGGAGAGAAATAATATGTAAACTTGACTGGGGTCTCCGTGATGCACAGCACCTTTCCCGTAGAGTATCTAACCGAAGTTTGAAGTTTGTTGTGCGTTCCCCTAACGTTCTTACATTGCATTGAGAGAGAGGCTGAGACAATGACAAGATACACAGCTTCTCTTAAACGGAGACATCGCTGAGTTCACTTGCACGATAGACGGTAAAAGGAAGCTTCTTCGTGGTCGCTAGAAAATAGGAGAAAATGCAAACGATGACGTATTGTAACTGAAACTAGCAGATGAAATTAGAAAACATGCAGTAGCAACTGGAGACTGTAATTCATAGAAAAGTCTACACGAATTGTTTATCCAACAGTGAGTGTCAAGTGGCTGATGACACATATCATCGATATTATCGTCAACCATTTCAGATTCACGCTGGATAAAGGTACCTCCAGAATTCTCCAGGTTTCGCTGCGCACACACACACACACACACACACACACACACACACACACACACACACATACTTCTGTATGTTTTCTTTTGACATCCACCCACCTAACAATGTGTGGTTGCCTTGATCGTCTCCTGGGAAACAGCAAAATACTTCCTTGGTCCATTTGGCAAAGATTCTCCTCCATCTCCAATGCATTTTCATTAGTCATAGTTGTGTATTACACTTCAGTTTGTTCCCTGGTCCATTCGTGTTTTTCCCTCGCTTCTAAAAATTTCCACCACGCGCCTCTCCATTGCTTGAACAATTTTAGTGTACAATGCCCATGTCTCACTGCTATATTATTGAAACGGTAACACTCATTGATTGTAAACTTTACGTTTCGGACACACCGAAAGCTTAATTTTGAAGGAAACACGACTTTTTCATTCTTGGCAGACGACGTCAGCTGAATGATTTTTCTTTGTGCCTGGTAATAATGGTTATTCTTTTGTACCATGTCGCTCGCCAAGCAACCCACCACATAATCGTCCCCACACTGGATAGTGGGAGGGAATGAGGGAGGGAGGGGCAGTATCACAGTATTCTTACTAATTAGGGTAATTTTCTTTATTTTCGTCGAATTTTTATGCGTAAACTTATTTTGTAAACTATCTCTGCAGAATAAATTAACGTCTTTATCTGTCAATGAAAAGTGCAGTCTTCACATGTGTTCAGCCAACAGTCGCTTCCATGAATCTGGAAAAAAAATCTCTAAAAATCTGCATTCAGGCCTGGCAACACTTGTGCAATATATTATTGCTGTGTCGCTGTCGTTCGAAAATGTTAATAAACAGTCTGTCCTCATACTGATTTAAGAATGGTTCACAGGCCTTAAGAATATCACCACATATAACATAGCACTCCAAGTCGGATTGTGAGGAGGTGTGAGTGAGGAATTAAGTTATTACAGTCGTCCTCAGTGATTTTTCGGACTGGAGGTTCTTGTATCACGGGCAGTTGTTTTTCTTTTCTTAGAATTATAGTTTTGACAATTCTTTACATCCTGTCGGAAGGGAAGTAATTTATCACTAAATTATTTGTCTTACCTTGACGAGTAAAGGTTGGGAGATCATCAAAGATATCTTTGTCTTTTCGATCAAGAACGAAGTGCTCGTATTAAGAAGGGTGTAAGACAAGGCTGTAGCCTTTCGCCCCTACTCTTCAATCTGTACATCGAGGAAGCAATGAAGGAAATAAAAGAAAGGTTCAGGAGTGGAATTAAAATACAAGATGAAAGGATATCAATGATACGATTCGCTGATGACATTGCTATCCTGAGTGAAAGTGAAGAAGAATTAAATGATCTGCTGAACGGAATGAACAGTCTAATGAGTACACAGTATGGTTTGAGAGTAAATCGGAGAAAGACGAAGGTAATGAGAAGTAGTAGAAATGAGAACAGCGAGAAACTTAACATCAGGATTGATGGTCACGAAGTCAATGAAGTTAAGGAATTCTGCTACCTAGGCAGTAAAATAACTAATGACAGACGGAGCAAGGAGGACATCAAAAGCAGACTCGCTACGGCAAAAAAGGCATTTCTGGCCAAGAGAAGTCTACTAATATCAAATACCGACCTTAATTTGAGGAAGAAATTTCTGAGGAAGTACGTCTGGAGTACAGCATTGTATGGTAGTGAAACATGGACTGTGGGAAAACCGGAACAGAAGAGAATCGAAGCATTTGAGATGTGGTGCTATAGACGAATGTTGAAAATTAGGTGGACTGATAAGGTAAGGAATGAGGAGGTTCTACGCAGAATCGGAGAGGAAAGGAATATGTGGAAAACACTGATAAGGAGAAGGGACAGGATGATAGGACATCTGCTACGACATGAGGGAATGACTTCCATGGTACTAGAGGGAGCTGTAGAGGGCAAAAACTGTAGAGGAAGACAGAGATTGGAATACGTCAAGCAAATAATTGGCTGGCTCTGAGCGCTATGGGACTCAACTTCTGAGGTCATTAGTCCCCTAGAACTTAGAACTAGTTAAACCTAACTAACCTAAGGACATCACAAACATCCATGCCCGAGGCAGGATTCGAACCTGCGACCGTAGCGGTCTTGCGGTTCCAGACTGCAGCGCCTTTAACCGCACGGCCACTTCGGCCGGCAAGCAAATAATTGAGGACTTAGGTTGCAAGTGCTACTCTGAGATGAAGAGATTAGCACAGGAAAGGAATTTGTGGCGGGCTGCATCAAACCAGTCAGTAGACTGATGACGACAAAAAAAAAAAAAAAAAAAAAAAAAAAAAAAAAAAAAAAAAAAGAGAAATTGGAGGATAGGTATTCGATGCAAATTTGAGGCGTAACTCTTACTTACTCAGGTCATATTTCCTGTAGGATTAAAAATTAATTTTTAAGATCGATAAACTTGACATTTATGACACCTATTTTTTCACTGCGGTAGTGTCTAAATGAAGACATATTTGTAATCCGAGAAGCTGTGATTAATTCAGTATCTTACACAATATTACTTCTATCTTGTCGTATTTTGTGTACGTCGGTGATACTGTGGACATAATAATTTTCTGATATTTTCATGTCAGAGTGCTTAAATTACCTAAATTATGTCTTTTCAATAGAAATTGAAATTTGGATAAACCAAATCAGCGAGATAAACGAAAGGGCAGAGGGAACGGGGGTGAGTGTACTAGGTGTGGTTCTCACCACTGAGAGAGCAAAAGATCTGTAGTGATGTGTTGCGACCTAAACTGTCATGGCGATAAAAATCAAAATGTGGTACTGTTGGCATCCATCCTTTGTATTAGAGGTTGATGTGCACGTCATCAACAAAAATCGCTTTGTGACGAGCATTGACAGGCGTGTCGACTTAGTTTAGGTGCTGACAGCGTTCCCGTAAACCTATTGAATGTACTCGTAGCTTTTTCAACAAGCACGCCAAATGTTTTCCTCGTTGTCAAAACTAAACTGAGTCTCCATTCCTCGTGAACGTCGTTGCTCCATATTCAACGGTAAAGAAGGTCTTTATGCTTTTATGTACAGAGTTGTACCTTCGAAGAAAATTTTTATCAAATAGAGGAAAACTTGAAGTGTGGTGCAAAGAGTAGTATCTCTCGCTATACCTATAAGGAAGTTGATATTCTGCACGAAGGAAGGCGGTAAAGAGCTTCGTAGTTTGCACCATCAGCCAAATGTTAAAAATTTTCTGATTAACGCTGGAGGCGATTTAACATGCTACGGTCAAATTAATCTGTCGCTAGATGCACAGGGATATGATTATAATTCCAATAATTCCGAGAAAGGTAACTCATATGCGAAGGGCGAGACAAAAAACCTCCATTCGACCCATTACGGAATATTACCAACCGGTCTAGGATTCTTATCGCACTAGATCCACGTAAGAGATAGAGAAGTTCATAAAGAACTGCACGTTTCGCAGCTAGTTTTAGTGAGCGTGCGCGTGTCAGACGTATGCTGAACAAACTCCAGAGCCGAAAGATAAAAGCGATGTACAACAAGGAAAATACTGCTCTTAAAATTAAAAAAAAGTTCCGGGAGTTTTCAGGAAACTAATTACATAATTACCAGAAGAATAAAAATAAATTCGGGCTCATGCAGGGGCTAAAGAGCAATCTTACTTCCAGCGCGAATGGAGTAGAATGCTGCCACTCCACGCTTCCTTCGACGATTACCAGTGTAAAGTTGTAAATGTAAACGGTTCACTGTTTTCTTCAGATGTTTGTGATCCAACAGTTGAGGCAGATGTTTGAAGCTTTACCCGCGAAAAAGGAACACTGGCCCCTTCGGTGGAAGAGTGATTGAGAAGCTAAGAAACCAAAAACATAAACGTGGTAAACAGGAAGAGTTTGCGCTTCGATCCAGTCAGAAGCCGCTCTGGATAGTTATAGAGTGAGGTCATCCACATGAGTGCTAAAAGGAACTCATTAAACTTCGGTTACACTATAAATCAGTCTAATCTAAAAGCCGTAAATTCAACTAAATACCTATGTATTACAATTACGAACAACTTAAATTGGAAGGAACACACAGAAAATGTTGTGGGGAAGGCTAAAAAAGACTGCGTTTTATTGGCAGGACATTTAGAAAATGTAACAGACCTATTAAGGAGACTGCCTACACTACGCTTGTCCGTCCTCTTTTAGAATACTGCTGCGCGGTGTGGGATCCTTATTAGATAGGACTGACGGAGTACATCGAAAAAGTTCAAAGAAAGGCAGCACGTTTTGTATTATCGCGAAATATCGGAGAGAGTGTCACAGAAATGATACAGGATTTGGGCTGGAAATCATTGAAAGAAGGCGTTTTTCGTTGCGACGGAAACTTCTCGTACGAATGCGAAAATATTTTGTTGACACCGATCTACTTAGGGAGGAACGATCATCACGATAAAATAAGGGAAATCAAAGCTCGTACGGAAAGATACAGGTGTTCATTCTTTCCGCGCGCTGTACGAGATTGGAATAATAGAGAGTTGTGAAGGTGGTTCGATGAACACTCTGCCAGGCACTTGAATGTGATTTGCAGAGCATGTAGATGTAATAGACGTACCCTTTAAGTCTCTCTTTTTCCTTACATTGCCCTCCATAAGTTTGGAAACAGCAAGTGTTTATGAACAACAGAAAGGAAAGACATTATAAAATTGCATTTTATTGGTTTCTAAATGTTTATTAAGCTCAAACAATACATATTTTATTGCAAGTATTAAATTTTAGGATCGTCAAAATATCCACCCTTGCATATTCTCGGCATGTGAATGGTCAATTTTGGCTGGGTTTCACTTCCAATTAGTATCCATTCTTGCTGCAGGAGTTCCCGCAGGTGTACATGAAATGTATTCGCAGTTTCGGATACGAACAACCGTAAGTTGTATGAAAGTCTCAGCCGGACCGGGACTCGAACCCGAATTTCCGACGTTACGTCAGCTGTCGGTATAACCGCTTTGGCTGTTCGTGCACTAGTCACGGCCGGACCCAAGCTTCCATATGTCGTCGTTCCTGCCTCACACTCTGTACTCGTACACACATTATGTAATTCCCGTACAGGGGGTGATATTTTAATGGGAAGTCGCTGCCTTATATCGGGTGCTAAATACCATATTGCAATGCCTGTGTTGTTAAGAAGAACGATGCTATGTTCCTTCGGACATGCATGCATGTAATAACATTGCCTTCGGATCTGGTTCTTCGGACGACCCCACACATGAGAACATGTGAGCGCAGTAGAATTATCCGGACAGTGTCCCATTTTATACCAAAGTTCGACCCAACAAATAATTTATAACGGCATCTGGTCGCGATTTCATACACTTTAAGAGTAGTGGGTGGTTAGATTGCACAATGGGAAGAAATGGGGAACGGATGAATATCTGAATGAAATTAAGATTATAATTACTTCTCGAAGTTTCGTAGCATTATTCGGCGGACGTGTAATTGATCATCTTTGTAAACAGACCAAAATGTAATGTGCTTGTGAGCCTAGGTCTGATATCATAACAACTTTTCACAGAAGAACAGCCCGCCGCTGTGGCCGAGCGGTTCTATGCGCTTCACTGCTGCTACGGTCGCAGGTTCGAATCCTGCCTCAGGCATGGATGTGTATGATGTCGTTAGGTTAGTTAGGTTTCAGTAGTTCTAAGTCTAGGGGACTGATGACCTCAGATGTTAAGTCCCATAGTGCTCAGAGCTATTTGAACCATTTGAACAGAAGAACATTAAATGTAATTGTCACATCGAATGTAATCTGCTAAACAGCAAGTAGTCTCGGAGTCTCTGTAGCACTACTCGGCTTCTGTAAAAACGTCTACAGACTTGGCAAAGGCTTCTCCGAATTGCAGTTTGGCTTCGCCTTGAAAAATATTTCTGTAGAAGGCAGCTTCGTGGTCAAATTAAATAAAGTCCGAGAGTGAATACGAAAGCATGTGTGCAATCAAAATTTTAACATGAGTTTCATTAGTGATTCTAGATATTTTTGTTAAATTCCTGATTATTGAGACTCATTTTAAAAGCAATAACAAATGAAAGATCTGTGATGGACCGCACTGTACAGAGCCAAGATATATTATAGATTAAACAAATGAAATTTCTAGACTCGTTCGAACACCCTGAAGACATTTAAATTAACTAGAATATGATGTAGCTAGTAGGCCTATCATATGGATGAATGAGTGAAAAACCGATGCTTTACTGCATGCATGGATAATGATCTACGATCTAACGAATCAAGGCACATTTGGAGACGCGAAAATGCTGCAGACAAAGTATTATGCCTAGCTGCAAGTGCAAGCTGCCACGTCACCATAATCCTCCTAGATCGTTTGACCACTGAGCAACAGGGCTCACACATACGCGACAGCCAGTGCAGGCCTGTGATTGAGCCGCATGCAATGTACAGGCTGTCAAGCAAGCCTTCACTCGACAAGTCAAAGACTAAAATGCATTAATAAATCGATAACCTGCTGCGGAACGTCTTGGCAACAAGCTTACGACTTAGAACTCACATAAGAATGAATGACTTACAGTTGACATTTTAATGAACTACTTGCAAACTTAACACACAATGGAACTTCCTGGCAGATTAAAACTGTGTGCCGGACCGAGACTCGATGAGCACTTGCCCACGAAAGGCAAAAGTCCCGATTTCGAGTCTCGGTCCGTCACACAGTTTTAATCTGCCATAAAGTTTCATATCAGCGCACACTCCGCTGCAGAGTGAAAATCTCATTCTGTTAACACACAATGTTCATGGCAGAGCGTTAAATACTAAAACTGTATCATCTGATATCAACAGAAACTAATGCCCACACTTGTAAGGCATTGCCGCGCGGGATTAGCCGAGCGGTCTTAGGCGCTGCAGTCGTGGACTGTGCAGCTGGTCCCGGCGGAGGTTCGAGTCCTCCCTCGGGCATGGGTGGGTGTGTTTGTCCTTAGGATAATTTAGGTTAAGTAGTGTGTAAGCTTAGGGACTGATGACCTTAGCAGTTAAGTCCCATAAGATTTCACACACATATGAACATTTTTTATAAGGCACTACGTACATGTCGGACGTCAGTGACCGAATTATTGTTTCAACATGACGCAGACTAGTTTACTGACAAGTAGGCAGGGTATCAGTTACTGTACAGAGTATCATCTCGTCTTCTAGCTAACTGAGCAACTTGCTTCAGTGCTCGGGATTCTATCTCGCTATCTTCATTTCGAACTCCTCTGCTCTGTCACATTAGTAACGTGGGCACCCATGGGAGATAATATTTATTGTTAGATACGATTGAAACGGCAAATATAGTGTAAAAAACTGATCTTGATCAAGTGAAAGACTACGTAATTGTATAGGCGGTTGAGTGTGTAGCGGACCATTGTGAGACGCCAAGATGCCCGCGTGTGTGCGCTCCGCCTCCGCCGTGTACGGGTGCGGAGCGCCGGACGCGAACGCACCGCCTGGCTGAATGGCCAGTGTCACGTGGTTCGTTTTTGGCGCTGTACCAGGGCACGTCAAAATTCATTCACCAGATGAGCTGCTACGTCGAGCGGGAACTGCGCTTAAAGGTGAAATGCCATTCCATGGCAACGTGACCCGCTTCCAATAATGGTAATCTCGCTCTAGTAAATGATGCGTCATAACAAAGTTCTGATAGACTAGCAAAAAAAGCACTGAACGCTGCACAAACACAGGATGTCAAAGAGTTACGCAACGAAATTAATAGTACCATTGAAAAACGAGCCTTTCAAGAAAGGGAAAGCAGGTGGAATCAGTCTGTCTAAAATTATTAACACGCAAAATTGTGCAAAACTACACATAGACATTCCCCGTAAATCTTGATTTACATTGTTTAAAGGAAAGAGAAGACAAGTGACATCGCTAATAAGAATGATGTTCTAGCACTGTTCACTTTTTTTTTTTTTTTCATTTGTATGGAAACAAGATCACTGAGTACCCACATTGTGACTGTGATGGAACATTAGCTGAAGATCTGAACCATGATTTTTTATTCCCGTAGTCGGTTGAAACAATCCCCAAAAGGATTTACTCACCCTTATAGTAATATCTGGCAAAGAGATACCAGCTGCTGCCGACTATTTGCTATCCACAAAAGATGTGATAGTAATGAAAGTATGTTCCGTTTTTGCAAATAAATGAAAGGCAGTTTTTCTTTTTTTTTCATACACATTTTTCTTCTTTTATTTATGAATCATATTGAGTGGCCTGTAATACAGGTTTGATTTTGCACAGGGTCTATCGGGTAGAAGTACAGATTTTTTTATCGGTGAATGAGGGCAGTGTTCTGAGCAACATTACATCAGTATTTACTTCATTTGCAGACTAATAATATTATAGCGATTATAAGTCGCATTTCCTAGTCGCATGTTCTCCAAGTATATGTGGCAAGATCAAGCCATTAATGCTTATTTTCCCCTGGGTAGCAGGCCGGGTGTTGCAGCGTAGGCGCATCGACACAAAACGATTATTCTTCCCGCGAACCATACGCGACTGGAACAGGAAAGGGAGATAATGACAGTGGCACGTAAAGTGCCCTCCGCCACACACCGTTGGGTGGCTTGCGGAGTATAAATGTAGATGTAGATGTAAAATGTAGATGTAGACATGCGTAGTCCACTTAGAGGCGCAGTTACGACCTCGCGGGAAACATCAGGTGATAAAGTTTGTGACGTGTTTATGGGAAGACCGTTCGACGCAGAGAAAAAAACTTCAACATACTGACGTTTCTACATATTAAGGAACCACATATAAAAATATCTGCCCCTAAACCCATTACACGTTGTATATATAATAACTGCATCATGCAGTAGTTACCAACATGCTAATACGTTATGTTTTATCATGTCACTCCCTTGTTTTCCAGATTAAAAACTACTTTTACAGGACAAGCTTCGTGAGGTTAAATTATCCTTTGGTGTTACAGGCTGGAATTCCAAAACAGGATATAAAGAACATATAAGAAGGCGGAAGTATGAAAATGACCATTTTACCTTTTCTGACCACATGATAAAACATGAACTTGAACGATCCAATACAGAACAGGACATGAAAATTATTACTGAACAATAAAAAAAAGAAAACTCCTGACACTACCAGAAAAATGCAATGAAAAAGAAAGTAAATAACGACCAAATCAACATAAACAATAACTCACTGTTCATGTTAGTCACTAAAACAATAACAAACAGAAACGTAAAACGTAATGAGACTAAATAATTAATTAATCTCCCCCATGTCTCTCTCTCTCTCTCTCTCTCTCTCTCTCTCTCTCTCTCCCTCTCTCTCTCACACACACACACACACACACACACACACACACACAGTAGAAATGAACGAATACAAAACCACGCGAAAACTACACAAATGGGACCGATGACCGTAGCAGTCTGGTCCCTTTAATCCCACAAACCAACCAACCAACCAACTACACAAACGAAGGACGAAAGATAAACAGCGACAGCTGCCAACACTACACACGATAAACACATACACGTTCAACACTTAGTGAAAAATGAAATGAAGCGTTGTAATACATGTAGGAGAGCAAAGGCTGAAAACCGGTCATCTGGAGTATGAAGCGGCCGAGTAAACACGTCTTCAGGATGACACACACCACCTAACAACAATGGAAACCGTAAGTAACACCAAGCAATAATTTAACCTAACGAAACTAGTGCTGCAAAAATTGTTTCTAACCTGAAAAAAGGAGAGTGATATGAGAAAGCGCAATATATTGACATAGCTGTAACTATTACATAATGCATTTATTATATATATAAGAGGAAACATATATTATAGACTACTGAAGATGCTTCAACAATAAAAGAAGCGAAACGTCTATGACAAAAAACAATCTTCCTTTCATTTTTTTACAAAGACGGAACATACCTTCATGAACTTTGAAATAGCTAAGGAATAAAGGGAAAGGGAAAGGGAAAAATGACGATACGATAGTGTTCAAAATATTAGCTACATTTTTGTGTCAATCTGTTTATTTAAACAAAACTGTAGTAAAAGCATAAAAAGAATATGTAATACGTTGATGGTTGTATGATTAATCTGACCAAGTGCCAAAATAAGTAATTAAATGTAACAATTCCTTGCTCTAAAAATAAACGGAAGGAGACACAGAACACTGTATCAGCAATAACACACTGTTAGATGTAACAGTAATTTCGGATGCATCACAAGCGTGTGCTATAAAAAATGACTCTAAGCACTATGGGACTTAACATCTGAGGCCATCAGTCCCCTAGACTTAGAACTACTTAAACCTAACTAACCTAAGAACATCACACACATCCATACCCGAGGCAGGATTCGAACCTGCGACCGTAGCAGCCGCGTGGTTCCGAACTGAATCGCCTAGAACCGCTCGGCCCGTGTGCTATAGAATGCTCACTGTTCACGACATACATGAATGATCTAGGGGACAACTTCAGCTGTTTACGGATGCCGCTGTTGTGTATAATAAAGTCGCAATGCCAAAAAATTGCAGCAAGATGCTAGAAGACTTACAGAGGTTTAGTGTGTACTGCAAGGACCCTCAACATAAATGTAAAGCATAGCCCGAAAACAGGCATAAACATTGTTGTTCCAATACGCAACTGGCGTTAAATCACTGGAAACAACAGGCGAAAAATATTTAGGAGCTGTAAGAGTTCCAAAGTGGAACCTTTACTGACTCCAGCGTGTTTAAGCTATACACAACGGTCTTCACAGATGTGACGATTGCAAATTTTGCAATATATTAAAATTTTCTGCTGATGCTACAGAAGGGCGAAACTGGCCCCTGCAACCAAGACTGTTTTTCTTTCGAGATCCGTATCTTTCGTAACAGGTTCTATTTATTCACTTGGACCTGATTCAATTTAATGGCGACAGTAGCTTAGTTGTGACAAAATCAATCTACAAGGAAAGATGGAAAAGAATGTCACGCATTTACTTGGTCTTTCATGGATACAAACTTCCGTCGTTGGGGAGAAATAGGTTTCTTTGCAGACCACTTCTCTAGGTCTTTGTTCCGTGAAAGACTGTCTGCAGGTGTCCATTCAAGCGTGGTGCAATGTACGCTTGATGCATACACCCAAGTGGCCATTCATAGATCAACGGCGAGACGAGGCATTAGCATATGCAAAGGACTAGACGCGCGCATCAAAGGAATAGTCGAACCTGTCCAAAGCACCTGCGCCTATTAACTATATTAACTGTGGCAGCCGGCAGCAAGTTATCCAACCACTAGTTCCTAGTGCAGGAAACGACTTTCACTTGAAAGGCTTTGGAATGAAATGAATCGCAAACACGTTTCTGTTAAGACGATTTTTTTTTGAAGTCGTCAGTCTTGTGACTGGTTCGATGCGGCCCGCCACGAATTCCTTTCCTGTGCCACACTCTTCGTTTCATACCAGTACTTGCACTCTAAGTGCTTAATTATTTGTCGGATGTTTCCAATCTGTGTCTCCCTCCACAGTTTTTACCCTCCATAGCTTCCTCTAGTACCAACGAATTTCCCATATATTCCTTTCCGCGTCAATTCTGCGGGAAACCTCCTCATCCTTTGCCTTTTCAGCCTACCCGATTTTTAACATCTTTTTGTAGCACCACATCTGAAACCTTTCGATTCTCCTCCGGTTTACCCACAGTTCACTATTCACTACTACGAACTGTTGTGCCCTAAATCTACATTCTCAGAAATTTCTTCCTCAGATTAAGACCTATGTTTGATACTAGCAGACTTCTCGTGGACAGGAATGTTCTTTCCGCCAGTGAAAATCTGTTGTATGTGTCTCGTTACCTCGTCTATTCATGTGATATTTTGCTTCCAAGGTAGCGGATTTCTAAAAATTCGTCTGTATATGTCCTTGTTGCTTCGTGTATTAATGTGATATTTTGCTTCCAAGGTAGCAGAATTCTGTAAATTTGTCTAGTTCGTAGTCCCCAATGTTGCTATTAAGTCTATCGCTAATTTCATTTCTGATACTCTTCATTGCTTCCCCCTTCTTCGGTTTACTCTCAACCCGTATTCTGTATTCGTTAGACTGTTCATTCCAGTCAGTATGTCCTGTAATTCTTTACATTCAGGGCAAAAATATCACCAGCAAATCTTATCATTGATATTCTTTCAGCCTGAATTTTAATCCTACTCTCGAAGTTTTTTCTTTATTTCCGTCATTGCTTCTTCGATGTAGAGATTGAACAGTATAGGTGAAAGACTGCATGCCCATCTTACACACTGTTTAATCCGAGATCCTCGTTCTTGGTCTTTCATTCTTATTGTTGCGTGTTGGTTCTAATACATATTGAATATTATCCGTTTTCGCCCAAATATTAATCGTTTTTTTTCTCTGAACTTCGAACATCTTGCACAATTTTACGCTGTCGAACGCTTTTTTTCAGTCATTGAAGCGGTTCATTTTTTTCTTAAGTCTTGCTTCGATTACCAGTCGTGACGTCAGTACAGCCTCTCCGGTGTCCCAACGATTCCGAAAGCCAACCTGATCGTAATCTAACACATCCACAACTGTTTTCCATTCTTCTATATATTATACTTGTTAGCAGCTTAGATGCATGCGTCGTTATAGTGACTAGACATAGTTCTTGCGCTTATCTGTCCTTGCTATCTTCAGGATAGAGGGAATCACATTTTTCGTAACTCTTATGGCATGTCTCCAGACTCATAGTTTCTACACAGCAATTCGAATAGTCGCTTAGTTGGCACTTCTTCCAAAGATTTCAGAAATTCAGAAGGAATGTTATCTATACCTTCTACCTTATTCCATCTCAAGTCTTCCACAGCTCTATTAAACTATGACTAATACTCCGTCCTCCATGCCTACTATATGGACTCCCATTTCTTCACCATCACGTCAACATATAAGTCATCCCCCTCGTAGAGATCTTCAGTGTATCCTTTCCAGTTATCCTCTTTCTCCTCTCCGCTCATGAGTTGAAATACCATATTATTCATACCGCTGACGACATTTGTTTCAATTTTACCGAACGTTGTTTTCACGTTTCTATATCCTGAATCAGTGCTTCCGACAACCATTTCTTTTTCAATTTTTTCATAATTTTCCTGCAGACATCTCGACTTGGCTTCTCTGCTCTTCCTATTTATTTTATTCCTAAAGTAAGTACCGTTTTGAAATTTAAAAAAGACGTGCTAAGGTATCTCAATAATTTTGTTTTTACATGAAAGCTTGTACCTTAATCTACTTTTCTACATAATTTCCGTCAATATTGAGGCACTTGTCATAACGTTGTACCAGTTTCTGAATACCTTCCTCATAGAAGTCTGCCGCCTGACTTGTTAACCACTGCATCACCACTGTTTTCACTTCGTCATCGTCTTGAAGACGCTGACCGCCCAGGTGTTTCTTCAAGTGCAGGAACAGATGGTAGTCACTGGGCGCAAGATCGGGGCTGTACGGAGGATGATTTCGAGTTTCCCATCGAAAAGATGTGATGAGATCTTTGATCTGATTCGCTAGATGGGGACGGGCATTGTCTTGCAGCAAAACGATGCGCTTGCTCAACTTCCATGGACTGTTTCTTTGATTCTGGTGTGACGTAGGCCACCCATGTTTCATCGCCCGTAACAATTTGGCTTAAGAAATCATCACCGTCGTTGTGGTACCGCTCGAGGAAAGTCAGTGCACTGTGTAAACGTTTGGTTTTGTGCACATCCGTCAATATTTTCGGTACCCAACGTGCGCAAAATTTTCGGTAATTCAAGTGCTCGGTCACAATGCCATACAAAACACTACGAGAAACATTAGGAAAGTCATCCCGCAAGGAGGAAATCGTAAAGCGTCTGTTTTCTCTCACCTTATTGTCCACTTCCTGCACCATACTTTCATTAAAGACCGAAGGACGCCCACTCCGTTGTTCATCATGCACATTTCTGCGGTCACCTTTAAATGCTCTCACCCATTTTCCTACCATTCCATCACTCATAATGTTTTCTCCGTAAACTGCACAGATCTCACGATGAATATCGATCGCTTTTAGGGCTTTAGCACTAAGAAATCTTATAACAGCCCGTACTTCACAGTCGGCGGGACTCACCTTTATCGGAGGCATCTTAAACACTCAGTACACAACGTAAACAATGAAGAATCAGACTGTAATGGCGTCAGTCAGTGGATTAAGGTACAGGCTTTCATGTAAAATAAAATTATTGAGGTATCTTAGCACGTCTTTTTTAAATTTCAAAACGGTACTTACTTAAAAAACACGCCTCGTAATTTATGAGTGGGTACCGGTGAGGTAGGGTAGCGTCTTTGGTTAGCTATCAAAACGTCCTCGGTGGAAGTTTTGAACCCCGCCACTGTTGAAATTTTGAATAAAAATTGTCAGCAACGGCGGCCGAAGACTTCCTGCACAAGAAGTCACCCTCATTCTGTCAACGGTCCTTTCAAAGAGGGCAGAGCAACGGACAGAGGTTCAGAGCACTCTCTTGCCCTTGGCGTGGGAAAATGCCCCTTAAGGCGGAAGAGTCAGCAGTGATCAACAGCATGAGGATACAGAAGGCAATGGAAACCACTGCAGTTAAGACACAAAACCTTTACCCACAGCACGTGTAGCCTGTAATTGTAAAAGTGTCATGATGATCTCTCCATTGGCAAAAGATTCGGAAGTAGTCCCCCATTGGGGTCTCCGAGAAGGGACTGCCAAGGGGGAGGAGACTGTGAGCAAATGGCTGAATTACCAACGAAAGGATAACGTTCTACGAATTGGGAAGTAGAATGTTGAAAGACTGAACGTGGTAGGGAAACTAGAAAATCTGAAAATGGAAATGCTAGGGCTCAGTCTATATATAGCGTCAGTGATGTTAAATGGAAAGAAGACAAGTATTTCTGGTTAGATGGGTGTAGAATATATCAACAGCAGAAAATGGTATAAATTGAGTAGATTCGTTATGAATAGCAATTTTACCGAGCGTTGTTTTCACGTTTCTATATGCTGAATCAGTCTTTCCGGCAACCAATCCTTTTTCAGTTTTACTGTGAACAGTTCAGTAATAGGGTTGTTCTCATCAGAATCGACACCAAACCAACACCTACAACAATAGTTCAAGTACACACGCCGACGTTGCTAGCAGAAGACGAAGAAGTAAACAAAGAAAGTGAAGGTACTGAACGGGTAATTCAGTACGTAAAGGGAGATGAAAATCAAATAATCATGGAGGACTGGAATGCGCCTGTAGGGGAAGGAACAGAAGAAGGGGTTACAGGAGAATATGGGCTTTGTAGTAGAAATGAGAGACGAGAGACACTAATTGAGTTCTGCAATAAATTTCAGATGGCAATAGCGAATACTCTGTTCAAGAATCTAAGAGGAGGTAGTATACTTGGAAAAGGCCGGAAGATACGGGAAGATTCCATTTACATCACGTCATGGTCAGGCAGAGATTCCGAAATCAGATACTGGATTGTAAGCCGTGTCCAGGGACAGATGTGGACTCAGAACACAATTTGGTAATGATGAAAACCGGGCTGAAGAGACTAGTCAGTAAGAATAAATGCGCGAAAAAGTGGGAAACGGATATACTAAAGAATGAAGAGATATGCTTGCAGCTCACTGAGGCTACAGATACAGCGACAATGAAGATCTCAGAAGGCATTTCAGATGAAGAGATATGAACATCTCTAAAAAGGGTAATCACAGAAGTTGGAGAGAAAAACTTAAGTACAAGGAAGGTGGCTGTGAAGAAACCATTGGTAACAGAAGAAATACTTCAGCTGATCATTAAAAGAAGGAAGAACAAATATGCTCAGGGAAATTCAGGAATAAAGAAATACATGACACTTAAGAATGAAATAAATAAGAAGTGCAGGGAAGCTAAGGCGAAATGGCTACTTGAAAAATGTGAAGAGAACCAAAAAGAAATGATCATCGGATTGACTGACTTGGCATGTAGAAAAGTCAAAGCAATCTTCGGTGAAATTAAAAGCAAGTGCAATGGGAATTCCACTGTTAAATGGTTAAATGTAGGAAAGAGAACGGTTAGGTGGAAAGAGTACATTGGCGGCCTCTACGAGGAGGAGGACTTAACCTGATGACGTGGCGGAAGAAGAAACAGGAGTCGATAGGGAAGAGATATGTGATCCAGTATTAGAATCATAATTTGCAAGAGCTTTGGAAGACTTACAATGAAATGAGAAAAAAGGGATGGACAACAGTCCGTAAGAATTTCTAAGATCATTGGGCCAATTGGTAACAAAACGACTAATCAGGTTCCTGTGTAGAACGTATGAGACAGGCGGTATACCATCAGACTTTCGGAAAACATCATCCACAAGTTCCCAAAATTACAAGTGCCGTTAAGTGAGACAATTATCGCACTATCGGCTTGGCAGCTCATGCACCCAAGTTACTGACGAGAATAATATAGGGAAGAATGGAAACGAAAATTGAGGATCTGTCGGATGACGTTCAGTTTGACTTTAGAAAAAAGGTAAAGGCACCAAAGAGGCGATTCTGTACTTGCGGCTGATATTGGAAGCAATACTAAAGAAAACTCAGGACACACATAGGATGTTCAATGCCAATAAACTTCACCAAGAGCCGGATACTTTAAGATATTTTATTTTATTCTGAATGCAATCAATTTCGGCATTTCATTTTGCCATCTTCAGGCCCCATACTCTTTTATCAAAAGAAACGAACTTCCCGTATTGCGCCATAAATCACTGGATATCGGGAATTCCAATCGTTATACAGTTGCTTGGTATGAATTACTTACCAGCCGATGTCCCCTGACCATGATGGACCAACAAAGACACATAGGATTTGTCGACCTGGAAAAAGAGTTCGACAATGTAAAATACTGAGAAAAATACGGGTAAGCCTTAGGGAAATACGGGTAACTTACAGTATTTAAAGAACCAAGAAGGAACAATAAGAGTGAAAGACTAAGAACGAAGTGCGCGGATTAAAAAGGGTGTAAGACAGGAATGCAGTCTTTCGCCCCTACTGTTCAGCCTATACACTGAAGAAGCAATGACAGAAATAACGGAAAGGCTCAAGAGTGGAATTAAACATCAGAGTGAAAGGATATCATTGTTAACAGTTGCTGATGATATTGCTATCCTCATTGAAAGTGAAGAAGAATTACACGACCCATTAAATAGAATGGTCTAATGAGTACAGAATATGAACTGAAAGTAACTCGGAGAAAGACGAATGTAATGAGAAGCAGCAGAAATGAGGACAGTGGGAAACTTAACATCATAATTGGTGATGAAGAAGTAGATGAAGTTAGTGAATTCTGGTATCTAGGCAGACCTACGGCGCACGGAGCAAGGGCAGAGTAGCACTGGTAAAGAGGGCATTCCTGGCCAAGAGAAGTCTACTAGTATCAAACATAGCTTTTAATTTGAGGAAGAAATTTCTGAGAATGTACGTTCAGAGCACAGCACTGTATAGCAATGGGGTTTGGACTGTGGGAAAACCGGAATAGAAGAGAATAGAAGCATGTGAAATGTGGAGCTACATAAGAAACGTGACAGTTAGGGAGACTGATAAGGTAAGGAATGAGGAGGTTCTCCGCAGAATCGGCGAGAAATGGAATATCTGGGAAACACTGACAAGAAGAAGGGACAGGATGATAGGACATCTGTTAAGACATCGTGGAGGAAGCATTACAGGGTAACAACTGTAGAGAAAGACAGAGACTGGGTTACATCTAGCAAATAATTGAGGACGTAGTTGCAAGTGCTACTCTGAGATGAAAAAGTTGTCACAGGAGTGGAGTTCGTGGCGGGCCACTTCAAACTAGTCAGAAGACAGATGACACACAAAAAAAAGTTACATGTATATCTGTATTCCTGAACTATACTTCCTTTTTTCGTTGATCAATTGTTTTTCTGGTATCCAACATTTCTTCGCTGTTACCTAGGCGATGTATGTGTCAAGATTGTAAGCGGTACTATCTTTAATGATGTGTGGTGGAATTGTGGCGGTATTCACACACGAAGCGTTTTATACTGCCGTATCATCAAGCGCTATGACACTCTTGACATGTGGACAAATGTTGGTGCTCGTACGATGGATGCTTCCGAAACCGAGAGTCACAGTCTTTGGTGATTCAAGAGGCACCACCTGGAAGAGCAAGCGAAGAAACGTCATCCGATAAGTCACTACGTGGACCAGATTCTGTGTTGAGTGATTGTCACGGACGGCCATTAAAGAGGGTCGTGTCAAAAAAAAAAAAAAATGAGAAGACGACAGCTGCCAAAGTCAGTGCAGAACTGAATGTCGAACTCGTGGACCCTGTCAGCACCAAAACAACATGAAATGAGCTCCAGAACAAGAGAATTGCAGGGCGAACTAGAATCCCGAAACCAATCATCAGCAATGCAAAAGTCTTAACAGGAAAACGTGGTGCCGAAGCGATTAAACCTGGAGTATGGAGGCACGGAAGAATGTCGTTTGGTCCACATGTGTTGACTCTTTACAGGTGTTGCATGTACGAGCTCAAAATCAGATATTCTACCTTAACGCTCTTTAAAGTGAGTCATCGGGCTGAACCTCTTAATCAACTCACGATTTCGCCATGCAGTTACCTCTCTATGCCAGACTCGTAAGTGGAGAAGACAAAAGAAGACGATGTAATTTTTACATTATCTCAATGAATAATCTCATGCAACAAACAATGATATTGTGCGAGGACGTCATTGGGCCGTCCAAAAGCAAGAGGCATACGAAAGGATGGTTGAACTGGAGACTTCTGCTTAAGCTGCTTGCCCGATGGAAGATGTCAGCTCTTGTCTTGGGGCCACTTGGTTGTCCCGTATACAAAATGGCTTAGTGTGTTGGTCATTAATCAGTTCTTTCAAATTTCTTTTATTTTCGTCTATGATTACAAAACTTTTGGCTCCCTAGACTGCCGATTTCGGTCAGTGATGGCCATCTTCAGATCTGTTCTAAATCGTGTCCTGATATAATGGAACGATGGTGGCATCATCAAAAAATTCAACGTGCCACTACGGCCTCATTATATCATTCCAGTGATGTGAAAAAAAGGTAACCAACAGTGAAACCTTGTATTATTTGTTGACACCTTGCGGTTTATGTGAGTATAACATGCAACAAGTCGCTTTTTGGGTTTGGTACGATTTACTGGACTATTAATTAGTTTTCGAGCAACTACAGGCTCAACATCATTATGGAGTTAGAGGTCCACTGTTTCCGGACCATGTGCCGCTAGACGCTCAAAGCAAAGCAATGAAATATAAAACATGGCTAGTTCTATATCATAGCTACATAAACCACTAATTGAAATCATAGTTGCAGTTCGTCATCCGCAAAAGATGTAATGAATAATGACATCTGTGTGACTAAATAAACGTAAATTTTTTGCTAATATAGAATACATTTAGAAACATCATCCGGCCATCCAGATTTAATTTTTGCGCTTAAACGAACGGCCGATTCGCTACCACGTCCTTCGCCAGTATGGTCCTGTCTTCCATCTCTGATGAACACTTCGTCAACTAAACGAAAAATCATGATGTGCCTTCCTTAAAAGAAACATGAAACTAAAAACTGTTATATGATTTAGTCAAAAGTGTGTATCATGCCATATCGGTGTCAGCTTGTAATATGTGTGAATTACAATACAAAATAGCTTTTAATCTGAACCAGTCAAGAAATTATCGTTCGTGTGCTTGTTATCAACGTTTGAATATTGAAATAAGAATTACATCACACAAATTCGACATTATATTTTTCTTCTTATAGTATTTATTTAAATGATCTACCAGTATTACCTCTCCTGGTTGAATTTCCTGCACTTTCCTGTTCATTACAACTTTCTTTCGTGAATTTGTGATTAAGGTTCTGTTTAATTTTTGTTGCAATTTGCAGACTCATTAAAGGAATTGTAAGTCGGTAATGCAATCCCTTCCAAGACCTGGCACTGCCCGGCTATATTCTACATGTTAGTCATCATTTGACGTCAGCATGGAGGCATGAGTTGCCGGCTGATTAGGACGAACCTGCTGCATCTCCTTCAGTTGCACCCTGAGTTTTTATCACGAGTTTGGTTGAAACGAATTACAGCACTTCTACTAGTGTTGAATTCTTGGCCCTACAGGGGGTGGACTACAGGCCTTCCACTTGCGAATAGGACCTATTGACCAGTCACAGAGACGCACAGTGTACAAAGGAAAAAGACATAGGTCACCATTTACGGAAAAGATGGGCTAGGAACTGCTCCGATTGCGCATTTAATAAGTAGTCGCAATTCTTTGTATGGATTCTTACATCTAAGCTTCGTCGTTGACTTGGAAAGGCAATACAGCGGGGGGGGGGGGGGGGGGGACAAAAATATGGAAACACCAGACACAAGACATTACGATGCCTAATACGTGCAACAAAACAGTTGGTATTAACAACACCTTCAAGTCGTCGGGTAAGATATGAATACAGGTCTGCATGGTTTTCAAGAGAAAATTCCTCCTGCTTAATAGTGGCAAGCTCAGGCATTCTTCTCTTGATTAGACTACAGAGGCTCAATGGCACTGAGATCTGGTCACTGTGGTGATCAGGGGAGATGGGACAATCATCTTCGTGCTCAAAAAACCAGCCCTGGAAAATGCGGGCTGTGTGAACAGAGGACCCGTCGTCTTGGAACACGCCTCCGCCATTGGTAAACACTCTGCCATGGGATGGGCTTGATCAGACGAAATGGTCGCGTAATCCTTGGCTGCTATGCAAACTTGAGGGGTAACCGTGGGGCCCACGGAATATCAAATGACTGCAAAAATCATCACCGACCACCAATTGTGTTTCACTCTTGAGAACAAAATTCGGCCAGAAGTTGGGAATAGCATGAAACACGACTCATCCGACCAAACGACATTCTTCCGTGCCTCCATACTCCAGGTTTAATCGCTTCGGCACCACGTTTTCCTGTTAAGACTTTTGCATCGCTGATGATGATTGGTTTCGGGATTCTAGTTCGTCCTGCAATTCTCTTGTTCTGGAGCTCATTTCATGTTTTGGTGCTGACAGGGTCCGCGAGTTCGACATTCAGTTCTGCACTGACTTTGGCAGCTGTCGTCTTCTCTTTTTTTGTCACGACCCTCTTTAATGGCCGTCCGTCACAATCACTCAACACAGAATCTGGTCCACGTAGTGACTTATCGGATGACGTTTCTTCGCTTGCTCTTCCAGGTGGTGCCTCTTGAATCACCAAAGACTGTGACTCTCGGTTTCGGAAGCATCCATCGTACGAGCACCAACATTTGTCCACTTTCGTATTCACTTAGCATCGACATAATGCACTCACAACTAGACAGAACACTATTCCGAACAAGAGTGACAATTTCACTGTATTGATGACGTTGCACAGGTGCCATTCGTGGGAAAATATAATGGCGCATCCAGATGGCTTGGCTAGCATCTCCATCTATGTCCAAACATGCATTAATCGTAGTGTTTCCATGTTTTTCTCCGACTCCTATACTTCAACAATGACGAGCAACTTTTACACTTGACGTCTGGTGTTTGGCTCGCGTATCGAATCTCATAGCTTATACAGGGTGAAAAGTATTTAAACCGACACTCTGGGAGGTTGTAGGGGACATCAAAACAAATATTTTCCCCTAATGTAATTTTTTTCCTATGAGGAGTATTTAAACCGGTAGAGGAAGATTTCTCTGGCGGCAAATACATTAAACCAACAAACACTTTTCCATTTTTTATGACCAAGAGACAACACATTAACACAACCCAATTTCAATTACAGTAGATTTTCAAAAATGCCTCCATTGACACGTAGTCATGTTCTGTCTGACACTGGCAAAAACCCCAGGAGTATCCTGAATTGTTCCTGCTGCTGCTACTATACGGAGCCAGATCCTCTTCTGACGCAACAGGAGTTGCGTAAACAAAGTTGCGCATCTCTCCCCACACAAAAAAGTCCAGAGGGAACATATCTGGGGATCGAGCAGGCCATGGTACAGCACCACCTCTGCCAATCCACATTTCTGGGAACCGTCGGTCCAGGAATCGACGCACACGACGACTGAAATGTGCCGGCGCCCCGTCATGTTGGAACCACATGCGTTGTCTTGCAGGCTGCGGGACGTCTTCCGGCAATGCTCCGGCGAGAAAATTGTAATAGCGCCTGCCATTTAATGGCGTAGGTAGCAGATACGGCCCGGTTAAACAGTCTCCAACAACACCGACCCACACATTAACGAAGAACCGCACTTGATGAGCTCTAGTAACTGTGGCATGTTAGTTATCCTCACTCCAAACATGTGAATTGTGCATGTTGAAGACTCCATCACGCCTGAACGTTGCTTCATCGAAAACAACACAGAGGATGGAAATGTAGGATGCATTTCACACTGTTCCAGGTACCACTGCGAAAACTGTGCTCTGGGTGGATAATCAACTGGTTTCAGGTTTTGGACACGCTGTAAGTGAAATGGACGTAACAAATGCTCTCGAAGACTGTTCTTACATTCGTCTGATTCATCCCCATGTTACTTGCAATTGCACGAGTGCTGATTGAAGGATCCCTCTCCACATGCTGCAAGACAGCTTCCTCAAATTGCAGCGTTCTTACCGTGCGACGGCGTCCCTGTCCAGGTAATCTGCTAAATGACCCGGTCACACGCAGACGTTGGAACACAGCAGCAAAGGTCGTATGATGCGGGATACGGCGATTAGGATATTGTTGTGCAGCTCGTCCGTTGTGGTGCGCTACGTAGTACGCACCAACCATATCAGTGTACTCACTCCAGGTGTATCGCTCCATTAGTAACCAGAGACAGTGCACTACTAACTGGTGGACAGCAGTTGCCCACAACTGAAGAGCGTAATACGCACTCTAACAACTGAACCTCGTTCGAATGGCACTGAGCACTATGGGACTCTACTTCTGAGGTCAAAAAATGGTTCAAATGGCTCTGAGCACTATGCGACTTAACTTCTGAGGTCATGAGTCGCCTAGAACTTAGAACTAATTAAACTTAACTAACCTAAGGACATCACACACATCCATGCCCGAGGCAGGATTCGAACCTGCGACCGTAGCGGTCACGCGGTTCCAGACTGAAGCGCCTTTAACCGCACGGCCACACCGGCCGGCCTGAAGATCGTAATACGGCCTCTAACAACTGGAGAGCGTAATACGGTCTCCAGCGGTTTAAATAATTCTCATACGAAAAAATGACATTAGGGAAAAATATTTGTTTTAATGTCCTCTACAACCTCCGAGAGCTTGTCGGTTTAAATACTTTTCACCCTGTATGTTCAAAATAACTGCTCAGTTGGTCTTTTGAGGTCGACAGACCTCTGTGCATCTCTTTTCACCACCTAAAAACGTGATGTGGCCAGAGGAAATCGATCTCACGACCTTCACGTGCGAGAATAAAAGACTGTAAACACTCGACTATACAGGCTGTACAAAAGCGTGATGTCATAACAGCAGCTGCACACATACTGTATTATCTGTGTGGCATATATTTTTAATGTTTTAATCTTTTGTCCTCACGAGAAAATATCGTACAGACGCCTGAGTGAGTGACGCAAATCGCAAAAGAAAGAAGGTATGGAATCTGGGAAGTACGAAAGTTCTGCTGAATCCATATATTTTCTTCTCTTTCCTGTGTTCCCAAACATACGCTTGTCTTGCTGCCCTGCCATAGGGTTCTCAGATCAAGAGCACTGACCCCTCAGTTGGCAAGAAAAGACACAGTTTAACTTCAACGAAGGCAGCCCTCTATCAAAGAAGTGGCAATCTAAATTACTGACATACGAAAGTGATTAGGCTTCTAACCCCGCTGCATTTCGTGAGATGTTACTAATGAACGCACCCATTTTTATTGTCCAGCATACGACACCAGCAATGTGTATAATTAACTACTATCTTTTAAAAGAACCGGAAAACGATATGAATCAAGCCCCTGTCTCTACTCGTTACACGTCGCCGGGACAGAATGCAATTACTTGATGCCGTTATGTTAGCGTCGTTAACACGGAAAGGAAACAGAGTTCTCGTGGCGATTCTGAGCGGTACAGGACAATTTTTGTGTGTCTAGATGAAGACAGGAGATGAAATATGCAATTACTTTTTCACGACTCAGAAGAGACATGTTACTTATTATCAAGGTATACGCTGATAAGAGATTCGGCAACGAGCTATTCCGTGCACTGAAACTGCATTCAAAACTGGCAACAGTTATGAGATCGACGACGCTGAGACATTACGTTTAACCCATATATTCCTCCCTTTCTTTACATTTGGACGCTTGCTGAAAAATGTAACGGCCTACATTTGTTTCACATTCGATAAACAGGTTCCACGCACAAGAAAGTGAATGAAAAACAATCGACGCAACTCGGGCCTGAAATATTAGTTTTCTGCTCATAATTTTGATGAAATCTGACAAGTGCACTAATATTCGCAAATAAATGGGTGACTGGATGTTAACTAAAATGCACCCCTTAGAATTCTGAAGGTTTCGGGAATAAAATGCAGTGAGCTAAAGGCTGCTTACAACATGTACCGAAACCAGACTGCAGTTGCAGTTATGTGACTCTACGGAGATGGTAGGGGAGCGATAGTAAAGAAGGGAGTCACACAGGATTGTAACGTATCTTCGATTTTATTAAATCTGGACATTGATCAAACTGTGAAGGGAACCAAAGAGAAATTAGGAGAAGGAATTAAATTTTTCGGAGAAAAAATAAAAAACATCAGTTTTGCCTATGACATTCTAATTCAGTCAGAGGCGGCAAAGGACTTCGAGGCTCGGTTGGACGGAATGCATCGTCTCTTGAAAAGACATTATAAGATGAACTTCGACAATAATGCAATGTAGATAAATTAAATCAGGTGATGATGAGAGAAAAAAATGGTTCAAATGGCTCTGAGCACTATGGGACTCAACTGCTGTGGTCATAAGTCCCCTAGAACTTAGAACTACTTAAACCTAACTAACCTAAGGACAGCACACAACACCCAGCCATCACGAGGCAGAGAAAATCCCTGACCCCGCCGGGAATCGAACCCGGGAACCCGGGCGTGGGAAGCGAGAACGCTACCGCACGACCACGAGATGCGGGCCGATGATGAGAGAATTAGATTAGAAAATTAGATGCGTTTTCCAGGTTGAGCAACAAAGTAAGTGATGATGGCTGAAGTAGAGAGAATATAAAATGCAGACTGGCAATGAAGGGAAGAACACTTCTGAAAAATAGAAATTTATTAAAAATGAATATAAATTTCAGTCTCAGGAAGACTTTCATGAAGATATTTCTCTGGAGCATACCCTTTTACAGAAGTAAAAGGTGGATGATAAGCAGTTCATACAAAAAAATCGAAACTTTTGAAATTTGGTGCTAAAGAAGAATGCTGAGGATTTGATGGGTACATCAAGTAACTGATGAGGAACTAATTGAATCGGTGAGAACGCAACAAGTAGAGATCAGTTGATTGGACACAGCCTTAAGCATCAAGAAATCCGACTTAGTAATGGAGACTTAAATACTGTACGGGGAGACAAAGTTTTACTATAGCAAGCAAGTTCAGAAGATGTGGGTCTCAATAGATTTGCAGAGATGAAGATTCTTGCTTAGACAGACTGACGCGGTAAGCTCAACAGATTGTCTTCGAAATGAAGACAACAACGACAAACGAATGAGACACTAGAAAACGGTGTAGCTCAGAGAGATGACAAGCAAACGATAGCAAACAGATGGGTATCAAACACAAATGAACCAAAAGACTGATGATTTACACAGCGAAAGAGCACCACAAAAGTATCACATGAATTAAAAAGGCATAAAATAAATATGTATTTGGTGAACCGACAGATAGCCCCTTCGAAAAACATTTCGTTATTGTTGAAGTTAGGAGTTACCCAGTGAGGCTTCCCCCAAAGAAGAAAAGAGTTGTATTCTATATAAGTCCGAAACTGTATGACAATCATTTGGAGGACGCAAGTTCCATTTTCGGTTGTGCCAAGTTTTTCTCTTCGAGGGCAAGACTAGGACAGTGCACTCTACGAATAGCTCGTGAATAGAAATGAGGAGCTACTAGGACAAGAAATTGTTTTTTAGGGAAAGCCGATATGTGCTTTGTTGTATCCCTCTGAACGGAGTCCAAGTGATGCTTAGGCAAATGTATGGCGCAATATTCTGTCTGTACCTGATGATCCCCTTGTCTTGTTCATCAATCATTTCATTTAGTTGCTACTGCATTCCATACCATACAACATCTCTCGCCCCCCCCCCCGGGAAACAAAAAGAATTTGGTGCTCTGAAAGTATTACCAACTGCCAACTGCAATTGGGTGGCAAGAGGAAGAAAGATAATGCGAGCAGTTCCTAATTACCAGGAAACACTCAGATTGTCTCAGTCTGGCGTTGATGGTGAGCCGACTATCAGATGGGGGCGTTAAATCTGACTGCCCCCTGTTGTAACAGGAGTAAGCTACGTACTAGTCATAGGTTTCCCACGTTCCAAACTTATATAACCATATTTGTCACCGCAAGACAGACGTAGCATGTATTTATCTATCTCCCACAAGCATATGATACAGTTACATGTTTGACACATCATCTACATTTAAGAAGTGGAACTTGCTTTCGCTAGAGATACTTTGGATGTGTCCAAAATTCCCGGGATCAGCAGTGCTGCACTAGAGTTGTATGAAACATTTAAAGCGTAAAATGTTTTGCAGAGAGACGAATTTCCAGTTTTATACACTTTGCTTTCACTGTAGAATTTATACCGAGCCATTTTGAGGGAAAAATCCACACAATTCAGTAGATATTAAATAATATTTTCCTCATAAAAGCTGAGTTTCATTAGGATTGTTGCCGAGTCAGTCGTGTTTTTACTCAGTCTGCACCATCTTCATTGTTGCAGCCAACGTTGTTGCCTGTCATCTTTAGCTCTGTCTTCATTGGACACCGAGTGTTTGCCATTATCTTCGCTAGTGTTCTACTCGGTTACCTTCGCTGTCCCTAGTCGCTGTATTGTTATTGACAATTATGTCTCTTAGGCATCGTGACCGTGATCAGATATGCACCTTTTTACACCTGCAACCTCATACACCTTCTCTCCCGTTTCGATTATTACCGTTTGTTTTTCTAAATTATTCCAGTTGTCGTACCGCCAGGATGGACGCTGAACTCTTGCATCAACATTTTTACAACCATAAAGCACACCACCTTTCCACTTACAGCTACTGTATCATCTTTAGGCTATAACTAAGCAGTTTCTCCGCAATATACTTTCTTTCACGAATGTGTCCTGCAGAACGTTGTGCGTCAGTGCTACTATGAGAAAAAGAGGTTCGCGCAGAAGAAGTCGTGGTGGCCCATGTCAAACCAGTCAGAGGACTGATGACCCAAAGAAAAATGTGCAGCTATGGATGCAGGAGAGCTTCTGTGAAGTTTAGAAGGTAGGAGAGAGATATTGGCAGAACTGAAGCTGTGAGGCCTGTTCCTCTGGGTCACTGCTGGAAAGCTCAGCCTTTAAGGACATTGTTCGTAAAACGCGAATTTCCAGCTTCTAGTATGCCAAGCAGTTTAATAATTAGTTAAGTTGTAGAAATGAAAGTAAGTGAAACGAGATAATCAGTCCATAGCATTGATCTGATCACAAAATCCAGACACCTATCAGCGGACATTTATATGGGATGTGTCCACATTTCGGCCTTATGAAAGGTTCTAGTGAGGTGTTTGAATGTGGAGGAAAGGCAGCCCATTCTTTATCAAGAGCTGAAACTAGACGATAGTGATGTGGAACGCTGCTTTATGACAGGGTGCATTGTCGTATTGGTGCAAACAATCATCGTCTCCGAACTGTTACTCTATTTTACGCAATACACAATGCTATAAAATCTATTCATATCCTTCCGTATTTAGTGTTTTCTTAAGTGCAATAAGGGGACAACACCCTAACAACAAAAGCACTCTCATACCGTAACAACACATCCTCCCCCCCCCCCCCCCCCATTACCCTGCTGGCAGTAAGCATGACAGCAGGTAACATTTTCCACGCACTCACCAAATCCAAACCCTTTTATCTGTTGCCACGAGGTACAGCGTGATTCATCACTAAAAATCATTCGTTTCCAGTCATCCACTGTCCGGCGGCGCCGCCCTTCTCACCACTTCAAGCATCACTTAGCACTGATCTCAGGAATATGTGGCTTATGAGGAACTGTTCGAACAGTGTACCCCATTCTTTTCATCTTCCTACGCGTTGTGCTAGATGGACTGTTGGCAGCACTTTGCAACTCACGAGTGGTTCCTTCTGTTGGTTGCATGCAATTTTTACAATCACCCTCCGCAACGTTGATTTTGTGAGGCATTTCCCACTTGTTATGTAATTGTGTTCACAAGCCTCTTCTTCTGAGAGGTTTATCTTCTCGCTCCCAGAACAGATCTTCCGCGACAGTATTCTTAGTATCGCGTATGTGCTTAACTCGGAACTGCAATGCAGCTATTCTCACAACCTACCTCGCGACACGTCCGGTTTCTCGGTCTTGGCAAAACACAGGAGAGAATCTTGTTACCCGTTTCTGACAAGAACTGGTAGTGCTCAAGAGAGATTTTGAAGTTCCCAACCGCGAATAAAATGGAAGGGTCTCTGGCTTCGACGAAAGAGAGTGCACACGAAGCATGTGCAGTAGGCCACCACTCACTGGTCATCCACCAGTAGAAGGATGGCCACAACACCTGTCATCGATGCATGTCTGGAATATAAACTCCTTATTAAAGTTGGGCATATCCAACATTGGGGCACTTCCCAAGCCCACTTGCTTCGAGGCTTCAAATGCTGCTTTTCTGGGTCAGGCCCCACTCAAAGTTACTAAGTTCGTTAAGGGATGCCGCAAGCTGAGTGAAGTTGGGACTAAATAAAATCATCCCAATAAAACTACCTCTTTCGTGTTGTTAGGGTGTGGGCACAAATGGATCTTCTCAGTACAGCTCTGGTGTTCTATGACTCCATCGGTGGAGACTGGGTGCCCCACAAAGGAGATCTCGGTTTGTGCAAACCTCATCTTTGCATTCGAGGGTGCTGAAGGACTTCCCTAACATGCTCTAGACGCTCGTCAAAATTTTCCTGACAGGCATTAGATCGTAGAAGTAATGGTAAATTCAACGAAATTCCAGATCCGAAAAAGAAACCTTGTTAAAAATTCTAGAAGTGATCGGGGGCCCCGTAGATACTCCAGAAAGAACTCGGTTGTCCTCTTAAAGATTCCTGTTGGTGATAATAAAGGAAACAAATGACTAATTTCATATTTGTCTTCCTTAACCACATGGCCTAATAAGTCCCTCTTTCAGTATCTCTTTCGAGCTGAGGGAGGCAATAGGGCGGATGTCTTACAGGGATATCTTGTGTAAGCTGTATTTCATATTCTTCTCGTTTCTCATCCAGGCCATTCTACAAGACATCACTAAACTGACCATATAGCTAGCAGAGCCGACGACCCTGTTCAAGAGATAAATGACTAAAATCATATTTGTCTTCTTTAACCGCATGTATTGTAATCACTCTCGACGGCTCTTCCCGACTAGTGCTTACAAAAATGGTGGGCATGAGTTAGACAGAAGCTGGTAAAAAAGCTTACCTCTCCACCAATCCGATATTACGCCCACATGTAGGGTAACATCCGCCCCAGAATTGCTGGAACCAACAAATTCCGAGCCACCTTGACCTTAATGACCCAGGTAAAATTTTGAATCCGCACCTTAATGAGAACTTCCCCCAACAATTGCATTACACGGAATTTACTACGCTACACGATTATCTCGCCAACGAACTCAGGAAGCTTGCATACTGCATGGCATGACAGATTCGTTAACCAGGCTCAGTCAACTCCTGGAACCGAAACTGCACACACGAGCTCTTTGTTAAGACTCCCGCACAGGAAAGACAACTTTGAATTCCGTCACGACGCTCCTTTTGCACCCAAGGCGAGGCTTCCTTCCCTTCTTGTCATACAGTATATCACTGGTTCCTCAGCAGCGGGAAGTTCCCCGTCAGGTGACCCTAGATCTGGCAGCTGTAACATCTGATATCAGTTATGCATGATTATTAACTGACTCCCGGTTCTCATAAAGCTCGGTACTTTGTGAATTCAACAAGACTCATGGCCTCCACCTTCGAAATTAATCTTTCCAGTTGTTGGAAGCTCCTCTGTTACTCACTAAAAGCGACACTAGATCTGTTACGGGGTTGCATTCCATCCAAAATATTATAAATAATCTAATGTTCCTGAAAAGCCAAACACATAATACTAACAGTGTCCTTGACTCTCTTTAACTACTTCTCCAAAAACTCCTCTTGCTCTTGAGCACCAAACTAATTCTTCTCCATCAACTGATGTCTCAGTGCAGACAAATAGTTACGAACTTCCAGTATACTGGAATAATTGTACGTCAGCAACTTCTGTTAATCAACACAACAAAAAACCTACCAAAGTTGCAAATGTTACATTTTTTATTCGCACGATGACCAGCTTTCTGTATGCGCTGCAACTGTTAGTTTGCACATTTTTGATATGGCTTTTGCATTTTCGGATGTACCATTTTTGACTATGTTACGATGATTTGAAAATGGCTGCGTCCCAAAACTAGTCATAGTGCAAAAAAAGTGAAATTTGCAACTGTGGCTGGTTTTTCGTTGTACAGACAAATAGTTCCTACACACTGTGCACCTAAATTCATAAAACCACACATTGTTCCGTATCAACTACTTAAAAGCTGTTCCAAACACCCCATGACTGTATCACACAAAATTTGGTAAAACTGCTCGTCACTGAAACCGAACATTTCACCAAGACCCAGAAAATCAGAGAAAATAAAGTGATTATTCAACCTCCTCACTGCACGTCACTGACAATACTCCCCTTCCTGCAGCAATCCTGCTACAGGTTAGGCAATTTAGTAAATAGCCCGGAGAAATGTGCTCACAGTTCTTGGCTAATTCATTCCCTACATCTCAGGTCTGTGGATATTGCTGTCCCCTCCGCACCAGAGTCACTGGTACAACTGATTATCCTCTGCATCCTCGCGACTAACGCATCAACTAGCTCCTGTGACTGTTTACAGAATGTATCCACTATTAGCTCCTGTAACTGTTTACAGAATGTATCCATTAAGTTTATGCTAAGCAAATCTTGAACCCTGTTACCATAATGCTCCACATATGCCGTAAATCTGCTACTTTGTGAGCTTGATGGCACGACTGTTTCGAAAAAAAAAAAAAGACGCTAAAGAAACAAGCTCCCCTGGTGAACATTGAATGCTGGCGATGACGTCATTCACCTCAGTTGGTTTCAAGTTAGGTGGTGTCACAGCATGGTCAGATGCCTCCCTCAGTCGGCGCCCCAGCTCGGCCACATTCCCAGAAACGTCGAAACCTCTGATGTCCATAAATAATATCCTACTCTCTAATAACAGGTACATCCATCACAGACATTCTGAAACACAATTACCGATAAGTAGTAACTGAAAGACCAAGCAAAACAAACATAGGAAAACTGCTTATTAAAATTCAAAAATTGCAAATTTTGGAACTCAGTATTCCGATTTCTATGAAATTCTAGTTACGCACACTGCTCACCCACCTGTAAATACGCTCAGCCACGAAAATGTGACAGTAAGTGAGAGTGGTGATGCTGGGTTGAGAGGAGTGCGCAACTTAAAAAAAAGAATATTATCAGCACAAAAGTACGCATTTAAAACAAAACCCAATCAAGGAAGGAACTCTCACTTGGCTCGACAATTTTATTACCATAATGTAAACCCCAATGCATAATTATTTAAACAAATAAGGCAACACCACTTACATGGGTTGTTAAAGAATGTACAAAATACACTCGAGGTATATCATGTGTACGTGATGTTCCCGCCTCTGTAAATGTGCATACGGCTTTGGTCACCTCCGTGCATGTTGGAAAAAAATGGTTTAAATGGCACTGAGCACTATGGGACTTAACTTCTGAGGTCGTCAGTCCCCTAGAACTTAGAACTACTCAAACCTAACTAACCTAAGGACATCACACACATCTATGCCCGAGGCAGGATTCGAATCTGCGACCGTAGCGTTCTAGCGGTTCCAGACTGTAGCGCCAAGAACCGCTCGGCCACTCCGACCGGCCGTGCATGTTGGACTTCTGGCGCGCTAGAAACCTGTTGCTTTTACAAACTGTCATGAATTATAGATGGTTGGTGCACTTCACTTTCGCTAAGATTAAAGGTGTTGTGTCTGGTAAAAATACTTCCCATTTATTACTTTTTTGATAGTGAGAGATTCTGCGTTAACTTGCGAATAGAATGGCCGTTGCTGTGGCTTCATTGTGATTGTTGGTTACTGTTTTCATGTCCCTTGTTTTGATTATAATGTATTACGTCCTCCCCCATTCAAACTAAAGTATTACTTCACACATATGGTAGCTAGGATTTGAAGCTGATTTTATATAACTGTCAGCCTGAATTTGACGAGATATGTGATAGCGTTTAATACTGATGTTGGTTTAAAAGACTGTAGAATATGTTATAAAACTATGATCCCAAGGCTAATTCTTTAATTTTGGTCTAGCGATTTTGTGAGAGTTTAAATTTTTGTACATTCTATTTAATTTTATCCAGCTTTAAACGTGAATGTACTCAACACACTCGAGGTATGAATTAAAAAACGCCTTCAGTCACAATTTTTTCGTGTTTTATTCAGTACACGATGCATTTCGGACTCTGTGGATCCATCGTCAGGTGTAATTCCTCTTAATAATTAAAGAGAACAAATAAATCATGTATTAAGACGAATAATTCAAGAGAACATCAGTATTAAACGCTATCACATATCTCGTCAAATTCAGGCTGACAGTTATATAAAATCAACTTCAAATCCTAGCTACCATACGTGTGAAGTAATACTTTAGTTTGAATGGGGGAGGACGTAATACATTGTAATCAAAACAAGGGACATGAAAAGAGTAACCAACAATTAAAATGGCTCTTGAAAGGATCCACAACAACGGCCATTCTATTGGCCACGCGTGTTAACGCAGAATCTCTAACGATCAAATAGTAATAAATGGGAAGTATTTTTACCAAACACAACACCTTTAATTTTACCGAAAGTGAAGTTCACCAACCATCTATAATTCACGGCAGTTTGTACAAGAAACAGGTTTCTAGCGCGCCAGAAGTCAAACATGCGCGGAGGTGACCAAAGCCATGGCATAGCCGTATGCACATTTACAGCGGCGGTAGCATCGCGTACACATGATATAGAAGGGTATGGCATGGGCGGAGCTGTCATTTGTACTCAGGTGATTCATACGCAAAGGTTTTCGACGTGATTATGGCCGCAACACGGGAATAAACAGACTTTGAACACGGAATAGAAGTTGGAACTAGAAGCGTGGGACACTCCATTTCGCAAATCGTTAGAGATTTCAATATTCCGAGATCCACAGTATGAAGAATGTGTCGAGAATATCTGATTTCAGGAATTACCTCTCATCACTTAATGACCGAGGGCAGCTGCATTTGCTTAGAGTTGTTAGTGCTAACAGACAAGCAACGGCGCGTGAAATAACTGCAATAATCAATGTGGGACGTACGATGAATGTATCCGTTAGGACAGTGCGGCGAAATTTGGCGTTAATGGGCTACGGCCTTTGCCAACAGCACGACATCGCCCGCAGCGCCTCTCCTGGACTTGTGACCACGTCAGACGACTGGAAAACCGTGGTCTGATCAGATGAGCCCCGATTTCAGTGGGTAAGACATGATGGTAGGGTTAGTGTGTGGAGCAGACCCCACGAAGCCGTGGACCCAAGTTGTCAACAAGGCACTATACGTGCTGGTGGTGGCTCCATTGTGGCGTGGCCTGTGTTTACATGGAATGAACCGATCACTGACTAGAAATGATTACGTTAGGGTACTTGGAGGGCATTTCAGCCAGTCATGGACTTCATGTTGCCAAACAACGGTGATATTTTTATGGATGACAATGCACAATATTACTGGGCCACAATGGTTCGCAATTAGTCTGAAGAACATTCTGCGTAATTCGAGCGAATGATGCGGCCACCCGATTCGCCCAAATGAATCCCCTCGAACACTTATGAGACATAATGGAGAGGTCAGTTCGTACATAAAATTCTGCAGCGGCAACAATTTCGCAATTACGGAGGCAGCATGGCTCAGTGTTTCTGCAGGGGACTTCCAATGACTAGCTGTCATGCCAAGTTGAGTTGCGGCACTACGCCGGGCAAAAGTAGGTCCGACACGATATTAGGACTATCTCACGGCTTTCATCACCTCAGTGTACTTAAAAGACGAACAGGTCAGACGATAACTAAAAATCAGATGCCAGCTGGAAAATCCGTTGATTGATTCCACTTGTAGTAGTCACGTAGCAGAATGTGTCCATACGGAGTAGGCTGTTTACAAGACATCTGCTTGTTGGCCGCTGGAAAGGAACTTAGACCGCCCGGAAAGGGCACAGCCGAAGCGGGCCCCACAGAGCGCCCTCTCATTAACTTCAGCTGACATCAACTCTTCTCCTGCGGTGCGCCGGCACCGTTGGGTGGTATTCAGAGTGAAATTACAACTAAATCAATACAATGAAATGAATACCCTTAGCTGCACACAGGCATTGATATACGTCAATGGGGACAGTTGTAACTGTGTGCCCCGACAGGGATTCGAACCCGGGATCTACTGCTTACATGGCAGACGCTCTGTCCATCTGACCCACCGAGGATAGAGAAGATAGTGTGACTGCAGGGATTTATCTCTGGCACGCCTCCCGTGAGACCCACAGTCCAAACTTATTGTCTCGCACTAGATTCATATTCCCGGGAGCATAGTTCGGCTGATCAAGAGCTATCTCACGAATAGGACTTTCTCCGTCAAAGTAGAAACTGCCACATCCACCAGAAGGCGTATTCGTGCTGGGGTGCCACAGGGATCGGTCCTGGGGCCCGTATTGTACAGTTTGTACACTGCGGACACTCCAACGGCCCCCCTGGTGCACACTACGCAGTACGCGGACGACACAGCCTTCCACACGAGAAATGCGAACAAGGACCTGGTCATTCGTAGGCTACAAAGGGTTTTAGACGACACAGAAACCTGGGCCCGTCGCTGGCGCATCACCATCAACTCTGAGAAGACGCAGGCAATGCTGATTACCCGCAGGCTCGGAAGGCGCGAACCTCCTCAACGTCCCCCCCCCCCCCTCCACCTTCATCTAAATGGAACCCAACTCCCCTGGCGCAGAACCGCCAAGTACCTTGGCGTAACCTTGGACTCTCGTCTTACGTGGAAACCCCACATAGACGATGTCCACAGGAAGGTCTGCGCCAGAATGTCCATCCTATACCCTATCCTGAACACAACCAACTCCCTTCCCTGCCCAGTAGCAGTAAATGTGTACCAGGCCCTGATCCGGCAAGTAATGGAGTATGCGTGCCCTGTCTGGGGATACGCGGCGAAGCAGCACCTGGACAAACTCCAGAGGCTGCAGAACCGCGCCCTCAGAAGGGCACTGCATCTACCTCTTGGATTCCCCACAGACGACCTGCACGCCGCAGCCGAAATCCCACTCCTGAGAGAGCGTTTCCAGGATCTGGCAAGGGCCTTCTATGAGGGTTCTTCCAGATCCTGAAACGCACTCATCCACTCCCTAGGTCGGTATGACATGTCCCGCGATAAGCACAAGCGCCCTATGACGATCTTCGACGATTAAGTCGAAGAGAAAATCCCAATCCCTAATCCTGTTCCTTCCCATATAACACCAATCATCTCGCCTACCTCAGGCAAGTACCAGACACATTCACAACAGTCATCACATATCACAGACACCAAAAAACTATAGAAAGATCACACACACACGTACACAGGGGAGTAAAAGCCGAAAGGCTACAAACTCCCCCTCACACTTCCCCAAAGAGGGGAAAGTAATAGATGAAAGCAGCAACTAGATTCATAGTGCCGCTGCCCATTACACTCATTACTCGCGGCTTTACCGATTCCCGTATGAGTTCGGGCAATGTTTGTGCATCCGCACAGAAGATGGTCAAATGGCCTGTGAGCCTTAACTATATATAAGAAGATGGTATCTGTTCTTTCGGAATTAAGGCTCACCGGCGAAGGGTATTCATTTTATTGTATTGATTTAATTGTAATTTCACTCTAACGAGCTGCTCGGTCACCAATGGTATCTGTTCTTTCGGACATGTGTCAGAAATAACAGATACCATCTTCATATATATAGGTATTCAGAGTAGCTCTCTGACGTGTTGGAATCAACTGCACATTAATAATAACCTTATATACACCGTAATAACTTTAGTGAGATCATCTCACTATCGCGAATCAGATACCGTCTTCAGATTTTATGTAGCTCGTCTGTGAGCAGTTGTGGTGTTTTTAGTGAAAATATGGGCTTTTAATTTTATTCATTCAGTCGCTTCGCCATCTTGCTCTCAGCGGTCACGTCGCTTGGGTTCCCCCTTCTTTGGGATTCGTAAGTCGCCGGATCGCTGTTACTTGCCACATGTCACCGGGCCTGACGTACCACCATCTGGCGGTTACTCCAAGCGTTTAGTCTGACTCACCTTGCTCGGCCACACTACAGCAACTTGCCAGCCACAAATGCTCAACCAAATACTCTGCACACACGTACAATATTTAGCGGTGTCGCCGCTCCTAATGTTACACCATTAAGAGTCCATGTCACAACGCAAGGAGTCAAAATTGGTAATACATATAGATTGTGAACTCCCCATTTCAGTCGTTTCGAAAGTAGTGTTTTAAAAATTCTACATGATTTACCAAAAACAAACCAGAGGATTGCGCAAGGAATCTAGGAACATACTATTGTGTCCTACGTATCGCTGCCTTCATTCTTTCCGCATTCCACACTCGAATGGACTGGCGAGAAACCCTAATAGTTGGTACAAAGGGACGTACCTCCTCCCATGCGTTTCAAAATGGTTTACTGGGTATCGAAGTAAACATAACCGGAGATGTAGACCTTCTGACCTTTTCCTGTCCGCTCATGTGTCGTGTGCAAGAGCTTTATTCCATTTTAACACAGTGCCAGCAAAATGGTGCTTTTGATTATCCAAGAGAAAACCGAATATATGGAAATAGGTCGAGTCATAAACCCAAATTCTTACTTTGAAATTGACAAACATTCTAAATTCTGAAAAGTTCTCCAGTTTAAATACCTTGGATCACGTTTCAACAGTAAAAATATCATAACAATGGATATAAATGAAAGAATAGCCTCAGGGTCAAGATGCCTGTACTCACTAAGCAACCCACTCAAAAGTAAAGCTTTGTGAATCACCACAAAGGTGAAGATATACAACACTATCAACTGCCCCATAGTACTGTACGGTTCAGAAAGCTGGACGCTTACAAAGAATGAAAGAGAAAAACTGAATGTTTTCGAAAGAAAAGTAATGAGAAAAATCTAGGGACCTGTGTTGGAGATTGGCATATGGAGAATTCGAAAGAACAATGAAATTTATCAGTTAATGAAGCAACTCACTATCATGCAAAAATTAAAAAGTAGGGGACTGCAATGGGCTGAACATGTGGCTACAATGGAAAACAACAGAATCACCAAGACAGCATTTGAAGGAACTCTCCAGGCAACAAGACCATTGGGCCGACCCGTACAAAGTGGAAAGATGACATAGAGAAGGACATCGCAGCATTAGGAATTTCCGCAGAGTGGAGAGAGGCTGCGGGAGATAGAAGGCGGTGGAAGCAGATCGTTGATGCAGCGTGTGTTCTACAGGGCCTGTGATCGCTGAGAAGAAGAAGAAGAAGAAGAAGAAGAACACATTTTCTGTTAACGGCGCTACTTTTCTTTATTCATGTACCTTTTTAATTTGTTTAATGTAGCAAAGTGGATGCTGTTCCTTACAAATCAATAATGAAAAATTCAGAGACAGAGCTCTGGCAAATGAGTATATTTTACAACCATACTTGAGCAGGTTTAATTATAACTAATAAACTGGAACATCCAGTCACAGTCGTCTGCAGGACTGTTTAACAACGATATGTCCGTCAGTTATAGCGAGTGGACACTAACAATATTTTAATACAGTTGCCAGTAGGGTATCAGCAGAGTGCGCAGTTCGCATTCCGTTATCTGTCAGTCAAGTCGTCCATGCCACCAAACTGCAAGTTATAACGATCATGCCACAAAATAAACTAACAGAATTTTTTCGATATTGCCAATTATAACTTTCCTTGTTGGTGTGAGTAAGCCAACACAGAATAAAAAAAATGCAGAAGTACAACGTGCGCAGGATTTTCACGTCTGTAATTGGCTCGGTATGCCGGGTTTGCTCCACTGGCAAAACGCTTGTCTCTGAACCGCGAAAATTCCACGAGTTCTGCTGCCCTCCTCTAATTAAAGACGCTACGTCCACGGCGTCGTCGCGTGGCTGTGGTTACGGGGGAGAGAGAGAGAGAGAGAGAGAGAGAGAGAGAGAGAGAGAGAGAGAGAAGGGAGGCAGAAAA
Organism: Schistocerca nitens; assembly: GCF_023898315.1. Taxonomy (NCBI): domain Eukaryota; kingdom Metazoa; phylum Arthropoda; class Insecta; order Orthoptera; family Acrididae; genus Schistocerca; species Schistocerca nitens. The sequence goes on from NC_064617.1 coordinate 391,138,191, forward strand.
GGGAGAGGGGGTTAGAGAGGAGGGTAGGAATGGGGGTGTGGAAGAAGGGGTTCCTCGTTCGGCTGTCTGTCTCCTGCAATTAATGAAACAACCGAAATTGAATTTTTGTCCATTTATTCGCTGTTTCGCTGTTTCATTGAAAACATAATTAAGCGAATACTCGTAATAACTCTATTAATTCGCCTTGCTCGCGAAGTGCTTTTTTTTCCGCTCGAGCATATGAAAAATGTATTCTGTTTCAGTGACATCGGTTTGAAGAGAGCTGATCATGTCCTCGATATATACGATCGAGCGGACTGCTGAAAGCCCATCATCCCTTTTTACTAAGTAATACGAGGTAATAAAACAGGAGCATAACAAAGAGAGGGGATGAAAGCGGTACCATGAGTGTTTACTTACTGTGCAAAGTGTTACGGTACGAAACAACAACAACGAAACGCGAAGAGGAAGCACGTAAAAGTCCATTATAATTCAAAAATAAGCTCGATAGATACGAACACAGAAATATACACTCCTGGAAATGGAAAAAAGAACACATTGACACCGGTGTGTCAGACCCACCATACTTGCTCAGGACACTGCGAGAGGGCTGTACAAGCAATGATCACACGCACGGCACAGCGGACACACCAGGAACCGCGGTGTTGGCCGTCGAATGGCGCTAGCTGCGCAGCATTTGTGCACCGCCGCCGTCAGTGTCAGCCAGTTTGCCGTGGCATACGGAGCTCCATCGCAGTCTTTAACACTGGTAGCATGCCGCGACAGCGTGGACGTGAACCGTATGTGCAGTTGACGGACTTTGAGCGAGGGCGTATAGTGGGCATGCGGGAGGCCGGGTGGACGTACCGCCGAATTGCTCAACACGTGGGGCGTGAGGTCTCCACAGTACATCGATGTTGTCGCCAGTGGTCGGCGGAAGGTGCACGTGCCCGTCGACCTGGGACCGGACCGCAGCGACGCACGGATGCACGCCAAGACCGTAGGATCCTACGCAGTGCCGTAGGGGACCGCACCGCCACTTCCCAGCAAATTAGGGACACTGTTGCTCCTGGGGTATCGGCGAGGACCATTCGCAACCGTCTCCATGAAGCTGGGCTACGGTCCCGCACACCGTTAGGCCGTCTTCCGCTCACGCCCCAACATCGTGCAGCCCGCCTCCAGTGGTGTCGCGACAGGCGTGAATGGAGGGACGAATGGAGACGTGTCGTCTTCAGCGATGAGAGTCGCTTCTGCCTTGGTGCCAATGATGGTCGTATGCGTGTTTGGCGCCGTGCAGGTGAGCGCCACAATCAGGACTGCATACGACCGAGGCACACAGGGCCAACACCCGGCATCATGGTGTGGGGAGCGATCTCCTACACTGGCCGTACACCACTGGTGATCGTCGAGGGGACACTTAATAGTGCACGGTACATCCAAACCGTCATCGAACCCATCGTTCTACCATTCCTAGACCGGCAAGGGAACTTGCTGTTCCAACAGGACAATGCACGTCCGCATGTATCCCGTGCCACCCAACGTGCTCTAGAAGGTGTAAGTCAACTACCCTGGCCAGCAAGATCTCCGGATCTGTCCCCCATTGAGCATGTTTGGGACTGGATGAAGCGTTGTCTCACGCGGTCTGCACGTCCAGCACGAACGCTGGTCCAACTGAGGCGCCAGGTGGAAATGGCATGGCAAGCCGTTCCACAGGACTACATCCAGCATCTCTACGATCGTCTCCATGGGAGAATAGCAGCCTGCATTGCTGCGAAAGGTGGATATACACTGTACTAGTGCCGACATTGTGCATGCTCTGTTGCCTGTGTCTATGTGCCTGTGGTTCTGTCAGTGTGATCATGTGATGTATCTGACCCCAGGAATGTGTCAATAAAGTTTCCCCTTCCTGGGACAATGAATTCACGGTGTTCTTATTTCAATTTCCAGGAGTATATATATATATATATATATATATATATATATATATATATATATATATATATATATATATGTGTGTGTGTACATTCCACATCTCCTCCTAAAACACTGGGCCGATTTCAGCCAGTCTTAGTATGCATATCCTTATTGTCAGGCAACATTCTTTGTGAGGGTAAGAACCACCTACCCAACATAGTTCAAGAGATATGATGTCATAAACACTGAGACTCGTGAAAAACTGCCGCATCATGCATGACGTTTAAATTTATTGCTTGTGTGATACCTGACTCCATTCGCAATAAATTTCGCACACAGTGTGCACATATTCCGGTAAATGCATCTTCAAAATTGTTATGGTACCACATATAGTTCAGCAGATATGACGTCATAAGCACTGAGATGTGTGAAAAATTGCCACATTGTGCATGCCATTTAAATTTATTACATCTTTGCTACTATCTCTATTCGCAATATATTTCATAGACAGTATCCACATAAGTCGCTGAATGCACCTACACAAATAAATCATCGTACGATACACAATTTTAGATATAAGACGTCATAAACACTGACAATTTGAATTCTGTTTCTTAATTTGGATACTGTACTTAAACATTTTGACATTATGCATAGTTCTTTGTACAGCTGTTTCATAATTTCAGAGGTGTTTCCACGAATGCAAGGAATTGAAATTTTTTCGGTATTACAAGACAAAGAGAGTTCACTTTTTCCAGAATGCGATTTTCACTCTGCAGCGGAGTGTTCGCTGATATGAAACTTCCTGGCAGATTAAAACTGTTTGCCGGACCGAGACTCGTCCCGAGTTCGAGTCTCGGTCCGGCACACAGTTTCAATCTGCCGGGGAGTTTGAGTTCATTTTTTGTTTTCGATCCTAATAGATAACTGACAAATCGAATACAGGAGTAATACTGCGTTTGTCAGCTAGTATTCAATAGAGTTTAGATGTCACTACAATCGCGATGTGAAATCGAGAGATGTGGAGCATTTCTAGCAACACGGAACCTATATTCGAGTGCAGTGGGGTTAGGTTTTCTCTCAGACCATCACTGTTTAGAACTCCTGGTTAAAACGAAACCTTCACACAAATGTTGCGACACTTCATTGAAATGTCCCCTCCTTTCTCCTTTCTTCCTTCTACTCAGCTAATTCCCGTTTACAGGAATGTGTCTTATCTTTGGTTACAATAGCGGTTGAATACACATTGTCCGACAGCTATACTAGACCAATGGGAACTGCGGTAAGCTGACCATGAAGAAAGCAGCGCGTGGCTCGCCAAGGTAACGAAGAGGGTCCAAGGTTCGGGCTTTGGTGCAAAACTTGTAGCAGATGCAAAACTTCTAGCATAAAAACTAAACTTGCGATAGGTCAGATTAGCTAAGAGTGCTCACATTGTTGTGAGACCTGAGTCTCTTCAAATAACTTACACGAATGCAGTGGGGTGATGTTGGCCTAAAAGTCTGAAGAATCAGCAATGATCAACGCTGTGAGGATGCAGAAGGCAATGGAACCCGCTGCATGTAACGTGTATCTACAAGACATGTGGTCTATAACTGAAATAGGGACAGCAGAGGAATTCGTGTCGGGCCGTGTGAAACAAGTCCGAAGACTGGTGACTCAAAAAGTCAGCTGTCATGTTACTTCGACTGCTACCACAAGGCCAACTAAGTGTCCCGCGCAACATAATACTGCCTCCATTGGCTGCGTCCGTAGCACAGAGCGAGTTTCAAGCCATCGTTCTTCTGGATGACACCGTATCCCGAACGACCGTCGACCTGATGTGAACAAGAAACGTGATTCTTCCGACAACGCGACACGTGCCATTAATTCACAGTTAGTGTATCTTTTACGTGCATGTACTTTTTACAGTTAAGTTTAATATCAAGATTTTCGCTTACCTTTCACAAATGTTCATAGTGCACATGACGAACTTCCAGACACTGCTTTTTCGAGTACGTCTGGAGATGCTATGTGGTGTCGTAGTTCACCTAAACAGAAGAAAAGCAGGAAGAGTGATAACAATGTCACATTTCATCCAAACTAATTGGAATAGGAGGCACATAGAGGGAGCCTAAGACAAACTCCCGCAAAAACTAAGAACATACCCTGAGAGTAGGCGATCTTAGAGGCAAGTGGTGCAATACGAGAATCCTACGACTCGATCCATTGTTGAGGCAGCTCGTTGTTAAGAAATACCCTTTAATAGAGGTGTCAGCGCGGTGTTCTCGATCGTATTGAAAAATGATGTTTTCGGTATGCTCTTGCAGTTGTGGCAAAAGTCAAGTGTCCCATTTATACAGATACGTTATTCCTGTGAATATGTTTTCCACAGTTAAGAACGGACCGTAAATCGTGTTTCGGGAACGAAGCTCGACACAGAAAGTTTGGAGAATCTCTCTCCTGACCGTCAGTGGCATGTTATCTCTATATTCTTACAATCTGCGGTTCAGTTTTCTGTTTAAATGGAAAGTAGGCTCATTACTAAGAGTTAAAGACTGATTTCATAAAACTCCACATTTTGTTAAATAAATAAATGTCGTGTGACTAGGGCCTCCCGTCGGGTAGACCGTTCTCCGGGTGCAAGTATTTCGATTTGACGCCACTTCGGCGACTTGCGTGTCGATGAGGATGAAAATGATGACGATTAGGACAACACAACACCCAGTCCCTGAGCGGAGAAAATCTCCGACCCAGCCGGGAATCGAACCCGGGCCTTTAGGATGGACATTCTGTCGCGCTGACCACCCAACTACGGGGGGCGGATTCCACACTTTGTTTATCACCATTATTAAGAGGTTGTAGCAGTTGAATCCTGTATGGTTTGAAACAAAAACGTCGTTGAAAAACACGCCGGACAAGCACATGGGAAATGACTGGCCCTCGCCTGGCATGGTGACTATGTTTTTGTGCAATACGTGCAAAACTCTGTTGCGCTCTGTCTTGAGCATCGTTCCATCGTCAAGTGCTTTGAGCCGTCGGACATGCGGAGCCGTACTGAAAATCTTACTCCACATCGGTAGCTAAACTGCGTTTCTTACGGCCATCTCGACTCGGCACACATTTGGTAATGAAAGAGCAAATAATACAATGACAGGAAAAAATCGCAACAGCAAAAATAATTAATATAGAGCAATGAAATTTCGGGAATACATCAGTCTACGTAACATATTTACATGATTAACTAATGGCTCTGAGCACGATGGGACTTAACATCTGAGGTCATCAGTACCCTAGAACTTAGAACTACTTAAACCTAACTAACCTAAGGACATCACACACATCCATGCCCGAGGCAGGATTCGAACCTGCGACCGCAGCGGTCGCGAGGTTCCAGACTGAAGCACCTAGAACCGCTCGTCCACACCGGCCGGCAAATGATTAACATTGTAAGCTCATAGGTTAATGTAAACGTGAGATGAGCCATTGCAAAGGAGAAATGCTGGTACATTAATAACCGGTGTAACTGCCAGGATGTTGAATGCAATCATGTAAACTTAGATGCATTGTGTTGTACATGTGTCGGATGTCAGTTTATGGGATGGAGTTCCACGCCTGTCGTGCTTCGTCGGTCAATACAGGAACGGTTAATGCTGTTTGTGGACGACGCTGGTGTTGTCTCCCGATGATGTCCAATGTGTGCTAGAGTAGGGACAGATCTGGTGAGCGAACAGGCCACGGCAACATGTCGACATTCTGTAGAGCATGTTGGGTTAAAACAGCGGTATGTGGGCGAGCGGTATCCTGCGGAAAATATCCCCGGAATGCTGTTCATGAATGGCAGCACAGTAGGTCCAATCACCAGACTGGCATACGAATTTACCGACAGGGTGCGTGAGATAACCACGAGAGTGCTCCTACTGGCATGCGTAATCATTCCTCAAACTGTAGCGCCAGATGTAGGTCCAATGGTTAACATACGGCCATCACTGGCACCGACGCAGAACCAACTTTCGCTTGACACCAATAAATTCGCAAATGGCGGTGATTTGGGGTCCGTGGATTGCACACTATAAGCCGTTTGGCTCGGAGCTGTCCTTGAAGTAACCGATTTGTAACAGTTCGTTGTGTCACTGTGGTGGCAACTGCTGCTCAGACTGCTGTTGCAGACGGAGTACGATGCGCCAGAGCCATACACCGAACACGGTAGTCTTCCCTTTCGGTAATGTCACGTGGCCGTCCGGACCCCAGTCTTCTTGCTACCGTACATTCTCGTGATTCCGGCTAAGTCTTTCAGCAATATTGCAGAAGGAACATTCAGCTTCCCTAGCGCTATTACACGATATCGTTCAAATTCAGTGAGGTGTTGATAGTGGCGTCTTTGTCGCCTTAAAAGCATTCTTGGCTAACATCAGCTCACCACGTCTAATCTCAAAGGTGACTACACTACTGGCCATTAAAATTGCTACACCATGACGAAATGCAGATGATAAACGTGCATTACGTGCATTGGACAAATATACTAGAACTGACATGTGATTACATTTTCACGCAATTTGGGTGCATAGATCCTGAGAAATCAGTACCCAGAACAACCACCTCTGCACGTAATAACGGCCTTGATACGCCTGGGCATTAAGTCAAACAGAGCTTGGATGGTGTGTACAGGTACAGCTGCCCATGCAGCTTCAACACGATACCACAGTTCATCAAGAGTAGTGACTGCCGTATTGTGACGAGCCAGTTGCTCGGCCACCATTGACCAGACGTTTTCAATTGGCGAGAGATCTGGAGAATGTGCTGGCCAGGGCAGCAGTCGAACATTTTCTGTATCCAGAAAGGCCCGTACAGGACCTGCAACATGCGGTCGTGCATTATCCTGCTGAATTGTAGGGTTTCGCAGGGATCGAATGAAGGGTAGGGCCACCGGTCGTAACACATCTGAGATGTAACGTCCACTGTTCAAAGAGTCGTCGATGCGAACAAGACGTGACAGAGACGTGTAACCAATGGCACGCCGGGTGATACGCCAGTATGGCGATGACGAATACACGCTTCCAATGTGCGTTCACCGCGATGTCGCCAAACACGGATGCGACCATCATGATGCTGTAAACAGAACCTGCATTCATCCGAAAAAAATGACGTTTCGCCATTCGTGCACCCAGGTTCGTCGTTGAGTACACCATCGCAGGCGCTCCTGTCTGTGATGCAGCGTCAAGGGTAACCGCAGCCACAGTCTCCGAGCTGATAGTCCATGCTGCTGCAAACGTCGTCGAACTGTTCGTGCACATGGTTGTTGTCTTGGAAACGTCCCCATTTTTTGACTCAGGGATCGAAACGTGGGTGCACGATCCGTTACAGCCATGCGGATAAGATGCCTGTCATCTCGACTGCTAGTGATACGGGGCTGTTGGGCTCCAGAACGGCGTTCCGTATTACCCTCCTGAACCCACCGATTCCATATTCTGTTAACAATCATTGGATCTCGACCAACGCGAGCAGCGATGTCGCGATACGATAAACCGCAATCGCGATAGGCTACAATCCGACCTTTATCAAAGTCGGAAACGTGATGGTACGCATTTCTCCTCCTTACACGAGGCATCACAACAATGTTTCACCAGGAAACGCCGGTCAACTGCTGTTTGTGTATGAGAAATCGGTTGGAAACTTTCCTCATGTCAGCACGTTGTAGGTGTCGCCAACGGCGCCAACCTTGTGTGAATGCTCTGAAAAGCTAATCATTTGCATATCACAGCATCTTCTTCCTGTCGGTTAAATTTCGCGTCTGTAGTACGTCATCGTGGTGTAACAATTTTAATGGTCAATAGTGTAAAGCTCACGACTGTTACAGCGTGTATTCAAAGCAAATCTGATGATCGTCCTCTTACTGGAGTTATCTGCGCCACTCTTATGCGAGTGCCGCGAAATTTGAATAGAAATCATCTTTCAGATACAGAAACACTAGAAACACGCCTACCAACTTTCGTTTGTCACACAACTTCTTCTTGGTGCTGCGATTTTTTTCCATCAGTGTATGAAGGTCCATCATACACCATTTCGAAAGTCGTTCAACAACAAGTTGTTGATCAGGTTTGCTTCGACGACATAAGTCCTAGTATACACGCTTGATTTTCTAAAGCACTTTGGTACAACATTTTCTTTCTCCTCCTACAATGATTTTATCAAGATCGAAAAGTAGATACAACATCTACATCAAGCTCATCCTGCAGCGTTGGGTCTGTTCCCTTTTTTTCATCATTAATTATACTTTATATTAACACTACTTCTCTCAAAAGACCAGTTTGCTTCTCCAGTGAGTCCCGCTCTTCTTCCGCTTTGCGTCACTTTTTTTTCCAGTATCAACAGTACTGCGTACCGTGACTAAATTCATTCCCGGTTTTTTCTTCAGTGTATTCAGTTTTTCACCTGGAGCCGTGAGACCTCTACCGGCCGTCGCGTTAACCAGTGCTTAACAAGTGATGCCAAGACAGAACTTTTGTTTAGATTCGTAATTTAAGTCACCAGACATATCTATCTTCATGCTTGTAGAAGATTGGTGAGATTGGATGAATCATTTTGAGAGAAGGGCTGGGTCAAAGTAAACACGTCCACATGCTTTTATAAAATCCACGTATAAATGCTCGATATCGTGTGGTTCATTTCATCTCGTGAACGCCTGCCGAAGGAGGTTACATAATGGTTTGAACTCTCTTGGCAAATTGTTTACTCTCAAAAGAATCCGGTCTAATGCCCTGGGTGTAGTATACGTAATAGATTTTCTTTTAGAACGTCCAACTCTAATGATACGGCTAAGAGCAACTTGCAGTACACTGGGATCTTCCAAACTAACTTCTAAGTTATTATAAATTTTGTATGCGTGTAATTGAAAATCATTTTGAACAGGGCTCGAAATGCTAGACATATTTTTTTGTATTTGATAAAAGGACCTGATTTACACTGCTCTTCACTGTTTTTCGATTCTTGTACTTATCAGTATTATCAAGGTCACCAAACTCCACTTTATGTGGAAATAGGGAAGACTCTGCAAATGATGTCGAAACTGCGTCGGTGTCTACTACCACTGGAGATTCGGTGTCGCTTGTACCACGAACATCACCATCTTTTTCACACTATTTCGCAGGAGTCTCATGTAGATGCGGTTTCGGATTGGACAGATGATTAGCTGGGAAGCCTCCCGTTGCAGGTGTTGTTGCACCAAGATCATCTCTTCTGTCAGCAGCCCCGCAGGTTGGGTTGACGCAGGTGGTCTCTCGTTGAACGAAGTTGGCGAACTTCATCGTGTGTGATTTCGCACGTGATGAGGAAGTGCCTTCTTGTCTTGAGGACAGTTCATTATGAGTTATACTGTCTGTTTACAGAATTAGATTTTTACTCTGCAGTGGAGTGTGCGCTGATATGAAACTTCCTGGCAGATTAAAACTGTGTGCCGGACCAAGACTCGAACTCGGGACCTTTGCCTTTCGCGGGCAAGTGCTCTACCATCTGAGGTCCCCTCGCACGACTCATGCCCCGTCCTCACAGCTTTACTTCCGCTAGTACCTCGTCTCCTACTTTCCAAACTTCACAGAAGCTCTCCTGCGAACCTTGCAGAACTAGTACTCCTGGCAAAAAATTGCTGTACGTCAATTTCATTTATCATGCAACACATCTTTTCCGGGCTATTACCCATTTAAGGGACTGTCTTCTATGTTCCTTTGCAACTGCTGTCTCTAATCTCTTCTGCAGTATCATGTCGTCTATGAAATTCATGAAGTCAAAATGCTGCTTTTCAATAAACTCTGTAGTAATTGGTACTGGAATGTCGTCAAAGTGTGACACTCGTTTCCATGACAGTATAATCCCAAGTATCTAACACCAGGCTATGGAACGACGCCAATTCCTGGATACTGTCGATGGGGACTTGTGCTTCCGTTTCCTATGTCACATTTCTTCCGTTTCTTGATTTACGTACATTCGATATCTGTTATAGCTGTTTTACGTTCTGAAAGCATTCATAAGTTGCACGGTGTTTCCCAGGTGAGTTAACGTTTATAGCATTTTGGCAGACCCACGTAATCACTTATTCCTAATGCACGGGAAACTACATACACGTTTTCTTTTTGCAGCAGAAGCTTACGAACACGAGAAGTGACTTTCATTACGTGATCGACATATATTTTCTTTCGGGTCGGGGCTCGGTTCGAATCTGTCAAACGTCTTCTTCAAACTCCTTCTTTTTCAAATGCTCAGACAAGTTAAGCTTTTAAAAAAAATCTTAAAGAAGTTCATTGCCGTCCACTTCCTTGGTCACATGTACACAATTAGTAGAGGCCTCTTCTTTTTCGGTGGTTCACATTTAATGCTATGTATCTGATTTGCTTTCTCTTGGAGCTTTTTACAGTTATCGTCATTCTCCGTTTCCACAATGACAGCGCTACTGGCTGTCCAGGTCGATTTTATCCTTATTTTCTCTATCATCGGATTTTATTGCATCAGTAAATTTCTTCTTTACATCTTTTGCGCACTTGTTCTCGATGGATCTAAGAAAGAGTGTGCTGGTTTTCTTGTCTGCTGATTTCTGTATCTTAGCTGTTGAACTTAGTTTGGGTTTGTGAAGCTTCGACAGCGACATATGAAGGAATTGATTTGATTTGATTTTATCAGGGAAGCAAAAACAACAATGATCAAGCCCGCTGCTGGCCGCACTGAAACAGAGTTTATTGTGCAGCATCGTTCCCTGTATCTCTAGTGAAGCCAATCAATGCCCTTGAACTGTGCAAGCAGATCCTTCACCAGTGCTTTGCTAGGCACAATAGCTTCAGGTCTGGATGACCCGCATATTCTGTGTCTTTTAATCTCCAATGCCTCGCATTCGAAGATCAAAAATGTGATGCGGTTTCCTCCTCAGACCACACATCCTACATTTGGGGTCTTCTTCTATTATCCACATTGTATTCCCTTGGCCTGTCAATAGTCCAACCAGGAGTTTCATTTCTCTCCTGTTCAAGCCCAGGACGGAGACACTTCTCTTAGTACATGGCTCCTTGTCCAGTCTCGTAGTTTTATTTTGATCACCACCTTAGTGATTGTCAGGACAGGTTCCGGTCCAACAAATGGTGTCGTCACCCCTATCCTGGCCAACCTATCGGTTTGCTCATTACCACTACTCCGTGAGTGACCTAGGACCCACAATAGGTTTACCCAATTGCTTTCCCCTAGCTCCACAAGGACTTTATGGCATTCTGCCACGATCTTTGATCTTGTTGCAGAGGCTGCCAGTGCTTTCAGGGCTGCTTGGCTGTCTGAATAAATGAAAATCCTAAGACCTATGTAGCACCCCCGCAAATTCTCCTCCACGCACGCCATGATAGCAGATATTTTTGCCTGAAACACAGTGGCCATCTTCCCTAGAGAGATTGCACTCTCCAGCCTTGGCTGCACTCCGTGTACCCCCGCCCCCAACACCTTGGTCTGTTTTCGAAATATCAGTGAACCCAGACTATGTCCTCTGTATCGTATCGAAAATTTTTCTCCCAGAGCTCTCTACTTCAAATCACTACAATGACAGGCTTGTTGAAGCAGCTGAGAGTTATTACATAGTCGGCTCGAATTTCCCCAACCATACCCATGTCTACCTCACTCAGTACTTTAGTGCGAGAGCCTGGATACCCCAGTGAGTTCCGTTTTTTGCCAATCTTTAGCCTGTGTGCTCCAGCTGCTGCCTCCATCTCTACCCACAGGTGTAATGGGGGCATGTCCAGCATGGTTCCAATCATGTCAGTGGGTGTGCTGCTAATTCCACCTGTGACGGCTAGAAAGGCCAATTTATGCACCTTAGGAGGCTCCTTAGCAGCTACGTGCTGTTCTACCTTTTTCCACCACATTGTAGCCCTGTAAGTGATCTTAGGTCTTACTACCGTGGCGTATATCGAGTACATACTCTTGGGGCTTAAGCCCCAGTTTTTACCACGAGCTCTCCTGGTACTCATTAGATTACCTTTCGCCTTGGAACAGGTGCTCCTTACGTGAGGGGTCCACGGTAGTTTCTCATCCAGGGTTACCCCTAGATATTTCACTACCCCTTCACTGGTAGAGTTCCATCGAGAATCTTGAGATTTCAATACGTGTGTTCGATCTGCTTCCTCGTAAATGGTAAAAAACAGTCTTCTCAGGACTGCCCTTAGATCATGTTAACCTGTTTCCTGCACTAATTTTGCATAATGTTCAATGCTCCTTGTGCCATAGCTCTGACTGTAATTGAAAATTTGCCAAGTATTTCTATGACAAGATCGTCTGTGTGTCCCTGGCAAAAGTACTGTCTAGAGTTTAAATCTACAATGAGTTCATTCACCACCAGGTTCCATAGTAGAGGGGACAGGACCCCTCCTGGTGGACTGCCTCTGGTGGTGCTGATTACCATTTTTTTTTTTTTTTTTTGCATCACGGTGGCTTCTATCTTTCTACCACTAAGCATGGCTCTAATCCACCTGCAAATGGGCAAATGGTGGTCTCCAAGCCATGCACCTCTGCTGCCTTAACCATGGATTCGAAGGTCGTGTTGTTTAAAGCTCCTTCGATGTCGAAGAAGATGCAGAGTGCTATTTTCTGAAAGTGTAGTGCTTTCTCCACCTTCCCAGCAAGTTGGTGCAGTGCAGTTTCACACGATTTTCCTGGTTGGTATGCATGTTGGTTTATGTGTAGAGGGATCCTAGTTAACCCTCTCTCCCTAACATGTACGTTGGCCAGTTTTCCTAATGTTTTAAGAAGAAAGGAGGATAGACTAATTGATCTCATACCCTTGGCCTTGGTATGATTAATTCCTGGCTTTGGAATGAAGACAACCTTCATTGCCCTCGAGACGTTAGGAATGATACCTGCTGCTAGGCTAACCCTAAATACCCTGCATAGGAATCTTATTAAGTTCACTTCTGCTTGTTGCAGGAGCGCTTAAAAAGTTCAATCTGGTCAGGTGACTTGAATGGTTGGAATGTTCCCACCGTCCATTGGACTTTACTATGGTCAACGCATTCTCTGACAGATTCCCAGTTATCCCTTCGAATACCTGAAAACCGATATCTCACAGGGATCTCGTCCTGGTATATATGATGTCTGTCCGGGTACATGGAGGAAAATGAGTCTTGACGAGTAGTTCCAGCGTTTCATGTGCTGTCCTTGTATACTCCCCTTACTCTTTCCTTAAAGTTCCTCCTGGATTAGTTCATATCCTAGTGAGGATTTTGTGAAGTCTGGCCTGAACAGCCGTACCCTCTACCTCCTCACAGAATACCTTCCAGGACATCTGCTTTTCTATCTTAGTTGCAAGATTGTATTTGACAAGGGTCTCCCGATATTCTGCCCATCCTCTCCTTCTTGCAAGGTTAAACAGTCGTCGTACCTGTTTCCTCTGTGGTTCCAGGTCATTGTTCCACCAAGATACATTCCTATTCGTGCACTTCTTGGTGACTGAGCAGTTGTCACGGTATGAGGTCATGACGGCAGAGGTCACTGCCTCTGCTACCTCCTCAAACTTCCTTATCGAAGTATTGACTTCTGATAGGTTTGAGTCGAGGTCACTCCTATACACCTCCCAGTACGTTTTCCTGTGATTCCTATAGGACATGGTCTGTCTAATGCCCATTTCAACCTCAAACTTGATGTACATGTGGTCTGATGAGGATGGCTCTAAAGCCACATGCCATTGTTTTACTTAATTACCCATCAAAGTGAAATTGAAAGTTATCTCATTTTTTTTACCTCTTCCCTTCTTATGTTCCTAAATGTAGGTTCCTTGCCTATATTGAGGATTTCTAAGTTATTAGCTAGAAGAAATTCTAGAAGGTACTCACCTCTACTGCTGGTGTCTGTGCTGCCCCAAACTAAGTTGTGGGCATTAGCATCGCATCCAACTAATAGTTGGTCGCCCTGCTCTGCACAGGTTTCCGTCAGTCTCCTCAGCTCCTGAGAAGGAGGAGCACTGTCCTCATAAGGAAGGTATGCCGAGGCTATTAAAAACTCCCTCGTGGTACCTTCCTCACGTTGCCACGTCCTGATGGTCACGAAGTCCCTAGAACAAAAGTCCGCCATCGGAATGAAGGGGAGTCCATTTTTTTACATAAATGCACGTTCTGGAGTTTCTTATATTTATAGCATAAACCAGCTTACCTCCAGTGCCGCCGAGACCCGATACACCCTCTTTCTAAAAATAGGGTTCCCGAATCAGCCATCTTGACTCACATGGAGGTCTGAGGGTTAAAGGAGAACAGACCAGAGTTCCAAGGAAACAAACACGCGGCTTTATTTGCCGAAGAGGACCTACGTATTGCAGCGGTAGAAGTCGCTAAGTTTTCACGGTCTAAGTGATAGGATAAACCATCCCAAAGGCAAGGAGACGACGTGTTCCACATGGCTCCTCCCTGCGATCTTATTGGACTTTGTTCTCAACTCGCGGCACAGCAGTTATCAACCATAGGACTAGCGACGCGGTTTGCAATCACGTGCACAACGAAAGGACAGGCCATACTACTGCCCAGAGAACGGCCAGCTCTGAACGTAACATCCAATCTGCATGAACATTTACAATAAAAATTTACATTTTCTACCCAAACTCTTCCACGCAAATTACCCACTGCACAAAACGTAAATATTATTTATTATGTTTTCCGAACAACAAGAATCGCAAGGTGTGAAAGGGAAACGATAGTTGAGGAGGGAATGAGTCAGGGTTGCAGCCTGTCCAAGATATTATTCAACGTGTACATTTAGGAATCTGTAAAGGAAATTGCACGTTTGGTCTGTGGATAGCTCCTTTGATTAGTAATCAGGACGTTCTCCGACCCCACTTAGAACCCGCCACCGCTTAAATGTTGAATAATAATCGGCATTGACGGTCGAAGACTTCCGGCATGAGAATTCACCCTCATTCTGAAAAAGAGTCTATGTGATCGCCGTAAGCTTAGTGACAACAGTGCATCCCAATTTAAGTTATACAATATAGCACTGAAGATGGTCACTCAGTGACAGAAAATCGATTTTGCAATAGTAAAAAATATACGACCAATGCTGTCTCTTTTTTCAAATAAATGGTGCCCTAACAGCATAAACCAACCCCAGGCTGAGAAGGAGTTGGGTCCTCAACAGCCGCCACTATCCGCGAGGGTATGGCAACCTCGAAAAAAAAAAAAAAAAATAAAGTCATCCATTTCCATGCGTGCCAAAAAACGAAGGGCAAAGTCACGGCATTGAGCCTTAATTTGGTGCACATTCTGAATCTGCATAATCCTCTGAACTGTTGAGCGGGGCAGAGACAATTCCCATGGCACAGCTCGAGCACTGGCTGCAGAATTTGAAGCATGTGCTTCACGGTTGGCTATGGCTACAGCAACTTCATCAACAACTGCCAGGGGAATGGGGCGCCACCCTCTCCTTGCTGCAGCACCTAATACGCCTGTTTCTTCAAATTTTTAATCACGTTATTAGCCCATTTATTGACGTGCTACCGTCTTTTCAGCTGTTTCTGACGGCGATATTCCTGCAATGCAGCGCTGCTATTGCTGCCGTTCTGATAAAACAACTTTAGCAGAGGTGCACGGTCTTTCTTCTCAACAGCCACTACATTCGTACGGGAAACTTTTACCTTCTTAACCCTGTACACCAACAGTCACATCACAAAAGAAATCAAAACTCGTTGCCACGCATGCAGACGTCAGATCAGCAAATATTTCATATTATAACTGCTTACAGCGCCATATTTTGACCAGCTAGCAGAAAATGGAACTTTTTCTTCGGCGCATGCGTTGAGTGCACTGACTTTCGAATCTACCTGCAGCGTTTCAGCATTTTGCAATGTATACAGCCCGGATTGCAGCACTCGGAATACCGTCAGTTTAATTGCAAACACCCAGTATTTGTCTCAGGGAACTAGGAAGAGTAGATTAACGGAATGGATAATGTCATCAACAAAAGTAAAACTAGTCGAATTGAATCACTTGATGCTGAGAAAATTAGACTGGGAAATGAGACACCAAAAGTAGTCGATGAGTTTTACTGTTTGTGCTGCAAAGTCACTCTTGGTGCCCAAAGTAGAGAGGATATAAAATGTAGACTGACAATAGCAAGAAAAACATTTCTGAAAATGAGAGATCTATTAACATCGAATAAAAATTTAAAAACGAGCAAGCCTTTTCTAATGGCATGTAGCCTTGTATGGAAGGCTTGAGTATTGCTCATCAGTGTGGGATCCGTACCAGGTCGGGTTGACAGAAGAGATAGAGAAGATCCAAAGGAGATCGGCGCGTTTCGTCACAGGGTTATTTGGTAAGCGTGATAGCGTTGCGGAGATGTTTAGGAAACTCAAGTGGCAGACTGCAAGACAGGCGCTCTGCATCGCGGTGTAGCTTGCTGTCCAGGTTTCGAGAGGGTGCGTTTCTGGATGAGGTATCGAATATATTGCTTCCCCCTACTTATACCTCCCGAGGAGATCACGAATGTAAAATTAGAGAGATTAGAGCGCGCACGGAGGCTTTCCGGCAGTCGTTCTTCCCGCTAACCTTACGCGACTGGAACAGAAAAGGGAGGTAATGACAGTGGCTCGTAGATGTAGATGTAGAAATGAAACAAGGACGAATAAGAGTTCACAGAGAGAAAAAAAACTTTTGAAATGTGATGCTAAAGAAGAATGTTGAAGAGATGCCGTAAAAAGAAATTTATGGCAAAAACGCACTGAAAAAAGGGATCGGCTGACAGGACACAGCCTAAGACAACAACGAATCGTAAATTTGGTAATGGAGGCAAGAGTGGGAAGCATAAATTGTAGAGGAAGACCAAGATATGACTAAAGTAAGTTGGTTCAAACAGATGTAGATTGCAGTAACTACGTGGGGATTAAGATCCTTGAAAAAGACTGATTACCGTGAAGAGCTGCATCAAACCTGTGTTCGCACTGAAGTCCACAACAACACGACTAGCAACATAGAAGCTATCCCAGAATGGAGTCTGACAGCTCCGACTGTAGTATGCACTGGAGCGTTCCTTCACGGGTAGACATTTTAGCTGTCGGAACGACCTTCAATAACGTCGCAATGCCACGGATCACTCTCACAACTCCTACAACTGCGAGGAATATGCATCATATTTCGTACGCCGAGGAAAAAACGTCGATGCCGGTGCAGGCATATACTGGCAGCAGTGAATGTGTTCTCGTGAGCAGGGAGGATGGGCGGGCGCTTGATGCGGCGACGAGGAGTGTCTCCGGGGAGGGTGGGGGCGGGGGTGGGGGCTATTAATTAAGGAAAAAGTGCCGGCCGCTAAGCAGGAAGCGGGCGGCGCTGCTTTGCATACAAACGACGGCTGCATCACGCCATGCTAATGCCGCGGCATGAAATGATTAAGCGGCCGGTACAGTCACCGGCTCTCTTTCCGCGCAGCCACGGGATTGTTTCTGCGATCGCTTCACTGCCAGTACATAACGGAGAGGGGAAGCAGACAGGGGAGGTAGCGAGAGGCATGCGGAGGGAGGTACCAAAGGTACCCGCACGGGTTTCTTAAAACTGCTGTCGGAGACAGATCTTAGGTTATACACAGAATACACTACTGGCCATTAAAACTGCTACACCAAGAAGAAAAGAAATGCAGATGATAAACGGGTATTCATTGGACAAATATATTATACTAGAACTGACATGTGATTACATTTTCGCGCAATTTAGGTGCATAGATCCTGAGAAATCAGTACCCAGAACAACCACCTCTGGCCGTAATAACGGACTTGATACGCCTGGGCATTGAGTCAAACAGAGCTTGGATGGCGTGTACAGGTACAGCTGCCCATGCAGCTTCAACACGATACCACAGTTCATCAAGTGTAGTGACTGGCGTATTGTGACGAGCCAGTTACTCGGCCACCATTGACGAGACGTTTTCAGATGGTGAAAGATCTGGAGAATGTGCTGGCCAGGGCAGCAGTCGTACATTTTATGTATCCAGAAAGGCCCGAACAGGACCTTAAACATGCGGTCGTGCATTATGCTGCTGAAAGGTAGGGTTTCGCAGGTATAGAATGAAGGGTAGAGCGCGCGATTAGCCGGGCGGTCTGAGGCGCTGCAGTCATAGACTGTACGGCTGGTCCCGGCGGAGGTTCGAGTCCTACCTCCGGCATGGGTGTGTGTATTTGTCCTTAGGACAATTTAGGTTAAGTAGTGTGTAAGCTTAGGGACTGATGACCTTAGCAGTTAAGTCCCCAAAGATTTCACACACATTTGAACATTTTTTGAAGGGTACAGCCTGGGGTCGTAACAAAAAATGGTTCAAATGGCTCTGAGCACTATGGGACTCAACTTCTGAGGTCATTAGTCCCCTAGAACTTAGAACTAGTTAAACCTAACTAACCTAAGGACATCACACACATCCATGCCCGAGGCAGGATTCGAACCTGCGACCGTAGCGGCCTCGCGGTTCCAGACTGCAGAGCCTAGAACCGCACGGCCACTTCGGCCGGCGGAGGCGTAACACATCTCAAATGTAACGTCCACTGTTCAAAGTGCCGTCAGTGCGAACAAGACGTGACCGAGACGTGTGACCAGTGGCACCCCATACCATCACGCCGGGTGATACGCCAGTATGGCGATGACGAATACACGCTTCCAATTTGCGTTCACCGTGATGTCGCCAAACACGGATGCGACTATCATGATGTTGTAAACAGAACCTAGATTCATCCGAAAAAATGACTTTTTGCCATTCGTGCACCCAGGCGCTCCTGTCTGTGATGCAGCGTCAAGGGTGACCGCAGCCATGGTCTCCGAGCTGATAGTCCGTGCTGCTGCAAACGTTGTCGAACTGTTCGTGCAGATGGTTGTTGTCTTGCAAACGTCCCCATCTGTTGACTCAGGGATCGAGACGTGGCTGCACGATCCGTTACAGCCATGCGGATAAGATGCCTGTCATCTCCACTGATAGTGATTCGAGGCCGTTGGGATCCAGCACGGCGTTCCGAATTACCCTCCTCAACCCACCGATTCCATATTCTAACAGTCATTGGATCTCGAGCAACGCGAGCAGCGATGTCGCGATACGATAAACCGCAATCGCGATAGGCTACAATTCGAGCTTTATCAAAGTCGGAAAGGTGATGGTACGCATTTCTCCTCCTTACACGAGGCATCACAACGTTTCACCAGGCAACGTTGGTCAACTGCTATTCGTGTATGAGAAATCGGTTGGACACTTTCCTCATGTCAGCACGTTGTAGGTGTCGCCACCGGCGCCAACCTTGTGTGAATGCTCTGAAAAGCTAATCATTTGATATCACAGCATCATCTTCCTGTCGGTTAAATTTCGCGTCTGTAGAATGTCATCTTCGGGGAGTAGCAATTTTAATGGCCAGTAGTGTATATCTACATGAAAAACTGCACTGAAGCGCCAAAGAAACTGATATAGGCATGAGTACTCAAGTACTGAGATATGTGAACAAGCAGAATAAGGGACAGCGGTCGGAAACGCCTGTGTGAGACAACAAGTGGCTGGCTCACTTGTTAGATCGGTTACTGCTGCTGCAATGGCAGGTTAGCAAGACTGAAGTGAGTTTGAACGTGGTGTTACATTCGGCGCACGAGCGATGGAACGCAGCATCTCTCAGGTAGCAATAAAGTGTGGATTTTCCCTTACGATGATTTCACACGAGTACCGTGAATGTCAGGAATCCGGTAAAACATCATATATCCGACATCGCTAGGACCGGAAAAAAATCCTGCATGAGCGGGACAAACGGCGACTGAAGAGAATCATTCAACGTGACAGAAGAAGTGCAACACTCGTGCAAGCTGCTGCAGATTTCAATAATGGGCCATAGACAAGTGTCAGCGTGCGAACCATTCAATGAAACCTCATCAAAAATGGCTTTCGGAGCCGAAGGCCCATTCGTCGCACAAAGCTTTACGCCTCGCCTGGGCCCGTCACCACAGGCATTGGACTGTCGATGATTGGAAACATGTTGTCTGGTCGGACGAGACTCGTTTCAAATTGTATCGAGCGGATGGACGTCTACTTTATGGAGACAACCACATGAATCCATGGACCTTGAATGTCAGCAGGGGACCGTTAAAGCTGTGGAGGCTCTGTAATGGTGTGGGAAGTGTGCAGTTGAAGTGCTATGGGATCCCTCATGTGTCTAGATACGACTCTGACATGTGATACGTACGTAAGCATACTGTCTGATCGACTGCATCCACTCATGTCCATTGAGCATTCCAACTGACTTTGGCAATTCCAGCAGGACAAAGCAGTACCCACATGTCCTGAATTGCTACAGAGTGCCTCCAGGAACACTCTTCTGAGTTTAAACGCTTCCGCTGGCCACCAGACTCTCCAGACATGAACGTTATTGAGCATATCTGGAATGCCTTGCAACGAGCTGTTCAGAAGAGATCTCCACTCCCTTGAACTCTGCAGGATTTATGGAGAGCCCTGCAGGATTCATGGTGTCAGTTCCCTCCAGCACTACTTCAGACATCAGTCGAGTCCATGCCACGTCGTGTAGCGGCACTTCTGCGTGCTCGCGGGGGCCACACACGACATTAGGCAGGTGTACCAATTTCTTTGGCTGTTCAGTGGATATCTACTGTACAGATCACAGCGCAGAGAAAACCGAACCAGTATTAAAATGCTTCCAACGACTCTAAGCATTATAGGACATAACATCTGAGGTAATGAGTACCCTAGACTTTTTTTTTCGGTCATCAGTCTACTGACTGGTTTGATGCGGCCCGACACGAATTCCTTTCTTGTGCTAACCTCTTCATCTCAGAGTAGCACTTGCAACCTACGTCCTCAGTTATTTGCTTGACGTATTCCAATCTCTGTCTTCCGCTACAGTTTTTGCCCTCTACAGCTCACTCTAGTACCATGGAAGTCATTCCCTCATGTCTTAGCAGATGTCCTATGATCCTGTCCCTTCTGCTTATCAGTGTTTTCCACATACTCCTTTCCTCTCCGTTTCTGCATAGAACCTCCTCATTCCTTACCTTATCAGTCCACCTAATTTTCAACATTCGTTTATAGCACCACATCTCAAATGCTTCGATTCTCTTCTGTTCCGGTTTTCCCACAGTCCGTTTCACTACCGTACAATGCTGTACTCCAGACGTACATCCTCAGAAATTTCTTCCTCAAATTAAGGCCGGTATTTGATATTAGTAGACTTCTCTTGGCCAGAAATGCCTTTTTTGCCATAGCGAGTCTGCTTTTGATGTCCTCCTTGCTCCGTCCGTCATTGTTTATTTTACTGCCTAGGTAGCAGAATTCCTTAACTTCACTGACTTCATGCCCATCAATCCTAATGTTAAGTTTCTCGCTGTTCTCGTTTCTACTACTTCTCATTACCTTCGTCTTTCTCCGATTTACTCTCAAACCATACTGTGTACTCATTAGACTGTTCATTCCGTTCAGCAGATCATTTAATTCTTCTTCACTTTCACTCAGGATACCAATGTCATCAGCGAATCGTATCATTGATATCCTTTCACCTTGTATTTTAATTCCACTCCTGAACCTTTCTTTTATTTCCATCATTGCTTCATCGATGTACAGATTGAAGAGCAGGGGCGAAAGGCTACAGCCTTGTCTTACACCCTTCTTAATACGAGCACTTCGTTCTTGATCGTCCACTCTTATTATTCTCTCTTGGTTGTTGTACATATTGCATATGACCGGTCTCTCCCTATAGCTTACCCCTATTTTTTTCGGAATCTCGAACAGCTTGCATCATTTTATATTGTCGAACGCTTTTCCAGGTCGACAAATCCTATGAAAGTGTCCTGATTTTTCTTTAGCCTTGCTTCCATTATTAGCCGTAACGTCAGAATTGCCTCTCTCGTCCCTTTACTTTTCCTAAAGCCAAATTGATCGTCACCTAGCGCATTCTCAATTTTCTTTTCCATTCTTCTGTATATTATTCTTGTAAGCAGCTTCGATGCATGAGCTGTCAAGCTGATTGTGCGATAATTCTCGCACTTGTCAGCTCTTGCCGTCTTCGGAATTGTGTGGATGATGCTTTTCCGAAAGTCAGATGGTATGTCGCCAGACTTATATATTCTACACACCAACGTGAATAGTCGTTTTGTTGCCACTTCCCCCAATGATTTTAGAAATTCTGATGGAATGTTATCTATCCCTTCTGCCTTATTTGACCGTAAGTCCTCCAAAGCTCTTCTAAATTCCGATTCTAAAACTGGATCCCCTATCTCTTCTAAATCGACTCCTGTTTCTTCTTCTATCACATCAGACAAATCTTCACCCTCATAGAGGCTTTCAATGTATTCTTTCCACCTATCTGCTGTCTCCTCTGCATTTAACAGTGGAATTCCCGTTGCACTCTTAATGTTACCACCGTTGCTTTTAATGTCACCAAAGGTTGTTTTGACTTTCCTGTATGCTGAGTCTGTCCTTCCGACAATCATATCTTTTTCGATGTCTTCACATTTTTCCTGCAGCCATTTCGTCTTAGCTTCCCTGCACTTCCTATTTATTTCATTCCCCAGCGACTTGTATTTCTGTATTCCTGATTTTCCCGGAACATGTTTGTACTTCCTCCTTTCATCAATCAACTGAAGTATTTCTTCTGTCACCCATGGTTTCTTCGCAGCTACCTTCTTTGTACCTATGTTTTACTTCCAAACTTCTGTGAAGGCCCTTTTTAGAGATGTCCATTCCTCTTCAACTGTACTGCCTACTGCGTTATTCCTTATTGCTGTATCTATAGCGTTAGAGAACTTCAAACGTATCTCGTCATTCCTTAGTACTTCCGTATCCCACTTCTCTGCGTATTGATTCTTCCTGACTAATGTCTTGAACTTCAGCCTACTCTTCATCACTACTATATTGTGATCCGAGTCTATATCTGCTCCTGGGTACGCCTTACAATCCAGTATCTGATTTCGGAATCTCTGTCTGACCATGATGTAATCTAATTGAAATCTTCCCGTATCTCCCGGCCTTTTCCAAGTATACCTCCTCCTCTTGTGATTCTTGAACAGGGTATTCGCTATTACTAGCTGAAACTTGTTACAGAACTCAATTAGTCTTTCTCCTCTTTCATTCCTTGTCCCAAGCCCATATTCTCTTGTAACCTTTTCTTCTACTCCTTCCCCTACAACTGCATTCCAGTCGCCCATGACTATTATTCGTCCCCATTTACATACTGCATTACCCTTTCAATATCCTCATACACTTTCTCTATCTATTCATCTTCAGCTTGCGACGTCGGCATGTATACCTGAACTATCGTTGTCGGTGTTGGTCTGCTGTCGATTCTGATTAGAACAACCCGGTCACTGAACTGTTCACAGTAACACACCCTCTGCCCTACCTTCCTATTCATAACGTATCCTACACCTGTTATACCATTTTCTGCTGCTGTTGATATTACCCGATACTCATCTGACCAGAAATCCTTGTCTTCCTTCCACTTCACTGACCCCTACTATATCTAGATTGAGCCGTTGCATTTCCCTTTTCAGGTTTTCTAGTTTCCCTACCACGTTCAAGCTTCTGACATTCCATGCCCCGACTCTTAGAACGTTATCCTCTCGTTGATTATTCAATCTTTTTCTCATGGTAACCTCGCCCTTGGCAGTCCCCTCCCGGAGATCCGAATGGGGGACTATTCCGGAATCTTTTGCCAATGGAGAAATCATCATGACACTTCTTCAATTACAGGCCACATGTCCTGTGGATACACGTTACGTGTCTTTAATGCAGTGGTTTCCATTGCCTTCTGCATCCTCATGTCGTTGATCATTGCTGATTCTTCCGTCTTTAGGGGCAATTTCCCACCCCTAGGACAAGAGTGCCCTGAACCTCTATCCGCTCCTCCGCCCTCTTTGACAAGGCCGTTGGCAGAATGAGGCTGACTTCTTATGCCGGAAGTCTTCGGCCGCCAATGCTGATTATTTATCAAAATTTAGGCAGTGGCGGGGATCGAACCCGAGACCGAAGACGTTTTGATTATGAATCAAAGACGCTACCCCTAGACCACGGGTTCTTACCCTAGACTTATAACTACCTAAACCTAACTAACCTAAGGACATCACACACATCCATGCCGGAGGCAGGATTCGAACCTGCGACCGTAGCAACAGCACGGTTCCGGACTGAAGCGCCCAAAAACGCTCGTCCACAGCGGCCGGCGAACCAGTATTACTGATTTTCTTTTCTACTCCATTCACGTACTGAACGAAGGACAAACATCAGTCTCTGTGTCTCTGTATGTGCTCTAATGGGCATCTTATGAAACCTACGTGACGTATGTGCCGGTGACAGCATAAAAAAATGAAAATACAGATTCTATAAATTTACCCAGCAGGATTTCGAGAGACATGCGTTGTGTTTCCTCCAAGGACTCATATTTAAGTTGCGTCAGCTTCTGTTACACTTTCGTGGGGATTAAACCAACCTTTTACCACCCAAGCAAGGCATTTTGGATTCAATATCTGTTGTCATGGCCTACAGATAAGGCAATAGGAGTACTGAGCAATTGCTGTAGTGGTCATTAAATAACGAACATATGCCCTTTTTCTTAACCGGGTGCCTCTGTCATGAGAGCTACCGAAACGCGTCTAATCCAGTCACTGGTTATCAGCTGGTGGCTTCTTATTTAGTGACCAATACAACAATTATGCAGTCCAGTTGATTTGCAGTATGGTCGCATTCCTCCTGCGTGAGTTTACGTCACAGTTACATGTAATTAATAAGGACTTCAAAGACGGAATCTGTAAGCTTAGAAGTGGTCCCACGAGCGTCTTGCTCCCAGTGAAACTGAACGATGTATACAGCGAAAGTAACGGATCAGTTTTCAGTTTCTCTTGTGCTGTCAAAGGCGTACTTCTCGAAGTGTCACTGTACATTGCACTCCCTACAAGTATGATGTGAAACTACCTCTTTAATTATTTTTTTATTAAGCACTGACCTACATAATTTTCCCTGACCAAGACAACTCCAACTTAACATAGTCATTTATTATCCACAATATACAAGCGCAACGCAATGTGACTGCTATGCATTGACAACATGACTTCCAATAATTAACACAAAAGTGTGGCCCTGAATTGCAAGAAATACTAACAATAATACAAATCCAAAAAAATATGAAATTAAAGAAATATGAAACTACCTCCAACTCTGTTAATTGCCTAAACTCATTTCAGTCACGAATTCTTTTCCATAAGTCACTTACCTCACAGCAGCTCGGCGGTCTGTCACGCAAGAGGCCCGGGTTCGATTCCCGGTTGGGTCGGAGATTTTCTCCGCTCAGAGACTGGGTGTTGTGTTGTCCTCATTATCATTTCATCATCGTCAGTGGAAGGCAACGGGAAACCACCACTGGAATCACTACCCTAGACGCTCTTTCGGTGGATCTCTCTGACGAGGCTTACCCCATGACAAGACCTGCCGTAAGGCAGAACACAAAGAGAAGAAGAAGAAGAACAATTACCGTACAGAAAATCTTCATAACACGAACTACAGCAATTATAGCAAGTAGCAACAACAGCCAGCTAAATAAAAAGATTGTGACTACAATATACTCTAACTACTAGGAGGCATATATTTAGCAAAAGAAAAATTTTGTTGAAGAGCGAACAATGTATTTAGAAAAATTTGCTTTATTCATGTGACATCCAGTTCCAAAAATTATACAGTTGTCAATCATTCCACTGCCCAAACATTATCAACAGCATCCATCCTCATACATTTCCTTGCATATTTTCTTACAAACACATCATTTCATCTCACTTTACAATGCATGTCCTACCAACACAGAGTCTCGACTAAGAATATCATGTCCATACGCTTCCCTATCCACTCGCTAACTGCTGTTCCGTCCAACCACAGAATCTCTTGCAGAGGGCGCAGACCGCTGTCAGCGATATTAACACTGTCCATAGCGCAGCCAACATACAAACAGGCTACTTACAGATGACACCATGCTGAGCCATCGAAGCTTCTGTCGTCGGGAAATCGGAGTGCTGCGAGAAATGAACTAAGCGTTTGCCGTCCCGTCGACATCGCACCGCCACAGGTGGATGAGCATAGGGAAGGGAGACGGCCGAAGTGTACTGAAAGGAACCTTCCTAATCTTACCTGAACCTCCAAAACCCAAACAAGAGTGCCTGGACACACGAGAATTTGAGCCCCACTTCTCCTGAATGCTAATCTAGTGTCTGGGCCATCTTGAATATAATAGTGAACTAATTATTATTTTCGGTATTTAATTAATTTTATATGCATTTGCTATGACGAATACATTACCCAGAGATTGATCGTCCTGTCCTGTTAAAATGACTCTCCTCCTGCACTGCACGCTTTGGTGGTTGCGACTCTTGTTGGGATGAAACCATATATCCACTTAGTTTGACGGATCTTTACTGAAACAACTAGGAGCGACACAGATCTTTCGGTCACACAAAATACTTTCATTCTGTCTATTGTCTTTCGGTGTTTGCAGTTAGCCTTAAAATTAGAGTCAATTAAGACCATAATAAACTAAAATATATGTACAATACGAGCTGAAATATAATTATGTATCCGTATTCGAGTGGATTAAGGTTCAGATCTCTGTCCGACTTTCCGAATTTAAAGTCTTTTGGTTTACGAAAAATTCTTTATGTGAATGCTGAGATGATTTTGCGAAAAGACCCAAAGCGATTCCATCTTTATTCCCTCCTCTAACGCGGGTTCCTACAAGACAGGTAACATGGAATCAGTCAGTAGTTAAAGAGCACGTTCGCAGGAACATCTGCCTGATAAGCATGTTTCATGAGGAATTGTAAATATTTTAGGTGGCGGTATTGTTGACTAATTCGAATAAAACATTTCATATAAGATATGCCCAATTTCTATTAGCTAAGCCGGCCGAAGTGGCCGTGCGGTTAAAGGCGCTGCAGTCTGGAACCCCAAGACCGCTACGGTCGCAGGTTCGAATCCTGCCTCGGGCATGGATGTTTGTGATGTCCTTAGGTTAGTTAGGTTTAACTAGTTCTAAGTTCTAGGGGACTAATGACCTCAGCAGTTGAGTCCCATAGTGCTCAGAGCCATTTGAACCATTTTTTTCTATTAGCTACAGAAATCTACAGAATACTCCGCTTTCCACCTAATGGTGAGTGGCAGAGAGTATTTCAGAACTACTAACTAATCCCCCCTTCCCTGTTCCACTAGTGAATGATGAGTGAGAAAAATGATTGTAAGCCTCTGTATTAACTTTAATTTCTCGAATTTTCTTATGGTGTTCACTTCGCGAGATGAATGTGAAAGGAAGTAATACGTTGCCCGACTCTTTCCGGAAAGCGCTCACTCAAGATTCCAGCAGTAAACCTCTCCGTGATACACAATCCCTCGTTGCAACCTCTGCCCCTGGAGTTCGTTAAGCATAATGGCAATGTTCTCGTGGCGACTAAACAAACCCGTAAGGGAACGTGCTGCTCTTCGTTCGAGCTATCTCTCTCTTCTATCAGTCCTACCTGGCGAGGGTCCCAGACTAATGAACAATACTCAAGAATCGGTCGAGAAAGCCCCTCATAAGCCACTTCCTTAGTGGATGAATTACATTTCCTTAAGATTCTTCCTCTGAATCTCAGTTTGGCATCTGCTTTTTTTACTATTTATTCTGTTTGGTCATTCCACTTAAGATCGTTCGGGATAGTTACTTCTAGTTATTTTACGGTAGATACTGTGTCCAGAAATTTGAGATCAATAGTGTAGCTGTTTTCGTATGACTGCGCCGTATGTTACGTCTATGTGCGCTCAGTGTCAACTGCCAGATCCCGTACCACTCATCAGTCCTCTGCAATCAATTCTGCGGATAGGTATTGTCTTCTGACATTGCTTCTCTCTTTATAGACTACCGCATCATCTGCGGACAGTCTTAAAGAGCTTCGGATGCATTCTACTAGACGATGTATCCACGTTGTAAACAGTAACGAGAGTATCAGACTCCTTTGGGGTACTCCGGATATATCCTTCATATTCGCCGAATTTGTTACCTTAAGAACGATGTGTCGAATTCTATCTACGAGTAAGTCTTGAATCCAGTCGCAAATCTGATGCGATACTCGATAAGCTCGATTTTTTTCTCTAGACGGCAGTGTGGGACAGTTTGAAATGCCTTCTGGAAGTCAAAAAACACCGCCTCAACCTGAGCGTTGTCTACAGCGCTAGGAGCAGGGCGAGCTGAATTTCAAAAGATCTCTAGTGTTGATTTTTATTTCCTCACGTAAGATTTTTCAAATGTCCACTGTCAACTGCAATGCATTTTGCACCTCCTGTAAACAGCTGCTGTATTGCTGATCTGAGCTCATTCGCACAGTCCTTTACTTGAGCATGCGCGTGTGAAATACGAGCGAGAAGTTCGTCCTTTGTGTCCATTTCGCTCTTAAGCCAACCCCACAATTAGTAGTCTAATTGAGTAACATCGGGTGACCTGTGTGGCCAAGAAATGACTCCAAGGCGCTCGATCCAACGCCCAGGATACGCTTCAGTGAGTTACTGTGTCACCGACCGGACGGAATGTCACACGTAATAACACTTTTGTACACTGGCGTAACCGCTGTAGTACTGACGTATGAGGAAAACAACGTGTACTCCATGCGCAAATGGAATGCGCATTGAAAAGATCAGTAAAGACAACGCTACGGATCCTATTGTCACTTTGGTTGTGTTCGCATGCGAGTGCTGGTGAGGAAGGACATATCACTGACGCCCGTGACTTTCAAATAGCTGTATGTTGAATACGATTAAGAAAAGGGCATATGTTGATTTGAAGTTTTTTGTTCAGAATTGCCAATAGTATCATTCTTCAGAGCATATACCTTTCCTCATGACTCACGTTATACGAGGGTGAGTCAAATGAAAACCTTAAATTTTTTAAAAATATTATTTATTGTGCAGAAATGGTACAAAAGCTGTATCACTTTTCAACATAATCTCCCCCACGCTCAATGCAAGTCCTCCAGCGCTCACAAAGTGCATAAATTCCTTCAGAAAAAAATTCTTTTGGTAGTACGCGCAACCACTCATGCACTGCATGGCGTACCTCTTCAACAGAACGGAACTTCTTTCCTCCCATTGCGTCTTTGAACGCTCCCAACATATGGAAATCACTTGGGGCAAGGTCTGGTGAGAATGGTGGATGAGGAAGTGGTTGGTGGACGTGAACCCAGGTTTCCTTCTCATT
The DNA here is from genome assembly GCF_023898315.1 of Schistocerca nitens. Taxonomy (NCBI): domain Eukaryota; kingdom Metazoa; phylum Arthropoda; class Insecta; order Orthoptera; family Acrididae; genus Schistocerca; species Schistocerca nitens. Next base: position 391,167,286 of record NC_064617.1, read on the forward strand.
CAAAGCGCCGAAGAAGTTCCTCACAAGCATCAACACGTCGTTCTCTCATTTCAGGAGTCAGCTGTCGTGGCACCCATCTTGCAGATACTTTGTGTAACTGGAGCACATCATGCACAATGTGGTGTGCTGACCCATGACTAATCTGTAAACATGCTGCAGTGTCATTCAGTGTCACTAGGCGGTTTTCATTCACTATGGCTTCAACTGCTGCAATGTTCCGTGGAGTCACAACTCGTTGTGCCTGACCTGGACGAGGAGCATCTTCCACTGAAGTCACACCATTTTCGAACTTCCTACTCCATTCGCAGACTTGCTGCTGTGACAGACATGCATCACCGTACTGAATTTTCATTCGTCGATGAATTTCAATAGGTTTCACACCTTTACTACGCAAAAACCGAATAACAGAACGCTGTTCTTCCGTGGTGCAAGTCGCAAGTGGGGCGGCCATCTTTATACTGGTACTGCGACGGTATGTGTGCATCTGCACTATTCTGCCACCTACAGGCCATTCTGCACTCTGTTTGTAGCACGCGTACCAACTTACAGGATAACGGCGCAAAATTTCGGTTTGTTATTACAAATTTAAGGTTTTCATTTGACTTACTCTCGTATGTTCATAACATTCAGCAGAAGGGTAATAATACATCGTGTCAGGTAATGTTTTTAACCATTTGGTTGACAGACGTACACAACTGAGTTTTTTTAAGATAAACTGAGAATGACAAAGTGTGTTTCTGTGTTCTTCATAGTCAACTCAAATTACGCTGGATACACGTACATAGAGAAACTAAAACAGGATGCTTCAGCGCATTGCAGTGCAACTAAATGAGAGAACAGCGTACAGCCGACGGGACCATACGCCTCCTAATCTTCCTCTCTAAGGAGTCGCGGTGCGTAGTACTGCGGGGGGCCGCGGGTTTGTCAGCCTCGGCATCTTTATGAGGGGGTGAGTCCATTATCAGTGTCACCTGTCTGATACAATGTTTTTCTCTAATTCTCATTCCGCCAGAGCCCTACCTCAGACAACAGAGCTGAAAATAACGTCAGTGTCAAAGCAATGTGCTCTCTACTGCAGTGTCCTGCACATTCCATCGCTTTTTTTACGCTTCACCATTTTCGGATAAATAATCGACAATAGCTGGAAACACCAGTGCGAGAATACCGATGTATTATAGAAACCTCGGCATTAAACACGCCAATCGGACAGCGACCGAAAAATTTTCATTCAAATAATTCAATGTTGCGTAGCTCGAAACCGCGCGTTCTCTGATTCGAAGCGAATACCTCGTGGATTTTATTTTATTTTGCGTGAAAAGGTCTATATTTCGAAGGGAGCGTTAATGTCGTTGTGCGAGGTAAACTCGGAGCATTGTGAGCGGGCTGTTTATTTAGCTGTGTTTAAAGCTGTGTCCATGGATTTCGTCGGTGTAGCTAACGTTGACTGATACAGTACCACTAGTAAATTGCAATCGACAAAAAATACAACGCCACAACAAAGTAAATCAGAAATATGCAGTATCTCTTTCTGTTCCGACTTGAATAACACACTTTTGGTGCTGGTCTCATACGTAGCAGCCATTACCCAGGGACTGGCTAAAATATGCGGTTTTCGGAAGTTATAACTCGTGTGTAAAAATATGTAATTGTAATTTCATACTATTTTAGGGTTATTGGACTTTCTGCTTTAAATACAAATATTTTGCAATTGCTAGCGTTAAATCTGAATCGACAAATGAAACTTCAATTGAGTAGTAATTACTGTTGAAAAAATTGAAAAGGCGTTCTAGTAAGCCGGCCGCTGTGGCTGAGCGTTTTTAGGTGCTTCAGTCCCGAACCGCGCTGCTGCTACGGTCACAGGTTCGAATCCTGCCTCGGGCATGGATGTGTGTGATGTCCTTAGGTTAGGTCATCAGTCCCCTAGAACTTAGAACTACTAGCTAACCTAAGGACGTCACACACATCCATGCCCGAGGCAGGATTCGAACCCGCGACCGTAGCGGTCATGCGGTTCCAGACTGTAGCGCCTAGAACCGCACGGCCACTCCCGCCGGCAGTATTCAGGTACATACCCTGATAAGCAAACAAGTGATGTTTCTGTTTAAATTTCTTTTAAATCCGATTTAAATCTAAAGAAACACACAAATCAGAGGAACAGAACAAAATTTAGCTTTCATAGTGGAGTATAGTGTGACAGAAATTGAAACCTGCAGAGACATACGGTCCAACATCACACTCACTGGAAACATATACTCTGACTGAATTCCTGATTTACCTCCAGGAAAATTCTCCATAACCACACAATCTGCGAAAATAATTCGATAAACATGTAATCTCAATCGTCATCAAACATTTCTTTCTCTTCGTATGTAACAGACTCATCAACGACTTTGTAAATCATTTGCTGTAGAAGTTGCTCCTCTTCACTGCACATTTTGAACACAAAATTAACACAAAACCACACAAAACGTACGAAACAGGGAAATGATCGGTTGACGCCTATGAAGCATGAGACGATAACAAATGTTACAAGAACGAGGAATTTTTCCAGTGACTTCGCTACTACCATCTACCAAAAACTACGAAGCCTGCAGACTGACAGACGTTTGCGGGACCCGTAAATTTACGTTTGACATTGCGAAAAATCTTCATAACTGGCGTGACGTGATATCACGTCTGCCGCACATTCCCATTTGCCGCAAGAGCCATATACTTTGTGTAACGACAGCCGCACGCTAAGTGTTAAAGCAATCAGGACTCCTAACTGAGAAAGAAATATCGGGAGAAGTAGACTGGGCATGGATGTATAGTTTCCTCGCACTTAGGAGGAGAATCCTTGTAGTTTAGGAGACATAGGAGAAAGTGTCCTTTGGAATATGTGACCACTGTTCAATTAAGTAGGCTAGCAATCATTCAAATGTTTTGAAAAGTTGCAGTTTCACTACCTAGTGTCTGTTGTGTACTCCCACGTGAAATTAAGTGCCTTTTTGCTAGAAAATAAAAATTAGCATTTATGACGTTGAGCTAAATAATTCGATACATCACAGTGAAGCCAAGAAGTACTCTGCGTCCCATCATAGTAGGTACCTTACGTTAGAATTCTCCTCGGCTAGAAGCATTTTCGTTTCTCTGCTTTTCTCTTTGCCTGTTATTTCCATTGACCTCCCTCTTTTTCTTCCATTTTCTCTCTCCCTCCTTCACTCCTCCATTCCCCTCGCCATTACGCGCGCGCGTTTACGTGCCCACACACACACACACACACACACACACACACACACACACATACACACACGAACCTCATGCCCCTTCTACAACCAATCCGTGGCAGTACTCTTTCCACAGCCAGGTGGATGTTGTAGTGATCATGGTCGTAATGGTATTACTAACCTAGCCCTACCCAGCAAGTGTTTGTACTTGATGTCCGTTGGAACGCTGCTCTAATGCGCAGCGCGGAAAGTCAGTGGCTGTCTCCTGCAAGATGAGAATGTGATTAGTATACCGAAACAGAGTCGGTAAAATTTTGGATGTCTCTGTAAAGAGCTTGCCTCAAAGAAGTAACACTCACCACCTACCGGCAGGAAAGAAAATATGCCGTAGAGTTTCCTCGTCGGGGACAGTTGGACCAAAGTTATATCGACGTAATGTTTTACCTCATCGCTGTACGTACCTACAGCGTTAGATACTGGTACCATGAACATGAAAACGGGATCACTGTTATGACGACGTTGAGTTTGGATTTCAGGAATAAGGGAGAACACTTTTCCAGTGTCAGTTCAGCGTAAGTGGTGCTAGGTAAGCCACAATTAAGCAGTAGGAAGAAGTTTGGAAGAAAAAGGCATAACGTCCCGTCGACGACGTTACGTCCACCTACTTAATAGTCTGTTGACTTATCTGTGCAAAACGAGATGCAATAGCGATTCTGCGTGGCATGGATGCGAAAAATTCTTCACAGAATGAAAGATAAATTTTGAGATCTCAGCTGCATACGGGTATTGCAACAAATGTGATGGTGACACGTGAAAATTTTGTGCCGGACAGGGGCTCCAAGCCAGATGTTCCCCTTCTCTAGAACGGCTGCCTTAACTGCTTCGGCCTTCATAGGCTGACGGAGGTATGTCCCACAGACGCCTACGCGCAAGTCATGCGATTCCTGTAAATTGCGGGCAGGTAGTTCATGGGTAGTTTCCAAATGTGTGTTACCGGATTCAGATGGGGCGAATCTGGTCACCAAGATATCAACATAAGTTCACTGTCACCCTCACCAAACCACTGTAGTAGCAACACTTTGGTCTTTTGGTGCGGGCAGTTGTTCTGCTGTAGATGCCCTCGTCGTCGGTGAAGAAAAAGAGCATGAAGAGACACAGGTGGTCCGCAGTAATATTCACGTGGCCCACAAATGTTTTGAGCAGTCGTTCCCCTTGATGAAGGCGTTTTCGGACATCGTCATCGACCTGGTATAACAAGGAACGTGATTCGTCTGACCAGGCGACATGTTTCCACAGATCTACGGTCCAATCTCGATGATCCCGTGCCCACTGCAATCGCAACTGACATGATGATTTGAGATTCATTCGGAATATCGTAAGGGAATGTAATTTACGCACAAAAGAAGTGGCTTACAGAATACTCGTCCGACCGATTTTTGAGTAGTGTTTAACAGTCTGGGAGCCTGAAAGAGGAGGTCTAATAGATAAGACAGAGAGGAGTGGAGCTTTTCGGCACGGGAACGCTGGAGCGTTACGATGACGCTCATGAAACTAAAGACGCGAGCGTTGTGCTTCATGGAGATGTCTATCGTTGCAATTTCCAGATCATACATTCCAAGAAAATCTCAGGCGACTTATAGAGCTTTACCGACAATCACTCTTACCATTCGTGAATACAGGAAAGGTGGGGAAAGAACATTAGTACTAAAAGTACCCTGCACTACACACCGTAAGGTGACATGAAGAGGGTAGGTGTAGATGTAGATACAAGACGGAGGCTAGCAAAACGGGCTTTACTCGCTAAAATAAGAGTAATCGTGTTAATCATAAGCCTCAACTTAAGGTAGAAATGCCTCATAATGTACGTCTTCCGCACAGAGTTGTAAAGAATTGAATCGTGCACTGTGAGGAAACCGGAAAATAAGATAAAAGGACCTTCCGAGATGCTAGAAGCTAGAAAAAAAATCTTTCATACTTAGCAGTAATACACAACCGCTCGCTCGACGAAAGATCCTACCAAAAGACTGGGAAGATGCAGAAGTCACTCAAAAAAGGGAACAGGAGTAATTCTCTCACTAACGTCGATTTGCTGTAGGATTGTGGAACATATACGGTGTTGAAACATTGTTATTTATCTCGAAGAAAACGATTTATTGGCGTATAGTCAGCATGGATTCAGAAAATATCATTCTTGTGAAATACAAACAGCTCTTTATTCTCACGAAGTAATGAGTGCTATCGACAGGAGATCTCATATTGAGTCCATGTTTCTAGATTTCTTTTGAAACCATTCCGCACAAGCGACTTCTAATCGAATTGCGCGCATGCAGAGTATCGTCTCAGTTGTACGACTGTATTCCTAATATCCTGCAAAAAGGTCACAGTCCTTAGTAACTGAGGGAAAGTCATTGAGTAAAACGGAAGTAATATCTGGTATTCGCAAAGGAATTTTTAGGGACTCAAATGTTCAAATGTGTGTGAAATCTTATGGGACTTAACTGCTAAGGTCATCAGTCCCTAAGCTTACACACTACTTAACCTAAATTATCCTAATGACAAACACACACACCCATGCCCGAGGGAGGACTCGAACCTCCGCCGGGATTTAGGGACTCACTGCTGTTCCTAATCTTTAATTTGAGCATACCCTCATGTCGTTTAGTTTCGTAAAGTCATCAGAAGACCACAACCAACTAGAAAATGATTTATACTAGATATATGTATGTGTGTTGAGTGACAATTCAGTATAAATAATGAAAATTGTGAAGTCATCCATATGATTATTAAAAGGAATCCGCTAAATTTCGGTTACACGACAAATCTCACAAATCTAAATACCTAGGGATTACAGTTACGAATAACTTGCGTGGAAACAATCAAATAGATAGTGTTGTGGGGAAAGCAAACCAAAAACTGCGTTTTACTGGCAGATCACTGGAAGGGGCAACAGGTCTACTAAGGAGACTGCCTACACTACACTTGTCGGTTGTCTTCTGGAATACTGCTGCGCGTTATGGGATCCGCATCAGATAAGGTTGACGGAGGACATCGAAAAAGTTTAAAGAAGGGAAGCTCGTCTTGTATTATCATGAAATAGGGAAGGGAATGTCACGGCTATGGCAAGCGAGTTTGAGTGGCAATCATGCAAGGACGATTTTCCTTCGAGCAGGATCTTTCCACGAAATTTCAGTCACCAACTTTCTCCACCGAACTATTTTTCTGGAAACTATTTTTCTGGTGCACATCTACGTGTGGAGAAACAATTATCGTAATAACATAAGAGAAATGAGAGATCACACGGAAAGATTTAAGTGGTCGTTTCTACCGTGCGCTGTTAAAGAGTGGAACGTTAGAGGGAGAGCATGAAGGTGGTTACATGAACCCTCTGCGAGGCACTTGACTATTAGTGGCGAAGTAGTACACTACAAAGATAAGAAATGTAGGGTCTCTGTAGAAGGAGCGAGGAAAGGAATACGTCGTAAGTACTGACTACGAGAAGGGCCAGAGTGATAAGGATAGTACAATGCTGGTGTGGGCACAGGTAGTCTGGAGAGAACCGTTCAGTGCACTTTGTTGAACACGGGGCTCCGTACCAAACGACCCCTACCTGTTCCATGTTGACCCAACGACATTGTCAATTATGACTGCACTGGCTACGGGGTCGCGGACAATGTACCATGGATCAATGGAAACGTGTCACCATGTCGGATGTACCACGTTTGTTACATTGGGTCGATGGTCGTGACCGGATATATCATTATCCAAGCAAAAGCTACTTCAGACATAGACCATGCCACCGACGGAAGCCGCTAGAGAGGGGGCAGGGAGGCAGATGGAGAGGGTGATGCTAAGCTACGAGAGACATTTACCGGGGCTTTCATGCAACCATGACAGTTGTGAACTACATGAGCATTATTACAGGGCAACTGCACCCCTTCATTTTTGATGTCTGCTTCGATGGTGATGTTATTTTCCAACAGGATAGCTGTGCGTGTCTATCGTGCTACCGTTTGTTGAGGAGCAAAGTAATGAACTCACGTTGCTATATTGGCCACCAAGCTTGCCTGATATGAAACCGATGGAACACATTTGGGACGCTATCGGGCACTAGCTCCGCACCTGAAAATCACAGTCCCGCAACTTACACATCTGATCATAAACATCTGGTGTCACACACCTCTGGAAAACTACCAAAGACTTGTCCGTTCCACGGTAGGCATAATCGTTGCTGTACTATGTTCCAAAAGTGGACCATTAAGTTATTAATCATGTAGTCGTAATATTTTGGAAGATCGACATAACTTCCACAGTACTAATTCGTCCGGAACAGGCCACGAAGGCCCAAAGGTACAGACCGGCCGTGTCATCCTCAGCCCACAGGAGTCACTGGATGCGGATATGGAGTGGCACGTGGTCAGCACACCGCTCTCCCGGCCGTATGTCAGTTTCCGAGACCGGAGCCGTTACTTCTCAGTCAAGTAGCTCCTCAGTTTGCCTCACAAGCGCTGAGTGCACCCCGCTCGCCAACAGCGGTCGGCAGACCGGATGACCACCCATCCAAGTGCTAGCCCAGCCCGACAGCGCTTAACTTCGGTGATCTGACGGGAACCGGTGGTACCACTGCGGCAAGGCCTGTGGCTCCACAGTACTACACGGTGCAAAAACTGTAACAAAAGTCAGATATCAGAATAATAGAGAACGCTTGATATAAGTTTTACTCTGAGATAAAGAGGTTACCATAGACAAGGAAGTTGTGACGAGCCGCATCAAACTAGTCATAAGACAGATGAAAAATTAGGTACATGCAGCTGGTACGAGCGTAGTTTTAATTGAATTCCTATTTCTCCGAGTATTTCGACACTTTGACACAGCTTTTCATCTCGACAATTGTACGTCTCCGTAGCTGAGTGGTCAGCGCGGCTATCTGTGATGCGGTGGTCCCAGGTTCCATTCCCGGAGTTGTCAACGTTTTTTTCTTCGTGAAGAGGCTGAAATGGGAGGCACTCAGCCTCGTGATACCAACTGAGGAGCTACTTAACCGAGTAATAGCAGCTTCAGGTCCTGATAACTTACATTAAGGTGACAAAAACAATGACATAACGCTATGCACGTGTACTGATGACGGTAGTATCGCATACACAAGGTATAAAAGGACAGTGCATTGGCGGAGTTGAGATTCAGACACACGTGACTCATATGAAAGGTTTCCGACGTGATTATCGCCACACGGTGGGAATTGGAACATGGAATGGTAGTTGGAGCTAGACGCATGGGACATTCTATTTCGGAAATAGTTAGGGAATTGAACGATCCGAGACCCACAGTGTCAAGAGTGTACCGAGAATATCAAATTACAGACATTACCTCTCACCACAGATGACTTAGTGGCCGACGGACTTCACTTAACAACCGAGAGCAGCAGCGTTTGCGTAAGAGTTGTCAGTGCTAGTCGCCAAGCAACACTGCACGAAATAACAACAGAAATCAATGTGGGAAGTACGACGAACGTATGCGTTATGACAGTGCTCCGAAATTTGGCGTTAATGGGATATAGTATCAGACGACCGATGCGAGTGCCGTTGCTAACAATACATCGCTTGAAGCGCCTCTCCTCGTGACTGTATCAGTTGGACCCTAGATGACTGGAAAACCGAGGCCTGGTCATATGAGTCCAGATTTCAGTAGTAAGAGCTGATGGTAGGATTCGAGTGTGACGCAGACACCAGCAAGCCATGGTCCGAAGTTGTCAACAATGTATTGCGCAACAAGGTGGCGGCTCCATAAATGGTGTGGGCTGCATTTATATGGAATAGACTGGATTCTCTAGTCCAACTGAACCGATCACTGATTGGAAATGGTTATGTTCGGCTACTTGGAGACCATTTGCACTCATTCATGGACTCCATGTCCCCAACAGCGAGGAATTTATGAATGACGACCTTCACTTAACGACCGAGAGCAGCGGCGTCTGCGTAGAGCTGTCAGTGCTAACAGACAATCAACACTGGATGAAACAACCACAGAAATCAACGTGGAACGTAAGACGAACTATTCAAACTTTTATCCGGGCCACAAGTGGTCGCGACTCGTTTGAAGGACAACCTGAACATTTCGAGCACATAATTTAGCCACCGAGAACGCCCGACATGAATCCCATCGAACATTTATGGGACGTAACCGAGAGTTCAGTTCGTGCATAAATTCTTGCACCGGCAACAATTTCGAAGCTATCGATGGCTATAAAGGCAGCACGGCTCAATATTTCTGCAGGGGTCGTCCAGCGACTTGAATCCCAGCCACGTCGAGATGCTGAACTACACCCAGAAAAAGGAGGTCCGATGCGATATCAGAAGGTATTCCATCAGTTTTGTCACCTCAGTCTACAACGGTTGGGAGCACAGTGTGCTGGCCACGCGCACCTCCATACCACATCCAATAACGTCATTGGCAGAGGATGAAACGGTGTCGGTCGGTAGCGATGAACCCACCAACACCTGTGAACTGAGTCAAACTTCACCCGAACGAATAATCTGTAGGCGAATCACATGTTTTTGATCGCCAAAGTTACCAATCGTACCACAGCCACAACAACAAGACCTTCTGACAAACTGATTCGCGTACAGAGTTCGTGGTTCGTTCTGTTGTCGCTAATAGAGGGCTGCGAAAGGAAAACTGCTGGATATCAGCTGTCAAGGAATGCTGCCGGCAGGGCGATGCGGCCGCCGTGAGACCGTGAGTGCACACGCGCCCTCCACGTGTCGGTCCGCAGTGGCGGTGTCAGTCTTGTGTGGCACCGCAGACACCGACGTCGACAAATAATTAATGGCGGCCGAGCGCTGCTTTGGCCGGCCTGTAATTACCTCCATCAGTCAGGCATAATGGATGCGCGCCGGCCTTTGAGAACTGGCGCGGGTGATATTTAAATAATACACAAAATAGCAGAGTCTCGTGAGTGATTACAGGCGGGACCGGGCGCGCCGACGCGAATCAACTCTTCCCGCGGTCCCAACCCTTTATTTATGGCGCCAGCTACACGGGGGTCGCGGAAAATTTATCCACAAACCGCCGCACTAAAACCGAGTGTGACTATTCTGGACGGGAAAGAAGAGGGGAGCCTTGTGAGTTGTTCGGCGCGCGCGTCCCATACCTCGTAGCTGTAGGACCAAATTTGGCTAGAAATACCTATCATAAACCCCAAAGCAGTTGAAACTTCTGTATTTAAATGAGTGTGTCTGTAGTTAAATTGCTGGATGACTGAGACCCACAATATCCTAGCGCAACGCAATCTGACTGCTCAAAAAAATTACAACCTGACTTCAAATTATTAATTCAAGCCGGCCGCGGTGGCCGAGCGGTTCTAGGCGCTCAGTCCGGAACCGCGCGACTGCTACGGTCGCAGGTACGAATCCTGCCTCGGGCATGGATGTGTGTGATGTCCTTTAGGTTAGTTAGGATTGAGTAGGTCTAAGTTCTAGGGGACTGATGACCTTAGATGTTGAGTCCCATAGTGCTCCGAGCCATTTGGACCATTTTTATTAATTCAAAAGAATGCCCCTGACTAAAAAGAAATCTTCACAATAACCTTTACATTTCATTAAGCACTTACCTCACAATAATCTTCATTACGCGAACTACTGCAACACAGCGAGCGACAATACTGCCAGCGAAATAAAAGATTCTAACTACTAAAGCCACTAACTAATAATAGACATGTGGTTAGCAAAGAAAAGATTTTCTTGCAAACGAAATAATGTATTTGTTTACCTTAATAATGTGACATCCAGTTCAAACACGAATATAAATCGTCATTGACATCTAGTACAGAGGTATATAATCATGAATAATATTCAATCTCCAAGTCGAACATGTACAAATCGTTAGCCTACTGTTAACACTTCAGACCTCCACCCTCCATCAATGCTAACTTCTCACATCTAACATCCATCACTGCTGGCTGTTCGCCTCCAACTGCCCAACAGTACTTCCATCACTGCTGGCGACTAACTTCCAACTGCCCAACACTACTGGAGATTAACTTCCAACAACGAGTCCAACCAGATACACAGTCTCTTACAAAGAAAGTGCAGTCAGAGATCCAATGCAAAGCGCTACACAGCGCTGCCAACACAGAAGCAGCCCACTTACACAGTGACCTGACAGAACAAAACGGTGATGCATAATGAAGACTATTCGTTTCCTATGGAAAAATTTCAGCCACAACTTCTTTGTATCTTGATTTTGCAGCAAACCATAAACCTAATTTTCGACGTGATGAGGAAATTTGGGTCATGTCATTGGGACAGTTCACTGTGTCACTAAAACGGATACATTCAACATCTCACAAGATAAGTCTCCTCTTTAGCCAAGTGTTTTGCTGTGACAGTTATAACTTACACTTGCTACAATTACTTGTTTTTTGCTCTTCCATACATGTCTCATCAATAATATGTTCAAACAAGAAAAGGTCATAAAAACCAAGAAAATTCATAACGTCCATAGCTTTAGTCAATTTTAGTGTTGTCTCCTTCAAAGTAGTTCCGTTCTGATTGCACACACTTTTTCCAGCGCTTCAGCCATTGATGGTAACATTTCTGGAACTCACCTTTTGTAATATCCTCCAAGACCCTCGTCACAGCTTTTTGGACATCTTGTGTGGTTTGAAAATGGTGTCCCTTCGCCGCCGTTTTGACCTTTGGAAATAGAAAAAGTCGCACGGAGCGATATCTGGTGAATAAAGTGGCTGTGGTAGTACTGAAGTTTGTTTTGAGGTTAAAAATTGCTGTACTGACAGAGCAGTATGGGATGGCGCATTATCGTGATGCAGAATCCAATTATCAGCAATGTTGGCACGAACACGAAGAACTCTTTTATGAAGTCTTTCTAAAATTTCTTTGTAGTAATATTGGTTAACTGTCTGTCCAGGAGGAACCCACTTTTTATGAACAATTCCCTTGGAATCAAAGAAGCACACAGGCATGCATTTCAATTTTGACTTTGACATGCGAGCTTTTTTTGGTCTGGTTGATCCCTTTGAGCACCATTGCGAAATTTGGCGTTTTGTCTCTGGATCGTGCTGAAAAGCTTAACATAAGTTGTCATCGCGTTTTCACCCAACTTAACGCAAAAAGAAACAGCATACCGTTGCGAATTATTATGCGGTTCCATTTCCATGACGAGAGACACAAACACATGTTAACTTATTACAGCACAACTTTCGACTAAGCCGTTGCATCGACGTGCCGCTTGTACCAGAAGCAGCTTATAGACCAAGGTCAAAGGTATTGTGTCTACGCAAGCCTGCAGGGTTGCCACATCTTGCAAAGAAAATAAGTCTCATTACTTTATCATCGCACCGCGTATATTGCTGTCCATAGTCCTATACTGCTGTCAATAAGTACTCGTACCACCTCATTGCAAAAAGTGCTGAACCACGAGCGTAGAAAAGAAGCCAAATACATATTCTTTGCATAAGGCTGTATTTCCATATGAATTTTCCTTTGTCGACACGGAATTCAAAAAATTATCTAGTGTACTGGCATGAAAACAACAGCTTCATCGTTAGTGAGGTGCAGCACATTTGTTTTTATTATAATATACTCCGTCTGAACAGGCATTGGAAGGCCCAACGGTACCGATCGACCGCCGTGTCATCCTCAGCTGATAGGCTCACTGGATGCAAATATGGATGGGCACATGCTCAGCACATTGTTCTCCCGGGCGCCGTCAGCTTTAATGAGCGGAGCTGCTACATCTCAATCAAATAGCTTCTCAATTGGTCTCAGAATGGCTGTATGAAACCCCTCCCCTCGCCCTCTAAAAATGGTTTAAATGGCTCTAAGCACTATGGGACTTAACATCTGAGGTCATAAGTTCCCTAGACTTAGAACTACTTAAACCTATCTAACCTAAGGACGTCAAACACATCCATGCCCGAGGCAGGATTCGAACTTGCGACTGTAGCAGCAGCGCGGTTCCGGACTGAAGCGCCTAGAATCGCTCGGTCACAGCAGCCGGCCCCTCCCCCTCTTACCAACAGCTCTCGACGGACCCGAACGGTCACCCATTCAAGTGGTAGCCAAGCCCGTCAGCGCTTAACTTCGGTGATCTGACGGGAACTGGTATCACCATTGTGGCATGGCCGTTGGCCACTATAATATATAGGGTGGTTATAATTAAACGGTCGCTACTGCAGCCAGTGTACACGGGAAACTATTTACCGTACTGGTACCCATCTTTACAAGAGTGATTTCAGACTGTGCTGACCGAGCGAGGTGGCGCAGTGGTTAGCACACTGGACTCGCATTCGGGAGGACGACGGTTCAATCCCGTCTCCAGCCATCCTGATTTAGGTTTTCCGTGATTTCCCTAAATCGTTTCAGGCAAATGCCGGGATGGTTCCTTTGAAAGGGCACGGCCGATTTCCTTACCAATCCTTCCCCAACCCGAGCTTGCGCTCCGTCTCTAATGACGTCGTTGTCGACGAGACGTTAAACACTAACCAGCACCACCACCATCAAACTGTGCTCTGAAGGACTTGCTTTGTTAGTAGTTTTACTGTCATGAATTGCCGTTAGCGCCGGTACTGGCACGGCGACGTGGGGAATAAACAGGAGCATCAGTGGGCATTACAGTTGCAGATAGTCAACATGGGTCTGGGCAAGGTGAGCAGGGCTTTAAACCTGTTTTATCAAAACAACAACAGTGGAGCTGCTGCGATTCTTCGTTTCACGAGTATCGGCCCGTTAAAACAATACGATGAGGTCATCTTTCCGCATTGGAGTTGAAGAACATCATTTGGAAGTGCGAATTAATTGGCGCTTTGGGAATTACTCCTGGGAAAAGCCGACGGTCAGCTGGCTCACAGACTGCTAAAGAATTTACTGTTCTGCGGTTGAGAATGCTGGACGCCATGCGTGATCTTCAAACAGTGCACAAACTGTGTCACGACAGCTGAACATTCCATGGTTCACCGTTCAGTGAGTGCTCCGAACTGTCTCTAGTGCCCTTCCAGGCCGTCGTGGATTCAGATGATCGTCAAATTGGGCAACATTTGTAACTTGGAACGTAAACATGATACGTAATTAATCAGTGTAAATCACAAAAATGTATTTCTTTCAGTGGTTTATTCGTTATTTCTCTTCCGTTTGCTCTTACAAAGATTTCTACAAAGTTTCAATCTTCTATGAGCACTCGTTGATGGGAGCCGTCTCAATGAGCGAAAGTTCAATTATAATCGCCATCTAGAGCATGGATGTTGTACTGAGTCCTTAACCGGAAGCACGGAAAACGAATCTGTCTGCGACATATGTTTAGTGAGGTAATTTGAACATAAAACGGACGCTTGAGATTTAAGAATTGGATAGAGGACAAGGGGAAGGAACTGCACAGACCCCGGAAGGGGCGGGAGGAATGTTTGTTGGCAGTGAGTGTCTTTTTCTTTTCTTACTTTGTGGCGTATTCATTGTGTGAAAGAGATAAATACAGAGTAACAACTAGTGAACTATATGACAAAAAATCGTCATAACTTGTGAACGGTTTGCGTTAGGACGTTCAAATTTCAGGGTTGGCCGCGGGGCATGGTGGGAATTAGTATGCACTGTACGGTTTTGTTTAGCGACGAAGCTCACTTGCATTTGGATGGGCTCGTCAATAAGCAAAACTGGCGCATTTGCGAGACTGAGAATCCGCATTTCGCGATCGAGAAGCCTCTTCACCCTCAACGGGTGATGGTGTGGTGTCTAATGTCCAGTCACGGAATGATCAATGCGGTATTCCTTGGTGGCACGGTGACTATCGAAAGGTACGTGAAGGTTTTGGAAGAAGATTTCATCCCCAGTATCCTTAGTGAGCCTGATTTCGACAACATGTGGTTCATGCAAGACGGAGCTTGACCCCATCGAAGCAGGAGAGTGTATCATGTCCTGGAGGAACACTTTGGAGACCGCATTCTGGCTCTGGGGTACCCAAAGGTCACTGACATGGACCTCGATTGGCCGCCATATTATCCGGATGTGAACACATACGACACCTTTTAGTGGGGCAGTATTAAAGACACCGTGCGACTGCTACGGTCGCAGGTTCGAATCCTGCCTCGGGCATGGATGTTTGTGATGTCCTTTGGTTAGTTAGGTTTAAGTAGTTCTAAGTTCTAGGGGACTAATGACCACAGCAGTTGAGTCCCATAGTGCTCGGAGCCATTTGAACCATATTAAAGACAAGGTGAACAGCAATAACCCCAAAACCATTTCTGAGCTGAAAACAGCCATTCAGGAGGTCCTCTACAGTATCGATGACCCGACACTTTAGCGAGTCAAGTAGAATTTCGCTATTCGTCCGCACGATGAATAAAGAGTCTGCAGGTCGTAGTTTGTAACAAATTTGCGTTTTTTCATATAGTTCAATAATTGTCACCCTGTAAGAGGTCGATTACCGCCCCTAACGTAACAGAATGTATGAAGTGTATGATTTTCTCTGCCTGCAATTTATGTCGGTTATTGGTAGCAGAGTTTATCTATGTGATAGGCCTTAAATGGTTTACCTTCGATTGTTTGACGCCACGCTTTTTTGGTTTGCTTCCTTTCAGAACTTTTGTTGGTGCTACATTCCACTTTGTCCTTTTTGGAAATCACAACAGGATAGAGTTTGCAACTTACCTTCAGGGAATGTGAACAAAAGCTAAAAAACATCAACCAATATTTTTCTTAGATTTTGAGCGTTACAGTGTAACTCATGGTATCTCATGTTTGTGTTGGACCGTGTAATTTGATTTCTTTCAGTTTTTAAGCTTCATGATTAAAAACGTTTTCCAGTGATTTTCATTTTACTCTTTCCTGATTTGATGGTTATAAATTTTTTTGCGAAGCAGATAGAAAGAGTGAAGATCGAGATTGTTAGTGATTTTATGGGGAAACTGAATACAAAAGTTTGCAATGAAGCAGAACAAATTATTGTGTTAGCTCCAACATAAGGAAAGAATGGCAAGAAACATAAGATGAGAGATAATATGATTCCTAAATAATGACGGAAAAGGCTTCTTTATGGGGAAGAAGAATTACGAACGTAGTGTTTCCAAGATGATATTCAGCAAAACCTCACGGAGAACAGACATGAAATTATGCGACTCACGCACTTACACAAGAAACTATAGCTTAAAATAGCTCGACATCATTTGTCACGCCTAAATATTATCGGATTTAGCGTATTACAAAGTGGTGAGTATGTAAAGACAGTAATAATGAACCACATGGCAAAGGCGTAACACATAACGGCTTCATATCATTTATTTATTTAGCGTATGGCATTACACACGTATTTTAGACGCAAAATAGAGGACTGTTCATTGCTTTCGTATATTCATTTCTTCACCGAGGCTTCCTGTTTCCGTAGGGAAGATGAGGCTATATGGCTAAGTGTTGGGAGCCAGTATCTACATCTACATCTATATCTATACTCCGCAAGCCACCTGACGGTGTGTGGCTGAGGGTACCTTGAGTACCTCTATCGGTTCTCCCTTCTATTCCAGTCTCGTATTGTTCGTGGAAAGAAAGATTGTCGGTATTCCTCTGTGTGGGCTCTGATTTTATCCTCATGGTCTCTTCGCGAGATATACGTAGGAGGGAGCAATACACTGCTTGACACCTCGGTGAAGGTATGTTCTCGAAACTTCAACACAAGCCCGTACCGAGCTACTGAGCGTCTCTCTTACAGAGTCTTACACTGGAGTCTATCTATCATCTCCGTAACGCTTTCGCGATTACTAAATGATACTGTAACGAAGCGCGCTGCTCTCCGTTGGATTTTCTCTCTCTCTTCTATCAATCCTATCTGCTACGGATCCCACACTGGTGAGTAGTATTCAAGCAGTGGGCGAACAAGTGTACTGTAACCTACTTCCTTTGTTTTCGGACAGCATTTCCTTAGGATTCTTCCAATGAATCTCAGTATGGCATCTGCTTTACCGACGATTAATTTTATATGGTCATTCCATTTTAGATCACTCCTAATGCCTACTCCTAGATAACTTACGGAATTAACTGCTTCCAGGTGCTGACCTGCTTATTGTAGCTAAATGATAAAGGATCTTTCTTTCTATGTATTCGCAGCACATGACACTTGTCCACATTGAGATTCAATTGCCATTCCCTGCACCGTGCGTCAATTCGTTGCAGATTCTCCTGCATTTCAGTATAATTTTCCATTGTTACAACCTCTCGATATACCACAGCATCATCCGCAAAAAGCCTCGGTGAACTTCCGATGTCATCCACAAGGTCATTTATATATATTGTGAATAGCAACGGTCCTGCGACACTCCCCTGCGGCACACCTGAAATCACTCTTACTTCGGAAGACTTCTCTCCATTGAGAATGACATGCTGCATTTTGTTATCTAGGAACTCTTCAATCCAATCATACAGTTGGTCTGATAGTCCATATGCTCTTACTTTGTTCATTAAACGACTGTGGGGAACTTTATCAAACGCCTTGCGGAAGTAGGCCGGCCGGTGTGGCCGTGCGGTTCTAGGTACTTCAATCTGGATCCGCGTGACCGCTACGGTCGCAGGTTCGAATCCTGCCTCGGGCATGGATGTGTGTGATGTCCTTAGGTTAGTTAGGTTTAAGTAGTTGTAAGTTCTAGTGGACTGATGACCACAGATGTTAAGTCCCATAGTGCTCAGAGCCATTTGAACCTTGCGGAAGACAAGAAACACGGCATCTACCTGGGAACCCGTGTCCATGGCCCTCTTAATCTCGTGGGCGAATAGCGCACGCTGGGTTTCACACGATCGTCTTTTTCGAAACCCATGCTGATTCCTACAGAGTATATTTCTAGTCTCCATAGAAATCATTATACTCGAACATAATACGTGTTCCAAAATTCTACAACTGATCGACGTTAGAAATATAGGTGTGTAGTTCTGCACATCTGTTCGACGTCCCTTCTTGAAAACGGGGATGACCTGTGCCCTTTTCCAATCCCTTCTAAAGACCTACAGTACACCGCTGCAAGAAGTGGGGCCAGTTCCTTCGCGTACTCTGTGTAAAATCGAACTGGTATCCCATCAGGTCCCACGGCCCTTCCTCTTTTGAGCGATTTTAATTGTTTTTCTATCCCTCTGTCATCTATTTCTATATTTACCATTTTTTCATCTGTGCGACTATATAGAGAAGGAACTACAGTGCAGTCTTCCTCTGTGAGACAGCTTTGGAAAAAGACATTTAATATTTCGGCCTTTACTGTGTCATCCTCTGTTTCAGTACCATTTTGGTCACAGAGTGTCTGGACATTTTCTTTTGATCCACCTACCGCTTTGACATAAGACCAAAGTATCTTAGGATTTTCTGCCAAGTTAGTACATAGAACTTTATTTGCGAATTCCTTGAACGCCTCTCGCAGTGTATTTAACATTAAATTCTTGTAGAATCTTCATATGGAAATGATGCTCTAAGCCCCCCCCCTTTTCTAACTCCGACTTTTGCTGTTGCACATGGATTACGAAGAAACGCGAACTGACTCTAATCGACCCTGCAAGTGGAGTAGAAAAGAGTTTGGCACGTGCAATAATTTAATTTGATAGAAATTAATTTGATAAATAAGTTTCATTAACGTGGTGAGAAATGAAAGGGTTGCTCTAGCCATCTACAGAATGAAAGGTGTGTCAAAAATAACAATTTTATTTATTACGACTAAACTCAAAATAATAAACACAGCACATGAAACATTTACAATACGTGAAATTGGATACTCAAATAAATGCTGTGAACGTGAAGTTGTCCGTAAACTAGCTTGTGACGTTTATGACCAAGTGGTATGTGGAGCCAATTCCTTGCAACTCAAATCTTAAGAGAAACACCAAGCCAACCCAACATTAATTGCTGTTACAGTAGTGAGAACTGAGACAATGAACACCCAAGACAGAACCACGTAAGAAAAGACGGGAACAGGCGCGCTCTGCTGAGCTCTGATTATCACAGAGCAAAATTCCCTAATCTGCCAGTGCTGCGGACATACATTACCAAGCTGTCTTGTTAACTGCAAGGACACGATCTGGCGTACCGGAAGCGATGGCTGGTTGCTTCGACGTCCCGTCGTGGTGATGATAGTGTCACGAGTATAGCCCGAAACAAATTATCTTGGTGTGGTTGTTCCAGACTAAAGACTTCCTATCAATACAAATGCGCCTCTGAGGGAGACGAAGAAGGCTCGCCACACAATCACTGATGGTACAGTGATTGATTTTTAACAAGGGGAGTCACACAGTAACTCCGATACAGTCAACTTTAGCCAAAACTGCTCAAGACGGACAACATAGGCCGCTTGTACGCAGAACGCTCAATTGCCAACTGTACTCGGAAAGTAACGTTGAAGTCGAAACTTCAGCAACTTCGTCAAACAGTTACAATGAAATGAAAGTATATTAGACAGCCAACGGAAGGCAGGCTGTCCAGAGCAGCGAGAACTCAGTCTTGTAACCTACTCCAACCGAAAGGCGAGAGCCGACCCCCTCAAGAGCACCCGTACAAGCCAAACACAGAACATTTCCGCCCCCATGACAGTGGCCGTGGTTAAACGTTCCAATCATAACTCGAAAACCTGCGGAAAATTCCACTCTATTGCCGAAGCACTACTATTCCACCGATGGAGATACTTGGTGCCAATTTCTGCGCCGATTTTGCTACGTCACGGAGCTATCCACAGAGCAAGCCAATCACAGTTATGATTTTGCAGAAAACGCGGAAATTTGCCCGCCAAGACTGCCTGGGAACACAAGTCATTCCCACGCCTCGCTGGTTGTCCGCCAGAAAGTGTTTTCATAAAGTTTCTGCGAAGTGACGGAATCTCTAGCCCAGTCGCTCCGTCAGGCCCCTGTGGGCGTATCGCCCCCGCTCTTATGACAATGTCGGCGTCTGGAAAGCTTTCACTAGACTCACTCACACCCGTCGGCTTAACACTTTCAAGATCAGCAGAACCCGTCTGTCACCAGACTGCCCGGGTGATGAGAGACGCTGCGTGGGAAGTTCGCCTGTGAAGGATAGCAACTTTTCACCAAATGCAATTAGAGAGGAAAATCGAATTACTCAAAGTAAGATAGAAATATGAGAGGGGGCTCATGCCACCTCTCAATATTATCAGCATAGCGGAACATTTTTGTCATGGTTTCAGGTATCACTAGGGGAAAGATAGATACCGCCGACAGGAAAATTTAAAGAGGGCTTTGGAGAAAAGGGAAGCAGCTGTATGAATATCAATAACTCAAATGGAAGCCAGTCCTAAGCAAAGAAGGGGAAGCTCAAAGAAGGAATGAGTATATAAAAGGTCTATGTATGTGAAAATGAAATGTGAGATACACTACGAGAAGAACTTGACAAAGATCTGAAAGATCTAAGGCGAAACAAGGCCCCGGGAGCAGACGGCATTCCGTCAGAACCACTGATAGCCTTGGGAGAGCCAGCCATGACAACACTCTTCCATCTGGTATGCAAGATGTATGAGACAGGCGAAGTACCCTCAGGCTTCAACAAGAATGTACTAATTAAAATTCCAAAGACATCAGTTGCTGACAGGTGTTACTATTACAGAGCTACCATTTTAATAAGTCTTCTTCATAGAAGAATGGATAAACTGTTAGAAGTCGACCTCAGCGAAGATCAGTTGGATTACAGAGGAGTGTTAGGAACACACGAGGCAATACTGACACTACTACTTATCTTAGAGTATAGGCTAAGGAAAGGCAAACCTACATCTCTAGCCATTGTAGACTTAGCTTTGGAAAATGTTGACTGGAGTACTCTCTTTTGAAATTCTGAAAGTAGTAGGGGTAAAATACAGAGAGCGAAAAGCTATTTACAACTTTTACAGAAAGCAGACGGCAGTTATAAGAGTCGAGGGGTAATGAAAAGGAAGCAGTTCCTGAGAAGGTTACTCAATCTGTACATTGAACAATCAGTAAAGGAAGCCAAAGAAAAATTTGGGGTAGGAATTAATAAAAACTTTGTTTGAGGTTTGCTGATTATGTAATTCTGTCATAGAGAGCAAAGGACTTGGAAGTGCAGTTGAACGAAATCATCAGTGTCTTGAAAGGAGGATATAAGATGAACACCAACAAAAGAAAAACAAAGATAATGTAATGTAGTCCAGTTAAATCAAGTGGTGCTCAGAATTAGATGGTTCAAATGGCTCTGAGCACTATGGGACTTAACATCTGATGTCATCAGTCCCCTAGAACTTAGAACTACTTAAACCTAACTAACCTAAGGACGTCACACACATCCATGCCCGAGGCAGGATTCCAACCGGCGACCGCAGCAGCAGCGCGGTTCCAGACTGAAGCGCCTAGAACCGCTTTTTTTTTATCTTAAGTCCCTCCAGTTCCTTACGTTTCAGGCTCGACTACAACGGCCGGCTCAGAATTAGTTTCGGAAACGACACTTAACGTAGAAAATTGGTTTTGATTATTTCGGCAGCAAAATATGTTGGCCGAAGTATAGATGATATACACTCAAGCGCCAAAGAAATCGGTATAGGCATGCGTATTCAAATACAGAGATATATAAACACCCAGAATAAGGTGCTGCGCTCGGCAATGCCTATATAAGACAAGTGTATGGCGCAGTTGTTAGATCGGTTACTGCTGCTACAGTGGCAGGTTATCAAGACAAGTGAGTCTGAACGTGGTGTTATCGTCGGCGCACGAGCGATGGGACACAGCATCTTCGAGGTAGCGACGAAGTGGCGGTTTCCCCGTACGACCATTTCACGAGTGTACCGTGAATATCAGTATTCCGGTAAAACGTCAAATCTCCGACATCGCTGCGGCCGGAAAAAGATACTGCAAGATCGGAACCAACAACGACTGAAGAGAATTTCTGCAGATTTCAATGCTAGGCCATCAGCAAGTGTCGGCGTGCGAACCAGGCAAGAAAACATCATCGATATGGGCTTCCGGAGCCGAAGGTCCTCTCTTGTATCCTCGATGACTGCACGAAACAAAGCTTTGCGCCTCGCCTCGACCCGTCAACACCGACATTGGACTAAAGATGACTGGAAACATGTTGCCTGGTCGGACGAGTCTCGTTTCAAATTGTGTCGAGTGGATGAACATGTACGGGTATGGAGACAACCTCATGAAGCCATGGACCCTTCATGTCAGCAGGGGACTGTTCAATCTGGTGCAGGCTCTGTAATGGTGTGGGGCGTGTGCAGTTGGATTGCTATGTGACCCCTGATATGTCTACTTGCGACTCTGACAGGTGACACGTTAGTAAGTATCCAATTTGATCACCTGCATTCATTCGTGTCCATTGTGCATTCCGACGGACTTGGGCAATTCCATCAGGACAATGCGACAACCCACACGTCCAGAATTGCTACAGAGTGGCTCCTGAAGCATTCTTCTGAATTTAAACACTTTCGCTTGCCACCGAACTCTCCAGACTTGAACATTATTCAGCATATCTGGGATGCCTCGCAACGTGCTGCTCAAAACGGACCTCTATCCCCTCGTACTCTTACGAATTATGGACAGCCCTGCAGGATTCATGGTGTCAGTTCCTTCCAACACTACTCGAGAATTAGTCGAGTCCATACCACGTCGTGTTGCGGCACTTGTGCTTACTTTCTGGGGCCCTACACTATACTAGGCAGGTGTACCGGTTTCTTCGGATCTTCAGTGTAAAATTCAAACTGGTAGTGGCAAGAAAAGCGTTTGTGAAGAAGAGAAATTTGTTAATGTCGAATACAGATTTACGTGTCAGGAAGTCTTTTCTGAAAGTATTTGTACGAAGTGTAAACATGTATGGAAATGGAAAATGGATGATAAGCAGTTAGAAAAGAAGAGAATAGAAGCTTTTGAAATGTGGTGTTACAGAAGGATGCTGAAAACTGGATGGGTAGATCACGTAACTGATGAGAAGGTACTGTATAAAATTGGGGAGAAAGAAATTTGTGGCACAACCTGGACAGAAGAACGGTTCGGTTGATAGGACACATTCTGAGACATCAATGGATCACCAATTTAGCACTGGAGGAAAGTGTTGGAGGCAAAAATCGTAGGGGGAGGCCAAGAGATCAATACAGTAAGCAGATTCAGGATGTAGCTCAAATGGCTCTGAGCACTATGGGACTTAACATCTATGGTCATCAGTCCCCTCAGGATGTAGCTTGTAGCAGTTATTCGGAGATGAAAAGGCTTGCATCAAACCAGTCTACGGACTGAAGATCACAATAACATCATTATCAACAACAACAACATGAACCGTTCAGTGGAGACAAACATAGTATGAACGGATACAACGTGATTTCACATGATTGTGTGACTTCTAGAAGATAAATTTTCGCTTATATGCCACCTGCGAGGGCAAGTGTTATTGTTTATCTATTATTTTACCTGGAAGTCAAGAAACACCCTTTTTGGAGATAAAATGCATTTAGAACTTAACTTGCCTTGGATTCCTCTTCAGCGGTTTCCATTAAGTGAACTCTGTTCTTCGAGTGCAATTTTAGAACACTTTCTGTACTTCCATAGCCTCTTCACCGAAGTTATCCATCAAGAAATACCCTTAGATTTGAGCACGACTGGAAGCCGGGGTACTAAATCTGATAACTAGGGATGGATGTTCCAAGAATTCGTGTTTCAGTGCCTTTTTTGTACCATTGTCAAAGCCTCTTTGTCGGGAGGTGCAATACTTTTTTGGCTATTTATGCCTCTTCTCACATTTATTTTAACTCTGTTACAGCAGATTTGTGTAGTACTCGCTAGTTATTTTTTACCCTTTGCGAGGGAATCATTAAGTCACCTTTTACACACTAAAAAGCACCGGCCTTGTGCTTCTCGGCAGATGAAATCAAATCGGCCTTTTTTACTGCAGGGCCGCTGGATTGCAGCCAATGCTTTGATAGTTGTTTCGATACTAGCTTGAAGTGGCGGACCCACATCTCATCAGCAGTGAGAAACCGCTGCACAACTTCAATTATATTATCTTGAAAACAGCAAAAATTCATACTTCCCGCTTTTATTTTTGGTCAGCACTCAACAATGCGTCATACATCTAGCACTAAGATTTCAGGAAGTAAAATTTTATACACCTATAACAGACGATCGTGTAACAACTTACTGAGCGCTTTCTGAATGTTACACCTGTGGTTGCAATCTTAGAATGTCCCCCATGTGGATCATTTTATATTATATATCGTCACTGGATAACTGATGTGAAGCATCATACAACTGTTATTTAAGCAATATTGAGGATGTTTAGCCCAGTTGTCAGGCGTGTTGTTATTGCCACAACATATTTCGGAACAACATTATTCCATTTTCAAGTACTTAACATTTTTTTATGTCGTTAATCCGCGTCACAACTTAAAACCAAGTTGCACACGTGCATTGTGAACTCCGTCTTTTAAGCACTTGAAAATGGAATAGTGTTGTCACGAAACATGTTGTGGCAGTAATCACACGATTGACAACTGGGCTGAATATCCTCAATATTATTTAAGTATTGTCACGCTTGAATTCAGTAACCCGCTGTCATCTGTTTTGTAAGTAAATAAGCAGACTCTTGTCTGTCCAAGTTATGTGTTTCCAGTAGTCGGTAGGAAACGATTTCAGACACCACTGAAGTCTCACCTTTGCAAGAGATTTGGCTGTACTATCTCCAACATAAATTTTTTGTGTATAGAGAGCTCGTACATTCACACTCTGTTTTCTAGACGCATTTTAAGATTCATAATCTGGTAAAATTTCTCTCTCTATTAAAGGAAAAACTCCTTTCTAATGACGTATTAAACAGTTATTTGCAGCCTCCCTGCTGGGATGGGTTAGGAGTGACCACACTGCTGCTTTTCAACCATTTCATTATAAAATTTACAGTTTTAATGTACAAAATATAAAAAGGTACAGTAGATGATGTTTATGACAAGATGATGATGATGATGATGATGATGATGATGATGATGATGATGATGATGATGATGTGGTGCAGATTCTCTTTATTATGAGCTTGATACGATGTATGCTCCTGGTAACTGCAGGTACAGTTTGGGATATGGCGAGTATATTATACAGAAAAAGATGTAAGGACTAATAGGTTGGATGAGCACGTTACGAGTGGGATGCCAGCTGGGGCCTTCATTTTGGATGTGCTGGGTTGGTTATGGTTGGAATTTAGAGCTCAGTGTATTGCCTAGTGCCAAATAGTTGATTTCAGCGTTGAGTTCATGGTCTGGGAGGTGGCAACTCAAATTATGTTGATAAAGGGCATGTAATGGTTGCAGGTGGTCAGGTGTCTCAAGGATAAAACAATATGGAGATGTAGCAGATGAGTGACGATAGTCGGATGTAGAAAGCAGAGTACGTGTCATTTCATGATAAGGAGAGGTTGATAAAACTTGGGAGGAGTAGAAGTTCATGCTACATTGTCAGATGTAAGAATGTTTTGTATGTATGGAAGATAGTCGGGGAGATGGGATTATCTTCAGATACGGATAGTTAGTAGTTTTATTCTATTAGCCGGCCGGGGTGGCCGAGCGGTTCCAGGCGCTACAGTCTGGAACCGCGCGACCGCTACGGTCACAGGTTCGAATCTTGCCTCGGGCATGGATGTTTGTGATGTCCTTAAGTTAGTTAGGTTTAAGTAGTTCTAAGTTCTAGGGGACTGATGACCTCAGAAGTTAAGTCCCATAGTGCTCAGAGCCATTTGAACCATTTTTAATCTATTTTGGGCTCTCTTTTGGTTCAAATGGCTCTGATCACTGTGGGACTTAACATCTGAGGTCATCAGTCCTCTAGAACGTAGAACTACTTAAACCTAACGAACGTAAGGACATCACACACATCCATGCCCTAGGCCGGATTGAAACCTGCGACCGTAGCAGTCGCACGGTTCCGGATTGGGCTCTCTTTTGGAAGGTTAATAGGTGCAGGTGTAGTTTTTGATCGACTTTTAACCCAAGATATTTAATTTTTTAGTTGGTTGGATTAAACGCTCGTGCACTGTTCGGGAAAGGCCTCTGGGACGAAATGCTCGAGTGGATTTTTCCTTTAATTGTTGTCTGGGATTTTCCAGGATTGATGGTAAAGTACCACTTGGTTACACCAGGGATCGTTGGGTTGAATAAAAGTTAGGATGAACCGCAAGGCTCAAATGGCTCTGAGCACTATGGGACTTAACATCTATGGTCATCAGTCCCCTAGAACTTAGAACTACTTAAACCTAACTAACCTAAGGACAGCACACAACACCCAGCCATCACGAGGCAGAGAAAATCTCTGACCCCGCCGGGAATCGAACCCGGGCGTGGGAAGCGAGAACGCTACCGCACGACCACGAGATGCGGGCAAACCGCAAGGAAGATAGTGTCGTCAGTACAGTGGAGCACGTACATGGGTGGGTGTAGTTTTGGAAATTCAGCTCTTATAGGACGGACCTTGGGGTACGCCTACAGTTGGATGGGAAATTCGGGAGCAGGTGATGTTGATTGTTACATAGGACACATGATTTGTCAGACAGCACGCAATTAGGTGGGTATCGTTGACAGGAGACGTGTAACAGCCGACTTTGGACTGGAGACCAGAATCCAAGATACGGTCGTAGGCTGTTCGATGTGTAGCAAGCGGAATATGAAGGCACTGCGGTTGTTATGTTGTCGGTATATAAGTGTAAATAGCGTACTGTATATATCAATAAAATAGTTTTTCTTCAACTACTCCGTTTTATAGAAAAAGTTTTCCCTTGAACTCTATGTGTTGTCATGGTACTAGACAAAATAGAGCCAGCTAATGAATTTGCAACTGTTTTTACGCATGCACCCTTAAAGTTGGCGGTGATAATGGTCCTTCGTTGAAAGCCTTGAAGGTTCGTCATGAAGGTAACGTGCAGTTTCGTAGCGTTTGTTTTCTGTGAAATCAAGTACACCAAAATATCATCTCTCTCTCTCTCTCTCTCTCTCTCTCTCTCTCTCTCTCTCTGTGTATGTATGTGTATGTGTGTGTGTGTGTTTGTGTGTGTGTGTGTGTGTGTGTGTGTGTGTGTGTGTGTGTGTGCAAGCTGGCTTAGACGTACGTTATCGGAATTAATTTGTCACGGATACCACCAGGCAGTGCATCACTACGGCGCTAGCGCCTGCACGTGGTCGACGATATAATATTCGTGTGAACCTCCATCTGATGATGAGCCTCCAGTGGCTCTAAAACTAGCTACTACAGTAAACTACATCAAATTCAAAAAGCGATTGGTTATGAATTATACCCACATAAATCGCCAATTTAAATTACAGTTGCAGATCTAGTGAATTCTCACTTAAGCATTTGACAGAGAGTTCCTACAAGCACTTTTTGACTATTTCTCTACTATTCTAACCTCTCGGGAAAATTACGTAACACGTTACGTGTGTGCTCCAATTTATTCTACATTATCATGATGATCATTCCTGTCTAAGCAGGATAGAGTCAACAAAATATTTTGGCTGTAGCCGATATATTCTTCCCGACAGAATTCAGCAACAAAATGGTTCAAATGGCTCTGAGCACTATGGGACTTAACATCTGTGGTCATCACTCCCCTAGAACTTAGAACTACTTAAACCTAACTAACCTAAGGACATCACACACATCCATGCCCGAGGCAGGATTCGAACCTGCGACCGTAGCAGTCGCGCGGTTCCGGACTGAGCGCCTAGAACCGCGAGACCACCGTGGCCGGCTAATTCAGCAACAGAAGGAAAGTTGTTACCGTATAGCGGAGATGCTGAGTCGCAGACAGGTTAAAAAAAAAAGACTTTCACAATTAAAGCTTTCGGCCATTGACCTTCGTCAACAACAGACACACATACACGCGCACACACACACACACACACACACACACACACACACACACACACACACACACACGACTGCAGTCTGAGGAAACTGTGGTTTCAGTTGCCTGAGACTGCAGTCGTGTGCAAGAGTTGCGTTTGCGTGAGTGTGTGTGTGCGTGCGTATGTGTTTCTGTTGTTGACGAAGGTCAATGGCCGAAAGCTTTAATTGTGAGTCTTTTTGTTGTGCCTATCTGCGACCCAGCATCTCCGATATATCGTGAGCAGCAACTTTCCTTCCCATTATATTGTTTCATTCCATCGTGGATTTTCTATATATATATATATATATATATATATATATATATATATATATATATATATATATAATTTACTTACTTTTTATCCATACACCTCGTTTTCATTCGACTGCTCTTTATATGTCTATAAAAGATTATTTTTTTAAAATTCATTCATCATTTCCATCCCAGTTGCACATTTTTTACGTTAAGACTAATCTAGACCTCTCTGGCCGACAATTTAAAAAAACGTGCATATTTTTTTTCATTGTGGATTAGAGAGGTCTAAATTAATCTTAACTTAAAAAATGTACAACTGGCCCGGAAATTATGGATGAATTTCTTTTAAAACATATAAGGAGCAGTCAAATGAATACGAGGCAGCCAGATGAAAAGTAAGTGAATTACTCATTATTTTAAAAACGATCGCCATACCTGTTACCACATTTATCCTACTGCGAGTCAATGCCTTGATAGGAAAATGTTTGCGGTGGCCTACTATGATAGCACCCAGTCGTGCACGTCTTGGTCCAGATGCAAATCGACGATCACGAGTGTGGCCGTGCGGTTCTAGGCGCTTCAGTCTGGAACCGCATGACCGCTACGGTCGCAGGTTCGAATCCTGCCTCGGGCATGGATGTGTGTGATGTCCTTAGGTTAGTTAGGTTTAAGTAGTTCTAAGTTCTAGGGGACTGATGACCACAGATGTTAAGTCTCATAGAGGTCAGAGCCATTTGAACCATTTGACGATCACTAATGTCTTTCTTCAGGACTCCAAAAATACGGAAATCGTATGGAGAGAGGTCGGGACTGTATGAAACATGTGTAACGGCTTCACAGCGAAACTTCTGCCGAAAAAAAAACATCTCCGTGAAAGTCGTGACAACATTTATCTTTAACTGCAAGTGCCCGCTGCTCATTGACTTTTTGGATTATTATTCTGCTGCAGGATAATGCCACCCCAGATGTTGACAACGGCATTTCGACTACGAAGTAGAAGTTTCGCTGGAAATATCTTACACATCCTCTATAAATTCTCGATATCTCCCCATGCGATTTTCATATTTTTTGAGTCCTGAATAAATTTGTAGTCGTTGATTTACTTAGGACGACGATCTGCACGCCTGCGTACGATCAGTCACGTAGGCAAAAGCAAACATTTTTCCATGAGGGCATTCAGTCTTGTCTCAAAGTGGGACAAATTCATTAACAGTTGTGGCGATTACTTTCGAAATAAAAAGTTTAATTACTTTTTTCTCATTTGTCCCGTTTTCATTTGACTACCCCTTAGGGGAAGTCAGAGAGATTGGACCGTTTTTTTTTTTTCAGCGTAAAATTTGTATGTTTTCCGACTTTGTTATTGCTTCTGGCAGCATGTTGCTATAGAGTATGATATAAACTTAGGTGAAACATATTACTGAGCTACTGGCACTTAAAATACAAGAGATATGATAAAATGGGAGCATTCATGAGTGGTCCACGTCACCCACAGGTGTAAAGGTAAGATGGATCAATGTACTGGAGAGATGAACCATATAAAAATTGCTACACATGAAGAAAAAGTCAATTAAAATTTCATATTTTTATTTGGAACATGTTGTAATGAATACAGAGTTATACTATTAAATATTTTAGCCCAAAACAGTTTTAACAGTTTATTATGAATTTTTATTGAACATTGGCTTTACTAATGAGCTGTTGATTTTGTTCGAGCATTAGCCTGTCTTTGTCTCACTACAGCAATTACACTTATTTCCAAATGTTGACCATCGTTTGCAGGCAACACACTGAATTTAATAATTGTAGTTTTTTTGGTTTCGAAATAGATCTTACCACAGACAACACTTTCATTCTCATCTCATTCAACGATGTCATTTTCGTAATCTCCTACAATGCCTGCTCCTGGTGAAAACGCTGAGCTATTTGCTGTATTTCTCTTGTGGAGCCTCTTCAGTCTACTTTTCTTTTCGCTAGTACATCCCTTTGCTGATTTTTTGTGCCTTATTTATATTTCTTTTCTTTTCTTATCCCTCTTTTTTTACAGTTTTAATATTTTCAGCAGAGTTTAGTCCTCTGGATACAGTTACTGCCTTCCTATTAAAATTCATGGTTTCATCAACGGAAGGAACGGGTGAAAAGTCTTCCAAAATTTTTATCTGTGCTGGCGTATGAGTAGTCAGTTGTGAGGTGGAAATCTTGAGAGATTTAGCTTTAGTAGGAATGGAGTCCGAAGTTGTGCCAGTGACAGAATTTGATTTGTGGAGATAAATCATCTCTTTTGATGTGCTTAGCATCAGTAGATCTTTTGATGAGCTTTGAAGTGGTTGTCTGGCTTGTGTACAACATTCGGTTCTTCCATTTGTTGACAGAAATATCTTCCGACAAGTGAGCATAGTCTCAGACTGCGGCCATATGCAGCGGGATCATTGCACATGCTCTCAAGCTAAAATTTAATTGAGCTCCATTTCTCTCACATTAAAGCGTGTGGTCCATTTCTCCCAAATAATACTGGTCCATCTCTCCAAATTAGATGGAGAGATGGGGCACCCGGATTTCTGTCTGTAGGTAGCGAAATCGGTGGTCATTTTTGTTTAGTTTCATGCCTACACATTTGTCAAGATCGCTGTAAAAAACTACAATGTTGTATAAAACTCTTAATACTAAAATTATGTAACTACACGAGAGCACGCTTCGGCTTACGAATTAAGAAAATGTGATTTTTCTTCAAAACTAACACCAAAATGACAGCAATGCTACTGCACCTCCTTTGTTCTTTGCAAGTTACAGGAGCTGCTCTCCAATGGCGCATTTGTAAAAAAAAACCACTGGTCCGTTTCACCCAGTGATCAAACTCACCCAGACTTACCCTATATCTTAGCATTCGGAGAAAAAAGTTGGTGATTACAATGATAAAACGCTTCTTATGTCCGTGAATCTCTCCCTTAGGTGGCCGGATTGGCCCAGCGGTTCTAGGCGCTACAGTCTGGAACCGCGCGACCGCTACGGTCGCAGGTTCGAATCCTGCCTCGGGCATGGATGTGTGTGATGTCCTTAGGTTAGTTACGTTTAAGTAGTTCTAAGTTCTAGGGGACTGATGACCTCAGATGTTAAGTCCCATACTGCTCAGAGCCATTTTTTTCTCTCCCTTACTTCGTGATAACACAATACGAAATACCCTTTTAGAAATTTGTCCATGTCCTCCGTTAATCTTATCTGGTAAGGAAGCCATACCGTGCAGCAGTACTCGAGAAGGCCATAGAGAAGCGCAGTGCAGTCAGACTCTACAGTAGATCAGTTGCATCGACTAAGTATTCTGCGAATAGAAAGCTGTCTGTGGTTCGTATTTCCCGCAGTATTTACCACGGTTATGTTCGCAGTTTACGTTATTCGCAAAATGTCTGGTTGAATAGGCAACCTTTAGATTTATGTGCTTTATCGTGTAAATCGAAATTTAACGGAATTCAGTCGGAAGCAAACGAAACAGGAGAAGCAGTAGCCAACTTCACACACACACACACACACACACACACACACACACACACACACACACACAGAGTCGTGGACGATACGCGCGCAACGTTAACGCTAAAGCACCGCCAACCGGCTCTCGCGCAGCCGTGTGTTGTCGCAAAACCAGCGACGGTCGGTGGCTACTGCCGCCCCTGAGCCGGACCGTGCCCCGTATTAATAGCGCGCTCGGCGGCGGCGCCTGGCCGCTGCGCTTCGACCGATCGATACTCGCCGCGTTCGCAAAGTGGCGCTGAGCGAGGGGGCGCGGCGGCAGGGCCGGCCCCTCCCCCGTCACAATCCACTTCTTCCCCCACGCAGCGGGGCGCCCCCACCACACCGGCAAATTGCGAGTTTCCCTGCGGAAACCGCGCGCTATTGGCGGGCACCGCCCCTGCTCCGGCCGCCATCGGCCTCTCGCAAAAACAGGAACAAAAAAATAAAAGAAGGAGAGTGAATTGTGGGAGGAGGACAGGGAAGGGAGGGGGTGCGAGGGGTAGGAGAAGGATGAAAAAAGGAAATCCGAAACACTTCCCCCCTCGCGGTCGCTATTATATGTATATACATATATATATATGTATATGTATATCTCGACACAAATCGCGAAATCGATTAAAAAGGGGAGGAGTAACAGGGGAGGGTTGAGCGGGGAAAAAGTAGAAGGGGGTCGTGCTGCCGTCGGCACGCGCGCAGACGGGGAGGCAAATGAACTGGGGTGGCGCGGGTGGTGACGTCACCGATGTGATTAGATAACGAGGGTTGCCGGTAGGGGTGTGGGTGATGAGGGGGGATTGGGGAGGGGGGAAGCCCTTGTCGGGAAGCCGAGCGAACGGCCGGGCGGAAATTGAGGCGCGATGCGGCAGAGCCGCCGCGCGGATCCCATCTGCAAACGGGCTGGTCGCGAGGCGAGAAGCTGGCTG
Source organism: Schistocerca nitens (assembly GCF_023898315.1). Classification (NCBI taxonomy): domain Eukaryota; kingdom Metazoa; phylum Arthropoda; class Insecta; order Orthoptera; family Acrididae; genus Schistocerca; species Schistocerca nitens. Next base: position 391,200,011 of record NC_064617.1, read on the forward strand.
GCTGGCCGGCCGAGGAGTCTCCCGGACTCCCTGCGCTCTTGCTGCCTTCCTAGCTACTGGCGAGAGCTGCGCCGGCCGCCACGAGAGGCCAGTAGCGAAGATGGATTTCTTTCATTGATATGAAAACATAGATCAAAGAGGATGTAAAGGCAGCTCTTTTAGGCCTAACTATTTATTTTTCAACTGAGAATTACTCTTTGTTCTTATATTTGTGCGTCTAGATAAAGCACTATTTCAGCCGCTTCCCCTTCCACATTTTGACGCTGATCCAAGGGCCCCGCAGTAGAACACGCGTTAGTACTGTCGAAGTGTATTTGCACTTGTCATACGTGGATAGATGTGCTCAGAAAGAAAAATTTTCTCACCTCTTTGTACATCACCTGAATTGTGTGTGCCGGCCGCGGTGACCGAGCGGTTCTTGGCGCTTCAGTCTGGAACCGCGCCACTGCTACGGTCCCAGGTTCGAATCCTGCCTCGGGCATGGATGTGTGTGATGTCCTTAGGTTAGTTAGGTTTAAGTTCCAGGGGACTGATGACCTCAGATGTTAAGTCCCATAGTACTCAGAGCCATTTAAACCATTTGAATTGTGTTAGTGACGTACTTTTTCTCTCTGAGTAAAGCCGACTTTCAGAGGTGGTGCTACGGAGCAAAACAAAAGTCCAGTAAACGTGGGATCTAAAATTAGCTCTTTAAAAAATGGTTCAAATGGCTCTGAGCACTATGGGACATAACATCTGAGGTCATCAGTCCCCTAGAACTTAGAGCTACTTAAACCTAACTAGCCTAAGGACATCACACACATCCATGCCCGAGGCGGGATTCGAACACGCGACCGTAGCGGTCGCGCGGTTCCAGACTGAAGCGCCTAGAATCGCTCGGCCGCACCGGCCGGCAGCTCTTTAAAAATGCGTGTTAGCGCCGATGTTTTCTAAACATTTTTCAAGATTTTTCAGTTCATATTACCACCTCGCATAATACTGAAAGGAAAGAGCTCGCAGTAGAAGAGATTTGTTTCACTGAAAATGACGAAGTGCTCCTAGCTCTTAACATTTTTAGACCCACTGGCTACAGTTGCGTATATTAATTTTTTGCTGTTCCTTCATGGCAACGGTAATTTTCCCCCTCAATGGAAACGTCGTGCGCATGTTTGTGAATGTTCAGTCTTTTCATTGTGTGCAAGTGCTGCCAACTGTTGTGCGTCACTATAAAAATATCGACACGTAAATGTAACAGTACGCAGCAGCTTGAGACACTCAGAACACAAAGAATAATTTGGCTAGTTATATTCCACTGAATAAGTGAATGTTGTCACTGTCATACTGCCTGCTAATTACTGAATGGTCAGTTACTTTATTAGAACAGTGAATATTTCAAAATTAATTATGTTAGTCCATAAAAAGAAACCATGTGTACAAATCAAATTTTGAAAACAGGTACTTATACCTGGATACATCTTGCTTCTAAAATCGTCTAAGAGCACGAGAGCGTAAAATAGATCTTCCCTTCCTCCAGAAAAAATTCAGGTATGAAAGTGTTAAGGTATGCATTTTAGAGTCCACATTTACGAGACTCTTTTGTGTTTTGCTCCATACCACCACCTCTGAAAGTTTGTCGGTGGAGTTCTGGTTCAGCCTGTATATTTATACCGACGTTTCGGCTGCTACTATCATCAGAACAAAACTTGTGAGTTGTAAAACAACGGCGGGTGTCAATAAAAATAAAAGCTATGCTTCAAGCTTTTACGTTTTATAAGTTTTCATTTGATGATGGGAGTAGCTGGTGGTGATGATATGTAGTGAGCAATCCAGACGGCTTCACCAACAAAAATCCACAATGATCACAGTATCATTCAGGAAGTTTATTCCTTTCAATGTCGAAATGCAGGCTCATCCGCCTTTCACAATGGAAAAGCACTAGAACTGACGGATTTCGAAGAAGCAAGCCTTCATCATCAGAACTGCTCTACAACACCCTTATAAAAATGCTTAACATAAAACTGTAAATAGAAAAATTCAACATCCGGGTTAATATGAATATTTGTTACTTTTATCGCTTTTATTTGGTTCTTGTAGGAAGCCCTTCGACGTACGTCAATTCTAGTGCTTTAGCATTGCGAAAGGCAAGAGTTTACATTTTAATACTGAGTTTAACAGCTATGACCTAGCCGACACCGTGAATAATATCAAAACTTACATCTCTTGTCAATCTTTCTGGTCACAATAGTTATAAAAAATTAATTTTAAAATTTACCACAAAATTAACGTTATCATCATAGTAAGCAACGAATACAAGAACAAATTGGCAAAATGTAACCAACTAATTGTATCCCGGAGGTTGTATCACTTTGGAAAAAAAATTTAAAATTTTTCACGAAATTAACCTACATTTTTATAGCAACAAGTAATTCAAGAAGAAATTGGTAAAAGCATTCAAATGTTTAAATATAGTGGCTTCACTTTGGAGCCACTGGAAAAGACAGTTTTCAACCATCCATCATTTTATGAGACATATTTGAAAGCAGTTTCGCATCTTTCCTAGACACTGTCTCACATGCACTCACAATGACTATAACAAATTATAGTTCTAAGTAAGAAGCAAAATATGGGCCTAAAATTTAAAAAGTAGATACTGATACATTATTTTAATTTCAAAACGTTTCAGTAACTTTGGATATACTTACTGCCACTGTCAATGATCTCCTAACTACGAGTAATACGTTAAAAAGCACGTCACATTCTCCTACAATGCCGTAGAAAAACCACGGCGCCGACTGTTGCTGTGAATACTTTAAGTGGCTCCTACAACGCACAGCACTCGTAGAAGTGCTACAGTGTGCCACTAGATGTCTCTGTCTTGCAATAGCTCAGAGGGTTCGTGCAAGTGGCACTGGCACTTTAAAAAAAGTAATAAAAAATGGTGGTTTCAGGTAGAAACCACTGGTGGTCAAAGGGTTAATAAGTTGCTGATATACACCATTCCTACATCTTTGTGCCTCCATATGGAGTCTTGCAGCTTCGAAACCGGTACCATTTAAATTGAAAGGCAATACATACTGCACAGTGGGCAAAGAAATAACAAGAAGGTATTTGTTTTGTATGTATACAATACATAGATACACTTTATTTGTTTATTGTGCATTCATATGGAGTCTCGCAGCTTCGAAACCGGTACCATTCAAATTGAAAGGCGATATATACTGCACAGTGCACAATGAAATTTGTTTTGCTTGTATACGATACACAGATGCACTTTATTTGTTTATATTTAATTTGTGTGCGACTAGTTTCTTGCTCGTAAGCCCATTCTGTGGTGCTCATTGTTGTAATCAGACGAGCCTCAAGCAGCAACATGATCGGCAATGATGCTGCTACTTTCCAGCTTCACGGCTTGTCCGATTACAAGAATGAGCACCACAGAATGGGCCTACGAGCCAGAAATTAGTCTCAGTGAAATAGCCTATAAATAATTGATATAAAAACGATAAAGTGTTACTGTGAAGCTTCTATTTCCAGAAGAAATCCTTCATTGCCTACGGACCTGCAAAAAGAATTCTCCTTCTAAAATAGTGGAGAGGATTATGGAAACAGAGAGGAATAAAAAGTGTTGGTTTTCCTTGGAAGTTCTTAGAAGATTGTGTGTCCAACATACATGTGTATTTCAAAAGTATGAAGGCTGCAAGAAATTATAAATCCAGCCTCAATTACCTATATCGAAAGTCTTCACTGCTTCAACTACTTGTACGCTACTTTCTATTTTTATTTTGATATGTCCTTTACCTGTGTCACGGCTTCAGATTTCGCTCCACGCATTTGTACAAGTCCAACGGCGACCTACTGAATGATTAAATGTAATACAGCTCAGCGGTTACACTTAAACTGTGCTCCGTAAACAGGAAATACTGTAGTGCGGAATAAACATTTTATTTAAACGCATATTTTTTCCGATTCCGGAATAAATCTTTCACTCTGCTACGGAGTATACACTAATTTCACGCTTTCTGACAGGTGTTTGCTGCATCGTTACTCTCTTATCCGTTCAGTTCCCAGTACATTCAGGAATCAACTTGTATCCTGTTTCGCGTTATCTTCCTCCTACACTCAAATCTCCATACGGGAAAGATACCTTGAAACACTTTCAGAAAGTTACTCTCGTTCTCCCCACTTGTCTGTTTATAAACACATGTTTGCTTTGCATTCAAGTTTTCATACAACCGAACGTGCCTGGGCGATCGGTGCTGATGATTATACATAGAATATTCCCTGCACGGATGTGTTTCTTCGTGGGAGGATTATAATAGTAATTGGCCGGGAGTGAGGTATGCTGATAATGAATGTAATACTACCGTCCAGTGACGCCTTTATCAGAGGATGAAGGAGAAAACGATCTGCATACCAGTAATAATCCTAACAAGATACAAGATCCATCACGCTTCTGAATGAGGTCGCCGAACTAACCTTTGAAGATCAAAGATTACAGGTAGCTTGAAAAGTGCCATGCATTTTCAAGGGAGACAATGTCTTTGAAAGATGATGAAGTCGCTGTAGTGTATTGTGGCTTAAAAGTTATCGAATATCGCAACGTTTTTATACAATTTTTGTTTGTATTCATCAGTCATCAGTTCTTCTCTATCTGTCTTGTGCTTCGTAATGTCCTACTGGTAATTAAACTGTTTCACATCTGTTACCTCTGGAATTGTTCCTGTCAATAGCGCCACAGTAACTATTTCTAGATGCTCCATCACATATTCGACTCGTCAGACCCTTAGTTTACACATGGTTTGTCGTAGGCTTCTTTCATTATATTTTACTTCTAGTGCTCCAATGCATCTTCGTTTCGTTCTCTGTTCCATCCTGTCTTGCCAAGTAGAAAGTAGTAATCATTTCCAAGGTTGGCTCGAACAGTTCTGTTATTTATTACGTGTTATCCCATTGGAGATAAAATTCTCTTGTCTTCCTCCGGACTGAGAACTGGCTCACCCAGGTAAGCACTGAATCTGTGGCTTACCAACTATACCACGGAGCATTATTTACATACTGAAAACATTGCCTGTGGTGAACCTGAGAGACAGAAAGGGGTACTACAAAACATTGAACTTCCAACCCGAACCTTTAGATCTATAGTCGGACTTACGCCCTTAGCTACAACGACATATTTCGGGTCATCATATTATACTGAGACTTTAAACTCGTAATTACAGCATTCTTCCCAGCCTAGATAACATTTACAACATTAAAAAAAAACAGTGACTCAACATTAAATGGTATGTTGTCCTACCTATGCAGTTCATTCTCTCTACGTTTATGGATACCGAAATTTTTCCTCTAAATTATATTCTTGCCTCGTGTTGACCCACATTCATTACATTTCTATACAGAAAAACTGCACAGTCTGACGTTAATTCTGTAGCTTTCAAGAGTCAGCCTACTGCTGCTGTTATCTCAACGTTTCATTCTGCGACAGTAACATTTTGCATAAGATAATTATGAAGAATGTGTGTTGAGTTTGCCTATACTGCAACAGTCAGAGGTGTTCATAAAACTGTTGTAGAAAAGTATGAAATGCCAAGAAACTCATAATCTACAACGTGCAAATCTACTTCAACACTGACCTACCCTAGTATAGTTTCATTTGCTTTAATCCACACATTCATACCCACGGATAAAATACACGAAACTGTTCGCAGCCTTTGCATAAAAGATTCTATTAAAATAAGAGAAAACCCTTGAAAAATAACTCATCGGTATGTAGGTAATGGTAGGTAATAGCTAACTGGAGGTTAACACTTTGGATACCTCCACTGAATGAATGAAAACAGGCTGTCCAAACAAATAATCCCGTATTTCTGGAAAATAATTCAACAATAGCGTGGATTACCGTTATAAAACAAGAATGAAAAGAAATGATTTCAAATCATCTGAAATCACAGAAACTTTTTAAGAATAAACTATTAAATTTAGGAGGGGTTAAGTTAAGGACGCAGCTCATTGACATTGTCGAGGATATTTAATGGGCAGATAAAGTACGAAATGGAGACATGCTAAAAATAATTGGCCTAGAAACACACAAATCTTTACCAGCAGAAGTAGTAGGTGAGCAAGACACCTGGTCTGGCTGACAGAAATGGGCGCTTAGAATTAGAATGAGCAGTAGAAGGACAAACTTGTAGGGAAAAACAAATTTTGGAAGATGTTATGTGTAGTAGGAGCGTAGTGATGAAAACATAGAAGCAGAAAGAGAATGCTATTGAATCTACATAAAGACTTATGGCCTAAAAAAATTAAATTTCTCTGTTGTGTGTATAATCAGTAAAAATATGGCCTTAATCTCTTCCTTATTTCTCCATTCCCCCGGGGACCGCGTGTCCGTGTTGTCCTCATCATTTCATCATCATTCATGAAAGTGGCGAGACTGGACTGAGTAAAGATAGTACACTTGTACAGGCACTGATAAGCGCGCAGTTGAGCGCCCCACAAACCAAAACATCATCCTTATTTCTTCAGTACGCAGCCGCACAGGTTGTAACGCTAGACTGAGTCAGAAACACTGTATTGACCTGTTCGAATGCCACCTTGATAACAGCTCAGCATATCATTATTTTCCTATTACAACAATTAATAGTCGTATACAATGCGTGCATTGAAGAAATGACTGATACTTTCAAATAATTAGTGCTCTGTCTGAATGGGTGATTTGCCTAATGGCAATATTCTATAATTGTTCCTTCTTATAAAATGGAATCGCACTATGACGGAATGTTAAACATTAATAAACAGCTTCTTTTCTGGATTTTTCATAGAGATAGATTGGTACGAAAGAAATATGTGGAAACAGCATCTAATATTTAAATTTACAATGGACGTTTGTCCATAATTAAGTTAAATAACTGTAAACTGCCTAACGTCTTAGCAGTGTACGTTTTTCGTAGCTGCGGTTCACAGTCATGTACAATTTTTCAAAGGGCGTCGTGGTCGCCTTTGGCTATAATACTATCTTTATTCAAAAAATCCATTAATGCAGTTTTGGCCTTGTGGCATTTATCAAGCGAAGTACAGTAAAATTGTACTTCAACACCCGTGAAACCTTTAAAAAAATATTGACATGTATATTACTGCCATACGGTCGAAACAGCAGCACGTTATTTATGACTAAATAGTTTCACAGGCAAAGGCGATCACGTTGTCATTTAAAAAAGTTTTAATGGTTTTTAAATGACTCACTGTGTGCTATGAGCACTTCTCTTTAACAGTGAACTTGGACATGCTACGTATTTGTCTGCTTCAAAGCCATCTGTAAGTTTTTCACACATCATGGACTCGTCTATTGCTCATAATGATGAGTTTCGATGCTCAAACCTGCACGGATCAACAGATAAGTCAATAACAAAATTCACAGACAACTTAACATCAGAAAGTCGGCCGCTGTGGCCTAGCGGTTCTAGGCGCTTCAGTCCGGAACCGCGCTGCTATTTCGGTCGCAGGTTCGAATCCTGCCTAGGGCATGGATGTGTGTGATGTCCTTAGGTTAGTTAGGTTTAAGTAGTTCTAAGTCTAGGGGACTGATGACCTAAGATCTTAAGTCCCATAGTACTCAGAGCCATTTGAACCACTTTTTAGCATCAGAAAGGCAACAATAACCAGTACTATGAAACTAATCTTAGGTAGTATCCTACTCATCTTCGAAGAATGACTAAAGACGAAGTACAGGGCAAATAAATACGTGCGTATAGATCACGACGCTATCCACCGGAGGCAGGGAGGATAAAATTTCTATATTCCTTGAGAGAGATGGGCAAGAGGTTGTTTGAAGAACGTTACAGCATGGAGGAAACTTGAAAAGTCGAGTGGGCTACAAAAAGCTCCACAGCAGTAATCTAGAACCTTGCTGGCAGTCTCCTGCAGTCTTCTTCAAATGGTTCAAATGGCTCTGAGCACTATGGGACTCAACTGCTGAGGTCATTAGTCCCCTAGAACTTAGAACTAGTTAAACCTAACTAACCTAAGGACACCACAAACATCCATGCCCGAGGCAGGATTCGAACCTGCGACCGTAGCGGTCTTGCGGTTCCAGACTGCAGCGCCTTTAACCGCACGGCCACTTCGGCCGGCCTGCAGTCTTCTTGCTATGATCACTCTGAACCGTGGGAGGTTAAACGTTTGGTTTCGACTGTGGTCAAAAATTTCACTGTGGAGATGTAACCGAGTAATGATGGAAAAATTGTTCACGTATTTTCAGGGAGGACAGGAAGAACTTCATGCGACGCGTGACATCGCGGCCGATTTGCTCAGAACTTTGAGCATTAAGCTGTCGCCCAATAATAAACATTTTGTAACACTGAATTCTGATTGTTATTATTTCCGTGTACCAGCGAAACTTGAAACTTTCCCTCATGGCAGTAAAAGTTACTGTATTAAGGTCAAAAGGGAACTTATTTTTCATAGCCTGTAGTCTCATTATGTGTCAATGAATATTTTTTTTCCTGAAGTATAGTCCATGTCTATTTGTGAAAGCACTGTAAAACCCGCAATTACGTTTAACACGAATTTTCATTGGATTCAAAAAGCGTGTCAAAAAAAAAATTAAGAAAACCTTCCTCTGAAAAAGAACTAAGAATACGTGGAAGTCTGGTTGTGCCAACCCTGGTGAATAGAAAGATATACAGAGAATTAAAGCTAAAAGTCCTACAGATTTCTCATTGAGAAAACCCTTTCCTAATGAAAGACGGCTTTACCTTTTTCAGTCTAGACTAGCATTTTTGCATCCAGCTGCTCCAGAGAACTCCCATTACTGTTTTACCCTTAGAAACGTAATAAATGCGTAGAAAGACATATGTAACTCATAAAAGAAACACTAAACCGTCTGGCTGATGAAATGTTCTTCCCCTTCTTTGGTGCAATATCATCGTCTTTGCCTAACTGTTTCTCATGTCGCTTCTTTTATGGCTCTCTGACTCATCATTAGGTCAGTTGGACTTTTTTTTTAATGTTCGAAGTATTCGTTTCCGCATTTTCGTTTGGCCGGTATTCAGATAATGCACAAAAATTTTCAGTGCTTTATAATAGCTAATTCTTCATGTAAAACATACCGTACTCTTTGTTGTGGTATGTCTTCGGTGTCAGCTGTATCATCGTCTGATACCATATTACACACTTTCTAGATATTTTCAACTGTGCTTGCCGTTTTCGGAACGCCCTTTATGTAGATCCCCTTTAAGAGCGGTACAGATACACATACGTTAACTTTCATGAATGAAGGAATTTTCAACACCTTCTGGTACAAATTATTTTCGTTACCAGCAAACCATAGGAAAATAAAAGTTACGGGTAAGATATATCGTTCATCTACTTGATGAAATACATAACACAACAACTTTAAAAATGCTCTGCCGATCAGGCTGAGATCTGGCCTACGTTATTGCAAAACATGTGCTAACACGTTATACTATTCAGTCCCAAGTAGCTCTCCACGCTAAGCTGTCCTATGGAAGTCGCTTCGTCTCTGTATAACTACTGCGAACTACGTACATTTGAAGCTACTTCAAGACATAGTCTCCCCCAATAACCCCACTCGCTGTCCTCTACTCCCCGTTAAGCCCTACTTTACCAAATGAACTTTACTTTGGGGCCACGGTCAAGTTGTACCATAAAGCTCAATTCATTAGTTACACGATACACTGTATTTCAAAAACTTCTATTCTTGTGTGTGCAGTTTATCGTCCACGTTTTATTGTCATATAAGACTATACTCAGACAAAGAGTTTTAGAAAAGACTGTCAAACATTTTATATTTATAACCGATTTGAATACATTTCTCTCCTTCAGGAAAGCTTTTCTTGTCATTGACAATCTTTATCTTATATATTCTTTACTTCCCCAATTGTCAGTTATTTTGCAGTCCAAATAACAAACAGCGTCTGCTACTTTCGGCTTCTCATTCCGTAATCTAATTCGGCAGCATCAATTGACTTCATTCGGCTACACTTCATTATCCTTGTCTTTACTTACTCGTCTTTTAATTTCTTTTCAAAAGACAACGCAGTTCGTGCAACTGGTCTTCCAGGTCCTTTGATGTCTCTGACAGAATTATTTCGTTGGTAAACCTTAATTTTGCTTCTTCTTCCTGAAATAAAAACCTTTTCAAAATTTCTCTCCCATGTGCTTTACTGTTTGCTATACGTACAAATGGAATAATAGGGTAGATAGGATAAAACCCTATATCACTCCCTTCTCAACCATTGCTCTTTTTCCTGTTCGACTCCTAAAAATGCAATATGGTTTTTGTGCAAGCTGTAGATAATCATTCGCTCCCTGTTTCGTATCCTCGAAAATTCCAGAAGTCAGGTCGTAGCGTTAGTATTGCCTTGCGTCTTCCTGCTATTCTCCAGAATCCAGTTTGACATTCTTGCGGGGGGCATCTACCGGTAGCTTCAATTACGACATAAAGTCACGCCGGAGACCTGCGACCATTATGCAAAGTCTGAGCACGTCTTATGACGCTGCTTTATTAGGTCAGCAAAATCAACAGAACACTTCTGTCGGGGAGCTTCCTCTATATCAGTCAACTTCCGCCACTGGTTCCTTTCTGCTGTTAGTATCTTGCAACGACGACTTATTAAATAGACAATTTCATAATATTGACCCCTGTCGCTACACACCAGCATTAGAGAAACAAATTACATAGTATCAACACCATCTGTGTACCAGACTGAGAAATTATTTCCTTGCTCTCGTCCACATTCTAAAGATAATTTCACTTCTTAGTTTTCTGAGTTCTCATTACGCTATAAGAAGAGTAATAATAATAATAAATAATGACAATCACTTTCACTGACTTTAAAAAAGCATACGACTCAACAGACTGGGAATCCCTCATCTAGCGATGAAGAAGACTATGGAATCTAGAAGAAATGAGGTTGAACTGGCCTTCTAACTCACCAAAAACACACATGATGAAAATCCCCTCGTGGAATGCAAAAAAAGTCATTATGTATCACGTTAATTAAACTGGAAGCCCTATACCTATACCCTCATATTTACCTCCAGTTCCCATTACAAAACTGACGTTCTTTGATGCCTCAGGATTCAGGATGTGACCGGACAATCAGTCTTTTTTTAAATCAAGTTGTGCCATAAATTTCTTGCCTCATCAGTTCGTATGAGTACATCTTTATTAGGTATCCGTTTTACATAGGTAAGTTTCTCCATTATTCTGCAGCACCACATTTTCTTCTGTCTCATTTCCTAATCTTATTCCCTATCTATCGACTGATTCAATTCGACTAAATTCGATTATCCTTGCATCAGTTTGATGATATCTGAAACGTGAATATGTGAAAAAGGAGAAAATTTCTTTACCTATAACGACGTTTCGGCTACTATGAGACGTAAAAGAGACTTCAGTATTAGATGCAATAAATCCTATACTCACCTAAGGTACCAACTCAATCGACACCCCACCAGGGCAAATGCTTTATTGCAACTTAAAACGCCATTTGGTTTGCACTTCCTAAATCTCTATCTCATGATGGCAGTACCCGAAACCTTGTTATAAATAAATGCAGTAAGTGATCAAGATATCTTTATTCACAAAATCCCACAATGATCGCAGACTCATTTGCTAAATTTTATTTCTTTTGTTAACGAAAAACTTCATCTACACAAGGCAGAATTCTTTTAGAGATTTTGTCTTTTTTTCCTCTTCTTTTCTGTCCAACGTTTAACTACGGGTAGCTGTAAGAGGATAAATGAAGACATGCTCGCACTGTGGTTTCATGTACTTTTATTTGTTATGGTTTCATGTAATAGTTTTATTTGTTAGTAGCCGATTTCAACCTCATGCTCATTATAAGCATTTGCATGTAGGCGGTCACATACCTACTGTTTGTATATTTTAAATTGGGAAGAGTGTCGAGGCCATACGAAGGGCGTTTAATAAGTAACGCAACACATTTTTTTCTGAAAGTAGGTTGGCTTTATTCACGATTCGAAACGCCAATTATTCCCCACCGTTTTGGCTGCAAAACCTATTTTTTAACATAATCTTCGTTCAATGCGACGGCCCTGCGCTACCTACTGTGAGAGCCTGTGTGTCCGCATGGTGCCACTCTACTGGTCGATGTCGGTACCAACGTCTTGCTGCATCAAACCTCATTATCCGCGTACTGTTTCGCGTGGAGTGCATATTTCATTGGGTCAGCAGACGAAAGTCGAAAAGTGCAAGATCTGGACTGTAGGGTGGTTGAGGAAGAACAGTGCAATGAAGTTTTGTGAGCTCCTCTCGGGCAAACACACTATCGTGAGGTCTTGAACTGTCTTGGACATAGACAAGTTCGTTTCCATTTTCGTCGCGATGAACACGCTAAAGTCCTTTCTTCAGTCTGCTGAGAATAGCGCGATACATTTCAGAGCTGACTATTGCACCATGAGGGACGACATCTTCGGAAGAGAGGAGGTGTGGCCCGAGATAGCCGTTTCGTTTTCGATTCGAAGTGATGAACCCATGTTTCATCGCATGTGCTAATGTTCGACAAAAAATTGTCACGATCAGTCTTGTAAACCTCAATCAATTCCGTACGGGTGGTTCTTTCCCGATATTTACGGTCTTCCGTTAGGCGGCGAGGAACTCAGCGTGCACACACTTCAGCAGTACGCCAACTGGTGGACGAGTGTGTCAGAAATACCAACAGAGACATCCAGTTCAGCAGTGAGTTGTTTCATTGTGATCCGTCTATCACCTCGAATGAGAGTGTCCGCACGGTCCAGCATTGCTGGAGTCGCGGCTGTTTGCGGTGGGCCAGTACACTGGAGCTCGGGCAGGTGTGCGCCGCCTTGTTACGAGCCGGCCGTGGTGGCGCTTCAGCCCGGAACCGCGCGACTGCTGCGGTCGCAGGTTCGAATCCTGCCTTGGGCATGGGTGTGTGTGATGTTCTTGGGTTGGTTGGGTTTAAGTAGTTCTAAGTTCTAGGGTACTGATGACCTCAGATGTTAAGTCCCATACTACTCAGAGCCATTTCAGCCTTGTTACGATCTTGACAGACGCCTCGACCAACGACTCACCGTGCTTTTGTTCACCGCCAACTCTCCGTAGACGTTCTGCAAACGTCTATGAATATCTGTAATGCTCTGGTTTTCCGCCACAAGAAACTCAGTGGCTGTTCCCTGCTTGGAACGCACCACCCTTAGAGACGCCATTTTGAAGGCTACGTATAGTGCCGCCGTCTGTCGGAACTTTATGAAACTATGGAGGCTGAAGCGGGGCTATTCCGCCATGTCCGACAGCAAATTTCGCACTTTTTCAACCGAAATCGACCAAGAAAAAAATGTGTTGCATTTCTTATTGAACGCCCCTCGTTCATAAACGGTGAGTGTTCATCAGAGACAAGGGTATAGTTACGGCTACCCCAAGAAGTGTGACAGGACCGCTCTTGTTCTCTATATGGTAAATGATCTTACGGATAGGGTGTCTGCTGATGACGCCGCAGCGTACGGTGAAGTATCGCCGCTGAGTGACTGTAGAGTGATACAGGATGTCAGGATTCCTATTTGATGTGATGAGTCGCAGCTTGCTCTAAATGTAGAACAATCTAAGTTCATGCAAATGAGTAGGAGAAACAATCCTGTGATGTTCGGATATAGCATTAGTACTGTGCAACTTGGCAGGTCGAGTCGATTAAATATCTAGAAGCAGCGACTTGAAAGGGAATGAGCATATAAGGGCGGAAGGCGAATGGCGGACTTCGGTTTATTGGGAGAATTTTAGGAACCCGCTGCTCATCTGCAAGGGAGACCGCGTATACAACAGTTGTGCGACCCATTCTTGAGTACTGCTCGAGTGTTGGGGATCCGCAACAGGTAGGAATAAAAGTAGATACCGAAGGAATTCAGAGGAGTGCTGCTAGATGTGTTACCGGTATGTTCCATAAACGCACGAGTGTTACGGAGATACTTCGTGAATTGAAACAGGACTCCGTGGAGGGTAGACGACGTTGTTTTCGCGAAGCACTATTGAGAAAATTCAGAGAACTGGCACTTGCAGCTGAATGCAGAACGATTCTACGCTTCGTGTAAGGTCGGTGATGACACCAGGAATTTGGGCTCGCACGGAGGGATTAGACAGTAACTTCTCCCTCGCTCCGTTTGCAAATGGAACAGATAAGGGAATGACTGGCAGTGGTAGATGGTACCCTCCACATACACCATACGGTGGTTTGGGTGGCGTGTTTAGATGCTTGCTAGTGACCATGAGGTGAAATTGACCAAAATCAAATAAAAGATACATACGAAAGAAAAAAATGGTTCAAATGGCTCCGAGTCCTATGGGACTTAACTTCTGAGGTCATCAGTCCCCTAGAACTTAGAACTAGTTAAACCTAACTAACCTAAGGACATCACACACATCCATGCCCCAGGCAGGATTCGAACCTGCGACCGTAGCGATCGTGCGGCTCCAGACTGTAGCACCTAGAACCTCTCGGCCACTCCGGCCGACTACGAAAGAAAGTTACAGCCTCAGTGGAAACATATTGTCATTTAACCATTAGGCCTGTTTAATGGCTGTGAACCCAGTTTTGACGAAAAATATGTACGAGGGCAGAGCTGGCGGTAGCGGAGGGAGCCGACTGTACCCGCGACCCAACAACCGTCGTGGGACTCAGGTGCGATGATTTACACGGACGGCCGGAAACGGGCAGGACCTAAAAGGAAAGACGCGCGGTGCAAGGTAACGGCGGCGGTTGCGTCCCACACTACAGTGCGACATTTACGAATTGAGTGAGGGCCCCGGGCCGGGCCGGGCCACCGTTATGAAAATGAAAATGAACAGTTAGCAGAGAGACAAAGCGCCGCCGCGCAGCCGGGCTCTTTGAGGTGTGTCGCGGCCCGCGCCCTTTGTTTCGGCCCGGCCGGCAGATGTCTGGCGCGACATGCAAATCCAAAGACAACACACATGCAAATGGCCCCCGTGGGAATGCAGGCCTCCTGCTCGGTCGCCCCCCCCCCCTTTTCCAGGCACCTCCTCTCGCGAGTACTGCGCGCCAACACACTGCCACCTCAAAGCAGCATCCACCTCGTCTCTCTCACTTCCTCTAAAGTAAAAAAAAAAAGCATCTCGATGTAACTCGTTTTTATTCACTTAATTTTTACTCTGTGGACGTCCATTCCAATGGCACAATATCATAAAATTCGTCGTAACAGATTTAGATTTTCCGTGGTTTCCACGACTCGCGCGCTGCAGGAAAATTGCAGGATAGTTCCTTTGAAAACGACACAGCCGATACTATCCCGAGTCTCTGCTTGTGTTTTATCACTAACGACCTCGTCGTCGAATGGATGACTTCTTCTTCTTCGTCTCTCATGCTTTAGACCCTTGCAGCTACATTTGGACCTTCCAGTTTCTTTTCTCGTCTTTCAACGCGTCTTCTATCTTGCGGAATATACCGCCAAAAATGCAGTGGTAATGTTGACTCCTCCCTTCGCAACAGACGGGATATCCATTTTTGTCTATTTTCTTCAACCTTGTAGTCTAAACAAAAAATATTTTCAATCCCTTCGTAGTATCTATATTTCATTTATAATCTTTGTGTATTCTGCTGTGTTCGTTAACGAATGTTATTACGTTGACCTGTCATCTCATTTTATCTCCATTCCCACTCAGCAATGATGGTGCCCATATATCTTCATAAAATTGAAGTTTCTTTTGGAGAGATTGTTTTGGAGAGATGTGTTAATGATACCATTTAAGTAGCTCAACTTCTCAGTACTGTCTGCTTGATCTGGGTCTCCTGTCTGTTAGCATAGTTCCTAATGATTTAAATCTACCTACTTGCTCTGTGATCTTGTTTCCTATAATTTTGTCCTCACTGGATTTTACCTCGCAGGAAGCCATGGCTTTTGTTTTTTCTGTTGATAATGAGGTTATTGTCTGTTCTTTTGTGTTCTTCATAGGCACCCATCTTCATTGTTTGAGATAAGAACTGCGAATCGCATCGTCATTATATAATCTTGTTGGGTCCAATATTATATGTGATTCTTAACTTCATTTTCCATTGCCACACAATTTCGTAAACGTATTAGTAAAGAGCAGTGACGAAAGACTGCAACCTTGTCGATCTCCTCCGTTCTGTTCTCCTTACACCCAGTTACTTGTATTATTGTAGTATTATAGATCTTCTGAATGGTGTGTGTAAGATGTTTTGGTATGCCTTGTCTTCTTAATATCTCCTGTAATAACTATCTATTTATTTTATGGAAGGCTTTTATATAAACTGTGAAATGGATGTGTATTTCTTTGTTGTATTCCTTGTGTTTCTCTATAATTTGTTGCCGTATAAATGTATCGTCTGCACAACTTCTTGCTTTTCTGAATCCATTTCGTTCCTCTGATAGAATGGACTCTATTAAGGACATCCGTCTTTCGGTTATTACTCTAGCTTATCTCTTATACACCGAGTCGCCGGCCGGAGTGGCCGAGCGGTTCTGGGCGCTATAGTCTGGAACCGCGCGACCGCTACGGTCGCAGGTTCGAACCCTGCCGCGGGCATCGATGTGTGTGATGTCCTTAGGTCAGTTAGGTTTAAGTAGTTCTAAGTTCTAGGGGACTGATGACCTCAGAAGTTAAGTCCCATACTGCTCAGAGCCATTTGAACCATTTATACACTGAGTCAGTAACGATATGCTTCATAATGTTCGGGATTTGATCTGTCATCCTTCTTGAATATTGATTTTATAAGTAATATCTTCCGTTCTTTTGATATTTCTTTCCTTATCCATCAAAGATTCAAAAATCTAAGGATCGTTGTGTTAAACACTACTGAAGAATATTTTATCATTTTTCTACTTACATGAGAAAAAAGTTGAACGGATGATGACCCTTAATGTTCCGTCCCACCTTTGAAGAGGACTACATTAAGAATTAAAGAGCGTTTTACCTGTGGCTTCACCTCTGTATGTGTACGAAACACACACTGCACACAAGTCTTCCTCCTCCTTATCCCTCTCTCTGTCCCTCTCATCCACCTCCCCATCTCTTTTCATTTCCTTGTTCTCCGTTTCTCTGTCCATCTCCTCCTTTCCCCTATTTCTTTCCATCTCCTTTTCCCCTCTCCCCTATTTCTTTCCATCTCCTTTTCCCCTCTCTCTGGCTGTCCCCTCCTTCCCGTCTCTGTGTCCATCTCCTCCTCCTTCTCTCTGTCCACCTCTACCACCTCCCCATCTCTCTTCATTTCCTTGTTCTCCATCTCTTTGTCCATCACCTCCTTCCCCCTATTTCTTCCCTCTCCTCCTCCCCCTCTCTGTCCAGTCTCCCCCTTCCCCCATCTCTCTGCACAGTCATGACCATCTGGACATACGTCTCCTGTAATACATTCTGATACCACCTATAAAACAAAGCAGCTTTGCAGGTCAGCCTAGATGTCAGGCATTAACAACAATTTTTTACCCTCACTCTCACACCTATGGGAGCTGGTGATACTTACCTCCAAAGCACTTCTTTGCAGACAGTAGGCCGGCCGAAGTGGCCGTGCGGTTAAAGGCGCTGCAGTCTGGAACCGCAAGACCGCTACGGTTGCAGGTTCGAATCCTGCCTCGGGCATGGATGTTTGTGATGTCCTTAGGTTAGTTAGGTTTAACTAGTTCTAAGTTCTAGGGGACTAATGCCCTCAGCAGTTGAGTCCCATAGTGCTCAGAGCCATTTGAACCATTTTTTTGCAGACAGTAAGTAGTGTGTGTACCAGATTTTGTTGATATCGATCCATTGGTTCTGGAGAAAATTTAGAACATACATACATACCTACACACATTTTTCCATTTTTATATAGACACATTAATATAATTTCGAAGATTAATTGTAAGGCTTTTGTGGCTGTTGTCATTGAAGGTAAAATCTATTGGGTTTTAGTCTGTGCCACATACCACTTCAATTTCTTCTTACAAAATAGACATTCTGAACTCCGTACTAGGATCTTCTTCAGGGTTTCTGGTGTCCACAGTTAGCTGATCACTGTCAAAGACCACTGGCTTCATGGTTTCCCGCCATCAAAGAAGTAAACGACTAATCACGGTGCGCGAGGAGTAGAAACGAGAAGCGGGAAGCCACCTCTGCAGCATTGCAATAATAATTTTCCTATTTCGCAACCTATCGAAACACAATCGTCCGTCAACAGTAGCTGGAAGAAAATCACCCAAAAATCGCACCTCTCCAGAATAAGAGCAGGAAAAGTCCCTTTTATGGTCTATGATAGTATTCAGATAGTCGGGGACACCAGAAGATCATGAAGAAGATTTCAGCCGAACGATCTAATCGTCGGTAGTGTAAGAAGAAACTAAAGAGGGACATGACTCGGCGTAACAACCCAAAAAATTTCAAAGTGTTCTAAAGGTTCGAACCATTCTGACTCCTCAATCTCTAACACCACCAACCTCCTAAGTCTGGGTTCACATTACGCGTTCTTGAGTAAAGGTCGTCTCAAGATAACGTACTTTTTTCCCTTCAGCAAAGAACTTTCCTGACAGTGACTTAGTGTATGAATACATGGTGCCTGTTTCCTCGAAGATATCAGAAAGAACAGGCAACACGCATTCATGTAATTCATTCGCCTCAATGGGCAATGAATCCACACTGTTCAGTGCGTATGCTCACTTGTGTTCGACCTCCAGTGGGCATCTATAATTGGCGAGAATAGAGGACATGTAAGGGGACTGCAGATATGTGGCGCTGGCTGTGAGTGTGAGTCAGCCAGGGAGCGTGCGGAGATAATCCAAGCATCTGTGGTCAGACCTATGTCCCGGCAGTGCAGTAGTTAACGCAAGTGGCTAGTACGCAGAAGGTCCTGGAGTGGCGCTTACTTTCACTCAAGCACGTAGCTCCGTCACAGCTGATATCTTTCATCCCATTTCCTTCCCTTTCCCCCCTTCCCTCTTAAATTTACGTAAGATGACATAATGTCATAAAATACATCGCAACAATTACCCAGAAAAATCAAAATGGAATAGTGAGATATGGTAATTCCGTATATACACACACATCACCATTCCGCTGCTGTTGTACAATTTTTTGTCACTGTCGATTTCAATTTACCTGCAGTACAACGGAATAGAGGTGCACTAATATATGTATCTATCACTATACTATAAAAAATTATCCAAAAGCCAATGCAGAAGTCGGCTGGTGTGGCCGAGCGGTTCTAGGCGCTTCAGTCTGGAACCGTGCGACCGCTACGGTCGCAGGTTCGAATCCTGCCTCGGGCATGGATGTGTGTGATGTCCTTAGGTTAGTTAGGTTTAAGTAGTTCTAAGTTCTAGGGGACTGATGACCTCAGATGTTAAGTCCCATAGTGCTCAGAGCCATTTGAACAATTTTTGAACCAATGCAGAAATATATAAAAATATCTCCAAAATAACAGACATAATGCGCATGAGAAGAATCCAATTCATGGGGCATTTAGAAAGAATGGACTCAAACAGGTTAACACACAAAATCCATAAATTTTTAAAGAACAAAACTACAAGACCGAACTGATACAAACAGACGGAAAAAGACCTGAGAGAATTAGGGTCTCCAAATCTACATGACAGAAATGAAATCAGAAAAATCACAAACACACGGGGTCTTGAGGAAGAAGAGAGAAAAACTAACAGACATACTTGGTCTACGCAACGAAAGCTAGCCCATTCGTTGTTTATCAAGGAATACGGGGCGAAAAGGAAGGCCAACAAATGTTAATTACGCGTGGTCCTAAGTGATCCATCCGCGAAGAAGAAGAAGAGAATGCATTTAAAGACCTTTCTTCACACTGAATACTGAGGAGTATGTAAACGTAAGCTTCCACGGCCGTTGTTACAGTCAATAAAATTCTTCTGGGTTTGAGGCCGCGTTGTCATCTGTAAAATTCCGACGTTTCGGTGGAATTTTACAGATGACAATGCGGCCTCAAACCCAGAAGAATTGGCAGTTAGCAATATACCTCGAGGAAGGCGCCTTGCAATAGTCGCCGAAACGTCGGAATTTTGCAGATAACAATTCGGCCTCAAGCCCAGGAGAATTTTATTGACTACTTAGGAGTATGTTGGCACATATTAGATCAGTTTGAAAAATATGTAGCTCTATACTTACCACACGAATAGGGCCTACAAATATCATTGTTAAGATAATAATGCAGATCTGAACATATAATTCACAAAGGTGCTGGCTTAACGAGAGGTGGAATTGTGCGAGATTACGAATCGAATCTGCACGCCATATTAACAACCACTGAGCTCACACCAGCCAGCCCCTCTTGTCTTTTAGGCGGTTTTCCGCTCTGATCCGCCATCTCCGTCTCGTGAAACAAGATACACAGACAGTAAAAATACGATAACACACAGTACAAGTTTGGACTTCCTGGCATATTAAAACTGTGTACGGGACCGAGATTCGAACCTGGGACCTTTCTTGCAGGAATGACAGTCCCGCTAGGTATGTTGGAGAACTTGTATGAAGTTTGGAAAGTATAAAGTTAGATACTGGCAGAAGTGAAGGCGTGAAAAATGACAAGACAACGCCAGAAATAATAAGAAATGATTATTTCATTTTACAGTTCCCAATAATCGAGAAGTAAAAGGAGGCGCGTCAGCCAGCGCCATTCAATACGAACTACGTTGGCATTCCCCGGGAATGAAACCATGGAAAATGTGCGTCAGAATGGCTGGATCAGTTAAAATAACCTGTTATGGTACTTTCACTGATTCACAACTACAGTAACACTATTAATTTGACCAAGTCACTCATATGTGAGCAGCATAAACTTCTTTTAAGCTCTCATAACCTAATTACATTCCGGTAGTAAGATCGAATGGACCTAAAGTGTTCCTGTAAAGAAAAGAAGTAGTGTGTGAGAAGACAAGTCTTCAGCTTGTTTGTTAAAACGTGCTAAATGTTACTAAAAGCTTTCAAATCTGGCGGAAGCCTATTGCAGATGACTTACTCAGGAAATGTACAGTAGTCTAAGGTGTACTCTCAACATAATGGTCTTTCCTCTGTCTTTCATTCGCTGAATGGATGTTGTTGCTCCTTTTAAACAAGCCTTTTATCACTCGCAAATCTCGTAATCGAATGGATGCTCGGTGAAGTTAGTGTGTAAAGCGCCAACACTTTGAAAAGAGCTCTACATAAATTTCGTTAATTATCACCACATATGACTCGGATGATCTGCCCTCAGATATTATCCCTTATGACATCAATAATCTAAGAACTACGAACACCAAACTTAAATTGAAATGGGGATGTGGTCGACTTCAAAGCACCACCATCAAGGGATGGAACCAAATGAATTACTAGTCCTTACCAATCTATAAAATTGGAAAGTATGTAAATCCGTAAAACGACTGTGGATAAGAACAACAAGATCTAAAGCATGAAAACCGGGAATGAAGTTTCTAAATCTTGGCAGACTGAAACTGTGTGCTTGACCGAGATTCGAACTCGGGATCTTTGCCTTTCTCGGGCAAGTGGTCTACCGAAATTTCTGTGAGGGTTGGAAAATACGAGATGATGTATTGACCAAAGCAGATGTATGAAGATTGGGCTTGGGTCGTGCGTTAGTAGCTCAGTCGGTAGAGAACTCGCCCGCGAAAGGCAAAGGTCCCGGGTTCGCGTCTCGGGCTGGCACACAGTTTTAATCTACCAGCATGTTTCATATCAGCGCACGCTCCACTACAGAGCGAAAATTTCTGGTTTAACGTCCCGTCGGTTACGAGGCTATTAGAACCGTTGGAACGTAGCCTAGGCTTGGGCAATTATGGAAAAGGAAACCAGTAATGGCATTTGAAATGAATCATCCCAGCATTTGCCTTGAGCGATTTAGAGAAATCGTGGAAAATCTAAATCTAGATGTCTGGAAGCGGATCTGAACCGTTGTCCATTCGGCTGCGAGTACTGTTTATTATCATTGTAGCTTCTTAGCCGGTAAGACAGTATATGATGTCATAACTACGACGGAGGGTGACAACGGCACCATGTTTTCAGTTTTTGTGTGTCTACTGCTAAGCGGAAACTTTGAAAGTGATCCGTCTTCAAACTTATATCCAAAAGGTACATTTACGGACACTGGTTGTTTATCAAAACTTTGCTAAGTCCTGTCTACAGCCCCTAGAAACCAATAGTAGAAATTGTGATACAACCTGTATATCCTGCCCTGATTATGCCCTTAATGCAATTTACATTAACTACCTTAACTAATCTGCTTTCGTTTGTACATATTTACTTGCATTTTTTTCTGTTGTTTCTTGTAAGTGCTACATCTAAGTGCACTTATTCATTCTATTCCCGTAACGAGTACTCTATTTTTTTATAACTCGTCGGAGTTGTACTGACTGTCGACATCTCCTAATAGTAAACAACAAAAATACCTTTTGTTTATCAGCCTTCTCACTGGTTCGATTCGAGTCGCCATGACTCCCTACTTGTGCCAGCTTATCTTAGAGTAGGACCTGCACCCGAAGTCGTCGATTATTTGGTGAATATATTCGTCTGTCTTCGATGATGCCTTAATACACATCCTAGCGTCCTGGCCTTTCTTCTGTTCATTGTTTTACAGATATTACGCTCCTCGCCGATTCTGAGAATGACCACCTCCTTCATTACCTCATGAGTCCACTTAATTTTCAGCGTTCTTCTTCAACACAGCTTAAAAATTTCGAATATCTTATTTCCTGCATTTCTCGCAGGCAGTCACCGAATCGCTTCCATAAAACGCTGTGCTGGAGATGTACAGAGACTAACGAGGTGATACAAAATAACATTGGAATGTAAACATTCTGACGGACAAACGATAAACAGTTTCTGTTTCCGGTATAAATCAGCGACTTACCGTCGGGCGTGCCATATACCCCCTGAACTGTTGTGTTTACCCATGATGTTGTTGTTGTTGTTGTTGTGGTCTTCAGTCCTGAGACTGGTTTGATGCAGCTCTCCATGCTACCCTATCCTGTGCAAGCTTCTTCATCTCCCAGTACTTACTGCAATCCACATCCTTCTGAATCTGCTTAGTGTATTCATCTCTTGGTCTCCCTCTACGATTTTTACCCTCCACGCTGCCCTTCAATGCTAAATTTGTGATCCCTTGATGCCTCAGAACATGTCCTACCAACCGGTCCCTTCTTCTAGTCAAGTTGTGCCACAAACTCCTCTTCTCCCCTATTCTATTCAACACTTCATCATTAGTTATGTGATCTACCCATCTAATCTTCAGCATTCTTCTGTAGCACCACATTTCGAAAGCTTCTATTCTTTTCTTGTCTGAACTATTAATCGTCCATGTTTCACTTCCATACATGGCCACACTCCATACAAATACTTTCAGAAACCCATGATGATGTAAGCGTAGCTATTAGAGACACGGGACCTCTGGCTCACTGATAACAGGGCGCCTGTCATAATAAAACTCGGTACACTTAGGTTCTGTCCTGTTCTTTCGACCTGCAGTGGTGGCCTGACTGGCGAAGTGGTGGACTAGAGACATATCAGATGGAGAGCAGACTGAGGACTCTCATGTAAAGCTAATTCACGAACTCTTTGCAGCCTGAAAGTGCTTACTCTCAGCCGGGCTCATATATGAAATGATTACAAAAAATGGTTCAAATGGCTCTGAGCACTATGGGACTTAACAGCTACGGTCATCAGTCCCGTAGAACTTAGAACTACGTAAACCTAACTAACCTAAGGACATCACACAAATCCATGCCCGAGGCAGGATTCGAACCTGCGACCGTAGCGGTCACGCGGTTCCAGACTGAAGCGCCTAGAACCGCACGGCCACACCGGCCGGCCTCTGCTCGAACAGCATAATAGAAATACACGGTATATTTGATCGTGGTCGCATTCCACAACAGAGCTATTATTTTCAGAAAAAGTGGTACTCCACCTATAACAAGAGTAGACCTGTTTTCAGGTCATTTCAACCAATCTACCAACAGCCAGATTCTCTTTATTCACAGCGACCTCCAATTTCTTAACACTATGTATTATTATTATTATTAATATTATTGTACATATTGTTTACAACAGTAAACAGAGGAAATGAGTTCACCATGCCGGATTTTCTATTTTATAATGACTCGGGCTCTTACCAAGCATCCCGGTGAAGTGGCTTTTTCTAGTAGGCAGACGACAGTTTTATCAATTTTTCAGTGCCCAATGAGTTATTTTTGGCATTCCTCCCAGGGTTCCGAAAACCACTGGTATCACTTTCACTGGTTTTCGCCAGAGTCGCTATAGTACTATGTTCAAGGCAAGTTTTACAATTTATTTCTAGTTGATTCTGCTGTAAACTGGGATACAGTGTCAATGACTCACACTCTCTTTTCTGTATAGTTGTGATGTTTGAAGTCGGCAGTCCCACAGTAATTTGGAATGTTCGGTTTCGACTACTTTTTCTAGCTTGTGGTCCCACGAGCTTCTTACTACCGGCAGATGGTAATTTTCGGTGCTTCATAAGTGGCACTTCATTGTGCCTCCGCTTGTAATCAGTCGGGCTGATATTTTTGCAACAGCTGAAAATTTGGTCAGTTGTTTCTTCAGCTTCTTTTCATTCTTTTCAGAGCCTGCACTTTGGGTCTTTTGCTGATTTGTCGGTTCTGGTGTTATTTCTGACGTTTTTCCCAGTGCAGCAGAAATCAGTCATTCAGTTTCCTTCTTTAGGTATCCTTTGTCCAGCCAAGACGATGTCTTTCCTTTATCTATTTTGTCTTCAGTCTTACTATTATTGGAGTTGTCCATGTCGTAGCTACAATTATTGTTCACGTATTTAATTCTGAATTATATATATTGAACAGGATCAAATGTTGAATGAAAATGAAATACTTTGGTAAACTTTGTTTCCATGGAACTTAAGTAAGTAATGTCATTGTCGGACTAAAGAACCAACGAATTTCTGATACGGCAGTCAACCACCTAATTTTCATAATTATGTAAATGCTTCACATGAAATACTCAATTATCTGAATTAGCAACTTAGTTGGGATGCTTATGTTTTCTCTTGTAAAACTGCTTCCAAGTCCTGTCACTTGCACAGCAGTACATCATAAACTTCGCAAACCAAACGTCCTTGGAACAGTGACTGGATGCCGCTTAAACATGTTACAAAGCACACTTTCGACAATGGATTTCACTGTTTCGAAGAAGAGCGCAATCTAAGTTATGCGCAAAGCAAAAGCATCTGATAAATGCAACAGTACTCTTTCATACACTATGTAATCAAAAGTATACGGACACTTGGCTGCAAATCACTTACAAACTCGTGGCGCCCTCCATCGGTAATGCAGGAATTCAATATGGTGTTGGCCCACCCTTAGCCTTGATGACAACTTCCATTCTCGCAGGCATACGTTCAGTAAGGTGCTGCGTTTCTTGGATAATGGCTGCCCATTATTCACGGAGTGCTGCACTGAGGAGTGGAATCGATGTCGGTCGGTGACGCTTGGCAAGATGTCGGCGTTCCAAAACATCCCAAAGGTGTTCTGTAGGATCCAGGTCAGGATTCTGTGCAGGCCAGTCCATTACAGAGGTGTTATTGTCGTGTAACCACTCCGCCACAGGCTGTGCATTATGAACAGGTGCTTGATCGTGCTGAAAGATGCAATCGCCATCCCCGAATTGCCCTTCAACTGTGGGAAGCAACAAGGTGTTTAAAACATCAATGTACGCCTGTGCTGTGATAGTGCCACGCAAAACAACAAGGGTGCAATCCCCCTCCATGAAAAACACGACCACACCATAACACCACCGCCTCCGAATTTTGCTGTTGGCACTACACACGATGGCAGATGACGTTCGCCGGCATTCGCCATACCCACACAGTCTCATCGGGTCGCCACATTGTGTACCGTGATTCCTCACTCCACACAACGTTTTCTACTGTTCAGTCGTCCAATGTTTACGCTCCTTATACCAAGCGAGGCGTCGTTTCGCATTTGCCGGCGTGATATGTGGCTAATGAGCAGCCGCAAGGCCATGAAATCCAAGTTTTGTCACCTCCCGCCTAACTCTCATAGTACTTTTAGTGGATCCTGATGCAGTATGGAATTCCTGTGTGATGTCTGTCTATTACATATTATGACCCTATTCAACTGTCGGCGATCTATGTCAGTCAACAGACGAGGTCGGCCTGTACGCTTTTGTGCCGTTCGTGTCCCTTTACGTTTCCTCTTCACTATCACATCTGGAACAGTGGACCTAAGGATGTTTGAACTGAGTAAATCTCGCGTACAGACGTACGACACAAGTGACACCCAGTCACCTGACTATGTCCGACGTCCGTGAGTTCCGCGGAGCGCCGCATTTTGCTCTCTCACGATGTATAATGACTACTGAGGTCGCTGATGTGGAGTACCTGGCCGTAGGTGATAGCACAATCCACCTAATAGGAAAAACGTATGTTTTTGGTGGTTTCCGGTTGCTTTTGATCACATAGTGTATCTTTGTGCTGCCACACCAGAAGGATTCTATAGACAAGACCCAAGTAACTAGTTTCGACAATGGATGGCTGGGAACATGTGTTTTGGGTTGATGAATCACGCTATACCCTATGACAATCGGTTGGATTTGGCGAATGCCTGGAGAACGACACCTTCCATCGTGTATCGTACCAACAGTGGAGTTTGAAAGAGGTCGTGTTAAGGTATGTTGATGTGTTACATGGTTAGGGTGTGGTCCCCTTACTGCAGTGAAGAAAATGCTTAATGCAGAAGGATAGGAATACATTTTATAGCGTTGAGTACTGCGTGCAGTAGAGAAACAGTTAGGAGACACCGAGCGGGGTGGTGCAGTTGTAAGCACATTGGACTCGCATTCGGGAGGAGACGACGGTTCAAACCCCCGCTCAAACATCCTGATTTACGTTTTTCGTGATTTCCCTAAATAGTTTCAGGCAAATGGTGGGATGGTTCCTTTGAAAGGGCACGGCCGATCCCCTAATCCGAGCTTGTGCCGCGTCTCTAATGATCTCGTTGTCGACGGGATTAACACAGATCTCCTCCACCTCCTCCAGTTCGGAGACGACGATTCTTTGTATCAGCAAGACAATGCATCCTGTCATAAAGCATTATTTGTGAGGCAATCGATTGCGGATAGTAACATTCCTGCGGTAGAGTAGTCTGCCCAGAGCGTGACCTGAATCCAATGGAAAACTTTTGGAATGAGAACGTTGGCTTGGCTCCAGTTCCCAGTGTCCAACATCGCTACGTTCTCTGGTTTCGGCTTTTGAGGAAGTATCGGTTGCCGTTCCTCCCCAGACACGGAAAGTGCCCCAGCTGAATTAAAGCTGTCGTAATGGCGAAGGTTTGACACACCTCACAGTAATGTCCACTAATGGGTGTCCTGACTTTTTTGATCAGATACTACACATAATAAAAAGGGGAACAAATTAGGTTACAATTTCCGATGCCGACGTCCTTGCAGAGAGGGCGCAACCCTGGACGAAAAGTGAGGAAGGTAGTAATAGACCAGAGCATCGTTAGAGAAACCATCCCGGAGAATTAGAAAAAGAAAAGGAACGTAGAAAGAAATGACACGTGGAACTTGTAGCAGATGTGGCAAACGGATCTTTAAAAAATACTTTTGCCGGATGCCGTACACTTACCTACCTCCATATTTTATCGGTGACGCCCCCTGTCAAGCTGACACGATCATCTCACTTGCTAAATGCACGAATGCGAAAGACACAAACTGTATGTGTATAATGACCTTACGATGTGTGTGGGAAAAACTGTCAATGAAAAGATGAACAGAATCGATAAGGTATGTTATTATTATGGTCCATAGTTCGATGACTTGTTAATAAAAGGTTAAGCTATCGTCAGTCCGGGGGTTGTTTTGTCGGCTGCACCACGGTAGTTTAGTAGGCATGGTCCTCTTGTACTGGTATGCTCTTGCCTTCATCTTATCTTTCTATTTGCATATCCAGAAATACAGGGCATCCCACAGTCTGACGTGGACTGCTAACCACGGTGCTACTTGGCATTTTTCACATACTGAAACTGGCAGCAAAAAATATTCATTTACCGCCACAGGATTAATCCCAGACCGCATAAATACAGATGACCGGGCGGGATTTGAAACACTCTCTTCCCCAGCGTGAGTACAGTGCTTAAGTCAAGGAACCACCTCGCTCTCTTACGTACTAGAAATATTCTTATCCTATTCCTTTCACGAGAGAATAAGGGGAAAGCTGTGTAGCCGCTTCCGCAAGCGCACTATCGTGTCTCATATCATAATTTATCTTACCTTTGCCACAGTTACGCAACGTATATCCTTTATTAAATGGACATTCATAGCATATTACTCAACTGAAACTACTTCGTCATTATGATTTAGATATCATGCAACACTTTTCCCTAACACGCAACATCCTATCTTATGTTCTTGCTTTGATTATTATCCTAATCACGCAATAAAAGACTATATTCGTTGTAGCTTATAGCTTACTTGAAGCGATTATGTCATAATGACGTACGTTTGTCTGCCCTTACGGAATGACTCTTCGTTAATTTCGGTAGATGACAGGAGGAGTATTTTTTCCTACGCATGAAACTCACCAAACGGCCATGCTGTCATTTAGGGATGTTCTTCTCGTTTCATTGTCGGCACGGCACTTCATACGAGTGTCGTTTACGTGATGTGAGTTCAGATTTATGGAGTAATCATTTATTTCGTTTACTATTTCGCCAACTTCCTACATTTGAGACCAAGTCTATGAAAATGAAAGGATGGCTTTGTACACTTTTGTCTAGAGATCTAAAGTGATTCGTTACTTCTTTCGTAGTCTTTCCATTGCCCTGGAAGAGATCAGCGCCGTATTTCACGCAGCTGTAATTGAATTCTTGTCTTCCTGATCTGAGTGATAAATTCAAATTCAAATGGCTCTGAGCACTATTGGACTTAACATCTGAGGTCATCAGTCCCCTAGAACTTAGAACTATCTAAACCTAAGCAACCTAAGGACACCACACACATCCATGCCCGAGGCAGGATTCGAACCTGCGACCATAGTGGTCGCTCGGTTCCAGACTGAAGCGCCTAGAACTGCTCAGCCACACCGACCGGCTGTCTGGGTGACGGAGATAGATTACTGGATCCATGTCTCGTCAGCTCTCTGTGTACGGTGAGAAAACTGATCTGAGACTGAATTCTGTGCGTATTGTTTCTAACTAATTTTGACGATCTGGTTCTACCAAATTTCAAGAGAGTGCGATTTTAAACTCACCTACCTCCTGTTAGTGTCCTCGTCTAAAAACTACACTAAACACCGTTGGGCGTACTATCTTGATAAACTATTTCATGGATGGAATACCAATGCTTTATCACGTTCAGTTCACATCAAATACACCCCTTTCCACGGTTGTTGCCAGTTGGTATTTCTAACGGACAGTCACTTTCGAACCTGCCACCCCCGAACGGATTACAGAAGGTGGGAATAAAGGAAGGTTAAGGTTTGATGTCCCATTGACGACCAAGTCTTTGGGACACAACCTCTGACAGGGAGAGGCTGGGAGAGCAAACCGGCTGGTCCAAAGAAACCATCCTAGCATTTGAGGTAAACCATTTAGGGAAATGGAGGAAACCTAAATCTGGATGGTTGGATGGGGATCTGAACCGTCGTCCTCCAGCATATGAGTCCATTGTACTGACCATTGTGCCACCTCGCTCCTCCTGAATTGCCTATGAAATCAGTCTTTTCAGGAGGTATTCAGCATCTAATGGCCACCAAGCACAGCAGATCTTTCTTCAGGAACATGTGAATCGCACTTTTTGTAATGGCTAAACTGATAATTCGTTGATCTATCAAATAACGTGTCTTCAACTTCACTCACAGTTCCTTTTGACCTCACGCGAATTCTAGTAAAGACTTATATGTTATTTAGGTTCCCGTGTTTAAGAGAACATTTATGACAGTGGTCTCCTAAGTAGATTCGTCAGTCGTTCCCGCAGTTATTTCTACCAGCTGAGGTCTAATGGTCTCATTTTACCGATTCGACTTCTTTCAGGGCCTTATCATTAATCTTGCCGCAGTCTTGTCTACGAGTACCGACTGGATATGAAAGTATACAGTGATAAAACAATTCACTGTAGTATGCTAAGAATTATCTCTTGTTACATTAGATTTCTAAAACCACTCGGAGTGGATTACCTGGAGATTATCTACAACGGTTCCTATTCACAAGAAGTCACCTTACCCTCTTTGATTGCACTGACATCAAAATATTGAACGTCAAGTCCTAAACTAAAACTTGATAGCTTATGAGACTATTCAAATTGACAACAGAAAATAGCGCATGAGAAGAAAATTTAAATATTAATGTCTGGTTGTGTCTAGGCAGTATGAAGTAAGATTCTGAAATTTTTTATAGGTTACATATCTTACCCAGAGGTTATTTCAAAGTCAGAAAACTCTGAATAAATGATATTGTAGATAACAGCTAATAAGTTTGCTAAGTATGAACAACTTTTTTGTTTATTCTTAACTATTTTCTCGTGTGCTTTGTGTAACTAGCAGTAAAACCTAAACCAATCGCTATCATTTTGTGTTTATTTATAATTTTCAGAGTCAACATCTTCCCGTAAACGCCACAATCAGAGAATAATACGAGATAACTGGTCGGAAAATTCAGTTCGCTCTGAAGTCAAGCTTCCTTGCCACTTTGTGCTTCTAAAGAAGACTCGCCGTAGAAGGTAACGTATCTAAAATGATGACCCGAGTTGGTATGTCTGTATTTTGATTATGAGTTGGCAGTGAAAGACGTCTCGAATGTTCATTCACGATTTTTAGGAAATAATGTGCGTTTTAAATCGTAATTTTCCAAATCAGTTCATACATTTTAAATCAAGTGAAACTGCCTAATTTTTGAGGCCCCCTTCCCCCTTTCACTCAGCCCCAACCGTCACCAGCGTCCTTTGGTGGAAACATACATTAGCTATGAATTCATGGAAAAATTTCTCCCGCAATGTGCCTTCGAAATCCAGGTTAAAAAAGCTCTGAGCACTATGGGACTTAACTTCTAAGGTCATCAGTCCCCTAGAACTTAGAACTACTTAAACCTAACTAACCTAAGGACATCACACACATCCATGCCCGAGGCAGGATTCGAACCTGCAACCGTAGCGGTCGCGCGGTTCCAGACTGTAGCGCCTAGAGCCGCTCGGCCATCGCGGCCGGCTCGAAATCCAGGATGCTAGAACTACGTCAGATAGTCAGGTGCACCAGATTTATTTAAGTTTCCGGTCTAATACGAAATACGTATATCATAGTGTTGTATTGTAACTGATATCTGCGAAATACTTTCAGTAATGTACATATTTCATTTAAGTTCCTTATCACCAATGCTGTAGTCTATGAATTTATGAGATAAAATGTATAGGGTAACATGTTCAGGTCTTCCCTGTAGCAAAATTCTTACACATAAGCAGTGAGTGTCCATGTAGCTGAGACATTGCGAAAGTGAAATTATTTATAGATTTATTAGTGACATCCAGATACAGTTATAAATGTTCCGTAGTCATTTATACGAGCAAGCTTCTTTCATTCTCATAACAGCTGGCGTGAGGCTTGTGTCGTTCATCTGTTTTGATAACATGAGCAAATAGTTCAGAAATACAGGGTGTAACTAAATTCCCTTTACACACAGAAAAAATGACCTGTAAAAACATGGTCTTTAAAATGCACACCTCGTTGTGAGCAGTTGCTCATCTTCGCTACTGTGAAACACATCTCCTCTATTAAACAAGTGTTCATATAGCTCTTAAGGTATCATTTTATAGCCCATGTTTACTGGACATGTTTTTCTTGCTTTGGCCCTTACTATGCCCTCCCAAGATATTGTTGGCGAAGACCTTGAAGTAGAAGGGATGTGTTTACCAGTATCGAAAATAAACAAATGCTCATAGCTACTAAGGTATTCATTTTAGAGCCAATGTTCATTTTATATTTTTTTTCTTTTTTGATGTAAGGAACATATCCTCAAATTCTGTAGAGGGACTTTAGTTACACTCTGTATTCCGTGAATATGCATTAGAAATAACACAACGTAGAAGCAAAAAAGCGTGAGCAGTGAGACTCTGATTTGAAAGAAACTAAAAATGAATTAATTATTTGGTTGTTGTATTATCTTATATTCATTTGAACAATAATAGTCTCCAGAGGGTGAAAGTAAAATTGCCAGCGATATGGCTGTCTGGAAAAGGAGGACGCAAAAAGACGAATGATAGTTCGACACAAGCAAATTATTTTACAGACGTCTGTATTAAGGTATCAGGCCGTTTTGATTTAACAGTTTCTTTGCAATAGAAGTGAAAAAAAAGCATCTTGTCCAAAAAAAAATCTGAACATTTGTTTGTCACTACATCATGTAAAGCGGATATATTTGTTTCAGCAACATAATTATAAATTTTCCGCGCTTCCTCCTTCCATCTGCTGCGAGGTCCTCAACACCTTTATAAATCAATCGTCGACGCGATAGTGGATCTCTGCCCTTATACGGTGATATTCGCCCTTAGTTGCTGACTGTGTGTAACAGAGGATATCAGACAGAGAAAGAAGATAGGGATGAGAATCCACGCATAGCATAGTGTCCTACGGCAGTAGTAGGCACGGGCTTTCCTTCGACGTGTGAGAAACGCCTCATCTAGCGTTTAGAGTGGACGCTGCATTCCTACCAGCGTGCTATTTCTACAGCTTTATTTATTGATATGAACAAAGCACTGTCAAAGGGAAGCACACGTCAATTGCCATAAGAAAGATTTAACTTCAAACTGAGAACATACACATTTGTAGTTTGACACACACTTGGCTACCACGTTACGCTTATGCACTAAGAAACAAAAATCACTGTATCTTTTTTGCCATTCATCTACAGCTACATTTCGCAAGTCGCCTTCGAGCAGTGCGAAGGCGTACTGAAAAACAGTGCCTCCGAATCTTTTATATGAAAACAGTTAAAGCTTTTTAGATGAAACAAACGTCACCTCTGCATATTAGCAGCCCTCTGCTGCTACAGGGCTCTGAATTGTAGCGTGTAACATGGCGCTGTTTAACGTAACTATGTCAGAGCGTGAGAAACAGAGCGCTGCAATCGAGTTTCGAATTCGAAGAGTTCGTCCACACATGGCGCACCCTTTCCTTCAGCATGATAACGCCAGACCATACACGAGTGCTGCGACATCTGCAAGAATCCGACACCTTGAGTTCACTGCCATCGATCATCCTCCACACAGTCCCAGCTTGGCCCAATTTGATTTTCATATGTTTCCAAAACTTAAGGAACACCTTCAAGCAAAAAAAAAAAATGGTTCAAATGGCTCTGAGCACTATGGGACTTAACATCTGAGGTCATCAGTCTTCTAGAACTCAGAACTACTTAAATCTAACTAACCTAAGGACATCACACACATCCATGCCCGAGGCAGGGTTCGAACCTGCGACCGTAGCGGTCGCGCAGTTCGAGACTGAAGCCCTAGAACCGCTCGGCCACAATGGCCGGCCACCTTCAAACACATCACTTTGATAGTGATGAGGCGGTGAAAGTAGAGTTCAGGTTGTGGCCCCGTCAACAAACATTCCACAATGACAGTATCAACAAACTGATCTCCTGTTGTGAGAAATTTGTTCGTCGTCAGGTTGAGAAAATCGAGAGAGAAATATGTAGACATGAAGAATAACGTGAATAGCGTGTGTTTTTTTTCGAAAAATCTTTAAGAGTTTTCACCTAAAAAATTCGGAGGCATTAGTTTTCAGCACGCCCTCATATCTCTAGGACATAATACGTTTGGAACTTTCGGGTGGGCCACAGTTCAAACCAGCGTTCGGCCATCCAGATTTCGAATTTCCATCATTTTCCTAAATCACAGCAGGCGAATGCCGGCATGGTTCCTTTAGAAAAGGCACGGCCGATTTTCTTCCCCATGCTTGACTAAATCCGAGCTTCAGCTCCGTCTCGAGTGACCCCGATGTCGACGGGATGTTAAACTCAATCTTCCTTCCTTCTTCTTTTTTATTTTGGAACAAATAAGCCCTCGGTCACAAATATTAAGTCAAAATAGACCTGGTTTCGACGCTACTATGAGCGTCGTCTTCAGAATTAGACTAACTGTTCTAAAACATATTAGGTATATAGTACATTAATAAAATAAAAGTTTGTACTGACTGGAAAAGATGCAGTACTTACAAGTCACATATTAAAAAAGATCTAAGCCGGAGTTGTGAGATGGCGAGCCGCTAAGGGCTGCTCGTACTGTGAACAAGGGTTGCTACGGTCACTGAACCTTAGCAGCTATGTTCAAAGTCTTCTTCTTTTTTCTTTACGCGTGCAACTTGACCAAACAGTAACAAGAGAGGAGCCCTGCAAACTCTATCTCGTCGTCAGGAGAAGAGTTTCCACAAACGTCTGCCCTACCTTACCAAATCAAATGTAAGCAAACACGCAACTCAGGTGCGGTTCGCGTGTTTACCTCTGCGCCTGAATGCCGTGAGTTTGTGTTCTGCTGTGGTAGCTTTCAGACAACTTTCTATTTAGACTTCCATAATGCGACAACATAATGATTTACATTTACGAAGAACGTCGCCAAACTGTTAGAGTAGCAGTGCGGCTGTATGGTGAATGGTATCTTGATCTTGCCTCACCCTAGTGAACTGTCTGAGCGAACATCGCTGAAAATGTTTCCAAGGAACTGGGAATAAGAAGAATAAATTACGCCAGGTAAACGAACAGCAGTTGATGAGAGAACTGCAACTAGTACACAATCCACATGCCATTACGAGGCAGCATAAATGTGTGAGTGGACACAGTCAAAGAAGTGTTCTGTGAATACTACATTGTAATGCAAATCATCCTTTCCAAGTTTCGCTCTATTAACTGCTTAAAAGCAATTATCTTCCAAATTGGTTGCAGTTCTCCGACGGCTGCTAGTACAGTTATCTACAGTTCCTAATAAATATGCTTCCGTAGCTATTCGAAGACTTTCCACTGGACATGCGACAGTCCATGTGTTACCACACTGCCCGATGTCCTGAACATTTTGCACATACTTACAGACATTAACAGGACATCTGGAGATCGCTGGATCGATTTTTCGAGAAACACGTCTGCTTGCTCACCTATGGACTGTTATATTTAAATTAAAATTAAAACAAGAGCAGGAGAACAAAACACCGCTGACTCTCAATGCTGTATAACAGAGGCCTATGCTGCATTAAGTCCAGTGTGCAGAATCGCCTCTTCAAAATCACGTAATATCTTATATTAATGCCCAAGCTCTACATTTTCAATATTTGACAGGGCAGTCACAGTATTACACACGCACACAAACCGTACCTTCCTTTGTTTATATTTGGTGGAATGGGACTGACATTTATGTAACCTCTCCTCCCGACCGCGGGACAGTGAGTTTCAGCTTCGATTTCTTGTTACAGTCTGATCCAGCACCACACATATGTTGTTTGCAATCCTCCTCGAAAGTTCTTTACAACGCCACAGAAAAAGTTTATAACTGTTCTGTGCCGGCCGAAGTGGCCGTGCGGTTAAAGGCGCTGCAATCTGGAACCGCAAGACCGCTACGGTCGCAGGTTCGAATCCTGCCTCGGGCATGGATGTTTGTGATGTCCTTAGGTTAGTTAGGTTTAACTAGTTCTAAGTTCTAGGGGACTAATGACCTCAGCAGTTGAGTCCCATAGTGCTCAGAGCCAACTGTTCTGTCAAAGGTGCTGTTATATAGTTCGGCAGTTATAAACCTTAAAAAATGCACAGGTCCTAGAAAACGCCACATTTTGCGGAATAAAGAACTGCCCGAACAGGCCTTGAAGACCCAACGGCACCGTTTGGCCACCGTGTCATCCTCAGCCCCCAGGCGTCACCGGCTGCACTGTGGATACGAAAGAGCATGTGGGCCAGCACACTACTCTCTCGGTCGTTGTCAGTGACCGGTGAAGCTACTTCTGAATCACGTAGCTCTTCCAGTGGCCTCGCAAGGGCTTAGTGCACCCCTCTTAGAGAAAACCTCACCTTCTACGTTTACTCGCTCTGCATATATTTCGGATGTGTTGTACCAGGTATTTCACCCTATATGTACCATTATGATTGCCAAACCATGTATTCAAATACAGATTAATCTGCACGAGTCAGTTACTTTATCAGACAAAAGAAGTTTATTTATTCCACAAAGACGTGACGTTCTGCAGTAAGGTCAGAGCCAAAACATCATTGAGTATATAGCAAATCATTGGGCTACTGGATTTCCAGTTGTGGTTTCTTCATAAGTTTCTTTTGCAACAACGCTCAAATTTTGACAAACACCAACTGTCCGCAGGGAACAACTCAATATATAGAAATTTCAGCCGCACGCTTCCAGTGTTCTTAATGACTTATGAGAAATGAGAAACATTGAAATCTTGAGGATCATTTGTATCACCAAGCAGATCTTCCCAAAACTCAGCATGACTGTTAATTACTAAATTTTGAAACATTAGTCAGTTGATTTCCTCATTATCCTGTTTAATTATTTCAACTGAATTACGACGGAGAATTATGGAGATTCCTGTCGTGTTTAACGTGGTATAGTCAAAGTAGTAGTTTTCGGAAATAAAATCTGACATCATATTAGGGAACGCCAGAGAGAAAAGATTTGCTGTTTCAAAGCACTAAGTAGCGTGAAAGAGTGTATGTGTTGAATTTATTAACCTGAAACTTAAAAATTTATGATATACGTAAACATAACTGAGAGAAGCATCTTCGCACGACTATTAATAATTGGGACAAGCTATTTCAGATATTTTACTACGTAAGTTTGCAAACTTTTTATGGTTATTGTTAGTGCCACTGAAAACACGCATTGGTGATCGAGATGTTATACAAATATATTGTTTTACTAGCGTCTTCAGCTACTTACTTTTTCTTTGTACAGTAGAACCTCAAAGGCAGTAAAGTATCAACGCGAGGAGTTATGTGAAACGAATACTAGACTGATCCTGCCTCGCTTGCCCCCTGTCGATGGCTTTATTAGTTAAGCCCCGAACAGCAGAACACGACTGCAAGGAAGTCGAAGGAGAAGCCCGTGGAATACATCAAGGAGTGACTCATGTAAATAGAAAAATTTATGCTGTTTTCTTGGTCTGTGAAGATGACAGGTGAATCATTAGGAGATCTGTGTACTTTCTTATCGATGTGCATAGCAAGTTTTTATCCGAGCATGCCGTGAGCTTCGCGTCTTCCATTATTTCCAGATTACATCATGACTGCTCGATACTTTTAGACCTAATCTCCCTACATTATTTCTATGTTTTATATCGTAGTTAGAAAATTTATGCTGACATTTTTTGAGTAAACATCAGGTTTTTACGACATACAAAGCTCAATCAATAATGTGCCCTCTGTGATATGAAGTATGCATCAACATTTAACATGCTATGTAAGTGACACTCTGATAATTAGAATCAGGCGATTTAGAGAAATCAGGGAAAACCTCAATAGAAAGCGTAGCTTGGATCAGAACCGCGGTCCTTCCGTTAGGTGTCCAGAGTTTTACTGAGCGCCACCTCGCTCGGACTAAGAGATCATAAACACTGTGTCAGACTGGAGAAGCTCAAAATTAAATTTGATACCTACTGTGCTACTCACGCCCAACATTAATGAAGATAAACTAGTGGAATATATGTTCATAGAGATTACGTGAAATACGGTCCACAAGCTACTCTGTGAGCTGCAGTCGTTAATATGGGAATGCAGGCTGGGATTTCATTTATTTCTCACTAGGTTTCAATTTCAAATAATACTCTTTACTACTGACAAGTAATTAACAGAGAACTGTACGAGAGATGGGGATCGTCGTTAAGTGCTAACACAGAAAAGGTGACAAGTATCGTAACTGAGAATGTGCGTGGTCCATCACAGTAGATGTAAACGTATTATTACAGCGCCTGCCCCACCGTTAGTAGTATACAAAAAAGGCGTGCAGCATCGAGTCTCACCAAGGCCTGGTAGTAAGACTTTGAGCGCTCAGACTGGGCACGATGTATCTGTTTTCTTGGGTGAACCACTTGAAAATGCTGGTGCGTATTTCTTCTTTCGTGGTGAATGACAACAGTTGTGGGTTTGGTTACTCTTGCCAGGAAGGCTAGATGATTACAAAATGGTGAAAGTAATTTGCTTCTTGCTAGAAATTCTTTAAACGTTTGAACAATACACGCATAATAAAAAGTACCATGCCACTCTAAAGAATCAAAATAGGGAATACAATGATGAGCACACCTTTTTGTGTAATCAAAACATTTTTACCGATTTTAATCACAATACATTGTTCCGTATTTTTGCACATAATATTTCACATAAATCCGCTTTGGTAATCATGATCGTTATAGTTTCTTTCGTAAACCGATGGATATTTGAAAACTGTCATTCAAGTCATACCTCAGCCTTACTTCCAGAAGACGATTAAAATGTTATCTGTATATGTCAATTTCACTTTTATACCATAAAAATTGCAATATTTATTTGATTAAAATACGCTATCACAAAAACAAAAAATAAGTCGTAAATAGCACTGCTGTGTAAGAATATCTGATCCTTCCATCAATGCTTTATAGTGACAGCAAAGGAAAATTATGATGACAATGTGTAAGAATATTGCCGGCCGCGGTGGCCGTGCGGTTCTAGGCGCTTCAGTCCGGAACCGCGGGACTGCTACGGTCGCAGGTTCGAATCCTGCCTCGGGCATGGATATGTGTGATGTCCTTAGGTTAGTTAGGTTTAAGTAGTTCTAAGTTCTAGGGGACTGATGACCTAAGATGTTAAGTCCCATAGTGCTCAGAGCCATTTGAACCATTTGTTGACCAACGAGAGATTATTTTTTGGTCCAGCATTGGTTAGATAAAGTGGGGGTAGAATTTCGCAGTATAAAATAATAGCGAAGGTGCTGTGTGTATTACTTAAAGACACTTTCGCAATAGATCATCCACAATGAAGTCCCTTCCTAGGTTTTGCCACCCAGACTAAGAGGCTCTGCCTGACTGTAAAAAAAGAATCCGTTTTCTTAGGGATCAGTCTCTGGTAAAATTAACTTACAAAGTTTTTGCGCCAGACCTTTTAGGAAAAAAAATTGAAGAACCACTTGGTGTACAATGTTAGCTATCTGGTGATCTAGTGGAGCTCAGAGTGATCAGTTAGGGAATTGGGCACCCCCTCCATAAAAAACTGAGTGTAGTTCTCTTGGGTTGAGTTTGAAACATATCGTGCAACATCCGCACAGAGCCACAGACGAAAAAGAGACGTACGAACAGATTGAAAAAGAAGTAGGTAAAAAAGTGGAAAGCATCGCTGCCTATACTTCCTGGGATCCCTAATTCGATTCGTGGTCGCGTGAGAGATTTTCTTCTCTCAGGGACTAGGTGTTGTCCCTATTATTTCATCTCGTCTTCATCAACGAGTCCGAATTGGCGTTAAATAGAAAAACTTGCAACAGGCAGGCGAACTACCCCAGACGGGGTCTACAGGCCAATAATGCCATACAATTATTTTACCAAGCCATCCTTACTGAATTTTTTGACAGAGAAGAAGCTAAACATCTCAACTTTTGTGAAAAATGTAGAAATAAGATTGAGAGTGGAAGACGAAGAGAGAAAAAAAGGGGGAGGGGGGGTTGAGGAGGACGATGGAGTAGGAGGTAAGATTAAGAGATTATGGTCTGAAACCCCGTCTTCGACGAAGTCATTAGGGACGGATCACAAGCTCGGATTATCGACAGAGAAGCAACTCGGCCTGGTCTTTTGCAGACGAGCTGTCCTGGCATACAACTTGAACGATTTAGGGAAACAACGGAAAACTTAAATCTCAGTTTTCGAACTGGGATTGAACCCCAGTCCACTGCCTTAAGCTCGCCACAAGAAGGGCTATAGAGATAATGGTAGAGACATGTAAAGAAAGGAAAGAGAACCGAACGGACGTACCGTAGTTCCTCTATAGTGTGACGTTGGGTACTGAGCGAATAAGTCTGAAGTGTTTTCGGTCCAGGGCCGCTTTTATTCCCGTATTATGACAGCGAGTAACACGTTACCGCAACAACTACATGTATGGTGTAATTCGCCACCTTTATGCAGATATCATGCACGTAACAACTGAACGCTAAACTCATGGACCGATAAAGTAGTTCGCCAGTGGCGTTTTCAACGACTTCATTATCACCTCTTTACCGTGAACAGATCTGAATTGACCGTAATCTAAGCAAAATGACGCCTCACTCAGAACCAACACAATTGCGAGACGCTGCAGCCGTAGGTTCATGAATTTTGATGAACGGTTTAGTCCATATTGGACAAGCATCATCAGTTTAATAATAACACGACTCAGCACTATAACGGAAACATGGAGGTCCTGCCGTGCATACTCCAGCCAATTCTGCTAATGCACGTCTCTAGCCTAACTACATTGTTATAATTGCACGCCGAGTGCCGAATCAATTACGAGGCTATCAAAGCGAGATGCTAGTTGAATTATTTACTTTACGCCATTCACGAACTCAACAGCGTGCGGCAGCAGGCGAACTTCTGCTGAAGCGGCGTTGCTCTTCGTCGTGTTATTTAACACATCCTTCAGGATCTCTGTTATTGTCGATCGAAGGTTTACTGACTATGTTTCAACTGGCAAGAATAGTATTCTGATTACAAACTTTGCAGGCCACATAAATAGCGGCAGTAAGTGTGCCATATCCATCTCTTCTCCCTTTCTCCAACTTACACGCTGGCAAGAATGTAAACCTGACATAAGTAAACCGACTTACTTTGGAAGCCCCCCCCCCCAAAAAAAAAAGAAATTATCTTTTTCAAATGTTATAATCTGCCACTCGTCAGTGACTTGTATATAGCAACGCAGGTAACGAAATTGTGTGCTCTACTACACATCTATTCTAGACGTTGCGTCAAACTTTACGTGGCCTCATTGTAACGAAAGTTAACAACTCGGTGCCCCTCCCGTAATATCGACAACCATTTGCCTAAACTGTCTCATCCAAGCATCTAGCTGAAGCCTATAATGCAATAACATGTTTGTTTGCATGCCCATCTTCCGCAGAACCTGTTGAAAACAGTTATCAATGCTTTCTCCGTCTTACGCTTACTGCAATTTAATTAAAGAGAGTTTTGCACCACATGCATTTCGCTTTTGTTAACAAAGCCGTCTTCTGTGATTATTCTGCAAATTCGATACGTATCTTTACACATTTTCTGTTGTTTTAAAATAAAAACATCTTTTTGTCTATAAAGTTGCTGTGTAGTTTACTTTCGTTGTTTCTTCCTCTTGTTTACATATTCTCCAAACCAGTGCTTCTTCCTTCTTTGTCAGCAGAGGTTGATGTCGGAAAACTTCGTTTCATTCTTCACCTCATTCTTGGAGATCGAAATGAAATTACGTGTGTTCTCACTCAGCACATTAATGCGTTGTTTATGTCTGTTCGTTTGTTTTTGTGTGGGTTGTGAGCATTTCCAAGTTGTGAAAATATACGTTTTTTACAAAATATAACTTGTGTGTGTATGGGATGAGGGGTGGAATGGAGAAGAAGAAGAAGAAGAAGAAGAAGAGAGGAGAGACAGAGAGAGAGAGAGAGAGAGAGAGAGAGAGATTAATAGCTGGGGGAGGTTAGACGGTGAATGTAAATTAATGAAAATGTTACACACACACACACATAGAATATATATATATATATATATATATATCTCCTCTCCCTCCTCATCTCCCCCCAACACAGCGTGTACAAAAACAAACGAACAGACATAAACACTGCAGTAATGTGCTGAGTAATAACACACATAATTCCAGTTCGATTTCCAAAAGTCTTTCGACATCAACCTCTGCTAACAAAGAGGGAAGAAGCAGTAGTTTTAAGAATATACAGACAAGAGGCAGAAACACCGTAAGCAACGTGCACACCAACTTTATAAACAAAAATGCTGTTTTTAATATAAAACAACAAAAAATGTACAAACATATGTATCCAGTTTGTAGACTTACCGCAGAAGATGCTTTATAAATAAAATCGAAACGTGTCAGATATGACTCTCTTTCATTAAATTGCAGTAAGCTTAAGACGGAGAAACCAATAATAACTAAAATACAATAATTGTTAGCCGCCTTATTCCTTCGACCAAGATACATACAGTTGAAATCTTGGGAAGTTTCCTTGCCCGGAATATTTCGATACACCCATAGGATTATGGGAAAATCAGAGAAGTACACAAATCTTCGAGGGAAATATAGAAAACAAGAGTAAAATAACACGGGAATTTTGAGCAAAATATTTTCCATCAGAAACGAAACACCAAAAAATAGTGCTCAGTATTAAAAACGTAAATCCAATAATCAACTTTTTTAATGCCGTGAGAAACAATACGCCTGCTAATCCCAAGTAAAGCCTTTTTCCGGCACATTTTCGTATCTTTTGGACGGGTTTCTGTTACCATACGAAAAAAGGAAAAGAAGGCATAGAAATCTCGTAATAATTAATCAGCGAAGAAATGACATTCATACGCCATTCACTTTCAAAACGCCGCCAATTTAAAGAGAAGGCAAACCACCGAGCTCTGCTCTACTTAAGTTAACGGCTTGAATTAACCTTGAGTTAATGACCCTCTAAGCGACATTCTGCTGTCCCCTGCACATTCTCTCCTTCCACCTCTTTCTCCCCCCTCTCTCTCCTCTCACCCCCCCCCCTTCTCTCCTCTCGTCGGCTTTCTCTCTGCTGTTCTACCATCCCAGCTCTGGAAAGACGGATGTCTACTCACATACGCATAACTAATCTAACTTTCTTGGCTGGAAATAACTTTCGAAAAATCTTCAGTAACAGAGCATGTTCTCGTACGAAACGCTCTCTTGTAAGTTTAACAACGCTCAACTTTATGGGAGATAAATAACTGAAACGAATGTAC
This sequence comes from Schistocerca nitens, assembly GCF_023898315.1. Lineage (NCBI taxonomy): Eukaryota > Metazoa > Arthropoda > Insecta > Orthoptera > Acrididae > Schistocerca > Schistocerca nitens. The sequence goes on from NC_064617.1 coordinate 391,242,931, forward strand.
CTGCTCTTTTTTTCAGTTGCTAAATTAATTTTCTATATCTGCGAGACGAACAACTGTTTCTTCCAAATTCCTTAAAACCAATGAGATATTTCTCTGGGTGAGAGTGTTCGTAGATTCGCACCGTGATAGTAGTATCTGGCATGCGTGGATATTAAGATCAGCAGCTGAAAAATCCAAAAGCAAAGGAAGCTCTTTGAGTAGAAATTACTTGCATTTAGCATTATGCTTTTGAAATGCAGTGGTCAAAAAAAAATTGCTTAAAAACAAATGTAAGTACAAGCTGCACATGATGGTGTGTGAATCTGATCTTCATTGATAAATAAGAAGATCGCGTGTTCAGATATTTTTATTTCCTCACTAATCATTTTCGACAGATGTAGCTATCATCTTCGGATTTTCTGGAAACAGTATGCACAGTAATATTATTTCCAGAAAATCTGAAGATGACAGCTGGACCTGTCGAAACCGGTCATTGATGATAAAACACGCAATCTTGGCTGCAAAAATTCTTATTTTCTAGCAAATGTACATATAACAACAAAATGACACTACACAAACTGTGTGAAATAGCTGTGTTTGGTTTTCGCATAGGCGTTACAAAGTACCACCACTGCCCTTTTAAAAACTGGCGCGCCTACGATGAACAAGAATTCAACAACAGCGGACATGTTATTAAAGAAATTATATAAAGTACGTGGATTAAGATGCACTGCGTTCTAACGAAGCAGCCATTCGTCTATGGGGAGACTTTGGGCAACGTTTGGATACACTTTGCCCTGTAGCACATCAGTAATGAGAATTTTCTGCATTTACCAAATAGCTTCAGCTGGTTTAGACAGTCATATTTTTGAAATGGAGTCATTTGTTGGAGGAAAAAGGAAGAAGTTTAGGTGTTTACGTCCTGTCGAAAACGATGTCGTAAGTCTCGAAGAGGATGGAGATGGGAAAGGGCCATGATCACTTCAAAGGAACCATCTGGCATTCGTGTTAATCGATCTATGTAAACCACGGAAACCCTAAACTCTAAGTACTGAGGTTCGAACCCCTTTCTTAAAGATTGGAAGTGCAGTTTGTGATCACTGTGTCATCTCACTTTGTCTGTCTTATAGAGTAGAAAATATTTGATTGACATGTGCATTATGGACAGTAATTGAATTCCACCGACAAGAGATATTCGAATAGTAATGGATAATGTGGACGAATGTGCTGCGTAATTTTAAGAACCCCTGTCCAAAACCTGATAGGCTTCATTATTAAGGAACAATAGGAGTATCTGTATGAGCGCAAATGCTCTCAGCATCACGCGATTGTCTTCCTTAGCACTTTAATATCCCAATGAAACAAAGGCTGCTAGAGATCGGTCGACCGCGATATCAGCCCACTGATTCAATTCTCTCGTTATTTTTTTATGTACGTTATAAATCAGCCTGTTACAGACATACGTATTAAGAAAATTCAATAATAAGCCACTGCCTATTAGTATCGTCACAGACTTGAAGAGGTGAAGCTCAGTAGCTTGTTTGACTGGTGAGGTGTCGGTATGTTAACGATGTTCCGTCAAATTTTGTTAATGAATTGATTGAATGAACTTTTCCATTCTTTTATATGTTTAAGTCCTGCATTCATCTGCATAAAATTAGAGATCTCAGCGATTTATTTGCAGCGGTAACAGGGAAATCAACATAAAACATCATACAAATTTTAAGAAATGAAATGAATACAAATGCTGAGCAAAATGAAGCGCAGACAGTTACTATCGATGGACGTGCCAAAGATGACGAAGAATTTCTTGACAGTCTCGCATCTTTTCCTCTTCGTCGCTTCTCCAGAAAAAGCCTCGACAGGACATTAAAATAATTGCATCATTTGCTGACGTTTCTATCATGCCAAAAGGTTGGAGTTATTAACAGGTATTTCATCAAAGCGTTATCCGCGACTTTGACTTGTCGGTTAGGAATTTTATTGTTAGTAACACAGCTTCATTGTTTTCGTGTTGTAGTCCAACACGTCTGAAGCTACAACTTCATTTTAAAGGATTAAATTGGCGATTTTAGGCGTCACCTATATATCATGACCTAATAACAAACTCACGCCGTAAAAAATATTGCAGCTGATAAACTGAAACAGATTTAAAGGCGCGACAACTTCTAGAAAATGGAGCTGTAGTTCCAAAAATAATTGGACTAAAACAGAAAAATAAATAATTTTTGGGCTGAAAATAGCGCATTACTAACAAAAATATTTCTAACCTAAAAGACAATATAAGTTGCAGCTTACGTTATGAACACCGCCGTTTTCTCAGGTATCGTGTTTATTCCTGACACTCCCAATAAAAATATATCTGAGTAAACAACCTGAAGATCTGCCACAACTGATGCGTCATTAAGTCCAGCAGGCGATCGGACATCTACGAAAATTAATGAATTGTGAAACTTGTTAAGGCTTTCGTGGGCATCTGTTGACAAATTGCCTGTTGGCCTCTCTCTTGTGTTCTTCAGCCGACATATGTTTGATGTTTTTGCTGACATGCCTGCGAAACATCAGAAAAGGAAATCGATGAATCGAGTTCTGTCGAGACATGGCTATGAACGTCTCCACGCACAGCGAGTGTTAGCGCAGCGTAGCAAATCAGAATGAAGAACGAAGAATACAGACTCACATACACAAAGGAACACGACTGAACAGTGTAATCGTAACAGAACTATGTGGAGGCTATCGACTCTTTGTCCTCCTGTTTTAGATATCCAGTCGTACACACTTGTGTTCTGATTCATGGAACTCTAAGACCGGTTACTGAGTAACAGTGACCGCCCGCAGGGAAAGGGCGCATGCGTCTTCCGTAGCCCTCATTAATATTTATTCTCCTTCAACGCGCTAGAAGGGGGAAGTAACACCACACATCTCTTTTCCAGATAACTGCAACTGTACCTCCACTTTACTGCTATTTAATTTTTGTCAAAAGGTAAAAGGTAGAGAAGCGTAACATACAAAGATTTGTCACAACACACTGACGCATCCTAAAATGCACAAGAGGAACATAACTGAGGTAAAAAAATCTGACAAGACGAATATTGTTTGTTGACTGCGAAAATTTTCATCGAAACAAATTCACCTCCACTGCATTGTCGCTATTACGAGCAAGAACTGCGAATTATGGAGAGATAAATAACAGATATTCGTTCCAAATCGAAAGCTGAATGGTATATTTTGAATTTAAAACATTTTTCCACTAATATTATGGAATTATTGATAATAACTTCTATTCTGTGTCACACTGTTTGGACTACTGAATCGTTTTTAAGTTGTCTGTCACAAATGTATGTCATATGGCATTCCAAGTTACGTCAATCATAATTGTAAAAGAGCTCCATATACGACAATCAAAAGTAGCATAATTATAATTTTTTATTTCATCCATCAGAAATGGTCGGTGAGAGACTGCGGCTGTAAAAACAATGGTTTTGTTTGTTTCTGCTTCCAGTCACTATTTTCTTTTATTTATTCTGTGTACGACGCGTTTCGGGAAATAGTACCCATTATCGAGTGCTTTCTTCATAAGACATTTTTTGCGTGATGTTTGTGATGTTTCAGTTGTTGCATTATTGTGGTGCCCTTGGATATCTCGTTTTCCTCTTATGCAGAAACTTACAAATATTATATATCACTTACAGACTTCTTCAGTATTTTCAGTACACGTAAAAATCATTCGCACAAAATGACAAACAAATGTCAGAATACACGAAAAACGCACTTGACAATGGGAATTAATTCCGGAAATGAGTCATGCTTGAAATAAGTGAACGAACACGTAAGTCACAGCAGCAAATGGTATTCTGTAACAAACAAAATCAAAATTAGTGTAGTCGCGACTACACATAACCAATCGCAATTTTGTTTCGTACGAAGGAGCAGAACCCTCAAAATCTTATAAATGGACAACAACACTCGTTTTCACTCGTGTTCGTGAACAGGCATTTTAAATAACTGTACAATTCTACGCGGAACATTGTTACATTTATAGGGTATGGAATCATAACTGAGAACGTTTGTTTCAAATATATAGATTGACCAAGAATAACCGACAAGTTGTTCAGAATAGGTTTCCTTCTACAAGTAAGATATAGGGAATATAAGTGTGGGTGGATACTATCAATGGATGTACAACAAGCGCGAGTAGCTCTGAAATTCAGACCGTTCAAAGGAGAAAAGAGAAAGAATACCGTAACCCTTCTCAAATAGAAGCAAGCAAAGGCAAATGATAGTTTTAATTCTGCTATTATGGCAGGTGTAGCAATACAGAATGTGCCAACTAGAAGCTATAGCATAAAAGCTCCAGTCTTATATGTTTTTTGACAAAACCAAGTTTGCATGGCTACTAATTATGTGTTTATGAATAAGCTGTGTATGATTTAGATCGGTTGTTACATATCTGGAGTATTCAGCTACGTGTGCATTACATATAAACGCTAAAGAGGTCTACTGTGACACTTCACATTTTCAAAACATCTGCAACCGTGAGCTAACTCTACTACGAATTAACTATGACGAAAAGTAAGGAAGGGAATAGAAATGATTAGTTTTGGGGCTACTAGTAACAGGTTATGTCAGTTGGTTTGTCGTATAATCGTCGAAGAAAATAGTTTCTTCGTTTTTGCAGGACTTTAAAGAACCGAAACAGTAGCTAGCAGTTTTTCTTCATATGTCTTACTACTTAACGTTTGTTTACTGCAACCGGCATATCAGTCCTGAGGCAAACGTATGAAATCATTTCTTTCTGTAGACCGTTGTTCAATGGAAGCATATAAAGACTGCAACTGTCACACTCTCGTTTTCTCCTTTTGTAGAACATCCTAATACCTTGTTCGAGTACTGCTGGCACACCCAAATCACTGTGGCGGCCGATCTGTTCACTCATTTATTATTTCACTTGTACACACGTTAACAACCGTCCCTGCTGCAAGGCTAAGTTTCAGAAACAGCGTCATTACTTAACATGTTGAAAGTATGAACCTTACCACAAGGAATTAAAGACTGAAATCTGTCAGTATTGGAACCTGGTAAAAGTAGAAATACTTCGAAACTACATATTTTAAAAAGAAATCCTCGTTGTGACGGAACACAATCATGGAAGTACAATGCAATACAACTACCGTATTAGGCAAACTAGGCACTTGAGAGTAAATTTCATTAGTGATTAGAAAACAGTAACTACGTTTTAATCGTCCGAGTTTTGTTGGAAGACAGCTACTCTCCAATAAATTTTGTGAGTTCGTTGCCTTCATTTATATTACGTAGATGATAGGAAATCACAGTTATTTTGTAGAAACTAACAGACAGCTGATTTTTTTTCGACCCACAAAAATTATTGAAGTGTGAAAATTTTACTGAGATTGAAACAATAAATGGATGCTGTATTTCATTCAAAATCTCATCTTCACCCCACTACACAACGATGAAATTTGAAATCTCTCCTTAAGTCTCGTTGCTGTACATAATTAATGTAGGAAATATCTGTCGGACTATATCGGGAAAAATTATAAACAGCTGGGAATAAATATATTATTACGGCTGTATGAGTTAATTTCAATAATTTTTTCAAAGGCTTTTGCAGACAAGACATACAATATCGATTGTACTAGACGATCACATGATTGAGGATCGGAAAGTCAACATTTTATCGGGTGACGATGTTTCAAAAGAGTCGCTATGTAATATGAAGTTCTTACCACACAAACTATGTAGTTCCTGTAGATTGGTTTCTATGTTCAAACTTAACAGCGTCTCTAGTCTGGTCAAAACTGTACTTTACAATATAAGCAACTGACGCACAATCGTGACGGGAAAAGATTGGCTCATTACATATCCCATTAGGGCTGGTCATTAGTGAAAATGTATATCATTAAGCCTATTCATAACATTTACATTTTCTTTCTTCGATTAATATAATCAGAAAGCGATTCTTTGCTCCACAACAAAAGTCATTAACGAAATGGAGGTATTATGTATAATGTCATTTTGTACTTTGTTTATTGACATATATGTTTCTCATAATTATTATAATTTTACATTTCCATTGCGCCGAACCACATTTTAATTATTTTAATCCACTGTATTCACAATTCATAATACACCTTGTTTAAGAATGGCACTTATCAGCTCAAAATAAATACTATATATTCCTGACAGCGTGCCAGAATGGGGCGATCCGCAGTTTAATAAACTCAGAAGAAAAACTTCAAAAAGCCAGGATAACTAGTAAAGCATTCATTTCAGTAAACGTTTTTGGCAAGGCTACGTTACAATCTTCGTATCTTAAGTTCTACAAATTCACTTAATCTCATCCACCTGTGCTATTTATCGTATCGCATGTGAGGTTCACGAAGATCGCTGGATATCGGCACATCAAATTTAAAATAAACAATATGTACGATTCCAGTGATCCTCATTATCTTCACATGCATGTTCCTGGTGTGACATGATACATAGTACAGATGGAGGAGCTTATGTGAATTTCTAGAGCATGGGATTCGAAACCGGTTGTCGAAATAAATGCTTCACTAGCGATCCTGGCGTACTGAGATATTTCTTCTGAGTTCAAAATAAATACAATAAAAAATTAATATATGTGCGGCACTTCTTTTGTTTAGTTTACTGGCACAATCTTGTTTGCCTTAATGGAAGGGTGGACCTGCTGGAAACGGTACGACTTTTCATTCCTCAGGCTCACCAGACCAAATTGATTTGCCATTCAAAGCACAATTTGCACATATTTAATAAAATACGGCCTTCTTCGAACGAGAACAAATGTGATCGACAATTTTTCATTGAAATTTTTCTATCATGGCCTGTAGGCTACAAAAACTACCCCTAATAGTGATCCAGTCAGACAATGAACATCTTGTTTTCTCATAAACAGAGATGAAAGACCGGTGAAGTACGAGAAAAAAGCGTCGAAGGTATCGACTGTTTCTTTATTCCAAGAACTTCTCGATTGAAAGTGTTACACACTGTCCTGAGACAGCCGAACTGGAATGGCAATATTTCCAATCACATTGGTGCCTTCATTTAATTTTATTTATTCTTTCGGTAATGTCATTCTCAGTATGCCTGGACGAGTTAAAAAAATTAAATCTGGTGCAAAGTAGTTGTTTTCTGAGGACATAATATTACCTTATCTCTTATGTCCCTGCAGAACCTTTTTTTGGTCCTTTTCCTTAATCATTAAATGTATTCGTTATAATTAATTTTGCACACAACCACTAATGTTTCGGGATTGAAGTTCTCAAAATCTAGCTGTCTCCGTCAATCCTACATACAGTAAACATTCATGTAAAAAGCGCACAAAGTCATAAAATAAAACCAAATAACGAGAACACCTTAGTCTCTGTTCCTTACATCCGTGAATTGGCCTATTCACCAAAAATAGTGAAGAAACACTTTAAATGTATTATAAATTATAAAAAGACGTCACTTAAAATTGCTTTATAAAATTTTTCTTCATTTTTTTTTTACGATTTATTTTGTAAGTTTCCCTGTAACAGTGGACTTTCTAAGCATACCACATAAACTTGTACCTACTTCAGCAATAATTTGACAGACGACTCATAGCTTTGTTAGTAGTAAGGGTTCATTTTCCTTACTCTTATTACTGTTTTATTTCTTTGTGAGTAAAAATTTAAAGATAATACGCTTCTTGTTTGTGAGATTTAGGGAGAATTTTAGGTAGAGAATCTGGATATAACCGCTACGAAGCTCTCGATGCGGAATATAACTGTTTCGATCTATACATTTGTAGAGGAATATAATAGATAGCCCGTTTAGATTGGAAGAACCGTTTTAGCGTATGAATGACTACATTAGTACTGCATAATTGCGATGACTTTTTGCCGCGTTCGTTGATCAAATTTAGTAGAAGAATCTGAACAGCTTCCATCTATTTACTGCACGTGAATGTCATTCGCTTTAACTATAGCGTCTAAATGAGGACTTCCACTATTATAACTACCTTTAACTTCACAATTATAATGCTGAAATATTTGCGAACTGTTCCTATTTACTCGACGCGCTTCAAAGCCTTTTAAAGCTGGCAATTGACAACTTAAAAAAAAAGCTGTAAGTAAAAGTCGAAACTACTTAGACTAAATTTACGTGACGTAAACGATGATACTATGGGGCAGGATAGCTAGTCTTGAGTAATCTGCAAAAATATCGGTTTCTTAAGATAGACATGTTGGCCTCCGCGGTCAGTGTCAAGCAGATTAAAATCTTGGTGGATGTGCTGTCTTATCAAATACTTAAAACACTAAAGCACCGAAAGAACCAACAACGCGGCCGTTTTGCAGCGATCTGTTTCCTTCTAACAACCCCAAGAGTGTGGTCCAAACAACTAGAATGTGAAACCCTACAAGTCACTTTTGGGGAGAGTAGGAAATGCAAAAGTAATGAAACAACATACTGCAGCTACCGTGCTGACAGAAACTCATTCTAAGAAGCAAAAATGTATTTACACAAAAAAAGTCTAATGGAATTATAACAACACCAGAAATTCTAAAATGTTGTTATTAAGTCGTATTCTTACTACGGCGTACGTTAGACGACAGAAAAAAAAAAAACTGCAAATGCTTTACGAGCGAAAAGATAGTACATTTGGTCGATATCCTGTTTGGTACAGCAGAATTACGTAAATGCATAGGTTTCTTGTAGAAGCTGTACAAACATGTGGTAATTATGTTCTGCCGTTAGGTACGAGAAATAAATTATAGAGAACCGCAGAATATGGTGTATGCGTACGCTGTTCCTCCGAGGCACTTCCAAGTATAATATAGTGTTTCGAAGATTTTTACACCTCACCATTCATTCTAGTAAATTTTTTGGGTATTCTGTAGTGTTAAAGAATATAGAATGCATAAGAGCACGTTTTAAACTATTTTCCTTGTCTACACATAATCATTACAAAAATAATTTCGTAGAAGCGTTACTAAATAATTTTTGCGACGTTTCTGTTGTATCTAAGAGTTTTCAACTTCTGAGTGAGGGCTGGGAGCATATTTAAAATAATATTGAGAGGAACAATTTTTCCGATCGACATAATGAAATATTAGAGTTTGCAACATGAAACTTTCTACCGAATTTCGAGTGCTGGAGGGAGGTACTTGACTGTTTTTGCCGGTTTCTTTTGAGTTAAAGAGTACGCTTCGGCCATTAACAAGACCTCGAATATTCTTTTCAGAAATTCGCATGGAAGATAGACGATATCATCAGAACAGGACCGCCCTCGAAAAGAGAAAGAAGATTAATGACAGGGAAGACGATAATTTGTCTGGATGACAATTAGCTGCTCATTAAGCCGCCATGAAAAGTACTGAGAACGGACTAAATTAAATCTCGTACAATGTAATGTGACGTAATTACTTTGCATTGGAGATCTCTTGAAGCTTCAAGAGCCCTCCGCTAGATGCTGCCACGAGCGTCCCTGGCGATGATAGCTTTCCGCACTTGCCGGTAGAGGGCAGACCAAGAGCCTCTCGGTGGCGTCAATACTGTTACCATACGCAGCATTGCTTTTTAGCATACACACCCATTTATTACTAAATTTTCCCGTGTTCCTTTCGGTACCAGCTATCAAACTATTAAAAATGTACAAAGTGTTCAGTTGATTTATTCGTTCAAAAGCATCTGTATTAAAACCTTCGTTTTCTTGCTGTGCGGAGTCAGAAAAAAATCACCACTGTTGAGTTTTATTGTTAACTTCGCCCGCAAATACTCATTTTTTGTAAATTATAGAAAATATGATTCGTACATCTCTGAATATTCTGAAATAACTGAGCTCGATTTTTGATGTTTCTCTCCGGTTTATCTACCGTCACCTAAAATTTATGCAAGGAGACGCGTATCGGCAATGGCTTACTCTTGATAGAATAATATGATACCGAGTGGTCGAAAGAATGGAGTAACGTTTATTTCAGTTCCCATACACCATTTGACTGCAGAGCAAGAGAATGGTTTATGCTAACGCCATACAACTAACTACCATTGGCTTTGGACTAACTTTGATTCCATTAACGATCTGTGTGTATGTCAGTACTTTTCACTGTAAATGCTGCAAGTTTGTGTTTGGATCAAGAAAAGATGAAGACTGCATAAAGAATCTAACGATGATAACATCTATATTTTGTACATTAATTAAATTCGGGATTTAAATTTACCATAGTATTTGATATTAATTTTAAAATTCTGAGCCGGAACTTCTGACGCAAAAGGCACAATTATCACAGAAACACTATTCTCGTTCCACTTACCATTTCAGACATCGGAACATGAACAACTGCACCCTCTGGCAATAAGCTGCTATGTGCAACGACATAACACGGCAAGAAGCGAGCCTTGAGCAATATCGCTGATGAAGTTTTACGAAGTTAGGCGTATTTGCCGCTCAGAAATGAACAGGCGGAAAGATTATAAATTCTTACACACACAAGCCAGTGAATGTCTTTTGCTTGTACGAACCGGACATGGTTAATGAGAACAGTCAGCCATGTCATACAAAACACGGGGGTAAGAACGTGTGACGCCTGAAGTGGAAGCGTGAACCAGCCTTCATTACAGTATACGGCTGCCTCAGATTTATTGGCGAGCATTTTCTAAGAAGAGCAGCGGGGATGTTTCAATTTCTGTGCTGGCGGATTCTCAGAGGGAGGACTAATATCTCATGAACACTTCCTTATAAAATTGCATGAACTGGTTTTAGGGCGAGAATTTCCATTTTTTTCCTTACCCGACTGCATTATATTTACTTAGTACTGCGATGCAAAAAAATTAGGTTATTAACAGCTAGTTTGGGGTATTAAAAATGTTAATCCAACGCTTCAGAAGGAGTAGAACTGATAATACCTCATGTTGTATATCTATTTATTTATTGCAGTAACAGTTTAGGCCAGTTGTCTTGTTGGCTAATGCGAGATGAATAATAAAAATTTTATTTGTGAAAATAACCAAAATTGTGAGTCTACAAAATCACTGTCGAGAATTGAATTTCTTCATTGTAGCTAGATTACGACTAAATACCATTACACAAGATGATTCGGCTAAACAGTTTACCTCAAATATTTTCGGGACCCTTTAAGGTATCGTAATTTTGTTTCAGTCAAATTAATTGTGAGAAAGTACCTTATCAAAGCTATATTAATTACAAAAATATAGGTACAAAGTTAATTTTTTTAAATGGAAGTGTAGTAGCTTCTGCGACTGATATCGTAATAATAAGAGACGGATTCAACAGCGATTCATCGTTCAAAACGCGATTACTAGTTACGGAGAAATTGTAACATTTATAACTTAATATTTGTCGCTTTTGAACATGAAACCGACTGCTGTCTTACACGGACTCCTGATTCCATATCACAATAAGAAAAGACATCACCTAGGATGAGGAATAAACAGTGTGTGCCAACGCAGCAGTTCCGGTATTAAAGGGGCAGGGAAGAAATTTAGGTTTCATTCAGTTTGAATCGTTCACGGGTGTGGAGTGTTGGTTAGTTTGAAAAAATAAAGTAGATATGCTACTCCCTTATGAAGAATCCGTACCAGGTAGGACTGACTGAGAAAATAGGGAAGATCCAAAGAAGAGAAGCACGTTTCGTTACAGGAATTTAGTAAGCACGAATGCTTCATCAATTCCAGTGGCAGACGCTGCAAGAGAAGCGCTCTGCATCACAGATTCGAGCCCACACGGAGGCTTACCGGCAATCGTTGTTCTCGCGAACTATTCGTAAGTGGAACAGGAAAAAGGGAAGTGACATTGGTACACAAACTACCCTCTGCCACACACTGCAATGGCTTGCGGAGTGTAGATAGAAGGAACGTATAGAGAACGGTGGAGTTGTATGCGTAAAGATATCACAACAGTCGGTGTCGAACAAGAATGACACTTCAGCGAAAGTGCAAAATGTAGTTACCGGAAGGATACTAAGATATTACGCAGAGGGTAAGGAACAAACCTGCAGCGAACAGAGATAGCGTGATGGATGTTCTGTCAGCTGTTGCTCATAATCCTCATGTTTCCGCCAGAGAATTTGAGTGTGGCTCTGGAATAAATCAGCCGAGTGTTGTTTGCGCGCAAACAGCTTCCACCCGTATCTCGGGTCACATCACCAATAGGTTAACCAGCGGGACTTCAGAAGAGACGTGGAATTCTGATGCGACATTGGGACTGTAGATTCTTTCTTGAAACAGTTCCCTTTACTTTTACAAAGCACCGGAATGTAAGAAGGATCGAGCGGCAGGTTCCCACGCTGTCTTGAAGAGGCAGAGGCCTTCTAGTGCTTTCAAAGCCAGTGCGATGAGGTGCTGGTGCTGAAATTGCTCGTGACTTCAGCAAACAGAAACATGAGGAAATTACATTTATTCCTGCGCGAAATAAGTGTAAGTAGGCTGTTAAGGTTTTTATGCTGGTAACGCCACGTAGCGCTCTGTATGAAAATCGCTCACTGTGCCGTGTGCAGACCGTGGCCGGTTTGCATTGTTGGAATATTTGCTATTGTAGTGTTGGGCAGTTGGATGTGAACAGCGCGTAGCGTTGCGCAGTTGGAGGTGAGCCGCCAGCAGTGGTGGATGTGGGGAGAGAGATGGCAGAATTTTGAGAGCGGACGATCTGGACGTGTGTCCATCAGAAAGAATAAATTTGTAATACTGTATATCATGAACTGATATATATTTGATGACTTTTGAACATTCTTAAGGTAAATACATTGTTTTTCTATCAAAATCTTTCATTTGCTAACTATGCCTATCAGTAGTTAGGAACTTTTATTCAGCTGGCAGTATTGGCGCACGCTGTATTGCTGTAGTTTGAGTAACGAAGATTTTTGTGAGGTAAGTGATTCATGAAAGGTATAGGTTATAGTTAGTCAGGGTCATTCTTTTGTAGGGATTATTGAAAGTCAGATTGCGTTGCTCTAAAAAAATATTGTGTGTCAGTTTAGTGAATGTCTGAGTACGTTCAGTTTTGCTCAGCTGTTTGAAAATAAAATAAGGTAGAGGTTTTCCAGCACTGTCATTTATAAAATTTTTCTAAGGGGATGTTTCACAAGTAATTGTTATTAATAAATATTTGCTAACAGAAGTTGCTTTTTGTCATTCAGGAGTCTACGGGTCATAAATACTATCGTTCAGTAATTTTACAATACCAGAAAAAGTTGATATTAATAAATAAAGGAATAATCTTGTACCAACTATACAGGTTGTATGCTCAAGTTGCGCCATAGTCGGCAACCGTCGGTAGTATGGTTTTCGGTCTAGTCATGCGCTAGACCATGCTCTCGTACCGTTAACAGTTACCTTATAATCTGTGTGAACAAGTTCATTTTACGGTGATTTTAAATAAAAGTACCATAACGGCATCCCATGTAAAAATTACATGCACAGTAACTTCTTCCTTCTTCATTACGTGTATTACAGTAGTATTGCAGTTTCAGAATCCAACGGCGTTGCTGCGTCTCTGCAAGGAGACATAAAACTACGAGATCATCTCGACATAACAGGTAGGAAGCATTCCTACGCAGCAGCTCCCTAAGTCAGTTCAAGGACGGACTGGCTTAATTATGGCAAAACTCGGGTGGGAATGCGTAGCCAGTTATATTGTACGGCCCTTATACTACCATCTACGGACTCACCAGCTAAACTGAGACATTTCTGGAGGTTTAGTATTAGTGGTTTCTTTATTTTTTTTTATTTTTTTGCAGTACACGACGCTGTACCGCTGAAATCCGCGCTTGATCAGGCGGACTGCAAATCAGAAGTAATGGAATGCGAATGTGAACGTTTGATGTGTGGTTGTTGGAGACTACGTGGCTGGGTCTTACTTCTTAATAAAACATTAACGCGTAAAAATACGCACAGTTTCGTACCGAAGCGCTACCGGCTCTCCTAGAGATAGTACCACTTGAAATATTTAGATGTGTGTCGTGTCAGCATGGTGATGCCCAGCTCACTAATTGCTTGCCCAGCTCTTTCGTGGTCGCTGGACCGGATGTGAAGGCGCAATCAGTTGGGCTGTTCGCCTGATTTGACGCCAATGGACTTCTTTGTCTGTCGTAAACTCAAAGATAAAATTTATGCCACATTATTCGGGCTCGACATTTCCGTGTAATAAAATGAACTTCCACAAAAGAGAGCAATCGGTTTCGTGTTCAAACCATAACATCGTAAGTAATAAATATTGTAATTACTCAGAAACTAGTGATAGGATTTTGAGGAGTGGAGTACCGTTGGATTTGTCTGTTTTAGAACGGCAACATTGACAGCAAAAATTACTATAGTTTCATTTGCAAAAGTGAAATTGATACCGATACCTCTGTAATTAATACGTTATTCAGTAAGGAATTTTTCATGAATAATTTCTGTGAAAACAGAATTATGAGATCTCTAACGGTTCAGAAAATATCTGAGCTAACGAGCTTAGCTGATATAAGCTATACTTTGAGCTACTTTATACAGATGTGCCATGTCACATAGCAATTATGATCTGGTTTTCTTGAAGCTACTGGAACTGCGTCACTCGAATTATATATTAAATTAATCAAAGAAGATTTATGACTACTCACTGCAACTATATTGCTCCATTGAGGCTACTGTTCGATTTTTCTGATCAATGTTACATAATCGAATCCGCTGGAAGCCCTTCCACTGCAAAACTGTTTCATCCTTTGAACGTGCAAAGTTATCTTCGTATCAGATAAATGGTGACTCAGTGTTCGTCTAACAGACTGCCTCACACCTCGATGAGCTCCAAAATATATACTGTCTGCTTAGCAGCGTATTGATCCGATTTGGAACCAATACAGAGAGATGCTGCGTCGACCGGATTCGAGAATGTTCAAATGGCTCTGAGCACTATTGGTCTAAACATCTGAGGTCATCAGTCCCCTAGAACTTAGAACTACTTAAACCTAACTAAACTAAGGACATCACACACATCTATGCCCGAGGCAGGATTCGAACCTGCGACCGTAGCGGGATTCGAGAAGTCCGTGATAGGTTTCCGAAGCTTTGTGTCACCAGACGTCAACGACACAAATTCCGCTATTCCCGAAAATTACGGACGCACAGATGGAGGCTCGCCTGATAGCTTCCCAGATGTGTTCCATTGGAAATCAGATCAGGGAAATTTGGTACCCAAGAAATCAACATAAACTCACCATAATGCTCCTCAAAGCACTCTAGCACGATTATGACCTTGCGGCTCAGAGACTCATCGTGATGGAGGATGCCATCGCCCTTGGGGAGGATATCGAACTTGAATGGATGCAGATGGTCAGCAATAACGCTTACGTGATCCGCAATTTTCAAGGTGCCTTCGAGTACTGTCACACGTCCAAAGGAATCCCAGGTGAATGCACCTATAGCACAATACTACTCCCATACTGGCGCACTGCATATGTAGAGTAGTCGTTCGCCTGTATGACCAAGTATGTGCGCACGACCATGACCTAGTGTAACAAGAGACGTGATTCATTCGACAGGTATCCAATGGTCCACCACCCAGTTTCGATGATCTTCAGTCTACTGCAGTCGCAACTGTCGATGTCCTTGGGTCAACATGCGAACACGTAGTTATCGTCTGCTGTGGCGTGCTACCAAACACCTTTAGGCTGCACCAGCATTGTACCCTCACAGATCGCCGTCTATCCTAATTTACAGAGTGAGCAAGCCTCCTTCTTCCACATTTCATGAGGCTTGGACGTCGAACACTTACTTGTGGTTTCAGCATCCTTCAACCAATTTCCACAGTTGCTCTCGATAGTAGCATACGGATAGGCGACTCGCTTCGTCGTTTGTGAGATGCTACTTTCCAGATGCCAGACCATAACTGTTTCTCGTTCGTCAGTTTCCCCATTTCTGCGCCATGTGGTCAGCAGGATGAGTCCCCTTTAGTGTCTGTTCCACTTAGACGCTTTCCTTAAGCAGCTAGCTTTGACGCGCACGCAGACCGGGTATCCAACACCACGAGACACTTCGCCGTCGGCACACGGGACGAGCTGGTTAACATAATTTTGCGCTCTCAGCGCTCTCCAACGGCAGTTGTCAGTTTTATTTGGCTTTCAAAGCATATAGTTTGATCACGGAAGCGCACGCTCGTAGAATTCATACATTAGCTCTATTTAAACGTACATTTCCTCCCTTGTCCAGGTTGTGGTCATGTTGTTCTGACTGTAGTAAACATATATGAAACCTTCAACGCCCTTGAACGTGTAGTGAGGCTGAGAGGAAAAATACACGTCCAGTCAGTAAGGACATCAGCCTATAAAAGTTCACCATATCGAACAAACTTCCTCCTGACAGACAGCACAGTTGTATTTATATAACATCAAATATTACGAAAATTATTTTTGTTAATTTCAAAATAAAGTCCGACAACCTTTTAGAAAACCCGAATCTCCCACAAGTTTACCTTCTGTTCCATAACATGGCGCCTCTGCTGACAACGCTACTCTGAAGATCTGAAATGAGCGACCTTGTATTTCATGTTACGGTTTTCTAAAGGTTTTAATGATCGAAATGGCATTAACTGACATTTAATTATAACAAAATCTTCCAATAACGATACGCTTTTCATTATTCTTCAATTTTTCCGTTGTCTTAAAACCGCTTACTTTCACAACAAACGAGTTATAAGGCGAAAAAAGAATTAAATGCGAAAACTCTTTAACCATCAATACCACGTTTCTTGAAATTTTATCACAACAAATCGTACCAATAACGATTCGTTCTCGAGACATTCAATGTGCTGGTACTTAGAAACACTACATGTTCTTAGGGTGTAGGGTATAACATAAGACACACCGAATATGGGTTTCTACTGAACACGACAAATAGAGTATGGCGTCTTGCTTTCTGCTTGTGACGTAGGGACCGTTCCTACGTCATATTGATTCCCCTTCCCGAAATATCGCAGAACTCATTTTGTCCTTTAAGTGACGAAATGGCTCATCAACGTGAAATATCAACAAGTATCGCCACAAAACTCGTAGAGCGCCACGTCAACGTTAGCTATCTCGTTCCGTGTGATGGCTTTACTGCGTCACTTGCCTGCAACGCAACAAGACAATGATCACTCTTTCAGTAGCCAGTAGTCACAATTTTTTGGATCGTCAGCGTAAGTTCCACAGTGGAGCTTTGCCATCATTCAACATCTCATCCTCACTTGAGTCATCAGGAGACATTTTTCCTGAAATTCCACATGAGAAAACGGCACTGAGCGGATGATTCTGCCCCTCAATGTCTCTCATCCTCTTCTGTTATTAGTTAACTGTCCCTGTTTATGGCTGCTGTTATCGTTTGAAAGGTCACGTATATAGATTTTTTTTATATAAATTCCAGCTATATTTCTCTTTCTGCAGCGGTAACCAAAACTGCTGGTCCACCATTCCAAATGGACAGTGTCGACTTCTTGAAACTTGCTAGTCCTTCGTTCCTAATGGACTCCTGCTGACTGACTTGCTGGAGACCATTTGTGTGCCGGCCGAAGTGGCCGTGCGGTTCTAGGCGCTGCAGTCTGGAACCGCGAGACCGCTACGGTCGCAGGTTCGAATCCTGCCTCGGGCATGGATGTGTGTGATGTCCTTAGGTTAGTTAGGTTTAACTAGTTCTAAGTTCTAGGGGACTAATGACCTGAGAAGTTGAGTCCCATAGTGCTCAGAGCCATTTGAACCATTTGTGTTTTGATACTAGTGTAATTTAATTCTATCTATATTGTTCACCAGAATATAAATCTCTGTCCCTTCATTTCGGACTAAGCATACACACTATCAGTTTTTATGACTACTCCCAGCTGAAATGCAGTGTATTAGTCTCGTACAACGTGTGTTCATATGTGCCTACCACTTCGCTTTTGCACATTTGTCCTGATCTTTTAACATCTACATCCACAAATTTATAAATCACTGTAAAGTAAAGAAGAGGATGTATTTCATTGTGCCATATAGTAGGCTTTCTTCCCGTTCCATTCGTGTACAGAGCATAGGAATGATGTCAGCTCAAATTGTTTTGTAGATCAAGCAATTTTCTTCACGGTTCTCGATTAGTCACTCAGTATTGAAAATTTGCAGATAGGCTACCTTCAGACGTCTGTCAGATCAGGTTTCCCAGCATTTCCGCGGCGGTCTCTCGTTGGTCAACAAATGGTTCAAGTGGCTCTGAGCACTATGCGACTTAACTTCTGAGGTCATCAGTCGCCTAGAACTTAGAACTAATTAAACCTAACTAACTTAAGGACATCACACACATCCATGCCCGAGGTAGGATTCGAACCTGCGACCGTAGCGGTCGCTCGGCTCCAGACTGTAGCGCCTAGAACCGCATGGCCACTCCGGCCGGCGGTCAACAAATCTGTGACCATCCATGCAGCCCTTCTTTGTAGACTTTTTATATTTCCTACTGGTCCAACTTGGTGTGGATCTCATACAGTGTAGCAATACTCTAGGCTGGGTTGCACGAGAGTTTTAAGCGATCCCCTTTGTAGACTGTATTTTTTCAGCATACTTCCACTGAAAATTATGCCATCAGCTTAACCTACGGCTGAGCATGTGTGATCATATGTGATCATTCCACTTTTTATTCCCACAAATTGCTGCACTCAGATATTTTTATAAGAGTCGACCGAGGCCAGTTGTGACACATTTCTGTTGTAGTCATTGGATATTACGCTTTTGCGTTTGTCAGAATGCTCAGGTTTACTTTTCTGAACATTAAAATCATGTAGCCAACCTCTGCACCAACTTGGAACGTTGCAAAAATCTGATTGATATTTGTGCAGCTTCTTTCAGTTTGTCTATCATTACAGATAATTGCATCATGTGCTAAATGTTTGAGATTACTGCTGACATTGTCTGCCAGGCCATTAGTATGCAATACTACTTAAATGATACAACTAAAAATCGTCTGCTAAGATCCCTGCTGAAGTTATCACAGAATAATTGTAGAACTTCTGATGTGCAATTATTTTTAAGGACAGAACAGGTAGCCGTAGCTATTCTGGAAGATGGCTCGCGTTTTTTTTTTTTTTTTTTTGTTAAGTTTAATCTCATTTTCACTGTCCCTCCATTCAATAGGTCCTGTAATTTGTACTCAGTTTCCCACGGAATAGCCATATCATCAGTAAAACTTAACCGTGCGAAGTGGCCGCTCGGTCAAGGGCGCTATGTCACGGGTTGCTCGGCCCCTCCCGCCAGAGGTTCAGTTTCTCCCTCGCGCATGGATGTGTGTGTTGTTCTTAGCGTAAGTTAGTTTAAGTAGTGTGTAAGTCTAGGGACCGATGACCTCAGCAGTTTGGTCCCTTAGAATTCACACACATTTGAGCAGTAAAACTTACCACTAATATCCTTTCACTTGAAATTTTACTCCCACTTCCGAATCCTCCTATTTTCTTCGTTGCTTCCTCGATATAACGTTTCATGGCAGAGAAGAAAGAAACAATCGCTTATGCTCTTTTTAATATGAGCTCCTCTCTCCCCGTATTTTATTTTTATTTTCTTAAAGCCGCTGATGGCGTCCTAAGAAATCTTCAACTTTCTTTTTTATTCTGTTGTTTGCTGCTCTAGTCAGCAGTTTTAGCAGTCAAGCTGACTGTACGAAAGCATTTATGTCCTTTCTATCTTCGAGATATTGTATTATATTACTATTTTTATTACTATTCATGTTTGGACCCTGTACGACCATGCGATGTACAACAACGAGAATCTTCAGAGTTTTATTTCAGCTTTGTGCCCATATTACGTATTATTTCAGAATGAGCTGTTTTCGACTCTTCATACGAATTTATTCTGCTCTTCTTGACTTTTCCTGATAGGCTAGCTGTCCTATCACGAATTTTCTGTTTATTTTTTTTCTGTTTGGCACATGAAATTATGGCTTTCCTGCTTCCTTCAGGTCTTCTTTCACTGCACCGATCCATTTATTTCAATTTTAGTTTTACTATGACTTACGTAGAATTCCACAAGCTGTTTAATTATTCTGGTTCATCAAAAAATGGTTCAAATGGCTCTGAGCACTATGGGACTTAACTTCTGAGGTCATCAGTCCCCTAGAACTTAGAAATACCTAAGGACATCACACACATCCATGCCTGAGGCAGGATTCGAACCTGATACCGTAGCGGTCGCGCGGTTCCAGACTGTAGCGCTTAGAACCGCTCCGCCACCCCGGCCGGCTCTGGTTCATCAGATTCTTTTATTATGGGAATAGAATTGTACCCATACTGTTTCGTTACAGAATAAATGTTGACGTACTTTTCAGTTCCTTGGTATTTGGACCAAAAAATTTCCTGATTACTTTTAGTTCTCTGCTTGTGGATTTCTGAATTTCAACAATAACTCTTTTTCTGTTCAAATGAGTGTTTCCACCACTTAAAGACCCTATAGTTTGAGAACTGTTGTTGTATATTATATTTTACAGGGTTTTATGGCTATAAGTGCAGATATTGTAATCACTGAATATGTATCCGCTTCAGTGTGTTAGTTGTTTTTCCGTCTACATCAGTCTTCCCAAAAAGACGTTACATAATTGTTTTCTGCACAGTCGTAACTGCACCACTAAGTCGACTACACCTGTCAGTGTACACTAACAGTTTTGCGCCCATGCATCCACACTCCAGCATCTGAAATGATAATAAGAAATAATATCTTGCTCTGGCCACATGCGGTTGGTGGCACTAATCAACCTAAAAACATATTAATGCTAACAGCTACAATTATAGTCTGAAAATGAACTAAATACTGATGTAATATTGTTCAGTACACTATCCTCAATCACCAATAAAATGTGTGCATTTGTACCCCAACACCCTGTATATTATTTTATATTATATTTGCTCCAGTTACGAGACTGAATTAATTTTTATCTTCTTGTCCAAGAACTGGGATCCACCCCTGTACAGCTACACTGTTGATGACAAATCGTTGAAAACAGTACCTACCGTAAAAAATTTAGGAGTAACAATTAAGAGTGACCTTAAGTGGAACGAGCACATAAAACAAATAATGGGAAAAGTAGATGCCAGATTCAGATTCATAGCAAAAATCTTAGGGAAATGTAACTCATCCAAGAAGTAAGTGACGTATCGGGGGGTTGTTCGACCGATTATTGAGTGTTGTTCACCTGTCTGGGATCCTTGCCTCGTAGGACTACTAGAAGAGATAGACAAGATCCAACGAAAAGCGGCGGCTTTCGTCACGGGATCGTTTAGTCGACACGAATGCGTTACGGAGATGCTCAACAAACTCCATTGGCAGATGTTGCAAGAGAGGCCTTGTGCATCACTGACAGATATACTATTGAAATTTGGATAGAGCACTATCTGTGAAGAGTCGGAAAACATATTACTTCCCCTCACGTATGCCTCGCGTAATGACCACGAGGAGAAAATTCGAGAAATTAGAGCCAATACAGATGCTTACCGTCATTCTTCACATGTGCTATTCGCGAGTGGAACAGGATTGGGGGGTTCCGTTAGTGGTACGAAAAGTACCCTCCACCATACAAGATTAGGAGGCTTGCGGAGTATGACGTAGATGAAGTATTTCAACTGAATATTAATTACAGCAATAACAGCGCTTCGGCTGGCAATGTCTCCGTTTGCTTTATTCTTGTTATTAATTTGCACACATTTAAAATGAAGTGTTTGCATGTGTTCAGAGATTCCGATGTGCTTTTCACCTTGGTTTTAATTGTGCGTCTAGTCTATATGTATTAATATAGTCATTATAGGTTTTGCCAATAGAAAGGTCGCGTTATCAGGTTTGCTGCTTTATCATTTATTCTAAATATGGCTCGTTTTCGCCTTTGCGAGTCAGCAGTATCCGTCCTTTGAAGTTTATTCACTGGTTCCCCTGGAGCTATTTGAGGTTTCTTGTCTGTATTCTCTACGTAGTTTTATAGATACGTCGCTTGCAGGAACCTCTGTTTCCATCCAGTTTTCTAACGTCTATTTGGGAGCGTGTTCGTGTGATTGGTGCAGATGTCTTACGTGATCTAGGATGTCGTAGAGGAAGAGAGTGCGGTCTGGAGGCCCATATTCTCCGTTGTACTTTCAGGCTTCTGAGGTTCCCACGATATGTCTCTGTATGAAACAGCCCAAATTCACTTACCACTCTATAAAAAAACTACGTATTTCCAAAACAATTTACCCAAAAACGGTTATCCAACTTAAAAGCGGTGCAGTGCACCAGCCAATGTGAGAACTACTAAAATGTGAATACGGTAAGTACGCGGACGTAACGAAATAATGTGTATGACTCTCGTACAGACTATAATCGCTCACTCTAAAATTCTGCGTCCAGTAGGTACACATTGTCCAGTCAAATTAGTTCACCGTCTGTCACATGCCTGAACAATTACGAGACGTGCTAGAAGTGAGTTAGTGAGGTTCTGGAAGTTACCGACAGGGATGTGGAGTTCTGCTGATCCCAGTGTCGTGAACAGCTGTGCTAGGTTTCCCGGTTGAGGTTCCATGTTGCAAACAGCCCAATCGAGGCTATCACATATATTTTCGATTGGGTTTAAAGCCGAGAAGTTTGGTGCGCAGGAGAGCACTGTAAACTCATGATGTTGCTCTTCGATGGATACACATAAACTCATCATCTTGCCCTTCGAAATACGCACGTACTCTGCGAGATGCAGGACACCGTGCATTGTTCTGCTGGTACATGCCATCGTGCTAAGGAGAAACAAACTGCAATTAGGGGTGGACATGGTTCCCAAAGATAGATTCATACATGTGTTGATCCATTGTTCAAAAAATGTTCAAATGTGTGTGAAATCTTATGGGACTCAACTGCTAAGGTCATCAGTCCCTAAGCTTACACACTACTTAACCTAAATTATCCTAAGGACAAACACACACAACCATGCCCGAGGGAGGACTCGAACCTCCGCCGGGACCAGCCGCACAGTCCCTGACTGCAGCGGCTGAGACCGCTCGGCTATTCCCGCGCGGCCGACCCATTGTGCCTTCCAGAATGACTAGATCACCCAGGAACTCTCACGAAAACATTCCATAGACCATAACGCTCTCTCCTCCGTCCCGGGCCTTTCCGACGACTGTTGCAAGGTGTGTGCTGTCAGACGTTTCACATCGTACGCGCCAGTGACCATCTGTCCAATTGAAGGTACCACGTGATTCATCCGAAAAGCCACCTGTCGCTCTCAGTGGACGTCCAGTTCCATTCGCCACCGACGAACAGCAGTCACAATGGGTGAAAGAACCAGGCGCCGCATGGGGAGGCCTATACACAGCAACCGTACAGAGCAACGTTCGCCGAACTGTCGTTGAGGAGACACTGTTGGTAGCCCCTTGGTTCATCTTACTGGACGTCCGGTTAAATTCGTCACCGACGAACAGCAGCCAGAATGGGCGCAAGAACCAGGCGCCTGATGCGGAGACCCGTACACAGCATACACAGCAACTTCGCTCAACGGTCGTTGAAGAGGCACTGTCGGTAGCCCGTTAGTTCAACTGGGCGGTCAGTTACGCAACAGTTGCAGATCTATTCGCCCTACGCATCTCCCCAGCCGTCGTTTACTCCTGCCATAGGGCTATATGGCCCGTGGTGCACCATACTTGCCTCGGATTCAGTTTTGTATAGCGGTATACTTTAACCACGGCGGCACACGAAAAGTTTACAGACTTAACCGTTTCGAAAATGCTTCCACCTTTGGTCCGAAAGCCAATGATCATACCCCTTCGGACGTCAGATTAATCGCGCCGTTTCTGAATTTCGACAACCACTGCACTGTTTTCCTCGATCCTTTCACCCGATAGGCTTCCTATGCCCTCCAAAAATGGTTCAAATGGCTCTAAGCACTATGGGACTTACCATCTGAGGTCATCAGTCCCCTAAACTTAGAACTACTTAAACCTAACTAACCTAAGGACATCACACACATCCATGCCCGAGGCAGGATTCGAACCTGCGACCGTAACAGCCGCGTGGTTCCGGACTAAAGCGCCTAGAACCGCTCGGCCACCACGGCCGGCTCCTATGCCCTCCACTGCTAATGCTGCCACCTGCCGTCTGTGAGTCGTCATTTAATATTGACGTCGAACATAGGCGATGGTCACAATAATGTCACTGTGCCGTATATTGTTAAATGGTGGGATTAATGTGTTTGGTGATTTAAGAAACACAGGTTTTCAGGAGTTCTGAGTTTTACTTTGTAACACATTATGGTCTGTCTGCTCTATCCCACTCCCTAACACGAAACTAATGTGAGTTCCTCCCAAGCAGTCTTTAGCTTAGATTCTGGATACAATGTTGGTAATCAAATAGCATCTCACACGTAAGCTGCCTTTGTTGTAAATCAGACTGCAGGGGGCGTCGCTATACCAACCAGTATGCCATTGAGGACGTCCAATTCCGTCTTCAGCGTATACGCTTTCTGCACAGTGGAGGCCGACACAACAGCATGCTTACCATGGTTTGAGCCTGCAGCATATGGCGTAAAACCGTAGATCCACTAAAAGTCCCGCCAACGCCAGTGTTCCAGGGTACGCCAATACTATTGACGAATATGTGATGACAATACAGTCAAGATGGTGATTATCTGCCACTGTATTCGCGTGACTTGATGTCTGTCTGTGACTATGTACTGTTCTCTTCTATATCTACTGATTTCACACGCACATTATTGTCGTAGCAGCATTCCTTGTAAAAGCCAGTGTAACAAATGAAACAGCACGATATGACAAAGTAATTCACTGTAGATCAATTATTGTGCACTTTTGGAACTCGCATGTTCGGTCTGTACCGCTTGTGGTCACAAAGACATTATGGTATTCTCATATTTCCACTTCGTTTGATGGCTCTAGATATGACTTCTCACATAAGAGAGACTGCTCCCAGGTCGATCTGTACGCCACTTCACTGGAGTCTTAGTCACTAACTAGTGGTACACTCTCTATTTATGCCTCTAGACAGTTCTTGCTTGTCACGCCTTAGTACGTGGATATGATAAATCCAGCACAGTTTGCACATTTCACACTGAGGAAGTGGACTGTCGACACACTCCTTCCAACCAGATTCCAGCGAGATGCCTAGATGGAGCGAAATATTATTATGTAGCACAAGGTAACTTCTGGTATTTGTTATATAAAAAAGAGAGGAATACTAAAATCCGGCTTCGAAACTTGTAACATTGCTATCTCATTTTGCTTTCTATGGATACCATACTCTGTGGAATATATTTTTGAAAAGGCATCTTTTTCAAACACCATGAAGCTTCTTTATTAGTCTTTGATGTGAACTTGAAATATATTTCGGATAATGTTCGTTATCAAATGTCCGAAATACAAAAGTGGAGCACTTAATAAGCAATGTTGACATTAGTTAAAACGACATTAGGGTAGGATGTTGAAGATGATTGAAGAGACACAATTCATAATTGTTTTTCCTTGCTACATTCTCCATAATAGTTTCCCAATTTAACCTTCTGTTCAGGTGTTTGGTCCACACAAAAGAGCTTCTCTTCATTCAAATGGAAATGAAATTTTGGTTAATTTTGTCGAACTGAAAATGTAACGCAGATGTCAATTTCCATCATCTTATTTGCCTTCAAAATCCATTTTTCGTGGAAAGTCGCTAATTTTTGTTAGATCTCTAACAATCTAGTGAGCCATTTGGATGATATAGATGCGAGCCGCTCTTTACAGATCACGGAAATTCAGTCATGCTCCGCGGTTTCCTTTGAAGCAGGCTAACAATTTGCGGTAAAATGTCAATGTTCTTGCATTTGAATGCAGTGTAGGGTAACCCGCCAGGTACTTCAGTGTAGTACGGAACACATCTTGAGTGGTACATAATGATACGTTGAAGTCAATATTTAGATGCAAGTTCTCTTAGCCTCTTTTTTTGATATTACGCACATCAAAAACAGTTTTACATGATCTCGGTTCCGAGAGTTCCGGAACCAGTACAGAGAATTTGAATCGAGATCAACATTATTTCTGCCCTTTTTATTGCTCATGAAAACCACACATTGCATGTTGTACCACCATACAGCGAGACCTTCAGAGGTGGTGATCCAGATTGCTGTACACACCGGCACCTCTAATACCCAGTAGAACGTCTTCTTGCATTGATGCATGCCTGTATTCATTGTGGCATACTATCCACAAGTTCATGAAGGCACTGTTGGTCCAGATTGTCTCACTCCTCAACAGCAATTCGGCGTAGATCCCTCAGAGTGGTTGGTGAGTCACGTCGTCCATAAACAGCCCTTTTCAATCCATCCCAGGCATGTTCGATAGAGTTCACGTCTGGAGAACATGCTGGCCACTCTAGTCGTGCGATGTCGTTATACTGAAGGAAGTCAGTCACAAGATGTGCACGATGGGGGCGCGAATTGTCGTCCATGAAGAACAATGCCTCGCCAATATGCTGCCGATATGGTTGCACTACAGGTCGGAGGATGGCATTCACGTATCGTACAGCCGTTACGGCTCCTTCTATGACTACCAGCGGCATACGTCGGCTCCACATAATGCCACCCCAAAACAGCTGGGAACCTCCACCTTGCTGCACTCGCTGGACAGTGTGACTAAGGCGTTGAGCCTGACCAGGTTGCCTCCAAAAACTTCTACGACGATTGTCTGGTTGAAGGCATATGCGACGCTCATCGGTGAAGAGAACGTGATGCCAGTCCTGAGCGGTCTATTCGGCTTATTGTTGGGACCATCTGTACCGCGCTGCACGGTGTCGTAGTTACAAAGATGGACCTCGCCATGGGCGTCGGGAGTGAAGTAGCGCATATTGCAGCCTACTGCGCAAAGTTTGAGTCGTAACACGACGTCCTGTTGCTGCACGAAAAGCGTTATTCAACATGGTGGCGTTGCTGTCAGGGTTCCTCCGAGCCATAATCCGTAGTTAGCGGTCATGCACTGCAGTAGTAGCCCTTGGGCGGCCTGTGCGAGGCATGTCATTGACAGTTCCTGTCTCTCTGTATCCCCTCCATGTCAGAACAACATCGCTTCGGTTCACTCCGAGATGCCTGGACACTTCCCTTGTTGAGAGCCCTTCCTGGCACAAAGTAACAATGCGGACGCGATCGAACCGCGGTATTGACCGTCTAGGTATAGTTGAAGAACAGACAACACTAGCCGTGCACTTACTTCCTGGTGGAATTACTGGAACTGATCAGCTGTCGGACCCCCTCTGTCTAATAGGCGCTGCTCATGCATGGTTGTTTACATCTTTGGGCGGGTTACGTGACATCCCTGAACAATCAAAATGACTGTGTCTGTAGTACAATATCCACGGTCAACGTTCATCTTCAGGAGTTCTGGGAACCGGGGTGACGCAAAACCTTTATGATGTGTGTATTATTAAGTGAATTTCCAATTAAAATGGTGCCTAGTTTGTAGGGTAAGACTTTAGAACGAAAACTGGTCTCTTCCCTTAAGATAATCACAATCATTTGACAAAACAGTGTACTTTGTCCTGTTTTTGAACACTCCAAAGTTGGACGAAGCAACATGAGCGTAGTCTGGGGGGTTTGGAAGAGGTAAGCTTTACAGCTACAGCAGAATTGTTTGAATCATTCGAGGTGGTATCTGTTCCTACTCTTCACAGTCGAATAAGTCACTATTCATCTGATGATGTGTTACTGTAGTTCAGCTGATGATGGCTCGCAGCTCACTTGAAATGTGGAAGCAACCAGTGTGGAACTACTGTCGCGTCACTGTGACTAAAAAGATTAATAAAAGAACGTTGAATTTCCATTATAACTGTTGCATGTTCCATGAGAGCCAAGGAATTTGAAATTATGGATGAAGCTTGAGCTACCCACAGGTAAAACATGTTTCTAGAACTCAGTAGATCAGGACTGTGCGGTACGGTATCTCGTGACGTGATCTATTTGTTGAAATGCCAAGAATTAGCTTACTATGCGAAGGGCTCGTTTCCCAAGAAGTCAGAACAAGATCTGGAAGGTGATCCCTCAGTTATGATTGGATCCTATGAAGAATCTTATTCCGCAGATCCTAAGAAAAAGAAGGAATGTATCAAAGAGACTTTCAGACCATTCGCTGTTACCGAAGTTACTTCATTACTGTGTTTTGTGGCCCCAAAAGAAATGGAAACGGAAGAGGTCGAAGTTAAGAAACACAAATTGGAGGATTTGTCAAAAAAATTGACTCAACAACGAGAAAAGTTTTAAGCAACAACGGGAAAAAGAGTAAGCCATTGCAGATGTGTAAACAAGGTTTACAAATTGCTTTAAAACGGTATATGAAAAAAATCTGGATAGAACTGTTGTATAGAAGCGCAGATAACCTCGGTGTTGAGTGTCCACAAACTCCTGGGGTTAACAAGAGGTGAACCTGAGTGTTTGTGATCGTACAAGGTAAAATATGAGAATGACTGCTCAGTTACTACTGATAAGCGTCAGTCCATTGCTGTACTGGTACGTCTCATTTTCATTCAAAACTGATTTAAACTCATCACAATCTCAATCCTGCCCGTGTGCGGTCAGGCGTCCCTGGGAGCTTCGCCTCGCCTTTGAGACGAGAAAGCGAGGGCGATGAACCGAAGCGTCTACTCGAGCCAGGTACAAAGTCACCCCCGAAGTATTGTGTGGTCTAGGCGCCTAGAAGTCGCACTCCTGCAGTTTTTCGCACAATGTGCCTGCGCAAAATGGGGCCCAGGCCTCCATTCAAAATAGTCGTATAACGTACCGTGTCGACCACCTGCGCTCCTGCAGAATCTTGCTTTTTACAAGGCGTGCCACCTGGTCAAAATACGTTTCAAAAGAACTTTGTTTACTACTGACTGATCGCGATCCTGGAACACTGTGGAGCTGTCAGTTCGCCCCAGATACTTATCTCTGCATTCCGTAAGTAGCGAAACAGCTGCATTTTGTGGATTAAGTAGGCCTCACAATGCTTTTCCCGAGTCATTGATGACTCGATCAATAATTTTTTATTCTTCAGGAGCAATCAGGCAATCACTGTGTGCCCACCGCGGTTAAGTTTCTCCATAACTCATTTTTAAGATTCCAGTTTTGTCCTCTTCACCTAAGTTATCCTGTCTTTGCAGGTCTTTTAAGGCTTATCAATTGTCAATTTTCGTGTTCTCTGAATTTTTCAAGATCGAATCGATCTTGTGATTGTTTCTTGTTCTTGACTGTGTTGGGGAAATTTATAATGAATGGAGGTTAATGTAGATAAGTGTTTAATTTGGCAGTTACATGATCCCTCTGTTTGATATCTTATGTTAGGCGCAACATAGGTTTCAAGTTGGTGATTCAGCAGTCGAATAGTTTGTACCCTTGACGCTGGAAATTAGCAACGGACCCTAGTGTTACACTCGTGGGGTTTTGTGGATGAGATCTCACGTTTGCTTTTCTTCTAATTGGTTTGAATCAGCCCGCCACGAATCTCTCTCCTGCGCTAATTTCTTAATCTCAAAATAGCACTTGCAATCCATGTCCTCAGTTATTTGGCGAATGTATTCAAAACACCGTCAGCCTACAGTTCTTATGCTCTGCAGTTCCTTCTAGGACCATGACGTCGTAATACATGTACTGATCACCCTGTCCCTCCTTCCTGTCAGTGTTTTCCATATGTTCCTTCCTTCGACGATTCTGCAGAGAACCTCCGTATTCCTTGCCTTATCGGTCCACCAGATTTTAAATAATCTTCTGCAGCACCACATCTCAAACGCTTCGATTCTCTTCTGTTCCGGTTTTCCCACTGTACTTGTTTCATTAACGTACAATAGTGTGCTCCAAACGTACATTCTCAGAAATTCCTTCCTCAGATATAGGTCTATGTTTGATAGTAGTAGAATTCTCTTGACCAGCAATGCCTATGCTAGTCCGCATTTTATGTCCTGTTTGCTTCGTTCGTCATGCTTAATTTTACTTCCAGGGCAGGAGCATTCCTTCGTCTATTTCGTGAGTCTCAAGTTTTATGTTAAGTTTCTCGCTATTGACATGACCTTTGCCCTTTTCCGATTTACTCGCAATCCATATTCCGTACTAGAGTTGTAACCTACCGTAGGCTATTGAAGACTACCACAAGTAAGAGTAAACTAATGTAGTTTTCCTAGTAGATTTGGTCAGTTAAGTTGGTACCCCCATTACCTGAATACTGGGCGTGTTGCATACCTACGCGGCGTTTCCTCATAACGATCGCTTTCTTTACCTATGCGATCATTGTCTTACTAGATACTGCTTACTAAATGCTGGAAGTAGTGAACCTTCTAGAAACTGAGTGAGGATATATGAAGGGCTGAGTATCCTATGGAACATTTTTGTCCTTCATGGGTATTCTCCTGTCTACTACTTAATAATTAGCAGTATTTACACCATAAAGGAATTTTTCAATGTTTAATTCAGGTTTTACTCGAAACTTGTTGATTTTTAACGTGAAACGGAGGGATATTGTAGTAAAAATAAAGAAAAATACAGATTTATCATGTAGTGCTAGATAACGCAATTTCTTCAAAAAAATGTAAAATTAAAAAAATGCAAAAGAAAAATATGTCAAACACCGCTTCAATACTTTGTTAAACACATGGAAAACATGTTTCTTTCATTCATAGGCAACTTGGCATTTATAAATAATAACGGGAGACTCTTGCCTTTGATCTGATTAAGAACACCTACTTAGTACAATATAACAACAATAAGTATATATATATTTTTATGTATCTGCTTGTAAACTGTATCTGCATCAAGGCGCACAAGTTATACGATCAGCCGATTTTTATTACGTACAAAATGCAACTTACGTTCTGTAAAGATATAAAATACACAAATGGACTAACGTTGAATAGTGTGTGGACCTCATTATTTGCAAAACACACAACCAAAGAAACTAAAAATGAGAGAGAAACCGTTGGCTCTCATTTTCTCTCTTACACATTCAGTTACGTTTCTTTCCCTACCAACTCTGCCAGGACTACAGGTAATCCTACCATTTATTACGTCTTTTATTTAGTGTACCAAAACTACTCTATTCTGTATTCATTATACTGTTCATTCAATAAAACAGATCTTGTAATTCTCCTGCACATTCAGTGAGGATGGCAATATCATCAGAGAATCTTATCGCTGATATTCTTTCACCTTGAATTTTAATACCATTCTCGAAAGTTCTAGTACTTCCGTGATTGCTTCTTCGATGTATAGAGTGACAGTAAAGGCAAAGAACTGCATTCGTGTCCTACACCCTTTTTAATCCGAGCACTTTGTTCTTCCAGTTTTATTGCTCCCTCTTGGTTCTAAAAACATATTGTATAGGGTGTCCGTAATTAAAGCTCCAACTTCAATACGCTGTTGACAGAACCACTGCTCAGAATGACATCAAATTTGAAAGCGTGTTATTGACGTAGTGGGAAAGTCGGTGAAGTGGCTGCTGAAGAGGCATTTCGGAAATGCTAAAATTTGCAGCCGTCATTTCCCCACAGCCTGACCGTGTAGGTCAACCGACCTTGATCCATGTCACTGAAAGACTTTGTGTTCAAAGTCGAGTTACGAATGTAACTGAATTGGAGTCACGCATTGCGCCATGCATTCTGAACGTGACCCCTGAGACACTTCGATATTTTGTGGAACAAGCTGTTTCTCGATTTCAGTTTGTTGGCAGTAAACGGTGAACAGCTTGTTGAACATGTCTTGCTCGAGTTTCATCCCCATTAGAAACCAATGTCATTTTGCCCGATGTCACTTTGCTTTTTATGCCGTTTTTGTACTCAAGAAGATTAAAAAAACAATTTTTCCCATCCGATATGGTACGACCTTGCCATGGTGAATGCGCTTACCTAAAAGTGTCAGAAATGTTGACTGCTAAATTTGGGCAGCCTATAACCTATAGCCTGCTGACGGATGTGGAAATTACCGAACTATCAGTTTAATGCCGGCCGAAGTGGCCGCGCGGTTCTGGCGCTGCATTCAGGAACCGCGAGACCGCTACGGTCGCAGGTTCGAATCCTGCCTCGGGCATGGATGTGTGTGATGTCCTTAGGTTAGTTAGGTTTAACTAGTTCTAAGTTCTAGGGGACTAATGACCTCAGCAGTTGAGTCCCATAGTGCTCAGAGCCATTTGAACTATCAGTTTAATAAGTCACAGCTGCAAAATACTAACACGAATTCTTTACAGACGAATGGAAAAACTGGTAGAAGCCGACCTCGGGGAAGATCAGTTTGGATTCCGTAGAAATATTGGAACACGTGAGGCAATACTGACCCTACGACTTATCTTAGAAAATAGGCAAACCTACGTTTCTAGCATTTGTAGACTTAGAGATAGCTTTTGACAATGTTGACTGGAATACTCTCTTTCAAATTCTGAAGGTGGCAGGGGTCAAATACAGGGAGCGAAAGGCTATTCACAATTTGTACAGAAACCAGATGGCAGTTATAAGAGTCGAGGGACATGAGAGGAAAGAAGTGGTTGGGAAGGGAGAGAGACAGGGTTGTAGCCTCTCCCCAATGTTATTCAATCTGTATATTGACCAAGAAGTAACGGAAACAAAAGAAAAAGTTGGAGTAGGTATTAAAATCCATGGAGAAGAAATAAAAACTTTGAGGTTCGCCGATGACATTGTAATTCTGTCAGAGACAGCAAAGGACTTGGAAAAGCAGTTCAACGGAATGGACAGTGTCTTGAAAGGATGGTATAAAATGAACATCAACAAAAGCAAAACGAAGATAATGGAATGTAGTCGAGTTAACTCGGGTGCTGCGGAGGGAATTAGATTAGGAAATGAGACACTTAAAGTAGTAAAGGAGTTTTGCTATTTGGGGAGCAAAATAACTGATGATGGTCGAAGTAGAGAGGATATAAAATGTAGACTGGCAATGGCAAGGAAAGAGTTTCTGAAGAAGAGAGATTTGTTAACATCGAATATAGATTTAAGTGTCAGGAAGTTGTTTCTGAAACTATTTGTATGGAGTGTAGCCATGTATGGAAGTGAAACATGGAGGATAAAAAGTTTGGACGAGAAGAGAATATAAGCTTTCGAAATGTGGTGCTACAGAGGAATGCTGAAGATTAGATGGGTAGATCACATAACTAATGAGGAGGTATTGAATCGAATTGGGGAGAAGAGGAATTTGTGGCACAACTTGACTAGAAGAAGGGATCGGTTGGTAGGACATGTTCTGAGGCATCAAGGGATCACCAATTTAATATTGGAGTGCAGCTTGGAGGGTAAAAATTGTAGAGGGAGACCAGGAGATGAATACACTAAGCAGATTCAGAAGGATGTAGGTTGCGGTAGGTACTGGGAGACGAAGAAGCTTGCACAGGATAGAGTAGCATGGAGAGCTGCATCAAATCAGTCTCAGGACTTAAGACCACAACAACAGCAACATAGCGTACTCCTATTTTTGTCAGAATTTCGGACGTATTGCACCATTTTACACAGTCGAACGCTTTTTCTAGGTCGACGAATGTTTTTAGCGTGTCTTGATTTTTCTACAACCTTGTTCTCTTTATCAAACGCAACGCGAGAACTGCGTCTCTGGCGTCTTTACCGTTCCCAAAGCCAAAATGATCGTCATCTAACTGTTCCTCAATTTCCTTTTCCATTCTTCTGTTTATTACACTTGTCAGCACCATATCTCAAAAGCTGCGATTCTCTTCTGTTCTGGTTTTCCCACAGTCCATGATTCACTACTATGCAATGAGACGTACACTCTCAGAAATTTCTTCCCAAAAATTAAGGACTGTGTTTGATACTAGTAGCCTTCTCTTGACCAGCGCTTTTGCCAGTGCTAGTCTGCTTTTGATGTCCTCTTTGCTCCGTCCGACACGGGTTATTTTGCTGCCTAGGTAGTAGCATTCCTTAACTTCATCTACTTCGTGACCATCAATCCTGCTGTTAAGTTTCTGGGTGATATCATTTCTGCTCTTTTTCATTACTTTCGTCTTTCTTCGATTTACTCGCAATCCAAATTCTGTAGTCATTAGACTGTTATTTCCATTCAGATCAGGTAATTCTTCTTCACTTTCACTCAGGGTAACAATGTCATCAGCGAATCGTATCATTGATATCCTTTCACCTTGAGTTTTGAACCCACTCCTGAATCAGCTTAAAGGGATGATTATACGATTGTACGATGGTTGTTGCACTAATCTGCATTCTCTGGTGAATACTGTGAACGCAGAGTTAAGTTCAGATGCAGTTTTCATGAGGAAAGTGCTCAACATCGATCCACGCGACTGCAGATATTTCGACATTGATCTAAACACGTGAGCTGCCACGTTATGATAGAGGGAAGCCCCCGGAACACGTCGTACACAAATAAAAAACTTAATATTCAGTGAACGGTTACGCCGTGATTTTGGCCATGTTTTCTGATCTCAGGGGCTGTTGTGTCTACTCCAACCACGCTCGCCCGCTGCCGCACCGAGGCGCGCAGGCTTTCCCGAAGTTACCAGACGACTTCTTCAACTGGGTGGCGTCACCCGCTGGGCCAAGATTGATGTGAGCGATTCCGTGAAGCGCCGACGTCTTGCCCCCTTTTTTTCTTTATTTCTGTGTTTTTACGTAATACGTGGAAGTGGCCATTCGTCTTCGTCAGACCGACAATCGCCCGAGCCCCCCCGTCGATATTTCTTTACGCTGGGAGGTGAACTGCAGGCGGGTCAGAGGGGCGTTTATCTGTCAGCCTTCGTATTTGCAAGCGCATGCAGCTATGCGGCCGTCAGAGATTTGAAATGAAGCAACAGAGCTGCGCGGAATGATGTAGTACAGTTTATGAAGGTTCCAGCGAGACAGGAGGAATGTTAGTCTCTGGAATGCGGTAACTGGCTATCAACAGTCACTACAAAATAAAGACCTGACGGAAATGTTTCCATGTCAACAGGTTCAGCAGAATAAAAAAGCTATCGTAGCTAAAAGCATTGCGTTAACTACACTGACGGAAAAAAATACAACACTAAAAAATATTTAACCTAGAGCAATGAAATCTCGGCAATACATTTGTCTAGTTAACATACTTAAATGATTAGCATTGTAAGAGCACAGGTTAACGTAGGCGCGAGATAAGCGTTTGCAATTGTGACACGCTGCTACAATAATAACCGGTGTACCCACTAGAGTGTTGAATGAAGACATGCAAACGTGCATGCATTGTGTATTTCTGGCGCCGGATGTCAGCTTGTGCGATGGACTTCCATCCTTGTTGCACTTGACGTGCAATACAGAGACGGTTAATGGTGTTTATGGACGACGCTGGAGTTGTCGTCTAATTATGTCCGGTATGTGCTCGTTTAGATACAGATCTGGTGGTCGAGCAGGCCGAGGCAACATACGACACGCCGTACGGCATGTTGGGTTACAAGAGCGGTATATGGACCAGCGTTATCCTGTTGGAAAACTCCTCTGAAAAGCTGTTCATGAATGACAGTGCAACAGGTCGAATCACCGGACTGAGATACAATTTTGTGGTCAGGGTGCGTGGGATAGCCATGAGGGTGCTCCAGCTGTCGTACGAAATCGCAACCCCAAACCATAACTCTTGTTAAGCACCAGTGTGTCTAGCTCGCAGACGGGTTGGTTGCAGGCACTCAGCTGGCCTCCTTCTAACCAACACACGGCCATCCCTGGCACCGAGGCAGAACCAGCTTTCATTAGGAAACACGACAGAACTTGACGCTGCCCTCCAATGAGCTCTCGTTTGACACCACTAAAGTCGCAAGTGGTGGTGGTTGTTTGAGGTCTGCGGAATGAACGCTATTGGGCGTATGGCTCAGAACTGCCCGTGAAGTAACCGACTGGTAATAGCTCGTTGTGACACTGTGTTGGCAAGTGCTGCTCAGATTGCTGCTCTAGATTGCGATGCGCTAGAGAGGTAAGGCGAGCACGGTGGTCTTCCCTCTCCGTTGTGCCACGTGGCCGTCCTTAAGCTGGTTTTCTTGTGACTGTAGGTACACGTGACCACTGCTGCTGGCAATCATGCACAATAGCTACATTCCTGCCAAGTCTTCCCGCAGCATCGCAGAAGGAACATCCAGTTTCCCATAGCCCTATTACACTATCTCTTTCAAACTCAGTGTGTTGTTCATAATGGCGTCTTTGTCCCCTTAAAGGCTTTCTTGACTAACATCAACTCACCACGTCCAATCTCAAAGGTAAGTAACGCTCACGACCGTTAGAGCGTATATTTAAAGCAAATATGATGTGCATGCCACTCTTATGCAACTGGCGCGAAACCTGAATAGACACCATCCTTTGGATGTGGAAACACATCTACCAACTTTCCTTTATGTCGCACAACTCCTTCCTGGTGCTGCGATTGTTTGTTTTCAGTGTGTTTTGGATAAATATGTCTCATTTAAAAAAGATCACAAAAGTAGTCTTCGCTCTGAACATATGCTTTCAAATCCACGATACCTCACTAGGCCACGGACCTGCTGAGGGAGTTCTCTGACCAGTGAGGCGCTCATGTAGCCATTGATACAGTGACGTGCAACTCGACGTGTAATTAGAATTGCAGTGTAATTTAGGTTTTCTGACCTTCATTGCCAGAAGTAAATATCACATTAAAGGGTTCAAATGGCTCTGAGCACTATGGGACTCAACAGCTGAGGTCATAAGTCCCCTAGAACTTAGAACTACTTAAACCTAACTAACCTAAGGACACCACACACATCCATGCCCGAGGCAGGATTCGAACCTGCGACCGTAGCAGCAGCGCGGTTCCGGACCTGAGCGCCTAGAACTGCTCGGCCGCCGTGGCCGGCCAAATATTGCATTAAATGACTTTTTTACACTGTTGGATATTGTAACTTTTCTGACTACAAATAAATAATAAGTTGATTCGCTGAATATTGTGAACTATAACTGTACTGGTTTCCTGTCATTAGCTACTTGTGTGTGTCTGTGATGTAATACTGCACATTGCAAATGGTGTAGTTACGAAACGGTGTCTGATGAAATGATTCGTCGAACTATTTGAAATTGCATGACAGTATTTGAATAAACTTTTACCAAAATAATCAGAAAACTCGACACGGTATACTAAAGAACCTGTACTGTAAATTTCTGCGTTGTGCAACGCAATGGACAGTGCTACATTACGTGACGTCACAGTACGTGAGTTGCAATTCTTACACACAAAACTAACAATAAAAATGCTACAGAAATTACAAAACAAATTTCAAATAATGAATGACCACAATGTTTCAGTAAAAAGCGCCCTGTGATTCTACATAAGCAGTTGACTACATAAAATTAAAAAAAAAATGGTTCAAATGGCTCTGAGCACTATGGGACTTAACATCTATGGTCATCAGTCCCCTAGAACTTAGAACTACTTAAACCTAACTAACCTAAGGACAGCACACAACACCCAGCCATCACGAGGCAGAGAAAATCCCTGACCCCGCCGGGAATCGAACCCGGGAACCCGGGCGTGGGAAGCGAGAACGCTACCGCACGACCACGAGATGCGGGACATAAAATTCCAAACGTTGGATAATACGCACGAAAATGTAACACTGCACAATAAGAATGAGACTGGCTGACAGGAAATGTAACTTCAACTCAGTTTCATCTAATCTGGACTTTATATTAATTTTGAAATGCAATCATTAAGTTAAAATGAACAATGGAGATCGCAATAGTATTTCTTTATTAACTGGTTTCGGCTTATGTACAAGCCATCTTCAGAATATTTGACTCCTATGACTGGTGCTGGCGGCTCGTCTGATTTCTTGTGATCATGAGCCGAAAGCAGTTTATAATTGCGATCTCCACTGTTCATTTTAACTTAATGATTGCATCAGGTCGCTGCTCTCCACAGACTGAGTTGTCAAAATGTATGTGCAATACTTAAGTGAATGATCTTACTAGGTTATGACTGTGAAGTAAAACTGTCCCGGACTAATTTTCATGGCTTACCTATGAGAACGGAAGCTCGGTGGTGCTCGATGTGATGAACATAAGGATACAGCGCAGCAGCAAAACCAGCTAAAGGAAAGGATACCTTGCTCAGTGCACTGCAAGGACACGAACAATTGTAAACATATCAGCCTTTGCCTCCGGCTGCTGTGTTCCGCCCAGTGCAATGCGCCAACACGCTACTGAGAACAAATTTTCTAGAGAAGACAGTGACAGAATTCAAACCTGGCAAATGACTGAAAAGAGACTGGCGTTCAAAATCTATATTGAAACTCTAACTTCTTAACAATTGCGACCATCTTCACAAAAAATTAAACATTACGTTGTCATGAGATTAGCTACTGAAACGGTAAAGGAGGGGTAAACCTACAGCTTCTGAGTGCAAGCCAAGTGAACTAATAACTTTACTTAATCACGTATGAGCAATGAAACTAACTAAGTGTTTATTCATTGTTTAAGTAGGTGGTACACAGGGCCGATTCTAGAACATTTTACCATACGAGCGACATACTACAGCCCTCCCTCCCCTCTCCAAAGATTAGTTTCCTTTCCTTGGGGTTTTATCCATTTACTTTACTCATGTCGTACATAAAATAATTCCCCCCCCCCCCCCCAGTCGTAGCTGAACAGTAGTGTTCACGCTTTTAATGTGGTGGGCTTATGTTCGATTTCTGCTGTCGGGTCGGCACCAATTTAATCTTACGTACCTATCGCTGGAATGGTGCCAGATGAAACTAGCTGCCCCAGGTTGTGAGCCACACGAGATTTATCAAATATTTTAATTGCCTGCATAGTCAGACCGCGGAAGGCGATCTGTAAACTTGATAGTTTTAGATTTGGTTAAAAGCCTTTATTTGGCCAGGATTACAATGCAGAGAAGACTAATTACTATCGTTCAACCC
This sequence comes from Schistocerca nitens, assembly GCF_023898315.1. Lineage (NCBI taxonomy): Eukaryota > Metazoa > Arthropoda > Insecta > Orthoptera > Acrididae > Schistocerca > Schistocerca nitens. The sequence continues at coordinate 391,281,734 of NC_064617.1, forward strand.
ATTAAACGGTCACCTTCAAACCGAAAAACAAACTTACGGTGTCAGAATGAGATTTTAACTCTGCAGCGGAGTGTGCGCTGATATGAAACTTCCCGGCAGATTAAAACTGTATGCTGGACCGAGACTCTAACTCGGGACCTTTGCCTTTCGCGGGCAAGTGCTCTACCAGGGGCGTGAGTCGTGCTTGGGTAGTTCAGTTGGTAGAGTACTTGCCCGCGAAGGGCAAAGGTCCCAAGTTCGAGTCTCGGTCCGGCACACAGTTTTAATCTACCAGGAAGTTTCAAACTTGTGGTGGTAAATCGAGGGAATAAGTGAGACACTTTGTCAATATATTATTAAATCCTTAAAGGAAACGTAACTGTTGTATTTACAAGTAGTTGAGAAACCTGGCATTGCCCAGGTATTTATGTATAGCTGTGCCAAACACTTCATTCGCATGGAACTTATTTTTAATTTATAAAGCTTCTTTTTATACAGCGTTTGAGGTAGTACGATTGAGATATGAACTAAGAGCTTGTTTGCTTCACTAACGCAGGAGAGCGACCTGTGACTGGCCGTGCGATAAACAACTAAATCCAGGCCCGCATCACATAACGTCTGGTCTTGTGCTTTGTTTGTCGTCATCGCGTAACATAACTCCGTCCGAACAGGTCTCGGAAAGCCAAACGGTACCGACCGACCGCCGTGTCATCATCAGTCGATAGGCGTCACCACATGTAGATATTGAGGGGCATGTACTCAGCACACCTCTCTCCCAGCCGTAGTCAGCTTTCGTCACCAGAGGCGCTGCTCCTCAATCAAGTACACTATGTCATGAGAAGTATCCGGACACTTGGCTGAAAATGACTTACAAGTTCGTGGCGCCCTCCATCGGTAATGCTCGAATTCAACATGGTGTTGGCCCACCATTAGCCATGATGCCAGCTTCCACTCTTGGGGAGTGCCAGCCCATTCTTCACGGAATGCTGCACTGAGGAGAGGAATCGATGTCGGTCGGTGAGGCCTGGAGCGAAGTCGGCGATCAAAAACATCCCAAAAATGTTCTATAGGATTCAGGTCAGGACTCTGTGCAGGCCAGCCCATTACAGGGATGTTATTGTCGTGTAACCACTCCGCCACAGGCCGTGCATTATGAACAAGTGCTCGATCGTGTTGAAAGATGCAATCCCCATCTCCTAGTTGTTCTTCAATAGTGGGAAGCAAGATGGTGCTTAAAATGTCAATGTAGGCCTGTGCTGTAATAGTGCCACGTAAAACAACAAGGGGTGCAAGCCCCCTTCATAAAATGATGACAAATAAGTGTCGAAATATATTAGGGTAAACAGAAAAAATACATTATGTTGCAAAGCATAATGTATTTTTTTCTTTAACATATTAAAAAACCACCATGTAAACTGGTAGTGGGGCAGGTGATGTTTGGTTTGTGGGAGGCTCAACTGTTTACCCTAACATATTTGAACACCTGTTTGTCACCTTCTATGGAATTCAGTTTAGGAAGTGTATCATACAAAATTCATGGCTGTTTTTCTGTTACAAACTAACAACATCAGTGCCCGTACAAAGTCCCAATTTCTTCACACTTCATTTTTTTGAGCAGTTCAATCTAGCCACTATCAAGAATGATGATGATGATGATGATGATGATGATGATGATGATGATGATGACAACACAAACGCCCAGTTCCCGGGCAGAGAAAATCCCCGTCCCGGTCGGGAATGGAACCTGGGACCCCTTGATCCAGAGACAGGTAGTGGGGCAAAGAGAACCCCAGTGAGAATATTTGGATGGACATTTCAATATACGGCATTTGTTTTAGAATCAAGGAAAAGCAAAAACTACAGTTGCAAGTATCGACGGATGGAAACACTATTTTATATTTAATTCTGGGAAAACACCTTCCAAAAAAATATGAAAGTGTATTTTCTATTGCAAGTGAACTGAGAAGAGTCAATGAATTTCTCTACATGTGCAAGGAAAGAAGATTGCTGTCGTGTCTTGTATTGTGACGGTTAATTTGGCCATCTCGTAAATTTCCCTCCAAGTTTGGTATAGATGTAAGTACGAGTTGTTCACAAACGGCACCTACAGTGACGTGTAAGAGAAAGTGTTGTCATTATTTTCAATCATTAACGTAGAGTTACCAGCTGCTGGACCCGTTGTCGTAAACATGGCTGTTAGAGAGTGATGTTATTATAAAGTTTAACTTAGTCGCGCCTGTCCCCCGTTCGGAAGACGGGGAAAGGTGCAGAGCCGGCCGCCCTTCTTTATCCGTGCAGCTGGCAGCTGGCGACATCTAGCCGTGGCCCCACAAACTCACTCCGGCCGACCATCACCCCGCGAGCTGATAAATATTCACAGCTCAGAACTGTTCAGCAGCAAGAAATTCGCTCCAAATAAACTCTTTATTCCTGAAGACCTCTTCCTCTTCTCGCGGAATGGGCTGCCGAGAATTTTAATTCGTCTTCCATGAGATGCAGTTATCTTGCGGCTAAGAAGTCGTTTCCGGCAGCTCGGATCTTAATGAGCGCACTGCGACATCGTAAAGTGTCGCTTTTACCGCGGTTAATTGTCTGCTGGGTAATTTTCTCAATTACTCGTAATGCAGGCGCGGAAATTTACCGGCCACCTGTGGCTACGTTTAATCTACGCGTTAAGGTCTCTTTGCCTCCGCTCGACGAGCAAACTGCGGACTGTCGTCGCCTTTTGTCTCCGCTTAAATGGAATCGTCGTAAAGCGTCTTCGCGGAGCGCTTAACCGACTTCCATTACAGGTGGTGAGACAATTTGCGGTAATTAAGCTCAATTTGTCTTGCCCCACACCAGACTGATTAGATGCCAGGAGGATCTTAATAGTTTACTCTGATAAACTTTCTACGGTTCTTGCAGGTGCTCTGTTGTATGCTGATAAAAACTTAACTCTTCTCTAACGTAAGTTGCAGATGTTCTGGGCGCGATCTGGTCTTGAGTGATTAATAAGAATTTTTGGAGCCAAGATCGCGAGTTGAAATATCGTTAATTCCTCAACGACCGATTTCGACAGACTGTAGCAGTCATCTTCTGGAAACAGTATTACTTTGCATGAATCGCACAACCATAACGAGAACTCACTCCATTTGAAAAAGCAAAGATGAAAAATTGGTTTGTCAAATTCATAAAACAGAATAAATCAAAAATCCATTGCACCCCCAATGCGCCTCGGAGCACGTAAATTTTAAGGCGTTTTCGCACATGCAGGCTACAATCATCCAAACGCCATTTAAGATTGACCTGCTGGTCGCTGTTTTAACTGGATACACTCTTAAGTATTTTGAAAATACATCAAAAATAGCTACCATATACTTGCGAACTCTTCTTGCTCTTGGGAGGGGGCCACAATCGTCGACACATACGAATACAATATCAAGTGGTTTCTTTGGAATGGTGAGGTGTAGCAGTCCGTTACTACCGTGACTATTAGGTTTTGCCTTCTGACATATTACACACTTTTTCAAAATTCGTTGTACTCTCCTTCCGAAGGTGACAGCTAGACTGTCGTAACCGGTCAGAAATTCTTATTTCCTTAACAGCTCCCCTCACACCACGAGACAATGTGAAAAGTTTCAAAATATATGGTTCAAATGGCTCTAAGAACTATGGGACTTAACATCTGAGGTCCTCAGTCCCCTAGACTTAGAACTACTGAAACCTAACTAACCTAAGGACATCACACACATCCATGTCCGAGGCAGGATTCGAACCTGCGACCGTAGCAGTCGCGCGCTTCCGGACTGAAGCGCCTAGAACCGCTCGATCACCGCGGCCGGCTCAGTGTTTTCCACATATTTCTTTCGATTCTGCGCAGAACCTCCCCTTTCCTTACCTTATCAGCCCACCTAATTTTCAACATTCTTCTGTAGCACCACATCTCAAATTCTTCGATCCTCTTCTTTTCCGGTTTTCCCACAGTCCATGTTTCACTACTATACAATGAGATGCTCGAAACGCAAATTCTTACAAATTTCTACCTAAAATTGAGGCCAGTGTTTGATACTATAATAGTAGACTTCTCTTGGCCAGGAATTCCCTTTTTGCCAGTGCTAGTCTGCTTTTGATGTCCTCTTTGCTCTGTCCGTCATGGGTTATTTTGCTGCCTAGGTATTAAAATTCCTTAACTTCATCTACTTCGTGACCACCAAACCATAATATAAAGTTTCCCGCTGTTATCATTTCTGTTACTTCTCAATACTTTCGTCTTTCTTCGATTTACACTCAGTCCGTATTCTGTTTTCGTGATATTGTTCATTCCATTCAGTAGATCATGTAATTCATCTTCACTTTCTTTCAGGATAGCAATGTCAGCAGCGAATCGTATCATTACATCTTTTCACCTTGAATTTTAACCCCATTCCTGAATCTTCATTTTATTTCCCTTATTACTTTTTCTATGTATAGATAGAACAGTAGGGGCGTAATACTACATCCGTGTCTTACACTCTTTTTAATCCTTCGTTCTTGGTCGTCCACTGTTATTATTCCCTGTTGGCTGTTGTACATATTGTATATTTCCCGTCTCTTCCTATAGCTTACCCTTATTTTTCTTAGAATTCCGACCACCTTGTGTCATTTTTACTGTCGAACGCTTTTTCCAAGTCGACAAATCTTGCTTCCATTATAAAACTCAACGTCCGATACCTCTCTGGAGCATTTACCGTTCCTAAAGCCAAACTGATCGTCATCTAGCACATCCTCAATTTTCTTTTCCATTCTTCTCTATATTATTCTTGTCAGCAACTTGGATGCATGAGCTGTTAAACTGATTGTGCGATAATTCTCACACTTGTCAGCTCTTGCAGTCTTCGGAATGTTGTGGATGATATTTTTCCGAAAGTAATATCGCATGTCGCCAGACTCATACATTCTACATGCCAACGTGAATAGTCGTTTTTCCTGCCACTTTCCCCAATGATTTTAGAAATTCTGATGGAATGGTATATATCTGCCTTATTTGATCTTAAGTCCTACTAAGCTCTTTTAAATACTGATTATACTGTATCCTCTATCTCTTCTAAATCGACTCGCGTTTCTTCTTCTATCACATCAGACAAATCTTCCCCCTCATAGACCCTTTCATCGAATTCTTTCCACCTATCCGCTCTCTCCTCTGCATTTAGCAGTGCAATTCTCGTTGCACCCTTAATGTTACCGCCATTCCTTTTAATGTCACCGAAAGTTGTTTTGACTTTCCTGTATGCTGAATCAGTCCTTCGGACTATCTTTTCTTTTTAGATTTCTTTACATTTTTCATGCAGCCATTTCGTCTTAGCCTCCCTGCACTTCCTATTTATTTCATTCCACAGCGACTTGTATTTCTGTATTCCTGAGTTTTCCGGAACATTTTTGTACTTTCTTCATTCATCGATAAACTGAATTATTTCTTCTGTTACCCGTGATTTCTTCACAGTTACCTTTTCTAAACCTATGTTTTTCTTTACAGCTTCCGTGATGGCCCTTTTTAGACATGTCCATTCCTCTTCAGTTGTACTGCCTACTGAGCAATTCCTTATTGCTGTATCTATAGCCTTGGAGAACGTCAAACGTATCTCTCGCCATTCCTTAGTACTTCTGTTTCGCACTTCTTTGCGTATTCATTCTTCCTGAATAATGTCTTAAACTTCAGCCTACTCTTCAGCACTACTACCTTACGATCTGAGTCTATGTCTGCTCTTGGGTGCGCCTTACAGTCCAGTATCTGATTTCGGAATTTCTGTACGACTGTGATGTAATCTAGCTGAAAATTTCCCATATCACCCGGCCTTTTCCAAGTATACTTCCTCCTCTTGTGATTCTTGAACAGAGTAGTCGCAATTACTATCTGAAATTTATTACAGAATTCGATTAGTCTTTCTCATTGCTTGTCCCAAGCACATATTCTCCTGTAACCTTTTCTTGTACTCCTTCCCCTGCAACTGCATTCCAGTACCCCATGATTATTAGATTTTCATCTCTTTTTACGTATTGTATTACCCTTTACATATCCTTATATACTTTCTCTATCTCTCCATTTTCAGCTTGCGACCTCGGCTTTTTTACCTGAACTATCGTTGTCGGTGTTGGTTTGCTGTAAATTCTGATAAGAGTGAACCTATCTCTGAACTGTTGACAGTAACACACTCTCTGCCCTACGTTCCTATTCATAGGAAATCCTACTCCAGTTATACCATTTTCTGTTGCTGTTGATATTATCATATACTCATCTGACCAGAAATCATTTTCTTCTTGCCATTTCACCTCACTGATCCCTACTATGACTAGACTGAGTCTTTGCATTTCCCTTTCCAGATTTTATAGTTTCGCTACCAAGTTGAAGCTTCTGACATTCCCGCCCCGAACGCTATCCTCTTGTTATTTATTCAATCTTTTACTCATGGTCACCTCCCCCTTGGCAGTTCCCTCCCTGAGATCCGAATTGGGGGAGTATTCCGGAATCTTTTGCCAATGGTGAGGTCATCATGACACTTTTCAATTGCAGGCCACATCTCCTGTGGATACACGTTACTTGTCTTTAATACAGTGGTTTCCATTGCCTTCTGCATCCTCATGCCGTTGATCATTGCTGATTCCTCGGCCTTTAGGGGTAGTTTCTCACTCCTAGGACAAGAGAGTGCCCTGAACCTCTGTCCACTCCTCCACCCTCTTTGACAGGGCCGTTGGCAGAATAAGGGTGACTTCTTATGCCGGAAGTCTTCGGCTGCCAATGCTGATTATTAATCAAAATTTAAACAGTGGGAGGACGACTCACTGTAATTAATACCGTCAGTGGCTTCCGTATTCAACAGTACGGTAAAATCCCTGCAGTATGCTTTTGCATCACACTTAGCTCACTCAGAAAAATTACCCTGTGTTTAAGTTAGGAATTTTCATCGCTCTCGCTTATAATTAGAATACTACACTCGTTTGAGAACGAGAGCATTTTAGCTTTCCGTCTGGTCACCTTAGAAACTTGAGGCAGTGCTGGAGTTTTAGCCAAGTATTATTTCATTTTCTTTAAAAATTAAATGACATTCGAAACTATACTGTTTCTCTGTTCGTCTCTTTTTACGTCTGAACTGCAACTGCTCACATCATTGCATGTTAGTTGGACCAGCTGGCTGGCCAGTGCTGTCCAAGTTTAATGCGCCGGTAAGGCTGTTGTCGCGCATTATTGCGTGTAACATAGCATAAAACGTATCCTTATAATCGTACTTGACTGTACTGGGTACAGCTTGGCTTCCGCTCCACGTGAAACGAATTTCAATGAGACTGAAGCAAACGCGGAAGAATACATGGCGTAATGTTTATAACAGGTTTATTCTTATGATGAACTGAGTATAGTCTACAAGTGCCGTAGCTCCATTGATTACTAGCACAGGTCCCCAGAAAACTTAGATGAATGTCCTCCATATTATAATACTGCCCCTCGCGCCTGCGTCCGTAGCGTGGTGCATTTATCAGGCAGGCGATCGACTGGATGAGATGCATACGGACACAACCATTGGCGGCCGGCCATGGTGGCCGAGCAGTTCTAGGCGCTGCAGTCCGGAACCGCGCGACTGTTAACGGTCGCAGGTTCGAATCCTGCCTTGGGCATGGATCTGTCTGATGTCCTGGGTTAGTTAGGTTTAAGTAGTTCTAAGTTGTAGGGGACTGATGACCTCAGATGTTAAGTCCCATAGTGCTCAGAACCATTTGAACACTGGCGTAGTGTATAAAAAAGGTGATGCGTCTGTTACGCACGGATCAGTCTCGATGATCCGCTGCCCACTGCAATTTCAAATCGTTGGGTCACAAATGTCGCCTGCTGCGAAGACCCGTATCCAACAATGTACGATGAGTGGTGCGCACCGAATCAATGCCAGCACCAGCGGTGTACTCTGCATAGATTAATCACATCTGCCACAGATTACCGTCTATCCTGTTCTGCTGACCGGGAAAGCCCTCGACATTCACGTTCTAGGATGAGACGAGGACGTCCAACACATTAGCGCATATTTGCGTTTTCACCGCCGCTTCACCGTTTCCGAGATATTCATTCACAGCCCTCAGGCAGTAACTATCTTTATTTTATAAAAATCATTTATGTCGGTGGATTTGGGATCCGTATCATCGCTAGAACGCTTCCGTGTTTCCTTATTACACGGTCCTGACCGTCGCATATGTTCGACGCTAACGCGCGTTAATCATTCACAGACGTCACGTGGCAGCACTGGCAGTGGAGGGTATAGAAAACGTTTCGGGGGACGCGGAAAACAGTGCAGTCGTTGTCTGACTTTCAAAAGGGCGTGATCATTGGTTTTCGGGCCAAGGGTGGAAGCATTTCCGAAACGGTTAAGCCTGTAAACTATTTGCGTGCCGCTGTTGTTAAAGTATACCTTGTGTAGTAAATTGACGCTATCCAAAATCGGCGCCGACGCAACTGTGGCGCACCGTGGGCCGTAGATGACAGGGGTCAAAGACGTCTGCGCAGATACGTACAGTCAAATAAACGTGCAGCTGGTGAGCAACTGACCGCCCAGATGAATAAAGTGGCAGTGTTCTCGCAAAGACCGTTCAGCGAACGTTGCTGCTTACGGGGTCTCCTTAGCAGGTACCTGGTTCATGCACCCATGATGAGTACTGTTCATCGACGGCGAAGGCTGGAATTTGCACGTCAGTACCGCAAATGGTCGTCCACTGATGACAGATGATCGCTGGCGTGTACAGCGCGAGACGTCTGAAAGCAAATGCACTGGGACAAACGTCGAAGGTTCAAAGCAGGAGGAGGTATATCTGGGGGAATGTTTCCGTGACATTCCTGGGTGATCACGTCATTCTAGAAATCACAATGGATCAACAAAGCTATCTGTCCTTGGAGCCATGTCCACCCCTACATATTTCTCTGCACGATGGCATGTACCAGCAGGACAATGCAACGCATCACACAGCTCGCAGTGTGTGTGTGGTTGAGCACCAGGACGAGTTTACCGTGCTCCCCTGGCCAGCAAACTCCCCACATTTAAATCCCATTGAGAATCTGCGGAACCAGCTCGATCGGGCTGTTCCAACATGGGTCCTCAATCGAGAGACACAGCGCAGCTGGCCACGGCACTGCAGTCGGCGTGTCCCCACATCCCAGTCGCTCCCTAGCAGAACCTGACTGACTCTCTTGCTGCGCGTGTCGCAGCGGCCCGTGCTGCAGAAGGTGGCTTTTGATAGGTGGTCAACACTGCTATTTTGTCAGAAACTTACATTTTGAGCCCGTGGCGGTGTACAAAATATAGGTTGACTGTTACGCAGAAGATTACAGCAACTAGCCACTTTTTACAATGCTATTTATTTATTTAAACAGCGCCGTTAACGGTTTCGAACCGATAGGTTCATCTTCAGACGGCTAGTTCACGTTTTACATTACATTTCGTGTTTTGTTTCCCCACCTGATGAAACTTTCTTGGGGTGCTGATGCTATTGGGGAAAAAAAAAAGGAAATGTGCGTAGGTCCGATGACATCCGTTATGGTTCTTCGTTGATCCGTTCACTCAGTTTTTTTTATTACAGAGGGCAGCTAACCCTCTGACCGAACACGCTGAGCTATCGTGCCTGCAACCACTCAGCTAACGGGGGCGGAATATGCCAATGAAGAATCCACGCCATTACTTTCCAGTAAAAGTTGCTTATCATCATGCAGCATTGAAAACTATATAATGCACTCTTTTGTGTATATATATGCACATAATGTAACACATCACTCACGCACTTAGAAGTTTCATCACATGTTTCCATGTGTTGAAAATTCTAAGTGTGTGAGTGGTGCGTTACGTTATGCGCATATATATATCCATAAAAAAGTGCATTATACAAGAGATGCTATTGGCCTGTTAAGAACTATAGGGGAAAGATATATGGAAAAAGGTAGGGAAACCTTTGCTGTTTTTATACATTTAGAAAAAGCTTTTGATAGAGTTCAGTGGAACAAGCTGATCGATATTTTGAAGAAGTGGCTCTGAGCACTATGGGACTTAACTTCTGAAGTCATCAGTCCCCTAGAACTTAGAACTATTTAAACCTAATTAACCTAAGGACATCACACACATCCATGCCCGAGGCAGGATTCGAACCTGCGACCGTAGCGGTCGCGCGGTTCAGCCACCCCGGCCGGCATATTTTGAAGAGGAAAAGAGTAGATTGGAAAGAGAGAAAACTGATACAGAATCTATATTTACACCAGAAAGTAGGGATAAGGATTGGAAATGAAATGTCAGAAATAAGCAGCATTGCACGAGGTGTTAGACAAGGTTGTTGCCTTTCTCCACTGTTGTTTAAAGCATACCTTGAAGAGATTATTACGAAAGGCTTAGATGGGAAAAGAGGAATATGTATTGGTGGAAAGAGAATAGACTGTATAAGATTTGACGATGACATGGTATTAGTGGCAGAAAGTGAGGGGACAGTGAATAACATGCTGAAAGTTCCGAATGAATCTTGTCTGGAATATGGGATGCAAATAAACACAGCAAAAACAAAGAGTGTGGTCATCAGTACAAGACGCAGACTGTCCAATATTAAAATAAGACGAGTTACCATTAGCCAAATAAGTGCATTTAAATATCTTGGAATCACAATAACTGAAGACTTGAGATGTTACCAGGAGGTGAAAACTCGAATTGCCATAGCGAAGGAGGCATTCAACGGAAAGAAGAGGCTCATATGTGGCAAGTTAGATGAAGGTGTAAGGAAAAGGCTTGGCAAATATTTTGTCTGGAGTGTGGCACTATATGGGGCAGAAACAAGGACGCTGAGACGAGAGGATGAGAAAAGGTTAGAAGCATTTGAGATGCGGATGTGGAGGAGAATGGAGAGAATAAGCTGGATGGAAAGAGTGAGTAATGAAACAGTACTGGAATGGGTTGGTGAGAGAATATGTCTGCTGAAGGTTGTACGAGAAAGGAAAAGAACTGGTTGGGACATTCATTGCGAAGGGAGTGCTTGCTAGCAGATGCTATGGAAGGATTGGTTTGTGGGAGAAGACTGAGAGAACTACTATGCGAAAACCTGCCTTTTGGAAGAACACTGATGATGATGATACAGTTTTCGATAGTGCAAGATGATAAGCAACCTGCACTGGAACGTAATGGCGCGGATTCTTCATTGGCATCACCACCGCAGGAAGTTTCGTCAGGTGGGGAAACAAAATACGAAATGTAATGTAAAACGTGAGCTAGCCGTCTGAAGAGGAACCTATCGGTTCGAAACCGCTAACGGCGCTATTTAAATAAATAAATAGCATTGTAAAAAGTGGCTGGGTGCTGTAATCTTCTGTAGGTGATCACATTAATGTGACTGGGCTGTGCATATGTGCTTTCCTTAACGCATTAAGGACCTGCGGCATTCATTTTCGCTGTGGGAACTCTCCAAAATATTTTGTCTCATCAATGCACAGAGTTGAGTGCGGAGAACAGATATTGGCTACGTTTGCTGTTTTTCTTTATTTTATTTTTTATTTCAGCCGATACGCAAAGAAGATAACGTGGACAACATTTGTCGTTAGAGAGTTATATGGATCATGGGTATGAATGATGTTATTCGGTAGTCGTTAATTTGATACGCTTCGTTGGAATTCTGTAGTGCGAAAGTCCTAAATTGCAATCGGATTTCAGACTGAGCCCCCCGAGCAATAAACCGAAACATAATACGACATTCACCATTGCCGAGGGTAGAGAGAAATACGCCCCACCTGTTCCAACGCATTCATCGAATCTCGTGTTCGCTGTGTCGGAGCCGCATTTATAGCGATAGAGGGCGGATGCTGCCACTAAATCTGCGTCACTGCTCTGAGTTACAAACGCATAGCTCTCTGTCCTCTGATACAGATCTGTAGCAGAGCAGGGTTCCCCATTCTGCAAAAACATCAAAGGGAATCTTTTTCAGCACGATGAGCTTAGTGACATAATTATTGTATTTTAGTGCCGCCATTTTCTAAACTCAGTGCAAAAGTATAGAGTGTTCTCTGCTGGTGAAGCGTTTCTTACTAGACACTCTAACTATTTGAAGTTTCAGATCTCGCTCCGTAATATTCATCTATCGTTGCAAAAAAATACATTGTTTTACAGGTACATACGTAGATAAGGTTGCTTAGCCAAGTATAGCTTGACCTCCCTGTCTAAATGTTTCACATCTGTGTGGACATAATTCCAAGAGCTTACTTACTGTGCTCAAATAATGTATGGAAATGCAGCCTTGTAACGTTCTAGATACCGACCTTCACTTCAACAGTGCGGAAACCGGATGACAACCCACAACGTATGCAGTTCGCTGTGGACGTTCTTCACCGTTTAGAAGAAGATTGACATTTTCTAAAGAACCTAGCATTTTCTGACAAAGCATCATTCCTCGTGCATGGTAATGTAAACAAACACAATGTTCGCATCTGGGGCACAACCAGTTTGCATGATGTGACAGAAGAGCTACGTGACACCCGAAAGTGAATGCGTGGCGCCAAGTGATAAGTCATCGCATTGTGGAACCATTAATTCCCCCCCCCTCCCCCCCCCCCCCCCCCAAAAAAAACAGTTAATCGTAAGAATTACCTTGATATGCTGGATCTGTTTGCGTTAGCACACCCGTATGACCGCCAAGACACAATCGTTTTCCAAGAAGATGGTGCACCGCCACATTGGACACAGGCTGTGCGAGATGTTCTAAACTATGTGTTTCCAGATCGCTGGATTGATAGCGGTTGTCCAAAGCCCTGGCCTCCTAAGTCGCCTGACATTATACCGATGGACTTCTTTCTATGGAGGTACGTCAAGGACAGAGTCTACTAAACGCCTGTCAACTGCATCAACAGAACAGAATCGTTGCCGCCATTGCCATAGCCCGAGTATGGACAGAGCTTGAATACAAACTGGATGCCGTGCATGTCACCAAAGGTGCACAAGTTGGAATTGACTGAATGGAACAAAAACTTGTGAGGTAGTGTGTCACATAATCCTTACATGGTGTGAATATCTTAATGCTGTAACAAGTTAACGTTGTATCGTAACTTTTGAAACACCCTGTACAGCCGATTTATTCGCGTTAGAATTATAAGTTTGATGCTGATATTCCCTTGCCTTATTAACACCCAGTTGACAAAGTGTCCTCTTAACATTGACAATGCTTTGTGTATTTTGAGCTGAAGGTGGTAGGTAACGGTAGAAACTAGTTATCAGATTTCCTTGCCTAATAATGATTTTACAAGAATTATCAACAATTATCGAAATTACTGATCGTGTCCCCATAGTGACAATATCAGGTAGCTGCAAGTAATAGCATTATTCCCAGATGCCGTAACACGTGTCCTATCTTCCTGCCCTTTTTTCTCGTATTTTCCAAATATTCTGTTCGTCCTCAGTTCCGCGGCAATTAAAATCTCATATTCGGTGAACGGATTGAAGAAAAAGAAGGTAATAGGTTGTCTCCTTGACAGCGTGATAGTTAGAGACGGGACACAATCCTGGATTAGGAAAGGATAGATAAGGAACTCGGCCTTGCCCTTTTCAAAGGAACCATCCCGGTATATGTCTGGAGTGATTTAGAGAAATCACGAAAAATCCAATCTGAGTGACCGGACGGGGATTTGAACCGTCGCTCTCCCGAATGCGAGTACTGCGTGCTAACTACTGCGTCACCTCGTCTTGTGAATGGATTCGGTAAGATTTTTCATCGTGAAAACATTAACTCCGAGTACCTGAGATACACAGGGTGATTCCATGATGATGTATCAATCTTTCAGGGATGACGGAGTGAGGTAAATGTGTCAGTATGAGGTAAGGGACCCCGGTCCGGAAACGAGTGACTCAAAATATAACAGAAAACCGTTCTGGTACCAATGACAGTGCAATTCATGTACCGGTACTGTCGTTAGGATTGTAGAGGTATGCACTAAAACATGAAAAGAACGTCTAGTAAATACGGACTCTGAAACGCACAGCGTAAGAGGTATGAGCACTTGTTCATCCTCGCTACTGTGAAACACACGTCCTCTACTGAACAAGTGCCCGCTATTAGAACGACTTTGGCATGGGCGCATGATTTTCGACTCGGTCGATTCCAGCCCACAGTGGCTGACAGCAGATTGAGACATTTATCCTCCTCCACTCCTTCATCTCCTCCACATAATGGAATCATCCTGTGAAAGAAAAAACGTAACTAGCTGACACTGTTGGGAACGGTTGATATGTAGTGAATAGCGGTAGAAGAAGAAAATCGTTTTACGATAGTGGTTCTTTTGGACGGTGCGAGATACGGAAACCCTTTTAAGGAACGAGTCTTTTCCGCGCTTTTCTGTCCTTCGAGTGAATATTAGTGTACAGCAGCTCGTATGCTTTCGTAGTAGACAGTATCGGCAGTCCTTCGTTAGTATAGTGTCTGAAACGGTGTAAGATGCGGGGACCCAGGAGTGATAAACAACTGGGCCCAGACTCAGCAGAAAAATTAAACAATTTTATTTCAGCATTATGAATTTACATCAAGCACACACTGGCAACCCGAGCACCTTTATTAAAGCAATACAGTTACTGCACTGCAACGTCCCCAAAATCAAAATATTACAAAGACGCCGCTAAGGAACAATATGAAGCAATTATTTAATTGCGCACGAAATGGATCAAACCACTTATCAAAATTAATTTGAAAACATCAGTAATGCAAGACAATGCAGAGACGCCAATAAGTGACAATTTCAAGTATTTATTCAAATACGGTACGCCAGAAAACAGGTAGTACCACTTAACAATTTAAAAAAAAATATAATTAAGATAAGATAGTTCAGACGCGCCAATACGTGACAGTATCAAAAATTATTTCAAAAACACAAGTAATGCAAGAAAGCTCAGAGGTGCCAGTAACAGATCTGATAGGGAGACATCCAAACCAGTGTTTAAACCGCTGCTGATTAAAGCATCAGCTTAACATTAAAATTTATTTTAAAACTTCAGACACTTAAGCATACAGTTTAACACCAAAACTAATTAACATGGTGCCAATAATTGAATGGGATGTCGCTATTAACGAAGTACTTTACAGACGCCAATATATGGTTTGGCCTAAAAACCTTCAAGAAAATTTACAAAAACCAAATTGGACAATGCAATAGCAAAAAATTATTTTAAAAAGGCCAATTATAAGATAGTTTCACATCAACAGACCTGGAAGGCCAAATTAAGCAATGTAATATTAAAATCTGTTATATAGTGCCAGCAATGAGGAAACTACCGTTCCATCAGTTTAAACTTTTAGTACAAACAACTTCGAACGACGCAGATTACATTACAAACACGGATTCATACCAACGGAAAACTCCAAGGCCTCACTCAGGAATTTTTCCCAGCTGGCAGTTACATATGACACGGTCGCACATCTAGTTTTACGCAGGTGGAATAAGAACATTTAAGTTTTAGAGCTCTAAAATAAAAAAAAAATGTTACCACACGTATAATAGGACCTTAAAAACAATGACATATCATTTGAAACAAGGAGAAATTTTAGCATATTCAACATTTCTGAACTGCCTAAATAAACTCAGCCACGAATAAACAGTTACTGCACGGCGCCTTTTCCTGGAAAGCACGTATTTAAGCATGTTTATGGCAAAATACCGGCTAGTTGGTGGGGTAGTTACGGGCGCATTCAAATCCCAAAAAACACACGCAAGTTATCGTTGGCACGTCCACAGCAGTTTGTATATATTGCATGAATGGGGTACCCGAACTCGCACGACAGCCAAAAAGTCCATACGTCTTAGGTACAGCTCAGTTATCGTGCAATACTGCAGACAGGTGCTCACCATTAATTTTCGTTGTATGAGGCTGATAACTGCCACACAATCTCACAGTGGGTAAACCTCCACGTAGTACTGTCTTGGCGGTATTAAAATCTAGCTCCAGCATATCGCATGTTCCACAATGGCCATGGAGATGGCCGGAAGAAGCGACTACTTTACATGTGTCTACCCACCACGTAGCTACCTCCAAACAGTAAAAGGTCGCCAACCAAAACCAACACTAGCCACAGTCCTGGGCCACCTTCACGCGTTGCGGCTGCTAGCAGACTCGTCCCTCTGTACTGCTCAAGCCCTCCTCTCTCTTCCTGGTCTCGTCTTACCGTCAGCAACAGCGCCCCTCGCGGTGTATCAAAGAGCTTCACGTTAAAACACCGCCGCCATCTTACCCAAAATATACCAAAGACGAGAGTCCTGATGTAAGTATATGATTAAGAGCTACTGTGTGTAACGGAACGCTTAGTAGTGTCTTTCAAAGTTGGTATTTTTTTGATTTCATTCTTTCTTTGAGTTTTTTCGAGAACTAGAGTTACATACACTAACTCTCATGTATCAGTGTCGTTGTCGTGAGGTTTAAATTAATGAAATACAATTGAAAACTTGGGATTGAACCCCTCTACCATACTCCACATCTACAAATCCTTAATCGGTCCCATCGTCTGTTATGCCAGTCCTGCCTGTATATCCACTCCCCCCAAATTCTATAAGTCCCTCCAGATCCTCGAGCACCATGCTCTCCACCTCGCCTTCTGTAAACACCTCCCGTCCCCCACGCAGATCCTCTATGACCTGATTCCTTCCCCCCATCTACTTCTTTTCCTCGAACATATCCACGTCGTCTGCACCTCCTGCTGCCTTGATCCCCCTCATTCCCTGGTTGCTTCTCGCCTCTCCAACCCCCGCCCTCTGCCGTGCCTTCACCGTTGTGTCCCCCCCTATCCTCCACCTCTACACCCTTCATCTCCTTTCCAAAGGTGGCTTCTGTCGACTCCCCCTCCCGGATGATGCCCTTTCTCCCTCCAGTTATCCGTCCTATCAACTCTGATCCTCACCTCCCCCTCCCTTAATTTGTCCTTTTCCTGGGATCCCCCCCGCCATCCCCCATCCCCCATTCCATCTTGATTTTTCCCCTCATACCCTCTCTCTGCCTCTCTTCTCTCCATTGAGTCCATTTGCATTCCCCTCCTCTGCCTTTCCCCACTCCCTCTCGTGTCTGCCCTGCCCCCCCCCTCCCCTATGAGTCCCCTCCCTCTTCGGCTCCTCACTCCCCCCACTTTTTTTCCTCTCCTTCCCCCCCTTTTTCCCCATCATCTGTCCAGGTCCCCCCCCCCCCCCCCATCTGCCCTTGTTTGTGGTGTGTCATCTTCGTGCCAACTTTTTAGTGCAGTGTTTTAAGTGAGTGTTAAGTGTTGTGCGTCTTTTCCGAAGTGTTGCGAACAGAAATCTTACTGTCGCTGGGTGTGATTTTTATACCTCTTTTTTTAATTGTCTGTCTACTTCCAGTGTATTTTATTAGCGTCGCCAACTCTTTGTTTTATGTTTTAACTTCCACAATTTTCCGCCATTTTACAATTTAAGTCACCGTTTTTATTGCCTGCTTTTATTGTTTATTATCTACTTCTTCTGTTTTAAAATTCTGTAGGCTGAAGAGCGGCGTACTAAGCTGCTGCCGGTCGGCCCCCTTAAATCAATAAAGGAAAAAAAAATTGAAAACTTAGCCGAGTGGTGCTTGAATTTTCGCAGCAGGCAGTATAAGGAGCGTCACTTACTGTAGCCACAATGCTGCGTTTGTGCAGAAAGATCACTATACAGTACTTACCTATGGTCAGACCTTGAGGTTCGTTCTTGTTCTGTTTCAGAAGTAATCAGCCTATTTTACCTACCACTGACTTTTATATCTCTGTTAATAATAAAATTTTCTTATCGCTCACCGGTTCCACTGTAATGATGATTTACGAAGTAAGGAAGCAACCTACTGCTTATAATTTACGCTGAGGTGACAAAAGCCATGGGACAGCGAATGCACATAATTATGCAGATGGCGGTAGTATAGCGTACACAAGGCATAAAAGCGGAGCTGTCATTTGCATTCCGGTGATTCATGTGAAAAGGTTTCTGACGTGGTTATAGCTGCACAAGGGGAATTAACAGACTTTGAGCGCGGAATGGAAGTTGGATATTGCATTTCGGTAATCGTTAGGAAACGCAATATCCCGAGGCTCACAGTGTGAAGAGTTTGCCGAGAATACCAAATTTAAGTTATTACCTCTCACTGAGGACAACGCAGTGGCCGACGGCCTTCAATTAACGACCGAGAGTAGCGGCGTTTGCTTGGAGTTGTTAGTGCTAATAGACAAGCAACATTGCGCGAAATGGCCGCAGAAATCAATGTGGGACATACGATGAACATATCTGTTAGGAGAGTGGGGTGAAATTTGGTGTTAATGGGCTATGGTAGCAGACGACCGTCCTCAATGCCTTTGCTGTTAAATACGACATCGCCTGCAGCGCCTCTCGTGGGCTCGTGACCGGTTGGACGCTAGACGACTGGAAAACCGTGGTCTGGCCATATGAGTTCCGGTTCCAGTTGGTATGAGGTGATAGTAGGTTTCGAGTGTGGCGCACACCCCACGGAGCAGTGGACCCAAGTTGTCAACAAGGCATAGAGCAAGCTGGTGGTGGCTCCATAATGGTGCGGGTTCTGTTAATATAATATGGACTGTCCTCTTGTCCAGCTGAACCGATCGTTGACTGAAAATGGCTACGTTCGGCTAATTGGAGACCATTTTCAGCCATTAATAGACTTCAAGTTCCCAAACAACGATGTCATGACAGCCAACCACAACTGTACACGCTTCCTTTGAAGAACAGTCTAGACAGTTCGAGCGAATGATTTCGCAAGCCAGATCGCTCGACATTAATCCCATCGAACATTAATGGGACTTAATCGTGCACAACATCCAGGGCCAACAATACTTTCCCAATTATCGACGGCAACAGAGGCAGCATGGCCCAATATTTCTGCAGCGAAGTTCCAACGGCTTGTTGAGTCCATGCCATGTAGAGTTGCTACACTACGGTGGACAAAAGGAGGTCCCACAGATTACCTCAGTGTGTATTGCAGAGTTGTTGTTGTTGTTGTTGTGGTCTTCAGTCCTGAGACTGGTTTGATGCAGCTCTCCTTGCTACTCTATCCTGTGCAAGCTTCTTCATCTCCCAGTACCTACTGCCATCTACATCCTTCTGAATCTGTTTAAATCTATACTCAAAGTTAACAAATTTCTCTTCTTCAGAAACGCTTTCCTTGCCATTGCCAGTCTACATTTTATATCCTCTCTACTTCGACCATCATCAGTTATTTTGCTCCCCAAATAGCAAAACTCCTTTACTACTTTAAGTGTCACATTTCCTAATTCCCTCACCATCATCCGACTTAATTCGACTACATTCCATTATCCTCGTTTTGCTTTTGTTGATGTTTATCTAGTACCCTCCTTTCAAGACACTATCCATTCCGTTCAACTGCTCTTGCAAGTCCTTTGCTGTCTCTGACAGAATTACAATGTCATAGGCGAACCTCAAAGTTTTTATTTCTTCTCCATGGATTTTAATGCCTACTCCGAACTTTTCTTTTGTTTCCTTTACTGCTTGCTCAATATACAGATTGAATAGCATCGGGGAGAGGCTACAACCCTGTCTCACTCCCTTCCCAACCACTGCTTCCCTTTCATGTCCCTCGACTATTATAACTGCCATCTGGTGTCTGTACAAAGTGTAAATAGCCTTTCGCTCCCTGTATTTGACCCCTGACACCTTCAGAATTTGAAAGAGAGCATTCCAGTCTACAAATGCAAGAAACGTAGGTTTGCCTTTCCTTAATCTTTCTTCTAACATAAGCCGTAGGGTCAGTATTGCCTCACGTGTTCCAATATTTCTACGGAATCCAAACTGATCTTCCCTGAGGTCGGCTTCTACCATTTTTTCCATTCGTTTGTAAAGAATTCTCGTTAGTATTTTGCAGCTGTGACTTATTAAACTGATAGTTCGGTAATTTTCACATCTGTCAACACCTGCTTTCTTTGGGATCTGAATTATTATATTCTTCTTGAAGTCTGAGGGTATTTCGCCTGTCTCATACATCTTGCTCACCAGATGGTAGAGTTTTGTCAGGACTGGCTCTCCCAACGCTGTCAGTAGTTCTAATGGAATGTTGTCTACTCCCGGGGCCTTGTTTCGACTTAGGTCTTTCAATGCTCTGTCAAACTCTTCACGCAGTATCATATCTCCCATTTCATCTTCATCTACATCCTCTTCCATTTCCAGAATATTGTCCTCAAGAACATCGCCCCTGTTACAGAGTTACAGCAAGTTAAAACATACAACCATAATCACTTACCAGGTACTTGATGTCAAAATTTTATGAAAACCTGATGCAAATATCTTTCTTGCCCTAGAGGTCTCTGCACCATCGCGGCGTAAGCCGTCGCGGCGGGCGCCTCCTGGCCCACGTTCAGTGTGAGGGCGCCACAGTGGAGCTCGTAGTCCCAGCGGCCAATAGCGGCGCCCCCGATCACGTACTTAAGCGCCTGCCTCTCGCTCAGCCAGTCAGTCTAATCTTTGCGTGCGTCTCTTGACATATCGCCTCGACAACAGACAGCGTGTTTACCGTTCTTTGTTTCCGTTACTAGTGGACGTCTTGTATTCGTTTGGTTGTCTCTGTCACGCCGTTGTTTCGTACGTGTTGTCGTCGTAAGGTCTCGCTGGATCGTCCGTCTTTGTTTCGTGTCCGTCCTTTCCGTTCGTTTGTTTGTTCGCGTGTCGCTCTCCGTTTGGTCCCGCCGCGCTTTCTCGGTCACCCCGCGACCGTTCTCCGTCATGAGAGCTGGAACGGCCTCTAGTGGGCGTTAGGGACCACGTTGTTTACAACTGTTGTATTTTGTAACAGAAGGTGCCATGGGACAGTGCTTGTTGCACGCAGTAGAATCGGCCACACCCCACTGACAGACGATAGCTGCGTTGGTCATATTCTATAGGCTTCAAGCTGCTGGTCTGTACTGACGCTCTGGATGACTACTGAGACTCGTCTCATGCTGCTGGCGTTGTCTGAAAGCTCTGACGCTGACGCGGCACCAGAGACGCGTGTCCTCGGCAAACCGTCGTAAACCCTGCCCGGGTCGGTGGATCCTTAGTTGGTGCTGTACGCATCAGCAGCAGACTGAGGTTTTGAGTTCTGTTCGGAACTCTTAACACACTTTTGTGAAAAACTTAAAGGCGAAAGTAACTTTCCCATGATGTGTCACTGGTAAGAAACGTTGCTAGGTGAAACTTCGACCACACGTACAAAGAACTTCTACAACAGAGCACAGAAGGTAACTGAGAGAACTATGAAATGAGATGAAAAGAAATGACACGTCTATTCAAAGACATTAATTACAGTGAAGTCATCGCAATTTACGATGTTCTCCTGGACTTTACGACAGTTGGACATGATTCTTAATAGGGCGTGTGATCAAGACAGACGACAATGCATGGTGTGCAAAGTCCCAGGCAAGCCATAAGGTTGACGAGTAGTTGTTGAGGTAGAACGTTCCATTCCTCCATTAGTGAGGTTGACAACCGTTGGATGGTCATTGGAGCATGTATAACACAACTCCGCAACAGATCCCACACGCGCTCGACGCGAGTTAAGTCATGCAGTCAGCAAGATCGGCTGTTGGTAAGCTCGACTCTCTTTCTCTCTTCCTCGTCATTTTGTGAGGTAATTTTAGGAGGGAGTAAAGTATTTGTTCGCTCCTCTACGAACGTGTGGTCTCGGAGTTTTAACAGTAAACTACACCTTGATGCACAGCGTCTACCACAGAAGTTGACAAAGCATCTCCGTGATGCTTTCGCTCATACTACATGAACCTGCGACGAAACATGCTACTCTTCTTTGTGTCTTCTCTATTTCATTATTTTCGTGTTTGGTAAGGGTCCCAGATCTACAAGTAACGTCGGTGGAACGATGGTTTTCTCGTCCGCAATATGTCAACTGCATTGAGTATTGTAAACTGCATCCTGGTGAACTATCCTTTTGGTGAACTATCCAACGAATTTCTTGCCTTAGGGTATGACTGAAGTTGCTTTTACGACGGAAGGCTTCTATCCGTTAAGAACGGGACGCTGTGTTTTATTTGCTACGTCTCCGAGAGCAAATTACAGAAACATTTAGCTGTTTAGAGGGAGAATAATCCTTCTCAACGCCTTATGCAAAAGGTAAGGATGAGTTTAGTACACTATATACACTTCCCTACACACTGAACGGTGGTTTGCGGAGTAAAGATGTAAATATATCACACTTTATACGAAAATACATTTCGTCTCTCTCTCTCTCGCCATGTCTCTTTTGTTCCTATTTTCTTTTTATTTTAGAAAGTAATTTTGCTCATTTCCACGATTGCTCTGTGAGATTATGATATCATGCAACCCCATTAGGAAAGGGCATTAGAGAAGTAGAAGACGCAGCGCTGAAGGAAACGGCAGTAACGCTCAACCAGAAGGTATATTCTTCCTCAACATATAATTTCACTCTCGAATAATTTGGAACAATTCTTTGTTTGAATGAAGAAGCTACGGGAGACGTACGCTATCTCACCAAAAGTATTCTCACACCCATAAGCGGACATACGGGGCACAATCAATCACTGTCGCTTTTGGTGGTTGGCCTTCCTTTGCGTGCAAATTTGTTTCGTCCTTTCACAATGAAGTCTCTTTCTTTCATCAGACCACGGTGTTCCAGTCCGTTTTCTAATTTCCCTCCGACCAACTTTCCATCAAATATCTTTTGTCTGAATGTTTTTCTGTCTGTAACGTCTGCCTGAGTTATACCGGCTACTTTAAGATCCACCTTAATCGCAGCGACCCATTTAATTGGCTCAGTTTTGGTCTTACTTTTGTTTTCGTAGAATTCTTCTATTTGTTTTTTTCAACTTAGTGGGTGCCATTCTTTTAATGTGCCCATAAAATTTAAGTCTTCGTTTTCTCATATCACCATGTATTGTGTGTATTCTTCTCCATCAGTAATTTATGGCCTAATATTTTTCTAACAGTCTTTCTTTCTTTCCTTTGAATTTCTTCAATATCCCACTTTCTGTTTAAAATTTAAGTTTCTTCTCCATCAAGACATTCAGGTTTGGTTACAGTGCACTAATGGCTAAGTTTACTGAATTTAGAAAGTGAGTTTTTATCATAAATATTTTGTGTTAACCTGAATGCAACTTTTTCCAGACCGTTTTCTTCCATGATTTCCCCTATTTAAACTGAGAAACCCTTTTCATTTTTTCATATTTCGCGTTCAGAAACTTTGGTGCTTGTTTGTTGCATGTCATATATTCCGTTTCTATTTATTTATTTACACATGTTCCGTAGGACCAAACAGAGGAGCAAATCTCCAAGGTCATGGAACGTGTCAGTACATGAAATTATAACATAAAAGTAATAACAGATAAAAATAAATATTTATGAACCCGAAAAAAGTCATTCCCTAAGTTTAAGAAAACGCAATCAACAGTACAACAAGAATCAGCTTAATTTTTAAAAGAACTCCTCGACAGAATAGAAGGAGGAAACTCGTCAGTTTCGATTTGAAAGCGCGTGGATTACTGCTAAGATTTTCGAATTGGAGTGGTAGCTTATCGAAAATGGATGCAGCAGTATACTGCACACCTTTCTGCACAAGAGTTAAGGAAGTCCGATCCAAATGCAGGTTTGATTTCTGCCGAGTATTAACTGAGTGAAAGCTGCTTATTCTTGGGAAAAAGCTAATATTGTTAACAAGAAATGACATATTGAAGGCCAATGTCAAAATACCCAGACTCGTGAACAAGGGTTGACAAGAGGTTCATGAAATTACACCACTTATTGCCCAAACTGTCTGTTTCTGAGGCAAAAATTTCCTTTTAGAATAGGAAGAATTACACCAAAATATAATACCATACGACACAATCGAATGAAAATAAGCAAAGTAGATTAATTTTCGTGTCGAACGACCACTCACTTCAGATGCCGTTCGAATAGTAAAGATCCTGAACGTGGGCTTTCCACGACAGCTTACTATCTATCTGAACACCTAGGAATTTGAACTGTTCATTTCACTAATCATATGACCATTCTGTGAAATTAAAACGTCAGGTTTTGTCGAATTGCGTGTTAGAAACTATAGAAACTGAGTATTACTGTGAGTTAGCTTTAGTTTATTTTCTGCAAGCCATGAAGTTAGGTCATGAACTGCACTATTTGAAACTGAGCCAGTGTTGCACACAACATCCTTTACTACCAAGCTAGTGTCATCAGCAAACAGAAATATTTTAGAGTTATTCGTAAAACTAGAGGGAATATCATTTATAAAAATGAGGAACAGGAGTGGCCCCAGCACTGATCCCTGGGGCACCCCCCACTTGACTGTACCCCACTCAGACCCCACATCACAGCCATTCTCAGCATTGTGAATAATGACCTTTTGCTGTCTGTTGCTAAAGTAAGAGGTGAACAAATTGTGAGCTACTCCCCGTATTCTATAATGGTCCAACTTCTGGAGCAATATTTTGTGATCATCACCATCAAATGCCTTAGCTAAATCAAAAAATATGCCTAGCGTTCGAAACCTTTTGTTTAACCCATCCAATACCTCACAGAGAAAAGGGAATATAGCATTATACGGTTAAACGACTTCTAAAACCGAACTGTACATTTGATAACAAATCGTGTGATATGAAATGATCAATTATCCTTACATACACAGCCTTTTCAATAACTTTAGTAAACACTGATGCCATAGAAATAGGTCTACAATTATCTACATTATCCCTTTCTCCCTTTTTATAAAGCGGCTTTACTACTGAGTACCTTAACCGCTCAGGAAACTGACCATTCCATTTCGAATGATATTTGTAGTCGTGCTTTTTCCGCAACTTTAAGAATTTCAGTTTCTTTATGAGCTGTGATAATATCCTTATTTAAAATTGCCAGATCATCTGCAAGGGGAGGCAATAAGTGGACATTAATATAGAGTGTGCCACATTTGGCTTTATGAATGCTTAAACTCTCCTGGGAAAAGTTTCAACGATGTGTCTAAAGGTCTGTGGAGAAATGGCAGCCCATTCTTCCTCAAAAGCCGAGACAGGAGACGTAGTGATGTTGAACGCTAGGTTCTGGAGGGAAGTCGACGTTCTAACCGAACACCAATGGTGTTCCAATGGTGCAGGCTGGAAATCTGGGCAGGCCAATCCATTTCAGCAATGTTATCGTCTGCAAACGACTGTCTCGCTGATGCTGGTTGCCAGGGTGAATTGTCGTTCAGCTGCAACCATCGTCTCCAAACCGTTCCTCTACTATACGCAGTCCACAGCGCTGTAATTTGTGTTCATATCCTTCCGCATTAAGCTTTTTCTTAAACACAATCAGGGGGCCACACCCAAACAACGAAAGACATCTCTATACCGCAACGTCACCTCCTCTGTACTTCAATGTAGGCCGAGCTGAGTGGCCGCGTGGTTAGAGGCGCCATGTCACGGATTGCGCGGCTCCTCCCGCCGGAGGTTCGAGTCCTCCCTCGGGCACGGGTGTGTGTGTTGTTCTTAGCATAAGTTAGTTTGAGTAGTGTGTAAGTCTCGGGACTGATGAGCTCAGCAGTGTGCCTTAGGAATTCACACACATTTGAACATTTGAGCACTACACATGGCGGCAGGTCACGTTCTCCAGGCAGTCACCAGACCCACACCCTTCCATCGGATTGTCACAAGGTAAAGCGTGATTCACCACTCCAAATCACTCGCTTACAGTCATCCACTGTCCGTTGGCGTCGCTGTTTACACCACCTCAAGCGTCGTTTGGCATTGGCTACCAAAATGTAGGTTCGATGAACCCTCTGCCAGGCACTTAAATGTGATTTGAAGAGTATCCATGTAGCTGTAGATGTAGATGTGTGGGTTATGAGGATCTGCTAGCCCACTGTACCACATTCTTTTTAGCTCCCTACGCACAGTCGCTAGCCAGACTGATAACAGCTCTTCGAAACTAGTTAAGCCCTCTCACTGATTTCATGCGATTCTATACAACCGCCTTCCGCAATGTTCGGCGGTCCCTTGTCTTGTTTTGGCTGTGGTTGCTCCTTCGCGTTTCCATTTCATAATCACATCACCAACAGTCAACCTGGGCAGCTTTAGAAGGGTTGAAATGTCCCTGGTGGATCTATTAGTCTGGTGACATCCAATGACTAGTCCACGTCCGAAATTATAAGTGGCGTTCAAAAATAAATGAGCCAGAGGCATAATTACAGAAACCAGTACCTATACTTTAGAAGTATTGACCCTGGCTATTGACATAAGGCGGTGTATGGCTGTCTCATAAGATTCCCGGGGCTGTGTTGTTAATCAGTACAGCTTGACATGCTCGTCCGATGTGAATCGTTTGCGCCTCAGAGCTGATGTTCTTCTTTGACCAAGATGGCCCCCTTCTGATTAAATTCCTGCAGCACGGTACAACAGTGAATGCCCAGCATTACTCGCAAACGTTGACCACTCTTCGCCAAGCGATCAAATCAAGACGGCAAGGCAATCTCACCCATGGGCTCATTCTGCTCCACGACAATGCAAAGGCTCATATGGCTAACACAGTCGCGGCACTCCTGCAGAAGTTCAAATGGGAGGTTATCGGTCACCTGCATACAGTTCGGACCTTTCTCCCTGTGACTACGCCATTTTTGGTCCCCTTAAAAAGGCTCTGAGTGGCAAACGATTCATCTCTGATGACGACGTCCAGCTGTACGTGCGGAACTGCTCAACATCGCAGCCCCGGGAATTTTATGAAAA
Organism: Schistocerca nitens; assembly: GCF_023898315.1. NCBI lineage: Eukaryota > Metazoa > Arthropoda > Insecta > Orthoptera > Acrididae > Schistocerca > Schistocerca nitens. The sequence goes on from NC_064617.1 coordinate 391,308,392, forward strand.
AAATGGTCCAAATGGCTCTGAGCACTATGCGACTTAACTTCTGAGGTCATCAGTCGCCTAGAACTTAGAACTAATTAAACCTAACTAACCTAAGGACATCACACACATCCATGCCCCAGGCAGGATTCGAACCTGCGACCGTAGCGGTCGCTCGGTTCCAGACTGTAGCGCCTAGAACCGCACGGCCACTCCGGCCGGCGGGAATTTTATGAGACAGCCGTTCACCGCCTTGTGTCACAATGGGACATGTGTCTCAACAGCCAGGGTCAATAGTTCTGACATACAGCTACTGGTTTCTGTAAGTATGCCTCCGGCTTGTTTCTTTTTGAACGCTTCTTATATTAAGCTCTGACCGAACCATTCTGCTATTACCGCTTCCCTACACGACCCTGCCCGCGTTCCTTTGTACTGGCTAGTCCTCCTTTCGTGATATCTAGTGATCAATTCCGCATTACATGTGGATGTTCAAATGCTTTTGATCGGTGTACACTCGACAGTTTGTCATAAAGTTTTTATTGCCACCTCAAAAAATAAAACTACATAGTTCTTTTTATTTGCTTCATATACTTTTTGTAACAGAGTGACAGGAGAGAGGAAGGACTGGTTGATTAAGTTGGTTATTCTTAACTACTTTTATTAAAACAAAAATTAGAACAAAACTTAATCACCCCGAGGTACACAATTAAAAGAAACACAACAATGGCGATTGTGGGTCCACCTTGGTGCAAAATGGTTTTGCTTCATTTCTTTTCTTCCGAATATAGTTTCAGCGACAATATCGCCATCATCAGTGATTTTTTTCTTTCTTCTAAAACATGCAAAACTGTCATCATTATAATAGTTTCAAAACATTATTACATGTGTACTGCCATTGTCCAAATATTGTATTCTGTGAATATCTTTACAATACCTTATTTATTTTAAGTCACAACATGATTTCTATGTCGGTTTGCATTCATTTCTGGCATATTTTCTGTATTTTGTTGCCGTCACTTCAGCATGCAGCGTATCATCTGCAACTGTATGAGCTGTTGTTACTAACAAATATGAAAAACTAAACTTATATACATCTGCGTTATACTGTTGGGAATTGTGGTATGTTGCGGAGACAATTTTGATGTGCCCTAGGTTTTTACGTAATTTCTCATGTACTCACCTTCAGTTGTCCACTCGCAATTCCTTTTAAACGCAAAAAACGTAACATTTGCACCTTGGTCGTAATTCAAAACATTACGCCAGCTTTCTCTTAGCAAGAAACACATCCTAAACAGATAGGCGCAGCGCACACTTTACCAAATAAATTTTAAAATTTGAACTTAATAGTTAGGCCTACTCGTCACTTTACCAGAAACTTCTGAAAGTCGAGAGCTCTATCCTCTTATCTCGTGTTTTCTACTGAAAATCTCGTGCTTGTACTCTTGTTAACTTTACTATTACAGAGATCGTCTAAACTTTATTTTTTTATTGGTCCTGTGCGCAACAAATAACTTACTTGGTGTTTCTGTTGCCACTGCTTGATCTGCTGCATTCCATTAGTTAACAAAAACATAAAAAAACCTATTATTCATGCTGAGTTCAATGCATGTTCTGTATGGTGGCTCCTGCTGTTGCTGCGGCTGCTGCTGCTTGCTAACAACTACATATAATTCAAGAGAAAGGGTTTGGTCAAATCTAAACTCGATAAATGATAACCCAAACAAGTAATTCCTGTTTTTCAAAAACTATATTCTGAAAGCGATTCTTTCTCATTCAATTAACAAAACGCTAGAAGCTCTTTGAACAATCGCTTCGTATGTAAATCTGCCTCCAGTGGCATTAAAGCAATATTACAAATTAATCAAACTCTTGAGACAGACTGAAATACTTCTCAATGAAATACATAGTGAAACAATTCCCTGACAATTACAAAAGAAATTAATGACAAAAATCAATACTTAATCAATTCGCCTAACAATGGTTTCCTTTAAGAATTCAACTCCTATCATTATCAAAATTACGGTCTGCTGCTACGCACATACACAAACCTTTTTCTTTAAATTAATAAGTGCGCTGCAAATTATAAAAAATATCAACTAAATACCAAATCCTGTGTCGCTGCTGGCGGACACGGCAGTACGGCAGCTCGGCGACGACCCCTCGCCCAACACACGTGCGCACCACAGCAGGCGGGCTCCTACACTGGCTTCCAAACTGCCACTAATTAACCAGTGCGCTGCGAAGCGCGACAACAATATCTTAGATTCCAGAGCTTGTGTAAGCGCGCTCAAGCCAACCTTTAAATCCTAAGAGAGTATTGGCAACTCTCCCTTTAAAACTTTAATTTGATCGAGACACAACAGTCATTATAACAAGAACAACAATTTGAATTCAGTGATTAGGAGCGTTTGCCACTTAACCAAAAAAATTTGAAACTGAATTTAATAACTTAACGAATCAGGCGCACCAAGCACAAAAAGACAAGGAGTTTAATATCTAGCTCCGATAATATGAATCTTCACAGGCTGAATTTTTATTTATACAGGCGCAAAAATCGAGCTTTCCTTTAAAAGCTGTTTGGAAGAAAAATTGTAGTCTTTTTTTCAGGTTCGTTCTGCGTTACTGACAGTTTTCCTAGGAAGCTGACATGCCGCGCAGTGGAACCCTGCCGCACTCGGTGACTTCCAAGTGTTAGGAAGGAACCAACAATGACAAGAGTTGGGGAACGTTTCCCAGCAAACGAAAGGCGTTTATTACGCACTGCTCCAACCTCGGATTCCTTCGCAGCCGTGGTTCATGAGAACACATTTGGACCGATCCACGATTTCTACTATCATACAACTTCGCTTCAATCACCCCTCTTTTCCTCAACATCTACATGAGATTAATGTTTACGCTTAGCAGGCACGTGAGTATGGTCCTGAGTCGTAAGCTGATGTCAACCGCATCATGTTTTTGTGTCCCAAATTAGACTGCGAACTGTTGGACGACTGAAGACACTGCTGCGTATGGGATACCACATTCCTCAATAGGCTACTTGTCTTTCATTTGCCAAAGAGATTAGCCTTTATAAAGTGTTAAGTTCCTTACAAGTATTGGGCACAACCTGTAGGTTTTAATGGTGTACATGTTCTGTTTTTCTGTCTTGTTTCTGAAGATATTTCAGGAATAGTGTGAACTGTAACTTAACACAATTTTAACTACCTCTTATCTAATTGTTGCAAAAATATAGTGGACACAGCTTTGACGCTAAGAGCTTTCTCTAACTGTAAATATGCATTTCTGTATTCTTTTATTCAGTTCTATGTACATTGTAGCTATGTGTTATAGATGGCTAAGTCGAGTTGCTACTTGGAAGGCCAAATAAATAAAAAACAACGTTAGGATAGACGAAGCCATTGCTCTCTGTTAGCAGTGATCACGGATGGCCGCGTATGCAATGTTGACCATTTTATTCGATGCCAAGCAATGTTTTATTTCCACGGCTTGCATATTCTCCTTTTAACCTGCCCATCAGTCAGGCAAGCTGCCGCACATCAGCAGAACGTGTAGGCTGCTTTACTCCCATCCAAGCCAAGCTGTGCCTAACCTAAGCAGGCTGAAGGAACCTTGCTTGCCTACCAGTCTTCCCGCTGTGCTACGCTACGTAGCAGTTCATTCAGCACGCTTTCGTTGTAGAGTTGTGTGTATGGTTCTGAAGTTGATGAAAAGATATTTGTCCGAATATCACAACACGAGGCTCAATGAAATACATGTTCACTTTGGGTGAGTGTAAGCCAGAAAGCGGCGGATTTTCTTCTACCTTTTCGATATAAACGGTTTTCTCTGCAGTTTCACCCTCTATCGACTAGTACTGGCTATTGTCAATTGGAAACATAATCAGGTCACCTCTAATACATGTTTTCTGTGGTAAGCAGAACCATCTCTGAAAGCCGAGATCCTTTGGAGCTAACAACCTGAATATGTCTATTATGCTGCAACGCCTACTCCCAAGTAACGTTTTGCAAGTCTAGTTTCCTGTAACCTTAGAGTGTTTCAGCTAAATACAGAATGACTCCAGTTATATCAATTTTAATTACTCTTTCCAGGATGTGTATTGCGAATTCCCTGAATTCGTTCTATGTTGCCCATGTAGCTCAGTCTAAATTCCCCAAATGCATTTTAGAAAACACGAAACTTGTTGTCTGTTAATGTAAAAAGTATGTCTCAGGTAAGAAGCTTTCTTTCATACTTAGCTATCTTTGCATTACGTTGCATACCACCAGAATGTGGTTTTTAATATCCACTGAGCCATTTTTTCCTATTTTAATCGCCGGCCGCGGTGGTCTCGCGGTTCTAGGCGCGCAGTCCGGAACCGTGCGACTGCTACGGTCGCAGGTTCGAATCCTGCCTCGGGCATGGATGTGTGTGGTGTCCTTAGGTTAGTTAGGTTTAAGTAGTTCTAAGTTCTAGGGGACTTATGACCACAGCAGTTGAGTCCCATAGTGCTCAGAGCCATTTGAACCATTTTTTCTATTTTAATCAATGTTTGCCTTTAGAAAACCTGTATACTGCTAAATGGTCTCCAATCCTTAGTACTCATTTCCACACACTTTTCAGCCATTAAATTTTTGCCATCTTTCAAAATATTTATTGAATGACGAAACTACTGATGAAATTTGCAAACATGTCGTGACATACTCGTGGTTCCCAAATGAGAGTTTAGTGATTTTTTGCACAGTTTCCATTGCGAGACAACTATCGATTTATTTGAAGCTGCCTCGCAAATACACGACAGCTTTTACCCTCCTGGACTTGGGCTCTGTTTCGTAACTGGTATATATTCAACAACTCTTAATTTCTCCTCAATCTTCCTTAAGTTCGTTCGTTTTGCTGCTCGCACCATTACGATAAATGAGCTGCAGATACCTGGCTAGTCACATTGATAGTGCAACGTATTTTCAGGTGTCTCAGGCTGAACAGGTCCCGTGAAGGTTGCCAGGCTTACGGAGACCCAAAGTGGCCTGCCTTAACCAGTGGACTTTAGTACACAGGTACTCTTGGGTTTCCGTTGCAGCAGGTTCAGATGTTTCAGTGGTTGCAGCGGAGGGGGGGGGGGGGGGGCAATCAGGCTATATGAAGAATTTGTGCACATCTGTCCGTCTCCGAATGCCTCGCGACTCCACAGTCCGGGGTCATCACGCACCCTGTAGAGCCGAGGCAACGACAGCCGAGAAATGCAAGTTCGCGCAGCTGCAGCCGTGGAACGGGCCGTGTCTATCACGGTACACATTCCATGCTACACACTGAAAACACCGCGCCACAGTACCGTAGCGTGTCGCTAGAAGGGGAAAAGCAAAATGGCGATGTCCATTGGCGAGGTGAGTGTCATACTGCAGTTCGTTCCCTGTCAATGAAGGGTAACCGTTGTGAAACAGACCGCTCTTGTTTTGTGTAAGTGTACTGAAATAATTCACCATCATAATGACACGTTGGTTAGGTGGCGCAGACGATACCAGTGCGGTCAAATAAATTTGAACGACGAAGAGTGAAGTGGCATATCGTGTTGCTGTGAAGAATCGGTAATTGCTGCTTAAGTGGAGGTCCTGCTGCGTGAAGCGTCTCACAGCCCAGGCGATGATCTGAAAAGAGAAAAATTGTCAAAGGTCAGTTCCCAACGTCTTGCACGACAGTCTGAAGGTGGCAAAGTTCACGGCTCGCTGAATTCCGCGACTTGTCACACCCACTGAAAAACACCCCGAACCGAGGCAGCAGGGGAAATGTTGCCACTGTGTCCGGCCAACGCAGATGGCTTCTTAACGTGTTATGGACGAGTGCTGGCCGCCGCACCGAGACTCCGAGACGAAGCAGTAAAGCAGTGAGTTGAAAACAAAAGAGTGCAAGTGCGCTTCGGTCACGCAACAAAATTATTTTTAAAAGATCATTACTTCTTTTTCTTGAACCGTTTCCCGCATTGTCGCAGGGTCAACTATCCTAAGATCGCATTTGGCAAGGTTAGTTTAAGGGTTGGCTGGATGCCCTCACTCCCCCCGGACGGAATATGTGTACCCCCAACTGTCTGTCTATAGTGTTATTCATGTGAAAAGGAGCGAAAGTCCTCTAAATGTTTGCGAGTCGTGGAAATGAGGCCGGACTTTGGTAGCAGACAGGTATTCACCTGTTGGGATGTGGAAAGCCGCCTAAAAACTAAATCCAGGCTGGCCGGCACACCGACCCTTGTCGTTAATCCGGCAGGCGGATTTGATTCGCGGCCAGCGTACCTCCCCGTCCCGGAAGCGGGACTTTAACACGCAAGACTATCCGGGAGGATCAGAAGATCATTACTATTATCACTATTTCATAAGATTGTAATAAGGAGTACATAAATGGCCAGTAATAATTTTTAATACTACCGTTAAGACGTGGCACAGTGTGATGGACGTTAGAGCTTGGGAAACGAATGAATGAACATCATCTTCATCACATAGTTCATAGTATACCATGCATGTATTATAGTGAAATTAAATATACGTCACATACGTTTAAATATCTCATGCAAATGCCCTATCTCAATAGTAAATATTGCCACAGGGGAGAAATTGCTTCATTATTCAGTCAGCAACAGGGAAAGGAACTAATTGCCATAGTGAGCGAGCAGTATTATTTTTATTATTAGACTTTTATGAGTGACAGTGGCCATATACAAAGTATTGGCAGCCTGAAGTCTTCAGATTTCTGCGAGTCCAGCCATCACGTGATTTACGTATTAAGTATAGTGCACACGTTTTAAGCTGATTGATTTAAAATGGGGGGAGGGGGGTGGTGCAGATTTAGGGCGAAGCAAGTGTGGCCAGGGAGATGAGCGGTGAAGAGGAGGAATGTTCTGTAATAAATGTACTAATCGTCTCACTGACTCATTAGTTTGTAGTTTCATTAAACATCTACAAAAACAAAATATAATTTGTCGTTTGTAATTTTAAAAATAATAGTGTTCAAGGAAAATTCTTTTTCATTCTAAAGTTTACTTGGGCGCTAGTGTTGATGATGGTCGGAGGTTGCACTCAGAAAGATTGGAAACCACTGGGGTAAAGGAAGCTGTGGTAACACATGGATTCACATTCTCCGAAAAAGGCGAAGACCCAGCATCATCGGACAAGAAAATGCTCACTGATTTTCAGGATTGCGTGATGTGGTGTCAACAGATTATTCTCGTAGGGGATTAACCGTGACAAGAGCACACTAAAAGGAATGTCTTGAGTAAGCTACAGGTGGGTGTAAAGACGTAGCGTCATGGGGAGCTGGTCAAGCTATTATTTTCCCTGCACAATGACACACCTACTCATTTTGCACATGACAGTCACACATGCTGCTCCGTTGTACTATCAAATTTTGCCTCAGCCCCCTTCTATTTTGCTGACATAGTACCTCTTTCCTCGGATGAAGATGCCATAGCGTGGCAGGCAGTTCCCAAATGACTAAGAAGTGATTGTCGTTGGGAAAAGTATCCTGCACACCCCGAAATAATGACTTCCACAATCAAGGTGTCTACAAAGACATTCATCGATGGCGAAAATTTGTCGCATTGAAGAGTGAATGTGCAGAGATGGACTACCACCGATTTTATGACACAGATTGATTATTTTGTGGTTGCTATTGAATCCATATGAATATCCTTCGGTTTGATATTTTTCGAACCTCTTAGAACAGCAGTTAGGGCAGTAGTTCCAACCTTTTGGAGACCATTACCCCCTAAACATAATCGGATATTGGCTGGTATCTCTGGCCCCATGACTCCATTTACTAAACTCTAGAACGAAAAAGACATTTCTTTTAACAGTTTTAGTTTTAAAATGATGAAAGATTAATTTTTATTCAGCTTTGCAGGTATTTTTATTACACCACGATCAAATGATTCAGTGAGATACCTGACACTGATTGTCTCTAACAACCATCTCTTACTGAAAGATAAAGCAATTCACAGCGCATCTTTAGTGCTACCACAGAAAGGAAAGCTGTCTACATTGAACCTAAGCAATTGCTACAAAACATACTTCCTCTTCACCACTCCTCTCCCCAGTCACACTTGTTTGTATATCACATTATTAGCGAGCTTCTTAGTTATGAACTGGCGGAAATTGGAGGACTTCAGACTGCCAATCTTTCCTGCCTGACCGCTGCCAAATATAATAATAATAATAACAATAATAATTCAGAAAAGGAAAATAAATTCAGCAGTCTGTTGAAATTCAATGATGATAATAATTCATCGATGGCGAAAATTTGTCGCATTGAAGAGTGAATGTGCAGAGATGGAGTACCACAAAGTTTTCTGACACAGATTGATTGATTATTTTGCGGTTGTTAGTGAATCTGTGTGAATATCCTTCTGATTGGTATTTTTCAGACTTCTTAGAACAGCGGTTAGCGCAGTGATTGCCAACCTTTCCGAGTTACGGTTGTGCTGCCAATTAGTTTAGTAATGGTTTTGACTTAGTACATATGTACTGTTTGTGTTTTCCTTTTCTTTTTCCTTTATAAGTGTATAGCTATGGTGTTCTTTTAATCATTGACAAAGATCTTCTTAGGCACTAGTGGGTTTTATTGTTGTTCTGAAGAAGGTGTAGGTATCTACGCCGAAACCTGGGTGAACACTAGGTGCTTTTTCGCAATCGAGGCGGGTTTTTAGTTTTTTAATATATTAACCAACGATTGCTGACGCGCTGCGATGTTGAAGGTTCTTAAATTAGTTCATTTACCTATTACGAGGAGAATAACGAAGCAATTTCTGGTCCATTGCGGGAACTTCTTGCAACTCGACGAAGGTATTTTCACGACATATACGAGGGCAGTTCAATAAGTAATGCAACACATTTTTTTTCTCGGCCAATTTTGGTTGAAAAAACCGGAAATTTCTTGTGAAATATTTTCAAAGATTCCCGCTTCGTCTCGTATAGTTTCATTGACTTCCGACAGGTGGCAGCGCTGTACGGAGCTGTTAAAATGGCGTCTGTAACGGATGTGCGTTGCAAACAACGGGCAGTGATCGAGTTTCTTTTGGCGGAAAACCAGGGCATCTCAGATATTCATAGGCGCTTGCAGAATGACTACGGTGATCAGGCAGTGGACAAAAGCACGGTGAGTCGTTGGGGAAAGCGTGTGTCATCATCGCCGCAAGGTCAAGCAAGACTGTCTGATCTCCCGCGTGCGTTCCGGCCGTGTACAGCTGTGACTCCTGCAATGGCGGAGCGTGCGAACACACTCGTTCGAGATGATCGACGGATCACCATCAAACAACTCAGTGCACAACTTGACATCTCTGTTGGTAGTGCTGTCACAATTATTCACCAGTTGGGATATTCAAAGGTTTGTTCCCGCTGGGTCCCTCGTTGTCTAACCGAACACCATAAAGAGCAAAGGAGAACCATCTGTGCGGAATTGCTTGCTCGTCATGTGGCTGAGGGTGACAATTTCTTGTCGAAGATTGTTACAGGCGATGAAACATGGGTTCATCACTTCGAACCTGAAACAAAACGGCAATCAATGGAGTGGCGCCACACCCACTCCCCTACCAAGAAAAAGTTTAAAGCCATACCCTCAGCCGGTAAAGTCATGGTTAGTCTTCTGGGACGCTGAAGGGGTTATTCTGTTCGATGTCCTTCCTCATGGTCAAACGATCAACTCTGAAGTGTATTGTGCTACTCTTCAGAAATTGAAGAAACGACTTCAGCGTGTTCGTAGGCACAAAAATCTGAACGAACTTCTTCTTCTTGACAACGCAAGACCTCACACAAGTCTTCGCACACGAGAGGAGCTCACAAAACTTCAGTGGACTGTTCTTCCTCATGCACCCTACAGCCCCGATCTCGCACCGTCGGATTTACATATGTTTGGCCCAATGAAGGACGCAATCCGTGGGAGGCACTACGCGGATGATGAAGAAGTTCTTGATGCAGTACGACGTTGGCTCCGACATCGACCAGTGGAATGGTACCGTGCAGACATGCAGGCCCTCATTTCAAGGTGGCGTAAGGCCGTAGCATTGAATGGAGATTACGTTGAAAAATAGTGTTGTGTAGCTAAAAGATTGGGGAATAACATGGTGTATTTCAATGCTGAATAAAACAACCCCTGTTTCAGAAAAAAAATGTGTTGCATTACTTATTGAACTGCCCTCGTATAAGTATCTGTAATGTATATCTTTCAAGTTTACTGTCATAGATGCATGGTACAAAATAGAAATAATGTATGTCGTGGGTCGACTATGCGAGGAAGATGTTCATGCATTTGTTTCAGAAGCTGTGAACTCCATTACGCTGTATTACGTGTTAATGCTAGAAATTAAAAAAAAATATACTGGTAACTTATGTAATTTTTATTACAATCTGAAGAAATAGTGATAATAGTATTGACATTTTAAAAATAATTTAGTTTCCTGATGGAAAGAAAATCGAACACTCTTTTTCCACCCTTCCGAAAATTTCATTTTACCCGTCAGGGATAATAACTCCGGGGCTGGAAACCACTGAGTTAAGGGACGGAATGTACACTTGAAAAACAAGGAAAAGTGGGTTGACCGCAATAGATGTTTTGGAAGTACTGTTAGTTGGACTGTCTAGTATTCGTCTTCACGACAGTGGAAAACAAAAAGAAATTTACGGCTAATGAGAGCAACAGACGGTTTCCGATTGTTGAAATGCCGTGAAATCTGGAGCCACACCTACACCTCAAAATTGGCGTTGCAGTTTGGGGATACCCATCTCACTTTGCCTGGGAGCTGTGAATAATTCCACAGGATGCCAGCTGTCCGTAATGACACGACTGTCGGCGGGGTGTTAAATATCCGAAGCATGCCCGTCTCTACCCGCAGCGCCGCGACTGCAGAGAAGAATTGCGACATCAAGCAGAAGACGGACCGCAGTTCCCGCCACTCCACAACAGACACACACACACACACACACAGAGGGCGCGACCCCTGCGTGGCGAGAGGCCGCCTGTGCTGGTGTTTCTGTTTTTCCTTAATGACCCGGAGCGGCACAGCGCCGAGCGGCGGAAAGTTTGCGGCAGAAGGGGGAGGGAAAGGGGGGGAGGGGGGGGGGCAAATTGGCGCGGGCGGGCGGCCATTATCGCGTCGAGTGTTGCGCAAACAGCGCCGGGCCCACCCGCCTTTAATTCGTCATTTGCCACCCGAAGGGCGTCGCGGCAGGAACTCTCACACCGTTTAGCAAACTTATAATGACTGCGCTCGTCCGCGCCATCTTTCCTTCTTTTTCTTTTCCTTTTTCTTTTTTTTTTTTACGTCCTCATGAATTCGTGCGAAAGAGATACAGTCGTTTTCCTGTATATTTCTTGGCTCCATTCTCACTTTCGTCCGGCGCATTCGCAGAGCTCGAAAGTTACCTGAAGGACTGTGCCATCGCACCGGAGCGTTATCGCAAACACTTCTGACGTCATTCTCGTTCCAACTGTGATATCTCACTACCACCAGTACCTTCTTGTTTCCCTCAGTTATCATCACACACTTTAGTGAAATATGTTTTACTTATACGTGCTGTTCCGAAACTTCGCGTGCAGATAAATGCAGGAGGTTCAAATGGCTCTGAGCGCTATGGGACTTTAACATCTGAGGTCATCAGTCTCCTAGAACTTACAAGGGAACCTCCCCATCGCACCCCCCTCAGATTTAGTTATAAGTTGGCACAGTTCATAGGCCTTGAAAAACTGAACACAGATCAATCGAGAAAACAGGAAGAAGTTGTGTGGAACTATGAAAAAATAAGCAAAATATACGAACTGAGTAGTCCATGTGGAAGATAGACAATATTAAGGATAATATGACCTTCGGAACACCGTGGTCCCGTGGTTAGCGTGAGCAGCTGTGGAATGAGAGGCCCTTGGTTCAAGCCTTCCCTCGCACGAAAATTTTAACTTTTTATTTTCAGTTTATGTGACAAACACTTATGTTTTCATCACTTTTTAGGAGTGATTATCACATCCACAAGAAAACCTAAATCGGGCAAGGTAGAAGAATCTTTTTACCCATTCGCCAAGTGTAGAAGTTAGGTGGGTCGACAACATATTCCTGTCATGTGACGCACATGCCGTCACCAGTGTCGTATAGAAAATATCAGACGTGTTTTCCTGTGGAGGAATCGGTTGACCTATGACCTTGCGATCAAATGTTTTCGGTTCCCATTGGAGAGGCACGTCCTTTCGTCGACTAATCGCACGGTTTTGCAGTGCGATCGCAAAGCACAGACACTAAACTTATTACAGTGAACAGAGACGTCAATGATCGAACGGACAGATCATAACTTTGTGAAAATAAAGGAAGTATACTTTTCACCCGAGTGAAGACTTGAACCAAGGACCTCTCATTCCACAGCTGCTCACGCTAACCACGGGACCACGGTGCTCCTGAGCTCACATTATCCTTGATGTTGCCTATCTTGCACATGGACTACTCAGTTCGTATATTTTGCTTCTTCCTGTTTTCTCGATTGATCTGTGCTTAGTTTTTCAAGGCCTATGAACTGTGCCAACTTATAACTAAATCTGAGGGGGGGTTCGATGGGGAGGTTCCCTTGTTAGAACTACTTAAACCTAACTAACTTAAGGACAGCACACACATCCATGCCCAGGCAGGATTCGGACCTGCGACCGTACCGGTCGCGCGGTTCCAGACTGAAGCGCCTAGAACCGCTCGGTCACAACGGCCGGCTAAATGCAGGAGGTATAGAGCATCAAAACAAATATACATTGAGGTGACAAAAGTCATGCGATAGAGATATGCACATATTCAGATGATGGTAGTATCGCGTACACAAGGTATAAAAGGGCAGTTCAAAATGTTCAAATGTGTGTGAAATCTTATGGGACTTAACTGCTAAGGTCACCAGTCCCTAAGCTTACACACTACTTAACCTAAATTATCCTAAGGACAAAGACACACACCCATGCCCGAGGGAGGACTCGAACCTCCGCCGTGACCAGCCGTACAGTCCATGACTGCAGCGTAAAAGGGCAGTGCATTGGCGGAGCTGTCATTTGTATTCAGGTGATTCATGGAAAAAGTTTCCGACAAGATTACGGCGGCGCGACGGGAATTAACAGATTCCGACAGCAGAACGCTAGTTGGAGCTAGATGCAGGGGACATTTCAGATCGGAAGTCGCTCGAGGGTTCAATATTACGAGACCCACAACTTCAGGAGAGTGCCAAGAATACAAAATTTCAGGCATTACCTCTCACCACGGACAACGCAGTGGCCGACGGCCTTCTTTTAACGACCGAGAGCAGCGGCGTCTGCGCAGTAATGTCAGCGCTAACATACAAGCAGCACTGCGTGAAATAACCACAGAAATCGGTGTGGAACGTACGACGAACGTATCTTAGGATTGTGCGGCGAAATCTGGTGTTAATGGGCTATGGCAGCAGACGTCCGACGGGAGTGCGTTTGCCAACAGCACGGCTTCATCTGCAGCGCCTCTTCTGGGCTCGTGATCATATCAGTTGGACTCAAGGCGACTGTAAGACAGTGACCTGGTCAGATGAGTCCCGATTTCAGTAGTCAAGAGCTGATAGTAGCGTTCGAGTGTGCCATACACCCCACGAAGCCACGGATCCAAGTTGTCTTCAAGGCATTGTGCAAGCTGGTGATGGCTCCATATTGGTCAGGGCTGTGTATACATGAAATGGATTGGTTCTCTGGTCCAACTGAACCGATCAATGGCTGAAATGGTTATGTTCGGCTACTTGGAGACCATTTTCAGGCATTGATGGACTTCATGTTAGCAAACAACGATGTCATGTCACCCAACTACAATTGTTCGCATTCATCTGAAGAACATTCTAAACAATTCGAGTGAATATTTGGCCACCCGTATAGACCGATCGAGCATTTGTGGAACATAATCGAGAGGGCAGTTCGTGCTCTACGTCCTGTAACCGGCAACATTTTCAAAATTATGGACGGCTGCAATATTTCTGCAGGGGCCTTCCAAAGACTTGTTGAGTCCATGAGACGTCGAGTTGCTGCATTACGCCGGGAAAAAGGAAGTCCGCCACGATATTAGGATGTATCCCATGACATTCGTCACCTCAGTGTATTTAGTTATGGTACATGTGGTCCCTGACAGCAGTTTCTGATGCTAGGGACGATTTATGGAGAAGGCAATTTAGCATGTTAATTACGGCAGTGCCATTCACAGAAACTGCTCGAATGCGCAACCATTGGCCTTTATGCCCCCAGTAAAGCGTCTGAGAATTGATTGTCGTGCCCGTTCGAAGGTTCCTGGCATGTCCACAATGGTACCAGCAGCAACGGCAACTCTAGCGACGAAGTCTTCTTCTGTTTTCTCAACCGTTTTATACACCAGCTGCTTCATACTACCATAGAGGACAGGTGACCTTCCCACGCTCGGGTTCCCGGGTTCGATTCCCGGCGGGGTCTGGGATTTTCTCTGCCTCGTGATGGCTGGGTGTTGTGTGATGTCCTTAGGTTAGTTAGGTTAAAGTAGTTCTAAGTTCTAGGGGACTGATGACCATAGATGTTTAGTCCCATAGTGCTCAGAGCCATTTGACAGGTGACCTGGGTGGCCAGGCCACCGGGCTACCTCGGCCTATCCATTGATTTCTGAAGGTGGCTTAGATGATTCACCAAAGCAGTGTTGTAATGGGGTGGCGCTCCCTTCGTGCTCGAGGTACAGCCTTTGTCTAACATTCAGAGAAGCTTCGTCCAGCGGTTCTGGCAACACGCTTGCCAGGAAGATGCGTCCGTTGAGGCAGAATGTAAGGTCCAGTCAGCCTATCACCGAGAATTCCAGCTCGCACATCAACACCGAATCGCTGGTGATAAGCACGAGATCGAGTATTCGTGATTGCTGGAACAGCCTTCACGAGTAAACAAAGCCTCGTACAGGACCTCGGCCGGAAATAAGTGATACAGAGGAGTCTGTTGTAAAAACCATTTGTTCGACTTGCACGCGTTGGGGAAAATGTTCGGTTGCTGGAGCTTCGACGCGCTGAAGGTGTAAAGGACGAAACTGCTCGTCGTGTAACACATTTCACACGAGGCTATGTCTGACGCCAAGGATGTACAATGCGTCGTGTACTTGTAGATGGAGTGTCCCCAACATGTCACAGAATCTCGTCATCCATTTCAGGAGTTCGCGTTGTTCGATTTCGATGTATATCACGTGTACTTGCACAGTGTCTGTTTCCCGTAGCAGGCGATGCAGAAGGTCGAATTTTTGGTGTGGAAACCATCGCTTGGGAACGCGCTGTCGATAACTCATTGCAGACCGTCCAATCCATTCACAGACCCGTATACCAGATGTATGTCAGCCGTTTCAATGTACGTAAACAGCTCCATTCTCACTACTATTGTCACAAGGCTGTGATGACTGCGACTGAATCAGTGGGTTTACAAGGAAGTCACTGTTGTTGTGACAAGGTGGTATGCTTGGGAATAAATCGGTGAGTTTCCAGGCAGACTTCAGAGCCAACCATTCGTACACAGAACAATTTTGGATGTCAATACACATTCCCAGGCAGCGGCACCGACACAACAGCTTACGTCAACACCGTTTTATTATTATCATTATTTATTTACTGGTTGAATAAATTGCGAAGAATGAACAGTACTCCAGCGGCGAGTGACGAGCACTTCCCCACACTGTCTGCTAGCGCCATGCAGAAGCGCTACTCAGTCGCTGCTCGACTACTGTTCATTCCTCGGCTTATATTGTCCCTCTTAATACGTATCGACAAAACGAATGTTACACTAAGATGATCTGATAAATCGTATGAAGCATTCCAGGTCGTGTAGTTGTGATAAGACACATTCCGTCAAAAGGTCCAGGTAAACATTTGCAGTTATTGATGTCTGGACGAGTCGATCCATGATGCGGTTACACATAATCCCACATCGTACATTCAACTTTGGACTATCTCGCTGACGTTCCAGAGGAGCGTGGGAGTTTTCTGATTGTGCGTGTTCAGATTTCCTGGAGGATGAAAGAGTTGCCTCGTCACTGAAACAAATTCGGTTAAGGATTGTTTCAATGGCTGACATTCGTTGCAGCATATTAACTATTGGCTGTTTTCGTCCTGCTTAATCATTCGGCTCCAGCATCTATAACAACTGCACTGCGTACAGTCGCAAATTTTCATATAGGACGTTTTTTGCAATGTTGAACGTGATAGCTATACGGAAACACCTTCCGGGAGAATAGTCGAAGGTTGGTTTTACTCTGTCAGTGTTCCTTAGTTGCTCTTGTCCGGCCACTCCTCCCTGTATCGAAAACCTTCTGTATAAATTTCTTGGTCCATACACGAACTGGTGGGGCGACGGTGCATCTCTTCTGGATTTTGGTTTGAAGCTTCGCTCAATGCACATCCAGTTTTGTTTTGAGAAGCTAAGGTACACACTTTATTTTCTCTTGAAGTATTGGCCATTGTGTATGATTTCACAGTGGTTGTTCATCATGAGGGTACATGAAACACAAAAATGCACTGTGGTTAAATTTTTTGATAGCCAATGAGTGCATAGTACAGATCTGATGGGGATAACAATTCAGTTACCTTCGTAATAAACTTTCGAAATTACAGAATTATTTTATAGACACACCGTAAATCTTATCTGAAGTGAACATCATGTCCTTCTTGTATGTTGTAGCTGTCAAAATTTCGGAAAGTGATATAAAGATTCTCTCCTTTCTCTTTTCAGCTGTAGAGTGGCACGGGGGAAAGCATTTGCCGTGTTCGAGTAGAGATCCACAAGCGATGTCAGTCAGCAGTGCTCGTGATAGGGCAGTCCTACCGCAGGGGGTGGACCGGAGAGGCAGGTTGCGGTAGCCACAGACCACACGGCCCAGCACCTCGGCCGTGAGGCACTGTGTAAGTAGGCTGTTTAGGTTTCTATGTTGGTAACGCCACGTAGCGCTCTATATGAAAATCACTGACTGTGTTGTGTGAAGTCTGTGGCTGGTTTGCATTGTTGGAATAGTCGCTATTCTAGGGTTGGGCAATTGGATGTGAACAGCGAGTAGCGTTGCGCAGTTGGAGGTGAGCTGCCAGCAGTAGTGGATGTGGGCAGTGAGATGGCGGAGTTTTGAGAGCGGATGATCTGGACGTGTGTCCATCAGAGAGAGTAAATTAGTAAGACTGGATGTCATATATATATATATATATATATATATATATATATATATATATATATATATATATATAGGGTGAGTCATCTAACATTACCGCTGGATATATTTCGTAAACCACATCAAATACTGACGAATCGATTCCACAGACCGAACGTGAGGAGAGGGGCTAGTGTAATTGGTTAATACAAACCATAAAAAAATGCACGGAAGTATGTTTTTTAACACAAACCTACGTTTTTTTAAATTGAACTCCGTTAATTTTGTTAGCACATCTGAACATATAAACAAATACGTAATCAGTGCCGTTTGTTGCATTGTAAAATGTTAATTACATCAGGAGATATTGTAACCTAAAGTTGACGCTTGAGTACCACTCCTCCGCTGTTCGATCGTGTGTTTCGGAGAGCACTTTTTATTGGTCTTTTTCACTGACGCACAGGTACATTACATTGAGGGGTGAGGTACACGTACACACGTGGTTTCCGTTTTCCATTACGGAGTGGAATAGAGTGTGTCCCGACATGTCAGGCCAATAGATGTTCAATGTGGTGGCCATCATTTGCTGCACACAATTGCAATCTCTGGCGTAATGAATGTCGTACACGCCGCAGTACATTTGGTGTAATGTCGCCGCAGGCTGCCACAATACATTGTTTCATATCCTCTGGGGTTGTAGGCACATCACGGTACACACGGTACACACGGTACATGATGGCTACCAAATTGAACATCTATTGGACTGACATGTCGGGACACAACGTATTGTGGCAGCCTGCGGCGACATTACACCAGATGTACTGCGGCGTGTACGACATTCATTACGCCAGAGATTGCAATTGTGTGCAGCAAATGATGGCCACCACATTGAACATCTATTGGCCTGACATGTCGGGACACACTCTATTCCACTCCGTAATTGAAAACGGAAACCACGTGTGTACGTGTACCTCACCCCTCATGGTAATGAACATGTGCGTCAGTGAGAAAGACCAATAAAAAGGTGTTAGCATGTGGACGTAATGTGCTGTTCCAGTCTCTTCTGTACCTAAGGTCCATCACCGTTCCCTTTGGATCCCTACGTAATTCGGTGCTCTCCGAAACACACGATCGAACAGCGGAGGAGTGGTACTCAAGCGTCAACTTTAGGTTACAATATCTCCTGATGTAATTAACATTTTACAATGCAACAAACGGCACTGATTACGTATTTGTTTATATGTTCAGATGTGCTAACAAAATTAACGGAGTTCCATTTAAAAAAACGTAGGTTTGTGTTAAAAAACATACTTCCGTGCATTTTTTTATGGTTTGTATTAACCAATTACACTCGCCCCTCTCCTCACGTTCGGTCTGTGGAATCGATTCGTCAGTATTTGATGTGGTTTGCGAAATATATCCAGCGGCAACGTTAGGTGACTCACCCTGCAATATATACACTCCTGGAAATGGAAAAAAGAACACATTGACACCGGTGTGTCAGACCCACCATACTTGCTCCGGACACTGCGAGAGGGCTGTACAAGCAATGATCACACGCACGGCACAGCGGACACACCAGGAACCGCGGTGTTGGCCGTCGAATGGCGCTAGCTGCGCAGCATTTGTGCACCGCCGCCGTCAGTGTCAGCCAGTTTGCCGTGGCATACGGAGCTCCATCGCAGTCTTTAACACTGGTAGCATGCCGCGACAGCGTGGACGTGAACCGTATGTGCAGTTGACGGACTTTGAGCGAGGGCGTATAGTGGGCATGCGGGAGGCCGGGTGGACGTACCGCCGAATTGCTCAACACGTGGGGCGTGAGGTCTCCACAGTACATCGATGTTGTCGCCAGTGGTCGGCGGAAGGTGCACGTGCCCGTCGACCTGGGACCGGACCGCAGCGACGCACGGATGCACGCCAAGACCGTAGGATCCTACGCAGTGCCGTAGGGGACCGCACCGCCACTTCCCAGCAAATTAGGGACACTGTTGCTCCTGGGGTATCGGCGAGGACCATTCGCAACCGTCTCCATGAAGCTGGGCTACGGTCCCGCACACCGTTAGGCCGTCTTCCGCTCACGCCCCAACATCGTGCAGCCCGCCTCCAGTGGTGTCGCGACAGGCGTGAATGGAGGGACGAATGGAGACGTGTCGTCTTCAGCGATGAGAGTCGCTTCTGCCTTGGTGCCAATGATGGTCGTATGCGTGTTTGGCGCCGTGCAGGTGAGCGCCACAATCAGGACTGCATACGGCCGAGGCACACAGGGCCAACACCCGGCACCATGGTGTGGGGAGCGATCTCCTACACTGGCCGTACACCACTGGTGATCGTCGAGGGGACACTGAATAGTGCACGGTACATGCAAACCGTCATCGAACCCATCGTTCTACCATTCCTAGACCGGGAAGGGAACTTGCTGTTCCAACAGGACAATGCACGTCCGCATGTATCCCGTGCCACCCAACGTGCTCTAGAAGGTGTAAGTCAACTACCCTGGCCAGCAAGATCTCCGGATCTGTCCCCCATTGAGTATGTTTGGGACTGGATGAAGCGTCGTCTCACGCGGTCTGCACGTCCAGCACGAACGCTGGTCCAACTGAGGCGCCAGGTGGAAATGGCATGGCAAGCCGTTCCACAGGACTACATCCAGCATCTCTACGATCGTCTCCATGGGAGAATAGCAGCCTGCATTGCTGCGAAAGGTGGATATACACTGTACTAGTGCCGACATTGTGCATGCTCTGTTGCCTGTGTCTATGTGCCTGTGGTTCTGTCAGTGTGATCATGTGATGTATCTGACCCCAGAAATGTGTCAATAAAGTTTCCCCTTCCTGGGACAATGAATTCACGGTGTTCTTATTTCAATTTCCAGGAGTGTACAAATAGCAACGAAGCACAAAGGAAAATTATTCTTCAGTATCCTGTCGACGTCGTGTTCACTAGCTCAGATGGAGAAGGCTAAGGAAAGTATTCAGCCGTGGACTTCTTGCAGAAACCATCCCAGAATTCTCATGTAACTAACGGAAAGCATGGGAACCATTAGGACATCATGTCTTTGATTTGTATGCCGCTCTTCTGAATAGACTAAAACCACTGAGACATTGCTCTAGCCGGTATGGGCGTGTTGATCTCGGCCTCCCGAGATTTCGTTAGGTCGTTATAGAAGAGCAGAAAGGCGGTTCGCTTTCGAAGAGCGACACGTAAGATCTGAACTGGAGAGTCACTTCTCTCGTCAGTATACACTACCTGAGAAAAAAGAGGATGAAGCAACCAGAAGGAATCGTCAGATGTCAATGTAACTTCGTACACGTAGAACTATTGGCAGTAATGTAAATGATTTAAAGTTTCAGTAGACAGGTAGAACGGCTACCTCAGTTCGTTAGTATTGTTCATGTTTGGCGTTATTACCGGGTCTGGTAGGATACGTAAGAGCTTTGAACACATCAGATATTGATGTATCAGTGTGATGGACGCGGAGATGCTGTATACTCATGTGAGACAGCGTTCTCAGCACTTGACAGAGTTTTCAGGGACCTCATCGTGAGTCTCTATTTGGCCAACTGGTCGAATCGTGTTCTATTTAGATTTCTGGGGCATTTGAATGTGACAGTGGCCCAATGCTGGTCTGCTTGCGAACGTGAGTATGTTTGGGACTGGATGAAGCGTCGTCTCACGCGGTCTGCACGTCCAGTACGAACGCTGGTCCAACTGAGGCGCCAGGTGGAAATGGCATGGCAAGCCGTTCCACAGGACTACATCCAGCATCTCTACGATCGTCTCCATGGGAGAATAGCAGCCTGCATTGCTGCGAAAGGTGGATATACACTGTACTAGTGCCGACATTGTGCATGCTCTGTTGCCTGTGTCTATGTGCCTGTGGTTCTGTCAGTGTGATCATGTGATGTATCTGACCCCAGGAATGTGTCAATAAAGTTTCCCCTTCCTGGGACAATGAATTCACGGTGTTCTTATTTCAGTTTCCAGGAGTGTACTTACCGAGAACCATAGCCGGCCGCTGTGGCCTTGCGGCTCTAGGCGCTTCAGTCTGGAACAGCGCGATCGCTACGGTCGCAGGTTCGAATCCTGCCTCGGGCAGCTGTTATCACACGAGTTTGTCGGCTTGTAAAAACAGCATAAGAAGCGATGATACAGTGTAGGTGATATTAATTTCTTTGCTGTCATTACGTTTGTAACAACGTACTTATGCACAGACATCACTGTTTCAGTACGATGATTTACTCATAGTCCTATAAGCGTCTCAACTTATGCCAGTATATTTTGTGTATTTGTCTTTTTCAGCATCTCATACCATATTCGTTGCTTCGCACGGTGTGTTTCTGTTAGTAATTTCACTGTGCTTACGCTTAGTGGCAGTTTAGACCACCAAGCGTACATGTCTATGGGCGCATGTGCCTCAGCAGTTGTTTTCCTGGTACCTACGCTCTCCACTCCCCCTCAGTCGGTTTGTAGCTACTAACAACGTCTGTTATTTTAAGAGATTGGTTTTACTGATGTGAGCCCTTGATTCTAGGGGCCTTAATTTTTACACATGGACATACATATCGTTGCCGATACATGTCATATGGCGACAGCATTACTGACTGGTTGCTAATGTGAATTTTGTTAAGTTCAAATGGTGCAAATGGCTCTGAGCACTATGGGACATAACATCTGAGGTCATCAGTCCCCTAGAACTTAGAACTACTTAAACCTAACTAACCTAAGGACATCACACACATCCATACCAGAGGCAGGATTCGAACCTTCGACCGTAGCGGTCGCGCGGTTCCAGACTGAAATGCCTAGAACCGCTCGGCCACAGCGGCCAGAAAATTTGTTCAAATGGCTCTGAGCACTATGGGACTTAACATCTATGGCCATCAGTCCCCTAGAACTTAGAACTACTTAAAACTAACTAACCTAAGGGCATCACACAACACTCAGTCATCACGAGGCAGAGAAAATCCCTGGCCCCGCCGGGAATCGAACCCGGGAACCTGGGCGCGGGAGGCAAATTTGTAAGTACTACCTGCCCTATGTTGGCATACACCATTTCGTTTGTGATATTCTTACACTTGTTGAAGAAAGTATTTTCTGTTTGAAACGTTAGCCATGGCGTTTTCATTATAAGTTAAGTTATCACATAATATGCAGGTTTGTCTCCCTGAGGATGTCGGTTCTAAATCCGTCGAAACCAAGGTAATGGTTATTTGAAAACCACCGTTTATTGCAACTGGTTTGCTGCTTATTATACCCGCTGTTTGGTAACCGTTGCTGTAGTGCAACCATGCTCAAAATATTTAAAGTAAAAAATCACTTTTTTGGAAATTAATGTAACATCCTCCGCACACACACATTGCCTGTAGAAATACTAATTCGAAAGTGTGGTTACAAACGTGTTCAGGGGCTAGCAGACTTCGTAAGGTGATGAATATATTGTGAGACTGTTGTCAGCACGCCAAGCTGATTAAGGAGTTACCACAAAGTAGCTTCCGATCGAGGTCGACACGTTCTTGTGAGGCGCAGAATTCAGATCCACGGTGGACCATCCAAACTTATTTTTGTGTTTCCCTAAATCCCTCAGGTGAATGCTGGGATAGTTCCTAGAAGCGATATGCTCGTTTCCGTCTTACATCCTCGTCCATTTGAGCTAGTGGTCTGTATCAAATAACCCATATGTCGAGTGGACGTTGACGCTTATCTTCCTCTTAAAACAGACATGCACAATATGTTAGTCCATTGCATTTTCTGTGCAACGAGTACTTCGTTCAAAGTTGCATCATATTAATATTAAAAAAAAAAGTGGCGTATACTTGCAAAATAGGATAGCTAATGGTATTTTCAACGTATACTTCTGCGTATCTCGCAGTAGTTGAACTAGTGCAGTAGAGAACGTCGATACTATGGGGTTTTATAGCTCCACTAACTATGAAAGTTTACAACCAAACAATTGAATGTGGTTTGGTTTTACATTTGTGTTTCTTGTTTTTTATCCTAGTCACAATCAAAAATTTTGTTTCATAATCATTGCAACAGTCTGTGTCTCTCTTAGGCTTAGTTTTGTCTGTTGCTAAAAAGAAAAAAAAATCTTTTAAAATCTCCTGCGTGTGTCAGTTCATTTGTGCAGAGTTACTCTAAGATTTCATGACCTATTCAAGATAGAAAGCAAGTGGTAATTTGGAAATTTGTGGTAAGGTCCTAGGGGACCAAACTGCTGGGTGATCGGTCTCTAAGCTTACACACTACTTAACTTCAACTAATTTACGCTAAGGACAATACACACACCCATGTCAGAGGGAGGACTCGAACCTCCAACGGGGGGAGCTGCGCGGACCGTGGCAAGGCCCCCTAGACCGCTCGGCTACCCCGCGCGGCAGAAAGCAAGTACATGACATGATTAACCCGCATAACTCTTTTATACTACGCTATCTGAAGTAAGTACAGATATTACTAGTATTATAAATATCTTTAAGATGTCAAATGTTATTTCAATTGACAAACGTTAAGTGCCTAAACCTGTTTATCGCTTCAGATCTCGGCAGATAAACTTACTAGTGTTAATAATGCAAGAAATATCCACATGTTTAGCACCATCACTGATCGAAAACTTTAGTACGATGACCTGCTTCGAATTAAATAGGATGTGAAGGTCTAGCCTGTGTGGATCTCTGCAACCGACCACAGGAAACGGAACAAAACGAACACAGTACTCTATAAAACATCGATTGTGATTTATCTGAAGTCGAAAGTGTATGATTTAATCAGCTTGATAGAACTGAAATGCAACGGCCTTGCCGCAGTGGTTACACCGGTTCCCGAGAGATCACCGAAGCTAAGTGCTGTCGGGCGTGGTCGGCACTTGGATGGGTGACCATCCAGGTCGCCATGCGCTGTTGCCATTTTTCGGGGTGCACTCAGCCTCGTGATGCGAATTGAGGAGCTACTCGACCGAATAGTAGCGGCTTCGGTCAACAATTCCATCATAACGACCGCGAGAGCGGTGTGCTGACCCCACGCCCCTCCTATCCGCATCCTCCCCTGAGGATGACACGGCGGTCGGATGGTCCCGGTAGGTCACTCGTGGAGGCGGAGTGCTTTGATAGAACAAAAACATATATTAACGGCATTTCTGCGGAAAAATAGATGCTTCTCAAACACACGGTTCCCCAAAGTCTAGTATTTAGACTTGTTGACCTCCAGCGTGGCGATCACGAGCAACACCGACTCAAAGGAAGGCCTCGGCGCTTGTTGTTGACGTCACGTCAGCTAGGCACGGCGAACGCCAGGTCTGTTGCAGGCAGAAACGCCTGGGCGTGCTTATCACTATAACTTTCTTATTTTTGGACAAAATGTATGGTATTGTTTTGGATTCTGCAGTTTTATTTAGATGAAAGATTTTATTACTATCGTAAAGCTACAAATGAAGATCATTGTTCTGTATTACTGAATCCTATCGAAACAAACGCAGGTCAATATAAGAAGACGCTTGCCCCACTGCAAGCTTCGGAAATTTTACATTCAAGCAACTATATATACTTGATCCATTTTGCTATCGAAACTTACCCCAACCCCCTTACAATGAACTCGTTTCTTTTATTTATTTATTTATTTTCGTTTGACATCGTCACTGGAAATGTGAACTAATTTACATGTGTAAATGTCCAACTGTTGCCAGTCATTAGATTACAGTCGTTTTCAAAGAAAGTAATTCTAAACAGGAAACAAAATAGCTTCATACATCGAAAATACTGCTGAGCTTAAACTTTTTTAAACATGCACATTTAGAAAAGATAAATATTCCCCTCTTGCAACTGAAAGGAGAAACTTTATAAGATATAAAAAAAATTATTTGATAAAACAAGTATCTCTCTTTTGCCTCTTCTTCTGCCGGCCGGTGTGGCCGTGCGGTTCTAGGCGCTTCAGCCTGGAACCGCGTGACCGCTACGGTCGCAGGTTCGAATCCTGCCTCGGACATGGATGTGTGTGATGTCCTTAGGTTAGTTAGGTTTAAGTAGTTCTAAATCTAGGGGACTGATGACCACAGATGTTAAGTCCCATAGTGCTCAGAGCCATTTGAACCCTCGAACCTCTTCTTCTGTCCCTCACCCCCTCCCCCAACATGTACAATCGCAAGATATTTCATTAACATTCAGTGCTCCTCACCCCATAGTCAACCAAGATACCTAAAGGAGAGCACCAATATGTTCACAGTTTCTTGTAAAAGCAACCCAGTACAAACGTAACTTCCTCAGATTTACAAATAAGGTAAAGAAGCACGAATTCTGTTGCTGCTGGACCATGAAGTTGTTTTTGTATGTCAATCCTTAAAACAGGTGGAAAGTTCAGGAGTACACTATTTGTTAAGAAGTGTAATGAACTGCATGATTGCAGAAATCTCTCAGAAAAATGTGTGTTGGTCAACTACCTCCAATAGTTAAACATTTTCCTGTGTCAGGGAGGGAGACACCACCATTATGAGTATGCCTGCAACAGACCTGGCGTTCGCCGTGCCTAGCTGACGTGACGTCACGAACAAGCGCCGAGGCCTTCCTTTGAGTCGGTGTTGTCACTAGACGGCGGACACTGCCGCGCCGCAGCCGGCGGGCCCTGAGTGCCGGCTCGCTGACGTCAGCTGGTGCCGCCCGCCGTACGCTGACCTGCGCTGCGCGCCGCCCGTGGGCGCGGACGCCGCCGGCCGCCCACAATGCCTGGCGCCATCTTGTGTGCGCCCCGGCGTATTGATCTCGCGCCGCCGTGACGTCATACGTGCTGTGGTGTGCTGCGCCGCGGCACGACTTGCTGGACCCTCGGTGCTGCGGCCTCTGGCGCTCCGGAATGCCTCGGCGCGCACTGCACATTTATCTTGCACGGAACTTCGTGCCGTTCCAACTTCCCCATCATCCTAATCGATATTAATTTGTGACCTCGTTCTAGAAGTGACTGTGCCTCTCACCTTACAGGCAATCTTCCGAAATTTCTTTTTTTTTCATTTATTTGTCGTATTTCAAGTTCATCTTTGCAGTTGCTAAGAAAAGTATTTATTTTACCAGAGCGTTTCGTCTCATTCATTTAAAACATCGTCAGGAGTAGCATTGTGATCTGATTTCCGCTGAATCTCGAAGTGTCGTCTGTATATCTATTTTCCAGATATTCTCTTGGCATATACACTCCCGGAAATTGAAATAAGAACACCGTGAATTCATTGTCCCAGGAAGGGGAAACTTTATTGACACATTCCTGGGGTCAGATACATCACATGATCACACTGACAGAACCACTGGCACATAGACACAGGCAACAGAGCATGCACAATGTCGGCACTAGTACAGTGTATATCCACCTTTCGCAGCAATGCAGGCTGCTATTCTCCCATGGAGACGATCGTAGAGATGCTGGATGTAGTCCTGTGGAACGGCTTGCCATGCCATTTCCACCTGGCACCTCAGTTGGACCAGCGTTCGTGCTGGACGTGCAGACCGCGTGAGACGACGCTTCATCCAGTCCCAAACATGCTCAATGGGGGACAGATCCGGAGATCTTGCTGGCCAGGGTAGTTGACTTACACCTTCTAGAGCACGTTGGGTGGCACGGGATACATGCGGACGTGCATTGTCCTGTTGGAACAGCAAGTTCCCTTGCCGGTCTAGGAATGGTAGAACGATGGGTTCGATGACGGTTTGGATGTACCGTGCACTATTCAGTGTCCCCTCGACAATCACCAGTGGTGTACGGCCAGTGTAGGAGATCGCTCCCCACACCATGATGCCGGGTGTTGGCCCTGTGTGCCTCGGTCGTATGCAGTCCTGATTGTGGCGCTCACCTGCACGGCGCCAAACACGCATACGACCATCATTGGCACCAAGGCAGAAGCGACTCTCATCGCTGAAGACGACACCTCTCCATTCGTCCCTCCTTTCACGCCTGTCGCGACACCACTGGAGGCGGGCTGCACGATGTTGGGGCGTGAGCGGAAGACGGCCTAACGGTGTGCGGGACCGTAGCCCAGCTTCATGGAGACGGTTGCGAATGGTCCTCGCCGATGCCCCAAGAGCAACAGTGTCCCTAATTTGCTGGGAAGTGGCGGTGCGGTCCCCTACGGCACTGCGTAGGATCCTACGGTCTTGGCGTGCATCCGTGCGTCGCTGCGGTCCGGTCGCAGGTCGACGGGCACGTGCACCTTCCGCCGACCACTGGCGACAACATCGATGTACTGTGGAGACCTCACGCCCCACGTGTTGAGCAATTCGGCGGTACGTCCACCCGGCCTCCCGCATGCCCACTATACGCCCTCGCTCAAAGTCCGTCAACTGCACATACGGTTCACGTCCACGCTGTCGCGGCATGCTACCAGTGTTAAAGACTGCGATGGAGCTCCGTATGCCACGGCAAACTGGCTGACACTGACGGCGGCGGTGCACAAATGCTGCGCAGCTAGCGCCATTCGACGGCCAACACCGCGGTTCCTGGTGTGTCCGCTGTGCCGTGCGTGTGATCATTGCTTGTACAGCCCTCTCGCAGTGTCCGGAGCAAGTATGGTGGGTCTGACACACCGGTGTCAATGTGTTCTTTTTTCCATTTCCAGGAGTGTATGTTCGTGGTCTACTTTAACTTTCGCTTGCACATAAAACACCACAAAATATCTACATCTACATACATACTCCGCAATCCACCATATGGTGAGTGGCGGAGGGTACCTCGTACCACAACTAGCACTTTCTCTCCCTGTTCCATTCCAAAACAGAACGAGGGAAAAATTACTGCCTATATGCCTCTGTACAAGCCCTAATCTCTCTCTTCTTATCTTTGTGGTCTTTCCGCGAAATATAAGTTGACGGCAGTAAAATTGTACTGCAGTCAGCCTCAAATGCTGGTTCTCTAAACTTCCTCAGAAGTGATTCACGAAAAGAACATCTCTTTTCCTCCAGAGACTCCCACCCGATTTTCTGAAGCATTTCCGTAACACTCGCGTGACGAGCAAACCTACCAGTAACAAATGTAGCAGCCCACCTCTGAATTTCTTCTATGTCCTCCCTCAATCCGACCTGATAAGGATCCCAAACGCTCGAGCAGTACTCAAGAATATGTCGTATTAGTGTTTTATAAGCGGTCTCCTTTACAGATGAACCACATCTTCCCAAAATTCAACCAATGAACCGAAGAGGACTATCTGCCTTCCCCACAACTGCCATTACATGCTTGTTCCACTTCATATCGCTCTGCAATTTTACGCCCAAATACGTTTCTACGTTCTGATGGCTAAATATAGAGGATGGTTATGATTAAAATTACTCTACTTGAGACTGCCGCCACGGAATACGAACGATCGTAGGACGATGAAATTTTGAGGAAGCATTTGTAAGAACTTGAGCAAGAGAAATAACGAATAAACCGTTCAAAGAAACATGTTTTAAATTCCACATGAGAGGGTGACATTTGTTATCTGCGTACAATGTTTACGTTCCAGGATACAAACGTTGCTCAATGTGACGATCGTCTGCATCCATGACAGCCTGGAACCCTGCTAGAGATTCCATGTGGCACTGTTGAACGGTGGACCATGGAGTATTCGGTTTCCGTGGCACAGTTCATGCACTGCTTCAAAATCGCACGTTTGCAGCGTTATCGGCCATGGCAACAGTAACTTCTTCAACAATCTGTGGCACAATTGGCCGTTGGCCTCTCCCAAATTCCCAAATCATCAGTTAATTCGAACCTCCGAATCATGTTCTTCAATGCCGGTGCGGAACGATGACATCTCCGCATTCCTTTAAAGTGTCGGTACTCGAGAAGGGCAGCAGTGCTGTCGCTGTTGTTATGATAAAACAGGTTTACAAATATGGCTCTGCTCGCCCTGCACAGACCCGTCTTATCTGTCTGCAACAGTCATGCACGCTGACGCTTGTGTTTCAACCTTACGTTCCCGTACCAGTATCAGCACATAAAGGCAAGCCATGGCACTAACACCATTAACCTCTGATGACGTACGCAGCTCCCGTCTGGGGATATGCAGTTCCTACACGACTGCGCCGCTTGCAGATCATACAGAACAAAGTGCTACGAATCATTAGCAACGCTCCCCGATACACACGCACCGTGGATCTTCACAAAGAATACCGCCTTAAAACCCTCACGGAAGTATTCAGAAATCACGCCACACGACTGTGCAAGAACTTGAGACACTTGAACAATCCTTTCATCCTTACTCTG
Source organism: Schistocerca nitens (assembly GCF_023898315.1). Lineage (NCBI taxonomy): Eukaryota > Metazoa > Arthropoda > Insecta > Orthoptera > Acrididae > Schistocerca > Schistocerca nitens. The sequence continues at coordinate 391,337,688 of NC_064617.1, forward strand.
GGAAACTACGATCACAACCATAGGTGGAAGCATAAGCGGTCAAAGACACTACTAGGTAGGGCATAACCACCTATGGCAAGCTAACATACACCAACAAGCGACAAACGTCGCAAGCCCCTGCATATCAGCAACGTTGACTGGATATACCAGCTGCTATTAGAGCCAACCAACAGGCCACAGCAGGGAAACCGACGAGCTCGCCCACTGACGCACAAACAATTCGCCAACATCACCCTATACTGTGCATTCGATAAATGACCTATCGAAAACAAAAACGATGATAAACCTAACTGTTGCAGGTTGCTGACGCTGAACGAGAGCTCTATACCGGCACCCAGTGGCAGCCTCCGAGCAACACCACCGCACAACCTCAAAGGTATCGACATGCATGATACCCACTACTAACAATGCCTACCCTCCTTGCACGACCTATCGCAGGCAGCAAGACATCCGCTACTGCTCTTACTAGCCGACCTAACTATCGCACAGGTTTTTCTTTTCCCTTGGCTCTTGCCTGGGCACTTTTTTCCTCTGCCCTTCAAACCGCTACCCTTCGTTCGACTTCGACCCAATCTACATCCAGATGAGCGCGTATTAATGGTTAACCTTAACCAGACGTATGCAAACATCGCAGTACCCACATTCTGCGACACCTCACTTTAGCTAAAACTAACCCTTACGCAGAAATGGCAGTAGACCTTTTGACTTGGCCATCTTGCCGCTATGGGCATGGAGGGGCCCCACCTCTATATAAATATTAAAAAAAAAAACATTAACAACGCAAACGTTGCAGCGCACAGTCTGAACATCATTCCTATAAAGCTGGGCACTAGTATGGTCAATAATTTCCCACCTCCACCGGCTGAAGTGGTGAAGGTTAAATTAGAACAACCTCGTATACCTCTTACTTGAGTATTCATTCATTACGTAATTAACTAATGACGGGGATAATGAAAAGAATTGAGGAAAAAGAAATTTATGGCACAACTTGAAAAAAAAGAATCGGTTGATAGGGAACATCCTGAAACTGTAGGGAACATCCTGTGATGAAACAATCGTCAATTTGGGCATGGAGGGACGTGTTGAGAGCAAAAATTGTACAGGAAGACCATGGGATAACTACGTAAGTAGGTTCAAATGAATGTAGGGTGCAGCAGATATTCGGAGATGAAGACCAGTCTTCGGACTGAAGACCGCAACGACAACAACTGGTTTTTTTTTTCGTGGCAAATCGGTGACTAGTGTCCTCAACGCCTCTCGTCATATATCAGACACAAATTATTGTTACATAACTGCAATACAAGATGGGATACGTGCAGCATCTACGCGTAACGCTAAATCTCGCTGCATCTCGTTCTCCACTCCAGCATCCACAACAAAGTGGTTTGTAATCTGCGTCTCATCTAAAACCACTTTTCATTCAAATGCAGATTGTATCTTCAACCGTTACAATCGGAGGAATTTCCCCCTCAGTCTGTACCAACTGCTTTCTTTCTGTATCTCTGTCTTATCTTCAACAATCTCTCTCCTTTTTTTCTGATCGCTGTCTATTACTGTTTTCTTCATTCCACATCATCAGCTAACCTTACCTGTTGCTTCGCGCGCTTCCTCCGACTAGTCTATTTCTCCACATTTCAGTCCTCCTGTACTCCTGCCATACATTTATGTCAGACGTCATTACTTATTTTCGGCAAGAATTTAATGCTAATAGGACTGAAATTTCGTAAATTCCATATATTTACTACTATATCTGTTATTAGCATTATTATATAACAGTGAAGACAACAAATGACTTTACTATTATGGATTTTGTATTTGTTTACCAGTCGGACACTTCTCAATCCTCTAGGAATGCGTGATGTATCGGCGGAAAAGTCGTGCAGATACCAGTGAAGTGGCTTTTCGTAGCTTTCAGACACATATTTTATTAAAGTGAACGATTGTCAAGTATACGAGTGTACCGAGACACACCGACACGACCTTCACTGAGCTCTGTAGTTGTATATTAAAGGCCTCGTACCTAGCAAGTTTTTGAAGTTGTTTCTCTTGTATTCTGCTATCACCTGAGATGTCAATGTCAGTCACTTTCACACTTTTTTCCGCAGTTAGTATGCCTGGCGTATTGTGTTCCATTGTTTGATCTGTCCGAAGACGGAAGTCACACAGTAACCGGGCATGTTCGTTTTCGACCATTATTTTATGTACTATGTATATGCTGACTCGCTAAAGATGTCTATTTAGATGTAAAATAGGGCCTTAAGTGTCTAACTCACCAGGTGACGAACATTTATAATTAAATAAATACAAATAACCCAAGTAACGTAGATATTCTATTATTTCATAAGTAGTTTAGATGCGCGAAACAATTTGACAAGTATGAAATTTTCACTCTGCAGTGGAGTGTGAGCTGAAGTGAAACTACCTGGCAGATTAAATTTATGTGCCGCACCGGGACTCGAATTCGGGTTCTTTGCCTTTCGAGGGCAAGTGCTCCACCCACTGAACTACCCAAGCACGACTCACGACCCATCCCCACAGCTTTACCTCCGCCAGTACCTCGTCTCCTATCTTCCAAACTTCACAGAAGCTCTCCTTGCCCGTGAAAGGCAACGGCCCCGAATTCGAGTCTCATCCGGCACACAGTTTTAACCTACCGGGAAGTTTCATGTTGGATATATGTAAACAAGTAATAAGTGTATAACAAGTGTATAACACGTAACCGCTATTTAACGACAGGGTAAAAAAAAGGAATGTCAGCGTTTTTCATTAAGGATGGAGCACAAGCTTCGGTAGAACAGGATGGAGAAGAAAATCAGCCGTTCCCCTTTCAGGGGAACCATACAAGGATTCACCTTAATCGACAGGAAACACGGAGGGTTGATGGGTATCTGAGAGTTCGCTGTTTCCAACACCTCGCTCTATTTGCAGAACTCAAAAAAGAGAGATGTTGCTGTCTCCTGTGTTTGGAGAGAAAAGATTGTTGGGAAGTACAATTTACCCACTAAAGACAAGATGATGGCTGGAAACTGCTCAATGTCCGTTCTCTTTCCTTGAAATTAAGGATCTTTACGACCTTTAGCTTGCGACAAGATCAACCAAGTGTTGACAAGCATCGTATGACTGTACTCGTTCCTTTAGAAACATTATATAGTTGTGTTAAAAACAGAAATCAAATTCCATTCGAAAAGCATCCTGTCCTTTGCTTCCTATCGCTTGTCGGAACCTCCTTTCCATATCTTGAACTTTCAAATTCAAATGGCTCTAAGCACTATGGGACTTAACATCTGAGGTCATCAGTCCCCTAGACTTAGAAATACTTAAACCTAACTAACCTAAGGACATCACACACATCCATGCCCGAGGCAGGATTCGAACCTGTGACCGTAGCAGCAGCGCGGTTCCGGGCTGAAGCGCCTAGAACCACTCGGCCACAGCGGCCGGCTATCTTGAACTAGTTCTGCAATTTTAAAACTGTTGGCATTTGATATGACTCCCTGCGTATCACTAAAGAGTTGGGAAAGATTCGATTTGCTGTTGTTCGAATATGTTATAAGGAAAGTTCTAAATATAGTGTTGTTTACAGTCTAAAACAGTACTGTGAATCCTACTTATAATTAAGCCTGGCGTGTTTCTTTCTTTTTCTTTTCTCGTTTTCAACTTTCATTCTCTACCCAGGTTAGCTGGTCCGGTCTTAGAGGGCGTTAATTTTATCAAATACCAATGAGTTGGAAGACGGGCAATTGGATTCTTAAGTGAGAATACTTGAGAGGCGATTACTAGTTCCAGCTTCCGCCTAAAAACCAAGCGCGATCCCTAAGAATCTCGGTCGGACAGTGAGCTGGGAGCTGTTCTGCATTTGTTGCTAGGTGTCTTTTTGTATTAGTTATGCTTCTGAGGTGGAGCTTGGTGCATGCACTTTGTGGCGTGCGTATCCCTTGTGTATTGCCTATAATCCAGTCATCTGTCCCTTATCCAAGAGAGTACAAGTTCCCGATTCTAAAATATCTCTTGTTGAAAATTCCTATTAATTTACTGAAGGAGGTAGTATGGTGCACACTTGGTTAGTAAACCCAGCTACACTACTGGCCATTAAAATTGCTACTCCAAGAAGAAGTGCGACAGACGCGAAATTTAACCGACAGCAAGAAGATGCTGTGATATGCAAATGATTAGCTTTACAGAGCATTCACACAAGGTTGGCGCCAGTGGTGACACCTACAACGTGCTGACATGAGGAAAGTTTCCAACCGGTTTCTCATACACAAAAAGCAGTTGACCAGCGTTGCCTGGTGAATCGCTGTTGTGATGCCTCGTGTAAGGAGGAGAAATGCGTACCATCACGTTTCCGGCTTTGATAAAGGTCGGATTGTTGCCTATCGCGATTGCGGTTTATCGTATCGCGACATTGCTACTCGCGTTGGTCGAGGTCCAATGACTGTTAGCAGAATATGGAATCGGTGGGTTCAGGAGTGTAATACGGAACGCCGTGCTGGATTCCAACGGCCTCGTATCACTAGCAGTCGAGATGACAGGCATCTTATCCGCATGGCTGTAACAGATCGTGCAGCCACGTGTCGATCCCTGAGTCAACAGATGGGGACGTTTGCAAGACAACAACCATCTGCACGAACAGTTCGACGACGGTTGCAGCAGCATGGACTATCAGCTCGGAGACCATGGCTGCGGTTACCCTTGACGCTGCATCACAGACAGGAGCGCCTGCGATGGTGTACTCAACGACGAACCTGGGTGCACGAATGGCAAAACGTCATTTTATCGGATGAATCCAGGTTCTGTTTACAGCATCATGATGGTGGCATCAGTGTTTGGCCACATCGCGGTGAACTCACGTTGGAAGCGTGTATTCGTCATCGCCATACTGGCGTATCACCCGGCGTGATGGTATGGGGTGCCATTGGTTACACGTCTGTCACCTCTTGTTTGCATTGACGGCACTTTGAACAATGGACGTTCCATTTCAGATGTGTTACGACCCGTGGCTCTACCCTTCATTCGATCCCTGCGAAACCCTATATTTCAGACGGATAATGCACGACCGCATGTTGCAGGACCTGTACGGGCCTTTGTGGATACAGAACATGTTCGACTGCTGCCCTGGCCAGCACATTCTCCAGATCTCTCAGCAATTGAAAACGTCTGGTCAATGGTGGCCGAGCAATTGGTTCGTCACAATACGCCAATCACTAATCTTGATGAACTGTGGTATCGTGTTGAAGCTGCATGGGCAGCTGTACATGTACACGCCACCCAAGCTCTGTATGACTCAATGCGCAGGCGTATCAAGGCCGTTATTATGGTCAGAAGTGGTTGTTCTGGATACTGATTTCTCAGGATCTATGCACCCAAATTGCGTGAAAATGTAATCACATGTCAGTTCTAATATAATATATTTGTCCAATGAATACCCGTTTATCATCTGCATTTGTTCTTGGTGTGGCAGTTTTAATGGCCATTAGTGTAGTTGAGTGAAAACCCGTCGTCCTCGCGCCAGCGAATGCTAAAGAACGTCCAGTGTCGCCGGGAAATGTCAGTAAACATTTTGTCTCTACCAAAAGCATTTCCCTACGACATGATGTATTAATCCTACACGTTCGATGCTGTAACTTTGTTATACAGCGCGTCTCTTCTAACAGTCGCCAGATTAACTTTCTCTGGTGACTTGGCGGAAAATTGCAATTTCGTGTTTGTAATGTGTAGCTGCAGTCAGCCCAATCAAACAGCGCTCATCAGCTCATTCATGCGACGCCGAAGTGTCGACAGAAAGCGCCGGTTTGTTTCCCGTTAGAAACAAAATTATTTATAAGTCGAATTTTAAGTGCCCATTCGATAGATCGGTCCCAGTCTATAGTGCGATATTTGTTCCTTCGATATGTTTTAACAGGGACAATAAAACATGACGGATAACCAGTACTCCAACAGCGCCTCAATAGCGCTGCACGCTTGGCGACAGCAATCAGAGCGGGCCAGATGTTGCTGTCCCTGCTGGAGTACCCGTTATTTTTCGATATTTACTGCTGCTGTTTACATATATCGATAACGTGAATATCGCACGAGACTAATTTGGGATCGCTGTATCAAACGGGCTCGTAAAATTCCATTTCAAAAATTGTATTGTTTGTTACGGGAAACAAATCGACGACTTCCACCGACACTGAGAAAGTTTCCAGACGTGAGATGTGCTCAACACGGACTGGAATCTACGTACTGAAGAGCTGGTGTTTACTTTTTGCACGTCATATCGATTACTTACTCGACATCGACAGAGATAAACGTTTATTTTCTTAGGAAAAAAGATCTACGTTGATGAGTTACATAATTCTGTTCTGCCAGTAGAGATAGTCTAAATCAGGATGCCGAGAACTGAGCTGGAACTGAGCTTCTGTGAATTTATCCAGACTGCAACGGTTTTCTTGAAAATTTTCACATAATTTTGCATGGAATTCGTTTCGTGTTTAACATTAAAGTATTTTATTTTCACAAGACTCCAACGTGACACAGGGCCGTCACTCTTTACAGTTGCTCTTAGGGATCAGTTTTATGGATTATTTGCTGCAAGATGAGACGGTTGTAGTAATCTTATGACGAACTCGATAAAGAGATTCAATGACGATGGGAATTTTTTCTGTTTTCTTCTTTTGGATCTCGATATTTAGGATAATCCAGACATTGAATTCCATTCTCTAGAATTTTTGTAGACGCTTAGGATGTGCTCCAACCTCATTCGCTACCACTTTGTTTCCTGTAGTTCACGACCTCGTTGCGCAGTATGACGTCCACATCGTGCTCGACTTTCAGTTAAAAGTGTGTAAAGGTGAGTGCCATGAAATCTTACCTACATCTACATTTATACTCTGCAAGCTACCCAACGGTGTGTGGTGGAGGGCACTTTACGTGCCACTGTCATTACCTCCCTTTCCTGTTCCAATCGCGTATGGTTCGCGGGAAGAACGACTGCCGGAAAGCCTCCGTGCGCGCTCGAATCTCTCTATTTTTACTTTCGTGATCTCGGGAGGTTTAAGTAGGGGGAAGCAATACATTCGATACCTCATCCAGAAACGCGCCGTCTCGAAACCTGGACAGCAAGCTACACCACGGTGCAGAGCGCCTCTCTTGCAGCGTCTGCCACTCGAGTTTGCTAAACATCTCCGTAACGCTATCACGCTTACCAAATAACCCTGTGACGAAACACGCCGCTCTTCTATTGATCTTCTCTATCTCCTCTCTCAACCCGACTTGGTACGAATCCCACACTGATGAGCAATACTCAAGTAGAGGTCGAACGAGTGTTTTGTAAGCCGCCTCCTTTGTTGGTGGACTACATTTTCTGAAGACTCTCCCAATGAATCTCAACCTGGCCTTACCAACAATTAATTTTATATGATCATTCCACTTCAGATCGTTCCGTACGCTTACTCCTAGATATTTTACAGCAGTAACTGCTACCAGTGTTTGTTCCGCTATCATATAATCATACAATAAAGGATCCTTCTTTCTATGTATTCGCTTAGTTCAAAATGGTTCAAATGGCTCTGAGCACTATGGGACTTAACATCTTAGGTCATCAGTCCCGTAGAACTTAGAACTACTTAAACCTAACTAACCTAAGGACATCACACACTACCATGCCCGAGGCAGGATTCGAACCTGCGACCGTTCGCTTAGTTGGTTGTTGATTTCTTTAATGTAAGAATTAATGTGTGAATAGTGACTATCTACTTCGTGCGTACTTCCGAGACTCTGCCGGCAGATGAATGACGGTTTGTCGCGGAATACCCTCTGCTGCAGTGCAAGGGACGGAAGGGCTAGGTTGGGAGTCGGCGTGGGACCGGGCCCAGACGGACTGGTCCCTAGCGCGTGTATGTGTGAGTGCGTGTGCGTGTGTGCGTGTGTGTGTGTGTGTGTGTGTGTGTGTGTGTGTGTGTGTGTGAGAGAGAGAGAGAGAGAGAGAGAGAGAGAGAGAGAGAGAGTGAGAGAGACGGCTGTGCAAAGCAGGCGCAGCTGCCGGCGACCGTGCATTGTTTGCAAGAAATTCGTCTCGCGCCTGCGCGCGCTTCTCACCTGCGCGGCCCTTCATATGCAGATGGGCCTCCCTGCTCCCGACCTGCCCTGCACGAACGCCAAACCGTGGAGCTCGCCTTCTGCTGCCGGCCCCTTGCGGAGGCCAAACAGCCTTGGTGGTTCAACGTGCTTCGCGGGAGACATCCGCCACATTTCACTGTCTATAGGTGAGAAGTACATAATGGCCTGGTTATGATCAAATATGACCTACTACCCCACCACGATATTAATGCACTTGGCCTCCCGTGGCTGTTATCGGAAACGAGCGGTGACATCACAGTAAAGAAAAAAACTCATCAATTTTTTCGCATGTCGTCGAAGTCCGGTTAATTTATCTGGTGCAATTTTGTCATATGATGACATTATGGAGACCGTGGCTCTTGTTTGAAGACAAATGTTGATGGTGTTAGGACAGCAAAAGTAACAATAAACATCAATTTAGTATTTATAGAAAACCTAGCACCACAGATGTCAGTATTAGCAACTCATCTTGCCACCCCCGCCAACAAAAAATGGCATATTTCAGAACGATGCTACACCGAATTAAAAAAGGACCAATGAGTGACACAGACCAACAAAATGAAATCAATATAATTAAAACAGTTGCTCATAATAATGGATATAAACCCACAATAACAGAAAAACTCCACAACAAAATGCAGACAAAAACCACAGATCCACTTCACGGCAGTCACTTCAAGCCAAATCAGTGTGCCACAGAAGCCAAACCTAAATATGCTACTCTCCCATACATAGGCCCACTTTCATACCAAATAGCAAACTTATTTAAAAAGAAGAAAAATATCACAATCAGCTTTTCCACAAATAATAAATTACAACAAAAAGTAATTCATGATGTAAACACCTCCAAGAGTCCCTACCGTAAATCAGGAATATACAAACTCAAATGTGATGTGTGCCCAAAATGCTATATTGGACAGACAGGCAGAAGTTTTGAAATGAGATACAAAGAACATATTGATGCTCTAAGACTTGGTAACTTGAACAAATCATCATTTGCAGCCCATATTGCTGAAGAAAACCATTCTGTGAGAAACATTGAGGACAACTTAAAAATTTTGCGCCTAGCAGAAAAAGGAGCCACTATAAATATATTAGAAGAATTAGAAATACACACACACAAGAACAGCACCCCAGACTATATCCTTAACGAACAAACAGAGTTAGCTAACACCCCTTTCTGAAAAATTTCCAAAAATTACTTTCCAGCTTCCAAAGCAAATATTAGTACACCTCTCTGCAGATCAAGTAGCAAATTTATATGTTACTATAATTCTCATGATGCTAAATGTAATTAAATAATATACTATTTTACCTACACAGTTCTAAATATATATAAAAACTTTATAATTAATTTAGCAATATCAACTCAAAAATTCAATGTCTCTGTACTAATGTAAAAGGCATTACAGTTGTGTAAATGAATGTATGATCCTTTCCAAACATAGGACATCATCGTCAAACGTTACTATATATCATAGCATCTGTGATACTCATATGTTTGTAAGCTCTTTGTATGTATCAAAACATGTGGTGCGTGGTAGAAATCATCTCAGTGACAAATCTAAAGTGTTCAGTGAGAACTATATACGTGGGCAACAACAAGGATGTAGTGGGAATGCATGTACATCTGTTGGACGAATGTTATGAAAACAAACACTCGAAACCGACGTTTCACGACAATTAATCTGTAAAAAAACACACCACATGTCATAAAGGAAGCGTGTAAACCGTCTGAGGATGAATCACAACGATTCGAAACCGGTAACGGTATCCTTTGAATACAGGAACTGAAAGTAAATTTGTGGCTGGTTGCTGTCCTAACACCATCAAAATTTATCTGGTCTTTAAAACAGCAGAGCACATTCTGATCGGCTTCAAAGGCACAGGTAGACACACGATCCGACCAAAGCGCCCTCTCTCCCAGATGCAACAATATTAAGGTCGACTAATACACACTGAAACGCCAAAGAAACTGGTATAGGCATGCGTACTCAAATACAGAGATATGTAAACAGCCAGAATACGGCGCTGCGGTCGGCAACGCCTATACAAAACAACAAGTGTCTGCCGCAGTTGTTAGATCGGTTTCTGCTGCTACGATGGCAGGTTATCAAGATTTAAGTGAGTCTGAACGTGGTGTTATAATCGGCGCATGAACAGTGGGACGTAGCATCTCCGAGGTAGCTATGAAGTGGGAATTATCCCGTAGGACCATTTCACGAGTGTACACTGTATGTCAGGAATCTAAAAAAATCAAATTTTCGGCATCGATGCTGCTGGAAAAAGGTCGTGCAAGAACGGGACCAACGACGGATCAAGAGACCCATTCAACGTGACAGAATTGCAACCCTTCTGCAAATTGCTGCAGGTTTCAATGCTGGGCCATCAACAAGTGTCAGCATGCGAACCATTCAACGGAACATCATCGGTAAAGGCTTTCAGAGCCGAAGGACCACTCGTTTACCCTTGATGACTGAACGACACAAGGCTTTAAGTCTCGCCTGGGCTCTTCAACACCAACATTGGACTGTTGATGACTGGAAACATGTTGCCTGGTCGGACGAGTCTCGTTTCAAATTGTACCGAGTGGATGGACGTGTTGGGTATGGAGACAACCTCACGAATCCATGGACCCTGCATGTCAGCAGGAAACTGCTCAAGCTGGTAGAGGCTCTGTAATGCTGTGGGGCGTGTGTAGTTGGAGTGATACGGGGCCTCTGATACGTCTAGGTACCACTGACAGGTGACACGAACGTAAGCATCCTGTCTGATCACTTGCATCAATTCATGCCCATTGAGCATTCCGACGGACTTGACAAATTCCAGCAGGACAATGCGACACCCCATACTTCCAGAATTGCTACAGAGTGGCTCCAGGAACGCTCTTCTGAGTTGAAACACTTCCGCTGACCACCAAACTTCCCAGACATGAACATTATTGAGCATATCTGGGATGCCTTGCAATGTGCTGTTCAGAAGAGATCTCCACCCCCCTCGTGCTTTTACGGATTCATGGACAGCCCTGCAGGATTCATGGTGTCAATTCCCTCCAACACTACTTCAGAAATTAATCGAGACCATGCCACGTCGTGTTACGGCACTTCTGCGTGCTCGCGGGGGCCCTACACGACAACAGGTAGGTGTACCAGTTTCTTTGGCTCTTTAAGTGTTTGTCATAAAGACCTCTGTTTGAGAAAAGCAGCTCCCTTTTTTGTCAATGTACTTCCGCAGTGCGTCAATTCCATCTCTGAAATGCGACGCTGGGAAGTTTAAAAAATGCCTTTCAACAACTGCCGTACCCTCCAGACCTTTGATCAGTACACTGCAGGATAGAAAATAATGAAATTTTACTTATTGTGTGTGTACAGCAGAGCAGGAAGAATATATGATTAAATTTTTACGTGATTTGGACACACAGGAGGCGAAATTTAGTAAGTTAACACAGACTTGCAACCTCATGCAGCAACAGTGGTTTTAATCCGACTTGGAATCTAATCGAGGTTGAATGACAGATTCTCTTCGTCACCTGTGTTGCTTCACCTCTGTGTCAAAGGTCATCAACATAGTGGCTGGCGACTGGTATGGCGCCAGTCTTTTGGTGACGCATGAGCAGGTGTTTTCAGTGGCTGAAACATCTAAAAGAGTGCTAGGCAGAGCTCACTTCGAAGCAGGATCCGTCACTGAAGACAATTCTACTTCAGTCAACTAGATTTCAGGCCCCAATGACCAGCGAATACGTGTCTGAAGACCCCCTGGACAGCAGTGGTGCACCAACCTGACTCTTACCTGCCATACAGCCCGACAACCGGGAGTGATGTTCTGAGTTGCCATTTAATTTCACAGGACGACCACTTTGGTTATCGCTCACAGCGCCCCTACAGCGCAGCCGTACGTCGACGATATTCTACGCCCCATTTTGTTGCCCTTCATGGCAAGCCATCCTGGGCTTATATTTCAGCAAGATAATACCAGCCCGCGCACAGCGAGAGTTTCTACTGCTTTTTTTCGTACCTGCCAAACCCTACCTCGTCCAGCAAGTTCGCCAGTCCCCTCCACAACTGAGAATGTTTGGAGCATTGTGGGCATGACCTCGGGATTTTCACGATTCAACGCGCCAATTGATCAGAATCAGGCACGATATCTCTCAGGAGAACACCCAACAACTCTATTTATGTCAAGCCGCATTTCTACTGGCAGAAGAGCCGGGGATGGACCGGAGCGTTATTGACTTCCTCAGTTTGTGAAGCTCTTTCCAATGTTCCAGTTTTCTGAAATTGTAATCATTTCTTTGTCTGTACACCTACGATAAGTCTGCCGATATCCGTCCCATTTGGAGAATTCCTTCGCGGCGCGTGTCTTTTCTTAGGGTTTATATTAGCTGCTCTCCTTGGGACCTCTTTGTGTCTTAGAGTTTATAATGGCTGCTCTCCAAATTACAAGCTATGCGACTATGCTGTGTACTCAATGGTACTGCATACCACCGCGCCAGGTGCTGCGCCTTTATGGGAATGGCGTATGCAATCTCGCAACGTTCGTTCTTTTAGGCCCTGTACACACGGATACATCGTCACGTCTGAAACTACGACGCAGTGCGACTCCCGCCTTCAGTATTGTCGCTGGGTGCACCTCTGTCCGCCCACTTCTCCCTCCTACGGCCTCACAGGAAGCTGTCGCATGCCGTATTGACAGTCCGTGGTGCTCCTGACTGCGCTGTATTGTCCACGCGGATACTTGCCTTGCTGCAAACAAGCCCTTCCCCGACTCAAATTGCCTGACATGTCTGCAAGATGCTATCTATACTGCCGATTCAGGAATGTCCCTGGCCCCTTCGGACGCTAATCGTGTGCAGCCGCTGAAATCTGGCATGTCATTCACTAACGGCCCTTCTACACCCACGGTTTTTTGATATTCGCACAACAGTAGTGGAATCTCGAACAACGCGAGCTGCAGTATCGTACAACGTAAACAACAGCCATGAAAGGTCACGGTCCTCCATCAGTCGTATTCCGATACTTGTTGGTAGACGCTTCTTCTTACACGTGTCATAACAACGTCCTCTCTCGAACATGCAACAATAATATTTGATTTCTGATTGAGGAACCTGCTGTGTAGTCTTTCTTTATACACAGGATGTAAGAGGCGTTATTAATACCTGCTTTGTGTGACTGCGCTAAAATGCTAATTATTTACATTTCCAAGCATTTACACTACTGGCCATTAAAATTGCTACACCAAGAAGAAATGCAGATCATAAACGGGTATTTATTGGACAAAAATATTATACTAGAACTGACATGTGATTAGATTTTCACGCAATTTGGGTGCATAGATCCTGAGAAATCAGTACCCAGAACAACCACCTCTGGCCGTAATAACGGCCTTGATACGCCTGAACATTGAGTCAAACAGAGATTGAATGGCGTGTACAGGTACAGCTGCCAAGCTTCAACACCATACCACAGCTCATCAAGAGTAGTGACTGGCGTATTGTGACGAGCCAGTTGCTCGGTCACCATTGACCAGACGTTTTCAGTTGGTGAGAGATCTGGAGAATGTGCTGGCCAGGACAGCAGCCGAACATTTTCTGTATCCAGAAAGGCCCGTACAGGACCTGCAACATGCGGTCGTGTATTATCCTGCTGAAATGTAGGGTTTCGCAGGGATCGAATGAAGAGTAGAGCCACGGGTCGTAACACATCTGAAATGGAACATCCACCGTTCAAAGTGCCGTCAATGCAAACAAGAGGTGACCGAGACGTGTAACCAATGGCACCCTATACCATCACGCGGGGTGATACGCCAGTATGGCGATGACGAATACACGCTTCCAATGTGCGTTCACTGCGATGTCGCCAAACACGGAGACGACCATCATGATGCTGTAAACAGAACCTGGATTCATCCGAAAAAACGACGTTTTGCGATTCGTGCACCCAGGTTCGTCGTTGAGTACACCATTGCAGGCGCTCCTGTTTGTGATGCAGCCTAAAGGGTAATCGCAGCCACGGTCTCCGAGCTGATAGTCCATGATGCTGCAAACGTCATCGAACTGTTCGTGCAGATGTTTGTTGTCTTGTAAACGTCCCCATCCGTTGACTCAGGGATCGAGACGTGGCTGCTCGATCCGTTACAGCCATGCGGATAAAATGCCTATCATCTGGACGGCTAGTGATACGAGGCCGTTGGGATCCATCACGGAGTTCCGTATTACTCTCCTGACCCCACCGATTCCATATTCTGCTACGTCATTGGATCTCGACCAACGCGAGCAGCAAAGTCGAGATACGATAAACCGCAATCGCGATAGGCTACAATCCGACCTTTATCAAAGCCGGAAACGTGGCGGTACGCATTTCTCCTCCTTACACGAGGCATCACAACTTGGTTTCACCGGGCAACGCCGGTCAACTGCTGTTTTTGTATGAGAAATCGGTTGGAAACTTTCCTCATGTCAGCACATTGTAGGTGTCGCCACCGGTGCCAACCTTGTGTGAATGCTCTGAAAAGCTGTGTGTGAAATCTTATGGGACTTAACTGCTAAGGTCATCAGTCCCTAAGCTTACACACTACTTAACCTAAATTATCCTAAGGACAAACACACACACCCATGCCCGAGGGAGGACTCGAACCTCCGCTGGGACCAGTCGTCTGAGAAGCTAATCATTTGCATATCACAGCATCTTCTTCCTGTCGGTTAAATTTCGCCTCTGTAGCACGTCATCTTCGTGGTGTAGCAATTTTAATGGCCAGTAGTGTAGTACGTTTCATGCCAGTTCATCTCTAACATGTCGTCTTCACGCTGCTACAGTTTCGCTGTCCAGAAGTGTATTATAAGAGGCGTTCAAAACGTTTCCGTTTCAGGACGTAGCTGCAGCGTACATGCAACGTAGCGCGACTCCGATGAGGGTATATAAGCACCAATATGCACGCAAGGGCGTTCGTGTCTTTCCGAAGTGCGTGCGGTAAATGCGGAAACGTGAACTATGGCAGCGTATTACCGAATGCGTCTAAACATGACCAACGTGTTGTTGTTTCTTGGCTGCCGAAGGGTAAACACCGGTGGACTTCCGTCGGAGATTGAAGTTGTGTATGCGGGACCACGGCGGTCGAAAACCACAGTTGTGGAATGGTGCGGAAGTTCCATGTTTCAACACAAAACGTCGGTCTGTCTGAGAGGCCAGCGTCATCCATTACGGACAGGTAGGAGACACACGAGCACCGGATTTCCTCAAGCAGCAGGACACAGTGCTTTTCCAAACGGGTATCTTCAACTTGATGTGTCGGTGAGATACCTATCTCAATTTTCACGGCGATTTTGCCTGATTGGCATATCGATTCTGTACTGTATGGCCTGAGAAAGGAAACTTTTCGATCGCCCCTTATGTTTCATCTCGTTTCGTTCAAAAAATGTGCATGGTATTCGTGTATTATTGTTTTAGCTTTTGAAAGATAATCTGTATTGCCTCCCAGAAGAAAACCGAGCGAGGTGGCGCAGTGGTTAGACACTGGACTCGCATTCGGGAGGACGACGGTTCAATCCCGCGTCCGACCATCCTGATTTAGGTTTTCCGTGATTTCCCTAAATCACTCCAGGCAAATGCCGGGATGGTTCCTCTGAAAGGGCACGGCCGACTTCCTTCCCCATCCTTCCCTACTCCGATGAGACCGATGACCACGCTGTCTGGTCTCCTTCCCCAAAACAACCAACCAACCAACCCAGAAGAAAGCTCCCCACAAGCCTTTTGATAGATCAACTGTACCTTCCGGTTCAGGTCTGCTATCCACTGCTCTGACTGGTTTCATTCCTGGTGTGACGTGGTAGACTCATGTGTCATCCACAACAACAAATCCAGCTATTATATCAGTCGAATTCTTTGAACGTTGGAACATTTGTTTTCGAATTTTCTTCTGTCAGCATTCGACTAGCGTACTTCAACCTTCCTGTGAAGCATATAATGCTCTCTCTTGGATGGCTTTGGAGTCATACGTCTTTAGATGCCTGTCGCTCGCTAGTATATTCTCAGTGCTGTCATGTGTTGTTGTTATTGTTTCGGAACATCCTTCACATGGATCATCTTTAAGATAAGTATGGCCATGTCTGATTTTGGCTGCGCGTTTCTGTTAAAACTAAGGTGTTGAATGAAGTTATGTTGGTGATAAACTAGGTAAACAAGGAACTTCAAGACGGCTTCGTTTCCCCATTTTTCAACGAAACACGCACAACAGTACCCATCCGATCAAAGACGTGACCTATAGTTGTTGCACAACGTATATCAATATAACAAAAAAAATATTGATATCAATGCCATGTACGCTTCACGCGGAAGAATAGACAAAAAATGGTTCAAATGGCTCTGAGCACTATGGGACTTAACTTCTAAGGTCATCAGTCCCCTAGAACTTAGATCTACTTAAACCTAACTAACCTAAGGACATCACACACATCCATGCCCGAGGCAGGATTCGAACCTGCGACCGTAGCGGTCGCGCAATTCCAGACTGTAGCGCCTAGAACCGCTCGGCCACCCCGGCCGGCGAAGAATAGACACATCGCACTGCTACTATAACTTACCGCTAAAAAGGGGATCACCAGACCTGTTAATTACAGTTCTTGGCGAGAGATATGTCGTAGAGGGACCTGTCCCGAATACCTGGCTAGCGCCTTTTCATGCGATTGCCTACAGTTTACTACAGAAAATTGATGTTGAAGTTTTATGCTTTCACTTCTATACTTGCAGCGTTCAGCATACTTCGATCAAGCGAGTGTAGCGCAGCGGCTACGGTTCACGGCTACCACGCTGACAGTAGGGGTGCAACTCTTGAACATACATGTAAGGTAAAATTATTAATTTCATCAAAAAAGCAATCATTATAGCAAAATTTCTTCAAATCTATAATCCGTTGTTACAGACTCGTCCTATTCGGTATAACGTGCATGAATTTCTATGCTAGAATGAAATTCCGGAGATATTCGTCGTATAAGAATGTAAGCAATCTGTGTTTTCCGGTATCGCTTTCTATAAAATCCATGTGCCGGAAAGGCAACAGCTTTCATTAAATGTGCACGGTGCTTTTCGAATTTCTGTTTCGGTTGCTGCTGCAACAAATTCCATCCGGAATATTGTTTTGAAAAGTGAGACGATTCTGTAATCTATTCTGTAACAAATGGAATACCCACTTAAAGTTTGCTGTAATGGTTGATTTGTTAATGAAATTACTGTGGTGAAAAAGACTATTTTTGAACAAATTTGCTTGGCATATACTATTTAATGATATTCTGTACGGTAGCATTGAAAAATAAAAATGATATGGGTAAGATTTGAACCCATACCGTCAGCCTGGTAGCCGTGAACCTTAGCGTTACGCCTCTCTCACCTGGTGAAAACGTAATTAACGTTGCAGGCACAGCAGGTATAACATAGAACTTCAACTTCGACTTTCTCGGGAACTAGGCGTCGTCGCAAGAAAAGCAGCTGGCTACGTACTCGGTATAGGCCCCCTTACAACGTACCTAACACTCCACGCTACACACTCACCGTGGATCTTCACAATGAATACCACCTTGAAACTCACAAGGAAGTATTCAAAAAACACGCCACAGGACTATACAGGAACTCGAGACACTCGAACAATCCTTTCATCCTTACTCTGGGAAACTATAATCAGTACCATAGGTGGAAGCATAAGAGGCCAAAGACACTACTAGCTAGAGCATAACCAACTATGGTAGGCTAAAATACACCAACAAGAGACAAACGTCGGCAAGCCCCTGCATATCAGCAACGTTGACTGGATATACCAGCTGCTATTAAAGCCAACCAACAGGCCACAGCAGGGAAACCGACGAGCTCGCCCACTGACGCACAAACAATTCGCCAACATCACCCTATACTGTGCATCCAATATATGACCTATTGGACACAAAAACGATGATAAACCTAACTGTTGCAGGTTTCTGACGCTGAACGAGAGCTCTACACCGGCACCCAGTGGCAGCCTCCGAGCAACACCACCGCACAACGTCAAAGGTATCGAGATGCATGATACCCACTAGTAACAAAGCCTACCTTGCACGACCCGTCGCAGGCAGCAAGACATCCGCTACTGCTCTTACTACCTGACCTAATTATGGCAGAGGATTTTTTTCCCTTGGCCCTTGCCTTGGCACTATTTTTCCTCTGCCCTTCAACCGCTAGCCATCGTTCGACTTTCGACCCAGTCTATCTCCAGATGAGCGCGTATTAATGGTTAACCTTAACCAGACTACGCAAACATCGCGTATCCATATCCTGCGACACCTCACTTTAGTGAAAACTAACCCTTATTTAGAGATGGCAGTAGACCTTTTGAGTTGGCCATCATACCGATGTGTGCGTGTAGGGGCTCCACCTCTATATATATACACTACTGGCCATTAAAATTGCTACACCAAGAAGAACTGCAGATGATAAAGGGGTATTCATTGCACAAATATATTATACTAGACTGACATGTGATTACATTTTCACGCAATTTGGGTGCATAGATCCTGAGAAAACAGTACCCAGAATAACCACTCTGGCCGTAATAACGGCCTTGATACGCCTGGGCATTGAGTCAGACAGAGCTTGGATGGCGTGTACAGGTACAGCTGCCCATGCAGCTTCAACACGATACCACAGTTCATCAAGAGTAGTGACTGGCGTATTGTGACGAGTCAGTTGCTCGACCACCATTGACCAGACGTTTTCAATTGGTGAGAAATATGGAGAATGTGCTGGCCAGGGCAGCAGTCGAACATGTTCTGTATCCAGAAAGGCCCGTACAAGACCTGCAACATGCGGTCGTGCATTATCCTGTTGAAATGTAAGGTTTCGCAGGGATCGAATGAAGGGTAGAGCCTCGGGTCGTAACACATCTGAAAGGTAACGTCCACTGTTCAAAGTGCCGTCAATGCGAACAAGAGGTGACCGAGACGTATAACCAGTGGCACCCCATACCATCACGCCGGGTGATACGCCAGTATGGCGATGACGAATACACGCTTACAATGTGCGTTCACCGCGATGTCGCCAAACACGGATGCGACCATCATGATGCTGTAAACAGAACCTGGATTCATCCGAAAAAATGACGTTTTTCCTTTCGTGCACACAGGTTCGTCGTTGAGTACACCATCGCAGGCGCTTCTGTCTGTGATGCAGCGTCAAGGGTAACCGGTCTCCGAGCTGATAGTCCATGCTGCTGCAAACGTCGTCGAACTGTTCGTGCAGATGGTTGTTATCTTGCAAACGTCCCCATCTGTTGACTTAGGGATCGAGACGTGGTTGCACGATCTGTTACAGCCATGCGGATAAGATGCCTGTCATCTCGACTGCTAGTGATACGAGGCCGTTGGGATCCAGCCAACACGGACTCAAAGGAGTCGGTGTTGATCCAGCACGGCGTTCCTTATTACACTCCTGAACCCACCGATTCCATATTCTGCTAACTGTCATTGGATCTCGACTAACGCGAGCAGCAATGTCGCGATACGATAAACCGCAATCGCGATAGGCTACTATCCGACTTTTATCAAAGTCGGAAACGTGATGGTACGCATCATAACAACATTTCACCAGGCAACGCCGGTCAACTGCTGTTTGTGTATGAGAAATCGGTTGGAAACTTTCCTCATGTCAGACGTTGTAGGTGGCGCCACCGGCGCCAACCTTGTGTGAATGCTCTGAAAAGCTAATCATTTGCATATCACAGCATCTTCTTCCTGTCGGTTAAATTTCGCGTCTGTAACACGTCATCTTCGTGGTGTAGAAAATTTAATGGCCAGTGGTGTATAATAATAATAATAATAATCGCCAAAATTAATGATTAACAGGTCCGATGATCCCCTTGTAAGACACAGTGTGACGTGATGTCGCTTGCCTGTGAGGTAAATATCCAGCAGAATAACGACATCGACTTCATATTTTAAACTTGATGTGATTTTTAACCCAAGCATCCTTAGTGGCTGCTGTGGTTTACCGTTTCATATTGTGACCTACTGTGTATCAAGTCAAGATACCACAGCAATGTAAGACGTTTTGGGTGTCCCGTTTCAATCAGTGCAACAGTTACAACTGTCTGGCGTACGGCACTACTACTCCCCCTACATAGCGTAAGGGGCGTGCGGTTGTTGTCCAAGGTGTACATGGTTTTCTTGTGAGGTTCCACTTCGGTTAAGTTTGGCGCTACGTAGCAACAGCCGTCACTGCAGTAACTTCACACTCGCTCGGAAAACTGTGGAACGATTTTAATTACCGTGTAGATGTTTATCGTGCGCCTATAAGAGGCCACATTAAAGAAAAGTAAAGTAAAGTAGATATAAACAAATGTTTACCAGCGGCGATTTATCGTTTCTTATTGTGTTACCAGTAGAATTTTTATATCACACTACAGTACCTCTGTGTATCCTGTGTTACATTTTCATTTTGTTTACGCGTTTCAGTATACTGTGGTTGTAAGTCTTGTTTTACTTCGGAATTAGTTCTTTTGTTGCTATTTGTTATTACAAATAACTGTAATATACCTTTTCTCGTGTTCAGACGGCTGTATGGCCACGTTCAGAAAGCCAATAAATAGGGAAAAAAGTGCAGTTAGGTCGTATGGCATGAAGGGCTAGGGGACCCTGAAGAGCAAGTTCACCCGCCTGATTAGAAAAATGGTTCAAATGGCTCTGAGAACTATGGGACTTAAGAGCTGAAGTCATCAGTCCGCTAGAACTTAGAACTACTTAAACCTAACTATCCTAAGGACATCACACACATCCATGCCCGAGGCAGGATTCGAACCTGCGACCGTAGCGGTCACGCGGTTCCAGACTGAAGCGCCTAGAACCGCTTGGCCACACCGGCCGGCGCCTAATTAGAAAACGTCTTTCCTATCCGCCTCACCTGCAGGCATCTTTTCGTCGCGAAGTATGTGATTTGTGTGCGGAAGTGTATCTGTTGAGTGTGGAGGTACATAGCTACTTCTCTTGAAAAGCACGAAAGGGGCCGCCGATTATAACGTTCCTATCGGACGGATGCATAGTCATTAAGAGCGACACTGCGAAGAGGTTTGGCATCCCGGACAGTGGCACAAAGACTGGTGATCAGAAACTGTGCGCCACCGCTTCCCCTCCCGTTGCCATGCAGATATTGTCAATGTAAATTTCTTTTATCATAAGGATTCGCACCGGCTTATCTCCGAGTCGAGCGCTAGCACACAGGTTTGCGTTAGCGTCCTCGGCTACGGAGGGAGACGCGTCAATCGCACATTGACCATTTTTTAAAGGAGAATGTTAACTTTGTTCTACGGTGCTACCCCTGCCTCAGAATGAGAGGTAAATAATGTTAATGGTCTCACAAAGGACAAATTTAACAATTAAAAATGTTGCAATTTAAACCAATAGAACAACCGCAACATGGAGGCAACCTCTTGAAGATGGATGATTTTACTAAGAAGTGCACAATTTAGTGCGTCACAGGAAAGTTTCCTGCTTTTATTCGAGGATTTACCTCCTAGAAATCCACTCTCTTGTTGTTTATTTGCCGATCTGCATGGTTCAAAATGGCTCTGAGCACTATGGGACTTAACTTCTGAGGTCATCAGTCCCGTAGAACTTAGAACTACTTAAACCTAACCAACCTAAGGACATCACAAACATCCATGCCCGAGGCAGGATTCGAACCTGCGACCGTAGCGGTCCCGCGGTTCCAGACTGTAGAACCGCTCGGCCACCTAGGCAGGCGATCTGCATGGTATTAGGCCACTGTATGGGCTGGTAGAAGGCACTGCTTGGAAACGGAAACCGATCAGATCCACACAGTTTTAATTTAAAAACACTGAGGGGGGGGGGGGGGGGTGGCGGTTCGGATCTTAAATGAAACTCAGTTAACGAAAGGACTCTAATTATGCCCGATGTTTCGTATCCGAAGAATACGCCTCCAAACATGCTGTAACATATGGAAACCATGACGTAAATGATTAAGAGACAAGGTAATGGCTTGAATCAATAACGAAGCCGACACAACAGATAGATTCAGATAATCTTCATCTAAAAAAAAATACTGACAACTACGAAACTTACACACGCTTTTCAAGAACATATTTCTCTCTTTACAGACGAAATATGTTTTTCCTATTACACAGCATTACATTGCCATTTATGAGAATGAAAAGTAAAGTAAAGAAGAAACGATAATACGAAAAACTTCAGTTCCTAAAATGTATCTGTAAAAGGACTCCATAGCTGTAGATCTGTTAATCGATCTTATTCGTCGTGTTAGTATTTTAACTGCATTATACATAAGTGTTGACTGGAATACTCTCTTTCAAATTCTGATGGTGGCAGGGGTAAAATACAGGGACCGAAAGGCTATTTACAGTTTGTACAGAAACCAGATGGCAGTTATAAGAGTCGAGGGACATGAACGGGAAGCAGTGGTTGGGAAGGGAGTGAGACAGGGTTGTAGTCTCTCCGTGATGTTATTCAATCTGTATATTGAGCAAGCAGTGAAGGAAACAAAAGAAAAATGCGGAGTAGGTATTAAAATCCATGGAGAAGAAATAAAAACTTTAAGGCTCGCCGATGACATTGTAATTCTGTCAGAGACAGCAAAGGACTTGGAAGAGCAGTTGAACGGATTGGACAGTGTCTTGAAAGGAGGATATAAGATGAACATCAACAAAAGCAAAACGAGGATAATGGAATGTAGTCGAATTAAGTCGGGTGATGCTGAGGGAATTAGATTAGGAAATGAGACACTTAAAGTAGTAAAGGAGTTTTGCTATTTGGGGAGCAAATCAACTGATGATGGTCGAAGAAGAGAGGATGGAAAATGTAGACGCAATGGCAAGGAAAGCGTTTCTGAAGAAGAGAAATTTGTTAACATCGAGTATAGATTTTAGTGTCAGTAAGTCGTTTCTGAAAGTGTTTGTATGGAGTGTAGCCATGTATGGAAGTGAAACATGGACGATAACCAGTTTGGACAAGAAGAGAATAGAAGCTTTTGAAATGTGGTGCTACATAAGAATGCTGAAGATTAGATGGGTAGGTCACATAACTAATGAGGAAGTAATGAATAGGATTGGGGAGAAGAGACGTTTGTGGCACAACTTGTCTAGAAGAACTGATCGGTTGGTAGGACATGTGTTGAGACATCAAGGGATCACCAATTTAGTATTGGAGGGCAGCGTGGAGGGTAAAAATCGTAGAGGGAGACCAAGAGATGAATACACTAAGCAGATTGAGAAGGATGTAGGTTGCCGTAGGTACTGAGAGATGAAGAAACTTGCACAGGATAGAGTAGCATGGAGAGCTGCATTTAACCAGTCTCAGGACTGAAGATCACAACAACAAACAACAACATACATAAGTGTCCTCAAAACGCTTAGTGTCATGAAAACTGAGTAGTGATTCACACATATTAACATATCTTGTATATGTGTTAAAAATTCTGGAAATGAATTCCTTACGCAGCTACTAGAAGAACAGCGACTTTGACAACAAGCTGCTGCTTTTTCAATTATCCTGCATAGGTGCGTCTTTATACCGCACCTCTCTTAATATTTACATAACAGAAGGTGTGGCGCGAATGGAGCTGCAGATACGCACAGATCGGTGGGCGCAGCCTGGGGAACACGCGGCGCTCGTTCCAGGAAACGGGGGGAAGTACAGGGGAGCCGGGACCTCCCCCAGAGGCGCCATTATTACTGTGCCAAACCGTCGGGGATCTTCACACCGAGGGGGCAGATCGATACATCGCACATCACACGGACGCACGCAAACAACGGCCCACGCCCACCAGACGTAACACATTCTGTTACACTTGTCATTAACACGTTGGACTACACGAAATCGACTGAGGATTTTAAGTTATCGGGTTACTCGGAAAGGAAACAGCTGTGAAGACTGTTTGGAATTATATCTAGTGTAACTTACGATACACTTCACACACAGACCAATGAGCTATATGAGAAAAAAAACTTTCTAAGGCGTCATGCGAAATATGTTCAAAAAGGAAGGAAAATTTTGTAATTGGACGTGTTGTATTGGACCGATCGTGCTTTTTCATTCTTCATCTGGAGAGTGCCCGTACAGTGTTAGTTATATCAGATATTTAGTCTGCTGTCAGCTGTAAAAATGTTGTATGTATTTTGGTAGTATCTGCGACTATTTATACTGTATAAATATGGATCAGAGAAACTTCCTGGCAAATTAAAACTGTATGCCGGACCGAGACTCGAACTCGGGACCTTTGCGTTTCGCGGGCAGGTGCTCTACCAGGTTTAATCTGCCAGGAAGTTTCACACCAGAGCACTCTCCGCTGCAGAGTGAAAATCTCGTTCTGATGGATCAGAGAATTTGCATTAAATTTTGCTATAAGAACGGAATACAGTGGAGCAAAGTTTTAGAAATATTAAATACTTTTTATTTATTTATTTCTCAAGTAAAGACCTGCTGCCTGTTATTATATAGCACTCGTGCATTGTGTGATTCTACATGTTATATTATACAAATTCAGTTTTATTACAAGTACATTTTTTTGTTGAAAATTTTGCACCACAAGATGGTCAGAAATTCCCGTTACAAACTTCTAGGACTTGTTGAAGGGAGAGGGTGCGTAACATTTTGAATAGGAACACATGTCCGGAAACGTACCGTTTTCGTGCTACAACCGTTTGAAAACATGTTTGCTAGGTAGGTTTGCAACAGGATACTCATAGTGATGGGTGCTTAAGTCAGATCGGCTGGTGTCATTTGACATCCTACCCTACCTCATTGACCTGGTTGAGCCTCATTCACGTGTCTGTCACTGTTGGAGCAACATGGTTGAGTACAAGTTTGCAGGAAACACCTACATGATCTTCCTAAATGGCGAAGCTCACGGCAATGGAAGAGATGTT
Organism: Schistocerca nitens; assembly: GCF_023898315.1. Taxonomy (NCBI): domain Eukaryota; kingdom Metazoa; phylum Arthropoda; class Insecta; order Orthoptera; family Acrididae; genus Schistocerca; species Schistocerca nitens. The sequence continues at coordinate 391,362,696 of NC_064617.1, forward strand.
CGTCGCCTTTATCAAGGTAGTTGTCCACAACTTCAGACTACATCGCGTGCCCTTTTCGTCACAGTCACGCTGCGGTTTCGAGAAAAGGTATCTTCACCAGCAGCAGGCGTGACTGTGGCGCTCCAGGGAGGTCCCACACACCCGAACTGGAAGAGGCGTTAGTGCATCACGTTGATGAGACCCCGTCAACAAGTACATGAGCAGTCTCATTGTCTATTAATGAGTGGAACTCTAAAACAAGTGATTTACTGGATCGCGCCCAGTCAATTACTTGTAAAAATGGTCGCAGTAGCAATACGTTTTCAAATGGTTGTAGCACGGAAATGGTACGTTTCTGAACATGGGTTCCTATTCAAAATATTATGTACTCACTCCCCAATACAAGTCCTAGCAGTTTGAAACGGGAATTTCCGACCACCCTGTATATATAATAAGTACGAATCCATATATACACTTTTGTTTAAACTTATTGCTAACTTAGATGTTGATAATAAATAAAATACATAATAGGTTGTGAATTAAGTTTCCTTTAGTTTACGTCTATGGTCACAAACTGTTTGATAACTGATTACCGATTTCGGTCTTTAATGACCGTCATCAGATCTATTTCATAAAAACAGTACATTAGGACTTTGTTTTTATGAAACAGATCTGATGATGGTCATTAAAGACCGAAACCGGTAATCAGTTATCAAACAGTTTGTGACCATAGACGTAAACTAAAGGAAACTTATTACATATACGGGTCCCTGTTTTTTCGCGACGATGTCGCAGCTTGTGAAGGTTGTGGATTTATTTCAAATTAAAATTAAAAGCCTATTTCATGGAAGAAAGAAGAGATGGCAATTTGACTTAGATGTGATGTGACAGTTCTTCCCTTTTACCTTCTGCGTGTACGGTTACACCGGTTACATATGCGGTCTTCACAGTGTAATACTTACTTTAATGTGTTGATTAGTTAGTTAGTAGTTAGTTAAATACTGATTTCGTTGAGTATGCTTTGTCCAATACAACAACTTACGGGGTAGTATAAGTATTTCGAAGAGAGGCACGAAGATGTTGAAGATGTCGGGCGCCCTAGGTGCCCCAGAACATCCACAACAGATGATCGCCGGATCACATTTAGAGAAGTCGCTGATGACGTTGCCGTGTCAGTTGGCTCATGGCATAATCTTTTTCGGATGTTTTGGGCATGAAACGTGGAACATCAGTATTTTTTCTAAAGTCATTAAGTTTCGGGCAAAAATTTTGGCAAACGCAATTTGGTCAGGAGTCTCTAGATGAAGTCAACAACTAGGCAGAACTAATGAGACGTATCATAACATGGGATTATGGATACGATGTCGAATCTAAGGAGCAATTGTCCTAGTGGAAGCACTCTGGGTCCCCAGACCGAACAAGCTTGACAAGTGCTCGATAGTGTGCTTCGATATTAATGGCAAGGAACACCATGAATTCTTGTCACAGGCCCGATGATCAGAAGGGACTGTTACAACGCCTTTTGCATGAAAAAACCAAGAAAAGTGCCTGGATTAGTGGCGACATAATTCATGCATGGTTCCTGCACAACGGTAATGTACCCGCCATTACTTCGTTACTCGTTCGTGATTTTTTGGTCAAATGCAATACAGTAATGGTCCGGCAGCCTCCAGTTTGTTCCTGCGAATTTGTACGACGTTCCTGCATATGAAAGTACCGTACAGACTGTATGTTCATGTCATGGTTAGTTCTACGTAGAGAAACGATATCATTATCAGACCTTTCATTAACTGAATCTGGAGCCCGCATCTCGTGGTCGTGCGGTAGCGTTCTCGCTTCCCACGCCCGGGTTCCCGGGTTCGATTCCCGGCGGGGTCAGGGATTTTCTCTGCCTCGTGATGGCTGGGTGTTGTGTGCTGTCCTTAGGTTAGTTAGGTTTAAGTAGTTCTAAGTTCTAGGGGACTTATGACCACAGCAGTTGAGTCCCATAGTGCTCAGAGCCATTTGAACCATTTGAACTGAATCTGGACCACCCTGACGGGCAAAATAAATACCTGGGAGCTTAGCCAGCCAGCGTAAGGCTCCGTTGTGTTTCCGTGAAGCAGACAGACTCGATTCAGGAAATGCATCTACCGGGATCTGTTGTAGAGATGCCCACGGCAGCCGCCAGTCTCTGAAAACGTACGAATCTGAGAATCCGATACACTATAAAACACAGAATTAAATTTACAAAATACAAAGCAGTCCAGGCCACTGAAATTGTCTTAAATGGTGACCGAATGAGCCTTATCACAGTTGTGCTTTCTGAAAGGGTAGTGTATAGACTGTAAATAAAAGCTCATTAACAGGTTCGTTTGTTGACTATAGAGCATGCGACGAGTTGCTGTGTACTGAAAGTATTGACAGAATAGCAACCGATACTACGTTCTGAGATGCTTCAAATGTTGCTGTTTTTTTAAACAACAGATGCATATTTACCTACTATCCCTATTATGAAATAAAATTGGACACGTTCATACGATTGCCATGTTGGTGTGTTCCTCGACTTCAAGAAGGCATCCTATACAGTTATGCACTGTTGTTTATCGCTAAAACTCGAGGTTACCGAATACTGACTGAGATTGGTAACTACAATCAGGACTTCCCAGCGGTATAATTCAAAACTTTGTCCTTAATGGGACGAAATCATCAGATGGAAAAGTGATTTCAGGTGTACAGGAACGGCCGTTATTGTTTACAGTATTGTACATGCTCTACTGGGTAGTGCCGTAAGCTGTTCGCGGTGCTGTTGCCTGTATGAAGCCTTTAGCGAAGCGCACGAAGTTCTGCAAAGGGTCGATGATTATTGCACGGACCTGTAGTTTTCCTGAGCATAAATAAATTTAACATATGGCTCATAAACAGGCAAAAAGATCCATCACACTACTATCGATAAATCACTGAAAACATTAACGAGTCCAAAATATCTAGAAGTAACGATTTGGAATAAACTCACAAAATTTGTTAGTAGAAGCTCATGCCATTGGACGAATCTTAAAGAAATATACTACGTACACAAAAGAAGTGCGTGCTAATACTCTCGTTCACCCGACTTTTTAGAGTTGCTTGTCAATCTGGGATGATGTAATAGGGGAGATGGAATGAAGACTGGCACGTTCGTTTCAAGTACGTTTAGTAAGCGTAAAAGGGTTACGGAAAAACCCAACAAACTCCAATGGTAGACGCTGAAAGGGAGGCATTGTGTATCACAAAGAAATTTAATGGGCAAATTCCTAGAGCGTACGTTTTAAGAAGGGTCAAGGGGGTAGCCCTCTTTGAACGCATGATAAATAATTGATTTTCGTAATATTTCAAGTAAAATAAAAAGTAACACTGATGATATAGTTCTATACACTTTTCTCTTTAAGAAATCATTTTGTATCCACATCGGGCGCTCCTTGTAATCTCTACACCATATGCAAGGAACCCTCGGAGCCGTATCGTTGGTCATCGGCGGGAATTCCCCAAACCCTCCAATTGGACAAATACGAAAATAATTTTGTATAAGTCATTTTCATTATATTTTCTATCGTATACATACGACAACAGGAAAGTAGTTCTAACAAAATGATGTGTTGAAACAAATGTTATTTTCTTTGCCTGCTAAATAGAGACAAAAGTGTGCACCAGAAATAGACTTTCGACACTGATAGAGAATTCTATTTAGTATGCCGGAATCAAATTCCGATCAAAATTGTATGTACCGTTCTCAAGTTATGTTTCCCGCCAAAAAGTGTTTAAAGATTTGCGTTACATTTCTTGTAGTTAAGTAAAACATACTTCTAGTCAGCGATGGCTGGACCATACAGCAATCCTCCCAAATCCAAAAGGAGGGCCTCTTCCAACTTCTTCGTGGCCCTCGGGGCCTCTTTGGCAGCTTCTGTCATCCGCTGTTCTGCTCGCTCGATGCGTTTTTCCTCCACTTCTGTGCAGAAGTTGTAACTGAGTGGTCCGATCTCAAGTTCGAGCACGTATGATTTCCTTAACGTCTGTTAGGCTGTTGTTGTAATTACATGTCCTCTATTTTCTCCAATTGTGAATGGTTCTCGGAGATCCTTTTTCACAGATCGCCCTGTAACTCGATGAAATGAAATGTCGTGTGGCTAGGGCCTCCCGTCGGGTAGACCGTTCGCCTGGTGCATTTCTTTCGATTTGACGCCACTTCGGCGACCTGCGCGTCGATGGGGATGAAATGATGATGATTAGGACAACACAACGCACAGCCCCTGAGCGGAGAAAATCTCCGACCCAGCCGGGAATCGAACCCGGGCCCTTAGGATTGACAGTCTGTCACGCTGACCATTCAGCTACCGGGGGCGGGCTGTAACTCGATAACGAAGTTTCTGGAAGAGCTGAGATGAACACTACAATAAATTAGACATCCCACAGAACATTTTAAGACAAAATAAAAATTATATTATTTGAAATATTGTTTCCTCCGATTTATTTCTCATGAAATGGGCACGAGGAAAAAATCAGAGAAATCGGAGCTCACAAGAGGGGTTACGGGCAAATAATTTTGTCTAACACACTAGTAAGGAGATAACATGTATTGAAAAAAGTAAAAAATTACTACTAAGGGAACGGCATTTTGGTGATGACGAGGGTTTAACTTCGAAACTGGTTGTGACTCAATATACACCGTCTGACACGAAAAGTGCTGCACCCAGGTGACGTGGTCAGATGTCAGTGTAAATTCATACACGTGCACGTCGTGTTCGGGTACAGTTACAATTCTGTGACATGACATGGCCACCAGAACGCGTTAGTGTTTTTTGTGTTCACGGTTGATAATAGGCGTGGTAGCTTTCGTAAGGGGCGTGAGGAATGTTAAATATTGAGGGATCACTAAGAAAGGACACGGAGATGCCGCGTACTCGTTTGGAACCTCGTTATCAGCCCTTGACAGAGTTTGAAAGGGCGACAAGAAGGGCATCCGTCCACTCCTTAAACTAACCATGCCTAATATGTTGTTAACCATGCTGATCCTGCACAAGAAACGAAGACGATTGAACCGTTGCCAAGCATTTACAAATGTTCAATCCTATTTCACGGCAAGTTACAAGTAACGGTACTCTTGTAGGATTGTGTCCACTTTACAGCAGTGGAGATAATACAGGGTGGCAATTATTGAACTATATAAAAAAAGTAAATTAGTTACAAACTACGGCGTGCACACACTTTAGTCAAAATATAAACGTCACTACCTATATCCGGATGTGGTTATGACAGGTTCGATATGCCTGCCATCATTGGTGATGTGTGGCGCAGACGAATAGCGAAATTCTGATTGATCCGCTGAAGTGTTGGAATATCGATGCTGTCGACGACCTCATAAATGGCTGTTTTCAGCTCAGCAATGGTTTGGGGATTATTTCTGTACACCTTGTCTTTAATATAGCCCCACAAAAAGGAGTCGCATGTGTTCAGATCCGGAGAATATCGCGGCCAATCGAGGTCCATGCCAGTGGCCTCTGGGTACCCCAGAGCCAGAATGCGGTCTCAAAAGTACTCCTCTAGGACATCAAACACTCTCCTGTTTCGATGTGGTCGAGCTCCGACTTTCATGAGTCAAATCTTGTCGAAATCAGGGTCGCTTTAAATAATGAGTACGCAATCATCTTCCAAAACCTTCACGTGCCCTTCTGTAGCCACCGTACCATCAACGAATATCGCACCGATTATTCCGTGACTGGACATTGCACACCACACAGTCACCCGTTGAGGGTGAAGAGACATCTCGATCACGAAATGCAGATTCTCAGTCCCCCAGACGCGCCAGTTTTTCTTATTGACGAACCCACCGAAATAAAAGTGGGCTTATTCGCTAAACCAAACAACAATGCGCATACTAATTCCCATCATGCTCCGCGGCCAGCCGCACAGTTTCAGCGTCCAAACGCAAACCGTTCAGAAGTTATGACGATTTTATTTCAGATAGTTCGATAATTGTCACGCTGTAGCTGTAACTACGACACAAGTAACACAATGCCCAACTTGTGCTATGCACGTGCCTTTATGGGTTACGCCACACTTGTGTCAGTGGTCACAGTTATTGCCTACATTGCTATAAAGTAGGAATAGCCCTATTTGTATCTGTGGCTTGACAAGAGATTGCATATCTGTAAATGCCTAGGAATGACGTAATGGCGGAATTGCAACATCAGAATGAAAACTACTACCTTAAGCGGAAAATCAAGTCCATCAAACAGTTCATACAGGCTAAAGATCGATAATATAAGAGTTAAAGAGGGTATAACAGGCTATAAATTTTTGTACTGATTTTTATTGGCTTAAAATGTACCTTAGAGAATCTATTTTTAAGATTAATTCATACAAAGTGTGCGATAAATAAAATACGTTAAAACTGCGATTTACTGGTTGGGTCTGGCGCATCCGAGCTCTCGAATGCAATCGATTTAATACTATAACAGTTATCGACGAGATAGGGGTCCTGTTATTTTCGGATAGTATCTTGGAGGGCATCAGTATCAACTAAAATACTATTCCCAACAAGATTTATCTTCGTAACATGATCCATTTGTGGTATAAACAGTCTGAAAGCACATACTTGTCATTTCGCTTGTTTATTTTATTTTTTATGAAGTACAACTTAAGTGCTTGAAAATAACAAACAAACGAAACGTATTTATACGGATAGAAAAGTTTCGAAAAGTAATCCCAGTCGTACAAGTAATGCTTCGATTGCTAAGCGAAAGCCAGTTAATCGACATAATTTCGTCAAAACGAGAGTATTTCGACATCGGGGAAAAAAGGGGTCAACTGTATGGTACTAGCATTGCCGATTAGAGGTTCAATATTAAGAAACACAAATTGAAACTTTAAACGCCTATTTTTTGAAAATCATATTCTTCAAGTTGGTGGACGCTGCAACTGATAAAATATACACACAGTTACACTATAGTTTCGTGTAACATGTGAGTCGGCGTTTATTCTACTGTAGTACTTAGAAGTGTTGCGATATATTTTAATTTCGATTTTTTGTGCACGTTTTAATAACGACTTCTTTTGTCGAAAAAATTGACTTTTATTTCAGAATGCCGCCACTTTGTTAAAAACCATTTTTTAAAACATCCCTACGAACTACGTTAGACAATACCATCAGTTGCGAAGCAGTTTTTGAAATTTTATTCTAGGCTGAAAATTGTGACGTTGAGAGTTATCATTGATCGCCTCCGCACTCTTCGAAGGCCTTTCGTCGGTGTCGTGTAGTGTTTTCGAGTACAAGTACTTTATTTACAAAAATACGTAATACAGTCTTAAGAGTATACAATAAAGGTCTAAAGTCAAATTTGTAATCTGTTATTTTATTGAATGAAATCACGAATATCAGTTCCAAAATCGAGCTTCGCACTGGTCTGTCCCCTTAATGAATTTACTGTATGTTTTCATTTATACCTATTTCTGGCATGTATCACAGACTGCGGCAGAGATGCACACAACGTTTCTGAAACGTTCACAGTTGTTTGGCAGTTCAGTGTTACGGCAGATGCAACTGCCGAAGGAAACCGCAACCAGACTGCGTGAACAGCCCCCGCCGTGGGCTTCACCAGGGAGGCGGCAGACAGGTTTCCCCGTGGAACGTCGAAAGCGCGCGCTGGGAAGCTGGCGGCACGCATCAATCTCGTAATGACGGGTAAGCAAAAACTTGAGCTGCTCCGAAAAGCAATCACTGGTACCGTCGGAACACGCCCAGCCACAAAGAGGCCCGATGATTAATAAGGTACACCGACAAAAAGAAGAGCGGAACTCCACGAAAAAATACTCTCCATCTATCGATCAATGCGGCAACACCAAAAGGAGCAGTGAACGCCGCAGCTCTGTCTCCCACATGCAGATAAATTTAATTTATGGCTTAGCGCGTCAGCTCCGCCGGCAGTGTGGCGGATCGCGCCGCAGGCACGCCCGTAATGAGCTCTTAGCGAAGCTGTCAGTGTACCGCGGTATCGGCAGGCGTCCAGTCTCTAGATATAGGGGCGTGCCACGTGTGTTACGGCTTGTCTGCCTCCGCGACGGCTGCATACAATTAGTTTCACTTCAGCCAGGAAGTCACTCAATGCTTCCTAGTATTGCTTCAACCCCTCTCCTGGCGCCTCTTTAGACTGTGAACGACTTGAACTATCGTCATCTACATCTACATCTACATACATACTCCGCAATCCACCATACGGTGCGTGGCGGAGGGTACCTCGTACCACAACTAGCATCTTCTCCCCCTGTTCCACTCCCAAACAGAACGAGGGAAAAATGACTGCCAATATGCCTCTGTACGAGCCCTAATCTCTCTTATCTTATCTTTGTGGTCTTTTCGCGAAATATAAATTGGCGGCAGTAAAACTGTACTGCAGTCAGCCTCAAATGCTGGTTCTCTAAATTTCCTCAGTAGCGATTCACGAAAAGAACGCCTCCTTTCCTCCAGAGACTCCCACCCCAGTTCCTGAAGCATTTCCGAAACACTCGCGTGATGATCAAACCTACTAGTAACAAATCTAGCAGCCCGCCTCTGAATTGCTTCTATGTCCTCCCCCAATCCGACCTGATAAGGATCCCAAACGCTCGAGCAGTACTCAAGAATAGGTCGTATTAGTGTTTTATAAGCGGTCTCCTTTACAGATGAACCACATCTTCCCAAAATTCTACCAATCAACCGAAGACGACTATCCGTCTTCCCCACAACTGCCATTACATGCTTGTCCCACTTCATATCGCTCTGCAATGTTACGCCCGAATATTTAATCCACGTGACTGTGTCAGGCGCTACACTACTAATGGAGTATTCAAACTTTACGGGATTCTTTTTCCTATTTAAGTCCCATTAGATTTCACCCACATTTGAACATTTAGCCGGCCGGAGTGGCCGTGCGGTTCTAGGCGCTACAGTCTGGAACCGAGCCACCGCTACGGTCGCAGGTTCGAATCCTGCCTCGGGCATTGATGTGTGTGATTTCCTTAGGTTAGTTAGGTTTAATTAGTTCTAAGTTCTAGGCGACTGATGACCTCAGAAGTTAAGTCGCATAGTGCTCAGAGCCATTTGAACCATTTTTCCTATTCATCTGCATTAATTTACATTTATCTATATTTAGAGTTAGTTGCCATTCTTTACACCAATCACAAATCCTGTCCAAGTCATCTTGTATCCTCCTACAGTCACTCAACGACGACACCTTCCCGTACACCACAGCATCATCAGCAAACAGCCGCACATTGCTATCCACCCTATCCAAAAGATCATTTATGTACACTGCTGGTCACCGTAAATGCAACACCCTGAAGGAAGCATCCGAATCAAGTGAAATGTACACCATGGGTTTGCAGCGATGAGATATGCAACTGATTAGAATTTCAGCGCAGACGCACATCACGCGCACCTGTGGCGCCACCTCATAGCGCCATTTGAGGCTTGGCGATTTCGACGAATGTACGTTCGGCACGTGTGTTTACCTTGCGGCTGTTACACAAGACGATCAGTTATGCCTCGTAGACAACAGCGAACATCGTTTGATCAAGTATCCGAGTTCGACAGAGGAAGGATAGTGGCTTACCGAGATTGTGGATTATCATACAGAGAAATCGCTAGTGGTGTTGGACGAAACCAAACAACTGTAATGCGGATATGTGACCGTTGGATGCAGGAGGGTACGACGGACCGACGTAGTCGATCGCATTCACCTCGGTGCACCACTGCACGTGCTGATAGGCAAATTGTGCGCATGGCAGTGACGGATCGCTCAGTGACATCCCGAACCATAGCACAGCACATTGCGTCTGTAACGCATCATCCAGCGTCTGCGCGTACCATTCGACGCCGTTTACAGCAGAGTGGTCTGTCCGCAAGACGTCAATTGCTTCGTCTACCATTGACGCAGAACCACAGACGTCTCCGTCGCCAATGGTGTGATGACAGACGGATGTGGACGGCAGAATGGAATGACGTTGTCTTTACTGACGAGGCACGCTTCTGTCTGCAGCACCACGATGGTCGGATTCGAGTGTGGAGACACCGTGGAGAGAGGATGCTGGACAGCTGCATTATGCACCGCCACACTGGCCTTGCACCGGGTATTATGGTATGGGGCGGTATTGGATATTACTCTCGCACGCCTCTAGTACGCATTGCCGGTACTTTAAATAGCCGGCGCTACATATCCGAGGTGCTGGAGCCAGTTGTCCTTCCTTACCTTCAGGGCTCGGCCACAGCCATATTTCAACAGGATAATGCGCGACCACACGAGGCACGCATTGTCCAAAGGTTCTTCGTCAATAACCAGATTGAATTGCTTCCCTGGCCGGCTCGCTCTCCGGATCTTCCGCCGATAGAAAACATTTGGTCCATGGTTGCTCAACGAGTGACCCAGATTACATCCCCAGTTGCCACACCAGATGATCTTTGGCAACGCGTGGAAGCTGTTTGGGCTGCTGTACTCCAGGAACACATCCAACGTCTCTTTGACTCAATGCCGAGACGTGTGGCAGCGGTGATCTCCAACAATGGCGGCTACTCTGGCTACTGATCCTGGCAGGAACCACAAGTCACAGACGTCTGTAAACGTAATCATTTGATACTTGGTCAACATGTTATCTACAAAATAAATTTTGTTGTGCTACCTCTTGTCTTTCTTGGTGTTGCATTTAGGTGGCCAGCAGTGTAGACAGAAAACAACAGCTGACCTACCAGACTTCCCTGGGGCACTCCAGATGATACCCTCACCTCCGATGAACACTCACCATCGAGCACAACCTACTGGGTTCTATTACTTAAGAAGTCTTCCAGCCATTTACATATTTGTTAACCAATCCCATATGCTCGTACCTTAGTTAGGAGTCTGCAGTGGGGCACCAAGTCAAACGCTTTCCGGAAGTCAAGGAATATGGCATCCGTCTGATACCCTTCATCCATGATTCGCAAGATATCATGTGAAAAAAAGGGCGAGTTGCGTTTCGCAGGAGCGATGCTTTCTAAAGCCGTGCTGATGCATGGACAGCAACTTCTCTGTCTCAAGGAAATTCATTATATTTGTCATGTCACGGACTGCGCAGCCCCTTCCGCCGGAGGTTCGAGTCCTCCCTCGGGCATGGGTGTGTGTGTTGTTCTCAGCATAAGTTTAATTTAGTTTAAGTAGTGTGTAAGTCTAGGGACCGATGACCTAAGCAGTTTGGTCCCTTAGGAACTCACACACATTTGAACATTTTTGACTTGAACTATGAAGTTACAACACTTCCGCAACCGTCACAAATACCTGAATAATATTCTGTTGTGTGGTCAACGGTGGTGATTTCTTTTTTTGTCCACCGTGAAACCGAAGGAACTGTGATGCTGGAGAAGGAAGTTCATTTTCCAGCGGTGTTGCACATCCCTTGAGAACAAGCATATAGCGAAGTCCGCTTTTGTATACTCTTACTAGGTGGTCTACATCTACATCTACGTGATTACTCTGCTATTCACAATAGACTGCCTGGCAGAGGGTTCAATGAACCACCTTCAAGCTGTCTCTCTACGTTCCACTCTCGAACGGCACGCAGGAAAAACGAGAACTTAAATTTTTCTGTGCGAGACCTGATTTCTTTTATTTTACCGTGATGGTCATTTCTCCCTATGTAGGTGGGTGCCAGCAGAATGTTTTCGCAATCGGAGGAGAAAACTCTTGATTGAAATTTCATGAGAAGATCCCGTCGCAACAAAAAACGCCTTTGTTTTAATGATTGCCACTCCAATTCACATATCATGTCTGTGATACTATCACCCCTATTTCGCGATAATACAAAACGAGCTGCCCTTCTTTGTACTTGTCATCCGTCAGTCCCACCTGAGGCGGATCCCACACTGCACAGCAATACTCCAGAATAGGGCGGGCAAGCGTGGTGTAAGCAGTCTCTTTAGTAGACTTGTTGCACTTTCTAAAGTGTTCTGCCAATGAATCTCAGTCTTTGGTTTGCTCTACCCACAATATTATCTATGAGATCGTTCCAATTTAGGTTATTTGTAATTGTAATCCCTAAGTATTTAGTTGAATTTAAAGTCTTCAGATTTGTGTGACTTATCGCGTAATCTTAATTTAGCTGATTTCTTTTAGTACTCATGTGAATAACTTCACATTTTTCCTTATTCAGGGTCAATTGCCACTTTTCGCACCATGCAGATATCTTATCTAAATCATTTTGCAAGTCGTTTTGATCATCTGATGGCTGTACAAGACGGTAAATGACAGCATCATCTGCAAACAATCTAAGACGACTACTCGGATTGTCTCCTACGTCGTTAATATAGATCAGGGACAATAGAGGGCCTATAACACTTCCTTGGGGAACGCCGGATATTACTTCTGTTTTAATCGATGACTTTCCGTCTATTACTACGAACTGTGACCTTTCTGACAGGAAATCACGAATCCAGTCGCTACCCTACGCAGTAGGTACGCAGTTTGGTTAGAAGACGCTTGTGAGGAACGGTGTCGAAAGCCTTCTGGAAATCTAAAAATATGGAATCAATTTGACATCCCATGTCGATAGCACTTATTACTTCATTAGTATAAAGAGCCAGTTGTGTATCATAAGAACGATATTTTCTGAAACTGTGCTGACTATGTGTCAATAAATCGTTCTCTTCGAGATATTTCATAATGTTCGAATACAGTATACGTTCCAAAACCCTACTGCAAATCGACGTTAGCGATAAAGGCCTGTAATTCAACGGATTACTCCTATTTCCCTTTTTGGGTATTGGTGTGACTTAAGCAATTTTCCAGTCTTTAGGTACGGATCTTTCTGTGAGCGAGTGGTTGTATATAATTCCTAAATATCGAGCTATTTTATCAGCATACTCTGAGAGGAAAATGACTGGTATACAATCTGGACCGGAGGCCTTGCCTTTATTAAGTGATTTAAGCCGCTTCCTTACTCCAAGGATATCTACTTCCATGATTCTCATCTTGGCAGTTGTTCTTGATTTGAAATCAGGAATATTTACTTCGTCTTCTTTGGTGAAGGAGTTTCGAAAAACCGTGCTTAATAACTCTGCTTTAGTGGCATCGTCATCAGTGACTTCACCGTTGTTATCGCGCAGTGAACGTATTGATTGCGTCTTGCCACTGGTGTGTTTTACGTATGACCAGAATGTCTTTGGGCTTTCTTCCACATTTCGAGACAGAATTTCGTTGTAAAAGTTATTAAAAGCATCTCGCATTGAAGTACGCACCATATTTCGAACTTCTGTAAAACTTTGCCAATCTTGGGGATTTTGTGTTCTTTTAAATTTAGCATGCTTTTTCCGCTGCTTCTGCAACAGCGATCTGACCCGTTTTGTGTACCATGGGGGATCAGTACCAACACGTATTAATTTATGTGGCATATATCTCTCAGTTGCTGTCGATAGCCGGCCGGAGTGACCGAGCGGTTCTAGGCGCTACAGTCTGGAGCCGCGCGACCGCTACGGTCGCAGGTTCGAATCCTGCCTCGGGCATGGATGTTTGTGGTGTCCTTAGGTTAGTTAGGTTTAAGTAGTTCTAAGTTCTAGGGGACTGATGACCTCAGAAGTTCAGTCCCATAGTTCTCAGAGCCATTTGAACCATTTTTTTGCTGTCGATACTATCTCTTTGAAAACATTCCACAACTTTTCTACACTTACATGATCAGATCGGAAGGAGTGAAGACTGTCTATTAAAAAGGCGGTAAGAGCATTTTTATCAGCTTTTTTCAATAGATATACTTTGCCTTTCTTTTTGGTGGTTGTAGGTGTTACGGTATCCAGCCTAGCAGCAACTGCCTTGTGGTCGCTAATCCCTGTATTCGTCACAATACTCACTATTTGTCCAGGATTATTTGTTGCTAAAAGGTCAAGTATGCTTTCGCAACCATTTACATTTCGTAAAATTAGGGGTGAGCCGTGCCGGTTGGCATCGATCAATCTATCGCGGTAGCGGGGCACGATCTTTGGTGGTTCTTCACGCGAGGACCTTTAACCAGTGCGAAGGTTGACAGAATTGGCGGGCCGAAGTGGAAGGAGCACATGCAGGGCGTGAGGCCGGTTTACCTGCGCTGTCTGGAGCTGATAGTAAACGGCTTTTGCAGAGCGCAGACCTCGTCCCGCTAAGACGGCGTGTTTGGTTGGCTGTAGTGCCGATGGGACTCTGAAAACTTGCCTGTTCCGAGCGGGTGGAGATTCTCAGTAGCATTCGCCAAATATTTTGGTGAGATTCTTTCTTTTGCTTCTGCGCCTTGCTTTGTTCGGGTCGTACCGCTGTGAAAAGTTTCTCCTTACCGGTTGGTCTGCTGAGCTTCCAGTTTCTGTCTGTTCGCTCCAACAGAAATGAAGTTTCCCTTAATGGAATCAACTCTGATTTATTACGATGCCTAGCGAGAGAGACAACTGTGCCACCTATCGGAAAATAAAGTTAGAGCTTCGCCATCGTCGGCCGCCCCAACTGCCTACCGATATACACCATGTGAGCAAAAGTATCCGGACACCCCCAAAAAGCATACTTTTTCGTACTAGGTGCAGTGTGCTGCCACATACTGCCAGGTACTCCATATCAGCGACCTCAGTAATCATTAGACATCGTGAGAGAGCAGAATGTGGTGCTCTGCAGAACTCATGGAGTTCGAACGTGGATAGGTGATTGGGAGTCACTAACATCGTAGGTCTGTACGCGAGATTTCCACACTCCTAAACATCCGTAGGTCCACTGTTTCCGATGTGATAGTGAAGTGGAAATATGAAGGGACACTACAGCGCAAAAGTGTACAGGCCGACCTCTGTTGGCCGGCCGGGGTGGCCGAGCGGTTCTAGGCGCTACAGTCTGGAACGGCGCGACCGCTACGGTCGCAGGTTCGAATCCTGCCTCGGTCATGGATGTGTGTGATGTCCTTAGGTAGGCGGGAGGTGAGAAAAGTTGGATTCATGGTAGAGCGGCTGTTCATAAGCCACACATCACGCTGGTAAATGCCAAACGACGCCTCGCTTGGTGTAAGAAGCGTAAACATTGGACGACTGAACAGTGGAAAAACGTTGTGTGGAGTGACGGATCACGGTACACAATGTGGCGATCGGATGGGCGGTGTGGGTATGGCGAATGCCCGGTGAACGTCATTGCCAGTGTGTGTAGTGCCAACAGTAAAATTCCGGAGGCGGTGGTGTTTGGTGTGGTCGTGTTTTTCATGGAGGGGGCTTGCAGCCCTTGTGTTTTGCGTGGTACAATCACAGCACAGACCTACATTGATGTTTTAAGCACCCTCTTGCTTCCCACTGTTGAAGAGCAATTCGGGGATGCCGATTGCATCTTTCAACACGATCGAGCGCCTGTTGGTAATGCACGGCCTGTGGCGGAATGGTTACACAACAATAACATCCCTGTAATGGACTGGCCTGCACAGAGTCATGACCTGAATCCTATAGAACGCCTTTGGGATGTGTTGGAACGCCGACTTCGTGCCAGGCCTCTCCGACCGACATCAATGCCTCTCCTCAGTGCAGCACTCCGTGGAGAATGGGCTGCCATTCCGCAAGAAACCTTCCAGCACCTGACTGAACGTATGCCTGCGAGAGTGGAAGCTGTCATCAAGGCTATGGGTGGGCCAACACCATATTGGCTGGTTCAAATGGCTCTGAGCACTATGGGACTTAACATCTATGGTTATCAGTCCCCTAGAACTTAGAACTACTTAAACCTAACTAACCTAAGGACAGCACACAACACCCAGCCATCACGAGGCAGAGAAAATCCCTGACCCCGCCGGGAATCGAACCCGGGAACCCGGCAACACCATATTGAATTCCAACATTACCGATGGAGGGCGCCACGAACTTTTAACTCATTTTCAGCCAGGCGTCCGGATACTTTTGATCACTTAGTGTATGTATCCGCGCTGGCGTGTGCCCGTCCTACCATTGTCATCCGAATATCTATGTTGCCACCGAAGCGTCATCCCTTGTACGACCAATAGTTCCTCTTTGTGGTTGTGTGATTTTAACGTGGCCGACGCTGGATCCCGTACTGTGTTAAGGGCCGGCCGAAGTGGCCGTGCGGTTAAAGGCGCTGCAGTCTGGAACCGCAAGACCGCTACGGTCGCAGGTTCGAATCCTGCCACGGGCATGGATGTTTGTGATGTCCTTAGGTTAGTTAGGTTTAACTAGTTCTAAGTTCTATGGGACTAATGACCTCAGCAGTTGAGTCCCATAGTGCTCAGAGCCATTTGAACCATTTGAACTGTGTTAAGGTGGTTGCCTGTGTCCCTGTTCAGCAGATTAGTCGGGCTACGAATTTTCATTACTTCTTTAATAACGCTATCCCAGTCCGAAGGCGTTGACAGAATAATTTTGCTGTTCTTGTACTCCACACAATGTTCTGTATTGAGAAAAAGATCGGTCACTGCGGATTTATCTCTCGCTACTGATCAGATTATTTACGCTACTGGTTGCCCGTTTCGGCACGTTTACGTATTCACCGCACCTGAAGATGTCGGTCAGATGCACCGGCGAAATATTGTGGAAATTTCACATCGACTCCTGACGTCTCACCTTAGAACCTTATTTACAGTTAGTCTGTCCTGAATGCCTCAATCAAAACAATGTGATCTTTTATTTTTAATTATACTAAAAATAAAGAAACAGATGAAACATGCCTACGTATACGTCGCGCATGATACTGTGTCCGATGCGCAGTGACCAGTTTTCGTCCAGAGTTCAACTGTTTGTTCACAAGGGGAAGCCTATAAGCACTTGCAACCTTTCGGCCGGTCGACGATGACAGAATCGACGCTCACGCCCTGCAATCTTTCTCAAACAATTTTACGGAAAGCATTCAGTAAAAAAATCATTTTTGCTTTACTTGTAGCTTTATATGTCAGGTTCATTATTATGTGCCCATTATTTCGTTATTAGTCATAGTTATTGTGATATTTACGTGGAAGTAAGACACTGCGCGAAATTCGAAGAAGTTTGCAATGAAAAATACGGGTCGCTATGATTTTGCGTCTGGTGCATCCTACTTAATGTGTTACTGCGTAAGAAATTTAGCTAACATATTGAATTTTTCTTTAGACTGGTTGGAGGTCTCTGTCTGCCACCAATATCGAGAAAATTGATCTGACGTAGCGCAGTCATTTCCGCTCGCACCGCGCCAACGATAAAGCAAGAGTGAGATATCCACAACATTCCTCATATTTCATAAACGGTTTGAGATATCGAAATGAGCTTTTGGAAAATCATAGCACATAGAGAGGAGGGTATTTTGCCGTATCGTTATCATGCAAAACTTCATTACCTTACCGCGTTATTCCAATAACTACAGAGTTTTTCGATGAAAGAATGTAATTTTTAAGGGCCACCGATAACTGTTGACTCGAGAAATGCTATGAGATTTGGAACAACATATGTGACGTCATTACACGTTTATTTTGCACCGCGGATGTGCTTTTTCATAAGATGCTGACCTTACTTTTTCTCGTTTCCTCATTTATTAAACTTAATAAACCACTGTTTCAGAATGCTATCGCAATTGCGTCTGCTCAACATGTTAGTGAGGTTCAAATGGCTCTAAGCACTATGGGACTTAACATCGGAGGTCATCAGCCCCCTAGACCTAGAACTACGTAAACCTAACTAACCTAAGGACGTCACACACATCCATGCCCGAGGCAGGATTCGAACCTGCGACCGTAGCAGCAGTGCGGTTCCGGATTGAAGCGCCTAGAACCGTTCGGCCACAGTGGCTGGCCGTGTTACTGAGATGAGACTGTGTAAACTCCGCTGAGTTTTGGCAAAAGAAGCAAATTTTAACCTGGCAGAAAGAGAAATGTGCAGGTTTCACTCAAAATTCCCCACTCGTGACTCTTCTCTGGTTGTTACAAACGGTTAACAAACCAGGTCAAAATAAATCGTTGCATTTTCGGCGGAATTGGGTTTAGATACTAACCAAAGAAGAGGCGACAGATCTTTTGCAATAGTCACCAGGCAAGTGTGGGCGTGGAGGGGCGCCGATTAATATTACGAAAGATATGAGTGTAGGCTTGAGTTTAGAACGGCACTTCACATACAGCGCTCTGAGTGACCCCCACCACTGCCGCTCTCTCCGCACTTGTCCAGCCGTCTATGCATCTAGCGGCCAAGGCATTTTGCGCGCGCTATACTATGTGCACAGCCAGTCCCAAGCCTGAATAAAATGCCAAGGGATGTTATTATTACAAAACGGCCGGCAAACCCACGGCTAACGCCAATCAGTTCTGCACCGTCGTATTTCCGGCCAGAGCCTACCCCACAGTTGCGGATTCCTTGGATGGTCGGTAATAACACGGCTCAAATACCTGTGGCCGGAAACATCACGTTCATGTCACCAGTCGCGAAGTCCATTTCGGCTGAGTCCTGGACGATCTGCCATGAGGATAAATCCTCGCCCCTACTCTGGGCTGTACCTCTGGGGCCAGAGTCTAATTCTCTTCCCGCTAGAATCCCACAGCTGATAGGTACTTGAATAAAGCCGTATTTCAGAGTTGTCAAGAGCTGCTGATGAAATAATTCTGTATCAATTATCGTTTCTACCATCCGATCATCTTCAGGTATCGTAAAATAATTTACGACAGCCTGCACTGCACATTATTACTATGCCGGTTTAAAAATAAAATAGAAGCCTTTCTACGTCAGTGCCACGAATAGTAAAATAATTTTACGATACGCTAAGGTTCGGTAGACAGTAAAAAATTAACTCGTCAGATGGCGAATCTCATATATGAGATTTTTACGATGCAGCGCATCACACACAGTGCTCCTGTCGTAACAACCTCAATTTGTGAAACTGTGAAAGCGTACAGTCTGCGCAGAATCCAGGTAGCTAGCAACTCGTGCGAGTGAGGGTGGGACGTGAAGAGGGAGGTAGGGGATGGGAATAGGATGGGGGCGGGCAAACAGTGCGCCGTGCGAGCAGACGCGCGAACGAGAACGTAAAATAAGAGGCTTCCTGCGGGAGAAAGGAGCCACAGTAAAAACAAAATAAGCGGGACGCGGCGGCTGGAGGAAATGAGATACAGGCGGCGCGGCGCGCGAAATGAAATGAGTGGGAGCGCCGCGCCGGCGCCGCCCTGGGATTACCATAATAAACAACGCAGCCGCAGGTGGCCGCGACCGCCCGCGGACTGCGCGCACTTGGCGCGTCTTCGCTGCGCGCCTTACCGCTGCGGCTCCTGAACTACGCAGTGGACAGTCACCGTTGTCACCTACCAGCACCCAGAGTCACCGCTGTATGGCAATGAGAGCTGGAAGCAGACCGTTGGAACTACACTACTGGCCATTAAAATTGCTACACCAAGAAGAAATGCAGATGATAAACGGGTATTCATTGGACAAATATATTATACTAGAACTGACATGTGATTACATTTTCACGCAATTTGGGTGCATAGATCCTGAGAAATCAGTACCCAGAACAACCACCTCTGGCCGCAATAACGGCCTTGATACGCCTGGGCATTGAGTCAAACAGAGCTTGGATGGCGTGTACAGGTACAGCTGCCCATGCAGCTTCAACACGATACCACGGTTCGTCAAGAGTAGTGACTGGCGTATTGTGACGAGCCAGTTGCTCGGCCACCATTGACCAGACGTTTTCAATTGCTGAGAGATCTGGAGAATGTGCTGGCCAGGGCAGCAGTCGAACATTTTCTGCATCCAGAAAGGCCCGTACAGGACCTGTAACATGCGGTCCGGCATTATCCTGCTGAAATGAGGGGTTTCGCAGGGATCGAATGAAGGGTAGAGCCACGGGTCGTAACACATCTGAAATGTAACGTCCACTGCTCAAAGTGCCGTCAATGCGAACAAGAGGTGACCGAGACGTATAACCAACGGCACCCCATACCGTCACGCCTGGTGATACGCCAGTATGGCGATGACGAATACACGCTTCCAATGTGTGTTCACCGTGATGTCGCCAAACACGGATGTGAGCATCGTGATGTTGTAAACAGAACCTGGATTCATCCGAAAAAATGAAATTTTGCCATTCGCGCACTCAGGTTCGTCGTTGAGTACACCATCGCATGCCCTCCTGTCTGTGATGCAGCGTCAAGGGTAACCGCAGCCATGGTCTCCGAGCTGATAGTCCATGCTGCTGCAAACGTCGTCGAACTGTTCGTGCAGATGATTGTTGTCTTGCAAACGTCCCCATCTGTTGACTCAGGGATCGAGACGTGGCTGCAGGATCCGTTACAGCCATGCGGATAAGATGCCTGTCATTTCGACTGCTAGTGATACGAGGCCGTTGGGATTCAGCACGGCGTTCCGTATTACCCTCCTGAACCCACCGATTTCATATTCGGCTAACAGTCATTGGATCTCGACCAACGCGAGCAGAAATGTCGCCAAACGATAAACCGCAATGGCGATAGGCTACAATCCGACCTTTATAAAAGTCGTAAACGTAATGGTACGCATTTCTCCTCTTTACACAAGGCATCGCAACAACGTTTCACCAGGCAACGCCGGGCAACTACTGTTTGTGTATGAGAAATCGGTTGGAAACTTTCCTCATGGCAGCACGTTGTAGGTGTCGCCACCGGCGCCAACCTTGTGTGAATGCTCTGAAAAGCTAATCATTTGCATATCACAGCATCTTCTCCCTGTCGGTTAAATTTTGCGTCTCTAGCACGTCATCTTTAATGGCCAGTAGTGCACAAGCTGAGCTGATATAAGTGATGGCATACCTTCTAATATCGCGTCGGACCTCTTATTGTCTGATGTAGTGCAGAAAATCGACGTGGCATGGACTCAACAAGTCGCTAAGAGTCCCTGCAGAAATACTGAGTCATGATGCCTCTATAACCGTCCGTAAGTACGAAAGTGTTTCTGGTGCAGAATTTTGTGCCCCTCGAATATGTCGCATAAATGTTCAATGGGGCTACTATCGGGCGATTTGGGTGACCAAACCATTCTCTAGAATCATCCATAATGTTCTTAAAACTCATCTCCAACAATCGTGGCCCTATAACTTGGTGCATGGTCATCTATAATAATTTCATCGTTGTTTGGGATCATGAGGTCCATGACTGACTGCAAAAGGTCTCCAAGTAGCCGAATATAACCATTTTCAGTCAATGAGCGGTTCAGTTGGACCAAGGATGGTCACATGACAGCGAGTGACTTACACATAAATGCCCCATTTGTTGAAAAAAATCTGTAAATGTGTGTAAATCACTAATGCCTCTTTAGTATATCATTATTACAAAAAGGGAAAACGACTGTTGGCGAATATCGAGAACACGTTCTTTCCGTTTGTTGTTGCGGATCCCTGATATTTTGTAAGATGCAACCAAGGAGACCAATTCGAGCGCTTCCTTTGTTTTACAATACAGTTTCCAGTAAGACAATAGATTTTATGAATGATTTGTATTTAGAACATATTCTCACAACTCTTCATCTCTATAAAACTTTCGTTATCTTGTTTTATTCGTCCGTTTGAAACTATATTAAGATTTAAACTTTTGCTGCCAGCAGAAACCGGCTGCCTTCGACCGTGGCACAGCTCGCCATCCACTAAAGCCGGCCCTGCTTGCTATTGTGACTGTTCCTGTACCGTTCGGAAGGTCATCCATGACGTTCTTTATAAACATGCACACAGTTACTATGAGCGCTACCTACATGTAGAATGGCGCACTCGAATGGACTGCAGCATTTTAGATGAAAGTAAAGTACCAGCAGGGACGCAGTACAGAAGTCTATGGAACAGTAGATTGTACCATTACTCGCCAATGGAGCGAGGGAAATCCGACGGCATACATGCTTCCGTGCGAATCTGATTTCTGTTGTCTTCAGTCACTAAACGATATGTTTGTTGCTAGCAATAGGATCGTTCTGCAGTCTCCCAAATGTTCAAATGTGTGTGAAATCTTATGGGACTTAACTGCTAAGGTCTTCAGTCCCTAAGCTTACACACTACTTAACCCAAATTATCCTAAGGACAAACACACGCACCCATGCCCGAGGGAGTACTCGAACCTCCGCCGGGACCAGCCGCACAGTCCATGACTGCAGCGCCTGAGATCGCTCGGCTAATCCCGTGCGGCCAGTCTACCACAAACGCCTCTTCTCTCAATACTTTTTCGTGGAAGCAACGTCGTCATCCCTCCAGTGATTACCGTTAGCTTTCACGAAGTGTCTCTGTAATATTCCCGTAATGATCGAACCTACCAGTGACAAATCTTGGAACACTCCTCTGAAGTGCTTTGAAGTCTTTTCCTGAGGTATCGTATATCGGAACCACCCCATTAGTACCGCAAAGTTAGTAACGGAACCGCAAGTATCCGTCTGACCCTGATAGCGATGAAGCGGGATCTGGCGGACCCAATGGTGCGTGCCTGCTGAGCCACGATTCCAGTGGCTCTGGACTACGAGCGCCATCTGCCGCCCCAGTATACTGTAGGATGGCCGGCGGCAGCACCTCACCTTACTTGCACTTGGAGCCTCTTCGTTGTGACACCACGTTCGTGCTTACTTCTGGGGGCTTTTGTGGTAAACATTGAGAACTGTAAAATGGTTCAAATGGCTCTGATCACTATGGGACTCAACTGCTGAGGTCATAAGTCCCCTAGAACTTAGAACTACTTAAACCTAACTAACCTAAGGACAACACACACATCCATGCCCGAGGCAGGATTCGAACCTGCGACCGTAGCGGTCGCGCGGTTCCAGACTTTAGCGCCAGAACCGCTCGGCCACCAGCGGCCGGCTGAGAACTGTAGTTTATCTTAAAATGCGAACATTTTAGGTTAGGCTTTACAGTGACTGTTATTGACATTAAATGAAACTAGTAACAGTAAACTTGTTTCATTTACTGGACTTTATTTCTTGCTGCCTTATTTGTAATGCATTTGGATGGGTGACCATCCAGGCCGCCATGCGCTGTTGCCATTTTTCGGGGTGCACTCAGCCTCGTGATGCCAATTGAGGAGCTACTCGACCGAATAGTAGCGGCTCCAGTCAAGAATACCATCATAACCACCGGGAGAGCGGTGTGCTGACCCCACGCCCCTCCTATCCGCATCCTCCACTGAGGATGACACGGCGGTCGGATGGTCCCGGTAGGCCACTCGTGGACTGAAGACGGAGTGCTTTTTTGTAATGAGTCTTCTCACACTTGGAGAAATATAAGTAAATCTGTTCAAAAAGATTTCGGGCTTACAGCCGGTCGTCGTAAACTTCATTGCACGATGTTTAGGCTGGACAACTGAAAATAGTTGGCAGTTGTCCAGCCGAAATACCGTGCAATGAAGTTTACGACGACCGGCTGTAAGCCCGAAATCTTTCTGAACAGTTGATTCCCCGGGAAAATTTCAAATTTTACATAAGTAAATCTGTTTGCTGTGTTAACTTGATCTCTGACCATTTCCGCTCCTGTCCAGCTTTCTTACGACGACAGTTGCCACCCCGCTCTGTAGCCCTCCTCTCCTTACCGTTGTGTATGAAGTCGTACACAACACTTCCTTTAATCAGATGTGGTAGGGATCCCAAACATCCGAGCAGTACTCAAGAATAGACCACCCTAGCACTCGATGCACAGTCCCCTTTAGAGATGAGCTGCCCTTTCCCACAATTCTTACAGTAAACCAAAGTCGACCACTCGTCTAACTTACAACCGGTATTAAGTGCTCGTCTCATTTCAACTCACTTTGCAACGCTGCCTTTGGATATTTAATGGACGTGACTGTGTCAAATATCACAGCACCAGTACTGTATTGATTTTCCTACTTATTGTTAAGTTTTTCCAATTTAGAGGAATCTGCCATTCATCACACTAAACAGAAATACTATCCACGTCATTCTGTATCCTACTATAGTCACTTAAAAACAGCAGTCTCCAGTACACTATAGCGTCATCAGTAAACAGTCACAGATTGCTGCTTACTCTATACAGATGTTTCACAATTCCTATGGCAGGCTTCTAGGGGATTTGGGGGTGACTTTTCTAGAGATGTGGCGTTTGGATGTCAAATAAGTCGGAAGATCGGGTCATTTTCAAATCTCCATCTTCACGGTACACACACAGCGGAGACATCAGCTCTAACCTGTGTGCTCCACAGGAGTCCATGACATGAGCAATGTTCCTAGCACTCGTCGTCGGATTTACTCTACACGGCGAAGGACAACCTCTCTGAGGTCGAGAGGGCGACTAGTTCGTGGAGCACCTCACTCCATCCCCGTAGTTGCTAACGTATCAGCTTCTTGTAGTCGTTATTGTAATCGGACGAAAATGTTATGTGATGTTAGAATTACCTCAGAGACTGACTACGACTCCCTCTTTTCAATTTGCGTGCGTGCCACGAAGTGTGGGATTTGAAAGTGATCTGATCTGAAAACTTTTTTTTTATATCAAAGCGGCACATTTCCGGACATGAGTTCCCTATCAAAAATCTTCCAAATGCACTCCACAGCCTTTAGAAATCTGTAATAAGATTTGTGAAACACCCTGATAGAGAAAAAGAGCGATCCTATCACACGTCCCTAGCGCCAGAGGTTCGAGTTCTCCCTCGGGCATGGATGTGTGTGTTGTTCTTAGCATAAGTTAGTTTAAGTAGTGTGTTAAGTATAGGGACCGATGACCTCAGCAGTTTGGTCCCTTAGGAATTCACACACATCTGAACTTTTTCTACTGCGATTTCGACAGCGGCTTCAGGATACGCGACAGAAGATTCACAACAGCAAATACGAGGATTCAGGTGGTCACCCGGATTTCATTCATCTGGTCAAGATCCGTGTAAGTTGTGGGTCAGGTTTGATGGTTCTACCCTGGCCATTGCCATACACTTCTAGACATGTAACCACGCCGACTGTCTCACTGAATGGCTCTACTTCCAAAGAAACATGATCCTGACGTACATCATAGCATTTTGGGTTGGATTACAACCAAACAGATCAAATAAATCTTGTGTGTATCGAAACCTTTCCCAGACTGGCATTTCTTTCTCCATGAATGTATGAGGAGTGTTTGTTCCTGAGTAACATATCTCGCCTGGTAATACTAATGTCTGGCCCTCGTATAGTTGTTGCTGTTGTTGACTTTGTCTTTACTCGGATAGTGGTTTGATTCAGCTGTGCACTATAGTCTATTCGTTGCAAGTTTTTCATCTCTTCACTCCTAAAACCTCCACATGAACCTCCTTACTGAAGCCTTGGTCTCCCTCCACAATTTTAACTACATTACTTCACAACATTATCAATGGTTCCTTGATACCTTTGGATGTGTCCTATCAATCTATACGTTCCATAAGACGAGTATTGGAGCAAGTCTCTTTTCCGCCTGATTCGATTCATCAGCTAATAGTTAGTTACTCGAGCAATGTTTCTCAACTTCAACCGTATTCTATTACATGCCAAGCTTCTATTCTCTTGTCTGTACTGTTTACTGTCCACTTTTCACTTCCATATGATGTAAAACTCCTGGGAATACTTTCAGAAACGATTTGCTAAAGCTTAAATTTGCATTCGACGTTGACATACTTCTCTTTTTTCAAGATTTTCTTCCTCTCGTCATTCTTCATTTTATATTCTGTTCACTTTTGCCGTCAGTCTACTACTCTCCGTATCTCATTTCCTAACCTAGTTCCCTCAGGATCGCCTGACCTAATTCAACTACACGCCATTGCAGTTATTTTATATTTATTGATCTTCAGCTCACAACTTATTTCCAAGACACTATACATTCCATTCAACGGATATTTCAAAATCTTTGACATCAGCATTATATCGTCGACATATTTCTTCTCCTTGAACTTCATTTCCTTTTCTCAATTTCTCCTTGAGTTTCCTTTACCAGATTTGTTAACGTGTGGCATAGATCAAAACCCTGTCTCACTCTCTCTCTCTCTCATGTTCTTGGTCTCTTGTCGTTACAGTTTGGTTTCTGTGCAAGTTGTGCCGTATCCCTTACAACTTAAGAGTATTCAAGATTGTGTTCTAGTCAACACTGACAGAAGACTTTACTAAATATCCTTCCCTTAGTGCTCAATCCGAGGACTGTTTCGTACGGCCTGGTTGGGAACAATTCTCCAGTCTTTGGGTCTTTCATTCTGTAATTCGCGTTTACTAGGGTATCGGATACTTCATGATATATTTCAGAAGAAGAAAGTAACACGATTTATGTTTATAAAAAAAGTCTGTGAAATCTTATGAGACTTAACTTCTAAGGTCATCAGTCCCTAAGCTTACACACTACTTAACCTAAATTATCCTAAGGACAAACACACACTCCCATGCCCGAGGGAGGACTCGAACCTCCGCCGGGACCAGCCGCACAGTCCATGACTGCAGCGCCTTATGTTTATACTTACAGGCACACTTACTAGTCTAATTTGAAAAGGATGGCCTTGTAGTAGTGACAATCACGACATTTTCCTGAAGTAATTTAGGAAAACCACAGACATCCTAAATCAGGATGGTCGGATGAAGATCGAATCTCCATCCTCGCAAATATAGGGCCAGTCTGTTTGTAACAGTGCTATCTCATTCGGTTTATCCCCAGTGTGCAATACTGTTTTGCAAAGACGTTATTTAACAATGCAAAAGGCAAATGTTACCCTGTTCATTCGTTTCTCACACCCAGTCACTGCGCACACTACACACACTATCTACACATGTTTTATAATTTCATCTACGTACCTCACTCTCTTTCCTCTATCTCTATTTTCATTGTCCACAGCTTGTGGTCTCGCGGTCGCGTTCTCTCGTCCCGAGCACGGGGTCCCGGGTTCGATTCCCGGTGGGGTCAGGGATTTTCACCCGCCTCGAGATGACTGGGTGTTTGTGTTGTCCTCATCATTTCATCATCATACATGAAAGTGGCGAGTTTGGGCTGAGCAAAGCCTGGGAATTTGTACGGGAGCTGCTAACCGGGCAGTTGAGCGCCCCACAAACCAAACATCATCATCATCATAATCTATTTCCATTGACATATCCGCCT
The DNA here is from genome assembly GCF_023898315.1 of Schistocerca nitens. NCBI lineage: Eukaryota > Metazoa > Arthropoda > Insecta > Orthoptera > Acrididae > Schistocerca > Schistocerca nitens. Next base: position 391,389,668 of record NC_064617.1, read on the forward strand.
GTCATTGCTTTTACGATCCGTTTATTTTACAATACATGACCAATAATACGAACTCTTATTTTTACGATAGTTTTAAATAAACTCCTGTTCTCTCCCATTCTTTCAAGGACGACGTCATTCGTGAACTTATCAGCACATTTCATTTCCACATCATAAAAGAACTTAGTCTTTTTCTTTCCTCAGCCCCTGTTTGATTAGTCGGATTTTCTTCTATATACAAATGGTACAAATATGGGTTTCTTCAACCTATCTTCTGTTATAAAACGCGGGATAACAGAACCCATTCTCAGTATCACGGAACAGTCCTTGATGGCAGCTTGCCTCGGCTTTTCTTCAAAACTGCACCTTTCACCCCATGCTTAACTGTCTGCGGACGCGGGTGCATTCTCCGCGCGCAGTTCCCCACAGCTTGAGCTTCCGGCACTGCGCAGTATCCGGCGCGAGGCTCCATTCTGCCCGGTAACGGCCTCACCCCAGACCCCAAGCGCCGTTTGCCCACGTACTGCACATCTCGCTTCCACTCACATTACAACTCCGCTGCAATGCAGTACAGACCCTACTCCCAGGGACGACTACAGAGGTTCCGAGACAGTCGTAATGTTTAGGGTGTTGACTAATAAACGGAACCATTCACAGTAGAAGAGGATCTTATTTAACAAATAACTGGTTTCGGGTTTCTGCCCATCTTCAGATGGGTTACATTCACCTTCATGTTTCCATAGTCGCCGGTCGCTGTGGCCGAGCGGTTCTAGGTGCTTCAGTCCGGAACCGCGCTGCTGCTACGGTCGCAGGTTCGAATCCTGCCTCGGGCATGGATGTGTGTGATGTCCTTAGGTCAGTTAGGTTTAAGTAGTTCTAAGTCTAGGGGACTGATGACCTCAGATGTTAAGTCCCATAGTGCTTAGAGCCATTTGAACCATTTTTTTCCCATACTCATTGCAGGAGATCACTGTTTAAATTAAAAAGTAAATAACTGGTGAAGACCAAATAGACACAAATGAAGCATCTGGAAGTCGCTAAGCGACATGTGTTGTAAAATTTTACAGTACTTACATACAGCTGGTGTATTTGTATCGTTTACGCATTACATTTATCACTTTTTTTACAAAAATATTTTTTCTTTTACACGTTAACTATATATTAGTCACCATGCTAATTATTAGTTCTTAGATATTGTATTTTTGATAAAGTAGTGACACATTAAATGCACATGCACTCACAGGATCCAGAGTGTTTACATTGGACAACAGAGGTTATGGTCAAGGAGCTTACGTTTAAGAACTACATAGATGTTACACACATACAGATACATGACAGATATTGCAAATTATGGTTCAAATGGGTTCAAAAATGGCTCTGAGCACTATGGGACTCAACTGCTGAGGTCATAAGTCCCCTAGAACTTAGAACTACTTAAACCTAACTAACCTAAGGACAACACACACATCCATGCCCGAGGCAGGATTCGAACCTGCGACCGTAGCGGTCGCGCGGTTCCAGACTGTAGCGCCAGAACCGCTCGGCCACCAGCGGCCGGCTTGCAAATTATGAAAATGAAATTGTTACAGAAATGTGGAACCAATCTGTCTTTTATAATATCTAAAAGTATTGCTGGTAAGTTATATAAGTATACATGGCCCTTTTTCGCAAAAATTGATAGTTGTGAGGGGACAATGAGTTCTATTGTGACTTCTAGCTGCTATTACTCTTCACCCTATAAAGGAACATTTACGGAGTCTAGCTGCATCCATTATGGAAAAAAATACAGTCATAATGTTTAACGCTTGTACACGTGATAATTTCCTGAGTATTACTATCATAAAGACAATGGTGTCCTCATCCCGAAGATTTGAAACATGGCCCTCTCGATAGCCAAAGTTCTGCAGTTGAGCAATATTCCAGCTAAACGACGTTAAGAACTGCAAATGATTCAAAATTTCGCTTGAGTGTTTTTGTCACTTCTAGGGCCGATGCGGTTTTCTTTTATCCCATAATAGGCATTCTCTATAAGTAAGCTGTCATTATCTGAAAAAAATGAGAGGTTTCATCAGTGTTTCGCAACGCTGAAACATAAAAAGTGGTCACGTTTCAGGCCAACATGTCTTGGTTCTCAGCCATCATCGTTCAGTGACACTCGACCTACGAAAATTTAATAAATATTCATACACTAAAATAATACAGGAATTGAAGTAATCGGACTATGACAATGATGAAGATAAGTTCTTACTCTGTCAAGAGAAACATTAACGAAAGAGCACAAATAAAGCTCGAATTGTTTGGTCAGTGAACATTGCGACTCTAACAGTCTGAAAAGCGGTCTCTGTTAACGTAAATACGGTTTCAAATGAGGTGTGTAATCTGAACTTAAGAAGTAAAACCTATTAAGTAATTATTCCTCAACTTATTATTCCGTAAGCGACAGTACAAATAACCTACGTGGTGCTTCTGTAACGACCCGACGGAGAAACATGGTTCAAATGGCTCTGAGCACTATGGGACTCAACTGCTGAGGTCATTAGTCCCCTAGAACTTAGAACTAGTTAAACCTAACTAACCTAAGGACATCACAAATATCCATGCCCGAGGCAGGATTCGAACCTGCGACCGTAGCGGTCTTGCGGTTCCAGACTGCAGCGCCTTTAACCGCACGGCCACTTCGGCCGGCGGAGAAACATGATTGAGTAATGAAGTGACAGACGAAAAAGAATTTTGACAAAACACTGTAACGTGCATATATCTAGTCTCTCAGTCTTCTAAGTCAAAAATATACATTGGTATTCAAAATCTTCACATTTTCTCATCACACATACAGTAAAAGAAATTAATTGTTCGGTAAATTTTAAATTGTGATTTAAAAAGAAACGATATATCGCCCTGTCGAATGCTAGAAGTTAGTGTTATCAACAACGCTTACTTCGATCATTCATTTATATCTCATTCGGGGAACAGATTTATATATATATTAGCACATGATGGGATCTGGATCGAATTAACTCTCACAAATTAATATTTTATCTGTAGCCTCCCTAATCGGGCGATAGACCATGGAAGACTATGCTTAAAAACTGGATTGAGGCCTTCAGACCTCATCTTTGACCCATTACAAAATTTAGCTTTAAATTAATACAAAGATTAATAATGCAGTTAATGAACATAGGTGAACGTTTAGAATTCGTATTATTTTTACACATATTTAATTTCGATGCTTTTGCTTCATATGCTGTGTTCAGAGTGTTGATAAACAGATAAACAAACAATGTAGGAATTTCTTCCACGTGTGACAAAAAAATTGATTTACAGTATTGTTAACAGTCTTTTACAAAGAGAATGTTATTGACATTTTGTTGTTTGACGGCTTGGAGTGCGTAGTGTCTGGTTCGGTGAGTACTGTGGGAAAGGCGAAGCAACGGGACGTCGGTCGTCGATGACCTACGACGAATCTGCAGGAATATGGACGCTGAGGCTGGTAATATAGCCGATGGTCGGAAACATCAGGTCGGATTTGTAGACCTTCTCAGCTAGTCTTGTTGAGCAACTCATCTATAGTGAATATGTAACATTAAATGCGCAGTATCAGAGCAACGTAATAACAAAATCATTGTAGGCTGCCCTAATGTCCTTGTTAATAAAGTTACAACAATTAAAATTATTACTTATTTACGAAACATTCATGTGATCAGTGTATATTGGGGACTTCCGTCTCTCTTTTATTTTTAGCTGATAAGCTTGCTTACAGACGATGACCCAGGGCATTATTTCGGAAGTTTAAATGTCCCTCTCGGCTACACTCTGCAGCGAAGAATTTATTTCCATAAACATTCATAACAAGCACTGAATAAGCGTCTTCGCAGAGCATTTATATCATGTTTTTGCACAGTCGTCAATTGAAACGTTCAAACTTCTAATAGTTACACAGAACTATACTCGGCGACAGTTAAATATGCTGCACTGATTGTTGTTGCGGTCCACCATAACAGTCGCTGGACCGTAACTGCAGCAACCGCGTTCTCGCTTAAGTGTTCGGAAACGTCAGTGCTCTACAAGTCGTGCAGTATTTTCACTAGTCAGAGACTCTCATGGATTAACTTCACGATAACACCACCCTTCCAGTTTGTCTGAGGTAAGTGTACTTTCACGGGCGCCTTCTTGTCTTTTTAAAGTTTTGCCGTTCGTTACAACACACAGAGAGCACTCTAATGAGCGTCCGGGTCTACTGAAGCACGGGATACAACCCGACGGTTTGACTAATAACGTCACATGTTGCTCACAGATATTAACGTCTTTACTTTCAAGCCATAGATAACAAATCGGTTGTCTGCTGCGAATAAGTGCCATCATTGTACATTAAAAAAATTGAATGTGGTTTTAAAAGACAGCGCTAGATATTGCGTAATTTTTTTTCGTTTGCATAGATTTAAATAATTGGTTGTTTGCAATTCATTCGGTACTTAATTTTATTCATAGTGAGTTTGAGATAATTTGTACTAATAGTTTTTTTTTTATTTTAGGAGAATTTTTAGTTTTTCATTTTCGTTTGTAGGTACGGATTTATTTATTCCAATGAATCTGGATGATTTAAAGAAGACTATGGGCGTAGACATGATGGGCACGATGGGATTTTTACAAATGTATGGTCTTGTTGCCGATTACGTTCGATGTCGTGAGTGCGGCTTATATTCGCCTCACAAGTGTGTCCTCTCGCCGTACTCACGACTTATTCGTATGGCGTTGCAGCAAAGATCGGTTGTGGCGGTCCATTAGACGAGGAACATGGTTCGAGAAATCTAAGTTCACCTTGAGGGATATCATAAAAATTACATACTGTTCGTGTTTGAGGTATCCTGTGTGGCTGTGTGTGCATGTATGTCGTGTGAGTGAGCGTACAGTTGTAGATTGGTACTCTTTTTGTAGGGAAGTTTGTGGGGAATATTTAAAATATAGGGGGCCGTTGGGGGGGGGGGGGGGTGTTATAGTCGAAATCGACGAGTTGCATTTTGGCAAAAAGAAGTACAAAGTACAACAGAGGGAAACCTCCGGTAGGATTATGGGTTTGGGGGGGCTGTAGTGTCAGGTCAAGAATGTGACGATGTAGTTTTTAAAGTAGTTCCCAATCGAAGGGAGTTTTGGTCACATTAATTGAAGATCATGTTTCAGAGGGTTCCGTAGTGATTTCAGGTGGTTTTTCTTCATATAAGGATTTGGAGAATTGGGGTTATCAGCATCTTGCTGTTAATCACAACACTGAATTCAGATATTTATCCACTGGGGCTTGTACAGAGTCACTTAGATGAATAATCATGGAGGTGTAGTGTACCCGATACGGGTCAACAGAAAGGTCCGATCTTACTCGTCGGCTTTGACCCGTGACGTAAGCGTGTTGTGGTGTGTGACGTCATTACGGCGCGGAAAACCTAATACATGGTTTGATGTACTCTTGTTTAAAGAACATGTATACGTAATATGAAGCAATTTGATGAACATATTGATCTGTAGCGTAGCCCACTTGAGGTTAGGTTGGGAGTTTTTTTTTTGGAATGCGGCCGCGGCAGCGGCCGCCTATGATTCGAAAATATTGATTTGACACTAATGAAGCCTGTGGGGGGATGGGGGGGCACTGCAGACTCCCCCCACCGCATAACGACATATTTAGTTTCTCCCCACCCAAAACCCCCCAATTTCCCACGTTTGTCCCGTTACAGTCATTAGGCTTTTTGTGAAACTTGTGTATTTCAGTGTTTACAATACGTATTCGATGTTTTTATATCCGCCATATTGGAATTGTTGTTTATGGTCGTTTCCGCGGTATTTGTGACGTCATGGGTCAAAGCCGACGGGTAAGATCGGACGCTTCTGTATTTCCACCCGATACATATTGACCGTTTAAGTGTTTTTTTAAACGTGTTAGGCAAATGTATCGTCCAAAATTTGTTAATTAATTTTAGATTGGGATGGTGTGTGTGTGTGTGTGTGTGTGTGTGTGTGTGTGTGTGTTGGGGGAGGAGGGGAGTGAATGTGTTTGTGTGTGTGTGTGTGTGTGTGTTTTCGTAATGTTGTGTTTCTTGTGTAGGTGAGTATTTGATTTTTGTTGATGTCTTTCTAGGCGAGCTTCGGTTTTCTTGCAGAGGACTTTTTTATTTTTTGTTTTACTGCATTCGTCTACTTTGACGCATTTCATTCTTGTATTACACCGTTATGTTTGTTCGAGTCTATACTAGCACTACTAAAGGCGAAAGGACCGACACACGTAAAATTTGTATCCCGTACTTCAGTTGACGTATAAAGGTCAACTTAAGTACGGAATGCTGGTACTATCTAGACGATAAGAGCGATATATGTAACATTGACGTGATTTACCTATACAGGTCAACTGAAGAGCAGGATACAAATGTTACGTATGGCGCTATTTTTCGTCTTCGGTACCACTAGTATCCTATTCTTCAACTGACATACATGGGTCAACTGAAGTACAGAATACGCATGTTATAAATGTCGTTATTTCCCATTCGCTAGTACTACTTTTCTATTCTTCAGTTGTCCTATATATCTCAACTAAAGAACGGGATACAAATGTCACTGGTGTTAGTTTTCTTGTCGTCACTAGCAAGACTATAACTTTCGGTCGATACTATTAGCAAACAAGGCAAAAAAAAAAAAACATTTACCCCATACTGAAGTACGGGATACAAATTTTATGTTTGTTGTCTTCCTGCGCCTTCGCGTAGTTCAAGTGAGGTACAATTTAACGTACGTCGATTTCCTCGTTCTCGTTAGCAGTATATATACATTGATCAACTGAAGTATGGGGTACAAATATTATGTACGTAGATATTTCCGCCGTAGGTAGTACTGCTATCTACGTTAAGAACAGACTATTAGTGGTAGCGGAGTCGAAAGAAACAATGCATGTAAAATTTGTATCCCGTACTTCAGTTGACCTATATAGCTCAATTGAACAACAGGATATTAATGCTAACGAAAAAGAAGAAATCGACGTACGTTAAATTTGTATCCCGTACTGCAGTTAACCTATACAGCTCGACTGAAGTTCGAGATACAACGCATGTATATGTGATGTGAGGTGTTCTATGCTACCACTGCTTCTATCCCCTTTTTTCCCTTTATTTTCCACAGAAGTACTAGGACACAAACAAGAGATATCCTTATTAAGGTCGAAATATTACTCGCCTTGATATATGTCTTCCATTGTTTTCCTCTCCTGTATTCCTTTGTTTCAGAACAATCCTCTCAGTTGTTACATCTGTGTAGTAAATGATCTCTGGCATATTCTGACTTCATTGGTCAAAGCCGATGGGTTGTGTCCCGTTCTTTAGTAGACCCGAGCGTCCTACTTTATGAGCTTCCGTAAAGATGAGCACTTATTTAGCTACTTCAAGTACACGTTAACGCTTATTTCGCATTTGCTTTTTCGTAGAATCATTCGTCTTGCACTAATTTCCACGCATATATTTGCCTAGTGACCTTCAAATGGAATCGAAAACGGTCTCTTTTTGCTTCACGGATCGTAAATTTTTCTTTACAGATGGTTTAATTAACATATGACTTTTACAAAATTCGCTCGTGTGCAAATCTTTTCTTAATTCTTTTCTGCATGGCCGTGTCGAATTACATATTGAACACATTGGCCTAGAACTTGCAGACAAAAGTATTCTTTTTCTAAAATTAAGCACACTTATTGATATTGAAGACATCATTGTCTCACCTACGAACCGAAAATCCCAGAACATTCCTAAGTAAAATGGAACGTGCAACGGAGAAAAGCTCCATCTTCATGAAACGAAAGCCGCGTGGGATTAGCCGAGCGGTCTAAGGCGCTGCAGTCATGGACTTTGAGGCTGGTCCCGGCGGAGGTTCGAGTCCTCCCTCGGGCATGTGTGTGTGTGTGTGTGTGTGTGTGTGTGTGTGTGTGTGTGTGTGTGTGTGTGTGTGTGTGTGTGTGTGTGTGTTTTTGTCCTTAGGATAATTTAGATTAAGTAGTGTGTAAGCTTAGGGACTGATGACCTCAGCAGTTAAGTCCCATAAGATTTCACACGCTTTTGAACAGGAAACGAAATGCATCTGACAGTGCAAGAAAAAAGATGTCTGACATAACTATTGTTAAACATACACTAGACAACTGAACACAGTACCATGACATTGAATCATCTCAAAAAAGGGGAAAACGTATACTCATTAGTAACTATATACGTTGCAAACCATCAATCTTAGATTGTACAGAACAGAGAAGTATAAGCATATGTACAATTACAAATAGGACAGGTTTGTTCATTCTCTTAACACTAAAATGAACCGCTTTGAATTCTCTCTTGTATTAGTGGCTCCAATAGGACGAGCCACTTATTTACAACATTTCGAGTCTCCAGTGTGCCTATGAAATAAGACGTTATTATGTAGACCTGTCTTATAATGTCGTGACAATTTATTAGGTGGCTTCGGAGACATAAGTTGTTTCACCTTCTTTCATTTCAGGTCTGCATTTTGCAACGCCTCCCTCTTGCGACACACCTCTAAACAACACTGCCTATGTGTCACGTCTTTCATCAACAGTACCTTGAAACCTGACTCGTGATCAACAAGCTCTGTGAACTCGGGCAACTCCTGTGGTAAACATGATAGCACAGTTTGCAGTCACATTTTCCTTGTTGTTTACATGACTAATCTCAAAATCTTATTCTTTGAAAGACAGAGACCATCGTGCAAGTCATAGATGAAGTAGTCTACAATTTAATAAAAAACGTAATGACTGATGGTGGTGATATACCTTGACACGTCTCCCACAAACATAATAACTGCATTTTTTTTAAAAATGCCCACATGAAGACTATGGTTTTCACCTCAGTTGCTGAATAAAATCGCTGAAACTCTGTGAGTACACGACTCACAAAACATGCAACAGTAACTACAGTTTTATTACCATATTTTACAACTCCAGGTCCAGAGCAGTATGTATCAATGGCTATACAAAAGTATTTGGTCATGTATGGGTAGTATACGATTTTTGACGAAACTGAAACATGCATGATTTGATCAAAGGCTGCTTTATATTCCACTGACCAAAATCAGGTGGTATTCTTATGTAATAATTTTGGATACAATACCAGTAGGTGAGGTAATACCAGTAGGTGAGATGTTGTGACCCAAAAAGTTGATATTATCCTTCCCGAATTTAGATTTTTCTGGGTTAACAGATACGCCTGAGTTCAAAAACTTTCTCATTACCTTTTCTAATAATCCTGAGTGTTCTTCCTAAGTGGGACTGGCTATCAGTAAATCATCTACATACAGTGTGACCAGCTCTACATTTCAGGGCCAAGTGCAGTATCTAGAGATGTTATAAAAGACTCCAGAACTCACAATTACCCCAAAAGGCAACACTTTAACCTGATAACTTCAACTTGAAGCGATAAAGGCTTGATAATTTTTTAAACTATCAGTAAGTGCTACCTGCCAATAGGAATATCAGATATCAATCCTATTACAGAATTTCTGCACCTGTTCTTTTAGTATTTATGACCTAGTTCTTACTGGGACCCTGATTTTCATATACGTAACTCCAGCATCTAGGACTAAATTAACATCTCCTTCAGGCATAGTACTGCCGAGAGTGTGCTGCTTCAAGATGATAAAAATAGTTCGATAGTTTCTCATTGCAACAGTTCTTGAACTGCTCATTTAAACAGATTCTTCTTTGTCCACGGGCTGGCGTACATCGTGAGGCAGTATGCCTTGTGGGGCATTGCTTCCACATGATACTGGTAACTTTTACTATTCCTTGTTTGAAAGAAAAAGCTGGTACACAGTTTAACAGTATTTTGGCTATTTCAGCACGCTGTTCTTTGTTCACACATTCAGATTCCATGGTTTTCCTATAAATATTAACCAAATCGTTATTCAGTTGAGAGATAGAGAGATAAACAGCTTTAAGAACCATACAAACAGACAACGACAAAAGGCTAAATTTCCTTGCTCTCGTAGTACAGAGACACAACAACCAAAATCCATTTTCCATGTTCAGGAAAGTCACCACCACCCTCGCAGCCACACACAAAAACTCAAAGTACCTGGTTACGCACAAACAAGCCGGTTTCCAATACGTGGAACATAGACTGACTCAATAAAGACAACTACAAAAATTAACTACAGTTAATAAAACAATTAGCTGTGGCGAACGAGTGTGACAGAAACGCTGTAGACGAACTGAATTACAAAATTAAAACGGAAATGGAAGGAAAACCTAGCACACCAAAGCAAACAGATCACTGCCAACGTATAAGCACAGACACACAGAATGCAGACATGAACGGGAAGCACCCAGAACAACATGCAGAGAGTGCGCTTATATTTACAACAGCCAAGCAGCCCACAAGACAAGCAACATACTTACAAAACAAGGACTGAAGCAGGACACAGAACAGGTAACTCAGTATAGAGAAAGCTAAGGACAACCAGTACCAAGAGAGATAAACACAGTATATCTCATATTTTCCAACTGGCATGTCAGGATTACAGTTCAATTTATATTGCACAGACAAGCAAAAATTTCAGTGATAGGTACACAGAACACAGAAGAACACTAAAAAATAAGAGCTGTCACTCTACATTCGCAGAACACCTTATCGATATGGACCATGGTCAAGAGACATGAACACCGACCTAAGAGTTCTCAAACGCAGCAACAGCCCCCCACCTCCCCCACAAAAACTAATAATTGAGTAAAACTCTCAACTACATAAATCCCCAGTTAAGGAAAGGAAATAATAAACGAACAAACAGTTCTCTGCAATGGAATGCTTTTTACTGCCTCGAATGACTGTCAAACGAACCAGTCCCATACAAAAACCACACGCACTTACCTAAAAGTCGTAACGTAACCACACACACACACACACACACACACACACACACACACATGCGCGGGGGCACGCGCACGCGCGCATGCGAGTATGTGCTGCGTGCACTATCTCCCACACGGAACAAAATAATATTTACCATAATGTTACCAGTTATAAATTTTGAATGTAAATAAGTTTCTGAAATAAGTTCCCTACGATGACAACCAGTGAAAGAAAAACAGCTGTAACGGGAAATACAGGTAGTCATGTGGCGACAAGGCACAATATAAAACAATTTGTCTGTTACCAAATTTATGGATACGTTTCTTAAAGACGAAAATTTGTATACGCACAAATAGTAAAAAGCAATTTTCCTGTTATTTAACAGAAAAAATAAATAACACACTTCAGAGGAACATGTCTGGGTTAAAAAAGAAAAATCGCGTTTGGTCAAGATCGAATCCACCCAAAAACAAATTTATTTTCGTTCCTGTTTCATTGACGGGATCCATTGTGTTATGTTAATACCGGCTCCAGAAGCCCCAACGGTACCGAACGGCCTCCATCGTCAACCCATAAGTGTCGCTGGATGCGGATATGAAAGGTATATGATCAGCACTGGCTCTTTAGGCCGCTGTCAGTTTTTGTAACCAGGGCTGCAACTTTGCAGGCAAGTGCAAGGTCAACTGGCCTCACAAAGGCTGAGTGCAGCCCACTTTACACAGCGCTCCGCAGACCCGGACGGTTGCCCATCCAAGTGCTAGCCAAGCCCGACCACGCTTAACCTCTGTGACCCAATGGGAAATGCTATTACCACCGCCACAAGGCCGGTGCCAAGTGTGAAGGATAGCAGTGGTAAGATTAAAGTGAGATTCAGTTCCTTGGCAGGCGACAACAAAATCTCAATTCGTCCGTTCAAGAAATTGCTTAGAGGAAACGTACATCATTGCAACTATAGATGAGGAATCTACAGAGTGAAGTAATGGCACAAATCGCCGAAAGATGTTATACAAACAGTAGACCATAACGTCTTGCCGCAGTGGTAACACCGGTTCCCGTCAGATCACCGAAGTTAAGCGCTGTCGGGCTGGGCTAGCACTTGGATTGGTGACCATCCGGTCTTTCCAGCGCTGTTGGCATGCGGGGTGCACTCAGCCCTTGTGAGGCAAACTGAGGAGCTACTTGATTGAGAAGTAGCGGCTCCGGTCTCGGAAACTGACATACGGCCGGGAGAGCGGTGTGCTGACCACATGCTCCTCCATATCCGCATCCAGTGACGCCTGTGGGCTGAGGATGACACGGCGGCCGGTCGGTACCGTTGGGCCTTCATGGCCTGTTCGGGAGGAGTTTGACCATAACGTGGGTGTGTTTTAGACATACTCAAATGAAGAGGAAAGCATGCAGTAGAGCGGTGTGGCATGCGGCTGCTGATTAACCCCGGATTTGAACGTTAGAGATAGAGAGAGAGAGAGAGAGAGCGAGCACATGTACAACTTATATAGGTATCTATACCGGTTCCTATTAACAGGGGTCATGGATCGTACTCCAAGGAGGGCAGGCAGGCGGCGAAAGCAGCTATGAGAACGTATAAGTCCAGAAAAAATTACAATGGCAAACTCGTGAAAAAAAGTTGTTTAATAACCGATAAAATTCTAAGAACCGATTTTGAGTAAGGAATGGCGCGAGCAAAAGCAGGGAAGATGTAAACTTATGGGAAAGCTGCAGATTTCTTACGTGTAGGTGAAAGAACGCGACTCCATCGAAAAATTAGCACTTGCCTTTCCTTCTTGTTGTCTAGCAGGTGGATGAAGTCCAGCCACCCAACATACTTCCAGTGAGAGAGTACGATTTTCTAAGGTCTTCAAAATTCTCATTTGCTGCTTCCATTATGTCTTCATAGGGCTCTAAACATACTGTAGACACAAAGGTCGATAGATGTGGGAGTAGTGGGACATTATGAGGTTTCAAATACGGAGAATAGAGTTAATAAGCGGATGTTGTTGTTGTGGTCTTCAGTCCTGAGACTGGTTTGATGCAGCTCTCCATGCTACCCTATCCTGTGCAAGTTTCTTCATCTCCCAGTACCTACTGCAACCTACATCCTTCTGAATCTGCTTAGTGTATTTATCTCTTGGTCTCCCTCTACGATTTTTACCCTCCACGCTGCCCTACAATGCTAAATTTGTGATCCCTTGATGCCTCAGAACATGTCCTACCAACCGGTCCCTTCTTCTAGTCAAGTTGTGCCACAAACTCCTCTTCTCCCCAATTCTATTAAGCACCTCCTCATTAGTTATGTGATCTACCCATCTAATCTTCAGCATTCTTCTGTAGCACCACATTTCGAAAGCTTCTATTCTCTTCCTGTCCAAACTATTTATCGTCTATATTTCACTACCATACATGGCTACACTCCATACGAATACTTTCAGAAACGACTTCCTGACACTTAAATCTATACTCGATGTTAACAAATTTCTCTTCTTCAGAAACGCTTTCCTTGTCATTGACAGTCTACATTTTATATCTTCTCTACTTCGACTATCATCAGTTATTTTGCTTCCCAAATAGCAAAACTCCTTTACTACTTTAAGTGTCTCATTTCCTAATCTAAATCCCTCAGCATCGCCCGACTAAATTCTACTACATTCCATTATCCTCGTTTTGCTTTTGTTGATGTTCATCTTATATCCTCCTCTCAAGACACTGTCCATTCCGTTCAACTGCTCTTCCAAGTCCTTTGCTCTCTCTGACAGAATTGCAATGTCATCGGCGAATATTTCGGCAAAACGTATTTAAAATCCTTCAGTTTTTCCATTAGCAAAATACCGTTCTGAGTAGGTGGTGAAACATTTCCTTCGTAGTCCAACTTTTTAGCATCCAGTCAGTTTAGAAAGCTTCAGTAGTATTCGCCAGATCATACTTTACCGTTTGCAAGATAATTAGTAAGAACGACCGTTTTTGTGTCTCTGAAATCATTAATCATAATTTTCTGGGAAATGATTCTTTTTTTTCAGGATGATCACCGGCTTCCAGTCCCCTGCCATCGTTGTTGTTTCGCTTATGGCGAAAAGTGACGGAGAGACGTCTAATCAACAGCAACAAGCCAGCGCATAAAATTAATATAACTATTGTCCAAATCCTTGATACGTTGTCGAGAAATTTATCTTCGCCTAGGCTTTACATGGGCACTCAACTAGTGCGTCACCTCCACACAAAATTTGCATTTTTAATTCTTCTTTACTTTAATACGCCTATGGCCTATGGCGACAGCGCTTTCCTGGACTTGTAATGACAGATCACTGATCTCATGTTGTGTTCTGCCTCGGTGTTTTCATCCATGTTCGATTTTTACAACGCCCTTCGAAAGGAGCGTGTCGAGGGGAATTACAGCCACGTTTAAATTCAACCGCTCATCGTTGACTGCTGAAGATGTAAGAGTAAATTCCCTATATAATCTGCTCGACTTTCTGTGAATTACCGTTGCCAAGAAATCGTTAGAAACATTGAGTTTTGTATCTGTGTGGCATTCTAGTTCACCTGCTTGAAAAAAAAAAGCACACACACACACCGCATCTTGTGTAATGCTCACACCAATGAAGTTAGTTAAATTCGCCTTATAAAGAAGGTTGTCGACAGTCTTTGTTACCATGTACCGAATACGAAAGGAACAGAAACAGGAGGAAGTTAACCAGGTACACTATGTGCCGTACAGTGGTAGCGGAACCGAGTAGTAGATGCAGATGCACACTGCGCAATGCAATTAAAGAATGACTTTTTCGAAAACCCGTAAGCCTCCCATTGCGACGCAGAAGTTTGAAATTTGGCTCAAAGGTGCCTACAATCGTCCTTTGTAATAGCGGAAAAGCTTGGCGCTCTGCGACATCACTCTCACGCTCGGCGTCGCTTCAGTCAGTAAGGAGTCGACACAAACGAAAAAAATTGCCATAGGTGAGAGATTTGTATGATATGTAAGGTAAAGGTAAGTTAATGGTGTGACATTGGCACCAAATTTCATCACAATTTTGCGAAACGTCGCAGTGGACGTGTCGTACGATCGGAAGTTCGTCACACCTCCCGTTCCCCACATATCACCCCTTCTTTTGTCCGCCCCGATATCTGAGTGATCAGAGTGACGGATTGCCGTCCTGCGGGCCCAGGCTCGTTTCCGGCTGGGTTGGGGATTTTCTCTGCTAAATTCCGTCGGAATCACGCAGATTCCTTATGACTGGCCGAGGAAACAATTTCAGACAGACCGTCGCTCAGTATCGACACGAAGAGGCCAGAAAGGGTGGCATAAAGGGTGTCAATGAAAACACCCCTTCGCTTGGGACGCAGACTCCCATACATTTCGTGGTCGAGAAAAACAGTTCACAGTGCGACGCATTTGACACTAATGAAACTAGCTCTCCCCCGTCCTCCCCCCCTGCCTGGGCGAGACAACCTTTCTCTAAGCACATCGTGGGCCCGCAACCCCACTTTACGTGATGGGCCGCGCGGTTTGAGGCGCCATGCACGGATTGCGCGGCCCCTCCCGCCATAGGTTCGAGTCCTATCCTGGGCATGGGTGTGTGTTGTTCTTGGCTTAAGTTAGTGTGTAAGTCTAGGGACCGATGACCTCAGCAGTTTAGTCCCTTAGAAACTCATACACATTTCAACATTTTGTACGTGATGGCATCTCTTTGGAGTGTAGTGTGACGACACTTTTTGGTGTGGTACACAGGGTGGAACCAGTAGGGACTGTTCAAAACCATTCAACGAAGTTTCAGCGTGTTTGTTCACAAGTACCGTTTCTCGCCTGGTAACACTAATGTCCACTCTTTGTGGGGTTGTTGTTACTGACTTTGGTAACATCCTCAGTACCACCTGCACACGTTTGTTGAGCACTTTAAAAATGTACGTGTATAGAGGCAGCCAGTGATTGATTACTATACGCCAGCATGACAGTTAACCATTTCGATACCCTCAGGTGAGTGGCGCTATGTGTCTCAGTTAGCGCCTGCTGGCCACTTGTGCAAACTAGGAGGTGTCGAGTGGGATGCGTGTCACGCCGGCGCTTACGAATCAATGACTGGCTGTCTCTGTACAGATATAATTTTAAAGTGTTCCAGAAAGGTACGTGGGCGTCGCTAAGGGTGTCGCCAACCTGGGTGGGGGCGGGGGTCACTCGAAGGAACGCTCAAATCGCACCCCTCCATGGTCGCACCACAAGAGGGCGAAAAAAAGAAGATTTGAAGAAACATTGCTTTGTTGTCAGTTGTCGTGTGTTTGGAGTGTACAAGTCGAATAAATAGAAGTCCACGGTCTCCAGTTCAATATACGCAGAAGAGCCAAAGAAACTGGAGCACCTGCCGAATATCGTGTAGGGCCGCCATGAGCACGCAGAAGTGTCGCAACACGATGTGGCATGGACTCGATGTCTGAAGTAGTGCTAAAGACACCATGAATCCTGCAGGTCCGCCTATAAATCCGTAAGAGTGCGAGGGAGTGGAGATCTGTTTTGAACAGCACGTTGCAAAGCATCCCAGATATGCTCAATAATGCTTATGTCTGGAGAGTTTGGTGGCCAGCGGAAGTGTTTAAACTGAGAAGAGTGTTCCTGGAGCCCCTCTGTAGCAATTGTGGACGTGTTGAGTGTCGCATTGTCTTGCTGGAATTGCCCAAGTCCGTCGCAATGCGCAATGGACATGATTGGATGCAGGTCATCAGACAGGATGCTTTACGTACATCTTACTTGTCAGTCGTATCTATACGTATCACGGATCCCATATCACTCCAGCTGCATCAGCTTCACACCATTACAGAGCCTCCATCAGCTTGAACAAACCCCTGCTGACGTGGATTCGTCAGGTTGTCTCCATACCCCCCGTGCATGTCCATCCGCTCGATAAAGTTTGAAACGAGACTCGTCCGACCAGGCAACATGTTTCCTGTCATCAACAGTCCAATGTCGGTGTTGGCAGGCCCAGGCGGGGCGTAAAGCTTTGTGTCGTGCAGTCGTCAACGGTACACGAGTGGGCCTTCGGCTCCGAAAGCCCATATCCGTGATGTTTCGTTGAATGGTTCCCATGCTGACACTTGTCGTTGGCCCAGCATTGAAATCTGAAATATGGTCCCGTTCTTGCAGGATCTTTTTCCGGCCGCAGCGATATCGGAGATTTGATGCTTCACCGGTTTCCTGATATTCACGGTACACTCGTGAAATGGTCGTACGGGAAAATTCCCACTTGATCGCTACCGCGTAGATGCTGTATCCCACCGCTCGTACGCCGACTATAACACCACGTTCAAACTCACTTAAATCTTGCTAACCTGCCATTGTAGCAGCAGTAACCGATCTAACAACTATGCCAGTCACTTGTCTTATGTAGGCGTTGCCAACCGCAGCGCCGTATTCTGCCTGTGTACATGTCTCTGTATTTGAATACGCATGCCTATACCAGTTTCCTTGGCACTTCAGTGTACTATGAGAACTGTCGCAACTTGTCCTTGATATCATGAATAAAGGCTGTGAGACAGAGCTGACGTCGGAAGTGATCCCACACACAATCTGTCAGGGATGGATCTTAGAATCTTCCTAACCATGCGAGGAGTACCTGAACATCACACAGACATTTCATACGGGTATGTGCCATATGTAGATGAGTATCGCCTTGTCGACAGGTGGCACCACGATACTATCGCATGAGACATGAGGACGCACAATGGCCGTGACGCGCCGTTACACCTCAGTTGCCACCAGCTGTGTCCTGAAGACATACCCGATGGTTCCCTAGGCTAGGAGTATGCTGTGTCTCTTCAAAACATTGGAAGAATGGGATCTCTCCCCTGATCACTGCCACACTCGCCGACGATGGTGATCCGGAGTAATGCAGAAACGCGATTCATCGCTGAACACAACGCAACAACATTCATCAGCAATCCGTGTTTGCCGGTCACGCTACCACTCCAAACGCAGCCGTTTTTGTTGTAGTGTTAACGGAACCCGAGGCCTGGAACAGTAATTATCTAGTTCGCTGCTCTAGGCTCTGAGCAACGATGTGGGGTGACACAGAATGTTGCAAGTAGACCGTTGCTTGTTCTTGGATGTCAGGCGCAGATGTGAATGTGTTACGATGTGCTTTGTGCACAACGCTGTGATCCTCCCGTGTAGCTGTCAGACGTGGTCGACCGGAGCCTTGGCGACGACTATTCCTGCCCGCATGTTCCCAAGCAGTCCAACATTGGGCCACTCTCACATTCAAATGCCCCAGAAATCTAAATAGAACACGATTCGACCAGTTGGCCAAATAAAGAGGGCTCTTTCAAACTCTGTCAAGTGCTGAGAACGCTGTCTCACATGAGTACACAGCATCTCCGCGTCCATCACACTGATTGATCAATGTCTGATGTGTTCACGGCTCTTATGTATCCTACCAGGCCTGGTAATAACGCTAAACATGAACAATACTAATGAATTCAAGTAGCAATTTTACCTGTCTACTGAAACTTTAAATGATTTACATGACCGCCAGTAGTTGTAGTGTACGAAGTTACACTGACATCTGACGATGCCTTCTGGGTGCTTCTTCCTCTTTTTTGCCAGGTAGTGTATATTATCGAGAGAAGTGACTCTCCAGTTCAGATCTCACGTGTCGCTCTTCGTAAGCGAACCGCCTTTCTACTCTTCAATAACGATCCAACGAAACCTCGGGAGGCCGAGGTCAACACGCCCATACCGACTAGAGCAATGTCTTTGTGATTTTAGTCTATTCAGAAGAGTGGCATACAAATCAAAGACATTATGTCCTAATGGTTCCCTTGCTTTCCGTTAGTTGCATGAGAACTCTGTAATGCTTTCTGCAAGAAGTCCACGGTCGAATACTTTCCATAGCCTTCTCCATCTGAGCTAATGAACACGATGTCGACAGCATACTGAAGAATAATTTTCCTTTTTGTTTCGTTGCTATTTGTATTTCGAGCGATGTTCCAGTAATTAGGACTGTAGACTTTCACTGCCACACCATATCATTCAATGTCACCTCATGTTAGGAATTCTAATCGTCTCTGAAAATCGTAGTCGAGCAAAATCTGCGAAGACCATTGTGTATCGTGTATCGAACCGGGGACCTAGAAACGACGGAGAGGCTTCGTCCCCGCCATATCCTTCAGTGTTCATAACCCCACAACAGGCTACAGCAGTCGACTCACCTCACCGCCGCCCACACCGAACCCAGGGTTACTGTGCGGTTCGGCCCCCAGTGGACCTCCCTCCCCCCAACCCCAACCTCTCATACCAGACGAGTGTAACCTCAAATGTTTGTGTGGTAGAATTGTGGTATCGATAGTTACGATGACACAACGTAGGTCCGCTCTGCTAGGTTGGCACTACAAGAGACACCGACGACAGCACCCTCTAGCCGGTGTTGTCGAGGTCTACGAGCTACGCAACTGCTTCTCCCAATTTGATCAGGTGCAGCCAGCCAGCACACTTCGCTTCAGCATCGCACCTACGTACAAAGTTATGTAATCGTTTATCACCTTGTTTTTGCACCAGTAAACCACGTTCTTGCGGTACCGACTTGTATTACCTTTTCCCGTTCCTATCCACGCGCCGCCTCCCAGGCCGGATACAAAAAGAGTAATTATAGTGTACGCATATGAGCAGACAGTTTTTGCGCAGCAATCGCCGACATAGTGTAACTGAGGCGGAATAAGGGGAACCAGCCAGCATTCGCCGAGGCAGATGGAAAACCGCCTTAAAATCATCCACAGGCTGGTCGACACACCGGACCTCGACACTAATCCGCCGGGCGGATTCGCGCCGGGGACCGGCACGCCTTCCCGATCGGGAAGCAGCGCGTTAGACCTTGCGTCTAGCCGGGCGGGCGCGAAGACCATTAGCTGGCTAAATTCTGCAAACGAAAATTTACAATCTTATATCTCATGCCAATGGAATGCAAATAATTTGTTACGAACCACAACATTACAGGCATTAAATATCAGCGACTGCGGAATTTCGAGCTATTAAGTGTGAACAAGAAATTTTATTTGTTAATAAAATAAAATTACGCTGTGACATTACACCAGTACAGCAGTCACATGAGAAGTACAACGACGTCATGCAATGAGTCGTAAGTTGAAGATCCGAACGAGCTCTCGTCCAAACGTTATTCCAAGAAGCTTATTCTGCTATGCTGCCTAAGGTGTAAGACGTCCCTTTCCGCGCTCAGAACAGCGAAACCAGTGTTGTAGTGGTGAGCGATCGTCAAGTTTCAGTATAGAAGCCGGACAATAAATCCGCGTCGTTATGTTTTGATGAGCTCGCATGACAAGCTATTGCTGCCTGGTATTACGCACAGAGAACTTTATGCGAGAAGAAAATACGGTTTTATGAGCTATGTTAGGTGCCGGGCCGGCGACCGGTTTTATAGGCAGTTTTAAGGCCCCGAAAGGCGACCGGTCTTATAGCTACTGCAGGGTCCCCACTCCCCTACCCTCTACCCCCTCCCCCCCCCCCATCCACCCCTTTCTATTGCCCAAGGTTCTTAGACATACACTGCTAGAATTCAGTGAAATGGATGTGACGTAATCGAAATTCAAAGAAGACAAACACATTACGAGACCCTTGAGGAAAACCTTCCATCTACGACATCAAAAAGAAAGTCAGAATTATCTCTGAGGAGACTTCCACTCCGTCCCACAAAATAATTCAAAAATGTTTTAAATGTGTGTGAAATCTTATGGGACTTAACTGCTAAGGTCATCAGTCCCAAAGCTTACACACTACCTAACCTAAATTATCCTAAGGACAAACATACACACACCCATGCCCGAGGGAGGACTCGAACCTCCGCCGTGACCAGCCGCACAGTCCATGACTGCAGCGCCCTACACCGCTTTTTTTTTTATTTTATTTTATTTTTTTGCCCGCATCTCGTGGTCGTGCGGTAGCGTTCTCGCTTCCCACGCCCGGGTTCCCGGGTTCGATTCCCGGCGGGGTCAGAGATTTTCTCTGCCTCGTGATGGCTGGGTGTTGTGTGATGTCCTTAGGTTAGTTAGGTTTAAGTAGTTCTAAGTTCTAGGGGACTGATGACCATAGCTGTTAAGTCCCATAGTGCTCAGAGCCATTTTTTTTATTTTTTTTTTGTAAGATTCACTAATATCATGAAATTATGGGAACACATCGGCGAAAAAGAAAAGAAATATAAATTCTGGTTAAAGAAAAAGAAAGGAAAAAGGAAAAGCAAAAAGAAATAAAATCCGCGCAATCTGCGACGCGCTCTCCCATCCGCGGAGGGCAGAAGTAGAATAGATCGTAGGCGGTTGAAACTCAGACACCGCCAGGGGAGGAGCCAGGCACCCCCCAACTCAGTGGAGGTCTAACAAATACCGCTCGAAGATAGTTAGCAAATAATGTTCGGTATCGTGGCGAGTTTTCGAGAGCTGCATGGGCTGTTCGTAAATAGGTCCAAAAGTCGAGGCGGGATTTAGGTCCCTCATGAAAGAGATAAGCGACCGCCCATCCTTTGACCCACGTAATAGCATGACATTTGGCGGCGGGAAAATGTCGGTCCTCCGGGTATAGAAACATTCGAGGTTCGATTGTGTCGGGTGGCACCCGGAGATAGCAGGCAATGATTTGCTGCACGAAGCGCCATACATCTTGCGACGAGGCGCATGTCAGACGGTGTTCATCAGTGTCCAGTTGCTGGCAAAGGAGACAAAGAGGGGATTCTGACAAGCCAATGTTGTGCAGGCGCTGCTTCGTGGCAAATTTCCTGTTGACTATGTGATACCACAGTGCCCGGACGTTCGTAGGGAGGAAGGGCTGGTGGACGGTAGTCCACACTATGGGCCACTGGATGGAGGGATATTTGGTCTCCATCACATTCCGGGGAACACAGCGCAGCAACAGGCTGTAAAAATCCTTAGTCCTAGGTGGGCGTGTATCTGGGAGACTGGTATGTATGTAACTGTAGTCGACGAAAAAGGTCGAAATATGGGACAAATAAGGCACGATATGGCCGACAGACACCGGTGGTGAGGTGGAAGCAGGTAGGAGGACTTCAAGCAGGCTGCGTGTTAGAGATGTACCCTGGCCCATCCACTGTTTTCTCATGGTACTCATGTACAAGGCTGCAGCTCGCATACGGACATTGACGAGCCCGACGCCACCATACCGTGAGGGCAGGGTAAGTGTCTCATAACGGACTTTAAACATCGAACCAGCCGTGAGATAATAGCCAAAAGCCGCCTGAAGGTTGCGCCCAATTGCAGTTGGCAGAGGGAGAACTTGCGCGATGTGAACCAATTTTGATGCCACATAAAGATTAATAAACTCAACCCGTTGAAGTGTGTCCTGGCGGCGCAAGAGGTTCTGGCGGACGTCGTTGCGGATGACGTGTAACAGGCGACGGAAATTCGTTGCCGCTGTGCGTGTTACCGTGGGGGTAAAGGTAATGCCCAAGTACCGGAAAGTCCGCACAAGCGGCAGGGGTGCAACTTCACCCTCCTGGAGGCCTCGTCCAATGTGCATTGCAGAAGATTTGGCGACATTCATGGCACTGCCAGCGACAGCCCCATAACGGGTAATCAATTCGAGGACTTCCCGAATCTCAGAGCCGGAGCGAATGAGGAGGAGGAGGTCATCAGCATATGCCCGACAGCGAAAAGTGTGTTGGCGTAGGGTGAGGCCAGAGAGCTTGGTCGTCAAGCCACCAAGAAGGGGCTCAAGGGCAATGGCATACAGGAGGGTAGAGAGGGGACACCCCTGCCGTATCGAACGGCAGATAGGTACCGGCCCTGCTAAACGTCCATTGACTTGGACACGTGAACTGGCACTGTCGTAAAGACGCCGGATGACGTCGAGAAACTGAGGGGGGATGCCCATTCGGGCTGCCACTGAAAACAGGAAACGATGACGCACTTTATCGAAGGCGCTGTCGAAGTCTATAGCGACAACCGCTGCCCGGAGTCTGCAGGCCGCCGCTATCGCAATTAAGTCGCGGCATTCCCCTGTGGCAGTCTGTATGTTAACCTGTCCGCCAGGCGTCGTTTGCTCTGGCGAGAGGATATGAGGGAGTGTAGTTCGGAGCCGCATTGCCAGTAAGCGCGCGAAAATCTTGTAATCGGCATTGAGTAGGGTGAGCGGTCTGTAACTCGTGACCATCGAACCTCGGGCTGGTTTGTGGACCGGTATAATGATGCCCTCAGCAAAGGCGGGTGGGATTGCTTGGTCAGATGTCATCAGTTCTTGGTACATAGTCGTCCACCGTGGTGCCATGAGGTCCCGAAAGGTACGGTAAAACTCAATCGGTAAGCCGTCAAAGCCGGGCGATCTGTTGACTGCACCCTTGGCGATGGCATGGTTGACTTCGTCTAGCGTGACCGGCACTGTCAAAGCATCCGCCTCCGTGTGGGGGAGGGTGCGCGTGACGTAATGCAAAATGGAGTCGTCTGCTGCAGTTCCAGCGTCTTCATCACTATAAGTACGACGGTAGTGCTCGACGAATGCGTGGACGATGTCATTCTGAGTGGTCACCTGCGTTCCATGAGGCATGGTCAGAGTGCTGATGATCTGCCGACGACGCCTTCGTTTGTCGGACACTATATCATGCATGGATGGAATTTCTAAATCCGCGTGATCGTGGCGCCGCGTCCTTATCACGACCCCTTGCAGTTTCCGGCGTGCCAGCGCAATTATCTTCGCCTTAGTTCGTTGCCGTTCCAACTGGTTGTCCGGGGTTGGCGGTTGAGCATCCAGATCTCGGAGAATCGCGTAATAGAAGTCGACAGTGGTGCGATGCCAGTCGGCCATGTCCTTCCCGTATCTCATCAGTGTCCTCCGGATCGCCGGCTTGGCACAATCCAACCACCACGTCAATGTCGAGTGGTAGCGGGGAAGGCGTCGTTCGCAGGCTGTCCACGTTTCAGTGACTTGTTGCCGACACGCCAGGTCATGCAAGTGTGAGGTATTGAGTTTCCATGGCGCACGGCTGCGCCATACTGATTGCGGCGGAAGGAGGACCGTACAGATGTAAGCGCAATGGTCGGAAAACGCCAGCGGCCATCGTTCGGCGCCCCGTATCGCAGATCTAAGAGTTTGTGAGACATATATCCTGTCTAGTCGACTTGCGGAATGACTGGTAAGAAAGGTATGGCCAGAAAGGTCGCCGTGTTGAACTTCCCAGGTATCGTGAAGCAGGAGGTCTCGCACCACTATACGTAGCTCCTGGCATGTAGTATAGTGGGGAATCTGATCTTTAGGATGCAGAACGCAGTTAAAATCACCTCCTAGTAGGCAATGGTCATACCGCCCTAAAAACAGGGGAGCGATTTCCTCGGTATAAAACTGGGCTCTTTCATGCCGTCGGTCGGTGCCTGAGGGAGCGTAGACATTAATGATGCGTGTCCCCATGGCAGTGAGTGCCATGCCCCGAGCTGATGGAAGGAAGGCGACATCGGTCACAGAAATCCCGTGGCGGACGTAGATGGCCACCCCGCGGCCCATAGGATCACTCGCGGAGGCGTGGGCGGTATAGCCATTGATATCCGGGAGACTAGCCATGTGAACTTCCTGCAGAAGGGCGAAATCAATATCCGAAGCCCAGAACATCTCCTGCATAAGGCGGATTTTCACCCTGGAACGGATGTTGTTGGTGTTGATGGTTGCTATCCGGTAGGCCTGGTGTCGGATTGCTGGAGGCTGGTCCACTCCGCTGTCCGCGCAAGGGTGTGGGCGTCGCAGCGGAACATTATCCCGCTGGCCCGCAGGGGAGTCTGGGGAGAGTATGATTAGTGGTGAGGCCGTGACGGCGCAGGGTCCCGTAACGGGTCCTGCTCCTCGACCTCCTCCTCGTGCCACGCCGTGGAAGCGGAAACTGGTGTATCGTCCATTTTGCCTGCAGAAGATGTTGTAATTGTGCGTGGTGTAGTATCGCCTGTGTTACGTTCAGGATTTAGTTCAGCGTCAGCACGGGGCGCAGGCACACCGATAGATGTCTCCGCGCTCATAACGTCTTCGTCAGCAGTAGCGGGTTCTGAGGCCTCGTGCTGGTCGACGGTTACGTCCTCCTCGACTTGTAACGTCTCCTCTTGGCCGGAAACGGTGCGACGTCTTCGCTTGCGACGTTTCGGGGAACGTTGTTTCCTTGTGCGACCCTCCGTGTCAGACGACGCAAGGGAGTCGCGTCGTTCTGGCAGAAAGTCCGCTGTAGGAACGATGAGCGAGTCGATCTCCATCGTGTTTTCGAGGCCAGGGTCAGCGTCTGGTTGCGCCGGCATCTTCGGAGCGGCGTCGATGGCCGGCCGAGGCGGCGGGTCGTCCGAGGCGCTCTCCGTCGGTGTCGGGTCGGGCTCGTTGGTGGCGTCGTTTGTGGTGACCGGGCGACGTTGCAAAGCGGTAGGAGAAGCTAGAGCAGCGGCATAGGTCACCGGTAGCACCGTAGGTTGCGACGTGGGTGGTTCTTCGGCAGCTGGAAGTTGCGTAACACGCCGTTGTAGGCATTCGGATCTAAGGTGGCCTTCTTTACCGCACCCGGAACAGGTCCGAGGCTGGCCGTCGTATATAATTATTGCACGGCATCCGCCAATCTGTAAATAGGACGGGACGTGGCTTCGGAGATCTATGGTGACCTGTCGGACCCCGTTTAGGACAGGATACGTCCGAAACTGTGTCCACTTCACCGCAGTGTGGCCATGGACTGTGCCGTATGGGCGTAGTGCCGCGACGACTTCCTCAGCAGGAAGTTCGAATGGCAGTTCGAAAATGCGTATCGTTCGCATACCCAAGCCTGCGTGGTCGACGGTTACCTCCCCCACATTGCCATCAGCGTGACAGAAGCGGAGCCCCTGTTTGGTCTCACGTAGTATGCGTTCGCACGCCGCGTCGTTAATGATTTTCACATAGACCGTGCTGCTCACGATGGACAAAAGTATGCCGATAATATCGGTCGCCGGGATCTTCATTTCCTCTCGCAGAAAACGCTCCACATCGAGTGCTTTGGGTCGGGCATAATCTTTGCAGAAAGTAAATCGGAGTGTTGATTTACGGTAACGGTTCGCCATGGATCGTACAAGGTAAGCCGGCACTTAAGCAACGGCCGTCAGAAAGTAAACAAGGCGAGCTCGCGCGCCGCACGAAGTCAACACGTACGCGTCCGCTCTGTTGCCCTGCCGAAGGCAGACTGTGCACTCGGCTAATCCCGCGCGGCACAAACTAATTACTTACGAACACAGTACATCGACGCTTCAGAGAGAATACCAAACTGTACACTAGTTAAACGTAGTACGGACAGTATTCACTCGGAACTCTACCACCCTTATCATGAAAGAATCTAAGAAAGTAAAATTATCTTCTTGTAGAAATAGTAAACAACTGCAATAGTAATAGCTTCAAATTGGAAAGTTTATCAAAATCCCTCTACCATGGTTTTAAACATCTTCTTCAGCAGGAAAAATTAGAAACTGGATTATGTGTTGCGACAAAAGTACTTTAAAGTATAGCCGAAGGGCTTCAGTCAAATATCAGATTTCTCTAGCTGTACTTTGGTGAGGAAACGCCACGTAACATCAACGATGTTATGGATGTTTTAATTTATTATGGAGATGAAATTTTCTATTTGTCTGACGCCTTTCGGCTATATTTTAAATTACCTCTGCCACAACATGTAATCCAGTTGTCTATTTTAAAAACTTTTTATTATTTTCAAAATCACTTTACGCGTTTCGACATTTCGTCATTTTCGGACGCTATAAAATACAACAATACACAACAATTCAAATCGAGAGCTTGCCGACATGGTGTTTACTTACGGAAAGGCAAATGGCAACGGGCGGCGGGCAGCGGGCAGCGTGGTTATATCAGGACACATACCCCACCGACAACAACCACAGCATTCAATGTTTGCACAGTGTTTCGCCGTTTAACTAAGACAGGGTCGTTTCAGGAAGCAGGAAATCATGGAGGACGAACCCGAAATGTTCGGACACCAGACTCGGAGGAAAATGTGATTAACACTGTGGAAGGCGACCGGCGTGTCAGTACCAGGCAGCTGCCCCGTCAGTACAGGATAAGAAAGCGACCATGTGGGACATACTCCATGACAATTGTTATTACCCTTATCACTTACAGCGTGTGCAGGGCTTTCTAGCGACAGACTTTCCAAATCGGGAGCGGTTTTTCCACTGGTTTGTTCACCAGGCAACCACGATTTTTCAAATGGCTCTGAGCACTATGGGACTTAACATCTGTGGTCATCAGTCCCCTAGAACTTAGAACTACTTAAACCTAACTAACCTAAGGACATCACACACATCCATGCCCGAGGCAGGATTCGAACCTGCGACCGTAGCAGTCGCGCGGTTCCGGACTGAGCGCCTAGAACCGCTAGACCACCGCGGCCGGCGCAACCACGGTTCCGGGATTTTTGTCATCCATTCTACTCACAGATGAGGTCGCTTTACGCGGAGTGGTATCTTAAAACTTTCGTAACAGTCATCTGTGGGATAGTATGCAGAACCCTCATGGTATGGTGAGAGCGCATCATCAGCATCGGAACAGCCGGAATGTGTGGTCCGGGATAACTGACTATCGTATTTCGGGACCAATCTTCCTCCCACGACAACTGGCTGTGGTATTTCGGGACCAGTCTTCCTTCCACGTCGTCTAACTATCGGCGTTTCTTGTGGGTAACTTTGCCTCCCATGCTGGAAGAAGTACCATTGATGATTCGGAGGGTTATGTGGCCGCTACATGATTATGCTCCAGACCACTTCGCCATTAATGTCCGGACGCATCTCAATCGCGTCTTCTCTGGTCGATGGATCGAACGAGCGGGTCCGGTTGCATGGCGTGGTCATTCACCCGATCTCAACCCGTGCAATTTCTGGTTACGGAACCATTCCAGACGTGGAAACACTGAACCAGCGTATTCATGCTGCCATTGACACTATTCGGATGTGAACGTGTGAGATAGAACATGCTACTGCGCGCACAGGCATGCGTTGAGCCACATGGGAACCATTTTCAACACATACTATAACTGTGACTGTATTGTGCAGTGCGTATTAGACAGCGATCCCTGTGACTGAATAAATTGTGTCTAACATGGAAACCATGCATTTCCGGACATAAGTTCATTAGACCTTTTTGGTCCGTATCCTCTCGTCGATCAATCACTAGATTTTATACACGATGAAAAAAACTATCCTGTATATATGAGGGGCGTTCAGTAAGTAATGCAACTCGTTTTTTTTACTGTAAGCAGGTTGGGTTTATTCAGGATTCCAATACACCATATTATTCCCCACTGCTTTCACTACAGAAACGTGTTTTTCAACACAGTCTCCGTTCAATGCGACGGCTTTACGCCATCTTACTGGAAGAGTCTTTGAATACCCCAGCGTCAAGGGTACCCGCAGCCACGGTCTCAGAGCTGATAGTCCATGCTGCTGCAAACGTCGTCGAACTGTTCGGGCAGATGGTTGTTGTCTTGCAAACGCCCCCATCTGTTGACTCAGGGATCGAGACGTGGCTGCACGATCCCTTACAGCCATGCGGATAAGATGCCTGTCATCTCGACTGCTAGTGATACGAGGCCGTTGGTAGCCAGCACGGCGTTCCGTATTACCCTCCTGAACCCACCGATTCCATATTCTGCTAAGAGTCATTGGATCTCGACCAACGCGAGCAGCAATGTCGCGATACGATAAACCGCAATCGCTACAACCCGACCTTTATGAAAGACGGAAACGTGACAGTACGCATTTCTCCTCCTTACACAAGGCATCACAACAACGTTTCACCCGGCAAATCCGGTCAACTGCTGTTTATGTATGAGAAATCGGTTGGAAACTTTCCTTATGTCAGCACGTTGCAGGTGTCGCCACCGGCGCCAACCTTGTGTGAATGCTCTGAAAAACTAATCATTTGCATATCACAGCATCTTTTTCCTGTCGGTTAAATTTCGCGTCTGTAGCATGTCATCTTCGTGGTGTAGCAAATTTAATGGCCAATAGTTTATGTTCATTTTTAAGTGACAAAGATATGTTTATAGCTACATAATGGCAAAGCGAATTATGTGCATTATGTGCATTATGTGCATTATTAATATCCTTATATGGATGTATTGTAATTTGTAGGTGCATCTGTACACGAAGAGAGCGCACGAGGCCCACAATGCATGTGAAATGTGGCCAGGGAGCGGGCGGCGGGAGCCTGGCCCACCGCCATAGGTGTGTCGGTCGTAACCTTTGTGTGTGGGATCAATAGCGGCCGCGATTCAAGTTGATAGGCCCAGATGCTGCGCCGCGCAGCACCGCGACGCGATTCTTCCGCCGCATAGTCACAGGTGGAGCGCGCGCCCTTAGCCAGGGAGCCGGCAGCCAGTTGTTGGCTCTGGCATCTGTGGGTCCATCGCTCTCAGTGGACTAACTCGAGCTGTCACTGCTCTACAGGCTACGGCAACGTGGTCATTCAGTCTCGGAAAGAGCGATTGAAATAACGCATGACACCAGTGTCTTTGGTCTTACATCGCGGGGAAATTGGATTTAAACACCCATCAGGTGTGCGGAATTAGTTTTTAATTTGATGATGATGAGGTCCCATACTCCGAGGAGCGTAGGGGACGATGCGGGAGACCCTCACCGCTGACTAGACATGGTCCTAGCGGAGGTGGTTTGCCATTCGCTTCCTGCGACCGTAGTGGGAATAAATGACGATGAGGAAGACGACACAACACCCAGTCATCACGAGGCAGGGAAAATCCCTGACCCCGCCGGGAATCGAACGCGGGACCCTGTGCGCGGGAAGCGCGAACGCTGCCGCAAGGCCTCGAGCTGCGAACAGTTTGTCAACAAGAACAACAGACAACAGGATTAGCGTTGCCACAACTTAACAAGTAGCCTCTAATCCCCAAATATTACATTAGTGCCCGTTCCCAACTGGTCATGGCTGATTGGCTATTGGAGATGGGTGCCTTCAACAACTGCTTACACAACATTACTGATTTACGTAATTTATTAATAATAATTCACTGAAGAACAAGTCTTAAAACACTCCATAGAAAGGCTTGTTATATGACTATTCCTTTGATTAATCTGTTAATAAAATCTCAACCAATAACAGTAGCAAACAACGTAACTTCCAAAAAAAAAAAAAACTTACAGAATCGTAATGGTAGAACAGTACCTGACAAACTTCAGAATTCACTTTCATTTAACACGCAGATATGAAAACATCCAAAACTCACAGCTAGCACATTTGTCAAATTCCAGTATTTACACTACTGGCCCTTAAAATTGCTACACCACGAAGATGAGATGCTACAGACGCTAAATTCAACCGACTGGAAGAAGATGCTGTGATATGCAAATGATTAGCTTTTCAGAGCATTCACACAAGGTTAGCGCCGGTGGTGACACCTACAACGTGCTGACATAAGGAAAGTTTCCAACCGATTTCTCATACATAAACAGCAGTTGACCGGCTTTGCCTGGTGAAACGTTGTTGTGATGCCTTGTGTAAGGAGGAGAAATGCGTACTGTCACGTTTCCGACTTTGATAAAGGGCGGATTGTACCCTATCGCGATTGCGGTTTATCGTATCGCGACATTGCTGCTCGCGTTGGCTCTAAATGGTTCAAATGGCTCTGAGCACTATGGGACTCAACATCTTAGGTCATAAGTCCCCTAGAACTTAGAACTACTTAAACCTAACTAACCTAAGGACATCACACACACCCATGCCCGAGGCAGGATTCGAACCTGCGACCGTAGCAGTCCCGCGGTTCTGGACTGCAGCGCCAGAACCGCTAGACCACCGCGGCCGGCTGCTCGCGTTGGTCGAGATCCAATGACTGTTAGCAGAATATGTAATCGGTGGGTTCAGGACGCCGTGCTGGCTACCAACGGCCTCGTATCACTAGCAGTCAGACGGCAGGCATCTTATCCGCATGGCTGTAACGGATCGTGCAGCCACGTGTCGATCCCTGAGTCAACAGATGGGGACGTCTGCAAGACAACAACCATCTCGCGAACAGTTCGACGACGTTTGCAGCAGCACGGACTATCAGCTCGGAGACCATGGCTGCGGTTACCCTTGACGCTTCAAATGAATCAAATGGCTCTGAGCACTATGGGACTTAACATCTTAGGTCATCAGTCCCCTAGAACTTAGAACTAGTTAAACCTAACTAACCTAAGGACATCACACACATCCATGCCCGAGGCAGGATTCGAACCTGCGACCGTAGCAGTCGCGCGGTTCCGGACTGCGCGCCTAGAACCGCGAGACCACCGCGGCCGGTCTTGAGACTTCACCACAGACAGGAGCGCCTGCGATGGTGTACTCAACATCGAACATGGGTGCACGAATGGCAAAACGTCATTTTTTCGGATGAATCCAGGTTCTGTTTGCAGCATCATGATGGTCGCATTCATGTTTGGCGACATCGCGCTGAACGCCCATTGGAAGCGTGTATTGCCGGCCGGAGTGGCTGAGCGGTTCTAGGCGCTACAGTCAGGATCCACGCGACTATTACGGTCGCAGGTTCGAATCCTGCTTCGGGCATGGATGTGTGTGATGTCCTTAGGTTAGTGAGGTTTAAGTAGTTCTAAGTTCTAGGGAACTGATGCCCTAAGAAGTTAAGTCCCATAGTGCTCAGAGCCATTTGAACCATTCAAGCGTGTATTCGTCATCGCCATACTGGCGTATCACCCGGCGTGATGGTATGGGATGCCATTGGTTACAATTCTCGGTCACCTCTTGTTCGCATTGACGGCACTTTGAACAGTGGACGTTACAATTCAGATGTGTTACGACCCATGGCTCTACCCTTCATTCGATCCCTGAGAAACACTACATTTCAGCAGGATAATGCACGACCGCCTGTTGCGAGTCCTGTACGGGCCTTTCTGGGTACAGAAAATTTTCGACTGCTGCCCTGGCCAGCACATTCTCCAGATCTCTCACGAATTGAAAACGTCTGGTCAATGGTGGCCGAAGAACTGGCTCGTCACAATACGCCAATCACTACTCTTGATGTACAGTGGTATCGTGTTGAAGCTGCATGGGCAGCTGTACCTGTACACGCCATCCAAGCTCTGTTTGACTGAATGCCCAGGAGTATCAAGGCCGTTATTACGGCCAGAGGTGGTTGTTCTGGGTACTGATTTCTCAGGATCTATGCATCCAAATTGCGTGAAAATGTAATCACATTTCAGTTCTACTATAATATATTTGTCCAATGATACCCTTTTCTCATCTGCATTTCTTCTTGGTGTAGCAATTTTAATGGCCAGTAGTGTATAACCCGCTGAACTACAGCGCAGAACGGACAATTTCAAATCCGTCCAATGAGTAATCCTGATAACAGAAAATTATGTTCACAAATAAGAAATTTAATAACTTTATGACAACGCCTATCCGTTATTGGCCACACTTTTACACAATCGTAAAAGTGACAGTTACTGCTCAGTCTTCACACAGTTAAGTAAACTAACACCGCAGAAGTCACTGAAGGTTAATCCACGTATGGTATTCCACTGCTTTCTTCTCTAATATCATGACATCCTTATCGTGGGCGAACATGCTACAGCTCAGCATGTTCAGGTTCGTTCCACGCTGTCTTGTTTATCAGCCGTGGCAAAACACCCAGAAACGACATCGGCCACAGTTCGCCGTAAATTGTGTCCATACAATTGCAGAGCCCACGGCTTATCGTTCTACATCAGCGTTGAATTCCCAAGTGTCTCGGTTACACCCTCAGTTCATTACCACAGAGTGCCAAAATTATTAATGCACAATTCGGACCATCCGGACTCCAACACTGCCGTCCTGTCCTTCTCGCTCGGTACTGTCTAATCTTCCTCGTCGCCAGAGGTCCACTCGCCGCCAACTCCACGCCCCAGTATCTCTGGCGAGGCCAATATCGACCTTAACACTCGCGGCCGGAACACAATCGTGCCGAAAATTAGCACACAGGATATCTGACGACTGAGTAGTTGTGTTTCCACATAATTACATCAGGGAAATGTAGCGACGATTTTTTCCAGTCTTTTTTCGGTTGTATATGCAGCGGCGCATGTGGGTAAGGATGACACGGCAGCCGGTCGGTCCCATTGGGACTTCACGGCCTTTTCGGGTGAAGTTTAATTTTAGTTTTTGGGTTGTATAGCTGAATTTTGCCTGCTGCTAGGGAGAAACGTACTTCCACATTTCATTCTCAATCGAAAGTGCCTTCCAGCCTGTTCCCCCAACTTATGAGTGTACTTCAGTTTGTTGTGACGATATTGGTGAACCGTTGCGCAATCGGTAGGTTGCGCCACGGTCTCTAGTAGAACATCTAAGCCTTACGAGGGCGTGGTTTCGCGTGGAGATTGGAGGCGCGAGGGGAGTGACAGTGAGACCGGGAAAGTGAAACGGTTCGTTCAGGGTGGGGCAACCGAGCTCGAAACTGGCGGCGAGGCGAGTAGTGTCTCGGCAGTTGATGACTGGAACAAGTTCGGTAGTTAGTAGTCATAGGCTTTGAACGCAGCAACGAGACCAGAAAGAGACACTCTGGTGGGTTCCTGGGTTGCGGACCATTGTTGCCTCGGTTGCGG
Organism: Schistocerca nitens; assembly: GCF_023898315.1. NCBI lineage: Eukaryota > Metazoa > Arthropoda > Insecta > Orthoptera > Acrididae > Schistocerca > Schistocerca nitens. The sequence continues at coordinate 391,423,102 of NC_064617.1, forward strand.
CCGGCTGCAGATCTTTGGGGCGTGTGGGGCGCGTACCGGGGGAAGGAGCGTGTTGTGTGGTTCAGCGACCGAGTGGTCCTGGAAGCGGGCGGGGGACCGGCGCTGTGTTGAAGCTGCGTGTCATCTCCACGTTGTCCTTCCTGGATAGTTGTACGGGATATCCGGCAAGCTTCAGGTTTGGTTTATCGGATGCGATTGAGACGAGCATCGGCAGTAACCATAGCTATACTACTGGCCATTAAAACTGTTACACCAAGAAGAATTGCAGATGATAGACGGGTATTCGTTGGACAAATATATTATACTAGAACTGACATGTGATTACATTTTCACGCAATTTGGGTGCATAGATCCTGAGAAATCAGTACCCAAAACAACCACCTCTGGCAGTAATAACGGCCTTGATTCGCCTGGGAATTGACTCAAACAGAGCTTGGATGGCGTGTACAGGTACAGCTGCCCATGCAGCTTCAACACGATACCACTGTTCATCAAGAGCAGTGACTGGCGTATTGTGACGAGCCAGTTGCTCGACCACCATTGACCAGACGTTTTCAATTGGTGAGAAATATGGAGAATGTGCTGGCCAGGGCAGCAGTCGAACATTTTCTGTATCCACAAAGTCCCGTACAGGACCTGCAACATGCGGTCGTGCATTGTCCTGCTGAAATGTAGGGTTTCGCAGGGATCGAATGAAGGATAGAGCCACGGGTCGTAACACATCGGAAATGTAACGTCCATTGTTCAAAGTGCCGTCAATGCGAACAAGAGGTGACTGAGGCGTGTAACCAATGGCACCCCATACCATCATGCCGGGTGATACGCCAGTATGGCGATGACGAATACACTCTTCCAATGTGCGTTCACCGCGATGTCGTCAAACACGGATGCTACCATCATGATGCTGTAAATAGAACCTGGATTCATCCGAAAAAATAACGTTTAGCCATTCGTGCACCCAGGTTCGTCGTTGAGTACAGCATCGAAGGCGCTCCTGTCTGTGATGCAGCGTCAAGGGTAACCGCAACCATGGCCTCCGAGCTGATAGTCCATGCTGCTGCAAACGTCGTCGAACTGTTCGTACAGATGGTTGTTGTCTTGCAAACGTCCCCATCTGTTGACTCATGGATCGAGACGTGGCTGCACGATCCGTTACAGCCATGCGGATAAGATGCCCGTCATCTGGACGGCTAGTGATACGAGGCCTTTGGGATCCAGCATGGCGTTCCGTTTTAGCCTCCTGTACCCACAGATTCTATATTCTGCTAACAGTCATTGGATCTCAGCAGCAATGTCGCGATACGATAAACCGCAATCGCGATAGGCTACAATCCGACCTTTATCAAAGTCGGAAACGTGATGGTACGCATTTCTCCTCGATCAACTACTGTTTGTGTATGGGAAATCTGTTGGAAACTTTCCTCATGTCAGCACTTTGTAGGTGTCGGAACCGGCGCCAACCTTGTGTGAATGCTCTGAAAGGCTAATCATTTGCATCTCACAGCATCTTCTTCCTGTTGGTTAAATTTCGCGTCTGTAGCACGTCATCTTCGTGGTGTAGCAATTTCAATGGCCAGTAGTGTATAATTGCTGTTTCCTGTACCAGTACTGTGACTGCTTGGATCGGTGGTCGTCTGGTTGTTTGTTAGAGGTTCAAGACCCGTTCCATATTAGACTTTTGGTTACTAACACCGTTTCTACCTCTCGGCGGGCAAGTTGTGTGTGCTCTCCTACAAAACCACTGAATTTGTTTCTTCATTTAATGGTACAATCTGAGTGCTATTTTCTGTAAGGCGTCGGATTTGTGGAGGCACGCATTTATATTACTGCATTTACTATTACTGCAGTGCACAATTTCGTCTGTCAGCTTCCTGGGTCTTTACGCTATCAAGTTTGAAGTTTTTGTTTTTTTTTTCTTTTTACTATTCGTAAGGGTGGGGCATCTTAATATTAATAATTAAGTCTCTCTCAGTAAGGACTTTATTTGCATTTGTACTACTGTCTTATACGTGCCTGCGATGTTGTCTAAAAGGTTATGTTCCTTGTGCTGTTAGTCATGGTTTCGTTAGCCAACCGAACGCGTTAGCTTGGTGTTTAGTGCACCGCTCCGCATGGCGGTTATTAGTTTACCCCTCGCCCACGTGGCGCGAGTTTGGTAGAATTTGTGGTTGTTAGTCGAACTTCCCGCACGGTAACTGTGTTTCGCTTTTGGCCGCCTCACAAGTATCGCTTATCTGAATCCTTTAATGAACTGAAAAATTACTTACTTGTTTTTCTTGTAGCCGTAGTGTTGACACTCGTGCGGCGGCGTTCGGACTGTAGTAAAGGCATGGCGCAATTCCTCTGCTAAATTCTGCGTTTCTCTGTTAATTAGGCTACCATTTAGTCTACCATTTGTGTTTCTGTTGGTGAGACTTGGTTGAAATCTGCTTTTCTGATAGATCACGTGCATCCTCCGAAATCGAAGCCAAGTCCATGCCCGACCGAACTTAATCTCCCCGAATCCACTACGCCTTGCCAAGACGGGGTTGTGTAACACGTCGATTTATTTATTTGTGTCTTAGTCATTGCGTACCTATTGCACTTCTCTTTTTGATTTGTTTGTTACTTCTGTTTCATCTAAATTGTTGAAGTATTAATCAGCTAATCTACCAGTTTAGTAATTACTGGATTTATTTACTTAAATAGAACCTGGATTCATCCGAAAAAATGACGTTTTGCCATTCGTGCACACAGGTTCTGCGTTCAGTACACCATCGCAGGCGCTTCTGTCTGTGATGAAGCGTCAAGGGTAACCGCATCCATGGTCTCCGAGCTGATAGTCCATGCTACTGCAAACGTCGTCGAACTGTTCATGCAGATGGTTGTTGTCTTGCAAACGTCCCCATCTGTTGACTCAGGGATCGAGACGCGGCTACACGATCCGTTACAGCCATGCGGATAAGATGCCTGTCATCTCGACTGTTAGAGATATGAGGCCGTTGGGATCCAGCACGGCGTTTCGTATTACCCTCCTGAACCCACCGATTCCATATTCTGCTAACAGTCATTGGATATCGACCAACGCGAGCAGCAATGTCGCGATACGATAAACCGCAATCGCGATAGGCTACAATCCGACCTTTATCAAAGTCGGAAACGTTATGGTAGGCACTTCTCCTCCTTAGACGAGGCATCACAAAAACGTTTCACCAGGCAACGCCGGTCAACTGCTGTTTGTGTATGAGAAATCGTTTGGAAACTTTCCTCATGTCAGCACGTTGTAGGTGTCGCCACCGGCGCCAACCTTGTGTGAATGCTCTGGAAAGCTAATCGTTTGCATATCACAGCATCCTCTTCCTGTCGGTTAAATTTCGCGTATGTAGCACGTCATCTTCGTGGTGTAGCAATTTTAATGGCCAGTAGTGTAATTATCAATAAGAAAGGTTTTGTTCCAGGGTGGGTAATTAGTGGCATTCCTGTTTCCTATGTACATACGAGTATAGTCTTTAAGCCACTCTACAGTGCGTAGCAGAGGGTACTTCATTTACCACTTCACTTCCCTCGCTTTCCAGCAGCGGACGGTGTGCGGTAAGGACGATTCTTGGTAACTCCCCGTGTGGGCTCGTACCTTTCTAATCTTCCATTCGATATCTTTTCGCTAGCTGTATTAATTGCCACTTCTACGAACGTCCGCCCTCGGAATTTTAACAGTAAACGACACTGAGACGCACAACGCCTCTCACTTATAACGTATGTCACTGGAGCTGGATGAACACTAACGTGACGCTTTCATGCTTGCTAAATGAAGCTCTGGCGAATCGCTCTGCAGTTCGTTGTATCTCGTCTATTTCATCTATCAATCCTATATGGTTCGGATTCCAAACTGACAGCAACACTCAAGTATTGGGCAAACGAGGGTTTTACAAGCTGCTTCCTTCGTGAGTTGACAACACTTCCTGAGTGTGCTTCTATTGAACCTCAGTCTAGCATCTGATTTACCTGTGATTATCTGTGGTCATGGTGCTCTAAATTGCTCCGTAAGCAGAAGCCCAGATAGTTAACTGACATCACTCCTTCAAGCGATTTTTCCGCAGTCGTCTAATCATACAATTACGGATCTTTATGCCTATTTACGCTCAATACGTTACACTTTTTATGGGCAGGGTAAACTGACAACCCCTCAAAAAAATGGTTCAAATGGCTCTGAGCACTATGGGACTTAACAGCTGCGGTCATCAGTCCCCTAGAACTTAGAACTACTTAAACCTAACTAACCTAAGGACATCACACACACCCATGCCCGAGGCAGGATTCGAACCTGCGACCGGAGCAGTCGCGCGGTTCCGGACTAAGCGCCTAGAACCGCGAGACCACCGCGGCCGGCGACAACCCCTCCACCACGTATCGATCTTCTACAAGTCTTCCTGCAATTCGTTACAACATACTAATGTCGCGATTCCTCTACATACAGGGTGAATCACGTAAAACAATACAGCCCTTTGATATCGTAAATCCAGATATCGAAACAAGATTTTCACCAAACGATGGTACGCAAAGGGGCTTCTACTTTTTTACGTGATAAAGAGTCTCGTATCGATCGAGGTATTGAAAGAAGTATCATTTATTAAATAGTCTGTTACACTTTAACACAATCCGAAAGCGCTTGAAAAGAAGAGAACGATGATATGATGGCTGTTAATTTAAACGTTGAAATTATTAGCAAAAAATTCCGAGAAATAATCTAAAATCGAAAGACAAATCGGCTGGAATCGGCTACGGCACTACAATCACACTCATGCCATGCTACGCCGTTGTACCAAGACTGTTTACTTGTCTGCACTGCAGAACTAACAGGAACTGTGTCACCTATTCGCAGGTCATTTCTGCTCCAACATTCCTTACGTGCAGATATGTGCACCAATGAGGACGAGGTAGACATGCTACTTTTATACTGCGAAAGTCAAAGAAATTCTCTCGAAACTGTCCGACGATATAAGGAAGTCTATCCCAATCGAAGTTGTCCATCGCGCCAGACACTTGCAGGAATTATTAAGTCACTAGTACGAACAGGCAGCTTTAACGTCAGAATACGAGGACGAAGATTCCAACTAACAGAGCACATGAAGAAGCTGTTCTGGTATTGACGTTTATCTGTCCGCATGGAGGCATGACACGTATTACCAAGGAATGCGGGGTCAGCCAGACGAGTGTCATGTGCGTATTGCATCAACATAAATTCCGCGTTTATCATCTGTCAGTACATAACGCACTCGGACGACGTCACTTCGAACGTCGTCGAGGTCTACGAGAAAGACAGGCTGCAGCGCGTACGTCACGAAGTTAGGCCGAGCTCGATCGCTCTCTCAACTCAGCAGAAAAACTGCGTTTCTACCCCTGTTGACTCGTAAGTGTGTGTGTGTGTACAAACGAGAATTGCATCTTCTACTGGAATCCACTAATATGAAATCTTGCTGTTATTTGTCCTACTCGCCCGCATCTCGTGGTCGTGCGGTAGCGTTCTCGCTTCCCACGCCCGGGTTCCCGGGTTCGATTCCCGGCGGGGTCAGGGATTTTCTCTGCCTCGTGATGGCTGGGTGTTGTGTGCTGTCCTTAGGTTAGTTAGGTTTAAGTAGTTCTAAGTTCTAGGGGACTTATGACCACAGCAGTTGAGTCCCATAGTGCTCAGAGCCATTTGAACCATTTGAGCCATTTGTCCTACAATGATAGATTGTGAATAGGCCAACTAATAATTTGTTACGGCTGTACTGGGATACAATAAAATTAAAATCATCTCCAAATGTTTATCACTTGCATAAGACACATTTTTTATGAAATGAGGGCTGTTACGCAGAAGAGACTAAATGCTACAAACAAACCGTTATACCATTTATGAGCTGCGCCGAGTGGCCGCACTGTTTTAGGCGTCATGTCACGGATTGCGCGGCCCCTCTCGCCGGAGGTTCGAGTCCTCCCTCGGGCATGGGTGTGTGTGTTGTTCTTAGCATAAGTTAGTTTAAGTAGTGTGTAAATCTAGGGGCCGATGACCTCAGCAGTTCAGTCCCTTAGGAATTCACACACATTTGAAACATTTATGTCGAGAACTGATATTAAATTTTGCTGTTAACAGGTTCAGAAACAGATTTTGTCTGCTGAGTAGAGCGAGCGAACGAGCTCAGGCCTACCTTCGTGCCGTCCGCGCCGCGTTCGGTGTTTTTAGTGGGCCACGGAACTTCGTATAGAATTTTGTCGGTTTGCTTTGCATCACCTGGTAGGCGATCGGGCGTTCGTCCGAACTATGGGCTTCACCGACGAAGCACCATTTACGAACAAGGGTAATGTAAATTTAGGTAACATACACCACTGGGCAGCGTAAAATCCGCGTTGGCTTCATGAAGTACAACACCAACGACCGTGGAGCACAAACGTGCGTCGTATAGAAAATTCTGTTGTGGGACCTTACTTCATTCCAGGGGTGTTATATGAAAATATGTAAGCAAAATTTCTTACGAAATTTCTGCCCATCCTTCTAGAAGTGGCACCACAGGATAAACGACAGTGCGTGTGATCCCAGCACGACGGCTGTCCAGCTTACTCTTAGCGTGTTGCAACGCAACTCAGGTGTTTCGTGTAGTTCAGGTGTAATAGGAGACTCGTAGGCTGTCTGGTCAATGAGAGTTACGATTCAGAACAAGGTGTTTGGTTTGAGAATGGACGAGTCAGTTCGAAATCGGTAACACCTGCAGCATTAAACCGTATATTCATGCAGCTGTGACGAGCAGAACAAAAATCTATTAGACGTTCCTCATTTACAATTACGATCAGTTTCTAGTCAAAAACCTTCACAGAGTCATGTTCTGAAAGAATGTTTTGTTTCTCCACTAGACAGTGCCACAGGTTACCTCAGAGTCATAACACACACAAACACACACACACACACACACACACACACACACACACACACACACACACACACATGAACATGTCATTTAAACACATGTAAATCTACCTGATGATTGAGGATTAAATCTTTGAAACGCATTGTGGATATAATAAACATTGACTGGTAACAGTAAACTTGCTGGTTCATTCGACTTTATATTTCATCCTAAAACGGCATTGATCATAAGGCTGCAACAATTTTAAGAAATATCGTGTTTTGTCCTTAGCTGCCTCATATTCTTCGCTTCATTGAAGTATTGGATGAGATATATATTTAACTGTCATTTATCATCAACACAACGGTCACAGAAAGTTAATTTGCCATTAATGAGCCACCATAAAGCGATACATCTCCGTATATAGCTTCAGTACACTGAAGACTTCTATGAGGGGAAGAACTTGTCTGATGACGTGTTAGAGAAAGAAATAGGAGTCTGTAGGCAAGAGATAGGGGATCCAGTGTTAGACAGAATTAAAACACCTTTGGAGGACTTCAAATCAAATAAGGCAGAAGGGATAGATAACATTCTATCGGAATTTGTGAAATCATTGGGGGAAATGGAAACAAAACAACTGTTCACATTATCGTGAAGGATGTATGAGACTGGCGATATACGATCTGACTTTCTGAAAAACGTCATCCACACAACTCCGTAGGTAGCTAGAGCCGACTAGTGCGAGAATTATCGCTTAGTGAGCTTAACAGCTCATGCATCCAAGTTGCTGACAAGAATAACAGACGGAAGAATGGATAAGAAAATGTAGCATATGTTAGTTGACGATCAGTTTGGCTTTAGGAAAGGTAAAGACACCAGAGAGAATTTCTGACGCTGCGGTTGATACTGACAACAAGACTGAAAAAAATCAAGACATGTTCATAGACTTTGTCGACCTGGAAAAGTTTTTGAAAAAGTCAAATGATGGAAGAAGTTGGAAATTTTGAGAAAATATGGCTACGCTACAGGGAAAGACGGGTAATATACAGTATTTACAAGAACCGAGATGGAAAAATAAGAGTGAGAGACCAAGAACGAAGTAAGACAGTGTTGCAGTCTTTCGTCCCTACTGATCAATCTATACGACGAAGAAGCAATGACGAAAATAAAATAAAGATTCAAGAGGGAGATTAAAAATCAGAGTGAAAGGGTGTCAAAGATAAGTATCGCCGATGACATTGCTATCCTCAGTGGACATGAAGAAGAACTGCAGGATCGGTTGAGTGGAATGAGAAGTCAAATGTATACAGAATATCGACTGAGAGTAATTCGAAGAAAGAAGAAAGTAACAAGGAGTAGCAGAGATGAGAACAGCGAGGAACTTAACATCAGAGCTGATGGTAACGAAGTAGTTGACGTTAAGGTTCAAAAATGGTTCAAATGGCTCTGAGCACTATGGGACTTAACATCTGTGGTCATCAGTCCCCTAGAACTTAGAACTACTTAAACCTAACTAACCTAAGGACATCACACACATCCATGCCCGAGGCAGGATTCGAACCTGCGACCGTAGCAGTCAAGCGGTTCCGGACTGAGCGCCTAGAACCGCTAGACAACCGCGGCCGGCAGATGACGTTAAGGAATTCTACGACCTCGGCAGCAGTATATCATATAACGGATGGGGCAAGGAACACATAAAACGTAGACTAGCATTGCCAAAAACGGCATCCCTGGCCAAGAGAAGTCTAAAACCTTAATTTCAGGAAGAAATTTCTTATATATGACGATAGTAACTGTTCTCGAAAGAACGGATATCATTGATGACCGTGCAGCTTCTCAAGAATAAGTGATCATTGACTGAAACCCTCACGTGGTCGTGCGGTAGCGTTCTCGCTTCCCACGCCCGGGTTCCCGGGTTCGATTCCAGGCGGGGTCAGGGATTTTCTCTGCCTCGTGATGGCTGGGTGTTGTGTGCTGTCCTTAGGTTAGTTAGGTTTAAGTAGTTCTACGTTCTAGGGGACTTATGACCACAGCAGTTGAGTCCCATAGTGCTCAGAGCCATTTGAACCATTTTTTGAAACCCTCAGCTGCCAACAGGTGTTGCTGATATACCTCGATGGGTTCGAGTCCCGGTCGGGGCACACATTTTCAGCTTTCTACATCGAGGTATATCAACAACACCTGTCGGCAGCTGAGGATTTCAGTTAATGATCATTTATTGTAGAGAAGCTGCACGGTCATCAGTGGAATCTGTTCTTTCGAAAACAGTTACTATCTTCATATATAGTTAAAGGCTACCCGGCCATTGACCTCCGTCTGGGCGAATGCGTACAGGTTGCCCGAACTTTTACGGGAATCGTCACCTTAGTGGACGCGAAGAATTAGTGGATGGGCAAATATCTATTAGGTACATTACTTATGTAGATTGTGGACAGTTGGGAATGTGGGTCTCGCGGGAAGCGTGCAAGTGATAAGTCCCTGCAGTCGCGCTAATCATCTGTGTCCTCGGTGGCTCAGATGGATCGTCGGCTCACAGCCGTGTTAGCGTGCGGAGCTGCTCCGCGCGCCGTCCGACGCTCCGCTCTCGGTGGTGTTTACTTCCGCGTCGCGGTGTTTGTGTCTATCGAGTCCAGTACTAACGTACTCCATGGCGCACTCGTACCGCCGTGCAACGACCAAAGTAGCGTTTCAGGCCGAACATCCACGACCCAGAACTCTCGAAGTCGAACAGTTCATCCGCGAGGATCCACGTTTAAACCCCAAGGACGTAATCGGCATACACTTTTCCATCACTGGAAGTGTTGACTACATCAAGATGTCGACGGAGGAAATTTGCACTGACATAATTCACCGTCATGCCACCGGACTGAAATTTAAACACTCTGATGGACATATGGGTGCTGTGACAGTCGCCCATGCTGGATTCGGTCTCCGGACATTGCGGGTGTTTGAGCTCCCGTTCGAGGTGCCTCAGGATGTGGTCATTGCCGCTTTCCAATCATATGGCACCGTCTTGGGTCACGTCGCGGAGAAGTGGCAAACATTTACCACCTACCCCGTACTAAATGACGTCCGGCAAATAAAAATTGAGCTGACGAAACATGTCCCATCGTACCTGCTGATTGGCGGTGTGAGGGCCATCGTCATGTACGATGGACAGCCACCAACGTGCGCAGGATGTGGCCAGGAGGGACATGTACGTTCCGAATGCTTACACCGCCGTTTCATACAGACGCCGTAACGTGAAGAGACCCAGGCTTCGACGGTCACATCCTTACCCATCACCTACGCCAAGGTTGCACAGGACCCCGTCGTGCCACTCCCGATTGCGCCAGCAGCATCGTCAACGCCACCCGCCGCAGCACAAAGCGCCGACGACACAAGCACGGCGTCGCCTCCAGTGCTCGCTTCCGGACCGTCCGGGTTGCAGACCGAAACCGATGTTCCTGTTGGAACCGTGGACGTCGACCACGGTGTCGTGCCGACGTCAGCCTTTGTCCAGACAGGTTCGGCATCAGACGACGGGCGACCACATTGATTCAGAACGCCACATCAGAAAACAGCGGTCGCCTCGCAAACACAGGAAACGACGACGAACGCCTTCCGATGACGCCCTTTCTCAGACGACCCCTCGAGATGTCGACCTGATGTCTGACGGTGATCTCCCACATTGCGTCCAGTCACGCGATGTGGCAGCAACAGGCGCCCCTCCTGTGACGCCTCCTCTCCCAGCCAAGGACGTGTCCTCGCCGTTGTCAACGAATGATGACGGCGGTCCCCCTGCCACTCATGATGCGGAATCCACAGCACCCGTTCCATAAGTACGTGACCGTCACATGTCCACGTCTTCAGCTTCCTGGGCCGATGACGTTGAAGAAGAAGTGGAACAGACTGCCAGTGTGTCTGCACAGGAGTCCACCACAGCGACACTGGAGCTGGCGCCCCGCCAGTAATTATCACCACTGCGGCACCACCGGCGGGTCTCCAGCTGCCGGCTGCTTCTACCGCACGTTCGGAAAATACTGAGGATGGCCGTACACAGCAATATCGTATCGCCACGATGAATCTTGCCACCATTCGTGCCTCCCACCAACTGGCCATGTTCCGAGACACTATTTACTCTGCGGGTGTTGATATAGCACTCTTACAAGAGGTGTTTGTGACTGAATTCCTAGTTCCCACCGGATACACCGCCCATGTTTCCCCCGCATCCGACACCGGTAGCGGCGTCGCCATCCTGCTATGCGACGGACTGCCTGCAGAGGACGTCATCTACCTCCCCACTGCGCGAGGTATGGCCCTCACACTGTTCGGCGTGCGTATTATTAATATCTACGCTCCGTCCGGAACTGGCCGCCGTCATGACCGGCAAACTTTTTTTTTTTTTGCCGAAAGCGTCACACCCCTCTTCACAGGTCCGCAGGACGATTTGGTACTCGGTGGGGATTTTAACTCGACACAAGAGCCCGCGGACCAACTCCCGCGACATTCCCCTTGTGCATCTCTCTCTCAGTGGTCATCGACCGTCTACGACTTGTTGACACTTGGAAGAAGCTCCTTTGCCCGCATCTCGTGGTCGTGCGGTAGCGTTCTCGCTTCCCACGCCCGGGTTCCCGGGTTCGATTCCCGGCGGGGTCAGGGATTTTCTCTGCCTCGTGATGGCTGGGTGTTGTGTGCTGTCCTTAGGTTAGTTAGGTTTAAGTAGTTCTAAGTTCTAGGGGACTTATGACCACAGCAGTTGAGTCCCATAGTGCTCAGAGCCATTTGAACCATTTGAACCATTGAAGAAGCTCCACGGAATTCAACCGGGCTATACATTCTACACCTCTCACTCGTCCAGCCGCATAGATCGCATCTACGTTACTCGCTCCCTTGCTGATGGCACACGTCATGCGGAAGTCTGGCCTTTGGCCTTTTCAGACCATGATGCGTACCTCTGTGACGTCACTCTCGCCCGACAGCGAGTGTGGCATAGTCGTGGTCTGTGGAAACTCAATGTCGCTCACCTGACCTCCTCAAACTGTCGCCGTATGGTCGAAGAAGCGTGGGCACGCTGCCGCCATCGTCGAGAGGCCTGTGACTCCACCTTATCATGGTGGCTCTCCTGCGCAAAGCCGACCCTCAGGCAGACACTGGTGAGTTATGGGAAGGAATTTAAGGCGTGGCAAACTAATACCCTGCACTTCTACTACACCATTCTACGTGGCTGTGCGACGATGCCTTTCTCGCCAGCCCGGCAGTCGATGGTCCATCGCACGAAGGCGCAGATCTCCTTGATCATGAGGCGTCACATGGAAGGAACTGTAGTCCGTTCTCGTGCTTCTAATCGTATCCCTCAAGAACGTCCGTCGATGTACCACCTCCTTCAGGAACGACAACGACGACGACGAGCTCTGATCTAAGTACTCACTGATGTGGAAGGGCGCCGGCATGACACCCAACAAAGCATCGGTCGTGCTCTCCATGCTCATTTTGCCGGGCTATACGCAGCCGTACCGCATTCTGCAGCACTGATCACAGAAGTCGCTCAGCTTACTACGAACACTCTTCCGGAGGATGCAGTGCATGAACTCCAAGACGACGTAACCACAGATGAAGTGGTAGATGCTATCAAGGCGGGTACCGATAACAGATCTCCTGGACCTGACGGTATACCCATCGAATTTTATAAACGTTTTCACTATTTGTTGGCTTCCACGTGGACGGCAATCGCACAAGAGCTGATGTCACCGATGACAGTGGTCCCGAGCGCCTTTCTAGATGGCATTATTATCCCCGTACATAAACCGCACGGGTTATCGAGGGTCCAGGACTATCGACCACTTACTTTGCTCAACAGCGACATGAAAATATTCACACAGCTATTGGCATCGCGACTCAAGAAGGTCGCACGTTACATCACATCCTGCGACCAGACTTCCCTAGGAGGCGACAACAACATCCGTGCGGCCCTTTGCCGTTACAGAGACATGATAGCATTGGCACATTATCAACGTCTCCCTGGTGCCTTCGCTTCACTGGACTTTAGCCAGGCTTTCGACCGTGTTGACCACTTCTATTTACGGACAGTTCTTCAGCATATGGGATTTCCTGGTGGTATTGTCACAGTGGTTATGCGCCTGTTGAGTAGCGCAACCTCTAAAATCATGTACAATGGTCGCCTCACACCGCCCCTGGTTATCGCACGATCTCTACGACAAGGCTGCCCTATTTCCACGATTTTGTACGCTTTCGCCTTGGAACCCCTGCTCCAGGGCATGCACCAACGTTTGGAAGGTATGGTTGTGCACGGCCACCGTTTCTGTTGTACAGACTACGCAGACGACATAGTACTATATCTGCGCAGTGAAGATGAAGTACGAGCAGCACTGACATGGGTGGCGACTTACGGCGAAGCGTCGGGGAGCTGCCTCAACGTGTAAAAATCCAAGGTCCTGCTCATTGATGAGGGCTTGCCGGAGAGATACGTTGCCCCCCTTAGTGTCACCGCCACCATACGATGTCTTGAACTTGATTTCGCAGCAGATCTGCGCCGCTCAGCGACTATTAATGGTAGACGCTTGCTACAGACAATCAGAGCAAATCTCGCAGATCACCGGCTACGAGCTCTCGACGTTACCCAACGCGCGCAGTACGTGAACATGTATCATGCTTCCCGTATACCACACGTGGCTCAAGTACTACCAGTCCCGAATCTCCTGGACCGATGACTGTTGATGGCTTTCGGCTCCTTCGTCAGCTCGGGGATGTTATTCAAGGTGCAATATGAATCCCTTGCACTGCCACGAGATCGTGGCGGAGTGGGACTCGTGTCAAGGCACTTTACGTCAGCTCCCAACTAAAACTTTGGCATCGTTGCCCGCAGAGCCTTACTAGCCTCCTGCTTCACAACTTTGCACCGGCCTCCTTGTCCACCCCAGTACTGGTATCGACCATTCCAACCCCCTTTTATTACATCCAACGATTTTTCCTGGAGTTCAGCTATGTCTACCGGTCCTTACCACTTACACGTTTGTACCTCACGATAACAGTCTCCGAATTGTTACAACAGTGCCGCCCGTCCAACCCCATCGAACGTAAGTATCCACAGTACGTGTGGCGACACATACGGAAGGCGACCCATTCGAGTTTTCTCGAATCAGACGTTCAACCAGCGTGGTACATTACCGTGAATGGCAAACAAGTTAACCGAAATCGTCTTCACCGCATCCATCTCGCCGATTCATCCCTCTGCACCCGCTGTGGAGTGGATGACACCGATGTCCACCGGTTCCACTGTGACACAGCGTTCGATGTCTGGACACTTGCGCGGCGAATTTTGGCGTTTCTTACTCGACAGACACCAGCTCAGATCGACGTCCACATGCTTTTGTACCCCGATAAGACTTTCTACCCCTCTGCCAAAACTCACTCTGTGAGTTGGATCTGTGGCCATACAATCCGCTATCTTTTTACTTCTACGCTAGGATATTGGACTTACCTCAACGAACGACACTGCGTCCTGATACGCAACCCACGCTATAAGCAATATTTTCCCAATTTCTTACGGAGCACCTTCGATGACCCACCTCGTAGCTGGAACGTCCAAGCCCTGAGAAGCTGAAAACTGTATTAACCGAACCGATCTATTCAGAGATCTGCTACCCAGAACCCGCGCCCACGCTATGAGAAGACACGTTTGGACGAGCTGGCATGCTGTAGGCGGAGATACTTCAGGCGCTCCTGTAAGAACTGGTCTTTAACTACAAGTCGCACGACGACTTTATATAAAGAATAAAATAAAATAAAAAAAGAAAACTTTTCCTTATTTATTCTTCATAATTTCTTCTTAAAGGAAAATAAAATTTGATTTTAGTTTTGAGAAACGTTGGATAGAGGGTCTGCCATGTAAGCAGGAGATCCCGGGTTCGGGTCCCGGTGGGAGCACACATTTTCAGCTGTCTCCATCGAGGTATGTCAACAACGCTTATCAGCAGCTGAGTGTTTCAATCAATGATCAGAAATTCCCTATAATGTACCTTTTAACACAGCAGTGTATGGTAGTGAATCATGGACTGTGGGAAAACCGGAACAGAAGAGAATCGAAGCATTTGAGATGTGCTACGGACTAAATTTGAAAATCAGGTGGATTGATAAGGTAAGGAATGAGGAGGTTCTCCGCAGAATCAGCGTGGAAGGGAATATATGGAAAAAGTCAAATGATGGATGATGTTCGAAATTTTGAAAAAAATATAGCTAATATGTGAAGTTTGGAAGGTAGGAGACGAGGTACTGGCAGAATTGAAGCTGTGAGGCAGGGTCGTGATTCGGCTTGGGTAGCTTAGTCGGTAGAGCACATGCCCGCGAAAGATAAAGGCCCCGAGTTCGAGTCTCGGTCCGGCACACAGTTTTAATCTTCCAGGAAGTTTCGTATCAGTGCACACTCCTATGCAGAGTGAAAATCTCATTCTGAACATATGGAAAACACTGACAGGGAAAAGGGTCAGGATTGTACAGGGTGTCACACGGGAGGCGGACGGTTTTTAATGAAAGAATACTCAGCCAACTTTAAAATTAATGCACGTTTATTTACACAAAATCGAAGTTCATTATTTGCCATTTTAGTTAACAAAGTTATTTGTGAAAAATAATGTCGTCAAGGTGATGTCCATCGTTTCGAATGCAGGACTCAAGTCCCTTCTCAAAATCCTCCATCACACGGACTAAAATCTCTGCAAGGATGGCAGCAATTTCTTGAATGATTGCATTCTTCAACTCGTCTAAATTTCGTGTTTTGTGGTTATAGGCACAGTTCTTAAGGTAACCCCCACAGAAAAAAATCACATACTGACAAGTCGGGAGACGTGGGAGGCCAAGGAACATTGCCAAAACGTGAGATAATCCGGCCAGGAAACATGCGTCTAAGAATTGTCATTGAAGTGTGTGCGGTGTGCGATGTTGCCCCATCCTGCTGGAACCAAATGCGTCTTCTTAGTTCTGGTTTCAAGAATATTTCAAGCATACGAATGTAACCGAATTAACAGTAACTGTAGCCCTGTTCTCTTCAAAAAAAAATAAATAATAAGGGCCAATAATGCCAACAGAGCCAACAGCACACCAGACTGTTACTTTTTGTGAGTGTAGAGGACGCTGGTGGATAAGGTGTGGCTGCTCTGGAGCCCAATAACGTAGGTTTTGCTTATTCACAGTCTCGTTTAAATGAAAATGAGCTTCATAGCTCATCAATAAAATGTCATTTTCATTCGATCCCCAAAATCACTTGCATTTTGTAAGCGAAGTATTCTCGTACAGCAAAATCAGTTTCCTTAAGTTGTTGGACAATGAGCATTTTGTAGGGACGGACTTTTAATTCTCTATGTAAAATTCGTCTAACAGATTCTCGATTGATTCGTAACTCACTAGCATGACGTCTAGCTGACCGTCCTGAGCTTCTGACTGCCGCTTGCCTTACCCTTTCAACATTTTCTGGTGTCGTTAGTCTGCGTGTCGGGCCAGGATGCTTCTTAGCCAGTGTGTTTCCAGTTGATCTGAAGTTTTCCACCCATCTCAGGATTGTGTTACGGCTCGGAACAGCTCCATGTCGACAGACATTAAACCGCGCACGAAACAATCGCTGCGTAGCAATAATAGACTGCCATAGACAAACACTCGACGTTGGAAGTCCCACTGCTCCATAGTGAGTGAGTAAATGAAATGGCGTCTTGTGTGGATCAGAACTATCCCCACCACGACGACCTCCCACCACCGCGCCCTCAGTACTACGCAGTTCAAAACCGTCCATCTCCCCTGTGTCACCCTGTAGCACATCTGTTAAGACGTAATGGAATAACTTACATGGAACTGGAGGGAGCTGTAGAGAGAAGACGTAGATTGGAATATATTCAGCTAATGGTGGAGGACATAGGTTGCAAGTGCTACTCTGAGCTGAAAAAAACCCCGGGCAACGTTTACAGTGTTAGCTCGTGATAATCGCTGTCGGAGAGCCTCTCTCCCTTGACCCGAACCGTCGTACCCCGATAACGTGTGCAGCAAGAACGCCGTGCAGTGTAGGTGGGCGCGGCGTGTGGCCGGCAGCCGGCCCGGCCTGCTATCCTCACGTACTGCGCGGCGAGGCGCCCTCCTTATCTGGGCAGCGGGGCGTCGCGCGCGGGCCCGCCGCCGACCGCCTGTGTGGTCCGCGCGTCCAGCCCGGCTATCAGCCACGAGCTGCCGCCGCCGCCGCCGCGAATCGCGACTAGCCGTTCTGCCACCGACAGCGCTTCCTGAGTCGGTGGTCGTCCCGGGCCGCTGACCCCGCCACCAGCTGCCAACCACCAGTGTTCTGCACGCCGCCCACATGGCCCACGTGTAAACTGCAGGAGTCGCCCTTGTAGTATTTGCGAGGCATGCTCCACTACTACCGGTGATTGGGCTTTCAACCAGTATGCCCCTGATTGTTTATCTGCGCTGCACAGATAAGGAAGGCGCAGCTCTGAAAGTGGGGAGACACTGTCAGCTGCCGGCCGAGGTGGCCGAGCGGTTCTAGGCGCTACAGTCTGGAACCGCGCGACCGCTACGGAGGCAGGTTCGAATCCTGCCTCGGGCATGGATGTGTGTCATGTCCTTAGGTTAGTTATGTTTAAGTAGTTCTAAGTTCTAGGGGACTGATGACCTCAGAAGTTAAGTCCCATAGTGCTCAGAGCCATTTTTGAACAGAAGCGAGGCTATGAGGTTGCTGTGTGTAGTAACCACCTCACAACAGCAGCTACTTGCGGTGGTAGGGGGTTCGACGCAAAGTTGGAGGAAAGCTAAGAGTTGTTATAATTTGCCCGCCCCTCTCCCACTTCCCAAGTTCAAGGCTTCTGCCAGTCTTCAATGAAGTATTTTTATTTTCCAAATCACAGCGAGCTGGGAACTGTGTAGAAGAGTTCCTAGCTGGGAATATTTGGGCGAGGATTTTTAGTGACGTCGTTGTTGTAGCCCTCTTGAGTGCGAAGACTGGTTTAATGTGCCTCCTCGCAGTGCTCTATCCTATGCAAGCATCTTATCTCTGAATAACTACTGTAAGACGTTGTGGTCTCCTGACCTTCATTGCTCACATATTCCGCCCTCACAATCATATTCCGCACATCAAAATGCTTCATTCGAACCCAAACTCGATAAGATAAAGTCAATGTTGTATGAATTCATGTAAACGATATGCAAATAACAAGTAAGCGCACCGTGGTTGAAATACTCTAGGCAGGCGTACACACATACATTCCAGACACGACGGTCACAGGAGCTTTTAGTTCGGGAGAGGCAGACCGCACACCGGGAGGCCGGTCCCTTCAGAGGACGATTCAGCCTATCTGTGTCGGCCGGTGACCGCCCATGGAGCAGACAGCGTCTGCCCGAGTGAAAGGAAGAACGACCTCGTGTTCGGCTTAAAAGCAAATTCCGCTACATTGTGTGGGAGCGCCCAACTACGCATTCTTTACAAATATAGCACGCAGTTTCAGAGATTTTCACAGGGAGACAGCAAACGCCAAACGCCGATGCTACAGATTTCCGGATTGGTCGCCTTAAACGAAACGTCATTCTCCCGTTTTAGAAGAGCAATGCTGATTGGCAGACGATATTTCTGATGCCTTGAGCTGAAGGAGTAATGAAAGAGACCGAAAGATATACCCCTTCACATGTGGCGTGGAGAGGGGCCGTTCCTTTGTCGCTCTTGGAGCGAGAACACGCAACGAGAGCGTGCGTGCTCGTACGTGTACTCAGAGTGAGGAACAAGTCTCTTCTCAGTATTTCACTGGGATAGCACTTCTGTCGAGAGCGAATCGGAGTACGACTCTGTATTGAGTCCTTGCGATTAAGCATTGTTCACTGTGTTGGCCGCCACACTTAATGTGTGGTGTGAACGGACAGAGTAATAGTTAAACGCCTGCAAGCGAATTTTTGAGTGGCATCACGGTGGACTGGTTATCTGACCAGTGTACCATGCCAATAGTTAGACTAGGGGCGAATAGGAGTCCTTGACTTCATCAAGGCGTAGGGAGAGTTTGATTGGCGAAGGTCAATCAAGATAGAACGAGAGTTATGTGTCAGCAGCGAGCGGCGCAGACAGCAGTCATCGCAGCTTACGGTATTGTGCGCTACAGCTCTTGCGAGCCCCATATTTCCTCCACAACAGTACACTTCACTGCATTTCACACGCGACAGCCTCGACCGTACCTAGCAACATTCTAAAGGATAATTATTCAAGTTCAATAGGCGCACCTCTCAGCCATTCTGCCAAGTCAACAACAATCTTAAACTTTGTATAGAAATTTCATTAGCGAATCATATCCTTGAGAGGTAACTTCACATTCCGAAAAGAACCCGGAAATAACGTGTTCAGTTCATAACTAAAAGTGCCATTGTGATTTCTCAGAATTTTTACAAAATAAATAATAATTTTCGTTAGTTTCATGTTTTTCTTACAATAACTAGCACTACTCCAGTACCCAAGTATCCCACTAGTTACGTAAGAAATTTTGTGAATTTTTGTGTCATTTCCTTACAGTGGACGACTACAGAAGATATTTATTGCTGAAGGTTTTTCAGGCATTTCTCTTTAGAACGTTAGGAGCGTCTGTCTGACTTCTGTAGTAGTGTGGGGGTGAAAATGGCATCTTGCAGTAGTCACAGAGTAAAGGGTATATCTAAGATTAATCCGTTGCACAGAACGACAGAATAGCACGCACACGCTCACAATGTGTGATGTACTTAGCTTAGTTAGGTTTAAGTTGTCCTAGGTTCTAAGGGACTGATGACGTCAGGAGTTAAGTCCCTTAGTGCTCAGAGCCATTTGAACCATTTTGAGCCACTGTCAGCTTCGGCCGCATGTCGTCTGTCTGCAAGACACCCTACCATTTATGAAACAGTTCCGAGCTTCTGATTAATTTACAAGTTGAAGTGCTAAACATTTCAAATTAAGCATGTAAGCGAGCAAAAGTTTGGAAAAGGTTTGAAACTACGCTCATTGTTGGAAGTCGCTAAGTTGTCTCATTCTCAAGTACTGAATGAATGAAGCCCGCATATTTATGCGCCGTCAATTACGTTGCCTCAGGACGAACACAAAGTTTCTAACTGTAATACTTGTCTTATGATAAACTTTTAACACAAGATTATATATCTTAGATTATAACAGCATTTTAAATTTTTCAGTTTTTTTGTTGCCCCTGGAAGCTGCTACATAGATAACTTGTAACCATAATGGATCCCGGCCTAACGCTCAATAATACCGATGGAGTTGAC
This sequence comes from Schistocerca nitens, assembly GCF_023898315.1. Taxonomy (NCBI): domain Eukaryota; kingdom Metazoa; phylum Arthropoda; class Insecta; order Orthoptera; family Acrididae; genus Schistocerca; species Schistocerca nitens. The sequence continues at coordinate 391,443,219 of NC_064617.1, forward strand.
AGGGAAGTTACGTACTTTGTCGGGCGAAAGTATTAGTGACTCTTGAGTCGGTCTCTGACGACTGCTCGGTCCCCACCTTCTGTCGTCTCTCTAGGTCGACCGCTTTCTTCTTGATCCATTTCTGCCAACATTGTCGAATAATGGCATCGCTCCTATTCAAATGAGCGATTCGCCGATTATTCCAACTAGCTTCTTTGAGCCCAACTAACACGTGTTCCCTCAAATCCTGACATCTGCGAATATCGTTCATGGCTCTGTCTGCGAGACATAGTTACTCTCCAATTGAGCGCACAGTATCGATATGTCCCCCACCCCCTTTCTTATCTTTGCCAGCTGCATGGTGGAAATGTGCTGCAGTGTCACACATTCATCCGAAGGCTGCCAAAGTTTACAGTTGTGCATTTTCCGTCGATACCCGTATGAATAACAATTTGTCACCAATTAGCATATCTCCTTCGTGGTGCGTTGTTTGTTTTGACTTAAACTATGTAAAGGGCGATGAGAAAGTTTCCGCTCGAAGGCCACACTAAGCCATTGCCTACATGTCGGTGTTTATATACCAGCATCGGAGTCGCGCTGGGTTGCATATTTTATTCGCGGCAGCATCGCCCTGAAACGGATCTTTTTGATCGCCCCTTATATCCTCACATGATCAGTCAAAGATTGTAGTACGTAAATCAATCGAGTCTCTTTAATTTTCCTGTGGGCAGTATCTATCTTACCCCTAGTGAGACAAGCCTCTACATCCTTACATTTGTCCTCTAGCCATCCCTGCTTAGCCATTTTGCACTTCCTGTCGATCTCATTTTTGAGACGTTTGTATTCCTTTTTGCCTGCTACATTTACTGCATTTTTATATTTTCTTCTTTCATCAATTAAATTCAATATTTCTTCTGTTACCCAAGGATTTCTATTAGCCCTCGTCTGTTTACCTACTTGATCCTCTGCTGCCTTCACTACTTCATCCCTCAGAGCTACCCATTCTTCTTCTACTGTATTTCTTTCCCCCATTCCTGTCAATTGTTCCCTTATGCTCTCCGTGAAACTCTCTACAACCTCTGGTTCTTTCAGTTTATCCAGGTCCCATCTCCTTAAATTCCCACCTTTTTGCAGTTTCTTCAGTTTCAATCTGCAGTTCATAACCAATAGATTGTGGTCAGAATCCACATCTGCCCCTGGAAATGTCTTACAATTTAAAACCTGGTTCCTAAATCTGTCTTACCATTATATAATCTATCTGATACCTTTTAGTATCTCCAGGATTCTTCCAGGTATAAAACCTTATTTTATGATTCTTGAACCAAGTGTTAGCTATGATTAAGTTATGCTCTGTGCAAAATTCTACAAGGCGGCTTCCTCTTTCATTTCTTCCCCCCAATCCATATTCACCTACTATGTTTCCTTCTCTCCCTTTTCCTACTGACGAATTCCAGTCACCCATGACTATTAAATTTTCGTCTCCCTTCACTACCTGAATAATTTCTTTTATCTCGTCATACATTTCATCAATTTCTTCATCATCTGCAGAGCTAGTCGGCATATAAACTTGTACTACTGTAGTAGGCATGGGCTTTGTGTCTATCTTGGCCACAATAATGCGTTCACTATGCTGTTTGTAGTAGCTAACCCGCACTCCTATTTTTTTATTCATTATTAAACCTACTCCTGCATTACCCCTATTTGATTTTGTATTTATAACCCTGTATTCACCTGACCAAAAGTCTTGTTCCTCCTGCCACCGAACTTCACTAATTCCCACTATATCTAACTTTAACCTATCCATTTCCCATTTTAAATTTTCTAACCTACCTGCCCGATTAAGGGATCTGACATTCCACGCTCCGATCCGTAGAATGCCAGTTTTCTTTCTCCTGATAACGGCGTCCTCTTGAGTAGTCCCCGCCCGGAGATCCGAATGGGGGACTATTTTACCTCAGGAATATTTTACCCAAGAGGACGCCATCATCATTTAATCATACAGTAAAGCTGCATGTCCTCGGGAAAAATTACGGCTGTAGTTTCCCCTTGCTTTCAGCCGTTCGCAGTACCAGCACAGCAAGGCCGTTTTGGTTAATGTTACAAGGCCAGATCAGTCAATCATCCAGACTGTTGCCCCTGCAACTACTGAAAAGGCTGCTGCCCCTCTTCAGGAACCACATGTTTGTCTGGCCTCTCAACAGATACCCCTCCGTTGTGGTTGCACCTACGGTACGGCCATCTGTATCGCTGAGGCACGCAAGCCTCCCCACCAACGGCAAGGTCCATGGTTCATGGGGGAAGTTCATTGTAATATGCTTGCGAATCAGAACTCGCGTATGTATGAATAACTTGGATGTTGACATTTTAGCGAACGACTTTCAGCCCATCATATTTTACAGTTCGTACTCTTCCTAGTCATTGATCAATTGAATAATGAGAGAATAAGGCCTTTTCACCTCATTGCGTGTCGGTGATCAGACGCTAGTCCCTGCACCGAATGTTCATCCTCGGTCAGGTCTTTCAGCACTTCTCTACAATTTTATCACTTGCGATTTACCCGTAAATCTTGTACAGTAAGGGTCGTGCGGCTAAAGCCACTCACGCATCTAGCGATTACTCTCGTATTAGATTGGGGTAAAGAGTTTTAACTGCTCGAAAACCTTCAAGCCAACAACAGAGCATTGAACTCACTAGCTGACTGTACGGAAACATTTCTAACGCCTTAAAGGAAATTAGCATCAGTGCGGTGCGACGCCGTTGTTTGTCGTCTCTGCATCTTATTGACGAACAGAACGAGTTTTTCACGACAGTTGCTTGCGAAATCTATGTCGATCGCTACAGAAGTGATTTTCGGTCTTCAATAAATACTCGAACATTAAATACCGCAGTTCTACAAGAATATGACATTTTATATAGCCCATTAGTTACCCGCATCTGCCCACGGGAACCGCTCCTCAAACCGGGAATACAGCGCGCCTTTATCATTTCGATTCGCAGCTCCAGCGACCTACCGCAAACTGCTTCCAGAAGGCTTTCTTCTAAGCCGATATACGTGTTCCATGGTCGAGGCAATACACTTACACCAGATAACGCAAGGAGTCAAATCCAGTCGTGCCATTTAGACGTGGGTTTACCGTGTTTTCCCTAAATAGACTGACTGGATTTCATTCTTCGTTATTGCACTAACCTGCTTGAGATTCTTTTGCGGAGACCTCATCGTTGACGGAATTTTAATCGTTTCACTTCTTTTCTTCCTTCTACTGGCCGAATGATGTTGAATTCCGCTGTAACTTTTTCCGGTGTACGTCATTTAACACTCATGAAGCGGTTGAAAAGGACTGTAGTACGATTTTCTCCACTGCATCCATTTCAGAGGGAGAATTCAGCATTTCAACCTCTTCTTTTCCGTTCCTCCTTTAGGTGTCAGTATGATAAATGATCGATGGATGGTGGACTTTGATCCGTTCACTGATTTATGTAGTACCGAGATTTCTTAGGGTTTTTCACCAGTTTCCCATATATGTCACTGTCTTCGAATTCATTGGACGCTGCTCACATCGTTCGCCTTACGCTCATCTTAAAACAGATCATATTTTAAGCTTACTGTCGTTGCAGTGTAGCATTATCTTTGAACGTCTGAAGCTACTGGTCCGCACGGGTGACTGCAGCTGGGCTTCGTCGCAGCGCATTTAGCTTCGTAGCCTGCCACGCGACAGCAGCCTAAGCCAGAATGAGTGCGCGCATGCAGTATTTATCATGTGGGTAGACGCCCGCGGTATTCATGCACCACACTGATATTAATAACTGCAAGGTAGTATATTGATGTGTTCGTTGTATAAAAATGTGTGCCTTATTTTAGAAAAGAGCACTCCAATCACATCTGACCGATTCAGAGTGGTTCATGAAAGGTGGAAATGGTACTCATGAACGAGATATTGCCAACAGTGTCATGAGCTTTGAAGTGTTTTCGGGACGTAAGCAAACAGTAAAAAACGTATGTGTTCAACCGCTTCGTAAACGGAAGTACACTTTCGATAGTTACAACTGGACTCTCGCGTAACTACTGCTGAACATTCGAGACTGATAACTCTAATAAAATGAATAGGACTTTGTTCTAAGAACTTTAATGTGGTTAAATTTTGTTCTGGGTGCGGTTTTGCTGGAGACCACTGTTGCCGACTTATTCAAGAAAAACGCGTTTGAAGAATACTTGTGTACGTTTTTTTTAATAATCCGAAAATTGCGGCTTCTAGTGGAAACATATCCCATTACACAATTTAACTATATTAAATTTCCTACAAAAAGGTCCTGTTAATTTTTTCAGTCAGATTAATACACTCCTGGAAATTGAAATAAGAACACCGTGAATTCATTGTCCCAGGAAGGGGAAACTTTATTGACACATTCCTGGGGTCAGATACATCACATGATCACACTGACAGAACCACAGGCACATAGACACAGGCAACAGAGCATGCACAATGTCGGCACTAGTACAGTGTATATCCACCTTTCGCAGCAATGCAGGCTGCTATTCTCCCATGGAGACGATCGTAGAGATGCTGGATGTAGTCCTGTGGAACGGCTTGCCATGCCATTTCCACCTGGCGCCTCAGTTGGACCAGCGTTCGCGCTGGACGTGCAGACCGCGTGAGACGACGCTTCATCCAGTCCCAAACATGCTCAATTGGGGGACAGATCCGGAGATCTTGCTGGCCAGGGTAGTTGACTTACACCTTCTAGAGCACGTTGGGTGGCACGGGATACATGCGGACGTGCATTGTCCTGTTGGAACAGCAAGTTCCCTTGCCGGTCTAGGATTGGTAGAACGATGGGTTCGATGACGGTTTGGATGTACCGTGCACTATTCAGTGTCCCCTCGACGATCACCAGTGGTGTACGGCCAGTGTAGGAGATCGCTCCCCACACCATGATGCCGGGTGTTGGCCCTGTGTGCCTCGGTCGTATGCAGTCCTGATTGTGGCGCTCACCTGCACGGCGCCAAACACGCATACGACCATCATTGGCACCAAGGCAGAAGCGACTCTCATCGCTGAAGACGACACATCTCCATTCGTCCCTCCATTCACGCCTGTCGCGACACCACTGGAGGCGGGCTGCACGATGTTGGGGCGTGAGCGGAAGACGGCCTAACGGTGTGCGGGACCGTAGCCCAGCTTCATGGAGACGGTTGCGAATGGTCCTCGCCGATACCCCAGGAGCAACAGTGTCCCTAATTTGCTGGGAAGTGGCGATGCGGTCCCCTACGGCACTGCGTAGGATCCTACGGTCTTGGCGTGCATCCGTGCGTCGCTGCGGTCCGGTCCCAGGTCGACGGGCACGTGCACCTTCCGCCGACCACTGGCGACAACATCGATGTACTGTGGAGACCTCACGCCCCACGTGTTGAGCAATTCGGCGGCACGTCCACCCGGCCTCCCGCATGCCCACTATACGCCCTCGCTCAAAGTCCGTCAACTGCACATACGGTTCACGTCCACGCTGTCGCGGCATGCTACCAGTGTTAAAGACTGCGATGGAGCTCCGTATGCCACGGCAAACTGGCTGACACTGACGGCGGCGGTGCACAAATGCTGCGCAGCTAGCGCCATTCGACGGCCAACACCGCGGTTCCTGGTGTGTCCGCTGTGCCGTGCGTGTGATCATTGCTTGTACAGCCCTCTCGCAGTGTCCGGAGCAAGTATGGTGGGTCTGACACACCGGTGTCAATGTGTTCTTTTTTCCATTTCCAGGAGTGTAGTTTGTGTGTAGCATGTAAGAGAAGATTAAAATCTCGCTCATGGTTTTTGAAGGTGTTGTGGGTTGCATAAAACCCACATGTAGGTTGGTTGGTTGGTTTGGGGGATCAAAGGGACCAGACTGCTACGGTCATCGGTCCCCCCACATGTAGGGTCAGCTCAATCACTCTGTGTACAAGACGTTCGTGGAGTGAATAATATCGAACACTTTCCGAATACAGAGAAGTGCATTCGCAATTTGTGAAACTTTATTTACGACGCCCTTCACCTGTGTAGTGTAGTGTAGCTAACCCACAGATTCTGTGCGAAAGCGGCTAGCGGGTGGCTGACTGTAAACTAAGTAAAGCTGATTAACTTCGATAATCTGTGTTCGTGTAGCAGACTCGCCCACTCAGAATTGAGCATATCCGCTCACTTCACTTGCAATGCACCACGAATGATTTTCGGGCGCGTTGCCCACCCACCAAAGAACGGTTTACTATCGTATCAGCAAGGACAGGAAACAGCTAAACCCGCGAGTAAGTTACACAACCATACAACATTGCATGTATAATTGAGAGGAAATGTCTCCAGTCACGGGAAGAGGGGAAAATCTATTAACCACTACCAGTTTCTACACATTTCTATACATCTATCTTTAACCGTTAATAACTCCTAACCAAAATTCCATCTAAATGAACCAAAACTTCAAAAACTAAAAGATCATAAATTTTTGCTTACGGATGAGCTGTTTTATCGCAGTAACATTTGTACAATAAATACAAGGAGGATATCGAGATTTTTACCAGTGAGAATTGTCAATAAAATATGGCTAGACGATTATGGCTAGACGATTATGATAAATGCTACTGGATGTATAAAAAATTATCCAATTTCCTCAGCACAGAACATTTGCGGACCAACCACCCCGTAGCAGCATGCCTCGAATAAACAAGGATGTAAGAGGCTCCTACATCGGATATATATTAAAAATATACACAGTATCCTTGTAGAAAATAATATTTGCGAACCCAAACCAATAATTCGACATCCTGTACGATGTACCTTCATATGGAAAGGAAGGAATTGCAGATTTCATACCACAACGAAATGGTCTCCCTCGTGCTGCAATAGAGCATCAGTAAATTGGTTCCCATGTGCCAGATATCCATACAAGCAACCTTAGTAAAGTTTCTTGTGTTAAACATCTACTGATGAACGGTTCTATTACAGTTTGAACTTTTTGTCTTTCTAACGTATCGCACCGTTTGTAATTTTTAATACCTTAATTCTCAAACCTGGAACCATCGTTTATCCTGAATTCTACAAGTTGAGCTAAATAAAACTAGCCCAAGAAATACTTGATGGACCTTAATGTAGGCAATCCAGCTCACACCTTATGCACTTAGGTAAGTTGGGTTGCCTGTCTTAAGGTGTATGAAATATTTCCTGGGCTAGTTTTATTTCGCTCATTTTATACTTGCCTTACATATTTACTGACATTAGTAATCTACATAACGTGTTAATGCTTACCTAACCTTTTTCATGTTTCATCCTTACCTGCAGGGATAATGGTTCTTTTATTATTATTTTTTTTTCTGTTTCAGCCATGTGTAGGGCACATATGAAGGCTTATTTCAATAGTGGTACAAGTCCATTTTTGTTCATTTTCAGATACAGAGTCCTAAAGTTAAATGAGCGCTGAAAAATCTGCAGTTGAGATACCAGAAATATTCAAGCATGCTTCTTGCTTCTTGCTAGACATAAACCTTTCTTTCTGTTTGTTTGGATCATTAATTTCAGAAGCAATATTGGCAGAAAAGTGGAGAAAATGGACTTGTACCACTATTTAAATAAGCCCTTCGTATATAAATGTCCACGTGTGTAGGGGAATATGTGCTTAACGACTGAAAAGATCACAAGAGATATCTTGTGAAAAGGGGGTGGGCACGTGCAGCTTATTGGTCAGTCAAGAAAATTAAAATGTTCAAAAAACTAAAAATATTATACATTCTCAAGATGATGTGTTGAATTTTCCTGAACATTTTATTTTATAAAATGTTAGAGTCTGCTATAACCATAGGTTGTATGAAAAGTATTTTTAAGATGTTGACAAAATGGGATGAACCACTATGCTGATATTATATCTTCTTGTTTCCACGTACTCCTCTTACGTATATGTACGACGATGTAAGATACGGTGTGCTTTGTAAGCTGTTTACAAAAAGTTGTTAACTAGTTGTTTGGATGGCGTGGTTACGCTTTTTTACCATTTTATTCTATACAATCTTACATTTTACTGTAGGTCATACGCAAAATTGTTCATGACTTGCCGGCCGCTGGTGGCCGAGCGGTTCTAGGCGCTTCAGTCTGGAACCGCGCGACCGCTACGGTCGCAGGTTCGAATCCTGACTCGGGCATAGATGTGTGTGATGTCCTTAGGTTAGTTAGGTTTAAGTAGTTCTAAGTTATAGGGGACTGATGACCTCAGATGTTAAGTCCCATAGTGCTCAGAGCCATTTGAACCATTTTTTGTTCATGACTTAATGTTTCCCACGTCTCCTCTTTATTTTGTCATTGAGACAACGGTATGAAGGTATCATAGGTCGAGTAGTACTTTCTATTTAAAACTGTAAAGCGCTCTTTCGTTCTGTGTAGTATCTCCTCCTGTCAGTTTTTGACGGTGTATTCATTGCTGAGGATCACATGTTACATCAGTTTTGTAAAGTGCTACGTTACAGAAATACAGCCCGCTGTATAGAGCCTGATTAATAGTGAAATGGAGAAGATAGCTTGTGCCATGATGACGGATAAAGATTGTGAGCTGTCTCACATTTGATACGATTTCACATTATACAGGTTCTCATTACACTACAGATGTTGAGTACTACATTTGTCTTTTTTTGTAACGACTCATTTGCCTTATTTGTAGACACCCGAAAACATCTGATAATGACTGAAACTGATCGACTGATAAATTGATTAACATAGCTGCGTGCAACCATAGTTTTTTAACTGTTCTTACAAGCCATAAATAATCGCCTTCTTAAAATAAGGTCTCTGAAAATATTTTAGAAATTTTGTTTTTTCAGAAAGTTTGGGTACATGGTCACATAACCTTCTACTTAATAATATTGTCAGTAATATTAATAGGTTCGAAGATGTACAGTGCAGTTCAGCTGATTCATTCGAGTACTTTCTGACTCTTTTTCCTTTCTACGTAAGCCCACTTTTCTTCATATATCAGGACTGGTCATAACATAAATGATAAAAAAAATGTGGTTTGCTTTCTGTGTTTACATCACTGTGATTCAAATTTGTGTAATCATCGAGCGAAAGATTCCTTTCTTCGTAGCATGACGTACAACTTTCGAAGGAGGAACACTTATGGCTCAAGCCATATGGAATACAGTTGTGAGACACGAGCTCTGAGTTAATTACTGACGACGTCAGCAACAGCAAGAGCTTCTCTAAGCTCTGTTTTGCGAAAATAACTCATTTCTATGGATAAATATGTTAGAGAAAAAAGGTAAATATCATTACATATAGAAGTCCTACACTAATGAACAAGGTATTAAAGGTTATCGTAAAAGAGACTGCTCTATAGGTTCCCGTAAAAACGACTGCTCTGTATGAAGCGAACACTTTGCTGAATGCGGTGGCGCAAAATCGGAGAATTAATTGCTGTCGTTCCTGATGAACTAATTATACTTTCATTACATGTATGATTAAAACATCGTGTTATAAATAACGTTTGCTGCATGTACAGACTTTCAATTGACCGAGAGCTGAAAAAAGAACTGGTACCGTATTTTAATTTAGACTTTATTAAACGAGGTTTTTTATTGTTCTGACATGTTATTGAAATTGTTCCCTTGTAAAAAAGTTAATAACGAACTTTGAGTGGCTGTTGTCCGTTCTCAGTGTGTCGTCACCAGTGATTACCAATACTGATTTAAACGTAATGTACTGCCGCTACATCGAGATAAATTATGCAAGAACCTACAAGCCTACTAATGCATACAATATGTATCACGTGTCGAGACAGCAATTACTCGACAAACAATCTGGTATCGTACGTTGGAATAAAGAATGAGTCTTAACTACACGGCTGAGAATACGCTGTAATAAACCTTTTTGCCTGCGCTGTCATTGAGGCGTTCCTTGATGCTCAGTCGGTTAGGGGACTGCAGTCGAGCAGAAAAAGACAGGGTTCGAATCCCGATCGAGCGCACAGCTTTAGTAGTCAGGGAGTGACATTCTGAAACGGAGAAGCCATATTTTGCTCTGCTTGTCGTGCTTGGTGATCGCCAGCAATTCTGTCTTACATGCGACGGTTACTTCTTGGGGATTTCCTTGTTACATGCGCATTAAGAGAATGGAGAAACTCCAGAAATACTGATACTACACACGTGGTTCATTAAATTATTTCATATGAATTCCTTGATGGGTCTTCCAACAACGTGGCGATCGTTTTCCATTTATACAACTTACCTTGTAGAAATGACTTAAATACTGAAGAAACCGGACGTTTTGAATGCTCCCAAGCATCATCTTCCATGAATCCCTTGACTGCGTGATTTCACCAAATCATTATTTTGAAATCAAGCGATCTAGAAACATCGCATGATACCTTGATATAAACTGAAAAGCATCGCTAAAAAGATTTGGAATATCCCGCCACTGCAAACTGGGGCAAATTCACTTCACACTAGCCGCTAGGTGTTGGTGTGCTGTTAACAGCCAGAGGGGCGGTGCAGAACAGGTTTAGTTTAAATGCAGCGTACATCTCCTAGAACTAACTCACCTAATTTTGTCGTGGGCACAATGCTCTTAACACTTGTGTCAACTGAGATACCGAAGCAAGTCCGCTATCTTTAAATGGAATCACGTACATTTTAACGTCATTCGAAAGCTCTTGGCCGCGCGGGATTAGCCGAGCGGTCTGAGGCGCTGCAGTCGTTGACTGTGCGGCTGGTCCCGGCGGAGGTTCGAGTCCTTCCTCGGGCATGGGTTTGTGTGCTTCTCCTTAGGATAATTTAGGTTAAGTAGTGTGTAAGCTTAGGGACTGATGACGTTAGCAGTTAAGTCCCATAAGATTTCGCACACATTTGTGAAAGCTCTTGAAAATAACGGTACCGTGATAAGTAACCCTTGTTTGTGATGGCGTTGAAATTTTTCGCAAAAACATCCGAAAGATGCACTCGAATGGGTAGGCAATAACGCCAAATAGTACTCTTATGGCAGTTTCTGTCGTTTCATAAAGCCATTCTACTACTAAATAGTTCCTGCAAAAAGCGTTCCCTGAAATAAGACATGTACCCACATGTAAAACACATCTTGTAAGCCCCTTCTGCTGTGCTAAAAGTCACGTATAATTCAATTTATAATAATCGTTGCTCACCGTGTATCCATGTCGTATAAATTAGTACCAATAGCTGTCGACAGCCGTTGAAAAAGTGGACCGTTTCATTAAAAATATATTCTTACCTCAAAATCTCGGTTGATACGAGAGTTAAGAGAATTAAATATACAACAAAATTACGTTCACTTTGCCTACTATCACCTGCCGAAATCTTCGTTGCGATGTCTTGATCAGGTCACGTAACAAAAAGGGTGCAGGTTTTAGGTGATTCGCTCTGCCAACAACACTGTGTATATATTTGTTCTTTTACGAAGATGAGCTTCTTTTCAGACAAAAATAGCGAAAGAATTGGTTCTGTCTCGGATATGAAATATGAAAGAGAAGCTCCGATTATATAAAGGAAACAAATTTAAAGACAATGTTACAGAAAGAGAAGATGAGTGGAGATACCATATTGCTAGAGGAATCTGAAGGAGCACTGAAAGACCAAAGTCGAAACAAGTTCTCTGGAGTAGAGATTTCCTCATAATTATTGAGATCTTTGGTAGAGAGATGGCCATGATCCATCTTACATATCAAGCGGGCGCAATACCCTCAGACTTTAAGAAGAATGTAATAATTTCTAATTCAAAGACGGCAGTTACTGAGAGGTGTTAGTATTACCGAAACATAACTTAACAAGTCATGCCGCAAAACACTGTCGCGAATTATTTGCAGAAGAGTGCAAACACTGGTAGAAGCCGACCTGGAGGAAGGTTAGTTTGGACACCGGAGAAATGTAGGAATGCATGACAGTATCCTCACACCAGGGGCGGATTTAGAATATTTTTCTGGCAGCGGAAGGGTGGGGGGTGGGGGGGGGGGGGGAGAGGGGGCATAAGTTCTCACACGTCAATAATTTTCCATGTCATGGTAGAGCACGATGTATCAGTTTATCATAGATCGCAGGTCTGCACCGATACTCCATAAGCTCGTATTGTTTTCATTAAACGGCAATGCGGGAGTGTTGCTTGGGATTGGGCGACAGAGTTCGAGTAGAAGGGAAGTAGTCGGTAGGGCTTCAGTGAGAGAGAATCTTGACCTAAATATGTTGTCCACAAACACTACGAGTGCTTTACGGGTTCTGACTTTATTCAGAAAACAGTATCAACTCCTGATATACACTGATGAGCCAAAACATTACGACCAACTAGTTAAAAGCGTATTAGTCCACTTCTGGAACGCAGTTGAACAGTGATTCTGCGTGCTACGGATCCAACAAGTACTTGATAGGTTTCCAGAGGTTTGTGCACGATATGCCTACGTACAAGTCATACACCTCCCGTAATTTACAGGAAGTTGGTTTTTATGCGCGGAGCTGCCGCCCAGTAGCGTCCTAGCTGGGTATCATCGCAATCAGATAAGCCCAATTTGATGGCCAAGACTTCAACGTGAGTTCGCTAATCATGCTCCTCAAACCATTGCAGCACGATTCTGGCATTGTGACAAGGGCAGTTCTCCTACCATCGCTGTTGAGGAAGACATCAGGCATAAGGGGTTACAGGTGGTCCCTAATAATCTTCACGTAGTCCACAGCTGTAACGGTGCCTTCGATTACTACCGCAGGTCTCGTTGAAGCCAGGTGGATGTCCCCCATAATATAATACTGCATCCATCTGCCTGCCTCCGTGGCGTGCTGCATGTTTTGTGCAGCCGTTCGCCCGGATAACGGCGTATCTGGGCGCCACCATTGACTTGGTTTGATAATAAACGGGATTCATCGGCCCAGGCGATGCGATTCCATCGATCTGCGGTCGAGTCTCTATGATCCCTTGCCCACCGTATTCATAATTATTACTACACTACTGGCCATTAAAATTGTTACACCACGAAGATGACGTGCTAGAGACGCGAAATTTAACCGACAGGAAGAAGATGCTGCGATAAGCAAATGATTAGCTTTTCAAAACATTCACAGAAGGTTTGCGCCGGTGGCGACACCTACAACGTGCTGACAGGAGGAAAGTTTCCAACCAATTTCTCATACACAGACAGCAGTTGACTGGCGTTGCCTGGTGAAACATTGCTGTGATGCCTTGTCTAAGGACGAGAAATGCGTACCATCCGTTTCCGACTTTGATAAAGGTCAGACTGTAGCCTATCGCGATTGCGGTTTTCGTATCGCGACATTGCTGCTCGCGTTGGTCGAGATCCAATGACAGTTAGCAGAATATGGAATCGGTGGGTTCAGGAGGGTAATACGGAGCACCGTGCTGGAACCCAACGGTCTCGTATCACTAGTAGTCGAGATGACAGGCATCTCATCCGCATGGCTGGAAGCGTGTATTCGTCATCGCCATACTGGCGTATCACCCGGCGTGATGGTATGGGGTGCCATTGGTTACACGTCTCGGTCACCTCTTGTTCGCATTGACGGCACTTTGAACAGTGCACGTTACATTTCAGGTATGTTACGACCCGTGGCTCTACCCCTCATTCGATCCCTGCGAAAACCTACATTTCAGCAGGATAATGCACGACCGCATGTTGGAAGTCCTGTACGGGCCTTTCTGATTACAGAAAATTTTCGACTGCTGCCCTGGCCAGCACATTCTCCAGATCTCTTGATGAACTGTGGTATCGTGTTGAAGCTGCATGGGCAGCTGTACCTGTACACGGTATCCAAGCTCTGTTTGACTCAATGCCCAGGCGTATCAAGGCCGTTATTACGACCCGAGGTGGTTGTTCTGGGTACTGATTTCTCAGTATCTATGCACACAAATTGCGTGAAAATGTAATCGCATGTCAGTTCTAGTATAATATGTTTGTCCAATGAATACCCGTTTATCATCTGCATTTCTTCTTGGTGTAGCAAATTTTATAACCAGTAGTGTATTGCTAGAGGATTAATCAATACAAAGATTAATTAATAACACCATCTTGTTGTATTTCTGTTTTCCTCCGCCAAGCCTCTTTAAGCAGCGCATCTTCCTTGTCGATCCTGCGATGTTCCGTTACTCCACTTATGTGGTCTGTTCTAGAACGTCGTGGTCTTCCGCGCTTACGTCTGCCTGGTGGTTTCGATTCATAAACCTTCTTTAGCCACCGATTATCTGGCATTCTCATCATATGTCCGTACCATTTTAAATGATTTTCTTTCAATTCTATCTATCACTGTATCATTTATCTTCATTCTAGCTCTTATTTCATCGTTAGTTTTTCTTTCGATTCTTGATATTCTGGCACTCCTAAGCAAATAATTCATTTCCACAGCTATTAGTCTTCTTTTGAGATCCGCATTTAATATCCATAGTTCTGACCCATAGCATAGCACTGATTGAACCATTATCTCACCTACTCTTTTCTCATTGCTGTTGGAAGTATTCTTATCCCACCAAAAAGAATTCATACACCCTAACACTTTTCTGCTTTGCTGTATTCTATATTTTACTTCTGTATGGCCCAATCCATTTTTATCAGTATGTGCCCCGAGATATTTAAATTTCTCTACCTGTCTCATAACTGGTTTGTCATGGATGTGTACTTCAAATTTAGCATCACTATTGACCACCTGATACTCTGTTTTTGTTAGACTCATTTGTAGTCCCCATCTGTTGTATTCATGATATAATCGCCGAATCATGAACTCAAGGTCATAATCATCTTGTGCTATAATAGCTTGATCGTCAGCAAATTGAACAAGATGGGTGACATTCTGCAGCCTTGTCGCAAACCTTTAGTGACATTAATAAGTTCTGACAACTTTGGACCTCATTTAATCTGTACCACATAATCTCTCTACATTTCAGTAATAATGTGTAAGAGGTGATCATCCATACCTATATCTTTCATGGCTTACCACAGCTGAGATCTAGGGACTGTATCGTAAGCTTTTGCTAAATCTACAAAGGCAATGTATAGCTCCTTCCCTACTGCTATAAATTTCTCCATTAGTTGTTGTAAAATAAATAGGTTATCTGTACATGATCTGTTCTGCCTAAACCCACCCTGGTCTTCCCCAGTAAGGTGGCCAACATTTTGTCTAATTTTTTCAGACATTATCTTGCCAAATAAGTGGCTCATTGTAGAGTTGACACTAATGCCTCTATAGCAGTTTGTGTCCTTTCTATTCCTTTTCTTGATAATAGAAACCATACATGACTTTTTCCATTCTGAGGGAATTTCAATCCTTTTACAACAGTTGTTCATCAGGCAGGTTATTAGTTTCTTCAGATATCTTCCTCATGCTTTCAACAATTCAACAGGAATGTTTCCTGGACCAGGTGAGCGACCATTCTTCATTTTAATTAATGCTCTATTCACTTCCTCTATTGTAATGTTTCTATTTCTATCAGTTACTTCCATCTTCTCTTCATTCCCTTGCGAGTAATATGGCCCACCTTCAGTTAAAAATTATTCATAATAACTTTTCCATTCCTTTAAGAGAATTACGTTGTCTACTGTTTTGTTTACTTTTGTTTTCTTCATACTGGTAATTGTCCTCCACACTTGTGTTGTTTCTGATCCACCTATTAGACTCTCAATTTCAATACATTTCTGTTCCCACATCTCGTTCTTTTCTAATTTAATTCTATGTCATAATTCGTAATTTATTGTCTGGTAGTTTTGCCTGTCCTGTAGTGATTTAGTCGATAACCATTTTTTGTAGAGATTTTTCTTTTCCCTAATCAACATCCCCAGGTCATCAGACATCCATGGAGGTCCCCGTTTACCTACACTCTTACTGTCAGTCCCTAGTACCTCTAGAGAAATTTCTAAAATTTTCATGTTCTACTTCAACATTGTTATCTCCTGGAATCGCTTTTAGTTCATTTTCTAATCTACGTTGAAATAAATTCTTTATGCTGAACTGCTTCAGGAGAAAGAGCTTGTACCTTGCCTGCTCTAATTTCTCATGATTTCTGTCGTCAGCCACTTGTCCAGTTGTTGATTTTCTCCTAAATGGTTATGTCAATTTTGCTAAAACTAAGTAGTGATCAAACCCACAGTTGGCTCCCCTCATATCATCATGACATGTTGTTGGGTCGACATGGGAACACATAGGGATCCTATACTGCGGAACACTAAGTTCAACACTATACGCAGAACGGTGCGCTTCCAAACACTTGTGCCTGCGACAGTACTGTACCCAGTCGTCAGACCTGCCACAGATCTACATCTTCATCTACATCCATACTCCGCAAACCACCTGACGGTGTGTGGCGGAGGGTACCTTGAGTACCTCTATCGGTTCTCGCTTCTATTCCAGTCTCCTATTGTTCGTGGAAAAAAAGACTGTCGGTAAGCCTCTGTGTGGGCTCTAATCTCTCTGATTTTATCCTCATGGTCTCTTCGCGAGATATACATAGGACGGAGCAATATACTGCTTGACTCCTCGGTGTAGGTATGTTCTCGCAACTTCAACAAAAGCCCGTACCGAGCTACTGAGTGTTTGTCTTGCAGGCTGTTCCACTGGAGTTTATGTATCATCTCCGTAACGCTTCCGCGATTACCAAATGAACCTGTAACGAAGCGCGCTGCTCTCCGTTGGATCTTCTCTATCAACCCTATCTGGTACGGATCCCACACCGATGAGCAGTATTCAACCAGTGGGCGCACAAGTGTACTGTAACCTACTTGCTTTGTTTTCGGACTGCATTTCCTTAGGATTCTTCCAATGAATCTTAGTCTGGCATCTGCTTTATCGACGATTAATTATATATGGTCATTCCATTTTAAATCTCTCCTAATGCGTACTCCCAGATAATTTATGGAATTAACTGCTTCCAGTTGCTGACCTGCTATATTGTAGCTAAATGATAACGGATCTTTCTTTCTATGTATTCGCAGCACATTACACTTGACTACATTGAGATGCAATTGCAATTCCCTGCACCATACGTCAATTCGTTGCAGATCCTCCTGCATTTCAGTTCAATTTTCCATTGTTACAACCTCTCGATATACTACAGCATCATCCGCAAAAAGCGTCAGTGAACTTCCGATGTTATCCACAAGGTCATTTATACAGTATATACTGTGAATAGCAACGGTCCTACGACACTCCCCTGTGGCACACCTGAAATCACTCTTACTTCGGAAGACTTCTCTCCATTGAGAATGAGATGCTGCGTTCTGCTATCTAGGAACTCTTCAATCCAATCACACAATTGGTCAGATAGTCCATATGCTCTTACTTTGTTCATTAAACGACTGTGGGGAACTGTATCAAACGCCTTGCGGAACTCAAGAAACACGGCCAGATAGTCCATATGCTCTTACTTTGTTCATTAAACGACTGTGGGGAACTGTATCAAACGCCTTGCGGAACTCAAGAAACACGGCATCTACCTAGGAACCCGTGTCTGTGGCCCTCTGAGTCTTGTGGACGAATAGCGCGAGCTGGATTTCAAACGATCGTCTTTTTCGAAACCCATGCAGATTCCTACAGAGTAGATCTCTAGTCTCCAGAAAAGTCATTATACTCGAACATAATAGGTGTTCAAAATTCTACAACTCATCGACGTTAGAGATATAGGTCTATAGTTCTACACATCTTTTCGACGTCCCTTCTTGAAAACGGTAATGACCTGTGCACTTTTCCAATTTTGGAACGCTACGCTCTTCTAGAGACCGCTGCAAGAAGGGGGGCAAGTTCCTTCGCGTACTCTGTGTAAAATCGAACTGGTATCCCATCAGGTCCACCATGCTTTAGAGAGCGGGCAAACCTCCGATACCTGTGTTCTGTGATGAGGTATGGAAGTCTAACTTCTTGTCGCCTACTCGTGGTTTCAGCATTCTTCAACCACTTTCCACGGATGCTCGCGACAGCAGCACCGGAACAGCCGACCAGCTTCGCCGTTTCCGAGATGTTCGCTCCAATGCTATGTCCCACAACAAACTGGCAATGTCGAAATCGCTTAAATCGTCGGATTTCCGCTTTTGCGCCTCTTATTGTCCCTAGAATGATTTCCAGTTCAGGTCTGTTCCGCTCATGTACTCCTCTTAGCTCGCCACGATCCCTCAGCACCCCCAGACAGCATACAACCTCGCGGTGGGCCGTGTTCCTAATGCTCTGGATCATCAGTGTATTCACTCCAAAAGAACTGTGCCCACGGAAAGACCAAGTCTTTACACAGACAGTGACAAAGTGAAACTGTCAATATTAAATGAGTCATGGTTGACGACACAACACGCTGAAGTCTCTAGCTAAACGACTCGGATTCCATCAGCTGCGCTGCAACTACTGCTCATAACTCAGCTTAGCCATGCCCGGCTACTCTCTTCGGCTGCTGATACCACTGCCAACTTCCTGCTCTGACTGCAACAGTCCTCTTCGAGTGTCCTACTTCCGAGTTTTATTCGGGTTTCAGCTTCGTGCCCGCAAATCCCTGACATAGCATGTTGTCGGAGGCCCCTACCATCTCATTGGCTCCAATTGTGCACTGTCCTCAGGAGGCCGAATGGAGAAAGGGAGGGGTCAGCCATTGGATCATGTCTCAGGCCTGCTATAGGTTCTTGAAGACGTATAGGTGCCCCTTACGAAGACTGACTACCTTTATCCCTCCCTTCGCTAGCTCCTTATCTGCAGTTATATCACCGAGCGAGGTGGCGCAGTGGTTAGCACACTGGACTCGCATTCGGGAGGACGACGGTTCAATCCCGTCTCCGGCCATCCTGATTTAGGTTTTCCGTGATTTCCCTAAATCGCTTCAGGCAAATGCCGGGATGGTTCCTTTGAAAGGGCACGGCCGATTTCCTTCCCCATTTTCCCTCACCCGAGCTTGCGCTCCGTCTCTAATGACCTCGTTGTCGACGGGACGTTAAACACTAATCTCCTCCTCCTCCTCCTCCGCAGTTATATCACTCTTATATTTAAACCTTATTTTATGTAACCTCCCTCCAAGGTCTGTCTGTTGTCGTACCTAGGTGACCTGTACCCCTTGTCTCGTAACTTTCCATTTATGTTTCGAACTCACAAGACTTGCCATTTCCTGAGTGTGCTACAGTAGCAAAGGAGTGGTTTTGTGGAACAGAACCTGTTAACAAAGAATATAAATATATATGCAGGGAAATCTTTATGAAGGTATTTGTATCGACGGCAGCCTTATACGGAAGTGGAAGATGAACGATGAACAATTAAGACCTAAAAGTTTGAAATGCGGTCCTACAGATGAATGTTGATGATTAGGTGGATAGGTCGAGACACTAATTGAAAGGTACTGAAACGAATTTGGGAGAAGAAAATAAATTTATGATACAACTTGGCTAAAAAATGGGCTTGACAGATAGGAGGCATTGGTGAATTCTCAATTTGGTGATGGAGGCAAGAGTGGTTGTGTATGTGAGGGTGGGAGACCAAGGTGTGACCACAATAAGTGGGTTCAAATATAAGTTGCTTGGCTCTGTGTTGCGAATGTGAACGTTGTCGTGAAAAAAAAAATTAAAAAAATTTAAAGTAATGAAAACTAATCTAATTAAATACCAACTATTGTGTACTCATTAAAAATTATTTAACTAAAGCTGCATTATGAAAATTACGTGGCATGAAGTGCAATTCCTGACTTGAAATCTCAGCAAAATTAAAATACTGTTCAACTCATAAGAAAAATAATTGTTTGACATTGATTACACTGTTCACTGTATATTAATCTGCTGGCTTAGCACATCACCTGATAATTCTGACTACGAACTTTTTCCCCATAGAATGCAAAGTGAGATATGCCCTCAAATACACTGAAGCGCCAACGAAACTGGTATAGGCATGCGTATTCAAATACAGAGATATATAAACGGACAGAATCGGCAATGCGGTCGACAACACCTATATAAGACAACAATAGCCCGGCGCAGTTATTACATCGGTTACTGCTGCTACAATGGCAGGTTATCAAGATTTATGTGAGTTTGAACATGGTGTTATAGTCGGCGTACGAGCGATGAAACACAGCATCTCCGGGGTAGCGATGAAGTGGGGCTACTCCCATACAGAAGTGCAACCCTTCCGCAAATTGCAGCAGATTTCAATGCCATCAACAAGTGTCAGCGTGCAAACCATTCAACGAAACATCATCGATATGGGATTTCGGAGCCGAAGACTCACTCATGTACCCTTGATGGCTGCACGACACAAAGCTTTACGCCTCGGCTGGGCCTGTCAACACTGACATTGGATTGTTGATGACTGGAAACATATTGTCTCGAGGGTCGATTCACGTTTCAGATTGTATCGAGCGGATGGATGTGTAAGGTTATGGAGACAACCTCATGAATCCATGGACACTGTATGTCAGCAGGTGACTGTTCAAGCAGGTAGATGGTCTGTAATCGTGTGGTCCATGGAACCCCTGATACGTCTAGATACGACTCTGACAGGTCATTCGTAAGTAAGCATACTTTCTGATCATCTGCATCCATTCATGTTCACTGTGCATTCTGACAAACTGGGGCAATTCCAGCAGGACAATGCGACACCCCAAACGTCCAGAATCGCTGAAGAGTGGCTCCAGGGACACTCCTCTAAGTTTAAACACTTCCAATTGCCACCAAACTCCCCAGAGATGAACATTATTGAGCATATTTTGGATATCTTGCAACGTACTGTTCAAAAAGATCTCAGCCCCCTCGTACTCTTACAGATTTATGGAGAGCACTACTGGATTCATGGTGTCAGTTCCCTCCAGCACTACTTCAGACATTAGTCGAGTCCATGCCACGTCGTGCTGCGGCACTTCTGCGTGCTCGCGGAGTCCCTATACGATATTAGTCACGTGTACCAGTTTCTTTAGCTCTCCAGTGTAAAAGTATCTTAACTGATGCTCAACAGGTTGTTTTGAGTGTGGTGTAGTGATGTTCTCCAAATCAAAAAGAAATGAACAAAAGAAGCGGCTAAAAAATAAAATGAAATAAAATACAAGCTACTTTCTACGAAGTTTGTTTTTCTTTTTTTTTTTTCAGAAACACTCTGTTGTTTTGCTCCATGTGGCGTAAGGTGCAATGCACACACTAACTAAAAAATTCAAAACTTTTCTAAGAATGATGAAGAATCATTTTACTTAAAAGAAAGTTTTTCTTGAAAAATTGAACTCTGATTATTGTCTAAAAAGCCTGTACAACATAACAAGACCCTAACAATTGCGAAGTACTGTTGGTACAACAATTACAGACATTCCAATCAATTGCATTATTTGTGACATAATGAAAACAAAGACATCAAATTAACACTTGCTATAAATTAATTAGGTATCTGAGAAGTAAAAATTTCCTTCAGTTGGTAGTGCTGCAAGCATTGGTTACCTTGAATAACTCCTCCAAAAAGTCTTCTCCATCAAATAGAAGCAATAAAGTAATAAGTAATGTCGTGTTAGTAGACCGTTCGCAGGGTGCAAGTCTTTCGATTTGACGCCACTTCGGCGACTTGCGCGTCGGTGGGGATGAAATGATGAAATTATGATGTTTAAGACAACACAACACCCAGTCCGTGAGCGGAGAAAATCTCTGATCCAGCCGGGTATCGAACCCATGCCCTTAGGATTAACATTCTGTCACACTGACCACTCAGCTACCGGGGTCGGACAATAGAAGCAATAACATACGTTTATAAGCAAGTTTTCGTCTCCATAATGATATCAGATAATTTCTCTCAAACACACATATATCAAATCACCTTGTCGATGAACTCAACTGCTGGCTGCTGTGCCTCAAATAAGAATGCCCCATCGCTGGACAACCGACTAGCGACCAAGCGCACTAAAGGTTATATTCAGCAGTCAAGGACCTTAGTCACTTCTCGTGCAGCGTGCTCATTTATCTTTGTCCCAGTACAGAAAAGTTGGATTTTTTCAATTGCACAGAGTATATGAAAAGCTTACAAGATGAAAAGCCTTGCGCTGAACAGACTGATATGGAGAACTGCGTCAAACCAGTCCTCGGACCGAATACTGCAATAACAAGCCCAAACTCGGATATGTCCTACGCCGTAATCAATACTGAAAGGATAATTGCACTTTACGATCACTTAATGACGGCGGGGAGGAAAACGGGAGGAAGGGAGAGTGGTCATAATAACAAGCAAATAAAGTGTAAAAGGGCAATTCACGAAGTATTGGAGTTGAACGTGAAAACGTGGTGCCGATTTGAGCCATATTTTGGTCGCGCCGCCGTAAGTGAAGAGCGCGTTTTGACCTGATGATGGGCGGCCGCTGTGAAACGCCCCCTTTGTCGGGTGGCGGCTCAGCCGCTGCCGGGGCTGCTCCCGCGCCGCCGCTATCTCGGCCGGCGACTCATCCATCACGCCGTAACGACTCGCACAGTGCCTGCGCCTGCCGCCTCCCCCGCAAAAACCCCGCAGATTGCAGCTCCCGGCCCCGCCCGCTCGATACGCCGGCGTCTCCTTCTTTCAGAGCACGTACGTGCTGCTGCTGCTCCGCGCCTTTAAAATATAATGCGCCGTTTGCTCTTCCTGTCCCGTTAACACTGGAGCAGGGTGAGGTGACCACACTGCCTGTGGGACTTACCACCTGCAGCGTTGTCGCACCTTCTTCTTCCGCGAAAGCATCTAAAGGAGATTCTCATGGATCTTACCCATTGTCATTAGTAGTTTCTTCCATGAGGCAGTTGCTATGAGGAGACGATGCTCATGGGCTAGGTGATACCATCAAATTATTAAGCACTCGGTGCATCTTTAATATAGAGACGTATCACAGTTGTTTGTTTATACAGGGTGTTTCAAAAATGACCGGTATATTTGAAACGGCAATAAAAACTAAACGAGCAGCGATAGAAATACACCGTTTGTTGCAATATGCTTGGGACAACAGTACATTTTCAGGCAGACAAACTTTCGAAATTACAGTAGTTACAATTGTCAACAACAGATAGCGCTGCGGTCTGGGAAACTCTATAGTACGATATTTTCCACATATCCACCATGCGTAGCAATAATATGGCGTAGTCTCTGAATGAAATTACCCGAAACCTTTGACAACGTGTCTGGCGGAATGGCTTCACATGCAGATGAGATGTACTGCTTCAGCTGTTCAATTGTTTCTGGATTCTGGCGGTACACCTGGTCTTTCAAGTGTCCCCACAGAAAGAAGTCACAGGGGTTCATGTCTGGCGAATAGGGAGGCCAATCCACGCCGCCTCCTGTATGTTTCGGATAGCCCAAAGCAATCACACGATCATCGAAATATTCATTCAGGAAATTAAAGACGTCGGCCGTGCGATGTGGCCGGGCACCATCTTGCATAAACCACGAGGTGTTCGCAGTGTCGTCTAAGGCAGTTTGTACCGCCACAAATTCACGAAGAATGTCCAGATAGCGTGATGCAGTAATCGTTTCGGATCTGAAAAATGGGCCAATGATTCCTTTGGAAGAAATGGCGGCCCAGACCAGTACTTTTTGAGGATGCAGGGACGATGGGACTGCAACATGGGGCTTTTCGGTTCCCCATATGCGCCAGTTCTGTTTATTGACGAAGCCGTCCAGGTAAAAATAAGCTTCGTCAGTAAACCAAATGCTGCCCACATGTATATCGCCGTCATCAATCCTGTGCACTATATCGTTAGCGAATGTCTCTCGTGCAGCAATGGTAGCGGCGCTGAGGGGTTGCCGCGAGTGAATTTTGTTTGGATAGAGGTGTAAACTCTGGCGCATGAGACGATACGTGGACGTTGGCGTCATTTGGACTGCAGCTGCAACACGGCGAACGGAAACCCGAGGCCGCTGTTGGATCACCTGCTGCACTAGCTGCGCGTTGCCCTCTGTGGTTGCCGTACGCGGTCGCCCTACCTTTCCAGCACGTTCATCCGTCACGTTCCCAGTCCGTTGAAATTTTTCAAACAGGTCCTTTATTGTATCGCTTTTCGGTCCTTTGGTTACATTAAACCTCAGTTGAAAACTTCGTCTTGTTGCAACAACACTGTGTTCTAGGCGGTGGAATTCCAACACCAGAAAAATCCTCTGTTCTAAGGAATAAACCATGTTGTCTACAGCACACTTGCACGTTGTGAACAGCACACGCTTACAGCAGAAAGACGACGTACAGAATGGCGCACCCACAGACTGCGTTGTCTTCTATATCTTTCACATCACTTGCAGCGCCATCTGTTGTTGAAAATTGTAACTACTGTAATTTCGAAAGTTTGTCCGCCTGAAAATGTACTGTTGTCCCAAGCATATTGCAACAAACGGTGTATTTCTATCGCTGCTCGTTTAGTTTTTATTGCCGTTACAAATATACCGGTCATTTTTGAAACACCCTGTACATCGCTATGTGACTAAGGCGAGAGAGAGAGAGAGAGAGAGAGAGAGAGACAGTTAATACAGCGCACGACCCAATGTGTCGCAGTACTCAGAGACGAAGCGTGGCAGTGAACTGGTTATGGGACTGGACTCGTATTCGGGAGAGTCGGGAGTCAAGTCCGTGTCCAGCCATTCAGTTTTAGGTTTTCCGTGGTTTTACTAAATCGCTAAGGCAAATACCGCAATGAATACCGCAATTCGGTTCCTTTCAGAGTATGTTGATACAGTACCTCCATTTTTAACAATCATATACACGATCCGTAGACAATGACGGGAAAATTGCACAGGTCACACCAACAAAGGCGATAAGAGTAATCCACTAAATTACAGGTCCATGTCATTAATGTCGATATGCAGAAAATTTTGGCACATACATTGTGTTCGAACATTATGAATTACCTCGAAGAGAGCAGTCTATTGACACATAATCAACACGGATTTAGAAAACATCGTTCCTGTGAAACACAACTAGTTCTTTACTCACGCGAAGTGCTGGGCGCTATCGACAAGGAATTTCAAATTGATTCCTTGTCAGAGAGGTCACTGTTCATAGTAACTGACGGAAAGTCATCGAGTAAAAGAGAAGTGATTTCTTGCATTCTCCAAGGTAGTGCTATAGGCGCTCTGCTTTTTCTTATTTATATAAACGATTTAGGAGACAATCTGAGAAGCCGTCATTGGTTGTTTGCAGATGCTGTCGTTTATCGTTTAGTGAACTCAACAGAAGATTAAAACAAATTGCAAAACGATTTAGAAAAGATATCTGTGTGGTACGAAAATTCGCAATTGACCCTAAATAATGAAACGTGTGAAGTCACCCACAAGTGTGCTAAAAGGAATCCCATTTAGGTTGAATGATAAATCAGTCAAATCTAAAAGGCGTAAATTTAACTAAATACCTAGGAATTACAATTACGAACAGCTAAAATTGGAAAGAAGACACAGAAAATGTTGTGGGGAAGGCGAACCAAAAACTGCGTTTTATTGGTAGAACACTTAGGAAATGCAGCACCCGTGAAATAGGGGAGAGAGGGTCACGGACATGATACGGGATTTGGGATGGATATCATTTAAAAGCAAAGTGCTTCTCGATGCGGTGGTATCTTCTCACGAAATTTCGTTCACCAACTTTCCCCCCGAACCGAAAATACTTCGTTGATACCGATCTACATAGAGAGGAACGACCGTCATAATAAAATAAGGGAAATCAGAACTTCCACGGAAAGTTGTAGGTGTTCGTTTCTTCCATGTGCTGTTCGAGTATGGAACAACAGAGAATTGTTGTGAAGGTGATTTATGAAGCCTCTGCCAGGTGTTTTAAGTGTGATCTGCAGAGAATCCCAGAAGATGTAGATATAGAAGTTGATGTTTACTAAGTGGCCCGGCACTTCCGTACCGAACCCAGCAAATAATTTTGTGTAACAAACTAAGTGATCTGAAACACCAGCTTCCCTCAAGCATCACCACTATGTTCGCATCAGAAAATGTAACAACTCGCAGAATACACGTGGACTTTTTTAAGAGACTGTAACGTGCAGATTTAATAGAGTAACCATGAATATCTGCAAAGAGATTGTAATAAGCTGATTGAATAATCTAACTGCACTGAGATCTTCTGTAGCGTATCACACATTGTCTCTAGGGCGAAAATGTCGCATCAACTTGTAGCGTGTATGTTGGGTGTATAGCTGTAGCTGTGGCTGGAGTTTCTGTCGTCTCCCCTGGGTTAATACAGACGGAACAGACGGAAGATACGGCCTTCGGAGATGTACTAACTATTATTTTTGCCCAGCAGATCACTTACCTGCAGATCTTCTGTCCCAGGCGTCGGACTAGTTTCTTACGTCAAGTGTTTCTTCGCCTACTACAGAATATATTAACAGAAAGGGAAGCTACAGGCCAGTGAAAGTCAATATAGTACAGCAATGCATATGTTTATAAATGGACACGTAAATGAGATGTAGCCCTGCAACAAGTTTCAAAAATGGTTCAAATGGCTCTAAGCACTATGGGACTTAACATCTGATGTCATCAGTGCCCTAGAACTTAGAACTACTTAAACCTAACTAACCTAAGGATATCACACACATCCATGTCCGACACAGGGTTCGAACCTGCGACCGTAGCAGCAGCGCGGTTCCGGAGTGAAGCTCCTAGAACCGCTCGACCACAGCGGCCGGCTGCAACAAGTTTCCTAAACTGTAACTCACAATAATGCAGCCGCTTGGCGAGCAGTGTACTTGCTGTAGAGCAGATCAAAATATCTAAAGGTCACACGAACAATAACGTCTTCAGAATAAAGACCAGTCTCTAGAGAGAGCATGGAGAAGAATTAACGTGAATCACTATGACGAAAGAAGCCAGCTATGTGTCTAGAATGCAGTCTTAGTGTCAGGGGTCGAACAATAGAGCCTCTCATTCTACATGACTTGCAGCGCCTTTATCTCGCAGTGCCTACGTGGCGGCAGCACGGTCGCAGCCACGTTCTTCGTAATTCTTAACATCAAGAGCATCTCGCAGATGGCTAACACAAGACTGCTTCGAAGGTTATGGTAGACGACATTTGCACAGAATGGCGGCAACTGCAGCACGATGAACATCATGATGTCGGCACCTTCACCAACTGCAGTGGAATCCATGGAAAACTGCTCTCCAGGGTAGTTAAAGACATAGGAGCCGCGCGGAGGAACCGCGCGGTTTGAGGCACCATGTCACGGATTGCGCTGCCCTCCCTCCGGAGGTTCGAGTCCTCCCTCGAGCATGGATGTGCGTGTTGTTCTTAGCATAAATTAGTTTAAGATGTGTGTAAGTGTAGGGACCGATGACCTCAGCAGTTTGGTCCCTTAGGAATTCACACATTTGAAAGATTTTAGGCGATAAACTACAGTGGACCTACGCAGTATGCGGAAAGGTCCATGTAACCAACCTAACAGGAGTCGGAAGCATAACGTCCCTGCTGTTCTGACAGACTGGAGCGGCCAAGTTCCTGCCTTCAAGTTGGGTGGCCTGTACAGGCGCGGATTCCCAGGACGCAGGAGACTTCGTATGTCACCGCGTGGCTTCAACGACAATTCGAAATAATGGCCAGGAA
The DNA here is from genome assembly GCF_023898315.1 of Schistocerca nitens. Taxonomy (NCBI): domain Eukaryota; kingdom Metazoa; phylum Arthropoda; class Insecta; order Orthoptera; family Acrididae; genus Schistocerca; species Schistocerca nitens. The sequence goes on from NC_064617.1 coordinate 391,470,677, forward strand.
ACCAAGCTAGATTTCGCCATCGTTGGCGTTTTCTATATTATGTAAACGCGGAAAGCCAAAATTATCCTCCTCGCCCCCCTCCCCCCCCCCCCCCATCCTAACCAATGATCTCCTATGTAGACAATACCTCGAAAGTGTCTGTTGACCTGGGAAAATTAGTTTAGTAGGATTAAATGCGAAATTAAAATTGACAAGTCATTTTATTAAAAAATGGTTCAAATGGCGCTGAGCACTATGGGACTTAACATCAGAGGTCATCAGCCCTCTAGAAATTAGAACTACTTAAACCTAACTAACCTAGGGATATCACACACATCCATACCCGAGGCAGGATTCGAACCTGTGACTGTAACGGACGCGCGGTTCCAGACTGAAGCGCCTAGAACCGCTCGGCCACACCGGCGGGCTCATTTAATTAACTGACCGGTCTAAGTTTGGTATCAGTTCACTCTGAATTTTACGGAGAGTTAGAATCTGTGACCAGAATTAAAGAATTAATTTTATTATTCTCTCTTCCTTTGTGGTGGGGAGTGGTCTGGACGGAGGCTGTGGCCTCGCAACGTACGTTATGTGTTTGACAAAATCACTCCGTTACAAGCTTATTGGAGAGACTTCTCCTTTTTCAGTCTAGAAGATAACTTTACATTACCACTTTGAAATGCTTTACCTTTTCTATGGTATATATAGGTAGATACAAGCATCCGCATGTGATAAGTCACTGGGCCGGACTCTTCACAGTAACGTTAAACAATTTTATTTAGAAACAACAATTCCACATACAACACATGTTGGTTCTTCGAGCACAGAGCCCAACAATATGAACTGAAATTTTATAATTAAAATATCCAGGACAGCAACAGCCACTGACCTTTATAATTTTATAAAAAATAAAAGCAAAGATACAAAGGTGCAATTAAAACTGCTTTTACACATTCACTAAGTTATAAAACAGAGTTTTGAACAGTCCAGAGGCTCGTAATAGCTTATTAACAACCAAAAAAGAAACACTAGTTACTTAAGCAACATGAAACGGATGGCGGCCATACATGTTTACAATGAAGGATAGTTCATCTAATTAAACAACTTGAAAGCCGCAAAAAGCCCATGGAAATTTACAACAAGCAAAAGCGAACATCACGTGTTTCTGAATTATTTGAATTTACTTGATATGTCACTCTGAGTAATATTCAAGAACAAAAGAGGACAGCCAATGTCCTAAGTTACTTAAACCAAACTCGGCCGAGTTTTAATAAACTCCACAACACTTGACAGTTTAAATACGACCAAGACAGTACAAAAATTTCACAGCAGCTTGTTAATGGAACATTAAAATCACATGACCTCAACAAAAAGTTTTTAGTTTAAAATCGTTTCTTATACCAGCAAAGTTTTAACAACCGGGAAAGACAGATTGTTTAACGGCAGGTTGTTTAGAACGCCAACGCCTGGCGGGCATTACATATTCAGAAACCGTAATTGGTACAAAGCCTACTGGCCCACAAAGGACCTTTGCCACCTTAACTTTGTTCACAGAATAACAGCTCAAAACTCTATAACAAAAGACACAAGTGTAAATACACACACCACATTATCGGAAAGCAGTTATGCATTTATCATCAGAGGTATCCTTGTCACAATTTAATGCTCATGCAATTGCAAGTACCTGGCTCGCTAATAAACTCCACACAACTAACTGCTAAATGATAATTCTTTGATAGAAAACGCGGCGATCTTGGCTTGCTCAGTGATAGTACGTGTGCCTGCAGGTCAATATTCACTGTGCATGTACACTACTGGCCATTAAAATTGCAGCACCACGAAGTTTAAATGCTACAGACGCGAAATTTAACCGACAGGAAGAAGATGCTGTGATGTGCAAAGGATTAGCTTTTCAGAGCATTCACACAAGATTGGCGCCGGTGGCGACACCTACAACGTGCTGACATGAGGAAAGTTCCCAATCCATTTCTCATACACAAACAGCAGTTTACCGGCGTTGCCTGGTGAAACGTTGTTGTGATGCATCGTGTAAGGAGGAGAAATGCGTACCATCACGTTTCCGACTTTGATAAAGGTCGGATTTTAGCCTATCGCGATTGCGGTTTATCGTATCGCGACATTTCTGCTCGCGTTGGTCGAGATCCAATGACTGTTAGCAGAATATGGAATCGGTGGGTTAAGGAGGGTAATGCGGAACGCCGTGCTGGATCCCAACGGCCTTGTATCACTAGCAGTGGAGATGACAGGCATCTTATCCGCATGGCTGTAACGGATCGTGCAGCCACGTCTCGAACCCTGGCTCAACAGATGGAACGTTTGCAAGACAACAACCATCTGCACGAACAGTTAGACGACGTTTGCAGCAGCAAGGATTATCAGCTCGGAGACCATGGCTGCAGTTACCCTTGATGCTGCATCCCAGACAGGAGCGCGAAGCCATGGTGGGTGGCGTCGTATCGTTGCATGGTTTGTACACCTAAAGCAGATGCCAAATGCAAAACAGCGATATGTTCCAAAGTAACAACAATTATTATTCATTATAAAATGAGATATATTCTCAAAGATCACAAAAACAAATTACCATTACACCCACATCCTGTTAAATTATTGCTTAACTGTATAAGATCCTCTGACTATTCCCCGTATATCTGATACAAATTTGAAGAAGACACTCTTATTTACACTCAAGAGCTAAAGAAACTGGTACACCTGCCTAGTATCATGTAGAGCCCCCGCGAGCACGCAGAAGTGTCTCAACATGACGCGGCAAGGATTCGACTAATGTCTGAAGTAGTGCTGGAGGGAACTGACACCATTAATCCTGCAGGGCTGTCCACAAATCCTTAACAGTACGAGGAGGTGGAAATCTCTTCTGAACAGCACGTTACAAGGCATCTCAGATATACTCAATAATGTTCGTGTCTGGGGAGTTTGGTGGCCAGCGGACGTGTTTAAACCCAGAAGAGTGTTCCTGGAGCCCCTCTCTAGCAATTCTGGACGTGAGGGCTACCGTATTGTCCTGATGGAATTGCCCAAGTCCGTCGGAATGCACAATGGACAGGAATGGATGCTTGTGACCAGACAGGATGCTTACGTATGTGTCACCTGTCAGAGTCGCACCTGGACGTATCACGGGTCTCATATCACTCCACTTGCACACGTCCCACACCATTACAGAGCCTCCACCAGCTTGAACAGTCCCCTGCTGACATGCAGGGTCCATGGAATCATGAGGTGTTTCCATATCCGTACACGTCAATCCGATTGATACAATTTGAAACACGTTTTCAGTCATCAACAGGACAGTGTCTGTGATGACAGGCCCAGGCGAGGAGTAAACCTTTATGTCGTGCGGTCATCAAGGGTACACGAGTGGGCCTTCGGCTCCGAAAGTCCATATCAATGATGTATCGTTCAACGGTTGTCACGCTGGCGTTTGTTGATGGCCCAGCAATGAAATCTGCAGTAATTTGCGGAAGGGTTGCACTTCTGTCACGTTGAACGATTCTCTTCCGTTGTCGTTGGTCACGTTCCTGCAGGATCTTTTCCGGCCGCGGCGACGTCGGAGATTTGATGTTTTACCGGATCCCTGATATTCACGGTACACTCGTGGAATGGTCGTATGGGAAAATCCCCACTTCACCGCTACCTCGGAGATGCTGTAACCCATCGCTTGGGAAAAAAATGATTCAAATGGCACTGAGCACTATGGGACTTAACTTCTGAGGTCATCAGGTTTAAGTAGTTCCAGACTGTAGCACCTAGAACCGCTCGGCCACTCCGGCCGGCCTACCATCGCACGCGCGCCGACTGTAACACCACGTCCAAACCCACTTAAATCTTGATAATTGTAGCAGCAGTAACCGATCTAACAACTGCACCAGACACTTGCTGTCTTATATAGATGTTACCGACAGCGGAGCCGTATTCTGCTTGTTTACTTATCTCTGTCTTTGAATACCCATGCCTTTACCAGATTCTTTGGCGCTTCAGCGTAGTTAATATTATCCAATACCTTGGAATAAACAGCTGGGTTAATCATTGTCTAGTCACATTAATGTGATCACCTGTCAGATGCCCGAATAACCACGTTTTGCAGCGAGGATCTCTGCGAGACGTGTATGGAGACAGTTAATGTGATTCTGGAAGATACCGACAGGGACTTGGAGCCACGCTGGCTCCCTTGCCGTGGCCAGCGACGCTAGGTTTTGAGGATCCATGATACGAACAGGCTGAATGAGATGGTCCCACAGATTCTCGATTGAGTTTAAATCAATGAAGTTTGGAGGCCAAGAGAGTACGGTGAATTCTTCCTGGTGCTCTTGGAACCACGCACGTACCCTGTGAACTACGAGACTTTGTCCTGCTGGTAGATGCCACCGTGCCGAGGAAAAACTAATTGAATGTAGGGATGGACATGGTCCTCAAGGATAGATGCTTACTTGGGTTGTTCCATTCCGCCTTCCAGAATAACAAGGCCACCCAGGGAATCCCCTGAAAACGTTTCCCTCTCCTCATTGCAAGGTGTTTGCTTTCAGACGTTTCACCAAGGACCATTTGTCCACTGGGGCAGAAGACGTGATTTACCTGAAAAGAACACGTGTCACTACTCAGTGGACATCCAGTTGCGGTATTGGGGTACAAATTTCAGCCTTCATCGCCGATGAACAGCAGTCAGCATGGGTGCATGAACCACAGGCCCGCTGCAATGGCCCTTACATCTACATATATACTCCGCTAGCCACCAAGCGGTGTGTGGCGGAGGGTACAATTCGCGCGAAAGTCATATTTCCCCACCCGCTCTGTTCCACTCGCGAATCTCGCGAGGGAAAAACGATTGTCTGAACGCCTCAGTACGAGCTCTAATTTCCATTATCTTTGAATGGTGATCATTTCTTGAGTTGAAAGTTGGTGGTAATAACATACGCTCTACATCCTCGGCAAAGATCGGATTTCGGAATTTAGTGAGCAGCCCCTTCCGTTTAGAGCGTTATCTGTCTGCAAGTGTGTCCCACATCAAACTTTGAGTGAGATTTGTAACGCCCTCGCGATGGCTAAATGTACCAGTCACGATTCTTGCCGCTCTTCTTTGAGCCTTCTCAATCTCTTGAATCAGACCCAACTGGTGAGGGTCCCATACAGACGAACAATAGTCTAATACCGGACGAACTAACGTATTGTAAGCAATTTCCTTTGTTGAAGGACAGCATCGCTTCAGGATTCTACCAATAAACCGCAATCTAGAGTTCGCCTTGCCCGTTACTTGTGTAATCTGATCATATCTTTTGAGATCAAAAATGTTCAAATGTGTGTGAAATCTTATGGGACTTAACTGCTAAGGTCATCAGTCCCTAAGCGTACACATTACTTAACCTAAATTATCCTAAGAACAAACACACATATCCATCCATGCCCGAGGGAGGACTCGAACCTCCGCCGGGACCAGCCGCACAATCCATGACTGCAGCGCCCGAGACCGCTCGGCTAATCCCGCGCGGCCCATTTTAGATCATTTCGAATAGTCACACCCAGATACTTGACGGATGTTATTGCTTCCAAAGACTGAGCGTTTATTTTGTACTCCTACATCAATGGGGATTTTCGCCTTGTTATACGCAGTACGCTACACTCACTAATATTGAGAGATAACTGCCGGTCATTACACCACGCATTTACTTTCTGTAAATCCTCATTGATTTGTTCTCAACTTTCGTGTGATACTACTTTTCTGTAGACTACAGCATCATCGGCTAACAGTCTAATGCCGCTGTCAATACCAACAACCAGATCGTTTATGTAAATCGTAAAAAGCAGAGGACCTATTACGCTGCCCTGGAGCACACCTGAAGTTACGCCTGTTCCTGTTGAAGTCACCCCGTTCAGGACGACATACTGCTCCCTGTCTGTTAGAAAACTATCCAACCGCATATGTCATGGGATAGACCGTAAGCGTGCACGTTTTGGAGCAAGCGATAGTGCGGAACTGAGTGACACGACTTTCGAAAGTCGAGAAATATGGCATCAACCTGGGAGACGGTATCTAGAGCCAGTTGTATATCATGCACAAAGAGGGCCAGCTGTGTCTCGCATGACCGCTGTTTCCTAAAACCGTGCTGGTTTCTGCGGATGAGCTTCTCTGTGTCTAGAAAAGTCATGATGTCTGAACACAAAATATGTCCCATGATTCTACAACAAATCGAAGTTAGTGAAATTGGCCGTACGTTGAACCATCGTTCAGAAGACACCGTTGTTAGCTTATTGTTTCATCTAGGCAGCCCGTCGCTCAACAGTTAAACGTCTGTTCGCCCGTACACATCTCAAAATGGTTCAAATGGTTCTGAGCACTATGCGACTTAACTTCTGAGGTCATCAGTCGCCTAGAACTTAGAACTAATTAAACCTAACTAGCCTAAGGACATCACACACATCCATGCCCGAGGCAGGATTCGAACCTGCGACCGTAGCGGTTGCTCGGCTCCAGCCTGCAGCGCCTAGAACCGCACGGCCACTCCGGCCGGCGTACACATCTCCACAGTCGCCGTTCACCCCTATCGTCCATAACCTGCAGTGTTCCACAGTTCCCTGGGAGCCGGTTTCGGATATCGCCATGTTACACGGTACACTTTACCCGAGGCGGCATGCGAACAGCTTACAAACTTAGCCGTTTCAGATATTCTTGCACCCTTGGCCCGATGCCAATGATTATGCCCTTTTGGACGTCAGATAAATCTCTCCACTTGCGCGTTACGACAACGACTGCGGTATTCTAGCGTACTTCCGACACGCTTTATATATCGTCCATTGCTAGTGCAGCCCCAGTCGTCTGTGGGTGGTTGTTGCACACTGACGTCGAACACAAGCGGAGGCCTATGCAAAAGATTAGCATTTCAATGTAACTGCAATGCCATCTACGTAAAGAATAGGCAGAAAGTCTCTGATTCGATTACGCGATAAACCACACAAATCTGAGGGCTGTAAATTCACCTAAATACTTAGGGATTACAATTACAAATAACCTAAATTGGAACGATCAAATGGTTCAAATGGCTCTGAGCACTATGGGACTTAACATCTCAGGTCATCAGTCCCCTATAGCTTAGAACTACTTAAACCTAACTAACCTAAGGACATCACACACATCCCTGCCCGAGGCAGGATTCTAACCTGCGACCGTAGCGGTCGCGCGGTTCCAGACTGAAGCGCCTAGAACCGTTCGGCCACCGGCGGCCGGCTTGGAACGATCACTTAGATAATATTGTGGCTAGAGCAAACCAAAAACCGCGATTCATTGGCAGAACACTTAGAAGTTGCAATAGGCCTACCAAAGAGGCTGCTTACACTACGCTTGTCCGCCTTAGGTGGCCGTTGTGACCATGCGATTGTAGGCGCTACAGTCTGGAACCGCGCGACTGCTACGGTCGCAGTTTCGAATCCTGCCTCGGGCATGGATGTGTGTGATGTCCTTAGGCTAGTTAGGTTGAAGTAGTTCTAAGTTCTGACTGATGACCTCAGATGTTGCGTCCCAAAGTGCTCAGAGCCATTTGAACCGTTTGTCCGCCCTATTCTGGAGAACTGCTGTGCGGTGTGGGATCCGCATCAGGTGGGACTGACGGATGACATCGAAAAAGTACAAAGAAGGTCAGCTCGTTTTGTATTATCGCGAAATAGGAAAGATAGTGTCACAGACATGATACGTGAATTGGAGCGGCAATCATTAAAACAAAGGCGTTTTTAGTTGCGACGGGAATTTCTCATGAAATTTCAATCACCAGTCTTCTCGTCCGATTGCGAAAACATTATGTTGACACCCACGTACATAGGGAGAAATGATCATCACGATAAAATAAGAGAAATCAGGGCTCGCACGGAAAAATTTAAGTGCTCGTTTTTCCCGCGTGCCGTTTGAGAGTGGAACGGTAGAGTGACAGCATGAAGGTGGTTCATTGAACCCTCTGCTAGGCACTTTATTGTGAATAGCAGAGTAATCACGTAGATGTAGATTCAGAAACTGCATTTTACCGTTGGTGGTTTGTAGAAAGTCTGTAATGCCTCGTGTAAACAAGAGAAAAGTCTACCCGTCCTTATCAGAATTCGACAGTGACAGGATCGTACAAAGATAAGTGTATTTGCATCTGATAATAGCGAAACTGCCGAAAACCGCTTTGTGAAGCAAATATTAGTAGTGTAGAATATTATACTAGTGTTGTGAGTGTTTTCTCATTCATAATGTAAATGAAAGTAATTACATTTCCAATTTCTGTTTGCTCAAATCCTCCTTTAAATAGCACGGTGGATGGAAAGCGAGCGCATTCACCTTGCTGCTCAGTGGACCTCGCCCCGCTTGGAGAGCGTACACGACTTTAGCAACATCGTAGGCAACCAGCGCAACAAGAGAGCAACACTTTTCTGTCTCCCTCAAAGCGGTTTTCGGCAGTTTCACCATTATCAGATGCAAATGTACTTATCTTTGTACGATCCTGTCACTGTCGAATTTTGATAAGGACGGGTAGACTTTTCTCTTGTTTACACGAGGCATTACAGACTTTCTACAAACCACCAACGGTAAAATGCAGTTTCTGAATCTACTTGTTCGTGATGTGTGTGTAGATACTCGTTAGCATTTCGGGTCGCATGCTGACAGTTTCGTTATCGGAGAGAGGGTAACACATAACGCTAGATGTAAAACATTTCATAGTTTTCCTGTACTCAAGGTGCACCCAAGAGGCGTCTCTTGCGGCGTTGGGAGATACGAAGAATGGAGAGATGACTAACTTCCATGATAAGTCTAACATCCAAGTTCACACTAATCTCTAGCGCTACTGCGGACGTTGGACACACAGAATTTATCTAAATTTGGAATGGATTTGCAAGTTTGAATTAGTTTCTTTTGTAGGGTGGTATTTCTACAGGAAATAGTCACATTGTGCTCTATTACCAAATATTAGCAACTGTTTCAGCATCCAGGCTCAAATTATGTTGCCATTATGTTTTGACCAGGAGTATAAAAATTAAATACTGCTCAGAAAAAGTTCAGTCAGATATTTCGCAATAGCCTAGGTTAAAGTCAGACCAAATTAATGGCGCGCCTTTGCAGAGTTATTGTCTTTATAGACTGATCTCTTCGTGTGTTGAGAGGAATTGGATTCGGACCTAGGTATAGCCTCTTACAGTCTAAAATTCGACTCGGCCATGTTGTATTTCATGTAGCGAATACGTGAACAGAAGTCTGGTTAGACGTACACTTTCTTTGGTCAGGCTATAAATCCTAAACTTTTCTACAGTGTTTGTGGAGGAAGAGACTAACAATATGTCTCTTGATGGGAATATTGAAGCTGGTGCCATCCTTGAACCTTTTAGGAAAGGGTGGGATAACGTTCGTTTTTTATCACAGCACTTCTCTTCACGTTACAGCATCAGTTCTAAACAGTTCCACTGAGAATACTTCTCTCATATCTTTAGACAGACATTTAAGAGGGAAAAATCTTTTGTGATTTCGTGTTTGTAATTTTAGTAGGAATCACTGAATCAAAACCGTAATATAAAATTTATTTCAGTTTACACTGTATTAAAAGCGATTGGGTTCTACTGAAATGACAGTTGTTTTCCGTTGCGATTACTGTAAAGTGGTCGTCAAACAACGTACTTTCCCATATAGGTGTTTCAAGATAACTTTCCTACTAAATTTAAATGATACTGCGATTAGTTTCGGTCATTAGATACAATTAGTCTTATTTGTCTCTAACGCCACTCCCTGCAGAAGTTAATAATTCAATGTATTCTTGGACAAACATTTCTCGTCAGCAGCAATATCATTAGATGAAATTTATTCGCAATTATGGAATGTTTCTGACATTAGGTGCGTTAGGTATGAAAATATCGTTACCTGTTGGTGACACAAGGAAATTTGTAAATAATAGATTTCAGCTATCAGTCGTCCTTTTTATATTTTATTGGCAGATCTATATTTCAGCTAGAAACTAGCCATTCTCAATGCACTATCATTTTTTATCAATGCATGTAATGCCTGTTGGTCGTCTTGATCCATAGTTCATTGAATTGAGCCGACCAACTGGCATTACATGCATTGATCAAAAATAATAGTGCATTGAGAATGGCTAGTTTCTAGCTGAAATCTAGAGTCGCCAATTAAATTTAAAAAGGATGACTAATGGCTGAAATCTATTATTTACAATTCAATATAATAGTCGCTGAGTGCTACAGCCTTCTGAATGCAAGGTAACCTGGACAAGGAAATTTGTGCTGGGCTCGGACTCGAGCCCTGGTTTCCCAATTGTCGCGAACCATTGGCTTAACCACTTCGACTATCAAAGCACACTTCCAGGACAGGCCCAATCCTCCATATGTCACACTGTTTACGATCTTGTCACTGGCAACTTTACTTGGATTCCCTCTGTAATACCTTCACTAGCTTGTGCTTCTTGAGACACTGTTAAAAATGAGTATTATAAGCCTCAATAGGTTAAATATCTATCGTAATACTTACGTTGAATACGTCTGTCTCCTTGAAATCTGTGGCGGGAATTCAGGTAAAGTTTGGAGCTATGGAGCTGTAAACTGTATGACATATGGAAGTTTGGGTTGATGTTGGAGGCGTGTTTGGAAAGCCGAAGTGTCTAAGAGACCGCTTGCGACAAGCGGAAAATCCGGGTTCGCCTCCCGGTCTAGAACACATTTTCATGTGTCACCAATAGGTAATAGCATCATACCTACTGCAGCTAATGTCAGAAAGATTCCACAACTGCGAATAAATATCACGAATTTAGTACAGTTGCAAGATCTTCACCAATGTCTGTTTCTCCAGACATTGTTAAAAATAAATATCGTTCGAAGCAAATATGAGGAGCTGATGAGGTATCGAGACTGTGAAATGATTAAGACACTACATTGTAATTCTGTCAGAGACAGAAAAGGACTTAGAAAAGAATGGACAGTATCTTGAAAGGCGGATATAAGATGAACACCAACAAAAGCAAAACGAGGATAATGGAATGTAGTCGAATTAAGTCGGGTGATGCTGAGGGAATTAGATTAGGAAATGAGACACGTAAAGTAGTAAAGTAGTTTTGCTATTTGGGGAGCAAAATAACTGATGATGGTTGAAGTAGAGAGGATATAAAATGTAGACTGGCAATGGCAAGGAAAGCGTTTCTGAAGAAGAGAAATTTGTTAACATCGAGTATAGATTTGAGTTTCAGGAAGTCGTTTCTGAAAGTATTTGTATGGAGTGTAGCCATGTTTGGAAGTGAAACATGGACGATAAATAGTTTGGACAAGGAGAGAATAGAAGCTTTCGAAATGTTGTGCTACAGAAGAATGCTGAAGATTACATGGGTAGATCACATAACTAACAAGGAGGTACTGAATAGAATTGGGGAGAAGAGGAGTTTGTGGCACAACTTGACAAGAAGAAGGGACCGGTTGGTAGGACATGTTCTGAGGCATCAAGGGATCACAAATTTAGCATTGGAGGACAGCGTGGAGGGTAAAAATCATAGAGGGAGACCAAGAGATGAATACACTAAGCAGATTCAGAAGGATGTAGGTTGTAGTAAGTTCAAAAATGGTTCAAATGGCTCTGAGCACTATGCGACTTAACTTCTCAGGTCATCAGTCGCCTAGAACTTAGAACTAATTAAACCTAACTAACCTAAGGACATCACACACATCCATGCCCGAGGCAGGATTCGAACCTGCGACAGTAGCGGTCACGCGGTTCCAGACTGAAGCGCCTTTAACCGCACGGCCACACCGGCCGGCAGGTTGTAGTAAGTACAGGGAGATGATGAAGCTTGCAGAGAATAGAGTAGCATGGAGAGCTGCATCAAACCAGTCTCAGGACTGAAGACGACAACAACAAGCATATCCGTGGGGCACACTCGATTCTCACTTTAGCTTCTATAGGACACTCACCATCGAGTAGTTTCTTTCAGCCAATTATTCAACACCCCAATCGTATATTTGGAAAGGCCATCGTATCTTCGTTAGAAGTCGATGATGTAGTAGAGTGTGAAACGCCCTCCGTAAATCTATTACGACGAGTCAAAATTGTATGACCATTTGCTTAATAGCGTGTTGGTCCACCTTTAGAACGCAAAAAAGCAGAGATTATGCATGAAATACATCCGACAACTCCTTGGTTGGTTTCCAGAGACGTATGATACGTGGCGCTAGGCTATTACGCGCAGGTCATGCAATTCTCGTAAACTTCGGGCCTGTGGTACTTGGGCGCAGAGATACCGCCCGATAGCGTCCTAGATGTGTTCCATATGGTTCAGATCACATGAATTTTCCTGGCTAAGACATTCTAACAATACCACCACTTGCAAAGTAGGTTAGAAATCAGATTAATAATGTTGCTCACGCAGCATATGTTCGCTTTATCGGGCAACAACAAAGCTATTGACTGTGGATGGTATTGTCAGAATGGAAATAATGAAGTCACTGTAAAAAAGTCATTAATTTTGACACTTTCCTTGAATGGATTCCCACGTAGATTCGTCGAAGTTGTTATTGCTCATCTTGTTGATTCTAGGGTCATTCCACTTCAACTGCTAGAACGTCCAGATCTGTATTTTAGCAATATTTGAAGACCTAACAAATGCTTGTTTCAGGAAATTCTTAATGATGAAACAATCCCAGACCAGAACAATGGTATGGTAGAAATAATTTTTGACTGTGTCTTCACGATCCACATTTTTATTAAACTTCTTGTAATTCACACATACTTCTTCTTAATTGTCACATCATCAAGAAAACAGTTTTGTATCAATATTCATATATTTAATTTCCACTTTAACCAAACACAAGACTTGATTGTTCTTTTGTGAAGCGAAATAACAACTTAAGTTCTGCATTCGCGCCAAAACGGTTACAAGTAAGTCAAAGATTATGACAGTCTCACAGAAATGAATACACACAAGAACCATATCACTGTAATATATCGATACATCGGAGTACCTATACATTAATAAAACCAAATGTGAATATTGTCACAAAAATATGTCTGTTACTTCGCAGAAAAGTAGTACGATATTACTGGTATCGAGAACTGGGGTTGGGGTGCCATAATGGTCACGTAAATAAAGAACCATTACAACATCAAAATGAGTTCACTATAAAGCCCCTAACACTACTGTAGCACGATTCTGAACGACAGTTATCCTGCTGGAAATGTCATTGCCAATGGGGAAGACATCAAGCATGGACTACGGTAATATTACATTGTGCATATTGGTACCTTAGATTGCTACCACAGGTGAATGCTCCCCATTGTATATACTGCCCCCAACAGCCTGCGTGCGTGGCGCGGTGCGCGTTTCGATTAGTCATTTGCATGGATGACAGCGTATCGACCCATGACCACCGACCTAGTGTATCAATAAGCGTGATTCATCCAACAAAGCGACACGCTTCCATTGATCCACGGTCGAGTTTTGATGATCCCGTGACCACTGCAGCCACGATTGATGATGTCGTTGGGTGAACACCGTAGGAGTTGCCTGGTAGGAGCCCTGTGTCCAAAAATGTGCACTGAACGGTGTGTTCCGCAAAACTTGTCCTGCAGCAGCATTGTACTCTGACGTCATATCTGACACAAATCACCACCTATCACGATCTACAGAACCCTCCGACCTAGATTGAACTGGAAGGACTTCATGAGCTGATAGGATAATAGCCTGTCGGCTAGTTTTCCTGTTCCACGTAATGATACATTTTGCTGTTTTCCATTGGGCTGGTACCCCAAGGCTGCATGTGGTAGTTACCCCTGTTGTCACACCGCATTACGCCAATTGGACATCTCCGCGTGCGAAAAATACTTATTAAATATACCGCTCCGGGTTTTCCGTGTGTTCAAGTTTTGTATTTGCCGCAATACTGCGTGAAGGTATCTTATGATACACTCACAATAAACCAAGTAACATTATTAGCGATTATGACAAAGTGCCTATCTATAATGGTCGTTGTAGAGGATACTGGTTGTACTAATGTGATTTTAGAATGGCAATTCGAATTTGCCGAAATTAGTCATCACTAACCAAACAATAATTGCGATCTTGGCAAATAAAGAGTTCGTATAAAAAATCTTCGAATCTGGACAGATTTTGTTCGTCTCACTAGGCATTTACGTAACCATTCGTTGAGCACCCTGAAACATAATTAATAACATCTTTATAGTATGTCTGAGAAGGCTCCACATCCCTAATTCAAAACATTACGATGTATATTGTATAATGGAGTATTTACATATAAAAATTATATCTCGAATGGCTCATTTTATGTAGCTTCTCAACTGCGTTTCGAAAGAGTCCTCAAAACTTGAGCTCAGTTCTTTGTTAGTCTTACTCTGACGTTGAGCCGCAAGTGACATTTTTATTTCACATAGTGAATTGTCTGGCATGGTAAGATCCGGCCTTCGTGATGGTCACTCTGGTTGGTATGGTTTTACGTTCGCAGCCTGTCTTTCACACTGACCTACACAAAACCATTTTGCATGTCGCTTCCTGTGAAGTAACAAGGTGGATGCCTGACGAAAGCGATGTCTAAACCAGTTACTTATCTCTCTCGTTGTTTATCCTGTCAGTGGACGTTGGTCCACCGTCTTTCATACCACTGATCGCTCATAACCAATGTAGATGTTTCTGCTCACTTCAGCTACGGCTTCACAACACAAACAATCCAATACCAAAATAAAACAATAGAACTGTAACAAAAGAGCCTTCCAGCCCATTCGTAGTAGTAGTAGTAGCAAAAACTATTAGTTTCCCCAGTTGTACAAATACAGAAGGGACATCCTGCAAACGGAGATATTACAAATGTTTATTTGAGACAGCATTTATACGAGCAATCACTAATAATATAGAATTCCAAATTCACAACTTGCGTGGATGTACTTACCACGAGGTCGCTGCTTGCCCAGGTTTGTCCGTCTATAGACCTATTTTTTTGCCAGCCGCTGTGGCCGAGCGGTTCTAGCCGCTTCAGTCGGGAACCGTGCGACCGCTACGGTCGCAGGTTCGAATCCTGCCTCGGGCATGGATGTGTGTGATGTCCTTAGGTTAGTTAGGTTTAAGTAGTTCTAAGTCTAGGGGACTGATGAACTCAGATGTTAAGTCCCATAGTGCTTAGAGCCATTTGAACCAACCTATTTTTTTGTTAGAGTCTTTTTTATTTTACAAATAACGAACCAAAAGTTTGTGGAATATTCGTTTATTTGGCTTCCAGGCATACACAATAGAACACGAGAGATGCACTCAGCTCTCTCGCTGCATCAGTGTTTCCACGTTTACATTAGGCAAAAACAATGCAGCAGCATCTAAAAAGAAAGTATTAGCATCTTTATCTGTCAAAGCGTCTGCTTGCTTCAGCCGTCCACATCGCGCCAAAACTCCCCACAGCTGCTTCTTTTAATCGGTGACCTTGACGCCATCTCCGTTGCGTCAGAGGTGTCCTAGGTCAAAATTACGATGTGTCTTATGTATCAAATTAAGTTGCATGTAATTTTAAGTTAAGCTGATCGCATGTTTTATGGATAATTCAGTGCATCTAAATGACATTTGAAATGCCTCACAAACTGCCGGTTCTGTTCGCATCGAAATCGTGTTTATGTTACCTTGATAGAAGTGGACTGAAAAGTGGCTGAAAAGTCTAAAATCGGGTATAGACAAAAGTCACCAGAAAAACGCCAAAGCAAATATCTGACAGAATTTCTTTTTGTCAGTATATCAAATGATTTAAATTAATCAAAGAATAATAATTTGAAAAGTATTGCGAGAGCTATAACTATATCCTCATCAATGCTTTAATTAATTAAAAGTATTTTAAAAAGCTTGTTATCAGAATTTTTACCTCGTACTTCGGCTGAAACATCTCAGTTGCTTCAAAACGTTTTTCTTAATAAAAATTAATATGAGTGGTGCACTGATACCAGGATGAGCTGTGTTAGTTCAAGAAAGCTATCTGCCACGAAACGTACCCTGCTTCCGCGAATAAGAGATGTCTCTGACTTCTAATACTTGTTAGTAAAATTGAGAATAATTTCTTATAGACAAACCACATACGATAACTTGACTCATAGCAAGAAAGCTGATAAAAAGTAAATACAGATAAAATGATCGATATGGAAACAGGTAGTTAATTGGTAGCAAATTTCTGTAGTGGTGTTATATTACATGAGAACAAACTTTAACTACGCGAAATTAGAAGCTATGATTTACAAAGGTATTTTCGTCTACAGGCCGCGAGTTTTCAATTAATCTTAGACTGACTAAAAGAGCGGATAACACGTAAGCAGTACACGGTAACACGTACGTAGTGGGCTGTTGTGTATTCCTAGATTTACCAGTTAACGCTGGTTCTTCAAATTTTGTAATTTCTTTCTCGGGATAGCATGAGTCTATCTTCGAGCGTCCACTTATTCAGTTTATTCAGTTTGTTCAGCATCTCCGTGACGCTCTCCCATGGGCCAAACACACCTGTGGCCATTCGTGCTGCCTTTCTTTGCTTACATTCATTGTTCCCTATTTATTCTATTTGTTATGGGTACCACACACTTGAGCAAATATTCCAGGAATGGTCTCACAAGTGTTTTGCAAGCAATCTCCATTTTAGACTAGCTGTATGTCCCTAGCGTTCTACCAACGAACCGATATCTTCTATCTGCTTTACCTGTGATTGTTTTATGGACTCGTTTCATTTCACATCCCATCATCATCATCATCGTTATCATCATTTATTGCATTAACGGAATTTAAGGCCTACAGCAGAAGAACAAAAGAAATAACAGCACTACAACTAAAAAGAAACACACTGTCAAAAATACAAAAGTACGCATTACAAAACGCGTAATAAAAAAGGAAGTTAGTCACAATAGGGGGAGATATCTACTGTAGATGGTAGTCCATCGTTGCCGGTCTCCAGCTTCATCTGCCACCGCTCTCGGTTCCAGTTGTTTACGGATTTTTAACACTCGATCCATTCATCGCGTCCTTGGACGTCCCCTGAGCGTTTTCCAGCAGGCTGAGAAAGAAGGTCTCGATTTGGGAGGGATCTATCGGCTCGAAGATTGTGGACACTGTAGCCTCTTTTGCTCCAATATTTGACCAATGCGTGGCTTTCATAAATGCTGGTGCAGGTATTCTTGCGTTGTTCGTTCCCATTTACCCTCTATGTTATTGTAGACGGATCCATAGGTCTTTCGAAGTACCTTCTTCTCAGAGGCACAGGTTGCTTCTTCTGTTGTAGATGATGTCGGTGATGTTTCAAAGGCATATAAAAGTACCGTCTGTGTTAGTGTCATGTACAGCTGGATTTTGTTCTTCTGAGATATCAGTCGTGATTCGAATAAACTTTTCGGACAACAGAACCAACGGTTAGCATTTATTATTCGTTGAGCATTTCTTTCGCCACTTCATTTTTATTAGTATGGCTCCCAGGTACTTGAATTACCAACTCGTTCTAAGCAATGCTTGTTAATAACAATGCCAGAGAGGACAGATGGATGATGTGATAAAACGAGATACTTGGTTTTATCATCATTCACCAGCAGCCCAATTTTCTTCGAATTATGGAGAATTCAGGCTCTGTCAGTGGACATTTGTTCCAGCGTGTCACCAAGAATCAGAACATCGTCAGTAAATGTCAGAATTGTGTCTGCTCCCACATCTCCATTTCTTTGATTCGATCAGTGTCACGGTTTACTGCTCCCAAGGCCAGATTGAATAGTAATGGCGCCATTGTATCTCCTTGCCTCGGTCCATTTCGAATATTGAATGGTGACTATAGCTGATTGCCGAACGGTACTTTACAAGTTGATTGAGAGCAGCAAGCTGCAATTAGGTGGATGTATATACACTGAAGGAAAAAAATCCCAACACAAGCAGGAACTATGCGAGATAAACAAAAGTGTGTAGGGTGTTTCTATAGAGAATCTGAAAGATGACGTCTATTCAAACTTTGAACCAGTCGCATAAGAGAGGCGCTAGTAGCGCCGTGATGAGGATGTAAGTCAGGTTTTCTTTAAATATGCGCTGTAACAGTAGTAAGCTTAAGTTAATTTTGAAATTGGACGTAGTGAGTTGATGTTTTTTTTCCTTTATTGCATTACGCTGTCAGCAGCGTAATATGCTGCTCTACAGCCTACAGAAAAGTTAAAAAACATAATGAGAATATAAACAAACAAGAAAAAGGCTATAAAACGGTGACATTATAAAAAAATGCGAAATGGCGGAAAGTTGTGGAATTTAAAATATAAAAACACTGCAGCGACGATGCGGATGAAAACACACAATAAGTAGACAGGCACAATTTAAAAAAAACAAGGCGACAGTCTGGTTTCTGTTTGCACAAGATAAAAAACACATGAGCGACAGTATGGTGGCTGTTCACAACACTGACAGGGGACGCACAACACTGAACACTCACTTAAAACAGCACTATACAGGTGACACAGTGGCAGATAGGAGGGAGGGGGGGAGGACCTGGACCAATGAGGGGAAAGAGGGGGGAGAAGAGGAAAAAAAGGGAGAGCCAATGGAGGGAGAGGACATAGAAAAGGAGGGGGGCCAGGGCGAATGCGAGAAGGAGTGGGAAAGGCAGTGGAGGGGAGAGCAAAAAGGACTAAGCTGATAGAAGGGAGGCAGAGAGAAGGTAGATGGGGAAACAATAGGATAGAAGTGGGGATGGCAGGAGTCTGGGAAAAGGACAGAGGAAAGGATGGGGAGGTGAGGGTCAGAGTTGGTAGTAGGGATAAATGGAGGGAAAGAGGACATCATCCGGGAGGGGGAGTGGACAGAAGCCACCTAGGGAAAGGAGATAAAGGGTGTAGAGGTGAAGGGTGGGGGGGGGGGACATAACAAGGTGCAGCAGAGGGTGGGTGATGGAGAGGAGAGGAGTAGAGAGGAGAGGAGCAACCAGAGAATGAGGGGGGGATCAAGGCAGCAGAAGGTGTAGAGGATGTGGATATGTTTGAAGAAAAGGAGCAGACGGGGGAAAGGAATCAGGTCGTAGAGGATCTGCATGGGGGATGGAAGGCGTATATGGAAGGTGAGGCAGAGTGCATGGCGCTCAAGGATCTGGAGGGACTTACAGAATTTGGGGGGGGGGGGAGGGGGCATATATCCAGGCAGGACTGGCATAACAGAGGATGGGACAGATCAAGGATTTGCAGGTGTGGAGGATGGTGGAGGGGTTCAACCCCAACCCTAGAGAGGAGTTTGAAGAGTCTGAGGCGGTTGTGGGCTTTCGATTGGATAGAGTGGAGATGAGGGATCCAGGTGAGGTGACGGTCAATTGTGAGGCCAAGGTAGGTGAGGGTGGATGAGTTGATGTTAGCCAAGAATGCCTTTAAAACAACGAAGAGCAGAGTTGTACGAGAGCATGTAATAGGGCTAGGAGTAGCTGGATGTTCCCTCCGCGATATTGCACAAAGACTTGGCAGGAATGTAGCCACTGTATATGACTGCTAGCAGCGGTGGTAATGGCGAGACTGCACGGTCGCAAGAAGACCAGGCTTCAGACGGCCACGTAGCGCTGCAGAGAGGGAAGTCCACCGTGTATGGCGCATCGCTATGGCGCATCGTACTGCGTCTGCAGCAGCAATTCGAGCAGTAGATGGCATCACAGTGATACAACGAACTGTTACAAAACAGTTACTTCAAGAACAGCTGCCCCGTGCATTTCACTGACTCCAAACCACCATAATTTGCGACTGTAGTGGTGTCAAGCGAGAGCTCATTGGATGGCGGAATAGAGGTCTGTTGTGTTTTATGATGAAAGCCGGTTCTCTCTAGGTGCCAGTGATGGTCGTGTGTTGGTTAGAATGAGACCTGGTCAGCTCCTGCAAGCAACCTGTCTGTGTGCTACACACACTGGATCTACATCTGGAGTTATTGTCTCATGTGCGATTTCGTATGACCACTGGAGCACTCTAGTGGTTATCCCACGCACCTTGATTGCAAGTTTGCACGGCAGTCTGGTGACTGCACCTGTCCTGTTGCTAACCATGAGCAGCATTCCATGCGGTGTTTTCCAACACATATCGCTGTCGTATCCCAAGATGCTCTGCAGACTGTCGACATGTTGCTCTGGCGTATTAGATCACCAGACCTGTCTCCGGAGAATCGAGCAGGTATGGGACAATTCCATCGTCATCAACGAACAGCATTTACCGTCCCTGTACTGATCGACCAAGTGTAACAAACATGGAATCCCCTCCCAAAAAACTGACATCTGCCACTTGTACGACACAATGCATGCGCGTGTGCGTGCTTGCCTTACATTGTGTACGAAGTGTGGCTAGAAAAAAACCGGACTAGTACTGGTGAAACAATAAAACGAATGCAATGAGGCTGAAAGTCACGTGGACTGTCACGTGACTCTCGCTCCGCCTACTGCTCGAGTTTCATCTGCCTCCTGCACTCAGTCTGCCCGTGACGTCTGTTTTAAGTAGTTGACGTTTTGTCTGTGCGTCGGAAAATGTTGAGTGTACAGAAAGAACAGCGTGTTAACATCAAATTTTGTTTCAAACTAGGAAAATCTGCAAGTGAAACGTTTGTAATGTTACAACAAGTGTACGGCGATGATTGTTTATCGCGAACACAAGTGTTTGAGTGGTTTAAACGATTTAAAGATGGCCGCGAAGACACCAGTGATGACACTCGCACTGGCAGACCATTGTCAGCAAAAACTGATGCAAACATTGAAAAAATCGGTAAACTTGTTCGACACTTTCCTTGTCAACTACTGTTAACTCAGACACTGCTCTGATTGTCAAACGGCGATCTTGTCGAACAAGTTTACCGATTTTTTCAATGTTTGCATCAGTTTTTGCTGACAATGGTCTGCCAGTGCGAGTGTCATCACTGGTGTCTTCGCGGCCATCTTTAAATCGTTTAAACCACTCAAACACTTGTGTTCGCGATAAACAATCATCGCCGTACACTTTTTGTAACATTACAAACGTTTCACTTGCCGATTTTCCTAGTTTGAAACAAAATTTGATGTTAACACGCTGTTCTTTCTGTACACTCAACATTTTCCGACGCACAGACAAAACGTCAACTACTTAAAACAGACGCCACGGGCAGACTGAGTGCAGGAGGCAGATGAAACTCGAGCAGTAGGCGGAGCGAGAGTCACGTGACAGGCCACGCGACTTTCAGCCTTATTGCATTTGTTTTATTGTTTCACCAGTACTAGTCCGGTTTTTTTCTAGCCACACCTCGTATTAAAGTACCAGCATTTCACACTTGCATTGGCTTATCTCGTGCTTACGTTAACCTATAATCTTGCAATATCTGCAATATTAATCACTTACATATTTTACCTAGACAAAAGTATTCCCGAAATTCATTACTCTACATTAATTATTTCTTGGTGTTGGGATTTTTTCCTGTCAGTGTATATCACAACATGTAACGTAGACATTTCAGTTTGCTTTAAAAGTACTAACGGCATCGCTTATAAGAGAATAAATCTTTCACTCTGCAGCCAAGCTGCGCTGTCCTGAAACCTGCGGACTTAGCCGTGCTGCGGCTCTCACTGGTGCCTTTGCTAGGTTTGTCATCGTTTAGTTGGTATAGTTACGGTTGTCGTCTTCTTCCTCTGTTCATTGGCGCCACTCCGTTTACAAGCATTGTCTGTCCGCTAGTGGCAGCAACGGCGGTTATCGGTATCTAGTAGCGGTGGTACTGTCTTTGGGGCGACGTCGTGGTGTTTCCGTGTCGTGTGAGTCGGCAGTTCGGTTGGGGACGGACGAGCAGCCAGGTCCGCGCAGCGGGAGAACACGCCGGGACCACTTGCTGCGCGCATGCACTGCCGGATGGAAGGACTGTAGTCGCGAGGGGTACAACCTCGTTGTCAACTGGACCCAGGAAGCTTAAGTTGAGTGGGCCTTAATTCAAGTAGTGAAACCTCCACCATTGTGAGACCTCGCCATTTGATTGCGTGTTGCTGCTCGCAGTGTCGCCGAGACGAAGAACAGCGAGTCGAGCGTTTGGGGAAGGCGAACCTAATTAGCCTTCCTCCACTTCTTATTATTAATTGTTGCATTCTATATGTTATTATTTGTGAAGTTCAACTAGTGGTATTTTTCCTGCCTAGTGGCCGCTAATGCCCCAGTTACCTGCCCTGCAGTCATGGACTGTGCGGCTAATCCCGGCGGAGATCCAAGTCCTTCCTCGGGCATGGGTGTGTGTGTTTGTCCTTAGGATAATTTAGGTTAAGTAGTGTGTAAGCTTAGGGACTGACGACCTTAGCAGTTAAGTCCCATAAGATTTCACACTCATTCGAACATTTTATCTGCCCTGGAGCTTAGTGTATGTTACGCAGTGTACTGTTCCTCGCCTTGCCGCTGCTGTCCGGTAAGGTGTGTAGTTCGACAGCTTCTTTGACTTGTTGGCCGGGTGGTGCATTTTTCTTTTTTTTTTTCCTACTCTGGTAATAGTGGTTCCTTGCTGCTTCCGAATGCTCTAAACACTGGAGTCTGAAGACGTAGTGCTGACCGCCGGTTCCGGCTTGGCTGTATTATTCCATCGTTGCATTGGTCATCGGACGTTAGGTAGATTCGGCAAATGATTATTCGTCATGCGTTTAAACTGCCATTAGTCTGAGTTACCATCTTGTGAACTGAATGCAACTCTTGGCTGCCTGCCTCATTGCTTCCAAAGTTTTGAGGGACTTTCCCAGGTCGATCCTTGGAGCAACATCTACGACCCCCCCCCCCCCCTTTCTCCTTGGTTTGGTCAGATTTGATAACTGCATTTTTTTAAATTTTATAACTGTAATTTCAAGTCTGAAGATGTTTAACTGGTTCTTAAAAGATTGCTATTCAGGCCTTGAGCGGTAAAACAGTTTTTAAATTATTACTATTGGGGCCTTCAGCCGAGAAATTGTTTGAGTTTGTTGTCATTAAGGCCTTCAGCCGTGTGTGTTACTTGTCTTAAAATTTAAATTAGAAAATTGTATTCTAGCAGTGAGATTTTGATGAGTGTTGTTTTAAAAAATTTTAATAACTGTAATTGCAGGTTGAAGAAGTTAACTGGTTTTTAAAAGATTGCTATTCAGGTCTTCAGTCGTGAAACAGTTTTTAAATTATTGCTATTGGGGCCTTCAGCCGAGAAATTGTTTGAGTTTGTTGTCATTAAGGCCTTCAGCCGTGTGTGTTACTTGCCTTAAAATTTTAATTAGACAGTTGTATTCTAGCAGTAAGATTTTGATGACTGCTCTTATAAAAATATTTTAATAACTGTAATTGCAGGTTGAAGTAGTTTTAACTGGTTCTTAAGATTGCTATTCAGGACTTCAGCGTGAAACAGTTTTTAAATTATCACTATTGGGTGCCTTCAGCTGAGAAATAGTTTCGAATTTGTTGTCGTTAAGGCCTTCAGCTGTGGAACACTTCTTAATTTATTGTCACCTTTTATATGTTGTTGTTTCCAAACAAAGTGTACGTGAGTGAAAAATAAATAACCAACAGTAATTGATTACGGCCTTGTCCACAATCATAGCCCAATCCTGCCTTCCTTGGTACCAGGTCTCACGGACAGCTTATAGCTGTGTGCCAGATTGGTACTAGACCCTGAAAGTTCGCCTTTGCCTCCCGCTTCGTCATACATTTTGAATCTGTTAGAAAGTAACATCTTTTAGATAACTGTAAACAACCGCTGTTGTTCCTTCACTCACCATGAGATTTCACAGCGAACAGTAGCAAGTGACGAATACGCATGTAAAAGTAAATAAAGTATAAAGAAGCGATGTAAGGACGGGCCTCCACGGTGCTGCCCGATGCATCTGCTAAATCCGGAGCGTAGCGGCGGGAAGAGGCCGGGCAGGGATTTGCGTCCGAATGAATAAGTAAGGCGCGGCGTGTTTATCTTCGCAGATGGCCCTCGCTTCCTTCCGCAGAGCAGAGCGCCGCCCGCAACGGCCGTGATCAATAGGCCGCGCGTCGCGGGCACAGCGCGCCAGACTCTGCTGGGAGAGTCGCCTTTGTACGCTCTTCCGCCACTAATTCCGACAGAGTGCGCCAAGCGCCTCAGTCCGCCCCAACAGCACTGCCTTCCAACTCGTGGACTGCCGGGATTTTTTTTTTTAACGGAGACAGTGACCAAATGCTGATATCGCAGTTGGCGTCAAATCACTAGAAAATAGGCACAAAAATACACTGACAGAAAAAACAAAATCGCAAAACCAAAAAACAATTAATGTAGAGTAATGAATGGATGACGCTGGAGTTGTCATCCAGTGATGTCCAATATGTATTCGACTGGAGAGACATCTGGTGATCGAGGCGGCCAAGGTAACATGTCGACATGTTGCGTTACAATAGTGGTATGTGGGCGACCATTATCCTGTTGGAAAATACCTCCTGGAATGCTGTTCATCAATGGCAGCACAAGAGGTCGAATCATCAGATTAACATACAATTTTGCATTCAGGGTGCGTGGGACAACCACGCGACTCTCTTCGTGTCTTATGAAAGCGCATCCCAGAGCATAACCCCAGGTGTAAGTCCAGTGTGTCTAGCACACAGACAGGTTGGGTGCAGGTCCTCTATTGGCCTTCATCTAACCAACACAGGGTGTTTCTACATCTACATCCACAGCCATACTCCGCAAGCCACCTGACGGTGTGTGACGGAGGGTACCTTGAGTACCTCTATCAGTTCTCCCTTCTATTCCAGTCTCCTATTGTTCGTGGAAAGAAGGATTGTCGGTATGCTTCTGTGTGGGCTCTAATCTCTCTGATTTTATCCTGATTGTCTCTTCGCGAGATATACGTAGGAGGGAGCAATATACTGCTTGATTCCTCGGTGAAGGTATGTTCTCGAAACTTTAACAAAAGCCCGTACCGAGCTACTGAGCGTCTCTCCTGCAGAGTCTTCCACTGGAGTTTATCTATCATCTCAGTAACGCTTTCGCGATTACTAAATGATCCTGTAACGAAGCGCGCTGCTCTCCGTTGGATCTTCTCTATCTCTTCTATCAACCCTATCTGGTACGGATCCCACACTGCTGAGCAGTATTCAAGCAGTGG
Source organism: Schistocerca nitens (assembly GCF_023898315.1). Lineage (NCBI taxonomy): Eukaryota > Metazoa > Arthropoda > Insecta > Orthoptera > Acrididae > Schistocerca > Schistocerca nitens. The sequence continues at coordinate 391,495,730 of NC_064617.1, forward strand.
GCGATCAAGCGTACTGTAACCTACTTCCTTTGTTTTCGGATTGCATTTCCTTAGGGTTCTTCCAATGAATCTCAGTCTGGCATCTGCTTTACCGACGATCAACTTTATATGATCATTCCATTTTAAATCACTCCTAATGCGTACTCCCAGATAATTTATGGAATTAACTGCTTCCAGTTGCTGACCTGCTATTTTGTAGCTAAATGATAAGGGATCTATCTTTCTATGTATTCGCAGCACATTACACTTGTCTACATTGAGATTCAATTGCCATTCCCTGCACCATGCGTCAATTCGCTGCAGATCCTCCTGCATTTCAGTACAATTTTCCGTTGTTACAGCCTCTCGATACACCACAGCATCATCTGCAAAAAGCCTCAGTGAGCTTCCGATGTCATCCACAAGGTCATTTGACACCACTGAAGTCGCAGATGGCGTTGTCTTAGGAACAGTGGAACGCAAGCTACAGGGCGTCTGGTTCGGAGCTGTCCTTGAAAAATTCACCTCTGTGCCAACTGCTACTGCAGATGCAGTACGATGCACCAGAGCTATACACTTAACACGATGGTCTTTCTCTTGGTAGTGTCAACATCCAGCTTCTCGTAGCCGTATTACAGGACCTCGTTCAAATTCCGTGAGGTTTTGATAATGGCATTCTTGACCAACATCAACTTACCACGTCCAGTCTCAAAGTACTTAAATCAAATCTGATTTGCGTCACTTCTATGCGAATAGCCTGAAATCTGGATAGACATAATCTTTTAGATGTAGAAACACGTCTACCAACTTCCGTTTATGTCGCACAACTCCTTCTTGGTACTGCGATTTTTTTTCTGTCATTGTAAATCAAAACAGACAATTCGCACTTTAGAATGTGTGCCGGAGCGAGCTGGGTTGTGTTGGGAGAGATAAGGTGCTAGAGCACAATAATAACAAATATTCAATTTAATCAAACAGAATTTATTAATTAACACTGCTGCACAATTTATAACTGAACAATGCTAGTGGACATCGGCCAAGTATGAATTTAAGAAAAGAGTTAAGATCAGAATCCAAAGACACTTCACTGAACGGAAACAAGAATACAGTATGTAAAAGAAAAAAAAAATCAGTTCCATTGAGATTGCAGGGACTCAGTTTACAAATCAGAACACCATAACACAGTATCAACAATGTATCTTGACTTTTCTGTTTCACAGGAGGGCAAGCGTTTACACGAGACACGCACAAAGTAAATCTGTCTATCTAGGCCTCAGCGTACTTTTATTGTTGTTTCAAGAACTGACTCCACATGTAAACCGCATTTTTATGAAACAAGTGAGGCCTTTCGCACTCAAAAGAATCAATTTTTCCCAGAGGATGGAATAATCCTGCACCGACTTTCTCTTGCGCCTCTACGATGGCGGTGAGAATCGTGAAATCATACAGTTCTCGTATAGCTAGGTGGGAAAAACGTTTCGCACTTATTAAATAGGCACAAAAAGGCTTCATGAGGAGGCATAAAGAGCGTCAGTGAAACCATCCATTCCCTCACGGAATGATTCCACATCGCCACAAGCAGGCGCTAGTGATGCAGTGTAGCGCGACTCAGCTAAAGGTTGCCTACCCATAGGCACCTAGGAGTCAGTCAATGGTTGTCTCTGTACAGGCACATTTGTAAAGTGCTCAACAAAGATACGCATGTAGCATCAGAGGTTGTTACTGAACTGGAGGTCTTAGAAGGACCCTTTGTCGTTTTGGTTACACATGTGTTAATGTTGCAATTTCCTGTACCCACGCCACAAGAGAATGTGAAACAGAAGGGCTAAAAATTTCGTAGAATAGTTCCACCCTGTATACCAGAGGAAAAATTGTAGTGATGTTACATTTCAAAGCGATCAGGTCATGTTCAGAGAGGCCGTAGCACTACGATGACCTTAGGGAAAGTCTGAATCGCCTGAGGGGTGTCAGCAGTCTCAAAGTTTGTCGAGAACGTCGATCTGTTATTAATCGCACTGTCACCATCATTTCTGACTGCGAAATGCCCGTTAAACGAACGCCCTAAGGGAAGAAGTGGTTTCATTCGCGATATTTATGCCATCTCCTGAGGCCTTTTCGTGTCAGCTCTGAGCGGTGGCGTGACTGAAATGTTTTTCTCATCCACCCGTAAGAAAAAAAGCGGTAGTTCTGAAATCCATCGCAGAGGCGCCAAGAGTAGATATGAGATGTGGGTAAGGGGGGGGGACTACATTCCCATCGTGTGACTCGTCTATAGTGGCGCTGCCAATGTGTTATCATTAACCCACCTTAAGCATTACGTGAACTTCAGAATTCTGGTCTTTTTTCGCATGTGTCGGCACCTTGATCTTCGGTGCGTCGTCGAATCCCAGGTTGACGTCACAGGGCGGCGGAACGCTTTTGGACCGTTACAGAGGAAGGTTGTACGCACCTTTGGCCCAAATATCAAACTTCTGCTTCGCAATGAGGTAAAACGACGGGCTTCCAAAAAAATGAGCCTTCAATTCTTTTGCGCAGTCTATAATCAGACACGTGTATTACGAATGTTGTTTTTCACTAGCTGCGTGATGAATTTCCATGACCTAAGTACAATTCCTTGGAGTCATCATCGACTGCTCCAAAATAAACTTTCTACTGGAATTAAGCCTCAGAGCGTGTACTTACCTATAGTGTGCTATATCTATTAGTAAAGAAAAGTATTTGCTTAGACTGTTTCCCTTCCTACTAAGTGCTGCTCATGTTGTGGCGTAACAAGACAGCCACGCCACTCGGAAGTAGCCGAAAGGCACGCGTTAACTCACGCAGGCTAGTAGATAGGTCTGAAACAGGATACGTAATGAATGCTATAAAGAAAAGTACGTAGCTCCTGGAATACTTAACTTTAATCCATCCTTGTGGTACATCGCTCTTGACGATACGAGTGAGACTCTTTAGATACAAGCTATGTAATGCTAATGGCGCCTTGCTATGTCGTAGCCATTGACTTAGCTGAAGGCTATTCTAACTATCGGCTCTGCAAATGAGCGAGGCTTCGTCAGTGTGCATCGCTAGCTACGTCGTCCGTACAACTGGGCGAGTGCTAGTCCGTCTCTCGAGACCTGCCGTGTGGTGGCGCTCGGTCTGCGATCACTGACAGTGGCGACACGCGGGTCCGACATGTACTAATGGACCGCGGCCGATTTAAAGCTACCACCTAGCAAGTGTGGTGTCTGGCGGTGACACCACAGCTCAAAACGATTCTCCGTGTTTAAAGTAGCGAGTTAATTACTGCACCTAAGGAGAATTTTTCTGCCACCGATACACTGTTACACAGCGTCATAAAAGGAGTGCAGAGTAATCTGTGGCGCCTAGAATCTATATGAGTTTACCGGTAGGTTACAAATCAATCTAATATTTTGTGTCTACGTTTAGCAGCGGGTCAACAGACTAAAAAAATACCAAGTACAAGTTTCTATCGACGCCTGCTTTCCAGACTGTCTGAAGAAGAGGGTTACCATTTAATGATTTTTTGTTATTTAGTGTTCAGTCTGAATATAAAGACGCTTAAGTTTTAAGAAGAATACGGCTGTCGTCAGTAATAGTTTTCAGTAAAATTGGACAAAGTATTCAGTCTCAACACTTATTTTCTTTTCACAAAAGAATGCTTTCATTTGCGATTCAGCGTTACAGAGGGCCATTCACCAAATGTCTAAAACCAATCTTTTCATAGTAAATTTTGAATGAATATAAGCACAATAAAAACTCCGTATGCTGACGAGCAGCGTTAATCTATTGGGATACTAAACGAAAAGTGTGACGGTGCCCGCAGACCTCCAGTGGTTCAGTGGTGACACTCCTCCAGGTAGGCGAGCTGCGGCTTCACCGGGACGAACTTGAGACGCAGTTCCTTCAGCACCGCCTCCTGGATGAAGTTCACGTCCTCTGGGGGGCAGCAGTAGTCGTCTTCACTGGACCTGCGAACAGAGATGTGCGAATGGATGTCAGCAGGGCTTACGTCCAAGCGAACACAAGTATTTAAATGCTAAGTGCATGTAAAATAGTGCAAAATATGCTTCAGTTAACATGTGTTCTACGAATTAGCAACGTCCATAGCCATCAGAAGCTGTTCAGCCCTGCGGCAGAGCAGGCATGGTACTTCGCCAATCCCGTCGTGATCTTTCCTCTTTGGCTCATGGAATGAAGCCTTGCACGACCTGTTGCCTTCGTTGCTGGTGAATCTTCCGAGTTGTTTGGTCGACTGTCTGCAAGACTCAGGGAAACCAGGAGCACCTCTGCAGGTTAACGCAGCTCTGGACCTAACATCAGTAACAATACAGTTTTATGTACCACGACCATAAACACAGAAGATTCACCAGTAACTTTCCTCTCTAGTTCCACGTATTTATTGCCAGTACTTAGTACCCAAATAAAGTGTAACGAGAATATGTGCAGTTGTTTCTATTGCCTACTGAGGAAGGTGTACTAGCCAACATTACATAAATGTTCACTTTTGTAGACTAATTATTATAGCTATTACAACTCGTATGTTTTTAGGTAGGGTTTCCAAGTACATGCGGCAGGACTAAGCCATGAACGCTTACCTCCCCTTTATTTTCACGCGTTGAAGTCTGGACGCGTGGATATAAAACACAGGTGTGTTCCACTTAGTGGGCAGTTACGACCATTCAGAAAACATTAGGTAGTAAATTACGTGACGTGTTTGCGAGAAGATTGCTCGACACAGAGATGTGGGTACGTATTAAGGTACCACACACAAAAATATCTGAACTTATACCCGTTTCACTCCTGTATGCATTAATCACTAATGCTAAGAAAGTATCATCATTTTTGTAAAAATTTCGTTTTACAGCGCCAGTAGAGAATTACGAAGGCCGCTTTGAGTCAAGCGTTACCTCGACAGTGAGGTCTGAGAACTATAACACTGGCATAAAAAAAGAGGAAAAAGGAGTATGATTTACACCTCCTTAAGAGGACCATCCCAAGCATTCGCCTACAGTTCTTTTGGGAAATCACATTGAGCATACGAGGATTTGACCACAGATCCAGTCTATATTAGTACAATGTCTCAAATACAGCACACCCACGCACGTTAGGATGATCACGGATCCATAAGATTTGTCGTTCCACAAAAGGTGCTAGACATACTGAAATCCCCGTTAAAGCATGAAGATAAATTCACTTGAGTCTGTGATGTTACACCAGGCACGTTTAACAGACATGAAATTTTATATCACATATTATATAGATGATAATCCAGAAAAGAAAGCTTTTTTTAGTCTATAATTGTAGGTTTGTATTTTTTCAATCTATTTTCTATGATAAATCGTGCAGTCTGTACTGCCCATCGTTTCTATGAATGAGAAAACTGACTCTGCTACCTGCCCTAGCCACTGTATTCTATCCATAGATACCTGCTCGGAGAAGAAAAATGCTATCCTCGCCCACTTACTCGCATCTGCCTCCGCAAGTCATTTTTTCCAAATCTGCATCTATGTATACTGAGATATTGTAAACCACTTCTACCCGTTTGATTCGCTGGAAGTCTGACGCTAAACTTGCATCTGGCCTGAATTTTCGTCTACTTAAATCTGAGTCCTAATTTTCAATCCATACATTTGAAATGTAGAGATTGATAAGGAACAGATTTTAATACAGTATAGTCTGTCATATTCTTGATGCATTCCTTAGCTTGCAACTTCCTGTCGTAGTTAATGAAACGTATTTTGTGATCTTTTCGGCAGAATATTTCCTCACAATTGATAAGTCAAATGAAGTTTTGCAATGTTCTTTCGTTCCATTTTCCTTATAGTATGAAAGCACATATTTTGAATGTAATCATGCAGTTTGTTTATCGAAAGCATATAAATTTACCACAACCTCAAATTATTTTAAAGTGCAACATCCCCAATGTAATAAGCTTTGCACTGCCTACTCGTAAATATGTTGAAGAGAAACATTGATAAGCCGGCTGTCGTGACCGAGCGGTTCTAGGCGCTTCAGTCCGGAACCGCGCGACTGCTACGGTGGCAGGTTCAAATCCTGCCTCGGGCATGGATGTGTGTGATGTCCTTAGGTTGGTTAGGTTTACGTAGTTCTAGGTTCTAGGGGACTGATGACCTCAGATGTTAAGTCCAATAGTGCTCAGAGCCATTTGAACCATTTTTTGAAACATTGATACCATTGCTGATTTTATACCGAATATGAGACATGCGATACACGAAAAGGAGATAGGCCGTGAAGGGAATATTGCAAATGATGCAATGGTCTAGAATGGCCTTCGTGTGGATTTGTGGCAGCTTTCGTAATTACGTAAATGACCTCTACTAAGGCTGACGTAAGGCGGCTCGTAAGAGCGGAAGCAGGATGTAGGTATTGTTGTGGAGAAAACGAAGAAGATCGTCGTGGTTCCATCTTTAGATCTTGCAGACACCAACAACGATCTGTGCTCTCCAGTACGCTCTACATTGAAACCATGACAGCAGAATTCAATCCAAAATGAGTTACAATTATGGCTTAAACAGTAATTATGATTATGATCGGTCGCTTGTATTCGAAAAATAGAAGCAAATCAGTATTAATTGACGCTATCCTTTTAACCACAAAGAAATTGGTATTGCTGATTCCGATATCCGCATGGCACAGGCATTTATCCACAAAATCAAAGTTCTACGGATACCCGAATCGCCCCGAGCATTTTTGCTGCAGTCTGTCGTACCAGAGAGACACAAGCAACTCCGGCACCCATGTAGTGCTGTTCAAGGGCTCTGGCTCTACTAAGTAAGTTTGAAAAGGGGTGGGGGCTAGACATGGGGGGTATGGAGTATTTTTCACATTTTTGAAGACGAATGGCAACTTGTAAGTAGCCATAAAAAAGTTTCAATTCCGACCTTGTTAAAATCCGGCCTAATGTCGACTTTCAAATCATTTTCTTGAAAGAGAAACACCTGACTACACGATTTTTTTTCCTTTCGCCGAGAGTTTGGGGGAGATGCGATGCGTTACCCCTCTCTTTGCCATTGTTTATGGGCGCCCTTTGTGCCGTTGCATATCTGAGTAACGAGTATTCCACTAGACTCGATGTACCTCCACTTATTTTGGCGCGCTACAGTTTCCGCTGTACGGAAAATTTCCGACTTTTTGTTAACCCGCCGCGTTAGAGAGTCGTTTTAAACGGGCTACGGCTGATTACTAACTGAAGGGGCCGCGGTTCGATTCAGGCCTTGGCCGGAGATTATCTCCGTTCGGGGACTGTATGTTGTGTTGTCCTTACATTCGTACTGTCATAAGTGACATTCCACTGTTGAAATGACTGTATGGCCACATACAGAAAACCAATAAACAAATAAAAAATGGCCAGAACACAGCCACTGCCGTGTGGCGGGAGAGAGTATGTCGCTGTGCCTTGCCGCCGAGCGGTCTGGTGCAGTGGTTAGCACACTGGACTAGCAGTCGGGGAGACGACGATTCAGATTCCCGTCCGGCCATCCAGATTACAATTTCCTATAGTTTTTTTTTAACTCCCTCCATGGAAGTTCCGGGATGGTTTCTTTGAAAAGGGCGCAGCCGCTTACCTTCCCCCATTCTTTCGTAATCCCGAGCTTGTGCTGCGTCTCTGATGACCGAGCTGTCGATCGGACGTTCAGTTTTAATCTTAACAAGCATCTCTGCTCGCCATTTTCACGGTAGCTGTCTATAAATTACAGTAGTTCGAAACGCCTTTTATATATTGCCCATTAAGGTTTTTATTTATCATGTGTACCCAGACGCGTTACGCCTTAGTTACAAGCCATCTTCAGTGGGTGTCTGTGAAAATAGCAGTTAAAGTGCTGTTTGAAAACAGTAACAAAAAGAAAATTGTCAACTTCCAACCAGTTTGCCACGTGAGAAAAGCTGTTCGGCTCACAAATAATGAATTAGACGCTGATCTAACACCCACGAAAGATGGCTTGCAACTAAGACGAAACGCGTCTGGGTGCACAAGATTAAAAAAAAAACTTAATGTGCAACATGCAAAAGATGTTTTTATTTTGGACTACTGTAACTCTAATCTTCCGTCTGTGCCTTGCCACTGCAGGGGCCGGCCGCCGCGCCGTGCGGCAGAACTGCCGTGTCTCTCTATAGTGGCCTACGTGGCGTGGAGATTCATTGTGGAATTATTTTATTGTGAAAATGAATTCAGCTTTTGCAACCTCGGTTGTTGTCATCAATGCTAATGCAACCATGGTGACCGTTCATCAGTATGTAGAATAGGAAAAATTTGTTCAGGTAACAGAACACACTTGAAATGGCGTATTCGAGAGCACAGTTATACCAGCAACATTTTTTCCTTTATTGTCATTTGGTCATTATATTCTCTCAACTTGATGGGTTAGCAAAAAATAAATAAAAAATTTATTTGTAATGGGTACGTCAGAAATGAGTTTCACTATCTAAATTGCTCCCTTCTGAAATCTGTGTTGTACTTTTATTATTTACAGAATTCTCGCCTATTTCTGCAAATGACTGTCTCTGACTCTACTCAAGCCGAAGATTTAGCGCTGCCGAACGCTAGCGGAAACACTGTCGCTTTAGTTAACATTGCATTGTTTAGTTGTGCCGTTGTTCACAGAAAATTGCACCGTTTTCCTGTCGTGGCGGCGGTTCCAGCGTTGTCTTGCAATCTTTGTGGATGTGAACCTTTGCAGGACATTGCCGAAACAGAGTACCCGATCTTGGAACTGTAGCTTCATTGTGTTGCCCTTAACCAGCTACAGTAAGGGACAATCCCAACAGCCAGCACACTGCAAATATGGCTTCAGTATTACTGCCCGATACCAGTCCCCAATTTCTACGAGAACAGCCCCCTCGGCTCAACAATAGGTTTGAGTTTCACCCGCGAATGCGAGCTGAGACTTTATTCAGTTTTACACCGTAGAGATATTGTAGTAGCGTATGAAGAGCGCAGTACTGTAGGTATATTCACGTATACTTCTATGGACCCAAATGCACGAGAAATACAAGTACCAATTTCTAGGGTGAAGAGAGGGGAAAAGGTGAGATATCAAAGTTTAAAAGGCATTTGAACCTTCTGAAATTATACGGTTCTTAAAAAACGCAACCCAGCATGGCATAGAGCTATGAGATCTGCGGCCCATCTGCCATGGCTGCAAGATAACGTGCCAAACCATGGAAATGAGGACCATTTCGGTTCAGTCTTAGGCTGTTGAGAGTTGGTTGCAACTACGGTGTCGTCGACATCACGAGGGTCCAATGAAATGCTAGGAAGAAGCCGCGTCTCCCGTAGTTCCGAGGCACCACCGTCGCGCCTCTGCCCTGAAATAGCACCGCCAGAGGCCAGGTGGGCAGATCTGTCCACTTCCAGTAATATTCTGTCGGAGTAACGTCGTTGGGCTGCCAAGTCGCCTGAAGATCCCGCATCAACCGTTGGGAAATGAAGAGACTCTTCCGTCTCCGGCGAACTATGCCAACGCTATCAGATCTAAGTCAACAAGTGTCTACGAACTTGTGTTTTCAAGTGACTGTAGAGAAGTGACGGTACGGCCATTCTGCATTTGTATCAAATCGTGGCTCATTTAATATTCGCACAAACAAAGTTGACACTCGGTGCAGTGACTGATGGGAGCGACTGTAAATGGGAAATGGGTATACGAGACGCTCCCATCAGCCATTGCATCGAAGTCAACTTCGTTTGCGCGTATGTGGCTGTTTTCTGAACAGCAGGTATACGTGTGCACTTTCATAGCTACAGCCCAGTCGGGGGAGCAGATATAAGTTTGTTGCAATTAATAAAGAAATACTTGTGTGGAGTGTTCTAGGTCATTGTATTATTACTAGCCGCCTCAGTGTCGAAGAAGTCGGACACAATACTAACGACCAAATTGACGATTGTTTCAGAAAGTTTCCCAGACACAAATTCATACTAATGATATAAACAAATGTACTTTAGATATTCAAATGAAATATGCCTACCTTTACGGCATAATAGTAATAAACATTGAAAGAAACTGGATAACAACCAAACGTTTAAGATACACTACTGGCCATTAAAATTGCTATACCAAGAAGAAATGCAGATGATAAACGGGTAATCATTGGACAAATATATTATACTAGAACTGACATATCATTACCTTTTCACGCAATTTGGGTGCATAGATCCTGAGAAATCAGTACCCAGAACAACCACCTCTGGCCGTAATAACGGCCTTGATACTCCTGGGCATTGAGTCAAACAGAGCTTGGATGGCGTGTACAGGTACAGCTGCCCATGCAGCTTCTATACGGTACCACAGTTCATCAAGAGTGTTGTGACGAGCCAGTTGCTCGGCCACCATTGACCAGACGTTTTCAGTTGGTGAGAGATCTGGAGAATGTGGTGGCCAGGGCAGCAGTCGAACATTTTCTGTATCCAGAAAAGCCCGTACACGACCTGCAACATGCTGTCGTGCATTATCCTGCTGATATGTAGGGTTTCGAAGGGATCGAATGAAGGGTAGATCCACGGGTCGTAACACATCCGAAATGTAACGTCCATTGTTCAAAGTGCCGTCAATGCGAACAAGAGGTGACCGAGACGTGTAACAAATGGCACCCCATACCATCACGCCGGGCGATACGCCAGTATGGCGATGACGAATACACGCTTCCAATGTGCGTTCACCGCGATGTCGCCAAACCAGGATGCGACCATCATGATGCTGTAAACAGAACCTGGATTCATCCGAAAAAATGACGTTTTGCCATTCGTGCACCCAGATTCTTCGTTGAGTACACCATCGCAGGTGCTCTTGTCTATGATGCAGCGTCAATGGTAACCGCTGCCATGGTCTCAGAGGTGATAGTCCATGCTGCTGCAAACGCCGTCGAATTGTTCGTGCAGGTGCTTGTTGTCTTGCAAACGTCCCCATCTGTTGACTCATGGATCGAGACGTGGCTGCACGATCCGTTATAGCCATGCGGATAACATGCCTGTCATCTCGACTGCTAGTGATACGAGGCCGTTGGGATCCAGCACGGCGTTCTGTAATACCCTCCTGAACCCACCGATTCCATATTCTGCTAACAGTCATTGGCTCTCGACCAATGCGAGCAGCAATATCGCGATACGATAAACCGCAATCGCGATAGGTATCCAAGTCGGAAACGTGATGGTACGCATTTCTCCTGCTTACACGAGGCATCACAACAACGTTTCACCAGGCAACACCGGTCAAATGCTGTTTGTGTATGAGAAATCGGTTGGAAACTTTCCTCATGTCAGCACGTTGTAGGTGTCGCCACCGGCACCAACCTTGTGTGAAACCTTGTTTGAATGCTCTGAAAAGATAATCATTTGCATATCACAGCGTCTTCTTCCTGTCGGTTAAATTTCGCGTCTGTAGCACGTCATCTTCGTGGTGTAGCAATTTTAATGGCCAGTAGTGTACTTTCTGCTTTGTGTATTTGCTACCAAATTTATTTCTCGGGGTACGACGCGTTTCAAAGTCAGTTACTCAGCTCTCTCGACAATGGCACATTTGGAATCTTGTCCCCTCTTGGACAAATTTCTGCGGACCCCAACGCACACATGTTGCTCTTCTCCCGAAGATATGTATAGCTTAAGTCACACCCGCGGTCCTTTTGTCAGTAGTCGACAACGAGCATTCCTCGATACGTAGTAAACGCGGCTTACCTGCCGCGCGGCGAAGTGCTGGAGTGGATAGCCGCCTGCGTGCATAGACCGCGCGCGGTGCCTCCTGGGTAACGGAACGCACTGCGTGTGGCGCGCGTGCGGGGGGACAGCCGGGAGAGCCCGGCGCAGTCGCAGAAGCGGCAGAGGCGCTCGCCGCCACAAAGGCTGCAGCCAGCCCAGATTAAACAGCTGGCGGGCTCCGTTTGATGTCGCCTCGCCTCGCCATTATTTAAATTTCCCTGCCGGCTTGCTGAAGGACTTCCTTCTGTCCGCCCTGTTCTGACGCGTTTCTGCACGTTTAGGGAGCACCTTTTGCTGAACGATTTGTCAGCAAATTAATGACGTACTCTACAAAAAATGGTTCAAATGGCACTGAGCACTATGCGACTTAACTTCTAAGGTCAGCAGTCGCCTAGAACTTAGAACTAATTAAACCTAACTAACCTAAGGACATCACACACATCCATGCCCGAGGCAGGATTCGAACCTGCGACCGTAGCGGTCGCTCGGTTCCAGACTGCAGCGCCTAGAACCGCACGGCCACTCCGGCCGGCGACGTGCTCTACAAATCCCGTTCCTGCATTACCTATCTCTAGAAGATGAAGCATAACTCTCAACATTAGCCATATTCAGCATTGGTGCGATAAATTATGCTGGTGCATAAGTTAGCAGTGATTTTTTTTTTTATTTTTATTTCTATACATGTTGGTATTCCGGTTGCTATGGGTTTTTTATCGATTCTCACTTTGTTCCCTCTTGTTATCTGAGTTGTCATTTGGAGATTGTTAGTGGAGCTGTGCATGCTAGAAAATGGAGTGCCAAATAGAGGAATCGGAACATTTCCGACAAATTGTTCTGTTTGGGTTAAAAGAAAAGGGTTCAAATTGCTCTAAGCACGATGGGACTTAACATCTGAGGTCATCAGTCCCCTAGACTTAGAACTACGTAAACCCAACTAACCTAAGGACATCACACACATCGATGCCCGAGGCAGGATTCGAGCCTGCGACCGTAGCAGGGGCGTGGTTCCGAACTGAAGCGACTAGAGCCGCTCGTCCACAACGGCCGGCTGTTTGAGTTCCATAGAGGAACGACAGCAGTGGAGGCAGCCAGAAAACACTTGGGCCGTGTACGGGGATAATCGCATTCGACAGAGCACGGCAAAAAAGGAAAAAAAAATGCTTTCTCGTGCTAAGGTGGATCGTCTTGATATTAGTGACACTCTTCGTTCAGGAAGACCTTCGGGGTTTGACGAAGATCGCTTAAACGCATTGATCCACAATGATTCACGTCCGTGAACTCTATAACTGGCAAATGTGGTGAATGCATGCTCTAACACCCAAATCTCGAGATGTTGGACACTGGGATCGGTACGAAACGTTGTAAGTCGATAGAGTATCAACCAAAACTTCGATTTAGTTCGTACTATGTGCTGTGGTCCAGCACAACTGGCGTAAACGTTCAGAAAAAGCAACACCATAACTGTGGAGAACAGGAAAACCATAACTGTAAGTAACAAATACGTATAGCTTCCGTGGCGAAGCTGGTAGAGCGTCAGGTCGTCGTACCAACGCTCATGGCTCCATACCCCAATTATGACATTTTTTTACTTTATTATGTGTGAATGTGTTATATGGAATTATTAATAATTCCGAACGTATGATGCTATTATTTCTTTGTTCTACTGTTCCGATTGTTTACGTTTATTCTGTGAAACTACAAATGTACTATCTGTATCATCACGAGTGGTGTGTCTTCTGTCGCATATGTCCGACAGGACACCACACTTATCTATACAAATGCGCTCTAAAAGGTTTGCTGCTTTCAGCGAAGCGAAAGCAGAGTGCCAAAAGAACATTGCTACAAACTCGGAAAAGTCCGTTTACATGACAGGAAAATGTTCTCCCACAAAAGAGTGTAAGAAGGCTGTTCACGTTTTTATGTTGGTAACGCCACGTAGCGCTCTGTATGAAAATCATTGACTGCGCTGTGTACATCTGTCACTGGTTGAACTCATTATTGGAATATTCGCTTGTGTAGCGTTGGGCAGTTGGATGTGGACAACGCGTAGCGTTGGGCAATTGGACGCGAGCCGCCAGCAGTGGTGGATGTGGAGAGAGAGAAAGAGAGAGAGAGAGAGAGAGAGATACCAGAGTTTTGAAAGCGGACGACCTGGACGTGTGTCCGCCAGAAAAAGGAAATTTGTAAAGATGGATGTCATGAATTGATAAGATATATATATGATGACTTTTGAACATTATTAAGGTAAATACATTGTTTGTTCTCTATCAAAATCTTTCATTTGCTAACTATGCCAATCCGTAGTTAGTGCGTTCAGTAGTTAGAATCTTTTATTTAGCTGGCAGTATCGGCGCTCGCTGTATTGCACTAGTTCGAGTAAAGAAGATTTTTGTGAGGTAAGTTATTCACGAAAGGTATATAGGTTATTGTTATTCAGCGCCATTCTTTTATTGGGATTATTGAAAGTCAGATTGCGTTGCGCTAAAAATATTGTGTGTCAGCTTAGTGATGCTCAGAATAAGTAAAGAGAGAAATGTCTGAGTACGTTCAGTTTTGTTCAGCTGTTTCAAAATCAAATAACGTAAGAGGTTTACCAGCACAGTCTTTCATAATTTTTTCCTAAGGGGACGTTTCAAGAGTTTAACTCGTAAATAGTTAAAACTAATTGTTATCAGTGGGGATTCGAACGAAGGATCTACGGTATGACGACATCACGCTCTGTCAACTCCCCCCAAGCGATATCTAGAAAGTATCACTCACAGATACACTTTTCCTGTGCCCTGTAGTTCTGGTGTTACTTTTGATTAACGTCTTCGCATGTTCTGTTGGACGACGCCACACAGCACTCTACCTACACACAACGTTTTGTTCCGATCTGAGTGTCTGATATCTGGAGGTCTGGGTGTGAGCCACAAAAGTCAGTGGGTGGCTATATGTGCATCTTTGCTTGCTCTCATCAGCTGGCTCGTGAACAACACTGACCATTCCATTACTGGTGACGGTAAATGGTTTCAGACTTAGGATAAAGAAGGGAATGGTTGATCCCAAAAAAAGCAGCAGGTCCCCATACAAAGGCCTGCGCGCATCCACGAAAGATAATGTTATGAGTCTGGTGGAACGGCGACGGTGTAGTGTACTGCGAATTGCTTCCCTGAGGTGTAACCATCACTGCTGACATTTGTTGTCAACAACTGAGACGTCTTGCCGACGCAGTCCAAAAACAACGACCAGGAAGATTGTGTGAAGCTATGCTACTCCACGGTAACTCCCGCCCATATGCTGCCTGATTAACAGCACCAGGAGCTGGGTTGGGAAGTCGTCCCGCATCCACCTTATCCATCTGATGTTGCGCCCTCAGATTTTCGCCTATTCCCCTCCCCATCGAATAATCTCCAAGGAACTTCCTTTGCGGATGCCAATGCGGTGCGCAAATGTCTCAACGAGTTCTTCGTGTCAAAAACAAGTAATTTCTACAGTCATGGAATCGAAAAGTTACCGCAACGGTGGCATACTGTTGGAAACGGTGAAGGAGAATATATTATTGCTGACTAAAGTCTCTGATATGCGTATCTGTTGTGTTTATTAATCTTATGGATAACGATACGAACTTGTGCACGAAGTTCGATTGTGGCGTCCGAATTCTCCCTGCCGGGCTGGCATTCATGTTTACCTCTACACCTGCAGTCGGCCACTACTTTACGGTGTGTGCTGGAGGGCATTTCTTAGAGAGGAAAGTACACTAAACTGGAGTCCTTCCGCCCTTCTTGGCTCTTCATTCTCCTGAATTCCAGTGGGACAAATCGCAGATATAATACTTAAGATTTTTACTGCTCTGTAGCGGAACGCAGAAAGCTCTCGCTTCACTTGTTGACAACAGAAAAACTTTTTACATTGTGCTAAACTTTTTGCTGTTTCTCTTAAATACTGGAGGGTAAACCTTTCAACCTAGGTGCATTCTTGAAGAGTAAGGTTTAGGGTTAATGTTTATACCTAAACCGTTTCATTTACATGTTTGGTTAAAAATGTATTGAATTAACAAAATACAGGCTGTAGTTACGTAAACTAGGTCCCCCCTCCCTCTTCATTGCTTGAACCTAACCCCTTATTGTTACATCTTTGAAGTCGGTCTGTAATTGGTACACCTTCTTACTCTCTTCCAATTTTCTTTCAGATTCCAAGAGGATAGTGAAGAAGGTTGTTCAACGACAGTTCAATGACTAAAGCTAGTGACACAGTTCAGAAGAGAAAGAAGAAAAGGAAGAAGGTAAGTAAACACTTTAATGTTCCCAAAAACAACACTAATGAGGTTGTGCAACATGAAGTACGATACACTTATGGGGAAAAAAAAAAGAGGCATCTCTACAGTTTTGGGTAAAGATCTTGAAGATGAGCTTGTTTAGTATTATCTTGCTATAATAGTTTCTTTCTTTGGGCTGACTTGTAGCGATTTGTGAAAAATGCCCGAGGAATTGGCAAAGAGAAATAACATTAAATGCCCTTTTCAAATACGAAATTTCTGGTAAAATGGGTTAGTATTTTTCTTAAACGCCACAAAACGGAACTGTCAGGAAGAAAGCCTGTAGGAACATTGTATATCAGGGCTCTTGGATTCAGCATAGGAAAACATAGACGAATTCTATAATCTTCAGAAAGGTGTTTATTAAGTCTACTTTGAAACTAGATTGTGTTTACTCTGATTTAATACCATTTTCCAGTTATATTTAGTGCTCTCTGATTATTTTTACAAGTGGTTCGATTTTGGCAACTATTTTTCAAACACGCTAACCACAAGGCTTTTGAAATTTTTTTTATAATAAATTTTAATTACACAAGTATTTTCTGAGAGCAAATGTAAATGCACCATAACATTAAAACTTATATATTAAATGCTTTTAAAACAAAAATTTTTTACTACTTTCTACTTTTTTAAACTAAAAACAACATGAGTGTGCAGTTTGGACCCTCCCCTCTACCACTATCAATATCCCCCACCCCTTCCCCGCTCACCACCCAAACAAACACACCCTACCCATTACCAGTCACAAATGGTGCGCAACAGGAACGAATATTGGTAGGCCCCTGTGTGAGTTAGAACCGCTCTAAATTTACCTCCTTCGTCTTTTTCTGAGATATCTTCAGGAAGAAGCAATATGTTTATTTCAATCTTCTGCGAAAAGTGGAGTCGAAAACTAACTTCGAGCCGCTTTCGCGCCTGCTAAATAAAATAATCTGCTCCTTTTTAGATCTTATCTATTTCCTCCACCAATCCTACCTGCTAGGGTTCCAATACTCAAGTTGTCGTTCGAACGAGGGTTTTTTAAGCTACCTCCTTCATGGGTGGACAAAATTTCCCGAGGATTCTTACAATGTATCACATTCTAAACACTTGCTTTTTCTGCTATAAATATTGTATGGTAGTTTTACTGTAAATCGCTGCGTACGCAACATTTAACGCTATTTACTTTGTATCAGAGACCACGTATTTTAGATAGTGATGGTGCTATTACGCATTTAATCCTCAGTTCAGTGACATATGTTGTGATCAGCTTAGCGTCAGGATCGTCTTTGTTCATGCCACGGCTTCAAAATCGTTCACCAGTAAGGAAATCAGTTAATAAGGGGCTATTGGCCAATAACAAAGCAGTTCCGTTGAAAATTTGTAGTGAGAGCAATGTATTAATAATCAGCATTCTTAGCAACTGAGTACATAAACTCCTTATGCCAGTACCGAATTACGTGCTCCCTGGCCTCGCATTCCCCAGTATGAAGGAACAAATTCTTCTCCATCGATCCAAATTTAAGTTTTCCGTTATTTTCCCAAATCGGCTGATGCAAAAGCAGGGACGTTTCCTTTAAAAGCTCACGACCGATTTCCTTGCCAGCTTCCCTCAGTCCTAGTTTGTTGTGCCATGTTTCTAATGATCTCGACGTCAACAAGACGTTAAACTCTAAACGCTACCACATTGTTCTTCTTTATTCAACATACACATATACACATACACTGAAGTGGGATATCGATATGCATATATACAGATGGCGGTAGTATCGCTTACACAAGGAATAATAGGGCAGTACTTGGCGGAGCTGTCATTCGTACTTTGATGATAAACGTGGAAAGGTTTCCGCAGTGATGACAGCAGTACAAAGGGAGTTAACAGACTTTGAACGCGGAATGGTAGGTGGAGCTAGAAGAATGGGACATTCCATTTGAGAAATTGTTAGGAAATTTAATATTCCGAGATCCGCAGTGTCAAGACTGCAGCTAGAAGAAGGGGACATTTCATTTCAGAAATTGTTAGGAAATTTAATATTCCGAGACCTTCAGTGTCAAGACTGTTCTGAGAATGTCAGATATGAGGCATTACCGCTCACCACGGACACCACAGTGGCCTTAACTTAATGGCTGAGAGCAACGGCGTTCCTGTAGAGTTGTCACTGCTAATAAACAAGCAACACTGCACTAAATAACTGCAGAAATCAATGTGGGACGTACGACGAATGTAGCCGGGACAGTGCGGGAAATTTGGCGTTAGTGGGCTATGGCAACAGACGGTCGACACGAGTGCCTCTGCTAACAGCACGACATCAACCAGCAGCGCCTCTGCTGGGCTCGCGACCATACGCGTTGGACCCTAGAGAACTAAGAACCGTGACCGGGCCAGGTGAGTACTGATTACGGTTGGTAAGAACTGATGGTAGGATTCGAGTGTGACACAGACCCCACGAAGTCACGGATCCAAGTTGTCAATAAGGCACCGAGCAAGCTGGTGGTGGATCCGTTATGGTGTTGGATGTTGACTGGTAATGATCGCTTTCGGCTACTTGGAAACCATTTGCAGCCATCTATGGACTCCATGTTCCCAATGCATGAAAATATGCCAAGTCATAGGACCCCAGTTGTTCACGATTGGTTTAAAAAACATTCTGGACAGTTCGAGTAAATGATATGGCCAACCATCGAGCACTTATGAGACATAATCGAAAAGTCAATGGGTGCACAAAATCCTGCAACACTTTCGTAATTATGGAAGACTATAGAGGCAGCATGGCTCAATATTTTTGCAGGGATTTCTAACGACTTGTTGAAGCCATGCCCCATCGAGTTGCTGCCGTCGGGTAAAAGGAGATCTGACAAGATATTAGGAGGTATTTCGTGAATATTAGGAGGTATCCCGTGACTTCTGTCGCCTCAGTGTACACACAAGCACGCACGCCTAAGCTGCAGTCGCTGGTGCAGGGATTTATTTTCTCCATTTCTTGCTCCTGCTAAATATACTTTTGTAGCACTCGGTCCCCTCCCAGGACTGTCCAGAGTATATTTCCACAAGTTATGGAACACGCTTGCAGTCCTTGGAAATGCGCTCGCCCCTGATATCAGCATTATACAGGGTGTTACAAAAAGGTACGGCCAAACTTTCAGGAAACATTCCTCACACACAAATAAAGAAAAGATGTTATGTGGACACGTGTCCGGGAACGCTTAATTTCCGTGTTAGAGCTCATTTTAGTTTCGTCAGTATGCACTGTACTTCCTCGATTCACCGCCATGATTTCATACGGGATACTCTACCTGTGCTGCTAGAACATGTGCCTTTACAAGTACGACACAACATGTGGTTCATGCACGATGGAGCTCCTGCACATTTCAGTCGAAGTGTTCGTACTCTTCTCAACAACAGATTCGGTGACCGATGGATTGGTAGAGGCGGACCAATTCCATGGCCTCCACGCTCTCCTGGCCTCAACCCTCTCGACTTTCATTTATGGGGGCATTTGAAAGCTCTCGTCTACGCAACCCCGGTACCAAATGTAGAGACTCTTCGTGCTCGTATTGTGGACGGCTGTGATACAATACGCCATTCTCCAGGGCTGCATCAGCGCATCAGGAATTCCATGCGACGGAGGGTGGATGCATGTATCCTCGCTAACGGAGGACATTTTGAACATTTCCTGTAACAAAGTGTTTGAAGTCACGCTGGTACGTTCTGTTGCTGTGTGTTTCCATTCCATGATTAATATGATTTGAAGAGAAGTAATAAAATGAGCTGTAACATGGAAAGTAAGCGTTTCCGGGCACATGTCCACATAACATATTTTCTCTCTTTGTGTGTGAGGAATGTTTCCTGAAAGTTTGGCCGTACCTTTTTGTAACACCCTGTAGATCCAGATCGCAACCCATTTACAAGGATTGCGGAAAGAACGGACCATTATGTCGAGGCTGGGCGGAAGTCTCAATCCCCTTGGTACCGGTATCTGAAACCGACGGCCGCGTACACGACGTTCAAGGACGCAGCCAATAAATGTTAGTTATAGGGGTCTGATAATAAATATGATTATTTCATATTCAGCTGTATATAATGTTTCAGCAACCGTGGATTTCGCATGTCATATCTGCTGTGTAAATCGCAGAGGCCTATACACAGTATCGTCAGATAAATAAAGTTGGCAGCGAGAGTCTGCAAGGCAAGTTAAGAAAATAACGGATGTTTTCTTGAGAGTAATATATTTACTCATCTACATAACTTTTACGGTATAACCACGCAAATAACACGTCATTTAACGTTAAACATAAAATGCTATTTATTATCGGCAGAAATGTATCTAAGAGGTGGTAAAAATTTAAAATTTCCATTTTACGTACAACTACTTCCACGAGTTTGAGGACATGATGTATACTAAGAACTTCATTTGATAGGAAAGACATAAAACTTATAGTATGTCAAACGTTTGACAGTTATTCACTCAAAATATTTTTGTAGACAAGAGTACGCTGACGTATTTCTTGAGTATATGAAAAATATATTGACATTATTAATACGAATATCTATGCCATCTTTTTAATTTAACTGACTAAAATTACATTCTCATTTGAATAATCTCAGGATATTCGAGGAGTCAAAAAGAAAGGAAGAAAACATATGAAAAAAGCCCTTTTTATTCATATATCAGCAATGCTAAGTTTTTAGTAAAATGTTAACATGTAGAATAGAGGAAAAACATATCCATGGAAGAAATTCTTTTGAACATACAAAAATAACCAATAAAAATGCTGCTAATGCTTCTCAAAGTGGAAAATAAAATAAACTTATAAAACAATGTTATTCACCTTAGATGCCTTCTGAATAACTTTTTTTGTTTACAAAATTATACAGGGTGTTAGGAGTATAAGTGCAGATATTTTTACTGGCGACTGAGCACAGTGTACCGAAAAATACTACAGCGGAATTACTTCATTTTTAGACTAATAATTA
Source organism: Schistocerca nitens (assembly GCF_023898315.1). Taxonomy (NCBI): domain Eukaryota; kingdom Metazoa; phylum Arthropoda; class Insecta; order Orthoptera; family Acrididae; genus Schistocerca; species Schistocerca nitens. The sequence continues at coordinate 391,516,670 of NC_064617.1, forward strand.
TAGTTATTAGGAATAATATGTTTTTAGGTTGGTTAGTAGATCCAAATACATGTGACAAGAGCAAACCACTAATGCTTACTTTCCTCTGGGCAACAAGTCACATGTTGAAGTGTGAACTCGTGGACGCAAAACGGTTAGGCTTCACTGATGAACCAGAACATTATGACCACCTGCTTAGTAGTTGTTTTGTCCGTCTTTGGAACACTGATTCTGCGCGTCAGGCATTCTACAGTTTATTGGTAGATTTGTGGGGGTATGTGGCATTAGCTGTCTACACACAGGTCATGTAATGCGAATAAATAATGGGCCGCTGATTTGCGATGGCGCCCGATAGCAATCCAAATGGGTTCCATAGGATTTACATCAGGCGAATTTGCTGTCGAGACATCAACATGAGTTTACTGTAATGCCCCTCAAACCACTGTAGCATGTTTCTGGCTCCGAGATATGGACAATTCTGTTGCTGAAAGAGGACATCGCCTTCGGGGAAGGCATCTAGCATGAAGAGATGCAGGTGGTTTGCAGCTGTCAGTGTGACTTCGATTACTACCACAGGTCCCATGCAAGCGCAGGAGAATGTCTCCCATAGCATAATACTGGTCCCACCAGTCTGCGTCCATGATGCGCTTCACGTTCGAGCCACCGTCCACCTCGATGACGGCGTTTGTGGAGATGAACATCGACCTAGTGTAGCAAAACCGTGATTCATCCGAAGAGCCGACATGATGGATGAATCCCGATGGTTCCGTGCCCACTGCTGTCGTAACTGACGATGTCGTTGGGTCGACATGAGAACACGTAGGTGTGGTCTGCTGCGGAGCTCCATGTTCAGTAATGAACGATGAACGGTTTGCTCTGAAACACTTATGCGTGCACCAGCATTGTGCTCTTTCGACAGAGATACCACAGATCACAATCTGTCCCACTGTACAGAGCAGACAAGCTTCCGAAACCCACGTTCACTGACGAGCCGTGCAGGTACAACGATTTAGCACCTAGTGGTAGTTTCACTGTCCTCCTACCTCTTTCCGTAGTAGATGCTCACGGCAGCAGTACTTGAACTTCCAACCAGATTCACCGTTTCCGAGATACTCGTTCAGAGACTCTGCGCAATAATAACCTGTCCTTTGTCAAAGTCGCTTATCCCTACGGATTTCAGCACTTGCGGCCCATATCTTCGCTAGGGTGATCCCCATCTGTGTGTGCTCTAGAGATGGGGGATCCGCTCCTGAACTGATTCATAAGAGTTGAATCTTTCAAAGGAGTGAACAATCAGTGATTCAGAAAAAAAGAACGGTAGCTCCAAACGTTTCCCACAGCAGAGAGAGAGAGAGAGAGAGAGGGAGCATATCAGCGGGGCCTCTGCTGGTCAGAGCACACTGCACGCCAACAACACAGCCAGCGCCGGCCTCTGCCCTGCTTCTGCCTTGGCTGCCTGCATTGTGCAGTGTCCCATTGGATTTTGTGTTTCACATATGCCCAGCTGTCTCTGTGCTTCCTCCGCCGCGTGCAGTGTCTGGAACAGCTTAACTTAGCATCGCACTCCGTCGGCGATCGTTTCAGTCGCACGTCCTGCCCTCGGGGCGGTTGATGCGAGCAACAAGACAGAGAGCCTCCTAGCGGAGAACATAAGAACTACTTGCAACAACCTGCTCGCAAGAGAACGGACGATTTGTCTCGGAGCGGGTGACTTGTGGCCGTTCACCGCTCCCCCCACCCTCGGAACTCGCCCGCTCAACGCTCACCCCACCGTTCTCGACTCTAGCCAGAGCGTTGAGCAAAGCAACTCAGGTGTCACTCTGGTCTCTGCGGTCTTAGCTCACGCAGTAATACAGCTTGCGGCTCGACCTGCTTGACTCAGCGCCTCTGCATCGGAGTTCGTCTCTACTGGATATTGTTCTTCGTAGTAATACCGCTATGTATATTACATTATTATGTTATGTATACATCATTTGTTTTTATTTTATTTTTATTTGTTTAAACTGATCAGATTAGGTTCCTGACGACTCCTCTTACTATAGGATTTTTATTACGGACACTCGAATTTACGCTTTAATTACGAGCGAACCAATAAACGTATCGTAAAATGTGATACACCAATATTTTCCTTGTTTTATTCTGCGTAAGGCTATATGCAGCACTAGTCTTACAGTCAAATTTATATATATTTTTTTCTTATTCTGGTACGGATTTTGCGATTTTAGGCGTCTTCAGAAGGAAACATTCACTTTAAAAATATATGGCTTGCGATGTATTTGTACGAGGTTAATGAAATTTTAATACATTATAGCCAAATTTATTGTTAATTTAAATCTCAACTTACAACATTTTCCGATCACCCAAAAAACCACGATAGTGCAAAATAAATCAATAATCAAAAACTTTGTCATATCGTGGAAATTTCAATAAACAATACAAAATTCTTACTCATTATCTGTGTTACTTCAAAATCGGATCAAATAAGATCAAAATACAGGTATAGTACTGGAATAAACCAAGTTTAAAGGGCAATGTGCCTTCCATTTATTTTCTATTGTGAATGAGTGGTGAGTCATGAAAAAGAGCTAGTTCATTTCAGGGAGTGAACAGTTCTGATCCGATCTCTGAAAAGAACAGTTTTGCCCATCTCTAGTGTGCTCAGCTTTCACACTTTCGTTACCACGTCACGTGCCCGCAAAGTCACCAGGTGGCGTCCAACGTCGCGGGGCAGTGTTCCTACTGTTTTGGCATATCAGGGTCTACTGACAGGCAGAAAACACCGGGTAATAAATTATGTGACGTGCGTGCAGGAAGACTGTTAGATACAAGGAAAAAAACAACTAACTGACTGAAGTTGGTGTATATTAAGGTACCAACGATCACAATATCTACACTTATACCCGTAACAACCTATACATCTAATCGTGTTAATGCCCTTATTGCATTATTTTATTGACTACTATTTTTAATGTTGGCTGGCATCATAAAACCTGAACAAATCTTCATGGCCTAGGACTGAAATAGACTTCATCTTCATTGGACACATTACTGAGCAACCATGTCAACTGGCTTGCACAATCCGTTACATTAAGATTGTATGTTGTACTGTTGTGAATGTGGTGTGAGCTGTATTTTGGTAATGTCCTGTAAATATTTACATCCGCCACAACTGCAAAACAGCGCCAAAACCACCACCGCACTAGGGATGCTGCGTAACTTATCGCGAACAATCCAACAACCACGGAAACTCAAGTTATGTGATGCTTCCTAAAGCCTAGATTGTTTCGTTGTACTTGGCAATGTTATATCTGCTGTTTGTTAACATTACAATGATAGGTGAGAATTCTATATCGAGTAAGAAGTCGGCTACAGTGAGTAGATCTGCTACCTAGGCAGCAAAATAACCAATGACGGACGTAGCCAGGACATAAAAAGCAGACTAGCACTGGCATAAAGGGCGTTCCTGCCCAAGATAAATCTACTAGTATCAAACATAGGCCTTAATTTGAGGAAGAAATTTCTGAGATAAGAGAATCAAAGCATCTCAAAGATATGGTGCTACAGAATGTTAAAAATCAGGTAGACTGATAAGGTAAGGAATGAGGATGTTCTCCGCAGAGTCAGTGACGAAAGAAATATATGAAAAAACACTGACAAGAAGAAGAGACAGGATGGTAAGATATATGGTAAGACGTCAGGGAATAACTTCCGCCACTGTGTTAGAGGGAGCTGTAAAAGATAAAAACTAAAGAGGAAGACAGAGATTGCGATACATTCATCAAATTATTGAGGACTTAGATTGCAAGTGCTGCCCTGAGATGAAGAGGTTAGTACAGGAGAGGAATTCGTGAAGGCCGCATCAAACCAGTCAGAAGACTAATGACTAAAATGAAAAACGCAGTTCGCAAGATTCGATCGGTAGATCGAATAATGAAATGATACTAAATCAAATTGGGGGAAAGAAGCAATTAGTGGCAAAACTTTACTAAAAGAAGGGATCAGTTGATAGGACGCATCCTAAGGCATCGAGAAATCGTGTTTTGAAGTGGTTCAAAAATGTTCAAATGTGTGTGACATCTAACGGGACTTAACTGCTAAGGTCATAAGTCCCTAAGCTTACACACTACTTAATCTAAATTATCCAAAGGACAAACACACACGCCCATGCCCCGAGGGAGGACTCGAACCTCCGCCGGGACCAGCCGCACATTTGAAGTGGTACGTTGGTGGGAAAAATCGTAGAGGAAGACCAACGCTGGAATGTAGAAAGCAAGTTCAGATGGATGTACGGTGCAGCAGTGAAGCAGAGATGAGGAGACCTGCGCAGAAAAGACCTACAGGACTGACTTACCTGGAGAGCTGAATGAAACTAGTCTTCGGACTGAAGATGTAGATAGCAACAACAACCTACATTCCAGGAGGGGGTGGCGAGTCCACTTTCTTGCCAGTCCTTCAGGCCGGCTATGGACATGAGCCAATAGATATAAAAATGGTTCAAATGGCTCTGAGCACTATGGGACTTAACTTCTGAGGTCATCAGTCCCCTAGAACTTAGAACTACTTAAACCTAACTAACCTAAGGACAACACACACATCCATGCCCGAGGCAAGATTCGAACCTGCGACCGTAGCGGTCGCGCGGTTCCAAACTGTAGCGCCTAGAATCGGCCAATAGATATACCGACACCATCAGCGACTTCTCTGACTGTGATTCGGCGATCATTCAATGATTATTTCCTTTACTTTTTCAATGTATTTTTTTCGGTAGACTCTATACTCGAACATCCATGGTGTTTATTTAAAACGTCTTCACGGCCTTATTCGAAACACTTATAGCACTCGTAAACCCTAGTTTCACTCTTAGCAGGCTCAGCAAAAAGCTATATTTAACGTTTCTTAAACTTTTCTGTACAGCGTTCTTAAAAACATTTTAAACAATTTTGTGGTCTATTTTCAAACAAAATAAATAATCACCGATACTGACAAATTCTCGTAACTTTTTCGAGAGCTAAAAATGGAGTAAATATCCGACATGGCTAACCTTGTACAGATATTTACGGACCTGTTACCAACACAAGAACGAAACATCGTGCGAATCGGGCTAATACAACATGTGAAATTGTGTACGGAAGTCTCGTTACTTTTTGTCAACACCTCATACTTCGAACACTCACTTGGTATTGGGCTGGTGTTACTATGTGCAGCAGGTGTGCCGCTTACAGTCAGCCACCGGCTGTCGGCCTCTGAGAGCCCGGGCTACCAGCCGCCTGCCCCCGTACCCCGTCCCCACCGCCCCCGCCTTCCCCCACCCGCCCCCGTGCCACTGCCAGCTGCTGCGACTCGCCCCGGCCAAGTTGTGCCAACAGCGCGGCCGCAAGTTGGCGCTCAGTTTAATTGAATTGTGGATTAGACCAACGTTTCGCCGCAGAGGCACAATCGGCTGCAAAGCGAGCCACATCGTGGCCGGAATCACGTGCGCTGAACGCGCAGCTTACGTCCGTCTGCAAGCAGCCTGCATAATCCGCCCAACGCTGCAAACACCGTTTCTTCCAGCCGATCGTGACAACCCATTATCAGCAGCGTCCATCATCAGCTAATTGGATAATATCGCCCGTTAGCAATTACATTGCTGTCAGTCATTAACTACCACTGTGTGGTTTATTATGCCTTTTATATTACTGGTGTTTTCACCTTTCATCCTGCGTCACTTAGAAAAGACTTAACACACCTACCTTTGCTATTTCACTACAAATTACTACTAACGCATAAAGCGGGATAGTTTTTTCCTGTTTTAGTTGTTTGCTGATTTCGTGCAGCTCTGCACGCTAGTCGGTCCGGTGCAAACCTTATCTCTCCATAATTTCGGTAAACCGTGATCCATTTTGAATCTAGCTTCGGTTCGTCTCCCGTACTATATTTACCTACCACACTTCTCTCCATTACCAAATCAACTATTGTTTGACGCCAGGACGTCAACCTATCTCTAGTTTTAGTCAAGGTTTACCACACATTTCTTTTCTCCCCGATTCGATTCGGTACCACTTAAAAAAAAAAAAAAATGGACGTAACATTTGAGGTCATCAGTCCCCTAGAACTTAGAACTACTTAAACCTAACTAACCTAAGGACATCACACACATTCATGCCCGAGGCAGGATTCGAACCTGCGACCGTTGCGGTCGCGCAGTTCCAGACTGTAGCGCCTAGAACCGCTCGGCCACACCGGCCGGCGGTACCACTTCATTAGTTACCTGATTTAAGTAGACTGTTTTTCTGTAATCACGGTAATTAAGGCCATGGTCTTTTCCGAATGTACTTCTGACCATAAAGCGATTCTGGTATCTTGAGCCCTAGATTTTTGTTAACCATGCCTTTTGCGTTCTTGTGGTGGTACTTCTATGGAGTCTTTCATCCCCTTACGCATATTTCTTGTCTAACTGAGAAGTCAAACACCGGTTTTATAGATTAGGTTTGAAAATTTTTTACAAAACTAAATATTTTCTCAAAAAATTGCGTCCGCTAGGTCATCCCCCTTAGTAGTTGAATTTCCAAAAACAGTGAAACGCGTATTTCTTTGTTCGTAACCGAAAAGCCAAATAACATAGACGTAGTTTTAAAAATACTTTAGTAGTACTTTGATAATGAGCTATTAAAAAATGAAAATGAAAAAAAGACTTTCACCTACTATTTACCCTCATAGGGGTTAAATTTCCTAAAATTCTGAAATATTTATTTCTTATTTCTGACCGAGAAACCAAATACCAGCTTTCGTAGGTCTAGCTTCAAATTTTCACAGCCTTAGGGGTGGAATTTTGAAAAATACCTTCCGAAACGGTGCTTACAGATAAGATCAACATCCACTCCAGATTTCAAGTTTCTTTTTCTTGTTTTTGCTAGTCTCCATTTTATATTCTCTTTCCTTCTACCATTGTCAGTTATTTTTCTGCTCAAATAGCAAAACTCATCTGCCACGTTTACTGCCTCATTACCTCATCTAATTACCTATGCATCACTGTCTTAACTCGAGTGTACACATTAGCCTTATTTTACTTCTGTTCCATTTTAAGGGACAAGTTATTTTGTTCAATTGCTGTTGCAAGTCATTTGGGGTCTCAGATAATACATCATCGGCAAACCGCTCTCTTTTCAACTGGATGAATAAGGTTCAAATGGCTCTGAGCACTATGGGACTTAACATCTGAGGTCACCCGTCCCCTAGAACTCAGAACTACTTAAACCTAACTAACCTAAGGACATACATCCATGCCCGAGGCAGGATTCGAACCTGCGACCGTAGCAGTCTCGCGGTTCCAAACAGCAGCGCCTAGAACCGCTCGGCCACACCAGCCGGCAGATGAATAAGGACCGGGGCCTTCGAACTGCATTAATCATCAACTTTCTTTTTGGTAACTGTGCGTGCAGTGTTTTTTTTCCCTCCAGAATAGTACATCCGTATGAGACAAATCAGTGATATAACTCTTTCTGTAGATGTGACAGTTAATACGGGATGAAAACACATTGAATATGGGGTTATCTCCATTTTTAATTTTTTTAACTTATTTTTTCTTATTAGACTTACAATAACGTTTCATCTCTGAATGTACTTATCTACATCTGCTAATTTTGATGCAAAAATTAGATTTAGGAGGAACAAAAATGTTAATGTCTGTATCTCAGTAGTAAATAAAACACTTTGTCTCGGGGGTAAAAGAGCGTGTCTGTCTTTGCTTCATGACTGTGCACCCACTAATCGTCCAAGTGAAAGACTGCAAATATTTTTAACGAGTCAGAGACAGAAAAGGCGGTTTTCCATTATAGCTTAACGCCATATTACAGCCGGAGCAGGCAGTTACCGCGGCTCTACGGCAACCTTTACACACCTATTTGAAGGAATGGAAACAGGAAAATGATGGCATGTAAGCGTAGCACTGGAGCACCAGTGGAGGTAATACAACTTCATAACTGTTAGGGCAGGGGGTGGGAAGAAGGCAATATGCAAAAATAATCGAAAACTACTGGTGTGAGCGCTTCAATGTCATTGCAAATCCGGAGATATGAGTAAAGAGGGATAGGGAGTGACTAAAAGAAGTCACAGAAAACTGACATTAATGACAGAGTTACAGTTTTTGCGGTTGCTGGGCTGATTGGTAACATTTCAGTGACATTTTACGCCCTACAGATGTGGATAGATTGGGGGGGGGGCAATGTGAAGTAATAGAATACGACTAATATTAGTTTCGACGCCATAGGTTTGGCCCCGTAGTAAAAGTTCTTGCTATGCAGGCACGACATAAAGTTTTGACCCATCAGACTGTTTCAAAATGGCGCACTCACTATTACAGAGTGAAAGTTTCACCCTGAAGCAAAGATTAAGCTACTAGTATTCCATTCTCCGTTGTTTCTTGCAGACGTGCTAGTCCAGCAAATTAAGAGAGCTTCTATGGATTCTATCGAATGAGTTGTGTGTAAGAATGAAATGGTTGCATGGCTCGGATGGCCAGGAGTCCCCACCTGGGGAAGTTCGGCCTTTGAGTTGCAAGTCTTTTCAGTCGACACTATATTGGGCGACTTGCATGTTGATGATGACGATGAGAACAACACAACGCTCAGTCCCAGAGCGGAGAAAATCTTCGACCCGGCCGGTAATCGAACTCGGGCCCGCCGCATGGCATTACCACTCAGTTAAGGGGGCGGCCGTGATGAGTGAGGGCGCGCAGTGGTTAAGACGCTGTACCCCCATTCGGAAGATTCGGGCCAGATTTATTTATGGTTTTCGTTATTTCACCAAATCGCTCCAGGTAAATGGCGGGGTGACTGCTCTGAAAGCGCACAGCCGATTTCCATCCCTATCCATCCCCCGTCCGGGCTTGTTCTCCGTCTATAATGACCTCGTCGACGACGGGACGTTAAATCGTAATTTTCCTTCCTTCCTAATGTTAAATTTCTTAAGAGAGAGGTAATGACAGAGGCGAATCTGAGAGGGCGGATCGTGCGTCGTACTCGTATAACTCAAGCAGTAAGATTGTGTGCAGATCCCGGCTGAGCCCACACCTTACATCTGTCAGGAAGTTTCAGTCAGTTATATGCTGTTACGGTATTTCAGTTAATCAACTTCGGATGAAACACACACAGAAAAAGACGTTTAATAGTGCAAGTGACTCACATTTGTAAGGTCCCTAATAAGTTTGGAAAACGGGTACCTATGAAAGTAAGTCCCAATATGCCATGAATTAAGAAAAATACCCCGTTACACACAATATTTAGACTCGTGAAACAAACTAGTAACGTTTTCTGAATGTACAGGTGTTGGAGAGTACAGGTGTTGGAGAGTATAATCTACGTACAGAATGCTTACTTGGGGCAATGATTTTTTAACGATTTTTTAACATCAGTGTCAGGAACCGTATCAGACACATTACCACGCATGACAATGTGTAATACAACGTGGCTTACATTCCGACGCAGTGCTGTGGGCATATGGATGTGCTGTGGGCATGTAGATCCAGTCTGTTTGAACATGTCACAAATACAAGGCATCGAATGAACACACTATCTGAGGAATAAATGTCTGCAGGTATGCCAGTTGGCACAACACCGGTACTTACCATTCAGGCTGAAAAATCATGCACCGAACGACAAGTGCACTACTCACAGTAACTGATGCTAGTTTTTATGTTAAATACAGTAATTTTTACGAATCACGTAAGGTAAGTAACACACTTATCATCGACAATTGAATGCAAGCTAGCCCAAATTCGTCAGAATAAGAAACTAACTGATAAGGGTAAACTGACTTGAATGTAAATTCATATAATTGATTTCAGAAAAGTAATAAAATCACAGCAGAACGTGTGATACTAGTCCCCAAAAAATACGTGACACTCAGAATACTAACACGAAAACAATCAAGCAAATTAAGATCGATACGTGTCACAAATGTTCTCTGACAGGGACTATGACGAAAGCAACGGTTTTACCGTTTGGATAAATTAATAGCAAACAGAATCCGTGCCGACTTCGAAAGACACTCTCCTCACAAAGTCACAAATACCGGATTTCCATATGAGAAACATGAATCCAAGTCAAGAAAATTTGAATAATTTCGCTATACGAATCGAGAAAATAATTATTTTCCTGTGAATGATTACCAAAATCGTATTGCAAGTGTGATGTCTCTGCATACAACCAAACGGCATCTTATCAGCACACCATGCGTGCAACAAAAGGAAACCCGCGCCATGAAACATCAAAACATATCTTACTCCAAAAAAGCCAGGGAACAAGTTATTCTCCAGACTCGCGACCCAGAATTCTCTACAAAGCGGTCCGAGACCTGATAGGTCGACTCAGACGGGACTCAAAGAATACTATGTGGACACCTAACAGACTGACCAGAGATATCTTATGTAGCTCGCAATCGATAAAATGGTACATTATTGCGTCTTTGCAGTAAACCCACGGCAACTAATACCCAACAATATTAAATAGTGAAAAGTAGCAAACTAAATATTGAAAGCAACAAATGTAACTGCGAACTTCCACTTCATTCCACACCATGCACCAGCAGAAGGAAAAAATGTATTAAATTTTTATCGAAGACTTTTTTCGACCATGTCGAGAAATTATCGTTCCCCTCATATACAGGGACTGAATAAAAATATGGGAACACCGCGAGAAATGAATGGGTGAACATAAATGCAGATGCCAGCCATGCATGCAGTTTGTGCAGTTGTGATTGACAACCAACGACACCTCTGCAACGTCCTCAGTTCGTCGAAAGTGTCAGTCGAGATCAAAATAGTGTTCTCCGTAGTTGTGAATGCCTTATGCCGGATGTAACTGAATCTGAACGTGGGCAAATTGTTGGTGTTGTATAACTGGTGTCTCCGTAATCAGGGCAACCGCAGTGTTTGGTGTTTCAAGAGGCACCGTATCGTAGTTTTATACCGCATACACAGAAAGCGAAAAACATCATCCACCAAGTCACAAGGCGAACGAAAGTCTGTGCTGAGTGATCGTGATGGACAGTCACTGGCCAGGACTGTGACGAAATATAAGAGGACCATAGCTGCAAAAGCCATTCCAGAACTGAATGTCGCACTCGCTAACTCTGGCAGCACCAGCACAACTCGAGGGAGCTCCAAAAGCAGGTAATCGCCGGGCGAACTGGAATTCCAAATCCATTCATCAGGGCCAGGAAAACCTGGTGCCGAACCCATAAAACGTGAACTATGGAGCAACGGGAGAAAGTCACTTAGTCGGGCGAGTCTTGTATCACACTGTTTCAAACTTCTGGCCGAGTTTACGTTCCAAGAGTGAAACATGGTGTGGGTACGGTGATGATTTTGGCAGCCATGTCGTGGTTTAGCATTGGCCCAATGGTTACTCTGCAAGATGGTATTAATGTCAAGGATCAAGTCACCAGTTGGCTGAGCAGGGCCATGCCACGGTACAATGGTTGCTACGCAATGCTGATGCCGTGTTCCAAGACGACAGGGCTCCTGTTCACACAACTCCCATCGTACATCACTGGTTTTGTGATCCAGAGGGTGAATTGTCGCATCTTCCCTGGCCACCGAGGTTACCGGTTCTCAATATTATTGATCGTTTGTGATCTACTTCGGAGAGAACCGTGGGTGATCGCTATCTACATCATCAGGTACCTGAACTTACTATTAGAGGAAGAATGGAATTCCGGCTGCTGTGGCCGAGCGGTTCTAGGCGCTTCAGTCCGGAACCGCGCTGCTGCTACGGTCGCAGATTTGAATCCTGCCTCGGGCATGGATGTATGTGATGTCCTTTGGTTGGTTAGGTTGAAGTAGTTAAAGTCTAGGGGACTGATGACCTCAAATGTTAAGTCCCATAGTGCTTAGAGGCATGAATGGAACAATATTCCCTTGAGAACAAACGAGATATGCATTTATCCATTCCGAGACGGCTGGAAGCTGCTTTGAAAGCCAACAGGTTTCATGTGCAGTACTGGGCATGGTGATGTGTTGTGTCTTTGGTCTTCCTACATTTTAGTGCACCGTCTGTGTCTCTGATCCCATTAGTGGTAGTAAAAGTCTTGGCAACCACTTTGGAGTAATGTAGCACTGTTCTTACGAAGTAGACTCGAGCAGGGCTAAAATCTCTGTCTTCTTCTGTATACGAAACGCTAAATGTCTCCTTCTTGAGTCATGCTCGGTTCCCTTTCGTACTCTCACTTGATGTGAGATTGAGCTTCATGCCTCATGCCTCATGCCATCCAACTCGACGACATATTAAACGCTAGAGAGTACTTCTTTCTTGATAATGAAAAAGAGGGGCACATAGCTGCAAAGTAATACCCAACAATACTTTCGTTCCGGATAAATTGTCCAAAAAGATTTTTGTTTCATCTAAATACGTCCGAACATGTGAAGCAGGGAATGAAAGAATAACCTTATAAAACTAAAAAAAAAAGAAAAAAAGTGCTTTACCGTGTATGAAAAACCAAACAATTACCAAAATAGAAGCAGTCACTTCCCATCTTTGCGGATCTGTGAAATCAGCTTCTGCTGCTGGGTGACACTTAATACCGTCTCCCACCACGCCGACCCCTGTAACAGGCTTGAAGGTTTTTCAGCATCCTTTCCGCAAGACGCTCGGACCCTTTCTATCCAAGCCTGTCCAACACTCTGACTAGATACAAACATGCCCAATGGGTTTCGTGTCAAGAGATACAGTTACCTATTCATACCTCGTGGATGAAACTCTTCACTAGTTCGAGGCGGTGTCTTCGTGTGTTATCGCCTTGAAATACGAACACATCGCCGAAATGTTGACTTCAGGGCTGGACGAATGATAAGACACTGCACAACCATCAAATTACCCTCGATAGTGGTAAAATGCGTCCGCTACTTGATAATGAACCCGCAGCAAAAGGTCCTTATTTAATCCTTGGTGTTGCGTTCCTGAGACGGGTACTATGTATCTGCATGTCTCCGCAGTCTTCTGCAGTTATCGACGGCGAAGAGAAAATCCCAGCAAGGAGATGGAGTTGTGCAAGAGAAACGAAAGTTGGTAAGCGTGTTTGTTCAAACAGAATGATGACGTCTATTCAATTTTTGCGCCAATCGCTTAAGAATGGCGCTAAGAGTGCTACTATAACGATGCAGATCAGGTCTGTACGTTGTAATGGTTGTGAGCGTTAGTTGCCTTTGAGATTGGACGTAGTGAGCTGATGTTACTCAAGAATGCCTTTAAGTGGACGAAGAAACCATTATCAACAGCTGGCCGTTCTTTCCGCTATATTACGAAAAGACTGGGCAGGAATGTAACCAATGTACATGACTGCTGGCAGCGGTGATCACAGTAAGGTACAGCCGCAAGAAGACCGGTTTCCAGATGCCCAAGTCCCATTACTGAGAGAAAAGACGGTCGTGTTCGGGGTATGGCTGTGGCGCAAAGTGTTGCGTGTTCACCCTCAATCTTAGCAGCAGTTGGCACCACAATGACACAACGAACTGTTACAAATCAGTCACTTCAAGAATAGCTCCAAGCCAGACACCCTATGGCATGCATTCCACTGATCCCACACCACCGCCGTTCGCGACTTTATTGGTGTCAAGCGAGAGCTCACTGTAGGGCGGGATGGAGGTCTGACGTGTTTTCTGATGAATTCCGGTTCCGGATAGCTGCTAGTGATGATGGCTATGTGTTGGTCAGGAGGAGGCCAAGTAAGTCTCTGAAACCAAGATGTCTGCAGCCTAGACCCGCTGCACCCATATCTAAAGTTATTGTCTGGGGTGCACTTCCATAAGACAGCAGGAGCACTCTCGTGGTTATCTCACTCACCATGACTGCTAATCTGTACGTCAGTAACGGTGATTTGACCTGTTGTGCTGCCATTCATGAACTACGTTCCAGGGCGTGTTTCCAACAGGATAACACTCGTCTACATATCGCTGTTGTAACCCGACATGCGTTACAGAGTGTCGACATGTTGCCCTGGCCTGCTTGATCACCAGCTCTGTCTCAAACCGAGCACGTTCGGGACATCATCGGGCGAGAACGACAATGTCATCCACAAATAGCATTATTCGTCCGCGTATTGACTGAAGAAGTGAACAGGCTTGGAGCTCTATCCCACAAACTGACATCTGGTACCTGTACGACACATTGCATGCACGTTTGCATGCTTGTATTTAACAGTCTGGTAGTTACAGTTTTTCATATTTACAATGGCTTTCCTGGCACCTCTGATCTTACAATGCTAATCACATAAAAATGTTACCTAGACACAAGTATTCCAGCAATTTCATTACACTGCGTTAATTATTTCTTGATGTTGGGATTTTATTTTCATCAATGTATCTAGGTTCCATTCCAGATGTTCACATTTAGCACATTGTTGTCTATTTGGGGTTAAAACTGAATGTTTAACCAAACCGTTTACTGGCTAAACCAGTTTTGATCTTATGCCACCCTCAATAGTCCGTATTACTTACAAGGGAACCTCCCCATCGCACCCCCCTCATTTTTAGTTATAAATTGACGCAGTGGATAGGCCTTGAAAAACTGAACACAGATCAATCGAGAAAACAGGAAGAAGTTGTGTGGAACTATGAAAAAATAAGCAAAATATACAAACTGAGTAGTCCATGTGCAAGATAGGGAACATAAAGGACAACGACAGCTAATGAGCGCCGTGGTCTCGTGGTTAGAGTGAGCAACTGCGTAACGAAAGGTCCCTGGTTCGAGTCCTCCCTCGAGTGAAAACTTTACTTTCTTTATTTTAGCAAAGTTACGATCTGTCCGTTCATTCATTGACGTCTCTGTTCGCTGTAATAAGTGTAGTGTCTGTGTTTTGCGACCGCACCGCAAAACCGTGCGATTAGTAGACGAAAGGACGTGCCTCTCCAATAGGAACCGAAAACATTTGATCGCAAGGTCATAGGTCAACCGATTCCTCCACAGGAAAACACGTCAGATATATTCTTTACAACACTGGTGACGGCATGTGCGTCACATGACAGGAATATGTTGTCGACCCACCTAACTTGCACACTTGGCGAATGGGTAAAAAGATTCTTCTACCTTGCCCGATTTAGGTTTTCTTGTGGATGTGATAATCACTCCAAAAAAGTGATGAAAACGTAAGAGTTTGTCACATAAACTGCATCAAATAAATGCAACAGTTTCAGAGTCGCACAGTTTTCCCTGTGCTCTGTCAAATCATATGTTTTTTTACGTTTTCAAATGTCTCCGTGCGTAGACCGTCAAATTCTGTATATGTACAGGCAAATCTGAACATGTCCTGGAATTTTGGAGAGCGAAGTTGATCATGTGTGAGTGCCTGAACTTTGATAATTATGTGAAAATAAAAAATTAAAATTTTCACCCGAGAGAAGATTTGAACCAAGCTGCTCACGCTAACCACGGGACCACGGCGCTCGTAAGATAACTCTCTCCTCGATGTTGCCTACCTTGCGCATGGACTACTCAGTTTGTATATTTTGCTTATTTTTTTCATAGTTCCACACAACTTCTTCCTGTTTTCTCGACTAATCTGTGTTCAGTTTTTTAAGGCCTATCCCCGTGCCAACTTATAACTAAATCTGAGGGGGGTGCGATGGGGAGGTTCCCTTGTTAGCAGTTCATGGCTGCGTCATTATATAGTAGAGGCGTGAATCTCCCGAGATCTCCTACCACGTGTTCGCAGCACGTGATCTAATGATTAGCAACGTTGCCTCTAGGTCTCAAGGTCCCGGGTTCGATTACTGTTTGCGTCGGAGACTTTCTTCGCTCGGGGTCTGTGTGTTTGTGTTGTCCTAATCATTTCATCTCGTCTTCCTCAAGTTGCTGAAGTCAAATAAAAATACTTACACCATATTGCCGAACAGTTCTAGATGGGGCCTGCCGACCTGTAATGCGGTGCGGGCATTTCATTTCCTATCACATGCTGACACATTTATCGGATAGGAGTAACGTGGGCTACTGATAATGTGCGATATAATTCTCTTCAGCTCGCCGCTTTTTTAATAAATCTGTAATCTGAATTCTAAGTTAAATGTAATAAAATTTGGGTCTGATATAACAAAAACAGAACACACTCCCATTCCATAAAATTTCCTAACACTGTTATCCGGCTCCTACCGCATCGATATTCTTACTAATAATTACTTTATCAGCTTTCTTCGTGTGTTTCAAGTTTTCCTGTTTGGTCTGTTTTTCAGAATCTCCTCTTAATCGCAGTGACAGGTTTTGTGGGTGACGGCTCCCATCA
The DNA here is from genome assembly GCF_023898315.1 of Schistocerca nitens. Taxonomy (NCBI): domain Eukaryota; kingdom Metazoa; phylum Arthropoda; class Insecta; order Orthoptera; family Acrididae; genus Schistocerca; species Schistocerca nitens. The sequence continues at coordinate 391,532,897 of NC_064617.1, forward strand.
CCTGATCCTGCAAAACCTAATAAGAGAGCAAGGCTCATCTCAGTTTTGATACTTTTTAGAAAAGCCTTTTGAAGCAATCGATGTACTTCAACAGCAGTAGGGGGTAAAAAAGAACCTCGCTTCTCAGAACTAGCTTCACTTAAAAGACAACATTTTAATTACTATTAATTAATTAAAACATAAGTGCACACATTTCGATAATTTTCATAAAACTTCGCTAGATGATTTTGTAATCCTTTGATTCCTTCTATGTACATAATGATAACATTCTATTCGATATTTAATTTGTAATTTTTCTATTGATTTTTGTTTTTGAGTGTTTTTAATCCTTCCCGTCCCTTTCAGCATCAATCAAAACATTATAAACTCCCAGTAGCATTTGCATGCAATGAAATAAATGGCTCTGAGCACTATGGGACTTAACATCCATGGTCATCAGTCCCCTAGAACTACTTAAACCTAACTAACCTAAGGACAGCACACAACACCCAGTCATCACGAGGCAGAGAAAATCCCTGACCCCACCGGGAATCGAACCCGGGAACCCGGGCGCGGGAGGCGAGAACGCTACCGCACGACCACGAGCTGCGGACTGCAATGAAATATCACCAGTATTATTAGCTGTCAGCATAGAATAAATTTATGCCAAACTTAATTTGATTCATACGATATGTCGTATTTCTGACACAGGCCGTCTCTAACGCCATGGCAATGACGTCACAAGCTAGTAGAATAAGTGCAGTTGCATCAGCTGAAGGGAGCACCTTTTGTTGGGGGAGGGGGGGGGGTGCTGCGGTGAGGGTCTTGGCAGACGATTTAGGAGACGACAGGCATACATATGTTTCCAGAATGGCGCTGTATTGTTTTTCCCTCCGGTGTAGGTGGCAACACTGACTGGCGGAGGCAAAGAGATGTTTCAGGGAATCGATCTCATGTTGTTGTTTACGTTCAGAACAGTAATGAACCAAGACTGTTCCAATTTTTTGTTTAATATTTATAAAGGTAAAAGATCAAACAGACATATGAAGCCGTGATGGGGTGAGGGGAGGGCTGGGAAGGACGACAAGAGTGGGCAGTTGCTCCCCCCCCCCCCCCCCCCCCCCTCTCACCGTCCTAAAACCTGGATTATAGAGATTTAATTCATTACAAATGTCTCACACAGTTCTAAAAGTCATATATTTAGCCAATTGTACCATTGATGGAAGGAGAGGAGCTTGTATAGGGTGTCGGAGGGTGGAGTGCATAAGATTTGCAGACGACATGGTTGTGATGGCAGAGAGTGCAAGAGAGATGGAGCAAATGTTAGACGGTCTAAGCACAAAATTAGAAGAATATGGAATGAAGATTAACAAGAAGAAAACGCAAAGCATGGTAATTTGAGGAAAGGGGAGAAAATGCCATATGAAAATAGGGGGAGAGGAAATAGAGCAAGTGAATAACTTCAATTACTTGGGAAGTGTGATAATGGATGATATGTATTGCTCAACAGAAATTAGGAAAAGAATTGCAATGGCAAAAGAAGGATTCAAGAGGAAACAGAAATTAATTTGTGGGCCACTAAACAAAGATCTGAGGAAAAGTCTTGCCAGATGTTACATCTGGAGCGTTGCACTATATGGTGCGGAGACCTGGTCATCGAGGAAGCAAGATGAAAGAAGACTGGAGGCACTAGAGATGTGGATATGGAGAAGGATGCAAAAAATGAAATGGGAAGACCGAGTAAGGATTGAAGAACTATTAAGAAGAGTTGGAGAAGAAAGGAACATGCTGAAAGTTATCAGAAAGAGAAAATGGAACTGGGTTGGCCATTGTTTGAGGAGGGGCTGTTTATTGAAGGAAGAAATAGAAGGAATGGTGGAGGGAAAAAGAGGAAGAGGAAAAAGAAGATATCAAATGCTGGGAAATATAAAAGGAGAGAAATATTCAGAAATGAAAAGACTGGCAATGGACAGACAAAAGTGGAAGGGGCTTAACCCATGAGAAGACTTGTCGTAAGGCAGAATACCATACTACTACTACCATTACGTGGCAGATGGAATTGAGAGAATGCTATGACTTCCGCAACTGCTATACAGAACATTACGTTTTATACAAAAATGTCAATTTAAGAGTTTTGCCCTCTCCCTACCTGGAAATATTTCTGTAGACCCGAATGATTGATTTGAAGCCCTGAACAAGACGTAACACAGATATTTTTTTTTTCAAGGCGCGGCCAGAACAACTGTTCAGACCAATCTCTATCACGAACAAAAAGAGCCAAATAAATTTAATTTAGTAATTTCAGTCGCAGATTTTGGCTGGCTGCAAAATTTCGATGTCACTGATAGTAATCTCAGACGGGACAGATAATTAATTAAAAAGTCATAAAACTAAATCAATTAGTTACTGTAATTGCAGTCAACGGATACCTCCAATGCCTCGCCCGCATGGAGGATCATCGATTTGACAGGGAAAAGTAATTTATACCATCACGATTTAATTAATTTAGAAAGCGCACAAGATCGCGAAATGCTGTGTGTTTCTGAGGCCATTACGTTCAAAATTTAAGTCACGCCAGGGCGGAGGCACTCCTTCGTTCAGAATACTGGCGTCCAAAGAGGTGTTCAACTTGAAAGCCGAAAGACAGCGCCGCTCCTCAGCGCGGAGGCTGCAACAACGGTTCTGCACCCACCCCCTGTCTCAGTGGCTACGGACATCTATTTGCTAATTGCAGATGCACAGTTCATTGCGGCGTCCTATTTTACAAGTCGTACGGATAGTCGCTTTCCAACCCCATTCGCTTGCTGACCCAAGGTACCTACATTCCGCACATAGTAACAGAGGGGAAGATACCGCCATATTGATACGCAAGTGTCTTCCACCACCTTGGGAAGAGCCTTACACTATGGTGTGTTTTGGTTTTTGGGCGCAAAACTGCTATGGTCATTCCTTACACTATGACCATATGGTTTGGTCAGCTTTTTTTGCGACAGAAACAGATAGTTCGTTGCCGCAGTGCAGTCATACCGTTTGCACTGTAACCATCCGGCATCGCGATTCCAGCCACCGCTTGTGGTACGCACAGTCTTTCGCCCCTGCCCTAATATTCGCAACACGGAAATAGCGAGTAGCGTTTCTCATTTCCTTGATTCATCTCGAGTGAACATTCGTGTCTCTCTCTAGAAAATCTAGTCCAGTCAATGGAGAAAAATTATCGGAAACAAATCGTGTAGTCGCAGATTTTTGTACAGTAGTATGAGAGAAATGCGGTCATTCAAATAATAAATTGAAATGATGAGGTGTGGTGGCCCTCAACTACGTACCCTCAGACTCAAAGTTGAAATATTAAAAGTTTTGGCTGATTTCGTTGTCTAGGGGCTGGGATACGTAGTTGCCGCGTTGCAGGCCAAACACTGCTGAGTTTACAGTATACAATATGAATGTACACATGAATCGAATGGTTGAAGGTTCCTATCACTCGGCAACTGCGAATTTTGAATGAATAGACATTTATAAATGATAGATTGCAATTAAATAAAATCTGCAGGTGCTATCGTAACAACTTTAAATTGTAAGATAGTAGAACTACTTTCGAGAATGTGGTATATTTCTGCAAAACACTTATTGGTGTCGATGGTCCAGCAATTAAATAAAACGTAAGTTGAATAACAGGGAAACAATAGATTCCTACTGCACGTAATTAGTTATGAACGACAACATAGCTCGCGAGATATTCACTTCTGAATGCATATTACGTCTTCGCTGTGTAAACCACAGAGATCTCACACGTTCACAAGTCGGCACTACGAAATATTTCTATCTCCCACGGCCATGCGCAAACTGTTCCACTGTGCAAGTCTTTCTGCGACTGTGAATCCGTCTCGCCGTACTCTCCAAGATTTCATCCAGTCTCCCCATTCACGAGCACTGTGATTGGCTAGAGCGCTCGCGCCATGTCTTCAAGCCAACGCATCCACACAAACATAATGAAACACATTCGAATTACTGGATTTACATTTAAATAACTTCAAATTAAATAAATATTCCTACAGCTGGACCATAACCACGCTCTAACACACATTATGAGGTACATAAACAAAACATGCAGCTTTACTGTATGATTAAATGATGATGGCGTCCTCTTGGGTAAAATATTCCGGAGGTAAAATAGTCCCCCATTCGGATCTCCGGGCGGGGACTACTCAAGAGGACGTCGTTATCAGGAGAAAGAAAACTGGCGTTCTACGGATCGGAGCGTGGAATGTCAGATCCCTTAATCGGGCAGGTAGGTTAGAAAATTTAAAAAGGGAAATGGATAGGTTAAAGTTAGATATAGTGGGAATTAGTGAAGTTCGGTGGCAGGAGGAACAAGACTTTTGGTCAGGTGATTACAGGGTTATAAATACAAAATCAAATAGGGGTAATGCAGGAGTAGGTTTAATAATGAATAAAAAAATAGGAGTGCGGGTTAGCTACTACAAACAGCATAGTGAACGCATTATTGTGGCCAAGATAGACACGAAGCCCATGCCTACTACAGTAGTACAAGTTTATATGCCAACTAGCTCTGCAGATGATGAAGAAATAGATGAAATGTATGACGAGATAAAAGAAATTATTCAGGTAGTGAAGGGAGACGAAAATTTAATAGTCATGGGTGACTGGAATTCGTCAGTAGGAAAAGGGAGAGAAGGAAACATAGTAGGTGAATATGGATTGGGGGGAAGAAATGAAAGAGGAAGCCGCCTTGTAGAATTTTGCACAGAGCATAACTTAATCATAGCTAACACTTGGTTCAAGAAACATAAAAGAAGGTTGTATACCTGGAAGAATCCTTGAGATACTAAAAGGTATCAGATAGATTATATAATGGTAAGACAGAGATTTAGGAACCAGGTTTTAAATTGTAAGACATTTCCAGGGGCAGATGTGGATTCTGACCACAATCTATTGGTTATGAACTGCAGATTGAAACTGAAGAAACTGCAAAAAGGTGGGAATTTAAGGAGATGGGAACTGGATAAACTGAAAAAACCAGAGGTTGTAGAGAGTTTCAGGAAGAGCATAAGGGAACAATTGACAGGAATGGGTAGCTCTGAGGGATGAAGTAGTGAAGGCAGCAGAGGATCAAGTAGGTAAAAAGACGAGAGCTAATAGAAATCCTTGGGTAACAGAAGAAATATTGAATTTAATTGATGAAAGGAGAAAATATAAAAATGCAGTAAATGAAGCAGGCAAAAAGGAATACAAACGTCTCAAAAATGAGATCGACAGGAAGTGCAAAATGGCTAAGCAGGGATGGCTAGAGGACAAATGTAAGGATGTAGAGGCTTGTTTCACTAGGGGTAAGATAGATACTGCCTACAGGAAAATTAGAGAGACCTTTGGAGAGAAGAGAACCACTTGTATGAATATCAAGAGCTCAGATGGCAACCCAGTTCTAAGCAAAGAAGGGAAGGCAGAAAGGTGGAAGGAGTATATAGAGGGTTTATACAAGGGCGATGTACTTGAGGACAATATTATGGAAATGGAAGAGGATGTAGATGAAGATGAAATGGGAGATAAGATACTGCGTGAAGAGTTTGACAGAGCACTGAAAGACCTGAGTCGAAACAAGGCCCCGGGAGTAGACAACATTCCATTAGAACTACTGATGGCCTTGGGAGAACCAGTCATGACAAATCTCTACCATCTGGTGAGCAAGATGTATGAGACAGGAGAAATACCTACAGACGTCAAGAAGAATATAATAATTCCAATCCCAAAGAAAGCAGGTGTTGACAGATGTGAAAATTACCGAACTATCAGTTTAATAAGTCACAGCTGCAAAATACTAACGCGAATTCTTTACAGACGAATGGAAAAACTGGTAGAAGCGGACCTCGGGGAAGATCAGTTTGGATTCCGTAGAAATGTTGGAACACGTGAGGCAATACTAATCTTACGACTTATCTTAGAAGAAAGATTAAGAAAAGGCAAACCTACGTTTCTAGCATTTGTAGACTTAGAGATAGCTTTTGACAACGTTAACTGGAATACTCTCTTTCAAATTCTGAAGGTGGCAGGGGTAAAATACAGGGAGCGAAAGGCTATTTACAATTTGTACAGAAACCAGATGGCAGTTATAAGAGTCGAGGGGCATGAAAGGGAAGCAGTGGTTGGGAAGGGAGTGAGACAGGGTTGTAGCCTCTCCCCGATGTTATTCAATCTGTATATTGAGCAAGCAGTAAAGGAAACAAAAGAAAAATTCGGAGTAGGTATTAAAATTCATGGAGAAGAAGTAAAAACTTTGAGGTTCGCCGATGACATTGTAATTCTGACAGAGACAACAAAGGACTTGGAAGAGCAGTTGAACGGAATGGACAGTGTCTTGAAAGGAGGATATAAGATGAACATCAACAAAAGCAAAACGAGGATAATGGAATGTAGTCAAATTAAATCGGGTGATGCTGAGGGAATTAGATTAGGAAATGAGACACTTAAAGTAGTAAAGGAGCTTTGCTAATTAGGGAGTAAAATAACTGATGATGGTCGAAGTAGAGAGGATATAAAATGTAGACTGGCAATGGCAAAGAAAGCGTTTATGAAGAAGAGAAATTTGTTAACATCGAGTATAGATTTAAGTGTCAGGAAGTCGTTTCTGAAAGTATTTGTATGTTGTGTAGCCATGTATGGAAGTGAAACATGGACGATAACCAGTTTGGACAAGAAGAGAATAGAAGCTTTCGAAATGTGGTGCTACAGAAGAATGCTGAAGATAAGGTGGATAGATCACGTAACTAATGAGGAGGTATTGAATAGGATTGGGGAGAAGAGAAGTTTGTGGCACAACTTGACTAGAAGAAGGGATCGGTTGGTAGGTCATGTTTTGAGGCATCAAGGGATCACAAATTTAGCATTGGAGGGCAGCGTGGAGGGTAAAAATCGTAGAGGGAGACCAAGAGATGAATACACTAAGCAGATTCAGAAGGATGTAGGTTGCAGTAGGTACTGGGAGATGAAGAAGCTTGCACAGGTTAGAGTAGCATGGAGAGCTGCATCAAACCAGTCTCAGGACTGAAGACCACAACAACAACAAACAAATTAAATCAACATATATCAAAGGAATAGAACAAAAGGTAGGCTAGCAGCCTAATGTCTCTGTGCTTTGTAAAATACATTAAATATGTAACCAATTTCTTCATGAATAATATATATCGAATATAAACAAAGATAGAGACGAATAAATATGTTTATGAGCATGCTGCTACCGTTTTTTCGTGTCGCTGTGGAATACTTATGGCCTGAGGCAATTAGTAGGAATCGGCCACTTTGACCTCCAATAACTCATGTACTATTCAAGTTACATGCCTGTAATTTAGGTTTACAGTAATACCTTTCTAAAGACACGTCGATCGACGAAATCGGATGAACCATTTAGATTTTGGAAATTCGTTACTGGGTGTTACTTGTATGATTTACAGTCACATACTAAACTTTAAACTAATAAAGATATTGAAAATCTGATTACACCATCAGATTCGTCGTGCAAATAATGGTAATGTACATCTTTCTTTTTCAGGTATCATGATTCATCTGGCTACTATTAATTTCTATACGAACTATGAAAGGTCTGCCATTAAAGTTTCACAAAATCCACCATCTTTACCACTCCCAGCATACAAGTCTCTTTCAACGACACAGCGTCACCATGGAATTCCCAGCCACGCTATTCGCCTGGACCCCGGCTAACGTTCGGCACCACGCGGCCGCCGACGAGCCCCGGTTTGCCGCGCGGTCCGTGCGGCACGCCAACTCCGAACTTAGAATTTTTTCAGGGCCCCACAACTCGCCCGGTACCTCACAACAACGTACTAAAACTCTCCGCCAGTGGGCTGTAAAAATCACAAGAAGGAACTACAGGATATTTTTCAAAGCTACATTGACCCTCTGGGTTTCAGTGAAGTTATTTTGTCCGCTGCCGTAAGAGAACTGAACACGAAGATGCTGTACAGGATGACTAAGAATCAATTTCTTTCTAGCAGTGTAGAAAAAAGTGCGTTTCTTGCGTTAGTGTCATTAGTAACTCATAAACACTGAGGTGACGAAAGTCATGGTATAGCAATGCACACATATACAGGTGGCGGTAGTATCACTGCACAAGGTATAAAAGGGCAGTGCATTACCGGAGCTGTCATTTGTAGTTGGTTGGTCGGTTGTTAGGAGAAGGAGACCAGACAGCGTAGTCATCGGTCTCATCGGATTAGGGAAGGATGGGGAAGGAAGCCGGCCGTGCCCTTTCAGAGGAACCATCCCGGCATTTGCCTGGAGTGATTTAGGGAAATCACGGAAAACCTAAATCAGGATGGCCGGACGCGGGATTGAACCGTCGTCCTCCCGAATGCGTCATTTGTAGTAGGGTGCTTCATGTGGAAGGGGTACTGACGTGATTATGGCCGCACATCGGAGTTAACAGATTTTAATGCTGAAGCATAGCTGGAGCTAGACACATGGGACATTCCCTTTCGGAAATCGTTAGGGAATTTAATATTCTGAGATCCGCAGTGTCAAGGATGTGCCGAGAATGCCACACTTCAGGCATTACCTCTAACCACGAACATCGCAGTGGCCGACGGCCATCACTTGATAACCAACAGCAGAGACGTTTGCGTAGAGTTGTCAGTGCTAAAAGACAAGCTACGCTACTTGAAATAAACCCAGAAATGAATGTGAGGCGTACGGCGAAAGTATCCGCTAGGACAGTGCGGCGAAATTTTGTGTTAATGGGCTATGGCTGCAGACGACCGACGCGAGTGTCTTTGCTAACAGCACGACTTCACCTACAGCGCCTCTGCTGGGCTTGTGACCATATCATCTGGGCCCTAGACGATGGAAAACCATGGCCTGGTCAGATGAGTCCAAGTTTCAGTTGGTAAGAACTGAAGGCAGGGCTCGAGTGTGGCCCTGATCCTACGAAGCCATGGAGCCAAGTTGGCAACAAGGCAATGGGCAAGCTGATGTTGGTTCCATAATGGTGTGGATCTTGTTTACATGGAATAGACTGCGTCCTTTGGAACAACTGCATTGATCATTGACTGGAAATGGGTATGTTCGGGAAATTGGAGTCCACTTGCAGCCATTGGTGGACTTCATGTTCCCAAACAAAGACGGAATTTTTATGGAAGACAATGCGTCATGTTACCGGGCCACAATTCTTCGCCATTGGTTTGAAGAACATACTGAACAGTTAGAAAGAATAATTTGGTCATCCAAATCACACGACATAAATCCTATCGAACATCTATGCGACATAATCGACAAGTCAGTTCGTGCACAAAATCATACAATGGCAAGACTTTCGCGATTATGGACGGCTATGGCGGCGGCATGGGTCAATATTTCTGCAGCGGACTTCCAACGGTTTGTTGAGTCCACGCTACGTCGTGCAAAAGGAGGTTCAGGTATAATATCTTTGTCGAAAATTCTGGCTAACTCTACCAAGTACATATGGCATCGCACGAACGGAAAAAAGGAAAAGAAAAAATATTCAGAGGCGCAGGGGAGCAAAGTGGCCATGCAGTTGGACCTCCCATTCCGATCTAACGCTGGGATATGTGGCATTCAGTATGTCACGTACTTGCACGGAAAAATGAGCAGGTGCTTCGTTTCGTTGCTCCCAACTGCTCGTAGACATAAACAGTGAAGTGCAATATCCAAGCCGGCTGCGGTGACCGTGCGGTTCTAGGCGCTTCAGTCCGGAACTACGCAGCTGCTACGGTCGCAGGTTCGAATCCTGCCTCGGGCATGGATGAGTGTGATGTCCTTAGGTTAGTTAGGTTCAAGTAGTTCTAAGTTTAGGGGACTGATTACCTGAGCTGTTGAGTCCCATAGTGCTAAGAGCCATTTTGCAATATCTAATAAAAGTGTCTCGAGTTGTAGTAATGAACTTCAGTATGGTATGTGTCAACCCTTACCCTTTGTCGTGGTTGGAACTGCTGGGAATACTTTCAGTGAGGAGTCGGAATATCTGTGGAGCGTTGACAGTCCGTTCTTCCTGAAGAGAGAAACCAGAGAAGGTAGTGATGTTGGATGCCACGTGCTAACTCATAACGAAACTGTTCCATTGAGTTTACGTCATTACTCCGGGCAGAGTAGATCATTTCAGGAGTGTTGTTGTCCGCAAACCATTGTCACAAAGATGCTGCTTTATGTCACGCTGCACTGTCGTGATGATCCAACAACCATCGTCTCCGAATTGTTCCTCTACATTACATAGTGCACAATGGTGTAAGATGTGTTTATATCCCTCTGCATTTAGCGTTTTTAAGGCATAATAACCGGACCACACTCTCACCGCGAAAAATACTCCCATACCATAATACTAACTTCTCTGTACTTCCCTGTCCACACTAAACATGATGCCGCGTAACGTACTCCAGGCATTCACCAAACCCAAAACTTTCCAGCGGACTGCCACGTTTACATTGTGATTCATCAGTCCAAACCATTCATTCCAAGTTGTTGTTTACACCGCCTCAAACGTCGCCTTACATTGAATGCTGAAGTGTGTCGTTTATGAGAGGCTACTCGACCACTGTATCCCGTTTTGTCGACTCATTGTGTCAGCTGGACTGCTAATAGTATGGACTTTTACAGCCACTGCCCGTAATGCTCGGTAGTTAACACCTGTCAGTGTACGCGGTCCATTTGGTCTTGGTTTGGCTGAATTGTTCCTTCGCCTTGATCACCAGTGACTTGGGACGCTTTAAAATAGTTTAAAAACATCTGAAGGATTTGTTACTCAGGTTACGTAAAATGAATAGTCCACGATAGAGTTTTCCTAACTGACCTATTCTGATATTACTTCTTTTCCACTGACAAAACAATACTCCGCACCTGATTTTATACTTGCCAGTCCGCCCCTCATGACATCTAGTGGTGAATTTCGCATTACGTACGGGTGTCCGGATACTTTCCATCAGGTAGTGTGGTTTTTGCTGAACTTCAAGCGCATTTGTTTTGAATAACCTTGTTGTACTTGACATTTCAAAGCTTACAGTGGATCAGGATTACTTCCAAGACTGAAAGGCGCAATTCCAAAGTTACCTATTGAATAATCCTGTATAATCTACATCTACATTTATACTCCGCAAGCCACCCAACGGTGTATGGTGGAGGACACTTTACGTGCCACTGTCATTACCTCCCTTTCCTGTTCCAGTCGCGTATGGTTAGCGGGAAGAACGACTGCCGGAAAGCCTCCGTGCGCGCTCGAATCTCTCTAATTTTACATTCGTGATCTCCTCGGGAGGTATAAGTAGGGGGAAGCAATATATTCGATACCTCATCGAGAAACGCACCCTCTCGAAACCTGGACAGCAAGCTACACCGCGATGCAGAGCGCCTCTGTTGCAGTGTCTCCCACTTGAGTTTGCTAAACATCTCCGTAACGCTATCACGCTTACCAAATAACCCTGTGATGAAACACGCCGCTCTTCTTTGGATCTTCTCTATCTCCTCTGTCAACCCGACCTGGTACGGATTCCACACTGATGAGCAATACTCAATTACAGGACGAACGAGTGTTTTGTAAGCCACCTCCTTTGTTGATGGAGTAGATTTTCTAAGGACTCTCCCAATGAATCTCAGCCTGGCACCCGCCTTACCAACAATTAATTTTATATGATCATTCCACTTTAAATCGTTCCGTACACATACTCCCAGATATTTTACAGAAGTAACTGCTACCAGTGTTTGTTGCGCTATCATATAGTCATACAATAAAGGATCCTTCTTTCTATGTGTTCGCAATACGTTACATCTGTCTATGTTAAGGGTCATTTGCCACTCTCTGCACCAAGTGCAGATCTTCCTGCATTTCGCTGCAATTTTCTAATGCTGCAACTTCTCTGTATACTACAGCATCATCCGCGAAAAGCCGCATGGAACTTCCGACACTATCTACTAGGTCATAATAACGCAAGAAAGATCCTGTGGAAGCTAAGATTCTAAGGAATATGACCTGAATACTATACACGACTGATGATGGTACAAATATGCTGAAACTTGTTCGGGTATACACTAGAGGCGGAGCTGAGCTCCAGTTCTTTAAGCAGTTTACATGCGCGCGAACGTAAAAGCCGTGCACGTGCATCCAAATGTAGGCGATCTTGAGCCGTGTCTCCAGCGGTGGATTTCGAGGAGCCGGCCCGCCAGGCTCGGAGGGCGCAGAACCGCGAGCGGTACCTGGCGGCATTGTGCGTATGCTAAGCGCGCAGTAATTCACAGCCAAGGAGAATGCCGCTAATATATCTCGCGCACGGCCGACCCGACACGGATTTCGCCGTGATGGGTGCCCAGATAAGCGAGCCGTCTGCAAACACCCGATTCGTGCTTATTAATATGGCGGCGCGGTCCTCAGTCCTCGGGTGCAAAAAAAGAAAGGGGGAAAGTGTGGGGCGGAGTGTTGGGGACGCTGAGAATTTGTCCCGCGTCTCGAGCTGTGGGAACGCTTTCATGTTAATGCTGCCGGCTGTCTCACGCTGTACACGCTGCTTATGTGAGCGTTGCAGCGGCGCTGGAAGCGACATTCGTGGAGGAGCGACAGCTGTAGTGTGGAAACTTGTTTAGCTATTGCGCCTTCATAAGAACGACTTCTGAATAGTTCTCCATCTTACACAGTGCGGGGAAGAATGAGGCCAAAACACTACGACCCATGAGAAGTAAACACTGGGCAAAATCTTGGTCATCCCGCTTAAAAGCGCATACTGGTCAAGGCATTGAAGTGTGGTGCGGTGTGACGTGTGTGTGTGTGTGAGTGAGAGAGAGAGTGAGAGAGAGAAAGAGACAGTCTGTTGCGTCGAAACAGAGCAGTCAGACGAGTCGACGAAGAAACATGACAGAATGACAGAAAGGAGTTATTGTACAGGGACCGGCAAAAACATCTCCCGTATTTGGAGAGGCTGCTATCTGACTTTTGGCGGGGATACCGAAGAGGATGAGACATTAGTCTATAGCGATTTGCGTGCCATTTTCAGCAGGCGTAATGGCGTGGCGTGGCAAGCATCGTGCGTTTGTTGTGGAGAAATATATTCATGATGGTGATTGCGTGATTACTACTCTGCGAACATTTCGCATTTCGTTCGAAATAGGCCAGCATGATTCTGCTCGTGATAGAAAAACTATAGAAGTTTCGGTATCAAAATTTAGAGCATCATGATCTGCACTGTTAAGAAAATCTACTGATCGATCTCGAACAGTAACGAAACTGGAAAATGTGGCGCGTCTAAGAGCGTCCGTCCAGCAATGTCCAAAGTGTTCAGCACTTAAAAATTCAGCTGCTCTGGGACTGTCTGATGGGACTTTAAGAATAATCCTGCACAGAGGTCTTCACTTGTACCCACACAAGCTGATGGTTACGCAAGAATTTTGAAACTCACGGAGCTGTTTGTGAGGAAATACTTCAGAACAGTCCTCCAAGCGCCATTTCGATTCATTCTGCTGAGGCTCACTTCCACACGTCAGATACTGTAAATAGACAAAATTTCCCCTACTGGACAGGAGCAAACACTCAGGAGCTTCACCAAAGACCACAGTTTGCTGCGCCGTTGTTGAATTTGCTGTTAGGGGTTCACAATTTTTGGAAGAAGATGGTGTGACGTTAAAAATTCATTCAAATCCCTAATGCCACACGATAAAGACCTTCCTCCGACGTACGTCAGAGCATATTGTTGGGGACTATTAAGACCAAGGAGTCCGGTCCTAACAAGACGAGGCCACGGCGCACACTTTTTGTCATTCTTTGTAAATTTCGAGAATATTGTTTCCTGGACATCATCTATGTTCACGAGGAGACGTACGTCAGCTTGCCCCCAAGGCCACCCGATTTAACACCTAGCGATTTTTTTTTCCTTGAGGATACTCAAAGGCTGAAGGGTACAAACATCGCCCCGCAACCCTGTCCGTACTTGAGGAGGCAATTACCCAGAAGTGGCTTCTATTCCACCGGAAATGAATCGAAGAACAATGGAGAACTTCCAGAAAAGGCTTCATCAGTATGTCAACAACTGAGGACGCCATTTACCTCACTAATTTTTAAATCCAACTAATGAAAAATGGCGCAGTATTTATTGCTCACAAATAAAAGTTTTCCTCTGCATCTTCTTTTGTTTTTTCAGTGCCTATTGAAATATGGGAGGTCTTTTGCCGGACCGTGTATTTCAGAGGGCACATTACTAAGCTGTGAATGAAGTTGTCCGATTTGTTGACTTATCAACATTGACTGTCCAAAGGGTCTACAAAGGTCCTAATTGACATAGAATGGAGACTTGTGCCCAATCTTGCCAATGCCTGTCGGTTTCAAATCCTGCAGGAATTGCTGCTGTCAGTGAATCAAGGTCAATTTCAACCAGTTCTCGAGCGAACTTTTGGAAAAGAACTGGGTGCAACGGACATCTGGAGTTGGGTACCCCTGAAAAAGCGAATGCCCACAGCGGCACATTAAGCTGAACGTCTTCAGCACAGAAACTGGACATTAGCTGACTGGATGTATGTATTGTCCGACACGACCCAGTTCTACCTCTTTTCAAATGATGCGTGACGTCAAGTGTACAGAAGTATCAATGAGGCATTTAACCTGAAGTGTGTGGAGTCGCAGGACACAACCAATTCTTTAACTACGCGTTACCGCTGGTAATGTTACCGGTCACAGAGCCGCTAAAGTTGAGTTACTAAATGAGCTTTTCCAAAATTCCTCCACCAGACGAACCAATTATTCCGGAATTAGAATAAAAAACAGATAGCAACATGAGTAACTTAGAAGCAGATATCCTCGGTATAGCGAAGCAACTCAAATCACATAACAAAGGCAAGTCTTACTGTCCGAATTGTATACCAGTTAGGTGCTTTTTATGATGTGTTGACGTAATAGCTCCATACTTAACTATCATGTACAAACGCTCGCTAGACGAAAGATTCGTACCTAAAGACTGGAAAGTTGCACGGGTACCAACAATACTCAAGAAAAGAAATAGGAGTAATCCGCTGAATTACAGGCCCTTGTCGCTGTCGCCGATTTGCAGTAGGAGTTTGGAACATATATTGGTGTTCCAACATTATGAATTAGCTATAAGAAAACGATCTATTGACACATATTCAAAGTGGATTCAGAAAATATCATTCCTGCGCAACACAAGTAACGCTTTACCCTCAAGAAGCAAAGACTGTTGTCGACCGGGGCTTATATATTTCTAGATGGCTTTTGATACCGTTCCTCGCAAACGGTTTCTTATCAAACTGTGTGCCTATGGAGTATATTCTCAGGTGTGCGACTGGATCCGTGTCTTTTTCTGTCAGAAAGGTCGCAGTTCGTAGTAACTGACGGAAAATCATAGTATAAAAGTGAGGTGTTATCTGGCATTCATCAAGAAAGAGTTGCAGGCCCTCTGCTGTTCCTAATCTGTATAAATGATGTAGGAGACAATCTGAGGAGTCTTCTTAGATTTTTGCAGGTGATGCTCTCATTTACTGTCTAGTAAAGTCATCAGAGCATCAAAACCAATCTCAAAATGATTTAGAGAAAATATTTGTATGTTGACATAATAGCTTCATCCTTAACTATTTTGTATAAACGCTAGCCCGACGAAAGATCCGTACGATATGTGCGAAAAGTGGCAACTGATCCTATATAATGAAAAGCGTGAGATCATCCACATGATTACTAAAAGGAATCCGGTAAAATTCGGTTGCATGATAAATCACAAAACTCAAGGTTGTAAATTCAATCAAACACTTAAAAATTACAATTACCAACAAATTAAACTGGATCGATCACATAGATGATGCTGTGGGGAACTGCAACCAAAGATTGCGTTTTATTGGCAGAATACTTAGAAGATGCAACAAATGGAGTAAACTACCTACTCTACGTTTGTTCGTCCTCTGTTAGAGGACTGCCGTGCGGTTTTGCATCCTTACCAGATAATATTGACGGATGCATCCTTACCAGTCAAGATTGAGGGAAGATATCGAAAAAACTCAAAGGAGGGCAGCTCGTTTTGTTTTATCGTGAAATAGGAGGGAGTCACAGATATGATACGCGAGCTGGGGTGGCAGTCATTAAAACAAAGGCGTTATTCGATGCGGTGAGATATTTTCATGAAATTTCAGTCAGTAACTTTCTTCCCCGAATGCGTTAATATTTTGTTGAAGGGAACATACATGATGAGAAATGATTAGCGTAATAAAATAATAGAAATCAGTGCTCTTACGCAAAAATTTAAGTGTTCGTTTTTCTCGAGCGCTTTTCAAGAGTGGAACGGTAGATAAATAGCTTGAAAGTGGTTTAATCAACACTCTTCAAGGTACTTAAGTGTGAAGTAGAGTGTAGTCATGTAGATGTAGATGTAGAGGTAGAGTGTGCAGGTCAGGATGGAGGTGGTTCTCCTGTGTTTTGGTTTTCCATGAACATGAATCAGGATGTATATTTCAACATTCTCGGTAAACATTCGTGCCCATTTCTTCTAAATCTTCATAATGGGTGACCTGCGTAAATTATCGTCTTCCAAAATCAGGACAGCTGTCTCTGCGACGCTGTACCCGTCAATTTTTAGTTTTAGGAACAGTCTAGCGCCCTATTGCATCTCGACTGGATCGCTAAATGTTTCGGTATAGAAAATAGCTGAGACTACACTAGTGTGCAAAACTCAAGGACGAAAGTGACTTTCGCATTCTCGGAATCTAATTGACTGATGCTTACAATCCAAGTCTAAAATGTCAGAACTGTTGGCTGGGAGTCCTATGTTTCACTGTCGAACGAACTGAAGGATACCGCTGTTCTTCTGGAGTTCAATCGGAAGAAAGGTTTGGTGCACGTTTCCAAGTTAGCTTTAGTGACCTATGCAAGCTTCTTCATACGTGCATAACTATAGCAACCTACATTTATTTGAATCTGATTACTATATTGAAACACTACATACGCTTCCATTCATAACCAAATTGACAATTCCTTGATGCCTCGGGATATTCTTATTAATCGATCCGCTCCTTCGGTCAATACCTCTAAGTCATTAGTGTCAACATTTTGCAACCATAAATTATTGAACTTTAGGTAAAACTTACCCATGTCATCGCCTGCCTTCGTTGGAGCTGGAATAATTATATTCTTCTTCAAGTCTGACGGTTTTCCCTTGTCTTCCTTATCTTGTATAACGGATGTAATAGTTTCATCTCTTTATGTTCTCCCAAGAGTCTTAGTAATTCTGTGGGAATGTTGTTTACTCATGGGGCATTGTTTCCAACTTGGTCTTTCAGTGCTCTGTCAAAGTCTTCTCGTAGTCGATGTTCTCGTATTATTTTCTCCCATTCCTTTTTCTGCTGTCGAATTCCAGTCCTTCATAACAGTTAATTTTCATATCTCTTAAAACCACCACCTGTGAAAAAAAAAGAAACAACAACAATTAGTGAAGGAGAGAAATAAACTTAACAGGTTGAGAGGGGGGTATGAGATGTTATTTCAGTGCTTAGAAACGGGAATCAAATTAATAAAGAACTAGGCAGTATGAGCTCAGTTGTCAGTATGACGTTGCACACCCTCCCCCCCCCCCCCCCCCCCCGCCCTCTCTGGGCTGGATGCCTGCACAGATTCGGATGGGAAGGGAGTCATAAACCAGTTGCATCCTCTTCCGAGGCAAGCAGGCCACAAATATTGAGCTGGCCCTGAAAGAAGGAAGGAAGATCAGAGCTTAATGTCCCGTCCACAACCAGGTCATTCGAGACCGAGCACAAACTCATACGGGGAGTTTCACAGTGTTTTGACGATCTCAAATTTGAATAACACGCTAACTAACTGCGGAACGAAGATGAACACTTTATACAAGGCACAACATTTCTTCAAGTTTATTTACGAAATTCTACATCTGACAAATGACGACCATTCGCGGCTACACAATACTCAAGGCGTTTCGCCCAGTTTTTCTACATCTACATCTACATGGGTACTCTGCAAATCACATTTAAGTGCCTGGCAGAGGTTTCATCAGCCGGCCGAAGTGGCCGTGCGGTTAAAGGCGCTGCAGTCTGGAACCGCAAGACCGCTACGGTCGCAGGTTCGAATCCTGCCTCGGGCATGGATGTTTGTGATGTCCTTAGGTTAGTTAGGTTTAACTAGTTCTAAGTTCTAGGGGACTAATGACCTCAGCAGTTGAGTCCCATAGTGCTCAGAGACATTTGAACCATTTTTGAATAGAGGTTTCATCGAACCACCTTCAAAATTCTCTATTATTCCAATCTCGTATAGCGCGCGGAAACAACGAACACCTACATCTTTCAGTACGAGCTCTGATTTCCCTTATTTCATTGTTTCTCGCTATGCAGGTCGGTGTCAACAAAATATTTTCTAATTCGGAGGAGAAAGTTGGTCATTGGAATTTCGTGAGCAGATTCCGTCTCAACGAAAAGCGCCTTTCTTTTAATGATGTCTAGCCCAAATCCTTTATCATTTCTCTCTCCCATATTTCGTGATAATTCAAAACGTACTGCACTTCTTTTAACTTTTTCGATGTACTCCGTCAGTCCTATCTCGTAAGAATTCCACACCGCGCAGCAGTATTCTAAAAGAGGACAGACAAGCGTAGTGTAGGCAGTCTCCTTAGCAGATTTGTTACATTATGTAAGTGTCGTGCCAAAAAAAAAGCAGTCTTTGGTTAGCCTTCCCCACAACATTTTCTGTGTGTTCCTTCCAATTTAAGTTTTTCGCAATTGTAATACCTAGGTATTTAGTTGAGTTTGCGGCTTTTAGATTAGACTGATTTATCGTGTAACCGAAGTTTAACGAATTCCTTTTAGCACTCATGTGGATGACCTCACACTTTTCGTTATTTAGCGTCAACTGCCACTTTTCGCGCCATTCAGATATCTTTCCTAATTCGTTTTGCAATTTGTTTTGATCTTCTGATGACTTTATTAGTTGATAAATGACAGCGTCATCTACAAACAACCGAAGACGGCTGCTCAGATTGTCCCCCAAATCGTTTATATAGATAAGGAACAGCAAAGGGCCTATAACACTACCTTGAGGAACGACAGAAATCACTTCTGTTTTACTCGATGACTTTTCAACAGGTCTTTCGTAACCACTGGAGGAACTCTGGAAATTTCATCATGAATTCGAACTTTTAACTGTTTCAAGCTTCTCGGCCGGTCTGAGTACATTCTCGCCTTTAAATAACCCCGTGGGTAAGAGTCTGGCACGGTTAATTTACGGGAGCGAGGCGGCCATTCGACACAAGCGCATTTCGAAATTATGCGGTTACCAAAGGCTTCACGGAGAACTTGCAAGGTCTTGTTGGACGTATGGCATTATCGCCGTCTTGTTGGAACGTGTTCGTAATGAACGACGAGGGCTCGCCGGTAAACTCTTACGCACACTTTCGTTGTTCTCGGGAGCAGGGACCGTGACTTTGAATTCGATGCACCGGCAGTTGCACGGAAGTTTCTTACCCAATTAAATATTGTTCCACGAGCAGGAAATGGATATGGCGGCTCAGTCTTGAAATTCTTACGAAATACATGTTGCACGCGCACGATAAGATCCACCGTAGCGAAAATAGCACTCCACCGCGAACGCACGACGTTGCTTCGACCAGTGCTACATGTTTACTGACCTGTACCAGGGTACTACCAATAGACGGCGCCGTAGTCACTGTATCTTGTTTTTCGCGTGTTATACAAAATCGAAATCGTCAAAACATTGTGAAACACCGTGTATTACGGAGGAATGGGGAAGGGAAGTGAACCCCCACTTTAGAAAGGAACCGTCCCAGCATTTCCCTTAAATACACTACTGGCCATTAAAATTGCTACACCACGAAGATGACGTGCTAAAGACGCGAAATTTAACCGACAGGAAGGAGATGCTGTGTTATGCAAATGATTAGCTTTTCAGAGCATTCACACAAGGTTGGCGCCGGTGGCGACACCTACGACGTGCTGACATGAGGAAAGTTTCCAACCGATTTCTCATACACAAACAGCAGTTGACCGGCGTTGTCTGGTGAAACGTTGTTGTGATACCTCGTGTAAGGAGGATAAATGCGTACCATCACGTTTCCGACCTTCATAAAGGTCGGATTGTAGCCTATCGCGATTGCGGTTTATCGTATCACGACATTGCTGCTCGTGTTGCTCGAGATCCAATGACTGTTAGCAGAATATGGAATCGGTGGGTTCAGGAGGGTAATACGGAACGCCGTGCTGGATCCCAACGGCCTCGTACCGCTAGCAGCCGAGATGACAGGTATCTTATCGGCATGGCTGTAACGGATCGTGCAGCCACGTCTCGATCCCTGAGTAAACAGACGGGGACGTTTGCAAGACAACAACCATCTGCACGAACAGTTCGACGACGTTTGCAGCAACATGGACTATCAGCTCGGAGACCATGGCTGCGGTTACCCTTGACGTTGCATCACAGACAGGAGCGCCTGCGATGGTGTACTCAACGACGAACCTGGGTGCACGAATGGCAAAACGTCATTTCTTCAGACGAATCCAGGTTCTGTTTACAGCATCATGATGGTCGCATCCGTGTTTGGCGACATCGCAGTGAACGCACATTGGAAGCGTGTATTCGTCGTCACCATACTGGCGTATCACCCGGTTTGATGGTATGGGGTGACATTGGTTACACGTCTCGGTCACCTCTTGTTCGTATTGACGGTACTTTGATCACTGGACGTTACATTTCAGATGTGTTACGACCCGTGGCTCTACCCTTCATTCGATCCCCGCGAAACCCTACATTTCAGCAGGATAGCCGTGCGGTTATAGGCGCTTCAGTCTGGAACCGCGTGACCGCTACGGTAGCAGGTTCGAATCCTGCCTCGGGCATGGATGTGTGTGATGTCCTTAGGTTAGTTAGGTTTAAGTAGTTCTAAGTTCTAGGGGACTGATGACCACAGCTGTCCCATAGTGCTCAGAGCCATTTCAGCAGGATAATGCACGACCGCATGTTGCAGATCCTGTACGGGCCTTTCTGGATACAGAAAATGTTCGACATTCTCCAGATCTCACACCAATTGAAAACGTCTGGTCAATGTTGGCCGAGCAACTGGCTCGTCACAATACGCCAGTCACTACTCTTGATGAACTGTGGTATCTTGTTGAAGCTGCATGGGCAGCAGTACCTGTACACGCCATCCAAGCTGTGTTTGACTCAATGGCCAGGTGTATCAAGGCCGTTATTACGGCCAGAGATCGTTGTTCTGGGTACTGATTTCTCAGGATCTATGCACCCAAATTGCGTGAAAATGTAATCACATGTCAGTTCTAGTATAATATATTTCTACAATGAATACTCGTTTATCATGTGCATTTCTTCTTGGTGTAGCAATTTTAATGGCCAGTAGTATAATTTAGCTCACAGAAGACCTAAATATGGATGTCCAGTGTGGGCTTTGAAAGTCGACCTCCTGCATACGAGTCTATTGTGGTAACCTCTGCACCACCTCACTTGGACTGACTCCCGAGCTGGTCGCACACATCTACCGCGAACAGATCTCGGAAGCTCACTGTTCAAAATCAAATGGCTTTAAGCACTATGGGACTTAACATCTGAGGTCATCAGTCCCCTAGACTTAGAACTACTTAAACCTAACTAACGTAAGGACATCACACACATCCATGCCCGAGGCAGGATTCGAACCTGCGACCGTAGCGGTCGCGCGCTCCCAGACTGAAGCGGCTAGAACCACTCGGCCACAGCGGCCGTCAGCTGACTATTCGCACCAGTACCGTACACGTATACAATTCGTAGAGAGACGTACGGACAAGCATTGCCGGCCGGTGTGACCGAGCGGGTCTAGGCGCTTCAGTCTGGGAGCGCGCGACCGCTAAGGTCGCAGGTTCGAATCCTGCCTCGGGCATGGATGTGTGTGATGTCCTTACGTTAGTTAGGTTTAAGTTGTTCTAAGTTCTAGGGGACTGATGACCTCAGATGTTAAGTCCCACAGTAGTCATAGCCATTTGAACCGTTTTTTGATAAGCATTGGTCTGATGAAAACTGGCACCACGATGCGTTTACAAGAGAAATAACACTTCGGAATACAGAGTCTATTTGACGTGCCGTTGTGCCGACAGAGTTCGCTGGGTTACTACCAGCTGTGACCTGTAATACCCGACGCCACCGGCCGGTGTGGCCGAGCGGGTCTAGGCGCTTCAGTCTGGAACCGCGCTGCTGCTACGGTCTGACATTCGAATCCTGCCTCGGGCATGGATGTGTGTGATGTCCTTATCATAGTTAGGTTTAAGTAGTTCTGAGTCTAGAGGACTGATGACCAGAGATGTTAAGTCCAATACTCCTTAGAGCCATTTGAACCATTTGAGATTACAAACTAGCGTCTGCCCTCTTCTGCATGTTCACAGTAAACAGGCGAAGAAGCAATAAAATACAAACCGTCAAGTCAACGCAGAATATCATTTTCTTATCGCCATCATACGAGGGTTGAAACTTAAATAGTAACAACTATTTATTCACAACCGATACAAAAGAGTCACATGTTTGCACCCGTTACTGTCCTTCAAAGTGGTCACCAGCGTTGTGTAGAACCCGTTGCCAGCGATGTGGAAGGCGTAGTATACCGTTAGCAGAGCCTTTTCTGTTGATGGTGTGAATGGAGCGGTCTACCGCCTGCCGAATCTCTGGAACAGTTCTGAAGCGAATGCCACGAAGTGGTTCCTTCTTCTTCGGAATCAAATCAAAGTCACAGGGACTTAAGTCCGAGGAGTATGGCGGATGGTACAGTACTTCCCAGTACCATCGACCGAACAGAGCAGCCACAGCTTGAGCTGTTTGCGCCCGCGCATTGTCGTGCAAAATGATGGGTGGGTTGCGCTGAAAGTGTCGCCGCTTCTTTCGCAAAGCTGGTCGCAGGTGCTTCTCCAAAAACGAACAGTAATACTGTGCTTAGACGGTCTTCCGTGGAGGAATGTAATGCTTCAGGATTACAACATCACAGTCGTACACGAGAATCACCATAACTTTCACCATACTGGAGCTCTGACGCACTTTCGACTTTCGCGGCGACCCATAACGAAGCCATTCGTTGAACTGGCGTTTCTGTTTTGGCCTCGTGTCACTCGCTTACGAACTGTTCCAGAGATTCGGCAGGCAGTAGACCGCTCCATTCGCACCATCAACAGAACAGGCTCTGCTAACTGTATACTACGCCTTCCCACGTCGCTGGCAACGGGTTTTACACAACGCTGGTGAATACTCTGAAGGACACTAAAAGGTGCAAACATGTAACTCTTTTCCATCGGTTGTGTATAAATAGTTGCCACTATTTGAGTTCCAACCCTCTTAGCCTAACATCCAAGTCATTCTCTACTGTCTCCAACCACAGGGAGAAGAAAATTCGCAGTTTTACCAAGAAACGGATGACCTGAAATCCCACGTCACGTTTGATCTGAGTGTGGCCTTCCGACTAAGTATGTTGCGACCTTCGTCGGCTAACGACAATGTACACACACACACACACACACACACACACACATACAAACGCGTGCGCACTTACACCAGACTAAAAATATTAACACACACGGAGGGGAACAGCACAAGCTGCAAGACTCACGAAAAAAAAGGTCGTATTCCTCAACGTAAAAAAAAGTACACGAGCTGTAAGTGGATCTACAACATGAAGAAGAAAACATATTTCACTTCATAGAGGTTTCTTGTTGTTGTGGTCTTCAGTCCAGAGACTGGTTTGATGCAGCTCTCCGTGCTACTCTATCCTGTGCAAGCTTCTTCATCTCCCAGTACCTACTGCAACCTACATCCTTCCGAATCTGCTTCATCTCTTGGTCTCCCTCTACGATTTTTACCCTACACGCTGTCCTCCAATACTAAATTGGTGATCCCTTGATGCCTCAGAACATGTCCTACCAACCGATCCCTTCTTCTAATCAAATTATGCCACAAAATTCTGTTCTCCCCAAATTCTATTCAATACCTCCTCATTAGTTATGTGCTCTACCCATCTAATCTTTAGCATTCTTCTGTAGCACCACATTTCGAAAGCTTCTATTCTCTTCTTGTCCAAACTATTTATCGTCCATGTTTCACTTCTATACATGGCTACACTCCATACAAATACTTTCAGAAACGACTTCCTGACACTTAAATCAATACTCGATGTTGACAAATTTCTCTTCTTCAGAAACGCTTTCCTTGCCATTGTCAGTCTACATTTTATAACCTCTCTACTTCGACCATCATCAGTTATTTTGCTCCCCAAATAGCAAAACTCCTTTACTACTTTAAGTGTCTCATTTCCCAATCTAATTCCCTCAGCATCACCCGACTTAATTCGACTACATTCCATTATCCTTGTATTGCTTTTGTTGATGTTCATCTTATATACTCCTTTCAAGACACTGTCCATTCCGTTCAACTGCTCTTCCAAGTCCTTTGCTGTCTCTGACAGAATTACAGTGTCATAGGCGAATCTCAAAGTTTTTATTTCTTCTCCATGGATTTTAAGACCTACTCCGAATTTTTCTTTTGCTTCCTTTACTGCTTGCTCAATATACAGATTGATTCATAGAGGTGCAGCGTATGAAAAACAAAGAATTATGTGTAGAAGAACTTTAGAAAAAATCAGATAATATGAATTTGACGTTATTTAGTAATAGTTATTTAAAAAATGATAACTGTTTGCGATTTTGGCAAAGTGATTTGTAAGAAACATCATGTCGTTTAGCGACGACTGAAAATTCTGTAAAATAGTACAAAACGTATCTGATCTAAATAAGACTCTTATTACTGTCGTAAACGACGGGATTTACGCTATATTACTTGTGAATATTGTTTTCATTATTGCTTGGCCATTTCACATCAACACGTTTTTCACAGTTATGTTTATCGTTAGTTAAAAATTATATGCCAAGTATGCTGGCTATCCCATTCAGCAACGTAAGTTGCCCAGGAGAGTTCTCCATTCACACACACACACACACACACATACACACACATAGAGAGAGAGAGAGAGGGAGAGAGATATTTGTGTCGCCTTACAAGCGCGTAGAAAGTGGTCAAAATGTAAAAGGAGGAAAAAGCAAGGAAAGAAAGGGGGTGACGTAGCCCCCGCTTAAAAAAGAAAAAAAAAGTAAGAGAGAAGAAAGAGCGCTTTGTGCAGCAAAAATTAGCGTTGGGACTGGGATGCCTGCCGGCGAGCCTAAATTGCATTAGGGCGGCGCGCTCGAGTTTAACAAGTGTTGATGCGGCGCGGAGCGCGGAGGCAGCAGAGCCACCTGTTGAGCGGCGCCGCTAATTAATTTAATGTGCGCGTGCGCGGCTTAATGAGCAATCAGCGCCACTCTGCGTCCGGCGGCCGCGGCGGCAAGTCGGTGGCGCCGGGGAGCAGCGGCGGCGGCAGCCTACGCCGACATAACCTCAACGCGGCCGGCGCCCCTCGCCCTGCCCACGTCTGCGCACTCCGCTGCCTCCAAAGGCCTTCCGCTACGATACACGTAAGCAGATCCAGTATTGTGATGCAAGTTTGCTTAGTGAAACTTAGAACTGCGATTAACAGTTATGCTTTTTTGTGCCTTAGCTGTAAGACCATCATTGTATGGTCGTAACTGCTTTAGCTCTTGCCGAAACTAAGAGAGCAACAAGCTAAAAATTTACTGTATTTACTTTAACGCAACAGAGTCGTTACGAGTTTCGAACATCACAGTTTCATAATCGGGAGCTAGCGTAAGTTTCGTAGTATGTCTTCTATATTCATATGTCGACTGTGATGTGATGTTTCCTATCGACAGCTTCGTGCTACTACAGTCAAATGCCAAGTGATCCGTTATACCTCTCTCTGAATCGATATTCCATCGTCGAACAACAAAATATAGAAGACACGCTGCAGATCGTAAACCTCTCGCTGACGATAGACATTTCGTGTTCGGAAAAGGCAACGACTCTTGTAAGTTAAGATAAACGCAGTAAATAACAGTGGCTGTTTGTTGTCTTAATTTGAGTAAGAAATTATCCCTATCGTCAGTCAGACACCGTCTTGTAATGTTGAGTTATCGACAAGACAGTGTTAACTATTTACCTCAGTAACAGAGCTTTCTCGCTCAAAACAGGATTGCGTAACTGATGTATTATTGTAAGTGATGCAAGTAGGATTATTGTAGAGTGCTTGCTATCTGTAAGTAATGAACGATTCACAGGCACGACACTAAATACGTACCTATTAATTACTGATAGAGACAGCAGCAGTGCAATTATTTGCCGTTTATTTCGAAGTAAAACTAAATATCTGTGGCGAGAAACACTCTGTCAAAGTGAATGACAGTGGTGTAATCGCATTGTACTACACACTTTTCTGTTTTAAGAGCGCCGATTGTACTAAGCTAAATTCCGAAGTTCCATGTACAAACGTTTTTTTAATCAAAATTGTCTTGACCGCATTTTGTGGTTATTTCACACAGGACTAGTTTCAGTCTAATGAGTCATCTTCAGAATCAGGATATTGCTGCGAAAGTTACACAACAAGTCGCTATCAAGCTCTCATCAAGGTTACCGTTGATTATAAGCCAGCAGTGTGAGCGCTATATGACGACTTGATGCGTTTCTTTCGTAACAACATCCTGGCTCTGACGATGACTCATTAGGGTCGAAACCAGTCAACTGTCATGAATCCACAAAATACGATCAAGACAATTGTGAATAAAAATAGGTATTACCCAAAATATAAGGAGCGATCACAAACTTTCAGTTCGAGGGCTGCAGATTCTAAAATCTGTACGCGAGTCAGGTAAAATCGCCAAGAGCTTAGAGGTTGAAGATACCCGTTTGATAAAACACCGTGTCGTGCTGCATGAAGAAGTCCGTTACTCCCTGCTGCACATCCTCGCCGGACGTGAATCTTCGAACCTTCACGGCCTTTTTTAGGGAACGGAAGGCGTGATAATCGCACGGAGACAGATGAGGAATATAAAGTGGGTGCTCGAATGTTTCCCACTTGAGCTGGCGTAACTTCTGTTTTACGAAATTTGCGATACGGGGACGTGCGAACTTGGCGTGCCGTTCCACAACGGTGGTTTCGACAGACATGCTGTCCCAGTCATATTTTTCATTCTCCGATGGATGTCTGCAGGTGTTTGTCCTTCGGCACAGAAAAAAAATAACAGCTCGATGATCCTGTTTGGACGCATCTGGCTGTAGCATCGTCATAGTTCACGTTTCCGCATTTACCTCATGCTCGTCAGAAAGACACCAATGCTGCTCTGATCCCTTGCTTATACATAGGTGCTTTATACCATCATCGGAGTCGTGCTGCTTTGCACATGCTGCAGCAGTGCCCTCAAACGGTAACTTTTTGATCGCTACTTATAGATCGCTTGCTCTAATTTGACAATGTCGAATTCCATGTGTAAAACTTTGTTTTACTGTATCATTAATCTTTACAACGGGCCTTACGGAGTTGGTTGAACAGCATGATAAAATATTCGAATAAGCAAATACGCAGCGAAATTTTTTCTGTGCTTTGCGCCCAGTAGGTGCAAGACGTAACCTCTCCGAGCCGGTGCGGGCCCAGAAGAAACGCGCGGGAGCTGCATCGGAGAGCCATTCCAGAGGGAAGGCAAACGTCGATATTTGCGACCGAGGCGGTACTTGCTGGTCGCCCTGTGCCGCTGCTTACTGGAGCCCAAATTATATCAAGATAGAGGGGCTGAAGCGGGGCGGGGTGGGGGCGGAGAAATGTATTTCGCTGCTGATGCGGTTAGCGAGCGGGGGCGGGCGGCGGCGGAGGCGGCCGCCTGCACTTTCTGATCCCGCGGCGAAATATTAGGGCGCGCGCTGAAAGACGCCAAATGGGATGCTGCCGACGCGGCGGCGCGGGCACAGTCGATACGCGCCGACCTCGGCGCCCACAGCCGAAGCCGGGCGCCGCGCCGCGGCTGCAGCGCCTGCCCCCTGCCTGTCTGCCACTCCTCCACAGCACCAATCTTACGACTGCATCACGATGCCGTAAGGCACTGCATCGTCCGGTGGTAGAGGGTACAGACACACCGCGTACCAGTATAAAAAATGGTTCAAATGAACAAGTTAAATACCGGTGGTCACATATAAAGGCTACTGTGAAAAAACAGAACAGTTCCAACTTTCTTTCAGCGCCATTGTACTCCACTTCATGCGAGCTAGCTGTTCGCGCGTAGCTCGATATCCAATTTCGTCGGAGATGGATAGGTCGTTGAGGTCCAGTGGCCTGGTCACCACATTCACCGGTTCAAAGTGGTTGAAATGGTTCTGAGCACTATGGGACTTAACATCTGAGGTCATCAGTCCCCTAGACTTAGAACTACTTAAACCTAACTGACCTAAGGTTCGCCCACTGTAGCTGAGTGGTCAGCGCGACACACTGTCAATCCTAAGGGCCCGGGTTTGATTCCCGGCTGGGTTGGAGATTTTCTCCGCTCACGGACTGGGTGTTGTGGTGTCCTAATCATCATCATTTCATCCCCATCGACGCGCAAGTAGCCGAAGTGGCGTCAAATCGAAAGACTTGCTCCAAGCGAGCGGTCTACCCGACGGGAGGCCCTAGTCACACGACATTATTATTATTACTAACCTAAGGACGTCACACACGTTCATGCCCGAGGCAGGATTCGAACCTGCGAACGTAGCAGCAGCACGGTTCCGGACTGAAGCGCCTAGAACCGCTCGGTCACAGCGGCCGGCTGGGACCGTCAATGCACAGTATTACTGTTCGGTTTTGGAGCATCACCTGCGACCAGCTTTGCCAAAGAAGCGGCGACACTCTCTGCGCAACCTGTATCATTTCCGCCCTTTCCGTGCACTTTGGACTGTAGTAGGTTTTTGGAACATGCACTATCTGGTTAGAAGCATCTCACCTATTTGTGGACATTAATATGGGTGTGACCACGCTTCGCCTTTATGACGGCTTGAAATGTGCTGGTCGCATTTTCAATAAGGAGTAAGAATGTCTGTGGACGAATGGCAGGCTATACTTCCTCAAGAGCCTAAATCAGAAAAGATTGTGACGTTCGACACTGTGGTCTGAAACGAAGTCAACGTTCTAACTCATCCCATAGGTGTTTCATTGGGTACAGGACCGAGCCCTAGACAGGCTGGTCCGTTTCACGAATGTTATTGTCCAGAAACCATTGGCTCAAAATGGTTCAAATGACTCTATGCGCTATCGGACTTAACATCTGAGGTCATCAGTCCCCTAATCTTAGAACTACTTAAACCTAACTAACCTAAGCACATCACACACATCCATGCCCAAGGCAGGATTCGAATCTGCGAGCGTAGCAGCAGCGCGGTTCCAGACTGAAGCGCGTAGAACCACTCGGCCACAATGGCCGGCCCATTGGTTCATAGATGCTGCTTTATCACAGAGCGCATTCTCATGGTCACATAAACAGTCATCGTCACCCAACTGTGCCCCTATTGTACACCGGCCGGAGTGGCCGAGCGGTTCTAGGCGCTACAGTCTGGAACCGCGCGACCGCTACGGTCGCAGGTTCGAATTCTGCCTAGGCCATGGGTGTGTGTGATGTCCTTATGTTAGTTAGGTTTAAGTGGTTCTAAGTTCTGGGGGACTGATGACCTCAGAAGTTAAGTCCCATAGTGCTCAGAGCCATTTGAACCCTACTGTACGCAATTCACAGTGCTGTAAAATGTGTTCATATCTTTCGGCATTCAGTGTTTTCTTGAAGGCAATAAGGGGGCCATACTCCAACCACGAAGAACACTCTCATACCGTAACACCACCTTCTCCGAACTTCACTGTTGCCACCACACATGACGGCAAGTAAGGTTCTCCAGGTATTCGCGAAACCCGAACCTTCCCATCTGATTGCTACACGTATAGTGCGATTCATCACGTCAAACCACACATTTCAAGTCATCCACTGTCCAATGGCATAGCTCTTCACACCATCTCAAGCGTCGCTTAGCACTGACTGCAGAAAGGTGTGGCTTCGGAAGTGCAGTTCGACCATTGTACACCATTCTTGTTACCTAATTGTGCACTGTAATTGTGTAAGCTGGACTTCCGGTAGCGCTATTGTATTTATGAGTGACACCTTCCACGATTTCGTGTGATTTTATACAACAACCCTTCCAATGCTGGAAGGTTGCTGTCCATCATTACGCGAGATCTGCCTGTCTTTGTTTAGCTGTGATTGTTCCTTGGCGTTTCCACTTCACATTCACGTCATCAACATTGGGAAGCTTTAGAAGGATTGAAATGTAATTTGTTACTCAAGTGACATCCAATGATTAGTCGACGTTCAATGTCACCGAGGTCTCCTGGGCGACCCATTCTGCTGTTTCTGTTTTTCGACAGACAACACAGTACTCCCAGCCTCCTTTTATGCTGGCTGGTCACCCGCGCGTGACATCTACTGGTCAGTTCAGCACTGCACAGGGGTGTCCGGATGGTTTTGATCGGACAGGTTACAATATTCTGCACTGAACACATAGTGCGTAGTAGGGCGATCACTCCGTTGTAGAAATAATTCAAAAGCCAAGATCGCTCAAATACTCTTTACTGGATAACCGGCTTCAACACACTAAAGGTGCCATCATCGCATCTGAATGTAGATTAACATTTATCCAAATGGTTTATAAATGTTAATCTACACTCAGATCCGATGATGGGACCTTTCATCCAGTCAACGGTATTTAAGCTCTCTCGGCTTTTGAATTATTTCTAAGTTACAATGTGTGCCAGCAGTATCAAATACCTCCAAAAAACGATCTATTGACACATACTTAGTCAACAGGCATTCAGAAAGTCTGGGTCTTTTTTCGCTCGAAGTAATGAGTGCTATCCACAGAGGACCTCGTGTTAACTCCAAAGTTCTAGATTTCGAGAAGGCTTTTCCCACCATTCCTCACACGCGGAGTCGAATGATATTGCATTCCTATGGAGCACCATTTCGGCTCTACAAATGAATTCATAATTTCCTGCCAGGAGGGTCACCGCCCGTTCTGTCACTTAGTGAAACCGAAGTCATTCCCCAAAGCTCTCTGCTGTTCTTAATCTAAATAAATAATTTAGAAGACAATCTGAGCGCCCCTCTTAGTGTGTTTGCCGTCCAGTAAAGTTATAAGAGCATCAAATCGAAATACAAACTGATGGCATGAAAAGTGGAAACTGGCCTGAGCAATAAAAAGTGTAATGTCCCCAAATTGACTTCTAAAAGCAATTCCTTTAAATTGCGCTTTCACTACAATTCATCAAAATCTTAAGGTTGTCAAGTAATAACTCGTAAACAGCAACTGGCCCGGGCTATGATGACGATCAGCTTAACTGTGGAGAGTGCGAACCAAAATAGCTGGAAGTCGTAAGCAGATCTACTAAAGACACGGCCAACACTACTCTTCTCCGTCCTCCTCTCGAGTATTGCTGCGCGGGATGGGATTCTTACGAAATACAATTGACGGAGGACATTGAGAAAGTTCTAAGAAGTGTAGCAGATTGTGTCAGAGACTTGGTAATTGACTTGGGGTGAAAGTCATCAAAACAAAGGCGATTTCCGCTTCGACGAGAACTTCTCGTTAAGGGGAGGTTTACTATCTTTTGGTTCAAAAATCGATTTTTTAATTGCATTTTTGGATCCATAAAAGTGTTTAGAATCCACCCCTCAAACGGTTTTCCCGAATACGGAACGGAAATTTTTGTTATTCACGGCTGAAAAAGAAATGCACCTCCCGGAAATCGGCCTTTTTCACGCACCAGTCTTTTTTTTTTTTTTTCAGGAGGACGAGTTATTGTACCGGTGTTTGGGACGATACACACAAAATTCAAATGAAAGTTTGAACGCGTGTGTTTGGAAGTTAGCCCCCAATCATTTCCATTCTGGTGCGAAAACCGTGGAGATTGCGACTTTCCTGGCAGAGAGCAGCTTCAACAAACGGTATTCAGCAATTCTGAAGACCATGACAACGATGGACCTCACCCTGGGACTCTATTCGACGCAGTTCGCCAAGCATTCGGACGACCACCGGATTCAAGCGGCCGTAAACCGCTTGTCACCGGCCGTACGAGCGGCTCTGTAGCAGCGCAGGATGGCCCAGATCGAGCAGAACGCCCTCTATGAGGAAGATGGTTGGTTGGTTGGTTTTTTGGGGAAGGAGACCAGACAGCGTGGTCATCGGTCTCATCGGATTTGGGAAGGATGGGGAAGGAAGTCGGCCGTGCCCTTTCAGAGGAACCATCCCGGCATTTGCCTGGAGTGATTTAGGGAAATCACGGAAAACCTAAATCAGGATGGCCGGACGCGGGATTGAACCGTCGTCCTCCCGAATGCGAGTCCAGTGTCTTACCACTGCGCCACCTCGCTCAGAGGAAGATGGACTAGTTTATGGACCAGGAATAGTAGATTGAACGTACGTTGCATAATATTGCATTTATATGTAGTCAAAACTTCAAACGCGTTTTTCTCGAAATAGCGTTTTTTTATTTTTTTTATTTTTTTTATTTTTTATTTTATTTTTTTTATCGCGCGGAATGGTAACTTCAAAGCTACTGAACCGATCGGCTTGATTATTTGTTTCCGATGAAGCTAACTAAATTGTCTAGGAGTTGTACCACTTTTATTCCGATCTATCAACTATAAATATTTTTACTTGGCCGATGAAGTCGAAAAATCGATGAAAAAACCCTATTTTTTAAATGGCCGCCATTTTGCTTCCTATAGTCCAAATATCTTAAGCGATGTACAACTCCAAAAGAATCTTATATACTTCGCTAACGTCAACTCAGTTTTGATTTCAGACGAGCCGGCTGACCGGTGACATACCGTGCGTGTAGGTCTACATCGAAATTTTGTTTCGTTCCGACATCACTTCCGCCTTTGCTCTTCGACATTTCAGGTCTAAGAAATTCGTTTGTAGATGAAATACTAATAAATATTTTGACCAAATTTCATATTGATATCTGTAGCACATCCTGACAAACTAATTCAAAAAGAACATGCTTTTTTGGACCAATGATAGTAAACCTCCCCTTAAACTACAATCACCAACTTCCTCCACCGAATAGCAATCTACCTTGCTGTTTCTAATCTGCTTACAGAGAAATAGTCATCGAGATGATATCAGAGAAACCAGACTTCGCACAGAAAGATTTAGGAGATCTTATTCACAAGTGCTATCACGAGTGGAACTGTAGAGAAATTGCATTATTGTTAAGGCTTTCGTGATCAGTTGGCGACAAATTTCCTTATGGGCTTGTGTCGGGCTCTTCGGCCGACGTTTGTTTGAAGATTTTTCCGACGTTTCGCCGCCACGAGGGGCTGACAACGTGAACGCTTCACTCTCCAGTCCGCCACCAGCATTGGAGAGTGAAGCTTTAAGAATGTTAGCTGCTCGAGCTGGAGAAACGTCGGAAAAATCGTCAAACAATCGTCAGTGCTCCCTGCCGCCGTTGGATAAGCAGCTGCAGCAGCAAGTCGTATACTCCTAGCTCACTCATTTGTTACATAGTTTAATTCTTAATTTCTTTGCGTGTTTTTGGTACTTGCATTGTTTAATTCATAAATTTCGGGCGTATTATAGTATTTGCGAGCTGTAGCATCGCGTTTTAGTACCTGAATAGTGTAAAATCGCGTAGTCTCCTTCCGCCGCCGAGCAGTGTGTCAGCAGTGCGCAAGTAGCAGCATTACTGCATTTACTAGGCAATCTTGTATTTTAATAACCGTTTAAATTTTGTCGATTTGTTTGCGCTCTCTGTAGATTAGTTCAGAAGTTCTTTGCACAACAGTTTTTAGCATGGATAGGGACTGCAACTGCTGTGTTCGGATGCAGGCTGAGTTGGCATCCCTTCGCTCCCAGCTTCAGGCAGTGTTGGCTTCGGTCACACAGCTTGAGGCTGTTGCCAATGGGCATCACTGTGGGGGTCCGGATAGGGGTTTGTCGGGGACGGCCAGCTCGTCCCACGCATCCCCCGATCGGACTACGACTGTGGTTGCCCGGGATACTGCCCGCATTGAGGCTGATCCCTCACCTGTGGTAGAGTGGGAGGACGTCTCAAGGTGTGGCAGGGGGCGAAAGACATTCCGGAGGGCTGAACGGAAGGCCTCTCCCGTTTGTCTGACGAACCGGTTTCAGGCTCTGTCTCAGGCTGATACTGATCTTCGGCCTGACATGGCTGCTTGTCCTGTTCCAGAGGTTGCCCCTCAGTCTGCAAGATCCGGGCGGTCGCAGAGGGTGGGCTTACTGGTAGTTGGGAGCTCCAACGTCAGGCGCGTAATGGGGCCCCTTAGGGAAATGGCAGCAAGATAGGGGAAGAAAACCAATGTGCACTCCGTGTGCATACCGGGGGGAGTCATTCCAGATGTGGAAAGGGTCCTTCCGGATGCCATGAAGGGTACAGGGTGCACCCATCTGCAGGTGGTCGCTCATGTCGGCACCAATGATGTGTGTCGCTATGGATCGGAGGAAATCCTCTCTGGCTTCCGGCGGCTATCTGATGTGGTGAAGACTGCCAGTCTCGCTAGCGGGATGAAAGCAGAGCTCACCATCTGCAGCATCGTCCACAGGACTGACTGCGGACCTTTGGTACAGAGCCGAGTGGAGGGTCTGAATCAGAGGCTGAGACGGTTCTGCGACTGTGTGGGCTGCAGATTCCTCGACTTGCGCCATAGGGTGGTGGGGTTTCGGGTTTCGCTGGATAGGTCAGGAGTCCACTACACGCAACAAGCGGCTACACGGGTAGCAGGGGTTGTGTGGCGTGGGCGGGGCGGTTTTTTAGGTTAGATGGCTTTGGGCAAGTACAGAAAGGGCAACAGCCTCAAAGGGTGCGGGGCAAAGTCAGGACATGCGGGGACCAAGCAGCAATCGGTATTGTAATTGTCAACTGTCGAAGCTGCGCTGGTAAAGTACCGGAACTTCAAGCGCTGATAGAAAGCACCGAAGCTGAGATCGTTATAGGTACAGAAAGCTGGCTGAAGCCAGAGATAAATTCTGCCGAAATTTTTACAAAGGTACAGACGGTGTTTAGAAAGGATAGATTGCATGCAACCGGTGGTGGGGTGTTCGT
Source organism: Schistocerca nitens (assembly GCF_023898315.1). Lineage (NCBI taxonomy): Eukaryota > Metazoa > Arthropoda > Insecta > Orthoptera > Acrididae > Schistocerca > Schistocerca nitens. The sequence continues at coordinate 391,567,930 of NC_064617.1, forward strand.
CGCTGTTAGGAGTAGTTTATCCTGTAGTGAAGTAGAAGTGGATAGTTCCTGTGAATTATTATGGGTGGAGGTTACACTCTACAACCGAGCTAGGTTAATAATTGGCTCCTTTTACCGACCTCCCGACTCAGCAGCATTAGTGGCAGTACAACTGAGAGAAAATTTGGAATACATTTCACATAAATTTTCTCAGCATGTTATAGTCTTAGGTGGAGATTTCAATTTACCAGATATAGACTGGGACACTCAGATGTTTAGGACGGGTGGTAGGGACAGAGCATCGAGTGACATTATACTGAGTGCACTATCCGAAAATTACCTCGAGCAATTAAACAGAGAACCGACTCGTGGAGATAACATCTTGGACCTACTGATAACAAACAGACCCGAACTTTTCGACTCTGTATGTGCAGAACAGGGAATCAGTGATCATAAGGCCGTTGCAGCATTTCTGAATATGGAAGTTAATAGGAATACAAAAAAAGGGAGGAAGGTTTATCTCTTTAGCAAGAGCAATAGAAGGCAGATTTCAGACTACCTAACAGATCAAAACGAAAATTTCTGTTCCGACACTGACAATGTTGAGTGTTTATGGAAAAAGTTCAAGGCAATCGTAAAATGCGTTTTAGACAGGTACGTGCCGAGTAAAACTGTGAAGGACGGGAAAAACCCACCGTGGTACAACAACAAAGTTAGGAAACTACTGCGAAAGCAAAGAGAGCTTCACTCCAAGTTTAAACGCAGCCAAAACCTCTCAGACAAACAGAAGCTAAACGATGTCAAAGTTAGCGTAAGGAGGGCTATGCGTGAAGCGTTCAGTGAATTCGAAAGTAAAATTCTATGTACCGACTTGACAGAAAATCCTAGGAAGTTCTGGTCTTACGTTAAATCAGTAAGTGGCTCGAAACAGCATATCCAGACACTCCGGGATGATGATGGCATTGAAACAGAGGATGACACGCGTAAAGCTGAAATACTAAACACCTTTTTCCAAAGCTGTTTCACAGAGGAAGACCGCACTGCAGTTCCTTCTCTAAATCCTCGCACAAACGAAAAAATGACTGACATCGAAATAAGTGTCCAAGGAATAGAAAAGCAATTGGAATCACTCAACAGAGGAAAGTCCACTGGACCTGACGGGATACCAATTCGACTCTACACAGAGTACGCGAAAGAACTTGCCCCCCTTCTAACAGCCGTGTACCGCAAGTCTTTAGAGGAACGGAGGGTTCCAAATGATTGGAAAAGAGCACAGGTAGTCCCAGTCTTCAAGAAGGGTCGTCGAGCAGATGCGCAAAACTATAGACCTATATCACTGACGTCGATCTGTTGTAGAATTTTAGAACATGTTTTTTGCTCGAGTATCATGTCGTTTTTGGAAACCCAGAATCTACTCTGTAGGAATCAACATGGATTCCGTAAACATCGATCGTGTGAGATCCAACTCGCTTTATTTGTTCACGAGACCCAGAAAATATTAGATACCGGCTCCCAGGTAGATGCTATTTTTCTTGACTTCCGGAAGGCGTTCGATACAGTTCCGCACTGTCGCCTGATAAACAAAGTAAGAGCCTACGGAATATCAGACCAGCTGTGTGGCTGGATTGAAGAGTTTTTAGCAAACAGAACACAGCATGTTGTTATCAATGGAGAGGCGTCTACAGCCGTTAAAGTAACCTCTGGCGTGCCACAGGGGAGTGTTATGGGACCATTGCTTTTCACAGTATATATAAATGACCTAGTAGATAGTGTCGGAAGTTCCATGCGGCTTTTCGCGGATGATGCTGTAGTATACAGAGAAGTTGCAGCGTTAAAAAATTGTAGCGAAATGCAGGAAGATCTGCAGCGGATAGGCACTTGGTGCAGGTAGTGGCAACTGTCCCTTAACATAGACAAGTGTAATGTATTGCGAATACATAGAAAGAAGGATCCTTTATTGTATGATTATATGATAGCGGAACAAACACTGGTAGCAGTTACTTCTGTAATATATCTAGGAGTATGCGTGCGGAACGATTTGAAGTGGAATGATCATATAAAATTAATTGTTGGTAAGGCGGGTACCAGGTTGAGATTCATTGGGAGAGTGCTTAGAAAATGTAGTCCATCAACAAAGGAGGTGGCTTACAAAACACTCGTTCGTCTTATACTTGAGTATTGCTCATCAGTGTGGGATCCGTACCAGGTCGGGTTGACGGAGGAGATAGAGAAGATCCAAAGAAGAGCGGCGCGTTTCGTCACAGGGTTATTTGGTAACCGTGATAGCGTTACGGAGATGTTTAATAAACTCAAGTGGCAGACTCTGCAAGAGAGGCGCTCTGCATCGCGGTGTAGCTTGCTCGCCAGGTTTCGAGAGGGTGCGTTTCTGGATGAGGTATCGAATATATTGTTTCCCCCTACTTATACCTCCCGAGGAGATCACGAATGTAAAATTAGAGAGATTAGAGCGCGCACGGAGGCTTTCAGACAGTCGTTCTTCCCGCGAACCATACGCGACTGGAACAGGAAAGGGAGGTAATGACAGTGGCACGTAAAGTGCCCTCCGCCACACACCGTTGGGTGGCTTGCGGAGTATAAATGTAGATGTAGATGTCAGCCGAAGAACCCGAGAGAGAAGCCAATCAGTAGAAAAATCGTCTAAAAGTGGTTCTACGATCATTCTGCCGAACATTTAACTTTGAACTGCAGAATAATCGTGCTGATACATGGTGAAACAAAGCTCTGGTGGGCGGTTTGAAGGTTTAAATCATCTCGGAGTATGACCATGCGGAGCATTTGACCTGCGGTCGTCGCATGGTGGCGCTGGCAGCAGTCCACATACGCAGAGGTGTGTTGGTGCATGTCAGAGTACGGTGCAGCGAGTAAGTGTGCAGACGTTTTCAGACGTGCTAATGGTGACTGTGTGTTGAAAATGGCACAAAGAACACATAATGATGGCGTTATGAGAGGTAGAATACTAGGGCGACTGGAGGCTGGTCAAACACAGCAAGTCGTAGCACGGGCCCTCCATGCGCCACAGAGTGTGATCTCAAGATTATGGCAACGATTCCAGCAGACAGGAAAAGTGTCCAGGCGCTACAGTACGGGACGTCCACAGTGTACAACATCACAAGAAGACCGATATCTCACCATCAGCGCCCGCAGACGGCCACGGAGTACTGCAGGTAGCCTCGCTAGGGACCTTCCCGCAGCCACTGGGACAGTTGTCTCCAGACACACAGTCTACACACGACTGAACAGACATAGTTTATTCACCCAGAGACCTGCAAGGTGCATTCCACCGACCCCTCGTCGCAGGAGAGCCCGTAAAGCCTAGTGTCAAGAACACAGTACATGGTCATCGGAACAGTAGTCCCATGTTATGTTCATAGACGAGTCCAGGTATAGTCTGAACAGTGATTCTCGTCGGGCTTTTATCTGGCGTGAACCAGGAACCAGATACCAACCCCTTAATATCCTTGAAAGGGACCTGTATGGATGTCGTGGTTTGATGGTGTGGAGTGGGATTGTGATTGGTGCACGTACACCTCTGCATATCTTTGACAGAGGAACTGTAACAGGTCAGGTGTATCGGGACGTCATTTTGCTCCAGGATGGCCGCCTTTTCAGGGGTGCAGTGGGTCCCACCTTCCTCCTGATGGATGATAACGCACGGCCCCACCGAGCTGCCATCGTGGAGGAGTACCTTGAAACAGAAGATATCAGGCGAATGGAGTGGCCTGCCTGTTCTCCAGACCTAAATCCCATCGAGCACGTCTGGGATGCTCTCGGTCGAGGTATCGCTGCTCGTCTTCAAACCCCTACGACACTTCAGGAGCTCCGACAGGCAATGGTGCAAGAATGGGAGGCTACACCCCTGCAGCTGCTCGACCTCCTGATCCAGAGTATGCCAACCCGTTGTGCGGGCTGAGTACGTGTGCATGGTGATCATATCCCATGTTGATGTCAGGGTAAACGCACAGGAAACAGTGGTGTTTTGTAGTACATGTGTTTCGGAACAGTTTTCTCAACTTATGACCAATACCGTGGACTTACAGATCTGTATCGTGTGTGTTCCCTATGTGCCTATGCTATTAGCGCCAGTTTTGTGTAGTGCCACGTTGTGTAGCACCACATTCTGCGATTATCCTTAATTTATGAGTATGAGTGTATTTCGGTTCCATTGTTGGCTTGTTAGGATAATCTGCAGAAGCCTTCAAATTTTAAGACAGTTAAACATATTACGGAATATAATAAGCGTATATTTACCGGCGTTCCTGCAAAAGTCTGAGCCGTTAGGCAACTGTCGTAAACCTCTCTGGTTGTTTGGTTTTGCGTATCAGCTCGTTCCATAGACAGCGGAGACAACACACACATTTAACAAACATCTGTTCACTTGCACATTACCCTTTCGTGTATAAAATCAAAATTGAAAGGACTTCTGTCTTATTTCTAACACAGATTTCTTTATAGTATATGTCTAAGTCGTTTATTTCACTACGATGACAGCTAGCAGTCAACAGACGGGGAGCTACACACGCTGTTACAGGCGAATATATGCATTTTGAAACACAGTCAGTAATATCCTGGTATTCTCCTGAGATTATTTAGAGAAGTTATGGGTAGTCTAAAGTGAAATGAATGGAAGGTGAAATATTGAACCTACTAATACCACCCGCCTGCACTTCCCCATAACGTCATCAAAATGGTGGGTATAAATAGCTCAAGGAAATCTGCATTCACCGCAACTAATATTTCGTATTCACATTCGTTGGCTTCGCAAAGTCACAACCTAAGGGCTACGCTGCAGAGCTGGCCGACATCAAAATCTTCTTAAAAAAAAAAAAAATGTCGTTCTTTTCTGTTTGCGTCACATGCCATATCAACCACCCAAACAATGTAAGTAACAGACGTACACGATGACAAGTAACGAGAAGAAAGGGGGGGAGGATAAAAATTTGCACGTACGACTTCCATATCGTTAGCATATAGCAAATGCTAAGTTGCGCGAGGATAGTGAGTACAATAAGAAGTGTAGGTCACATAAAACACGTTTGGGGCGGATTCAATGACATCGAACGACCCTCTCAGCGTGCTTTCTTATGTGTAAACAGAGCTGCATTACTGTCTTCCGAAATTTCTTTTCCTGTGTGTATAGCACGTGGGATATGAGCGAGAGGTGGTGTTGCAGATGTCGTCTATTTGGATTCAGTACCGCAGTCTCGTCTGCAGTTAGATACCAAGTCCTCCAGACACCCCTGGATCATCTCGTAAAGCTTGGCAAGACTATACAAATCACTGTCTCTGTTCTTTAATTGTATCAATGGAAGTGATGTGCGTTTCACTTTTGAGATGACCGAAGACAGAAAATTCCAGAGGGTTGATATCAGGTTATCTTGCAGGCCAAAGTACCAATCCTGCTCGACTATTCTATCTCGGACCACATTGGCTCTTTAGATGTCGTTTTCCATCATCAGCAGATTGTTATAGTACCTCACGACGCATGTACCACGTTCCCCAACTTTGAGCTTGGGGAACATCCCAAGCAATCAAGAGATTACCCGCCGCAGAACCCGAAAGCACCCTCGTTCGTTTAGTTTTGTTGAGAGAATGTCTGCCGAAATGAAACGATAGCCTGTTACCCCTAACTACACATTCAGTGTTATTCGTTACCGGATGATGGAGAGTATGCGTGTTTATGTAAAATTGAGCCCACCTGCCTGGAGTCTCTAAGTCGAGCCGGCTCCTGTGGCCGTGCGGTTCTAGGCGCTTCAGTCGGGAACCGCGCGACTGCTACGGTCACAGGTTCGAATCCTGCCTCCGGCATGGATATGTGTGATGTCCTTAGGTTAGTTAGGTTTGAGTAGTTCTAAGTTCTAGGGGAGTGATGACCTCAGATGTTAAGTCCCATAGTGCTCAGAGCCATTTGAAGCATCTGACTAAATCGAAAATTTACATTTCAGATGTACACTCCCTGACATAAAAAGTGAAGCAAACGTAAGACCTGGTCGGATGTCAATATAACTTCGCACACTTACACACCATCGGCGGGTAAATGATGATTAGAATTGCGATTCTCTGTAGCAGTTAGAATGGACAGCAGAGAGCATTGGGGTTCCCAGAATGAAATTTTCGCTCTGAAATGGAATGTGCTCTGGTATGAAACTTACTGGTAGATTAAAACTGTGTGCCCGAACGAGACTCGAACTCAGGTACTTTGTCTTTCGCGGGCAAGTGCTCTACCGACTTAGCTACCCACGCGCAACTCATGACCTGTCCTCACAGCTGCACATCCCTCAGGCTGTGGCTGTGGCTATGGTTACGCCACGTCTCCGCAATGTCGCTCCTTCCGAGAGTGCTAGTCTTGCAGTTTTCGCATGAGAAGTTCTGTGTAGTTCGGAAGATAGGAGACGAGTAAGTGCAGCTGTGAGGATGGATCGTGAATTGTGCATCGGTAGCTCAGTCCGTAGAGCAATTGCCTGCGAAAGGTCTCGGTCCAGCACACAGTTTTAATCTGTCAGGACGATGCATTAGTGTTACTGGTGTTTAGTGCTGTTAGGAGACCCGAGGACGTGAACAACATTACATACTGCACTCAGCAGCACTGTGATGGACACGGAGATGCCGCGTACTCGTATGAGATAGAATACCTGACGCAGGTTGAAAAGTGCCAAATTGTGGATCTTCCATTGACGGCGTGGTCGGATCATGCAGCAGCGCCGCGCGGAGTGGCCGCGCGGTTTGAGGCGTCATGTCACGGACTGCGCGACCCCTCCCGCCGGAGGCTCGAGTCCTCCCTCGGGCATGGGTGTTTGTGTTGTTCTTAACGTAAGTTAGTTTAAGTAGTGTTTAATTCTAGGGACCAATGACGTAAACAGTTTCGTCCCTTAGCAATTCACGCACGGGACATGCAGTATCCTGATTTGAAGGACATACTGATGTGGTCACTACATGAAAGCGTGAGGGCATGCATTCCTGTCTCAGACTACGTCTGACCATCGCAAGGGAGATTCGCCGTACTGTGCACCAAGCATGTGCGAAGACTTTCACGTCTGCGCCTGCCATAATAGCGGCTGCTGATGAATGACATCGTATTTTATTCAGCGTTGAATCACAGTTCTGCACTACCTCGGATGGCCGTGGACCCGTTCTTCCAATATTTTGGTGAGGCACAGCGCTGTTAGCCCTTGTGTCATGGTATGGGGTGCCATCGGGTATGACTTCAGATGACGGCTGGGTGTGACTCAGGATCCTGGATATCAAGCACCAGTTACAACAGATGTGGACCAGCTTGTCTCATCAAAAAACATGTAGCGGCTTTATGAGACCCTTCTCTACAGAATCAGTGCGTGCATCCAGGTCACTGCAGATGCAGTATCATATCCATAGTTTGGCTCATACCGCTGAGTTCTTTGTAAATTTGACAATTTATAATCACTGAAATAACACCACACTCCGTGAGCCCACGAAGTTTTACTTCGCTTCCTCCTCCTCTTGTGGATGCTTCACATTTTTTTGTCAGACTGTGCATTTGCACCAAGACATCATTTCCAACCGAAGTCAGTGGCGGGTGCTAAAAACACAACTATTTCGCCAACGGCATTTCTGCGGACATGTTATTATTCATACGTTTCTGGTTCTGTCATTATATACTTCCAGCTCTACATCTACATATATACTCCGCTAGCCACCAAGCGGTGTGTGGCAGAGGGCACAAATCGCGCCAAAGTCATATTTCCCCCCCTCTGTTCCACTCCCGGATCGCGCGAGGCAAAAACGACTCTCAGAACGCCTCAGTACGAGCTCCAATTTCCCTTATCATTGAATGGTGATCATTGCGCGATTTGGAAGTTGGTGGTAATAATATATGCTCTACATGCTCGGTGAAGATCGCATTTCGGAATGTAGTGAGCAGCCCCTTCCGTTTACTGCGTCGTCTATCTACAAGTGTGTTCCACTTCAAACTTTCTATAAGATTTGTGACACTCTCGCGATGGCTAAATGTACCAGTCACAAATCTTGCTGCTCTTCTTTGAACCTTCTCAATCTCTTGAATCAGACCCAATTGGTAAGGGTCCCACACAGATGAACAATACTCTAAGACTTGATGAACTAACTTATTGTAAGCTATTTCCTTTGTTGAAGGAATGCATCGCTTCAGGATTCTACCAATAAACCGCAATCTAGGGTTTCCCTTACCCGTTACTTGTTTAATCTGATCATTCCATTTGAGATCATTTCGAATAGTCACACCCAGATACTTGGCGGATGTTACCGCTTCCAAAGACTGGGCATTTATTTTGTACTCGCGCGTTAATGGGGATTTTTGCCTTGTTATACGCAGCAGGTTACACTTACTAATATTGAGAGATAACTGCCAGTCATTACACCACGCATTAATTTTCTGCAAATTTTCATTGATTTGTTCACAACTTTCGTGTGGTACTACTTTCCTGTAGACTACAGCATTATCGGCAGTCTAATGCCGCTGTCAATACCATCAACCAGATAGTTTACGTAAATCGTAAAAAGCAGCGGACCTATTACGCTGCCCTGGGACACACCTGATGTAACGCTTATTTCTGTTGAAGTCACCCCGTTCTGGACGACATACTGCTCCCTGCCTGTTTGAAAACTTTCTATCCAACCGCGTATGTCATCGGATAGACCGTAAGCGCGCACTTTTTGGAGGAAGCGACAGTGCGGAACTGAGTCGAACGCCTTTCGAAAGTAGAGAAATATGGCATCAACCTGGGAGCCGGTATCTAGAGCCTGTTGTATATCATGCACAAAGAGGGCCAGCTGTGTCTCGCATGACCGCTGGTTCCTAAAACCGTGCTGGTTTCTGCAGATGAGCTTGAGCATCTCAGAGTCCAGAAAGGTCATTGTGCCTGATCACAGAATATGTTCCATGATTCTACAACAAATCGATGTCAGTGAAATTGGCCGGTAATTATGAGCATCCGATTTTCTACCCTTTTTATAGATTGCGAAGACCTGGGCCTTCTTCCAATCCCGTGGAACTTTCCGCTGTTCCAATGATCTTTGATAGATGATGGATAAGAATGATGCTATATTTGTAGCTATTAATTGCAATACACCTCGGACAACTTGTCTTCTGCAAGTGGCACACGCGACAGGAGTCTGGTGGAGGTACAGTGACGACGGTAAGAGACAACGCATGCTGGTGTGATGTGGCGTGGCGTGGTGTGGGGTGCCCGGCTGTGTCCCCCTAACGACTGCCGGTGGGAGTGGCCCAGCCTTGCCATTTCGCGAGCGCCTCCCCCGCCACGCCACGCACGCGGGGGAGGCTACGCAGGGTGGGCGGGCGGCCATTTTGTGCGTGAGTGCGTTAGGGTGGCCTGTGGGGTGCCGTGGGGTGGGTGGCGCCCACACAGGGGAGGGACCGCGGGGACGCCGCCCCCTCTCTCGTGCGAATCGCCTGCTGAAGGCACAAAAAAAATCCTCACATCAGGCATTCTTCTGTGTCGTACTAAACAGCCTTTGACTAGTAGAATAATAAAGAGCTGATAGTGTGTTTACGATTTTTCCACTGGACTGACATTCCATTTTGCGCGCAGTGTTTTGACGACAAGAATAATCTTCACAAGGATTTAAAGTCACTTAGTCTTGTACAAAAAGGTGTGCATTATTCAGGAACACACATTTTCAATAACTTGCCAGCAGCCATAAAAAGCTTAACAACCAATGAAATTCAGTTTAAGAGAAACCTAAAGGATTTATTGGTGGCCAACTCCTTCTACTCCATTGATGAATTTCTTAGTTAAACCAACTGATTTGTATATAAGTACAACATAACTTCTGCACAATTTCAGTGCAGTAATGTGTTCATTGAAAATGTGTGTGTGTGTGTGTGTGTGTGTGTGTGTGTGTGTGTGTGTGTGTGTGTAAGTACACTCCTGGAAATTGAAATAAGAACACTGTGAATTCATTGTCCCAGGAAGGGGAAACTTTATTGACACGTTCCTGGGGTCAGATACATCACATGATCACACTGACAGAACCACAGGCACATAGACACAGGCAACAGAGCATGCACAATGTCGGCACTAGTACAGTGTATATCCACCTTTCGCAGCAATGCAGGCTGCTATTCTCCCATGGAGACGATCGTAGAGATGCTGGATGTAGTCCTGTGGAACGGCTTGCCATGCCATTTCCACCTGGCGCCTCAGTTGGACCAGCGTTCGTGCTGGACGTGCAGACCGCGTGAGACGACGCTTCATCCAGTCCCAAACATGCTCAATGGGGGACAGATCCGGAGATCTTGCTGGCCAGGGCAGTTGACTTACACCTTCTAGAGCACGTTGGGTGGCACGGGATACATGCGGACGTGCATTGTCCTGTTGGAACAGCAAGTTCCCTTGCCGGTCTAGGAATGGTAGAACGATGGGTTCGATGACGGTTTGGATGTACCGTGCACTATTCAGTGTCCCCTCGACGATCACCAGTGGTGTACGGCCACTGTAGGAGATCGCTCCCCACACCATGATGCCGGGTGTTGGCCCTGTGTGCCTCGGTCGTATGCTGTCCTGATTGTGGCGCTCACCTGCACGGCGCCAAACACGCATACGACCATCATTGGCACCAAGCAGAAGCGACTCTCATCGCTGAAGACGACACGTCTCCATTCGTCCCTCCATTCACGCCTGTCGCGACACCACTGGAGGCGGGCTGCACGATGTTGGGGCGTGAGCGGAAGACGGCCTAACGGTGTGCGGGACCGTAGCCCAGCTTCATGGAGACGGTTGCGAATGGTCCTCGCCGATACCCCAGGAGCAACAGTGTCCCTAATTTGCTGGGAAGTGGCGGTGCGGTCCCCTACGGCACTGCGTAGGATCCTACGGTCTTGGCGTGCATCCGTGCGTCGCTGCGGTCCGGTCCCAGGTCGACGGGCACGTGCACCTTCCGCCGACCACTGGCGACAACATCGAGGTACTGTGGAGACCTCACGCCCCACGTGTTGAGCAATTCGGCGGTACGTCCACCCGGCCTCCCGCATGCCCACTATACGCCCTCGCTCAAAGTCCGTCAACTGCACATACGGTTCACGTCCACGCTGTCGCGGCATGCTACCAGTGTTAAAGACTGCGATGGAGCTCCGTATGCCACGGCAAACTGGCTGACACTGACGGCGGCGGTGCACAAATGCTGCGCAGCTAGCGCCATTCGACGGCCAACACCGCGGTTCCTGGTGTGTCCGCTGTGGCGTGCGTGTGATCATTGCTTGTACAGCCCTCTCGCAGTGTCCGGAGCAAGTATGGTGGGTCTGACACACCGGTGTCAATGTGTTCTTTTTTCCATTTCCAGGAGTGTATAATCTAACTTCTGCACCATTTCAGTGCAGTAATGTGTTCATTGTAAATAAGTACTACAGTAGTTGTATTACATGTTTATTACCTTATAAATAAATAAAAAACTTTTTTATTTTAAATTCAGTGCATTAGTATTTGTAAAATGACTCTTAGTGTTCATTAAAAAATGACGATCATTCCAATTGGGACCTGTGGAATGGTTGATTAGCTTATTTGTTTTAGTTGTAAATATTTGTCATGTATTGTTGTTTTTCTGACATGTTCCACATCCTGGAGGGCCTCCTCACTACGGATCAATTGGAATGAAAGTAAATCTAATCTAATCTAATCTAATCCAGAGGTCTTCACCCGGTGCTGCGAGCTACAGCCTTTTACGAGGGGCGTTTGAAAAGTCCGTGCAAAGTCAGAGAGATGACACAACCGGCGCCTATTGAGGTCATGTTTTGTTAGTAGCATCTTTGGAAAGAACTCACACCAGTTTCAGCCATATTGGTCTATTTCTTTGTGTTTGGCATTCGTGTGAATCAGAAAGTCCAGTGATTGTCAACAAATGGACGAAAAAGAATTAAACATTACTTTATGAAAGGCAAAATGCCTCAGGAGACTACAGAGAAGCTTGATAAACAGTACGGTGACTCAGCACCTTCGACAAGAACAGTTTATAAGTGGTTTCAAAGTTTTCGGAGTGGCCACATGGGCACAAGGGATGCTGAACGTTCTGGCCGGCCTGTGGTAACATCCGTGATATGGTGACGGATGACAGAAGAGTTAAGGTGCGTGAGATTGCTAGTGCTGTGGACACCTCGAATGAACGGGTACATAATATTTTGCATAAACATTTGGACATGAGAAAGCTATCCGCAAGATGGGTTCCGCGATTGCTCACGCTTGACCAAAAACGGAATCGTATGAAGAGTTGCAAGGATGGTTTGCAGCTGTTCAGGAGTAACCCGCAGGACTTTAAGCGTCGTTTTGTCACTGTGGCTGAAACATGGGTACATTACTATATTCCTGAGACCAAACAACAATGTAAACAATGGGTTACCAAGGGAGAATTTGCACAAATAAAAGGCGAAGACCATACCTTCGGCCGGAAAGGTTATGGCTACCTTCTTTTGGGATTCACAAGGGATAATCCTCATCGACTATCTGGAAAGGGTAAAACTATTACAGCTGGATATTATTCATCGTTATTGGACCGTTTGAAAACCGAGCTGCAAGAAGAACGCCGGCGATTGAAACGCAAAAAAATCATTTTCCATCACGACAATGCACCATCAGCCACCTCAGTCGTTGTGGTCGCAAAATTAATGGAAATAGGATTCCAACTCGTTTCACATCCCCCTTATTTTCCAGACTTGGCTCCCTCGGACTACTATTTGTTTCCCAATTTGAAGAAATGGCTGGCGGGACAAAGATTTTATTCGAACGAGGAGGTGATTGCAGCAACTAATAGCTATTTTGCAGTCTTGAACAATTATTATTCGGAAGGGATCAACTATTTAGAACAGCGTTGGACGAAGAATGTAAGTCTAAAATGAGACTATGCCGAAAAATAAAAAAGGTTTACCCCAAACACGTAAGTAGTTTTTATTTTTGCACAGACTTACGCCCCTCGTATGTGCCACCAGCCTGCACTTCAACTGAACTGTGATGCATTGTTAGCTTGTACACATAGTGGGCGCGCCGTAAGGAGTGCTTGTGTTGTTAACGATATTGCTCATTCCTTTCCATGCACGAGACCTTAAAGGCAGTAGGTACTGGAGTCCAGGATGAAGCACTCTCCTCATTGACTTCCGGAATGCTCCCATCAATGTGCGGCATTTCGCCTACTGAACAAAATACGAGCGTACTGAATATCAAGCCATCTGAGTCACTGAGCTGAAAGTTCTTAGCAAAAGGAAAACAGCATGAGATTCTTAATGAAGAACAGACATAAAAGTAATCTCGGACGTAACCCAAGTGAGTGTTGTAGGACCATTGCTGTAGGCTGTGAGACTGTTCGCTGATGGTGCTGTTACAGAGGAGTTGCAACGCTAGAGACTTGTAACAAAACACAAGAATAACCGCAGAAGTCTGGCGCTTGGGGCAGGGATTTACGGTTGACTATCAACATAAGCAAATGTAGCATATTGCGCATAACTAGGCGGAAATCCCCGTTTTTGTATGATCGCATAATTGCCATACAATCATTCGAAGCAGTCACGTACATTGAATACATACGCGAACCTAGCGATTTAAAGTGGAGCGAACATATAATACTAATCGCAGGTAAGGCGGGTACCGGGCAGAGAATCATTCGCAGAATTCTCAGGTAGAGTAGAAGGAAAGAGCTTATACTACCGGAACTAGAGTGTTGCTCGTGAGTCTGAGACCGTTACCAGTTGAGATTAATATAGGCAATATGGTAGATCCAACGAAGAGCAGTACGTTTTGTTGCACGTTTTTTAGTAAATACGAAAGCGTGACGGAGAAGTTCAACGTACCTCACTGGCAGACGCTACAAGAGAGACAGTGTACGTCATTGTGCGATTCACTGTTGAAATTCTGAGAGCCTTTCCTTGAAGAGAAGCAATATATTGCTGCTTCATCGTATCTCGCCACTTCCGCCCCTCCACCAAAAAAAAAAAAAAAAAAAAAAAAATGCAATGACCATCTTCAGATTCTACAGGCGACATTGACAACGCATAAACCTGTGTTCAGTGTATGCCGCCTTTAGAATCTGAAGATGGTCATTGTATGGCCGAAACCAGTTATGACAGTCATAAACATGTGATTGCGTCTATAAATAAACGCCCGCCGCTGTGGCCTAGCGGTTCTAGGCGCTTCAGTCTGGAATCGCGCGACCGCTGCGGTTGTAGGTTCGAATCCTGCCTCGGGCATGGATGTGTGTGATATCCTTAGGTTAGTTAGGTTTAAGTAGTTCTCAGTTCTAGGGGACTGATGACCTCAGATGTTAAGTCCCATAGTGCTCAGAGCCATTTCAACCATTTTTTATAAATAAACAAACAAATTTTACAAGGGAGGAAGTGACAGTTCTACTCAGAGTATCTAGCGCCACACACCATTATGTGTATTGTGGATGTTTGGCATTCACATTGTCATTGAATCTTCACTGTATTGTTCCAATAGTTTGATTTTGATTGCTTTGTTTGATTGTGCAGGGCACTCAACACCGTTTATAACACAATTCTTATATACCATTTATGTGACGATTTTCGTTGATAAGCCATGCGTCAGAGGCCTGTTCCCGTGCCGAAGATGTGCTAAGCAAGCTTCAATACGTCCGACTGGCCGGGAAGAGCTGCGACACGGTAGTATTGTCTCATTTGATGATCGCAGTTTGTTAACCATCACATGCAGCCACTATCCCTTACGCAGATACATTACGGACATTATCAGCAATGCCATAATGGCACGAAGAGGGATAGTATGAGGTCGTGTTAAAAACTACTGCTTCCGACTTTTTTTTGAAGGCTCTTAAAAAATTTTTAAAGTATACAAACGTTATTAACATTCTACTCTTTATTCCTCACATCTACACTTTTATTTCTCAACATAGCCACCATGGTGACGAACACATTTCTCCCAACGAGAGACCGGTTTGTTGGTACCGTCACTGTAACGACTCTGAATCCGTTGATGGAGCCACAACTTCACCTCTGTTCGCATCACTTCAGCACTACAAAGGGAAGTTCCCGAAGGTGTTCTTTAAGTTGTGGAAGCTGATGAAGATCGAATAGAATCGAGTGGGCACTGTATGGAGGATGATCGATGACAGCGTACTCAAGGCGTCGCATTGTTGCAGCTGTCGCAGCGCTCGTGTGTAGTCTGGCATTGTTATGCTGAAAGATAGGCTGCTCTATGTGTGGATAAACTGTTCGCATTCACGGCGTGTCGCACGCACTGACGAAGTCACGTTACACACTTCCATGTTACACGCTGCTATTCGGAGTCCTCTAGCAGAAGAGGGCCAAAATATGTACACAGGAAGAGTAAAAGTGTAGAACCCGCCAGGGTAGCCGAGCGCGCTAACGCGCTGCTTCCTGGACTCGGGTAGGCGCGCCGGCCCCGGATCGAATCCGCCCGGCTATGTGGTTTTTAGGCGGTTTTCCACATCCCGCTACGTGAATACCGGGCTGGTCCCCACGTTCCGCCTCAGTTACACGCGTCGCAGACATTTGAAAACACGTCCGCACTATTTCACTATTTACACTAGACGCACACAGTTGGGGTACACTGATTCCGTCATGGGGGGTACGGGCTGGTGGCAGGAAGGGCATCCGGCCATCCCTAACACTAACACTGCCAAATCCGTTGTAACCACGCCGGCTCTGCGATCGCTGCGGGACTATGGCGTACGCGAAAGAAGAAGAAGAAGAAGAATAAAAGTGTAGAATTATAATAAAGTATATTTTATTTAAAAAGCTACAAGTTTTCCGTAAGAAATTCGTAGGCATTACTTTTCAGTAAGCCCACACAGAGTGAGGTACATAATCTTTTGGCTGCGGTAGCGGTTGCCTCGAAACGTACAGCGTCATAGTTAATGCATATCGTTCCGCTCTCCTTGTAATACCTGAGTATGCGACTTGCTTGAGCAAGAGGTGAATGAGCTGCGCCCTGTACAGAGTGAGACCGAGCTGAGCCGGCAGGACTGAAGTGTTTCAACAGCATTCTGAGAGGTCAGCCGACTTTGGCTCGTGTATCTGGAATGTGTCGACAGCGCACAAGAAGTCTGTCTATCGTGATGCAGAGATATCACGCCGTGTTACTTACATGTCCAACTACGTGATGTATAGTTGGTGCCGCATCACTATTTACAGCTGACTTCGGCTTTCTCCGCTCGCTATGCCCTTCCTTGTGCTTTTTTTTTCTTTGTTTCATACCTGCCGTTATTCCTCGAAATGTTCACCTCTTCAGTGTTTTCCAGCTCTCAGGGACGAAGCGGTCGGTGAGTGCCATATTCCACATCCTGATGAAATTGTTAGCACTATCCACTATTTCCTTATTCCTACATTTTTCTGTTTTCTTCGTTCCTTCTCGTTTGCTGGCCTTGCATATTATTTCCCGTGCTTCCTCTAACCAGTCAAGCAAGTCTCCACTTTGATACCTTCTGTAGTGCTGTTACCCATTTCTTCTCGATTTCACTGCCCACACTCGACAAGATGTAATGATGAAATTACTTAACCCAATGAATAAGCCTGAAATATTATTATTGTTATTATTTCTACAACTTTGCTTCCTTCGTTTTTTATCGAAGCTCGAGTCTTCATTGTGAAAATCTTACAAAACATGCACGATTCAAAGTATTGACCATCGTTGACCACTTCTTTCTCCCATCTATCGGGCAGCATGCGAATCTAGCGACGGAAGATGTGGCGTCTTTTGAGGAGATTCGTGTATCGATCCAATTTTGCACCTGTTCATAAGACCGGAAGTGATGGTCTGCCAAACATTGTGTCATTGATCGAAAAAGGTGATAGTCAGTGGGAGCAATATCTAGAGAATACGGTGGGTGGTGTAGGACTTGCCATTGCAACGTTTCCAAGTTTGTTTTGAGGGGTTCTGCGACACGGGGTCGAGTATTCTCATGATGCAAAATCAGCTTTTCAAGTCTATCGCTATATTTTGGCCGTTTGTCTTTCAAGTCTCGGCTCAAATGCATCAGTTGCTTTTGATAATGGTCGCCTGTGACTTTTCCCGTCGGTTTCAGTAGCTTCGAAAATCTCTCTTCCACCGCCAAGGCGGTCTTCGACGTCAAAATCTTAGTTCCTGAAACGTTTAAACCATTTTCACTAACAGGTGCCTCGCGATAGGTCTTACCTCAGTTTCATCTGCAGCTTCTTCATGTTATTGCAGAAAATTAAAATTCCCGCAAATGACGAGAATTAGCTTTTTAAGTTGACATATTCAGTTGAGAATAACTTTATGACGTAATAGCAAATGGACGAGCATTGTAGTGGCGCTCTGTTTCCAAACGCCTCAGCTTATAGTATGACACCACCTGCATTGCAGTCCGCACCCAGTAGCTGAGTGGTCAGCTCGACAGAACGTCAATCCTAAGGGCCCGGGTTCCATTCCCGGCTTGGTCGGAGATTTTCTCCGCTCAGGGACGGGGTGTTGTGTTGTCCTAATCATTATCATTTCATCCCCATCGAAGCGCAAGTCGCCAAAGTGGCGTCAAATCGAAAGACTTGCAGCCGGCGGACGGTCTACCCGACGAGAGGCCCTAGTCACACGACATTTACATTTACCTGCACTATATATGCCGATACTACCATGTATTGCAATATTGCGGTGCGAAGTTGCAGACCTATTATTATTATTAGTTTTTGTTCAAATGGTTCAAATGGCTCAGAGCACTATGGTCATCAGTCCCCTAGAACTTAGAACTAATTAAACCTAACTAACCTAAGGACATCACACACACCCATGCCCGAGGCAGGATTCGAACCTGCGACCGTAGCGGTCGCGCGGTTACAGACTGTAGCGCCTAGAACCGCTCGGCCACTCCGGCCGGCTTAGTCCTTGTTGTTAGTTTTTCTGTTGTTCTCATAATGCATTTCTCGTGGCTCAGTAAGTATTTGTGGTTATATGTAAGAGAGGGCCCGAAGGCCATGATCTTGCAAGATGGATAAAATACAGAAATAAATAAAAAATTAAAAAAGTGACTAGAAGCAACAAGAAGATCACAACAAGCAGAGAACAAAATGAAATGGAAAACATAAGTATTACTGTAACGATAAAGAAATGGTGAAAATGTCGAAATCGTGTGGCGTTGTTGACTAGGAAACTCGACGTGGTGGGTTCAGCGGCTTGTTCTTCCCCCGTCCACAATGGCCCATTTCTTTGTGGATATGTGAGAGTTGCGTCGTATGTGTATCAGCGGAGTGTGGTTGACTGTAATCGTTGCCTGTAATTTTTTTTTGTGTTTTATGGGAATGATGGCCAACGGACTTGCCGCAGTGGTAACACCGGTTCCCGTCAGATCACCGAAGTTAAACGCTGTCCTGCTCCGCTAGCACTTGGATGGGTGACCATCCAGTCTGTCGAGCGCTGTTGGCGAGCGGTGTGCACTCAGCGCTTGTGAGGTAAACTGAGGAGCTACTTGACTGAGAAGTAGCGGCTCCTGTCTCGTAGACTGATATACGGCTGGGAGAGCGGTGTGCTGACCACATGCCCCTCCATATCCGCATCCAGTGACGCCGTGTTCTGAGGATTACATGGCGGCCGGTCGGTACCGTTGGGCCTTCATGGCTTGTTCGGACGGAGTTTAGTTTTTAGTTCTTATGAGAATGATGATGAGTCAAGGGAGAGGATGAAACGCGGTGCCGGCACATACTCTACTCCTCTCGAAGAGCGCAGTGGGAGCCGCAGAGTTTAATTTACCCATCCGGCAGTCAGATCACTATCAACAGTGTCACACGCCCTCATTTCGTGAGACATTACGAAGATGTTTGGACTTTAATGTAGGATATTGGCGCAAAGACTGGCGATCAGGAACTTCGCGCCATCGCTCTTCAACTTTCCGGTCAAAAACTGGCACAGTAGATTTTATCGACCACAAGCATTCGATCTGGTGTACCTCCGAGACGAGCGTCACCGCATTCGAGTTCACTAGCGTCTTCGGGTACACAGGGGAAGTCCTCGGGACGACAAGTGGACGGCAGCTGAACCGAGGGATTCCTTTGTTGGGTTCTAAGAGATAATAAAAGATCAGATGGATTACCTAATTAAGGTGGGTGTACAGATGACATAAATGATAATTAATTGGAACCCTGAGCTGCCGACAGGTGTTGTTGATAAACCTCGATGGGGACAGCGGAAAATGTGTGCCCCGATCGGGACTCGAACCCGGGCTCTCTTGCTTACATGGCAGACGCTCTATCCATCTGAGTCACCAAGGACACCGATGAATAACGCGACTGCAGGCACTTATCCCTTGCACGCTTCCCGTGAGACCCAGATTCCCAGCTGTCCACAATCTACATACATAATGTTTCTAATAGATATTTGCCCATCCACTCATTACTCGCACACACTAAGGTGACTATTCCCGTAAGAGTTCGGGCAACCTGTGCGCATTCGCACAGACGAAGGTCAATGGCAGGGTTGCCATTTAGCTAAATATGAAGATAGAACTGTTCTCGAAAGAACAGATAACATTGATGACCATGCAGCTTCTCTAGAATAAATGATAATTAATGGGAAACCTCAGCTGGCGACAGGTGTTGTTGATATACCTCGATGGGGGACAGCTGAAAATGTGTGCCCCGACCGGAACTCGAACCCGGGATCTACTGCTTACATGGCAGACGCTCTATCCATCTGAGCCACCGAGGAAACACATGAATAGCGCGACTGCAGGGACTTATCTCTTACACGTTTCCCAGTGAGATGACATAGGAAGACATTCAGGAGCGTCTTGAATGCTTATAGCTTAAGGCTACAACGTATGGAAGAGCTATGGCTGTGACGAGAAAATGATTCAAAGAAATGTTGTTTCCAAAGACGTATCTGCATGCGACCGAACATCACGTGAGAGAGATATTCTAAAAGCTACACTCTAAGAAAAAAAAAACTGGTCACAAATTTATATTGATACAGGTATCGACCGAAAATGCAAAACTTTAAACTTTAGTATGTGACTCCGTAGCGCGGTTTCACCGCGCAGGTGGCAAGGGCAGTAAACATGGGACGTGTTGATACTGGGCATAAAATCTTTGCGAATTTCATTCCGTGTACTCGATTGGACAGTTACTATGTCTCGCAGACAGGCACCTGGACAATGTACGTACATCTCAACATTTGAAAGAGTGAGTGTAACTGGGCAAAAAGAAGCTGGTTGGAGTAATCGACAATCGCTCGACATTTGAGTAGGAGCAGTGCTGACAGGGATGGGTGAATCACGCGGAACACGGCGTCAGTAAGGAAGCGGTCGACCTAGAGAAACGAGGAGCGAGCAATCGTCAGAGAGTCAGACATAGCCCCGGATGCCTCATCAATTCGTCTTCATTAATCCGACCTTCAACTGGTGCTTCAGTCACCACAGGCACCATTAAGAGGCGGCTCACAGAAACGGGGCTGAGCTCTGTACACCGAGAAGGCCGTTTTCCGTGGTGTCGGGCATATTCGGCCCGGAATCTCATTGACTGGAGCAGAGTAGTCTTCAGTGACGAACCGCGCTTCGGACTGAGCCCAGATGAGCATCGAAGACAGCGGTAGGATACCAGGCCGACTGTCGCCCGCTATACGGCCCGTCAAACAGGAGCGACGGTCTGAGCTGCCATTACCATTCATCCGCACCGCCCTCTCGGTTCAGCGGTCCGCCAACGATATCCTAAGCCGGGTTTCGCTGCCCTTCATGGCAGGCCATACTGGGCTTATGTTTCAGCAACATCGTACCGACCCACATATGACGAGAGTGCCTATTGTTTTTCTTTGGCTTTCCAAACCTTACCTTGGCCACCAAGGTCACCGGATCTCTCCCAAGTTGAGAACGTTTGGAGCATTACGGACAGGGCTCTTCAACTATTTCGATATTTTCACGCTCCAGTTCGCCAATTGGACAGAATTTGGGATAATATCCCTCCGGAGAACATCCAACAAATCTCTCAACCAATGCCAAGCCGAATAACTGCTCGCATAAGGGCCAGAGGTGTACCAGCGCCTTACTGACCTGCTCAGTTCGTGAAACTTTTTTTCTTAAATGTATCATCCAATTTTTCGTCAGCCCCCGGTAGCTGAGTGGTAAGCGCGACAGAATGTCAATCCTAAGGGCCCGGGATCGATTCCCGGATGGATCGCAGATTTTCTCCACTCAGGGACTGGGTGTTCTGTTGTTTTAATCATCATCACTTCATCCCCACACAAGTCACCGACGTGGCGTCAAATCGAAAGACTTGGACCCGGCGAACTGTCTACCCGACGGGAGGCCCTAGTCCCACGACATTTTTATCCAGTTTTTCTGAAATTGTAATGATTTTTTTTGTCTTAGAGTGTATAAGGGGCAATCAAATGAAAACGAGACATAGTAAAAGTGCAAGTAAACTGTTTATTATTTCAATAAGTATTCACCGTTGGTGTTGGTACATCTGTCGGTTAATGCCTCCATGGAATAACGTTGGCGTTTGCCTACGAAACTCTGATTGCACCCAGCCGTGTACATCGTCGTCCGAAGCAAACAGACGGTCACGAATGTCTCTTTTCGAAATACTGAAGGAGTGTAGCGAGAGATCTTGACTGTATGGGGGATGTGTACTGGCTTCCCAGCGAAACTTCTGCAGAGTAAACAACCCGTCAACAGAAATGGCCACCCGCATGTTGCCTAGGTTGTTCCGGCTACGCTGCAGAAGTTTCGCAGCAAAGCCGTTACACATCCTCCATGTAGTAACGATTTCCAAATTTTTGGAAAGAGAGACATTCGTGGCCGTCGATTTTCTTCGGTCAAAGAAGTGCACACCTGATTGCAATCATGGTTCCGTAGCAACTGCAAACATTTTTCCATGAAGACATTGAACCGTCTTGTCTCGCAGTGGGATAAATGTATTAGCAGCTATGACGATAACTTTTGAAATGATAAACAGCTGACTTACTATTTTTCCATCTGTCTAGTTTTAATCCAACTGCCCTTTATTACAACAGTCACTAGGATTTTTGTAAAAGGGATGAAGGTATCTTCTGCGCCAGAATAGTGGCTCTGTTATCAATTAAACTGGTTTCTGCAGATGTCAGGTTTAGGTAGGATGCCTTATTCATCTAATATTTGTGAGCAATAACTTCGGTTAGACACAAAATGTTCTCTGACTTTTCCCGGCGACTCAAGGCGTTTTTTTAGTATGGCTGTGCCGGTGAGAGGTGACAGGACGTAGGCACTCCGCGACGTGTATGTGCTACGTGTGTTGCCTATAATCCAGCCATCTGCTCCGCTTGAAAGAAAGGTAAAGTTCAGCGTTCTGATCCTAGACGCGTCAATCAGGTATAACCGACGGCCATGTCGTCCTCTCCAGTGGCGTCACTTGGATGGGTATGGAGGGGCTTGTGGTCGGCACGGCACTCTCCCGGTCGTTGTCGGGTTTCTTGACCTTGAAACCGATGTTAACCTGTCGGGTACCTCTTAAAGTGGACTCATGTGGCTGAGTGCACCCCGTAGCAATCCTCCCATGAAGGAAAAGTCACTGGCATTAGCGGAAGTCGAATCCGGGTCCTCCACATGACGGTCAACCACGCTTTCCATTCACCTACGGAGGCGTCCGTAAAAGTAGGTAAGTCGAGCAAAATTAAAGTTGATGATTCGCTTCTAAAATACCTTTCTTCGCTTAGACAGACTCATTCCTAAGATATTATAACTGCAAATCACGCTATCCATTTACTGGGATAGATAGTATGCAGCACATCTCGTTAGAAGACCCTGCTAGCTCCGTTTAATACGTTCGTCCCAGGGCCGGAGAATTCAATAGAAAGAGGACTAGCGACGCATGGAAACGTCAGCGAAGAACTTGTCTCTAAGAAAAATGCTTCCCCATAAAATAATCTCTCGCTTGTAGACGTTGATGCAAAAAGATACATTGCTCAAAAGTATTAGAGGAAAGTGATTTTGGGCGAATGCCATATCCCACTGAGTAGTAATTGAGAACTGGTGTTATCAAATTATACCACTATCTTTCACAAATTAAATACGCAACAAAACTTGATTACTTCCTTGATCGTTTACATGTAAAGAACTAAAATGTCCGACATCTGTCGAAAACAAAGTGGAAACAGTCATTCATGCCGTCATCTTGGGTGCTTTTCATTGGACTTCGAGAGGTTTAATAACGTGTATGCTCTCCGTGAGCGTTTATCATTGCCTGATACCTATGTGGCACACTCCGTATAAGTCTATGGCGGTCACCCTGTGGTATCTGTTTCCTTTCTTCAATGAGAGCGTACGAGGTTCTTAGGGAGTCTATGATGGAACAGTGCAACAATGAACACATCTGTCAAGCATAACACCCATAAGCACGATGGGGTTTAGGTCGGGACTCACCGCCGGCCATTCCATCAACTCAAACGTTCAAATGTATGTGAAATCTTATGGGACTTAACTGCTAAGGTGATCAGTCCCTAAGCTTAGCCGGCCGCGGTGGTCTAGCGGTTCTGGCGCTGCAGTCCGGAACCGCGGGACTGCTACGGTCGCAGGTTCGAATCCTGCCTCGGGCATGGGTGTGTGTGATGTCCTTAGGTTAGTTAGGTTTAAGTAGTTCTAAGTTCTAGGGGACTTATGACCTAAGATGTTGAGTCCCATAGTGCTCAGAGCCATTTGAACCATTTGAACCCTAAGCTTACACACTACTTAACCTAAATTATCGTAAGGACAAACACACACACACCCATGCCCGAGGGATGACTCGAACTTCCGCCGAGACCAGCCGCACTGTCCATGACTGCAGCGCCTGAGACCGATCGGCTAATCCCGCGCGGCTCCATCACCTCAACGTCCAGGCTTCGCAAGACATCCCTCTCGATTCCCGCCACATGGGACTTGGCATTAGAAGCAATTCACGGCCACCACTGTATGCAGCAGCCACCACATGATCCAACAGGGTCTACTCGATGTACTGCTTGGCGGTAAGGCTATCACGGACAGCGACAAGATCCGTATGGTTGTCAACATTGAAACCTCCCCGCAACATCGCAGAACCTTGGCCGAATCTGCCGATTTCCTGGACAACATTTGGCAGGTATCGCTCACACGAGTCTCCGTTCACGAACACTGCCATCATCTTGCGTCAGAGGATATCTGGACTCGTCCGTGAGTGACACCTTCCGCCACTGACAAAGATGCTAGCTGACATGGGAACGGCAGAACTGAAGACGAGCTGCAAGATGTTGGCGTGACAAGCGGGGTACCCGAACAAGACCTCTCTGGGTCGTAAGGTCTTTTCTCGTAACCTGTTCATTACAGTCTGATCGGACACTGCGCCTCCACGGGCCCTTCTGTGATCGTCTTGCAGTGCTCTCGCGATGTCCACGCGACGCCGCAACGCTTAGATGGCCAGACATCAGTCTTCACGTGGGTTTTTAACTCCTTAGCGTCCTTGTCCAGCGAGCATTGTTAACTGATCTGTCTCCCTCTAGCGTGTCCATAACCTGTGGATGGGACAAAGAGAGATATTGGCATCTGCCGCCACACGGCCGTAAGTCAATCCCTATTGGATGAAAAAGATCGCGCTTGCATATTGCATTAAGATGTCGTATTGCATGTGACTGACTGAATACCATGCCCACAAATGACAACTGCTATCTGTGTACCTCACTGTGAAACACTGGAACACAGGCACTCAATTCCTTCTGAGGGGTGGCCTTTCACTGCAACGCATAAAAAGCCAATAGATGGCGAATGATTTTAATTGTTGCGTACATCGAAAACGAAGATCTGAAGCCATGCAATAGAACCAGAGGTACCGCCTGTATCATAATAGATTTAGTATATCGGATCTTGATACACGTGTTCGCATAGTTCTCTTGAACGATATACACTGACGGAAAAAAATTTGCGACACCAAGGAAGAGTTGTACCACATAAACAAAAGTTGGTTTCCGTGTTTCTACATCAGAAAGACGATGTCTGTTCAAATTGCGCACCACTCGCATAAGAGGGTGCTAGTAGCGCCACCATGAGGATGCAATACAGATCTGCTTTAAATACACGCTGCAACGGTCATAAGCGCTAGTTACCTTTGAGACTGGACGTGGTGATCTGGCGTCAGTCAAGAATCCCTTTGACGCCATTATCAACACCTCACTGAGTTCGAACGAGGTGTGTAATAGGGCTACGAGAAGGTTGGTGTTCCTTCTGCGATATTGAACAAAGACCAGGTAGGAACGTAGCCACTGTACACGACTGCCTGAAAAAAAAAAAAAAAAGGCTCTGAGCACTATGTGACTTAACATCGGAGGTCATCAGTACCCTACAACATACAACTACTTAAACCTAACTAGCCTAAGGACATCACACACATCCATGCCCAAGGCAGGATTCGAACCTGCGACAGTAGCGGTCGCGCGGTTCCAGACTGAAGCACCTACCACCGCACGGCCACTCCGGCCGGCCCGCAGTAAGACAACGACCTGTTACAAATCGATTACTTCAAGGGCAGCTCCGAGCGAGACACCCTGTAGCGTTCATTCCATTGACGCAAGTCGCCACCATTTACAACTTCAGCGTAGTCGAGCGAGAGCTCAGCCTGTCTGCATGCTAGACACACTGTACCTACACCTGGAGCTGTGTTCTGCGGAGCACTCTCGCGGTTATGCCACACACCCTGAATGCTAATATGTGCGTCAGTCTGGTGATTCGACCTGTTGTGCTGCCATTCGAAAACAGCATTCCCGGGGGGAGGTGTTTTCCAAGACGATAACGCTCTCCCACATACCACTGCTGTAACCCAACTTTCTCTATAGAGTGTCCACATGTTACCTTGGCCTGCTAGATCACCAGATTTGTGTCCAGTCAAGCACATATTGGCCAAAACTTCAGCGTCATCCACAAACATCAGTAACCGTCCCCTATATTGACCGACCAAGTGCAACATACATTAAACTCTGTTCCATAAACTGACATACGGCACCTGTATAACACAATACATGCACGTTTGCATGCGTGCATTCAATATTCTGGCGATTACACATGTTAGTTACAGTACGTACCAGCATTTGATATTTGGAATGACTTACCTCGCGCTTACGTTAACCTGTGACTTGCAATGTTCATCACTTAAGGGGAGGTTAGTATCTTTGGCCCGAAAAAAGCATGTTCTGAGAATTTTTTTCTCGCGATGTGTTATAGATATCAATGTCAAATTTGGCCAAAATGTTTCTTGATATTTCCTCTACAAACTGGTGTTTTTTCGACCGGAAATGTCGAAGAGCAAAGGCGGAAGTGCCGTCAGAACGAAACAAATATCCGACGTGACCTACACGCGCGGTATGTCACAGGTCAGCCGGCTCGTCTGAAATCAAAACTGAGTTGACGTTAGCGAAGTATATAAGATTCTTTAGGAGTTGTACCTCGCTTAAGCTATTTGGACCATAGGAAACAAAATGGCGGCCATTTGAAAAAAAATTTCGACTTCGTCGGCCAAGTAGAAATATATGTATATACTTGATGGATTGGGATAAAAGTGGTACAACTCCCACGCAATTTAGTTAGATTCGTCAGAAACAGAGAATCATGCCGATCGGCTTAGTAGATTTGAAGTTACCATACCGCGCGATAAAAAAAAAAGTCATTTCGAGAAAAACGCGTTTGAAGTTTTGACTACATATAAATGCAATATTATGCAACGTACGTTCAATTTGATATTCCGAGCCCATAAACTAGTCCTTCCTCTTCCTCATAGAGGGCGTTCTGCTCGATCTGGGCCATCCTGCGCTGCTCCAGAGCCACTCGTACGGCCGGTGACAAGCGGTTTCCGGCCGCTTGAATCCGGTGGTCGTCCGAATGCTTGGCGAACTGCGTCGCATAGAGTCCCAGGGTGAGGTCCATTGTTGTCATGGTCTTCAAAATTGCTGAATACCCTTCGTTGAAGCTGCTCACTGCCAGGAAAGTCGCAATCTCCACAGTCTTCGCACCAGAATTCGAATGCTTGGGGGCTAACTTCCAAACACACGCGTTCAAACTTACATTTGAATTTTGTGTGTTTCCTCCCAAGCACCGGTACAATAACTCGTCCTCCGAAAGAAAAAAAAACTGGTGCGTGAAAAAGGCCGATTTGAGGCAGGTGCATTTTTTTGTTCAACCGCGAATAAAAACACATTTCCGTTCCGGATTCGGGAAAACCGTTTCAGAGGTAGATTCTAATCACTTTTATGGGTCCAAAAATGCAATTAAAAAAAATCGATGTTTTGAACCAAAAGGTAGTAAACCTCCCCTTAAATACGTTACCTAGACAAATGTATTCCTGAAATTTCATTACTCTACATGTCCGCCCCCCGGTAGCTGAGTGTTCAGGGCGACAGAATGTCAGTCCTAAGGGCCCGGGTTCGATTCCCGGCTGGGTCGGAGATTTTCTCAGCTCAGGGACTGGGTGTTTTGTTGTCCTAATTATCATCACTTCATCCCCATCGACGCGTAAGTCGCCGAAGTGGTGTCAAATCGAAAGACTCGCACCCGGCGAACGGTCTACCCGACTGGAGGCCCTAGTCACTCGTCATTTACATTAGTCTACATTAATTATTTTTTGGTGTTGCGATCTTTTTTTTCAGAAGTGTACTTTTTAACGTAATTAGAAAGCTTCTGAGAATACGATGTTTAATGTCTCTCATACGTCTTAACTGTAGCTGCCTTTCGTAACTTGAGAACGAATCCTTGCTCCTTGTGGTGACAGGTGAGACAGCTGTTATGCCACCAAGTCGCCTTAGGAAAACTAAAGCTGCCAGCGCGCCGCACGTGTCGTACACAGGAGATGGGGGGAGGAGGGAGGGGAGAAGAATGAGACGCGGCGGCGGCGGCTCCATCCTTGAGGCTGCCCGGCCGAGCGCTCTTTGTGCCAGGCGAGGCGGCCCGGGCCCCCGATCAATACGGCGACGCCCCGCGAAGGCTGCGGCACCTGCCAGCACAAAAGTCGCTACACTTCTTCCTCTCCCGGCTCCCTCGCCTTCACGGAGGCTGCGGCCTTCTCTCAGAAGCGCGCCGCGCTCCACCTACTGTCACTACGGCGTCCGAGAATTCCCAACTGCCTTTAGAGTGAGCAGAGTTGACAAGTCGTGTTCTGCGATAAACACAAAGCTATACTGCCCTTTATTTCTCAAATGGTTCAAATGGCTCTGAGTACTATGGGACTCAACTGCTGAGGTCATTAGTCCCCTAGAACTTAGAACTAGTTAAACCTAACTAACCTAAGGACATCACAAACATCCATGCCCGAGGCAGGATTCGAACCTGCGACCGTAGCTGTCTTGCGGTTCCAGACTGCAGCGCCTTTAACCGCACGGCCACTTCGGCCGGCTTTATTTCTCCACTACCTATTTACCCGACGTTGTCTGGTTACTCGTGTGCCCCAAACGTGCATTGCATACGACAATCTTCGTCCATAATGGCACCACGTGTTCCACATTTAAGCTTTGCATGTCAACACTTTTCCACCACCACCCACACAAGTTTTGAAGGCCTAACATATCTGTGCTGGAATACGCTGAAGCGACGAAAGTCATGGGATACCTCTTGTTGCCTCCTTTTGCCCGGCGTAGTGCAACAACTCGTCGTAGCATGTCGTTAGTGGTCCCCTGCAGAAATACTGAGCCATGCTGCCTTCATAGCCGTCCACAGTTGCGGAAGTCTGGGCAGCGCAGGATTTTGTGCACAAACTGACCTCTCGAATATGTCCCATAAATGCTCGATGGGATTCATATGGGGAGATGTGGGTAGCAAAATCATTCGTGCGAACTGTCCAGAATTTCCTTTAAACTAATCACTAACAATTGTGGCCCAGTGTTTCAAATGGCTCTGAGCACTATGGGACTTAACATCGAAGGTCATCAGTCCCCCTGAAACTTAGAACTACTTAAACCTCACTAACCGAAGGACATCACACACATCCATGCCCGAGGAAGGATTCGAACCTCCGACCGTAGCGGTTTCGCGGTTCCAGACTGTAGCGCCTAGAACCGCTCGGCCACTCCGGCCGGCATTAAAGAGGAACAATAGCTGAAAAGAGAGTTAGGAAGGGTAGTAACCTATCCCTGATGTTATTCAATCGGCACAGTGACCAAACAGTGAAGGTAGGCAAGAAAAAAATCGGTGAGGGAATTAAAGTTCAGGGAGAAAAAATTAAAACTCTGACGTTTGTCGATGACACTGTAATCCTGTCAGAGATGACAGAGGACTTTCAAGAACAGTTGAATGAAATGGATTGTGTCTTGAAAAAAATTTAGAACATGTATATCAGAAAAGTAAAACACGGGTAATGGAATGTCGTCGATGAAGAGAGAATTAGTATACGAAATGAGTTGACGATTTCTGCTATTCAGGCAGCGAAATAAATGACCATGACCGATGTAGAGAGTATAAAAGGCAAACTGGCAATACCAGAAAAAGAGCTTCTGAAAGATAGAAATATGTTAACATCGAATAAAAATTTAAATGCTACAAAGTCTTTCCTGATTGTATTTGTCTGAAGTGTACCCTTGTTCGGAAATGAAACGTAGACGGCAAGGAATACAAACAAGAAGAATATGGAAATGAAAATGAAGTGTGTAGGGGAACGATGCGGGAGACCCGCACCGCCATGACCTAATGGAGGTGGTTTGTCTTTGCCTTCCTGCGACCGTAATGGGGATGAATGATGATGAAAACGACACAACACCCAGTCCTTTCGGGGCAAGTGAAAATCCGTGACCCCGCCGGGAGTCGAACCTGGCATCCCGTGCTCGTAAAGCGAGAACGCTACCGCGAGACAACGAGCGGCGGACAAGAACAATATAGGTTTTAAAAAGTGGTGCTGCATAAGAATGCTGAAGATGATGTGCGTAGATCGGATAGTTAAAGAGGAAGTACTCAGTCGAACTAGGCAGAAAAGAAGAAATTTATGGCACGACTAAAACAAGGAATCGCTTAAAAGGACACGCCTTCAGGCATTAAGGAGTCGTCAGACTGGTAATGGAGGGATGTGTTCAGGATTAAATTTGCGGACGAAGACCAAAGAATGACTACAGTAAGTAAGTTCAAGTGGAAATAGGATGAAGTAGTTATGGCGGAGATGAAGAGGCTAGACTTAGGTTATGTGGAGAGGTGCGGCAAACCAACCTTCGGACTGGTGATGACAGTAACGAAATGAGAAAATTACTGAGTCATAAATGGAGTAAAGGATGACGTATAAAGGCGTCAGAGTAACAATGCTTGAGTATATAAAGTGGAAAAACTATATGGAACCATCTGTAGTTAACGCAGATGACAGGCTTAGATTCATTAGTAGTGTATTGAAAAACAGCATTTCATTTACATCTGTGCTTATAACACACTTTTAGAGCGTAAACTGAAGTACAGATCAAGTGTGTGGTTCCGGAAGCCGAATTAAAATGAAGAGTCATCTAAATTATATAGGATGTTGGTTTTAATTTGGAACAACTAAATATCTCAGATCATATGAAAAAATTACCGAGATGAAAATTAGTATTTTGAAAGGGAACATCTGTCTGGGCTAAAACTGGTCACCTCGTAAAAGAGTCTACCTTCCCCCTCCCCCCCCCCCCTCGGGGGTCACCTTGTTTTTCAGACTGGAAAGTCCCCTTTTTCAGGGCAGGTTCGAAATCTAAGACCTAGGGCTTATCCATTCGTGATAGATGCCACTGTAATCGGCCGAGAGCCACGGCGGTTGGACGCAAGAAAACACCGAATCAGTCACGCTGATGGTGAGATTCGAGAGAGGACACGGAACTCAAGCATCCTGGTGATGGAGGCACTCGCCAAAACCCACCCCGAAGGGAACACAAAACTACGTTACGTTACATGTAGTTGACTTGCCGGACTTGTAAATGTTTAAACGTAACAGTTTTAGTATCAATCAAGTTTGCAAAATTAAATTAAATTTTAAACGATAATGTCAGCTGCTTAGAAATACCCATTTGCCAATGTGATGGGGTTAGTGGGTGGGCAGCCCAGACAGGTGTCCCCTTCGAAAATATTAATTTTTCATCTGGAACATTTTTTCGTGCGGTGCGTATTTTTCGAGATATTTAGTTGTTCCGAGTTAAAACGAACACCCTGTATGTCGGCAGCCCGTGGTCGTGCGGTAGCGTTCTCGCTTCCCGCGCCCGGGTTCCCGGGTTCGATTCCCGGCGGGGTCAGGGATTTTCTCTGCCTCGTGATGACTGGGTGTTGTGTGATGTCCTTAGGTTAGTTAGGTTTAAGTAGTTCTAAGTTCTAGGGGACTGATGACCATAGATGTTAAGTCCCATAGTGCTCAGAGCCATTTGAACACCCTGTATGAAGAAGGGCAATCCGAGTTACCACAGCTCTCTGGTGAGAGAGTGAAACAGAAATTCCGCAGAATCTCAACCGGCGGACTCTCGCGAAAACCGACATAATAAACTATTAAAACAATATTATCTTCAGCGCGGAATCTACAGGTATTCCTAAGCTGCAACAGGATTCTTTATGTTAACATTACAGTAATAACATAGCTACACAGTGTGGTCAGAAAAGATTGAAGAACTTTTATAGGAGTTGCGGGGTAGGTTGTGCTGAGAGACAATTGTTAAGAAAAAATTCGCTACGTAGCGCTGTTTCCGAGTTCATTACACTGAAGTTAGCTGATCAGGCCGTTGCGCGCGAATTCAAGCGGCCCGCCAGAGACAGTGTCGCCAGGCGTGTACTTCGTTTGGTTTCCTAAAACTGAACAAGAGAACGATACAAAAATTGGACGTTCTACGGTAATAAGTTTCGAACCTGAGGCAAAGGATGAGAAGTTTCATGCGCTGTCATCTACGCAATGAGAACAAGTTGCGCAGCCGTCTGAATCTGCGCGTGCGACGGCCTCATTGGCCAAGTTCTATGCTAATTAACGCGGAATCAACGCAAAATATTGAATTTTTTTCTTAGCAGTTATTTCTCACCTCAACCTCTCCTTCAACACACTTACAATCTTCTCAGCCCTGTTTCTGATCACCCTGCACAATCAGTCATAATGGAACGAAAATTTAAAACGTGGTGCGCTTACTGCTTACGAAATAATTTCTCGATATATACTGTAGAACACAGTTTGCATTGCAAAGGAGCTTTTTTCATAACGTAGCCCTATAGATCACAAATCTACCTTTGCGGAAGTTAAGTTGGTTGCAGCGCAACGAACTGTCAATGCGTAGTCACTCTTCCCTCTGTGGGAAAGAAAAGACAAAAAGTCTATGGGAGCTTTAGGCCTCCTCTCTTCTTCTTCTTCTTTTGCTAGTGTCTTGTCCCGCAGAGTCGGGTTTAGAAGGGATTTGGCAAGGTTAATTTTTAAGGGGTGGCCGGATGCCCTTCCTGCCGCCACACCGTACCCCCCCCACCGGGACGGAATTAGTGCACCCCAGTTGTCAATATACTGTGGTTGTAAGACATGGGTGTGTTTGTCCTTAGGATAATTTAGGTTAAGTAGTGTGTAAGCTTAGGGACTGATGGCCTTACCACTTAAGTCCCATAGGTTTTCACACCCATTTTTGTAAGTCATGTCTTACGCTGGAATCAGTCGTCTGAACTGCCACAACTAATTGTAATATATTATTTACGATTAGATTCCACGGGACTACCGATTTTTAGAGAAGCTGATTGCTGCATTTCACCCGCTGTTCCAGACGGTCTTAGACATTTTCTATTGCTTTAATATCGGGTGATTCAGCGGGCTGCCAGGGTGTTCGTCAAACTAGGGACATATCCGTGTAGCCCAGTGAGCTCTCCTGCTGTCATCTCGGAAGATGGGAGTCTCCGCAACACGTTCATCATTAAGATGTAGAAGTAAAGACAACACATGGTCACCGAGAATATTGAAGTGAACATGCTGTTTCACGTGCACGGTAACGTGAAACTGAGAACCCAAGTCATGGAATGAAATATACCCTAGAAACATCACAGGCACACTTCAACCTGGTGTACACCCTCCAACCACTGTATGTTAAGATCGTGATTGCGCCGTCGATGCGATCGACGCCTTGCAGAGTTTGTAGTAGAGACAAAACTGCGGCGTCGTATTACGCTGTACTCATACTTTCATGAACTGTCCAGTTTCCGTGTAATTTAGCACATGGAAGACGTGCACCTTCATCTGTCGGTGCGAGCAATGGCCTTCCTTGAGGTACCTGACCACAAATGTTCGCTGCAAGCATCTCCTCCCGTTCTCTGGGGAACGGCTTGAGATGGAGCTTCATTCGTTGACAATAAAAATGTTTGTCGAGTTTCAAAGCAATTATGATGAAAAGGCATGACACTACTTAGGGTATTTTCACGACCACTATTGTTATATTGCAGCGAGTGGTAGACGATTTCTTATAGAAGCGCTGGACAGTCCGCGTTGATACACCAGTGAATCAGGCAAGGAGCTCGCCCAGACACGACAGCAGTTTCCGCCGTTCTGTCACATTTCCACATCGAGCCGTCCTACTATGCTGAGTCCACACAACCCACTAGCACATGCACTATCTCAAAAATGGTTCAAATGGTTCTGAGCACTATGGGACATAACATCTGTGGCCATCAGTCCCCTAGACTTAGAACTAGTTAAACCTAACTAACCTAAGGACAGCACACACATCCTTGCCCGAGGCAGGATTCGAACCTGCGACCGTAGCAGCAGCGCGGTTCCGGACTGAAGCGTCTAGAACCACTCGCCCACAACGGCCGGCCATGCACTATCTGATCGGAGCCTTATTAGTAGACATTAATACGGGGCGTGCCCAGCGTTCGCCTTTACGATGCTTGAACTCTGCTGGGCACAGTTTCAGTGAGACTTCTGAATGTATGTGAATCAATTGCAGGCCATTCTTTCTCAGGATCAGGGATGGTAGTGGTGTTGGACGATGGGATCTGAAACGAAGTTGACATTTTAACTCAACCTAAATGTGTTCCATTGGGTTCAGATAGGCCTTCCGGGCAGCGCGGTCCATTTCAGGAATGTTATTACCCACAAACCATCGCCTCAGAGATGCTGCCTTACTGTCGTGCTGATATAAAGAATCATCGTCTTCTTTCTGTTCGTCTACTGTTCGCAGTGCACAGTGCTCTAAAGTGTGGTCCCGCCACTCCGCGTTTACCGCTTTGATAAGCGCTGCATGGGGACCGCACCGTAACCACGTAAAACTCATCCATACATAAAGACGCTTACTCCGTACATCACTGCTAGCATAACACATAACGGCAGATAATGTTCTCTAGGAATCCACCAACGCTGTCTGGCGTGGTCGGCACTTGGATGGGTGACCATCCAGGCCACCATGCGCTGTTGCCATTTTTCGGAGTGCACTCAGCCTCGTGATGCCAATAGAGGAGCTACTCGACCGAACAGTAGCGGCTTCGGTCAAGAATACCATCATAACCACCGGGAGAGCGGTGTGCTGACCGCACGCCCCTTCTATCCGCATCCTCCACAGAGGATGACACGGCGGTCGGATGGTCCCGATGGGCCACTTGTGACCTGTAGACGGAGTGGAGAAATCCACCAAATCCTTGCAACGGATTGTTATCGGATTGTCACAGGATACATTGTGGTTCATCACTCGTTTGCGGTCAGCCACTGTACAGTGCGGCTCATGAGAAACTGCTCGCCTATTCTACCCCCGTTCCTTTCAACCGTCTGCGCACACTGATTTTAATAGTCAACTGCTGGCAGTACTTTGGAAGTCAGGACTGATACCTTCTATTGATTTCATGCGATTTTTTTATAAGGACCCTTCGTAATGCTCGACGGTCTCTCTCCAGCTCATGAGGTCCCGCCAAGTCTTCGTTCATCTGCTGTTGTTCCTTCATGTTTCCACGTCACGGTCACATCACCAACATTTGGGCACTTTTAGAAGCGTTGAAATGTCCCTGTCGGGTTTGTTACTCAAGTGACATCTAGTGGTATTCAATGTCACTATCTGCTGTTATGCTTCTCTTCTGACAGCAAAATACTCCCTAGGCCTCCTCTGACACTGGCGTGTCCGCCCCTCGTAACATTTAGAGGCATTACATAGTGATGTCCGGATATTTTTTTTCTACATATCTGCACACCATTTCACTGCCACGTATGGCGCCAGTGGTGGACGATCACATGAGCAAAAATGGTTCAAATGGCTCTGAGCACTATGCGACTTAACTTCTGAGGTCATCAGTCGCCTAGAACTTAGAACTTATTAAACCTAACTAACCTAAGGACATCACACACATCCATGCCCGAGGCAGGATTCGAACCTGCGACCGTAGCGGTCACGCGGTTCCAGACTGAAGCGCCTTTAACCGCACGGCCACACCGGCCGGCTATCACATGAGCACCTGGTACCAGCTGTACACCAGCTACAGCTCTGAAAAAAGCAGGAGGATTTGAGAGGTTGACTACTATTCTGTCGCCGGCCGGTGTGGCCTAGCAATTCTTGGCGCTTCAGTCTGGAACCGCGCGAACGCTACGGTCGCAGGTTCGAATCCTGCCTCGGGCATAGATGTGTGTGATGGGTTGGGTTGGATTGTTTGGGGAAGAGACCAAACAGCGAGGTCATCGGTGTCATCGGATTAGGGAAGGACGGAGAAGGAAGTCGGCCGTGCCCTTTCAAAGGAACCATCCCGGCATTTGCCTGGAGCGATTTAGGGAAATCACGGAAAACCTAAATCAGAATGGCCGGACGCGGGATTGAACCGACGTCCTCCCGAATGCGAGTTCAGTGTGCTAACCACTGCGCCTGTGTGTGATGTCTTTAGGTTAGTTAGGTTTAAGTAGTTCTAAGTTCTAGGGGACTGATGACCTCAGATGTTAAGTCCCATAGTACTTAGAGCCATTTGAATCATACTATTCTGTCGGGTGAGATTATTTTGTGCAAGCCCCCATGTCCACTTTCCAGTTGTGTTGCGGTGCTCGTCCGGTACGTCCCACAGAAGACACATGCAAGCCGAGAGCTGAGAGCCCGCCGTCTGTGTGTGTGTTGCAGTGGCAGCGGCGTCCGACATCGCGGCGGCGGCGGCACCAGCTGTGGACGGCAGCCGCTCGCAGAAGTCTGCAGCCGCCGAGTCGACTCGCCTGGCCTCGCAGCCGCCATTGGCCGAGGAGCGCATTTCGCGATTGATGGCGGGCGGGCGCCGCGTCGCGGCTCCCGGAATCAATATGGGAGGCGGCGGGGGCGGATGGAAGCTGGAGGCGGGGGCGGCGGCGGCGGCCGCGTTGCGAACAATGCCGCCCCTCGCTTTCTGTGCAGCGCCGGAATCAATCACACCGGCTGGCGGCAGATTCGCTCGATACATACCTGCCAGCCGCGCGTCTCCCGAGACGTCTGCACAGGCAGCGAGCAGGGCGTCCTCCCCGCTGCTCCACTGCTCGGTCTAAACAAGTCGTGCTGCGCCCACGCGCTGCTCTTACGTTCGAAAACAGTCAGCTGGGACTCCACTCCCCAGAAAAGTTGGTACGGGGATCGACGCATTCGATACGACTCGTACCGAAGCCACTAGCAGAATCTTGTTTAACGATGCATAGTGCGAATCGAGAAAATTGTGGACGGTGTTACTAGATATTTTCAGAGTGCTTCCGTACAAAGGACTCCGATACCCCCTGACAGTATAATGCTGCAACTTCTTTTTATTCCGTTTCTTAAGCCAAGCTAAAAATCAACAGAAGTAAAAGAGGGGTAATGGAATATAACACAATTATATCAATTTTTTATCGAGCATGTTGGACATGGTGATTCAGGGTCCAAGACTAGTTGTATGGAAACAATAACGGCACCAGATTCAGTTTTTTTTAACAGAAACAGCCAGTAAAGATCTAATCAGTTCTTTATTTATTACACTACTAGCCATTAAAATTGCTACACCACGAACATGACGTGCTACAGACGCGAAATTTAACCGACAGGAAGAAGATGCTATGATATGCAAATGATTAGCTTCTTAGAGCCAGAATGAGATTTTCACTCTGCAGCGGAGTGTGCGCTGATATGAAACTTCCTGGCAGATTAAAACTGTGTGCCGGACCGAGACTCGAACTCGGGACCTTTACCTTTCGCGAGCAAGTGATCTACCAACTGAGCTACCCAAGCACGACTCAAGCCCCGTCCTCACAGCTTTACTTCCGCCAGTACCTCGTCTCCTACCTTCCAAACTTTACAGAAGCTCTCCTGCGAACCTACATATCAGCGCACACTCCGCTGCACAGAGAAAATCTCATTCTGTAAACATCCCCTAGGCTGTGGCTAAGCCACGGGACGTGAGTCGTGTTTGGGTAGCTCAGTTGGTAGAGCACTTGCCCGCACTTGCCGGCGGAAGGCAAAGGTCCCGAGTTCAAGTCTCGGTCCGGCACACAGTTTTAATCTGCCAGGAAGTTTCAGCTTCTCAGAGCATTTACACAAGATTGGCGCCGGTGGCAACACGTACAACGAGATGACATGAGGAAAGCTTCAAACCGATTTCTCATACACAAACAGCAGTTGACCGGCGTTGCCTGGTGAAACGTTGTTATGATGCCTCGTGTAAGAAGGAGAAATGCATACCATCACGTTTCCGACTTTGATAAAGGTCGGATTGTAGCCTATCGCGATTGCGGTGTATCGTATCGCGACATTGCTACTCGCGTTCGTAGAGATCCAATGACTGTTAGCAGAATATGGAATTGATGAGTTCAGGAGGGTAACATGGAACGCCGTGCTGGATCCCAACGGCCTCGTATCACTAGTAGTCGAGATGACAGGCATCTTATCCGCAAGGTTGTAACCGCTCCTGCACCCACGTCTCGAACCCTGAGTCAACAGATGGGGACGTTTGCAAGACGACAACCATCTGCAAGAACAGTTCGACAACGTTTGCAGTAGCATGAACTATATCACCTCGGAGACCATGGCTGCGGTTACCCTTGACGCTGCATCACAGACAGGAGCGCCTGCGATGGTGTACTCAACGACGAATCTGGGTGCAAGAATGGCAAAACGTCATTTTTTTCTGATGAATCCAGGTTCTGTTTACTGCATTATGATGGTGGCATCCGTGTTTGGCGACATCGCGGTGAATGCACATTGCAAGCGTGCATTCGTTATCGCCATACTGGTGTATCACCCAGCGTGATGGTATGGGGTGCCATAGGTTACACGTCTCGGTCACCTCTGGTTCGCATTGACGGCACTTTGAACAGTGGACGTTGCATTTCAGATGTGTTACAACCCATGGCTCTACCCTTCATTCGATCCCTGCGAAACCCTACATTTCAGCAGGATAATGCACAACCGCATGTTGCAGGTCCTGTACGGGCGTTTCTGGACACAGAAAAGGTTCGACTGCTGCCCTGGTCAGCACATTCTCCAGATCTCTCACCAATTGGAAACGTCTGGTCAATGGTGGCCAAGCAACTGGCTCGTCACAATACGCCAGTCACTACTCCTGATGAACTGTGGTATCGTGTTGAAGTTCCATGGGCAGCTGTACCCGTAGATGCCATTCAAACTCTGTTTGACTCAATGCCCAGGCGTCTGAAGGCCGTTATTACGGTCAGAGATGGTTGTTCTCGGTACTGATTTCTCAGGATCTATGCACCCAAACTGCGTGAAAATGTAATCCCATGTCATTTCTAGTATAATATGTTTGTCCAATGAATACCCGTTTATCATTTTAATGGCCAGTAGTGTAATTTCGATAACCAGTTTTAATCTAAGCGGCCACGTCAAACGAGAACCTGCTTGATGATGTCCGAAGCTGGTTCACAAAATTGCTGTGCACACCAAAAAGTACCAAGTCTAAACGACCATCTTAAGATGAGAAGCTCCTTGATGATGTGTGGAACTGGCTCACGAATCCGTGGTGGGCACCAAAATGTACCGAGTCTGACCAGAAGCTCCTTGATGACATGTGGAGCCAGTGCACAGTTCTGCCGTGTATACCAAAAAGTACCAAGCCTAAGCGACTATTTAAAGCACAAGCTCCTTGATGTTGTGTGGAGCCAGTTCACGGATCTGCTGTGCGCACCAAAAAGTACCAAGTCTACGCTGTCATTTAAAGGGCACACGTTTCTTCAAAAATGGTTCAAATGGCTCTGAGCACTATGGGACTCAACATCTTAGGTCATAAGTCCCCTAGAACTTAGAACTACTTAAACCTAACTAACCTAAGGACATCACACACACCCATGCCCGAGGCAGGATTCGAACCTGCGACCGTAGCAGTCCCGCGGTTCCGGACTGCAGCGCCAGAACCGCTAGACCACCGCGGCCGGCATACGTTTCTTGATGACTTATGTTGTCGATTCAAAGATCTGCTATGCGTACCAAAAACTACCAGTCGACTGACTTTTCGGGATCTACAGCAGCTCTGTGAACCGGTTCCATGCGTCATCAACGAGTTTCTGGTCTGAAAGAAGGTCCCTTGGACTGAAACCGGTTACCGGAATTAATAAATACTTAATTGTTTCGATCTGGACTGACTGTTTCTGTTATACTGTTAAATATGATCGCTGTCGTTCCGCTATGGCATCAGAAATTATTAGATGCAGTTTTGTTATCATCCGCCACGGCCAGTTTCAGCCACCAAGCCCATTTTCAAATGTTTGCGATCCTAACGTCTTGCAGGTAAACAGACACACTCTGTGTACCCGCATGGCGCTGGACTCCTACTCAACTGAAAATGGCCTCGGTGGGTGGAGCCAGCCATGGTGTTTGAAAATAAAGATGGAGCTGTTGCAGCATCTGTTTCCAAAGAATTCAGTCGGATGATGGTGATTAGATTACGAAATCAGAAACCAGAAGTCTGTAGATGGGTTTTATTATTTGGGTACCAAAGTAAGTGTTGTTGGCCAAAGCGGACAGGATGTAAAATACAGAATAGCAACAGCTAGAAGAGTATTTCTGAAAACGAGAAATTTGTAAACGTCTATCATAAATTTAAATTGTAGGAAGCCGTTTCTGAAGGTTGTACGGTACTCCTTATTCGGAGATGAGATCACGTTTTACTTTATGTCTAGTTTTGCTATCTCACTTAAGTGATGTGACTGTATCAGCACTGCATTACGTAGGGAGCAAGGAGCGAGCGGCAGGTTCCCGCGCTGGCTAGCAGAGGCGGTTGGCCATCTCGCGTTTTCAGAGGCAGTGGAATGAGGTGCCGATGTAGAAATCGCTCGTGACGTCACCAAAGAGATACGTAGGAAAGTAAATATATTCTGACGTGAATCAAGTGACCGTTATTAACAAATATTTGCTGACAAAAGTTTCCTTCTGCCACTCAGACATTAGGAGGAATCTATGGGTTATAAATACTATCTTTTAGTAACATTACAAAGCCAGGAAACGATAAAAATGATAAATAAGCGAATAACTTTGGCATAACCGAAGATGTACGATCTTATTTGAAATGAACCGACTGTACCCTCAACTTACAGACTGTGCACCATACTCGGCAGTCGTTGATAGGATGGCTCTCGATTTAGTAATGTGGTAGATCACGCTCTTGCACCGTTAATAGTTAGCTGATAATCAGTTTGAACTAGTTCTTTTTTGAGTGTATCTCAAATAAACGCACCCTAATGATATCCTGTATAAAAATTATTTGCACAAAAAAATCTTCTTCCCATGTCATTACAGAAAACATAGACAGTAGTATTCTCTTTCAGAATCCGACGGCGGCGTTACAACCCTGTAAGGGGTCATAAAACTACAAGAGCATCTCCACGTAAGAGGTAGGAAGAATTCTTACTCTGCGGCTCACTAAATCAGTTCAAGGACGGACCGGCCTAGTTATCGCAAAATTGGGAGGGGTCCAGTTTTATTTATTTTTTATTTATTTATTTATTGTTCCGTGGTACCAAATAAAGGAGAAGTCTCCATGGTCATGGAACGAGTCAATACATGAAATTATAACACGATATTAGAAACAGATAAAATGAAATATAAAAAACATATTCAGGTGACAAGTCGTAAGTTTAAATAAAGAAAATCAACAATGTAACACCGGAATTTGCTTAATTTTTTAGCTCTTCCAGGAGCTCCTCGACAGAATAGAAGGAGTGAGCCATGAGGAAACTCTTCAGTTTAGACTTAAAAGAGTTTGGGCTACTGCTAAGATTATTGAGTTCTTCTGGTAGCTTATTGAAAATGGATGCAGCAGAATAAAAAATGTTTCAAATGGCTCTGAGCACTTAGAACTAGTTAAACCTAACTAACCTAAGGACATCACACACATCCATGCCCGAGGCAGGATTCGAACCTGCGACCGTAGCAGTCGCGCGGTTCCGGACTGCGCGCCTAGAACCGCGAGACCACCGCGGTCGGCTGCAGCAGAATACTGCACTCCTTTCTGCACAAGAGTCAAGGAAGTGCATACCACATGCAGATTGGATTTCTGCCTAGTATTAACTGAGTGAAACCTGCTAACTCTTGGGAATAAGCTAATATTGCTAACAACAAACGACATAAAAGAAAATATATACTGTGAGGGCAATGTCAGAATTCCCAGACTATTGAATAGGGGTCGACAAGAGGTTCTCGAACTTACACCATATATAGCTCGAACAGCCCGTTTTTGAGCCAAAAATACCCTTTTTGAATCAGAAGAATTACCCCAAAAAATAATACCATACGACATAAGCGTATGAAAATATGCGAAGTAGACTACTTTTCGTGTTGAAGTGTCACTTATTTCAGATACTGTTCTAATGGTAAATAAAGCAGCATTTAGTTTCTGAACAAGATCCTGGACATGGGCTTTCCACAACAGCTTACTATCCATCCGAAAGCCTAGGAACTTGAACTGTTCCGTCTCGCTTATAATATGCCAATTCTGTCTGATCAAAATATCGGTTCTTGTTGAATTGTGAGTTAGAAACTGTAAAAACTGAGTCTTACTGTAATTTAGCATCAAATTATTTTCCACAAGTCACGAACTTATTTCATGAACTACATTATTTGATACTGTTTCAATATTACACACAAGATCCTTCACTATCAAGCTGGTGTCATCAGCAAACAGAAATATTTTTGGATCACCTGTAACACTAGAAGGCATATCATTTATATAAATAAGAAACAGCAGTGGCCCCAGCACCGACCCTTGGGGAACGCCCCACTTAACAGTGCCCCATTGGGACTGAACATCAGTACCACTCTCGATATTGCGGAGAGACTCTCTCAGGCTAGTCAGTTATACTGTACGCCCCCTATACCACCATCTACGGACTCACCGGCTAAACTGAGACGTCTCTGGAGGTTTAGTACTAAGTCTGCAGTGCAGCCTTGTACAGAAGTTAAACGTGGAGGAAGAATAGTTCAGACAAGAAGAGGATAGAAACTTTTGAAATGTGGTGCTAGCTAATGAAGAGGTGTTAAATGGAATTGATGAAAAAAGAAATTTATGGCACAACGTGAGCAAAAGGTGAAAAGTTGGTAGGACGCATCCTGAGGCATCAAGGCGTCGTCAGTTTGATAACGGAAGGAAGTAGAGAGAGGGGTGTACAGACTTTAAAAGGAGACCAAGGCTTGCCTGTAGTAAACAGAGTCCAGTGGATGTGGTCTCACAGAGACGGGGAGACTCTCTCAGGCAAGTCTAGCGCGGAGAGCTGCATCAAACCAGCCTGTATCAGGTATGAGCAGTGTGGTCGCGGGTATCCAGAGTGTCTCCACGCAAAAGGATGGACGGTGATAAATACTTAACGCTGGATGGCCTTTATGTTATGTGACACCACAGGTTTAATATTGGCCCGTAATCTGTTACCAGCTGTAAGACACCTGAAGATCGAAACAGAGTGTGAAGAAAGAATTATTTATCATTAACTCTTGGCGACTGAAATATAACGTTCTTCATTTTCAAAGAAACTGTTCCCTTCAGGGCTGGCAACTTTCTATTATAAGAGACCAAGAGACCCATGCTAAACTTTTGCATTTTTATAGCTTCAAATAATGAAAGTGTTTGGAATAAGTGTAGTCGTTGGGATGAGTGTAGTTGTGGGAACGAAGAGAAAACGTCTTTAAAAATGAACAGAACGCCGCGCGGGGTAGCTGCGCGGTCAGGGGCGCGTTGTCACGGTCCGTGCGGCTCCCCCCGTCGGAGGTTCGAGTCCTCCCTCGGCCATGGGTGTGTGTGTTGCCCATAACGTAAGTTAGTTTAAGTTAGATTAAGTGGTGTGTAGGCTTAGGGACCGATGACCTCAGCAGTTTGGTCCCATAAGCCCTTACAACAAATTTGAAATTTTCCAATGAACCAAACGAC
Source organism: Schistocerca nitens (assembly GCF_023898315.1). NCBI lineage: Eukaryota > Metazoa > Arthropoda > Insecta > Orthoptera > Acrididae > Schistocerca > Schistocerca nitens. The sequence continues at coordinate 391,611,112 of NC_064617.1, forward strand.
GTGAAATGATAATCAAGAATTTGTGATACATCCTTATAAATGTGTTTTGCATTCGGAATGTTTGTCCCTTCTTGTACGACTGTCATTAGGGTCACACAACCTACGGCCCCGGGTTCGATTCCTGGCTCGGTCAGAAACTTTCTCCGCTCAGGGACTGGGTGTTTTGTTGTCTTAATCATCATCATTTCATCCCAATCGACGCGCAAGTCGCCGAAGTGGCGTCAAATCGAAAGACTTGCCCCCGGCGAACGGTCTACCCAACGGGAGGCCCTAGTCACACGACATTTACATTTACCTATAAATTTAACTCGACAAACATGTTCAGTTAGAGTAACCACGTTTGGCTGTAGCAGCAGTAGGTAAATCACAGTTCAAGGTGACAGCGATAGATGTGTTTGTCGTTTCGAAAAATATAGTCTTTTAGAAAAGTCAAGCTGGGCGTTCATGATGCCCTTTGGCCTGTGACAGTTCACAGTCTCTTTTATGTTTAAATTTTCCACAGGTAGTGTTTTAGCTCAAAATCGGTATACAATGACAGAAGCAGGTTAAAGAAAAAGAAATTTTCCATAGATACTACTTTCATTCCTGCACGATTAGTATGTGCTGAGAAAAAGGGGCCGGCGGGTGTGGCCGAGCGGCTCTAGGCGCTTCAGTCTGGAACCGCGCGATCGCTACGGTCACAGGTTCGAATCCTGCCTCGGGGATGGATGTGTGTGATGTCCTTAGGTTAGTTAGGTTTAAGTAGTTCTAAGTTCTAGGGGACTGATGACCTCAGATGTTAAGTCCCATAGTGCTCAGAGCCATTTTTGAGAATAAGGGGTATTGACTTGAAAAATAATATGCTTGATCCGCTCTAGTCTTAATGTGGAAACCTGGGGCTCATATCATTGGGAAGTTATAAATGCACTATTAAATACTTCAAATAAAGAATACGTCTCAGTACGAAAACCTAGAAAACGATTATTCATCTGCTAGTACTGCAGATTTTTCTGGTAGTTACAGAACGTGCGGTGTTTACGTATAGATTGTACCTTCATTACGAAGATTCTGTTTAAATACGTCTGCCACAGACATATCTATAGTGTGAAACTGTCCTCATAGATTAATGGCTTGACTGCGTGGTTTATGTTACGTGAGTATAACAGAAATTGGGAACAAGAAAGAGGGTCTGCTAATGCAGACATTTTTAGATCGACAATTTACGAATAGTTGCGAGACTAGTGGTGTTTTCAGAATATAATGCCATCGTCGAAACCACAAGTGACCAAAAATAATCCTAAACCTTTCCCGTTTTTTCTGGTCCTAAATTTGTGCTTCAAGTACCTATTAATGCATTTATATAACTCATAACCTCACAAAAATCTCTGCCCAACTCATTACACATTAACGAAGAACGGTTTACAGTTTATAATTGTTATCGTCGGTAAATAAGGAACGTTTGTTTGGAAATCCACATCCTCGCTAAACACACAGGCTCACGAAACACTCACAAACAGGCACGAATGTACACACGCAACTGCATTTCTTCTGAAAGAGAAACTATAGAGTATCAATAGTAGTAAGCCAGTGAACATCATCTAAAAGGAATAGATAATGGAAGAGCAAAGATGATATGCGATTATTAAAGTGGAAGAAATAGGAGTTGGAGGAAGAAGTGTGTGTGTGGGCGTGGGAGCGAGGGAGGGGGTGGTAGATGACCTTTTTTTTTTTTTTTTTGTACACGTATGTCATCAGAAGGCTAGCCGACAACACTGCTGCTGTGGACACAATGTATATAGTCTACACTATCTATACTAATATACTTCAAAGAACGTTACTGGAGCTACCACTACATCTGCTGTCACGTCATGCAGAATAGCAGCATATCTATATGTTAATTCTGCATTAATGTTCGACGCAATGAACAACGCGCTTACTGTAGCAATCATCAGTTGTGAAATGGTTTCTTTTTCAGTGACGGAAAGTTAAGGGCCAGAAAAATTTCCTGGGGTCTAGCAGGGATCGATCTAAACTCTTTAGTCTTGTAATAACTGACATACTGGCCTACCACATGGCTGCGATTTAATACTCGCCTGACAGTAACAAGACTTTAGAGAGGAATCTACAGGTTTTAATATTCTTATGTTATGTACAGTTCATCCAATGATGAAACTCATAATTGTAACTACTAGTGTAATTCCGACAAATTGTGCTTCTGTGGGCTCAAAAGGCTTCCATAAACTAATAATGAAATAAAATCGTTTGTTGATATGTACGGTGCTGCAGTGGAGTGAGAGGGCGAATTTACTTTTTGCGGATGAACGCGCCGGCCGCCATGGAAACACAAAACAGCGGCCGCTGATCATGCACTGACGTCAGCTGGACCGAGCGCGAGAATTACGCATCTGAAATAGACTTTCCTCTCTCCTCCCACAGGCAAGTTACAACTCCGGTAGCGTCTCGCCTCTGCACCACCACAAAATACGAAATTAAAACTTCTTACACGTAATTTGCAACTTCTTAACGCAATTTCCGGCGAACGAGTGCTACCGAATTGGATTTCCTAATCGGTTTCGTACCTCTTTCTTTTCTTTTTTCTTTTGCTCTGGCCGCCGTTAAAGACGACAGTCGTTTTGGAGTGGAACGCGGTAACTGGAATGGGAGAGGGAAACTAAGTAATCAGTGGCTCCTTAATTCCATCAATTTTCGGGACAGAAAACAGACACGACCAAAGAGATAGATGTAACTGTTTTGTAAGTATTACTAGGAGGGAAGAGAACTGGTTTCGTGTAATACCAAGTTCTTGCAGAGTGCGGCGTTTTCGTTGGCTGTAATGGTTCCGCACGAAAGCGACTGTGCAAACAAGGGTACAAGATGCAAATGGAGACCAGATGATTTTAAGTTCACAAAAAGGAACGTGCACGCGCGAGCTTCTCTTCATCATTGTAGAACGACAATGCTATCTGAGGGGATATATTAATCACACATGAGTTCTAACCGGCCATCAGTGAGACAGTACGAAAACCTGGGGTATAAGCATATAGTCACAACTACTAGTTCGACGCTGACATCTCGTGCAGAAAATTACTTAAAAGTAAGCAACCCATTTTGTAACAGCCCACTGCTTGACTCTTACTGTAACATATCCAACCGGTTGTACTGCTTACGTTGACGGGTCGTTAGGCCCAGAAAATTACGTAAAAGTAAGCAACCCATTTCGTAACTGCCCACTGCTTGACTAGGACTTTAACGTATCTATGAGGCTGTACTGCTTACGTCGACGGGGCGTTAAGCACAAATTTTTCTCCTTATTATAGAATGTAAATCGTTTGTCGAATAAGTAAGCGTCATCAGTAAAATTGCATGGTTTTAAACAGTGGATGTATGTCAAATGGGTGAATATGGTAAAATAAAGCACGCAAGTTGAAGACAACGAAAATAATTCAACTGCTTAATAAAAGGAAGCGAATATTAGGTCATCAGTATCAACCAATGCATGCAACAAACTCATGACAGAATGAGATAAGGGCACACATTCCGGACCAGCAACAATGAAAGGCGCGTTTCCGAAGCAGTATGGACACGGGAACATCGTGGTATAAGAAAATACCAAAAGTAAGAGTGCACAGCGGACTATTAATGAGTTGTCCACACTGCGTTTCTGCACTGATTTACGAGTTTGCGTGTTCCTTGCGTTTCGATATTGAGGAATTCCTCATTATACGGGAATCAGCTGACAATGGTATATCGATTAACCGTGTGACCTTCTGCCATCTGCAATGTTAACAAGTGATGTTCGCCTCAGAGTAGAACATAAAAAAATATCGCCTTCGGACACTGTTTTTCATTAAATTTTCACAATATGAAAAACGCTTTTTGAAAATTATATATTAAATATACCCTTATGTACCATAAATTCTAAAGCAACAGAAAATCACAAATATTTATTATAATCTCTTGTCACAAAAGTTTACGACATGGAATAACACAAGATATATGTTACTGAGTAATTTTAGTTGATTCACGCTCACAATGTCACTTCATACATTGCTTAACAGTGACACCCACTGTTCTCCACTCCAAAAAGTATGAATTTTAATAGAAGGACCATTCTGCACAAAATAAAGAGCTTGAAAAAACACAGTGCGGGCAGATAAAACTGCTGAGTGTAAGATGGACAAAATATAATGCCGGCTGGCTCTTGTCAAAGCTACTTGTTTCATATCGAATGAAAGGATTGAATTAAAAGACAGCTACATGCAGAGATGGCTGCATGAACAATGTTCAAAAATTCAAATGTGTGTGAAATCTTATGGGACTTAACTGCTAAGGTCTTCAGTCCCTAAGCTTACACACTACTTAACCTAAATTATCCTAAGGACAAACACACACACCCATGCCCTAGGGAGGACTCGAACCTCCACCGGGAGCAGCCGCATCAACAATGTTAACTTATAAACTTAGAGTAAAGATGAAACTACAGAAACCATAACATCACAGCTACACGAGACACGACGCTCAAGGTCGAGAGACAGTGGGAGAGGGGGGAGGCAGTATCCTACAATTCGGTAAGTATTCCTTTAGTCCTATCACAGAGGGGAGCAGAAAACAGAGGGAATTACCTTAGCTCCATTTGAGGCTGCGGAAAGGGAAGTACATAAGCAGCATTTGCTTCGTGCTGTGTTGGAAACAGCGCTTCGTTATTTTTCGGAGAACAATTTATGTAAACCGGCTTCCATGGTTTATGAACACTTAAATATTTGTTGTAAGGTGAAACGGCTTTTCCCTTCCGATTCTTAAATACAGCTCTAAGGAAAGACATAGAACACTGTCCACAATTGCCCTAAAGCTGGTTCTTCGCCACTACACTGCTTATCCACGAATGTTGTCAAAACACGAATCACGCAGACATTATTTGTCCAAAGACTCCTGGCTTCTGCCGGTTACGATGTAGAGAGCCCATTAGTAAAGAAAAACCAAACAATTACAATCTTTCGTGACCGTAAATGAAGTGACGGAAACCAGTTACGTTGAAAGACTAAGCAACGATCGAGTCATAAATTACGGTGGAAATCAGTCGTATGAAGTTGAAAGACTAAGCAACAATCAAGTCATGAATTACGGTGGATATCAGTCGCATAAATCACTTTTATAGGAGACAGAATTAAGTTATTTGCCACTGGTGACGATGGAGACGTAACGTGTACCACTTTAGCTGAAAAGCTAAGGTACAACTTCCTTTATATGGACTCCATTAATTATTTTCTGATACCGCCAGATTGCACAAACTAGACATTAATAACGTAGCACGGTGCTGACGCTGCTGAACCTAACTTCTTATAACTCTACGCTCTGGGTGAGCTACCTAAACAATAAACGTCTTCTTATAATTCTGCAGCCGTAGAATACACCGAAACATGGTTTCGTAAATATTATTGCACGCACATTTTGACTTCATTGCGCGATTCGTACTTGCAACATTTATTTTATCTACCAAGATGTAGACAGACCTCGTAGTTAATAAGAAAGCGGCGATGGAGACTTGTTTTTCCACCAGCCAAGAATTCTTGGCAAAGGGAGTACGGTAATGTGTCGCTCGTTCTGATGTGCAATGAAAATCTTGTATAACAAAGTGGAAAATGTGGCGAATGTAAAGGCTAAAACACCACAGTCTGCGCTCCGTTAACCGAAGTTTACGTGGCAAAGCAGGACCCGATGTCACAGAGCTAGCCGTTTAGGCCATCAGGTTCACCACAGGTCCCATCTATTTTTGCAAAAACGTGCATAATAGCAACTATAAAAATTGTAGTTGCTTCTCTACCTAGATGGCTAAAATCTTACAAACGTTGACCACGCCACAAGTCACCCACCCTTTTGCGTAGTTGACGAAGACCTTGTTTCGGTGTCTTCAGCTCCTCCGGAAATACAGGGTGTATCATGGTTAAGAGCAAAAGCTGATAAGGATAACAGAAGCGATGATTCTGCAAACGACCTGTTTACGAGGTAGCTGCGAATATGTGGTTAAGAACAACCACTGACCTCAGTATGAAACATTAATGTATTTAAAATGGAAACTTTTAGATTACTTCCCGAATCTGTTTTTACGAAGTGCCACATAAAGACTGCGACCGAGGAAGCACAGAATTTGTTTCTTTAATGCCATTCGATGATCACACAAGTAGTCGATACATTTCAGTTCATAGTGGCCATCTTCAAGCCTCATTAGAACATACGAATTATCGCAGTGTAAATAAGTCCGACTGGCACTGGCAAGCGATATAAAAAAAAAGCTAGATATCGTTCACAAAAACTGATAGTATTACGCAAACTACGCCATTCTGTGTGCATCACATGACGATGACATTTCGGCCTATTTACATTAGCACAATATAAGGATTCGTATGTTTTAATCATATCTGAAAATGGCCACTATGTATCGAAATCGATACAACAAGTTGAGCGATTAAGGAAGTAACTTCTCCTCTAACTACGCTGAAATGTCGCCGACGGACTACCTTAGCAACAGATACAATACTACTACAGAACGTTCATGTTACAATCATCCGTTCTTTAGTACCTGTTACAGAACGTGTTCTACGTGTCTGCTCGCATTTGTATCAAACACCGCACTCTTTTTTAAAAGGAGTTACGAATTCTTTCAAACAACGTTGGATCATCTCGTAAATCTTGACAGTACTGAACGATCCTCTGCTCGATCTCTTCAAAGTTACCAGCGGGAGAGCTGTGCACTTTCTGAGATGACCCCAGATAGAAAAATCCAGAGAACTGAGATCAGGTGGTTGTGGAGGCCAAGGTAGAAGGCCTGCTCCACCTTTCCATCTTGGGCTATATCGGCGCGTTGGATGTTGCCCTCATCAACAGTAAGACGTACCGGTGCCCCAACATACGTTCACCGCATGAGTGAAATTTTATCCCAATTAGGTGGAAATTTAACAGAAAATTACTACTATAGCAGACGTATTCGCCTCCAGAGAACCAGCAACTATAATGACATTTTAAATTATTATCATTTATTCTTCAGTCTGAGCTAAACATTTTTGATTAGGTTACATGTTCCGGGCACTCTGTGGACCATTTTCAGATCTGTGTAGTTTCGTCAGCAAACCGTCTCGTACAGTACTCTGACATGAGATTCTAAATAGAGGAGATGGGTTGCTAACAGAGCTACATGGATCGGATCATAACCCAGAGTGATCGAAACGTATCATGTACCTGAAAATGTGCAAGAGACTAAGTAGTAAATGATAGTTATTTTAAACATTCGTACTCCATTTTACATTATCTATTATTTTGCTCAGATAATTTTTCTGGAAGAGCACTAGCTGATAAAGTGTTTTGGAAACAGGCTTTCCAAGGCTTCGCTGCTTTTATTTTATTTATGTACGTTTCTTTCTTGCAAATAGTTTCGCTGCCGTAGCCCCATACTTCAAATAATCATCAGTTTTGTTTAGACTAGTGACGGTGCTGGATTCTTGGCTGGTAGCTTGAGCGATGACGGGAATGATTGCTCCCAAATGGGGGTGCGACCTCAAAATTAGTCACAAATAACGAAAGATAAGTAAATAAAATAAAAACATCGTAAATATGGACATCTGTTTCCAAAACAAACATTTGAACTAACTAGGACAATACTTCATGCTGAAGTCAGTTCTGACTCCTAATCACACGTTAGTACTCGTAATTATCTCACAAACTGTTAATTAGGTTCAATTATCACATTATTTCATCCATTTTGTGCGAAAATAGCCGTCCAAGTTGTTTAAGGTATTTCTTTATTTATAATGACGTTTCGGTTACTGCCACAATCAGATCAACACCTACAACTCTTAAAACGACGTTCAGTGTCAGCTGCCTAAGTGGGCGGTTTTATTGCAACTGACGCTGAATGTTGTCTGACAGGTTTTCAGTTTCGACGTGTTGGTGGCAGTATGCAAAACGACCCTATAAGCAAAGAAATGTACGAAGCGATCTAGACAGCTTTATTAACAAAAAAATCCACACGATCGCGGACTACGTCAGGAAATATATTTCCTTCAACTCCACTTCCAAATGATTTGTATAAGATACTTGAATGATGCGAAAATTGCCAGTTGATGCTAAATAACGGAAAGTGTAAGGTCATTGACATGAGTGCTACAAGGGATCCGTTAAACTTCGGTTACACTGTGGATCAATCAAATCTAAAGACAGTAAATTCAACTAAATATCTGGGAATTACAATTATTAATAACTTAAATTGCAAAGAGAACATAGAAAATGTTGTGGGGAAGGCGAACCAAAGACTCTGTTTTACTGGCAGAATACTTAGAAGATGCAACAGATCTACTAAAGAGACTGCCTACACTGCGCTTGTCCTTCCTCTTTTGGCGACTGCTGCCCCTTGTGAGATCTACATCTACATCTACATCCACATGGAGACTCTGCAAATCACATTTAAGTGCCTGGCAGAGGGTTCATCAAACCACCTTCACAATTCTCTATTATTCCAGTCTCGTATAGCGCGCGGAAAGAATGAACACCTATATCTTTCCGTGCGGGCTCTGATTTCCCTTATTTTGTCGTGGTAATCGTTCTTCCCTATGTAGGTCGGTGTCAACAAAATATTTTCGCATTCGGAGGAGAAAGTTGGTGATTGAAATTTCGTGAGAAGATTCCGTCGCAACGAAAAACGCCTTTCTTTTAACGATGTCCAGCCCAAATCCTGTATCATTTCCGTGACACTCTCTCCCATATTTCGCGATGATACAAAACGTGCTGCCTTTCTTTGAACTTTTTCGATGTACTCCGTCAGTCCTATCTGGTAAGGATTCCACACCGCGCAGCAGTATTCTAAAAGAGGACGGACAATCGTAGTGTAGGCAGTCTCTTTAGTAGGTCTGTTACATATTCTAAATGTCCTGCCAATTAAACGCAAATCCTTACCAGATAGGATTAACGGACTACATCGAGAAATTTCAAAGTATGGTAGCCCGTTTTGTATTATCGAGTAATAGGGGAAAAAGTGTGAGGGACATGATATAGGATTTCGGGTGGAGGTCATTAACCCAAAGGCGTTTCTCGTTGTGGCGGGATGTTCTCACGAAATTTTAATCTCCAACTTTTCCCTCCGAATGCGAAAATATGTAGTTGACGCCGCCCTACATAGGGAGAAAAGATTACCATAATAAAATAATGGAAATTGGAGCTCGCACGGAAATGGCTCTGAGCACTATGGGACTTAACATCTGTGGTCATCAGTCCCATAGAACTTAGAACTACTTAAACCTAACTAACCTAAGGACATTACACACATCCATGCCCGAGACAGGATTCGAACCTGCGACCGTAGCGGCCGCGCAGTTCCAGACTGTAGCGCCTAGAACCACTTGGCCACTCCGGCCGGCTTCGCAAGGAAAGATATAGGTGTTGGTGGAATAGTAGTGTGAAGGTGGTGCGATGAACCCTCTACCAGGCATTTAAGTGTGATTTGCGGAGTAGCCATATAGCTGTAGATGTAGATCTACATCTACATCTACATCTGCATCTACATGATTAATCTGCAATTCACATTTAAGTGCTTGGCAGAGGGTTCATCGAACCACTATCATACTATCTCTCTACCATTCCGCACCCGAACAGCGCGCGGGAGAAACGAAAACCTAAACCTTTCTGTTCGAGCTCTGATTTCTCTTATTTTATTTTGATGAATATTCCTATCTATGTAGGGTGGGCTCAACAAAATATTTTCGCATTCGGAAGAGAAAGATGGTGACTCAAATTTCGTAAATAGATCTCGCCGCGACGAAAAACGTCTTTGCTGTAATGACTTCCATCCCAATGCGCGTATCATATCTGACACACTCTCTCCCCTACTACGTGATAATACAAAACGAGCTGCCCTTTTTTGCACCCTTTCGATGTCCTCCGTCAGTCTAACCTGGTAAGGATCCCACACCGCGCAGCAATATTCTAACAGAGGACGAACGAGTGTAGTGTAAGCTGTCTCTTTAGTGGACATGTTGCATCTTCAAAGTGTCCTGCCAATGAAACGCAACCTTTGGCAGATGAATAGTAACTTGCACTCATGCCAGTTGTCACTGTTAGTTGTGATATACCGTACGTACGAGGTTAACAGCTGCCGCGACTCACCTTGTACGCTAGACTACCGCATGCCTGATGACAGGCGTCGCACTGCAGCCTGCCACTGTGATCAGATTACGTGAGCGTATCCACCGGATCCCCATCAGTCCCGCATTGCCTCGCGGAACGTGGTGCTCTCCTGCTCCGGAGTGTGTCACTGGACCGATGGCACTTGACACAGTGGAAGTGGCAACAGAGACTCCGCGATGCACTCGACACTGGAGGACAGCCGGAGGCAGACTCGGCAGCAGGCGGCACGCAGCCGTCGACTGGCGCGGGGCGCGAACCGCGGCCGGCCGCCGCCATGTTCCTCCGCATCTGCATCTGCATCTGCATACGGGCCCAAGGAGGAGGAGCCGCGCCGCGCCGCGCACACCCCGGCACGACCCCCCCAGCCCCGGCCCTTGTCTATAATAATATAAATACGCGGCCCTTTGTAGGCAGCGCGTCGGGGCTGAAAATATTGAAGAGGCCCCTCCAAATCGTGTCCGTCACGGACGCTCTTTGCATACAATTAGAAGCGGCGCCGCTGCATTCGTTATTTGCGAGCTGCCAACGGACGGCATACATTTCGGCGGCGGCGCCGGGACCAGGTGGGATGGGGTGCCGACGTGCCAAGCCAGGCCGTACCCTGCCAGTCCGACAGCCGCTGCCTGCTGGCCTCACTTCTTTCCCACACTTTGCTCTTCGTCTGCGTTACGCTTCCTCGGAACCATGCACCTGCACAAAAAAAGAAAAAAAAAACGCCGTAAGGATCCGTCTACGAATATGCCACCAGACTGTTAATATTTTCCATATCCTTCTTTTCGTTTATTCTCTATCAGCCTACAGGGGTTGGATAAGAAAGATGGAAACAATTTCTCGAGAATTCATTTCACTATGAGTGCTTACAAGGGGTGTACTGAAAATTAAACCTGTGATTTGGTTATCTACACTAATGGCCATTAAAATTGCTGCACCACGAGGATGACGTGCTACAGACGCGAAATTTAACCGACAGTTTCCAGCTTCTGCCAGAGTTATCGTTGCAAGAGTGAAACATGGCCGGTGTTTGGTCATGATTTGGGCAGTCATACCGTGGTATTCCAAGGGCCCTATGTTTTCTCTTCAAAGTCTCATTACTTCCAAGGATTATGTGACAAATTTGGCTGATCAGGTCAAGGCCATGAAACAATGTTTGTTCCCTAGTGATGAAACTGCGTTCCATGACGACAGAGTACCTGTCCACACAGCTCACATTCTCCAAGACTGGTTTTTTTTAGCACGAGGGTGAATTATTGCATCTCCTCTATCCACCACGGCCACCAGATCTCAATATTATCGAGCTTTCGTGGTGCACTTTGGAGAGAAGGTTGTGTGAAGTGCGGAAGTGACATCTCCAACTGAGACTTGAATTTCTGGGTTAAGTAATCTGGTATACAGGGTGTTACAAAAAGGTACGGACAAACTTTCAGGAAACATTCCTCACACACAAAGAAGAAAATATGTTATGTGGACATGTGTCCGGAAACGCTTACTTTCCATGTTAGAGCTCATTTTATTACTTATCTTCAAATCACATTAATCATGGAATGGAAACACACAGCAACCGAACGTACCAGCGTGACTTCAAACACTTTGTTACAGGAAACGTTCAAAATGTCCTCCGTTAGCGAGGATACATGCATCCACCCTTCGTGGCATGGAATCCCTGATGCGCTGATGCAGCCCTGGAGAATGGCGTATTGTATCACAGCCGTCCACAATACGAGCACGAAGAGTCTCTACATTTGGTACCGGGGTTGCGTAGACAAGAGCTTTCAAATGCCCCCATAAATGAAAGTCAAGAGGGTTGAGGTCAGGAGAACGCGGAGGCCATGGAATTGGTCCGCCTCTACCAATCCATCGGTCACCGAATCTGTTGTTGAAAAGCGTACGAACACTTTGACTGAAATGTGCAGGAGCTCCATCGTGCATGAACCACATGTTGTGTCGTACTTGTAAAGGCACATGTTCTAGCAGCACAGGTAGAGTATCCCGTATGAAATCATGATAACATGCTCCATTGAGCGTAGGTGGAAGAAGTAAAATGAGCTCTAACATGGAAATTAAGCGTTTCCGGACACATGTCCACATAACATCTGTTTTTTATTTGTGAGTGAGGAATGTTTCCTGAAAGTTTGTCCGTACCTTTTTGTAACACCCTGTATATACATACATCAAAAAGAGTTTTGCATCAGCCCATTTCCCAGAACTCCTTAAGACAGACATTGCCTGTGGATACTGTATCACAGACACAGTCCCTTTGACTGTTCGCCAGACGCGGTGGCCGAGCGGTTCTAGGTGCTTCAGTCCGGAACCGAGAGACTGCTACCGTCGCAGGTTCGAATCCTGCCTCGGGCATAGATGTGTGTGATGTCCTTAGGTTAGTTACGTTTAAGTAGTTCTAAGTTCTAGGGGACTGATGACCTCAGATGTTACGTCCCATAGTTCTCAGAGCCATTTGAACCATTTTTTGACTATTCAGAGATGTCACTAAACCCGCCCAAAGGTGTAAACAACCAGGCATGAGCAGAGCCTATTGGACGGTGGGGGTCCGATAGCCGATCAGTTCCAGTCATTCCACCAAGAAGGAGGTACACAGCTCGTGTTGCCTGTAGTTCAGCCATGCCTAGACGGTCAATACCGCGGTTCGATCGCGTCCGCACAGTTGCATTGCGCCAGTAAGGGCTCTCAACAAGGGAAGTGTCCAGGCGTCTCGCAGTGAACCAAAGCGATGTTGTTCGGACATGGAGGAGATACCGAGCGACAGGAACTGTCGATAACATACCTCGCTCAGGCCGCCCATGTTCAACTGCAGTGGATGACCGCTACCTACGGATTATGGCTTGGATAAACCCTGAAAGCAACGCCACCATGTTGAGTAATGCTTCTCGTGCAGCCACAGGACTTCGTGTTACGACTCAAACTGTGCACAATAGACTGCATGATGCACAACTTCACTCCCGACGTCAATGGTGAGGTCTATCTTTGCAACAACGACACCATGCAGTGCGGTACAGATGGGCCCAACAACATGTCGAATGGACAGCTCAGGATTGGCATCACATTTTCTTCACCCATGGGTGTCGCATATGCTTTCAGCCAGACAATCGTCGGAGACGTGTTTGGAGGCAACCCGGTCAGGCTGAACACCTTAGACACACTGTCCAGAGAGTGCAGCAAGATGGAGGTTCCCTGCTGTTTTGGGGTGGCATTATGTGGGGCCGACGTACGCCGCTGTTGGTTATGGAAGGAGCCGTAACGGCTTTACTATACGTGAATGCCATCCTCTGGCCGATAGAGCAACCTTATCGGAAGCATATTGGCGAGGCATTCGTCTTCATGGACGACAATTCGATCCCTCATCGTGCACATCTTGTGAATGACTTCCTTCAGGATAACGACAGCGCTCGACTAGAGTGGCCAGCATGTCCTCCAGACATGAAACTTATCGAACAGGCTTGGGATACATTGAAAAGAGTTGTTTATGGAAGACGTGACCCACCAACCACTCTCAGGGAACTATGCTGAATGGCCATTGAGGGGTAGGGCAATGTGGACTAACAGTGCCTTGATGAACTTGTGGGTGGTATGCCACGACGAATACAGGCATGTATTAATGCAAGAGGACGTACTACTGGGTATTAGAGGTACGGGTGTGTACAGCAATCTGGACTACCACCTCTGAAGGTCTCACTGTATGGTGGTGCAACGTGCAATGTGTGATTTTGATGAGCAATAAAAACGGCGAAAATGATGTTCATGTTGATCGCTATTCCAATTTTCTGTACTGCTTCCGGAACTCTCTATATACACTACTGGCCATTAAATTGCTACACCACGAAGATGACGTGCTACAGACGCGAAATTAAATCGACAGGAAGAAGATGCTGTGATATGCAAATGATTAGCTTTTCAAACCATTCACACAAGGTTGGCGCCGGTGGCGACACCTACAATCAGCTCACATGAGGAAAGTTTCCAACCGATTTCTCGTACACAAACAGCAGTTGACCGGCGTTGCCTGGTGAAACGTTGTTGTGATGCCTCGTGTGAGGAGGAGAAATGCGTACTACCACGTTTCGGACTTTGATAAAGGTCGGATTGTAGCCTATCGCGATTGCGGTTTATCGTATCGCGACATTGCTGCTCGCGTTGGTCGAGATCCAATGACTGTTAGCAGAATATGGAATCGGTGGGTTCAGGAGGGTAATACTGACCACCGTGCTGGATCCCAACGGCCTCGTATCACTAGCAGTCGAGATGACAGGCATCTTATCCGCATGGCTGTAACGGATCGTGCAGCCACGTCTCAATCCCTGAGTCAACAGATGGGGACGTTTGCAAGACAACATCAATCTGCTCGAACAGTTCGACGACGTATGCAGCAGCATGGACTATCAGCTCGGAGACCATGGTTGCGGTTACCCTTGACGCTGCATCACAGACAGGAGCGCCTGCGATGGTAAACTCAACGACGAAGCTGGGTGCACGAATGGCAAAACGTCATTTTTTTCGGATGAATCCAGGTTCTGTTTACAGCACCATGATGGTCGCATCCTTGTTTGGCGACATCGCGGTGAACGCAGATTGGAAGCGTGTATTCGTCATCGCCAATCTGGCGTATCACCCGGCGTGATGGTATGGGATGCCATTGGTTACACGTCTCGGTCACCTTTTGTTCGCATTGACGGCAGTTTGAACAGTGGACGTTACATTTCAGATGCGTTACGACCTTTGGCTTTACCCTTCATTCGATCCCTGCGAAATCGTACATTTCAGCAGGATAATGCACGACCGCACGTTGCAGGTCCTGTACGGGCGTTTCTGGATACAGAAAATGTTCGATTGCTGCCCTGGCCAACACATTCTCCAGATCTCTCACCAAATGAAAACGTCTGGTCAATGGTGGCCGAGAAACTGGCTCGTCACAATACGCCAGTCACTACTCTCGATGAACTGTGGTATCGTGTTGACGCTGCATGGGCAGCTGTACCTGTCCACGCCATCCAAGGTCTGTTTGACTCAATGCCTAGGCGTATCGAGGCCGTTAATACGGCCAGAGGTGGTTGTTCTGGGTGCTGATTTCTCAGGATCTATGCACCCAAATTGCGAGAAACTGTAATCATATGTCAGTTCTAGTATAATATATTTGTCCAATGAATACCCGTTTATCATCTGCATTTCTTCTTGGTGTAGCAATTTTAATGGCCAGTAGTTACATATATTTCAAACTTTTATAATATTAAGTAACTGACTAATTTAGAAGTTTTTCAAAAGGTGAGTGTCATAAAGTACCCCCCCCCCCCTCCACCGTGGTATTCCGAGGGTTAAAACCGAAGCAAAATGCACAAGGCGGCGACGCAGCGCAACTCAGCGCAGGTGTCTAGCTGCTTGGCGTGACGTAGGCGAGGGAGGCCGCTTCCCACGGAGCAGTGCTCACGTGCGGTCCCGCTGCCCGCGTAACGGTAGCCCGAGACCCGGGTAAGACAAAAAGCCCCTCGTGAGGCAGCGGCGCCCCTCATCTGCATACACGTACAGCCACAGCTGCCGCCGCAGGCTTCTGCTCGGCTGCGAAATGTACGCCAGCCGCCTTTCCTACACATTGGGGAAGGTCCTCGAGGATCACCTCAGATAATTTACCGCCATTTTTTTACAAATGTGCACGGCTGTGCCATAACTGCACATTTACGCTAAGCCTATATTATGCTGCTCCGTCCGCGAGTACAATCATTTATCCCAACAGATCCTCCTTTTGCAACATTCTACCTCGTTTCTTTTCAAAGTCAGCTTGTTTTTCTCTGTCACTAATCCCGCTTTCTGTGCTCCGCCCCTGCTGAATCTGTGTTTGGAGCTGATGCTTGTTCTCTGGCTGTATGTCGCAACTGTCACTTTAAGCTTTGGGAACGAATGTCACTGATGGTGTCTGCCAAAGTCAAGCGGGTAGCCATCTAATTTAAAAGCTACATACGGTATCACTGGGGTCGGCCTAATAATTAAACAGCCCTTGGTATACAGGACATTGTCATGGTTCCAATTCGGCTGTTGCTTAATTAACAGTTATTTACTTCATTACGTTTCGCACTATTGGGCAGTATACAGGGTGAGTCCGGAGGAAACGTATATGTTTTGTTCTAACGAAAAGCTTCATATGCACCGATACTCTATTCGGAATGGTTTCCGAGACGGAAAACACTTAATGTACATCGCTGTTTACTTCCTGTACTATTCAAACATTGTCATTGTTTACGTGGCCGAACGGTTCTAGGTGCTACATTCTGGAACCGCGCTTCCGCTACGGTCGCAGGTTCGAATCCTGCCTCGGGCATGGATGTGCGCGATGTCCTTAGGTTAGTTAGGTTTAAGTAGTTCTAAGTTCTAGGCGACTGATGACCTCAGAAGTTAAGTCTCATAGTGCTCAGAGCCATTTTTTTTGGTCATTGTTTACAACCAACCACATTAGTATAGAGGAAGTCAAGATGAATTGTTTGATACAGGACACTTGTCGTCCGTCAAGTCGGAAAACTACATTAAACTAGGCTAAAAAAAAACTATCTAAGTTACAGTGTATGCGTGCCGCGCGAGATTTGCAACATTCTCGCGTTCTCAAAATGGTTCAAATGGCTCTGAGCACTATGGGAGTTAACTTCTGAGGTCATCAGTCCCCTATAACTTAGAACTACTTAAACCCAACTAACCTAAGGACATCACACACATCCATGCCCGAGGCAGGATTCGAATCTGCGACCGTAGTGGTCCCGCGGTTCCAGATTGCAGCCCCTAGAACCGTTCGGCCCCTCCGGCCGGCTCTCGCATTCTCTTAGCGCGTACCGTTTGTCCTACAGAAGAAACGAACACGGCCCCTTTCGTAGGACATTTAATGTAGTTCAATTTTGTACAGTGACACGTTTTCGCTGCAGCGTGTGGTTTTCGAATTATTCAAGAAAGACGTATAAAAGCGATATCAAGCGTTTTCTATCCAGGAAACCTTTCGGAATAGTACATACGTCGATAAGTTTTCTAATAAGAATCACTGTCACCCCTCAAAGCACGTACCTTTCCTCCTGACTCACCCTGTAGAAATGGACGTCGTTCAGTCTGTCGGCATATTCATTCGGCAGTTGACATTGCATATGCTCTCTCTCGCAGTTATAAACTGAAACTGAGCAGATATACTATCTATGAAAGTGTCTTTCCAAACGTGCAGAGTAATATCTGGCATGTCAGATATTCTGAGCGTACGTCTGAGCGTTGACCAATGTGGATGGCACAACGCCACCTACGTCACACGCACGCCGTGTCCCTTCAGTACAGAGTTGTGAGGCGCCATATTGGCATTCATTTCAAGCTTATATGTATATATGCCGTTTCATCTGGCATGTCAGATATTCTGAGCGTACGTCTGAGCGTTGACCAATGAGATGGCACAACGCCACCTACGTCACACGCACGCCGTGTCCCTTCAGTACAGAGTTGTGAGGCGCCATATTGGCATTCATTTCAAGCTTATATGTATATATGCCGTTTCTGAGCATCAGAAAATTCAGAATCATTGGAAAACCCGTTGTTAACTGTGTGATTCGTTCCAGTAAAATGACGAGAAACATCATATTCATGGCGGAAGAATTACTGTAACTTGCGTCTTATGAGAGTAGGCTATTTGTAGGCAGTGACACAAGGATGATCCACCCAAAATGCATTGTTCTTGAACAATTTGTTATAATTAAATTTCAATTAGTAACGTATCTACGATAAGGTTTTCTGCAACGGGTAACATACTTGAATTAATTGCGAGATGTATTCGTGTGTTGTTAGATTAGCGTAATGAGTAGCGTAACTGTTTTTTATTTAGTTGATATTTGGGGCGGGGGTTCGCGTCTTAACACTGCTGTATTTTATTTCTTAACATTAGCGTTTTTATTCGGTTCTGATAATTTATTATTAGTTTAATATAAGTATATACTACGATATTTGATGTTATGTAAATATAAGTTCACCTTTTTTTGAGGGCTGACTTTGTTCGATTGGCTTAATCTACAGGACAGCTTGCGCTATTTCCATAAAGATATTTTGCTCATTTTTCTTTTACGCTTCGTAATTCGGATGTTGCAAAGATTCTGCTACTGGGTAGGAACAGTGATCAAGTAAGACTGACCTTGGGGTTTTACTAGAATGCGGGAATGATGAAATAATGTTTATCTTATGCGGAGAAGTATTCCAAATTTGTACCGCACTGTTTGTAATGGAACTTTTATATGTCTCTGTCTTTACTGGTTGGACATGGTACTTTCCTTTTCGTGGACGATGGAGGAAATGTGCGTTTTAATAGAGCTAACGTGGGAATTTTACGCGCGCCCGTTGAGTAAACAGTGTGATTTACGAACTAGAAACATCGCTCAACTGCCGCTGGAGTGCGTTGCGATCGCGTATACCACGTTGGGGCCCACGTACCGTATACACAAGTCGCATCGTTCCTGAGCGTTCAGCAGCACGTTGAACTTGGCACGCTCAACGTTAACGTTCGACAGCACGGTCCGTGTGCCGACGGCTTTAAGGGCGTCTCGTACGTAATAAAGCGAGCAACAGCCGACGTGGCAGTATGACAGTCATTTAAACAATATGACGGCTGTAATACCACACACGAAGAAGTGGTCGGTTCAGTGGTTCGCTCACGAGTATCCAATCGACTCAACGATTACAAAAAAATGGTTCAAATGGCTCTGAGCACTATGGGACTCAACATCTTAGGTCATAAGTCCCCTAGAACTTAGAACTACTTAAACCTAACTAACCTAAGGACATCACACACACCCATGCCCGAGGCAGGATTCGAACCTGCGACCGTAGCAGTCTCGCGGTTCCGGACTGCAGCGCCAGAACCGCTAGACCACCGCGGCCGGCAACGATTACATATTACAACATTAACACCATTGACATCAGTATTTGACACGCCGCTGTGAGCGGCAGAGGGCACCTTTTGCTGATACAGTCGCGAAAGGTCTGCCGGATGAGCGATTGTCGGTAAATATCCATGTGAGCTCCAGTCGCTCTATCTTAACCTCGTGGTCCTTTCGCGAGTTACAGACGGGAGGGAACAATTTACTGCTCGACTCATCTAGTAACGTACGCTCTCGGAAATTGGACAAATTCTGCCACTGGAGTTGGATGATCATCACTATAGCGCTTTCCTATTTACGGAATGTACCTGTAACGAGACGCTCTGCTTTTCTTTGGATCTCCTCTATTCCCACTATCAATCGTATCTAGTGCGGAACGCAGATCGAAGAGTAACAATGAAGTATTTCTCGAACAACGGTTTTGTGGGTGGTTTACAGTTCCTGAGGACTCTACCAACGAATATCAGTCAGGCGTTTGCTTTACCTTCGATTAGTTTTACGTCGTCGTTCTTCTTTAAAAGGTTCATACGTATATTCGTAGATGCGTGAAGCTAATCATGTACGATGACAGCCCGCAGTGGTCAAAGATTGTGCGCAAATATGGAATTCTCAAATCGGCTGCTAACCTGTACATATATCATGAATCAGACGAGAAATCCTCATGAACCACATGCCGTCGGTCACTGATCCGCCCATGCAGTGCGAGCTACGGGCGAGATGACGCTTAGCGCTGTAATTTACTCGAATGTGAGCAGTTAATGTTGGATTTATTTGTATTTGAAATAAATTTAAGTCATGACCGACGCGTACGAAACGGATTGGCCTGAATTGTACGAACTATAATATTAGAAATGAGAGAACTTTGAGGGCCCTCTCCTGTCGCTGAGAAAACAGCTAGACGTCATGGATGGGGGAGTGGGATGAAGGGGGAAGAAGGGGAAGTACGCAATGGATTTAAATGTGCGAGAGATCGTGCCCGAAGACCATGATACCTGCTTTCGATTTTGAGTTTTTTTTATTCATTGTTGAGAATAAAACATCAGGCATTAATTGTGATGCTTCGATAACAGATATTACAACAAATTTTACCATTATGAGCGCACTTCAGAAGTATGGGTGAAACGCTCGCGGCCATAAAATGGTGGATAGCTTCAGTAAATAACTTGTAAGCAGATTTTTGTCGCTTTTCTTGTAGCGAGATGGAGTTGGCATCTCTGCGCTCGCCTGTGTTTAACATGTAACTGATAGAAGTTGCATTTTTTTGTATGTCTGTTAGTTATCGTTCAGTGCTGTATTGAGTAGAGCGTTGTGTCGCACAGTTCGCGAATTTCGAGATGGCAGAGTTAGAGGAGCAACGCGTCTGCATTAAATTTTGTGTGAAACTCAAGAAAATCTGTACAGAGACACATCAAATGACGCGGGAAGCCTACGGTGATGACTGCATAAGCCGCTCTCGGTGTTACGAATGGTTCACGCGGTTTATAAGTGGCCGGACGTAAGCTGAAGATGACCCTCGTTCAGGACGCCCTTCGACGTTTACCGGCGACGCCCTTGTCATTAATGTCGACGAAATTGTGCACGCCAATCGAAGACAGACTTTCCGAGAAATTGCTAAAGAATGTAACATTTTAGTTGGATTATGTCATGAAATCCTGACACAGCGTCAAAGGAATGCATCGTGTTGCCGCCAAGTTTGTCCCACTGCTCATGAGTCAAGACCAGAAAGAACTTCAGCTCGAAATCTGTGTAGAGCTTTTGGAACGCGCAAATACGATGTTTCTTAAGAGAATCATAACTCGTCATGAGACGTGGGTGTGCGGTTATGATGCTGAGACCAAGTTTCAATTTTCATAATGGTTCGGAAAAGGTTCCCCAAGAAAAAAAAAAAAAAAAGCTCGTCGGGTCAGGTCAAATATCAAAGCCATGCTGATTGTTTTCTTTGACATCGAAGGAATTGTTCATCGATGGTGCTATCGGAACGTGTTGCGATGCCTTTGAGAAAATGTGAGAAGGAAACGGCCTGTAATGTGGCGAGACAATTCATGGCTCTGGCAACACAATAACGCAACCGCACATTCATCCCTGTTGGTGCGAGACTATTGCACAAAAATCATCCTCCGTATTCTCCAGACCTGGTCCCTGCGAACATTTTTTTTTTTATTTCCAAAGTTGAAAACCCCGCTGAAAGAACGAAAACGATAGACGAGATAAAAGAAAATTCGCAGACGGCGCTTCCGCGATCCAGCACGAGCTATATTAAGACTGCTTCCGGAAGTGGAAACGGCTTTGGGGGCCGTCTATCAATCATGGAGGAGGCCATTTCGGAGGAGACCATGCACAATACGTAAAAAGGAAGCGTAAAAAATTCATTGAACAAAGTTCGGGATTTTTTGAACAATCCTCTAAAGCTCTGTATGTGAAAATACCGCGCAAATAATTTGCATGTGGAGTCTATGACGATTTGTGTATTGACAAACAAAAGCATTTCACTCGAGTATGGAACGTGTCCTAGAGAGATGTTATCATTGTTGAATATTTTGATCGTTGTCGACTAACACATTCGTGCTCGACTGGCAAAAACCGCAAATATTTTTACAATCCTCGACATAGCGCAACACAGGCTGAAAATTGTTGAGAGACGCACTGGTAGCTTTTAAACTTAACTTCAGATATTGCAAATGGACACGTAGGCCCCAAGCCAGCCGAGGTGGCCGAGCGTTTCTAGGCGCTACAGTCTGGAACCGCGCGGCCGCTACGATCGCAGGTTCGAATCCTGCCTCGGGCATGGATGTGTGGGATTTCCTTAGGTTAGTTAGGTTTAAGTAGTTCTAAGTTCTAGGGGACTGATGACCTCAGAAGTTAAGTCCCATAGTGCTCAGAGCCATTTGAACCATTTGAACGTAGGCCCCAAAATGCTTAGAAACTCTACACCAGGCTGTAGCCCACACTATGTTCACTTTATGTATTTGTTATTTTCTGTAGACAACGAACACATATGATATCATCTCGCTTTAAATGTTCTGTTCATTATGATAGCACGTAAAACAAAAAAAAAAAAAAAAAAAGGCTTGTGACTCGCTATGCCCAAAAAGAGCAAAAAAGACTGCGTTTTGCGTTTCTTAACAGGAATATTTTAAAAATACAGAACAGCGCGGAGAAGTAAAAAATTATTAGATCGGATTCCAACAAGTACTGCAAACAACAAAATTCTTCTTCTTCTTTCGTACGTTCTGTGAAGCAAAGGACAGTAACATAATAATAATTTTGAGCTTTGCATAAAAAGGCACAACTATGTGTTCTGCAAACACGACTGCTCTTAGAGCAGAAAAAAATCAAAGAATAGTTACCACAAAACATGGGAGATCAAAAATACCTAGAACGAAAAAATACTATCGATAATAAAATTACAGTTTAAAACAAATTTTACAAAAGTTAATGTATGTAATAATTATGTTAAGAAACATGTTTTAAAAATTGCTACAGCCAAGTTTACTGCTTTTTAACCGCATTATCCAATTACAGTATGAGCCGTTCTTATTGCTTCGATCATTGATATCGCAGATATTAGCAGCGCGGTGTGTAACACAGTGGACTCATTTTTGGGAAGGTGGCGGTTTGAATCCCCACCTGGTCATTCAGTCTCAAGTTTTTTTTAATAAGCAGGTGTGGTTCACAAAAACCAAAAACGCAGTAACATAATCCTGCCTAAGCCTGCAATACCAATGAGTCGCCACAAGAGCCAGCCGACGTACCTGTTACCTTGGTGTAAAAGATAGTGGGGGACATAAAACAGAATGACGATACAGACTCGTTCGTAGGAAAAACAGGTCACAAACTCAGTTAATTGATAGGATACTGGGAAAACACTGAGCAGTCTACAAAGGAGTTTCCTTACGGAGCTATCAAGTGAAACATCCCAAAATATTATCTAAGTGTGACGGAGCCATACTAAGTACGACTAACAGGTGACATTCCACGCATACTAAGAAGAGCAGCTCGAGTGGGCGCTGGATTGTTTGATCCACGGGTGAGTGTCACGGAAACGCTGAGTAGGCTGAATTAGCAGTCGGATGAAGATAGACGTCACCTATCCCTTGAAATCATGCCTACAAGGCAAGCCGTTAAATGAGGAATCTAGGAACATACAGCGGCCTCCTACGTATTCTACCTTTAGGACTACTACGAAAAGTTAAGGCTGATTAAAGCACACACATATATATTTGAGCACTCAGTATGCGAATGGAGCGGGTAGAAACCCTAATACGCGGTAATCTCTCTTACGCGCTTCACACTATGTGGATGTACGTAGATGTCGAGAGGCAAAGAAGGGGGTCGACAACAACAAGCAATAGCCCATAGTGGACTCACTGCGGTGATGATGCGTCAGTATAGGTGTACAGCTCCTGGCCACTAGCCGCCGTGTGAGTGTCCTGGGTAAAGTTCTGAACCTCTACACAATGTGTAGTAAAGATCGTGAGACTCGTTTATCGGACGGTTAGCCGTTGACAGCTTCCTTGGTACTGCTGGAGAGAGGTACAGGTATGCTACTTGTCAGCACCGGTTTTCGCCGTTTCCCTTCTCTCTCTCGTGACGTCATCCACAACGCAAAGATGAGACTGCATTCTGCACGCGTTCGTGACAGTCGCAGATACCTGTCAGACATCAGATAGCCATCTCAGCAATGCAACACTGGTCCAGAACGTTAATCGGTTAACTGCAGCACTGCTATTCTCGGACGCAATAGACTTTAAGATCTACTGTCAGGCGTCTTATCCATGATATGTTATATTTCTTGTAAGTGACTGAATGTACGGTATAGGCTACTCATTGTAGGAAATATAAAAATTTCACGGTTGGCGGAACCTTGAAAAAAGGTAACAATAATACTCCAAACTGAACCCAGCGATTCTGTGCCGGCCAGTGTGGCCGAACGGTTCTAGGCGCTACAGTCTGGAACCGCGCGACCGCTACGGTCGCAGGTTCGAATCCTGCCTCGGGCATGGATGTGTGTGATGTCCTTGGGTTAGTTAGGTTTAAGTAGTTCTAAGTTCTAGGGGACTGATGACCTCAGCAGTTAAGTCCCATAGTGCACAGAGCCATTTGAACCATTTTGAACCAGCGATTCTGTGCAAATAAGCACGAGATTCGGATTGACGATTGCTAAACGTCGATTCAGACCAGACATCACCGAACGGAGCGGAACATTCATAGAGCCCACAATGCATTTATAACTGCGGCATTTGTACAGGCCGTCAACAGAACGAAACGGATGTAACGCCAACGACGGTGATTCTAGGTAATGAAAATTTGACGCTGCCAGGGGACATTGACATCGTCCGTTAACATCGAACGTTCACTTACTCTCGGTGCGCTCACTCGCGTTATAGGAGGACGTGCTGAAAAGTAATGTCTCCGAATTTTTAATGTGAAAACCGTTGAAACTTTATTAATAAAACGAACGTTATTAACTAACATTCTACGTTCTTATTCTTCATGTCTACAATTTCATTTATCAACATAGTCTCTCCCTGGCGACGAACACATTTCTTCGAACGAGAGACCAGTTTGTCGATACAGTCACTATCTAAGTGAAGTGCTCGAAGATGTTCTTTAAGTGTCGAAAACAGATGAAAATCGGATGGAGCCAAGTTAGAACTGTACGAAGGATAATCAGTGACAGTGAATCCAAGACGACGGATTGTTGCAGATGAAGCGCTCGTGTGCGGTCTGGCCTTGTCGTGCTGGAGAAGGAACTCTTCGACTTCGAAACTCGTTTACAGCACCCTGTTCCTCACGCTCCCCCA
This sequence comes from Schistocerca nitens, assembly GCF_023898315.1. Lineage (NCBI taxonomy): Eukaryota > Metazoa > Arthropoda > Insecta > Orthoptera > Acrididae > Schistocerca > Schistocerca nitens. Next base: position 391,635,953 of record NC_064617.1, read on the forward strand.
TGTTACTCCCCACAGTTCGGAGCCCTCTAGCTACAGAGGGCAGCAAATATGTAGACACGCACAATAAAGATGTAGAATGCTAATAACGTTAGTTTTATTTAAAAAGCTTTAACAGTTTTCATAGAAAAAATTTAGAGGCATCACCTTTCAGCACTACCTATTGCGCATTTGTTTTGTTTTATTATTTGCCATTTTTCTGACACATTGCGGAGGTTGTTCGGAACTTGATAATTTTCCCACCAATGATCTCTCACAAAAGAGGTCAAACATTTGAAAGTGAAACAAAGGAAAAACCTGTACTGCCTATAAATAGACGAAAAAATCTTTTTAATGAAGTTGTCAATTCTATTCAGATAGAAAAATACAGTTTATTCGACGGTGTTTATCAGTTTGAAATGAAATAAGGCGCAGTCGGTGAAATAAGAATGTACTACGTACTGTAATCTAAATACTTTTTGATACGTTTGTACGAATACATTTTCTCGAGAAAATAGATGTTGACTCTTTGAAACATTTGTGCGACAGTTTTCCTGGACTCTCAGTTCCCACCTGAGTGAACAATTTATCATACGACCATTATCAAACAGATTCAGTATAAATTTTGATTTTACCGTTAATAAACTCCACTACCTTCAATAGTTACATAATACTGACGGTATAGTCCGACTTTTTGTAAGGCGGACAGTTTCCTCACAAACCATATTTCCCATTTCACTACCTGTTACACTGACGTAACATAATGTTCATTATTCATCTACAGGGCTATTACAAATGATTGAAGCGATTTCATAAATTCACTGTAGCTCCATTCATTGACATATGGTCACGACACACTACAGATACGTAGAAAAACTCATAAAGTTTTGTTCAGCTGAAGCCGCACTTTAGGTTTCTGCCGCCAGAGCTCTCGAGAGCGCAGTGAGACAAAATGGCGACAGAAGCCGAGAAAGCGTATGTCGTGCTTGAAATGCACTCACATCAGTCAGTCATAACAGTGCAACGACACTTCAGGACGAAGTTCAACAAAGATCCACCAACTGCTAACTCCATTCGGCGATGGTATGCGCAGTTTAAAGCTTCTGGATGCCTCTGTAAGGGGAAATCAACGGGTCGGCCTGCAGTGAGCGAAGAAACGGTTGAACGCGTGCGGGCAAGTTTCACGCATAGTGATGTGAAAGATTCAGTGTTTAAACCTCCTCTACCAAGAAACGTGCCAGAACTGCGAGCTCGCATCAACAATGCTTTCGAACTCATTGATGGGGACATGCTGCGCCGAGTGTGGGAGGAACTTGATTATCGGCTTGATGTCTGCCGAATCACTAAAGGGGCACTTATCGAACATTTGTGAATGCCTAAAAAAACTTTTTGAGTTTTTGTATGTGTGTGCAAAGCATTGTGAAAATATCTCAAATAATAAAGTTATTGTAGAGCTGTGAAATCGCTTCAATCATTTGTAATAACCCTGTAGTGTAAACACATTACCATTTGGTGGTCTTCTTCTTTTAGTGTTGGTTGGTCTGCAGCAGAGCGCCATTCCTCTCTTCTGCCTGCCTTCCTCTTCATTTCCGCGTATGTGTTACATTCAGCTTCACTCATGAACTGTTGCGTGTATGATATCCTTGGTCGCCCCTGCCGATTCCTTCCCTCAATAACTCCTTCTGGTATTGTTCCAATGATGTTGTTGTGTCGTAGGATGTGCCCTACAAGTTTGTCTCTTCTAGTTTGGATGTGCCTCCACAGAGATCTCGTTTCCTGTACTCTTCTAAGCACCTCTTCATTTGTTACTTATTCTCTCCAGCTGATCTTCATCATCCTTCTATAGCACCACATCTCCAGGGCCTCTAGCCATCTTCTCTCTTCTCTTCCAATTGTCCAAGTTTCACATCCTTATAGGGCCACAGTCCAAAGGAAACCTTTCATGATACGTTTCCTTATTTTCAGACAGATTTGTTGTTGGTGAGTAAGTTCCTTCTCCGATTAAATGCAATTTTGGCCTTTTGTATTCTGGTCGCAATTTCTTTCTGGCTTCTACCATCTCTTGTGATTTTGCTTCCCAGCTCCTCTCTTCCAATTTTCATTCTGAGAGGTTCATATTCTGCTCCTGTTTTGCATACCATCACTTTAGTCTTTTTCTTGTTTATTCTCATTTCGTAGAGATTACATAGAATTTTTTCCATTGTTCTGAGGACTTCCTCTAGATCTTCTTTTGTCTCCGTGACTATAGCAATATCATCTGCATAACGTAGCATGTCTATCTTCTGCCCATTAATTTTTATCCCCACCTCAGCAGTTTCTCGAACTTGGTCAATAGCTGCCTGGATGTAAGCATTGAATAAAAGAGGAGAGAGAGCACATCCTTGCCTTACCCCTTTTCTAATATTTGCTTCTTGTTCCTAATCACTGCCACCTCATTCTTATAGAAACTGCTGGTCTAGCAGCAGTTTATCGTAGATCGCTGGACCAACGAAGGATACCTAGCGACTGGAAATAAGTGCAGACCATTCCCCTTTTCAAGAAGGAACGCGGAACAGATGAATGCAATTACAGATCTATATCGTTGACGTTAATTTGTTGCAGAATTATGTTTTATGCTCAAGAAATATGAATTTTTGGAGACAGTAAATTTCCTCTATAAACAAAAAAATGGATTCAGGAAACGGAGATTTTGCGTAACTCAGCTCGCTCTGTTCCTCCGCCAGTTCCTTAGCGCTGTAGACAACGGTATTCAGGTTGACGCCGTGTCCCTCGACTTCAGGAAGCCATCTGACACCGTCCCACACTGCCGTTTAGGGACAAATACACAGCTTATCGAATATGATGCGGCTGTCTATAACAATGTAGCAACGCGAGAAGACGGTATCGATTTGCAGAAAGAGACACAGAAGATTGATGAATAGTGAATGTTCTGGCAGTTGACCCTGAACGTAAATAAATGTAACATATTATGCACACACTGGAAAAGAAAGCCACTACTATACAGTTACACTGTTGTAGAGAAACTGCTGGAAACAGTATCGACCGTAAAATATATATAAGTAACTATGCAGAACAACTTTAAGTGGAATGCAGGTGCCAGACAGAGATTCATAAGAAGAATTTTAAGGAAAAGCAACTCATCCACGAAGAAAGAGGCTTATAATGCGCTTGTTCCACCGTTTCTTGAGTATTATTTGTCGATATGGGATCCTCATCAGGTTGGAGTGATAGAAAAGATAGAGAATCCCCTATGAAGTGTGGCGCGTCTCTCCACGGGATCGTTTAGTAACCGCGAGAGCATTGCCGAGGTAATAAACAAACTCCATCGGCAGGCGTTACTGGAGAGACGCTGTGCACCACGGAGAGGTTTGCTATTGAAATTCCGAGAGATCACTTTCCGGGAAGACTCGGAAAACATACTACTCCCTCCAAAATACTACTTCCTCCCACACACATCTCTTATAACGACTACGAAGATAAATTTGAGAAATTAGAGCCAATACAGTGGCTCACCGAAATCATTCTTCCCACGCGCCAATTGCGAGTGAAACAGCTACAGACACCAAAGTAACCTCCGTCACACTCCGTTAGGTGGCTTGTGGATTATGATGCAGATGTAGATGATTCGTGACGATCCATTGAAGTCCACTGGAAATTAGCCTCATTGAGCCGATGTAGTAAACTCCTTGACTGAGATGTGGTCACCGGATCGAAATCTAATGTCAATGTAATATCAACAATTTGGGATCCCAAACAGTTGTTATTAGATTTAGAACCCGTGTCGACATCTCAGTTCATATTAGATTGATCCCAAACAGTTGATATCAGATTTCGAACCGGTGTCCACATCTCAGTCAAGACGCTCGTCAGTTGAAACGTGGTGGCAGGTTAAAAACGTGTGCCGGACCGGGAGTCGAACCCGAAATCTTGCTGCGAAGATATGTCGATGTAAGTATTGCCTGCGAAAGTCGATCTGATGGGATCGATATAAACTCGCATTGCCTCATTCCCCGTCCCTTGGGAACCTGCTGAAGAGGACTGAGGTTCATTAAAATTAAAACACCATGAACATGGCATACAGTTAGTATCAAGCTGGTATGAAGTAAACTACAAGCATACATATGCATAGGATTTAAGAGGAACGGCACAAATCAGTTAGGAGTAACACCATCTACAGCCCGCCGGGTCAAGTTACGTGTGTTAACGCGATCGGTTCCAGAACAGGGAGGTACAGCACCCGCGGATCGAATGGACGAAGGGTCAGTGTGTTGGCCAGGCGGGATGTGGTTCTTAGCGGTTTCCTAAAGCCCATTAGGTGAATACCGGGCTGGCTTCCGTGTTCCACCTCAGATACACGATTCGCAAACACTTAGAAGACCTTCTCATACTTCCACACAGAATTTGCTCTATATGTAGGTACACCGCTTGTGGTTTTCTCTCTCTCTCTCTCTGTGTGTGTGTGTGTGTGTGTGTGTGTGTGTGTGTGTGTAGAGGGGGGCGGCGGGGAGTGAAGAAGAGCCTGATGATGATGATACCCTTCGCTCTTTGGTCTCCTTAAACTCTCAGTCATTTAGATCCTGTTTACAAAGGAATACTACAAATGTCGTTTCTGATTTAGAAGTCACCTTTGAATTATGATTTGTTTATGAGAAGATCTTGGTATGGCTCGTGTAAAGGAGAAACATGTACCAATGTCGTGGTCTATCGAAACTACGAATTTGTCATTCCGTGATATTCCTTCTCGCATTGGTCGGAATTCCACGACTGGAATATGAAATCGATGGCTTCAGAGGGACAAACTCAACTCCATTCACGATCTCAGCGGGCCCACACTACTGACGCCAGAAAGGTAGTAGTGCTCGCTCACCTGTGTGGAATCGTGCAGCCAGACGATCACACGACGAAGCTTGAGTCAGAAAAATAATGACCCTGTTCGTAGCAAGGCAGCGCAATGTCGCCTGGACCTATACTTATCACCTGCATGCAAAGAGACCATTGTTGCAGCTTCCCTTGACGCGCTAGCACTGAGAGGTTCGCTCGATAGTGGTGCGCTCAACGATAACACGTGACACATGAGTGGCAACAAGTCATCTGAAAGCCCCAGTTCCGTGAACAGCATCATAGTGGTTGTATTCGTGTTTGGAGGCTCCAAGGTAAACGATACAACATCCGTCATCGTCATACGAACCCAGAACCTGGCGTGAGCTAAGGGGTGCCATTGGGTACACGATACGATAACTTGTGCTACGCATAGCTGGAAATTTAGTCAGCGGCGGTACATTTATGACTTTTTAAGGCCGGTGTTTGTGCCCTGTATTGGAAGTATTCATGACGTTACATTTCAGCAAGTGAAGGCAACAGGTAATGCTGCCATTGATGTCGTGAGGCACCTCAGTAAAGAGGGTGTTAGACTGTTGCTCTTCCCAGCATGTTCACCAGATCTCTCACCCAATGAAAACATCTGATCATGGGGAGACCGATACGCAACCACTTAGCCAGCTGATGAACTCTGGCATATAGCTGAAGCATCATGGAATGACGTTCCTGCATCTTTCATCCTAAATTTCACGCCATGTGTACCCTCAAAACACCTTTTTACTTCATAATGTGTTTTCGTAATGTACACCGAAGAGCCAAAGAAAGTGGTACACTGATCTAATATCGTGTATGTTCCCCGCGAGTACGCAGAACTGCCACAACAAGACGTGGCATGGACTCGACTAATATCTGAAGTACTGAAGTAGTTCTGGAGGGAGTTGATACCATGAAACCTGCAGGCCAGTCCATAAATCCGTAAGAGTACGAGGGGGTTGAGATCTCTTCTGAATAGCACGTCGCAAGGCATCCCAGATATGATCAATAACGTTTATGTCTGGGGAGTTTGGTGTCCAGCGGAAGTTTTTAAACTCAGAAGAGTGTTCGTGGAGCCACCCTGTAGCAATTCTAGACATATGGGGTGTCGCATTGTCCTGCTCGAATTCCCCAAGTCCGTCAGAATGTACAATGGACATGAATGCATGCGGGTGATCAGACAGGATGCCTACGTACGTATCACCTGTCAGAGTCGTATCTAGACGTATCAGGGGTCCCATATCACTCCAACCGCACACTCCCCAAACCTTTACAGAGCCTCCACCACCTTGAATAGTTCCCTTCTGACAAGCAGGATCCATGGATTCAAATAGCTCTAAGCACTATGGGACATAACATCTGAAGTCATCAGTCCCCTAGACTTAGAACTACTTAAACCTAACTAATCTAAGGACACCACACATCCATGCCCGAGGCAGCATTCGAACCTGGAACCGTAACAGCAGCGCGGTTCCGGACTGAAGCGCCTAGAACCGCTCGGCCACAGAGGCCGGCTCCATAGATTCATAACGTTGTCTCCATACCCGTATACGTCCATCTGCTCGATACGACAAGGGTACACGAATGGGCCTTCGGTTCCGAAAGCCCATATCGATAATGTTTCGTTGAATGGCTCGCGTGCTGACACTTGTTGTTGGCCCAGCATTGAAATCTGCAGCAATTTGCTAAAGGGTTGCATGTCTGTCACGCTGAACGGTTCTCTTCAGTCGTCTTTGATCCCGTCCTTGCAAGATCTTTTTGCGTCCACAGAGTTGTCGGAGATTTCATGTTTTACCGGATTCCTAATATTCACGGTACACTCGTGAAATGGTCGTACTGGAAAAATGCCCACATCGGCGCTACCTCGGAGATGCTGTGTCCCATTGCTCGTGCTCCAACTACCCTACCACCACGTTCAAACTCACTTAAATCGTGATAACCTGCCATTTTAACAGCGGTAACCGTTCTAACAACTGAACCAGACACTTCTTGTCTTGCCGGCCGCGGTGGTCTCGCGGTTCTAGGCGCGCAGTCCGGAACCGTGTGACTGCTACGGTCGCAGGTTCGAATCCTGCCTCGGGCATGGATGTTTGTGATGTCCTTAGGTTAGTTAGGTTTAAGTAGTTCTAAGTTCTAGGGGACTAATGACCACAGCAGTTGAGTCCCATAGTGCTCAGAGCCATTTTTTTGAACTTCTTGTCTTATATCGGTGTTTCCGACCGCAACGCCGTATTTTACCTGTTTACATATCTGCGTATTTGAATACGCATGCCTATACCAGTTTCTTTGGCGCTTCAGTGTATTATACAGGGTGTAACGGGTATAAGTGCAGGTATCTCTATTGGTGACTGAGAATGGTATACTGAACAACATTACATTAGTATTCACGGCACTGCAGACAAATAATTATAGCTACTGCAAATCGTATATTTTCAAATTGGTTAGAACCTCCAAGTACGTGTGACTACAGCAAGCCATTAATACTTATTTTCTCAGGAGGAGCAAGTCAGGTGCTGAAATGTGGACATGTGAACGAATTACGATTAGTCTATGCTGTTAGGCGTGGTGGTGCAGTTACGACGACGCAGAAAACATCAAGTCGTAAAGGTTGCGACGTGTTTATACGAAGACTGTTCGACGTAAAGAAAAAACAACTAACACACTGATATATGTACATATTAAGGTACCACATTTATAAATATCTAGACTTAGAGCCTTTACACCCTACACATGTAAGTTTGGTCATTTCGTATCATTCCTGGTGTTGAAATTTACGTGTCTGCCTACCCACTTGGGCAGCTGAAAAAAGAAAAGCACAGAAAAGTAAACAACCTGTAGGGAGGCACCAGTTAAGTTCTAACAACCTGGTACATAGGCACTGCACTCCATGAATACAGCACATGAATACTGGCGCGCAATACTTGATACGTTTCAAACGACAGGGGAAGTCGACAATGAGAAGAGCGGTGCTGTGCACTACGGAAGTGTTGGTAGACGTGTCGGCGCGGGCATGACCGTCCAGCGTCCCCACACTGCTGGCCCTGGCCTGAGCTGGGGGCCCCGCCGGCGAGATGGAATGCCCTTTGTGGGGCTGATGGACTCCTTTTGAGAGCGCCTGCTGCCAGTTAGCGCAGGCGCTGGGCCCATCAGCTGCCGTCTCCACCAGCTCTCGCCCGGGTCGCTGTCACAGCCACGTACGTAGAGGGTGGAAAATTATGGCAGCTATCAATAACGAGATGAAAAATATCCCCATTTTTCGCCATTACTGATTACCTTGTCGTGGGAAACGTACCTGAAGCCAGATCAAGCCATCGTGGTCAAAGAATTTTACTTTCATTGCGTGGGATGTTCCCCTCTATAACATTTTTTTTAATATAAACGAACAGCACAAGCATTTACTAACAGTTAAATGTCAGCTGAAATTATGTGTCCTTAAAACAGAAACAACATGTGTATTCATGATTACGACGATAGTCAGGGTCTGTACGTGAACATTTTTCTACACAAGGGACACATTCGGTTAGTGCCATCCCTCCGCTCCCCAATTTTCCAACACAAGCGATATAATATTTGGAGCACCAGCAATCCCCCCCCCCCCCTACCCCACCAGTCATCCCACCCTCCCTCATACACTGCTTGGCGTTCCTTGGGCTCTTGGCAAGGTAGACTTTTAAAAATCTATTACGAGGGTCACTCCAAAAGAAATGCACACTTAAAAAAAATCCGTCTTTTATTCTACATGTTTGAAAGTTTTACAGTGTGTAGATACATCCTTTAGGAACAATATTTTCATTTCTCCACATAATTTCCATCTCTCTCAACTGCCTTACGCCATCTTGGAATCAGCGCCTGTACACCCGCACAGTAAAATTCTGGACCAACCTGTTGGAGCCACTGTTTGGCAGCGTGCACAAGGGAGTCATCATCTTCAAACCTTGTTCCACGAAGAGAGTCTTTAGTCTTTCAGTTTCCCAGAGAGATGATAGTCACATGGAGCCAGGTCAGGACTGTAAGGCGGGTGTTTCAGTGTTGTCCATCCGAGTTTTGTGATCGCTTCCATGGTTTTTTGACTGACATGTGGCCGTGCATTGTCGTGCAACAGCAAAACATCCTGCTTTTGCCAATGTGGTCGAACACAACTCAGTCGAGCTTGAAGTTTCTTCAGTGTCGTCACATATGCATCAGCGTTTATGGTGGTTCCACTTGGCATGATGTCCACAAGCAAGAGTCCTTCGGAATCGAAAAACACCGTAGCCATAACTTTTCCAGCAGAAAGTGTGGTTTTGATTTTTTTTTTCTTGGGTGTATTTGCATGATGCCACTATATTGATTGCCTCTTCGTCTCCAGTGAAAAATGATGGAGCCATGTTTCATCACCTATCACAATTCTTCCATGAAATTCACCTCCACCATTCTCGTACTGTTCCAAAAGTTGGCTACCTACCATTTTTCTTGTTTCTTTCTGATCCACTGTCAACATCCTGGGAACCCACCTGGTACAAACCTTTTTTAAAGCCAACACTTCCAGTATTCTCAAACACTTCCTTCCCCTATCCCAACGTAGCGTGACAATTTGTTCACTGTGGTGCGTCTGTCAGCAGTCACCAATTCGTTAACTCTCTGCACATTGTCTGGAGTGTATGCAGTACGAGGCCTGCCGCTGCGAGGTCAATCCTCAATATTGCCGTGCCCGCTTTCATCACGTAACCTGCTTGCCCACTGACTAACTGTACTGAGATCGACAGCAGCATCTCCATACACATTTTTCAACCTCTTGGGGATGTTTCCCACTGTCTCGTTTTCACAGTACAGAAATTCTATGACAGCACGTTGCTTCTGACGAACGTCAGCAGCCATCTTGAAGACATGCTGTGACGGCGCCACTCACGGGAACAGTTTGAACTAAGTTTGAAAACAAGCGGGAAGGATGTTTTTACACACTGTAAAACTTACACACATGCAGATTGAAAACTGTCTTTTACAAAAAATAATGTGCATTTCTTCTGGAGTGACCCCCGTAGGTGTGGGCTGTTTTCGCTGCCGTAAGTGGCATTCAAACGAAAACGGGACAGAGGGAAAAAGGTAAGTAAACTGTTTTTTTATTTTAAAAGTAATCGCCGTAACTGTTAATACATTTATCACTATGCTTTCATGGAAAAATGTTTGCGGTTGCCTAAGCTGCCATGACTGTAGCCAGGCTTCGCCTCTTCGCTCGAAGCAAATCGACGGCGAGGGCAAATGTCTTTCTTCAGGGCTCCAAATATTGAAAATCGCAATGGGAGGGATCGGGACCGTACGGAGCCTGTGTAAAGGCTTCCCAGCGAAACTTCTGCAGCGCAGTCGAAACAACCTTGGCAACATGTGAGCGTGCATTATCATGCAACAGAATGTGCTGTCCGTCAACATTAGTGTTCGGACGTGATGGCGCGCTTCAATTTTTGCAAAGTGTCTACGTACCGCTGTGCGTTATTTGTGGTGTCATGTTCGAGAAAGTCAATGAGCAGCGGGTTCTTGCAGTCAAAGAAAAATTGATCGTGACTTTCCCGGATATGGCGTGCCTATTATTTCGACTCCACTGCGGAGTTTCGCTGGGAAGCCTTACACATCCTCCATACATTCCCCAGCTCTCTCCACCCAATTCCCATATTTTTGGAGCCCTGAAGGAAGACATTCTTGGTCGTTGATTTGCTTCTGACGAAGAGGTCCAAGCCTGGGTATAATCATGGTTCCGTAGGTAACCGCAAATATTTTTCTATGAGGGCGTTATCGTCTTGGCTCATACTGCAATATATGTAGTAACAGATATGGCAATTACTTTTGAAATAATAATACTAGCTTTTTCCGATCTGTCTCGTTTCCATTAGACAGCCCCTTATAATTATGATAACTCTGTGTAGAAATTCTCAGCTTGGAGCCTCAACTGGGCTGGTTTAAGCCCTGGTAGGAAAATACATCTGCTCACATTCTTTTGATAATGGAAGCACATTATGCGACAGCAATAGCTGTGTACACTGTTCGTCAGAAATTTCCAAGACTAATTTTACTCCTGGACCATAAGCGATGTCAGCGCTGTAATTACGGTAACAGCTTGAATTCAAATGGTTCAAATGGCTCGAAGCACTATGGGACTTAACATCTGAGGTTATCAGTCCCCTAGACTTAGAACTACTTAAACCCAACTAACCTAAGGACATCACACACATCCATGCCCGAGGCAGGATTCGAACCTGAGACGGTAACAGCAGCGCGGTTCCGGACTGAAGCGCCTAGAACCACTCGGCCACAGCGGCCGGCCAGGTTGAATTAACAGCTGTAAGCAACACGTATGCATTCAGCCAGTCAGTAGTGATCAGGTAGTGTTAGTTAGTGAACGTGCGATCGTAGCGTGTCAATCGTTTCACGTCACAAATCACAATGGAGCAACGACCTGTAATTAGATTTCACGTTTTATTCGGTAAAATGGCTACACATCTTACTTCATGAAAAATTCTTTTGATGATAGTAGTTTAGGTCGTGAACGAGATTTTCAGTGGTTTACAAGTTTTAAAGGGTAGGTGTCGTTCGAAAACAATTTAGAGATCAGGGCGTCCCCCTTCAATGTCATCCGAAGGAAACACTGAAAAAATTTGTGATCTTTTCAAAACCGACCATCATCTCTCATGCACGGCTATCACTAAGGAACTGAACATCTCAATGGCAGCCAGCCGGAGTGGCCGAGAGGTTCTAGGCGCTAGAGTCTGGAACCGCGCGACCGCTACGGTCGCAGGTTCGAATCCTGCCTCGGGCATGGATGTGTGTGATGTCCTTAGTTTAGTTAGGTTTAAGTAGTTCTAAGTTCTAGGGGACTGATGACCTCAGAAGTTAAGTCCCATAGTGTTCAGAGCCATTTGAACTTAATTTCAAAAATTTGAAGTGACACAATTTCAGAGACTTTACTGATCTCATACACTTATGAGACATAAAATCTTATCTGTATGAGATCAATAAAGTCTCTGAAACTGTGACATTTCACTTGCATAAGTACCGGCACCAGTGTTTCAGGCTGGATACTCCATTTCCGTTCGTTGCTGCGGTGCAACATGGACAGCCTCGGCAGTTCTGTTCGTGTGTAAGGGGGAATTTAAAGCAGGCTGGGACGCACCGAGAATTTGGATCGAGGAGGGAGGTGTGCCAGGGTAATGCATGCGGTTATGTCAAGTGCTGTGCCAACACCGGCACGGTAGCTCAGCGTGTTCGGTCAGAGGGTTTAGCTACCCTCTGTAATAAAAAAACTGAGTGAACAGATCAAGGAACAACCTGAACGGGTGCCATCGGACTTCCGCCACGAACAAATTCAACGAACAATATAGAACAAAATGAGAGCCACAAAAAAAAGGAAAGGTGGCTTAGTGGTTAACGCACCTGCCTAGGAAGCAGGAGACATGGGTTCGATTCCCGGCCTGGGTACATGTTTTCACTCTCCGCTTCAGTCTATACACTTAAAGATTTGAAGTTGGGCAGTGAGAGTTACCGTTCTCAGGACATCTGATAGATCAGGAAGGAATCAGACCTGGCCTGTACAAGCTGGGGGTTATATGAGATTCTCTGATAAAGAAAAACATGTAACAATTAACGAGACAATGATGTGTTAAGTATCAAAATTAGCCTCTAACTACGTTTGACTGTCACGAAGGTATAGTATTATTATATTTAGGGTTACATAAGCCTTTTTAAAGATGAAGCGGTGCATTTATTTTAACTTTGTTATTGAATACAGAAAAGAAGTGTAGTATATGTATACATGAAAGGACATATTAATGTATGCAGCAACTTATTTAAACTGTTGCAATAAAGCACAGTGATGCAATGGTACGAAAGGTGTATGTTCAGCACTTGCAACACTTATTAGCTATGTGGGAGGTGAGAACAGTTGTAATGTACGAGGGCGCGCGGAAAAGTAATGCCTCCGAATTTTTGCGTGAATTCTCTTAAGGCTTTTTAAATAAAATAAACATTATTAATATCCTACATCTTTATTCGTCATGTCTACTTATTTATTTCTCAACATAACCACCCTGGCGACGAACACATTTCTCCCAATGACAGACCAGTTTGTTGACACCATCACTATAGAATGTTTGACTTTGTTGACAGAACCACAACCTCACTTCTGATTTTGCCGCTTCATCACTATCGAATTGAAGTCGTCAAAGGTGGTCTTCAATTTCTGGTTCAAACTGATTCTAATGGCTGTAAGCACTATGGGACTGAACATCTGAGGTCATCAGCCCCCTAGACTTACAACTACTTAAACCTAACTAGCCTAACGACATCACACACATCCATGCCCGAGGCAGGATTCGAACCTGCGACCGTAGCAGCAACGCGGTTCCGGACTGAAGCGCCTAGAATCGCTCTGTCACAAGGCCGGCTTAAGGTCTAAAAACAGGTTAAAATCGGATGGCGCTAAGTCGATGCTGTATGGAGGATGATCGATGACATAAGATGTCGGATTGTTACAAATATAGCAGTGCTAGTGTGTGGTCAGTCGTTGTAATGCTGAAGGAGAGAGTGCTCCACAGCGGCAGATGATGGCAAATATGTAGAACATGAAGAAGAAAGGTGTAGAAAGTAACGTTTGCTTTATTTAAAAAGCTTTAAGAGTTTTCACATGAAGAGTTCAGACGGATTACTTTGCAACACGGCCTCGTGTCTGCTAGGAGGAGCCGGCCTGGGTGGCCGAGCGGTTCTAGGCGCTACAGTCTGGAACCGCGCGACCGCTACGGTCGCAGGTTCGAATCCTGCCTAGGGCATCGATGTTTGTGATGTCCTTAGTTTAGTTAGGTTTAAGTAGTTCTAAGTTCTAGGGGACTGATGACCTCAAAAGTTAAGTCCCGTAGTGCTCAGAGCCATTTGAACCATTTTTGCTAGGAGGAGATGACGGCGCGCCATGCTTAAGGCTTCTATTACACGAGGCGAGCTGAAGACGAGAGGGTGCAGCATTCAACCGTGGCAGCGGAGACAACCGGGCTGAGCGCGGCGATTGCCTATGACAGCGTTCGGAGGTTCGGGCAGCCCTGAAAGAGGGGAGTGGAAAGGGAAGCTTTCGAGCCATCAGTGGACGCCTTGTCGCGGGGCGCAGCGGATGGCATCGATCAGCTGGTCCGCCGAACAGCGTGCAGCCTCATCGCCGTAACTACACAGCACGCCGCCCTACCGAGCGGCCTGCGAGAAAGGCGGAATGGCAGCTCGCAGGCGATGAAGGGTTTGCGTGTGTGCGGCCTTCCTGATACCAGCCTTGTGGTATCTCCTTGTGTGTAAAGTTTTCAGGGAAAACACGTGCCGCTGAATGCATAAACTAAGTGGAAATTCTTTATTTCGTTTCCATTCTAGTAAAACCGTGTTTCTCAGTTTTCAAATTCTCAAATTTTGTCTTTAATGTTTACTAATTTTTCCACTGTTAGAAAAAATCGTTCAAATGGCTCTGAGCACTATAGGACTTAACTTCTGAGGTAATCAGTCCGCTAGAACTTAGAACTACTTAAACCTAACTAACCTAAGGACATCACACACATCCATGCCCGAAGCAGGATTCGAACCTGCGACCGTAGCAGTCACGCTGTTCCGGACTGAAGCGTCTAGAACCGCTCGGCGACCGCTACCGGCTTATCATTGCAGAGGAAACTTCTGAGAATTTACGTTTGGAGCACAACATTTATGGCAGTGAGTCAAGAACAGTGGAAAAACCAGAACAAAAGAGAATCGAAGCATTTGAGATGCGGTGCAACAGAAGAATGTTGCAAATTAAATGGATCGATAATATAAGGAATTAAGTGGTTCTCCACAGACGAAAATTTGTACCCGGCCGGGACTGGAACCCGAATTTTCTGCTTTCCACACATCACACACACTGGTCTCGCATTCGGGAGGACGACGGTTCAATCCCGCGTCCGGCCATCCTGATTTAGGTTTTCCGTGATTTTCCTAAATCGTTCCAGGCAAATGCCGGGATGGTTCCTTTGAAAGGGCACGGCCGACTTCCTTCCCCGTCTTTCCCTAATCTGATGAGGCCGATGACCTCGCTGTCTGGTCTCCTCCCTTAAAAACAACTACAACAATATCACACCCACACTTATGAGCACAGACGGCTCACGGTAACTGGTCTCTTGCGGGACTCAGCTAAAAGCTACGAGCAAAGGAGTTAGTGGACAGTGGACGCTGTTAGCGCGTAACAAGTTGAGAATTTTTGTCGGATGGGAAGAGTGTCCGAACGGTCGAGGCAGTTAAGGCTACCGATCAAGTAAAGCGGGAAACGAGGGCTCGAGTACCGGTATGGCACAAATTTTCACTTTTCACCGTTGAATTTCTTTTCTCCTAAAGTCGTGCCTGTGTGAGTATATATGGCCGCTGTATCACAAAGTGGTGTATGTTCTGTCGACAAAGTCCGACAAAACGGATTCTACACATATAAATAGGCTGAACATTAATAAAACGACGAACAGCAGAGACGGGTTCCTGTCTGGAAATGGAGGAAGAAAGATCCTATGAACATGTGTCCAGAAGTGTATCGTTTCTACAGTAGTTGGCGCTGACGAATGACGGGTCCTCTGCCGGCCGGAGTGGCCGATTGGTTCTAGGTGCTACAGTCTGGAACCACGCGATCGCTACGGTCGCAGGTTCGAATCCTGCCTCGGGCATGGATGTGTGTGATGTCCTTAGGTTAGTTAGGTTTATGTAGTTCTAAGTTCTAGGGGACTGATGACCTCAGAAGTTAAGTCCCATAGTGCTCAGAGCCATTTTGACGGGTCCTCTGACCATGTGCCGGGTGTTCCCCGTGCGTTGCAAGCTGCATGACTGATGCAGCGTACTGCAAGCAGTAGAATGTTTACTTTGTATACGACTGCAACTTTCCATTTTCCCTATTCCAGCTGCGGAATGTTCGCGGCAACAACGATTGTTGGTAAGCATCCGTGTGGTGTCGAATCTCTGTATTTTACATGATCTTTAAGTGAGATATATATTGGAGAAAGGAATATATTTGTTGACTCTTCTAGGAACGTTTGTTCTCGGAATTTTAGCAGTAAACTACAACATTATGTAACGCCTCTCTTGCAGCGTCTCACACTAGTATTGGTTGAACTGGGTGTTCTGTGTCCTTCGTCATCATCATTGACACGCAAGTCGCGGAAGTGGCGTCAACTAAAAAGACTTGCAATACGGCGGCCGAACCCCGAAGGGGATATCCCGGCCAATAAATGCCATGCGATCATTTCATTTCCTACGTCGAGAATGATATGCTGTCTTGTGAAGGACTCTTCCGTCCATTCACACACTAGGTATAATATTCCGTACGCTCGTTCTTTGTTCATTAGGCGGCAGAGCAGAATTGTATTGAGCACCTTCCGGAAGTAAACGTACATGGCACATGTCTGGGTGCCTGCATCTACTACATTCTGCGTCTCTGGGTTCTTTTCGTAACTCACGTTGAGAACTACAGAGAAGATTTACAGTCTCGAGAAATGTCATAATATGCGAGCATAAAACGTGTTCCAAAATTCTACATCGGATACTGATACAGTGCTTCCTAGGCAACTGAACCTTTTTGTATATGAATGCACGTAAAATATACAGAGTGGTCAGTAACAACCTGAAAAGCTTTAAGGGTGAGAAATATTTCAGTCAATAAAATTCTTCTGGGTTTGAGGCCGCATTGTCAACTATAAAATTCCGACGTTTCGGCGACTGTTGCAAGGCGCCTTCCTCAGGGTGTATTGCTTGACTGTGACAATGGCCGTGGAAGCCTACGTTTACGTGAGAAATATTTGGTAGAAGAAAATTCCGTACGTTACGCCGTTTCCGAGTTATTAGCACTGAACTTACGTAACCAGGCTGCTGTACACACAAATTCAAGCGGTCCGCCAGATACAATTAATGTCAGTTGTTCTCAAAGCGTAGATGATAGCGCACCAGACGGCTCAGCCTCTGACTTGGGTTCGATCGCTACTACCGTCCCAGTTTTTTTTTTTTATCGCTCTCTTGTTTCGTTTTATCAAACCAAACGAAAATACGTTTGGCGACTCAGTCTCTGGCGGGCCACTTAAATTTGCGCGTGCAACGGCCAGAGTGGTAAACTTCAATGCTAATTAACCCAGAAATGGCACAAAGTACTACACCTTCAGTCTTAACAATTATTTCTCAGCACAACCTATCCTGGAACGCCCTTACAAGCTTTTCAAAATGGTCCTGACCACCCATGTGTACCGTCGTAAAACGGGATGGTTTTTCTGAAAAGAAAAATTTTGTAATTCATGCGTAAGTTAACGGTACATCCCAAGTTTCTACCTTCATTCCTGTAGAAGATACGGTCTTGCGAAATTGGATGAATCCCTCTGAAACGTCCTGTCTTTCACCGAGTTTCTTCAGTAAGTAGTAACAGGCTACCCACAAGCGGCTCCGTGGCTACACTGCGGACAGCGTGCGTGACGATGCGTGCCGCGTGGTTTTAACTGGGCCTCCCCTACACGCCCGTACGCTGCCGCTGCTGCCACCCCTGTGTCTCCGGCCAGTGGCAGTCGCAGGCTAGAATTACTGCGCCTCATCTGCATGGCCCTGCGCGACAATGCGCCGTCTACCTGGCCAGAGACAATGCTATGCAAATCTCCACATTAAAAATATTACGCATAATAAGGGCGCGCCGTGACGGGGAGCCGGGCATAATGCACGCGCGCATGCGTAATGAGGCAGCGCGCCACCTCTCTCTTTGTGACAGGTTTTTCGGGGTCAGGCGGAAAGGGCCGAGACAAAGGGCGCGCGCCCTTCCGGGATTTGCATAGCGCCGCTGCCAGCCGGCTGCGAGAAGACGCCCGGGTTCCTCGGACCGACTCCCCACAGCCAGAGGGCCAGAGGTCCAAACGGCGGCGAGGTCAGCTGACGCCGCGGAGTAACCGAGCGGTCCCCCATAGAGAGCCTGTATGGGGAGAGAGTGGCCAACCGGACGATACGGCGGCCATTTTTCTGCCAAACTGCGGGCGGGACTTTTGAATGGCCAGAGGTGGGATAGTGGAGTACACGCTCACCGAATCAAAAGCACAAGACAATATGGCGAAATCATTCGTTAAATTTCTTTCCTTACAAAAATGGCTCTGAGCACTATGGGACTTAACTTCTGAGGTCATCAGTCCCCTAGAACTTAGAACTACTTAAACCTAACTAACCTAAGGACATCACACACATCCATGCCCGACGCAGGATTCGAACCTGCGACCGTAGCGGTCGCGCGGTTCTAGACTGTACCGCCTAGAACCGCTCGGCCACCCCGGCCGGCCCTTTCTTTACAGCCATTATATACTCATAGTAGCCTACTACATACAGCACAGGAAAATTTGATACAGTGGCTGTAAATATTATTCGTTACTTGCATTTATCTTCTTTAAAGTTCGTTTACTAGACATATTGCAATGAAAGTAACGTAAATAAAAAAATATAGTGTATAGCAATTGTTTTGTATCGGAAGTGCATAACGCTAAAGATTTAACGTACCTGTATTACGTCAGATTAATGAAAGTCGTAAGCAGTTGTTTACTTGTGACATGCAAAAAGTGTGAGACGTCTTGTCACGTCTTAAAACTTTTTACATGTCACAAGTAAACAACTGCTTACAACTTATAATAAACGAAAAAGATTACAAAAATCAGGAAACGAAAAAGATTACAAAAATCAGGTAATGTTAAATGTAGGCTACTGTGATAACGACCAAATATAACAAGAAAACTACCGTATCCCTTCTATCCCACAGTAAGTAGGCCTATTAAAAACTGTCTTCAAGAGTACCTACAATTATTTACTACGAATAATGTTTCAGCAACGACGACAACTGCGGAAAACGTGCTTACAACTTGCCTGCGTCAACAGTCAGGCAATAATTCTGAAACCAAAATAATGCCTAGCGCTCTGATTCGGAACGAAATAAAGTTTGACGCTATAAAGTCGAATGAGCATGGCACAACAATTACAGGAACTTTCCGTTTCCAGCAAGGACTGTCATATATTGGCTTCAGAAAAGCTTGTGATGCTACCAGTATGCACGAACTGTTAAAGAAATAAGAGCTTAAAAATGCAGTACATTGTAATAGACCTACCTGTTTCGCGTGACTAAAGATATTTAAAAAAACTGACACCTTAAAATCAGAGTTCTCTGAGCAAAGTGAAGAACCAAACATTTTTATAGGCGTAACTAAATAAATATTTCGGATAATATATACCATTAAGAAAGTTGCACCTGGACTTTATTACAAGAGTTACTCATTCCTTCCTGACTGGGCATTTCAGACTGCAACAAGAAGTTACATTATTTCAACTCGTATTTAAGATCGCAAACGCTAATTACGTACTAAAAACGATATACAACTTAATCGAACATGCATGCACAACGTATAACAAGTCTATCAACAATTCAAATACCTTTTAAAGGTTTCCAAAAGTCCACTGAACTTCAATTCAGCTCAAAAGCACGGCGAACATAGGAAGCGCGAGAGACGTTTGGCAGAAAAATGGCGCTAAAGCTAATCAAACAATCACGGGCAACTTCACCTATGGCCACTCTCTCTGCATACGGACTCTCTAGCCTCCCAGCGAGCTTTCTGATCGCTTCTGTCATCTTATAACCCAGCTATACGATATCACCAGTTTCGTACGCTTAATTAGATGGACATACAGATAATAGATTCGTACTTCCGGGCTGTAACAACTTAGTATTACTAGAAGAAATACGAGAACCAACCACTTTTCATATCCACTGTCTGACCAAAGTATCCAGACACTAAACAGTGGACATTAATACTGGGTGTGCAGACAATTCCCCTTTCCGACGGCTTGAACTTTGCTGGGCACATTTTCAATGAGGTGTCTGAATTAGGGCTGCTGATAAAAAGTCGATGTAACGATATTTCTATACACCGATATTTCAGAGCTAGATCAGAAATGTAAGAACTATGGTATGAAGATTAGCATCTCCAAAACGAAAGTAATGTCAATGGGAAAGAGACACAAACGGATTGAGTGCCAAATAGGAGGAACAAAGTTAGAACAGGTGGACGGTTTCAAATACTTAGGATGCATATTCTCACAGGATGGCAACATAGTGAAAGAACTGGAAGCAAGGTGTAGCAAAGCTAATGCAGTGAGCGCTCAGCTACGATCTACTCTCTTCTGCAAGAAGGAAGTCAGTATCACGACTAAGTTATCTGTGCACCGTTCTTTCGACCAACTTTGTTGTATGGGAGAGAAAGCTGGGTGGATTCAGGTTACCTTATCAATAAGGTTGGGGTTCGGATCTGAAAGTAGCTAGGATAATTGCAGGTACTAGTAGATGGGAACAATGGCAGGAGGATGTCCACAATGAGGAAATCAAAGAAAAACTGGGAA
Source organism: Schistocerca nitens (assembly GCF_023898315.1). Classification (NCBI taxonomy): domain Eukaryota; kingdom Metazoa; phylum Arthropoda; class Insecta; order Orthoptera; family Acrididae; genus Schistocerca; species Schistocerca nitens. The sequence continues at coordinate 391,656,182 of NC_064617.1, forward strand.
TGAACTCTATAGATGTAGCAGTCAGGCCGAACAGGCTTAGATGGTGGGGTCATGTTACACGCATGGGAGAAGAAAGGTTACCCAAGAGACTCATGGGTTCGGCAGTAGATGGGAGGAGGAGTCGGGGTAGACCAAGGAGAAGGTACATGGATTCGGTTAAGAATGATTTTGAAGTAATAGGCTTAACATCAGAAGAGGCACCAATGTTAGCACTGAATAGGGGATCATGGAGGAATTTTATAAGGGGGACTATGCTCCAGACTGAACGCCGGAAGGCATAATCAGTCTTAAATGATGATGATGATGATGATGATGACCGATATTTTTTCCAAAAATATATCGGCGATACTTCTGTCACCGATATATCTATATCGAAACGGCAATGTCGAGTGTCGATATTTTCATTCGCTATTTTCGATAGATGTTTGAAGTTATTCTTTTGAAATTGTAGTTGAACATAATTTTACGTTCACTGTGCGAAGGAGTTTTACTACTTTTTGAGCTTTCACCACGTTCATTGTTTCTCTTTGATTATGTGAAGTTATAAGTAGGCTGTTTAGGTTTTTATGTTGGTAACGCCACGTAGCGCTCTCTATGAAAACCAGACTGCGCTGTGTGCAGTCTGCAGCTGGTTAAACTCATTGTTGTAATATTCGCTATTGTAGTGCTGCGCAGTTGGATGTGAACAGCGCGTAGCGTTGCGCACTTGGATGTGAGCCGCCAGCAGTGTTGGATGTGGAGAGAGAGATGCCAGAGTTTTGAGAGGTTACTATAAGCGCACGATCTGGACGTGTGTCTGCTAGAACAAGGAAATTTGTAAAGATGGTTGTCACGAATTGATATATATATATATATATATATATATATATATATATATATATATATATATACTCCTGGAAATTGAAATAAGAACACCGTGAATTCATTGTCCCAGGAAGGGGAAACTTTATTGACACATTCCTGGGGTCAGATACATCACATGATCACACTGACAGAACCACAGGCACATAGACACAGGCAACAGAGCATGCACAATGTCGGCACTAATACAGTGTATATCCACCTTTCGCAGCAATGCAGGCTGCTATTTTCCCATGGAGACGATCGTAGAGATGCTGGATGTAGTCCTGTGGAACGGCTTGCCATGCCATTTCCACCTGGCGCCTCAGTTGGACCAGCGTTCGTGCTGGACGTGCAGACCGCGTGAGACGACGCTTCATCCAGTCCCAAACATGCTCAATGGGGGACAGATCCGGAGATCTTGCTGGCCAGGGTAGTTGACTTACACCTTCTAGAGCACGTTGGGTGGCACGGGATACATGCGGACGTGCATTGTCCTGTTGGAACAGCAAGTTCCCTTGCCGGTCTAGGAATGGTAGAACGATGGGTTCGATGACGGTTTGGATGTACCGTGCACTATTCAGTGTCCCCTCGACGATCACCAGTGGTGTACGGCCAGTGTAGGAGATCGCTCCCCACACCATGATGCCGGGTGTTGGCCCTGTGTGCCTCGGTCGTATACAGTCCTGATTGTGGCGCTCACCTGCACGGCGCCAAACACGCATACGACCATCATTGGCACCAAGGCAGAAGCGACTCTCATCGCTGAAGACGACACGTCTCCATTCGTCCCTCCATTCACGCCTGTCGCGACACCACTGGAGGCGGGCTGCACGATGTTGGGGCGTGAGCGGAAGACGGCCTAACGGTGTGCGGGACCGTAGCCCAGCTTCATGGAGACGGTTGCGAATGGTCCTCGCCGATACCCCAGGAGCAACAGTGTCCCTAATTTGCTGGGAAGTGGCGGTGCGGTCCCCTACGGCACTGCGTAGGATCCTACGGTCTTGGCGTGCATCCGTGCGTCGCTGCGGTCCGGTCCCAGGTCGACGGGCACGTGCACCTTCCGCCGACCACTGGCGACAACATCGATGTACTGTGGAGACCTCACGCCCCACGTGTTGAGCAATTCGGCGGTACGTCCACCCGGCCTCCCGCATGCCCACTATACGCCCTCGCTCAAAGTCCGTCAACTGCACATACGGTTCACGTCCACGCTGTCGCGGCATGCTACCAGTGTTAAAGACTGCGATGGAGCTCCGTATGCCACGGCAAACTGGCTGACACTGACGGCGGCGGTGCACAAATGCTGCGCAGCTAGCGCCATTCGACGGCCAACACCGCGGGTCCTGGTGTGTCCGCTGTGCCGTGCGTGTGATCATTGCTTGTACGGCCCTCTCGCAGTGTCCGGAGCAAGTATGGTGTGTCTGACACACCGGTGTCAATGTGTTCTTTTTTCCATTTCCAGGAGTGTATATCCCTACAAACGAATGGCCCTGACTAACAATAACCTATACCTTTCATGAATCACTTACCTCACAAAAATCTTCGTTACTCGGACTACTGCAATACAGCGAGTGCAAATAACGCCAGCAAAATAAAAGATTCTAAACACTGAAGACACTAACTACTGATAGGCATAGTTAGCAAATGAAAGATTTTGATATAGAACAAACAATGTATTTACCTTAATATTGTTCAAAAGTTATCATATATATATATATATATATATATATATATATATATATATATATATATATTGGAAGTCTGATTGCGTTGCGTTAAAAGTATTGTGTGTCAGTTTAGTGATGATCAGAATAAGTAAAGAGATAAATGTGTGAGTACGTTCAGTTTTGCTCAGCTGTTTGAAAATCAAATAACGTAGAAGTTTACCAGCTCAGCCATTCATAATTTTTCAAGGGGACGTTTCAGAGTAAGTATAGATGACACAGAGAGGATATCCGATTGTACTGTGGGCTGTCGGTGTGAATGGAATAAGATATCCAATGTTAAGAAACAGCACACCAATTACGTCAAAAACAATTTTTTACTCAGCTATTGTCCTATTTCATCACATCGGCTTCTCCCAAAAAAAGTTGCTGTAAATGAAGAACAAGAATCTAAATGACAAGATCGGTCTTTGCGGTGGGCATAGACGTGTGAGGGGAAATGCTGACGTAGTCGGCGCTCGGTGCTACCAACAGAAACTGCTACGTTTAACTTCACCACGCAGGTTTATCGCTACGGCTGCTAGGTCGCTGGCGTCTGTAGAAATGAAAAAAACATGAAAGTTGACATGAAGTGTTCCAGACAATCCGACACGTGACGAAATCGAACGACGGACTATCGGACACCTTTTATGGTGCCATTTACCTGCAGTTCGCCGGCCGCTGTGGCCGAGTGGTTGTAGGCGCTTCAGCCTGGAACCGCGCGACCACTACGGTCGCAGTTTCCAATCCTGCCTTGGGCATGGATGTGTGTGATGTCCTTAGGTTAGTTAGGTTTAAGTTAGTTCTCAGTTCTAGGGGACTGATGACCTCAGATGCTAAGTCCCATAGTGCTCAGAGCCATTTGAACCTGCAGTTACCATTGTTAGCAAAGTGGTTATCGCGAAGCATGAACGTGCATCGTTTCCCTTCAAATTCTGGCTCTAAGGGGGATAAGCAGGCTGCTATCTTACTGATGTATAGAATATCTAATAATAAATCAGTACTTAAACATACAGTTCTAAAACTGGTAACATATTTACAATGTGCAGCCGATATTTTTTTAGCCACATCGACGTTATTACTTTTGTCGATATATCGATAATGTTTTTCGATAATCCGACGGCTCATAATGATGTTTTTAAAATATCGGTGTATCGGATTCCCGTTTTTTTTTTTTTTTTTTAGAAATATCAACAATCCTAGTCTGAATGTCTGTGGAGGAACTGCAGCCCATTCTTCCCCATGAGCCGAAACCTAAAAACACGTAAAACGTATTCGCAATTGCGAATACGAGCAACCACCAACTGTACAAGCGAATGACGACAGCGAAAATTGGTGCCGAACCGGGACACGAACCCAGGTTTCCTGCTTTACGCGCGCGTTCGCCTTAATCGCTTTGGTTACCCGTGAGCAATAGGGCTCCTACGAATCTTGGGAGAAAGGTTTATAAAAAAGGAAGAGACCTATATATGTGCTTTATCGATCTAGAAAAGGCATTTGACAATGTGGTTTGGGACAAACTGGCGAGTATAAAGACGGAAAAGAGAGTGGACTGGAAAACCAGAAGATTTATAAACTCTTTATATATCTTAATGAAAAAGTTTCAGTTAAAGTGAGAGGAGAAAGTACAAACTGGATCAGACTAGGAAAAGAAGTAAGACAAGGATGCTGTTTATCACCTACTCTTTTCAACCTCTACTTGGAAAATATGATTGACCAATGCTCATTAGATGACAAAGGAGTAGAAATTGGAGGATGAAGAGTAGGGTGTTTGAGATTTGCTGATGACATGGTCCTTCTAGCCACAGGGGAAAAAGAATTACAGGATTTGGCGGACACCATTGCAACTAAAGGAAAAAAAATATGGAATGAAAATTAACACAAATAAAACAAAAGTATTGGCACTAGGAGGAAATAAGGAAATAAAAATTATGCTGAATGGAGAAACACTAGAACAGGTGCAAAATTTTAAGTATCTTGGAAGCAGGATAGAAACCGACTGGAAGTGCACCACAGAAATTAAAACAAGGTTAGCAATGGCAAAAGAGGCGTTTCATAAGAAAAGGAGAATCTTCTGCAGCGGTCTGGACAGAGAACTCAGAAAGAGACTCATAAAATGTATGGAGTGTTCTTCTATACGGCGCTGAAACATGGACTACGAGGAAAAAAGACAGAGAAAGGCTGGAGGTTTTTGAGATCTGGACATGGCGGAAGATGGAAAGAATAAGCTGGATGGACAGAGTAAAAAATGAAGACGTACTGAGAAGAGTGGGAGAGAAAAGACAGTTTCTAGATGTAATAAGAGAAGAAAAAGAAATTGGATTGGGCATATGTTATGAAAGAATGACGGACTGATAAAAACAGTTTTAGAAGGTTATGTAGAAGGGGAAAGGAAGCGTGGAAGGAAGAGATTCCAGATACTGGATGACATGATGGACGGTACAACATACAGCAGCCTTAAGAAGGAAGCAATGGTTCGCAGAAAATGGAGAGGCAAAGGACCTGCAAATATAGCAGATAACTGATGATGATGACCCGTGAGTGAGTCATGGCCAGACCCAAACTTGCATATGACGTCGTTCCTGCGTCACAGCCTGTACTCATATACACCTGATGTAAATCACATAAATTCCAGGACATTTTAATTGAAAGTCACTGCCTGGTATCGGCGGATACACACGGTATTGCAGAGCGTGTGTTGTTAAGAAGAATATCGTGTAGGGAACCCGATAAGGTAGCAACGTTGGGCACTGAGCTCTGGAGTGCAGTCGACGTTCTGATTCATCCCAAAGGTATTCGATTAGGTTCATGGTGGGGCCCCAAACCATTGCCTCACACATGCTGCTTTGTGACACAATGCATTGTAATGCTGACTGTATCATCATCGTCTCCGATCCGTTCCTCTACTGTTCGAAGTACACGATACTTTAAGACGTGTTCACATCCTTTCACGTTTAGCGTTTTCTTAAGCGCAGTAAGAGGACGGACCACTTCCTGACTATGAACCCCACCCCTACCGTAACACCACCTCCTCTGTACTTGGCACGGAACTGAAAACGACAGCACGCGAGGAGCTTGGAATGGTGAGCTACCACGTGACAAAAAAATAATACATCATACGCAAAAGATAAACTGATTTTATTCAACAAGTTGTGCAAACAGCTTTCACGAATTTTTTTAAAAACAACCTCAGATGAGTGCAATTATACACAGGATGATCCAGCGGCCCCTACCTATTGGATTTTAAGCAACCTGCAACGCCTTCTAAAAACACGAGTGAAATTTTCATATCTTCTCACTCTCTATACACAAACTACAGTGTTAGTCCTAAAGGAAAAATGAGCTGGACATTTTTTGAATGAAAATTAATTGAGTTAATTTTTTTGCACTGGGATACGTTTTCGCCAGAGACCGTAGTTTCTGAATTATTCAAGAAAAACGTACAACATTGATCTTCAAATGAGTTTTTCCTGATTAACTCGAAAACCGTTGCAACCAGCGGAAACGTATCCCAGCACAAAACTTAACTAAATCAGATTTCACACAATACAAAAAAGCTTACATCGGAAAGTGAAGCTACACCTTCTGAAGTCAGCTGTGTACTTAATATATCCTACGTTTAAACTTCGTAAATGCCACTGTATGACTAAAAAAATCATTGTGTTATATTCCTATCGTGGGATACGATGTATATATTGTAATAAGACATGCTAGGGTGTTTTACCGATTAGGATTTTTATATTAATGATATAAAATAATTATATTTGCAATTAATTTAATTGAATTGCTAATATACTCATATAAAAAAGGAAATACACTAACTATTAAATAAACCAAAATATACTACACGAGAAACGTGGAAAGAATTGTTACATAGCAGCTGCACTGTTCAAAATGCAGTCGAGAAAAACTTTGTGCTGATGAAGATACAAAAGTGTATTACGCTTTTGAAGATGAATGCCGTCTTCACACAAATAAAGCTATGTAAGAAGTTATTGGTTACTCCAGTTCCTCCAAGTAATTTAATTCACAGTCATGAAACTCAGTTACCATTGTTATACTTAATGTTAACAGTTTACTACTTATCAGGTAACATGCATGAAGTGGTTTTTGTTGACTACAGTTCTATTAGTTAAAATATTACAGCTGTATTTCTGTACTTGTATTCTCACTCATAAAACACAGTGCTTTGTATCAGTGATCTTTGGGACAAAAACTTACTTTATTTTCTAATTTGTTTCATTATTTTTTTGCAGGGACAACAGAATTCCCTTTCAGTTTTTTGGATGCTAATAGTTGACATACAGAGCGAGATACATTGTTTTTTGCTTCTCCCGATAAATGTGAAATTTGGCATTTCGAATGTTTTCCTTTTCAACTCCTCAATTTAATTTCCGTGTATTTACGATAAAAAAAGAAATAAGTATACTGATATGAGAGGATCAGATATTTTTAGAGGGAGCATAAACGAAGTTACCACTTTTTCATTGTGACTGTTTCCTAATCACGAATGATGCTGATTATTAGATTGGTCTTCATATCTTCTGAAAGAAAATTTCACCTCTTTAAAGTCTAAGAACGAGATTCCGTAACTGTTCTTCATAAATGTTGCTGTAAGTTACAGAATTTGTTTTCCCTCTGCAGCTGAGTGTGTGCTGATTTGAAACTTACCGGCATATGAAAATTTGTGCTGGACTGGTTCTCGAACTTGGGACCTTTGCCCTTAGCAGGCTGCTGCACTACCGACTCGGCTATCCCATCACGGGTCGTCCCCACAGCTCTACTTCTAACCATTCAAGGCTAAGCCTTGTCCCCGCAATACCGTTTCTTCCAGGAGTGCTAGTTCCACAAGGTGTCAGGGGAATTTCTATAATGTTTGTAAGGTAAGAGATGTACTGGTGGAAGTAAAATTCTGAGGGCGAGTCGTGCTTGGGTAGCTGAGTCGGCACAGCACTTGCCCGCGAATGGCAAGGATCAATCCCTCCTATTGAATTTGTTGCTGCCCACAAAGCTCCCGATTCTGGGTTGCAAAGATGTTGCACTCCAAAAATTGACCCGCCAGTTGAACGCCACGAGTACGTGCTTTGATTTGATGAAAACTGACTTTGGATACAACCCTTCGCCTAATGTATTACACAAGAACTGAACGTCTCTTTTCCGTGTCTTGGAGACCTGACAGTAATGGAACTTCCTGATACTGCTTAAAAGTTCTTGCTGGTAAGCAGGAGGTGAGGTAACGGCAGAAGTCAAGATGCAAGGGCGGGTCGTGAGTCGTGGTTGGATAAGCGCAGACGGTAAATGGATTGACCATAAAAGGCTAGGTCTGATGTTCATTTCCCGGTCCAGCACACGGGATTAATTTTCTACAGAACTTCAGAGCAGCACACACTCCTCTGCGGAGGTAAAGATTCATTCCTGAGAGAACCTGCAGAAATGACATGTAGCGCTGCACGTGCACTGTCCTTTCTGCTTGCAGAAACCGCTCACTCACTGAACCACCCGTCCTACGAATATCCACTTACTTTAACTACAAAATTTTTAATTAAACACCCCACAGTAGCATTATGATTAAGATAACGACTGGCACTATGCCAGTACTAATACCATGTGTCAAGATACCGTATGTATATTTCTACTCTATATTCTTTACGAAGGACACAACAAGGAACTGAATGAACTGAACAACAGCCTAGCCAGTGTACGAGTTCATGTAGCGGGTAAATAATGAGAGAAGACAAGCTAACTCAACCAGAGTTGGCCATTTGAAGTTACTGATGCCATCTTCCTCGAAATACGTCGCAACGGCGATTGTGGATGGGCGAATCATGACAATAGATGTAACCTGTAGTCATACTTGTGAAAATGACAACTACATGGGCAAGGGATGACAAAGTTGAATGAAACATAATGTGAGAAAGAACGCAGTGGCGATGTCGATCATGGGGCACTCAACACCTTACGTGCCAGCTATACGATGGACGAGTGTAAGACGTACATTGAAGAGGAATTCATCCAGCGGTCCACATACGAAGAAGCATATAGCAACTGGTCCAAATTAATGTTGCTGTAGAGGGAAAAGATAGAAGGACGAGTCGACAAAAGGGTTAGTGTTAACATGTGTCTTCCAGCTTACTTTTATGATTTTGTACCCTAAATGTTAATACACTACTAGCCATTAAAATTACTATACCAAGAAGAATTGCAGATGATAAACGGGTATTCATTGGACAAATATGATGTACCAGAACTGACATGTGATTACATTTCCACGCAATTTGGATGCATAGATCCTGAGAAATCAGTACCCAGAACAACCACCTCTGGCAGTAATAACGGCCTTGATACGCTTGGGCATTGAGTCAAACAGAGCTAGGATGGCGTGCACCGGTACAGCTGCCCATGCAGCTTCAACACGATACCACAGTTCATCAAGACTAGTGACTGGCGTTTTGTGACGAGCCAGTTGCTCGGCCACCATTCACCAGACATTTTCAATTGGTGAGAGATCTGGAGAATGTGCTAGCCGGGGCAGCAGTCGAACATTTTCTGTATATAGAAAGGCCCGTACAGGACCTGCAACATGCGGTCGTGCATTATCCTGCTGAAAAAAAAATGGTTCAAATGGCTCTGAGCACTATGGGACTTAACATATATGGTCATCAGTCCCCTAGAACTTAGAACTACTTAAACCTAACTAACCTAAGGACATCACACAACACCCAGCCATCACGAGGCAGAGAAAATCCCTGACCCCGCCGGGAATCGAACCCGGAAACCCGGGCGTGGGAAGCGAGAACGCTACCGCACGACCACGAGCTGCAGGCTATCCTGCTGAAATGTACAATTTCGCAGGGATCGAATGAAGGTTAGAACCACGGGTCGTAACACATCTGAAATGTAAGGTCCACTGTGCAAAGTGCCGTCAATGCGAACAAAAGGTGACTGAGACGTGTAACCAATGGCACCCCATACCATCACGCCGGGTGATACGCCAGTATGGCGATGACGAATACAAGCTTCCAATGTGCGTTCACCGCGATGTCGCCAAACAAGGATGCGACCATCATTATGCTGTAAACAGAACCTGGATTCATCCGAAAAAAATGACGTTTTGCCATCCGTGCACCCAGGTTCGTCGTTGAGTACACCATCGCAGGCGCTCCTGTCTGATGCAGCGTCGGGTAACCGCAACCATCGTCTCCGAGCTGATAGTCCATGCTGCTGCAAACGTCGTAGAACTGTTCGTTCCAATGGTTGTTGTTTTGCAAACGTCCCCATCTGTTGACTCAGGGATCGAGACGTGGCTGCACGATCCGTTACAGCCATGCGGATAAGATGCCTCGACTGCTAGTGATACGAGGCCGTTGGGATTCAGCACGGCGTTCCGTATTACCCTCCTGAACCAACCGATTCCATATTCTGCCAACAGTCATTGGATATCGACCAACGCGAGTAGCAATGTCGCGATACTATAAACCGCAATCGCGATAGGCTACAATCGGACCTTTATGAAAGTCGGAAACGTGATGGTACGCATTTCACCTCCTTACACGATCCATCACAACAACGTTTCACCAGGCAACGACGGTCTACTGCTGTTTACGTATGAGAAATCGGTTGGAAACTTTCCTCATGTCAGCATGTTGTAGGTGTCGCCACTGGCGCCAACCTTGTGTGAATGCTCTGAAAAGCTAATAATTTGCATCTTTTTCCTGTCGGTTAAATTTCGCGTTTGTAGCACGACTTCTTTGTGGTGCAGCAATTTTAATGGCCAGTAGTGTACAACTTCCTCAGTTCTTACGTAGCATCTTTTTAAAAATTTTACTGTAACTTCCTCGGTCCGTATGCAATATATATTCTACGAGAGTGTGCTGAAAGGTAACGACCTCAGAATTTATGAGAAAACTCTTAAAGATCTTTAAACAAAACAAAAGCTATTAACATTCTACATCGTTATTCTTTATATCTACGTATTTATTTCTCAACATGGCCATCCTGGCGACGTATACATTTCTCACAACCAGAGACCAGGTTCTTGATACCGTCACTTTAGAATGTTTGACTTTGTTGAGGGAGCCACATTACCATCTCTGTTTGCACCGCTCCGTCACAATCCAAGTGAAGTCCTCAAAGGCGTTCTTTTAGTTTTGGAAAGAGAACAAAACCGGATGGAGCCGAGTCGGGACTGTATGGAGGATGATGGATGGCAGTGAACCCAAGGCGTCGGACTGTTGCTGCGCTCGTTAATGGTCTGTCATTGTCAAGCTCAAGGAGATGGTGCTCCATGTGTAGATGAACTCTTCAAATTCGAAATTTAATTGCAGTGTGCTGTTTCTCACATGCAAGCGTATTTACGTTACATACCGTCGTGTTACACCCTACAAAAAATGGCTCTGAGCACTATGGGACTCAACTTCTGAGGCCATTAGTCCCCTAGAACTTGGAACTAGTTAAACCTAACTAACCTAAGGACATCACACACACCCATGCCCGAGGCAGGATTCGAACCTGCGACCGTAGCGGTCTCGCGGTTCCAGACTGCAGCGCCTAGAACCGCACGTCCACTTCGTCTGATGTCCTACACCCTACAACTCGGAGTTCTCTCGCAACAGAGGCTGCAAATATGTAGACATGAAGGATAAAGATCTAAAATGTTAATAAAGTTTTTTTCAATCTCAAAAGCTGTAAGAATTGTCACACAAAAAATCGAAGGCACTACTTTTCAGCATCCTCTCGTACATCCAAGATTATTTTTTTTTTCTAGTTCAGGGAATAGACTAAACATGTTGTACCTGATTGCATCATATACTTTCCTCCATCTGTTTTCCGTGTGTTTGTTCTTGTTTCTGCATGTTCCCAATAGGTGGCAGCATCTGCTTTAAGACAGCTTCTTCTCACAGTGTCACGTGTTTCGATTTTTAGCAATTTTGGACTAGACTGATTAAAATATGCTTTAATACCGTAATATCCAATAAATAATTATGTTTATAACAATAATACAGTGACAGTTTTTTTCGACATTTCAGTGACACTGTTTTCATAATTTTTAGATGTTTAATATTCACCTTCAGCATGGTGAATCACACCAATTTCTTAAATTTAGTATTTAGCCGTATTTTGACCCAGAGCAGTCCACTGATTGGGGGACAAGAAAAACAACCTAGAGTCCAGTGATGGGTAGACCGTCGCCGGCGCTACTGTCAGTGTTGCCGAGTCAGAGGGAGCAGCAACATTAGTCGGTTAAGGCTGAAACATTCAGAGCATCCCAGGAATGAAAATAAAAAAACGTCCAAAGTGCTGTGCTATCATGTATATAATGGAAGAAATCCCATACATAGCATCATAAAATATTTCTGTGTTACACATCTAAATGTTAATTTTTTGTGGTAATATTATTATGTACAATAACTTGTAAAGTCATTAATAAATATGTGTTGCACAAAAATAAATATTTATATGAATGCTTATTTTATTCAGAACATCTCTTTATCCTCCTAAGTGTAGAAGTCCCATATCAGAGCATGGTATATTTGACGACGTATTTATTTAGATTTTTTTTTAATCGCTCTTATTCTCATGATTCCTTCGCTGGCAGTGAAATGGTCGAGGTCTTCGAACACACTACTTCTCGCATACTAGTTATCTTAAATTTGGAAAAACTGACCCGTTACGATCCTAGCAGTAAGTCACTTCGTTCAGCGCCTACTGTCATGCTTACTTGGCGAGGACTCCAAATCCTGGAGCACAGAATCGGCAGCAAAAGCTTGTTATACTCTATTTACTCCACAGAGGCTCCACACTTCCGCAGAAGCCGAGTCTTCCTTCCGCGTTCCTTATAACAGATTTAACGCTGTCGTTCCATTCTCAGTATGTTAGCTTGAATACTTTAACTGAAAATCACACAATCTTGAGTGGAAGCTATTTATCATTGGAGATACATGTCTATAATACAGCTTGCTCTAACATCTGTCACGAGCATTCTAATACATTTTTTTCATTTTGTTTAAGAGTGATTTACAAAGAAATAAAATACACTAAAGTGCAGAATTTCAGGATGAAAATGGCGATGTAATTTGGGCTATACATGGAGAGGACTGCTATAGTACACGAGGGTTGCCCGGAAAGTAATGCACAGCATTTTTTTTTCAGCCGAAAACAATGTTACGAATGCGAAACGTTGCGTTTGCATTACTTGATGTCTCCTGCGTTAGCGCGCCAAGTTTCCGTCGCTTCTGACAGATAGCGTAGCTGCATGACAGTTTCAAAATGGTGTCTGTAGATGATGTGCGTTACAAGAAACGTGCCGTCATTGAATTGGTCACTGCAGAGAAAGAAAGTGCGGGGAATAAACACAAAAGCTTGTGCAAAGTCTATGGAGCATCTGCTGTCGGCAGAAGTACTGTTAGTCGCTGGGCACGGAGGGTGAGGTCATCAGAAGGCGGTTCGGCGGAGTTCCGCGATTTGCAACAATCGGGTAGACCATCCACGGCTGTCACACCTGACATGCTGCAGCGAGCTGATGTTGTTAGTCCCCATTAAGACATTTTGAGGTCGATGAAGAGGTGATTCACTTCGCCACCAGGACAAGGATTGGTACCGACAGGGCATATACGCCCTTGTTTCGCGCTGGAGGACAGCCATAGAACGGGATGGAGACAGCGTGGGAGAATAGGGTGTGTAGATAAAACACCATTCTTTCGTGCGTGTAATTCTCATTATGTTCAATAAAGAATTATTGAAGAAAGAAATGTGGTGCATCACTTTCTGGGCAACCCTTGTAGTACGGTTGGTAACTCGCTTGGTGCATTACGTCTTCCCAGCTGTTGCATTATCGAACTTGATTGTTTTGGTGGTCCAGGTGCTATAGTGTTGGGAGGTGTAGTGTTGCATGGGCGTACCCACATTGCCACCCGCGCCGCTCCCGTTTGTCAGCCCGTATGATATTCATTCTTTTCTTTCGTCAGCCGATTCCACTGACTCGATTTCCAGAAAGCTTTTGATATCGTTCCTCACAAGCGACTATTAATCAAATTGCGTGCATATGGAGTATCGTCTCAGTTGTGTGACTGGATTCGTGATTTCCTCTCAGAAAGTGATAGACGGTAACTCATCGCGTAGAACAGATGTGATATCTGGCGGTCGGCGAGGTAGTGTCATAGGCCTTCTGCTGTTCCTGATTCACACAAATGATCTAGGTGATAATCTGATGTTGTAATTTACCGTCTATTAAAATCATCAGACGATCAATTCCAATTACAAAATGATCCAGAGAGAATTTCTGTATGGTGCGAAAAGTGGCAATTTGCACTAAACAAAGAAAAGTGCGAGGTCATCCACATGGTTACTAAAAGAAATCCGATAAATTTTGGGTATTCGATAAAACGCACAAATCTAAGGGATGTCAATTCGACTAAATGCCTAGGAATTACAATTACGAGCAACTTAAATTGGAAAGACCACATAGATGATATTACGGGGAAGGCGAAACAAAGACTGCGATTTGTTGGCAGAATACTTAGAAGATGCGACAAATCGACTAAAGAGACAGCCCACATTACACTTGTCCGTCCTCTGCTGAAATATTGCTGCGCGGTGTGGGATCCTTACCAGGTAGGATTGACGGAGGACATCGAAAAAGGGAAAAGAAGGGCAGCCCGTTTCGTGTTATCGTGCAACAGGAGTGAGAGTGTCACTGACACGATACGCGAGTTGGGGTGGCAGTCACTGAAACAAAGGCGGTTTTCTTTGCGGCGAGATCTATTTACGAAATTTCAATCACCAACTTTCTCTTCCGAATGCGAAAATATTTTGTTGACACACACCTACGTAGAGAGAAATGAGCATCATAATAAAATAAGATAAATCAGAGCTCGACCGGAAAGATTTAGGTATTCCTTTACCCCAAGCGCCATTCGAGAGTGGAATGGTAGAGAAGTAGTATGAAAATGGTTAGATGAACCCTCTGCCAGGCACTTAAGTGTGAACTGCAGAGTAACCATGTAGATGTAGATGTAGAGAGTTATCGAGTAGTTGTACTTTCCTACGGTACCACGCGTTTGCACGTTATCGTATTTTAATTTGTGAGATTCTTCAATACAAGCAAACGAGCATAAACGTCCTTAATGATCGTGATTCTGTTATGCAAGCGTTGTTTGTATGTCCTAGATCTCACTATCCTACTTTGCACACGCTGTACAAAATATTTGCTTGTCTACCTGCATCTATTGTTACAGTAGAAAGAGGTTTTTCAACATTGCGGCGTACAAAGACATGGCTGAGGTCGACAATGAAGGAGGATCGACTTAATGGCTTAGCTCTGTTGAACACTCACCCTGACATTGATTGTCCTATTGACGATGTAATTAACCGATTTTCCAGGACGAATAGGCGCATAGAATTCATCATTTAAACAAGAGAACCACAAATGTAACTTTTTTATATCGTAAGATGGCATTGTCTTGTATATATGTATAATCAGCTTAAATGAAACTTCCTTAAACTTTGCATGTGACTTGATTATTTTTTATTACGGTAAAAGTAAAGGTAGCTCAAGATATTTTTAGCGCCCCCTCCTTGAGATTTTTCTGCAACCGCCACTGGGGCGTACTGACCTCAAAATCTTCGAACACGGAACAGTCACCAGTCAATGTTATTGTGACACTGTACTCCTTCCTCATGTGCATTGCCGTCCGTGGTGATCACACGACCTGTTAAGAATCACACTCCTGCTTTTGTAATGTCCATGGGACCATCATTAAGTCGCGATTACTTTGAATAAAAGTGTCATGTCTGCAGTCATGGACTGTGCGGCTGGTCCCGGCGGAGGTTCGAATCCTCCCTCGGGCGTGGGTATGTGTGTTTCTCCTTAGGATAATTTCGGTTAAGTAGTGTGTAAGCTTAGGGACTGATGACCTTAGCAGTTAAGTCCCATAAGATTTCACACACATTTGTACTTTTTTTGTCATTTCTGTTTGTCTCATTGTGTATTTCCTTTTGTTCCCTTCTGTATTATGCTGTAGCAGTTCTTTCTATTCTGATATAAACATTGCAACACCAAGAAATAACTCATTTAGAGTAATGAAACTTGAGGAATACGAGGTGTGGCTAGAAAAAAACCGGACTAGTACTGGTGAAGCAATAAAACGAATGCAATAAGGCTGAAAGTCGCGTGGCCTGTCACGTGACTCTCGCTCCGCCTACTGCTCGAGTTTCATCTGCCTCCTGCACTCAGTCTGCCCGTGGCGTCTGTTTTAAGTAGTTGACGTTTTGTCTGTGCGTCGGAAAATGTTGAGTGTACAGAAAGAACAGCGTGTTAACATCAAATTTTGTTTCAAACTAGGAAAATCTGCAAGTGAAACGTTTGTAATGTTACAACAAGTGTACGGCGATGATTGTTTATCGCGAACACAAGTGTTTGAGTGGTTTAAACGATTTAAAGATGGCCGCGAAGACACCAGTGATGACACTCGCACTGGCAGACCATTGTCAGCAAAAACTGATGCAAACATTGAAAAAATCGGTAAACTTGTTCGACAAGATCGCCGTTTAACAATCAGAGCAGTGTCTGAGTTAACAGGAGTTGACAAGCAAAGTGTCGAACAAGTTTACCGATTTTTTCAATGTTTGCATCAGTTTTTGCTGACAATGGTCTGCCAGTGCGAGTGTCATCACTGGTGTCTTCGCGGCCATCTTTAAATCGTTTAAACCACTCAAACACTTGTGTTCGCGATAAACAATCATCGCCGTACACTTGTTGTAACATTACAAACGTTTCACTTGCAGATTTTCCTAGTTTGAAACAAAATTTGATGTTAACACGCTGTTCTTTCTGTACACTCAACATTTTCCGACGCACAGACAAAACGTCAACTACTTAAAACAGACGCCACGGGCAGACTGAGTGCAGGAGGCAGATGAAACTCGAGCAGTAGGCGGAGCGAGAGTCACGTGACAGGCCACGCGACTTTCAGCCTTATTGCATTCGTTTTATTGTTTCACCAGTACTAGTCCGTTTTTTTTCTAGCCACACCTCGTACATCCGTCGAGGTTAGTGTGTGGGATGGAGTTCCATGACTGTGACACTTGTTCAGTCGCTACAGGTTTGGTTAACGCTGTTTGTGGATGACGCTGGAGTTGTCGTCCGATGATGTCCCGCATATTCTCAATTGGAGGCAGATCTGGTGATCGAGCAGACCAAGGCAACACGTCGATAGTCTGTAGAGCATGTTGGTTACAACAGCGGTTCACGGGTGAGCATTATCCTGTTGGAAGATACCTTGTGGAATGATATTCATGAACGGCAGCAGAACAGGTTGAATCACCAGATCTACGCAAAAAAGTGCAGTCAAAGTGTGTGGCATAACTATGTGAGTGCTCCTGCTGTCTTAGGGTATCGCACCCCAAACAATAACTCAAGTTGTAGGTCCAATACGTATACCACACAGACGGGTCGGTTGCGGTTCCTCAACTGACCTCCATCTAACCAACAAACGGCCATCACTGGCACCGAGGCAGAACCATCTTTCATCAGAAAACACAACAGATTTCCACTGTGCCCTCCAATGAGCTCTCGCTTGACGTTACTGAAGTCGCAAGTGGCAGTGGTTTGGAGTCGGTGGAATGCCCGCTACAGGGCGTCTGGCTCGGAGCTGTCCTTGAAGTAACCGATTTCTGTGCGTCACTCTGGTGTCCAATCCTACTCAGACAGCTGCTGCAGATGCAGTTTAAGCTGCGCTAGTGCCATACGCCGAACACGATGGTCTTCTCGCGGTTGTGCCACGTAGCCGTCCGGAGCCCGGTCTTCTTGATACCGTACAGTCACGTGACCACCGCTGCAAGCAATCGTGTGCAGCGGCTACGTTCGTGCTAAATCTTTCTGCAGCATCGTAGAAAGAACATCTATTTTCTCATAGCCCTATTATACGACCGCGTTCCAACTCAGTGAGGTGTTGGAAAAGGCGCCTCTGTCGCCTTAAAGGAACTCTTGACTAACATCAACTCACGCCGCGTCCAATCTCAAAGTAGGCTACTAACGCTCACGGCCATTACAGCATGTATTTAAAGCATACCTGATTTGTATTCTTATAGTGGCGGTACTTGTGACACTCTTATGCGACTGGGGCAAAATTTTAACAGATATCATCTTTGAGATGTAGAAACACGCCTACCAACTTTCTTTTATATCACACAACTCCTTCTTCATGCAGCGATTTTCTTTCCGTCAGTGTGTCTATGGTTCAAGTTTCATCGAGCTACGGTACGAGGGGCGTTTGAAAAGTCTGTGCAAAAATAAAAACTACTTACGTGTTTGGGCTAAACCTTTTCTATTTTTCGACATAGTCCCAATTTAGACTTATACACTTCGTCCAATGCTGTTGTAATTTGTTGATCCCTTCCGAATAATAGCAATTGTCCATGTCTGCAAAATAGCTATTAGTTGCTGGAATCACCTCCTCGTTTGAATAAAATCTTTGTCCCACCAGCCATTTCTTCAAATTGGGGAACAAATAGTAGTCCGAGGGAGCCAAGTCTGGAGAATAGGGGGGATGTGAAACGAGCTGGAATCCTATTTCCATTCACTTTGCGACCACAACTGCTGAGGTGTGTGCTGGTGCACTGTCGTGATGCAAAAGGACTTTTTTGCGGTCCAATTGTCGACGTTTCTCTTGCTGCTCGGTTTTGAAACGGTCCAACAACGCTCCTGTAATAGTTTTCAAAATAGCTCTGAGCACTGTGGGACTTAACATCTGATGTCATCAGTCCCCTAGAACATAGAAATACTTAAATCTAACTAACCTAAGGACATCACACACATCCATGCCCGAGGCAGGATTAGAACCTGTGACTGTAGCAGTAGCGCGGTTCCGGACTGAAGCGCCTACAACCGCCCGGCCACCGTGGCCGGCCTGTAATAGTTTTACCCTTTTCCATATAGTCGATGAGGATTATCCCTTGAGAATCCCAAAAGACAGTCGCCATAACCTTTCCGGCCGAAGGAATGGTCGTCGCCTTTTTTGGTGCAGATTCGCCCTTGGTAACCCGTTGTTTAGATTGTTGTTTGGTCTCAAGAGTATACTAAAGTATCCATGTTTCATCCACAATGACCGATAGCTCTCATGTACAAATGTTTATCTAAAATATTATTTACCCGTTCATTCGAGATGCCCACAGCACTAGAAATCTCACGCACCTTAACTCTTCTGTCATCCGTCACTATATCATGGATGTTATCAATGATTTCTGGAGTCGTAATCTCCACAGGCCGTCCAGAAGGTTCAGCATCACTTGTGCCATTATGGCCACTCCGAAAAATTTGAAACCACTTATAAACTGTTCTAATCGAAAATGCAGAGTCAGCCTAATGTTTATCAAGCTTCTCTTTAGACTCCTGATGCGTTTTGCCTTTCATAAAGTAATGTTTAATCACCACACGAAATTCTTTTTCGTCCATTTTTTGACAATCGCTCGACTTCCTTGATTCACACGAATGCAAAACGTAAAGAAATAGACCAATATGGCTGAAACTTGGTGTGCGTTCTTTCCAAAGATGCTACTAATTAAACATGACCTCGATACGCACCGGTGATGCCATCTCTCGGACTTTGCACGGACTTTTCAGACGCCCCTCGTACTTGGTAGTGATACAGTATGCTGAAGTTACTTTCGTCCTTAATAAGTTTATTCTCATTGATTCTGTTACTGGACCTCTTAGAAAGTTTATCAGGCTCTCGATGAAAATTTTAATACGTTTCCAATGTCCGTCTACCAGCTGTTGCCAGTAGGACGCTGCCAGGGCGCCCTTTCTGAAAAGTTGGTGACCTTTAAATACAGGTGCTCATTCTTCACCGTACGCTACCTGCGATGCTGGCAAAAGCTGAACTGAAGGCGGAATATTTTTACCAGGAGCTTATGTGCTCCATGCGTTTAATCCAGTACTCAATAACAGCCTTAAATTTCAGTTTCAGCAGGTTGACAAGTTTAACCAAAACGGCCTGAGCATCATGTTAACTTTGCATTGAGTTATTTGTGGGGCCTGCCACACACTGAAACTGGAAATGTATCTTATGTTGTTAACACTAGTAAAGAGAACAGACAAATTTTCGAGCAGGTAAGACAGATTTATGTCAAAAATGAAAGAATTAGAAAAAAATGTATTTACAGCTCGCCAGTTACACAGGTATTTCACGATATCTAAGCAGTCGGTTATAGAAATCAAATTAACTGTGCTGCATATTTACCTTCAGTAGGGTAACGTGAGAGAGCAAGTCTACAATACGTTACCGAACCACTTTTTCGTGTCATAGATACTTCGTATCAAAAGTAAGTATGCAGTGCTCCCAAAATTTATGCATTTTCAATCTAAACATTGTTTTGTGCCCCGTATATACCATACGGGTCATAATATTTTGTAGTCTAAATATAGAGAAAAAGTTGCACTACGGTAAATGGACTTCCATTAATTAAGTGAGCTCAAAATAGTGGGAGGAAGGGACCGGCAAAATCTCACCAAACCTTATTTAAAGGGGTGGATTGGGCAATGAAAATCTGAGGTCAGTTTTTTTAATTAAGAGAATATTCATTATTATAATGGCTAACATTTTGTTTTATGTAATTAAATCCGAACATAGACAGTATGAAAGTGCCCATTACTCTGTAGGCCTCTCTGAAGTGAAATGAATGCTTTAATGTGTGGAAGCCTAGGATGCTCCGATTTGAAACAAGTGTCACCCAAATGTTAAATTTCATTTGAGGAGTTTTCTGCCGCGCCGGTCGAAAGCACCCATGTCAGTGAGTCATTCGTAATCACTGCGTGTCCGTCAGTGAGTCAGCCGTGATATTCTGCAACGTTTGTAAGACTCATGTTATTGTGTCCCACATGAATTTGTATCAAAACTTTTACAGTGCGTATGTTAAGCAGCATACCGACAAATCAAAGTACGCATGCGAGCGAGAAGTTAAACGTTTGTGGAAGGAACCTAAGCTGAAATCACAACAAGAATTCTCTTAGTGGTCACGTTAGTCCAGAGACTGAAAAGTTACGTAACAATATGGTTAAAAGGAAGGTACAAACAATGTTGTCATTCATCCGTAAGGTAACAACGGTCCAATGACATTTAATTTTTATATTATTTGCCAATAAAAGGTTAGTTTTTTATGGATCGGTTAATACTATTTCTGTGGAGCCTTTTTGTCTGTCTCTGTTCTGTCCGTCCAAATATTACTCAGAGTTGGAGTGTTTAAAATAAAGTATTTTAATCACGTGTTAAAAAAACTGTTTAATACACCTTATAAATAAATCGTGGTTCTACTAAAGCGTTTTAATCAGTGTTTAGAAGAAACAAAATGATTTTACAAATTACGTATTTTTACCCGATTACAGGGTGCCTCTCACACAGGGGAGGGACAGGGGTGACCACATCTCACCAAGTCTCGCCTACGGGAAGAGAGGAGTCCAGAGTAAAAACACCTTCACGTAATTTGTTGGCGTCTCCCTCACAAACTGTGACGTCCATCATTTGTTGCTCGTTATGTACCGCGCAATACGTGAAAAAATAATCCGGAGCTGGCACAAATGGTAGCTTATGTGAGTATTTTCAGATTTCAGCTGTGTGCGGAAGATAAACGGAAGAAAGAAGGTAAATGACACAGGACGATTGATGTCCGGAAACGCGCGCACGGAGAATCTGCTGGTGATGGAATTCACGCATCGATTACAGAAAGCTGTGCTGGTAGTGATTCCAGAAAGAAATCGTAAGAGAGCGCGCGTGTCGCGACTGCAGAGCCACCCCGCGGCCCCTCCGCGAACTGTCCGCGGAGTACCACTTTGTACCGCCAAACTTGAAAAACACGGCAGATTATGTTTGCTTCGTAGCCACTTCCGAATGCCTGAAATACTCAGCAGGAAATTAAGAATTTAGAGAGTTTCATAAACCGTTAGCTTGTGTCTCCATCAAACGAGAAGTATTTGAAAAGTTATGCGTTGTTAGACTCCAGATGAACAATTCATAGCCGGCCGCGGTGGTCTCGCGGTTCTAGGCGCGCAGTCCGGAACCGTGCGACTGCTACGGTCGCAGGTTCGAATCCTGCCTCGGGCATGGATGTGTGTGATGTCCTTAGGTTAGTTAGGTTTAAGTAGTTCTAAGTTCTAGGGGACTGATGACCACAGCTGTTAAGTCCCATAGTGCTCAGAGCCATTTGAACAATTCATATCCTCTTAATGTTGGTGTTTACTGCTGACCACGCAACTACGATTGGGGGGAACACCATTTATGTTGAGCCATAACTAGCTATCATTTAGCACCTACAAATATCACGGTGAAACCTTTTATTAGCAAGCACATACAAAGGTGATTTTTTTTTTTCTCGATGACTGACGACGATCAGTAATAGGAAGATTTGTCCTAGTGCTTGCTTAAGAATACCTACGTAGAAATCCTTGTTAAACGTTTCTCGAAGTTTCATGGTAGTAACCCTACATTACAGGGCTCTTCCTGCTCTGTTCGACGTTTTTCATCGCTCACAGAAAAAAATCGTTGAAGAAAGGCAAATGTTCGTCACCAGTATGCAAAGGGAGGGCATTCTTTCCTAGTAACTGTACAGTAATGTACGCTTCTCATATTACGAAGGTATCATCTGTGTGCGTTTCGATGAGGAGTAGATGGAACTAACGAATACAGTCTAATTCAGTTAGCAAATACACGAGTTGTCGTTCTTTCTCTCCCTTTCTTAAAGGTAGGAATTAAAGCTTTCACACTCATTATGCGATGAAACATGTACTGCACTTTTCAAGAACAGTATGTCTCCTTCTGAAGTCCGGTAAGACAGCTGTTAATTAATAACGCCTTCTGAAACCCCATCACCTTAATACCATTATTAGCTAATAACAAGCTTTTAATAGAGATGTGTACATGTGCTACACTTTAAACAGTGGTCCACTGGAATGAGTTATGGGCATGTAACAATCTCCCCCGCTTCTATTTGACAAAATGAAGGATTAGGAAAGACTGCAGTGAAGCATGGCTGTCATCTTATCTGAGAAGTAAATACGTGACTTCCCCTGCTAGATCGACATTTCTCTATCCATTTGTGTCTACAACAGCTGAAGGCTCATACAAAGAAAAAACACGTAAATAAAAGGCTTATTATTAAGATCAAACCTACGGATGGACACGAGCAGTGGTGAGAATGCATCGCACCGCAGCTGTTAACTCAAAATTACATGAATTGACACGCATCCTTAGCGAGTTAGGAAAACCAGCAGATAATGTACCCTGCTCCAGTCTTTCCTGATTCGAAATAATGCGATCTGGTACATGTGCACAAACAGAGTAATTGATAGTCAAGAACAGGCTATGCAACTGATTACTCGAACAACATTGTCTACTGTAAATCTGAAGAAGCCCGGCCCTTCTTAGTAAATAACATAGAATTAAGACTCTTACGAATCTTAAGAAAGAGATTTTTGTCCATTGTTAATACGTATAGGATTTTTCAGTTATGGACAATTATTTAACTCAGATGCAATGTAATATGCATTTTTATATACGTATACAAATGCTAAAATTGAAAATGTTACCTACAAATATGTAAATGTATGTACGTCATGTTTCATGTCAAGTTTATACAAATTCTATGTAACATTAATATAATAGGAAGTTCTACGGTTCCATAGGTTAAAAATTATCTTTGTAATTAACACTGGGGATGCAGACAGTTGACAGTGGGAGTTAAGAGAGGAGAGAGTTGGACAAAGACATGGAAGTTTGTTAGCGGAGAAACGAGTTGTCTTTGTGGACGTGAAGAAGAATTTTATGAATGGATGGACGGGTAAGGTGTAGAAAGGAGAGAGGGAAGGTTTGGATGGAGAGTCAGAGGTGTTTTTGTGGCTGGATCCGTCTGAGAGTAATGAAGAATTTGCTGGAGACTCATCATGGCCTCGTTGTTGGAATTGTACTAGTAATTATAGTATCAGTTTTATGGATGTAAGCTATTCAGTACCCTGAAGGAACAGAACAAGAACGGAAAGGAAATCGATGGAGAAGATCATCAAGAGCGTAGAAATCAAGACACAGGGAGAACAATGATTGTATGGGTTTTGTCAAAGAAGCCGGAGTACAACAATAGCATTGGCTGCATGTGAAGATGATGTCAGCTATTTGTTTTACCGAGAGAAGGAAAAAGTCGATGAACTACAGCAGATTAGCGGATTACGTAAATAGGAAGAGGCGATTACGCGAACTTTGGTGTTACGGAAGACGAACATGAGACGAAACAGTGATTTTCAGAATCATTTATTGTTGGGGCCAAGCACTAATTAGTTTCGAGAGTGAGAATTCAACAAAGAGACATCACGCTACATAAATAAATTATGGCATAGATGTCCATTTTTGTGATTAAAACAGAGTGTCATGTCATAGCCCAGAGAATCCCCATCTATAGACCTTATCTAAAGTGATTTCATACTTTTATGTCACCAAATTATCTTTTGAAGCAGCTATTAGAAGAAGAATATTTTTTTATAACTTTCAGTGCTTGAACTGACGACTCACTGCCATACTGTGAGCTTCCTGGTGTAGCAAAAACATCTGACACACCACAGATCAGCGATCATCTTTGTTTTCGCAACTGCTACCATCTCAGGTGAGAGGAATACCTTTACATCTCTGCCGCAGCCACTTTCATATCACAAAAGACGAGTGTGTATATTTCATTGATAATATTTCAATGCATTTAGTAAAAAAACACACTGGTGCTGTATTAGCTACTCCTCAACTCAGTAATAAAAACTAAACACTTTCAGTTGTACAGGAAAAGCTTTAAAACCAGTGATAAAGTAAATATCAGCAAAACTCAAGATATCACTCGCAGCCAGATACATTGTATTCTTTTATAATTTGAGGCAGATTTATTTGTACTGAGTGTTGTAATGAATATTGTATTGATTCTGAAGACATTTCTTTAGGATTAATTTTAGACTATTGTTCATGCGAAAGTGTTGTAAGAGCAATTGCGTAGCGAGAATTGTTGATAGCCAGTCACTTACCGTGTGCGCCAGAAGGTCGACAGAAAATGAGAGTATGGGAGGTGCTGAGTTAACCCTCTTGGAATGAATGTATTACAGTTCGCATAATGGACAACGTCGCCAGTAAAGAAATGTTCAAAAGAAACCGTTTACTTGCTCCATGAACACCCAATGAAACGTGTCACGCCACAGAGATCACAAAGGTTCGCACCATGAAGGTCGAAGATGAGCTCCTTGGGAGTTACAAACCATGTAGGAAGTTCCGCACATAACGGAATGCATATTGGTGATCGGGGTGATGAGAACTGATGGAATGTGATGGCATGCAACAGAATGCCAAACAGCCTGTCGCGGAGCTTACCGTGAAATTGGCTATCCTTTAAGGCGTAGTTGCTGATAGTGCCAAAAATGTTTTATAGGCATGGAAAAAGGAAACATCCAGAGGCTATATTTTTACAGTGGTTCCGGATGGTATGAAATGCAATTCACACACTTTTCAAGGGATAACCTACTCTAAAGGAGAGTGAATTTATACGCAGAGTAGGAATCAAGCAAAAGCAAGTTTTTGACCAGCTATTGGCCAAAATCAGTGCTCATACCATAGCTGTAGTTCTCGTACGCCCATTTTCCCACTGTTGCTTGCCGTGACATAAATATTCCATACTGCCCTTGCAAAGACACACACACGAGAAAGAAAAGTAGGGGGTCATTGCCTCATCTCCGACTCCTCGCAAGACAAGAAACTAGCTTTCCAGCCAATTTACCATCCAGATTAACAGTCGATATAATTATATACGAATGCGTTAAGGCACTGATGTTCGTTGATCTTGATACAACTCTCTTCGTACCTCTAATTTCCCGGGTTTCTTTCATATACATTTCCTCTTCAAATCTCGATTGGTCGAAGCTGAAAACAAATTCCTCCATGATGATGGCATAAGTTTGTTCATCTCATCTACAAATTTTCGGGCCGATTCCGCAGTTTGCAGTGCCCACCAAGTTGACGCTTTGTTTGAAATTTCGTTATGTAACGCCTTCCAGTTATGTAGCACTGTTTGAAGTTATGCAACCATCCACTGCTTCCCTCGAAATCACTGTAATCTATGTCGAACTTAATTTGATGTGCATATTGTAGCAGATTACTATCATGCATATCTTGTAACTAGTATCGAGTACCTTGAAACGAGCAAAAACCAGTTTTCGTTACAAGTGCTCCTTGTCCTCCCTTGAATATCCGTAGTTTGTCTTATGCACTACGCGGTCATATTGCTGTAGTCTTATTCGAAGTCTGTTCATAATTATTTTATTATTATGCTACGGATGATCTTCCATGTACGTCTTGCATTCTGCGAATGTTTGTTTCACATACTTGGAACACCATATCTACGTGCAGTAATCGCTCCTGATGATGGTGAAACGTCCCCATAGAAAAATTAATGAATTACTGTGCTGGTAAACCCCTTACGTTATTTGATTTTCAAACAGCTGAACAAAACTGAACGTACTCAGACATTTCTCTCTTTACTTATTCTGATCATCACTAAACTGACACACAATATATTTACCGCAACGCAATCTGACTTTCAATAATCCCTACAAAAGAATGGCCCTGACTAACAATAACCTATACCTTTCATGAATCACTTACCTCACAAAAATCTTAGTTACTCGAACTACTGAGATACAGCGAGCGCCAATACTGCCAGCTAAATAAAGGATTCTAACTACTGAAGGCACTAATTGCTGATAGGCATAGTTAGCAAATGAAAGATTTCGATAGAGAACAAACAATGTATTTACCTTAATTGTGTTCAAAAGTCAACATATATACGTATCAGTTTATGACATCCATTCTTACACATTTACTCTCTCTGATGGACACACGTCCAGATCATACGCTTTCAAAACTCCGCCATCTCACTCCCCACATCCACCACTGCTGGCGGCTCACCTCCAACTGCGCAACGCTACGCGCTGTTCACATCCAACTACCCAACACTACAATAGCGAATATTCCAACAATGCCAACCAGCCACAGACTGCACACAGCACAGCCAGTGATTTTCATACAGTGCGCTATGTGGCGTTACCAATATAAAAACCTAAACAGCCTACTTACAATGGATGATTTCCGAAATGCGTCTTATGACCAGTAATGCCATCCCTCGCCTGATGTATGACTTACCACTGCGACCTAGTCAGCCTTAACGAAGAACTACTGGTTATTATAATAATGGTCGCCTGAAATGAAATGTCGTGTGGCGAAGGCCTCCCGTCGGGTAGACCGGTCGCCTGGTGCAAGCTTTTAGCTGACGCCACTTCGGCGATTTGCGTATCGATGAGGATGACATGATGATGACAACACAACACCCAGTCCCAGAGCGGAGAAAATCTCCGACCCAGCCCGAATCGGACCCGGACCCCGCACTCAGCATTGTGCCGCGCTGACCACTCATCTATGGAGGCGAATCATGGTCGCCTGGCTCCTACATGACTTTATGTTAAATTTATATCACTGAAATTAAAACATCCTCGAAAATATTGGAGTCCCTGGGACTGATATCTTATCGGTATCAATGTCGATAACAGGCACAAATGGTTGAGATTCTCGATTCTATGAATGAATGAACTGTCTATGTACATAATTAAGTTTGTACAGAAACCCCAGTGCGCGAGTCCTCCGCGCACATGGTTCAAATGGCTCTGAGCACCATGGGACTTAACATCTGAGGTCATCAGCCCCTAGAACTTAGAACTACTTAAACCTAACTAACCTAAGGACAGCACACACATCCATGCCCGAGGCAGGATTCGAACCTGTGACCGTAGCGGTAGCGCGGTTCCAGACTGTAGCGCCTAGAACCGCTCGGCCACAGCGACCGGCTACGCGCACATGGCCAATGTTTTAAGTATCTTATGTTATCTCCAAGACTACAATGGAACCCTGCAATCAAGCATACAGACGATCTACGAGTGTCGGCTAACGTGTTACGATAAGTCGTTCCACGTTACTTCCCGCTCTTATCGCAACTGGTCAAGAGCTGTGCCGTAACACGTACCGCTCCATACGGGCGGAAAGAATGAAAGGGGAGCCTGCCTGGCAAAATTTATCAAGGATCATATCTCAACCATCACAAACATTTGGTTTAAGCATTATGAAAGAAGACTGTATACATAGAAGAGAACTGAATTATGTAATGGCAAGGGAGATTTATAAACCAGTTTTCAAACTGTAAAACCTTTCCAGTTAGTGATGGTGTTTCTAACAATTATTTGTTGGTTAGAAAGCGTTTGAAGACCTTCGTCACCAGTACCCAGGAAACTGGAGGCGCGAAATGATGATGAGCTGCATAGTAAAACTGAAGAAATAGCATGAAGGTTTGAAATTAATGAGCTGGAACCGGGATAAACTACAGAATCAATGGTTGTTGAGACTATAAGGCAAAAATAGAGTGAAATAAAGAAAGTACAATAGAGTAAATAGAAGACGAGTGGATAGTTTCTAGAGTTTAAATAGTAAAGTTAGATCGTGGGAATTAGCGAAGTTCGGTGGTAGGAGGGTTGGGTTGGGTTGATTTGGGGGAAGAGACCAAACAGTGAGGTCATCGGTCTCATCGCATTAGGGAAGGATGGGAAAAGAAATCGGCTTTGTCCTGTCAAAGGAACCATCCCCGCATTTGGCTGAAGCGATTTAGGGAAATCACGGAAAACCTAAATCAGGATGGCCGGACGCGGGATTGAATCGTCGTCTTCCCGAATGCTAATCAAGTGTGCTAACCACTGCTCCACCTCGCTCGGTAAAGCAGTAAATCATTCGATAGCGAAGAAGATAAGGCCGCACAGATATTCTTGAACAGCACACCAGATTTAATCGACGAAAGGAGAAAATAGGGAAACACTGGTGAAGCCAGAAGAAAGGGATACAGGCGTCTTAAAAATGACATTGACAAAAAGTACAAAATGGATAAGCGGGAATAAGGAGATGAGAAACTGAAAGTGTAGAAGGATGCATGACTAAGTGAAAGGTGTGAAAGAAGAAGACGCCTCATATATGAAAATTAAAGAAACCTTTGCGGTAAAGAGAAGTAGCTCTGCGATCATAAAGAGCTCAGATGTGAAGCTGGTAATAAGCAAAGAAGGAAAGGATGAAATTAAATATGAAAAGAATGTATAGAAGAGCTTTACAGATGAAATGAACTTAGAAAGGAAAGATAAATTACATGAGAATGAAATGGATGCCAGAAGAACATGAGAGAGCAGTGTGAGACATTGTAAGAGATCTATGACTAAGGAATTTATTGCTAGCGCACTCGAGCTGATGTAATTTCGATGGATTGCTCACGCGCTGCCTGCGATATGTAAGCTGTAAGAGAATCTCAGACCAGAGAGCAGTGTTGATTGCAGTAGGAACTGTAGCAGTAGGAGTAAGAAGTTGCTAGCAGTCTGGTGTATCGTGTTGGTTGGGCCGGTCGTGTGGAGGGGTGGCGGTGCCTGAGCGTTGCAGTGTAAGGTAAAAGCAGCCTCGCGCATATGTAGTATTGTTATATCAAGTCCCATGTAAATGTTTTTTAAAAATTTTCTTAATAATAATCTTTCCTATAAAAATTAACTTTTGACAATCATTCATCTCAATTTAAAGAATTTACTAATTTCTCCAATCCATGGTCATCCCGATTATTGTAAAGAAAAATCAGTTTCTTTTTATACGTGACAAATCTATCGGCCAACATTGCACTGGGCTGTGCCAGAAAAATTTCTCTTAAGAGCAGATATATACGCGTTATCCGGCGACCAAATTGAGGTAAGAATTTTCAATTTATTCGGTATGATCTTTCAGAGCCATGACGCAGCACTGCTGACGTTCAAAATTTACCAGTTTAAATTCACAGTCAATTATTGAGAGGTAGTAAGTGATCCACAGTTTTATTGAGAGGTTAGTCACATTGTGTTATTGGTAGGTTACGGAATTTTCTGTTGGGAGATTACACTGAATGTGAATGATATAAATAATTATATTTTTTACTGTTGGGAGGTTTAGGAATGTATCTATTGGGAGGTTACAACATAGGTCGAAACAAGGTACCTGCAGTAGACTACGTTACCTCAAAATTATTGTGATCCTTAAGACAGCCACCTGTGACACATAGGGATGGACAGAAATATGGAAATAACAAAAACACAACACATTTCCATGTCTAATGTGATGTGAGAACACTATCGTCACTCCAAACTGAAACCAGTCATCTCAGAATGATTAAATACAGGTCCTGTATGGTTTTCAAGGGAATCTTATACCATTCTCCCTGCAAAATAGTGGCAAGTCCAGGTGACTATGATGGAGGTACATAGCAATCACACTCCGTTCTTCCCAAAGTAGATCACAAAGGCTCAATAATACCGAGATCTAGTGACTGTGGTCACCAGAGGAGACATGGCAAAATATCCTTGTGCTCACAGAACCAGTCCTGGACGATGCGAGCTGAGCAAAACTGAACGTACTCAGACATTTCTCTCTTTACTTATTCTGATCATCACTAAACTGACACACAATTTTTTAGCGCAACTTAATCTGACTTTCAATAATCCCTACAAAAGAATGTCCCTGACTAACAATAACCTATACCTTTCATGAGTCACTTGTTGTTGTTGTTGTTGTGGTCTTCAGTCCTGAGACTGGTTTAATGCAGCTCTCCATGCTAATCTATCCTGTGCAAGCTTCTTCATCTCCCAGTATCTACTGCAGCCTACATCCTTCTGAATCTGCTTAGTGTATTCATCTCTTGGTCTCCCTCTACGACTTTTACCCTCCACGCTGCCCTCCAATACTAAATTGGTGGTTCCTCGATGTCTCAGAACATGTCCTACCAACCGATCCCTTCTTCTGGTCAAGTTGTGCCACAAGCTCCTCTTCTCCCCAATTCTATTCAATACCTCCTCATTAGTTATGTGATCTACCCATCTAATCTTCAGCATTCTTCTGTAGCACCACATTTCGAAAGCCTCTATTCTCTTCTTGTCTAAACTATTTACTGTCCACGTTTCACTGCCATACATGGCTACACTCCATACAAATACTTTAAGAAACGACTTTCTGACATTTAAATCTATACTCGATGTTAACAAATTTTTCTTCTTGAGAAGCGCTTTCCTTGCCATTGTCAGTCTACATTTTATATGCTCTCTACTTCGACCATCATCAGTTTCTTTTGTTCCCCAAATAGCAAAACTCCTTTACTACTTTAAGTGTCTCATTTCCTAATCTAATTCCCTCAGCATCACCCGACTTAATTCGACTACATTCCATTATCCTCGTTTTGCTTTTGTTGATGTTCATCTTATATCCTCCTTTCAAGACACTGTCCATTCCGTTCCAAGTCCCTTGCTGTCTCCGACAGAATTACAATGTCATCAGCGAACCAGTCCTGGACGATGCGAGCTGTGTGAACATGAGCTTTGTCGTCTTGAAACACAGCATCACCACTGGGGTACAAACATCACACCATAGGATGGACCTGATCAGCCAAAATGGTCACATAATCCTTGGCTGTAATGAGACCTTGCAGAGTAACCATGTCATTCGTGAAGTACCACGAAATGACTGCCCAAATCATTACCGATTCCCCGCCATGTTTCACTCTTGGGCGTAAACTCGGCCAGATGTTGGACGCAGTATGCAGAAAGCTTCGTCCGACCAAATGACTTTCTTCCATTGCTCCGTAGGCCAAATTGTATGGCTTCCACGCCCCGTTCTCCTGTTCCGTGCATTTGCATCACTGATGAGTGGTTTTTTCTGCAGCTACGGTCGCTTCATTTTTCGCCGTCAGTGACCGAGCTTCACCATCACTCAACACACACTTTCACCCACTTTGTGTCTTAGTGGGTAATGTACACACACTTTCCCTGTATGCAGTATAATCTTCGATATGCTGCCTCTTGAAACACAAGATCCTTCGGCCACCTTGGCTACAGAAGCATGCACCAACCAACACCAACAATGGGACTGCTTTCGAATTCACTTAGCGTCAACATAATGCACTCACAACTTCACAGAACACGGTTCTGACCATGACTGACACTTGAAACGTATTGAGAACTTTGCACTGGTGCCGTTCGTGCTCAAATACAAACGCGCAATCTGCAGGTTTCGGTAGTATCTATATTTATGCTCAAGCATGCATTTCTCACGGTGGCTCTGCATTTTTTTTCAATCCCCAGTAGTTACAGTCCTGGTACGACAGGCAAAATATCCTCAGACTGAAATAAAATAACCCCAATTTCAAAGAAGGCAGATGCTGAGAAATACGAATATTACGGAATCATTAGTTTAACTACTCACAGAAGCAAAATAGTAACGCGAATTATGAAGCCATTATAAAAATTTATTTACGTATTGTAAACATCTAGTACTTCAATGGCCATATCATGTCCTTCATACACATCCCCACCAAGCAATTTGAATTTCAACAGCCGCCACAAACATTGGAAATATAGCTCCAACGACTCCAATGGAAGAGATTTAATTTCATGGACTGAAGAAAATCTCCGCCTAATTTACCATACCAAGGGTCGATCCACATTTATATCAACTGCTTGGATTCCTGATCTACATTACCGGAAAAAAATTATTATAGCCGTTTAGAGGTTTCCATTTCACTGAAGAGCAAATGTTGCAACAGTACATGTGGAGTACATGAAATTATTGCATTTACAGATCAGTAGCACAAGCGGTTCTTAGGTACCAAGTATCGACCCATGCTGAAACTCCCATATTAGTATGCGGCGTAGCCGGCGCGAGCGGCAGTGCAGGCGCTGTCTCTGACATCCAGTAAAACAGGTGGCGAAAACTGTCCTAGGATATACATTATTTCACACCTGCTCGATCTGTTTACCTAATTAGGAATGAGCTGCTGGTTGGTGAGTTGCACGGGTCAGTTCTCATGCCATCGTATTCCACAAAGGCTTGATTGAAGATCAGTCCAGAGATCGTGCTGGCCAGGGAAATTTCTGCATTTCTTGCAGTGGACGTTGAGTTTTACGGGCAGTATGTGGGGGAGCATTATCCGTGAGAATAACACATCATCTTCATGTTGCAAGAACAGCAAAATAACAGGTCTAACAGCGTTCTACACATACAGAGCACTGCTTAGCGTCCTCTCCAGAAACACCAAAGGTGAACGACAGTTGAAACACATCGCACACCAAACCGTGAGGCCTGGGATGGGGCCACTGTATCTTGGACGAATGCAGTCCACGAGACAGGACGCACCAGGTCTACATTGTAAGCTGGAGACAACAGCGCAACACTTCACCTTTCAAGCGATTCTCTGACGGCACTAGTCGAGCCTTGCACGTTTCCAAGAAATAATACTCATAGATTACTTGAAAGAAGGCAGAACCACAACTGGAGCCTGTAATGCTTCATTGCTGGATCGTTTGAAACTTGCGTTGGCTGAAAAAAAGCTAAGCCGGTTAAGCAAAAAAGTTCTCTTTCATCAGTATAATGCACTATCCCACACATCAGCAATAACAATGGTGAAAGTACACGAGTTAGGTTTTGAATTGATTCCTCATCCACACTATTAGCCAGACTTAGCCCAAAGTGACTTCTTCCAGTTCCAGACTTGAAACTATGGCCTGCTTGGAAAAAAATTCGTGAAATGAGGAAGTGATAATTACAGTCACCGAGTTCTTTGCCAAGTTTGACAGAATCTGTTTTCCGATAGGATGAAAAACCTGCAGGATTGCTGGACCAAGCACATATCCCTCAAAAGAGAGAAGTGAAATGTGATATTTATGAAACTTTTGTTTGCTTTTTTGCCATATATATGTTCAAACTGTTTCCTTTCCTACTTAAAGCTACTGAAAACCATTCTCAAAGTTTAAAATAACACACTAATTACTGCATTAAGGGTAATTTTTCTGTCAGCGGTGGACAGTTACACTGCTTGATTATGAGAAACGAGTGTTGTAAATTATATGGAGCACAGAATCAACACGGCTTTATCATTAGATAAGAAACCACTGTATTACTAGGTGTGAGAATTTGTCGCGTTTAAGTCCAGATAAGACAGTATCAAGTGCAAGTTTCAGTCGATGCTTAATTTCCGGGATTTCTAGAGACGAGGGTTACCATTTATCGATGTTTGGTTATGTACTGTACCGTACAGTACTGGTTTAGGAATAGTAAGGCTGTGGTCGGTAGTAGTTTCTAGATAAATTAGACAACGTACTCAGGCACAATATTCATTTACTTGTCACAAAAAAGAGTACATTAATTTACGATTCTGCATTACAAAATACCATTCACCAAATCCCCGTGACTTATATCTAACATCAGTCTTTTGAAATGAAACTGTATAAAATTATGCATGGCAAAAACTACTAAGTCTGACGATAAGCGTCAACCTCATACGAAACTAAATAGAAAATGACATGCTAGTGGCAGTCTTCCAGTTGTTCACTGGTCTCCCTCCTCCAGGTAGGCGAGCTGCAGCTTGACTGGGGAGAACTTGAGGCGCAGTTCTTTCAGCACCGCCTCCTGAATGAAGTCCACGTCCTCTGGTGGGCAGTAGTCGTCCTCACTGGACCTGCGAACAGAGGCAAAGGAACTGATGTCAGCGGGG
This sequence comes from Schistocerca nitens, assembly GCF_023898315.1. Taxonomy (NCBI): domain Eukaryota; kingdom Metazoa; phylum Arthropoda; class Insecta; order Orthoptera; family Acrididae; genus Schistocerca; species Schistocerca nitens. Next base: position 391,690,372 of record NC_064617.1, read on the forward strand.
CTTATCTTCACACGGACACATGTGCATGTAAAATAACGCAAGATAGGAGATGCATTAAAAAATAAAGGGAATTTGGCTTTTTTGGGAGAATTTTATTTATTTGTCCATATCACTGATATCGCCCTCCAAATAGTCCCCATTAGATTTTATACGGGAGAGGGGAAATTTGTGGTAGAACCTGACCAAAAGAAGGGATCGATTGGTAGGATACATCCTGAGACATCAAGGGATCACCAGGTTAGTGCTGGAGGGAAGCGTGTTAAGTAAAAGTCGTAGAGGGAGACCAAGAGATGAATACAGTAAGTAGATTCAGAGGGATATAGATTGAAGTAGTTACTCGGAGAAGAAGAGGCTTGCACAGGATAGAGTAGCATGGAGTGCTGCATCAAACCAGTCTTCGGACTGAAGACTACAACAACAACAGATTTTATACACATATGCCAGTACTTTCTCCAACCCCCGAAACACTTCCGGAACTAGATCTCTGGAACAGCTTTTAGCTCTCTCTTCGACGCATGTTTGCTCTCATCTATGCTTGTAAACGCTGGCTCTTTAAGCCACACGGGACCATTTCTGGCGAATACGGAGGCAGGGGCATCGTTGCAGTATTAGTTTTGGCCAGACATTAATGGACAAGCAGTATAGCAGTGAAAAAGCTAGGAACTGTTTCACCAGAAATTTGATAACTCTTTTCGGAATTCTTAAAGCAACCGTCGGGGTTAAACTTGTAAGTGCTGTAAAAAAAAAAAAAAAAAAAAAAAAGTCGTGTGACTAGGGCCTCCCGTCGGGTAGACGCCACTTCAGCGACTTTCCCGTCGATGGGGATGAAATGATGATGATTAGAACGAAACAACACCCAGTCCCTGGGTGGAGAAAATCTCCGATACAGCCGGGAATCGAACCCGGGCCCTCAGGATTGTCATTTTGTCGAGGTGACCACTTGTCGTGTTTGGTCGTTGCGGACATCACATGACATCCATTAAAGTTCGTTTGTTGATCCTTCCACTCAGTTTTTTTTTATTAGAGAGGTCAACCAGCTCTCTGAGCGAACACGATGAGCTACCGTGACGGCTGTGTACTACTTCAAACGCAATGGTAAAGGGAGGCGGGTTGCAGAGTGGTGTAGCAGCTGTCGTCATAGGGAAGTCAGACAGGAGCAGAAATGATTAGTGAACACGTAAGTACAGTAAGCAGAAGTTTTACTTATCTTTTAGCTTCCTCCAAGAGCTTCAAAGAAACTTTACAAAACAAAAAAACAGCAGCAAAGTCTAGCTATTGCAAGAAGCAAAAGAGCGTTGTCCAGTATGAGGCTCCCGTTAGTAACACACGACCAAACTGACGAGGACTGACTAAAACTGAAGACTGTGACTCAGAGTGGGCAGCTACGCTGCTGCGGGCCATCCTGCTCGTATATTATAGCGGCAGAGGGCGCTCGTGCCGGCCGGTGTGGCCGAGCGGTTCTAGGAGCTACAGTCTGGAACCGCGCTGTCGCTACGGTCGCAGATTCGAATCCTGCCTCGGGCATGGATGTGTGTGACGTCCTTAGGTTAGTTAGGTTTAAGTAGTTCTAAGTACTAGGGGACTGATGACCTCACAAGTAAGTCCCATAGTGCTCAGAGCCATTTGAACCATTTTCGAGGGCGCTCGTGGTCAGAGCCGCTGAAGGCGTGGCTCAGCAGACGCACATCGTTGTATCCACTGGGCCCCGAGCGACTACAGTTGGCGTCTGTGGGAAAGGCGCATTTCTGTTGCCAACTGTGAGAGCCGGCGAGGGTGGTATCGATCTACAGGCTTTGCATAAAAAATAATGAGACTCAGCTTGTGAATCAAAATTTACTGTAGATATCGCGACAACCACTTAGTACACAGCCGGCCGGAGTGGCCGTGCGGTTCTAGGCGCGTCAGTTTGAAACCGCGTGACCCCTACGGCCGCAGGTTCGAATCCTGCCTCGGGCATGGATGTGTGTGATGTCCTTAGGTTAGATAGGTTTAAGTAGGTCTAAGTTCTAGGGGACTGATGACCTCAGATGTTAAGTCCCATAGTGCTCAGAGCCATTTGAACCATTTTTGAACTTAGTACACTTCAATGTATAACCCTTGATAGTCAACAACCCGCTGCATGCGAGATTTCCACGCTTCAAACGCTGCCGCGAACGCTGAGTCCGGGATGGCCTTCAAAGCCCTCGTCGTAGCGGCTTGGACCTGCTCCAACGTCCCATGACGGTGTCCTTTTGGGGAAGTTTTAAGTTTTAGGAACAAAAAAAAAAAAAAAAACGTCTGGCGGGGCCTCATCGGGACTGTAGGGCGACTGGGCAATCTTTGGAATCCCTTTCTTGCCCAGGTTGCTGGCCACCATGAAGCAGGTGTGACTCGGCGCATTGCCATGATGCATCTCCCAATCATCGGTGATGGCTGGCCTCACGTGATGAACCCTGGCTTTCAGTCTCTTGAGCGCATCGCAATAAAAAGCACTGTTGACAGTTTGGCCTTGGGGCACAAATTCAAGATGAACCACGCCCCTGACATCGAAAAACACAGTCAGGATGGCTTTCATCTTCGATTTGCTCATGCGAGCCTTTTTTGGATGTGGGGATGCTACTGTGTGCCATTCGGCATTCATACGCTTTACTCCGGGTCGTACTGAAACACCCAGGTTTCGTCTCCGGTGATAACGTTATCTAAAAATTGAGGATCAGCTTCAAGGCTCTAGAGATTGTCTTGGCAGGCGTCCACACGTGCTTGCTTTTGAATGTCTGACAAAATCTTGGGGACCATCTTGGCGCAGATCTTCCTCATCGACAATTTTTTGGTGATGATGTTGTGCACTGTCAATTTATCAAGTGTGAGGTCGTCTGCTATCATCCTGACACTCATCCGACGGTCGATGTTCAATAAAATGCGCACAAGGTAGATGTTTTTGTCAGTTTTTCTGGTTGACGGGCGTCCGGTGCGGTCCTCGTCCTGAACGCTGTCCCGGCCCTCTTTAAAGCTCTTCACCCACCTGAAAACCTGGGCTTTTGACAGGCAGTCATCGCCGTAGGCTTGCCGACCCATAACCAACGTTTCCCTACCCGATTTTCCTAGTTTCATACAAAACTTGATGGCGAAACGTTTCTCGATGGTTTGCTGCACGCTGCGCCACGATCGACGACTTTGCGACGTGTCCACTCAACGCACGATGCTGCCGAGACAGGAGCCCCCAAGCGACTGGCACGCCGCGCGTTTTCGGCCAGACACCCCACCACCACCAGTCCTCCCGCGCGAGTCGCGCTGCAAAGTACAGTAGCGTCAGCAAAAAATCAGTCTCATTACTTTTTATTCAAACCTTGTATGATACCACAGTAAGTAGTATTCATTACTGATCATCAAACCTTGTGACAAGAACTCAAGGTCCTTTATACCACAAAAATCGAAGCTTCACATTTGACCGTACTTGTCAAGCTATCTTCGGTCCTGGTGGTCTAGGATTATTCCACTGGGGCTACTGAGTCTTAGTTTCGAAGCCATAACTCTAAACACATGTTTTGTCACATATTATGACACATTTCAGTAGTTCCTTACGGGGCAGTCAAACGAAAGCGAGACAAAAGGGAAAAAAGTAATAAACTTTTTATTATTTCAAAAGTAATCGCCACAACTATTAAAACATTTATCCTTCTGTGAGACAAGTTCGTCAGTACCCTCACGGAAAAATGTTTGTGCTCGCCTATGGAACCACGATTGTACCCACGCATGAGCTGCATGCCTGCTTACAATCGTGGTTCCGTGAACAACAGAAAAAATTTTCCACCGAGCCACTGATCGTCTTGTCCCACAATGGGGTAAAGGTATTAATAGTTATGGCAATAACTTCTGAAATAGTAACCAGTTTACTTGCTTTTTTCCATCTGTTCAAAAATGGTTCAAATGGCTCTGAGCACTATGAGACTTAACTACTTTGGTCATCAGTCCCCTAGAACTTAGAACTCCTTAAACCTAACTAACCTAAGGACATCACACACATCCATGCCCGAGGCAGGATTCGAACCTGCGACCGTAGCGGTCGCGCGGTTCCGGACTGTAGCGCCTAGAACCGCTCGGCCACCCCGGCCGGCATTTCCATCTGTCCCGTTTCCATTTGACTGCCCCTTAAACATCATTGTTAGCCGGCCGCCGTGGCCGAGCGGTTCTAGGCGCTTCAGTCCGGAACTACGCGGCTGCTAGGGTCGCAGGTTCCAATCCTACCTCGGGCATGGATGTGTGTGTGTCCTTACGTTAGTTAGGTTTAAGTAGTTCTAAGTCTGCGGGACTGATGACCTCAGATGTTAAGTCTCATAGTGCTTAGAGCCATTTCAACCATACTCTTAGCAGGCTCACAAAAAGCAATATTTAACATTTCTTAAACTTTGTTGCGCTTTATTTTTTCCTTATAGGAATATTTAAAACAAGTACTCAAATACTCTGATCTCTTTATCTTTTTTGTTCTTCAGTCCAATGGCTGGTTTGATGCGGTCCATCACGAATTACTCTCTTGTGCCGGACTCTTTCATCTCACAGTAGCACTTGAAACCTAAGTGCCAGATTATATGTAGGATGTACTCCATCCTCTGTCTACCCTAACAGTTTTAGCCTCTGGTACCACGAACGTAATTCTGTGACAACACACCTCCTATCATCCTGTCCCCTCTTACTATCACTGTTTTTCACACTTTCCTTTGTTCGCCGATTCTCCAGAGAAACTCTCTCTTATTAGGCCATCCAATCTTCAGTATCCTTCTAGAGCACCAAATCTCACCGTTTCTTGTTTTACTGTATTCCCACAGTCCGTGCTTCACTACCATACAATACTGTGCTCTAATCATATATTCCAAGAAATTTCTTCATGTACAGAAAGACGTCTTCCCTTGTGCTTCTCAACTTTTCATGTCTTCCTTTCTTCGTCAGTTTGAGACGTGGCAGTGGTAAGTCACTGTATTGCAAACGCCAGAATTAATAGAGCTGATAGGTGGAAATAATGAAGGAGAGAAGGAGTCAGGTTGAAACACACCGTACCCTTCCTACAAAAGTGACGTAACACAAAAATCTACATTTTTCGGTTGTTACTATGACAGTGTTGAAACAGTACCTCATCAATTACCAAAAGTGTGTTTCTGTAGCTTCATAATTTGGCCATTAGCGAGCAGTTGCGTCACTTCAATTGTATGGAGAAGGAACGTGCTCCTAACTATAATAGCGTTGCACTGTTAGTTGAGCAGTGAATTCCATACTGAACGGATCGTTGTTAAGTAGTCCGAAACTGTGCTATTTTTAGTAGTTGTGTCGTACTTTTGATTTGAAGTCACAAAAAGCAGTGTGATATTTCCCTTGCTAGCACTTTAGTTAACCAATGTGAGCGTAGAGCGCTTAAATAATTTAAAAAATGCCAGTTTTGAAGACTCATTTCCGGGAATATGGAGTTACATCTGTTTGAATGACTAGAGTAAAACGTTCCATTTATGTACTTCGGTCATAAAAAGTCCGTTATTTTCTAATTTAACCATCGCTGGCTCTCCCATGTAAAACAACACTGTTGATTTCAGTGTGAAATGTAATATTTACGACGATGTACTGTTGATGTTTTGAGCTGCTTCACTTTAGAGGAAATCTAACGTTCTCAGTTTTGTCGTTTTTGAAGAAGTAGATAGGGTATTTTTATTGGGTCACTTTTAATAAAATACTCGTACATTTCCTTTCCTGTTCCCTTTTCATGCAGAATAATGACGTTGCCGTCAGGGCGTTCGCTTGTCACATTGGACAGTAACACAGAGTATAGACATTCTGCTAATCTGGAATGCATTCAAGGGAAAGAACCCCATGAAACAAATCCAAGTAATGAGGTAGCAAATGGAAGAACGTAATACAGTACTTCATGAGCTACATTTTCACAGAACTGCATCATCCTTAATGATATCCTATAATGAAATCGGATCCTATAATGAAATCGGATCAATTGTTGCTTCTACTAGTTATGAAGGAAGCAGAACTGACATTTTTGCTGTTGCATGTAGGTCAGAAAGTTCTGTCCGCATGCGTCTGACAAAAGTGAAAGGAAAACAACAATAATGTATTTCTGCCGGCCAGAGTGGCCGAGCGGTTCTAGGCGCTTCAGTCTGGAACCGCGCGACCGCTACGGTCGCAGGTTCGAATCCTGCCTCGGGCATGGATGTGTGTGATGTCCTTAGGTTGGTTATGTTTAATTAGTTCTAAGTTCTAGGGGACTGATGACCTCAGCAGTTAAGTCCCATAGTGCTCAGAGCCAATAATGTATTTCTGCAGTAGACTGTGACCATATTGATGTATTAAATGATGACTCAATAGAAGATCGAAATTTTACTGTCAATTCCTGTGACGATTATAGGTCTGAAAGTACAGATGAAAGTAACTTTCTAACAGATGTCGAAACTGAGATGAAGAAAGGGAAGAAAAAGAGACAGAATCTCGAAAATTGGGCAGTTAGAACAGCTAAAATAATGAGAAATTCTGGAAGAGCATGTATGTCGTCTTTAAAGACAAAGGCAGAATATCCAGAAAAAAAGAGCCCCACCATCTGCAGCGAATTTAGACTACTGAGTTGGGAAAAAATTAATGACGTTCAACAAGAAATATTTGATAGCTATTGGGATCATTCAGATATACAGAGGCAATGGGGATATATAGCTGCATACAATTGGCCTGCTAAAACGAAGCATCGCCATTCAACCACACAAGAATTCAGAAATTGAATACAGCGTTTTATTTGGAATGAATGATACGCTTATTAGGGTTTTAAGTACATTTTTCAGGACAGTTATTGAAATAAACGAGCGACCCGTCCGAATGGATTTGATGAAGAAATCTGAAATCGGATTTGTTGAGGCTGATAAAAGATAAAATCATGAATCCTACAGTAGATTCTGAAATAAAAGGCAGTGTAAGGAATTTTGTTAATGCTATACGCAGAGTTGAATCACTCTATTTAAGGGTTCAGACTAATCGTGAATTTACTGAATGTAGCAAAAGTTTGGCAGATTTCTATCACGGCTATTAAGAACGTCTTGAGAAGCAATGTTTACTATTTGTTAATGCAGTAATGTTTAATCGCATATTCGGTGGTAAACAACATTTAATTGCATATTCAATCGTAAATTTAACACATATATTTATATACCAAGAAAAGATTAGTGCGACAGATATAAACTGTTAAAAGTGCAGATGAAAAGTGCAAAAACATTTTGCTTGACTTATAATCAGCATCAAGAAGAGAAAAGCTGTCCCTTAAAGAGAAGGATGCTGACAAGTACAAACTAAATGTCGCTGTTTATGATCTTCAGGCTATTATGGCGCTACCTAATGGTATGGCTACAATATTTTATTATAAGTGTACAATTTTACATTTAGTGATCTCGTTGCAAACTAAGCCGAATGCTTTTTTTGGTCAGTAGGGATACAAGGAGCTGTGAGAATTGGAAGCTGCATACTGCACTATATAGCACTGCTAGATGAGAGAGCTGGTAAACAGAGCATAAAGAGCTTATTTTCTGTTCAGATAAATGGTGTGAACAGTGAAGGAATAAGTATTTTTCCGCAGTTACTGGCATGCTTTACATTAACAAAATAGTCGTAGTATCCCTTATTAATTTTTGATACAAAGGCATTCGCAGAATGAAGGCGATAATGTACGTTGCATAATTCAGAAGAGGTGAAAAGGCATTTGAAATGTAGGGCTATCTATGTGCCAGGACAGTGTGCTACATGAATCAGTAGGGAAAAGAATAGGGGAGCACTACATCGCATACATCAGTTGACTTAAGATGATTTTTATGATGTGAAAGCTTTGCAGGAAGAGAGGGATACGAGTTTTAACCTGGGCATGGACAAGAAGAAACTGAAGTGGCATGACATTAAGGTAGTAAATGTCAAAAGAGAAAGTCCCGATGCATTCTTCTACAAGACATCTGACACAGATACGAAGTTGAAGAGCGTTACTGTGCATATCTTGAATACTAGGCTTTTGAAGTCTTCGAAGATCTTTAGGCAGATTGTCAGCATGGCTAAAGTGTTAATATATAACACTGCATATACATAATATATAACACATCATTTTAATCGTTTGTTTGCTAGTATCAGGACTGTTTTCATTTTCAGACTGGTTAAAGCTTATACTAATCAGTTTCCTCTGCTTGAAATAAGAAGAAGTATATTCAACATCTCATCGATAAAAACATCATTCCAAAGAATTATTATATTTCTTATTATTAAGATGGTACCAACATCTGTTGAGTATTTGAACTGTTCATTATGATTCAGTCATTTTAGCGTCTCAAAACTGTTAGACTTTTATAAGGCTAAATGAAACTATCATTTGACTTATTTATAGCTCTGAGTTTGTGAGAGTTTTTTTTAATATATCTAATTTCGAGAAACGTATTGTGTTTCCAGCAATGGACGCAAAGACTTATTAGTCAAAATCTATCCTCCACAATGGATGACTTAATTAGAAATAAAAATTATTAATTAACATAAATTGAACATCAAAAGTGTCATACGTATATGTTTCCAGAAATGTGCCAGAACTCTAAATAATCACAGCTATCTCTGATCAAAGCACTAAAAGTGACACAATTAAAATATAGGACAATGCTTTAGGGTTCACACTGAAAATGACTGAAATAAATATGATCCTGGTTTCATATACATTCCTGTTAGTGCTGATAAATTTGTTTGCCTTAATAATATTGCATTGTTACCAAAAATAGTTTTATTGATTAATCGAAAACCTGACTTTTGGGTTCTCACTTTTGTAGCATGCGTGCGATATGTAGATGAACGTGAAGTTTTACAATCCGAACTAGGAATCATGAGAAATTTGAATTTTTATTGAGCTTAGTGATCCGGGTTCATAGTAGCCGGTGGTGGACGAGAGCAGCCATTGTCGTGCAGTAAAACGTTTGTGCTCATAAAAAAATGCAAGTTAGCACGGCGGTAATTAAGACTGTGGCGTCTGGAGCTCAGAAAGCCTGGTGTAAGAATAGTAACAGCGACCAAAAGCGAAAATATGGTGTCGTTTCCGGAGCTGAACACCTCTCATCAGCTACAGCTTCGTGGAACAACCCAAGACAAGGCAGGAGGGGAAAGAAGAAAGAGTCCCTCATACGATTACGGACTGTCGGAGTTAGGTGGTAGGAGAAAGTAGCTCATGCATCAATATGAGAGGGTCTCCATTGGAGTCTCTCATCTGAGCCAGTACATATGAGAATCTTTAATATTCTTGTAGTGAATCCTTTGACGTCATTGCAGCAAAAAAATGTTAGCAGTGGGGGTTGGCGAGCCATTGTTTGGGAAGAATGCAGCTGGTGTTGCAAGAGGTCGGAAGTGAGGCTGACATCAACTCCAGCCCTCTAGCATAATAAGCTTAGTTTTTGCTCATGTTGAGTTAATAACATCTGATCATATAGAATCACACAGGCAGTGATGAAGTATATTTTTATTTGTGTCAGTCTATTCAGATCTTGAGGAGGCTTTATGTCATCCTTTAAATTAATCTACACAGACTAAGATGGTGGCCGATAATGCGTAAAGCTTACCCCATTCGATGCACAGTCACTCCAATTCACGTATGTAAGTAGAATACTGTGAGTAACTCGGTGTTTACTGCCCCAGTGTAAACGATTATATCGGTCGTGAGGACCACTTGATCGCGACGATGGGCTTAGACTATTTTTATGTCTTGGGGAATATGGCGTTGTTAATTACCAGTACAGCCTTAACTATCCCAGGGGTGTGGTTTTAAACCCCGCGTGACGGAGCATAAATTATACCTGTACACCGCACAGCTTAGCAGAGCTGTGGCAGCACCCCCTATAGAGGAAAGCCTGCGCGCCCGCTCAGTGACGTCACGCACATAGTCTGGTGCCGGTGCTCGCAGTCCGTTTGGCCACAGCAATAGACTGTTAAGGGAACCGCACGAGGAGAATTCGTAAACAAATCTGACATACCTCTCTCATGAATTACAACATTTCCTTTCTTAAATGACCCAGTTCTTTTGTCTGTTACTTATTTCTGCATACCTTTTAGCCCCGACGAAAAAAATGGCTGTAATAACTTTCACTATCTGAGGCATCATCATCATCATCATCATCATCATTTAAGACTGATTATGCCTTTCAGCGTTCAGTCTGGAGCATAGTCCCCCTTATACAGTTCCTCCATGATCCCCTATTCAGTGCTAACGTTGGTGCCTCTTCTGATGTTAAACCTATTACTTCAAAATCATTCTTAACCGAATCCAGGTACCTTCTCCTCGATCTGCCCCGACTCCTCCTACCCTCTACTGCTGAATCCATGAGTCTCTTGGGTAACCTTGCTTCTCCCATGCGTGTAACATGACCCCACCATCTAAGCCTGTTCGCCCTGACTGCTACATCTATAGCGTTCATTCCCAGTTTTTCTTTGAGGCATCTGAGGCATCAAAACTCCCAAATGAATCGACCCATTTCATTGTAGTTTATTTTAAAGTTGCTTTAATGGGGATTGTCACGACTTGTTTGATGACAGTCTGGTTAGCCGTTCAAAGACCGTCAGCTACACAAAGTGCAAGTGTTTGCCGTCAGTGTGCTCTTTTCCAATACCATTCCTAAACTGTGAGTGCTGTAGTATAAATTGTAAATCTCGAAAAGGCCAATCTAAACGTCTGCAACGGTATATATTTATCTTTTATGGCTGACCACCATTCACCATTCTTCCGTTTTGTAGTTCCTGTGTAAGACGATTTTTAATGACAAAAATTTTGATTGAAAGCCACCCGCAAAAGATTCCCGTATGCTCTCGCGGACTTTCTATTAGGGTTTTTGTTTTGTTTTTTAAGTTAAATATTGCATCACTTTGACGCAGGTCTAATAATGTGGACGGCATTTTGCAAAGTAGCACACTGGCAGCTAACATTTTACGGACACTGTTATTGCCGCTGTTTATTCCTTATGTAGCAAAATCCATTTTAAAACCTGATTGGATAATATACCTGTGAATTAAAAAAAGAAACATGAAAATTGGGCAAATAGTGTTCGAATTATAGAGAGGCACTGGTAATAAGCAGTTGTATAAGTCGTTTCAAAAACTAACACTGCCATGAAAGACATGTTCTACATATGTTTTAGTCCACCATTTCAGCAACCTTGTATTCATGCTTTTTTTAAATTTAAAGAAATTTCTCCTGTTAATAGTTTTTAAGTGAAATGCAGTTCTAATGAATGATATGATATCTCTTCTCAGTTTGTGCACCTTTCCCTAAGAAACTTTCTTTCCATTAAGAAAATCTCACTGACCCAAGATGAGTATGTAATGGCATTGCCATAAAGTTTTGGTATGCCAATACAAATTTCAATGAATTCTAGCCGGCCGGTGTGGCCGAGCGGTTAAAGGCGCTACAGTCTGGAACCGCACGACCACTACGGTCGCAGGTTCGAATCTTGCCTCGGGCATGGATGTGTGTGATGTCCTTAGGTTAGTTAGGTTTAAGTAGTTCTAAGTTCTAGGGGACTTATGACCACAGCAGTTGAGTCCCATAGTGCTCAGCGCCATTTGAACCAATGAATTCTCTTTTGCACGGGGTGCTGGCTGTGGCGACTTGAAAGTCTAAATTCATACGCGAGTAACTTTTCCTTTTTTTGTTAATATTTGCAGCCATTTTCTTTCAAGGTAGTAGTGTCGTGTTGATCGGACGCAGTTACGGTCGCGTGAGTCTGGTGGATTTTGGTTCAAATGGTTCAAATGGCTCTGAGCACTATGGGACTCAACTTCTGAGGTCATTAGTCCCCTACAACTTAGAACTAGTTAAACCTAACTAACCTAAGGACATCACAAACATCCATGCCCGAGGCAGGATTCGAACCTGCGACCGTAGCGGTCTTGCGGTTCCAGACTGCAGCGCCTTTAACCGCACGGCCACTTCGGCCGGCTGGTGGATTTTGTTAAACACAATTGTAAAAGGACTGGTCAACGAAGACGAGACTGATTTTTTTCGCAGATGTTTATTACTCCATTTCAATATTTACATGATCAATTTCAGAATACTCCTCTCCTACTTGAATGCACTTCTTATGGCGTCTCTGCAAGTCGTCGAACACCTGGTGAACGCCGTTCTTTGTCAAGTCCTTGAGAACTGAATCGCCTCGCTTTTCTTCATCACTGCTTCAGAATTCTCAAGTCGAATGTCCTGAAGCTTTGCCTTTAGTGATGAGATTAAAAACAAATAAGATGATGATAGATCTGGGCTATAAGGCGGATTCAGTACAGAGGCAATGATGAACTGAGCCTGAAACTGTATGACTTGATTAGCAACGTGAGGCCATGTGTTGCCATGATGAAGTCGCCACCCAATCCGATAAAGTTCTGGTCGTTTCCTTGCAGTGTGCTTCCTCAGTTTAGCCAATACTAACGAATAGTATGCTGCTGTTACAGTGGTGTGCGTGGGAACTGCGTGCTGGTAATCATTCCATGACAGCAAAAATTTGTCATCACCATCACTTTCCCTGCAAATCGAACAAGTTTCGCCGAGTTTGTTATTGGAGAACCCGGTGATTTCCACACTGTGCCGGTTCTTTTTCCTTCATTACCATAATGATGCAGCCACGAATCATCACCAGTGATAATGGATACCAGAAACGCATCTCCTCCATCAGCGAAGAGACACAGCATCTCACGCCTTATCTCCATCAGCACAGGCTTTTGTTCGGGAGTCAACATATGTGGCATTCATCGGGGACAAGCAAGAGTCATAAGGAGACGATCATGCGTAATCGCAAAGACACCTCGATATGAAATTCTTTGCACTTCACTGAGATTACGTAATGTTAACTGCCGATATTGACGGACGATCACAGCAGCTGGGTTGATCTTGACTGTCACAGCACAAGCCGATACATCAAGCCCACATTGCTTAACATGGACAAGTCGGCCTTCTTTGAAGTTCTTGAACCACCTAAGCATTGTTGCACGCATCTTTATCGTACGCTTTCTGCAACTTTTCGTAAGTTGCCCCTGTGGTTTAAACGCACGCAGAATTTTATTGCGCCGCACCGCTCCGCTATCGTCACCTCCATTGTTAGGTAAACGAAATGCAAAGTGTGTCTACAAAATAGAGCATTACTACCAACCTACCGATACGAGAGTGCTGCTGCCTATGAATATTATACATAAAAATCTGCTCTTTCTAAATATTTACGGCACAGATAGGAAACTGTCACAAAAGGTATAGGAAAAAACTCTCAGTTTTTGTACATCGACAAAGACGGAGGACACTGGGTCTCAGCAATATGTTTAGATTTTCACCTTATTTGTGCATTAGTCATTTACCGTGTACTGACGTATCCCAGAGTGCTGTTGCCTTAGGGCAAATTATCGTCAGAATTCAGATGTTGGAGCGCAACATACTAGCAGTTGCACTACAGGCAAGGGCAGGTTAAAGTTTAACAGGTTGAGTATGTGTGGATGGATTTCGAAGATACAGTTGGTCTGCGATGCAACTGAGTCACGCACTCTTGTTAGGCGTCTGCTTACTGGTACAGTCAGTTTGTTCATGGCACGATGTCGGTTAGGATTTGCTCAGTTACTTTCTCGTGCTGTAAACTGATGTCTTTCGTTTCGGCTATCACAAAATAGGCTAAATGTCTCTGATAGGTCTGAGCACTATGGGACTTAACTTCTGAGGTCATCAGTCCCCTAGAACGTAGAACTACTAAAACCTAACTAACCTAAGGACATCACACACACCCATGCCCGAGGCAGGATTCGAACCTGCGACCGTAGCGGTCGCGCGGTTCCAGACTGAAGCGCCTAGAATCGCTCGGCCACCACGGCCGGCAATAGGCTAAATCAAATTAACTACAAACATGAGAGCAAGTAATGGAGATGTAAGTCATGTGCTATTTCGCATCAAAAACTACAAAATTCCTTCAGTTCGTCTGCTTTGTGGTCCTCAGTCTTGATGTTAAGATTATCACCAATTTAATTTTACTTACATCTCATTATGTTATTTTTTTTCTTAGGTTTACTGCTTTTCATATTCTGTACCCATTATACTGTTCATCACTTTCTCTATAGTCTGATGTTTCTTCATCACTTCCACTACGGACGACAAAGTCATCAGCGAATTTCCGGATCTTATCATTGGTACCCTTCTGCTGTGAGTTTTAATCACACCCTTGCCACAATAACAACTTTCAGAACTGTTCTTTCTTATGTGTATTCTATATCGCAGACATAATGCAAAGAACAAGTTCGTTTGCGTAACTATCATCCGCAACAAACACAGATATATTCATTCTGTAAATAAAAACCCCCTTGTTCTTGCTGTACTGTATTTTATTTGTTCTAGAGTATGGGCGCATTCCGCCCTCTGTTTTAAGGCATTTTTAGTGGAATCTAGATTGATACAGTTTCCTCTCAGCCGGTGACATGCTGGAGGTCGCTCTATGACTTCATTCATGAAACATAAGCACATTTTCATGTTACGACCTTTTTTCTTCACATATTTCATGTTCTATGCGCTAACTGCTGTGGAGCACTAGTAGTCTTCTGTCATTAGTTGTAGATATTTTACCAAGAATAGTGATTGAAAGTCGTAACTACCGTGTGTTCACTTTATGTCTCTTCGTGTTTGGTTTGTTTACACACATGCTGCCAACCTAGCGAAGTATACACTGAAGACTAACGTCTATTCATTTCTGTTCTCTCTCTCTCTCTGTGTGTGTATGTGTGTCAGTAAGTAGAGAAGTAGAGAGAGAAAGAGTATGTATATGTGTGGATTATTATTGTATATATATATATATATATATATATATATATAGTTTACATATCAGTCATTTAGAACGAGCTCCAGAAAGTTGAATAGCTGTCAGAGAGTGGCTAAAAGTTTCGGTATTCAGTGGATTTGAGTTTTGGTTTTAATGTTTAGTGGAAGGGTTCATGGACGATTGTGTGGGTAGGGGACGGATGATATTATTATGATAAAAATCCTCTGTTCGAGTTTTACGCTTTTATTATGTCTATTAATGTAAACAGTGAGTTGTTTGTCTTGCGCACTTGATCAGCCAATAGGAGTTTCTTTTCTGCTTTTTTATGTGGTAATTTTCTTACAGCATTAGCAGGTCGTTTTTATTGTTAATTCTAATTATTTTCATGTCTTCGACTCTAGAAGTTAGTTTATGATTGTATTCTCTTAGGTGTTCTGTAAATGTGGAGCAATTTTGTTCCATACTTCCAGGCTCTCATGTGTTCTCCCTTCTAACATGAAATGTTCTGCCTGCTTATCCTATGTATCTTCCTTCACAAGTGTTACACAGCAAGTGATATATATCTGCTTTCTGGTACATTTCTGTCTTTTGTCGGATTCAAAATGGTTCAAATGGCTCTGAGCATTATGGGACTTAACTTCAGAGGTCATCAGTCCCCTAGAACTTAGAACTACTTAAACCTAACTAACCTAAGGACATCACACACATCCATGCCCGAGGCAGGATTCGAACCTGCAACCGTAGCGGTCGCGCGGTTCCAGACTGTAGCGTCTAGAACCGCTCGGCCACTCTGGCCGGCTGTCAGGTTTAGGGTGCATTTTTGGATACAATTGTCTGTTGTGCACGCTTTATAATGCAAGAAAATCACAGTCTTTTCACGAACTTAGAAGGGATATATCAATTAAGACACTTTGTTGAGCTGTTCAGCTAAATAATTAGAAGCAGGCGCAATCACGTGTTTCGCTGTGAATGGACCGTTTAAACGGCACAAAGGCAATCTAATCTTGTCTGAGCCTTCCTATCGACGCTTACCGGGTGCAGCGGCGCTGCCATGGATGAGTAATGCATTAAGTCGAAGTCAATTTCTGTTGATCGTTTCTAAACTACGTGTTACGAATGTATGGTGATAACTTAGAGTTTGCTCAATAATTGCGCAGCAGACCGAGGTTAATGATCTTGACCTGTAATTCTGCGGGTACATTTTTTTTTCTTCTTATATACGGGAGCCATCTTCGCTTTTCTCCATTCGTTGGAGACTTGGAGATTCGCGATAAATGCAAGCCAATTACGAGGTCAGTGCTGAAGAATGCTTACTCTAAAACCGAACCGTGGCCGAGCGGTTCTAGGCACTTCAGTCTGGAACCGCGCGACGGCTACGGTCGCAGGTTCGAATCCAGCCTAGGGATGCCTCTCTGCGCTAGGGATGCCTCTCTTTAGGTCCTCCATAGAGAGCGCGTGCGATGTCATGGGCTTTCTGACGGTGGGCTTTGCGATCCGTGATGTGTCCGACCACAAATATTTTAGCCGTAGGTTTTTCAACGGTCAAAGGAATCTGCAACAGAGGGGAGGCTCTTCTGAATAAAAAAATACCTTCGCATTTTATCCACACTTAGGACTCGTTTTGCATGTAGTACATATTCATGTTTAATGCTGTTTTGCTTTTTTATTCTTCCTTTTCTTTACTGTCATCTTTTTTTCTTTCTACAACACTACAGCAGCAAATGATTAAACTTCTTGTCTTATTTTACGGATTCTTCATTCAGTTTTTTGTAAGAAAATAAGAGAATTTAAACACGACCTTAAATCCTTATAATGTCTTTTAGCCTTTTCTTATTTCTTTTTCGAAGGGGCAGACCAATGGGATATTTTTAGTTTCAAATATAGCATTTACACCGTCCTCCTTCAGCTTACACACCAGGGAGTTAAGATTTCTATGCCAACCTTCGACAGAATTCGTGTTCCTGTGCCTGTGGTTAAAAACATTCCACATTTCAGTTGGTATACTTGAATTTTCCATACATTGATTCGTCATATAGAATTTCATGACCTTTCTGCACAGGGCATTTCCTCCATTATGACGATCCACACTTCATCAGCACTATTTGGTGGAAGACGTGCGACTGCAACAAAAATGAGGAAAAATATCGGACTTCTTCTCTATCCTTGTATTCCTCCGTTAATGCCAGTTTTTGTATTGTCCTGCCGGCCGGTGTGGCCAAGCGGTTCTAGGCGCTTCAGTCTGGAACCGCGCTACCGCTACGGTCGCAGGTTCGAATCCTGCTTCGGGCATGGATGTATGTGATGTCCTTAGGTTAGTTAGGTTTAAGTAGTTCTAAGTTCTAGAAGACTGATGACCTCAGATGTTAAGTCCCATAGTGCTCAGACCCATTTGTATTGTCCTCCACAGACAATGGTTAAAGGGATATATCGAGGAACACTGTTTCCATAAATTTCATTGTAGCCATTTTAAAGTGTAGCACTGCTGGTGCCAGCCAGGCATCTTATTTTTCATTCCATAAAAAAATCTTTCATATGTATTTTGACTTTTGTCTGGGAGCAAAGCAAATAAAACAAGAAATACCTTTATCTGTTCTTCTGTGCTTCCGATGGCAACGTATATGATGTACAGCTGTGTGAATTGTTTGGAACATCTGTCAAATATTCAAGAACAGACCGATCGTCAGATTTCGAAAAAAATTTACCTTAATTTAATTTCAAAAAGCCGTCACTCAGTCGGATCTCCAAACTAGTATCGGGGTTGTGGGACGTCCTGATAGCTTAAGCTTTCTTGCTATACAAAACTCAGTCTTCGTGTTCTCATAATTTGGCATATTTGTGACAAAATGTAAACCTTTATCTTTCAGGACTTGGGATTCGTCTTTCAAAATTTTAAAAACAAGCACTGTCTTTTTTTTAGAAGGGAAACTTCCCATCGCAGCACCCTCACATTTAGTGGTAAGATGGCCCAGTGGGTAGCCGCGAAATACTGAAGACAGATCAAGCATGAAAACAGGAAGAAGGTGTACTGAACTGTGAAAAAAGAAGCAAAATTTAAACAGTGTACGGCCCAAGGCGAAGATGAGCAACATCGAGTGATTTTGAATAGCGATGGCACCGTGGTTATGTGGTCACAGTGTTGGACTGCGAAGCGGGAGATACGTGATCAACTCTCCCACGTATCCCACTTTTTTTCCACAAAATTATGAACTATCCGTCTGATCACTGACGTGTCTGTTCGCTGTATTTAAATTTGTGTCTGTGCCATGGAGTAATATTCGTCTGCAACGACAAAGTGTCAGTAAGGGGGCTCCTGACGTATGTAGATCCTATTCATTCAGCACAAGTACCAAGTACCACATGGGGGCTCTTGTATTCCGTTTTGGAAGTTTTGAATTTTGGATTCCTTTGTTGTAACATAGTTTACACTGTTTATTTGTTGCTTCTGTTTCTGTGAGAGGTCTATGCGGCATCTCGCCAGCTCTCACTATTCATCACCTTTACTTGCGACGGTAATGTATTCTTACAACATGATTCATATTCTATAACCACTGTATAGTATGATAATTGCCAAGACTACAAAAGGAGAAGAGAAACATCAGCTACCGGATGGAAATTTCATAATTTCGTGTAAAAAAAAATAGTTGACGGCTCAAACAACATAACCAAATAGCCACGACGCCAATGCATTCAATTTCGGTCGATGTTGCACATCTTCAGCTTGAACCTTTCACTGTCTCAATTTTGCTTCTTTTTGCACAGTTCAGTATACCTTCTTCCAGTTTTCATGCTTGATCTGTACTCCGTTTTTGACAGCCAACCCACTGGGCCATTTTACCACTAAATCTGAGGGTGGTGCGATGGGAAGCTTGCCTTGTTAGTGGACTTTATTCCCGCAGTCATCCATTCGTTTCTTAACCTGCACATCTACTTCGTCAGATGTGCAAGCATGCTGCTGTTCAGTGATGATTATGACATTTGCAATCTTTCAACGGCCTCGACACTTAACTCCGTTCGGAATTCACGCACAACCAGTTCGTATTCTCATCACATTTTGTCTGCACCCGATAGCGATAACCATTTTTGAGAAGGCCCGGCTTCCCATTCGTTGTTGTAATTTTTTCCGTTACTCGCAGTTTATAGGACTCAAATAGCTTAGGGACACGAACTACACGCTAACGAAAGCTGTTGGCGGGGGCACTGTCTGACTGACGGCGACGACACATCCGCTGCTCGAGAACGACTGGCGTAAATCAGCAGTGGAGAGGGAAACCTACAGTGCATTTCTGCTGGGCCGGAAGTCCCACGAAACCTGCGGCACCTACGAAAGGGTCGGAAACACCTTGGTCGGAAAACAAACGCAGCCATCCGTGGAGCGATCAAACGATAGCACACTGAGCAGACAGAATATTATGACCACCTTCCTAATAGCAGGTATATCTTTGGCACTGATAACAGCGGCGACGAGTCGTGGCTTGAGGCCTTGGTAGGTTGCTGGAGGGAGATGGCACCACGTCTGCACACACAAGTCACCTAATTCCCGTAATTTTCGGGGAGAGGGGCGGACGCCATGTTCAATCAGATCCTAGATGTGTTCGATACGGATCAGATCTGGCGAGTTGCGGGGCCAGCACATCAACTGGAACTCGCCACCGTGTTCCTCAAACCACTCCATCACACCCCTGGACTTATGACATGGCGCATTATCTTGCTGAAAAATTCCACTGCCGTCGGGAGACATGATGGGCTGTACATGATCTGCAAACAGTATAGGACACTCCTTGGCCGTCATGGTGCCATGCACGAGCTCCAGTGGACCCAAGGATGATCACGTGAATGTTGCCCAGAGCACAAGGGAGCTGTCACTAGGAGTACATGTGATTCTTCAATTTCTCCAGGCGTATTTTATGACGAAATAAATCTCGGGTGAACAGCCTGGTATGAGTGTGCATAGGACACAATATGTCGGCAATCGACCAC
The DNA here is from genome assembly GCF_023898315.1 of Schistocerca nitens. Lineage (NCBI taxonomy): Eukaryota > Metazoa > Arthropoda > Insecta > Orthoptera > Acrididae > Schistocerca > Schistocerca nitens. Next base: position 391,710,135 of record NC_064617.1, read on the forward strand.
GTTCCCATCATCAGGTGCGCTGATGTACTGACCGGCGGTGGGCCGGCGCCAGGTATATATAGGAGAATCCCTCTCCTCCCTCAGGCGCTTCCTATGAGTCGGTGCGGTCCGCGCCCCGCGCGCGGTCCAGGTACAGCGTCCGTTCTCTCGTTGTCTGGGCGCTGCGTCCTAGGCCTTCTCGTTCAGGAGGCTCTGACGGCATCGCTCTCGTTATTCTTCCTTCCTCCCCCGAAGTCGGTACACTCTGGGAAATATCCTTTTTCTTCTTAATCTGGGTGATCGCGCGTTCCCACACCTTGCTAAGAATGTAACCGCTGTCACGATTTAGTTGTGGCTCCCTTACTCTAATCTCCATGGCTCCTTTGATGGCACAGTCCCAGTATTTGGAAGTCTGTGTCAGAACTTTGGTTTGGTCATAATCCATGCTGCGGAGTTCCGACAGGCAATGCTCAGCGATTGCCGACTTACGGGGCTGTTGCAGTCTAGTGTGCCGTTGATGTTCTCGGCAGCGGTCCTCAGTGGTACGAATGGTCTGACCTATGTATACACTCCCGCGTTGGCAAGGTATCTGGCAAACTCCTGATTTACGTTGACCAAGGTTGTCCTTGACACTACCAAGAAGGCTCTTGGTTTTGCTTGGAGGACGGAGTACATGTGTCAAGGAGCTGTTCCCCTGTAAGACGACGGATTCACGTCCTCCCATCGGCGTGATGAAGAAGGTAGTGGGATTCATCAGATCATGCAAAGTTCTGCCACTGCACCAACGTACAGTGCTGATCGTCACTTGATCATTTCAGTCGTAGTTGCCGATGTCGTGGTGTTAACATTGACACATGCATGGGCTGTCTGCTGCGGAAGCCCATCGTTAGGAGTATTCGGTACACTGTGTATTCAGATACACTTATACTCTGCCCAGCAATAAAGTCTGATGTTAGTTCCGCCACAGTTCGCTGTGTTACCAGTCTGCCCAGCCTACGACGTCCGACATCTGCAACGAGGGGTGACCGCCCAGCCAAACGATGTCTGTACGTGCTTTCATCTTGATTTCGCCACGAACTGGAGACACCACAGCACCCCTCGAACACCTGACAAGTCGTGCGGTTTCCAAAAAGCTCGTGCCGAGCCTCGGGACCATCACAATTTGCCCTCGGTCAAACTCAGATATATCACGCGCCTTCCCCACTCTACACACGGACAGCACGCTCACTGATACCACAGGCACCATGCGAGTGTCTGACTAGCAGTCATTCCTCACCTGGTGACTCTGCTATCGCCTGGGCGGGTTTACATCGATAGTACTGTGACGCTACAACGCAGTCCTTGCTATGAATTTCTTCGCTTACTTAATACGTGAAACTGTTTGTATTCGATGTATTGTCTAGCGTAAATATGTATTGTAAATACTATGTTTAAATTATGTAATTTTTAACACTGGCTAGTCAGGGCATATGTAGTTAACGCTGAAGTCAGATTGTTTTGTCGTACCGCTGGGCGCGGTAGCGCGCAAGCGGGTAGTAGTAGCAGTGACGCCGTGCTCGGAGTAAGACGTACAGTCGAGTGCTGCTAGTCCTAGCTGTGTTACATCTAACGGCTAGTGTGTGGATCTAAGTACGACGGGAAAGTAATGGTCGGCATATCTGGAAGCATGGCCGGGCAAGTTATTATGGATTAATTGGCATAGTGCTGAAGAAACGAGGACTTAAATGTGAAGCGCACTGTGGGCCCAAGTCGCAACAGTAAAAGCCCGATACCACATTGTGTCGCTGCCGTGGACTTCCGTCGATCCACCGACAACGAGGGAAGTAATATCTACGTAATTTTCGTAGGATAAAATTGTGGAAGGCTTACCAGCGACTGTGCTTTTCTCTGAAGTTGAACAATTAATAACAAGCACTTTATAATCGAAGTGTTGCAGTTACATTCCACCCGACAATAACACCAAGTAGTTTCCTTCCGATCCTTATCTTATTGAACCGAGTGTGTCACGCCATTATCAAGAGAAAATATGTTAATTATCAAATTATTTGCATAGACGGTGAAGAGTAAATTTCAGACTGGTTATCGTAGTTAATTGTTGCACTTAATAAGCTTACGCCAACCGTAATAACTTAATAATAGACTGTGAAGTAATAAATTTGATTATTAAGATTTATTTCAATGCATAATCAGCTGAAGTTAGTTCAAGGATATTTCATGAAACTATAACGCTTATTCCACCTGACAATCCCCCAATTAATGAATTAACATTCAAAACATAGTTAATCAATTATTGGCAATATATTTCATTATCAGTAGATTAAACTGTGCAAAGTACCTAATTTTAAAGAGAGAATGACAGTCCATTATTCAAAATCGCAATAGATAATTATCTGTGTTGTCAGCATTGCACTTAGCTGACAAATTATGAACAAATTAATTACCAAAATACTTATTGAAAGTTAACCATTAATGTTTAAGTGTAGTTAGATTGTTATGACATTGTTTTATATGACTACTGAGCCTGACACAGCACTTACGTAAAAGTTCCCGCTCCACCTGCTGCGCTACAAACAGGTAAAATTTATTTTTGACACAATTATTCACGTACTTAACAGTACTGCCGCTCATCAGTTGAGCTGGCGACCGATTTTTTAATTGCTTTTACAACTTAATCATTTCTTTCGGCAAAATTTCCACTAGCAAAATTTATTTCCAAAATATTTCCATTATTTCATTTACCAAAAATGGTTCAAATGGCTCTGAGCACTATGCGACTTAACTTCTGCGGTCATCAGTCGCCTAGAACTTAGAACTAATTAAACCTAACTAACCTAAGGACATCACACACATCCATGCCCGAGGCAGGATTCGAACCTGCGACCGTAGCGGTCACGCGGTTCCAGACTGTAGCGCCTAGTACCGCACGGCCACATCGGCCGGCTTTTCATTTACCGATCGTTATTGAATGAAATTACTCATTCAATAACGATCAAGTTATAACGTCTCCTGTTTCCCGCGGAATAATCATTATTTACTTCGGATTCGGATGCCTTATCTCGACGCGGGTCAAAATTCATTATTCACGGCCATTGTCAACTTGTAATTTCGCAAATCCCGGGAAGCAGGGGGGGTTTATAGTAAGTCGGTGGTCATAATATTCTGACTACTGACATTAGTCTATATATTCGTACGACTCTCCCGCATGAATTATTTTTTAAACACGAAATTTAAATCTCCAGCTTTCCTTTTGGTGTCTTCTACTACGACACCAGATTGCTCTACGTGTAAGAACCTGAAGAAGGCCGTTGCAATTCGGCTGAAATGTCGGTTTTAGTTTATTATTGTTGATAGTTTTTAGCAATGACGCGGCATAATACCCAGAAGAATTTTAATCTCTATGCTCTACGAGTGTGTGGCGTGGTGGATGGTGGTACGAAACCGCCGGGTGCCACTTGGATGCCGTGCTCGGCGGCGCGTGAGCCGGCGGCGTGGCGCAGGTAGCGATCAGGGGGTCAGGGGTCGCCACCTGTCGCAGCGATCAATGGCGCGCACTTCTGGCCGTCATGAAATATTTATACAAACAGCGCCTCAATAGCGCTGAATATTTATGGCGGCGTGTAACTGAAACTGCGGGCCGCGCGCGGCCACCCGGAAACACCGCCATAATTTTGAGGCACGGACGAACGGGGGCGCCCGAAACGTGTTGCAACCCTCGCTGGCGACACAAGACCTGCTTTCAATATTTTGTCGAACAAGGATATTGTGAGTGCACGTAGCCGAACTCCTGCATTAACAACGGCGGAAATCGATACTGCCATTTCCCTGCCGCTTCTCATTCAACTTGTTCCCCACGTTTGTGTGCCCAGGTCTTTGGCGTAAGGCGGTAGTCTATTGGTGGCAGTATTCGGGGCAAATTTGTGTGGAATGAGTAATAACTAACTTTAAGTGTCAAGAGCACGCTTCTCCAGCAGTATTTAGCGTCACGTCGACAGCCATGCTAGCGAAATGGCTCAGTGGCTAACAAAAAAGTACTTGTATTGAGGTTGACTGGGATTCAAATCTACTTCCGATCATCAAGTTCCGTATGATTCCTCTAAATCAACTCAGGCAAATACTGGGACAGTTCCTGTCGCATACTTGTGCAGTTGAGCCATTCTTTATTTCTCTCTGTCTCTCCCCATGAGATAGAGTGGCTCAGTATACAGGGTGGTCCAGGGATCGTGACCGGGCCAAATATCTCACGAAATAAGCGTCAAACGAAAAAACTACAAAGAACAAAACTTGTTTAACTGGAAGGGTGAAACCAGATGGCGCTATGGTTGGCCCGCTAGATGGCGCTGCCATAGGTCAAACGGATATCAACTGAATTTTTTAAAAATAGGAACCCCCATTTTTAATTACATATTCGTGTAGTACCTAAAGATATATGAATATTTTAGTTGTACCACTTTTTTCGCTTTGTGATAGATGGCGCTGTAATAGTCACAAACACACCGCTCACACTTTTAGACGAACAGTTGGTAACAGGTAAGTTTTTAAATTAAAATACAGAACGTAGGTACTTTTGAACATTTTATTTCGGTTGTTCCAATGTGATAGATGTACGTTTGTGAACTTATCATTTCTGAGAACGCATGCTGTTACAGCGTGATTACCTGGAAATGCCACCCACATTAATGCATTAAATGCCCAAAATGATGTCCGTCAACCTCATTGCATTTGGCAATACGTGCAACGACATTCCTCTCAACAGCGAGTTAGTTCGCCTTCCGTAATGTTCCCACATGCATTGACAATGCGCTGACGCATGTTGTCAGGCGTTGTCGGTAGATCACGATAGCAAATAACCTTCAACATTCCCCACAGAAAGAAATCCGGGGACGTCAGATCCGGTGAACGTGCGGGCCATGGTATGGTGCTTCGATGACCAATCCACCTGTCATAAAATATGCTATTCAATACCGCTTCAACCGCACCCGAGCTATGTGCCGGACATCCATCATGTTGGAAGTACATCGCCATTCTGTCATGCAGTGAAACTTCTTTTAGTAACATCGGTAGAACATTACGTAGAAAATCAGCATACATTGCACCATTTAGATTGCCATCGATAAAATGGGGGCCAATTATTCTTCCTCCCATAATACCGCACCATACATTAACCCGCCAAGGTCGCTGATGTTCCACTTGTCGCAGCCATCGTGGATTTTCCGTTGCCCAATAGTGCATATTATGCCGGTTTACGTTACCGCTATTGGTAAATGATGCTTCGTCGCTAAATAAAACGCGTAGAAAAATCTGTCATCGTCCCGTAATTCCTCTTGTGCCCAGTGGCAGAACTGTACACGACGTTCAAAGTCGTCGCCATGCAATTCCTGGTGCATAGAAATATGGTACGGGTGCAATCGATGTTGATGTAGCATTCTCAACGCCGACGTTTTTGAGATTCCACATTCTCGAGCAATTTGTCTGCTACTGATGTGCGGATTAGCCGCGACAGCAGCTAAAACACCTACTTGGGCATCATCATTTGTTGCAGGTCGTGGTTGACGTTTCACATGTGGCTGAATACTTCCTGTTTCCTTAAATAACGTAACTATCCGGCGAACGGTCCGGACACTTGGATGATGTCGTCCAAGATACCAAGCAGCATACATAGCACACGCCCGTTGGGCATTTTGATCACAATAGCCATACATCAGCACGATATCGACCTTTTTCGCAATTGGTAACCTGTCCATTTTAACACGGGTAATGTATCACGAAGCAAATAGCGTCCGCACTGGCGAAATGTTACGTGATACCACGTACTTATACGCTTGTGACTATTACAGCGCCATCTATCACAAAGCGAAAAAAGTGGTCCTACTAAAACGTTCATATTTCTTTACGTACTTCACGAATATGTAATAAAACATGGGGGTTCCTATTTTTTTAAAAAAAAGCAACACAGTTGATATCGTTTGATCTATGGCAACGCCATCTAGCGGGCCAACCATAGCGCCGTCTGGTTTCCCCCTTCAAGCTAGACGAGTTTCGTTCTTTGTAGTTTTTTCGTTTGATGCTTATTTCGTGAGATATTTGGCCCGGTCATTATCAATGGACCACCCTGTGTAGTAGCAATCCCGCCAACTGCTAAATATGTATGGGAATCGGTATATAAGTCTTGATTTTCTTGTCCCCCCTCTCTCTGTCCGTCATCACTTCCCCCTCTCCCTGCCCATCTCCTGCTCCTTTCTCTCTCTTTCCATCTCCTCCTCTATGTCCGTACGCCTCCCTCTTCGTCCATCTCCTCTTTCCCCCTCCCGCTCACCTTGCGCGTTGTTTGTTGTTTTAGCAAACGACAATTTGACTAGGGATTGTAGTCGCTTAAAATTGACGAATGAATCGGCTGGGATCGTTGGTATACGGGGTATGAGAGAGACCTCTCCATTTGTTGGATCCGTAACGATAGTAGCTTCAATGACAGTATTTCGCATAATTTTAATCTGCATACGGATAGGATCACAAAATTTGACGTGATACAGATTCCGTAGCAGTATTCTAATCATAAAGCGATAAGCCATACAAACAACTTTCGTATTTTCTGTTAAAACAGACTGCTGTGAAAATACAAGACAATACATAGTTGTGCAAACAATTTTTGTTTAATATTATAAATAAGTAAGAAGAATATATGTAGGAGAAACAGTATGTCTAGCAGTTTAAATGTCCTCCTGTCGTAGTTAGAACTGACTGAGTGGAAGAAAAAGAAATCTCTCATTTTCACAACACAGCATTTTCTTCTTCGCAGTCGGTTTAATAGAAAACTAGTACGTTGTTGTTTAAAAAGATATAGAGCCTATATCCGTCCGAACGTTTACTAGAGTATCGTGGAAAACTTTTAAATCAAGTCGGCTAAGAACTTGTCAATATTTTTGACAACAATACCTTACTGTTAGATATTACGTACATATTTATATATTAGATTCATTAAAGATACATAACATGCTTGTTTGAATATTTCGTAAAAATTAACGACAAGGGACAGCGTTCCGGACAGTCTGGTTCAGGTCGTTAGGTGGTTTCCCACACCGGACTATGTGAATACCAGGCTGGTACCCATGTCTCGCTTCCGTTACACAAATCGCAAACATTTAGAAAACAGTCACACACTTTCATATGTGGTGACACTAGACACAGACTGTTGCGATTCACCAACTGCGTCTTAGGAAGGCGGAGGGGGGCAATGGGGTGGCGACAGAAAAGGCATCTGGCCATGCTCTACCACTAGCACTGCCAAATCCGATAAACAAACCGACTCCGTGAAGATACGGGGTAAGACCATGAAAAAGAAGTAGAAGAAGAAGGAGATGGACTATATATATATACATTGAAGAGCGAAAGAAACTGGTACACCTGCCCAATATCGAGTAGAGCCCCCACGAGTACACAGAAGTGCCGCACTACGACATGGTATGGACTCGACTAATGTCTGAAGTAGTGTTGGAGGGAACTGACACCATGAATCTCGCAGGGCTGTCCGTAAATCAGTAGGAACAGTACGTTGCAAGGAATCCCAGATGTGCTCAATAACGTTCACGTCTGGGGAGTTGATGGCCAGTGGAAGTGTTTCAACGCAGAAGGGTGTTCCTTGAGCCACTCTGTAGCAATTCTGGATGTATGGGGTGTCGCATTGCCTTGCTGGAATTGCCCAAGCCCGTCGGAATGCATAACAGACATGAATGGATGCAGGTGATCAGACAGGATGCTTACGTACGTATCACCTGTCAGAGTCGTATCTAGACGTATCAGGAGTCCAGTTTCACTACAACTGCACACGCTCCACAACATTACAGAGCCTTGGACTGACAAATATAAATACGAGGAAGACAACTGCAAAGAAACCTCGGGTAATAGAAGACATCATTCAGTTGATCGAGAAAAAGAGAAAGTATAATAATGTTCATGAAAAAAGGAATGCAGCAATGTTAAGTCACGTACGAATGAAATAATAAGAACTGCAGGGAAACCAAGGCGAAACATTTGCAGGAAAAATGCGAAGAAATTGAAAAAGAAATTATCACTGGAAGGATTGATTTAGCATAAAGGTAAGTAAAAAATAAACTTCCGTGAAATTAAAAGCAGAAACATCAACGTTAAGAGTGCAGGAGGATTCAGACGTGATACAAGAGGAAATGGGAGTCGATATTGAAGACAACGCTATCAAATTTAACAGAGCTTTGATAGACGTGTGATGAAATAAGGCGAAAGTCATAAGCTACATAACATTGCACATGACTTTGCAGAATTACTGGGGGGAGTGGCAACCAAACGACTATTCAAGCTGATTTGTAAGATCTATGAGTATCGAGACATAGCATCAGACTTTCGGAAAAGTATCATCCACACAATCACGAATATAGTAAGAGCCGGTAAGTGGAGAACTCTCGTAAAATAAGCTTATTAGCTTTTGCATATATATATACCGCATCAGTTCAAAAAGTTTCGAGATCTGCTTATTAAAACAACTGACAACATGTAAGATGGCGGTTTTAATTATTCGGGTGTCGTACAGTCTTCAACTCCCCACTCTCCACCCCCCACCCCTACCACCGGCCCCTTGAGGACAATTCACAGGGTGTTCATACTATCGTGTGAAACTGATAGAAAAGCTCTTCTGTCACGCGTCATTTTCGCACGAATGTCGGTTATGGCGTCAAAGAATTGACCCTTCAGGTGAATTTCTGCCCTTAGTCGTTTTATGATAGGTTCGTATTCATAACATCAAGTCTCGTCACCCGTGATGATTTTTCCCGAAAAGAATGAAACTTTTTCTTCATGCTTAGCGACGGTGTGTTTCAAGGAAACTGTTTCGTTCACGATCGCAACAGCTCTTTCACAGCAGAAATTATTCACGAAACAATACTTATTATCTGTGAATCGATGCTGATGCAAAGATGCTAGTTAATTTTTAAGTTGCCAATCTCCTCAGCTCGAAAGACTGAGATATTTTCTTTATTACCATACCGCAATTACTGATTACTGTTAGATGCTTCAGAGGCAAAGTAATCTGATACAGCCTTGATCCACTCGCTATACTGTTACACTTTTATGTGGCCCTTAGCTTGTGGTGTATCGTAGTGTCCTTGTCAACCTCCGACCTGTGAACCCGCAGCTCTAACTTTCCATGATAAAATGTAAGAGTTTAGCTTGGAATACGATCCTTATTGCTATTTCTAAAATTTGTTACCCATACAGACATTGATAGATGGGGCGTACCGTAAGCATTTAGCGGGAGAAAAGAATCCTAAATTAGCGACAATCAAACCATTCACTGAAGTATAATGAAAGAAACGCTGAATAAAGTCTTGATCCCTTCAGATAGATCATTTGTTGGGATTTATCATCGCAGATCACATGGAAGCTAGCAAGTGTGGATCGAACCGGTCATATAAGCTTCTGGCTGCTGCTGTATTAAATTCTAATGTCGTGCTATCTGGCTGCGTTGGGGTAGCCGTGCGGTCTGAGGCGCCTTGTCACGGTCCGCGCGGCTCCCCCCGTTTGAGGTTCGAGTCCTCCCTCGGGCATGGGTGTGTGTGTTATCCATAGGTTAAGTTAGTTTAAGTCAGATTAAGTAGTGTGTAAGCTTAGGGAACGATGACCTAAGCAGTTTGGTTTCGTAGGATTTTACCACAAATTTACAATTTTTATTCAAGCTATCTGCTATCTTGTCGCCACCGTCTTTAATAACCTAAGACAGAGAAGTCGTTTGCGCCATCTGTCTGTGTGTTGTATTTTAACTACTTGTGTGTCGTATTCTCTGAGGCAGAGATGGAGGAACAACCCTGCATTTGGCTATACGAGGTGGAAAATCTCCTAAAAACCACACATGTCTGGTCGATGTACCAGACTAACGGTCACTAATCCACCGTGCGAACGCAATCCAGGGCTGCGTCACCTCCCTGTCTCGAAAGATACGGCGTTGCGCGTTAAGCTATAGGAAAAAAGGAAGAGTAGGGCTTAACGTCCCGTCGAGAACGAGGTCATTAGAGACGGAGCACAAGCTCGGATTGTGTCAAGGATGGCGAAGGAAATTGGCCGTGCCGTTTTAAAGGAACCATACCGGAGCGAATTAGGGAAATTACGGAAAACCTAAATCAGGATGGTCGGAAGCAGATTTGAACCGCCATCCTCCCGAATGCGAGTCCATTGTGCTAACCAAGCTATATTAGCGGGTTAGACTGTCAACGACTGTAGGTTTTATGTAAAAGAATGCAGAGAAAGGAAGGAACTTATTTATTTTCTTACGTTCTGTAGGGCCCGCAGCATAGTACGAGGGTTATTCGGAAAGTAAGGAACGATCGGTCGCGAAATGGAAACCACAGTGAAAATCCGATGAAGTTTGCACAGGTGTGTTGGGCAGTGACTTTAGTATGCTCGTCGATCGCGTTACTCCGTACTTTTTTAGTTCTGAGCACACAGGGAGCACATAAAGATACCTAGAACAATAGTGTCTCCCGCCAAGTACGAGGGCCTGGTGAGAAATTTCGCCTGGAGCTATGTAGCCAACATTACATAACTGTCGTGCGGTTTCTTCTTCAAGACAATTCTCAGCCGCATTCTGCAGGGGCAATGAAGATGCTCCTGGGACGTTTTCAATTGGAAATGTCTGATTACCCACAATGCAGCCCGTAATTGTCTACCTCTGCGTTTCATCTCTGTTCACATGAACCGCTGGCTATGAAGACAACAGTTTGGCACAGACAACGAGCTGTAGGCCAGCTTAGAGAATTGGCGGATAGCACTGGCGGCTGCCTTTTATAACGAGGATATTGGGAAGTTGGTACAACGATACGAGAAATGTGTAAGTCGGATCGGCGATTTTGGAGATAAGTTGCTGGACTGTGGTTTCCATTTTGCGACCTACCGATCATTACTTTCCGAATAGCCCTCGTATATGTCGGTGTAAGACATTGTGGAAACGAATGCTCCAACCAGCTGCCATAAGGTAATACGTTTTTTCAGTATTTTACACGAATAGCCTTTTTCACCTCATTGCCGTTTTTAAGTGACGTCTAGTTGGAAGTGACGACCATAATGCATCTATAGCAAAGTCCTTCTGTCATGTCTCGGTAAGTATAACACAGCTCTCAAAAAAAAAAAAAAAAAAAAAAAAAAAAAAAAAAAAAAAATCGAACACATTTATCATATTTTAGAGGCCCTGAATCCGAATATGGCTTTACTTTTCCCGAATTGGCTCTAGTTCTGAAGACATTTATGCTTTTGGATTTTTATTAAATGTTCCCATAGATGCTGATTTTCCGTCAGTATCGTTCATCTTTATTTTCATCTAACTTTCTACACTCTTGAATATTTCACAATTAAACATTCTATTAAATTCTTTAAAATTTACTTTGTATTTTTACTTTATCTGTTTCAGGAAAATATGAGTTCTTCACGAAGAGGATGCATAAATAACCCCAATGTGTTCTGTTATATTTGCGGTGAATGTTGCCTACAGAAACAAAGAAGGCATATCTTGCATATTTTGGGATACAGCTTGGGTTGGTTGGCTTGGGCTGTTCTGGGGGAAGAGGCCAAACTGCGAGGTCATCAGTCTCACCGGTTTAGGGAAGAACGGGGTAGGAAGTCGGCCGTGCCCTTTTCAAAGGAACCATCCCGGCATTTTCCTGGAGCGATTTAGGGAAATCACGGAAAACCTAAATCAGGACGGCCGGACGCGGGATTGAACCGTCGTCCTCCCGAATGCGAGTCCAATGTGCTAACCACTGCGCCACCTCGCTCGGTGATACAACGTGGAGACCAAGATAGACCATGGGCTCCCCACACTGTTTGCAAAAATTGTGTGTAGTGTCTTCGACAGTGGAAAAATGGACAAAGAGAACGTTTAAATTTCAGTGTACCAATAGTTTGAGGAGAGCCAGAAAACCATCACAATGCCTGTTACTTTTGTGTTGTACATGTCAAATGTTTCAGTCGATTCAAAGAAACGTAAATGAGAGCATCCAAATTTACAATCAGCCAGGAGACCTCTGGCATACAGTGAAGAAGTTTCCATAACAGTGTTTACTAAACTACCTGAACTTGTAATGCCAGAATCTGAAGAACTACAGGATTTGGAATGCAGCAATGGAAGTGAATATGAAGGGGGAATTTCTACACCTAAATTGTACACTCAAGAGAAACTAAAGGATCTGGTACAAGATGTTTATTTGTCAAAGAGTGGAGCAGAACTTCTGGCATCGAGGCTAAGGGGAAAAAACTGTCTTAGCCCAGAAGCGAAAATTTCAGTATGCCGTTTAACAGAAGCAGGTCTGAAATACTTCAGCCAGGACGAAGAATCTGTATATTGCAGTAACATTCCCGGTTTATTCATTCAGATGGGATTGCAGGAATATCAACCAAAAGACTGGCGGCTTTTTATAGTCAGTTTCACCAGAAGCCTGAAATGTGTCTTGCTTCATAACGGTAACATCTTTGCATCCATTCCCATTAGTCACACATCAAAACTGGAAGAAGAATGTGAAACTATCAAAATTATATTGCAGAAATTATGTTATCATTAACATGAGTAGTCTATTTGTTGTGATCTGAAAATGGTAAACATCTTTCTTGGACAGCAGTGTGGGTGCACAAAGCTACCTCGTTTTATACGCTTATGGGACAGCAGAGCAAAACAAGATCATTGGTGCAAAATAACATGGCCTTTAAGGGAAATTCTTGCTGTAGGTACAGCTAACATAATTCAGGAGCCATTGGTTAAGAGAAAGAAAATAATTCTCCTTCCATTGCATATAAAACTACGACTGATGAAGCAGTTTGTTAGGGCCCTAGATAAAGAAGGCAACTGCTTCAAATACATATGAAGATTTTTTCCTGCACTGAGCACTGAAAAACTGAAGACAGGTATATTTGATTGGGCGCAGACTCGCAAACTCATGAATAATTCCAACGTGAGAAATTTCATGAACGATTCAGAACTGCCGGCTTGGCGTATTTATATCTAAGTGATGAAAAACGTTTTGGGTAATCATAAGGCAGACAATTACAATGAGGTTGTGCAAAACATGTTGACAGACTTTAAAAAATTGGGTGTTAATATGAGCATCAAAGTGCATTTCCGCCACAGTCACTTATCAAGATTTCCACGTAACTTAGGCGATTACAGCGAGGAGCAAGGGGAGATGTTCCACCAGAAAATCAAGACAATGGAAGAAGATATCAAGGCAGATGGGGTACACTTATATTAGCCTTCTAGTGTTCGTGCCTCCAACGCGATTGTCCTGAAGCCATTACAGAAGAAAATCAAACCGGCATCGTTTCATGTAGGAGTAATTGCTGTAGCTTCACTGAAAGAAAGCAAACAGTTTTGTCTGTTTGAAGTAATGCAACATAATTAGTTAATTACAATACTTAATTTGTCATTTTGGTGTTATTTGAGAGAATAATCACGTGAGATGTGATCGGAATACGCCAACTCAGACATGATGTTGCTGTATGTTTATATTGATCAAAAAATGTTAAATTTCCACAAAACGGGAGCCAGTTTAGCATTCAGCAACACGAAGTGGTCCTAAAAGCACTTAAAAATCATTGGCAAAAAACAGTGTTTAGCAGTGTAGTAGTTCTTGTGGTTACGAAAGGTAAAAATACGTTTTTGTCAGATATTTTGACAGTTCGAAACTGAAATGTAAAAACCGAACTCTCAAAATATCTGAAAAAAAAAGTATGACAGAAAGACTTTGCTGTAGATGCAGTATGTGACAAAAAACAGGAACCACATTTATTAGCAGTCAGTTTCCTGTTCGTGACACGTGATCTTGTCACACCCAATCATTTTTAGTTCTGGAAATGTGGTGCATCAATACATAAAATTCGAGTGTATTCAACAAAACGCTATAGACCTATATCGATTAAGAGTCTGAGGTACGAGGAAACTGCTACGAAAAGCAAAGGGATTCATGAGAGAACGAATGAAAGGCCACATTACTAAACGAAAGATCCACGAAACCCATTTGAGCATAAGGAGAACAATGCAAGAAACGGTCAGTGGACCGATCTATCGAAAAATTACTAGAAGTTTTGGTCTCACTTAAAGGCAGTAAACCGATCAATGTCACTATCCAGTCACTCAGTAATGACCGCATGAGCGCCTAAATGGCCGATATTGAAGTAAATGATCGCAACATAAAAAAAAGACGATACACGGAGAGGTTTGCCGTTTAAGGTCTGGAAACATACATTCCAAGAAAAGTTGGGCAACATATTTCTACAAACCTCACATATCTCAGTAAATTACCGCGTAGGTGCGATCTAATAAATTAGAGTTACACAGAGGCTTATTGACAGCCGTGCAAGACAAGTCATCTCGCTATCTACATCTACATCTACAGCCATACTCCGCAAGCCACCTGACGGTGTGTGGCGGAGGGCTTTGGAGGCACACTAAACCTACACAGCATCCGAACTTTACAGTCAACTCTTTGAAACGCGTGTCAGAACTGATAAATATAAAACATAGCGGCTGTTTACACCGTTCTTCCTATTTTAACAGTTTTAACAATGACCGCTTTTTGAGATTACTATTAGATTGGCGCATAGGTTCGTAGCGTTTTTGTTTTGCATGTTGGTATTCCCGTTACTACGGATTTATTTATCGATTGTCATTTTTTTTATTTATAGTTCACAGTCGCTATTTGAGTTTACATGTTGTCAGTTTGTCGCTTGGAGACAGTGAACGGAGCTGTGCACGCTAGAAAATGAAGTGCCACGTGCAGGAATCGATAAATTTCCAACACATAACTTCAACAGAGGGGTGAAGCATTCGAGGCAGCCAGAAGTATTTGCGCCCTGTACGGCGATAATGCCACTGGATAGAGCACGACAAGAAAATGGTTTTCTCATTTTAAGAAGAATCGTTTTGACATGAGTGACTCTGTAGGTTCAGGAAGAACTTCGCGGTTTCTTGAAGATCGTTTAAACGCATTAATCTACTATGATCCACGTCATTATACACGGTAACTGGCAAAAGTGACGAACTGCGATCATTCTACCATCGCGCGACTTTTGTATGCATTGGGGAAGGTTCAAAAATCGCATGTGAGGATGCTGCATGCTCTAAGCCAAAATCATAAAAACCTTCGAGTGTCCATATGTGCATCGCTGCTTGCTCGTGAAAAACACCGACCATTCCTATCCTGTATCGTTATTGGTGACGAGAAATGGTGTCTTTATGTTGACATATGAAAAAGAGCCCAAACAAAGCAGCAGTTTCCAGTACAGTTGCGCGCATCCATATAGGCTAATGTTATGCATCTGGTGGAGCAGCGACTGTGTGGTGTACTTAGAACTGCATCCCGGAGGTGTAACCATCACTGCTGACGTTTACTGTCTCCAGCTGAGACCTGTGGTAGACGCAGTCCCTGAACAACGACCAGGAAGACTGCGTGAAGTGATGCTACTCCACGACAACGGCCGCCCGCTTTCTCCTAGACTGTTAAAAAACACTAAACGGGAGTTGGATTGGGAAGTCATTCCACACCCATCTTACTCACCTGATGTTGCGCTCTCAGATTTTCATCTTCCCGTTCTCTATCGAAAAATGTTCAAGGAACTTCCTTTCTGGATGAAAATGCGTTCCGAACATGGCTCGATAAGTTCTTCATCTCAGAACCACTCGTGGAATCGAAAATTATCGCAGCGTTAGCAGATTGTTGTAAACAGTGAAGGAGAATGTACACAACTGGCCATTAAAATTGCTACACCAAGAAGAAATGCAGATGATAAACAGGTATGCATTGGACAAATAGAACTAGAACTGACATGTGATTACATTTTCACGCAATTTGGGTGCATAGGTCCTGAGAAATCAGTAGCCAGAACAACCACCTCTGGCCGTAATAACGACCTTGATACGCCTGGGCATTTAGTCACACAGAGCTTGGATGGCGTGTACAGGTACAGCTGCCCATGCAGCTTCAACACGATACCATAGTACATCAAGAGTAGTCACTGGCGTATTGTGACGAGCCAGTTGCCCGGTCACCACTCACCAGACGTTTCCAATTGATGAGAGATCTGGAGAATGTGCAGGCCGGGGCAGCAGTCGAACATTTTCTGTATCCAGAAAGGCCCGTACAGGACCTGCAACATTCGGTTGTGCATTATCCTGCTGAAATATAGGGTTTCGCAGGGATCGAATGAAGGGTAGAGCCACGGGTCGTAACACTCTGAAATGTAACTTCCACTGTTCAAAGTGCCGTCAATGCGAACAAGAGGTGAACGAGACGTGTAACCAATGGCACCCCATACCATCACGCCAGGTGATACACCAGTATGGCGATGACGAATACACGCTTCCAATGTGCGTTCACCGCGATGTCGCCAAGAACGGATGCGACCATCATGATTCTGTAAACAGAACCTGGATTCATCCGATAAAATGACGTTTTGCCATTCGTGCACCCAGGTCGTCGTTGAGTACACCATCGCAGGCGCTCCTGTCTGTGATGCAGCGTCAAGGGTAACCGCAGCCATGGTCTCCGTGCTGATAGTCCATGCTGCTGCAAACGTCGTCGAACTGTTCGTGCAGATGGTTGTAGTCTTGCAAACGTCCCCATCTGTTGACTCAGGGATCGAGACGTGGCTGCACGATACGTTACAGCCATGCGGATAAGATGCCCGTCATCTTGACTGCTACTGATACGAGGCCGTTGGGATCCAGCACGGCGTTCCGTATTACCCTCCTGAACCCACCGATTCCATATTCTGCTAACAGTCATTGGATGTCGACCAACGCGAGGAGCAACGTCGCGATACGATAAACCCCATCGCAATAGGCTACAATCCGACCTTAATCAAAGTCGGAAACGTGATGGTATGCATTTCTCCTCCTTACACGAGGCATCACAACAATGTTTCACCAGGCAACGCCGGTCAACTGCTGTTTGTACATGAGAAATCAGTTGGAAACTTTCCTCATGTCAGGATGTTGTAGGTGTCGCCACCGGCGCCAACCTTGTGTGAATGCTTTGAAAAACTAATCAATTGCATATCACAGCATCTTCTTCCTGTCGGTTCAATTTCGCGTCTGTAGCACGTCATCTTCGTGGTGTAGCAATTTTAATGGCCAGTAGTGTATTACTGATGACTAAAGTATCTTTTATGTGTATCTGATGCGTTCATTAAACTTATGGGAAAACGCTTCGAACTTGTGACTGACACAGTACATTCTGTAACGATTTTCCTTCTATCTCTGAAGCCTCAGCAACACTTCGTTGCAAAATAGCTACATCCCCTATCCCCTACTCAGGATCAGTAGCTGTAATGGACACTCACAGAGGCCGCTAGCTTGTTTACAAGATTCTCAGCAGGAAGCATAACTTATACCTCGCAACCGATGTTAATCACTTGAGAGATATTAAATGTGTGAAGGAAGGCACTTTCTTTTAAAAAGATTTCTTGTCTGATCGTTTGGTCCCATACCTCAGCCCCCTATTATGCGATATCTACAACAGCCTCATTTCCAGATGCGGTAACACGCTGATAACTTTAATTACAAACCGCTCAAATAACAGCCGTTCCTTCACATCCGGGCAGAGTGCTAGTACTTCGAACGCAACACATCTGGAAGTTATCTTCCCGCTAAATGCATCCTCCGAAACTTGTAATAATTAAAATTAGATAAGAAAATGACTACCATTTTAGTAACGTTGCATTATACGCCTCGTGCAGCTGTTCACACGCATACAAAAATTTCTCCTCTGACCCACTCAAGTTAAGTAGCTTGCCAGAAACCAGTTTGACTTTTAAAAAACCAAACAAGTGCGATAGGACTCGCGCTGTGAGTGTTTCGTAGAAACTTAATTATATATACAGGTGGTGATAATAATAATAATAACAACAATATCCAACCGGGGAAAGAGGACATAAAGTTTCACGTGGAATCCGAACCACGTGTTGTTTTTGTCGACTCTTCACATCGGCGAGAGGAGAAAGCTAGGTTACAACGAAGACCGAAAAGCGTTTTACCGCTTCACTAGCAGGATCGATATGTACCAGGTGATCAAAAAGTCAGTATAAATTTGAAAACTTAATAAACCACGGAATAATGTAGATAGAGAGGTAAAAATTGACACACATGCTCGTAATGACTTGGGGTTTTATTAGAACAAAAAAAAAAAAAACAAAGTTCACAAAATGTCCGACAGATGGCGCTGGACAGCAAAACGTCAGTGACTGGGCATGACAATCGTGTATAAAAGGAGCTGTAATGAGAGAGAGAATCAGATGCACCAGCAGTTGCAGCATGTTGACGTTACCTGAAAAGGCGCTTTTAGTGAAGCTGTATTATCGGAATGGGGAATGTGCCAGATCAACGTTGCGATCCTATCGCCATAGGAAGGGGATTCAAACGAGTACAGGTCCGTTGACAAATGCAGCTGTGGCGAGAATGATTTCGCAGTTCGAAGCCACGGGTTGTTTAGACGGTAGACCCCGTAGTGGCCGACCGAGCAGAAGGCGTAATTCTGCTGAGACAGTTCAGGAAGAAATGGAGACTGTAGCGGGTTCGTCTATGCACGGAGAAGTCAGCGCTCGTGCAGTCGCACGTCGCACCGGCATTCCATACACTACTGTTTGGTTGGCACTTAGGCGTACCCTCCGATGCTATCCGTACAAAATCCATCGGCATCATGAACTGTTACCTGGCGATTTAGTGAAGCGGAGGGCATTTGCGGTGTGGGCGTTTCAAAAGATGGCGGAAGATGACGATTGGTTGAGTAACTTGTTGTGGACCGACGAAGCTCATTACACGCTCCGAGGGTCTGTCAACACCCACAACTGCAGAATTTGGGCTACCGAAAATCCTAGAACTATCGTGGAAACTCGATTGCTCAACGAGAAAGTAACGGTATGGATTGGATTTACCACATCTACCCTTATCGGGTCATTTTTCTTCGGGGAAATGCGTGATTCTGGTTTTGTAGCTGCTACCGTGACGGGTGAGAGGTACGCCGATATGTTACACAATCGCATCATCCCCAGCCTGGCAGATAAACACCTACTGGAACGTACGATGTCTATGCAGGATGGCGCTCCACCCCATATTGCTAGACGCGTGAAAGATCTCTTGCGCGCGTCGTTTGGTGATGATCGTGTGCTCAGCCGCCACTTTCGTCATGCTTGGCCTCCCAGGTCCCCAGACCTCAGTCCGTGCGATTATTGGCTTTGGGGTCACCTAAAGTCGCAAGTGTATCGTGATCGACCGACATCTATTGGGATGCTGAAAGACAACATCCGACGCCAATGCCTCACCGTAACTCCGGACATGCTTTACAGTGCTGTTCACAACATTATTCCTCGACTACAGATATTGTTGAGGAATGATGGTGGACATTTTGAGCATTTCCTATAAAGGACATCATCTTTGCTTTGTCTTACTTTGTTATGCTAATTATTGCTATTCTGATCAGATGCAGCGCCATCTGTCGGACATTTTTTGAACATTTGTATTTTTTTTCGTTCTAATAAAACCTCATGTCATTCCAAGCATGTGTGTCAATTTGTACCTCTCTATCTACATTATTCCGTGATTTATTCAGTTTTCAAATTTATACTGACTTTTTGATCACGCGTTATGTAGGTAGTCCATCTGTAGGTTTGCGAGTATCGAATTATGTGACGTAAATGGCCGTTCTTTTCATTGCGTCGAGTTAGAAGCTTAAATTTTTCACACTACCAATTTCTACCTGATATTAGTCCACCCGTTTCTGGGAAAAAGGAGTCTTCATAGTCGGACAGACAGACAAACTGAAAGTAAAACAATTCTGCAAGAGTTCTGTTTCTGCCGACTGAGGCAAGAAACCTAAAAACACACAGATCAAGAGGCAGCAGGTTTTAAAAAGTCTGTGGTAGTAACACAATGACTGTAGATTGACTTTTCTTACATACACATATATATAATTATTTTACGCAAATTTGAAGACTACAGGAGTTAATCACAATCGAGTATTTCAGTGCCGGCCGAAGTGGCCATGCGGTTAAAGGCGCTGCAGTCTGGAACTGCAAGACCGCTACGGTCGCAGGTTCGAATCCTGCCTCGGGCATGGATGTTTGTGATGTCCTTAGGTTAGTTAGGTTTAACTAGTTCTAAGTTCTAGGGGACTAATGACCTCAGCAGTTGAGTCCCATAGTGCTCAGAGCCATTTGAACCATTTTTTTGAGTATTTCAGTACTATGGCATTCCATAAAGAGAAACAGCGCTATGCTAATTTAGCATTAATTAATTAATTATTAGTTTGTTACGTTTAATTTCGCATTTAACGCGAGATCGTTAGCGTTAGATTAATATGACATTAGCTACTGAATAGAAATTGTTTGGCAAATAAATTTTTTGTGAAGTGCTTGTATTCTTGAGACAAGTATATCTCTGTGTCAGATAACTTGGTTTAGAGACTTTATCACAGTAGTCGACATGCCTATCATCACTGACATAACATCCCCATAAGGAGGTAACAGTGAACACGTCGATGAGAGAAGTTAGTTAGCCATAAGCTAGGAGGACAATTATACATTTTTGCATGCAGTTGACCAAACACAATACACAAACTCTGACACTTCTCTAACTTCCATGGTCGACATATTTCTAGGAAATGTTACTCAGAGAACTTGTATCGAAGACTGTTGTTGGCTTAGGAGGAGAAAGTGAATCGATGAGTGCGTGACTGGTAGCTGTATCGGCAGCAACACCGCCACAGTAATGACGGCGTATACAACTCGTAGCGGAACACATTGCTTCAATATTAACAATGCTTTAAAAGGCTAAGGCAATGATGGTCGCGAAAAAAAGGAGTAAGATGAACCTATGAACAGCCGCAGGACAAAGACGTTACAATGTCGTATGCGACGAGCAGGTAAGTAAAATAAGAAAAACAAAGACAAAAAGGAAAACGCTATGGTCCAGTCGAAGAGCAGTTGGGAAAATGTTTGGTGACTCTGCGAAATAAAGAACAATGTTTAGAGGCTTTCGATATGTGGATCAGATATTGGCAGAAGCCGTAAATTCTAAAGAAAAGATAAGAAATGAAATCATTTCTAGAAGGGTGAATCAGAAAAGACAAATAGCAAGGGTTATCAAGATTGGGAAAAGAAACTGGTACCGGCAACACAAGAGGAGAGAATACATAATAAGAATGCACTGGAACCGGCAGTTAGTGGACAAAGAATCAAAAGAAGAACACACGCTAACGGATATTAAGATATCCTTGTCATACTCCGAAACAAAATCAGAATAAGCTGAGCTTACAGCACAAGACCAGCCCTAAGAGTAGGGTGATAAACGAAGCTGAGTTAGTAATGAGGAACTGTTACAAACAACTGGAGAGGTAACGTAATAAAAGTGACATCAGAATAAACCGACATAGCTAACACCATTATTCTGCAGTCTGATGAAATTTTTATCAATATTGACCTTCAGACCTCTGTACACTACACTAGAAACAATATTGTTGCTGACGATGTGTTCTAATTTCCCACCTTGTAATGAAGGCCGGCGACGTGCCGCCTGACTCCTAAATGAGAACAGAATCTGCAGACGAATTTTGTAGTTATTTCGATGAGAATGTTGAGGGTGTCCTTGCAAGATTCCGTACTGCATTAGTCAGCACCAAATGCAAAAACCTATATTGTAAATCGTTTCAATAACTATAAACTTCATAGTCTAGTCATACCTGTTATGATAAACGCATTCAGTAGTAGCGTGCTCTATTAAGGAATACTTTAGCGTCCATAACGGATTTTATTGAACACAAACGTATGGAGCGTCATGAGAAAGACCGCAGATAATTACAGTGTGAGGCAGTTAAGAAAACCTCCCATATGTCCATAACTACTAAATGTATAGAGCTATGGCTTTCGGCAAGTTACAGTATATCGCACAACACGAGGATTTTTCTGAAGCTCAACCTATTTTTAACATTTATAGCTGCGGAATTATGACACCGTCTTTTTTATGGAACTGTACACCTTTTTCTGTGGTATTTGAAGGAGCGTTCGATGAAGACTTCATCTACATAACATGTGTGGAACTTGATAAGTACTTATAAGATGACAGCGCTGTAAACCGCTGTCCCATTGTCAGCATAAGAGGTCTACAAACATGTGCTCTGTGTGCCAAAGTACCAAATGTAAGCAGACTCCCATCTTAACTCAGGCGCGTTTCGTGTGTTTCTTACTACACAGTCATATAAAATGCCCAAAATATTGACCTCGAGCACTAAAAAGTACAGCAAAGTCGTATGGCACGAATGGCAGGTTCAGCCGTCTAATTGGAAATGATTTTCCCTATCCACTCTCTCTCTCTCTCTCTCTCTCTCTCTCTCTCTCTCTCTCTCTGTGTGTGTGTGTGTGTGTGTGTGTATGTGTGCGTGTGTGTGTGTGAGTGTATGGAGTGGAGTGCCATGTTCGTGTTGGAGATGAGAGAAGTGAGAGCGTGAAACCCAGTGCCGGGAGATAACATGTCCATCCGACGGACAGATCACCATCATTAGCGTCTCATGCCCTCATTTCATGAAACATTGCAGAGAGAAGCTATTGAATCCAGGAGATTGGAGCGAAGACTGGCTATTAAGGACTATGCCACCGCCCATCCCGCGTCCTCTGCTGTAAAGGCAAAGAGAAAATTGTCAACAGCACGCTGCTCACCCGGACGGTCACCCATTCAATTACTGTCCACGCCCGATGGTGCTTAATTTTGGTAATCTGACAGAGCTCGAGGTATCCACCCTCGGCATGACCGTTGACGCCTTGAGCATTGACAAATGCTAAATAGCGTTTCCGAACAGACAATACTGCTATCTGAAATTTATCTGAACTTACTGCAGAGCAGGACCTTCTTAAACGGTATTTCAAGTGTTCTGGAATCCTCAGTGTTTCCTTGTAATTATTTTGATTTGATTTTCCACAGACATAGAAGTCTAGATGTGAAAGGTGGTGAGCATACAGCCCATTTTGTTTTTTCCGACAGACCCAAAGATCGTCAAATCTTCTGTCAAGAAGGTCTATGCAGCATGGGAGGGACTTGTTGGTACCGTATAGGTCGTCTTATGTGCAAAGAGATGGCTTTTTATAACTGCAGCAACATATCTGTTACGAACTGTAGACACTTGTGGAAATTTAGAGTTCTATCAATGAAACAGGTGCGAATGATCCAATTTTGAAAATCCCGCCGCCAGAGGTCGAGGTCGTTGTTCATCCACTTCTTCCCGGTGATGTGGATTTTC
The DNA here is from genome assembly GCF_023898315.1 of Schistocerca nitens. Lineage (NCBI taxonomy): Eukaryota > Metazoa > Arthropoda > Insecta > Orthoptera > Acrididae > Schistocerca > Schistocerca nitens. The sequence continues at coordinate 391,733,396 of NC_064617.1, forward strand.
AGATGATCAGTCTGAACATCGTGTATGCCGCCAAGACTGATGTGCCCAAGGTTTGAAAAACGTGCATCACACGTTAACAAAATCTTGCACAGAAATCCCGCGTAACCCAGAATGTTTCATCGACACTATTCGGAGAACTACAACCGATCCTGAAGGTCATTGCCATGTTCGCAGAACACTCCTTTAGCTGATACCACACAAATTAAAACTGCATTGTAGTAACATGTGGATTGTGTGTTACCGATGCTAAAATGTTAACTGCGTTTCTCTCGTCAGTTACTGTTATTTTTCGTGGGAGTTTGTCTCCGTACATGCTTAAATAGAGTTCATAATTATTTGCAAGGAACGACCGCTTTTCGGCATACAAATGCATCCTCGCTCTACTAAAAGAGAACCAAATCTGCTTCCTCGATAGTCTTAAATCCACTTTTTCGACTGTCACATTCATTTTGAACGTCAGAACAGACTCGAGAGCAAGTTGTCCGATGGCTACAACCGGAGAGCACCAAGCGCACAGATAAAGACGCGAGCCGCGCCTGAGTTACCTGTTTGCTCACGTTTGGTACAGCAGGCATGCGTTTCTGGACCTCTTCTCCAGATGTCTGGACAGTGGTTGCAATGCCGATATCTTGTCTCTATCTGATCAAGTTACACACATGTTAATTAGATTAAGTTCACTCCCATTTCGGAAGGGGGAAGAGAACAAAGTCGATTTCATAATTCGACACCTATAAATGACTTGCTTTGCATACTTAAACTCTTCCAGATTGTCTGAATCTTCTCCTTGGGCTGCTGAAATGTCACCTGGATTTCTCTCACCAGTTGCTGTTATTATTTTTATTTTGTTTAATACTTCTTAAAGGTGACACTTAGAGATCGTTTCTCTTGAATTGTTACCTGAGAATTGGATTGTAAGTGGCTCTGATATTTCAGATCACAGTTTCTGAAGGTATTGCAACTCAAAAGTCTTCAAAAACTGTGTTTACTGATCACAGAATATCATAACGGGCACCTACTGGGTATACTGTACTTAACTGAGAGAAAAATCAAGACAATTCGAATAGAAAAATATAAATATTAGACCGCGTACTACATACAGGATACCAAGTTATTTGAGAAAGATATTCTGATGAGATGAACTAACTATTCACATCAGGTAGCACGAGATCATTGGTGGGCTCGTATTCGCAATTTTTCGGATTTTTTTTCTTAATATACGTCCTACACAGTTTCTTTTCCTTATTTTTGTTACAATCAATAATTGTTTCCGCTCTCCTGCTCTTCTCAGAACCTCTTCATTTTTCAATGTATCTATCCAAATTCTTTTTTCCTATGTTCCGTCACGTCCACATCTCAAAAAGCCACCAGGTTTGCTGAATTCTTCTTCCTCATTGTCCACGTTGCAGAAACAATCAGGAGAGCAGAAATTTGTTACTGTGCGGCAAGTATCGCAGCAGCTGTACCCATGATAAAAGCCGCGACCAAGGTTTGAAGAAAACAAGAATATGTCCTCATAATGAAAACATTTCCTTAAAAATAAATTGCATTCCTGTAGAGAAAACTGACAGGTCTGTGACATCTGATCTGAAGCAGTATGGAAGTGCTACAAATTGCATCGAAACTTTGCCTTTATACGCGAAACTCTGCCTTTATATGCAACTGAAATGTCACTAGCAACTGAAGACCTATAATGTAAGCCAATTTGTAAAAATCAACTTGTTAAAAAGGCTAGCTCTACAGAATACGATTATACATATTCAAGAAGTTCCTAACGATCACGAGATCTCTTAATGACTGTTCCAAAAATATCAATTGAAGTGATCATCTTAGAAGAGAGAGAAGACAGCCGCGCGGAGTGGCCACGCGGTTAGAGGCGCCATGCCACGGACTGCGCGGCCCCTCCCGCCGGAGGTTCGAGTCCTCCATCGGGCATGGGTGTGTGTGTGTTGTTCTTAGCATAAGTCACTTTAAGTAGTGTGTAAGTCTAGGGACCGATGACCTCAGCAGTTTGGTCCCCTAGAAATTCACACACATCTGAACAGAGAAGACAGTTACTGTATCGGAAGGAAAAGCGCGAAGTGACTATGAGGGAGAGAGGGGGAAAAGCAAATGCTAAGGAAGAAAGAATCAGAAGATTATTCCAGAACGTCTGAGTGAAAAAAGTTGGAAGAATAATAAGACATACTTCAAAACGATTAAAAAGATGATAAAGAATCTGATAGTAGGGAGACTAAAGAGGATGGTTTTTATTCAACCACTAAGGAAGGTCGGAATTGCAAAAATGAGCCTACAACTCGTGTGCAGAAGCCGACAGCGAAAACGATGAATCAGTACTGATCTATGAATTCTGTAAGTAAATTACTGTTTACTTCTTCCTTGTAATGTGTATTATCAGATTTTTTTTTCGTATTTTACCTACCGCATCGTGCCAAAAGGACGGAAAAATTTGCTTTAATCTCAACGTTGTCAATTAACAATCTCATTTCTCTAAAATCCTTGACAGCGACGTCCTGAAAGCTCTGTTGACCAAGATCCGCTCGAAACACAGAGAACATGCATTCTTCCCACTTCTTTCTTGTTGCGGTCTTCATCAGAGGACTGATTTGATGCAATTCTCCACGTTGCATCTTGAATACAGTCACCTGAACCTGCTTACTGCAGTCGATCCTTTGTCTCATTCCACAATATTTATAACTGAAACTTCCGTCAATTACCAAATGGAATATTCCTGGATGCCTCAGGTCATACCCTATCATCCTCTCTTCTTTTAGTAAAGTTATACCACAAAGTTGTTTTCACCCCTATTCGATTCAGTGCGTCTTTATTAGTTATCCGATCTACTCATCTACTCTTCGGAATGAGTTTTCAAAAGTTTACATTCTCTTCTTCTACGTACTCTTTATCTTCCACGATTCACTTCAATCTGACGTTTCCAACCTAACAATCATATAACCCGGGGGATACAGCCTTCACGAAAGCACATTCATTTCTGGGCAGCAGGGTTTGCGAGCTTCATTGGAGTCGAGGAGTATGCTGGCAGTAACATAGCAGGGTCACCCAAGTCGAACAGGCGTTGGCAGAGGAGCCAGACAATTTATGTCCCACAACATACGTACTTCCGCAGCCCTCATAAGGCGCCCACGCGAAATTAGAAATTATTCGCAAGCCACATAGGAGAAAAAGCTTGACGGAAACTCACATGACGAACTGGGAAAAAAGAGGAGGACATTAGTATATACTGTATATTAAAAGTGGAGGAGGGATCTTGTGACAGAAAAATTATCCGGAGATGTCGGTATATGTATTTTGCTACGTTCTGAAGCCAACCTGATATTCAAACATAAATGAAATTGCAAGAGCCGTTATGATTAAAGACAGTCAAGTGATGAGGAAGAGGTATGTACTACCTACAAACGGGAATGATTCTTTCATGTTCCCTCTGGTCATTTCATGTTTCTCTTGCGGTTACACGTGACAAAACGGTTTATGTTACATTGACCTACTAATACAACAGAGTCAAATGATTATTAATATACTTATGGGAGCGTTAATACCACACACAAAATTCTCGTGGGCGTGGTCCACAGGGAAAGCAAATGAAGCGAGAGATTGGAAGTCCATCCTCTCTAATAACCGGGGATCATGGCTCAAATAATCCATATAACCAGAAACATCTGCATGGATTGTCGTATTATGGATACGTGGAGGTTAATCATGCACCCAAGAGGAACCAAAGCCACCCATTTGGTGTTGGTATGAGCAGTTCTTGAATACTGAAGATCGGGAAGTGAGAAGTTAATCAGAAGTCCATTCACAGACCAAGAATCAGGGAGTTAACGAGAATAGCGAAATTAGTGTGGCTACGAACTCGCGTCTGAGAATGAAAGAGGCCTAATCGAAACTAAGACACAACTCGCAAAGAAGCGCTTATCGTCAAGGAGTCGGAGCCCTCTCAGAAGTCAGTACTGGCACCCTCAGGCACTGGTTCAAAAAAAAAAAAAAAAAAAAAAAAAAAATGGTTCAAATGGCTCTGAGCACTGTGGGACTAAACTTCTGAGGTCATCAGTCCCCTAGAACTTAGAACTACTTAAACCTCACTAACCTAAGGACACCACACACATCCATGCCCGAGGCAGCATTCGAACCTGCGACCGTAGCGGTCGCGCGGTTCCAGACTGTAGCGCCAAGAACCGCTCGACCACTCCGGCCGGCGCACTGATTTCCTCTAAGTCCTTCAGCAGTGGTAGCAGTGCTGCTAACATCAGAATTTTGTGCCTGCTGCCCTAGGCACTCGATCCTTGTGTCCGCCTACTTCAGTATTTAAAACGGAAATGTATTTCGTATTTCCTATCAGAGCTCGAATTAGGCTCCCCGTAAGAAAACTCGTAAGTTTCCTTGCCAGTCACGCCAAACAAATTGATCTGCCAGTCAGGAGAGATACTATTTTCACTCCAGATCCGGTATACATTAAATTATGAAGACTAGCCAATGAGGCAGATAGAGGATGACATCTCGTTCTCCCCTCCTAGAGAAGTCGAGTGGAAATTTCCACGACGTTTACTAGAGAGAGAAGAAGACAAGGGGCAAAAGAGAGTGCGTGTTTGCGCAACCTACTACATTATTCTCTTTTTAGAAAATTTCCTATTGTTAAACTGGCCTCTATACTACAAAGAGAGCTTCTCATTCCGTTATTTAACCCCAAATGTGACCAAGTGTCTACCAAGAAGAGTTATTCCTTCGGCTCCGTCCCTCTAGGTGTCTCCAGGCCGGACCGTGGGTGAAGCGCCCATTATTTATTACACAATGAAGGTGGGCGTCACTGTGGCTTGGTCTCTCGTCTCTGCGTCGCCCTCCAGTCAGACGCCTGTAGAAGGGCCATACTTTCCGACTCACCTCACATCGTGTACATCGGACACGTAAATATGCTTATTTTGTCAGAACAACTTCCCGTGCAGCCAGAACGGCTTGCTTGTCTATCGATAGAGCGGCCGAGTGGGTGGGGAGCCCCCTCCCATGAGCAATGCGTTTCTCTGCCGTAAGAGACTCACCGCAGCCATAGCCTACCTCAAGGCTATGTAAATTAAAACTTAAACTGAGTAGTAAAATAAACTTATATTGTTCGTAGACAAGGAAATCGATCTACATTAAATTCAGAGAACTGGATGGGAAAAATCTCATACACTGATCTTCTGCAATTGCTTCTGATAATTGGCGTGGCTTTTCCCTCTCCGTTCCTATTACTATATTGCAGTGCTTGTGTTTTTACGATGTTCTCTGCAGGTACTTCAGACATGCATGCAGTATAATATTCCATGACACGACAAGGCCGCGACAACAACCATGAGTCTCTTAATGTGCGGGAATCATAGAAATTTCCAGAAGCAGTAATGAACATGAATATGAGTATATTTCCAGAAGCAGACAATAATGAACATGCATGGGAACAAATGAAGAACATCACAGGAATTGCAGCCATTGAGACATTAGGTAAAACAGAGCAAAGGAAAGGGCACATCTGTTGGACAAAAGAAATGGAGATGGCAGTCCAAATAAAGAGAAAACTATGTATCATATAATGCGACATCCGCCTCAGGAGAATAAAGAAATGTATAAGAAGCAACTAGCATAGGTGAGGAAGGTAAGCAACAAGATTGTATAACGACGATGCTAGTTGCTGATTATGTGGATGGCCAATCACGAACAGTGAAGACGAACTAATGTGAGCTACATAAAATGTGTCACATATAAACCTATCAATATCAAAATAAAAAACAAAAGCCATGGATTTCTATAGGAAAAACTCGCTAAGGGAAAAAAAATAGAATACAAGATGACAGAGCAAGTACACTATGCGATCAAAAGTATCCGGACACCTAGCTGAAAACGATTTACTAGTTGGTGGCGCCTCCATCGTAATACTGGAATTCAATATGGTGTTGACGCACCCTTAGCCTTGATGACAGCTTCCACTCTCGCAGGCATACGTTCAATCACGTGCTGGAAGATTTCTTGGGGAATGGCGGCCCATTCTTCACGGAGTGCTGCACTGAGGAGAGGTATTGATGTCGGTCGGCGAGGCCTGGCATGAAGTCGGCGTTCCAAAACACCCCAAACCTATAGGACTCAGGTCAGGACTCTGTGCAGGCCAGTCCATTACAGGGATGTTACTATCGTGTAACCACTCCGCCATAGGCCATGCGTTATGAACAGGTGCTCGATAGTGTTGAGAGATGCTCTTCAACAGTGGGATGCAAAAAGGTGCTTAAAACATCAATGTAGGCCTGCGCTGTGATAGCGCCACACAAAACAACAAGGGGTGCAAGCCCCCTCCATGGAAAACACGTCCAAACCATAACAACATCGCCTCCGAATTTTACTGTTGGCACTACGCACGCTGGCGGATGACCTTCACTTGGCATTCGCCATACCCACACCCTGCCATCGGATCGCCACATTGTGTAACGTGATTCATCACTCCACACAATGTTTTTCCACTGTTCAATCGTCCAATGTTTACGCTCCTTACACCAAGCGAGGCGTCGTTTGGCACTTAATGACGTGATTTGTGGCTTATGAGCAGCCGCTCGACCATGAAATCCAAGTTTTCTCACCTCCCGCCTAACTGTCATAGTACTTGCAGTGGATCCTGATGCAGTTTATAATTCCTGTGTGATGGTCTGGATAGATGTCTGCGTATTACACATTACGACCCTCTCCAACTGTCGGCAGTCTCTGTCAGTCAACAGACGAGGTCGGCTCGTACGCTTTTGTGCTGTATGTGTCCCTTCACGTTTCCACTTCACTATCACATCGGAAACAGTGGGCCTAGGGATGTTGAGGAGCGTGGAAATCTCGCGTACAGATTTATGACGTAAGTGACATGCAGTAACCTGACTACGTTCGAAGTCTGTGAGTTCCGCAGAGCACCCCATTTCGCTCTCTCAAGATGTCTAATGACTACTGAGACTTAAACTTTAGGAGCCATGCCAACGAACAGAGGAGACCTGGATGATAAAGTCAAAGCTGAGAAGTTTAATTACCTAAAGGGTACCACCAGAAAATCTCCCCAAAAGAAAGTAGGCACAAAAACTCGTCTTAAACTAAAGTTATGTTGGTGTCAACATTTCTATATGGGAGTTTATCTTGGGTAATGATAAAATAAAAGATAAAATAAGAATACAGGCCAACGAAATGAGGTCCTTCAGGAACATAGCGGGATACGCAAAGTTACATTGTAAAAGAAATGTGGATATTAGGAAGAAATTGAAAATATGTTACATACTCTAAAAGGTGGAAGAAAACAGGTAAAAATTAATAGTCTATTTGTTGCGAATGGAGGAGTTATGATTACCACTATATTTTTGGCAATATGATCCGCTAGGGAAAAAAATGTATCGGAAGACCAGCAAAAGGATGACAGGATCAAATGTAGTTTTAACAGCTCAAGCAAGGCTTAAAACATGCAGAAGGAGAAAAAAAGAAGAAGATTAGAAATTAACGCATGTCTCATTTCGGAAAAGTTTTTCTTAGTATTGACAGTCAACATTTTAGACGTGAATCCACCTTACTGCTGCCGTCCTCAGACATCTTGCTGCCCAAACAGCGAAACTCGTTACGTCTTTTAGTGTTTGATTTTCTAACATACCTTCCTGAGCGTCGCTTGATTTAATTTCACTACACTCCACTACCCTTGTTTCACTTTCACTGATGTTCATCCATTTCAACGCACTGTCTTTCGAAGTCCTTTTCCGTCCCTGTCAGAATTACAGTGTCATCGACAAACCTTAAATATATCGTTTCATCTCCTTGAACTTCAATTTTTTTTTAAATTTGATTTTGATTTTGTTTACTACTTCCTCTGCCGGCTGAACAGCATGGCGGCTACGCTAAGAAACTGTCTCATTAATTTCTTAGCTGCTGTCTTCTTTTCATATCCCTCGACCCTTATAACGGCAGTCTGGTTTCTGCACAAGTGTCTGATAACCTTTTGCTCCCTTTATATTTTCCGTCACACCTTCAGATTTTCAAATAGTGTATTCTACGGAACACAGCGGGAGGTTTTTTCTGAAACTACAAAAGCTATAAATGTAACCACAATTTGGTAACTATTCGAGTAGCTCCAAACAAAACCTTGGGTGACAGAAGAAATACTTCAATTGATTGATGAAAGGAGAAAGTACAAAAACGTTCACGGAAAGACTGGGCTACACCGATATAAATCACTTACAGATGAAATAAGTAGGAAGTACATGGCAGCTGAGACGAAATGACTGCAGGTAAAATATGAAGAAGTGGAAACAGAAGGACTGACTCAGCATACAGAAAAGACTAAAACATCCTTCGGTGAAACTAAGGGGAAGGTTGGTAACATTAAGCGTGCAATGGGAACTTCGCTGTTAAACGCAAAGGAAAGAGCGGGTAGGTGGAAAGAGTACACTGAAGGCCTCTAAAAGGTGGAGAACTTGTCGGATGACTTGATAGATGCAGAAACGGGAATCGATAAGGAAGAGTCAGAATTTAAAAAGAGCTCTGGAAGACTTGAGATTAAATATCGCAGAAGGTATAGATAACATTCCACTGGAATTTCTAAAATCATTGGCGAATTGGCAATCAAACTATTAATTCAAGTTTGTGTGCAGAATCTATGAGACTGGTAACGTACCATCAAGAACTTCAGAGTAATATAATCCACACAATTCCGATAATAGCAAGGGCAGATAGTGAGAAAATCATCGCACAATAAGTGTAACATGTCATGCAAGTTGCTGACAATAATAATATAGAGATGAATGGAAAAGAAAATTGAGGATCTGTTAGATGACGAACAGTTTGACTTTAGGAAAGGTAAAGGCAGCAGAGAGGCGGTTCTGACCTGGCGCTTGATAATGGAAGAAAGACTGAAGAAAAATCAAGATACGCTCATAGGATTTGTCGATCTAGAAAAAGCTATCAACAATATGAAATGGTGCAAGGGTTTCGAAATCCTGAGAAAAGTAGAAGTAAACGATAGGGAAAGATAGGTGTTATACAATATGAGAGTGAAGAAGAATTACAAGATCTGAACGAAATAAACCATCTAATGAGTACGGAATATGGACTGAGGATGAACCGGAAACAGATAAAAGTAATGATAATTAGCAGAAGTGAGAACAGCGAGAAACTTAACATCAAAATTGGTGATCACGAAGTAGCCGAATGTAAAGAATTCTGCTACTTTGCAAACAAAATTACTAATGACGGACGAAGCGAGGAGGACATAAAAATCAGAAGTTTGCTGGTGTCAAACACAGGCCCTAATTCGAAGAAGAAATTTATAAGAATGTAGGTTTGGATCACACAATCATATGATATGAATGATGAACAGTGGAAAAACCGGAATAGAAGAGAACCGAAACGTTCGAGATGTAGCACTGCAAAAGTATGTTGAAAATCGGGTGGAATGATAAGATAAAGAATGAGGAGGTTGCCTGCAGAACAAATGGAGGCAATGAATTGAAAGGGCACGATGAAAGGAATTGTTAAGGGGTCAGCTAAGAGCTAGCGGGAACTTTGGAGGTTAACTATTGTTGGAGAAGACAAACATTGGAATAATACTTTTAGCACATACTGAGGACATAGGATTCAAGCAATGCCATGAAATGAAGAGATTGCCGCAGGAGAGGAATTCGTGACGGGCCGCATCAAACCATTCAGAAGACTGATGACTCAAGATGAAATAGTTCTTATTATCAATAATTAGCTTCAATTGAATACGGAGTACCTAAAGGTCCTGTGGCGCCTCTTCCTTATATCTGCATCTACAGAGATACTCCGCTACCCGCCATACATTGTACGACAGGGGGTTCCTCGTACCACCGCTAGTCATTCCCTTTCCTGCCCCATCCGCAAATGGAGCGAGGGAAAAATGACTATCTATATGCTTCCGTAAGAGTCCTGATTTCTCTTATATTGTCTTCGTGGTACTTGCGCGAAATGTAAATTACCATACCTTTCTGTTCATAATGAATCCTATTCCCGTTAGATCATTTTCTGCTGCTGTTGATTTTACCTTTTCGTCCTCTGACCAGAAAGCCTTGTCTTCGTTCAATTTCACTTCACTGACCCCCACTATAACTAGATTGAGCGTTAGTATTTCCGTTTTTAGATTCTCTGGCTTCGCTACCACGTTCAAATTTCTGACATCCCACGCCCCGACTCGTAGAACGTTACTCCTTCGTTGGTTATTGAGTCCTTTTTTTATTGTCACCTCCTCCTTGGTAGTCCTTTCCCAGGGATCCAAATGGGGGACTAGCCCGGAATCTTTAGCACAGACTATGTGTCCTCTATATACGCATTGTGTGCCTTTAATTCAGTGGTCTCCATTGATCATTGCTTATTTTTCCTCCTTTTAGGGGCAGTTTGCCATCCGAAGTGCAAGAGCGTGTTCTGAACCTCCGTCCATTTCTCCACCCTCTTTGACAAGGCCGATGGCTGAACGAGGATGACTTCTAAGGCCGAAAGTCTCCGACAGCCATTACTGATTATTTTTATTCAAAATTTAAGCAGTAGCGAGGTTCGCACCCGTGACTCAGGGAATTTTGATTACTAGTCAAAGCCACTACTGTTTTTTTATTTTTTTTAATGGAATAGTAACGGGGGCAAACTGGGTAGGCGTCAATATACGAGTACTGGCCACAAGGTCTGTGTCGTCAAACAGGAAGAAATCTAAGGGTTAAATGGCCACAGGAGAATACTCATTACTGACAGAAAATAAATCCGCCTTTTCCATCTGTGATTTAAAAAAAAGAAGGGATACGTCCTAATTGCGAGAAAAAAAAGAAGAAGCAAACACGAGGGAACACATCTGACAACCTCCCATGCGGGGTCGATACTCCACGAACGTCGCCATCCCATCTTCATGGCATCTCTTCCCGTAATGTCGTGTAGGTGCCGTTATCTGTTTAATCATGCAGGTGTAGATGTATCAAACTTATCTCCTGCCATGAATGATCAAGCTGCGGTGCCGATCGTAGAAGACTGCAAGCAGTTCGAAAAGTATCGGATGTATTTACGATTTTTCACAACAGCACAATGACGATCGTTTAAATTTATTAAATGTATTCGCAATTGCGAATATGGACAACCATCAGTCGTTGAATGAAATGACGACAATGAACATTGATTCTAGATCGGGATTCGAACCGGAATTTGCCGCTTATCGCCATAGGTCGCCTTACCATTTTTCTTTCTTTTTTTTTTTTCCTTGCTCTCACTTTGTTCGCGATTGTTCGGTCCATTTGTTCGGGGCGAACGTCCCTTGACGCTTGTTCGAATTCATCGTCGTTCCATTAACTCAGTTTTGTATAACAGAGGGCGGCTAACCCTTTGATCGAACATGCTGAGCTAGAGTGCCGGCACCATTTGGCTATCCGTGCACGACTGAGGCCAGACCCAAATTTCAATATGTCGTCAAGCATGCGTCTACAACCTGTGCTCGTACATCCATTACGTATATTCTCATACAGATGAGACATTTTAACTAAAAGTCGCTTTCCCGGTGCCAGCAGATAAATACGATATTGCAGTGCCTGTGTTATTCTGAATTACGATGCAATGTCCCTTTGTACATACATGCATGCCCAAAGGAACTTTGCAGCGTAATTCAGAATAACACAGGCACTAAAATGTCGTATCGTTTAAACTGTCCCAAACATTCGTTACACACCACCGCCAGTGAATCACGTGGCCTCTGATCCATATGGTGGCGTTATGTTACGTCCTAGGGTACCATATATCGCATGGGTTCAGGACAGTGCGTGAATCGGCAGAAGCGGGTGACACCCGTAAACAGAGAGCCAAAATCTGACGCTCTCCCACTGGCCCAAAATGTAGCCGTTGTTCATCTGTATACCGAACGTTGCTGTTGACGCATAAAGACAGTTAGTTAAGATGGGTTTTGTATGTATTGTACGTTAACCGGGGACCTAGAAACGATGGAGACGCTCCGTACCCGCCGCAGGCGCAGTGGTCTACAACCCCACGACGACAACCGCAGTCCATTTCACCCCTCCGCCGCCCCACTCCGAACCCAGGGTTATTGAGCGGTTCGGCCCCAGGTGGACCCCCCAGGGAACGTCTCACACTAGACGAGTGTAACCCCTATGTTTGCGTGGTAGAGTAACGGTGGTGTACGCGTACGTGGAGAACTTGTTTGCGCAGAAATCGCCGACATAGTGTAACTGAGGCGGAATAAGGGGAACCAGCCTGCATTCTCCGAGGCAGATGGAAAACCGCCTAAAAACCATCCACAGACTGTCCGGTTCACCGGACCTCGACACAAATCCGCCGGGCGGATTCGTGCCGGGGGCCAGGCGCTCCTTCCCGCCCGGAAAGCCGTGCGTTAGACCGCACGGCCAGCTGGGCAGGCTAAGATGGATACTATCGAATCTCTATCGAGAATCTGTTTTTCGTGCCACTGGTACACGTGCGCTGTAACAGCTGTAAACAGCGGCCACTGACAACAGCGGCGTCCGCACGTGGTCGCAACGAGACAGCCAGCCGCGAGACGCGGGCCCTACCTGGAGATGGTGACGATGGTGGGTTTGCCGGGGAGGCGGCCGAGCAGCGGCCGGAAGACGGCGGCGACCAGGCGCTCGATGTCTGGCCGCGTGGTGACGTGGTGCGGCAGCTCGGTGTCGTCGCAGGTGCAGCCCGCGTCGTGCACCATGGGCCAGTCCACCTGCTCGCCGGGGTACGCCTCGCGCACCGCCGCCACCAGCTCGCGCACCGCAGCCACTCTGCAACAGAGGCGACGCCACCGTCAGCTCCACTGCTGTGCAACACTGTCTACAGACCACTCAAGAAAAGCACCGGATAATAAACGTTGTAAGTTAGCTTGCGTCATGGTCACTACGTGTAAGTTGCGAAAAAAATTACCGTTAAGTGTAAGTTGCGTGAAGCTCACTTTGAATAAGAAAACGCTATCTTGACATTGAAATCAATGTAAAAGATTGGGTCGCCACCAACTCTGGCGCCATCCGGGGTGGTCGAGCGGTTCAGTCTGGAACCGCGCGACCGCTACGGACGCAGGTTCGAATCCTGCCTCGGGCGTGGATGTGTGTGATGTCCTTAGGTTAGTTAGGTTTAAGTAGTTCTAAGTTCTAGGGGACTGATGACCTCAGATGTTGAGTCCCATAGTGCTCAGAGCAATTTGAACCAATTGAACCAACTCTAGCCACAGGACAAATACAGGATTTGACTGAATCGGAAAATTAATTAATTTAGTCATAAGAAAAAAGAATCATGAGAGAACATTCATTGTACTATGACTCGCAAACAATGGGATGTAATTACTAGTTTGGTCCAGGCATTGTAAACTTGAATCAAATATTAAAATAAAGTACACTACGGGCCATTAAAATTGCTACACCAAGAAGAAATGCCGAAGATAAGCGGGTATTCATTGGACAAATATATTATACTAGAACTGACATGTGACTACATTTTCAAGCAATTTGGGAGCATAGATCCCGAGAAATCAGTACCCAGAACAACCAACTCTGGCCGTAATAACGACCTTGATACGCCTAGGCAGTGAGTCAAACAGAGCTTGGATGGCGTGTACAAGTACAGCTACCCATGCAGCTTCAACACGATACTACAGTTCATCAAGAGTAGTCACTGGCGTATTCTGACGAGCCAGTTGCTCGGCCACCATTAACCAGACGTTTTCAATTGGTGAGAGATCTGGAGAATGTGCTGGCCAGGACAGCAGTCGAACATTTTCTGTATCCAGAAAGGCCCGTACACGACCTGCAATATGCGGTCGTGCATTATCCTGCTGAAATGTAGGGTTTCGAAGGGATCTAATGAAGGGTAGTGGCACGGATCGTAACACATCTGAAATGTAACGTCCACTGTTCAAAGTGCCGTCAGTGCCAACAAGAGGTGACCGAGACGTGTAACCAATGGCACCCCATACCATCACGCCGGGTGATACGCCAGTTTGGCGATGACGAATACACGTTTCCAATGTGCGTTCATTGCGATGTCGCCAAACACGGATGCGACCATCATGGTGCTGTAAACAGAACCTGGACTCATCCGAAAAAATGACGTTTTGCCATTCGTGCACCCAGGTTCGTCGTTGAGTACACCATCGCAGGCGCTCCTGTCTGTGATGCAGCGTCAAGGGTAACCGCAGCCATGGTCTCCGAGCTGATAGTCCTTGCTGCCGCAAACGTCGTCTAACAGTTCGTGCAGATGGTTGTTGTCTTGCAAACGTCCCCGTCTGTTGACTCAGGGATCGAGACGTGGCTGCACGATCAGTTACAGGCATCTGGATAAGATGCCTGTCAGCTCGACTGCTAGTCATACGAGGCCGTTGGGATCCAGCACGACGTTCCGTATTACCCTCCTGAACCCACCGATTCGATATTCTGCTAACAGTCATTGGATCTCGACCAACGCGAGCAGCAATGCCGCGATACGATAAACCGCAATCGCGATAGGCTACAATCCGACCTTTATGAAGGTCGGAAACGTGATGGTACGCATTTCTCCTCGTTACACGAGGCATCACAACAACGTTTCATCAGGCAACGGCGGTCAATTGCTGTTTGTGTATGAGAAATCGGTTGGAAACTTTCCTCATGTCAGCACGTCGTAGGTGTCGCCACCGGCGTCAACCTTGTGTGAATGCTCTGAAAAGCTAATCATTTGCATATCACAGCATCTTCTTCCTGTCGGTTAAATTTCGCGTCTGTAGCACGTCATCTTCGAGGTGTAGCAATTTTAATGGCCAGTAGTGTAAATGATGCATGAACGCTGTGCATAAGAGCAGCTTTCAGCAGCACTCCTGAAAACAACATCTATTCTAAAAAATTTGTTTTAAATAAAAAGGTAACATTAATTATTGGACCTTTGCGCATCTAAACGCTATGGATGGACTAACAAGGAAACTACAAGGTAAATAGCGTAGGTAATAGAGACGTAACATCGGTACACAGGATAAAATTTGTGGCAAAATTATTTATTTCTTAAAAATGGTACAAATGGCTCTGAGCACTATGGGACTTAACTGCTGTGGTCATCAGTCCCCTAGAACGTAGGACTACTTAAATCTAACTAACCTAAGGATATCACACACATCCATGCCCGAGGCAGGTTTCGAACCTGCGACCGTAGCAGTCGCGCGGTTCCGGACTGAGCGCCTAGAACCGCTAGACCACCCCGGCCGGCTATTTCTTAAAACATAGATATAATGAGTCTACACAGCTGCTGTTGCCTGGTAAATAAGTACAATTTCTTGTGAAACGGTAAACGATTCTCAAGACACTCCTATGCCCACGTGGTTTGCGGGGACACAATTTCTACATACCGTGGCCAAGTTTTAATCACATTAAACCACACAGCCGCGAACAATTGACATTTTTCAGCAGGCACATTTGAATGATGATGGCAGTGGGCCAACATACTCTAATATTAAACCACTTGGACGGCTTACAATGGACATAAGGCAAATGAGACAAAGAAAATTCACGAAGAGGCAAAATTATTAAGATTCAGAAGAGAGTAAAACGTATACAGACGCAAACATTCACACTGAACCGAGGGCGCACTTCTTACATCTGCAACACCTTTGTGTTACGTTCTTCTTACGGATCAAAGTCTGCATTAGGAATCAAAGTCTGCAGAAGCCTTACATTTCTTGTTGCGACAAGGCTAAACAATCTTTATAACACGAGACGCGATACCAAAAGCTAAAAGCTCCCCTCTCGCTACGCCACGCGGTTAAACCAACTCACCATCCTTCGAAGAGGGCTCGGTGCAGACCCTCGGCGCGCTGGAAGCAGACTGACCATCTCACCCACTCCAACGTCTCACACGCAATTCCGTGGCCAGGGAAACCCAGAAGTGAGGCTTCTGCAACCAACCTAACACCGGTAACTTTCACGCAAGGAGACCAAACCTCTTTGCCTACCTGAAAACTACAGGGGTTGGCCATTCTGTACGACTACCGCTCATTCTCTGCAGCAGACTAAACCACCGCACAGCAACATGAAACATACCACATTCATTCACTCACGCCTGCCAGAGAGTTTTGTATCACTGGAAAGTAAATAAAATGATAATGAAAGGGGACTACAGGACCCTTTCAGCGTTTACAATTAGTACTCTACGGGGCTGTCCAGTCAGTTAGCTTGCATGTACAGAGATACTCTTAATATCGGTTTGCTCCAGAATTCTTGAACATATTCTCAGTTCGAATATAAGCAAGTTCCGTGACACTGAGAAGCTTCTGTCCACAAATCCGTACGGTTTTAGAAAAAATCACTCATGCGAAACTCAAATTGCCCTCTTTTCACATAATTTCCTGTGAACTATGGATGAAGGGTAACAGTCAGATTCCACATTCCTAGATTTCCTAAAGGCATTTGTTACGATGCGCCACTGTCGACTGTTAACAAAGGTATGTGCATACGGAATAAGTTCCCAAATATGTGAGTCTCTCGAAGACTTCTTAAGTAGTAGAACTTCGTATGTTGTCCTCTACAGCGAGTATCCATCGGAGACAGTTTCACCATCAGGGGTGCCCCAGGGAAGTGCGAAAGGACCTTGTTTGCTGACTATACACTCCTGGAAATTGAAATAAGAACACCGTGAATTCATTGTCCCAGGAAGGGGAAACTTTATTGACACTTTCCTGGGGTCAGATACATCACATGATCACACTGACAGAACCACAGGCACATAGACACAGGCAACAGAGCATGCACAATGTCGGCACTAGTACAGTGTATATCCACCTTTCGCAGCAATGCAGGCTGCTATTCTCCCATGGAGACGATCGTAGAGATGCTGGATGTAGTCCTGTGGAACGGCTTGCCATGCCATTTCCACCTGGCGCCTTAGTTGGACCAGCGTTCGTGCTGGACGTGCAGACCGCGTGAGACGACGCTTCATCCAGTCCCAAACATGCTCAATGGGGGACAGATCCGGAGATCTTGCTGGCCAGGGTAGTTGACTTACACCTTCTAGAGCACGTTGGGTGGCACGGGATACATGCGGACGTGCATTGTCCTGTTGGAACAGCAAGTTCCCTTGCCGGTCTAGGAATGGTAGAACGATGGGTTCGATGACGGTTTGGATGTACCGTGCACTATTCAGTGTCCCCTCGACGATCACCAGTGGTGTACGGCCAGTGTAGGAGATCGCTCCCCACACCATGATGCCGGGTGTTGGCCCTGTGTGACTCGGTCGTATGCAGTCCTGATTGTGGCGCTCACCTGCACGGCGCCAAACACGCATACGACCATCATTGGCACCAAGGAAGAAGCGACTCTCATCGCTGAAGACGACACGTCTCCATTCGTCCCTCCATTCAAGCCTGTCGCGACACCACTGGAGGCGGGCTGCACGATGTTGGGGCGTGAGCGGAAGACGGCCTAACGGTGTGCGGGACCGTAGCCCAGCTTCATGGAGACGGTTGCGAATGGTCCTCGCCGATACCCCAGGAGCACCAGTGTCCCTAATTTGCTGGGAAGTGGCGGTGCGGTCCCCTACGGCACTGCGTAGGATCCTACGGTCTTGGCGTGCATCCGTGCGTCGCTGCGGTCCGGTCCCAGGTCGACGGGCACGTGCACCTTCCGCCGACCACTGGCGACAACATCGATGTACTGTGGAGACCTCACGCCCCACGTGTTGAGCAATTCGGCGGTACGTCCACCTGGCCTCCCGCATGCCCACTATACGCCCTCGCTCAAAGTCCGTCAACTGCACATACGGTTCACGTCCACGCTGTCGCGGCATGCTACCAGTGTTAAAGACTGCGATGGAGCTCCGTATGCCACGGCAAACTGGCTGACACTGACGGCGGCGGTGCACAAATGCTGCGCAGCTAGCGCCATTCGACGGCCAACACCGCGGTTCCTGGTGTGTCCGCTGTGCCGTGCGTGTGATCATTGCTTGTACAGCCCTCTCGCAGTGTCCGGAGCAAGTATGGTGGGTCTGACACACCGGTGTCAATGTGTTCTTTTTTCCATTTCCAGGAGTGTAGTAAGAATTTGCAGAACGACTTGCAGAGAATTGATGAATAGTGCAGTTGACCCTGGCCGTAAATGAATGTAACATATTGTGCGTACGTAGGGAAAGAAATCCACTACTTTACAGCTACACTATAGATGACAAACAGCTGGAGAAAGCGTCTGCCGTAAAATATCTAGACGTAAATATCCAGAGCGACCGTAAGTTGTCATACAAAACAGATAGTGGGAAAAGCAGACAAGACTCAGATTCATCGGAAGAATCTTAAGGAAATGTAGTTCATCCACGAAGGAAGTGAGTTATAAGGCGCTTGTTCGCCCGATTCTTGAGTACTGTTCATCTATTTGGGATCCCTGTCAGGTAGGACTGATAGATCCAATGAAGAGTGGATCGTTTCGTCACGGGATCGTTTAGCTGGCGAGAGAGCGTTACGAAGATGCTAAACAAACTCCACTGGAAGACGTTACGAGAGAGACGTTGTGCATCACGGAGAGATTTACTATTGAAATTTCGGGACAGCACTTTTCAGGGGAAGTCAAATAACATATTACTCTCCCCCACACACATCTCGCATACTGACCACGAGGAGAAAATTCGAAACATCAGAGCTAATACAGAGGCTTGCCGACAATCATTCTTCCCATGCACTATTCGTGACTGGAACAGGCTTGGAGGGTTCAGATAGTGACACCGAAAGTACCCTCCGCCACACACCATTAGGTGGCTTACGGAGTATGCTGTAGATGTAGATGACGCCATGATGTACAGGAAGACGTAGTCTTTGAGTGACTGTAGCAGGAGAGAAGATGACTACTTGACACAGACTGGTCCATTAAATACCTAGGTGTAAGGTTGCAAAGCTATATGAAATGGAAAGAGGGTGTAAGATTTTTAGTGGTGAGAGCGAATGGTCGACATCGGTTTATTGGGTGAAAGGTAACAGATTCGTCTGTAAAGGAGATCGCATGGTCGACATCGGTTTATTGGGTGAAGGGTAACAGATTCGTCTGTAAAGGAGATCGCATGGTTGACATCGGTTTATTGGGTGAAGGTGTAACAGATTCGTCTGTAAAAGAGATCGCATGGTCGACTTCGGTTTATTGGGGGAAGGGTAACAGATTCGTCTGTAAAGGAGATCGCATGGTCGACATTGGTTTATTGGGTCAAGGGTAACAGATTCGTCTGTAAAGGAGATCGCATGGTCGACTTCAGTTTATTGGGTGAAGAGTAACAGATTCGTCTGTAAAGGAGTTCGCATGGTCGACTTCAGTTTATTGGACGAAGGGTAACAGATTCGTCTGTAAAGGAGATCGCATGGTCGACATCGGTTTATTGGGTGAAGGGTAACAGATTCGTCTGTAAAGGAGATCGCATAGTCGACATCGGTTTATTGGGTGAAGGGTAAAAGATTCGTCTGTAAAAGAGATCGCATGGTCGACTTCGGTTTATTGGGTGAAGGGTAACAGATTCGTCTGTAAAGGAGATCGCATGGTCGACTTCAGTTTATTGGGTGAAGGGTAACAGATTCGTCTGTAAAAGAGATCGCATGGTCGACATCGGTTTATTGGGTGAAGGATAACAGATTCGTCTGTAAAGGAGATCGCATGGTCGACATCGGTTTATTGGGTGAAGGGTAACAGATTCGTCTGTAAAAGAGATCGCATGGTCGACATCGGTTTATTGGGTGAAGGGAAACAGATTCGTCTGTAAAAGAGATCGCATGGTCGACTTCGGTTTATTGGGTGAAGGGCAACAGATTCGTCTGTGAAGGAGATCGCATGGTCGACATCGGTTTATTGGGTGAAGGGCAACAGATTCGTCTGTAAAGGAGATCGCATGGTCAACTTCGGTTTATTGGGTGAAGGGTAACAGATTCGTCTGTAAAGGAGATCGCATGGTCGACATCGGTTTATTGGGTGAAGGGTAACAGATTCGTCTGTAAAGGAGATCGCATAGTCGACATCGGTTTATTGGGTGAAGGGCAACAGATTCGTCTGTAAAGGAGATCGCATGGTCAACTTCGGTTTATTGGGTGAAGGGTAACAGATTCGTCTGTAAAGGAGATCGCATGCTCGACATCGGTTTATTGGGTGAAGGGTAACAGATTCGTCTGTAAAGGAGATCGCATGGTCGACATCGGTTTATTGGGTGAAGGGTAACAGATTCGTCTGTAAAAGAGATTGCATGGTCGACATCGGTTTATTGGGTGAAGGGTAACAGATTCGTCTGTAAAAGAGATCGCATGGTCGACTTCAGTTTATTGGGTGAAGGGTAACAGATTCGTCTGTGAAGGAGATCGCATGGTCGACATCGGTTTATTGGGTGAAGGGCAACAGATTCGTCTGTAAAGGAGATCGCATGGTCAACTTCGGTTTGTTGGGTGAAGGGTAACAGATTCGTCTGTAAAGGAGATCGCATGGTCGACATCGGTTTATTGGGTGAAGGGTAACAGGTTCGTCTGTAAAAGAGATCGCATGGTCGACATCGGTTTATTGGGTGAAGGGTAACAGATTCGTCTGTAAAAGAGATCGCATGGTCGACATCGGTTTATTGGGTGAAGGGTAACAGATTCGTCTGTGAAGGAGATCGCATGGTCGACATCGGTTTATTGGGTGAAGGGCAACAGATTCGTCTGTAAAGGAGATCGCATGGTCAACTTCGGTTTATTGGGTGAAGGGTAACAGATTCGTCTGTAAAGGAGATCGCATGGTCGACATCGGTTTATTGGGTGAAGGGTAACAGATTCGTCTGTAAAGGAGATCGCATGGTCGACATCGGTTTATTGGGTGAAGGGTAACAGATTCGTCTGTAAAGGAGATCGCATGGTCGACATCGGTTTATTGGGTGAAGGGTAACAGATTCGTCTGTAAAAGAGATCGCATGGTCGACTTCGGTTTATTGGGTGAAGGGTAACAGATTCGTCTGTGAAGGAGATCGCATGGTCGACATCGGTTTATTGGGTGAAGGGCAACAGATTCGTCTGTAAAGGAGATCGCATGGTCAACTTCGGTTTATTGGGTGATGGGTAACAGATTCGTCTGTAAAGGAGATCGCATGGTGGACATCGGTTTATTGGTTGAAGGGTAACAGATTCGTCTGTAAAGGAGATCGCATGGTCAACTTCGGTTTATTGGGTGATGGGTAACAGATTCGTCTGTAAAGGAGATCGCATGGTGGACATCGGTTTATTGGGTGAAGGGTAACAGATTCGTCTGTAAAGGAGATCGCACATAGGACACTAGTGTGACCTGTTCTTGAGCATTGCTCGAGTGTCTGGGATTAAAGGAAGATATCGAAACAATTGAGGCAGGTTGCTAGATTTTTATTGGTAGGTTCGATCAATACACTAGTATTATGGAGATGCTTTGGGAACTGAAATGGGAAACCCTGGAGGAATGCTACTGAGAAAATTTAGAGAACCGGCCATTGAAGCTGACTGCAAAACGATTATAATACCGCCCACATGCATTTCACTTAAGGACCACGAATATAAGAGAAATTAGGGCTCCTACGAAAGCATATAGGCACTCATGTTTCTTTCGCTCTATTTGCGAGTGGAACAGGAAGGGAAATGATTAGTATTGGCGCAACATACCCCCCGCCACGGACCATACAGTGGCTTGTGGAGTATGTATGTGGATGTAGATAGCTGCGGAACAAGAAGAAGTAACTGATTAAAAGAGAATCATAGAGCCATGCAGGCCGTCTCCATAGTTGAGTGGTCAGCGAGTCCGGCAGCTATGTTGAGGACACGGGTTCGATTCCTGGTCTGCCAGGGATTTTTTCCTTGGTTGGATGAGTGAGATGCACTCAGCTTCGTGATGCTTGAGTGAGAGATAGCGGTTCCAGGAACAAGACAGCCGACAACGGCTGGGAGGGCGGTGTGCCACCCCCACGCCTCTCCACACTGCGCCCACATGACCACATTGACAGTTCACGGGCCGATCAGTCGACCCCGATTGCCCTGTGTGAGCCAGATCGCGGAGCTTACGGTCCTTGTGCACGAGTACGGACACGTGCAATATACTCCTACATACGAACTGTAACAACTCCGGAGATCGCTCAGACGGAGGATCTGGCACATAATTTGCCTGAAGAGGGTTACAGTATCCCAGAATTTTTGCAGATTTTAAGAACAGGTAGATGGGTGGTGCGCATTGTTGGAGCGGCGTGGATGCAGATTTAGTGACACAACAACTGACTGGTTTTAACTATCGAATGGCCAGTCGATTGTTTTCCGTTTAGTGTTTTTTTTTTCAGTGAAATAAAACAACCGAATGAAACTAGTCTCTGAGGCCATGTCTGCTATATGAAAGTATTAGACTTTTCTTCATAAAGGACGAAACGGGTTTTCTGATACTTATATCCAGAAAAAATCTGTATTGGCACATGTATACAGAATGTTTAAAAAATGTGTCACATATCCATACAAGACGTAGGATTGGTCAAAAGTAGAATAAAAGTTCCTGTAAGTATTCCTCCACAAAATGATATCTGTTGAAATATGGGCAGGAACTATCGATGACAGACGCATAGGACCACCCACTTTACTAATCAGATTATCAAATGCTGTGTATCACCGATTTCTGAGCGATGAACTACCAGCGCTATTGGAGAACGTTAACCCTGCCGACAGACAACGACTGTGGTTCATACACGACGTTTTCTATAGATCGTGCGACCGTACCTCATCACAACGTTTCATACGCTATCAGTTGGTTGAGGATGTCCAACAACATAGCCTTCAGTTCACCGTACCTGAATCCGTGGGATTTCTAGATACGGGGACATTTAAAGACATTGGTGTATGACCAGCCCATCGACAATATGCGGGCGTTACAACAGTGTGTGATCAATGGGTGCGATGCAGTCCAAATGGAGCCAGGTATGTTTGACAATGCGATTCACTGCGAAGAAGGGCTGAAGGATGTGGCAGGATGCATGATAACCACATGCTGCACTGCCTATAGTGTCTGCCTCTACGTAACAGGCAGACGGATATTAGAGGACAGACTGGACTCTATCTCAACAGGTAATGGTTTCCAGACACAGCATTTTAGACTTTTCTTCATTTTGGACAGTATTACCTCCTGAAGTAATATGTGACACTTTCTTTTAACGGCCTGTATAGTTAATTACTCGCTATCATCCTGAGGGCCGGCCGCTGTGGCCGAGCGGTTCTAGGCACTTCAGTCCGGAACCGCGCGACCGCTACGGTCGCAGGTTCGAATCCTGCCTCGGGCATGGATGTGTGTGATGTCCTTAGGTTAGTTAGGTTTAAGTAGTTCTAAGTTCTAGGGGACTGATGACCATAGCAGTTGAGTCCCATAGTGCTCAGAGCCATTTGAACCATTTGAACCACTTTTCAGTCGTAGTCTTTTAAATAAACAGGAACGCATTCGAGAGGATCATTTTTCCACTGTTTTTCTTGTTTTCCCTGTTGCAACAGAGAATGGCACACATACGAAATGAAATGTTTTAGTCAGAAATACTTTGATAATTTACTTATGTAAAACTGAAACAGTGCCAAACTAATTCTACATCACAGACCGCATTTTAGGAACAAAAAAAATTTTGCGTGTGCTTCAGTGCTACAACTTAGGGTTACCAGAACGCTTGTAATGGTAGCAGAGACACTTTACAGCGTATTGCACCATGCTACGTCACTTTATAAGCTACGTTTCTGCCTCATACCGGACTTTATGTGTGTATTTTATGTACGTAAGTTCAGTAAATTTGAACATCTGTACCTCGGAAATGGATAAAGATACCAGGAAAATTTAAAATTTCAGCAATTGCTCTGTATAGCCATCTTGGAATCCGTGACATGGTTTTGGCACGAAAAAGGGTAAGAAACGCTTTTTCTCGGGGAACCGCCCATGAACTAACAGTGCCTCCGTAAACCTCCTAAAGTCCGCCGTAAACTACTTCAAATGCAAAAAGATCCAATTGATTTACTCCACTACCAGGAAAATTTAAAATTTTTGCCACTGATGCGAATAGCCCTCTTGGAATCCGGGGGTTGGTTTTGGCACGAGAAATGGTAAGAAATGCTTTTTCTCAAGGAACCGCCCATGACCTAACGGTGTCTCCGTAAACCCCCTAAAGTTCACCGTAAACTGCTTCAAATACAAAAAGATCCAATCGACTTACTCCATTTGCCTAAGCTCGAAGACGTGTGGTTCAAATGGCTCTGAGCACTATGGGACTCAACTGCTGAGGTCATTAGTCCCCTAGAACTTAGAACTAGTTAAACCTAACTAACCTAAGGACATCACAAACATCCATGCCCAAGGCAGGATTCGAACCTGCGACCGTAGCGGTCCTGCGGTTCCAGACTGCAGCGTCTTTAACCGCACGGCCACTTCGGCCGGCGAAGACGTGTGTAATCTGCATACTTTGACTGTGTACTGTAGGATAGTGACACGAAGAATATCCTCTTGTTGGGTACACAAATGGTCTCTAGCCCAAGGACTATCCAAAATACTGACCTTAAATTCCTACCACCAACAGAAACCCATGTACGAGCCATGGAACAATCCCATTTTTATGTTCGGTGTTTTGAAACACTTTGGTAAGCATGCTGTTTCGTGTTCCTATACCTACATTATCGCATATGCATCGTTATTGATTATTAAATCAGTACTTCTGGATACCCCTGATGCCACTATATCCACATCGGTGTTCCTCAAGCCACGTTACAGTGTGTGGTGGAGGGTACTTCTACTAAGATATTACTACTAATACTACTACTACTATCATCTCCTCTCGTCCCTTTTCCATTAGCGAATGGAGCATAGAAGGACCGACTATCATTTAAGCTCCATATGTGTCTAATTCCTCAAATTCTACTCTGATTGTTTCGCAAAACATACATGGGTGGAAGTACTATGTTGCCGCACTCTTCTTCGAATAGAAATCTCAACAGTAGCCCTCTCCGTGACACACATTACCCAAAAGCCTCTCTTGTAGCGTCTGCCACAGAGGTTTGTTATGAAGCTCTTCGGTAATGCTCTGGCACTTACTAAACGATACCGTGGTGAAACGTGCCACTCTTCGTTGCATTTTATATTAGTCCAAAAGGACATCACACACATCCATGCCCGAGGCAGAACCATAGCGGTCGCGCGGTTCCAGACTGTAGCGCCTAGAACCACTCGGCCACTCCGGGCGGCAACTGTTCCTCTTTCAAGTGGTTTATCTCCCATGGTCCAATCGGACAATAATGGATTTCTTCGACTATTTATGCCCAATACGTTTCATTTACTAATGTTGAGAATCAACCATGACTGCCTGCAGCAGTCATCGGTCATTCGCAGGTCTTTCTGCATTTCACTACAGTCTTTGTCTGTTGCAGCCATTCTGTAGACAGTAGCATCATTTACGAACAGGCTCATGAGGCTTCCGATATTGTCCACTAGCTTATGTATACGTGTCCTACACATTAACGATCCCATAACACTTCCCTGGAGAACTGTCGACATTACCTTAACAGCTGCCCCTTCAAGAACAACGTGTTGAGTTCTGCTATGTAGTCCTGAAATCAATCAAAAGTCTGATTCTATGCTATATAACCTTTCATTTGGTCCACTAAACGACAGTGAATCGAGCCCCTTGCCGACGTAAAGGAACAATGAATCAACGTGGGCGCCTTTGGTTCAAATGGCTCTGAGCACTATGCGACTTAACTTCGGAGGTCATCAGTCGCCTAGAACTTAGAACTAATTAAACCTAACTAACCTAAGGACATCACACACATCCATGCCACAGGCAGGATTCGAACCCGCGACCGTAGCGGTCGCTCGGCTCCAGACTGTAGCGCCCAGAACCGCACGGCCACTACGGCCGGCGCGCCTTTGGTCTACGGTGCGCAGTTTTTCTTGGCCAAGCAACGCGAGCTGTCATTTGCAAAGATCTCTTTTTACGGAATCCAAGATGGTTTTTGTGGACAGGATTTTGTTTCTTCATGAATTTCATAATGCTGCATGATTCTAGAATGGATTAATGTCAGCGTTATGGGCCTACATTGCCTGCATCTCTTCGAGAAACGTCAGTTACGTGGACTTTTCTTCCAATCGAATTGGTACCCTTAGATACTCCAGCGAACTACGATGAATTTCTGCTAGAAAGAAAGTAAATTCTTTCGCGTATCTCGGTAGAACCTCATCCAATGCAGACGTCTCTCCCCCATTAGTAGTTAAATTCGCATTTTTCGATCACTTACTCCAATATCTGCCGTTTATGAGTTCGCACTATGCTTGGGAAGAAGAATATTTTGTGTATTATTAACTCCAGCGGCAAAAGTGTTCCACAAGACCGAATTAAGCACTTGAGTGTCCGCCCACGGTAGCTGGGTGGTCAGCGCGACTGTCAATCCTAAGGGCCCGGATTCGATTCCCGGCTGGATCGGAGATTTTCTCCGCTCAGGGACTGCGTGTTGTGTTGTTTTAATCATCAACATTTCGTCCCCATCGACGCGCAAGTCGCCGAAGTGGCGTCAAATCGAAAGACTTGCACCCGGCGAACGGTCTACCCGACAGGAGGCCCCAGTCACACGCCATTATTATGGCACTTGAGTCTTTTCTTGCATTCCGATACCACGACGGTCACCAAACTTCTGAATCGATGATTTTGCTGGCAATACGTACGACCAAAACTTTTCTGGATTTTTCGTCGGATTGGTTAGTAATGAATCGCAAGTAGCCTCTCGAGCCGCTCACCGCTGCCGCAGAGGCGTTGCTTGTGACGTCACTATACTAGCCTCCGCAAATGGGAAGGCTACGGGTCGGCGATAGGACGGCGCCCTGCCAGAACGGCGTCTCTCTGACACATCTCAAGGACAATGAACTCCGTGGATAAAAGCCAGATTTATGAGCGACACAAAAGCTAAGAAATGTGCTCCAAGCGTATTTGCCGCCCCGCGCTGTTTCATTGTGCCTCGTAATAAAAACACGCAGCCAGGCAGCTATTCATTGCGACATGAAGACGTTCCTCCGTGTTCCGGGAAAGACACGACGCGTGCGACACTTGCACAAAGAGGGCCCGCGGCCGCCATTGTTCACGCAGCGGCTGGGCCGCCTGCGACACGAGATGAGTAATGTCACACGGAGTCAGTTCCCGTTACGGCGGGGAAATTACGGCAGGACAACGACGAGGACGCTGCGGAGGAGTGCGAAAGACCGGCGGACAATGGCGGCGGAGACAAAGCGGGACAAAGTAGACCGCAGCGGCAATTACGGAAGCAGGTGACCGGCGGGCGGCGCTCCGCCTAGACTTCCGGGATCAGCCGAGGTGACACCGGACCGCGCTGGACTACGTGATACCTCCTGCCGCCACTCGGCTGCCCGGATGTCGCTTTCCCACGCTGCCGGCCCAACTGTCCGCTGGACAGCTGTCCCTGCTGATGGCAACATTACCGCCGAGCGGAACTGCCGCCGTTTTGCTGCACGCTTCTTCCGCGTGTAGCACGACGACGTGTGGCGCATAGGTCGGGCAAGTATCTAATCGACACAGACAAAAATTTAGTCATGCCAACACCTTGTAAGAGGTCCATGACAAAGGAATTTATTGCTAGCGCACTCGAGCAGATGTAATTTCGATGGACTGCTCACGCGCTGCCTGCGATATGTATGCTAGAATAGAGTCGCAGACCAGAGAGCCGTGTCGGCAGCAGTAGTAGTAGTAGCAGCTCGCAGTCGGGCGGTTGGGCCGGTCGTGTAGATGATGGCGGTGCCTGAGCGATGCACCGGGTGATCAAAAAGTTAGTATAAAATTGAAAACTGAATAAATCGCGGAATACTGTAGATAGAGAGGTACAAATTGACACACGTGCTTGGAATGAGATGGGGTTTTATTTGAAACAAAAAAAATACAAAATTTCAAAAAATGTCCGACAGATGGCGCTTCACCTTATCAGAATAGCAATAATTAGCATAACATAGTAAGACAAAGCAAAGGCCGGCCGAAGTGGCCGTGCGGTTAAAGGCGCTGAAGTCTGGAACCGCAAGACCGCTACGGTCGCAGGTTCGAATCCTGCCTAGGGCATGGATGTTTGTGATGTCCTTAGGTTAGTTAGGTTTAACTAGTTCTAGGGGACTAATGACCTCAGCAGTTGAGTCCCATAGTGCCCAGAGCCATTTGAACAAAGCAAAGATAATGTTCTTTACAGGGAATGCTCAATATGTCCACCATCATTCCTCAACAATAGCTGTAGTCGAGGAATAATGTTGTGAACAGCACTGTAAAGCATGTCCGGAGTTATTGTGAGGCATTGGCGTCGGATGTTGTCTTCCAGCATCCCTAGAGATATCGGTCGATCACGATACATTTGCGACTTCAGGTAACCCCAAAACCAATAATCGCACGGTTTGAGGTCTGGGAAACTGGGAGGCCAAGCATGACGAAAGTGGCGGCTGAGCACACGATCATCACCAAACGACGCGCGCAAGAGATCCTTCACGCGTCTAGCAATATGGGGTGGTTCTAATAAAACCCCATGTCATTCCAATCATGTGTGTCAATTTTTACCTCTCTATCTACATTATTCCGTGGTTTATTAAGTTTTCAAATTTATACTGACTTTTTGATCACCCAGTAGTATAAGGTAAAATCAAAAATTACTATTCATAGTCGCGCGCATATGTAATTTGTAACAACTGATTTTGCACTATTGTTATATCAAGTCCCATGTAAATGTCTGTAAAAAAAATCTTTTAATAATAATCTTCAAAATTAACTTTTGAAAATCACTCATCTGAATTTAAAGATCTTACTAATTTCTCCTATCCATGGTCATCGTGACTATCGTAAAGAAAAATCAGTTGTTTCTTTTTATACATGACAAATCTAGCGGCCAGCATTGCACTAGGTTGTGCAAAAAAAAAAAAATTCTTATATGAGCAGATATATACGCGTTATCTGGCGACTTCATTGAGGTAAGAATTTTCAGTTTATTCAGAATGATCTTTTAGGGCCATGACGCAGCACTGCTGACGTCCAAAAATACCAGTTTATATTCAGAGTCAATTCATTATTGAAAGGTTATATGTGAATCACAATTTTATTGAGAGGTTAGTCACACTTCATTATTCTGAGGTTACGGAAGTAAACTGTTGGGAGGTTACAACCTTGCAACACCATCTCTACAGTCCGATTAAAATAACTGGACAGTTGATGTCTGTCACTTATGTACATGCTTGTATACGAAGTTGAGCGATTGTCTATGTACATTGTAGAGTGACTGTCTATAGACAATGAATATAGACAGTCCACATCAGTGGTTCCAAACTTTTCTTACACCATTACCCATGAGTGCAACCAGATATTAGACAGTACGACCCCCCCACCCCCACCCCACATTACCCCTAACCACCACTACCCGCAGGTACACCAACTTTAGCTAGACTTCAGAACGAGAAAGAACTTGCTTTGAACACTTTTACTTTAAAAATAGTGAAAGATGAATGATACTTAGTTTTATGGGTGTTTTACTAAGTCACAAACTAATGAGTCAATGAGACAACTGATAATACTTATGTCTAACAAACATTTTTAAATTTGAGTGTTTTCTTGTACTTGAGTTTTTTCAGCAAGCATGATAAATCACGCCCCAAATCCACTCAGTTCCTTCTTTCAACAACAATATTGTTACTCAGTTCTGGACTCTGCAATTAATTGTTTTTGTTTTCACTGCAATCACAGCGAAAAATCTACTTTATTACGAGTACTAACTAGTATATCTTCTCAGATAAGTAAGCTAACAAGGAACATTGAAGATAGGCACTTGTTACATAACATGCTTCCACCGCACTACTACAAGGGTTACCCAGAAAGTAATGCACCGCAGTTTGTTTCTTCAACAATTATTTATTGAACATAATGACAATTACACACACGAAAGAATGGTGTTTTTCTATACACCCTATTTTCCGCGTAATTTCCATTCCGTTCTATGGCCTCCCTTCAGCGCCAAACAAGGGCATGTGCGCCCCGTCGGTACAAATCCTTTATGGGACTCAACTGCTGTGGTCATAAGTCCCCTAGAACTTAGAACTACTTAAACCTAACTAACCTAAGGACATCACACACATCCATGCCCGAGGCAGGATTCGAACCTGCGGCCGTAGCGGTCGTGCGGTTCCAGACTGTAGCGCCTTTAACCGCTCGGCCACTCCGGCCGGCCCAAGTGGAAGTCCGAGGGATCTAGGTTCAAATGGTTCAAATGGCTCTGAGCACTATGGGACTTAACATCTGAGGTCAGCCGGCCGGTGTGGCCGTGCTGTTCTAGGCGCTTCAGTCTGGAACCGCGTGACCGCTACGGTCGTAGGTTCGAATCCTGCCTGGGGCATGGATGTGTGTGATGTCCTTAGGTTAGTTAGGTTTAAGTAGTTCTAAGTTATAGGGGACTGATGCCCACAGATGTTAAGTCCCATAGTGCTCAGAGCCATCTGAGGTCATCAGTCCTCTAGAACTTAGAACTACTTAAACCTAACTAACCTAAGGACTTCACACACATCCATGCCCGAGGCAGGATTCGAGCCTGTGAACGTAGCAGTCGCGAGGTTCCGGACTGAAGCGCCTAGGACTGCTCGGCCAAAGCGGCCGGCTAGGAAGCTAGGTCAGGGCTGTAGTGTAGATGGTGTAACACTGTCCAACCCTGTTTTGCAATGTGTTCAGCAGTCCTTAGACTTGTGTGGGCCCGAGCGTTATCGTGTTGCAGCAAAATATTTCTACATCTACATCTACATTTATACTCCGCAAGCCACCCAACGGTGTGTGGCGGAGGGCACTTTACGTGCCACTGTCATTACCTCCCTTTTCTGTTCCAGTCGCGTATGGTTCGCGGGAAGAACTACTGTCGGAAAGACTCCGTGCGCGCTCGAATCTCTCTAATTTTACATTCGTGATCTCCTCGGGAGGTATAAGTACGCGGAAGCAATATATTCGATACCTCATCCAAAAATGCACCCTCTCGAAACCTGGCGAGCAAGCTACACCGCGATGCAGAGCGCCTCTCTTGCAGAGTCTGCCACTTGAGTTTGCTAAACATCTCCGTAACGCTATCACGGTTACCAAATAACCCTGTGACGAGACGCGCCGCTCTTCTTTGGATCTTATCTATCTCCTCCGTCAACCCGATCTGGTACGGATCCCACACTGATGAGCAATACTCAAGTATAGGTCGAACGAGTGTTTTGTAAGCCACCTCCTTTGTTGATGGACTACATTTTCTAAGGATTCTCCCAATGAATCTCAACCTGGTACCCGCCTTACTAACAATTAATTTTATATGATCATTCCACTTCAAATCGTTCCGTACGCATACTCCCAGATATTTTACAGAAGTAACTGCTACCAGTGTTTGTTCCGCTATCATATAATCATACAATAAAGGATCCTTCTCTCTATGTATTCGCAATACATTACATTTGTCTATGTTAAGAGTCAGTTGCCACTCCCTGCACCAAGTGCCTTTCTGCTGCAGATCTTCCTGCATTTCGCTACAATTTTCTAATGCTGCAACTTCTCTGTATACTACAGCATCATCCGCGAACAGCCGCATGGAACTTCCGACACTATCTACTAGGTCATTTATATACACTCCTGGAAATTGAAATAAGAACACCGTGAATTCATTTTCCCAGGAAGGGGAAACTTTATTGACACATTCCTGGGGTCAGATACATCACATGATCACACTGACAGAACCACAGGCACATAGACACAGGCAACAGAGCATGCACAATGTCGGCACTAGTACAGTGTATATCCACCTTTCGCAGCAATGCAGGCTGCTATTCTCCCATGGAGACGATCGTAGAGATGCTGGATGTAGTCCTGTGGAACGGCTTGCCATGCCATTTCCACCTGGCGCCTCAGTTGGACCAGCGTTCGTGCTGGACGTGCAGACCGCGTGAGACGACGCTTCATCCAGTCCCAAACATGCTCAATGGGGGACAGATCCGGAGATCTTGCTGGCCAGGGTAGTTGACTTACACCTTCTAGAGCACGTTGGGTGGCGCGGGATACATGCGGACGTGCATTGTCCTGTTGGAACAGCAAGTTCCCTTGCCGGTCTAGGAATGGTAGAACGATGGGTTCAATGACGGTTTGGATGTACCGTGCACTATTCAGTGTCCCCTCGACGATCACCAGTGGTGTACGGCCAGTGTAGGAGATCGCTCCCCACACCATGATGCCGGGTGTTGGCCCTGTGTGCCTCGGTCGTATGCAGTCCTGATTGTGGCGCTCACCTGCACGGCGCCAAACACGCATACGACCATCATTGGCACCAAGGCAGAAGCGACTCTCATCGCTGAAGACGACACGTCTCCATTCGTCCCTCCATTCACGCCTGTCGCGACACCACTGGAGGCGGGCTGCACGATGTTGGGGCGTGAGCGGAAGACGGCCTAACGGTGTGCGGGACCGTAGCCCAGCTTCATGGAGACGGTTGCGAATGGTCCTCGCCGATACCCCAGGAGCAACAGTGTCCCTAATTTGCTGGGAAGT
This sequence comes from Schistocerca nitens, assembly GCF_023898315.1. Lineage (NCBI taxonomy): Eukaryota > Metazoa > Arthropoda > Insecta > Orthoptera > Acrididae > Schistocerca > Schistocerca nitens. Next base: position 391,765,931 of record NC_064617.1, read on the forward strand.
GGCGGTGCGATCCCCTACGGCACTGCGTAGGATCCTACGGTCTTGGCGTGCATCCGTGCGTCGCTGCGGTCCGGTCCCAGGTCGACGGGCACGTGCACCTTCCGCCGACCACTGGCGACAACATCGATGTACTGTGGAGACCTCACGCCCCACGTGTTGAGCAATTCGGCGGTACATCCACCCTGCCTCCCGCATGCCCACTATACGCACTCGCTCAAAGTCCGTCAACTGCACATACGGTTCACGTCCACGCTGTCGCGGCATGCTACCAGTGTTAAAGACTGCGATGGATCTCCGTATGCCACGGCAAACTGGCTGACACTGACGGCGGCGGTGCACAAATGCTGCGCAGCTAGCGCCATTCGACGGCCAACACCGCGGTTCCTGGTGTGTCCGCTGTGCCGTGCGTGTGATCATTGCTTGTACAGCCCTCTCGCAGTGTCCAGAGCAAGTATGGTGGGTCTGACACACCGGTGTCAATGTGTTCTTTTTTCCATTTCCAGGAGTGTATATTGTGAAAAGCAATGGTCCCATAACACTCCCCTGTGGCACGGCAGATGTTACTTTAACGTCTGTAGACGTCTCTCCATTGATAACAACATGCTGTGTTCTGTTTGCTAAAAACTCTTCAATCCAGCCACACAGCTGGTCTGATATTCCGTAGGCTCTTACTTTGTTTATCAGGCGACAGTGCGGAACTACATCGAACGCCTTCCGGAAGTCAAGGAAAATAGCATCTACCTGGGAGCCAGTATCTAATATTTTCTGGGTCTCATGAACAAATAAAGCGAGTTGGGTCTCACACGATCGCTGTTTCCGGAATCCATGTTGACTCCTACAGAGTAGATTCTGCGTTTCCAAAAACGACATGATACGCGAGCAAAAAACATGTTCTAAAACTCTACAACAGATCGACGTCAGAGATATAGGTCTATAGTTTTGCGGATCTGCTCGACGACACTTCTTGAAGACTGGGACTACCTGTGCTCTTTTCCAATCATTTGGAACCTTCCGTTCCTCTAGAGACTTGCGGTACACGGCTGTTAGAAGGAGGGCAAGTTCTTTCGCGTACTCTGTGTAGAATCGAATTGGTATCCCATCAGGTCCAGTGGACTTTCCTCTGTTGAGTGATTCCAGCCGGCCGCTGGTGGCCGAGCGGTTCTGGCGCTAGAGTCTGGAACCGCGCGACCGCTACGGTCGCAGGTTCGAATCCTGCCTCGGGCATGGGTGTGTGTGTTGTCCTTAGGTTAGTTAGGTTTAAGTAGTTCTAAGTTCTAGGGGACTTATGACCTCGGCAGTTGAGTCCCATAGTGCTCAGAGCCATTTTTTGAGTGATTCCAGTTGCTTTTCTATTCCTTGGACACTTATTTCGATGTCAGTCATTTTTTCGTTTGAGCGAGGATTTAGAGAAGGAATTGCAGTGCGGTCTTCCTCTGTGAAACAGCTTTGGAAAAAGGTGTTTAGTATTTCAGCTTTACGCGTGTCATCCTCTGTTTCAATGCCATCATCATCCCGGAGTGTCTGGATATGCTGTTTCGAGCCACTTGCTGATTTAACATAAGACCAGAACTTCCTAGGATTTTCTGTCAAGTCGGTATATAGAATTTTACTTTCGAATTCACTGAACGCTTCACGCATAGCCCTCCTTACGCTAACTTTGACATCGTTTAGCTTCTGTTTGTCTGAAAGGTTTTGGCTGCGTTTAAACTTGGAGTGAAGCTCTCTTTGCTTTCGCAGTAGTTTCCTAACTTTGTTGTTGAACCACGGTGGGATTTTCCCGTCCCTCACAATTTTACTCGGCACGTACCTGTCTAAAACGCATTTGACGATTGCCTTGAACTTTTTCCATAAACACTCAACATTGTCAGTGTCGGAACAGAAATTTTCGTTTTGATCTGTTAGGTAGTCTGAAATCTGCCTTCTATTACTCTTGCTAAACAGATACACCTTCCTCCCTTTTTTTATATTCCTATTTACTTCCATATTCAGGGATGCTGCAACGGCCTTATGATCACCGATTCCCTGTTCTGCACTTACAGAGTCGAAAAATTCGGGTCTGTTTGTTATCAGTAGGTCCAAGATGTTATCTCCACGAGTCGGTTCTCTGTTTAATTGCTCGAGGTAATTTTCGGATAGTGCACTCTGTATAATGTCACTCGATGCTCTGTCCCTACCACACGTCCTAAACATCTGAGTGTTGCTGTGGCGCCGAAGTCGCCGGAAGCGCGTCTCGAGTTTTGTTAATGCGTTGATATATTCTTCTGAATTAATGGTACCACCTCTTGGCATCACATCAATGAGAATCACACCTTCACAGTCCCAGAGCACGGTGATCATGACCTTGCTGGCGGAAGCAGTTGCTTTACATTTTTTCTTCTGTGGGGAGTGGGAATGGCGCCATTCCATCGACTGCCGTTTTGTTTTAGTCTCAAAATGGTGAACCGAGGTTTCATTACCTGCCACAATGCGTGACAGGAAGGCCTGACCCTCAGTTTCAACACGTTTCAATAAATCAAGACAAATTTTTTTGTGCGATTTGTGATCCACGGTTTGACAGCGCAGGACCCATCTTGCACATCCTTATGAATATCCAAGATTGCGGATAATTGCATCCACACTTCCTTTGCTGATTGACAGACGCAGCGCCAACTGCCGAGTCGTAATGATAACATCAGCTCGCTGCAACATGTCAGGTATGACAGCCGTGGATGGTCTCCCCGACCGCTGCGAATCTTGGATCTCCGCCGAACCGCCTTCTGATGACCTCGCCCTCTGTGCCTAGAGACTGACTGTACTTTTGCCGACAGCAGATGATCCATAGACTTCGCACAACAGTGTATGAATATTCCCCACAGTTTCTTCCTCTGCAGTGAGAAATTCAATGACGGCACGTTGGTTCTAACGCACATCACCTACAGACGCCATTTCCAAACTGTACTGCATCTACGCTATCTGTCGGAAGTGACGAAAACTTGGCGCGCTCACTTAGGAGTCTTCAAATAAAACACAAGTAACGGTTCTCATTCGTAGCATTGCTTTGTGGCACTTGCTTTACCTGCACCTCCATTTAGAATGAACCAATTTAAATATGTGTGCACTATACTTACTGTTTGTAAACGATTTGATTGCTAGATTCCTTAATTCTGAACTGGCAGAAATTGGAATACTTCAGGTTGTTACTGCTTTGTGTCTGACCACTCATTTAACAATTATTAATAATAATAATATGTACAGCACTACAATAGCCCTTATACAGGGTGTCCCAAGAGAAATGGCCAATATTCAGGGGTATGACAGGAATGATCATAGAAGCCGAAAAGTCTAGTAAACATGGGCTCTAAAATGCATACCTTCAGAGCTATGAGCACTTCTTCATCTTCGATACTGTGAAAGAAATCTCTTTTACTGCAAGCTCCTTGTTTTCCACGTTTTGGGAGGAGACAGTAGGGACCAAAACATGAAAAAGTTGTTTAGTACACATGGGGTACAGACTATATAATTTAAGCATTTTGGACACTTGTTCATTAGGATAGTTGTGTTTCACAGTAGCAAAGGTGAACCAATGCTCATAGCTCGTAAGGTATGCACTTCACAACCTGCGTTTACTGTACCTCTCAAAATAAACAAAGCAAAGGGCTTGCCGTAGGAGAGATGTGTTCACAGTATCGAAAACGAAGAAGTGCTGATAGCTCTTAAGGTATGCATTTTAGAGCGTATGTTTACTACACTTTATTGCTCCTAATGATTGTTGCTGTCATAGCCATGATTACTGACCGTTCCTCCTGGGACACTATGCATACTGTTGCCATGCTATCAATTAGTTTATTTATCTGTTTCGAAGTGGGCAATGTAGCAATTTCTGGTGTATTGCCGAAACTATCTACAACTCGGGAAAGATATGAGATATTTTCAATCTATTATACAAAGCACAAAAGTATGTGTGCAATGGGTGGACTATGTGAGAAATCTATCATCTCCATAATGCTAGTAAATGAGAAAAAATTATTATTGATAACTGACACAGTCAATATTAATCTTACAAAACTGTGATAGTAGTAAAGACATTTTAAAGATAATTCAGTTTCATGACTGAACCACAATCAAACGCTTTTGTTTTTACACCTCAGAAAATTTCATTTTACCCCTCGGGGAGTAATTACCCCAAGTTGGGAACCGCTGGTCAAGAAACTTTGTATCGAGTACACACTTGAATGCCTTGTACCTCGATATTTGCTAACTATGGCTGACTTTGTAGGGATTGCGGCTTGTGCAAGAAATCAAAAGGGGATTACTTTCGACGTTGAAATTAGAAGACAGCAATTCATCCATACTTAATATTTTTTGACCAGCTCTTTGATAACCGACTTCTTCTTTTTGCAATTTTTATATTCTGAATTACTAACTTCCCACAAATAAGATGCTCCGTTGGCCACATCTCGATAAGTGACGTTTAAGAACAATAAAAACAAAAATAATTAAAAAAGGTGAAGCTTTTTCCAAGGCGCTAAGAGAGTAACTGTGTACCATGGCCAGCAACACGACCACACTATGAAATGGGTCGCAGCAATGTCTAAGAATTGTCTCACGTCTCCCATTTCAAACGGGAGTCAGAAGTTCTGCGATTTTGTTGCAAAAGCGTACAAAAGCGTGCAAGAAATGTCTCTCAGTTGTCTACGTACAAAATCGCTCGATTGACTATAGACAATGTCTAGAGACAAAAACTACTCGACTCTGTATACTAGTGTGTACAAGGCCTCACCGTTGTAGTGTTGCCACATCAGCTGCCGCTCGGCTAAAGGCGACATGCGAACAGGGAGGTTCATTACCCAAGTGCCGAAGTGCTGTTCCAATGGTTCAAATGGCTCTAAGCACTATGGGACATGACATCTGAGGTCGTCAGTCCCCCAGACTTAGAACTACTTAAACCTAAATAACCTAAGGACATCACACACATCCACGCCCGAGGCAGGATTCGAACCTGCGACCGTAGCAGCCGCGTGGTTCAGGAATGAAGCGCCTAGAACCGCTCGACCACAGCGGCCGGCGGCCGGAGTGCTGTTCACGTAACGCGGAGCAATGTCAGAAGCGGCTGCCGTCAGTGTGATGTTAACCCGAGATGCTGTGTCCACAGGTGATTTTAAGTGACCACCGACTATACTGCGGTACACGACGAATTTTGTAGCCCTTGAAAATATCTACACTCATGTCCTAACCTAACCACAACCTCGTGACGTGCGATGTATCCGAGAAAACGGCGGTCAACAACTTGCGGCAAAACTACGAGGGCTATTCCGAAAGTAAGGTCCGATCGGTCACGAAATGGAAACGACTATGAAAATCCGATAAAGCTTTGCACAGATGTGTTGGGTAGTGTCTCTAGTATAACCCCAGTTAGCATCACGTCGCTCTTCTCATTTCTGAGCTCGCAGTGAGTGCGTAAAGATGTCTAGAAAATAGTGTCTGCCGCCAAGTACGGGGGCCTGGTGAGAAATTTCCCCTGAAGCTATGCAGCTAACATTACATAACTGTCGTGCTGTTTCGTCTTCAAGACAATTCTCAGCCGCATTCTGCAGGGGCAATGAAGATGCTCCTGCATCGTTTTCAAATGGAAATGTGGGATTACCCACAATACAGCCCGTAATTGTCTCCCTCTGAGTTTCAGCTCAGGTCACATGAACCGCTGGTTATGAAGACGAACATTTCGGCACAAGACAACGAGCCGTAGGCCAGCGTAGAGAATTGGTGGAGAGCACTGGCAGCTGCCTTCTATAGCGAGGGTATGGGAAAGTTGGTACAACGCTACGATACACGTCTAAGTCGGGTCGGCGACTATGGAGATAAGTAGCTGCAAGGTGTATCTAACTGTTGCAAATAAAACATTTTTGATTTTTACCGTGGTTTCCATTTCGCGACCTATCGGACCTTACTTTCGGAATAGCCCTCGTATTAATCACGCAGGCTTTGTCCGTGGCAGTTTATTAAAGTAAATGTCAACGAGCAATTTAAGATAGAAAAATTTGTTTCAGCACTAAACGCAAAACGGAAGTTCTCGTTTTCATCGGTTACCTGAAACCTCCCTCATACTGGCTAAACGAGCTGACGCGATACCAACCGATTAGCAGTCCTCGTTGGCACCTGGTAACAGGTTATAGGTGACACGGGTATATTCCGAACGAAAAAATGAATGATAGAAACAAAAAATAGGAGCAAATAAAAGAAAGTCAATACGATGATGAAAATGGTGTGACAAACGATTAAAAATTTTAAAAAATGCATTTAAGCCAACTAACTGAAAATAATACTAAGAATAGCTAATCTGATAAAGATTTACAAACAAAAAAAATTATATCACCTTACGAGACTGAGACCACGATCTTCTGCATGTCAAGAATGTAACTTAACCATTGCACTACGGCATCACTTACCATTATGATATTATATCAACTGCTCTACAAAACAAGTTGCATCGATGATTTGTTGCCTCCAAAAAGTTTGGCATCATGCAATGTCGTATGAAGCTCATCTAATTTAGGCCAATCTCTGTGCTGATATGAATTGAATATGTAACACCGAATCGCGTCTTGTACGAAAGGATACGATAGCGTTTGTCTAATACTGTGTACGAAACATGTATAATTCATTATCATCACTTTGTCTGTGTGTTGTTTCTGAGGTGTCTCATGAAATGCGAAATAAAACGGCTAAACCCAGGACTCGGGATCCAAACACATCAAGAATAAAAGCCGAACAAGGAGCTGGAAGTGAAATGACGATTTGTTATGCCAGTTTGACAATGGTAAACAGTTCGGCCGTGGTGTTGAGCGATCTGATTGGAAGAAGACAGCTCCGACGCGTGAAGTGACAACTATCAAATATTTTTTAATCAGATTCTGGTCTTGTTAGCGGCCCCTATTCAATGAGAAAGACAGTCCACAAGTTTCGTCAGGTTTGCCGTATCCACTTCAAGCCACTCATTGATGATCAGCTATCAATCTGCAGGTATGCCGATTGCTACATTTCACCCACTGTTCCAGAGAGCCCAGACACTTTCTGTAGGATTTAAAATCGAGTCATTTAGATGACCAGCTGAGATGCGAAAGGATGCCTGAGTGTTCGCCATACCAGGAACGAATGTGTATAGCCCTCTGAAGCAACGTACACTACTGGCCATTAAAATTGCTACACCACGAAGATGACTTCCTACGGACGCGAAATTTAACCGACAGGAAGAAGATGCTGTGATATGAAAATGATTAGCTTTTCAGAGCATTAACACAACGATGGCGCCGTTGGCGACACCTACAACGTGCTGACATGAGGAAAATTTCCAACCGATTTCTCATACACAAACAGCAGTTGAGCGACGTTGCCTGGTGAAACGTTGTTGTGATGCCTCGTGTAAAGAGGACAAATGCGTACCATCACGTTTCCGACTTTGATAAAGGTCAGATTCTAGCCTATCGCGATTGCGGTTTATCGTATCGCAACACTGCTGCTCGCGTTGGTCGAGATCCAATAACTGTTAGCAGAATATGGAATCGGTGGGTTCAGGAGGGTAATACAGAACGCCGTGCTGGATCCCAACGGCCTCGTATCTCTAGCAGTCGAGATGACAGGCATCTTATCCGCATGGCTGTAACGGATCGTGCAGCCACGTCTCGATCCCTGAGTCAACAGAACGGATCGTGCAGCCACGTCTCGATCCCTGAGTCAACAGATGGGGACGTTTGCAAGACAACAACCATCTGCACGAACAGTTAGACGACGTTTGCAGCAGCATGGACTATCAGCTCGGAGACCATGGCTGCGGTTACCCTTGACGCTGCATCACAGACAGGAGCGCCTGCGATGGTGTACTCAACGACGAACCTGGGTGCACGAATGGCAAAACGTCATTTTTCAGATGAATCCAGGTTCTGTTTACAGCATCATGATAGTCGCATCCGTGTCTGGCGACATCGCTGTGAACGCACATTGGAAGCGTGTATTCGTCATCGCCATACTGGCGTATCACTCGGCGTGATGGTAGGGGGTGCCGTTGGTTACACGTCTCGGTCACCTCTTGTTCGCATTGACGGCACTTTGAACAGTGGACGTTACATTTCAGATGTGTTGCGACCCTTGGCTCTACCCTTCATTCGATCCCTCCGAAACCCTACATTTCAGCAGGATAATGCACGACCGCATATTGCAGGTCCTGTACGGGCCTTTCTGGATACAGAAAATGTTCGACTGCTGCCCTGGCCAGCACATTCTCCAGATCTCTCACCAATTGAAAACGTCTGGTCAATGGTGGCCGAGCAACTGGGTCGTCACAATACCCCAGTCACCACTCTTGATGAACAGTGGTGTCGTGTTGAAGCTGCATGGGCAGCTGTACCTGTACACGCCATCCAAGTTCTGTTTGACTCAATGCCTAGGCGTATCAAGGCCGTTATTACAGCCAGAGGTGGTTGTTCTGGGTACTGATTTCTCAGGATCTATGCACCCAAACTGTGTGAAAATGTAATCACATGTCAGATCTAATATAATATATTTGTTCAATGAACACCCGTTTATCATCTGCATTTCTTCTTGGTGTAGCAATTGTAATGGCCGGTAGTGTATATTTTATGTTCCGGTCTGCCGACCGGGGTGGCCGAGCGGTTCTAGGCGCTACAGTCTGGAACCGCGCGACCGCTACAGTCGCAGGTTCGAATCCTGCCTCGGGCATGGATGTGTGTGATGTCCTTAGGTTAGTTAGGTTTAAGTAGTTCTACGGGACTGATGACCTCAGAAGTTAAGTCCCACAGTCCCATTTGAACCGTTCTGGTCTCTGGAAGCAAAAAATTCGTAGACGTCCGTGGCGTCAAGTAGAGTACCCGTGCCTTCAGAAGAACACGGGAATCGTGTTGCGCATCTAAAGAAAATAATTCATTTCGTGTCAATATGAGCAAGTGTTACTGTTACCGTGCTGTGGCACAAGGTATTAATATTGATCGAGAGTCGACAAATGATATTTATCGTAGCTTTCCCAAAGATGAGCACTTGCAACGTGAGTAAATAGGACACTTTTGCGTGATGGGCTCGACACTTAAAAATGATACCATTTCCCAAAGCGATGGCTAATATACAGTGATGAGTTCAAAATGGTTCAAATGGCTCTGAGCACTATGGGACTTAACGTCTGTGGTCATAAGTCCCCTAGAACTTAGAACTACTTAAACCTAACTAACCTAAGGACATCACACAACACCCAGTCATCACACAGTGATGAGTCCAAAACATTATGATCATTGCCCACTGCGAGGTTGAATGGGTCCTGGTGGTGTTGCAGGCACGTGACACAGGAAGAACATAGAGTAAGCGGAATAGAGACGAATGGGCTTTCTTTATAGTGAAGACACGGGCAGCAAATGCGGAAATCCACTGATATAAGTGATTTTAACAAAGGGCACATTGTTGTGGCGCTGCTGAAGGAAACGAGAACGCGTGAAACGGCGAAGCTGGTCGCACTTTGGTGTACTACTGTCGTGAGCACCTATGGAAAGTGGCTGAAGGATGGTGAAGTAACGAGTAGGTCATGTGGTTTTGGTCGACCACACTTCATCGCAGAACGTAGAGGGTGGAGGACCCCCACTGTCTATCCCTAGTATTCTAACAATGACACCAGATCTAGCACTTGCTTTACGTACGACTGAACCGAAGCGATCATTCCTTTTCATATTCCCAAAATTGTTACACGAAGTATCTACTCGTATAAGAGTTGACTCATTCCAGTTGTGACTCATTAATATTGTAGTTATAGGATATTACATATTTCCTTTTTGTGAAGTGCAAAATTTCCAGAAATAACGAGTATGTTGTGATCTAAGGTGTCCTACTTCTCGTCTGTGCATTTTTATATCTATCATTTAAGTAATGTGTTCCTTTTCTCCTGAAATGCGAAACATTGGTACTCTGCAACACAGGTTCTATGACTTTGCTCGCCGTAACTACTAGCCGTTACACGAACGCCGTAAAATAAAGAATTTTCAGTCTCTGTGAACTTCACCAGTGGTCACAGGTCAGCTGCGGTGCAAAAATCATTAGCTGGCAAGTAAATCATTGGAGCAAACGCTGACATAAATACCAGCGGCACACACATGTTTTGTAGAAGCATAATCTAACGGAAGATCTTTGAACTGCTACGAAGCCGAGTCCACAAATCAGTTACACAATCTGCTCGTGTGCAATGAAGGTCCAGTTGGCATCTGGTCACACCCCTACGCGCAGTCGACAATGTTGGGAACTATTAATTCAACAAACAAAGAGGGTTAACTTTTGGAGACACGGTATGTTAATTAGTTACTTTGAATACAGTGCCGTAATTGATTACGGAAGGACATGCGAAACGGTTTAACTTAACAGCCATATCAGTTGCTGTTAAGGCACAGTATTTTTTAGCGCCCTTCATCGCCGATGACTGTCTGCGACGCGCCATTCCAATATGACTGCATTACGTCTAAAGCGACTTCCTAAACAGTCCGCTAGTCAATCAGTGCTCCTCACCAATGAACTCTGATCGAAAAAAACCGGCAGTGCTCAAAGAGCATATCTAACACTTTTTTTGATTTAACGTCATTATCCGAGGTAGCTTGCATTTTAGTGAAGAACTGAACTTCTGCAGCATCGATGCATCAAGCTCTAATTCTTTAACGTTAGCGGCATTTGGCATGTATTTCCCTGGAATTGTGCAATAAAGTCACTTTAATGTTGTGTGTCCCCTCAACGTTGAATAGTAACTGTAACACCGAATTGATAATATGATGACACTCATTAAGTAAATTGTTCAGTATCCGCACGAAATCAGTAATCGGCAACGTTGAAGTCATATATCGAACTTCACGTCAGTGGTTTTCGAACAGATTTCTGCATTAACGTACAGCCAGTGATGAACTGGTTCTTTGTTTTCGTTCCAGATATGTTATAGAGGCAACGATAAAACTGACCACACACAGTCGGACGCATTATTATCTTTCTTATTCTCCCTAGAATAATGGGTCTTTTACAGTGAGCAGAGAGCCCGTGGTGGAGAAGGAAAAGTGACAGAGGATCAGTACCAGACAAACAGGAAAAAAATCGTTATAAACGAGGCAGCACTTCGGTTTCAATGAGAAAGAAAGCAGCTATCCCCGTTTTCACCAAATGAAGACGGAATAGAAGCAAAAAATTTAAATGGGGCCAGCCAGGTCAATACTATGTGAGCCTCATTTCTCACACAGCTCACTGTTCACTGATGTGTAGGATATACGTTAAACGATGGCATTGCGATAGTCACGTAACACAGAATTTGTGTGTATACTTATAATTTGGACAGAATAAATACGATGCCATTTCAGTCGGACCGTCGACTGTACTATTCCACTCGTAAATACAGACTCTAGTTTTACGTTCCTGTACAAGAGGACTGAGCATGTCATTATGCACAACATTCCATCTCCATTCGTTAATGGTGGACGCCGTCTCCACCACTCACGATATACAGAGTGTTCCAAATTCTTTGAGACATAACTCCATGGATGATAGGCCACGCCACGTGGGACAAGTTTTCTTTGAGACAAAACGTTTCCTGAAGCTTTTCAGCGACACCAGGCGTCGTTCTATTGAATTTTCGGCCGTGGGATGACGACATTTCAGTGAACTAACAAGGTCTACTATCCAGATGTGCTGCATCTGCATACTGTCTACCCCGGAATTGATAGAGTGATTTTCAACGATGAATACTTAACAATGAGTGGCTGTATGCGCATAAATATACTTTAGAAACTCGGAATTCGCGGAGCAGATGACTGGCCTATAGGCAACACACACTGCACACAAACGCGCTGAGTGCCTACTCGCTGACCCGTCTCAGAAGGAAGATTAAAGTTTGGCGCCCCGTCGACAGGGTGAACGTTAGAGACGGAATACGAGCTCTGATTATGAAAGGACGTGGATGAAATCGGTCGTACCCTTTTCAAAGCAACCACCCCAGCGTTTGTCTGGAGCGATTTAGGGAAATCACGGAAAACGTAAAGCAGGATGGTCGGATGGGGATTTAAACCGTCTTCCTCGCGAATGCGAATCCAGTCTGCTATCCATGGCGTCACCGCGCTCATTCTGGCACCTCTCTGGTGGACAGTCAACTATTAAAGGCGACTAACGTCACCGGGAAGGCCCAACTCGAAGTTTCACGCAAAGGCTTTGAGGTACCCTACACACCTGGACGTTGGTCGAGTATACCTACCCTACTATGTTACCAAGTACGCACATTATTAATAAATTTATTGCATCGCAAAGCAACGATGCATAGCTTCTCGTATTCCGCAGGCCAATACATCCCACAACTATAGACTGAGTCGATTCCGGATCAGGGCCCTCCTCATCTCAAACTGATACATTTGCCCCTCTTAATCTTCTCTGAAAGTTGCATCCACTCAACAGAAACAACCTTTACAGATTCAGGCGCTGAGTGTATTTTAAATACGTTGAAGAATCGGTCAACTACAAGTCTACTTCGACTTAATAAGTGCTTCCCAACGTACAACTATTGAAAGAATGTTTATAACGGTTACCATACAGGTACCGGTTCAGAAAAACCGTCTTTGCGACTTGGATATACACTGTAGAACAGAATTAAAGCATCACTTTTTCGAAACCTTGTAATTACCAACCATTGCGACGCCTAAGTCTCAAATTTGGCTCAAACGTGCGTAAAACATTCCCCTGTAATGGTACAAAACATGTGCGCCCTGTGACGTTACCTTCTGGCTCGAGAACGCTTCAAACAGCAAGGTGTCGACACGAGTGAAAAAAAAGGCCACAGCTCAGAACTTCATGTGACGTGTCAAGTGGGTTAATGATGTCACATTGACACCAAGTTTTACCAAAGTTTTGTCCAACGGCACGGTCGGATGGTCGTCGCACACCCTCTTACCAACATTTCTCACCTTCTTTTGACGCTTCTGCGATGGACGTTAGAACCTCGACACCCAACATCGAAGTCACACGGTTTTCTTGTGGGTGTCTGAGGAAAACCTTTTCCCTGTGGCGTTGATTCCCACAGATTTCAAAGTCGAAAACGACAGTTCGCAATGCGATGAGCAATAGGAAGACGTTCTTGACAATCTTTAACACTGCCTCTGACGTTTCAACCCTTCTCTAAGGACATTGCGAAACTGCATCACCATTAAACGTGATCGAGAGCAGTGAAACAGAAATTTTTGCTGTAGTGTACACTTTTAAACCATTGGGGATTGTTCAACGCCATTTGACGGAATTTGAATGTGATACGAATTAACGAAGGGGGTTTATGCTTTTTCATTCCTCCGCATTTCGCGGTCTCCTGTGGGCGTTACCAAAAAGGGGAATGGGGGAGAAGTTGAGGCAATGACACATGCACGAATAAGAAGACAAAGCGTGCCTATAAACCCCACTTCCAGTAACCTCGATGCCACCCACCCGCCTTTGTTGAGCACCTTGGAAATGTGCAGACAGAATCCATGACGATAGTCCAAGATGCCTGCAGACAGGTTACGCTGCAGCTCTTTTACTGGTACACTGCAGCTCTTGCGCCTTGTGGGACATTCGGAATTGGAGTAAGTCGAAAGAGTTGCCGGTTTGCAAGCACCAAGGACTTCGTCAAGGGTTTTGTTGGTACAGGTAGAGGCTGCGACTTGGAGGGGGGGGGGGGGTTGCCAAACTGGCGGGTCTTAGAAGAAACATTCGACGTTTTGTTCACGCGTGTGTCAATATCGCAACTCCTGTAATCACGCCACAGGAGGACACAAAATAGGAGCGGTGAAAAAGCAAAAGCACCCTCTGTAGTTTCGGATAAAGTACAAATTCGTCAAATGGTTTTGAACGGTGTCCAGTGGTTCCTACATGTACACAAGAGCAAAAATCGCGGTCGCGCTGCCCTCAGAATGGGTGTGATTACGTTCGATGGGCATGCAGCCCACAATGTTCTTAGAGAAGTGTCGAAACGTTCGAGGATGTCAGCAGTGTCAAAGGTTGTGTAGAACGTCTTCTTGTTGCTCATCGCACTGAGAACTGTAGTCTTCGACCGCGAAATGTGTGGAAATCAATACCTCCAGGGAAAAGGAGGTTTCATTGACGCTTTTTATGTCAAGAGTCATATCTCGACGTATCAGGGGTCCAATATCTCTCCCACTGCATTCGCCCCACACCATTAAAGAGCCGCCACCAGCATGAACAGTACCCTGCTGACATGCAGCGTCCATGGATTCATGAGGTTGTCTCCATACCCTTACACGTCCATCCGCTCGACACAATTTGAAACGAGACTCGTCCGACCACGCAACAATTTTCCAGTCATCAACTGTCCAGTGTCGGTGTTGACGGACGCAGGCGAGGCGTAAAGCTTTGTGTCGAGCAGTCATCAAGAGTACACGAGAGGGCCTTCTGCTCCGAAAGCCCATATCGATGATGTTTCGTTGAATTGTTCGCAAGCTGACACTTGTTGATGGCCCAGAATTGAAAACTGCCGAAATTTGCGGAACGGTTGCACTTCCGTCTCGCTGAACGATTCTCTTGAGTCGTCGTTGGTCCCGTTCTGGCAGGATTTTTTTCCGGCTGCAGCGATGTCGGAGATTTGATGATTTAGTATTCCTTATATTCTCAGTACACTCGTCAAATGGTCGTACGGGAAAATCCCCACTTCATAGCTACCTCGGAGACGATGTGTCCCATCGCTCGTGCGCCGACTATAACACCACGTTCAAACTTACTTAAATCTTGAAAACGTGCCATTGTATCGGCACCAACCTGTGTAACAACTTTGCCGGACACATGTTGTCTTATATAGGCGTGGCCGACCGCAGTGCCGTATTCTGCTTGTTTACATATCTCTGTATTTGAATACGTATGCCTGTACCAGTTTCTTTGGCCGTTCAGTGTATGAAGATCGCCTAACAAGTAATGCAACACTTTTCTTCTGAAAGCAAGTTTTTTTTTTTTATTTGGGATTGCAGTATACTATATTCTTTGTCTCCAAAAACCCGGTTTTGCAACATTACCTCCATTCAACGCGACGACGATACGGCACGTCACTGGGAGGGCCTGTGTGCACACGTGGTACCAGTCTACAGCTCGACGTCGGAGCCAACGTCTTGCTGAATCAATAACCTACCCATCATCTACGTCATGCTTCCCGCAGAGTGTATCCTTCATGGTCTTTATGGTTGTGTTAGGTGGTAGGAACCGAGCGGGCAGACACGTTTAGGTACCACAGCTGCTGGAAAAGTGTGCCAGCACTACCATCACAGACCTCGAGCCGGCCGCTGTGCCCGAGCGTTTCTAGGCGCTTCAGTCCGGAACTGCGCTGCTGCTACGGTCGCAGGTTCGAATCCTGCCTCGGGCATGGGTGCGTGTGATGTTCTTAGGCTTAAGTTCAAAATGGTTCAAATGGCTCTGAGCACTATGGGACTTAACTGCTGAGGTCATCAGTCGCCTAGAACTTAGAACTAATTAAACCTAACTAACCTAAGGACATGACACACATCGATGCCCGAGGCAGGATTCGAACCTGCGACCGTAGTGGTCGTGCGGTTCCAGACTGTAGCGCCTAGAACTGCTCGGCCGGCTAGGCTTAAGTAGTTCTAAGTCTAGGCTACTGATGACCTCAGATGTTAAGTCCCATAGTGCTGAGAGCCATTTGGACCATAGACGTCGAGGTGTGCAGCGAGGTGTTTGTAATCCGTCGATCATCTAGAATAAGAGTGTCTGCACGTTCCAACATTGCAAGTGTGTAGCCGGCCGGCAATCGGGAGGTCTTCACACGACGTTGTTGCGATGACGACAGGCGCTTAGCCTAACGACTCTACGCGCTTTTGTTCTCTGAAATTTAACCATAGACATTCTGCAACCGCCTATGAATATCTGCGATGCTATGGTTTTGTGCCAAAAGAAACTCGATAAAAGCAAAGAAATGGCTCTGAGCACTATGGGACTTAACTTCTGAGGCCATCAGTCCCCTAGAACTTAGAACTGCTTAAACCTAACTAACCTAAGGACATCACAGACATCCATGCCCGAGGCAGGACTCGAACGTGCGATCGTAGCGGTCGTGCGGTTCGGGACTGTAGCGGCTAGAACCGCTCGGCCACTCCGGCCGGCCAATAAAAGGACTCTGCTTGGATTGCACCTCTCTTCCAGTCGCCATTTTGAAGGCTACGCATAGCGCCGAACTTCATGTAACTGTAGGTGATATCCCACAGCTAACTCCGAATTTTTTCGACCGAAATTGGTACTTCTCTCTATGATCTGCAGACAGTTGAAAACATTTCTTGTTGCACTTCGTTGATGTGGGATTTTTAAATATTTTGCAACTGCATGGCCCAGTTTGGTCGGAAGAGTTACATGAATGGACTTTGGCCCACTATGGACTGCATACGGCGGCAGCTGTAGAGAAACAGGGAGGCCGGGGCTTTAGGCTTTAGTTGTGGAGGGGGGGGGGGGGGCGGTCTCGGCACGGTATTTGGGTAGCGACACTGTTGTGGCCGTCTTTGTGGGTGAGCTGTGGATGGCAGGCAGCTGTACCTGCGGCGGCGCCCGGCCGTGGGCGGGGCTAACGAGCCGGTGTTAACGACGCAGGCGCACGCACGGCGCGACAAGATGCGACGCGGCGGAAAGCGTTTTCTCAGCTCCTCCGATAGCCATCGCCAGCGGCCCTCTGAAGTGTAAATTAATGCCCGCTTTATTTCGAGCTTAATAATTTGTAGTAGCTGTCCTCGGGTGCGATGCTGCGCCAGATAGCGGCCAGCCGGTCGGCCGCTTCCTGCGTCGTTAGCGCCGCGTCCGGAAGTCCGCCACCACCAGCGCCACTAGCGGCTTGTCCACTATGACTCTTTCTTCGTCGCATTAACACTCACCTCACGCTGCTGTGTTCTCGGTTTTTTTAACGTGTACTGAATTTAGTGAGAAATTGGAAGATTTGTGGTAGATAGTATATAGAGTACTCCAGTGGGACACCGACAAAATTGCAGTTATAATTACGAAAGGATGTCCACAGGGCTCAGTGAGTGGTCTAATTTTTGGGAATATTACACCTGACCTGCTGTTAAAGACACTTCGAAACTGTTAATTCACTGAAGGTGTCATAGCATACATTGATGACATCATGGTGACTGTATTCCGTGCCTACAGAAAAAAGCAGGAGAGCCGAGCCTCTGACGCACTCCATTTGGTTCAGCCATGGCGTTTACAGCAACTGCAATTAAAAAAACACACATTCTACTCAAAAACAATTTGTGAGAAATTCAAGTACGCGGTTAGACTGTGTCTCTGTTCGGAGAAGCGAAAAGTTCAAATATTTTTCAACTTATTCTTCACGGAAAAGGGAATTTCTTAGCTCATGTTACGGATAGAGAATTATGACAGTTATGCAGAAGAATGTGACACTGTTTACTAAGTTTTACTTATGCCCATACTTTACAGGAAAAGTGCACAAAAGTAACACTACAAAGGAGCATGTAAAGAATCGATATGCAACCTCTCACTAAAGTGAGTTTAAATGTTATTTAATGCGCACAAAAGTGCATAGTGGTGCAAGATTATAATTTCAAACGCACTGTAATTTTTAAAAGTATTTTCAGATTTCAAATTAATTTATATAAAATGATAACAACACTGCCATTGATTGTAATTAGTGTTGAGTTTCCGTTATTGGTTAGTTTCGACTATTAAACCAATCTGAAGTGGAAGTTCTCACCTCAGAGGACAAGCCAGCAAGCTGTCCATCTACCAGCATATGGCGCGCAAACCTAAGTCGGGGATTGCCAGAGAGATGGGAGGACGAGATGAGAGGGGGTGGAGGGGATGGCCAGAGAGGGGGGATCAGGACATGTATGGAGAGAGGGAACAGGAGATGGACAGACAGGGGCAGGGTATGACCAGAGAGGTGGGGGAGTAGAAAATGGACATAGAGACAGGGAGGAGAAGAGAAGATGGACAGAGAGGGGGAGCAGGCCATGGACAGAGAGGTGGAGAAGTAGGAAATGGACAAAGAGAAGGGGAAGAGGAGATGTACAGCATAGGAGGAGTTGGACACAGAAGGAGAGGTACAGGAGATGACCAACGAGAGGCAAGAGTAGAAAATAGAGAAGGGGAGGAGGAAATCAGTAGTGACTGGGGAAGGAGTAGATGGAAAGAGAGGAGGAGGAGGAGGAGGAGGAGGAGGAGAGACAGTAGGAGATGTGTGCAATGTACGTGATATACCTCTACATTGGCGAAGCTGTGGGCAAAAAGCTATTACTTTATAACAAAGCATGTAGTCTGTGTGTGTATGTTCCACATCTCTTCTTAAGAGCCTAGATATATTTCGACCGAAGTTAGCAGACATCCCACTTATTGTCTGGAAAGAAATGCTGCTGCGGGCAATAGAACCACTGGGTTGGGGGGGGGGGGGAGATTGAAATGAAGACATAGTAGATGGACGGAGGGAAGTAGGAGAACATGTACCGAGAAAGGATGAAAGATGAGATGGACAAAGAGAGTTGCATGGAGGAGATGAGTGCAATATATTCGACACACGCATACAAGGCCAAAGCCGTGGGTAAAAAACTAGTATTACAACATTTTGCAGTACTTCAAAAGTAGAACGTGTATGCATTTTTTGTTGCATGTGAGGCGACGAGATCAGGAAAATGTGGACGGATGCTTCGCGCAGTGTGTGACGACCCACGGCCGGGTGCAGTGGCTAGTGTAGTCGACGGCTGTCCAGCACAGAATGGTGTCCGAGACACTGCCACATCTCCCGCGATGATTGTTGGGTTAAAAATAGTTTTCTAAAACTGGTTCAAACACACACTTATCGCCTGTGTTTTAAGTCAAGGAAACAGAAATTGTCACACAAGCCTGCGTAATGTGTTATATGTATCGTAATTAAAGCTGAAGTTCCGAGCATGTTATAGCGAAATCTGTGAACGTTTTGCTTAACGAGAAGTGAATAAATCGATTTTTAAAGATAATTGAAGGTAACAGTGTGAGCGGTCATGTTTATCAAGAGAAATCCCGATATTTACCGAATGAGTATCCCAGAAGGAATGGCTAAGATTCTGGGATATAACAAGAGTGATAAACCGAAGCAAACATGTTTAACACGCCGAAAATGTGTTCCGCAAGAGCTATGAGCTGTTCTTCATCTTAATTCTCTTCTATTCCAACCTCTTTGCTTTCCTTATTTTGGTAGGAGGCAATATGGACCAAAACAAGAAAACATCTAGTAAACATGGGCACTAAAATGCGTACATAAGAGCCATGCGCACTCGTTCAGTAGAAGAGACCTGTTTCACAGTAGCGGAGATGAACGAGTGCTCATAGCTTTCAAGGTATGCATTTTAGAGTCCACATTTACTGGACCTTTTTGTTTTGTTTTGGTCCATAATACTACCTTATAAAATATGGAGAGCAAAGATCTTGCACCGGAACAGATTTCTTAGACAGTATCGAAGATGAAGAGGTGATCGTTGCTCTCAAGGTATGCATATCTGAGCCTACTTTTACTAGATTTTTTTGCTTCAAATTATTCTTTCTGGCATATCGCTGAATATTGGTCATTATTCGTGGGACAGCCTGTATATGAAGAAATATAGATTTTGTCTTTGGTCATATGTAACAAGAACGATTTGGTGTATATGAGAGAACACATATTCGCGTGTTAGTCAAAACAAGGGACTGTGGCTGATTTTTATGCCAACGACTTAATATTCAATATGGAAGTAATTTTTCATTTGAGATTCAGTAGTGAGAAATATTAATCTACGAGTTTAACCAAGCGCTTACGCTTCTAAACAATCTGAGACAAACTTGTCTTAGTAATCCGAAGACCAGTATCAGTTGCAAAGCGATTTAGAAATGATTGCTGTATGGTGTGGCAGGTGGCAGTTGACGCTAAATAACGAAAAGTGTGAGGTGATACACATGAGTTCCAAAAGAAATCCGTTGGAATTCGATTACTCTATAAATAATACAATTCTCAAGGCTGTCATTTCAATTAAGTACCTGGGTGTTAAAATTACGAACAACTTCAGTTGGAAAGACCACATAGATAATATTGTGGGGAAGGCGAGCCAAAGGTTGCGTTTCAAAAAAATGGTTCAAATGGCTCTGAGCACTATGGGACTTCATATCTATGGTCATCAGTCCCCTAGAACTTAGAACTACTTAAACCTAACTAACCTAAGGACATCACACAACACCCAGTCATCACGAGGTAGAGAAAATCCCTGACCCCGCCGGGAATCGTACCCGGGAACCCTTGCGTGGGAAGCGAGAACGCTACCGCATGACCACGAGCTGCGGACGTTGCGTTTCATTGGCAGGACACTTAGAAGATGCAACAAGTCCAGTAAAGAGACAGCTTACATTACACTCGTTCGTCCTCTGTTAGAATATTGCTGCGCGGCGTGGGATCCTTACCAGGTGGGATTGACGGAGGACATTGAAAGGGTGTAAAAAAGGGCAGCTCGTTTTGTATTATCACGTAATAGAGGAGAGAGTGTGGCAGATATGATACGCGAGTTGGGATGGAAGTCATTAAAGCAAAGACGTTTTTCGTCGCGGCGGGATCTATTTACGAAATTTCAGTCACTAACTTTCTCTTCCGAATGCGAAAATATTTTGTTGAGCCCAACCTACATAGGTAGGAATGATCATCAAAATAAAATAAGAGAAATCAGAGCTCGAACAGAAAGGTTTAGGTGTTTGTTTTTCCCTCGCGCTGCTCGGGGGTGGAATGGTAGAGAGATAGTATGATTGTGGTTCGATGAACCCTCTGCCAAGCACTTAAATGTGAATTGCAGAGTAATCATGTAGAGGTAGATGTAGATGAACGTCAACACTGATTATAATTTAGGTGGACTTAGAATTGTTCATGAATCCATCCTCCTCACAACACTTACGCATTGTCAAAGGAGAGAGATAACCAATCTGACTCTTTTTCTGAAAGCATTTTGGTTTTATTCAGGATTCCAATGCATTTTATTATTCTCCACTCTTTCGGCTACAAAACCCTATTTTTCGACGTACTCTTCGTTCAATGTGAAGGCATCGCGCCACGTTAGTGGCAGACCTGTATGCCCACATGACTACTCTAGTGGTGGACGCCCGAGCCAACGTCTTGTTGCATCTGTAACCTCCCAATTATCCACGTGCTGCTTCCCGTAGAGTGCAGCCTTGATTGGACGAAACACATGGAAGTAGGGAAGTGCGAGATCCGGGCTGTAGGGTTGATGGAGAAGAACAGTCCAACGAAATTTTGTGAAACCCTCTCGGGTGCGCAGGCTTGTGTGAGGCCATGCGCTGCCGTCGACGAGAAGAATTTCGTGTGAGTTTTTGTGGCGATGAACACGCTGATGTCGTCCCTTTCCTGAGGGTACGGCAACACAATTCAGAGGTGATCATTGCATAGTTATGTAGGACATCAAACAGAATAAGCCCTTCGGAGTTCCAGAAGACCGCCATCATGGCTTCACCGACTGAGGGTGCATCTTTGAAGTTTTTCTTCGGAGGACAGATGGTGTGGCGCCACTTCACTGATTGCCGCCCTGTTTCCCCTTCGAAGTCATGAACTCATGTTTCATCAACTGTCACACTGTCCGACAAAAATTTGTCACGATCAGCCTCGCAGCACGCAAGCAATTCCGCGCCGATGGTCCTTCGTTGCTCTTTGTGGTCTTCGGTTAGGCGGTGAGGAACCCAGCATACACTCCTTTTGAGGCCCCCAACTTGCACACGAATGTGTCAGCACTACCAACAGAGACGTCCAGTTGTGCAGCGAGGTGTTTCTGATCCATCGATCATCAAGATTAAGAGTGTCCGCACGGTCCAACAATGAAGGAGTCACAGCTGTGTGCGGCCGGCCGGGACGCGGGAGATCAGACAAGTTTGCGCGACCTTGTTGCGATGGTGTCAGACAAATTGGCCAATGACTGACCGTGCATTTGTTCACTGCCAGGTCTCCGTAGACATTCTGCAAGCACCTATGATTATCTGCGATGCACTAGTTTTCCACCAGAAGAAACTCTGTCACAACTCTCTGCTTGGAACCCACCTCCGTTACAGACACCATTTTGAAGGCTACATATAGCGTCGCCACCAATGCGAACTTCATGAAAATGTAGGGGGTGAAGCGATAATATTGCACTATGTTCCACAACAAATTCTGTAGTTTTTTCAACCGAAATTGTCCGAGAAAAAATGTGTTGCATTACGTATTAAACGCCCTTCGTATATGTCTTACTTTATTTGGAATTGATTTCGGTGTGATATTACACCATTCTCAGGTCCCTCTATGATACCACGAAATCGATTGCAAAAAAATAAGACCTATAAATACAACTGAAAGTGTCATCCGTAAAAGCTGGCGTGTGTGTGAATTCCTAAGGGACCAAACTGCTTGGGTCGTCTGTCACTACACTTACACACTACTTAAACTAACTTATGCTAAGAACAACACACACACCCATGCCCGAGTGAGGACTCGAACCTCCATCGGGAGTGGTCGTGCAGTCCGTGACATGACGCCTCAAACCGCGCGGCCACTCCGCGCGGCAAAAGCTGTCGTCCCATTATTTATCGGAAGCTGGATGACTGGAGTATAACATCTCAAGTTTATGGCGTAAAACTTGACATTTAAGATATTTTTGTACCTCTATGACATCTGCCCGAAGCAAAGTAATAAAATAAAACGATTTTTGAAACTTCCTGGCAGATTAAAACTGCGTGCCGGACCGAGACTCGAACTCGGGACCTTTGCCGTTCGCGGGCAAGTGCTATACCGTCTTAGGTACCCAAGCACGATTTATGATCCGTGCGCACAGCTTCAATTCTGCCAGTACCTCGTCTCCTACATTCCAAACTTCACAGAAGCTCTTTTGTGAACCTTGCAGAAGCAGCACTTCCGGAGAAAAGGGTAGTGCGCAGAGATGGTTCAGCCACAGCCTGGGGGTTGTTTTCAGAATGAAATTTTCACTCTGCAGCAGAGTGTGCGCTAATATGAAACTTCCTTGCAGATTAATATTATGTGCCGGACCGAGACTCGAACTCGTGACCTTTGCCTTTCGCGGGCAAGTGCTCTACTGACTGAGCTACCCAAGCACGACTCACAATCCTTTCTCACAGTTTCAATTCTGCCAGCATCTCGTCTCCTACCGTCAAAACTTCACAGAGGCTCTTCTGCGAACCTTGCAGAATTAGCATTTCTGGAAGAAAGGATATTGCGGAGAGATGGCTTAGCCATAGCCTGGGGGATGTTTCCAGAATGAGATTTTCACTCTGCAGCCGAGTCTTCAAAGAAGAGATTTTGTGAAGTTCGGAGGAAGGAGGCCAAGTACTGGCAGAACTGAAGCCGTGAGCGCGTGACGTGAGTCGTGCTTGGATAGCTCCTGGCTGGGTCGTATATATATATATATATATATATATATATATATATATATATATATATATATATATATATAAAAGTGGTAGAGACTTCCCCGCGAAAGGCATTAAAAAAAAAAAAGACGGTAGAGCACTTTCCCGCGAAAGGCAAAGGTCCGAGTTCGAGTCTCGGTCCGGCACACAGTTTTAATCTGCCAGGAAGTTTCATATCAGCGCATACTCCGCTACAGGGTGAAAATTTCATTCCGAAAATGGTGTTTTACTATGAATGTGCGTATTATTGACGCGAGGTCGCTTCTGTCGTGGACGCACTGTGGGTGACTACCCTATTCTGAAACGCTTTTCTGCGTTGATGCGGGCGTTCTCAGGACAAGCAGCCGTCTACGAGTAATCTCCAACGCAAAGATATGCAAAATTTGTCGCGCTGCTGGCGTTGTGCGACGTGTAGACGCGTCGGCCGCCCCTGAGAGCTGCAGGCTGGCAGGCAGGTAGGCAAGAGCGGCCCGCGCGGCTGCGACTGCGGAAGCGGCGCTCAGTCGCCCAGTGTTCTCCGGGAGGCGCGACACACGGCAGCGAGGCCTACCTGCATAATGAAGAAGGGCCGCTTATTAAGGGCCTGAATGAGCGCGTTCTTATGCAAATCCCCGGCCGGTAACTCAAGACTTCCTCCGGCTATTCAATTAGCGGCCCTGGGAACGGCTTTGTGCGGGGCGCGTCTGCTCGCGGCCTTGGCAGTCGTGCCCCACATTCCGCGGCCGTCTGCTCCTGCTGCCGCCCGTTGACACGACGCACAGCGCCGAGCCTCAGCTGCGTACAGTTCTGCCGGTGCACCGTCGACGAGAAAAATAATTAGGAATCCCAGTTAGCCGAGCCAAAAGGAGAAGTTGCAGAATGGAGCACTTTCATACAGGGCGATCCCGATTAATGTTTACAAACCATCGAGGCAACTTAGATGGCGCTGAGACATGTAATTTAATACATGGGGCCGCAAATGTCGGGAAGTTTTCAAAATTGGATAACAAATGTTGAACATGTGACGTTACCAGAAGACGTATCTCAAGGCAGGTGCACCAATCAGGCTTGTCTATCCTACCCTCGCTGGTAGGGTGCAGTGCTATACATCACTCCGCTAGGCTACTCTGTTTTCGGACACCTTTGGTAAATACGTTCTCTTCTAAACGTAAAAGTTACAAACTTATTGTCCTCGCTGTAACCAAACAAAATTTGTTATTATTTTGTGTTTATTTCCTTTAATCCCTGTTTTTTTACAGACTTGATTTAGTAAAGGACACGTAGGTACCGACCGCTGTGGCCGAGCGGCTCTAGGAGCTTCAGTCCGGAACCGCGCTGTTGCTACGGCCGCAGGTTCGAATCCTGCCTCGGGCATGGATGTGTGTAATGTCCTTAGGTTAGTTAGGTTTAAGTAGTTCTAAGTCTAGGGGACTGATGACCTCCCTTAGTCCTTAGAGACATTTGAACCATTTGAACACGTAGGTCACTTACTGGTAGCGATGCAATTCGGAAACTTATACTAATTTGCTTGCGGCGCAACACGGCAGGTTTCTGCTGTACTGTACTTTGCAGTTAATAAAATAATTGTAAATAAAATAATTCCTCTAACTGCAAAGTAAACACATAACTCTCTAACACTGTGAAAAAAAAATCACCACTTCCTGCAAGATGTGAGACTCGAACTCTAAGCCCCATGTGCTGAAGTCGCGTACGTAGGCCCGAAGCCACACCGACGTGAGTATTTCACTTGGAGAAATGCATAATAACACACTGTGCCGACTTATAATGTATTTATTCACTAGCGTTTTCGAACATGGAGCATCTTCATAGTAGGAAAATATCTATTGTGACAACTTCACATGTCATACATATTATTTAACCAGAAAAGATACACCATTGCTGACTTTAAAACGTTAATATGACACTTAATGCCATGATATCGGCTTAAGCAAGCACAAAATATTTACAGATATTTTTCTACTATGAAGGTGGTCCATGATCAAAACCGGAGTTACACTGTGTTATCATGCATTTTTCCAAGTATATCGATGCTGCTGACAGTCGCTTGAAAAAAATGTTGCGAGTATTTCACTTGAGATGGGATGATCAGGTAGAACAGACCGATTCCATCGCTGCACGTGCAGCGATGTACGTCATCTGGTGACGTCACAGTTTCTGCATTTGTCATCCACTTTCGGGATGTTTCCCGACATCTGTTGCTCCATGCATCTTATATTAAATTGCTTGTATCAGCGTCATCTACTTCGCTTCGGGGATTTTAAACGACAACAAGAATCATCTTGTATTAAAACTATTTATCTGCATGTGTGCCAACATGCCTTACGACAGATATCTGTGTGTCTCCATGCCCTCATTGACAGCTTGTAGAACATCTCAGAAGTTATGCATCGAAATACATGCCCAACACTTCTGCTCAATTAGTCTTGTAGCGACGTTAAGCCATAAGACGCTTGATCAATCCCCATAACGTCTACGCAGCCCAGCGGCTGGCACACTGGACTCGCGTTTGGGAGTAGGACGGTTATTCCGATTTAGGCTTTCCGTGACTGCTGTAAATAGCTCCACGCCTTAAAGGCCTCCTTTAAGTACGATTTAGTCCTTTGTAGGTTCTACAGCAGCGGTCATCAAATAATTTTGCTCAAGAACCAATACAGACATTGCGGGCGACACCTAGGGTCGCATATCTATAGGCTTATTATTAACTGGTTGTTGTTGTTGTGGTCTTCAGTCCTGAGACTGGTTTGATGCACCTCTCCATGCTACTCTATCCTGTACAAGCTTCTTCATCTCCCAGTAACTACTGCAACCTACATCCTTCTGAATCTGCTTAGTTTATTCATCTCTTGTTCTCCGATTTTTACCCTCCACGCTGCCCTCCAATACTAAATTGGTGGTCCCTTGATGCCTCAGAACATGTCCTACCAACCGATCCCTTCTTCTAGTCAAGTTGCGCCACAAGCTTCTCTTCTCACCAATCCTGTTCAGTACCTCCTCATTAGTTATGTGATCTACCCATCTAATCTTCAGCATTCTTCTGTAGCACCACATTTCAAAAGCTTCTATTCTCTTCTTGTCCAAACTATTTATAGTCCACGTTTCACTTCCATACATGGCTACACTCCATACAAATACTTTCAGAAACGACTTCCTGACACTTAAATTTATACTCAATGTTAACAAATTTCTCTTCGTCAGAAACGCTTTCCTTCCCATTGCCAGTCTACATTTTATATCCTCTCTACTTCGACCATCATCAGTTAATTTGCTCCCCAAATAGCAAAACTCCTTTATTACTTTAAGTGTCTCATTTACTAATCTAATTCCCTCAACATCCCCTGACTTCATTCGACTACATGACATTATCCTCGTTTTGCTTTTGTTGATGTTGATCTTATATCCTCCTTTCAAGACACTAACCATTCCGTTCAACTGCTCTTCCAAGTCCTTTGCTGTCTCTGACAGAATTACAATGTCATCGGCGAACCTCAAAGTTTTTATTTCTTCTCCATGGATTTTGTTTCCTTCACTGCTTGCTCAATATACACATTGAACTGGTAACCTACATAAATTACTATGTTATGAGCCACCAGTAGACTACATATGGTAAGGCCTGGATAAGTTGATCGCTGGCCCCAGGTACTGGTCGTTAAAAGCCGACATTATTCGGAAAAATTCGTCTAGACTGTTCTGTTTCAAGCTGCTGCCACTGTCAATGCACTATAGTTGTTTCTGTGTAATTACTCGACGAAGGCTTGTTGCGTTTTCTATGTGAGCGAAAGATTAATAACAGTAACTGCGCTTATATATAAATGCTTTATGAAATAAGACACGATCATAAAAGTTTGCTAAATGTTTTAATGCCGCTTTTCTTCACTGATTGCACTGCGTTACAACAGTCTCAATTTAATTCCACATTCTTTTCTACAAATATGTACCGCACGTGACCGTCTCAGTAATGCGCATTCACGAATTCATGTTACTTCTGTTTGAGATTTATAACATAGCAGCTGATCGGTACAAGACACTCACACACCCATGAGTCGTCATGGCCAGAATACGAACAGCAAAACATCCCCCCTCTCACATCCTCTAAGGCAGCAATGGCCGCGTTACCTACCGCTTGCCTCTCAGGTAGGCGATCAATTTTAGCCTACTTAGCCCACCGCCGACTTCACCAACGTCTATTAACATTAAGTACATTTAAAATTTTCCCCTCTCTGTAAGTATTTTCCTTTGTTACCGAGCATAGCCGGCCGCTGTGGGCGAGCGGTTCTAGGCGCTTCAGTCCGGAACCGCGCGGCTGCTACGTTCGCAGTTACGAATCCTGCCTCGGGCATGGATGTGTGTGATGCCCTTAGGTAAATTAGGTTTACGTAGTTCTAAGTCTAGGGGACTGATGACCTCAGAAGTTAAGTCCCATAGTGCTTAGAGCCATTTGAACCATTTTTTATTGAGCATAAAAACAACACTCTTAACGTTAGTTAACGTTTTCGGATTCGGCTGTTACTTAGGCCGGTATTACACTATCAAATTTCTTTGTCCAATATCTTTGTCAAAGATATTTGATAGTGTAATAGGGATCTTTGACAAATGTCGTCCAATATTTGATCAAATCTAGGCCGAGGCCGTATATTTGATCAAAGAAATCGCTTGTCTTCTGTTCACTGCAATGCGATATGTTACCACGCGGAGCGCTAGCACCGCTGCAGCGTTCTGTCGTCTGTAGTGTTTTTATAACCATTGCCGGTAAATACAATTGGTGTGTGCCGACAACTACAGAATTAATAGATATGTCTGAAGCTGATGAGGCGCTTTACAACGTGAGGCACCCTGAATACAAAAATAGATTAAGAAGATTGGAGACCTAACCTAAACTAACCTAACATAACCCTCTCCTGTAGCAAGGAATCGGAGTGTTATAGTGAGCCTGTCTTCTGAAGATGTAGCAGTTCTTAAGTGAAAATTGTGCTTTGTGATATGAGGATACACTTCATTGAGCACATACAGAAATGTATGCTCATCCATTCTTAAGTAATTGATGTACGGCTTGACGTCTTCCACTGTAAGCTCACGTAACAAGTTTTGTTGAATGCTTTTATCGTGTCGTAAAACCCACGGCTTCACCCAGATTAGATTAGTTTTTCGTTCCATAGATCCGTGCTGAGGAGATCCTCGTGGATGTGGAACATGTCGATTTTTTTTAAGCTGAAATAAAAATACTAATAGTATGAATAAATACAATACATCATTTGTTTCTATTAAAAATTTCGCCAATGGAGTAGAAGGAGTTGGCCTGTAGTAAGTCTTTCAGGCTCCTTTTAAACTGATAAACTGATCTTTATTTCTAACTAAAATTTTTATGTTTCCTGGCAAATTATTGAAGATGAGTGTTCCTGAGTAGTGGACCCCTTTTTGAACTAAAGTAAGTGCTTTTAAGTCCTTGTGCAGATCATTTTTGTTCCTGGTATTGTATGTATGAACTGAGTTGTTTGTTGGAAAAAGAGATATATTATTTACGACAAATTTTATTAAGAAGTAAATATACTGAGAGGCAGTAGTTAGTATACCCAGTTCTTTGAAGAAGTTTCTGCAGGAGGTCCGTGAATTTACTCCACAAATAATACGTATTACACGCTTTTGGACCTTGAAAACTTTTGTTTGACTTCAAGATTTACCCCAAAATATTATCCCAAATGACATTTTGGAATGAAAGTATGCAAGCTTTTTCATTTTTATGTTGCCTATGTCTGCTAACACTCGAATTGCAAATACAGATTTGTTAAGGCGTTTCTGCAGTTCTGTGGTGTGTTCCTCCCAACTGAATTTATTATCAAGTTGTAATCCCAGGACTTTTAAGACTGTCAACCTCGTATGTATGGTTCCATTTTTTCCCCCACTTCTTTTCCGCATGTGCACACAATGTAATTGCGGTAAGTTCAACTGCTGCGGTTAATAACAAGTTGTTGTCAGCCATCTTGAACTTTGACGAAAAATTTGATGACAGTGTAATACCCCTTGTAGCGCTACGTCAAAGATCTTTGTCAAATATATTGGACGGAATATTGGATCACATCTTTGATCAAATCTTTGACAAAGAAATTTGATAGTGTAATACCGGCCTTACTAGATGGGTACAGTTATAAAATACTCCCAAATACTTCATTCGGGCCACATGCGGCTCACGGCGCTCAGTTTCAAGACCACTGATCTACAGGGTTAGCACCTTCAAATCCGGGCCCTATTTAACAGGACACACCCTACGCTAGTGTGTGAAGAGAACCCGATGCCACTGACCAGGTTCCATGCCTGCTGTTCCCTTTCTCGCCTCCTCCACGCGCACGG
This sequence comes from Schistocerca nitens, assembly GCF_023898315.1. NCBI lineage: Eukaryota > Metazoa > Arthropoda > Insecta > Orthoptera > Acrididae > Schistocerca > Schistocerca nitens. The sequence goes on from NC_064617.1 coordinate 391,795,706, forward strand.
TACTGGGATTTGTACAGTTATACAAACAAGACTTTCACAGAAAAAGTAGGAGCCTGGGAAGACTTTTGCAGAAAATACGGTTTTCAAATAGATTTTCAAAATGAATACTAAGGAAAAATACAGACGTGAAATGCACATTTTAAGAAAAGACATAATAAAAACGTTTGTAACACAGTACTGGAATCAAGAATGTGTACGGCCCAATGTCTCTTGTCTTTTTAACTTGATGATGTTTCAGCACGCTCCTGCATCGGTGACAGTTGAGTCCACTTACTTTTGTACTTCGGAAAGTATGAGAAATACAGCCCGCACTGAAGGCAACACTATGTGTGACGCATTTGCGCCGCATTGTCGCTTTGAGAGTATGTCAACACCGCTTTGGGAGAAACCTAGCCAGCCGTTACTTAAATGGAATCCGACAATAGAGACATATATTAAAGGAAAAATGTGATGAAATTTGTGTCTATTTATCTGTGTGGTTAGGTCGTGTTGTGTTGACTCGCACTGAGTAGTGCGCCTTGTAATTTTGTCACGCCTAAACAGAAGTCCTCAAAAACTGGTCTTTTCCGGCAGAGAACTGGGGAAGGCCCCAATTTCACAACTAGCAGCAGAGTAATGTTTTTGACAAGGCTTAAAAAAAAAAACAAATAATTTACTGGCATGATTTGCTTTAAATTTAGGTAAGCCATGATAAAAAGTCACATTTCCTCCAACACAAAGATTCTGCAACTCACATTATGAGCCTCACTAGGAAGAAGAACAAACAACAGCTTCAGCCATGAATTTGCTCTATGACAAGTAGTGCAGCTGACAGCTGTTGTTTGGACCTGTGTTAGGCGTTAGTGTCTGATAACGTGCCATGGAACGTGCTAAAGAACCGTACTTTTAAGGGCTTCCGGTAGAACAACGAGCGGCTGCAGTATACCAGATAAGGATATTTCAAAAAAATTATTCGAAACACGCGTGTGAAAAGGCTATTGCTCATATTAGAACAGACATTGGTAAACACTATATTTGGCTTTTAATCGACGAGACCGCTGCGTTGTCGTAGATTTATAGCTAATGTTTTGGTGCGGAGATTAGATTTCACGACACCAGGAAGACCCAACCTACTCCTGTGTAAAGAATGCGAGAAGACGAATCACAGTACTGTAACCCCCACTGTAACGGATGCCCAGCGCATCCCATGGGCAGGACTAGATAGGGACGAGAAATGTTTGCTATTGATGACAGATTGTGCGGCCTATATGTTACAAGCGAGACAACACTGAAAGAGTTATATCCTAGTGTGACCCACGGTACCTCCTTGCCCACGGCCCACACCGTCTACCATAGGAAGTCAGAAATAGTTTTCCTGAGGTTAACAGTGTCATTTCCTTTGTTAAGCAAGTATTTGTCAAGCTACGACCCGCGTTCAGTCCCCTCTCACCTGAATCTATACTTACAAGTTGCTGCACCTGTCTCTTGGCAGCTTTATATTCTGCCGAACACTACCAAAAAGTCGAAGAGATGGTAGACACATTTGACCCTAGTGAATCAGCTTTTATAAAAAAAGAATCTTACAACATCCATCAAAGTTACGATAACAGTCATTTCTCAACTGTGACGGATATTCGAAGGAAAAAAAAAAGAAAAAGAAAAGAAAACTGATATCCAAGTTGCTGGTCCTATCCTTCATCAGTATGTTGGAACTTCGTGGATCAGCTTCTATTGAAAATGCCAAAAAGGTCCTTAACAATAGCAAGAAGTTGCATCCTCGGCATTTCCAACTTCCAACATCCACCTGTTGCAAGCGCCAAGAACCAGTATCTCTATTACTGAAAGATGCTGTAGACGTGATCTCCGACGAGCAGATGTGTCTGGAGGATCAATGAGAAGTGCGTGCATCACTAAATTAAGGAATCCTGGATATAAAAATATGAAGACAGTTTCCGTCATTATTCAGGTGGAGAAGATCGGATGTCGATTGCACTGTCGACCACGAGATATTGCGTTGATGAAATATGCCTTACTGGTCTCTTGTGCTGTAGGGAGACCTTTCTCAGCATACAGAAATGTACTGAGAGACAATAGAAAAAAGTTTCACCTTACAAAACTTAGAAACGTGGTTAACTGTGCACTGCAGTATAATTTTTTTGGAAATTTGTGGTAAGGTCTTATGGGAACAAACTACTGATGTCATCGGTCCCTAAGCTTACACACTACTTAATCTAACTTAAATTAACTTACGCTAAGGACAACACAAACACCTATGCCCGAGGGAGGACTCGAACCTCCGACGGGAGCAACCGCGCGAACCGTGACAAGGCGCCTGGGACGGCATGGCTGCACCGCGCGGCTGTAGTACAAAATTTAATACAAAATTTCTTGTTAGTTGTAGGGTTAGGTCAAGGATTGTGTTCATACATAGGCACACATCTCAACTGTGTGTTTTTGTGTGAGTGACAAATGAAAAGAATTTTTTCAATGATAGACTTCTCATTAAAATAATATAGAAAATAACCGTAGTAATGGTAAATATCTTAACTATTTAGGCATATTTTCCAGCGCGCATACAAAGAATAGCTAACTGTTTACTTTCCACAAAGAACTAGAATAACTATGTCAAAATTGTAATAAAATTGTCTATGTTAATATTAGCGGTCATTACATTTTTCATTAAGAGCCTCCAGAAAGAGTGGCTAAAATCCATTATAAAAACCAAAAACGCCTGGCCTCAACTGATGATTTGTCGTAGAAGAGTGAAGAGAGATGGGGCCACACGCACTGCTCTGACACACATTCCCATGGGATCGGCAGACAAGTAAATCAATTACGTCTTGTGCCAGCTGCTTCTGAATCTCAATTTTTTTTATTTACGCACATTAGCACAAAGCTGCGTATCGTAATGTTTACTGGGGATGACTCTGATAGACGTGATCCCGTGTTGTGTTTCTGTATTGTCGTTAAGTTGTGGGAAGATGGAACGTGGAATCTGGTGTTGACACACAACCTACACTCGGCGATAAGGACCAATGGGCAAGTCACAATTAACGACAGTGTGATACACTGATGCTGTAGCTCCATAAAGGACTGTCAGTAAGATTGATTCTTATTGGACATTAGGGCACTTTCTTGTATTTGTATTGTGCCACATCTATAAGGGTGGCATTTTCAGTATCAATAGAATTCGAACAAAAGATATTTGGATATCACCTTCACTTCATGGAGACAGGTTGCACTTTCGGTAGTACACTTAACAGAGGTCCTTTAGAGTGGCTGTTGCAACTGAATATTTGTTTTTCACTTCTGACCTCAAAGCAATAAATAACTTTGCTCTTAGAAGGTACATTTCGACGTTTCGTGCAGATTGAGGAGGAAAAGTCTCTGTCTGTAACAATGGTAATTGTTACAAGCTCAAGTGACCCGCATAAAACTGGAGCTTTGTAACATGAAGTTTGAATGAGAAGCATGCCACTTGGGAACAAGACTCTCTGGGTACCTCCGCCAGTGGAAGACGATAGTTTCAATCCTACTTAAAGGTATTACTCCAACGTTGAGTTGCTGTAGATGTATATTTCGATAGGAGAAAACTTACTGGTTTAAGAGTTCCAGAACGAAGTAGATATCGGAGTTCAGGTTGATGCCGTGATCTGTGACTCTCCTTCTTCTAATTTCGAAGGAGAGACAGTCTCCAGCCGCAATCGGGCATCGAAGTAATTCGATGGTGAAAGTTGAAAATTTAGGCCAGACGGGACTCGAAGCTGCATCTCCCGCTTAATGCTAGCGGTTGCCTTAACCGCCTCGGCCATCCGATCACGCTTCCCACCAGACTCAAATTCCGACGGAACAGACACCACACACATATATATTGTAAATCTCCTTCTTCTTCTTCTTCTTCTTCCTCTTCTTCCTGATCTTACCTCGTATCTTGACAGAGTCGGCATGTTAATTACCGGATCTGGTGGTGTTAATGGTAAAGGATAGCGTGATGTCATTCCTGTCGCCATCCCATTGCCCTCCTTCGCCTTCCCAGGACGCAATTGGTGAATCGCAACTGTCTGTCTAGTGTCACCACATGTGAAAGTGTGTGACTGTTTTCTACATGTTTGCAATTTGTGTAACTGAAGCGGGATGTAGGTACTAGCATGGGATTCATCTAGTCGGGTGTGGGGAACCACCTGCAAACTTCACCTAGGCTGGCCGCCACGCCGGCCCTCGTCGTTAATCCACCGGCTAGATTCGATCCAAGACCGGCGCGCCTTCCCGAATCCCGGAAGCGGCGTGCTAATACGCGCGACTACCAGTGTGGAAACCCTGTAATAGATTTCACAAAGTCACCTGGTAAATAAAATTTGATCTACCGGAGTATCCGAACAGGTGTGCGATAGGTTGAAGACTTCCTGGAAATAAACAGTTACGCACGTCGTTCCAAATTGGAAGTCCGCTTTAGAGACGGAAGACGCGTCTGACATTCCCCAATATTGTGTACGAGTACCGTTCCTGTTTGGATCTATGAGCACAGGTAATCTGTCGTATTACATGTGTAATCTGAGACTTTTCGCAGGCGAGCGGGTGGTGATGTCGTTAGAAAATCGTTGAGAAATTCAGATGGACTTTTGGACAACCCGCAATTGTGAAAAATTGATATTTGACCCATTCGTAAATAAATATAATTGGACAGGCGTAAATAGATGGAGTGACGCGACATCAGTTGACGATTGGGGATGAATCATTGAAGTAAGTAGCAGCCATCATATCACGTCCTTGTAGTAACTTCCGAGCGACTTAAAGTGGAATACGTACATAAAATTAATTATAGAAACAGCAGCTGCCATACTGAGATTTATTCGAAGAATCTTAAGGAAATGCAATTCATCCATGTGCGAAGTGTCTTACAAAACACATGTTAAGCCCATTCTTGAGTGTTGTTCTGCAGTCTGATAATATTATCTAGAAGGATTAAGAGGAGATTTAGAGACAATTAACTGTGGTATTATGTATTCATGCCAATCTCCTGGATTCAATAGCTTCTCTCTGCAGTGTTTCATGAAATGAGGGCATGAGACGCTAATAATGGGGCTACAAGAAAGGCATTATGCTTAGCAGTGAGTCTTCCTCTCTCAAATTTCGAGAGCTCAGAATCCAAGTCTGAGGACTGCAAGAAAATTACGACCATATACAAGTTCAGTATCTAAATATGTTATACCAATTTAAGTAAGTAAATCTGGATCAAGTTAACAAGATGTAAAAACAGAACCAAGTGTCAAATCTTATGAAAAGTGTATACTTGTTCACATTATAAGACAACAAGAAAATAGCGACCAGAAACAGATGCAATATTTACATACGTTATGAGCAGCTTAACATAAGTATACCTCTGTACATATTCTACGTGAAATACCATCAAATTGATGACATGTATATTATGGAAAAACTAGTAGAAGACGACCTAGGGGAAGATCAGTTTGGATTCCGTAGAAATATTGGACACATGAGGCAATATTGACCCTACGACTTATCTTAGAAGCTAGATTAAGGAAAGGCAAACCTACGTTTCTAGCATTTGTAGACTTAGAGAAAGCTTTTGACAATGTTTTCTGGAATACTCTCTTTCAAATTCTGAAGGTGGCAGGGGTAAAATACAGGGAGCGAAAGGCTATTTACAATTTGTACAGAAACCAGATGGCAGTTATAAGAGTCGAGGGGCATGAAAGGGAAGCAGTGGTTGGGAAGGGAGTGAGACAGGGTTGTAGCCTCTCCCCGATGTTATTCAATCTGTATATTGAGCAAGCAGTGAAGGAAACAAAAGAAAAATTCGGAGTAGGTATTAAAATCCATGGAGAAGAAATAAAAACTTTGAGGTTTGCCGATGACATTGTAATTCTGTCAGAGACAGCAAAGGACTTGGAAGAGCAGTTGAACGGAATGGATAGTGCCTTGAAAGGAGGATATAAGATGAACATCAACAAAAGGAAAACGAGGATAATGGAATGTAGTCGAATTAAGTCGGGTGATGCTGAGGGTATTAGATTAGGAAATGACACACATAAAGTAGTAAAGGAGTTTTGCTATTTGGGGAGCAAAATAACTGATGATGGTCGAAGTAGAGAGGATGTAAAATGTAGACTGGCAATGGGAAGGAAAGCGTTTCTGAAGAAGAGAAATTTGTTAACATCGAGTATAGATTTAAATGTCGGGAAGTCGTTTCTGAAAGTATTTGTATGGGGTGTAGCCATGTATGGAAGTGAAACATGGACGATAAATAGTTTGGACAAGAAGAGAATAGAAGCTTTCGAAATGTGGTGCTACAGAAGAATGCTGAAGATTAGATGGGTAGATCACATAACTAAGGAGGAGGTGTTGAATAGGATTGGGGAGAAGTTTGTGGCACAACTTGACTAGAAGAAGCGATCGGTTGGCAGGACATGTTCTGAGGCATCAAGGGATCACTAATTTAGTATTGGAGGGCAGCGTGTAGGGTAAAAATCGTAGAGGGAGACCGAGAGATGAATACACCAAGCAGATTCAGAAGGATGTAGGTTGCAGTAGGTACTGGGAGACGAAGCTTGCACAGGGTAGAGTAGCATGGAGAGCTGCATCAAACCAGTCTCTGGACTGAAGACCATAACAACAACAACATATACATTAATGATTGCAGTTGTATATGAAAATGGCAATAATGCCGAAATAAGCTTATAATACGAAAGAACAATAAACTTTAGACAGGTAACTGTTCATTAACATGTCATACTGTGACCTATATTACGCTGCAGGTTCTACAAAAAATTTGTCTAGAGTTGTAGATTATGTTTCTGCCTAGCAACAATTTAACGTCTACGGCCATGCTTTTAAAATTCAAGCAGCCAGCATTACAAACTGCCGTTCCTGTGAAGCGACATAGATGAGTGTAACATTAAATGTGGCGACGCGAAATAAAGGGCAGCGCTTCCGCAGAGGACGGCGCAGCCGGCAGAGGATGTACAGATGTCCGCGCGGCATGTCTGCACAGCTGGAAGTCCGCCGCGTCGCATTATGTATTCCTGCGCCGCAAAAACACTGCAGTCTTTGTCGTTAAGTGCGTTTACAGTAGGGATGAAAGCGACACCCCCAGGCGGATGCGACCGGGCGACGCTCTGCCGGCTCACCAGTTGCAAATGGCGCCCGTCCGGAACTGCTGCAGATTAATGGGCTGTGCAGTTATAACTGGGCCTGCCTCTCTGGTATTAGTAGCGGCGGTTTGTCTCTATGCCGCTAGGAAACAACAGTAAAGACGTACTGCCATAGAAAACTCTTGGCTTCCTGTTTTCTTAAACGTCCCACGAATCTTTATCCTAGGAATCATTTACTTCTGACATAATCCTTTCTTTTGAAATTGGAGCGTACACTAATATTTTAAGAGGCACAGGGCTTCTTGCGATATATTTTTAGGCCCTCGCCTTCTCTCTCTTACACTTTCCACTATTCTGTTTCTCGAGGTTTCCATTTCTCGTGACGAGAGAGCCGCATTATTACGAGCACCTTCACGAATTGACGACTTTAGCGAGTAATTCTTTAATTAATCAACTCGCACCCAATCTTAAGAAAACGCAAGTGTGTTCATTCCATCTGAAACATAAACAAGCTGACAGGAAACTTGAAATATTCTGGAATGGAGTTGCACTAGAATACTGTTCCCACCCCCAGATATTTGGGTGTTACTCTCGACCGTACACTAACCTACAAGGAACATTGTCTGAAGCTGAATCAGAAAGTATCCTCCAGAAACTGCCTTCTTCGGAAACTGGCGTGATCGAACTGGCGTACACATCCACAAATATTAAGAACAACAGCTCTTACCTCATGCTATTCTGCAGGAGAGTACGCTAGCCGAGTGTGGTACAATTCAGTACACGCAAAGCAGGTTGATATAGCCTTAAATTACAGCTGTAGGATTGTTACAGGCTGCCTAAGGCCAACCCCCATGGACAAAGTTCAATGTCTCGCTGGGATTGCTCCATGTGACATCAGAAGAGAGGCCGCCGCTAGCATCGAGAGGCATAAATCAAATACAGTGACCTCACATCCACTCTTTGGACATCAACCTGCCAAGCCAAGACTGAAGTCCAGGAAGAGTTTCCTAACAATTTCACAGCCCTTAGAAGGATCAGCTGCGGCTACCCGACTCGCTAAGTGGAAAGAAGATGCCAACACCTGTCAAACTGGATGACATCACAAGAAACCCTGCCGCCTGGCCACATGGAGAAGTGGGTCATCTGGAACTCCTTGAACAGACTACGGACCGAAGTCGCAAGATCGAGGGACAATCTCCTTAAATGGAACTTCCAACTGCCAAATGCCAACACAACACTGTGCGAATGCGATGAATTGCAGACAACCCGGCATCTCTTCAAATGTAACTTATGCCCAACCAGCTGTAGCTTGAAGGACTTAACGTCTGCAGCACCCAATGCTATCAAAGTTGCCCAATTCTGGGTGAATACTGTATAGTTTTCTTTGTATGTATTGTATATGTGTTCATTTTAGTGTACATCTGATACGAATAAAGAAAGAAGCGCGAAATTCATGAATCATTTCACGTGAGCACGTATGCACTCGTGGAGTTAGTATACTGTACGAAGGGACTCAGTAGCATCTCTCCTGTGTGAATAAACAGCTTTATCCGATTTGCAAAGAGGCTGTTGCGGAACGTGGAGAAGCTAGTACAACATCCATAGTCATACAGATTGTAGCTAAAGAATCTCGGCACGATATCAATTGCACGTGAAAGAGAATACAGGTAAGAGAACTCTTTTGAGTTTCAGGTACACACACCTGAAGACTTACACAGATGTAAATGGAAAGCATTAGACTATGAATTACCCTTTCAGATATTTATCAGACTTTGTGGAGATGTTCGTCACGTAACGGCTACCAAATGACTAAACTTTCATTCCATTCGCAACTGATGCCCATCATCAACATCAGTACGAGTTGTGCGCAAATGAGCACGAATATGCACTTGTATTCGTTGTGTCCCTGAAGCGAACAATCTCCGAAAGTCGTCTTGAGGAATTTGTTGTCATTCCCCAACACATGTGTCATTTCATGAAGATTGCTTGTTGAAGGCTAGTATGAAATCTCATGCATCCGGGTTGCTGGCCAGAATAATATCCAGAATAATTGAAAATAAAGATGAGGATAGACGATGATTAGTTTGGCTTTAGGAAAGGTAAAGTACTTCCGAGTACGTGTGGCAAGACTAAGCCGTTAATGCTTATTGTTCCCCTATGCAGCAGATCAGCTGCTGAAGGGTGGACGCGTGGATGCAAAACAGTTAGTTTAGACTGACAGGCGTAGTCCACTTAATGGTACAGTTACGACCGTGCAGAAAGCACCAGGTAGAAAATTATGTGACGTGTTTGCAGGAAGACTGTTAGACCGAGGGAAAAAACAACTAAAACACGAAAATGGGTGCATATTAAAGTACCAATCATCACAATATCTTCACTTACACCACTACATTGTGTTAGCTATTTTTTCTCTGCGTCTAGAAGTCTTCCCGCAAACACGTAATATGATTTAGTACCTGATGTTTTCTGCACAGTCGTAACTGCACGACTAAGCGGACTATGTCTATCAGCCTAGAGTAACCGGTTCACTTCCACGTCTCCACATTTCAATATCTGAACTTCTGCCTAGGGAAAAATAAGCATTAATGGCTTGCTCTTGCCACACATACTTGGAGGTACTAACCAATTTAAAAACACCCGACTGGTAATACATATAATTATTAGTCCATAGAAGACGTAAATACTAATCTAATGTTGTCCACCACACGGCCCCCAATCGCGAATAAAACTATCTGCAATTATACCCCATGAATACGGTGTGAATCACCAAAAACTGACACCGCAAATATCGCGGAAATGGAAAGTGTTATTAACGTGTGGTTTTCACGAAGTGGACTGATAGTCAGGAGCTCGTATTGTTGGCCAATAAACAAACTGTAATAATACTTAGAAAGAGTATTTTTGTGCAAACATATACTTTTTAAATGGAACAATGCCCATTAAATTTAACAAACCAAAAGTATGGTAAATTAGAATGTCAGTTTGTTGCAAGAGTGTAATGCGGTTCGTTTACGTGATACGGTATTTTGAAAAGTTCCCACATCGACACGTACTTGAGCCATTCAATCCGCGCAGTTGCCAGGTGCTGGTTTGTTATGTTTGCTTACAGTGTGCTTTTGCGCTCCTTGAATACACTGCGAGTTGCTAGTCAGTTAGAGTGTGACAGCAGTAGGCCGTGAGTGGGCGATGTGGTTTACCAATGCAGAAAAGGCCGATGTTCAGAGCGGCGCGGAGTGGCCACGCGGTTTGAGGCGTCATGTCACGGACATTGCGACCCCTCCCGCCGGAGGTTCGAGTCCTCCCTCGGGCACGGGTGTGTGTCTTGTTCTTAGCATAAGTTAGTTTAAGTAGTATGTAACTCTAGGGACCGATGACCCCAGCAGTTTGGTCCCTTAGGAATTCACACACATTTGAACATTTCAACCGATGTTCAGACGTGTGTGAATTCCTAAGGGACCAAACTGCTGGGGTCATCGGTCCCTAGAGTTACATACTACTTAAACTAACTTATGTTAAGAACAAGACACACATCCGTGCCCGAGGGAGGACTCGAACCTCCGGCGGGAGGGGCCGCGAGGTCCGTGACACGGCACTTCAAACCGCGCGGTCACTTCGCGCGGCAGACAAGGCCGACAGGCTCATGGTTTATGAAGAGTGTAGGAAGAAAGCAGTTCGTTCTTGTACAGTGTATGCGGCAAGATATCCCAATAAATGTCAACCCTCCCGGCTTTTGTTCATCAATCTGTTCAACCTGTCACTTGAAAGTGGCAGTGGAACACCTACACAGCATAACAGAAGGAAACGAGTGATAACAGAAGAGGAAGAAATTAATGTTCTTGCTTCTGTTGCAGTTCACTTGCACGTTAGCTCCCGCGCAATCGCACGAGGAACTGGCATGAGTCAGGCAAGTCTCCCATGCATTCTCCACCGACATAGGTTCCGTCCCCGCTACATCTCTCTCCTTCAAGAGCTGCATGGAAACGATTACGAGAATCGTGCTAACTTTGATACATGTGCATTAAGACAGGATATTACCGATATATAATATATCTTGTTGAGTGATGAAACTACAGTTACACTAACTACAGTTACAGGTATACCGCCGCAACATAACCAGACTGGAAGCGTGTATTTCCGCTGCGGGTGGTCATTCTGAACACAATCTGTGATGATTAATTGTCTCGTTACTGGTCAGAACCCACATAACTAGCGTATGCACTTGTGTTGTACAAATGTCGGTGTGGCAACTTTTCAAAATACGATATCTCGTAAACGACTCGCACTAGAAACCTGCAACAAACACCACTGACATCCTAATTTACCCTAATTTCGTCTGTTAATGTTAATTGGCTTTGTTCCATTTAAAAGAGTGAATGTTTGCCCAAAAATACACTTTATAAGTATTATTTCAAGCTGCTGATTGGCTACCAATACGAGCCCCTGACTACCAATCCATTTCGTGAAAACCGCACATCAGTAACACTTTCCGTTTCTGCTTAATTCGCGGTGCAAATTTTAGGCGTTTCGCCCGATATGTACATATTGTCTCAAAATCTTTGCATCAAACTTCCAGGTCTGAATGATCACGTCACGGGGTATAAATTTTGTTACACAAAAGACGTTACCGATGCTTCCTGGCAACGCAAGGCTTCCTGTAATATTCACTAGCCCTGGGACAACGAGATTTCACCGAAATAGCAGGGTCAATAAAGTGTGCCGCACACTACGTACCCTGTAAATTCATAAAGTAAATTTCAATAAACTGAAGAATGACTGTCCCTAATCGGAGACAGATATTTTAGAAGCAGATGAGGAACTGTAACACTATTTTATACGGAGCAGATGAATGAAATAAATGCAACACACAAGGGAGACTCGCTCCGCATATTGTCTATGCCCTGCCGCCTCTCAGAGTCAGCGAATACTAAAGGAAGCCTAACATCCCCGGGGAGCGTCAGTGAACATTCTGTCTCGTACAGTAATTGTTCCCTATGACGTGATCCATCACCCACTGCCGTTTGATGAATTGACTTGAAACAGCCTCCATATATGAACTGTTGTCAAGCAAAATAGCAACAATGTAACGATGGGGCAATCCAACCAAATAAAAAAGACAGGCTAAGGGTGTTGGTCCACTTGGTGCGTCCAGTATATTTCATCCATTAACGCGACTAGTTTGGATGGGCCCCTGCCTGTTCGGTCGTCGCCTCTTGCATGAGGGCGGCAATGTGCATCTAGATTTTTTACTTTATCTTCTGTAAAACGAAGTGCCGAACATCCCTGAATTTTGGCACACTGCCAGTTTCTTTCTTCCCCGCGCTTTAATCACTGTTACATGACGTCAATTACGGAGCGCCTCTCGCATCAAAATTAATCTTAAGTACGAGAAGAACACATTGGCAGGAATCTGAACCCTTACAATACTGCACTAGTAGTTACCATTAATTTCCTGTTCACTGCTTGGGTGAACATGTGGGAAGTAATGCGGATGCAGCAGAGCATTTGTCTGTTTGTAGGATGGACCTTAACTAACCGCATAAACTTTCCCATGATATTCACGGATGTTTGCCGATGGTTCGATAAAGGATACATGTGATCTGATGTTGACGCAATGGTCACGTAATGTCTCTTTGATCGTAACATTAGCACTTTGACACTCAAAACGAACCGCTCAGCAGTTAATTACTTTCATACTATTGTAACATCATGTATATTGAAACTGTACTTCAAAAACAATTTATACGATTCATTCATCACTTCCCAGGTGAAACAGGCGTACTTTTGAGTCCGCAGCTCGTGGTCGTGCGGTAGCGTTCTCGCTTCCCGCGCCCGGGTTCCCGGGTTCGATTCCCGGCGGGGTCAGGGATTTTCTCTGCCTCGTGATGACTGGATGTTGTGTGATGTCCTTAGGTTAGTTAGGTTTAAGTAGTTCTAAGTTCTAGGGGACTGATGACCATAGATGTTAAGTCCCATAGTGCTCAGAGCCATTTGAACCATTTTTTTTGAACCAGCGTACTTTTGTGGTGGAACTGTTCAGCGTACGGGCATGTTCTATCACTGCATACAACTTTTTAAAGCAACTGTTCGAAGTTCCGGCAGACGTGACAACACTGACAGTATAGCGACGCATCACACAGTACAAAGTAAAAGTACAATACACGCTCTAGCATCCTACTGTCTGAAAGAGTCCTAGATGCAATGTCCATGTGATTATCAATTGGCGTCTTGTAAACGAGAAGATGAAGAAGACGATCTCTGTCGTCGTAAGTAGTGGGCGAGGGAGTAGTGGTTCACGACAGCGTCGATTAACCCATCACTGCCCAAACAGCCATTGCCGTTGAAAACGTATCTAAGATACTGTGCTGATTATCCTGTTACCCTTTCATGGTGAAGACACATAAGCCTACCAACTACTGGAGATGATTCTGCAAGAAAAGTGTGAGATCATGCCAAAGACAGTTTTGATAGACGTCTTAATCACCAGAAACCATGTGCTTTAGTCATGTAATATCCCTCAGATAATAATCGTTGAGGCTGACATCCACCCCGGAGTTTATAAAATGCGAGGGAACTGTATTTGTGGCAGCCAGTATGTAAGGTCTTCTATCTTCTCGTATTTACGGATTTGAACAAATTGCTTAAGACTGTTATTGAGTAACTAAGTAATTGACCCCATGATGTAACAAGTGCTCTGCTTCACCCTCTGTCTTCACCATTAAATAAGAAAATTACAAACTTTTGGAAAGATTGCTCTATTACAGCATCAGCTCTGAGATAAAAAGATCCCAGCTGAACAGGTAGGTTTTCGCCATCATCAAAGCTGCTCGGTAAAGTTCTCTCATTAACAACGTTCAGAGAAGCAAGCTACCAAAGAAACTGAAAACCTTAGTCGTGTTTATCGATCTTACAGCGTATGACACAGTTTGGAGACAGAATATGATAGCAAAATTCTTGGAAGTGATCACCTGCAAATCTACTAGCCTTCTAATACTCGTAGACGCTTCCAAGTGACCACTGGTAACAGAATGAGCACTCAGATGAAGCTGAAAGGATCTTTCTCAGCGACCTGTACTGGCTCCATCGTCATTCAGTCTTCATACAGGTGATATGCTTTAGGCCATCGCACGGAAAGTTTGAATATACCAACAACTGGGACGACTAGGCCCTGACAGTATATTGTAATGATGTAGAGGCAATTGATAATATCTTCAAAAAGGATCTAAAAGTTGTTGGGAGATACTTTCACCATTGGACATCGCAGCCTAGTGCCACAAAGACAGGAGTCTCTGCGTTGCACCTCAACAACGAGCTAGCCATCAGAGAACTCAGTATTCACTTTCTGAACAAACTACAGTCCCAAAACCGACATCCAGAACATGTAGGTGTCACCTCGGACAAGTCACTGATCTTCAAGAATCATCTGTCAAACACTGCTTTAGAGCATCAGCATCTTGCAGAGGCTTGCTGGTACTCCATGGGGATCTTTAGGCGCCACGCTATAGACTTCAGCTTCAGGTCTAGTCTCTCTGGTAGCGGAGTTCTGTGCACCAGTTTGGCTGAAGAGAGTCACACTAATCGTATCAATGTCCAAATAAATCAACGTATGCATCTTATAAGAGACAAAGGTGACGCCAATCTATTGTCTGCCCATGCTAAACAATATACACTGCTGGCCACCGTAAATGCAACACCCTGAAGGAAGCATCCGAATCAAGTGAAATTTACACCATGGGTTTGCAGCGATGAGATATGCAACTGATTAGAATTTCAGCGCAGACGCACATCACGCGCGCCTGGGGCGCCACCTCATAGCGCCATTTAGGGCTTGGCGATTTCGACGAGTGTACGTTCGGCACGTGTGTTTACCTTGTGGTTGTTTCACAAGACGATCGGTTATGCCTCGTAGACAACAGCGAACATCTTTTGATCAAGTATCCGAGTTCGACTGAGGAAGGATAGTGGCTTACCGAGATTGTGGATTATCATACAGAGAAATCGCTAGTCGTGTTGGACGAAACCAAACAACTGTAATGCGGATATGTGACCATTGGATGCAGGAGGGTACGACGGACCGACGTGGTCGATCGCATTCACCTCGGTGCACCACTGCACGTGCTGATAGGCAAATTGTGCGCATGGCAGTGACGGATCGCTCAGTGACATCCCGAACCATAGCACAGCACATTGCGTCTGTAACGCATCATCCAGTGTCTGCGCGTACCATTCGACGCCGTTTACAGCAGAGTGGCCTGTCCGCAAGACGTCCATTGCTTCGTCTACCATTGACGCTGAACAACAGACGTCTCTGTCGCCAATGGTGTGATGACAGACGGATGTGGACGGCAGAATGGAATGACGTTGTCTTTACTGACGAGGCACGCTTCTGTCTGCAGCACCACGATGGTCGGATTCGAGTGTGGAGACACCGTGGAGAGAGGATGCTGGACAGCTGCATTATGCACCGCCACACTGGTCTTGCACCGGGTATTATGGTATGGGACGGTATTGGATATTACTCTCGCACGCCTCTAGTACGCATTGCCGGCACTTTAAATAGCCGGCGCTACATATCCGAGGTGCTGGAGCCAGTTGTCCTTCCTTACCTTCAGGGCTCGGCCACAGCCATATTTCAACAGGATACTGCGCGACCACACTTGGCACGCATTGTCCAAAGGTTCTTCGTCAATAACCAGATTGAATTGCTTCCCTGGCCGGCTCGCTCTCCGGATCTTTCGCCGATAGAAAACATGTGGTCCATGGTTGCTCAACGAGTGACCCAGATTACATCCCCAGCTGCCACACCAGATGATCTTTGGCAACGTGTGGAAGCTGCTTGGGCTGCTGTACCCCAGGAACACATCCAACGTCTCTTTGACTCAATGTCGAGACGTGTGGCAGCGGTGATCTCCAACAATGGCGGCTACTCTGGCTACTGATTCTGGCAGGAACCACATGTCACAGACGTCTGTAAACGTAATCATTTGATACTTGGTCAACAAGTTATCTACAAAATAAATTTTGTTGTGCTACCTCTTGTCTTTCTTGGTGTTGCATTTACGGTGGCCAGCAGTGTAGCTTCTCCCCATCTGCGACGAGACAAACAACTTATTAGAAAACTCCAAAACATCGAGAACAACTCTTTTCTACAAATCCACCAAGACATCCCCGATGATGAGGAAAACAGATTGCGCTCTAGACATCAACCCCTAAACAATGCAGCAATTCTGGATGAAAATGGATTCAGTCTAACTGGTCGCTGGAAATAGGAGTGAACTAAACAGGTACTTTCCGCTTTCATTAATATTCCTTGCCTCATTAGCAAACCAGATTCGAAAAGCCTCGCAAAATCTGGCCTCCCCTGAATGTAATTCGGACAAACTGTGGTAGATACGCTGGATCGTTGTGTATACGGGAAAAAATAGCTTCTATCAAGTGCGACAGCGGAGTTGCTAGGCAAATAGTTAAACGTACAGTTGAAGATTGCATATATGCAATCTTCAAAAGGCCGCTCCGAATTCGTACATGTTGCTGATAAGGCGGTAGAAAATATCAGCAATATGGACATTCTCCTAAAGTCGTGTTTCAGTATATTTTGTGATTTTATACATTTTATGTATTGATATATTTATTCTCTTTGGGGTTCCGTATCTCTTACAGGATCACTTTGTTGCCATTTGTCTGTCCGTCTGTTAACATGTCTTTTTCGCAGAAACGGTTTGAGGAAGCAAGCTGCAGTTTATGTCAAACACTAAGCTCTACGTTTCTTGGCGTTGTAAAACTTTTAAGCTTGTAAGTCAAAGCAGTCAAAAGATACGGCCATTTAGGTATTTTGATATTCGCAAACTCATCATCGAAACCTGTAGATGAACTAACTATATATAAGTATATTTCTGTTTGTATTCTAGAATATTTAATTAATTCATGTGCTGTGCTACGCCACACGCTAAATAAATAAATAAATAACAAGAAAATAATTATTAGTAGTACCGAATGTCGAAACCAGTGTGGAGTAGTCACTGCACAGAGCTAGACGCCTACGACTATTTCACGTAAACGATGCGTTTCATTTTAAAATCTTTGACTGTATAAGACTCTGATAATGTTGACTGGAATACACACTACGAGATTCTGAAAGTAACAAGGATAATATACAGGTAGCTATGGCTACCTTGCACTGAAATCAGATTGCAACTACACTCCTGGAAATGGAAAAAAGAACACATTGACACCGGTGTGTCAGACCCACCATACTTGCTCCGGACACTGCGAGAGGGCTGTACAAGCAATGATCACACGCACGGCACAGCGGACACACCAGGAACCGCGGTGTTGGCCGTCGAATGGCGCTAGCTGCGCAGCATTTGTGCACCGCCGCCGTCAGTGTCAGCCGGTTTGCCGTGGCATACGGAGCTCCATCGCAGTCTTTAACACTGGTAGCATGCCGCGACAGCGTGGACGTGAACCGTATGTGCAGTTGACGGACTTTGAGCGAGGGCGTATAGTGGGCATGCGGGAGGCCGGGTGGACGTACCGCCGAATTGCTCAACACGTGGGGCGTGAGGTCTCCACAGTACATCGATGTTGTCGCCAGTGGTCGGCGGAAGGTGCACGTGCCCGTCGACCTGGGACCGGACCGCAGCGACGCACGGATGCACGCCAAGACCGTAGGATCCTACGCAGTGCCGTAGGGGACCGCACCGCCACTTCCCAGCAAATTAGGGACACTGTTGCTCCTGGGGTATCGGCGAGGACCATTCGCAACCGTCTCCATGAAGCTGGGCTACGGTCCCGCACACCGTTAGGCCGTCTTCCGCTCACGCCCCAACATCGTGCAGCCCGCCTCCAGTGGTGTCGCGACAGGCGTGAATGGAGGGACGAATGGAGACGTGTCGTCTTCAGCGATGAGAGTCGCTTCTGCCTTGGTGCCAATGATGGTCGTATGCGTGTTTGGCGCCGTGCAGGTGAGCGCCACAATCAGGACTGCATACGACCGAGGCACACAGGGCCAACACCCGGCATCATGGTGTGGGGAGCGATCTCCTACACTGGCCGTACACCACTGGTGATCGTCGAGGGGACACTGAATAGTGCACGGTACATCCAAACCGTCATCGAACCCATCGTTCTACCATTCCTAGACCGGCAAGGGAACTTGCTGTTCCAACAGGACAATGCACGTCCGCATGTATCCCGTGCCACCCAACGTGCTCTAGAAGGTGTAAGTCAACTACCCTGGCCAGCAAGATCTCCGGATCTGTCCCCCATTGAGCATGTTTGGGACTGGATGAAGCGTCGTCTCACGCGGTCTGCACGTCCAGCACGAACGCTGGTCCAACTGAGGCGCCAGGTGGAAATGGCATGGCAAGCCGTTCCACAGGACTACATCCAGCATCTCTACGATCGTCTCCATGGGAGAATAGCAGCCTGCATTGCTGCGAAAGGTGGATATACACTGTACTAGTGCCGACATTGTGCATGCTCTGTTGCCTGTGTCTATGTGCCTGTGGTTCTGTCAGTGTGATCATGTGATGTATCTGACCCCAGGAATGTGTCAATAAAGTGTCCCCTTCCTGGGACAATGAATTCACGGTGTTCTTATTTCAATTTCCAAGAGTGTATAAAAGTCGAAGCACATGAAAAGGAGGCAGTGGTTGCGAAGGGAGTGAGGCAAGGTTGCAGACCAACATCTATTTTATTCAATCTGTACATAAGGCAGGCGTTAAAAGAAACCAAGGAGAAATTTGCAAGCGAAATGATAATTAAGAAATAAAAATAAAATGTTCACAATCAAATTATAATTCTCTCAGAGACAGCTAAAGACATGTAAGATCAGACGAGTGCGGTAATGGAGTGTAGACTAATTAAATCAGGCGAAGCTGAAGGAATTGCTTAGCAAATAAATCTAAGTTAGCAAACAAATTTTGCTATTTGATCACAAAAAGAGCTGACGATGCCCGACATAAAGTGGTTAAAAATGAAGACTTGCGATAGCAACAATTGTGTTTCTGATAAACAGAAATTTGTCAACATCAGATACCAATTTCTGTGTTAGAAATCATTTGTGAAAGTATTTGTATGGAATGTAGCCCTATATCGAAGAGAACGGTACAGACATGAAGAGAACAGAAACTTTTGTAACATAGTATTATAGAAGAATGGCGAAGATTGCAGGAGTAATGAAGAGGTAATGGAATTGGAGAGAAAAGAGCTTTATATTATATCTTGACTAAGAGACAGGAAAATCTGGTGCAATCTAAAGACATGAAAGAATATTTAATTTAGTGATGGAGGAAGTAAGCGGAGGTTAAAAATTGGAGATCCAGGTTTGACTACAGAGAGTAGGTCCAGATGTAAGTAGGCTGCGGTAAGTGTGTAGAGATGAAGAAGCCTGCACGGGACAGACTAGCATGCAGAGCTGTGGTGGTGGTGGTTAGTGTTTAACGTCCCGTCGACAACGAGGTCATTAGAGACGGAGCGCAAGCTCGGGTGAGTGAAGGATGGGGAAGGAAATCGGCCGTGCCCTTTCAAAGGAACCATCCCGGCATTTGCCTGAAGCGATTTAGGGAAATCATGGAAAACCTAAATCAGGATGGCCGGAGACGGGATTGAACCGTCGTCCTCCCGAATGCGAGTCCAGTGTGCTAACCACTGCGCCACCTCGCTCGGTTGCAGAGCTGTATCAGACCAATTTTCGGGCTGAATACCTCAACGATAGCATTAACGTCAACCTGCAGGCTTTCGTGGCAGTTGTCACTGAAGGTAAAATGTTCCAGGTTGAGACTTTGTGCCCTGTTCCCCTCCAGTTTCAGAAGTTCTAAGTTGATAGGTTGTGTACTGTTCCTCTCCAGTTTCAGAAGATTCCAGCAGAAGGTAGAAACCTCGAGTGCGTAAGTAGGAACTGAAGAGGAACACGACGTGGCCTAACAACCTAGAAGATTTTCACATACTGCAACAGTGACCTTACTTTGTGCACAGAGTGATCCAAACCATTAAGACCAAAAGCACGGCCAAGGCACAAAGTGTGGAGAGTACTGCTGCACGCAGTGCACAGTTATGTAAAATGTATTCATATCGTTCCGTATTTAATGTTTTCTTAAGGGGACTACAACCCAGTCACGATAAACACCACCATATGCTGGCACCACTTCAGCCCTATTGCACTGTCGGTAATACAAATGACGACAAGTAATGTTAATCAGGCTCTCGCCAAACCCAAAAACTTCTATCAGATTCTCGCAGGGTACAAGGCGATTTACCACTTCAAATCGCTAGTTTCGAGTCATCCACTGTCCGATAGCGTCGCGCTACACTCCACTTCAAACATCGCATAGCACTGATTACAGAAATATGTGGGTTCCTTTTCACTCGTTATACGCAGCCAATGTGCTAGTCAGCTTTACAATTCACGACAGATTGCTCCCATTGATTCCACGTGATTTATTAGCCTACGGAATATTGACGGTCCCTTTCTGTCAGTACATGAAATCGATCTGGTCTTGGTTAAGATGTGGTAGTTTCTTCGAGTTTCCACTTTACAGTCCCATCACCGTCGACTTGGACAGCTTTAGAAGGGTTGAAACGTCCCTCTTGGGTTTCTAACCCGGGTTACATTCACATTCAAAGTCACTGAGCTCTCCCGACCACCCGAGTTTGCTGTCACTGCTCCTCTGATGACAACAAAGCACTCCCCGCCTCTTTCCATAGTGACGCGTCCACCTCTGGCGACATCTACTGGTCAATTGCATATTACATTTGGGTGTCTCGATATTCTTGGTCAGATGGTGCATGAAAATCAGAAGCATTTCAGTGCAGCCACACGTAGTTCCGCCATAAAAATTTTCTGTATTAGGAGAGATTACACAGTAGGTATCTCAATGGAATTCATAATTCAATGTTGCTCGTTTGTGAGAAATTAATGTTTTACCTCTATGTAAGAACGAAAGGGTCAGCCATGACAAAACTCTTCCACTTGCTGAGCGAGAAGTATGATACAGGCGAAATACCCTCGGACTTCACGAAGAATATAATAATTCCAATTTCAAAGAAAGTAAGTGCTGACAAGTGTGAAAATTACCGAACTATCAGTTCAACAAGTCATGGTTGCAAAATACTAACACGTATTATTTACAGAAGAATGGAGAAACTGGTAGAAGCGGACCTCGGGGAAGATGAGTTTGGATTCCGGAGAAATGTAGGAACACGCGGGGTGATACTGACTCTTCGACTTCTCATAGAGGATAGGTCAAGGAAAGGCAAACCTACGTTTCTAGCATTTGTAGAGTTAGAGAAAGCTTTTGACAATGTTGACTGGAATAATCTCTTTCAAATTCTGAGGGTAGCAGAGGTAGAATACAGGAAGTGAAAGAGTCTTTTCAACTCGTACAGAAATTAATTGGCAGTTGTAACAGTCGAGGGGCATGAAAGGGAAGCAGTGGTTGAGAAGCGAGTGATACAGGGTTGTAGCCTATCCCCCATGTTATACAATCTGTACATTGAGCAAGCAGTAAAGGAAACAAAAGAAAAATTTGGAGTACGAATTAAAGTCCATGGAGAAGAAATAAAAACTTTGAGGTTTGCCAATGACACTCTAATTCTGTCAGATACAGCAAAGGACTTGGAAGAGCAGTTGAACGGAAGGGACAGTGTCTTGAAAGGAGGATAAAAGATTAATATCAACGAAAGGAAAACGAGGATAACTGAATGTATTCGCATTAATTCAGGTGATGATAAGGGAATCTGATTAGGCAATGCGACACTGGAGCTAGTAAATGAGTTTTGCTCTTCGGGCAGCAAAATAACTAATGATGGCCGAAGACAGCTGATATAAAATTGTAGACTGGCAATGACAAGAAAAACTTTTCTGAAAAAGAAAAATTTGTTAACATCGAGTATAGATTTAAATGTCAGAATATCTTTTCTGAAAGTATTTGTGTGGAGTGTGGCCATATATGGAAGTGAAACATGGGTTATAAACAGTTCAGACAAAAAGAGAATAGAATCTTTTGAAATGTGGTGCTACAGAAGAATGCTGAAGATTAGATGTGTAGATCACGTAATTAGTGAGGGGATACTGAATAGAAATGGCAATAAAAGAAATTTATGGCACGACCTGAGTAGAAGAAAGGATAGGTTGGTAGGACACATTCTGAGACATCAAGCGCTCGCCAATTTAGTCCTACACAAAGAGTGGCAACATGTCCATCAATCAGATTAGTCACCGTTCCGAGTAAAGCATCACGATGGACATGTCCGTGTGTGGATGCTCCGCCGAAGACTACCTTTATCAGAGTGCATTCTTCACTGCCATCTAGCCCAGCACCTACCATGAAGGTATGAGGTTCAATTGGGTACACCACATGATCAGTTCCGATTCGCATAACCCCGTACTTTTGACAGCAGGGGAGCGTTGGGAGTAAAAGTCGTAGAAGGAAACCAAGAGATGAATACAGTAAGTAGATTCAGAAGCATGTAGGTTGCAGTAGCTACTCGGAGATAAGGAGGCTTGCACAGGATGGAATAGCATGGAGGGTTGCACCAAACCAGTCTTCGGACTGAAGACCACAACAACAATGAAAAGAAACGTCCACCAGCATGTCGGTGTTCGGCACTGGCTGGATCGTCGCCTATCGACACTGCGTTTTATTGATCAGAAATATTGGTGTTGGTGTCTTATAACCATCTTCAGAATATGGAACAGGTGGGTCCCAAGGGCCACGCAAAATGTCGTGCAGGATCTCAAGGCCCACAAGCGATTAGCGCCGTGAAGAGCAGATAAGCAGTATTTTTCGTTCGGTCTTGCAGAATGGCACAGGCTCGCTACGTATGCACCGTCAGGAAACGGGCTTGTTTGCATCAAGACAAGTGTCTACAAGACCTGTCAACACGGCGACCATTGTTTGCGGCTTCCATTTCCGTTGCACCAGAGTGGGGCGCTCCGACAGTGGTGCACCCAGAGGCTGGCACCACATCCTCCATTGAGACGAGTTACCATTCCGCATAGAGCGCCACGGTGGACAAATGCGATGTCGACGCTCCGGTGAAGACCAGCTTTGTCAGAGCGCATTAGTCACTGTCATCTAGCGCAGCACCTAACATGAATGTACGAGGTTCCTTCGGGTACACTACATGATCAGTTCCGATTGACATAGCCAATACTTTAGACAGCAAGTGTTTCATTTCTAATATGATAAGGCCAGATAATGTGCCCTATCTTCAAGGTCTCTTCAGTATGTTTTCAAAAGCATAGTCTAAGATCACATGATCTTCGTACAGTCGTGACCCCCTCGATACTGTTGGCCTGTCCAACATTTTCTGGAGATCTCCTGTCCACTGAAGACATTTGGTCAGCGGATGTCGAGAGCCTGGCGCGCTCCCACTCTCCAGCCACTGCGACTGATGAACCCCAGCATGGAGCTGAAGCACCATGGAATGACGTACCCTTGCAATCAAGCTCAGTTCAACTGGATGCCAACCCAGTTTGAGAGATGGCAGCTCTGTGCGTTAAATGCAGCGTCCTGTATACCTCGTCCTCATCCGTAGCCGAATGGTCAGTGGGGCTGGCTACCATGCCGAGGCCCC
This sequence comes from Schistocerca nitens, assembly GCF_023898315.1. Classification (NCBI taxonomy): domain Eukaryota; kingdom Metazoa; phylum Arthropoda; class Insecta; order Orthoptera; family Acrididae; genus Schistocerca; species Schistocerca nitens. The sequence goes on from NC_064617.1 coordinate 391,819,375, forward strand.
GGTTCGAACCTGGCACTGACAGAGATTTTTCCATGTTGAGAATGCAGGTACAAGGATGCACTCAGCCTGGTGATACCAACTGAGAAACCACTCGACCGATTAGTAGCGCTTTGGTTGGCACCACGCCCTCCATTCAGACAAGTCACCATTCCACGTGGAGCGCCACGGTGGACAAATGCGTGTGTCGACGCTCCGGTGAAGACCAGCTTTGTCAGAGTGCATTAGTCACTGTCATCTAGCGCAGCACCTAACACGAAAGTATGAGGTTCATTTGGCTACACTACATCATCAGTCCAGATCCGCATAGCCAATAATGTGCCCTATCTTCGAGGTCTCTTTATTATGTTTTCAATAGGATAATCTAAGATCACATGATCTTCGTGCAGTCGTTACCCTCTCGATACTGTTGGCCTGTCCAACATTTTTTGGAGATCTCCTGCCCACTGAAGACATTTGGTCAGCGGATGTCGAGAGTCTGGCACGCTCCCAGTCTCCAGCCACTGCGAGTGATGAACCCTAGCAGGGGGCTGAAGCACCATGGAATGACGTACCCTTGTAATCGAGCTCAGTTCAACTGGATGCCAACCCAGTTTGAGAGAGTGTTTGTTGCTGTCAGAGTTGGCAGCTCTGTGCGTTAAATGCAGCTACCTGTAGACCTCGTCCGCATCCGTAGCCGAATGGTCAGCGCAGGCGGCTGCATGTCGAGGCCCCGGTTCGATTCCCGCACTGACAGAGATTTTCCCTTTTTGAGAAGGCAGGTAAAAGGGTGTACCCAGCCTGGTGAGGCCAACTGAGAAACTATTCGAACGATTAGTAGCGCTTTCGAGGTCACGAATCCCGACAACGATCAGGAGAGTAGTGTGTTGACTACGTGCTCCCCCTACCGCATCCATTGACGCCGTTGAGATAGGATGACACCGAGGGTAGTGCGGCCCATGCGGAACTTTCCCGCCTTTCCTGTATACCTTCATATTACGTACAAATTTAATAATACACTACTGGCCATTAAAATTGCTACACCGCGAAGATGACGTGCTACAGACGCGAAATTTAACCGACAGGAGGAAGATGCTGTGATATGCAAATGATTAGCTTTTCACAGCATTCACACAAGGTTGGCGCCGGTGGCGACACCTACAACGTGCTCACATGAGGAAAGTTTCCAACCGATTTCTCATACACAAACAGCAGTTCACCGGCGTTGCCTGGTGAAACGTTGTGGTGATGCCTCGTGTAAGGAGGAGAAATGCGTACCATCACGTTTCCGACTTTGATAAAGGTCGGACTGTAGCCTATCGCGATTGCGGTTTGTCGTATCGCGACATTGCTCCTCGCGTTGGTTGAGATCCAATGACTGTTAGTAGAATATGGAATCGGTGGGTTCAGGAGGGTAATACGGAACGCCGTGCTGGATCCCAACGGCCTCGTATCACGAGCAGTCGAGATGACAGGCATCTTATTCGCATGGCTGTAACGGATCGTGCAGCAACGTCTCGATCCCTGAGTCAACAGATGGGGAAGTTTGCAAGACAAATGGCTCTGAGCACTATGCGACTTAGCTTCTGAAGTCATCAGTCGCCTAGAACTTAGAACTAATTAAACCTAACTAACCTAAGGACATCACACACATCCATGCCCGAGGCAGGATTCGAACCTGCGATCGTAGCGGTCGCTCGGTTCCAGACTGTAGCGCCTAGAACCGCACGGCCACTCCGGCCGGCGTTTGCAAGACAACAACCATCTGTACGAACAGTTCGACGAGGTTTGCAGCAACATGGACTATCAGCTCGGAGACCATGGCTGCGGTTACCCTTGACGCTGCATCACAGACAGGAGCGCCTGTGATGGTGTACTCAACGACGAACCTGGGAGCACGAATGGCAAATATTCATTTTTTCGGATGAATCCAGGTTCTGTTTACAGCAAGATGATGGTCGCATCCGTGTTTGGCGACATCGCGGTGAACGCACATTGCAAGCGTGTATTCGTCAGCGCTTTACTGGCGTATCACCCAGCGTGATGGTATGGGGTGCCATTGGTTACACGTCTCGCTCACCTCTTGTTCGCACTGACGGCACTTTGAACAGTGGACGTTACATTTCAGATGTGTTACGACCCGTGGCTCTACCCTTCATTCGATCCCTGATAAAACCATACATTTCAGCAGGATAATGCACGACCGCATGTTGCAGGTCCTGTACGGGCCTTTCTGGATACAGAAAATGTTCGACTGCTGCCCTGGCCAGCACATTCTCCAGATCTCTCACCAATTGAAAACTTCTGGTCAATGGTGGCCGAGCAACTCGCTCGTCACAATACGCCAATCACTACTCTTGATGAACTGTGGTATCGTGTTGAAGCTGCATGGGCAGCTGTACCTGTACACGCCATCCAAGCTCTGTTTGACTCAATGCTCAGACGTATCAAGGCCGTTATTACTGCCAGAGGTGGTTGTTCTGAGTACTGATTTCTCAGGATCTATGCTCCCAAATTGCGTGAAAATGTAATCACATGTCAGTTCTAGCATAATATATTTGTCCAATGAATACGCGTTTATCATCTGCATTTCTTCTTGTTGTAGCAATTTTAATGGCCAGTAGTGTATACTGTTTCTGCTATACTTTAAGTGCTTAATAAGTAAAATTTAGTACTTTCTAATGTTCTTGGTGCTGCAATCTTAATTATGAGGAGTGCAAATATTTACTTCCGACTATTAGTACTGAGGCGAAACTTTTGGGACATACTGTGCATGCGATGCGTCGTTATCAGTCGCTAACTATCAAACTGTCACAACGAGTCTTGGCAGCTGATGTGGCTCATTTCCGCTTTGGGCCGCGAGCGGAGCGACGTCGAAGCGCTGCCACTCGGGACTCGGCCGTAATGACTTAATTCATGCAGAGTGCCTTACCCGTCCGACGTACTGGCAAAAAAATAGGAGCTTATTAAGCGCGCGCATACGCAGCGACGCCGAACCGTTTCAATTACAAAAGGCCGGAGCGCGCTAGAAAAAGCGGACGGGACCGGTAGCCTCCGCGGCTGTGCTGTGCCCGTTAGCTAGCGGGTCGAAATTAGGCGGGGCGGGCGCGCGCTGTGAGAAAGTATAGCATTTCCCTCGCCGCTGATGAGGCGGCCCGCGCGCAACAAAAGGCCGCGCGGGGGAAAAGGGCGGAAGGGTTGGAGCCGCCATGCAGATGAGGCAACTTGTTTTTGCTCGGCGCCGAACCTGGCCAGGGGGTCTTGAGAGAAAAGGCGAAATGTATGCGTATGCAAAGCGCCGAATCAGTTGTCTCACGGCGCGCTGCCGCTGCGGCGACGGACCGTTCGACGGGCGCGAGCGCGCATACAAGGAGGCCGCGCCGGAAGGGAAGGGCACGCGGGAGGGAGCCCGGACGAGCCGAGCTCAGCCGCGAGGACAAAACGCTCCGCGCCGCGCCGCCGCGGAAACACTGCTCGCTGCCCGCGGCGGCTAGTCGGAGGCCGCAGAATCACTGCCGCCCCAGCGGCCGCCGGCCGCCGACGCGTCGACTCCGCGCGCCGCCTCCACCGACAACAGGTACCGCGCTCGCCTGCGCGGGCGAGACCCGCAGGGCACTTGTTGCTGCCTCGCGCTGACCCTCCGCTCTGCCGCATCTTGCGTTGGCATGCCCGCTGGTCGCACTTTTTTGTCTTGTATGAGTGCGTACGCCTCCACGGCCAGTGTCAATCGTTGTTTGTCCGGATGCTTACGAAACACTGAAACGATTGTGATACCGACGTTTCGACCGTCTTTGCAGTGGTCCTCTTCAGGGCGACTACGCTGCTGAAGAGAACCTGTGGAACCATGGTCGAAACGTCGGTTTTATAATTATTTTAGCATTTCTTAACGACACAGGCTACCACGCATAAGATTTTTATTCACGTTTTGTATTCTATTTTCATTTCCGTTGCATGTTTGACTTGTTAGAGGTGTCCGGTTTGAGCGTTACGTCGACGTTGGATAGTAGAAAGGAAGATTACGTCCATCTCGGAGTCACTAGAGACGAAACACGAGCTCTGACTGGCCAAAAGGGTGCACGTTGAACCGGCCGCGCGGGATTAGCCAAGCGGTCTGGGGCGCTGCAGTCATGGACTGTGCGGCTGGTCCCGGTGGAGGTTCGAGTCCTCCCTGGGGCATGGGTGTGTGTGTTTGACCTTAGGATAATTTAGGTTAAGTAGTGTGTAAGCTTAGGGACTGATGACCTTAGCAGTTAAGTCCCACAAGATTTCACACACATTTGAACATTTAGAAGGAACCATCCCAGAATTCGCTTTAAGTAGTGTAGGGAAAATGATATACAGGGTCTGCCGGCCGGAGTGGCCAAGCGATTCTAGGCGCTACAGTCTGGAACCGCGCAACCGCTACGGTCGCAGGTTCGAATCCTGCCTCGGGCATGGTTGTGTGTGACGTCCTTAGGTTAGTTAAGTTCTAGGCGACTGATGACCTCAGAAGTTAAGTCCCATAGTGCTCAGAGCCATTTGAACCATTTTTTTTGTATTTTATTTTCATTTCCGTTGCATGTTTGACTTGTTAGAGGTGTCCGGTTTGAGCGTTACGTCGACGTTGAATAGTAGGAAGCAAGATTAAGTCAATCTAGGAGCCACTAGAGACGGAAGACGATCTCTGACTGGTAAAGAGGGTGCACGTTAGAAGGAACCATCCCAGCATTCGCTTTAAGTACTGTAGGGTTCAAATGGCTCTGAGCATCATGGGACATAACATCTGAGGTCATCAGTCCCCTAGAACTTAGAACTACTTAAACCTAACTAACCTAAGGGCGTCACACACATCCATGCCCGAGGCAGGATTCGAATCTGCGACCGTAGCGGTCGCGCGGTTCCAGACTGAAGTGCCTATTACCGCTCAGCCACAACGGCCGGCTAGTGTAGGGAAAATGATATACAGTGTCTCTGTCATAAGTGTCATAAGGCGCTTTTTCTCTTGTGTTTCGGCAGATATTGCAGTTTCGTTTTTGCTATGTGTAGTTGGAGTCATCCCATACAAACAGTGCTCATCCTGTCTCTCACGTCGACGGAAATCGTCAGTTTGTTTCCCGTTACAAACAAAATGATTTTTAAAGCTGAATTTTACGTGCCCATTCAATATAGTGGTCCCAGATTAATCTAGTGGGATATTTGTGTTGTTGACAAGCACTGCAAAGCACGAAGAGTAACGAGTACTCCAGCAGCGAATGGGCAGCGCTGCTCCTGCATGGCGGCAACACTCAGCGCAGGTCAGCACTGTGCTGTCGCTGGTTATTCTTCGTGTTTTACTGTCCCTGTTAATAGATATCGATAGTGCGAACATCGTACTAGGTTAATTTGGAGCCGCTCTACTGAATGGGCACGTAAAATTCAGGTTTAAAAATCATTTTGTTTGTAACGGGAAGCAAACAGACATTGGGGGTCGCGTGAAAGGCGCGATGTTGCACTTTTTCCTTGTGATGACACCAGTTATATACAGCAAAAACGGAATTGCCAACATCTGCCGAAACACTTAAAGCCCCTGGCGATTCTTAGGAGAGACATTCTGTACGTACAGGGTGGGCGGAAATTCCCGTTACGGACTTCCAGGGCTTGTAGAGGGGAGTGAGTTCATCGTATTTTGAATATGAACCCATGTCCGGAAACGTCACTCAACGAGACTACAGAGCGTCAAAGTTACAGGCGCGGGCGTCTGTAAATGTACGTATACACGGGGTGATTCAGTGATGATGTTACAGACTTTCTAGGATGATGGAGAACGATAAATGTATTAATTTGAAGTAAGGATCCCTGTGCCGGAAACGAACGAGTCGCAAGTCATAAACGAATATCGTTGTGTTACCTCTGACAGTTGAATACATGTACCGGTTCCTGTGTTGCGAAGAGTGTAGCGTTGGTAACTTTCAGAGGTGGTAGTATGGACAAAAAGAAGAAAAATGTCCAATAAACGTGGGCTATAAAGTGCGTACCTTAACAGCTATGAACACTTGCTCAATAGAGGAGATGTGTTTCACGTTAGTCAAGAGGAACAAATGGTCATAGCTCCTCAGGTACGCATTTTAGAGCCCACATTTATTGGACATTTTTCTTCTTTTTGTCCATACTACCACCTCTGAAAGTTACCAACCCTACACTCTTCGCAACACAAGAACCGGTACATGTATTCAACTGTCAGAGGTATCACAACGATATTCGCTTATGACTTGCGACTCGTTCGTTTCCGGTACAGGAAGCCTTACTTCAAATTAATACATTTATCGTTCTCCATCATCCTAGAAAGTCTGTAACATCATCACTGAATCACCCCGTGTATACGTACATTTTGAGACGCCCGCGCCTGTAACTTTGACGCTCTGTAGTCTCGTTGAGTGACGTTTCCTGACATGGGTTCCTATTCAAAATACGATGTACTCACTCCCCTTTACAAGCCCTAGAAGTCTGTAACGGAAATTTCCGACCACCCTGTATGTAAGCTTCTCTATAAGAAGTACTAATTTTATTTTTTATTTTAATGCCGATCTAGCATCGGACGCACAATTCGCGTATGGTGCGTGGGAAGAATGATTGTCGATAAAACTCCGTATGAGTTCTAATTTTTTTATTATGGTCATTTTGGAGACCTATGTGGGAGGAAGTAGTACGTTGCACGGCTCTTCTCACAACATATTCTCTCAGTATTTCAAAAATAAACGCATCTCTTGAAGCCTTAGCCACTGTTGTTTGTTGAGTATCCCCGTAACATTTCCCCATGGACTAAACGATACCGTATGAAAATGAGCCCTTGTTTGATGCATATTCTCTATTTACTCTGTTAATAGCACCTGGTAAGGATCCTAGACTCATGAGCAACACTCCAGGATCGATCGGAGAAGTGTTTGGTAAGCCACTTCGTTCGTGGGTGAATTACACTTCCTTATGATTCTTCCAATAATTCTGTGCCTGGATTCCGCTTTTCCAAGATTTTGTTTTATGTGATGATTCCACCTCAGGTCGCTCTCGATGGTACTCCGAGGTATTGTACTATAGTCAGTAGGGTCTCGCTTTGTTGCGTCGCTGAAACTGAACAACTGTCTGAGATGTGAGATGCTAATGGGTAACAGGTCGCGGTCATCGTGAGGCCATTGGTCTAGTTGTTCCATATACGAATGATGTTTTTTTTAATCAGTTTTCTGACTGCTTTCATGCTGCCCGCCGTGAATTCTTCTCCTGTGCCGGCCGTGGTGGCCGAGCTGTTCTAGGCGCTACAGTCTGGGACCGCGCGACCGCTACGGTCGCAGGTTTGAATCCTGCCTCGGGCATGGATGTGTGTGATGTCCTTAGGTTAGTTAGGTTTAAGTAGTTCTAAGTTCTAGGGGACTGATGACCTCAGAAGTTAAGTCCCATAGTGCTCAGAGCCATTTGAACCATTTTTTTCCTCTCCTGTGCCAAACTATCCAGCTCAGAGTAGCGCTAGTAACCTACGTCCTAAATTATTTCGTTGATGTCTTTCAATCTCTGTATTCCACTACAGTTTTTACACTGGGCTCGCATTCGGGAGGACGACGGTTCAATCCCGCGTCCGGCCATCCTGATTTAGGTTTTCCGTGATTTCTCTAAATCACTTCAGGCAAATGCCGGGATGGTTCCTCTGAAAGGGCACGGCCGACTTCCTTCCCCATGCTTCCCTAATCCGATGAGACCGATGACCACGCTGTCTGGTCTCCTTCCCCAAACTACCGACCAACCTACAGTTTTTACCCTCTACAGGCCCCTCTAGTACCACGCAAGTTATTCCCAGATGTCTTAATAGAAGTCCTATCATCCTTTCTCTTCTTCTTGCCAGTGTTTTCCACAAATTCCTTTCCTCTCCTATACTGCCGAGAGCCTCCTCAGTCCTCACCTTATCAGACCACCAATTTTCAATATTCGTCTGTAACACCACGTCTCAAGTGCTTCGATTGTCTCCTGTTTCAGTTTTCTCACAATCCATGTTTAACTACCATACAATGCTGTGCTCCAAACATATATTCTTAGAAATTTCTTCCTCCAATTAAGGGCTATGTTTGGTACTAGTAGACTTCTCTTGGTTAGGGATGCCCATTTTGCCAGCACTAATATGCTTTTTATGTCCTCCTTGCTGCCTAGGTAGCAGAATTCCTTGATTTCGTCTACTTCGTGATCCCGAGTTTCTATGGACTGCGATACCACTGGAAAAGGGCCCTGTCCTGAAATTTAACAGAGATCAGGCGTGATCGTGGCTGGAAAAGCGTACCAACGTACGTCTAGGAAGAAGAGAGGCGGAAGGCTCACACACAGCTGAAACTTGTTGCTGAACGTGATGATCTGTTACTCCAACACATTTTGTCGTCAAATATTTTGAAGTTGCGCTCCATAACTCAGTGAAATTGTGTATAAGATAATCTTACACCACCATAAAAGCTGCTTTTAAACAATATATAATGTAATGCTCTGTACTGAACGCTTTTGCTGTTACAATCCTTGCGAGTTAACGCGTTTTGGCTTCAAGCCATATTAAGAATCATATTAAGAGGACACAATACACAGTACCTCCTCAACAAATTCCAGTGTACAAAAGTGCTGTGGATTAATGCTTACTACAATGGACTTTGTTGATGAGATAGTATGTATCGGTTTCCTCTTGATGTGAATCTGAAGATGGTTTTAAGCCGAAACGCGTTAAATTGCATTCATTAACGTACTTCACGCTGCCAGTTCAATAGTTTCGGAGATCAAAATTTTTGCACGAGGAACAAGAGGTGCCACTGTTCGAACAAATATGCAACAATGTGGACAGAGATCCCTTTACTAATAGTCGCGTGCTTGCGTCCGTTCGTGTGTGTGTGTGTGTGTGTTTTGATTAGCAATAACCTATTACAAGATCTGAGATAGTGTATGTTTGTTATTCGCCATTATTTTCCCGTCCTCAGGCGTCAGTTTCTGGTCAAAAGACGAATAAAGTCATCGGGCACCTTTATATACCACTGATTTGCCCTCAGAAGGCATCATGCTCTTTCCCAAACAGGCGTCAAGGTGAAGCGTTTTGAGCATGTTGAACCGATTCAGTGGAATGTGATGTCAACTGTGAACAGAATTCGAAACGAACCTTTTTCAAACGTGTTCCATAGCCTATTTGATCTGTGTTCCGAGTGTGTGGCAAGGGAAGGGACATACGTTGATAATTAATACGATAATGAATGGTCTTTAGCATTACTTTGTACTGTATTTCGAGGTAGTTCTGGAGCTTACAGAGGCTACTGCAAATACTTTAGACATGACTACTTCATTACATTGCAATTGCTGGCACGTGGATTATACCACTTTCAGCTGTTAAATTTTGTCAGATGATGAAAATGATGTTAAAACTTGTTTGAGAAGGGAGTATGATTCAACAGAAAGTAACAGTATTAGGTATCTCCTGTGGTTTTTACAGTATGTCTCCTACGCTTCCTGGGCTTGCCCGCCGTGTCTTGTATAAACACTAGAAGAACCACAAGTTACAGTTTAAACCAGCCGCATGTCCCAACTTTGATGTTTACTGAACGTGATCTTCTTGATACAGCCTTACTGCTCACTGCACTTGACCTAGCTGCAGGAGCTTACACAGGAGACAATTTGCACATATAAACTACAGGCTAGAGGTAGGTAATACATACAATTAGGTGAATCATTTTTGATAAAAAATAAAAATAAAACTTCAGTTGCTTAACATACCTTTAGTAGGGGGCGGGAGAAGGGAAAGGAGGAGATACGATTGCTCAAACTGTGGTCGCAGATAGAAAACATTCAGATCTTATTCCGCTGTTCAGTAATCGAAATCATCGCCTTCCAACATGCGTGGAGGACACTTTTGAGAGTACTTTTGCTTTTTGGTTAAGTAAAAATTGAGGACAGAGTAGTAATGGAGATTGTCAGCTTATATTTTGAAGTTCTGTCTGCTAAATGTACACACAGCATAAATGAAATTCCTCTGTTCTTACTTTCTTTCGAAACTTTCAATGTTGCTCCAAGAGTTTTGATCTGCTACGCAGTGCAACATAATAAGTTATTCGCTAGTCGGCAGTAAGGCCATTCTCACTGGGACGCCAATCCAGTTCTTTGATGAAGGGGAAGGAGGGGCAAATAATTGGAGAGGAACATAATTTGAGATTCACAGATCGATATTTGATTACAGTTTTATCATCTAGCAGTTTAGCTCCATGCTAAGAATAGTGATTAAGCCTTGCTTCACTCAATTAGTTGGGTAGACGTAGAGGTCATTACAGACGAAGAACAACTCTCTTGCGGAATATGAGGAAAGTGATCGGCTGAATGAGAAATGGCGTTGCAGGTTGGAGGAAACATCCCGGCATTCACCTGACCTGGTCCAGGCGGAGATTCGCATGATCCTCGTGTCGGAAGCGAGTAGAGCTTCTTAACCACTGAGCCACGTAGTCTGCATTTAACGTTAAAATGGCTCTGAGGACTATGGGACTTAACATCTGAGGTCATCAGTCCCATAGAACTTAAAGCTACTTAAACCTAACGACATCACACACATCCATGCCCGAGGCAGGATTCGAACCTGCGACCGTAGAGGTCGCGCCGTTCCAGACTGAAGCACCTAGAACCGCTCGGTCACAATGGCCGGCTAGCTGTTCCAGTTATATTTTTCAAACGTTTGGAATGTAATAATCCATAGATCTGAAGATCACTGCTAAATAAAGAAGCTGATAGATGAATTATCTACTAGGTTTTCTCATGGAAAGTGGAAGTGTGATTTTATCCTGTTGCTGATTTCGATTACGGCAAAGCACGCAACAACAGGGCGGAGGACCGCCAGTACCCCACTGACGCATTCCCTTGTTGCAAAATCCGTTGCTTCACTTGGCTTCAGGTTTACATTCCATTCGGAACATGAGTGATGTCTTTTATGCTCGTTGGAGGGAATAGGGAGTTTCGGTACAAGAGTGAAGTTAATGTCAATGGTCAAGGTACGGTGGTAGAAAACTCTCAGCAATTTGTGACATTTTATCTGTAATTTACCCTGTTACATGTGCAATCAATTGAGAGGAGTTACGGGAGTAACTGTAAACGAATAACGTTAGTTTGCTTATCACTCATATTTTGAGTTTTCTACGAGTATTATATTACTGAGAATGTTTGCTCCATTTCCGTATAATAAAACACTTCGGCTTAATTCATTGCACACGGTGGTAATATAATTCATTATGTATTTTGAAAGGTAATTTTCTACAGATTAGGTAAACTGTCACCCAGCTGAAGATCGAAATAACTGGAACCGTGTTTAAGTCTAATTTTTGAAAAAGAAGTATCTCAAGTCTACATAACGCCATACTTTTCCCTAAAACCGACAGGAATGGTCCTTCCAGCAACATCACGGACGCTTTCACTCACTGTCCTTATGTACTTAATAGAGTGGAACGATCGTAATGACATATATGTAGTCCAAACGTTAAATAATAACCTTCTTCCTCGTGGCCCTTCCAACAACACTACGGACGATTTCACTCATTGTCCTTATGCACTTAACAGACTACTCCGATCGTAATGTGCATATGCAGTCCAGACATTAAATAATAACAATCTTCCTCGTCCTCATGTGCAGAAGAATGCGTAAGTACCACTTAACATGGCCATCGGAATGCTGGTTCGGAAGTATTTGCTCGATACTGTCTGGATATTCTTTGCTCTTTTCCACATCTACATCTACTTCTACATCTATACTTTGCGAACCACTATGAAGCGCATGGCAGAAGGTACGTCCCACTGTACCAGTTATTAGGCTTTTCCCCGTTTCATTCATCTATGGAGCTCGAAAAAAAATTGTTTAAATGAGGCTTTGCGTGCTGTAGTTAATCTAATCTTATCCTCACGATCCCTGTGGAAGCGAGATGTAGTGGGTTGTAGCATATTTAGAGTCATCATTTAAAGCCAGTTCTTGAAACTCTGTCAGTAGACTTTCTCAGGATAGTTTTCGTTTGTTTTCAAAAGTCTGCAGTTTAGTTGTTTCACCATCTCAGTGAGACTCTCCTGCGGGGTAAACAAACGTGTGACCATTCGCGCTGCCCTTCTCTGTATTCGTCAAATATCTCCTGCTGGTCCTATCTGTTGAGCTATATTCTGTGATGGGTCGCACAAGTGATTTGCAAGCATTCTCCTTTGTACAGTGAGTGCATTTCGATAGTATTCTACCAATAAACCGAAGTCTGCTGTCACCTTTACTCACGACTGAGACCATGTGATCGTACCACTTCATGTCCCTACTAAGTGTTACACCGAAGTATTTGTATAAGTTCACAGGTTCCAACTGTGACTCCCTAATACTGCATTTATAGGATACTACATTTTCTCGTTCTGTGAAGTGTACAGTTTTACTTTTTTGAACATTTAAGTTAAGTTGCCAATACTGCACCACTTTGAAATCTTTTCAAGGTCTGACTAAATATCAGCACAGCTTCGTTCGAACTGTACTACGTTATAGATAATTACATCATCTGCGAAAAGTCTTCTACTTCCGATTCGCACGACATGAAACTGAGGACTATAATGACAACAAAGTAACCTGGTTATTGACGGAATAGGCAAGGGAGCTGCGGTATCAGTAAACTGATCGCAATTTAAGGTGCGTCCAGTCTGCGGCAGGGCCGCTAGATCGCATTATCTGTCGCAACCTGTCCTGGAGACTCGTCACTCTCTTTCTCCCTCTCCACTCTCTCTCTCTCTTCTCCCCCCTTTCCTCCCTCCCTCCCTCTCTCCCTCTATGACGCTTCGGAAAGACATATATTTTTCAGTCACGAGACAGGACGTTTCATGTGAAATGTGTTGCTGTTGGCAACAATATTTTCCCATATTAGCTGGAGAGTTTGCAGTTCAGAATTAAGTTTTTAGTTTATAATTTTAGATAAAATTATCTTAAAACAGCGATCTATCAGCAAAGAAAAATTAGTAAAAAAACAGCCTCGACTGCACAGTCGTTTATTAAAAATATGACTCCAGTGGGAGTTATCACAGCTATTCCGAGCATCATCGTCGCCATCCGGATGGTGCGTTGTCAGAGGATGGCTTACTACTAGAGGCCGAAACCGGTCATATCTTTAATAAATGACTGTGCCATCTAGACTGTTTTTTACAGATTTTGTAGTTTATCTAGAAAGAACAAAGGGTGTCTCTTTTTTATGTTTACAGTTAACATAATATAAGTCAGCTGTCCAAAGCATTACATCGGTGTCTGTTCACGTGAACAGAAAATCTAGCAGGAAGTGAATTAGCAGCAAGTAAAGCAATCGAATGATTCACAATGCGGACAAGTCCACCAACACTTGACTGAAAAGCTCTGGCTCTGAAAACTTCACCTTTCTTTGACGTTGCCAGTATTTGTGAGATACAACAAAAGGTATGGAGACTGCCATTCAGGCACGAAATCCTTCCATTTGGAAGGCTTCACCTATTACATTCCACAACTGCGACACGAATCGGGTTTTCCGCTGATAAGTTGGAAAAAGCGCTTGCTGCATCCCGTCGTACACTATTAACTCGTGGCGCAGCGAGATCGTGGCCTTCCATTCCTTTCTCTGCCACCCCGAGTGGCAATGCTTAAGACGAAAGTGATTCAGATTTTTTCTTATAATTCTATAATTCCAACAGTGAAATGAATACGAATATAACGATTTCATGATGCCCGCTTCTGTCAAAGATGAACTTTGGCCGCCACTGGCAAGAGGTGTCAAGGTATATAAAGTTCACCAGAAATACTCTTTTTTTCACACTTTAGGGGTGGATTCCTTAACAGAAAAGGAAGGAAAGTTTATGTAAAAATATATCTAAGAGTCCAATAATTCTGAGTTAACAGTTAAAGAAAAATTAATTCATAACAAATGTTACAAGTGCCCTCCGTTTGCTTCAGCACACGCATGCACTCCTTGGATAATGGATATGTCTCGGATGATGTAGAATGATTTTGCAGGTTTTCGTGATACGATGATGAAGGATCCATGTCTGAAGAATGTCTGCTGCATAAATCATTTATTTCAAATGGCACCGTAGATGATAATCCGAATAAACAAGGTCGGGGTACAGTGCAGGTCATGCAACTAATCCCTCCCTATCTATCCGTCCGTCATGGCCGGCATCGTCTAATGCATTTCGAACTACGGAACGGATATGTGCTGCACCACAGCAAACGTAAACCACACGATTCCTTTTATATGAGAGGATATATCCTTTAGCATATCTGGAAGAGTTTGGAAGATGGTCTGGGTGGGCATATGGACATACTCAAAGAGTCGCCGTTTCAGCTCAGACATTAATCTTAAACTGCTGTTGGGGTGTTGCCTGTATTGTACAATGATAATTTTCACGCACCCACAAATATAGTGGGAGTTTGTACTTAAGAAAGCAAGTGGAGGACAATTTGAAAATTTGTGATGAGTTGCCTTCTCGATAACTTTGGAAAACAATCTTTCATTAGTAACTCAGAAACGATGGATTAGCGGTTATGTGTTTCTCTATATGCGAACTTTTCTTACTGCAGTATGAAGAATCTGCCCCCAACATTTGTGAGAAATATTTTTACACATTCTGTATAAGATAACAAAAAAGTGTGAGAAACATCTTATTGGACAATGTGTATGCTTCAAGTCGAAAGCTCTACCTCCATTTCCGCGCAGACAGATTAAGTAGGTGCTTCTTTAGTAACACGTAGGCACGGTGCTGGTTTTTTTTTTACAGCGGTCCGACGTTTCTCACGTTGCGCGCTTGTACCAATGCGTATCCCGTCTGTCAGGTGTGAAACGGAATTTTATAGAAACTTACGGCAAAGCCATGCACAATAACGACGAACTAATAGGAGTAATTGAATGAAGTTAGAAAAAAACAAATGTCGAACAGTGATCTATGTATTCAGATGCGCCGCTGAAAATTTATCTAATGACACTGCACTGGGACCCAAAAGTCAGATTCGTATCTTACCAGAAGATGGCTAATGTCACAGATTTCAGGGGGGACAGACACCCAAACGTTAGTGTACTGCAGTCGCATTCAGCAGATGTGAGTCCAAATCCTTTTCATGCCATCACGTCTTAGACTCTCTATGGGTGGCCTAGATCACATTAAGGCATAAACGCCTTGTTTGGACAACGACAGGCCCCATCTCCTTTCATGTCCTTGTCCGATGAGAGCTTGTTCTGATCTGTCTGATAATCTCATGTTCGTCGGGACGCTAAATTCTTATCTTCCTTTCTTTCTTTTTACATTCGAGCTGTCATGCACTCAGACTATAGAGAGTAGTACTGTGGATGTAGTTTGCTGGCGGCACGGAGAAAAATATGCGAGAAATACTTTACTCAGAGAAAAATAATAAGTTGACGTGAGTGATCCTATAATTACAGTTGACTGCGTTTCCGAAGACTCAGTATGTAGTATTAACTAACAGTTTAACTAATACGCTATTGAACAAAACCATGTTTCGAGAAATCTGTAAAAAGGTGTTTTATGTAGGCCATCAATCTATATCATGAAATAATTTTTTTAATTACTACAGTTCCTCACTGGTGGCTATAATTATCCTAAAAATATGTACCAGTCTTTCTGTTTACCTGTTTACTAATTCAGCCT
Source organism: Schistocerca nitens (assembly GCF_023898315.1). NCBI lineage: Eukaryota > Metazoa > Arthropoda > Insecta > Orthoptera > Acrididae > Schistocerca > Schistocerca nitens. Next base: position 391,834,987 of record NC_064617.1, read on the forward strand.
CGAGTCTTTCCTCCAAATAACTAAAATAAGCCTTTGAAGATGTACTCAAAGTATTACCCAGTTTCCAGAATGCAAAAACATTTGATTTCTAGAGTGACAACTGCGTTATTATCTGGCGCGACCCTTTGCTTATTCAAAATCATTTGAAAAGCAGTTCGTTCACTGAAGTTAGTAAAAAATTAGGATTCAAATCGAATCTCATGTTCATCTTTCAGCTCTGGCTTTGCCATTAAGGCTGATATTCTGTAGTATATTTAGATGTTTTGTGTAATGACCTGTGTCTTCCAACACATAAGTAAAATACACGAGGAAAGAACAATTTCTTAAGGGTATGTTGGCGTCCCGAACAAACGAGCTGTTCCCCTATCGATACTGTCGAAAAAATCTGAATTTCTGAAATTTTTTCGACATTGCGTTTCTTTGACGTATCCTTATGCCCATATAGACTATCAGTCACTATACAAGATAATTCAGCAATAAAATTTGTAATGTATTTATTTATATTTTCTATACTAAAACAGATCTAGATCAAGAACGAAACACAAATATCTAATTATTCCGTAATAAAGTACAGGAGCTTTCAGAAGTCCAAAGATATTCGGAAATCAAGTGTGACTTCAAGTGTAGGCAAGTTGGAACAATCACGGAAAATACTGTAAGGTTGTTGTAGTAAGTGAATTACTGTGCACAATATTTTTACAACTGGAAATAGCTTTCACAGCTGATGTTCTGCATTTTATGGTATCTAAAAATAAAAGTGCTTACAAACGTTGAACTATATTTATTTCAAAAAGTATTTTGAACATCTGAATTGTGAGTTTAAACTGTTGATATTTAAGAAAACTTTTAAAAAAATTTTCTTTCTATTATTCGTCGAAACTTTTTAAACATTTGAAAGCTGAATATCGTCGATGTCTTATACATCTAGAATGGCCTATCGTAAATATTTTGTGAATTTTATAATTAAATTTGACGTACTGCTCGAAGCGCACGGCAATGGTTACCGTCACTTGTATCTCGTGCAGTTTCAACAGTATATTGAAAAATGAGACTAAGCGAAGTGACGTGACGGTTAACACACTGAACGCGCAATCGGGAGTGATGTTCAAATCGCCATCCGACCACCTAGATTTAAGTTTTCCACGGTTTCCATAAAACGGCAAAGTCGAGTGGCGGGACGCGGTTGCTGTCCTTCTCCACTCTTGTCGTAGTTTGTACTCTCTCTCTAATGACTTCGCCGTCGAAGGATGTTAAATCTCAATACACCTTCCTTTCTTGGTAGGACTGTGGCTGCTAGAGATTGCACCGATATAACGAATTACTGAAAATACTGACATTATACGGATTCATATCAATATTTATACATAGATTTCAAACTGCGGTGTATCAACAATAACGATATATTTGCCTAGTATATCGGGTTTTCATGATTCAACGCAACGAAACCGATCGTGTGAGTAAAATCATCAGTGTTGTCTGCGGTTTTATTCAAGTTCAGTTTACCATTTCTGAATTACATTTTCTGGATGTATACTTTTACGAGTTAGACCTGTTTACCGCGCGTTTGGTCAAATAAACTTAACAAAGGAAAGAGTATTGTGATCTTCTTTTGAAAACCAATTTATTTGCCAAGATCGCTAATTCAACACAAATAATGGAATACTGGTTTCGGCAATAGGTACTGTAATCCTCAGATCCATAAAACCGAGAAGTGGCAGTTACATCACACAATGCATACTCCACTCTGTCACATTAGGAATGTACAGTATACACATTGCACAGTCGTCATGTGGCAGACTGGTTTAAGCATTGTATAATGTAACTATCAATGCCCGTTATTTTGGATCTGAGGATGGCAATACATATTGTCGAAACCAGTAATGCAGTAATGATGCTAACATAGTGATCTTGGACACTAAATTGGTTTTCAAAAGATGACTACAACACAAAGTTATATATCGCCTCCTGCACTGCATGATCATGTCAGGTGAGCATAAAGTTCAAATGGTTCAAATGGCTCTGAGCACTATGGGACTTAACATCTGTGGTCATCAGTCTCCTAGAACTTAGAACTACTTAAACCTAACTAACAACCTAAGGACATCACACACATCCATGCCCGAGGCAGGATTCGAACCTGCGTCCGTAGCAGTCGCGCGGTTCCGGACTGAGCGCCTAGAACCGCTAGTCTGAGCATAAAGGAACAAGTCTTTCGGGGCAGGGGTGTAACTGAAGAAAACAGAAATACTACTGACAATGAACCGGAAGCACTGAGGGATGAAGTGCGAGGGAGACAACAGAGCAAACATATAAAAACAAAATACATCATCAAAGGTGTAATAATAAACAGGGCTGCACTCTCATTTCTGGATCAGTATTAGATAATTCTACGTATTTTGTATAATACCTGGTGTAATTGCTGTATAATGATTACGAAGTCAGACAGCATATCATGCAGTCCAGAAAATAAAAAAATGAAAATTTTCTCAGAACCGAATTCGAGTATTCTAACGCGAAACTCTACGTCCTGCATTACCTGTGCAGCACAGGAAGACGCTGTTAAATGAAGATACTTCTGGCACAGCTGATTTCAGTGCTACCAAGTTGCCTTTCTTCTTCGTACATTTTCTACCGAAAATGTGGAAGGTGCGAGACTTTGTACTGTGAGCACGCAAAGAATCATATTATGGCGACCGAGTGCGAGAATTTTGTAATTTAAGTGCGTCTTTCTTAAATAGCTTCATATTCTTTTCGGCAGTCCACATCCTCTCCTCAAGACCTGTTCAAAGACATATCACGGTAAGCCACTCACGTAAACACGACGTTATTAAAAACATAACACATACTGACTTTGAGTCTCACCTACAAAATATAGGTAACCGGTTTAATGTAACTCGTAGAATTGCTGGAGTTAACGGTAAACCACTGGAAACACAAGTAAAATATACACCAGTCAATCAGTTAATGTTCTGCAGTTGCAAATTTGTGTGAGTACAAAATACAACAACGAACACAAAAAAAGAAAAAAGGTTTCAAGACATCGTCAGGACTAAGTAACTTTGAAATTTTCTCCATCAAGCATCAAGAATAAATCTCCCTTTTTTTATTCTGACCAATGTCACTGCCATTTATTGAGTGTATTACGAAATTAGCAATCTCTATAATCTTCCACACCTGTTTCATGTATATGTACAGCAATAGAAATGGTTAATGAATCTTCGTATTGTTAAGCTCATTTAACAGAATAATAGAAAACCGGTTATTACTTTATCTGACACCCAGTAAAGATAAGGAAATGAGACAGTTAAAGTATTTGATGAGTTTTGCTATTTGGGAAGCAAAATAACAGATGTTGGTCGAAGTGCAGCTATAGCGGATGTAAAAGGAAGAAGCAGTAGCTAGAAAAGTTCCTAAAAAAGAGAAGTTTGTAAACATCGAATGTAAACTTAAATTTTGGTAAGTCTTTTCTGAAGCTGTTCGTATGGAGTGTAATCTCGTACATAAATGAAACGTAGAGGATAAGCAGTTCAGACAAGAAGGGAATAGAAGCTGTCGTGGTGCTACAGAAGAATTTTGAAAATTAGACATAGATCGAATAACGATATTGAATCGAATTAGGGGAAAACAGTTCTGTGACGAAAGGTTACTAAAAGAAGGAAACGGTTGATAGGACACATTCTGAATTTTTTAATTTCATTTTATATATCATGTTCCGTGCGACAAAATTGAGAAGGAAGTTTCCTTGGTCAAAGAACATGTCAGTACATGAAATTATAACAGAAAAGTAATAATACATAAAATGAAACATATATGAAATCTAAGCAGATGACAAGCCATAAATTAAGGAAACTTAATCAACAACGTAACACAGAAATTAGCTTAATTTTTTTTAATTTTTTCAGGAGTTCCTCGCCAGAATAGAAGGACCATCAATGAATCGTCAATTTGGTAATGGAAGGCTGTGTGGGGGAAAAATTGTAGAGGGAGACCAAGGCTTGAATACAGTAAGCAGGTTCAACTGGATGTGGGCTGCACTGATTATGCGGAGATGAAGTGGCTTGCAGAGGATAAACTACCGGGGAAAGCTGCATCAGACCAGTCTAAGGACTAAGGACAAACAACACAACAAGAATCACTAAAATTACTCAGGATGGTGTAAACCTGATACACCGAGAAAATAAATCGACATTTTTGATACGTCGGGAAAATGCAATGATATTGTTTATGATTCGGAAATGCATCGATACTATTTACAGATCTATAGAATAATGTCGATGTATGCATCTCGATATTATTTATACAAAAAATGCTACTTATGCCCCTATTTTTCCAGTTTCAGGTGCAGCGCTGCGCTCACCACGTGCAATGCTTTCCCGCCGGCCGCCGTCTTTTGCTAGCGGTGAAGCCTTTATCCACGCTGGCAGACATTAAAATACTCGTGTTATAACCCACTGTGGTACGTTGAGTACGGTGCAGTTTGTGACGGTGCGCTTGCGCCTAGCCTAAATTTTCCGTGTAGAATTCGGCCCTCGTATTTCACTTTCCAATGACTAGGAACATAAAGGATGATCATGACCAATTCCATTAAAAATATTCTTTTATGTGTTTTATTCTTTCCGTATACTACAATTTCTGTCATAGTTAATTAAATGGATTTCTGAACCTTTTTGTAAAATATTTCAGCAACTAGAGTTTAAAAAAAGTCGTGTTCCAAGTTGTCACATCTTGCATACCGTTAAATGTTAGCCATACATTCCCAGTATAAAATGTAAATTAATTCATTTTAAACTATGTCATTCCGTTACACTCTTGAATGTAACAAGCAATGCAATGTGTACTTGTGAATGTTTTCAACATTAACGGTTGAGAGCACCATTGACTTTATACCAGTAATTATTTATGTTATATTTGATACCCAAGCAGACGTCAGGTCATGAAGCGAAGATTCATGTCGATTTGTATCGGCATTTGATTATTACGTGGGCTACCTATGTTATCAGGAGAAAGAAAACTGGCGTTCTACGGATCGGAGCGTGGAATGTCAGATCCCTTAATCGGGCAGGTAGGTTAGAAAATTTAAAAAGGGAAATGGATAGGTTAAAGCTAGATATAGTGGGAATTAGTGAAGTTCGGTGGCAGGAGGAACAAGACTTTTGGCCAGGTGAATACAGGGTTATAAATACAAAATCAAATAGGGGTAACGCAGGAGTAGGCTTAATAATGAATAAAAAAATTGGAGTGCGGGTTAGCTACTACAAACAGCATAGTGAACGCATTATTGTGGCCAAGATAGACACAAAGCCCATGCCTACTACAGTAGTACAAGTTTATATGCCAACTAGCTCTGCAGATGATGAAGAAATAGATGAAATGTATGACGAGATAAAAGAAATCATTCAGGTAGTGAAGGGAGACGAAAATTTAATAGTCATGGGTGACTGGAATTCGTCAGTAGGAAAAGGGAGAGAAGGAAACATAGTAGGAGAATATGGATTGGGGGGAAGAAATGAAAGAGGAAGCCGCCTTGTAGAATTTTGCACAGAGCATGACTTAATCATAGCTAACACTTGGTTCAAGAATCATAAAAGAATCATAAAAGAAGGTTGTATACCTGGAAGATCCTGGAGATACTAAAAGGTATCAGATAGATTATATAATGGTAAGACACAGATTTAGGAACCAGGTTTTAAATTGTAAGACATTTCCAGGGGCAGATGTGGATTCTGACCACAATCTATTGGTTATGAACTGCAGATTGAAACTGAAGAAACTGCAAAAAGGTGGGAATTTAAGGAGTTGGGACCTGGATAAACTGAAAGAACCAGAGGTTGTAGAGAGTTTCAGGGAGAGCATAAGGGAACAATTGACAGGAATGGGGGAAAGAAATACAGTAGAAGAAGAATGGGTAGCTTTGAGGGATGAAGTAGTGAAGGCAGCAGACGATGAAGTAGGTAAAAAAAAGAGGGCTAATAGAAATCTTTGGGTAACAGAAGAAATATTGAATTTAATTGATGAAAGGAGAAAATATAAAAATGCAGTAAACGAAGCAGGCAAAAAGGAATACAAACGTCTCAAAAATGAGATCGACAGGAAGTGCAAAATGACTAAGCAGGGATGGCTAGAGGACAAATGTAAGGATGTAGAGGCTTGTCTCACTAGGGGTAAGATAGATACTGCCTACAGGAAAATTAAAGAGACCTTTGGAGAGAAGAGAACCACTTGTATGAATATCAAGAACTCAGATGGAAACCCAGTTCTAAGCAAAGAAGGGAAGGCAGAAAGGTGGAAGGAGTATATAGAGGGTTTATACAAGGGCGATGTGCTTGAGGACAATATTATGGAAATGGAAGAGGATGTAGATGAAGACGAAATGGGAGATATGATACTGCGTGAAGAGTTTAACAGAGCACTGAAAGACATGAGTCGAAACAAGGCCCCGGGAGTAGGCAACATTCCATTAGAACTACTGACGGCCTTGGGAGAGCCAGTCATGACAAAACTCTACCATCTGGTGAGCAAGATGTATGAGACAGGCGAAATATCCTCAGACTTCAAGAAGAATATAATAATTCCAATCCCAAAGAAAGCAGGTGTTGACAGATGTGAAAATTACCGAACTATCAGTTTAATAAGTCACAGCTGCAAAATACTAACGCGAATTCTTTACAGACGAATGGAAAAACTGGTAGAAGCCGACCTCGGGGAAGATCAGTTTGGATTCCGTAGAAATGTTGGAACACGTGAGGCAATACTAACCTTACGACTTATCTTAGAAGAAAGATTAAGAAAAGGCAAACCTACGTTTCTAGCATTTGTAGACTTAGAGAAAGCTTTTGACAATGTTAACTGGAATAATCTCTTTCAAATTCTGAAGGTGGTAGGGGTAAAATACAGGGAGCGAAAGGCTATTTACAATTTGTACAGAAACCAGATGGCAGTTATAAGAGTCGAGGGGCATGAAAGGGAAGCAGTGGTTGGGAAAGGAGTGAGACAGGGTTGTAGCCTCTCCCCGATGTTATTCAATCTGTATATTGAGCAAGCAGTAAAGGAAACAAAAGAAAAATTCGGAGTAGATATTAAAATTCATGGAGAAGAAGTAAAAACTTTGAGGTTCGCCGATCACATTGTAATTCTGTCAGAGACAGCAAAGGACTTGGAAGAGCAGTTGAACGGAATGGACAGTGTCTTGAAAGGAGGATATAAGATTAACATCAACAAAAGCAAAACGAGGATAATGGAATGTAGTCAAATTAAATCGGGTGATTCTGAGGGAATTAGATTAGGAAATGAGACACTTAAAGTAGTAAAGGAGTTTTGCTATTTAGGTAGTAAAATAACTGATGATGGTCGAAGTAGAGAGGATATAAAATGTAGACTGGCAATGGCAAGGAAAGCGTTTCTGAAGAAGAGAAATTTGTTAACGTCGAGTATAGATTTAAGTGTCAGGAAGTCGTTTCTGAAAGTATTTGTATGGAGTGTAGCCATGTATGGAAGTGAAACATGGACGATAACTAGTTTGGACAAGAAGAGAATAGAAGCTTTCGAAATGTGGTGCTACAGAAGAATGCTGAAGATTAGTTGGGTAGATCACATAACTAATGAGGAGGTGTTGAATAGGATTGGGGAGAAGAGAAGTTTGTGGCACAACTTGACTAGAAGAAGGGGTCCGTTGGTAGAACATGTTTTGAGGCATCAAGGAATCACAAATTTAGCATTGGAGGGCAGCGTGGAGGGTAAAAATCGTAGAGGGAGACCAAGATATGAATACACTAAGCAGATTCAGAAGGATGTAGGTTGCAGTAGGTACTGGGAGATGAAGAAGCTTACACAGGATGGAGTAGCATGGAGAGCTGCATCAAACCAGTCTCAGGACTGAAGACCACAACAACAACAACAACAACAAAAATGGTTCAAATGGCTCTGAGCACTATGGGACTCAACTGCTGTGGTTATCAGTCCCCTAGAACTTAGAACTACTTAAACCTAACTAACCTAAGGACATCACACACATCCATGCCCGAGGCAGGATTCGAACCTGCGACCGTAGCAGTCGCACGGTTCCGAACTGCGCGCCTAGAACTGCGAGACCACCGCGGCCGGCCAACAACAACAACCTATGTAACTGTAAACGAAACAGAAATGACATACGAGTTGCAAGGCAGCTATTACTATGGCGGAAACAGCGAGATGTACGTGTGATTCTACGAAAAATAAGTAGCAATCTTTAGTCGTTGCAGGTGTTAACACCGGATCTACCGTCTACAGGATACTGCGCATTTAGGGCAGTATTTGGGGATCCCGTCCCAATAACTACGACTTAATCAATAATAATCATGAACAAAATCATAACACAAATACGATTTTTTAACTTTTAACCACAAAATAATTTAGCAAAGAAGCTTCTGGCCTACAGCCGATGGTCGCACATTTCGACGATATTTCGACTGTTCACGTTCCAGTCATCCTCAGGTAAGCCATCGACGACTCGCGAAGATTTACCCCATTCCAGAAATTACCAGTGCGCTATGTGTATTCTGGGCACGCGTTATGATGTCATGGACCTTGGCTTCCAACTTCAACGTTGAGCGTGCCGAGTTGAATGTTTTGCTATACGCTCAGAAACTATGCGGCTCGTGGATACGGTACGTGTGCCCCAAATGTGGTACACGCGGTGGCAGAGCGCTCGGCAGCAGTTGCTGGCTGCTGGCTGTAACCGGCTCGCATATACAGGGTGAGTCACCTAACGTTCCCGCTGGATATATTTCGTAAACCACATCAAATACTGACGAATCGATTCCACAGACCGAACGTAAAGAGAGGGGCTAGTATAATTGGTTAATACAAACCATAAAAAAATGCACGGAAGAAGGTTTTTGACACAAACCTACGTTTTTTTTAATGGAACCCCGTTAGTTTTGCTAGCACATCTGAACATATAAACAAATACGTAATCAGTGCCGTTTGTTGCATTGTAAAATGTTAATTACATCCAGAGATATTGTAACCTAAGGTTGACGCTTGAGTACCACTCCTCCGCTGTTCGATCGAGTGTATCGGAGAGCACCGAATTACGTAGGGATCCAAAGGGAACGGTGATGGACCTTAGGTACAGAAGTAACTGAAACAGCACATTACGTCCACATGCTAACACCTTTTTATTGGTCTTTTTCACTGACGCACATGTACATTACCATGAGGGGTGAGGTACACGTACACACGTGGTTTCCGTTTTCAATTACGGAGTGGAATAGAGTGTGTCCCGACATGTCAGGCCAATAGATGTTCAATGTGGTGGCCATCATTTGCTGCACACAATTGCAATCTCTGGTGTAATGAATGTCGTACACGCCGCAGTACATCTGGTGTAATGTCGCCGCAGGCTGCCACAATACATTGTTTCATATCCTCTGGGGTTGTAGGCACATCACGGTACACATTCTCCTTTAACGTACCCCACAGAAAGAAGTCCAGAGGTGTAAGATCAGGAGAACGGGCTGGCCAATTTATGCGTCCCACGTCCTATGAGACTCCCGTCGAACATCCTGTCCAGGGTCAGCCTAATGTTAATTGCGGAATCTGCAGGTGCACCATCATGCTGATACCACATACGTCGACGCGTTTCCAGTGGGACACACTCTGTTCCACTTCGTAATTGAAAACGGAAACCACGTGTGTACGTTTACCTCACCCCTCATCGTAATGTACATGTGCGTCAGTGAAAAAGACCAATAAAAAGGTGTTAGCATGTGGACGTAATGTGCTGTTCCAGTCTCTTCTGTACCTAAGGTCCATCACCGTTCCCTTTGGGTCCCTACGTAATTCGGTTCTCTCCGATAAACACGATCGAACAGCGGAGGAGTGGTACTCAAGCGTCAACTTTAGGTTATAATGTCTCTGGATGTAATTAACATTTTACAATGCAACAAACGGCACTGATTACGTATTTGTTTATATGTTCAGATGTGCTAGCAAAACTAACGGGTTTCCATTGAAAAAAACGTAGGTTTGTGTTAAAAAACATACTTCCGTGCATTTTTTTTATGGTTTGTATCAACCAATTATACTAGCCCCTCTCCTCACGTTCGGTTTGTGGAATCGATGCGTCAGTATTTGATGTGGTTTACGAAATATATCCAGCGGTAACGTTAGGTGACTCACCCTGTATATGTGGGCTTCAATTGCAACTGTGCTGAAGAGAGATGGCATTATCTGACGTAGGTGGCCTTATTCTATCTCACTGGCCTATCTTCAACTGCAAGTTCAGAATATCTGACATGCTAGATATTGCCCTGCACGTTCGCGAAGACTTCCCAACGTGTTTTTTCCACGCTATGACGTCAGAAATTCGGCACGCTCAACTTTCTAATGCACGGCCCGTGTGCCGGCGGCTTTATGATCGTGGTGACCAAAGGACCACACTAATTGGACGGCATCGCCTTCACTGGTGGAACTGCGGAACTTAGCTGTTCTCAGTACGGTATTGCAATGTCTGTGTTATTCTGAACTACGATGCCAAGTTCCTTCGGAAATGCAAAGGGACTTTGCATCGCAATGCAGAATAACACAGGCACTGCAGTAACGTATGTATCCGCCGGCACTCGGTAAGTGAGTTTCAAGTAAATATGGCAGATTGGGTCTGGACGTGAGTCGTGCATGGACAGCCAAATGGTAAGGCAACAGCTCGCGATAAGCGGGGAATCCCCGGGTTCGAGTTCCCGTTAGGCACAGTTTTTCATTGTTGTCATTCCATTATACAGCTGATGGTGGTCCATATTCGCAGCTGCGAATACATTTAATGTACCACTGTTCTCAGGGTCGCCGCTTGCCGTGGCCGTCGGCGAACTTTGCCGTCTTCGTTTGGAGCAAATCGCTGTATTGAAGTGGTTCCACGCATTATCCGACTCCTACACCCTATCACAGTTCGTCAGATTTTTCCGCCAGGCGTACTTCCATGACACGGATTCTGTAATAATGGAGTCCCAAAAAGACGTTTCTGTGGCCAAGTTACTGTTTCATTATATTTTGGGGTAACTCTTCTCATTCTAAAAGGATAGGTTTGGCTTAGAAACGAGCGGTTCGGGCAATAAGTGGTGTTAGTTCACGAACCTCTTGTCGACCTCTGTTCACGAGTCTGGGTACTTTGACATTCGCCTCTCAATACGTATATTCCTTATTGTCGTTTCTTGTTACCAATATTAGTTTATTCCCAAGAATAAGCAGCTTTCACTCGGTTAATACTCGGCAGAAATCAAACCTGCATTTGGATCGGATTTCCTTAACTCTTGTGCAAAAAGGTGTGCAGTATACTGCTGCATCCATTTTCAATAAGCTGCCACTCGAATTAAAAAATCTTAGCAGTAATCAACGCGCTTTCAAATCGAAACTGAAGAGTTTTCTCATGGGTCACTCCTTCTATTCTGTCGAGGAGTTCCTTGAAAAATTAAGCTGATTTTTATTGTATTGCTGATAGCGTTTACTTAAACTTATGGACTGACTTTGTTAAGGTTCATGAACATTTACTTTTATCTGTTATTACGTTTATATTGTAATTTCATGTACTGACACGTTCCATGACCTTGGAAATTTGCTCCTCAATATGGTCCTACGGAACTTGACGATCAAATAAATAAATAAATGTACGGGTGGGATACAATGTTCAGCAATAGCAGACTTGTCCGACTGCAAAAGACGAGTGCAATGCTGATGTTCTGTGCAGCATTCTTCTAAGGAGCGCATGGAATGGACTACACAATCCTTACCACATTGGCAGCGTAATTTCCTAATTTCAGCCCTCCACAATAACCAACCGTCCTTCGCGCATTCCAGAAAATTTACAATCATAGATGGCTGCCGGAAAACCGCTTTCAACTGAAATTTCCGGAGTGTTCTGCCTGTCTTGAACGAAATATTCCCAACAAAAGGGAGACAAGCTAGAGATATTGCTCTCCTCTTTACACACTTCTTGGTTTGTGTTTTTAACTGATAATTTTAATTTAACAGTAGTTTTAACTGATAATAATGTTAACCTACTGACTAGAATATTCATTTTCCTGAACGCTGTATTTGGGTGTCGAACTCTTTAAGCAAGTCATCTGCATATGAGACTGTGCGACTTCCGTGTGAAAGTGTTTTAAGTAGCTCACAGTTCGCGACACGTGATGAAAACTTGGTGATTGTAAATACAAGTCTGTATGTGTGGGCTTACGGTAAACTCAATGCCCGTGCAACCAAAACGTCCAGGTAATGTAGACAACCATCCTTCTCTCTTTCTACGGTTTTCACGAATGGAGTTGAAGTTATGTAAAAACTCAATTAATTTATTTTCTGCATGAAGCCATGCTACGATAGTCCATATACCTTCAAAATGTAATTGATTTGAAGGCCACTGATTCCAGAGGTCTCTCCTCAAAGTCCTCCATAAAAAGACTCAACACAAGGGTGTAGGGAGGATGGTTATCGCTAAAACAACCGGTTTTCGATTATATCGACTTTTTTTCACGCCAGTTTAACGTGATTGTTACAACTGCCCAAAGTAACCGGGTCCGCAGCTCGTGGTCGTGCGGTAGCGTTCTCGCTTCCCGCGCCCGGGTTCCCGGATTCGATTCCCGGCGGGGTCAGGGATTTTCTCTGCCTCCTGATGACTGGGTGTTGTGTGATGTCCTTAGGTTAGTTAGGTTTAAGTAGTTCTAAGTTCTAGGGGACTGATGACCATAGATGTTAAGTCCCATAGTGCTCAGAGCCATTTGAACCATTTTTTGAAAGTAACTGGTTGCTGGAATAAACTGTTTTCGATTTTTTCCCGATTACTTCCTGTAATAGACGTCGAAATCGAACAAAGATTGAAAAATTATTACTGTCTGAGTTTCATGGCACATAGAATCAAAATATTAAATTAAATAGACAAATGAAAAAAAAACTTGTCCGTCCACCGTTCGCTCCTTTTCTCGAAAAGTGATATGTGACTGAACACTATAAAAAATTCACCAGTTTCCTACCACTGATTCTAATTTTTTGAAACCCCGCTCAAAAATCGTGTTGTGATCGGGAATTATACCACTAATTGGGCATTACGATTAGTCAGTGCTGAGATTGAACAACACTTTAGTTCATTTTAATTTGTGCACTTTCAAGGGTTGCAAGCAGATAAAACCATATTGTGTGGACACACGCAGCAGGTCAGCTACTTTCTATTTTTATTGTATACTACGAATGAACTGCCATTAAGTTTTTAAGTTGTTACTTATGAGGTCAGTCTGTAGAAAGCTGAGTACGTCGCAAGGTAATAAATCATTAAGTGAATACGAAATAACTTTATTGTTGCAAAATGACGCGTTTCGACGTATGCCACCATCAGAAGATCCTGGCACTGAAGGTAGCCAGTGGACCTCATAGTTACACGATATTAATGTAACGAACATGAACAGAGTTTGTTCATGTTGGTTACGTCAATATCATTTAGTTATGAGGTCTACTTGTTACCGTCAGAGCCACGATTATCTGATGATGGAAACGGGTCATTTTGGTTCAATAAAGTCATTTTGTATTACTTACTGATTTGTTACCTTGTGACCTACTCAGCTTTCTACAGACTAAATATGAGGTTTACCTCCTGCGCGACTTCATGTCACGGCTTTGTAATTTATTACTCTTACCATAATATCCTCCCCTTTTCTTGGTTGGTTGGTTGACTGATTCGGAGGAGGGGACCAAACAGCGAGATCATCAGTCCCATCGGATTAGGTAAGGATGGGGAAGGAAGTCGGCCGTGCCCTTTCAAAGGAACCATCCCGACATATGCCTGAACCGATTTAGGGAATCATGGAAAACCTAAATCAGGGTGGCCGGACGCTGGTTTGAACCGTCGTCCTCTCGAATACGAGTGCAGTGTGCTAACCACTGCGCCTCCTCGCTCTGGCCTCTTTTCTTGGTTTATAAAAATTACAGATAAATCCTTAATCTCTTTAAGCACATGAAGCATTGTACTCCATTGCTACTACACTTCGTAAAAATATTTCCAGACAAGGGTTGGTGCCGTTCTTCAGCACAACATATGTAAGGCGACGACAGCGCGAAATTACCGTATAGACTAGACTGAGCCATGTCTTGCACATTGCACGCACGCGCGTACCTTAAACCACGACGCACACCAACAGGGACATTACTGTTTTAGCAAAGCTGTATCAATTATTACGCCATGTGTTTGTTGCTCGTTTCATTTGGCTTTGTTATTAAAATAGCATTGAACGCTTTCCCATTTTCTATAATCACGCAGTATTTCAAACCAGTGTGCCGGCCGCTGTGGTCGAGCGGTTCTAGGCGTTTCAGTCCGGAACCGCACTGCTGCTACGGTCGCAGGTTCGAATCCTGCCTCGGTTATGGATGTGTGTGCTGTCCTTAGTTAGGGTTAAGTAGTTCTAAGTTCTAGGGGACTTATGATCTCAGATGTTAAGTCCCATAGTGCTTAGAGCCATTTGAACCATTTCAAACCAGTGCAGATTTTATGAATAATCATTACTCATTTTTTAAAAAAGGTTTATTTCAAAACAAAAATGTTTATCACTGGTGCTGAAGCAAACTGATATTTCCGTTTCCTTGCTCGGTTATTGGAAAAAATTAAAAAAAAACAACTGTTGTACCCGAGAGAATACAAGTACCAAGAGATACCTGTTATTCGAAGCCAAAACATCAGCATCGGTATTCACCGGTCAGTTTACCACATCTGTACCAGGGAGACAGAGCACCACCCATGGTGATCCCATCAGTCTGTTCAAACCATTCTTGTCTGGTCATAAACTAGGTTGAAGAAGGAACATCATATCATCTACATCTATATGGCTACTCTGCAAATCACATGTAAGTGCTTGGCAGAGGGTTCGTCGAACCACCTTCACACTAATTCTCATTATTGCACTCTTGAACAGCGAGCGGGAAAAACGAACTCGTATGATGATCGTTACTCCCTATATGTAGGTCGACGCCAACAAAATATTTTCGCATTCGGAGCGGGAAGCTGGTGACTGAAATTTCGTGAGAAGATGCCGCCGCAAACAGACACGCCTTTTTCTGGTGATGTCCACCCCAAATCCCGTATCGTGTCCGCGACATTCTCTCCCCTATTTCTCGATAATACAAAATGTGTTGCCTTTCTTTCAACTTTCTCGATGTACCCCGTTAATCCTGTCTAGTAAGGATGGCGCACCGCGCAGCAGTATTCCAAAAGAGGACGCAAAAGCTTAGTGAAGGCAGTCTCATTAGTACATCTGTTGCAGCATCTAAGGGTTCTGTCAGTAAAACAATTTTTGGTTCGTTTTCTCCACAACATTTTCTATGTGTTCTTTCCAGTTTAGGCAACGGCCTTGCCGCAGTGGATACACCGGTTGCCGTGAGATCACCGAAGTTAAGCGCTGTCGGGCGTGGTCGGCACTTGGATGGGTGACCATCCAGGCCGCCATGCGCTGTTGCCATTTTTCGGGGTGCACTCAGCCTCGTGATGCCAATTGAGGAGCTACTCGACCGAATAGTAGCGGCTTCGATTAAGAATACCATCATACCAACCGGGAGAGCGGTGTGCTGACCCCACGCCCCTACTATCTGCATCCTCCACTGAGGATGACACGGCGGTCGGATGGTCCCGATAGGCCACTCGTGGCCTGAAGACGGAGTGCTTTTTTCTTTCCAGTTTAAGTTGTTCGTAATTTTAATTCCCAGGTATTTAGTTGAATTTAAAGTCTTTAGATTCAACTGACTTATGGTGTAGTGGAGGTTTAACGGTTTCCATTCAGCACTCATGTGCATGACCTCACACTTTTCATTATTTAGGGTCAACTGCCATTCTTGCACCATACAGATATCGGATCTACATCGTTTTGCAATTGGTTTTGATCTTCGGAAGAGTTCACTAGAAGATAAACGACAGCATCATCCGCAAACAACCTAAGACGGCTGCTCAGATTGTCTCCTAAATCGTTTATGTAGATACAGAACAGCAAAGCGCCTGTAACACTACCTCTGGAAACGCTAGAAATCAGTTCTGTTTTACCCGACGACTTTCCGTCAGCTACTACGAACTGTTGCCTCTTCGTCAGGAAATCACGAGTCCAGTTGCTTAACTGATACGATATTTCATAAGCACGCAATTTGATTACAAGCTCCTTGTGAGGTACGCCATCAATAGCCTTCTGGAAATCTAGTAATATGGAATGAACCTGAAATTTTTTGTCGATAGTACTCAACACTTCGTAAGAAAAAAATGGCTCTGAGCACTATGGGACTTAACATCTATGATCATCAGTCCCCTAGAACTTAGAACTACTTAAACCTAACTAACCTAAGGACATCACACAACACCCAGCGATCACGAGGCAGAGAAAATCCCTGACCCCGCCGGGAATCGAACCCGGGAACCCGGGCGTGGGAAGCGAGAACGCTACCGCACGACCACGAGATGCGGGCACACTTCGTAAGAGTAAAGAGCTAGTTGTATTTCACAACAACGATGTTTTCTAAGTTCATTTGACTATATGTCAGGAGACTGTTCTCTTCGTGGTAATTCATAATGTTCGAATTCAATATAGTTCCAAAATGATGTTGCATATCGACTCTAATCGAATATTGATGTGACCGGTGCAACTTTGCTGCACTGTCTGGCTAAAATTTATTCCGAATTAGTGCCAAAGAGCCAGGCTTGTATTAATGCGGATACTTGTGGATATGTCCACTACTGACGTCACCACCCGCGCAGACTTGTGGCTACTATAGCTACGGCAGACCTCGCCGCTGGTAGCTTACCTGTTGTAATTTGGACCGGCGCGCCAGGCGGCGACTGTAATTGCCAGCTCGGTATGCGGGCCCGCACTGTGACTAATTAACGGATATCCATCACGCTCACGTCGACAGCCAGGAAGGAAGCGACTCGCATTAACATGCAAATAATGATTCGTTTAAAAAGAACACCCTAATAATAGTGATTTTGCGCCCCACGGGCTGCATTACCATTAAACGTTCAGAATTCCATGAATGTCCGAAACGGTCAGCGCTCCTATAATAACGACTTAACATCTTTGCATAATCTCCGAATCATCAGGGATGCTTACGCTCCCTTTTGAAAAATGACGGGGAATATAATTCACGGGATGTGCTGTAAAGGTAATTCGAGGGATTCTGTAATCATGATTGCATTATGAAGTGCCGTTTCCTTTAGGTCGTCAGAACGACGGTTAGTGTACATCAACCACACAGGTTATTACCGTTTTTGGCTGTCGTTTCTGATTAATATTTTTATGTGAAACAGCTTAGTACCGCAACAATAACAAGAAAAAGAATAAAAGCAAAAACCGTAAATCGAAGTCACTGATCGTGTGCACATAGTGATCGAAGAAACGAACACAGCATTCGTCTGTTGTGACGCACAGAAATCGTGGCAATAATAAGTCTATGTAGCCGAATTGGGATATCATTCTCACAACACAACTTGCAAGAAAGCAATATACAATGGTCAAAATAAATGTTGCATCTCCCTTGACTGAAATACTGGACATAATGATTTTGTTCTGCCAGGTCATTCATAAGAATACAAAAATAAATCAGATGAACACATTTCAACTTGATGTTGTTGTTATTGTGGTCTTCAGTCCAGAGACTGGTTTGATGCAGCTCTCCATGCTACTCTATCCTGTGCAAGTCTCTTCATTTCCCAGTACCTACTGCAGCCTACATCCTTCTGAATCTGCTTAGTGTATTCATCTCTCGGTCTCCCTCTACGATTTTTACCCTCCACACTGCCCTCCAGTACTTAATTGGTGATCCCTTGATGCCTCAGAACATGACCTACCAACCGATCCCTTCTTCTAGTCAAGTTGTGCCACAAACTCCTCTTCTCCCCAATTCTATTCAATACCTCCTCATTAGTTATGTGATCTACCCATCTAATTTCTACTTGATACACACAAAAAATTACTTGAAATTCCACTGCAAACACTACGTTTCCTTCTTACTGTTATCTTGCATAACTTACTGTTTATGAACCAGTTTGCCCTCCTCGTAATTAGAGGCACTTTTTAATTCGTTAGGCGTACTCCTTATTAAATTGTCCAGATAAACCTATGGCATACTATCCCAGTCCCCTACAGCGCCTCTATGATACCCTGCAAAGCATCTGGTAGGACAGGGCGACTGAATACCGCTCGTTTTAGCATAGCCCATGCATTCTCAATGCAGCTGAGATCTGGAGAATATGGAGCCCATTTCATTCGACAGATTCTGTGATCCATTAAAAAGATGTTCACAAGACATGTGGCGTGCGTTGTCGTCGATCAGTGTGAGCACTGCTCCAATATGTTCACCAAATAGAGCCACAGCGCGTGCAAGGATGTCGTCCCGATACTTCACACCATTCAACCTCCCATGTATTGGCAGAACGGGTGTCCTGCTGCCATACGTCGTTCCATCCCAAAACATGACTGTACCGCCTTGATAAAGAAGCGGGCTACGACACAGTTAGGTTGTCAGCTTTGACCTCGTTGCCACCACACACGAATATCAGTATCGTCAGCGTGGAGACCGATATGGGTCTCATCAGAAGAAGAGTTGTGTCCCACCGCTGCCTAATGGTTTCGTGTCCATGTGAACCGAGCCCCTCTCCGAACCCGATTTTACAGGAGGAGCCTTGAGAAGTCTTCCGGCACATAATCCCTGCTCATGGGGCCTGCTTCGTATCGTTCGTTTCGACACCTGTACTCCGGTAGCTGTTTGGAACTGCCGCCGAAGACGCGTACCTTTGTGTTGAGGGATTTTGGTTGATGTTACACGCAGATGTCTGTCCTTACGGGGCAGGTCGTATTACGTTCGACGCCACATTGGGCGACCTGCGCGCCGGATGGAAATGCAATGATGATGAAGACAACCCAACACCCAGTCCCTGAGCGGAGAAAATCCCCAAGGCAGCCGGGAACCGATTCCGGGTCCGTAAGACGGCCATCCGTCTTGCTGACCACTCAGCTATCGGGGCTATAGTAGTGTCTCGCGAAAAGAGAGATCCGTAATGCTTGCTTGCTGATGGAGCCTACCGCGCTGTAACCTCATCGTTAGCATCCCTAACCCCTCCCCCCCTCCCACCCCTCCCCACATACACACACATGTACTCGAACCGGCCGGTATCAAATCTATCAGAGCACATCTGAGGTCGTCAGTCCCTGGAACTTAGAACTACTTAAACCTAACTTACCTAAGAACATCACACACAATCATACCCAAGGCAGGTTTCGAACCTTCGACCGGAGCGGTCGCGCGGTTCCAGACTGAAGCGCCTAGAACCGCTCGTCCACACTGGCCGGCGCGATGTCTTCCTTTAATCAGACCTTTTACAGTGTTTCAGATCCCAAACACTCGAGCAGTATTCAAAGAATGTTTTATACGCCGTCTCTTCTAGACATGAACCATATTTTACTAAAATTCTTCCAATAAACCGAAGTAAACACTTCGCCTTTACTACTAACATCCTGAGTGCTCTTCGCTTTGCGACGTTACGCCTACCGCTTTAATCAAAGTGACTGTATCAAGCGGCACACTACTAATGCTGTATTTTAACGTTACAGGATTGTTCTTTCTATTCATCCGCACTGAGTTACATTTTTTTAAATTTAGAGCAAGCTGTCACTCATCATATCAACTAGAAATTCCGTCTAAGTCATCTCGTAACCTGCTACAATCACTCAACGACGACACTTCCTCGTACACCACAGGACCATTAGCAAACAGCCGCAAATTACTGTTCATCCTTTCCGTCAGATCACTTACGTATGTACACGGTGATCAGAAACAACCTGACAACCTTATAAAGGTGATGCAGGTAGGTTGCGCCGAGAAATAACTGTAAAGAAAAAAATCGATACGTTGCACCTTTTCCGAGTTAAATAGCATTGAGGTCTGTCAATCAGGCCGTTGCGCGCAAATTCAAGCGTCCCACCAGAGACAGTGTCACCTAACGTGTTCCTCGTTTGGTTTCCTAAAACCATACAAGACAGCGATACAACGGTTGAGCATAGGACGGTAGAAGGGGTCGAACCCGTCTCGTGTGCTATCATCTAATCTATGAGAACAATTGACAATAATTACATACGGCGGACCGCTTGAATCTGCACGCGCTGTGGCGTGATTGGCGAACTTCGATCCTACTTAACTCGGAAACGACGTAACGTATCG
Source organism: Schistocerca nitens (assembly GCF_023898315.1). Lineage (NCBI taxonomy): Eukaryota > Metazoa > Arthropoda > Insecta > Orthoptera > Acrididae > Schistocerca > Schistocerca nitens. The sequence continues at coordinate 391,855,186 of NC_064617.1, forward strand.
ATTTTTTTTCTGAACAATTACTTCTCAGCACAACCTATTCTACTACACACTTGCAAGTTTTTAGACTGCTTCTGACTACCTTGTGGAATAAGAGCGGTACTATCACACCTCCCTGAAACACTCCTGACAATACCCTTGTCTCTGAGAACACTCGCCGTCGAGGACGTCGTACTGGGTTCTGTAACTTAAGAAGCCTCACGTTCCTGGAAACCGGTTAGTCTTCACGGACCAGACCTTCGTAACCAGTCACCAGTGGGGTACCTAGTGAAAGGCTTCCCGAAAATCTAGGAATATGACTGCCTGTCGCTCTCCATCCATTGTTTGTAGGATATCACATGAGAAAAGGACAAGCTGAATTTCGCACGAGCGATGATTTCTAAATTCGTGCTGATCTGTGGACAGAAACTTTTCTGTCCCAAGGAAATGTATTACGTTAGAACCCAGAATCTGCTCAAGAATTCTGGAGCAAACCGATGTTAACCGATGTTGATCTGTAATTATGCAGATACGTCCTTTTACCTTTCTTATTTACAGGACACGCCTGTGCTTTAATCTAGTCGCTTGGGACTTGGCACCAGGTGAGATATTCACGAAGACACCATGTGATCAAAAGTATCTGGACACCTGGCTGAAAATGAGTTCCAAGTTCGTGGCACTCTCCATCGGTAATGCTGGTAATCAGTATAATGTTGGCCCACCCTTAGCCTTGATGACACCTTCCACTCTCGCAGGCATACGTTCAGTCAGGTGCTGGAACGTTTCTTGGGGAATGGCAGCCCATTCTTCACGGATTGCTGCACTGAGGAGGTCTGGCACGAAGACGGCTTTCGAAAACATCCCACAGTTGTTCTGTAGGATTCAGGCCAGGGCTCTGTGCAGGCCAGTGCATTACAGGGATGTTATTGTCGTGTAACCACTCCGCCACAGGCCCTGCATTGTGAACAGGTGCACGGTCGTGTTGAAAGATGCAGTCGCCATCCCCTAATTGCTCTTCAACAGTGTGAAGCAAGAAAGTGCTTAAAACATCATGTAGGCCTCTGCTGTGACAGTACCACGCAAAACAACAAGCGGTGCAAGCATCCTCCATAAAAATCACGGCCACCCCATAACATCACCGCCTCCGAATTTTACTGTTGGCACTGCACACGCTGGCAGATGACGTCCACCGGGCATTTGCCGTGCCCACACTCTGCCATCGGATCTCCACATTGTGTACTGTGATTCGCCACTCCGCACAACTGTTTTCCACTGTTCAATCGTCCAATGTTTACGCTCCTCACCCCAAGCGAGGCGTCGTTTGGCATTTACCTGCGTGATGTGTGGCTTATGTGCAGCCGCTCGACCATGAAATCCAAGTTTTCTCACCTCCCCCCTGACTGTCATAGTACTTGCAGTGGACCCTGATGCAGTTTGGAATTCCTGTGTGATGGTCTGGATAGATGTCTGCCTGTTACACATTACGACCCTCTTCAACTGTCAGCGGTCTCTGTGAGTCAACAAACGAGGTCGGCCTGTACGCTTTTGTGCTGTGTGTGTCCCTTCTCGTTTCCACTTCACTGTCAGATCAGAAACAGTGGACTAGGATGTTTAAGAGTGTGGAAATCTCATGTACAGACGTATGACACGAGTGACACCCAATCAACGAACCACCTAACCACGTTAGAAGTCCGTGAGTTCCGTGGAGCGACCCGTTCTGCTATCTCACGATGTATAATGACTACTGAGGTCGCTGATATGGAGCACCGGGCAGTAGGGGGCAGCATACTGCACCTAATATTAAGAACGTGTGTTACTGGGTATGTCGCGATACTTCTGATCAGATAGTGTATGCAAGTTAAGTAAGGAGCCAATGCTGCAGGTCACTCCCTGTAAAACCGAATTTCGATTCCAGCTGGACCTGGGGACTTACTCTTTTCAACTCTTTCAGTTGCTTCATTCCGCCCGGATGCCAATTTCTATGTCTTCCAAGTAGGAGTCTAATGGTCAAATGGCTCTGAGCACTATGGGTCTTAACTGCTGAGGTCATCAGTGCCCTTGAACTTAGAACTACTTAAACCTAACTAACCTAAGGATATCACACACATCCATGCCCGAGACAGGATTCGAACCTGCGCCCGTAGCGGTCACGCGGTTTCAGACTGTAGCGCCTAAAACCACTCGGCCATCCCGGCCGGCAAGTAGGAGTCTATATGACAGTCAAACTACGGTATGTTTGTACGATCCTCCTGCGTGAATGATTTCTGAAACGCGAAATTTAAAACTTTAGCATTCGTTTTGCTATTTTCTACTGCCACCCCAGACAGACTGACGAATTTCTATATAGGAGAAGCCTTCTCTGTGGTCGTTCTCTCCCTCTGTGTACAGTGGTTGGACAAAAATACGAAATACAGCAACCAAAAATATGAAACACAGCAAGAAATGCACCCTTGTACATAAATGCAGATGCAGTCAAGCCTGCAGGATGGACTACTGTATTTGACTACGAGCAGCGCCCGTGCCATGCCCTCAATACGTTACGTCAGTCGTTGTCAGAACAGTGTCCTGTGTCGTTGTGAGAGCAGTATGTCGAAACTAAGTGAATTCGAATGTGGCTAAATTGTTCGTTCTCGTATCGTGATTGCTTCCGGAACCAGAAGATTTATATCGCATACAGGGAAAGCGGAAAAGCGTCTCCCGCTAAATCACAACGCGCACGAAAGTGTGTGCTGAGTGATCGTGACAGACTGTCGTTAAAGAGGACTGTGACAAAAAATAAGGGAACGACAGTTACGAAAGTCACTGCAGAACTGAATTCCGTACTCACGAACCCTGCCAGTACCTAAACAACACCAAGTGCGCACCATAAACAGGCAACGGTAAGGCGAGCTAGAATTACAAAAGCAATCACCAATGAACCCAATGTCGGGAACAGTAAAACGTGGTGCCAAAGCCATAAAACCTGGACTGTGGACCAATGGAAGAAAGTCATTTGGTGGGATGATTCTTCCTTCATACTCTTTCCAACTTCTGGTGGACTTTACATCCCATGAGTGGCATGTGGTGGGTGTTCCGTGATGATTTGGGCAACCATACTGTGATACTCTATGGGGTCCATGGTTACTCTCGAAGATCGCATTACTACCAAGGATAATGTGGCCATTTTGGGTGATCAGGTCCATCCCATGGTGTGATGTTTAATCCCCGAGTGTTGATGCTGTGCTCCACGACGGCAGAACACCTGTTCACACATTTCGCGTCGTCAAGGACTGGTTATGTGAGCACGAGAATGGGTTGCTGCATGTCCCCTGACCATTATAGGCACCATATCTCTACATTATTGAGCCTTTGCCATATACTTTGGAGAGAAGCTTGCTTGATTTCTACCCATCTCCATCATTGTTCCCTGAACTTGCCATGTTTTGCAAGAAGAACAGTGTAAGATTACCTTGAAAACCATTCCGGACCTGAATTCATCCACTCTGAGACGACTGGAGCTGTTTTGAATGTCAACGGGTGTGTTGTGTTTTTGGTGTTTCCATATTTTTGTCGAACGTGTGTGTGTGTGTGTGTGTGTGTGTGTGTATGTGTGCTTTTTACTTTGTTTTTGTTTGTTAACCGTTATTTTTTCCCATTTCTTCCTCCAGTGACAAGTTTTTTCACCCCCACAGTAGTCTCTATGGCTGCGGAACAAATACATCTCCCTTCTTCCCCTGCAGACTGTGAGCATGTCAGACACGAGAGGTGACAGAACAGAGTGTGGTAGGAAGGCAGACGCAGGGTTTGACTAGCGCCCGGCTTGCCCCCGCTCTCTCCTGTGGGAACATCTGCCGAGGCTGATGAGTTTCTAATGACGCGGGAACCCGCCGTACCTCAGAGCCGTTAATAACGCGTCATTTAAAAACACTCCTTCCAAAACAATGATTAGGTTCGTTCATTGCTCGTCCTTTTGTGCCTCGGCCCGAGGCTGTGGGAGAGAGAAGAGGCGGTCGCGCCGCAACGCCTGATTACTGTTTTGTGCGCCTCCGCCCACGCTTAGCTTAATCCCCGCTAGCGCCGCGCCTATGTTCTCCCAGCGAATGCTGTTGGAGCATGGCAGGTCTTTGTGGACGAGCAGTGGGGAACGCCTCTTTCTATTCTGCGGCAGCGTCAACTACGACTCTGCTACTTTTCTCACAAGCTGAGCTACAGTATGCTGTTATAGACTCTCCTGAGGCAAGCTCCCCGCAGCTGTTGTAACAGGTCGTCGATATCTTCGATACTGGCACTAGGGTGGAGTTACCGTCCGAGCTGATCCCCCACGTGTTCTATCGGGCATCGACCTGCGGTTCTTGATCTTGCTGGCCTCGGGAGTACCTATGTTATCGAAAGTATCTGGACACCCCCAAAAACATACGTTTTTCATATTAGGTGCATTATGCTGCCACCTACTGCCAGGTGCTCCAAATCAGCGATCTCAGAAGTCATTAGACATCGTGAGAGAGCAGATGTTTGCAAACGGAAGATATTGCACGCATGACGTGGTCTGACCGCTCTCTCGATTTGAATTCCATAGAGCATGAGAGGAGTTGTGCATCCCATACATGCTCTATGGAATTCAAATCGAGATAGCCGTCAGACCACACCATGCGTGCAATATCTTCCGTTTCCAAGGAAAGATCAACCACCCATGCTCTACGAGGTAGAGCATTAGCGTCCATCAGTACGAAATCTGGGCCCACAGCACTTCTGAACAACTGCACATGCAGTCCCAAGGTCTCATAACAATACCAGACAGCTGTTAAACGTTGCCGATTCATCCGTACATTTCATGAAGAAGTGTTCGATCGGTCAACAAAATCGCTGCCCACACCATTACGGATCTTCCTCGACATCGATCTCTTTCCACAATGTTTGGGTCCCGAAATCGTGTTCCACATTCCATCCAGATGCGAATCCGTCGAGAATCACTCTCCAGAGCAAATCGAGACTCATCTGTGAAAACAACATTAGCCCACTGTTCGACCGTCCACGTGGCAAATTAACGCTCCACTCTAGGCGTTCCCTTCTGTGAAAACGCGTCAAAGGTACTCATACAGTAGGTCTCCAACATTAAAGATCACTCTGCCGAAGCTTTCTGTGCGCCGTTTGGCTCGATACAACACGTCAGATGGATAAAATGGGTCAAATGGCTCTAAGCACTATGGGACTTAACATCTGAGGTCATCAGTCCCCTAGACTTAAGAACTACTTAAACCTAACTAACCTAAGGACATCACACACATCCATGCCTGAGGCAGGATTCGAACCTGCGACCGTAGTAGCAGCGCGGTTCCGGACTGAAGCGCCTAGAACCGCTCGGCCAGTCAAATGGATCCTGTGAGGCCAAACGCCTGTTGCTGTGCAGTACTGAGGCGGTACAGTTGTGCTCTTACAGCCAAATAACGTTCCTCTTTTTCTGGTGTCACACGTGGTCAGCCCTGCCCTTGTTTTCGGGATACAGTCTCGGTCTCCACAAATCGTCGCCACATCCGAGAAACAACAGAGCAATTCACATAAGGTCCACATCAGTTTGCGACTGTCCTGCTTACATTCTTCCCATGGCCCTCCTCCGCAGAGGCACATTCTCTGTGCCATACTGCAATGTCTGTGACTGTGCACACAGCGACTGTGGATGTGGAACTACCAGCCAAACACTACCCTGTTTGGTAGGTGTCTTGACGTCATCACTGGCATGGTTGTCCGTTGACCGGAACACCATCTTCCGTGCAGAACACCACCGTGCGGACGTCTGTTGACAGTTCCCATTACTACTTCGTCAATTAGATGCAGGACGGGGAAACGGCGTTTTTTTGCTTTAATTTTGGACACCAGAGAATATTATGGTGCTTTATTATCTCGCCTCTAAGTTTTGCAGAGCAGCGTACAATAATTTATAGAGTTATTAATGAATTTTTGTCATGAAAAAAACATCAAAAACAGAAAAAAAACCACCTGACTAACAACTCAGTTGACGTCACTCAGTAGTAGGTCATACAGGGCTTTTGTACCTGCTCTCCATGGCAGTTACCATTTATTCTGTATGTTTGCGCTCCTTCATACGGCTTCGCAACACTACGCCTAGATATTTAATTCGTTGTTGCTAGGCACAGTTGGTCTGTCTCCCAACCACTGCGTGAAGCGGCAGTATACTAAACATATACGTTTAAAACTACCACATTATCCCCAAGAAGCAGTGTTCATTATAGAAAATGGTAGCGTGCACAAAAAAGATAAATCTGTCATCAAACAGTATGTTTTTTTTTAGTCTTTATTGATACAACAACATTATAATACGATTGAAAAACAAGTATTATGATACAAATGATTCATAAACAACAAACATTGTATGATACACACTAACCCACCACCTTATATAATTAGTGGGTCCAATTATTATACTTAAAACAAGCAGCTTATACTAATTGATTAATGGCACTTGGTATAAACAGGGGTAATCTAACTACTTGACTACGCTGGTTATTCTGAGAGTAACTACCCTGCAGCGTTACAGGTGTGCCAGATGATATACAAACCTACTAATGTGGCCTGCTCACTGAGCTAATCCCAGTGAGCGTGCCCCTGGCACTGGGCTGGCCAACTACCTTTGAAATCGCTGCAGTCCCTACCTATGTTACTAATGTTAGTGTTCTAATTTTACATTATTCTAGTGTAACTACTTCCTATAGAGTCTAGTGCATAAGTCAAGTCCGGGAATGGTGCACCTGCTCCCCTGATCCGACAACGCGGCGGATTCCGGTCGTGAAACAACCGGCTAGTACCGCGCTCGGCGGCAATTGCAGGTGTACCTAAGTCTTCATCGGGTTATTTTTTGGTCTCTAACCGTGTTGGTTTCTAATAAAATCCCTCAAGATCTTTTTGGATATTTCATTTGCCAAATTGTTGAGGACATTAAAGGTCTCGGCACGTCGTAGTAGTTGTTGTTGTTGGTTTGAATACCGTAGTGCTTTCACAAACTTCCTGGCAGATTAGAACTGTTCGACGAACTGCGACTCGAACCCCAGAACCTTGGCTTTCGCGGACAGTTCTCTTACCTACTGAGCTACCTGGGAACGGTTCACAAGCTGCCCCAGCAGCTTGACTTTGACCAGCAGCTGTCTTCCACCTTCCGAACTTCACAGAAGTTCTCCTACTGGAAGGTTTCCAAGTGCACACATCCCTGCAGAGTGATAGATTCAGTCTGGATAACAATCCCCAGGGCTGTGGCTAAGTCATTTCTCCGCAATATCTTGTACTGTAGAAGTGCCAGGGCATGCAGGAGGACCTGTGTGAAATTTGACAGGCATGATCCACGTACTGGCGGAAGTGGTGAAGACCAGTGCACGTGAAAGCCGGAGTAAAGCCCGTCACACATTTTTATTACTCCAGGCAGTCTCACTACAATGCTGCACTTTGCATAGTAGTGACTAGTCTTTTACTCACTTTTAAAGTAATTTACCCGGCCAGTCATAGAAGGACCGACAGCATAAAGTGTCCTCCGAAGCACGGTCAAGTTTGGCATTTATGGTAACATTTATTCTTTTCCAGAGGTGAAAGCAGCTATAAGTGACGGAAAAAAATTTACTGGCATCGGCCAGGGACCGAACCGTAGCTCTCTGTAATCTACATAATCCGCGAATATTCAGTAGGTGAAACTTGCTATGCATTTTTCTTGATATAATGATGTTGATGTTAGATTCGGGGCACTCAAAAGTGTGACCATCAGCGTCTTAACTGGATATCCACATACACATCTCGTCGTTTGAACGATGTCTTTTCTCACAAGCGAAATTGCTGCAGCGATTTCACAGGAACGCAAATAAGTCAGATTTGTCCAGAATGTCTAGCTATGTCGATACATATAGGTGACACTAAGGTATTAAATTCCACCAGGCGTTTGGAAAAACATGTTTATTACATTCTACAAGTTTTACGGATGGCTGACTGCTGAAACAAAAAACAGGGGCCAGTCCCAACTCATAACTCACTGACTTCCTTTCCCTAACATAGTACGCCTGACGCTCAACAAAATCTTGAAATGCGTGCCATACTTAGGCCATTGTCAGCTAGGATAGTGGGTGGGTTTCCAGCTAAGCAGTGGGTTGCCCCCTATGTCTGCGTATGAAACACATGTAGTTAAAAATACATTTTATCGGTAGTGGAATTCCACAGACTACACATATTGGTGGAGGAATCCACGGGAGGAGGAAACTAGTGACAATGGACAGCGCGCCCTGTTCTGAACTTGGTAGGTATTACTACCTTCTATGTGACACGAGTCTCATTTATTCGGGAGACCCTCTACTATTCTCGCGGAAATTCTCTGAAAGCAATATTCTGAAGGACATGTCTGTAAGAATAAATTGCTATAGTTCACTTACTTGGTGCCTCTACCAATAGTCTTCAACTATAACACGGTGAAGCTGCCAGCCCGTGCCGTGTTGGTGCCCTCGCGGTAGCAAGACCGCCTTCTTTATACACCTCGTGACCTTTCCCTTCCCTTGCCTGCCGGGATGGAGCACGTGTTTCCCGCCTCAGCAGCGTCAATGGTGGCGCGAAGTTAAATAACGAAGGAACTCCCTCCCCCTTTGCAAATCTCTTACGAGACAAAAAACAGAAGGCAGCAGATTGAGGCGAAGCTTTGATTTCACTTCTCAGTGCTTGTTAAAGCAACCTCTGCGAAGGGCAATTTTTTCTCGTTACTGTCAATCAGACGCCTGCCGTAAACAGAAACAGGCTGCTGCTTATTACCCGGGCTAGTTAAAGGAAGAAATGAAGAAATATAACACGGTCACTTTAAGATCCCCGTATGTAATTTAGGATGTAAAGCCGCCCCACCCTTCTGAGCTTAAAAGAAATGAAATGCGAAGGGACTCTCATCAGACACGTAATGATCTGAGCCGGGCGTGCAACGAGTTCGAAGAATGTCACCAGACATCAAGGGAAGGGCAAACGATGCTCGGTTGTTGTAGTGGGGTTACCGTCTAACTGCCGTCCTCGTTGCAAGGCGCCTATCTTATTGGTCCTCCACACCTTCAACTGCGCATGTCTGAGAGATAAACTGTGTGAATACCGAAGACAACTGTGCAATTCAGATAGGCCGTCCGCCTGCGCGAGGCTAAGTTACCTGACGATAAACTGTGCTGTTCTGCCCTTTAATCGTAGCAGTCACCTGAAACTAATCCCGTACCCATCATGACCTCAATGGGAAAAATGCGCTTTTGGCTTTTATTTAAGGTTATCGGAATCTTCTTGAACTCTGAGATAAAAAAAATTTCACATTCCAACCGTCCCAAAAAAAAGCTATCGCGTACAATATTGCAATAGAAGAACTGTAACATCTGGAACCTAACGCGAATAGTTATAGTGTAGTGAAGAAAATAAACAACTTCCGAGACGTTTTTCAGAAAGAAATAATCAATACAACAAACTGAGACCCTTCATTTTCCGTCACTCATTGCCAATTTGTCGCCACGAACACTAGACGGAACGCCAGAGAACACAGAACGGAATTGGTGGAAAAGCTGAACGTAGCTTACACACCTTCAGATACCTGTACAGATTCTGAACTGGGTGCATAGCCGCACGGTTGAATTTTAGTTGTATAGACATCTCTACCGCCTCCTGACAAAGTGAAATATTTCCTGCATCTATTAAATATACATTAGTAACAGTACGTAAAATCCGGCGACCCAGCGGGCCAATTAATAGGGCCACCTCTGCCGATCCACCGACCAGTGTAAACACGGTCTAATACATCCCGTGCTTCAATTGCGTAATGCCGTGGGCAGCCGTCATGCTAAAGCCACATAAGTTGTCGAACGTCCAGGACACATTTCTGCAGTAGTACCGGTAGTTCCTATTCCAAAAAAGTCCGATATTTTCATCCATTCAACTTGCCGTGGATTAAATATGGACCAATGAGTTTGTTTCCCACGATGCCACATCATGTGTTAACCGACCAAAGACGTTGGTGGCCAACCTACCGTAAGCATGGAAATTGTCTACACTCCAGTGATGCATGTTATGCCGGTTAACGCTACCATGGTTTGTGAATGTAGACTCATCGGAAAGCAGTACCTCGGAAAAGAATATGGGGGTCGTTTGCATTTGTTGACGTGCCCATCCGCAAAATATTACCCGGTTACGGAAATCAGTGCCATGAAGTTCTTGATGCAGTGGCATGTGCTATGGATGACACTTATGACGACGCAGTATCGAGACAGTATTAACCACGGACATACCGAATTGCGGTGTAATTGCCGGGGGCTTATCTGTGAACTGTGGTACACTACCGCTGGTACAGCTATTACATTAGCTTCTCCTGTAACACGTTTGCTTTTTCAGGTGTGTACGCTGCCATCTGGCGTGAAGACGTTCACAACCTTGTAAAAGAACGAACCAGAGCGATCTTTCCCTGGAAAATACTCGGCATACAAGGCAACAGCAGCCTTAACATTCCTCCTACATTTTCCGTTTGTTGTTGTGGTCTTCAGTCCAGAGACTGGTTTGATGCAGCTCTCCATGCTACTCTATCCTGTGCAAGCTACTTCATCTCCCAGTACCTACTGCAACCTACATCCTTCTGAATCTGTATAGTGTATTCATCTCTTGTTCTCTCTCTACGATTTTTACCCTCCGCGCTGCCCTCCAGTACTAAATTGGTGATCCTTTGATACCTCAGAATATGTCCTACAAACCAGTCCCTTCTTCTAGTCAAGTTGTGCCAAAAATTTCTCTTCTCCCCAATTCTAGTCAGTATCCCCTCATTAGTTATGTGATCTACCCAACATTTTCCGTAACTCAGGATATTTTCAATTTTTTCTTCTGTGGTTGCAGCATTCATCGTCCACCTGCACGTCTGTTCTCCAAATGATAGGTAGGTGTGCGCAGGCAACAAACACTGCGCAAGTATTGTAATGTTTAGAGCCGCGGTCTGTTCTACGTCTGCACGATACCTGAGCTCCGGTTGCAGTGTACTGCCTGTTATGATACATCGTAGTTCCCTACACAGCCACGGTGGCCCGTCGATTAGTCGATACGTCGGAGGAATATAACGTTTCGAGTGGGGTTTCCAATTAGAATTTATGAAACACTGCCTTGTCACAACCTGGCAACATGGAAGTAGGGTCCCACATGCTATTGGATATTCAAGGGCCATTGAATAGCATGTCGTAAATTATGTTCGTCCGATTACAGTGCCATCTGTGGCGAAACGAAGAAAATACTTCAGACAAAACGTACGTACATTTTATCGTAGAATCGTACTCTGCAATAAAAAACGTGGATTCCCACTGAAGATTTCTAAGTTGCTTCCTCCCCCCCGCCCCCCTCCCACGCATGGGGTGCGGTGCAGGTCGATTGTGGTAACGTTCGATGTCCCCTCCGAGACAAACAAATTGGAATTATAGCTATTTTTTATTCGATGTATAGTTTCCGAAATATTTCAATGTCTTCAGTTAAAAGGAACACCCTGTACCTGAGTTCACATGGAGCCTTCAGTGCGTGAGTCCTGCTCTCACTTGGACAAGGAGAGAACCATACCAACTACCCTGAAAGATCACCCTAGTTGTTCTTATAGGGTAACGCGACAGCACCCGCGTGTTAGCCTCCGTTGTTATCGATACGCAGCTCTTGGGACGCAGCTGTTATTAATGTGTAGACGCAGGGAGCTGCTGTCACAGTAATAATGATACAAAAATCGCTTTCTCTCTGCGCTCGATCATGCCAATTAATCCATTTTACCTTCGAGGACACCTTAGTTTTGACTCGTCTGAAAAAGTTACATCATTTCGTGTTGCGTCACGAAATATTCTTGCCTTGTAAAATCAGGGATTGATACAATGTTTCGCGGAATTTCACATTTTGTCAGTAGATGATAAGAAGAAGGTTTATTCCATTAATTGGCCAAGGAAGGAGGCTTTCCATGTTTCCTAAAAGTCGTACTTATTGAGTCATATACTACATCTGGTCGAGACACTCTTCGCTAATTATTTTTCACAAGGATATCATAATAGTACGTACTGTTTGGAAGAGACGGCAGAGCTGTTTACACACATTCAGTTTAACTGTGTAGTCGTGCGACCAAGCCAAAATCTGTACAGAGATCTGATAGTGCGTAGGCTACGTTTAGTTCTCTCGAAAGATTCCTTCCCCATGCATGCGGCAGGGAAGAAGTTTGTCGTTATTATGGTCCGAAGTAGCTCGGTATCCTTCGTGCTCAGACCATTTTTCCTAATATCCCTAACAATGTCTGTTGCGTTGTCCTACTTGCGTAAAAAATAAGTTGTCCCATAATTTCCGCTATTAGAACACATGCTTTTTCAACGTGTAACAAGGAGTAGCGACCACGGTATCTTAAATCTTAACCGCAACTGCCAACTGCCCTCTGTGTCAGGCTCTTTGTTAACACGCGAAAGTTTCCACGGAGCCCTCCAAAACGGGCCCCTGGGGAGCATGTTATCTCGCAGAAGCGCATATCGGGGCAACACTTTACGCATCGCAGCACGTTAAAACAAGAGCAGCATGTTTAGCTATTTCACAGTGTTCTGTCTCCCCGTCGTTAATTCAGGACTGCATGTTTGCAATAATTATATTGTTACGGCTACATCATCGTTGTATCTTATCGACAACTTTTACCATCACATAATACACACGCTAAGTATCGTGAAAGCGCAGAGAACACGTAGTAACAAGATGCTTAAGATGCGTTTTTTATTTATTTATTTTTGTTTCAGGTTGCTTATGAATACAGGCAAACCTGCTTTACGCAGATAAGGCTACGGGCACTGTTCCCCAAGCAGCACTACGTGGAGACGGGATTGCGTGGAGTTCTTATGTCTGTTCTTCAATATTATCTCTTATTTACTTGCCGCCGTTTCACATATCTGGCTGATTCAAATGGCTCTGAGCACTATGGGACTTAACATCTGAGGTCATCAGTCCCCTAGAACTTAGAACTACTTAAACCTAACTAACCTAAGGACATCACACACATCCATGCCCAAGGCAGGATTCGAACCTGCGACCGCAGCGCTCGCGCAGTTCCAGACTGTAGCGCCTAGAACCGCTTGGCCACCCCAGCCGGCTTCACATATCTATTTTTAAAGAAAAATACATGAGTTTTGAAGTTGGAAATTATAAACTCCGATGTATTTGAAGGAGAAAACAAAATGAAGAGAGGAAAGAGTAGATGTACACGTCCCTTCACACACCACCTGGGGAAGAGAACTTGCTATTGAATTTTAAGTCTTCGTGTGGTCCTACCCGTGTTAATATTACCCGCACGAACATCACGCCTCTGAAAAACTCGATTTGTTCAGTCCTCGTGGACCTAACTTATTTTTGTTTTGTCTGCCAGTGTGCTCGGTGCGTTAATGGTCCTTAGAATACAAACAACTACTATTACTACTACTGGATTATTAACTAAACAAAATTTTGCGTGGCTTCGCAACACTATCCTTTCACTGCCTAATCTTACTAACTTATCTAAAATCTTTTGTAGCCATAGAAGACATAACAGACTGACCTAATTATTGCTCTGTTAATACGTGTTTGTGTAACGAAACGAGTTTCCTTTACGTAATGTACTTATTAACCTCTGTATATTGAGTAATCTCCATGATCGTGCAGTAGCAGCTTAACTAAAGTATACCTCAGGATTGAGTCATCCAAGAAATCAAGAAAGTCATTCCGTAATTGTAAATGAATTAGTTGAATGCTACCAAAGATGTATTGTATTATGCCGGGCTCACAATATTTTTGACAGAAGGAGTCATGTATAAGCTTAGTGGCTGCTGCGTAGTATCATGTTATTTCAAACTACAATTCCGGCCACATCTGTAAAGCTGGTATCAAACAACAATACTGAAATACGTTTTTTACTTCTTTTAAAAATCTTAATCTCTAGGAGCATCGCGAATAAAATCAGAACAATACCAACGCATATATGGAATTTCAGCACATAAATGATAAACCGTTCCTGTTTGAATGTTCACTTAAATCCATCGAGCGCACAATTTGAACTTTGTGAGAGATTTGTACGGTAAATAATCTAAAGGTTTAGACTACAGCTGTACGAAAGCACAGAGTTCTAATTGTCGTTCCACAGTAATAAAAATCTTGCCTATGTTTTTAGACAGAGATTGTTAACAATCATTGTACTTACGTACGAATCTCAAACACATCACAGCAAGTAAATCTGAAAACGAGCAGCGGGTTGACCTGCGTCAGTACAATATGAAATGCTATTATTAAAGACATGCAAGCTCTCGGAAAAAAATTTCCGCAGGGAATTTGGGGAGCTGTTTTACGTCACAGTAACGATTTCTACCGAATCTGACAATAAACGTGAATTAAAAGTTTTCCTGTATCACAGTTTTCTGACGTGATTGTATTCTACTGTGCCAGTAGGATAAGAAGCGAGTGTTAGGCGCGGAATCTGATAAATATGAAGGTTGAAATTGCACGGTTTAACTTCTTTCTTCGCAACGTAAACATCAGGTAATTAGATTCAACCATTTCAGCGGCAACAGTTTAGCTCTTCAAATCCTTTCGGCTGTCTAGTTTACGGAAAGTTTCACTGAAAAGCATAACAAGCGTCATATTATTACACTCCTGTTCCCAGTGGCTGCCAAATAACGTTACTGTAAGTTGGTCTACATAGTCCTCACAGTGGCTAAACCTTTTCCTGTTTTTGCTACTGGTCAGTCAGCTAACTGTATCAGGGAAGAACGCTGAGCACTTTTTTGACCTAATCCTCGTTTTTTTTTAGCACTTTATGTCATGACTGTAAAAATGGTTGGTTCAAATGGCTCTGAGCACTATGGGACTTAACTGCTGAGGTCATCAGTCCCCTTGAACTTAGAACTACTTAAACCTAACTAACCTAAGGACATCACACACATCCATGCCCGAGGCAGGATTCGAACATGCGACCGTAGCGGTCGCGCGGTTCCAGACTGTAGTGCCTAGAACCGCTCGGCCACACTGGCCGGCTGTCATGACTGTACAATAGTTTAATTTGAGCTTGAAGGAAGGACATGAATGTGCATGTCCCTTCCATGATTTCATTACCCATTTTAATACATTGATATGCAGCAAGTGTCTGTGCCAGAAAGATTTTAAAATCTTAAAATCGTGTGTGTTTTAGTGCTTTAATAATAAAAAAAACATTTTGTTGCAAATAACCATCAGAAGCTGCTAACGAAAGAGTTTTTCTATTATTTTACAACTAACTTCGACCTTGAGTTCACCATAAGCCAGGTGATGTTGTTGTTGTGGTCTTCAGTCCTGAGACTGGTTTGATGCAGCTCTCCATGCTACTCTATCCTGTGCAAGCTTCTTCATCTCCCAGTACTTCTTGCAACCTACATCCTTCTGAATCTGCTTAGTGTATTCATCTCTTGGTCTCCCTCTACGATTTTAATCTCCACACTGCCCTCCAATGCTAACTTTGTGATCCCTTGATGCCTCAGAACATGACCTACCAACCGCTCCCTTCTTCTTGTCAAGTCAAGCTCAAGAAAAAGGTCTTTTAAGTTTTTATCACGGGTGAAGCGTCATTGACTCAAAAGACTGTTTACGAGGGAAGACTTAACTGTCACTAAGCATTCTGTTCATTTTCTGCAAAGGCGCTGATAACCACTACGTTGAGTGCCCAATATCGTCACCATCGTCCCAATTCTTTGATGATTCAGTTAAAAATAACGACAGTGAAACGAAATATTCACTTCTCTGCCTTCAGAAACACGCCTTTTTTTTTTCGGCTCATTCTACGCCTGCGGAAACATTTGAGGCTAACAGCTTTGGCGTTCAATCTTCATATACCGGGTGATCAAAAAGTCAGTATAAATTTGAAAACTGAATAAATCACGGAATAATGTAGATAGAGAGGTACAAATTGACTCACATGCTTAGAATGACATGGGGTTTTATTAGAACCAAAATAATACAAACGTTCAAAAAATGTCCGACAGATGGCGCTTCATCTGATCAGAATAGCAATAATTAGCATAACAAAGTAAGACAAAGCAAAGATGATGTTCTTTATAGGAAATGCTCAATATGTCCACCATCATTCCTCAACAATAGCTGTAGTCGAGGAATAATGCTGTGAACAGCACTGTAAAGCATATCCGGAGTTATGGTGAGGCATTGGCGTCGGATGTTGTCTTTCAGCATCCCTAGAGATGTCGGTCGATCACGATACAGTTGCGACTTCAGGTAACCCCAAAGCCAATAATCGCACGGTCTGAGGTCTGGGGACCTGGGAGGCCAAGCATGACGAAAGTGGCGGCTGAGCACAAGATCATCACCAAACGACGCGCGCAAGAGATCTTTCACGTGTCTAGTAATACTTTGTTTTTTTGTTTTTTGGTTTCTAATAAAACGCCATGTCATTCCAAGCATGTGTGTCAATTTTTACCTCCTATCTACATTATTCCGTTTTTTATTAAGTCTTCAAATTTATAGTGACTTTTTGATCACCCAGTAAATTTGTAGTAGAAGTGAGCCAGTTATAAGGGTCGTCACGCACATGAAGGCCGTTTGGAATAGAGCCTAAAATTCTGAAACGTCGTACACCACTACGCGCCTACACACTTTATTTTTATTTATTTATTTAATTACTTATTTTTTGAAACTCGGGAAGCCCGAGGGAGAATACGGCCGCCATAAATTATTCTGTTGTGTTGGGAGATAATTTTGTCTGTCGCACTAAAATGACTTAAATTTTGACAGCGGCGCATTTCTGGATGTTGCAGCGCAAGAGCGCGTCCATATGTGAGCGGCCGCTATGGCGCCGGGCGCCGCGACGCCGCCTCCCGCGCCGGGAGACGCCATTCGCCGAGCGCCGCGGCGCCCCACCCGCGCTGCCGCCATGTTGTGCTGTGGCGACACGAGCCGAGGCCACGTGGGTGCAGCCTCAGTGAAGGCATCATGGAGTCTGGCGCCGATCTCGACAGTCAGCTGATCGCACCAGACGTCACGCTCAGGGAAAACACGAGTTTTGAAGTCCCTCTGACCTCACACGTAAGTGGCTGCAGCTGAAGATATAGCAGTGTAGAGGTTGTAGATCTGTGGCCCAAGGCGGTTGTTGTTGTTGTGGTATTCAGTCCGAGCGTCGGTTTGATACTGGTCTCCAAGTTAGTCAATCCATATGCAAGCCTCCTCATCTTCGAATAGCTATTGCCACTTACAACCATTTGATCTTGCTCATTGTTTTCAGGCCCTTGTATCCCTCTAAAATTTTTAACTCCTCCTTTAGCAAGTTGACGATTCCTTGATGACTGAGGATATGTCCCATCAAATAATTGTTTCTCTTGGACAAGTTGTACCACAAACTCCGTTTTGCTCCAATTTGACTCAGCACCTCTCTTCGGTTATTAGATCTACCACGCCCTGTTCTCTCTCTAAAAATCCCTCTTCCCCCAAGCCGAATCAACCGCAGTTCACTGTATTGCCAGACTGAGGATATCTCCATACCTCACGAAGTGTCCTATCAACCAGTTGCTACAGGTATGTCTGGAACAGCGCGACCGCTACGGTCGCAGGTTCGAATCCTGACTCGGGCATGGATGTGTGTGATGTCCTTAGGTTAGTTAGGTTTAAGTAGTTCTAAGTTCAAGGGGACTGATGACCTCAGCAGTTAAGTCCCATAGTGCTCAGAGCCATTTGAACCATTTTGCTACAGGTATGTTCGATCGACATTCGTGTATTACGGGAATGCTACGTCAATTAAAATGAGAATCCCCGTAGGATAGAAGACGTTATTTTCGCGAAACTCTGTTGAGAAAGTTTGGGGAATGGCATTTGCGACAGAATGCAGAACGATCCTACTGGCACCAAAATATGTTGTGCGTAAAGACCGCGAAGACAAGATAAGAGAAAGTAGGGCTCTTGCGCAAATTACTAACAGTAGCACGAGGTATTCATAAACTTGTAGCGTGTGGTGGCTTGCGGAATATGTAAGTAGATGTATATGAACATCTAGTCCTAAGCATTCTTCCGTAGTACCACATTCGAAAGCTGTATTCTCTTTATCGTCCACGTCTCACTTCTGCACAAGGATACGCCCCAAGTAAATACCTGCATACTCCGCAAGCCACCACACGGTGCAAGTTGGTGAATATAATTTGCGCAAGAGCCCTGCTTTCTCTTATCTTGTCTTCGCGATATATTTTGGCGTCAGTAGGATCGTTCTGCAGTCTGTCGCAAATGCCAGTTCTCCAAACTTTCTCAACTGAGTTTTGCGAAAAGAACGTCTTCTGTCCTACAGGGATTCTCATTTTAATTGACGTAGAATTCCCATAATACACGAGTGTCGATCGAACATACCTGTAGCAACTGGTTTATTGGACACGTCGTGAGGTATGCAGAAATCCTCAGTCTGGTAACGCAGGGAACTGTGGCCGATTTGGCTTGAGGGAAGAGGGATTTTTACAGAGAGAACAAGGCGTTGTAGACCGAATAACCGAAGAGAAGGTGTTGGGTCAAACTGGAGCAAAAAGGAGTTTCTGGCACAAAAGAGGAACGATTATTTGATGGGACAGATCCTCAGTCATATGCAATCAACATTTACAGTGCTTACAGATAACTGTATGCACTATGTTCGCTGCACATTTTTGACATCTTCAGAAATGCCATTTTCGGCTATGTTATGATGATTTGAAAATGGGACCGAAACCAGTCATCGAGTGAATAAAAAGTAAAAATTTGCAACTTTCGCCTGGTTTTTCGTTCTACTGAAGTCCTTTGGCGTTTCTAACAGTATTACAGTGTCATCGGTAAAACGTTCAAGTTTATATTTCTCCACCTTTCCAACTTCCTCCTAGTTTCTTTTACTGGTTGCAAAGTGTACAGGTCGACTAACAACGGGGACAGGCTAAAATATTGTTTCACTGCCTCCTCAAACACTCCTTTTCCTTTCATATACTTCGACTCTTACAGTTGTAATCTAGGTTCGGTACAGGTTGTAGATAATCCTTCAAACAGGTTAATGCCACTCAAAAGTGAGAGGATTTTTTTGGATCAGTAAAAGAGCTCCTGAATAAGATTAGCCACCATAATAGGTCTGCCAACACAACGTATGAACAACGCGAACGAAAAACTTTACTTCATATACGTCTCAAAGAGCTTACTAATGCATTTATGAGCGATATTTTACAACTCCTATAGAAATATAGGTTCTGCAGTACTCATGAGATATGTTGGTTTAGCTGCAGTCCATCGTTTCTCTACACTTTAGCGTGTAGTCCTCCCCTCTACTTTTTATGGGGTCGTACTGCTGTCCCGTTGCTTCATTACTCGCTTCGAAATAGATAAATGAATTAATTGACAGCACAACTCAACAGTAACTGCATAAGGTTACTGTAGTGGTGTACACAGTATTGTTATCGTTACTGTTACTGTTAGTGGCTGTGGTCAGACACAAAGCATTAACAGCGTGAAGTCTTCCAATTTCTGTCAGTTCAGAAGCAAGGAGTGCAGCAATCAAGTGATTTACGAACAGTAAGTATAGTGCACACATTTTAAAGGGAGTTGCAGTGTGCAGGTCAAACAAGTGCCGCGATGGAGAGGAGTACTGAAGGAGAAGCAGGTTTGTAACTAGTGTCTGCCCCACTGCGGGTAGTTAGCTTTCTTATCTGAAAGGAGTTGTGGGTAGCACTTGGTCAATCATTCTACCACACGTATACACATATACAAAGAAACACAGAAACTGAATATCTTTCACCATTTTAAAAATAAAAAAAAATGGCTCTGAGCACTATGGGACTCAACATCTATGGTCATCAGTTCCCTAGAACTTAGAACTACTTAAACCTAACTAACCTAAGGACATCACACAACACCCAGTCATCACGAGGCTGAGAAAATCCCTGACCCTGCCGGGAATCGAACTCGGGAACCCGGGCGCGGGAAGCGAGAACGCTCCCGCACGACCACGAGCTGCGGACTAAAAATAAAAGTGTCCCAAGAAAAGTCTTTCATTCTAAAGTTTACTTAGGCGCTAAAGTTGGTGATAATGTGGGGGAGGAGGGGGCAACAGACGCCAAGGGGGGGGGGGGAGGCGGGGGTACTAGCTAATGTGTGATTGCACTCAGGGGTAATGGTCTAAGAAAGGTTGTGAACCACTGGTGTAGAGAGTGGTGCAGCAGTTGTCATCACAGGAAAGGTGAACAGGAGCAGAAACGATTAGGGAACAAAGCAGAAGGTTTACTTAACATGTATTTGTCCAAGCGTACAAAGACTGATTAGAAATAACGCAGCCAGAAGTAGAGTCCAGCTCGTACAATAGCAACAAGGATAAGGCTCTCTGAACTAAAGCTGGATTCGTGATTTCCTGTCAGAAAGGTCACAGTTCGTAGTAACAGACGGAAAGTTATTGAGTAAAACAGAAGTAACATCCGGCGTTCCCCAAGGAAGTTTTATATGCCCTCTATTATTCCTGATCTACATTAACGACATAGGAGACAATCTGAGTAGCCGTCTTAGATTGTTTACAGATGATGCTGTCATTTACCGTCTTGTAAAGTCATCAGATGATCAAAACGACTTGCGAAATAATTTACGTCGAAAAGCGACAATTGACCCTGAATAAGGAAAAGTGTGAAGTTATTCACATGAGTACTAAAAGAAACCAGCTAAATTTTGATTACGTGATAAATCACACAAATCTGAAGGCTGTAAATTCAACTAAATACTTAGGGATTACAATTACAAATAACCTAAATTGGAACGATCACATAATAATATTGTGGGTAGAGCAAACCAAAGACTGCGATTCATTAGCAGAACACTTAGAAGGTGCAACAGGTCTACTAAAGAGACTGCTTACACCCCGCGTGTCCGTCCTACTCTGAAGTATTACTATGCGGTGTGGGATCCGCATCAGGTGGGACTGACGGATGACATTGAAAAAGTGCAAAGAAGGGCAGGTCGTTTTGTATTATCGCGAAATAGGAGAGATAGTGTCATAGACATTATACGTGAATTGGAGTGGCAATCATTAAACTAAAGGCGTTTTTCGTTGCGACGGGATCATCTCATGAAATTTCAATCACCAGTTTTATACTCCGATTGTGAAAACATTCTGTTGGCACCCACCTACATAGGGAGAAATGATCACCACGATAAAATAAGAGAAATCAGGGATCGCACAGAAAAATTTAAGTGCTCGTTTTTCCCGCGTGCCGTTCGAGAGTGGAACGGTAGAGAGACAGCTTGAAGGTGGTTCATTGAACCCTCTGCCACGCACTTTATTGTGAATAGCAGAGTAATCACGTAGACGTAGATGTAGAAAGCACGACCAATGGCTTAAGAACCCCGATTGCGTGGGGTCTGCGTAACGTCACATAGCAAGTTTTAGTTGTGGTAAGGTCTTATGGGACCAAACTGGTGAGGTCATCGGTCCCTAAGTTTACACACTATTTAATCTAACTTAAACTATCTTACGCTAAGGACGACACTCACACCCATGTCCGAGCGAGGACTCGAACCTCCGACGGGGGAAGCCGCGCGTACCACGCCCTACACCTCGCGGCTACGCCGTGCGGCCGTCACTTAGCAAAGAGGCATCAAGTGCATGTGAGGTGTGTGGCTACTGCTTATGTGTTGTGCTCTTCAATCCTGAGACTGGTTTGATGCAGCTCTCCATGCTACTCTATCCTGTGCAAGCTTCTTCATCTCCCAGTACTTACTGCAACCTACATCCTTCTGAATCTGCTTAGTGTATTCATCTCTTGGTGTTCCTCTACGATTTTTACCATCCACGCTGCCCTCCAATGCTAAATTTGTGATCCCTTGATGCCTCAGAACATGTCCTACCAACCGATCCCTTCTTCTTGTCAAGTTGTGCCACCAACTCCTCTTCTCTCCAATTCTATTCAATACCTCCTCATTAGTTATTTGATATACCCATATAATCGCCGGCCAGGGTGGCCGAGCGGTTCTAGGCTCTGCAGTCTGGAACCGCGCGACCGCTACGGTCGCAGGTTCGAATCCTGCCTCGGGCATGGATGTGTGTGAAGTCCTTACGTTAGTTAGGTTTAAGTAGTTCTAAGTTCTAGGGGACTGATGACCTCAGATATTAAGTCCCATAGTGCTCCGAGCCATTTGAACCATTTCAACCCATATAATCTTCAGCATTCTTCTGTAGCACCACATTTCGAAAGCTTCTATTCTCTTCTTGTCAAAACTATTTATCGTCCATGTTTCACTTCCATACATGGCTACATTCCATACAAATACTTTCAGAAACGACTTCCTGACACTTATATCTATACTCGATGTTAACAAATTTCTCTTCTTCAGAAACGCTTTCCTTGCCATTGCCAGTCTACATTTTATGTCCTCTCTACTTCGACCATCATCAGTTATTTTGCTCCCCAAATAGCAAAACTCCTTTACTACTTTAAGTGTCTCATTTCCTAATCTAAATCCCTCAGCATCACCCGACTTAATTCGACTACATTCCATCATCCTCGTTTTGCTTTTGTTGATGTTCATCTTATATCCCCCTTTCAAGACACTGTCCATTCCGTTCAACTGCTGGCTGTCCTATACAGGGTGTTACAAAAAGGTACGGCCAAACTTTCAGGAAACATTCCTCACACACAAATAAAGAAACGATGTTATGTGGACATGTGTCCGGAAACGCTTAATTTCAATGTTAGAGCTCATTTTAGTTTCGTCAGTATGTACTGTACTTCCCCGATTCACCGCCACATGTGTGGGCTGACGAGAATCCGCACGTAATTGTGCAATCACGTCATCAACACAGATTTTCTGTGAACGTTTGGGCAGGCATTGTTGGTGATGTCTTGATTGGGCCCCATGTTCTTCCACTTACGCTCAATGGAGCACGTTATCATGATTTCATACGGGATACTCTACCTGTGCTGCTAGAACATGTGCCTTTACAAGTACGACACAACATGTGGTTCATGCACGATGGAGCTCCTGCACATTTCATTCGAAGTGTCCGTACGCTTCGCAACAACAGATTCAGTTACCGATGGATTGGTAGAGGCGGACCAATTCCATGGCCACCACGCTCTCCTGACCTCAACCCTCTTGACTTTTATGGGGGCATTTTAAAGCTCTTGTCTACGCAACCCCGGTACCAAATGTAGAGACTCTTCGTGCTCGTATTGTGGACGGCTGTGCTACAATACGCTGTTCTCCAGGGCTGCATCAGCGCATCAGGGATTCCATGCGACGGAGGGTGGATGCATGTATCCTCGCTAAGGGAGGATATTTTGAACATTTCCTGTAACAAAGTGTTTGAAGTCACGCTGGTACGTTCTGTTGCTGTGTGTTTCCATTCCATGATTAATGTGATTTGAAGAGAAGTAATAAAATGAGCTCTAACATGGAAAGTAAGCGTTTCCGGACACATGTCCACATAATATATTTTCTTTATTTGTGTGTGAGGAATGTTTCCTGAAAGTTTGGCCGTACCTTTTTGTAACACCCTGTATTGCGGCGGCAGAGGGCGCTTGTGGTACGGACCCGCTCAGCAGTCGCGCACCACTGGGTCCGCCGGATGCCTCACAAGCACTCACTATCGGCATCTGATGGAAACCTACAACTCCGTTGCCAACTTCGAGACGCTGGTTGTGTGGTATCGCTATGTGATACCAGACTGTTTATTTGACGCCTCCTCGGTGACTTGTGCTTCGATGAAGATGAGATGAAAAAATCAAACCAATAGAAACAGCCAGACCTCGAGTGAAGAAAATCTCCAGCCCAGCTAAGAATCGAACCCGTGACTCCCCGATCTTGAAGCAGCGGCGCAAACCACCAGACCACGAGTCGCAGGTTCGTCAGCGGAAATCTGAGTCGAACGGCGGCGATCTGTTGCATCGCCACTTGCTGGCGCACCTGAGGCAGACAGATGACAGTCGCGAGTGCGTGCGGACGCCACAGCCACAACACGGCGCAGCCCAGCGGGGCAGGGCAGGGCTGACTAATAAGGCGGAGTGCCGGTGATGTATCGCTGGGCAGACAGCCCCCAATCTGCGAGCCGGGCTCGCCCTCTATCGCTATCCGTCAGCCGGCGACATGCAGCGGGCGAAATCAGCTTAGCTCGCGAGTCCCCGCAAATTATGTTGTGAAGAAGAATGGCGTCCGAGTGTGAGTGTGTGTGTGTGTGTGTGTGTGTGTGTGTGTGTGTGTGAGCGCTCTCGGCCGCCATCTCATTATGCCGAAACTTGTAACTGCCTCTTAATGCATTCCCTTCGCTGCCGAGGGATAAAGAGAAGGGAAAAGGAGGAAAAAATTCTTTGCGGAGCGGCAGGCGCCTATATATCTTCCCTCGGCTCCTTTCCTCTCCGTCTGCTCTCCCCTCCCCCAACCCACCTCCTCTCCCCCTCCCCCACCCCCTCGTCCCCCCTCCCCCTCCCCCACCAGGCCGGATTCGCGGAGTTTGCGGGGGAGGGGCGCGCGCCAGACGGCAGTATGCTGATTTTTAAGTCCTAATAAGATATTCAAGTTAGGGCCGCGCGCTCGTGTGCGTGTGTGCGAGCGCGCGAGCAGACGCGGGCCGGCGGCTACGGATTAATAAGACCGCCCGCTGCCTCGCTGCCGCCGGGCTCCACTGCGCGAGCAGCCGCAGCTGCCCACCGCCGAATCATCGCCTTTTCCTTTTTTCCCTTTGCCGTCTAAGAGGCCTCGCTGGTGCTCCCCGTGCTGATCAGATTAGCGTACTAACGCGGAGCTTCAGAAAAGCCTGTTTTCTGATCTCACAGAGGAGTGCGCCGCGCTTCTTTATAACCAATAACAGCAGCTTCCCCCTCACCGTGCCGGTGGTTTCTCTGGTCCAGCCACACAACACGCCTCCTCTGTTGGCGTCGCCTTTAGCGTGTGAGCAAAGTAGGATGAACACGCACTTCGTGTAGTATTCGGCCATCTCTGGCGTTCGAAACTCAACGCAATGAACATTTTTGGGAAGTTTCATCACTTCTAGGAACAGAGACCTACCGTATT
The DNA here is from genome assembly GCF_023898315.1 of Schistocerca nitens. NCBI lineage: Eukaryota > Metazoa > Arthropoda > Insecta > Orthoptera > Acrididae > Schistocerca > Schistocerca nitens. The sequence goes on from NC_064617.1 coordinate 391,880,167, forward strand.
TTACGGACTATAAGTCACAATATATTGTTCGAAAAATTTGCCTCCAAAATTCAGGTGCGTCTTATACTCGAAATTGGCAACGGCCTTGCCGCAGTAGATACACCGGTTCCTGTGAGATCATCGCAGTTAAGCGCTGTCGGGCGTGGTCGGCACTTGGATGGGTGACCATCCGGGCCGCGATGCGCTGTTGCCATTCTTCGGGGTGCACTCAGCCTCGTGATGCCAATTGAGGAGCTACTCAACCGAATAGTAGCGGCTTCTGTCAAGAATACCATCATAACGACTGGGAGAGCGGTGTGCTGACCCCACGCCCCTCTTATGCGCATCCTCCACTGAGGATGACACGGCGGTCGGATGGTCCCGGTAGGCCACTGGTGACCTGAAGACGGAGTGCTTTTTTTTATACTCGAAATTAATGAAAGATATGTCCAACGTATGGTTTAAAATTCCCACCAGTCTTTAAAATTGCCATATATTCGATGCTGCAGGAAACCTCTCTCTATCTGGAAACATTGGATTCAACTGGCAGCAGCAGTGCACCGATGCGACGAACATGAGTTGCAAGGATACACAATCTTACTAACACTCTCCCTCCCGACATGCCATCATCAACCCAGAACACTGCTTAGCCTATGGTGCGCCACTACAGTCTACAGTGCCAGTGAACCTGAACTGAAAGTGATTTGTGCTATCGGTAAAATATTTTTGTTAGTAGTAGACTTAGACAAAGCTTTTGACAACGTTGACTGGAATACTCTCTTTCAAATTCTGAAGGTGCCAGGGGTAAAATACAGGGAGCGAAAGACTATTTACAATTTGTACAGGAACCAGATGGCAGTTATAAGAGTCGAGGGGTATGAAAGGGAAGCAGTGGTTGGGAAGGGAGTGAGACAGGGTTGTAGCCTCTCCCCGATGTTATTCAATCTGTATATTGAGCAAGCAGTAAAGGAAACAAAAGAAAAGTTCGGAGTAGGAATTAAAATCCATGGAGAAGAAATAAAAACTTTGAGGTTCGCCAATGACATTGTAATTCTGTCAGAGACAGCAAAGGACTTGGAAGAGCAGTTGAATGGAATGGACAGTGTCTTGAAAGGAGGATGTAAGATGAACATCAACAAAAGCAAAACGAGGATAATGGAATGTAGCTGAATTAAATCGGGTGATGCTGCGTGAATTAGATTAGGAAATGAGACGTTTAAAGTAGTAAAGGAGTTTTGCTATTTGGGGAGCAAAATAACTGATGATGGTTGAAGTAGAGAGGATATAAAAGGTAGACTGGCAATGGCAAAGAAACCGTTTCTGACGAAGAGAAATTTGCTAACATCGAGTATAGATTTAAGTGTCAGGAAGTCGTTTCTGAAAGTATTTGTACGGAGTGTAGACTTGTATGGAAGTGAGACGTGGACAATAAATAGTTTGGACAATAACAGAATAGAAGCTTTCGAAATGTGGTGCTACAGAAGAATGCTGAAGATTAGATGGGTAGATCACATAACTAATGAGGAGGTATTGAATAGAATTGGAGAGAGGAGAAATTTGTGGCACAACTTGACTAGAAGTAGGGATCGGTTGGTAGGGCATATTCTGAGGCATCAAGGGATCACCAATTTAGTACTGGATGGCAGCGCGGAGGGTAAAAATCGTAGAGGGAGACCAAGAGATGAATACACTAAACAGATTCAGAAGGATGTAGGTTGCAGTAGGTAATGGGAGATGAAGAAGCTTGCACAGGATAGAGTAGCATGGAGAGCTGCATCAAACCAGTCTCTGGACTGAAGACCACAACAACAAGCAGCTATTTTCGTAATGAAAAAAAAAAGACAGGTATTCGTATGATGCGGGCTATAAATTGAAAGTAATTGCATATACAGAAGAACATAGAAATAGTGCAGCTGAGCGGCATTTCGGCCCTCCGCCAATAGAAAAAACCATTGGCGATTGGCGGGCTTGTAAAGATAAACTGAAAAAAAATGAAGAACATTAAATATGCAAGTAGATGGACTGAATGCTAAATGGACGAAACCAGAATACGTAGTATTGAAATGGATTCAAGGCCACCGTCAAAATGACATTGGAATTAATACAAGAATGATTCGAAGATACGCTCGTAAGCTAGCGCTACAGTGGAACTTAACAGACTTTATGGGTGGAGTTGATTGGCGATACAGGTTTGTGAAGCGTCATGGACTTAGCATGCGAACCAAAACCAAAATATCTCACAAAATGCCACACGAATATGAAGAGAAAATATTATCTTTACGTCGCTTTATTATTCAACATCAAAAGAAAACCAGTGTGGCACTAAGCCAAATAGCGAAATGGACGAAACTCCTCTGACATTTGGTGCGCCGAGTGAGAACTGTTGCCATGAAAGGTGCTAAAACTGTAAGTATAAAAAAAAGTAGATATGAAAAAAAAACACTACACTGTTATCCTTTCACGTTGTGCTGGCGGTACTAAACTTAATCCAATGGTCCTTTTCAAGCATAAAACAATGCCAGAACCTTCTGAAATACCGCCAGGGGTTGTTGTTCATATACATAATAAAGGTTGGGTGGGTAAGGATGGTATGAAATTATGGATTAACAAAGTGTGGGGGAGAAGGAAAGATGCTTTATTGAATGAAGAACTCTCTTCTACTGCTAAATCAGTTAAGTGGTCAATTGAAAAATCCTGTGAAAGAAACATTGAGACAGGAAATACAGACCTTGCTGTTACTCCAGGAGGACTTACAAATGCAACCTCTTGTCATCTCGATAAATAAACCATTTAAAATGTATATGAGAGAGGAATGGAACAAATGGATGATGGGTGAAACCCAACATGAATTCACGCCGAAGGGAGCTTTAAAACGACCTACAATCAAATAAATGTGTCAGTGGATAAAACAGTCGTGGTCAACAGTGCGAGAAGACGTTATTAAAACTTTTAGGAAGTGCAGTGTTAAGAAACGCTCTCGATAGCAGTGAAGATCATCTTATGCACGAAGAGGACAACGGTGACGAAGAAGCCGAAGAAGAAGAAGAAGAAGAAGAAGAACAAAGTTCAAATGACGATTTTCAGGGATTTTAAAGGTCTGTTAGGTTTTATAAAGCAAGTTTTTTTTTTTTAGTCTGGCATTGCAATCCCACAACGAAAACGGTACAAAAGTCATTTCTTACAAACACGGCTTAAAAATTAAGGTGAATCTTATAGTTCGTAGCGTCTTATAGCCCGTAAAATACGGTATTACAAACTTAAATGGCTCTGAGCACTATGGGACTTAACAGCGGAGGTCATCAGTCCCCTAGAACTTAGAACTACTTAAACCTAACTAACCTAAGGACATCACACACATCCATGCCCGAGGCAGGATTCGAACCTGCGACCGCAGCGGTCGCGCGGTTCCAGACTGAAGCGCCTAGAACCGCTCGTCCACTCCGGCCGGCCAAGCTTAAATACACAGTATTGTTGTTACACAATAATATTTATTTTATAGCATGTTATGAAACAGCTTTCGGCTTTCTAGGCCATCTTCACAAGGAAACAACACGAACTTCACTTTTTTAAAAAAACAAAAAGTCTTAGTAAGGTTGGGTGGATCATACAAAATGTCTGCCTTTCCTTCAATTGTCGTTAGGAGGTCTGTGATGAACTTTGGAGGCTAGTAAGCACACAGGATCTTCCCGTAAAATTGAGACATTTGTGCTATGAACGTCAGGCATTGCATTTTACGATAAGGCAAAATTTGTCATGCAAAATAGTTAAGGTCATATAGATGGATACTCCACCGATCAGCTAACAGTTAAGATTAGTTCGCAAAAAGCTTGTTTTGCTTCGCAACTCAATTTCAGTTTGGATGTCGGTGGAAGACATAATAGTAACACTATTTGTCATTCTTGGTTGGCTTTGCCCGCTCACAGAACCTAAAGGCACAAACAAGCACATCTTAAAAATTATTTATTGCCATATTTCAGAAATATCTATTTAATTCTTATAATTTAATTACCCATGGCTCACACTGGTTCACACACACACACACACACACACACACACACACACACACACAGACACACACACGAACAAACGAACACCTCCTCCTGAACCAGTCACAATTGTATCACGTAACACGTATTTGAGAATGGAGGCTTTCTCGGCGAATCTCGATGATAAAATCTTCTCGGGTTGACAGCCAAGTCAATGTCTTGTTCTCCAGCAACGTTTCAGTAACTTGCTGAAACGTTGCTGGAGAACAACGCATTGACTCGGCTGTCAACCGGAGAAGATTTTACCATAACACACATTGTCTGGAAAGAAGCACTGGCGGAATAAGGACGACCTAGCTCCCATATAGGTGGAGATATGTGCGAAAATGGTTGGTAACGCCAGACATCTAGACTGCCCTTCACAAATAGTACGTTGTGCGAGTGGTCCTGGAGTGTCTTCCAGGGGGTATATTTGTGGAGGGGCATGAATGAGAAGGGATAGAGGGAGCAAGAGATCGACAGACAGAGTGGGGGAGGAGGAGATTAACTGAGAGAGAGGGAGAAGATGAGAGAGAGGGGGGAAGGGGATTGGCAAAGGGAGGGAGGAGAATGAAATGGACAGAGAGAGGTTGGAGGATAAGATGGACAAAGAGAGTAGGCAGGAGGAGACTGCCAGAGAGAGGGGGCAGTAGGAGACAGACAGAGAGAAGTAGTAGGAGGAGAAGGAGGTGAGAGAGCGGAGAGGGCAAGATGAAGGAGGAGGATGAGATGGACAGATAGAGGCTGGAGGATGAGATACACAGGGAGAGTTGGGAGGAGGAGATGGGCAGAGAGAGGGGGAGTAGAACAAAGAGAAGGGGCAGGAGACCTCAATATTACTGTGCCTTTGTGGTCTACTTTGTAGACAAGTGTGGGTGATCGCTGAACAACTCCGTCATCGTTATCTGAACTTGCCACTAATTTGCAGGAAGAATGGAATTAGAATTCCTTGAAAGACATATAGAATTTGCATTTATCCATTCAAAGACGAATGGAAGCTGTTTCGAATGGAAACGGTTTTCCTACACCGTACTGGGCACGATAATGTGTTGTGTGTGTGGTGTTTCCATAGTTCAGTCATCCCCTTGTAGGTGACATTTGTACGCATACGCGGGTAAAGCCTCGGGGCTACTTCATCTATAATATTAGCAAATAATTTTTATTACGTTCTTCTTGGTTTTTAAGGATGACGCCCTCAGAAATTTTCTAGAGTTTCATAACAGACTCCTTCTCCAGTCGATTTACCTCCTTGTATTACAGTTAAGAGAAAGAATTCTTGTGAATGTGCATCGTAGGAACATTAGTTGTTCACTTTTGGTTAGGCGTTCTGCTTACCACACGCATCAAAAACAGTTTTGCATCACCCTGGTTCCCAGAACTCCTGAAGATAAACGCTGACTGTGGACATTGTATCACAGACACAGGCTCTTTGACTATTCAGAGATGTCACTAAACAGATGTACACAACCATGCATGAGCAGAGCCTATTAGACGGAGGGGGTCTGACAGCCGATCAGTTCCAGTCATTCCATCAGGAAGGAGGTACACGGCTCGTGTTGTCTGTAGTTCAACCATGCCTACACGGTCAGTACCGCGGTTCGATCGCGTCCGCATTTTTACTTTGTGCCAGGAAGGGCTCTCAACAAGGGTAGTGTCCAGGCGTCTCAGAGTGAACCAAAGCGATGTTGTTCTGACATGGAGGAGATACAGAGAGACAGGAACTGTCGATAACATGCCTCGCTCAGGCCGCCCATGGGCTACTACTGTAGTCGATGACCGCTACCTACGGAGGAACCCTGACATCAACGCCACCTTGTTGAACAACGCTTTTTGTGCAGCCACAGGACGTCGTGTTACAACTCAAACTGGGTGCAATAGGCTGCATGATGCGAAACTTCACTCCAGAGTCAACTGCGAGCTCCATCTTTGCAACCGCGACACCATACAGCGCTGTACAGATGGGCCCAACAACATGGACCGCTCAGGATTGGCATCACTTTCTCTTCACCGATGAGTGTCGCATATGTCTTCAACCAGACAATCATCGGAGACGTGTTTGCAGGCAACCCGGTCAGGCTGAGTGCCTTAGACACTCTGTCGAGCGAGTGCAGCAAGGTGGAGCTTCCCTGATGTTTTGGGGGGGGGGGGGGGGGCATTATGTGGGGCCGACGTACGCCGCTGGTGGTCATGGAAGGAAAAATTTATGAACTTTTAGTATTTAATCTAACAGTAGGTTCAACAGTTCATTTTCCTTTTGTTTGTGTAAATTCGCGTTTCTACCGCATTTTAACAACACAGAAAAATCCGGATGAAGCTACTGGTGAGTTTAGCTACAAGTTTGTGAAATACTGGACAGAGGAAAGGTAACACTAGCTACACTACGACCTCCGCAAGCCATCATAAGCGTGAATGCAGAAACATCTGTGTTCAGGATATTGCATGCTGCCATCAAAAAAATGTTTCAAATGGCTCTGAGCACTATGGGACTTAACATCTATGGTCATCAGTCCCCTAGAACTTAGAACTACTTAAACCTAACTAACCTAAGGACATCACACAACACCCAGTCATCACGAGGCAGAGAAAATCCCTGACCCCGCCGTTAATCGAACCCGGGAACCCGGGCGCGGGAAGCGAGAACGCTACCGCACGACCACGAGCTGCGGACGCATGCTGCCATCCTCCGACCGATAGTGCAACCATATCGGCAGCATATTGGCGAGGCATTCGTCTTCTTGGACGACAATTCGCGCCCCATCGCGCACGTCTTGTAAATGACTTCCTTCAGGATAACGACATCGCTCGACTAGAGTGGCCAGCATGTTCTCCAGACATGAACCCTATCGAACATGCCTGGATAGATTGAAAAGAGCTGTCTATGAAGGACGTGACCCTGCAACCACTCTTAGGAATCTATGCCGAATCGCCGTTGAGGAGTGGGGCAATCTGGAACAACAGTGCCTTGATGAACTTGTGGATAGTATTCCACGACGAATATAGGTATGCATCAATGCAAGAGGACGTGCTACTGGGTATTAGAGGTACTGGTATTAGTATTTAATCTAACGGTAGGTTTAACAGAAATTTGGACCACCACCTCTGAATGTCTCGCTGTATGATGGTACAACATGCAACGTATGGTTTTCATGAGCAATAAAAACGGGCGAAAATGATGTTTATGTTGATCTCTGTTCCAATTTTCTGTACAGGTTTCGGAACTCTCGGAACCGAAATGGTGCAAAACTCTTTTTGATGTGTGTATAATGTTAGTTCACAGAATAGTGTAAAAATTTATGAACTTCTAGTATTTAATCTAACAGTAGGTTCAACAGTTCCTTTTCCTTTTGTTTGTATAAATTCGCGTTTCTACCGCATTTTAAGAACACAGAAAAATCCGGATGAAGCTACTGGTGAGTTTGGGTACAAGTTTCTGAAATACTGAACAGAGGAAAGGTAACACTAGCTACACTACGACCTCCGCAAGCCATCATAAGCGTGAATGCAGAAACGTCTGTGTTCAGCATATTGCATGCTATAATATCAGACTAGCAATTATAAACATAAACACGGATCTCACGTATTTTTCATAAGAATAATTATTAAATACTTCGGTACTGAGTCTAATGGAAAAATGCAGACGGTAGTCAAAATGGAATTCTTCAACACTCTAAGACTGATTTTGGATGAGATGCCAATTTTTATTTAAAGTCCAAGAAATTTCGATATTCTGTATATATTGTCCTAAACTCGGATCACGTATTCGACGAAAAAAAAAATTCCATGGCTGAACCATCTCCCATTGAAACTACTTTGGACATATTGACATCCCTAGGAGATGTTGTGAGCAACCAAAAATAGTGTGATTGGAAACAAAAGTGCCTACGTAAAATAGCAGGAAAATAGACATGAGTCTGATTTCTTACTGTGAGCGCATACAGTACGAGGTGTGGCTATAAAATAACGGGACTGATGCTGTCACAGAGTAAGTACGCAAGCGGTAAAGATGAACGAGTGAACGAGCAATCGCTGTGAATCGTGAAGCGTCAGCCGAATGCAGCATCTCGGGATTCTGTAGACAAATTAGTGTGGCTGTGACCTTCATTCGTGTACGAGCTGTTTTTTGGTTTGCCGGGAAAATGATAACTGTAGTAATAGAGCAACGAGTTGTCGTGAAGTTTCATGTGAAGCTTGGACATACTCCTACTAAGACCTATCTTTTACTAAAAGAGATCTATGGCGAAGGGTGTTGATCAAGTGCACGAGTTCTTGAGTGGTTCAAGCGTTTCCAAGATGACCGAGGAGACGGTGAAGATGACTCACGCTCTGGACGCCTTTCAACGTAAAAAAAGGATGAAAATATCGAAAATAGGTAATCTGATTCGATTAGACCGTCGGTTGAGTATTCAATCGATTGCTAATACTGCAGTAACTGACAAAGTAGGCAAATTTTACGCAACCCATTTAATATGAGAAAAGTGTGTGCGAACTGGTGCACGATAGAACAAAAGGATGCTAGTGAAAATGTTTGTAATGACACTCTAAATACCATTGAAAATAATCCTTGTATCTTGGAAAGAGTGATAATATCTGATGAAACTTTGTTTTCCGCTTATAAATGGTTCAAATGGCTCTGAGCACTATGGGACTTAACATCTGTGGTCATCAGTCCCCTAGAACTTAGAACTACTTAAACCTAAACACACAAATCCATGCCCGAGGCAGGATTCGAACCTGCGACCGTAGCAGTCTCGCGGTTCCGGACTGAGCGCCTAGAACCGCTAGACCACCGCGGCCGGCTTTCCGCTTATAATCCAGAGGCTAAGCGCCAGTCTAGGCACTGGAAGTGCCCAACTTTACCGAGAGCAAAGAAAACTCGAATGAGAAAATCAAGATTCAAAGCGATGGTTATTGTTTTTTCCGATATTCGTGGAATTGTGTATCGTCGCTGGGTTCCTGAAGGTCAAACTATTAACCAAAATTACTACCTTGAGTTTCTTGCTCAACTTCGTGAGACAATAAGAAAAAAACGACCCGAATTGTGGAAGGAAAAGTCCTGGGTTCTGCTTCAAGACAACGCATCGGTTCGTAACGCGTTGTCTGTCAAGAGTTTTCTAGCGAAGACTGACTGTTAGATTACCCACCTTATTCGCCTCACCTAGCACCATGTGGCTTTTAACATTCCCCAAGGTCATACCTGCATTAAAAGGAACAACATTTTAGCCCGTTGAAGCAGTGAAAGAAAAAGCGGCAGGCGTCATCAAGGACCTCACGGAGGGAGATTTCCAGCACTGTTTCTCTCAAAGGGAAATTCGCACGGAGCGTCGTGGGGATAGAGAAGGGCAGTATATTGAAGGTGAAAAGAACTAAATATGAGTGTCTTTTTGAAATGAAATGTCTTACAAAAATGGTCCCCTTTTTTATTGCCACATCTCGCACGTTCCTTATATCACTTCAAGAGGGGTACGTAATACGAAATTATCCAGCTATAGAAATCACTCGGACCCTTATAACATTGACTTTGACGATACTGCAGCTCATTTCACACATTAGTTACTTTTTTGTAGATACAGCAGTTTAAACTTCAGCGGATCTACATCTACAGTTATTTTCCGCAAGCCACCCAACGGTGTGTGGCGGAGGGCACTTTACGTGCCACTGTCATTACCTCCCTTTCCTGTTCCAGTCGCATATGGTTCGCGGGAAGAACGACTGCCGGAAAGCCTCCGTGCACGCTCGAATCTCTCTAATTTTACATTCGTGATCTCCTCGGGAGGTATAAGTAGGGGGAAGCAATATATTCGATATCTCATCCAGAAACGCACCCTTTCGAAACCTGACGAGCAAGCTACACCGCGATGCAGAGTGCAGAGTCTGCCACTTGAGTTTGCTAAACATCTCCGTAACGCTATCACGCTTACCAAATAAACCTGAGACGAAACGCGCCGCTCCTCTTTGGATCTTCTCTATCTCCTCTGTCAACCCGACCTGGTACGGATCCCACACTGATGAGCAATACTCAAGTATAGGTCGAACGAGTGTTTTGTAAGCCACCTCCTTTGTTGATGGACTACATTTTCTAACGACTCTCCCAATGAATCTCAACCTGGCACCCGCCTTACCAACAATTAATTTTATGTGATCATTCCACTTCAAATCGTTCCGCACGCATACTCCCAGATATTTTACAGAAGTAATTGCTACCAGTCTTTGTTCCGCTATCATATAATCATACAATAAAGGATCCTTCTTTCTATGTATGATATGAGGCAAGGACACGAAATTCTCTATAGCTCATTGTAATAATCTGGACTTGTTTCTCTTAAAATAACGTTCTGCGTCCTTGGTTGATTAATAAGATACTGTTTTATCTATCGTGCGAGACCACGGCATATCTGATACTTTAATACGTATAAAATATGTTGCTTTGTTTCTCCCGTAATAACACAGAAAGGAATTAAGGAGTAAAACGCCTGGGATGTGGGCGTTAAGCAGTAATTTCTGGAGGTAGGGCGCGACCCTCCGATGCGAGCCCCTTGAATTATTCCCCTACAGTCGCGAGAGGCTGCTCTCCAGCTTGCTCGTCACTTTGTGACGGCTCCAGCCGGGAATCAAGGCTGAATAAGCTACGCGGGAGTTATGAAAATCTGAACTAATGTAATATCCAGCAATTACAGCTGCTAGCTGCTGCGTTGATGAATGGACACCACAAGGACATAAAGAAAACCAGTCATAGCCGATTGTTTGAGAATTGTTGCAGCTATTCCAGTTTATTTACTGTCGATCTCATTCTTTGCTGCCCTTTAAATTAATTAGGAAGCGTTCCGTACCGTGTCCCATAAGAGGGATTGTGAATTAAATGAATGTGAATACTGATTTTACCGAATCAGAACTAGAACAAGTGGGGACCTCATGAGAGAAACGATCTTGATGAATTATGTTTCCAGTACTTTTACAATAGAGGGCCTGTCCAATATTAAAAGAGTACAGTAACGTCAATAACACACAATTTCATAAACAATAATAGAAATAAAACAATACAGGCTCATCTGTCTTGAGCCACGTTAGCAAGTTCAAAGAGTTCCTCACAATGAAAGAATGGAAGAGATGATATTTGACTTAAGACCATGCACAACGTCCATCAACATTATAGGGCCGTCGTAAGTCTTTCTAGAAACAACTAGGTTTCTCAAGTGTGCAGTTGCACCTGAACTTGTTTACTTTAAGTCACTTGTTTGATGTATTCTATAACTTCATGTTTTGTGTCGTTGTACTGATACTTCTAACATACTTTTTTTAAAACTTTGCCAAAGCTTTTTATTTAAAAAAGTGATTTCTGCTCTTAGCATATAAAAAACAAACAGGAAATTGTTTATCCCATTAACTAGAATAAAATTTCGAATTTTTGCTCCATCAACCTGAACTAGTTTCATTAACTATTGTGGCATGCACCTAATTTACTAGAGAACCCGGTTTTATCACGAAGTGTAAAGAAAGAAATAAAATTTATAAATTTACACATAGACTCAATGTATCTACCATACAGATATTCTTTGTTTTCCGTAAGTCGTCAATAATCCGCGAAAGTTTGTAAAGCTCCGATTTTCGTTGCTGTGTGGCATGACGGGAGAAAATTAAGAACGAGTTAACATACATAATAAAAATGTAATCTGAGGAAAATTAAGAGAAAAAGGAGGAGAGGGATGGGGAAGGTGCTGAACGGTAATGTTTCCATCGATTAACTCCAAGACGCATGCTTGTTGTTTTTTGCCCTATACTTCAAACAAAGGAAAATCACTTTTAGTATAAGCAGGAAATACATAGAACGTGATTGATTCATTTATTTTAATTTTTGCCGTATGTAATCGAAAATATTCAGCATTCTGCAGTTTTTTGATGCCTTTTGCCTTAGGAATTATATAATAAGAACGAAACGTATCTAGTGATCTTATAAAGGAAACTAGTTTCCATTATTGCAGACATCATTATGTTTAAAGTCTCTTTCCGATGATACAGTTTCTGGACGCAGTCACTTCGTACGTAAAAGTTTGGCGCTGATTTTCAGTATTCGATTCGTATTCGTAGAATTCCACCACGTTGTACTGAATAGTGTTTTACACGTACTTCCTCAGCTACATAAACCTTTTTGAAACAGTCTTCTGAATGCGCCAGTGTTACCTGCTGCCCACGTACACGGGTCGTGCTCTGACACTGCTTCAGTGTACTACGCAGATAAACCACGCTTCTTTAGAGATACTCGTTACCAGAGGTTTAACATGCCGTGCTACTCCATGGAACACTTCCACAGTAATTGTAGGAGCATTTAATTCCAAAATTTACAGTCTCCTTACACGGCTATAATCCGAATGGTCTTAGCTCACACTACCCCTAACCTATAAGGCTGTAAAGCAATAATTAAACAGTGATCAAGGCTAAATCCAAGTGATATTTTCTGAAATATCGTGTTTTACGTAACCATAAAAAAAAATCACTCTGATAGTAGTACACATCTTTTGTTACGTAATGTGAACGTAATACTCACTGACCTCGTCTGACACTAGAAAAGTAAAAATGAAAACTCGTTAAAGCACAGAAAATGAAACTAATGACAACACACTTGCGCCATATTCTCCACTACTAAAAAGTACGACTTCTGTACCTGTTATAAGTGAAAACTGTTCAAAAACATATGTCATATACATTTCATTCTGATTTCATCGAGTTTAGTAAACATGATGCGGTCGCGAAACGCTGTATATTATACGTTATCGAAGGTTTCTTGGAACGATCGATCACTTTGTCTCCTTGCGTGGAAGGGACTATGTGGGGCGTACATTTCTTAAATTAGAGACTGAATCTTAATAAAGGACTGCACCGAAGTCACCTCTGAGAACTTACTACACAATCCTCAATGATACTATAATGTTGGGCAGAAACGTGACATTATTACTACGTTCTGTGTAGGATGCAAAAGATGACCGTTTGTTAGCTCTAAGAGTAAAGCTGTCATAAAGAATAAGGTGTAACGTCGAGCAAAGAAACCATTACGTAGTGCACTAGAGAAACAACGCGGAAAAATGTATCGCGTTTCACCACTAAACGTTAGTAGTAGAGTAACTCCAGAATTGTAGAAAAAATTACGACTCAGAGCTTTACTTATCAATCTCAAGCGTTTTAAATGTGCTTTTATAGTTAACTAATATTTGCACAGAACTAGTACCAGTTTCTCCACATGTGAATTTTTTAACCTGTTTGAAGCCTCGTACGAGATTGATATTCCACTTTCCTTATCCAAAATCTGAATTAATAAATGCTAGCGAAAATACGTTCGACAGAATTATTTCAGTATTTTATGTAGTTTTATTACATTCTGTTCAGTTATCAGCAACTTGAAACCATTACGTTCGCCCCCCCCCCCGCTTTTTTTTTTTTTTAAATTTGGTGTTTAATTAGCAGAATTCGGTCCCATTTGTACTTTTATGCACTGTTCTCGTAACGCTGCTTATTTCGAAAATCAGTATAGCTTCAAAATTATTTTTATTGGATACTATTACGCAAAATGTTTACGAAGCTCTCAGTAATTAGTGGCTCGTTTCTGGAAGCAGTCTCTTTGTCTCCCCGGACATAGGGAGTACTGTGACATCATGGAGATTTAAAGTACATGCGAGCACGTTGCCGGAGACGGGGGGGGGGGGGGGGGGGGGCGACGACTGGGAGTTCTCTGTGCTCAGTTGTAACAATCTACGTGTTTTTTTTGCCGGCCGGAGTGGCCGTGCGGTTATGGGCGCTACAGTCTGGAGCCGAGCGACCGCTACGGTCGCTGGTTCGAATCCTGCCTCGGGCATGGATGTGTGTGATGTCCTTAGCTTAGTTAGGTTTAATTAGTTCTAAGTTCTAGGCGACTGATGACCTCAGAAGTTAAGTCGCATAGTGCTCAGAGCCATTTGAACCAGCCTACGTGTTTTTGTCTCTCTGCCAGCTTCAATATCTGTACATTGAATGTGCTCTGAATAAGCAGTTAGCCCGTAGTGTATATAAAACGATACTCACTTTGACATCAAGTCTCATGAAGTTTTATTAAACCTTTATTTTGACAATGTCCTAATTTAGAACACCTCTGACATTTCTTATATGAGAAACGTTAACATTCTGTTTCGGATAACAGTCTACTCATTTTCTTAAATCAACCCAAATGGCTCTGTCTATCTTTTTATCAGACGTCCTCCAATGACCGAAATGTGAAGGAGGTGTTAAATAACATTACCCAACGACAACAGAAAGAGGATAACAGCCTATTAACAAAGTTCTGTTTGATCTAATTGCCTGATATGCTGATAAAATTTTCTTTCTTGCATCGATTAGGAAACGAGAGGCTTCAGCAACCATTAACGGAGTAATTGCCAATAAGCTCAGGACGCTGCAGCATCGGAAGCTACATGAGGCAGTGCAGCATGCTGTCTAAACTCTAGTCTGGCCAACAGCACTGCCATACATCTATAGTTTTAACAAACAGAATAGTTATTCGAAGGCGTGCTAGCTTACGTCTCGCTACTTGACATTTCTCTTAGTTGCTGTAGACTGTTGACGTGGAAATCGCCTAGAATCATTTACTGAGGTATCCTATACAAATTTCCAGACGTTTTTGGGAGTATCCGTAGTAGATTATTTCGCTCTGAGTTGTAAATTGTAATGGATATGATGAGAAAAAATCACTATGAAAGACCGGGAACTACGATCATTGCTTGTTTTTGATCACATGAGTAGCGAGAAAAAAACCATTAAAAATACAAGATATGTTTCCATCATTGCACATTATGTAATCGACTGTTTTATCTAATGGTAGAACCCACCACATGTGTGCTAAGGTATGTAAATGGTTTTACAAAGATTTTTTAAATCAAGCTAAGCTTAATGTTGCTAGCGATATTATTAGGTAGAAGTAAATAGGGTGATAACTAATGTATAGAAACGGTATCAGCAATTTCTTGCGAGGGCACACTTTATTTATGTTTACGAATAGAGAGAAATTGTACTCAAATGACATAAGAACTTTGATAAGTAACTATATGCATAAATGATTTCACAAAAATTCTCGGAGGATGTCTGCAATTGATTCCTGTTGAACTTCGTTGGTTACAAAGTAGTAGTACAGTGAAATAACTGTTGAGAAACCCAGAAAGACCCAGAAAAAGTGAAAACATGAAGAAGAGGCTGGTTATCACTCCACAGTGTAAATAAATGAGGTACACTGGAAAAGTCCCATGTTATTTGAATATATCGAGGGTAAATTACTGAGATTACCTACCATGGGTAAATATTAGAACTTATTATTATTGAAAACTATGTAAGATGAATCGGTCACTGCAATCTCATAATGAAGAATGATAATGCGAGACTGAATTTCACGGGAAAGATGAAGTTTGTAGCTCGGTTGTGAAAGAAAGAACTTTTAAAATTTTCTTTCATTCATTGCCCTTACACATGGAAAGGTCGTAGGTTGTGTTCCAAAAATTAACAGCATAGAGACAGAAGTTATGACACTTTCTGCAGGACCTGACCATCATTTCAGGACAATGCTCAATCACATACAGTGCAAGCTGTTACTGATTTGTTTGACTGATGGGGCTGCTAACTGCTATACCACGCTACCGCACTCCCCTGACTTAAGCCCTCGTGAGCTCAACTCGACTTCTAAACCGAAGGAAACACTTCACGGCATTCGCTTCAGAACTGCTACAAATTCGTCCGGCAATAGACCGCGCCACTCTAACTGCCAACACAACTGGCACTGCTAAGAGTATCCTACGACTTCCACATCGCTGGCAATCGGTTATACACAATGCTGGTGGCTACTTTGAAGGTCAGTAAAACTATCAAACACGTATCTATTTTGTACGAGCTGTAAATAAATAGTTGCCACTATTTAAGATCCAACCTGCGTAGATAAAAATCAGATACAACTGAATAAGAAGAGGACTAGCTGAACTATCACTAACAGGATAGATATTTAAGTGGACTATTTATTTCAGTCACAGTTGTGATTCAGCACAAGCAGTTACCGATTTCGATCTTTATAATCACATCTACATGAAATTGAAGCCGGCCTGTGCGGCCGACCGGTTCTAGGCGCTTCAGTCTAGAACCGCGCGACCTCTACGGTCGCAGGTTCGAATCCTGCCTCGGGCATCGATGTGTGTGATGTCCTTAGGTTAGTTAGGTTTAAGTAGTTCTAAGTTCTAGGGGACTGATGACCTCAGATTAACATCTAAGTCCCATAGTGCTCAGACCCATTTGAACCACTTTTTGAAATTGAAGGAAAAGGGCAAATATACAGGGCGAACCCACCGATAAAATTTCTGATGTTAAGCAGCGATATTTTCTGAATATAATGGTATATGGGCCCCTTGGTCCCCGACGGTTCGTTACATTGTTACTGCACTTCCTTCCATTTCTTGTCTCCCTTTATTCTTGTAGCTATATTGTACTGAAAATAAGCATACAACAAGTCAAATGTCGACGAAAAGCACAGTATCTCTTGTTTGGAAGCATACTTGTTGCTGACGACAGTAAGTCGTCCTCATTCTTCGCCCTCAAACTTACGTTAGGTAGTGCTCGTTCTGTTTTTCCCGCGGTACATGTTGTACCTTAACGGTGATACACAGCAATGTGGATAGGTTCACTGATGAACAGTTGGCTGATACGCACCTCCTGTATGGGATCGCTGCATTAACAGAAGCTCCTTCGCCAGCTCTTCATGGGACGAAGCTCACATCCACCATCGGTAGGTTCAGCTGTTCCTCGCTGATTGCAATGGAAGAGCGGCACAACCACGCTATGCTCGTGTTGTTCCCTCAGCATCGGTAACCACATTACAAGACTTTTGCATTTGAAGGTTGCTGCATTTCTGAGCGTTTTTACTGCACGTTTTGGTGGCTGCATATTACTGTTTTCTCCCACAGCCGTGGATGGATTTTAAGAGAAACAAAAGTAATTGGCAAACTAAATTCATGATAATGAACTGCGTTAGCAAGCTAACCAAATCATAATTACATTATTACTCTGCAGTAAGCTACCGTTGACCAGGTTTCCCTTACGCCAAAACAATCAGGAAATATTCCTGAACAGTCTCTGAAATTTGGTCGGTAGTTTCCGGATTTACCCTGTATGCAGAAAAAGCTGTAGTTTATGTTTGTCAGCTTTGATCAATTTTTTGAAATTGTCGAAACTGGTAACTGACTGTAGCGAATGGCAACTGTGACTGAAATATGTAATCAGCTACAGCTTTCCAACAGTTGCTACATCTCTCCAAAGGCGTTAAGCCTGGCCTTATATAAAAGAAATCATAGGAACATGATGAAATGCATCTAATTTTCCGTGAATACTCGAAACAAGGATGCCAAAGCAAATCGTACAAACGGTTCCAACTCAAACCTGCAACTCAAAAGATGATGAAGAAAAAGACGAAAAATAAAACAAGTAGGATCACTAAAGAGTAAAGAATGTGGCATGACGTTGCGGCTCTTGCTTTAGTTTACATGGCTCTTGTCGACTAGGTAACGCTGTTCACACACATCCTTCTTGTTACTTCGATAATGCTGAGCACGGCGCTTATATTTTCAATATACAGCGTATCCAGCGAAGGAGTCCCTGGTTTCAGAATTAACTCATTCGAAAAGTAACATCGAAAGACGAGTATAACAAACGGTATATGTATTGGGAAAGCAGTAAGAATTTTATACGGAATTTTCGAAACAGTTCGAAATGCTGCTAACAGATAACGCTGTAATTGCAATATGGAGTTCCTACAAATAGTGCATCCAAGCTCAGAGCAATCAATTCCACCGTTGCAACGTCGTAGGAGGTTGAAATCATGTGTTCCACAGAACAATGTGTTTTTCTGTACTGGAACACCACAGGTCAGAACACAGTCTTACGCCAACGAGGCGCCATTTTCAAATACGATTTGATGTTCCAAAAGGATCGGATGCGAAACCCATTCGCAGGCTCTTTCCCAGATTCCCATGGATAGACAGCATGGTTGTTGATCTATAGGGGAATGGGTGAATGTAGGCGCCAGGCAAACTGTAGTTACTCCTGAAAATCTCGCCACTGTTTCTGCAATTATTCAGCAAAATCCAAGGAAATCCGCTCGAAGCACTATAGCACAGACTGGTTTCAAGCGTTTCGGCAAGCATTAAATAATAAGACAGAGCTACGCGGTGTGGGATCCTTACCAGATACGACTGACGGAGTACATCGAAAAAGTTCAAAGAAAGGCAGAACGCTTTATATTATTGCGAAATGTGGGAGAGAGTGTCACAGAAATTATACAGGATTTTGGCTGGACAACATTAAAAGAAAGGCGTTTTTTCTTGCGACGGTATCTTCTCACGAAATTCCAATCACCAACTTTCTCCTCCGAATGCGAAAATATTTTGTTGACACCGACCTACATAGGGAGGAACGATCACCACAATAAAATAAGGGAAATCAGAGCTCGTACGGAAAGATACAAGTGTTCATTCTTTCCGCGCGCTATATGAGATTGGAATAATAGAGAATTGTGAAGGTGGTTCGATGAACCCTCTGCCAGTCACTTAAATGTGATTTGCAGAGTATCCATGTAGATGTAAATGTAGATGTAGATATAGATGTAGATGTACACAAGTTTCAATTAAAATCGAAAGCCGCCACGCCATTCCCGTAAGACCTGTGCGACAGAGGGCTGACTCGCCAACCAGATTCTCACAGTGAGTGATAATGAAGGATATGATGTTGGCTGCATTTGGTTCAAAGATGAAATACACTTTCACTTAAACGGAGTTGTGAATGAACAAAACTAGCGAACCCGGAATTCAGAAAATCCCCATTTCTGTGAAGCGAAACTACTGTATTCTTCCAAACTTACTGTTTGGACTGCGATCTGCAGCAGACGCATTATTGGCTTTTTTTATACGAGAAGTGATCACCAGCGAATGTTACGTTGCACTTTGTCCCCATACAGGATTGCAGGATCGAACAGTCACCGAGTGGTTCATGCAAGATGGGGACAGACCACATCGCACCGCACAGGTGTTTCTTTTTGTTGAGGAATACGTCGGGAATAGAGTCACTCCGTTGGATTAACACAGATTTACTGGTGCAAGGATGGACTCGCCTCAATATTCGCCCGATCTGACTTCTTGTGACTACTTTTTGTATGGCTCATTGAAATACAGTCTACCGTAACCATCCCACGACAGTGGACGGGCTTGAATCGGCGATCTGTGTGGTATGTGAATCCATTTCCTTTGAAACTCTACGGGATGTGATGGCAAATTTCATTGTTCGTGTTCTCCACCTTCGTACTGAAGACTGTGATGTGACTGCAAAGACTGCTCGCAGAGGACGAGTTTAATTAAGCACTGTACAACACTGTACAACATGCGCAGCGTGCAGCGCCATCTATTTCTAAAAGCATCTATAACTTGTATATAAAATTCTTACAGCTTTAATAATAAACAGACCTTTTTTGCTCTCGTCTATCGCTCTTAGTTTTCGAAATATTTAATTTTAAAATCAGGGACTCCTTTGCTAGAGACCCTGTATTTTACACATGTTTCGTAAGTAGTTCTACAAACTGTCAGCTGCATCCTCTGTTTTGCCAAAACTCATGATGATGTATCCAGAATGAGATTTTCACTCTGCAGCGGAGTGTGCGCTGATATGAAACTTCCTGGCAGATTAAAACTGTGTGCCCGACCGAGACTCGAACTCGGGACCTTTGCCTTTCGCGGGCAAGTGCTCTGGCAAGTTGGGAAGGTAGGAGACGAGATACTGGCAGAAGTAAAGCTGTGAGACCGGGCGTGAGTCGTGCTTCGGTAGCTCAGTTGGTAGAGCACTTGCCCGCGAAAGGCAAAGGTCCCGAGTTCGAGTCTCGGTCGGGCACGCAGTTTTAATCTGCCAGGAAGTTTCATATCAGCGCACACTCCGCTGCAGAGTGAAAATCTCATTCTGGAAACATCCCCCAGGCTGTGGCTAAGCCATGTCTCCGCAATATCCTTTCTTTCAGGAGTGCTAGTTCTGCAAGGTTCGCAGGAGAGCGTCTGTAAAGTTTGGAAGGTAGGAGACGAGATACTGGCAGAAGTGAAGCTGTGAGACCGGGCGTGAGTCGTGCTTCGGTAGCTCAGTTGGCAGAGCACTTGCCCGCGAAAGGCAAAGGTCCCGAGTTCGAGTCTCGGTCGGGCACACAGTTTTAATCTGCCAGGAAGTTTCATGATGATGTACCTTGGTATTGCGTACTGAGAATGCTATCACTAGGCAATATTCTAGGCAGGTTTTTCAGTTATTGTAGCCAAGCAAATCTCTTTCATAACAAATTAAGATTCTTTCGAAAAGATTTTGATATTAAAATACTTGTTCATTTCAAACGTCAGAAGAAAATCACTGAAACCATTCCGGAAGCTGAGTTGAAACAGAAGACTATTTAGGTAAAATATCACGCTGCCCACGCTGAAGAAATAAATAACAGATTTAGTGATTTGAAGGCACTAAAATTTTCGTTTCCGTTTATGGAAAATCCGTTCATTGTTGATGGAGTGGGGGCTGGCTGTTCCATTTCACTGCCAATTATAAAGAATAGAACAGCTAAAAGTACTGAAAGGAAGTGGTTGTTCAGCCATTGACTTTTCAAAGAAGATTCCAAAAGAAAAATACGCACTAACAAAATGTGTCAAGAGACTGTTCTCAATATTTGGGATTACTTATGGTAGTGAATCACTACACTCAACACTCAAGTTAAAATCGAACTGAGTGAACTGAGGAAATTTACGTGAGGCTGAGCGAATTGAGCTCACTATATAGTAGCTAAGTTTCAAACAGCTTACAGCAAAAATGGAGACGCGAAAAGTACATTTCTTGCTGCGCAATGAAACCTTGTTTCGTGATGTTGGTGTCAAAAGAAAAACAATGTTTCCTGATTAATGGAACCATTAATAGTAGATAAAAACTATAGAAGCAATGGCAGCACGAATTAAGAAGACAAATTTAGTGCATAAACTAACTATGTACATCTACAATAGGAAGAATATTTTGATCAAATTGAGACATCATCAGGCAGTAATCCTCCATGAACCTTATATGCAGCGGAAAGCCTGAATCTAGTGTGTACAGGATTATTTAGAAGTCCAGAACTTGTGGAACGAAGGTGTCTCAGGAATATAGTGGGACCTTGAAGAACAGGAGACTGTCATCAAAGAAGATGCCAACAACTATGTAATCTGACACACAATCAGGAAAGGAAAGAGCATGTCTTCCGGAGGATAGACTTACACATCAGATAATGCAGTATTTTTATGGAGAAGAAAATAAAGCACATTGGATCCAAGAGGTACAAAGGAATCTGGAAGAAATAGAAGTACAGGAATCTGCAGCGGGATGACTTCCAAATCATATATTATGTCGTATGTTACCAGTACAGAGTTACACCCAGAGCAAAATCATCACGGACAGAAGAGCGAAGTATGAGAATGAAACGATGATGGACAAGGATAAAGACAGATGAAACGAAGCTGAACAGAATCAACATGGTGCCCAGATGGCCACAATGAAACGAAGAAGAAGTAACAATTACTCTGAAAACAGTGCGGCCATCTTGAAATCAATTCGATAAATTTGTTGATCACCAAGTGACCATCCTTGTTATTTACTATCTGATGGAAAGTAACCGGAAACCCCGATATAATGCGGAGCTGACGACTAGCTTCCACGCGAGGAAGACACACCTTTATAAAAGAAGGCGGGGAGTATTTTTCTGTCAGTAGAGAAGCAGTAACATTACAATGAATCGATCATGAGAGCTCAGAGACTTCGAAGGTGGGCTAGTCATCAGAAATCCCCGGGGTAACAAGCCTTCTAAAACTGCCTAAGTCAACCGTCGGTGATACGACTGTGAAGCAGAAGCTGGAAGGAACAACCAGGTCCAAACCAAGACCAGGCAAATCTCATGTACTGACGGCCAGGGGCAGTCAAGTATTGCGCGTGAAATCAGCGGAAGGACTCATTCGTGAGTTCCAAAGTACTGCCAGCAGTCAAGCTAAGTCAGTGACTATGCGTGCGGAGCTAATAAGAACAGGGAACAATGACCGAGCGGCTCCTTATAAGCCGAAAATTTCTGTAGTCTGTGCTAAACGACGTTTGAGGTACTCTAAAGAGCTACGCGAATGGAAGGTGAATGACTGGTAACAAGTGATTTGGAGTCAGGAATCACGCTATACCCAGTGACAATACGATGGAAGGATTTGGTTTTGGTGAATACCTGGCGAACGTCACCTGCCATCACGCGTAGTCCAACAGTAAAGTACAGCGGAGGTGGTGTTAGCGTACGGAATGTTTTCCGTAGCTAGAGTGTGGTTCTCTTTATTGCGCTTAAGAAAGCTCTAAATGCGGAATGATATGAACACATTTTATGGTACTGTATACTGTGTACAATATAAATCTACGTGATTACTCTGCTATTCACATTAAAGTGCCTGGCAGAGGGTTCAATGAACCACGTTGAAGCTGTCTCTCTAACGTTCCACTCTCGAACGGCACTCGGTAAAAACGAGCACTTAAATTTTTCTGTGCGAGCCCTGACTTCTCTTATTTTATCGTGATGATCATTTCTCCCTATGTAGGTGGGTGCCAACAGAATGTTTTCGCAATCAGAGGAGAAAACTGGTGATTGAAATTTCATAAGAAGATCCCGTAGCAACGAAACACGCCTTTGTTTTAATGATTGCCGCTCCAATTCACGTATCATGTCTGTTGTATTATCTCCCCTATTTCGCGATAATACAAAACGAGCTGCACTTCTTTGCACTTTTTCGATGCCATCCGTCAGTCCCACCTGATGCGGACCTCACACCGCACAGAAATACTCCAAATAGGGCGGACAAGCGTGGTGTAAGCAGTCTCTTTAGTAGACCTGTTGCACCTTCTAAGTGTTCTACCAATGAATCGCAGTCTTTGGTTGGCTCTACCCACAACATTATTTATGTGATCGTTCCAATTTAGGGTATTTGTAATTGTAATCCCTAAGTACTTACTTGAATTTACAGCCTTCAGATTTGTGTGACTTATCGCGTAATCGAAATTTAGCTGATTTCTTTTAGTACTCATGTGAATAACTTCACACTTTTCCTTATTCAGGGTCAATTGCCACTTCTCGCACCATACAGATATCTTGTCTAAATCAGTACCATCACTTATTAATATATGTGGTATGTATCTCTCAATTGCTGTCGATACTATCTCTTTGAAAACATTCCACAACTACTCTAGACTTACATGATCAAATCGGAAGGAGTGAAGACTGTCTCTTAAAAAGGCATTAAGAGCATTTTTATCAGCTTTTTTTAAATAGATATACTTTGCGTTTCTTTTTGATGGTTGTAGGTGTTACGGTATTCAGCCTAGCAGCAACTGCCTTGTGGTCGGTAATCCCTGTATTCGTCACAACACTCACTATTTGTCCAGGATTATTTGTTGCTAAAAGGTCAAGTATGCTTTCGCAACCATTTAGTCTTCGAGTGGGCTCATGAACTAATTGTTAAAAATAATTTTCTGAGAAAGCGTTCAGTACAATTTCGGATGACGTTTTATGCCTGCCACCGAGTGGAAACGTATAATTTTTCCAGCATATCGAGGGTAGATTAAAGTCACCATCGACTATATATATATATATATATATATATATATATATATATATATATATATATTTGATCAGCAACCTATCATAAAGCAGTATCTGTGAGGCAATCGTTTACGGACAATAACATTCATGAAAAGAACTGGACTGTCCAAACTCTGGACCTGAACCCAATGAACGTATGGGATGGCCCAGTGCCCAACGTCAATACCTTCTGTGTTTCCGTCTCTTGCCATTCCTCCACAGACATCTCTGGCAGAGTTCAATGGGTAATAAAGTCTAAGTGTGGACAGACCCCATATTAACGTCCAGTAACAGGCGTCTCGATATTTTATGACGAGACAGGGTACGTCGACATTACAGCAGGTATAACAGAGATATGCGAGTGCTGATTAGTGTCATTGTTGGTTTATGGACGTCGTTTGTTAGGGCCTCGGCAGGTGCGTGCGCTGCGGTCGTATCTGCCGGCACTTCCTTGGGCTAGGAGAGCGCCTCCCCAGACCATTTCGCCAGCCTCCCTGCTTTTTTAATGTATTCAGCAGTTTCCATCACCCAAGTTGCGAACGTGGGGCCCGCAGGCGGGGGAGGCGGGGGGAGGAATGTTTGCCCCAGGCGCCGAGCACAAACAGGCGCGCACGCGAGCCCGCCGCCGCCACGGCCACCAGAATGGAGTTATCGGAGGCGAGGCAATCCCGCCGCCGCAGACGTGCGTGGGGCGGCCAGCCACTCCCGTGCTCGAGATATCGAACTCGCGATCGATTCCCTCCGTGCGTAGCGCGCCCGCCGGCTCACAGACCGGGGCGGGGAATTGCGCCGAATGGCAATAAGCAGTGGGGGGGGGGGGGGGGGGAGCTGCGCTCGGGAAATTAGGGATCAAGGAATAAAATAGCAAGGGGGCGGTGCGGAGGGTGGAAAGACAGGCACGTCACCCCCACGGGGCGGCGGTGGGGCACAGAAAAGAACGCAGAAATAATGTCCGCCATCTTTGTGCCGGGCCGGCGTAAGGGAAGCGGCCCGCGGGGGTGGGTGGGTGGGCACGTGAGCACGCGACGCATGTGCTCGGGGGGAGGGAGGGGGATGGAGCGGAGCGCCCCTACCCCTAAAACAACAAGACGGCCGCGAGCTGAGGGTCGCACGATCCTGTGGGACTCGGTAGGAAAACCCAGCTGCCGTACACGTCGTAAATGTTGTCCCTCATTACCCGTAAGAAGGGCTACCGGTATCTACATCTACATCCACTCTAATAATATACATTGTCTGCCAAAAAAGTGAAGCAACTATATGCAGAGAAAGAAACTGAATAAAACTTCACGGACTGAGAAGGTATGAAAGGTTATTTCGGCGATTACAAACTCACACCAAATTTACAAAGTATTTGGTAATGTGAGTATGACATTCCACCCCATCTAGCCTGGATGCATGCACTAATACGATTAGGAAGTGTGTCATAAAGCCGCTGTATACGTTCCAGAGGCAAGCTGGTCGACAGCTGTTGCAACTAGTACGTTATACCCTGAGTGCCGGCACTGTGCGGACTTGACGTACGAGATGCTGCCACATTCGTTCTATCAGGGACGGATCTAGGAATTTCGCTCGTACTTCATACACTTGCCACGTGTGGATGAGCATTGCGCTCTTGACAAATTACACCATATTACGGGGTAACACACCTACATCTACATTTATACTCCGCAAGCCACCCAAAGGTGTGTGGCGGAGGGCACTTTACGTGCCACTGTCATTACCTCACTTTCCTGTTCCAGTCGCGTATGGTTCGCGGGAAGAACGACTGCCGGAAAGCCTCCGTGCGCGCTCAAATCTCTCTAATTTTACATTCGTGATCTCCTCGGGAGGTATAAGTAGGGGGAAGCAATATATTCGATATCTCATCCAGAAACGCACCCTCTCGAAACCTGGACAGCAAGCTACACCGCGATGCAGAGCGCCTCTCTTGCAGAGTCTGCCACTTGAGTTTGCTAAACATCTCCGTAACTCTATCACGCTTACCAAATAAACCTGTGACGAAACGCGCCGCTCTCCTTTGGATCTTCTCTATCTCCTCTGTCAACCCTCCTCTGTCAACCCGACCTGGTACGGATCCCACACTGATGAGCAATACTCAAGTATAGGTCGAACGAGTGTTTTGTAAGCCACCTCCTTTGTTGATGGACTACATTTTCTAACGACTCTCCCAATGAAACTCAACCTGGCACCCGCCTTACCAACAATTAATTTTATATGATCATTCCACTTCAAATCGTTCCGTACCCATACTCCCAGATATTTTACAGAAGTAACTGCTACCAGTGTTTGTTCCGCTATCATATAATCATACAATAAAGGATCCTTCTTTCTATGCATTCGCAATACATTACATTTGTCTATGTTAAGGGTCAGTTGCCACTCCCTGCACCAAATGGCTATCCGCTGCAGATCTTCCTGCATTTCGCTGCAATTTTCTAATGCTGCAACTTCTCTGTATACTACATCTGCGAAAAGCCGCATGGAACTTCCGACACAATCTACTAGGTCATTTACATATATTGTGAAAAGATATGGTCCCATAACAGTCCCCTGTGGCACACCAGATGTTACTTTAAAGTCTGTAGACGTCTCTCCATTGAGAACAACATGCTGTGTTCTGTTTGCTAAAAACTCTTCAATCCAGCCACACAGCTGGTCTGATATTCCGTAGGCTCTTACTTTGTTTATCAGACGACAGTGCGGAACTGTATCGAACGCCTTTTGGAAGTCAAGAAAAATGGCATCTACCTGGGAGCCTGTATGTAATATTTTCTGGGTCTCATGAACAAACAAAGCGAGTTGATCTCACACGATCGCTGTTTCCGGAATCCATGTTGATTCCTATAGAGTAGATTCTGGGTTTCCAGGAATGACATGATACGCGGTTCTAAAATTCTACAACAGAGCGATGTCAGAGATATAGGCCTATAGTTTTGCGCATCTGCTCGACGACCCTTCTTGAAAACTGGGACTACCTCTGCTCTTTTCCAATTATTTGGAACCTTCCGTTTCTCTAGAGACTTGCGATACACGGCTGTTAGAAGGGGGGCAAGTTCTTTCGCGTACTCTGCGTAGAATCGAATTGGTATCCCGTCAGGTCCAGTGGACTTTCCTCTGTTGAGTGACTTCAGTTGCATGATGCAGGAAGTCCGTGACCAACTGAAGTGCCTTCAGTCACTACTAGCCGTGACCTGAAACCATATCCGATGGCTCTCCACATCATGAGGCCAAGAATAACATAGCTGTGTCTCTCCGAAACATTGGAAGGATGGGACCTCTCCCCAGGTTGCGACCATACTCGCCGACGATGGTTATCCAGATTAGTGCAGAACGGCGATTCATTAGTGAACCTACCGTGACGCTATTCATCAACAGTCCATGCTTCTCAATCACGGCGCCACTCCATATACAATCGTTTGTGTTGTGCTGACAGCAGCCTACGCATGGGACTGAAATTCCCTATTCCGGATTACGTTAGTATCCAACCAAAGGGACGGGAAGACACAGAATGTTACTTGTGAAGTGAGTACGACGTGGTAGTGGTGGTCAGACGTGTTCGACCGGTGCCTTAATGGCCACAATCACATCCGAATGTTACACAAATGTGGAAATTGCATGATCGACCACCCGGCCAAGTGGAGACTCGCAATCATCACCTCTGGTGATGATGATGATGTTTCAGACTAGCACGCGGCCCGTCCACGTCCTTCATAGTGATCACTCTACATATGAAGCTGTTCAAGGCGGTAGTGAGGAAAATTATACTGTATAGCTGCAGTGTTTGGAGTCATCAAGTAGTCACGACAACAGACATTGAACGAATTCAGAGATTCGCTGCTAGGGTCGTAACAGTTCGAAAAATGGTTCAAATGGCTCTGAGCACTATGGGATTCAGCTGCTGAGGTCATTAGTCCCCTAGAACTTAGAACTAGTTAAACCTAACTAACCTAAGGACATCACACACATCCATGCCCGAGGCAGGATTCGAACCTGCGACCGTAGCGGTCTCGCGGTTCCAGACTGCAGCGCCAGAACCGCGCGGCCACTTCGGCCGGCCGTAACAGTTCGGTATAGCCCATACAAATTGTAACTGGAAAAGGCATCCTTGCAACAAAGACGAGTTCGCTCTCGCGAAAGCCTAGTGAATAAATTTAGAGAACCTATATATGAAGACAGACTATGCGACCATTATGCTCTCACCATCGCGTAAGGATTATGAGAATAAGCCAACGAACATCTGGACATATACAAGGACAAACAAACATTTTCCCTTAGTTCAATACTAGAGCTGGATAACACAGAAAATCACGACCTGTGGTAAAGAATACCCTCTGCCATGCACCGCACATTGGCTTGCGGCAAAATGCTTAAATAACAAACAATACCTCCCTGCGAGGGAGGAGGATTCCGTGTAAAGCATTTTACGTGAAAGTTTCTCTGCACAGAGATTCTTAATTCAAATTATATGAGTGCGTGTTACATTCGGACATGTCCAAAATGACAGATACCACGCATTCCTACAATTTGATTGGCCTAGCTGGGTAATGGATCCACCTTCTTCAGTGCGGATGCACAGATACGTCCGACATCCTTTGGGAATCTCAGTGAGCGAATATGGAGGCGGAACCGCGCGACCGCTGCGGTCGCAGGTTCGAATCCAGCCTCGGGCATGGATGTGTGTGGTGTCCTTAGGTTATTTAGGTTTACGTAGTTCTAAGTTCAAGGGCACTGATGACCTCAGATGTTAAGCCCCATAGTGCTCAGAGCCATTTTGAATATAGGGGAAATTGACAGGCACTGCGGATAAGTGGCGCTAGATGGGGATGTGGATCGGCCGTGAGTCCGCATAGTTGCGATAACGCTGCGTCCCGGACGGCGCAGTGGTTAACGCACGTGCCTAGCAACAAGAAGATTCCGCGTTCCAATCACGGCCCGGTACCCATTTTCACTCGTGGCCGCTGATTCCGCGTAATGTCCCACTGCAGCTGACAGCAGTGATCACTCCCCTCCCTTTCCTTTCCTTTCTTCCTCTCTCCACCTCCAATTCACATATAATTCTTAATTCAAGTCTTAACTGATAATCATCCTTCCACACGATAAAACTTACCGTTAAAATCGATAGTGTGGGTACGATGTACACTCTGCTTTCGACTGTACAGGGGCTTCCAGAGTACATAAATGTAGGTGTAGCTGTAGTAGATACACATCGGAAGAATTTGTACGGTGTATGGCATTTGAGCTTTCATCGTTAAACCATTTGTGTACGAAGCCAGAAGAAAATAACAGTTTGCTTCGCAACATCAAAGGGCGTGAAAGGAAAGCAGTAGTTGGAAGGGAGCAAGAAAAGAATAGTAACTTATCTCGATGTTATTCAATGTGTAAATTGAGCAAGAAGTAAAGGAAACAAAGGAGAAGTTCGGAAAGTGTATTAGAGTTCAAGGAGAAAAAAGTAAAACTTTGATGGTTGCGACATCATCGTAATTCCATCGAAGATGGCAAAGAACTTGAAAAATCACATGAACGAAAGGGACAGTGTGCTGAAAAGAGGTAGTTTTAGAAATATAAACAAAAGTAAAAGAAGGGTGATAGAATGTAGCTGAATTAAATCATGTGATGCTGAGGGAATGAGAGTTTTAACAGTGGAATTTTTCATGAATGACTGTCGTTGGCGAAGTCTTGGAATAATTATTGAAGTTGCGATGTGTAAGCGCCTTTAGCAGAGAAAGCACTGTGTGAAAGTAGGAGGTCAGGAAACGGGTGTGTAGCAACGCGAGTTATTCTCGGCGTGGATTCTTATCTCTGTTCCTCCTATACAAGGCTAACGGCAAAGGGAAGGCTATAAGAGCGAACGTCGATTGTTCGCTTCCGTCGGAAACTGACTCGATGGTGCAGTATACCAATAGGTTTTATGGGACTTCAGAGGAAACGATCCTGACTTCAGAAGATGTAGGAGACTTCCAGTCCACTGTTTTACTCATAAAGTATATGACAGAAACTAATAATAAATGTACACAAAATAAGTAACAAAAAAATTTCTAATAGAGATGCACCAATACAACTGTATTACCCAAAGCTTGTTGTTTGTTTCAGGTAACACTTGTCACCCTGCTGCCTCAACCCACAAGGTTTTTTGTCGGTTGGAAGTTAAACAGCGCACCGATGGAAAAGAAAGCTGCAATATAATCTCGTACCCTGAATCATCGCAGCTACACAATATCCACACAGGCAATATAAATAACTGGAGTGTTTTTGCTGTACTGGTTAACTGAGGGGTTGAAAAAAGGAAAGATGTCGTAATACACCGTCCCTTCGTTTTTTCTTTCTTTTCTTTTTTTTACCTGTGGATCTTACAGCCATTACCTGGCTTTTTAAGGTTTATTACGATTTTACGCGGCATTGTTACATTTATTTAAAACTTGTTATATGAAGAGTGAAAATGGAAAACGTTTTGAGTGCCAAATTTCACATTTGTCAGGAAAATAAAAAACAGCATTTCTCAATTTATACATAACTGATTTCCATCCAAAAATCGAGAATGTATTCTGATAGCACAGAATAGTGCTACTCACCGCATCACCGCAAAAATAGTGAGACAATTTGGAAAATAAATACTTTATTAAGAACATTCTACGTGTACCAACAGGAAACTGCCTTTTCTAATTACCAAGAAGAAAGTTTTTACAAGTTGACATTTTGGAGACAGTGGCTGTGTACGAAACACACATTGATCCTTACAAAGAAGAAAACAGCAACCAGTCACTGTTAACAGTGCTGTTTACAAACTGACTTTTGGCTTATGTCTCGGGTACTTCGGCCGACGTTCGTCTGATGATTTTTCTGACGTTTCGCCAGCACGAGTGACTGTAATTGTCAAAGTTTAGCCCTCTACTGCTGGTGGTGGACTGTTTAATCACACCAATTTAGCCGTCACCGGTTTCCAACCGACAGATTCGTCTTCAGACGACTGTTCACGTTTATATTTGTTGTTTTTTACATTACTTGTTAGCTGTTTTTTTTTTCAACAACTAACGTAAACAACATAACAAATGTTACATATATGGCCGGCAGGAGTGGCCGTGCGGTTCTGGGCGCTACAGTCTGGAACCGAGCGACCGCTACGGTTGCAGGTTCGAATCCTGCCTCGGGCATGGATGTGTGTGATGTCTTTAGGTTGGTTAGATTTAATTAGTTCTTAGTTATAAGCGACTGATGACCTCAGACGTTAAGTCGCATAGTGCTCAGAGTCATTTGCGCCATTTTGTTACATATATGAACCCGCTAGTTCGAAACCAGTAATGGCGCTATTAGTGTAAATAAAGTTGCTGCCTCCTATTTTCTTCTTTGCAAGAATCAACGTGTATTAGAGCTCACGCCGTCTACCAACGCATGTGTGAAAGACTTTCTCCATGGTTTGACACCTGGACCAAGTCTAGGGACATTCAACAGAGCACCGAAAACACAATAGCACGCAAAATGCGTTTTATACGAAAATGGCGCTTCGGACCATTTCCATTTTCACTTTTCATGCCTTTATGATGAAAGAAGTTTGTCAAATTAGTGAGAAATGTTTTATTTCATCTGGTTAATTGTTGCAATAATTCCGTTTGCTAGTTTACATACAGCCGGATGCTAAGAGAATGTGATTCTGTATCTCCTATTATTACTCTACAACCGTAACAGAAATGAATGTTTCACACTTCTATTCGATGGTTATGACTGAAGAATGATTAATGATTGAATCTCACGCGAATTAAAGAACATACTATTTTTATTCGCTTAAGGAATCGGGGCTTCCAAGGAATGTTCGGTGGCTGTTGTTGGTAATATTTCGCTGAGCTCTATTGCGATCTATAGGGGTTTCGTGATCGATGGAACACATATGTCCCACTAAAGTAATACGCAGTTTTGAGCGTTGGGACCTCTATATATCATATCCGTCTACTTTTGCGATATAGCGCGGTGCTTTCGGAACTTGGAGAAAAATACTACGGACCACGGGATGGATACGTAGAAGGCTGTGAGCGATCAAACGAAGCGGCGTGTGTTTAGAGGCACAGTGCGTCTGTTTCGCGAAAATCACATCAAATCACCTTCTTCTCCTTTCAAAGAATATCTACAGTACCTATCTGTATTTTTTATATTTCAGAGACATTGTTTCCAAACATTACAGCACATCTGAGTAATTCGGCTGATTTGTACATAACTTGTATGTAGTGGGACGTATATGCCCCAGAAAACTTCATAAAATGTGGAAAACATTGGTGTGTGGTATGTCAAAGCCATCTTCAAATGTTATGTTGTCAACTTGTCTTCGATATTTCGTGTTTTCCATTGTCATCCGAATAAATGTGTCTTTGTACTGATTTGTTATATTTTTCTCATAACTGCCACCCTAATAAAACCATTTCAAAATAAAAAAAATTCTCTGAAAATTCTAGGTTCACATGAAAACGTGGATCTAGTTATGCGAACATCCGACAAAACTTTTTGGAAATAATTGTACAGGTCGCACGGTCAGTGTAACACTTATTACGTATTTCTCATTTTTGTATTTTCTTGTAATGTTCAAATACAGTTCATTGTGGCCTGCATGCAGCGCTTCATCAGAC
This sequence comes from Schistocerca nitens, assembly GCF_023898315.1. Lineage (NCBI taxonomy): Eukaryota > Metazoa > Arthropoda > Insecta > Orthoptera > Acrididae > Schistocerca > Schistocerca nitens. The sequence goes on from NC_064617.1 coordinate 391,912,470, forward strand.
ATTGTTTGTTGCCGTGAACCTACTTCCAGCTGTCTAGGACGTTTCTTTCCTAACTTCTTTGTGGACTTTACTTCCGTAATGATTAAGTTACATTTCCAGACTCACCCCAAGGCTCTGCTATAACTAGATGGCGTCTTGCAGACCAACCTGGACCCGCACAACTGTAACCGTATAAGTATAAATTCCACTTTCTCCATAAAACCTACATGATACGATCTAACGCCCCAAAAAAATGCCCACTCTTTGACTAACCAAACCAGGCTAATTCTGCACCTGAACATACCAGATTCATCGCATTTTGTCGGACAGTATCGAAACAGGCGGCAAACTGGGTTTTCTCTGACGCAATTCATCAACAGATCAATGTTGCCTTGAATATTGTAATATGAAATGGCTTGACACGTACTCTGAATATGTACTAACACGAGGAAATATGTATGAGAAATTGTTTACATGAAAAGACGAGACCATATTGGGTAGGCAGCGTGCAGCTAGGTTTAAGAGATAAGGTACCACACCATGAATAAGCTCAATTCTTAAACAGGATATTTGCACAATTAATTTTACTAGCCGAGTAATCTACAGAAATGGCAAAATTTATCAACATGGAATTTGCTGAGAAACAAATCATAAGATTTAATCAACTCAGTTCATTTGTTATAGGATATTAGTTAAATTCATTAAATAACTTTTACTTCAGATCATTACATATATATACTTCTCAAATAATTAAAAGCACAGGCATTGACATAAAAAGCCCACTGGAGCATTGGAATAGTAATAAAATTAGTCAGGAAAATAAATGGTGGTGAAGTATAACACTCAGAGAGAGAGCATTTAAATCGTTAAAACAACAATTTAAATAAGGAGAAAGATTTTGCTATAAAAAGATAAGCTTTAATAACGTATAAAAGCAGAATATAAAAAAGGTCCTTGTTATTAAATGCTGCTCAAACTATGTTCTGCTTTGGCACTCCCTAAATTATCACAATAACAAGAAAAATCAATAGTTATAAAAGACCACAGTGGAAGGAAAGAAAAAGAAAATTAAACATTAAACACGCTACTCAACAGTTAGCAGCTGATACAGACAAGATCTGGCTACCATCAATCACACAAACGATAAAACAATAAACACACAAGGAAGGTAAATGTTCAGTGCCAATTTACGGGTGAGAACCGAAGTGATGATAGCAACAAGTCCTCACAGAATAATTTTCTGCCGTGATCGTCCTGGTCTAACGGATTCATAGTCTGCGATGTCGTGTACAAAACTTAATCCACTCAGTCTAGTTTCCTTCTCAAGGCGCTGCACCAAAGTAACAGTCGGACCTGGACAGAAGGAACGTACCGGAATCAGACACGCGCCAAGAAGAATTTACTCATTCGGCCACAACAAAGAATAATGTGGCAATGTACAACGCATAGCCTATCACCAATGGTAGTGTTACAACTAGAGTTGCGCTCATCACCAATGGTAGTGTTACAACTAGAGTTGCGCTCTACCGAAACTATGGTTCAGCAGTTTTGGTACACAACATAAATGACGTAATACATGGTAGGATTAACGGTACTATTGGTAGAATTGGTAGGGAAAGAAACATAAATGATCGTTTAAGAGAGAAAATTGGAACTGGCGACTTCTCTTTGCCTTTTGGTTTATTTATTTCTTCATTTATTTTGCACGTAATTAGAACCGCACGTCATTCAGTGTTAGTCCATTGTATTTTTATATCCTTAAGAACATAAACTGCATTTTATAAATAATAAAAATTAGTTCATCGCATAACTTCTCGCTTTTATGTAACAAAGCAATTACTTTTGATGGAAGTACGGTTCACATACACAAACATTAAAAAGCATATAATTATTATTGTTATTTTGTACTCGACAGAACGTTCTTCATCATAGTCAAGAGCTTCGTATTGCCATTGATAAATGCGAAAGTTGTTTGTCAATAATAAAAAATGTGTCATATAAGTTACACGAAGTACTGAAGCGATGTTTGGTCAGTATTTTTTTTTTTTTTTGTCAAGGAAGTAGCGTTTTCCAGCGCTGTTTGATAAATTTGTATGGTTTTCTTTATCTTTTCTACAATACCCCTCTGTTACACGTAACAAATCAACACTCTTCGAATAAAATCGGAATTAAACACTGACAGTTTCAGTTTTGCTATGAATACTGTTTATTCTTAGATAACGGACAGGAGGGTAACTATTTTGGTGGTTCTTCATGTATTGGTTTTTATATATTATGAAAAGTTTATGTTATTGTGCCTGCTTCACAAGCGGAAAATTATTTACGTCAGTGATTCAGTTGTGGTGCTTCTCGCAGTTAGTTTCTCCAACACGGTATTTTTATACTAAAAGACGCCATCTCTTGCATGTTACTATGTACTATCGAGATTGCACCAGGCGAATGGTCTAACCGGCGGGAGGGCCTAGGCACACATCATTTCCGTTTCCATTGATACTGATTTTGGTGAATTATTTTTACTTTTGTGCAAATGCAAGGCTAAGAAGATTTTCGCGATTTCGTCAGGCGAGGATCTAAAAAATTTACTGAACGCAGTTTACTCATATATAATCCAATATTGGAAATATTGATTACTTTTATTGTTGCAAAGGAAGAACCGCCAATCAAGAGAAATCTCCAACATTTACATTTTTTTACTTGTCAAAATTATCGAATATTAAGGTATTTATACGTCTCTGGGCCGCGTCATTTAGAACAATGGCGCTGACCTCTGCACCGATGTTACCCTATAAAATTTGCACAAAGAAATTAATTTTACCGCTTCGTGAATATAGTAAGTGGTGCATACAAAAACTGACAACACTTTTAAATAATATTTGATTATTTTTAGGCTAAATATTACATGAAACTTACACGGTTTCGTGCCTCGTGGCCGCTGTGGCAGAGCGGTTCTAGGCGCTTGAGCCCGGAACCGCGCTGCTGCTACGGTCGCAGGTTCGAATCCTGCCTCGGGTATGGGTGAGTGTGTGCTGTCCTTAGGTTAGTTAGGTTCAAGTGGTTCTAAGTCTAGGAGACAGATGATCTCAGATGTAAAGTCCCATAGTGCTTAGAGCCATTTTTTGAACAAAATAGCTTCTTACACTACGAAGACACAAAAGGGAAGAGAGAGATCTTTTTGCAAAACAAACAGATATGGAATTACATTCGCAGATCATATTAATTGATTACAGAGTCTTCGTTATTCTTCTGAGAAAAGATCATAATTATATTTCGTTACGACGTCAGTTTTGGTATATTTACGAAGTTATTTAATATCATTTTTATCAGGTTATGTTGCGTACCGCCGCACTATGTAAAACAACAGTGTTCCGTAGGTTACGTGGCCCTTTATATATCCTCACTCAGTTTCAGCGGTTCACCTCTTACAGTTTTTAGGCGAATCTAGTAAGACATTGCCCGCGTATGAAAAGAGAGCGATCGTTATGAGGTAATACCCGCTAGGTATGCAACACACCCAACATACAAGTAACACGGGCGCGACCTTAACTGATAAAAGCTATTAGGAAAACGAACGTAGTCTGCGCATACTTGTGGTAGCCTACGGTAGTTTTACAACTATAGTCGCAGCTCACTCGGCGAGATCGGTCGCTCCGCGTAAGTCGGCGTTGAGGGCAAATGCCCCTTTTTGGCATGGAAAGTACGTTCTCACCAGTTAAGAAAAGATACACTTACATATACCGGGTGATCAAAAAGTCAGTATAAATTTGAAAACTCAATAAATCACGGAACCCTGTAGATAGAGAGGTACAAATTGACACATATGCTTGGAATGACATGGGGTTTTATTAGAACCAAACAAATACAAAAGTCCAAAAAATGTCCGACAGATGGCGTTTCATGTGATCAGAATAGCCATAATTAGCATAACAAAGAAAGACAAAGCAAAGATGATGTTCTTTACAGGAAATGCTCAATATGTCCACCATCATTCCTGAACAACAGCTGTAGTCGAGGAAAAATGTTGTGAACAGCACCGTAAATCATGTCGAGATTATGGTGGTGAGGCTTTGGCGTCGGATGTTGTCTTTCAGCATCCCTAGAGATGTCGGTCGATCACGATACACTTGCGACTTCAGGTGACCCCAAAGCCAATAATCGCACGGACTGAGGCCTGGGGACCTGGGACGCCAAGCATAACGAAAGTGGCGGCTGAGCACACGATCACCACCAAACGACGCGCGCAAGAGATCTTTCACGCGTCTAGCAATATGGGGTGGAGCGCCATCCTGCATAAACATCGTACGTTCCAGCAGGTGTTTATCAGCCAGGCTGGGGCTGATGCGATTCTGTAACATATCGGTGTGCCTCTCACCCGTCACGGTAGCAGTTACAAAACCAGAATCACGCATTTCCTCGAAGAAAAAAGGCCCGATAACGTTAGATGTGGTACATCCAACCCATACCGTGACTTTCTCGTCGTGCAATGGAGTTTCCTCGACGGTGCTAGGATTTTCGTTAGCCCAGATTCTGCAGTTGTGGGCGTTGACAGACCCTCGGAGCGTGAAATGAGCTTCGTCGGTCCACAACACGTTACTCAACCAATCGTCATCTTCCGCCATCTTTTGAAACGCCCACACCGCAAATGCCCTCCGCTTCACTAAATCGCCAGGTAACAGTTCATGATGCCGATGGATTTTGTACGGATAGCATCGGAGGGTACGCCTAAGTGCCAACTAAACAGTAGTGTATGGAATGCAGGTGCGACATGCGACTGCACGAGCCCTGACTTTCCCGTGCATAGGCGAACTCGCTACAGTCTCCGTGTCTTCCTGAACTGTCGCAACAGCATTACGCCTTGTGCTCTGTCGGCCACTACGGGGTCTATCATCTAAACAACCCGTGGCTTCGAACTTCGAAATCATTCTCGCCACAGCTGCATTTGTCAACAGACTTTTACCCGTTCGAATCCCCTTCCTATGGCGATAGGATCGTAACGCTGAACTAGCACATTCCCCATTCTGATAATACAGCTTCACTAAAAGCGCCTTTTCAGGTAACGTCAACATACTGCGACTGCTGGCGCATCTGATTCTCTCTCTCATTACAGCTCCTTTTATACAAGATTGTCATGCGCAGTCACTGACGTTTTGCTGTCCAGCGCCATCTGTCGGACATTTTGTGAACTTTGTTTTTTTTTGTTCTAATAAAACCCCATGTCATTCCAAGCATGTGTGTCAATTTTTACCTATCTATTTACATTATTCCGTGGTTTATTAAGTTTTCAAATTTATACTGACTTTTTGACCACCCGGTACTATCGATGCTGTCCATTCGCACGGGTCAGTATTAAAATATGATTCGTCTGCAGATGAAGAAGAGTTTAGTGAGTCTTACGAATGATAAATTTGCAGCAAATGCACACTAGCAAGCCAATTACAGACAGTCAGTTGTTTCTAATTGTTTTGTATTCAACATCTGTGAACGCAGGCATGAGATGTTTCCTGAGGATTCCGACTGGGTACAGAAACGCGACTGGAATACACTAAGTAATCCCCAACTGCTGATCAGTTAAGAAGCACACGTTTCTATGAAACGAGTTTCCACCCGATCTCCCCTGCAGACAGAGAACTAAAACGAAACCGTCTGTGTCGTCCTTCTCAGGAGAGAACCAGCTCTTCAATTACAAGGGAGGGCCCGGCGAGGGGCGCGGGAGATGTCAGAGAGAAAAGTCGACGTTATCGGCCGCTCAAAGGGCAACCACAGGCCGGCGTTTCTTCCTTCTCGCTCCATTTACTAAAAAACAAAATTACAGTTCTCTCATCCAGTATCCCGAGGGAGTTTGCCTTCCAGAGAGAAGAGAGAGAGAGAGAGAGAAGGAAAAAACAGGTCTTTTTCCGAACCGTCTGCAAATATAATAAGATTGATTTCTGATTAAATTCCAGCGAGTGTGGAAAGAAGCCATTCACAATTAGACGAGGAGACACAATTGGGATCACGACATAATTGAGTGAATAACTCGCCTTTTTCATGGAAAGTAGCCGGAACTTTGGCTAGGAATTAATCTTTCCCCGGGGCCGTGGCGGGGACGTAATTACGTGAGTTTACCGGCTGAATGGCAGCGAAAGGAGCGCCGCGGCGCAGCGCAGCTCTGCGCAGGGTGGGCGGCTCCGCCCCGGGCTAATTAAATTACGTCCTGTTTAACGCGGCGCCCACTTAACCCAGTGGCCTGCCGGAAATATGGGCCCCAGACATTAATCGCGACGCGCTGCTCCGAGAAGTGCCTGCAGGCTCCTGCAACCCGGCTGGAGGTGTGGGCCCTTTAGGTGTCTGCTCGGTGTTAACACAGTGCCACTGAGGTTAAGCTGCTGCACTCTGCCTCGTTTGTGAGGGGCGAGCGGCCGGGGGGGGTTACCGTTCTTCTTAGCTTCCCAAGTCGCTCCAGAAACGTATACTGCAGGAACGCCAGGATAAATAGCAAATTAAGGAATTTTACTTATTCCTCATGTAAAGTACAATGAGAAGAATACACGACTAAATATTAACCTCATTTAGGGGTATATAGCGCATTTGTAAGAGGCAGTCAAAATACAAGCAGAAAAAAAAGTAAGTTAACTTTTTATTATTTCAAAAGTAATCGCCTTAGCTGCTAATACATTTACTCCATAGTGAGACAAGACGATCATTTCCTTCATGGAAAAATGTTTGTGGTTTGCTCGAGGCACACAAGAAAGAGAGGCCATGGCACGTACGTCAAAGCACGTGACGCTAGAGGTCTCACCATTGTCAACAGCAGTCACCGGCGTGGAGCGAGTAGCTATTTCAGACGAGTTTAATAATTCCTAACTGCACACAAGCCCTCGACAGCACATGACATAGCTGAGACCACTAGTGAGTACCTTTTCACTGACATATTAATTTCCCGTGGGCCCTGCATGGAGTCGAACTTTCACCAAGTACGGAGTACAAGGCGGCTGGTGTGACATCACAAGTTCGTTGAGGGCGCCAACATCTCGTGGGCCACGGGTTGCCTACGGACCCATGACTGTACCCAGGCGTACACCTATTCTGCCAAAGGAAATCGACGGCCACCAATTCTTTAGGGCTCCCAAAATATGGAAATAGCATCTGGAGAGATCGGGAGTGTAAGGAGGACTTGAAAGGGCTTTACAACGAAACTTCTACTGTATAGTCGAAACAACCTGCTAACAAAATGCCCGCTCACATATTGTCAATGATGTTTTGAGTACCATGTGGAAGTTCCGCTGGGAAGCCCTTACACATACTCCACACAGTACCGGTCTCTCCCCGTGCGATTACCATAACATTCGATCCCGCAAGGAAAGACATTTGTGACCGTTGATTTGCTTGTGACGAAGAAGTGCAAGCCTGGGTACAGTGATGTTCCTGTAGGCTCTGACACATTTCCATTACGGCACTGACCGTCCTATCTCACAATGAGATAAATGTGTTATAAGTTATGGCGATTACTTTTTAAATAGTAAACAGTTTACTTCATTTTTCCCCCTGTCTCGTTTTCATTTTTACGGCCCTTTCTACTACACAGAGCTACCTCCTTTGACACCAGCAATGGTTCCAACGCGTTTGGGCATAGAGTCGGAATGAACTTGAATGACTGATACGAGTACGTCTACATCTACATCACCTGCATCACCACTCCGCAAGCCACCTGATGGTGCGTGGCAGTGGGTGCTTCTAGTACCACTAACTAATTCTCCCTTCCCTATTCCACTCGCGAATGGTTCGCGGGGAGAACGACTGTCGGTAAGCCTCTATATTACCTCCAATTTCTTGAATTTAATTATCGTGGTCATTTTACGAGATGTATGTGGGAGGAAGCAATACGTTGTCTGGCTCTTAACGTGCTGCTTCAACTCCCTGTCACACCACTAATCTTAGTGGCTGGTCAGTAGTGTCGAGCCAATTTCTCGACAGTCTATAACCCTATGATTTTAGCGGTTGGGAGATCAGGAGAACGTGCTGACCAGGGCAACAGTTCAAATGGTTCAAAGGGCTCTGAGCACTATGCGACTTAACGTCTGAGATCATCAGCCGCCTAGAACTTAGAACTAATTAAACCTAACTAACCTAAGGACATCACGCACATCCATGCCCGAGGCAGGATTCGAACCTGCGACCGTAGCGGTCGCTCGGTTCCAGACTGTAGCGCCTAGGACCGCACGGCCACTCCGACCGGCGGCAATAGTTGAACACGTTCTCTGTCGAGGAAGGTCAGAATAGTTCGGACGTTGAGTTATGTTGTTGAAAGATAACAACATGGAGACCTCGGAGGAGGTCACAGCCACTGGCAATGACACATCAGAAATGTAACGCCTTCTGTCCAAATCACTGGCTGTGCGAACCAGAAGTGATCGTGTTGTGTACCTGATCTCAAAGCATGTGATCACCCCAGGTAGTGTACTCATATAAAATCAATGTGACAATTTTCTTTTATCTTAGAGGCTCCACACTAGGATACGTCCATTGGTACCGTACACGGAACCAAAATTCGTCTGAGGCGCTACTTCTGTAACAAGAGTTATCGTTTGGCCCACCACACTCTGCTGCCACGTCAAAGGAGGCTGACAGCTCTTGGTTTTCTACACGTAGTCGCATGGATCGTGAGAATAGCCGATCGCGGAATAGAAAAACAACTACAATCGCTTAGTATGGAAAGGCGTCAGGACCAAATGAGATACCGTTAAGATTATGTGAAGATTATGCGAAAGAACTTGCTTCCCTTCTAGCAGTAATTTATTGTAGATCAGTCGAGCAACGAAGGGTATCTACTGACTGGAAGAAAGCGCAGGTCAATCCCGTTTTTAAGAAGGGCCGTAGAAAGCTGTACACAATTACAGACTTATAACGCTGACGTCTATCTCTTGTAGAATTTTGGAACTATTTTATGCTCAAGAATTATGACGTTTTTGGAGAATGTAAATCTCCTCAATAAAAATCGACTTGCCGGCCTGAGTGGCCGTGTGGTTCTAGGCGCTACAGTCTGGAACCGAGCGACCGCTACGGTCGCATGTTCGAATCCTGCCTCGGGCATGGATGTGTGTGATGTCCTTATGTTAGTTCTATGTTCTAGGCGACTGATGACCTGAGAAGTTAAGTCGCATAGTGCTCAGAGCAATTTTTTTAAAAAAATCGACATGTATTTCACAAACAGAGATCCTGCAAAAATCAGGTCGCTCTTTTACTCCATGAGATCCAAAGCGCTCTTGTTGATGCCGCTCTGCTTGACTTCAGGAAGGCATTTGACACCGTCCTGCACTGTCATTTAGCGAAAAAATACGAGCTTATGGAGTACCGGAGCAGATTCACGACTGGATTCAAGACTTCCTTGCAGATTGAACTCGCTCTTAACTGAACAAAATCGTAAGATGTAAAGGTAATTTCCGCAGTACCCCATGGAAGTGTGATAGGATCGTTACTGTTTTCCAGAATAACCTCTGAAGAATTGATGAATGGCGTAGGCTTTGGTATTGACGCTGAACGTAAATAAATATAGCATATTACGCACACATAGGAAAAGAAATTCATTGCTGTAGAGCTACACTATTGATGTCAGACCGCTGGAAACGGTATCTAACGTAAAATATCTAGGAGTAACTGTCCAGAGCGACCTTATTCTGTCATGAGTTTTGTTACTGACGATATTATCTCATTCAGAAGAAATTGCGATGTTCATTCAGTGAACACTGGACGGAAGAAAGACATGCACTCGCATAACACTTCTTAAGCGTGCCACAGAAGAGTGCACCATTTAGGAGGTTCCATTTTCCTTCTCTGTAATTCGTATTCTCTCTTACAGTTTTTCTCGCTTTATTTATTCTCTCGTTTGCATATTTGCTAATCACTATTCTGTAAACTATGTACTTGCTCGTTCCATCACAGGGAGTGGTGGCTCGTATGGTCGCACAAGTTAATAAGTAAACCGAAAAGACGTTTGGTACCCGTAGAGATGAACTCTCTAAATAGACAGAAAGTTGCAGATACAGTAAGAGGCCTACATGTGGAACAAACAGTAAAAGACGATGTGGGAAGAATAATAGAGATCTGTGAAAAAATTCGCTCAAAATGATAAATGAATGATTTAAAAGTATGTAAATTCACCGATTCAAGTGGATACAGCTTAGACGAAGATGAGTAACAGACTATATGGTAATTCGTCAGAAATAAGAAATATTTGTGAAATATGTGTAAGTCCTAAGACTTCAACGTAACGAAGCCATCAGAACGTGTAAGATGTAACTTGGTATCCTACTAGATGACTGAATATGCTTTCTCTGTCAGCTCGTAACAAACACTGTCTAACATCTGAAACGGAAAGTATACGTCAGCGTATACAATCAGTTTTGGTTTTTAATGCGAAAATCATTCCAATCACCTGGGAATAGATAGGATTAGAAAACTTGAATATGACTGTAATGAAAGTGAAATGAGAGATGGGTGGGACGTATAGCCATTCGAATGTATGTTAGACTGGCGAAGGAAGTTCTTTGCAGATTTCAAGAATTAAGAAAAGATCTAAACGGTGACCAGGAGCAAGATGAATGTACAGCGCCTATAGCTGGGAATAGTAATGTGTGGAAAACTGGAGTGGCCTTAATCCGGCAGTGGATGTCATATTACAGCTGCTTCTGATGACGATGATGAATTCTCTTTTCTAAATTTCTGAAGCGGAGTCAGGATAACACAAATTAAGAGTCTGTAGGCCGAGACCCACAATCAGAGACAAAGAATACATTCAGGTGTTTGGGTGTAAATGGTGGAGGTGAAGACATCACAGCCTGCCGCCTGCACACGTGCGCTTCGTTTCTTGGGCACTGATGATACCGAGCAGGAGCCGACATTTCAGCGGAAAGGTTACTGGCGTGGTATTTGACGACATTCTGGCGACAGCTCGCCATTTTGTGGCGGCTCTTCGTCCACCTCTATTCAAGAGAAAGACGAATGGGAGATGGTTCGCACTCGCAAATCGAGATCTGAACTTACAATGGTTTGTTTAAATAAAGGAAATATGGGCAGTTGCAATAGTGATCCAGAAAAATAAAAGTACAGAATATATGCAGTGACGCCAGCCGCGGTGGCCGAGCGGTTCTAGGCGCTTCAGTCCGGAAACGCGACTGCTACGGTCGTCGAATCCTGCCTCGGGCATGGATGTGTGTGATGACCTTAGGTTAGCTAGGTTTAAGTAGTCCTAAGTTCTAGGCGACTGATGACCTCAGACGTTAAGTCCCATAGTGCTCAGAGCCATTTGAACCATTTGAACATGCCGTGACATAAAGCATGAATGGTAAGCTCGATTTCGCAACATGGAGCATGTGTATATGTGTATCATCTAAATGCGTGTGGTCATCTGCCTCAGATTGCCGTCGCACTAAGAGCAATTATATACGCAGAATCGCACTCACTGTCTGAGGAACAGACATATACTTTCATTGATAGTACAGTCCGTACTGGCATTAGTCGCGCTATAGCAGGTTCGCCCATCCACATCGCCGCTCCTAGACCCGCACCCTGGAGATATTTGTTTAAGAACCCCGTTTGAGGATGCAGATTTCAGTTTTCAGTCCACAAGTCTCTTAAAGCAGCTGCAGAGATGGTCCTTTTTCGTTATCCAACGCTCTCAAATCCGATCGTGTGAACCTTCTCTGATAACCTACTTGTCCCTTCGTTCCTCTTCAGAGTGGAAACTCAATATTGTTTATTTACTTTTTATTAATATATCCAAACACCTGCAATTATTGCTTGCACCCGATTTCGAAGCTACAAGGCTCCATCTTGAGACACATGTTGCTGGAACTGATGAACGAGGTAAGTTTAAGTTACGAGGTTTCCGATTTTCCTTGTCACACACAACATTAGAAACTTCCACCATTTATCGAAAATAATCTCTCGCAACCGTATATACGCTGACGCCGTGATTTCGTGGCAGCTATTTTGGCCACTTAGAAAATCGTTGCTGCAGTAGCGGAACGTCTCGAGTATGTGCGACCATGTAGTGTCTTTCATCGTTGGAAAAAGCCAACAATCGCTAGGAGCCAGGTCACAGTAAGAAGCATGAGAAGCCAAAGTTTTTCAAAAAAAATTCTGCGTTGCGCTCGTCTGGTACGCTTGTGCATTGTCTTGGCGAAAGAGCACATGTGCCGTTTCTCCTGGGCGTTCTTCTCGTGGTGCTGGAAGAGGCGTATCCTTCAAAATATTTCAGTAGCTTCCACAGCTCACTGTAGACGCCTTTGGAATATAATAAGAACTACGCCATCTCTGTCCTAAGACGTGGCCACCACCATTGTTTGAGTACGGTCAAGCCGGCCACAGTGGCCGAGCGGTTCTAGGCGCTTCAGTCTGGAACGCGCGACCGCTACGGTCGCAGGTTCGAATCCTGCCTCGGGCATGGATGTGTGTGATGTCCTTAGGTTAGTTAGGTTTAAGTAGTTCTAAGTTCTAGGGGATTGATGACTTCAGATGTTAAGTCCCATAGTACTCAGAGCCATTTTAACCATCAGTACGGTCTCTTTCCAGAGTTATTTTTAGTGCCTATAAGTTCGTTATTGCTGGTATGCCTGTGTCCTTCCATTCAGCCTAACGGCGCTTCATTTCTGGCTTCAAAATCAGCTTTCATGTCTCATCCATTGCCAAAACCTTTGGAAAGAATGCCGTACTCATACCGTCATAACGTTCTAACCTCATCTGGTGAATTGCGATGCTTAAAGCTTTGAGGTCGTCAGCATATGTGGCACATACCAGGAGCACACTATCCGAATTTTCAGGTTTAGTGCAGGGTTGTGTGCACAGATCCCAGGGACCGGCCAACTGTGGACGCCACATCTCGGCAAGCCTCGAAAGCAGCTGTCTTCAATCGCATGAGCATGCTGTCAGGCACATTGTCTTGGTTCGTTGCAACATGACATTCGACGTCCTTTGAATTGTCGCACCGACAGACGCACATTCTTCACATTCATGACACCCATCGCCACGTCTCACACCCAGGCGTCGATAAATTTTAATGGGTGTCACAGCAAGGAAATGGAGGGAATGAATGGTCATTGTACTCATAATGAAATCGTTACCACTCCTCACTCTCGCTACAACCATTAGAGGCCTGCGTGCTCTATAGTGCTGCCATCTGTGTCACGCACGCACAAAGAGTGCCCCGTAGTTTTAAGCCAAAGCGCTGTTTCTATATCCTCCCAGACCCGAGCAAGAGAATTGGAGACCTCAGAATTTTAGTGCACCTATGGAAACTACATATCATTTTGGATCACTGCGGACGTTGTGGACATGTGGCCTTCTGGGACATATATTTGCAGTTTTTTTTTTACTTTATTTAAGGAAATCATTGTATGTTCAGGTCTGCATTTCCGAACGTGGACCGTAACCTGTTCGACTTCCCCGTGACTAGACGATATTCGCTCATGAGATCAGGAGACCGAATTTTCCCGTCTCATAGGATGAAATCAGCTCACGCATAAAGACGCACGTAAGCTCTAGGAAAGCTAATGCAATAGATCTGAGCAGTCCTTGTTCCACATGGAAGAACATATATGTGCGTATTTCTAGCTTACATTAATGTGCCTATGTCCAGCTTCTCCCCCCCCTCCCCCCCCCCCCAACCCCACACACACACACATACATACGCGGAGAACTTTTATGGATTTGTAGATGATGACACCCGGCAAGCTCAATAAGAATTAATCATTGAAAACCCTCAGTTAGTCGATGTGCAGTGCAGAATACTAACTACGAACGCTATTTACTTCGACGAGCTACAACCAGCTGATGGTCACGTATACGTGCCACCTTCACGAAGCCTTCTGGGCATGAAAAATGAGGATACTTCTGATAGCTGCGGTGAGAGCCGCGATGCTGTTCCTTCGAGTATATGACAGGAAATACTGGTCACCATAGTGTGTAGGGTGCTTTATCCGCTCTTAGAGGAATGCTTCGTATGGTTTCGTCTTTGCGGCAGAATATGGACAACAGCAGAACGCACACATTCCACCTGTCCACGTGTGGTTACGTTCGTCCTCCCTCCAATCTGTGAGTTTCAGTTCGGAACCGCGCGACTGCTATGGCCGCAGGTTCGAATCCTGCCTCGGGCATGAATGTGTGTGACGTCCTTAAGTTGTTTAAGTTTAAATAGTTCTAAGTTCTAGAGGACTGATGACCTCAGATGTTAAGTCCCATAGCGCTCAGAGGCATTCGAACAAATTTTTTTTTTTGTGAGTTTCACTTCATTGTTGTTCATCTGATAGATAGTGCTTCAGTGCCGTTCAACTACATTCAGCTAGATGTTCTGTTTAGTGATACGGTGTCCGTCATTCTGTGAATAAATGTTCATAGCTTGGCTGTCGGAAACACTAAATCTTTCAAACATCTGCTGATGAAATGAATGATTTTTTTCCGGTTGCAAATAAACGCTGCCCACTATATAACTAATCCCAACCCTTTTCATCTAAAGCTCGTTACAATAAAGACTACGAGAAAAGCAATAATTAGAATTTCTTCTAAGGCAACAGGCAACGACAGTATCAACATAATCATGATAATAAATATTGCATTCAGTCTAATCCAGTCTCTACAGGCCTATTTAATTTTTCTCTCTTGACTTTTGACACATCCCGCTTAATGGAATACAAACATAGTCTCTCTGTCCCTAAGAAAGAAAAACCAATTTCACATTATGATTACCAGGAAATCAGCATCTTCCCCACTGTATCCAAAGCTCTGGAATATATTGTTCACAATATACTGATTGAATACTTACTGAACCGCGCGTGTGTTCGTATGACTTCTGGCCAGTCGTTGGACTTCTGTGATCTTCGTTTCTTAGCTACAGCTTCCGGGGAGTTGCATGAGGGGCAGCCTAGCGTCTCTTTGAAGGGATTTAATCGCACGTGCGGCTGTCTGCGCGGTGTTGTCGCGCTGGCTGTTCTGTACGCTAACAAGGGTCGCTCGCCGAGGACAGTGTTGTGATTGGCGATCATTTACCGTGAAGGGCGTTCCGAGGCCACTTGAAGCATTGTGGTGTCCCTTTGGCATCGCCATTGGTCCTCCCTTTATGGGAATAAGCTCCGGATTTTAAATCTCTCCCAGCGGCTTGGGCGACCTCCTCTCGGCCCTCCCGCCAGAAGGAGGTCATGTTAACCAAGTTGCGACTTGGCCACTGCCTCTTTAGCCGTCGTCATTTCATAAGTGGCGCTGCCCCATCACTTTGTACATACTGTGCCCGAGTTTTAACCGTCCGCCACTTCCTGACGGAATGTCCATTTTTTTAAACGTTTACGTTCCCGCTTGGGTTTGCCGTCTGTGTTAGCGGCAAATGATGCGCGGGCTGTCGACCGCGTTTTGCTTTTTATCCGTCGAAGCAATATTGCGAAGGCCATTTAATTTTTAATTCTGGACCTCCCTTTCTGTATGGTGTCTTTAGTGGCCTTTTTTCCACGTCCCTGTTTCTAGCTGTCCACTCTCATGTCAATTGGGATTGATGTTTAGTCGTTTTTTAACTCCTCTCTGTTTTCGTGTTCTGTAGTTTTGACGTGGGCATGTATGACACCAGTTGCTTTTGCGCCCTAAAACTAAACAAAACATCTAATCTCTGCCTTCGTAGTCACGATCGTAGTCACCAACTGCGTCTTCTGAGTTGGCATAGTTCTCATTGCGGTTGCCTTCGTTGGTGGATGATGTCTTGCCAGCATTTCTTATTTCACCAAATTTCGACATAGAAACAAATGGTGAGAGCCTTGTCTTGAGTGTGTTATTTGCGAAAACTTCTGTTATTTTGCCGAGCCCTTGTCATTGAAATTTGATTTTCGTTTCTCGCATATAGCTCTGTGTAGCTTCCGATAGGATCTGTTTTTCGGCCTGTCTTCTTAATGTGGATGAGCATTCTTGGTAATCGGAAGTGCCCGAATTATTCATAAAACAGGAATGAAAACGTGTATCCTTTTCCCAGTTCAAGTTCCATTAATACTTGGTTAAGAGTAAACTCTCATTCTTTTAAACTGTATGTGTATCTTATTCCGATTGCTCAGGTCAAAACTGTTTTAAGCATTTATAGCCCCAGTTGTCTGTTAACTTAAAGCACTTGTGTGTTAAATGGACACAGCTTTCCTCGCTTTAAATTCACTATGCCAGAGTCTAAGACTAGCGTGTAATCTGTAATTTATTTTTGCTACATGACTTTAATTTATATCTTATACTTGTTTTAGAGTCAGAGATGAATCAAGCAAGTTATCTTATGTTGTCTAATGCCCTCATTTTTAGCCCCATTTTAGTTTTGATTTAAATCTGTTGAATTTTTTATGGTGTGTGTATTGCTGTAAGATTTGCAATTTTGTTAAAGGTTTTTTAAGGTTAATGAGATTTAAAAATTCTGATCTGCCGAAAGATTGGAGAGCTTTCTTAAAATAAAAAAAATCTACAACATGAAGTACATTAGATTTAATAGTTCTACTTCGATTCAATTAATGAATTTCTCTGAAATTTATTATTGTGTATGCAGAATGATGCCCCTGAGGCAAAATAAAAGCGTAAAATATTTGGTTTTTGTATGCTTAGTACCTTAGCACTCCCAGATCAATGCTCCCTGCCATTTCACTTACGAAAATTCAACTTATGTGCCAAACTTCATCCCAGTATTCGTTAACATCTTTGCTCAAACACTACACGAATTAAGTGATGATAAAATGCTGCAGCGGACAACTGCGAAGCCATAACATTGGACTAAAGAAAAGTTTTTTATAGTGTCAGATTTACTGACTACTTGTAAAAACGTTACAGCTATAATCCTCGAATAGTAAGTTGAAATAGTTCAAAAGCTACTTGAAAAATAAACTGCACACTGTCTCTGGGACTAAATAGCCATCCTGAAAATAAGAATACCACGACGGTCTGTCTTGCACCACATATTCTTCCCCTTGTGTGACCTTTACATCCAGTCGTTTCTGTCCTCCTGTAAACAGCCAACCTTACTTAAGTGCTGAAGCTCTGTCTTCAGTGCTCGGATGGAAGTACCGAGCGAGGTGGCGTGGTGCTTCGCACACTCGTCTCACATTCGTGAGAACAACAGTTCAAACCAACATCCGGCCATCCACATTTAGGTTTTCTGTGACTTACGTGAAATTACTGTATGTAAAAAGGAGTGATGATTGCTTGGAAATGGAACGGCCGATTTCCTTCCCTATCCTTGACACATTCCGGGCTGGTGGTTCATCTCTAATGACCTAGATGTCGACAGGACGTCAAATCCCCACCTTCCTTCCCTCGTCCTCTTCTCAACGATATCCCACTACCGTATCAGAAAGCAACGAAGAACTTGCGTGTAACTTTGGATGGGTACCTCAACTGTCACCACATGCAGAAAGACTGCTTCTTGAGACAATGCTGTCCAACAGTTTTCCACAGGATGTGATCTGTAAACTTCTGCAATTGCTCATTCTGCCGAACTTCCACTATTGCGATGTAATCCAGCACAATACATATAGTGAAGAATCCTAGACGGTTGGAGCTAACCGTTAATATTTGTCTGCTTTACGTCTGCAACATCCGTCCATTTGACTATGACAGTTCTTAATACGCTCGAAACAGATGATTGCGGCTAGACTACTTGCATAACACTATCGTGTGCTATGTCTACTTCATCTGCTCTTAAGTAAGGAAGCGCCGCAGTAACTTACTTTAAAGATCAAGTACTTGTCATCTCATCATAGTCGGAACACAAGGTCTTACTTATCTAGTATGCTAACTGAGTCCATCTACAAAACAAAATTCCACCATTGTTGCTGCTGGCCGCCGCTGCACTCTCCGGACAGATCGATACCCCGTTGCAATCAAGAACAACCTGAAAACTTTCTTCTCTCACGTTTATAAGTTTTACCCAAAAAAATTATTCTATATGGCCAGTTTCCCACTGTCAAAGAGCAAAGAAAATTCTCCCATTTTCTCCCAGTTACGCTTCATTCTCTTTTCCTTTATCAAACAGTTATAATCTACCTGGCTGTAATTTGCATCATTTTTTTCTAATTTTCATAAACGAATATGAAATATACCGATTTTTCTGCTGTATCTATTACTGTTTATGTTCAATTTATCTCTAAATGTTGGATTCTGTATCTGGTGTAAGACCCTTTTTCACATGTTTGTTGTAATGAATTTTAATGTAAATTATGTAGTGAATGGTTGCATGTAGGGCGTAATGGTTCTAATCTTGTCAGGATTAATAAATATAAATGGTATTTCACTTGTTTTCTCTCACAGTCACGTCACTTACCGCCGTCCCACTCTGAAAAATTGAACTGTCTGCTTCGTCCACATGCCACACGGAGATTATACAATGCTTAATTTATTTCGTTGTTCTGTGTAGCACTACCCGAGGTAATTCCATAGTTAATGAAATCTCAAAGGCAAGACAGGCAAATGAGATGGAATCATCGTTCTCTTATGGTTGCTGTGATATATGACGAAACGTCTCAAAGAAATGTTGCCACAACATTTTATTTGCTTACTGTAATGTTCCATATATCAGGCTCACGTTAAGTTATATTTATTATCCGTAGGCGCACACGCACACGCACATGCACACACACACACACACACACACACACACACACACACACACACACACACGACGTACGCAACCAATCACCATACCAGTACGAACAATTTGGCCATGTTCGAGTTCACTTAGCTCCACCATGATGCTCTTACGAGTACACAGAACACTATTCTGACCATGATTGGCGCTTTCAACATACTGAGGACATTACATAGGAGTCAGTTGTTAGCAAATACTACAGCGCCACCTGCAAGCTTTGGCTACCATATGCCTTTACGTTCAGTCATGCATTTCTCGAAGTGTTTCCATATTTTTGTACCCCCCGCTCCCCCCCCCCCCCTTCGGCCAACCGTATGTGTCTGCAATAAGCAGCTATCTTGTGACCATCTACAACAGGAAAAATTTTCTGACATTTCTGTGCTGAAAGGCAGTATTGCTCCATATGTATTAAAAATAATGTATTTTGAATATTTTAATCCTGACTGCGATTATATTCTGTATGTAACATTAGGCTGATCTTTCATCGAAGATTTTTGTAACATACTTACGTAACACAGCACACGCATTTGTACGCTGGACAATTCTTTGCGACCGAAACCGTCTTGTAGAACGGTAAAAATAAATACAGCACCAAAACCGAGTCTTTGTCGGAGGCTGATACGCTCATTTTAAACAGAAAGAGAAACGCTAAAGAAATGCAAGAGAGAGAAAGAAAAGTAAGTTACACTGAAGATGAAACGTATAGTTTAAGAAGAAATGAAGAAACTGAAAAGTATACCAGTCTTTATTTGTGTATGGAAAAATGCAGGCTACAATTCCACTGGCATATTTAAAGAATAGCACTGACCGAATTAACTAGAAAGGTTGTAAAATTCTATAAAAGTCGTAGTAAAGCTAAAAATGAAACAACAAAGTTAATCGGTGCAGTAATAAAAGGCGTAAAGGAAGGAGGAATAACACAACCTGGTACAAGAGGCCGAAAAATGTTTAGGCAAAAGGTTCAAGACTGGCCCAGTGGGCCTGCCAGAAAAGCCCAAGGGTATCAGAAGAACTTGACGAGAGGAAAAGGGTCCGTTCTGAGAAAAGAAGAGCTAAAGAAATACTCTGAAAATGCCTTTCATGCACATCGCGTGGTCAAGTGGGGCCCAAACGTGAAAAGCAAAAATAATAAAAACAAATATTCAGTGTTATTGCATAGTACTTCACACTGTGAATCAAAGGAAATGGAAAATTAAGATGTTAGTGGAATATTAGCATAAATACCGCCTATGCTACTAAGTAAGTAAAAAAGGTCAAAGTTCGGCAAAATTTGCTTAATAGTTCCCATATAAAGCGCTACATTAAAAGTAATTTCTGTTTTGTGACAGTGAAGTACCTCCAACGCTGAGTACAGTGCATTAATTACAGTTACGTAAGCCTTCTGTACGCTTCATATGACGGTGAGCCTGAAATAGCAAGGGATAGGTTATGAAAATAAATAAATCTTTCATTATGTGACTAACTGCATCAGCTTTTCGTAATTATAAGTGATGGTTATTTCTTTTGTAATAAATACAGCACGCAGATTATTTTTATTTATTTTTTTTACTTGAGCGAAGTCTCTGTAACTGAATTACATGTTCTACATAAAACAGAAATTGCATTCGCTCGAATGAGAATTTCCACAGTCAATCGTTGTCGTTCTCCCAAGTATTTTTATTTTCGTGAAAAATGCGATTTCCTACAATTCAGGAATGCAGTGTCTTTCTTTCGATCTGAAATATATCACTTCTAGCAACAATTGCTTCGATATTTACTGAAGAAGTACGAGAACATATGAAAAAACAACTTCTCAATTGTTGATTTGTTATAGAGAGAGACCCCAGTTACAACAAGCAGTGAAGCTCACATCGTAAGATCAAATTAGTGCAAATATTGAAAAATACGATTCTGGTTTTCATTTAAATTTTCATGGACGTCTACTGATATTGTATACAATATACTTGATACTTTAAACTAGAACCGAGCTTCCGAAACCAGCATCCACCAGGAGTTAACTGACCGTCGTCATGCTGTAGTAGATTATGTCGATGTCTGCGGCGTTAGCGGCTCCCGCTGGAACGTAAACAACCCAACGATTATCTAATGCAGTCTTTCCTCGTCAAGAGCTCACTATCGAGTGCCAATGATACCGTCCCGGTTAAAGTTATTGTCGCAAAATCTGATCTCTCCGTTCTCTTTGATGACCGAGTACCAGTAGTTTGATGCGTGGGATAAGATTTTTGTATCAAGTACCGCACAGTGTGATAAAAGAGAGCTACTGGCAGAAATAAAACTATGCAGGATAGCTGTCATGGATAGCCCGGTCAGTGGAGAGCTCGTCCGCGATACGCAAAAGGTCCCAGGTTCGAATCAGGGTCCGGCATATCAGTTTTAATCTGGCAGAAATTTCAATTCAGCGCACACTCCGCTGCAGTGTGAAAATACCGTACTAGCAAAGAATGTCCCAGATTCCAGGGACTGTCCTTAGCCGGGCGTAGCATCCCTTTTACATTCTTTAGTGGTCAGAAAACAGGTCCTGCGTCTTGTCCGCGGAAGACCCCCTCCCCCCTCCCCCTCCCCTATGTTTTCATAGGTGTTGCCCCAAGGAAGGCTTACCGTAGAGTTGTCGTTTCTCGGAGAGCGCTAACTTAATATCTCGATCCTCAGAGCTGTTCTTTGGGAACACGACTGTTTTGTGCAAGATGATTACCACATTTATTACATGGTGACCACAAGCAGCAAATGCGAAAACAATTTCTCAGCAATGCCTACAGTATGTGTAAAAGGATCCAATTAATTATGTGCTCTGATACGTTACTGTTGATAAGTTGTCAGTGAGCTATTTCATGTGAGAAACGAAATGAACTCAAAGTAGTTGCAGAAAACCAGTGATCCTGCCCCAAAAAAGACGGAGTCTATAACGTCTGCTGCCAAATTTATGGTGAGTTTTTGTTGGATGCGAAAGATATTATTCTTATCAGTTACTTTCTGTACTTTAGAACCGCAAGTGGGGAGAATGCAGCACAAGTCTAATGAACCAACGAAATGAAAGAATAGACGACAAAATAGTAATCAATCATGTTTGAACAGGACAACGCAGCAGCCTGCAAAGTAGTTTGATAATGGGACGACTGAGGATTTAACGTACGGGCCGTTGGAAGAAGCACCTTGTTTAGTTAGCATGTTTAGTATCCTCAGTCTTTCAATTACTCCCACATCTAAGCAAATTACTGTCTGGCAAATGTTTTGAGTGCAATGACGATGTTATGGCAGTGTGCATGCGACTTTTAAGGTCTTCCAACGTAGCACTTCGGCCATTGAATGTACTTGCTGGGAAAACACTGGACTAAATACTTTTTTACCTAAATAACACAGTTTTAGTGTCAGATCGGGAATTTTTTTTCTCCTTGTCTTCGTAATGCAATGTGAGGGCAACCTGACCTTCGGGCTGAGGTAGGGCGAAAAATTTCGCAAACTCCAGTTAAGAACCTGCTCTGTCAGGCTTTAGGAAACGTCTACGGCGGTCTCCGTAAATCACGAAATCGAGACTTTATTGATCTAGTTTCTTGTGCAATTAACAAGAAAAATTCACGTCACTGTTTGAGTGGAGGTGGGATGTGCCATTTTTTTTAAATTTTTTTTTAGCTCCTATAGTGGCGTGCTACAAATAAAGAGAAGCTTAGTCGACATCAGTATCGGAGTTACAATGTTATAAAACGTGTCTTTGCACATTATGTATCATTACACTCATTATTTGGCCACTGTGCACGTTAACAACATCAACTTAGAATACACTCGGTAACATTTGTTAATAGTGGTCGCCTAATCATGGGAGCAGTTGTAGGAAACAGAGTTCACAAATTGAAGTACATTTCAAAATTATCAGACTAACATGACAAAGTGAAGCTAATTATGTGCGACTTTGACTGAAATCATTAGAATGCCTGACAAAAGAAAAAAAAAAGAGTTCTTCATCTGGCCAGCTCGTATTTCCGGTTAACAACAAAAATAACACAACTCCGCATCCTAACTGCACAAATGAAGCGGTTAAACGAGAGCTCCTCAGAATACGGACTCTGAAATGTAACTAACACGTCATACTATCTACGCTTCATGTTAGTCTGATAATTGTGAAATGGTTCAAATGGCTCTGAGCACTATGGGACTTAACTTCTGAGGTCATCAGTCCCCTAGAACTTAGAACTACTTAAACCTAACTAACCTAAGGATATCACACACATCCATGGCCGAGGCAGGATTCGAACCTGCGACCATAGCGGTCGCGCGGTTCAAGACTGTAGCGCCTAGAACCGCTCGGCCACTCCGGCCGGCCAATTGTGAAATCTACTTCCATTTGTGAACTCTGTTTCCTACAACTTCGGCCGGCCGGAGTGGTCGAACGGTTCTAAGCGCTACAGTCTGGAACCGCGCGACCGCTGCGGTCGCAGGTTCGAATCCTGCCTCGGGCATGGATGTGTGTGATGTCCTTAGGTTAGTTAGGTTTAAGTTATAGGGGACTCATGACCTGAGATGTTAAGTCCCATAGTGCTCAGAGTCATTTTTTCGACCTACAACTTCTCCCATGGTTAGGCGACCTACATCTTCAAAAATGGTTCAAATGGCTCTGAGCACTATGGGACTCAACATCTGTGGTCATAAGTCCCCTAGAACTTAGAACTACTTAAACCTAACTAACCTAAGGACATCACACACATCCATGCCCGAGGCAGGATTCGAACCTGCGACCGTAGCAGTCGCGCGGTTCCTGACTGAGCGCCTAGAACCGCTAGACCACCGCGGCCGGCCCTACATCTTCAAACTGCACTGTCAGCATGGGACGAAAGCTGAGGGAATGCATCTAAAATTTTTCTGACATGGTGTACAGGTACGTATTTTATCATTATCATGTTGGTACAGATTCTGAATATTATTTTACTTTTGGTGGACATAGCACATACAGTGTTTAGCAGAAGGGGCAATGCACTGGACTGAACAGACAGAAACATTGTCGAGATGGTACGAATTTTCTCACTCTGCCAAGGAAACGAAAAGTTGGTGTACCTGTTGACATCCACGTGAAAACGTATTTGTCACAGTTCTAGGGTGCACTTCAGGACCAAGGTGCTTCCGTGGCCGCGCACAGGGATTTCAGCCAGGAAACCGTAGCTTGGGCAACCAGGCTATCCCGACTCGTACCTGGGAGCCTCCGAAATCTGCCACCCATGTCTGGAGGAATTTTTCCGCCATAGCTGGACAATAAACAGGAATGTACTGGAATTCGCTTCCTTACCTGGGAACCTTCAACCACCCTCCAAGAGTTCTGAAAGGCACCAATCAGTCCGCTTCTCATATAATTTTAATGGTTTTGCCTAATCAAATTCGGCATAGAATCTTTTTCTCTACCTTCGTTCGCTAGTATTTTCCACGCTGACTCACACTTCCCGCACCAGAGAGTGAGGTCGCACTGGCACTTGTGTGTATTTATTCTCATGCTAATTACAACTGACAGTCAGCACAACATGTACCTATTATAACCTGTCCCGAACGTGGATGATTGCTCACTTTCAATGATTGTGAGTGTAGTAACCAATGCGTGCAGCGAGGCCAATTCAGGTGGAAGATACTGGTTTAGTTTTGCGGTAGCAGCCTGAGAATCAGCTGAACATTATTTTCCATGCCAACTCCGCGTCCCTATGTCGTCACACGTGGCAGCACGTCTGCAAGCGTGGAGCCTCGTGATTGGCTTTTCGAATTCTAAAATTGGGACGCAGACTTAAAAATTTCAGCCGTTGAACAGAATGGAAAATTTTAGCCCGTAAGAAGCAGGCATTCCTCTCCCGTTTTCTCACTGGAGGAAAGCCTGCTCTTACGGATGTAAGCATATTGGTGATTGGTCAGTGCATCCCCGCCAAGTTTGGTCGCTCTTAGTACGCAGAGGTGAAGCATTTCAGGTTTGGAAAGGAGTTACCTCAACGCGGAAGAGGCCAGTCTCAGCAAGTATTCGCTGCCCCTCGATCAAGTAAGTTGTGGTTTTTGATGGAAATCACCTCGATTTCGAGATAATTTTCTCTATAATGATAAAATTCCATTGTTAGGAACAATGCAGAATTCTCGCAAGTCATGATTCCTGAATCGTTTTATGTAAATTCAGATGGAACCGAATTCGATGCTTAATTGGTCACGATGCACTCAATGTATCCCGTCCTCAAGTTAATTCTCATAATTCTTTTTGCTGCGAGTGATGATATGAGGGCATTCATTTATTAATGGAAAGTGATGCAGCTTCCTTTTGAATCTTTGTGTGTGAGTAATTGTGCGTCCATGTTGCTTTCATTATTCCACCAATCCTTCGTAGTTTATGATCGTTTATCTGCATGGGACCAGAGTACAGTATTTTTATGTGTGTTCCAGTTAAATGCAATTTCAGGAATACGCTCCATGTGTTAGATACGTATTTCGTTATGCAACTACTGAGTTCGTTAAAATTTGCCCCAACGTGCATATAAGCATGTTTTCCCTCGTCCTGTAAAGTCTAACCACAATTGCCGTGTGGGAGAAAACTACTTAAAATATATATAGTTGGCGTGAGAGAGAAAATTAATTACAGCATATAGTAAAGTCCACACCCCGAGCGGTCGTTCTGGAGTTCACTAATTAAAATGCCGTTGTGTAGGTTTCTCTTTAGAATAGAGAAAACTTTATGGAATTTCAGGTGATTTGGCACTCAGGGCCGAGTAAGTAATGTTAAGCACAGGGTTTGTGCAGAGTCAGCGCTCGGTTACCCGAAGTCCTTGTTGTATGGCGAAGTGAATTCTGTTATAAGGCAAAGTTTACTTTTAGTTTCTACTGCACGCGTTTATATAAGAACTAGCCTTTTTCCTGCGGTTTCGCCGACATATGTATTCGACACACATATTGAACACACCTCCTTGCCCCCCTCTCTATGTGTCCACCTCTTCCTCCCTCTGCTTGTTCACCTCTTCCTCCCACCTCTGTCTGTCTCCTCCTTCCCACTCTCTTCATTTCCTCCTTCCCCCTTTTTGTTCATTTCCTCTACCCCAGTTTCTCCTGCCATATCTTTCTCCCCCCCCCCCCCACTCTCTCCATCTCTGCCTGTTCTCTTCCATTTCCACCCACTCACTACCCCTCTACACTTTCCACCTGCCTCGTGCATATCCCTCTAGTTCCCTCTGCCCATTTCCATCTCGTTCTCACGCAGACCATCCTTCTCTTATCTATCCCTGTCGATCTGCTCCCAGCCAAACTCATAGGCACTTGCAGACCCTGCATTACAATTAAATAAAGCAGACCAATACGACTCGCACAATATGCCTACCATGCAGGGCACGTTACACATCAGGGACTTGAGTGTTTATGGAAAAAGTTCAAGGCAATCGTAAAATGCGTTTTAGACAGGTACGTGCCGAGTAAAACTGTGAGGGACGGGAAAAACCCACCGTGGTACAACAACAAAGTTAGGAAACTACTGCGAAAGCAAAGAGAGCTTCACTCCAAGTTTAAACGCAGCCAAAACCTCTCAGACAAACAGAAGCTAAGCGATGTCAAAGTTAGCGTAAGGAGGGCTATGCGAGAAGCGTTCAGTGAATTCGAAAGTAAAATTCTATGTACAGACTTGACAGAAAATCCTAGGAAGTTCTGGTCTTACGTTAAATCAGTAAGTGGCTCGAAACAGCATATCCAGACACTCCGGGATGATGATGGCATTGAAACAGAGGATGACACGCGTAAAGCTGAAATACTAAACACCTTTTTCCAAAGCTGTTTCACAGAGGAAGACCGCACTGCAGTTCCTTCTCTAAATCCTCGCACAAACGAAAAAATGGCTGACATCGAAATAAGTGTCCAAGGAATAGAAAAGCAACTGGAATCACTCAACAGAGGAAAGTCCACTGGACCTGACGGGATACCAATTCGATTCTACACAGAGTACGCGAAAGAACTTGCCCCCCTTCTAACAGCCGTGTACCGCAAGTCTCTAGAGGAACGGAGGGTTCCAAATGATTGGAAAAGAGCACAGGTAGTCCCAGTCTTCAAGAAGGGTCGTCGAGCAGATGCGCGAAACTATAGACCTATATCTCTGACGTCGATCTGTTGTAGAATTTTAGAACATGTTTTTTGCTCGAGTATCATGTCGTTTTTGGAAACCCAGAATCTACTATGTAGGAATCAACATGGATTCCGGAAACAGCGATCGTGTGGGACCCAACTCGCGTTATTTGTTCATGAGACCCAGAAAATATTAGATACAGGCTCCCAGGTAGATGCCATTTTTCTTGACTTCCGGAAGGCGTTCGATACAGTTCCGCACTGTCGCCTGATAAACAAAGTAAGAGCCTACGGAATATCAGACCAGCTGTGTGGCTGGATTGAAGATTTTTTAGCAAACAGAACACAGCATGTTGTTATCAATGGAGAGACGTCTACAGACGTTAAGGTAACCTCTGGCGTGCCACAGGGAAGTGTTACGGGACCATTGCTTTTCACAATATATATAAATGACCTAGTAGATAGTGTCGGAAGTTCCATGCGGCTTTTCGCGGATGATTCTGTAGTATACAGAGAAGTTGCAGCATTAGAAAATTGTAGCGAAATGCAGGAAGATCTGCAGCGGATAGGCACTTGGTGCAGGGAGTGGCAACTGACCCTTAACATAGACAAATGTAATGTATTGCGAATACATAGAAAGAAGGATCCTTTATTGTATGATTATATGATAGCGGAACAAACACTAGTAGCAGTTACTTCTGTAAAATATCTGGGAGTATGCGTGCGGAACGATTTGAAGTGGAATGATCATATAAAATTAATTGTTGGTAAGGCGGGTACCAGGTTGAGATTCATTGGGAGAGTGCTTAGAAAATGTAGCCCAGCAACAAAGGAGGTGGCTTACAAAACACTCGTTCGACCTATACTTGAGTATTGCTCATCAGTGTGGGATCCGTACCAGATCGGGTTGACGGAGGAGATAGAGAAGATCCAAAGAAGAGCGGCGCGTTTCGTCACAGGGTTATTTGGTAACCGTGATAGCGTTACGGAGATGTTTAATAAACTCAAGTGGCAGACTCTGCAAGAGAGGCGCTCTGCATCGCGGTGTAGCTTGCTCGCCAGGTTTCGAGAGGGTGCGTTTCTGGATGAGGTAGCGAGTATATTGCTTCCCCCTACTTATACCTCCCGAGGAGATCACGAATGTAAAATTAGAGAGATTAGAGCGCGCACGGAGGCTTTCAGACAGTCGTTCTTCCCGCGAACCGTACGCGACTGGAACAGGAAAGGGAGGTAATGACAGTGGCACGTAAAGTGCCCTCCGCCACACACCGTTTGGTGGCTTGCGGAGTATGAATGTAGATGTAGATGTAGACGTACAGGCTACCATGCAAAGCAGGTTGATAAAGCAGTCTGACACTACCCAAGCATGCCTGTCATGTGGGGCACAGTACATGTCGGTGCCTGGAAAACTGTTTCTTACTCCTGGAATGTAGACTGCCCTGCAAAGTAAGTTGATTTGACAAGCCACTACTGCTTCCACACGACAAGCATGCAGTGCAAGGTAGCTTATATACTAGGGGCTGGGAGAAACACATTTTTGCCTGTATCTCTGCTCTAATCGGAGCTAGAAGGTTATAAACTCCACAGAGCTGATACTCATGAGACATGCTATTTCTATACCAGATTTGTTCAAAATCGATTCAGGGGTTTGTAGGGAGGACCCAGACCAACACACACACATGCACTGTGCTTTATATATATATGCTGTTTCTATGCCAAATTTGTTTGAAACCGATCCAGGGATTTGGGAGGAGATCCCAGACATACCTACATACATGTAACTGAAGTGATACAGCATCATGAAGCAATTGTGACAGTCTGTTACAATGGAACTAATTACGAAATAAATTTTATTTTTTAAGGTGAAAATTGAAATTCTATGTCCACCCCTACCGAAGTTAGGGCGAAAAATAGTTTCAAGAACCGTCGGGCTGGGATTATGAGACCCAATAAACAAACCATTTGTAACAAGTGGGCCGGCCGGTGTGGCCGTGCGGTTCTAGGCGCTTCAGTCTGGAACCACGCGACCGCTACGGTCGCAGGTTCGAACCCTTCCTCGGGCATGGATGTGTGTGCTGTCCTTAGGTTAGTTAGGTTTAAGTAGTTCTAAGTTCTAGGGGACTGATGACCTCAGAAGTTAAGTCCCATAGTGCTCAGAGCCATTTGAACCATTTTTTTGAAGAAAAAAAAACTAGTGATTCTCATAGGCCCAGCCCGACCGTTCTAGGGTTAAACACGCACACTTTTCATCAAAGACAAATTAAAATACTACAAGAGAGGTTGTATGGATCTATTCTTTGTGCCAAGTCTTTAGTTGCGGCCACCAAACGATCAGCTTAGAAATGAAGCTTATAAGGTCGTCAGGCCGAAGTCCAGTAGTGCCACCACCGCCTCACGCAGTGGAAGGAGACAGAAATTACGACGTCGCCCTCGGAGTGGGTGGGGAAAGCCGAGAGGAGCAAATCGTCCCCGGCGGCGCGGCGAGCACGAGTTAATTCCGGCAGCTGGCCGACGGGATTCAATCGGCGGGAAGTCGACGCCAAACGAGGCGTCAGCGCCGGCCCGGGTCGTTACGCCTTCCTAGAATCCTAATTCCAGGCGGCTGGGAGCGCCCGTTGTCACAGGCTCGCAGGTCGTTAACAGCTTAAGCTGCAATCTGCATAATTGATCGACAGCCGCCGAAGCGGGCCGAGACGCTGCCGGGATTGCAATATGGAGGCCGCTTTGGCCCTCCTCATCGGAAATCGCGCCGGTGAGAGAGAATAAAGGGAAACGTAACGGGAAGAAAGCTTCTCGGGGCCTTCCTTCAGAGACGGCCTCTCCGACTGCAAATGGAAAAGTGAAGTCGTTAAAATTCATTTCTTTGTAGTCCCGTTAGCTCAAATCTGGCTTTGTCTTCCGAATATCTGATGCACCGTTCAGACTATCGGTTCTGAAATATGGTCGGAATATAATAACAACATTTTTGTTATGTTAAACGTACCATCGATAACGAGGGCATTAGAGTGCTACGGCTGAGGTATTATTCGACGATATTCTCTCGGAATTCTTGAGGCACTGTGCAAGGAAAGCACGAAAAATTTACGTCAGAACGACGCAACCGCGTTCGAGACACGTTTTCTTGATAAGGTGCTATGAGTGTGTTGTGCCTTCTGGAAAAGAGTCCATTCTGAACACACTCCAAACACAATTTCTTAATACCACATTATCCTTGTATGGATATGACACCAAAGACCGTCCATGAAATAATGCCACAGGTAAGTTTTTGGTGTCCCCAGATTTGCTCCTGGCGCTGGATACATTAGTAGATCAAATGATTACTAGCAGAGAATGTTCGACACATTCCTAGATAGCCAAGAATAATATCATCATTCATTCACCTGTGGAAATAGTGTTAGAGTTACGTGCTTGTGCGTGTAATTACTTAAAGAAATACAACATTCTACGTTCCTAATAGATTAATAACAAATATAACCAATCAATAAAAACTCATATGAAGGTCCAACAGTATGGTCAAAGCAGGTAATCAAATTTTCCAAGAATTTTCTGTGAATGAGGCTCTAAGAGAAGGGTGGTCATTGGCACCAACTTTATTTAAGTATACTCAGAAGGACTTTTGCGAAGTTGGAAGAGGAAATGTCGTCCAACTGGAATCCGACTAGGACAATAAATGATGTATACTCTTCGCCAATGACCTGGTCCTGATAGCGGAAGACAAAGAGGACTCCTGTAGCATATTAAGGAAACTGTACGAAGAATTCTCAAACTGGGGCCTTAAAATAAAGACAGAAGAGACGGAATACGTGGTAGTGAGCGTAGATGACCGAGAAGATTCGGATGCATGTTTCTGTAAAATTAAAAATGTCTGTACATATAAATACTTGGGCATAAGTTTTTACAAGAAATGGAAGCACACAAGACATCATAAATGAAATTAGGCAAGGAAAAAGATTGATTGTTCAAATAAACTCCTTGCTTTGAAGTGACAGAATTACAAAGGAAACGAACGTCTTATTGTACAGGCCAATCGCAGAGAGTATCGTCATATATGGCGCTGACATATGCGAGCAAACCGAAACGGAGAAAAATGATGTCCATTACTATGGATTTTTGGCGAAGAATCTGTCGCATCTCCAGACCGGAGGACATCAGAAGTGACAGAATACGGGAAATTATAAGAGAATATGTCATTACTGTCATTGCCTTAGATAGCAAAACATTAACTTGGTATGGCTCCCTCCAACGAATGGATAACCGATGGCCAAAACGAATCTATGGATACCAACAGAGCGAAGGAAACGTGGATTACCATATAGGAGATGGATGCAAGATGTTGAAGATGCGATCAATTCAATGGGCCTTCAGGAAGAATATTGGTCTGAATAGGAAGCGAAGGAAGTTGAGAAGCGAAAGACGACGACCGTCGTACAAAATGCCGCATATAAACGTACAAAGCTTTTTCTCGATTGCATTTTGAATGCTGACCTGTCTTTCATTCTATATTATCTACAAGTCAGCCACACGGCGAATGCTATTTAGCAAGGCTTGTATGCGAAAAATATGAGCTACGCGTTGCAGAATAAAAGGCACTTATAACGTTCAGTATCAGTCGACGAGACGTATTGATTAAGATGAAAAAGTATTACACTAATTGAATATAGTTGATAGCCCGAAAAGGTCCATTTCACAAATATAGACGTATAAAAAGTATTCATTCAAGTAATCGGACGTTAACTGTTCCAGAGAGACCAATTTACGGTACACGAAGGGGCTGATATGCGAAGCGGCTGGTATTTCCAGTCATCCAGAGACGCAAATCCCATGTATTTATCAGAGTCCCGTGCTAGTGGCGCCATCTGGTGCTTACTTATTCCTGGTACACTTCTGTAGAAGAGTGGTTCACTCGACTGCTACGAGAAACAAGGGAAATAGACTATTAATCATCTCCATAAAACGAACAGGACACAAAAGCATAAAACTACCTGTTACACGGTTTTTTTATTTTTTTTATGCAACGGACGCATAGGCTAAGTTCTATGAGGATATTTGTTGTCCATTTTTTACTTTGCTGTGCTTTTGGCAGCATAATATATGAATAATTACGGTAATACAAGGTGTGTGGTTTTATAATAGGTGTGTCAGCCCGAAACCAGTGACCATTACAGCTGAATTTCGTATCGATGCAAGTGAAACGGAGTAATAAAAAAATAAATTATCCCATTCATTACTGTCGAGACTTTCCGAATGTGATATCTGTTTTACATTTACATGCAGTGTATGGTGGAAGTTACTTCTGGTAGCACTACTCTCCTTTCCAGTTCCAGTCAACAATGCTCCGTGACAAGGAGCGCTGTCCGTAAGCATCAGTACAAGCTTTAATTTCCCTAGTTTTTCCGTCGCGGTCATTTTGCGAGACACGTGTGGGGGAAAGCAGTCTGCTTCCCGAATCTTCCTGAAACGTATGTGCTCGAAATGTTAACGGTAACCTCGTCGTTACGCCCAACGTCTGTCTTATACGGTTGCCACAGGAGTTCGTTGAGCATCCCGAAGATACTCCATCCCAGATACACCTCAGGCTCTGAATATTCCGTGGTGAATCCCGTTCAGGTGTTCTTACTTCTAAATCTACATATACTGGATCCGATCCCAACTTCTATTTCCCAGTTTTTTCATTTCTTCACATCTTTGATCGGGCTTAACTAGGAATTGTAGATTATATTTTTTATTGTCGTCCCTTCATAGAAAATAGCTTTGTTCACGTCTTTTCAATTTTAAACTATTAGAGACTCAAAACATTCCGTGCACCCGCTTAATAGCGGTTTGATTCACCTTCCTTTCATATCAAAAAGTGGCAAACCTGGGTGACATGGATTCAACTTGTCAATGGTAGGTTTCAGGAGGTATATGACATCAGGTCACGCAGTTTCCGTAAATTACGAGATGGGGGTTTGAGGGTGGAGACCTGGCGCTCGGTAGCGTCCCAGATGTGCTCCATCGGTTTCAGATCAGATGGATGTGATTGGTAAGACATCGACGTCAGTTCACTATGAAGCTCCTCAAATCACTGTAGCACGATTCTTGCATTTTGATTTAGACAGTTATCCTGTTGGAAATTGCCATCGCCATCGGGGGAAGATATCAAGCATGAAGGGATAAAAGTGGCCGTAATAATGTCCATGTAGTCCAGTGCTGTCAGGGTCTCTTCAATTACTACCACAAGTCCCATGTAAGTCGAGGTGCATGTCCCTAAAGCTGACTGTGTTCGGGACATGGATCATGTTTCAAATAGCCATTCCTCTGGATGACGGAGTATGCAGACACGACCATCGACCTGGTATAACAAGAAACGTGATTCATCTGACCAGGTGACACGTTTCCGTTGATCCACAGTCCTATCTCAATGACCCCGCTCCCAATGCATTCGCGATTGATGGTGTCGTTTGGTCAATATGGGAATACGTATGGGTCTTCTACTTCTTGTTCAACAGTGTGCACTGATCAGAGGGCTCCGCCAACATTTCTGCCTCCACCAGCTTTGTGCTTTGTCGTCAGGTTTGCCACAGATCGCTAATTATCCTGCCTTACACATCGGATAAGCGTCTGAGCTCCACTTCCCGTGATGAGGCGTGGCCCTCCAGCACCTTGTCAGCTACCCGTCGCTTCGCTGCCCTCCGCTATTTTGCATAGATCCTCACGCCACTAGCACAGGAAGGGCGGACCAGCTTCACCGTTTCCGACATGTTCGTTCCCAAGTGCCAAAAAATGGATCAAATGGCTCTGAGCACTATGGGACTTAACATCTGAGGTCATATACATCTACACCTACATCCATACTCCGCAAGCCACCTGACGGTGTTTGGCGGAGGGTACTTTGAGTACCTCTATCGGTTCTCCCTTCTATTCCAGTCTCGTTTTGTTCGTGGAAAGAAAGATTGTCGGTATGCCTCAGTGTGGGCTCTAATCTCTCTGATTTTATCCTCATGGTCTCTTCGCGAGATATACATAGGAGTGACCAATATACCGTTTGACTCCTCGGTGAAGGTATGTTTACGAAACTTAAACAAAAGCCCGTACCGAGCTACTGAGCGTCTCTCTTCTATCAACCCTATCTGGTACGGATCCCAAACTGGTGAGCAATATTCAAGCAGTGAGTGAACAAGTGTACTGTAACCTACTTCCTTTGTTTTCGGATTGCATTTCCTTAGGATTCTTCTAAGGAATCGTAAGTCTGGCATCTACTTTACCGACGATCAACTTTATATGATCATTCCAAAATGTTCAAATGTGTGTGAAATCTTATGGGACTTAACTGCTAAAGTCATCAGTCCCTAAGCTTACACACTACTTAACTTAAATTATCCTAAGGACAAACACACACACCCATGCCCGAGGGAGGACTCGAAACTCCGCCGGGACCAGCCGCACAGTCCATGACTGCAGCGGCTAAGACCGCTCGGCTAATCCCGTGCGGCATGATCATCCCATTTTAAATCACGCCTAATACCTACTCCCAGATAATTTATGGAATTAACTGCTTCCAGTTGCTGACCTGCTATATTGTAGCTAAACGATAAAGGATCTTTCTTTCTATGTATTTGCAGCACATTACACTTGTCTACATTGAGATTCCATTGCCATTCCCTGCACCATGCGTCAATTCGTTGAAGATCCTCCTGCATTTCAGTACAAATGGTTCAAATGGCTCTGAGCACTATGGGACTTAACATCTATGGTCATCAGTCCCCTAGAACTTAGAACTACTTAAACCTAACTAATCTAAGGACAGCACACAACACCCAGCCATCACAAGGCAGAGAAAATCTCTGACCCCGCCGGGAATCGAACCCGGGAACCCGGGCGTGGGAAGCGAGAACGCTACCGCACGACCACGAGATGCGGGCCCATTTCAGTACAATTTTCCATTGTTACAACCTCTCGATATACCACAGCATCATCCGCAAAAAGCCTCAGTGAACTTCCGATGTCATCCACAAGGTCATCTACGTATATTGTGAATAGCAACGGTCCTACGACCCTCCCATGCGGCACACCTGAAATCACTCTTACTTCGGAAAACTTCTCTCCATTGAGAATGACATGCTGCGTTCTATTATCTAGCAACTCTTCAATTCAATCACACAATTGGTCTGATAGTCCATATGCTCTTAGTTTGTTCATTAAACGACTGTGGGGAACTGTATCGACCGCCTTGCGGAAGTCAAGAAACACGGCATCTACCTGGGAACCCGTGTCTATGGCCCTCTGACTCCCGTGGACGAATAGTACTAGCTGGGTTTCACACGATCGTTTTTTTCCAAACCCATGCTGATTCCTACAGAGTAGATTTCTAGTCTCCAGAAAAGTCATTATACTCGAACACAATAGGTGTTCCAAAATTCTACAACAACAGTCCCTTAGAACTTTGAACTACTTAAACCTAACTAACCTAAGGACATCACACACATCCATGCCCGAGGCAGGTTTCGAACCTGCGACCGTAGCAGTCGCGCGGTTCCAGACTGAAGCGCCTAGAGCCGTTCGGCCACTACGGCCGGTTCTCAAGTGCCAGGCCATAGCAATCTGCTCTAGGACAAGGTCGGTGACGTCAGTGGATCTCGTCACTGTAGCCCGTATCATTGCTAGAATGATTCCCCCTCCGTATCTCGTCTGGCGATGGACTTTATTTACGGTGTCAGGTGCCCCAACACCCGCAGTTGGCATTCGACCTCGCGGTGGGCAGTGGTCATAATGTTCTGTGAAAGATATGAACAGCGTGTCGCTGGTAAGCAGAGGGAGAATCGATGGTAGGCCTTCCATTATTCTGTAGTGTCACTGCCACGCAGTGCCAGAACTCACGAAAGCTGCTGGTCAGAGAGCAGACGCTAGTGTTCAGAAGAACAAGATGCTAGAAAGGACACACAGTGAAGTGGCGCTTATAGCCGTCGCTGTGGTTCTGCAGCTGGCGTGCGGCGCAGCTGTCTCTGCCCTGCTCGTGTCGCGTCACTCACGCCTAATGGCGATAACTGCCAGTCCTGCCGCGTGACGCAAAAACTGGCGCCAGCGACGGGAAGTTGCAACAGCAGGACGGAGCCGTCAGCAGGCTGCGAAAAAATAGCGAGAGTCATTCCGCCCGGAAGCGACCACGGAGGAGCTAGACCGACGTCAACACTCCGTGAGAAGCAAAATGAAGTGACGCAGCGTGTGAGGCATTAGACTCACAATGGGGAGCAGCGGGGTTCAAAATACTGTTTGACCACCGAGCTTTACGTTTTCCGTGTTTTGCTTTCTATTTCGGCAGGCAATATAATTTACGTTTTCCAAGACCACTGTGCAGTCATGTTTCAAAACTGATAACAGTCGTATAGCGCACTCCAAATTACCCTGGTTAATGCGTATTGGAGACAGCACGGATAACAGAAAAACGAGGATAACCAAAAATACACATTGTTTAAGGAAATTTTCACCCTTTGACTGTTAACGGTTCATTTAC
The DNA here is from genome assembly GCF_023898315.1 of Schistocerca nitens. Lineage (NCBI taxonomy): Eukaryota > Metazoa > Arthropoda > Insecta > Orthoptera > Acrididae > Schistocerca > Schistocerca nitens. Next base: position 391,948,607 of record NC_064617.1, read on the forward strand.
CTTTAACATAGGTAAAATGGTAGGAAACCATGTATGCTGTTTATCCCTTTCACTATCATTTTTTTTAGAGTGAAGCAATTAATGTATGGTTATTTTCATCAACTTTGTAATCAGAAGCAGCAATATGAATTAAATATTTCGCGCCGTTTCGTCTTCCAACGTGGGGACGAATGGAACATAGACAGTTATTCATAAGTACCTCTGAGGTTTCAGAAGACGGCTGTGAAGAAGGAAAAAAAAAAAAAAAAGAGCTACAAGACATACAGTAAACACACATAAATCGATGAATACAGCATCTTTCGAATTCTGTAAATAATACTATAGCCCTCAATAGGGAGATCGTTTGTGACGCAGCAAACAGCAAACGTCAGTATGCGCGTACAGTTCATTGACACGTACTGCCCAGGTAGGCGCGACTCTAACAAGCTTTGCAAATCTGCTTATAGGATTGCCTATCTGCAAGCGCTAGCTAGCTCGATGCGACAGGACGGAACGGAGCAGAAGGTTAACAATATTAACCTTGAAGAGAGAACAACCTACAGGTCCAAGCTGTAATTATAAGAATTCTGCCAACCAAAAGCAGGTTCCGCTTTACCGGTGGGAAATTGGTACATACAGGATGTCCAGCAAAGGTGTCCCTGATTTCAAAATTAAATATCTCGAATACTAATAGCGACAGATGAGTACACCAATCGCTATGTCTGTCGTGAAAGCTGTAAGAATTTTATATAGAAATTCGAAAAGCAGCTAAAAGATGGCGCTGTAAACGCAATATGTAGTGCCTATATATAACGCGCTGGAGATCAGAGCGAAAACTCCCACAGTTGAAACGTGAAAGGAGATTATTGTATCGAACGAAGAGAGTGAAATCATGCGTTCCATTGAGCAAGATGCTTTTCAGGTATTGGAATACTACAGATTAAAACACAATCCTACGGCAACAAAGCGCAGTTTTCAGACACCGTTTAATGTTCCAGAGGGATCCGCTGTACACTACTGGCTATTAAAATTGCTACACCAAGAAGAAATGCAGATGATAAACGGGTATTCATTGGACAAAGATATTATACTAGAACTGCACGCAATTTGGGTGCATAGATCCTGAGAATTCAGTACCCAGAACAACCAACTCTGCCCGTAATTATGGCCTTGATACGCCTGGGCCTTGAGTCAAACAGAACTTGGATGGCGTATACAGGTACAGCTGCCCATGCAGCTTCAACGCGATACCACTGTTCATCAACAGTGGTGACTGGCGTATTGTAAAGACCCAGTTGCTCGGCCACCATTGACCACACGTTTTCAATTGGTGAGAGATCTGGAGAATGTGCTGCCCAGGGCAGCAGTCGAACATTTTCTGTATCCAGAAAGGCCCGTGCAGGACCTGCAACATGCGGTCGTGCATTATCCTGCTGAAATGTAGGGTTTCGCAGTGATAGAATGAAGGGTAGAGCCACGGGTCGTAACACATCTGAAACGTAACTTCCACTGTTCAATGTGCCGTCAATGCGACCAAGAGATGACCCAGACGTGTAACCAATGGCACCCCATACCATCACGCCGGGTGATACGCCAGTATGGCGATGACGAATACATGCTTCCAATGTACGTTCACCGTGATTTAGCCAAACAAGGATGATACCATCATGATACTGTAAACAGAACCGGGATTCATCCGAAAAAATGACGTTTTACCATTCGTGCACCCAGGTTCGCGGTTGAGCACACCATCGCAGGCGTTGCGTATTATCCTCCTGAACTCACCGATTCCATATTCTGGTAACAGTCATTGGACCTCGACCAACGAGAGCAGCAATGTCGCGATACGATAAACCGCAATCGCGATAGGCTACAATCCGACCGTTATCAAAGTCGGAAACGTGATGGTACGCATTTCGCCTCCTTACACGAGGCATCACAACAACGTTTCACCAGGCAACGCCGTTCAACTGCTGTTTGTGTATGAGAAATCGGTTGGAAACTTTCCTCATGTCAGCACGTTGTAGGTGTCACCATCGACGCTAACCTTGTGTAAATGCTCTGAAAAGCTAATCATTTGCATATCACAGCATCTTCTTTCTGTCGGTTAAATTTCGCGTCTGCAGCACGTCATCTTCGTGGTGTAGCAATTTTAATGGCCAGTAGTGTATAAACCATTCAAAAGGTCTTCCTCAAATTCCAAAGGACAGACATCGTGACAGATGTGGGATTGTAGGCGCCAGGTAACTTCTACATCTACGTCTCCATAGATACTCCACATGCCACCGTAAGGCACGTGGCGCAGGGTACCCTGTACTAATACTTGTCATTTACCTGTTACACTCGCAAATAGAGCGAGAGAGTAACGATGGTCTGTACGCCTCCGTATGAGCCCTAATTTCTCGTATCTTCGTGGTCCTTACGCGAGATGTATGTTGGCGGCAGCAGAATCGTTCGGCAGTCAGCTTCAAATGCGGTTCTCTAAATTTTCTTTATAGTGTTTCCCAAAAAGAAGGCTGACTTCCCATTTGAGTTCCCGAAGCATCTCCGTAACACGTTTTTTTCGAACCCACCAGTAACAAATCTAGCAGTCCGCCTCTGAATTGCTTCGATGTCTTCCTTCAATCCGACCTGGTAAAGATCCCAAACACTCGAGCAGTACTCAAGAATAGGTCGCACCGGCGTCCTATACGAGGTCTCCTTTAGAGGTGAACCACTCTTTCCTAAAATTCTCCCAATGACGAGTCGACCATTTGCCTTCCCTACCATAGTTTTCACATGTTCATTTCACCTCATATCGCTTTGCAACGTTACGCCCAGATATTTAAAAGACTTGACCGTGTCACGCTGGACACTAGTAATACTGTATCCGAACATTACAGGTTTGTTCTTCCTACTCATCAGCATTAATTTACAATTTTCTACATCTAGGGCTAGCTGCCATTCATCACACCGACTGGAAATTTTGTCTAAGACTTCTTGTAACTTCCTACAGTCACTCGACTTCGACAGCTTTCTGTACACCACGGCATCGTCAGTAAACAACTGTAAACTGCTGACCACCCTGCCTGCGAAATCATTTATGTATATAGAGTACATCAGCGGTCTTATCACACTGTCCTGGGGTACTCCTGAAAATGTCGCTACCGTTTCTGGAAGTATTCGGCAAAAGCCAAGGAATTGCAGCAGAAACTGGTTTGAAGCGTTCCAGTTCGCAGAAAATACTAAGGCAGACCCTACACATGTTTCCATTCAAATTCCAAAGGCACAAGGCCATACCTGTACGAGCTTTGTGAAAGAGAGCTTACTTTTCAAACCAGATTCTCACTATGATTAATACTGAAGGATTTGATGCTGGCTGCATCTGGTCACAGATGAAACACACACCAATCAATCTGGAGTCGTGAGTCTGGTGGCACTCTGATATTCCCCACGTGTGTTAAGCGAAATCACTGTATTCTCCCAAAGTTACCGTTTGCACTGCGGTATACAGCAGAGGCATTATTGGCTCTTCTTCCATGCGAGAAACGATCTCAAGTGAATGTCACATTTCAATTTTGGAATAACTAGTAGTCACATAGTTTTGGAGGCTCGACGAGGCACCGAGTGGTTGATGCAAGAGGGGGCCAGACCACATAGCACCGAGCAGGTGTTCCGCGTATTTTATGTTTCTTCGGAAATAGAACTATTGCACTTGCTTGCTGCAAATTTATTGGTGCAAGGATGGATTGGCCTCCATACTCGCCAGATATAGCTCCATGTGACTACCTTTTGTCGGTCTCGGGAACTGACATACGGCCGGGAGAGCGTTGTGCTGACCTCAAATGGCTCTGAGCACTATGGGTCTTAACAGCTGAGGTCATCAGTCCCCTAGAACTTAGAACTACTTAAACCTAACTAACCTAAGGACATCCCACATATCCATGCCCGAGGCAGGATTCGAACCTGCGACCGTAGCGGTCGCGCGGTTCCAGACTGTAGCACCTAGAACCCCTCGGCCACTCCGGCCGGCTGTGCTGACCACATACCCCTCCATATCCTAGTCCAGTGACACCTATGGCCTGAGGATGACACGGCGGCCGGTCGTTACCGTTGGGCCTTGATGGCCTGTTCGGGAGGAGTTAGTTTTTTATTACCTTTTGTGGGGCACACTGAAATACACTGTGTACTGGAACCATCCCAGCATACCGGACGAGCATCCAAATCCTTTTCTGTTGAGACATTACATGGTGTGATCGTCATTGTTCGTTTGCTCCAACTCCGTGTTGCGAGTAGTGGACTTTTCGAAACGATTGTGATGTGTGTATGGGAATTCTGACATTGGCCTCTCAATATACATATTCTTTATTGTCGTTTTTTGTTAGCAGTATCTGCTTATTTCCAAGAACTATCACCATTCACTCATTTAACACTAGGCAGAAATCCAATCTGCATTTGGATCGCACTTCCTTGACTCGTGTGCAGAAAGGTCTGCAGCATACTGCTGTATCCATTTTCAATAAGAATTCAAAGATCTTATGACTAATCCACGCACATTCAAATCAGAACTGAAAAGTTTCCTCAAAGGCCACTCCTTCTATTCTGTTGGGGAGTTGTTTGAAAAATTAAGCTGATTCCTGAGTTATATTGCTGACGGCGTTTAAATAAATTTACGGCTTGTCTTTTTTTGGGGTTCATAAACATTTTATTTTTTATTACTTTTGTTTTGTAATATCATGTACTGACACGTTCCATGGCTTTGGAGATTTGCTCTTCAGTTTGGTCCTACGGAACTAGACGTGTAAAATAAAATGAAGTAAAGTAACTGAGAGGACTGCTTACGGATGACGAGCTTAACTATGCACGCCGTATACTGTACGAGCTGCGAGCTGAACAGAGCAGAGCAACAGCTGTTAGCAGCTTTTCGAACTATTTAGAAATTTCTGTATAAAATTCGAACAGCTTTCACAATAAACACATCTTTTGTTGCACTCGTCTATCGATCTTAGTTTTCGAGATATTTAGTTCTCAAGTCAGATACTCCTTCTCTGGCACATGTAAAACACTACTGGCCATTAAAATTGCTACACCAAGAAGAAATGCAGATGATAAACAGGTATTCATTGGACAAATATATTATACTTGAACTGACATGTGCTTACATTTTCACGCAATTTGGGTGCATAGATCCTGAGAAATCGGTACCCAGAACAAACACCTCTCGCCGTAATAACGGCCTTGATACGCCTGGGCACTGAGTCAAACAGAGCTTGGATGGCGGGTACAGGTACAGCTGCCCATGCAGCTTCAACACGATACCACAGTTCACCAAGAGTAGTAACTGGCGTATTGTGAAGAGCCACTTGCTCGACCACCATTGACCACACGTTTTCAATTGGTGAGACATCTGGAGAATGTGCTGGCCAGGGCAGCAGTCGAACATTTTCTGTGTCCAGAAACGCACGTACAGGATCTGCAACATGCGATCGTGCATTATACTGCTGAAATGTAGGGTTTCGCAGGGATCGAATGAAGGGTAGAGCCCCGAGCCATAACACATCTGAAATGTAACGTCCACTGTTCAAAGTGCCGTTAATGCGAACAAGAGGTGACCGAGACGTGTAACCAATGGCACCCCATACTATCACGCCGGGTGATACGGCAGTATGGCGATGACGAATACACGCTTCCAAAGTGCGTTCACCGCGATGTCGCCAAACACGGATGCGACCATCACGATGCTGTAAACAGAACCGGGATTCAGCCGAAAAAATGACTTTTTGCCATTGGTGCGCCGAGGTTCGTCGTTGAGTACACCATCGCAGGCGCTCCTGTCTGTGATGCAGCATCAAGGGAAACCGCAGCCATGGTCTCTGTGCTAATAGTCCATGCTGCTGAAAACGTCGTCGAACTGTTCGTGCAGGTGGTTATTGTCTTGAAAACGTCCCCATCTGTTGACTCAGTGATCGAGACATGGCTGCACGATCCGTTACAGCCATGCGGATAAGATGCCTGTCATCTCGACTGCTAGTGATACGAGGCCGTTGGGTTGCAGCACGGCGTTCCGTATTATCCTCCTGAACCCACCGATTCCATATTCTGCTAACAGTCATTGGGTCTCGACCAACGCGAGCAGCAATGTCGCGATACGATAAGCCGCAATAGGTTACAATTCGACCTTTATTAAAGTCGGAAACGTGATGGGACGCATTTCTCCTTCTTGCACGAGACATCACAACAACGTTTCACCAGGCAACGCAGGTCGACTGCTGTTTTTGTATGAGAAATCGGTTGGAAACTTTCGTCATTTCAGCACGTTGCAGGTGTTGTCATCGGCGCCAACCTTTTGTGAATGCTCTGAAAAGCTTATCATTTACATATCACAACATCTTCTTCCTGTCGGTTAAATTTTGCGTCTGTAGCATGTCATCTTCGTGGTGTAACAATTTTAATGGCCAGTAGTATAATAACATGCAGTAAATTCACAGCTGGTGTCTCATATCCTATCGTGTCACATACGTCCGAATCGTAGTGGATGAATTAATGAACAAGATCAGCAAGCTATGGATCTAACTTAAAGGTTCGACATAAATTCGGCACAGATCATTCTACGATCCCTTCTTTTTGTGGTGTTGACCTCAGGATCCTGGTCACGTGAAAGTACACCGTTAACAGAACGCCATCCTAGGCTGCGGACGTCGCGTCATACAAGTGTCCGCTTTCCGCCTAGCGTTTCCCGACCGAGAGAACCTCTCCGACAAATATTTGGTGAGTCGAAGGCGCGAAGAACAGCCGTAATGGAATTTGCTCTGCACCGTGATTACACGGCGCGACCGCAGCCTCCAAATGGAAGACAAACAGAGGTGACGGCTCGCTAATTGGTGGAGTGGGCGCTGCGAGGGGACACCGCGGCGTTTACACTGCCGTGCCGCGGGCCGCCGCTCCTTCGCGAGTCGCTGCCAATGGACGCGGCCGGCGGCGCTCGGCCCGGGGTCCGCGTGGAGCTGTGGTCCTTGACCGCTGCCTTCTCTCTCCCAATTCATCGCAGTAGGCGTGTTATTTTAGGGTATATCAATTTCCAAGTATCATAGCTAACTTTCGGCGATAAAGTACAGGGTGACAATTATTGAACTACATGAAAAGAAAAATTAGTTACTAACTAAGGCGTGCACTCACTTTATTCGCGATGCAAACGTGACTACACACATTCGGATTTAGGTTATGACATGTTCGATATGCTTGCCATAATTGGCGATGATGTGGCGCAGATGAGTAGCGAAATTCTGCATAACCCGTTGTAGTGTGTCTTTAATACAGCCCCACAAAAAGGAATCGCATGTGTTCGGATCAGGAGAATACGGCGTCCAATCGAGGTCCATCCCGCTGTCTCTGGATAGCCCAGAGTCAGAAAGCGGTCCCCAAAGTGCTGCTCCAGGACATCAAACACTCTGCTGCTTCGATGGGGTCGAGCTCCGTCTTGCACGAACCACATCTTGTAGAAATCAGGGTCACTTTGCATTATGGGGATGAAATCATCTCCCGAAACCTTCACGAACCGTTCGGTAGACACCGTGCCGTCAAGGAATATCGCACTCATTATTCCGTGACTGGACGTTGCACATCACACAGTCACCCGTTGAGGGTGAAGAAACTTCTCGATGACGAAATGCGTATTCTCAGTCCCCCAAATCCGCCAGCTTTGCTTATTGAGGCGCCAATTTTGCTTATTGACGAACCCATCCCAATGAAAGTAGGCTTCGTCACTAAACCAAACCGTGCATGCGCATACTAATTCTCATCATGTCACATCATGCCCCGGGCCAACCGTGCAGTTTGAACGTCTTAACGTAAACCGTCCAGAAATTATGACTACTTTATTTCATATAGTTGAAAAACTGGCACGCTGTAGCATGAAAACTAAGATTTTCGAAAATAGCGAGATATTCTGACATTACAAGCTAAATCTAAAACAGGTTATTTTACAGTTGTTTGTGACATAGCCTGTCCGTGGGGATGAACGTACGACCTGACCAGTATCACTGTACTCTGGTAAAGGCGCACATTCACATTGCTGATAATACCTATAATCATCAACAAACTCGACACGGTTTGTAACTCAGTCAGGTACAACCTACAAACCATAGAACGTTGAATAAAACAAGAAACAAACGGAAAGCCCCTACACTAAGGAAAAAAGTAACAGAAAGAATGGGTGCCCCGACGTACTGTACGTCCAAAAAACTGAAACACGTAACATTCCCCTCATTTGCAGTGTCACGAGGCCACATTCTGCAAACCTATGATCACAGATGGTTCAAATGCTTCAAGAAGACTTAGAACTACTTAAACCTAACTAACCTAACGACATCACACACATCCATGCCCGAGGCAGGATTCGAACCTGCGACCGTAGCAGCAGCGCGGTTCCAGACGGAAGCGCCTAGAACCGCTCGGCCACATCGGGCGGCCTAAGCAACAGGAAGACGTTTTTGACAGCCTTTGACACTGCTGATACACTTGGGTATTTTAGCCCTTCTCTAAGGACATTTTGGGCTCCATCTCCACTGAATGTGATGGCAGCCGTTTGGACGGCAACGTGACCGAAACCGTGGCTCTACTGGAAGGCTGGAACAACGAGGGATCGTTCAAAACCATTCGACGAATTTTGATCCGAAGCAGCAAAGGCTCTTTATGCTCTTTCGGCTCTACTATTTTGTGTCCGACTGTGGTGTGATCACTGATCACGGGTGGCGGCGGGGGGGGGGGGGGGGGGGTGAGCGATGTGGGAGGGACAAAATTGACAAGTGCGTGAGTAAAACGCCAGAGGGTTCCTCGAAGACTACCTCATTTCGGTAAAACTCTTGGTGGCAACCGTCCACTTTTACTGAGAGTTTTAAAAATGAACGTGCACAAAAATAGCCTGTAAAATATTCCGAGGCGCTTGCAGAGAGGAACTCGGACCGAAGGGGTGTCACAGGGCAGTCTACCTGCAGGTGCCTCCTAATGGTGTGTGGCGGAGGGTACATTCAGTACCACTATCTGATGCCTCCATCCCTGTTCCCCACGCGAATACTACGTGGGAAGAATGACTGCCGGTAAGCCTGTATATTGGCTCTAATTCTCGAATTTTCTCCTCTTGGTCTATATCCAAGATGTATGTGGGTGGGAAGTAATATGTGGTCCGACTCCTGAAAAGTGCTGTCCCGAAATTTCAATAGTAACTCTCTCCGTGATGCACAACGCTTTTCTTGTAACGTCTGCCAATGGAGTTTGTTTAGTATCTCCGTAGTGCTCTCTCGCCAGCTAAGCGATCCCGTGACGAAACGCGCCGCTCTTCGTTGGATCTTCTCTATCTCCTGTATCAGTCCTACCTGACAGGGATCCCAGATAGATGAACAGTACTCAAGAATCGGGCGAACAAGCGTCTTTACCGGTTACATGAAATGTATTCGCAGTTGCGAATATGAACTACCGTCACCAGTATAAAGTAATGACGACAACGAAAATTTGTGTCGGACAGGGTCTCCAACCTGGATTTCATGCTCATCGCGACTGTTCGCCTTACCATTAGGCTATCTGAGCACGTTTTACAGCCAGACCCAAGCTTTCACACGTCGTCAATCATGTATCTGCACTCGTACATCCATCAGTTCATTACCGTACAGGGGAGACATTTTACTTGAAAGTCGCTTGCCTTGTGTCGGCGAACAAATACGATAGTGCAGTGGCTGTGGTGTTCAGAAGTACGATGCAGTCCGAAGGATCATTGCTTTTACTTCTGAGCAACACAGGCATTGAAATATCGTACTTTACCGATCGTTTTCGTGGACACTCATTTTTAAAATTCCCAATCAAGGTGGGCAGATGCCACCGAGGGTTTTGACGAACTGGGCTGTCTAAGAGGAACCCTTTCACGCTTTATTCACGCATGTGCCAATGACGCACCGCTATCCCACCCCCCACCCTGCGCCCTCTGTGGCTATGGTACAATCTTACGAAATAGTGATAACAGTAAAGATCTTTTAAAAATAATTTACTTTCCTTACACAAACATAATCAAACCCTTTTGTTTTGTATCTTCAGAAAATCTCATTTTACCCTTATAGGTAATCAACAGCAAGTTGGAGACCGCTGTCGTATAGGAAGCGTGGTGCAATACATCCAAGAGGAATCCACATGTTAACAAATCTGCACTGAGTACCCTGCCCGTCTTACCTCAAACGCCCCTTTTGCATTTTCAGGATCGGGATATTTTCAGGAAACTGCAAAGAGACGGTTCGCCATACGTGCTGCCACAACGTTTTCAGAAATTTGGCTCTGATAATGGCCGATTGCTCAACGCGACCTTCATTACGGACATTTAACAACCTTCTCTGAAGCGATGGAAGGTACCATTCGTTGCATGCGCCAGCCATATCCTATTTTTATAAAATTTACGTACCGGTTACAGATTCCACAACATGCACGACTCACAAAGTATTTCCACTTGATTCACTGAATGGGGGTAAACACTAATTGCGGATAAACTCGAAATAATATTCGAAAACAGGAGAAGCAAACTGATTGTATCCAATTACATTAAGAGTGATCGTTTGGAGTTAGTCACAGCCAGGTGCAACACTGCGGGCTCCACGCGGAAACCAGTACTCCCAAAGGCGCTAGGCTGTGGTCACCGCATGACGCTGCGGCCTGTTGCTCAGTCACTGTGACAGATAGTTTTAGCGGAGAATAAACTAGACGAGTTACGAGCGGCCTGGGATAGAAGTCCGCAAAATTCGTTACACCATTTAGTGTTTCAGTGTCAATCTCATCCGCTCAGAGAAAGTAACGGCATTGCAAAGATCAGTGGTCATCCCATGCGGCCCGAATCAAGTACTCGTGCGGATCGCGTTTCGCAACCGTATTTTACAACAGTATCCATCTAGTAGGCCTATCTAACAGTCGAATACAAAAACAGTTAACGTTAACAACTTCCTAAGAGTGTCTTTTTCAGCTCTGTAACAAACAAAAATACTTGCAGAAACAGGAAATTACGTTGACCGCTTATCCCAGCGGCAAAGCCATGAGTAGGGCAGCCACTGGCGGGTTGGAGGGTGTGAGGGGTGGGAAAGTTTTACTGTTTGCATCCCGGCGATGACAACTCATGGGTGTGTGTGTCTTGCACTGATCAGTTACTACGGTACAAATCTCAAACGGAAGTTATACGGATTCGTGAATGCGCATTACTGAGACCGCCATCTTCAAATGCGTTGCGATTCGTAAAAAGGAATATGAAATTAAATGTAAGGCTATTGTTAAGCAATGCTATCAACTGAAGAAAAATCGGCGTTCAAACATTTAGGAAACATTCCTGATTGTGTCTCATTTCTTAATGTATAGACACTGACGGAAGAAAAAACTCGCAACACCAAGAAGGAGCTACACGACGTACTGGTTGCGCCACTGTTACGCAACCGGTACGTCGTGAGCAAGTGAGGTTTGGTTTAAATACACGCTGTAACGTTCGAGAGCATTTGTTGCCTTTGAGATTGGACGTGGTGCGTTGCTGATAGCCAAGAATGTCCATAAGCCGACAAAGACGCCACTATCAACACCTCACTGAGTTTGAACGAGGTCGAGTAATAGGACGAAGAGAAAGTGGATGTTCCTTCTGCGATTTGTAGAAAGACTTGGCAGGAATGTAACCACTGTCACTGATTGCTGGCAGCGGTGGTCATCAGAGTGTACGGTCGCGAGAAGACCGGCATCCAGACGGCGACGTGGCACTACCGATGGACGACCAGCGTGTTTCAGGTGGTGCTCTGGCGCATCGTACTGAATCTGTAGCAACAATTTGACCAGCAGTTGGCACCACAGCGACACAACGAACTGTTACAAATCGGTTACTTCACTGACAACGCTGAGCCAGACACGCTGTAGCGTGTATTCCTCTGACCCCGAACCACCGCCATTTGCGAGTTCAGTGGTGTCAAGGGAGAACTCATTGGAGGGCACGGTGGAGGACTGTTGTGTTTTCCGATGAAAACTGGTTCTGCCTCTGTGCCAGTGATGGTCGTGTGCTGGTCAGAAGGAGGCTAGTTGAGGGCCTGCAATCAGTCTGTCTGCGTGCTGGACTCACTGGTCCTACATGTGGAGTTACGGCCCGGCACGGGATTTCGTACGACAGCAGGAGTACTCTCGTGGCTATCCCAGGCACTCAGACTGGAAATTTGTACGTCAGTCTGGTGATCCGATCTGTTACGCTGCCACTCATGAACAGCATTCCAAGGGGTGTTTTCCAACAAGATAAGCTCGTCGACGTACCGCTGCTGTAACCCAACATGCTCTACAGAGTGTCGACATGTTGCCTTGACCTGTTGGATCACCAAGTCTATCTCCAGTCGAGCACATACGGGACATCGTCGGAAGATAACTCCAGCGTCATCCACACCCAGCAGTAACCGTCCCTGTGTCGACCGACCAAGTGTAACAGACACGGAGCTCCATTCCGCAAACTGACACCCGGCACCTGTACAACACATGGCATGTACGTCTGCATGTTTGCATTCAACGTTCTGGCAATTGCAAGGATTATTAAGGTTATTAACGTACCGGAATTTCAGATTTACAGTGGGCTATTTCGGAGTTACATTAACATGTAATCTTGCAATGTTAATCACTTAAATATGTTCCGTAGACCAATGCATCCCAGATATTTCATTACTCTACGTTAATTATGTTTTGGTGTGGTGATTTTTTTTTCGCCAGTGTATATATAAGTACAATTACTGTTGTTAATCTTCAACTCACACATACAACGCAACAGCCCTTCGTCAAATAATTACAGACACACCTTTGGAGTCGCTGATGGTGGCAGAGATCTGAAACAGAACAGTTGACACGAAGTGTTCCGAATGATACGAACTTTTAACGAGCAGTACTTGGGGGCCAGCGGCCAACTTATCCGACTCTTAGTATAAGTAGGCTTTTGGCAGCTCATAATAGTAATTTATTAAGGTTAGCAATTACTAAGAAGCTCTGTACATACGCGACTCGAGGTGCCGCCCAACAACATCAGTATTGGCTCATGGAAAACGGTTCGACGACCATTGGGTAGGCTGACCAATTAAGATACTGTTGCCCGACGTCAGTATTGCAACTGGCTGCTGAAATCTGTGCATGGAGAGAGATTCATATGAAACGCTCTTTTTCCTAATGACACATCGCTAAATTTACCAGGGTATATGATGTAGAGGCCCAGGATGGGTTGCCTCTACAGTAGCACGGTTGCGATGCGGTGGGTTGATGTCAAGTGGTGGCTCAGGAAAACGATATTAATAGCCACACGTTTTACTAGGAAGCAAGCTACAGCATCGCAGTGTCGTTTCGTAGCAGCAAGCCCCACTCAGCGCGTGTTAACAGTGTTAGACGGGCGGTGAAGAAGCAACAGGCGGTCAGCAGCCAGCTTACGGCGGGCAGGAATGCTGACACGGGACGCCCCTGCAGCACAAGTACCATCCGGTCACGACTGTGCAGCTGAGTGCAGGGCGCGCCTGCAGAAACGGAAATTCGCCTAGGTTCTAGTAGAGGAATACAATCCCCAATGGTGGCATCCAGCCTCGCGAGCGGAAACGTTAAGTGACAGTTTGCCTGCATAAGGCCGATGAGCATCTGCAGGGCCCCCATCACGAACGACAGTCCGCCTAAGCAGAAGTCCAGCTGCAGCTGAAGTGAGCCCGAATGAGCCCCCCAGCTGGAAGACGCCAAGTCTACAGGAATGCACCTACAACCAAAAGTCGGTTCGTCGGTTATGGAGCTCAAGTCTCGTGGTGGCAGCCTGTAAAACCACATCGTCTCGTCGCCCGGCATGGACCTCCCCTTGTGGTTGGTGCTACCACACATCGATGCCTTTGGCTAAAAAGTGATTTATAAACGTCCGGGGCCCAGTACACCAAAACTAGGCGATGGCCAGGAGATGTGGCAACTGGCCTGTAATTTCTCTGCTACATCGCCCCTGGTCAGCAATGTGGAAACCAGCTAGTGGTGTTGCTGCAACTAGTGCAACGATGTTGCAGTCCGCTCTGTGTCTACTGGCGTTCTCCGTCCGTTTGCAACAGATGTGGCAGTGTTGCTATTTCACTCCGTTTCACAGAAAAATCGTGGCGGCACTACAGTGAATTTGCTGAACAATCGAGGTTGAAATTCTGAAAATACTCATCAGTTACCTCGAGAGCCTCTGCGTGACGCAGGAACAGGGGTAATCAGTGCAACACAGTTTACTGAACCGACCTCTCTCGAACAAACTATTTCTTCTGATAAGTGTGATAACAATACATTACAACCTTGTCTAACGTTAAGTCCCACAGTTATTCCCTGCAAAACAGAATGACAGAATGACCTCCTGTAGGCGGGCTCCAACCGTCACATGACGCTCCGGCCTATGGTCTGGGCAGTATGACAGGGAGAGCTGAACAAAGAGCATACTGTAATCACGAGGCAGAATATTTGGTCCGGCAATGCGTCTATGACGGTATTACGGGCTGTTTTCGATGACAAAAAAATGGCTCTGAGCACTATGGGACTCAACATCTGAGGTCATCAGTCCCATAGACTTAGAACTACTTAAACCTAAGGACATCACCCATATCCATGCCCGAGGCAGGATTCGAACCTGGGACCGTAGCAGCAGCGCGGTTCCGGACTGGAGCGCCTAGAAGCGCTTAGCAACCGCGGCCGGCTTTCGATGACAGAAACTATCCTCTATGTAGCGCTACTAACCGTAACGAATTCGTCGATCTTCTTTCAAAGTCCGCTCCTAACACGTCTAGTTAATTCTCCGCGAAAACAACACTGTTCGAGCAAGGGGCCGGAGCGTCATGCTGCACAGCTGCAGGGGTACGGTTCCCGACACAACGCCGGAGACAAACCTTGCGTAGTGCGGGAAATAACCTGCCTGCATTAGAAATCGATATCAAGTGGACGAAACAACTGAAATTTGAGCCGTGCATGTGCTCGTATTGATTCCTGCCGCTCGCTGAACTACTTTGGACTTCCGTTTCCTATCAACTAGCTCCCTGGTGTCTCGCAAGGGAGCAGCCGTGAGGCTCTTTGAAAGGATTTAATCGCACGAGAGGTGTTGTACTGCTAGCTGTTCTGGACGGTAAGTCGCTCACCGAGGTCGGACGCCTGGTCGCTGTGTTGTGACCGACGGTCATTTACCGTCAAGAGCTTTCCTACGGCACTGAAGAATCACAGCTTCCCTCTGCCTTTGTGGCTGCGGGCTGCGTCTTCGGAGTCAGTACAGTTTCCTTTTCTGCTGCCTTGATTGGTGAATGTCCTCCTGCCCGCGCTCCTTATTTCACCAAAGTCCGACGCAGAATCAAATGGTACGCACTGCATCTTGTGTGTGATTAGGCGTTAGATGCGATTCGCGATCGCCCTTGTTCTTTTATTGACCACGCGTCACCAAAATTTGTTTTTGGTTTCTCGTCTCGTCTGTCTATCTTCCGCTATTCCTGTTGATCCAAACAGCCTGAGTTTTTCCGGAGACTGTTGTAAAACGGTGTATATTTACCCGGCTGTATTTAATAATACTGATTCTGTAAAACTGTTTGTGTGTTTTATTCTGAACGCTCAGGCGTTAAAACTGTTATAAAACTGTCAGCTGTCTGTTAACTTTAAAGCACTGATGTGTTTCATGGGCAAAGTTTCTGTTGTTTTAAGTTTATAATGCCAAGGTCAAAGAAGCGTGCGAAATGTTCAATTTATTCCTCTAGTATGATTTTAATTTGTATCCTGCCTGTGTTTCAAAGGTAGAGCTGAACAAAACTACTGTGTGATGTGTGGGCTGAGCTCAAGTCAGTCATTTCATCTTGGCTAATGCATTCATTGTCAGCTGCCTTTTAATCACGCTTTAAATTTGTTAATAATCTGTATGGCATTACTTAATGCCACTGAGGCAAAATAAATGAGTAAAAACTTCGTTCTTGGTATGCTCAACACCTTACCAGTCCCATATCCTTGCTCCCCGCCATTACAATATTGGTAGCGGGCAAAGGAAGGAGCAGCTATAAATTTTGTTATACGAGGTCTGTTCAAAAAATTTCCAAACATTCGTAACTTCGCACCAGCCTTACATTGGAACGAAACGTTATTGGCATCCCTGCACACGCTTGTGTTTAATGTGTAAATGCTGGAAGTTTCACTTTTCTATATCGATTAGCTATTGTTCAGTGCTGTATTGAGTAGAACGTTGTGTCGCTCAGTTTGCGAATTTCGAGATGGGAGAGTCAGAGGAGCAACGTGTCTGCATTAAATTTTGCGTGAAACTCAAGAAAACCTTTACAAAGTTACACCAAATGATGCAGGAAGCCTACTGTGGTGAATGCTTAAGCCGTACTCGGTGTTATGAATGGTTCACACAATTTAAAAATCGCTGGACGGAAGTTAAAGGCGACCCTCGTTCAGGACGCCCATCGAAGTCTACCGAAGACCTCATGTCAAGAACGTCAACGAAATTGCGGGTACCAATCGAAGACTGGCTATCTGCGAGATTTCAGAACAATGTAACATTTCAGTTGGAAAATGTCGTTAGATCCTGACAAAGCGTCTTGGATTGCATCGTGTTGCCGCTAAGGTTGTCCCACGCTCATGAGTCAAGACCAGACAACCTTCGCCTCGCAGTCTGTGAAGAGCTTTTGGATCGCTCAAATGAGAGCGAAATGCTCCTTAAGAGAACCATAATTGGTGATAAGAGGTGGGTCTACGATTATAGTGTTGAGACCAAGGTCGAATCTTCGCAATGGGTCGGGAAAGTTTCTCCAAGACCGAAAAAAGCTCGTCAGGTCAGGTCAAACGTCAAAGCCAGTCGATGGTACTATAATGACGTGTCGCGACGCCTGCGAGAAAATGTGAGAAGGAAACGGCCTTATATGCGGCGAGACAATTCATTGCTCTTGCATGATGATAACGCACCCGCAGGTTCATCCCTGTTGGAGCGTGACTATTGCACAAAAAACGAAATCACTGTGCTGCCTCATCCTTCGTACTCTCCAGACCTGGCACCTGAGGACTCATTTTTTATTTCCAAAGCTGAAAATCCCGTTGAAAGGACGAAGACCTGCAACGATAGACGAGATAAAAAAAAATTCTCAGTCGGCGCTTGGCGAGATCCAGCACGAGGCGTTCCAAGACAGCTTCCGGAAGTAGCCACGGCGTTGGGAGCGGTGTACCAACTGTGCAGGAGAGTATTTCGAAGGATACCACGCACAAGTAAACGGTAAGTGCAGAAAAAAATTGTGCACTAAGTTCCGGAATTTTTTGAACAAACCTCGTACGTTAGCAGCGTTCGACACATTTGACAGCACCGTTCACAAAATACAGCAAAGAGTTCCTAGACTCAAGGATGTTAAATTCAAATGGCTCTGAGCACTATGGGACTTAACATCTATGGTCATCAGTCCCCTAGAACTTAGAACTACTTAAACCTAACGACATCACACAACCCCCAGTCATCACGAGGCAGAGAAAATCTTTGACGCCGCCGGGAATCGAACCCGGGGACCCTGGCGCGGGAAGCGGGAACGCTACCGCACGACCACGAGCTGCGGACCAAGGATGTTATGTTTAATTAACAGTGTGTAGGAGAACTTGCATATACTGGAAACTGAAACAAAGGGACAGATGCTATAACTACTAGAGTAGCTCGAAATACCTATTCACGATAGTAATTGCGAAAATATTACAAACATGCAAATGGGGATAGCAGAACTGAACTTTTATCGGTTTTGTAAATGTTTTTTAATGTGGATCTAAAAGAATTGCTCTCCTCTCCTTTAGTGATAGCAAACGCAACAGGAATAATCATAAAATCTTCAAGCTCTCTAGTGGTTCACTTGGACCAGAGCAAAGAGCAAATAACCGCTTAACAGCGTGTCTGACACGTCAAGTGCGCCGCACAGACATTGTTTCTGCAACAAAACAGTCTACAGCTACTGCTAAGGGGCGGAGTCGCGCTCGGGGCCAACAGTTGACAAAAGAGGTCGTAGACTGGTGTGAAAGTACGAGTTGTGACGAGACTGCGAAAGGGGACACAAGTGAACGATGAGAAATGAGATAAAGATGTATTGCCAACATAGCTTATATTACGACAGATGTGTGTGTGTGCGTGTGTGTTTTCGTGAGATGATTCGGGCAATGAAAGCCCGGTGATGACAGCCTTGAATCTCAAAACGCGTGACGTGAATATTGCTGTAAATTGTGCTCGATGTTTCTAAGCTCTAACGATTGAATACTCCACCCGTAGCCTCACATATTTAAAAATGGCTAATAATGTCAGACGTAGATTAGTTAGGAGGATTCAGGTGACGTACAGCGTGTCTGTTACGGATTCCGCATACTACATGCCGATGCGATGCTCGTATTCTACAGTACTGCTTGGGAGTGTGTGATGTCCTTAGGTTAGTTAGGTTTACGTAGTTCTAAGATCTAGGGGACTGATGATCTCAGATGTTAAGTCCCATATGTTGTTGTTGTTGTGGTCTTCAGTCCTGAGACTGGTTTGATGCAACTCTCCATGCTACTCTATCCTGTGCAAGCTTCTTCATCTCCCAGTACCTACTGCAACCTACATCCTTCTGAATCTGCTTGGTGTATTCATCTCTTGGTCTCCCTCTACGATTTTTACCCTCCACGCTGCCCTCCAGTGCTAAATTTGTGATCCCTTGATGCCTCAAAACATGTCCTACCAACCGATCCCTTCTTCTAGTCAAGTTGTGCCACAAACTTCTCTTCTCCCCAGTCCTATTCAATACCTCCTCATTAGTTACGTGATCTACCCACCTTATCTTCAGCATTCTTCTGTAGCACCACATTTCGAAAGCTTCTATTCTCTTCTTGTCCAAACTGGTTATCGTCCATGTTTCACTTCCATACATGGCTACACTCCATACAAATACTTTCAGAAACGACTTCCTGACACTTAAATCTATACTCGATGTTAACAAATTTCTCTTCTTCAGAAACGATTTCCTTGCCATTGCCAGTCTACATTTTATATCCTCTCTACTTCGACCATCATCAGTTATTTTACTCCCCAAATAGCAAAACTCCTTTACTGCTTTAAGTGTCTCATTTCCTAATCTAATCCCCTCAGCATCACCCGATTTAATTTGACTACATTCCATTATCCTCGTTTTGCTTTTGTTGATGTTCATCTTATATCCTCCTTTAAAGACACTGTCCATTCTGTTCAACTGCTCTTCCAAATCCTTTGCTGTCTCTGACAGAATTACAATGTCATCGGCGAACTTCAAATTTTTATTTCTTCTCCATGGATTTTAATACCTACTCCGAATTTTTCTTTTGTTTCCTTTACTGCTTGCTCAATATACAGATTGAATAACATCGGGGAGAGGCTACAACCCTGTCTCACTCCTTTCCCAACCACTGCTTCCCTTTCATGCCCCTCGACTCTTATAACTGCCATCTGGTTTCTGTACAAATTGTAAATAGCCTTTCGCTCCCTGTATTTTACCCCTGGCACCTTCAGAATTTGTAAGAGAGTATTCCAGTTAACGTTGTCAAAAGCTTTCTCTAAGTCTACAAATGCTAGAAACGTAGGTTTGCCTTTTCTTGATCTTTCTTCTAAGATAAGTCGTAAGGTTAGTATTGCCTCACGTGTTCCAACATTTCTACGGAATCCAAACTGATCTTCCCCGAGGTAAGTCCCATAGTGCTACAGTATTTATGGCATTTACCAAGTAAGTCGGATATAAGACGCCAGACGAATTGAGTAAAACATTATTATGATCGTAAGCTGCCAGTAAAGCCCAAACGCAAAAGTAATGAAGATGTTGTCGGAACATAAATTCGTATCGTAAACAAGAAGATCGGCGATTCTCGCGAAACTATTTTGGAGAAATTTGTTAGGCATTGACTTATGGGGCATATTCCTGAAGGTAGAGGTTTATTTGGGACTGTAGCCAGCTCAGTTTCTAGACAACGTTCGTGTGTGATGCTTACCGTAAGAACATAGGGCAAAAACAATTGTCGACCTCAAGAGATGTCATGCTAATACCGCCCATAGCAACGACAATGGCCTCAATTCAGCGAGAAAAGGAGTGCACAAGCTTTTCCAGGTATTCCATATGCAGCTCAAGCCAGTTATTACTCAGCAGATCATGTAGAGTTACCAAATTTCACCCAGTTTTCCCAACAGTCCCACATACTTTCTATGGGATTAAGATCAGGTGATCAGCAGGCCAGTACAGTTGTGACAGGACGTCTAAGTGTTCGTCAAACCAGGGAATTAAGCGTGCACTCTTGTAAATCGTGGAAAAGGGGAGTATCCTCAACACGCGCATCTTGAAAATTTAAAAGAAAGTGCAATACTCGGCACCGAGCGCTATGGGACTTAACATCTGAGATCATTAGTCCCCTAGATCTTAGAACTACTTAAACCTAACTAACCTAAGGACATCACACATACGCATTCCCGAGGCAGGGTTCGAACCGGCGACCGTAGCGGTCGCGCGGATCCAGACTGAAACGCCTAGAACCGCTCGGCAACAACGGGCGGCTAGAATGTTGGAAATAGTCTATGAGCACGGTATCTGAATGATTGGTACGAAAAATTTCTCCCAAAACATCACTAAACCACGACCTGCCTGAACTACGTCTTCTACAGGCTGAGCGTTGAACGCTTTTTATCCTCTGAAAAGACGCAAAATCGCGAATTCTCGCACGACAACACACGCCTCACGTCAGCTACCGGCTACTCATTGAAGAAGCGGGGCTCTGTGTTGCGCTGTGATCAGTAGTCTTTTGAAAGGTAACCTATTCCAAATGTCCATTTCGTACAGTTTCCTTCGCAGTGGTTGTGGGCAGTTTTCTCCATTCAGTTGGTAGCTGATGGCTGAAGATACAACATCGTTGCAACAGTCTGTGGAAACCGGTTCATAGATGCTGGCCATTGATGGAATCGTGTATACGTTTTGGGTAACCCCCTCAGCTTCGGTTAATGTCTGAAGATGTATACCGAATCACCGAAACTGGTAGCCATACAATAAATAACATCGAAAGGAGGGCCGGCCGCGGTGGCCGAGCGGTTCTAGGCGCTTCAGTCCGGAACTGCGCGACAGCTACGGTCGCAGGTTCAAATCCTGCCTCGGGCATGGCTGTGTGTGATGTCCTTAGTTTAGTTAGGTTGAAGTAGTTCTAAGTTCCAGGGGACTGATGACCTCAGATGTTAAGTCCCATAGTGCTCAAAGTCATTCGAAAGGACGGCTGTAGGTGTTCCATTTTGTTACATAAGTGAACGGCCTTCAATCAGCAGGATGGACATAACATAAACTTTCTGACTTTTGTCACGTCTCCACACTGACTCATCTCAGTGCGCTGATTCCGGACAACCGGCGGTCACACTGACACACCGCTTCACTGTAACGATGGCGGCTATCGCTGAAACAGTCGGTTTTGGTTACACCTATTTAACCTGGCTGTCAAAACCACTCAAGACAACCAGTTTCTGAAATAACCGATTTTCGGTTTTTTTAGTGTGTTAGTTCCAGTAGTAAACGTAGAATTCGAAAAACCTTGAAAAAATTCTGAAGGTGGTGAAGAAGCAGGAGATCACGATCCGTATGTGGTTGAAGCTGTGGCAGAAATCCGTCTCACTATGTCCAGCAAATATTGCGAAGATGAAGGAGATGGGTTCGGCAAGAGAGAGAGAAGTTAACGTCTTTTGTGCAACGTCACATTTGGATGGTATCAGTTCTTCACCCTGAAGCAACCATAAAAATTAAGGGTTCAGTTATTATCCCAAGTTTATAGCACGTCAGTAAAATTATAGCTACTTATCTCGATAGTCGCCGATTCGACTTCGACGTTTCTCGTATCGTTGTACCAACTTTCCAATACCCTCGTTATAGAAGGCAGCGGCCACTGCTTTCCGTCAATTTTCCACGCTGGCCTACAGCTCGTTGTCTGTGCCAAAATGTTGCCTTTGTAGCCAACGGTTCATGTGAACAGAGATGAAACGCAGAGGGAGACAATTACGGGCTGCATTGTGGGTAATCAGACATTTCCAATTGAAAACGTCGCAGGAGCATCTTCATTGCCCCTGCAGAATGCGGCAGAGAATTATCTTGAAGAAGAAAACGCACGACAGTTATGTAATGTTGGCTGCATAGGTTCCGGCGAAATTTCTCACCAGGACCCCGTACTTGGCGGGAGACACTATTGTTCTAGGTATCTTTATGTGCTCCCTGTGTGCTCAGAACTAAAAAGAACGGAGTAACGCGATCGACCGGCGTACTACAGACACTGCCCAACACACCTGTGCAAAACGTCATCGGATTTTCACTGTGGTTTCCATTTCGCGACTGATCGTTCCTTACTTTCCGAATAACCCTCGTATATCAATCATATTCTCTTCCAAGGAACGCTGTGGATGTTTTCTCCTTATAGGATGTCGCAAGTTTCTTGTGTCTCCTTCCATTTTTACAGCGGGAGGAGCATTTCCCTATATTGGCTCTACACTTCGTGAAATACTTCCATAAATTAGGGATGGCACCATTTTGGAATTCAGCTGATTTCCGAGAATGACAAAGAGTTACTATCGTGTAGACCAGCTGCGGGCAAGTCTTGCTCACTGAACGTATACGCGTACCGTCAAACAGCCTACGTCACACGGCACCAGGTACACCATTCTCTCTGCAGCGCTGTACCGATTTCGATGTAATGTATTTGTAGCTAGTTTCTAGCTGTAGAAACAGTTACTGAAATAGTGCTGATTGCT
The DNA here is from genome assembly GCF_023898315.1 of Schistocerca nitens. Taxonomy (NCBI): domain Eukaryota; kingdom Metazoa; phylum Arthropoda; class Insecta; order Orthoptera; family Acrididae; genus Schistocerca; species Schistocerca nitens. The sequence goes on from NC_064617.1 coordinate 391,971,342, forward strand.
TTTCCAAATTCTGTAACAATGCAATATTCCGAAGGAAGGGGAATTGGTTTTTCAAATGGCTCTGAGCATTATGGGACTTAACATCTGAGGTCATCAGTCCCCTAGAACTTCGAACTACTTAAACCTAACTAGTCTAAGGACATCACAAACATCCATGTCCAAGGCAGGATTCGAACCTGCAACCGCAGCGGTCGCGCGGTTCCAGACTGAAGCGCCTGGAGCCGGCCGGCCGGCCGTATTTGAAACAGATTTTATTTAAAACCCATCACATTTACCAGTAGTGCCTTTAGGTATGGCAAAGTACAGGTTTTTTTACGCAGTCATTAGTAAAAAATGAAAAAAACTGTTGTAACCGAGACCAAATAAATACCGAAAAATACTGGTTGTTCGTGACTAAAGAACCGTATCGGTTTTAGCTGGTAGGTTTTCCCCATCCCTGCTTCCTTAGTATGACGTACCTCAACGGTGGAGGCCCACCTGAGTGCCTGGTACCAAATCTACATCTGCATCTACATAGATACTCCGCAAGCCACAGTACGGTGCGTGGCGGTGGGTACCCTGTACCACTATTTGCCATTTCCTTTACACATACAGCATGTACAGCGCTCTACAGCGACCAATGTGCTATTTTAAGGGAGACTAATATTTTGTCCGCTGAGCTTATTGCCATCATTTACAAAGCGATTGCTTTCAGCAAAGCTCACCACGCAGACGGTGTGTACTTGACGGGCAGCGCCAGAGCGGCTGAGCGCCGGGGTGCCGCGGCTGACCACGGAGGCAGGTCCCCGTGCGGAAGTGAGGCTCCTCCGTGGCCGGCGGCGCCGGAAGCGGGCCGCGCCCCGCCCCGCCCCGCCGCCATGCTTCAGGGCGTCGCCCGGGGCCAATGAGCGCGGCCGCGGCACCGCCAGCCGTCTGAAATTCGAGCGCAGTCCAACGGAACGGTCCGCCCCCCCGGTGGGGGCGCCTCGCCCCCTGCCCGCTGCTCGGAACAATGCGCTCCTCAACACTGGGGGTCCGGTCCGCGGTGACGCGCCAAGGCCGAGCCCCAAACTAGCGTACACGTGGCGGCTGTGAGCGATCCAGATGGCTCCATGAACCGACGACGACATACGCTGGAAACGAGAAGCCGGTAGCAACACGACACTCACTACATCTACACCACTGGCCATTAAAATTGATACACCAAGAAGAAATGCAGATGACAAACGGGTATTCATTGGACAAATATATTATACCAGAACTGGCATGTGATTACATTCTTACGCAATTTGGGTGCATAGATCCTGAGAAATCAGTACCCAGAACAACCACCTCTGGCCGTAATAACGGCCTTGATACGCCTGGCCACTGAGTCAAACAGAGCTTGGATGGCGGGTACAGGTACAGCTGCCCATGCAGCTTCAACACGATACCACAGTTCACCAAGAGTAGTAACTGGCGTATTGTGATGAGCCACTTGCTCGGCCACCATTGACCACACGTTTTCAATTGGTGAGACATCTGGAGAATGTGCTGGCCAGGGCAGCAGTCGAACATTTTCTGTCTCCAGAAACGCCCGTACAGGATCTGCAACATGCGATCGTGCATTATCCTGCTGAAATGTAGGGTTTCGCAGGGATCGAAGTGCCGTCAGTGCCGTCAGTGCGAACAAGAGGTGACCGAGACGAGTAACCAATGACACCCCATACCATCACGACGGGTGATACGCCAGTATGGCGATGACGAATACACGCTTTCAATGTGCGTTCACAGCGATGTCGCCAAACACGGATGCGACCATCATGATGCTATAAAGAGAACCTGGATGCATCCGAAAAAAAATGACGTTTTGCTATTCGTGCACCCAGTGTAACCGCAGCCATGGTCTCCGTGCTGATAACCCATGCTGCTGCAAACGTCGTCGAACTGTTCGTGCAGATGGTTTTTGTCTTGCAAACGTCCCCATCTGTTGACTCAGGGATCGAGACGTGGCTGCAAATGGTTCAAATGGCTCTGAGCACTATGGGACTTAACTTCTGAGGTCATCAGTCCCCTACAACTTAGAACTACATAAACCTAACTAACCTAAGGACACACGTCCATGCCCGACGCAGGATTCGAACATGCGACCGTAGCGGTCGCGCGGCTCCAGACAGATGTGGCTGCACGACCCGTTACAGCCATGTTGATAAGATGCCTGTCATCTCGACTGTTAGTAATACGAGGCCGTTGGGATCCAGCACGGCGTTGCGTATTACCCTCCTGAACCCACCGATTCCATATTCTGCTAACAGTCATTGGATCTCGACCAACGCGAGCAGCAATGCCGCGATACGATAAACCGCAATCGCGATAGGCTACAATCCGACCTTTATCAAAGTCGGAAACGTGATGGTACGCATTTCTCCTCCTTACACGAGGCATCACAACAACATTTCACCAGGCAACGTCGGTCAACTGCTGTTTGTGTATGAGAAATCGGTTGGAAACTTCCCTCGTGTCAGCACGTTGTAGGTGTCGCCACCGGCGCCAACCTTGTCTGAATGCTCTGAAGAGCTAATCATTTGCATATCACAGCATCTTCTTCCTGTCGTTTAAATTTCGCGTCTGTAGAACGTCATCTTCGTGGTGTAGCAATTTTAATGGCCAGTAGTGTAGTCTCTCTGGTCACCATAAGGTGTACGCCAATGAATACTTTTGTTCATTTCGTAGACTAGTTTGATGTAGCGTTCCACGGAAGTCTGTCCTTGCAAGTAAGAGCGGATCAAAGGGGTCGTGGAGGGATATGGGGGAGGGGGGCGGGAGTGAGTCAAGATGGCCGGCCTCCCTCCCCAGAAAAGCAGTTTAGCAAAACCATTTACATTTTTACATATGTCAACTTCCAAACTCCTCAGCCAACTTTTGGAGAACAAAGTAGCATGAAATGTAAGGCATTTCAGAAGATTACAAGATACTTTACAGTTCCTTGCCCACGTGGAGGAGCTTCCATCCTCACCGCCTGCGGAGAACATTCCAGACATATAAAAGTACAGCCCACGTCGGAGGTTTGAGTCCTCCCTCGGGCATGGTTGTGCGTGTCGTCCTTGCGTGAGTTAGATTACGTAGTGTGCAAGCTTAGGGACCGATGACCTTAGCAGTTTGGTCCCGTAAGACCTTACCACAAATTTCTAAAAAATAAAAGTACACATGCACCAGCTAATCTTATCTGCTGTAGAGCAAATCCGACACGGTTCAAGAGCCCACAAGTAGGACCAGTAAACCACAGGGGGCTGGGTAAGCCGAAACAGAAAGCGAAAGAACCCCCACCGCCTACAAATTAAGAAAAAAATTGCAGTGAGCCCGACTTGTAGACTGTAAGGCCGGCCGCGGTGGCCGTGCGGTTCTAGGCGCTTCAGTCCGGAACCGCGCGACTGCTACGGTCGCAGGTTCGAATCCTGCCTCGGGCATGGATGTGTATGATGTCCTTCGGTTAGTTAGGTTTAAGTAGTTCTAAGTTCTAGGGGACTAATGACCTAAGATGTTAAGTCCCATAGTGCTCAGAGCCATTTTTTGTAGACCGTAGGCGGAAATGACGGAAAGAAACAACATTCCGCTACCTCTTTATTTATATACAGGGTGATTCACGAATATTTGCAAATACTTTAATATGTTATTTTACAAGTAAACTAAAGAAAAATGGACATATAAACGTAGGTCCGCAAATAGTTACGGAGTTACGGCTAATAAAAGATTTTGCCAGAAATCTAGCAACTTCGCTAATATGAAGCCATGACAAAACTGCGCGAGGTTAAAGTAAAGCACCATTTCCATTTATTTTGTTGTTATTGGTCTGGTGAATCTAATAAAACATTTCCCAGTCGTGTATCTGCAGTATTTTTCCAGAACATCCAGACAAGCAAAGATTATTATACAAGTAAATTTGTTTACTTTCCATTAAGACTGCAGAAACGTTTATTTCATTGTTGGCAACCATTTTTGAGCATTGTGAAATTTTGTGTATGTTGTACGACTTCTTTAACACTGAGCTTTTTTTTCTGGTTTAACATGAATTCATTTTAATTAATAAAAGCAGATTATCTGACACATTCATATGTTTCAGATAACGTTATTAGCATCATTTTTCCGAAATTAAATTATCTACAACTTTTGTTGAAAACTTTGTGCAATTGTCCGGAATTTCAAAAACAAATTGGGCCAACTAGTTAATAAATTAAAAATTTTACGAAATTACGTTTTCCCTTCTCTGGATGTTCTGGCAAACTGCTGCAGATACACGTCTGGGACATGTTTTATTAGTTTCACCAGATCAATAACAACAAAATACATTGAAATCGTGCTTTACTTTAACCTCGTACAGTTTTGCGATGGCTTCATATTAGCGAATTTGCTAAATTTCAGGCGAAATCTTTTATTAGCCGTAACTCCGTAACTAAACGTCTGCGGACCTATGTTTATATCAAGTTTTTTCTTTAGTTTTACTTGTCGAATAACATATTAAAACATTTGCATATCTTCGTGAATCACCCTGTATTTATTTAAACTATCTGATTAGGGCCATCAGTTCCCCGTCTTAAATCGTGCCAGGGTTTCACACATAAAGTAGCTTTTTTACATCACAGTTACCCAATAAATAACAATTTTAATACACGGTGATTCAGAAAGAAGCAACAGATCTCTGTTATTTATTACAGACAAACTACGAAAAATAGAAAGACATTGTGCATATGACTGGATAGAGGAAGCTTCAAACTTTTATGTCCATACACTCAACATGTGTTGCTCGAGAAACACCGAAACAGTAGCCCATTTTATTCCATACCCGAATCAACAGATGCCTGTTTATTGAATCTACGGATTCAACAACTCGATTTTTCAGCTCTTGAAGAGCAGCTGCCATGGATGGGTTAAAGACTAAGTCTTTCATGTACCCCTACGGAAAAAAAATTGCAAGGTGTCAGGTCTGATGAGATGCGAGGCCAAAAACAATAAAAAGAACTTGTTGTCCACCTCTTACAATCCAACGTTGTGGAATGGCGTTAAGATAAAGCCGCAGCTCAAGGCGAAAGTGAGACAGGGCGTCGTCATGCATAAAAATGAAATAATAGGCATCTTCATGAAGTTGAGGAAACAACCACTTTTGCAGCATGTCCAGGTATGACATTCCTGTCACAGTTTCCGACGCAAAAAGAGAAAGGTCCATAAACTTTATGAGGAGAAGCAATACAAAACACATTCAGTTTGGGTGAGTCTCTTTCATGTGTCACGATGACGCCAGCATTTTGTGACAGATTCTTACATTATGGCGGTATACTTTACCCGATAGCTGGAACACTGATTCGTGCGAAAATATGAGGCGTTCGGAAAAAGTACACTCTGCCACAACCTGGAGAACTGAAATACAAAATTCGTACCTTCTGTTATGGATACCGGAACGCAACTGGTGCAGTAACCGCAACTTGTAAGGCTTCATATGCAGGCCACGCCACACCGTTGATTGAGGAAGTTGAAGTTCCTGGCCTGTCCGTCTTGTGGACTTCCAACGGCTCCGTGTGAACGCATCTCCGTTACCCTCGACACTTTAATCAGACGTACGTGGCCGACCAGTGCTCTTCCCTTTGCATATGCAACCAACTCCCAGGAATTTTCTATGCCAGTCATAAGCCTGCTTATGCAGAGATGGCTTGACGTTGAATCGGCGGCGGAATGCTTGTTGGGCTTGAGCAATGGACTGACTTCGCGCAAATTCCAACTCACAAAATGATTTCTCTTGTATGGTAGTCGCTATGTTGTTACAAACAGACAACGGTGCAGCTGTGTACTTTGAACTATCCAGTGACAACCGCAATGTGTTTCTAACGTTTTTAGTTTCTTTGTAATAAACGATTGAATTTTTTTCTTTTTTACTCACCCCGTATTTAAATGCTCGCATGATCGTATTCTCCAGACATATCTTCATAACCGTATTGTTAAGTGAAATATGGATAATGGCCAACGCACACTTTCGTCTTGTGTAAATTTTGATGCTGTCAGAATCGTGAGAGTTTGTTGATGTTGTAGTTCTTAAAACAACTGCACGACACATGTACACATCTCTTTTTTCGACGAATGTTTTTCTAATGGAATTTCTTGGCTGTTAAGTTAAAACGATATAGTCACTAACGCAAACAAATTATTATTATTAAAACACTTCATTGTTATCGTTATTGCAATCGTACGCACCTGTGGCAAGTTAAAAGTGGTGGTGATGGCAAGTTAGATTTAGGTCTACCTATATTAGAAAATTAATATTTAACTGATGTCTCACGATGTGTGCTATCAATCAATCCCTTCTTTTAGACATTGTATGCCATAAGTCTCTTTTCTATTGCCAGTTCGATTCAGAACCTGAACATTAATCACTCGCTCTATTCAACAACACTACATTCTTTTCTTGTCTGAATTGTTTATCGTCCACGTTTCACTTCCCTATGAGGCTACACTTCTAACAGCTTCAGAAAAAAACTTCCTAACCCTTACACTTATATTCTATAATGGCAAATTTCTCTTTTAAAGAAACGTTTCTCTTGTTTATTTCAAGTATCTACTTGCTATTCTCTCTACGCCGGCAATCGTTAGCTATTTTGCAGCCCAAATTGCAAAAATCATCCACTACCCATAGTGTCTCATTTCCTGAAATAATTCCCTCATCATCACGTGATGTAATTCGAATACTTTACTTTTGTTGATATTCATCTTCTAACGTCTTTCTATGACACTATTCATTCTGTTCAACTGCTCTTCACAGTCCTTCGCCGTCTCTGCCAGAATTATAATCTCATGGACAAAACTCAACGTTTTTATTTCTGCTTCCTGAACGTTAATCCGCTTTCCATGTTTCTCCTCTGTTTCTTGTACTGCTTGCGCAATGTACAGATTAGATAACATTAGGATACTCTGCAACCCTGTCCCCCTGCCTTCTCAACTACTGCATAAATCTCGGATCTTTCGACTCTTTAAATTGCAGTCTACATTCTGACAAGCTTTCGCTCCCTGTATTTTATTCCCGCTACCTCCACAATGTCAAAATTTGTATTTCAGACAATTGTAAATCGAAAATAGTGAGAGTAGGTCTGAGCACACCTCGACTATAAACAGCCTGGTGGGTAGCGAAGTCGTAAGGCAGTGGTCTCGAGTTCTGAAGTACGCCCCTCCAGATTTGCATTCTCGTGGTTTTCAAACAGTGCTGCAGGCGAATGCCGGGTTGGTTGTTCTGAAGAAGCCACGTTCGATTACTGTCACCATTCTTCCCCATTCCATGCTTTGTGCCCCCCCTCTCGTGACCCCGTTGTCGAGGGGGCATTAATCTGGTTCTCCATTCTTTCTTTTTCAAGTAAAAGCAAGAAATAAACATCGGAAAGTGCTGAGTTCCTGAGTTATGAGACAGCCAGTTACAGAGAAAATCTCATTTGCATTGCATCTTAACGGCGCGTTGATCTCCGATGAACTGTTACAGGAATTGTACTATTATTAGCATATTGATATTCTGGTACGCTATAAACCACTGACGATATCAGTTCTCCTGCGCCTTTCTTTATATTTGTCTGAGCACACCTTAATGCTTATTATCCTGGTTACTAAATAGTAAAGGGTAAACTAATTTCTTGATCTCCGAGCTGAATTAATGCAACTGGAATCTTTACTATTTTTTTTGTGGTTTTAGGGCGCACAACTACAGTGGTCATTAGCGCCCAGACTGAGTTATGAATGCACTGCGAGGCACAAGGTTAAAACAGCAACTAGAAAGGCTAACACTATAAAAGGCACATTAACAGGCAAGGGATGAAAAGAAAACAGCATAATCAATGTTTGTCAAGTGGATAAAACGAATAACGCGAGCAGCTGCTCCTGAATCATCCGCTAAAATTTCATCCAGAATACATGGTAGGCCAAGATCAATGCGCAGTGTATTACAATTCGGACAGGACGTTAAAATGTGTCGTACCGTCAGCGAGGTATTGAGGAGGAGGTATTGAATAGAATAGGGGAGAAGAGGAGTTTGTGGCACAACTTGACAAGAAGAAGGGACCGGTTGGTAGGACATGTTCTGAGGCATCAAGGGATCACAAATTTAGCATTGGAGGGCAGCGTGGAGGGTAAAAATCGTAGAGGGAGACCAAGAGATGAATACACTAAGCATATTCAGAAAGATGTAGGTTGCAGAAAGTACTGGGAGGTGAAGAAGCTTGCACAGGATAGAGTAGCATGGAGAGCTGCATCAAGCCAGTCTCAGGACTGAAGACAACAACAACAACAACAACCGTCAGCAATTGCCCACATGGGCAGAACGGCGCCGGCGTAGCCGTCAGCAGCTTTACTGTGCAATTTCCTCGATCGTTCACTCAACACCTGTCAATAACGGAGCGTCATTTGGCGCGCAAGTCAGCGATGTATGTGATATAACATCCGTATCCATATCTGAGTGGTCGGAACGGCAGAATGCCATGCGTGGGTTCCTGGTTCGTTTCCAGGCCATGTCGGAGATTTTCTTCGTTCGCGGACTGGGCACTGTACTGTCTTCATCATCATTTCATCCGCATCGACAGGCAAGTTGCCGAAATGGCGTCAAGTGAAAAGACTTGTACCAAGCGACAGGTCTGCTCGACGGTATATATATACGTTAGGTTTCAGCATATACTTCGTTAGGTTGGCAACATGTACGTGTACGTAAACAAACAGGATGAGACGCACAGTGAATTCAAAGTAGTTATGTCTATATAGGTGTTATGTCTATATTAGTGACAGAAGACTGATATCGCATCACAACAACAACGGCAAACAAAATTAAAAGTGGGAAGAAAAATGTTCTAAACACACAAACATGCTTCTGTTTTATAAATAGAGCGGTACTGTGACCTCCATGTGACCAGATGTGAGGAAACACCGATGCCGACTAAAAATATGAAGAATCGTAAATAATGACTTACGTAAAAAGCGAGAAGTGAACTGTTTTATAATATACGAATAATAATATCGAATCACAAGTGTATCATAACTGTATCATTATAGATCCCACTGATGATGCCTTACAGTGAAAGAAGGCGAAACGCGTCTGGGAGAATAAAATAAAAGTTCAGGAAGAGGAGGCGTTTTTTATTTACAAAACAAATATAAATGGCTGGTGATCACGAAAATTGCATCGCCCTTATGATTCAATAGTCATCTACTTAGACAACGAATGGGGTGCAGTTGGGTACACCATACAATAATCTTTGTTTTGCGCAAACGGTAATTCGGACACTGGGCGTAACGCCTCTGACGTGTTAGAGACTACAGCTGTGCCCCATCTTCACAGTATCCTTGATGTTATCTTTCAACAATATAACTCAAGACCTCATGATTCCCGTGCTTTCCTGACCTACCTCGGTACATATGGCGCTCGACTGTTGCCTTCGTAAGCACGTTGATCGGCTGCCCTTCGTGTCGCCACACCTTCTCGTCCCAGATCGGAAATTGTGTGCCCCATCTGTTTGCATTTAGACTTATTTACGTGAAGGTGTAAGAACGTTTGCAAAATGTTTGCGATTAGTGTAAATGAGGAGGCGACTTGGGTACCAAGTCGGATGCGGGAAACCTGGTAGAAACTACAGTACATCCCGGCTGGCCGCCACACCGGCCTTACTCGTCTCATCCGGGGCAGGCTAGATAACCCGAATTCCGGAAGCTGTGTACCCATGCGCACGGCTATCCCGGCGGACTCTTTTTTTCTATACGACTATGTAAAGACAAGTCGTTGTCTAACGTTGTTACCAAAACTGATACACTTCAGATTTTTACTCAATATTCTAATGATTATTCGTACAGAAAAAGCCTATATATCTGTTAACAAATATAATACACTGAAGAGCCAAAGAAACTGGTACACCTGCGTAATACAGTACAGGGCCCCCCTCGAGCAAGCAGAAGTGCAGCAACACGACGTGGCATGGACTCGACTAACGTCTGAAGTAGCGCTGGAGGGAACTGATACCATGAATCCTGCAGGGCTGTCCATAAATCCGTAAAAGAATGTGGAGGTGGGGACCTTTTCTCAACAGCACGTTGCAAGGCATCCCAGATATGGTAATTAATGTTCATGTTTGGGGAGTCTGGTGGGCAGCGGAAGTGTTTAAACTCACTAGAGTGTTCCTGGAGCTACTTTGTAGCAATTCTGGACGTGTAGCGTGTCGCATTGCCCTGCTGGAAGTCCCCAAGTCCGTCGGAATGCACAATGGACATGAATGGATGCAGGTGATCAGACAGGATGCTTACGTACGTGTCCCCTGTCAGAGTCGTATCTATACTATCAGGGGTCCCATATCACTGCAACTGCACACGTCCCACACCATTACAGAGCCTCCACCAGCTTGAACAGGCTCCTGCTGATACGCAGAGTCCATGGATTCATAAGGTTGTCTCCATATTCGTACACGACTATCCGCTTAATTCAATTTGAAACGAGACTCGTCCGGCCAGGCAACAAGTTTCCAGTCATCAACAGTCCAACGTTGGTGTTAACGGTCCCAGGCGAGGGGGAAAACTTTATGTCGTGCAGTCATCAAGAGTACACGAGTGCACATTCCGCTCCAAAAGCCCATATCGATGATGTTTCACTGAATGGTTCGCTTGCTGACACTTGCTGATGGCCCAGCATTGAAATCTGCAGCAATTTGCGAAAAGGTTGCACTTCTGTCACGTTGAACGATTCTCTTCAGTCGTACTTGGTCTCGTTCTTGCATGATATTTTTCCGTCCACAGAAATGTCAGAGATTTGATGTTTTACCTGATTCCTGATATAAACGGTACACTCGGTAACTGGTCGTACGGGAAAAGCCCCACTTCATCGCTACCTCGGAGATGCTATGTCCCATCGCTCGTGAGCCGACTATAACACAACGTTCAGACGCACTTAAATCTTGATAACCTGCAATTGTAGTAGCCGTGGCCGATGTAACAACTGCGCCAGACACTATTTGTTTTATTAAGGCGTTGTCGACAGCAGAGCCGTATTCTGCCTGTTTACATATCTCTGTGTTTGAATACGCATGCCTATACCAGTTTCTTTGGCGCTTCAGTGTATATAAATAAACACTGAGGTGAAAAAAGTCCTGGGATAGCGATATGTACATATATAGATGGCGGTAATACCGCGTACTCAGGGTATTAAAGGGCAGTGCATCGGTGGAGCTGCAGTACATGAGAGAAGGTTTCTGATGTGGTTATATGCATGACGGAAACAACAGACTTTGAACGCGGAATAGTGTTTGGTACTAGACCGTGGAACATTCCATTTCTGAAATTGTCAGCGAATTCAATATTCCGAGATCCACGGTGTCAAGCGTGTGCCGAGAATACAAAATTTCAGGCATTAACTCTCACCACAGGCAATGCAGTGGCCAACGGCCTGCACAAGAACAACCGATAGCAGTAGCGTTTAGGTAGAGTTGTCAATGCTAAAACAAAAGCAACACTGCGTGGAATGACAGCAGAACCAATTTGGGACATACGAAGAACGTATCCGTTAGGACAGTGCGGCAAAAATAGGCGTTAATCGGCTATGGCAGCAGACTATTCACGCGAGTGCCTATGCTAACAGCACGGCATCGCCTGTACCGCTGTAAGTGGGCTGCTTCTGTCTTGGCAACCCTGTGTAGCGCTTTGTATTGGATCTCTGACCGCTATTTGTAAGAGACTCCGTGGCTGGTCGCACTCGGTGTTGGAAGTTAATCGCCAGTAGTGTTGGGCACTTGGAAATTAGTCGACAACAGTGATGGAAGTACTGTTGGGCAGTTGGAGGTGAACGGCCAGCACTGATGGATGTTATGAGAGAAGTTAGCATTGATGGAGCATAGAGCTCTGTAGTGTTACCGTAGGCTAAAGATCTGTACATGTTCGACTTGGAGATTGAATATTATTCATGATTATATACCTTTGTACTAGATGTCAGTGACGATTTATATTCGTGTCTGAACTGGATGTGACATTATTAAGGTAAAAAAATACATTATTTGGTTTGCAACAAAATCTTTCCTTTGCTAACCACATGCCTATTAGTAGTTAATGGCTTTGGTAGTTACAATCTTTTATTTAGCTGGCAGTATTGACGCTCGCTGTGTTGCAGTAGGTCGGCCGAAGTGGCCGTGCGGTTCTGGGCGCTACAGTCTGGAACCGAGCGACCGCTACGGTCACAGGTTCGAATCCTGCCTCGGGCATGGATGTGTGTGATGTCCTTAGGTTAGTTAGGTTTAATTAGTTCTAAGTTCTAGGCGACTGATGACCTCAGAAGTTAAGTCGCATAGTGCTCAGAGCCATTTGAACCATTTGTGTTGCAGTAGTTCGCGTAATGAAGATTTTTGTGAGGTAAGTGCTTAATGAAATGTATAGGTTATTGTTAAGATTTCTTTTTTACTCAGTGCCATTCTTTTGAATTAATTATTTGAAGTCAGGTTATCCTTTTCAGAAGTCCCGAGTTCGAGTCTCGGTCGGGCACACAGTTTTAATCTGCCAGGAAGTTTCATATCAGCGCACACTCCGCTGCAGAGTGAACATCTGTGGCTAAGCCATGTTTCCGCAATATCCTTTCTTTCAGGAGTGCAAGTTCTGCAAGGTTCGCAGGAGAGGTTCTGTAAAGTTTGGAAGGTAGGAGACGAGGTACTGGCAGAAGTAAAGCTGTGAGTACCGGGCGTGAGTCGTGCTTCGGTAGCTCAGATGGTAAACCACTTGCCCGCGAAAGGCAAAAGTCCCGAGTTCGAGTCTCGGTCGGGCACACAGTTTTAATCTGCCAGGAAGTTTCAGGTTATCCTTTTTCTTGAGAAGTCAGACTGCGTTGCGCTAGAATATTTTGGGTCAGTGGTGACATGATAAGAATATGTAAAGAGAAAGTAGGTTCACTTGCATTCAGTTTCACTCATCAGTTTAAGTAAAATTTTTAATAAAGAAGTTTCACCGGCACCATTGGGATCGTGGCCATATCGGCTGGACCCTACACGACTGGAAAACCATGGCGTGGTCAGATGAGTTACGATTTCGGTTGGTAAGAGCCGATGGTAGTGTTCGAGTGTGGCGCACCCCCCACTAAGCCATGGACCCATGTTGTCACAATCAACTCGTAAGCTGGTGGTGGCTCGATAATCGTGTGAGCTGTGTTTACATGGAATGGACTGGGTCCTCTGCTCCAACTGAACCGATGACTGATTGGAAATGATTGAGTTCGGCTACTTGGAAACCACCTGCAGCCATTCATGGACTTCATGTTCCCATACAGCAATGGAGTTTTTATGGATGACAAAGCGCGATGTCAGCGGACAACAATAGTTCACTAATGGTTTGAAGAACATTCTGGATAATTCAACTGAATAATTCGGTCACCCAGATCGCTCGACATGATTCCCATCTACCATTTATGGGAAATGGAGAGATCAGTTCGTGCACAATATCCCGCACCGGCAACACTTTCGCTTTTATGGGTGTTGCAGGGACAGCATGTTCGATTTTTCTGCTGGCGACTTCCAACGACTTGTTCAGTCCATGCTACGTCTAGTTGCTGCACTACCCCAGGCAAAAGGACGTCCGACACGGTATTAGGAGGTATATCACGACTTTTGTCAACTCAGTGTATATGCACGTGAGTACACTACTGGCCATTAAAATTGCTACACCAAGAAGAAAGGCAGATGATAAACGGGTATTCATTGGACAAATATATTATACTATAACTGAAATGTGATTATATTTTCACGCAATTTGGGTGCATAGATTCTGAGAAATCAGTACCCAGAACAACCACCTCTGGCCGTAATAACGGCCTTGATACGCCTGGGCATTGAGTCAAATAGAGCTTGGATGGCGTGTACAATTTCAGCTGCCCACGCAGCTTCAACACTATACCACAGTTCATCAAGAGTAGTGACTGGCGTATTCTCACAAGCCAGTTGCTCGGCCGCCATTGACCAGACGTTTTCAATTGGTGAGAGATCCGGAGAATGTGCTGGCCAGGGCAGCAGTCGAACATTTTCTGTATCCAGTGAGGCTCGTACAGGACCTGCAACATACGGTCGTGCATTATCCTGCTGAAATGTAGGGTTTCGTAGGGATCGAATGAAGGGTAGAGCCACGGGTCGTAAAACATCTGAAATGTAGCGTCCATTGTTTAAAGTGCCTTCAATGCGAACAAGACGTGACCGAGACGTGCACCCCATACCATCACGCCGGGTGATACGCCAGTATGACGATAACGAATGCACGCTTCCGATTTGCGTTCATCGCGATGTCGCCAAACACGGATGCGACCATCATGATGCTGTATACAGAACCTGGATTCATCCGAAAAAATGACGTTTTGCCATTCGTGCACCCAGGTTCATCATTGAGTACACCATCACAGGCGCTTCTGTCTGTGATGCAGCATCAAGGGTAACCGCAGCCATGGTCTCCGAGCTGATAGTCCTTGCTGCTGCAAACGTCGTCAAACTGTTCGTGCAGATGGTTGTTGTCTTGCAAACGTCCCCATCTGTTGACTCAGGGATCAGGACATGGCTGTACGATCCGTTACAGCCATGCGGATAAGATGCCTGTCATCTCGACTGCTAGTGATACGAGGGCGTTGGGATCCAGCACGGCGTTCCGTATTACCCTCCTGAACCCACCGATTCCATATTCTGCTAACAGTCATTGGATCTCGACCAACGCGAGCAGCAATGCCGCGATACGACAAACCGCAATCCCGATAGGCTACAATCCGACCTTTATCAAAGTCGGAAACGTGACGCAGCGCATTTCTCCTCCTTACACGAGGCATCACAACAACGTTTCACCAGGCAACTCCGGTCAACTGCTGTTTGTGTATGAGAAATCGGTTCAAAATGGTTCAAATAGCTCTGTGCACTATGGGACTTAACTTCTGAGGTCATCAGTCCCCTAGAACTTAGAACTACTTAAACCTAACTAACCTAAGGACATCACACACATCCATGCCCGAGGCAGGATTCGAACGTGAGACCGTAGCGGTCGTGCGGTTCCAGACTGTAGCGCCTAGAACCGCTCGGCCACCCTGGCCGGCAGAGAAATCGGTTGGAGACTTTCCTCATGTCAGCGCGTTGTAGGTGTCGCCACCGGCGCCAACCTTGTGTGAATGCTCTGAAAAGCTAATCATTTGCATATAACAGCATCTTCTTCCTGTCGGTTAAATTTCGCGTCTGTAGCAGGTGATCTTCGTGGTGTAGCAATTTTAATGGCCAGTAGTGTACTGTATCGTCCTTCCCTGGTGCCACTGCAATGCGCTTCACAGTGGCTTGCAGAGTGTGTATACAGAGCGAGACCCGGTGAGAGTATCTGCGGCGAGGAGAAAATGTTGTGATTACGGCTGCTGTTTGTTTTGGCAGTGGATGTGCGGCCCGGGCACAGAGCGCCCGCCGCTGGAGTCTAATAATTTATCTCGTCGTCGGAGGGAACCGAACGCCGGAAATATGAGGCGGCCTCGTTTGGCGCTGGCTGGGACTGCGCGGCTGACGTCGCTGCGGGCTGCTGGGAGCTCAGCCCCCTCCCCCGCCCCCACTCCCTGACAGGGCCGCCGGCGCACGCGTAACGAGCAAGAAAGATCCTTCAGAAAATACACTCGGCGCTCGCTGTGCAGCGGCGGATATTTCTGCCCGTTTTTTGTGTCCCGTGTGCTCATTAAATCCAGCAAGCAGACTCCCACCCTCCGCCTCGCCCTCTTACTCCGCCTCCTCCCGCTGCCGCCGCCGCCGCTACGACTCGCCCGCCTCTCACTGTCTGCGACGTTATTATTATTATTTTATTATACTTCTGTTTAACCAACAGAAAAATCTGCCGCTACCGGCGGAGAGAAATTTCATTTTGGAGAGGCTCGCGTATGAGCAGGCGGGCAGCTAAATTACGCGGGCCTCTTTCTGCTGCGCAGCTAACGAGCGGCGGCGTCGGCGGCGGTGGCGGCCGCCCTTTCCAATTGTCTCGAGTCAAGCCTGATACCTGTTACCGCCTGACAACACAGCCGACATTCTCCCAGCAATACCGCCATGAATATTTAACGACTACCCACCCTGATCCGTTTCGCTGACGAATTCAGGTACAACTGCGCGCTTAAGCGAAATTCGGTCAAGAGTACGCTTTGTCTAAGAGAGCGTACTTATGTCAGTGTTGACTGCACTTCACGGGAAACTTGAATCAGATAGCTTCTATGAACGTGCGCGTTCAAGCGCCGCTTCCGGAACGGGGATATAGCCAGCCCAGTATTTAACGCAGAAGCATGCCTTGGGCAGGGTAGCGACAGGGACGTCTCGTTTGCGTCCCATTCGCGGAGTTCGCCGGCGCTCCCAGTCTGTTTATATCTTCGCCGTTGCTTAGTGCTACGACAACTGATACACGCGCCATGGCTCACGCATATCGAAAATCCACGATCAAGTTAAGTTTTCAATCGGGCTGGCTATTCACGATCCAGGGCTTTTGAAATTGAATTATTCCTCCTTGTCGAAGTTCACCTCGACCCCAAGCACATAGTAGACATCCACTTATCTGTCACCATTAGCGTCGTATACGTCAAAATGACAAGCGGCGATGTCTGCCATGAAGTAGTGTCCAGACATGCCTACGGCCTCAGGTTCAAATACGCCAACGGACACATAGCAGCGGTCACCGTCGATCACTCCGGAATCGGATTATTCTCTCTCCGCGTCTTCGAACTTCCGTTTGAAGTGCCACCTGACTTTGTCATTGGTGCCTTACAACCGTGCGGCGAAATGCTCAACCACAGAAACGAAAAACGAAATTCGCTCACACCGTATCTGGTCCTTAATGGTGACATGCAGGTGAGGATGGAATTAACTACAAACGTGCCACCATATATCAACAATGATGGCTGCCGAGCAACAATAATTATGATGAACAGCTACAAACGTATTCTGAATGTGGCCAGAAAGGCCACGTCGTCGGCGTGTCTCCATTACGCAGCTCCCGCCGGCCGATGTGGCCGAGCGGTTCTAGACGCTACAGTCTGGAACCGCGCGACCGCTACGGTCGCAGGTGCGAATCCTGCCTCGGGCATGGATGTGTGTGATGTCCTTAGGTTAGTTAGGTTTAAGTAGTTCTAAGTTCTAGGGGACTGATGGCCAAAGCAGTTAAGTCCCATAGTGCTCAGTGCCAGTTGAACGCAACTCCCACTGGGCAGTCAGTCGTAAGATCATGCGACCACGACCCTCAACCCCACTTGCGCTGCGGCAGTAAGGCCAGTATCTTCGCCTGACGAAAGGCGGACTCTATCTCCCAAGACGTCACGTTCCGATGCCACTCCGAGAACAAAAAATTTTCGTAATTTGTCGTAAGGCCTTATGGGACCAAACTGCAGAAGTCATCGGTGTCTAAGCCTACACACTACTTAATCTAATTTAAAATAACGTACGCTATGGACAACACACACACCCATGCCCGAGAGAGGATTCGAACCTCCGACGGGGGAGGAGCCGCACGAACCGTGACAAGGCGCCTAAGACCGCGTGGCTACCCAGCGCGGCACTCCAAGAACAGATTTGAACAATGACATGCCGGAAGCGGAACAACAGCCGGACATTGTTCGACAGCTATCATTGCCGGCCCCAGCTACTGATGCCAAGGACATAGACGCTAAGATCGCGCCGACCTCTGCTTTCCTTTCGGAGGGAGATACGATACCAACACACCATCCGCACTACGATTCTGAGTCACATGTCCAAAAATAACACGCCCAGCAGAAGCATAAGAACTGACATCGAACACCACTCTCCCCCCTCCCACCCCCCACTCTGACCACTGTCTCTTGCGAACATCAACCGTGAGAGATGTACATCTTGCTGCCGCCGAGAGCAATGTGCGACTCGAGGCTACAAAGTACTTCACGGGCTTAAGAGGCCACGGCACTTAACATTCTACTCCCAGCCACGTCTCCCCAACCCACGTCTAATGAGCTGCCCTCTGCAGCCGAACCCCTCCCAGAGTCACCTCCGACTCTGCAATACGCCGTCAGGGACAACGAGGCCCCATACAATTGGCTGCCCATAACTAATGAGCGGACAGCACCGAAGAAGCAGAGACGTCGACAGCCAACAATGAAAAGCATGAGGGCGCACCTTGTGTTACACAAGGACAAGGACTGCCATAGTAGGAACCTGCAGTTGCACCATAGCTCACGGCTCGCCTTTGCACCTTAGTGGCTGATTACGACCTCCCACAGAGGGCATAGAATTCAGGTAAATAGAACTGCGACCATCAATGTGAAGAACACATGCACTCGTCCCTATGTTAGATTGTTATAGGACATGTGAAATGCAGCTGACGTCGATATAGCCTTCCTCCAAGAGGTCAGTACAACAGCCTTCCCCGACATATACGGTTATAACGCGTTTATCTCCCATACTTCACCCAGTGGCAGCGGCGTCATGAAACTCCTCAAGGAGCTGACGACGTGTTCTATCTCCCCATTGCTAGAGGGATGGCGCTCTCAGTGCTTGGGGTGTGATTTATCTATGTCTACTCGCCGCCTGTTTCCACACGCTGCCAAGAGCATGAGCGATTTTTTACGGAAGAAGTGGCTCCCCTTTTTGAGGCCACACATGAAGATATCGTTCTTGGCGGCGACTTTAACGGCTTCCTACCGCCAAAGGACCAGCTCCCGCGACAATCTCTGTGAGTCGAACTACGAGCTCTTGTTCAGGCACACTTGCGAACAATAGTGTACACTTGCGAACATCTAAAAGGAGACCGTCACGGGTTCACTCATTATACAAGCCTTTCATCCAGCCACGCCCACCGGATGTATGTCTCTCGGCCCCTTATGCCCGCGTTGCGAGATGCAGAACTGTGACCAACTGCCTTTACAGACCATAAAGCCTACAAAAGCGCTATCGCTGTCTGTCATCAGCAGGCGTGTTGAAGCCAAAGGCTCTTGAAGCTTAATACTGTTCACATGAATCCCCCCCGGCTGTAAACTCGCCATTGAGGATGCATGGCACTCCTGTGTCCGCTGCATAGGAGAATATCCCACGACGCTAGAGTGGTGGATTGCTTGTGCCAAACTGATCATCTGGGGCGCCTTGATTGGATACAGTCGCAACGCCGCCACGTGGAACCGGCAGTCATTCGACGTCTATTAAAATGTCTTACGTGACTACACTTCGATGCTGCCCTCACCAGAAACACAGAGAGTAGTAAAACAGGGCAAAAAGGACTGATCGTGGCACATATGCGCCGACAGTTAGAGGGTGTGGTCATTCGCACACGGACGCCTTATAGGTTTACGATGGAGAAGCCATCCATGTATCGTGTTAGTACAGAACGCCCATGGCGGGAACGAGCGCTGATCCATGTCACTAATGCGGACGACGGGCGGTGCTTTTCTACTCAGCGCGACATCAGTGCAGTCTTCTACGAACACTACACCACGCTATACTCAGCTCAAGACCTCGACCGACAGACGGTGCTGGAGGTTCAAAAATGGTTAAAATGGCTCTAAGCACTGTGGGACTTAACATCTCAGGTCATCAGTCCCCTAGACTTAGAACTACTTAAACCTAACTAACCTAAGGACAGCACCCGAGGCAGGATTCGAACCTGTGACCGCAGCAGCCGGGTGTTTCCAGACTGAAGCGCCTAGAACCGCTCGGCCACCACGGTCGGCGGTGGTGGAGGTCACGCAGCAGATCTATGGTATGTTAACCCCCACCACGGCTGACCCTTTGATGACAGACGTTTAGGAAGTTATTGACACCATTACTAACGGCAAGACCCATAGGTCACTGGGCTTGAACGGAGTCCCTTTGCAGTTCTATCGAACATCGTAGTATTTACTCGCACTGCATTGGCAATCATCTGTAGACGTCTATTCTACTTCTGTTGAATGGATGATCACCCACATCCCGAAACTGAAAGGCGCAGGACAGATTAAAGATTATCGCCCCTTAACACTTCTCAATCGTGACATGAACTTATTCACCTGTATCTTGGCGGCACGAATCCGTCGGTCACTGTCTTGTTTCATTTTTACAGCCATGTGTCGATACGAGGACGAAATAATAACCAAGCGGCTTTTGTGCAGATACCGCGGTATGATAGTCCTGGCAAAGACGTTCAATTTACTGAGTGCTCTGGCATCCCTGGACTTCATCCAGGCCTTCAACCGGGTTGACCACACTTACTTGACGCTCGCTCTCTGAACATGGGGTATTCGCAGCCCTCCATTAGCGTAATCATACGTGTCCTTCAGAGGGTGACCTCCGAAGTCCTGATCAACGGCAGCCTCAAACGCCGTATTCCCATCATACTTCAGTCCAACAGGGATGCCCGTTGTCGGCCATCCTTTTATGCAGCCTTCGTTAGAAGATTACGAATATGATGTTCCGTGGAGTTACATTTTGATGTACAGCCTACACCGACGGTATGGTGGCTGCGCTTCGAAACGACGACGATGTCTCTAACGTACTTCACTGGATCCATATGTACGGTATGGCATCAGGTAGCGCCCTTAATGTCGAAAAATCGGTCGCAATGACTGCGGGGGCAGGTCTCTATCTCGTATGAATCCCACCCCAACCCCTCCAGCTTTGTGACACAGTGAAGTGCCTGTGCATCGAATTCAGTCTCGAATTCAGTCGCGGCATACGCCGCGCAGCGGTCCGTAACTATCGGCGCCTTCTGCAATGCGTCAGGTATCTCATTGTCGACCAACGGTTGTGAACCATGGGCATCATTCAAGGAACGCACTTTCTCGTCTCCCTCAACTGCCCCAGGTCTTATCTGTTCAAATGGCTCTGAGCACTATGGGACTCAACTGCTGAGGTCATTAGTCCCCTAGAACTTAGAACTAGTTAAACCTAACTAACCTAATGACATCACACACATCCATGCCCGAGGCAGGATTCGAACCTGCGACCGTAGTGGTCTCGCGGTTCCAGACTGCAGCGCCAGAACCGCGCGGCCACTTCGGCCGGCGCGTCTTATCTGTGACAGCCACAATTGCGCGACGTTTGCTAGCAGCCTTCGGATCTTTCGTCACCACTGGCGAGTTATTCGAGGTCAATTGCGAATCCCTTACCCTCCCCCTAATTGAGGGAGACTCAGCCTCGTACATGTGCGTGACAGGGTTGTAGCCCTCTTCCTGAACACACATCTGAAGCTGTGGAGAACTTGCCCAAAAAGGCAGACAGGCCTCCTCTTGGAATATTTAAGGCACCTTCTCTCGCACCCCCTATGACGACACAAAACGTCCCCCCACCCCCCGTCTCTATACCACCTAAGCCCTTTTTGCAGCTAATTCAGCTATGTTTATCTGACTGCACCAGCATCGCATCATATGATGATGCAGGACATTTATCATGTCCTCAGAAATGGTCGACCCTGAATGACAGAGTCGAAACACTCACACATCCAAGGTAAGGTCGTGTCGGAAACGATAAGCGTGAGCATGATGGACACTGATATTCAGTCCACTTGGTATGTAATGGTCAACTGCAAAAAGGTGACACAATTATTAATGCACCAGATCGACACAGGAGACTCATCTAATTGGACCGCCTGTGAAACGCTTTGTTGTGGAGAAACGGAAGGCTTCTGGGACCTGATTCGACAAATCCTGGCCTACTTTCTCCGAGTGGCGCCGTCACATACTGATTGCAGGCCCTCCTCTTCCCGGATGGTACCTACTACTCTCGTGTGAAAGCCAACGCAAATGCGTAGATCTTTACCCATTTTGGAATGATACCAAAGACGTCTGGGACTTCTGCAATTACTTGCAAGAAAGGAAAACCAAAACAGTTCGCGACCTGAGGTATCGACAGTTCTATTCAGATTACGTAGCTAGTGCTCTCCACGACCCTCCGTGCAGCTGAAAACTCCCAGGTAGGAGACGACGTCCGTCCACGAACTGAAGACTCCGAACTTGGAAAACCACACTCTAGGAACTAATAAATTTTTCCGTGAAGACCTACCCGATAGGTCCAACGCAGGATGCGCGACGCGGTAGGGATCGCTAACACCCAAACCTCCAGATGTCAGACACTCAGATCTGAACCAAACGTTGGATGTCGATAGAGTATCAATCAAAACTCCGATTTAGTTCGTGCTATATGCTGTCTTCCTGTAGAACGCACATAAACAGTAATTAAAAGTAACACCAGGAAAACCGTATTTGTGAGTGCCAGTTCCGTAAACCTCTCGTGGGCGAGTTGGTAGAGCGTGCGGTCCCCGTAGCAAACGTCTCGCGTTCAATCACCAATGGCGACTTTTTTCTCTGTTTACGCGTCAAACTGTTATGTGGGAGAAAATTTTCCTGACATGCACAACGCTTCTTTCGGCAGCCTGCTTTTGCTTCGTTAGTTGAACTATTGTTACTATCAATACTTCCGCACGTGTGATGCAATTGTCTCTTTATTTTTTTCTTCTGAATGTATATTCTGTGAAACTAAAAATGTTCTCTATAGGTTCACTACTTTCAGAGAAACGAAGCAAAAGCAGACTGCCAACAGAAAATTGCTGTAAACTCCAACCAGCCCTTTTACATGTTATAATCGTGTTGTCGCATATAACACTTTCACGCACTATAAAGTAAAGAAAAAGTCGTCTTGGGGTTTGAGCCCAGAAGCCTTTTTACGACTATTCGATTCAAAGCTCTATCAATTTCTCCACGGAAGCTATACGTATTAATTACTCCCAGTTATGCTTTTCCTGTGCTCCGTAATTAGGGTGTTACTTTTAATTAACTTTCACTCCCGTTCTGCTGGACGACAGCACACAGTACGAACTAAATCGGAGTTTTGGCTGATTACCAACATACATCGTTTGGTACCGATCAAAGTGTTTGACATCTGGAGGTTTGAGTGTAACCGCCGCAGACTTTCTCCCCTCCTGGAGATGCTTTCTTTGTTTATTTCTTATTATTTCCTTTTTATTGTCGAGTTACTTGGTTTTCGCCGGAAAAAATACATAAATAAAGAAATCAAAATAAAAAGAGGTAAGCAGGGGGAGAAGACTACTAAAAAAAGTAAGCTCGCCGGATTAACGTCAAGGGTCGGTGCGCCAGCTAGAATGTAAGTGGTTTTTAGGCGGTTTCCCACATCCCACTAGCTGAATACTAGGCTGTTAACCAAGTACCGCCTTAGCTACACGAATCTCAAATATTTAGAATACTTTCGCACACTTTCACATGAACAACACTGCAAGCAGACAGTTAAGGTACACATCTTTCGTTCAGTGGGACAACGTAGTAATGACAGGAAGGGCATCCGGCCACCTTTAAACTAACTATGCCACCCTTAATAACCATGCAAACCTGCGCCGATGCGAGACAAGGCCTAAGATGAAAAAGATTGTCGCAGTGCATGAAGACACAAAGGCCAAAAGTCTGCGGCTGGTGCCGGACGGCCAAGGTGGCCGAGCGGCTCTAGGCGCTACAGTCTGCAACCGCGCGACCACTACGGTCGGTAGGTTCGAATCCTGCCTCGGGCATGGATGAGTGCGATGTCCTTAGGTTAGTTAGGTTTAAGTAGTGTAAGTAGTCTGTTTAGGTTTTTATGTTGGTAACGCCACGTAGCGCTCTGTATGAAAATCACTGGCTGTGTTGTGTGCAGTCTGTAGCTGGTTGGCATTGTTGGAATATTTTCAATTGTAGTGTTGGGCAGTTGGATGTGAACAGCGCGTAGCGTTGCGCAGTTGGAGGTGAGCCGCCAGCAGTGGTGGATGTGGGGAGTGAGATGGCGGAGTTTTGAAAGCGGATGATCTGGACGTGTGTCCATCAGAGAGAGTAAATTTGTAAGAATGGATGTCATAAACTGATACGTATATATGTTGACTTTTGAACACTATTAAGGAAAATATATTGTTTGTTCTCTATCAAAATCTTTTATTTGCTAACTATGCCTATCAGTAGTTTGTGCCTTCAGTAGTTAGAATCCTTTATTTAGCTGGCAGTATTGGCGCTCGTTGTATTGCAGTAGTTCGAGTAAGGAAGATTTTTGTGAGGCAAGTGATTCATGAAAGGTATAGGTTATTGTCAGTCACGGCCATTCTTTTGTAGCGATTATTGAAAGTCAGATTGCGTTGCGCTCAAAGTATTGTGTGTCAGCTTAGTGATGATCAGAATAAGTAAAGAGAGAAATGTCTGAGTACGTTCAGTTTTGCTCAGCTGTTTGAAAAACAAATAACGTAAGGGGTTTACCAGTACAGTAATTCATAAATTTTTGTAAGGGGAGGTTTCATAGTAGTTCTAAGTTCTAGGGGACTGATGACGTCAGAAGTTAAGTCCCATAGTGCTCAGAGCCATTTCTACGGTTGGTACTCTATTCTTTCTTGGTATTCAGCTAACAAAGGTTCCGTTTCCCAATTACTTAGACAGTATTTCAAGTGGATTTAACCAGTCACTGCAACTTAACTAACAAGGGGACTGCATCAAGTATGTCGCATTCATCGTCACATACTAAGATACTGCATAAAAAGAGTGGCGTATTGTCACAAGGGAGTAAACGTTCTGAGTTTCCTGCAGAAACAGTTCTGATGCGGTGAGGACAACAGGTGGATCACAGTCTGTGAATGAAATGGTGTGGCAGCTCGAAATGTACTCTAAAGCTGAAGCACGCGGTACAGTATGATTCTTGTGGGTAAAACGTTAAGCTGCAGACACATTCACTGTGAAATTCTGATGCTACACAGACCATACCCAACGCCGCGTGCAGTCATAGAGAAATTATTCCAACAGTCTGACCAAGGCTGCACAGACGACGGAGATGCTGATCCAGAAGGAAGGCAGTCGACGTCCACCACTGGCGAAAAAGTCCAGACAACTATCGAACTGATCCGAAGATAAAGACTTTACGCAGCGTTTTGTCGGATGGCTCCGTGACTATGGACTGAACTTCTATTGTAGAGGAACTGAACGATAGATAGTACGTCCCGTTTACAGAGACGTGGTAACTATGTTGAAAAATAGTGTCATGCTATGTGTGACTTTTAATTGTAGGGAACTTTCATTAAAATTACTTCGTCTGCCGCGACAATGTGTAACTTATTTCTTGAAGTCCCCTTGTATTACATTAGCTGTTGAGTCTACACAGGATTTCTCCCTTGTCTACGCGACGTCATCTGTCTGTCTGTCATGTGATTTGACAAGATTTTGGTCAAGAGTATGCACGACTGACGCGGTTTACTCAGAAGCCCCTACTGATGGACAGCAATAACAGTGAAGTCATCAAAAGCGTCTGAAGTAATATGAATATGCCCATACAAGGCTAACTTTTATTCGGGGGATAACTTTGCTACTTCTCGTGTAGCGGCGGAAGGCGAAACTGCATTTCAGCTCACCCAGGATTAAAACACGACTGAAAAGATTACTCTCGCCTTCGTAGTAGGGGTCGCCAACGCACGCCGGTGCAGTGGCGCTCGACTCGGCGTTAAGCTATTTCGAACCCTGGTGGTGGATGAAATTTTCATTGCCGGTATTTAGCCATTAAGGGGAGACGAGGTGGTGGTGTTAAGTTTTACTGACAACCAGTCTTTACGACAATGTCCTGGATTAAACTCCAAGCTTCTCCGCAAAGTCTCACTAAGCGAGCACACGTGACACTGTTGATCTGGGATCTGTCAGTCGGATGGGGACTTTGAAGCTGGCGACTCCTTTGGTGCTATTCGAGAAGAATAGTCTACGTGCCGGTACCGGGTTTCGCCTTCCCCCTTCTCTGATTATGACAAATACAAACATTACACTATCTATCACGCATCCATTACACTCACCTACACTCTGCAAATACACAAGGAGAGGGGCCGAGCGCACCGACAAAGACCACCCTTTAACATCCTATCTGACAGGTGGCTGAACCCGCTCCGCGGAATATTCTAGCCAAGAATGTCAGACGACATTTACATTTTACTGCAGCGAAGGAAATATAGCTAGGAACTTTTACGGGAATGCTAGAAGTCAGTGCCGTAAGTGATCAAGCCCACACGCCTATTTCTGCCAAAATTGTAGTCAGGCGTCATAAGGAAGCGAAAGAACCAAACAATTAGAAACCTCTCCTCATCATCGATGACGAATGTTCTCGATCAGAATCAGAAGGATAAGGAGGAGAAGTAAAACCAAAAGGAAGAGAGGAAAGCAAAGCAGGATATTCTAGAACAGGCAAATTTCTTTCTGCGAGAAGGAAATTGCTCGAAGTTCTTCAGAAAACTGGTTCCTCAAAACAAAGCAAAACAAAAAAATTGCACTCTCCCAGGGAGCGTATGTGATTTTGATGATGACTGGATATAATGTGATAAATATGAAGAATAGTGGCATGAGAGCTAAACGCATTATGAAGGTGGAGAACGTTCTCTCTGTGATCAACGAATGCATATTCTCATCGACTTCTACGGGTAAGAGTAAGCAGTTAGCACTTTCGTACTGTCGATGTTGTTGTGTCTGTCTTAACAGTAAGAATGCATTTACTTTTTACAAATATTAATATGTGGCACATTAACTGACACATTGGTTTTTAAGTACTTAGAATAAGAGATGAAACACATATCACCACTTTTTTCTCAAACGATTATTCTTACCAGAAACTCCCTTATGAAAATATTGTAATGGAACACATGTGGAGGAATGAATAAAACACGTGGCAAGACACTGATGGACACTGTAATCTTGCTTGTGAATACTGGGACATTCAAACGTCGATCTTTGGCCTCCGAAACTGCCACAGGGTCGGGAAGCTGTGTAATAGGAAACACGTAGATTACCTCTACAGAATCGAGTCGACTTGAAGGAATCCAGATTTTGGTACTTGTGTACACTTTGTCTGTAAGTAAGTGGCTTGTTGCTGCCAGTTGTAATGATCAGATTATATGGTCCCCCCCCCCCCAAACCATGTGAGGTAGTAAAGCTAGGTCAATGCCGTAAGATACTTAATGAGTGATGAAATTAGGGGTGCAAGTGGGGCAAGTGATTATCAATAGTTTTCCAAAATTGTTTCACTTTGAACAACGAGCTACCACAAAACATTTCCGCCAGAGGATGGAGTACCTAGTTGGAGGAGGTGTGAGCTGTGACAGGAATGTAACAATGACTCTAAAAGTGGAGAATTTGCAGAACCTGTCGACGAGAATAACGAAACATAAATTGTAATCCATCTGTTGTCTTGTATTCTTCTGAGACCTCTAATTGCGCCAGGTCAACTTTATTAACATTGATACAGAATTTAACATTGTTTTATTTGCATGAAACTTAAGATTTTATGAGGCACAATGACTGTAATTTAGGGTTACAGATTGTACTTGGATGTTTAGTGTTCAACCACCCACTGTTTTCCTTTTATAAGTTGAGAAGACACAGTAAATGTATGGAGACCTCATTTTGAATTCGTTATATTACAGTTCAGTTTCCTTTAAGGTATGAAATGTGTTAGAGGATGCGATAATTATTCTTTGACTGTTCAGTTTATTCTTTGAAAGTCATATTCGCTTACAGTGGCGGAATTTTTGTTATTGTAGGAATTATGTGAGCTAGGACACAGGCCCAAGTTTACTCAAAGTATTTATCTGTTGCAGATAACTGGGAGCTTTTTGATGGGCAATTCATCTGAGCCAGAACTGTAAGAATTGTATCACTGTTGAATTTTAGCACTCATGAACAGGAGTTTGGGACAATTATCAGTTAAACTCAATCTTCCAGGCTATTAAAATAAGAGAACTGCCATACTGGCGACCCTGCCAGGATTCTACTTTCCTTAAAGTGACTTTTTGAGTTGAAGGAGTGAAGGCATGGCATAATTAATGGCGGTGCTGTGACTTTGAGCTACATCTAAGATTCTGTGATGCTGCCCATCTCTCACTGCATCTGCTGCAGCAGCTGACGATATTTGCTGGACTGATTATGCTTGCTGTCCAGTGCTGAGCTACTCACACTTCAATATCGACAGAGATGGCACAACTGATACATTTTCAAAATGCGCTGTGAGCTTGCTCACTTTGTCTTGACAGTACAAAAGGTTTCCTGTTGTGTCTGTTGGGCCTATAACCTACCAGGAAGGGACACAATACTGCCTCTGCCACTCATGAGCCGAGGTGCAGGCAGTGGAACTGTGACATGGGGCTTTTCTCTAAGTTACATGCACCACACACAAGGTCAAACAACATCTCATCCTGTTTCACCACCGTGGAAGGCACAGCTTGGGCACCTACATTCAATGTCTGTGGCGGCTGTACCCATTTTCCTGATCATGGCTTATTCATGTGGCAGATACACCAGCATAGCACGGTATATTGTGGTAAGTCTACAGTCATTCAGTAAACAGTAACCTGCAGGCAGCATTTAAGTAGAGGACGCTACGAAAATTAATTTGTCTAATTTTTTTTCAAAGAATGTGGAGAGGAACAAAGTGATCAAATTGAATGTAACAAAGTATTAGTGGAAAGTAAGAAGGAGTCCAATAGAAGCAGTTGTGAGTCAGGAGACGATAAAATTCTGAGTTGGGGCCAGATTACATTAGACACTAATACTGCTAAATTAGTCTCTAATACTGACAAGTTAGATCCAGTACTATCAAATTAGACAAATGATGCTCTAATTACAGAGAACTTAAATTGATTTACAGTTTTAAACTTGTAAATTGAGAAGGGAGTTAAAAATGTGTTACTAGCGAACTAAGAACAGAATTAAAATTTGAAGGAAGTCTATCAAAAAAAAAAAAAAAAGAATTTAAGGCTGAAACTAACCAATTACAACATGAACTACAAATAATTAAGCATGTGGACACAATTAAGTGCCTTCAAAGCTTTGAAAAAGTAAGACAAGAGTTGCAGAGATTTAGTATTAACACATAATCACAAACATAGTTTAAGTGCTGAAACTAACACCAATATAGCTAAGTTTTTAAAAAAGGAGTGAGCTGAAGTTATCTATTAAGTTAGAGATGAAATTTCTCATTAAAAGGTTCATAAAAATATGCATAAAAATGAGATTTTGGCAATTGAAAAACTTTCTAGCAATCTAATTCAAGTAAAGTTCAAGTAGCTAAGCAGGGGGAGAAAAATGGAACAGAAGTGTGGATTATGAGCTAACGAGTTGAAATCCTGTGTAGATACTTATTTTAGTAATATTCAAGAAGTACAATCATATTTTGAGGAAAGAGTAGAGCTAGTGGAGACTAATTTACAGGGTATAGGCAAAATAATGTGAATAGTGGTAGTAATGGGATGATTGTGTTTGACGGTCATAAAACAATTATGGCACGTGTCGCGCTGGGCTATGGATGTTCAGTACGGACTATGCATCAGTGCAGGCTGTTTACGAGTAGTGCACACTTCGTATTTGCATTCAGAGGTCGAGGTCGACGTGCAATGAAAGACCTAACAAAGTTCCAAAGGGGACAGATTGTGGGGATCCTATTAGGTGGAGCATCAGCAACCAAGACAACCAACTTATTGAATGCTTCAAGAGCTACAGTTTCAACAGTCATGACAGCCTACACAAAACATGGAAAGACATCATAGCGTAAACAAAATAGTAGGCACAAATCAAAACTAAATGACAGAAATCGCCTTACGCTAACACGAATTGTGTCAAAACAACACAAAACTACGGCGGTTAAAGTGACTGCAGAGCTCAATAGCCATCTTCGATACCCCGTATCTATCGACACTGTCCGCCATAAAAAGCAAATATTCGTGCACGAGCTGCTATACCGAAATCATTAGTGACGTCAACCAACGCAAATACCGGTAAAACATGGTGTCAGGGACATGAATCCTGGACGGCTGATCAGTGGAAACACGTCATATGGTCAGATGAGTCAACGTTTTCGTTATTTCCAACATCGGGCCTGGTTTACGTCTGGAGAAGGCCAAAAAAAAAGCCTACAATCCTGATTGTTGCTTCCAACGGTTAAGCACGGAAGTGCAAGTATGATGGTGTGGGCAGCCATATCATGGTATTCTGCTGGTCCCATCATTACTCTCAAAGGTCGTGTTACAGCCAACGATTATGTGAGCATTTTGGGTGAGCAGGTGCTCCCCATGATTCAAATGTTGATCCTCAGCAATTATGACATATTTCAGGACGATAATGCACCCGTTCACGCAGCCAGGACAGTACAATCATGGTATGAGAAGCATGCAACTAAAATGCAGCGTCTTCCCCGGACCTGAACATTATCGAACCCTTGTGGGCGGCATTGGAGGGCAGACTCTGGAGGAGATTTCCACTTCTCTCGTCATTACAGGAGTTAGAACAGGTTGTGAACGAAGAGTGGGGTAACATTCCACTGGAGACTATACAATCATTATACGTCAGAATTCCAGGAGGAATGGCAGCTGTATTACGGGCAAATGGGGGTCCAACCCCTTATTAATAAACCATTCCCAGGTAAGTACAGATACTCAGGTTATTTTGCCTATCCACAGCAGCTTCCTTGGATAAATAATGTCATGCATCAAACTAAAAAGTGGACAAGCAAACAATTAAATTAAGTTACACGCCAAATCTGAATGGAGTTAGTATGGCTAAGTAAAGTATGTCAAAGGTTGAGGAATTAAAATCACACAATTTTGTTCCTCATGATCCATCTGGAAGTCTGCAAAACGCTATATTTTTAAAGTCATTCCAGGTTGCATTCCCAAAAGGATGGCCACATGAGAGGAAAATTAAATTTTCTCTTGGTTATTTAAGATGTGAAGCTGCCAAAGTATTTAAGTATCAGGATAACTGTAAGATATCAGGAAACTCCAAGACATGTGATAAGTTTCAGTTAGCTTTTAAAAGCAACTTTCTGTGTCACAGTAAATGTACTGAAATTTATGATGATCACAAGTGTGATTGTGAGAAAAATTTAACATTAACGGGTACTTACATGGATATTTAACTTCTGAACACTGTGAGAAAAATAAATATGGGGATTTTGGTTACAGGGTGATATACTAAGGCGTGTTGTGCTGTTAAGTGTTACTACGATAATTATTTGGATATGAATGAATATACAACAACTAAGGAATCAATATCTTGTACATAGTTTATTATGTCAATGCTGCTGGATGTAAAAGAGGTGGTTCTTGGTTAATATGTCAGCGATATGCAGTGTTGGCTAAGCAACCTAGATGTACAGCATGTAATAGAAAGAACTGAATTATTTCACGAGAACTATGAAGGAAAAATTTTAAAGTGTCTGTATTGTCTAGAAATGTGTGGAGGTAGCAGTTTTTCTTGACGAGAGCAGCAATAATAACTGTATGTATGGTATTTCTCTCAGTTACCACTGAAGTGATTGGAAAGACTTTTTTATTAGTTTACAAAACTATTCGTTAATATTTATTTCATTAACCTGATGTGAGTTTACATTGAATATTTACTTAATTATTCATTTTGAATAGGAAGATATTGTTCAGAAGATTTACTTATAGTAAGTGTTGATATTAGGGTTCAATGATTTTTAGATAGCTGTAGTAGAATCCTCAGCTTGATCTCTTATTATCACTGGATTGACAGAATAGAGAGAATAATTAAAATTTATAGCGTCAGAGCATAAATGTGAATTTACATGAGATTCTTGCAGTCACTTTTCTGGAATTGCTTAATAAATAAACATGATATAATACGATACAATCTGGAAAATTATGCAATCATTAGCTGCAAAGATGAGATGA
Source organism: Schistocerca nitens (assembly GCF_023898315.1). Classification (NCBI taxonomy): domain Eukaryota; kingdom Metazoa; phylum Arthropoda; class Insecta; order Orthoptera; family Acrididae; genus Schistocerca; species Schistocerca nitens. Next base: position 392,002,977 of record NC_064617.1, read on the forward strand.
ATTGTTGTTGTTACCAAGTATATTACTGATATTGTAAGTCGGTTTTATCAACATTGTTACACAGGTTGATTAAAGTAATAAGTAAGCAGGAAATACTATTGTATACAAAAAAAAAAAAAAAGATGTAGCAAATGATTTATTTCCACTGCCAAAGTTTAACATAATATGTTAAAATATGTTTTCTGACAGAGTAGGGCAGTATACATGAGTACACTGTCAATACTGATGAATGCCTTTGATGTGGGAATATTAATATACAGGTTGTTCATTTTAACTGAAGACATTGACGTATCTCGAAAACTACACATCAGATCAAAAAAGTTATATTTCCAATTTGTTTTTATCGGAGGGGGACATCCAACGGTATCACATTGGACTCGCCACACCACCCCGTGCGCGGTGGTGCAGGGCAACTTTGAAATTGAGGAATACGATTCCACAGCAAAAGCTACATACGTTTTTTCTAAAGCATTTTCTTCGTTTCGCCACAGATGGCGCTGCAGTCGGAGGGACAGAAATGTGTACATAATCGTTATTTACGACATGCTACTCAACGGCTCTTGAATATCCAATAACAAGTGGGGCTCCATCCACTTCCATGGTGTGAATGTAGGACAGGCCAGTATATCGTAACTTATAATTGGAAACCCCTTTCACAACGTTGTATTCCTCCGAACATCGAACGGGGGCCTACTCGACGCGCAACTGTGGCCGTGGCTCGAGGCGAAAGCTACTCTACTTTTCCAATTAGAGTAAATGTTCAAATGTAGTAGCACCAACTTCAGTATACTTAGTGATGCGCTTTTCGCTGACCATGCATAGGACACATGCATATCTGCGGGAATGTCAGCACAGACATTTCTGATGGGGAACACCACGTCTTCACGTCCTGTCGACACTTGGTGGTATAGCTTATCGTTTGAATACCCCCACAGAAAGAAATCGGACGACGTCAAATCCGACGATCTAGCGGGCCAATTAATAGCGCCACCTCTGTCGATCCGTCCATCAGTGATTCAGTTCAAAATGGTTCAAATGGCTCTGAGCACTATGGGACTCAACTGCTGAGGTCATTAGTCCCCTAGAACTTAGAACTAGTTAAACCTAACTAACCTAAGGACATCACAAACATCCATGCCCGAGGCAGGATTCGAACCCGCGACCGTAGCGGTCTCGCGGTTCCAGACTGCAGCGCCTTTAACCGCACGGCCACTTCGGCCGGCAGTGATTCAGTTGCTTAAAGCGCTGGGCAGCAGTCATGCTGAAACCACATACGTTTTCGAACGTCCAGGGCAACATTCTGCAATAGTAACGGTAGTTCTTGTTCCAAAAACGTTCGATATTTGCATCCATTCAACGTTGAAATGAAATGGCTCTGAGCACTATGGGACTCAACTGCTGAGGTTATTAGTCCCCTAGAACTTAGAACTAGTTAAACCTAACTAACCTAAGGACATCACAAACATCCATGCCCGAGGCGGGATTCGAACCTGCGACCGTAGCGGTCTTGCGGTTCCAGACTGCAGCGCCTTTAACCGCACGGCCACTTCGGCCGGCTCCATTCAACGTGCAGTCGATAAAATACGGACCACTGAGTTTGTTGCCACGCCATACGTCAACCGATTAAAAACGGTGATAGTCAACTTGTCGTAAACAGTGGGGATTGTCTACACCCAAGTAATGCATATTACGCTGGTTAACGCTACCATGGTTTCTGAATGTAGACTCATTGGAAAATAGTACCTCGACAAAGAAAGTGGTAGTCGTTTGTATTTGTTGAGTGCCCATTCACAAAACACTAACCGATTACGGAAATCGGTGCCATGAAGTTCTTGATGCAGTGACACTTGGTATTGGTGGTACTTACGAGGATGCAGCATTGTGACATGCTACTTAGGGACAACCGGTATCGCGGTATAATTGCCGGGCGCTTATCCGTGGGTTCTGATGAGTGCCGCTAGTACAGTTATTTAATTTGCTTCTGCTGTTACACGTTTGCTTCGTTTCCTTTTGCCGGTCTGTGGCTGCCATCAGACATAAAGAAGTTCACAACCATGTCGAAGAACAATGGGACAGAGCTTTCTCTGGAAAATCCTCGGGATACAAGGCAACAGTACCTCAACATTTCTCCTACATTCTTTGAAAATCACGATCATTTTAATGTTTTCTTCTGTGGTTGCAACATTCATCGTCCAGTCGCACGTCGGTTCTCCAAATGGTAGGTAGGTGTGCAGACAACAAACACTACGCAAGCATTGTAACGTTTAGAGCCGCTATCTGTTCTACGTCTGCACACTATGTGAGCTCCGGCTGCAGTGTACTGCCTGATGTGAGACGCCGTAGTTCGCTGCACAGCCACGGTGGCACGTCGAGTAGTCCCCTGTTCGATAAGTCGGAGGAATACAATGTTGTGAATGGGGTTTCCCATTAGAAGTTATGAAATACTGGCCTGTCCTACCATCGTAGCATGGAAGTTCCATTAATTGTACAAAGGTTGAATCATTATGGAGAGAAGCAATGAACTACAATGCAGTGTGTGAGATGGTGTGGAGATGAAGGGTACTTGTCATATACACTGCTGGCCACCGTAAATGCAACACCCTGAAGGAAGCATCCGAATCGAGTGAAATTTACACCATGAGTTTGCAGCGATGAGATATGCAACTGATTAGAATTTCAGCGCAGACGCAAATCACGCGCGCCTGTGGCGCCACCTCATAGCGCCATTTAAGGCTTGGCGATTTCGACGAGTGTACGTTCGGCACGTGTGTTTACCTTGTGGTTATTTCACAAGACGATCAGTTATGCCTCGTAGACAACAGCGAACATCTTTTGATCAAGTATCCGAGTTCGACAGAGGAAGGATAGTGGCTTACCGAGATTGTGGATTATCATACAGAGAAATCGCTAGTCGTGTTGAACGAAACCAAACAATTGTAATGCGGATATGTGACCGTTGGATGCAGGAGGGTACGACGGACCGACGTGGTCGATCGCATTCACCTCGGTGCACCACTGCACGTGCTGATAGGAAAATTGTGCGCATGGCAGTGACGGATCGCTCAGTGACATCCCGAACCATAGCACAGCACATTGCGTCTGTAACGCATCATCCAGTGTCTGCGCGTACCATTCGACGCCGTTTACAGCAGAGTGGTCTGTCCGCAAGACGTCCATTGCTTCGTCTACCACTGACACAGAACCACAGACGTCTCCGTCGCCAATGGTGTGATGACAGACGGATGTGGACGGCAGAATGGAATGACGTTGTCTTTACTGACGAGGCACGCTTCTGTCTGCAGCACCACGATGGTCGGATTCGAGTGTGGAGACACCGTGGAGAGAGGATGCTGGACAGCTGCATTATGCACCGCCACACTGGTCTTGCACCGGGTATTATGGTATGGGGCGGTATTGGATATTACTCTCGCACGCCTCTAGTACGCATTGCCGGTACTTTAAATAGCCGGCGCTACATATCCGAGGTGCTGGATCCAGTTGTCCTTCCTTACCTTCAGGGATCGGCCACAGCCATATTTCAACAGGATAATGCGCGACCACACGTGGCACGCATTGTCCAAAGGTTCTTCGTCAATAACCAGATTGAATTGCTTCCCTGGCCGGCTCGCTCTCCGGATCTTTCGCCGATAGAAAACATGTGGTCCATGGTTGCTCAACGAGTGACCCAGATTACATCCCCAGCTACCACACCAGATGATCTTTGGCAACGTGTGGAAGCTGCTTGGGCTGCTGTACCCCAGGAACACATCCAACGTCTCTTTGACTCAATGCCGAGACGTATGGCAGTGGTGATCTCCAACAATGGCGGCTACTCTGGCTACTGATTCTGGCAGGAACCACATGTCACAGACGTCTGTAAACGTAATCATTTGATACTTGGTCAACATGTTATCTACAAAATAAATCTTGTTGTGCTACCTCTTGTCTTTCTTGGTGTTGCATTTACGGTGGCCAGCAGTGTATTTGTTTATTATAAAGTAATGTCTCAAGGTCGGAGATGGAAGTTTTATGCACGAAAGCCAGAGATAGAAGGTGACTGTATTTATATTATGAAGTCAAATACTGAAAGGTTGTTGCAGAAAGTGATTATTTATGTCAAGAGGAGGTGTTTTAGTGAGAGGTTTTCAGGAAATATCTACATTATCTAAATGTAATAATTTTTTGTTGTATTGTCTATAATCAGTTAATAGTAATGATGTTATTTTGTACGGACAAGTATTATAAAATGCCAACGGCCTTGCCGCAGTGACAACACCGGTTCCCGTGAGATCACCGAAGTTAAGCGCTGTCGGGCTGGCTAGCACTTGGATGGGTGACCATCCGGTCTGCCGAGTGCTATTGGCACAAGGGGTGCACTCAGGCCTTGGAATGTAAACTGAAGAGCTACTTGATTGAGAAGTAGCGGCTCCGGTCTCGTAAACTGACATAGAGTGGTGTGCTGACCACATGTCCCTCCATATCCTCATCCAGTGACGCCTGTGGGCTGAAGATTTGACGATGGCCGATTGGTACCGTTGGGCCTTCCAAGTCCCGTTCGGAAGGAGAGAGAGAGAGAGAGAGAGAGAGAGAGAGAGAGAAAGTATTATAAAAGAAGGTGGGGACCCACTTCAAAATAATAAAAATATTTCTACTTACATATATGCCTAAGCAAGTTGGGATGAAGACAGATAGTAATGTAATGAGCATGATATGCAACGTAAAGCAATGACCCAAACAGACAAAAAAAGATGGAACCTAAAGCCACAGGATCATATGTTTGTTCTACTGAAACCTGGCAGTTCTTTCCCCTCATGGTCTCGATCTGAGATTACATCACTGATTCAGTTTGCTAGCCTGTTCTATCGACTCACCAGATCTACACTGAGTTACTTTCGTCTATGAGCGGGAACGGACGTAGGTCACGGTCCGACTATGATGGCTATAAATGTGCTTTTTTATTCCCTCCTGCAGGGTGGTAATGACAGGTCAGTCCGTAAGATGTTTGCCGAGTGGTCCCATTAGGGCTGCAAGCGTGGACTAATCACCGTATTAAAGGTGTTGGAAATTTGTTTCGTGTTGAGTAGCGAGTCACTATACAGTATTTAAACCTGCCAGGGGATGAAGTACCTGGTCGGACGTGTTATAGGGAGTGATGATGATTCTTTGATATGCTGTTTTCTCTTTGAACTTGATATTCGCCTGGAGCGGTGAAAGTTCTGCTATTTTAGGAATTACGTGAACTTAGGCAGTTAGACGCAAATTTATGATTCAAGAAGACTTTTAATAATTATCTGCTGCGCATAATCGGCGATTCACGCGACAAGAACTGTAAGAATATGCCATCATTGAACTTCAGCCCACGGGAAAAGGATTTTGGGGCAGTTATCAGTGAAACTCATTCTTTCAGATCGTTTAAATAAGAGAACAGCCACGCTATTCTCAAGTAGGACCCTTTTCCGATCACGAAAATTACGCATATTTCGAGAAAAATCTTAACTCTTCCCTTTTTGCTCTATCAATCCTATGTGGTTCGGGTTCTAGACTGACGTGCAGTACTAAGATAACTGCTCTTACTGCACTTTACATCGCTCCATACGTATACTTCAAAATATATAATGGATGTGACTGCTTTCATTGATTGGCAATTGTGTAATCATACAATAAAAAATGTAAGTGCAAATTGTAAGCTGTGTTGAGTTCGATGTGGTGAGCTGACAGGCGTTGTGTGGTGTCAGACGTTGAGGGGTGCCAGTAGTCAAAAATTTTGTTGACCCTGTGGCTGCCCTTCGTGACACATTGCATTACAGCGACCAAAGTGCTCAAGAAGAAGAGTGAATGTTCGCCGTTGTGCAGTGTGTGTTGTTTAAGGTGTTATACAGGCAAATTTAGTGCCAGAGGTCATACGGCACATCGGCGGCACTAAGTGCGACCGTGAGAATGTAAAATAAGTATAAAATAACAGCAAGATTTAGAAACGTCTGAATCGCGTGAAGAAAGAGCAAAGTTGGATCGCTGTGATAGGTGCTTTCGGATCCGTCTTGATTTTTACAAAGATGTTCACTTTTCAAAAAAGTTAGCATACGCGAGTACAACACACGCTGCATAATCCTGTAAGTAAATGAAGCTAGTGAATATGTACCATAGTTGTTTGAATCTGTTCCTTTGGTTCCTTTCAAAAGATGCTCAATTGGCCTTTCGTTGTTGTGCACTGAACACAGATCCATCACTGTCCAATTCACAAAACATGGAATGGTCCGTTATTTTGTAAGGCGACTATAATTTCGCACCTTACAAGCATTCATTTACATAGTGAGATTTTCACTCTGCAGTTGGAGCGCTGATATGGAACTTTCTGGGAGATTAAAACTGTGTGCAGGACCGAGACTCGAACTCGGGACCTTTGCCTTTCGCGGGCAAGTGCTCTACCAACTTTTTTTCCCCTCATTTTGTTCGTTGTTGATCGTTGTGTTTGGTCATTGCGAACGTCACATGACATCCGTCCAAGTTCGTTTGTTGATCCTTCCATTCAGTTTTTTTATTACAGAGGACAACCGGCTCTCTGAACTACCGTGCCGCCTCCATCGGAGCTACCCAAGCACCTACCCTTTGAAAGTAGTGTCTTCTAGTGTTTGGTACGTAGATGATGTCAGTCATCTCGCGTTATTTACATTAGATCGTGTAGCCATAAAAAGAGGCAGATTTGGGCAATTGATCACTTATATTAATTACGAAAGTCATTTGTGTCTCTTTATGTCCATTGGACACTAAAACATAAACATTTGTAATATATAAAAGGGGTTTTAATCTACAATAAATGTATAAGCAGAAACAGCATTTATCATTTTGTAGTTACTAACAGATGACTGAAAGATCCGTACCCAAAGACTGAAAAGTGCACAGGTCACACCAATATTCAAGAAAGGTAGTAGGAGTAATCCGCTAAATTACATTCCCATATCGTTAACGTCGATATGCAACACGATTTTAGAACATATATTGTGGTCGAACGTAATGAATTACCTCGAAGAAAACGGTCTATTGACACACAGTCAACATAGGTTTAGAAAACATCGTTTCTGTGAAACACAACTAGTTCTTTATTCACATGAAGAGCTGAGTGCTATTGACAAGGGATTTCAGATCGGTTCCGTATTTCTGGATTTCCGGAAGGCTTTTGACACTGTACCAAACAAGCGGCTCGTAGTGAAATTGCGTGCTTATGGAATATCTCTCAGTTATGTGACTGGATCTGTGATTTCCTGTCAGAGAGGTCACAGTTCGTTGTAATTGACCCCTTTGCTGTTCCTTATCTATATAAACGATTTGGGAGACAATTTGAGCAGCCGTCTTCGGTTGTTTGCAGATGACGCTGTCGTTTATCGACTAATGAAGTCATCAGAAGATCAAAACAAACGGGAAAACGATTTAGAAGAAATATCGGAATGGTGCGAAAAGTGGCAATTGACCTTAAATAACGAAAAGTGTGAGGTCATCCACATGAGTGCTAAAAGGAACGCGTTAAACTTCGGTTACACGATAAATCAGTCTAATCTAAAAGCCGTAAATTCAACTAAATACCTAGGTATCACAATTACGAACAATTTTAATTGGAAGGAACACATAGAAAATGTTGTGGGGAAGGCTAATCAAACACTGCGTTTCATTGGCAGGACACTTAGAAAATGTAACAGACCTACTAAGGAGTTTGCCTACACTACGCTTGTCCTTCCTATTTTAGAATACTGTTGCGCCGTGTGGGATCCTTCCCAGATAGGACTGACGGAGTACATCGAAAAAGTTCAAAGAAAGGCAGCACGTTTTGTATTATCGCGAAATATGGGAGAGAGTGTCACAGAATTGATACAGGATTTGGAATGGACATCATTAAAAGAAAGGCGTTTTTCGTTGCGACGGACTCTTCTCATAAAATTCCAATCCCCAACTTTCTCCTCCGAATGCGAAAATATTTTGTTGACACCGACTTACACAGGGAGGAACGATCACAAAGATAAAACAAGGGAAATCAGAGCTCGTACGGAAAGATATAGGTGTTCATTCTTTCCGCGCGCTGTACGAGATTGGAACAATAGAGAATTGTGAAGGCGGTTCGATGAACCCTCTGCCAGGCACTTAAATGTGATTTGCAGAGTATCCATGCAGATGTAGATGTACTAGTTCCCTTAATAATTCATTTACGTTTATGTTGTAATTTATATGTTAAAGAGCAAGACGGAGGAGATAAAACCATTAATAGATCCTAATATCTGCTTCAGGGATAGTCAGACAGGGCCAAATCTTCATTTTCGTGTTCAGTATTTTCCGTTGCGCACATTCATTTTACACCCGCCTGAGTAGCATCTTGGAATTTCTCTCTGTAGGTATGTAAGAATGGAAATATGTAGGACACTCGGAGTGCGATGCTGTGGCAATGTCTTACTATGCTGAGGAGTTTACCTGTGGACTGAACAGTTCCAAATCAGTTGAACAAACGAGGAGTAAGAGCTAAGATCAGGATATCCAGCTACTTCTACATCCAGTGTTCTTGTTAAATGAGCTAGTTCGGCTCTGAATAATAAGTTTATAAAGTGGCAAATTATGCGAACATGAGTCATGTATAAGAAATTTTGAATAGGAAACTCAACTGTCATAAAATCGTTGGTATAAGTGCCCCAAAACAGTTAAGTCAATAGAAGAAGAGCAATGGCCCGAGAAACTTTGAGCAACTACTGGACCGTTATACTAATGAAGGTGACCCTTTTGTGAAGCGAATTTCTAATTCATATACATGAAATTATCACTTCAGACTAGTGTACAAACATGAGAGCACGTCATAGAACCTCCCAGAATCGCCAGCCGAAACGAAAGCGTCAACTCTCTGCACGAACATTATGCTCGCCGCCGTTTACCACACGTAAGGGTCAATTCTGAAAAATTACCTGAAAAGGTGAAGCTTGCAATTCGAACAAATCGCAGAATTCCATGGTCAGAACGCTTTCCTTTTTTCGTTAAAATTTCTCATAATTAGAGGTGAGAAGGAGCGATCTGTAACTGCTTTGAAGAAAATGTAATGGTCAAGATCGAATTCAGTTACTGATTCCTGATGACCAGTTTCAATAATTATCTTCTGATCTTTAAAACTTGTTGTTGTACGTCATGTTCCGTTACAGATGCATTACACCTGACTTGTTGACAACCCTGTGTGATATGTGGTACATATTATCAACTACAAAGTCAACAAGGCATGCATGATGCAGTCACAATGGAAACAAGTTTTTTAAAGGCCAGAGGATAACAGTCTTAACTATTAAAAATGGTCATCAGGAATAAATACACTCCTGGAAATGGAAAAAACAACTCATTGACACCGGTGTGTCAGACCCACCATACTTGCTCCGGACACTGCGAGAGGGCTGTACAAGCAATGATCACACGCACGGCACAGCGGACACACCAGGAACCGCGGTGTTGGCCGTCGAATGGCGCTAGCTGCGCAGCATTTGTGCACCGCCGCCGTCAGTGTCAGCCAGTTTGCCGTGGCATACGGAGCTCCATCGCAGTCTTTAATACTGGTAGCATGCCGCGACAGCGTGGACGTGAACCGCATGTGCAGTTGACGGACTTTGAGCGAGGGCGTATAGTGGGCATGCGGGAGGCCGGGTGGACGTACCGCCGAATTGCTCAACACGTGGGGCGTGAGGTCTCCACAGTACATCGATGTTGTCGCCAGTGGTCGGCGGAAGGTGCACGTGCCCGTCGACCTGGGACCGGACCGCAGCGACGCACGGATGCACGCCAAGACCGTAGGATCCTACGCAGTGCCGCAGGGGACCGCACCGCCACTTCCCAGCAAATTAGGGACACTGTTGCTCCTGGGGTATCGGCGAGGACCATTCGCAACCGTTTCCATGAAGCTGGGCTACGGTCCCGCACACCGTTAGGCCGTCTTCCGCTCACGCCCCAACATCGTGCAGCCCGCCTCCAGTGGTGTCGCGACAGGCGTGAATGGAGGGACGAATGGAGACGTGTCGTCTTCAGCGATGAGAGTCGCTTCTGCCTTGGTGCCAATGATGGTCGTATGCGTGTTTGGCGCCGTGCAGGTGAGCGCCACAATCAGGACTGCATACGACCGAGGCACACAGGGCCAACACCCGGCATCATGGTGTGGGGAGCGATCTCCTACACTGGCCGTACACCACTGGTGATCGTCGAGGGGACACTGAATAGTGCACGGTACATCCAAACCGTCACCGAACCCATCGTTCTACCATTCCTAGACCGGCAAGGGAACTTGCTGTTCCAACAGGACAATGCACGTCCGCATGTATCCTGTGCCACCCAACGTGCTCTAGAAGGTGTAAGTCAACTACTCTGGCCAGCAAGATCTCCGGATCTGTCCCCCATTGAGCATGTTTGGGACTGGATGAAGCGTCGTCTCACGCGGTCTGCACGTCCAGCACGAACGCTGGTCCAACTGAGGCGCCAGGTGGAAATGGCATGGCAAGCCGTTCCACAGGACTACATCCAGCATCTCTACGATCGTCTCCATGGGAGAATAGCAGCCTGCATTGCTGCGAAAGGTGGATATACACTGTACTAGTGCCGACATTGTGCATGCTCTGTTGCCTGTGTCTATGTGCCTGTGGTTCTGTCAGTGTGATCATGTGATGTATCTGACCCCAGGAATGTGTCAATAAAGTTTCCCCTTCCTGGGACAATGAATTCACGGTGTTCTTATTTCAATTTCCAGGAGTGTAGTATTGATTGCGATCTTGGGTATTAAATTTTCGTCTTTTCGTTTTTTCTTTTCCCCGTTTTTTAGCAGTGTTACACCATTCAAATTCCTCATAATATGCATTTCGAGGATTTGGAGAACTCTGCATACAATTCTGGTCCGCCAAAAGATGCGCTGTTAAGTCAATTGATCTCTGATCAAACGGTGATCCAAGCGGTGCTTACGTGGCTGGTCTGTTGCTCAACAATAACCTTTTTTTTCTCTGGGTACCAGAAAAACTGTACAACAATGGACCAATTGCATTGAAAACAAGAACAACTATATGAAAAAAAGATCTCATTGCAAATTTCCTACTGTTGTTGTAGGATTTTATCAAGAATAGTTTATTGAATGGCCGTCAGTCAAGGTTTAATTTCAAAGCAAGGTGGAGGTAGAGTAGTAACTAGGCTGGGGCAACCAGGCAAATGTTCCGCGGACCCTGAGAACAAGGGGCCTTCATGCGTTCCAAGGAAAGAAAAGAAAAATGAATTACTAAATGAAATGGAGAGGTGACTTCAAAAATAAGTAAAATCGATTGGTCGGATGACGTTCCTTCTTAGCATTAGGTTGACTTATGCAGTTCAGGTGCCACTGCTGCTGAACATGACAGAACTTCACTACGTAGCGGTATTCGAAGTGCCGGTTGAAATTACTAGGTAAGTCCTGCGTGCGTGGATGGGTCGACGAGAGCGATGGATAGCAGGTGATATTGCCTCGAAGATTGCCAGCGATATATCGCTGATGTATCCGGCCTTTAATGAACCTGTTGACGACGGGACTACAATCCGATTAAAATTACTTGATAGTTGGCGTCTGTCACTTGCCGCTACAGTGCTGCCACATCCACTGTTCTCTACCGTTCGGTTACAGGCGACACACAAACACGACGAGTCAGTTCACAACTGCTGTTAATTTGTAACGCCGAGCAATGTTGGAAACGCGAAGTATGACGGACGTTGGAGATGCTCTGTCGGCAAACTGAATATAAGTGACCAATGACTCAGCTGCGGCAGGTGACAAGTCTATTAGTCCCCAATTGAAACTCATGTCTTAACTTAACCACAACCTCGTGATCTGCAATGTATCCGAAAAAACGAAGATAGCAATCTGCGTCATAACTAAAACCACGATTGCTTTATCCACGGCGTTTAAGCCTAGCCTCCAAGAACAAATTCAAGACAGAAAAATTTCTGTTTCAGCGGCAAAAGCAGACTGCATTTTCTCGCTCCCACTGGCTACACGGGCTGCCGCGTTACCAATCGATGAGCAGCCCTGGTTAGCACTTGGTTACGACACAAGTAGATTCCAAACGAACAAAGAATGATTAGAAGAAAAATAAGATCAAATAAAAAAGTCAGTACTACGATGAAAATGACGCGCCAAAGTATTAGAAATAAAAAAAATATATTTAAACCAATTACCTGAATAGAAATAAGAATCAAAGTCTATTGATTAAATTTAGAAAAATAAAAACAAGAAATTCGCTGCATTTGACGACATTCGAACCTAGGACCTTCCAGACGTCAGGCTTATACACTAACCGCTAGGGTACACAACTACACTGCGCAACGGTGTTGTATTTATGACTCTGGTTACCCAGACGTAACGATTAATTGCAGCTTTCAAAAATTCGGCTCCACGCAATGTCGTACGAAGCTTATCTGATGTAAGCCTGTCTCTGTTATCATAATGACTGTATATGTGGCGTTGAATCGTGTCTTGTGCGGAAGGATCTAGTAGTGTTTGGTAGTGCTGTGTATGAAACCTATATATTTCGTCAGGATCGTCGTCTGTGTGTGAGTGTGAGTGTGTGTGTGTGTGTGTGTGTGTGTGTGTGTGTGTGTGTGTGTGTTTAAATGGTTCAGAGCACTATGGGACTTAACATCTGAGGTCATCAGTCACGTAGAACTACTTAAACCTAACTAACCTAAAGACGTGATGCACATCCATGTCCGAGACAGGATTCGAACCTGCGACTGTAGCGGTCGTGTGGTTCCAGACTGAAGCGTCTAGAACCGCTCGGCCACACCGGCCGTCTATGCGTGTGTGTGTGTGTGTGTGTTTTTATCATGTGTCATGAAAGGAAAGGGCCAGACACCCAAATACATCAACAAAGAAAGCCGGACAAGGAAACAAAATGACTAGGTGTTGTGGTAGTTTGGCAAAGGCGATCAGTTCTGGCGTGACGTTGAGCACTCTGGTTAGACAAAACCAGCTCCAGCGCGTCAAGTGTTAACTATCAAGTAATTTAAATCGGACTATAGTAGTGTAAAGGACCAAGGAGTACACAACGGTGAAGGAGCTCATGTACGAATCATACTTATTGCTGTAAATTACTTACCACCGGAATGAAACAAAGCGTCAAGCGATGAAGCCTTTAGTGTCACACTCATTTCGCACAGTACTGTTTGGTCGCTAAACTGGCTGCGACGTCTACCTATCCGGTGCTCACGAGACGAGAAACCACTAAAATACCTATCCAGTGCTAGAGAGACGAGAAACCAACAGCATTTGGATCGCACTGAAATGGGATTGACACAAAGACGGTAAATATAATTATTTCCAGTAGGAGAAACATTCTCAAATCGCATTTCATTCCATTAACAGCCAAACTTTGTAAGACGCCTAAGGCAAATTACTCTTGTGACAAAAATACATATTAATACATGAAATCCTTCTACAATGCATTAGAAATCTTCTTTAAGAAATATTATTTCTTGTGGCATGTGCATGGAATACGTGCGCTTCAAGACACCATGGTGATACACTAGACTGGTCGAAAATTACCTACGTCTGGGGATGTAGGCCTACGTGTAAGTACACTTAACACGGGAACTTCGTAGGAGAATGGGCGATTTGTAGCAGTTCTATTTTCCTTTAATTACAGGATTTCTAAAATTCTCCAACACATACTGCTTCAGCCGCGCTGTATTATACAATTTCGATGAATAGTTTCCAAAATAAAATTTCCCTGAGCATAACTGCCGTGCCCAAAATCTCCCAATTTATTACTCATATACGCCTTTGATATTTCATGTTGCACGTCCGCAGATGGTGCATTAAATTTGGCTCCTGTGTTTCGTTGGCCAGGAATTGGCAGAACTAGGATGTTGGTTGACAGCTTACCTTCTGACTGCTGCCACAGCCCTGTGACCTTCCTGCGTTTCACGGATTTCTTCTTTGCTGACTACGGACGGACACACTGGTGTTGCCCGCCCATAGCCCCATCTCAGACTGATGCTCGGCAACGACATGGCCCATTGCAGGAATCTCTGTATTGTTGACAACTGCGTCACGTCGCGATTTGTTGTTTACACTTTTAGAACACATGCGGAAATTGTCTCCGCGTAATCAAGGAAACTATTCAGCAACCATAGTATCACGTAAATTGTGTCCGGCGATCTCCGAGGACAATGGGCGCATGGTAAACGGAGAAAAGAAAGGAAAACTTAAAATGGTAAGGAAAAGTGGAGAAGTTAGTAAAATCTGGTTGAGGCTTTCGCGACGTAGTAACTGCCTGAATGGTTCACGGGCACTGCGTCGGTTGGAGTTGTGTAAACGGAACAATATTTCCACGAGGAAGCTGCTTGTCATCTTCAGGTGTTACTGACGTCCTTCGCTACTTTCATAATTTTAAAGGTAGCTCTGGAAATGTTTCAGACGCTGAACATATACGAAATCATTCACTTCATTTATTCGGTGAATTAGTGGTAAGGGAGAAAATGTGGAGTGTCACACCGCATTTTTAAGGGTCGGCGGTTCGATTTCCGGTTATTTCTCAGTTTTTTTATGTGTCACTTTTCACTCATTTCACCTCTGCCAATGTTTGTCAAAGGCCAAAAACAAAAAATGCTGAGTTGCACCGTGGTTCGGAATACACTTTATATGATAGACCACCTTATAAATGGCTCAGTGAATCAGTTCAAAGATCGGAGGAATGCAATGGTATACCAAGTTTCATAGGACCATGATTAGTAAAGAATTGTTATGATCACTAACCTTCGGGTAGATCACACTCCTACTACATAATGATCTTCGATATGCGTAAAAAGGTAAAGATTAACTATTTACTCAGAACAAACATCACACTACATTAGAACTCGTTCACTGAACCTGTAGAGAGAAAAATATGACGAAGCGTCTGCATGAATGGTGTACAACAAGGAATGAAGTCACAATTGAAATTTAGTCCTTACAGTCGCTGTAACGGCTAATGAAGAAACAGCCGTGTATTTTGAAACAACTGAGGATATCCCTTTTTCGAGACAACATGTCACTGCGGTACGGTTAAAAAATTTTCTCGTGAATACTTCCAAAACAACGCTAACGATACCAAATACAACGCATTGGGCTGGCAAATAACGACGCCATTTATGCACTTATAAACACCAGAAGAAGTAACGAAGGACATGACAAATATTATGCTTACGAGTAAGAAATACAACAAACGAGGTGTAGCAAGAGGGCCTAAAAACATATTTGAATCCTACAGGTTTGTTGTTCAGTGTAACACACTAGAATGCATCAGTATAGCACTTGAAGCCCTGAAAACTGAAACCATGGACGTTGCAACTACGGTGCTGTCAGAAAGGATCATTCGACAAATATTCAGAATCTGTGAAAATGGGCCATTAACTGTAAATTTTCTAACAAAAGAAGAAAAACAGCAAGAAGCCTTTCGACGAGTTATACGGGGACGAGAGGCTTACAGAACTACAGAGGTAGATTAATAATGATATTTCTCTTGCCCAGTGATTGCTAACATTTATTCTGAACAAAACAAAAGGCTTTGTTTTAAGAAATGAAATAAATTAGAAACGCATACAAAGCAAGTCCATAATTAATTTTTCATATCTAATCCCTGCGAAGAAGTCCTTAAAAATTTAAATGAAACTTGTGTACATCTACATCTATATCTACATCTACATTTACATCTACATGGATACTGTGCAAATCACATTCAAGTGCCTGGCAGAGGGTTCATCGAACCACCTTCACAATTCTCTATTATTCCAATCTCGTATAGCGCGCGGAAAGAATGAACACCTATATCTTTCCGTACGAGCTCTGATTTCCCTTATTTTATCGTGGTGATCGTTCCTCCCTATGTAGGTCGGTGTCAAAAAAATATTTTCGAATTCGGAGGAGAAAGTTGGTGATTGGGATTTCGTGAGAAGATTCCGTCGCAACGAGAAACGCCATTCTTTTAATGATTTCCAGCCCAAATCCTGTATCATTTCTGTGACACTCTCTCCCGTATTTCGGGATAATACAAAACGTGCTGTCTTTCTTTGAACTTTTTCGATGTACTCCGTCAGTCCTATCTGGTAAGGATCCCACACTGCGCAGCAATATTCTAAAAGAAGACGGACAAGCGTAGTGTAGGCAGTCTCCTTAGTAGGTCTGTTACATTTTCTAAGTGCCCTGCAATAAAACGTAGTCTTTGGTTAGCCTTCCCCACAACATTTTCTGTGTGTTCCTTCCAATTTACGTTGTTCGTAATCGTAATACCCAGGTATTTAGTTGAATTTACGGCTTTTAGATTAGACTGATTTATCGTGTAACCGAAGTTTAACGAGTTCTCTTTTTGCACTCATGTACATGACCTCACACTTTCCGTTATTCAGGGTCAACTGCCACTTTTCGCATCATTCAGATATATTTTCTAAATCGTTTTGAAGTTTGTTTTGATCTTCTGATGACTTTATTAGTCGATAAACGACAGCGTCATCTGCAAACAAGCGAAGACGGCTGCTCAGATTGTCTCCAAAATCGTTTATATGGATAAGGAACAGCAAAGGGCCTATAACACTACCTTGGGAACCACTTTAGTTTGTTTTACGAGTCCTCGTGACATTTCTCTTCTGTTCCCAGCACAGCTGATGTTGATAAGAACTTCACTTGTAGTAGGCCTATAGTTATTCAAACTATCTGGTGCACAAGGCTTAACTGAGCTGATATCGATATACGCCGACGTATGCACAACCGTCCTGATTTGCCTAGCAGAACGTACAACGGCTGGAAAATATGAGCTTTCAGTTTAAACAATACGTATGCGCTACACCAAGTGAGAAAAGTTTATCTGGCCTATGAATAGGAAGTCGGTGGGCCGTAAGGTCACAGGATGGTTTAACTACCGAGTGAAAGATACGGGAATGTTGAAAAATCTTAATTTTAAAACTCGAAGCAAGATGCCGTACGTGTCGAATGAATATACTGTGAGAGACGCATGAGCAACGTTTTTTTGAGCTGGGAAAGGGCTGGGAACAGGTGTAAAGCATGAGGTGATGGTGATGGAGAGGGACATTTCCGGATGTTTTCCTGAGGCCCCATAATTGTAGTTACGTCCGTGGATGGAATACTATCGTGTAACATAACCACTAATATTCAGACACGTAAGGTAAGTCGGGGGAAGACGCAGGTTTGGGAAAGACGCAAGCACCGTTACAGTCAGTGAACGAACAACTGTGAATGCTCTGCTTGTGAATGTCACTATGTTCATCGGGTTTAATCTTTGTGATACTAAAACTAAACGGTTTGAGCGTTGTAAGTACACAGATAATAATAATATAGCGTTGTCGATTCTTAAGGTATGGCGACGGATTCATTACACTACACGTGGTAATGCTGTGACATGTGTGTTGCGCACATCTTGGGCAGTACGTTCTAGCGTGAAACAACCATTATATGTAAATAGATGGTGGAGGGGGGGGGGGGGGGAGGGCGAGCCGGGAGGGGAAGAAATGAAAGGTAAGGGAAGGGATTACTGTTGTCAGCTGCAGCGGGGTATCACGCGGGATCAGCGGCAACGAGCGAAAATATGTACCGGACCTGTATTCGAAACCGGGATCTCCTACTTACCAGGCACGTGCGTTAACCACTGCGCCATCCGGGATACAGTGTTAGCGCAACTGCGCGGACATCTTGGTACGCCTCACGGAGTCGCTGCCCATTTCCGCCACGCTCGCTACTCTGATTGACGCAGAAGGTCAGACGTACTTGTGCATCAGCATTGCTCTTCTAAGCGAATGAATTATACGAATGCGTGGTGTATGTTATTTCGGATATGTCGTCAGTTTAGTGTAAATAATGCATAAACTGTACATAAGTTGATTAATAACCATATTAGAAATACATTGTTTACTTCTTTGCAACTAGTTATTCATCACACTTTAAAATAGATCATGGGGAGAACGTATGACCGTAAAACTCAACGTGCAGCTCGGATCTGCAAAAGGTTTGCGAAGTAGTAAACAGTGGCTCAATGAAATTATGGGATGCAGCAAAAACATTTAGAATACCATACAATACTTTAAAGTGGCGTCTTGAGACACAGAATCTTGTGAAAGGTTCGCCCGGACCTTCAGGTTAGTGATGTTTATTCTTTAATAAATGTTTGTGCTGTTTAAATGAAATCCATTTTACTATATTCTTTACCATTATTTGCAGGATGTCTCGCAACACAAAATGATAAAAAGTCTTGTTGAATAAATTCAACGTTATTCAACGTCTTCAGAAGACAGCTTTCCCAAGTACCTGATCGGACATCCGAAGCTTGGCCTTTTCGTTGCCCGAAAAGATTAATACAGACTGTCGCTTCAAGAAGAAACGAATATCTCAGGTTATGACTGGCTGCATTCATTTCGGAGAAGACACCCTGAGGTAACTGTGCGAAAGGCGCAGAGGATTTCGATAACAAGGGGGTTTGGAATGAACCGCACCGAAATTGGAAATAGCTTCACTCTACTACAGCAAGTATGTGATGAAAATGGCTTTATGGATCTACCAAGCAAGATTTACAACGTGAATGACCGTGGCCTGCAGATGAATAATGATCCGGGAAATGTCTTTGCAATGAAGGGTTCCCGTTATGTCCGCCACGTCACGTCAGCAAAGAATGGTGAGACCATCACCGTAGTGGCACGTTGCAAATGCAGAAGGGAAAGGTCAAAGAAAGAAGGCTGAGTTTGAAGATGATTTTCCACAGGGTTCCTTCGCTCAGATGAACAAAGCATGAGCGTATATCAACACAGATGTCTTCTTTCACTCTGAAAGGCCCTGGGAAGGTGCTCCTTATTTTATATGGTCACAGATCACATTGTTGTGATGTTTCCGTGCTGGATTCCGCATTCGGACATGAAGTGATACTGCTTTACCTCCCAAGTCACACGACTCCGTGTCTGTAGGCAATGGACCGGTCGTTCTTGAAGCCGTTGAAGAGACTCTGACAGAATGCCGTAAACAACTGGATCCGTTCAACCCGGGCTGCAGAATCACCAGACTTCATTTAGGCTCTTTGCTGAGCGCTGCGTGGAATATGGCAGCCACTGCTGGAAGTGGCAGCAGGGTATTTTCTGCATGCGGAATTTATCCATAATGCATAAAAAATCAAGAACACGCGTTTGCCATTTCTGACAATATGAAATGGAAGTTGGCTGTCAACCATGAGCTTAATGCTCCTCCGGCAGTAGCTACAACAAACAGCAGCGGTGCCACAACTTCCTTCGCGGAAATTAGTGCTATCCCCAGACTGCAGACATCCAAGCAAACTAGAAGAAAGAAACAAACTGCGGAAGTCCTTACGACGGTGGAGAAACGGGAGGTGTTGAGACGGAAGCCTGCTCGTCAACAAACAAAGGAGGAAAAATACAGCACAAGAGGAAGAGGAAGGACAGTTCATCTTCAGCATCCTCCCCTCCCGAGGAGGATAATGATATTTGTCTTGTGTGTAAGGGATATTTTTGTTACAAAAAAGGCCCAAACTGTGATTGGCTTCAACGTATAACATGCAAGAAATGGCTACGTGAAATTTGCGGCAGAGAAAATTTGCACTGCAATAAATGTAAAAAGAAAACAACAAAACAAATATATTGTTCCGCGTTCCACCTTCCGCCCCCCCCCCCCCTCTTCAAAATGGCTCTGAGCACTATGGGACTCAACTGCTGTGGTCATCAGTCCACTAGAACTTAGAACTACTTAAACCTAACTAACCTAAGGACATCACACACAGCCATGCCCGAGGCAGGATTCGAATCTGCGACCGTAGCAGTCGCACCCCCCTCTTCGCCCCTCAGTGATTTATAATGGATGTTGTGCACTGTACCCTTCGTGTTGAAATAAATTCTTTAATTTTGCACCGTGCGAGGTAACCGCGTGGTCTTGGCGCCTTGCCACGGTTCGAGCCTGCCTCCCCCCCCCCCTTTCCGGGCGGTGGTTCAAGTCCTTCCTCGGGCATAGGTGAGTGTGTTGCCATTAGCGTAAGTTAGTTTAAGTTAGATTAAGTAGTGGTAAGCCTAGGGACCGATGAGCTCAGCAGTTGGGTCCCATAGGAATTTACCACCATGGTTTAATTTTGTTCATCACACTTGTTATTTTAAGATACGTTGCGTCTTCCCCCACATTAACTGGCATCTTCCCCACATGGTGGAGGAACATGCCAGTTTTTTTGCCTTTCATGTATATGCATATTTCCCAGTTTGACATTTCGTTAACCTTCCTAATCTATCAGTGATCAGTAGTTTAAAACACAACCAGGACGTCGATATGTTTGGTGTTTTCGTCCATCACTTATTTTTGCTAATACACAGACGTTATTTCATCTTCCTCCGAGTTACCTTATATCTTTATTCACTGCACCATTTACTATCAATGGATCTTTTAAAAGCCAGCCGGAGTGGCCGAGCGGTTCTAGGCGCTACAGTCTGGAACCGCGCGACCGCTACGGTCTCAGGTTCGAATCTTGCCTCGGGCATGGATGTGTGTGATGTCCTTAGGTTAGTTAGGTTTAAGTAGTTCTAAGTTCTAGGGGACTGATGCCCTCAGAAGTTACGTCCCATAGTGCTCAGAACCATTTGAACCACAGCGCTGTGTATTCATTTATCATGTCTTTTCCTCCACTACGGCTTTTTGTCTATGGTAATTTTCTTCTATTATATGTTTCTGTGGAGGTCTTCTGCTGCATTTAATAATTTTTAAGACTGTGTATATGTCTGTTGGTCTGTGTGTCTTGTCATGAGAGGATTTGCTTAAGGCAGAACTGCATTTCCGTATTACATGTCAGGAAGCAGACGCGTACGAGGAAAGAGCTGTGACCACAGAATGGGTATCGTTAAACAGTGAACGTCCGCCGCCATGGCGAGCTGTACAAGAATCCATGTCTTGCAGGGGGGCCTCGCTGGCGGCGTCGCCCAGTGGACGTCCGCAGGAGGCGATGAATGGCAGAGCGCTGGCCGGCGCGAAGTAAATGGCGGTGCGGCGAGGCGCCTAATGAGCGGCTGCGGGGCGTCTACGCCTGCGTCTGTAGCGACAGGAAGCCGACCCGTCCGCTGCCTCGTTAGGCCGTCGCTTCCCCGCTAATGGCCGCCCCGCCGCCAAAATAGCCGCTCTCATTTCCTACGCCCCCGCCAGGCTGCAGAGGAGACCCCGTGCACAACGAGGCCCGAAAATAAACATCGGCAAGTGACTGTCGAAAATCTTTCGTGTAAGTTTCTACACCCTTAGCACGTCAAAATAAATTCTTGTGCGTTTGCAAAGCGCTAACCAAAAGCTCCCGAAATCTGAACAATGCGCAAATTGTTACCAGTACGCTGAAATACCGCTAGGTGCTTCTCCATTACGGATGTTCGACGATCGTCGATATTTACAAAATATCGATGACGCAAGATTAAACATCGATACGAAAATCTTAAAACATAATAACGGCGACGATAAAAAAAAATTGGACTTCGATGTCAAATTCGTTGTAGGCTGCGTGCTACAACTGCGAATGATTTTCGCGTCATTTAATGGCTTACTTTCCTGTGTAGAAAAGTACTTTTGTAAACAGTAAAGTAACCCCAGTAATTAATATATTGGCTATCGAAATATCTGGTATGCAACCAGAACAGAGAATTGGAGAGGATGTGGAGAGTAATAGCATGACAAAAATCAAAAAGCGCTTTCTAACAACTGAACATGTTAACATTTTAACAATATCAAATTTGTAAATAATAGATTTGAGCTATCAGTCGTCCCTCGGATTTTTTTATTGGCAGATCTAGATTTCTGCTAGAAACTAGCCATTCTCAACGCACTATCATTTTTGAGCAATGCATGTAATGTCTGAAACTTCCTGGCAGATTAAAACTGTGTGCCCGACCGAGACTCGAACTCGGGACCTTTGCCTTTCGCGGGCAAGTGCTCTACCAACTGAGCTACCGAAGCACGACTCACGCCCGGTACTCACAGCTTCACTTCTGCCAGTACCTCGTCTCCTACCTTCCAAACTTTACAGAAGCTCTCCTGCGAACCTAGCAGAACTAGCACTCCTGAAAGAAAGGATATTGCGGAGACATGGCTTAGCCACAGCCTGGGGGATGTTTCCAGAATGAGATTTTCACTCTGCAGCGGGGTGTGCGCTGATATGAAACTTCCCGGCAGATTAAAACTGTGTGCCCGACCGAGACTCGAACCCGGGACCTTTGCCTTTCGCGGGCAAGTGCTCTACCAACTGAGCTACCGAAGCACGACTCACGCCCGGTACTCACAGCTTCACTTCTGGAAACATGTAATGTCTGTTGGTCGGGCTTCATCCACAGTTCATTGAATACTAATGTTTGCCCGACCAACAGGCATTACATGCATTGATCAAAAATGATAGTGTATTGAGAATGGCTAGTTTCTAGCTGAAGTCTAGATCTGCCAATAAAAAAATTCCAAAGGACGTCTGATAGCTGAAATCTATTATTTACAAGTCAAAATAACAGTCGCTGCGTGCAACAGCCTCTGATTGGAGGGTAACCTGATGAATATCAAATTTATGAAATTAAAAAAAATACGCACCAAACTTTTAGTGTCTAGATGGCAACTTCCATTATACAGTTAACACAGACTAGTATCGGCTGTGTATAACAATCATGTTCATATCGTTCACATCATAAATGGAGGTGAAAATGCAGTGAACAGTATCAGTTGTGACAATGATGCAAAAACATGCATTCTTATTAAAAAAACAACTACACTAAGACACTACTGTTGTTAAAAGCAGACACGGGTAGAAAAGAGAGGGGTAGCAGTTTTAAGTAAAATTGCATCAATCATCCATTATACGCATTTGTAATACAGCGAGAAAGCTTCAGACAACGGAAACAAGAAAAACTGTTCCCTGTCCCACATCATGGTTGACATGAGAGGAATCCATCATAACATACATACGAAACAGCCATTGTTACGTTATACGTACTCGTTGTTGAAAGAAATAAAATGAAACCAACCCAGCCAGACTGCTAAGACGTTCCCATTCTAAGAATAACACTGTGTTACCGGTTTTACAAATGCATTAATGGATTACTGATGCAATTTTACTTTTGCAGCTGCCTCCCCCCCACCCCCCTCACACATTTTTACCTTTGTCTCGCAAGAGAACAACTCAACAAAGAAAAAAAAAACATATACTTTCTTTCAAGATGCTTTAGTATGTCTGAAGGGAATCAGAAACATCAAGGATTAGCTTGGGGCTATTTAAAAGACTGCCGCTAAAGATAAGTAACACGTCGATACATTACAATATAGAAAGGAGTGAGCGTTATAAAATAACACAAAAAAGAATAATTTGAACAGAAACGGACCTGCAATCGCAGTTCACTTTTTATCTGAAAAATAACCTTCTGCATCTTAAACAAGATCCATTTACAAGTACGGAATCACCTCGCCGGTGATATTCAAGGCTACGAAGTACTGCACGTAAATATTTGAGGTGTACATCTCCAGCGTCAGCTTCAAACTGTTCTTAAAAGCAGGACATGCTTTCTGTCAACTTCTCTCATATATGTCATTTTAGAGCCTGTAGACAAAAAGATGTAACAGATGATTATTTATTAATGGGTTACATGTACTCCTATATTGCAGTTGAAGCCATTCTATAAATTTCTCGTACAGCATCGACGCTAAAAACATCGACTTTTTGGGTCGCTTATCATCAGCCATCTATGTTGAATCTTCGATGACAAAATCGAAACCAGCATTCATGATTTTCGAACATCGAACATCCCTACCCTCCATACAGTGTTAAAAGTGGCTGCGAACTGAAATGTTTGGTTAGCTGTTGCTGTGCATTTTTCGAGTGTCCTGTTTCTATGAGTCTGTGATTTTACAATGGCTGACCTGAAAGAGTAGCGTATCTGCATAAACCTGTGTTTTCAGCTTGGGCAAACAGCTGCAGAAACGCAACAAATGTTTAAACAGGCTTTTTTGGAGGCGAAGCTTTATGTCAGAAACAGACCCGCGACTAGTATAAGCGTTTCAAAAACGCGCGAACATCGAATGATGATGACGGCTGTTGCAATTGGAAGTCAACTGGCATCAACCGAAAAACTGTCCATAAAGTGAGGAATGCGATTCGGCAAGTTACAGACAGGCCATCCAAGATCTCTGCAACATCCTGTTCCGCCAAAGGAACTGAATATAAGAAGGACTGCAGTGAAGTTTGCACCACAACCGTTTCAGGAGTATCAAAAGCGTCGAAGTTTGCAGGGAATTAAAATAACTGCTTCAGAACGATCCAGATGTTCCTTCAATGCCTGTAACTGGTGACGAACGTTGAGTTTATTGGTACTATACTGAAACTAAACGGCAATAGTCACAATGGAAGAGCAATTGTTCATTTTCTCTAAAACGCTCGGCAATTTTAAAGTCCTTGTTGATAAAGAGTCCTGTCGCAATGTTGTAAGAGTTTTGAGGAACGAGGTGATAAGATAACGTCTACAGGACTTGTGTACTAACGACTGGGTGCTCCACCGCGACCATGCGCGACCGCATATGGGCCGTATTATTCAGCACTTTTTCACTAAAAACAAGATGACGGCTGTACCCCATCTGCAGTACTCACCAGCCTTAAGAGAGAATTGCGACTAATTTGTTCCACTACTATCAAACTTGTGCATCTTGTATTAGCTGATATTTAGTGAAGTCAGTATCTCTTGGAGCCACATTGTCAGCTGTGAGTTCTGCGTGTTAAAGAACGTATTCGTCTGATGACACCACTAACTCCGTTGTAGTTTTCATCTAATTTTCCTTTGTGCTTGGCGAAGAGAACTACTGTTATAAGGTAAGTAGCAAAATAATGTTATATCTGTGAGTGAATATACGTGAAATAACTTCAGTTTTCAGGCAGTAATAAATGTGTATTTGATGTGGTTCGTTTGTAGGAATCTGACAAAGAAAAAACTAGCGACGTTGCCTGCAGTGTACCGCTATGAGTTTCCGATACTTTACCGGTGCAGTTTGAGAACCTTACTTTAAAAATACATTTAGCAGTATTAGTGCCAAATAATGTTTAGAAATGATGTGGTGAATTTTCTATACGTTATTTATCCTAATTAAGCGTTTTGTATTACAGTATGTGTTCGATGTTGCTCAACCAAAGAGATTTCCCCACAATTAAAATGAGGAAGAAGCCGTAGCAGGCAAAGAATACGTTATAGGAGCCGATACAAGAAACATCGACGAATCCAAGTGAAATGGTGGAAGCTGCAAGCGAAACTTCATGACGGGTAGCCCATGCCGAAAAGAAGGCTAACCGTAGCACAGTACTAAAAAATCTAGAACTACAGTTGCACATGTAAAAGGCAAGTGTTTGGAGATTCTGCAGAAAAGCCACCCAGAAACTCAAAAATGGTTCAAATGGCTCTGAGCACTATGGGACTTAACTTCTAAGGTCATCAGTCCCCCAGAACTTAGAACTACTTAAACCTAACTAACCTAAAGACATCACACACATCCATGCTCGTGGCAGGATTCCAACCTGCGTCCGTAGCAGTCACGCAGTTCCGGACTGAAGCGCCTAGAACCGCTCGGCCACACCAGCCGGCCACAGAAACTCATTCGATTAATTCCACCTGGTGCAACCTCGAAACTTTTCTGATATATGTGTATAAATCACAAGGAGAAGTATCAGCAATTGTCTGCTCCCCTTGCAAAGAAAAAGAGTTTAACTGTTAAATTAAAACCATATTTCCAATCGTGGAATCGCACTGCTTAAGTAATCACGAATTCTTCAGTGATATTAGTTACAGGTCTGTTAGTCAACCAGCTAAAAAGTCAATGAAATTAATCAGTTAATTAGTGCATTCCCGAAGTGACTGAAACCACCGATGGCTTGCCTGAGGAAAGGACTATCGAAAGGTCGTGTCGGCGTAATTTTCATGTTCACCATCAATTAATTCAGAAAATCACAAGATGGCGCAATTCTGTAGAAGTTATGGGCTATTACTTTCAAATTCAAGCTGCAGCCAGGCCGACGTATGAGAACACCAGATCCGTCTGCGTTCCGAGAAATGGTGGTACTACAGGTTCCCCATCGTGAGCCCCAAGAGGCCGAGCTGCCCCAAACTCTGAAAGTAGCTACAGCTGTTTTACTGGCTCGCCCCAACCTCCCTCCGCCCAGTCAAATTAGCGATAGAGACCTTTCTCTGTCGGTGAACGCACGGGCAGATGATCTCTAGTACCCATTTCGTAGCAAGTTCTTGTGTATTGTGTGTTAAACGGGAGACCTAGAAACGATGGAGAGGCTTCGTCCGGACGTAGCCCTCAGGGGTTCACAACCCCACAACAGGCCACAGCAGTCCACCCATTCCACCGCCGCCCTACACCGAACCCAGCGTTATTGTGCGGTTCGGCCCCAGTGGAACCCCCCCCCCCTCCCCTCCGGGGACGTCTCATCGCAGACGAGTGTAACCCCAAATGTTTGCGTGGTAGAGTAGTTATGGTGTACGCATATGTCGGGACAGTGTTTGCACGGCAATCGCCGACATAGTGTAACTGAGGCGGAACAAGGGGAACCAGCCCGCCTTCGCCGAGGTAGATGGAAAACTTCCCTGAAAACCATCCACAGGCTGGCCGGCACACCGGACCTCTACACTAATCAGCCGAGCGGATTCGTGCCGGGGACCGGCACGCCTTCCCGCTCGGGAAGCAGCGCGCTAGACTGCGCGGCTAGCCTACCAAGTTCTTGGTTGGCTTCACTTCGTTATTAGCAGTAGCGTGGTAGGTGCTGCCATTTTATTGTCGGCTTCCATCACTTTGAAAGTAACCACGAGTAGACTCAGCCAGCTTCAGTTGAGATATTTCGTGGTAGAATTCTCGGGGCAAGTTCGGTGGCGGTTATTATAAACATTCACTGTTTAGACCATGAGCGATTGGCATTACGATTCCAGAGTTGCTAACGTGGTACGTGTCGCGTACCACTTCACACCCAACGGTAAGGAGAGGTGGGCAACAGGGTGGTGCAGCAAATGTCGTTAAAGGAAAGCTGGACAGGAGCGGAAATGATTAGCGAACTAGTTAACACAACAAACAGAAGATTTATTTAATTTGTATTTACCCCAGCATACGAAGTCACTACAAATAATGCAGCAAGAAATAAAGTCTTGCAGTCCATGGCAGCATGGATGAGGCTCTTTGAAGTAATGTTATTTTATCGAAAACTGACATTCTGAGTCCGTGGCTGTGTACAAAATATAGACTGGCTCTTACATGCAAGATAACAACAACCAGCCACTTTTTACAATGCTATTTATTTATTTATTTAAATAGCGCCGTTACCGGTTTCGAACCGACAGGTTCATCTTCAGACGGCTAGTTCACGTTAAGATACGTTTCACACTAGCTTTCAGCTTAGCGTCGTAAGAAGTGGTCGGCTGCTGTTATGTTCTATGTAAGAGTCAACCTATACCTCTGAAGTGGGCACATATGATGGTGTCGGAGCCACGGCTAAGTGGCATTTGCATAGCATCGTGTAGCGAAGAGACTTCAAGTGTGAGTGGGGTGAGTGGCTGCTGCCGGAGGACGGTCGCAGTCCAGAGCAGTGGCTCAGCCGACATGACTGGGTCCGCCAGATCCCACATGACTGCTGTGGGCGTCTGGTGGAAACCTGCAGTTCCGTTGTCAACCTGAAGACACCAGTTACGTGGTATCGATACGTGATACCACAGCATCTTTTATAGCTCTTCCTGCCAATGTGTTCATACTATGTGACTCCTCACAGGTAACACCTTTCTTTCACAGAATTCATCTCAGTTTTTCCAAATACCACTGTGGAGACCAGACGAGCTATCCTATTTTTTTCATTTGTTTCTCACGTAACCCAAAATTGTGGTTGGTTAAGTTCCTTTCTATGTGACAAGAACACCTTCCATTTATCGTATTTTATGGGCAATATAACTGATTTATTTTCAAATCGCCGTATGTTACAGGTCTGTAGCTGCCCTGAGCAGCGAGCACAAACATTCAGTCCGGATGTTGCCCTAATATCCCTGTGTTGCAGATTAGATGGTGCATTCATTTAGAGGAGGAGGAGGAGGATATTGGTGTTTAACGTCCCGTCGACAACGAGGTCATTAGAGACGGAGCACAAGCTCGGATTAGGGAAGGATGGGAAAGGAAGTCGGCCGTGCCCTTTCAAAGGAACCATCCCGGCATTTTCCTGGTGTGATCTAGGGAAATCACGGAAAACCTAGGCCGGCCACGGTGGCCGAGCGGCTCTAGGCGCTTCAGTCCGGAACCGCGCGACTGCTACGGTCGCAGGTTCGAATCCTGCCTCGGGCATGGATGTGTGTGATGTCCTTAGGTTAGTTAGGTTTAAGTAGTTCTAAGTTCTAGGGGACTGATGACCTCAGATGTTAAGTCCGATAGTGCTCAGAGCCATTTGAACGGAAAACCTAAATCAGGATGGCCGGACGCGGGATTGAACCGTCGTCCTCCCGAATGCGAATCCAGTGTGCTAACCACTGCGCCACCTCGCTCGGTCATTCATTTAGACTCGTGGCTGATTTTTGCTGGCAGCCACAGGTCACACAAACGTAAAATAAAGGTAAAGTACACATTTAATCTAAAGAACAACAACACTTAATGTAATCACATTTCCAATCAACATAAATTTTGTATGTACATGTTTCAGCAACAATAAAAGAAAAAGAACCACTGATGAAAGTACAAATGCGGTGAAAAGTTTTCGGGAACACATTAAAAAAATAAAAACGGTGTTTTTACAAGAAATCGAACCCTCCTTCTGTAAGCACGTGAATAGAGCTTAAAATTCTTTTACAATAATTTTTCTAAATATTTCTTACTTTCGAGCAGAAGATCCTCTTCATATCATACCGTTTGTATCTCTTCCGCTTGCCCATTGGCTCTGACTCTGAACATTCTTTCATCACCTCCACCCCTTCTTCGACGTATACCCCTTAATTACAGATATCACCAGCGCCCAACAACTGGCTCAATTAACGAGTTACCACTTCCGTATACAAGTCGTGGGCTTCCCTCTTACTAGAAATTCCGTGCCGCATTTATGGCGACGTCATTCAGTACGCCCGCGGGCTGATATGCACTCGTAATTGGCCAATAAAAGCGAGTCTGCAGTTGCTCGTTACGCAGTTAAGAGCGCTGATGCTTCTCAACAAACCGCGGGACATCCCATTTCCCCCACCCCTCTCCACCTCAGGCTCAGACCCTCACAATGAAACCGGTTTTGTACGTAATGTTCTCTCCACTTTCTGTAGCTATAAAAGGGGTAATTTTTAGCTCCCTATTTGGTTAGCATTCTTGTCATTGGTCTCATTTATCATTATCGTATAAAAAAAGGAACCACAAACTGCAGATTAGTTGCTACTCTTACATCAATCGCCCTGAAATACGCAGGACCTACCACTTGTCGGAATTTCGAGGAACTGAATTTTATCGTCCGGAAGAAGCGGCTGAAGGGCTCCGAAAGGATGGAGAAGAAGGGAAAAACATTGAATTCCCATCGATGTCATTGCAGACGAAAGATTTGTTAAGCTGAACAAGCATGGGGAATGAAATCGCTCGTCGCCTTGTTACCGTCCAGTGTTTTGGGGGAATCACTAAAATATATATCTTAATGACTTTGGAATGATATCTGCTAAATGCCAATATCTTATATCAATAATTTTTTCGTTCTGAATTAGTTGCACTCACAAGTCATCATCAGTTTTACACAGCATTATAAATATAGCACGGGAGAGTATTTTGTAAACATCACAGATGCAAGCCAGACACAAGAGCTCACCGCATTCATCATCATGATTCTGGAAATACTTCAGTTCTTTGACATCAGGGCACTTATTTATAACATGAGCGTACATTTAATGTCAATGAACTGTTTTGCAAACCAATGAAGATCGAACCAGGGAGCTCCAGTGTCTCATTTCTGTGATGTCCACGAACTGCCCCTCATGCTATGTTTATAAGACTACGTAACCTGATGATGATCTATGACAGGTAATAGTCACAAATAAAAAAGAAACATTGATACAGCTCTCAGTGTTTTCCAAGACGTCATTCCTTAATCACATGGGATCCGTGGAACGCTACCTGTGAAAAATATAAATCATAATCGCCGGATGGGGATTTAAATCCCGAAAACGGATGATATATATTAATCAACGCACCACGTCTTTCAGCGTAAAAAAAAAAGTTAGGCTTGCATAACATCAGAAGTGTTAAGCACTACTGTTTAATGTAGAATTACGTAACAGAGCATCTTCTTCCTGAGCACACTTTTGGTGGAAGCCGTGACGTGAAAACATAGGGATTTGAGGTTGCCATGATACAAACACTTGGAAACGCACCTGCAACCAGGACCGGCGCAATGGCAGGTGGCATGGGCTAAAGCCTGGCTCTGAGCACAACGGGACTTAACTTTTGAGGTCATCAGTCCCATAGAACTTAGAACTACTTAAACCTAACTAACCTAAGGACATCACACACATCCATGCCCGAGGCAGGATTCGAACATGCGAGCGTTGCGGTCTCGAGGTTCCAGACTGTAGCGACTAGAACCGCTCGGTCACTCCGGCCGGCACATGGGCTAAAGTCGCGTGACCATTTGGAGGGTGCTGCAGTAGTGCAACATAAATGTGCAGCATCTTCATAATTTGTAGGCACTAGGACCACTATATCTTGCTCTTCATACTGCAGGAGAACAAAGATGATTGACACAGACTTTAGCGTCAGCTACGTCGAAAACTGGCTGAAATTGAACAAGGCACCATGAGCCGATGAAACGCTGTAAGATTCTTTAAAGAATTTGTGGTTCAATTAAACCCTCTTTTAACCAAATACTCCGTTGATCGCCCTACCGAAACAATTGTGTTGAGTAGTTGGAGGAAGGCACAGGTCACACCCTTCCGAAGGAAATGTGACAGAAGTGATCCAATAAACTACCTTTTATAAGGGGTGTTCAAAAAGAAACGAGCCGGAGGCATAATTACAGAAAGCAGTACCTGCATGTCAGAAGTATTGACACTGGCTGTTGAGACACACGTACCTCTGTGACACAAGGCGGTGAATGGCTGTCTCCCAAAATTCCCGGGGCTGCGAAGTGAACTAGTTCCGCACGTAAAGCTGGACGTCGTCGTCCGAGGTGAATCGTTTGCCCCTCAGAGCCTTTTTAAGGGGACAAAAAATGGTGTAATCACAGGGAGAGAAGTCCGGACTGTACGGAGGGTGACCGAGAACCTCCCATTTGAATTTCTGCAGGAGTGCCGCGAGTGTGTTGGCTGTATGAGGCTTTGCATTGTCGTGGAGCAGAATGACCCCACGGGTGAGGTTGCCTGGTCGTTTTGATTTGATCGCTTGGCGAAGGGTGGTCAAGGGTTGCGAGTAGCGTTGGGCATTCACTGTTGTCCCGTGCTGCCGGAAGTGAATCAGAAGGGGGCCACCTTGGTAAAAGAAGAACGTCAGCATAACCTTTCCTGCATTCTTGTGGACGACGACGTCCAGCTGTATGTGCGGAATTGGTTAACATCGCAGTCACGGGAATTCTATGAGACAGCCATTCACCGCCTTGTGTCACAGAGGGACGTGTGTCCCAACAGGCAGGGTCAATACTTCTAACATACAGTCACTGGTTTCTGTAATTATGCCTCCGGCTCGTTTCTGTTTGAACGCCCCTTATAATATGGTTCAAATGGCTCTAAGCACTATGGGACTTAACTTCTAAGGTCATCAGTCCCCTAGAACTTAGAATTACTTAAACCTAACTAACCTAAGGACGTCACACACATCCATGCCCGAGCCAGGATTCGAACCTGCGACCGTAGCAGTCTCGCGGTTCCAGAATGTAGCGCCTAGAACCGCTGGACCACCCCCGCCGGTATTTAGTTAGATCCTGATAAGATATCAAAGTGGTGTGATGATTACATACTTGCTCTACAAGTTCATGAAAATGAAACGCTGCGTTTCCAGTTCGTAGTTGATTCGTACCTTGCTCATAACGAATGTATAGATGGTGAGAGACTTTATAGCGAGTGAATATGTTCTTTTTTAGCGCTTACAATACCTAAGACCATAGTGCCTAGACAGGTAAAGCCCAGCATACAGGTTTTAATCGCTCGTCACATTGTACCTAAGTCGTATTATGAACAGCTTTCTTTGTGCATATTCCTGATATGAATAAAGGTAAATTATAATATGTAGTTTTGTAAGGTGCTAATGGATAAAGTCTGTGCCTCAGATGCTTTTACTTTGTAATTGACGTACTTTATAGTGATTGTAGTATGTATAGGAAATGTATGCGCAAATGTGGACTTTGCATGGATATGTGACAAGCAGTTATAGTAAAGTTGTGTTTTAGTAGTAATGAGTGGTTATACCGTGGGACTGGGTATGCGCTGCTTGGACAGCGCTATCTGGTGGCCGGTTGTGAACCGCCAGAATCACAGCAGGTACGCCTGCGCGGAATAGGGCAGTGATGATGCCGACCGGTGTTAGGCGAGCAGTGGTAGTTTCATGTGGTGACTTCAGTTTTATATTTTATGGAAAGAACGACCATGAGTGCACTTTTTTTTATTTTTTATTGGTTGTGACAATGATTTTATCAGATGGTCTGCCTCATATGTCATGATGTCAATATGGTTTTATAAATGTTAATCCACGTTTCACGTATGTGGTTCAGTAATAATTGTAATGTATATAGTTAACTCATAAAAGCCGTCCCTCAAACCTGTTATGTTATACCTTCACAGATCTGATGATGGCACCTTCAGAGTGCTGAAACCGGTCATCTAATAAACGATTGAAGCGATCGTGGCTTTTCAGTTATTTTAAATACCTGTGAGGATCACTTTGTGGGAATATGAGATGGAATATTCACGTAGGCACAATCGCAGGCAAAGCAAATTTTACACTTCGCTACATTGCATCATTGTACAAAGGAGAGCACTTACACTACGCTAGTGTGTTTTCCAAAGTGAGTAACTGTCTCCCGTTGCGACGCATACGTTTGAAAATCTGCTCAAAGGTGCCTACAACCTCCCTCTGTAGAGGTACAAAAGCGTGCCACCCTCGGGCTCGCCGACGCTTCAAACTACAAGGTGTCTTATCGACACATGCGAAAAAAAGACCACAGCTCAGAAGGTCATGTGTGGTGCAAAGGAGGTTAATGACGTCACACTGGCACCAAATTTCACGACAGTTCTGCCCATCACCACGGTGGACGTGTCACACGGTGGGAACGTCGTCACTCCCCCTCTCACCCACATTTTGACGCCTCTGTGATGGAGGTCAGAAATGCGACGCCTCCCCTTTCATAACACGTAGTTATTGGTGGCTGAGGAACACATTACAGACACATTGCCGCGCAGAATCGACATTGAAAGTCCTCAGAAGATGGAATTAATGGCGCCAATTAATCAACCTCTTTCCCTGGGGGCGTCCGGAAACAGCAGGCCCTCGGAACCTCCCAGACTGCTACCCAAGTTTGGAGCGAAACTTTTCTGCCTCAATTTGACAGTGAACACGGGTTCCTTTGGAATCCGCGTCCGGCCGGCCTGTGTGACCGACCAGTTCTCGGCGCCTCAGTCCGGAACCGCGCGACCGATACGGTCGCAGGTTCGAATCCTGCCTCGGGCATGGAAGTGTGTGATGTCCTTAGGTTATTTAGGTTTAAGTAGTTCTACGTTCTAAGGGATTGATGACCTCAGATCTTAAGTCCCATAGTGCTCAGAGCCATTTGAAACATCTGAATCCGCTTCCTTACATGATGATCTTTCCACAACCTCCCAACAGTCTGTACTGCTCGCTTGTATTTATGACATAAATGTAACTGAAGCGATACAGAATCAGGAAGAGATCTATACCACTCATGTTATATTGCGGATGCAATATTTACAAACGCTGCACAAAACACAACCTCATGCCTTACAACAACAAACACAGGTGAAAATTTTGGAAAAAAACGACAATCTGTTTGAGGGTTGACTTATCATAAGCTATTACTTTCTTTGTTTTTGACACAACCACTTTTTATGATACAATGATCTTCAGATGCTATGGTTGCCATATGATCAACAAGTGTGCATGTGTTGACAACGCATGAACACTTGTTCATCAAATACCGCTCCTAGTATCTGACCATGGCCACTACAGGCTGAAACTGGCTATGACTGTATCATAAAAAAAAGGTTCTGTCCAAAATAAAGTACCCTAATACCTCATAGTAAAATATACTAGAAATTGCTTAGGGTGCTCTCTGCACATTACTTTATGTCATTGTAACATCGATAACTAGCCCGAAAAACCGACGAAGGAAACATCGTGTGTTCCTAGGTAAACTATCCTCTAGGTCAGGGGTGGCCAAATAGTGGCCCGTGGGCCACATGCGGCCCGCAAACGAATTTTGTCAGGCCCGCAAGACAGCCACAAAAAATCCTCCCTGAATCGAGATTCCCTTCCTGTGTGCGATAGATTTCCACCAGGGCTGCACCGACAAAGTGCATGCACAGTGTATATACTATTTGCGCCAACTGTGTTGACACTCGGCGCCTTGGCTGGCGGGAGCGACCGAACAGGCATTTCCAGTTCACGGTTACCGAGTGTTAACATGGTTTGCGCAAACAGCACGATACGAACTGTTTTTCCGGTTGATCTGGTTTATTTCCATTATGTCTGTGCGGCAGTTAATCTATACATTTCCAACTTTATGAAACGATGAACCCTCAGTAAAAACGTAGGATTAGTGATGAAAGTTGTGTGTTTAATGAAGAATACACGTTTCGTGAAACGCAAAGTGGCGTAATGAATGCAGTTACTTTAAAAGGTGCAGCTCTCCGCTACCTTCCGCTTCCACGAAGTGGTCCTCGAGATAAAAGAGCTGCCCACCTCTGCTCCAAACACAACATTCTCCCCTATGTGTTTCACCTCCAGAACGTTCAGGCACTATCTGTTCTCACTTCCTTTGGAATTTCTGCTACCTCGATACCACAGATGGCGACTAGACGGTGTGTGAGGCCCTCCAGAAGACAAGAAACACGCTACCAGTTTCGGGTCCGGTGTTTGCTGTCTTGAACGAGAAGAGCTAATTGTATTCCATTTGGTCAGTGCCTGTAGAACTCGTGACATTCGGTCAGGAATGACCCAAGTTTCTAACCTCTTTTGATATTCAAGGCTCCTGCAATGATTTCGTACAAGAGAGTGTGTGAAGGCAACAGTGTCTTTTGCCGCGCAGGATTAGCCGAGCGGTCTAGAGCGCTGCAGTCATGGACTGTGCGGCTGGTCCCGGCGGAGGTTCGAGTCCTCCCTCGGGCATGGGTGTGTGTGTTTGTCCTTAGGATAATTTAGGTTAAGTAGTGTGTAAGCTTAGGGACTGATGACCTTAATCCCACAAGATTTCACACACATTTGACCATTTTTTGAACAGTGTCTTGCAGACTGAAGGCGGTCCGAACTTGCCTCTCTTAAGCCCTGTCTTTTCCCTGCGTAACGTCGTCCACACGGATACCGCCGGGCTGGGTGGGACGTCCGTCTGCAGGAGTGCAGTGAGTACGTGGTTTCTCAATCCGCCTCCGCCGCACGCGACACGACTTTCGGCAGCGGTGCACTCGACTCCGCCGGCAGCCGCCCCCGCGTCCGCCTCCACCGTCACCGCCCCCGCGTGGCGTGCTGAAACTTGCGTGCCCCTCCGGTTCCAGCTGTTCCCCACTACAGGTCCCGCTGCTCTCACGTCCAACATTCATGAGCCACCTGCTTACCCGCGCGCAGGAGTCAAAGTTCATCGTGCGTCAGCCAGCACCGCGCACGAACGGTTTCCCAACTCCCGTTTTGCGGAAAGATTTCGTAACCGCTTTATTACAGGCACAAGGGGACATCTGCTACACGAAATATTCATTCTCACAGTGGGGAGCCCTCTGCAACGACTGCCATACGCAAAGCAAACTGTTAATTAGGAATTTATTCTCTTCATTACGTACTATTCCAATAAAGGGTAATTCAGGTTTTTCCGGCAGCTGGGGAACGCTTGATTGTAACAGTGAAAGAAATTTGGACAGTTATTTTACACTACAATTTACAACGAGGGTAATTCCAAAAGTATTTTTTTATAAGTACCGGGTGATCAAAAAGTCAGTATACATTTGAAAACTGAATAAACCACGGATTAATGTAGATAGAGACGTACAAATTGACACACATGCTTCGAATGACAAGGGGTTTTATTAGAACCAAAAAAATACAAAAGTTCAAAAAATGTCCGACAGATGGCGCTGCATCTGATCAGAATAGCAATAATTAGCATAACAAATTAAGACAAAGCAAAGATGATGTTCTTTACAGGAAATGCTTAATATGTCCACCATCAATCCTCAACAATAGTTGTAGTCGAGGAATAATGTTGTGAACAGCACTGTAAAGCATGTCCGGAGTTATGGTGAGGCATTGGCGTCGGATGTTGTCTTTCAGCATCCCTAGAGATGTCGGTCGATCACGATACACTTGCGACTTCAGGTAACCCCAAAGCCAATAATTACACGGACTGAGGTCTGGGGACCTGGGAGGCCAAGAATGACGACAGTGGCGCCTGAACACACGATCATCACCAAAATACGCGCGCAAGAGATCTTTCACGCGTCTAGCAATACTTTTTTTTCTGGTTCTAATAAAACCCCATGTCATTCGAAGCATGTGTGTCAATTTTTACCTCTCTATCTACATTATACCGTGGTTTATTAAGTTTTCAAATTTATACTGACTTTTTGATCACCCAGTACATAGACCTGTTTATTTCTACAGTGGTTTATATCAGTTCACAGCTTGAACATTTAGCTATTTTTCGACATAATCACCATTTCTGTCGATGCATTTTTGTAGACGTTGTGGCAGTTTTTGTATGCCCATGTCGTACCAGCTCGCCACCATGCAGTTCAGTGGTTTATATCAGTTCGCAGCTTGAACATTTAGCTATTTTTCGACATAATCACCATTTCTGTCGATGCATTTTTGTAGACGTTGTGGCAGTTTTTGTATGCCCATGTCGTACCAGCTCGCCACCATGCTGTTCAGTGGTTTATATCAGTTCACAGCTTGAACATTTAGCTACTTTTCGACATAATCACCATTTCTGTCGATGCATTTTTGTAGACGTTGTGGCAGTGTTTGTTTGCCAATGTCGTACCAGCTCGCCACCATGCTGTTCAGTGGTTTATATCAGTTCACAGCTTGAACATTTAGCTACTTTTCGACATAATCACCATTTCTGTCGATGCATTTTTGTAGACGTTGTGGCAGTGTTTGTTTGCCAATGTCGTACCAGCTCGCCACCATGCAGTTCAGTGGTTTATATCAGTTCACAGCTTGAACATTTAGCTACTTTTCGACATAATCACCATTTCTGTCGATGCATTTTTGTAGACGTTGTGGCAGTGTTTGTTTGCCAATGTCGTACCAGCTCGCCACCATGCAGTTCAGTGGTTTATATCAGTTCACAGCTTGAACATTTAGCTACTTTTCGACATAATCACCATTTCTGTCGATGCATTTTTGTAGACGTTGTGGCAGTGTTTGTTTGCCAATGTCGTACCAGCTCGCCACCATGCTGTTCAGAAAGTTATCATCCTCTCCTTTCACCTCGTCGTCGGAGCTGAATCGCTTTCCGCCCAAATGTTCTTTTAACCTAGGGAACATGTGATAGTCACTGGGCGCCAAGTCAGGACTGTAGGGTGGGTCGGTGATTATGTTCCACTGAAACTGTTGCAGGAGAGCAACGGTTTGCCTAGCGATGTGTGGGCGAGCGTTGTCATGGAGAATGTGTACGTCCTTGCTCAACATTCCTCTTCTCCGGTTCTGAATTGCCCGTTTGAGTTTTTTCAGAGTCTCGCAGTACCTGTCAGCGTTAATTGTGGTCCCAGTTGGTATAAAGTCGACCAACAGTACCCCTTTCCGATCCCAAAAAACGGTTGTCATCACTTTACCGACAGACTGTGTTTGTTTTATTTTCCGCGGCTTTGTTGAAGAAGGATGCCGCCATTGGCGTGATTGTTGCGTGGTCTCTAGGCGCAAAGTGGTATGCCCAAGTTTCGTCAGCCGTGACAAACGAGTCCAGAAAGTTGTCCTGTTCGGCTGTAAGGCGGTGAAGAAATGCGCGGAAAGCATGCACTCGTTGCCGCATGTCCTGTCAGCATGCGTGGCACCCATCTTGCGCACACCTTCCGGTAGTTCAATGTTTCCGAAAATTCTGTGAGCGGTGCTTCGGGAAAACTCAGGAACCAACGTGCAGAGATCATCCAGGGTGATCCGCCGATCTTCACGCATGCTTTGCTCAACCTTCAACACTGTCTCCTTAGAAATAGATGGTCTCCCGCTCCTTTTTTCGTCGTGAATTTCGGTCCGACCAGCAGCAAACCCTCTACACCACTTACGAACATTTTTGACATCCATGCACGACTCACCATACACTTCCATCAATTGGTGATGGATTTCAATCGGAGCAGTGCCCTTTGCGTTCAAAAACCGAATAACTGAGCGCAATTCTACTTGGCGGTAACATCCAACGGGAGCTCCATTCTCAAGGGCTGCCAAGCCAAGACAAAGCGCCTCAGCGCGGCGTGCGCGTGTTTACACACAGCGCGTGAAGCACTCTTCATAACAGTGTGACCAACTGCCACACAAACAGAGTTCTGTACTTATAAAAAAATAGGAGACCTTACTTTTGGGATTACCCTCGTAGTTTCTACGATGACTAGTAATCACGTGCACTACCGTGATTGCTAAAGTCGGAGACAGATTTTCCTATAAATGTATCTTCACTTTCCCCCAGATATTGCGGCAGCTTCCCAAACCTGCAGGTGCGCCGAGAACAGATCTCGAAGAGTCGCACGAAAGATTGAAAGAATGGATAGAAAATATGAGTTGCGATGTACATCAATTTCTCAATCTAATTTAAATTTTCTTCTGCAATGTGTTAAAGAACATACAGGATTATTAAAATCGGGCATGTAGCGCAGACCGTTTTAGTGCGGCTCGTTGTAAGATGATCAGCCTGTAAGCACTGCAAAATAAAGATGTAAAGAACGACGCAGCAGAGCCGACCGAGGTTAGCACACTGGACTCGCATTCGGGAGGACGACGGTTTAAATCCGCATCCGGTCAACCATAATTAGGTCTTCCGCCATTTACCTAAATCGCTACAGCCAAATGCCGGAATCCTTCCTTTGAAATGTCACAAGCTCGTGCTCCGTTCCTATGACCTAGTCGTCGACAGGGCGATAAACTCTAGTCTTCCTTCTTTAGTACAGCCGACTAGCGACTAAATCAGTGCCTCACCTGCGAGCGTGAAACGAAATAGGAGGTTGAGTCAACAAGTAAGTCGCAAACGCCAGAATACCGCATATCGTTTAAAATTTTGCGCCTGTAGTATCTCTAATGTGGTAACACATGTAGCGTGGAACAAAGCGGATACACAATACTTCACGACCAATGGTTGATGATTTTCAGTCAAACCAAGATGGCAGGTGCGCTACGAGTGTGTACCCGACTACAACAATGCGATTTAGGGGAGCCGAGGAAATATCTGCAGAGTACGTCCATAGCGAAATTCGTTCCGTACATAGTTATAACTGCATTTCATAGAAATTCGTGTTCAACTGAATGCAGGAATTCGGCAATGGACAAGAAAAAGTCACAAACAAGGAGCGTCCTGGCCGCCCTGACACATTGTTTACACGCCTGGCGGTATTTCACTACATCTACATCTACATCTGTGTAGATACTCCGCAAGCCACGGTACCACTACTTGTCATTTCGTTTCCTGTTGCACTGCAAACACACCGGGGGAAAACGACTGTCTATATGCTTCTGTATGTGCTCTAGTTTCTGGTATTTTATCTTCATGGTCCTTACGCGCAATGTTTGTTGGCGACAGTAGAATCGTCTGGCTGTCAGCTTCAAATGCCGGTTCTCTAAACTTTCTCAATAGTGTTTCTCGAAAAGAACGTCGTCTTCCCTCCAGGGATTGCCATTTGGGTTCCCGAAGCGTCCCCGTAACATCTACGTGTTGTTCAAATCTACTGGTAACATATCTAACAGCCCGTCTCTCAACTGTCTTCCTTCAATCCGACCTGATACGGCTACCAAACATTCAAACAGTACTCAAGAATAGGTCCGACCAGCGGCCTACATGCGGTCTCCTTTACAGGTGAACAACTCTTTCCTATAATTCTAACAATAAACCGAAGTCGGCCATTCGCCTTCCCTGCCACAGTTCTCACATGCTCCTTCCACCTCACATCGCTTTGCAACGCTACGCCCAGATATTTAAACGACGTGACTGTGTCAAGCAGGACACTAGTAATTCTGTATCCGAACATTACGGGTTTGTTATTCCTACTAAATAAATGTCGTCTGACTTAGGGCCTCCCGTCGGGTAGACCGTTCGCCGGGTGCAAGTCTTCCGATTTGACGCCACGTCGGCGACTTGCACGTGGATGGGGATGAAATGATGATGATTAGGATAACATAACACCCAGTCCCTGAGCGGGTAAAATCTCCGACCCAGCCGGGAATCGAACCCGGGCACGTAGGACTGACATTATGTCGCGCTGACCACTCAGCTACCGGGGGCGGGCCGTTCCTCCTACTCGTCCGCATTAACCTACATGTTTCCAGATTTAGCAGTAGCTACCATTCATCAAACCAACTGGAAATTTTGTCTAAGTCGTCTCGTATCTTTTTACAGTTGCTCAACTTCGTCACCTTACTGTACACCACGGCATCACCAGCAAACAACCGCAGATTGCTGCCCACTCTGTCCGCCAAATCTTTTATGTACACAGAGAACAACAGCAGTCCTATCACACTTCCCTGGGGACTCCTGATGATACCCCCGTCTCTGATGAACACTCGCCGCCTATGATAACATACTGGGCTTTATTACTTAAGAATACATCGAGTCACTAACTTGTCTGTGAACTTATTCCACATGCTCGTACTTTGGTTAACAGCCTGCAAAGGGGCACCGTGTCAAACGCTTTCCGGAAATCTACAAATATGGAATCTGCCTGTTGCCCTTCATCCTTAGGTCTCAGTATATCATGTGAGAAAAGGGAAAGCTGAGTTTCGTACGAGCGATGCTTTCTAAAACCATACTGATTCGTGGACGTAAGCTTCTCCGTCTCAAGAAAGTTTATTATATTCTAACTGAGAATATGTCCAAGGCTTCCACAGCAAACAGAAGTTAGGGATATTGATCTGTAATTTTCCGGGTCCGTTCTTTCACCTTTCTTATATACTGGAGCCACTTGTGCCTTTTTCCAGTCGATTGAACTTTGTCCTGGGCGAGAGATACACGATAAATGTAAGCTACGTAAGGGGACAATGCTGCAGAGTTCTCCTTGTAAAATCGAACTGAGATTCCATCCGGACCTGGCGAGTTATTTGCTTTCAAATCTTTCGGTCGTTTCTCCCAGGACTCATCGATGTTAGAGTCTGCAGTAATTTAATGAATCAAATAAACAGGTTATATTTTGAGGGGCAGTTCGTTCGAAGAGGACGCTACCACAAGAATTCTACGCTGCAGTCTTTCAACGCCTTGTCGAAGGCTAGGATAATTGTCTAAGTTTACAAGAGGAGTATGTTGAAAAGGAAAATAAATTTCAGGTTGATACACGAGGCTCTGGGAAGCAGTGAAGATTAAAAAGTCGGATAATTTCGGCAGAAGACGTGGAGGATTTAGTTTAAGTAAAGCTTGAGATCCATCGCTTAATTTGAGTAGGTCTAGTCGGATATCCCATTTTCTCGGTGCACGGAAAGCTCTTCGTAGGCAGTTACAACGGAAACAATCACGAAACAATCACTTTTATACAAGGCTTTCCGTAACTTTCTGCATTCGCTGTTTGCCGGGATTTGGATGAAAAGCACCGAGCTATACAACAGCCCAGACTACCTCCACGTAAAATAAAAGAAGAAAATAAAAGAAGAAAAAAGAAGTGTCGTTGGAAACCAGGCAAAGATTAATCCACACACCTGAAGAAAAACCACTGCGGTGGCTGTCGAAATGTAGTTAGGACAATGCAAACTAGCCAGGTCTGGAGATCATAGATTCTCATTTGCAAAATCATTTTTTGCGGGGTCTGCTCCTGTTCTTAACAGAGCCTAATGACAGTCTACAGAAGCCGGAAGCTTATTAAAATGGTTCAAATGGCTCTGAGCACTATAGGACTCAACTGCTGAGGTCATTAGTCCCCTAGAACTTAGAACTAGTTAAACCTAACTAACCTAAGGACATCACAAACATCCATGCCCGAGGCAGGATTCGAACCTGCGACCGTAGCGGTCTTGCGGTTCCAGACTGCAGCGCCTTTAACCGCACGGCCACTTCGGCCGGCGGAAGCTTATTAAAATCACTGAATGTGTCCTTTGCGCACACATTTTGATCAAGTACCCAATGTGAACCAAAAGAGGCAAAACTTAGATTATAGATGAATAAGCGTACGACTGGTTTCCACTAAACAGTGATAGGTTTCGTCTCACCGAGGTTCTTATGCAATGCCAGACAAACAAAAATTACTTGATAGTACGTAGGGATTTCAGGAAGTAAGTTACGCACGTCCCACCCGAAGGCCATTGTTCGACAATAGTGGCACATTGTCAGAAGAGAGAAGATGTTCTGATTTGCCTGCAGACACAGTTCTACTACGATACGAATAACAGGTGCATAGGACTGTGGAAATGATATGAATCGGGAAACTGAAACGTACTCCAAAATTGAAGTAGGCGAGTCAGTGCGGTTCTCGTGAGCAAAACTGCAAACAGTTTCGCCGGAAAATTCTGGTAGTATAAGGATTAAATGCGATTTCACGTCCAGCTGTAGTTAAACGGTGCTAACAATTTGACAAAGGCCGTACAGATATGGGTAATGTTGACCGAGATGGAAGGCCACCGACATCGACTACAGAGGATTATATCCAACCAGTCAACGAAGACAGTCTGGAAGGAAAGAGATCTTACAACGATAAGGACGTTCGAACACCGGCTCTCCAATGGCTGCGCTACCAACGAGCGGATTTCTATAGTCCAGAAACAGAACGAATGTTAGAACGTTCCGGATGTTGTTTCATATACTTGGTGACTGTTGAGAAATAGTGTTATGTACCTGTGTCACTTTGAAGTGTATTGAAGCATTTGGTGAAAGTCTCTCTGCCTGCCTAAAAATGTGTAACTAATTTTTTGAAGTCCCTTCGTAAATAATACACTACCGACCATTAAAATTGCTACACCACGAAGATGACGTGCTACAGACGCGAAATTTAACCGACAGGAAGAAGATGCTGTGATATGCAAATGATTAGCTTTACAGAGCATTCACACAAGGTTGGCGCCGGTGGCGGCACCTACAACGTGCTGACATGAGGAAAGTTTCCAACCGATTTCTCATACACAAACAGTAGTTGGCCGGCGTTGCCTGGTGAAACGTTGTTGTGATGCCTCGTGTAAGGAGGAGAAATGCGTACCATCACGTTTCCGACTTTCATAAAGGTGGGATTGTAGCCTATCGCGATTGTGGTTTATCGTATCGCGACATCGCTGCTCGCGTTGGTCGAGATCCACTGACTGCCAGTAGAATATGGAATCGGTGGGTTCAGGAGGGTAATACGGAACGCCGTGCTGGATCCCAACGGCATCGTATCACTAGCAGTCGAGATGAAAGGCATCTTATCCGCATGGCTGTAAAGGATCGTGCAGCCATGTCTCGATCCCTGAGTCAACAGAAAGGGGACATTTGCAAGACAACAACCATCTGCACGAACAGTTCGACGACGTTTGCAGCAGTATGGACTATCAGCTCGGAGACCATGGCTGCGGTTACCCTTGACGCTGCACCACAGACAGGAGCGTCTGCGATGGTGTACTCAACGACGAACCTGGGTGCACGTATGGCAAAACTTCATTTTTTTCGGATGAATCCAGGTTCTGTTTACAGCATCATGATGGTCGCATCCGTGTTTGGCGACATCGCGATGAACGCACACTGGAAGCGTGTATTCGTCATCGCCATACTGGCGTATCACCCGGTGTGATGGAATGGGGTGCCATTGGTTACACGTGTCGGTCGC
This sequence comes from Schistocerca nitens, assembly GCF_023898315.1. NCBI lineage: Eukaryota > Metazoa > Arthropoda > Insecta > Orthoptera > Acrididae > Schistocerca > Schistocerca nitens. Next base: position 392,047,125 of record NC_064617.1, read on the forward strand.
CTCTTGTTCTCTTTGACGGCACTTTGAACAGTGGACGTTACATTCCAGATGTTTTACGACCCGTGGCTCTACCCTTCATTCGATCCCTGCGAAACCCTACATTTCAGCAGGATAATGCACGACCGCATGTGGCAGGTCCTGTACGGACCTTTCTGGATACAGAAAATGTTCGACTGCAGCCCCGGCTAGCACATTCTCCAGATCTCTCACCAATTGAAAATGTCTGGTGAATGGCGGCGGTGCAACTGGCTCGTCACAATACGGCAGTCACTACTCTTGATGAACTGTGGTATCGTGTTGAAGCTGCATGGGCAGCTGTACCTCTACACGCCATTCAAGCTCTGTTTGACTCAATGCCCAGGCGTATCAAGGCCGTTATTATGGCCTGAGGTGGTTGTTCTGGATACTGATTTCTGAAGATCTATGCACCGAAACTGCGTGAAAATGCAATCACATGTCAGTTCTAATACAATTTATTTGTTTAATCAATACCCGTTTATCATCTACATTTTTTCTTGGTGTAGCAATTTTAATGGCCAGTAGTGTATATACATTACCGGTCCCTCACAGAATGTAGCACTATCGGTATAGTCCTTGAGACTTGGTTGAATATATCGTATTTTTAGTATGTCGATATGTGAACAGGCCTGAATACACAAGAGAAAGCTTCTCGCCGGACAATACTGCAACAAGCGATTCTAGCGACACTGTATGTACGGAAAGGACCTTCGCTGCTGGTGCACAATAGGCATGTCAGCTTCAGCTGTGACTAAGAATATTTAAAGGACGTGAAGTTTACAGACTAAGTGATACAACTTAAATTAACATTGCTTAGGAGTGCTTTTAAAACAGACATCTTTATGGTAGGCCTATATTTATTTTGGCCTAGGAAGAACAGGAAATTAGCAACTCCAACCAAAAATGCTAAAACATTAATTGAATTGATGAGACAAAGAATCCATCTGGCTAGCTCCATCTTTTCTTCCTTTAGAAGCGACAAGTTGGCAGCTTCATTCTCGTGTCTTACATGTGTTTTGTGAAAAGTAACAATAAACCTGATCCTTCCCATTGGTAAATCAGATTTCATTATCATTGGATAAATCGTTTCGCGTTCGGTAAGCGCTATACTTCAAATCTAACGATTCAGTTCCGATTTTGAACTTGCGCAGTGGTTGAGTCGGTAAGCGCTATACTACAAATCTTACGGTTCAGTTCCGATTTTGAACAACTGTTATTTTTGGGTATCACTCTTTCATGTCTGGCAATCATATGTTATTGTGTAAAATGCTCAAGCTGTATCGCGGTACGGAGCCCGCCTTGAATCGTATAGGTCAGTTCTAAGCTCCTAATACGGCAAGCGTGTACCTGAAGCACCAGAACCATTCTGCTGGCAACGGTATTCATTTTTTCCCCCTGGAGAACACTGTGAAATCCACGAGAGGGGGTACTTCTCATTATGCCTCATTTACGAAAGATAAAAAGAAAAGGCCAAAAATGTAATTCGATTTTACGAAATTGTTTCCTCGCGGAAAATCGAAACCCAGTTCCTGGTGTCAATCATCATACGAAATTCTAAATGGCAGAGATTGAGAGGTAATCGATCGCGGAACAGAACAGCAATGCTACAATTCCTTGCTAGTGGTAGGGCAGCAGGACCAGATGAAAAATGGAAATGAGCGTTTGGCGTCATTGGGTTGTTGTTGTTGTTTTTGGGGAAGGAGAACAGACAGCGAGGTCATCGGTCTCATCCGGTTAGGGAAGGACGGGGAAGGAAGTCGGCCGTGCCCTTTGAAAGGAACCATCCCGGAATTTGCCTGGAGCGAATTAGGGAAATCACGGAAAACCTAAATCAGGATGGCCGGACGCGGGATTGAACCGTCGTCCTCCCGAATGCGAGTCCAGTGTCTAACCACTGCACCACCTCGCTCGGTCGTCATTGGGTGGGAGGCCCCTTGCGGGGCAGGTCCGGCGGTCTTGGTGCAGGTCTTATTACATTCGACGCCACATTGGGAGACTTACGCGCCGGATGGGGATGAAATGATGATGAAGAAAACACAACACCCAGTCGCTGAACTGAAAAAATCCCCGATCCAACCGGGAATCGAACCCGGGCACTCAGCTATCGGGGAGGACAGGACCAGATAAGATAGCTTGAAGCTTCTACAAAGATTATGCGAAACAACTTGCACACCTTCCACCAGTAGTCTATTGCAGTTCACAAGAGCAACGAACTGGAAACAGTGGAAAGGAGCGTAGGTCACTCCCGTTTTGAAGAAGGATTGTAGGACTCGTAATTATATGCCTATATTGTCAACGTCAATCTGTTGTAGAATTATGGAACATGTTCTATGCTCTTGAGGAACGAAGATCTCCCGTATAAAAAATCAACAGGGATGCCGCGAACAGAGATCTTCCGAAACTATCTCGTTTTGTTCCTCCATGAGATCCACAGGCAACGTCGCTCAGGTTGATGCTGTGTTCCTTGACTTCAGCAAGGCATTTGACGCCATCCCGCACTGCCGTCTAGTGAAAAAAATACGAACCTATCAAGTATCGATCAGATTTGCGACTTGATTCAGCACTTCCCTGCAGACACAACTCAATATGTCGCTCTTAACGCAAGAAAATCTACAGATGCAAAGGAAATTTTCGGAGTATCCCAAGGAAATATGATAGACCCGTTATTGTTTAGAATGTATATGAATGATCTAAAAAGCGCCAGAAAGCTCTTTAAGACTGTTTGCAGAAGATGTGGTTATCTATAAGAATGTAGCGACTCCAGAAGACAGTGTACGATTTGGAAGATTACCTACAAAAGACCGACGAATGGTGCAGTCTCTGGCAGTTGATCCTGAACGTAAATAAATGAAACATGTTGACCATCCATAGGAATAGAAATCCAATGCTTTACAAGACAGACAAATTGCTGGAAACAGTATCTAGCGTAAAATATCTAGGAGTAGCTACCCAGAATGACCTTATATGAAACGAGCACATAAAACAAACAGTAGGATAAGCAGTAGCCAGACTGAGATTCACAGGAAGAATATTAAGTAAATGTAAGTCATCCATTAAGGAAGTGGCATACAAGGCTCTTGTTCGATCGATTCTTTAGTACTGTTCATCAATCTGCGAGCCTTACCAGATAGGACAGATAGAAGACATGGAGAAGATCCAACGAAGAGTGTCGCATTTCGTCACGGGATCGTTTAGTCTCCTCGAGAGTGTTGCATAGATGATCAACATATTCAAATAGCACAGAGTCGCTGTGAATCACGGAGAGGTTTACTGCTGAAGTACCGAGAGAGTAGTTTTCGGGAAGAGTCGGAAAACAAACTTCGTCCTAGCACATACGTCTCACGACGAAAAAAATTTAAGAAATTAGAGCTAATACAGAGGCTTACCGAAAATCATTCTCCTCACGCGCCATTCGCGAGTGGAACAGGGAGGGGGGGATCAGGTAGCGGTACCGAAGGTACCCTCCATCACACACCGTCCTGTGGCTTGCGAAATACGAATGTAGATGTAGATTCTGTTGCAGGATAACGTCTGCCCACATGATGCCAAGGTTGTTTCGACTACGCTGCAGATGTTTCGCTGGGAAGCCCTTGCACGACCTCTATACATTCCGATCCCTGCCCAAGCGATATCCATATTCAAGGAACCTTGAAAAAAAAATTCGTGGCCGCAGATTTGCTTCGGAGGAAGAGATGCACGCCTGGGTACAATCATGATTCCGTATGCAACCGGAAACATTTTTCCACCAAGGGACTGATCGTCTAGTCTCAAAGTGAAATGTTTATGATCTAATTCAAAGAAAGATGTGTTGCAACCAAAGGCGCATAGGTTCACCACAGAGGAGCCTTTCAAATTGTCCATTGTTCACAGCAGTTCAGTTACTGGAGTTGGGTTGTTTTGGGAAGGAGACCAGACAGCGAATGGCCGTGCGGTTCTAGGCGCTACAGTCTGGAACCGTGCTACCGCTACGGTAGCAGGTTCGAATCCTGCCTCGGGCATGGATGTGTGTGATGTCCTTAGGTTAGTTAGGTTTAATTAGTTCTAAGTTCTGGGCGACTGATGACCTCAGAAGTTAAGTCGCATAGTGCTCAGAGCCCATCTGCCCTCCAGACAGCGAGGTCATCCAGTTACTGGATTGGTGGGCCTTGGACTACACTCTGTAATAGGCTTTGAACGTGTACAGATAGCGATCCTTCACTTGAAGGGTCGTATCTACCCTACGCTTCTTTGCTATAGCACAGCGCCATCGCTGACGGGGGTGCTCCATTGTACTACAAGGGACTGATTGGCGCCTGGAGATTGCTTGGCGCGAAAGAATGAGTAAGTCGAGTCGGAGCAAGCCTGCAGGACAGATACCGGGTGATAGAGCTTCCCGCAGTCGTGCATAAAAGTGAAGTATTTTATGAAAATATTACAGAAAATCGCACCAGAGCTATCATGCGAGTAGGACGCATATGTGTGTGAGTAAAGGGAGAATGTTGAAGCTCAGGACTAATTTCGTGTCTGGGGAGTTGTTACATAATTAAATGGCGACCACACAGTAAGGATTCAGCAGTGGTAAACTCATATAAACTCGTGACTGATGAGTGACCGTAACTGCAGTGTGAGTGCGCTGAGAGCAAGTAGGGACGTGATACTTGAATTTAAAGTGGAATAAATTAACTGTGTCGTACAAAACTGTTCAAAATATTACAACCTTGTAACGTCCCCTTAGAAAAATTATAAATGACTGTGCTGATAACCTCTTACGCTATTTGATTTTCAAACAGCTGGGCAAAACTGAACGTACTCAGACATTTCTCCCTTTACTTATTCCGATCATCACTAAACTGGCACACAATTTTTTTTGCGCAACGCAATCTGACTTTCAATAACCCCTACAAAAGAATGGCCCTGACTAACAATAACCTTTACCTTTCATGAATCACTTACCACAAAAAATCTTCCTTACTCGAACTACTGCAATACAGCGAGCGCCAATACTGCCAGCTAAATGAAAGATTCTAACTACTGAAGGCACAAACTACTGATAGGCATAGTTAGCAAATGAAAGATTTTGATAGAGAACAAATAATGTCTTTACCTTAATATTGTTCAAAAGTCATAATACATATATATCAGTTCATGACATCCAGTCTTACAAATTTCCTTTTTATGACGGACTCACGTCCAGATCGTCCGCTCCCAAAACTCTGCCATATCTCTCCCCACATCCACCACTGCTGGCGGCTCACCTCCTCCAACTGCGCAACGCTACACGCTGTTCACATCCAACTGCCCAACACTACACAAGTGAATATTCCAACAATGAGTCCAACCAGCCACAGACTGCACACAGCACAGTCAGTGATTTTCAAAGAGAGCGCTATTAACATAAAAACCTAAACAGTCTACTTACAACCTCTTGCCGCGCGGTATTAGCCGAGCGGTCTGAGGCGCTGCAGCCGTGGACTGTGCGACTGGTCCTGGCGCAGGTTCTAGTCCTCCCTCGGGCATGGGTGTGGATGTTTGTCCTTAGGGTAATTTAGGTTAAGTAGAGTGTAGGCTTAGGGACTGATGACCTTAGCAGTCAAAAATGGTTCAAATGGCTCTGAGCACTATGGGACTCAACTGCTGAGGTCATTAGTCCCCTAGAACGTAGAACTAGTTAAACCTAACTAACCTAAGGACATCACAAACATCCATGCCCGAGGCAGGATTCGAACCTGCGACCGTAGCGGTCTTGCGGTTCCAGACTGCAGCGCCTTTAATCGCACGGCCACTTCGGCCGGCCCTTAGCAGTCACGTCCCATAAGGTTTCACACACATATGAACATTTTTTACAACCTCTTCATTATTGTAGGAATATTGTAGAAAGGAATGAATTATAGAGTAGTACGGAAGAACAGATACGGCGTGTGCTATAGACTTGTGGTCAGAATTTTAGCTATTGGCGCGTGTTCCTTGGGCTTACGTTCGCCCTGGCTACTTATGACTGTCCGATACCTAATTTTTCAGATAGCCAGATAACAGGAACTAATAATCATTAATGACAAAAGGAAGCTCAGCATTGGTGGCTGAAGTATAAATCTTTATTTCTGCTGCAAATCGATTTCAATCACTGCGTGACCATCATCAGTGCTAGTATTAAAGCCCTGTCGACTCACAAATATAAGGAGTAAAAGTGCAATATCATACTGATATGTGCAGACATTGCAGATTTACTGCTTATATTTATGAGTCCACAGGGCTTCAGTACTAGCACTGCTGATGGTCACGTCGTGACTGAAATCGATCTGCAGCAGAGATAAAGAATTTTACTTCAACGACCAATGCTGACCCTCCTTTTGTTATTAATACTGGTGTGATGGTCGTGGTGCATGCAATTACTGGTGGAGTCCCCATGCAAAAAAGAAAAGTAATAATCAACAGCAAAGTATTCAGTAGTACGGGCAGGGAGGCTTAAAAACAGCCTGACCGTCGAACAGCCATCTATCGGTTCGTTCGTTGCGCCGGGGACGTCACGGATGCTGCCGCTAGACGTCTGTACGGCTCAGCAGTGGCGTGCGGAAAGTGGGACCGTCCAATATGCCAACCCTCCCCGTGAGCCACGGAGCAGCCGTGGCGTTGCCTCTCTTTGACGGTGCTATTCGCGACTAATTTGGTTTTATGACAAGCCCGGACACCGGGCGCGCCGTGTATTTTAATAAAACGCCAGTCCCGCGCTGAGGTAAATGTAATCAGACGGTAATGCCGGCTTAGACGGGCAGGTTGTTTATGGCGAGACATCTTGTTCACTATTTCACAGTCGGACGCGACTAATTGGGCCTCCGGAGACTCAATATTTTGTCAGTTGGCGGCTTGTTAGCAGGCGGGGGGGGGGGGGGGGGGGGGGGACCCCTCCTGCGGCCACGCCCAGCCGGGGAAGTTGCTCAAAAATAAATGAAGATTGACGAATTAAGGGTCCCCAGACGCCGCAGAGTCTAATAAGAGCGGCGGACAGCGTGTTCTACAGGATTCTGGCTCCCCCTCGCCTTCATCCTTTGCGCTCTGAAAGACCGTGGATATCTGAAATGTCAACAGCTAGTTAATCATGGCGGAGCTACGTAAAACTTACTTTCTTTCTTCCCTCAGCAAAATACGAGAGAGCGCCCTTCTCTGCTTCGGACATGTCGGAAAGAGCTATGCACGTCATGAATATCCTTTATATCAACTAACGTCTTAGAAGCTGAATAAACAAATAAGAAATAAATATCTGAGCATAACCTGAAACACAACAGCTTCAATAAATGTCACATACCTTTGAGGTGTATCGAAAAGTTCACTGTAAAGAATTAGGCCGGTTAATTGTATACATAACAGCAACCAGATACTAAATAGCGATGATTCCAGGTTGATAAGGCGATTATTAGCGCCCTGTTCACATTCGGTACATCAACGTGATGTAAAAATGGGAAAATGTAGAAAGTAAGCCGTGCGGAGTGGCCGCGCGGTTAGACGCGGCATGTCACGGATTGCGCGGTCCCTCCCGCCGAAGGTTTGAGTCCGCCCTTGGACATGTGTGTGTGTGTGTGTGTGTGTGTGTGTTGTTGTTATTAGCATTAGTATAAGTAGTGTGAACGTCGAACGTCGAGGGACCGATGGCCTCAGCAGTTTAGTACCTTACGAATTAACACACATTTGAACATTTGAAAAATTAAAAGGTATACTTTATATTATAGTTTTTTATTGGTAAATATTTGTAGTAATGATTTTTTATACAGGACCTTTTTTTAATATTACATCCTGAATTGTGTGGGGACTTGTTTTACAACTTCCTACTACATAATTGTTAATTGTCATCCTTCGACTGCACCGAAATCGACCAATAAGGGAAAATCCTATTTCATAATTCTGTAAATCTCGACTGTATACCTTTCCCCTAAAAGTAACTCTATTATATACATTTTGGAGCATGAACTTGTTAACGTCTGTAATCTATTATGTCATCGTTATGTCACAAATTTTTCAATTGTTTTCTGATGGTGTAGGCAGCCATCCGTGACAATTTACGGCGTACTTTTTCTTTTACATGCAATTTGTGTAAACTTGGCCGTTCTGATTACTTGGTGTATACTACTTTGATGTTACATTTCTTGTGTTAATTTCAATGTTAAACGAAAGTGTGACCCTGTTACATTAGTTGTAATTCACGTCAGACAGTGCAGACCGCCACCTGGTGGTACCACTCAGCTCCGGGTTCCGTTATGTTCCAAATCCAGTCGTCTGTTCCTCTGTCGCAGCAAACATGGCTTCATATCAGGAAGCGGAAAGATGCGGCGTGTATCTCTCGTTCGTGCCATGTGTACTCAAAGCTGTACATACTTTATGACAGAACACCTGGTGTGTCATTGTAATGCCTCGATTTTTATGGCATGTGTTTATTCAAACATTTTTTGTTTATTAGAGGTATACATTATTAACTGCTAACTTTGGATTTCATCCGTCATACGAGCAGAATTTTATGAGAGTCGTTATTTTATAGCATATCGTATATTTCTCGTGTGACAGAGAGGTATAAGCACAGAAGGATGTGACTACCACTACCCGTTTTTACGGGTGTGTAATTTTCATCACGTAGCTATTGTGTATGCCTTACTATATTTTTTTTTATTTTTTGAGTATAAGACTGTAAGCTAGACATACTTTCTTTTTTTTATGAGGATGGCAATAGATGTTACCGAAACTAATAATCCAGTAATTCTGTTACCGCAGTGATCTTAGTAAATAAATTGGTTTTCGAAAGAAGACTACAATACAAAATCATAGATCGCCTCCTGGAAAGTAGAAAATACCAGCTGCTGAAGTTATTTCGTTATATCGATAATCGAAATCAGGCCAAGTTTAAACCTGTGAAGCTTGTACGTAATTCTCATTTTGAACAGTGTTTATTCTTGGTCCATTCATTTGTCCTTGGGGCAATCTGATGGGTTTCTATATCAGTAGCTTGTCAATTACAAAAAGTCTTTCCAGAAGGAATATGTCTGTCATTAATTTCCGTCGTAAAGCATTGGGCATTCTTTTTTATTTCCAAATTGATTTTCTGTTGCCTCTGCAGAACAACGTGCTAGATCTTACAAGAGTCCTGTATATTATGAGCATAATATTATGATCCGCTCCTCATAATGCCGTTCTAAGCGAGTGCAACACGTTGAAACAAACCTGGATCTTCCCTACGAGATATGCAATTTGCCCTGTCCATGAGCGGCGAGAGTCCATTTCCATTCCTAGAAATTTAGTTTGGTTCTTCACTGTCAAAAGCTGATCATTTAATCTCGTGTGTGTTTGTCCCTGTGGAATCCTTCGCCTGCCACAGTTAGCAATGGTCGTCTTGAGAATTGAAAGCTGTGAGCCTTTAAACGCCAACTGAGACGATGAATTCATTACTCGTCTCGGTTCTTCACGGGCAGCAGCATCAAGTAAGTATACACACATCATCAGCATACTGAAGTACCTGAGTTCTAGGCAGCTTGGTTCCTATGTGCGCTGGGTAAAAATTAGACAGTATTGGGCTTGAAATCGATCTCCGTGGAAATCCAACTGTGACCTATCTTGGTCTTACAAGGGGAGGCCGCCAATTGTGAAATTCAGGTTCGATTCATACTGCGCATAATAATAGCTCATGGCCAGAGGTGTAATGTGGCAAAGCACCAAGATGCACTTCTCAGCCGTTGTCGTTGTCTCAGCGGTAAGCGCTCGGGTTCGTAATCCGAAGGTCGCCGGATCGAATCTCGCGCCCTGCAACCTATTTTTTTTGGTATTTGTTTTTTTGTAATTCAAATATATATATATATATACAGGGTGATTCAAAAAGAATATCACAACTTTAGGAATTTAAAACTCTGCAACGACAAAAAGCAGAGCTAAGCACTCACTATCTGTCGGCGAATTAAGGGAGCTATAAAGTTTCATTTAGTTGTACATTTGTTCGCTTGAGGCGCTGTTGACTAGGCGTCAGCGTCAGTTGATGCTAAGATGGCGACCGCTCAACAGAAAGCTTTTTGTGTTATTGAGTACGGCAGAAGTGAATCGACGACAGTTGTTCAGCGTGCGTTTCGAACGAAGTATGGTGTTAAACCTCCTGATAGGTGGTGTATTAAACGTTGGTATAAACAGTTTACAGAGAATGGGTGTTTGTGCAAAGGGAAAAGTTCTGGACGGCCGAGAACGAGTGATGAAAATGTAGCACGTTAGAGAATTGGCTTTTCCCTCAGCTCGAACAAGAAGCACAACAATTCATATTTCAGCAGGATGGAGCGCCACCACATTGGCACTTATCTGTCCGTAACTACCTGAACGTCAACTACCCGAGGCGATGGATCGGCCGCCAGGCAGCCCGTGACAGAGCACTTCATCACTGGCCTCCAAGAAGCCCTGATCTTACCCCCTGCGATTTTTTCTTTTGGGGTATGTTAAGGATATGGTGTTTCGGCCACCTCTCCCAGCCACCATTGATGATTTTAAACGAGAAATAACAGCAGCTATCCAAACTGTTATGCCTGATATGCTACAGAGAGTGTGGAACGAGTTGGAGTATCGGGTTGATATTGCTCGTGTGTCTGGAGGGGGCCATATTGAACATCTCTGAACTTGTTTTTGAGTAAAAAAAAACCTTTTTAAATACTCTTTGTAATTATGTATAACAGAAGGTTATATTGTGTTTCTTTCATTAAATACACATTTTTAAAGTTGTGGTATTCTTTTTGAATCACCCTGTATATATATATATATATATATATATATATATATATATATATATATATATATATATATATATATAATTCCTGGCAATCAGTTGCAACAATTATGCATATAATAAGTTGTTGAAAGTCGTTTCTCGTGGAAAAACTGGCGACTTCGAACATCATTACGTTTTCCGCAAACAAAGTTGTATTTCACAAATGTTATTGTCTTCATAATGTTAACCACGTATAGTTAACGGAAGACGTAGAATCGGTATTCCGAAACGAATACGTATAGCGTAAGTCAAACGTTCGAATTAGAACAGAGAGCCCACGAACACAAATTTGCTGTGGCAGGTATGAAATATAAACTCCGTTACTCGCTCGTTACACTTGAAGGACAGATGTTGAATGGGCCGAAACGAGCAGCCGCATAACAGCGTAGTTGCCTGCTAACTTCGAAAGAAGGTAGATGCGGTCCCTAGCGCAACTTAGAACATCGTCGAAAATCAGTGCGGACGGGAGAGTTTTGGTACACCCTGTTAAACAAACGGAAAAATGGAGGCGGTACAATTGGAGAGCGATCCGCCTTCACCAACATGCACAAGCAATTCATTAATAGTATATATATATATATATATATATATATATATATATATATATATATATATATTTGAATTACAAAAAACTAATAAAAAATTGCATGGCGCGAGATTTGATCCGGTGACCTTCGGATTACGAACCCGAGCGCTTACCGCTGCGCCACGACGCTGTAGAACATTATTAATCGTAGAGAGTATTTCACGGCAACGGTTTCTTTTAACTGTCGATTTTCTCGACAACGGCTGAGAAGTGCATCTTTGTGCTTTGCCACATTACACCTCTGGCCATGAGCTTTTATTATGCGCAGTGTGATTCGAATCTGAATTTCACAATTGGCGGCCTCCCCTTGTTAGTCCTACAGTTTTTTACATGAAAGGACAATCCTTTTGCCATTGCTCAAGGCGATTTCTAATTAATCGTTCCTATGTCTTCACAATGCACAACAAGAGTGGCATACGTCTGCATAAGGAAGAAGATTATGGATCTGTTCCAGATTTGACAAATGGCTTACACAAATTCCTTCAAATCAGTAGGAACAATGAAACGTATATCCAGTTTAAATCTTTGCTGAATTACATTACATATCTCGCACAAAGACCGTAGCATTCGAGGATGACCTCATCTTGTTGACCAAAGTAAACACTGTCGCTACTTCTGAAGAGTACTTCAATCGAGAAATGGAAAAACGACAGCTTGTGATCAAAATAACAACACTCGCTTTAACTACCAAAGCCGAAACTCATAATAATACCGACAATAAGACAGAAAGACGGAGCAACATTTAGTGTAGTTCCAAACAACAACGTTTAGGAACAATCCAAACCATTAAAATAACTGGGAATAACTGCTGACTACGTTCAATGAATACAAACTGTATGAGGTAGAAAAATACGTGAAACGGTTTCATTGTTTATTTAATCTGAATTTTCGAGGCTCAAATGGGAATATGATGCAGGTGAAATGAAGGGTATTTACGCTGTGTTCTCCAGAAGATATGGGTCACACTCTACATAGAAGATGACAGCGCTGCCTACGCCTCAGGCGCAAATGAGTAAGGCTAAATCTAAAAGAGGGCAGGGCGAATACAGTAAGAACTACGAGGGCTATTCGGAAAGTAAGGAACGATAGGTCGCGGAATGGAAACCACGGTGAAAATCAAAACTGTTTTATTTGAAACGGTTAGCTACACCTACACAGTCGCCGCTCAGACTTAGACATCTGTCGTAGCGTTGTACCAACTTTTCAATTCCCTCGTAATAGAAGACAGCCACCAGCGCTTCTCGACAATTTTCTACTCTGGACTACAGCTCGTTATCTGTGTCAAATTATTTTCTTCATAGCCAGCTGTTCATTTGAGCAGAGATGAACCTCAGGGGTAGCCAAGTACGGGCTGTATTGTGGGTGATCACTTTCCATCGAAAACGCTGTAGGAGCACCTTCATTGCCCATGCACAGTGCGGCCGAGAATTGTCGTGTAGAACGTACCGCATGATAGTTATGTTATGTGGATTGCATAGCTTCAGGCGAAATCATTCGCCAGGCCCTCATACTTAGTGGGAGACGCTAATTTCTAGCCGTCTTTACGTTCTCACTGTGAGCTCAGTACTGAAAAGAGCGAGATGATGCCATCGACGGGAGTAATAGACACAGTGGCCAACGCACCTGAGCAAAGCTTCATCAGATTTTCACTGTATTTTCCATTTCGCGACCGATCGTTCCTTATTTTCCGTATAACCCTTGTATGTTATGCTTTCGCCTTACATCACACAAATAGTTCTCTAGTGGACATCAATCCGCTAAATGTGAATATAAGCGGACACACAGCTCCACTCGGCAATTAGATTGTTTAGTAGATAGTGCCTCACGGCAGTACATCATAACTCATCTACGGTCGCCACCAAGAAGAGCCAAGTAGTACTGTAAAAGTGATGTTAATCATTGTTCACTGGATCTTTGAACACACCCAGCGTAAACAAAGTGTTTTCCTTAAAGCAATTCAAGGACCTAGGGAATGCAGAGCAAGACAACAGCCCAAGCACACGTTACCTGAGATGAACGCCCGCCATCAGCCAACTCTGCACTGCCGACGGCCAGTTCAAGACTTTAGTGAAATCTGACAACCCTGCGAGACGCAAGACCACAATTCTGCAGCAGTTATCTGTCGCTAAAATATTCAACACGTGATCTGAAATATACATATACACTTTCCAAGCTTAGTGAAAAACCACCTCAACTGTAATGTTTTTGTTTTTCTATTTTTTAGTTTTGCTTAATTGGGTCATCAGTCTTCTGGTCTTCAGACTGTTTTGATGTGTCCCGTCACGAATCCATCTCCTCTGTCACTCTTTGCCGCCCGCGGTGGTCTCGCGGTTCTAGGCGCGCAGTCCGGAACCGCGCGACTGCTACGGTCGCAGGTTCGAATCCTGCTTCGGGCATGGATGTGTGTGATGTCCTTAGGTTAGTTAGGTTTAACTAGTTCTAAGTTCTAGGGGACTGATGACCTAAGATGTTAAGTCCCATAGTGCTCAGAGCCATTTGAACCATTTGAACCCTTCTTCTTGTCGGTGTTTTCCATATATTTCTTTCCTTGCCAATTCTGCAGAGAAGCTAGTCATGCTTTACCTTTTGAGTCCACATTCTTCTGTAGCACCACACTTCAAATCCTTCGATTTTCTTCTGTTCTAGTTCCATACTCTAGCTCACTGTTTCCCACACACCGATTTACAGGGTGTACCACTGATAGTGACCGGGCCAAGTATCTCACGACATAAGCATCAAACGAAAAAATTACAAAGAACGAAACTCGTCTAGCTTGAAGGGGGAAACCAGATGGCGCTGTGGTTGGCCCGCTAGATGGCGCTGCCATAGGTCAAACGGATATCAACTGCACTTTTTAAATAGGAACCCCCGTTTTTTATTATATATTCGTGTAGTACGTAAAGAAATATGAATGTTTTAATTGGACCACTTTTTTTGCTTTGTGACAGATGGCGCTATAATAGTCAAAAACGTATAAGTACGTGGTATCACGTAACATTCCGCCAGTGCGGACGGTATTTGCTTCGTGATACATTACCCGTGCTAAAATGGACCGTTTACCATTCTCGGAAAAGGTCGATATCGTGTAGATGTATGGCTAATGTGATCAAAATGCCCAACGGGCCTGTGCTATGTATGCTGCTCGGTATCCTGGACGAAATCATCCAAGTGTCCGGACCGTTCGCCGGAAACGTTATTTAAGGAAACAGGAAGCGTTCAGCCACATGTGAAACGTCAACCATGACCTGCAACAAATGATGATGCCCAAGTAGGTGTTTTAGCTGCTGTCGCGGCTAATCCACACATCAGTAGCAGACAAACTGCGCGAGAATCGGTAATCTCAAAAACGTCGGTGTCGAGAATGCTACATCAACATCGATTGCATCCGTACCATATTTCTGTGCACCAGGAATTGCATGGCGACGACTTTGAACGTAGTGGACAGTTCTGCCACTGGGCACAAGAGAAATTACGGAACGGTGACAGATTTTTTGCACGCGTACTATTTAGCGACGAAGCGTCGTTCACCAACAGCGGTAACGTAAGCCGGCATAATATGCACTATTGGGCAACGGAAAATCCACGATGGCTGCGACAAGTGGAACATCAGCGACCTTGGAGGGTTAATGTATGCTGCGGCACTATGGGAGGAAGGATAATTGGCCCCCATTTTATCGATGGCAATCTAAATGGTGCAATGTATGCTGATTTCCTGCGTAATGTTCTACCGATATTACTATAAGATGTTTCACTGCATGACAGAATGGCGATGTACTTCCAACATGATGGATATCCGGCGCATAGCTCGCGTGCGGTTGAAGCGGTATTGAATAGCATATTTCATGACAGGTGGATTGGTCGTCGAAGCACCACACCATGGCCCCCACGTTCACCGGATCTGACGTCCCCTGATTTCTCTCTGTGGGGAAAGTTGAAGGATATTTGCTATCGTTATCCACCGACAACGCCTGACAACATGCGTAAGCGCATTGTCAATGCATGTGCGAACATTACGGAAGGCGAACTACTCGCTGTTGAGAGGAATGTCGTTACACGTATTGCCAAATGCATTGAGGTTGACGGACATCATTTAGAGCATGTATTGCATTAATGTGGTATTTACAGGTAATCACGCTGTAACAGCATGCGTTCTCAGAAATGATAAGTTCACAAAGGTACATGTATCACATTGGAATAACCGAAATAAAATGTTCAAACGTACCTACGTTCTGTATTTTAATTTAAAAAACCTACCTGTTACAAACTGTTCGTCTAAAATTGTGAGCCATATGTTTGTGACTATTACAGCGCCATCTATCACAAAGCGAAAAAAGTGGTCCAATTAAAACATTCATATTTCTTTACGTACTACCCGAATATCTAATAAAAAATGGGGGTTCCTATTTAAAAAAAACGCTGTTGATATCCGTTTGACCTATGGCAGCGCCATCTAGCGGGCCAACCATAGCGCCATCTGGTTTCCCCCTTCGAGCTAGACAAGTTTCGTTCTTTGTAGTTTTTTCGTTTGACGCTTATTTCGTGAGATATTTGGCCCAGTCACGATCAATGGACCACCCTGTATAGTTACGTTACACGGTGCCATGTTACACGCTACAATTCGCAGCCCTCTAGCGGCAGAGCGCTGCAGATATGTAGACATGAAGAATAAAGTCGTAGAATGTTAATAACATTTGTCTTACTCAAAATCGTTAATAGTTTTCACGTAAATTCGGAGGCAATACTTTTCAGCACGCCCTCGTAGATAACCATTCGCTCACAATTCCACATATTCAATCTTCAACAAAGCAAAGTTCTGATCTACATGCATTTTAGTTTAGTGAATGTTTTTGCATGCAACGGCGATTCGCTGCTAGGTCATTGCAATATTTTCCACTTGTTCGTTACTGCAGACGACACACCCCCAAATGAATGATAGTGGCATTGCTGTGATTAAGTTACTGGACTCGTTTTCGATACAGAACGCGGATAAATATCTATGTAACCATGATTATTTAGTTTCTGCGAGTTTCTCGTAAAATAATCGAGAAACCTGGGGGATGTTCCGCCAACAAGGCTACGTGCGGTACTCTCCCCCTCGCTCCTTGTATAGTTTCGTCGATGCTAACACGACACGATAGTTACAGGTCAGTCCGCTTCTTCACAATTCTAACCAACAAAGCAGTCATAGATTTTACGCAAAGCGCACACTTTCTAAGCGTTATTTCGTGGACTCGTATTTGTTTGGGGAATGCAGCGACAAAAGAGTGTAACATATCGAGTACTGTAAGCTGTTTTTTCTACAAACGATTCAAATTACTTTGGCATTATTTTAAAGAGAAATAAGTGGACTTTCGAGGCGTGACATACATAGCGATTATCTTTAGTTTTTCATATTGTTTTATTCGTCCGTCGTCCAGATTGTGTTCATCAGTTTCAAAAATAATATATATAAGACGACATTTACATCACAAAATCCGGAAAAGACTGGATTTTTTCACTGGGTTAATAATGGTCTCCATCAGCATATGTTGCTATTGCCGTTGTATTCTGACAAAAGTTCTATCGTTGGAAGTGATGTTACTAGAGACCAGCATACAGAGGCGAAATTAGTCTCATGCCATAAGTTCAGCTTTTTCCCATTTTACGGAGTAGCGTATGTAGCCTATTCTCCCTATTGAAGTGACTATACTTCAAAATGATAGTTTCTGTTTTACTGCGTCCACAATCCTGCACAATTTAAAAATTACAAGGTTTTTGGGTTCTTATCACATGTATTTATTTATTTACGACTAGACTCAAAATTTATTGTGTCAAGTATCACACCTGGTGCCCGTACTGTCATCAGTAAGAGCGCAGATAACATGAATTCCAAAGTGATTATTATCTGCAGTGTTACTTATTCAGGTGACACGGAATATTGTTTTGTTGTGCGTACAAAGTTCGTAAATATGGTTGAAACGAGGACGATGCCCTCTTAAACGAAATAAAAACGCACTGGCGCACCTCATTGCGAGATGGTACTTGGGAATGGCATAGTAATGGAAATTTCAGTCGTAAATAAGTAAATATATTTAATAATGGTCCAGGTGATAAATGCTGTCAGTTCAAAATGATAATACCTTCGTCGCCGGCTAGGCCATCTGTATTACAGAACCCCTATACAGTAATGCCCATTATATTCAAAGAGAAAATTTCGGATTTTTTTTTCTGGCACTAAACGCGAGGACGAGAATGACGTATTGTGAGAGGTGGACCATTCGAGAAAGTATCTATGAGATACATGGTGAGGTCAGAGCAAAGGTGGAAGTGGAGGAGGTGGAGAAGGGGGAGAAAGAATTGATGATCTAGCCAGCTTATTTTGCTTTTTTCTGTTCCTTTGGAAGCTACATAAATACTGCTTATTGCTTTGCTGACGTAATGCCCTTAGTAAACGTCGGCTTTGCCCTTTAGCGCCGAAGAATTTTCCGATTATTTATTGAAGAGTAACGCAGTACCGGTGCCCCGCAGAGTTCGGACAGGTATGGAGCGCAGTATGTTTCCTCGACCGGAAAACTGGAGCCTATTACGGGGCGGTAGTGGGTATTATAGCAGCCAGTGTCGTGGGTCGCTGGACGCGTAGCCTTGCAGGGGAAAGGGGCGAAAAACGAAGCGCACGCGAGGGCCAATAGGATGGCTGCAATGCTAAGAGTGCATATAGCCGCAGCAGGAATCACGCAGTGGATATAGGAAACTACATGATGTAATACTCTCATCATACAGGGTAACAATTACTGAATTATATGAAAAATGGTATATTAGTTGCAAACTACGGGATGCACATACTTCATTCAACACGTAAACGTCACTACAAATATTCGGATTTAGATTATGACACGTTCGATATGCCTGCCATGATTGATGATGATGTGCCGCAGACGAATAGCGAAATTTAGCACGACCCGCTGAAGTGTCGGAACATCGATACTGTCGATGAATGGCTGTTTTCAGCTCAGCAATGGTTTTGGACTTATTTCTGTACACTTTGTCTTTAATATAGCCCCACGAAAATGAGTCGCTGAATATGGCGGGCGATCCAGGCCCATGCCAGTGGCCTCTGGGTACACCAGAGCCAGAATTCGGTCCCCAAAGTGCTCCTCCACGACATCAAACACTCTCCTGCATCGATAGGGTCGAACTCCGTCTTGCATGAACCGCATCTTGTCGAAATCAGCGTCACTTTGCAAAATTGGGACGAAATTCCAAAATCTTCACGTGCCGTTCGGTAATCACCGTGCCATCAATTGATATCGCACCCATTATTCCGTGACTGGACACTGCTCACCACAGTATCGTCTGTTGAGGGTGAAGAGACTTTTCGATGGCGAAATTCGGATTCTCAGTCCCCAAATGAGCCAATTTTGCTTATTAACGAACCCATCCAAATGAGAGTGGGCTTCGTCACTAAACAAAACCATACAGCGCATACTAATTCCTATCATCCCCCGCGGTCAACCGTGCAGTTTGAACGTCCTAACGCAAACAGTTTAGCAGTTATGACGATTTTATTTCATATAGTTCAATAATTGTCATTGTTTAGGATATTATAAGACAGCGTAACAAGAACACACAGGTGAGATGATTTGTGGTTAAAGGAAACGTATTGGTTGAAAGAATCTGTCTTGGGCAGGTCCTAACGAAGATGGGTTGCCATAAGCTGTTATGGAGGGGCAAGCGTGTATCTGTATCGTCAGGGTGACTGTCGTGAATACTTATCTAGCGCAGTGTTGTGTCAGAAAATCACTGGTCAAATGTAACAAGCATCATGCTATTACAGTGTAGTTCCGTTTCTTCTGGTGAGCTGTTTTCGCTGCAACTGTATATAAATATATACCATATATAATATACTACTCAAACACCATATGGATATGATTAATCACTCACTGTTTACAGTACGTCATTATATAAAAGATAACATCGCAATAGATGATCACAAATCCCATTCTTCTCATTATATAAGGATATCTCAACGCACGGCCAGTAGCAAAGCAGCATTTGATTTTCAGATTTTGTGCTGATTCACCTCGCCATTCAAAGTAATAAGGTAAACATCCTCGACTTCAAGAATCACTATTTTCCTCGATTTCAACATAAGCCTTGATTTATGCATGCGACAGCATGAGTAATTAGTACTTTTCAAAGGTACAGGGTCAAAGTGTGAATATTACACACTTTCTCCTCCTTAGGCAAATGGAGCAAGTAGGTTGGTTCTTCTTGCATTTGATGTGTTCTACGGTGGGAGGCATCATTAGTCCATGGACGGTTCCTCGAAAAACCGCAAAAAAATGTTTTTTACTATATTTTCTCCGTCACCAGCGGACCAAAATCGATCCAAGAATACCAAGACGGCTACGCGCAGAAAATGGCTGAAATTTTTACATTATATTCCTAAGATCCCGTTCTCGAACAACATTGAATTTTTTTATATATCTTTACCCCTTCCCAACATACAGAGGTTCAAAATTACCTTACTTATATACGTAAAATCGGGTATGAGACGAACTGTACATAATAAATAACCGCAGGAAATTGCTCAATTTTTAATGGCACATTCTCTAGGGTTTTATCTAGAAGATCCATCTCTCCGTTTTCAAAAATCTGTATCCGTTCTGAAGACACACACCAAAAACTTGTTTTGGGATATGAAGTCGTGAATGCGTAGACGGCTATGCACAGAACATGCCTGTAGCTTTTGCGATATATTCCTACGATCCCAATCTCGAACAGTCTTGAAAAATTTCTTCACGTCTTTATCCGTTTCCGAGATGCTGAGGTTCAATGTTACCCTATTTGCACACGTAAAATACGCACGTAAAGTCCGGAATGAGGCGAAAACGTAGTTTATAAAGTGAGGTAGCATGGATAAATTTGCTGTAAAGTGTCTACGTTACCATCGGGGAACCCAATGTGATAATACTAAAGCACATGCAATCATTTTTGCACGTAAAACACGGCCTTAGGTGTAAAATTAACTGTGCGTTAGTTCTGTTTCACATAAGTGAACTATCTACATTTAGTTGAACAATTCATTTCTTTTCGTATGAGTTATATGCCCGGCATACGTTTGGTTGGAATGTGCATTAAGTTGTAATTCTTAGACTCAAGTTGAACGAGGTAATGTTTACATGTACCTCATCGCTTGTGCTGAAATACGATAAAAGATGTACTTCATGCACAATGGAGCCCCTCCTCGTTTTAGTGTTAATGATCGTAGGCTTCTAAATAACAGATTTCGTGACAGGTGAATGGGTAGAGGTGGATTAATTCCATGGCCTCCACGATCTCCGGACCTAATCCCGTAGACTTTTATTTGTAGCAGTATTTGAAAACTTTTGCGTGTGAAACCCCGTTTCAAAATGTACTGGCTCTTCGTGCCAGTATTGTGGAAGGCTGTGAAACAATTCGCAGTTCTGGGATTCAATGTGACGGCGGGTTGATGCATGTAGCCTTGTTGACGAAGAGCATTTTGAACATTTCAATAAGTAAAGTGTTTCATACTGTGATGAGATGTTCTTTTTGTAAGTGCTTCCCATAGTTAACGTGATTGTGAAGAAAAGCAGAAAATAAGGCGCATCATGGAAGTAAACTTGTCTGGACCCACGTCCATTTCACATATTTTCTTCCTCTACGTGGGAGGAATATTTTCTAAAATTTTGGCCATACCTTTTTCTTGCACCCTGTGTACGATCTTACATTAACGCATTGGCAGCCAAAAAAAAGTGAAAGCAAAATTGGGTAAAAAACAAATGACACAGTATACGCCGAAAGTGTCAGTTCATGTAATATTGCAGGACACCCGCTGTAGAAGCCTTACCAAAGGGCGAAACGCGTCTGAGTGCATAAATAAAACAAAAAATTAACGTGCAACGTGTGGAAGGCGATTTTCTTGTAAATCATTGCAACGGTTCCGTTTATGGAGATTAAATCACAGGTTTGTATTGTAACAGTCTTTGATTATTGATAGATGGCTATCCTGGATCATTTAAGAGCTGCGAAGTACTGCCTGCAGTATGTATCAATAAGGTAATTTGTTTTTATTTTAGAATGTTGCTCGTGAACTGACGTACAATCTGTGTATAAGTGTTTACCATAACCCTGGACCTATTGACGACCAAATTCCAACCAAAGTCTAATTCTGACAGCGGCATACCCTACAGGGATGCGTGAGCAACTTTTTCAGCATAGGTGGAGCGATGCTCTATTGTCAAGCCTTGCGTGGAAAACGAAGAAAATAGTGGTCCTGGAAGTCCGTGAGATATATTTCATTACGTTGAATAGTGACATGATGCAGCACAAAATCGACAACTGAAATGCTACTCTTCTTTCTGATTCTCGTATCTAAAAGTTACCATGGCATTGTGAAGCTACACTCTACGGACACAGCACTGATGGTGAACGCGGTGACGATTGCTTCTCTGCTTACAGTTAACACCGGCTTTATGTTGCCTCAATGAAGAGACGGTTACAAGAGTGCCGTGGTCAGTAGAAAGCGCCTTTTCGGTGAGTGGATGAAGGTCCTCAATCTACTAACCTGTTTGATGCGAGCCGCCAGGACTTCTTCTCATGCGTCTATCTTTTCATCTCGAGTAACACGAGTCCCATCATTTTTTTCTCTCCTCCTAGTTAGCCTCTTCATTTCTTCTCTTATAAACTTTCAGCATCTTTCTGTAACACAACATTGCAAATGGTTCGATTCTCTTCTTTTCTGGTTTTCCCGTAGTCCGTGGATCACTTCCATACTATGCTGTGATCAAGAGCTAATTTGACACTAGTAGACTTGCTTTGTTAACGAATGCACTCTTTTCCTGGGCTGGTCGGGTCTTTATGTTCTCCTCGCCTCGCCCGTCATGTGTTACTTTGCTTCCAAGGCGCACAATTCTTTTACTTCGAAGTCCCCAGTTTCATGTTACGTTTGTCGCACTCTCACTTCTGCTACTCCAAATTACTTGATTTATCCTTAATTCATATATTGTGCTCATTAGATTTTTCGATCCGCTCATTAGGTCCCGTAATTCCTCCCTGCTTTCACTGAGGAAATCAATGTCATCAACGAGTCTTGTAATTATTATGTTTCCGCCCTGGTTTTTCCATATAATCATGACCTTTCTTTTATTTCCGAACCGAGGGATGTGGCACAATGGTTAGCAGACTGGACTCGCATTCGGGAGGACGACGATTCAAACCCGCGCACGGCCATCCTGATTTAGGTTTTGCGCGATTTCCCTAAATCGCTCCAGGAAAATGTTAGAGTGGTTCCCTAATCCGAGCTTGTGCTCTGTCTCTAATGGCCTGGTTGTCGACGGAACGTCAAACACCGATCTCCACCTCCTCTTTATTTCCGATATCGTTCCTTCCAACAGGCTGAACAGTAGGGAAGAAAGGCTGCATCCTTTTTGTACACCCTTTTTCATCCCAGCACTTCGCTCTTTTATTTTTTCAGTTTCCTCTTTCTCATTTTTCCCTCCACTTCATACATATTTTCCGGAGATTACAGACATCTTGCGCCGTATTACATGTCTGGAGCTTTCTCTAGATCCATTAAACCTATAAAAGTCTCAATTTTTCTTAACTCTTGCCTTCGTTATAAAGAGCAATGCCTCTCTAGTGCTTTTACTTTCCCTAAATCGAGATTAATCATCATCCAAGAGACCCCAAATTTTCTTCAATTTTTTTGTATGGGTACGTAAGCTGTGGAGACGTCCGCCCCCAGTAGCTGAGTGGTCAGCGCGACAGAATGTCAATTCTAAGGGCCCGGGGTCGGAGATTTTCTCCGCTCAGGTACTGGGTGTTGTGTTGTCCTAATCATCATCATTTCATCCCCATCGACCCGCAAGTCACCGATGAGGCGTCAAATCGAAAGACTTGCACCAGGCGAGCGGTCTAGCCGACGGGAGGCCCTAGTCACACGACGTTATCTATAGCTGTGGAGACGATTGAGCGACAGTTTTCGCAGTTATATATCCTTGCTATCTTAGAGATTGTATAAATCATCAACAACATATCTGCACATTTCCCAAGAACATCGTTTATCATAGATGACTTAAAAAAAACAATACGCAATGAGTTTGTATTCGGGCTCTGACATTTTTGATAGCCTTTAGCACATACACGGAAAATGACAGATCGAAACTCTCTTAAAAAAAACAATACGCAATGAGTTTGTATTCGGGCTCTGACATTTTTGATAGCCTTTAGCACATACACGGAAAATGACAGATCGAAACTCTCAACATGATAGCTGCAGTCATTACAGGTTTACGTCCACAGACAGCGCCTTAAGACAGACAGCAGTCATCATCTCGGATGTGGCTTCAAGTCGTGCACGCTCTAAACGTTTACTTCTTTCCCTCAAAAATATTCCACGTGCCTGCGTTTTATAGTTCATTTTTCTCCACTTTCCTACTCTCTGTAAGAAAACCATTCGAACACCACAACTCATTTGCCCGAATGGTTTTCATTATATGACTGATCCATTTTGCGTTGAGGATTTCAACTTTAGTGATGGTTTAGCAGTCGCTTTCGCAACCAGACGTTCTCATCTTCCATTTAACGATTCTTACAGCTGTGCAGTTTCGTTGCAGATTATTCACACCTATATTGTTGTCCCCTATATGCTGCAGTCTTACAGACGCGTACAAACAGAATACGAAATATCACTCCCTTCGTCGTGAAACAGATCGCCATTCTTCCTGGAGACTAGTGTAAATCGCCCTTATCAACGTTGACAGTTGTCTCTGCGAACAAAGCATAAAATGTTATAATCTTGCCCGAAAATTGCAAATGATTGCGCCATTGGAGAACAAATAAGCACATGTCCGGAAGATGTCAGACACAACGTAACAGTGCATCTGACGCCGATAATTACCTCAGTTCGGAGAGGAAGAGAATGTACGAGGTTATTGGGTTATTCCATATACAAATGGAGCCATAAATCGATGATAAGTTCCTATAGACCCACAACGCCACGGCGACTTTGATTGCTACGTTTCATCCATCGTTCAAAAGAGTCTGAGGCACTGTCAATGGGTTTGAGATCAGGAAATGTAGCGAGTTAGTTGAGTTGCTATAGGGTACGTCAGTGTTCGTCGTGCACGTATGCGTGCAGTCGTGTGAGAACGTTGTCATCTTGGCAGAATGCACTCTCATCATTAAAATTTAGAAGAAAAAGTAACATCCGGTCATAGGAAATCTTGAAATAAACAGCCTGGTTCATGTTCACGGAATGCTGTATGAGTGGGCGCACGTCATGATACGAGAAACATGCCCAAAACATTACACAATCACCTCCAGTCCGAACTAAATCCTCCACACACTACAGGTTAAAAGACTCCTTGGACCGCCAGCGCTATCGATGCATTGCATCATTTGTAATGAGAAAAAATTACGACTCATCGGACCACACTACACGGACCACACTACAAGCCTACCGTCAGTTACGGTCTACTTGGCGCGTTGTTTGGTCCACTGAGGATGTGTAGCTTTATGTGCAGCAGTGAGCAATGGCGCTCTCCGAGTTACCCGACTCCAAACGTCCATTGCATATAATTGCCTTCGTAATGTTCGCTCGAAACCCATGAGATGAATCTGCGGTGTCTGGTCGTCCTTTGCCAACTCTGTTACAATTATAACGTCATCGGCAACCCTTAATGTTCTTATTTGTTATCCCTGACCTTCAGCTCCCTTTCCAGTTAGTCCCCTTACTGCTTGCTCAGTGCAGAGGTTGAAGGAGATGAGAGACAGAATCATATTCTTACCAACAACTGCTTCTCTTTAATTTCCATTACCATTCAAGAAATACCCTGCTACGTCGGTGCCACGACTCTCAGCACGATATCTCTGACCAGTCAACTATGATCTGAGAAAGGTGAGAATGTATCTCACCACCTTTCTTTCCTCTTCTCCTCGGCTCCCACGGAGAGATGACCACGGTAAACGCTACCCGTATGCTTCAGACAAGCAGCTGAATTCGTCAGACAGGCAGCTGAATTTCAGGCTTAGAGCGAAAAGGGCAATCCGTGTAAATGCTGCGTGGGGACGCTTAAACGCAGTAGTAGGTGTTTAATTTACGGTTTTGAGGAAATGGACAGGAATGGTGGGGCGTGCCCTGGTGACGTATGGCACGTGAGGCTGTATTTAGGCAGAAGACAAGCCGCTACCTCTCTCTGTCGTCCCGACTCTCTCTCCCGTTCCCCCCTCCAAGTCAGTGTCGTGCCGATGGCGAGATTAATGGCCTTCCAGCCACCCGCCAACTGACCACGGCGTTCTCCCCCTCTAAAGAGCGGGCCATTACACGCACAGTTTGCCAATGAGAACGAATTATGTCCGCAACGTACCACACGCCTCCTTCTCTGGAAATTTTTCTCTCGTTGACGGGCTTTTAGGGCACCTAACGAGTGGATAACCTAAATCTAACTATATCGACCATGCGGTAGCAGTAGGTGGTGGTTTGGACCAGCTCAGTATCGACTGGGGAAACGACGCATACGTTATCGGCACCTCTTGCGAAGTATTACTAGATACATTGATAACTACGTCGAACAATTACATGCCGGCCGCGGTGGCCGTGCGGTTCTAGGCGCTGCAGTCCGAAACCGCGGGACTGCTACGGTCGCAGTTTCGAATCCTGCCTCGGGCATGTATGTGTGTGATGTCCTTAGGTTAGTTAGGTTTAAGTAGTTCTAAGTTCTAGGGGACTGATGACCCAAGATGTTAAGTCCCATAGTGCTCAGAGCCATTTGAACCATTTTTTTTCTTTGAACAATTACAGCAACAGCCCGTAGGCGAAAATAATATTTAGGCCTAATGTCCACAAACACAACAGATCTTTTCGATAGCATAATCAATGAGAGAGTGATTAGTACCAATGATACCACTGCAGTAACGACAATCATCGAAGATTAAAAACTTTATCAAGAAAGCTGGGAGGGTATTCGTGTTCGTCAGAGAGACTGTCATTAACAACGAACTTAAAAGGAAAGCTCCCAACGTTCAGTTCAGATGCGGCAAACGCACTACAGTTCTGGTTAATCAGGGGAACTAAAAGCCAGTCCATGTAGCAAAAACTTTATTTTTCATTCGATGACTAGTTGCGGACCGAGGCCCATTTTAGAATCAACATAACAATGTCGAAAATGGCGTTTCCGAAGATGTCAACAAAATGTGTAATGTACATTCACAGTGCATACAAATAATTGTATTGTTATGTTAGTTCCCGGCCGAGACCCATTTTCAAATCAACATAACAAAGTCGAAAATGGCAATTCCGAAGATGTCAACGAAATGTGTAATGTACATTCACAACGCATATAAACAATTGTATTGTTATGTTGATTTGAAAATGGGCCTCGACCGGAAACTAGTCATCGAATGAAAAATAAAATATTTTGCAACTTGGACTGGTTTTTCGTCCTATTGATTAACAGAAGTTGCGGACGCAAGCTACTTCAGCATGCTGGAATTTCGTAATTCTGATTTAAGCTGAAATACACTGGTAGTGTCGGAAGTTCCGTGCGGCTATTCGCGGATGATGCTGTAGTATACAGAGAAGTTGCAGCATTAGAAAATTGCAGCGAAATGCAGGAAGATCTGCAGTGTATAGGCACTTGGAGCAGGGGGTGGCAACTGACCCTTAACATAGACAAATGTAATGTACTGCGAATACATTGAAAGAAGGATCCTTTATTGCATGATTATATGATAGCAGAACAAACACTGGTAGCAGTTACTTCTGTAAAATATCTGGGAGTATGCGTACGGAACGATTTGAAGTGGAATGATCATATAAAATTAATTGTTGGTAAGGCGGGTGCCAGGTTGAAATTCATTGGGAGAGTCCTTAGAAATGTAGTCCATCAACAAAGGAGGTGGCTTACAAAACACTCGTTTGACCTATATTTGAGTATTGCTCATCAGTGTGGGATCCGTACCAGGTCGGATTGACAGAGGAGATAGAGAAGATCCAAAGAAGAGCGGTGCGTTTCGTCACAGGGTTATTTGGTAAGCGTGATGGCGTTACGGAGATGTTTAACAAACTCAAGTGGCAGACTCTGCACTCTGCATCGCGGTGTAACTTGCTGTCCAGGTTTCGAGAGGGTGCGTTTTGGATGAGATATCGAATATATTGCTTCCCCCTACTTATACCTCCCGAGGAGATCACGAATGTAAAATTAGAGAGATTCGAGGGCGCACGGAGGCTTTCCGGCAGTCGTTCTTCCCGCTAACCATACGCGACTGGAACAGGAAAGGGAGGTATTGACAGTGACACCTAAAGTGCCCTCCGCCACACACCGTTGGGTGGCTTGCGCAGTATACATGTAGATGTAGATGAAGAGGTGTAACACTTGCCGACGACAGTAACTTTCGCATGATATGTTACTGCCAAGTAACACAGCTAGATGGAACTTAAACCGTATTTAGAAGGAATTGCTGCAGTATAGTACAGAATTAAAGTAATACCCAATGAGACGAACATAAGTGACACTTTTATTCAAAGACAATAATTACATCGAAGTCATCGATATTTATAGTGGTCTTATGGACATTACAAGATGCGGAACACAGTTCTTAATAGGATGTGTTATCGTCAGGACGGCAATGTATGCCCTTCAATGTGCTCCAATGGTGACCACTAAATTGGTAAGGATTTCTTGTGGTAGGGCATTCCACTTCTTCTCCAGCGCGGTTGACAACTGCTGACACTCGCAGTCAACGAGTTTCAACACGTCTTTCCACTGCATCCTACACGTGCTCGATGGGACGTATGTCGGGGAAGGGGGGGGGGGGGGACAGGTGGGCCACTCCATTCGCTGAATGTGCTCTCGTTCCAAGAACTCTTGCACCAGCGCTGTTCGATGCGATCGCGCTTTGTTATCCGTAAAAATGAAGTCAGTGCCGAAATACGTTGACTGGTGTATGTACCGTGTTCAAAGATTTGGAGGTCAGCTGTTCATGCAACATTAAACGTCCCCCCCCCCCCCCCCAAGCCACAGCACCTGGGCCTCCTTTTTTTTTCTGAGATGGCCAGGTCTCTTCCTCCGGGGAGGTTGGTCCCTCAAGTGTGCGGGGTAGGGTTTCTTATGAGGGACACCATTTATTTTTCAAAATGGGGCATCTTATTATTTATCCTTTGGGAGCCTTTAGGCACTATGTTTTGGTCCTTTAGGCCCACATTCTTGGTATTTCTAAGGAGCTTTCTTCCTGTTATTGAGGTCTATCAACTGTAAGTTCTGATATTCCTGGTTGATACTGGAGTATTTCGTAGCTTGTTAATCGTAATTTAGGATGGACATTGGTACTCGTATTTTGTGCCATTGTGCTGGTTGAACTGTTGCCAAATCACGTAGCTGTTCACGAGTAGGTCCTGTCCATGAGCTCCTGCCACCATAGCAAATGCTGCCGCCGATGTGCGAGTACCAACGGAACACAACGTACTTGTCGTCGGGCTAAAGGCCCATGTAGTTGCCATGCTACAGTGGAGCGTGAGATTGCGTACACCGCAGTCCTGTTACTTATGGTTGCAACTGCTTGCGCTATTTGACGTGAGTCACCTCTTGTCTGTGTAGCTGTCATCTGCTACTGTCGTTGATCGTTGTCAACAACTTTATCTCTTTCGGACAGCAGTGCCTATGGTTCGGGACGCTCGCTACGCACATGAAGCCGTGCCGTGAGCAATACCACACTCATAGTCTACACTCGTCACACTTCGTCCTTCTTCCCGTATCCAGGTGATTCTTTCCTGCGTGAAGTCATCCATTTGTTGCCTCCGTCCGTGTTTACCTGGAGAATACCATGGCAGTGCAACGTAACTGCTTTCTGATTGGCACACCCTGTCTTTTCCCGTTCCTTCTTGGCCGGCCGTTGTGGCCGAGCGGTTCTAGGTGCTTCAATCCGGAACTGCGCTGCTGCTATGGTCGCAGGTTCGAATCCTGCCTAGGGCATGGATGTGTGTGACGTCCTTAGGTTAGTTAGGTTTAAGTACACTACTGGCCATTAAAATTGCTACACCACGAACATGACGTGCTACAGACGCGAAATTTAACCGACAGGAAGAAGATGCTGTGATATGCAAATGATTAGCTTTTCAGAGCGTTCACACAAGGTTGGCGCCGGTGGCGACACCTACAACTTGCTGACATGAGCAAAGTTTCCAACCGATTTCTCATACACAAACAGCAGTTTCTACCGTATCTTCCTTCGCCGTCGGCGTTGTCGTTGTTACCGTGAGACACCGTTATACCAAGAGGAAAGGCGCGTCGATCTTTGAGCATGAGATATGATGACCTTAAGCCATTGACAACACACAACGGTCACGGTAGCACCTGATTCCAGAATAGCTGCAGTAGTTAAGATCTACGAACTATCCCCTCTTGACCAGGTCCCCAAAACTTAACTCGTAACGAGATCCCTTCAAAGCAAATTGTCATGACGATCGTCTATAAAGGCTTCGTACAACGAGAAGAAATGTTACAGTCTATATGGAATAATAACAGATACGACCAAACTGTCTTGTCTCTTCTGCTTTATTTAACATAACTTCGTTCACAGTTTCATTTCGCATTCACCACTCATTCACCGAAACCCTTTGATGAACAGTTTTGGTTGCTTGACACCAACAGTCAATGATAATGATACAGCTTTTCTCCTTTTTATAAATTGAAGCCCGCTCTCCGGGATGTAATAAAAAAAACCGGTCTCAATACCGCGTCCCTCGTGAGATGCGAATATACTTATCCCGGAATTTACCGCCCTGTAGGTGTACTCAATTTAGTGACCACACTTCACTGTCCGCTATTTTACGTAACTGAATGTCCATTTTTTAGTCTGATTATACACTGTAGCTATTTAAAATTCGCCCCTATATTTTTCACAACGCACAATTAGCACTTCGTTACTTGTTTTCTTTTTTTTCTTCTTCTAAGAGTAAACGGAAAAAAAAGACGCCGTATCATCGGCTTAGTCGATATAAAGCAAAACACCTTAATATGCCCAATTTTACCTCTTCTTATAGGATCGGCTACCTTACCCATGAATTTATTACATATTATTTCCAATAATGCTAAACAGATATCGCCGTTATATTTTAATTGTATTCAAAAGCATGTTACTACTATTATGACCGACCAAATCGTAACAAATCGCGCGGCGTGCGTTTTTAACGATAACTTTACGCTATTCAAGTTCCGTTACGGCTGTCTTGACTCGTAATGTTACACGGCCCCCCAGACTGTGATGTCTTGAAGAGGGTCCCAGACAGAACAGGCTTTTTTTTGTGTACTGTGACAGGAGAGGGTATTTGTTTCGGCGAATACACTCACTCTCAGATTCACTCAACAAGTCAGTACATACATTCTACAATATTTAAGTTGAGTTAATGGGCCTAGACAAAATGCCCTTAACTAAATTCCACATTTGTTTATAGGTTGTCTTAGGAACACTTCGCACTAATCACTTCATTTTCACACCACATTTTTTTTTTTCTTGGATGAAGCCCTCAGTTCTTCAACCGACTGTGCAAGGCAGGGATCACAGCCGGGTTCGACGATTGGCATCCTAGGCCAAAACCATTATTAGGCCACTTGTTTAACCAGAGAGGATTTGGTCCTTTTTTTTCTCTTAATTCCACTTTTAAATCATCCATCCTCGCTGTTCGGTGAGAGGATAAATCGTATTTCAGCGTTGTCATTGTTGTTGATACCAAGAAGGTATCTCATGGAAATCGTCGGTACATTCTTTAATTTTCTTTGTAAGTTAGTATAAGTACGTATTTATCCATTGGTGCTTTTATTTAGTCCACTGAGTGTAGTCTTGGTATCATTCAGTGTTTCTTGAATCTATATTTTGCTCATTATTGATAATACTTCTTCAGGTCTATGTGAGGGAACAAGCCTTTAATTACATCAGTATCACAATCTGCCAGGAGGTAGCTCCCTTCATGAGGTATTTTCATTATTTTATATGGACCTGTATATAAATATTGCCATTTCTTATTCAGTCTTTTCCTGGTTGATGCTTTTGGGTGATTTCTCAATAAAATTTCTTCCCCTACATCATATGTGACTACTTTCTTCACATTTTTATCAAAACGGGTTTTTCTCAATTGTGCTTGATGCTTCAGGTTTTCGTAGACCTTCTTCACCATATCTTCTTTCTTGGTAATCTTTTGTTCTATCGCAGGTAATTTCTTCATCCATTCTGGCACAATACTTTCACCAAATACTATTTGGTTAGGTGAATAACCTGTCGATAAGTGTGGTAAGTCATTATACACTTTCTCAAATTCATAAATCCAATCGATCCATTTATAATGTTGTTTGGGTATGTACGTCCGTAAAAATCGGTTCAACTCTCGGAAGATTCTCTCAACCGGATTTCCACAAGGGTAAAATCTTGAGATGTAAATGTGCTGGATTCCTTGTTCTTTCTTAGTGTCTCTCCATACTTTGCTTGTATAATAAGCAGCGTTGTCTGTCAAGACCATTATAGGTTTGCCAAGCTCAGTTATATAGTTGCTGATAAATTTGCGTAACATGGGTCGAACGTGGTGATTTTTCAAAGGATATAATTTCACATATTTTGAAAAGAGATCATAGAAAGCCAATACATATTTGAACCGTCCACGTGTCATGGGACATGGCCCACAGACATCACATGACACCAACATTAAAGGTTGTTGTGGGATGATAGGATGTAATTCTATCTTCCGACAATAGTTTATGGGTTTCGCCTTCTGACATATTTTGCACTTCTTAATAATATTTGTAGCTATACGTCCCAAATTTGGATGATAGCAGTATTGTGCTATTTTGGCTGTACATTTAGCGGCACCAAAATGACCCCAATTCAAGTGAGTGTACCATACTAGTGATTCTAAATATTTATTTGGAACACAAACTTTCCAAACATCTTCTTCATCCTTCCTCCGATACAATATTCCGGATTTTAATTGATACTGTTCTTGAGAGTGACTTAGCGTTTTGCTTTCAACAGCATGCCTAATGGCTTTCCACAACTTATCATCTTCTTGCAGTTGTGGAAGACTTCGACATAGCTGTGAAATCTGCCTCTCACAATATTGCCTTGATAAATTCATGTCTTTAAAGTCAATAGTCCGTTCTTCACACTCGTCGTCATTCTTTCTTTTCGGTAGTCTTGAAAGAGCATCGGCTATGATGTTGTCTTTCCCTCTGATGTATTTGAGCGTAATATCATATTCTTACAGTAGCAAGGCCCACCGGGTTAAACGTGAATGGAACATCCTTCCTGTTAAAATAAAAGATAAAGCTTTGTGGTCGCAGAATACAATGATCTTCTTTCCATATACAAAATAGCGAAACTTTCTAAGTGACCAGACCACGGCCAGTACTTCCAATTCAGTAGTACAATATGCACGTTCACAGCTAGAGAGTGTTCTGCTGGCAAACCCAATTATTTTGATGGTACTGATATCTTCTGGATTGTCCATCTGGAAAAGAGTGGCACCCAATCCTGTTTCAGAAGCATCCGCAGCAATATAAAAATCTTGATCAAGTCTCGGATGATGTAACAGTGGAGCATTAATCAAAGCATTACGGATGTTATCAAAAGCGAGCGTGCATTCGGAATTCCACTCCCACATGACAGTTTTTCTTAACAGCCGTAACAAACAGTCTTGGCTTCCTAACTGATTGGGTAAAAATCGTCGAAAAAATGAAACTAAGCCGATAAATGACTTTAATTCCGTTCTATTCTTTGGATATGCACATCTGTTAATCGCATCCATCTTTTTAGGATTTGGTTTTATCCCTTCAGGAGTGATTATATGTCCAAGAAATTTCAATTGGTTATGAGCAAACTTGGATGTGCTCAAATTTACAGTAACTCCGTATTCCAAAAATTTCGCAAAAACTCTTCTTAATAAGTCCAAATGTTCCTCCCAAGTTTCAGAAGCAATTAGCAAATCATCCACATATAAAGTAACTTCATTCAAAAGGTCTCTGCCCAGTATGGTATCTAATGCCGATTTGAAAACACCACCGCTTATTTTCAACCCAAATGGCATGACAGTAAACTGGTAACTTCGGCCCAGAAAAACGGATGCAGTATATTTTCTAGATTCTTTCGATATTCTAGTTTGCCAATATGAACTACGCATATCCAAAGAAGTTAAGAAGCGGGCACCATAAAACTTTTGTACTAACTCTTCTAGGTTCTCCGGTCGCGTTTGTACAGGTATAATGATCTTATTGATCTCTCTGGCATCCAACACCAATCTGATGTCACCATTGGGTTTAATTACCGCCACAAGAGGGTTACAATATTCAGAATCTGAGGGCTCAATAATACCCCATTCTAAGATTTTATTGATTTCCTTTCTGACTACTTCTTTCTTTGTCCATGGGATGGAATAGGAAGTACGACAAAAGGGTTTATGTGCATACGTCTTTATATGGTATTCAGTCTTTTATTATACCCGGACGTTTACTAAAAATCGACTGATATGCTTCCAACAAGTAGTACAGTTCATCCCTTTGGATAACAGATAAATATTCTGATTCTAACACCTTTTCGTGCAATGACATTTTATCCATCATTTCTTCAGAACATTCAATAAGGCATATATCATACACATTTTCATCATCAATACTGACATATTTTACCATTAGATTCATACACAATTGATTTGGAATTACTCGGCCCTTTCTCAGGGTGGTTGTCAAAACATTACCATCGGAATTAAATATACATTCACCTTTCTCTAAATTAATGATTGCACCGGTCTCACATAAAAAATCCAAACCCCAGATACATGGTACTGTCATTTTAGGAACAACCAGGAATGTACTTTCAATTTGAGCCCCCTGTATTGTAACGTCAACACGTACCTGTTTCACAACTTTTTGCATTTTTGCGCTGAACGCGCCAGACACGGTACATCCTGTGATAGGAAAAGTGGGCATTTTTACCCCTCGGCTTATCTGTTTTAAACAGTCCATCGTCATGACACTAATAGTTGCTCCAGTATCAATTAATATTTCAACATCAACATTATTTATACTTGTTGGAATTATTGCCTATAAAATTTGTCCACATTTATTAGAAACTTCAGGTTTTTCTTCAATTAACTCATTCCTTATATCCTGATTATTATTGTACCTTAATACTCTCACTTCAAATTGATGCCTGCCTTCCTTCTCCTTTCCAGTCATCCTAGGAAGGCATTTGGTGACTGGTATTAGTTTAATCTATCTCGTTGAGTCATCGGTGGGGGTTCATGAACTTCCACAATCCGTACAGTATGACCCGAGCTATGGTATTCACCCCGTCGCACATTGGAGGCTCCTTCGCCCATTGGTATAACTCCTTGTGCTGGATGAGGACTCGAGGCATTTGTTCCATCCTGCCGATGAACATTATGCTTCGAATTATCTTCCCAAGGTCGAATGCAATTGGGTTCATCACTTGGGTACCTGTTACTCTTATTAATATCACTACTATGCACATTCGCGTCACCATATCGAGGTTTACCTCTAGCACAGTAAGTATCTCTTCTATATTTATTATAATCATTGTTTTTATTGCAACCATAGGATGAAGATTGTCCACGCTCCTGTGATGCGGGTTTGACCTGGTTTTCGGTATTATTATTATTATACGTTAAATTATTATTATAATTACTCGTATTACTATGAGTGTGAGTCGACATTTGATTACTACTCATTTGTCTTGCGTCTTCCATAATCATATCTATAGAGTCAATCACCGACAAGAATTGTTCTACATCGTGGTCAGGAACATTTATTAACTTTTCACGTATATTTATGGGCAACCTTCCCTTCAAAATTCTGATCACTTCCTTGTGAGAAATTGGATCACTCCAATAACGTGTCTTATTTATGTACTTTTCAAAATATTGCCTTAAAGTACTCCTTTTACTGTTAAAATACTCAGGTTGGTAAACCTCTTTTCTTAATTTCTCTTGTTTACTCGACGACCAGTATTTAGCCAAAAAATGTTGTTCAAACTCAGCGCAAGTATGGCAACTTTCACTTACTTCGGCGGCCCATAATGCGGCTTCTCCGGTAATTTTGGATACTATAAATTGAAGTCGGTCGTGTTCTGACCAGCTACGTGGAAATATTCTTTTGAAATTATTGATAAAGATTTTCGGATGCAGGTTGTTCTTTTCAGTGGAGAATGTTGGGAATTGTCTACTTTTAAAAATGCTGTTCTCCACCTTTAAAGAAGACAAATATCCTCGCTGACCAAAAGAATCATCATCTTTACCAACCGAATCATCAACTTCCCAATGCAAATTTGCACCACATGCGTACTTCGTATTATCACATGTTCGGTTGTTTTTCGACCTATTCTCCGAACGTTCGTCCTCTGTCAACAAATTTTGTGATGACTTTCGTTCTAACTCCGCCAATTTATGATTGGTTTCCTTTTGCCATTTAGGTAACTCATCAACTATTTTGTCTTTTATTTTCTGAAATTCGCTAGTGAAGAGCTTAATTAATTCATCATTTCTACTTAGGTGATCATTGATATTTTCATTTGGCTGGGATCCAATAGTAGTCTTAACCTTGTCTACAATTTCATTTCCTTTTATTTCTATCCATTCAGATAGATCTTCGTCAAGTCTTTTAGTTTGATCTACTAAATACTTGTCAATCCCCTTACGAGCATCGGACTCAAACTCGACTATTTGTTTAGAAAGCTCTTCTATCTGTGCGCTAGCACTGAAACAGCTGCTTTCACACTTAACCATCCTATTGGACAGGCCATCATAACTCTTCGAAACTACCTCATATTTCTTTTCTACGTCATGAAGTTTTCCCATTAAATTATTATATTGCCTTTCTAAGGTGTTAGAAAACTCTACATCTAGTTCTCTAAATTTCGCATTTAATTGAGTCTCCCAGTGCGTCTTTAATTCTTTCTTAGTATTTTCTAGTTTATAATCAAAGGTGTTCAGCTTGCTTTCCAAAGAATCCATTTTAACTTCTAATGAACCAAATTTGGCCTCAAATTTTTCATTTAACTTTTGATTGTCCTCTTTTAATTGCTTATTATCTTTTTCTAGTGAACCAAATCTTCCATTCATTACATCCATTTGAGTATTTATTGATACCAGCATATCAAATATTTTTTGATTAATACACTCCTGGAAATGGAAAAAAGAACACATTGACACCGGTGTGTCAGACCCACCATACTTGCTCCGGACACTGCGAGAGGGCTGTACAAGCAATGATCACACGCACGGCACAGCGGACACACCAGGAACCGCGGTGTTGGCCGTCGAATGGCGCTAGCTGCGCAGCATTTGTGCACCGCCGCCGTCAGTGTCAGCCAGTTTGCCGTGGCATACGGAGCTCCATCGCAGTCTTTAACACTGGTAGCATGCCGCGACAGCGTGGACGTGAACCGTATGTGCAGTTGACGGACTTTGAGCGAGGGCGTATAGTGGGCATGCGGGAGGCCGGGTGGACGTACCGCCGAATTGCTCAACACGTGGGGCGTGAGGTCTCCACAGTACATCGATGTTGTCGCCAGTGGTCGGCGGAAGGCGCACGTGCCCGTCGACCTGGGACCGGACCGCAGCGACGCACGGATGCACGCCAAGACCGTAGGATCCTACGCAGTGCCGTAGGGGACCGCACCGCCACTTCCCAGCAAATTAGGGACACTGTTGCTCCTGGGGTATCGGCGAGGACCATTCACAACCGTCTCCATGAAGCTGGGCTACGGTCCCGCACACCGTTAGGCCGTCTTCCGCTCACGCCCCAACATCGTGCAGCCCGCCTCCAGTGGTGTCGCGACAGGCGTGAATGGAGGGACGAATGGAGACGTGTCGTCTTCAGCGATGAGAGTCGCTTCTGCCTTGGCGCCAATGATGGTCGTATGCGTGTTTGGCGCCGTGCAGGTGAGCGCCACAATCAGGACTGCATACGACCGAGGCACACAGGGCCAACACCCGGCATCATGGTGTGGGGAGCGATCTCCTACACTGGCCGTACACCACTGGTGATCGTCGAGGGGACACTGAATAGTGCACGGTACATCCAAACCGTCATCGAACCCATCGTTCTACCATTCCTAGACCGGCAAGGGAACTTGCTGTTCCAACAGGACAATGCACGTCCGCATGTAACCCGTGCCACCCAACGTGCTCTAGAAGGTGTAAGTCAACTACCCTGGCCAGCAAGATCTCCGGATCTGTCCCCCATTGAGCATGTTTGGGACTGGATGAAGCGTCGTCTCACGCGGTCTGCACGTCCAGCACGAACGCTGGTCCAACTGAGGCGCCAGGTGGAAATGGCATGGCAAGCCGTTCCACAGGACTACATCCAGCATCTCTACGATCGTCTCCATGGGAGAATAGCAGCCTGCATTGCTGCGAAAGGTGGATATACACTGTACTAGTGCCGACATTGTGCATGCTCTGTTGCCTGTGTCTATGTGCCTGTGGTTCTGTCAGTGTGATCATGTATCTGACCCCAGGAATGTGTCAATAAAGTTTCCCCTTCCTGGGACAATGAATTCACGGTGTTCTTATTTCAATTTCCAGGAGTGTATTTCCATTTTGAGGATCAACTTGCTGATCTACTTCCGAAACCTCAAGATCTTTATGTTCTCCCACGCTGCTTACCTTACTTATCATTGTATTTGAATCTCCTAACGGCTCTAAATCAATAACTGTATTATTATCTGTACATGTCTCCTGTCCCACATTGAGCTCATGGGATGCATCATCCCTATCCTCTTCACTTTCCTCTCTCTCTCTACTCATTACTCTACTCAACTGCACAATATCATGTATTCTTTTCGTTCGTTTTGACATGATTATTCACTACCAAGACATACACTTATTTTCACTATGTATTTATATATATTTATCTACCGAAATCACAAGTCTCAACTTCCTTTTTTTTTATAATTATACAGTTATTTTAATCATACCTGGTAGTATCGCTCACTTTTAGCGATTATTGAAGAATACCTCTTTCATTGGACAGACTCACTGGCTGCTACAATATTTTCCAACTCTAGGGTTCGTGAATCCGGATGACACTCGACTCGATGCAGCAATCCTCCTCGATCGAGCCGCACGTTGTGGCGCCACTTCCACCGTATCTTCCTTCGCCGTCGGCGTTGTCGTTGTTACCGTGAGACACCGTTATACCAAGAGGAAAGGCGCGTCGATCTTTGAGCATGAGATATGATGACCTTAAGCCATTGACAACACACAACGGTCACGGTAGCACCTGATTCCAGAATAGCTGCAGTAGTTAAGATCTACGAACTATCCCCTCTTGACCAGGTCCCCAAAACTTAACTCGTAACGAGATCCCTTCAAAGCAAATTGTCATGACGATCGTCTATAAAGGCTTCGTACAACGAGAAGAAATGTTACAGTCTATATGGAATAATAACAGATACGACCAAACTGTCTTGTCTCTTCTGCTTTATTTAACATAACTTCGTTCACAGTTTCATTTCGCATTCACCACTCATTCACCGAAACCCTTTGATGAACAGTTTTGGTTGCTTGACACCAACAGTCAATGATAATGATACAGCTTTTCTCCTTTTTATAAATTGAAGCCCGCTCTCCGGGATGTAATAAAAAAAACCGGTCTCAATACCGCGTCCCTCGTGAGATGCGAATATACTTATCCCGGAATTTACCGCCCTGTAGGTGTACTCAATTTAGTGACCACACTTCACTGTCCGCTATTTTACGTAACTGAATGTCCATTTTTTAGTCTGATTATACACTGTAGCTATTTAAAATTCGCCCCTATATTTTTCACAACGCACAATTAGCACTTCGTTACTTGTTTTCTTTTTTTTCTTCTTCTAAGAGTAAACGGAAAAAAAAGACGCCGTATCATCGGCTTAGTCGATATAAAGCAAAACACCTTAATATGCCCAATTTTACCTCTTCTTATAGGATCGGCTACCTTACCCATGAATTTATTACATATTATTTCCAATAACGCTTGAATAACGTTTGAAAGACAACAATCATCTGCACGAGCAGTTCGACGACGTTTGCAGCAGAATGGGCTGTCAGCTCGGAGACCATGGCTGCGGTTACAACTGACACTGCATCACAGACAGGAGCGTCTGCGATGGTGTACTGGGTGCACGAATGGCAAAACGTCGTTTTTTCGGATGAATCCAGGTTCTGTTTACAGCATCATGATGGTCGCATCCGTGTTTGGCGACATCGCGGTGAACGCACATGGGAAGCGTGTATTCGTCATCGTCATACTGGCGTATCACCCGGCGTGATGGTATGGGGTGCCATTGGTTACACGTCTCGGTCACCTGTTGTTCGCATTGACGGCACTTTGAACAGTGGACGTTACATTCCAGATCTGTTACGACCCGTGGCTCTATCCTCCATTCGATCTCTGCGAAACCCTACATTTCAGCAGGATAATGCACGACCGTATGTTGCAGGTCCTGTGCGGGACTTTCTGGATACAGAAACGGTCAACTGCTGCCCTGGCCAGCACATTCTCCAGATCTCTCAACAACTGAAAACGTCTGGTCAATGGTGACCAGGCAACTGGCTCGTCACCATACGCCAGTCACTACTCTTGTTGAACTGTGGTATCGTGTTTAAGTTGCATGGGCAGCTGTACCTGTACACGACATCCAAGCTCTGTTTGACTCAATGCCCAGGTCTTTCAAGGTCGTTATTACGGCGAGAGGTGTTTGTTCAGGGTACTGATTTCTCAGGATCTATGCACCCAAATTGTGTGAAAATGTAATCAAATGTAAGTTCGAGTATAATATGTATGTACAATGAATACCCGTTAATCATGTACAGTTCTTCTTGGTGTAGCAGTTTTAATGGCCAGTAGTGTAGTTTCAAGTCTAGGGAACTGATGACCTCAGATGTTAAGTCCCATAGCGCTCAGAGCCATTTGAACCGTTCCCCTGCGCTTAGCTCACACGATGTGCCCTGACAGCTGTCCTAACCAAAATCCTTCCCTTAACCAAGCTTTTCAAACTCTTATGGTCGTTTCTAAGACATTAGTTTACCCAACTCTGCACAAGAACCAGCGACCCAGCAGTGCTTGTGTGCATTATGTTTACAGATAAGAGTTATTTTTCCCATAGTGCTTAGAGCCAAATTAAACCGTTCCTTCTACCGCCTCTTGTTGCCGGACAGCCACATTTGGCGCTAAAGCCACGTCGATCTCACGGCATGTAATGTCCACCTTTCTGTGCACGACTGGGAGACCTCTCGCACTATGCTTCCATAATTTCTTTCATTTAATTTCATTCATTTCCGATTAGTAGTTAATATGTTACGGTACCTTAGCTAACTCCTCCTGTTTTGCAGAGAAGTGTATATAAACCACGATCTAAATAAAAACATGTCAATTGAAGTAAGATGCCTCTTCGTTGCATGGTACCAACTGGAAAACGTTTAGAAAACGGCGACCACTACACTCTCGTGCAAAGAAACTGATAGAGAAAATTCAACAGCAACAACTGTACACGTAAGAAGAGCTGTGCATTTAGCCTACAATAATTTTCACAGTCGGTTAAAGGTGCTTCAGTCTGGAACCGCGTGACCGCTACGGTCGCAGGTTCGAATCCTGCCTCGGGCATGGATGTGTGTGATGTCCTTAGGTTAGTTAGGTTTAAGTAGCTCTAAGTTCTAGGGGACTGATGACCACAGATGTTAAGTCCCATAGTGCTCAGAGCCAATTTTCACAGTCAGAGCGCAGCGAATGTTCTGTCATAACATCCTACGTAAAGCCAATGGCTGGATGATAACCTACTATTCAGTAGCTAGTGGATCACTCTTCCGTTGAAACGAAATACAGCACAAGGAACGCAAAAATATTAAATTTTGCGAGCCAATGCTCGATCGCTAGAAAGATTACCAAATGAAAGCTTTTGATACAGGTAACACTGGTAATAAAATATATTAACGTTACTCAAAGCGGGGAAGGGACCAGGCCATGACGGAATTCCTGTTAGGTTTTGCACTGAATACGTTGGGTAACTAGCCCCTTTCATATACGACATTTTTCAAGAAACCCGTGTGAGCAGAGAGTCCGGCGTGTCTGGAAGAGCTCGGGTCACTCCTCTTTAAAATGAGTAAGATCACGGATGCATAGAATTGAAGAACAGTAGCGAGTCTAGAAATTTTAACAGTAGCTAAAGTGCTGTAGTGGGCAGTTTGCAGTTGATGACTTTGGCTTGGGAATGTAGATCCCGTACTAAAATCACAGTAATTAAATGTTAAAAAGTGAAAAACTTCTGGTAATACGACTTAAAGTCGTTTGAGTGATGTAGCAGTTGGAAAGATTTGAATGTGTATGGTTTGCCAAGATAAACTCTGCTCCACATACTTCATAAAACATGAATACGCTTTTGCAGCTTGATGCACAGCGTCTCCCTCCGACCAGCGTCCGTTGTTGAGACACACCTTCTTGACAGAAGCGCTGCACACATCTTTGGAGTATAACTGCTGAAAGCAATGACAAGACAGAAAAATGTCTTCGTATTAGAATAGGCATTGTTTTCATAATTGCTCTCTTTGCAGCGGAATGTGTGCTGTCTAAAAGCTCCTGACACTTAAAACTGAATGCTAAACCGGGACAGAATCTTGCGTGACCGACTAATCACTCCAGGCATAAGTCCCAACATAGATACGGATTTCCAAGACATTTACGGGAATCATAGGTTTGTGAGGTGGGGTAGGAGAGAGGATGGAGGAGAGAAAATGTAGAGAACTGGCGTCTGAAGCTGACTGCAGAACTGTTCTGTTGTCACAGACATACACTTCGAGTAAGGGCTACGGAGATAGGATACGAGAAATTATGCCTCGTTCTGTTGCGAGTGAAACAGCAGAGGAAATGACAGTGGTACAGGGTACCCTCCGCCACGCACCCTACGGTGGCATGCGTACTATGTGTGTAGATGTAGATGCAGATATAGATTCTGGTCTTATGACACGGACATTTCTCCTGCTGAAACATGCCATCGTTGTGGGAGGAGTCACCAAATTTGAAGGGATTCATATGGTTCGCAGTGATGTTCATGTAGTCCACAAGTGTCGTGGTGCATTCGGGCACTGCCACAAGTCCAATGGAAGCCCAGGTGAATGCCTCTCATAGCATAAGACTGCTCCCACCGGTTGAATGCGTGGTGCGGTGAATGTTTCGAACAGCTCCTCACCTAGTTGACGCCGGCCGGAGTGGCCGAGTGGTTCTAGGCGCTACAGTCCGGAACCGCGCGACCGCTACGGTCGCAGGTTCGAATCCTGCCTCGGCCATGGATGTGTGTGGTGTCCTTAGGTATAAGTAGTTCTAAGTTCTAGGGGACTGATGACCTCAGCAGTTGAGTCCCATAGTGCTCAGAGCCATTTTTTAACCTAGTTGACGTTGTAGACGAACATCGACTTTATGTAACAAGAAACGCCATTCATCCGACTAGGCCATATATTTCCATTGATCCACGGTCCACTGTAATTGTAACTAATCATGTCGTTGGGAAACACGTAGAGGTCATCTGCTGAGGAGCCCAATGTTCAAAGTGTGTCCTCTGAAACGTTTGGGCTGGCGCCAGCATTTACTTTGCCATCACATCTGCCGCAAATCGGCAGCTACCCTGCTGTACAGAGCGCGTCGGCCTCCGACCTCCACGTTCTGTGTTGAGTGGACGTACAACACACTGTCGCTTACTCGTGGGTTCACCGTCCTTCGACCACTTTGCATAAATGCTCACGACAACATCAACTGAAATAAGAAGCTTCGCCGTTTGTGAGATGCTCACACCCAGATGCTCTCCCGTAAGAATCAGCCCTTTGTCTAAGTGGCTTATGTCCGTAGAATGTCCCATTTGTGCCTCTTATCGTCGCTAGTATTATTGCCCATCCGTGTCTGTTCTGCTTGTCTACTTTCTTTGCCGCGTCAAGTGCCCGAGACGCCACTATGTGCCGTTC
Source organism: Schistocerca nitens (assembly GCF_023898315.1). Lineage (NCBI taxonomy): Eukaryota > Metazoa > Arthropoda > Insecta > Orthoptera > Acrididae > Schistocerca > Schistocerca nitens. Next base: position 392,090,481 of record NC_064617.1, read on the forward strand.
AATCTCGTAATGGTCATAATTTTTGGATTTTCAGTGTATGTACGTAGGCTACAAACTCTTAAAAAGTTTATAGTGACTATGTAAGTCACTGTACTCTCTGATGCAAATAGTGGTGATTGTACGATTCAGCTTACTTAAACTAGGAGAAATAACTTTTCTTGTCGCTATACCGCTCGCACGAAAAGCTCAGGTGAATTTACAGCGACGCTGGTCACAGTTTGACCTCTTCTGTCTCGTTCTCCTACTGCTACTGTTACTACTATTACAGATATTGCAGTACCTAATTATAAATGACACTCAGATTCTTTGTAACAAAAGCCGAGATTTTACATTTTGAACAGCATTTCTGCAGTTCTGAAAACGTCACCTTTTAACTCGGTAAATAACACGTTAAACGTATGATTTAAACAGTGACTGGTAACAGTAAACTTCTTGTTTCATTTAATAAACATATGACTGTTTAGCAGACGTAGTTACGAAAGCAGGTCTTCTAGAAAAGGAAATACCGGCAAACAACGAACTCGTCGGGGAGCAGGCGTTGCAGCTATCTTCTCATCCTTGGGCTGTCTTCCCATCCTTGGAAGTTTACTCTCAAACGTTTAGTTCTTCTTCTAAATTTTAGCACACATTCAGTTCTCTGACGTTACTACCCTCGAAGAGCTAAAAGATAACTGTTGTTGTTGTTGTGGTCTTCAGTCCTGAGACTGGTTTGATGCAGCTCTCCATACTACTCTATCCTGTGCAAGCTTCTTCATCTCCCAGTACCTACTGCAACCTACATCCTTCTGAATCTGCTTAGTGTATTGATCTCTTGGTCTCCCTCTACGATTTTTACCCTCCACGCTGCCCTCCAATGCTAAATCTGTGATCCCTTGACGCCTCAAAACATGTCCTACCAACCGATCCCTTCTTCTAGTCAAGTTGTGCCACAAACTTCTCTTCTCCCCAATCCTATTCAATACCTCCTCATTAGTTACGTGATCTACCCACCTTATCTTCAGCATTCTTCTGTAGCACCACATTTCGAAAGCTTCTATTCTCTTCTTGTCCAAACTAGTTATCGTCCATGTTTCACTTCCATACATAGCTACACTCCATACAAATACTTTCAGAAACGACTTCCTGACACTTAAATCTATACTCGATGTTAACAAATTTCTCTTCTTCAGAAATGATTTCCTTGCCATTGCCAGTCTACATTTTATATCCTCTCTACTTCGACCATCATCAGTTATTTTACTCCCTAAATAGCAAAACTCCTTTACTACTTAAAGTGTCTCATTTCCTAATCTAATCCCCTCAGCATCACCCGATTTAATTTGACTACATTCCATTATCCTCGTTTTGCTTTTGTTGATGTTCATCTTATATCCTCCTTTCAAGACACTGTCCATTACGTTCAACTGCTCTTCCAAGTCCTTTGCTGTCTCTGACAGAATTACAATCTCATCGGCGAACCTCAAAGTTTTTACTTCTTCTCCATGAATTTTAATACCTAATCCGATTTTTTCTTTTGTTTCCTTTACTGCTTGCTCAATATACAGATTGAATAACATCGGGGAGAGGCTACAACCCTGTCTCACTCCTTTCCCAACCACTGCTTCCTTTTCATGCCCCTCGACTCTTATAACTGCCATCTGGTTTCTGTACAAATTGTAAATAGCCTTTCGCTCCCTGTATTTTACCCCTACCACCTTCAGAATTTGAAAGAGAGTATTCCAGTTAACATTGTCAAAAGCTTTCTCTAAGTCTACAAATGCTAGAAACGTAGGTTTGCCTTTTCTTAATCTTTCTTCTAAGATAAGTCGTAAGGTTAGTATTGCCTCCCGTGTTCCAACATTTCTACGGAATCCAAACTGATCTTCCCCGGGGTCCGCTTCTACCAGTTTTCCCATTCGTCTGTAAAGAATTCGCGTTAGTATTTTGCAGCTGTGACTTATTAAACTGATAGTTCGGTAATTTTCACATCTGTCAACACCTGCTTTCTTTGGGATTGGAATTATTATATTCTTCTTGAAGTCTGTGGGTATTTCGCCTGTCTCATACATCTTGCTCACCAGATGGTAGAGTTTTGTCAGGACTGGCTCGCCCAAGGCCATCAGTAGTTCTAATGGAATGTTGTCTACTCCCGGGGCCTTTTTTCGACTCAGGTCTTTCAGTGCTCTGTCAAACTCTTCACGCAGTATTATATCTCCCATTTCATCTTCATCTACATCCTCTTCCATTTCCATAATATTGTCCACAAGTACATCGCCATTGTATAAACCCTCTATATACTCCTTCCACCTTTCTGCCTTCCCTTCTTTGCTTAGAACTGGGTTGCCATCTGAGCTCTTGATATTCATACAAGTGGTTCTCTTCTCTCCAAAGGTCTCTTTAATTTTCCTGTAGGCAGTATCTATCTTACCCCTAGTGAGACAAGCCTCTACATCTACATCCTTACATTTATCCTCTAGCCATCCCTGCTTAGCCATTTTGCACTTCCTGTCAATCTCATTTTTGAGACGTTTGTATTCCTTTTTGCCTGCTTCATTTACTGCATTTTTATATTTTCTCCTTTCATCAATTAAATTCAATATTTCTTCTGTTACCCAAGGATTTCTATTAGCCCTCGTCTTTTTACCTACTTGGTCCTCTGCTGCCTTCACTACTTCATCCCTCAGAGCTACCCATTCTTCTTCTACCGTATTTCTTTCCCCCGTTCCTGTCAATTGTTCCCTTATGCTCTCCCTGAAACTCTCCACAACCTCTGGTTCTTTCAGTTTATCCAGGTCCCATCTCCTTAAATTCCCACCTTTTTGCAGTTTCTTCAGTTTCAATCTGCAGTTCATAACCAATAGATTGTGGTCAGAATCCACATCTGCCCCTGGAAATGTCTTACAATTTAAAACTTGGTTCCTAAATCTCAGTCTTACCATTATATAATCTATCTGATACCTTTTAGTATCTCCAGGATTCTTCCAGGTATACAACCTTCTTTTATGATTCTTGAACCAAGTGTTAGCTATGATTAAGTTATGCTCTGTGCAAAATTCTACAAGGCGGCTTCCTCTTTCATTTCTTCCCCCCAATCCATATATATATTCAGTTCTTCCCCCCAATTCATATTAAGATAACTATAGGAAGAAAAAAACGAGAGGGCTACAGTAAACAGCTAATCACTTAAATTGAGCAACAATGAATCTTATGCAATTTGAAGGTGGAGGCGGAAGAAAGGAAAGGAAAGGGCACGAACTATTGATGTCAACTGAACTGGAATTTTATACGTAATCAGCGGGACGCGTGAAAATGTGTGCCGGAGCGGAATTCGAACGCGGTATCTCCTGCTTATTAGGCTGCTGCGTTAGCCATTGCACCATCCGGACACAGTGTTATGGCAACTGCGCGGATTATCTCGGCGCGACTCCCAGCCGCATCACGCCCCCACCGAGCGCCACCTATCTGCAGCCGCTCCCATGTCCACGCTCGCTACTTTGAGATTCCCACAGGAGTTCGAAGGTAATTGTGCACCTGTGCCGAGATAGTCCGCGCAACTACTATACATACTGTGTGCAGATGGCGCAACTGTCTAGTAAGCAGGAGATCCTGGGTTCGAATCCTCGTCCAGCAAACATTTTCACTTGTGGCCACTGATTCCACATAAAATCCCGACGGAGTTGATATCATAAGTTCCTTGCCTTTCCTCTGCTTTCTCCCCTCTACACCTTCAAATTACATAGTATGTATCACAGCCGCAGATTCTGTGTGGTGTCTGTTCTTTTGAACATGTCTTAAAGAACAGACACCATGCATTCCCATAATCTCCTACCAAAATACGAGAAATTACGCCACGTAAAGAGGCACAAAATCATTTTCCCCTCACTTCATCCGCAAGTGGGACGGGGAAGTAATGACATTAACTGCACGAGACACATTCAGCCATATAATGCGCTGTGTTCAAGAAATACTCTGAAATATTACTGAAATGCCGTCTTAAATTATTTCGAAATTTCTGTTTCCTCCGCCTTTGTTGATTTCAGTTTGGAGTCGCAAGTAAGTGCCTGTATCTTTTTGGACCTATATCTTGCTTCGAATTCAACAAGGAAGCGCTGAAGCAACGAATTACTTATATCCTTCAAGATAGTAAGTTTCGGCGCTGCTAAGGACCATAAATACATCGATGTAATTAATAGCACACACCGTTTCAGAACTGGACAAGACAGTAGCCGACTGTAGATGCAGGAAGGTGATATTAGTGCACGCTTCTGCCGCTTGAGGGCGATGGGAGGCTGCGTTACTATGGCGACGCGTCAAGTAGTACCAGCGACAGCCGCTAGGAAGCGCTACTGGTAGGCTGGAGCAGGGAATGCGGACAAGTCAGAGCGGCGCCTGGCACGAGGTTGCGTGGGACCGAAGCGTTACTGCAGTTCACAAATATGAGTGTAGTGACTATCTAAACACAATTCTCGCTTTCCAGGCTTGATAAAAATATTAAGTGTCACCTGCTGTTACTAACGCAAGAGTTTTCTTTTTAGGTTTAACTTCATGTCGCTGAGAAACGATGTTTACGAGTAGCTAGTTTGAAACTGGGCTTAAGACCCATGATGAGAAAAACACACCTCCACATTATTTTAATTACAAGGTACTGCACGATAAGCTAATTTACAGCCCTTTCACTCACCATTTCAATGAACAACATCTAAAAAAACCATGAGTTTTTTATTTTACTTTCCAATATTATTTGACTTCTTTAGAGTTGGTCGACTAGCCTTGGAAGTTTTGCTTTAATTGCTCAAAAATCTCACAGTAATTAATATGTTCTGTTCCTGTCTATTAATGATATTTTTTTGTTTCATTTCACTGTGTTTCACAGTTCCTTCACACTTTCCTTCTCGGCAATCGTACAAAAATGAAAGTGAATAATTACGCTACCACTGTACGAGACTTCACTTCTTTAGTGAAAATAGTGCATTTAACAGTAGCACAAGTTTGTGAGATAAGCATGTGTAGCCTTTGAACTCAGCTGGCAATAAGCAACCATTATTAACAACAATTACTCTCGCGCTGTACATTGCCAGGTCAGGTGTTAAAAACATTTGCAATACATTTACAAAAAATGTTCAGCCTGACCAATCACATGAAATCAATCTCGGCACATTATATCTCGTCACCCTCCTATCTATCCAAAAAAGAATTTTGTTTTCACTCCTCTAGCTGCGCGCTTCGGTACTGTGCGGGGGGATTTCAGTGTGTTCGATGAATGCAGACATGTACCTCCTAGCTAACCAAAAATTAATTACGTAACTTTATTTTTTCGAGTTGTGAATAAAAACTTTGTGATTGCCCGTTGTGGATGGCTATACAGGGCTTTAATGAGAACTGTTTAGGCGGCGGGTGTGGCCGATCGGTTCTAGGCGCTTCAGTCTGGAACCGCGTGACCGCTTCGGTCGCAGGTTCGAGTCCTGCCTCGGGCATGGATGTGTGTGATGGCCTTAGGTCAGTTAGGTTGAAGTAGTTCTAGGTTACTGATGACCACAAAAGTTAAGTCCCATAGTGCTCAGAGCCATTTGAACCATTTGAACCTACTGCAAATCGGCGTAAGTGGTATGAGTCTGTAATTCAGCGGATTACTCCTATTTCCCTTTTTGGGTATTGGTGTGAGTTCTGCAACATGTCAGTCTCCGGTTACGGATCTCACTACGAGAGAGTGGTTGTGTGTGACTGCTAAGTACGGAGCTACTGTATCAGCATACCCTGAAAGGCAGCTGTCTGGCTCCACAATGGCGCACGACAATTCGAGACGAACAAATTGATGTAAGACACTTTTGATCTAACAAGCCGGGAAATACCGTCAAATTGATGTGCAAGAGTCACCTAGAAGATATTCTTACCGCCACCGGCTTAGTCGGCTATTTCGGTAACTTTATTAATTTCAACGTTTCCGCGAGGGAACTTTTGTAAACATAAGGCAAAAACAAATTTCGTTTACAGATCTACATCTAGCTACATCTTCATCAATATCCCGCAAGCCACTTTCTGGTGTGTGGCGGAGGGTACATTAGGTACAGCTCACTGATCCCCCTTCCTTGTCCCATTCGAAAATGATGCATGGGAATAATGATTGTCGGTAAGCCTCTGTAATGGTTCTCATTTCTCGGATTTTCCCGTCGTCGTCATTTCGCGAGGCGTATGTGGGACGAAGTAATATTGTGTCCACCTCTCCCCGAAAAGTCCTCTCTCGAAATTTCAATAGTAAACCTCTTCGTGATACACAACGCCTCTCTTGTAGCGTTTGCAAGTGGAGTATGCTGAGTAAATCCGTAACACTCTCGCGCCGACTAAATGATCACATGACGAAACGCGCCGCTCTTAGTTGGATCTTCTCTATGTCTTATCAGTCCTACCTGGTAAGGGTCCCAGATTGGCAAACAATATTCCAGAATCGCTCGAACAAGCGCCTTGTAAGCCACTTCTCCAGTGGACGAATTAAATTTCCTCAAGATTCATCTCATGAATCTTAGTAATCTTAGTCTTTCATCTTCTACTACTTGTTTCACGTCATAATTCCGCTTAAGGTAGCTCCGGATACATACTCCTGATATTTTTCCGTGGCTACTGTTTCCAGAAATTTGTCAGCAATAATGTTGTTGCGCAGTAGTGGATTTCGTTTCCTACGTAAGTGCAGTATGTTGCATTCATTTACGTTCACTGTCAGTCCCTGCACTGTTCATAATTGCCCTGCAGTTCCTTCTGCAAATCGTTACTGTCTTCTAGCGTTGCTATCTTCTTACAGACAACCGCCTCATGTAAGAACAGCCTTAAAGACCTTCCGACGCATTCTACTACCCATTTATATACGTTGTAAACAACAACAGTCCTACCACACATCCTCGGGGTAGCCCCAAAATTACCTTCACCACAGTCGATTTTTCTATGTTAAGAGCGACATGTTGAGTTCTGTCTGCAAGGTAGTCGTGAATCCAGTCGCAAATCTGGTACGATACCTGGTAACCTCGTCTTTTATTCACTAAATGTCAGTGCAGGACAGTGTCTAATGCCCTCTTGAAGTCAAAGATCACAACATCGACCTGAGGGTGATGTCAACAGCGCTTTTAATCTCATGGAGGAATAGAGCGAGCTGAATTTCGCAAGATCTCTCTTTGCGGAATCTTTGTTGATATTTTGAGAGGAGATGTTCGTTCTCCAAAAACGTCATAGTACGTTAGCATAAAACATTTTCTATAATCCTACAATGGATTTACGTCAACGATACAATCCTATAACTATATAAGTCTGTCCCACGACCCTCGTTGAAAACTGGAATGATCTGCGCTTTTTTTCCAATCTCTATGCATCTACTCTAGCGATCTACGATAAACTGCTGCTACAAGGGAGCAAGTTGTTTCGTATAATCTCTGTAGACTCTTATAGATATCTCATCTGGTCGTGCTGCCTTTCCACTACAAAGCGAATGTAGTTGTTTTTCTATTCCGTGATCAATTCTCTCAATATCTACCGTTTCGAAGTTCGTACGATGACTGAAGGGGGGATCGTGTTACGATATTCCGCGGCGAAACAGTTTCGTAGGACCGAATTCAGTATTTCGGCTTTCTCTCTGTCATTTTCCGTTTCGGTGCCATTATGGTCACTGAGTGATTGAACAGGTAATCCGTATCGCTTACTGATTTTACGTCAGACCCAAACCTCTTTCGCTTTTTAGTCGGATCAGTTGCCAAAATTTTAAATTTAAAGTGATTGAATGTTTGTCTCACTGCTCTCTTTATGCTCATTTTTGCTTCGTTCAGAATTTGTCAGCTACGTCTGGAGTCTGTGATGAAGTTCTCTTTGTTTACGTAAAAGTCTTCTAACTCGGCTATTAAACCATGGTGGGTCTTTCCATCACTTAAGATCTTACTCGGATCATACTTGTCTAAGGCATACTGAACGATTTTCTCAATTTTTTCCATATGTGCTCCTCATCTTCGTTCCTAGCTCTGATTATTTAATGTTGTATACTCAGATACTCTGCAGACTGCATCCTGTCACTTTTTCTAAGAAAAAATATTTACCTACCTTTCTTATCGTACCTTGTAGTACCTGTAGTCATAGATACCCTCCTCTACGTTAAGTGGTTCGAGAAGTTTAAGTCTGTTTGTTGCTAGGACGTCTAAGGCGTTACCTTCACGATTTGGTTCTTTAACCATTTGATCGAAATAATTTTCGGACAAGACATTCAGAACAATGTCACAAGGACCCACGTCTATGGCACCAGTTTTGACAGCATCGCTCTCCCAATCTATACCTGGCAAGCTGAAGTCATCCGCTATTACAACGGTATGATCAGGAAACTTATTCACGAAATTCTCCAAGTCCTGCGTGAAGCGATATGCGACTACGGCTTCCGACACAGGCGGACTATAAAAGGATAGGATTACCATTTTTGACAGATCTTTGATGCTTAAATCACCCAGATTAATTCCCATTCGGAATCCGTGATTACATATTATCGAATTCTTTGCTACAGAAAACACACTGCCACCGCTGGCGACTAAACTATCTTTATGATAAATACTCCAATCAGAATTTAAGATACCCCCTGCTTCTCACTTCCGGTTTCAACCAAGTTTATATTCCTAATACTATTTGAGACTTATAACCCTCAACGAGCGATACTACCTTACCATGGTTTAGTAATATGTTAATCCACAAAAGCGCAGAAGTTTGGTAATAAGAAGGCTAGACGAACAAAACAATTTAACTTGTTAAATGAAAAGACTGGCGTGTCCAAGGGGCATTTCTGGGTCCACTTCAGGCTAATTCCTTAATTGTCACCGAGCGAGGTGGCGCAGTGGTTAGCACACTGGCCTCGCCTTCGGGAGGACGACGGTTCAATCCCGCGTCCGGCCATCCCTATTTAGGTATTCCGTGATTTCCCTAAGTCGCTTCAGGCAAATGCCGGTATTGTTCCTTTGAAGGGGCAAGGTCGACTTCCTTTCCTAATCCGATGAGACCGATGACCTCGCAGTTTGGTTCAAATGGCTCTGAGCACTATGGGACTCAACTTCTGAGGTCATCAGTCCCCTAGAACTTAGAACTTCTTAAGCCTAACTAACCTAAGGACATCACACACATCCATGCCCGAGGCAGGATTAGAACCTGCGACCGTAGCGGTCGCGCGGTTCCAGATTGTAGTGCCTAGAATCGCTCGGCCACTCCGACCGGCCGCAGTTTGATCTCCTCCCCAAAATCATCCCCCCTCCCCCTCTTAATCGTCATTAAGTTTTAATGTTTCCTGCTGGTTATTCTGTATGGCACAATACTGGTTTTTAACATTTTCTAGGATTTGACATACGAGTATAAACGTTCAATGATTGTACTGCAAACAGCAGCATCGTTGGGGCTGGGATATATGTTACATGATATTACAATCTTTTATAGTGTGAAGTGTGAGGGCAGTTGCCTTTTGTTAATAACTGAGCTTTGCGAAAGTCTGTTGTACATGACATGTGCAAGGTAGAGTTTTATATGTTTGACGGTGCATGCTTGCTATTGGCTTTTTACTTTTGACAAAGTCTAATCATATATTAACTTTAAGATACGTAATTGTACAGAGCAATATACACACATTTACAAGGTTGTCGGTATGTTTAGTTATGCGATGTATCTCTCACAATGTCGAGTGACCGCTCGTTGCCTGGTGCAAGTCTTTTTATGTGACGCCATTTAGGCGACTGATGCCTCGGTGGTGAAACGGTGAAGACGATAACACAACATCCAGTGCCTGAATGGAGAAAAATTCCAACCCGGCCGGGAATCGAACCCGGGCCCCTTCGGTAAGCATTCAGCCACACTGACCCAGCAGCTACCGAGGAAGACATGTGATGTAAAGATTTGTTTTATAGAACGTGACAATGAGGTAATATAGTTCTGAAACATTTTGAACTCGCGTGGTTTATTCTTAGTACTTATTCGTGATACAGTTTTACGATGGCTCCCCACAGACAACCAGATGTAAAATCTGTCAGCACCCCTAGTCCAGCAAGACTGCAGATCTTTAATTGGCGGATTAACACTATGTACCGGACAAGGTCACAGATCCACAACTTTGCCTTTCGCGTATTCTCTGATCGTCTGAGCTACACAGGCATGAGATACGACTCTCCCTCGCAGCTAAAATTATAGACTTATGCTCCTCCTAAACTTGACAGAAGCTCTGATGCATACATTTCTGGACTACAGCTGTTGGAAGAAACGATAACACAGAAATATGTCTTAATCCTAGAATAGGTTTTTTTTTAATTATTGCTCACCTTCCAGCGGAGTCTGTGCTTTTAAATACATCTGACACTTAAAACAGAGTGGTGCATCGGGGCACGAATCTTGCCTTTCACGGATCATTCTCTAACTGACTGAGCAATCCAGGGACCAGGGACGAGTCACGGCGTAGATAATGATTTACCAACGATTTATTGGAATCATAGAGTTGTGAGGTGGGGTAGGAGAGAGGCTGGAAGAGAGAAAAGGTTGGCACTACACACTGTTAGACGAAGAATCCGAATCACGATGCTGCAAACGATATCTGAACTCCTCAAAATGTTTAGTGCGATGAAGACAGACATGGTGCTAGCACCAACCGGAAATATTCACATAACTAATCCCAGACTAATTTAACAGAGCTAATGAATCGTTTTTGTTTTATTTATTGCAAACGTAGTGAGGTCTACGGTTTATCGCTCAAGGAAAGAATTTGGAATAAATTATTGCTTATTGATAAACAATACTGATTTGTTGTCGTCACCTGTTCTATGTTGTTGTTGTTTTGTTGTTGTGGTCTTCAGTCCTGAGACTGGTTTGATGCAGCTCTCCATGCTACTCTATCCTGTGCAAGCCGCTTCATCTCCCAGTACTGCTCTAATGCACTCGTTTTCACAACTTAGGGGAAAAAGGAAAACAGCAACAGCTAATGAAAATATAATGTAACTCATACGAAAGTTGAGCATCAGATAAAATTACCACGTCCAAATGGGCGGTACTGCAAATCCACTTGTCTCATTAGGACATAACAGACAACTACACGTTGAGCGAAGGACATCTGCTGGTGTTGTGGTATGGGGAGCTGGGCACGGGGAGGAGGGGAGGGGGTACAGGGGGTGGAGAGAGAGAGAGAGAGAGAGAGAGAGAGAGAAAAGACAGCAGAGAAAAGGGGTGACTGGTCACACTTTATTTTCCTTTTTTTGTTCACAAGTTGAGATAACTACTAATCATGTGTCCAGCATCCAGACGGTTCAACCAAGTATGTCGAAGGGCTAGACTGACAGTGATTACCACATACAAGACTTCAGGGGTATAAGTTGAGATATTTCTAGTGATGGCTGAGAACAGTGTATCAAACAACATTACATTAGTATTTATTTCATTTGCAGACTAATAGTTATAGCTATTACGAGTAGCACATTTTAGGTTGGTTGGTATCTATAGGTACAATGGCACATCCAAGCCATTAAATTTTATGTTTCCCTGGGCAGGAGGTCGGCATTTCAATTGTGGAGGCATGGGGCAAAGGGATAGTCTACACTGATAAACGCACACCAGTTCGCAGTGCATTTAAGATCTTTCGGAAAACATCGGATAGTAAATTAGATTGCGGGGAGACATTTAAAAGCAGTAATGAAAAAACTTACACAGTGAAGTTGGCACACATTAAGTTACTAATCATCACGTAAGCCCTTAACACCTTGTATATTTGTTGTTTTGAACTCGAAATAAGGGGACTGCTACCCAACATCAACTACACTGTACCCATGCTACGTATCATCGGAGAGTTGACGCCATCCGGTACTATGACCAGAAGGCACCAAGAAGGTGCCACACACTCGAGGCGAGGAAAACACTTAAGCTATTAGTCGCTCGTCACAGGAAGGAGCCGCCTGTAGTCCACACGCACGTACACAAGTCGCAGATGTGGCGAGAAACTGGAACTATTATCCCTCCAACACCAACATGTCTCACAGCACTACCCTTCGATGATTCATAACTTGTAATTCGGGTAGTGCGAGCGGAGTTCAAAAAGGACGCCAAGCAACTTTTAGTGAATGCTGCACTACAGTCCAGTGTGACACAGATACATGAACTATTTTCCAACACAGTCACCAAGTCTCCGTTAGGCCGGTATCACACTATCATATTTCTTTGACAAAGAAATATGATCAAATATTCGTCAAATTTCTTTGACAAAGAGCTTTGACGTGGTGAAAAAAATGGGTATTACACTGTCGTCATATTTTTCATCAAATTTCAAGATGGTGGACAACAACTTGTCATTATGCGCTATAGTTGCTAGTATCACTATTGCACTGTGTGTGTATTTGGAAGAGAAGTGGCGGAAAGAAAAGGAAACATACTTGGGTGAAGCCATAGGTATTTCGGCGAGATAGTAAAAGCATTCAGCAAAATTTGTTACGAGAGCTGCTTGTCAAGTCTTACATATAAATTATTTACGAATGTATGAGAGTGTATTAGAGTATTGCTCAGTAAAGTGGCTTCTCACATTACAAAACAGAATACTCTCTTGAGAAATGCTGTATGTGCAGAAGACAGGCAAACTGTGACACTGCCGGCCTGGGTGACCGAGCTGTTCCAGGCACTACAGTCTGGAACCTCGCGATCGCTACGGTCGCAGGTTCGAATCCTGCCTCGGGCATGGATGTGTGTGATGTCCTTAGGTTAGTTAGGTTTAAGTAGTTCTACGTTCTAGGGGACTGATGACCTTAGAAGTTAAGTCCCATAGTGCTCAGAGCCATTTGAACCATTTTTTAACTGTGGCACTGGGATTTCTTGATACAAGAGAGAGCTACTGGTTGCATAATTATTACCAGATAAATCGCCAGAGCTACTGTAGTTTGCAACACAGCACAGGAGTATCACATTGCACTTTAACCAAAATAATTCCAGAAACTTGTGAAGCGATTTATAAAGCATGGAAGGAGGAATATTTGAAAGTAAAAACAAGTTTAGCACACTATATGGGCAACAAAAACTATTTTTATTTTTGAATAATTTAATTAATGAAATTAGTGTTCCAACAACTACAGAATTAATAAAAAGTACGAAACAGATGAGGCGCTTTTTAACTTGTGGCATCCAGAGTTCAAAAATAAGCAAACTAGAATGGAAAGTTGAGAAATAATTTTTTATTTTAGAGTGAAAAGCTGCCTGGATGTTTCCAGATGTAGAGGTGGATGGCTGTAGCTGTGATTGTGGACATGAAGTCGCCTGCAGCATATTCCACCTGCCCATCAACACGCAATTAATAGCATGCATTGTGCCCCTTGCTCACCTCCCAACCTAGTCGAAGCACGCTCATAAAAAAAGAAAAGAGAGAGAAAGAGAGAGTCGAAGGAATACACCAACTTGAAGCCACACACACTACAGACCCGTCTAATAGCTGTAGCGACGCCAGCGCTCCAAGCGGTTACCTTACACAGTGCAATGAACGGAAGACGAACGACTTTTATGATCAAATCTAGGGTGAGACCCGAGATTTGATCATATTTATTTGACGACAAGCGAGATCTGACAAAGTTCCCTATTTCACTATCAAATTTCTTTGACATACATATTTGACATATCAACGTAGACAAAGAAATATGATAGTGTGATACCGTCCTTACCAACGGTTCTACTACTTGTTAAATTCCTCGATGACTGGTCACGGAGCCATCCGAGAACCACTGTTTGAACTTCATCACTGAAATATCACTTTTGCCCCATACGTTCTTTCAGTTTATCGAAAAGATGGAAATGGCATTGTTCAAGATCTACACTTCCCGATTAGCATCACGCATGCCTGTGCGGCCTTCGTCAAATTGCTGACACCGTTTTACTGTGGCTGGTCCACTCACGGCCAGAGTTTCACAGTGAATCTGGTTTTAAAAACGTTTTGCACACAACCATCGTACTGTCCTGCGGACTTCAGCTTTGGAGTGCGTTTCCAGTTGTCACACCATTTCAGTCTCATACAGTGTTGCACCTGTTACCCGTATCGCGAGCCGGCCGGAGTGGCCGTGCGGTTCTAGGCGCTACAGTCTGGAACCGCGAAACCGCTACGGTCGCAGGTTCGAATCCTGCCTCGGGCATGGATGTGTGTGATGTCCTTAGGTTAGTTAGGTTTAAGTAGTTCTACGTTCTAGGGGACTGATGACCTCAGAATTTGAGTCCCATAGTGCTCAGAGCCAGCCGTATCGCAACAGGACTAAGTCTGCAGGAAAACCGGAAAATGTAGTCTCCTGACAATGCGCGACATTTGTTACGCAATGATCTTAGCGTGGAACGACATGTGTAGCTTGCTTGCTGAAGTCCTTCTGTATGATTCTGCAGACTACATCCTTGGTGGATACGAACTTCGTTATTTCAGTGTACTACGGAATGATTTCGTGCTGCAAAGTGGCATTGCTTGATCACCCAGTACTCTTCCCATGGACGATATCTTCATCACTAAGCAATGCGGTACACAGGGTGATCAGTTCGATCTCTCGCACTGAGTCACCCATAGCGTCTTTCCAATGCGCTTGTGTGGTCTGGCTAAATTTGCATTTCTCAACTCCATACCCCTGTCCTACTGAAAATAAGCTGTGCAAAAAGATTCACAAACCGCTGTAGTATGTGCTGTAGCCGGCCGAAGTGGCCGTGCGGTTAAAGGCGCTGCAGTCTGGAACCGCAAGACCGCTACGGTCGCAGGTTCGAATCCTGCCTCGGGCATGGATGTTTGTGATGTCCTTAGGTTAGTTAGGTTTAACTAGTTCTAAGTTCTAGGGGACTAATGACCTCAGCAGTTGAGTCCCATAGTGCTCAGAGCCATTTGAACCATTTTTTAGTATGTGCTGTAATATTCCTCGGTAGTATCGTGTACTGCAACGACGATAGCTAGCAGACGAGTCCAGTTTCTTATACACCTCAAACATGTTCTCTATTAAATGTAATTCTTTGTTGGAACTGAATTTCCATGTTTTATTATGCCATCATTTGTCTTGCGCACTCTCCACAAGTTTTATTACATTTTTCCTGCTATTAAAGAATTAGTGATTTCCCCCCCGTAGCCTCTGCGCAGCGGGTATTGTATAGAGATCCGAACGTTATGAGGCTTCTAGCGCACGAAAGTCATATATCCTTCACTCATCTCGCTGCGTCAACAGCTGTTCTGGGGTGTTCCTCGACATTCTCATACCTTACTTCACATCTGCCAGCCAGATACCACGTGATCCGATGTCTTGAAGCATCTCTGCAGCACGGCAAGGAGTCAGATAAATGGATTTCTCGACGCTGGGTAATGTACGCAGTGTTTCCTGCTCTTCCAGATGCCAAATCAGTGGGCTGCGAACGTCCTCTCACGTGCGATTTTCTTTTAACACGTGAAGTCAAGCTCAAACACGATGACTTAACGACGTTACGACTAAACATAAACTGAAGGGACAAATACGACCGTGACAGACCCAAGTTCACATCCGGTGCCTATGCAACCTATTTAATAAGTTGTGGACGCCATCATCAGGTTAAACGCGAGGCTGGGACATTCGCCACAGCTCCCAGTGGTGTCATTACGCAGTGTCAAAAAATTTCAGATTCGTGTCGCGGATCAGATTCTACTAATCCGCTCACATTCCAGTGATCAAACCAGACCTCCTACAGACCATTCTAGGTACGTAACGAATAAAGCTTAATAGCGATTAGTACCGCAAAACCTCTGCTTCCGTCAAATTATTTTACTGTCTCAACAATGTGCAAACTACTCACCTCAGACTTTTACATGAAAAGACTACGAACATCCATTTTTCTTTGTGGCTAACATCTAAGTACATTACATTTTGTGCTTTCTTTGCAGTCCTAACGCATCGACTGCACACCGACCAGCTCAGCGCCGCCAAACGGCCTCAAGAAGGTGCTGACCCGCGCACCAATGGGAAGAGCGGGCAGAGCCACACCCCCAGGAGTTCGGCGGCCCCTGCCAACGCTGGCTTAAGCAACCGCCCGTCGCTGGTCTGCACTGATGGGTCGCAGACTTCGAGAGCACAAGTACTGAGTGATACGAAGCCGATACTTAGCCTGCATTCTGCGTGTAGTAATAGTGAAAAGTACTTGCATGTAGTAGGCACAGAAAGCAAGTTAGGTTATGTTTATTTCATTTTTAGGAATAAAGTGATCGGTAAATCTTCAAGTGTTATATACAGATCATTTTGGATTCCTGCCATCGGCTATCAAAATTTCTCTCCTTCCTTGTTTGTGTCGGTGCTGACTCTCACAGTAGCCAACACAACACCTTCCACCAAGTCGATACTAAAACACCACACCCCGCAGGAAGTCTCTGCTACAACCTTCGCTCTTCCGAACATAGTGTCGATGGAATGATACAGTATCGTTTCAGTAACAAAATTCTCCACTAATCATCAGCTTTGAAACTCACAGTGACTTTTGATTTATTTATTTTTGTTGAATTTACTTGTTTTGAACTTCGGTGCTGCCAATAGGTTGGTCTTTGCTTAATGCCAATTTGCTGTTTACTTTTCGTTGCATATCACTTCCACATCGTGTTGGATTCTATGAAGGGCTCTTACGAGAGACCATAGTGATTACTAAACACCCAAATAATTCTAATCAGAAGGTAGCATGTGTGAAACTAAATGGCATCTGGGTTCCAGTGCTGAAGAACATTTGTACCAGTCTTCCGCCAAACGGGTGACAGCAACAGCGGATGGCAAGAACCGACGGCGGCCAGTTCTGCTAGAGAATCGGACTTCGGCAAAGCTACAGACCCCCTTTAAGATGTCCTCCGCAGAAGGGGACAAAGCGTTGGGTTCCAACAACAAATTCACCTGACCACTTCATAATAAAATCGTTCAAATGGCTCTGATAACTATGAGACTTAACTTCTGAGGTCATCAGTCCCCTAGAACTTAGAACTACATAAACGTAACTAACCTAAGGACATCACACACATCCATGCCCGAAGCAGGATTCTAACCTGCGACCGTCGCGGTTGCGCGGTTCCAGACTGTAGCGCCTACAACCGCTCGGCCACTCCGGCCGGCACTTCATAATAGCCAGGAGTATTTTAATAAGCATGATTAGTTCTTCATATCTTCCTATTTCTGCACAGTTAGCTTGGTCCTTATGGTCGATTTGTTAAAACCTGCCCTCCATCGTGGAGCTCCAAATAACCCTGCTCAGAGTGTAGAAATCCATCCTCCAGATCGGGAAATTCTATACGCTTGGTTTCGAAGAGGCATGTAAAGACAACATCAATTCCTAGATATAAAACTCAAGTCTTATTGCATCTAAGCTCTCTCATAATCACCACAATCATCAAACACTAAAGACAATGTCTTCTTGATGCAGCCGTCCTTTTCTAACCCTCGCCATCTTCACCATTTGGTTGCTGCTGCTGCCTTTTGTCCCACTTATAACAGTTCTTTTGGGCCTATCTACTGATTTGATTTTTTCCTAGGACTTGTCCTTACAAGATGTTTTTATGCAACTGTTATGTCGAAATAGGTACTCAATCAATTTAGTTTTACTTCTTTCTGTCTTATTAAACAATATCCTTTTCTCTTTAATTTATTTTAGTATTTATTCATTACACGTCCTTTCAGTCCAAGTTGTTTTTTGGCTCCTCCATAACCACATCTCTAAACTTTATTATACCCTATTAAATTTATCCTTCTTCAGAATTCTTCAACTGTAGAGCCTTAATATTCTTAAAACAACAATCATAGGTGGCACTGAAGAGTGTTTAATGGTGTGTCAACTTACTTAGGCTAACGGTCAATAGTTCTAGTCCTGTCTTTTATGTACTCTCGCAATCAGACTTCCACTGTAACTGATTTTGTACTGTCTGGATTGATGCTCAATGTATCGTGGATATTGTATATTATTGCCGCCAACAGTTCGGAACAACACAGACGCACCATAATCGTATCTTGAAGACGTACAAACAAACAAAAAATTACCACGATTCATCTGATGACTGCAATTTTTAGCACGGCATACATAGAAATAGTAATGTACAATATTGCACATCCGTTAGTTAAAGGAAGGTGAGAGTATGTCCCTCCACTAGCATCAAAAGTAATAAAATGGGTATTTATTACACCTCTATAGGTATCCAAGTGTTGAATAAATAATGTTCGTATCAAATTAATAGTTATTAATGGCCCCTTTAACACACAGCACACTGGGAGACGTTATGTGGTAATATATATAAAACAAATACATAATAGCGCTACGGCTGAAAGTGCAAAGAAATCTAATCGCATTTTTTTTTTACTTCATTCAGACGTGTCTACGCGCAGTCTGAGTCCTTTTGGGTCATTGTTTAGTGACAAGCGTAAATGTTAAATTATAAAAGCGAGCGGTTAGCAGTCGCAGGTTCGAATCCTGCCTCGGGCATGAATGTGTGTGATGTCCTTAGGTTAGTTAGGTTTAAATAGTTCTAAGTTCTAGGGGACTGAGGCCTCAGATGTTAAGTCCCATAGTGCTCAGAGCCATTTGAACCATTAAATTATAAAAGCTCTTGCAAAACATTCACAAAAGATAGCTAGAAGTTTCGGAAACATGTATGGGCCAGGCGAAAATAAATAATTTTGATTTCAGTAAGGTATAATTGCCATGCCAATATTTGTTTGAAGGCATAAAAAAACACGCTACAATAGCGTAATGATGGTTGCTAAAAAAAATCAAAAGTTGCTTTATGCATGTACGAGAAAGAGTGTAATAATAGACATTTTTAAATATCATACATTATGAATTACCGGCAAAGGAAAAACATGCAAGTGCATGAAGAAATTGTAATTTATACTCGTATGTGTGTTCGTTAATAAGCAAACAGAGCTAAGAGAGAAGACTTCCTGCATAATTTCCAGGCAGTGCTACTGATAATCCGCGATGTATTTTGTAGCTCTTAACTGCAAGAGTATCTGACAGAATTACTAGGCGTGTGCCTTGTACACGCCACAACGAAAGAAAGAACTAGAAGCTGGACGGTCTGACAAGAATAAGAGAGTGGCGCAGTTTGTGTTTCTCTGCTGCCGACTCCAGGAACACGGAAAGAGGGAGCGTGCTGATGGCCTCGTCGCCAGTGTGCAGCCAGCCTTGCCGTCTCCAGCCGTGTTTCTGGACGTTGTCGCCGCCGTCGCGTGACTGTAATCGCTCGATAAACTTGGCAAAAAAATTGGAAGTTACAGCTTCTCCGAGTCCCTCATCTTGCACGAAACATCGCCTGGTGTTCTTAGTTTCTGCTCGTGAATGGTGCTCTTCCTCAGAAAACAACACGATTGCTGGCACAACACTGTGACTGTGGATTCTACCTATCGTATACCACTTTTCATTTCAATAAGTAGCAACGTGACCGCCAAAAACGAGCAAATCTTGGGATAAAGTTTTGCAGTTTAGTAATATCTGTGACGACGTTCTTGTACAACACCGAAGCGGTCTTCTGGCCACTTTTGTTATAATTCAAGACGTTGCTTTTTGTTAGTGCGACATTTTCTCGGTTACGGAAAGGTCCACCGTCTTGGCTATACCTAGGCATAACACTAAATATTTCTCCAGCTTCTTCTCCATTTCAGCTATAAGACTATGGAACACAGTACGCTCTGTCCTGCGTCTTATCTAAAACCACATTTAAGAAGAGATTAAGCTGTTATCACTGACATGATTTTCCTTTCAGGATGCTCCAGCTATTTTCGTAATGTTCAGCACTGAATGTCTCTGTCGCATGATTTTCTCATTCCTATGTATTTCTGTTTTCTTCCTTCCATCTCGTACGCTAACCTTACCCCACTGTTCTCTCCGAGTAGTCAACTTCTTCTCCAAACCTAATTTCTTTTGTTGTACTGCCTTACACTCCTAGATGACAAGAACGATGAACGTAAAGGGATACTGCTGAACACAATGTTAATGTGATTTACATTCTTAAATTCAATATATTTATTATCATTATTATTATTATTATTCAATTCCAATTTCCCATTTATACTGCGCGCTGTAATATTGATTCAGTGACTACGTTTCGTTACATTTCAGAAATGTAGATGTAAGGTGAAATAAAAGCACAAAGAAATAAGTACAAGGGGGCGATCAAAAATTTTTCGTCTGAGGGCCTTGCTGCAGCGTTTGAGCAACGTACTTCGATGCGGGTATATAACCATCGACATGCAACAAGGGATTAGTGTGGCAGTCCTTTCTTTCCGAGGTGCGTGCGGTAAATGGAGACGTTATTATCAAATGCTTCCAAGCAGGACCAACGTGTTGTTATTCTTTTCTTGCTGCCGAAGGTCAGATACCAGCAGACATCCATCGGATAGTGAAGATTGTGTATGAGGCAGCATGTCTGTCGCAAACCATCGTTCAAGTCAGAATAAGAGAGCTTGATTCTCAATAATCTTTTCTCTGAATAGAGGGTCGTTGCCCAGGTAGGGCTAAGTGCCGGAAAATCTTCGACCCCAATCGTTAGCTGACTACACGATTCGTAAACAATAATACGGACGTGCCACAAAAAAAAAAAAGGTTCAAATGGTTCTAAGCACTATCGGACTTAACATCCGAGGTCATCAGTCCCCTAGACTTGGAACTACTTAAACCTAACTAACCTAAGGACATCACACACAGACATGTCCGAGGCAGGATTGGAACCTGCGACCGTAGCAGCAGCGCAGTTTCGGACTGAAGCGCCTAGGGACGTGCCAGAGTCCGTAGTAATTTTTATATAGGTGTACAAGCTGTAAGTCAGTACAAAGTAGGAGAATAAGCTGACACGAAAGTTCGTAAGAGGGTAGTTTCTTAACTTGTCCCAGAGCGGGTAGTGATGTTACAAGTTGCCAAAAAAGAGCAACAAACGTAAAAAACATTTGGATGTGTATGACCGACTCTGAAATATATATATGACTAATATCTGTTCGCACCGTAGGGTCGTCTATGAAGTAGCAGTGCGGACATCTCTGGTTATATTCGTGAACTTTGATGCATATACATAATACTGATAAATCTTCTCTGGAAATCATCCGAGTACTATGTTCATTTCGGACGATTCGACAAGTTTCTTATTTGCCATCTTCGCCGGAAGGCAAGTATTTTCTTTTTCAGTTAAACGTATGTTATGTCTAGCAGCGATATCTACATAAACATCGTTTACCACATTAAACTGCCTGAAACATGATAGCTCATCTCAGAAGGAAGTAACACCTGGTCGCTTACAACCGGTCTCGCGAGCACCTTTACCTAGCGTAATGAAGTTGTTTGACAGGAGCAAATGAGCTGTTAGCGCCGGATGCTTTAATTTATGGAGAGTAAGAATCTGATCCTCTATTGATATAATGCAAGTCCTTTAACTCTCCCAGTTTTTTTTAAATAGTTACACTTCATTAATATCTTTTTTTTAATCTTAAATACCGTATAAATGCGTAAGAAACAGCTTTGGATTAGAAGTAAATAGTAATTTTCGCAGTTTTCCCTGTATAATTTGAGACAGAGATAGAAGCTGATCGTTTTCTTTATCAACACTAGGAAACATTTATAAATGAAATACCAGACAAAACAATAAATACTCCCTTAAAAAACACACTGATCTCTTTGAAAGACTGTAGATAATGGAGGTCTGGTGCCAGGTGCTCATGTGAACCTCCATCGTTGACGCAGTTCGTGACAATTAGGTGATGTGTCTTTGCCTGTCGTTTATAATGAATGTACGCCATAAATGGGGCGACGTTGTGAGTATCACAATGGCAGAAATGAGCTATCCTATTTCGACGTGACAATCACCAGTCCGAGAATTAAGTTACCGATGTGCTGGAGTATCAACAGGGACTGTCCCACGTCTCTACAAGGAATGGAGTACCACTCGCACACATGTAATACCTCCTAAGAACAGTAAGTGTAAACAGATCCTAACCGAGACGGAATGGAGACGAGTGTCACGCAGTGTCGGTGACGGTTTCAAACCCAACAGAAATTGTTGCTGCCAATGTACGCAAGTCCAACTGAACCGATTTCCGAGTGAACATTGCTAATCGGGTACGTTATAAAAAGCTGGTTGCTCACAGCGGCAACTATGGCTGCACGTCTTCAGCCGGCCACACAACACAGAAACTCGACAGCAGCTGAACTAGACGCACGTAGTCTGGCCCGACGACTCGTGTTGTTGCCTGTATTGGTTCAAATGGTTCAAATGGCTCTGAGCACTATGGAACTCAACATCGTAGGTCATCAGTCCCCTAGAACTCACAACTACTTAAACCTAACTAACCTAAGGACATCACACACATCCATGCCCGAGGCAGGATTCGAACCTGCGACCGTAGCGGTCGCGCGGTTCCAGACTGGAGCGCCTAGAACCGTCGGTCACTCCGGCCGGCTGTTGCCTGTATTCAATTGGTGCTAGCCATCCAGCGCACCGGCGTCCCAATGAGGCGCTTACCCCGCCATGTGTGGAGGGAGTATTTCACATCGCAGGTTATTCTGTGGTGTTTGGAGAGTTTTTCGTGGTTTCGTTACTTAGGACCGCCCATTCAAATAACAGTGGTGACTAACTGTTACCCTTTATTCTACAGGTTTATGGTGAGTATGCTTTCTAACCTCTCGTCTTCCGAGATGACAACAGCTATTTTCACAGTATTGCATCCGTACATTCCTGGTTTGACATACTCGCACATTCAGGCACCCTATCGCATTTCAACAAATCCGCTTAACCGCCCGATTAAAATCCCAGAGAAAATTTCTGCGACTATTTGTAACAGCAGGTGAAACATATAGTCAATATGCCCTCCATCAGGCAGGTCTATGACAATAATTAACGAGATGCTTCAGCTGGACACAGAATACCTAAACAAATTCGGCGGGTTGGGGACTTTCATCAAGACGAGGCGCAGTGTCACATGGTATTAACTTGGGGCGAGTGATCTTTTATCAGGTTTGTTTGGTTATGCACTTCATCACTTGTTACTGTGCGGCAGGAATTGCCTCTGACGCATCCAAGAGGATGCGTTGACAGCGATGAAGTATTATTAATCCATATTGGAATCTCGGTTTGTTCAAAATCTTAAATCTCCGAAAGTTCTTCACCGATTGCTCCGAAAGTTAGACGCAACATTGCATTCGAATACGCGCCTGTTTTAATATACCTGTTTTTAAACTTATGTAATGTATACATAGGTTTGTGATGTACACTCATGCTCATAAATTAAGGATAATACTGATACATGAGGAAACAACGCTCTGATAGGCGGTTTGTGGGTTTAAATCACCTCGGGGTATCACAACGCGGTGCATTTGACCTGCAGTCGTCGCACGGTGGCGCTGGTAGCAGTCCACATACGCAGAGGTGTGTTGGTGAATGTCAGAGTACGGTGCAGCGAGTAATGTGCAGACTTTTTCAGACGTGATAGTGCTGACTGAGTGTTGAAAATGGCTCAAAATACACATATTGATGACGTTACGAGGGGTAGAATACTAGGGCTGGTCAAACACAGCAGGTCGTAGCATGGGCCCTCCGTGTGCCACGAAGTGTGATCTCAAGATTATGGCAACGATTCCAGCAGATAGGAAACGTGTCCAGGCGCTACAGTACGGGACGTCCACAGTGTACAACACCACAAGAAGACCGATATCTCACCATCAGTGCCCGCGGACGGCCACGGAGTACTGCAGGTAGCCTTGCTCGGGACCTTGCCGCAGCCACTCGAACAGTTGTCTCCAGACACACAGTCTACAGACGACTGAACAGACATGGTTTATTCGCCCGGAGACCTGCAAGGTGCATTCCACTGACCACTGGTCACAGTAGAGCCAGTAAAGCGTGGTGTCAAGAACACAATATATGGTCATTGGAACAGTGGTCCCAGGTTATGTTCAGGGACGAGTTCAGGTATAGTCTGAACAGTGATTTTCGCCGGGTATTCATCTGGCGTGAACAAGGAACCAGACACCAACCCCTTAATGTCCTTGAAAGGGACCTGTATGGAGATCGTGGTTTGATGGTGTAGGGTGGGATTATGACTGGTGCACGTACACCCCTGCATGTCTTTGACAAAGGAACTGTAACAGGTCAGATGTATTGGGACGTCTTTTTGCACCAGTATGTCCGCCTTTTCAGGGATGCAGTGGGTCCTACCTTCCTCCTGATGGATGATAACGCACGGCCCCACTGAGCTGCCATCGAAGAGGAGTACCTTGAAACAGAAGATATCAGGCGAATGGAGTGGCCTGCCAGTTCTCCAGACCTAAACCCCATCAAGCACGCCTGGGATGCTCTCGGTCGACGTTTCGCTGCGCGTCTTCAAACCTCTACGACACTTCAGAAGCTCCGACAGGCAATGGTGCAAGAATGGGAGGCTATACCCCAGCAGCTGCTCGACCACCTGATCCAGAGTATGCCAACCCGTTGTGCGGCCTGAGTACGTGTGCATGGTGATCATATCCCATGTTGATGTCGGGGTACATGCGCAGGAAACAGTGACGTTCTGTAGCACGTGTTTCGGGACGGTTTTCTCAACTTATCACCAATACCTTGGACTTACAGATCTGTGTCGTGTGTGTTCCCTACGTGCCTATGCTATTAGCGCCAGTTTTGTGTAGTGCCACGTTGTGTGGCACCACATTCTGCAATTATCCTTAATTTATGAGCATGAGTGTATAAAAGGGAAACGTTATTACTCATAATCTCGCTAATTTCTTCACCGATTTACTTCAGATTTTTACGCAATATTCTAATAAACATCCTGACGGACATAGGCTATATATTTTTAATATACATAATAGTGAACTATTGTTAGCAAACTGGAAAGGCTATATATTTTTAATATACATAATAGTGAACTATTGTTAGCAAACTGGAAAGTTGTATTTCTGGCTTATAGGCTAATGATTACAATAATGTTACAGACTCTGAATTTGGAATAACAATAAACAAGTCTAAAGGTCAGAGACCAGCAGGAAAAGGAGATTGACAGAGGGGTGGGAGGAAATGGAGAAAGAAAGCGGAAAGGAGGAGATAGGCAGAGAGACGGGGCAGGAGGAGACGGAAAGAGACGGGGAGGAGAACATGGACGTAGAAAGGAGGGAGCAGAGGATGTCAGAGAGAGAAGGAGAGATAGGGGCCAGGTGGAGACAGAGAGAGAGGGGGTGAAGGAGAAGAAGGATAGAGAAAGGGAAGGAGACGTCATGGAGGGAAAGAGAGTGGCTCTAGAGGGAAAGGAGGAGGTGGACAGTGAGAGGGGGAGCAGGTGACGGAAAGCCAGGAGAGGGAGGAGGATGAAATGGACGAAGAGAGATGGAGGAAGAGATGGATAGAGACAGGGGAGAGGAGATTGGGACTTATACCCAACTCCCACACCTATTAGAAAAAGGCGTGCTTTCTCTTCTCTTTCTTTCCCATTTAACCGGACGGAGCCACAGCAACGCGTGCCGGTAACAGCTAGTACAACGATAAAAATATAAACAAATATCTCGCCGGTTTAGAGCGTAAACATTATTCTTTTGGCATTGCATAAGGCTGCCCTAGTGAAGAGCATAAATAAAAGCAGTTATTTCATGGAACATGGAATCAAATAGGCACCCTAGTTCAGCCACCAACACAGCTGGTTATGAACTACGGCCTCTGGGATTTAATTACTAGCATCGATGGATACTCCAACGAATATCACACCACCGACTCTCAGGTGCTACATATTATTTTTTCTGTTATGGTATCAAACCGACCTACCTGTATATCTCGATATACGCGAAAGTTATGTTCCCTTAGGTTCCGCGGAATCGCCGCGCATACCGAATTCGTGTAAGCTGAGAGTCATTTTAAATGCAAAATACGGAGTTAAATTCTTGTTTACTCACAAATTATTATGTATAAAACAGCAGTTTTTCTCAGTGTTTGAACCAAAAATAACTATTATCATTTTAACGAGTAGCATTTTAATGCAATATTTGTACACTTAAAAATTTAACACTGAAACACACAATAGTTCACTAACGTCATTATTCTATCTCCATTGAGCTATCAGCCTGCTCTTGTCGCAACCTTTTAGTGCCATAGGACTCTGAGAATGGTAGATCATAAGGGGTAATAATTTGCAGTCCGCTGCAGCATTTCATACGAAAAGAAGGTTGCATCTGTCTTTGGAAGCCTTAAATGCAGGTTACATTTCTTCAATAGAAATGAACGTGCGACTAGGCATCGGTTTCCAAACTAAGCCCATTTCATCAAAACCATCACCAGTGTAGCTTCTTTCACACAATTTCTTTAAACCATTTTTAAATTCCTCGGCTCCAACTTCGTCTTCCACAGCTGCCTCTCCTGTCATTCTAATGTTGTGAAAGCCAAAACGATGTTTGAATCGATCAAACCAAATTGAGCCAGTCGATAAAGATGCTGGCTCGTACCCTTCTTTCGTTAATCTGCATGCAAGCGCTTAGATTTGAATAGCAAAAGGTTCAAATGGCTCTCAGCACTATGGGACTTAACATCTGTGGTCATCAATCCCCTAGAACTTAGAACTATTTAAACCTAACTGACCAAAGGACATCACACACATTCATGCCCGAGGCAGGATTCGAACCTGCTATCGTAGCAATCGCGCGGTTCCGGACTGGAACTCCTAGAACCGCTCGGCCAACGCGGCCAGGTTTGAATAGCAGCTCCAAAGAGAGACGTATGCTTTCTGTTGAGTGCTCAGTCCAATGGCTTAGCGTTTTCTTCCATTCTTTCCATAGTCGCCGTACAAAATTTGGTCCCTCTAGTCATACTTAAGTCAGCTGGATAGTGAGCACTTTTTCCAAATGATTCCACACTACCACGAAAAGTTCTCTAGTGGATTCATTAAGTCCCAAAGCAAGCTGTATATCAACAATACGCATACTTTCCTCATAACGATCCAAAGTTCCCCCCTTTATTTTTAATGAATACGACCTTTGTACACACTTCTTTCCTTCGACAGGCACACTTCCCTTCCTTTTACCCGACTTTTTAAATACAGAACCTCACATATGGAAACTAAAATGTTGAACTCACCCCCAAACATAATTAGTTACAAAACACGGTCTTTCAGGACCAAGCCGATAAATGTTAAACTTCCTCTAGAAAAACGTGTACGAGAGACAACACGAGGCAGATGAGTGTTTGGACCAATGTAAACTTAAATATTCGTCGACCAATGTATGCCGACTTTTGGCAAAATTCTAGAAAGCAAGTTAATATGCATTGGGTGAGACCACAAATTGTCATTTTTTTTCATTCAACAATAAATTAAACTGCAAGACGTTCTGAGGATATTCTCTGCATTATGTTCACTTTTTGTCTGGTTTGAACGCTCTCCTCGCCAACTACTAGCCAGCACTAGTGAAAGATAACAGGAGGACCTTTCTTCATGTTGATGTTCTGACTTGTGCAACCCAAAGATCGACCTTTAAATTTTATCATGGTCTTTTTTCAACAATCAAGGAAATCTGTCTACTTCGACGTGTGCCTCTATTGAGGTAATTCGCTTACGCATTTATAATTGTTTATCGTCACTTACCTCGGGAACGACATAGACCAAATGTATCCTGAATAGATGCTAGTGGCGTAAACTGATATATTTATTTGCGGATTGACACAAAAGTAGAAGCAAGTCCAGACATTTCTGCTCATCCACAGAGAATGGCGTAATGGATATGGTGGGGCAAAGAATGTGTAGCTGCGATCTGTCTAACATTTATTGGCAAATTTTCGTGCTCACAGGAATGTATATGTGTAGATCGACAAATTCACGACTTCCATGGATCTTTCAGCCCATTATCCCTTTTAGTGGCGTAAGTATATAGCTTGTATAAAGATTTTCGGGTTGTTGCACGTGGTCAACAAATGAATGAAATGATTAGATTTGAGTAATATGTTTGTTTCATTACTGTTGACATACTCATTGTGAGAAATTCAGCAACAATGTTGATATTTCAAATTATCCTTTATTTTTCCATCGCAGCTGCACATCTATTTTAACACGTTTTAATTAAATCGCTTTCTTGTATGTCCGTCTGTTTAGCAAATTTTTCAGTTGATTTTAAACAAACTTCTCGACAAGCTAGAGACTTTAAACATAGTTCAGAAGTGGATGAAAAGCCATATTAACTGCATCGGAATATTGAAAAACCCCCAATGTCCATTTTTGACGAAACTGAGTTATCTACGATTTTGTACCTTAAACATATATGCCGACCATGATATAGAGAAACCACATATGTTTTGGCATTTTCTGTGTTGTTATGCAGCTATATCGAAGAGAAACCCCCACATGTAAAAAATAAATGGGCTTTCTTAAAATTTTATGTTGTCAATACCGTTTTAAACAGGGATAATAATTGATATGTGCCTACAAATGACAAAAAATGCATGACTTAAGGCGATTTCTAACATTTCTACCAAAAGAAGAAACCATTCCGAATTTCTGAAGTGACATATACAACTGGCCAACATGTATCCATGAATCAACCATATGCGGAGCATAATTACAAAGATAATGGAAGACAGGCATGATTTGACTGATTTTTGTCCATATTAGCAATGAAATATGAGTAATTAAGGATTTATGTTTATATTACAAAATATTGAAAACTCTCACATGCTTACTAAATACATTTTAACTTAACGTCAAGGATACATTTCACAACTGTCTACAGTGTATTGGCATTCTTCTCCCTGCATTCATTTTAACGACAACTGAGAAGAAAACCAGAATTTCAGCATAATCTGAAGACACGAAATGCTTCTTGTATCTCCAGGAAAGTTTAGTATTTTGGACATGTGCGGTTTCTGAAAACTCAACTAGCTTTCTTGTCTGTGTGATCCTCCTAGATCCTAAAGGAGTGGAGATGAAAAGGGTTGGAAGCGCCTGACATCTCAGATACCCCCAGAACTGGCGTGTTGTGTGGATTGCATCAGAATGCATTCCAGGCAGAATGCCCGGAGCTTGTTGATTACCGCTAGACGGCACTGCTGCATCTCTGAAGTCTAGTACTGCGTTTGCAGCGATGTCCTCCCGGCGCTGCAGGGTCGCTTCTACCTTGCCAGCCAATTAGAGCTCTGGGCTATGAAGCTAACGGCGCTGTGGCTCTGCCTGTAGTTGTATATTCGCTGCTGTCTCACCCACTGCACACCTTTAGTTTGGTCTCATATTTCTCTAAGGCTTAGGTTTTCGCTCTTGGATTACTCGTTTGAACTTTGTTACTGTACCTTGGTGTCTCCGTTGTCCGTCTTTCTCCTGTTGTTGCCCTCCTGTTCACATTGCTCCTGACGGCCCATGGCAGGTCGGCCAGTCTGCTGTTTTTCGAGTTATTCCCGACCCTTGTCAGACTTTGGTCAAAGTAGTTAGTAACAATAAAATAATTGCATCATAATGTTCTACATCTACATTTACATGTACATAAAAACTCCGCAAGCCACCGTAAGGTGCGTGGCGGAGGGTACTCTGCACCACTGTCATATCCCTCCTGTTCCGCTTTTAAATAGAGCGAAGGAAACGACTGTCTGTAAGACTCCGTGTGAGCCCTAATTTCTCGTATCTTACCTTCGTGGTTCTTACGCGCGGTGTACGTTGGCCGGAACAGAATCGTTCGGCAGTCAGTTTCATATGCCGGTTCTCTAAATTTTCTCAATAGTTTTTCCCGAAAATAATGCCGCCTTGCCTCCAGGGATTCTCATCTGAATTCCCGAAGCACCTCCGTAACAAATCTAACCTACCAGTAACAAATCTAACAGCCCACCTCTGAATTGCTTCGATGTCTTCCTTCAACCCGACATGCTAAGGATCCCAAACACTCGATCAGTACTCAAGAGCAGGTCGCACCATCGTCCTATATGCGGTCACCTTTACAGGTAAACTACTCTTTCCTAAAATTCTCCCAGTAAACCGAAGTCGACTGTTTGCCTCACTTACCACAGTTTTCACATGCTCGTTCCACCTCATATCCCTCTGCAACGTTACGGCGAGATATTTAAGCAACTTGACCGTGCCAAACTGGGCGCTCGTAATACTGTATTGAACATTACAGATTTGAACTTCCTATCCACCCGCACTAACTTATATTTCGCCACATTTAGGGTTAGCTGCCATTCATCACACCAACTAGAAATTTTGTCTAAGTCGTCTTGT
Organism: Schistocerca nitens; assembly: GCF_023898315.1. Classification (NCBI taxonomy): domain Eukaryota; kingdom Metazoa; phylum Arthropoda; class Insecta; order Orthoptera; family Acrididae; genus Schistocerca; species Schistocerca nitens. The sequence goes on from NC_064617.1 coordinate 392,120,621, forward strand.
ATTTTCCTAGAGTCACCCACCTTCGACATCTTACCGTGCACCGCGGCACGCGGCATCATTAGCAAACAGTCGCAGACTGCTGCCCCCCCCTCCCCCCATCCCGCCCGCCAAATCATTTATATATGTAGAGAACAACAACGGTTAAAATAAGTTGAAAAATTTCACGCACGCAGGACTAAAAAACAGAAAATAATAATTGAAATAAATTTTTAATATAACACTTTTTAAACTGAAACAAAAAGCATCAAAATCATCATAGATCCCATATGGGTTTCTAACCCCATACAAATAGGTCTGAAAATTTTTGACTGCGAAACTTTAATAGCTAAGAAAACATTTGTAACATGTATAACGAAAAACGTGGGCCTCTTGCAATGGATAATATTTAGTAGGGGAACTGTTCATACATTAATTATGTATTGTATGCGCGCCATGTTTTTGATTATAAATCTTACAAGTATTTTCACATTTGTTAAAAATGTATTATCATAAATTTTTCAGAAGTATCCTTATGAGACTAGGAGAACTTATTGTATGCTTTTCAGTTTGATTTAAATACGTGTTCTATTAAAAATTCATTTTTATTTAAATAAGTATTTATGGTACGTCTAGTTTCGATCAAAGTGATCGCACTCATATCCAAAAACAAAATAGATAACCAAACATGAAATTTACACTATTGGCCATTAAATTGGTACACCAAGAAGAAATGCAGATGATAAACGGGTATTCATTGGACAAATATATTACACCAGAATTCACACGTGATTACATTATCACGCAATTTGGGTGCATAGATCCTGAGAAATCAGTACTGAGAACAACCACCTCTGGCCGTAATAACGGCCTTGATACGCCTGGGCATTGAGTCAAACAGAGCTTGGATGGCGTGCACAGGTACAGCTGCCCATGCAGCTTCAACACGATACCACAGTTCATCAAGAGTAGTGACTGCCGTATTGTGACGAGCCAGTTACTCGGCCACCATTGACCAGACGTTTTCAGTTGGTGAGAGATCTGGAAAAAGTGCTGGCCAGGGCAGCAGTCGAACATTTTCTGTATCCAGAAAGGCCCGTACACGACCTGCAACATGCGGTCTTGCATTATCCTGCTGAATTGTATGGTTTCGCAGGGATCGAATGAAGGGTAGAGCCACGCGTCGCAACACATCTGAAACGTAACGTCCACTGTTCAAAGTGCCGTCAATACGAACAACAGGTAACCAATGGCACCCCATACCATCACGCCAGGTGATACGCCAGTATCGCGATGACGAATACATGCTTCCAATGTGCGTTCACGGCGATGTCGCCAAACACGGATGCTGTGAACAGAACCTGGATTCATCCGAAAAAATGACGTTTTACCATTCGTGCACCCAGGTTAGTTGAGTACACCATCGCAGGCGCTCCTGTCTGTGATGCAGCGTCAAGGGCAACCGCAGCCATGGTCTCCGAGCTGATAGTCCGTGCTGCTGCAAACGCCGTCCAACTGTTCGTGGAGATGGTTGTTGTCTTGCAAACGTCCCCATCTGCTTACTCAGGGATCGAGACGTGGCTGCACGATCCTTTACAGCCATGCGTATAAGACGCCTGTCACCTCGACTGCTAGTGATACGAGGCCGTTGGGATCCAGCACGGCGTTCCGCGTTACCCTCCTGAACGCACCGATTCCATTTTCTGCTAACAGCCATTGGATCTTGACCAACGCGAGCAGCAATGTCGCGATACGATAAACCGCAAACGCGATAGGCTACAATCCGACCTTTATCAAAGTTGGAAACGTGATGGTACGCATTTCTCCTCCTCACACGAGGCATCACAACAATGTTTCACCAGGCAACGCCGGTCAACTGCTGTTTGTGTATGAGAAATCGGTTGGAAACTTTCCTCGTGTCAACACGTTGTAGGTGGCGCCACCGGCGCCAACCTTGTGTGAATGCTCTGAAAAGCTAATCATTTGCATATCACAGCATCTTCTTCCTGTCGGTTAAATTTCGCGTCTGTAGCACGTCATCTTCGTGATGTAGCAATTTTAATGGCCAGTAGTGTATTACAATTCCCCCTCCCTCCTCCCTTTTCTCCTGCCAGTTACCTATTTAAGCTGTAGTCCACAACAGCATACCACAATATTATCATGTGCACTTCCATGTGGACACATTGGATTGTTTAACAAACTGCAACGGTAAACATAACTGTTTGCTGCAACAGTTTTCTACTTGTTGCAAACTAATGAAAAGAACATACCTATTTTTGTACTTTGTTTTCACTTAACAGTTGATTCGTGCACGTGCCCTGCGTAGTTATCTGTTTTACAAATTCAGGCACTCAACTGAACATCAGCACTCTAGAAGCAATTCAGTGATCAACATGACTAATGCTACGGTCGCAGCTTCAAATCCTGCCTCGGGCATAGGTGTGTGTGATGTCCTTAGGTTAGTTAGGCTTAAGTAGTTCTAAGTTATAGGGGACTGATAACTTCAGATGTTAAGTCCCATAGTGCTCAGAGCCAAGCCAACATGATTAATAGAGAAAGGATTTTTTTCAGAGCCAAGACTGATCACCATCTCAATCGCTATTGAATGTCTTAAATCCAACAAGAAAGAATTACTAAATCATGTGTGTCATGACTAGAATTACGATTTAGTATGCATGCAGGAATCTCACGGTGATTTGCCCTTTGTCGTCACGAAATCAAATCGATGACCCACGCATAAGTGCTTTATTCAAAAGAAACAGTATGTTTCCAGAGGCCTTTTCACCTCTCAAACATCTATTATATATGTATGCGGACTGAAGCAACGAATGAAAATTTGTACGAAGGCCGTGGTTCGAAACTGGGTCTCGTGCTGTTCGAGTTTAGAGGGAATGCCAAGTGGGCTAAGGTGTGGATGGGAATCTGGTTTTAGTAGGGGAGCATGCAAGGGTTGTCCTTGCAATTCTGTAAAGCCACTGTGCCAGGGTGACGTAGCGGTTAGCGCATCTGCCTAATGAGCAGGAGACCAGCGTTCGAATCCCGCCCTCGGTACAAATTTTCATTGTCGCTTTTTTTATAGGACCAAACAGCTGAGGTCATCGGTCCCTAAGCTCACACACTACTTAATCTAACCTAAACTAACTTACGCTAAGGACAACACACACACACCCCTGCCTGAGGGAGGACTCGAACCTCCGACGGGGGGAGACGCGCGAACCGTGACAAGGCGCCTTAAACCAAGCTGCTACGCCGCGCGGCATTGTCGCTTCAGTCTGCATACAAACAAAAGTCGTTTCTTTTATGCCGATAATCTGGCATTAGCGAGTCAAGGGAAATCTTTCGAAGTTGTTGAAACCCACCTGACAGCCTCATTGAGAGTGTCTATTACTCTAACAATCAACTTCGTTCAACCCCAGCTGAAACCCAGCTGTGTGCACTTCATCTTAAGCACAATCAGCCATGTTGCTAACTTAACATCCGATGGCAAGGAATACAATTAGTAAATACAGCCAGTCCATCCCAAATATGTGGGGGTCACTGTGGACCGTACTCTGACGGACAAGCTGCAATGCAAGAACACGAGACTGAAACTGGAAGCCAGAGAAAACATCCTCCGCAAGCTCACTGGTAGTATGTTAGGCTCTCGACCACAAACACTGAGAATGACGGCACTGGCACCATGTTACAGGACTGTAGAGTGTACGTGCCCAGTCTGGTACAGATCAACCCCCGCAAACAAAGTCCACAAGGTGATAAACGAAACGTGTAAGCCTACTACAGGATGCTTGAAACCCACACCACTTGTGAAACTCTACCAGCTCGCAGGCATAGTTCCGCCAGATATTCGTTGTTAAGTAGCTGCCAATGCGGAGAGAACGTATCACGAAAACCATCAATTATATGGTGATATGTCTACGGTTATTGTCGATATGTGAACTGACGTGCTAGGATTCGGCAGTGCAGGGTGCAAATTGCCTGCGACACCAATACACTGAACAAAAAACCGTTATACAAGGTAGTGTACGCCTTGTACAACATTAAACCAACAAACTGTTAGTTACAGTATCTGAAACTCTCTGTGATCTCAGCACTTTGGTAAATATAACTGAGAAAGTATTCCGTCTTCAGGTCACAAGCGGCCCATCGGGACCATCCGACCGCCGTGTCATCCTCAGCTCTGAGGATGCGGATAGGAGGGGCGTGTGTTCAGCACACCGCACTCCCGGTCTTTATGATGGTTTTCTTTGACCGAAGCCGCTACTATTCGGTCGAGTAGCTCCTCAGCATCACGAGGTTGAGTGCACCCCGAAAAATGGCAACAGCGCATGGGGGCCCGGATGGTCCACCTTCTAAGTGCCAGCCACGCCAGACAGCGCTTAACTTGGGTGATCTCATGGGAACCGGTGTATCCACTGCTACAAGGCCGTTGCCAGCAATTCTAATTAATTATGATGCAAATGGTGTAAATTTCCTACAGCAAATATATATGTGTTGCAAGTAGAGACGCCTGTTTTACAATGGGACGGTGCCACAGTCAGAGCACAGTTCACTTATGCAGAAGAAATCGGTCATATTTATATTTTAACTAGCATCACCTGACCTGGACAATTGTAGGACGAAAGAGAATACCATCGTAAGCTTTAACGTATGAGTTTATTTCAAGTTCGTATCACGATTAAATAATTACTTATTTGAACCAAAAGTTGAATACCAGTTCACTTAATTATGACAAATATGACCGCTTGTTTGAAGCATGTATCTCAGAATGGATGAAGCTCAAATGACACAGAGTACACCGTCAACAACACGGTATAAAAGGTAACTAATTACTGTAAGAGTACCAAACTTGGTAGCATTAATGTACAGAGTATGCGGTGCACGATTTCCATGCGTCACAACGCCACCGTCCACTTCCAGCTATGGCCATCAGGTGCCGTGGTCAGTCACCGTGATTCATAGTCTCACCCCACTCGCAGTGCACTAGTTGAGGTGCCAGCATGAGTTTGGACAAAAGAAACAGGGCATGATCACCTGGTACATCAATATAAATGGAAGGTTGCGACGAAACCGCGATCGACTTTCCAAATCTGTGCAGATCCCAACCGCAAGTTAAAAGCGGATGGAAGATGCTAGTAACTGAAGTTACTGAAGAAGCAAGACAAGTTGCAGGACAGACCTCATAGATTGCGAGCTCCGCAGCTACTCGAGACACAGCAAAGCACGCCGGGCTGCAGCCAGGCGCCTTCCTCTCGACTCACCTCTCGGCTCCACACCTCAACACAGTCTCCGTCTTTCGTCCGTTCTTGCCGCCCGCGGTGGCCGAGCGGTTCTAGGCGCTTCAGTCCGGAACCTCGAGACTGCTGCGGTCGCAGGTTCGAATCCTGCCTCGGGCATGGATGTGTGTGATGTCCTTAGGTTAGTTAGGTTTAAGTAGTTCTAAGTTCTAGGGGACTGATGACCTCAGATGTTAAGTCCCATAGTGCTCAGAGCCATTTGAACCATCCTCCGTTCCTCTTTGCTCCCAGACGCCAACAACTTGTAAGGGAGGCTTCGCTTCTTTCGCCACAGCGACGAGCAAGGTTTCCTTGAATGCACCCAAAACGCAGGGAAAGCCTGCTAAAACTTCTCCACATCGCTTACTGTATGACAGTTGACTAACCAGAGGTTGGTGCACCGTATCTGCTGCGTCACCACACATTCAGACAATCGCATCACAGCGTCGATGCTGCTGACCCATCTCACTGGCTGACAACACCCAGAATGTAAAACTCAGAAATTTTTCCAAATTTGAGACGATACAACGGCGGTTTCGCGTGTTTGCATCAGCCTATAGGATACGCAGGTGCATCACACCAGCAATATTCAGGGGACCTGCAATCGCTGTGTTCTAATTTCAAAGTCCCATGCCGACGCACGCACAACGGAACCAACCAACCTGCCCAGCTTTCAGTCGAGCAATTCTGCGAACCCACAGCCCTGCAGGGTGATCTAAATTGTCCCGTATCCAAAGTGCCAGGACCATCCAGGCTTCTCGCAGCGCATCAGCTTTGGCATGACTCAGGGTAGAGAAATTCAAGAATACACTCCAGAAGCCACTACCTATGCATTTCCCTCCAGCAAATTTAGGAAAGTACAACTACGACGTTTAATTAATATCGTAAAGCGAAACGGGACTGCATTGTCACAATGGGCACATTCTAGCACCTCAAGGTTGAGGTCCGGAAGAAGTTTCATCAAAACCATTTCTCTGTTACAAACAGCAGCAGCTACAGCAAGGAAACAATGTGGTTTTCTCCACTTGAGAATAACTAGACCTCACCACCCGCTTCAGAAACCCTCCCACCTGGACATGAACAGGACTGGACCGTGTGGAGGTCACTCAGTCGTCTTCGATCTGGGGTTAGGGACCCAGGAGTAACCTCCAGGAATAGAACTTTGCTGTGGATATCACCAACGGTGACTGCGGAGAAGAACATACCGTGGAACACCTGCCTGTCTGTCAACTATGTCCAGTGTCTTGCACAGAAGGAGATTTTCTTGTCGCGACTCCGAACACAATTGATTTTGCAAGATTACGGGCAACTGTAGTGTAGCATAATAACTCTTTCTCTCTTTTGTTTTAGCAGTAGTTAGCATGCAATGTATCTGCTTCTGAATAGAATAAAAAATACTTTGTTTTTAGCTCTGAGGATGAGCAATTATTAATCAAAACTAGTGAGACACCAAGAAATAAACGTACAACAGAAATGGCACAAGGAATGAAAAATTTTAAATGTGTTTGCTTGTCGAGCCAAAACAACCACAGATCAAAACACAGATCACAGCACTGATGTAGAATGAAGCATTCGCCATGGCTAACGTAACTGTTCGTAATATAAAACCTGCGTCACACGAACACACTGGTAGCCACAATTCGCGTCTTAATTTTTACTCGAGATATACTGCCCCAACCTCCAACGATGCGTTTTCTTCTGACTTAGTGGCTGGTGCTGTCTTCCTTTGAGCCTCTAGTGAGGCATACGTCAGACATGCGGCATAATTTGACTCAATGATTTGTTAAGAAATTGTTATTTAGACTGGATGCCAATTTTCTGCATAACTCATTGATTCATAATATAAGAGGGAGTCTCCCAGGGTGCCGGTTCTATACACACGTAAAAACGTAAACCATGTGCATGTGATATTGACTGAAACAGATTGATATGCAGAAGGCATGTCTAGAAAAAAATCCGCGTGTAACGAAAATAAACTGTCACTGGTACCAAAATGAAAGGATAGTATATGACCTGTGGAATGCTAATTTGAAGTTATATTTTGTCTAGGCTATGTATTTGAAAAGTAATGGACGTTTTTTATATTATTATTTGAATTATTTCATATTAATTAAAATATCGTCTTGCGTTAGACACAAATTGTATGATTATATTCACCTGCTCCTTCGATTGAATTAGTTAGGCTGTTTCTAACATGTGTTTAAAATTAATTAGTACTGTGCCTTGTTATCACGTTTCGTGAGATGAATTTTAATTATATGACGACAACTGATTGAGTAAACACACGTAAAAATTATTAGTATGAATATAAATAGGACATTTCAGGTAGCTCCATTTTGTATTCGAATGACAGGCTATTTTAGAACCAACATTAAATATACGAAAATTAGGTTATCGAATTTAATAAATGTAGATAGAAGCTACTGATCAAATATCGAATGAGTGCTTGCTATCTCTCTTAGGATGTCGACAGTGGTGAGCCATGTTGCGGCAACACTTTATCGAGAGAGATTCAGCAACAATAAGGCTAAGAATGTGTCTCCGTACAGTAGATTTTCATCTGAAATGTATAACAAAATGAGCTAGATCTTTTCATCGACGGGAACCCATTTCTGCTGTCAGATTCTTTTCTTGTTGCCTCGGCATCATCTTCGACTGAGCACCTCAGAAGGAACATCTATTCGTCATCAGTTCCGCAACGTTTATATTCTTTGTTTATTTTCAGTGTTGTACCCCTGAGATGTAAACAGCATGTGGAGAACTACCGAAATGCCATATCCAGGTTTATCAGTGTTGCATTGCATCGGTTGTTGACAAGGTTTGGCGAAGTGAGACGTAGGCTATGCTCCGAAACAAGCGTTAGCGTTTCTTGCTATCGTTCATACTGCAGTTTTCCTGACAGGGGATGGGTACCAAACGTTTGCATTGAACAGGTGGTTTTTGAGTGAATTCTACAAATAATTTATACAACATGAACATGAATAAAACCGAAAAACTGCAGGGACGGATTCCTGACTGGAAAAGAAGGCCCTTTGAACATGTTTCCGGAAATTCATCGTTGTCACAGTGCATGGAGCTGACGAACGTCAGTTCCTCTGATCACATGCCATGTGTTCCTTGTGTTTTGCATTCTGTATGACCGGCGCAGCGTACTGTAAACAGCAGAATGGTCCGGTATTCATGTCGGGAACAAGCTGAGATAGTATTTGTGTATGGCCAAGCAAATAGAAAGGGTCGAGAGGAAACCGGCTATAGCGAAATAAGTATCCTCACAGACACCAAACACATCACACAACAAGAGCTTTTTCAGTGTTTGTGTGATAATGGGTCATTTCAGACAGACGAACGTGCAGCAAGGGGCCGGACAGTGCGCCCATCAGGTGTGGAGGACCAGGTTCAAAAGGACACAGAGAGGAACCCTAGTACAAGCTCCAGCCAATTGGCCCGCCAACATGGTGTAAACCAAAGTACGATTACGTGTATCCTGCATGACAACCGCTGCTATCCCTATCACTTGCAGTCCCACGGAGGCCACTCTGAACATCTGTTGTGACGTGGATGAAATGCTGCTCTGTGTTGTGTTCTCGGTCGATTTGTTGTCGTCGCACGTACACCGTCCATTTCCAGAAACATATTCATAGGACCTTTGTTTCTCAATTTACAGTTAGGAATCCATCTCTGCAGTTTGCCAGTTTTATTAAGTTTCACTCTGTATTTACTATACACAACACTGCGAGTGTTAACATTCGGTAGCTTTCGACCTCAAGGTACCTACTTTGCAATCTGTCAGTGGAAGAAATTATGATTGCAGGGAGACTGGTAGCATACAGTTCCTGAGCACGTTTCTTTTCGTTAATACTCGGCGCCACGTTGGAAACTTATCCAACTGGTCTTATTGAGTTACAGCAGTGGATACTGCTGATGTCGATGTGACGTCTGGACAGGAAAGTTAACGTAGGCGGGCCTCTTAGTTCTGCTGGAGGCAAAAGCATAGTTTTTGATATCAATTTTCATGTTATATTTCCAATAACTTGACCGTAGCAGCAGCATCTTTCGTTCGCGGCCATACAATAAATTGGACATCGCGTCACCAAGAATGGAAAATTACTGCCTCCAGATGGCACGACGACCACGACCAACGAGTTATTAGTTGGCACTACCTGCGAAAATAAGCTCCTAACAGAGAAATCAGGATGAGGATATCGTGATGAAATGTCTCATGCAGGTCAGATCCGTTAAATACCAGGCAGGCCGCCGACAGCAAACAGACACTCCACATCATTCCCAGTGCGGGTCCCCGTCACAGATATGAAACCTGCCTCACATATTCCTCCAAGCAGTTCTAACCCATCGCTCCCCACCCTTGTTCAAATCCCCCATCCCCCTTAGTTTCTGCTTAAGAATATCCCAACTTTAAAATGGCTCTGAGCACTATGGGACTCAACTGCTGTGGTCATTAGTCCCCTAGAACTTAGAACTACTTAAACCTAACTAACCTAAGGACATCACAAACATCCATGCCCGAGGCAGGATTCGAACCTGCGACCGTAGCAGTCGCACGGTTCCGGACTGCGCGCCAAAACCGCGAGACCACCGCGGCCGGCAATATCCCAACTTTCCTATGCTGCCAAAGATCCTGCCTCATTACAACTACAGCTCTCGTCACCTGCTGCGAAACTGTAACTCCTTATTTAATGGACTCGATGATGATGATGATGATTGGTTTGTCGGGCGCTCAACTGCGCGGTTATCAGCGCCCGTACAAATTCCCAACCTTTGCTCAGTCCAATCTCACTGAATGATGATGAAATGATGAGGACAACACAAACACCCACTCATCTGGAGGCAGTTGAAAATCCCTGACCCCACCCGGAATCGAACGCGGGACCCCGTGCTCGGGAAGCGAGGACGCGACCGCGAGACCACGAGCTGCAGACTGATGGACTCGACACCATTAAGTAATTGAGGTAGGTGATCTTTGTATTTAGTATTAAATTATATTTTCTGGCTTACAATTTATAAAATGGTATGACCGATTTCGTTTGTGCTAGCAACCATCTTCAGATCGCTAGATACAAAATAAAGTGTTGTAAAATTTAGTACTGGGTGATTTATATCTAACCGACCTCTTGTGTGCTGCGACAAATCGTAGCCCATTATGCTTATCCCAACTCGTCTGTTCTGCCACAATCCCTAGCTCACTACACATACTCCCTATTCCATCCCTCCAAGTCCCACCGTATCGACGTATTAGATCCCCACAGAATGCATTAAACTCCTCACTGCTATTCCAACGTAGATCCTTTGGCGCAGTAAAGTGTGGTTCTTCTTTTTAAATCATGTAAGCAACATTCTTTCAACGAAAAACAACAACATCTATACATAGTTCTGAACTGTCCGTGCAACCCGTGTATGTAATAAATTGAAAGCACCTTAAAAGGGAACAGGAAGAAGATGTATACGCCTGTGCGATACAGGATGTAATACTGCGAGGAGATTATGACACAGCACTGAAAGACACGATAACATAGATAACGTTGTGAGGAGACCGAACCGAAGACTGCGATATATTGGCAGAATACTTAGGAGATGCAACAGGTTTACTAAAGAGATTGCCTACAGTATTGATGCGTGGTGTGCGATCCGCATCAGATAGGGTTGACGGAGGACATCGAAAAAGTTCAAAGAAGGGCAGCCCATTTATAATATCGCGAAATAGGAGAGAGTGTGCCACGGATTTTGTACGCAAATTGGGGTGGCAATAATTAAAACAAAGGCATTTTTCATTAAAAAGTAAAAACAAAATAAACATTCATTTCTTTCTTAACAATGTGATAAACATAACAGAACTATTAGGTAAATAATGATTTTCTTTTATTTTGAGCTCTTCCTCATTACAGAGGCATATCTCTAACATAATAATTTACTCGGACATTACTACACAAAGAATAAACATTCTTAAACTATATTTTCAAAATATTCCTCCAGGTGTTTCGATCTTGTGTGTCCTCTTGCTCTGCGCCCATTCTTCTCATTGTGTGCTGTTCATTTTGGAGCCAGGTGGTCATAGGTCGTCCTCTTCTTCTTCTCCCCTCCGGTTCCCACTCCAGCATCAATTTTGGTACTCTGGCATCCCCCATTCGTCGTACATGCCGGTACCACTGTAATTTATTCCTATTCATTACGTCATATATTCTTTGATTTATTTTCATTGCCGGCCGAAGTGGCCGTGCGGTTAAAGGCGCTGCAGTCTGGAACCGCAAGACCGCTACGGTCGCAGGTTCGAATCCTGCCTCGGGCATGGATGTTTGTGATGTCCTTAGGTTAGTTAGGTTTAACTAGTTCTAAGTTCTAGGGGACTAATGACCTCAGCAGTTGAGTCCCATAGTGCTCAGAGCCATTTGAACCATTTTTTTTATTTTCATTCTCATTATTTCAGTGTTCCTTATACTCTCTTTCCTGGAGAGTCTTGCCGATCTTCTCCAGAAGTCCATGGGTAGAGCTTGTAATTTTTTTTTTAGTATGCTTCGGTTAATTGTCCAGGTCACCGTTCCATGCAGAGCCACACTCTCTAATATAGATTTGTATATTAATTTTTTAGTTCTGCTCATAATATTCCTGCTCCATAAGACTGCGTTAAGCATCCCAATGACCTTCCGTCCGCTACTAATTCTTGTATTGATTTCTGACTGATTTTCCCTCGATTTCTAAAATGGATCGCAAATAACAGAAAGTGTTTATCTTTTTGATTTTCTTTCCTTCAATGTGCAGCTCATCTGAATCATTAGTCAAGTATTCTGTTTATTGGTAATTAATCTCGAAACCGCAAGTTTTGTATGCTATTGCTAGTTGATTGCCTCGGAAAAACTGGAAATAATTATTTCTACAGATATTAACAACAAAAAAATGGTTCAAATGGCTCTGAGCACTATGGGACTTAACATCTATGGTCATCAGTCCCCTAGAACTTAGAACTACTTAAACCTAACTAACCTAAGGACATCACACAACACCCAGTCATCACGAGGCAGAGAATATTAACAACACGTGTGCAAATTGAAGAGTCTGTAAAATATGGGACGAAAATTTTATTGACGAGTGAAACGCATTTTTTTGTAAGAAGCGTTTACTGCGATTGGACGGAGCGGCCGCAGCGGCCGCAGCACTGGACACGGAGCGACCAGCGGCACGTAATGAGCGCCCTGAGGAACTCCGTCCAAGGGCCAATTAGGCGGGCAGGGCGAGGGCCAGGAATGCTGGCTACCTGCGGGCGCAGGGCCCTCACGCTCACGCTCAACCCTTCCCTTCCCTTGCCTTCCCTTCCCTTCGCTTTCGTTGCCCTCCGCAGAGACGCTATCTGGCATTCCCCGGCGGCGCGGTGGGCCACGTTGCCACGACACTCCCACTCCAGAGGGCCGGAAACGCAGCATCCTGCGGTGGCCCACGGCCTGCAGCGACGACGCGAGCTTCCGACCCCGGGAGGCCTCATCAGCAGCTGCTAGCGGAGGCTGCCATGCTGCCACAAGTGTCACCGGCTCCGCTCTGTTGACAACGGTGTACCGCTTACCGATAGGTTACGAACTACGAAAGGATCAAAGTAGAGAGGTGTTTGTCAATTACGTATTTGAAATACAGGGTGTTACAAAAAGATACGGCCTAACTTTCAGGAAACATTCCTCACACACAAAGAAAGAAAATATGTTATGTGGACATGTGTCCGGAAACGCTTACTTTCCATGTTAGAGCTCATTTTATTACTTCTCTTCAAATCACATTAATCATAGAATGGAAACACACAGCAACAGAACGTACCAGCGTGACTTCAAACACTTTGTTACAGGAAATGTTCAAAATGTCCTCCGTTAGCGAGGATACATGCATCCACCCTCCATCACATGGAATCCCTGATGCGCTGATGCAGACCTGGAGAATTGCGTATTGTATCACAACCGTCTACAATACGAGCACGAAGAGTCTCTACATTTGGTACCGGGGCTGTGTACACAAGAGCTTTCAAATGCCCCAATAAATGAAAGTCAAGAGGGTTGAGGTCAGGAGAGCGTGGAGGCCATGGAGTTGGTCCGGCTCTACCAATCCATCGGTCACCGAATCTGTTGTTGAGAAGAGTACGAACACTTCGACTGAAATGTGCAGGAGCTCCATCGTGCATGAACCACATGTTGTGTCGTACTTGTAAAGGCACAAGCTCTAGCAGCACAGGTAGATTATCCCGTATGAAATCATGATAATGTGCTCCACTGAGCGTAGGTGGAAGAACATGGGGCCCAATCAAGACATCACCAACAATGCTTGCCCAAACGTTCACAGAAAATCTGTGTTGTTGACGGGATTGCACAATTGCGTGCGGATTCTCGTCAGCCCACACATGTTGATTGTGAAAATTTACAATTTGATCACGTTGGAATGAAGCCTCATCCGTAAAGAGAACATTTGCACTGAAATGAGGATTGACACACTGTTGGATGGACCATTCGCAGAAGTGTACCCGTGGAGGCCAATCAGCTGCTGATAGTGCCTGCACACGCTGTACCATGGTACGGAAACATCTGGTTCTCCCGTAGCACTCTCCATACAGTGACGTGGTCAATGTTACCTTGTACAGCAGCAACTTCTCTGACGCTGACATTAAAGTTATCGTCAACTGCACGAAGAATTGCCACGTCCATTGCAGGTGCCCTCGTCGTTCTAGGTCTTCCCCAGTCGCGAGTCATAGGTTGGAATGTTCCGTGCTCCCTAAGACGCCGATCAATTGCTTCGAACGTCTTCCTGTCGGGACACCTTCGTTCTGGAAATCTGTCTCGATACAAAAGTACCGCGCCACGGCTATTGCCCCGTGCTAATCCATACATCAAATGGGCATCTGCCAACTCCGCATTTGTAAACATTGCACTGACTGCAAAACCACGTTCGTGATGAACACTAACCTGTTGATGCTACGTACTGATGTGCTTGATGCTAGTACTGTAGAGCAATGAGTCGCATGTCAACACAAGCACCGAAGTCAACATCACCTTCCTTCAATTGGGCCAACTGGCGGTGAATCGAGGAAGTACAGTACATACTGACGAAACTAAAATGAGCTCTAACATGGAAATTAAGCGTTTCCGGACACATGTCCACGTAACATCTTTTCTTTATTTGTGTGTGAGGAATGTTTCCTGAAAGTTTGGCCATACCTTTTTGTAACACCCTGTATACCGGATTTAACGGGCATAAGGGCAAATATTTTTATAAATGGTGAAACGTCCCCTTAGAAAAATCTGTGAATTACTGTGCTGATAAACCTCTTTCATTATTTGAATAAAATAACTGCAAACCATTGTTCATGAAAATCACGAGACCTTTCGGGCTAAAGTTGACTCAGTTGCATCTACCGATTCGGTTACGCAACTTACAAAAACTCAGGAAAACTTAAAAGACACAGTAGATACTCTGAAAATTGGTTCAGAAAGACACATGGAGGAAATTAGTTCATTATCAGAGAAAGTAGTCGAGCTTTCGGATCAGCTAAATAATTTATCTACGAAGGTAGATGATAATCTCAATGACACAAGACCGGTAGTCTTTAATGACACAGAGGAATACGAACAAATTAGGAAATTCAAACAAAATCAGAATCAAATTAATAAGGAACACAAAAGAGAAATCCGGGAAGTACAAGATCAGTTGGCACAAGTAATACAAAAATTACATATTTCAGAGGAGACTCGCGCTCCAACACGGGAAGAGGGACATAGAAATACGGAAAAGCCACAAAATAATAACACAGGGCATTTCGGAAATTATGAAAGAAATTGGCAAGGAGCAGCGAATTTTGAGATGGAACCGCCGACACGACATAACAATGACCGATATGCTACTCGCCGACACGATTACTTTGACTTTAAGCTGTTCATTACTAAACGTAAATCCAAAACATTTAAGAATTCTGGCAACGACACTCATCCACAAGCATGGCTTCCTCAATTCTCTCGTTGTTTTCCTCCCAACTGGTCATTGGAGCACAGATTAGAATTTATGTGTGGCTACTTAGAGAATGAACCAGCTGTAAGAATGCGATCGATCATTCACGATTGTCACAGTGAAGGAGAATTTTATCATGCCTTCCTCTCAGCATATTGGTCTCAAGCTACTCAAGATCGCGTAAAACGTAGCATCATGATAATTAAACACTTCAAACAATCTGAATTTTCCAGTCTTGTGAAATATTTTGAAGACATGTTGCATAAGAATCAGTATCTGTCAAACCCATACAGCCCCTCAGAACTCATCCGCATTTGCTTAATCAAATTACCTGAACATTTACGACATATTATCCTGGCAGGGTCGCCATATGAAACGTCTCCTTAGAAAAATTACTGAATTACTGTGCTGATAAACCTCTTACGTCATTTGATTTTCAAACAGCTGAGCAAAACTGAACTTACTCAGACATCTCTCTCTTTACTTCTTCTGATCATTACTAAACTGACACACAATATTTTTAGCGAGACGCAATCTGACTTTCAATAATCCCTACAAAAGAATGGCCCTGACTAACAATAACCTATACCTTTCATGAATCACTTACCTCACAAAAATCTTCGTTACTCGAACTACTGCAATACAGCGAGCGCCAATACTGCCAGCTAAATAAAAGATTCTAACTACTGAAGGCACTAACTACTGATAGGCATAGTTAGCAAATTAAAGATTTTGATAAAGAACAAACAATGTATTTACCTTAATAATGTTCAAAAGTCGTCATATATATGTATCAGTTCAAGATATCCAATAATACAAATTTACTCTTTCTGATGGACACACGTCCAGATCGCCCGCCCTCAAAATTCTGCCATTTCTCTCCCCACATCCACCACTGCTGGCGGGTCACCTCCAACTGCGCAACGCTACGCACTGTTCACATCCAACTGCCCAACACTACAATATCGAATATTACAACAATGCCAACCAGCCACGTACTGCACACAGCACAGCCAGTGATTTTCATACAGAGCGCTACGTGGTGTTACCAATATAAAAACCTAAACAGCCTACTTACAATGGTACCTCAAGATTGAACAGTCAGTGTGTTCAAATAACGACGACGACGTCACCCGGCATCAAACCCATAAGTTATTTGAACATTCGATTCGCCGGGAAAAGTTAAGGTCTCACAGTCAGTGTGTTGGTCGTTTTTTCTCTGTGTCGAACCATCTTCCCACAAGCACCGCACAAATTTTTCGACCTGATGTTTTCTGCATGTTCGTCCTGCAGTAATAACAAGGGGAGGCCACGACGTTTGGAACTCGAATTTACTGCAAACTTCGTACACTCATAGTACTCCATGGGGACAACAAAATGTGTAAGTAGTAGCTCGTACTTCTCAAGCGTTATTGAGAAAATCGCAAGATAATTTCGGTCGTCAAATATATAACTGCGCGTGCCCATTTTTACCATGAAGCGACGGCAGGCGAGTGGTTAGCGTTCAAGGCCCGTAATCACTTGATCGAGTCCCGTTGGTTAGTTTTTTTTTTAATATATTTTCAACAGAGTCGTGTTCTTTACTATTTATATTACAATTGATATAATGGGGAAAATACGTGTAATCGGATGAACTTTTATTAAATTTGCAATGTTATTTGGCAGTCAACTAATTTTTATTATCACCAATAATGTAATATTCGTAACTATCGACTAGTAAACGATCAAACGCATGAAGTGAGACTGAAAATGTATGCTTGTTCGTGATTTGAGAAATCCCTTATACCTGAAAGGAGCCCGAAACGACTTGTTCAAATGGCTCTGAGCACTATGAGACTCAACATCTTAGGTCATAAGTCCCCTAGAACTTAGAACTACTTAAACCTAACTAACCTAAGGACATCACACACACCCATGCCCGAGGCAGGATTCGAACCTGCGACCGTAGCAGTGCCGCGGTTCCGGACTGCAGCGCCAGAACCAAACGACTTGTTAGCACCAAGTTGTGACCGGCACAGACAGCTTTCGAAAGATGTACAATTAATCGTCGCTTTCGACATTACGAGTACAAGGTGCAGGATGGTATTTTTCGCAAAAATATGGAAAACAAAGTTAAACAGCACCAGCTGCATTGAATAAATGCTATGTTTCCGCACAGGCAAGGTCTTTTGACGTTTTCCGTGGAAAAACAAACCTCGTTAACATTTTCAAAAGAATCTCTTTGGGACGATAATATGGAAGCAAACCATGCATAACGCAGTATATCCATAAAAACGGCGCTGGTAATTGGTTATGCAGTATCTAGTGTATTTTAATAGCGTCTTCCGAGAAGCAATATCTAGTTCTCCTTCGATTAAATACGAACAGTTGTGATGACACGGACAATCATACATTTTCAGTATCACTTTATGCGTTTGGTCGTTTACTGGTCGATAGGTATGAATATTATATTATTTATGATAATAAAAATTTGTAGACTGCCAAATAACATTGTAAATTTAATAAAAGTTCATCCGACAACACGTATTTTTCTCATTATATCAATTGTAATATAAATAGTAAAGAAAATGACTGTGTTGAAAAAAAAAAAAACACTGACGAACGGAACTGGATCCAGCGGCTTGAACGCCAACCACTTTTCTTTTTTAAAAAAAAAAAAAGACATTTTGTTCTATAATGTCCGTCGAATTTGTTCAGGGCGGATGTCCGATGACACACGTTCAGTTTGTTTGTTGATCCGTTCACTCAGTTTCTTTTATTAGAAAGGGTAGCAAAGGCTCTGACCGAACGCGCTTTTTTTTTTTTTTGTTAAATCTCATTTTGTTCGTTGCATCTGCTCGGGGCGGACGTCGTAAGACATCCGTTTGTGTTCGCTGTTGATCGATTAACTCAGTTCTCTTTTTATTACAGGGGCATCTAACGCTCTGACGGAACACGCTGAGCTACCGTGCCGGCACCGCTCGGCTGCAGCCGCTTCATGGTAAAAATGGCCACGCACGGATATACAGTATATTTGACGACCGAAATTATGTTGCGATTTTCTCAGTACGCGCTACTGCTTACACATTTTGTTGTTCTCATGGAGTACTAAGGAGCCGGCCGAAGTGGCCGTGCGGTTAAAGGCGCTGCAGTCTGGAACCGCAAGGCCGCTACGGTCGCAGGTTCGAATCCTGCCTCGGGCATGGATATTTGTGATGTCCTTAGGTTAGTTAGGTTTAACTAGTTCTAAGTTCTAGGGGACTAATGACCTCAGCAGTTGAGTCCCATAGTGCTCAGAGCCATTTAGTACTAAGGAAGTTTACAGTAAATCCGCGTTCCAAACGTTGTGGTCTCCCCTTGTAAGTGGACTACGCCTGTCAGCATAGACTAAGCAAGCGGCTTAAGTGTACATGTCCACAGTTCAACATCTGACCTGCTGCCCAGGGTAAAATGAACATTAACGGCTTCCTCTTGCCACATAAACGTGGAAGTACTATCCAACTTAAAAACATAGACTTGTAATAGCTATAACTGTTAGTCCGCAAACGACGTAAATACTGGCGTAATGTTCAGTAACTGCCCTCATTCACCATTAGAAATACCTGCATTTCTACCTGTTACACCCTGTATATACAGGGTGGAGAATGGTTGTCGGTACACACATACAAACGTCCCTCGCCCCGTCACTGGCACAACGTGATACACGTGTCGAGTAGGTCTTGCTGTTTGTCTCCACCTCACGTTAGAGGCATTCACACGTAAGCTTGCTTCGGAGCACAGACACGTCACCTGCGATTTAGTAATACAGTAAGCATACAGGCACAGTATTCATTTGAAGAACAACGAGATATGGTTTTGGTTTGTGGACTAGCCGACGGTAATGAGCCTGAAGCTCGACGATTGTATGAGGAACGGTACCCAGCAAGGCGCCTGCCACACCCGCAAACGTTTACAGCAGTTCACCGGCGACTTTGGGAAACACGCTCGTTAGCAGGACATCGTGGTGATGCTGGAAAACGTCGAACACGACGGGATGCTGAATTTGAAGAGACTGTTCTCGAGCGCTTCGAGGAAGCACCTACGACAAGTACTCGAGCGGTTGGACACGAAATGGGGGTCACTCATCGGTTAAGTTTTGAAGGATGGCGGCCACCATCCATTTAGTTTTCACCCTGTCCAAGACCTAAATCCTGTGGCGGACTACGAAAACAGTCTAGGATATTGCCGGTGGTTTCTGCGACGTGTTGCTATCACTTTACTGTGCAAATGCGGCTCTGTGGTACGGGTTAGCGGTCGTTTATCGTAGGACCGCATTTTTCCTTGTAGATAAGTCCTGCAAGTCTTATTACTTGCACCGTCACAGTAAAAGCGGTGGGAGTCTTTTGCGCACCAACGTCACTCCAGCCCTTCAACAGAATGGATGTGAGGATAGGATCATTTTTATGCAAAATGTCACTCCTCTGCACATTGCACAGCCAGTGAGGCGGCTACCGCAGAGGCATTTCGGAAATACGAGTATTATCAGCCGTCATTTCCCTTGGCGTTGCTGTCCAGATCATCTGGCCTTAATCCATGCTGCTTCTGGCTGTGGAGTCATCTGAAAGGTACAGTGTTCAGTGCTCTAGTTACGAACCTAGCTGAATTGAAGCTATGCACTGAGCAACGCTTTCTGGACGTGACCCCCCCCCCCCTCCCCCCGGGACAACTGATGCATTCGGGAGGACGACGGCTCAATCCCGCATCCGGCATTCCTGATTTAAGTTATACGTGATTTCCCTGAATCGCTTCAGGCAAATGCCGGGATGGTTCCTTTGAAAGGGCACGGTCGACTTCCTTACCCATCCTTCTCTAATCCGATGAGACCAATGACCTCGCAGTTTGGTTTCCTTTCCCAAATCAACCCAACCCAACCAGATATTGAACATGTCTGTAACCAATCTAGACAGTTAAAAATGGTTCAAATGGCTCTGAGCACTATGGGACTTAACATCTAAGGTCATCAGTCCCCTAGAACTTAGAACTACTTAAACCTAACTAACCTAAGGACATCACACACATCCACGCCCGAGGCAGGATTCGAACCTGCTACCGTAGCAGTCGCGCGGTTCCGGACTGAGGCGCCTAGAACCGCATGGCCACCGCGGCCGGCGACAGTTAAAAACCGATGTCATTTTGCTTTCTATGTGGTTTTTGCCTCCAGAGCAATTAAAAACTGATGTAATTTTGTTTTTTATGCGGGTTTTGGCCTCAGGTCAGTTAATAACCGATTTTCTCCATCCGATGTGGTACGTTCTTGCTGTAATGGTTGGGTGTATCTAACTAATAGTGCCACAACTGTCGACTGTGGGACTTGTGGAATCATGCACACTGAACAGCACTGATGGTGTAATATGCAAATCAAACCAAACCCATTGTATTACGATTCATCTGTCATCCGTAGCCGATACCACTAACGTTAAGACGTGTACAGCACCATCTATTGGTAATACTTTCTTTAAATGTTTTTTTTTGTTCCATGATGTTTCTCCCTGCGTCAAGCATATGCTGTTAGAAAATTGAAGTCGTTCTGACCAGTGGTTCTCTTTCCGCTGCGCTTTGAAACTGAATGGACAGCTTTTGTATACGGGGTGTCACCCATTATTTTGTTTGTAACGGGAAACAAGCCGACACTTTCCGTTCGCACTGGCTGTCGCGTGAAACGTGATCAGCAGTGTCTGTCTGGGCAGACTCCAGCTACACACAGCAAAAACGAAATTTCAAATGTTTGCTGAAACGCTAGAGAAAATGGACCAGATCTCTTAGCCGGGACATCCTGTATATACAGTGCCGGAAAAGAATGTAACACCACGGTATATCATGTGCATACTGAAAGGTTGCAGTGTTAGTGATCCATATGTCAAGGCCATCGACGATCAGATAGCGCTCACGAGGCTTGCCTGTACGCCCGCTGTTTTTTCTCTGTAACAGTAACTGTTCTGTGTTCAGAGGTGAACAGTGTTTGCTACGTTCTTTTAGATTCCAGCCATGCCCCATCGACGAGTGCGTATCCCTGTTGAAGAACTGCTCCATTTGAACAGGAGAAGCTGGGTGGACGTCTCGACAGACTGCTGTACACGTTGGCCACAATGTGTCCGTAGTGTCTCGCTGCTTTTAACACTAGGGTGTAGAACGTTTTCCGTACCTGTAAAAGTCCGTTACTTCAAGATCGACGCATTGTTCGTGCAGCGGTGACCGACCAAACATCATTCAGGCAGGAAATTCGCGCACTTGCTGTGTCATTAGGCCACCACGGAGAACCAACTGCTTGCAGCACGTCGAAGATCACGTGTGCCTCTGGCGAGACAGTCACCGACACCAACGAGCAAGCTCTTCTTGAAAGAATTGACTGAAGGGTGAAATGGCGCTCTGTCGTCCTCAGTAATGCCACTGGGTTCTGTCTGTACACGAGTGATTATTGAGCATTTAGAGGAAAACCGCAGCTACAGGTATGGTTATCCCTCCAAGCTCCCAACGATCACACAGCTACAAACATGCAGCTTTGCATTCGGTGCTGCATCGTCTCATGTCTGTCCCAGTACCTGAAACTCCACTTCAAACAACACTACAGATCATCAAACATAACGGTTCCAGTAATTGCTACATTTCTGTGCTGGCTGATAACATACTACGAAAAAAAGCGTAAAATTTCACCACTTTTCTAACCTCCTCAACAGAAACCAATTAGTACTTACAAAAACTGGTGTATCATCTCATATTTCGGCAAAATTTCGGATAACCATGCAAAAAATTTAAACTCTCGTAACTACAGACCTGCATTTTGTAATACCTACAGCATATCAAAATTTTTATTCAGTACCAAAGACAAACTGCAGTCACTGGCACAGAGTGATGTGTATAAAGTCACGTGCAAGCACGGTGGAAAAGTATGTATCGGCCAGTCTGGCAGAATTGTGGCAATTAGTTTCACAAGCTGCGACATTGTGACAATTAGGTTATCTTCACATGAGAGAAGCTGGAGACTAGGAAGTTACGATTCAACCTTCGCCGATCACCTTTTAATAGAAAACCACTCATAAGACGTAGAGTGTTAAGTTTAACATTCTGTTAAGAAAATATGTCTCTACTGTAAATACTGGAAATCAACAAACATATGACACAAAACGCCAGCTTAGTATTGAATTTTCCAATTTTCCCATTTCCCCTCCATTACATCAAATTTTAGATACAAATAATAGATTAAAATTTTAAATTCAACTTTATTTTTCATCAGTTGTTAATTTTATCTCTACATAAAAACTACATGTCCTTTTCTAGTTAATATAACTGTTTGCGTGTGACAAAAAATTTAATGCTTTCTTACCTGCACATTCTACATGTCATCATCTTTCTACCTTTGGTGTGTCGTGTATAAATAAAATCAGTAAATCGCACGTCGTTTTATTTGTGTTTGCGACTTTTAGTTGTTACCTGAAATGGCCTAAGTTAGGAACCAAACACATATAATTTTGGAGAATATTAGGAAGTGTTTCCAACCATTATTTTTTTGTATTTCGTAAGACTTAAGTCTTTATTATCTGTTCTGTTTGAATCGAAGTTCGCAGATACGTGGGTGATGCAAAAGGTGTTTTGAAAAGTTTGTTTTGGATAACAACATCACACTATAATGTCTAAGTAATCACTGCAGCGTGGAAACATCATCTAATGGATAAGATATTCCATAAGTTCGCCGATTTTCGTTACAAATTGTTCAAGCAGCGTCTCTCCGTTAGTGACGACAGTCTGACATAAATGTTCGAAGTTGCTGGGTGTAGCTCACCACCAGTACTCCTCCGGTGCACCACAATTCTACGTGCTCCAGTTTTAGTTTCGCTAATTACTGGGCTGTGGGGAGCGCAACGTTCCATAACGTTATGGAAATTCGTTCCACAGTAAACGTTATGAAAATTTTTTTCACATTCCTCGACAGCCATATAAAGCTTGCAAGTTATGCTCGCTCGGTGACATTTCTCGTGGCGCTCTGAATCACCGTCATGCCTGAATTGCTCTGGCACGCGTTCCCCTTTAATCACTCCATAACGACTCACGAAAACATTCAGTCATTGTGCAATGTTATTTTCCTATCACCTCCAGCTTTGTTTGAAATTATTTTACTTAGAATTGGAAGAATCACCGAAGGCAGGGGGTAGGGAAAAACTCAAGATTTATTCACTGCCCTCTATAAGTAGTTTCCCAGTCAAGGCATGCCACATGGCTAGGTAATAAGTCAACCAAGCAGAGGAAATTCATATGCGTCTACGTATATACTCCACGAATCATTGTAGACTGTGTGGAGGAAACTACTTCGTTACCAGCACCAGAGGTTCTATGGCCCACACCATAATTATATTGAGCGAGCTGCGTTGTTATTGTTGTTGCTGGTTTGACGCAGCTCTTCAGGCTACTCTGTTTTCTACAAGAATCTTCACCTCTTTATAACCACTGCAACCTGTAACCATCAGAACCTGATTACATTCACATCTTTGTCTCCCTCTTCGATGTTTACCCCTCACACTTCCCTACATTACCACACTGACTATTACTTGGTACCTTAGACAAGTACTATCAACAGATCCCTCCACGTAGTTAAGTTGTACCACAAATTTCTGTTCTCTCCAGTTCGATTCAGTGCAGGATGTTATTGGAACTACTCATCTAATCTTCAGCATTCTTCTGTGGCATCACACTTCAACAGGTTCTATTCTCTTATTTTCTGTACTGTCTATGGCCAAAATTTCGCTTCCACGAAAGGCTACAGTCAAATACTTTCAGAAATGACTTCGTAACAGTTATATTTACAACAGATGTTAAAATATATCACCTTTTCCCGAACGCCTATCCAGTCTGTTCAACTGATGAAAGTCTTTTGCAGTCTCGCGCAGAATTACAATGTCCTCAGCAAAACCTCAAAGCTTAAATTTCTTCTCCCCTTCAAAACTAGTTCCTTTACTGCTTCGTCACTGAATTACATGGCGGAGAGGCTGCAACACTGACTCCCTCCTCAACTGCTGATCAGTTTCATGTCCTGCAGTCATAACTGCAGCCTGACTTCTGAAGAAATTGTAGGTAACCCTCTATCCCTGCATTTTAACCCTGCTATCCTCAGAATTTGTTACAGTGTATTACAGCCAAGATTGTTAAACTGATTTTCTAAATCTACAAATGCTATAGCCATACGTCTGACTTTACTACACTTATCGCCTGAAATAAGTATTGTCTCACTAGTTTCTATATTTCTCAGGAACTTATACTGATCTTCCTCAAGGTTTCTACCAGTTATTTTCCATTCTTCTGTAAATAATTCGTATTTTACCTTGCAACCATGACACTGATGCTTTGTAACATCCAAACCTGTCAGCACCTACCTGTTTCCGTGACGTTATCTTTCAACAAGATAACGCAGGACCGTATTTAGATGAAGAGAATGTTCGGCTGCTGCACTTTCTACAGACCTCTCACCTACTGAAAACATCTGGTCACGTGCTGCCGAAAAACTGACACACCATTAAGACTGATGAACTCTGGCATAGAGATAAAGCAGAAAACAAATGACGTACGCGTACCTGTCATCCAAGCTCAGTTCGACTTAACACCCAACCTGCCTATAGCTATTGTTACTGCCAGAGGTGGCAGCTTTGTCTATTGTGTTTTGCACCCTGTGCACCAGCAGATTTTATCACATGCTCTTCTTACTACACTCATGCTCATAAATTAAGGATAATGCTGATACATGGTGAAACAACGCTCTGGTGGGCGGTTTGCCGATTTAAATCACCACGTCGTATGACCATGAGGTGCATTTGACCTGCGGTCTCGCACGGTGGCGCTAGCAGCAGTCCACATGGTTGTGGTGCATGCCAGACTACGGTGCAGCGAGTAAGTGTGCAGACGTTTTCAGACTGTGTGTTGAAAATGGCTCAAATAAAAGATATTGATGACGTTATGAGGGTCTCCGGGCGGGGACTACTCAAGAGGACGTCGTTATCAGGAGAAAGAAAACTGGCATTCTACGGATCGGAGCGTGGAATGTCAGATCTCTTAATCGGGCAGGTAGGTTAGAAAATTTAAAAAGGGAAATGGATAGGTTAAAGTTAGATATAGTGGGAATTAGTGAAGTTCGGTGGCAGGAGGATCAAGACTTCTGCTCAGGTGATTACACAGTTATAAATACAAAATCAAATAGGGGTAATGCAGGAGTAGGTTTAATAATGAATAAAAAAATAGGAGTGCGGGTTAGCTACTACAAACAGCATAGTGAACGCATTATTGTGGCCAAGATAGACACAAAGCCCATGCCTACTACAGTAGTACAAGTTTATATGCCAACTAGCTCTGCAGATGATGAAGAAATTGATGAAATGTATAACGAGATAAAAGAAATTATTCAGGTAGTGAAGGGAGACGAAAATTTAATAGTCATGGGTGACTGGAACTCGTCAGTAGGAAAAGGGAGAGAAGGAAACATAGTAGGTGAATATGGATTGGGGGAAGAAATGAAAGAGGAAGCCGCCTTGTAGAATTTTGCACAGAGCATAACTTAATCATAGCTAACACTTGGTTCAAGAATCATAAAAGAAGGTTGTATACCTGGAAGAATCCTGGAGATATTAATAGGTATCAGATAGATTATATAATGGTAAGACAGAGATTTAGGAACCAGGTTTTAAATTGTAAGACATTTCCAGGGGCAGATGTGGATTCTGACCACAATCTATTGGTTATGAACTGCAGATTGAAACTGAAGAAACTGGAAAAAGGTGGGATTTAAGGAGATGGGACCTGGATAAACTGAAAGAACCAGAGGTTGTAGAGGGTTTCAGGAAGAACATAAGGACACAATTGACAGGAATGGGGGAAAGAAATACAGTAGAAGAAGAATGGGTAGCTCTGAGGGATGAAGTAGTGAAGGCAGCAGAGGATCAAGTAGGTAAAAAGACGAGGGCTAATAGAAATCCTTGGGTAACAGAAGAAATATTGAATTTAATTGATGTAAGGAGAAAATATAAAAATGCAGTAAATGAAGCAGGCAAAAGGGAATACAAACGTCTCAAAAATGAGATCGACAGAAAGTGCAAAATGGCTAAGCAGGGATGGCTAGAGGACAAATGTAAGGATGTAGAGGCTTGTCTCACTAGGGGTAAGATAGATACCGCCTACAGGAAAATTAAGGAGACCTTTGGAGAGAAGAGAACCACTTGTATGAATATCAAGAGCTCAGATGGCAATCCAGTTCTAAACAAAGAAGGGAAGGCAGAAAGGTGGAAGGAGTATATAGAGGGTTTATACAAGGGCGATGTACTTGAGGACAATATTATGGAAATGGAAGAGGATGTAGATGAAGATGAAATGGGAGATAAGATACTGCGTGAAGAGTTTGACAGAGCACTGAAAGACCTGAGTCGAAACAAGGCCCCGGGAGTAGACAACATTCCATTAGAACTACTGATGGCCTCGGGAGAGCCAGTCATGACAAAACTCTACCATCTGGTGAGCAAGATGTATGAGACAGGCGAAATACCCACAGACTTCAAGAAGAATATAATAATTCCAATACCAAAGAAATCAGGTGTTGACAGATGTGAAAATTACCGAACTATCAGTTTAATAAGTCACAGCTGCAAAATACTAACGCGAATTCTTTACAGACGAATGGAAAAACTGGTAGAAGCAGACCTCGGGGAAGATCAGTTTGGATTCCGTAGAAATGTTGGAACACGTGAGGCAATACTAACCTTACGACTTATCTTAGAAGAAAGATTAAGAAAAGGCAAACCTACGTTTCTAGCATTTGTAGACTTAGAGAAAGCTTTTGACAATGTTAACTGGAATACTCTCTTTCAAATTCTGAAGGTGGGAGGGGTAAAATACAGGGAGCGAAAGGCTATTTACAATTTGTACAGAAACCAGATGGCAGTTATAAGAGTCGAGGGGCATGAAAGGGAAGCAGTGGTTGGGAAAGGAGTGAGACAGGGTTGTAGCCTCTCCCCGATGTTATTCAATCTGTATATTGAGCAAGCAGTAAAGGAAACAAAAGAAAAATTCGGAGTAGGTATTAAAATTCATGGAGAAGAAGTAAAAACTTTGAGGTTCGCCGATGACATTGTAATTCTGTCAGAGACAGCAAAGGACTTGGAAGAGCAGTTGAACGGAATGGACAGTGTCTTGAAAGGAGGATATAAGATGAACATCAACAAAAGCAAAACGAGGATAATGGAATGTAGTCAAATAAAATCGGGTGATGCTGAGGGGATTAGATTAGGAAATGAGACACTTAAAGTAGTAAAGGAGTTTTGCTATTTAGGGAGTAAAATAACTGATGATGGTCGAAGTAGAGAGGATATAAAATGTAGACTGGCAATGGCAAGGAAAGCGTTTCTGAAGAAGAGAAATTTGTTAACATCGAGTATAGATTTAAGTGTCAGGAAGTCGTTTCTGAAAGTATTTGTATGGAGTGTAGCCATGTATGGAAGTGAAACATGGACGATAACCAGTTTGGACAAGAAGAGAATAGAAGCTTTCGAAATGTGGTGCTACAGAAGAATGCTGAAGATAAGGTGGGTAGATCACGTAACTAATGAGGAGGTATTGAATAGGATTGGGGAGAAGAGAAGTTTGTGGCACAACTTGACTAGAAGAAGGGATCGGTTGGTAGGACATGTTGTGAGGCATCAAGGGATCACAAATTTAGCATTGGAGGGCAGCGTGGAGGGTAAAAATCGTAGAGGGAGACCAAGAGATCAATACACTAAGCAGATTCAGAAGGATGTAGGTTGCAGTAGGTACTGGGAGATGAAGAAGCTTGCACAGGATAGAGTAGCATGGAGAGCTGCATCAAACCAGTCTCAGGACTGAAGACCACAACAACAACAACAATGAGGGGTAGAATACTAGGGCGACTGGAGGCTGGTCAAACACAGCAGGTCGTAGCACGGACCCTACATTTGCCACTAAGTGTGATCTCAAGATTATGGCAACGATTCCAACAGACAGGAAAAGTGTCCAGGCGCTACAGTACGGGACGGCCACAGTGTACAACACCACAAGAAGACCGGTATCTCATCATAAGTGCCCGCAGACGGCCACGGAGTACTGCAGGTAGCATTGGTCGGAACCTTACCGCAGCCACTGGAACAGACACACAGTCTACAGACGACTGAACAGACATGGTTTATTAGTCCGGAGACCTGCAAAGTGCATTCTACTGACCCCTGGTCACAGTAGATCCCGTAAATCCTGGTGTCAAGAACACAGTACATGCTCATTGGAACAGTGGTCCCAGGTTATGTTCATGGACGAGTCCAGGTATAGTCTGAACAATGATTCTCTATGGGTTTTCATCTGGGGTGAACAGGAACCAGATACCAACCCCTTAATGTCCTGGAAAGGTGTATCGGGACGTCATTTTGCACCAGTATGTCCGCTTTTTCAGGGGTGCTGTGAGTCCCACCTCCCTCCTGATGGATGATAACGCACGGCCCCACCGAGCTGCCATCGTGGAGGAGTACCTTGAAACAGAATACGTCAGGCGAATGGAGTGGCCTGCCTGTTCTCCAGACCTAAACCCCATCGAGCACGTCTGGGATGCTCTCGGTCGACGTACCGCTGCACGTCTTCAAACCTCTACGTCACTTCAGGAGCACCGACAGGCATTGGTGCAAGAATGGGAGGCTATACGCCAGCAGCTGCTCGGCCACCTGATCCAGAGTATGCCAACCCGTTGTGCGGCCTGTGTACGTGTGCATGGTGCTACTGATGTTGGGGTACATGCGCAGGAAACAGTGGTGTTTTGTAGCACATGAGTTTCGGGACGGTTTTCTCAACTTATCACCAATACCGTGGACTTACAGATCTGTGTCGTGTGTGTTCCCTATGTGCCTATGCTATTAGCGCCAATTTTGTGTAATGTCACGTTTTGTGGCACAAAATTCTGCAATTATCCTTGATTTATGAGCAAGAGTTTATAATCTACACGCGCAGTAAGTAAAAAATCTTTATTTATTATCCTTTCTGGTATTGCAGGTTTTACGACCACCAATGCAGTAGCTGCAGCAGCGAAGATTATTAGAGAGCTTGCTTCCGCACGTCGCGACTACAGTAAAATCCAGAAGGCTGTCAAAATAGAGGACAGCAGACAGCGTCGCATCAAGCAGCTACAGGCAGCAGTCGTATGGAGCGGCATTTGTGATGCAGAAACTTGGCCCCTGCCGGCGGCGCCCGACCGGCTGCGGAATTCCATCAGCCGTCATGTCTGCGCGCCACGTGTGCACGTGACACAATGCACAATGTAGCGAGCATTTCATTTCCAGCGCGCGCGACGCGTCTCCCCCTGCACCAGCTACCGGCGCCGACGCCGCCGCTGCCCGCCCCCGACAAAATCGATTTTCTACCCGAGAAGTTGATTTTGTGCGTCTTCGCCACATGACGCTGCCGTCTTCGCGAACGGAGACGCCGGCGGCGCCGGAAGTCGTACCAGACGTGGCTGACAGCCAGGCGTCCTCGGTTCGACGCGGCTGCCAGGCGCGAAGTAAAGTACATACACCGTCCTCCGGGGTGGGGGCGGGGGTAGGGGGGAACTGTGTGCGCGCCGCTGATAAGAACGTAAGGCTGTTGGCGGCGAACATCCCTGCCTGCACTCGCTCCTATTTCATCTCCTTCCTTTCCTTCCATCGCTGCCTCGCTCCATCACAAAACTTGTGCACTTGTGTACAAGGTGAAAGACATGTCATGTGATACAAAATAATGACTACTCCCATAAATAGTGACAGTTAAGTCCTGAAACCTCCAAGCTATCCAAACAGAATGATTCCTATGTCCCAACAAATAATTTGGAAATACACACGCCGCGCAGGGTCAGCTGTGCGGTCTGAGGCGCTGCAGTCATGGACTGTGCGGCTGGTCCCGACGGAGGTTCGAGCCCTCCCTCGGGCATGGGTGTGTGTGTTTGTCCTTAGGATAATTTAGGTTAAGTAGTGTGTAAGCTTTGGGAATAATGACCTTAGCAGTTAAGTCCCATAAGATTTCACACACATTGTTGTTGTTGTTGTGGTCTTCAGTCCTGAGACTGGTTTGATGCAGCTCTCCATGCTACTCTATCCTGTGCAAGCTTCTTCATCTCCCAGTACCTACTGCAACCTACATTCTTCTGAATCTGCATAGTGTATTGATCTCTTGGTCCCCCTCTACGATTTTTACCCTCCACGCTGCCCTCCAATGCTAAATTTGTGATCCCTTGATGCATCAAAACATGTCCTACCAACCGATCCCTTCTTCTAGTCAAGTTGTGCCACAAACTTCTCTTCTCCCCAATCATATTCAGTACCTCCTCATTAGTTATGTGATCTACCCATCTAATCTTCAGCATTCTTCTGTAGCACCATATTTCGAAAGCTTCTATTCTCTTCTTGTCCAAACTGGTTATCGTCCATGTTTCACTTCCATACATGGCTACACTCCATACAAATACTTTCAGAAACGACTTTCTGACACTTAAATCTATACTAGATGTTAACAAATTTCTCTTCTTCAGAAACGATTTCCTTGCCATTGCCAGTCTACATTTTATATACTCTCTACTTCGACCATCATCAGTTATTTTACTCCCTAAATAGCAAAACTCCTTTACTACTTTAAGTGTCTCATTTCCTAATCTAATCCACTCAGCATCACCCGACTTAATTTGACTACATTCCATTATCCTCGTTTTGCTTTTGTTGATGTCCATCTTATACCCTCCTTTCAAGACACTGTCCATTCCGTTCAACTGCTCTTCCAAGTCCTTTGCTGTCTCTGACAGAATTACAATGTCATCGGCGAACCTCGAAGTTTTTACTTCTTCTCCATGAATTTTAATACCTACTACGAATTTTTCTTTTGTTTCCTTTACTGCTTGCTCAATATACAGATTGAATAACATCGGGGAGAGGCTACAACCCTGTCTCACTCCTTTCCCAACCACTGCTTCCCTTTCATGCCCCTCGACTCTTATAACTGCCTTCTGGTTTCTGTACAAATTGTAAATAGCCTTTCGCTCCTTGTATTTTACCCCTGCCACCTTCAGAATTTGGAAGAGAGTATTCCAGTTAACGTTGTCAAAAGCTTTCTCTAAGTCTACAAATGCTAGAAACGTAGGTTTGCCTTTTCTTAATCTTTCTTCTAAGATAAGTCGTAAGGTTAGTATTGCCTCACGTGTTCCAACATTTCTATGGAATCCAAACTGATCTTCCCCGAGGTCCGCTTCTACCAGTTTTTCCATTCGTCTGTAAAGAATTCGCGTTAGTATTTTGCAGCTGTGATTTATTAAACTGATAGCTCGGTAATTTTCACATTTATCACCACCTGCTTTCTTTGGGATTGGAATTATTATATTCTTCTTGATGTCTGTGGGTATTTCGCCTGTCTCATACATCTTGCTCACCAGATGGTACAGTTTTGTCATGACTGGCTCTCCCAAGGCCGTCAGTAGTTCTAATGGAATGTTGTCTACTCCCGGGGCCTTGTTTCGACTCAGGTCTTTCAGTGCTCTGTCAAACTCTTCACGCAATATCTTATCTCCCATTTCATCTTCATCTACATCCTCTTCCATTTCCATAATATTGTCCTCAAGTACATCGCCCTTGTATAAACCCTCTATATACTCCTTCCACCTTTCTGCCTTCCCTTCTTTGCTTAGAACTGGGTTGCCATCTGAGCTCTTGATATTCATACAAGTGGTTCTCTTATCTCCAAAGGTCTCTTAAATTTTCCTGTAGCCAGTATCTATCTTACCCCTAGTGAGACAAGCCTCTAGATCCTTACATTTGTCCTCTAGCCATCCCTGCTTAGCCATTTTGCACTTCCTGTCGATTTCATTTTTGAGACGTTTGTATTCCTTTTTGCCTGCTTCATTTACTGCATTTTTATATTTTCTCCTTTCATCAATTAAATTCAATATTTCTTCTGTTACCCAAGCATTTCTATTAGCCCTCGTCTTTTTACCTACTTGATCGTCTACTGCCTTCACTACTTCATCCCTCAGAGCTACCCATTCTTCTTCTACTGTATTTCTGTCCCCCATTCGTGTCAATTGTTCCCTTATGCTCTCCCTGAAACTCTCTACAACCTCTGGTTCTTTCAGTTTATCCAGGTCCCATATCCTTAAATTCCCACCTTTTTGCAGTTTCTTCAGTTTCAATCTGCAGTTCATAACCAATAGATTGTGGTCAGAATCCACATCTGCCCCTGGAAATGTCTTACAATTTAAAACCTGGTTCCTAAATCTCTGTCTTACCATTATATAATCTATCTGATAAGAACATTAGAAATACACACATACACACACACACACACACACATACTCGCACACACACACACACACACACACACACACACACACACACACACAAGCCTTCATAATCCTGCGTAACGACGAAAACGTGTTTGGATAGATTAATATTTGAATATTACGCAGTGAGTACTGACTTGTAGATGTAGAGAACCAAATTGAACAGGTGTTAGCTTTCTGATTACAGAATCCAGCTGTACAATGAAAATGTCTCCTCAGTTCTTTAAGCAATGACCTTGAATATAAGGAATCAGCAAACCATATTATTAAGGTGCGAGACGAATCTGCACGTTACCTAATAAGCAGCAATCGTCGTTACAGCAGCCGTCGAATTGTTTTGTCTGGACCTGGAATCTTATAGCGCAAATAAAGGCTACTTGTTCCTAATGAGCCGACCGCTGTGGCCGAGCGGTTCTAGGCGCTTCAGGCTGGAACCGCGCGACCGCTACGGTCGCAGGTTCGAATCCTGCCTCGGGCATGGATGTGTGTGATGTCCTTAGGTTAGTTAGGTTTAAGTAGTTCTAAGTCTGCGGGACTGATGACCTCAGATGTTAAGTCCCATAGTGCTTAGAACCATCTGAACCATTTGTTACTAATGTCCTGTGTGGATGATTTCCGATGCCCCAGAACATTCATGGATCGGGTAGCGAGTCTACGATATTCAGTAAGACGGCGGCAGTCTAACGAGGAATGTTAATATGCATTTATAACAAAGAATGACTGGATTTAGATAGAAATAATTCCGGGAGGAATAGTTTTATAACTATAAATATTGTTACTAAGCACTGATAAATCATTCGAAAGCCAACATGGCTACTCATAGCAACAGGTACATGAGTTAATCTTACGACAGGTAATCGCAACATACGTTCCCAGCATACAATTTTGAACAAAGCAAAAACTATTTCATAATTCAGGAGAAGATGACGATTTTGAATTTACAGCACAGAGGACTGATAAGATAACATAATACGCTGTAACCAGTTTCCATTCAATCCGATATGAGCAACTTACAGTTTCCATTTTACTTCGTGCAAGCACAATGTTCCGTTCCTACTAGCGAAATACAACGAAGCAACGCTAAACAGCCTTATCATTTTAACTAAACTCAGTCGTGGCCTCACCCAATTCCTTATTCATTGAATAACCTCCACAACGGCACAGATCGCTACCAGACAAGTGCCGTTTTCGCTCAAAATGGGACTCCACGTACTAGCATCTAACAGAACCCAGTACATAACACAGAATGGCGAACGTTCCTTCAAACCACGCACGCAAAGGCTTCCAATAGATCTAAAATCAAACTGACCCTCAACGATGTGAAATCGCTATTGCGAACATGCAAATAGATTGCTCACAGTCAAGTAACCGAAACTGACAGTAGCGTATAATCGTAAAGTAGAGAAAAGATAAATGTTGCGATGTATTAACAGCAAAACACGACGGCAAAGAAATTAAACTGGCGAATGAACAGGCAATTTTCAAAGGCATTTCACGAGGAATGTTAAATACTGTACATCGTTTGATCATTTTGTGCCTCCATAGCTGAATGTAAATGCTAATAAACATCGCCAAAGCTGTATTTAAAGTACGCTTACTGCGCTACAACTGGTTTAGTTTTAAATGAACACCTCCAGGTGAACGGAAGTTTCCCAACCTGGACTCCGTCCAGCTTGTTATGTTTCCTGCATTTACTAATGCCTGTGTTTGTGCCAAGCTGTCGGTGAAGTGTTTCAGAGTCTCGTTGTGTGTCCGGGATGTGCCCTTTACCGTTATGCGTGGAGACACGTATTATGTTCGAGTATAATGACTTTTCTGGAGACTAGAAATCTACTCTGCAGGATTCAGCATGGGTTTCGAAAAAGACGATCGTGTGAAACCCAGCTCCCGCTATTCGACCACGAGACTCAGAGGGCCATAGACACGGGTTCACAGGTAGATGCTGTGTTTCTTGACTTCCGCAAGGCGTTCGATACAGTTCCCCACAGTCGTTTCATGAATAGAGTAAGAGCATATGGACTATCAGACCAATTGTGTGATTGGATTGAAGAGTTCCTAGATAACAGAACGCAGCATCTCATTCTCAATGGAGAGAAGTCTTCCGAAGTAAGAGTGATTTCAGGTGTGCCACAGGGGAGTGTCGCGGGACCGTTGCTATTCACAATATATACACTCCTGGAAATGGAAAAAAGAACACATTGACACCGGTGTGTCAGACCCACCATACTTGCTCCGGACACTGCGAGAGGGCTGTACAAGCAATGATCACACGCACGGCACAGCGGACACACCAGGAACCGCGGTGTTGGCCGTCGAATGGCGCTAGCTGCGCAGCATTTGTGCACCGCCGCCGTCAGTGTCAGCCAGTTTGCCGTGGCATACGGAGCTCCATCGCAGTCTTTAACACTGGTAGCATGCCGCGACAGCGTGGACGTGAACCGTATGTGCAGTTGACGGACTTTGAGCGACGGCGTATAGTGGGCATGCGGGAGGCCGGGTGGACGTACCGCCGAATTGCTCAACACGTGGGGCGTGCGGTCTCCACAGTACATCGATGTTGTCGCCAGTGGTCGGCGGAAGGTGCACGTGCCCGTCGACCTGGGACCGGACCGCAGCGACGCACGGATGCACGCCAAGACCGTAGGATCCTACGCAGTGCCGTAGGGGACCGCACCGCCACTTCCCAGCAAATTAGGGACACTGTTGCTCCTGGGGTATCGGCGAGGACCATTCGCAACCGTCTCCATGAAGCTGGGCTACGGTCCCGCACACCGTTAGGCCGTCTTCCGCTCACGCCCCAACATCGTGCAGCCCGCCTCCAGTGGTGTCGCGACAGGCGTGAATGGAGGGACGAATGGAGACGTGTCGTCTTCAGCGATGAGAGTCGCTTCTGCCTTGGTGCCAATGATGGTCGTATGCGTGTTTGGCGCCGTGCAGGTGAGCGCCACAATCAGGACTGCATACGACCGAGGCACACAGGGCCAACACCCGGCATCATGGTGTGGGGAGCGATCTCCTACACTGGCCGTACACCACTGGTGATCGTCGAGGGGACACTGAATAGTGCACGGTACATCCAAACCGTCATCGAACCCATCGTTCTACCATTCCTAGACCGGCAAGGGAACTTGCTGTTCCAACAGGACAATGCACGTCCGCATGTATCCCGTGCCACCCAACGTGCTCTAGAAGGTGTAAGTCAACTACCCTGGCCAGCAAGATCTCCGGATCTGTCCCCCATTGAGCATGTTTGGGACTGGATGAAGCGTCGTCTCACGCGGTCTGCACGTCCAGCACGAACGCTGGTCCAACTGAGGCGCCAGGTGGAAATGGCATGGCAAGCCGTTCCACAGGACTACATCCAGCATCTCTACGATCGTCTCCATGGGAGAATAGCAGCCTGCATTGCTGCGAAAGGTGGATATACACTGTACTAGTGCCGACATTGTGCATGCTCTGTTGCCTGTGTCTATGCGCCTGTGGTTCTGTCAGTGTGATCATGTGATGTATCTGACCCCAGGAATGTGTCAATAAAGTTTCCCCTTCCTGGGACATTGAATTCACGGTGTTCTTATTTCAATTTCCAGGAGTGTATAAATGACCTTGTGGATAACATCGGAAGTTCACTGATGCTCTTTGAGGATGATGCTGTAGTATATCGAGAGGTTGTAACAATGAAAAATTGTACTGAAATGCAGGATGATCTGCAACGAATTGACGCATGGTGCAGGGAATGGCAACTGAATCTCAGTTAGACAAGTGTAATGTGCTGTGAACACATACAAAGAAAGTTCCTTATCATTTAGCTACAATATAGCAGGTCAGCAACTGGAAGCAGTTAATTCCATAAATTATCTGCGAGCAGGCATTAGGAGTGATTTAAAATGGAATGACCATATAAAATTGATCGTCGGTACAGCGGATGCTAGACTGAGATCCATTGGAAGAATCCTAAGGAAATGCAGTCCGAAAACAAAGGAAGTAGGTTACTGTACACTTGTTCGCCCACTGTTTGAATATTGCTCACCGGTGTGGGATCCATACCAGATAGGGTTGATAGAAGACATAGAGAAGATCCAACGGAGAGCAGCGCGCTTCGTTACAGGTTCATTTAAAAATCGCGAAAGCGTTTCGGAGATGATAGATAAACTCCAGTGGAAGTCTCTGCAAGAGAGACGCTCAGTAGCTCGTTATGGGCTTTTGTTGAAGTTTCGAGAACATACCTTCACCGAAGAGTCAAGCAGTATATTGCTCACTTCTACGTATATCTCGCGAAGAGACCATGAGGATACAGAGAGATTGGAGTCCACACAGAGGCATACCAACAATCTTTCTTTCCACGAACAGTACGAGACTGGAGTAGAAGGGAGCACCGATAGAAAAAATGGTTCAAATGGCTCTGAGCACTATGGGACTTAACTTCTGAGGCTTTCAGTCCCCTAGAACTTAGAACTACTTAAAGCAGCTAACCTAAGGACATCACACACATCCATGCCCGAGGCAGGATTCGAACCTGCGACCATAGCGGTAGCGCGGATCGAGACTGCAGCGCCTAGAACCGCTCGGCCACTACGGCCGGCAGAACCGATAGAGGTACTCAGGGTACGCTCCGCCACACACCGTCAGGTGGCTTGCGGAGTATGGATGTAGATGTAGATATAGACTAGACATTTCCAGTCGTGACATCTTAACATTTCCGTCACTTCGCGGGAATTATTGACGAAGACTGATCTGAACTTCCGGTCACCTGAAGATGTTCATTTAGAGCGAAACCGGTTGTTGAGAAATAAAAAGTTCCTAAAATATAGCTGTGGCGGTTTTTATTGATGTTTAAATCTATTTCAAAATGAAATGATTTTGAAGGCAAGCCGCACAGCACAGGACAATATCTGAGACACGGGTGTGATGTCACCTTTACTCTTTGGTTGGTTTGTGGGATTAAAGGGACCAGACTGCGACGGTCATCGGTTTTACTCTTTGCTTATAAAGAAGACCTACTCATTAAACTATCGTTGGGTACTCGTTCATTATTCCAGAAGAAGCTTAAATGTTAAAACTATATCGAAAAGTGATACCAGTTGGTGGTCCAAGGCGGTACCTACGTCTGCTTTGTACTTTGGTTTTTCCCTCCCCCCAATCCATTCGTGAATTGTGCGTGTGTTGAATTTTGATTAACCGCCGTATGAGCTCTGATTTTCACGTGGTAGTCATTTCGCGTGAGAGAGTGGCTACCAGAAGAAACCCAAGTCTCCGGTAGTTTTCGTACACCTGTAAGCAAGTTACCACACGATGTGGTGCGAGTGCCTAATACAGAAATTTATGGAAACAGAACTTTTTAAACTCTACGTAACCTCGTAAGTAAAATGCTGAGCAATCAGCGGTGTAAAGTACACCAAGGTGAAAAAGTCACCAAACGGCATGTACTCAATGATGCGGTGCCTCAAGGCTCTGTTCTTGCACCGCTGTCACTCAGTTTATACACAGCTGACCTGCCAAACTTGATCTGCCGGAAATTACAGCATGCAGATGACCTTGCAATTTCATATCAGAGTAAAGATCTCTATGGATGTGGAGAACATCTAACAAACAGCCTCATTAATCTCTGTTAACATTTTCAGACATTGCGACTTACACCCAATGCTTCTGAAACAGCAGTATGTCTTTTCCATCTCTCTAATCGTCAAGCATCAGTAAAGATCACCCCCATGGTTTCGTCCTCTTGACATAGTCAGATACAACGATAAGGCAAAATAGCTTGGTGTCACATTAGACGGAACGCTGACAAATCACAAATACCTTTCCAGCATAGCTAAGAAGCTATAAACGTGGGAACGCTGGGGAGGAAGGTAGTAAGAAGCGCATAGGGGGCAAATAGTGCAGCGCTCCTTGCGTCGCTTTACTCTGCAGCAGAACATTGCGCACAAGTTTGGCTCTGCAGCGCTCAAGTTCATTTGAACGCGCTATGAAGAGCACTAGTAACATAATTAGATCTACACGTACATGCTGGCTGCCAGTACTATCGAACATCTGTCCAACTATATCTACAACTTTTGCCAGAAAGTTTCTAAATACGAGTCAATCATTCTTCACGAAGATCCACTCTCGCTGACAAGGAAAAGCCTCAAACCCAGAAGACCTGCGTATGAAGAAGTCCAAATGCTGTCCGGCGATGCTGAGTGGTAGCGTGAGTGGCGCACCACGGGAACCCAGCTCCACGATCTTACTGACAACAGAACTGTTAAAGTTCGTCATCTTGAGGGAGGTGTGGGTACAACTTAACGGATTCCGGGCTGAAGAAGACATGTGCAAACAGAACATGTACATGTGCGGCTTTGGCACTGACAGTATGTGTGACTGGTGACATTCATAAAAAAAGCCACCTTGTAAACGAGTCCTAGCAGATATTTCCCTGTTAGAATCTTGAGTCTACACGAAGCATCCAACGAGACGCTCCACTGGATTGAGTCTTCAACATCAGCGCGTAGTCTCGGCCGTTTCAAATTTATATAGTGTAAATAGATGCATATGTGTGTTTCAGTTGAAATGAGTACTGGATTTGTTGTAGCTCATGCATATGATAATAGCAATTTCGCGAGGTATTTGTGGGAGAAAGTGGTATGTAGCCCGCCTTGTTTTGGAATGAATGCTCTCGAAATTTCGACGCTGTACCTCTCCCCGATACATAACGCCTCTCTTGTAGCGTCCGCCACTGAATATTGCTAAGCATCTCCGTAAAACTCTTGCGCTTATTAAATGATCACTCGACGAAGCATTTCGCTCTTCGTTGGATCTGCTCAGGGTCGCAGGCTGAGGAGCAGTACTCAAGAATCGGCCTTACGACTGTTTTCTAGGCTACTTTTTTTCGTGGATCGAACCATATTTCCTTAAGACATTCCCAATGACTCGTAGGTTGGCTTCTGATCGTCCCTACAACTGGCTTCATATGGCCACTCCGCTTTAGGTCGCCCTGGGCGGTGACTCCTAGATATTTTATGGCACACCCATGCTCATAAATTAAGGGTAATGCTGATAAATGGTGAAACAACGCTCTGGTGGGCGGTTTGCGGGTTTAAATCACTTCGAAGTATGACCATGCGGTGCATTTGACCTTCGGTCGTCGCACGGTGGCGCTGGCAGCAGTTCACATATGCAGAGGTTTGTTGGTTCAAGTCAGAGTACGGTGCAGCGAGTAAGTGTGCAGACGTTTTCAGACGTGCTAATGGTGACTGTGTGTTGAAAATGGCTCAAAGAAGACATAATGATGACGGTATGAGGGTTAGAATACCAAGTCGACCGGAGGCTGGTCAAACACAGCAGGTCGTAGCACGGGCTCTCCGTGTGCCACAAAGTGTGATCTCAAGATTCCAGCAGACAGGAAACGTGCACCAAACCTCCATTCGTCTCATCTTTCCCAAAGTTGTACTCGAGTATTCTATTTTATGTATTTCTTTGTGACTGTCGATGTAATTAAATTGTTAATGTGTTCCGTTGCTTTACCATACGTACATCCCTTGTTGTAGTATCTATGTTAGCAGTTGTAAACACACACACACGCACACGCACACGCACACGCACACACACACGCACACACAGTTTCTCGAGTGTCGTTTACATTTATGTACTGTTTGTATTCAACTATGTTACCACTGGTGTCAAAGACGGCGTTTTTTCTCGTTTTGTATCAGTCTTCATGTGTAATAGCTCGTTCGTGAATCTTATACTCTCCTTGGTAATGACGATCGTTGTCTGGTGGTTGTCCTATAAGCTGAGAATCTGTTTACGAAATAAATTAATACTGCATAACATTCAGTTTGTTTTTTACAATGATAAAAATTATGACTGTTCTGGGTAGAAGAAGATAAGGAAAACAACCGTCTCATTTCTTACCTGCTGAACACTGGTCGTTAAGTGTGGCGACAACTGTCTCAGAGATTTTCTGAGTCTTCTCTCGTTTAATCCACTTATGAATTCATTGATGTGTGTGTCTATACTCTAGAATAACATGACCATGCATTATCACGATGATAAAACAGAGATTTCCAGTGACACTAATTACTGTATAGTCAGTACACATTCTTACGAGAAAGTATTTGTTTTTGAACAGCAACTGTATTATAGAAACGTAAAACAGCATTATAATTTCGTCACCAACAGAAAATGAACATTTTACATGTATATTTGAAGCTTGACCAGTACTGTCTGTGATCTATCTTTCTGTGAAAAATAAATACGTAGATGATGCTACACCAAAATTTTCTGAAAGTGACTGAAATTGTTCATATAAAAATTGAGTGCTAAAATAATGTTTACGCATTCATCACCATCTGTAGGGCATTGTAGCCTCCATAGACAATGTGGCTAAATTACGCAAGTACAGTGCCTTTCGACTTAAAGGTAGATGATTCGAATATCGGCGGTAGGAGAAAGAAAATCATCATCATCATCATCTGGCCAGCAAGGGTAGGTGCATTGGAGGCGCGCGGTTTCTGATCACCAGATACGTTGGCACTAACTTGGATTAATATTCAAACTGGTCCGGAGTATCCATTGCAGTGAGGCGTACGACACACAGAGTAGAGTACGCCTTGGCTAAGTTCCAGCACAAGACATTCTTTCTTCCCTTGTGTCTAATTGACTCCTTAAGTAGCCCCCTACTGTTAAAATACCTGATACTGAAACCTAATAATATGAATGTATTTATTTTTTCCGAGATATGTGGTCACGAGGAAATTTTCAAATCAAATAGTTTTACGCACTACCTTTCCACGTTTTGTGTAAGCAATGCAATAACTTTCCAAATAAGTTTATTTTGAAACGAAAAAGAGAGACTATTATATTAAATGGAAGACTTGCTGCAGAAGCCCCCATACCTGGAAGCCACCATACTTACGTTGTTCTCTACGCTGATAGTCCGCATATCGTGGTTGTGCGGTAGCGTTCTCGCTTCCCACGGCCGTGTTCCCGGGTTCGATTCCCGGCGGGGTCAGGGATTTTCTCTGCCTCGTGATAACTGGGTGTTGTGTGATGTCCTTAGGTTAGTTAGGTTTAAGTAGTTCTAAGTTCTAGGGGACTGATGACCATAGATGTTAAGTCCGATAGTGGTCAGAGCCATTTTATTTTATTTTTTTTCTACGCTGAGAAGCACTGAGCAGTCCTCATTCGGCGTCTTGAAGAGCACCACTTGGTAGTATGTGCCGTTTCCTTTATTTTCAGCAGCTGTATGTAGAAGTTCGACGTGATCGATCAGCTTTTGTTCAACGCAATGTAACGTGTGATCGCACTGTGTGTTTCTAAATACTGCTCTCTGTTTTACGTTGATAGCAAAGGTAAGGACGTAACCACGTAAAAAAAAAAAAAAAAAAAAAATATTGTCAGTGTATGTAGGTGAAATATAAGTAAACGTTGGTACAGCTATATAACACAGATTTCCTGTCTGTGACATTGTGTCATTATGTTCTCAATAGTCAGTTAATAAAGGATGATGAAATATCGACTAACACCCATTTCTATTTCAGAGTATCATTTTTATTTTACTATGCCTTTGCTGAATGCTTGGTTAAGTATGTTGTACCCTTGGTCAAATTCGGCACTTCTGAGACGATTCGAGTTTGAAAGTTGTCACAAATGAGTTCGTTGGCAACATTCAGGTAAAGTAATGCTGCTTTCTCATATCACATCACAGGGTTATCAAATATGCTTTCTCTACAGTGTTTGTTGGTAGCTTACGGCTGTGATACTAAAATGACTGAAAAAGCGTGTCGAACCAGAATTACTTCTTTCTGTGTTATTCCACAATAGTTAACGAGGATTTCACACATTGGAAGACGTTGCATCTGTGAAAAAATACATCGTACTATAGTGATTCGGAATCCACGTTAAATCCTTGCAACAATGAAAGGTGTACAGATTACACATAACGTGATTGAATGTACAATGGAACTAATTATTAATTTATTTTTATTTGCAAATAACATAGGGACCTAAGTAAGCATACTTCAAATCTCTCGAATATCTAATAGCACACATTGTTTCGATTCCCAATTGACAGATTTATAAAGAGAATATAAAGAATTCCATTTACACATGAATGCGTGTCACTTACGTGTTCGTAATCATAGTGCCTGAAAATCTGTGTGCTGCATACATTACAAAAAACTGGCAGAACATGACTAAGTATTTCAGCGTCTAGAACTATCAGATGCACTTTTTTATCTTTTTCATGATGATAATCGAGAATTATTGTTGTCCCTCTATATAAAATAATTAAGTTTATAGCCTGATGTGCATAATGTACTGTAGGTGTGAGCGTTCGTATTTGAATGTTAATTGACTGTCAAACCACAGGAGAATGCTGACTGTGCAAAATACTTGTAATTTTTTAAATTTTGTTTACAATTTTTTGATATTCTATTTCCACAGTATCATGTTCATTTGAATCCATGGTTGAAGCTGTGTACTACACATATAGACAGAACTTGAATAATACTTCAGAAAATATTGCCGGGTTAACTATCAATGACTTTTTAATAGACACATACACTGAATTTTGCACTATATTTCTAATCAACTGAATAATGCAAAGCCGACAGAGAGACATTATTGTTTTTTCCTACTCAAATAGAGGGATGGGCAAAAATTTGGAAACACCAGAAACACGAGACGTTATCTTGTCTAATACGGTGCAGGCAACCCGTTGTCATTCAAAACAGCTTCCTGCCATCTTGGAATGTATGGTTTTCAAGGGAATCTTATACCGTTTTTCCTGCAAAATAGTCGTAAGTTCAGATAACGATGATGGCAGTGAATAGTGATCACGCACTCACCTCTCCAAAGTAGAGCACAGAGGCTCAATGATATTGAGATCTGGTGAGTGTGATGCTCAACGAACCAGTCCTGAATGATATGAGCTCTGTCGTCTTCGAACATCATTGGCGAATAAACATTGTACCAGGGAACAGAGCTCATCAGCGAAAATAGTCACATATCCCTTCACAGTAATCCGACCTTGCAAGGTAAGCAGTGGTGGTGCAGTGGTTAGCATACTACACTCGTATCCGGGAGTCTGCAGCTCCTGGTCTAGTGGCTAGCGTCCCTGCCTCTGGATCACGGGGTCCCGGGTTAGATTCACGGCCAAGTTGGGGATTTCCTCTGCCAGGGGACAGGGTATTTATGTTGCCCTCATCATTTCATTATCATCATCATCATCATTCGTGACAGTGGCTAGATTGGACTGTGTAAAAACTGGGACTTTGTACGGGCGCTGATGACCGCACAGTTGCCGGCCGGTATGGCCGATCGGTTCTAGGCGCTTCAGCCTGGAACCGTGAGACTGCTACGTTCGCAGGTTCGAA
Source organism: Schistocerca nitens (assembly GCF_023898315.1). Lineage (NCBI taxonomy): Eukaryota > Metazoa > Arthropoda > Insecta > Orthoptera > Acrididae > Schistocerca > Schistocerca nitens. The sequence goes on from NC_064617.1 coordinate 392,164,540, forward strand.
TCCTGCATCGGGCATGGATGTGTGTGATGTCCCTAGGTTAGTTAGGTTTAAGTAGTTCTAAGTTCTAGGGGACTGATGACCTCAGATGTTAAGTCCCATAGTTCTTAGAGCCGTTTGAACGATTTGCACCGCGCAGTTGAGCGCTCCACAGACCGAACACCATCATCAACACATTTGGGAGGACGACGGTTCACACCCGCCTCCGGCTATCCTAAGTTAGGTTTTCCGTCGTTCCCCTAAGTCACTTCAGGCATATGCTGGGATGGTTCCTTTGAAAGGCCACGGCCGACTTCCTTCCCATCCTCCCGTAATTCTATGGAACCGATGACCTCGCTGTTTGATTCAAAATGGTCCAAATGGCTCTGAGCACTATGGGACTTAACATCTGTGGTCATCAGTCCCCTAGAACTTAGAACTACTTAAACCTAACTAACCTAAGGACATCACACACATCCATGCCCGAGGCAGGATTTGAACCTGTGACAGTAGCAGTCACGCGGTTCCAGACTGAAGCGCCTAGAACCGCACGGTCACACCGGCCGGCCTCGCTGTTTGATCCCCTCCTCCGAATCAATCAACCCACCGACCTACCAGACAAAGCACGGGGCACAGGCAATACCACGAGTGGTAGCTGCCTAAATCATCACCAAATCCCTACCTGTACCACTCTTGGGACATAAACACGGTCAGAAGTAGGAAACTGTGTGCGTCAACAGTCATCCGACCAAATGACATTCTTCCATTGCTCCATAAATCAGGTCATGGCTTATGGTTTTCCAGTAAGGGGCATTTGCGTCACTGATGAGTGGGCTTACAATTCCAGCACGCCCTACAATCCCATGCTCAAGGCGCTCGTGTCGTGTTGTGTCAGTGGTCACAGGTTTGCGAGTGCGACATTCAGTTGTGCAGTGACCATTACAGCTGTCGTCCTCTTATTTTTTGTCACAATCCTCTTCAATGACCGTTTATCGCGAACACTGAACATACGCTTTCGTGAGCATTGTGACTTAGCGGATGATGTTTCTCCGTTTTCGCCGTATGCGATATAAATATTCGATACAGCCCCCCGTGAAACACCAAACACTTCGAATACCTTGGTTTTGAAGTACCCACTATAGTACCACCAACAAATCTGTCAAGTTCGAATTCACTTAGCTCCGACATAATGCACTCACAATAACACAGAACACTCCCCTAACCATGACTGACACTTGCAACGTAATGAGGACATTTCACAGGTGCCGTTCGTGGTCAAATACAACAGCGGAACCTACTGGCTTGGCTAGCATTTACATTCATGTTCACGTAAAGACTCCTCTAGGTGTTTCCACATTTTTGTCCAACTGCTGTATATATTCCACTCGAAATGAAATAAGTTGAGAATGAGAAATGTCTATTCGCAAATGTCACATCAAATGATATATCTTAACTTACCGACTTCGTTTTGTAACGTAGATATATGTTGAAACTGAAAAGGAACCATTTGTGTGGCAAATGTTAGAGCAATCAAACACAGTTTTTGACAAGGAGCTGTAGAGTTTCTGATTACGTCTGTTATATCATCGTCGTAGAAAGAGGAAGAGTGTTTCCGGGTAGAATGGGATACCAAAAATAATAACTTACGCTTATTAATCGCACCATATTTATCATAACACGGGGATCTTCAAAACACTTTAAAAAAGAGAGAGAGAGAGACTTCATACAGTTGGGTTAAGGATGTTGCGAGGAATCAAGAAGGGTAAAAAATGATTACACTGAGTCCAAAAAGATATTTATTAACAATGCGGTTACATGTCACGTTTACTAGCTTAGAAACAGTTTATTCAGCTTGGATATTACATGGAAGACGTTACTATTTTTGGAAACGGCGTTTAGTGTGCACATTAATGCATAATTACTACAGGAGTATTAAAGAAAAGGGGATTAAGGACGAAAGTGATGAGCCGTGGCATATAAATACATCTGGTGACTGAACATCAACATCACATGCATCGAAAGTGGCATCATTCTATGACGGGATCGTGTTATAAAGCAAAATTTATTTAATAAGCTACCACTGGCATTATTTCATCATAGTAATTAAAGTGGATGACTTCACGCGTACCATCAAAACAGCTGTTCATACATTCATCTCCAATCCTTCATTAACAAATCCCTGAAACATGCCGTAACAAAAGTCCTAAACATGCTACTGAGTTTCTTTTATAAAAACCTATTTTGAATCGTACGTAGTACGGATCATCAACACTTTGCTTAGATAACAAAGTTCCAGAGCATACCTACAAAGCTATATGCATACCTTATTCCAAACTGGTGCTGCTTAAATACTTGCTCAGTTATGTTGAAGGAGCTGTTGTTCCACATGAAGCCAATATACGTTCAGTAATCATCAGTTACTGAAATACACCTAGAAATGGTTAATATACTGGCACGACCTAAAGATTCATATCATGATCGAGCGCACTGTTCGTCTAATCCCCATGGGATTTATGTCATCTCCCAAGCGATGACAGAAACGGAATTTGAAACAAAGAAGTTTATACAGTCATACCATTTATCCCAAATTGTTTTCAAGAAGTGGAGCTTACATTTTTTTGTGGAAACTACGTTAGTTGAATAACAACAAAAAGTACCGTTGACCACAAATCGAAAAAACAAACGATTTTTTATGTAACATAAATGTCATAGGTGAACCGTTTCTCCGTTAGGGTTCCTGAAGATGATACTGACGCTCAGAAACGGGTGTCACACTGTAAAGAGCTGACTTTTTCAGCAACGTCTCTAAAACGTCATTCTTCAAACCGCCGAGTGAAGAATGCTGAGATGTTGTTGCAAAAGTCACCTATTTATATTAATCCACAACTGGCACCTGCATGCAAATGGTTGCCTAACGTAATCAAAGCGACCAAGGTTTCCACGAATAATGGCTGCAACTTCAGCCAAACGGGCAACTAGCTATTCTGGAGTGTCCATCGATGATGCCAGAAGATTCATTGAAAGAATCCTCAGAAAATGTTGTCCATCAACAAAGGAAGTAGCCTACAAAACACTCGTTCGATCAGTACTTGAACATTGGATGTCAGTAAGGGAACCGTACCAGATAGGACTGATAGTGGAAATAGAGGGGTTCCAAAGAAGAGTAACACGTTTCGTTCCAGATTCATTTAGTAAGCACGAAAGCGTCACGGAGACGCACAGCCATATCCAGTGGCAGACGCTGCAGTAGAGGCATTTTGCATCACGGAATAGCTCACTGTTAAATTTATGAGAGCGTACGTCCCTACAATAGCCAAGCAATATAGTGCTATCTCCTTCGTGTATCTCGCAAAAAAGACCATCAAGATTAAATCAGAGAGATTAAAGCCCACACGGCGGCTTACCAGCAATAGTTGTTGGCGCGAACCACACGCGACTGGCACAGGAAAAGGGGGAAGTGATAGTGGTACACAGAGTACCCTCCGCCACACAACGAAAGGTGGCTTGCGGAGTACAGATGTAGATGTAGACGCCTCGCACACCAAACGCTTCCTGCATTCAGGTAAACGGACGAGAGCAACATCTCAAAAAACAATATTCAACACACGTCAGTTTGAAAAGCCCCTGAACGTCACTAACATTATATCCTACATGGATCACTTGCGGAAAAAACGTGCATCTTGACAGTTTTGCCACATACAAAATTATTTCTTTTTTTCCTGCAAACTAAGTTTTCCATGCGTAGTTTTTTATACCTAATACGTATAAGGCAACTTCTCAAACGCAAGGTCCAAAATCGGTGGACTGGTCGTGTCGGTACCGTTACCTAGCCACCACGTTCTCCAGGTCAAACACACTTAGCTTACTGCTTGCAGGGTTGGATACACAGAGGAGTTAACAGAGGAAAAGGATTCGCAAGGTGGAACCCCTCTGTTTATCACGAACAGCTGACACCATAAAGGAAAGTAGAGATGCATCAACAGTGAAAGTCCTAACTCAACAAATGGGATCTGAAAATGGTTACAGTATGAGAATTGAGTGTGAACTATTGAAAATTTGTTACGAGCAGTTTTAGATTTACTACCTGACGAATGAACAACAATAAGTTTGCAAAATATACGAAATTCCGTCGAAAGGAGAGCGACGTATTGAGAACTTCCTTTGATTTCAGACACAATCATATTCTACCACACAGTTCTACAATGGCCACATTCGCATGTTATTGGTCATAGTCGGGATCTGGTGAAGAAGATTTTCATTATACTTAACGACAGAAATCTGAATAAATATGCCTGTTTCTGTTCGACATACAACATATTCCCGGTCCTGTTGGTACGCCAAATTAGAATAAAAACTTGAGATTTTTATTGTAAATTTGGTGCTGCAAGAAATTGATAATACTGACGAAAATCTTTCGGGTTTCCTGAGGCAAAAGGTCATAAATATGCCACTTTTCGAAACGTCGCAGAAACTCAGCACTGCTAACCATCCACATGTGCGAGAGTGGTTCATCATTAGTAAGCGCGGGGGAGGTCTACATTTACATAGACCGAGAACATTTTATACAATGATGTCGTCGCATGGAAATGTCTTGTGTTTATTTTTACTTTCACGAAGGTTCCTTGAACTGTCAATGGCTGATTCCATGCTCCAGCCTCGCATGACTGAGCTATCAATTGCGCGGAAGACATGTATTCACGTCGCCCTGCAGAATGTGAATCACAATAGTCTCCACAGCACAAATGACTGAATTTGTTTGCTTGCGACACTTCCATTTTCGTTGTCATTTGGGACGATATTTCTGGGGCAACTCCGTTTAATACAGTATTTATATCGCAGGAACACATATTCTGTTTTGAGATTTTTGCCTGGTAACAAGAACAAATTTAAAAGCAGCAGCAGTATACGTTCTGTGAAGACAAGAGCTAGAAAAGAACTTCTAAGTTGTGAGCACACCGTGAACTAATGTTCAAAAGAAGTGTGCAACACACTCCAACGAGCAATAGCTCCCCTCAGAGGCTGTTTGTAAAAAATGGTCCAGAAATGCTACTATTCGACTGAAGAGCACATGAAGGATAATCTGAGAAAACCTGTACATATTTAACGTACCTCCACAATATCATGTAACCAGAGTCAATCACTGATCCTTCTGAAGGAGACGTTTTTAAAGACGTCAAAATCTAGGTCAAAGGGTTTCCAATAACTGTCGCAAGCGATTTGGCTGTGTTTTTTACCTTTTCCTGCACGAAGAGTACAATACAGTTGCCGCTTCCAGCCATTTTCAAGATTTTAAAGCTTGTAATCAAAACTTGTAATTTAAAAAAAAGTCGTCAATTATGTATCCAGTACAGTACATAATATAATAAAAATTGTAAAGCATTTTGTTTGTTTTGACGAGTCTCCAGTACATCAAGTCAAAGACTTGAAATTTTGTGTTGTGACGCAATAAACTTCTGTTCTACTCATATACGAGCTGCGTGTTATAGTTCTACGTTACTAACATGTATTGAAAAGTACGAAACCTGTTAATAGAACGTCTTATCAGGTGCCTGATCCAGCCATACGGACCTTTTTTTCGTAGTTTCCGGAACTAATTCTAGGTATGAGCTGGGATGATACTTACTCAAAGATCATGACATTACTTCTCCCCTTTACTTGTTTGTTATAAATATTTGCGAACTGAAAAACATTGTTATGGTAAGTTCACCACCACCACCACCACCACCACCACAAACAACAACAACAACAACATAATTAATACTGAACCAAATTAAACTCACTACAATGAAATGATTGTAGAGTTGATGGCCGGCCGGTGTGGCCGAGCGGTTCTAGGCGCTACAGTCTGGAACCGCGCGACCGCTACGGTCGCAGGTTCGAATCCTGCCTCGGGCATGGATGTGTGTGATGTCCTTAGCTTAGTTAGGTTTAAGTAATTCTAAGTTCTAGGGGACTGATGACTTCAGAAGTTAAGTCCCATAGTGCTCAGAGCCATTTTTAGAGTTGATGGTTACGACGTCGATGAAGATGCAATTATATAAAATCATAGGCGGAAATATTATGAAAATCAATGTTCGAGTCGCACTCGAATACCCTAATAGTTAACGCAAATGTTCGCGAAATGCACGAAATTCGAGTTTGAGTCCCGGTCTGACAAATTTTAACCATCACGACATTTATAAAATGATTATTACTGTTTTCATATCTGAATTTCGTAGTTCAGTACTTTTTCTTTTCGCGGCCGGCTCGTACAGCGTAAGACGCAGTGCGTCAACTTGCAAGACTTGGCCGGCCGCGGTGGTCTCGCGGTTCTAGGCGCGCAGTCCGGAACCGTGGGACTGCTACGGTCGCAGGTTCGAATCCTGCCTCGGGCATGGATTTGTGTGATGTCCTTAGGTTAGTTAGGTTTAAGTAGTTCTAAGTTCTAGGGGACTAATAACCACAGCAGTTGAGTCCCATAGTGCTCAGAGCCATTTGAACCATTTTGCAAGACTTGCAACACTTGGAGATGGGCCAGACCTGGATCAAATACGCGAGGTGGCTTAACGACCGTGGGCTGGTAAAGCGACCAGACTGGTTTTTAGGCGGTTTCCCACACCCTTTTAGGTAAATGCTGGGCTGGTCTCCAAACTCCGCCTCAACAGAATACGATACAATAACAGTTAAGAAACAAATTCTGGAAAAGTGGGTCCTGTACTAGACAGGACTAACACTACGAAGAGGAAGAAGACGAATAATAATTTTTTTCGTTCCGTAATTTCTGGATGTTTTACGATGTATTGAAAGACCTTGAGTCATTGACACCAAAGTCAAAACGGAGAAATCATTAAGATGTCTGTGAGACATTATATTCCAATCAACTTTGATGGAAACACATAGGGAGAGGGTGGAGTTTACGGCCGCTCAACGGCGAGGTTGTCAGCGGCTGGCGCAGTAGTAAGACACTGGACTGGTATTCGCGTCAAGTATCCGTACGATTATCAAGGTTTTGATTTTCGTCTCATGACAACTGCATCATCGGTACGATGCACCGCAATCTACCTTCCTCTTTTTTCAAACCCACAAACCTCAGGATTCCATTACCTCAGCTGTAACCTGTAACCTAAGCAGACCGTCAATCTTAGAGCTTTAGGGGCCCCACACAGGGGCAATATCGCATGCAATCGGCCGTCAAGTTTCGACCCCAATATACGCGAGCGCTCTACAAGCAACTGCAGCATTATTTCACAAATGCTAACGTGTTGTAAAGATTTGCTATAGTAAGTGAACTGCTACACTAAGCAGCAGTGGCAAATGATCTCCGTAAGTCGACTAATACTTGAAAATTAAATTTATAAAGGTGACAAAGAGGAACGAGAAATAAAATCCTGCAGAGGGTACAAATATTTGGGAACAAAATCTACCCTCTGAAACATGTGTCAAGGGTATTATTTCCAGAACAGTAGTGGGGAAGAGAGCTACAAGAGCTTTGCACAGGATGATATGGAGTAGTAACATTCGGCAGAACACTTAAGAAAAGAATATTTCACGTTTAACAGTGTGGTAGAAAAAATAGTTCTATAGAGATGTGCCTCGAGCAAGAAAAGTCAAGGAGAAAATTAGAATAGTGGAAATGGACGATACGAGAAATTGTCTGCAGGTGACGAGGCAAGATAAGATACGAAATGAGGACGTATGATGACGAACGGAGATAGCTAGCTCCATAACAAAAACGTCTGAGAATAGAGCGCTTCTGTGACAGGCAAAAATGAAGATTGCCTGACCATAGGTGGCGAAGAATGATTTTAAACTGGTAGTCGCCCGGAAATGTAGAGAGTGACTACCGCTAAGATGGGAAAACACGTACGGGAAGCAATGGAGGACAGATATCTAAGACACGATGACTGAAGCTAACAAAAGAGAACTCTGGAGATCGGAAATGGGTTACTCCTAGGTGGAAACGCCGAAGATGAAATGGTTCAAATGGGTCTGAGCACTATGGGACATAACATGTGAGGTCATGAGTCCCCTAGAACTTAGAACTACTTAAACCTAACTAACCCAAGGACATCACACACATCCATGCCCGAGGCAGGATTCGAACCTGTGAATGTACCAGTCGCGCGGTTCCAGACTGTAGCGCCTAGAACCACTCGGCCACAGCGGCCGGCCCGAAGATGAAGATAACGCTAGATAGGAAGGAGAATTCTGATTTACGAACCTTGTTTTGGGACGCTATTAATGGGCGCTGTAGGGTACGTTGCAGAATAAATTATACTGAATACATTAAACTAACCAGAAGTACGTTGCGCTCATCTTTTCAGTCTGTCTGTCGTAAATAAATTTTAAAATCCTCAGTTGGGAAGTAATGTTACTTACAGCATAGAGATCAATGTAGATAAATGAGTCAATACCCTACTATATGCATATGGTTAAATAATAACACAAAAAATGAAAATAATCTTAGAAGAGGCGTGTATCATCTTAATTTGTTGGCTTCTAAATATTACATGAAAATCTCCACTAGTGAAACAAAAGTTATGGCAGTCAAGGGCAATCCCTTACAAGATCTAAAATTGCAATAAGTTACGTAATACTGGAACAGGTAACCCTCTTTCGGTATGCCGGCCGTGACACAGGACGAAATTTCGACCATGAAACTGATAACAAGGTCCTAAAATCTAACAGAATTGGCCTTAATGTTTCATAAATGGCTCAAAATTGCCAGCTGGCGACCAGTATGTTGTAACATTGCATGAATTTCTCATTTTACAGCACAAGCTTTCAAAATGCTGGAACTTCGTAACAGATTAAAAATGTTTGTCTGACCGAGATTCGAACTCGAGACCTTTGCTTTTAGCTGGCAAGTGCTCTCCCGACAGAATACTTGTCCGGGAAAAACAATGGTCTCGAGTTCGAGTCTCGGTCTGATAAAGAATTTTACCCTGCCAGCAAGTTCTATATCAGCGCACACTCCGCTGTAGAGTGAAAATATCCCTCTGGTTTCAAATCGCCGTTCATCACAAAATCTAAGTCTTAGATATTTAAGAGCAACAATGTCGATAGATTTGTATTTCGTTTTAATATTTGTGCCAACTCCGCCTGCAAGTTCGCTTATCAGACTGGTACATCTTCCCCGACGATTAATAAATGGAAGAGCGGATCGCAGATAGGCATCCATACCGTCCATACGTAGCCAACTGGCCGCATGCGAATCATCAGATTGCTTGGGAATTGCGAGTGATCAGCGATCGATCGCTGCTATCTGTGATTTGGCCACACACGCACGATCTACGGACAGACCGCACGACCTGTCAGTGGGTTTCTGCGATCTGTCGCTCGTACGTTTAGAGCTGGGGAGGGGAGGGGGAGGAGGGGAATCTCTAAGAAAGTGTCCGGCGGGCGCACGACGCGACTGCGGCCGTTCCAGGGCCGCCAACTGCACGCACGGCGCGCCACGATTGATGGCAGCGCCACTGCCAGACGCGGAGCGCGAATAATTGAATTAATTTCGGAGATACTGGATCCCGCGCCGGAAGGACTCGACCCCTCCCCGCCGCGGTACAATGCGGCCGACGGGAGCACCGAAAAGGGTTAGGAAGGTACGGCGGCGTATTCAAATAGCGGCCGTTTGCATAGGTTTCATTATGCGGTATTGTGCGTCCAGGTAGCTCGGCCGCGAACCCGCGCCTGCCGTCGTACGTCGAGCAGTTAATTTTTTAAAAGCCCGGGGTGCGCGCTTTAGGGTTGCCCTCGCACTTGGCAAAAGGAGATCACCCGGGCCGCCTCGCCGCTGCCGACCCAGAGTAGTTTACAAGCCGGCTCTGCTCTGTCTGCTCGTTCGCCTGTTTGAGCAATCTTGACGCGCACTCGACTCTTCGGTGCTGCCCGATCGCAAAAAAGCAGCGGCCCGTGGGGTGCGGGGTAGCATCGCCGACCTCCGCTCAAATATTGACAGGCGCGACCAGTCCGCGATCCGGTACAAGCGCGTGAGTACTTCACTCGAAAGGGCACAATGATGCAGACACCGGGTCATGCTGCTGAACGCGCTACTTGCTGCATTACCGGCTTGGAGAGCATAGTGACAAGTCGCGACATGCAGCCAAACGCGAAAATATCATAAACCTTCAATTAGCCCATTAAAAAATAAAGTGAAATAATAAATTTTCTGTTAATAGAATATTTCTTAGTTGACAGTCTGTTAAGTACCGCCGGCCGAAGTGGCCGTGCGGTTAAAGGCGCTGCAGTCTGGAACAGCAAGACCGCTACGGTCGCAGGTTCGAATCCTGCCTCGGGCATGGATGTTTGTGATGTCCTTAGGTTAGTTAGGTTTAACTAGTTCTAAGTTCTAGGGGACTAATAACCTCAGCAGTTGAGTCCCATAGTGCTCAGAGCCATTTGTTAAGTACCGAGTGATCAAAAAAGTATAAATTAGAAAACTGAATAAATCACGGAATAATGTAGATAGAGAGGTACAAATTGACACACATGGTTGGAATGTCATGGGGTTTTATTAGAACCAAAAAAAAAATACAAAAGTTCAAAACTGTCCGACAGATGGCGCTTCATCCGATCAGAATAGCAATAATTAGCATAACAAAGTAAGGCAAAGCAAAGATGATGTTCTTTACGGGTAATGCTCAATATGTCCACCATCATTCCTCAACAATAGCTGTAGTCGAGGAATAATATTGTGAACAGCACTGTAAAGCGTGTCCGGAGTTATGGAGAGGCACTGGCGTTGGATGTTGTCTTTCAGCATCCCTAGAGATATCGGTTGATCACGATACACCGCGACTTCAGGTAACCCCAAAGCCAATAATCACACGGACTGAGGTCTGGGGACCTGGAAAGCCAAGCATGACGAAAGTGGTGGCTGAGCACACGATCATCACCAAACGACGCGCGCAAAAGATCTTTCACGCGTCTAGCAATATGGGGTGGTTCTAATAAAACACCATGTCATTCCAAGCATGTGTGTCAATTTTTACCTCTGTATCTACATTATTCCGTGGTTTACTAAGCTTTCAAATTTATACTGACTTTTTGATCACCAGGTATTTTGAGAAAAGCATATTCGTGCTGTCAGCAGTATTGCTGTATATGTGTTCTCTAGCGGTTTGTTATAACAGCCACCCTCACAGAAGAAAAACAGTATACAGTACACCGGATTCGGTTATAACGACCATCCTCGCAGGAGAAAATCAGTATACCGTTTTTTTTTCTCCTGTGAAGATGGTTGTTATTAATGAAACCGGTAGATAATAAATACACACCTCGACAGCTGACGGCAGAGATATGCTTTTTTTCGAAATTTTTTGTTAATTTGTATCCCATGTTCACAGTCGTGGTACACACTATAAAACCAACATTGCAGTAAGGTCAACCGTAGGGTAACACTAGAGTAGCAAAAACCAGTAATTAATTATTTGAATAAAAAAGATTTTAACATAACACGTTTTAAATCAGACTACAACGTACAAAATAATTTCTCCCACCACCAAACAGATTTCTAACCCCCACACATAGCTGAAAATTTGTGCTTGTGAACTTTTAATAGTTATGACAATGCTTAAACAAAAAACGTATGGTACATACCATACATAATAGAGACATCAATAGTTCACCTTCTATCTATTAGCTGTTGCATGCGACTCACATTTTACCTTGTAAATCTTACAACTGTTTCCATACACATTAAAAATCGACAAGTGCAAATTTTCAGGGCTCTCTGTATACTGTTATGAATCTGTACGGGTCTACAAGAAATTATTTTATACCTTTTAGTGAATTTAAAAACGTGATATATTAAGAAGTTACTTTCATTTAAATAATCATTTTCTGATTTTTAGTCTTGTGTGCGAACTTTCGTGTTGTATTTTAATCATTTTGACGAAATTATATATTTCATTAAAATAATTATGGCATACTTTGCTCAACGACGTCTATGTCGCATACATTGCAAGCATCTCCTCTTTACCTCCCTCTTTGCTTCGCCGTGACCGTGTGCTCACATACCGCCTGGAACGCCTGATACTTCCCACACGACACACCAGTCCTGTAGGATAGCCAAGCTGTCAGGCATTATCAATATTTATCACCCCCACCTCCACCCTTACCGAACACACCGACACAAAAGCGAGATTAATATTGAACATACCGACACGAAAGCGAGACAATATTACATTATCACTTCTGAGCAATGTTTAAAATTTCAAGTTTTTAGCTCATCGGTTAGTTTATTTAAAATCAATTGCTAAGTTTTACTGAACAGACAGACATGCCTAACAAGAACGTATTACAATGGCGCAGCACGTTAACAGAATGGAGTTTTCACACGGTAATTCGTTATTGGCAGTAGTGGAAACTGCCTGGCCAATGCAGATGACTTCTTCGGCTGTCTGTCTGGCTTGACACGACTGTAATATTTCTGCTGCTGCCACAAGGAGTTACCATGCGATGACTATCAATGTGCTGTGCAGCTTCGTTCTGTCTCCTCTAGTGGTGTACCGCATTACTGTTGAACAGGCATTTCGTTGGGTACGACGACTACAGTTATATAACCTATCAAAATATTATTTTAGTTCTTCGGTGTGATAACTAAATCTTTATGATCACCCTGCGTACTACATCATTTACAACGTCATCTTAATTAAATATCTTCAACATTTCGCACTTGTGGCTGCCGCATCGCGGTCGCGAAGTGGGGCCGAGGCAGTACCAGATAAGTTTTATATTATGACGATAATTTATGGATTTGTAGTTTCAGCTTGACGATGTCCACTGTGGAAAAACGGTAGTTACTGTTATTCTGAAGAAGGTTGGGTTATCCCGACTGAAACCTAGGTAAATTCTAGGCAAACATTGCAACTGGGGATGTTAATAATTAAAATTAATCATCTTAATTAACTCTCTCCGTCGCGACGCTCTGGTTTTCTGAGCTGAAAATCCGCAGAGGTAACCTAGAACACCAATTTATCTCAGAATATGGTGTAGGCAGCCGATAGTAGTATCTTGTTTGAAGCGGTAAACAATTTCTAACAGCTTACACACTGACTTTCATAAACCGATAAGGTACTGTCTCAAGGACAAGACGTCATCATTGTTTATAGCGTATGGTAGTGACAGCTTGTAAAACAGCATAAATCAGATTCTTCATCTACAGCTATTCTTCGCCATTTAATATGACATTCATCGCAACAGTTGTGCAGTCTTGTGTTCACTGCTCCTACAGGAGCTGTTGGGGGTCGTACTCCTGGAGTCTTCAATGCTGATTCCTGCAAATTCTTTAATAGGCTGTTGTGGAGCTGCTGGCGTCTGTCTTCCGGAATCAGAGTCTGCGATTATACGTGCTTAAAATATTATTAGGAAGTATCAAGAATTTCTTTTCAAAATAATAGCGTTTGATGCTTCCTGCCACGATATTTACTCATTTAATTTACTTTACGCGTTTAATGTCTATTTCTTTATTTTTCTGTTTTAATACAAATGAGTACTAAAAACGGAAAAACTGGTAATCAAGAGTAAGTTTCTTCGCATCGGCACATTCAAAGTTCCTGAAGTAACTAGAACGATGCAGCAGGAATCACACAGTAAGCGACGCATTTAATCTGCGTGACTGTTAAGGTCCTATGTAACTTTTTTCAGAGGCAACAGAAGTCGGATATTGGAATTATTGACCGAATTTAAAATTTTTAAACGCTGTCACAATCTACTCATTAAGAGGTATAATCTTAAGTTAAGGGCTTAACACAGTACAACAAGTGTTACAGTTAGAAACTGTGAGTATGTCATGAGGAAGTGTAACTCGTGGCGCGCAAATTATGCAGACTATTTTTCATTCACAACATTAGAATGAGAGCACATAACAACTTCCAACAAACTTTATACGTAATGTCAAACGTTTACGAAACGTTGACACCTCCCACAAAATGATGGGCGCATGAGGACAATGGTTGGGCGCTATAAATATGGTAAAAATACGGATGGGCTAATGAGTCGTGGTTGACACAGGAACAAGGCGATGGAAGGTGGGGTTGCGAGGGGGGGGGGGTTAAGTACGTTGAAAACCGCATTAGGTGGGACACGGTGCCGCAAATAGGGCACAGCTCATACGAGTAGCTGATGTACTCATTGATCGATGTTTTATGTGTAACTATATGGGGTCCACGATATGCCCTCGAACGGGAGCACCTGTGTATAAAGTGCGCCAACCAAAAATAAAATGATTTTGCGCGGTTCCATTCTTGTTTCACAAGTGCAAACCCACACCTATTCCTTCATTATTGCTACATGTAACACAGCGATGAATTGTGTTGAAACTTCCCGGCAGATTAAAACTGTGTGCCGGACCGAGACTCGAACTCGGGACCTTTGCCTTTCGCGGGCTAGTGCTCTATCAACTGAGCTACCCAAGCACGACTCACGCCCCGTCCTCACAGCTTTACTTCTGCCAGTACCTCGTCTCCTACCTTCCAAACTTTACAGAAGCTCTCCTGCGAAACCTTGCACAACTGGCACTCCTGAAAGAAAGGATAATGCGGAGACATGGCTTAGCCACAGCCTGGGGGATGTTTTTAGAATGAATTTTTCACTCTACAGCGGAGTATGCGCTGATATGAAACTTCCTGGCAAATTAAAACTGTGTGCCGGACTGAGACTCGAACTCGGGACCTTTGCCTTTCATTCTAGATAAATTGTGTTGTCATACGTCCAAGTGAGTAGCAGTAAAATAAAACAAAAAGCGAGCTAGGTTAGAGAAAAATTACGATCCGTGTAAAAAATGACCCAAATTACGAAATAGCAACATAATCCCACATTGAGGCATTTGCCTACGAGATAATTAGTTCAAATGGCTCCAAGCACTATGGGACTTAACATCTGAGGTCATCAGTCCCCTAGAACTTAGAACTACTTAAACCTAACTAACCTAAGGACATCATACACATCCATGTCCGAGGCAGGATTCGAACCTGCAACCGTAGCAGTCGCGTGGTTCCGGACTGAAGCGCCTAGAACCGCTCTTCCACCGCGGCCGGCCAGATAATTAGTGATCGAATAAGCAGCTGGCTGGGATCTCATGCAACTGCACTGCTTAATGCTTCGAGTGGGGTCAGCAGTGTCTCTACGTCATATGTCCTTGGCAACAGTGTTACAGTTACAGTGAATTTTTTTATTATTGTTTAATAAAATAGTGGTTTAGCTTATATTATGTAATTTTATTTTCTCGTTGTATAAATAAACTAAGGCTAAACTATTTTGATCATACACGTCCGCCCCGATAGCTGAATGGTCAGCCCTGCGGTCTGTCACGCCAAGGGGTACGGGTTCGATTCCCGGCTGGGTCGGAGATTTTCTCCGCTCAGGGACTGGCTGTTGTGTTGTCCTCATTATCATTTCGTCATCATCAGTGGAAGGCAACGGGAAACCACAACTGGAATCACTTCCCTCGACGCTCGTGCGGTAGACCTCTCTGACGGGGCTTCCCCCACGACAAGACCTGCCGTAAGGCAGAACACAAAGTTACATATCCCGCTCGAGGGATATGTAACTATATAGGGCCCACGATACGTCTATTATATCGTCTGTTTGCCTACAGTACCACAGACACGTCCAGCAATTTCAGTAACACAACGTTCTTAAACTAAATCTGAAAGGTTTGAGTAAAACAATGATATGAGGGCTATTGTGTATTAGTAAGATAATAACAGAGTGCACTTTGTGTACGGAAGAGGTTGTTTACAATACGTTTTGCACTGCAATGCTGTTCACGTCTGTGGGGTCGAAGTCAGTTACAACGCAGCAAACGGAGCGTATACGAATGTTGTTTGATGTTGTTAATACGCACGTATGAAATATACAAGCAGCGTGATACTGAACATTGGGAATGATACAATAAGACATCCTTTATCGGAGGCAATCCCTTGGTGAGTAGCGAAAAGGGGTAATAAACATACATACGGAAATTCATGATTTTTATTCCGGTTATAATTTTATTTATATCATTCAACAGAATGTACTGTACATTCTAGTAGACAACATGGCGTTGTTCTTTGCCAGCATGTGGCACAGATACAGGCATTTTCAATATACCTTACATATCACCAGAGATCAGTGCAATCGCACGACCCCTTATGGACAAGGCGCATCTGCCTGATAACTACGTCTTCGCAGGAAGCGTGCCTTAAGCGGCGCGGTCATGTGGCTGTTACAGTGTGGTCTACTCAAGATCCATTCTCTAGTACCAAACAGCAGCGCATCGTCCATTGGAATGACGAATGAAACGGCCTCTGGGATGGAAACTATACTTTTCCGAACATACGCCCATTACACTTCATTCGTTCCTTAGTTCCTCACGGATCCTCTCTAAGGTCCATTTCACACGAGCGCCTTTTGGCCCGCATCTCGTGGTCGTGCGGTAGCGTTCTCGCTTCCCACGCCTGGGTTCCCGGGTTCGATTCCCGGCGGGGTCAGGGATTTTCTCTGCCTCGTGATGGCTGGGTGTTGTGTGCTGTCCTTAGGTTAGTTAGGTTTAAGTAGTTCTAAGTTCTAGGGGACTTATGACCACAGCAGTTGAGTCCCATCGTGCTCAGAGCCATTTGAACCATTTGAACGAGCGCCTTTTTGGTCAAAACAGACTACTAGCCGCGGGTGCGACTCACGTGCCTGTAAGTCAATTTGTCGCCAATCAAGTCGCGAGTAGCTTAGTAACGTAAGTGATCAGTTTAGTGTGCCGAATGCAGATGCTAAAATCTTGAGTAGGCTGCGCTTGCGCGTAAACGGGGCACGTTGTTGTGTCTGCTGACATCGGAGGTTAACGTATTCTCGCCGTTCTCATGTTATATTAATGGATATCGTGCTTTTATGTCTTCCTAGCCTTCAACTTATCGATTGGTCTGAAACTTCCTGGCAGATTAAAACTGTGTGCCCGACCGAGACTCGAACTCGGCACCTTTGCCTTTCGCGGGCAAGTGCTCTACCAACTGAGCTACCCAAGCACGACTCACGCCCCGTCCTCACAGCTTTACTTCTGCCAGCACTTGCCCGCGAAAGGCAAAGGTCCCGAGTTCGAGTCTCGGTCCGGCACTCAGTTTTAATCTGCCAGGAAGTTTCATATCAGCGCACACTCCGCTGTAGAGCGAAAATTTCATTCCATTGATTGGTCTGTTTTCTTAGTAAGGTAACATGAGAATTTGACGTATTTCCTTCTAGTTTTCTCCCCAAAGACAGAGCAAGTGCCTGAAAGCAAAAAGATATTTAGGTTTTACAATAACTGGTCGAAGAAAAGGTCTATCCTGGCATAAATAAAAACGTAAATACATGAAACATCTTTATAAAGTAAATGGTTCTAACAGTGTAAAAAAGAAAATCATTCAACGAAAAAAGGAATTTTTGAAGTTATTTGGCACTTTGAAAGGAAACAAAATTAATTAAGTAAAATGGCGCCATTTACTGCCTTCTAAATATTCTGTGGTGTCTTTGTATGCGTATATTTTTCGATCAAATAAATGTTGTTGTTTTCAAACGTTGGTCCGACACTTATCCTGCTATTTCACTTTCCAGAGTGGAGAATTTACCGCACGACCTTTGACAAGAACATCCAATGTGAATTTTATGTTGTCATTCATAAACTCCGTTGTCACTGACAGTTCATAAATTATGTTATTAAATTTCAACTTTTTGTAAGAAGCATTCATTAGGCTACTTTGGCGCTGAAATGTAAACAAACTTGTTACAGGGACAATACGCCAGGGGCGTTTTATTACACTCAGATGCCAAGAGTAGATAGGTAAGACACGGAAGTCGCTCGTGAAAAAGGACCTAAATGTGTAAATAATTTTAAAACCAGCGTAGGCTATCAGTTTTAGTACGCAAGATGGCTCTGTTGCACCATGTATATAAATCACATTACTGACAAGTTTCGGCCTTTGGCTATTTTCAGATTTGTAGCTTCGTAACGTGTGTGTCGCGTTTAAAATCTGTTTTGTGCTATGTGGGGGCAGACACAGCACGAGAGAGGTTTAAAATACGACACACACACATCACCAACACCATCAGTTTGAAAATGGCCACTGGCCGAAACTGACCAGTAATATGATTTTTACAGGGTGATGTCGTTTTATGCAACCCAAAATGTTATAGTTAGCCTTCATGAACCAAGGATGAGATTTTCACATTCTCTAGCTGGTCTCAGCCCGCACCCGTCAGCTTATCTAGTACTTTGTTCACGGCACACCCTCCTACCATTATAGTAATATTTACGACTTCACGAATTATTTAATTGACGACATTGACTGGCCTTACTATGCCATTGGCTCAGTGGAGTACCTAAAAATTCTTAAATTGACGATTGTGTAACTTTTACCAAACAATTTTGTGAATTTTAACAGCACAAAGTAAACGATTACAATGTCGTACTCGTGAGCCCTTCTGAGTACAGAGCTACTATGCTTATAAAGGTTAAGTTTCGATCGAATAGTAGACTTACTGGTGATTAGTTTTAGCGTAACGTTCACAAAAGTCATTTTTCGTTCATTACCCTCACCGCCATGTTTAAATTAATAATGATGACGAAGCTGTGTCTTTTTTTATTTAAACTAATAATCTTAAAGAAGCTGCAGACTATGTTGGTGTCGCAATAGACCACTCAACCAAGGACAAAAAAGGTCGAATGTTGGCAACAGTTCGTGTAGTTGGAAATTTTTGTACAGTGGTAGGAGGCAGTGCCACTAACAACATACTAGAAATTCTGAGTGGTGAGGGATGAGTGTGGGGTGGAAGTGCGTTTCAAGGTCACTTTTGTATGGTGGCTCCAACGATAACATATCCCAGTGCAAATTTAACTACATAAAATTTACTACAAACAGGTCCTGTTCATGTGTTCTGCAGGACTAACAGTTTGCGTGTAGCAAGCGAGAAATATGAAAAGTCATACGTATGGTTTATGAAGGCCAGCTATAACACTGCGGGTTGTGTGCAACGACAGCGGTAGGCTCAAATGGTTCAAATGGCTCTGAGCACTATCGGGCTCAACTTCTGAGGTCATCAGTCGCCTAGAACTTTGAACTACTTAAACCTAACTAACCTAAGGACATCACACACATCCATGCCCGAGGCAGAATTCGAACCTTCGACCGCAGCGGTTCTGCAGGACTAACAGTTTGCGTGTAGCAAGCGAGAAATATGAAAAGTCATACGTATGGTTTATGAAGGCCAGCTATAACACTGCGGGTTGTGTGCAACGACAGCGGTAGGCTCAAATGGTTCAAATGGCTCTGAGCACTATCGGGCTCAACTTCTGAGGTCATCAGTCGCCTAGAACTTTGAACTACTTAAACCTAACTAACCTAAGGACATCACACACATCCATGCCCGAGGCAGAATTCGAACCTTCGACCGCAGCGGTCGCGCGGTTCCAGACTGTAGCGCCTAGAACCGCTCGGCCAATCCGGCCGGCGACAGCGGTAGGGACAGGTGAATCATTCTGTATACATGGTGAAATGCAGGCATGTTGGATAATAAAGCTGACAGCCTACTGTGATTTTAAAATGGTTTCACCATCTAGAAGCTACAGCGAGGCTTTGGATCAGTAGACGAAGAAATTAATGGGCCGTAATTGTGTTTCAAATCATTCTGTACGCTACTGGCCACTATAACAGAACCTACAGTATGAGGAATCTGATAAGTGTGAACGCATGGGCGCTACGGGAGAGGGTGAGGCGGGGGAAAGAGCGGTGGTGGGCGGGGGGGAGGGGCTGAGCAAGGTGCTGCATTGTCCCCTCCTCCCCTTGGAAAAAATGATCTTCAAAAACTGAACTACACGTTGGCAAAAGTATCAGTTCAGTAAAAGTTTGAGAATAAGCGCGCCATACAGGAAATTACTTGTAGCAAGTGTAGCGTGAGCCAATCTCTAAACTATTTCCCCATTCACCCCGACCCTATCTCAGAACCTGGATACGCTGTTGGTAGGTGCAAGAGAGACGCGCTAAGTACTGCCCGAGAGTCCATGTCAGTGAGCAACTGAGGCTCGAGATGGCCGTTAACTGGCGAGGTCGCAGTAATGACTGGCCCGTGGCCACGCTTAGGGTGGCAGCGCGCTTCGAGGGAGGGTTGTGTGGGTGGGGGCGGGCGGAGGATTCAGGGGGTGGGTGGAGGGGGGAGGGGAGGGGGCACCACCGACGCCGCCAGCCGGCGCCGCCATGTTGGCGCCTGCGCCGTACCTACGGCCTCGCCGAGGGGGGTCCGCGCGACGCCCGCCAAACGGCCGGCTGGTATTTAAAACGTCTCGTGTTAACTAGGCCAGACCGAGCACCACCCCTAGGACACTGTGCGGCGCTTCGATGACCGGCTCCCTACAAGACAACGGGAAAGGGACAGCGCGGCGTCGCCGGCCCCGGGCGACGCCGACGCTAAGGGCGAGGACGCGCGCAAGCGCAGCCTGCTTCTTTTCTTCTTCTACTTCTTCCTCCTCCCCCGTCTTCCTCCTCCGCTCCCCCGTCCCCCGAGGCGCGTCGGTGTGCGCCTGTGTGCGTGTGTCGCCCCGTGTCGGTACGCACACGCCAGGCGCTGGCGCCCAGCGTCCCGACGCCCAGCGCCGCCGCCATTCCAGCGCCGTCCGCCCGCCGGGAAACTTCTTCCTCTTCCTGCTCTCTCCTCCGACCGGGGAGCCAATTGCGCGATGCGGCCCGTCCGAGGTGAGTCACTGTAGAAACAGAGCCACTACTCCCGCCCTTCGTTTTACTTGCTAGTTTGAACCCCGGCCTCGTCTTACCGTCGCAGTCACCGTGTCAGCAGCGAACGCCGTCACTCGCACCTACCGGCGAGCGGCAGCCCGGTTGCCGGCAACTGCACTGAGGCAAGGCCGCACGGGTCTCGCCCGCGCCTGCTCCACCCGGCGCTACTGTGTGACTGGCTGAAACTCACAGACCCCGCTCGTACGCTTTTCTGTATACCCACAAGCTTAAATACACGTTAATTTTCCAGTAATGTAACGAAATATCTCTGCCTCTTACTGAGCATAGGGAGAAACGTCCTACTCCTTGTTCGGAAACACTCTCCCTCTACCGCGTTAGCAGTCTTATATTTTAGAAGTAGGATTTCCTCTCTCAGATTTGTTTACCTGCGGTGTGTAGATGCAGATGAAGGGAGGCCGGCGTGCTGGCCCATTTGACCAGGGCACAGTGGCAGTACTGGAGCAGCGCGCCTCCGTGGCCGGCCACGTGGTGCCGGTCTAATGGGGGACGTGCAAATTAGCGGCGGGGCGGCGCGCATGCGCGTAGCCTCTTAACAGCAATTAGCGCGGGCGGCGCGGCGCTCCTGACCTCGGGCTCGGTCGGACCTCGCCAGTCTGCCGGCCGCAGCCGCAGGCGACGAGCTTCATTTGTCTCGCTACCTGCCGCGCCGCGCTCTCTGTAACTACGTTCGTGTCCACAGTCCATCTTGTGAAACCGCTCAACCAGACGACTTGCTACATTACATCCCGCAACATTCACGAGCGTTTCATACCTGCGACGCAAATGCCGCATATAGCCAAAAAAATTCCGTTATCAGTTGCTGGATGGACATATTGTAGCTGAATCGCAACATGTGGTGGCATAGACTTATTTAGTGGCCTGTAGGCGGTGTCATACTGCTTTAGGAAATATAGCTTTCGCTTGCTCTATTGCGTACTGCCTTTGCTGCTTTTCGTTGTTTTGGTATTTAGATAGAATAAGCAAGCCGCACTTATTATTTCTACGTGTTATATCAGAACGTAGAATTTCAGAAGTTGGCTGCTGTAGATTGCAAGCTTCACAAGTAACGCAGACTATAGTTAACTGCACTCTCTCTTTAACAGATTCATCTCCATATTCACTCCACACAATCTGACAAACTATTAAACATCTTTAATACTTCTTTGACAAGAGAACACACATTTTTTGCGTAATCCAGACGTACTACTTTCACAATCTGACGCTGCAACAGTTACCGACGACCATGAAGAAGCGCATCGTATTGCGTTTCTTGTTGTACTACATTATTTCTGACTGTTACTGACGCAATACATGTAATAAAAATACAAACGAGCCGCTGCCTACTCCTTGCGATACAATAACTTTTTAATTCTGGTATTTAAACCCTTCTTGCTGTGACGCTAATCAGATATTACTTACTACGGGCAGAATATAAATCTGTTTACTCCAATCCGTTTTTCATGTGTTTATGAGGCATCAATAGCTTGTTAATTATCAATTTCGTCTTTACTTCTCCGTGCATGCTAACGGTTGTGCATTAATTTGAAGTCGTATAGAGAACACTCCGCAAAACAAAAGTTACGTGGGTTCTTGAAAGTTCGCCGACGTAACAAAAAATAAATGGTTACATTAACAAAGATAAAAAAAATTGTTACATTAACAAAGATGAAGCTTCGCGGATATACTCCGTTAGTTACGACTAAACATTAAGACGTTAAGCGGCTGCAGAAGAGCGTTCGTTACTGGTTTCATTCACAAACACATTCCGAGCATTTCTCTTCCGTTCTTTAAACATTACTACACATTAGCAGCAGACTATATGGGCGAAAGCAGCATCAGAAGCTGTTACGGTTTGGTAATTTCGGATAAGGGTGGATAAGAACCTATCTTACCAACGCAGTTTGGTTTTTATTATACGAATCACGTCGCTTTTCGGCTTCTAATTCTTTACAACATTTTCACCATAGGAATTTCGGAAGTTCACTTTAAAGTATATCTAATTTTCTACATTATACAACCTGACGAATATTCTACTGCCTCTGCATAGATTGCATGTGTAGCACACAATAAGTATTTTTAGAAAGAAAACGAACAGTAAGACGTTTATTTTTTTACTATGGCGTAACTGCAACTAAAGTAAGTCCTATTGTTCATAATTTTGGTAATGGTGATGGGTATAGTTACTCGAATGTTAAAAACTTATCTACAGGCGCGTCATTACTAAATTGTATGAAGTCAGCTGTTTGTATACAGTAGGAAATACATACTCTTGCACCGAAAACATGTGAACTACAATGTAAAAACACAGGATTTGGCAAACATACAGCAGAACATTAGTTCCTTTTTCGGTGAGACATGTTTCCCTAGAACTTCCTAAATATGTTTAACCGAACATCGTATGGTTCTTTCGTTGAGACCATGTTTTATCTATTTCGCTTTCCTTGATGAAGCTATTCCACTGCCATCCATTAAGACGGAACATACACAAGCAAGTTAAGGTTAGTGAGAGATATACTACGGTGAGAAAGAGGGCCTAAAGAGGAATCACACCGTTATTACGACGTAACTTTATAACTGTGTCAATAATTTGTTCTCTTACAACTTTTAAATTGACGTTTTGGCTTTAATTAGTTTTATGCAGAGATCGCAGACATAGTACTTACAGTTGAATTTACTGATCCGACTTTCCTATATGCTGCCTTATTCGATGACAATTTTTTTTATTTAATTACTTCTTACTTCATATAATGAAAATTGCATTTGTGAATACTTTATCACTATTATCAATCAAAAATCTGTGTCACGAAATGCAGAATCGGCTGTGTAAGTTAAAACGACTGTTGTAACAGAATTTAGCACTCCAGCGCAACTTCGCTTTCTCATTTTCGGTTTCTGAGAATTTTGTTAAATTACGTTGTTATGCATTTCCTGAGGTAACCTAAATCGAATACAGGCTTTCAGGAAAAAGACGAACACCATGTTGAATTTCATTTGGTTTAGGTTTAGGTGAAGCATAAAATGGCTGAATAAGATGTATACACCAACTACAAAAATAACGCCAATGGAAATATCCGAAGACCAATAATATAACACAAAAAGGAAACTTGGCGTTTCTATCTTAGGCACCAAACAAAGCATATATTTTTTGACTCGGAAACTCGACTAGAAGAAAGGAATGGTATGCGGATGCAAAAGGAGGAGGATCATCATGTCCATTCGTTGTTTGTCTACAGTGTTCTAGTTCAGTTCCTCTTCAATGGAATGACAGTTTTGTTTCCTTGAAATTTTTTGCAGGACAATGAAATGTGTTCCGAGATGTTTAGTGATAAAAACTGTTTATGAACTGTTTGTCTTTGAAATATTCGGAAGAATAACAAATAACACATTCACGTGTCATGGTCTGTGTCTTGCTAGTCCCCGTGAGACACTTCAGTGCCTCTAGGGTAATACAAGTCAAACTGTACATTCAGCAACGAAAAGGAAAAAAAAAATCGATTTTGCAATCACTACAAATGAAAACGTGAGACGACATTATTATATATTATTTCAAATGTAGTTTTTTACATAAGAAATAAATTTTAAGTATAGATTGCTCCTTCTGTTTACAATACGATGAATAATGACGCGCCCAATTAGACGTTAACAAGAAGACTATGAACGGTGGGATACGGTGGGGCTGTTGACTGCTAGTTAATGCGTGATTTTCATGTGGTGTGTCAGGCTAAAACTAGCCTCTCTTGGTTCAAGATGTCATCATTGCCTGCTGCTCAGGTTACAGCCACACCGTTAAAACAGACATTTCAGTAACAAAACAATATTACTATGTCGCAAACAGTTTCACGACTACAAGGAAATAGTCTCTTGCAGTCTAAAGTGACTACCACGTAAACCACAGGTTTTCTTGCCAAGGGATGTCGTGTGATGAACTGTATGAACTGTTCAACTCAAAGAGATCTCTTATAAAACTACGGATAAACAACCTAAGCAATCGATTAAACATTTAATGTGTTACAACTAGTAAGGTCATACAAAATACCAAGGAGTAATAGTATAAAAATGTGAAGTGGAACGATCCGGGCAAATGGTAGGCTTAAATAATCTAATCTGTATTTCCTCCAAGGAATAGAATGCCTACATAACATTTATTCTGGAATACTGCTGGAATGTGAGAACTGTAGACTCTAATCGAGTACGACTAGTATAGTTCATCGAACGAATACGGGGCACGGGTTTATTTCACACGCGGGAAAGAGTTGCAGAATATCTAGAAAGAAAACTTAAACTTTTCACACATTAACAACGATATATTGCCAAAACACTCGTTAACTTATTTTGAGGATGATATCTACGAATATTCTTCAGCCTCCAGACATAGCTCGTGTAGACAAAATTGGACTCATACCACGCACAGATGCCTAGAAGTAGCCGTATTTCCTAAAATCCGTGTTATGAACGTGAGGATACCTTCGAAATACACTCAGTGATTTGCCAACTATAAGTAGAAACACAAATATGACTGATCCTTTGTTTCAGTTAGTTCCCTGTTTAAAGTTACAATCGAGCATGGTCCAAAGCTTACGCAGTGTGTTATGAAAATTCTCTCAACTGGTGACTAGGCAAGTTCCTATCTAGTTTTTTGCTGTTTCCTTCTCCGACAGACCTTAAAGTCCAGTCCAGATTAGAGGTCACGACAGAGAGAAATAGGAGATGTAGCATTTATGAGCTACCTCTGGTATTATCTACAGAAACCAGAGAATTTCTACGTCATGAGAGTAGTATCGAATTTTTCGAGAAATCAATGGCTTCCGAAATCTCAAGGAAGGAAGGAAGATTATTGTTTGACGTCTAGTCAACATAGAAGTCATCAGAGATGGAGCATCAGAGATGGAGCGCCACCTAGGAATGTTTCAAGGACAGTGAAGAAAACAGGCGGTGCCCTTTTGGAGGAATCATACCAGGATTTGCCTGGAGCGATTTAGGGGAATCATGGGAAACCAACATCTGGATAGGCGAACGCGGATTTGAAAAGTTGCCCCCCCGAATTCGAGTCCATTACGCCACCTAGCTCGCTTCCGAAATCTCTTGATTTTTATTTGCTTGGTACTACATTCTGAACAGAAACGTAGGTAAAATGGCAGTGGCGAACGTAAGAATGGCTGTCTTGCAGACACGGCGTCTTACAGAATCGACTACACTGTATGGCAGTTTTTCCAGATACACATGCTGCGTACTCTTGCGGCTCTCTCTGCAAGTAACATCAAGTTGCCATTCCGCCATTTGACGAGACAGGGCGGAACTCAATGTACAGCTTGGTGCGTGGCCGTTACTCGCCACAAAAAATGAAACCCGTGGGACACGGATGGTTACACGCGTGACTAACGTAGCGGCCATGACTGGCAGAACGGCTACTGGCGCCAGTTAACAGAGTGCAGTCGAAACGCGTCATGTCCACAGCGAAAGCTGCTTTGTGCTTCTCGTTAAATATTTACAAACGATCTGGATCATGTGGGACAGTTACGCCTTGTTGACAACGAATAATGTCCGTGCGACATTTTACATGTCCGCCATGCATGTTCTGGAAGCTCTATCAGAACAGAGTAATGTCGGCAACAAAAACAACGGGGAAATTTTCAATTGACGTAAGCAGGAAGAAATCTGTCGTATTTCTTACATGTCGTGTACACCAGACAATGTTGGTTAACCAAATAAACCCTCGATATTGATCGTATCCGACGGATTGCGACGCAGGTTTTTTCTACATTTCATCGAAAGAGACAAAAATCAATCGCTAGCCTTAGAAATGCAGTTAGCTGTCTCAAGTACACCAACAGATAATGATAACAAATCTCCTAAGTCGTAAAGACTAGTAGCTATAAAAATGACTTGAAACACGAGGGCAGGTATTTCAGTTTCTATAAAAATGGAAAAAAAAGAAATGTAGCAAATAATTTTTTCCATAAAGTTATTTATGGCTGCAG
The DNA here is from genome assembly GCF_023898315.1 of Schistocerca nitens. Classification (NCBI taxonomy): domain Eukaryota; kingdom Metazoa; phylum Arthropoda; class Insecta; order Orthoptera; family Acrididae; genus Schistocerca; species Schistocerca nitens. The sequence continues at coordinate 392,191,205 of NC_064617.1, forward strand.
GTAACTACTGGACATTATTCAGCATAACCTGAAAGAACGGCGTAGAAGCTGCAACACGCAACGAGGGTTCAAATTGTAGCTCGCCCAAGCGAAGTATGTCTTGTAGAGACAGCGGCGAAGCAGGAATTATTTAAATGCTGCGAGTCTATTGCGTCTTTGTTCCTCATTTTTCCGTTTTTCTCCTCCAAAGAGAATAATAAAAATAACTTAAGTACCTTATTACATTTTCTATGATTACACAAATACGAGACAGCCAATATTTAGTTTCATTAACATCAAAAATAAGCTAGAGACCTGAGGAAGCAGGAAAAACAATGTGCTGACCCTTCTGCGCCATATGAAACGTCTACCAGACGTAGGTCGAAACACCATTATTCATATCTTTGAAGGCTTTCTTTTACTGTTTACATCTCGTATCTTGTATTTAACTAGTGAAGCCTTTATGAAGAACGCAAGTGTTATAAGATCACCGATGCTTATTCTTGGCATGCAGTGAAAGAATGACACCTGTAAGACTCTTGATAAAAAATTATCTCGGGAAAATCAGTCACACGGTGTATCTCTGTAATTATGAGGTGATTTCAGTTTATAACCAACTAAGAAGTTTCGTAGCTGTCTTTCTATTGCCTTTCCGAATACCTGAGTCGGAGATAAAATGCGCAACAGGCAGGCATCGTTATATGGATTTATTTATTGAAACACACATTTGCGTGTAACTTAACTAAGACGAAAGATGCACTTTTCGCGGACTGAACATATGCTATGCTTTTTCCCAACATTAAAACCATTCTTGTCGCATTATGCTCATGCATTTAACAGAAGCCTATGGTAAGATTTGAGGATTGATGAGTGTGGCTTGGAAGGCACGGAGGCAAGTGAAACGTGCGCTGCGAATGCAAGAGAATGAAAGTAACAAGATAATTCACTGAAGTGCATGTTCCGTGTCAGACGATAAATACTGATATCCATGTTTAAAATACTGTTATCTTTTGCCCATGCACGTTCCTAGTGAAACTTTTAAAAACAAAAACACACAGCAGTACCTCAGAAGATGGTGTTAGTAACAAGATAACGCAACATACAGAAGCTGATACAAAAGCATGCTGAAAAAGTTCACTACTTAGTCTAAGACAATGACAGGAATCTGGTGAAGGAAAGTCTTGTTCTACAGCCAATATACTTCCCCCCCCCCCCTTCCTCCACCACCACCACAAGAACCACCACAACGAAAAAGGCAAATACACACACAATAACTGTTTGCAACACAATTCACACTACAGCATTCACGGAATTGTTTGACAGATTGCTCTCCACCAAGATTTTATATGTTTTGCAGAAGCTAGATACTAACAACGTTGCAAGGTACAGCACACTCACCACTATTTAAAAAATGGAATCAGTATGAATTTGAGTAATTAGTACATTTTTCATGCAGACCACATTTTAGAAAAGAAAGCGAAAATAAAATGAGACATAGGTTAGGCAGTCTAAGTAACTGTGACACTAAAATTATTCCTGATCATAACACGTTTTTATCAGTTTCTCTTAATGACTGCGGAAATTCACGATGATCTCGCAACGAACATTACGTCTCACTATTCCCACAAATGTTGTCAAAAATTGTTTAACTTTAGCTAATGGTATCACTTTACTTGAAATGAGAATTGAAGTACTGATGCCTCAGCAGAACAAAACAAACGACACGGCACATACAATACACATCACAACCCATTTTGAGAGAAAAGGGAAGTTTCAGTTCACCTACAATGCAGTACAGAGATCAATAAGTAAGTATTGATGAACGTAAAGAAAAACTATATTCTTTGACGTATCGTGCATGAAGGTTTGTATACGTCTGTGCAGTCGAGTCATCGCTCCCGTACTTGGAACATGCACTGACCTACAGGCAGAACAACCTAAATTTCACTGGCCTAAACTGTTACTAGTCGAGCAAGAAGGAGCACTTAATCGAGCAAAATGATGCAATAAGACAATAGTCCTGACTCTGTTCCCAGCTGTCAGTTCTTCGCACAATACCCTACAGCACTATCGCAAGCTTGTCACTGCCAGTATGAGGATATCACCGCTGTTAGTCGCACCACAATGGGAATGGTGAGCCTGCAAGACCCGGAATGTAACAACTGGCAGCAGCGACTGAAAAGTAGAAACCGCTGTAACCTGGCCTATTACTATACTACTTTGCGCAACACGTTTCGAAGGACTACACCTCCATCATCAGGTGGATTCATAAAGCATATATATATATATATATATATATATATATATATATATATATATATATATATATACGACTTTTGGGTAAACTAAGACACTGTCTCTGAGCGGTCGCAAGTCCAATCGTATTTACACGACATACACTTTCTAAACACTGGACCGAACAAAGGTGGCGCATGAGGACCTCTGAAACGCGTAGTGCGAAGTATTAATAAATTTGACTTGTTACAGCAGTTTGTGTTTTCAGTCGGTATACATAACGGTCACAGTCGAGCCTCCTAAAATGTTAAGTTTTTGCACTTGAAGTGGACAGTAGCATGTAAAGATGTGCAACACTAATCGGCATTACCGTGCAGCGGCAGAGAGAAGAGTCTACACTACTCGTGCGTCGTTCCGCAGTAAGCTACCAAAGCGTGCTGCGGCCGCGCTGTCCAAGGATACACAGGTAGCAGCGGTGGCGGCGAGGGAGCGACTGAAGAGCGGCAGCCAGCCAGCGAGCGAGGAAGCGGCGCCGCACGGCAACGCACGCCGCCGAGGGCCTTGTAAACATGTAGACTAGGTCAGCCGGGGGTTGAAACACACGCCGCCCGCCGGGGGTGACGGAGCGCCCGCCGGTGGAGGGGGTAGCCGCCGGGAGGGGCGCCCGTTTAAAATAATAATAATATTACGCACCCAAAAAAAATTCTTTGCACGCAGCCTGTCTACCGCCCCTCCCTCCCCTCGCAGTACTCCTTCCCGCCAAAACGGCGCACCTCTCCCCCTCCCGTACATATATTATTTCTTATGAATACGCTTAAGCTCGGTCCGCTATTGATATACGTTATGTGTTTACCGAGATATGCATGATAAAGCGGGCAGGCAACCCTTTCGCCGCTGCCATGCTCCACTGGCAAGGAAAAATGCGTTTCATTATGGCATCGCGCACAAAAGCGGGCCCTGCGAAGATGAGCCGTAGTTAACCTTGGTGTTTTGTGCGGCGGTCCCTGCACGAGAAAGACGGCGCGCGGGGCGCAGCGCGCTGGGGCCGGCAGAAGCGCCAGCCACGCCGTCTGGCGTCTCACGCCGGAACTCGGCCCCCACCTCACCCCTTCCACGTCACCCCGCACTGTAGACCAGGCTGTACGTCCCAGCCTTGCATCCAGGTACAAGTTTCTGGGGTCAGGGAAGTCTAGTCGTATCACCAGCACAGGTGATGCACACTGTTACGAAATGTACAGGGTTAACGTCAAATCAGCCTACAGAATTTCGGAGGTGGTACTATACGGCCGTACCGAGGGCATTATGAGATAGGCCCCCTGCCAAAGTCGGACCCGAAGTGGGGGCCGCAAAACCGAACAAAAAAAAAAAAAAAAAAAATCCAATAGAGAAAGATGGCTTAAGAATTATCTGAGCGGTACGTTAGCTCACCTGTCCAAATGGTTCAAATGGCTCTGAGCACTGTGGGACTAAACATCTGAGGTCATCAGTCCCCTAGACTTAGAGCTACGTAAACCTAATTAACCTAAGGACGTCACGCACAACCACGCGCGAGGCAGGATTCGAATCTCCGACCGTAGCAGCAGCGCAGTTCCGGGCTGAACCGACTAGAACCGCTCGGTCAAAGCGGCCGACCTCTCTCGGTCAGAGGGCTGGAGCTAGACACAACAAAGCTCGAAGCAAGCAGAAAATGAGGACGGTATTTGTAGTGTACTAGCTCCTTCAACCAGCACTTTTGAAACTTGGAATTCTTCCGTATCTAATGTTCAAATTAATGAAACCTTGCAACATCTTCGACAACTGTCAGTATTCCATAAGGTCAACACCCCTTTTCAGGCACAGCTGAAACGTGAGGTCGCTGTGCATGCCAACTGAAGCAGACAATATTTTTCAATAACGCTAATTTACTGGGAAATCTGCCAACGGCGCAGAATCTCCTCGGTACGGTATTAGTTGTTCAGGCAAGAAAGGAAGCCAGTTTAGGCTTTAACATCCCTCCGTCGTCCACCCCCGGTAGCTGAGTGGTCAGCGCGACGGACTGTCAATCCGAAGAGCCCGGGTTCGATTCCCTGCTGGGTCGGAGATTTTCGCCGCTCAGGGACTGGGTGTTGTGTTGTCCTAATCGTCATCATTTCATCCTCATCGACGCGCAAGTCGCCGAAGTGGCGTCAAATCGAAAGACTTGCACCAGGCGAACGGTCTACCCGATGGGAGACCCTCGTCAAAAAAATCCCTCTGTCAGTGCGGTCATTAGAGCAGAGGCTCATATTAAGAAAGGGTGGCGAAGGAAATCGGCCGTTCCCTTTTAAAAATGAACCATCCCGGTATCTGGTACGGGCGATTTAGTGAAATCACCGAAAACTTAAATCTGGTTGTCTGGATGGGGATTCAAACCGCCATTCCCACCCCGCAATTCCTAGTCCAGTTTGCTATTCACAGCATCACCTTACGCGGTGATTGTTCGGGGAAATTTTCAGGGTATTTCAGCAAAAGAGTAAGTGGTCTCTGCATTTAGCTTGATTTATAACCGCCATTTATCTGTGCATCTATACCGCACTGAAGATATTTGCACTCCAGTACACATATCTAGATGGTAAAATTTTTCCCTTCACTCCTGCTACTGATTGTTGACAACAGTAATGTCCACTTTCATCTTCCCTCTCAATCTTGCTTTCACTATTGTTCGGGTCTGTCTCGTGTTTATCCGGCAGCGTTTCCCGAACGTTAACAGTGATACACACCAATATGGACAGGTTTAAAGGTGAAGTATTGTCCTATTTGCACCTTATGCATGGGTTCACTGAGCGCAACAGAAAAGAGGCACAACGGCGCAATACTTAATGGTTTCTTTGGCGAGAACAATCACATCTCAGTACTTTAGCATCTGAGGCTGGTTGCATTACTGTGTGTTTCGTGCTTTGAGGTTTGGTGATATTACACACTTTTTAGCTGTGGTGAAAGTATGCACACAGAAGTGAGCCATCTGAGACCAGGGTCCCTTATTTGGTATTATTATTTCCTCCATAATGTATGGGTTTCTGGAAGCCGCGATTGAGTGGATAACATAGAAATAACACCACCTTCCTGTCTGTCACTATTTACGTTCGTTACGCGGTTCCACGATAACACAATCGTAAAGCGGATTCGATCTTTTTTCCATCCCGAATTGCATTGTGGCATCCAGTGATGGGACGTCAAGGTTAAATGTCTTATTTCATACGTAACAAAGATGAAACGCACATTGTACACCGACTGCCACTGTTCGACACATGTGCTCGTCACTATCCATTCAAATACAACAATGTCGTGCTGCTCTTGGGTAACTAGGACAGTACACGTATGACTGGTGCACTTCACTCACTCATGGAAGATGACAACCAAATTTTTGACTGGAAACACATGAAACACTGTTAAATGAATGTATTTATAATGGCACGACCATCCAGTCCCGCGAAGATTTAAATAAACAATGTACGACACTGAAAACTGTTTGTTTGTGGAAGTCTCTAACATTGTTTCATGGTTGTTTGCAATGATAACAGCCGGCCACAGTGGCCGAGCGGTTCTAGGCGCTACAGTCTGGAACCGTACGATCGCTACGGTCGCAGGTTCGAATCCTGCCTCGGGCATGGATGTGTGTGATGTCCTTAGGTTAGTTAGGTTTAAGTAGTTCTAGGGGACTGATGACCTTAGAAGTTAAGTCCCATAGTGCTCAGAGCCATTCGAACCATTTTTTGCAATGATAACACGCTGAAGTGCTTATCGGTCGAGCAACGGATTCGCAGTTACAAGCTGATAATTTGGTTCTCAGTTCAGTCGATCTGACCGTCAAACAGCAGGTTCTCCACTACACTCACAGTTAACACGCAGTGTTTCTCAAGGGAGAATCCGTTTATCCGTGCATCCGCGTCTTTCTCTCTCTCTGTCACACACACACACACACACACACACACATATACAAATATTCTACCAAACACACTCATGAACAATAAGGAAAATGCTCTCGCTTCTCTCATAGGGGAAGGATGGAGGGAAGCAAATCGACTTTTTATGAAGCGGATGTAAACTCCATTCATACTGTATGCGAGTCCAGTGTGCTAGCCACGGCATCATCCCGCTCAGTCGGGCAGTGGACTTGTCAAGAAGGTGTGCTCTGTGAGAACAACATCCAAGATCACGCGCAGTGAGAACGCTGAAGAAGGAAAATCGTCCCAGATAACTTAAAAATGAGAGTGCTGAAGCGGGAAAATCACCACAAATGTAAAATCAAAACTAGACATGGTTGTCTCACTGGGTACTCCGCGATCGTTCATTAAATAACGCCATATTTTACAAATGTAAAAGATATTACGAGCAGAAACAACAGGAGACTACTTGAGGGTGGAAATGACCCACATATGAACTGATGCAGACACATAATTATTTAGTAAATGGTGAAAACCGTAGCTTCCGTACAATTTATGCTGTTGACGGCTGCGTCAACGGATTACTATACCAGTCGACTGGGCGACGTTTGGATGAAACACCAGATTGCTTCACTGAGTTGATTCATATCACGGGTAGGATGCCTGCCTTCCTCCAACCTGTGGCTTAACCAACCAGCTACAGGGGCAACTACATTTTACCATGGAATTCATCATTTAACATTCTGTACACACACAAATAATTAGAGGGGAATGAAGCAGCACGTGACGACAAAAGTGGATCCTTTGTCCAACTATGGATCGATCCCTGAACGTCTGGATATCCTGACAGTTAATCACCCGCCATGCCACGAAAATAAAAAAAAGTTGAACTCTAATTTTACTGTTGGAGATCCTATAGTGAAAGGAGAGAACAGGTTTTAATCTCATACGTTTTTGTAGGCTTTTGTGAGAATAGCACAATAAGGAACCATTCGAATACCTAGCTGCCTCTCGAAACCAGCCGAGAAATCGACGTTTTTGTAAAGACCCACCACGAATCGAACTCTGAAGCTTTTGGTTTGCATGCTTAAATCTGATCGTCAACCACGCGATGCAAATTTAATTGAACGATAATTTAATTTATGTTGGGAGATCCTGAAGCGAGAGATGAGAGAATTTTGTTTTCTTGCGATTCGACACGGTTTAATTAAAATGTTCAAATGTGTGTGAAATCTTATGGGACTTAACTGCTAAGGTCATTAGTCCCTAAGCTTACACACTACTTAACCTAAATTATCCTAAGGACAAACACACACACCCATGCCCGAGGGAAAACTCGAACCTCCGCCGGGACCAGCCGCACAGGCCATGACAGCAGCGCCCTAGACCGCTCGGCTAATCCCGCGCGGCACGGTTTAATCGCATTTATAAGAACAGCGAAGTGACTTGCCACTGGAGTGTCTAATTGTCCCTTGGAAAAAAAGTTAAGAATTGACGTTCAAATCGAATTACTGTACGGCCCTTTCTCCTGGAGCGCTGTGAAACGAACTCAAGTGCCCAAAGTTTTGCCATCTGCACTGTAGTTAGAGGAGTAAACATACAGTTGGCAATGGAGACAGTGACAGTCAAATAGGACCGTAGGAGGCCAAAGCAGAGTCTAGCGGTGAGCACAGCGCGAGACGTTGGCTCGGCAGCCTCCAGGGCAGCGCAGGTAGAAGACGCTCCCCAACCCGACCGGCGTGGCCCCTATTACACCCCACTTTGCGCCCCTGTAACATCCGTGCGCTATTGTGTCTTAAGGGCGTACTCCATGTGACAGTAACCGGCGCCCTCGCTTTATTTATAGATATTACTACAACAACGCGAGCGCGGCTTGCGTACCGCGCGAGTTTTTCCACCATTTCTTTGTATAAATACTATCTCTCTCTCTGTCCCTCTCTAGCTTGCTTCGTACTTTTTTTTTCCACTATCGAAAACCGTCTCGACTCTTTGTGTTGATCGTTGGCTTCCTTTGTCGGTGACGACGCGGCTTTTGTGCTGCGTGTGATTACACGAACCAACCCTTCGAAAGGGTTATTTTATGCAATAAATCACGATGCTGAAAGCGAGAAGAAGCGCACCGCTGCACACGATGTCCCTTTGCAGTCTCTCTCTCGCTCTCTTCCCCCCTCCTCTACCACCCCTCTCTCTCTGTCTCTCCCTCTCTCTAGCCATCACACACATACATACAGGCACGTACGACGAACAGAGAAGAAAGAGAGAGGCACCGTTCTCGACGCCGCATTTTTTCCTGCTGTAATGCAAACGAATACATCTTCTTTTGTTGGCTGACATTCTTTATTTTCCAAAAATAAAAAAGCGCGGAGTGGCGGCGTGCATGCTCGGCGCGGCGCACGTTGTGAGGCAGAAAGGGTTATTTTGCATGTTGCGATATATTTCACACTCCATCTACATTAAAGGCTTGCAGGGCCGCTGGCGCGTGGACTCGAAATATTGTGCAGCAGCAGCAGCGCCGGCGGCAGTCGTAGCGGGAACAAACACACGTGCTGTGCGGAGGCGGTTGGCCGCCAGCGCCCCGCCACGGCCGATGCCGCTGCCAGCGCGTTATTCCAGCTCGCCGGCCGCTCTCGCACGATGCCTCATTACACATTTCGCAGCCGCTTTGCGGCGGAAATGCGCCCTTATTTATGAGGCGGACAGACTGGCTGGCGCTTGCGATCGGCGCAGGCGGTCCGTCGCGAGCACGCGTGTCTGCCGGGCGTCGCGTGACCTACTCGTGCTGACACGGATGTTGCCACTCGCAACGCAAAATTAGCGTCCATTTCCTCGAAAAAAAAAAAAAAACTAAAAAAACAGTGGTCGAGTTCCAGAATAAATATTTATATTCCGCAGCGTACCGCCTGAAGGTACAGGGAAAACACTCCAGATGAGAATCATGCGACCTGCCGTTGGAGACTTTTCACATCGCGAGTGGTGCTGTAGGTCCCTGGTTTCACAGTGAATGTCGCTGAGGGACCGTCGATATCAGGGAAACATGGCACATTCCGTACATCTACATCTACACTTATACTTCGCAAGCCACCCAATGGTGTGTGGCGGAGGGCACTTTACGTGCCACTGTCATTACCTCGCTTTCCTGTTCCAGCCGCATATGGTTCGCGGGAAGAACGACTGCCGGAAAGCCTCCGTGCGCGCTCGAATCTCTCTAATTTTACATTCGTGATCACCTCGGGAGGAATAAGTAGGGGGAAGCAATATATTCGATAACTCATCCAGAAACGCACCCTCTCGAAACCTGGACAGTAAGCTACACCGCGATGCAGAGCGCCTCTCTTGCAGAGTTTGCTAAACATCTCCGTAACGCTATGACGCTTACCAAATAACCCTGTGACGAAACGTGCCGCTATTCTTTGGATCTTATCTATCTCCTCTGTCAACCCGACTGGTGCGGATCCCACACTGATGAGCAATACTCAAGCATACGTCGATTCGAAATTGTTCAATTGGCTCTGTGCAGTATGGGACTTAACAGCTGAGGTCATCACTCCCCTAGAACTTAGAACTACTTAAACCTAACTAACCTGAGGACATCACACACATCCATGCCCGAGGCAGGATTCGAACCTGCGACCGTAGCAGTCGCGCGGTTCCGGCTTGAAGCGCCTAGAACCGCTCAGCCACCGCGGCCGGCATCGATTCGAGTTAAGGGGGAATACCGAGTGGACTGAGGCATGAATGGGAATTTGGACTGAAGTGGGTGTCGTGCCACGGTAGTTCGAGCAGTTGTGCGAGACCAGTGTGCCAGGCTGGCGCAGTGGTTAGCGCATCTGCTTACTGAGGAGGAGAACCGGTTCGAATCCCGGCAATGGTACAAATCTGCATTCGTTGCTTCGGTCTGCGTATACAGGCTATCCCAGAAAAAACATCGACAAATTTTGGGGTCAGGTTCCTCACGCCAAAACAAGAAAAATATATCTAATAAACAAGGTTCCAAAGCGCATATCTTACGAGATATGAGCGTTTGTTCATATTAGATGGTATGAAACACATTTCTTCAACTACAAGTGTGGTGTCACCGCCAGACACCACACTTGCTAGGTGGTAGCTTTAAATCGGCCGCGGTCCATTAGTACATGCCGGACCCGCGTGTCGCCACTGTCAGTGATCGCAGACCGAGCGCCACCACACGGCAGGTCTCGAGAGACTTACTAGCACTCGCCCCAGTTGTACGGACGACGTAGCTAGCGATGCACACTGTCGAAGCCTCGCTCATTTGCAGAGCAGATAGTTAGAATAGCCTTCAGCTAAGTCAATGGCTACGACCTAGCATGGCGCCATTAGTAATATTGCATGTATCTACAGAGTCTCACTTGTATCGGCAAGAGCGATGTACAACAATGATGGATTAAAGTTAAGTATTCCAGCATCTACGTACTTTTCTTTATAGCATTCATTACGTATCCTGTTTCAGACCTCACGCCCATCTGCGTGAGCTAAGCGCGTGCCTTTCGGCTACTTCCGAGTGGCGTGGCTGTCTTACTACGCCACAACAACAAGCTCTTTACTTTTCATATTTTGGGTATCGGTAGTGTTGACTAAAACAAGAAAATAATTTCTTGTAAACATGGGCACTAAAATGCGTACGTTAAGATCTGAGCACTTCTTCAGTTAAAGACACGTGTTTCACACTAGCGAAGATGAACAAGTGCTCACAGCTCTTCAAGCATATATTTTAGGCCGTATGTTTACTAGACATATTTTCTTTGTTTCTGTAAATACTTCTTCTTTCCAAAATATGGAAAGCAAAGGCCTGTTATAGATGTCTGTTTCATAGTATCGAAGATGCTGCATCCGTTTTCGATAAGCTACCACAAGGATTCAAAAATCTTAGCAGTAATCCACGCGCTTTCGAATCGAAACTGAAGAGTTTCCTCGTGGGTCAGTTCTTCTATTCAGTTGGTTGGTTTGTGGGGGTTGAAGGGACCGGACTACAAAGGCCATCGGTCCCGATCGTCGTAACGAGACAACAGAATGTGATGACACCGAGCGAGGTGGCGCAGTGGTTAGCACACTGGACTCGCATTCCGGAGGACGACGGTTCTGCTGCAGCCCAGTCGTGCCCGAAACATTTGCTTATTGCAGGAGCACCTTCCGTAGCATGTCTGAATCAGTGTACTTAGTGAAATCCTCGCAGGCAACACAAGTGGGATCAAAAACGAATGTTTAAACACTTTTCGTAAGCACAATGAAAAATAAGTATTTTTAATCCCCCCTTTCACGATACTTTCATCCCCTGCACTGTAATTATTCATAATGGTTTCTGAGCCAAGTTATTTAAACTTCAGAGACCTTACAGCAAGCGGTACTCAACTTAAATCCGCAGTCTGACAGAGAGCGCGACGAAACTGTTTTTCATCTATTAATTCTCTTTCAGAACACAGACTGCGGACTGAGACACATAGCTGCACTCTGCAAGGTGTGCTGTACGGTCTGCAGTAGTCATTTCAAACAGATAGATACTGATGAAATTCAAAAGACAGAATGAAAAGTAATGAGGAAAATAAACGGTCCAAATCATACTTGAGATGAGATATAAAGACTAAGAGCAAATGAAGACAGTGAAAAATATTAGAATCAGAGTTTAAAAGAGCTGAAGACCTACGATCAAATAAGGCACATGGAATACACAACATTCCACCTGAATTTCTAAAGTCATTGGTTGGACGGGAGGGGAGGGGGGGGGGGGGTTAGGATGTTGCGACCAAACGACAATTCACGTTGCTATGTAGAATGTATGAGTCTCGCGATATACTATCTGACTTTCGGAAAAATTTCATCCATCCAGTTCCGAAGATAGCAACAGCGTGTAAGTGCGAGATCAGCTTAACAGCTGACGCATCCAAGTTGCTGACAAGAATAATATAAAGAAAAATGGAAAACAAAATCGAGGATCTGTTAGATGACGATCAGTATGGCCGTAAGAAAGTTTACCAGAGAGGCAGTCATGAGGTTGTGCTTGGTAATGGAAGCAAGATTGAAGAAAAATCGTGACACGTACTTATGATTTGCCGACGTAGAAAAAGTGATTTATATGTTCGACATTGTGAGGAAAGTGGAGAAAGCCACAGGAAAAGATGGGTAAACTTCAATATGTACAAGGACCAACAGGCACCATTAGATTGAAAGACCAAGAACGAAGTTCTCGCATTAAAACAAATGTAACGCAGGGATGCAGTATTTCACCCCTACTGTTCACTCTATACATTGAAAAAGCAAGAAATGAAACAACGGTTCAAGAGTAGGAGTAAAACTCAGTGTGAAAGTATTTCAATGATAAGATTCACTGACGGCGCCGCTATCGTCAGCGAAATTGAAAAACGATGAATGGAATGAAGAGTCTGATGAGTACAGAATATGAATCGACAGTGAACCGAAATAAGGCAAAAGTAATGATAAGAAACAGAAATGACAATAACGATAAATAAAAATTGCCATGTACGAGGTAGAGGAAGTTACAAGATTCTGCTATCTTGGAAGCTGATTAACACGGTCATGTCGAATAATTATTTAGGCGAACCGTTGCTAAACGGTATCAAATGGAACAAATACGTAAAGATGGCTACATAAAAGCAGAATGGTAGACTATTGCTTATTAGGAGAATTTTTGGAAAATATAGCTCATCTCTAAAGGAGATCGCTTACAGAACATTATGCGACGAATTTTTGGGTACCCCCCGAGTGATTGGGATGCCCACCAGGAATGACCAAAGGAAGACATCAGAACAATTCAGAGTCGTGATGTTAGCTTTGTTTGTTAGAAAATACGGTCAAGACGTGAGTTTTACGAATTTCTTTGGTAAAATCAAACAGGAATCCGTGAACGGAATAAGTTCTTTTCTTGGAACACTTTTGAGAGAAAATTAGACAAACGGAATCCGCATCTGATTGCATATCGATTCTGCTGACGCCAACGTGCATTTAGCGTTAAGTGTCACGAAGGCAAGATAAGAGAAATTAGAGCTTGTACGGAGGCATGTAGGCAGTCGTTTTTTCCTGCATGTAGGCAGTCGTTTTTTCCTCGCTTCATTGCACGTGGAACAGGAAAGGAAATGACTAGTAACCTGCTGTCATGCACCATACGGTGGTGTGCGGACTATGTAGATGTAGATGTACTGTGTGGGAGTATGTAGAGCCAGACGAAGGCTTGACGATAGTAAACAGATCCAAATAGGTGTTGGTTGCAGTATTTATCCAGAGAGGAAGACGCTAGCTTAGGATATATTAATGCGACACAAGTCGGTTGTACCTCCTAATATCGTATCGGACCTCCTTTTGCAGCAACTCGACTTGTTGTGGACTCAACAAGTTATTGGAAATCCCCTGCACAGATCTTGACCCATGCTGCTACTACAACCGTCCAAGATCGCGAAAGCACCAACTGACCTCTCGGTTATGTTTCATAAATGTTCGATGGGATACATGTCGGCAGATCTGGGTGGCCAAATCATTGGCTCGAGTTTTCCAGAATGTTTTTCAAACTGGTCTCGAACAATTGTGACACGGCGCATTGTCATACACAAAAATTCCATCGCTGTTTGGGAACATGAATAGTTGAAAATGGTCTCCAAGTACTCGCAAACAAACATTTCCGGTCCATCACCGGTTCAGTTGGACCAGAGGACCTAGTATGTTCCTTGTAAATACAACCCACACCATTATGGGGTCACTACCAGCCCAACCAGTTCCTTGTTGACATCTACATCTACATCTACATTTATACTCCGCAAGCCACCCAACGGTGTGTGGCGGGAGGGCACTTTACGTGCCACTGTCATTACCTCCCTTTCCTGTTCCAGTCGCGTAGGGTTCGCGGGAAGAACGATTGCCGGAAATCCTCCGTCTCTAATTTTCATTCGTGATCTCCTCGGGAGGTATAAGTAGGGGGAAGCAATATACTCGTACCTCATCCAGAAACGCACCCTCTCGAAACCTGGACAGTAAGCTACACCGCGATGCAGAGCGCCTCTCTTGCAGAGTCTGCCACTTGAGTCTGCTAAACATCTCCGTAACGCTATCACGGTTACCAAATAACCCTGTGACGAAACGCGCCGCTCTCCTTTGGATCTTCTCTATCTCCTCCGCCAACCCGATCTGGTATGGATCCCACACTGATGAGCAATACTCAAGTATAGGTCGAACGAGTGTTTTGTAAGCCACCTCCTTTGTTGATGGACGACATTTTCTAAGGGCTCTCCCAATGAATCTCAACCTGGTACCCGCCTTACCAACAATTAATTTTATATGATCATTCCACTCCAAATCGTTCCGCACTCATACTCCCAGATATGTTACAGAAGTAACTGCTAGCAGTGTTTGTTCCGCTATCATATAATCAAACAATAAAGGATCCTTCTTTCTATGTATTCGCAATACATTACATTTGTCTATGTTAAGGGTCAGTTGCCACTCCTTGCACCAAGTGCCTATCCGCTGCAGATCTTCCTGCATTTCGCTGCGATTTTCTAATGCTGCAACAGCTTGGGTCCACAGTTTCGTGGGTTCGCACCGCACTCCAATCCTACGATCAGCTCATGCCAACTGAAATCTGGACTCATCTGACCAGGCCACGGTTTTTCAATACTCTAGGGCCAACCGATGTGGTCATGAGGCCAGAAGAGGAGCTGCAGGCGATGCAGTGCTGTTAGCAAATACTCTCGGGTCGGTCACTTGCTGCCAAAGCTGTTGTTCGGCTCAACTTTCATTACCGCCAGGTTTCGCTGCACTCTCGAAGGAGATACGTTCGTCGTACGCCCTACATTGATTTTTGCGATTATTTCACGCAATGTTGCTTGTCTGTTGGCACTGACAATTCTAAGCAAACACCGCTGAGCTCGATCGTTACGTGAAGGCCGTCGGCCACTGCATTGTTCGAGATGGAAGGTAACGCCTGAAATTTGGTATTCTCGGCACCGCCTTGACACTGTGGATCCTGGAATATTGAATTTCCTACCGATTTTCGAAATGGAATGTCCTATGCGTCTGGCTCCAGCTACCATTCCGCGTTCAATGTCTGTTAATTGCCGCTGTGCGGCCATAATCACATCGGAATCCTTTTCACTTGAATCACATGAGTACCAATGACACCTAAACTAATGCGCCGCTCTTTTATACCTTGTGTACGCGATACTTCTGCAATCTGTATTCGTGCATATCGCTGTCCCACGATTTTTGTCACAGTGTAGACTAACATGAACCGTTGCATCAGAGCAGTCTTCGGACTGAAGGCCGTAGCAAGTCATACGAAACTATCAAATTTATTTCTCACCAGTCTTTTGAAAATGTGTATGTTTTCCTGTTACTTTCTTTGTCTCAGTCAAGTACAACGACGTCATTAGATGCGGAGATCTCGCAGACTAAAAAAGCCCAGAAAAATAAAATGCTGAAGGGGAATCCAAAATTCGAATTTTTTTTAAAGAATGCTACCGCAGAGCGAGGTGGATTAGGTTGTACGAGCCTCGCGAATACGTCGTGCACGGATTAGCGGCGCGTGTCAGCCTGGGCCCCGGGGAGCACGTGTGTTCCCGGGACGCCAGCGCGCGCCCTATGAGGCGGGCGGGGGTGGAGGAGGGGGTTGGCCTGATTACAGGGGCAGCGAACGCAGCTCTCTCATCGCTTCCGCCCTCTCCTGCTGTCTCAGTCCCCACCGGCGCAGTCGACACGAGGCCTCATTTGGGACCTCAGTGTCTCTGCGCCGCCCGAGTCGTCATGGGAAAAGAAAGTTACTGCCAGCGACATACGCGTTTTACATTCCTAACGCAACCACACACACAGTCCACAATAAACGAGAAGAAAATACGCCCGCAGCAAAAGATGTCCTTCAATTATCTTCGTTCCGAGGCCACTCTTACGTTCTGTCTGAAGCTTTTCAAATTCCGCTTCTTTTACTGCCATTAACATTATGTAGCCCTCTCTATTCATTCATTTCCCTCGTAAACTTTCTTTTCCCATTATCACTGTTGTGTTCGCTTCGTTTCCACTGTACTGTTGCTAAATTTGTAGCCTAACTTTGACGACCTTCCCCATGAACCATGGGCCTTGCCGTTGGTGGGGAGGCTTGCGTGCTTCAGCGATACAGATGGCCGCACCATAGGTGCAACCACAACGGAGAGGTATCTGTTGAGAGGCCAGCCAAACGTGTGGTTCCTGAAGAGGGGCAGTAGCCTTTTCAGTAGTTCCAGGGGCAACAGTCTGGATGATTGACTAACCTGGCCTTGCAACATTAACCAAAACGGCCTTGCTGTGCTGGTACTGCGAACGGCTGAAAGCAAGGGGAAACTACGGCCGTAAATTTTCCCGGGGGCATGCAGCTTTACTGTATGGATAAATGATGATGGCGTCCTCTTGGCTAAAATACTCCGGAGGTAAAATAGTCCCCCATTCGGATCACCGGGCGGGGACTACTCAAGAGGACGTCGTTATCAGGAAAAAGAAAACTGGCGTTCTACGGATCGGAGCGTGGAACGTCAGATCCCTTAACCGGGCAGGTAGATTAGAAAATTTAAAAAGGGAAATGGATAGGTTAAAGTTAGATATAGTGGGAATTAGCGAAGTTCGGTGGCATGAGGAACAAGACTTTTGGTCAGGTGAATACAGGGTTATAAACACAAAATCAAAAAGGGGTAATGCAGGAGTAGGATTAATAATGAATAAAAAAATAGGTTTGCGGGTAAGCTACTACAAACAGCATAGCGAACGTATTATTGTGGCCAAGATAGACACGAAGCCCACGCCTACTACAGTAGTACAAGTGTATATGCCAACTAGCTCTGCAGATGATGAAGAAATTGAAGAAATGTATGATGAGATAAAAGGAATTATTCAGGTAGTGAAGGGAGACGAAAATTTAATAGTCATGGGTGACTGGAATTCGGTAGTAGGAAAAGGGAGAGAAGGAAACATAGTAGGTGAATATGGATTGGGGCTAAGAAATGAAAGTGGAAGCCATCTGGTAGAGTTTTGCACAGAGCATAACTTAATCATAGCTAACACTTGGTTCAAGAATTATGAAAGAAGGTTATATACATGGAAGAATCCTGGAATGGTTCAAATGGCTCTGAGCACTATGGGACTCAACTTCTGAGGTCATTAGTCCCCTAGAACTTAGAACTAGTTAAACCTAACTAACCTAAGGACATCACAAACATCCATGCCCGAGGCAGGATTCGAACCTGCGACCGTAGCGGTCTTGCGGTTCCAGACTGCAGCGCCTTTAACCGCACGGCCACTTCGGCCGGCTGAAGAATCCTGGAGATACTAGAAGGTATCAGATAGATTATATAATGGTAAGACAGAGATTTGGGAACCAGGTTTTAAATTGTAAGACATTTCCAGGGGCAGATGTGGATTCTGACCACAATGTATTGGTTATGAACTGCAGATTGAAACTGAAGAATCTGCAAAAAGGTGGAAATTTAAGGCGATGGGACCTCGATAAACTGAAAGAACCAGAGCTTGTACAGAGTTTCAGGGAGAGCATAAGGGAACAATTGACAGGAATGGGGGAAAGAAGTACAGTAGAAGAAGAATGGGTAGTTCTGAGGGATGAAGTAGTGAAGGCAGCAGAGGATCAAGTAGGTAAAAAGACGAGGGCTAGTAGAACTCCTTGGGTGACAGAAGAAATACTGAATTTAATTGATGAAAGGAGAAAATATAAAAATGCAGTAAATGAAGAAGGCAAAAAGTAATACAGACGTCTCAAAAATGAGATAGACAGGAAGTGCAAAATGGCTAAGCAGGGATGGCTAGAGGCCAAATGTAAGGATGTAGAGGCTTATCTCACTAGGGGCAAGATAGATACTGCCTACAGGAAAATTAAAGGGACCTTTGGAGAAAAGAGAACCACTTGTAAGAATCTCAAGAGCTCAGATGGAAACCCAGTTCTAAGCAAAGAAGGGAAAGCAGAAAGGTGGAAGGAGTATATAGAGGGTCTATACAAGGGCGATGTACTTGAGGACAACATTATGGAAATGGAAGAGGATGTAGATGAAGATGAAATGGGAGATATGATCCTGCGTGAAGAGTTTGACAGAGCACTGAAAGACCTGAGTCGAAACAAGGCCCCGGGAGTAGACAACATTCCATTAGAACTACTGACGGCCTTGGGAGAGCCAGTCCTGACAAAACTGTACCATCTGGTGAGCAAGATGTATGAGACAGGCGAAATACCCTCAGACTTCAAGAAGAATATAATAATTCCAATCCCAAAGAAAGCAGGTGTTGACAGATGTGAAAATTACCGAACTGTCAGTTTAATAAGTCACAGCTGCAAAATACTAACGCGAATTCTTTACAGACGAATGGAAAAACTGGCGGATGCCGACCTCGGGGAAGATCAGTTTGGATTCCGTAGAAATGTTGGAACACGTGAGGCAATACTGACCCTACGGCTTATCTTAGAAGAAAGATTAAGGAAAGGCAAACCCACGTTTCTAGCATTTGTAGACATAGAGAAAGCTTTTGACAATGTTGACTGGAATACTCTCTTTCAAATTCTAAAGGTGGCAGGGGTAAAATACAGGGAGCGAAAGGCTATTTACAATTTGTACAGAAACCAGATGGCAGTTATAAGAGTCAAGGGGCACGAAAGGGAAGCAGTGGTTGTGGAAGGGAGTGAGACAGGGTTGTTAGCCTCTCCCCGATGTTATTGAAATGTATATTGAGCAAGCAGTAAACGAAACAAAATAAAAATTCGGAGTAGGTATTAAAATCCATGGAGAAGAAATAAAAACTTTGAGGTTCGCCCATGACATTGTAATTCTATCAGAGACAGCAAAGGACTTGGAAGAGCAGCTGAACGGAATGGACAGTGGTTTGAAAGGAGGATATAAGATGAACATTAACAAAAGCAAAACGAGGATAATGGAATGTGGTCGAATTAAGTCGGGTGATGCTGAGGGAATTAAATTAGGAAATGAGACACTTAAAGTAGTAAAGGAGTTTTGCTATTTGGGGAGCAAAATAACTGATGATAGTCGAAGTAGAGAAGATAAAAATGTAGACTGGCAATGGCAAGGAAAGCGTTTCTGAAGAAGAGAAATTTGTTAACATCGAGTATAGATTTAAGTGTCAGGAAGTCATTTCTGAAAGTATTTGTATGGAGTGTAGCCATGTATGGAAGTGAAACGTGGACGATAAATAGTTTGGACAAGAAGAGAATAGAAGCTTTCGAAATGTGGTGCTACAGAAGAATGCTGAAGATTAGATGGGTAGATCACATAACTAATGAGAAGGTATTGAACAGAATTGGGGAGAAGAGGAGTTTGTGGCACAACTTGACTAGAAGAAGGGATCGGTTGGTAGGACATGTTTTGAGGCATCAAGGGATCACAAATTTAGCATTGGAGGGCAGCGTGGAGGGAGACCAAGAGATGAATACACTAAGCAGATTCAGAAGGTTGTGGGTTGCAGTAAGTACTGGGAGATGAAGAAGCTTGCACAGGATAGGGTAGCATGGAGAGCTGCATCAAACCAGTCTCAGGACTGAAGACCACAACAACAACAACAACTTTGACTAGTGATGATATCAGATTCCATCTTGACAGCTTAGCTGATTGCAAGAACGAACGCTGGAGAATGGAAATGCAACCAAAAATGGTTCAAATGGCTCTGGGCACTATGGAACTTAACATGTGAGGTCATCAGTCCCCTAGAACCTGGAACTACTTAAACCTAACTAACCTAAGGACATCATACACATCCATGCCCGAGGTAGGATTCGAACCTGCGACCGTAGCGGTCGCGCGGTTCCAGACTGAAGCGCCTAGAACCTCTCGGCCACAACGGCCGGCGAAGTGCAACCCTTGAAATCAGTGGCAAAGAATGAAACAAACAAATAAAATAAAAACATTAAAGTGTACTTGAGAGACTGCTACTTAAAAATATGGACAGAGTTGTTTCATTTTTCATACAAGCAACCTCATACTTCCTTTCCCTGATGAAGTTTTTGTTCATGCTCGTTCAAGCGTCATGTACCAGTAACTGATGTACAAAAATGTACAAGATTTTCCGTAATCAGCTGCTCAGCCGTCAGTGCACCTAACGACCAATGGGAGTAGTAAATCCCGGCCGTACCTTTGCCTGATGAAGTTGTATTAAGGAAATGATGGATACAGTTTAACGTCCCGTCGATGTTGAGATCACTAGGGACAGGACGGTATCTCAACCTGGGCGACGATAAGCGGTCTTATTCAAGGAACCATCCGGCATTTGCCTCAAAGTAATCTAAGGAAATGTCTAGTGTTAAAAGGACTGCTTAAATAATTCAAATACAATGCAGAACCACAAGCACTGACAGCAACGCAAATAAAATACAGTTCCATTGAACAACATTAGCCCAGCCACCTTAGACACATGATGGACAAATGCAAACTATTCTACTGGTTCTCCCAACTAATTCCATCTCGGTATCCAGTGGGGTCTCATACACAAGCGACTTTAGACATCCCCATAGGAAATAAACAAGGGGATTCAGGTCAGGTGACCTCGCAGGCCATGCAATTGGACCTCCCCCTCGAATCCAGCGACAAAAAAGTACATCAGTGAGACGGTTGTGGACATCCACACTGAAGTGAGGCGGTGCACCGTCATGTAGTATCCACATCTCTACCCAACAGCCAAGGATACGTTATCCAACAACTCAGGCAGAACGATTTGCACGAATCTCATGTACAGATGGTCATTCAGACGTCCAAGTAGAAGATATGACCCGATGAGATTGTCGCCAACAATACCAGCCCAGATATCACAGTAAAGTACTTGATGGTATGACTCTACTGAAGCTTTATACACCGGAGTCACCTTATGCACAAGTACAGTAAACAAAGAATGCACCATGGATTCCTAGTAATCAGGCTCAAGTTTACTTCCATATCTCGTTAAGCTGGCTTCTCCGACTCCAGGTTCCCCATCTCAAATTGTTCAGTGGAGCATTCTCTAAGGCCTGTTACATTTCCGTATGCTCCTACGACAACACTATGAATAGGAAACGAACAGCAAAGCTCACACTTATCCAAAGCCAGGATTCGAACATATGACCTCTGCTTCATGAGACAGTACTACAAGTTCAAAGAAATTTGTAACACAGGGTTTCACTACATCGACAAAAATCCCGTTGAAGCAAAGGAGCAAAACCTCAGGCTGTGTCAACTACAGACTATTCCCATACACAGTAAATTACTAGCAACTCCGTGTATGGATCGAGTGCTCACCCACTTCGATATATTATTTTACTTTTTGTGTTTACTGTTGTACTGTTTGCATCGATAACCTCATGTAGAGGCAGTAACGCCAAATCTTACTGCAGAACTGCTCGAAAGTCTTGCACAGTGATTGTTAGAACCCCACGTGACGCAGTCTGTCTCCCTAGTGAATCCCATATGTGCTGTTGTTGTTGTGGTCTTCAGTCCTGAGACTGGTTTGATGCAGCTCTCCATGCTACTCTATCCTGTGCAAGCTTCTTCATCTCCCAGTACCTACTGCAGCCTACATCTTTCTAAATCTGCTTAGTGTATTCATCTCTTGGTCTCCCTCTACGATTTTTACCCTCCACGCTACCCTCCAATACTAAATTGGTGATCCCTCGATGTCTCAGAACATGACCTACAAACCGATCCCTTCTTCTAGTCAAGTTGTGCCACAAACTCCTCTTCTCCCCAATTCTATTCAGTACCTCCTCATTAGTTATGCGATCTACCCATCTAATCTTCAGCATTCTTCTGTAGCACCACATTTCGAAAGCTTCTATTCTCTTCTTGTCTAAACTATTTATCGTCCACGTTTCACTTCCATACATGGCTACACTCCACACAAATACTTTCAGAAACGACTTCCTGACACTTAAATCTATACTCGATGTTAACAAATTTCTCTTCCTCAGAAACGCTTTCCTTGCCATTGCCAGTCTACTTTTTATATCCTCTCTACTTCGACCATCATCAGTTATTTTACTCCCTAAATAGCAAAACTCCATTACTACTTTAAGTGTCTCATTTCCTAATCTAATTCCCTCAGCATCACCCGACTTAATTCGACTACATTCCATTATCCTCGTTTTGCTTTTGTTGATCTTCATCTTATACCCTCCTTTCAAGACACTGTCCATTCCGTTCAACTGCTCTTCCAAGTCCTTTGCTGTCTCTGACAGAATTACAATGTCATCGGCGAACCTCAAAGTTTTTATTTCTTCTCCATGGATTTTAATTCCTACTCCGAACTTTTCTTTTGTTTCCTCTTTTCCTTGCTCAATATACAGATTGAATAACATCGGGGATAGGCTACAACATATATGCTGTATGGGATTCAAATAGGGAGAGCGAGCAGGCCACGCCACGCGTATAATCCCTTCGGTTTCCAAGGAAACATCAGCCACCCGTGCTCTATGAGCCCGAGCATTATTCCCCATCAATAGGAAATCTGGGCAACAGCACTTCGCAAGAACCGTCCACGAGGTTCCAAGATCTCGTCACCATACCTGACAGCACTTAAATCTCGCCGATTCACCCGCACAATTTCATAAAGAGGCGTTCTAGTAGTCAACATAATCACTGCCCACATTATTAGGGATAATACTCGATAACAGTCACTTTCCACAATGTTTGGGTCCCAAAATCGTGTTCCATGTTACCTGCAGATGGAAATCCGTCGAGAATCCTTCTCCAGACCAAACCGGGTCTCATCTGAGGAAAGAACATTGGCCCACTCTTCGACCGTCCATGTGGCATGTTGACGGCTCCAATCTAGATGTTCACTTCTTTGAAGACGTGTCAGAGGCACACATACAGCAGGTCTCCGACAATAAAGGCCAATCTGCCGAAGCCTTCTGTACACCGTCTGCCTCGAATCAACACATCCATGCTGCGACGTTAGATGCCAGTTGCTATGCGGTACCGTCGTGCCCCTTACAGCCAAATAACAATCTTCTCTTCCTGATGCCACACGTGGTCACCCCTGCCCCGGTCTTTGGCACACAGGTTCGCCACCTATAGCCTTTCCCCACATCCAAGAAACAACAGAACGATTCACATTAGGCCACTGTACCACGTCAGTTTGCCACTATCCTGCTTCCATTCTTCATATAGCACTCCACCGCAGACACTCTGGTAGGCATCTTCTCTGCACCGTCTCTGATAGTGTACACAGCGATTGTGGATGTGTAACGACTAGGCAAACACTACCCCGTTTGATAGGTGCCCTGACTTCATTGGTGCCGTGGTTGTCTGCTGACTGGAATGCCATCTTCCGTGCAGAACTCGATCGTACGAACATCTGTTGACAGTTTGTATGATCACATCGTGAATTAGACACAGGACGGGGAAATAGCAATTTCTTGGTTTAATTTTGGACGCCAGTGTAGTTTTCTCCCGAGGCGTATATCTAATTAAACTTTCGTGAAATCAGTTCCTCTTTTTTACTTTTTTAATCATCAGTCTTCTGACTGGTTTGATACAGCTCGCTATCAATCCCTCTCTTGCGTCAACCTCATCATCTCAGAGTAGCATATGCACCCAACCTCCTCAATAATTTGCTGGATGTATTCCAATGTCTGTCTTTCAATACTGGTTTCACCCACCACAGCAACCTCTAGTACCATGGAGGTTACTCCCCAATCGCTTAACAGACGTCCATCGAGCGAGGTGACGCAGTGGTTAGCACATTGGACTCGCATTCGGGAGGACGACATTCAAACCTGCGTCCGGCCATCCGAATTTAGATTTTCCGCGATTTCCCTAAATCGCTTCAGGCTAATGCCGGCATGGTTCCTTGGCAAGGAAACGGCCGATTTCCTTCCCCACCCTTCCCTCATTCGGTGGGAACGATGACCTCGCTGTTTGATTCTCTCCCACAAATCAACCAACCAACCTTAACGCATGTGCTATTGTTCTGTCCCTTCTTCTTGTCAGTGTTTTCCCAATGTTCTTTTCTTCGCCGATTCTTCAAAGGATCTCCTCATTCAAAAATGGTTCAAATGGCTCTGAGCACCACATCACACACATCCATGCCCGAGGCATGATTCGAACCTGCGACCGTAGCAGTCACGCGGTTCCGGACTGAAGCGCCTAGAACCGCACGGCCACCGCGGCCGGATCTCCTCATTCCGTAACTTATCAGACCAGTTATCAGTTGCACTGATTATATGCTGTGAAATGCTTCTTTTAATAAAGAACGAACATTGCAGATGATATTGTTTCACAAATTACCTTGAAAATGTTAGCCGCTGAGATAATATACATTATTTCGGTAGGCAGTGCATATGTAGAATGATTACTGAAAATATGCAACAGGACGAGCACACAGTTGAATGTCATAGGCATATTATTTACTCAGTTTTGGTTGTTTCTTTGTAGTTAGAGGGATCACACTGACATTTGTCGATTTTTTCTTCTTTTTAGAGCTATAAGATGACTTCTTGGAGGTGGTATACTTCCATGGCATACGAAGTTCTCACTGAACGTGTAGTGAACCGCAGGGAAGAGGTTGCAGAAGATCACGCAGAAGATTCAGAATTTGGAGACGACATTCGTGCAGATGATGTAGCTACTATTGCTACAGTTTTAAACAGCATTACAATTACTGATGGTAGTATCGGTAACACAGTGTGAGACGACGTAATGGGCTGTACGTCTAGTACAGATACGGGAGGTACAGCACACTGTTTTCCTCTTCTTGAAGCATTTCATAGAAGTCGGGAAACCGAAGCGTCTAGAAGTGTGGATTTCCATCCAAGGGTGTCAGCTCCTATCCTTTGGGAAATGTCTTCCTCCTGAAGGCACGCGTTTCCTAAGAGAAGCTGATACTGATAACTTCTTTCAGATTTTTTTCAGACCTTTTCAGCATAGATTTTGTGCTTCTGATTCATTAGTAGGCCTATAAAAATTTATCATGCCATCACTAATGATGGAGTTAAGAAAACGTAATAAATTTCTAATCCCAAACAGTACGGCGGCCGGGGTGTCCGAGCAGTTCTAGGCGCTACAGTCTGGAACCGCGCGACCGCTACGGTCGCAGGTTCGAATCCTGCCTCGGGCATGGATGTGTGTGATGTCCTTAGGTTAGTTAGGTTTAAGTAGTTCTAAGTTCTAGGGGACTGATGACCTCAGCAGTTAAGTCCCATAGTGCTCAGAGCCATTTGAACCATTTTTTTTTAACCAAACAGTACACTCTGACATGTATTTCATCGATATGGTTGATAATACATCTTATCACTTAAAGGTTTTAAGTAAGTCGATGGTTAACATTTGAGGCAGGGAGCGTTTACAACAAAGTACTTCATCATTGAGCAAGTAATTAACGTTCAGACGTCATAAAATGAAGACGATAATATGTTTTATATGACAACTTTGACTCAGACTACGTAGCTATAACGCAGAGGGGGACCGATACGATATTGCTGTGCCTGTATTGTTAAGAAGAACGACGGAAAGTTCCTTCGCACTTGCAGACACTGCGGCAACTACAGTCGTTATGAAATGTGTTCCCAGTTGCGAATACGAACTGTCATCAGCTGCTGATACAGGGCAGCGATTTTCAATTTTGATGTCCTCCCCTGTACGGGAATTACATAACGTGCGTACGACTACTGGTTGTGATGCAGGAACAACGACATATGGAAGTTAGTGTGAGACCATAGGTCGTGCACGGTTAAGGCGACCGCTTGCGTAAAGCGGGGAATGTGGATTCGAACCCACCTGTTTGGCTCAATGAACGATGCAATCCGCTCGTAGCAGTACGTGGCTGACGGTGAGGTCATTGCTGCAGCAAGACGTTGCCTCCGACGTCGACCAGTAGAGCTGTACGACGCGGGCATAAGGTCCTCCGAGTGATATGGCATAAGGCCGTCGCTTTGAACGGAGATTATGTTGAAAATAGGGTATTGTAGCCAAAAGAGTGGGAAGTAATATGGTGCAACTTAATCCGGCATAAATTTTCATTGCCGCCATTCCGTTATACAACTGCGAATACATTTCATGTAGAGCGAGAGACGGCTGCGCTGTCAGCTGTCGGCGCGGCGGTCAGCGGGAAGCGGTGGCCGGGGGCTGCCGGTGAATGGCCCGGCCGCAGGCAGCGGTGGCGGTGGCGGGGGCGTGCCGGCGCGCCGTGCCCCAGTTTCGGCGCAAGACAGCGCCGCCGGCCTAATTTGCAGCCGGCGAGAGCCGCCTCGTGGCGCAACAAGTGTGCGCTCGCTAATTTGGGCGAAAGAGAGTGAGCGAGCAGCGCTGCTGTGAATGAGCGGCCGGCGGCTAGGTGGGGGGCGGCTAGGTGGGGGCGGCGGCGCGCCTGCGCACGAGCTGGCCCGCCGTCTGAGGCGAGGCGCCTCGCCCGTAATTAGACGGCGCTCGATAAGGCTCCAGTCAGCTGTTCGCCCCGCCGAAGCACTGCACCGGGCTTCGTGCTTAACATCCTGCGGACTGACTTCGGCGAGAGCAGTGTGGCATGATCTCTAGTGAAAATTTCGCATTACATGAATAAATAATACGAGGGGCATTCAAAAAGTAATTGTAACACTTTTTTCGCGGCCAATTTCAGTTGTGAAGTTGTTGGACGAGGCATCTGTCATCATCGCAACAAGGTCGCGCAGACCTGTCCGAGCCGCGCGGGATTAGCCGAGCGGTCTAGGGTGCTGCAGTCGTGACTGTGCGGCTAGTCCCGGCGGAGGTTCGAGTCCTCTCTCGGGCATGGGTGTGTGTGTTTGTCCTTAGGATAATTTAGGTTAAGTAGTGTGTAATCTTAGGGTTGGTTGGTTGGTTGGTTGGTTTGGGGAAGGAGACCAGACAGCGTGGTCATCGGTCTCATCGGATTAGGGAAGGATGGGGAAGGACGTCGGCCGTGCCCTTTCAGAGGAACCATCCCGGCATTTGCCTGGAGTGATTTAGGGAAATCACGGAAAACCTAAATCAGGATGGCCGGACGCGGGATTGAACCGTCGTCCTCCCGAATGCGAGTCCAGTGTCTAACCACTGCGCCACCCCGCTCGGTTTAATCTTAGGGACTGTTGACTTTAGACGTTAAGTCCCATAAGATTTCACACACATTTGAACATTTTTTGAGACTTGTCCGATCTCCCGCTTGCCGGCTGACCCTTAGAAAATTGAAGCAACGACGACAGCGCGTGCGTCACCAGAAAAATGGAGATGAAGTTCTCCTTCTTCGTGAGAACGCAAGGCTTCACATAAATTGCGGCCCCGAGAGGAGCTCACAGAATTTCATTGGAGTGTTCGTCCTCATCCACCCTACAGCACGAATCTCTCCATCTTCCATCTGTTTGGCTCAATAAAGGATGCGTCCACTGGCAGCAGTACCTGAATGTCCGCCCCCGGCAGCTGAGTGGTCAGCGTTATAGAATATCAATCCTAAGGGCCCGGTTTCGATTCCCGGCTGGGTCGGAGATTTTGTCCGCTCAACGACGGGTGTTGTGTTGTCCTAATCATCATCATTTCATCCCCATTGACGCGCAAGTCGCCGAAGTGGCGTCAAATCGAAAGACTTGCACACGACGAACGGTCTACCTGACGGGAGGCCCTAGTCACAAGACATAAAAAAAAAGTACATGGATGATGGTGAGGTTATTGACGCAGCAAGACGCTGGTTCCGATGTCGACCAGTAGATCTGTACCACGCGGGCATAAGATCCTCCGAGTGAGATGGAGTAAGGCCGTCGCTTTGAACGGAGATTACCTTGAAAATAGGGTTCTGTAGCCAAAGGAGTGGAAAGTAATATGGTGCAACTTAATCCTGATTAAAACAGACTTGCTTTCAGCAAAAAATGTGTTGCACTACTTATTGAGCATCCCTCGCGTTTTTTTCCTCGGAAACGAGCGACCGCCGTGTCATCCTGTGCCAATGGTGTCATCGTATGCGGTATGCAGAGGCGTCGATTCAGTGCACCATTCTCCCGGCCGATACCTGCTTTCTTGGCCTTGGGGCGCCTACTTCTCATTCAAGCAGCTTTTCACTTGGCCTCACGAGGCTGAGTGCAGCCATGTCAGTCGTCCACCAAGGAAAAAACTCAGGCAGTACCAAGGATCGAACTCGGGTCCTCCGTATACAGTGGTCAGGAAGGCTGACCATTAAGCTACTTTTTACATATTATCGTTATTCCGTGTTGGATTTTACATTGTTTGATAATAAAATAATCATTTTCTGTTACATTAAACACACACACACACACACACACATATCATTTTCTGCTACATTAAACATGCACGCACGCACACTCACACACACATTATATATATATGTGTGTGTATATATATATATTGTGTCTGTGCATGTTTAATGTAGTAGAAAGTGATTACTTTATTGAAACTTCCTGGCAGATTAAAACTGTGTGCCCGACCGAGACTCGAACTCGGGACCTTTGCTTTTCGCGGGCAAGTACTCTACCAACTGAGCTACCGAAGCACGACTCACGCCCGGGACTCACAGCTTTACTTCTGCCAGTATCTCGTCTCCTACCTTCCAAACTTCCAAACTGGCAGAAGTAAAGCTGTGAGTCCCGGGCGTGAGTCGTGCTTCGGTAGCTCAGTTGGTAGAGTACTTGCCGCGAAAAGCAAAGGTCCCGAGTTCGAGTCTCGGTCGGGCACACAGTTTTAATCTGCCAGGAAGTTTCATATCAGCGCACACTCCGCTGCAGAGTGAAAATCTCATTCTGGATTACTTTATTATCAAATAATGTAAAATCCAACACCAAAACAACATGCCACTTCCCTTCTGAAACAGAATGGTAGCACATGACAACTTTTCGTGTGTTGAGGGATGTCAAGAATGGTTCTGAGCACTATGGGACTTAACATCTATGGTCATCAGTCCCCTAGAACTTAGAACTACTTAAACCTAACTAACCTAAGGACATCACACAACATCCCAGTCATCACGAGGCAGAGAAAATCCCTGGCCCCGCCGTTGAGGGATGTCCTCCCCTATTTTTAGTTTTGTTTCCGACCCACTTATTTTGGCGTGTAGCCACTCCGCTAAGAGGCATTTGGAATTTGGAATTTGAAATCTCGGGGCCAATCAAAGGACTCATTTGAGCCATGTAATCACATACCCAAAAGAACCAATACGTTCCAGTCGCGAGCGTCACTAAAACTTGTAATACTACTCTACGGCGTCGTTTAGGCCCTACAAATGGTAACACAATATCAACAACATCTCAGAGTGCAGGAAAAACACAATAACAGGCGTTTTAGCAACAACACGTTTCGTATTTTATTCAAGTCACATCTTTTTTCACCTGCGCAGATCGGCTGTCAAATCACTGCAGAATGCTCATTTTTATCTGGCATAACGCCTTCACTGAACTCGAAATGTTCCACATTCACAGAATATTTTTATTTTTCGTGTGACGAAAACTAATACAAATGCACAACATTTGTGGACGAATACACGAGCAAAAGCTCGAACATCCTTACAGTTCCATATCTAGTTCGCTGAACCAATCGATCGCTTCACCCTATGCCTGGTGAATGTTGATCCTTTGTACACTCGACGAAGACAGTCAGCAACGATATGGTGGATTGACTGCAAGGGGGCACCAATGTCACAGTTTGCAGAATTACCCTAGCCCCACATCTGCCTTCGAATCTGTTCCATGATCCTCCACTGACGTCTGGGGAGGTCGAATCCTTGTATCAGCATGGAAGGGTTGTCAACTGGATGTTTGCTCGCTACTGACGATTGCTCTCACTGGACTTTCCACGTATGGACGACGCTGAAAGCGGACCCAACAAGGTTGTTTGCCGTGCGCCACGACGGTTCATTGAATTCAAGCGTTGGTATTCTGTTTGTGCAATATCTTGATGAATGGGTAGCTGGGATACAGTGTATACACAATTAACACGGATGAAAGTGTATGACAGTAGAAGCAAAAATATTCCCGAAAATATGGCCCCAAAAGCATGCAGTTTGCGAGTTAACTTCGTCTAGTTATAAGCCAGCACTGACTTCATCACGAAGTTTTATCTCAGTGCGTGAAAATAAATCTTAAATGTTAAGTTTTCGACTGTCCCGACCTGATTGGCTGAAACTGGAATATCGAGGAGTCACTCAAGGAAAGTCGTTTTCCTGTACAGGTTTATGGTTTGTTTCCCAGATATCAACTTTATTTCGTAATTCAGTGATCAGCAACCAACCGAAAGCAGAACTTGACGTTGGCGTTTTACCATAGCGTCAGCGTTCCTCGCGACTGAATATTTCTGTGATACGTTTCTTGATGGTATTCACTTGATATTCACTTTTATGGGTGGTGTGTTGAGCCACAACAGTTCTTCGGCCAGTTTCAATACACTGCTGTTTAGTTGCTACACAAAGATCAGTAAGTTCCAACTGAAGAAGGTGGGACTTTTATTTGTCGATACCAGACGGCTATTCCTCGCCATTTTATGTTTTTCTGAAATGAGGCTTAGCGAGAATCATGTACTGTTTATCCATTTAGTATTGTTTGCTCGTCCACATGTGCCCTTTGCCACTTTTCTTTCAATGCCAATTTAGTTAATCCACTGCTTCAACTGAGATTGCTGCTGGATTCACTTTAATAGTGATGTTTTCATGCTGTTTCTTTAGGTGTCTTCAGTGAGCCAGGTTACAGGGGAGTGGATGTAGTGAAAAATGATTTAAGCTTTTACCATTTCCAACGCATATTGGCAAAGCGTGTAGATGAGTTTATACAGCTGATTATTTTATGATAGACATTTTCCCACCTGCCAACACCTACAGGTAAAACCCACGTTGCTACATACCCTCACGACTTGCAGTAGCGTGTCAGACTAAATCAGACCAATATCAAAATAACATTTACGGTTTTAATAAGATATGGTGTTACCTCCAAGGTTGACTGTCTTAGTTCCACTGTTTTAAGTAAGGCACTCAATTACACAATTCGTGTCTAAACTTCGGAGATGGAATATGAAAGTATGCTATACTGGTTCCGAACAGACTGATGCCGCTAGAACTTCATTAATCTCCAAATACGCACTTACAGAACGAAGAAAACAGAAATAATTGCATTTTCGGCGGTTTCTCTGCCGTAATGAGATTGCTTGCACATGAATTTTGTAACACAAGTATCTGTTAACTCACGCTACCCAGTTTCCAGCTATAAATTTCAATTTGAAACATCCAGTCTAATGTTCATGTAGTTACAGCTTTCTAACAATTACGACGAAATTATTTCTACTGCTCTTGACGTAATGACCCTTTCCATCGCAACTGCAGATAATATAACTTACCTTTTGCGCTACTTATCGTGTAATATTGCAACGTGGGCACTCTGCTCTTACTGACACCAGTTTTATGATTATTATTTCGTAAGGATAAACAGAACCATCCGTTTAATATAACGTGTCGTTATTGTGGAGCTCTTCTGGCAACAAGACACTTGCTCGTATCGATCAGGGCCTCGTAGACACCTAACCTCACGGGAACTAGTTCTAAAATTTAGAAGTGATTCTCACTAGGTTTCCCTCACCAAACATGACGATGGCTGAACTAATTCCGTGTTTCCATATCTCAAGGCACGTAATCAAATGGTGATGAAACGATATTAGGTCATACATTCCAGCCACCTCATATTCTGACGGTCTTTCGTGAATTCTTCCCAAAATGCTGCAGATCATATTAAGAGCATAGCGCTAGGTTTGCAGCGTTTTATTAATAAAAGATAGACGTTGACTTTGTTTACAACTTCACGGAACTTTGTAATGGAGCCAGGGAGTTTTGTCTGAACAGAGCCAAACTGACAGTAGAACTGTAAATTCACGAGTACAACACGAATATTAATAACGTACCCCAAGACAAAAAGATATATGGAAAAATTAAAAGATTTCAAAACTGGTTTGAAATCACATATAATCTGAGGTAGACGTCCCTAATTCACAGCGACTTTCTCCGGAAAAGATCCCCGGTACTCATTTAATAGCAGGCTGAGTCTGCGTAGGGCCATGGGTTTGGAACGAGGAAATATCTCCGCTCCTATTCGTAACTGAAACCCAGGTCCCGTAGGGCGGCAGTCTAGTACTCCCCCGCTAGACCACGACGGCCACACCTGTAGAAGACTGCAAAAAAAATAAAAATCATAGGCCGTAATATAAATATAAACCATTCGACTTTCCCAACGCCAAGAATTAGAGTGCACATTGGTAACAGACTCTCAGAGCAGTAGAATCATAGGGTAACCAGATTTGACAGAAAATTTATTGTCGCGTAATATTATTCTGTTACTAACACCTTTTGCCATCACACTCCTTATTATAAACAACAGCAATGTGGAATTGTC
This sequence comes from Schistocerca nitens, assembly GCF_023898315.1. Classification (NCBI taxonomy): domain Eukaryota; kingdom Metazoa; phylum Arthropoda; class Insecta; order Orthoptera; family Acrididae; genus Schistocerca; species Schistocerca nitens. Next base: position 392,223,647 of record NC_064617.1, read on the forward strand.
CTGACCAACTTTCAGATATCTGACACCCAATTTGAAGCTGAGAAAACATTATGAAATTACTAAACTGAAGAAATAATGTATTTTGTAATTGCATTTCGAAGAAATAGTCATCTACAGTCATGTAACTTTCTGTTACGTTGCCGCGTTGGGTAGCCGCGCGGTCTAAGGGCCTTGTCACGGTCCGTGTGGCTCCCCCGTTGGAGGTTCGAGTCCTCCCTCGGGCATTCGTGGGTGTGTGTGTATTGTTCATAGCGTAAGTTAGTTTAAATTAGATTAAGTGGTGTGTAGGCATCGGGACCGATGACCTAAGTAGTTTGGTACCATAAGACCTTACGACAAATTTCCAAATTTTCTGTTCTGTTTCGACACTGAAATATCCATTCAGGGCAGTACTTCATCGAACGCTTCAGCTCTGTATATGCAACCGTAATTTTTTGAGGAGTGCTTGAAAATAAAAATGAATGTGACGTTTTAATCATTGTGGAATTAAAATGAATAGTCAGAAACTGCAGGTAATAAACATAATATGTTCGCTGTTTCCAAAAAGCTATACGAAGTTTCCAACGTGAGAACAACGGTGGATAACACAAACGCGCTGTGAGCATGTCTCTTCTGGTCGTCGTGTCTAACAACGTGGGACACAGCTCCACTGCTTTCCATACCAGCAGTTCGCGCTGGGACGAGAGCAGCGCACGGGTTGGCTGTCAATCGCTGTCTTCGGAAATCGAAAATCGAAGCGCCCAAATTTCGTTTGCCACTGTCAGAGGGACTGCTGACGCCGCTGCTCAGCGGTGACAGGAAAAGCTGTGATTCTTTTTATTCATTTCTCCTTGCTGCAGAAAATCATTTGTGTTCACTCGCTCTCCGACGTCATTCATTTTTTACCGATATTACGAGAAATAAGGATGATTTAACAAACAATGTTCAAAAAGACTTAACTAACGAACAGAAGCTGACGACAAAAAATGTCATGAAAAAATTATTCGTTGAGGAAATGTGATAGGCAATGATCTTATACTGAAGAATTCAAAGAATCTGTTCCATAATCGTCACTGAGCGCTTGGTAGAGGGCGTCCAGAGAATGAGTGCCTGACTTCAAAATTAAATATCTCCGAAACTAAGATTGATAGACGAGTGCAACAGACGGTATGTTTATTGGGAAAGCTGTAAGAATTTCGCAATAATGATGGCGCTTTAATCGCAATACGTAGCGCCTATAAACAGTGGGCCGCAGCTCATAGTGCTCAATTCTACCGTTGAAACGTGGAACGAGGTTAGAGTACCGAAGGAATAGACGGAAATAATGCATTCCATTGAGTAATGCATTTTTCTGCTACTAGAATACCACCGACAGTCCTGCGGCCAAATGGCTTAGTTTTCAAACACTTTTTTTTTTTTTTTTAATGAACAGGCAGCATGGCCGAGATCTAGCGGGGAATGTTGGTCCCAAGTGAACTGTAGTCACTCCTAATTATGGCGCCACTGTTTCTGGGATTATTTAGCAAAATTCAAGGAATTGGGAATTGCAGCGGAGACTGGTTTCTTTCCAGGGCGCAGAAATAGCTGAGACAGAGCCTACATATGTCTCCACTCAAAATCCAAAACCATAATCTGTACGAGCTGTGCGAGAGAGGGCTGACTTTGTGAACCAGATCCTCATAATGATTGATAACGAAGGATTTGATCTTGGCTGCTTCTGGTTCACAGATGAAGCAAACTTCCACCTGAATAGAGTCGTGAATAAGGAAAAATGGCGATTTTTGGGGTTCCGAAAATTCCGCTTTGTGTGAAGCGAAACCACTGCATTCTTCCAAAGTTACTGTTTAGTTTGCTATATGCAGCAGAGGTATTATTGGCCCTTTTTTCATGCGGGAAACGATCACAGCGAACGTTACGTTGCGGTTTTGGAACAGTGTGTCGGCACACAGCTAACGTTGGAGGAGCGACCGGGCACCAAGGGATTCGTGCAAGATGTGGGCAGACTACATCGCACCGGTGCTTCACTTCCTTGATGAATTCTTCAGGAATAGAGTCACTGCGTTGGATTATTGAAAATGTACTGACTCAGGCATGGACTGGCCTGCATATGCGCCCGATATGACTTCTTGTTATTACTTTTCTGTGGGGCACAGTGAAAGACATGTCTACTGGAACCATCCAACCGCGGTGAAGTAGCTTGTGTCGGCGATCTGTGTGGCATCTGTATCTACTTCCACTGAGATACTACAATACGTGGTGGAAAATTTCATTGTTCATTTGCGCCATCTCCGTACTGTGAGTGGTGGGCATTTCAAAATGATGGCGATTTGATTGCAATGACTGTTTGCAGAGAACGAGTTAGATTCAAATGGCTCTGAGCACTATGGGACTTAACTTCTAAGGTCATCAGTCCCCTAGAACTTAGAACTACTTAAACCTAACTAACCTAAGGACATCGCACACAACCATGCCCGAGGCAGGATTCGAACCTGCGACCGTAGCGGTTTCGCGGTTCCTGACTATAGCGCCTAGAACCACTCGGCCACCCCGGCCGGCAACGAGATAGGTATCCATCCTGATACTGTATGAGCTGTACAGCGCACAGCGCCAGTTATTAGCAGTTTACGAACTATTTCGAAACTTTTGTATAACTTGTGTACAAAATTCTTATAACTTTCACCTTTTGCTGAACATGTGCTCAAAGGAGGACACAAATATCTAACACACATAGAAGTGCTACATATAGCCAACAAAGGCAGAAATCTCAGCCTGCTAGAAGCACTTGAAATTAACAAACACTTAGCCCTAAATTCCCAGCTGGTTCTAAATGACCAATTGCAATTGAGCACATCACCATTCTTAAACTTTGCACAATAAAGTAAGCCCGCTACTAACCACAAAGTGTCCCAATAGTAAACAAATTCACATACCCAATATAATGTAATATCCCTTATGTGTTTACATTAATGACTGTAACTCAACTGTAGCAATGTAATATTTGGTATATATTAATCCACAATTTTTCTAATAACAAAATGTAACCCCCAAACGAAACATCGGTGTTGTACAACCAACAACTAGTGTCCAGTGAAACTGTTCACAACAAATACCAAAAAATTTTAATTTTGTAATAATGTGTATTCTAAATAATTCTAACTGTTGTCATACATGGTAACCATAAAATGTGATTTATTAAGTTAAAGAACAGTTTTACAGAACAAAAAGTCGAAAGACTCGTTTGACAGTTCCAAATACAATATCACAACTAAAGATCGTATGTAAGTTCATTGTATCTTAGTCCAGAATGTTTGGTTCGTAAGAACACAAGCTCCTTGTAAACAATAGCCAGTGGTTATCTGAAGATGCCCTAATAAGCCGAAAACTAGTTCATACAAATAAAAATCAGTAGAACAAGAAACCACCTAAGTGTTATTGAACCCTCAATATGGAATTGTTCTATCAATAAGCGACGGAAGAATCCATAAAAAAGAATAATCATCCATTTTGTTGCACTCGTTTATCGATTTTACTTTTCGAGATATTTAACATTGAAATCAGGGATTCCTTCGCTGGATATCTTGCACAGTGCGGCAGTACCTTTGCCAAGAGTGTTGTAGTAGAGGTCGTGGTTTATCAATACCGTTGGCCGACCTGTTAGGTCGTTCCAAGCATGAGAGACTACCATGCATCACTTCACTTGTTTGCATGGGTAGCTGTGGTGCAACAGAGAAACAGATATGCAAACGCCGTGCCGGTACACAGCCTACTTTTCTCAAGCAGTAATAAACGAACCCCCTCATGTGTTAGTACGTACGGCTCATCTTCTGCCACGTCGCATGGCTTCACGTCATGAGACACTGACGAGAGGTTTTTATGAGGACAGGTTCTAACAACCCTACCACAACAAAGGTCAAAATTTTAATAACGATTGTGGTGTTACTCACGCTGCTAAATGCTGCATTTTCGGGCAACATCAGTCATATTATGTGGCAGGTGTCATTAGAGCACAGTTAATAGTCATTTATATAATAATGAAAAAACTAGGCACTCATCTTTTTGTGTTTCCCACGCTGATCTCGTATTATCGTTACTCAATCGTTGAAAATCTAGGTGATTATGATTCCAAGCTCGGATGCAAAGAGGCCTAGGTTTTATTCTGCTATGTTCAAAAGTTTTGTAGATGCGCTTCTCAAACCATTCTTGGAGATTACGTTTTTGCTGGACAATGGTGATGTAAAAAAATAATCAGCACTCCGAAATTAAGTTACACTTCCTTTTAATTGCTTTTATTGCAATATTACGCGACACACGAACATCACTTCACAATACAAAACATACTTGAAAATATCTTCCTCACAGTCACTGTCAAAGTTCACATTTTATAAGCGGACTACAATAAGCGTCTTTCCAACATGATGTCCAAGATTTGACTTTTTCAAGGTCCGACTCTCTATCAACTCAACACCTTAACTAATAATCGCTTACGCGGCCAAAAATCAGAGTTACAAGTACGTCAAAGATCATAGTGACAAAAGAAAGAATACACGTAAGAATAATATCATTGCAATATAAACATATTGATGTATCACAAATGAAATCAAATCTGAATGTTGTCTCAGAAATATGTTAAGTAGTTAACAGAAACACAGTAGAATATTACTGGTATCGAGAGGTTCAGGTGAGGTACCATAATGGTTACGTAATTCAAGTACAATTACAAGGTGAACGACTGCAACATTTTATTCACGTAAAAATTATGGTGTCAACTCTATCTATAAGTATTACTTTTAGAAACGAAACCGCGTGAGATGCCTTTAACATAAAAGAAGGAAAAAATAAATATTGTACTACAGCAAGAAAAAGGAGTTGGAGTTTATAAAAGAAATCTTTATACATTTGCTGCAGTAAATGGTGATGTCAATAATCTTGTCATGTGCTCGCTACGTACTGCATGGTCGAACGATTTGGACAGCGATATGGACCTCTGGGAATGGAATTACACAGCAGTGAAGTCGATAGCGAAATCTAAACAGAAACATCATAAATAAAGATAGCTATAGGATAGACAGGATAGAGGTTCTTGTTAAAAAATAAAGGGTACATCACAAACTACAGATAGTTGAAAAATGAGAAATAATAAGGAAACCTACTAAAATACATAGAAAACATCAGAATTATAGTTAAACGAAAGTTATTCTTCTTTGAACAACTCTACCAAATCACTGAGAACGGGCTGACGAAGTAAATACTCCTGTATTTCTGTAAAACTAAGTTAACAATGTCTTGGATTACAGAAATAAGGAAAGAACTTGAAAGTAATAGCCTCAAGGGACTGGAATAACCAGAAGAAACTTTTTTTTAACAATGAAATACTAAATTTAGAAGGTATCCAAGGCAGAGAAAGTAACAAATCGGGAAAAAAACCATGAACAGAAGAAAAGACAAGGTAAGAAAATACTAGAAAAGTAGGAAATAACAAAGAAACCAAACGTTGTCACCTGATTCTATCTGGTCGATAAGAAGAAAAAGAGAGATAAGTATTCGATACATACAGGGTGATCAAAAAGTCAGTATAAATTTGAAAACTTAATAAACCACGGAATAATGTAGATAGAGAGGTAAAAATTGACACACATGCTTGGAATGACATGGGGTTTTATTAGAACAAAAAAAAAAAGAAGTTCACTAAATGTCCGATAGATGGCGCGTGAAATATCGCTAGCGCGCGTCGTTTGGTGATGATCGTGTGGTCATGCTTGGCCTCCCGGGTCCCCAGACCTCAGTCCGTGCGATTATTGGCTTTGGAGTTACGTGAAGTCGCAAGTGTATCGTGATCGACCGACATCTCTAGGGATGCTGAAAGACAACATCCGACGCCAATGCCTCACCATAAATCCAGACATGCTTTACAGTGCTGTTCACAACATTATTCCTTGACTACAGCTATTGTTGAGGAATGATGGCGGACATATTGTGCATTTCCTGTAAAGAAAATCATCTTTGCTTTGTCTTAATTTGTTATGCTTATTATTCCTATTCTGATCAGATGAAGCGCCATCTGTCAGACATTTTTTGAAGTTTTGTAATTTTTTGGTTCTAATAAAACACCATGTCATTCCAAGCATGTGTGTCAAATTGTACCTCTCTATCTACATTATTCCGTGATTTATTCAGTTTTCAAATTTATACTGAATTTTTGGTCACCCAGTATATGATTAACAAACTTTCTGTCCCTTGACTTCGGGGTAGACAGATCGTGAAACATTAGTTCCGTAAAATGACTGCTGCACCACTGATTGAGAACGTATTAACTTCGCATATCCCCCCATATAAATACTTCTCACTTCCCTCCCAGAATTGCTGGGATACGGTAGGTAGTCGCGTCAGCATCTTGTTGTCGTTGGGCACCTAACCACCGAGTGTGGTCGCGATTCTCTCGGTCGGCAAATTTCTCTGCCGCCGGTAGGAAACAGAGACGAAAACCTGAACGGCTGACAAGTGGATTATCCGGCAGTTTGCTCCCCCCCTAGCGCGACATTAAATTAGAAGTCTCGTGGAAGGCAAATTTGCGCTCGCGCCACAGTCGCAGCCGGAGCTGGCGCTGCGTTTGTTCCGTGTCGGCGCGGCCCGCGGGGAGTTATTGTATTGGGAGATATCGACTGGGGCGGCGGTGGCGGCGGCCATCGCGCGCGACACACGCGGGGATGTGGTTGCCATGGCGATGTGACGTCAGGCGCCGCACCGCGGGGGAGGGAAGGGGACGGCGTCAACCTGCATCACGGCGCGCCGGCAGCGGGGGTGGTGGCTTCGGAGGGGGGTGGGTGGGGGGGAGGCAAGCGCCGGGGCTGCGGGCCCGGCCGGGGAACGGCCGCGTCATGCTTGCTCTCGCCAACTCGCTTTTCACATCAAACAAGCACGCTGACGACCGGTGGAGAAGCACTCTGTTCTCGATTCACTCTTATCACTACGTCATTAGTTATGTAACAGATCTGCTCGAGTGATAGTTTGGTCGAGTGAAGTGTGTGCCTGACGATGAGGGTAGCACAGTGGCGTGTTGCAAACCGGAGGAAAACAAATCAAGATATTCGGCTACCCACGGTAAAAGACAATGGAATATCATGCGCAATCTCCTACATCACATTTTATTTTCCTCTTCAAAATGCCAAAGGCGAGCAGATCATGTTGCATCTCATGTAGTACCAAAAACACATCGTTGTCGTTCCAGTCACACGCTTAGCTCATTTGACTTACATAGCAGACATACGTACCAATATTAACAGAATAATACGAATGAGGGCCGGCCAGAGTGGCCGAGCGGTTCTAGGCGCAACAGTGTGGAACCGAGCGTCCACTACGGTCGCAGGTTCGAATCCTGCCTCGGGCATGGATGTGTGTGATGTCCTTAGGTTAGTTAGGCTTAAGTAGTTCTAAGTTCTAGGGGACTAGTGACCTCAGCAGTTAAGTCCCATAGTGCTCAGAGCAATTTTTTATGAATGAGGAAAGAGTGTCAGTTTTATGAAACGACTTAATCCACTATTTGATCACAAAGACAACATTCAAATGCAAAATCTGTGGTGAAGAATTCGTGCACAAAGTGTGCACAGCTTTCATTGTGTTCGTTTTGCAAGTGAAGACTGCAATCGCAAGGCTCTATACACTCAACTACGTTTTCTTCTTCTTCTTCTTTTTCTCTCTTTTTTTTATTTTTTATTATCTGCAATTCTGAATAGGGCTCCTATCTCATACTCGAACAAAATTGAGCGAAGAAACACACAGCTTCATTTTTTAAAGTCAGCGGGTTTGGGGGTGATTTAATGCCGTCGTTTACTTCTGTACTTCTAAAAAAATTAATTTTTTTGATGTTGTCCTGCATCTCTCACTAACTTGCGGTAACATTTCTTATCAGTCGGATTAGTGTACGCACCATAAGTACTGCTTGCCGTAGTGTTTGTTTGCCAATACGATACTACATCCCCACTTTTTCGTCTAGCGCCAAGATTCTCAGATTGTTTACCGACCCAATAATCTGTCCTCCTCATAAAGGTTGCGCTTATTACCAGAATTCGCTGCTCGTCTATTCTTTTCAGGATCTCTTCAATTTGCACTTCACCTGTCTGCTTAGTCTTGGATGTCCTTCTGGAGAAGTGTCCTTGAAATACTTCCAGTTTATTCCTTTCCCCCTTCCCTAATGCGAATATCACATTTTTCGTGTACAGCAGGTGTGGCCTGAGATTTATGAATAATGCCCTAAAACAATGGCACATTGTGAGCCTCTATTTTACATTGCCGGTATCAAACAACTCTGTGCTGTTTTATTTTCTCGCTGTCGCCTACATTGGTATGTGCCGCTCTGTAGATTCGAGTGTTTACGTTAGAATCAGTCTCAAACTATTACGTTAACTGGATTCCATAACGGAGTTTACGTTCATGTCGAGATAACTATAAATGAGCACTGGAGAAGGAGGAAGGTTCAACGCGACGTTGACCACGAGGTTGTTAGAGATGGGACGCAAGTTCGGATTGGGGAAGGACGAGAAAAGATATGAGCTGCGTTCTTTCCAAGGAATTTCTGCATTGTTTACCTTAAGCGATTTAGGGAAACCATGAAACATCTATGACCGAACTGAGACTTCTACCGCCCTACCTTTCCCTCCTCTGCCCCAAATAAAGTCGAGATGGTGAAGGAATACATGTCTAGTGCCAACTAACAAGCATCAAAGCCATCACGGATCAAAAACTAAACGTCAGTAGATGGGATTATCAATCTATTCATCCATCCTTCTGTTACTCTTCAAGGACGAACGACGACAAAGGATTACGGTCGCACCTTACGCGATACATACGATGTTTCGTAATGCCGAACGCCGCGTGGGGTAGCCGCGGGGTCTCGGGCGTCTCGTCACGGTTCGCGCGGGTCTCCCCGTCGGAGGTTCGAGTCCTCCCCCGGGCATGGATGTGTTGTCCTTAGCGTAAGTTAGTTTAAGTTACATTAATTAGTGTGTAAGCCTAAGGACCGATGACCTCAGCAGTTTGGTCCCACAGAACCTTACCACAAATTTCCAAAAAATACCGAACAAACAGAAAAAAATTGACTGATCAGTCGAAAACCTCATGGATTAGCTGCTGTATTGTGTTTTGGTCCACATTTCTGTACGTTCGGAACGCTACACAGCAGCGACACTGCGTGGAAAGGATTCGACAAAGTCTTTGAGATGTTTCCGGACGTTTGTGACATCAGATCCACGTGCTAGTTTCGCAGTTCACATGCTCTGCGGGGGGATGGCTTGTGGGCGCAAATCTGGCGCTCAGTAGCGTTGCAGAGATATCGTTCAGAAAAGGTGAATTTGGTAGCCAAGAAATCAAAGTGAGGTCATAGCCACACTTCTTAAACCACTGTAGCACAATTCTTGCCTTGTGACACTGACAGTTATCGCCGTCGGGGAAGAGATCAACCATAAAGGGAGCAAGTGGTCAACCATTATGTTGACGTAGACCGCAGCTGTCACTCTCCTTTCAAGTCCATGGGAATGTCCCCTATTCCACAGTATTGCACCCACCGTCCTGCGTCCGTGGCGACGTGAATGTTTCGAGCAGCAGTTTGCCTGAATGACGGCGTATCTGGACACTACCATCGACCGCGCGTAAAGTGATTCATCAGACCCCACGACACGTTTCCATTGATCCACTGTCCAATCTCGATGAGACTGTGACAATGGGAACTGTAACTGCCAATGTCGTTGGGCCAATAGGGGAAAATTTAGGGGTACTGTGTTGCGGAGTCCTCTGTTGAAAATGTGCGTTGAACAGTGTGCTCCAAAACACTAGTGCCTGCACCAGCATTGTACTTTGTCGTCAGATCTGCCACAGGTCGCCACTTTTACTTCTTGACACGGCGGGCATGTCTCCGAATTCCGCGTTTTGTGATGAGTAGCGGACATCCACCCTTTCTCGGTTCTTCGTCGTTTCACAGTCCTTCACCCACTTTCCACGTACGCTCACGACAGCGTCGATCGAACATCTGACCGCCTTCACCTGGTCCCAGACGCTTGGGATATTCCATTTCGGAAATCGTTAGGGAATTCAATATTCCGAGATCTACAGTGTTAAGAGTGTGGTTGGTTCAAATGGCTCTGAGCACTATGGGACTTAACACCTGTGGTCATCAGTCCCCTAGAACTTAGAACTACTTAAACCTAACTAACCTAAGGACATCACACACATCCATGTCCGAGGCAGGATTCGAACCTGCGACCGTAGCAGTCCCGCGGTTCCGGACTGCGCGCCTAGAACCACGAGACCACCGCGGCCGGCGTTAAGAGTGTGCCGAGAATATCAAATTTCGGGCATTACCTCTCATCGAGGACAACGCAGAGGCTGACGACTTTCACTTAACGACCGAGAGCAGCGCCGTTGGTTTAGAGTGTCAGTGTTAAGAGACAAGCAAAAATTCGTGAAATAACCGCAAAAAGCAGTGATGGACGTACGATGAATGGATCCATTAGAACAGTGCAGTGAAATGCGGCGTTAATAGGCTATGACAGCAGACGACCGACACGAGTATTTTTGGTAATGGCATGACATCGCCTGTACGCATCTCCTTGACTCGTGACCATACCGATTGGACCCTCGACCACTCGAAAAACCTGGCCTGGTCAGACGAGTCCGATTTCAGTTGGTGAGAGTTGATAGTAGGGTTTGAGTGTGGCGCAGACCCCTCGAAACCATGGACCCAAGTTGTCAACAAGGCACTGTGCAAGCTGGTGGTGGCTCCATAATGGTGTGGACTGTGTTTACATATAATGGACTGGGTCCTTTTGTTGATGTGGACCGCCCAATGACTGGAAATGGTTATGTTCGGCTACTTGAAGACCATTTGCGAACATTTACGCGCTTCATGATACCAAACAGCGGCGGAATTTTTATGAGTCACAATGGGCCATGTCACCGGGACACACTTGTTCGCGATTGCTTTGAAGAACATTCTGGACAAAATCTGAGTGAATGATTTGGCCACCCGGATCGCCCGACGTGGGATGTAATCGAGAGGTCGGTTCGTACACAAAATCGTGTACCGGCAACACTTGCGCAACTATGGACGGCTATAGAGGCAGCAAGGCTCAACATTTCTGCAGTGGACTTTCAACGACTTGTGCAGTCCACGCCACGTCGAGTTGCTGCACAACGCCGAGCAAAAGGGGGCTCCACACGATATTATGTGGTACTCCATGACTTTCGTCTCCTCAGTGCATACAATTTTCTCTTACCGCGCCAAGTGCCCACAATGCCACCAGATGGAGTCTCATATCACGTTGGACAGTGGTGATAATGTTTGGGTTGAGCAGCGGCGATCTGAAAAAATTTCGCTAGTTCTAGACATCGATTCGGTGGTGAAACTCGAATACAAAGTTTGACCAGTTCTAGACTGATTACGTTTGCTCTGTACTTTTTACTGTTCTGATGATAAAATTATTTTCAACGTTCCATAACGAAGTAACAGATTCTTAGGCGCTTTTACGGGAGCGTTATTTGTAACCTACACCGTCTGTGAGGTAAAGAACAATTTTACATCCAAAACTGTCATATGCAAGAAGATAAACGTTTATCCGCAGTCGCCTTTCCAAATTTGTATATCGTTAAGAACATGTTTACCTCGGAATTGCCAGAGTTCCTAAGGTCCCATAGCTGCTGTTAATTAGCAGTCATTGTATCGTGGGGGAGACCGGATTATGTGTACATAAAGCAGATGAATGCCGAGCTTAAGAGGTGGGGGAGGCGAGCAAATACGGGCACATGCTTCCGCTGTTAGCACGGATACTGCGTGCGCCGTGCTCGCAGGGTCAAGTACACGCTGCCCTGTTCTTGCGGAGTTACGACGCGTTCTCGTGTCGGCGAAAATTTCATTACATAATTTCCTTAAACTGCCGCCTTAACGCAGTTTTTATTACAGTCTGTAACGGCATTTACAGCTTACGACATTTTATGGGGCACAGGGAGGTTTATAAAACGTTAAGTTCTAACTTCCACGCAAAGTAGGAAGTCGCACCCACTTATCGTGAGGGACGATAATTTTAAAGACGCCGAACAGATGAAGGGTGATGATGGGAAAATACCAGTCCTAAATAGCGACAGTGACACCTAATTTTACAAAGAAATTAATCTTTCTCGGCCAGGTACAACATTATGGAACGAATTCTGCGATATTTTGAGCCAAAATAATGAGCTTCTACTTATTAAATATTATGTGATTAGATCTTAAACATTGGAAAAAAAAAACGAAGAAGGATATATCTGTGCGATGATACTGAATTCGACAATGACACACATGAACCTCTGAACACCCCTTTAATTAAATGTATTGTGATGTAGTGAATGCCCCGTGTAAACCAAAGATATGAAGTGATCTTCAGAACAAACAGACTGATGGCTTAGCCCTCTTTACGTCTCCAGGATCCGATTGTGCCATTTCTACACTGTAGAAGTCTGAAAAAATGTTGCCGGCCGGAGTGGCCGTGCGGTACTAGTCTGGAACCGTGTGACCGCTACGGTCGCAGGTTCGAATCCTGCCTCGGGCATGGATGTGTGTGATGTCCTTAGGTTAGTTAGGTTTAAGTAGTTCTAAGTTCTAGAGGACTGATGACCACAGATGTTAAGTCCCATACTGCTCAGAGCCATTTGAACCAGAGCCATTTGAAAAGATGTTCCCACTAAAATATACCTAAGGTCGACTGATTGAGACTCTCTAGTTACCATGTTTAAATTCGCACGATAAGTGGTTCTGAAACGAGACAAATCTTCTCGGAGTCTGGCGATAAAAACCGACCTGAGCAACCAATTAAGCAATCTGACCACTGCTTGAACATCGTGCTTTACTAGGCGTGCTCCTGTTGGATGTACAAATCTCGTTCAATAAATAATGCAACACAATTTTTTGTCGGCACATACCTACTGCTATGAGTCAGTATTTGCGGACAATATCAGTAATCACCACCTGTCGTGTATCAAGCCGGGGAACAGCTCAAACATGCCTACAAAAGATACCTAAGCTACAGAATACACGCGCCGCCCTAGAGTTTGGCTAAATAACTAACGGAAATGCGGATAGGGTGGTGATGATAATCACCAATGTTTCAACAGTAACACACCCTGCAATTTTCAATACAAAACTGCAGTTTTGACTTGAAAATGGCAGGGTGTTTTAGTGTCGATATATCAGCAGTTGTTGACGACGCCACCCCGCTGCATTCACGCCAATCATTCAAAAATCTTTTGTTCTTGCACTGCATAACTGATGTTTCTGTAAATTTTATTTAAAACGATTGTGAATTTTAGCAACACAAAATTAGCAATTAACCTTTTTGTTTGTCTGGCCATCTTACTACGACACTACTGAGCTTTTAAGGATTACTTACACGTTGAATTGTAAACATAATTCGTTTTTGCATGACTTTTACAAAAGTTTTATTTCTTTCATTCCCCTCACGGGACAGCTTAAATTAATTTACCCAGTCCGAACAGGCCTCGTAAAACCACACAGCACCGACCGACAGCCGGGTCATCCTCAACCGATAGGCGTGACGGTTTGCGGGTATGGAGTGGAGGGTCATGTGGCCATCAGACCGTTCTCCGAGCTGTTGTCAGTTTTCGCGAGCGGAGTTGCTACTTCTCAGTTAAGTAGCTCCTCAGTTCGCCTCGCAAAAGCTGAGTGCATCCCAATCGTCAACAGCGAACGGCAGACCTGGACGGTTACCCATCTAATTGCTGGCCAAGACCGATAGCGATTCACTCCCGTGAACTGACGAGAACCGGTGTTACCACTGCCGAAAGGCTCTTAGACTTAGATTAATAATATCAACGCAATACGCAACTGGGCCGGTGGTTTAAGAGATCGAGAAGATATTGAAAATCTCGCGCGGGGCACATGCGCTGCAGCTTAGGTGGCTTTTATATGCGAATTTGGGGCTGTTAACCGGCTTCATCGTTTGCCTTGACTTCCCCTATACCAATGTGGAGCATGAAAACAGTATCGCCGCGCGGGATTAGCCGAGCGGTCTAGGGCGCTGCAGTCATGGACTGTGCGGCTGGTCCCGGCGGAGGTTCGAGTCCTCCCTCGGGCATGGGTGTGTGTGTTTGTCCTTGGGTTAAGTAGTGAGTAAGCTTAGGGACTGATGACCTTAGCAGTTAAGTCCCATAAGACCTTACAAACATTTGAACATTTTTTGAAAACAGTTATCGTTTACGTCCTGTATATATTAACAACTCTACAAAAATGAGACATTATTTATTGAACGACCATCCTAATATCCACTTGTCATTCACTGAATGGGAAATTTGCTCGTCCAGAAAGTTAATGTAGACCTCTAGAGCGTGCAGTCAGACACACCGTATTGCTAGCACTTATCACGTAAGTATTACCTCTTCGTATCAAGCGAGAGACAATAGTTTTAAGGTCAATAGAGTTTTGAACAACTAATCTTGAGATTGATAATCTGACAACAAATCTAGGCCACAACTAAATGTTAGTATCTGCTCATTCATCAACGTTTTATTCATATTCCTTAACTAAGTGATTCAGCCGCCCCTAACTATGGGTTTTACGCAACCCGCAACGCCTTTAAAAACCACATGTGAGATTTTCAAATTCTCTCACTCGCTACGTGCAAACTATTAGTCTTAAAGAAAAAATGAACAGGACCTTTTCGTAGGAAATGCTGTTATGTTTTAGTTGAAATCTTAGTTGAATCTTATACTGGAATAAGTTTTCGCTGGAGGCTACACTTTTCCAGTTATTCAGCCTGTAGCGAAAACGTATTCCAGTACAGAATTTAACTACATGAAATTCCTCCCGTTCCGTGCGAAGCTAACGAAAGAATATGAAAATCTTGCCCGTCGTGTTTGAGCGTGTTGTAGGTTGCATAACACCGATTGGTTGGGGCATCTGAATCTCCCAGTATATGTGAAGAGATTTTGTACTGCGGAAATAGCAGACCGAGAACGTCGCTTTCGTGAGGCGGCTGCAGTTGGCGTTGTGAAGGGGGCCACGTAGCTGGGTGGCAACAGCCTCTGTGACGTATGCAAAGCGCGTCTAATTGTGATGTAAAGCAGCGCGCCGATGGCTGCGCGCGGAACTACGCCAAGCGCCTGTCTTCTTGTTTCGAACTGCACTGTGCATGTTGTGTACAGCGCCTGGCAGCGACGAAATAAACCTGTCAGCAACTGCGGTGGTCGTGGACTGCCATCGAATTTTCTTCGCGGATCCTAGCCAAATGGGCAACTATTTCCAGACTTTTTTTCGTATTATATTCCCGTGTAAATCAGATTAACCAATTCAGAATAATACAGCAGTTGCTCGGAATTTCCTTGTTTTAACGTACAGCTCGTACTCTTGACGAATGTGAGAATTAGAGAATGACTGTTAGTGTAACACCTAGAAGTTTACGATGACGGGAAGTCAGAAAACTTCAGTTCTACTTCCGACCGATGCATCTTACTCAGTCGGAAGCTTTGACTCGGTGCAGTTAGTTTAACGCATCAGCAACGTTGAGGATATGAGATGAAAATGTATGTAAGGGAAAATAATGATCTCATCCTTGCTGATATAAACATTCCAACTTTACCTAGAACTGATTTATTGAAACAACGAACATAGCCAACGAAATGAAAATGAACTGAATGTTTACTTGAATGTCGCAACTTCTGAAAGCCTCTTTGAGACATTTCGTTCCACCATCACAGGAGGTTGGTGAGATAGCATCGCTTCCATTTGTAACGGCGGTGGAATATAATTATGAGAGAAGCAAAGTTCCCGTACTTCAGCTCGTCTTGTTCCCCTTTATTCACTTCAAATGAACATTCATGTAAAAATATGTGCGGTTATATATTTCTGAAAGTTTTGACGACATGGAGGCAAATTTAAAAAAAATGTTATTTCTGTTTTTACTTTATAAGCTGGTGTGGGCACTTTAACCTCCGCACGAATGGGTATGACCCGACCTCTTGTAAGAAACAAGAATGAACTTCATATGAGTACGTATGTCGTTTACGTTCGACTATTAAAAAAAAAAAAAAGTAGTCATTGCGATAACTTTGGTACAAGCGTTGGTTGACCACTTTTCAAACGGCTGCAAGCATATTTCCGGCAACCAAAGTCTAAAGTAAATATTCATACAATTAGCACCTACAAATAGCCTCGTTCTCAGCGGAAAATGTGGCAGCAGCTCCACACTTGCACAATTACATAGTCCTGAAAACCAACAGCTTTTTACTCCGTATAAGAGACGACAGGGCGCAAGAAGACGATGGCCTCGCGCTTTAAAATAATGTAAGATGAGCGGCCGCAAAACAAACTAACCACTTCAAGTCAGAAGCAGAGAAAGTGAACGTGAACTTCAAGAACTTCACTGAAGAAAAACAAAAAGTTCGTAGTGTATCCATTATGCGAATTTTCCGTTTTGTGATTTAAAGACGTAAACTGGAAATCAAGGATCATCCCTGAATTCCCAAAATAAGACCAAATATTTTCGACAGCCACTTAAAACGACGAGTTCCACAGTTACATTAAAGTTTCCAGCAGTACCATAAAAATGTGGGGAAGATTTTCCACCAAATTCATGAAGTCATTAAAATACTCTAAAACAACAAAGCAAGTGGTGAAGACTACATTACAAAAGATTTATTGGAAAGGTCAGAACCAAAGATTATTAGTGATCTACACTTGCTTTTTGAAAACATTTGTAAAACAGGGAAGATTTCAGAAGAGTGGAGAATAGCATTAATCGACACCCTACATAAAAATAAAGGCAAACAAAAATCAGCAGCTACAAAATGTTAAAAAAAACTTATGCAGAACATAGTGGAAGAAGCTTTAGGCAAACAACTAGGAAATATCAGGGTGGTCTCCGAAAGCGAAGATCCTGCACAGAACAGATTTCAACTTAAAATTAATAATTTGGCACAAAATGTTGCCCAGCGCTGAATTTTGTAGATGAAGAAAATAAGTAAATGCATTAAAAATTTGGTATTAAAACAAAATAAATAAACATAAATCGTGGAACTTTAACAAACACAATATTTAAAGTCTCTGTCATTTTAAGTAAAAACCTGGCATTTGATATGACGAAGGCTAATCACCTTTTTTGCTTAACTACGTATTAGAAAACAATATGACGAGATGGGACTTCGAGCTAAGAAATCGCGAAACTGAACCTAAAATTCTAGGACGGAAAACAAATGGCATTTAGGTAAACTGCCTGAAATTTAGATAAAATTTTGCAATAACTTCGGAAACAGCTGCTGCTTTCGGCAAAATAGCGACTGCAGCTAGTGACATAATTTCAGTTGAAAAACAACATACAAAATGCACGAAAATACACAGAAACACAAGTATATAAAACAGAGAGAATTAGTAAATTTTAATATCTTGGAGAAACTACATCGCAGAATGAACAAGAAACATTTCCAATAGATGGAAGAATTAATAAAATTGAAAGTGTTTATGGTTTGACAAAAAAATCTGTAACAAGAAATGCGTGTTTAGAAACGAACTAAGACATTATGCCAGAGTGGTGGTGTGACCAGAAAGCTGACATGCATTTGAATGCTTATTGATGAAATGTAAGCTAGACAAGAAAAGAAGTAACAAAATAGAATAAAACACCAAATTTAGAAGGCTTTCAAGGCAGGAGAATTTAGACACTGGAAACAGCATGAGCAGAAGAAAGGAAAAGACAGAATGAAGAGCAGATGAAAGAGTACTGGGAAAACGATAAACAACAAACAAAGAAGAAGAGCTCACTTTGTTACGTTATCCTAGTTTGTCATTACGAAGACAAAAAAACATAGTTCATAATTAACTCCTAACAAGTACCAGTTCAGCTAGAATTCAAATAATTATGTGGATTCGTACACTCAGACAGCTGCGTTCTCAGCATATGAATTTTATGAAGATAAAAAAAATGAAGTACGTGGTATCTGGTGAAACGACGAGGGACGGTCACTGTGGAGAACATGCTTTTGAGATAAGCGTCATCCTTCACCTATTTGGCCAGACAAACCGTAAAAATAAATAGATTTTTAAGCATCTGAGATACCATTCAAAACGCGTTTTAAAAATCTGTTGCTCGTCCAGTGCTTCTACTTAGGGATAAATTATAGATATACGCAAAAATAACTTTAAGTAAGATATGAAACTGCTAACAACAACCAGAGGTTCATCAGGATTAAACCACATGAGAGATGAAATAGTGCTACAGGATGTGGAAGTGGAACGAATTGAACGTAGTTTAAGTAAATACGGCAACATCTGGAATGAACAAGAACAGATTACCGGGCCTGGAGTAGCTCTAAAGGCCATGGCATTGATGCTGATGATGGGGTGGTATAGGTAATGGAAGGGGGGGGGGGAGGAGAGAAAGAGTGTATCGTCTATATTATTAGCGACGGGGCATCAGTTCAGTTGGGCAGAATGGGAGGTACATATTTTGCCGTCGCCTTACTAAAGAGTTAACAACAACATTTGGCTTTATTAGCAAAATTACAATCACATGTGGGTATCAAAAGAAATTTCTGACAGGACTGAGGATATCTTGTTATGGAGGAGACAGTATCTCGGATGGATAGTTAAGGACAGTGAAGAACTAATATGAAGAATGCCCCAGAGGAGTGTGTCCAGACGTTTGCTGTTTATGTTACGTATTAATGACCTCGCAGACAATATTAAGACTAATCTCAGGATTTTTGCTGATGACACGATCTATAATGAAGCAACATCTGAAGAATGCTGCGCAAATAATCAGCCAGGTGTTGATAAGATTTCAAAGTGATGCAAAGATTGTCAGCTTGCATTAAATGGCCAGGAAAGTAAGCTTTGAACGTAACAATTTGTAGGAATATGAAACAGAATAACTGCAAAGGCTCAGTTGTAGGTAAAGAAGATGGTAGACCTCGGCTGATTGATAGGATGTGAGAAAGTGTACTGATTCTTCAGAGGAGATTGCATACAAAACGCTTGTGAATCCATCGTAAAATATTGTTCGAGTGTGCGGGAGCAATTGCAAATATTATTAACAGGAGATAGTGAACGTATACAAAGAAGACCAGCACGAATGCTGATAGGTTTGTCTGACTCATGGGAGAGTATCACTGAGATGTTGGAAAACACGAAGTGCCAGACGCCAAGTTTCCCCCAGAAAGCTGACTTACAAAGTTGCAGTAATCTGTATTAACTGTTACCCTCTGCGTATTTGTCCCTAGGATTCACAAAGACAAGATCAGGCTAATTACATCCCATACAGAGGCAGTTAAGCCATCATTCTTGTCGTGCTCACCAGCGCACGTTACACGCCGATTGTGAGATTCGCGTAGCCGCCCCAGCCCCGACCGAATGTGTCCGGCTGATTAAAGACGAGAGGCGGTGTGACGGCCAGCCTAGCTGTGTGTTTTAGGCGGTTTCCCACATCCGAATAGGTGACTATCGGAATGGTACCCACATCCCGCCTCAGCTACACAACTCGCAGCATTTCGGAAAGGTCAACACATTTTCGCTTGGTATAAAAATAGACGCAGACTGACTGCGTACACAAAGTCTGCCGTCCGCAGCTCGTGGTCGTGCGGTAGCATTCTCGCTTCCCACGCCCGGGTTTCCGGGTTCGATTCCTGGCGGGGTCAGGGATTCTCTCTGCCTCGTGATGACTGGGTGTTGTGTGATGTCCTTAGGTTAGTTAGGTTTAAGTAGTTCTAAGTTCTAGGGGACTGATGATCATAGATGTTAAGTCCCATAGTGCTCAGAGCCATTTGAACCATTTTGAACAAAGTCTGCCCCAAACTGCCATATCCAGATCAACATGCCGACCCTGTGAAGATGCGGGATAAGATCAGGAAACCCAACAAGACTCTTCCCGTGCAACATATGCGGATGGCATGGGAAAGAATCTCGTCACACAGTACAATGAGAAGTACCAAATGGTTCAAATGGCTCTGAGCACTACGGAACTTAACATCGGAGGTCATCAGTCCCCTAGACTTAGAACTACTTAAACCTAACTAACCTAAAGACATCACACACATGCATGCCCTAGGCAGGATTCGAACCTGAGACCGTAGTAGCAGCGCGGTTCTGGACTGAAGCTCCTAGAACCGCTCGGCCACAACGGCTGGCTGAGAAGTACCCTTTGCCATACATTTCGCTGTGGTTCGCAGAGTGTAGATGTAGTTATACGAGGGGCTTTCAGTACCTAAGGCAACATATCGTTTTCACCGCCTTTTTCGGTTGAAAAAATGCAGAATTTGTTGTGAAGCATCGTGGAATATCCCAGCTTTAGCCCCCATAGTTTCATGAAGCTCAGATAGGTGGCGGCGCTGCACATTGCCTTCAAAATGGCGTCTGTAACGGCGGGGCGTTCCTAGCATTGTTTCTTTTTGTGGGAAACCAGAGCATCGCAGATATTCATAGGTGCCTCCAGAATGTCTACGGAGACCTGAGTGGGAACAAAGGCACGGTGAGTCGTTGGGCGGGGCACCAGTCATCGCCGCAACTAGGTTACGCAGCGCTGTCTGATCTCCCGCCTGTCGGCCGGCTGTACACAGCTGTGACTCCTGCAATGTTGGAACGTGTGGACACTCTCACCCGAGGTGATCGGTGGATCAGAATCAAACACCTCGCTGCTCTACTGGACGTCTCTGTTGGTAATGGTGACACACTCGTCCACCAGTTGGGCTACACAAAGGTGTGGGCCCACTGGATTCCTCGCTGTCTAACAGAAGACCATAAAGAGGTTCCATCTGTGTCGCCCTATGAAGAATGCACTCCACAGGAAGCAGTAGATGGATGATGCGGAGGTTGTTGATGTAGCCGATGTCGACCAGTAGAGTGGTATCGGTGCACAGGTCATCCCAGTAAGGTGATGTAAGGTCGTCGCATAGAACGGCGATTATGCTTTTGTTAGGCTGTTGTAGCGAAGAGAGTTGGGAGTAATATGGTATATTGGAATCCTGTATAATACAAACTTACTTTCAGAAAAAAAAATTGTGTTCGTTACTTATTGTAGGAGTAGGTATTAAAATCCATGGAGAAGAAATAAAAATTTGTAGTTCGCCGATGACATTGTAATTCTGTCAGAGACAGCAAAGGACTTGGAAGAGCAGTTGAACAGAATGGAGAGTGTCTTGAAAGGAGGATATAAGATGAACATCAACAAAAGCAAAACAAGGGTAATGGAATGTAGTCGAATTAAGTTGGGTGTTGCTGAGGGAATTAGGTTAAGAAATGAGACAACTAAAGTAGTAAAGTAGTTTTGCTATTTGAAGAGCAAAATAACTGATGATGGTCGAAGTAGAGAGGATATAAAATGTAGACTGGCAATGGCAAGGAAAGCGTTTCTGAAGAAGAGAAATTTGTTAACATAGAGTATTGAGTGAGTGTCAGGAAGTCGTCCCTGAAAGTATTTGTATTGAGCGTAGCCACGTATGGAAGTGAAACATGGACGATAACTAGTTTGGACAAGAAGAGAATAGAAGCTTTCGAAATGTGGTGCTACAGAAGAATGCTGAAGATTAGATGGGTAGATCATATAACTAATGAGGAGGTATTGAATAGAATTGGGGAGAAGAGGAGTTTGTGGCACAACTTGACTAGAAGAAGGGATCGGTTGGCAGGACATGTTCTGAGGCATCAAGGAATCACCAGGGTAGTACTGGAGGGAAGCGTGTGGGGTAAAAGTCGTAGAGGGAGGGCAAGGGATGAATACAGTAAGCAGATTCACAGGGATGTAGATTGCAGTAGTTACTCGGAGAAGAACAGGCTTGCACAGGATAGAGTAGCTTGGCGAGCTGCATCAAACCAGTCCCAGGACTGAAGACCACAACAATAACAACAACTTATTGAGCGTCCTTCGTAGATGGCTGAATAGCTAGAAAATTTCCATCCAGCTAATATAATGCGGATCGAAAGTATTGAACCCTACCGGTGAAGAATACGACTGTAGTGATTGTGACATCTCGGCCGGCAGTGTTTAGTGTAGCGACTTGGTGACTGCGCCGGGCCAGTCGGCAACGGCTGGTAGGTGACGCGATCTCAGCCAGCCGCATGCGGCGGTAGCGTGTGGCGCACGGGTGGTGACGTCTACCCGGGGACGCCGGCGGCACAGTTCTAGCCTCCTCAGCTGCAAACAGCCGAAACGGATTTAAATACGCGCAAGACAAAACGGCGGGGACGCGACGGGCCGGGCCCAGAAAGGAGGACAGCAGAAAAGCCGGCGCGGCGCGACAGGGGCGCGTTTTTGTCGCTAACGAGGCCGGCGCATTTGAATACGCTACCTGGGCCGCTGCTTTACATCACAATTAGGCGCGCTTTGCATACGCGCAACGGCTGGCGCTGTCGCGTCGCCGTAGCCGCTGCAGGTGTGCACCGGGCCCGGCGCGCCCCTTCCGCAGATTCCGACACGGCGCGGCACAGCACGCCGAGAGACGCCACGCCGGCTCTGCACTCTGCACTTCCCTAGGCTCAACACTGCGCGACGTCCGCTCGGTGCCTGCGGGGTGAGCGTGGCAGATTGACAAACGAAGGATCGGAGAATTTCTCTGCTCAGGGACTGAGTGTTGTGTCATCCTTACGTTCGTATCGTCATTATTGGCATTACTGTTGCGATGGCTGCATGGGCACGGCCCGAAAGCCAATAAACTGAAAAAAAATCTCGGCAAGCAACTCTGCCTGTTTGGGAGAAACGTGGTTTTGTTTCAGGCAGTGCCAAATGCAGCATATTGGACGTGCAAAAACACGAGGGCATTGCTCTTACAATCTGTGCTTTGTAAATGAGAACTCACAATCCCCCTACCAGCATCAGTTCTTCCACTGCCTCCCCCCTACTTTCTAAAATTCGCAACAGTTCAGCAATTTTTTCGTGATTTTATCTTGCGGGTTGTTGGTCCAGTAAAGTATATACGAGTGTTTCTGCTAAGCTGGAGAAGCTGAGAGGCAAATTTAGTTAAAGTTATGAGGCGGGTCGGTTTCATGAGCTTTGGAAGATATGAATCTGGGAAGCATAAAAAACGATGTTGTTCACCCTAATCGTGACGCTGAAGAATAAAAAAAGAAACAAAAAACAAATAAAAAACTGAGAGGTGCTATTAGGACTCACGCTCTGAAGGTTTAGTACAAACTTTATTACGTATACGGACAATAGTAACTTCATGTTGCTCCATAGCCTCGTGCAAGTCCTTCTACTGCACGCCACTTCGCGACTTGCATGTCCTTAACCTACCCCAGAAGAATTGAAAAGCTGATATAAGCTGATCCTGAGAAAGATCAGTTTGGATTCCGGAGAAATGTAGGAACACGCGAGGCAAGAGTGACCCTACAACTTATCTTAGAACATAGGTTAAGGAAAGACAAATCGATCTTTGTAGCATTTCTAGACTTAAAGAAAGCTTTTCACAATGTTGACTGGAATGCTTTCTTCGAAGTTCTGAGGGCAGCAGGAGTAAAATACAAGGAGCGAAAGTCTATTTACAACTTGTAGAGAAACCACACGGCAGTTGCACGATTCGAGGGGCATGTCAGGGAAGCAGTAGTTGAGAAGACAGTGAGACAAGGTTGTAGCCTACCCCCGATGTTATTCAATCTGTACGGTGAGCAAATAGTAAGCGAAACCAAAGAAAAATTTGAAGTATTAATTTAAGTTCAGAGAGAAAAATAAACATTTCGAGGTTTGCCGGTCGCATGTAACTCTGTAAGAAACTGCAAAGGACTTGGAAGAGTAGATGAAAGGGATGGACAGTGTATTGAAAGGAGGATATCAAATGAACATCAACAAAAGCAAAACAACATACTGGTATGTAGTCGAATTAAATTGGGCGATGCTGAAGGAATTAGATCAGGAAGAGATTTTGCTATTTGGGCAGCAAAATAACTGATGATGGCCCAATAGAGAGAGTGTAAGATGTAGATAGGCCCGCAAGACCGCTACGGTCGCAGGTTCGAATCCTGCCTCGGGCATGGATGTTTGTGATGTCCTTAGGTTAGTTAGGTTTAACTAGTTCTAAGTTCTAGGGGACTAATGACCTCAGAAGTTGAGTCCCATAGTGCTCAGAGCCATTTGAACCATTTTGTAGATAGGCAGTGACAAGAAAAGCGTTTCTGAAGAAGAGAAATGTGTTAACATCGAATATATTGTAGATTTAAGAGTATCTGTCTCGAATGTAGGCAGGTATGGAAGTGAAACATGAACGAAAAACTGTTTACGCAATAAGAGAAGTTTGTGAAATGTGGTGCTACAGAAGAAGGCTGAAGATTAGATAGGTAAATCAGGCAACTAATGAGGAGGTTGTGAGTAGCATTCGGGAGACAAAACATCTGTGGCACAACTTGACTAAAAGAAGGGATCGGTTGATAGGACACGTTGTGAGAGACCGGGGGAGCACAAGTAATTATTGGAGGGAAGTGTGGGAGGTCAATATCGTAGAGGGAGACCAGACATGCATACAGTAAAAAGATTCAAAAGTATGTAGGATGAAGTAGTTATTCGGAGGCGAAGAGGCTTGCACAAGATAAAGTAGCATGGAGAGCTGCATTAAACCAGTCTTCGGACTGAAGATCACAGTTATCCAACCGGGTAAAGGTGACCAACAGTTTAACGTGGAATCTGAACCTTGAGTTGTTTCTTCCGACTTCTGACACCAGTGAGAGGTGAAGGCTCGGTTAAAACGAATACTGGCCGGCCGCAGTGGCCGAGCGGTTCTAGGCGCTTCAGTCTGGAACCGCGCGACCGCTACGGTCGCAGGTTCGAATCCTGCCTCGGGCATGGATGTGTGTGATGTCCTTAGGTTAGTTAGGTTTAAGTAGTTCTAAGTTCTAGGGGACTGATGACCTCAGATGTTAAGTCCCATAGTGCTCAGAGCCAAAACGAATACTGAAAAGTACATGGACCGACCGAGATTGGATCGCGCGACCTCTCGTTTTCCAGACACGCGCTTAATGTTCTTTTTTATTTAATTTTATTCTTTGTTCTTCGTTGCATTTGTTCGGGGCGGACGTCCCGTGACAAGTGTCGCTAACCCTCTGACCGGACACGTTGAGCTACCGTGCCGGCGTGCTAGACCCAGACGCCCGACACGTCTATACAGAGTTCAAAGTGAGAATACGTAAGTGGCCGTGTCTGTTGATTGCATTCACTCAGAAGCTTAAATGTTTTTACATCGTTAAGGGACCGTGGGCCTTAGTATCTAACATAAGCTTCAACTTGATACCTACACCTGTTTGTGTGAAAAAGGGGTCGTAACAGACGAACAGGCAGACAGCAAAGTGATTCCCTAAGGGTTCCATTTTTACCGACTGAGGTACAGAACCCTAATAAAAGTGGGGAGAATAAAACGATACCAGTATTGGCTGCAATGTGGAAGGGTCTATGTATATGTATGTAAGCACGTTTTTTTTAACAACGCTTTAACTAGGCTTTCTGTCTCCTATTCATGCAACAGAGCTAGTTTGAATAAATTCTTGCCAACTATAGGCGTTGAAGAATTTTCAAATACAATTTTATAGGATCTCATGTCTGCTGAGAAATGAATATTCAGAGAGCATGTTTCGGCTGTGTTGAGCTTCGCGCACAATCTTACTGATTAAGATGGTTTTTCACAAAGAGATTGCGTTTATGTCACAAAATATGACACAGAGTCATTATAACGTGCGTGCTTACATGCTAAAGTAGCTTTCGGTAATTTGGTGACATATTCAGTTAGATCTTCATAGAATCCGAAAATTTCTATGTTCCTACATTCCTCAAAAAAATGGTGCAAATGGCTCTGAGCACTATGGGACTTAACTGCTGCGGTCATCAGTCCCCTAGAACGTACAACTACTTAAACCTAACTAACCTAAGAACATCACAAACACCCATGCTCGAGGCAGGATTCGAACCTGCGACCGCAGCGGTCGCACGGTTCCAGACTGTAGCGCCTAGAACCGCTCGGCCACTCCGGCCGGCTACATTCCTCCTATCTGTGTGTGTGTGTGTGTGTGTGTGTGTGTGTGTGTGTTTGTGTGTTTGAGTGGGGGGGGAGGGGGGAGGGGGCTGGGGGGGGGCAGACGAAATCGATAAATTTCGACGCTACGTAGGAATCCTTGTTGTAGAACGGGTATTATCGGCCGTCAACAGCTGTCGATCCAGTACTATCGTTCACCAGCGAAGCACGAGATTATGTGGCACTTCCTGAATATATCGTGATCATTCACTCCAGAAACCCGTAATTATTTGCGCGGTAATTTCCCTCTATTAATTTAAATCTCGTTGCTCTGATCGCTATGTTCTCTTTTTTCGTGTCAGTATAAGGTATTTAGGCGCCTTATGTGTGGATTCTCCGCCCAATTTTGAGCTAATAACGACCTGATTACCAAAAAAACTTCCAACATTGGGTAACGGGGACCCGTTCTTTTTATGTACACACGCGAGACCGGCTGCGCGAGCATATGCTTCGTGGGCTATCTGCATATGAAGGGGCCTCCGAGTCCCGAAACGCACGTTGGCCGGAGGGGCTTTCTCCAGGCATCGGGCACCGTTTGACGTGGAGTGCCCTTGTCCGCCGCTGTAAGCCGCTTCGGGGAGCTGTAGCGCTCAACGCAGGCCACTGCTGGCGGCTGTTTGCATACTAAAGTAAGTGGCTTACCAGTTGAATTTGGACCACTGAGGGACCGTTTTATTAGCTCGTGAGCGAAATACTGGGCGCGAAGTTGGAAAAAGAACGCTGGGTGCTAAACTAACACCTGCCCACCGCAAAGCCATGTAAACAAGAATGCGGGAGACGGCGACACACATCTCCGTCCAGGTTAATGCTGCGATCTTTGACTTCAGGAGGGCATTAGACAGAGTTCTGTACTGCGAAAAAAAGTACGAGCTTGCCGACTATCGCACCAGATTTCTGACTGCATTCAGGACGTCCTTGCAGACAGAACTCAGACATGTAGCTCTTATGAGAACAGAATCAGCAGACGTAAAGGTAATTTCAGGAGTGGCTACCCCGAGGAAGTGTGATGCGGCCATTACTGTTTACAGTATATATGAATGATCTAGTTTACATCGTAGGAGGCCTTTTGCAGATGATGTGGGTTTCTATAAGGTGTTAGCAACCCCAGAACAGTGGCGAAATACGGGAACACCAGCAGAGGATTGATGGTTGATGGCCGGCCGAACCCCGCGGCTGCTACGGTCGCAGGTTCGAATCCTGCCTCGGCCATGGATGTGTGTGATGTTCTTACGTTAGTTGGGTTTAAGTAGTTCTCAGTCCAGGGGAGTGATGACTTTAGATGTTAAGTCCTATAGTGCTTAGAGTCATTTGAACCATTTTGATGATTGATGCGCCGCGCGGGATTAGCCGAGCGGTTTAAGACGCTGCAGTCATGGACTGTGCGGCTGGTCCCGCCGGAGGTTCGAGTCCTCCCTCGGGCATGGGTGTTTGTGTTTGTCATTAGGATAATTTAGGTTAAGTAGTGTGTAAGCTTATGGAGTGATGACCTTACCAGTTAAGCCTCATAAGATTTCACACAGATTTGAAATTTTTTTTTTATGATTGATGCACAAAGTGGCAGTTGACCCTCAACGTAAATAAATGTAACATGTTGCGCATAAATAGACGACGATATCCGTTACAATATCGGTGAGAAACCACTGGAAACAGTAACTACCGTAAAATACCTAGAGGGGATGCGATAACCATCTAGGCTATCCGTCCACGCTAGCCAGATCGATCCAAAACTCTGTGTGTCACATTTTCTACGCCCCTGTTGCTCGCTACATTACTTGGATTCATCCAACACGTTAATGGCACAAACGTGTTCATCGTTAGTATTATTATCGTCGTTTTGCGAGCCTAGGAAGTAATACTTATTTTACAATTTTACTATTTTATCCAACCTCAGCAACTGTAGCCGTATGTAATGAAATAGTAAGCAACATTTGTATAAAATAAATTTAATTTCTTTATCAATTTTGGGCACTTAGTGCCCCTCTTAAGAAATAAAGCGATAGGTATAAACTTCTGAAGAAGGGCACTACGTGACGGAAACCGGTAAAGAAATTAATTTCTTTTATACAACTGGTTGTTTATCGTTTCATTATATTATTTTACAATGTCAGTTCATTCAGACTTGCATAAATTGCACAACACCGTAAAACATAGACACTGCAAAATAGATAATCCTCATGGTAGAGTAAGTTATACACTGTCAATGTAGAATTTACCTGTCGGCAGACCTGTCCACAAATGTACAAGTTCTTACGTGTCCAATGATGAATATGTATGACATAGTTGAGCCACATGTACATTCAAGAATCACCTGAGAACGCCCTGCAAGCGTAAATAGGCCTGTAGCAAAACTCAATTTTTTCTAAAAAAATTTGAAAAACTGTTTGCAGTCTCAGTGGAATCATGACATTAGACGTCAACATAGCAGTTAATTTATTGGGGAAAAGGGGCAAGGGTATTACGAAGTTAAGAACTAATGGATACCATACTTGACAGAAATCTTACCGAATTGATGATCACTCTGCAAATCACTCCATCTTACTCCCACAGATCATAGAAATTGTTTGGGCCTGTTTGTAACAGCGGACGAAACGTGTCAGTAAACATCGCTGCAGTTTAGTAGTACTACGGCGACCAGCTATCAATGAACGGCTTCGGTTTTATGTGGCATTCTTTAAAGCCCTATCAGAACTTAGGCAAATTATCGACTGTTTCATTGTGATGTCTCCTGAAGGTTATTAATTTTTTAGACCAGTATTGGTATAATGAATTTGTAGTGTAATCACACTCATTCTTGTGACCAGAGAATTTCGAATTATAAATGGTTAAAGATCCTAATAACTACGTGGACGTGTGCGGGGTTTTTTCCAGGACCGAGCGACACTACCCTAAAAATTCTTGGAGGATCTCTTCTTTGGTCCTATCCTTGTGCGCCTCTCGTTTCCACAGAAAATACAGACTATCAGGGCCAGACGTTTACAGAAACATTTGTTTATGTTTCAGTGCCTATTAAAGACTGTAACTTTATTTGTTCAAAATCTTAAACATGGCTGCGAAACAGCAACTGTGTAAATCTGAAGAGGTTGAGAAATTAGCCAACCAGTTGCAAACAATGGTTTATTAGTCCTTAGCCTAGCTTTCGATACTTGTAAAAATAACTTCTTCAGAAATAGTGGACCATCATGTGATGAAACAGGGTCCACTATTCCAGAATGAGATTTTCACTCTGCAGGTGAGTGTGCGCTGACATGAAACTTCCTGCCAGATTAAAACTGTGTGCCGGACCGAGACTCGAACTCGGGACCTTTGCCTGTCGCGGGCAAGTGCTCTACCGTCTGAGCTACCCAAGCACGACTCACGACCCGTCCTCACAGCTGGCGGAAGTAAAGCTGTGAGGACGGGGCGTGAGTCGTGCCTGGATACCTCAGCGGTAGAGCATTTGCCCGCGACAGGCAAAGGTCCCGAGTTCGAGTCTCGGGCCGGCACACAGTTTTAATGTGCCAGGAAGTTTCAAGGTCCACTATTTCTGAAGAATATATTTTTACAAATATCGAAACCTTGGTCAAGGGCTAATAAACTTCTGTTTGCAACTGGTTGGCTGATTTTTCAACCTCTCCTCATTTGTGCAACATTGTACACAGCAGCTCAAACATTTTTATGTATGTCGATGCAGTTCAGTGTCAGCACCGTTTGTATGTCGACAAATACCGAAATGGTACTCCACTTTTCGCCACATGTTCACAAGCATGAGAGGTGTTATGTCTCTTACTGCAGCTAGATCGGTTGTCTCAAATCCACCTGATCTCGAACCCCTGTTCTGTTAACAATGTTCTTGATAAACCCTCATGCACTGAAATCCAACGGAGTGAGATCGGGAGACCGAGGGGACCAGGCGGTGGTTGCCCGCCCCCCCCCCCTTCCCCTCCCCTACCGTCCGATTCAACGTTCAGAGGATGTCTTGTAGAGAAAAGTGTTAACATTTGCATGAACCGAGGGACCAGGCAATGGGACCCCTCCTTTCCGATCCAACGTTCAGGAAAAGTCTCATGGAGAAATGTGGTAACGTACCCTTGAACCAAGGGGGCCAGGCAATGGGACACTACCTCCGATCGAAAGTTCAGACAACGTCTCTTGGAAAAACGTGCTAACATCTACATGATAGTAGGGTGGAGCATCGTCCTGCTGACGTCGTGGGCGGGGGTTCGTCTGTGAAGCTGCATAGTTCGCCAACATATCGAGATAGGTGTGCCCTGAATATTGAGGATCACATCTTGAGGAGTGTTTCTATCAACTATTTACAAAACAACATAAAATGTCGAGTTCATTCGTTATAAAGGATTCGTTTGTGTGTACATCTGGACTATGTCCTTGATAAATCCTCCTGCATTGAAATCCAACGGAGAGAGACCGGGAGACCGAGGAGACGAGGCAGTGGTCCTCCCCCCCCCCCCTCCCCACCGCTTCCGATTCAATGTGCAGGGGATGTCTTGTAGAAAAAAAGTGTTAACATTCGCATGAACCGAGGGGCCAGGCAACGGGACCTCTCCCTTCCGATCCAACGTTCCAACGTTCTCGCGGAGAAATGTGGTAAAGTACCCTTGAACCGAGAGGGCCAGGCTATGGGGCACGACCTCCGATCTAAAGTTCAGACAACGTCTCTTGGAGAAATGTGGTAATATCCACTTGATAGTCGGGTGTGGCATCGTGCTGCTGGAAAATGACTTCGTGGGCTTGGGGTCATCTGTGAAGCTGCATAATTCGCCAACATGTCGAGATAGGTGTGCCCTGTCACTGGCGCGCATGCGCCACACGACTCAGAATAGTTCACGAAATGGTGAGGATCACAACTTGGGGAGTTCAAAAATTGGTTCAAATGGCTCTGAGGACTATGGGACTAAACATCTGAGGTCATCAGTCCCCTAGAACTTAGAAATACTTAAACCTAACTAACCTAAGGACATCACACACATCCATTCCCGATGCAGGATTCGAACCTGCGACCGTAGCGGTCGCACGGTTCCAGGCTTAAGCGCCTAGAACCGCTCGGCCACACCGGCCGGCCTCTTGGGGAGTGTCTCTATCAGTTTCGTATTTACAAAACAACATAATATGTCGAGTTCTTTCGTTGTAAGGATTCGTGTGTGTGTGTACCCCTGGGACTGAGACACTGGTTGCTGAGATACGGAGCAGCCGGACGGCCAGGGAACGTTTTGTGGACGCGGCTGGCCACATGCCTGAGGCGGCGGGAGCCACATGCTGGTGCGGGCCGTGGGAAAGCTCGGCTGCGCCGTCATTACGCGGAGCCTCGCAATTACGGCGAGGAGCCGGTCCACGCGAGCGCCATATGGCACTCAGCGGCGCGGCGCGGCGGGCCGGGCGCCCACGTGGGACCGCAGCGGCGGTAGCGCATCGCGCACGCAAGGCGGCCGCCGCAATCTCGGCCGCGGCTACTGTCCGTCTGGCGCGACAAAAGAACCGCAGCCCTGTTACCGGCCTAACAACGGGCCCCCCACACACAACAATAATAATAATAAAAGAAAGCTCGTCCCTCAGACTCGGCGACAGACCACAAGACTGTCCCGTCCCTCTGTCGCACACAATTTTTTGTACGGAAGAGCAGTGGGGAGAGGGTTGGCATTCACATTTGGCATTCCGTTACTGCGTGACACGGCAGACTGTGCGTGGTACTGTCACGAAAGCTTTTGCCGCGAAGGAAATTGTAAGCGAATTCCGCGAGCATCATAGCCTGAGGTTTAGATGTAAACACCCAAATCCAGAATGTTTAGTTGGTTCGTGATAAGGAAACAGAGGTAGGCGGCCTAGTTACAAAACTTCCAGTCAAAATATATACCTTTATTTGTAAAGTCTGTCTTGATCATAGAAAACTGTACATTTCGCTGCTACCGGTTTCGGCCATTGCCATCTTCAGATAAAAAAAAAAAATCAAAAAAATCTGATGCTATAAAACTAGGTACCGATTGGTCATTCTAGGCTCATTTGCCAGAAATATCGGGAATCTCTACCATCTTTAACCCTAAATTCGACATGATCGCGGACTCATTTACAAACTTTATGTCTTCAGTTGATACAGGAGATACAAGCCAAAATAATAGCCAATATCCAGCACGTGATTTCGTTCATCGAGGTTCAACGTTTAAGCGTCAGAGGCATATAACGTTCGCTGACGCCACGCTAAGCGCCTTTAGTGTTCGCTGTCCCTCAGACGACGAAATTTCCCGAACTATCAGACTACTAAACCAGTGTGCTGCATACTATGTACCACAGTAAACTGACAGAGTGATTCTCAAGCAGAATTAAGTGTGTACAACCAAAGGGATATATTTCGGACCCGCCAGGATAGCCGAGAACGCTAACGCGCTGCTTCCTGGACTCGGGCAGGCGCGCCGACCCCGGATCGAATCCGCCCGGGGGATTAACGACGAGGGCCGGTGTGCCGGCCAGTCTGGATGTGGTTTTTAGGCGGTTTTCCACATCTCGCTAGGTGAATACCGGGCTGATCCCCACGTTCAGCCTCAGTTACACGACTCGCCGACATCTCAACACGTTCGCACTATTCCATGAATTACACTAGACGCAGACAGCTGGGGTACACAAGTTTCTTCATCCTAACGTTGTCAACTCCGTTCCTAACAATGCCGACCCTGCGTCAGTGCGGGACATGGCACCAGTGAAACAAAGAAACCAGAGAGATATATTTCAGAAGCGAATCAGGAAGTTTAATTTTGCTAGGCGGACAGAGCAGGTAAATAGAGTACAGGCAACACACAAGATACACGCACGCTGCAGAGTGCCTACGCCCTGCCGCCTCTCTTGGACATACGACGTGCGGCTAGAAAAAAAACCGGACTGATGCTGGAAAAAACATTTATTTACAATTATTTACAATTTCATGTTATCTCCTTCAATGTACTCTCCTCCTCGGTCTCTACACCGCTCCATACGAATTTTCCACTGTTCATAGCAACGCTGCAGATCATTTTCGGTAAGTCCATACATTACTTCCGTCGCTTTTTCTTTTACTGCAACAGTCTCAAATCTAGTTCCTTTCAAAGCTGACTTGACTTTAGGGAAAAGAAAAAAGTCACAGGGGGCCAAATCAGGTGAGTAGGGTGGATGATCTAAGATGGGAATGTTGTGTTTTGCCAAAAACGTCTTCACTGACAACGCACTGTGAGCTGGGGCATTGTCTTGGTGAAGGATCCATGACTTTTTTCTCCACAAATCGTTCCGTTTTCTCCGTACTCGCTCACGTAGGGTAGCCAGGACGCTAATGTAGTAATGCTGATTCACTGTTTGTCCCTCTGGTACCCAATCAATGTGCACAATCCCTTTGATGTCAAGAAAAAAAAAAAAAACAATCATCATTGCCTAGAATTTCGATTTTGACATTCGTGCTTTTTTTTGTCGTGGAGAACCAGGAGTTTTCCAATGCATCGATTGGCGTTTAGTTTCGGGATCGTAAGTAAAAAACCACGATTCATCGCAAGTAACAACATTTTGTAAGAAGGTGGGATCACTTTCAATGTTTTCCAGGATGTCAGAACAAATCATTCTTCGGCGTTCCTTCTGTTCAATTGTGAGACACTTTGGAACCATTTTTGAACACACTTTGTTCATGTTGAAACTTTCATGAAGAATCTGCCTAACACTTTCCTTGTCAACTCCTGTTAACTCAGACACTGCTCTGATTGTTAAACGGCGATCTTGTCGAACAAGTTTACCGATTTTTTCAATGTTTGCATCAGTTTTTGCTGACAATGGTCTGCCAGTGCGAGTGTCATCACTGGTGTCTTCGCGGCCATCTTTAAATCGTTTAAACCACTCAAACACTTGTGTTCGCGATAAACAATCATCGCCGTACACTTGTTGTAACATTACAAACGTTTCACTTGCAGATTTTCCTAGTTTGAAACAAAATTTGATGTTAACACGCTGTTCTTTCTGTACACTCAACATTTTCCGACGCACAGACAAAACGTCAACTACTTAAAACAGACGCCACGGGCAGACTGAGTGCAGGAGGCAGATGAAACTCGAGCAGTAGGCGGAGCGAGAGTCACGTGACAGGCCACGCGACTTTCAGCCTTATTGCATTCGTTTTATTGTTTCACCAGTACTAGTCCGGTTTTTTTCTAGCCACACCTCGTACGTATTGTCTAGATCAGTGTTGCCAACCTGGTTCCTACTGCCGGCTAGTAGGGGTTTCAGTTTTCTTGGTGGGCGATAGGCCGTGGGGATATTAAAAACATTTTCATTAGGTTTTCATGAAATGTATTAGCTAAGTAATTATTTTATATACTTTTAACTTGTTGTAACTCTCGTTTTTAAATTTTATAAAGAAAAGCGACTTCCTTGTTTTATAAACCACTATTACTCTGGAGTAGGTGGGTGGTTAGAAAATTTTATTACTGACAAGTACGCAAAAGTAGCCAGTGTGTAAAAAAAGTTGACTGTGCTTGTAGACATTTATTGTGCCTCCAATGTAGGGCACAACAAACATTTTTGCGAAAGATAAATAAAAACTTGGATCCTAAACACAGTCGTAAAAAACTGGTCCAAAGTGGTACATTCATGCACATAAACGATGTGTCGTATAAAATCGGGTGATTGTTTGGGAAACAAAAACATTTTAAGGCTATGTATAAGTTAAAAATTACCCAAGTTACTGTATTTGTTAATGTAGAAGACATAAACTTCCGCGGTCATACGATTCTGTTTGAAGCACCATATACAGCAGCCAGGGCTGAAACTTTTTCACCCACCCAAGTCTGGTCATTATCGCCATCTGGATTGATAAGGACTGATCTAGTATTTTAGCTAGATGAATTCCCACATCCTTTACTTGATTGCCGGACAGAGACTCCATTTTTTCATCAGTTACACAATACAGCGACTCTTAAGAAAAGGAACTTCCAAGTATAGAAAGTTTATTCCATTCACATGTACCGGGAATCAGTTAATATCAATTCAAATTTACGTTCAGATAACGTTGTACCAGTCCAGTCTACATATATATTGGCCACGACATCTTGGTAGAGGATTGTTGCAGTGTCTGTGTGTTTATGGGTTGCATTTTTTCATATGACTTGTCAAGCCAAACGCAGCACGGCATCTCTTGCCGCAATTGTCACAAGTGTATCTGGCTGCTGAGGCAGGAGCAGTGGTAGCATTGCGAAGCTTTTTCTGCCTTAATCTGTCTAACAAGCCTTCATCGTACTTCGACATTCCAGATGATATATCATCACGCCATGCTGATCTCATGCTAGCCCGTGCCTCCCATCTGTTTGTGTCGATTCCAAAGCTCTCCATATCTCGTTTACAGGAGTCCTTGAACCTCAATACAGGACGTCCTACGGGTCTTCTGGCTATAGAGATCTCTCCAAGCATCACATCACGTGGTAATCTGTCAGGATCCATACGGTGGACGTGTCCCAGCCAGCGGAGTCGTCTCTGCTTCAAGATAGCTGAAATACTGTTGCAGTTAGTTTTAGATAGCACTGCTTCGTTGGTCACTCGGTCCTTCCACGTTACTCCGAGGATGGATCTCAGGCACCGCATGTGGAAAGC
This sequence comes from Schistocerca nitens, assembly GCF_023898315.1. Lineage (NCBI taxonomy): Eukaryota > Metazoa > Arthropoda > Insecta > Orthoptera > Acrididae > Schistocerca > Schistocerca nitens. Next base: position 392,259,221 of record NC_064617.1, read on the forward strand.
ATTAAGGCGACGTTCTTGTTTGGCATAGGTAGTCCATGTTTCCGATGCATACAAAAGGATGCTGAGGACGCAAGTTTGATATACAAGAATTTTGGTGGTCAAAGAGAGTTTGTTGTTTTTCCAAACACGTGTAGAGAGTTTGCCAAAAGTTGTCGCAGCTCTTCCAATGCAAACATCAATTTCTTTGTCAACAGACATGTTTGATTCTATAGTAGATCCAAGATAGCAGTAGCTGTGTTAATCCCATCAGAGAGAAGGGGAAACGGAATAGTTCGGGGAGGGGACGCAGATGGTGGTGTGGGGGGGGGGGGGAGAAAGAGAGAGAACAGTGATTGTTGACCAGCAGTGGGTTAAGGCCTTGCCAGAATAGCACCAACCGCCCCACAGCGCGGTAACCGGGCCGGAAAGGGCGAAAACGCCCGCGGTGAATGAAATGGGAAATTAAAAGACATTACTCGTGGCAGCGGCGCTGCGCGCTGCGCCTGACGGCGACTGGAGCACGCGCAATTAGCGTCGCGAGTATATCACTTTAACGGCCGCCCTTCATCTGGCTCGCGTTTCTGCCAGAAACGTCCCGCCATAAAAAACTGCCCTTTTACAACGCGTGTAAACAATTTGTCTCGTTTCCGGGTCGAGAGCGCGCCCGGATGACGCCAAACGGCGTTTTAAGTCTGCGCCCAAATGAGCCGTTGAAAACGTAATTCACGGCGGAGCGGCGCGAAGGGCGTAAAACAACGCCGAGGCCGGGCTAATGGGCGAGCGAAAGCCGCGCCGGAGGAACGGGCCAGCTCGGCTTTACGGTGCGCCTGTTAATTGCCGACGGGAGAGCGAACGGGCGCTCTTCCGAAGTCACTTTACTGGTGGCCGGCGGCCGCGGCCACGGGCGAGAATTTTGCTCCGCTCGTCAAAGCAGACCTCTCACTCTGTGGCTAATTAAGACGTGGCGGCGGGGAGCTAGCTAGCCACAGCGGCCAGCACATCCACCACAAAAACTCGCCGGCTGGCGTGGCGGCGGGTTTCGTCCGTCCGCCGACACCTGTGTTCCCCACAAACACCTGCGACCGCAACAGTTTTAGGAGCGAGCTGTGGCGATTCGGATCTTTTAGATTTTGCGGTTCTGAGCCCAATGAAGAGATCAAATCTCATTTTCAGAACCAGGCGCAGATCCAGGGTTGGGAAAGATCGGGGGGGGGGGGGGGGGCACAGGCCGCAGTCACGACACCCCTACCCCCCTTCCCAAAATACATATTTTACATTTATATCAATGCCAGGTGTTGAGCTTTCGGACAGGATCGAAAGAGCAGAGACTACGCATTCATATAATAGAGTCGCCTCCATGGTCTTTGAATCCACCGCCTTCATTGCGAATGCACGTACGACCTACTGTGGGAATTTCAAAGTAGCAAGCATTAACAGGGACTGTGGATAGGTTGCGCTCTATGAGAACGTGGGTCGACCGGGGGCATACCGACATAGTTCTGCGCTGTTGTGGTAAACGACGTGTCCGGGTGACGCAGTGGTTAACGCAACTGCCAAGTAAGCAGGTGATCCCGGGTTCGAATCACACACTCCGCAAAAAGTCACTCTGTAGCTGACATCATGAGTTTCCTTTCCCCCCCCCCCCTCCCCTCCTCAACCTTCAACTTACATAAAAGATATTTTACATACACAAGCTTCCAAATTTCACAGCCAGCTATCGAAGAATAAAGTAGCATTAAAACTGAGGGTCTCAAAAATGGTAAATAATCAATAAATTACCAGTTACATTTAACAAAGTGTACTTTTCAAGTGCTTGTGTCAGGTCCTGCCCACTTCTATGTGCTTACGACTTGTTCAGTAGCATTCCACAGATTCCTTTTACTGATCATACTTGCAGTCAACAATAAACTCAACACAGTTCAGAAACCACAAACCCACAAGTAGAGCCGACAACCCACAGGAACTTGTATAAGGAAAGACAGAAGGGAGAGCCGGCCGGAGTGGCCGAGCGGTTCTAGGCGCTACAGTCTGGAACCGCGCGACCGCTACGGTCGCAGGTTCGAATCCTGCCTCGGGCATGGATGTGTGTGATGTCCTTAGGTTAGTTAGGTTTAAGTAGTTCTAAGTTCTAGCGGACTGATGACCTCAGAAGTTAAGTCGCATAGTGCTCAGAGCCATTTGAACCATATGAACAGAAGGGAGATACACCCTTCAGTAAAAGAAAAAAAATATAGAGACGATGATTCTTCATCTTCTCTGGCGTAATTCGCACCTGATGAGATGGCAACGTGGTCGCTTGCCGAAATATGGCGCCCATTGGGCAATGACACCCAGCCGTTTCCCTGTGAACTATTTCGTCGAAGTTGTGTAAGAGTTTGTTCCTATTACAGTTCTCAAATCAGCTACGTGACACATGTTCTCAAAACCTATTCAGAAGCTAAATTTCTCTGAATGGCACTTTCTCTATTAAAACCGTACCATACGTGGTAGCATGGGTCACCACATGAAATATTTCCGCGCGTGGGAGGGGGGAAGGGACACTGTGGCAGACAATAACAAACTGTAACTATCTTCTCTAATAGTACTGTCCAATCCCGGTACAAAACCCTGGTTCTGCGCAAGAAATATCAGCCCAGGGGAGAAGGGGGGTGGGGCAGGCGGCGTGTAGAGGGGGGTGGGGAGGGGAGGGAGAGGTTTGGACGGCAGACAGTAACAAAGCCCATTGTCCACTTCCGGAGCAGTACCCTGGGGTTCTGCACCTGCTCTGAACTTCGAGACGACTTGAGTTTTCGACTTAGCCAAATGGAAAATCGACATGTATCTGAACACACATGAGATGTTTTCAAAAGGGTTGATAAACGTGTCTGAAAAGAATCTGTGTAGTGTTAGCCATATTGTATATTCAGTCTGTCGGTTGTTAAATATAGCTATATACAGGGTGAGCACAAAGTCTTGCCCTGATTATAACAATTTATTACAGAATAACTGTTTGACATAATACTTTACATTTAATGCCTTTACATAGGTTAGCGTTACTAGTTATTTTTAAGACTACCTACGTTAGTAAACCTCAACGTGTGTTCCCTTGGTAGCTCGGAGAATGTCGAGGCGGTGTTCCAGTTCCCGCCAGGTGTTCCGTAACAGGTGTTCTGTCACAGCACCCACAGCAGCTTGTATCGTAGCGTTCAGTTCATCGACGTCAGTAACTGCTGTGACGAAGACTCTGTTCTTGATATAGCCCCAGAAAAAAAAAGTTAAGGGGCGTAATGTCTGGAGAGGGGAGTAATGTCCGGATCGGTGGATCGGAAGGAACAGTCCAACACCATGGCCACCCCGCTCTCCAGACATTCCAAACTTGACTATTTTTCTGGGGCTATATCAAGGACAGAATCCTCGTCCCAGCAGTTGCTGACATCGGCGAACTGAAGGCTAGGATACAAGCTGTTGTGGGCACTGTGACAGAACACATGTTACGAAACATCTGTCGGGAACTGGAAAACCGCCTCTACATTCTCCGAGCTACCAGGGGAGCACACGTTGACGTTTATTAACGTAAGTGGTCTTAAAAAAAACTAGTAACACTAACCTATGTAACGGCATCAAATGTAACTTATTATGCCAAACGGCTATTCTGTCATAAATTTTTATAATCAGGGCAAGACTTTGTGCTCACCCTGTATAATTGCAGAGAATACAAAAGAATTTTACGCACTACTCTCGGTCACACGGGCAATACCTAACATTTGCGGAGTCACTCGCACAGAAGCACTGTGAATACCCACTTACAGTTTTGGAACTGTTTTCACCAGAGTAGGAACACACACAGAGACCGTGAGTTAAAGCCGAGAAAACAAACCCATCGATGTGAATCCGGCATATTCAGGTGGCCATGAGAAGCAAACGTCTTGAGGTCGAGTAGTATCGATCTAAAGTTTTGGAAGATGTCGATTTCAACACTTACCAAACTTCATGTCCCATTGTGGGTGTGCTCCATCCTGCTGACAGGTGGCATTTTTATCAGGCTGTGCCATCAGCTATTTCTAAAGCATGTCCAGGTAAACACTTGTCGAAAGGCTTATCACAGTGGAGCAAAACAGTACGTATAATTTTTGCGCTGACTTCGCAAATAACACACTGTTATTCTTACCGATGTATCGATGTATGAGTTAGTTATAGCGATATTCATTTTGAGTTACTCTACACACTCAAAAGTGATGAAAGTGGGAAAGGAGATTCTAGAAGCTAGGTGTGCGAAAAGGGCGAGCAAGTGCGGTTGGTGTAACGGCAGCAGAAGCGCCCCTCTTTTAATAGCTGCAACCTCAAATACCGCGGCTGGAGGGGTGAAAGGGTGCGCCCGAGGTGTAGCCAGAGCGACTCGGACGGGCGTGAAGGCCAGCCAGCTGCCGGGTCTGCAGCGCTTGCTCCGCAACGGCCGGCACACTCTGCGTTTCTACAGAATCTGCAACCCGCCCATACGGCGTAGATCAGAATCTTGTCAGCTGACTGTGGAGTTTCGAGGTCCTCGCCATGAAAGACGCGAAAAAAGCTATAAGGTCTGGCTTGTAAATGACGAATTAAATTCTGTTCACCGTTTAGGATTCACATTTGCTGTCGATCTTGAAAATATAACATCTGTAGTCACTAAAGCTGTCTTCAGGAGTCATCGATCGGTACTGAACTCCATTCTCCTGCAATGAGTCAGGCTGCAAGACGCCGTCACTTCTTCTCATCCTCTCTGTATCATCCCATGTCACAATACACTACTGGATCAAATCTAACAACTACATTACTAAGTAAAAATTCAAATGGTTCAAATGGCTCTGAGCACTATGGGACTTAACATCTATGGTCGTCAGTCCCCTAAAACTTAGAACTACTTAAACCTAACTAACCTAAGGACATCACACAACACCCAGTCATCACGAGGCAGAGAAAATCCCTAACCCCGCCCGGAATCGAACCCGGGAACCCGGGCGCGGGAAGCGAGAACGCTACCGCACGACCACGAGCTGCGGACAGTAAAAATTCAGCGCGAGTGTTTCCGTAAGAGTGTGCAAAAATTTAACGGGACAGAGGATACTCCACTGTAGAATTTGAGGTAGGGAGCCTGGGGTCGGAAATGCCAACTTACGGAGATAATAGAAATAAAATCACATTACTGTGTACTTTTTTATTTTCATTAGTCAACTGCAAATACCATCATTGACACAATGAACGTAACGCTTGTACTGTATCTTCCAAAACGAGCCCAAACTGACGGTCATCAACGTCAACGCATGTGTGAAAACGGCGAACAAGATTCTGACGCACCCTGTCAAATAACCCTGGTGTGTTTCAAATCACATCACAGGCAGCGACAATACTGGCAATTAATTCCATCTTCGTATCCACTGGCGTCTCATACACGAGTGACTCTGGCCCCATAGGAAATAATGAAGGGGATCAGGTCACATGACGTCGCAGGCCATGGAATCGGACCTCCCCTTCCAATACAGCGACCAGGAAATACTATATTCATACTGCTCTATCCTATTGTACTGTACGTCTCTGAATACCACTAAATAATGAATGGATTTGTCGTTGATTCATAGCATGGTACAATGTAAATACGATACAACAGGGTCACCTTATGGACAAGCAAAGCAAAAAGGCCACCATCATGACTTCCTGGTGATCAGGCTCGTCACCCTTCTTTCCTTGCAGGAAATAAAGAATGTACATGTTAAACAGCACATTATGTTTAAACTTGTATACATGTTAGTTGTGAATATGCTGGAAAACAGTACTGCTAAACAAAGCGCTGCACAAGTTTACTTTCGTACCTCCTTAAGCTGGCTTCTCCTACCCCAGGTTACCTATCTCAAATTGTTCAGTGGAACATTCTCTACTTCCTTTTACATTTTTGGACGCTCTTACGGAAAAACCCTGCAGATACGACACACGTTCAACAAGTACTACTAACTACCGACTGAAAAATGATGGTGTTACAGAAGCAATGTAAAATTGTTTGACAATTAAGGGTACACATGTTTAATGAAGTGCAAGGTTAAGGACGTATATAAGGGATAATCAAAAAGGTTTCGTTAGACAGCTGTACAGTCCAGAATCAGTATGCCGAGAAGGCAAAATTGCCGAGAGCACTGAGGCAATCATTCCACCGATGGACCACGTTGGTAAAACTCATCCGTTTGTTCAAATGGCTCTAAGCACTATGGTACTTAACATCTGAAGTCATCAGTCCCATAGACTTAGAACTACTTAAACCTGACTAACCTAAGGACATCACACACAGCCATGACCGAGGCAAGATTCGAACCTGTGAGCGGAGCAGCAACACCGTTCCGGACTGAAGCGCCTAGAACCGCTCGGCTACAGCCGCCGGCCATCCGTTTGTTGCTGCTGCGACAAGATGGCCGTAACTTCCTACTGCACATCCTCGTCCGATAGCAATCGTCGACCCTTGAAGACTTTTTTATGAGAACGAAGGCGTCATACTCGCATGAGGGGAGATCAGGACTATAGGGTGGCTGCTCGAATGTCTCCCTCTTGGGTGGCGTAACTTCTGCGTTACATTTGCGATATAAGGACGTGGGTTGTCACGAAGGAGCAGCACCCATTCGAACCTCATTTCACAATGCTAGTTTTCGACAGACATGCTCTCCCATACACACTCTTCATTCTCGTATGGATGTCTGCCAGTGTTTGTCCATCGGCAGTCGAGAAAACAATACAGCACGATGCTCCTGTTTGAATGCATTTCGTAATAATGTTGCTATAGTTCACGTTTCCGCATATACCGCATGCCGGAAGACACGAATGTCATACTGATCCCTTTCCTACACGTTGGTGCTTATATACTCGCATCGAAGCTAGGCTACTGTGTATATACACTGCAACAACGTCATAAAACGGAAACTTTTCGATCGCCCCTTGAATGAAAAGTGCTCCAGAATTCGTGTTATAGGCTTCTAGTGATGCAATTTTCAAACTTATTTTATATCCAAACCGTACATCTCCGTACGTGGATATCACATCAAAACTGTATCTACTAAGTCCTTTCTAGAACCCTTAGAAGCCTCTAATAGAAATTGTGTAACACCTTGTGTAATTAGCTAGCATCAAATACGCTTGTACGCCAGTGTCTTAACAAGGCCGTGAGAATAAATAACGGACACCAGAATCCCTCCCCACTACCACAAAAAAGATGCAGCGATAAAACAGTAGCCTCCATTTTGGAAAGACTTGGACCTAGATACCGACTGGCTCATCCTGATTTGTTTTTCCCTAATTTATTTTAGACGTACTGCAGGGGACTGCTTCCAATGGAAACTAATTTCTTCATTCTTTTTCAAATTCAGGTGATGTTGTTGTCTGTGACCTCGCTACTTTAAACCTGCGTCATCACGGAAATATACGATGAATGGATTGTCTGTGTAGACAGAACAGGTATATTCAGAATCCATACGCTAAATGCAATTACTTTGTGCGTTTACTTAGCATGCTACTGTATATATGTGCTTCACGAAATGTAATACATTAAGGTATAAAGACAAAAAATGACAGTAGGCAGCTGGTAACCTGTTTTTATTACTAGAGAGGAAATAAAAACCAATCAGCCTACAATATCGTTTGCCTTAGTTCGATGAACTAATAAGTAGAGATCTGGCCTAACTTTCTGGATTCGTTGCTAGTTTAAGTACTGGTTTCACATTCATCGACACTTTACCAGTGAAAGCATCAGCGACGTGATCATTACGGACGGATTACACGATCGAAAATAGATGGCGGAAGTTTCAAAGCAACTAGTCCGGTAATTCCTTTAAGAGACTTGTGGCAACCACAGGACACCTAAATTTGGGTGTCCGGACGGAGATTTGAACTGGTTCAAAATGTTTCAAATGGTTCTAAGGACTATGGGACTTAACATCTGAGGTCATCAGTCCCCTAGACTTAGAACTACGTAAACTTAACTAACCTAAGGACGGCACACACTTCCATGCCCGAGGCGGGATTCGAACCTGCGACCGTTGCAGCAGCGCGGTTCCGGACGGAAGCGCCTAGAACCGCTCGGCCACAGCAGCCGGCTTTGAACGTATTTCCTCAAATACGAGTCTAGTATCTTATTCAGTAATTCTGTTGTCTTTCGCAAGCAGGTCACCAGGACCACATGGAATCCCAAGTCGGATTTAAAAAATTCTCGAGGTTACGGTTTCGAAAACTTATCGGTGTGGTTTGCTACTGAAAGATTGGCATTGGCCCTTAATTAGCCAGCATTTCGAATCCCTCGCGCAGCGTAACGTTTCACAAATCTGCACTACTATAGAAAGCATAAATCGGGAGAAACTCAGCTCGCCCTTTTCTGACATGATGTCCTTTTGGGTGGAAAGCAACAGGCAGATTCCATATTGCTAGATTTCCGGGAAGCGTTAGACACCGCACCCCACTGCGGACTGTTGATGAAGGTCCACGCATACGGTTTAGGTTCCATGGTACGTGAGTAGTTCGAAGACGGTGTCGTCCCCGCCGGCGAATTTTTGTCACACAAGGATATTGTCGAGAGTGCCCCAGGGAAATGCGACAGGAACGTTCCTATTCCCTATTTTCACAAATGATCTGACGGGCTGGGTGTACAGCATTAGTAGGGTGCTGTTTGGCACAGTGACACGGAGTAAATACCTACGCGTAACATTGCAAAGAGGTATGAAATGGAACGAGCACGTCACGTAGGGAAGGCGAATGCTCGACTTCGATTTACAGGGAGAATTTTGGAAAGGTGTAGCTGACCCATAAAGGAGACGGCTTATAGAACGATAGTGCGGCCCATTCTTGAGTACTGTTCTTGTGATTGGGATCCCCACAGGTCGGATCAAAGGAAGACATGTAATAAATTCAGAGGCGCGCCGCTAGATTTGTTACGGTAGGTTCAATCAGCATGCAAGTATTACGAAGAGGCTACGTGAATTAAAATGGGAATCTCTGGCCGAAGCTTTTGTCGCAAGGCACCATTGCAAAAATTTAGAGAAATGGCATTTGAGGCCAGTTGCAGAACGATTGTACTGCCGCCAACGTGTATTCTGCGTAAGGACCACGAAGATAAGATGCGATGAATTGAGGCTCATACGGACGCTTTCAGACAGTCGTTTTTCCCTTGCTCTATATGCGAGCAGAACAGGAAAAGAAATGACTAGTAGTGTTACGTGGTACTTTCCGCCATGCACCGTACGGTGGCTTGTGGACTACATATGTACAGGGTGTTTCAAAAATGACCGGTATATTTGAAACGGCAATAAAAGCTAAACGAGCAGTAGAAATACACCGTTTGTTGCAATATGCTTGGGACAACAGTACATTTTCAGGCAGACAAACTTTCGAAATTACAGTAGTTACAATTTTCAACAACAGATGGCGCTGCGGACTGAGAAACTCTATAGTACGATATTTTCCACATATCCACCATGCGTAGCAATAATATGGCGTAGTCTCTGAATGAAATTACCCGAAACCTTTGACAACGTGTCTGGCGGAATGGCTTCACATGCAGATGAGATGTACTGCTTCAGCTGTTCAATTGTTTCTGGATTCTGGCGGTACACCTGGTCTTTCAAGTGTCCCCACAGAAAGAAGTCACAGGGGTTCATGTCTGGCGAATAGGCAGGCCAATCCACGCAGCCTCCTGTATGTTTCGGATAGCCCAAAGCAATCACACGATCATCGAAATATTCATTCAGGAAATTAAAGACGTCGGTCGTGCGATGTGGCCGGGCACCATCTTGCATAAACCACGAGGTGTTCGCAGTGTCGTCTAAGGCCGTTTGTACCGCCACAAATTCACGAAGAATGTCCAGATAGCGTGATGCAGTAATCGTTTCGGATCTGAAAAATGGGCCAATGATTCCTTTGGAAGAAATGGCGGCCCAGACCAGTACTTTTTGAGGATGCAGGGACGATGGGACTGCAACATGGGGCTTTTCGGTTCCCCATATCCGCCAGTTCTGTTTATTGACGAAGCCGTCCAGGTAAAAATAAGCTTCGTCAGTAAACCAAATGCTGCCCACATGCATATCGCCGTCATCAATCCTGTGCACTATATCGTTAGCGAATGTCTCTCGTGCAGCAATGGTAGCGGCGCTGAGGGGTTGCCGCGTTTGAATTTTGTATGGATAGAGGTGTAAACTCTGGCGCATGAGACGATACGTGGACGTTGGCGTCATTTGGACCGCAGCTGCAACACGGCGAACGGAAACCCGAGGCCGCTGTTGGATCACCTGCTGCACTAGCCGCGCGTTGCCCTCTGTGGTTGCCGTAGCGGTCGTCCTACCTTTCCAGCACGTTCATCCGTCACGTTCCCAGTCCGTTGAAATTTTTGAAACAGATCCTTTATTGTATCGCTTTTCGGTCCTTTGGTTACATTAAACCTCCGTTGAAAACTTCGTCTTGTCGCAACAACACTGTGTTCTAGGCAGTGGAATTCCAACACCAGAAAAATCCTCTGTTCTAAGGAATAAACCATGTTGTCTACAGCACACTTGCACGTTGTGAACAGCACACGCTTACAGCAGAAAGACGACGTACAGAATGGCGCACCCACAGACTGCGTTGTCTTCTATATCTTTCACATCACTTGCAGCGCCATCTGTTGTTGAAAATTGTAACTACTGTAATTTCGAAAGTTTGTCTGCCTGAAAATGTACTGTTGTCCCAAGCATATTGCAACAAACGCTGTATTTCTATCGCTGCTCGTTTAGTTTTTATTGCCGTTTCAAATATACCGGTCATTTTTGAAACACCCTGTATATGGAGATGTAGAGGGTACGCTTGGCTTCCGAAGTTCCACTTCCTCTCAAGATCTTAGTGTATATCCCCATCCTCCCTTGCCATATCCATGAGCCACGCTTATGCTGCGTTTTTCCCTCACTACTGCCCCCAAAACATTGACTGGAGATCAAAGAATAAAGCTTCCCGGAGCCTTTTTTGCTACGGGCATCTTAGTCTGACGGCACTACTACTCTGCAGTAGCTGTTTACCTGCGGCCCGTCTGGAGTGAACGCAGTGTTCGACAGCGATACTCGAGTCGTGGAATCCAGCGACCGGGCGAGACGCCAGCAGCTCCTGGAGGGAAGCGGCGAGTGGGAAGCGACGCCCCGCAGTAAATCCTCGGCTCGGGGGCGGAGGGTCGGCGGCTACATTTATCGGCGATCGCTGGGGCAGACAGCGGCGGGGGATGCGTGTTCCTTGTTAGGCGGGTACGTGGATCTGCACTCTGGCACGGTGCGGAAGGGGCCGCCAGATAAACCGGCAGCACGCAGCGCTGCGCCGGTCTCCGGAGCGCCAGCCACGCAGCCGCTCCCTGGTCCTCGCGGCCAGACTGCCCGTCTGGGACGCCTTCCCCAGCACCAGCGTTCCTTCTTAACGTGCAATCTTCATCATTTCCATTTGTTTTTCTGTGCTGTACAGAGCAACTACAAACACACTACTGGTACTAAAATTGCTACGCCACGAAGATGACGTGCTACAGACGCGAAATTCAACCGACAGGAAGAAGATGCTGTGATATGCAAGTGATCTGCTTTTCAGAGCATTCACACAAGGATGGCATCGGTGGCGACACCTACAACGTGCTGACATGAAGAAAGTTTCCAACCGATTTCTCATACACAAACAGCAGTTGACCGGCGTTGCCTGGTGAAACGTTGTTGCGATGCCTCGTGTAAGGAGCAAAAATGCGTACCGTCACGTTTTCAACTTTGATAAAGGTCGGATTGTAGCCTATCGCGATAGCGGTTTATCGTATCGCGACACTGCTACTCGCGATGGTTGAGTTCCAATGACTGTTAGACATAATATGGAATCTGTGGGTTCAGGAGAGTAATACGGAACGCCGTGCTGGATCCCAACGGCCTTGTATCATTAGCAGTCGAGATGACAGGCATCTTATCCGCATGGCTGTAACGAATCGTGCAGCCACGTCTCGATCCCTGAGTCAACAGATGGGGACTTTTGCAAGACAACAACCATCTGCACGAACAGTTCGACGATGTTTGCAGCAGCATGAACTATCAGCTCGGAGACCATGGTTGCGGTTACCCTTGACGCTGCATCACAGACAGGAGCGCCTGCGATGGTGTACTCAACGACGAACCTGGGTGCAGGAATGGCAAAACCTCATTTTTTCGGAAGAATTTATGTAAGTGTCGAAACATACATTACTGGCCATTAAAATTGCTACACCACGAAGATGACGTGCTACAGACGCGAAATTTAACCGACAGAAAGAAGATGCTGTGATATGCAAATGATTAGCTTTTCAGAGCATTCACACAAGGTTGGCGCCAGTGGCGACACCTACAACGTGCTCACATGAGGAAAGTTTCCAACCGATTTCTCATACACAAACAGCAGTCGACCGGCGTTGCCTGGTGAAACGCTGTTGTGATGCCTCGTGTAAGGAGGAGAAATGCGTACCATCACGTTTCCGACTTTGATAAAGGTCGTATTGTAGCCTATCACGATTACGGTTTATCGTATCGCGAAATTGCTGCTCGCGTTGGTCGAGATCCAATGACTGTTAGCAGAATATGAAATCGATGGGTTCAGGAGGGTAATACGGAACGCAGTGCTGGATCCCATCGGCCTTGTATCACTAGCAGTCGAGATGACAGGCATCTTATCCGCATGGCTGTAACGGATCGTGCAGCCACGTCTCGATCCCTGAGTCAACAGATGGGGACGTTTGCAAGACTACAACAATCTGCACGAACAGTTCAACGACGTTTGCAGCAGCATGGACTATCAGCTCGGAGACCATGGCTGCGGTTACCCTTGACGCTGCATCACAGACAGGAGCGCCTGCGATGGTGTACTCAACGACGAACCTGGTTGCACGAATGGCAAAACGTCATTTTATCGGATGAATCCAGGTTCTGTTTACAGCATCATGATGGTCGCATCCGTGTTTGGCGACATCGCGGTGAACGCGCACATTGGAAGCGTGTATTCGTCATCGCCATACTGGCGTATCACCCGGCGTGATGGTATAAGGTGCCATTGGTTACACGTCTCGGTCACCTCTTGTTCGCATTGACGGCACTTTGAACAGTGGGCGTTACATTTCAGATGTGTTACGAGCCGTGGCTCTATCCTTCATTCGATCCTTGCGAAATCCTACATTTCAGCAGGATAATGCACGACCGCATGTTGCAGGTCCTGTACGGGCCTTTCTGGATACCGAAAATGTTCGACTGCTGCCCTGGCCAGCACATTCTCCAAATCTCTCACCAATTGAAAACGTCTGGTCAGTGGTGGCCGAGCAACTGACTCGTCACAATACGCCAGTCACTGCTCTTGATGAACTGTGGTATCGTGTTGGAGCTGCATGGGCAGCTGTACCAAGCTCAGTTTGACTCAATGCCCAGACGTATCAAGGCCGTTATTACGGCCGGAGGTGGTTGTTGTGGGTACTGATTTCTCAGGATCTATGCAGCCAAATTGCGTGAAAATGTAATCACATGTCAGTTCCAGTATAATATATTTGTCCAATGAATACCAGTTTATCATGTGCATTTCTTCTTGGTGTAGCAATTTTAATGGCCAGTTGTGTATTTTCCAGCTAGCTCGATCTTCTGTAAGGGCCTTGACTTTTGTCGTATCTTGCAACTACTCTTCATTTCGTTCTCGTCAAAGCAATGAATGGTGGATGCGGTGAATCCGCAGTAATACAATAGTGGTTTCATACGTCTGGTAAAAATCCAAGAAAAAATATTTGCTTCGTAAATGACTCACTTCTCAACATAGTCTCCTTCGAAAGATATACACTTGGTCCAGCGATCCGGCTGTTTTTTATTCTATCGGGAAAAGAGGGTTTGTCAAGTAAAACACTCGTTGACTGCAACTATCACTTCCTCATTTCATGAAAATTTCTTCGCGGCAAGACAAAGTCTGAAGTTAGGGAACAGGATGGAGTCACACTTGGGTATGTCTGGTGAACAGGGTGGATGAGGAACCAATTCAAAGCCCAATTCATGGACTTTCGCCATTGATATCCTTTATGTGTGTGATAGTGCATTATGCTGATCGAAGAGCACGTTTTTGCGTACCAATCTTGGTCTTTTTTCAGCCGATGCAAGTTTACAATGATCCAAAAATGAAGCACAAAAGGGTCCAGTATTGGTTCTGCCGTTTTAAAGTAATCTATGACGAATACTCCATGAGAATCCCTCCAAAAATAGTGGCCATCTCCTTACCAGCTGGCAAAATGGCCTTTGCCTCCTGCGGTGCAGTTTAGACAAGTCTTTGCCTGTCGTTTCGATTGCCGTTTTGATTCTGATGTGTAATGATCGATCTAGGTTTCATCAACAGTCAGAAATTGGCGCAAAAAGACTTGCGAATTGCGATTAAACATCGAGAGACATTGTCTTGAAATTATCGAGCAATCGCGGTACCTACCTCGCACACAGGTTTTTCATAGCCAGTTCTCTGTGCAGGCTATTACACACTCGCTCAGTTGAGATCCCTACAGTCTCAGAAATCTCACGAATTTTTCTTCGGTAGCCTTGCATTACCATATCATAGATTTTGTCAATGGTTTCCCGTGTGGTGACCTCAACTGGAAAGCCAGAGCGCACTTCGTTTTCGGTGGTCACCTGAGCCAGTTTAAATTCATTAATCCAAAAGTAAATGGTCTTCTATGATGGTACATTTCTGTTCTGATTTGTGCGACAGTTCAACCCTTCAAACGAAAATGATTCATAACAGCATGAAATACAGTTTTCTCCATTTTCAGTCGCAGACGGGACATTGACGAATTCGGACGGCTGTCAGCAATGAATTGTTTGCTGTAGATTGTTGAAATTCTTTATACAATGCTTCGAATAATGAAGCTTACCAACCATGAAGGTACAACAAAAATGTTCCATTCTTTCACGGAAATTTACCAGGCCTATCAAACCACTCTCATAACTATGCTATGGACAAAAGCGCCAGCTCTCATGTGGATATCCTCTGGTTTATTTTTGGATCTCCAGAATAACAATTATTTTGTTGTTAAAAATTAAAGGACGAAGTGAATACTAAGATCTTCGCCAATTTGTATGAAATGTATTCCAGAGTAATAATAATAATACTGTTTTAAGTCATGATCTTAACCCTTCGGCGCCGGCCGAAGTGGCCGTGCGGTTAAAGACGCTGCAGTCTGGAACCGCAAGACTTCTACGGTCGCAGGTTCGAATCCTGCCTCGGGCATGGATGTTTGTGATGTCCTTAGGTTAGTTAGGTTTAACTAGTTCTAAGTTCTAGGGGACTAATGACCTCAGCAGTTGAGTCCCATAGTGCTCAGAGCCATTTTTTTTTAACCCTTCGGCACAGAGTGGCGCTATGTTTTTGTTTGGTATGATGAATGACTTCTTGCTCTAAGTGTGCACAAATGTAAGTTAATGCAGGTAAGTAGGAAAAACAATCATGTAGCGTTCGAATACAGTATCAGGGGTGCGCTGCATGAGAGTCGCCTACGTCAATTCCTGTGCGTAACGCTGCAGAGCGATATGATATGGAACAAGCACACAAGGTCCTTTTTTAAAAGGTGATCAAAAAATTTCCGTTTGATGGCGTTGCTGTAGCGTACATGCACCCCAGCGGGACATCGATACGGGTACCTACGCAGCGACACATATGCAAGGCATTAGTGAGGCATTCGTGTCTTTCCGACGTGCGTACGATAAATGTGGAAAAGTGAACTATGGCTACGTTATAACCAAATGCGTCCAAACGGGACCAACGTGCTGTTATTCTTCTTTTGACTGCGTAAGGACAAACACCGATAGACAGCCGTCTGAGAAAGAAGAATGTGTATGTGGCAGCGGGTACGTCGAAACCTACCATTGTGCAATGGTGCCCCAGAGGGTGTTGTTGTTTCATGATAACGCACTACCCCACATCGCAAACGTCGTAACGCAGAAGCTACGTCAACTCAAGTGGGACACACTCGAGCACCGGCCTATATTCATATTCTCTCCCTATGTGAATATTACGCGGTGCGACAATAAAGTAATGAGACTGATTTTCTTTGCAAGATGTGGCAACTCTGCAGGCTTGCATAGGCACAATATCTTTGACCTTGGTCTACAAGTTGCTTCTAGTCCAAGCGGCACGGAAATGGAACCGCATAATATAGTTATAGGTCAACACAAGACGCTGTAAAGAAGACGATAAGACTTGAAAGTAAGCTGGAACCTCGAGGCGTAACCTGGAAGAACGATGTAAATTAGCACATCTACTTTAGTGTCAGCAAGGAGTTAGTATATTGTGCGGTTCCATTTCCGTGACGAGAGACACAAACACGTGTCAACTTATTACAGCACAACTCACGACTGAGCAGTTGCATCGATGTGCCGCTTGGACTAGAAGCAGCTTATAGACCAAGGTCAAAGATATATTTTGCCTACACAAGACTGCAAGGTTGCCCCATCTTGCAAAGAAAATCAGTCTCATTACTTTATTGTCGCACCTCGTATATCTTCAGTTTCCATTGTCTCAATGCTACAGGAGATTTTGTCTGACTAGTATTCCACAAAGGTTCACCTGTTTATTAAAAAGGTGGACCCAAAAGCTGTCTCGCACTGGCACCAGCGTCCACCAATAGAGTTGTACCTACAGACTGGAAAATTGCACAGGTCGCACCAGTGTTTAAGAAGGGTAGTAGGAGTAATCCATCGAACTGCAGACCTGTATCATTGACGTCGGTTTGCAGTAGGGTTTTGGAGCATATACTGTATTCGAACATTATGAATCACCTCGAAGGGAACGATCTATTGATACGTAATCAGCATGGTTTCAGAAAACATCGTTCTTGTGCAACGCAGCTAGCTCTTCATTCGCACGAAGTAATGGCCGCTATCGACAGGGGATCTCAAGTTGATTCCGTATTTCTAGATTTCCGGAAAGCATTTGACACCGTTCCTCACAAGCGACTTCTAATCAAGCTGCGGGCCTATGGGGTATCGTCTCAGTTGTGCGACTGGATTCGTGATTTCCTGTCAGGAAGGTCGCAGTTCGTAGTAATAGACGGAAAATCATCGAGTAAAACTGAAGTGATATCAGGTGTTCCCCAGGGAAGCGTCCTGGGACCTCTGCTGTTCCTGATCTATATAAATGACCTGGCTGACAATCTGAGCAGTTCTCTTAGGTTGTTCGCAGATGATGCTGTAATTTACCGTCTAGTAAGGTCAACCGAAGACCAGTATCAGTTGCAAAGCGATTTAGAAAAGACTGCTGTATGGTGTGGCAGGTGGCAGTTGACGCTAAATAACGAAAAAAGTGTGAGGTGATCCACATGAGTTCCAAAAGAAATCCGTTAGAATTCGATTACTCGATAAATAGTACAATTCTCAAGGCTGTCAATTCAACTAAGTACCTGGGTGTTAAAATTACGAACAACTTCATTTGGAAAGACCACATAGATAATATTGTGGGGAAGGCGAGCCAAAGGTTGCGTTTCATTGGTAGGACACCTAGAAGATGCAACAAGTCCGCTAAAGAGACAGCTTACACTACACTCGTTCGTCCTCTGTTAGAATATTGCTGCGCGGTGTGGGATCCTTACCAGGTGGGATTGACGGAGGACATGGAAAGGGTGCAAAAAAGGGCAGCTCGTTTTGTATTGTCACGTAATAGGGGAGAGAGTGTGGCAGATATGATACGCGAGTTGGGATGGAAGTCATTAAAGCAAAGACGTTTTTCGTCGCGGCGAGATCTATTTACGAAATTTCAGTCACCAACTTTCTCTTCCGAATGCGAAAATATTTTGTTGAGCCCAGCCTACATAGGTAGGAATGATCATCAAAATAAAATAAGAGAAATCAGAGCTCGAACAGAAAAGTTTAGGTGTTCGTTTTTCCCGCGCGCTGTTCGGGAGTGGAATGGTAGAGAGATAGTATGATTGTGGTTCGATGAACCCTCTGCCAAGCACTTAAATGTGAATTGCAGAGTAATCATGTAGATGCAGATGTAGATGTAGATGTCAACTCCACATGTACTGGCTTATCGGGGATTGCATGTAAAACGTCTAGTTAGGCACTGAATGGAGCCGCTGCGTTCAACGGATGAGCCCCGCGAGTAAGCCTGTAACCTGTGCCGTGACCTGCGCGGAAGACGGCGGCAAGTATTCTGTACTCTGTGATAAATGCGCGCCGAGTTTACTTTGGCGCTAAGTAAACAGCAGGCGGAGGCAGCGCTTTCGCAGAATACGGCGCGCATGCGCCACGCGCCATGCGCCGCTGGAGAACTGAGCAAACAGAGAAGCGGCGCCCGACACAGAGGAGACGACGAATCTCGGCAGCCGCTCACGTGCCGCCTAACGAAGTCCCGCCCTTAAAACAATAAAGGAATGTTCCGCAGACGGCAACGCCAGCGGCGGCGGCAACCGCGTTACGCGATTTCTGCAGCCGGAGCCGCGCCCAATTTCCGCGCTGTCGCCGAATGCGAGGTACGAGCTACGAGCACGTGCAGGCAGCAGAATTCGTGGCCGCAGGTTGCGGAGTCGAGCGGCACGTGGCGCTGCGAAATTCTGTCCTCCTTCCTTCGTGTTTTAACGAAAAGAATGGTCTCGAGGGCGGTCCGCAGAATAGTGATTTGTTCGTATCAGCAAGAAAAACTCGGTTTGCTGCATAGCTCTAGAACATGTTCTGAGTTCGAATATAATAGATTTCCTAGAGACCAGAAAGCTCATGTCCACGAATCAGCACGGTTTTAGAAAACGTCTCTGGTATATAACTCAGCTTGCCATTTTTTCACATGATATGCTGTGAACGGTGGATGCAGGGCAACAGGCGGCTATATCTGGATTTCCGAAAAGCATTTGACACGGTACTCCATTGTAAACCTCTAGCCGAGGTACAACGGTACGGAGTAGTTTCTCTGACAAGTGAGTGGCTCGAAGACTTCTTAAGTAATAGAACCCAGTATGTTATCCTCGACGATTGTTCATCAGAAGAAAGGGAGTGCCACAGGAAAGTGCGATAGGACCACTGTTGTTCTCTATATACGTATAAGATCAGACGGCCGGAGTGGCCGAGCGGTTCTAGGCGCTACAGTCTGGAACCGCGTGACCGCTACGGTCGCAGGTTCGAATCCCGCCTCGGGCATGGATGTGTGTGATGTCCTTAGGTTGGTTAGGTTTAAGTAGTTGTAACTTCTAGGGGTACCCGTACCCGTGGTCTAGGGGTAGCGTCTTTGATTCATAATCAAAACGTCTTCGGTCCCGGGTTCGATCCCCGCCACTGCCTAAATAATCAGCATTGGCGGCCGAAGACTTCCGGCATAAGAAGTCAGCCTCATTCTGCCAACGGCCTTCTCAAAGAGGGCGGAGGAGCTGATAGAGGTTCAGGTTACTCTCTTGTCCTAGGGGTGGGAAACTGCCCCTAAAGGCGGAAGAATCAGCAATGATCAACGACATGAGGATGCAGAAGGCAATGGAAACCACTGCATTAAAGACACGTAACGTGTATCCACAGGACATGTGGCGTGTAATTGAAGAAGTGTCATGATGATCTCTCCATTGGCAAAATATTCCGGAATAGTCCCCCATTCGGATCTCCGGGAGGGGACTGCCAAGGGCGAGGTTACCATGAGAAAAAGATTGAATAATCAACGAAAGGATAACGTTCTACGAGTCGGGGCGTGGAATGTCAGAAGCTTGAACGTGGTAGGGAAACTGGAAAATTTGAAAAGGGAAATGCAAAGGCTCAATCTAGATATAGTAGGGGTCAGTGAAGTGAAGTGGAAGGAAGACAAGGATTTCTGGTCAGATGAGTATCGGGTAATATCAACAGCTGCAGAAAATGGTATAACAGGTGTTGGATTCGTTATGAATAGGAAGGTAGGGCAGAGGGTGTGTTACTGTGAACAGTTCTAATCAGAATCGACAGCAGACCAACACCGACAACGATAGTGCAGGTATACATGCCGACATCGCAAGCTGAAGGACAGACTCAGCATACAGGAAAGTCAAAACAACCTTTGGCGACATTAAAAGCAACGGTGGTAACATTAAGAGTGCAACGGGAATTCCACTGTTAAATGCAGAGGAGAGAGCAGATAGGTGGAAAGAATACATTGAAAGCCTCTATGAGGGTGAAGATTTATCTGATGTGATAGAAGAAGAAACAGGAGTCGATTTAGAAGAGATAGGGGATCCAGTATTAGAATCGGAATTTAAAAGAGCTTTGGAGGAAGGCAAATAAGGCAGAAGGGATAGATAACATTCCATCAGAATTTCTAAAATCATTGGGGGAAGTGGCAACAAAACGACTATTCACGTTGGTGTGTGGAATGTATGAGTCTGGCGACATACCATCTGACTTTCGGAAAAGCATCATCCACACAATTCCGAAGACGGCAAGAGCTGACAAGTGCGAGAATTATCGCACAATCAGCTTAACAGCTCATGCATCGAAGCTGCTTACAAGAATAATATACAGAAGAATGGAAAAGAAAATTGAGAATGCGCTAGGTGACGATCAGTTTGGCTTTAGGAAATGTAAAGGGACGAGAGAGGCAGTTCTGACGTTACGGCTAATAATGGAAGCAAGGCTAAAGAAAAATCAAGACACTTTCATAGGATTTGTCGACCTGGAAAAAGCGTTCGACAATATAAAATGGTGCAAGCTGTTCGGGATTCTGAAAAAGTAGGGGTAAGCTATAGGGAGAGACGGGTCATATACAATATGTACAACAACCAAGAGGGAATAATAAGAGTGGACGATCAAGAACGAAGTGCTCGTATTAAGAAGCGTGTAAGACAAGGCTGTAGCCTTTCGCCCCTACTCTTCAATCTGTACATCGAGGAAGCAATGATGGAAATAAAAGAAAGGTTCAGGAGTGGAATTAAAATACAAGGTGAAAGGATATCAATGATACGATTCGCTGATGACATTGCTATCCTGAGTGAAAGTGAAGAAGAATTAAATGATCTGCTGAACGGAATGAACAGTCTAATGAGTACACAGTATGGTTTGAGAGTAAATCGGAGAAAGACGAAGGTAATGAGAAGTAGTAGAAACGAGAACAGCGAGAACTTAACATCAGGATTGATGGTCATGAAGTCAATGAAGTTAAGGAATTCTGCTACCGAGGCAGTAAAATAACCAATGACGGACGGAGCAAGGAGGACATCAAAAGCAGACTCGCTATGGCAAAAAGGCATTTCTGGCCAATAGAAGTCTACTAATATAAAATACCGGCCTTAATTTGAGGAAGAAATTTCTGAGGATGTACGTCTGGAGTACAGCATTGTATGGTAGTGAAACATGGACTGTGGGAAAACCGGAAGAGAAGAGAATCGAAGCATTTGAGATGTGGTGCTATAGACGAATGTTGAAAATTAGGTGGACTGATAAGGTAAGGAATGAGGAGGTTCTATGCAGAATCGGAGAGGAAAGGAATATGTTGAAAACACTGATAAGCAGAAGGGACAGGATGATAGGACATCTGCTAAGACATGAGGGAATGACTTCCAAGGTACTAGAGGGAGCTGTAGAGGGCAAAAACTGTAGAGGAAGACAGAGATTGGAATACGTCAAGCAAATAATTGAGGACGTAGGTTGCAAGTGCTACTCTGAGATGAAGAGGTTAGCACAGGAAAGGAATTCGTGGCGGGCCGCATCAAACCAGTCAGTAGACTGATGACAAAAAAAAAAAAGTTCTAGGGGACTGATGACCTCAGCAGTTAAGTCCCATAGTGCTCAGAGCCATTTGAACCATTTTGAACCATAAAATATCTGGCGGTCAGGGTGGGTAGAAAAATGCGGTTGTTTGCTGATGATGCTGTGGTGTACGGGAAGGTGTTGAAGACGAGTGACTGTAGCACGATACAAGATGTTTTACACATACTTTGTAATTAGTGTGATGAAGGGCAGCTGACACTAAATGTCGAAAAATTTAGATTAATGCGGATGAGTGGAAGAAACAAACCCGCAGTCTTCGGACAAAGCGTTATTAATGTACATACAGTCACGTCGTTTAAATATCTGGGCGTAACGTTGCAAGGCGGTATGAAATGAAACGAGCATTTGAGGATTTGGTAGGGAAGACGAATGGTCCGATTTATTGGGAGATTTTTATGAAAGTGTGGTTCATCTGTGAAATCGGCCTTGCCGCAATGGTAACACTGGTTCCCGTCAGATCACCGAAGTTAAGCGCTGTTAGGCTGGGCTAGCACTTGGATGGGAGACCATTCGGTCTGCCGAGCGCTGTTGGCAAGTGGGGTGCACTCAGCCCTTGTGAGGCAAACTGAGGAGCTACTTCATTGAGAAGTAGCGGCTCCGGTCTCGTAAACTGACATATAGCCGGGAGAGCGGTGTGCTGACCACATACCCCTCCATATCCGCATACAGTGACGCCTGATGGCTGAGTATGACACGGCGGCCGGTCGGTCCCGTTGGGTCTTCCAAGGCCTGTTCGGACGGAGTTTAGTTTAGTTTTAGTGGTTCACCTGTAAAGTAGACAGCATTTAGGACGCCAATGCGACCTGTTGTCATACAGAGGCATACAGACGTTTTCCCTCGCTCTATCTGCGAGTGGAAAAGGAAAGGAAACGAATAGTAGTGGCACAGGTTACCCTCCGACACGCACCGTACGGTGGTTTCCGGAGTATGCATGTAAATGTAGATGAAAGCGACAGGACTCAGGATGAGATCCTAGCAGAGGGTAGGGCATGGGGGGTGGACGCGACACGTCACCCCCTAGAAAAAAATTTTAACTCTTTTATATTTTTACGTGTATCAATTTCCAGATTTCTCAGCAAAAGTGAACATGGAATTTAAGAGTCTCGAAAATAGTATGGCTGCTAGCAAATTATAAGCTATGTTTAACACAGGATATTATCCAGTTGCCTGCCCGAGAGCGTGCTCACATGGACAGGTTTGCGGACTGAGCGTCTGCAGAAAACATTCCATTCAGGCAAGGGCGCATTTTCACAGGATGACCGTACCTGCTGCCGACAGCAAACCGGATACGTTCCGTGAGTAAACAGGTAGAAGCAGCAAATTACAGGAAACTGAATAAGGCATGACAGAAAGGGAATGAGCCAACACTACGAAAAAAGAAATAACAAAGACTTTCTCAAAAGGAGGGAGAAACGACTGAAACTAATTTACTCACTCGTGTAGCCACAGACTGAAGAACTGTGTTCACTGCCGTAGAGTTGAGTGTAGTATTGGTAACTGTCAGTCCACGGACCGCTGTCGCAAGGCGTGTTTGAGAAATTCGGCGAATGGTCTCAGAAATTAAGGGAAACAAGAGTTACCAACAAAATACCTTTACTGCCCTTCAGAGTTATCACCATGAGTTACAGCACACTTCTGACATCGGCTATAAAGCTGTTGGAAACCGGCAGCAAACACTTCTTGTGGAATCACTCGAACCACTGTGGTCACGCGTTGTTGGGTATCCGCGTCATTACAGGAGAACAGAGCTGGAAAGACCAAGCGACAGTCGGTGTCATGGTGTTCATCGTCTTCCCCAACTCCCTTGCAGCGTAAAGCGAAGGTCGCATCCCGAACTCTGCCTCGGACATGGCATTGATCTACATGTATATATACTGTTAAGTGACCTATGTACACAATAAGTTGCGGAGTTGTTTAGTAAGAATGAAGAAAAGCGCAATATAATCCAGTGCAATCGCCACAAGAC
Source organism: Schistocerca nitens (assembly GCF_023898315.1). Classification (NCBI taxonomy): domain Eukaryota; kingdom Metazoa; phylum Arthropoda; class Insecta; order Orthoptera; family Acrididae; genus Schistocerca; species Schistocerca nitens. The sequence continues at coordinate 392,282,879 of NC_064617.1, forward strand.
AGGCGTTGTAAATCACGGAGAGATCTGCTGTTGACATTCTGATAGCGTAAGATTTTTTTTTTTTTTTGAGATTGTGATAGCGTAAATTTGAAGAAGAGTCGGGCAACATATTACTTAAGTCCAAAAATGTCTCGTGAAATGAACGCGACGAGATAATGAGAGATATTGGAGCTCATAAGAAGTTTATCGACAGTCGTTCTTGTCACGCAACAATCACGAAAGGATTAGGGAACAGGTCATAGCTGTGGTGTGCGAACATAAAAGAAAAAAATGTGGGCAAGATAATAAAGATATATTTGCTGACGGTGTAATGCTTAGAACTAAAGAGACGATAGAAAGATTATGGGAATAAAGAAACCTTGGGCACCTTAATGCTGACAGATTAATCACAATTGTGATGCTTAGAAATAAAAAAATCAGTAGAAAGATTACAATACTGATTTGATAGTCGTTACAGGCAATTGTTGAAGGAAGAAGTTTAAGAAAATACTCGTCATTCAAGTGCGAAAGCTCAAGAAGTCGTGTCCGTAATTCCAATCAATGAAACCTTGCTATGTGCCGCTGTTTACATACAGCACACAGTGGCTCCAGACGTAAGATTCGTCGTCACTTTTGTTTGTTTCTAGACATCTTGTACGTCACATTAAGGAGCCTCAACACCTTCATATTTAATCTGCGCAATTTATCGTAACTCGGCGTGTCTGACAGATAAACTGCACGATCAGCGGAGGCTATTGCACAGTTCAAGCAGGCCGTACGTCTGCACTGATCCCTCCAGCAACCGCAGAATTTGCACAGTCTTGGCCCTAGTCATCTGTACCTCAACCTGTTGCCATTATGATTACCACTGGTGCTTCATATTTCAGTCATGTAAAAAACCAGCCGCGTATGATGTTTTTACAGAATAAACTGGAACATCTAAAACCGACTCGTGATACCAAAATGATGAAGACAGACAATCTTCGATATACTTTTCGGAAATAATTAAGAAAACGACACAGCTCTAGACACAGAACAAACTGCTATGTCACTTTATGGTCACGAGACTACTGTTCGGACATCAGGCCTGCATGAACTTGAAACGGAACAAACTGAATGTAGCCCACAGCCAGATAACTGTGCAGACTTCGACTTGGACTGAAGGTGTACATGCCTCTTTAGAGCCAATAGTTACGCCGTAACTTTCATCACAAATTTATCTAAGAAACAGAATGCTATTCAGCCGCAGTGGTTGGCAAAGTAATCAAAGCACAGGACTGCAGGAGTTGCGCCAGCCACTTTGGCGACGTCCCCCGTTTGCGTCCTGCAGCTTTGGGAGGGATATGATGAACGTTTCCAATTGTGCACAGCGGGCAGCGGCGACGCCTCCCGGCGGCAACAGCGATGACGGCGGGCGCGTCGCAGCCATAAGGCAGACGCGACTGGGCTTCTGGGTGCCGGCAGGAATTTTCATAAGCAAGCGCCACAGCCGGCACTGCGGCGCCGGGCCCAGCGCTTCTCATTTTCGGGTCGACGTGAAGGCAGGCGGAAACCGGAGCCTCCTGCCTCGCTCGTGGCCCTTGGCGTCCGGAAACCCCAGTTCTACATCTATGAGGTACTGTCCAGGTCATTTGAACTTTGCGATACCGGATGTCGGCTTGGTCCCGAAACGTAAAGATGCGATATGTGACGTCATATGTGGAAAAACAGAAAGACAATATTTCTTTTGGTCTGTATTAGCTTTTGGAATGTAGCTTGTGATGGAAGACTGGAAGACCAAGAAAACAGGATATAAGACACGGATATAGTCTTTCGTCCCTACTGTTCAGTCAACACATCCAAGAAGCGATGACGGAAATATAAGAAAGGTTCAAGAGTGGGATTAAAATTCAGGGTGAAATAGCATCAATGATAAGATTTGCTGACGACAACAGGTGCCCTGAGTGAAAATGAAGAAGAATTACAGGATTTGTTGAATGAAATGAACAGTCTAGTGAGCATGGAATATGAACTGAGAGTAAATGGTTCAAATGGCTCTGAGCACTATGAGACTTAACGTCTAAGATCATCAGTCCCCTAGAACTTAGAACTAGCTTAAACCTAACTAACCTAAGGACATCACACACATCCATGCCCGAGGCAGGATTCGAACCTGCGATCGTAGCGGTCGCGTGGTTCCAGACTGTAGCGCCTAGAACCGCTCGGCCACTCCGGACGGCTAACTGAGCCCGAAGAAAGATGAAAGTAATGAAAAGTAGCGGAAATGAGAACAGTGAGAAATTTAACATCAGAATTGGGGATCGCAAAATGGACGAAGTTAAGGAATTCTGTTACCTGGGCGGCAAAATAATTCATGATGTATGGAGTAAGGAGGACATAAAAAGCGTACTAGCACTCGAGAAAAGGGCATTCCTGGCCAACAGAGGTCTCCAAGTTTCAAACAAACCCCTTAATCTGAGAATGAAATTTCTGAGAACACACGTTTGGGGCACAGCATTGTATGGCAGTGAAACATGGACTGTGGGAAACCTGAATAGAAGAGAATCGAGGCGTTTGAGATGTGGTGCTACAGAATAATGTGAAAAATTAGATGGGCTGATAAGGTATTGAACTAAGTGATTCTCCGGTGAATCGACGAGGAAAGCAATATATGGAAAACACTGACAAGAAAAAGCGACAGGATGACAGGATATCTGTTAAGACATGAGTAACCTCCATGGCCGGCAGGTGTGGCCGAGCGGTTCTAGGCACTTCAGCCTGGAACCGCGCGACCGTTACGGTCGCAGGTTCGAATTCTGCCTCGGGCATGGATGTGTGTGATGTCCTTAGGTTAGTTAGGTTTAAGTAGTTCTAAGTTCTAGGAGACTGATGACCTCAGATGTTAAGTCCCATAGTGCTCAGAGCCATTTTGAATAACCTGCGTGGTACTGGAGAGGAAGCTCTAGAGGATGAAAACTGTAGAGGAGCACAGAGACTGGAACACACCCAACAAATAGCTGAGGATGTAGGTTGCAGGTGCTACTCTGAGGTGAAAAGGTTGGCACAGGAGAGAAATTCGTGGTGGGCCGCATCGAAGTTGTCAGAAGACTTAACTAAGAAAAAGTTGTGGTGATAGACTGACCTGCAGCGTAATCCGAGATCGAGGTTACGGTGGGATCTGACAGTTTAGTTCTGAGTTGGTGAAGCCAACGATTTTGAATGCAAAATCATAGATCTACTGATCGCTAGTGGAGCCCGCTGTCTAGGATCAATTTTGAGGTGATATTTTGGCTGTGAGTTAGTGAAAAGATATGCAATGCTTCAGTTCAAAAAATATGGATAGTTACGAGCATACAGAAATACCGCTAGGTTTCTCCCCATACACCCTTCTTGAACCAGTGTGGCAACTTCTTGTGAGATACGTGGGCAGTAGAACGCACTGTCGTTTGTCACGCAATGCCACGCTAAAACGAGTGTCATTTCAAATCCCACCAACTGAGAGGAGAGAGGCAAAGGGATACGCGCCGTTCCAGATGTTTAACGAAATCGGAACTGTTTATGGGAATAGTGCGATGAATCGTACAAATGTATATAATTGGCGTGGTGATCTTACTGGTAGCAAAACAAGTTGTCATGGTGAACAAAGGAATGGGCGCTCCACAATCGTGACTGATGAGACGGTGAACAAATTCGACAAAATGATTGATGCCGAACATCAGTTGACCTTGGAAGAGATAAACGCAATGTTTCCAGAAATTTCCAGAGCTCTTCTGCATGAAATCATTATTGAAATACTTCGTTTTTGAAACCCGCAAGCAAGTTTGGTATCGAAACAGCTCACTGCTCAACACAAAGTCAACAGAATTGCATGCTCCCAGGAAATTCTCGAGCGCTTCGAACTGAGAGGTGAGCAATTTCTAGACACTACTGTGACTGGCAACGAAACTTGGGCGACCTGCAACACCCCCGAGACAAAAAGGTAATCAATGCTGTTGCGACATCCATTCTCACTACCAGCGAATCATGGCCTCTATCTTTTCGGGACCGAAAGAGATTTTCCTCCTGAGCGTTTTTTTTTTTTTGTTTGTTTGCTACAGAGCGAATCAATTAATGGTGCTATACTGTAAAATCCTAAAAAGAAAAAAACTACGAAGGATGATACAAATAAAAGGAAGTTAGCGAACGAAATGTGTTATTGCATGAAAATGCACGTCTCCACACAGCCAACGCCATAAACTATCTCTTACATTCTTCATCGGCCAACCCGCTCACAGTCCCGATATGACACGTTCAGATTTTCATCTCTTCCCCTCTTTGGAGTTGTTTAATGGATGGAGAAAGGTTTCATACTGACGGTATGGACCGACTGCCGTCAAACAATGTGCCAAAGAGGCGGCAGGAGAGCTTCTTGAAGAAGGTATTAAAATCTTATTCCTCAGATCACAAACTGTATTGAGGACGAAGGAGAGTAACTCGAAAAACAGTGTTTGAATTGTTCTGATTACAAACTAAAAGCTTGTGTTTGTCCACCCTTCTCCAAATGACGACGTGACGCTCAAGATCAACATAAATAATCAAATAAATCCATACATATTACAGAAATGTATTTATGTGTGTATATGAGGGACATGAAAGGGAAGCAGTGATTGGGAAGCGAGTGAGACAGGGTATCAAATAAATCCATACATATTACAGAAATGTATTTATGTGTGTATATGAGGGACATGAAAGGGAAGCAGTGATTGGGAAGCGAGTGAGACAGGGTTGTAACCTCTCCCCGATGTTATTCAATCTGTATATTGAGCAAGGAAAAGAGGAAACAAAAGAAAAGTTCGGAGTAGGTATAAAAATTCATGGAGAAGAAATAAAAACTTTGAGGTTCACCGATGACATTGTAATTCTGTCAGAGAGAGCAAAGGACTTGGAAGAGCAGTTGAACGGGATGGGCAGTGTCTTGAAAGGAGGATATAAGATGAACATCAACAAAAGCAAAACGAGGATAATGGAATGTAGTCGAATTAAGTTGGGTGATGCTGAGGGAATTAAATTAGGAAATGAGACACTTAAAGTAGTAAAGGAGTTTTGCTATTTGGGGAGCAAATTAACTGATGATGGTCGAAACAGAGATGATATAAAATGTAGACTGGACTGGCAATGGCAAGGAAAGCGTTTCTGAAGAAGAGAAATTCGTTAACATCGAGTATGGATTTAAGTGTCAGGAAGTCGTTTCTGAAAGTATTTGTATTGAGTGTAGCCATGTATGGAAGTGAAACATGTACAATAAATAGTTTGGACAGGAAGAGAATAGAAGCTTTCGAAATGTGGTGCTACTGAAGAATGCTGCAGATTAGATGGGTAGATCACGTAACTGATGAGGAGGTATTGAATAGAATTGGGGAGGAGTTTGTGGCACCACTTGACTAGAAGAAGGGACCGGTTGGTAGGACATGTACTGAGGCATCAAGGGATCACCAATTTATTATTGGAGGGCAGCGTGGAGGGTAAAAATCGTAGAGGGAGACCAAGAGATGAATACACTAAGCAGATTCAGAAGGATGTAGATTGCAGTAGGTACTGGGAGATGAAGAAGCTTGCAAAGGATAGAGTAGCATGGAGAGCTGCATCAAACCAGTCTCAGGACTGAAGACCTCAACAACAACATGTCAAGGTTCCACATCTCCTCCTAAACCACCGGGCTGATTCCAACCAAACTTAGTACACATATTCCTTACTGTCTGGCAAAAATCGCTGTGGTGGTAGAAAGTCATAAACAATGAGATACGTGAAAAATTGCCGCATCATGCATGACATTTAAATTTACTACTTCTGTGAAACTATATTCGCAATATTTTTCGCAGACACTATCCACATAAGCCGGTGAATGCACCTACACAAATATATCATTGTACGAACACAGTTCAAGAGATATGACGCCACAAACACTGAGATGAGCGAAAAACGCCGTATTAAGTACAAAGTTCATTTTTTTACTCCTAAGACATTCCTACAGTCGAGTCAGCTTGAAGAAATTCCCGACACCTGGCAGCGCTTTTGACAGCTTCCAACTGCGAAGCGCAAACGGCTGTAGGCGCAAACAATAGCCATCGATAGAGCTATGAAGACGCGTTGCTATAGGAACGTTTACAAAAACGCGTTGTAGACACGCGAATTAGCGGCGCTCAGGACACAGATACTGTCCGGTATCTTTGTACGACTGTTTCATATTTTCAACGGTGTTCTCTCGGACACATGGAAATGAAGTTTTTCGATATCGCTCTTTATTCCCATGAAGTAATGAGTGCTGTCGACAAGGCATCTCAGATCGATTCCATATTCCTAGATTTCCAGAAGGCTTTTGATAATGTTCCACACAAGCGACTACTAATCAAATAGCGTGCATATGGAGTATCGTCTCAGTTGTGTGACTGAATTCGTGATTTCCTCTCAGAGAGGTCACAGTTCGTAGTGATAGACGGTAAATCATCGAGTAGAACAGAAGTGATATCTGGTGTTCCGCAAGGTAGTGTCATAGGCCCTCTGCTGTTCCTGATTTACATAAATGATCTAGGTGATAATCTGAGCAGCCCCCTTAGATTGTTTGCAGATGACGCTATAATTTACCGTCTAGTAAAATCATCAGACGATCAATTCCAATTACAAAATGATCTAGAGAGAATTTGTGTATGGTGCGAAAAGTGGCAATTGGCACTAAGCAAAGAAGTGCGAGGTCATCCACATGGGTACTAAAAGAAATCCGATAAATTTTGGGTATACGATAAATCGCACAAATCTAAGGGCTGCCAATTCGACTAAATACCTAGGAATTACAATTACGAGCATCTTAAATTGGAAAGACCACATAGATAATATTGTGGGGAAGGTGAAACAAAGAGTGCGGTTTGTTGGCAGAACACGTAGAAGATGCGACAAACCCACTAAAGAAAGAGCCTACATTACACTTGTCCGTCCTCTGCTAGAATATTGCTGCGCGGTATGGGATCCTTACAAGGTAGGATTGACGGAGGCCATCGAAAAAGTGCAAAGAAAGGCAGCTCGTTTCGTGTTATCGCGCAATGGAGGTGAGAGTGTCACTGATATGATACGCGAGTTGGCGTGGCAGTCACTGAAACAAAGGCGGTTTTCTTTGCGCCGAGATCTATTTACGAAATTTCAATCACCAACTTTCTCTTCCGAATGCGTAAATATTTTGTTGACACCTACCTACGTAGGGAGAAATGATCATCATAATAAAATTAGGGAAATCAGAGCTCGAACGGAAAAATTTAGGTGTTCCTTTTTCCCACGCACTATTAGAGGGTGAAACGGTAGAGAAGTAGAATGAAAATGGTTCGATGAACCCTTTGCCAGGCACTTAAGTGTGAATTGCAGAGTAGCCATGTAGATGTAGATGTAATAGGTGAAAAACAATTCGTCGCGCTCTCTATCAACATGTGACACTGACTGCGGATTTGAGTTCCGCCTTTTGTAACGTGTCACTGAAGTGTCACTTGCAGTGTAACCATGTAGATGTAGATATTACGGTATAGACACAGTTAATTTTTTGTTTTTGTTTCTAATAGAAAAATGTCAAAATGAATACCCGAGCAATACCAGGATAGTTATAAATAAAGTCAGAACGGAATTGTTGTCGGTGTTGCGGCGCAAGGAAGTGGCGTGATGTCCGCAGACCCTGCGTGGGTGTCGAGTACGGCGGAGCGCGTAGTGACTTGCGAGGCGGCGAACCGAGACGGCACCTGCGGCTGCCTCTGTCACACATCGACCACGACGAGCGGCGCGCATGCGCCGTGGCCAGCTCCAGCCCTGCGGCTCTGCTACCTGTGGGGACTTGCCCCGGTCCGCATGCTCTGCTGGACATCCACGAACCTTCAAGCGAAAATATCGCATGCTCACATCAATACTAACAGTCAATTATCGATTGTTTCAGTATCGATAACCCACTGAAAATATACTCAGGATCAGGGTATAGTCGTATTGCATCAGAGAGGGAGTAGTTCCTCATAACTGCAAAGTCTGTGAAGGTACACATCTTCTTGAAGTAGCCACTTTTAATTATTTTGGGCGAAAATGCTTTATCAACGGCTAGAACATGAAAATCACTCCTCTCGAATAAGTGTTTAATATTATGGACTCTACCACTGAGCAACTTCACTGTGTTCAACCAGTGACTCTGCGAACGCGAATATGAAGTGCATTTTTTTTCTGCCGCAGTGTTGACTCTCTGAATCCAGAAATTCGCGAGAAATTACATCCACGTACGAGACCTAATCATGTTGATACAGAATTCCACTAGTTACTATCAAAAATGAGAGTTTCTTTCCGACAAGTGATAACTTAGGTGAGCTTCTAGAAAGTAGAAATAATTTTAAATCTATTACTAGCATACACGAGTCTTTAAATTGTGCTCCACAATTTTCTTCAAATCAGAGCTCGAACAGAAAGGTTTAGGTTTAGGTGTTCGTTTTTCCCGCGCGCTGTTCGGGAGTGGAATGGTAGAGAGATAATATGATTGTGGTTCGATGAACCCTCTGCCAAGCACTTAAATGTGAATTGCAGAGTAATCATGTACATGTAGATGTTTTACGAAAGACATTTTTGTACCATCAAAAGCTGCTATTAAATAATAATACAGTATTAATGCACTACGTTAAGAATTTCGTACACAGTTCGCATGACTTACATGTGCATTTCATTAACGCACGTCACTTGACAATGTTAAAAAGTCAACATACTAAGTGAGAATAAAATTTCCATACCATTTTATGCATTCGCGTGGTAGTTACGTATACGTCCAACAATACCGCAACCACAATTTGGTAAGAAACACAGGCCCCGTTCGAGGAGAAGCGTTCTTAGACGTTCCGTGTGTAGGACTTACCTGGAACAGCAAAAAATGAATTAGTTTTAACACACATGCCAAATGATGTCTATGCAAGAAGTACAAGTATTCATTCACAGACAAGTAACAGACATCAAAACCATATTTTTAACTCCATTGGCTTGATTTTAATACAATAAATGAACTGTACTGCATGCACATTTAATACTAAGCACATAATTTTTTCCATTCTAGCTGAACATCTAAGATTAGTTTAGATGCACCTTCTACCTTAGATCCATGTGTAGGAAGGAGACCTTGAACGCTGTAGAACATGACAAAAACGAGAATACGTAACAAAAAATGTTCAGATGTGTGTGAAATCTTATGGGACTTAACTGCTAAGGTCATCAGTCCCTAAGCTTACACACTACTTTACCTAAATTATCCTACGGACAAATGCACACACACCCATGCCCGAGGGAGGACTTGAACCTCTGCAGGGACCAAATACGTAACACGTATTTGCAGGAGATATACTTACGTTCCTTCCACAGGTCCTAAGTAAAAATGGTTCTCATAGAAGTGGAATAAGTAAAAAATCTGAAAAATATTTTCATGTAAGAGGTAATAATATAACTGTCATAAAACTTGTATATATACAAGGTGATTCAGTTGCCCCTACCGCTGAGTTTTATGCAAGCCGCAGTGCCTTCAAATATCACACACAAGATTTTCATATTCTCTCGCTCGTTAAGCACATACTATTAGCTCTAAAGAAAAAGTTTTTTACTCGGGTGCGTTTTCGTTATAAGCCGTAGTTTTCGAATTATTCAGGACAGACATATGAAAGCGACATTCAAAATCGTTTCTCTTGAATAACTCGAAAACTGTGACCTCCAGTGAAAACGTATACTAGTACAAAATTTAACTACACTAAATATCCTACAAAAATGTCCTGTTCATTTTTTCTGCAGCAATAATAGTTTGCATGTAGCGAGCACGAGCACATGAATACCTTATGCGTGGTGTCTGAAGGCGTTGCAGGCTGCATAAAACCCACTGGTATGGGTATCTGAATCATCCCGTATACTACACTAAGGTGTATGTGGTTATTCTTAGGCGAATGTAGCCCTTCATCTAACTGAAAATCAGATTACAACACTTATTTACACTGACCACATTACTGCACTGAAGATGTGCAGGGAAGATTTTACATAATGCTTACGTTGTTTTACATCACCAATAACATATACATCAACTGGTTTTGCTGAGAAATTTGTTAATGGGGTAGAAGGAGATGGCCACCAACAATTCATTTAGGTTCCTATTAGAGTGAAATAGCTAAACTTTTTATGACTGCTGATAAATTATTGAACATGTGTGTTCGTGAAAGAAAGTGCCGCTAGATCTTTAAGAAGATTATTCTTATTTCTAATATTGATTCCATGAACTGAGCTGTTACTTTTTTAAAAGAGATATGTTATTTAGGAGAAAAGAATGAGTAAACCAGAAACAATATTCCCATTTAGAATGTTGCCTCGTAGACACTGAAAAATGACCAAAACAGAAGTACTATGTTAGCGAGTAGAGTTGATTATTGCTTGTGTCCTGTGGAGCAAACAGTGACAGCAATCTATCATAACTGAAAAATGATATAACTTTCAAGAATAACTTTCGGCTCGCAATGGGGAATCTACAGACGGAGTACAAGCAACGGGTGGACCAGGATCCGACAGAAGAACCATCCGGCCATTCATCTCAAGCGATGTAGGAAACCCACGAAAATTAAATCCGAATTTGAACCGACGTGTTCCAATACTACATCTTAAGCTCTAGGTCACTTTACCCGGTGCAATATATATATATGAAGTACGGTGATGCCGGCCGCGGTGGTCTCGCGGTTCTAGGCGCGCAGTCCGGAACCGTGCGACTGCTAGGGTCGCAGGTTCGAATCCTGCCTCGGGCATGGATGTGTGTAATGTCCTTAGGTTAGTTAGGTTTAAGTACTTCTAAGTTCTAGGGGACTGATGACCACAGCAGTTGAGTCCCATAGTGCTCAGAGCCATTTGAACCATTTTTGAAGTACGGTGATGTATCGTTAGTTTATATTTGTGGTGAAACTTTTCGCTAGCCAAAATCAGAAGAAACGATAAATGAGAAGAGGAAAGCTGCTTGCGCAGCGAAATTTCCGCTGTATCCTGTTCACAAATCAGTTGAAACAAAATTGCAATGTCCTAGCAGTCCAGGATCTTACATTTACCACATTTTTCGAAATTTTCCACAATTTTCAGCACACACACTAAAAACCGCAATATAACTGCTCTTATGTTCGCAAGAGCTTTTCAGTACCACTAAAGCATTTAATTCAAATCAAAGAAATTTTCATACGTACTTCAGAACCTTGGGATACAAGGAAGCTTCGAACAATGAAACCATGGGAGAGTATTCGCCTATTGCATGGCACCCCTTTCCAAAAGGAGGAGGAGGAAATTAGTGTTTAACGTCCCGTCGACAACGAGGTCATCAGAGACGGAGCGCAAGCTCGGGTAAGGGAAGGATGGGGAAGGAAATCAGCCGTGCCCTTTCAAAGGAACCATGCCGGCATTTGCCTGAAGCGATTTAGGGAAATCACGGAAAACCTAAATCAGGATGGCCGGAGACGGGATTGAACCGTCGTCCTCCCGAATGCGAGTCCAGTGTGCTAGCCACTGCGCCACCTCCCTCGCTCCTCTTTCCAAAAACTTAGTTTTGACGCCAGTAACTATTTCTGAAGTATTATGTAAAGTTTACTGTACACTAAAAATATCTTTATGCTACGTATGAAAAATTAATTGACGTATGTCGATTCATGCACCGCACTTCTTTTAATGTCGTTTATAAACACAAAAAGCGTCACATTCTCAGAGCACAGTCAAAATTACTAATTGTCATACTTGTATCAAGTAATAATCGAACCAGAATAGTGGCCGAGCGGTTCTAGGCGCTACAGTCTGGAACCGCGTGACCGCTACGGTCGCAGGTTGGAATCCTGCCTCGGGCATCGATGTGTGTGATGTCCTTAGGTTAGTTAGCTTTAAGTAGTTCTAAGTTCTATGGGACTGATGACACAGCAGTTGAGTCCCATAGTGCTCAGAGCCATTTGCACCATTTTTTGAACCAGAATAAATGAGTAGTAATTACTGTGACCGGAACACCAAAGTGTGTCCATTTACTCGAGTAATAAAATATAGAAAACTTTAGTTTCTGGGGCCGGCCGCGGTGGTCTCGCGGTTCTAGGCGCGCAGTCCGGAACCGTGCGACTGCTACGGTCGCAGGTTTGAATCCTGCCTCGGGCATGGCTGTGTGTGATGTCCTTAGGTTAGTTAGGTTTAAGTAGTCCTAAGTTCTAGGGGACTGATGACCACAGCAGTTGAGTCCCATAGTGCTCAGAGCCATTTGCACCGTTTTTTTAGTTTCTGCGGTGCAGAAAACGTAGTTATTCACAATACTAATGCCATTTTCTCTTTTGTTCTGAATGAGGATAGCAGTATTTCAGTGTAAAATCTAGTATGCATCTCGAAACGTGCAAGCTGAGATGCTGTACCGTCCTCTACAAAGGGATGCGCCGCTTTACTCGGCACGCCAGCGTGGCGCCCCGTGTCGCCATCTGTGACGTCACGTGATGGCGTAATAATTAAATTCCTGGCAGCGCCTGGCAAGTTAGGAGGAGCGCCTGGGGCGGCGGCGGCGGCGGCGGCGGCGGCGGCAGCAGGGAAACTTGCCGCTGCGTGGCGGGGGCGGGGAGCGGGGGTGGGGATGTGTGTCAGCCATTGTCTTACGACGTCATTACCAGCTGGGCGGCGCGACACTGCCAGCTGAGCGCCACGCAGCCGTCCCGACCCTGGCCCAGTTCCGCGGCGCGCGGCCAACCTCCCGCGACTAATTGGTGCAAGGTCGCTTCCGCGCGTTGCCCCCGCCTGCGCAATCACGTAGCTCCTATCATCACACTCCTCGACCCTGTCTGTCTTATAACTCATCTAGAAGCTAGTAAAACAGTTTTATTAAACGGGACAATTGTAAATTCTTTTATGGCTGTCCCAGTCCGTCTTTTATGCAAATGACTATTCTTTTTAATAACCAAATACACTACTGGCCATTAAAATTGCTACACCAAGAAGAAATGCAGATGATAAACGGGTATTCATTGGACAAATATATTATACTAGAACTGACATGTGATTACATTTTCACGCAATTTGGGTGCAAGGATCCTGAGAAATCAGTACCCAGCACAACCACCTCTGGCCGTAATAACGGCCTTGATACGCCTGGGCATTGAGTCAAACAGAGCTTGGATGGCGTGTACAGGTACAGGTGCCCATGCAGCTTCAACACGATACCACAGTTCATGAAGAGTAGTGACTGGCATATTGTGACGAGCCAGTTGCTCGGTCACCATTGACCAGACGTTTTCAATTGGTGAGAGATCTGGAGAACGTGCTGGCAAGGGCAGCAGTCGAACATTTTCTGTATCCAGAAAGGCCCGTACAGGACCTGTAACATGCGGTCGTGCATTATCCTCCTGAAATGTAGGGTTTCGCAGGGATCGAATGAAGGGTAGAGCCACGGGTCGTAACACATCTGAAATGTAACGTCCACTGTTCAAAGTGCCATAAATGCGAACCAGAGGTGACCGAGACGTGTAACCATTGGCACCCCGTACCATCACGCTGGTTAATACGCCAGTATGGCGATGACGAATACACGCTTCCAATGTGCGTTCACCGCGATGTCGCCAAACACGGATGCGACCATCATGATGCTGTAAACAGAACCTGGATTCATCCGATAAAATGACGTTTTGCCATTCGTGCACCCAGGTTCGTCGTTGAGTACACCATCGCAGGCACTCCTGTCTGTGATGCAGCGTCAAGGGTAACCGCAGCCATGGTCTCCGAGCTGATAGTCCATGCTGCTGCAAACGTCGTCGAACTGTTCGTGCAGATTGTTGTAGTCTTGCAAACGTCCCCATCTGTTGACTCAGGGATCGAGACGTGGCTACACGATCCGTTACAGCCATGCGGATAAGATGCCTGTCATCTCGACTGCTAGTGATACAAGGCCGATGGGATCCAGCACTGCGTTCCGTATTACCCTCCTGAACCCATCGATTTTATATTCTGCTAACAGTCATTGGATCTCGACCAACGCGAGCAGCAATTTCGCGATACGATAAACCGTAATCGTGATAGGCTACAATACGACCTTTATCAAAGTCGGAAACGTGATGGTACGCATTTCTCCTCCTTACACGAGGCATCACAACAGCGTTTCACCAGGCAACGCCGGTCGACTGCTGTTTGTGTATGAGAAATCGATTGGAAACTTTCCTCATGTGAGCGCGTTGTAGGTGTCGCCACTGGCGCCAACCTTGTGTGAATGCTCTGAAAAGCTAATCATTTGCATATCACAGCATCTTCTTCCTGTCGGTTAAATTTCGCGTCTGTAGCACGTCATCTTCGTGGTGTAGCAATTTTAATGGCCAGTAATGTATGTTTCGACACTTACATAAATTAATTAGTGGGTTCTTTTATGCCCAACATGTTTGGACATTAAAAATAATAGTTTGAAACCGGGCTGGTTTTAATTCCGGATTCCGATACACCATATTATTACCCACTCTTCTGTCTGCAAAATCCTAGTTTTCAACACAGCCTCTGTTCAATGCGACTGCCTCACGCCACCTGTATGCCCGCATGGTAACACCCTACTGGTCGACGTCGGAGCCAACATTTTGCTGCATCAAGACCCTCCCCATCACCCACGTACTGCTTCACGCGTAGTGCATCCTTCATTGGGCCAAACAGATGGAAGTCGAAAGGTGTGAGATGTGGGCTGTTAGTCCTACATCACTGCAAGAATCACGGCTGTGTGCGCCGGTCGGCACGCGGGAAGGCGGACAGGTTTGCGCGACCTTGTTGCCGTGATGACAGGCGTTTCGCCCAACGGCTCAGCGTGCTTTTGTTCGCTGACAGGTTTCCGTAGACAGTCTGCAAGCACCTACGAGTATCTGCGATGCTCTGGTTTTCCGCCAAAGGAAACTCAATGATAGCCCTCTGCTTGGAACGTTCCTCCGTTACAGACTTCATTTTAAAGGTCCCGTTTAGTGCCGCCACCTATCGAAATTTCATGCAACTGTAGGAGCTGAAGCGGGAATATTCAACAATGTCCCATAACAAATTCCGATTTTTTTCAACCGAAACAGGCCAAGAAAAAAAAAGTGTTTCATTACGTATTGAACGCCTCTCGTGGCTTCAAAACTAAGCGATGGAATTTTTTTTTCCGCTTCGTTATCTATCGTTATCGTCATGATTAACGTCACCACTACCAACAACACTGTCAACATGTGAATGGATCTTTCACTCAGCGGCGGAATGCGCGCGGATTAAAACCTTTTGCCGCATCGGGAGTCGAGCCCGGTTCCTTTTCTTGCGCGACCTTTGCTCTACAGTCTTAGCTATCGAGGCAGCACGATTCACGAACAGCCCTAACCGTTGTAAGCAGGAGGAAGGTACTGGTAGGAGTGAATCTGTCAGTCAGACCTGGATAGCTTAGTCGGTAGAGCATATACCACGCAAGAAATCGTTTCAGGTTCGAGTACCTGTGTGTCACACAGTTTTCATCCGCACCGAAGTTCCACGAGTTTCACCGTTATTGTCATCACCAATACCACCATTTATTCCACAGGTTGGACTTGCACACTTGTTCTGATTTATCACTCACCATCTTGGTTGATCTTCGCAGATACCTTTATCCCTTCGTCTAGTATTATGCAGTTCGAATTGGTAGACTCTCATTGTTAGTTTCAAGGACATGATTGTGCCCCTTCTTTTTGCATAATTTTGTCACAAGTTCATCTCAGTAACTCGAATGCCAAATTTTTAGACATGGTAAGATACTAAACTGAGTGCTTTGATATTAATAGTCTGACCCAAATACGCTACGGTCGCAGGTTCGAATCCTGCCTCGGGCATCTATGCGTGTGATGTCCTTAGTTTAGTTAGGTTTAAGTAGTTCTAAGTTCTGGGGGACTGATGACCACAGCAGTTAAGTCCCATAGTGCTCATAGCGATGTGAACCATTTTTTTCTGATCCGAATATCTGGTTGCCCATTGGGATAAACAACTTATACCTAACTGCATCAACTTAACCTCCTAAATCCATTCCAAATCATGAAGTCAAGTCTCGACGCAGGCATTACAACATAATTCCTGGACAACACTGAAGTCTCGGTTCCGAATCATTTTTCATCCTAGCTTCCACACTTTTGTGGTAGCGAACTGGCTGCTACTTTAGCAACTCTGTATTCTTCGAAGTGTGGATTTCGGAAGCAAGTTGACTGGTATGTGTTGATGAGTCTTCTCCCGCACCATACAACACATTCTCCTATAATTCTAATGTGCGAATAGCTCGCTTTGACTTTAAAGAACCCTTTCTAGTTTCTATACAAAGCCTATGTTTGGTACTAGTGTTCTTTTGGCGAGGAATGCTCTATTTGTCGTTGATAGGCGGCTTATCATATCTTACTCGCTTCGTTATGCGTTATTCTGCTTACAGTATAGCAAAATTTTCATTTTATTCACAGCTGTTATTTTTTCAGCAACTGTGATATATCCTTTTTCAAAATAAAGTTCAGAAGTTAGCTTCACAACTGAAATACTTTCCTGTACTTAATCGGTTGCCAGAGGGATGTGTCATCTTCGGAAGTCTACAAAATTTGGTAAAATATAAATCACTAGAACGTGACCATATATGTTGATGTATGTAAAGTATAAAAAGGGTATTACAAAAAATATACTCAATGTATCTTATAATAAGGATAGTAAAACGCCACTACTTTCTTCGTCAGCGGAGCGTAATGCCAAGACTTGTCACAAAATTTACACAGTGTGTAGGAGGTGATGATTATAACCACAGTTTGATAACTGTCAGCCTCATCCCAAGGATAGTGGTAAGCACATAGACCTGCCGCTACATCATCGTCCAATAGCTTTTAATAAATAAAATTATATACCAGACTTCTAAAGATCCTTTAACCTACAATTTATATATACATTTGACTGGCGATTGAGCCTTTTTGTCTAATGTGTAATGTCCTTTTTTGTACGTCACACTTATACTTTCTATATACTTTTCTATGTGTTTCTCAAATATCAGCTGACGCACTACCTTGACTCTGTACATAAGTAGGATTAATTCACTCTAAGTTATCAATACGTAGTTTTAATGATCACATACACTATGCACTTTTTACGGTATGTCGCGGTATTACGCTTCATTGACGAAGATATTGACGTCTATTTATTCCTATTATAAGTCAATATTGATAAGTTTTTGTAATATGCTTCTTATACTTTACGTGCTTGCATGGCCATGTTCTAATGATTTATATTTTGTCAAATCTCGTAGACTCCTGAAGATGACAGACTGATCTGTTGAAGCCGGCTAAGCGCAATAAAATATTTCAGTTGTGCCGATGAGGATTAAGGTAATTTTGAGAAACAAAACTGTAGGATTCCTTCACTCATTTAACTTCATTAAGACGAGAAGCCAAAAACGGTGACAGCTATATTACGCTCGCACAGACACACACACAAACACACATGAGCATATATAATTTCTCTAATATGCAGTTTGATGGAGATGGTTAAAGTCTTAACAACACAGTAATATACTTTCTACTTAGCGAACTGATGAGTAAGAGGATTACTTTAATTTCCTCTGTATCCTCAGTCTGATTATCATCTTGGGTTCTTTAAAATTTAATTTATATTAATTATAATTTATAATATAGGTGGCAAACTATATTATGTGACATAACTTTAAGCAGTATGTACGACAACATTTCTAGGCCCATTGAAAATAATTTTTCAGCTTTTCGCAAGAGGGTAACAAATTACAATTACGTTTCCATTTTTAGAACTCGCATGCTGATATTTAAATGGTCTGAATGATTTTAATAATATCACTTAAAATGACACTAATTACTTCAAAAATTTTTGTGCCTTTGTCAAAACTAAAATAGTATTACCAGAAGTAAGTTGAAACAGTATTTGTGAGCTGTATCAGAAATCACGAAACGTTCTGCCGAATTCACATGGAGAAATAATGTATGTATATGTCATTCCACTGTTCACGAGAACGAACGTGTAAAATTCTTGTAACACAATTACTCTCGGAGCGCAGGCTGTAGATAAAACACACGGAGACGTGACTGGAAAGGCTTTCGAAGGAGCGCAACTTCCTCTTGCTTCTCTGAGCTGCCAAAAGCTGTAAATTTCGGCGACGTCTATTTTTATTTCTTTAACTTAAAAAAAGGCAAGACATTTGATAAATTAAATTACGTTCCTTGTCTTTGCTGCCGAAATGGTATGGTATGTGTTAGAATAGTATAAGCGAGCATAAGC
The DNA here is from genome assembly GCF_023898315.1 of Schistocerca nitens. NCBI lineage: Eukaryota > Metazoa > Arthropoda > Insecta > Orthoptera > Acrididae > Schistocerca > Schistocerca nitens. The sequence continues at coordinate 392,301,122 of NC_064617.1, forward strand.
AATGCGTGACCTTCTGGCCCTAATTATACAGACGTATAGCGTACTTGAAGGGATTCCGGGTGAGTGGACTGTGATACTTTTTCTCGCAGTGTGACTCTTACGTGAAGATGTCCAGTGGCCATGGCTGTGCCGGATGAGTGGTGAGTATAGTGTTACGCTGTACTCCTGACCATGGAGGTGGTAGACGGGGATGTGTGAAACCTGAATGCGATACAAGGTCAACTGCCAATAGAATGCAGTATGGACTAACTTAACGATATCTAGAATGTTTTCCGGGGTCATTGTAGCATTTGCTACGACACTTGGAAAGCATACCAGCGCCTTGGCGCACAGTCCAGTGACGAGTAACTGTTTGCCATCAAGATTCAGCTGACCAGGCAAAAACTAATGAAGAAATGCTTTACCAACCAAAAGTTGTTTATTTTAAAATAAAATCTATCCGTCGAGACCCTCTTCCAAGTACAGAGCTAGCCTGTGAACGTGGGATTTTGCCTTACGATGTACCCCAGTTAAAACAAAGAGACCAGGCAGCTTTGTGTACATGAACATGACATCTCTACGAATCTCAACACACCACATTTAATCCTGCAGTTAGTATTCAATAAGCAAATAAATATTTTAGATCGTCTGAATGATTTTATACCACTGGCAGCTTTTATTTTTTCTTTATTCGTATACTACTGCGCAATTGCGGTCTAGGACCATTCCAAGAATTTCTACAAAATTCAGTGCTGGTACATTACGTCACAGTAGTCTCTGCCACAGCAGCCCTGTGTGAAAGGAGTCCACTGTCACTATGCCTTAGAATACAAATATCGTCGTCTCGTAAAACCAGTAACACTAACACCGTTAATACGGTTAAACAAACATATTTCCTCGTGCCATCGCACTTGACTTTCACGTTATGACTACAAAATGGTTAACCTATATTAACGTGTTATCGATACTGGTCGATGACAACGGCGACACTTGCACTCACAAGCACAGTGACAGTGTGCGGAGACTACTATGGCATAATGTACCATTGCTCAATTTTTACACATCTTTAGAATGAAGGCTTTCACGACCGGGTGACATGGCTGTTGATATACTTTCCGGGATGTGAGGTCATGGTCCAAGAGCTTTTCTGCTCCTTACGTTTCGTCCAGGACTGCGCTGGACTTCCTCAGAGGCGGCAAGACTCAGCGGAGCAGCGCCTCTGAGGAAGTCCAGCGCAGTCCTGGACGAAACGTAAGGAGCAGAAAAGCTCTTGGACCACGACCTCACATCCCGGAAAGTATATCAACAGCCATTTTACACATGTACCTGAAAATTGTCGAAGGCCGAAATCGTTTAACAGTGCACGAACACAGATAAAGTAACCTCCGCAAGCGGTACCAAATCATTCAAACAATTTGCCGCAGTTGTGGACACAGACTCAATGAATAACGTGTTGGAACCATATGAGAGGTCCAGCAGTGAAATAGGCGATTCTGAAACCTCCACCAGCCATACAAATTTATTCAAAACGATATAAAAGGAACACAACTTGAATTTAAGGTGTTGCAAATTTAAAATCCCCGTCACTTACAAATCACACCACACAGGTGGCCGCCATTTTCATTTTCTTTCACACACTTTTCAAGTCTTTTACGGCATTTACACATATATCTTGTAGGACTGGCTCTGCAATTCGGTTAACCACCTCCCGAATTTGATCCTTCAATTCCTGGATGATGTGTCGTGGGGAACGCATGACATATTAGTGTTCCCGGAGGATTACAGAAATTCATGCTGCAGACACACATTCTGGATATTTTACCAGATTCATTTGCTTCTCTCGGTGGGAGCAATTGGAAAATTTGTATGCTTTGAGGACCCATAACTTTTCAAACTACGCGAGATATTAGGTAAAGAGAAGAAGTGCGCCCCACATTCACAGACCACCCTCAACTGTAATTCCGATACGTACTTTGGCGAATGTATACTAATACATTCTTTATTCAGTTGTAGGTGGCAGCAACTTTCATATCGTCCCAGCAATCTTTCAACGAATTATGTCTGCGAATCAGTGAATATTTTTCTTCTTATATTGGATACACACCGAATCTTATTACACAAGCTGGGAGAATGGTGCGGCAGAGAGCAACTGAAGCTCGACATACAGGCAACTGATGGGATGCCTCTGTACTTGATGACAGACGTAACAGAAAAGTGGTCAATAGGACGCTAAAGACCATCGAATCAGCACCTTAAGCAAAAGACATGGTGTATAAACAGTGATCGAGATGTCTTCCAAGCGAATTGTGTAGAAAATTTCTTCAAGGAAGCCTGAAGTAAGTAATATTCTGCGTGTATCAAAAAGAATCATCCGATATGGCACGTATATATTTCTGAAACTAATAAACGTATACAATGAATTTTGTTTTTTATCATCATCATCATCATTTAAGACTGATTATGCCTTTCAGCGTTCAGTCTGGAGCATAGCCCCCTTATAAAATTCCTCCATGATCCCCTATTCAGTGCTAACATTGGTGCCTCTTCTGATGTTAAACCTATTACTTCAAAATCATTCTTAACCGAATCCAGGTACCTTCTCCTTGGTCTGCCCCGACTCCTCCTACCCTCTACTGCTTAACCCATGAGTCTCTTGGGTAACCTTGCTTCTCCCATGTGTGTAACATGACCCCACCATCTAAGCCTGTTCGCCCTGACTGCTACATCTATAGAGTTCATTCCCAGTTTTTCTTTGATTTCCTCATTGTGAACACCCTCTTGCCATTGTTCCCATCTACTAGTACCTGCAATCATCCTACCTACTTTCATATCCGTAACCTCAACCTTGTTCATAAGGTAACCTGAATCCACCCAGCTTTCGCTCCCATACAACAAAGTTGGTCGAAAGATTGAACGGTGCACAGATAACTTAGTCTTGGTACTAACTTCCTTCTTGCAGAAGAGAGTAGATCGTAGCTGAGCGCTCACTGCATTAGCTTTGCTACACCTCGCTTCCAGTTCTTTCACTATGTTGCCATCCTGTGAGAATATGCATCCTAAGTACTTGAAACCGTCCACCTGTTCTAACTTTGTTCCTCCTATTTTGCACTCAATCCGTTTATATTTCTTTCCCACTGACATTACTTTCGTTTTGGAGATGCTAATCTTCATACCATAGTCCTTACATTTCTGATCTAGCTCTGAAATATTACTTTGCAAACTTTCAATCGAATCTGCCATCACAACTAAGTCATCCGCATATGCAAGACTGCTTATTTTGTGTTCACATATCTTAATCTCACCCAGCCAGTCTACTGTTTTCAACATATGATCCATAAATAATATGAACAACAGTGGAGACAGGTTGCAGCCTTGTCTTACCCCTGAAACTACTCTGAAACATGAGCTCAATTTACCGTCAACTCTAACTGCTGCCTGACTATCCATGTAAGGACCTTTAATTGCTTGCAAAAGTTTGCCTCCTATTCCATAATCTCGTAGAACAGACAATAACTTTCTCCTAGGAACCCGGTCATATGCCTTTTCTAGATCTATAAAGCATAGATACAATTCCCCGTTCCACTCATAACACTTCTCCATTATTTGTCGTAAGCTAAAGATCTGGTCCTGACAACCTCTAAGAGGCCTAAACCCACACTGATTTTCATCTAATTGATCCTCAACTAATACTCGAACTTTCCTTTCAACAATACCTGAGAAGATTTTACCCACAACGCCGATTAAAGAGATACCTCTGTAGTTGTTACAATCTTTTCTGTTTCCATGTTTAAAGATTGGTGTGTTTACTGCTTTTGTCCAGTCTGATGGAACCTGTCCCGACTCCCAGGCCATTTCAATTATCCTGTGCAGCCATTTAAGACCTGACATTCCACTGTATTTGATGAGTTCCGACTTAATTTCATCCACCCCAGCTGCTTTATTGCACTGAAATCTACTGACCGTTTTCTCCACTTCCTCAAATGTGATCCTATTTCCATCATCATTCCTATCCCATTCTACCTCGAAATCTGAAACATTACTGATCGTATTTTCACCTACATTTAGCAACTCTTCAAAATATTCCCTCCACCTGCCCAAGGCATCCACAGGATTCACCAGCAGTTTTCCTGACCTGTCCAAAATACTTGTCATTTCCTTCTTACCTCCCTTTCGAAGACTACTAATTATACTCCAGAATGGTTTTCCAGCGGCTTGACCCATAGTCTCCAACCTGTTTCCAAAGTCTTCCCAAGATTTCTTCTTGGATGCTGCAATTATCTGTTTGGCTTTGTTTCTTTCTTCAACATAACTTTCTCTGTCTACCTGAGTTTTAGTATGTAGCCATTTTTGATACGCCTTCTTTTTCCTTTTACAGGCTGCCTTGACTGTGTCATTCCACCAAGCTGTTTGCTTCATCCTACTTTTACACACTACTGTTCCAAGACATTCTTTAGCCACTTCTAGTACTGTGTCCCTGTACCTTGTCCATTCCTCTTCAAATGACTGTAATTAACTACATTCAACTAACTGGTACCTTTCTGAGATCACTGTTATGTACTTGTGCGTGATTTTCTTATCCTGAAGTTTCTCCACTCTTATCCTCCTACATATGGACCTGACTTCCTGCACTTTCGGCCTCACAATCCCAATTTCACTGCAGATTAAATAATGATCAGTGTCATCAAAGAATCCTCTGAATACACGTGTGTCCCTCACAGCCTTCCTGAATTCCTGATCTGTTTTATATAGTCAATGACAGATCTGGTTCCCCTGCCTTCCCAAGTATACCGGTGAATGTTCTTATGTTTAAAAAAGGAGTTTGTGATTACTAAGCCCATAATGGCACAGAAATCCAAGAGTTGTTTCCCGTTCCTGTTGGCCTCCATATCCTCTCCAAATTTACCCATAACCTTTTCATACCCTTCTGTTCGATTTCCAATCCTGGCGTTAAAATAACCCATGAGCAGAACACTTTACTCTAACAACTACATCACTGAGTGCCTCATAAAAACTATCCATCTTACCTTGATCTGTCCCTTCACAATGCGAATATGCTGACACAACCCTAATTTTCTTGCTAAACACTGTCAAATCTATCCACATCAATCGTTCGTTTACATACCTTATTGCAACTACGCTGGGTTCCATTTCTTTCCTGATGTAAAGCCCTACACCCCATTGTGCTATTCCAGCTTTGACTCCTGACAGGTAGACTTTGTATTCTCCCACTTCCTCTTCTTTCTCACCCCTTACCCGAATGTCACTAACAGCTAAAACGTCCAGCCCCATCTTACTTGCAGCCACTGCCAGCTCTACCTTCTTCCCAGAGTAGCCCCCATTGATATTAATAGCTCCCCATCTCATTACCATTTGTTTGCCAAGTCGTATCTTAGGAGTCCCTGGTTTGTCAGTTAGAGGTGGGACTCCGTCACCTCCAAAGGGCCGAGGCATTTTGCTCTGATTGTTGCCAGCATCATATTTAAAGCACCAGGGAAGCAGGTTGCTAGCCTTACTTGCCCCGAGTCCCATTGGGTTTTACCCCTAACGGTTGAGGGACTAACCGGTGGATTTGGTAGTCTTTGCCGTATGAGCACAAAGGTGACCACGACTCAGAATATGTCCGAGATGCCCAGCCTTATTCGAAAGTAACTGGTATCCCGACTGTCGGGACCACTTACTTGGCCACTCATACGTTGCCCGTGGTTCATGAACTAGGACATGACTACAGGAACCCACACCATTGTTTTTTAATGAACGGCAAATTCAAAAAGTTTTTTTTTTTCATTCCTTTTCTTAGGTGTTCAATATGCCTCCCTTGAGATGCACGGCATATGTCAATTCTGTATTCGAATTGTTCCCACACTTCAGCTAGCACTTCTTGAGTTACAGCTTCCATAGCTGCTGTTATGCGATGTCTCAGTTCATTCACTGTTGTTGGTAACGGAGGCACATAGAGTCTTTTGTAAAGTCCCACAAGAAAATATCACATACAGTCAGGTGACACTGGAGGCCAGTAATGCAAGGCTGAATCATTTGGTCCATGCGACCGATCCATCGTTCAGTAATCTTTTGATTTAAAAATTCTCGCGCTTCCAGATGCCAGTGTGCGGTGCCCCATCCTGTTGGGAAATAAAGTCGTTCGAATCAGTCTCCAACAGTGGGGAAAAAAAAACTATGGCAGATGCGTTCGACGTCTGTGTCAGACACTCGGGGACGGCCCGGTGATTTGCCTATACACAAACAACCTGTTTTCCGGAATTGTTCATGCCATTGTCTAATTTTCTGTGCTGTAGGAGGATCCACACCATACCTCGTACGAAAGTAACGCTGAACAGTTATTACTGACCCGCACTGCGCAAAATGTAGAACACAAAACGCTTTCTGTTGTCCCGACACCATATTTACTAGAACTGAAGTGGGCACACAGTGGTGCTACGTAGCTGGAACCATGTAAAACTCAAGCCTTTGCTCTTTCCAACAGTACGTTGTTCACGAACATATCTCATATAACATAATAGGTATGATTTTTTAAAATCACATGATTCTTTTCGATACACCCTGTACTAAACTTCCTAGCAGATTAAAACTGTGTGCCGGACCGAGACTCGAACTCGGGACCTTTGCCATTCGCGGGCAAGTGCTCTACCATCTGAGCTACCGAAGCACGACTCACCCCCCGTCCTCACAGCTTTACTTCTGCCAGTACCTCGTTTCCTACCTTCCGAACTTTACAGAAGCTCTCCTGCCGGGAAAACCTCATTCTGGAAACACCCTGTATTGTTACAAACAGGCAGCTGAAAAAAAACCTCACTGAGAATGTTTCATAATAGCGAAACGGGTACCGCAGTATTTCAAGCAGACTAGGTACTTGCAGAAGTAAAGCTGTGAGGATGGGGCGTGAGTCGTGCTTGGGTAGCTCAGTTGGTAGAGCACTTGTCCGCGAAAGGCAAAGGTCCCGATTTCGAGTCTCGGTCCGGCACACAGTTTTAATCTGCCAGGAAGTTTCAGCAGACAGTCAGTTAGGACATGGGCAGAATGATGCGTACATCATCCTATGTAAAATCGAGGAAAAACCTACAACCAATAATAACAATAAATATGGAATAGACGGGCCCAGTTTGAACATTTACTTATTACTTAGCACGTCCTAGTGGCGGCAATAGTCCACGAAAACATTCGTGTCCCATTAAAGATTATCATACAGCTGTTAAGTTCTTTTTGCATTATGTATTATCATTGCTATCGTGCAGCGAAGATATTGATTGCCACTAGTGTAGTTAATATACGACCACAATCACTTTGGATTTTCTGGCAAATTTGGAGACAGAATTTTGCTGTACAAACCACACAGACGAAAAAAATAGTACACCTGGAAAGACGAGGTCCATTTTGATCTGATGACAGCAAATGCCATATGCGGAATAGTAGATGTACTGTTAATGGTTTCAACGTCGTCCGCCAATAGATGGCGTAGTGGCATAGCTGCCAGAGCGCCATCCTAGTCTACTCTTTCATACGGAACGCTCACACCCACAAGGCTCAGTGTGGTGCAAACGTGTGAAGCAAGCAGGCAACCAGCCATGGAGACGCACTCGTGATTCTTCAGCCAACTGAGCAAGTTTGAATGGGGACAAATTGTGGCCTTCCGAGAGGCAGGATCGTCCTTTTGGAGACTGCCAGCCAAACCGAGCGGTGGTTAGCATGCTGGACTCGCATTCGGGGTGGCGACGGTTCAATCCCGCATCCGGCCATCCTGATTCACGTTTTCCGTGATTTCCCTAAATCGCTCCAGGCAAATGCCGGGGTGGTTCCTTTGAAAGGGTACGGCCGATTTCCTTCCCTAATCCGATGGGACCGGTGACCTCGCTGGTTGGTCTCTTCCCCCAAACAATCCAATCCAACTGCCAGCCAAGTTACACGTGCTACGTCAGTTGTGCAATGATGGTGGTATCAGCGGTCACGTGAACATTCTTACACCCATGGGTGAGGTTCCGGACGTCCCCGCAGCAAGGACGCCCACCAGTATCGTCGTATTGTAAGGGCAGCAGCGGCAGACTGTACAGCTGGCACAGCAAAGATAAGAGGGCTTGTAAGCCTAGGCGCGTCAACACGATGTGCTGCGAAACGGGTTATTATCAGAGGGACCACGCACTCGCACACCTCTTGCCTGTCTTCCACTCACGCCACAGCATGGCTCGACTGGTGCCATCAGAGGATCACATGTAAGATGGAATGGACCACCGTGGTCTTCAGCGATGGAAATAGATTCAGCTTGCACGCAAGTGATGGTCGTTTGCGCTTACGACGTAGACCCGTCGAGCGCTGTCTCGTAGACTGCATTCGTCCAACACACACTGGTCCCAACCCAGGCCTTACGGTCTGCGATGCAATAAGTTACATCTCTCGTTCACCTTTGGTGTTTCAGGAGGGGACGCTAACCGGCAGTTGGTATGTGTAGAACGTTCTCACACCTGTCCTTCTGCCGTCCTTGCAACAGGAAGGTGATGTGTTGCTCCAACAGGATAATGCCCGAAAAACTCAATTTGCTCTGCAAGACCTGCAGCACCTTCCTTGGTCATCTCTAATTGATTGGATGCCAAAGTGAGCGCCTGCATTGCCGTCGGTGGAGGTTATAGCACGCACTAAAATGGGTGTTTCAGCATGGGTCGATACCTGGTACTCATCTACATCTACATACATACTCCGCAATCTGCCATACGGTGCGTGGCGGAGGGTACCTCGTACCACAACTAGCATCTTCTCTTCCTGTTCCACTCCCAAACAGAACGAGGGAAAAATGACTGCCTATATGCCTCTGTACGAGCCCTGATCTCTCTTATCTTATCTTTGTGGTCTTTCCGCGAAATATAAGTTGGCGGCAGTAAAATTGTACTGCAGTCAGCCTCAAATGCTGGTTCTCTAAATTTCCTCAGTAGCGATTCGCGAAAAGAACGCCTCCTTTCCTCTAGTTCCTGAAGCATTTCCGTAACACTTGCGTGATGATCAAACCTACCAGTAACAAATCTAGCAGGCCGCCTCTGAATTGCTTCTATGTCCTCCCTCAATCCGACCTGATAGGGATCCCAAACGCTCGAGCAGTACTCAAGAACAGGTCGTATTAGTGTTCTATAAGCGGTCTCCTTTCCAGATGGACTACATCTTCCCAGAATTCTACTAACGAACCGAAGACGACTATCCGCCTTCCCCGCAACTGCTATTGCATGCTTGTCCCACTTCATATCGCTCTGCAATGTTACGCCCAAATATTTGGTTCAGATGGCTCTGAGCACTATGGGACTTAACATCTGAGGTCATCAGTCCCCTAGAACTTAGAACTACTTAAACCTAACTAAGCTAAGGACATCACACACATCCATGCCCGAGGCAGGATTCGGACCTGCGACCGTAGCAGTCCCGCGGCTCCGGACTGAAGCGCCTAGAACCGCCCAAATATTTAATCGACGTGACTGTTGAAACGTCCCCTTTGAACAATTATACATGACTGTGCTTAAAATGACACACAATATTTTTAGCGCAACGCAATCTGACTTTCAAAAATCCCTACAAAAGAATGGGCCTGATTAACATTAACCTATACGTTTCACAAATCACTTACCGCACAAAAATCTACGTTACTCGAACTACTGCAATACTGCGAGCGCCACTACTGCCAGCTAAATAAAAGATTCAAACTACGGAAGGCACTAACTACTGATAGGCATAGTTAGCAAATGAAAGATTTTAATAGAGAACAAACAATGTATTTACCTTAATAGTCATAATGTATATAGCAGTTCATGACATCCAATCTTACAAATTTCAAAACTCCGCCATCTCTCTCCCCACATCCACCACTGCTGGCGGCTCACCTCCAACTGCGCAACGCTACGCGCTGTTCGCATCCAGCTGCCCAACACTACAATGGCAGACAACAATGCAAACTAGCCACTGACTGCACACAGCACAGCCAGTGATTTTCATACAGAGCGCTACGTAACGTTGCCAATAAGAAAACATAAACAGCCTACTTACACTGTGTCAACCGCTACACTGCTAATGGAGTATTGAAACATTACAGGTTTCTTTTTCCTATTCATCTGCATCAATTTACATTTATCTATATTTAGAGTTAGCTGCCATTCTTTACATCAATCACAAATCCTGTCCAAGTCAGGGCAAGTCCAAGCCGGCCAGAGTGACCGAGTGGTTCTAGGCGCTACAGTCTGGAACCGCGCGACCGCTACGGTCGCAGGTTCGAATCCTGCCTCAGGCATGGATGTGTGTGATGTCCTTAGGTTAGTTAGGTTTAAGTAGTTCTAAGTTGTAGGGGACTGACGACCGCAGCAGTTAAGTCCCATAGTGCTCAGAATCATTTGAACCATATTTGATAAGTCCAGAACCGCTTATGCTATTGATCCGTAAACGTAATCGTTTCATATACTCCACATGCACTGTCGCAACAATAAATCTTGAGTGAATTGGACACCTCTAAATGGGTGTATTAACTATTTTGTTCCGGCAGTATGTTAAAAGCAGTTCCCATTCCCTCCACTATGATCTTAGTGCATTGATTCTATGCAGCGGACTGTCATATACACACCACTTCACTGCCATGAATTACGTCAGCGGTGGAAGGTAGCGTGATCTATGGCGCCCTTTTAAAGAACTGACCGATATTTAGTCCGGCCAGCTGGTTATCTAAGAGTACATTTCGGGAGCGAGGTCGTTCCGCTGCACCCTGTACAGGCGACGCAGGTCGTGATGACGAGACAGGTGTAATGATGACGCGTTAGGCGGCGCCCCCCGGGGGCCCGGCGGTGCAGCGCCCGCAGAATTGGAAGCGCGACGGCGGACGGCGCTCTGCACCGCGACGCGACGCGGCGACACCAAAATTGCGACGACGTCAGCAACGAGGCGGCGGCTCAGCGGGGGCCCGCAGCGCCCGCCCGCCTCCCTCCTTTCATGAATTTAAATTCAATTTTCGTGTACCGCTGCTGGCTGGCTGGCTGGCTGGCTGGCTGGTTCCTCTCTTTCTCCCAATACATCACCGGCGGCCACCTCAGCCCGTTCCGCTCCGCCTCGCCTCGCCTCGCCTCGCCTCGGCGCGGCTCTGCTCCTTGTTTATCAGCTTCCCAACACTTTATGATCGGCGCCGCTTAAGCGGGATTTCGGGCCGCCGCCGCCACACTCCTGTCTGCGAGCGGCCGCCTCTTCTGCAGGCAGTTTCTCCTGCTTCTCGCCTCCCCCCGTCCCGTGACCGTAAAGACCTTTATTGGCCTGACTAATAGTTCCGCCTCGGGGCCGGAAGCCCCCTTTCTTTTTGCCTCGCGGAAGCGCTAAAGTGCATAAGAAAGGGGCACGCAGTGGAGAATCGCTCCCGCAAATGTGCTCGAGTGTGTCGCCCGAGTGTTGCGCCGACAGCCGAGCTAACAGTGGAGCAACAAAGCACGTCGTCCGTAATCTCTTCCTTCATTTTTTAAGCAGAATTTTACAGGGGTTGGACAAAGATATGGTAACATCGCCAGAAATGCGTGCTTAAAAATTGTAGATGCTAGTCAAGGATGCAAGTCGCGCTCTCGTGTTTGACCGTGCACGGCACCTTTGTAATGTTGTCAGTACGTTCCAAGAGTCAATCGTGATCAGAATAGTCTTCTGTGTAAGTATGAACACAGTATTTCGTAGCTAAGTGAACTAGAAAACTGAATTGGCAAATGTGCGTGGTGTAAGGTGGGTGCTCCCCTAACCACGGTAGGCGAAATGTTTGGTATTGCAAGAGTTGAAGTATAGAAGGTTTACATGGCATACAGCGTCCGCAGCTCGTGGTCTTGTGGTAGCATTCTCGCTTCCCGAGCAAGGGGTCCCGGGTTCGATTCCCGGCGGGGTCAGGAATTTTCACCTGCCTCGAGATGACTGGGTGTTGTTGTGTCGTCTTCATCATCATCATTCATCCCCATTACGGTCGGAGGAAGGCAATGGCAAACCACCCCCACTAGGACCTTGACTAGTACGATGGTGCGGGTCTCCCGCATCGTTCCCCTACGCTCTGTCAAAAAGTATGGGACTTCATCAACATAATCATCACAGCAAAAGCGAGAAAAAAATCATCCCCTAAGTCAGAATGCTAGAGAAACTGTGAGTTGACCGTGATTCAAACTCACTGAAGAGTATTGTGACAGCCGGCCGGAGTGGCCGAACGGTTCTAGGCGCTGCAGTCTGGAGCCGCGCGACCGCTACGGTCGCAGGTTCGAATCCTGCGACGAGCATGGATGTGTGTGATGCCCTTAGGTTAGTTAGGCTTAAGTAGTTCTAGGGGACTGATGACCTCAGAATTCAAGTCCCATAGTGCTCAGAGCCATTTGAACCAGTATTGTGACAATAAATGGTACGACAGCTGCAAACGTCACTGCAGATCTGAAAGTCTGAATATCACACCCACGAGTTCTGACAGCACTAAAACAATTCGAAGGGAGCTTCATAAGCAAGGCACTGCAGAGAGGACAGGTATTCCAAAACTAATCATCAGTGGTTGCAAATGCCCGAGCCATAAAACCTGCACCATGGAGCAATCAAAGGAAGTCATTTGGTTGGATGAGTCTTGTTGCTCTCTGTTTTCAATTTCTAGCCGAGTTTACGCCCCAAAGGTGAAACAGGGTGAATGAGTTCGCTGTTAATTTTGGTATTCCATGGACCTCATGGCTACACTGCAAGGCCGCATTACTGCCATGAGTTAGGTGATCATTTTGGCGGATCAGATCCATCCTGTGGTACGAGAATAACGTTTCCCCCAGTGGTGATGCTGTGTTCCCAGACGACAGGGCCCCTGTTCTCACAGCTAGTTCAGCATTGGTTTGATGATCATAAGGATAAACCACCACATCTCACTTGACCACAAAAATCACCAAATCTTAAAATTATTCAGTCCTTGTAGTCCACTTTGGAGAGATGCGTGCTTTATCGCTGTCCATCTCCAGCATCGTTACCTGAACTTACCACTGTTTTGCAGGAAGGACAGTCTAAGAGTCCCTTCAAAACCATACAGGTCCATTCCGAGACGACTGAAAGCTATTTTGAATAGCAACGGTTTTCCTGCACCACATTAGATTATGTTGTGTTCTCAGTGTTTCCATGTCTTTCTCAAGCCTCCGTATGTTTGTGGCCGTACCTTAAACAGTACTGTTCCATAAAGAACAGTGCCACAGCAAGACTTTTTTCTTGTACCTTCGTTATTAGTTTAGCGGTGATGACGGCAGGTTGCAGCATGCCAGTTTGGCCGATCTGAACATGAATGAGCGCTTGAGAATGCGGCTGCGAACCCATAAATAGCAGCGAAGACAGAAAAAAAATACAATTTCGGCTTGGAACAGTTATTTACACTGAAGAACACTGTCGTATATGGACGTGACATTTGCAACAGCAACAGTTAAACGGGTAATTTGGTAGTTGTTCTGCTTTGCTATAACAAATACAGACGAGACGTATCTACACAAAACATGAATTTTGCGCCACCTGTTAATCGACGGAAGTGTCTAGGCCTAGAATCAATGGGAGCAGGGAAACAAACACGAAGCATTATGAATTTAAATAATAATAATAATAATAACAATAATAATAATTGTTACTTTGGGTAAAGTAAGTGACGGAACAACTGGCCACGTCTCGAGCTGTTGCAGAGAGATAGTTCAGACCGACTGCACGTAGAGAGAGACACAATTATGTGGCACCAATGATACACTGTAACAGAGGCCAAAATTACTGGCCAAGGTAAGAAACTGGTGACACCACAAGCTAGGAAAGGCTGTCGGAAACGAATATGCCAAATTACTGTGAGACTTCCGACTTGGAACAGATCGAATACTGGAACACAATAAACCAGACATCACAGCTGTGAAGAAAAGAGTGTGTGGTTCATTCGCATTGGCATCCGAGGTGATAACAGAATCAACGAGAAACAACTTGAAGAGCTTCCGAGGTAGGACGGCTTGGAAATCGAACTACAGCGACTCTGCCTTGAACCAGTGAAAGTGGTCCCAGTGATTTCCCGCACGTTCGGAGCAGTGACAAAGGATGTATCTGGCCACTCGAAAAACGTTGGCATTCATGAAATATCCATCTGGCAAGGACAAAAAGCCACTCGACCGGGCTCTTCACGAACTATCCGCCGAACATCAGGCCGACCTAAGCGCTAGGGAAATGTTCGACTAGTATACGAAATCCAGCGTAGCGAACGTATTTGCAGTGTTTGCTGTTAAAGTACCGTAACAGTAATAATAAAATAAAAATTGTAATAATAATAATAATAAAATATAACAATAGTAACTTTCCTGTGAAATAAAAAAAAACCAAAATAAGGGCCATATACACGAAATTGCACATCTTTGCACATGTGAAATCACTGCTGCCGTGACTCTACCCCATGTATTGTATCACGCTTGGAGCTTGTTTGGCAATACGTGCACAAAGCGATCGGGAAATGTCCAAAGGTGCTCCGAAAAACCCTTACCCAGGTACTCTAGTATGAATTGCAGAGTAGTCCCGTAGATGTAGATGTCTCCTTCTTCCTGGGCAGTACTTCTGACATGATCCAGATAATTAGGACGGTTATTGTGACCGCACACAGCAGATTCCATTTGGTCACATGGACGCTCAGTCGGTCTCACGTCAGGAGATACGGAAAGGCTTTTCGTTCTTACCTCCTGGTGGGTGATGGGCGAGGTTGGTCGTGCATTATCGTCTTGGAAGAGACGAAATGTTGACTGCAGAACTAGACAATATTATGTAAATGGGCGGGAGGGAAAGAAAAGGGTCGTGTTCGACATTGCGAAGACCTGAAACTACCACGACAACGCTGACAAGCGTCCGGCACGCTTCAGTTCTGCTGCCCAGCTTATGACTGCCCCACTCCCCTGCTGAGAGCGTAGCGCTGATTGCCTGAGACAGGCACCGATAATACACGGTCGCCACCACACACTTCCGAGAGGGTGCACAGGCGTCAGACGAATGCTGCACTTCTCGCTTAAGAGGATTCGACGCCAGTATTGCACGCCAATTCCAGGTGTTCCTTTGCTCACGTTCTTCAGTCACCAGTGGTAATGCCACTTCCCAGCCTGACGTTTGATGGCAGGAAACCGACGTGAAAATAAGGTTGCGATCCCGAACTTAGTAATGACAATGAAAGATAAGTAAATAAAAGGAAAACATTGTAGTTATGGAACGTCTAATTTTGAAACGAATGCTGGGAATATGTCTGTTGACCGCAATGAACGTTTAAAGGGCACGTTGGTCGTCTGGAGGCTGTTGCGTGCTGGGATGTCACAGCCGTCCCAACTCCTTGCAAAAAGACATTGTGCAGTTCTGTTACAACTCCTCGGATACTTTCTAGCCATAATTTTCAGGCTGAAGTCATCAGCCGATGTTGTTGCTCGCGGTTGACCACGACAAGCCGGTCGGAATAGCCGAGCGGTTCTAGGCGCTACAGTCTGGAACCGCGCGACCGCTACGGTCGCAAGTTCGAATCCTGCCCCGGGCATGGTTGTGTGTGATGTCCTTAGGTTAGTTAGGTTTAAGTAGTTCTAAGTTCTAAGGGATTTACGACCTCAGCAGTTGAGTCCTATAGTGCTCAGAGCCATTTAAACAATTTTTTTTTTTTTTTTTTTTTTACCACGACAAGGTAGATCACCAGCCGCGCGGACCGTGACACGGTGCCTCACACCGCCCGGCTACCCCGTGCGGCTCCCTGTTAATTCCACTAATTGATGACCATATACTTTTGATGAGATTGTGTGTAGTTAATTTTAATTTCGAACATAGTAACAGAGCTCTTTGTTCCCAACAAATAGGGCCATTGAGAGTGACTGGCTGGTGTTTCTACTTTCTTGTAAGAGTTAACCTGTGCTCACCAGTACTGTTTAAACGACTAAGTTAGATGAGTCTGCAAAGTATTCAAGATTCAGGTGCTTATCAGTGCAGGTTCCGCATTCTGTGGACCATCGTGAACCACACTTTTACGTTCACACCGTTACTGAGTTCAGCGAGAAAGCAATACACAGTGCTTCTTTCAGTAATGGGGGAACGCCGTTGCTAGGTGCTGATACGACGGATGAAATATGACGGCGAACGCGGAGCACCGGCCCGCCGGCGGGCGCCAAGCCGTTCTGCGAGAACGCATATTTCATCCTCCGAAAGATGCGAGTGTGTTATTGGATCAAGAGAGCGCGCACATTCTGCCAAGTGGCGCACATACACCGTGGAAAGGCGACAGCAAGTTATCGCCTCTCGCTTGCCACCTACTGTGTCCCACCGTCTCCTTCCTCTTCTTCACGGAGGAGTTTATTGCGGACCTTTATCCACTCACACGTTGCGATTCGGCGTGCTGCTGATTTCCGATTCCACATGTGTGATGAATGTGGAAGCGCTTCGGCGCCTTGCGTTCATGTAGGATTTGGATTAGTTACCTTAGGTGCACTGCACGCAGAGGAAATGAAAGATCAAGAAGGTATTTTTGATCAAAAATTTAAACTGAAAACCGTTAATACTAAAATAAATAAGACATAAGTTTGTGGCCGATACGACAAAATTCCTGGAGCAATACCAGTGAACCTACCATTGACAAACATAAGGGGCGATCAAGAAGTTTCAGTTTGGCCACACTAACCCCCTGTCTACATGTCCACACGGTTTCTCTCCTAAAAGTCGTCAGGCGCATTATCTCTGGTGTTTTAGCGGATATTTGCGATTTCGTTTTTGCGTTGGTTAACTGGTGTCAGCCCAGACAAGTAGTGCTCCTCACGTCTTTCATGCAAAACCCAATGTCGAAGGTAAGTGTCGGTTTGTTTCCCGTCACAAACAAAATAATGTTTAATGCGGAATCTAACGAGCCCATTGATGGAGCGGTCGCAGATTAGTATAGTCGATATCCCTTTTATCGATATATATTGACAGGAACAGTAAAACTCTATTAATACTCAGTACTGCAGCAGCGACAGCACTGCCCTGGCCCGCGCTAACTGCTACAGCCAAGCATGAACCGCTACCGAGTCGTTGGTCGACTGTTGTTAATCTTTGGCTTTTACTGTCCCTGTTAATACATATCGATTAAACAGATATCGATTACACTAATATGGGAGCCCTCTATCGAATGTGCACGTAAAATGCCGAATTAAAATTAATTTTCTTTCTAATAGGAAAGCCAAAGCAACCTTCGGTGAAATTAAAAGCAAGAGTGTTAACATTAAGAGCGCAACGGGAATTCTGCTGTTGCATGCAGCGGAGAGAGTGGATATGTGGAAAGAAGACACTGAAGGCCATTATGAGATCGAAGATTTGTCTCAGGTGATAGGAGAAGAAACAGGAGTCGATTTAGAACAGACAGGGGACCCAGTATTAGAATCAGAATTTAGGAGAGCTTTGAAGGACTTAAGATCAAATAACGCAGAAGAGACTGATAACATTCCATCACAAGTTCTAAAATCATTGCGAAAAGTGGCAACAAAACGGTTATTCACGTGTCTAGAATTTATGAGTATGGCGACATACCATCTGACTTACGGAAAAATATCATCCACACAATTTCTAAGACAGGAAGAGCTGACAAGTGCGAGAATTATCGCAAAATCAGCTTAACAGCTCATGCATCCAAGTTGCTGACAAGAATGATATACAGAATAATGGAAAAGAAAACTGACGATGTGTTAAATGATGATCAGTTTGGCTTTAGGAAAGGTAAAGGCACCAGAGAGGTAATTCTGACGTCGCGGTTGATAATGGACGCAAGACTAAAGAAAAATCAAGACACGTTCATAGAATTTGTCGATCTGGAAGAAGCGTTCGACAATGCAAAATGGTGCAAGATGTTAGAAATTCTGAGAAAAATAGGGGTAAGCTATGGGGAGAGACTGTTAATAAACGATGTGTACAAGAGCCAAGAGGGAATGATAAGAGTGGGCGACCAAGAACGAAGTGCTCGGATTACAAAGGGTGTAAGACATTGATGTAGTCTTTCGCCCATACTGTTCAATCTGTACATCCAAGAAACAATAATGGAAATAAAAGAAAGGTTCAGGAGTGAAATTAAAATTCGAGGTGAAAGGATATCAATGATATGATTCGTTGATGACATCGCTGTCCTCCGTAAAAGTGAAGAAGAATTACATGATGTGCTGAATGGGGTGAAGAGCCTAGTGAGTACAGAGTATGGAATGAGAGTAAATCGAAGAAAGACGAAAGTAGTGACAAGTAGCAGAAATGAGAAGAGCCGGAAACTAAACATAGGGGTGGATGCTCAGAAAGTAGATTAAGTTCAGGAATTCTACTGTCTAGGCAGCAAAATAACCAATGGCGGGTGTATCAAGGAGGACATCAAAAGCAGACTAGCATTGGCAAAAAGGGCATTCCTGGCCACGAGAAGTCTACTAGTATCAAACATAGGTCTTAATTTGAAGAAAAAAATTCTGAGAATGTATTTTTGGAGCACAGCACTATATGGTAGTGAAACATGGTGGGAAAACCGGAACAGAAGAGAATCGAAGCATCTGAAATGTGGTGCTCTAGACGAATTTTGAAAATTAGGTGGACTGATAAGGCAAGGAACGAGGAAGTTCTACGTGGAAGCGGAGATGAAAGGAGTATGTGTAAAACACTGAAGGAGAATGGACAGGATGATGGGACATCTGTTAAGAGTTCAGGGAATGACTTCCATGGTACTAGAGGGAAGTGTAGAAGGCAAAAACTATAGAGGATGACAGAGATTGGAATACATCCAGCAAACAGTTGAGGAAGTAGGTTGCAAGTGCTGCTCTGAGATGAAGAGGTTGGCACAGGATAGGAATTAGTGGCGGGCCGCATCACAACAGTCAAAAGACTGACGACTCAAAAAGAGAGAGAGAGAGAGAGAAGCCGATGCTTTCTGTTGAAACTGGGCATCGCATGAAGGACGTGACGAGCAGTAACTGTCTGGGCTGACTTCAGCTACACAATGCAAAAACAAAACTGCAAATATCTGCCGAAACACCAGAGAAAATGCGCCTGACGACGCTGGTATACTCTCATGGAAGTCGCGCTGGGTTGTACATACGCTGCAGCTACGTCCTCAAACGATAACTTTGTGATCGCACGTTATAAAAATACATTCCTGGAAATTGAAATAAGAACACCGTGAATTCATTGTCCCAGGAAGGGGAATCTTTATTGACGCATTCCTGGGGTCAGATACATCACATGATCACACTGACAGAACCACAGGCACATAGACACAGGCAACAGAGCATGCACAATGTCGGCACTAGTACAGTGTATATCCACCTTTCGCAGCAATGCAGGCTGCTATTCTCCCATGGAGACGATCGTAGAGATGCTGGATGTAGTCCTGTGGAACGGCTTGCCATGCCATTTCCACCTGGCGCCTCAGTTGGACCAGCGTTCGTGCTGGACGTGCAGACCGCGTGAGACGACGCTTCATCCAGTCCCAAACATGCTCAATGGGGGACAGATCCGGAGATCTTGCTGGCCAGGGTTGTTGACTTACACCTTCTAGAGCACGTTGGGTGGCACGGGATACATGCGGACGTGCATTGTCCTGTTGGAACAGCAAGTTCCCTTGCCGGTCTAGGAATGGTAGAACGATGGGTTCGATGACGGTTTGGATGTACCGTGCACTATTCAGTGTCCCCTCGACGATCACCAGTGGTGTACGGCCAGTGTAGGAGATCGCTCCCCACACCATGATGCCGGGTGTTGGCCCTGTGTGCCTCGGTCGTATGCAGTCCTGATTGTGGCGCTCACCTGCACGGCGCCAAACACGCATACGACCATCATTGGCACCAAGGCAGAAGCGACTCTCATCGCTGAAGACGACACGTCTCCAATAGTCCCTCCATTCAAACCTGTCGCGACACCACTGGAGGCGGGCTGCACGATGTTGGGGCGTGAGCGGAAGACGGCCTAACGGTGTGCGGGACCGTAGCCCAGCTTCATGGAGACGGTTGCGAATGGTCCTCGCCGATACCCCAGGAGCAACAGTGTCCCTAATTTGCTGGGAAGTGGCGGTGCGGTCCCCTACGGCACTGCGTAGGATTCTACGGTCTTGGCGTGCATCCGTGCGTCGCTGCGGTCCGGTCCCAGGTCGACGGGCACGTGCACCTTCCGCCGACCACTGGCGACAACATCGATGTACTGTGGAGACATCACGCCCCACGTGTTGAGCAATTCGGCGGTACGTCCACCCGGCCTCCCGCATGCCCACTATACGCCCTCGCTCAAAGTCCGTCAACTGCACATACGGTTCACGTCCACACTGTCGCGGCATGCTACCAGTGTTAAAGACTGCGATGGAGCTCCGTATGCCACGGCAAACTGGCTGACACTGACGGCGGCGGTGCACAAATGCTGCGCAGCTAGCGCCATTCGACGGCCAACACCGCGGTTCCTGGTGTGTCCGCTGTTCCGTGCGTGTGATCATTGCTTGTACAGCCCTCTCGCAGTGTCCGGAGCAAGTATGGTGGGTCTGACACACCGGTGTCAATGTGTTCTTTTTTCCATTTCCAGGAGTGTATACTAAAAAGCATAGTCCAATAAAACTAAAGAGTTAGTAAGATACCTTGACAAACTGTGACGTAACTAAGAAGATGACCAGTTCAACAATTTTGTACTTGCCCAATCGGAGATTTTTCATCACTGATATAACATTTCCTGTGGACCTTGTGCTTACCTACATGCATTGAAAGCTTGGTATAATTTGATTTCAGAACTGCAGTTTCGGCTCTTCTTAAGCGGTAAAGGAATTTATAGTTGGCCGAGTGATTTCCACAGTCGTAACTTCCGCGTGAATACCCACGACCTACCGAGGTGGCGCAGTGGTTAGCACACTGGACTCGCATTCGGGAGGACGACGGTTCAGACCCGCGTCCGGCATCCTGATTTGGGTTTACCGTGATTTCTCTAAATCGCTTCAGGAAAATTCCTAGGTGGTTCCTTTGAAAGGACACGGCCGACTTCCTTCTCCACCCTTTCCTAATCCGATGGGAGCGATCACCTCACTGTTTGGTCCCCTCACACAAATCAGTAGGAGGCAGGAATGGAATGCTTTTCCATTTATTCTGACATGAACCCGCCTGAGAATGGTAGGTAGCACGTGGAACTTCCAGTCCGTCATCGCAGGAAGCCTCCACCAGTTTGCCAAGGAGGATCCGAGCGTGATAAATACACCGGGCGGAGTCACATCAGGAGATTGTGCTTCCACAGTCGTACAAAGATGAGCGCTTTCGTACAATCTGTCTTCATTTTAATTCTTTTGTTATCATTTCACAGGTAAGTTATTATTATTATTTTCATTCATAAGGCTTGGTCTCACATTCTCTGTTCCCATTAATACAAGCCCACATACTTCCGTTGATATGCAGGTGGTGCAAATCATTATTTCTTATGCATTTACGATTCACTAGTATTTCTTATAGTGAGGTAGTAGGATATTATGTAGTTGAACGGACAGTTTAACATTTTAATCGTTGCACAGTAATTTTATAATCTTGATGTAGCGCATATAGAGCACGACATCCTCTAACATTCTTTTATAATTCCTGAATTTGTTACGTATGCACTTAGGGAAGCTGAGCATAGCACGTAAGAACTGATGTGTTGCTCTCGAACTACATCTCGAATCCTATACACTTTTATATTTATCACATGCGAGTTATACATCAGATGGATATGATAAAAATTTGCACGTCTTTTATTGCTTTAGCGGGTGTGAAGATGTTCGAAATTTGAACTAAACCGGTGACCATTATTAACAGAAATGCGACAGTGGACTCCAGTGCAAATAATAGAATAACAATGAGTAACCGCGGATATCTTCACACGACACAATGTCACGCTTGCATATATTCTGCGCCTTCTGCTAGTCAGATACATTACCAAGGTGATGTATAGATGATTTTTCTTCGTTCGTCTGTAATGTAAAGTGGGCTTCAGGCTGTGACTTAGCCATTCTCTTCATTATTCCTCCGAGAGCAACTAGTCCAGCCTGAGGAACCGCCGGCACCAGCCGCAGGGGGCCAAAAATTCTGGAGATGGCTTTTACATAAGCCGAAACCGGTCAATATTGTTACGATCTTGACTGTTCATTCTAACATAAATATGTCAGCGAGATGAGGAGCAGAGTCTCTGTGGCCTATGGAAGCCATGAGAAAGGCAGTAGCAGGCTGGAGGTCTGCGTTGGACCCAACAGCGAGGGTGGGAAGCTCAGTCGTTAAAAGCAACGCTCCTGAAAGAGTCAGAGACAGAGACCCTAGCAGGCGCACAATTTATTTGTTTGGAACCAAGTTCTATTACCGTGGACTCTACTTTATAGAGTGAACAGTACCAAACTATACCAGTTACCAACTGAGCGAGCGGTTGCTGACAGATATCATATCCTTATGGCATAACACACCCTGGCTCCTCATGTAGTCTGGAATGTTGGTCTGATGTCAGGTTTTATAACCGAAACCGGTTGGTTACCTCCAGTATAAAGAAAGTAAATTACCATTTGGACTGTCAGTTTTTTTATTTTTATATCTGGTACAATAGCTGAAATGATGCGGAAACTTCAAAATAGGAGTACGTCTCATCAACACCATCAAGTATGCAGACGACCTGGTAATGCTCGCCAAAAATCAGAGACAGCTACAACACATGATGATCAATTTGGTGGAAACGGGAAGAAAGTACGGCATGGAAATCAACATCTAAAAATCAAAAGTGATGCGCATACCAAAACGTGAGAAACACTTGAAGATAACTGTTGACAATCGGGAACCGAAAAATGTGAATCAGTTCAAGTACCTGGGAAGTTTTATCACAAAAGATGCCCACTGCACCAACGAAATCCGAGCAATAATCGCCATCGCCAAAGCTACTTTCAACAAGAAGAGGACTCTGCTGACCAGCAAGTTGAGTTTGGCCTGTATGGAGCAGAGACATGGACCATGAGAAAGAAGGAGAAAAAATACTTAGAGAGCTTTGAAATGTGGTGCCGGAGGAGAATGGAAAAGATCAAGTGGGCAGATCGCATAAAAAATGAGGATGTACTGCGAAGAGTAGGAGAGAAGAGAAGTATTCTGCGTACAATTCTTCAGAAAAAGGCGAACTGGATTGGACATGTACTTAGACACGAGGGACTCATACATGATGTCATCGAAGGGAAACTCAGACGAAACGCAGGAGGAGGAAGAATTCAACATCTGAACGACATGAAAGATGGAAGGAGATACAACAGACTGAAGGAAGAAGGTGAAGGCAGGGAACAGTGGAAGCAGAAATTCTCCGTGCGAAGACATGGATCTGCCACTAGGCAGAATACTACATAATAATACTAATCGCTGAATTTCAATACGTTGAAAAATTTCTTATCTTTCTTTATTTCGAAATGGGACTGACCAGGGCCTCCCGTCGTGTAGACCGTTCGCCGTGGGCAAGTCTTTCGATTTGACGCCACTTCTGAGACTTCCGCTTCGATGGGGATGAAATGATGATGATCAGAACAACATAAAACCCAGTCCCTGAGCGGAGAAAATCTCCGACCCAGGCGGGAATCGTACCCGGGCCCTTAGGATTGACATTCTGTTCCGCTGACCACTCAGCTACCGGGGGCGGACAAAATGGGACTGTTAAAGCGGGATTTGAGTCGCTACCTTTCAACGACAGAGTTCACTGACAACCTTGTATGTTGGGTGCTACAACGCTTGTATGTATTTGGTAGAGGACACCTTGTGGTACAATGTGAGCTGCGCTTCAAAAATATTTACCGAGGCCGTGCCGAAAAGTAATGCCTGCGAATGTTTAATCTTAAAACTCTTCAAGCTTTTTCAATAAAACAAACTTTACAAACATTCCACATCTTTATTCTTCATATCTACATATTTGCAGTCCTCTGCCGCTAGAAGGCTCCGAATTGTAGTGTGTAACATGGTGGTGTGTAACGTAACTACGTCGGTACGTGAGAAACATCGAGCTGTAATCGAGTTACATGCAGCTTCAGCATGACGATGCCACACCACACACGAGCGCTGCGACATCTGCAAAAATATGACGCATTGGGTTCATTATCAACTACCATCTTCCAGACAGTCCCGACTTGGCTCCATTCGATTTTCATCTGTTTGCAAATCTTAAAGAACACCACCGAGGACTTCACTTTGACAGTGACGAAGCGGTGCAACCAAAGGCGAGGTTGTAACTCCGCCAACAAAGTGAAACATTCTTCAGTTCAAATGGCTCTGAGCACTATGGGACTTAACTTCTGAGGTCATCAGTTTCCTAGAGCTTCGAACGACTTAAACCTAACTAACCTAAGGACATCAAACACATACATGCCCGAGGCAGGATTCGAACCTGCGACCGTAGCGGTCGCGCTGTTCCAGACTGCAGCGCCTAGAACTGCTCGGCCACTCCGGCCGGCAAACATTCTACAGTGACGGTATCAAAAAACTGTTCTCTTACTGGGAGATATGCGTTCGTCTCCTGGGTGATTATGTTGAGAAATACGCATGTAGGCATGAGGATTACAGATGTAGAATCTTCATAACGTTTCTTTTATTTCAAAAAAGTTTTACCTGTTTTCACGTAAAAAATTGGGAGAAATTACCTTTGAGTACGCCCTCGTATTTGCCAGACTGGTATTTCGGCATATAGTCGATGATCAGTAACATATACGTGCATGCCAAAATCAATCGACGTGTCTGGCAAGCGTAAAATCTTTGTGATGGTTAAAAATGATGTGGATGTCTGCGCTACACAGATCGTCGTATGTACATGTTACAACTGTGAATCACTAAACAGCCATATCTCGTGGTTGTATCGGACGGTAGTGCCCAAACGATCTGTCTACCGCAAAGGTACACATCATTTTTAACCATTACAAAGATTTTATACTTGACAGACACCTCGTTTGATGTAAGCATACATAGTATATGCCACAACTGATGAGCTATATGCCCGAATACCGATCTAGCAAATAAATGCTTTTGAAGCGTAGCTTTATCAGAGAATTCAGTATCGACTACCATCAGCTGTGTCATTGCGAATTTACCATAATCCTTGTACCATTATGGAAGAGGAATTTACCATGAGCTGTACTCCTTGGTTACGGTGATATCGATGAAAGATGAACACTCCACTCTTTTCCGCGCAGGCTACTTTACATTTTCTTTGGATGAACTCGGAGCATTGCCGAGCTATGGCATTAGAGAACCAAGTTGTGTCGTCAGCCTCATAGCTTATAGGAGAGAGAGAGTCCAGCTGAAGTTGCGTGTGCACTTGGCGTCAGCTTGCTCGCCTGACGCTGAGCCGTACTACAAGGCCTAAGGAAATATTGTCAGCACGTCAAGGAAACCGTAAGAAGATGGAAGATGATATCGAATCTGTAGCCGGGGCGAGGCGGCGAGGGTGAGGGAGAGGACGAGGGCGCGGCCGACTGCGGGGGCGTGTGTGAGTGTGGGTGGGCGCACATGCACACACATGTAGGGTAGGGATACAAAATGAAATTCCCCCCTACATCCGAGCGCGAGCGCTACAGAAAATTGAAGTCCATGGGGGAAAGAAGGAAAAACGCCCGACGACAAAAAGGATGGCTGGAAACAAATTTATAATAGTCTCGGGGAGGACAGAGACGGCGAAAGAAAAAGAGAAAGAGAATCAAGAAACGGGAGAAGAGAGAGAGACCGGGAGAGACAGACAGACAGACACACACACACACACATACGGACACACTGGCGAGGCAGGAAGCGTCGAGAGAGAAGCCCCTGCCGAAGCAGGCGCGCAGCCGTACACGGGTATGTACTGTCGGCTGCCTGCCATTATTTTCATACAGAATTGAAGTTCCCGTACGGGCCTGCTGGAGGATAAAAGCTTAACGAGCCAGCAGTTGTGCACAGTGCTTTCTGCCCAAGTGCAGTCGGCGCTCAACCGGCCACCTATGGCCGCATAGGGCCCACCAGCAGAGAAGAACAAGAGGACACTACCTGTCGTAGCCTGGTCCTCTGCCCGACAGCAGATCTCAGTATTACACACTCTCGCTCTAGGAGAGACTCGCCGCTGTGTTTTGATAAGAACTGCTACGCTAATGGCAGACGTTGCAGTCCCTTTGATGTCTCTGTGTTTAGTCGCTCTGTAGTAATATGTACCACGTCATATACTTACCTAAAGGAACGAGAGAGGCAATTATTATAGTAAAGAGAGAATAAAGGAAAACAAGAAACACTTTTGACATTCGTAGGTCCTTAGGAACCCTCGGATAATGTGGAATAATGTGGAAAAAGTTGTTCTCAATTCTGAATAGGATTAAGGGAAAATTCAGAGATAAATAATCTGAAATCGAAAATCGAGGAAATAGGTTTCCGCCGAAAAAATGAATGAAGCAGTGTTACTGTTATTCAAACTGTGTAGCGGAGAAGCCCTGAAGGAAGTAAAGTAAACTTTCAGATGACGAAAATTATGCTGGTCTGACAATATGTCTCGTACGGACGTATGGCACCAAGTTTTAGGTCTGTCGAATGCAATGACGAGCTCACTTCACACAGAATGCTGGTTACGCGTGAACGAAGCAAAGGTGGAAGTTATACAGAGTAGAAGAAAGGAAAGCAGCAATTTCGTAATCCTCAGTACATATCGTAGGAGAAAAGAATGAGTTCACCTTCCTAAGATGCAATGTTATACAGGAGTATCGAAGGAAAATAGATACCAAAAGCCGACTCGTGCAGGTGACAGAAGTTTTCATGTTCTCGACAATATTCTTTAAGCTTTGGAAACAGATGAAAATCGAATGGGGCAAAGTCGGGACTGTGTGGAGGATGATCGGTGCCAGTGAACCCAAGGCGTCGGATTGTTTCAGATGTCGCAGCGCTGGTGTGTGGTTTGGCATTGTCATGCTGAAGGATACCGTGCTCCGCATGTGTACGAAGGCTTCGAAATCGGAACACGATTACAGTACGCTGTTTACTACGCACCGACATTGCTACGTTACACACCGCCATGTTACACGCTACAATTCGGAGCCCTCTAGTGGCAGAGGGTTGCAAACACGCAGACATGAAGAATGAAGATGTCGTATGTACTATAATAACATAAAATAGTGGATAATTTCATGTAAGTTGTAAATACTTTAAATACCATTGTTTCCTCATTACTATAAGTTTGTTTCACTATATTGATTTTCAATTAAAACAGTATGAAAGTCGGTTAAGATACACAGGACACTAACGTCTGGTTGGAACAACAGCCCATATTACATCAACGAGTAAAACGTCGACTGTTTATATGTTGTTAGATTGTTGTAAGTCACTTAAGTTCTACTTGTATGGAATTTATTTTCCGTGAAATATTTTTTACATTGAGAATGACAGTTCATTGTCGTTGATGCTTTGTGTTTACTGTGTAATCTTTGCTAATCTGTATTGTTAGTTGTGTCTCACTGATGCTATAATTTTGATATAACTTGTACCTATGATTATTTTTTTGTTTTCGTTTACTGTATGTGTTTTTATGCGTTCTTGTTTTCCAAAATGTCAATAAAATTTTGTATACAAATTTTATGTTTAAGACCGATTTGTTCATTAAGAATTTCGCTTGGATGATTTTTTGTCTGCGCATATATCTGTAATTCTTCCAAGATGTTCATAGCATGTCCTTCTGGTATTTTCAGTGTGTATCACTGATTCTTCGAAGATGATTATAGCATGTCAACTCGGTATTTTGCTAACCACTTGTCATGCTAATGATATATATGCGCACAAGAAAATCATCCAAATGATATTCTTAATGAACAAATCGATCTTAAACATGAAAATTATCTAGAAAATGTTACCGACATTTTGGAAAACAAGAACGGATAAAAACTCCACAGTAAACGAAAATAAAAGATAATCATAAAGCCCAATCGTAACAAAATTATAATATCAATGAATCACAACTAACATCTTTGACTAGCAAACCTTACACTGTAAACATAAAGCATGAATCATAATTAACTGCTATTCTGCCTGTCAAAAGTATTTCTTGAAAAGTACATTCTGGACAAATAGAGGTTAGGTGATTTATAACAATCTAACAAATGTAAATAATCGACAATTTAGTCACTGATTCAACACGGACGTCTATTCCAAATAGATGCAAGTATTTATATAAACTGATATTTATGTACAACTTCCGTAAACATAATTAGACTCACCAACGGTTACATCAACAGGATTACATGAGGATGGCGCTACAGCTGAAACAAGCTTGTAGTGAAGTAAAAACAATACTAAATACACCTTTAGCAGCTTTCCTGGAATTATTGATTACGAAACGTGATATTCTATTCTACGCTATGCGCCAGGCCGAAAAAATGTAGGTAACATTTATTTTATTTAAAAAGCGTTGAGGGTTTTCACATACAAAATTCAGAGGCATTACTTTTCAAAAGATCTCGTACTTGACATATGCTACGGAAGATGGACATGAAAATAAATATACAGTTTTAAACATCGCTTTTATTCAACAACCGTATACTAGCTTTAACACAGGATTACACAGACAACCGGTTGCACATAACTAGTGGATGCACTGACCTAGGTTTCGACACCTACTAGAGGAGTCTTAATCAGAATGAAATTATGATAAATCCTATAAGATAATACATAGAAAATTAGATATGGCAAAAACACACATTAACAAAGATTACAATTTTCATGGCGTACAAAGGTTACTTAGGTAAAATTACATTGCTAAAATGCAAAGGTCAGAATTTAGAGCAGCTATGCTCAAGTGAAAAGAGAAACCAAACGGTGTAGGCTTTGCCACGTGTACCCAGCTGGGACCAACATTAGACTGATCGGCCCAGTGGCATACATTGCTGCTACGAAAACATTACGAGTTTCACCGCCTATCAGGCTCGGACAATGACATGAGCCCATGTTAAACATTATAACAGAAATAACTGAAAAAAAACAACAGTTAATTTTTCAAAACATAATATAAATAAAGAGAGGTTAATATCTTTTTGAAACTACATCGCAGTCAAGCAGAGTAAGTATAGGAGAGCCATCTGTTAGGCCTTACAGAAATTACTATTGCGTAAAGGACAGAATCACGTAAAAAAAATTTTACGAACAGCTGTACAATCCAGAAAATATTTGCATGAACGTAATTTAGCAGCACATATCTGCGAGATTCGAAGAAAATGTTGTTTCGGAGCCAGAAGCAGCGAAAAATATAGTAAAAAATAGAAGAATAAAAATTCTGCGAACAGTGCATTGAAACCATTGAAAAACTTTTGATACGTAGTTGTAACTGTTTATTGAGGATGAGGCTGTCGTTCTTATAAATATGCTAGAAACCTCCAGCTCTTAGAGTGCATCGAGTCTATGACCTTTCTTTTCTCTATATAAAATTGAAATTTCTTCAGCGCATTTCATACCGAGAGAGGTGGCGCAGTGGCTAGCACACTGGACTCGCATTCGGGAGGACGACGGTTCAATCCCGCGTCCCGCCATCCTGATTTAGGTTTTCCGTGATTTCCCTAAATCGCTCCAGGCAAATGCCGGGATGGTTCCTTTGAAAGGGCAAGGCCGATTTCCTTACTCCTCCTTCCCTAATCCAATGAGACCGATGACCTCGCTGTCTGGTGTCCTCCCCCAAACAACCCAACGCAACCTTCAGCGCATTTCGGTTTGTGTCCGGAAATTAGCAGATGATCATCAAAACTGGAACTACCTCTTTTTTCCGACAAAAGTTTCTTGCATCTGACACTAAAAGACCTTCCAGTTTGTCCTATATGGTAAACGGGCCACGTATCACAAGAGATTTTACACACTCCTGTATTATGTATCGAAGCAACTGTGGACTTGAGATAGTGAATGAGATTTTTTTTGCAAGTTATTTTCTTTTGACTTGAGCATAGCTGCTCTAAATTCTGACCATTCCTTTTTAGCAATGTAATTCTACGTAAGTAACCTTTGTACGTCATGAAAATTGGCCGGCCGGAGTGGCCGAGCGGTTCTAGACGCTACAGTCTGGAACCGCGCGACCGCTACGGTCGCAGGTTCGAATCCTGCCTGGGACATGGATGTGTGTGATGTCCTTAGGTTAGTTAGGTTTAAGTAGTTCTGAGTCTAGGGGACTTATGACCTCAGCAGTTGAGTCCCACAGTGCTCAGAGCCATGAAAACTGTCATCTTGCTTAATGTGTTTTTGTCATACCTACTTTTCTACGTATTATTTTATAGTATTTATCATAATTTCATTCCGTTGAAGATACCCCTAGTAGGCGCCGAATCCTCGGTCAATGTACCTAACAGTTGGCTGTGTAATCCTATGTTGAAAATAAATATACTATATAAATTTGTTTCGAAACCATTCAGAAGTACACGGCAGTAAGTTGCAAATAAAGCAATTACGTCATTTCAAAGAGAAAATGTCGTAAATAAATCGTCAGAGAGCTCAAGTCGATTTTTTCGTGAGTTTTTTTTACCTCCGGGACCCTTTTCAGAAGGGACTGATCTGGAACCGGAGAGCTGGCCTCGGACTGCGTACAATGACGTGACGCTCCATCGAGAAGGGCTAACACCTTCACGAAGATTCACGGCTGCAGCTGAGTTATTTAGAAGTGATAATTAAAACGTCGTGACTGTCCTTCGTAAAGCATTGTCGGCGCCTGACGCTACAGCGACAGCCACCCTCTAAAGCCGCGGAGAGATCGCGGGAGGCAGCTGAGAGCGCAGCGCGGCCCAAAGAGAGCGTCGCGTCGCCTCATTAGAAGTGCGGCGTCGTTGTCCGCCGAGGCGCCGGGCGGGCCGCGCCACCAATTATCGCGGTTAACGAGGAGACGGCGAGGCGTCGCGACGCGTCGCGCTGCATTGTGGGCGGCCCCTGCACAATGGACGCCGCCGCGCCCCGGTCAAAAGGCGGCAGCCGGCACCCGTTCGTAGCCGCCCTCCCCATTTAGCGGGCTTTCACTTTGGTTCCAAAGAAACTGGGCAGAAAATATTCTTTCAGACGCTCGCTGCTGTTGCTGCCGCCGTGACTCCCTTGTATTCAGATAATTCGCCGACCATCTCTCACACACTTTCCGAGGGTCTCTCTCCCAATCCCTCCTCCTCCTTTTTTTTTCTATTTCTGCTTCGCCAGCTTCTTTATAGTCGCCTGCTGGGGCGACACACAGATAATACGGAGAGGAGTATTTCCAGATTTACTGACTGCTGCTGTAACAGGGCGTCTTCGTTAGCGTCTGTGCGATGTCCTCTAGTCGGGTTAAAATTCTCCACGAGGTGATCTGTCGGAGCCTCGATAAGTCGTTAACTTCCCCGATCAAACAAGATTTGTGTCTCTTGTGCTGCGGTGATTAGGAGAAACAAAAATGAGGGTTGTTTGGAGTAGCGGAATTGTAGTCGCAGTAAGTCACCAGACCTATACAATGCCGAGCAGACGTTTAGGACACTCCAACCATACTTTCCTGTATACAGGAACCTGAAGACAATTACGATTGAAATTGCAAAATAAAGAACGGATTCAAAAAATGGCTCTGAGCGCTATGGGACTTAACATCTGAGATCATCAGTCCCCTAGAAATTAGAACTACTTAAACCTAACTAACCTAAGAACATTACACACATCCATGCCCGAGGCAGGATTCGAACCTGCGGCCGTAGCAGTCACGCGGTTCTGGACTGAAGCGCTTAGAACCGCTTGGCCACCGCGGCCGGCAAAGTACGGATTATTGGAAGTCCCAATACTTCTGTTCTTTCAAGTTCAGTTTTGGAGGCAGTTATTGGATGACTGTACCCACAGTCGCAGGTAGTCATGCAGATTTTGGTCGTCTTAATTATTTTGCGGTCAGAGACATTATTTTATGGAAGATATTTAGGATATGCACAACCTTGGAGGCCACGGAGTGAAACTCTTTTTTGTATTATTTAAAGACTTCTGGTGTAATACAGTTTTCCTCTTCTTATGTTCCATAGTATTTGTCTCAATTAGTACGTGGTCTGCTTGTTTAATATTTGGCAAGATTTTCTTTATTATAAGAAGCAATTAAAAAGTCTCAGTTTGAGAGCATAGCTACAGCATATATGCAACCCAACACGACACCGAGGCAGGTATTTCAGTACCGACATGTAGGCTAGGGATCAGTGCAGCATTCGTGCCTTTCCAACATGCATGCAGTAAATGTGTGGTGATGTTGTTACCAAATGTGCCACGCGGGGTAGCCGCGCGGTCTCAGGCGCCGTACCACGGTTCGTGCGAAAAGTGGCAGTTGACCCTAAATAACGAAAAGTGTGAGGTCATCCACGTGAGTGCTAAAAGGAACTCGTTAAACTTCGGTTACACGATAAATCAGTGAAATCTAAAAGCCGTAAATTCAACTAAATACCTTGGTATTACCATTACGAACAGCTTAAATTTGAAGGAACACAAAGAAAATGTTGTGGGGAAGGCTAACCAAAGACTGCGCTTTATTGGCAGGACACTTAGAAAATGTAACAGGCCTACTAAGGAGACTGCCTACACTACGCTTGTCCGTCCTCTTCTGGAATACTGCTGCGCGGTGTGGGATCCTTACCAGATAGGACTGACGGAGTACATCGAAAAAGTTCAAACAAAGGCAGCACTTTTTGTATTATCGCGAAATGTGGGAGAGAGTGTCACAAAAACGATACAGGATTTGGGCTGGACATCATTAAAGGAAAGGCATTTTTCGTTGCGACGGAATCGTCTCACGAAATTCCAATCACCAACTTACTCCTCCGAATGCAAAAATATTTTGTTGACATCGACCTACATAGGGCGGAACGATCACCACGATAAAATAAGGGAAATCAGAGCTCGTACGGAAAGATATAGGTGTTCATTCTTTCCGCGCTATACGAGATTGGAATAATAGAGAATTGTGAAGGTGGTTCGATGAACCCTCAGCCAGGCAATTAAATCTGATTTGCTGGGTATCCATGTAGATGTAGATGTACAGACTGAACAGTAGTGGGCGAAAGACTACACCCGTGTCTTACACCCTTTTTAATCCGAGCACTTCATTCTTGGTCGTCCGCTCTTATTATTCCCTCTTGTCTGTTGTACACATTGTATATTACCCGTCTCTCCCTATAGCTTACGCCTATTTTTCTCAGAATTTCGAACATCTCGCACCATTTGACACTGTCGAGTGCTTTTTCCAGGTCGACAAAGTCTATGATCGTGTCTTGATTTTTCTTCACTCTTGCTTCCATTATCAACTGCAACATCAGAATTCCCTCTCTGGTGCCTTTATCTTTCCTAAAGCGAAATTGATCGTCAACTAATTGAGAGTAAATCATCCCTTCTACATATACATCTACAGCTACATTTATACTTCGCAAGCCACCCAACGGTGTGTGGCGGAAGGTACTTTACGTGCCACTGTCATTACCGCCCTTTCCTGTTCCAGTCGCGTATGGTTCGCGGGAAGAACGACTGCCGGAAAGCCTCCGTGCGCGCTTGAATCTCTCTAATTTTACATTCGTGATCTCCTCGGGAGGTATAAGTAGGGGGAAGTAATATATTCGATACCTCATCCAGAAACGCACCCTCTCGAAACCTGGACAGCAAGCTACACATCGATGCAGAGCGCCTCTCTTGCAGAGTCTGCCACTTGAGTTTGCTAAACATCTCCGTAACGCTATCACGCTTACCAAATAACCTTGTGACGAAACACGCCGCTCTTGTTTGGACCTTTTCTATCTCCTCTGTCAACCCGACCTGGTACGAATCCTACACTGATGAGCAATACTCAAGTATAGGTCAAACGAGTGTTTTGTAAGCCACCTCCTTTGTTGATGGATGACATTTTCTAAGGACTCTCCAATGAATCTCAACCTGGCATCCGCCCTACCAACAATTAATTTTATATGATCATTCCACTCGAAATCGTTCCGCACGCATACTCCCAGTAACTTCTACCAGTGTTTGTTCCGCTGTCATATAATCATACAATAAAGGATCCTTCTTTCTATGTATTCGCAATACATTACATTTGTCTATGTTAAGGGTCAGTTGCCACTCCCTGCGCCGGCCGGGGTGGCCGTGCGGTTCTAGACGCTACAGTCTGGAGTCGAGCGACCGCTACGGTCGCAGGTTCGAATCTTGCCTCGGGCATGGATGTGTGTGATGTCCTTAGGTTAGATAGGTTTAATTAGTTCTGAGTTCTAGGCAACTGATGACCTCAGAAGTTAAGTCGCATAGTGCTCAGAGCCATTTGAACCACTCCCTGCACCAAGCGCCTATCCGTTGCAGATCTTCCTGCGTTTCGCTGCAATTTTCTAATGCTGCAATTTCTCTGTATACTACAGCATCATCCGCGAAAAGCCACATGGAACTTCCGACACTATCTACTAGGTCATCTATATATATTGTGAAAAGCAATGGCCCCATAACACTCCCCTGTGGCACGCCAGATGTTACTTTAACGTCTGTAGACGTCTCTCCATTGAGCACAACATGCTGTGTTCTGTTTGCTAATAACTTCTCAATCCAGCCACGCAGCTGGTCTGATATTCCGTAGGCTCTTACGTTGTTTATCAGGCGACAGCGCGGAACTATATCGAACGCCTTCCGGAAGTCAAGGAAAATAGCATCTACCTGGGAGCCTGTATCTAATATTTTCTGTGTCTCATGAACAAATAAAAGCGAGTTGGGTCTCACACGATCGCTGTTTCCGGAATCCATGTTTATTCCTACAGAGTACATTCTGGGTTTCCAGAACTGACATTATACGCGAGCAAAAAACATGTTCTAAAATTCTACAACAGATCCCGTCCCACAGAATATCATGGCTGACGACGAGACTACGACAAATAATGAATAACTTAGGCTCGCCATACACAAGGGCTAGTTACATTAATGTGGCCACCTGTCAGAAGCCTGAAACACCATCTTTTGCATAGCGGACTTGCATGAAGAGAACTGTTAGAATAGGTATCGTGACTTTACGAGTGCCCCTGGTAGAGATAGGC
This sequence comes from Schistocerca nitens, assembly GCF_023898315.1. NCBI lineage: Eukaryota > Metazoa > Arthropoda > Insecta > Orthoptera > Acrididae > Schistocerca > Schistocerca nitens. The sequence continues at coordinate 392,336,088 of NC_064617.1, forward strand.
AGCTGGATACCGGCCCACCGACCAGTGGCAGAACATGCGCCAGTCGCTGGGAGCCGGCAGCGGGAGGCGGCGCGGGCTGAGCCCGGGGGTTCCCACAGAGATCGCGGTTACGCCGCAGCAGCCAGCCGTATGGATGGGCGAGATCCATCACGGGCGCGGCAGAATGCGGCGTAACGACGCGCAGGTACGCCACAAAGGCGCGCGGGCAGATGCCCCGGCGGGCTCAGGTGAGGGGCGACCACAGAGCGCCGCGCCGCCCTTATTAATCTCGGCCGGCGGTCCTCCCAGTCAAAATACTCACGCCCTCCCTGCAATCAGCGCGCAACGACCGCGCCGCGAGCGGAGCCAAGCTGTGAGTGAAACGTACTTCTGGCACAGATAAATGGCTCGCTGCGAGGAACAGATGTGTCCAAAGCTGCCCCTTTTCCCCTTCCGAGTGAGTTGAAGCAGTAGTTGAAGCGGTGGGTTCATATCCCGGACAGATGGAGTTCAAAGCGTTTCCTGCCCAACTCACAAAGAGAGCGAAGGAAAACGATGGACTATATGCCCCGGTGTTGTTGTTGTTGTCGTCTTCAGTCCAGAGACTGGTTTTATGCAGCTCTCCACGCTACTCTATCCTGTGCAAGCTTCTTCATGTCCCAGTACCTACTACAACCTGCATCCTTCTGAATCTGTTTAGTGTATTCATCTCTCGGCCACCCTCTATGATTTTTACCCTCCACGCTGCCCTCCAATACTAAATTGGTGATCCCTTGATGCCTCAGAATATGTCCTACCAAGCGAACCCTGCTTCTAGTCAAGTTGTGCCACAAATTTCTCTTCTCCCCAATTCTATTCAATTTCCTCATTGAGCCCTAATTTCTCGCATCTTTCCTACGTGGTCCGTATGCGAAATGTTCGTTGGCGGCAATGCAAACGATCTGCAGTCGGCTTCAAATGTCGGGTCTCTAAATTTTCTCAATAGTGTTTCGCGGAAAGAACGTCGTCTTCCCTACAGAAAAATTTCCATTTGAGTTCACGGAACAGTTGCGTAATACTCACGTGCTGATCGAGTCTACAAGAGAACAAATTTAACAGTTCGCCTCTAACTTGCTGCGATGTCTTCCTTCAATCAGATAGGGTGGGGATCCCAAACACTCGAGCAGTACTGAACAATGGATCGTACTAATGTTCTAAGCGCAGTCTCCTTTGCAGACGAGCTGCACTTTCCTAGAAGTCTCCCAACAAAGTCGACTATTTGCCTTTCCTACAACCAATCTTACGTGCTCGTTCCATTTCAGGTCTGTTTGCAACGTTACGTGTAGATAATTAATCGATGGCACTGTGTCGAGCAATACCCGCCTGGGTCGAACCTTATAGGATTGTTTTTCCTACAAAGCTGGATTAGCTTGTATTTTTCTTCATCTACAGCAAGCTGCCATTCATGATAGCAGATACACTACTGGACATTAAAATTGCTACACCACGAAGATGACGTGCTACAGACGCGAAATTTAACCGACAGGAAGAAGATGCTGTGATAAGCAAATGATTAGCTTTTCAGAGCATTCACACAAGGTTGGCGCCGGTGGCGACACCTACAACGTGCTGACATGAGGAAAGTTTCCAACCGATTTCTCATACACAAACAGCAGTTGACCGGCGTTGCCTGGTGAAAAGTTGTTGTGTTGCCTCATGTAAGAAGGGGAAATGCGTACCATCACGTTCCCGACTTTGATAAGGTCGGATTGCAGCCTATCACGATTGCGGTTTATCGTATCGCGACATTGCTGCTCGCGTTGGTCGAGATCCAATGACTTTTAGCACAATATGGAATCGGTGGGTTCAGGAGGGTAATAAGGGACGCCGTGCTGGATCCCAACGGCCTTGTATCACTAGCAGTCGAGATGACAGGCATCTTATCGGCATAGCAGTAACGGATCGTGCAGCCACGTCTCGATCCTTGAGTCAACAGATGGGGACGTTTGCAAGACAACAACCATCTGTACGAAGAGTTCGACGACGTTTGCAGCAGCATGGACTCTGAGCTCGGAGACCATGACTGCTGTTAGCCTTGAAGCTGCATCACAGACAGGAGCGCCTGCGATGGTATACTCAACGACGAACCTGGTTGCACGAATGGCAAAACGTCATTTTTTCGGATGAATGCAGGTTCTGATTACAGCATCATGATGGTCACATCCGTGTTTGGCGACATCGCGGTGAACCCACATTGGAAGCGTGTATTCGTCATCGCCATACTGGCGTATCACCCGGCGTGGTGGTATGGGGTACCATTGGTTACACGTCTCGGTCACCTCTTGTTATCATTGACGCCACTCTGAGCAGTGGACGTTACATTTCTGATGTGTTACGACCCGTGGCTCTAGCCTTCATTCTATCCCTACGAAACCCTACATTTCAGCAGGGTAATGCACGACCGCATGTTGCAGGTGCTGTACGGGCCTTTCTGGATACAGAAAATGTCCTACTGCTGCCCTGGCCAGCACGTTCTCCAGATCTCTCACCAACTGAAAACGTCTGGTCAATGGTGGCCGAGCAACTGGCTCGTCACAATACGCCAGTCACTACTCTTGATGAACTGTGGTATCGTGTTGAAGCTGCATGGGCAGCTGTAATTGTACACGCCATCCAAGCTCTGTTTGACTGAATGCCCAGGCGTATCAAGGCCGTTATTACGGCCAGAGGTGGTTGTTCTGGGTACTGATTTCTCAGGATCTATACACCCAAATTGCGTGAAAATGTAATCACATGACAGTTCGAGTATAATATATTTGTCCAATGAATACCCGTTTATCATCTGCAGTTCTTCTTGCTGTAGCAGTTCTAATGGCCAGTAGTGTAGAAAATCCTGCATCTTGCTACAGTCAGTCAATGACGACACCTTTCAGTACACCGCAGCAGCATCACAGCAAACAGCCGTGGATTGCTGCGCACCGTGTCCGCCAGATCATCTCTGTGTATAGAAAATAACAACAATGCTGTTACACTTCCCTGTGGCACTGCTGACGATACCCTTGTGTTTGATGCACATTCGCCGCCGAGGGCACCGTACTAGAATTTGTTACTTAAGAATTCTTCGAGCCATCACATATCTGGGAACCTACTCCACTATCTCCATTAACAGTCTGCAGTGGGACATAGAGTAAAATGCTTTTAGCAAATCTAGAAATATGGAATCTGTCTGTTGTCCTTCATAGCTTGCAGGACATTACGTGAGAAAAGGACAAGCTGAGTTTAGCACAAGCGATACTTTCTGAATCCGTTCTGATTCGTGGACGTAAGACTTCCAGTCTCAAGAAAATTTACTATATTCGAACTGCGAATATTTTCAAGAATTCTGCAGTAAACCGATGTAAAGGACATTGGTCTGTAATTTTGCGGTCCCATTATTTGCTTTTCTTATACAGACTGATTCAAAAAGAAATAACGAGTTTACGTTGGTTATTACAGAGAATCTATCAAATATAGAGAAAACATTGCGCATGTCTCTCGATAAAGGAAGGATCAAAGTTTTATGTTCGAAAAGACGCTACATCATACACTCAACGTGAGCACCACGCATTGCTTGAGAAACATCTAAACGGTAGTCCACTTCATTCTATACACGAATAGACAGTTGCTTGTTCATTGAATCGACAGAATCAGTTATTCGATTTTTCAGCTCTTGAAGAGTAACTGCCGTAGGTGTGACAATGACTCTGGTTTCAAGTACTCCCCCCTCCCCAGAACACAGACACACACACGGAAAAATCGCAAGGTGTGAAGTCTGCTGACCTGGCAGGCAAAAGCAATGAATAAGATACTGTCGCACACCTATTCCAATCCAACGTTGTGGGATGGTCTTGTTAATATACCGCCGCACCTCATGCCTAACAATGAAATCATTGGAATTTCCGTGAAGTTCAGGAAACGATCAATTTCGCAGCATGTCTAGGTATGCCATACTTGCCACAGTTTCCTCCGCAAAAAAAAAAAAATGCCAATAAATTCTGTGAACAGAAACGGTGCAAACACAATCAACTTCAGTGAATCTCCTTCACATTCGACGACGACGCCACGATTTTGTGACCCTTAAAATTTTATATTATGGCTGTTTATTTTGCCCTACGGGTGAAAAGTAGTTTCGTCCGAAAAGATGAGTCGTCCGGAGAGTGTGTCCTCTGCATATCCTGGACAACTGAAATGCAAAATTCGTAGCTTATGTTATCGTCGCCGGGATGCAATTACTGCAGTAACCGCAACTTTTAAAGCGTCGTATGCAGGCCTCGTTTCAGAACACCCCACACCGTTGACTGAGGAAGCTCAAGTTCCTGGCCTGCCCGTCTTGTGGACTTCCGAGGGCTCCTTGCGAAGGCACCTCGGATACGGTCGACATTTTCATCAGACGTCCTTTGTATATACCACCAGCTTCCAAGAATTTTTAACGCCAGTCATAAATCTAGTTGCGCAGAGGTGGATTCCTGCTAGAACGACGGCGAAATGCACGTTGCACTTGAACAATGGATTGACTTCGCGCAAATTCCAATGTGCAAAATGATTTCTGTTGTGGTGTAGCCGCCATGTTGCTATGAAAATACAACAGCACTGCTGTGTCAAAACTTTGAACTTTCGTCTAATCAGTTTCTACCTTTTATGCAGTGCTTTCGGAAATTCCCGTTAAAGCTTCTAGGACTTGTAGAGGGAACTGAGAACATAATATTTTGAATAGGAACCCATGTCCGGAAACGTAAAGCTTTCAGTTCAGATGTGTAACTCATCGACTTCTGCTTGAGGAACTGAATTAGGCGTGACGCAGTACAATTATTAGGTAACAATTCGAAAGGGAACATGAGGAAACGTCCATTTACCACATAAGCACATTTGTTTGTTTTAACACTTAAACATCACGTGTTTACATTAGCCCAAAAACAAAAAGGAATCCAGAATACTACAGGTACAGAACAGTACTGATGCATTAAAACATCTGGTGACTGTATCACGTAGTACACGTCATCTTGTGTACCCTATTGATAATGCGAGGTCAAGCGAGTCTGTTATCTTTCCCTCGACAGACATGGAGGCGCTACACATCTGAATTGAAACCGTTGTAGAACGGAAATGGTACGTTTCCGAAAATGGGTTCCTATTCAAAATATTATGTACTCGCACCGTGCTACAAGTAACAGAAGTTTGTAACGGTAATTTCCGTGCAACATATAGTTTGTAATAAACAACAGAAATATTTTTTTTTTTTTACCGACCCGATATACAGGAGTAACCTGCGCTTTTTTCAAGTCGCTTGGAAATTTGCGGTGAGCGAGGGATTCATGGCAAATGCGATTTGCAAGGCCAAATTGGGATTCTATCCGGACCAGCTGGGACTACGTGGGGTAACGGCTCTGCATTTTCTATTGCTGCTACACTGCTCTACCCTTTCTCTCGATATGGTTTCATCCGACCGGTCGTTTCCCGATGCTGGAATTCTTACGATCGTTGGTATTATTGGAATTGGCTGCTGAGAATTTTTCCGGGTTGTATGGTCGTGGTCAGTCCCTGACGTTTCGTCCAAGGGGCTACGTTGGACATCTTCGGAGGTGCTCCTGGTTGTGCTGAGTCTTCCCGACTGACGAGTCGAACGTTGAAGAGTGGCCTAAATTCTGTGGGAAGTGGGCGTGGTCTAGATTTCACGTGATAGCAGAGATAAACCTTGTCAGAGATAAAATTTTTAACTATCGATTACAGTACGTCAAAGATAAAAACTTCTCATCGATTCTGTAGCACCACAGTCCATATATCACTGAGTTTCATGGCTTCTTCTTTTCTATTAAAATTATCCCCATGTTTACATATTTCGATGGCTTCTCTATATAGCCGTGGATAGTAGTACATAAAACTTCAGTTTCCGAAAATTTCACAACGTGATCACCTGATTGAAGAGCATGTTCCGCCACGGCTGATTTGTCTATTTTCCCTAGTCGGCAAAGACTTTAAAGTTCCTTCAACCGTGTATTCACACTTCTCTTTGTAGTTCCAATGTATAGCTTGCCACACGTACGCGGTATCTTATATACGCCACTTGCAGACAGAGGGGGACGTTTATCCTTAACGGAACGAAGTGCTTGGCCTATTTTTTTAGTTGATCTGAAAATCTGTCGAACGTGATGTTACCTCAGAATCTTGCCGATTTGATCCGTTACTTTTTTGATGAAGGGTAGAGAAACCTTGTTCTTCCATCGCTGCGTCCTATCATTGTCCTTAGGCCTCTTGTTATTCGGTCGCAAAACTCTATTTATTTCCTTACTAGAGAACCCATTCTTCTCAAAAGCCTGCTTTAGATGTTTTAACTCGACGGCCAGGAGTTCCGCCGTACAAGTCCTTTTAGCTCTGTCCACTAGACTTTTAATTACACCTCTTTTCTGTTGTGGATGATGATTGGAATCCTTATGCAAGTATCTGTCGGTATGTGTAACCTTTCGAAAGACTTTACGTTTCACAGTATTTAGGCCGCTCTTCGACGACCGACTCGTCAGTCGGGAAGACTCAGCACAACCAGGAGCACCTCCGTAGATGCCCAACGTAGCCTTGGACGAAACGTCAGGGTTGGAAGAGTTCCATGGACCACGCCCATACAACCCGGAAAAATTCTCAGCAGCTGAAACATCCGGTCGTGAAAGCCTTCACTGTATGATTATTGGAATTGTTCATTTATGGAGTCGCAGTTACCAGAGAGTGACCTGTGCCTACTAATGCCAGGCATTGAGGAACACTTTCAGTAGAATGACGTCGTGGGTGACGGTGATAAGCGAAAGCGCAGTGAGCAAAACTGTAACCGGGTGAGGAGCCGGGGGATGTACGGCGAGACTCGTCAGCTCGGCGGCGCTGCCACGGTCCCCGAATCATACATACAGAGTGGCGCACGCGTGGGGGGAGGCGGCGCGCCAATATCCTTCAAGCGGCGGCGGAGGGCCTCACTCACATACGAGAGATAAAAAATGGAATGACGGCGCGGCGTGGGGGGCGGTGGGGGCGGCGGGAGCGGTGGCAGAGCCCGGCTTTCTTCGGCGGAGGGGACTATATTGTGTCTGTATATTGGAAACACTGCGAGACACTCTGCTTACAAAAATGCTCCACTATTCTGAAACTGAGACGCGACCGCCTCGTCTCCGGCGCTGATGGCGGCGCCCGCGCGCATTTCTTTTTCATTTCGCCCTTACGTACGGGAGCAATACGGAGCCGGCGCGCTCGTATCCCGAGTGGCGGGTGACGCGTCGCGGCGAGAAATCTCGCCGGCCGAGCCCAAAGGGGTAATGCTTCGCGGCGACAGCTCATTCGCCTCCCGCATCTCGCGCGTCGTAAATTCCAGTTCTGGCACTTCATCGAGGCTGCGCCGCTCTGCGTGCTTCTGACAGCTGCGCGGGGGACTCGGATTTAACGTCCCGTCCAGTTCGACGTCCCACCGTCGTGTTTAAGTTTGCTTGTTCTACATATCCTTAACGGAAGCAAGGAGCTGTAGCGTCTCATATTAGTAAATATGAAACATCTGCCGAAATGAAAGTAGGGTAATATGACTCTGAATAGAAACTGAGAGAAGAACTTGAAGATAAGTTCAGTAGAAGGGTACTCAAGGGGTGAGAGAAAAGCCCTTTCACACAAGCGAATTTCTCGCCTTAAACGAGTAGTCGCGGCAAGTCAGTTTACCGCAGCGCCCCTGACGTTTTATTCCTAAAACGAATCTCATCTACACCTACATATACCGGGTGATCAAAAAGTCAGTATAAATTTGAAAACTTAATAAACCACGGAATAATGTAGATAGAGAGGTAAAAGTTGACACACATGCTTGGAATGACATGGGGTTTTATTAGAACAACAAAAAAAAAAAACGAAGTTTACAAATTGTCCGACAGATGCGCGTCGTTTGGTGATGATCGTGTGCTCAGCCGCCACTTTCGTCATGCTTGGCCTCCCAGGCCCCCAGACCTCAGTCCGTGTGATTATTGGCTTTGGGGTTACCTGACGTCGCAAGTGTATCGTGATCGACCGACATCTCTAGGGATGCTGAAAGACAACATCCGACGGCAATGCCTCACCATAACTCCGGACATGCTTAACAGTGCTGTTCACAACATTATTCCTCGACTACAGCTATTGTTGAGGAATGATGGCGGACATATTGTGCATTTCCTGTAAAGAAAATCATCTTTGCTTTGTCTTACCTTGTTTTGCTAATTATTGCTATTCTGTTAAGATGAAGCGCCATCTGTCGGACATTTTTTGAACTTTTTTATTTTTCGGTTCTAATAAAACCCCATGTCATTCCAAGCATGTCTGTCAATTTGTACCTCTCTATCTACATTATTCCATGATTTATTGAGGTTTCAAATTTATACTGACTTTTTGATCACCCGGTATGTGTATATAGTGACAATTATTGAACTGTGTGAAATAAAATCGTCATAACTTCTGAACAGTTTGCGTTAGGACGTTCAAACTGTACGGTTGGCCGCGGGGTATGATGGGAATTAGTACGCGATGTATGGTTTGGTTTAGCGACGAAGCCCACTTTCATGTGGATGGGTTCGTCAATAAGCGAAATTGGTGCATTTTGGCGACTGGGAATCCGTATTTCTCGATCGAGAAGTCTCTTCACCATCAACGGGTGACTGTGTATTGTGCAATTCCCAGTAACGGAATAATCGTTACAGCATTCCTTCATGGCATGGTGACTACCGAACGGTACCTAAAGATTTCGGAAGATGGTTTCATCCCCATTATCCATAGTAACCCAGATTTCGAGAATATCTGGTTCCTGCAAGACGGAGCTCGATCTCTTCGTGGCAGGAGAATGTTTGATGCCCTGGAGGAGCATTCTGGTCAGGGGTAGCCAGAGGCCACTGGCATGGGCGTCGATTAGCCGCCATATTCTTCGGATCTGAGCACATACGACTCCATTTTGTGGGGCAATATTAAAGACAAGGTGTACAGCAATAATCCGAAAACTACTGCTGAACTGAAAACAGCCATTCAGAAGGTCATCGACAGCCTCGATGTTCCAACTCTTCAGCAGCTCATGCAGAATTTCGCTATTCGTCTGCGCCACATTATTGCCATGATGGCAGAAATATCGAACATGTCGTAATTTAAACCCGAATATCGCTAGTGACGTTTACATACTGAATAAAGGGTGTACACGCCGTAATTTGTAACTAATTTACGTTTTTTTCATATAGTTCAATATCTGTCATCGTGTACATACTCTGCAAGTCACCGTACAGTACGTGCCGGGGATGCCGTGTACCTCTAGTCATTTCCATTGCTGTTCAACTCGCAAACAGAGCGAGTGAAAAACAACTATCTATATGCATCCGAGCTAGCCCTAATTTCTCTTATCTTCTTGGTCCATATGTGAAATGTACGTTGGCGGCAGTGCAATCGTTCTGCTGTCACCTACAAATATCGGTTTTCCAAATTTTCTCAATTGTGTTCCCCGAAAAGAACGTCTCCTTCCCTCTAGGAATTCCCATTCGAATTATCGAAGCATTTCCGCCAAAATTTGCATATTGTTGGAACCTACCGGTAACAAATCTAGCAGCGCGCCTCTGAATTGCTTCGCTGTCTTCCTTTAATCCGACCTGGAGGGCTCCCAAACCCTCCAACAGTATTCAAGGATGGGCAGCACTAGTGTCCTATGTGCGGCCTCTTTTACACATGAACCACACGTCCCCAAAATTGTCCCAGTAAATCGAAAGCAACCATCGCCTTCCACACTACACTCCTTACATCCCCGATTCATGTCATATCGCTACGCCGAGATATTTAACCGACATGACACTGTCAGGCAGCATACTACTAATGCTGTATTCGAACACGACGGGTTTGTTTCTCCCACTCATTCAAATTAACTTACATTTTTTCATATTTATAGGTAGCTGCCATTCATGACACCAACTAGAAATTTTGTCTAAGTCGTCTTGTATCTTCCTACAGTCACTCAACAACGACAACTCTCCTTTCACCACAGCATCATCAGCAAACAGCCACAGATTGCTCCTCACCCTGCACGCCAGATCATTTGTGTATATAGATAATAGCATAGGTCACATGACGTTTCCCTTGCGCACTCTTGACGGTACCCTTATCTATGATGGATACCCATCGTCGAGGACGACGTACTGGGTTCATGTGTTACGAGTGGTCCGTTTTCGTTAACAAGGTACCGCCAAAATTGCTTATTGCATTGTCAGAGCAATCTGTCGTGCAGTTTGGCACGCGAACGGTAAAAGTGAGGTTGTGACGGAAGATTATTTTCACAAAGAAATCTATGTCTAATAACAGAACGCAGGAGCAAGGTGATAATAGAATTTATTAATGAGAAAAGCAAAATTCATAGTGAATGATCTTGACAAAGATTATATGGTTTAGTTCTCCGCACCTCTCAGAACTCAAAGAAAAGGAACAGTTTCAACCAAACATTCTAAAGCATCTAAATTTATCTGCTCGAGAAAATATATACTTACAAAGACGTCAGATAACATTCAAAAGGCAGGAAGTGGCGCTGTTTTACTTTCTCCTTTGTTTTCGTACTGTCAATTAACATTGAAAACTATTTTCTTGGTTAAACTGATCTAACTTCTTCACTGTTCATACACTTTCCATTAAAATGTTTATCGAATTTTCGTCCTTAGTTATGCACAGTGTTGATTTTTTCTTTGTGTAGATATTTCAGGTATTGTAAAATGTCTAACTTTTTACCAACCTGTGGATGTAAGAGAAACGAACGCAGTGTTCGACAAGTTTATTAATGCAGCTCTAATAAGACATGTCTCGCCATGCCTTAATCGATTGCGATAACGGTTAAAGCACTTAATGGAGGCGAATCTTTCCCTGCAGATAGCACACCAAATAGGTTCCTTTAAGAGCACGCTGATACGATGGCCCAGCACTAAGCAGTCTATACAATGCTCGCACGAAGAAAGATCCGTACCCAAAGGTTGTAAAATTGCACAGGTCACACCAATAATCAAGAAATATAATAGGAGTAATCCGCTGAATTATAGGTCCATATCAATGACATCGATTTGCTGTAGGATTTTGGAACATGAACTATGTTCGAACATTGCGAATTACCTCGAAGGTAACGGTCTATTGACAAATAGCATGGATTCAGAAAATACGCTTCTTGTAAAACACAACTTGCTCTCTTGCTCTTTACTCGCACGAAGTAATGAGTGCTGTCGACAGGGGATCTCAGATTGATTCCATATTTGTGAAAACTTCTGACACAGTTGCTCATAAGAGACTTCTAATCAAATTGCGTGCCTGTGGAGTATCGGTTCAGTTGTAGGATTGGACTCGTGATTTCCTGTTAGAGAGGTCATAGTACGTATGAATCGATGGAAAATCATCGACTAAACAGAACTGATACCCGGCCTTCCTCAAGTAGGTGCTATAGGCCCTGTGCCTTTCCTAATCTGTATAAATGATTTAGGAGATGATCTGAGCGGCCCTCTTAGATTGTCTGCATATGATGCTTTTATTTACCGTCTAGTAACATCATCACAAGATCAAAACCAATAGCAAAATGACTTAGACACGATACCTGAATGGTGCGAAAAACGCCAACTGTGTCTCAAAATAAATCTGCGGTCAGCCACACGAGTACGAAAAGAAATATGTCAAATATCGGTTCCACGATAAATCAAACAAATTTAAAAGCTGTCTGTTCCACTAAATACCTAGGAATTATAACCAAATAGAATTGGAACGGTTATTGGGAAGACAAACCAGAGACTGTGTTTTATTGGAAGAACACTCAGAAGATGCAACAGGTCTACTGAAGGGACGCTTGTTCTCCCTACGCTGCAGTATTGTTGTGCGGTACGCGATCGTTACCAGAAAGGATGGAAGGAGGACATCGAAAAAGTAGGGCAGCTACTTTTGTATTATCGCGAAACAGGGGAGAGAGTGTCACTGATATGAAGCGAGTTGGGGTGGCAATCACTGAAACAAAGGCGTTTGTACTTGCCGTGCGATCTTTTCACGAAATTTGAATCATCAACTTTTTCTTCTGAATGTGAAAGTATTTTATTGTCACCAGTCTACAAAAGGAGAAACTGTAAACCTACTAAAATAACAGAAATCAGAAATATGTCAGTGCTCAATTTTTCCATGCGCTGTTTGTGCAACGGTTGAGAAATAGTGTGCAGACGGTTCGATGAACCTTGTACTAGGCACTTCAGTGAAACTATTCCTTATGAGTCTTCCGGGCGATATGACATCGATCAAAAAACTTATCGGTCCCTGGCCTTTCGTCCAGAGCAGCGCTGGACATACTTGGAGGCACTCCTGACGATGCCCTCCTCTGGCAGCAAGTGCAGCAGTCGCATATAAGATTCCTTGCACATGTGGAAATGTCTACACAGGAACAACCAGGGGAAGCGAGAATGCAAGACTGAAAGAACATAAAAGTCTTTGAGGACAAGGGAAAATTGAAAAATCAGCTGTAGCAGAGAAAGCTCTTCAGTCAGGAAATAATGAAGTTTTCCAAATGCAAAATTTTATCTACTGTGACAAACTATTATCAAAGCCTATATAGAGAAGGCATCGAAATACATAAGCATACTGATAATTTTAACAGAAAAGACATCACAGCAGCTGAGAAGAGAGCTCCACCTACCATCTTCGAAGGATGCCATGGGTCTGATGATGGTCATGTGATATGACCGAAACCGGTCCCCTATGTTCTTGTAGCATACGTGGTGCGATCAAGACTGAATATTAAAAAGAAATTTTTTTTTAAATTTTTTGATCGCTGTTCCGAAAATCTTTATTAAAAAAGAAAAGAAGAAGCCGTGAAACGCAGTGATATATGGACAGTGGCTCTGCAGACTCGACAGTTAAGTTTTTATCCTTGAAAGGAGACAATCGACTCTCTGACAAAGATTATCTCTGCTGATCACTTGTAAACTCGACCACGCTCACGTTACACAGTTTTCATGTCGCTCTCTGACGTCCGACTCGTCAGTCTGTAAGACTCAGCTTCGCCAGGAGCATCTCCGAAGATGTCCAGCGCAGTCTTGGACGAAAAGTCAGGAACGGTAAAGTTCCTTCGACCACATGGCCCGCATCTCGTGGTCGTGCGGTAGCGTTCTCGCTTCCCACGCCCGGGTTCCCGGGTTCGATTCCCGGCGGGGTCAGGGATTTTCTCTGCCTCGTGATGGCTGGGTGTTGTGTGCTGTCCTTAGGTTAGTTAGGTTTAAGTACTTCTAAGTTCTAGGGGACTGATGACCATAGATGTTAAGTCCCATAGTGCTCAGAGCCATTTTTTTCCTTCGACCACAGCCATACAGCAACTACGACATCCCGTCGTGAAAGTCTTCAATGTATACTTCAGTGTAAATTAGAGAGTAGTTATGTTGATGTAGAAACGCCTTTGATTGGTGAATGGCGCTATCGGGTGGTATTCAACAGCTTCGTAAAACGCTTACAATCGTACCAAAGATGAGCAAATACGGGGTGGCGCAGGGGAACGGGAAATTTTGAACGTTACAGTTGGCAGCACTGTAGCGCCGGCAGATGTTCGAAACTTTGCACAATTGATGTGAACGCATTGCCATTTAGTAATCATGGAGAATTGGACTGGTGCGGAACGTGCAGTAGCTGTGAGAGCGTTTTACAAAAATGGTGATAGTGCGACTGCCGCGCAGAGATCATTTCGACAGCATTACCAGCTTGGACGTCATGAACGTGTCCCATCTGCGCATGCGATTACAACGTGGGTGCGTAATTTTGAAGAAACAGGATCTGCCTTGAAAAAAGAAACCTCCAGGTGGCATTCCAACGGTACGTACCCCAGAGAACATTGCAGCTGCTAGAGCTGCAATCGAGAGAAGTCCTCGCCGCTCCGTTCGACAGCATCCATCTTCGCTAGGGATTAAGCGACGAAGCTTACAAAGAATACTGCACGAATTAGACGTCCATCTCTATAAGTTGCAGATTGTGCAACACTTACATGAACGAGACCCAGCGTCACGTATGGAGTTTAGTAGCCAGATATTGGCTAAAATCAACGAGGACGCGAATTTCCTTGGTAACTTATGGACATCAGACGAAGCCCATTTCCACCTGAACGGATTCGTGAACAAACAGAATTTTCGTTATTGGGCACAGGAGTGAGTTTCACCAGCGACCACTACATAGCGCCAAGGTCACAATATGGTGTGCTGTATCATGTCATGGTGTTATCGGCCCTTATTTTTTTGAACGTGAGGATGGTAGTGCAGTGACAGTAACATCCGCTCGATATGTTGAAATGCTTCAAACATTCTTTACACCGAGACCGTACGAGCTTAAACTTAACGTCGAAAACATGTGGTTTCAGCAGGACGGAGCCACGTCACACACTGCTCGACAATCGATGGCGGCAGATCGTCAATTGTTTGGAAGACGCATTATTTCACGTTACGGTGACATTGCATGGCCTGCGAGATCCCCTGATCTTAGTGTGTGCGACTTCTTCCTGTGGGGATATCTTAAACGCAGGGTGTACCGTACACGTCCTGCAACAATCCATGAACTGAAGGAGAACATTGAAAACGAAATCACTGCCATTCCCCAAGATTTGCTACACCGCGCATTCCAGAGTTTTCATAACAGGCTGTTAGAGTGCGAACGCCGAATGGGAGCACATCTTTCCGATGTCATCTTTAAAAAGTAAAGAGACACTTTTGGACATTTTGATTTTAAAGACTTTCTGAATAATGGCATACTGAATACATTCACTTTCGTCAATAAATTACTAGTTTTATGAATTTATTCATGGAAATGACGTTATTTCGAAATTTCCCGTTTGCCTGCGCCACCCTGTACGTGACCCACTGGAGTGCACTTCCGTTGTTAGACATGGCATAGCTCAGTGTCTAGCAGGACACAAGCAGAGTGGTCTTCGTGCCGCGGCACGTTCTCCAACGGCGTTACCAGCAGACATGAGGCAGTGCCTGGTATCTGCAGTCTGCGGCGGGCCCAGCCGAAGCCCTGCTGGAGAGGCGACGCAGTGGGGTACAAAAAGCGCCGGCGGACGGCGCTGGCGGCTGTTGCGGTTTAAGTCCCGCCGCGGCGGCAGAAATAAGGAGACCGCCGCTATCGCTGAACCGTATTCCGCGTTCCGCCGGGCGAAATGCACCGGCGCGTAAAATCTGGAATTCTAATATCGCCCACAATAACGCAGTACATAAAAACGAAAATTCCTTTTCGGCGTCGCGCGCACGTATCAGGGCGGTCGCCATTACTCGTCCTAGGAAAGGCGGCACCGGCCCGCGTCGACGGCGAATTTATCACGGTCTCGCGAAATTGCGGGCCGTGCTTTTGACAAGGCTGGCGGTGCGTGCGGGTGCGATATGTCCGAGATATGTAAATAAGCAGCGGCGCGCGTCAAGTGCCGCGGGGGCGTTGCTAGGCAACCGCCTTCCAGGTGTGTGTGTATGTGTGTGTGTGTGTGTGTGTGTGTGTGTGTGTGCAGCCGACCCCGTGTCGATCCACACATCATTCTGGTATCGCGAGCGACTTTCAAATAACGCGTCACGCTCGCCTGCGTGGTAACATGTTTGTGTTTGTGTGTGTGTGTTGGGCCGAACTCCCTCCGCGTGGATTACGCAAGAGTGGACTTCAATATTCACAGTAGGAGAACGGGGGCCGATCGCTGACGAGGTGGGCAAATTATCCGTTGCGGCTCGGATGTCGTCTTGATTGGAGGAGCAGCGTACCGTGATGGATTCCGATCGGGAACCGGAAAATTGCCTCCTTAGCGCTTTACCAGGCGGTTGTTTATCGGCTGAGACGGACACTAAATTGCCTTTTACGGAAGGCTGCGGTTTCATCTTAAGATGCTGGCTGCTGCTTTGGGGAGGATCCTCGCCAGCTTCCCAGCCTACCGACAGACAACTCAACGATTGTTCACCCCGCCACGTAGTAAATAAAGACCGTGTGAAACTCGACTCTCCTTCGACTATAATGCGAACTGCCTACCTTTTTTATGAGCATAAACGCCGTCTGGATCAATATTAGTTCTCTCACCTCGCACCTTGATTGCTAGAGCGCCCGCCAACGCCTGGCCTTGCTTTCTCTCTCTCTCTCTCTCTCTCTCTCTCTCTCACACACACACACACACACACACACACACACACACACGCACACATCTGTATATTTATGTATAACTTTATCCAAGACCCGTACTCTGATTTAAAACAAGGTGTTGCGAAACACAACAGTATTCATATAAGGTATTCTTGAACCAAAAGTGAATTTCGATGCCGGCCGGTGTGGCCGAGCGGTTCTAGGCGCTTCAGTCTGGAACCGCGCGACCACTACGGTCGCAGGTTCGAATCCTGCCTCGGGCATGGATGTGTGTGATGTCCTTATGTTACTTAGATATAAGTAGTTCTTAGTTCTAGGGGACTGATGACCTCAGATTTAAAGTCCCATAGTGTTCAGAGCCATCTGAACCATTTTTTGACTTTCAATAATCTGTAACCATACCTCGCCTTCTGATACTTCTAACCTGTCTCTAATAACACTTTTTGGTACGACAGGTGAACCCGGGATAAGGAAAGAAAATGGGGAACCTATCTAGAGTTATATCTCTTGCGTGGCTGATTTGAATCCATCTTGGCGCCCGCCGAAAGTGTGTCTGCCTCCGACTCTAGCATTGTCTAAAGAGTCACCTCATCACAGAACAAGCGTACGAATTTCAGTGCACACGTCTCGGCACCTAGATCTGTGTCGTGTACTTGCATAGGCGACTTTTTATCTTCTGTACCTCGTTATTCTTCAGGTCAATGAACCACGAACTTTTGCAGTGCGCCATCCATATCAAAAACACGTCACCCGAGCTTAGTGGCACTATACTACGAGTACATCTACATCTACATGACTACTCTGCAATTGACATTTAAGTGCTTGGCAGAGGGTACTAAGATTCGATCGAACAAGGTACTTTTGTTCCTGCAGTAGCAGATCGCACTGCATTAGACATTTAATTCCGAGAACAACCAAATTCAGGCTGAGTTAATCAGGTCAGCCAATTTGACAACCGATGGCACGGTGTGTAGCCCGTCATTGGATTCACCAGTAAGTGGTTTGAGCCATTCACGTGAAAGAATACTGCATCGTTTTCTAATCCTGGCTGAGGAACACAATGTGTACAAAATAAAATCCGGCTAATTCACAGAAGACACACGGGCATACGTTGTGACAAGAATCAGAAATTATAAGTTATAGAGTGGGAAGATTGTACAATGTCTCAAAATATTTGCAGCAAGTACAACCACGAGTGGAGAAGCACTAGAGAACCAACATTCATCAACACGAAGCTTGTCCTGAATTATAACTATTTCATTAATGCGACTCTTTGCCTAAAGTGGAAGGCAGTTGAACTCGAATTCGTAGGTTCCTCCTACTAATAGTGATAGTCGATATCATATTCAATACGAAGTAAGATACATTTATCTAAAAACGTGTTGGAGGAACAAGAAGGGACAATATTCTTAAACATCGTGCAAGCTTTTATTAAAATATCTATGAGCTCAACAACTCACATCAGAGTATGTACACACCGAGCGAGGTGGCGCAGTGGCTAGCACGCTGGACTCCCATTCGGGAGGACGACGGTTCAATCGCGCGTCCCGCCATCCTGATTTAGGTTTTCCGTGATTTCCCTAAATCGCTCCAGGCAAATGCCGGGATGGTTCCTTTGAAAGGCCACGGCCGACTTCCTTCCCCATCCTTCCCTAATCCGATGAGACCTATGACCTAGCTGTCTGGCCTCCTCCCCCAAACAACTCAACCCAACCAGAGTATGTACACTCTTCCATGTGATTTGTTGCCATTAATGTGAACATGTTCCTGCTGATCTGCAGCATTCACTGAAAGAATTAAAATCAATCTTCATATTGCATGTAATAAAAAATGTTATTTACGAGATATCTGTTATAAACGGAAGCTTCCATTTATAGGATGAGCCATATTTAGTTTTTAACCCAGTTTGTTTGGGGTATTACATGTCACGTACAACAATGATGATAATTAAGGAAAATATTTACCAACCTAATGACTGGTCTGAATAGACAAGCATGCTAGTGATGCTAGTGGAGGTCCCTCCCCTCCAACTTGAGAATTGCTTTAAAATGCTATTTATATGAAACCAGCAGTTGAATACAGAATCCAGATTCTGTATGTGTGTAATGCATTGTTAACGATAGAGGTTATTCAGTGGGAGAAAAAAAATTTGAAGTAAAGTGGGATCGAACCCCTCAGTAGAATGAAACAGTTCCGTCACTTGTGAAGATCAGGTTTCTTACGTGAAGAACTAAGCTCGGGGATACTTTGATCAGTCAGTTGGATTGTGACTTCGAAAATACAAAAAGGGAGAATATAAACACTGCCGACATGTTTCGATCACAAATGTGCTGACAGAACCGATCTCAACAGCACGCACATACTCAAATGGATAACAAAATAACAGGATAACAAATGAATCATATGAAAATTATCGACGCTGGAGAACATAAGAGAAACGACCGACAGTTGAGAGTAAGACACATTACGGGCGGAAAGTTGAACGATTCTGATAGATCATTTCTCATAAACTTCCACCATAGACTGTTTCAGCTGGCAGTGATGTGTGAGGCGGGGGTGGAGAAGAAGGCAAGTACGGGAAACTTTCAGATTACGGGAGACGAGTAAGAAAAACAAGTAGAATCGTTCGTATGGGATTGGAGAGGGCGAGGGGTTGTGGGAGCGGCGTCGGGAAAAAATCCCGGGATAAGCAACAGCCTGGAAGACACGGGTCTGCTGTCAGGGCAGACGCAACACCGACGACGCGTGGGGGGAGGAGGGGAGGGGAGGCGGTCCGGTGCATCTTATCGACTTAAAAGTTCGGATCGCCCCCGCATCAGGTTCGAGGGGGAACGACAGATCGTGGCGCATGTGCATTCGTTTCGCCATATCTCACGCGAACACCGAGTACAGTCAAGAACACATCATGTGGTGGAGGAGGAGAGCGCTATCTGCCGTCTACATAGAGGTCATTAGAGATGAAGCACAATTCCGTTGGGTAAGCTGAATGAATCAGCCACAGTTTTGTATAAGCAAGGAAGTGATTTAAGCGGCCGAATACACTTCCACCATTATGACTGCCGTAACATCTCAATTGGTTCTTGAAATGGAATCCGCGGTTGATATTTTTGATTAGTTATGATAACTAGGTACGCGAAATACGAAAATATTCATCTAAACAAAGGACTCAAGTATGTGACAAAGCTGCATGACAGCATCTGCAACAATTTCAAAGCAAGTTACCCAACAAATTCGCTTTGACTTCATATCATACTACCATCTGCAATGTCTTTGTGGGGGTGGGGTAGAGTCAAACTACTTTATCGTTTCAGCGCATTGTTCAGAAATTCTTCGCTCGATTGTTGCTGTATTGGCTTGTCCCAGTCTCTGACAAAGCAAGGTACGTGCCAATACTTGTGCTGTTCAAAAGCTTAATGTACATTTACATAATGCTGATACATACCATGAACTGTTCATATGGCTCCACGGTGGTACTGCATACAGTTCAAAATGGTTCAAATGGCTCTGAGCACTATGGGACTCAACTGCTGTGGTCATAAGTCCCCTAGAACTTAGAACTACTTAAACCTAACTAACCTAAGGACAGCACACAACATCCAGCCATCACGAGGCAGAGAAAATCCCTGACCCCGCCGGGAATCGAACCCGGGAACCCGGGCGTGGGAAGCGAGTACGCTACCGCACGACCACGAGATGCGGGCTGCATACAGTTGACAAAGTGCTAATGCAACCGTGGAAACGAGAATGTGTGGTAAATTGAAACAGTGGTCAGTGCAGAAACTTAGTGACGAAAATGTAAACTGAGGTGACAAAAGTCATGCGGTACCTTCTAACACCGTGTCGGACTTGTCCGCCATAGTGCAGTAGCTCGCCGTGGCGTCGACCCACCAAGTCGTTGGCAGCCCCTTGCAGAAATATTGAGCCATGCTGCTTACAGCACTCCGTAAATGCGAAAGTGTTGCCGGCAAGGGATTTTGTGCACGAACTGACCTCCGATTATGTCCCTTAAGCGAGCAATGGGATTCAGGTCTGGGTGGCCAAATCATTCGCTCGAATTGTCCAGAAAGTTCTTCAAACCAATCGTAAATAACTGTGGCCCGGTGACATGGCGCATTGTCATCCATAAAAATTCCATTTTTATTTGGGAACATGAAGTCTACAAATGGCTTTCCAGTCAATGAACGGTTGGACCAGAGATCTCAGTCCATGCCACGTAAACACAGCCTACACCATTACGGAGCCATCACCAGCTTACACAGTTCCTCATTGACAGCTTGGGTCCATGACTTCGTGAGAAATGGGATATTACCATCAGCTCTTACCAACTAAAATCGGGACTCATCTGACTAGGCCACGGTATCCCAGTCGTCTAGGGTCCAACCGATATGGTCAGGAGCTTAGGAGAGGTTCTGCAGGCCATGTCGTGCTGTTAGCAAAGGCACTCGCGTCGGGTCGTCTGATGCTGTAGCCGATTAACGACCAATTTCTCCGCACTGTTCTAACAGATACGTTCGACGTACTTTTCACACTGATTTCTACGCAAAGTTGCTAAATAAATAATTGTCATGTGACTAACGCCTCCCGTCGGGTAGACCGTTCTCCGGGTGCAAGTCTTTCGATTTGACGCCACTTCGGCGACTTGCCCGTCGATGGGGATGAAATGATGATGATGATTAGGACAATATAACACCCAGTCCCTGAGCGGAGAAAATCTCCGACCTAGCCAGTAATCGAACCCGGTCCCCTACGATTGACATTCTGTCGCGCTGACCACTCAGCAACCGGGGGCGGACCAATGTTGCTTGTCTGTTAGCACTGACAACTCCATGCCAACTCTGCTGCTCTCAGCCGTTAAGAGAAAGTCTTCGGCCACTGCACTGTCTGTGGTGAGATGCAACGCCCGAAAATTTGCATTCACGGCACACTCTTGACTCTGTGAATCTCGGAATATTGAATTCCCTAACGATTTCCGAAATGAAATATCCGATGTGTCTAGCTCCAGCTATCATTCTGTGTTCAAAATCTGTTTATTCCCGTCGTGCGGCTATCATAACGTCGGAAACCTTTTCACAAGAATCTCCCGAGTGCAAATGACAGCTCTGCCAATGCACTGCCTTCTAATACCGTGTGTACGCGATACTACCGCAATCTGTATATGTGCATATTGCTATCCGATGCCTTTCGTCACCTCAGTGTATATGCAGGCATCACTTGAAACTGGTTAAAAGGCAAAACGGGCCTGTAATGAATGTAAACAAATGTTTAATTTTAACAGTTTTACAGCCCCCAATGAAATCATGCAACAAAGTAATTTATGTTGTTGAGAGAAAAGGGCAATAGGTCCCAGATAGTAGAGTACGACGACTTGAACAAAAAAAAACCATACTCAATCACTAAGCGAAAAACATTGTCGTGCTGATACAACCACTTAACGTCTCCGAACAGTTCCTCTGCTGTATACGGTACACAATACTAAAAATGTGTTCAAATCCTTCCACACTGAGCATTTTCCGAAGCCCAATAACGAGACGACACCATGTCCACGAGAAACACCCACATATCGTAACATCACCTCCTCAATACTTCACTGTTTGCACTCTCCAGCCAGTCACCAAACCCAAACCCTTCCATCGGATTGTCACTGAGTATACTGTGATTCAACACTGCAGATCAGTCGTTTTCAGTCACCCACCGTCCAGTGACTTCACTTTTTACACTACTTGAAGCGTCGCTTACGACTGACTACAGAAATGTGTGAATTGTGAAAGCTGTTCCGCCATTGTGCCCCTACTTCCCTACGAACTGTCATTGTGCTAGCTGTACTGCTGGTAACAGTCTGTAACTCACCTCCGCTGACTTCATGTGGTTTTGTTACAACAAGCATAATGGTTCAAATGGCTCTAAGCACTATGGGACTTAACAACTGAGGTCATCAGTTCCCTACACTTAGAACTACTTGAACCTAACTAACCTAAGGACATCACACACACCCATGCCCGAGGCAGGATTCGAGACTGCGACCGTAGCAGCAGCGCGGTTCCGAACTGAAGTGCCTAGAACTGCTTGGCCATAACGGCCGGCAGGGAGAACCTTCCGCAGAGCTCGAGTGTTCCTGCCTGGCAGTACATGAGGTCTCCGCGGTCTTAGTTTAACTACGGGTGCTCCCTCACGTTTCTGCTTCACAACCTCATCATCAACAGCCGACTAGGGCAGCTCAAGGAGCGTTGAAATGTCACTGATGGATTCCCTACTCAGGTGGCGTCCCGTCACTAGTCCACACTCGAAGTCGCCAAGTTGTACCCGCAGACCTGTTGTGCTGTTACTGCTCTTCTACTGACAACACGTTACTCCCCGCCTCGTTTTACACTACTGGCCATTAAAATTGCTGCACCAAGAAGAATGCAGATGATAAACGGGTATTCATTGGACAAATATATTATACTAGAACTGACATGTGATTACATTTTCACGCAATTTGGGTGCATAGATCCTGAGAAATCAGTACCCAGAACAACCACCTCTGGCCGTAATAACGGCCTTGATACACGAGGGCATTGTCAAAGAGAGCTTGGATGGCGTGTACAGGTACAGCTGCCCATTCAGCTTCAACACGATACCACAGTTCATCAAGAGTAGTGACTGGCGTATTGTGACGAGACAGTTGCTCGGCCCACCATTGACCAGACGTTTTCAGTTGGTGAGAGATCTGGAGAATGGGCTGGCCACGGCAGCAGTTGAACATTTTCTGTATCCATAAAGGCCCGTACAGGACCTGATACATGCGGTCGTGCATTATCCTACTGAAAGGTAGGGTTTCGCAGGGATCGAATGAAGGGTACAGTCACGGGTAGTAACACATCTGAAATGTAACGTCCACTGTTCAAAGTGCCGCCAATGCGAACAAGACGTGACCGAGACGTGTAACCAATGACACCCCATACCATCACGCCGGGTGATACGCCAGTATGGCGATGCCGAATACACGCTTCCAATGTGCATTCACCGCGATGTCGCCAAACACGGATGCGGCCATCATGATGCTGTAAACAGAACCAGGATGCATCCGAAAAAATGACGTTTTGCCATTCGTGCACCCAGGTTCGTCGTTGAGTACACCATCGCAGGCGCTCCTGTCTGTGATGCAGCGTCAACGGTAACCGCTGCCACTGTCTCCGAGCTGATAGTCCGTGCTGCTGCAAACGTCGTCGAACTGTTCGTGAAGATGGTTGTTGTCTTGCAAACGTCCCCATCTGTTGACTCAGGGATCGAGACGCGGCTGCATGATCCGTTACAGCCATGCGGATAAGATGCCTGTCATCTCGACTGCTGGTGATACCAGGTCGTTGGGATCCAGCACGGCGTTCCGTATTACCCTCCTGAACCCACCGATTCCATATTCTGCTAACAGTCATTGGATCTCGACCAACGCGAGCAGTAGTGTCACGATACGATTAACCGCAATCGCGATAGGCTACAATCCGACCTTTATCAAAGTCGGAAACGTGATGGTACGCAATTGTCCTCCTTACACGAGGCATCACAACAACTTTTGACCAGGCAACGCCCGTCAACTGATGTTTGTGTATGAGAAATCGGTTGGAAACCTGCCTCATGTCAGCACGTTGTAGGTATCGCCACCGGCGCCAGCCTTGTGTGAATGCTCTGAAAAGCTAATCGTTTGCATATCACAGCATCTTCTTCCTGTCAGTTAAATTTCACGTCTGTAGAACATCTTCGTGGTGTAGCAATTTTAATGGCCAGTAGTGTACACTGGCGGGTCCGTAGCCCTTTACGTCTAGTGTAGTTAGTTCCGCATTACATACGGTGTCCGGATACTTTCGATCAGGGCAACTGTAGTCGTAGATGTACATGTAGAAGGTCTAGAGGAAGTGAGCCTTCCTACATACAGGGAACTGAACGAGCGTCCCCCAGGGGAAGACAGCGTAGCAGAGTTCCGGCGGCGCGCACCAAACGAAGCGGGCGCGCCCAGTACCTGCCGCGCCCCGCATCGTCTCTTCCTTTGACGTGACGTGTTGCCCCGGCAACCGGCAACCGCCTTATACTTCTCTGCGGCTTCTTTCCTCCGGCTGATCGTATTATGCTTCGGGTTCGGTTCGCGTGCGGGCGCCCTCGCTCCTTTGCCGCGCGACCCCTTCCCCGGTTCGTTCGTTACTCGATATACGTCGGCTCCGGGGCGCACCGCGCCGCGCAGCGCCTGTCAGAGGAAGATCCTCCGGGGTATCAACTTTCGCGCCGACCTCAGCGAACTCAATCCTGCAAACATCTATCTCTCCAGCCAATGAACAATCGGAATCAAAAATCTCGTGGGTGCTCATAAACGAGTCGGATGGCCCTAACCGATGACGGAGCCGCATACTCCAAACTCGTACTGAGTAACTTATCTACAGAAAAAAAAGTCCCTTCAGCTAACACTGTGTGCTCTTCAGGGCTGGGATCTCAAAACAGGCATCAGTCAATTAAATTTTCATGAATATGAACTGACATACTAGGAGATGCTTGATGGTGGAGTGTTGTTTTCAGGTTCCAAGTACCGAGCCAATTTAACATCCAAATCACTCCCAAAAAAATGTAAAGTACATATGGCAACTTCAGTCGTAATTCTCCTTCTGAGTAATCTGGCTGACTGCTGAAAATCTTTTTTGACGCCGCTTTTTTTTTTGTCTATCTAATTTTGTTCGTTATTGTTCGTTCTGTTTTGTTCGGGGCGGACGTCCAAAGACGCTTCTTCAAGTTCACTGATCCATTAGTTCAGTTTTTTATAACAGAGGGCAGCTAACCCTCTGACCGAACACGCTGAGCCGCCGTTCCGGCAACCGCTCCGGCGACTTGCGCGTCGATAATGATGGAAATGATGATCAGCACACACACCCAGTCCGCAGTGGAGAAAATCTGCGGCCGGGTAGGGAATCGAACCCGCGAACCCAGCATCGAGATTCAGCAGCGCTAACCACAAGTCTACTAGCTGCTGATATCAGTTCCAACCTAATCATGAACTAACGCTCAAAATCCTGTTGATAGTCGTGTGTCGTCAGACGGATATGTTGAGACTAGAAGGGATTTTATAGTTCCTTAACACGTTCCGTTCGAATATGTGTTGATATGACACTCCCAAATTAAAACTATATCCTGAAATGTGTTCCGAAAACGCAATTACGCCGTGCACGGGCAACGTTCTACATCTACGTGGGTACTCTTCAAATCACGCGTAAGACCCTGGCAGAGGGTTCATCGAATCACCTTCACACTAATTCTCTATTACTGCACTCTCGAATAGCGCGCGGAGAAAGCAAACACCTATGTCTCTCCGCGAGAGCTCTGGTGTCCCTTATTTTATTATGATTATCGTTCCTCCCCATGTAGGTCGCCGTCAATAAAATATTTTCGCATTCGGAGGAGAAAGCTGGCGATTGAAATTTCGTGATAAGGTCCCGCTGCAGCGAAAAACGCCTTTGTTTTAATGATTTCCACACCAAATCCTGTATCATGTCCGTGCTTCAGTCTCCCCTATTTCTTGGTGATATAAAACGTGCTGTCCATCTTTGAACTTTCTCGATGTACTCCGTTAATCCTATTTGGTAAGGATGCCACACTGCGCAGCAGTACTCCAAAGGAGGACGGACAAGCGTATTGTAGACAATATCTTCAGTAAATTTGTTGGATCTTCTCAGTGTTCTGACAACAAATAAGTTGTTCGTAATTGCAATTCTTAGGTATTTAGTTGAATTTACTGCCATTATTTGGATAGATTTATCGTGTAGCCGAAATTTAACGGATTCATTTTAACACTCAGGTGGATAACCTCACACTTTTCATTACTTAGGGCCACTTGCCAATTTTTGTAAGATACAGATATCTTAGACTCGCATTCGGGAGGACGACTTTTCAAGCCCGAAACGGCCATCCTGATTTAGGTTTTCCGTGATTTCCCTAAATCGCTCCTGGCAAACGCCGGGATGGTTCCTTTGAAAGAACACGGCCGACTTCCTTCCCCATTCTTTCCTAATCCGATGAGACCGATGACCTCGCTATATGGTCTTCTCCCCCAAACAACCCAAATCGTTTTGCAATTGGTTTTAACTTCTGATGACTCTACTAGACGACAAACGACAGCATCATCTGCAAACAACCTAAGACAGCTGGTCAGATTGTCTCCTAAATCGTTTATATACATAAAGAATAGCGGAGGGCTTATAACATTAGCTTGAGGAACGCCGGAAATCTTTTTTACTCGATGAATGTGCGTCAGTTACTATGAACTGTGACCTCTCTGACAGGAGATCACGAATTTAGTCGCATAACTGAGACGATATCCCATAAGAATACAATTTGATTATAAGCTGATTGTGAGGTACCGTGTTAAGAGCCCTCTGGACGTCTAGAAATACGGAATCAAGTACACCATCCACCTCACAGCATGATTGATATCATCAGCCTTTCCCTAGCCGTCTCCAAATTTTCCAAACGCCCCAATAGATGAGCTTCTTTGGTTTTGTTACAGTACGATACATATTGGCTCACTTGCTAGAGCTCGGATGAAGACTCGAATTCTCGTAGCAAAGATGGACAGAAATTCTGATATCTTGTAAACGGTGGAAACTACAAGAAAAGCTAGTAATATTCCACGAGAATTGTCTTGTGATTTATTTACTTAAGGAATGTTTCGAAGCAGCCATATACTGGTCCTGTAGGGATCAGAAGTTAAAATTAAACCAATAATGAGTCACATTCGGACACAAAGGCAAACATTCTTCCCACACTCAATGCCTGAATGGAACACGAAGTAGATTAACCTATATGTACCATGAGTAACTTATCTACAGTTGAAAGGATAGAAGATAGGAGAGGTATCCAATCATAGCTGCCAGAGAGTAATGCAAAGGAACTGTCTGCAGTCTTGCACTCTACTAGCAGGATCTTTCTTACCGGTCTTATAATACTACATTTTCTTGCGATTCAGAGGCCCGGCCAGTATCTGGAAGACTAGATTCAGGGTTTCCCGGCGAAGCGGGCACGACTTTATGTAGAAGGGAACCATAAAAAGCCGGCCGAAGTGGCCGAGCGGTTCTAGGCGCTCCAGTCTGGAACCGCGCGACCTCTACGGTCGCAGGTTCGAATCCTGCCTAGGGCGTGGATGTGTGTGATGTCCTTAGGTTAGTTCGGTTTAAGTAGTTCTAAGTTCTAGGGGACTGATGACCTTAGAAGTTGAGTCCCATAGTGCTCAGAGCCATTGAACCAACCATAAAAATATGTTGCATCCGGAGTGACGTTTGTGGGTTCTTTCTCAACTGCAGCGAATCACTTATGTGATTGTACCTGATAATGCCAAGCCTGCGAAACGCGTCCCAAATTTAAAAAAAAACTAAAGTTAGCTGACAGGTTACGTTGTCTTTCTTTATTTAAATTTTAAACGGTCAGTCACGAAAACAGCCTACCAGACCCCCGTATGTGTGAAATCTGGAGCTCCAGAACTCGATGCGTGTCCACTGCCACAACAGTGACTGTGGCGCAGGCAGTGCCTCGCGCAGCGCGACTTGCGGATTAGCGCGCAGATGACGGATCAGCGCGAGCTAAGCGCGACAAGTGCACGCTAGGCGGCGGCGGCGGCGGCGGCGGCGGCGGCCGGCGCTGATCCCGCGGTGCGGCGCGGCGCGGCGCGCGTTCAATCCTCGCAAGATGGATGACTCTCGACCGCAGCGCCATCTATCTCCGTCACGAGGCGCGGGCGCGCGATAACGCCGCCTCGCCGGGGCCCGCCCTGCCGGAATTTGAGCATCGGCGGGGAGTTTCCACGCACGCTATAACACCCTCGGGTCTGCGCTCCGAGGGGAAAAGGACGAGAGAGATAGAGGAAAGGACGAAAAAAGATACGTGGCGCACACGAAAATTCGCAGCTATGTCTACCGCCACGGGCTGGCAGCGTCTGCGTCGCTTCAGCCGCCTCGCTTCGCGCATCCCCACAATACACGAGAGCAGCCGACAATGATTACTGCGAGGCTGGAACGAAACGTACTAGCTATTCACTTGAGCAATCTAACGACGAGTATTCCTCACAGTGCCATACGTGGACCATTTCTTTTCCCAACACTTATTGTGTCGGTCCGCTTATATCAGCCGACGATGTGCCTTTTTCCTTTATCTGAGTAATGTGGCTAGCCAACGGCCTTTCCGCAGTGGTAGCACCGGTTCTCGTCAGATCACCCAAGTTAAGGGACTCCGGAAAGGCTCAAAATCATGAAAAGTTCAATTTTTACTTTTTTGCGTTTTCTGAATCTGCAGACTATTACCTTTTAACAGATATATAATTTATTCAATTCCGAAGACTACAACTATTTTTAAATTTTTTTTGAAATGTGTTCTACATGGGCGTGACCCACTGAGGCGCTGTTAAACTGCTGTCAAATGGTGTTATTATTAACGTCCGTGTTCATCAGGTACATTTTAGTGATGTGAGATAAAGTATGTGTTGTGGCTAACCTGTGATGGTTCAATATATATCGCTGGTGTGATTGTCGATTGTTTCATGTTTATTTACTCTGTCGTTATCTCGAAAATATTCGTAATTAATTCTGTTTCTTGAGTCTCTGTTTTGTTGAAGTATAATAATGAGTAAAAGTAAAGTTATTAGAAATCCTCTGAAGGCTTTTAAGAAAAGGAGAAATGTTGGAAAGCCAAAGGTATGTGTTATTACTGTAAACAATAAAGACGATAACCAAGTGAGTGAACCTAACCTCTCAAGTACACCTGCCCATAGCAGTCAAAGTGGGAAAGAAAATACTTCACAGAAGAAGCTTGGTTCAATGAGTGAAAACTATGAATGTTTTATGGGCGAATCGGATGTGAATGAAATATTTGATATGTCGGTTCTCAAAGGAATTTTTTCAAACTGTGTAAGATGTATTCATTGTAGTGAAGTTGGTCTGGAACTCTCCATAATGAAGCACGTAGGACTTCCTAGTGAAATACAACTGAAATGTGATAAGTGTTCATACATGACCACCTTTTGGAACAGTGTTGCAGTAACTGCAACTGAAGAAAATGGTAGCAAAATCTACGAAAACAACAACGAGCGATGCTTGCTTTAGACAAGGAACGCCTTCGGGCTGCAGACAGGGCTGTAAAGAGTCTAGAAATACAAGCAAGAGTAAACAGGAGGAGGAACAAGAGGAAGCTGGAGGAGGAGTTTGCAGAGGATGAAGATAATCCATCCTATGGACCTGGAATGCACTAAAAAGTTAATCCAATCTTTGTCGCTCGATTCCCAAAACTTTTATTTTCTCATACTAATTACATGTTTTCTAAGGATCTTCCAAACATATTTGTTTCAAACTTTCAGTAAATGTTACACAGTACCTTCTGCATAATTTAACACAGCCTTTTTCCAAAAAACTGTATATTTTTGAATATATAAATAAAAAATTGCAAAAAAATGTTGTGAATTTTCATTACAATTGAAAAAAATCATCTTCAATAACTGAACTAAAATTTTGTAAAATCCCTGTGTTAAGTTGTAGCCCATATTCCAATAAATAATCTGTAAAAAGTTCAACTTCCTACCTCAAATACTTTGTGAGGAAAGATGTAATTTATAAGCGTTATTTTAACATTGCAAGTATAGGGCGTTCCGGAGCCCCTTAAGCGCAGTCGGGCTGGGCTAGCATTTGCATGGGTGACCACCCGGTCTGCGGAGCGCTGTTGGCAAGCTGAGTGTACTCAGCCCTTGTGAGGCAAACTGAGGAGCTACTTGCCGCGCAGGGAAGCCGCGCGATCTGAGGGGCCTTGTCACGGTCCGTGCGGCTCACCCCGCCGGAGGTTCGAGTCCTCCCTCGGGCTTGCGGGCGTGTGTAGTAGTCCTTAGCATAAGTTAGTTTAAATTATAATAAGTAGTGCGTAAGCTTAGGGACCGATGATCTCTGCAGTTTGGTCCCATAAGACCTTACCACAAATATCCAAATTTTGAAGAGCTACTTGATTGAAAAGTAGCGGCTCGAAACTCGTAAAATGACATACCGCTGGCAGAGGGGGGTGCTGACAACATGCCCCTCCATATTCCCATTTATTGACGCCTGTGGGCTGAAGATGACACGGCGGCCGGTCGGTGCTGTTTGGGCCTTCATGGCCTGTTCGGGTGGAGTTTAATTTTGGAGTACTATGGCTAAAAAATATTGCTGAGCGGCAGAATTGAGCTACACCCGGGGATAAACCTTTCATTAATTTTTTTGAAAAATTGTTCAAATGATTTCGTACCACTCTCAGCTGTCCGGTCATTTTGATTCAGCAGTTGTACGAATACTGTTACACAGTCTCGGCGCTAAGCTATTTTCAAGTACCTAAAATAGATGTATCATATACACAAAGTATTACAATCAGTTAAGAATCTGAGATCTCAAGCCATGCTACGAAAATTATAACTTACTTCATAGAAGACTGTCTGGTACATTATAACACGTAGGATGATGGAGTAAGAAAAGTTATTTGCAAATATACTAATTTATTTGATCTCAACCACTATGATTTAAGTTGGGGTTATATTGATTCACAATAACTTTAGGATGAGATTTTCACTCTGCAGCGGAGTCTGCGCTGTTATGAAACATTGCTGGTAGATTAAAACTGTGTGCCCGGCCGAGACTCGAATCCTTTGCCTTTCGCGGGCAAGTGCTCTACCATCTGAGTAGCACGACTCACGCCCCGTCCTCACAGCTTTGCTTCCGCCAGTACCTCATCTCCTACCTTCCAAACTTCACAGAAGCTCTCGTGCATACCCTGCAGAACTAGCACTCCTGGAAGAAAGGATATTGCGGAGGCATGCCTTAGCCACAGCCTGGGGGATGTTTCGAGAATGAGATTTTCACTCTGTATGGCTAAGCCATGACTCCACAATATCCTTTCTTCCAGGAGTGCTAGTTCTGCAAGGTATGCAGGAGAGCTTCTGCGAAGTTTGGAAGGTAGGAGACGAGGTACTGGCGGAAGTAAAGCTGTGAGGACGGGGCGTGCGTCTTGCTTGGGTAGCTCAGATGGTAGAGTACTTGCCCGCGAAGTGCAAAGGTCTCGAATTCGAGTCTCGGTCCGGCACACAGTTTTAATCTGCCAGGAAAGTTTCACAATAACTTTCGTCAAAAAGGTAAATAGCAGTATGCTGACAATTTCTGGGATTTTCTGTATCACCAACGTGATAATACTCAAATTAATGAAACCTTTATCGCTGCAGAAGACACCTGAATGCTCTCTGGAAGACTGTAGATTGAGATGCGAAGTCCAGACAACCCAAAAAAACGCGCATGTACTGGATAGCATCAACTGTAGATCCCAGTACGATAAATAAGTAACACAAGTTTTGAAACAGACTAGCTAATTTTGAGCTAGCAAACGCTAAATGCGGCACTTATTCGAAACTCGCTTAAGGCGCACCAAGCTGCAGCCGTGCACCGAACAGCAACTCTCCTACGAACGGAAAACGAACAGCCGCCATGTGCTCGCTCAGAAATCGACACCTCCTCACTCCAGGCGAACCCCGACTATACTGTCCTCACATTTCTCAAAATTGCCATATCATGGGAGGAAACTGCAAGGTTTGCCATAGTGACAACTGAAGATCTCCCTTCAAAATTATATTCTTTCACCGAAAAAGTGTAGTTACTGGAATAACACAGTAGATGAAGGTTTACGTAATAACGATATGGTAAAATGATCTCCTATTTGCGTGCTATCATTTGCCAAAATCCCATTTCGGTATCTGAAACTGTTTATGAAATACGAAGAACGTTGTTGATATTTCACTATGCCTTTATCGCTGGTGCGGCGCGATCGCAAATGAATGTGTAACATCAGATCAATTTTGTGAAGATTGGTAACAAATGGTTCAAATGGCTATGAGCACTATGGGACTTAACTTCTGAGGTCATCAGTCCCCTAGAACTTAGAACTACTTACACCTAACTAACCTAAGGACATCACACACGTCCTTGCCCGAGGCAGGATTCGAACCTGCGACTGCAGCGGTCGCACGGTTCCAGACTGTAGCGCCTAGAACCGTTCGGCCACCCCGACCGGCTGATCGGTGACAGATACCTCCACCCACATTTAAAAGAAAAATTCAATATGTTAGCCAAATTTTATACAAAACAACATATTATGTAATATGCACCAAAAGCAAAAACATAGCGATATCTACTTTTCATTGCACACTTTTCCAAATTTCGCGCAGTGTATTACTCTAAAAAATATCACAATAACTATAACCATTAACGAAATGTTGGGCACATGATCATGAATCTGACATATAACGCTATAAGTAAAGGGAAAATAATTTTTTTTAGTGAATAGTTTCTGTAATATCGTTTGAGAGAGCTTGCAGGGAGGGGCGCGCCTCGGAGGAGGGAGGAGGAGGAGAGTAGTGTTAAACGTCCCGTCGACAACGAGGTCATTAGAGATAGAGCGCGAGCTCGGGTGAGGGAAGGATGGGGAAGGAAATCGGCCGTGCCCTTTCAAAGGAACCATCCCGGCATTTGCCTGAAGCGATTTAGGGAAATCACGGAAAACCTAAACCAGGATGGCCGGAGACGGGAATGAACCGTCGTCCTCCCGAATGCGAGTCCAGTGTGCTAACCACTGCGCCACCTCGCTCGGTACGCGCCTCGGTTCTGTCATCGCTGACCGGTCGTAAGGTGGAAAACACTTGTCGGCCTCCCCTTCCGAACAAACGAATGAACTGGCCCAGCGCTTCGGACGAAAACTGATCACTGCACATGGGCCACCATATCCTGCGAAAGTTATACCACAACATCACTCCCAGGTACAACGTGTGATGCGACATCGAACCTTACTTGTAGTATACCACAGTGCTAACCTTATTGCAAAGGACAAGAACGATTTGTCTGTAAAGAACAATGTTTGTCAAAAATGATTAATTTTCGTTTTTGTTTCTTTGGTTGTTAATGAGTGGACGTACTGGACCAATGCTAGTAAATTTCTTGTAAAAATGGTCCCGTTACCAACATGTTTTAAATGGTTGTAGTAAGGAAACAACGCGTTTCCAACGTGGGTTCCAATTCAAAATACACTATTGGCCATTAACATTTCTACACCAAGAAGAAATGCAGGTGATAAACGGGTATCCATTGGACAAATATATTATACTAGAACTGACATGTGATTACATTTATACGGAGTTTGGGTGCATAGATCCTGAGAAATCAATACCCAGAAAACCACCTCTGGCTTAATAACGGCCTTGATACGCCTGGGCATTGAGTCAAAGAGAGCTTGGTACAGCTGCCCATGCAGCTTCAACACGATACCGCAGTTCATCAAGAGTAGTGACTGGCGTATTGTGGCGAGCAAGTTGCTCGGCCGCCACTGACCAAACGTTTTCAATTGGTGAGAGATCTGGAGAATGTGCTGGCCAGGGCAGCAGTCGAACATTTTCTGTATTCAGAAAGGCCCTGCAACATGCGGTGGTGCACTATCCTGCTGAAATGTAGGGTTTCGCAGGGATCGAATGAAGGGTAGAGCCACGGGTCGTAACACATCTGAAATGTAACGTCCACTGCTAAAAGTGCCGTCAATGCGAACAAGAGGTGACCGAGACGTGTAACCAATGGCACCCCTTACCATTACGCCGGGTGATACGCCAGTATGGCGATGACGAATACACGCTTCCAATGTGCGTTCATCGCGATGTCGCCAAACACGGATGCGACAATCATGATGCTGTAAACAGAACCTGGATTCATCCGAAAAAATGACGTTTTGCCATTCGTGCAACCAGGTTCGTCGTCGAGTACACCATGGCAGGCGCTGCTGTCTGTGATGCAGCGTCAAGGGTAACCGCAGCCATGGTCTCCGAGCTGATAGTCCATCCTGCTGCAAACGTCGTTGAACTGTTCGTGCAGATGGTTAATGTCTTGCAAACGTCCCCATCTGTTGACTCTGGGAGCGAGACGTGGCTGCACGATCCGTTACAGCCATGCGGATAAGATGCCTGTCATCTCGACTGCTAGTGATACGAGGCCGTTTGGATCCAGCACGGAGTTCCTACTTTCCTCCCGAACCCACCGATTCCATATTCTGCTAACAGTCATTGGATCTCGACCAACGCGAGCAGCAATGTCGCGATACGATAAACCGCAGTCGCGATAGGCTACAATCCGACCTTTATCAAAGTCGGAAACGTGATGGTACGCATTTCTACTCCCTACACGAGGCATCACAACAACGTTTCACCAGGCAACGCCGGTCAACTGCTGTTTATGTATGAGAAATCGGTTGGAAACTTTCCTCATGTGAGCACGTTGTATGTGTCGCCACCGGCGCCAACCTTGTGTGAATGCTCCGAAAAGCTAATCATTTGCATTTCACAGCATCTTATTCCTGTCGGTTACAATTCGCGTCTGTAGCACATCTTCGTGGTGTAGCAATTTTAATGACCAGTAGTGTATCATACAGTCAGTCTGCTCTGAATGTCCTAGACGTTACTAAGGGGTATTTTAGAGCACCCTGTAGAGACCATGCATAAGGCACTGAAATCGATATTAATGAAAATACTTCGATAGAAACAAAATTTATATTAGTTAACTCGAAGTTATGACATCTATGTGGCAGTGGGGCGATAGAACGTGTGATCTAAAGCTGCGAGCTGAAGTGGCTGACATTTCGCCCTAGTGAAACGTTTCAGTCCGGCATTATGGCGTCGGCTGCCATTTCCGCCAGAGCGCGGCCCTTTCCCGGGTGTTTACCGGGCGTCGCAGAGGCGGCGGCCGCCTCCCGCGAGCGCGCCGCCGCGGAGACGGAGAGCTAATTGAGGGGGCGGCGGGGGGCGGCGGAGGAGGCCGCCTTTCTGGATCTGGAGGCGGCGTCGCCGGCGGTGGCAGTAACGAGGTTGTTAGCGTGTGTCGCAGTTGTTACCCGCGCGCGCACAATGACGAGGCCAATAAGCCGGCGAGCTCGCGGTAATACCCGCAGGCGAGGCGGGCGCGCCATTACGGCGCCCAGGCACTCGCGGCCGCGGCTCGGGTCGCCGGCTGGCGCTGGCGCTGACTTCTCTCCTTATACTGCCGCTCGGGGCCCGTGCGTCGCTTTCAAAATCGCGATCCCGCCTTCTCCCCCTTAGTAGCCCGGCTTCTCCACCTGTTCGTTAGAAACTAGTTTACTTGAAGGTACTATACAGTGTACAAAGAAAGCAGTTGTCTTCGGCAGTCTTTTATTTTGCCACTAGGCGTTCCCGCGGTTTACACCATCTTCCACAGGTGTAAATACAAAGCACAGTGGAGAGTAAACAGTGTCAACAAAAAGTACAGTGGAGAGCACGTGCAACAAGAAGCAGTATGCGCCTTTTTTCGACTCGTGCATGTCCGAAGGAATATTGCTTTCTATTTCTTAACACCACAAGCTCTGCTATTTGGTAATTATTCGCCAGTGCCAGGCCCTTGACTCTCAATAAATATGTCCTTCCTGGACGGAATGTGCGAGTGCTAGTTGTGACACAAGGAAAACGACATATGGAAGTTTGGACCTCGTCATGATTCGTGCACGGATAGCCGAAGTCGTTTAGGCGACCGCTCGAATAAAGCGGGAAATCTGGGTTCGAGTCCTGGTCTGGGACCAATTTTCAAGCCGTCCGTTGTGGCCGAGAGGTTCTAGGCGCTTCAGTCCGGAACCGCGCGACTGCTACTGTCGCAGGTTCGTATCCAGCCTCGGGCATAGGTGTGTGTGATGTCTTTAGGGTGGTTAGGTTTAAGTAGTTCTAAGTTCTAGGGAACTGATGACCTCAAATGTTAAGTCCCATGGTGCTCAGAAGCATTTGAACCAATTTTCATTGCCGTCATTCTAATATACAAGCGAAGGTGGCCATTTGAACCAATTTTCATTGCCGTCATTCTAATATATAACTAAGGTGGTTTACATTCGCAACTGCGAATACATTTCCTGTAATCCAATGCGGATGGGGTGCCGTGTATTGACAACTGTAGTCCTGGCGCACAAAGTTTGAACTTTAGTACACTGCAGCCTGTGTTCACAAGTTGAAGTACCGAGGTCGATCACCCCTAATCACATGGAATTGTGCCCGGTGACGGAACTTCCACACATGATTTCCTCGCGTGCGCAAGGAATTAGAAGCAGCAGAGAAGCAGAAAAGTTGTTCAGGTACAAATATCCACATAGAAGACATCCGGCTCACTTCATGTTCCCAGGACTGTTCCAGCGATTAAGGGTAACACGTTACAGTAAAACGACCAACGCGGACGACGAACTACGCGGACTCCCGACTCAGAAGATGCAGTGCTTGCTCGAGTGAACGAGTCGGTAGCAAGGAGCACTCTTATCAGTTGCAAATGAAATGGCGAGTGTCACAGGAAAAATGGTTCAAATGGCTCTGAGCACTATGGGACTTAACTTCTGAGGTCATCAGTCCCCTAGAACTTAGAACTACTTAAACCTAACTAACCTAAGGACATCACACACATCCATGCCCGAGGCAGGATTCGAACCTGCGACCGTTGCAGTCGAGCGGTTACAGACTGAAGCGCCTAGAACCAGTCGGCCACCCCGGTCGGCGTTACGGGAAATGCGGCTACACCGTTACCATCCGCAGACCGCGCCTGCTTCGACGCCTGTTGACTTTGCACCTCGTATCGTGTTCAGTTCATGGCTCTTGCAACGCCTTACATGGGGTCTTCAGTTCCCTGCGTATGTACGTTTCACGGATGAAGCTTGTTTCACCAGAGATGAAATGCTAAGTAGTTGCTTTAGTCATGTTTGGGCCGATGGGCATCTCAACGCAACAGTTGTGAAGAGACTTCAGCACAGACTGTCAGTAAACGTGTGGGCAGGCAGAATCAGTGATTACATAGTAGACTTGTTTCATCTTCCTCCCTGCTGAAATGCACCTGTGTACACAGCGTGTACGAAAGACGTCCTAACAACGTTCCTGTAACGAATCCCACTTGTTATTCGTCAACGGAAGTGGTTCCACCGTGATGAAGTCTCACCTCACTTTAGCCGGCCGGGGTGGCCGTGCGGTTCTAGGCGCTACAGTCTGGAACCGCGTGACCGCTACGGTCGCAGGTTCGAATCTTGCCTCGGGCATGGATGTATGTGATGTCCTTAGGTTAGTTAGGTTTAAGTAGTTCTAAGTTCTAGGGGACTGATGACCTCAGAAGTTAAGTACCATTGTGCTCAGAGGCATTTGAACCATTTTGAACCCACCTCACTTTGGACTGAGGGTTCGTGAAAACCCGGATGAGACCTTCTCTGACAAGTGGATAGGCATAGAAGAGCCTATCTCCTCTTGTGGGGCCATGTGAAAAGTTTTGAATGCAAGACACTAGCGAGACTGAAGAGGATCTTCTGACAAGAATGTTCGCTGCCTGCGACACTGTTCAAACGACACCAGGGATATGAGAAAGGGTACGACAACTCTGTACGATGATGCCATGCCTGCACTGACCCTGGTGGACTTCATTTTGAACAACTGTAATAAATGTAACAATTGTGAAACTTATGCAGGTACATGGAATTCAGTATTATGCATTAGAGACTTACGATTTTCGGTCCCTAGGACATCAAGTTATGTGTGCCGTTACTAGCCCACCAACAGTAGAAATTAACTGAGACTTTCTGAGAATATTCATCGGGAATTCTATACGTTGGTAGCTGAAGTAAACTTCTCGAGTCAAGATCGCTAAAAATCATTTTATTGGACGACCGTTTCCATGGATAATGTGCTATAAAAATTCAAAATGCATAAGATCCGATGATGACAGCATTACTCTGTCGAAACCGGTCATGCAATAATATGCTTTTTTAGTGATCTTGGCACGTGAAGGTTTCTTCGGGTACCATACACTGCAGATCTCTCCCAGACTGACCATGTCCGGAATATACAGCGTGATTTTTTCCACTGTGTACAAAGTCTAGGGATTGATCGGTGAGAGGATACGGAACAAAAAAAGGTCTAATGGACTTATGTGCGGAAATGCATAGTTTATATGCTATAGACGGTTCATTCAGTCATACGTTGTTACAGACACCGATGAACGAGCACGCCATCCCATTGGTCTCCCTCGTCCGATCCATTGATCAGGAAAGACACGATTGAGATGCGTCGGCGTTAACGGTGAAGTAGAGTGGAGCACCATCATGTAGCACCCACATAAACCCTTCGAATCACCAATGGCACTTTTTCCAGCAGGGGGAGCACAGTCATCCGCAAGAAACGCCGATAGTTCCGGCCCGTTGGGATACGTGGAAGGAAGACAGGTCCCAAAATACGGTCGCCAATTATCCCGATCCACACATTCCGGCTGCACAGATGATGATGATTCGATGTCACCATACCATGGGGGTTCTGCATATCATCCCACAGATGATTGTTATGAAAGTTGAAGACACCAGTCCGCGTAAAGGTGGCCTCATCTGCGAATGCCGGAATCGTGGTTGCCTGGTGAAGAAACCAGTGACAAACCTGCTCCCGATGTGGAAAGTCTGTCGCTAGTAAGCCTTGCACACGTTGTAAGTGATAGGGATAGTTCAAAATGGCTCTGAGCACTATGGGACTTAACATCTGAGGTCATCAGTCCTCTAGAACTTAGAACTACTTAAACCTAACTAACCTAAGGACATCACACACAGTGGCCGAGCGGTTCTAGGCGCTACAGTCTGGAACCGCGCTACCGCTACGGTCGCAGGTTCGAATCCTGCCTCTGGCATGAATGTATGTGATGTCGTTAGGTTAGTTAGGTTTAAGTAGTTCTAAGTTCTAGGGGACTGATGACCTCAGCAGTTAAGTCCCATAGTGCTCAGAGCCATTTGAACCATTTTGAAGATCACACACATCCATGCCCGAGGCAGGATTCGAACCTGGGACGGTAGCGGTCGGACGGTTCCAGACTGCAGCGCCTAGAACCGCTCGGCCATATGGGTAGTAACAATTTTCATGGGGAATGTTCCCACCGTCGTCTGGCTTACCCTGTACTGGCGGGCCAACTGCCTGGTACTGATGCGCCAGTCGCCTTCCACAGTGTTAATTACATTTTCCTCCGAGTCTGGTGTCCGAATATTTCTGGTACGTCCTTAATGATTTCCCAGTTCCTGAAACGAGCCTGTCTCCGACAGACAGCGAAACACTGCGGGGATAGGTCTCCTGATACTACCTTGCTGTCCGCAGCTCGTGGTCGTGCGGTAACGTCCTCGCTTGCCGCGCCCGGGTTCCCGGGTTCGATTCCCGCCGGGGTCAGGGATTTTCTCTGCCTCGTGATGACTGGGTGTTGTGTGATGTCCTTAGGTTTAAGTAGTTCTAAGTTCTAGGGGACTGATGACCATAGAAGTTAAGTCCCATAGTGCTCAGAGCCATTTGAACTACCTTGCTGCCCGCTGCCATTTGCCTTTCCATAAGTAAACACCATGTCGGCAAACTCTCGATTCGGATACGGAACCGCTGTGTACAACGCTGTATCATACCAACTACAAGGTGAATCTGCAAGAGAAGTGAATTACCAATGACTATGGCAGGACAGGGTGCTAGGGCATCACCTATGAGGATCAGTACCATCTTCTAGGAGGAAACCATGCACACTGTAGCTGTGACTGCGTGGTACAGCGCGTATTAAACTGCAATCTCTGTAACCAAGTATGATCTAATAAATTGTCTCTAGCATGGAAACATGCATTTCCGGAAGTAAGTTCATTAGATCTCTTTTGTTCCGTATCCTCTCACCGATCTATCCCTACAGTTTGTACATGGTGGAAAAAAATCACCCAGTGTAGTTCTGTATCTCGTGATCAGGGTTCGGAAGTTGGCGCCCTTAGCTTGGGCGCTGCGCGAAGCTACGGCGGAGCTTGAGTATATTTGTATATTTTCGGTTATACTTCTCGACTTGGTTGTTCCCAGATTCCCTTACCTTTCTCTACCACCCATGAAAGTTTGTAACATTATCACGGAACGTGCACATCGCTACGATACTGAATGGGCGAGAGGTGAATGGTGTGGTCTGCTTTGAAGCGCCATTAGCGCGTCCGAGCGCCGGAGCGACCACTATGCGGCCGTGACGGAGTGCGGGCGGCGGTCGCTTCGTCGGACCGGGCTGTCGGGCTCTCGGCACGCGGAATCAATTCCTCCCACCGCCTCCCACCACCTCCACCTCCCGAGGCACCGGCACCGGCACAGGCGCCGGCACCACACGGCTAAAACGAAATGCGTAGCCAAACGGAGCAATAAATTTGGCGCCCAAGTCCCGGGGATTGAAGGGGATTGCGCCCGGATAAATTGGAGTGTAAGTGCTATTCGGCGGAGGCGCTCACCGGCCGCGTCCGCCACGTGATGCGGAACCGATTGCCTCGGCTGG
Source organism: Schistocerca nitens (assembly GCF_023898315.1). Lineage (NCBI taxonomy): Eukaryota > Metazoa > Arthropoda > Insecta > Orthoptera > Acrididae > Schistocerca > Schistocerca nitens. Next base: position 392,376,563 of record NC_064617.1, read on the forward strand.
CTATAACTGAATACAGCACAATGTAGGACAAATAGCGCCGGATCCGCTCTCCAGGAGGACTGATTTAGGCGGCGCGCCTCCTCGCGGCACTGCATCAGCCGGCGATCCTTCTCCCGCCCGCCTCTCTCTCTCTCTCTCGCTCTTTCTCGCTCTCTCTCTCTCTCTCTCTCTCTCTCTCTCTCTCTCTCTCGCCTTCCTTCCCGCTTTCTTCAGCACGGGAGACGGCCAGAATCAACAGTTAACCCTGCTCCCTGCCGAAAAACCGACTTGGCGCCGCCGTCCTTTCAGACCGTCACTCACGCCGGCACCGCATCGCGTCTCACAATGAGCAACGAGGACAGTTCGAATGATAACAGTTACGCGTTTCCTTTTTCCCGGAGGTGCTCACCTGTAGTATACAATCGGAATCAGTAAATAGTTACATCTGCGTCTTCATATACATTCCGTAAGTCACCTTATGGTATATGGCGGAGGGTACCATGTTCATTACTGTCACTTCCTGTTCCGTCCGTGTGAGCTCCTTCTTCTGCTGACTGAGGTTTCCCCAGCTTGTCGGACTCGTTCGTGGATGTACTGGACCAACTGTTATCCCATTGGGTGGTCGTCTGGGCAGTCTTTTCTCTTGCATCTTCCACGTTTATAAATTTTAACTAGACTTGCGGGGCTCATTCTTCCTACATGGTTCTAGCAGCTTCTTTTTCCTGTCTTAATCCATTTATTTATATCTTGTACTTCATACTTGTCCCTGATCGACACATTTGTTCTCTTGTATCACTGGTTACTCTTTGGATCTGTCTCAGTACCTTCATTTACTCGCTTTATTACCTGTGTTCAAATGGCTCAAATGACTCTGAGCACTATGGGACTTAACATCTGAGGTCATCAGTCCCCTAGACTTAGACCTACTTAAGCCTAACTAACCTAAGGACATCACACACATCCATGCCCGGGACAGGATTCGAACCTGCGACCGTATCAGCAACGCGGTTCCGGACTGAAGCGCCTAGAACCGCTCGGCCACAGCGGCCGGCATTACCTGTGTATATTTGTACATCTTCTATGATTTTTTTAATATCCATTGTCAGCCTGTTGTTGATGAAGGTATGAATTGCATAATTTTTTTTCTAGACCTACCAAAGGCTTTTGACAAATTAACAACGTGGGTAGGCTGAGTTATTAAAGTCTACGGGTTTATGGATTTCCCCACAATCTGCCTTAAAACGTAAATAGCATCTGTTGTGCCCCACTTTTTTTCTTGTTGTTTATATGCTAGCTCGATATCGCACTGTGTTCTGTCACTACTGACTGATGTTAATATTTCTGACGTAATATCAGGCGGGATAACTGCCCGGTAATTTTTATATACTGAAGTTATAACTCTTTCGTTTCACTCTCTTGGTATCCTACCTTCTTTCATAACACCGTTCAAAAAAGTACCAACCCGTTGATATAATACGTACCCTCCACATTTTAACAATTCATTATAAATGCCATCTTGGCATGCTCTAATGCTGCTAACATAAATAGTAATAAGCCTCGTGTGAGTTCGACTCTCTCAAATTATACCTTCATGACCTTTCCACTAAATCTACGAGTGTTGGAACTTTAGTAGTGGCAACTATTTATTTACAGCTCGTACAAAATAGATAAGTGTTTCAAAGTTTTGCTGACCTTCAAAGTAGTCACCAGCATTGTGTATAACACGTTGCCAGCGATGTGGAAGTCGTAGGATACTCTCATCAATGCCAGTTGTGTTGACAGTTCGAGCGGTGCGGTCTATTGCCCGACGAATTTGTAGGTTAGGTTAGGTTAGTGTTGTTTAACGTCCCGTCGACAACGAGGTCATTAGAGACGGAGCGCAAGCTCGGGTTAGGGAAGGATGGGGAAGGAAATCGGCCGTGCCCTTTCAAAGGAACCATCCCGGCATTTGTCTGAAACGATTTAGGAAAATCACGGAAAACCTAAATCAGGATGGCTGGAGACGGGATTGAACCGTCGTCCTCCCGAATGCGAGTCCAGTGTGCTAACCACTGCGCCACCTCGCTCGGTACGAATTTGTAGCAGTTCTGAAGTGAATGCCGTGAAGTGTTTCCTTCAGTTTAGAAATCGAGTTGAACTTACGAGGGCTTAACTCGGGGGAGTGCAGTAGGTGGTATAGAAGCCCCATCGGTCAAACAAATCAGTAACCCCTTGTACTGTACGTGCTTGAGCATTGTCCTACAAATGGTGGTCAGGTCCTGCAGAAACTATCACTTCTGTCTCTAAGCTGGTCGTAGGTTGTGTTCCAAAAATGAACAGCATAGAGACAGAAGTGATGATACTTTCTGCAGGACCTGACCATCATTTTGCAGGACAATGCTCGAGCACGTACAATGCAAGCTGTTACTGATTTGTTTGACTGATGGGGCTGCTAAGTGCTATACCACCTACTGCACTCCCCTGAGTTAAGCCCTCGGGAGTTCAACTCGATTTCCAAACTGAAGGAAACTATTTACGGCATTCGCTTCAGTACTGCTACAAATTCGTCGGCCAATAGACCGTGCCGCTCGAACTGTCAACACAACGGGCACTGCTAAGAGTATCCTACGACTTCCACATCGCTAGCAATGGGTTATACACAATGCTGGTGACTACTTTGAAGGTCAGTTAAACTTTGAAACACGTATCCATTTTGTTCGAGCTGTAAATAAATAGTTGCCACTATTTAAGTTCCAACCCTCGAATATTGCAGAAAGCAACATCTTGGCTGACTCTTTTAGGAACTTACACTTTCAGAATTTTAACAGTATACCACTTCATCATGTACAGCGTCTCTCTAGTAGCGTCTGCCACTGAGATGAGTATCTCCGTGAGGTTTTAGCACTTGCTAAACAAACCTGTCATATGTCGTGCAGTTCTTCTTTGGATTTTCTCTATTATGTCTATCAATCAGTTCCGCTAAGGAAACTCAAGTAGTGCTCTAACAAAAGTTTTGTAAGCAGCCTGTTCCGTTTGTGCACTACCTGAGGACTCTTCCAACGAATATCAGTCTGGAATTTGTCTTTACATCGATTCGTTTTATATGGTCATTCCATTTCAAATCGCTCCGTACGCATACTCCCGCATATTGAATGGATGTGACTGTGCATAGAGATTTCTCTGCAATCGTGTAACGCTTCAATAATAGGTATTACGCCTATTTATTCGTTCAGGGCTACATTCTTTTATGTCGAGAGTCAACTGCGAATCTCTAGAACCAAACGTCGGTTCTCCGCAGGTCTACCCGCATTTCGCTTAAATTTTCTGACATTGAGACACTCTGCGTACAACAGCAAGGTCCGTGAACGCCTCATGGAGCTTCCCAGCATTTATAAATATGCGTAATTGTCCTATAATACTCCTTTGGGGTGCGCCCGAAGTTACTCTAGCGTCTGAAGAATTCTCTTCGCTAAGAATGACATATTGTATTTGCTACGCACTGCTCAGTCCAATCGCAGAGCTGTCTCTGATTCCATACACTCGTATTCTGTTCAGCAAGCAACAGTGCTGAACTCTATTGAACACTTGCATGAATGCGTGGTGTCTGTTCTTCCGGACATGTCGGAAAGAACAGACGACATGAGTTCGTATAATTGATTCGCCTCGATGGGCAGTGGATCCACCTTCTTCAGTGCGGATGAACGAGTACGTCCGACCTCCTGTCGGGCTCTCACAAGGGAAGGCCACGACGTCTGGAACGCGGATTTACTGCAAACTTCGTACACTCGTTGTACTCCATGAGCACAACAAAATGTGTAAGCAGTGGCGCGTACTTCTCAAGCGTTATTGAAAAAATCGCAAGATAATTTCGGTCTTCAAACATATATACCTGTGCGTGGCCATTTTTACCATGAAGCGGCTGCAGCCGAGCGGTGCCAGCACGGTAGCTCAGCGTGTTCCGTCAGAGCGTGAGCTACCCTTTATAATAATAAAAAAAAACTGAGCGAACGGATCAACGAACAAACTGAATGGGTGTCATCGGACGTCCGCCCTGAACAAATTCAACGAACAATACAAAGATTGATATAATGGGGAAAATACATGTAATCGAATGAACTTTTATTAAATTTACAATGAACGCCAACCATAATATACAACATTAAAGTTAATAGGCAAGCCTGAAGTTATTTCTACATCTTTCGATTACTCACAATCCAAGATAACATGATGCTCCCTCCCAACCATGAAATTCTTAACCCATCCATATACCCCAAATGATGGCATTTTTGGACAGTCAAACGAGGAAAAAATCTTATCTCTTTGAGGAACCATCCCAACATTAACCTGGCGTGGTTTGAAGAATTCGTGGGGCACTTAAATCAGGATGAGCGTACATGGATTTTAATCCTGCACCTTATTAATACATTATGTTCACACTGCGTCATCCCGATCGGTGGGCGACGAGAATTTAGGAAGGTAATTTTTCGACGAGGTGATCTGAAGCACTTGTTCAGCTGAAGGTAGACAGATCGTTGAACTGCTTCCAGACTCATCGAAACAACTATGCCGATACTGAACTGCATTAAGGAATCTAAAATAATTTTTGAGCCTCGAGCCTCTCTGACACGCCGTGAACCTCTGTGAGGATTTGGTGACAGCAGAACATTCCTTGGTGCTGCTCTGCACGTGTGATGCGTCTCTGATGTACTTGGGTATCTTGCACCCTGACGTTTAAAGTATCCAACGGTTCTAAGATCTGCTATGATGTATGTGATTTGGTGTTAATTTAACCACAGCGCCAATTAATAATCAACAGATTCCCACTCTTCCAGTTGTACTGATGTTCTGTTTTAATTTGTGGTGAGTTCCTATGGGACCAAACTGCTGAAGTAATCGGCCCCTATGCGTACACACTACTTAATCTAAACAAACTTACGCCAAGGACAACACACACACACACTCCCGAGGGAGGACTCTAACCTCCGACGGGGGGAGCCACGCGAACTGCGGCAAGGCGCCCCAGACCGCACGGCTACCCCGCGCGGCGATGTTCTATTGAGACGCTTAGTACGTACAGCGATCTGATGTTTACTCAGTTATGTCTGGTACACCAAACGTGAATGTCAGCCGGATATTCTCCCCCTCTGGAAGCAAACCAAGACTACTAATTGTTCGAGAGAAATGTAACTCCAAAGAAGAAGAAGAAGAAGAAAAAAATAGACATTGATGTTCAAATTTGGTCATCATCAGCAATAGTTCCCCGGTGCCCTGTTGTTATCTCTTCGGTTTCTTGTACGCGTGTAGCTAGCATGTGTGTTTTGCTGTTTTCATGTGATCAGTGTATTAACAAATACTGTTTCGCTCGTAGTGTGATCGTACGTAGATTCAGATTGTGCGACAGGCAGGTGAAATAGGCGTTAGAGCTCAGGCAAACGATCTATGGTCTGGAGCACGAGCTGGTCCGTGTCTGTCTATTCGCACGCTGACACCTGATGATGGCCCAGCATTGAAATCTGCAGCAATTTGCGGAAGGGTTGCACTTTTGTCACGTTGAACGATTTTCTTCAGTCATCTCTCGTCCCGTTCGTGCAGGATGTTTCTCCGACCGCAGAGATGTAGGAGATTTGCTTTTTTAACGGATTCCTGATATTCACGTACTCTCGTGAAATGATCGCACGGGTAGATCCCCGCTTCATCGCTACCTCGGAGATGTTGTGTTCCAACCGTCGTGCGCCGACTGTAACACCACGTTCCAATTCACATCAATCTTAATAACGTGCTATTGTAGTAGCAGTAATCGTTCTAACAACTACGCAACCACTAGGTGTCTTATACAGGCATTGCCGACCGCAGTACCATATTGTGCCTGTTTACGTGTCTCTATACCAGCTTCTTTGGCGCTCCAGTATATTTGCTTTCGCAGCAAAGACTGAATGAGTGCAGCTTAATAATTAACACAATCTATTTTCGATATCTGGTACAAAAAGTATCGACCGACTTAAGACCAGCGCGATGATATTTCAAATTTTAAGACACAAGAGGAAATGACCACAATGTTGTCAACTTCATTAACACTGGGTATTACACAAAAAAAGAAAATGCGTGAAATGAATGAGCTCAATATGAAGCGGATGTTCGAAGTGGAGTAACCGGTTTTCTATTATGGTAGTCCATTGCTTCCTAGCTGAATACCATTTGCTGCATATGTTGACAGCGTTGAAGTTCAAGCAACACGAACAAGCAATGTGTTATTAGAGACTCACTGAGACAGCACAACGTGTTTAGAGGCCGCGCAAGCCATATGTGCGCGGAGATTGTAATCAAATTCACAGTTGCTCCGCCCGTTACCGGTAGCCAGAATCACCTAGTAGTTTTCGAAGAAATGTTAACCACGCCTTTCGGCGCCTAAAATTTCATGAAGGCGAAGGGGGAGGGAGTGGTACAACGTTACTATAATATGTTAAACTTTCCATCTGATGGATGTGTGGGGCTTCAGATAAAGCTGCAGCGAACGCTAGACATTGCTAGTCCCCATTGTCTTCTTCATGACTTATCACCGCTGTCACCATGCAGTTACTGGATATCTGAGGTCGTTGCAAGTAAGTTACGAGATAACCGGAAGCGTGGTCTTCTCCGTATCGAACGCTCGCTTCAATGTAAACAGCTGCACAGGTATATTAATAATGTTTTCATAGTTAACTTTGTTATAAAACAGTCAGACACTGCTGAATTCATGATAATTATACTGCCTGACGAAAAAGACATTGCCGGCCGCGGTGGTCTAGCGGTTCTAGGCGCTCAGTCCGGAACCGCGCGACTGCTACGGTCGCAGGTTCGAATCCTGCCTCGGACATGGATGTGTGTGATGTCCTTAGGTTAGTTAGGTTTAAGTAGTTCTAAGTTCTAGGGGACTGATAACCACAGATGTTAAGTCCCATAGTGCTCAGAGCCATTTTTGAAAAAGACATTGTCGGATGCCAATGTAACTTCGCACACATACACACCATCGCCGGTCTGTGATAGGTTGAGTGGCCACCAGAGTGCTTTTGTGTTGTTCGCAGTTAGTGTCGTTACCAGGCCTGGTATAATATGGTATAAGAGGCGTGAACACAGACAAATGTTGAGTGATCACTTCGAAGGACACGGATATGTCATGTACAAGTATGAGACAGAGTTATCAGCCATAGGGGCCTCGCTGTGGGCCCCCATTTGGCTGGCTGATTGAGTGGCACAATTCCCCGATTTGTGGGACATTCCGATGTGACCATGGCTTCATGTTGGGCTGCACGAGAACGTGAGGCCAGGCATACTCGTCATCAAGGGTCCGATGAACCAAGTCTAACACCACAAGAGAGGATCGCCGTTTCGTGCCCCAGGCACATCTTAACATCTACGCATCTGCGCTTGCCACTCAAGAACAAGTAATGGACTCTCTCCGCCATTTTGTGTGTCATCCGCACCGTTAGTCGGCGACTAGCAGCAGCCGGACTAGGGAATTACTGTCCCACGCACAGACTGCCGTTAACACAAAATACTGTAGTTGGAGTGCCGGCCGGAGTGGCCGAGCGGTTCTAGGCGGTACACTCTGGTTCGAATCCTGCCTCGGGCATGGATGTGTGTGATGTCCTTAGCTTAGTCAGGTTTAAGTAGTTCTAAGTTCTAGGGGACTGATGACCTTAGAAGTTAAGTCCCATAGTGCTCAGAGCCATTTTTGTATTTGGAGTGGCGCCATGATGGACAAGTATTAGTTTCTGATGGATGGTGCTTCACTGTGTTCAGTGACTAATCACGGTTCTGCACTACACCAGATCATTATCGTTGGCGAGTATATCCGCCACCTGGGAAGAGGTCCCATTTGTTCCACGTTTGGAGACGGCCATGATTTCTGAAGCCATTGTGTATGACTTTACGTCACGGACATCCTGTGTTACCTATCATGTGACAGTTGACAGTGTCGCGACGTCATTCTTCAGTAGGACAATGCTCGTCCACACGTGGCGCGTGTCTCTATGAACTGTCTGCGTGATGTTGAAATATTCCCATGACTAACGAGATCCCCAGATTTGCCCCGATAGAACATATGTGGGATCATCTCGGTCAACTCGTCCCAGTTTCAGTACTCAGAATATTAAGGACCATTTATAACAGTGCTGGACCAACTTGCCTCAGGAGATGGTACAACAGCTTTATGACACCCCACCCAACCGAATCAGTAGATGCATCCAGGACAGAGGAGGTGTAACGTGATACTCATACGTGGGCTCATACTGCCAACTTCTTTGTACATGTGACTCGATTTTGTAATCACTCAAATAACGGCACATACTCTCTGAAAAAAAAAAAAAGGTTCAAGTGGCTCTGAGCACTATGGGACTTAACATCTGAGGTCATCAGTCCCCTGGAACTTAGAACTACTTAAATGTAACTAACCTAAGGACATCACACACATCTATGCCCGAGGCAGGATTCGAACCTGCGACCCTAGCGGTCGCGCGGTTCCAGACTGTAGCGCCTAGAACCGCTCGGTCACAGCAGCCGGCTACTCTCTGAACCCATTAAATTTCATTTCGTTTCCTCCTCTCCTTCTGGGAGCTTCACTTATTCCGTCAAGCATATGTGTGTGTGTGTGTGTGTGTGTGTGTGTGTGTGTGTGTGTGTGTGTGTGTGTGTGTGTGTGTGTGTGTGTGCATGCCAGATATTACTGTTCCTCAATAGTTTAAAAGAATGCTCAGGTAGGTACGCAGATGACAGACACAAACTCAGTTTTGATTCTTAACCCTTCCTTAACACTCGTGAAATCGAACGAAAAAGAGTAGGAACTGCATTCCATGTGAATTTCACGCATTTTAGGAGACTTCTGTAACAAAATGGAAATGATTAGAAAAACTCATGTTATTAGGTGTTATGAATCAAGCGTCATTTCAACTAGTTAAATATCGCTGAAAAGGAGGTACAAAATAACAACTAGGAAACGCCTAGAAAGGAAGTAAAAGTAAAGATAAATAAGCTAAAATCATACTAACAAAATGATATGCGTTGTAGTTATCTCGGGGGTGACACTTATTTGTAGGCATTCGTCACGGTCACATCTAAGCATATGCCCATTTTCGAACGTTACTATGGTACTGATTTCAGGCAAGCATAGGTGAAGAAGAGGGGTCCTGAGGAACAACTACAGTGAAGTAATTACACCACAGTGGCGTCTTACGGCGAGCTCAGTGCTGAGGCCTGGTATCCAGAGAAATGTATGGAAGTTAGTGAAACAGACTTAGAGAAGAGGATTTATATGAGTGGTGGGAATAAGTGTCAAAGGCAACCTCGTAGACCTGAAGCGAGTATGGAGTAAAGGGAGACTCGAGAATCATGAGGAAACTAGGACAGAGGGATGGATTATAGTAGACTGACGATGAGGAAGATTACATGCGATGCCCAAAATTTTCACTTTCTGTTTGAGTCTTGGCCGACTTCAGGTCCTCATATCTATAGAGTTAATGACAAATTATCATTTCACAAATCAGTTAACAAATTCTTCATTAACTCATTTGTGAAATATTTGCCATTTTAGAGAATAGAGTGCTCGGAAACAACAGTATTTTACAGTTACCTTTGTCCGACATATTCAGATCACGGTTGCAGCATAAGAAGCCCCGTAACGCAGAGGCGCTTCATCATATGGCAGCTAAACAGGTTATTGAAGAAGTGAACTCGTCATTGTCCCCCTATACAAAATAGAATAGTAACTTAAGCCTTTCAAGAACCCGTGAGCAGTAAATTCCTTTCGCTTCGTATTATGAAAGGAGAACAGCGATGTGGTAAAGATGGTGGAATCTGAGGTTGTTTAGTTAACAGATATTTTCAGCGACACTGAGCTCGAAAAGAACTGTCACTTCAGGTGCACATGGATATCCAGTCAGAGCTGCTTGTTTAGCCTTCTTGCGGATAATAATGAGGCTGGAGATCGTAATTTAAATGTAGAAGGTGATAGCAGAGAGGAAAGATACGGCCGCTCAAATATTTCCAACCTATACCTAGTCAACTATTTGATCATGCCCCACGTCACACGTAGTCGGCAAGACAGAAAAGGGAAACGCGTGAAGGAACGGAGTGTGACCTAGAGACGTATTTACCTGTTAATGTCATTTTTGAGACGCAGACTTCCTACCAGGCATAAGCCCATGTTGTTGGACTCCTCACATGTGACTACAATCTTCGCGCATTAGCTCATGCATGCAATCCCCTACTCGCTATCAAGTCTCCCCCGTCAGCACTCGCACAACCCCACCCCGTCCAGTCTATAGGGAAAACGCGCCTTCGGGCTTTCTCGCAAGAGGGAACCCTCCTATAGGAATACGAACCACAAGTAAATGTAAGGAAGAACACAACTCGTCCTTCGATTGGAAACACATTTCATGGTAAATACATACAGAAAAACTCACTCTAGCGCCATAAGGGAATAACAGAGCTATTTGCATGAAAACAACGGCTGAGATATTTTCATATAGATTACGACAGCACTAAGTGTATACATCAATTTCCTTTCTTTCTTTTCTCTTTCTTTGCAAATCTCAATCTTGGGAAACAGACACTCCCATCAGTGCGAAATGTAGCAAACTCGAGTGCTCCGTGGTATAATGGCAGTTACAGTTAAGATGTAGCAGCCACCCGCTGTTTCTAATCACTGGAATGTACTAGAGTGCCAGTACCAAAAAGAGAAGCCGCGAGAATTATGAGAAGACGACTATATTTCTTCCTTTCGGTGCTGTGATATATTAGGAGCACAGAGTGTATCATTCGGTTATCGCCGCTTGAAAGGCCAATGTGATGTCACTGTCTCGGAAGAAATTACTTTGATGTTGTAACGATAGGTTCGATGGTCCCGGCGGAGGTTCGAGTCTTCCCTCGGGCATTGGTGTGTGTGTTTGTCCTTAGGATAAATTAGGTTAAGTAGTGTGTAAGCTTAGGTTGGTTCAAATGGCTCTGAGCATCATCAGTCGCCTAGAACTTAGAACTACTTAAACCTAAGGACATCACACACATCCATGATCGAGGCAGGATTCGAACCAGCGACTTAAGCGGTCACGCGGTTCCAGACTGAAGCGCCTAGAACCGCTCGGCCACACAGACCGGTTGTGAGCTTAGGGACTGATGACCTTAGCAGTTAAGTCCCGTAAGATTTCACACATATTTGAACATTTTTTTGATAGGTTCGATCAACACGTGACTGTTAACGGAGCTGTTTAGTGAACTCAAATAGGAATCCCTGGAGTGAAAACGATGATCTTCTCACGAAACAATATTGAGAAAATATAGAGAACAGGCATTTGCAACTGACTGCAGAACGACTGCACTGCTGCCAACGTACATTTCGCGTAAGGACTTCGAAGGCAAGATAAGGGAAATTCTGGCTCATACGGAGAAATATTGATAGTCGTTTTTCCGTTCTCCCACTGCATGGGAGTGGAATCGGAAAGAGCCGGCCGGAGTGGCCGTGCGGTTCTAGGCGCTACAGTCTGGAGCCGAGCGACCGCTACGGTCGCAGGTTCAAATCCTGCCTCGGGCATGGATGTGTGTGATGTCCATAGGTTAGTTAGGTTTAATTAGTTCTAAGTTCTAGGCGACTGATGACCTCAGCAGGTAAGTCGCATAGTGCTCAGAGCCATTTGAACCATTTGAATCGGAAAGAAAATGACTGGTAGTGGTGCATGGTAGCCTACAACTTACGCCGCAATGTCGCTTATGGAATATATATGTAGACGTATACATTTGCCAGCCTATCTTTAATTGAAAGTTAATCTCATACAGGATTATTCGTGTGAAATGAAAACGACCGTCTTTTACATTAAAGCCTATTAGCCCAGAGAAATGTAGCAGTGGACCGAATATAGAGCCTTCTGGTACTTTAAGAAGACAATTATGCACATACGTTTTTCTCCGTGTGGGTTTAATGAAACGTTAATCTCAGACAGCATATTTCGTAGAAGATGAGTGTGGCAGTCTTTTACACTTAAGCCCACTTATTTGGAATGTAGAATTAGGGCAAAAATAATGCCTTGTGGTGTCTTCCATCTAAGGAGATAACAGGTGATATACAGTTGCTTGTGTGCCTTTAATGAAAAGTTACTCTCGGGCAGGATAACTGGTATAAACTGTGCGCGGTTGTCTTATACATCAAAGCCCAGTTAAAGCACTGGACCAAATAAGGGAACTTGTAGTATCTTTCATCTAAGAAGCGAACTGGCGGTATTCACTTGTCGGCTTATTTTTAATGAAATGTTGATCTCGGACGGGTATTTCGTGTGAAATGTGCTTGCTGGTTTTTCATAAAGCCCACTTACATAGACAAATGTAGTATTGGACCAAAAATGGTGCCTTGTGGTATCTCCAATCTAACAAGGGAACCTCCCCATCGCACCCCCCTCAGATTTAGTTATAAGTTGGCACAGTGGATAGGCCTTGAAAAACTGAACACAGATCAATCGAGAAAACAGGAAGAAGTTGTGTGGAACTATGAAAAAAATAAGCAAAATATACAAACTGAGTAGTCCTCGTGCAAGATAGGCAATATCAAGGATTGTGTGAGCTCAGGAGCGCCGTGGTCCCGTGGTTAGCTTGAGCAGCTGCGGAACGGGAGTTCCTGGGTTCAAGTCTTCCCTCGAGTGAAAAGTTAAATTTTTTATTTTCAGACAATTATTATCTGTCCGTCCGTTCGTCCGATGCGAGGTAAGTGCGCCGTAGTATGGGGACGCTACACCTAAACAAACAACGAAACACACGTCAGTCGACTAAAGCGCACGGAAGAGAGAGTATTCCTGCTAACGAGGCTCCCTGGCTGGCAGTTGACTGTTCGCTACTTTGGACGAGAGTGCATTAAATACGTGAGATGTATTCTTTGGGGAATATGAATCCAGCAAAACACAGACACTAAACTTATTACAATGAACAGAGACGTCAATGAACGAACGGACAGATCATAACTTTGCGAAAATAAAGAAAGTAAACTTTTGACTCGAGGGAAGACTAGAACCAAGGACCTCTCATTCCGCAGCTGCTCACGCTAACCACGGGACCACGGCGCTCTTGAGCTCACACTCTCCTTGATGTTGCCTATCTTGCGCATGGATTACTCAGTTTGTATATTTTGCTTTTTTTTTTTTCATAGTTCCACACAACTTCTTCCTGTACTCTCGATTGATCTGTGTTCAGTTTTTCAAGGCCTATCCACTGTGCCAACTTATAACTAAATCTGACTGGGGTGCGATGGGGAGGTTCCCTTGTAAGTGGCTAACGAGTGATGTGCAGTTACTGGCGTGCCATTAATGGAACGTAATGTCGGACGGAATAACTGGCGTGAGCTGAGCTCGGTAGCCTTCGGCCGGGGCGAGCCGCAAGGCGCAGGTTGACGGAGGCGGTCCGCGGGTCCCGGGCGACATGGCGGCGCCCACACGTCGCTGCGAGATGTAGCATGTGTATTGATTGGAAGCTGTAGCGCCCCCCCCCCCCCCCCCCCCCCCGCTCGCTGCGCGCCCTACCTGACGCACAAGCACAAGCACACACGCACGCACGCGCGCGCGACACGCATTCCGGCTGCAGGGTGCGGCCGCCTCCGCATGCTGAATAGGAAGACAGGGGAAAAAAATTCCCTCCGTTTGCCTGTCCCCGGTTTCGCCCAGCACGCTTCGTATACATGAACCTAATACCTGAATTCGAGTAACAGAGAACACGTTCCCATTGATAAGGAAATCCCGGAGCTGTAAATAATCGTTTATGAAATATTACCGTTTCCACTGCTCTCACAAGGGGAGGCGTTTGGAACGCGGATTTACTGTAAACTTCACACACTCGTAGTATTCCATGAGGACAACAACATGTGTAAGCAGTAGCGCGTACTTCTCAAGCGTTACTGAGAAAATTGCAAGGTAATTTGGGTCGTCGAATATACAGGGTGTTACAAAAAGGTACGGCCAAACTTTCAAGAAACATTCCTCACACACAAAGAAAGAAAATATGTTATGTGGACATGTGTCCGGAAACGCTTAATTTCCATGTTAGATCTCATTTTAGTTTCGTCAGTATGTTGTATCACGTTGGAATGAAGCCTCATCCGTAAAGAGAACATTTGAACTGAAATGAGGATTGACACATTGTTGGATGAACCATTCGCAGAAGTGTACCCGTGGAGACCAATCAGCTGCTGATAGTGCCTGCACACGCTGTACATGGTACGGAAACAACTGGTTCTCCCGTAGCACTCTCCGTACAGTGACGTGGTCAACGTTACCTTGTACAGTAGCAACTTCTCTGACGCTGACATTAGGGTTGTCGTCAACTGCACGAAGAATTGCCTCGTCCATTGTAGGTGTCCTCGTCGTTCTAGGTCTTCCCCAGTCGCGAGTCATAGGTTGGAATGTCCCGTGCTCCCTAAGACGCCGATCAATTGCTTCGAGCGTCTTCCTGTCGGGACACCTTCGTTCTGGAAGTCTGTCTCGATAAAAACGTACCGCGCCACGGCTATTGCCCAGTGCTAATCCATACATCAAATGGGCATCTACCAACTCCGCATTTGTAAACATTGCACTGACTGCAAACCCACGTTCGTGATGAACACTAACCTGTTGATGCTACGTACTGATGTGCTTGATGCTAGTACTGTAGAGCAATGAGTCGCATGTCAACACAAGCACCGAAGTCAACGTTACCTTCCTTCAATTGGGCCAAATGGCGGTGAATCGAGGAAGTACAATACATACTGACGAAACTAAAATGAGCTCTAACATGGAAATTAAGCGTTTCCGGACACATGTCCACATAACATATTTTCTTTCTTTGTGTGTGAGGAATGTTTCCTGAAAGTTTGGCCGTACCTTTTTGTAACACCCTGTATACCTGCGCGTGGCCATTTTAACCATGAAGCGCCTGCAGCCGGTTGGTGCCGGCACGGTAGCTCAGCGTGTTTGGTCAGAGCGTTAGCTTCCCTTTCTAATAATAAAAAAAAAAAAAAACTGAGCGAACAGATGAACGAACAAACTGAACGGGTGTCATTGGACGTCCGCCCTGAACAAATTCAGCGAACAATGTAAAACAATTCCAAACTATCGTCTGAAAGAGAGGTTTTTTAAAACGTTAACAAGGTTTGTTTTTCCACAGAAAACGACAAAGGACCTTGCGTATGCGGAAACTTAGCATTTATTCACTAGAGCTGGTGCCATTTAACTTTATGTTTTCCATATTTTTACGAAAAATACCGTCCTGCAACTTGTAATGTCGAAAGCGACGATTAATTGTACATCTTTCGAAAGCCGTCAGTGCCGGTCAAAACTTGGAGGTAACAAGTTGTTTCGGGCTCCTTCCAGGTATAAGGGATTTCTCAAATCACGGACAAGCATACATTTTTAGTATGACTTTATGCATTTGGTCGTTTACTAGTCGACAGTTATGAATATTACATTATTTGTGACAGTAAAAATTAGTAGACTGCCAAATAACATTGTAAATTTAATAAAATTTCATACGATTGCACGTACTTTCCCCATTATATCAGTTGTAATATAAATAATAAAGAAAATGACTGTGTTGAAAATAAAAAAAAACTGACGAACGCAACTCGATCCAGCGGCTTGAACGCCAAACACTTAAAAAAAAGAACATTTTGCTGTATATTGTTCGTTGAATAGTTCAGGGCGGACGTCCACTAACACCCATTCAGTTTGTTCGTTGGTCCGTTCGCTCAGTTCTTTTATTATGAAGGGTAGCTAACGCTCTGACGGAACACGTTGAGCTACCGTGCCGGCACCGCTCGGCTGCAGCAGCTTCATGGTTAAAATGGCCATCCACAGATATATATTTGACGACCGAAATTATCTTGCGATTTTCTCAATAAGGCTGGAGAAGTACGCGCTACTGCTTACACATTTTTCTGTCCTCATGGAGTACTACGAGTGTACAAAGTTTGCAGTAAATCCGCGTTCCAGACGTCGTGGCCTCCCCTTGTCAGATACAGCAGACGCAAATAGCTAACGCCTAGATGGTACGGATCTGCTGCGTTTCCTTCAAAAGTTTAACTTTGTAAAGTGCGTGCAAGAGGATGCTTTTAGCCGCACAACACTTTTGCGAGTTGAGAACAGTTATACTTCAGAGCCGACAATATTTTATTTCATTTGATACCACAGTAAAGACGCTACCATACAAGGTGTTGTAAATAATTTTGTAATACCTGATAATGATCAGACGATTGAACTCGGTAGTTAATAAAGATTTGTTGTACCAGCGGCTCTTGACGGTTCTGATGTAGGACTCTTTCTCAAGTACGAGCACTTCAGCAACACCTGCACATAACACTTTACATTTTCTCGAACACCGAAGCTATGAACTGTATAGGAACAAAAGTGAACACACTGTATTATCACTAGAGTGCAGACATAAAAGTCATTCTCTTGGTGTGCAACGTCGATACTCGATGCAGAAGTTTCATTTTTTAGGATGTCCCTGCTGTTCCGAGAAACCAGTAACATTTGGTGTTTAATCCAAGTAACAGTTTATTTACCGTGATGGTTGCGCGTCCGTTATAAGATCGGTTTAGGTATATCTCAACTTCTTGAGACCTTAGTCATGACTACATGAGTCGCTACAGTAGCGACTGACGACAGATTTTACGAAGAAAAGGAAGTAAGTTATTTACACACGTTTACAAAATTGGCTCTGAGCACTATGGGACTTAACTTCTGAGGTCATCGGTCCCCTAGAACATAGAACTACTTAAACCTAACTAACCTAAGGACATCACACACATCCATGCCCGAGGCAGGATTCGAACCTGCGACCATAGCGGTTGCGCGGTTCCAGACTGTAGCGCCTAGAACCGCTCGGCCACTCCGCCGGCACACATTTATAATGTATATAAATGATCTTGTGGATAACATCGGAAACTTCATAACAGGGTTGTTTACAAGAAGGCAGCAACGCCGGAAGACTGTACGAACAGGAGGAAGACCTGAGGAGGATTGATGATAGGTCCAGGGATTAGCAGTTCACCCTGAACGTAAGTAACTGTAACGTATTGCGCCTAAACAGACGAAGAAATCTGTTTCTCTATTAGACTATTGACAAATCATTGGAAAGAGTAACTACAGTTAAATACAATGAAATGACGCAAAATGGAATGACCACATAAAACAAGTGTACGAAAAGCAGACGCCAGGCTGAGATTCATAGGAAGAATCTTAATGATAAAGCAATTCATATACGAAAGAAATGGCTTACAAAACAATATTTGGTCCGAATTTTGAATATTGTTGGTCATTCTGGGATAATTATCACGTTCGATTGATAGAAGAGATAAACAAAATCAACGAAGAGCGGCGCGTTTCGTCACGTGTTCGTTTGGTACTCCAGTGCAGACGCTGAAAGAGAAGCGTTGTGTCTCACGGAAAGGCTTACTATTGAAAGTCCGAGAGAGTATGAATTACAACGTTGTACAAATGTTGATGCAAAAGCGTTAGCAAACCATGCTTCTTATTATTACGTTAACGAAGGAATTTATTTTAAAAGATTAAACAAATAAACAAGAAGAAATTGGGGTGTTACCATAGTGCCAATATATATATATATATATATATATATATATATATATATATATATATATATATATATATATATATATATATATATATATATATATATATATATATTTTAAAGAACATAAACTGATTTTAAGTTCTTCTTGCAGGACATTTTCTCCGTGCTAGGTTGATATTATCTGAACTGCTTTTTGGTGTAAATTAGAAAAATTAAACAGCAGAATTTTAATCCCAGTGAAACTCGGCATTTTTCGAGTCAACAAACAACACCAGAGATGAATAATTGGTAAGTGGCAGATAAACATCCCACAACCGAATGGTGATCGAACCAGAGACCTTCGGATTTATGGTCTAGAACATAACCACTGCAATACACAATTTTTAATTATTTATCATCATCACAAGCTTCAACATCTACCTATACATATTATCACCAGTGTGTACTTTTTCAATTCCTCTCGTATTTGAGAATCGACACATTTCTCACGTTGGGCAGTTTTTGTTGCCTTACATATATAAAATACCCGTTATCTACCATCACAGAGTATTAACGTAGAGTAAAACACTTCAGTCAGTTATCGAGTCTATATTGTTCACAGAACGCTGTGTTGTGCTGTAGAAACTACGTGTAACTGGCACAAGAAATATCCCCCAGAAAGAGATACCGTTAAATACATCTTTTAAGCGATGGAATCAGACTGCGGTGTCTTTGCTCAGCGTTATACTGTATTTATAAACAATTACATACCTCTCCAATTATCGCTTATAAAATAATACTCTACCATTTTATTAAGTATCACAGAAGTTAAATTTTTTGCTAGCTAAATCCTGTTTCAGGACATCAAAACTTTTCATGCACAAAAATAATTGTCGAGGATTGTAGAGTTATCTGAGATGTAGTAAAATTTGTAGTATACAAAGCGTATTTTTTCTCCAAGGTCCGATCGGTCGTGAAATTAAAACCACAGTGGAAATCTGATGAAGGTTTGCGCAGATCTGTTGCGCAGTATCTCTCGTATGTCTGTCGATAGCGTCATGTCGCACTTTTCAGTTCTGAGCGCACTGTGAGAAAATAAAGATACGTAAAACAACAGAGTCTCCCGCCAAGTGTAAAGTGAGTGCTGTCATCCGATTTGTTCATGCTGAGGGGTTCCCCCTGATTTAATGCTGCCCACAGAACATAACTGTCATGAGTGACCGTAAACTGAGACAGTGGTGCACAAACTTTGAAGTAAGACATACAGATGTTCGTCATGCACGCAGTCAGGGGACGAAGGGTGTGTCAACCAATGATAGCCGGCCGCGGTGGTCTCGCGGTTCTAGGCGCGCAGTCCGGAACCGTGGGACTGCTACGGTCGCAGGTTCGAATCCTGCCTCGGGCATGGATGTGTGTGATGTCCTTAGGTTAGTTAGGTTTAAGTAGTTCTAAGTTCTAGGGGACTGATAACCACAGCAGTTGAGTCCCATGGTGCTCAGAGCCATTTGAACCATTCAACCAATGATATTGTTGAGCAAGTGTATCGGCCGATTCGAGAGAATCGTCTACGAAGGGCAATTCGGAAAAAGTGAAGAGGAATGTTGTCATCGGGCACTGTCATTCTTCATGACGATGCTCACCGCAGACAGCGGCTGTAACAAAGACGCTCCAGCAGCAATTTCGATTAGAAATGTTGGGATTGCTGAAGAATGGGATACAACCCGTTAGTGTTGTCAGAAGTTGCCAGAGATGACGTATTGGACAGATTTAACAGCAAAGACGAATGCTGAGAAACGAAGGAATGAAGGACAGAGGGAATAGATGGTAGGCATATATCACGTACATTCATGTACGTAACGTTAAGTATATCGCTTCTTTGAGTCCTAGTATCCTATTCTTCAGTTGACCTATATAGCTCAACTGACGAATGCGTTACTAATGCAAAAAAGTAAGAAAGAAACAGGGACAGAAGTAGCGTTACATTTGACATAAGAGTTGTATCCCGAACATCGGTTGATCACGGTATAAAAATTTAACGTATGTCGACTTTTTCGCCTTCTTTAGCTTAGTATCCTATTCTTCAGTTGACCTATGTGGGTGAACTGAAGTATGGGATACAGCTGATATTATTCCTAGCGAAGGCGAAAAGACCAACATAAATAAAATTTGTACTGCAGGATGCTAATGCTAGCGAAGACGTAAAAAGGCGACATACATAAGACTTATAGATGGGTCAACTGAAGTATGGGATATAAATTTTTTTCGCCTTCGAAACTAATAGTATCGCCTGAAAAAATTATCATAGTACGTAGTACTAGCGACAGCGAAAAAACCTATGACAGTAAAATTTGTATCCCATATTTCAGTTGACCTATATTGGTTAACTGAGGTATAGGATACTAGCCGTAGCGAAGGGGAAAGTGGCGACATACATAATATTTGTATCCCGTACTTCAGCTGACCCACATAGGTCAACTGAGGAACAGTTCAACTGGGTACAGGATGCCAATGTCAAGTTTTTCGGCTTTGCTAGCACTGGTATTCTAAACTTCAGTTGGCCTATAGAGGTCAACTGGAGTACGGGATAGAAATTTTCGGTGTATCGGTCTTTTCGCCTTCGATAGTACTAGTATCGACTGAAAAATATCGTAGTAAGAATAGTGATAGCGAAGGCAAAAAAAGCGACAACTGTAAAATTTGTATTCCGTGCAGCAGCTGGCGAACCCTTCCACATTTATAGGAACAGATAAGTCCGTAACTACAAATGGCTCTGAGCACTATGGGACTTAACATCTGAGGTCATCAGTCACCTAGAACTTAGAAATACTTAAACCAAACTAACCTATAGACATCACACAAATCCACGCCCGAGGCAGGATTCGAACCTGCGACCGTAGCGGTCGCCGTAACTACAAACGAAAACCAAAATGCAAAAATTATCCAGGATGAAAAACAATTATTCCAAAATATCTCAAACTCGCTAAGAATGAAAATAAGTACCGATTGAATTGGGACGAACAAATGATTTAAATTAACACAAGCGACAGAAATCGTCACAACGTCTAGCTGGTCTTTTAAAAACACACTCATTTATTTCAATTTACAATGATGACGTCTCGCCACAGAAGATAACCGATTTATTATCTACGGCTGTAAAATAAACACATTAACATCGACGAGCGAAGCATGACGTCGTTGGTCACAGCCAATCTGTTGTATCCCATTCTTCAGCTGACCCGAAGTATTTGATCACACACCATTAAGGCCGGAATTGGCTTTTTCTGATTTTCATCTCTTTGCTCATACGAACCGCTGACTACGAGGACAGCATTTTGGCGTAGCCAAAGAGATGCTGATCAACTTAGAGAACTGGCGGAAACTACAGGAGGCTGCCTTCTATGACGAGGGAATCGGAAAGATGGTGCCACGCTACGACAAAGTCGGAGCGGCGACTATGTAGAGAATTAGCTGGAAGTTGCAGCCAAATGTTGCAAATAAAACATTTCAGATTTTCTTTGTGGCTTCCATTTTGTGACCGATGGGATCCTGAAATAAAAATTCCCTCCTACAGACTGAGTAGTGTAAAGAAGTAACTCATATGATTTCATGAATAGTTCGAGATGTAGTATAATTATAGCATACATTTAATCCTTTTGTATCATTGTAAATACTGACGCATGTATCCCATTTCTTAAAAATGGAACGGTATACGTTTTTAATGGTATTCCAAACCTCTTCCAAAGAAGAGTATAGTGTTATGACGCATGTTAATCTTGGCATTGAAAATTTTATCAAAAGTATTGGATAAGTGTGCTGAAAGTAAAAGGCAAGAGGCGGAAATTGGCTATCACGGTGTAAACATTGCCCAGAAGGCCTCTATCATACCTGGCTTTGTCATCACATGAAGCAAGAAGATAGGCCTACACTCCTAGGATCAAACGTATTTTCTCTCAGCCCTACTTTATAAGAGTTAGATAGAAGGTCAGCTACGGTTGGATTAAATGGAATTTTATGCAAACTCCTAAGTTGTCAGCTGGGGCTCAGGAAAACCATTTCAAATGTGTGTGCATACTTTTTAAATGAGCTTTTGTGGAAACAAGTAATCAGTGGAAACATTTGATTCACCGACGGAGACAGGCATTAGGATAGCGACAGGACAACCGATTGGTTTTAACAATCGATTGGTCAATCGATTGTTTTTCTTTCCAGTTGTTTTTTTTTTCAGTTGAATGAAACAACCAAGTTAAACTGATCTCTGCAGACATGTCAGCTATGTGAATGTTTTCATTCATTCTCAGAATTTCTTTCTTTCCATTCAATTTCAGGCAACCGACTGAAGTAAGTCTCTGGCAGTTACGGCAATTAGGCCAATATGAATCTTTCCAGTCACTCTCCGGGCTTGGGCGATTTCACTAACATACCTTTCCTGCATTTTCGGTTATACATGAATCAACTTTTCACAGAAAAATAACGTATCTTATTTCAAGGAGAAAAAAACAATAGGCAGATTACTAAAATTGAAGTGTTTTCAAATGGCTCTGAGCACTATGGGACTTAACTTCTCAGGTCATCAGTCCCCTAGAACTTAGAACTACTTAAACCTAACTAACCTAAGGACATCACACACATCCATGCCCAAGGCAGGATTCGAACCTGCGACCGTAGCGGTCGCTCGGCTCCAGACTGTAGCGCCTAGAACCGCTCGGCTACCACGGCCGCCGAAGTGTTTTCAAAATTTGCATGTGTATCTACTTAAATACGAATTTTTCGAACTTCTAGCATTAAATATGGATTTTAGGTTAGTTTGAAGAGGTTAATAAACTGGTGCTACATTTTAAATTTATGTTTAAATGAATGATCAGTTACGGTCTCACACTTCCTATCACCGATGATTCTATTTTGGTACATGCTGAGATAACATGAACAGAAAGCACGTAATTTTTTAGCGACTTAATCACTTTCCTTTTAAGCATATACTGTCACTTGTCGGAAGTATTTTTTTGTGAGAAATATTATCACCAATTTTTAATTTTCTTTTTGAATTCCTTTAATTAAACTAGTATCGTCATCCTTGCAGGTACTGTATATCTCACTGAATTTATCTTAAGGATCACTTTCTGTCCAGACATATGATGTCTTCCATTCCCTCACCACTCACCGTTCCAGCAGTCTGATCTAGACACAAAGTTCACCACTAAGAAAACTCCTGTTCATCAAGATAAAAGAAAAACTGTTCTAAAAGCTAATTATTGGCATTGAATAGACAGCAGATATCGGAACGACGATAACAGTGATGGCGGGTGATAAGTGACAACAGAGCGCTGTCAGCAATAACAATTTGACAATGAGCTTTCCATTCTCTAAGAAATTTACTACATTCGAAATCAGAGCATGTAGATCTATGCAGCAAACTGAGTTTAAGGATATACTTTGAACATCACCTAAACAGGTTTCGCAGAACCTGATGCTGGCCGGCCGGTGTGACCGAGTGGTTCTAGGCGCTTCAGTCTGGAACCGCGCGACTGCTACGGTCGTAGGTTCGAATCCTGCATCGGGCATGGATGTGTGTGATGTCCTTAGGTTAGTTATGTTTAAGTAGTTCCAAGTCTAGGGGACTGATGTCCTCAGATGTTAAGTCCCATAGTGCTCTGAGGCATTTGACTAATTTCGAATCGATATACGAAATGTTCCATGTTTCCCTGACATCGACGGTCATTTGATAGAGTTAAAGGGATTAAGTAATCAACAAAATTATGTGCCCCTCTGCGTACTATAACTTTCAACACGATGAGGCCGAAATATACCTGTGCTCATCGAAGCTGTATTGAGAGCACTGCTTTTAGGATGGAACTGATAAAAGGGTACCACATCGTCAACGAAGAGAACAGCCATTACTCAGAAACCGGCACGTGGCGCAGGACTTGACCACCTGTTACAGTTTCTGGAAATCTCGGCTTCTGGTATTAACACATCAGATTAAAAAAAAAAATCTGACAGTGATCACTAGCACAGGCAACAAACGAGAAAAAGCGTTCGCTTGCCGCCTCGCCGGCGATGGCGGAGGCGACGACACGGTGCAGCCTCTTTAGCGCGCGATCCGGCTCGCTGATAGAATTTAATTCGGTCGATACGCGGCCGATAACGTTTATTACGGCCATCACGCTTTTAAATGGATGTCGGAGCTTTATTAGGTATAAACTCGGCCGGCATTAAGGCTTATCTTGGAGGGCGCGTAAATTCTGGTCGTGAGCGCTGCTCGCGGCTGATGCGCCAGAGGAGTAAACGCAGCCGGCTACGCGTCGCCCGCGCCGACAAATTGTCGTTAACATTAACGGCGACGACTTTCATTGCGCCCTCAGCTCTCGAGTGGCGCACCCTCATCCCGAGTCCTACCTCCACGAGTGAACATTTCAATAGCGAAGCATACAGTCGGGTTCGACGCGTCAACGAAAACGTACCCATTAAGGCAGTGAGGATCCGTTTTTGCAGCTAAGGGCCTGTTAACCCAATTGCTTGAGATTTAGTTTATCTCTTCGCTCACCACATTTCTCAGTCGAATCAATCGTACTAACGCTACTGAATATTCCACTAAATTACAGGCCCATATGCAGCAGGATTTTGGAACATACAGGGTGTTACTAAAAGGTACGGCCAAACTTCCAGGAAACATTCCTCACACACAAAGAAAGAAAATATGTTATGTGGACATG
Source organism: Schistocerca nitens (assembly GCF_023898315.1). Taxonomy (NCBI): domain Eukaryota; kingdom Metazoa; phylum Arthropoda; class Insecta; order Orthoptera; family Acrididae; genus Schistocerca; species Schistocerca nitens. The sequence goes on from NC_064617.1 coordinate 392,400,781, forward strand.
TGTCCGGAAACGCTTACTTTCCATGTTAGAGCTCATTTTATTACCTCTCTTCAAATCACATTAATCATGGAATGGAAACACACAGCAACAGAACGTACCAGCGTGACTTCAAACACTTTGTTACAGGAAATGTTCAAAATGTCCTCCGTTAGCGAGGATACATGCATCCACCCTTCGTCGCATGGAATCCCTGATGCGCTGATGCAGCCCTGGAGAATGGCGTATTGTATCACAGCCGTCCACAATACGAGCACGAAGAGTCTCTACATTTGGTACCGGGGTTGCGTAGACAAGAGCTTTCAAATGCCCCCATAAATGAAAGTCAAGAGGGTTGAGGTCAGGAGAGCGTGGAGGCCATGGAATTGGTCCGCCTCTGCCAATCCATCGGTCACCGAATCTGTTGTTGAGAAGCGTACGAACACTTCGACTGAAATGTGCAGGAGCTCCATCGTGCATGAACCACATGTTGAGTCGTACTTGTAAAGGCACATATTCTAGCAGCACAGGTAGAGTGTCCCGTATGAAATCATGATAACGTGCTCCATTGAGCGTAGGTGGAAGAAACTAAAATGAGCTCTAACATTTGTGTGTAAGGAATGTTTCCTGAAAGTTTGGCCGTATCTTTTTGTAACAACCTGTATATTGTCTTCAAACATTATGGACTACCTCGATGAAAACTGTCTATTGACACACAGTCAACATGGGTTTAGGAAACATCGTTCCTGTGAAACACAACTAGCTCTTTATTCACATGAAGTGTTGAGCGCTATTGACAAGGAATTTCAGATCGATTCCGTATTTCTGGATTTCCGGAAGGCTTTCGACACTGTACCACGCAAGCGGCTTGTAGTGAAACAGCGTGCTTATGGAATATCGTCTCAGTTATGTGGCTGGATTTGTGATTTCCTGTCAGAGAGCTCACAGTTCGTAGTAACTGACGGAAAGTCATCGAGTAAAACAGAAGTGATTTCTGGCGTTCCCCAAGGTAGTTTTAAAGGAGGAGGAGGAGGATATTGGTGTTTAACGTCCCGTCGACAACGAGGTCATTAGAGACGGAGCACAAGCTCGGATTAGGGAAGGATGGGTAAGGAAGTCGGCCGTGCCCTTTCAAAGGAACCATCCCGGCATTTGCCTGGTGTGATCCAGGGAAATCGCGGAAAACTTAAATCAGGATGGCCGGACGCGGGATTGAACCGTCGTCCTCCCGAATGCGAGTCCACTGCGCCACCTCGCTCGGTAAGGTAGTTTTATAGGCCCATTGCTGTTCCTTATCTATATAAACGATTTGGGAGACAATAAGAGCAGCCGTCTTAGGTTGTTTCCAGCTGAGGCTCTCGTTTATCGACTATTAAAGTCATCAGAAGATCAAAACAAATTGCAAAACGATTTAGAAAAGATATCTGAATGGTGTGAAAATTGGCAGTTGACCCTAAATAACGAAAAGTGTGAGGTCATCCACATGAGTGCTAAAAGGAATTCGTTAAACTTCGGTTACACGATAAATCAGTCTAATCTAAAATCGGTAAATTCAACTAAATACCTAGGAATTACATTTACAAACAACTTAAATAGGAAAAAACACGTAGAAAATGTTGTGCGGAATGCTAACCGAAGACTGCATTTTATTGCAAGCACACTTAGAAAATGTAACAGACCTACTAAGGAGACTGCCTACACTTCGCTTGTCCGTCCTCTTTTAGAATACTGCTGCGCGGTGTGGGATCCTTACTAGATAGGACTGACGGAGTAACTCGAAAAAGATCAAAGAAGGGCAGCACGTTTTGTATTATCGCGAAATATGGGAGACAGTGTCACAGAAATGAGACAGGATTTGGGCGTTTTTCGTTGTGCGAGCGGAAATTATGCACAGGATAAATGTAAATGTCGTGTGACTAGGGCCTTCCGTCGGGTAGACCGTTCGCCGGGTGCAAGTCTTTCGATTTGACGCCACTTCGGCAACTTCCGCGTCGATGGGGATGAAATGATGATGATTAGGACAACATAACACCAAGTCCCTGAGCGGAGAAAATCTCCGACCCAGCCGGCAATCGAGCCCGGACTCTTAGCACTGACATTCTATCGCGCTGACCACTCAGCTACCAGGGGTGGACATGTACAGGATGAGCGGCAGTTATCTGCAAGATGAAAGTACTGGGTCAGTCTACGAAGATCGGTTCTTAATGTGTCCTAAACAGAGATCGCCGAAGTTAACAATCACCAATTCTGTGCACTTTGTCATGAGTCGGGCAGACCTGTGACCTTTCTATACGATTGTACTGTAATCTGAAATTGATTCCTGCGTAGGAATTTTCACTGCGCTCGGTATTCTGGGAATAAGTATGAACATGTCACTTCATTCGCGGTGATCGCTTTTTTTCCCGCACTCGCTACCTACTGCAGTAGTGGGTGTAGTAGCTGATGACGATTAAAGGCTGTTCGGAACACATCGAGAGGTTCTCATCGCATGCCGGCTACCGGGTTTCTCCACTGCCGACGATCGGTACTTGTCACCGTGCTGCGATTTCCGGCGTGCGTTCTCCCGGAGCAGACGGCCGCTGTGGCTCGGTGTTGAGGGGCCCATTGTGTTCTTCACACGCACTCTCTGGAGCCTCGCTCTCATTGAGCGAAAACAAAAGGTGTGCTGTTGTCGGGAGGCGACGGGTCGTACAGCAGTAACGGAGCCCTTGCTGTGCCAACGTGGGAGCCACCGCTGCGGCTGTGCACCACCACAGCACGCCCTACTTTCGCCACGGCTTCTCTAGGAAACCAATCTAAAGGCAACGCTGTAGGTCACCCTACAACCTTCGAGTCGCCGCGAATGGCTACACACGACGAGGGACAGCTATGGTGAGGAACATAGAAGTAAGTTAAAATCTAGTGAATTTCTACACAAGTAGTACGTAAAAGTTTCATCTTTCTGAAGGTATTAAAACACGGTCCCGGATAAATTAGGTGGCACACTTCGGGTGATTGGTAGAATAGCGGGAAAATTCAGTCAGTCAACACAAAGAGGTCTTAACGAATTGCTCAGCGTACAATATTAGTAAAGTGAGTGAGGCACGCACCGAATAGGATGAAAAGGGTATATTGTACTTATAAAGAGAAGGGCAGCACTAATTGTCACAGGTTTGTTTGACTCGTGGGAGACAGTCCCAGAGATGCTCAGGAAGCCGAAGTGGCCGACTTTTGAAGATGTAAATTATCCGGATAAAGCCTACTTACAAAGTTTCAAGAAGTGGTTGTTAACGATGTCTCTAGGAATATACTAAAACCCCGTCACGAATCGCTCCCGTGGGGATTGCGAGGAAAACATCAGGTTAATCACAGCGCGCACTGAGGCCTGTAAACAATCATTCTTCCCGCCTTCCATACGGGAATGGAACGGAGGAAGGCCTTAGTAACTGGTACCATGGGACGTACCCTCTGCCACACACTTCACAGTGGTTTGCAGAGAATAGGTGTAGTTCTAGATGTAGACGCCTTGCGGCAGTCAAGAAACACGGCATCTACCTGGGAACCCGTGTCTATGACCCTCTGAGTCTTGTGGACGAATGGCGCGAGCTGGGTTTCACACGATCGTCTTTTCGAAACCCTTGCTGATTCCTACAGAGTAGATTTCTAGTCTCCATAAAAGTCATTATACTCGAACATAATACGAGTTCCAAAATTCTACAACTGATCGACGTTAGAGATATAGGTCTATAGTTCTGCACATCTGTTCGACGTCCCTTTTTGAAAACAGGGATGACCTGTGCCCTTTTCCAATCTTTTGGAACGCTACGCTCTTCTAGAGACCTACGGTACACTGCTGCAAGAAGGGGGGGGGGGGGGGGGCAAGTTCCTTCGCGTACTCTGTGTAAAATCGAACTGGTATCCAATCAGGTCCAGCGGCCCTTCCTCTTTTGAGCGATTTTAATTGTTTTTCTATCCTTCTGTCATCTATTTCTATATCTACCATTTTGTCATCTGTGCGATAATCTAGAGAAGGAACTACTGTGCATATATAGGCGGTGTTCACGTTAATGTGACTCGACTGTGTAGTTTGAAAATACTGAATAAGAAACAGTGTTTCCGCGAAACGTGTGGAACGCATTTTTGGAATGACCTACTTTAGTTACACACTCTCTAGGAGTCTGCGCGTACTGACAGCCGTCAGTCCGTGATAGCTGGGTTAGGGAGGCCAGCTTGCCTCCGTACTGTGTTAGTGGCGCACGGTAGCGGCATTGGCGGACTTGCTCGATAACGGAGAAGTGGACACTTTGCCTGCTTCCCCTTATTACTCGGCCGCCTCATCAGCGGTCCTCTTTAAGGCGCGCCGTGCTTGCCGGCTTTCCCTCTCTCCCTCTCACCCCGCCCTCCTGCCTCTCGCCTTATTTTGCGGAGAACGGAAGTTTGTTTTCTGTCTTCGTCGGGTCCCCGCCTCTCCGGGTCGCGCGACCTTCTAATCGTCTGAATACATTTTTAAAGAAGACGGCGCAGAGAGAGCCTTCCCTCGGCTCGGCGCGATGGGCTAAATGAAGGGAACGGTCGCACTGAGTCAAGGTCCTCTTAAGGAGGTCGCGCTCTCCTTCCGCGCTCCCTCTTACCCGCTTTTTCAACAGAGGTTTCGTTGTTCTTTGGAGGCACGGGTGAGGTTAGCCCACAATGACGGCATCGTGTTCGGGGCGATCGATTTCTTCTCTGCTCCGATTCTCTTAGTGCCTTACAATCACTGCAGAACCTATACCCGACTGAGGAGATGGTCCAGCTGATACATGACCAACTGTACTTGCTCCAACAGCGGGGTAAAGAGGTATCCTTCTGCTGGGTGCCTGGTCATGTCAGCATATGGGGCAATGAACAGGCTGATCGGGCTGCCAAGGAGGCCTGCAGAGAGCAGGATGTGGTCCAGTGTCCTATCCCCTTGCAGTCAGTCATCGCTGCACTCCACAGGAAGTGCATGGAGTTGTGGGAGGACGAATGGCTGGCAGTGACGGCCAATAAACTGCGGTCGGTAAAGCCAACCACTCGGCCGTGGCGTTCCTCCTGCTGACGCCCTGCTTCATCCCACGCTTCGGTGTGGGTGAGCACATATTTTTCAATGATTGTTCCCCGTGTTTTATGTTCCGCTTTATGTAAATGTTCTGAGTTTTTTTTTTTTTTTTTTCTTGACACCCGTCTCACTATGATACTGAACGGGCGCTGAAGACCTTGCTGTCGTGCGCCCACAAAACCCCTCTACTACCCCTCTTACCCAGCAGTCCCGTCTCAGCAGCAGATCCAAGCACAAGAGAAGGCGGCGATAGTAAAAACAAAAAATTTAGTATTGCGTACCTAATACTGTGTCTCTTCGACTCAGAAAGAGATAGTTTTTGGTTCTCTATTATCACCATATAACATTTTTTTCGCGCTAATTTACCAAATACACTTCGTAATCGAGAAAGAAAAATGGGTTACAGGACGCGGGATCTGAAAAAGATAAGGAGAAGAGGGTATTTGGTTCCTAAATGTCATGTAGGTTGCGTAAAATTAATTTTCATGTCTTCATTTTTTATGTTTTCCGTACTTCCTTAGCTGCGTCCACATTCTTGGAGACGCGGTTCGGCTAATGCAGCTAAATGAAAGGCTGCTTGTACTGTGCCATACGAGCCTCGCTTCTTTTTATTTGTGATGCGTATTCAGTGGCCTGTGATAAATGTTTGTTTCTGTACACAATAGTTATGCTACGTGCAATCTACTAGTACTACATCAAAAATGAACAGGACCTTTTTGTAAGAACTTCAATGAAGTTAAATTTTGTACTGTGATGCGTTTTCGCTAGAGGCCGCGGTTTTCGAATTATAATCCGGAGAAACGTACAAAAGTGCCTTCAAACCCGTTTTTCTTGAATAAATCGAAAACCGTGGCCTCCACCAAAAACGTATCCCAGTAAATAATTTAACTACACTAAATCTGCTCCAAGAATGTCCTGTTCATTTTCTCTGTAGGACTAATAGGTTGCGCGTAGCGAGCAAGAGCATGTGAAAATCGCGCACAAGATTTTTGCGGGCGTAGTATGTTGCTAAATCTCATAGGTAGTGCCAGATGAATCATCTTGTACAATAATTACGGATTTGTTACTACATTACAGTTTTCTGTTATTCGCCTGTTTTTTAGATGAGAAAGAGCTTTCTGTAGCACAAGTTCCGTGAGGTTAAGTCACGAGGCGTATTCGGGAAGTAAGGTCCGATTAAGCGCGAAATGGAAACCACTGTGAAAATCCGATGTAACTTTGCGCAGACGTGTTGACCAGAGTCTTTAGTACGCCTGTCGATCGCCTCACGTCGCTCTTTTCAGTTCAGAGCGCAAAGTGATCACGTACAAATGCCTAAAACAACAGTGTTTCCCGCCAAGTATGTTTATCTGGTGAGAGATTTCGCATGAAGCTAAGCAACCCACACACAACATAAATGTCATGCGTTTCTATCTTCGAGACAATTTTCAGCCGCATTCTGCGGAGGCAATGAAGACGCTCCTTGCAGCGTTTTCGATGGGAAGTGTTTGACCATTCACAATGCAGCCCTTCGTTAGGCTGGCTGCGTTGTTCATCTCTGCTCCCTTGAACCGCTGGCTACGAAGGCAACATTTTGGCACAAACAACGAAAGGCAGACCAGCGTAGAGAATTGGCGGAAAGCACACGCGACTGCTTTCTGTGACGAGGGTACTGGAAAGTACAAAGCCACGACAGATGTCTAAGTCGGAGCAGCGACTATTTGGAGAGGTACCTGGACGGTGTGGCTGTTGCGAATAAAACATTTTTGATTTTCACTGTGGTTTTCATTTGGTGACCGATTGGACCTTACTTCCCGAACAATCCTCGTACTTATTAATGCATATGTGCCGTCCTGGAGTTGTACTTAGTTGGTCTGCGTACCCACGACGTCCGAATATTGGCGTTTTCCGATCACATTTCGACCTAACATTCACTTTCACTGTTCACTACGTTTCGGTTTTGGTGCGTTTACCGTATACAGTGATGCCAACTGTCGCTCTGGGGCTATCGTTCGTTTTTTGTTTGATCTGTGGTGTCTCTATGTAGTTTAATATTCTTTTGTTTGTTTAAGATGCCAGGTGTCCCTTCTAAAGAGACGTCTCTGATGTTTCGGCAGATTACTTGAAATTTACTTTTTACGTTGTGTAACTGGAGTCAAGCCAAACAAATGCTGCTCGTTCCGTCTTTCATGCGACACCCAATGTCGACGAAAAGCATCGGTTTGTTTCCCGTAACAGACAAAATGATTTTTCAAGCGGAATTTTACGTGCCCATTCGATAGACCGGTCCGAGGTTAGTTCAGTGCGATATTACTTGTATCGGTACACAGGATGTTCATTTTAAGAAGACATTGAAAACTCTCGAAAACATACATTCACCGACCACGGTTTTTGGTGTGCAACTTGCCGCAGCCAACATTGATTTTCAGTTGCCCAATAATGCATGTTATGAAAATTAACATTTCCATGGTTCGTGAATGTAGCCACGTCAGTAAATAGCACCAAATTAATAAATGTGTCATCCCTCTGAATCTGATGTTGAGCCCATCGGCAGAATTCAATACGACGCATACAATCCGTACCAGCTAATCGTTGGTGGAGATTGATATGGTAAGGATGATATGGCGATGCAGAACACGAACAACACTACTCTGGCTCATGCCAGATTCCCTTGCGATTTGACGCTAACTAACACAAGGATCTCGAATCTCAGTGGCAAGAGTACCAATTTCCGTTTCCTCGTTAGTAACTTTCCTTTGCCGGATATGTTTCCGATGCGTTTAAGATCCAGTTGTTCTCAATTTATCATACACACATTTCAACGTACAACGTGTAGGGTGAGTAGGTTGAGGATATCTTTCGGCGTATAAGTCTCTAGCTCTCACTGAATTTCGTTATCATTCTCCGTAAATGAGAAGCATATCAACTTGTTCTTCGAAGGAATACATCATTCACATTCGCTTGATTCGACGATACTAGTCTTACCGTTCCTATTAGTTTTGTATTGCGAAACCGTCGAATGGTGTTTACATATCAATGGCACGTTAGATGGATACGCCGTATTCGGCGAATATTTACTGTTTGCACGATATACGAGAGAGGTCGGAACATGAGCTTCGGTAAGTGACGAAGTGATAAGGAGTATCACTCAATCCATGATAAGAAGATAGCAGCACTGCAGTGATAGCAATGGTCATCACTTCGAACACCTTCTATAAATGGACGTTCGTGCCACCTTTGTGACCTTCGTTGACCTTCAAAATCCTTACTGTTACACATCATTGGATTCTATCGATAGCCGCTATCTGAAAATAAGTGCCAAACTATAGCATCCCACTTAAAAAAAAAAAAACAAAGTCGACCTTCATATCTCTGACGCGACCCCACCTAATAACAAATAACCAACGTCATACTAGGGCCCCCGTTGTCCCATGCAACATTTGTCCCACAAACGTTTCAGATGCTATCGTTACATGGTATGTGACAGTTCCATTTCATATCCCTACAAAGCGTCACACCCACGTATTTGTGTGAGTCGTCGGATTCCACCTGTGGTTCACTGACATTATATTCTTGCGGTACTACGTTTCTTCGTTTTATGAAGTGCACAATATTACATTTCTGAACATCTAATGCAAGCTGCCAATCTTAGCACTACTTGGAAATTTCATCATTACCTGATTGGGTATTTGTGGAAGAGGGCAAAAGTTGCAGTAGATGTTGAACAGAACGAACAATCTATAGAGCACACACTATGGCTCGATACTAAACTGAAAAAAGAAACAAGTAATGAGGAATAGCAGGAATGAAATTAATGATAAACGTAACATTTAAACTGGGGCTCACAAAGTAGGACTTGTGTTAACTTGCAAGCCAAATAACTCATGATGGACGAACGAAGTAGGACATAAGAAGCAATGTATCATAGGCAAAGACAACATTTCTTGCAAGGATACAAGTCTATTAGTACCAATTACAGTTCTTATTTCGAGGAATAAATTTTTAAGAATGTATGTTTGGAGCACTGCATTATAAGGAATGGAATCTCGGACTGTGGAAAATTCAAGTAAGAAGATAATAGAAGAGTTTGAAATGTGGTGCAATAGAAGGATGCTGGAAAGTCGGTGGATATGAGAAATAATTTTAACATTTCGTGAATGTAGGACCAGCAATTCTTTTATTTCATGAAATGTCCATACAAATCTGTCATTGTTGCAGTACACATAATTTGGCGAATAGTTTCTAGCCGACTGGTACATTCTAAAGCCAGAACGGCTGAGGCTGCACTGAAACTTGACTCGTATAGTGAACCTATGTATATTGTGACATTTATCCACCATAACTGTGTGACGCATGTAATACCAGTTGTAGATGGTTGGTATTAAAATCAGATACTTTCAGTACAGCCCCAGTAGGTCAGGCTTGAGAATGAACCAGTCGATTCGAAAAACTCGCCAAAATATATTTACTGCTACTGTGACAGATTTGTTAATCACACACATCACGGAACAAATTCGAAGGCTCTCTTCAGAATCAGCGGGGAGAAGAACACGTGGAAAACACTGACAAGAAGTCGTAATGGATCATGAACGGTGGCGTACTCGTTCCACATGAATCTATATTAAATTTGCTGAATGATTAACCTGTCGTGAGCGATGATACAATGAAACGCCAAACAAACTGTATATGCATGCTTATTCAAATACAGAGATATGTAAACAAGCAGAACACGGCGTTGCGATCGACAACGCCTATATAAGACAAGTGTCTGGCGCAGTTGGTCGATCGGATACTGCTGCTACAGGGACACGTTGTCAAGATTTAAGTGAGTTTGAACGTTGTTATAGTCGGCGCACGAGCGATGGGATACAGCATCTCGATGAAGAGGGGATGTTCCCGTACGACCATTTCACGTCTGTACCGTGAATACCAGGAATCCGGTAAAACTTCCGACATCGCTGCGGCCGGAAAAAGATTCCGCATGAAAGTGACCAGCGACGACTGAAGAGAATCGTTCAAGGCAGGAGAAGTGCAACCCTTCCTCACATTGCTGCAGATTTCACTGTTGGGCCATCAACAAGTGTCAGTGTGCGAACCATTCAACGAAACATCATCGATATGGGCTTTCGGAGCCCTTGATGACTGCACAACACAAGGCTTTCAGCCTCGCCTGGGACCGTCAGAATTGACATTGGAATTTTGATGACTGGAAACATGTTGCCTGGTCGGACGACTCTCGTTTGAAATTGTATCGAGCGGATGGACGTGTACCCGTATGGAGACAACCTCGTGAATCCATGGACCCTGTATGTCAGTAGACTCTGTAATAGTGTGGGGCGGGTGCAGCTGGAGTGATATGAGACCCCTGTTACGTCTAGCTGAGACTCTGATAGGTGACACGTACGTAAGCATCTTGTCTGACCACCTGCATGTGATGGGCGTGGGCAGTTCCAGCAGTACGGTGCGACACCGCACACGTCCAGAGTTGCTGCAGAGTGGTTCCAGCAACACTCTTCTGAGTATAAACATTTCCGATGGCCACCAAACTCTCCAGACAAGAACATTATTGAGCATATCTGGGATGCCTTGCAACGCGCTGTTGAGCAGAGATCCCCCTCGTACTCTTACGGATTTATGGACAGCAGTGCAGGATTCATAGTATCAACTCTTTCCATCCCTACTTCAGACGTTAGTCGAGTCCATGCCACGTTGTGTTGCGGCACTTCTGCGTGCCCGCAGGAGCCCTGCACGATATATATATACATATATATATATACATATATATATACATATATATATATATATATATATATATATATATATATATATATATAACCAGGTGGGTGACCAGCCGCCTGTGGGTATATGGCTGGTCCTTTGTTTACCATAAAAAATACTTTTGTGATACACCCAACAAGGTTTTCTGGTCTCTTAGGCATCGTTGAGGTTCGCCGATGACATTGTAATTCTGTCAGAGACAGCAAAGGACTTGGAAGAGCAGTTGAATGGAATGGACAGTGTCTTGAAAGGAGGATACAAGATGAACATCAGCAAAATCAAAACGAGGATAATGGAATGTAGTCGAATTAAGTCGGGTGATGCTGAGGGAATTCGGTTAGGAAATGAGACACTTAAAGTAGTAAAGAAGTTTTGCTATTTGGGGAGCAAAATAACTGATGATGGTCGAAGTAGAGAGGATATAAAATGTAGACTGGCAATGGCAAGAAAAGCGTTTCTGAAGAAGAGAAATTTGTTAACATCGAGTATAGATATAAGTGTCAGGAAGTCGTTTCTGAAAGTATTTGTATGGAATGTAGCCATGTATGGAAGTGAAACATGGACGATAAATAGTTTGGACAAGAAGAGAATAGACGCTTTCGAAATGTGGTGCTACAGAAGAATGCTGAAGATTAGATGGGGAGATCACATAACTAATGAGGAGGTATTGAATAGAATTGGGGAGGAGTTTGTGGCACAACTTGACAAGAAGGAGGGACCGGTTGGTAGGACATGTTCTGAGGCATCAAGGGATCACAAAGTTAGCATTGGAGGGCAGTGTGGATGGTAAAAATCGTAGAGGGAGACCAAGAGATGAATACACTAAGCAGATTCAGAAGGACGTAGGTTGCAGTAAGTACTGGGAGATGAAGAAGCTTGCACAGGATAGAGTAGCATGGAGAGCTGCATCAAACCAGTCTCAGGACTGAAGACCACAACAACAACAACATAGGCATCGTGAGTGGCCGCAAGTTTGTTAGCTTCCGGCCACCCTCGATGTTGCCCGTCCCTGCCACGCGGAGGCGGACCAGTTTCTGCGTTGTTCACCTTTATCTTTCATTACGCAAGTGTACCAATTTCTTTGGCTCTTCAGTGTAAGAAATGTGTTGAGAAGATGTGGAGGAATAACTTGCACGATGGTAGAGGCAGCAGTAGTGTAAACAAATAATGGAAAACGTTGGGTGCAAGTACTACGCTGAGATGAACAAGCTGGCACAGCAGAGGAATTCTTCAGAAGAGTGATGAATCTGCCCCCCCTCCCCCCCCCTCCCAAAAAAAATGGTGTGACTGTATACCCAGAATTTTAATGTGAGAAATCGGCTCCCGCGGGATTTCTGACAGCTGTTTCCAAGAGTCTGTCAGCTCACATTTTTTTCAGAATTTTCGTGAAGCTGTGCAGTGAATCAGTTCATTACTAATGACACGAATATAAGGCATTGCGTTTATGTTTGAATCACCTGCCTTTGCAGAGCAAATGGGACACTTCCCGTGTAAAGGTAGCACTATTTCGGCTGCTCTTCCTACTTTCTTTCTTCCACAATAATGGACGTCTGTATGTGTACGTCATCCGCTGGCACGCATATTTCAGGCGAGCCTGTTGTTGACAGTGATGGCTGTTGGGCCTCGCTGTATTCCGACGTCTGAGACGACGTCCCTGCTGGGGCGCCCCCACCGCAGCCCTCTCCCCTCGGGCTCGCCGGCCGGCCGCGTGTGTGCGAGCAATCAGCGTGATGGCGGTCGCCGGCGAGCTGTCCGCGGGGCCGGACCGCCGGCGCACAATGGACGCAATCTGGAGCCGCCGGCAAATTGTGCGCGCCGCCCCGCGCCGTCCCAAACATCCGCCGCGCCCCCACCGCCTCCGCTCCGCCCCGCCTTTCCCTCTGCCTCCAGCCACCGTCGCCGCCGTCGCCGCCCCCGCGACCATAAAGATAGATTCAGTTCGCCCCCGAGATTAAATTTTCTCCGATTGGGTTCGCCAACGACGTTCATTTCTCTCCATTCTCCGCCGTGCCCCGAGATGCACCCTGTCGGAAGACCACGCGCACGTTCTTTCGCCGCTACCTGCAGCCTCTCCGCTGTGTACTGGCAGAGTGCTTTGCTGCCGAACGTAGCTTTCGACATCCGTCGAGAGCAGTTTCACTGGGTAGTACGCTCTTACCGTGTTAATGGGATTCTAGTGATGAACCAAATGATCGCGGCCACATTTGGAACGCAATACACCAGCGATTCCGCTTAGCATGGACCCGGAAAGTCCTTGGTATGGACTACGGCATCCACGACTTCCATCGAATTTGTATTACTCGAAGCTGGTGACCAAGACATCAACGTGGATAGCTGACATGCTGCAAAAATCAATGTAGCACGTTTCTGGCCTTGTGACGCAGACAGTTATCCTGTTGGAAGACAGCACCGCCAACAGAAAAGGCCGCTTATAAAACACTAATACGACCTATTCTTGAATACTGCTCCAGCGTTTGGGATCCCTATCAGGTCGGATTGAGGGAGGACATAGAATCAATTCAGAGGCGGGCTGCTAGATTTGTTACTGGTAGGTTTGATCATCACGCGAGTGTTACGAAAATGCTTCAGGAACTCGGGTGGGAGTCTCTAGAGGAAAGGAGGCGTTCTTTTCGTGAATCGCTACTGAGGAAATTTAGAGAACCAGTATTTGAGGCTGACGGCAGTACAATTTTACTGCCACCAACTTACATTTCGCGGAAATACCACAATGATAAGATAAGAGAGATTAGGGCTCGTACAGAGGCATATGGGCAGTCACTTTTCCCTCGTTCTGTTTGGGAGTGGAACAGGGAGAGAAGATGCTAGTTGTGGTACGAGGTACCCTCCGCCACGCACCGTATGGTGGACTGCGGAGTATGTAGATGTAGATGTAGATGTAGAATGAGCATGAAGAGATGTATATGGCCTGCAATATTGTCCACGTGCTTCAGAACTGTAATGGTTCCCTCGTTTACTACCACAGATCCCACTGAAGCCTGTGTTAATGTCTCCCGTAGCATAATACTGTCCCCAGTAGTCAGTGTCCGTGGCGCGGTACACTTTTCGAGCTGCTGTTCGCCTAGGTGGTGGCGTATCCGGAAACGACAAGCAGCGTGATCCATCGCAGCAGGCGACACGGTTACGTTGATCCTCGGTCTAGTCCCGATTATCCCGTTCCCACTGCAGTCCAAATAGACGACGCCGATCGGTCAACGTACGAACACGTAGGGTCGTCTGCTGTGGAGCCTCTTGTTCAACAACTTCTGCTGAACAAGGTGTGCCATACGATTTTCCCTGCACCAACATTGTATTCCGTCGCCAGATCTGCCACACATTGCTGTCTCTCCTTTACAGGGCTGACATGTCTCCAACATCCACGGTCTGCGAAGAGGGGTGGACTTCCAACTGTCTTACTTTATTTAATCATGAAATGTACACACATCAAAAAAAGTTTTACATCGCCCAAGTTCCAAGAACTCCTAAAGACAGACGTTGACTGTGGATATTGTATCACGGATACAGTCCCTTTGACCAGAGATATGTCAATAAACCCGCCCGAAGTTATAGACAACCTATTAGTCGGAGGGGGTCCGACAGGCGATCAGTTCCAGTCATTCCATCATGAAGGAGGTACACACTCGTGTTGTCTGTAGTTCAACAATGTCTAGACGGTCGATACCGCGGTTCGATCGCGTCCGCATTGTTTCTTTGTGCCAGGAAGGGCTCTCAAAAAGGGGAGTGTCCACGCGTCTCGGAGTGAACCAAAGCGATGTTGTTCGGAGATGGAGGAGATACAGACAGACAGGAACTGTCGATGACATGCCTCGTTCAGGCCGCCCATGGGCTACTACTGTAGTCGATGACCGCTACCTACGGATTATGGCTCGGTGGAACCCTGACAGCAACGCCACCATGTTGAATAATGCTTTTCGTGCAGCCACAGACGTCGTGTTGCGACTCAAACTGTGCGCAATAGGCTGCATGATGCGCAACTTCACTCCCGACGACCATGCCGAGATCCATCTTTGCAAGGCCGGCCGGGGTGGCCGAGCGGTTCTAGGCGCTACAAAAAAAAATGGTTCAAATGGCTCTCAGCACTATGGGACTTAACATCTGTGGTCATCAGTCCCCTAGAACTTAGAACTAATTAAACCTAACTAACCTAAGGACATCACACACATCCATGCCCGAGGCAGGATTCGAACCTCCGACCGTAGCGGTCGCGCGGCTCCGGACTGAGCGCCTAGAACCGCTAGACACCGCGGCCGGCCTAGGCGCTACAGTCTGGAACCGCGAGACCGCTACGGTCGCAGGTTCGAATCCTGCCTCGGGCATGGATGTGTGTGATGTCCCTAGGTTAGTTAGGTTTAAGTAGTTCTAAGTTCTAGGGACTGATGACCTTAGAAGTTAAGTCCCATAGTGCTCAGAGCCAGAGTCCATCTTTACAACCACGACACAAAGCAACACGGTACATAGGGGCCCAACAACAGGCCGAATGGACCGCTCAGGATTTGCGTCACTTTCTCTTTACTGGTGGGTGTCGTATATGCCTTCAACCAGACAATCATCGGAGACGTGCTTGGAGGCAACCCGGTCAGGCTGAACGCCTTAGACACACTGTCCAGCGAGTGCAGCAAGGTGGAAGCTCCCTGTTGTTCTGGGGTGGCATTATGTGAGGCCGACGTACCACCAATCGCACGAAGACGTTAAAGGATGGAGAAAGATGAGTGAGATATTACAAACATCGAAAGGGCTTACACAGGTCTGCAGTAAGTTCCCGACCTTATTGAATATATACAGGGTGAGGCATTTTAATCTATTTGCCTGAATAATTGGCGAAATACACATCGGAATTACAAAAAAGTGGTAATAAACGTTGTTCACCTCGAAGAGGGACATCCATTAAAATAATTCTAGAGCCCCTTTCCCTCCCCCCCCCCCCCCCCCCGCACGTCCCCCGTATAGGAGGGGGTGACTTATTGCAGATTTGGACTCTCAACGAAAAAATATGTAAGTTTCGTATGAAAGATTTCTTTCGTTTCATGACAGATGGTGTTGTAATTGGCACACATGAATATGGGGTGACAATTGTTGCAAAACGGTAATATCTCACAAGAATAGACATTCGATTAGGAAAATCAAAGTACATTATTTCATATTTGGGAAAATACTATCATGTGACACCGTCTACTCTCCCGCAATGCATTCTTAGACTACATTTAGCGTTACCCAGGAACAATGACGTAGTCGAAGTAGTAATGTGTTCCCTTCGGAGAGCTTGATTTTGTTTAGTCCCTTTGCCTCTCACTATTTCGGGCGCTTGATTACTGTGAGGCTCTCACAAGTGTTTCAGTGAAGAAAACGTTCGAAATGTTGTCCGTTGTTTCCTAACGCACACTGCAACTCTGTGCCTGAATGGCATTCCGACATGTATTAATGTCTCTGCGCTAATGTTTGCACATTCATTGCGAATTCGCTGCCGTATATTTCCGGGAGATGTTGGTAAATCTATGTAAACTCTCTCTTTTACTGTTTTAGCCATCCCCGTAGGAACAAAATCGGCAGAAGTCAAATCGGATAAAGGTGCGGGCCACATTTGAGAACCTCCTCGTCCAGTCCGTCGACCAGGATAGTTTCGATACATCGTGGGCATCCATCGTGTTGAAACCACATATCCAGTCTCTTTTGAAGTGGAACATCGTCCAGTAGTATGCGTAAAACTTTAGCCACGATGTCGCTGTACATTTGACCAGTCAGATTACCTTCTATGAAGAATGGGCCAATTATCTGCGTACCCAAAATACCGCTGACAATCCATGGGCGTTGATGTTCACTTGCCTTACCCAGTGGGGATACTCCACTGATATATAATGCATATTATGTCGATTCACTTGACCACGATTCGTAAAATTTGATTCACCGGAGAAAAATATATGTGAAATGAAATTACCGTTGGCTGCCACTTGTTCCTGTATCCAATTGCAGAAAATCAGGCGATTGTGAAAATAGTCACCACGCAGTTCGTGACGCAGCGATAAATGAAATGGATTCCATTTGTGTGCTTGCAGTATGCGTAGAACTCTTCTTTCCAAAAATCCTGAACCTCGCGAAATTTGCCGAGAACTAATGTGAGGATTTGCAGCAACCGCAGCTAAAACGTTCAATACGCTGTTTTCGTTTCTCACAGGCGGCGGTCGTATTCTTTCTTTAGGTTTAAATCTTCCCGTATCAGTAAACAGGTGGCCAATACTGCGAAACGTCGTTGCAGACGGAACATTCCTATCGGGAAACAGAGTAACATACCTTTGACGAGCTTTGTCAACATTTCTATGAGCCTCAAAGTACGCGCCAAAGAATTCGAGCCTCTCTGCAATCGTTAACATCGTGGAACAATTGCGACGAGATGTGTACAGTTCGAATCATTGAAGTAACATGCACAGTATGACCGCAAGCTGAGTGCATGATCACGGTCATTCGATTGTGGGAAGTGTCACGTGATAGCATTATCAAAAATATCAAAAAAGTAGTATTGTTTTGCAACAATTGTCACCTCATTTCCATGTTTGCAGATCACAGCGCTATCTCTCATGAAACTAAAGAATTGTTTCACAAAAGTTACATTCTTTTTCACGGAGAATCCAAATCTGCAATAAAAAACAGGAGTTTCTATTTAAGATTTCAAAGTACCACCCCCGTCTCGCCCCCGGGGTTGTTGCGGAGGGGTCGGGCGTTATGTTAACGGATGCCCCTCTTCGAGGTGAACAACATCTATTACCATCTCTTTTTAATCCGATGTGTATTCCGCCAAATATTCCGACAAACAGTTTTAAATGCCTTACCATGTATATGCAGTATATTCTGGAACGGCGGTATCAGTCAAGCTGAAGTATGGGAGTTCCTTTCTAGCACGGTACTATCTACTCAATATGATTTGCCGATGTTCAAGTATTGATAGCACAAAGCAGACACAATGTCAAAGTTATGATAAAGAAGTCAATCAAGGCGGGCTTAGAATAAATATGAGCAACAGAATACCTAAAGTGCGCGTCATATATCTTGGCGGCCGAGTTTAGGTTCGTTCTGCGCATCTGACGTCACAAAACACAGTCAGCCAATGAACAGAGAACGACGTTGCCAGATCTCGACAGCAGTGCAGACCACGGACGAGTGTCTTCAGTTTTAGAAACGTTCAGTCATAAATAAAGTAATAGAACAAAAGCAATGTCTTGATAGCAGATTTTCTTTTACAGAAAGTTTGGAAAAAGCATTCTTTATACCAATTGCTTCATATTCTATTAATTAATTAAACCAAACAAGCAATAAGACTCCTAATTCAGGCGATAGCAGGGAAAGGTGTTTGTTTCAATCTCACGAACTGCTTTTTCGCAATAAAGAACAGCGGTAATTGTTTATTTCCTATTGTACTTCGACGAAGCGTGAGTAATTCATAGTCATACCAACAGTGTTTATAAGTAGTTGCGTGAGGTGTTAGAGTCCTTATGGAGTTACACCGTTCGAGGAGCTGAGGCAGCGTAACGGTTAGGGTGTTGGGCTGCCAAGGGAAAGGTTATGAGTTCAAACCTTGTGTGGTGCTTGATATTTTCATTATTTAAAAACAATATTGGAGTGCCTTACTTCACGAATTTTATTGGTTTGAATGAAATTTCTAGTGCTTTGCCTCTTCATTAACTTTTTCGCTGCTGCAGACACGTGCTCCCCGCATTCCGCGCTGTGCGCGATTTTGTCATCACTGCACTTCTCGCCTGTGCAGACACATGGTGTTCCCACTGCTTTGAAACACTTATCATTCGATTTCACAAAAGCTATTTGGCCAAAAATTTGATTTTTACACGTCTTCTTGCCTGACACCTTCCCCCCATAAATGACTTAATTTTGTTTTGATGTGCAGCATTAAATGTAGTAAACCATTGCACGAAATTTTGAAGAGTTTGCAGAGGTAGAAGTCCATAGCGTATACTTTCCGTATGGTCGATTTTAGTTGCCACAATGTTGAGAATGAAATGTGGACAAGATACCTAAATTTCATACAATATTTATTGTATAACAATATCTCATTTAATTTAAGTACCACATAGGTGTCGTATGTAATATTGAGAAATATTCCGTCTTTCGCGACTGTAATAAAAGTTTTATATACACACGGCGCGTTTGGCTTTATTTTAAAGCACTTCCATCGGTGAAAGGTATGGCACATACACAATGGTATTCATGTTCTATTTCTTGTTTTTGTTCCATAGTCGCAGTTTTACCAATGGTATTGAAATATATCCCTCTTCTGCAACTGTAATAAGCGACTTATTTAGACCAGACGCATTTCTCTCTTTTGAAGCATCATAAGAGGACTGTATTTTGTGTCCTCCATTGCCAAGTCACCTTTCGTAGTTTTGTGCTGCGGTAGCACAATATTCAACGTTTGTGTTGGCTCATCAGTGTTTTAGCAAATAAATTATATTTGACATAGCTCTGAGCACTTCACTGACAGACGGTATATTCAAGTCCTAATGTTTTTGTAAGTCCACAGTTTTGTTTAATGTATTTTGTCTACTTCCTTTTGATTGATTGAAGTGCTTTAAAATAAAGCCAAACGTGCCCAGTGTAAGTAAAACTTTTGTTACAGTCGCGAAAGGTGGAATATTTCTCAATATTACATACGACACTTATGTGGTACTTAAATTAAATGAAATATATAGGTATCTTGTCCACATTTCATTCTGAACATTGTGGCAACTAAAATCGACCATACGGAAAGTATACTCTATGGACTTCTACCTCTGCAAACTCTTCAAAATTTCGTGCAGAGGTTTACTATATTTAATGCTGCATAATAACTGCGTTGAACATCGAAACAAAATTAAGTCATTTATGGGGGGAAGGTATCAGTCAAGAAGATAGGTAAAAATCTAATTTTTGAGCCAAATAGTTTTGTGGAATCGAATGATAAAGAGTGTCAAAGCAGTCGGAACACAATGTGTCTGCACAGGCGAGCAGTGCAGTGACAAAATCGCCCACAGCGCGGAATGCAGGGAGCACGTCTTTGTAGCAGCGAAAGGGTTAATGCGGCCGTGGTGGCTTTATTTCATGAACTGCGCGCTCCCCCCTACACGTAAGCTTGCGAACTATGCTATACTATGGCGCTGCTTCTATTGGCGCGTGCGTCGTGTGCAACTGGCAACGCAGCAATCTCCAGTGTCTGGGCGGGCATGCGCGAGCCGCCAAGATAAAAGAATTGAACTATAGCAGAAGGTGAAGTACGAAGGGATATAGTGCCACCACAAGAAACCATCAAAGCTGTAAACCAGTTTAAATACGTATAATCTATTATCCAGCCCTCGAAAGGCTGTGAAGCAGATGTGGAACGCAGGATTCAGAAGGAAGAGCAACAGCTAAAATGCTAAATGGAGCTCCGTGGAGCCGGGCGATATCAAAATCAACAAAGAAAAGGATTCTGCAAACAGTTCAAAATCGTTCAAATGGCTCTGAGCACTATGGGACTTAACATCTGAGGTCATCAGTTCCCTAGACTTGGAACTACTTAAACCTAACAAACCTATGGACATCACACACAGGATTCGAACCTGCGACCGTAGCAGCAGCGCGGTTCCGGACTGGAGCGCCTAGAACCGCTCGGTCACAACGTCCGGCTCTGCAAACAGTAGTGGAAAGTTTATTAACATACGGTGCAGAAGGATGGACCCTGTGGAGCGGCAGAGATGCAGAGTACAGGCTATAGAGACGGATGAAAAAGGAGAGTAGGCAGAGAGAAGAAATAAGGAAATTAGGGAGACAATGGATATAGAACAACAAGACACCCACAGAACTGAGAATAGAGTTCTTCAATGGTATGGTCATGTATGTCGATTGGAACAAAGACGATGGTCAAAGCAGTCCTGGAATGGTCGCTGCCAGGAAGGAGCAAGCGTGAACGGCCCAGATTGTCACAGAGAACTGCAGTAATTACAATGATGAGGAACAGAGATATGAAAGAGGACGATTGCCATCACTGTGAAAGCTGGCGTATGGGAATACAGGGCAACTGCTGAATAGTGGAGAAGCTCTTAAAAGTATTACTGTTGACAATCCGAATCCCCTGTCAGGCCCAGTTAGATACCTCACATCTATCTACGAACTACCTGATCAGCAGTCCGCCCCCGATAACTGAGTGGTCGATTGTCTGGCGTTACCAGACAATCTGTCTTGTCACGGTCGCCAGTTTAAATTAATTTTTTGGAGGGCATAATAGCCCATAAAAAATAAATAAAGAAAGCCGGCACGGTAGCTCAGCGTGCTTGGTCAGCTCGCCCTATTTGCCCAAGAAATTCACAGTGCCGTAGACACTGGCGAGCAGATTGATGCCGTATTCCTGGACTTCAGGAAGGCATTTGATACGGTTCCGCACTTACGTTTAGTGAAAAAAATACGTGCTTACGGAATATCGGACCAGGTTTGTGATTGGATTCAGGATTTCCTAGAAGAAAGAACACAACATGTCATTCTTAACGGTTCAAAATCTGCAGATGTAGAGGTAATTTCGGGAGTACCGCAAGGAAGCGTGATAGGACCTTTATTGTTTACAATATACATAAATGACTTAGTTGACAACATCGGTAGCTCCGTGAGGCTATTTGCAGATGACACGGTTGTCTACAAGAAAGTAGCAACATCAGAAGACTCGTACGTACTCCAGGAAGACCTGCAGAGGATTAATGAATGGTGCGACAGCTGGCAGCTTTCCCTAAACGTAGATAAATGTAATATAATGCGCATACATAGGGGCAGAAATCCATTCCAGTACGATTATGCCATAGGTGGTAAATCATTGGAAGCGGTAACGACCGTAAAATACTTAGGAGTTACTATCCGGAGCGATCTGAAGTGGAATGATCACATAAAACAAATAGTGGGAAAAGCAGGCGCCAGGTTGAGATTCATAGGAAGAATTCTAAGAAAATGTGACTCATCGACGAAAGAAGTAGCTTACAAAACGCTTGTTCGTCCGATTCTTGAGTATTGCTCATCAGTATGGGACCCTTACCAGGTTGGATTAATAGAAGAGATAGACATGATCCAGCGAAAAGCAGCGCGATTCGTCATGGGGACATTTAGTCAGCGCGAGAGCGTTACGGAGATGCTGAACAAGCTCCAGTGGCGGACACTTCAAGAAAGGCGTTACGCAATACGGAGAGGTTTATTATCGAAATTACGAGAGAGCACATTCCGGGAAGAGATGGGCAACATATTACTACCGCCCACATATATCTCGCGTAATGATCACAACGAAAAGATCCGAGAAATTAGAGCAAATACGGAGACTTACAAGCAGTCGTTCTTCCCACGCACAATTCGTGAATGGAACAGGGAAGGGGGGATCAGATAGTGGTACAATAAGTACCCTCCGCCACACACCGTAAGGTGGCTCGCGGAGTATAGATGTAGATGTAGATGTAATAAAACAAACTGAGTGAACGGACCAACAAAGAACCTGTACGGCCGTCATCGGACGTCCTCCACGAACAAATTCATCGACCAATATAGAGCAAAATGAGATTTAAAAAAAAGTGGTTAGTGCGATGGAATGTCAATCCTAAGGGCCCAGGTTCGATTCCCGTCTGGGTCGGAGATTTTCTTCGCTCAGGGACTGGGTGTTGTGTTGTCCTATTCATCATCATTTCATCCCCATCGACGCGCAAGTCGCCGAAGTGGCGTCAGATCGAAAGACTTGCACCAGGCGAACGGCCTATCGGACGGGAGGCCCTAGTCGCACGACCTGATCAGCAAAGAATATAATGATTTTGCCTAGTTGTGTTAGCCCGTTGAGCCAGTCGGAGAAATAAGTTCGATACGAGAATACGAGTTCACAGACATGGATGCGAGAGTTCGCAATACGACAATTACTGCACGCACGCCGAGTAGAAGCAGAAAAAGCGCGCTGGAAATTCCCGGTTTGGCTTCACAATTGAAGCATTTCGCCTGGATGTTGTATTCGTATGTGTGTGTGCGTGTATCCGCCCGGCGTGCGTGCCGCGCCAGCAGAATGAGGCGGGCTTCCGCTGTGGCTGCGTGTGTCGGCGGCAGCTACAGCAACGACGCTGCTCGCGTATTTGTGAGGAGCGCGCCTTGCCTTCCCGCGCCAGTCGCGCTCTGGTTGGACCATTGATTGCATGGAAAATAATACACATCTTGCTTCCGCCGTATGCATTATGCAAACGGCGGAGTGCAGCGGCTTATGGCGGCAGCCCGCCCGCCCCATTCCGAGGAGTCTCCCAGAATCCGATTTATCCCGCAACGTTTCGTATAGTGGTCGAGAAGGCTGACTTCTCGAAGATATGTTTCGCTTTTACTACACTTACTCGTCGAATGCGTTCTGAAGGTGTGTAGAGAGCAGTCCAAATGCTTCATCACGGGGGGAGGCCGTCCACGGTATACAGTCACTGCAAAGAAACTTCTAAAGAAACAGTGACTTCGGCACAATAGGTATAAAACAAAGCCCAGAACCATATATGGATAGGTGTACAATGAAACGTGTTTGGCTCTCAAGAGAGCACAACTTGACGCTTTCAAAGGCTAAATCCTAACCAAAGATCTCTCTTAACCCCCCCCCCCCCCCCCCGAAAAAAGTTCTGGCCACGTGTAAACGCTGTCAATGGCACTAAATTTAGTGCCCATACACTTACGTATGACGCAGGAACTGAATGAGGGTACCAAAACAAAAGCAGAGATGCAGAACTTCATTTTCGAATCTTTCTTTACACAGAAAAATCTTTCAGTTCCGCTCTAATTTAATTCTTCCTCCAATGAAAAGTTAAGCTGCATACTTATTGGTATTTACACGAGCCTTCGCTCGCTTACACGTACATACATTGCACTCATCTCTTCCTCCTGCCTCCCTCCTTCCACATTTTCCTCCCCCTCGTTCTGTCCATCTACTTCTCCCCCCTCTGTCACTATATCCACCTCCCCTCTTTCTCTGCCCCTTTCATCCTCCCCTCTCACCATCCATCTCCTATTCTCTCTGCTCACCCATCCCTGTCCACATACATACCTTGATACTACTGCACAACACACCAGTCATGTATAGCAGCCTAGATGCCAGGTGTTGCCCAATGTTTTCACCCCCTCCCTACAGGAGCTCGGTTGTTCTCACCCCGCCGGCCGGTGTGCCCGTGCGGTTCTAGGCGCTTCAGTCTGGAACCGCGTGACCGCTACAGTCGCAGGTTCGAATCCTGCCTCGGGCATGGATGTGTGTGATGTCCTTAGGTTAATTAGGTTTAAGTAGTTTTAAGTTCTAGGGGACTAATGTCCACAGATGTTAAGTCCCATAATGCTCAGAGCCATTTGAACCTTTTTTTTTTTTTTTGTTCTCACCCCACAGTACTACTTCCCACAGTGAGTCAGTTATCAGCTATCGGTGTGTGTGAGGACATATTAATATCAAGTTATACATAGTATTTTTGTATTAGACATGCCGATTTCTAGTGAAGCTAGCGACACTGACATGTATATACATTTACAGTAACGATGAAATGGATGATGTAATGTTATAAAGCATATCAACCGACGATGGCAACGTAGCTTTGCTGAAACCGGTTATGTAAATCTAAAATAGCGATCTTGGCGTTTGAAAGTTTCTTCAGAGACTGATGTAGCACTGGTAAGTAGTATAAAAACAGAACTAGTAACAATGACGCAAAATTATTACAAAAGTATTAAAAAATCGTGTCAATAAATAAAAGACAGAGTATCAGATCATTAGTAAGAAAATCCGAAGTTGCATATATTTGACTGTAGATGGATTTTCTTTCAATATAGTAGACCACTTCAAATAATTAATGAGACTTTTTAGTGACAACTATAGAATGGATATAGATGTAGATGCCCACCCAGTAACAGTGAACAAAACACTTTTTAGTTTTATCAATGTCTTAAGGTGTAATTCACTAAGTGATAACTTTAAAATTCGCTTCCATCAATCGACTACTATAGTGATAGCATAATACTTATGTGAAGCATTAATATTCCGAGTGAAACATGATGAAAAAAAGTTGATAATCTAAAGCAAAAACCAAGAAAAATTTCTGGTCCTCTATGTCATGAAAATAACATCGACAGGAGGACAAAAAATGAAGAATTACGAGAGCTGTACAAATGCCGTAGTGTCATCGAGGTCCTAAAGGAGAGAAGATTGATTGGGCTCACCATATAGCACGAGTGACAGAGACTAGACTTGCTAGAATAGCGTCCTACACGAAAGTAGAAGTAAAAAGAGGAAAAGGAAGATACAAAAATAGGTGGAGAGATAACATTTGGGAAGACACATCTAGGATGAACACCGACACCAAACGGACCAACAGTGCAGGCTTATGTTTGATAACGCCCTTGCCACATGTAAAGCAAATTACAGGAAAATCGTAATGATGACACGACCATTCAACATTTTTAATTTTGGAGAATTGCATGTACTGACATGTATACTCGCAGTGTCGTATGATTTTATCCAAGTAATTAGTAGTGCAGATAAGTACGGATGTATACGCGTGCATTCGCACCCGCCCACACTTCTAGCTGTCGCCTTCCTAGACACGTTGTAATTCGTATTTCACACTATTAGTTTTGACTATCCCAGCAAACAATTATAGACTCTTTTATCAGGTCTGATTACAGCAGTTTCGTACAAAGAAAAATTACTTTTCCTGTGGCACTGATAATTAGTGGCGGGCCCAAGTCCAGGACCGAGTATAGCAAAGTTTCGGCCTTCCTGAGCAATGCCGCCAACTGATGGTAGTCTTCGATTTGGAGGTTTTTAATTCGAAGTCCCATGGTTAACAAAAGTGTCAGTAGCCCGAATTTGGCAGATAATGAGTGGATTCCACCTCTTGGAAGCCAGTAGACTGGCAACCACAAAAAAATCTTTTGTGAATAAGGAAAATAAGTTACCATCGACTAATTGATCCATCCAGTTCCTGTGACAAGTGGTTAAACCAGGCTAACAGATCTCTGTCGAGAAGACACATCATATTACGAACATCAAGACAGCTCGTAGACGGATGACATTAGAAAGAGTAAATTCGGAAGTTACAAAGATTTAAGTGCCTAGAAACGTGGATAAAAACTGGTATAACATAAAAAGAGCTATAATCAAACAGACCAGGATTTTCCATCCAACAAACTGAATTTAAAACCTTAATCCATTATGGAAGTCTACTTCAATAACAAGCAAGAATAAACGTTCTAAATGTAATTTCAATATCAAGAAATGTCACTTTTAACCTTATTTTTTGTAATAATGAATGTTACTTACATCCATAGCTATATTTACTATTATTCAAGGTCAATGAGCAACTTTCGAAAATGCAAATATTGACGAAAGAAAATCTCTGGCCCAACGCTAAATTTTGGAATATTAGGTTAAGACACAGTCTTTGGTTTGTTTGCATTCCGTACAGCACGAGGGAGCTGTTACCTGTGACAAAGTTTGTGTAGTGATTTGTGCATCAGGATTAATCCTATAGATTCAAAGAACCTAAAGCAATGCCGCCGCGCGGGGTAGCTGAGAGGTCTGGGGCGCGTTGTCACGGCCCACGCGGCTCCCCCCGCCCCCTCCCCCGTCGGAGGTTCGAGTCCTCCCTTGGGCATGGGTGTGTGCGTTGTCCTTAGCGTAAGTTAGCTTACGTTAGATTAAGTCGTGTGTAAGCTTAGGGACCGATGACCTCAGCAGTTTGGTCCCATAAGACATTACCACAAATCTCCAAATTACCTAAAGGTCAACTAACAGTCACTAAGAAATGTATACCATCCCGATAATGAGTCGCTAGATGACTTGCATACTGTCCATCATAAAAAAAATTCTACCATCACAACAGCCGACTGGTTGCAGTCATTTCTGAAAGGCTGTACTGAATTTAGTTAAGTCGGTCTGCGCTCATTGTCGTAGCTTCGCAGCAGGTGTGTGAGGAACAATAATTAGTTTTGGGTTTACGGAGCGAGGTGGCGCAGTCGTTAGCACGCTGGACTCATATTCGGTAGGATGAAGGTTCAAATCCGCCTCCGGCCATGCAGGTATAAGTTTCCCGTGATTTCACTTAATAGCTCCAAGCAAATGCCGCGAGCGTCCCACTGAAAAGTCAAGGCCGTGAAACCGCGCTTGCGCTCCGTCTCTAATGACGTCGATACCGACGGGGCATTAAATCCGAATCTTCCCTCCTTCCTGTTGTTTTGGACTACTGATACAGAGAGCACCACCGCTGCCATCATCTTACAGCCTCAGATATTTTGAAGCTAGGATGTCTCTGTCATAAGCAAGAAGCAGTGTTTGTGCATGTGTGTGTGTGTGTGCGTTTGCAGTGACAGATCAGATGGGCAGCTGTGGGAACCACCAGTGACTGTGCAGCATATGGCCTCCGCGCAAGTTCCGAGACTCGTATTCAGAATAAAAGGAGCGCCATCTCCCCTTCCGGTTCCGCGTGAGATGGCGAGATTACCACTTGCAGCGCGGGAGTGGCCACAAAAACTAAATGACCGGTATCAGCTGGCCTCTCTGTGCGCTCGTAATTCGTGGCGAGATCTGGTGCTCTTTTTTCCCGGCCACGTCCATTACGGGCGCCGGGGGAAGTGCGGCTCGAGGGCGGTACACCCCTGGACCGCCTCCCCGCGTGTTTTGTGCGGCGGAATTTACGGTCGCCGCGTCTCTCGTGTAGGCTGCGCTGGCGAGGACGTTTTTCCCTGGGAACGTTGTGGTCAGCCGTAAATAAACTACTTCATTACGGCGCGAGGGCCCCTCGTAGAGGCACGGGTTGGCTCAGCCAGGTGCTCCGCGGCGGCCGGGACACTGCTCCTACTTGCGTGCCGTTGCTGCCGGCGCCGCCGCTGCTGCTGCGTCCCACGACACTGCCACCTTCCGTGCTTGCGTTGCGTGTTTCCTCGGGGTGGTGAGAGCGCATGTGCTCGGATTGCTCCTCACATACAGATGTCCACTTACGCCAACGCTGCTCGATAACCCAAAACACTACTTTTCAGCCGGCCGCTGGTGGCCGAGCGGTTCCAGGCGCTTCAGTCTGGAACCGCGCGACCGCTGCGGTCGCAGGTTCGAATCCTGCCTCGGGCATGGATGTGTGTGATGTCCTTAGGTTAGTTAGGTTTAAGCAGTTCTAAGTTCTAGGGGACTGATGACCTCAGATGTTAAGTCCCATAGTGCTCAGAGCCATTTTTGAACTACTTTTCACATGTTTCACCATAGTAATCTATGCATTTCCTGCAGCGAAAGCAATATCCTGCTCACTGCACTCGTGAAGGGGAGCAGGTGCCGAATGCAGCCACAGTTTTTGAGCTGCTAAAAAAAGATTACATGGATGGCCATTAGAACTGCAACGCCATGAAGGTAATGCCAAATTGAGATGAAGTGTACTGGATGCTTGGATACGCCGAATAGTCGCGTTTCAGCGTAATTGCACAAAGCAGGTAGTAGTAGCGAAACTACATTGTGTATAGAATGTGGTCAGAAACAGTCTGAAAAGCTCGTAAGAGTGTTACAGCGTAACCTGCGCTATTAAATAATTCTTAAGAAAAAAATCGATAGCCGGCCGAGGTGGACGAGCGGTTCTAGGCACTACAGTCTGGAACCGCACGACCGCTACGGTCGCAGGTTCGAATCCTGCCTCGGCCATGGATGTGTGTGATGTCCTTGGGTAGGTTGGTTTAAGCAGTTCTAAGTTCTAGGGGCCTCATGACCACAGAAGTTAAGTCCCACAGTGCTCAGTGCCATTTGAACCAAAAAATCGATACGTTGCGTCATTTCCAAATTAACGTTGAAGTTAGCCAATCGGCCTTTGCACGGGCAAATTAAAGCGACCCGCCAGATTCAATTAGTGCCAGTTGTTCTCACAGCGTAGATGACAGCGCATGAGACTGCTCAGCCTTTGGCTTGAGTTCGATCCTTACTACCGCCCCATGTCCAATTTTCGTATCTCTCCCTTGTTCGGTTTTAAGGAACCAACGAAACAAACGTTTGGCGACATCGTGTTAGCGGGCAGCATGAATTTACACGTGCAACGGCTGACTGCCTAACTTAAATGCTAATCAACTCGGAAACAGCGCAAAGTATCAAAAATGGTTCAAATGGATCTGAGCACTATGGGACTTAACTTCTAAGGTCATCAGTCCCCTACAACTTAGAACTACTTAAAACTTACTAACCTAAGAATATCACACACATTCATGCCCGAGGCAGGATTCGAACCTGCGACTGTAGCGGTCACGCGGTTCCAGACTGTAGCGCCTAGAACCGCACGGCCACCCCGGCCGGCTGCAAAGCATCGAATTTTTTTTTCTTAACATTCATATCTGTTTCTCTCACCCCGCATGAGCGGAGCACTGACGAACGGGCAATCGTAGTAGCGACAATAGGGATCGCAAATGGGGAAATCCACTGAAATAAGCGAATCTGACAAAATGCTGATTGTTATGGCTAGGAGCCATCTCGGAAGAGGCGAAATTGTCTTCTGTTGGCGTGCTATTGTTGGGAGTATTTACGAAAAGTGTTCGAAGGACGACGAACGCACAAATAGGTAACAAGGTGCTGGACGTACACGCCTCGTCGCAGAACATGGAGGTCGGAGGCTTGGCCACTCTGTAAAGAAGGAGATGCGACAATCTGTGGCGTAGGGGGTGACAGAGTACAATGCTGGTGCTGGTGCTGGCACAAGCGTTTAAAAAACACCATGATATTCAACGGACATTGTTGAACACGTGGCTCCGTAGCAGATGACCCCTACATATTGGCTTATGGATAAAAGGAATCTCAATTGTGATTTGAGGGGGCATGAAATCTTCGACACTGGACTGTGTATCAATGGAAAAGTATCGCCTATTCGGATAATCGTGTTTCTTGTTACATCATGCCCACTATTGTGTTCAGATACAACTGGACAAAGTGGACATGGGCTGGTAGTAAGGATGGAAGCCAAGCCAAAGGCAGAGCAAGCAGTCTCGTGCGCTATCATCTCCGATATGAGAACAACTGGCAGTAATTGTAACTGGTGACCCGCAATGGCCTGATTCGTTAACTTCGGTGCTAATTCATTCGGAAGCGGCGCAATGTACCGAATTTTTTCTTAACAATTGTTTCTCAGCGCAGCCTACCATGCAACATGCTTACAAGCTTTTCAGACTGTTACTGACCACTCTCTCTAAGGAAAGATTACGTACTGGGATCGAGTGAGAAGGAGAAACATCAAACAGCGCGCATCGGACTTCAACCGCGAGGGCATCACGACGTATTGAGTCCGCTGTTTTTCTTTCCCCGATATTGCAACTCCCGTTGGTCGGGATCCCACAACTGTAGTGGGAATATGCAATCAACGCTTTCGAAAAGGACCATACCCAAAACTATGTAGGATCTTAACGGCCTCACGCAACTGGCACCCGAGAGGACAGTGTTCGCTTGGCCATGCAGGATCGTACAGCCACAAGAGCACATTGTATCACGAAGTGGGCTAGTTTCCAGCAACACAAGCATCCAGTTAAATAAAATAAACTAACGTAATTATTACAGCAACAATTTCCTTGTTCAGTGTATCCACACCATCATGCGTCTATGACCCACCATAGTAATTGCTGAATTTTCATAAAGGTATTTTTAATTTTGGAAAGTTGTTAACATGTGTGAAAATCATATCGTATCACTCTAATGACTACAACTATAATATCTGCCGAATTAGATATTCCTTTCGTGAATACAGAAATTTATCAATAAATAAAGAGAGGATTTCTCTCCACCTACAAAGTCTCCACCTCTTAAGTATTGTTGACAGCGACTCTTTTTCAACATCCGCCTATTTAACTATGATTTAATTCTAGCTGATAATTATTTACATAGTTACTTTGCAGATTTTGTAGGTTACACAATGACTACGCCTATTCGTCTTCATGGAGTTCCCGCGATAAACTAGTGTCCAAATTCAGTCTCTAAACTATTTTTCTTTATTTCCCTATCACCGGCATGAGGCCAGATGTCCATTTTTAATTCTATACAAAACTTTTTATAATTATAATTACTGCAAATTACAAATGGTTTAAAATTTAAGTTTAGAAAGCTTCATAATTCTTAAGGAATTACTTATAATACAAATTCGTGCAACATATAATTTGTTACACCTATAGAGAACCTGTCTAATTTGGAACTGAAACGTCATTGTCATAACTAGCCATACACTATCCTGCTGTGGCGTTATTATTTTTTTGTTTTTGTTTTAAGAAACCTGATGGATGCACCACCTACAGCGCTGAAAAACGCCCTCTATTTGCAGAGGGGGGACTGACGTAATTCATAAGAAATACTCCTAAGTATAACATAAAACACATCATTGTATGGCTGGCTAGTAATGACTAAGAAGTTTCATTTCCACATTCGACAGTTTACTGTGCAGTTGTAACAAATCGTATGTTGTACAAATTTATATTATAATTTTTTCTTAAGAATAATGAAGCTTTCTAAACACAAATTTTAAACCATTTCTAATTTGCACCAATTATAATTATGAAAAAAAACTGTAATAGTTCTGAAGATGGGCAGCTGGCCCGAAGCCGGTCATATGGAAATAAAGGAAAGCGATATGGAGACTAAATTTGGGCACACAGTGATTGTTTGTTTTTTCTTTTGTCTGTTGACACTCTGAAGATGAGAAACTGGCTGGTAGAAACCGGGTATGGCACAGTGAAATGATCATGTGATTGTGTCGTAAAAAGTATATCAAAATAAAAGGAGTCAGTAGCCTAGTCATTTGTCCATATCAGCTGTCGTGTTTCGACTGCCCTTGATCACAGTGTGAAGGGGACCGAATTGTTGGGTGTACGAACGCGGAGTGCCCAATGTGTATACAAGGAATGGCGAACCACTCACTTCCACGTCACAGGGCTTAGAAACAGTGGTCTTAAAAATATCCTAATCGAAAGTAAACGGAGATGAGTATCAGGCCATGTCACTGACAGTTGATTTCAAACGGGACAGGCACTGCTGCTGTCAGGGAATGCAAATCCATCTCAACCTGTTCCCGAGTGAACATTGCGGAGGGATCTGCATGTAATAAGCACTTAGAGTTCAGTACCATCCAAAAGGTCACTGCCCACGTCGTCTTCAGTGAGCCATGCAAACAGAAAAGTGGACAGTAGCTAACTGGAGGCGTTTATTGCATTCCGACTATCCGCATTTTTCTCTCTTTTTCAAAAGAGATCATGCAAGCCGTAAAGTGCGCCGAGGGTTCTGAGATCCCTACATCTTCGGTGACCAAATGCTGCCCCTTGCTTGGACACCAAGGCCGTGCTGAGAATGCCCCCGTCTTCCAAGGGAAGTAACAGCCGTATCCACAGGGCTAAAGGCATACGTGTCTCATTTCAGGAACAGTCAGGCACCCTACCATACCACGACACGACAGCTACATCATCCGATTTTAATCGCACAGGAAATTTCTGATGCTATCTGCAAGAGCGGGTGAAACGTTCCAATCAGCTTTGTTGCAATTTAATATCTCTACTAGGGCCAATCATTAGTAGGCGGATATACCTTGAAGGAACTTGTCGCCGGCCGGAGTGGCCGTGCGGTTAAAGGCCCTACAGTCTGGAACCGAGCGACCGCTACGGTCGCAGGTTCGAATCCTGCTTCGGGCATGGATGTGTGTGATGTCCTTAGGTTAGTTAGGTTTAATTAGTTCTAAGTTCTAGGCGACTGATGACCTCAGCAGTTGAGTCGCATAGTGCTCAGAGCCCAAGGAACTTGTCGACTCTCTCCCTCACCGATATGGGTCAAAAAAATGGTTCAAATAGCTCTGAGCACTATGGCACTTAACTTCTGAGGTCATCAGTCCCCTAGAACTTAGACCTACTTAAACCTAACTAACCTAAGGACATCACACACATCCATGCCTGAGGCAGGATTCGAACCAGCGATCGTAGCGGTCGCGAGGTTCCAGACTGAAGCTCCTAGAACCGCTCGGCCACTCCGGCCGGCGATATGGGTCAATACCAAGGCTTGACGCGGTATTAACTTGATGGCTCGCGGAGGATGAGTAATTTTTTGTGTTCAGTGTGCTTATATGCGTTCCCGTCACATAAATGTGAACACCGTTTCTTACGTTCGACATCAACGCGCAATAACGACTCACAGAAAGCAGGTGACAGCACTAGCAATGAAGAGTATATAAAGCCTGTCGGGGGAACACGAAAACCAGTGCAATCGTTGGCATAATGCGGAAACGGAGCGATATAGCTGATGTCTAAAAGGCCTTGGTTATTGGCTTTCAGGCCAAGGGCGGAAGCATTTTCGAAATGTCTAAGTTTGTAAACTGTTCGCATGCTGCACTTGTTAAAGTGTACCGTGTACGGCAAAACGGCGATATCCAAACCCGGCACCGAGGCAACTGTGGTGTACCACGTGCTACAGAAGACAAGGGTGAACGACGGCTGTGCAGATGTGTACGGGTGAATAGACGTGCAACCGTTTAGCAACTGAACGCCCACATGAAACAAGGGGATACCAATAGCGTCTCCTCAACGACCGTTCAGCGAATGTTGCTGCAACAGGCTCCTGGTTCAAAATGGTTCAAATGGCTCTGAGCACTATGGGACTCAACTGCTGAGGTCATTAGTCCCCTAGAACTTAGAACTAGTTAAACCTAACTAACCTAAGGACATCACAAACATCCATGCCCGAGGCAGGATTCGAACATGCGACCGTAGCGGTCTTGCGGTTCCAGACTGCAGCGCCTTTAACCACACGGCCACTTCGGCCGGCCACAGGCTCCTGGTTCATGCACCCATGACGACCGCTGTTCATCGGCGAAGAAGGCTGCAAGATGCACGCCTGTAACGAAACTGGACGTCCACAGAGTGCCGACAATGACCTTTTCAGAAGAATCACGTTTTGTGTTCCATCGGACAGATGGACCATTGGCGTGTGATATGTGAAGCGTCTGAGAGCAAACACCCTGCATTAGTTATGATCTGTGGAATGTTTTCGTGCCATTCCCTCGATGATATTATTGTTCTGGAAGGTACAATGGATCAACACAAACACGCATCTACCCTTGGGGACCATGCCCACCCTTGCATGCAGTTTGTTTTTTCCTCGACAGAATGGAATCTACCAACAGGACAACGCAACGTGTCACTCAGCTCACAGTGTAAGTGCGTGATTCGAAGAGCATGAGGATGAGTTTACCATACTCCCCTGGCCACCAGACTCCCCGGATTTAAACCCAATAATATGTGGGACTACTTGAATCGGTCTGTTTGCGTCATGGATCCTCAGCCAAGATGGCCACGGCACTGGACTCGGCATGGATCCACATCCCTTCCATAACCTCGTTGACGCTGTTCCTACACGTCTCGCAGTGGTCGGTTGTTATTCAGGCTTTTCACAGGTGGTCACATCACTGTGATTGGATAGTGTATAACGGATGCCACATGGTTCGTAATCAGGATTTCACAATGCGTCTGTGGTCTCTCAATGAAACGGTTATGGTTACGGCAGAAGACAGGAAACTCCCATTGTCTCTGTCATTCTTGCAAAGGCAGTAACGCGCAATTTATCTCGGCACGATCAAATCTAGAGCGATATCCAGATAAGAAGCTATTCGGTTGAAACATCAGGATCACAGAAATAGCCACGATCCGGAGGAGGCGGTCAGTCAGAGGCCGACGTGAGGAAGAGCCGTGGGTGGGTGGGTGGGCGGTTATCAGATGCGGCGAGAGCGAGAGTGAGAGCGGGGGCGGGGGCGGGGGCGGGGCGGCCAGCTGGCCGTCGGCCCTCGGCCGCCACCTGGCGCCGTTCCCACACGCCCGCGCCTTCCTTCCTCCGCCTCCGCCTACGCCCACGCCGTCCCCGGCGAGCAGCATCCGCGCCGGAAGACGTGCACCTGAGGACCGCGCGCCTCAACTCCCCGGCACGTCTGTCCCAAACGCGCGCCAGCTCAGATGGTCAGAGGGAGCAGAGGCGGCTGCGGAACAACACGGAGTTCCTTACTGTCCAATTCGCTCAGTGGCTCAGTGCAGGACGTGGACATCGTAACAAAACATAAGTGCTCCTAAAGATGAGCGTGCCGCTCTAAATAAAGCTACGTCCCAAAAGACTTGTACGTTAACGACACGAACTCTAAGTCTCCCTCCCCTCCTTCCTACCTTCAATTCAGTACCATTTCTTCCTTTTAAAAAAGTATTTTTGTTTGCTCACGTTCCATCTACGTACTTCACTAGATTACCGGGTGATCTCAACTTACGAGATCTAAGCTTCTGAGGAAAGCAAGTCTCTTAATCATTTCCTCTAAAACCCATTACTGCAACACCATTTTCTCTTTTGTATGATCAAAAAGAGAGGAAATAACAGTACTCAAACCAGATCCCAAGTCCTCATTCTGCATTTACATACACGCTCCGCTAGGCATTATGTGGTTCATGGTGGAGGATACCATTCAGCACTGTTAGTCATATCCTCTCCTATTCCACTCGCAAATGGAGTGATGGAAAACCAATTGCCTGTAGGGGTTATTAGGGTTATAGGTACAGATGTTGCCCTACTTGGTACTTTATTTTTCTCTCCATTTGTCTTCCCACAAGCACATCACATAATTTGCAACCTGATGTTTTCTGCACGGTCTTAACTGTGCTTTGAAGTGCACTATGCGTGTCAGTATAGAGTAACCGTTCAGCGCTCACGCGCTCACACGCCCACACTTCAGTACTGGCCTGCTGCCCAGGGGAAAATGAATATTATGTCTTGGTTGTGTTGCATGTAGTTTCAGGTACCAACAAACCTAAACACATACTAATCATAATAGCTTTAATTATTAGTCTGCAAATGAAGTACATTGTGATGTAATTTTGTTCAGTACAAGGTCCTGTTACCAAAAGACATATCTGCACTTGTAGCACTAACACCCTATATGCTTCCATACGAGACCTGATTTCTCTTGTCTTGTTTTCGCGGTCCTTACTCGAAGCCGGCCAGAGTGGCCGAGCGGTTCTAGGCGCTACACTCTGGAACCGCGAGATCGCTAGGGTCGCAGGTTCGAATCCTGCCTCGGGCATGGATGTGTGTGATGTCCTTAGATTTGTTGGGTTTAAGTAGTTCTAACTTCTGGGGGACTGATGACCTCAGAAATTAAGTCCCATAGTGCTCAGAGCCATTTGAACCTTACTCGAAATGTACTTCGGTGGGAGTATGATAATTCTGCAGTTTGTCATAAACGAGGGTTCTATAAACTTTCTCAGCAGCAAAATTACCTGGGAGATTAAAGATGTGTGTACGAGAGAAACCTGAACCCGTCATTACACTACTAATACTTCACGATATTTCGACAAGGTTTTCAGGAAATGACAGTAAGCCATGAAACGAGTATTTTTCTCTGTAGTTAATGGTAGTTTTTATACGTTACGATATAGAAGACATAGAAGCAAATAAAGTTAATAAATGGATGTAGACGCCTTTGACACTGACGTAGTAGAAATGGTCAGTGGACCTCTGCACTTAGTTGCAGTTTTCGACATAGTGTTCAAGACGTCTTGTCAGAGTGTGAATACAGTGTCGTTAACCTTTGCTAGTACAATGCTACCAGTACTTTTACCAGAGGAGGAGCCAAGCTGGCAGTAGTGCAGATGTAGACGGCAACAAGCAGATGCTCAGTACCAATGAAATTTTTCATGCAGATTAATGACCCAAATAAATTGTTGTATACCAAAATAATTAACATATCTATTCGACAGATTATGTAAATTAAGTAAACAAGATATTTACAAGACCGTTTAGTTGGCTCTGAGCACTATGGGACTTAACTGCCGTGGTCATCAGTCCCCTAGAACTTAGAACTACTTAAACCTAACTAACCTAAGGACAACACACACATCCATGCCCGAGGCAGGATTCGAACCTGCGACCGTAGCGGTCGCGCGGCTCCAGACTGTAGCGCCTAGAACCGCTCGGCCACACCGGCCGGCAAGACCGTTTAGTTCTGGACCGCTCATGAGACCTCTAGTAATGAACAGTGAAATACGTGTGGTACAAAATTACATGGCAAATATTAGTTTCAGAACAGATGATAACATAATTCCAACTGAATATTAAAAAGTCAGCAAAAAATTCGCAACGCATGCTGTAGTAGATACAGAAGTTATGGACTCATAGAGGTGCAAAGCTTGTAAGTAACAGATGTTTTGTGATACCTGCCAGCTTTCCTTTAAAGCTTCAAATCAAACGGGCGTTCCAAGCTTGTTATCTGCCATGCTCTTTTGAGCAGGGATCGCATTTCGCTACTTTAATCATGTAGGATGCGTTCCGTTAATCTGAGAAGAAATCTCAGCCCACATGTTTCTTGATGATAACATAATCAGTCTAACACTCATGGCAGAAACAAAAAAGTAATCTGCTCATACGAAGATGTCGATATTATAGAAAAACACACAGACCTTTTCGTGGTGTAACACTGACCCGGACCTGCACTCAAGAAATTATTGAAGTTAGTGCAATAACGTTTTCCAGGTTTTGAGAACATTCTTCGTTCTCCGTAAGCGCGATCGAAGAAGATATCCAGGGGTTATTGCTACTACTATTATATCGTACAACATCTGATCAGCTGAATGTCTTTCGATTGATCAGTACTTCGTTGACTTGTTGGTCAGTGTCGCTGCTTACATGCTCACATAGCTTCTCATTTGTTCTCAGTGGACTAAGGGAATCACGTTCCGGTTTTTCTCAACACAAAAACAAGAAAAACAACCATGAAACTTCGTGGCAGATTAAAACTGTGTGCCCGACCGAGACTCGAACTCGGGACCTTTGCCTTTCGCGGGAAAGTGCTCTACCATCTGAGCTACCGAAGCACGACTCACGCCCGGTAGTCACAGCTTTACAATTCTAAAAACAACCATGTCGGTACTGTGAACCGAGTGGCATCGGTCGCTGACTTTTTAAGTCATGACCTTACTGCGCTGCGAAGGTGCCTTTGATATCACAGGCACGAACTGATGGAGTTACGTCTTATTGAAATATTATATAGCGCAGTCTGGAACCGCGCGACTGCTACGGTCGCAGGTTCGAATCCTGCCTCGGGCATGGATGTGTGTGATGTCCTTAGGTTAGTTAGGTTTAAGTAGTTCTAAGTTCTAGGGGACTGATGACCACAGATGTTAAGTCTCATAGTGCTCAGAGCCATTTTTGAAATATTATATCAAGAGGATTCCGAAGGAAGGGTACAGTTTGGTGGTAGGTACCTCAATATAATAGACCGTTATGCATTGAGTGTGCCTTCTGGACCAAGTGAAACGTCAAGGAGTTTCCAGGCTGAAGTCATTCCATTTCTCCAGTATACTGCAGTCATTAATTCCTAACAAGACAAAGTCCAGTTAGGTCACGATCGGAACGTTCGCGATTTCCGCGGAGGACAGTACTCCAGTTTTCTTCCTCCACAATGCAGGGTATGGAACACATTCTCTCCTATAGTGTCTGTGAACGTCTGTAGCATCCGACACATATTTTTCTGATCACCGCGCACGTTCCGGTAGAGCGTTTATCCTGCTTTCTTTTATTGGCAGTTAATGCTACTGCACTGATGCCGGGCGCTTCGCTGAGGGATGATCGCACGTTAAATGTTCGTCGAGCGATTAATCTCAACGAAACGTGAATCGTATTTTTTATAATTTTTAAAAGCGGAAGGTCAAGCAGTCCATATGGCTCAATTCAGTGTCTTCCGTCACTTCGCTTGTTAAAGCGCTTAAAGAGCGCTGTATACTGAATCCCTGAGTAACGGGATCGGCATATGTTCAGTTCCTAAATTAACCTGTAAGTTTAAACCAATACGTAGTTACTCAAGATGCTGTTGGGTTCAATTCTGAAACAGGATTACAACTCTCGCAAAGTTTTCTTTTGGTTACATTTGTGGATGAAAAGAGTGATAACAATACAGCCGATGTACGCTTTGTTCAAAATCTTCAAATCTGATTTATACTGATGTTAGTTCTATGAACTTTCTGACCGAATAGAGCGGCTTGTCTCCCGTAACTGCGTGAGGTATTCGAATAGCACTCGAATGTGTAGAAGTACTGTACTGGCTACCGAAACTCAAGAACGGGCTGTACTGTCGGCGTTAATGAGTCGTGCGAGCAGCAGGTCGGACATGGGATATGGCTGGCGGCAGTGACTGGTGTCCATCACTAGAACCCCATCGACAACAACGAATTTACTAAGCTGGGGCTTTGTGTTCAAAATAGTAAAATTAACACTTTCTGATGCGCCAAGTAACGACTACGGGGAGCGACTGAAGAAACCTTACGCACTGACTACGAATGAGACACAGAAGAAATCTGAGACAGAATACATAGCCTTTCCGAAGCATGCACGCTGCAATATACACTCCTGGAAATGGAAAAAAGAACACATTGACACCGGTGTGTCAGACCCACCATACTTGCTCCGGACACTGCGAGAGGGCTGTACAAGCAATGATCACACGCACGGCACAGCGGACACACCAGGAACCGCGGTGTTGGCCGTCGAATGGCGCTAGCTGCGCAGCATTTGTGCACCGCCGCCGTCAGTGTCAGCCAGTTTGCCGTGGCATACGGAGCTCCATCGCAGTCTTTAACACTGGTAGCATGCCGCGACAGCGTGGACGTGAACCGTATGTGCAGTTGACGGACTTTGAGCGAGGGCGTATAGTGGGCATGCGGGAGGCCGGGTGGACGTACCGCCGAATTGCTCAACACGTGGGGCGTGAGGTCTCCACAGTACATCGATGTTGTCGCCAGTGGTCGGCGGAAGGTGCACGTGCCCGTCGACCTGGGACCGGACCGCAGCGACGCACGGATGCACGCCAA
This sequence comes from Schistocerca nitens, assembly GCF_023898315.1. Classification (NCBI taxonomy): domain Eukaryota; kingdom Metazoa; phylum Arthropoda; class Insecta; order Orthoptera; family Acrididae; genus Schistocerca; species Schistocerca nitens. Next base: position 392,440,439 of record NC_064617.1, read on the forward strand.
GACCGTAGGATCCTACGCAGTGCCGTAGGGGACCGCACCGCCACTTCCCAGCAAATTAGGGACACTGTTGCTCCTGGGGTATCGGCGAGGACCATTCGCAACCGTCTCCATGAAGCTGGGCTACGGTCCCGCACACCGTTAGGCCGTCTTCCGCTAGCGCCCCAACATCGTGCAGCCCGCCTCCAGTGGTGTCGCGACAGGCGTGAATGGAGGGACGAATGGAGACGTGTCGTCTTCAGCGATGAGAGTCGCTTCTGCCTTGGTGCCAATGATGGTCGTATGCGTGTTTGGCGCCGTGCAGGTGAGCGCCACAATCAGGACTGCATACGACCGAGGCACACAGGGCCAACACCCGGCATCATGGTGTGGGGAGCGATCTCCTACACTGGCCGTACACCACTGGTGATCGTCGAGGGGACACTGAACAGTGCACGGTACATCCAAACCGTCATCGAACCCATCGTTCTACCATTCCTAGACCGGCAAGGGAACTTGCTGTTCCAACAGGACAATGCACGTCCGCATGTATCCCGTGCCACCCAACGTGCTCTAGAAGGTGTAAGTCAACTAACCTGGCCAGCAAGATCTCCGGATCTGTCCCCCATTGAGCATGTTTGGGACTGGATGAAGCGTCGTCTCACGCGGTCTGCACGTCCAGCACGAACGCTGGTCCAACTGAGGCGCCAGGTGGAAATGGCATGGCAAGCCGTTCCACAGGACTACATCCAGCATCTCTACGATCGTCTCCATGGGATAATAGCAGCCTGCATTGCTGCGAAAGGTGGATATAGACTGTACTAGTGCCGACATTGTGCATGCTCTGTTGCCTGTGTCTATGTGCCTGTGGTTCTGTCAGTGTGATCATGTGATGTATCTGACCCCAGGAATGTGTCAATAAAGTTTCCCCTTCCTGGGACAATGAATTCACGGTGTTCTTATTTCAATTTCCAGGAGTGTAGAAGATGCTCCTCTGTAAAAGTGACTGCGTTCTTCGTTCCTGCACCGATAAAAACTACACAATCAAGCCAAATTATTACGAGCACTGTTCACTGCAAGACTGAATGCCGCCTGGCGTGCTGAGGGCACATCATGCGTTGAGGAAAGTGCGAATATATGGGGTGCTAGGGGCGTAAGTGCAGATATTGTGATCATTTGTACCTTTATATGTTCTCTCTCTCTCTCTCTCCCTCTCTGCTTCTAAACAGTCTTCTGCACGGTAGTAACTGCCCCACCAAGTGGACTACGCCTGCCAGTACAGACTAACTGTTTTGCATCCATGCGTCCACACTTCAACATCTGACCTGCTGCACAGGCGAAAACAAGCATTAATAGCTTGCTCTTGCCACATGTACTTGGAAGTACCAGGCAACGTAAAAACTTACTTTCTCCTAATAGATATAATTATTAGTCTGCAAATGAAGTAAATACGGATCTAATGCTGTTCGGTACATTGTTCTCACTCACCAACAAAAATATCTACACGTTCACCCCTAACGCCCCGTATAAGTTGAGAAGAGACGAGTGAAGAATCATTCTAGTGATTATACGGGCCTCAAAATATGAAATCCGCTGAAGCGATTTTGATAAAGGGCAGATTGTTATTGCCAGGTACCTGGGAATGAGCATCTCGCTCAAGCTGGTAGAGCGTTCGCAGCTACTATTGTGAGCACAAGTGGTAGAAAAGGCCCGTAAAACCATAGGTAAGCGACATGTAATTGTACTTCCACGACTCACTCCAGAACGTGGAGTTCGAAGGCTTGCTCGCATTGCAAAGCACGATAGGCGGCGACCTGTAACAGATCTGACGACGGACTACAACGCTGGTGCAGGCACAAGTGTTACGGATCGCACCGTGCAGCACACGTTGTTGAATATGGAGGTCCGCATCAGAGGACATCCATCTGTTCACACTCTGACCCAATTACGACTGCGGTAGGCACGATATCATCGAGACTGGGCCTTGGACAAGTCGGAAGTGTCGCCTGGTCGGATGAATCATTTTCCTTGTTACACCAGGTCGATGGCTGTGGCAGATAGGCTGCCAAGCAGGCGAATAGCTGTTCTAAACATTAACCGTGTCACTACACACATTGGAGGGAGCAGTATTACGCTAATGGAGACATTCACCTGGGCTTCCATGCGACTTGTGTTAGTAATTGAAGGTACTATGGCAGCTGAGGACTGTAAGAACATTACTGTGAACTACTTGCATGACTCATGTCTTCCGCGACTGCGGTATCATCTTCCAGCAGGATAACTGCCAGTATCACAAGGCAGTATCCTCCTGAAATGTATTGAAGAGCGTCCGCAGGTCGTGGTCGCACGGTAGCGTTCTCGCTTTCCGCGCCCGGGTTCCCGGGTTAGATTCCCACCGGGGTCAGGGATTTTCTCTGCCTCGTGGTGACTGGGTGTTGTGTGATGTCCTTAGGTTAGTTAGGTTTAAGTAGTTCTAGGTTCTAGGGGACTGATGACCATAGATGTTAAGTCCCATAGTGCTCAGAGCCATTTTGTATTGAAGAGCAGGATAACGAACTCAGTTAGATGTCTAGGTCATTAAAGAACCGCTTGATCTGAAACCGATGGAACACATCTGGGACCTAATCGGGCGCTAGTTTTGCTCTGCAACCCACCAGCCCATAATTTATGGGAATTGAGAAACCTGTGCATAGACATACAACTCCAGCAGCCTACCGAGGATTTATCGAAACCATGCCATGCAGAATCTCTGCTGCACTGCGTTCCAAAGGCGGACCAACACGCTATTAAGTAAGTGCTCAATATTTTTTTTAGGCATCAGCGTACTTTCAGCGGAAGGAGGTACAGTGGCGCAGAGAAAAAATGCTAGAGCCTGCTGAGAACTTCCTCATGTTAACTTACCATAGAATACCTACTGTGAAACATATTTTTATAAATATAGAAGTGAGAAAATCGAGTAGTATTTGGAAGGAAGCCTTCAGATTTTTGTTCTAGCAACCAGAGCTACATTTCCATGGTATCATGAATCACTTAAAGTTAATGTCAAGGCACAATGCAGGAAGAGGTGCAGACGATCTAGTGTTGGTGAGGGACTGGCAGCCGACTCTTGCCGTAAATAAACTATTTTCCATCTTGATCCCTTTTTGTTTTTTTAAATTACTGCTTTATGCTTTTAAACTTAAGACATCACTAGAATCACATTAAAAGAAAGCTAAAACACCATGTCTTGTCAAAGTGCTATGTAGGGTAAACCTACCTAACTCCGTGACTTACTATATTTCGGATAGCAGACACATTCTTCGTCCTTAAGGAAGTTCCAACCGTTCTTAACGAATGGCAGGAACGTCTTCACACGCGAAAGACATTTTGTGCGGGAATTAATGCTGCGTACGGAACACGTAGTTTATCGTTTGTTGCGTGGAGGGAAATACGTCGTTTGCCGCGCTGATCGCGTAATACAAGTTCATTAATGTGACTTGTTCAGGTATTAGTCGGACACTTATATACAACTGTATTATCAATGGAACATAGTTATAACGATCGTTATTAAAGTTCGATTTAAATGCCTTATTACGGAATCATTCGCTTACGAAAACGCAAACAACTCTCGAGTTTTGTCTCCGTTTCAGAAAAAATGGCTCCAGCTCTAAGCAAATGTTGCGAAGAAGGACAAGTTAAAACTCGGTTGCACGAGCAAGAGAAGATAATCTTATTCCATTGATGACCTTTTCAGGTTTTGGAAGAAAAGTTGGTCCATATACAAAGATGATACACATTTCTCTGTTCCGTGGAATACTTTAAAAGACTGTGTAGACCACAGCGATGATGACAAAGACAATGTGACCACTGGCAAAATGGCTAGACAGTTTGCTCTGACAAATGAACTGGAAGTTCAGTTAGTTAATTTCATAACACAAATGCAGGAAATACGTTTCGGCCTGCACTTTAACCGAATAATCACTAACTGTTGTAGCGCAGTGCAATCAATGTCTAAAGGAAAACAAAAGTCAAAGAACAAAAGACATGATAACATCTGCGCCACTTGTAGAGATAGCTACAGATTTGGAAAGAATAAAAGTGTCTCGATTCGGTTTTGTTTTGTCTGCGATGGTTTCATGAAAGTTGTCAATCGATCGATTCACCTGATGCTACTGTATTTATGTTTAATATTTGTGCAAATGATAGTGACAGTGACACCTATGCTGGAAACGAATGGGACGTGCGTTAAGTGAGCTTTAACAGTGCAAAACAAAATTATCACGTAATTAAGCGCATTATCACGGAGTTAAGTATATTGTATCACAGAATTAGACACGCTATAACGGAATTAGGTAACAAGCCCACTTCGTTTCTACATTTTATAATTTCAACAGATTTTCATTTCTTAATTTTCTTTATCATGAGTTAATGGGGCAACGTATTGGTCTCTTACGTGTAAAACATACAATTTCTAGATTGAATACTTGTTTTGCTTTTTCATTTATAATAATTAATTTCACTAAGTAAGTTAGGGTTGCCCTATAACTGTACCATGTATAGTACCAATTGTATAGCGAGGCAGCCTGTCGTATATAAAACAAATTGCAGTCGTTCCCAATAACACCTCCTAATGATCACACTTTGCTTTATTTAAGACTGGCTGCTCCGCTATACATGGCACGATTGTATAAGGGAATTTGATGAAACACGGTGCATCGGAGTTCTTTAAATGTGATTCTTATGATGGTTTATGCCAAAACGCGTAAAAAAGTATAGTTTAAAAAAATAAAAAGCGATCAAACTCAAAATTATACAAACTAGAGACAATGATCCGGCCAATGATGGTGGACTCGCATAATTATTTTATAGGGTAAATGAATGGAACGCAATGCGCAGTGCGTGCATATGTGTGTGTGTGTGTGTGTGTGTGTGTGTGTGTGTGTGAGAGAGAGAGAGAGAGAGAGAGAGAGAGAGTGCGTGTGTATGTGCGTGTGTGAGTAAGGAGTAAGTGTGAGGGAGAGAGAGAGTGAGTGTTAGGTCTTGACCTTGAGCATATGATGAGATAGAAAGACTCAGAATCTTGTATATGCTGCAGACTACTGTATGAAGAACATATCAGGGGTGACTTAGCATGTTGTCTTGATGTAATATTCCTTGTTAGTCCTATTTGGCATAGATCTCATTCACTTAGGCAATATTCTAAGATGGAACGTAAAATGTGTAAGCAGTCTCCTTTGTTGACTGTATTTTTCAGTATCCTTTAAATGAAGCGATGTCTACCACCTGCCTTGTCTACGACTCAGCCTATATGATTGTTCTATTTCATATCCCTACAAATTGTTATACACATGTATTTGTACTAGCTGACTAATTCTAATCGTGAATCATTGATAAAGGACACTATTTTCGTTCGGTTTGTGAGGTGCATAACTTTACATCTCTGTACATCCACTTTCAAATTTTATCAAGAGGATTGAGTATTTCTGCAGCTTTTTTCAGGCAGTACCCCATTACAGACAACTGTCTGAGATCTAAAATTACTCTCACTACTGTCTGTCAGATCATTAACATGCAACAGAATACATCCTTATCAAATGAACTTTTATATTATTGTACGGAAATCTGTCATCAGATTCGCATGTGTGCACAACAATTTTGCTCGTGCTTAAAGATAAGCTTCCGCCCAAGTTACGAGTTAAGAATGCCTTCCGAATCCTGCAGAGTACAAGCACATATTTGTAAAGTCCCTGGCGTATTTATACAACGTGAAGTAACTCCCACACTTTAACATGACAAGGGTTCGCTTTAGGAGTATTCAGTGATAAAAGTTGTACATACGGTGTACGCCGATTAGATATGAGGAACAGATAGTGCAACACAAAAGTGTTCGTCTGAGGAAGGTAAATAAGGAGAGCTCCGCAGTCGATAAGACGGGCAGCTGATCAAACATGCTGAGCCCGCAATGCTGCATAAAATATGAGCGGCGCTTCCTCACGCAGGTGACGTGTGTTCAACGTGAGGAGAGGAGAGGAGAGGATCCGGCCCGCGTGTCGGCGCGGTCTCGTCAATGTTTCAACCGGCCCCGCCAAAACTAAGGGAAACAACAATAAAAATAACATCCAATAACTCGAGTGTAATGGCGGCCTCAAAGTTCTTTGATTACAGCGTGGGGCGCCGGCCGAATCATTCTGAAGTTTGTGGGAACCGGCTAGGCCGCGGCCAGAACAATTTTCTGGCCATTTGCGAACGGAAAAGGAGGGCAGCCTAAAGCGATGTTTAAAATATAAGCTGAGATACAATGCGAGAATTCTACTTTCTTTCCCCCTCAAGGCTTTCGGCCCTCAAATAATTTAGCCATTATCCTCGTGTCCATCACCAAGTTTCAACGCTGTACTTCGGGGGAAGTATTCGAAACCGGCCGGGGCTGCTAACCGCGGAGTAAAACTTGGGCAGAAGAGATCAATAAGCCACGCCGCCGTTTCGAAAAGTTTACTAGACACAACATATAAACGTTCTTGAAAGTAAAAAAGAACAATCTTCGTCTAACACTGTTATTTCTCCCAGGCATTCACCGCTATGAAAGTTAAAATGTTGAAACGCCTGAGTCCACAAGTTCACATCATGGCGAGCATTAATTTTTTTCTTCACGTGCAAATGAGGTAAATCACGTGATAAACAATAAGCGCTGGTCTCTTATTGATACAAGACACGTGATTTGTGACTGATGACTATATATACGAAGTCTCATTATTCAACAACACCGACATACGAATTTAGAGACAGACCTATCACCCAAAGTGGCCATAATTTTAGAAAAAATTTGACTGTGTCTTCATAAACCACTAGCACTTTTGCCTTCAGTTACTTTAGTGGACCACGTGAAACAAAGTTGAAGAGATCAACCAAAACCCAGAAAACCACACCTACTCAATACAACACCGTATGTCTTCATGATCTCAATAGCGGTGCCCTGCAGTTCATTACAACATGCTACAGTGATGATGCACCTATCACAACGATACATTAGTAATAAGGCACATGTTTAAACAATAAGTCAGTAATAATACTACATCAAAGTCTAATTTTTCGATCGTTTTGAAATCTCGAAACGTATGGAAGCAAACATCAATGTCCATACACCAGAAAATTTGAGCTTCAGTAGTTACTTATCTTGCGCAATCCTAAAATTGAACAAATGTACTCGGCAATGTTCTTCAGTTTAGACAAGATACCGTGTACAGTAACAGGTTTAACGAAAGAAGATGTCTGAAGGGATAATCCATAGCTGTGTTATAAATAACTGCTGATAATTTCGGTGTTGAGCGCCCGTAAGCTCCTTATAAATAACTTGCCATTTATGCTAAAAACTATAAACTGTTCTTATTTATCTCCTTATTCTTTCCTAAATAAACATCAGGACTGACACAGATCTTTTCAGTCGCATACACCACATGTCTGATACGAAACTAAACGAAATTAGAAGATTAATAAATACCTACTTTGCTCTGTGAATGCGGAAATTGGAACTTTAAGAAGAGAGATGAAAAAAGAATAGAAGCATATGGAATAAGCTTCCTTAGATAGTTGGTTGGATTTAGTTTAATGGAAAAAGAGAAATGCTGACATTTTAGGTGAAGAGGATGTACAAAATATAATTGACAGAATAAAACAATATCGGATAAGAGGGAAAAACAACTGCAACAATACAAACGAAGAGGCTAAAGATCGTTAGCAAGACCAGTGAAAAGATGGGATGAGCAATTTTGGAGGAGACGGTTTGGGCCAAGATGCCTAGCCCGTCATGTAGATGATTATTATTATTATTATTATTATTATTATTATTATTATTATCATGAATAATACGAAATAAGTAACTATACCGGCATGTATAAGCAAAAATTGACAACGTTACTTAAATCTCTTCGTATTAGTAACGCTGCAAATGCGGCCTAACATAAGCATCAGCTTCAAAAGAGGCGAAAGGAAATAGCACTGCAAGTAAAATAGGTGACAAGGGGAAACAATCAAAATTTACGACACGGTTGACATATTCGTTCATTATTTGATCACCTCACAGACAGTGTCACTTCCTCAAGAGGACTGAAAGTAAACAGTAAACACTTCCATGTCTTACCGAGAGTGGCATATTTCTGGTTATGAGATTCTGGAAATAAATAGTGCTACTGAGAACGATGAGCTTTAAAGCTAAAATTAAAATTAAAAGAAGAAAGAAAGAAGGAAAGAAAGAAAATGCGTTACATTCAAGGTTGCCACTATTGCAATAAACTGACATTTCACTGGGTATTAAAACTGAGATAATTAGCCTTGCTACAAAAACATTGTGCAAAAAATTTCAAATAAATATATTCTCGACAATGAGAGAAAGTGATTGAAAATATGACTAATTTAAAGGTAAATCAAGACATTTACAACATAAAAATAAACATTTCTAGCGAAAGCTATGTTGCCCTTTTAAATAAACTACAAGATTCAAAAAATTACTTACTTCTGAACATCTGAAAAAAATTTCTGATTAGCTTAAACAACAGTATTTAGTTACGCTACATCTCCCTGTTTCTTCCGAAGTTAATTAAACGCAACAGAAAATGCTAAAACCTTCAGATGTCACTCACAGAATTAATGTACTTCTGTTAAAAAAGGGTACAATCACACACATGTAAAAAAAACAAGTATGCGTTCTTATTTGTGGTTGCAATTCGTCGAAGCGACCATTCCCCAACAAAAAACTATCGAGCGTGCAGAGCAAAGGCGCGATATTCTGTTGAGCTGTCGAATGAAGAGAAATAAGTAATGCGCTTGACGTCCATGCTCGAACAAATTCTAAAAAATACGTGACAGTACACTGGAAATTAATCACCACAGGAAGCAAAGAAAGACAAGACGAGAGGACTAATGATAGAAGGAACAATGAAAAGTACAGATGTAGGTGGCGTAGCATGCAGCTGACAATTAGCGGCGTGTATAAATGAAAGTTCGCATCGGTAGCGAGTAACATACAACTTCGTGGGTATGCAGCTACGAAGTATTTTCTCGGGTTATTAAGTAATTTCAGAAAATAAGACTCGTCATTAATTTCTGATTGTAAAGGTTTTAAAATATTGCTGTTTCCGTGAGCAGTTGGTTTCCATTAATGGAAAGCGAGCAAGTTTAACACCGAGATTCTGTTCTAGCCTGGAGCATGCTTATGATGTCCATCTAGTAACAAGACACGGCTGGTTCTGAACCTCGTTAGCTACTCGAGTCACGGTCGAGGAATGCGCAAATGACAAGCCTTAAAATTGATGGTTCAGCTTCGCCGAAGTGAGTTTAATTATTACACTAGACCGGCCGGCACCAATTTAACTTCTCAGATTTCACAAAACACACAAAGTGGATTTAATAACAGGACGAGTTGAAGGTGACCCGAGCGAGAGCCAGTTGCGCCGGTCCGGACCCAATGACCGGTGGAGGGTGACGTCACAGGTTGAGCTAGCACCGCGCCGGGTCGGGCAACAAAAAACGATGTTCCTCCGCCGCCGCCGCCGCCGCCGCCGCCTCCTCCTCCTCCGCCTCCACCGCGACCTGCGTCGCAGCTGACCGCTCCGCGGAGGGCCTCCGACGCCGTCCGCTGGTCGAGGACTCGATCCGCCAGTGGCAGGACGCCGCCAGATTGCAGTCGGCGCAGAGACTGCGCCGCGCGAGACTGTCCTCGGATCGCATCTCCCATAAAAAGCATCCATCATGCACCGCTAGCCACCGCATTAACCCCGGGAGCCTCATTTTCCTAACCCTTTCGGGGCAGGGAGGAAGACTTTTTTACCCCTCCGCGACCACCCCTACGTCGCTACCCTCGGAGCGCCCGCTCTCTCTCTCTCTCTCTCTCTCCCTGTCTCGCTCTTCCTGTCCCTTTTTGCCCCATCCAGACTACCCCTTTGAAGGCAGAGGGCACAGGGGGTTGTGGAAGGCAACACAAAGGCCCCCGGAACATGATTTGTGTGCCATCTGCATAACCTCGGCGCGGCCCGGCCATATGCAGAGCAGCGGCTGCCCTCACCCCATTGACGCCGGCCGGCCGGCCAGGTAAAAAGCGGCGCAGGTAAGCAGCACGGCCCGGCGCGGCGCGGCGCCATGGGAAAAGTCGTTGCGCGTCTCGTGTGTCGCGCCACGCAGCCGGCCCTCGCGGCAGGTTCGCCTCCGGCACCAGTTCTTGCATCCACTGCCGCATTCTTGCACTCAAAACTCTGTGACACGTACGAGCCCTAACAACACTGTGCACGTGGCCACCTCGTCCTGTTTCCGAAATACACTGATAACCGAAACGTTATGACCACTGCCCACCGCCCCGATCGATGCCACTCGGTGACGTTGCGAGCCCGTGACGCGTTAACAAACGTATGCAATTGGAGCAGACATGTACGGGGGAACGCCCTGGCGAAGATATGGGCTGCAAATCGGTAAATCCATTGAGATATGCGACTCAGACAAAGGGCTGCGAACGAGTATCTCGAGAACGGCGAAGCTGGTCAAATGTTCGCCGGCCGCTGTGGCCGAGCGGTTCTAGGCGCTTCAGTCGGGAACCGTGCTACCGCTACGGTCGCAGGTTCGAATCCTGCCTCGAGCATTTATGTGTGTGATGTCCTTAGGTCAGCTAGGTTTAAGTAGTTCTAAGTTCTAGGGGACTGATGATGGTTCAAATGGCTCTGAGCACTATGCGACTTAACTTCTGAGGTCATCAGTCGCCTAGAACTTAGAACTAATTAAACCTAACTAATCTAAGGACATCACACACATCCAAGCCCGAGGCAGGATTCGAACCTGCGACCGTAGCGGTCGCTCGGTTCCAGACTGTAGCGCCTAGAACCGCACGGCCACTCCGGCCGGCGGGACTGATGACCTCAGAAGTTAAGTCCCATAGTGCTCAGAGCCATTTGAACCATTTGACACTTCGAAGGACGAGGAGTTCAGGGGCATGTTTTCTCTTTAAAATAGTATAGCTGGTGATCTGTGGTATCTCTGCCGAAAGAGCACAATGCTGGTGCACGCACAGGTGTTTCGGAGCACATCGTTTATCGTACATTGTTGAACACGAAGCTCCACAGCAGACTACCCCGCGTGTTCACATGTTGACCCAGGCCAGGTTATTAGGAGTGCAGTGAGTACGGGACCATTGGGATTCGGCTTTCGACCAATGGGAACGTGTCGGCTCTTCGGCTGAATCACATTTTTGCTATATTAGGTCGATGGTCGTCTCAACCAACTCCGTCATCGCTCGTCATGCACGAAATGTGCAGCGCACCACGGGCGCAGGCTGGTGGGGGCAGTATTATGCTATGGGAGACATTCTTCTGCGATTGCGTGGGACCTGTGGTAGTAATCGAAGACATGCTGACAGCTGTGAACCAACTGCATCCAGTCATGCTTGCTATCTCCGCCATCAGTGTCTTCTTACAGCAGTATAATTGTCCATGTATCGGATCCAGAACCGTGCTACGGTGGTTTGAGGAGTTTAACTCACGTTAATGCCTCGGCGACCAAATGTGCCTAATGTAAATCCTACGGAATCCATCTGGATCGTTATCGGGCGCCATCAGCGCGTTGTAGGCAAATCGGAGGCCTCTTATTTAAGCGAACTACGTGACATGTGCATAGGCATCTAATGTCACATTCCTCTACAAGCCTACCAACAAACTATCCAACCCCTGATTCGCAGAATCAGTAATGTATTTCGTTCCAAAGATGGACAAACAAGCTATTTAGCAAGTTGTCTTAATGTTTCGGCCCGTCAGCGTAGATATCTCTACAAGGGTGTACTGAAAAACAATGCCTCTGAGTATTTTTGTGGAAACTCTTAAAGCGTTTTAAATACAAATAACGTTATTAAATTCCTACACGGTGGGCGGGATGCCCCCATACCCGCTAGTATCGAAGGCTAATTGATCTAATTTGTTTTACCACAATACTTTCACATTAACTGTCCAATACACTGAAGTGACAAAAGTCGTGAACTATCAAAAATGGTTCAAATGGCTCTAAGCACTATGGGATTTAACATCTGAGATCATCAGTCCCCTAGAATTAGAACTAAGTAAACCTAACTAACCTAAGGACATCACACACATCCATACCCGAGGCAGGATTCGAACCTGCGACGGTAGCAGCATCATGGTCCCGGACTGAAGCGCCTAGAACCGCTCGACCACAGCGGCCGGCTGATAATCACATCATCTGCGAAATGTCTGAAGCTGCTGTTAACATTCGTATAGGCAGCAAGGTCATTAATATACCATATGAACAGCAAGAGTACGAACCCACTTCCTTGTTGCACATCTGAAGTTACTTCTAAGTAAGGAAGCAATGAATGCTTGCATAACGCACGGTTTTATGTTTCCATTACTGCTTGAAGGTGCATTTGCTGGATGAATGACGCTTCTGTTGGTGTTGCGCAGCAGTGAGGTATATGGGCATTCTCAGTGCAATCGCTAGAGTAGAGAAAACAAAGAGATCGTTTTTCAATGCTTTCTCTGGGGTGCCTTATAAGCTTGATAGCTTCTTCACAGAATAACACATACCGATTCTCTGACCTTTCCGTTCCCAAGCAACAAAACGCACTAGTCAGCTGGTTCATCACTGTTGTTCAGTAATCACTGTGGACTGAGACATAAGCAACACTTCAATACTTGTAGACGCTTGCGTGGAGTCTACATCTACGGAAATATTCCATAAAGCGCTGTAGAATACACGGCAGACGGTACTCCATACCACTGTTAACCACTCCCTTTCCTGTTGCAGTCGAAAATCGAGAGAGGGGAAAACGCAATGTTGCCACTCTCACTTTCTTTCCTGGCAATGTTTTTATTTGGCAACTCAAAACAGTTACAGCATTGGTATTCCAGTGAATACGACTCTGGAATCTTATTCGGGAAGAGCGAGGTTCCAATCCATAACTGCTCATCTTGCATAAGTATTCACGTTGGTGAAGATTGGAGACAGGGTGCAGGCAACACACATTCAGCACTTTAAACAGTGCTATGACAATCGTGTCGCAGCTTTCCAGGAGTTTCTTGGCTTCACTTGTGAGTCTGAGTTCACCTTGCACTTGTTGGTCTGTTACGTGTGCCTAAAAATAAAGGTTAGAGAGGCCGACATCCATGCTTTCGGGGTAGCGTCGGCGCCTCGTAATGAATAGGTTATTAGTATGAAGTCTGTGTAGACATGGGAGTGAGTTTACAGCGTTTATCGAGTTTAGCGAAAGAAGAATCAAATAATGTAAATGGCACCGTGTGTGTGTGTGTGTGTGTGTGTGTGTTTTGTGGGTATTGTATACTAGCTAAAATGAGACTTGTGAAGCATGTTTGAGCTAGAAAAATGGATATATGCTCTGGACTACGATGCGAGCATCCATATAATGGCACACAACTTCAGAACTGCAAGAAATACCTGAATCCTGCCAAGAAATTGACGAGCCAGTTCGAAAGAGATATCCTGAATTAAAGCGCAGCTCAATGAATGTCGTCTGTAAAAATTTAAACCGAATACAAAGAAATGCATGCAAAGTGAAGAACTCGATCGACAAATTTTTTGAGGTTGTTCAGGTACACTTACAGAGTATTTTGGCATAAGGAACTCGTGGAATCCGGTAGCTCGTTACAGAGTAATAATGTGACTATGATTTATTCAGTTTGCTACGCCACTTACCTTTGTGTTTTATCGAAATACGCTCACAAGAGTGGAAATGTCTGTAATAAGCAATCGTCGAATGTACCGGATGATCAAAAAGTCACTATAAATTTGAAAATTTAATAAACCACGGAATAATGTAGATAGAGAGGTAAAAATTGACACACATGCTTGGAATGACATGGGGTTTTATTAGGAAAAAAAAGTATTGCTAGACACGTGAAAGATCTCTTGCGCGCGTCGTTTGGTGATGATCGTGTGCTCAGCCGCCATTTTCGTCGTGCTTGGCCTCCCACGTCCCCAGACCTCAGTCCGTGCGATTATTGGCTTTGGGGTTATCTGAAGTCGTGATCTACCGACATCTCTAGGGATACTGAAAGACAACATCCGACGCCAATGCCTCACCATAACTCCGGACATGCTTTACAGTGCTGTTCACAACATTATTGCCGGTGTTTGTGGCCGAGCGGTTCTAGGCGCTTCAGTCTGGAACCGCGTGACCGCTACGGTCGCAGGTTCGAATCCTGCCTCGGGCATGGGTGTGTGTGCTGTCCTTAGGTTAGTTAGGTTTAAGTAGTTCTAAGTTCTAGGGGACTGATGACCTCAGATGTTAAGTCCCATAGTGCTCAGAGCCATTTGAACCATTTGAACCACAAAATTATTGCTCGACTACAGCTATTGTTGAGGAATGATGGTGGACACATTGAGCATTTCCTGTAAAGAACATCATCTTTGCTTTGTCTTACTTTGTTATGCTAATTGTTGCTATTCTGATCAGATGAAGCGCCATCTGTCGGACATTTTTTGAACGTTCGTTTTTTTTTGGTTCCAATAAAACCCCATGTCATTCCAAGCATGTGTGTCAATTTGTACCTCTCTGTCAACATTATTCCGTGATTTATTCAAATTTATACTGACTTTTTGATCACCCAGTACAACATGAAACACAGAGTGAGGCACGAACAGTTCCGGAGAAACACGACCGATAGAGAATCGAGCAATACTGAATGCAAGATTAAGCACTAGCAATAAAGTGGCACTTGTGGCGTCAACAGCAAGAGCAATTTTGTTTGCAAACAAGAGACAGCGCACTCCGTTGGCCTTTCCACTACTGTGCAGATATTTTCAGTACAATACAAATACATAGGTAAAGCGTTGCAAGAAATGAAACGAAATGTAATTTGTAACAATCCAATGGAGAGAACGGGAACCTCATACCAAACTACTCATAAAATATTTCTGAACCACACCTGAGATTTTTTCGGTGATGCCAGAACTCACGCTGTACATCCAGAAGCACAGCAGACACAATAGATACCCCTGCGTCGTTCAAAATGTTCAAATGTGTGTGAAATCTTATGGGACTTAACTGCTAAGGTCATCAGTCCCTAAGCTTACACACGACTTAACCCAAATTATCCTACGGACAAACACACACACCCATGCCCGAGGGAGGACTCGAACCTCCGCCGGGACCAGCCGCACAGTCCATGACTGCAACGCCCTAGACCGCTCGGCTAATCCCGCGCGGCTACCCCTGCGTCGAATAACGTCCATATCGGCTATGCTCTAAACTCCATTCCTCCTTTTAGAATAGCTCAATTGTGTTTTCATAAGCATCAGATCAATGTTAGGCATTCAACCCCTGGGCCTGAGAAGCCTTTGAATACAGGAGATAGCTCTGAATGTAAACGTTTCAGTTGTGAAAGCGAAGGCGGTAGTCTGCTTTTAATCGACGTGAGTAATTCTGGGGACGACCGCAGAGTAACCGGTCGACGGAACGACGAAATCCCAGGTCGGGCGAAGGCGTTAAGCGGAAAGGTTTTTAAAAAAGGAGCAGAGAGAAGCGGAGATTACACTGGATGGTGAAGTCGGGACGCCTGCCGATACGTTATGGGAGTTAGATTAAGACGTTCGCACGGAGAGCAATGTCTTCCGCCGCGCGCAGCCTCATTACGCCGCAATTACCATAATGAAAACACGGAGGGCGGCCATTACGGCGGCGGCGATCTGCCGTTGTCAGCGGCGGTCAGCGGCTGCCCCGCAATTACGGCGCCGCGGCCATCTGCCCAGTGCGGCCAGGGTGGGCGGTGGGCGATGGCGCAGCGCGATTGCCGGCCCTCGTCCGGCAAGCAAAACGGGCGGAGCCGCAGGCGCAGCCGACGCAGCTGCATTCGTACTTGCGAGAAGAACACGGCAAGTGCCATAATCTGGTTTCTGGCCACGTTCGCTCAGTGAAAGAGAGGTCAAAATAAGCTAACAAGTGTCTCGGCGTATCCGTAAATACTTGACCATGTCTGAAAAAACGACGCCGGCCGGGGTGTCCGAGCGGTTCTACGCGCTACAGTCTGGAACCGCGCGACCACTACGGTCGCAAGTTCGAATCCTGCCTCGGGCATGGATGTGTGTTATGTCCTTAGGTTAGTTAGGTTTAAGTAGTTCTAAGTTCTGGGGGACTGATGACCTCAGAAGTTAAGTCCCATAGTGCTTAGAGCCATTTGACCCATTTTTTTGAAAAAATGACGGTCAAAGTTCTTGGGGTATTTTCCAGGTATCGTATGAGTTTTTTCCCGCGTGATATCCTCAGACGAAACGGTGGCACGGCTTCTTGATTTTGCGTCCCGTGTTCGAAACCCGAATATTACTTTTACTTCTGGTTTTCATTCATATACCCGTGTCTGTATCAGATTACTACACAAATGTTGTCCAGTATATATTAGTGCAACCTTGTCCTTATCTGTCTACTACTTGTATGCCAGATGAATGAATTAAAAAAGAAGGACAAGAAAATTATTTGAAACTGTTTCTGGTGAAATAAGTCTAGAGTATCTTGATTCATAAAGTCGGCATCTCTGGATCATGCGGTCCCGGGTTCGATTCCCGGCGGGGTTGGCGATTTTCTCTGCCCGGGGATGGGTGTTTGTGTTCTCCTCATTATTTCATCATCATCCTCATCGTTCGTAACTGTGGCTAGATTGGACTGTGAAAAAAATTGGACTATGAAAAAATTGGGAATTTGTACGGGCCCTGAAGACCGCACAGTTGAGCGCTCCACATACTAGACATCACCATCATCTTGGTTCATAATCAGTCGCAAGCGCTAGCTCTCGGAAAAGTGATCCATCACTCACAGTTTGCCTCGAAATCACTGCCAATGCATGAAATCTTCACCAATGTTGACGATGTTTCTTTCCCGAGTGAGATTCTTGCGAAGAAATATCGCTGTGGCAAACCTGCCTTAGAGCGATGCTCTTGGCGTTCGGAATGCCTGTGTTTCGGATGTTCCTAGGATCGGTTTTATCCAACAATGCACCAATTCTTCCTGAAGAATAAGCACGTGAATAAAATATAAGAATTGATATGAGAATGGAATATCAGAATATGAGAATTTAAAAAGTTTGTAGTTGGCCGGAGTGGCCGTGCGGTTGTAGGCGGTACAGTCTGGAACCGAGCGACCGCTACGGTCGCAGGTTCGAATCCTGCCTCGGGCATGGATGTGTGTGATGTCCTTAGGTTAGTTAGGTTTAACTAGTTCTAAGTTCTAGGGGACTAATGACCTCAGCAGTTGAGTCCCATAGTGCTCAGAGCCATTTGAACCATTTTTTTGACTGGAACGTAAATATACGACAACAGAAGCAACAACGTTCTACTAAACAAGCAAAAGATCCGACCGTGAATTATTTGCGAATGTGTGGTTAAGAGCGGCCTCTGACGCCAGAATGAAATACTACCCTAGTTACCACATATGCATCTGAAATTTAATTAATTAATTATTTTATTTATTTATCATAGTCCACTTCCTGATGTTATGGACTTTGCGACTGTAGACTTTGCGACCCGTGACGCCAACGTGGTGCTTCCAACCGCAAATATTTTACCCGTGGATTTTCCGACCGTCAGAGGAAGCCGTAATAGTGGAAGGCGCTCTGGTAGGAAATAACACGGTGCAGGACTGCTTGGTCGCAAGTGCCACGGTACCTCCTGCACCTACAAAAGGCTGGTGTCGCATTTACAATACTTTAGTCAATTTGGGAAGTCAGTCTTTCCATCCTCTTCTTAGCGGAATTAGGATGGGGGGGGGGGGGGGGAGCGGGCTGAGGGTGGAGGAGGTGACGAAAGGGGGGGGGGGGCGGGGGATGACGGTAGACGTGTCTTTCCCTGCCTGTCACTCTACTTTCTGTGTTCCCAGTCCTACTTATTGGTTTACAAACAATGACGGGTTTGTTATTTGTAGCAGGTACGATTATTCTGCAAATAGGCTCCTTTAGCTAGCTGTAACGTTCTCCGTAGTCGGCCAGAACTCAGCCCATGCACGTGGGAAATAAAAAACTGGCACGTTTTAAACAAAGCTTCTAATATTCCAGAATTCTCTGACATTTTCGAGACTTTCCACTCTCCGATAGTTAGACGAGAATTCTGGAGAGTGATATATGTAAAAACAGAAATATTTTATTAAAATTGTTTTCTTTTATGGGAGAGAGGGGAGTCCCAAGACCTCCAAGATCCCCCCTGCCCCTCCCCCCCCCCCCCCATTTGTTTGGATACGTGACCTGCGCCAGAGTAATATTGTACTTCATTCCAGAAGGTTCAGTTTGTGTCGCCGGAAGTATCCCATTGTGATAACTTTCACCAAACACATGTGGTCTAGCTGTTGGCTGGGCGGAAGCACGCGTTTGTTTCCCCGCTCGATAAGCTTTAGCCGTTTCGACCGGGAGGGAAGACAGGGAGGTTACAGCTTCACGTCACGTCACCTTAGACGCTATTACAGTTGCAACACTACATCCTCTTGAATAACCAGGGGAAGACTCGTCCTTATGTTGGGGACCTCCTGACATTTGCCTGCAGTGATTCAAAGCTTAAATCAGAATAGCCAGACGAGGATTTCAGTCTTGCCTCTCACATACACGATGTCTTAACCACTGCCCCTCTTCGTCTGTCTTCCAGATCATAGCAGCAACACCTCCGAAATTCGTAGTCGTGCGATTTGTTAAATCTTATCAGCTGTTCGTATACCTCGTGCTGCGTCACTTTTGAGAATCGTGAAACTTCGAATTCTTATAGTTAGGCAAAATTCAATTGTCCTCATGACGTTTAACTTTAGCATCATTCCACACGGCCCGAAGCTAAAAAGACTTGCTGATCAAACTACTAGCAACATCTAGTTAACATATCAAACAGCAAAACTATTGTTGTTTAAATTTACGAAAAACCTGATACGAATTGGTTCTTTACAAGATTCCACAACCAAGCAAATAAATAAAAAAAAACCGAATTCACTGAAATCTGTACAGGGGAGAAAAAACCTAACCAACCAGGAGTGTAATCTACCTACAGTCTAGAAGCCAAACTACATTAGCAGAACAGACAGTCCTCCTTGTTTCTTGCGTTGTCTTGCATTTCAGCATGATTTGACATCATTCCTACATGCCTTCAAAACACAAGTAAACAAGCAAATTAGCACAATGAGAACAGATTTAGTATATTTCATAACAGTCATGATGTAAACCCGCAACTACCGTAAAACATTTGTTTTCAATGAGTTTTGCTTGTTAATGAAAAAGTTGTGGGATATTTCTTACACTTCATTTCTCACTTCCTGTGACTTGCATGAACCTAGATGACGTTAATGTAAGAAATAAATAGTCAAAATACGAGCTTCATTACAGAACTGTATTTCTCATGATAGCAACATAAACAGAAGCAATGCCGGTATTCAGTGACAATTAAGTTCGCATTTACGGTTCAGAGGAAACGCTATTCCCATGATCCCCCACTACATCCAAGAAAAAAACTACGTGTAGTAACTGATATTCCCGTTGAATTTCCTTCCGAGCACTTAACGCCCCCATTTCCGATTGTATTTTTGTGGAACGGAAGGAATGAGTCAAAAATAGTGCTGTTGAGCATTACTAGTGCTTAGCCAATTACGACAGTAGGGTTCACTCAGAGTCTCGGTTCAGAAGACGTAAAATACCGTCCTCTACTTCCTTCCCCACTTTTAGAAGTTACTTCATGGCTTCATCTAGCAGATTTCTGGGCCTGCTAAATGTTTTCGCTGCAAGGGTAAAGGAATAAACGTGCAACAATCATTAAAAAAATTAGAAGGAACTTTTCGATCTGCTGCGCTGCTTTGCACTTCCTGACGGATTAAAACTGTGTGTCAACTCTTGACGACTGAGCAATCTACGCACGACTCAACGACCCAACTTTTCTTCCAGGAGTACTTTTGTGAGATTTCGAAGATAGGAGAAGGAGAGAGAGAGAGAGAGAGAGAGAGAGAGAGAGGGAGATACTGACGGATGTAAAGCTATGAGCGGAGGTTGTGAAACGTGCATGGGCAGCTTTGTCGGTAAGTATTTCTGTACGGTATATAGTTTTAATCTTCCAGAAAGTTTCAATAAAGGCACTCCTTAACCCGTGATAACGCTGTCTTATTCAACTGACTGCTGTAACCACTTTCCAAATTTTCATCATAAGCCAGATGGTAATGACAGTCCCCTTACTATTGGTTCTTCTACACACGGTAAAGAAATTTTAAATTTATGTCTATATAGACCGGCATTGTAGCCCGAAAACATTGACAGCTGGTTCAAAATGGTTCAAATGGCTCTGAGCACTATGCGACTTAACTTCTGAGGTCATCAGTCGCCTAGAACTTAGAACTAATTAAACCTAACTAACCTAAGAACATCACACACATCCATGTCCGAGGCAGGATTCGAACCTGCGACCGTAGCGGTCGATTGGCTCCAGACTGTAGCGCCTAGAACCGCACGGCCACTCCGGCCGGCACATTGACAGCTACACGAACTGTAGCCACATGTTTAGCAACACTGCCGGCCATTGTTGCCCAGCGATGCTTGCGACAATACATTTCCGAGCCACACGGAAAAAATCAAGAAAGAAGAACAGAAATCATGCTTTGTGGATGGGTTGCTTTTTAAGTAAGCCAATTGCTTCCGAAACTTTAAATCGTGAACTGATGTGTAGTGAATACATGCCTCTTTCAGAATGTTGAAACACAATTTTTCAATGTATCGTAAAAAGAACTTGTCCGAAACTTAGTAAGACCAATACCAATATGAAAGACCATATATGAGTTTATAATCAGACTAGCGATCATCCTTCGGTTTTTGGCTAGAGCTGATTATTACAGAAGATATACATAACTCTTCAAAGTGCACTTCTCATCGATATGCTTCTTGGTACCAGACATTTGCAACGCTTTGCTGGAAGGCAGCTAATTGCTGCGAATCTACTACTGTGACGGTAGCAGCTAGAATGTCATTTTTATGACTGCGATCTTTGCATATATCTTTCTTCTTTTACCAGACATTATCACGTGGTCGGCATGTAAATTACTGAGCTTTTGGCAATGATACTGTAGAGGACAGTCAGGGCTGCCCTTTCTATCGCCATCCCTCCCCCCCCCCCCCTTCACCCTTCCTATCCCATCCTGTGACGGAATTAGTGCATCCAAACTGTCTCCGCCCAGCGTTATCCGACGCGAAAGGGTGCGAACGTTTTCTAAATGTCTGTGTATCGTGTAACTTAGGCGGGACGTGGGCAACCCCCCCCCCCAATTACCCTAGTCTGATGTGGGAAACCGCCTAAAAACCACATCCGCACTGATCAGCACATTGGCCCTCGTTGTTATTCCGCCGGGCAGCTTCGACTCGGAGCTGAAGCGTCTCCCTGAATCCCGGAAGCGGCATGCTAGCGCGCACGGCTACCCGGGCGGGTCGTCTGTTTATCTATTGCTCTGGATGTTCCACAGCTCTGGCCGCATGTGTTAAGTATCACATTTATGAAATAAGTGGTTCTCTCGTTTGCCCGTTTCTATATTATTGTAGATAATATGCAAATCTAGCGGCGCTAGGTATGCACCTCATTTCGAATTGAAGCGAAATAATATTGTTTCATCGCTAACAAGGAGGCCTTGTAGGAGCCGGATGTGAACTCCAGAACTCAAACATCAATCCCCCAAACCCGTTCGATGCAACTCTCAAAACTTCTAGAGAAAATCGACTTCGAAAATTTCGGAGAGACTTTGACCAAAGTTGGCGATTTTTCAAGACGGTTAGTGTGAAAAGTAGAAGTTAACTGACTAAAGGATCGGCCATGCGAACGTATAAACCACAGATGGTGTCACGAAGAAGAACTCTAGTGTTGACGGCTTCAGGAAAAAGTAGAAAAAACTGTAGAACCTGATATTGTGATCCTTCAAATTATTCAGTGGTGAAGCGATAAACTATCTCTGCGCTTCACAGTAAACTGAGGTTGAGGTGATGGTAATTTACAAGACTTTAATATTATGTATTGGACTATGTGGTTATTATTTGTACTGTGGAAACTACATAACTGTAACGCAATAAACCTATTAAAAAAGACTCGGTAGCGTCGGAGAAATATAATCGGGTAATCAATGGACCGCTGGTTCGAATCTTTCTGTAGTCTTTTATTGTTTTCGTTCATTTCGAATATCTACAAAAATATACGCTAAGTAACATATATCTAATCATCGTTTTTCTTGTTTCTAATAACGTGTCGCACACATTGTAAATATAAATTCTTAACCATCGATATTTTATAAAAAAAATTGTTAATAAGGATTGCTTAAATCATAAGTAACATATATCTAATCATAATTTTTTAACGAAAAATACTCGTCTTCTTGTTTCTAATAACGTGTCGCACACATTGTAAATATAAATTCTTAACTATCGATATTTTATAAAAAAAATTATTAATAAGGATTGCTTAAATCATAAAAAAAACTTACAAAATGTGTTACGTAGCATATATTTGATGAATACTATATTTAAATGATGTAGATATTCGAAATGAACTACAAAATATAACGAAAAAGAAAGTGTACAGCGAGATTCGAATCAGAGGCGCAATGATAATCCGATTACCTATACCACGCGCCACCGAGTCAGCCACGCGCCCCATTCCTTGAAATCACTTTAATTTCAGTGAATTACAGTTCCATGGAAATCTTCAATGTCCGTTTTCTCGAGCATTTTTAGAGTTGGACTGGACTGCTTTGGGTGACAGATTGAGGACTGAACTACACGTATCATAAATATAAAAAATTGCAAAAATCCGGTTGCCGGCTAGTGTACTTACGAGTGTGATATGGAAGCATTTACAGATTGTGAGAGAGATATGCCCCACTGTGACGCAGCTTTACTCGTAGGAATGAAACAGTGCTGGCCGTTGTGGCCGAGCGGTTCTAGGCGCTACAGTCTGGAACCGCGCGACCGCTACGGTCGCAGGTTCGAATCCTGCCTCGGGCATGGATGTGTGTGATGTCCTTAGGTTAGTTAAGGGACTGATGACCTCAGCAGCTCAGAGCCATTTGAATGAAACAGGTGTCCTAGAACATGCGCAGCGACTCTGCGGATGAAGTACTTCCGACACAGCTATCGGAGAGCCGGAATACCCTGAGAGAAGCGCGACATACGGGGGTCTCGTGTGCGCACCGCCAACCGCCGGCCTCCTGAAATATTGCCGCCCGTGTCCGCAGTGTAATAGGCGCGCCTATTAATTGATACGCATTACGACCGTGTTAATTAACGAGCACTCGTTCGCTCTGATACATCAGCAGCCAGAGATGAGATAGCGGCAATAATTACGGCCGCTGCCTACATGCTGACCCGAGAGGGCGAGTCGCCGTGCAGGAAGTTCGGCCCTGTAATTGGAGACGCGAGAACGCGCACAGCGTGGACTTCCTCCATTAACGAGAGTGCCGCAGGCGGCGCCTCTTACCGCACACGCGGCCTTGGCATTCGTCCAACAAGTGACCAGTGGCGGCATCCTTTGCTACCGTTCACTGCAGTCCATGTGCCCTTAACGAAAGTGGGCTTCTGGCCAGCGTACAAACGAAGGATGGAAGATTTCGCCTACAATGAATTCACTAGAAACGGAGAACAAGCTCACTGTTTCAAAGATGGCCAGAAAGCAGCCGTGGTTTGTTTTTAGCTAACCGTAGCGACATTCAACTGCTAAGCTGTGCTGTCGTCGTAGTACCGTTACACGACCAATGATGAAGCCGTTGATTACTAGACAATAATTTTACGTTTGTCAATCCCTGTTTTTAATGTTGCAAACTGGCGTGTTTCGGAAGTTTCGCCCATTTACCGATCATTTATTGTAGCTAAAGAGTAAAAAGTCTTAACGGAACACTCATCAGATCAGTTTCACTGACATATATTGCTTTATTGTTTTGTTAGCACGAGCAGTAAATACCTTCGAACTGAAAAATATGAGGGATTAAAGGAGCTCATAGTGCATTTGAGGTTCAATATTATTTAAGTAAAATATGTCACACGCCTAAAATATAGAACGTACATAAAACAAGTACATAGGCGTTTGTTTTATAATTTCAAATGCGTTTTACTTGCTGTAATGTAACATTTATCCGTGTTCACGATGCGTTTCGCGTTTCTACATTAAAGGAATCTTCAGTGCACTTTTCTCTGCAATCAAAATCTATAAGTATAAGTAAATACAAATCCGTATTATTGCAGAAAGAACCTTGAAAGATGTCTTTAAAATAATGTGACAAAAAATGTCTGAAACGTAAATGGCTGAAAGACAGCAGTAAGAAAAAACGCGTCTGTGTTTAAAAACGAAATTTTAACCGATCTTTGATGACTGTGGACCCAAGCATGCGGAAAAGAATTGAAAGAAAGAGAATTATGGTTTAACACTTAATCGATGATAAAGTCATGCTGCTCCTAATTCGCCAACGATAGGAAAGGAAATCAGTCTCACGCTTTTCCAAAAGATCCGTTCCCGTATATGTCTTAAACGATTACAAAAAACCACAGAAAAGTGACAGTCTGTTAACCACTGCATAACCTTTCTCGGCGTGAACTGTAAATTCAATGACTAATTTACGGATGCTCTGTCGATTACAAGCCGAAAATTACATTGTTTACCATATTTCGCTTGTAATGAGAACTAAAACGACGTTTTCTGTTAGCAACGGGTATTCCATCAAACATCAGATGGGCAGTATTTATTCGACCTGACATGATTTACTCATTACAGAAACTAAATTAAAAATATTTTCTGAAGCATCAATCATTAATCATCTGACGACCTTGATTAACTTATCTATTTGACCTAATCAGGTCAGCTCAGGTCTCTAGTGTACAAAATTTCTAATATCACAGGTTACTTACAAATTTAATAACTATAATACTGTAAAAAGTAATAATACCGGCAGCAATAAAAGAGAAAGATAATAGAATTTGCATAAATCTAAGGAAATTTCGAATAGCAGTACTAGGAACTAATAGCAATGACAGCCATAGTACTAATGATAGTACTACCGCCAACACCACAACTACCACCGCTACTACTACTACTACTACTACTACTAATAATAATAATAATAATAGTGACAGTAACACTTACGTGTTTACAAAAACTTTATATGTTGACATAGAGAATTCTGAGAGATACAATGACACATATACACTACCGTAAGTAGGGAAGGAGAGGTGATAACAGGGATAATATTTAGTTACAACAAAGGGCAGTTCTAAGAAATAATTTAATGATTTGTAAACGAACCAAATATGAAGGGAGTGTGGCAGGGTTGTAGCACTTTCCTTACACTACTAAATGTCTACTCTGAGTAAGCAGTAAATGTAACCGAGGAATAATTTGGAAACGGAATTAAATTTCAAGGAGAAGAATTTGAAACATTGAGGGTTGCGATGACACTTTAATTATATTAGAGGCGCCTATAGACTTGGAAAAGAAGTTTAACGAAATGGATCATGTTCTGAAAAGATTAATGTTAGCAAAAGTGAAACAAGGGTAATGAAATGCAGTACAATCAAATTCTGGGGAAGTTAGATTAGGAAATAGGAGACTAAAAACAGTAAATGAGTTTTGCTATTTGGGCAGCAAAATAAGTGACTATGCCCAAAGCAGAGATGGCACAAAACGCAGACTAGTAACAGCGGGAAAGCGTTACTGTAAAAGAGAAATGTATTAAAACGTACTGCAAATTTAAGAGTAGGAAGTCTTTTCTGAAAGTATTTATCTGAAGTGTAGCTGTATACGGCTGTGAAGCGTAGACGAAAAATAGCTCTGACAATAAGTGAAGAAAAGCTTTTGAAATGTGGTGATACACAAGAGTTCTAAGGGTTACATAGATAGATCATGTAAACAATAAAGAGGTACTGAATCGAATCGAAGAGGAAAATTCTAGCATAATTTGACTAAAAGAATTAATCGGTTGATAGGACACGCCCTGAGGGATCATGGAATAGTGAAGTTGTCTATGGAGTGAAGTGAGAGTGGGGAGGGGTGGATAAAAATTGTAGAGAGAGTCTAAGGTTTGACTGTAGCGCCAGGTTCAAGTGGGGGCAAGTGCGGTAGTTGTGCAGAGATGAAGAGATTTGCACAGGGTAGAGTAGCGTGGAGTGCTGTTTCAAACCAGTCTTCCGAATGGACAGCACAATAACGATTGCTGGTTTTCTATCGACAGCTCTTGTTCTCAAATGTGTGTCCCTCCGGATGTCACCAACACACGGAGTTTGTTTCGATCGGCACGATATTTGTCTCGCAAGGGCGAACACAAATGCTATATTATTTTCTGAATGCGTGGACCAGTCAAAATAAAAGCGACATGAAGTTGAACTAATGCCTCGTTTTGTGTTTGTTTTAGTAAATAAAGATTTACATCTTGATAGCAATACAAAATCCAAAGTACAATCCATGGTGAAGGCTAGTTCGTACCAGTATTATCGATTTTGTTTCTCTTATCTCATTCGCATGATCCTTGCGCGAGGTATAGGACAACATAGCAGCAGCTTATGACTGTACAGTGTCCTTCGAATACAGATTCGCTAAATTAACGCAACGGGGTTTCGTGAGAACAACACCGACTTTCTTCCAAGGATTCCCATTTAAGTTCAAATGGCTGTGAGCATTATGGGACTTAACATCTGAGCTCATCAGTCCCCTAGAACTTAGAACTACTTAAACCTAACTAACCTAGGGACATCACACACATCCATGCCCGAGGCAGGATTCGAACCTGCGACCGTAGCGATCGCGCGGTTCCAGACTGAAGCGCCACAACGGCCGGCTCCATTTAAGTTCCCCGAGCATATCTGTTACCTTTTGTCTGGGCTATACCGACCTAGAAGCACGACTTTGAATCACGCTCTAAGATAAAAAACAAAAGACGCACCACGAAGGAATTATCCGAATGGGACGGAATATGGGAAATGAGATGTAGATGTAAATAAATTACTAACATTTCGGAAAAAATGTATGATTTATTCCAGAGATACGCAAATTGAGGAAGTCAACAACACTTTGGCCCACCTCTGCCCTTGCGGAAGCAGTTATTCGGCTTGGCATTGATTGAGACTGTTGTTGAATGTCTTCCTGAAGGATACCGTGTCAAATACTGTTCAAATGGCACGTAAGATCGTCAAAATCCCGAGCTGGTTGGAGGCCCTGCCCATAATGCTCCAAACGGGTAGGGTATCGGTGACCTTGCTGGTCAAGGTGGAGTTGGATAAACGAAATCATGCAGCAGAAACCCTCGCCTTCTTCGGCATGGAATATCACTGAATGGAGTGGAATTGTCTTTGGTGATGAGACTCGCTTCGAAATGAGACCCGATTACTAGCGAAGACGTGTCTGGGGACGCCCCGGATAGCGTTGGGATACCAATTTGACTGTCGCCCGCAGTACTGCCCGACAACTAGGAGTGATGGTCGTGAGTGCCATTTCTTTTGATAGCAGGTCCTCTTTGGTTGACACCCGCGGCACCACTACAGCACAGGGGTACGTCTACGATATTCTACGTCCCCTTTTGTTGCCCTTTATGGCAAGCCATTCTGGGGTTTCATTTCAGCAAGATAATGTCCGCCCGTATACGGCGAGAGTTTCTAGTGCTTGTCTTTGTGCTTGCCAAACCCTGCCTCGGCCAACAAGGTCGCTGGATCTCTCCCCAGTGGAAAAAGTTTGGGGCATTATGGCAGGGCCCTCCAACCAGCTCAAGATTTTGATGATCTAACGCCGGCTCTGAATGGCTCTGGGCCCTATGGGACTTAACATCTGATGTCATCAGTCCCCAAGACTTAGAACTACTTAAACCTAACTAACCTAAGGACATCACTCACATCCATACCAGAGCCAGGATTCGAACCTGCGATCGTAGCAGTTGCGCGGTTCCGGACTGAAGCACCTGGAACCGCTCGGCCACCGCGTCCGGCTGATCTAAGGCGCCAGTTCGACACAGTTTGACACGATTTTCATCAGGAGTATAGTCAATAACTCTATCAATCAGTGCCAAGGCGATTAACTGCTAGCATAATGGCGAAAGGTGGACCAAAGCGTTAGTTACTTGCTTAGTTCGTGAAGCTCTTTCTCTTTGTTATATCATCCAATTTTCCTGAAACTGTAATCACGTGTTTTGTCTGTACATGTACACCACATTTATCGATTTCCGTGCAATTCGGATAATTCCTTGGTGGTGCGTCGACTTTTTCTTTTCTTTTGAGTGCTTTTACTCGTATGAGCCAGAACATTATGACAAATCTGTACAACGCGAGATTGAATGTCGCCTGATGGCCATTGCGGGCACGTGACGAGATAAGGGAAGTATTAAAGCTAATCAGAGACGAATTGGGAATCATTCTAATGACGATGCGGATTGCAAATTAGGAAATCCACTGACACAAGCGAGTCTGACCTCGAGAAGAGGCAGATTGTAAAGGCCAAGACGGCCGAAGTGGCCGTGCGGTTAAAGGCGCTGCAGTCTGGAACCGCGAGACCGCTACGGTCGCAGGTTCGAATCCTGCCTCGGGCATGGATGTGTGTGATGTCCTTAGGTTAGTTAGGTTTAACTAGTTCTAAGTTCTAGGGGACTAATGACCTCAGCAGTTGAGTCCCATAGTGCTCAGAGCCATTTGAACCATTTTTTTTTTATTTTTTTTTGTAAAGGCCACACACCAGAAAACGAACATGTCGGAAACGGCTGTTCGGATGTGCACCTGGTACTGTCGTGAGCCTCTGCGGAAATTTGTTGAAGAACGGCGAAATCACGAGTAAGCGACAAGGCAGACATCCAAGCCTCGTTACAGAATATGGATAAGGACTCCAGACTAGAACAGTAAGCTAGAGTTGGTCGCACTGGCGTCTAGAGTGGGATTTCTTTTACGGATGTATTGAATTGCCCCCCCCCCCCAAAAAAAAACCTTCCGAAGAAGTCTTCAAGGCTCAAGGGTACCGACCGAGCGCCGTGTCATCTTCACATCATAGGCATCAGTGGATGCGGATAAGGAGGGGCATGTGGTTAGTACACCGCTGTCCTATCTGTTGTCAGTTTACGAAAAACTCATAGGCTTCTCTAATATTGATTTTACGTGAACATCCTTTTCAAATTGCTTCTCAGTATCATCCCTAGATGTGACACCCGGAAGATATTCACCAGAAATTTCGGAACTTTTTGGAAGGACGGTGTAAGACCTAGGATCGTGCAGAAGACGTAGAAGAAGCGAAAGTCGCGTTCGAGGCAGCGGAGGGCCGCCTGTGTGAGAAAGTGAGGGATTTGCGTGCGCGCCGGGGCCCGCGCGGCCCGGCCGGCCAGGTGCGTGCCGCCGCACGCTCTTTGTGCGGCCCGGCAGTGTTTGCTCTCCGGCGGCCGGCGCCCGCCCTCCCGGCTCATTTGGTTAGCGCTGGCCGGACGGCGCGGCTGCCGCTGCGGCTGCGGCTGCGCAGGTGGCTCCGGTTACCGGAAGGCCCTCTTCACACCGGATGTGACGTCAGCAGCATCCCGCGCCCGCCTACCCCTTTCCCTGTCCCTTTCCCTGTCTCGGCCCCCTTCCTGCGAGATGGCCTGCCCTCGCTCTCGAGACGGCCGCCGTCGCCACGTCGCCGCCCGTCACTTCTGCTGTTTTTCTTATTACTTAAGAGTGTGATGAGTAAGATTTCAGGCATCCACAACGTCTCGAATACTGGACTTCTTCAGAACGTTTTACTGTAGTCGTCGAGGACTTGCCTTGATTCGACGAAGGTGTGTTAATTTCTTACGCGAGTTAGGCATACTGCCTTAGCCAATACCAGTGACTGTCTTGTAAACTTGCTTTTATAATACAGGATGATACGGACTTCTAGATGTCGTAGACGGAGTTAGTAAATGAAGTTTTGATAAAGAACCCATGTGCGGAAATGTAGCGTTTGGTTATACACTAAGTTTCAAGGTCGTATAACTTTAAAATCTCCCACCTCGACGTATACATCTACATACACACTCCTCAAGCCAGCGTATGATGCGTGGCGTGCCACTACTGCTGATTTCCTTTACTGTTCCACTCGCAAATAGAGCAAGGGAAAAACGACTAGAAATACTTCCAGTCTATATGTGGCGTAACAGCAATCCAGTGCTTAACATTATTGGTTAAAAACAGTCTTGGTTGCAATTTTAGATTTTTTATTTTTCAACGACGCGTTTCGCCTTATTTAGGCATCTTCAGGGTATCTACATAGAAAACAGAGAACAAATACATCTATTTAAGAATCGCGATCGCGTTGTGCAGACTCGGATAACCTATAAGCATGTATAAACAGATCACCTATTGAAAGAGCAAATACCTTAATTTGATATTTCTTAAGAATCCTTTAGTCAGTGTAGCCAAAGGGCATCGTCGAATATATCAGGCCAACATCGCCTTCGTTAAACTCAGTAAAAACTAGAAATATAAAACAGTAAAATTATTACCTTTTCTAGATGGACGCGAGAGGCACCAAGATCTGCATAACGCGTTCCCGTTCACAAGAGCGAGTAACAGTAAGATGGGGGCTCAAGTAGTAAGCATAATGCGCCACAGCGTCGTGTGCCAGTACTGAAGCCTAATACAGAATCACCTCAAGAGGTGGCGTTGCGACGCAGCAATGATTAAAAATGAGAGATCGTAAACTGGATATACATACCCACTAAAAAAATGGTTCAAATGGCTCTGAGCACTATGGCACTTAACTTCTGAAGTCATCAGTCCCCTAGATCTTAGGACTACTTAAACCTAACTAACCTAAGGACATCACACACATCCATGCCCGAGGCAGGATTCGAACCTGCGACCGTAGCGGTCGCGCGGTTCCAGACTGTAGCGGTTAGAACCGCTCGGCCACCCCGGCCGGCATACCCACTAAAACTTTATAAATGTAATGCACATAAAACATTAATAAGATGGAATTACTAGGGGCAACACCTGTGCTTCACTTACCCTAAAATTTTGACGAAGTAAAATATAAATGAAGTCGGTAAATTTAAAATGAGAAAACAAGTGTATAATACAACACACAGATGCAATACATAAACAGATTTTTCGTATCATATACCACTAGAACGAGGACATTTAAAAACACAGGACCGTAATTTCAAATAAAGGGGCCGCCCATATAACACTCAGTACTGCGTCATTCGGAGCTAGAACGTCTAGCAAGAAGTTTTTTTTTTATAAAATACAAGTAAGAATTATTAGGCTTAAAAATATACACCAACTTGGAAGACTATCTATAAGGCTTAATTTCTCGTATATTCGTAGTCCTGACTCGAAATGTATGTTGGCAGCAGTAGACTCCTTTTGCAGTCAGCTTCAAATGCCGCTTCTCTAAATTTTCTCAACAGTGTTCCTCGAAAAGAACTTCGCCTTCCCACCAGCGATTCCCATTTGAGTTCACGAAGCATCTCCGTAATCTCGTTCGAATCTACCGGTAACAAGTCTAGCAGCCAGCGTCTGAATTCCTTCGATGTCTTCCTTTAACACGAC
Source organism: Schistocerca nitens (assembly GCF_023898315.1). NCBI lineage: Eukaryota > Metazoa > Arthropoda > Insecta > Orthoptera > Acrididae > Schistocerca > Schistocerca nitens. Next base: position 392,471,887 of record NC_064617.1, read on the forward strand.
GTGGTGCTGATCCCAAACAAGCAGTACTCAAACCAAGTCGCATTAGCGTCCTATATGCTTACACGATCTGGTGCTGATCCCAAACACTCGAGCAGTACTCAAACCAAGTCGCACTAGCGTCCTATGTGCTTACACGACCTGGTGCTGATCCCAAACACTCGAGCAGTACTCAAACCAAGTCGCACTAGCGTCCTATATGCTGTCTCCTTTACGTTTGAACCACACTATCACAAGTTCTTCCAATGAACTAGACTTGGCCCCTGTTTCTATGTTTCGATACAGTGTATCGATACGTGGAACTGTTTCAGTGTTTCGGAACGGCTGTGGTTCATTGTTTCGAAACAGCGGTGTTTCATTCCGCCCTTGTCTCGATCTCGAGCCAGACACAGAAACTATATCGTTGTTTCAAAATAAGGCTGTTTCAGTCCACCTGTGCTTGGAACGGACTGATTGTATCGAAACAGTGATGTTTCATTCCGCTCTGTGTCGGACAAGATTCGTGCTCGGCACAGGTACTGAAACACAACATACCACTTCGTGAAACACTTTCAAGAGTGTCGAAATCCTTTTGACAAGCAATAGCATGAAGCTTAAGATGTCCGAAAATAAAGCTTCGTTTCTAGCTGACTGTCCTATTCCGAAATGGCGTAACATCTACTTTATAAACACTAACCAAACAATAAAACAACGCATACTATTCACATTCAAAATAATAAATATGTGAAAATCATTCAGTTAAATTACACTTTTTTATAACATATTCTTCTCTGTTCATGTACTGTAATCGTATTAAGAAACGCAAGTAAGCCTACAACATTTTGAATAAAAAAGGCGTAGAGTGACAGTTATTAGACATATACATAAATTTGATGTAGGTATAATTGCAAGCAATCTGTTTGACATATCACTGATAGTGTAATGATGAACGGGAAGGGCTGGGGAGCGTGGTGAATGTATAGTAACGGTTCGAAACACCTTGAGAGACAAATTTTTTTTGTTATATTTCGTTATTTATTCGAATTATTTGGCGTTATTTGTGAGTCTATAGTGACTGTGCCTATTATCCTCAATGATTCCCTTTGTGTGCATGAAAATTAGCAGGACGGGTATTTTACCCATACCAATAGAATGTGGGAACCCCAGTAGCATATCCGTTGTTTCTGCAGTTTGCTCCCACCTCCAGTTCCGTTCGTGGTGGTTCTTCTGTCTTCAGCTATGGCTGTCCTCAGCCAATTGAAAAGTATGAAAGTCACACGACACGAAAGCAGTGCATTTGCTGCAGGAAATACGAAACTGCCAAGACGCCTAACTGATAGTTTCATACTTTCTGCGATATGATTAGCGCTCTCGCACCTCATTTGTGTTTATATGGACATACTTATACAGTAGACATTCAAGGTGATAAAATGTGTAGGTTTATTAGATTGCAAAACACAAATTGTTTCACTGTTTCGAAACAGCGTATCGAAACATTACATTGTACTGTTTCATTTGTTTCGAAACAGTTACCTGTTTCAGTTTGCCCATCTCTACAATGAACGGATGTCAACCGCCCGCTTTTCCTACCACAATCCTCACAGGTTCGCTCCATTTCATACAACTTTGCAGCTTTACGCCCAGATATTTCAACGACATGGCTACGTCAACCAGGACAACATACTAAGTTTAAAAATATTCGAACTATCGTAAGAAATAAGCACTGTTGTCAGTCTCTGTTATAATTATGATATCACATAACATCTGCGAGAAACTGGTACGTTCGAAACTTAGTAGGGTTGTCTCTGTTGCTACACAGACGCGTTGTACTTTCAGTTTTGAAGAGGACGTCCTTCGTCACTTAGAAGAGAAGCCGCGAACGAGTACTCGAAACATTGGCAATACCATATCCTCCTACAGCACTGAAATCGGAGCACATTGTCTCCACTGTGTGCGTACCGTGAAGCGGAAGATTTGAAAGTGATCTGGCCCTCAAACTGATTTTACATCCAAACTGTACGTTTCCGGACATGGGTTTTCCTCTACAACCCGTAGAAGCCGTAATAGGAATTTTGAATCGCACTGAATACTTCAGCCTACGATCACATAGCAGGTACCATCATTATCTTTATTAATGGCGGCCATAGCGGCTAAGAGTAGTAACTGTGACAGTATGAAATAATTATTTCTGTTATACTGCTGCCAGCCACATATATATATTAATTTTCCGTTTAACTCAACATCACACTACGCGTTTCGATCAAGTTCTCTTCGTCTTCAGCTCTGTATACACATGGGAGACACATATGTTACGATAGACTGTCTTAGTTAATCTAAATTAAAACTGTTCCCCGGATGGAGTGGCTGTTTTGGAGAAGGTGGGAGAAGATAGAAGGAGGGGAGTGCAGGTTGGGGGCGGCTAGTGGGCGACCAGAACTTGACCTCCAATTCTATCTGCTGTTGTTAATTCCACGTAGAGCTTCATATACACATCCTGCTACATGTATGTTGTTGTCTGTAGAACTGGATAACAGGGTCTGTGTGGGACGCTTGCCCATAGTTTCGAATCAGTTGCTATGTTCAAAAATGTTCAAATGTCTGTGAAATCTTATGGGACTTAACTGCTAAGGTCATCAGTCCCTAAGCTTACACACTACTTAACCTAACTTATCCTAAGGACAAACACATACACCCATGCCGGAGGGAGGACTCGAACCTCCGCCGGGACCAGCCACACAGTCCATGACTACAGCGCCTAGACCGCTCGGCTAACCCCGCGCGGCTCAGTTGCTATGGAACTTCTACATGCCAGCAGTTCATCAGGGATTTCGGCAATCCACTTGTGTTAGTGTACCAGAAAGAAATACGAAGGGAATGAAGCTTTGGAATCCTTGTTTTACTTTTATTCATATCCATCTTAAAATCAATCTTCAAGACAATGTATTTCCGTTCAGCTCATGCCCCAAGTCCTTTGTCGTCTCTGATAGAATTACAATATCATCGGCAAACCTCGTAATTTTTATTTCTTTCTCCTGAACTTAAGATCTCTTTCCAAATATCTCCATGACTTCCATTACTGCTTGCTCAATGTACAAATTCAGTATCAGTGGAAATAAGCGACAACCATGTGTGATTCCTTTTTTACTGATTCATTTATTAACCATAAAATTATTTCTTTCAACTTTCCTGTATTTTCAATTAATATCAAACAGTGTATCTCCCCTCATTCTTCTTTCTGTCAAAGTCTCCGGATATGGCAACGTATATAAACCACTTTCTCTCTCAACTTGCTACTTCACAATATAATGCCCTTAAGTACATTTATATCTCCTACTTTCGCTATTATTATTATCATTATTACTATTATTATTAGCTGCATTAGTAATAATAGCAGTAGTAGTAGTAGTAGTAGAAGTAATGCTAGTACTATTACTATCACTGCTATTCGTTCTTAGAAATGTTATTAAAAATGCCCATAGATACACTATGTTATCAAAAGTATCCGGACACCTGGTTGAATATGACTTGCAAGTTCGTGGAGCCCTCCATTGGTAATTCTGACTTTCAGTATGGTGTTGGCCCACCCTTAGCCTTGATGACAGCTTCTAGTCTCTCAGGCATACTTTCAGTCAGGTGCTGGAAGATTTCTTGGGGAATGACAGCCCATTCTTCACAGAGTGCTGCACTGAGGAGAGGTATCGATGTCGGTCGGTGAGACCTGGCACGAAGTCGGCGTTTTGCATCGTCGAAGGTAAAAAATTCTATTTTACTCTTTCGAACGGAAACCATATATTCAGCGAGTCATCGATTTTCCTCATCTTTACACTATTTTAGAACATAACCATATGTAACAACTGCTATTCTAGCAAGTTGCGCTTCTAAAGCGTTTTCGAGAAATCGAGGATCGATGTTTTACAAGCCTGGGGAATACCGTATTAGACCGTCAGCGATGGAGCAGCTGTGTTAGGGCAACCGGCCAACGCGGCAGGCTTCCTGTACTGCATTACGGTCATGTCATTTTCTCGTTTGTAGGATTCCGTGTCTGAATCGGTAAAAACGGAACCTTGATGGGATCACTCTGTTGCCCTTCCGTCTGACCAACTGTTAAGTCCCTTTTTCTCAGGAACGGATAGACGTATCAAATTGAAATTTATGTCGCATACTAAGGTCTACAGTCCCTTGACGACGTAAAACATCTAAACTCTCAGGTCAATGCAAAAAACAGATGTTGTCACATATTTTGATATCTTTCCAGTACCCATACCGATAACAGGCAAGAATCGTCGTGATTCTCGATCTCGGTTTGGATGAAGTGTCTACATAATCGGGGCGAATCAAAAGAGGCTTTACAACTTTTGAATGATATAGAAGTTTATTGACGTAACTTACAGAATCCGCAGATGTGTCATTTTGTAGCAAACAGCCACAAGTTTCACATAAAAATTTCACATTTCATTTTGGTTCGAAGAGACTACCATTTGTGGTGCGGCAACATTCTACAGATAATCGATGTCTTCCCACACTCGTTGCAGCAAATCGGGTGTAAGTTGTGCCACGACAGCATGGATTCGATTTTATTTGGTAAGGAAAGAACATACACAAGCCCTTCAGTGAAACCCCAGAGAAAGAAACCCAGTGGGGTCCAGTTTGTCGAGCCAGATGACCATACGATTGCCCCTTCATAGCCAAACCACCGACGTGGGAAGCGAGTATCGAGGAAACCTCGGACTTCAGTGAGGAAATAAGGTGATGCACAATTACTGGTAGTAAACCATCCCATATTGGCCATCGTTATCGATCTGTGGAATTAAAAAATTCATGGAAGCATAACATGCAGCGTGCACCGTCCGCACCAGTGAAAGTAGCCATTGTAACGGTGCACTACACTGGCGCTCCTGGTGGCGAAATGAGGTACTGATGCACTACGTGAATCAAACTTGATGCTGTTTGGTACAACATGACACATCCACCGTTTCTGTAAGTTAGCTCAATAAATTTCTAAATCATACCAAAATTATAAAGTCCTTTTTGACTCACACTGTGTAAGTAAGCTTTTACGAAACCCTCGGTTCTCAAGTCCGACGGGCTCGCATCCAGATTTTTTTATTTTTTTCTAATCATCCACTAGACACTTCTGTCATTACAATAAATCATGTTGCTCCAGAAAGAAACAATAATAAGTCCGATGATCATGGTGCGGTGCATTCGAGGAAAGATATAATAAGGAAACATGATGAAATAAATGTTTATCTATCAATATTTCGTACGCGAGCCACAGTGAAATCATACCAAGCAATAGTTCATAACAGATCAGGGTGTTCTTTCGTTACGGTGCACGGCGAAGATAACGTTTACTGCCTTTCTGAAATGGAGACGTTATCAGGGCCTTCAACGGCGACTGGAGAAACGTAATACGAATATTAGTGGGAAGATAAGAAGAAAATAAGAAGAGACTCGAAATCAGTTTGGGGCAGACTCTTCCGACGCTTTAACCACATGCGTTAAAGCCGCTGGTCGACAGCTGGCGCTCTCGTATGATATTCAACATGCTCGTAAAACCGAATTTCGATTTGTCGGAAACGTTTGAAAAACGAACCGTGCTACAGCAGCAGTTGTTACATCTAATTACGTAATGTAAGAGTGCAAAAGATGAGAAAAATTCAAGTGTTTGCTTCACTTGGTAGTTAAATTCTGTTGAGACACTATGCTTCCACATCACTTCGATTGTTTATCACATATAGCTTACTGGACACATCCTTAGTTTTGGTCACTGAGGTGTGTTTAACTACTGCTGCGCTATCACTATTGCTTTATTATTATTATTTTTGTTATTATTATTATTCCTCAGTGTTTTCTCGATTCTTCTATGGGGGCGGCATCCCTGACGCTACCACGCCACTCCCACCGCCCACGCCCTACCCCCCGGGACGGAACCCGTGTACCCTGCCTCTCTGCGTTTAGAGTAAATCTCACGTTCAAATGTAAGAATGTTTTCTAACTGTTTGCGTTGCGTGTATCTGAGGTAGGACGTGGGTACAATTGCGGTATTTACCTAGAGGGATGTGAGAAACCGCCTAAAGACGACATCCACGGCGGCGTCTCGATAGTACGAAAGGAAAGAAATGGAAAAGTAGTAGGTGAATATGGAATGGGAGTAAGGAATGAAAGAGCGTGCCGCCAGTTAGAATTTTGCACGGAGCATAACTTAACTGCAAGGTGGATTCAATCCCTGGCGTGCTTGTCTCCTCTTATCCCGGAAGCGGCGCTTTACTGCGCTCGGCTATTCGGGGGAGGGGGGTCATTATTATTATTATTATTATTGTTGTTGTTGTTGTTCTTGTTGTACTAATTATGCTGAAAATATTAACATGAGATGAAAATCATTGCATTATCTAATTTTGCACTTTTATTCATCTTACCTCTCAGAGTATTATTTGGAACGCTGATAATTGACGTGTAATATTATTTGCAAACATGTATGTACTTTTAATCATACATCATAGCTAAGCTGAAGAAATTAGTAAATTAGAAAATGCTCAGTGTTCCGAATAATCCTGAAAAGGTAAGAACAATCACGTAATATAACGCAAATGTAAAATGTCGGACTTTAATGTTTTCAGAATGAAGAAGAAAACTCACTAATTGTGCTGAACCCGTAGCGAGACATAATCAGGTAATTATAAGCCAGTCTAAATTTTAAATAAAGCTGCCCTCTCTTCAAAGATTATTTTGTGAAGTTAATACGGAGAAAAGCAAACACTTCTGCAGGTACCCTAGACGATAGCATCGTAATGGTACAAGGTGGCCCGCCCGGTTAACCGTGCGGTCTAACGCACGGCTTTCCGGATTGGGAAGGAGCCCCTGGTCCCCGGCACGAATCCGCCCGGCTGACTTGTGTCGCGGTACGATGAGCCGGCCAGTCTTTGGATGGTTTTTAGGCGGTTTTGCATCTGCCTCGGCGAATGCGGTCTGGTTTCCCTTATTCCGCCTCAGCTACACTATGTCGGTGATTGTTGCGCAAACAAATTCTCCACGTACACGCACACCATCATTAGTCTACCACGCAAACATAGGAGTTACACTCGTACCCGGGGGCTGAACCAGCACAATAACCCTGAAAGAGTGGTTCGGTGTGGGGCGGCGGAGGGGTGAAGTGGACTGAGGTAGTCGCCGTGGGGTTGTGGACCACTGCGACTGCGGCGGGGACGGAACCTCTCCGTCGTTTCTAGGCCTCCGGTTAATATACAATACAATACAGTGGTACAAGGTACATATACGTTGTATGCAATTCGAGACTTCAAGGTTATTAGAGACGGAGTTCGAGCTCGGATTGCGTCAAGGATAACAAAGGAAATCGGCAGTGCCCTTTCGAAGGAACCAGTCCGGCATTTGCATGGAGTGATTTAGGGAAATCACTGACAACCAAAATCTGGATGACCGCACACAGGTTAGCACCGTCGTCCTCCCGCATGCGAGTCCAGTGTGCTAACCACTGCGCCACCTCACTCGGTTAAATATAGGAAAGAGTCATTTCACTACGCAATGCAATGCACACGAAATAAACCTTTACAATGACATATGTTGCAAGTGTTACTCTGAGATGAAGAGGTTGGCACACGAGAGGAATTCGTGGTGGAAGGCATCAAACCAGTCAGAAGATTGACAACTCAAAAAAACAAAAACAATCTTTTCGGAAACCAATATCTCCCGGACCTCGACTGTAAGTCACGTGTGTGCCGCAATTTTTTTTATAATTTGTCCAAAAACAGTACATACTTGCAAGGAGCGATAAAAAATTTTCAACTTGAGGGCGTTGCTGCAGAGTATCGGCCTTATGCAACGTAGCCCGACTCCGATGCGGGTAAATAAGCACCGACATGTAGGCAAGGGACTACTGTGGCATTCGTGTTTTTCCGACGTGCGTGCGGTAAATGTGGAACCGTGAATTATGGCAACGTTATTACTAAATGCGTCGATACAGGACCAACATGCTGTTATTCTTTTCTTAGCTGTCGGAGGAGAAGCACCGGTAGTAAGGCGAAACGTCTAGGAAAACTGCGAAAGGAGTGCTGCAGATTCATAATAACACACGTCCCCATATCCCAAATGTTGTAACGCAGAAGTTAACGCCAAGTCAATTTGGAGATACTCGGGCACCCGGCCTATAGTCTTGATCGCTCCCCCATGCGATTATCATACCTTCGGTCCCTTAAAAAAGGGCTTTAATTCTGGACGCTTCCTGCCGGACAAGGTTGTGGAGCAGGCAGTTAGGGACTTTTTTACCCAGCAGGACACGGTTTACCAAACGGTTATGTTCAACTTGGTGCGCCTTAATGCTCAAGCGATTTTGTCTGATAAACATTCCGGTTCTGAACTGTATGGCATTCGAACGGAAACTTTTTGATTGCCCCTAGCCCTTTATGTTAGGCAAAACAGTACTTTTTTCTCATTCCATCCAACGAGTGCGCTGTAATTCGCCATGTTCGTTTCAACTAACTAAGAAAGGGCCCTGGGCATCACTATCAACCTACGTTATTTGTACGGGGGAGAGGGGAACTTCGTTCTTGGATTGAGGCTTTTCATATTATTCAATGTGGCAAGTGCTGTCCTGCTGTAACATAGTATGTGGAATTTGCTTCCCTTATGTGACATTAGCTGTTCGGAATGCCCTCAGCGGAGGTCGCAATACTTCGGTTACTAAAAATTCCGTGATGCGAGAGCAGTTGCTCAGAATGTCCTCAACAGATACGATTGTACTCAATAGACATCGGATATTGTATCCAGTGGCGCCTCAAACTAATAACACTTGATGTTTGTCCTCTACGTCGCTCTACAGTTAAGACTGTCCAGCTGTGGTCAGCAAGTAGCGTTTGAAAGTTATGCAATTAACACTGTACGACAGGCGACAGAGGGACTCGTTCATAAACACAAACAGTTTTCCCTGCACGCTAGCAGCAGGGACAGTGTTCACGTGTCCAGTATAGTCTGCGGCATTGTGGTTTCTGGACAATGGATGCTAACGCAGTCGTACGCGTGACCAGTCGGGCCCGCAGCAGGCGTTGTTGAATCGTCAGCGCTCGCTGCGGTCTCCAGCGTGGAGTCAACATTCTGCACACAATACAGCAACCTTCGGTTGATATACTCACATTGGTCCATCGCCGTCAACGGCGCCTTCTATCCACACATGCCACGACGCTGTTGTGAATGCACTGACGCCATTTCTCTGCGATGTTAATCACATACTGCTGGTACAGTGTTCTACGAGGGGGGTTTGAAAAGTCCGTGCAAAGTCCGGGAGGTGGTACCACCGGCGCGTATAGAGGCCGTTTAGTTAGTAGCATCTTTGAAAAGAACGCACACAAAGTTTCAGCCATATTGGTCTATTTCTTTGTGTTTGGCATTCGTGTGAATCAAGGAAGTCGAGTGATTGTCAAAAAATGGACAAAAAAGAATTTCGTGTGATGATTAAATATTACTTTATGAAAGGTAAAACGCCTCAGGAAACTGAAGAGAAGCTTGATAAACAGTACTGTGACTCTGCACCTTCGATTAGAACGGTTTATAAGTGGTTTCAAAATTTTAGGAGTTGCCATATGGACACAAGTGAAGCTGAACATTCTGGACGCCCTGTGGAGGTTGCGACTCCAGAAATCATTGATAAAATCCATGATACGGTGACGGATGACAGAAGAGTTAAGGTGAGTGAGATGGCTAGTGCTGTGGGCATCTCGAATGAACGGGTACATAATATTTTGCATAAACATTTGGACATGAGAAAGCTATCCGCAAGATGGGTTCCGCGATTGCTCACACTTGACTAAAAACGGATTCGTGTGAAGTGTTTCAAGGATGGTTTGCAGCTGTTCAGGAAGAATCCGCGGGACTTTAAGCGTCGTTTCGTCACTTTTCATGAAACATGGATACATTACTATACTCCTGAGATCAAACAACAATCTAAACAATGGGTTACCAAGGGAGATATGCAAATTATTCATCGTTATTGGACCGTTTGAAAACCGAGCTGCAAGAAAAAAGCCGGCAATTGACCGCAAAAAAGTCCTTTTCCATCACGACAAAGCACCAGCACACACCTCAGCAGTTGTAGTCGCAAAAGTAATGGAAATAGGATTCCAATTCGTTTCACATCCCTCCTATTCTCCAGACTTGGCTCCCTCGGTCTACTATTTGTTCCCCAAACTGAAGAAATGGCTGGCGGGACAAAGATTTTATTCAAACGAGGAGGTGATTGCAGCAACTAATAGCTATTCTGCAGACTTGGACAATTCCTATTATTCGAAAGGGATCAACAAATTAGAACAGCGTTGGACGAAGTGCACAAGTCTAAAAGGAGACTATGTCGAAAAATAAAAAAGGTTTACCCCAAACACGTAAGTAGTTTTTATTTTTGCACTGAATTTTAAACGCCCCTAGTATATATCCTCCAACTCGATGTCGTTCGAGCCATTCTTTCTGGTTGTTGCTGTTTTCATAAACGTATGTAACTATGTAGATGAAAACTACAGTGTATCATCCTTTCCCGGTCAGGCTAAAGAAATGATATAATACTTGGTGTTATCGGGCCATAATTTCTGGTAAACTGAATCAGACTGATCTCTTGGGGTTTCCGGCCAAGTGAGTTTGTCGAAATGATCGCACATTTCGATCAGTTATCCTTACATCACTTTCCCCCAGTTACTAGCGCTATTACAAATATTACTTTTAGACCGTAATATAATAGTTTTGCATATCCAGTGTTATTATTTCACAGAAAAAAATTGTAGAAAATGGACAAAACTGTTTTTTATTTACAGTGTAACAACATAAACATAAAAGTGTGCGGACAGAAAAAAATAATCTCCAAAACAAGCTTTGTGAATGAATTAGAATTACAAACACAAACGGTGAATTTTATGATCCAACTCAACACATCTGATTCAATAAGCAATGGCTGAAACGGAACGTTAAAGTAGCTGCCCTTCAATTTAATACTACGTCCACCGCAGCCACCGGAGTACACAACAGCAATTTTCTCGCATTTTGTACGGATCTGTGTCCATATATTCAAACTCCAATGCGTTTCACTCGCTGTTTGGCTAATACGAGCAAACTATTAGAAATCAGAGTAAAAAGTTTTAGCTCTCCCTGGCTCAAGTAGCAGGCCACGTTAGTAAGCATGTAGCTCTTTCTGCAGTAACGTTGTAGCGATATTTGGTAGAGATTGGTAGATAAAGACTTCACAATAATAGGACGAAATGTTTTAAAATTATGATAGTTGTTTAACGTTCCGGCAGTTCGATATCTTTGTCAGTATTCCAGCCTTAACTAAGAAAATACTATTCAGTTATCATCGAATGGTAAGAGTTATACTCAGGAAAACCAAATTTGGAGTCATCACTGATTAGGTATACTTCGAGTCACACCCTAAATAAAACTGCCCGAAAGGCAAATGCTACACCACTGACATCTAATTGCATAGTTGCCAGAAAACTGCACGTTGTTCTTAGACCGCGACGTGTATCCTGTCAGATGTTTTCTTTACTTCGTCACTTTTAGAACGCGTAGATTGCGCTGTGTCATCATATGGTCAGTACTGATTTTTCAGAACGTGGACACTGCTGCTATACTACGAATGGATCAAAGTAACAAAACACTACCCTCTGCAAGTGACTGTACGTCGAAACACAAGTGCGTTTCTGCATAGTTTGCTCTTCTTTATTACTGAAGGTAACAAAGCACGTGCATTTGCTTATAATTGAATCATATACTTTTTTAACGGTGTTGGAAATCCCTTCTAAAGAGGGTTGCAATGGTACGGTCTTTATTAAAGCTTACGGACAAACTTTCCAGAAAAAGGAAGAAAATGAGTTAAGTAGGAGACTGAGCAGCGTCGGCGCAGCGCGGTATCGCCTCCGCTGGCACGTACACCGTGAATACAGGTACACAAACTGTTGGTCGCTTTGCCTTTCACACACAGAATATTAATGACCTCGTTGTATGAGAACTGACATCGCAAATATTCACAAGAATTCTAACACTGGACTCGTCTTTTTAGGAGCTATCTAATCGAATGCGCCCTTTTTTGTTTTCGTTTTTAAATGAAAGATTCGATATAATTCCTCGGCAAATTAAAAAAAATGCACGAAAACAAATTACATTTCTCTGTTTGGCATCTTAATGTAGGTTGCAGAAAGCATAGCTGTGAATTCATTTTATGGATGTATCACACGACTATTTTCTACCTCTTATTTGCCAGAAAACGTATATTTTCTCCCGCGCTAGAATAGGCTTCATAAGAACGAAAATCGTAGCCATTCACAAATAAATACACCAAAGTATCAATACTTTGAAAGACATTAGCTTCTACCATCACTATAAAATATGAAAAAATACGAAAATATGAATAATGAAGTCAGCAGGGATAATAATTTTCTTTATAACCACATATATACTTTTTCGAAATCAGATACAATAAACCACAAAACATACAATAATGTAATAGTTGCATGGTATGTCCAGTCACATACTCAATTATGTATCAGATTTATACATATTATAAAAATGTCTGGATGCATGATCCATATCTCCTCCTACGCCATCGGACCGATTTCGACAAAAATTATTAAACAAATCACGATGCGGGGGGAAGAACCATCAAGCTATCAAGGGGTAGGGGGTGGGGGTGAAAATGAAGTATAGTCCACGACGGGCGAATACCCAGACTTCATCCAGTATTTCAGAACGACAGCACTTAGTATTTGCATTATTTATATGGTGCCCAGTAACCTTCAATGAACCTGACAGTTTCAATCACTGCATAAATATCAAGAGCTGAAATGACAAAATGTTCAAACATGAGTGAATTTCTAAGGGACCAAACTGCTAGACTTACACACTACTTAAACTATCTTCTATTAACAACAACACACACAGCCATACCCGAGGGAGGACTCGAACCTCCGGCGGGAGGTGCCACGCAGTCAGTGACATGGCGCCTCTAGGCGCGCGGCCACTCCGCGCGACCTCAAATGACCAATCAGCACTAAGCAACGACTGGAAAGCTGAAAGGTGCAAGGAATACACAGAAGGGGTACACAAGGGTAATTAAGACAATATCATAGAAAGGAAAGAGGAAGTAGAGGAGATGAAACGGCAGATAAGATACTGCGAGAAGGATTTTACAGATCAGTGGAAGATCTAAGTCCAAACAAGACTCCGGGAAAGACGTCATTCCCTCAGAATTAGTGATATATGAGGAGAGGCAGCAAGGACAAAACTATTTCACTTGGTGTGCACGATGTATTAGGCAGGCGAAGTAACTTCAAAAACAAAGTAATAATTCCAGTTTCAAATAACGCAGCTACCGACATGTACGTGCATTACCGAACTATCACATTAATAAACTATTAATGAAAAATACTGACGGGAACTAGTTACAGAAAATTGGAGAAACTGGTAGGAGCCGACCAGGGGGAAGCTCAATTTGGGTTTCGGAGGCATGTAGGAGCACGCAAGGCCACACTGATGCAGTGACTTATCGTAGAAGATAGACAACCCTACGTTTATAGCATTTGCAGACCTAGAGAAAGGTTTTGATAATGGTGACTGGAATAAAACATTTTAGGGTACCGAGGATAAAATGCAGAGAACGAAAGATTACAGCTTGCCCAGAAGCCAGACGGCAGTTAACAATAGTCAAAGGGCATGGAAAGGGAGCACTGGTTGAGAAGGGAGTGAAACAGGCTTGTAGCCTACCCCCGATGTTATTCAGCCTTGACACTGAGCAAGCAGTAAAAGAAGCCAAAGCAAAAGGTGGAGAAGGAATTAATGTACAGGTAGAAGAAATAAAAACTTTGAGATTTGCCGATAACATGGTAATTCTGTCAGAGACAGCGAGGAACTTGGAAGAGCAAATGAGCGGAGTGGGTAGTGTCATGGAAACAGTTTATGACCATCAAAGAGGTAAACCAAGGGTAATGGAATGTACTCAAATTAAATCAAGTGATGCTGGTAGAATTAGATAAGAAAATCAGACATCAAACTAGTGGATGAGTTTAGCCATTTGGGCAACAAGATAGCTGACGATGACCCAAGAACCGAGAATATAAAATGGAGACTGGCAAGAGGAATTTGTTAATTTGTAATACAAATTTAACTCTTAGGAAGTGTCTTCGAAAGGTATTTGTTTGGGGTGGCCGAGCGGTTCTAGGCGCTCCAGTCTGGAACCGCGCGACCCCTACGGTCGCAGGTTCGAATCCTGCCTCGGGCATGGATGTGTGTGATGTCCTTAGGTTAGTTAGGTTTAAGTAGTTCTAAGTTCTAGGGGACCGATGACCTCAGAAGTTAAGTCCCATAGTGCTCAGAGCCATTTGAACAATTTTTTTTTTGTTTGGGGTGTAGCCTTCTGAGGAAGTGGATAGTGGACGATAAGCAGTTCGGAGAGGATAGAAGTTTCTGAAATGTGGTGCTATGTAAGAGTGCCGAAGTTTAGATCGAATAACAAATGAGAAGATGCTGAATCTAATTACGGAAAAAGGAAATTTATGGAAGAACGAAATTTATGGCAGAATTTAAAAAAAAAAGAAAACAGAACACATCATGAGACATCAAGGTATGGTCGGTTAGGTAATGAAAGGAAGTTTTGGGTAAAAATTGTAGAGGCATGAATGCAATAAGCAGGTTCAAACGAATGTAGGCTGCAGTAGCTGTTTTTCAGAGACGAAAAGGCTTGCAAAGGTCACAGCAACGTTGAGTGCTGCATCAATGCTGTCTACGGTGTGAAGACCACTACCACAACAACAACAAAAACAACAATCAGCTTCGGTCAAGCGTCTATTATCTTCAAGTCACGGATTAACGCTAGATCAAGTTAATGGAAGTTTCCTTGGCGCCAGTTATACATTTAGTTACAGTTTTTGCAGCCGTATACAACTATGTATGTACAAGAAATGTATTTGCAGTTGCGAATATGAACCACCTTCGGCTGTAAATTGGAATGACGACAGTGAAAATTGTTGCCGGATTACGCTCGAACCCGGCTATGCGCGAGCGGTCCCCTTAACCTCTTCGGCCACCTCGAACACGAACCACGGCCACAGCCAAACTTCCGTATGTCGTTGTCCACGTATCACAAACTAATTCGTGACGTTACGTATATTCCCGTCCAGGAAGGACATATTTACTGTGAGTCGAGGACGTTGTGTTGGCGAATAAATACAGAATAGCAGTGCCGATGTTATTAAGTATAATAACAAACATACACTGCTTTTTCGTAATTATGTATTTGGTGCCAAGTGAACTAATCTTAACTTGAAATAGTATTAATGAGTGACTTGAAGATAGCCACTTCACCGGAAGTATATGTCGCTGACTAAATATATATTACAGGAGTAAAGTATTCCGAGCTTGTTGAAAAGAAAAATAACATGTTCCCGAGTGACGAAAAGATAATAGATATCTTTTCGCTTGGTTTTCCATAAAATGTGATCGCGATTAGGCACACGCAAAAGCGAGGTCTTAAGTCATACGGAACACTTGAAACTCATTTATCGGGAAGCGAAGTGGGTTTCGGTGGTTTTGCGGTAGGAGGCTCACGTGATAGCTGGGTGCGTGGCCACGCGGCCGCTTGCGGAAGCGCGGGAGGGGAGGGGAAGGGGGTGGGGGCCCCCACTCCGACAATTGCGCGGCAGCTGGCACGCCGCTTTGTAATGAGCGGGCGCGTGTGTGAGTGCGTATGCCATGATGGCCGCCGTCCCCTCCCCCGGCCATTGTTTCTGACGCCTGCCCCCACCCACCCCCCAGCAATGGCGGCACCGCCTGCAAGTGCGCGCGTGTACGCCATGCGTGGGGTGCGCGCACACGCATCTGCCGGAGCACTGACCCCGGCGCGCGTCCGCCGCTGCTACGGGTCGTGGTGTGGACGCGCTTCCGGAAGTGGACGTTAAGGCCCGACCCACGACGCACGAGGGCCACTCCATGGAGACGAGCTGCGGCGCTGTCACATTCGTATGAGGACACTTAAGCCCCTTCCAACCAACCTCTTCATCACTCCTACTACCAGTATCACAAATTTGCACAGCGAATCGATCCACTGCAGGATTTTTTTCGCGTCGTTGAGTGGATATAATCACAAAGCCATTTTTATTGTGCATTAAAGCGAGGGGGTGCAGAAAAGTGACGCCTCCAAAATTTTATATGAAAACTCTTATACAATACTGGCCATTAAATTTGCTACACCAAGAAGAAATGCAGATGACAAACGGGTATTCATTGGACATATATATTACACTAGAACTGACTTGTGATTACATTTTCACTCAATATGGGTGCATAGATCCTGAGAAATCAGTATCCAGAACAACCACCTCTGGCCGTAATAATGGCCTTGATACGCCTGGGCATTGGGTCAAACAGAACTTGGATGGCGTGTACAGGTACAGCTGCCCATGCAGCTTCAACACGATACCACAGTTCATCAAGAGTAGTGACTGGCGTATTGTGACGAGCCAGTTGCTCGGCCACCATTGACCAGACGTTTTCAATTGGTGAGAGATCTGGAGAATGTGCTGGCCAGGGCAGCAGTCGAACATTTTCTGTATCCAGAAAGGTCCGTACTGGACCTGCAACATGCGGTCGTGCATTATCTTGCTGAAATATAGAGTTTCGCAGGAATCGAATGAAGGGTAGAACCACGGGTCGTAACACATCTGAAATGTAACGTCCACTGTTCAAAGTGCCGTCAATGCGAACAAGAAGTGACCGAGACGTTAACCAACGGCACTCCATTCCATCACGTCGGGTTATACACCAGTATGGCGATGACGAATACACGCTTCGAATGTGCGTTCACCGCGATGTCTCCAAACACGGATGCGACCATCATGATGCTGTAGACAGAACCTGGATTCATCCGAAAAAATGACGTTTTGCCAAACGTGCACCCAGGTTCGTCGTTGAATACACCATCGCAGGCGCTCCTGTCTGTGATGCAGCGTCTAGGGTAACCGCAGGCATGGTCTCCGAGCTGATAGTCCATGCTGCTGCAAACGTCGTCGAACTGTTCGTGCAGATGGTCGTTGTCTTCCAGACGTCCCCATCTGTTGACTCAGGAATCGAGACGTGGCTGCACGATCTGTTACAGTTATGCGGATAAGATGCCTGCCATCTCGACTGCTAGTGATACGAGGCCGTTCCGTATTACCCTCATGAACCCACCGATCCCATATTCTGCTAACAGTCATTGGATCTCGACCAACGCGAGCAGCAATGTCGCGATACGAGAAACCGCAATCGCGATAGGCTACAATCCGACCTTTAGCAAAGTCGGAAACGTGATGGTACGCATTTCTCCTCCTTACACGAGGCATCACAACAACGTTTCACCAGGCAACGCCGGTCAACTGCTGTTTGTGTATGAGAAATCGGTTGTAAGCTTTCCTCATGTCAGCACGTTGTAGGTGTCGCCAACGGCGCCAACCTTGTGTGAATGCTCTGAAAAGCTAATCATTTGCATATCACAGCATCTTCTTACTGTCGGTTAAATTTCGCGTCTGTAGCACGTCATCTTCAAGGTGTAGCAATTTTGATGGCCAGTAGTGTACCTTTCTAAATAAAACACAAGTTATTGTCTACCTCTTTACTATTTATATGTGATTATTTTCAGGCCTCTGCCGCCAGAGGACTCCGAATTGTAGCGTGTAACATGTCGGTGTGTTACGTAGCTGCCCTGAACTGCCAGAACATTATCACCTCCGACCTACTATCGACATAAACCCGTCCAGGCCATAGCAGCGTCACCTGGCGAGGAATGACTGCTAGCCAGACACACGCACAATGCATGTTGTATCAAAGCGCCTGCTGTCCGTGTGTAGAACGGGAAGGCGCGCAATCTATCTGAGTTGACCGAGGGCAGATTGTAATGGACCGGGGGTTCGGCACGAGCATTTCGGAAACTGCACGACTTGTCGGGTGGTCGAGATTGCTGTAGTGAGTATCTCCAACAAGTGGCGAAACCAAAGTGAAACCACGTCCAAACGTCGTGGTGTTGGGCGCCCACCCCTCATTACAGATCTCGGGTGTCGTAGGATGGGCAGACTGGTAAAACAGGACAAGCGGCGAAGTTTGTAGGAACTAACATCAGACTTTAAAGCTGGGCAGAGTACAGATGTGTTTGAACACACATTGCAGCGAACACTCCTTACGATGGAGCTCCGCAGCCGACGACCCGTGCATGTGCCAATGTTACCACCACGACATCGGCACCTACTACTGAACTGGGCACGGGACCAACGGCAATGGGCAGTGGCAGAGCGTTGCATGGCCTTCTTCATCATGCCGATGGG
Source organism: Schistocerca nitens (assembly GCF_023898315.1). Classification (NCBI taxonomy): domain Eukaryota; kingdom Metazoa; phylum Arthropoda; class Insecta; order Orthoptera; family Acrididae; genus Schistocerca; species Schistocerca nitens. The sequence goes on from NC_064617.1 coordinate 392,490,201, forward strand.
ACGGTGGGAATCCGTCGTCTTCCAGGGGAACAGCTCCTTGACACCTGTACTGCGGGACAGAGCAAGGTGGTGGCGGCTCCATTATCCTCTGGGGGAACATTGACGTGGGTATCAACGGGTTCAAAATGGTTCAAATTGCTCTAAGCACTATGGGACTTAACATCTGAGGTCATCAGTCTCCTATAACTTAGAACTACTTAAGCCTAACTATCCTAAGGACATCACACACATCCATGCCCGAGGCAGGATTCGAACTTGCGAGCGAAGCAGCAGCGCGGTTCCGGTCTGAAGAGCCTAGAACCGCTCGGCCACAGCGGTCGGTCATCTACGGGTCCAGTGGAGCTAGCGCAAGGCACCATGACATCCAAGGAGTGTCGTACACTGGTTGCAGACAACGTAAACCCCTTCATGACTATCATGTTTCCTGACGGTAGAACATTTTTCAGCAAGATAATGTGCCATGTTACAAGGCCAGGAGTGTGGTGAATTAGTTCGAAGAACACAGTGGCGAGTTCCAATTAATGTGCTGCCCTCAACTCGCCAGATCTGATCCTGATCGAACACATCTGGATGTCACTGAACGTGGCGTCCGAGCTCATCGCCCCCTCCCCAGAATTTACGGGAACTAGGTGACCTATGAGTGCACATGTGGTGCCAAGAGCCTCCAGCGACCTACCAAGGTCTCGCAGCTTCCAGGTCACGATGCGTGCCGCTATTATCCGTGCCAAAGGTGGCTGTTAGGGAGCTGGTCATAATATTCTGACTGATCAGTGTATGTCGGTGCGTGAGAAACAGCGTGCCGTAGCCAAGTTTGGAATTCCTTGAGTTCGTTCACACATGTAGCACCCTCTCCTTCAACATGACAATCCTTCATCACACACGAGCTCTGCGACATCTCCAACAATCCGACGCCTTGGGTTGACTGTCTTTGATCATCGTCCATACAGTCCCGACTTGCCCCATCAGACTTTTATTTGTTTCCAAAACTTAAGGAACAACTTCGGCGACTTCACTTTGACTGTGACGAAGCGGTGCAAGCAGCAGTGAGGTTGTGGCTCCGTCAACAGAGTCAAACATTCTAGAGTGACGGTATCAACAGAGAAGTATCTCGTTGGGAGATGTATGTTCGTCACCATGGTGACGATGTTAAGAAATAAATATGTAATCATGAAGAATAGAGAAGTAGAACGTTAATAACGTTTGTGTTGTTTATAAAATTCAGAGGCATTGCTTTTCAGCACACCCTCGCATTTGAAGTCTAAGAGTATAAGACATGAAGTCTTCCACCGTTACTGTTCAATCTATACATCGAAGGGGCAAAGACAGAAATAAAAGAAAGGTTCAAGGAGTAGGATTAAAAATAATGTTGAAAGGATGTCAATGATAAGATTCGCTGCTCACATTGGTTTCCTCAGCGAAAGTGAAAATTAATTGCAGGACCTGTTGAATGAAATGGTCCAAAGAGCACTCCCAATGGACTGAGAGTGAGCTGAAGAAAGATGAAAGTAATGCAGAGTAACACAAACTAGAATAGCATTCAAGTTAACTGAATTTTATCCATAGTGGATGCTGTTGAACTCCGTGACTGTTCCTTCACAGGGTGTAGAAAAATTTCCGCTACCAGTGACAATAAAAGATTATTTATTCGTCACACGACCTGTTTCGGGCTTGTGCCCATTCTCATGTGTTTATACATTGATTTATATTGCTTTATTCATCTTCAGCAATATAAACATGTACATGAATGTATAAACACCTGAGGATGGACAAAGCCCGAAACCGGTCGTGTGACGAATATATAATCTTTTATTGTGACTGGTAGCAGATATGTTTCTAAAACCTAATCAAGTTAACACCATAATTTTTGAGCACAAAGTAAGTGAAGGAATTCTACTACCTTCCAAAGCAAAGTAACACGTTATGGACAATCAGAGCACAAGCAGAGCATAAAAAGTGACAAGCACAGACAAAAGGGCATTCCTGGCCAAAAGAAGTCTTCTCGCGTCAAACAGCGGCCTTAATTTGAGGAAGGAATTAATGGTTCAAATGGCTCTGAGCACTATGGGACTTAACTTCAGAGGTCATCAGTCCCCTAGAACTTAGAACTACTTAAACCTAACTAACCTACGGACATCACACACATCCATGCCCGAGGCAGGATTCGAACCTGCGACCGGAGCGGAAGGAATTAATGAGAATGTACGTATGGAGGACCATGTTGTACGGTAGTGAGTCATGGACTATGGGAAAACCGGAAAAGAAGAGACTCCAATCGTTAGAAATGTGGTTCTATAGAAGGATGTTGAGAAATAGATGGACTGATAAAGTAAGAAATTAGGAGCTTTTCCATAGAATTATTGCAACACTCTTAATAGAAACACAACCTTTGCCTCTGGTAGAATGGTAAGCCTTTTGCAGTCCGCTGCCATTATGAACTGACGAGTTGGACTTGTAAAGCTGTATGATATTCAACTTACGACACCGAAGGCATTGAAAATAAAATTAAATCGGGTGACATTTTATTCACCAACTTCAGTATGGGATTGAGACCCGTAACTATAATTTGACCGTATTTGGTCCTGTAACTAGGTTTCGAAGTAAGTTTCCATTCTGCTAATAAACAACACCTTTAGTTCGAGTCCCCTCAGATGCTCTTCCAGAATATTGTAGGATACCAATAATCAGTGCTAGGGCTATAAAGCAAGTAATTGTCTTAGGTGTGTGTGATGTCCTTAGGTTAGTTAGGTTTAAGTAGTTCTAAGTTCTAGGGGACTGATGACCTGAGATGTTAAGTCCCATAGTGCTCAGAGCCATTTGAACCATTTGTCTTAGCTGGTAAATAGCCCACCCATGAAAGGTCCGTCCGCGTGTTTAAATCCGTAGACAGTAAACAGTCTGAAACTACTACAGAGTGTGTTTTAGTGAGTTCTCTCCTGTTTAATGAAACATTTCATTCAGTTCGTGCCCTCAGTTATTTGGTTTCTAACGCGCTGTCGAATACGTAACGACATACACTGTGTCGTTATAGGGGGATTCTGTAAAACAGCAACTACAGAAGGAAGATGGTGATTGAACGAAGCTCTTCGTCGTGTTTAATTTTTTTTTATTATGGCTTTGCATGGCGTGGAGTAGATTTCTAGCACACAGTTATAATCTTCTCAGAAATTAACAGCAATAACTAAATGAGTTTTAACGTTCACGGAGAGTTATTACAGTAAATACCTGTTACTGGGTGATATAGCTTAAAAAGAAATTAATTTTTATATATTGCTTGATAGAGAGAGATTTCAAGTAAGAGGTTCTACTTGGTTCCATTCTTACATTTAGGAAGGGCCGCCAAGTTCTTTATACACACACGAGGACTGAAGTCTCGTGGGACAGCTATTAGGAAAGCGTCATACTACTCGCTTTATACAGAACTTTTGTATTGAATAAATAATACAGAACTTTTTCGTCCACCTAGAATGTATTTTGAAAATAAACAAGACTTGGTAAACGTTCTTAAGATACATCTAAGATAGCAGAGAAACCCAGACCGAAAATTCTGTGACAATAGCGTAGAACTTCTCCCTATCTCTTCAGGGAGTAGTATGGTCTCATTAAATGATATTCATACTCATATCCAGCGGTCACAGGCCCTGAAGATCACGCGCTGCTTCCACAAACTGTCCCAATTCCTTTCTGTTTTGTGCTCGCTTCCTCCACGGCTCTTCAATTCCTAATTTCATTAAATACGATAGTAAGTGCGATAAATATTAATAACAAGCAATCAAATGAATTGAAAAGCAGAACTAGTTGACTAATAACATCACAGAATGGTTGGCATTGTAAAATGATTCACGATGCTGGTCAATGTAGTGTGTCATTCGCACCTGATTACTGGAATTACCATTTGCGTCGCAAGTATTAGGCTTTATAAAAGCGATATGTGGAACGAACACTTTGTAGGCACAATCTTGCCAGGTGTGTGCAAGTTAAGCAGTAGAAACGGAATAACATACTCCTTTCGTCAGTCAGGGCTGTTGCTGAAAGTAATCAGATTTCTTCAAAGGCTGTCACTGTTAGACAAAAATTCTTTATAAGCTAAGATCGACGTAAATACAAAAGACTGTTATTTGGCACTTTCTAACGATCTTTATAATTTTTCTTGGCTACTCTCCCACTTTTGTTACATTATATCATGTAAAATGAACAACATAAAATTTGGGCTCAGTATGATAAAAGGAAACGTTGCACTTCAAACTCTGAAAATCCAGAATAAAAAAAAACCATCAACTGCACAAATAATACTTCTGCATCATAAATTAAATCATCACCCAATGCAGGCTGGTTGTTTACTTGATTTACCTTAATTGAATGCGTTCTGATATCGCATATCATACTGGTCGCGTTGGGGTACGTGAAGGGTCAACGGCCCCACGATAAGCTGAGAAAGGGTAGAGCGAGCTGGGCTGCTCCTTGTTATCACACAGCGCGATCCAACTCAATTGCCTTTCACTTTCGAAGGAGGGTAGCAACGTAGCATGTACAATTTGTTCGCATTCAGTTCATTTACGCCATATTACTTGCATGAAATAACAGAAAGTAAACTGCCATTGCCGGCCGCGGTGGCCGTGCGGTTCTGGTGCTGCAGTCCGGAACCGCGGGACTGCTACGGTCGCAGGTTCGAATCCTGCCTGCGGCATGGGTGTGTGTGATGTCCTTAGGTTAGTTAGGTTTAAGTAGTTCTAAGTTATAGGGGACTTATGACCTAAGATGTTGAGTCCCATAGTGCTGAGAGCCATTTGAACCATTTGAAACTGCCATTTATAAAACAAACTTTATTGGTTTCCTTTTACAATTTTCGAATGAGCAATTTAACTGTGTATCTCATTGTAATAGAAGCTGGAGGGAAACGCGTACTACAATTACAAACTTTTATTGGAGGCAACTATAGAAATATGCTGGAAGATCGTCGGAAGATGATAAACGAAAAAAATAATTTTTTTTCAGGACTGTGAGAACGTATCATAGGCGAATGTTTTGAAAATCATTATTAGTGAATAAGACAGCAAACAGCAGATAACGGTCGATAACACCGGAAAGGTGAGAACACGATTGCCCCCAGTATTTATTTCAGTAATTTTTCCCTTCTATTTGTTTTTTTCATTTACCTTCTATACCATACTGCAACAGTTCTTTCTACCTATGGTCCAAGTGTCATCGACCTATGTTACTTGGCAGCGAGACATCATGCGGAAGTTAGTTTTCGTCCTCAAGTTTTGCACCCCAGTACATATAACGGGTGACTCTCATATGAGTCGTCAGGCACATATACTCTGCTTTTTGGTCAGATATTTGCAGTTTCGTTTTTGCAACGCGTAGGCAGTTTCAGCCCAAATAAATTCTGTCCATCACGTCTTTCATACGACGGCCAGCGTCGACGGAATGCGTCGGTTTTGTTTCTTGTTCCAAACACGATTTTTTTTTTAAATCGGAATTTTACGTTCCCATTCGATAGAGCGCTACCAGATTAGTCTAGTATGATAACAGTTTTACCGATATATCTTAAGATGATGATGATGATTCGTTTGTAGACCGCTCAACTGCGCGGTCATCAGCGCCCGTACAAAGTCCCAATTTTGACACAGTCCAATTTTTACACAATCCAATCTAGCCACTGTCACGAATGGTGATGATGATGAAATGATGAGGACAACACAAACACCAAGTCCCCCGGCAGAAAAAATCCCCAACGCGGCCGGGAATCGAAACCAGGATCCCGGGATCCAGAGGCAGCAACGGTAGCCACTAGACCACGAACTGCGGACTATATTTTAAGAAGAACAGTAAAACACGAAGAATAACGAGTACTCCAGCAGCGACTGAGCAGCGCGCTTCTGCAAAGCGATAGAAGTCTGCGCCCCAGGGCGGGAAACACATCGACGATTTCCATCGACGCTGGGCGTCACATCGATATTTTCTCATACACACTCGGTAACGACCTAAGCTTTGAAAAAGGCCGGTACTGAAAACGAAATGGGAAAAAGTATTTATTTCTGACAATAAAGGAACAAGGAATGGGCTCGATCTCGGTGGAGAGGAAATTTAAAGTTTCCTCAGGTAAATGTTCCCTTCCATCATCTTTAATCCATCATCTTTAAGTTTAGAATCATTTCCAAAATGATAAGTTAACACTCCTTTGTTCTTTCAGGTTACAGGCTAATCGTTACATGACGGAACTCACGCGCATCGTTTTATAATTTCATTCACGTATAATTCACTGCCAAACGTAGGACGATATCTCTTACGTGGGCCCTCCACAATGCTCATTTTGTCCCCTCATCATAACATTGCGCTATTAGAGGGACCACTTCAGTCGAAGCATTAGCTTGATTTAGGCAAAGACTGGGGGAAAACGGATTGTGCTTTGCGAATATATCACCTGTCATTATACAGAAATTATTTACAGAAGTTACTGAGAACTGAAATGAGATGATCGGTAGGTGTTCTGAATATCCTCTCCATCCCCTTCTATAAAAACGAGACCAGACATTCATCGTTTCTTCGGAACACTGGACTCAACGAACATACATCATTATCGGAACGCCGGCCGGAGTGGCCGAGCGGTTCTAGGCGCTACAGTCTGGAACCGCGCGACCGCTACGGTCGCAGATTCGAATCCTGCCTCGGGCATGGATGTGTGTGATGTCCTTAGGTTAGTTAGGTTTAAGTAGTTCTAAGTTCTAGGGGAATGACGACATCAGAAGTTAAGTCCCATAGTGCTCAGAGCCATTTGAACCATTATCGGAGCACGGAAAATGGCTCTGAGCACTATGCGACTTAACTTCTGAGGTCATCAGTCGCCTAGAACTTAGAACTAATTGAACCTAACTAACCTAAGGACATCACACACATCCATGGCCGAGGCAGGATTCGAACCTGCGACCGTAGCGGTCACGCGGTTCCAGACTGAAGTGCCTAGAACCGCACGGCCACACCGGCCGGCTCGGAGCACGGAAATACGTTCCTCATATAAGAGTATTTGCTAACCACCATCTTTACTTACACTGACGTCCAGCTCCGTAAAGTAAATATAAAAATATTATACTTAACATACTTTGAAACGACGCAGTTATAATCCCCAGTCTTTATTTTCCTGATTGTTTGATAACAATTTCTTCTCAACAGAAACGAACACCAAAAATGTTCGATAACGACTATCACCAAGACGTCTGTCAGGCTTGGCGGTAGTGTACGCTGCTACCCCGTCAAGTGATCTGTCTTTTATTGCATGACTTTCAGTCGCGACATTGTGAACTAACTACGGCCTTTTTTATGAGGGCCTTCCACAGTGAGTTTATTGTTTGAATATCGTAACCATGGAGATAATCGGCCGGAGAGTAATGTCAATGATTTCTTGAATACATATCATGTCGTTTACTTATGAATTTTTAAAGCCGAAATTGGACTGGGGATGAGGGAGATTGCCAGAGTAATACAGCGTGTTATCTTGAACCGTATATTTTTTACGATACTTAGGCGCTTTGCATGAGTAGTACACCTTCAAAGTAAAAGCCATGACATTTCATTCGTTAATCGATTCTTGTGAGTAGAAAATTGATCGACTCAAGTGTTTTCCTCCAAAGTGCTAACCCCAGACACGCGTTGATTGCAATAACTTACGCAACCTTCTCTGAGTGTACACAGTCGTCCAGTAAATAAGGTAGCTAATAGCTTATACAATAATGACATCGTGCCAGAGGAAAATTTATGATGGAAGTCTCACCAACCTTGATCGTTATTAACTGTATGTAAGAGCTGGTCTCATAAACACATTACTGAACGTCTTCTCATTACGATGAAGTGTTTCATAATATTGTGAAGAGCAGCAAGTAAATATGTCCCTATTGACCCCACAGGAAAGTCCCTAAATGCTTTGATAAGACTAGAAAGCAGGCACGGAAGCGCGTTAGTTTAACAATGCACCAGTATAGATCCTACGCCTAGTAAAAGACAAGAGAATTAACAATGACGATGGATTAGGTACATTTTAAAGTGCCCACGTACGCAGAAGCACAAGTATTTGGTTACGCACGTGAGTGTGTTTGCTTGTGTGAGTGTGTATCTGCATCACAGAACTAAAGCGATCGCATAAAACAAGATGTTAATTTTGTATAGATACGTTAATGTAAAATCTGTCTTACTGTGACGTATTGATTAATCTTGGTTTTCATTATAACCTTGGTTTTATTTCATTTACTTTTGTATGCTGATTTACTTATCCTGACAATGTTAGGACCATTAGGCCGTCTCTTACATCCAATAGCCATTCGTCACATTTTACATTACATTTATTATGTGCTATAAGTGGTCTTATATTTAATACTTCTTCCTCCTTACACAGAAAAACGTTAGTACGAACATTAACTATTGAGGAATAAAGGTCAGTAATAATGATACACGCATCATACTGAATCCTATTGAAGAGAAAGCAAAAGAAGAAATTGTTAACAACTAAATTCACGTTCCGGTCGTGTTACTACAGCCTTTCGCAGGGGAAGAATGTTTCGAAGTTTTGGTTGCTCATAGTGATCAAGACGTGACAGGAAGAAGTATATTAGTGAACTGCTCAAACAAAAAGGTTCAAAAAATCTTACACTTTCTTTAATTGTTAGTTTCTTAAACAAATCAATAACCTAGCGCATTTTCTTTATTTACACTCATTAATGACTTACAGCTTAATTATCTCAGGTAACTCATCACTTGGAAAGAAAGTACTGATTACATAAAAGTGAGCAGTGAGAGTAATATATGATGTTCGCCCAAAATCGTTTTGTAGACGTTTCTTCAAGATGTTTCTAGTTTAAACGCTCTAAAAAAAGTGTGTATTCGTTAGTGAAATTCGTCGTAAATAGATCATCACAGTTGGTGAAGAATAAGGTTGTACAAGCTGTTAGTCGTTCAGAAAGGAGTTCAACATGCAATCATAAAAATCTTTAGTCTGTTGCACAAAAGCGTGAAATGCCTGGCAGGTAAATAAATTTTGAACCTAGCCTAATCATTTCTGTTCGACAGCTCCTTCTGCTCCATAGAGAAATATTTATTATAAACTGGTTACACGTGTAGCTAAAGAAATTAAATTTAAGTTTATCTCTGGTTACACTAATAATATTAAAACTCAATACGTTCAAGCTTACTACATGTAAAGTTGTGCGCTGTTTACCAATCTGTAAATTATCAGCACTTAGTCATACTAAAAGCCATAGGCTATTTGTATATATCGCCAGTAAATTGACTCGTTTCTCATCCTTTCCATAAAAATCATGCGCTTGATCTACAAAACACGTAAGCAACTAACTCATTAATTGAATATCGTGGTCTTTAGAGATGGAGCACTAGTTCAATGTGAGAAGGATAAATGACAGAAGCGGCAGTGGCACTTTCATGGAATCATCCCGGCATCCTACTGAAATGACTTAAGGCGAATGAACAACTTAACCTAAGCTAGCTCCTCCAGAACATCGTCTAAAGCGTTACCCAATGACCCACTTAAGCTTTAAATAAAAGAAACGGTGAGGTACCAGTGAAAGTGCGTATATCTCGTTCCCATTGACGTCGTTTGAAAATTATGGTAATATTTAGTTAAATTCCATGAGTAGGCACATTGTTATAGAATTAAAAAGGCTTTAGTTAGCTATTAACGATCTGATCCGATCTGTTAAGTTGCGCGCAGATACAGAAAAATCAGCAAGGTTTTCGCCTACACGATGAGCAACCCGCGGAACAGCTGCGTATTAAAGGTAGTCTACAGATAGTGCAAGATTGAGCTTAGGCATTGGATCGATGCAGTTCATCTAGCGTATATGCTTAGCGTCACTTAATTTCGTATTTTAGTACAATGTTGTTTTTCTTCTTTTTTGTTCAACGATCCGAACATTTCTTGTTCTTTACATTACCATGCAGTACATTTATACGCTGAAACACATCAATACCTCTATGGTTAAGATATGAGAATGACATATAGTCACTAGCAAAAGATAGGAGACTAAAGACATACAAATTTAAATCGAAACCAGCACCCACAGAGCGAATAGCACCAGTGGCTCTTCGTTTTCAAACAGCTAGGGTAGCGCGCACAACTGCTGTGGTCATCGACCAGTTTGGATCCTGCAGAAATTCAAAGAGGGTGTACCTGTACTTGTCTTTCTCTTTCCATTAGAAACAGTTCTACTCCCATAACAACTCACGAAAGCAAGATACGTTATTCTCAAATGTGCATGTTTTCTTACGCAATGAAGGAAGTTGAGAGTATGAATGAACTACTCCCGCAACCACGTAATGGCTGTCGGCTATACACTCTCGGGTCAAACACGACCAAAGAGGACCATTAAGAAAGTGACAGAAGGGTTTCCAGATGGAAGATGACCTCTCGGACGCAAAAGTAAGAGATACCTCAGCAGTGCTCACAATGGTCTGGAACACTTTACACGGGGACAGAGCAAAGTGGTTCAATATTGTCATTCTACAGCGAAGAGTCTTGATGGTTGTAAAGCTTAATAATAATAATAATAATAATAAGCATTAGTCCGGACTCCGGAAAATGTGGAACACGCGAGGCAATACTGACCCTACAACTAAGAAAGGGAAACAGATTTGTAGCATTTGTGGATTTAGAGAAACCTTTTGACGTTCTTGACTTGTACACACTCTTTGAAACTCAAAGGTAGCAAGGATCAAATACAGGGAGCGACAGGTTATCTACTATTTGTACAGAAACCAGCCTGCATTTATAACAATCGAAGGACATGAAAAGGAAGATGTAGATGAAAAGCGAGTGAGAGAATGTTGCAGCCTACCCCGGCGTCATTTAATCTGTACCTTCCACAAGCAGTAAAAAGAAAAAACAAGGAGAATTTAAAATTCAGGGCTAAAAAGTAGAAGATTTGCACTTTGGCGATAGCATTGTAAATCTGAGAGAGAGATAACATAGGAATTGGAAAATCCACTGAACGGAATGGATGTCTTGAAAAGAGGGTTTAAGATAAATATCAACACAAGTAAAATAAAGGTAAGGGAATGAAGTTAAGTTAAATCGTGTGATGCTGAGGATATTAGATACGGAAATGAGTCGCTGAAGGTAACAGATGAGTTTTGCTAGGCGAGCACAAAAATAAATAACGAAAGCTGAATAAGAGAGGATACATAGTGTAAAAAGTCAGCAACGGGAAAGGCGTTTCTGTAAAATAAGTTTGTTAAATCGAATATAGTTTTAGGGGGCCGTTTCTCAAGGTATTTGTCTGGAGTGTAGCCTTGTGCGGAAATGAAACATGGGTGGAAGCTAGTTCAGATCAGAAGGAAATAGATAGAAGCTGGCCACTACTTTCTCCCATATTTCGGGCATCATACGAATCCCGTGGTGGATGAACTGGGCGTTTTTTGAGGAGATTCAAGAATCGATCCGATTTTGCACTTGTTCATATGACCGGTGCTACTGCTCAGCGAAGCCAAGCAGGTAGTCAGAGGGAGTAATGTCTGGAACTACAGTGGATGATGTAATACTTTTCATTTCTGCATTTCCAAGCATGTTTTGACGGATTCTGTGACATAAAGTCGAGCATTCTGATGCTACAAAATCGCCTTTTCATGTCTGTCACTGTACTGTAGCCGCTTGTTTTCCAGTGTCCGGCTAAGTCGCAACAACTGCTTTGATAACGACCTCTTACGATCGCCGTTCTTCAGTCGTAGAATCCATTCTCTGCACGTTCTTTCACTAACAGGTGCCTCGCTATATGTCTTACCCAGCATTTTATGAGCCTCAGTCGCAAATTTCTTCATGTTTCATGAAAATTAAAACTCCCCTCAATTGACGAGAACTGGGCTCGTAAGTTGACGTATTCAGTGAAGAATAACTTTATGGTACAATCACAAATTGGCTAATACTTTGCTGACGCTATGTTTACAAATGCCAAAGCTTCTTGTTTGACGCTTACGAGATATCTCCTGCACCATCACTTGCCACTACTGTCATGTACTGCAGAACAGCGGAAGCAAAGTAGTATACCTAACAACAATAATAATAATAATAATAATTATTATTATTATACTTTATTTGTTTTTGTTGATTTGAAGCGTAGCCTATAGAGATAATATGATAGTCTGTCTTATTTCCTTGGCTAGCAAAGTAACGTGATCCATAGTGTATCCAGCAGATTAATGCCCTTGCGACTGAGCCAAATTAAGACGTTTCCACAAAAAGATAATCGTGAACAGAAACATGAGTCTTCTCCCCCCCCCTTCCACCCTCCCTCCCCTCTCCACCCCCCCCCCCCCCCTGCCCATGACACCCACCATACAGTCGCGCCTTTGGTCACGGCAGATGCACGTGCTTTTTGGTTGTTTCGGAATGTTAACAAAGAGTTAGCGATCGGTAGGAGAGTCGTAACGCGCGTAACAGCCGCTGCTGGCATAGATCCCGCGCAGCTGGCGGCGTACGGTATGGAAGACGACCGGTGGTGCTCGTGTGGCGAAGCCCATTACCGGCATGAACGTACTCTGGGAAGCTAATGAGCGGGATGGGGGAGTGGAGCAAGGCGCAGCTGGCCGTCGCCGCCGCCGAGACATCTGCCCACGCGGTCAGCGGGGTCAGCCGCCTCCTGTTGCTGCAGCGGTGGCTCCACGCCTCGAGTCGTCCTCACACGGGAAGTGGCAGCGTCCGTGAATGTCGAACTGGTCGAGTTTTGTGAAATCACAACGTGGAATTTCACGTACAAGAGCATTCCGAAGCGTGAAAGTCTAAAATCAGACACGTCACATTTTTGTTTCATGAAGAGGAACGTGGCCAAATAGATCCAAGATCAGGTTCTACCTCACAAGCAGAACTTAGCAGATATCATATCGGATTACTTCATTCGCAGCTGAAGCCCGTATCTGGTAGATTTTAAACTTCCGCCCTACTAATATATGCTGTTTCACAGCACCAGCTCACTGAAGATCTGTCAAAAACTAGTCCCTTTTTTACAGTATGTTAGAATACCGGCGATTAAAACCTTCAGGACATCTTAACGTTGAAGACATAAAATTACATAATACAGTTTACTGTAGCATAGTGGATTAAGCCGCGGAGCTATAATTTCATCACTAACTGGTTCGCATCCTGCTTTCTGAAAACATTTTCTTACTCACCTAAACGTGTTATAAAAGATCTGACACTTCCTTATTAATTTAGTAGACGTATGTGCTATAATTCGCTGTTATGTATATATAACAGAACTCTCTCTAAGGACAGTGTTCGTTCGATTTTGTGAACCTGCCAGAGGACATGGGCAAGATTGCTTTCTACGTAAATGCCTGATTCGATCCCTACTCAGTATTTCTTTATTCATCCGAAAAACTTTCCAGATCGTGGAATACGAATTCCTTTATAAAAATTCAAAATATTATATCCACAAATACGCACGCACCTGCCTGCTTGTATATATGCACGCAGACACACATACATACATATACCCACCCACACACACACACACACACACAGAGAGAGAGAGAGAGAGAGAGAGAGAGAGAGAGAGAGAGAGAGAGAGAGAGAGCGTTACATGAGGTAGAGAAAATTTAACAGTATTACTGCAGTAATAAATTTGGCTTTATCTATGATAGAGTTTGCAATACTTGGAATAGGAAATTATGTACTGTCTTTTTTAGCCTAATGGTTTGTATTTCACGTGATCTAAAAATTGTGCTCATTGTGATCTCATAAAAATGACGACAGGGTTCAGTTAGGAAAGAGAATGATGAAACAATCTTATCTTAGGTGGAAGGATACTGTAAATTTGTATGACACAGTTTGTATTGGAAGTTTTAAAAGCTTACGTAAAACTTCCAGTTGTATGATATTGAAGTTTTTGTCCATGTATACCACAGACAGAACAATATCGCTAGCATATGGGCAAGGGAGCAAATGTCGGGTTTCAACACAGCTAACATGGCAGTTTTACACGCGTGTAATCGAACTGTAAGGCGCAGTAATGTGAAGTATATACATGGTGCAATAAAGGCACGTTGCATAATAAAACCAACAGCTTATGCTGGTTTAAAATGGTTTTATAAATTATAGGTTACACTGCTGCTGCTGGCCCATTCGTCAAGAAAGTGGAGGCCAATGGTAGTCAGCAGTAGGCGTCACCTACATAGTTATGATTAAGTTCCTAGCGGAGGCAGCTTCTTGTTTCGTTCTTCTCACGTGTGCTATATACGATCGCTTAGTGAATATGACACTAGCAGAGCCGCGAGAAGTATATACACGATGAATCAAGCAGAACCTGCATCCCGTTTATTTCGTACCTGTTTAAGATATCGAAATGAGGTTCTTGAGAAATGGTAGTAGACAGAAAGGCACGTAATTTTGTCGGATGGGTAATATCTATTCTTAACTCTCGTATCAGCCGAGATACTGAAGCAAGTACAGTTTTTATGGTTCCGTACCTCAATCGGTAAAAATGGAACCCTTATAGGATCACTAATCATCTGTCTGTGTGTCCGTCCGTTAAGACCCTTTTTCCCCAGGAACGGGTAGAGGTATCAAATCACTACTTACATCAATTACTAAGTTATATGGTCGCTTGGGGATGGAAAAAATTCAAGCTTCTAAGTCAATGGAATGAAAATATGCAGCCGTTTGTGTCACATCTTTTGATACTCGCAAAGTCACTGATCGAAATCTGTAGATGACATATGAGTATACATAATTAAGTTTATACGGAACCCTCAGAGCGCGATACCTACTCGCACTTGCCTGTTTCTTCTAAACGAAACATTACACTTTTTAAAGGCATTCGAAAGCTATTGAAAACACTGATACAGAGATATAATGTTTATTAATGCTGACGTTAAAATTTTTAAAAAAATATGCGAGAAAAGTGAAGGAAAATGAAAGTCATCGTGGCCAGAATCGGCTACTGCGGTTTTTTCCACGCCTGGCTTAGTTAGTTTCATGTTTCATGGATCATTTGCACGATAAATTATCATCCCGAGGGTCCTCAGGTTGAGCTCCGCTGGTGTATCAAACATTTCGCTCGCTTGGTTGTTCCCACAAAAGCCGTTCACTGAAATATGAGTACATACACTTATTTGAAATAGTTCTCTGATCCTCTTACGGTGCATCAGAAGTTAAAATAATCTTAGCTGACCCTGTAGTGTGTCGTATAAAGTGGGGCTAAGTGTAATCTTAGCAGCATAGGCCTATCTTCGTGATACATTTAACGACGGGGAGTGGTACGTGAGCCCCGCTTGGCGGTGTTTACGTCAAATTTCCCGATTTCGGCCACCTTGCCTTTCGCGAAAAGCTTCAACGCCAACTTCAATAAGCATTATATATCTCTATCTGCTTTACGTGCACCTGAGAACGGACTATGATAAATTCTGCCATATTATTTAAATGTCATTTCTTACACTGTAAAGGTGGATAGCTTTTATTTTAGTTTACTATGGGAAGCATACAATTAGCAAAACTTCTAGGAGACTCATAGTATGAATTTACAGTGCTCGCTTTTGGAATTATCTTAACGAATTATTATATTAGTACGGCAGATTCTTAACACTTGCGTAATATGTGTTACAACTGTTTTGCTTTGCGACAGATTTAACCAGTTGACCTGTTTCTAGTGGAATGGACACTATGTGCTTATAAAGGTGTGTTGACTCTTCATTCTTATCAGTGTATGGCAAACAGTGAAAGTATGCATGTCTGGGCAAGACTAAAATGATTAACCAGAGACAAACAACCTGATATTGACTTGATTTACAGCTCGTTATTTATATAAATTTATCACGAAAAAGACCGTACCACGACAAAACTTCCACGGATGTTTGTGTAAAATAAAACAAAGGAAATTCGATTCCTAGAAATTCGATTCCTATTTGTTAAGAGACATCCATTTCTAATGATTCTGCATTTAATAGGCAGCTGGTGTCACTACCTTCATTGAAGCAAGTTAAAATGACTAAAGGTTTCATAATACTAAAGAAGGAGCAATCTACCTGTATTTACTCAGTTCGGACTAATGTGAACGTTTTCATAACTGCAGTTACCGCAAATTATAGAAGCTAAGTGCCACGGTGCTTAAGATAATGGCCACGCTTCTATATAGTTGGGGTTCAGTTCTCCGCCTAGTCACCCAGCTTTGTGTTTTCCCTAAGTTATTTAACGCAAATCTCCGCCATTCCTTAGAAAAGATTGCATAACATCTCTCTCTCCATCCTTGTTCCTTGTGAAATCCAACCTGGGGCTCCAGCTCTAGTAACCTTTCGTCGACGAGACGTTAAATCAAAATCTTCCTTCTTATATCACGAATTATGGGCTCATAATAATCACTTCTCTAACACTATTTACTTACAAAATCATTCATCCTTCTTCGACTCACATTTAATACTTTTTTTGAATGGACTATTACAGCAATTTCCTCCATTTATCACTGTACTTTCCATTATTTTCAAAAGATAATTATGTTTGCTGGTCCTTGGCTGATAAAAAATTTTCTTGGCGTAATATTAGTTCTACAGATACACTTTGTTATTATTTCATTTATTTGTTTACATTCAATTTCTTGCTGCAAGTTTTGGAGGAGCATCTCTATTTTGAAGCATTCATTTATTGTGTAGCTACAGACCAGCTGTCGTACTGGAGTCGGACACTATCACTGCCCACGGTTAGACTGGACCTGCATTGCTGTTTCGGATATACTCAAGCCAACTGCAACCAACAACGGTGCCAGACTCGAACTCGATACCTTATCTGTAGCTATAAAACAATGTACTCTTGAGAATGGAGAGGCTCCACCAAAACTATACGGAAAAAATTAAATGCAAATAAATAATATGATAACTAAGTGGAGTTAAGGATGAAACAAAGAAATCCTCCTCTTAATCTCAGGCTACAATCTTTTCCATGAGGGATTTCAACAACATTCAGAATGTGAGAGATGCGCTACATTACATCACTACCTCTGCTCATTATAGGACAACAGCTACAGAGTATGTAGAACTGTGGAAACTCTGTTGCGATATGTGCATAAACCTTTCTGGGGTTAGTTCAGTCGTTGCCAAAGACATGCCAATGATCAATCATCGGCTAGCGCTTCATGTATCTGAACCGCGCTACAGGTGCAAGATACCAAAACTCCACGCATCAGGCGCGTAGCTGTACTGGACGAGAGATTCGGTTTATTTCTCGGCAGCAGAACTCTGTGACATACACCGTGCTGATTGCTTCGCATCTCGTTTGTCGAAAACATTGACTTACGAAAATTGTGTGCTAATACGACAATACATATAAAATTCCGCTATTCTTCACTTGAGTTTTACGTCTATGGAAAACATGTTTAATTTTTTTAAAAATTAAGAATATGTCGTTGACTAAATATTTGAGGTAAACTCTAGAATAAACTAAAAGAAAATGCAGTCATCCTGAAAGTATAGTGTTTGGTGGAGAGAGCAAATGAGTCAACTGCGGCTGGAATATGTGCCAAATACGCATAAGAAATTAGGTGAATATTAACAAGATCGAGTTAATACTCATCACGCACACGTAAAGGCAACTCTTCCACTCCATACAGCATGCCAATAAGTTCCTTTCAGAGTATGCTGATGTAATAGCTCCATACTTAGTAATCGTAAACAACCGCGGGCTTGACGAAAGAGCCGTACCAAGGGACTGGAAACTTGCATAGATCTCATCGACACTTAAGGAAGGAAATAGGAGTTATCCACTGAAGTACAGACCCGTATCACTAACGTCGATTTCCAGTAGGATTTTGGAACATATACTGTGTTCGAGTGTTAGAATTACTTCGAACGTAAGGGTGTATTGACACATAGTCAGCGCGAATTCAGAAAATATCGTTCTTGAGAAAGTAGTCCAACTAAAACATTCATATTTCTTTACGTACTACAAGAATATGTAATAAAAAAATGGGGGTTCCTATTTTAAAAAACGCAGTTGATATCCGTTTGACCTATGGCAGCGCCATCTAGCAGGCCAACCATAGCGCCATCTGGTTTCCCCTTTCAAGCTAGACGAGTTTCGTTCTTTGTAATTTTTCGTTTGATGCTTATTTCTTGAGATATTTGGCCCGGTCAACATAAACAACATTTCATCCCTTTTTATTGCTCATGAAAACCACACACTGCTTGTACCACCATACTGCGAGACCTTCAGAAGTGGTGGTCCAGATTGCTGTACACATCGGTACCTCTAACATCTAATATCCAGTAGCACGTCCTCTTGCATTCATGTATGCCTGTATTCATTGTGGCACACTATCCACAAGTTCATCAAGGCACTGTTGGTCCAGATTGTCCCACTCCTCGACAGTGTTCGGGGTAGATCCCTCAGAGTGGTTGCTAGGTCACGTCGTCCGTAAACAGCCCTTTTCAATCTATCCCAGGCATGTGCGATAGGCATCATGTCTAGAGAACATGCTGGCCACTGTATTCGAGCGATGTCGTTATCCTGAAGAAAGTCATTCACAAGATGTGCACGATGGTGGCGCGAATTGTCGTCCATAAAGATGAATGCCTCACCAGTATGCTGCCGATATGGTTGTACTATCAGTCGGAGGATTGTATTTAAGTATCGTACAGCCGTTACGGCGCCTTCCACGACCACCAGCGGCGTACGTCGGCCCCACATAATGCCACCCCAAAACAGCAGGGAACCCCCACCTTGCTGCTCTCGCTGGACAGTGTATTTAAGGCGTTCAGCCTGACCGGGTTGCCTCCAAACACGTCTCCGACTATTGTCTGGTTGAAGGCATATGCGACACTCATCGGTGAAGAGAATGTGATGCCAATCCTGAGCGGTCCATTCGGCATGTTGCTGGGCCGATCTGTACCACGCTGCATGGTGTCTTTGTTGCAAAGATGGACCTCGCCATGGCTGTGAGGAGTGAAGTTGCGCATCATGTACCCTATTGCGCACAGTTTGAATCGTAACACGACGTCCTGTGGCTGCCCGAAAAGCATTATTCAACATGGTGGTGTTGCTGTCAGGGTTCCTCTGAGCCATAACTCGTAGGTAGCGGTCATCCAGTGCAGTATTAGCCCTTGTGCGGCCTGAGTGAGGCATGTCATCAACAGTTCCTGTCTCTCTGTATCTCCTCCATCTTCGAACAACATAGCTTTGGTTCACTCCGAGACGCCTGGACACTTCCCTTGTTGAGAGTCCCTCCTGGCTTAAAGAAACAATGCGGACGCGATAGAACCGCGGTATTGAGCGTCTAGGCATGGTTGAACTACAGACAACACGAGCCGTGTACCTCCTTTCTGGTGGAATGTCTGGAACTGACCAGCTGTAGGACCCCCTCCGTCTAATAGGTGCTGCTTATACATGGTTGTTTACATCCTTGGGCGGATTTAGTGACATCTCTGAACAGTCAAAGTGACAGTGTCTGTGATAAAGTATCCACAGTCAACGTCTAACTTCAGGAGTTCTGGGGACCGGGGTGATGCAAAACTTTTTTGATATGTGTATTATATATAATGAACTAATGTAGAGACTCTTAAATTGTATGAATGTTTGCTGACTGAGCGGACATGTGTCAGGCGAATGGAATGACTCTTCGATATGCCCTATTAACAAGGAAGGAAATAAATCACTAAGCGCAAGCTACCGAGGAATATGTCTGCTAAATGCTTGTTACAAACTGTACACTAAAATTATACTTCTAAATAAGAGATTAATACCAACAGTGGAAGTGCACTTACGTCAGAGGTACAACATGGAATCAGAAAAGGTAGCTAATGTTCGGAGTGTATATTCACTTTGGCACAAGTAACTAAGAAACGAATAGAATTCAGAATACCAACTAATTATGTTCTTATCTATTATCAAAGATCGTTTGACAAGCTATAACGGAACCTCGGGTTAAAATAAGTTAAAATATTTTAACCTCAGTTTTGCATCCTTTATGGACTCACATTTTAATATGCACCTGAAGATAGGACACAGGTCCTGAAACCGAGATGTGCTTTCCTTTTTAAAAATGTATAGCTTTTACAACTGTAGCGCATTTTATCATTGATGACGAATATCAACAGTTATGGATGTCCCATCAAGAGAAACGTCTACTGATATTAATTGAGGAATCAGACAAGGCTGCCCACTATCCCCCAACATCTTCATTGTTTATATTGACGATATAACTGACAAATGGTTGATTATATGAAATGAGACATTAAGAAACGATAATATGAATTTTATGACGCTGCTAATTGCTGATGATCAGCTTATAATACGAAAATAGGAAGGAAAAGTTCAAATTATAGTACGCTAGTTGAGTCAAATTGCCGCTAAATATGAAAGGGAATATTGACATATAAAACAAAAGTGATAGCATTTCATGGATTAGATCCCATAAGAACCAAAACTGTTATATATGGACAAATAGTCGAACAAATAAGAGAGTTTAAATATCTAGGGTGCAATTTTAAATTTCTCCCAAGTCAGATGGTAGAGAGCCAGATTGGCCAAATTTAGACATTTCTGTGGAGCCGTACAACATACATTGAAACATAACGACAGAAAGGAACGTTAATTAATCTTTAAAAAGCAATAGTGTTGCCTTTGTTGTTGTATGATACGACTGTGTGACCCTGACGTCAGATCAATTAAGCGGCCCCTTGACGGCCAATAATATTCCCGGGTGCGGAATAGTATTGGCTGTCTAGGAGCGAGGTTGAGCGGTTGTTGCGCAATGGTACTGAAAAGATAAAAAGCTTTGGAAATGTATTGCGCTGCCTAAAAGTACTTAACAGCCTGTGGGCAGTACTGCCAGTATTCTTGACAGTGTCTCGCGTGTTACACAAACAAAGCAGGTTAGGTTGGGTTAGATTTGTTGTTTTTGTGTGAAAAATGAATCCAAAACAAGACGGAAGAACATTATTTTTAAAATACAGCGAAATACATAAATTACTGCCAGTGTTGTGGGATGTTAGGACAGATACGTACAAAATAGAAGTGTTAAGAATGATGAATGGTATAAATTGTTGCTCAGAAAATATAGGACCGGCCACGAAGGCAGTTGTTCTTAAAAAGCTATTAATTAATGGAAAGTTATAGATAAAAGTATACAGACATATTACTTACCCGAATATAATCCTTTATTGCATATATTACGGCATGAGACGTTTCCATAACTATGTCCCCAATAATTTGAGATGAAAGTGCACTTGTAAATGTCAAGTCTTCCAAAGAACTGCCAGCAAAGAAATCATAACGACAACGTGGAACTAATCGCAGATCAGACAGATGCGAGAATGAAATTTACTGGAAGAATCCTCAGGAAGTGTAATCCACCCAAAAGGGAGGTAGCTTACGAAACTCTCGTTCGTCCAGTAGTTGAGAACTCCTCGTCAGTCTGGGAACCGAATCAGTTACTTTGAGAAGATCAAAATAACATCAACGTTTCCTCACATATTCGCTTACCAAGGGCGAGAGAGTTACAGAAATGACTCGAGTGGCAGACACTACAAAAGAGGCGTCGGGCATCAACGAATGGCTTACTTGTAAATAATAGATTTCAGCTGTCAGTCGTCCTTTTTAACTTTTTTATTGGCAGATCTGTATTTCAACTAGAAACTAGCCATTCTCAATGCATTATCATTTTTGACCAAAGCATGTAATGCCTGTTGGTCGGGCTTCATCCACAGTTCATTGAATACTAATTCAATGAACTGTGGATGAAGCCCGAACAACAGGCATTACATGCTTTGATCAAAAATGATAATGCATTGAGAATGGCTAGTTTCTAGTTGAAATACAGATCTGCCAATAAAAAAGTTAAAAAGGTCGACTGATAGCTGAAATCTATTATTTACAAGTCAATATAACACTTCCTGAGTGCTACAGCCTTCTGAATGGAAGGTAACCTGATGAATGGTTTACTGTTAAAATTCCAATAGGGTACTTGATTAGGAGAGTCAATCAATGTGCACCAGAGGATCAGAAGTATCTGAATACCTAATCATGGACGTAATTATGGGGCGTGTCCACGTCTCGCCTTTATGACAGCTTCAACTCTGCTGGGGACACCTTCAATGAGGTTCCTGGATCTCTACGCCCATCTCTCGTGCCATCTAGCGGTCAGTTCCTGATTTCATAAGGGTGTTCAGATTGTTTTGATTCAGGTAGCGTTGCTCTTAAGTACATTTTGCAACACGAAAAGGGGCGAAATGACTGCGGTACACAAAGTACACTCTGCCACACGCCATAATGTGGGCTGGGTTGCGTCAGTGTAGATGTAAAGTTCAGATGCATGCGAATACTTCCAAGTTGACGTTTTTAGTACTTTTTGACACTGGAAGGTAACCCAAGAAAAATTATCGCGCACTCATGGTATAAGGCTACTGAAAGATTTTAGAAGCCAGAATCATCTGACATTGTCAGTCTCAAGGACAGTAGCGACGAAAGGCAAAATACTTTTGATGTTTCGCAACACTGGCCACACTGCTTGTCAGTATCCATTACATGTTACGATTTCTTCAAACTCGTGCTGAATTGATTACATTTGTGTCGTGTGGACGAATGCATTTCCGGTTTTTTTCTAGAGAGGAGCAGCTGCCTTCTTCTGACCCTTTCAGGATACGTCCTAGATCAAGCATGGGCAACCTTCGGTGAGTCACAGACCTGATCCACATACTTAATGAAGTTCGCGGGCTGCCTCGTCTCATGACGCGACAGCAGCTCACCTAACGCCTAAAGTTCAAACCATTCGGTCTGCTCGTTAACATTTACGGGGTAACGCATCGATATGAGTGACACCACTTTCCCGACACGCCACGCCAAAAAATTATGCCTTTAAAACACGCGGTTTTGGAAATACGTTTATTTTACATTCACACAATCTTCAGATGTTTACGTTCACTTACGCGTCAGAGCATTGTTTGTTTAATTACAGCGCTTTACAATAGCTGTCTTAAAAATTTCCGTCGCAAAATTCTGCAACGCGATTAACAATGAGACAATGTTCATGATCGAAAATGAGATTTTCACTCTGCAGCGGAGTGTGCGCTTATATAAAACTTCCTGGCAGATTAAAACAGCTGCGCGGGATTAGCCGAGAGGTCTCAGGCGCTGCAGTCATGGACTGTGCAGCTGATCCCGGCGGAGTTTCGAGTCCTCCGTCGGGCATCGGTGTGTTTGTCCTTAGGATAATTTAGGTTAAGTAGTGTGTAAGCTTAGGTACTGATGACCTTAGCAGTTAAGTCCCATAAGATTTCACACGCGCACACATTACAACTGTGTGCCGTACCAAGACTCGAACTCAGGACCTTTGCCTTTCGCGGGAAAGTGCTCTACCATCTTTTTTTTTCTCGATTCTGATCATTGTGTTTGGTCGTTGCGGACGTCACATGGCATTCGTTCAAGTTCGTTGTTGATCCGTTGATCCTTTCACTCAGTTTTTTTTTTATAATTACAGAAACCAACCAGCTCTCTGACCGAACAGGCTGAGCTACCGTGCCGGCTGCCATCTGAGCTACCCAAGCACGACTCACGCCCCGTCCTCACAGCTTTACTTCTGCCAGTACCTCGTCTCCTAACTTCCAAAATTTCACAGAAGCTCTTCTGCGAACGTTGCAGAACTAACACTCCTGGAAGAAAGGATAATGCGGAGACAGTTTGGAAGGTAGGACACGAGGTACTGGCGGGAGTAAAGCTGTGAGGACGGGGCGTGAGTCGTGCTTGGCTATCTCAGATGGTAGAGCACTTGCCCGCGAAAGGCAAAGGTCCCGAGTTCGAGTCTCGGTTCGGCACACAGTTTTAATCTGCCAGGAAGTTTCAATGTTCACGATACCTAATTAAATGCAAACATCTTAAGATGGGAGCCAGGCATTTTGAATTGTCATCAACAAAAGCAACTCATCATAAATTACCTCCAGTGTCAACAGTTTCAGTGTTCTAATACGTCCACAATGGACAAAAATTATTTACTAATGTTAGTACTAGAAAGAATAGTAATACAAAAGCCGGTAATGAGAGAGACAGGAAATTCCAGTCGACAAGCAATTAGGAGTAGCTTTGCGACTTTTGACGACGTTCAGGTCATCTGAGTGTTTGAAACTTACTGCGTTAATGTCACAAATACTGTTAGCAAGAGTTTTTGAAATATTTGTCGAAAATGCATTTGACGAGTGACTGAATAGCGATGGTTGCTTCTGTACCGCTAAATACACTGTTGGCCATTAAAATTGCTACACCAAGAAGAAATGCAGATGATAAACGGGTATTCATTGGACAAATATATTATACTAGAATTGACATGTGATTACATTTTCACGCAATTTGGGTGCATAGATCCAGAGAAATCAGTACCCAGAACAACCACCTCTGGCCGTAATAACTGCTTTGATACGCCTGGGCATTGAGTCAAACAGAGCTTGGATGGCGTGTACAGGTACAGCTGCCCATGCAGCTTCAACACGACACCACAGTTCACCAAGAGTAGTGAGTGGCGTATTGTGACGAGCCAGTTGCTCGACCACCACTCACCAGACGTTTTCAATTGGTGAGAGATCTGGAGAATGTGCTGGCCAGGGCAGCAGTCGAACATTTTCTGTACCCAGAAAGGCCCGTACGGGACCTGCAGCATGCGGTCGTACATTATCCTGCTGAAATGTAGGGTTTCGCAGGGATCGAATGAAGGGTAGAGCCACGGGTCGAAACACATCTGAAATGTAACGTCCACTGTTCAGAGTGGCGTCAATGCTAACAAGAGGTGACCGAGACGTGTAACCAATGGCACCCCATACCACCACGCCGGGTTGTACGCCAGCATGGCGATGACGAATACACGCTTCCAATGTGTTCACTGCGATGTCGCCAAGCACGGATGTGACCATCATGATGCTGTAATCAGAACCTGGATTCATACGAAGAAATGACGTTCTGCCATTCGTGCACCCAGGTTTGTCGTTGAGTATACCATCGCAGGCACTCCTGTCTGTGACGCAGCGTCAAGTGTAACCGCAGCCATGGTCTCCGAGCTGATAGTCCATGCTGCTGCAAACGTCGTCGAACTGTTCGTGCAGATGGTTGTTGTCTTGCAAACGTCCCCATCTGTTGACTCAGGGATCGAGACGTGGCTGCACGATCCGTTACAGCCATGCGGATAAGATGCCTGTCATCTCGATTGCTAGTGATACGAGGCCGTTGGGATCCAGCACGGCGTTCCGTATTACCCTCCTGAACCCACCGATTCCATATTCTGCAAACAGTCATTGAATCTCGACCAAAGCGAGCAGCAATGTCGCGATTCGGCAAACCGCACGATCCGTTACAGCCATGCGGATAAGATGCCTGTCATCTCGATTGCTAGTGATACGAGGCCGTTGGGATCCAGCACGGCGTTCCGTATTACCCTCCTGAACCCACCGATTCCATATTCTGCAAACAGTCATTGAATCTCGACCAAAGCGAGCAGCAATGTCGCGATTCGGCAAACCGCAATCGGGATAGGCTACAATCCGACCTTTATCGAAGTCGGAAACGTGATGGTACGCATTTATCCTCCTTACACGAGGCATCACAACAACGTTTTACCAGGCAACGCCGGTCAACTGCTGTCTATGTATGAAAAATCGGTTGGAAACTTTCGTCATGTCAGCACGTTGTAGGTGTCGCCATCGGCGCCAACCTTGTGTGAATGCTCTGAAAAGCTAATCATTTGCATGTCACAGCATCTTCTTCCTGTCGGTTAAATTTCGCGTCTGTAGCACGTCATCTTCGTGGCGTAGCAAATTTAATGGCCAGTAGTGTAAATTAAGCTGTAATTTCTTTGTACTTTTCAAAAAGTTTAGAAGTCTAAATCACTTGAACTTAGCATACATCGGCTGTATTTTAGAAATGCCAAACTGGAAAAATAAGAAAAACAGAATGACGATTTATCAAACTGATAACATCCGTCCTCACACACCCAGCACGTACTGGTAATACTGAGAATATTTTGGTCGGCTTCAGTATTGTTCATCAGTATTTCTAGTATTGACAGTGCGCCAATATTCGCTCTCAGACGGTCATTATATTCACGTGATGAGGGCCCCTTAGCTTCCATGTGACGCTTCTACCATTGCACACGATAGACACGAATGGTATGTCGTCAGCATTGCACGAAATGGCCGAAACTGTGAAACTCATGACAGCAGATGAGAAAATGCGTCCCGGGCTGACTACAATGCGAATTTCTTTCGCAGGCCGAACTGAAAGCAATCACGGGCCGGATCCGTCCCGCGGTCGCCTCTCCGGTTGCCCGTCCGCATCCTAGATGATGTCTACCTATGAATAACGACTTACGCAATTGGGCCTTCTGGGACGTCTTTGGTGAAACCGCACACGTGTCCCGATGTTCGGCAAACACGTAATCTCCACCTTGCCCCCAGCCAGTGCAGGACGGGAGTGGCCGGTGGGTAGCGAGGTGCAGGCGGCGTACAGAGGCGCGAGGCGGGGTTGGTGACCGCGGCCGCGCGGGTCAGCGCCCAGCGGCAGGTGCAGCCGCCAGCTGCCTCTCCGCTCACGTGTAAAGCACGTGGCTGCTTCCCGCTTCCTCTGCCATCCACCTACCAATTGCTCGCTGTCTGAGGCTGTTCAGAGTCCACTGCAGCTCCGCGGTGCTGCGCTGGCACATCCGCCAATACCAATGCTCTGCGTGACAGTCCCTGAGCACAACGGAGCTGTGCCAATGTCCTCCTAGACTGCCACCGCGCAACGCGTCGCGCATTCTAACCTAATCTAAGTACACGTGTCGTGTGTGGTACTGCACATGTGTACGACAATGTAAGTCTAGAATACAAAATGAAGGTCCTTCCCAGCCAGAAACTCTGTTAATGTTTTGGGTGGGAGCCATCTTCAGTTCAGATTGGAATGGTGTGGTCTGCCACGACTTCGTCCCCTGTGTCAGCTTTTTCAACTCAGAGCAGCACTTACACCCAACGTCCTCTCACTTGGCCGGCTGCTGTGGCCGAGCGGTTCTAGGCGCTTCAGTCCGGAACCGCGCTGCTGCTACAGTCGCAGATTCGAATCCTGCCTCGGGCATGGATGTGTGTGATGTCCTTAGGTTAGTTAGGTTTAAGTAGTTTTACGTGTAGGGGACTAATGACCTCAGATGTTAAGTCCCATAGTGATTAGAGCCATTTGAATTTGATCATATTGAGGCAATAAAGCCCATTCTTGCTACAGAGCTGCTCGCAGTGTTGGAGAATGGTTGATGGATGCTAACGTGATGCAAGCCGTGTCCCTAGCGCATCCCAGACATGCTCTATGGGAATCAAATCGGGAGAGCGAGCAGGCCACGCCATACGTGTAATATCTTCCGTTCCCAAGAAAACATCCATCACCCGTGTTCTATAAAGTCGAACATTATGATCCATCAATAGGAAGTCTGGGCCCACATTAGCTCGCAGCAACCGCAGTGAAGCCCTAAGATCTCGTCACGATACCTGACATCAGTTAAACCTTGCCGATTCACCCGTACAACTTCACGAATAGGGGTCTGAGTGGCAAACATAACCTTTGCCCACACCATTACGGACCCTCCTCGATATCGGTCTCTTTCTGCAATGTTTGGGTCCCGAAATAGTATTCCACGTTCCATCCAGAGGCGAATCCGTCCAGAATCACTCTCCAGATTAAATAGGGACTCATCTGTGGAAACAACATAGGCCCACTGTTCGACCGCCCAACCGGCATGTTGATGACCCCACTTTAGACGTTCTCGTCTGCGAAGACGCGTCAGAGGTAGGCATAAAGCTGGTCTCCGAGAAAGAGGCGATTCTGCCGAAGCCTTCTGCTCACCGTTTGCCTCGATACAACAGGTCCAGTGGATGCTGTGAGCTCACATGCAGTTGTTGTGCGGTACTAAGGTGCTACTGTCGTGGCCTACTCAAATGATCGCCATGTCTTCTGAAGTCACACGTGATCGGCCCTGCTCTAGTCTTTGGGACACTTTTTCAGTCTCTATAAACTGTCGTCACATCCGAGAAACAACTGAACGACTCATACTAAGCCATCGGGCCACATCAGTTTGCGAATGTCCTGCTTCCGTGCCGACCCTTGTGACCAAGCGGTTCTAGGCGCTTCAGTCTCGAACCGCGCGACCGCTACGATCGCGCAGTTTCGAATCCTGCCTCGGGCATGGATGTGAGTGATGTCCTTAGGTTAGTAAGGTTTAAGTAGTTCTAAGTTCTAGGGGACTGATGACCTCAGCAGTTAAGTCCCATAGTGCTCAGAGCCATTTGAACCTTTTTTTTTTTTGAGGTAGCGTATTGAGGTAGCAAGTTAAGACCAACAGTCTGATAAGGGAGACTTGTGGTCTATCAATTCGTGAAACTGGCCTACAAAAACTACGTATGGTACAGCGCATGTGCGTCGAGCGAGTTCTTCAACATTCTCGCGCTCTCTTCGCACAAAACATTAATTAGTTCTAGAGTACAAAATGAATAGGACCTTTTTTGCAGAAAATTTAATATAGTTTAATTATGTACTGCGACACGTTTTCGCTGGAGGGTGCGGTTTTCGAGTTATTCAAGAAAAACGTGCAAAAGTGATATTAAAAGTGTTCTGTCTCGGAAACCATTCGGAATAGGGCATACGTCCATAGGAAGTTTTTTGTGCAGAATCATTAATACTATCACCCCTGAAAACATGTACCTTCCCTTCTGACTCACCTTGTGAAGTAAAGATGTTACAGATATAGGGGCGGAGTAGCCCCTTGCAATCATTTTTTGTATAAGACCGCCTGTGCGGAGAAGTACTTGGTATATGCCAGTAGGAAGTGGTTCAGATCGGCCACCAGGCGTTGTGTTCTGAACACTGTATCCAGAAGCGATGCTTTTCAACCGCTATAGGTGGAGAGGCTAACATCCGTGTCCCAGCTTCATGCGGATGAGAGACGCAGATGACGTCTATTACGCCCATCGCGGTGAAGCATGGCCACGAAGAGACGTCCGATTGTACGGGCGCCAGGTTGCCGCTCTCAAAGAGCTGGAATATGTGCCATTCACAGTTCAGTTGCGATAAGCAGCTTTCTTGGCTATCGAGTAGGTTGATTGCTCTACGATTTCTACTAGCTAGCGCGGTTCAAGGGATATTATACTTCCCCTGTTCTGAAACCAAACTGAAGCCCGCGTAAGGGATTGGTGTTGGGTGGAACTGTCCTCCCGCAAAGCTAAGAAGCGAGGTAGTCAACAGTCTCATTACGGAAAATGCGTTGATGACCGTTTATCCAAAGTAAGAGGACGCCATTGCCCAATGTATGCGCATCTATTGTGGCCTCCAAGATATATCCGTTAGTCTGTTTATCAAGCGCCAGATGTTGTAATTTCTGCAACATACCTTTGGAGTCAGTGAGGATGAACATGAGCCGGAATGTCTGCGTGTCATAATAAATAAAACCTACCTGGTGGCCAGTAACACCACCATGTAGATAGACGATTCAGGCGGCTGTGTAAACATTTGGAAAGTGTCACTAGAGGGGCTTAAGTAGGCATACCTGCCCCCCCCCCCCCCCCCACCACCACCACCCTACTCATAGAGCCATCCGTATAGATGCAAGCATACTGTGGCCAATGTCGAGTAAGGAAGTGCTCCAGTAAACAATTGATTTGTCGAATGCACATCTGTTGTTTAAAGTTGTTAGTCGAAATTGCCACTGCGCTGATGTCGCTTATAAGCCAGAAATAAAATCAGTCCTGGAATTTTTAGGACGGATGGTGTAGAAGAGTCAGTCCTGTGTACACATCGGGGGAACACCAAGCAGTTAAAATTATAGACATTAGATCTCACATAAAGTCCCACAACAGTTTTTCGCCGCACACCTGGCGCGACTGAATCAAAAAGGGCGAAGTGACATTGCTACACAGAGTATGCTCCATAAGGTGGCTTGCGATTTATAGACGTAGATGCACATGTACGAGGGTCACTGCAAAAGATATGCACACTATCTTTTTTTTAAATCCATCTTTTATTCTACACGTTTTAAAGTTTTACAGTGTGTTGATACATCCTTTAGGAACAATATTTTCATTTCTCCACACAACTTCCATCCCTCTCAACTGCCTTACGCCATCTTGGAACCAGCGCCTGTACACCCGCACAGTAAAATTCTGGACCAACGTGTTGGAGCCACTGTTTGGCAGCGTGCACAAGGGAGTCATCATCTTCAAACCTTGTTCCACTAAGAGAGTCTATCAGTTTCCTAAAGAGATGATAGTCACATGGAGCCAGGTCAGGACTGTAAGGCGGGTGTTTCAGTGTTGTCCATCCGAGTTTTATGATAGCTTCCGTGGTTTTTTGACTGACATTTGGCCGTACATTGTCGTGCAACAGCAAAACATCCTGCTTTTGCCGATGTGGTCGAACACGACTCAGTCGAGCTTGACGTTTCTTCAGTGTCGTCACATATGCATCACAATTTATGGTGGTTCCACTTGGCATGATGCCCACAAGCAAGAGTCCTTCGGAATCGAAAAACACCGTAGCCAAAGCTTTTCCAGCAGAAGGTCTGGTTTTGAATTATTTTTTCTTGGGTGAATTTGCATGATGCCACTCCATTGATTGCCTCTTCGTCTCTGGTGAAAAATGATGGAGCCATGTTTCATTACCTGTCACAGCTCTTCCAAGAAATTCATCCCCACCATTCACGTACTGTTCCAAACGTTCGCTGCATACCGTTTTTCTTGTTCCTTTGTGAGCCACTGTCAACATCCTGGGAACCCACCTGGCACAAACCTTTTTTAACGCCAACACTTTCAGTATTCTGCAAACACTTCCTTCCCCTATCCCAACGTAGCGTGATAATTTGTTCACTGTGATTCGTCTGTCAGCAGTCACCAATTCGTTAACTCTCTGCACATTGTCTGGAGCGTGTGCAGTACGAGCCCTGCCGCTGCGAGGACAATCCTCAATAAAAAAAATGGTTCAAATGGCTCTGAGCACTATGGGACTCAACATCTTAGGTCATAAGTCCCCTAGAACTTAGAACTACTTAAACCTAACTAACCTAAGGACATCACACACACCCATGCCCGAGGCAGGATTCGAACCTGCGACCGTAGCAGTCCCGCGGTTCCGGACTGCAGCGCCAGAACCGCTAGACCACCGCGGCCGGCCAATCCTCAATATTGCCGTGCCCACTTTCATCACGTACCCTGCTTGCCCACCGACTAACTGTACTGCGATCGACAGCAGCATCTGCATACAACTTTTTCAACCTCTTGTGTATGTTTACCACTGTCTCGTTTTCACAGCACAGGAATTCTATGACAGCACGTTGCTTCTGACGAACGTCAAGTGCAGCAGCCATCTTGAAGACATGCTGTGACGGCGCCACTCACGGGAACAGGTTGAAACTTTCACACATGCAGAATGAAAACCGTATTTTTACAAAAATAGTGTGCATTTCTTTTGGAGTGACTCTCGTATAACGTATTGGTGAGATGCAGTACGCGGCACAATGCGCTCTCTACAAAAATCGGAAGCCGTTAACTGCTAGCGTCATCGCGTTAGCTCTCGAGTCGTGTCTTGACAGCCGAAAACCACGTTGTCGATACCTCTCAGCAGCGAAGGAGAACGCCGCTGCTAAGGAGTGCCGTGCGCGAGGCACAGCTCACATTACGGAGAGGCTTCTAGTGGTTCGTCTCAGACATTCTATCTCCATCACGACGCGATAACGCGGGAGTGAGGAAAGGCTTGCAAATCGCAGCTCACATGACAAATGCAACCTCCGCTGCGGCGGCGGCGGCTCTCGGCAGCGCCTGTTCGTGACAGCAGGCGCCGGCGTCTTCTCCCCGCTAGAGCCGACACGAAAGACGAGGCGCGCCGCAAAAGTACGCCTGCACACGGCGTGCGTCAGATGTCACAGTATACGGGGAAACATCCGCAGTCGCAAACATCTGTAAGGAGAGAGCTCGCCAGCCGCGCTAGGGGCGTAAAACGAGACGGCAGATGGGCCCTAAAGTCGCTGGCGCGCCGAATGGATACGTCGATGCGCGCGCAAAATCGTTGTTTGGTGGGACCCACATCGGCGGTAGTTGCAGCGTCGCTGCGACGGTACTCTCTGGAACGTGTCTGCGCCGTCACAGCTTCAATTGCGGACGTAGTACCATCTCTGAACAATGCTCATTTAATGATTTGTTCTTTACTAGCTGTACCGAAACACACTTTGCTGTGATACGTTTGTTTGCATGCCCGTCTACCGCAACAGCTGTTAAAATCAGCTACTATTGGTTATCCGTATTAAGCTTACTGCAGTTTGATTAAAGGAGGACATTTGACACCATATACAAAGAGCGTGAAGTACAGGACAAATCGTTCAACTTTTGCAGGACATTTACACCAACACCAACTACCTATCCCCCCCCCCCCCCAAAAAAAAAAAAAAAAAAAAAAACGTAATTAGCCCCCGCCAAATCACCTGTCAAATCTCTACCGCCGGCCCTGGTGGCCGAGCGGTTCTAGGTGCTTCAGTCTGGAACCGCGCGGCCGCTACGATCGCAGGTTCGAATCCTGCCTCGGGCATGGATGTGTGTGATGTCCTTACGTTAGTTAGGTTTAAGTAGTTCTAAGTTCTAGGGGACTGATGACCTGAGATGTTAAGTCCCATAGTGCTCAGAGCCATTTAATTTTTTGAACATCTCTGCCTAAAATACAAGTTAATTTTCCTAATTTACTCTAACTCTCTCTCTCTCTCTCTCACACACACACACACACACATACACACACACACTCACACACACATACACACAAGTAGTTTTACAGGTTGTCAACACTGAAAACGTGAACGAAAGCAAACGAACAGACATAAACACTGCTAGTGTGCAAGTGAGAAACAGTTTACAAAATAATCCTGTGGAAGAGATACTGTAAAATGCCATAAGCTACCAAGTGCTTATGTAAATCGTTCCGACGTCAACCACTGCTAGCACGGAAAGAAAAAGCAGAATATGTAAAGAATTTTGTGTGCTAGCTTTTGAGCATGTCTAGACGTGGTGTGTGACATATCTTCCATGACACTTTTAGCCTTAACTGGCGTCTACAAAAAAGTTTCTGGCCTGGGGCGCCACCGTCTGCAACTCTGGCCCTGCTCTCACCTGTATTTCATTCCCGCAAATCTCGGAGTCTGCAGCGACATTGCCCACCAACATTATTGCGGTTTTGGGGCGCAACGTTTACGCGGATACACTTACATTTGAAGACAATCACAGCAAAAAAAAAATGGTTCAAATGGCTATGAGCACTATGCGACTTAACTTCTGAGGTCATCAGTCACCTAGAACTTAGAACTAATTAAACCTAACCTAAGGACATCACACACATCCATGCCCGAGGCAGGATTCGAACCTGCGACCGTAGCAGTCGCTCGGCTCCAGACTGTAGCGCCTAGAACCGCACGGCCACTCCGGCCGGTCAATCACAGCACCCAGAGTAAACATTGTCTATTGTCATTATTACGACCACTTGCTTGTAAAATACAGCTATGTTGCTCCAATGCCTGGTTTGCACACTGCAGTGCTTACCTAGGCATTGTCTTATTTGAGATGATATGCTTGCCCTTGGTGTTTGAACTGACGCAGACAGACAGTTATACGGGCACCTATACCTTAATGTCTACTCCAAATCACGGTACAATGTGCATTTTTAACATACGCAAATCATTCCTAGAGATGAAAGTAACTGCAACTGACAGAAAAATCCTGGGAATAAGCAGGGATCGAACCCAGTACCTTTTTATATGTAATCCGGCACGTCACCACTGATCCACCGAATTTAATGTATTAACCGTTTGTAGTACGTACTGCAGCTTGAAAAGTTCGAAGTGACAAGTCAGCTACCAATTGGTCTTCACTACTATCTGTTAACCATGATTCCTGGAATGTCTACGAG
The DNA here is from genome assembly GCF_023898315.1 of Schistocerca nitens. NCBI lineage: Eukaryota > Metazoa > Arthropoda > Insecta > Orthoptera > Acrididae > Schistocerca > Schistocerca nitens. The sequence goes on from NC_064617.1 coordinate 392,524,105, forward strand.
TGTACGACGAATCTTCAAATAGCGAAGGTGATGACAGAAATCGATCAAGTGGTATAAGATCCGGCAGAATACTGAGGCAAACGCAGTTATTCTCTTACAATTATCCGAAGGCTAATCGAAGAAAAAGATCAGTCACCAATCAGTAGCAGTCAAATTTCAGAACTGTCGATTCATAAATTTAGTTTCTCTCCACATTTCGTATAAGTCACTTCTTTTGTCTTTGCCACCAGGCAGGAAAATGCGTATAGAAACCTAGCCCTAGCGTATATACTGTATTAGTCTGAATACAAGCTGCACATTATCCTCAAAATTCAGTCAAGAAAAATTAGGTTACGGATTATCTGCGCGACACTACAAATGCCGGTATGTTTTTGCTTCGTAGAAATTTCATCTGTGGTGTTCGTTCCTGAGTTAAAAGCAGCAGCAATATTGCTAGTCTTTGGAAGTGATGTTGCACTGTTATCGTCATTGATGTACGTAGTTCATTATTGCTGTGCTTACAGTTCTGTCCTTTTACACGATTAGATACGCAAAGTTTTTCTCTAACTAAAGAGTAATCAGAGTAGCCGAGCGATTCTAGGCGCTACAGTCTGGAACCGCGCGACCGCTACGGTCGCAGGTTCGAATCCTGCCTCGGGCATGGATGTGTGTGATGTCCTTAGGTTAGTTAGCTTTAAGTAGTTCTAAGTTCTAGGAGACTGATGACCACAGAAGTTAAGACCCATAGTGCTCATAGCCATTTTTAAAGAGTAATCAAATTCAGCATGTCTGTTAACGTAGAGAAAAAACATCAACATACTTTGGAACTTGAAACATTTGTGACGTAAAGTTCAAACTCACAGTTATTCATTACACAAAGAATACATTTAGCAGGAAAGCTCTGAAAGCCTGGGTAAGACACAAACTGTACTACTCCTGATCTACTGAAATATGCTAATACGAAAACGATAGGCTTTGACACCCATATACACCAAATTTATTTACGTCCTGGGCATTGTCCCCGAAATAAGTGAAATTAGCTACAATCCCTCACCTCCCATCAAAACCCCAGGCAATCTTTCCCAGGTTATCATGCAAATGGCGGAACTGGCAGTCCTCCTCTCCCAATCGGGGTTCAGTTGGACACTCAGAACAAATTTTAATTATCTCTTGGGCATTGTCGTAAAAATAAATGAAACTATTTTCAATTTCCCACTTCCCATCAAACGCTTTGGCAAGCTTCCCTTGGTCGTCATGTGAATGGCGAAACTGACAGTTCTCCCAACCAGGGTTCAGCGTGCCCCCCTCCTAGACTTCTGGTTCATTCGGCATAGAAGCAACAGGACTCTTTAAGGGACGGATCTCAAAGAGACGACTACACTATGCTCTTTCGAGTATAGATTGAAATAAAAATGTATCGCTCAAGAAGCACTGCGTATGAAACACCATGAATGGTAGCGAGGACAACGCATTTTTGACAGTAGAGTGCCGAAAATACCGACAGTAAAGAAACTATATAAAAAATCGGTAGACAAGATTGTAATTAGAAAGCTGGTCTTTGTGTAATTTATGTACATACAACATACAAATCTGAATAATCCAGAATGAGATTTTCACTCTGCACCGGAGTGTGCGCTGATATGAAACTTCCTGGCAGATTAAAACTGTGTGCCGGACCGAGACTCGAAATCGGGACCTTTGCCTTTCGCGGGCAAGTGCTCTACATCTACATCCATACTCCGCAAGCCACCTGACGGTGTGTGGCGGAGGGTACCTTGAGTACCTCTTCCGATTCTCCCTTCTAATTGAGTCTCGTATTATTCGTGGAAAGAAGGATTGTCGGTATGCTTCTGTGTGGGCTCTAATCTCTCTTATTTTATCCTCATGGTCTCTTCGCGAGATATACGTAGGAGGGAGCAATATACTGCTTGACTCTTCGGTGAAGGTACGTTCTCGAAACTTTAACAAAAGCCCGTACCGAGCTACTCAGCGTCTCTCCTGCAGAGTCTTCCACTGAAGTTTATCTATCATCTCCGCAACGTTTTGGCGATTAAAAAATGATCCTGTAACGAAGCGCGCTGCTCTCTGTTGGATCTTCTCTATCATCTGAGCTACCCAAGCACGACTCACGGCCCGTCCTCACAGCTTTACTTCTGCCATTACCTCGTCTCCTACCTTCCAAACTTTACAGAAGCTCTCCTGCGAACCTTGTCCGCGAAAGGCAAAGGTCCCGAGTTCGAGTCTCGGTCCGGCACACAGTTTTAATCTGTCAGGAAGTTTCAAATCTGAATAAGTTTGATCATACTGTGAACAGTTTTTGTAAATGGTCAATGGGACATAAATGTCCTCACTGAGTTCCCCTTCTTAGCCCCCCCTTCCCACCCCTCCCCCCAACCCCCGCCGCCACCACCCGGAATTAAAAAAGCAGCTTAACATTCGTACTTCTTTTTTTTCGGGATCAGTATGAATCTAGACACAAAAATTACTCCCCCACTTGCACATTTGTCAGCTCTCTCTTGTCATCTCTCTACATTCTACTAAATGCTTATATGATAACCGCATCCCAGAACCTACAATATACGATCGCACTGAATGGCGATGAAGACGGTGAAAGGAATGGCAAGGAGCAAGCGCTGGGACGCGACGGCGGAAACAGGGCGCTTTGTAAACACGCGGGGAGGGGGACACGAACCGCGCACGCCGGCCGGCCGCAATCTGCAAGAGTGCCGGCGCGCCCGACAGCCGAATGGATGGGTTTGATCTGCAGGAGAGCCCCGCCGTGCGTGCCGCCCGCCGCCCGCCACGGCTCCGATTTCCGCCTCTCGCCTGTTACCAGAACTTGGCCTAAACTCCTGTGACGTGGATTCATTCACCCTCTCACGTGGCACGCGATCAACAAATTATGGTCGGGATGAATCCCGTTCCGGCGTCTTCCGGTCGCCCGGGGAGAAGAAATGTGCCTCTGACACACACACACACACACACACACACACACCAGCGTGGGCGGCTCTAGAGGGAGAGGAAGAAGACATACTCAGAAGAATGGAAGCGTTTTCAGAAAATGCAAGACGGGATACACGGTAAACACTATAAGAGAAAATGTAAGTGATAGAAATAATTTCTTGTCATTTTTGTCCACATTCTTGCCTAGGCAGTCATGTTATACAGGATGTCCCATTACTCCTGACAACCCCACGTAACTTTTTTGTGCAGAATCAAAATACGCTCAAAGACATAAAAGAAACCGACGCGCCACGAAGGAAATATCCGAATGAGGCGGAAATCGGTACATATGATGCACACGTACAGACAAACGAATCATTACAGCTTGAGAAAGATTCGATAATTCATTCAAGTGAAAGGCCTTCATAAATTGACCAAGTCAATAACGCGGTGATCCACCTCTGGCCCCGATGACTAGCGAGGGCGTATCAAAAATGGCTCTGAGCACTATAGGACTCAACATCTTAGGTCATAAGTCCCCTAGAACTTAGAACTACTTAAACCTAACTAACCTAAGGACATCACACACACCCATGCCCGAGGCAGGATTCGAACCTGCGACCGTAGCAGTCCCGCGGTTCCGGACTGCAGCGCCAGAACCGCTAGACCACCGCGGCCGGCGAGGGCGTATCTTGAGGCGCCCCACATAGCGGTGGCATACCAACCTGACGTCCAGACAACCAGGAGTCATTGTCATGTGTGCCATTTTATCTCACAGCCGGGCCCGTTTGGTTGTCATCCGTTGCACCCTTACAAGAGAGCGGTACGTTGGCGATACCCTACACCCCATTTTGTTCCACTTCATGCCAAGCCAACCTGGCCTTACATTTCAGCAATATAATAACCGCCCACACACGGCGACAGTTCCTAGTGCTTGTCTTCACATTTGCCAAACCCTACCTTCGCCAGCAAGGTCGCCGTATCTGTCCTCAATTGAGAACGTTTCGAGCATAATGAGCAGGGCCCTCCAACTATCTCGGGATTTGACGATCTAACGCGCCAGTTCGACAGAATTTGGCACGATATCACTCAGGGGGACACCGAATAACTCTATCAATCAATGCCAACTGCTTTCCATAACTGCCAGATGTGGACCAGCGAGTTACTGACTTGCTCAGTTCCTGGAGCTCTGTCTCTTAGATAAATCATCCAGCATCTCTGAAATTGTAATCATCTGTTGTCTGTACACCAGATCTGGTGGTTTCTGTCCCATTCGGGCAGTTCCTTCGTGGTGTGTCTTTTTTTTTTTATCTTCCAGTGTATTGTCTTCCCTCCGCTTGCTGCATTCTTGCTTCTTACCCTCTGCGTAGTGCTGCAGTACTCTTGCAGTAACAGTGTTGTGTACATATGCTGAATTGCAGTTCCTGTGGGTCATCGTCTGTCGGAATACCTTTTTGCGTACAACACAACTGTTCTTTTCGCGTTCCTCCTGCTTGTTCGTATCCAAACTAACCTTATAATCGTGAACGACAGAGACAGAACGAAAACTACATTTCCTCTGTGCCCCTGTTACACCGATGTCGTGGGTGTGCAACACTGTTTTTTCCTTACACACGTGACGAATTTCCTTACCTAGGTATGAAATCACGAACTTCCGCGTAAGAAAGCAATTGGTTTCATAATCAAAACCGATAGACACCCCATTCTAAATACTTTAATTTCTCTTAAACTAGTAATCGGACATTAAACGCTCAAACTATGTTGAAATCGTCTGCTGTGAAACTAAGATACTAACATCTGAAATGACTATAGTTCATTTAAAAATACGAATTTGATACCAACACTGTACCTCTGTAACTGATAAGGCTGTGAAAAGAAAGTATGCGTCGTTTATTGAGGACTTTCTCAGAATTCATTTACGATATCTCAAACGGTGCCTACAGTTTGTCAGATGAACACTTTAGCTGAATCACTCACTACGTCATATTCAAGGATAAAACTATCTGCACAAGTATTATACTATGTCTTTTACACGTACACTCCTTTCCATATTTGATATTTTCACATCTGTAGCCTTTTCCGGTGTTACCGAATAAGTGAAAAGATCGTTGTAGGCCATTATAGGTGCCTGATAGTCCATGAAAACAGTACTGGGTCTACTAACCGTCCATCTTCCCGATGTCAGGATTCAGCTGTCTAACCTGTATGTCGTGTTCCGTTCAAATGGTTCAAATGGCTCTGAGCACTATGGGACTCAACATCTTAGGTCATAAGTCCTCTAGAACTTAGAACTACTTAAACCTAACTAACCTAAGGACAACACACACACCCATGCCCGAGGCAGGATTCGAACCTGCGACCGTAGCAGTCCCGCGGTTCCGGACTGCAGCGCCAGAACCGCTAGACTCGTGTTCCGTGACATATGAATTACATAAAATGTAACTGTATGTTTTCTTTGTGCGTCTGTCGTAATTTCGCGTATCGACGACCTTCCTTTGAGGTGTTCATTTTTTTTTTTTTTCGATCATGTTACTTACGTTCTCGTCGGATAAGATGAGTCACTCTCCCCTAAAGGAGCACACGGCCGCTCTGGAGCGTTGCAGATGGTGCAGGAATGATACGAAGCGGTTTTGTGGTCCTCCAAGCTTGCGAAAGTCGTGGCAGTGAAGTAGTGTGAATATACTAGTGGGTTGCATGGAATCACCACATAAACATGAGTCGACGTAAAAACGTGGCAGAAAAGTAAAAGGAGTTGCTGTATTGGGCTACACCGGGAATAAAGTTGCCCGATTGGTTATCAACGCGGGCCGTCTAACGTGTCTATAACGATTGGTGTACCAGCTGCAGTCAAATCAACAACGCCTAAGAACAGAGGGCGAAAACATTTCCCAACCGACATGGACTGGGGGCGAGTGTAGCGTCTTTTAACAGTTCGTTTCAAATGTGACAGCAACTGTCAGCGAATGCAGATCCTCTCAACAGTTTCATAGTGAACACGCCGAAAAGGCTCTGCATGCAAAGGATATTTGGAGTCGGGTACCTCGGAAAAGGCCCTTGCTCGCAGCGGCACGTAAAGCTGCACGTCTTCGGTGGACCAAACAACAGAGAAACTGGATAGAAGCAGACTGGAGGCGTGTAGTGTGGTCAGACGAGTCGCGAATAGGCTCCTCCAAATGATGTCAGGAGTGGTTCCCAAACTTGGGGTAACTGAGGGATAAGATGAAATCTTCTGGGCGGTGAAACGAAAAGGGTTTAGTTTTGTTTCTGTCACGAAGTTAAATTACGTTTAAGAGATCATTACTGTTATTACTATTTCGTAAGACTGTAATACTGCGTACACATTCCACTCACAACAGACATCTTGTGTACAATGCACCTATGACAATGAAATTTAGGAGTGTCTATCACATATTCTTAAATGTCTCATGAAAATGCCTTCTGAGTTGTAGATCGTTCCTGCAGTGGACCAGAAACTGCTTCATCGTTCACTTCGAAACAATAAACAAACTACTTGATATCACTACGCAGCAGTAACTATGTAATGGCTAGTATACTCTTGTGCGGCCTGTGCATTATCAGCATTATTATTATTACTCGTGGCAGTAGTCAGACACATAGCAATCGCTCTGTGAAGTCTTCCAATTTCTTCCAGTGCAGAAGTAAGAAGTCCAGCAATCAAGTGCTTTACAACCAGTAAGTGTAGTGCACACATCGTTAACTTGATCGGTTTTAAATGGGTGTGCTGGGTGTGGGTGAAGCAAGTGTCGCTAGGGAGACGAGTGGTGGAGAAGAAACATGTTTTGTAACAAGTGTCTACCCTACTTGTGGACAGTCAACTTTTTCTCTGGGAAGGACTTGTAGGTAGCACTCGAGATGCATACGGAATTTCTTCATCATTCAATAAGAAAGTAGTTCTTAGAACCAACCAGTACTTATTGCCTAACTGACTCTGTTGTTCGGGGTTTAATAAAACACCTACAAAAACTAAACATTACTTATCTTCCGTCATTTCGAAAGTGAGAGTGTTCTTTTTCATTCTTAAGTTTAGTTAGGTTTTAATGCTGATGATGATAAGGGGGCGGGGGTTCTACCTAGTATCTGATAGCACTCAGAGGTAATGGTCTCGAAAGGTAGGATTCGATCAATAAAGCTATCAGGATGATTATTTCAACATTCTCAGTGATCTACATATTCAGGATGAGTTTGTTGAGGACACCCCCGTCTTCTAAGACGGCAGTAACTCTGTCTCCACAGCAGCACGCATAGGTTTCAGCTTTGACAAACACTAAGACACCCTGTAGCACTTCGGCTGGCCTGCGCGTTCACCAGGTCTTAATCCCATAAAAACAGTGGAACAGCGGATTAAACGTAGCAATCAACGTACTAGAAATTTGGTAGCTCTGAGTGATAATGAGCGGCTTCAACTGGATATGAAATGCCTGAAGATACTCGAGGACGCTCTTCCTCACCGGAATGAAGTCACTACGAAGGGTGGAGGCGGTGTTAAAAGTATTAGCTTGATATACCCAGGGCGTGATTATTTTTTGTCCGTTGCGCTTATTTACTGGAGTTCAGTACACTTTCAACGGTAGTGTTGATGGACGGATAGCAACATGCAATTTTTGTTATCAGTAGTTAGCAATCAGTGTATTCTTAGTGATAAATTTTTATGACATAGGAACAACTCACGTATCCAATCATCCCTGCATACCTACTCATCCAAAATTTTTTTTTTTTTTACTGGAGCAGACGACTATGTTGTTCGAGGTGATAATTTTTGAGCAATGTCTTTGCTGTCGTACACATCGTTAGCTTCAGCATGTAACATTTTTAAGCACATAGATTTCAGTATATATCAACTGACAACAAAGTAATAAAATCTGAGAACTCTGCTTTCCATGTTACCGTTAATAGAAAGTTGCGACTAGTACATTGCAACCATTGTTCGACTCGTCTAGTCCGTTCAGGGCGTTGATCTTGATGTGTTGCCAATATTTAGCAGATCATTTAGTATTTTTAATCTTGATGTTTAAATCTACGCCTATTTCCTCTATGTCTGTTTTCTTTGGTAACTTATTTCTTGAATTTTCGACATACCGTATCACTTAGCGATATTGTGTACTACAGCTAAGTGTCATCCCTCTCTGTATCGAACAGTTTTGTCTTATAAACTACACGTAATTGCTGTCGTATCAGTTGCCTCTTAACAATCATGATCAGAACGATCAGATTACACAAGTAACGGGCAAGGCGAATTCTAGATTGCGGTTTATTGGTAGAATCCTGAAGCGATGCAGTCGTTCAACAGAGGAAATTGCTTACAATACGTTAGTTCGTCCAGTCTTAGAGTATTGTTCGTCTGTATGGGACCCTTACCAGTTGACTCTCACTCAAGAGATTGAAAAGGTCCAAAGAAGAGCGGCAAGATTCGGGACTGGTACATTTAGCCATCGCGAGATCGTTACGAATCTCATAGAAAGTTTGAAGTGGGTACACTTGCAGATAGACGAAGCGCTAAACGGAAGGGGCTGCTCACTACATTCCGAAATCCGATCTTCGCCGAGGATGTAGAGCATATATTATTACCACCAACTTTCAAATTGCGCAATGATCACAATTCAAAGATAAGGGAAATCAGAGTTCATACTGAGGCGTTCAGACAGTCATTTTTCCCTCGCGCGATCAGCGAGTGGAACAGAGGGAAATATGACTTTGGCGCGAATTGTGCCCTCCGTCACACACCGCTTGGTGGCTAGCGGAGTATGTCAGTTGATGTAGATGTAGTGATATTTCATACAGATGATATGCTCTACTTACGCCAGAGCAGCCGCTTGATTTGCTTTTTTTTTTCCTGGCCTTTTAATGCATTAATTACGAAACTACAGTAGGAAGTTACTGTTTTCGTAACCTCAAAGCTTTAACCATCAAAGTTCGCTGAAAGTTGGAAACATCAGAGACAGTGAAACGTACGTTCTTAATAGCTTCGGGACACACACAACCAGCATGATGAGAGACTATAGGCAACCAGCTTTTGGAATGATTTCAGTCATAGCGTATTTGACAATCGATTCGCTCGGACAACGGAGTCCTTTGTGACTTTCCTTTGCAGTCCACAGGACTGAACTGAGTCTAGTTTAAGAATAGTATATGTATACCGCATGTGTTACCTTTTGTTTTCTATGTCCAGATGAAACAGGATACTGAAATACTGACAAACACAGAAAATCAAGGGTAAAATATATTTACAGCATTTGCCAAAATATAATTACTTACCCGCGGAAGACCATATCGACATGACAGAGGGGCACAATACTTCGACAGCAGACTGAGTTGTCGTCACCAGACACAATGATTGACCATTAGTCAGTCAGTGCAGCTGATAGCAAATTAGCTCAAAATGGCTCAAATGGCTCTGAGCACTATAGGACTTAACTTCTGAGGTCATCAGTCCCTTAGAACTTAGAACTACTTAAACCTAACTAACCTAAGGACATCACACGCATCCATGCCGGAGGCAGGATTCGAACCTGCGACCATAGCGGTCGCTCGGTTCTAGACTGTAGCGCCTAGAACCGCACGGCCACTCCGGCCGGCATAACTTAGCTCAGCTCCCTGTACAGACACGTTTGCCACAACGGTATACTGACTCATCTGAGAATTTCCTGTACGTAATATACGTTGAGAAAATCACACGTTTACTAATAAATATTTTTCTCTTTTTCAGGCTTGGAATACCCTACACTAAAAATGCATGACTGTCGCCCTTGTGGATGTTCCGGGTGTTGCGAGGCTGTGAGTGCTACAAGACAACAGGTACGTCACACTTGTTCCGCAAGCTACATCATCGAAATAGAGTATTGCAGCTTGCTTCTGAAAGAGATTAAAATCGTCGACATGATCAGAAATACCAACCTTACTATCATCAACGGAAACAAAATTTAAGGCAGTATAAATAGATGTTGTCTACCTCACAATAATGACTGCTAACCCAAAACTAAACGCAGAACACGACCGTGTAAATACTTATCACTAACGGTAGTCTATATCACGACTGAAATAAAAATTTTAAGACAAATATATGAAGACTTCTTTCCTCTAAAGCTCGTGTTAAATGTCCAGATATTCTAATGTTGGGCCCCCACTAGTTGCTTCAAGCAAGTACAGACGTGATAATCGAAAAAAATCTACTGTGACGAAATGAAAGTCAGCGTTTTAATAAAGTGTAGCGGATGGCTCCAGAACCTCATCTAGCGGGTGCTGCGTCGTAGCAGGTAACAGATCACTCATAGAGTTCAGTATAAGAAGAGTTAACGTAAACCCATTTGTTTGTTTTTGTTACGGAAGTAACAGCAGACCACAGAAAGACGCAGTCCTGCAGTTTAATCTCTTCTATAGTTCTGGTGGGTTCACTGCAAACATTTCTGTTTGAAGAGAGAACTTTTGGAATTTCTCGTATAACACAAGGAATGCCATCACCAACGAACATAACTCATTTCCTCATTTTCTGTATTGGGTCGACTTTATGTAATTTCAAACAATAGGATGATTTTTACCTGATGCAAGTAGTGATTCGTAATGTATATAAGGTAAGTATATTCATTTTCAGAAAAAAAAAAACAGAACACCTTGAACGACTTGAGATAGGACGTTCACATTCACAGGACATGTACATTAGGATGTTCTGCAGAAATGATTAGCATATCAGCCACCTCAGTTCGGTATGTGTCAAAATGGTTCAAATAGCTCTGAGCACTATGGGACTTAACATCTGTGGTCATCAGTCCCCTAGATCTTAGAACTACTTAAACCTAACTAACCTAAGGACAGCACACACATCCATGCCCGAGGCAGGATTCGAACCTGCGACCGTAGCGGTCACGCGGTTCCAGACTGAAGCGCCTAGAACCGCACGGCCACACCGGCCGGCTCGGTATGTGTCCTATTGTCTAGTAGGCATGGGTTCCGCCATGGGCGTTGTGCAGAAAGGGTACGGCGAGGAAAGGAAGTATGGAAAATACTGACATGAAGAAGGAATAGAATGATAGGACATCTGTTAAGACGTCAGGTAAAACTTTCATGGTACAGGAGGGAGCCATAGAGGATAGAAACGGTAGAGGAAGACAGAGATATAATTGAGAATGTAGGTTGAAAATGCTACTCAGAGATGAAGAGGTTGACTCAGGAGAGGAATTCGTGGCGGGCCGCATCAAACCAATCAGAAGACCGATAACTCATATAAAAACGGCAAAGGGCTACTTGGAAGAGTAGTTGAGTAGCATATGTAGTATCTTGAAGAGAGGTTATACGACAAATATCAACAAAATCAGAACAACGATACTGAAACAAAGTGAAACAAGTTCAGTACCTGGCGTTTCTCGGGCAAGTATTTACTACAATCTTCTATTAGTCCATCTCGTCCTTCCCCCTCTCTCTATTCACCTTCATCACCCCTTGTCACTGTCCAGTTCCTACATACTCCACTCTCTGTCCACCTCCTCCTGCTCCTCTTTCTGCCCATCTCCTCTGCCCCCTCTCTCTGTCAATCTGCCCCTCCCTCCTCTGTTTATCTGCTTCTTCCCTCTCTGTCGATCCATCTCGTCCTTCCCCTCTAGTTTCATCTCTTCTCCATCATCTTGTCCACCCCTTCTCTCTGCCCATCTCCTCCTCCCCCTCTCCCTGGTTATCTCCTCCCCTTTCCTTTCTGTGTTCATCTCTTCCTCTTCCCTTTGTCTGTCCATCTCCTCCTCTTCCCTTTGTGTCTCCATCTCCTCCTCTTCCCTAACGGTGTCCATTTTCCTCCTATCCCTCTGTTCATCTCCTTCTCCTGCATCACTCTGTCTATCTCTTCCTCGCCATGTCTCTGTCCATCTCTTCCTCTTTCCTTTCTCTGTCCTTTTCCCTCCCCTGTCTCCATCTATCTCCTCGTCTTCCTGTCACCTCCTTCCACTTCGTTGTCTCTCCGTCTCATCATACTCCGCTCTCTCTCCACGTTATCATACTCACCCCAATAGGAGTCTCGTGGTTCTTACCCCTGCAGCACTTCTTTCCAGATTGTGATTAATATGCCTTCCAAATTTGACTGACGTCGTTCCAGGGGTTTAGGATGAGCGTTTAACCCGTGGCTCTGCCCTCATACGCACGTATAAAATATATTTCAAACATATTTACCGTATTTCACGCCTATTTGTACATAAATTTCACCTCTACGTCTAGCGAATTTCATCCTGCAGTTTCATTTTCGCACAGCTCAATGTTTACGACATTATATCTCCTGAATTAAGTGTCGTACGATGATGCAGTTATCCCGATTCGTTCAGTGGTATATGTGAATATTGTCTGCAAAATGTGTCACGAATACAGTTAGTGGTAAAGAAATATTAAATTAAGACGTCATGCTTCATGAGGCATTTTTTCTGCATGAGCAGCGAAAATGTAGTAAGCTACAAATGTTTTTCGTCAGTGGGAAAATGTTTCGTAAGGGTTTCAAATTATGTGTAAAGTTTGTTTAAAATCTCTAAATGCTCTCATTTTTAAATACTAGATGACAAAAGTATGTGTATTGTGGCGTCGTGGGCTGTATTGCTTTTTCATTCCCATTCCCGCCCCTGATAAGTGGGAGGTTCTTACCCCCACAGTGATACTTTCCGGACTATAAGAGATATGTGTACCAAGTCTGGTTGAAATCGGTCCAATGGCTTAGGAGGAGATGTGGAAGATACAAACTTACGTACATATATCTATTTTTATAGATTTTACAGATACAGATATGAATTAAATCAGGCGGTCCTGAGGCATTTATATTATTTTGGTAAAAGAATGAACTGGTAGCCAAGATCGCAGGAATTCTTTTTATTCCATGATTACCGGTTTCGGCGAAACTAAAGCCGCCATCATCGGATCTTAGGACACATAGAGGTTGCAACATCAAGGCAAACTATGGTGATATTAATAGTTGCCTGTAACACGCAAGCCTTACAAAATTGTCATACGTAGCACATAGGCGTCCAAGAGAGATGACATTATGAATGTGATGCTTGCGCTTGTGTGTGATGGAGACACTTAGCATTTATAATGTCATCTCTCTTGGACGTCTATGTGCTACGTATGACAATTTTGTAAGGCCTGCGTGTTATAGGCAACTATTAATATCACCATTGTTTGCCTTGATGTTGTAACCTGTATGTGTCCTAAGATCCGAAGATGGCGGCTTTAGTTTCGCCGAAACCGGGTACTCATGGAATAAAAAGAATTCCTGCGATCTTGGCTACCAGTTTATTGTTTTACAATCATATAGATTTCTCCCACATGAGCACAATGTGCTCCCTACAAAATACTATTTTGGAAATGAGATAATAAACTCAGACGGTAAGTTCCGTTATTTGGGCAACACAATAAGCGATGACGGTTCGAAGCAGAGAGAGATTACACAACGCACACTGGCAATATAGCTAGAAAGCGTTTCGAAAATGCGGAATTTGTTAATATCTAATATAAATTTAATTGCTAGGAACTCTTTTTCTAAGATAAATGTGTGGCTTGTAGCTTCGTACAGATGCGAGATGTGGACGATAAAAGTCGCAGACAAAACGAGAACATAAGCTATGGAAATGTGGTGCTCCAGCATAACGCTGAATATTAGATGGGTGGATGTACCGAGGTTGCACTTAATCGAATTTGGGTAAAAAGAGATTTGTGGCTTGACTTGACTAAAAGAAGGGATGGAGTGGGGTGTAGAAGATAAAAATTGTCGAGGGAGACCACGGGTCGAATACAGCAAGTATTTTGAAGCTGATATCGGCTACAGTAGCTGTGCAGAGATGAAGAGGCTTGCACAGGGCAGCCTAGCGCGGATAGTCGCATCAAACGTGTCTTCGGACTGTAGACAACGACAGCAACGTTTTCGGACACCCTGCAGAATTAGTAGGTTCCATTCTGTTCTGGCGCCCCTATTTGCAAGCATTAAAAAAAATAGGCGTGCAAAAGGAGAGCTTAGGGGTAGGAAAAAAGTCAGATCGAAAAGCGAGGCGACGTTTTGCAGGCGATTCTTTTTTTTTTTCCTTTTATATTTTTGCCCGCCGCCGTTGCGTTTCTAAGGCGATTGCCGAGTCGTCGCGCTGCACTCCGGAAGCAGAAGGACGCGCCTTGTTATGCGGGCTAACAAGCAGGCGGGCCGGCCGGCGCCGCGTGTATACAGCCGCCTTAGGACGGCTGATTATCCGCACAAAACCAGGCCCGTGTCTGCCGCGGCGTGCCCTGCGCTGCTGTGCTCCGCTCGACTCGGCTGTCCTTAGCATTCTGATTGAACCTCCTCTCCCGCAAGCCTGGCTCGCTTCTCTCTTTTTTTTTTCCTCCTCCTCCTCCCTTCCGTTCCCCTTTTTTCTGCGGGAAACAAATTCGAGGAGAGCACACACACACGGAGAGCAGGGCAGGGCGGGGCTGCTCTTGCTGCAGCAGCAGAGGCACACACGCCCAGAGAGAGAGCTCAAATATCGGATTAGAAGCACTCCTCTCCTTACCTTGGCCCGCCCGGCGCAGCACTCGAAATAAAAAGAGAATTGAATGGTAAGCTGCGAGAGAGCAGCGTGATTGGCCAGACTCCCGCGGGACGCCGGTTGAGGCCGCAACCGCCGCGCCGCCTCAGCCGCGCCCACTATTAAACACATTATTAGCGGGGCCCGCGCCAGCCAAAGCCCTTCCCTCATATTTTCGCCACTCGGCTCCGCCGCCCACTCCTTCCACTTCACGCACGGCAGCTGACTGCCAAGTGTCGCCTTCTAGCCGTCCTGCGGGCCTTCCTACGCAGCAATTTCTGGACGGTATACAATCTCCGATCACTTTCGCGTAGTACCTGTCTTTTAACGAAGCACATCTCCGTCATTGACGGTGTGTATTTCTTTATTCGCCTTCTACATTTACACTACTGGCCATTAAAATTGCTACACCACGAAGATGACGTGCTACAGACGCGAATTTTAACCGACAGGAAGAAGATGCTGTGATACGCAAATGATTATCTTTTCAGACCATTAACACAAGGTTGGCGACACCTACAACGTGCTGACATGAGGAAAGCTTCCAACCGATCTCTTACACAAACAGCAGTTGACCAGCGTTGCCTGGTGAAATGTTGTGATGCCTCGTGTAAGGAGGAGAAATGCGTACCATCACGTTTCCGACTTTGATAAAGGTCGGATTGTAGCCTATCGCGATTGCGCTTTAACGTATCGCGACATTGCTGCTCGCGTTGGTCGAGATCCAATGACTGTTAGCACAATATGGAATCAGTGGGTTCAGGAGGGTAATACGAAACGTCGTGGTCGTGCTGGATCCCAACGGCCTCGTATCACTAGCAGTCGAGATGACAGGCATCTTATCCGCATGGCTGTAACGGATCGTGCAGCCACGTCTCGATCCTTGAGTCAACAGATGGGAACGTTTGCGAGACGACAACCATCTGCACGAACAGTTCGACGACGTTTGCAGCAGCATGGACTATCAGCTCGGAGACCATGGCTGCGGTTACCCTTGACGGTGCATCACACACAGGAGCGCCTGCGATGGTGTACTCGACGACGAACCTGTGTGCACGAATGGCAAAACGTCATTTTTTGGGATGAATCCAGGTTCTGTTTACAGAATCATGATGGTCGCATCCGTATTAGGCGACACCGCGGTGAACGCACATTGGAAGCGTGTATTCGTCATCGCCATACTGGCGTATCACCCGGCGTGTAGGTATGGGGTGCCACTGGTTGCACATCTCGGTCACCTCTTGTTCGCATTGACGGCACTTTGAACAGTGGACGTTACATTTCAGATGTGTTACGACCCGTGGCTCTACCCTTCATTCGATCCCTGCGAAACCCTACATTTCAGCAGGACAATGCACGACCGCATGCTGCAGGTCCTGTACGGGCCTTTCTGGATACAGAAAATGTTCGACTGCTGCCCTGGCCAGCACATTCTCAGATCTCTCACCAATTGAAAACGTCTGGTCGATGGTGGCCGAGCAGCTGGCTCGTCACAATACGCCAGTAACTACTCTTGATGAACTGTGGTATCGTGTTGAAGCTGCATGGGCAGCTGTACCTGTACACGCCATCCAAGCTCTGTTTGACTCAATGCCCAGGCGTAGCAAGGCCATTATTACGGCCAGGTGGCTGTACTGGGTACTCATTTCTCAGGATCAATGCACCCAAATTGCGTGAAAATGTAATCACATGTCAATTCTAATATAATATATTTGTCCAATGAATACCCGTTTATCATCTGCATTTCTTCTTGGTGTAGCAATTTTAATGGCCAGTAGTGTATATCTACACCCCATAATCTAACCTACAGCGTGTGGCGGAGGGTACTTTGTGCACCACTGTCGCTCACCCTTTTTCCTGTAACAGTCGTATACGCTTCGCGGTAAGGAGAATAGCCGGTAAGCCTCTGTGAGGGCTCGAATTCTCTAATTTTATCTTCATAGTCTTCGTGCAAGGTATACGAGGGTTGTTCAATAAGTAATGCCCCACTTTGTTATTTCTCAGCAAATATTTATTGTTAAGTCAGAATTTGGTGACAATATACATCAACATGTCGTGTCTATGTCCCATTTTTCTACATAGTTTCCATTACGTTCTATGGCCGTACGCCAATGTTGTGGAAGAGCATGTATTCCCTGCTGGTAAAAGCTCTTGTCTTGTACGCGGAGCCTTGTTTCCACTGCATGACAAACTCTCGTCATCTTCCCCGTAGAGGTCTGTGACAGAAAGACCTCTCCGTTGGTCTCAACACGCTTCAACAATTCAGATGAGATGGCCTTTCTTTGAATCTTGTGGTCCACTGTGAGCATTCGTGGAACCCGTCGTGAGCACCTCTTTGAATATCCGAGAGTCTCGATCACTGCAGACTCACTTCCAATGCTGACCGACAACTGTAGAGCGAATTGTCGAGGTCGTGATGTGCCGGTCGGCACGAATAATGTCATCCGCACGATTCAGCATGTCTGGAGCAGTGGCTGTGACGGGACGTCCCGAGCGTGGCTGATCATGGAGCTCTGTCTCTGCGTTTCCTGAGGCTGTAACTTTTTTTACCCATTGTCCAACCGTACTACTATCGACTGCAGCATCGCCATACAATGCACACAAACGTTTATGTATGTTCATCACGGTTTCTTTTTCTGCACAAAAGAATTCAATAACAGCACTCTGCTTGTAACGTGAGTCGAATGTAGACGCCATTTTGACGCTGTAATACGGCTCTGTCATCTACCAGAACGGTTCGAAACTTCACCGGTACACAGAACAAACATCAAATGTGAAGCACCAACAAGGACGGTTCTCTCTGTATATTAACGACTTTTTTAAAAAATGTGGGGCAGTACTTATTGAATGAACCCCGTAGATAGGAGGAAGAAATACACACGGAGGTGACAAAAATCATGTCAGACCTTCTTTTGTCAGCGTAGAGCAGCAGCTCGACGTGGCATGGACTCAATAAATCGTTGGACGTATCATGCAGAAATACTGAACCATGCTATCTCTACAGCCGTCCATTGTTGCAGAAGTGTTGCCGGTGCCCGATTTTGTGTACGAACTCACCTCTCGATTATATCCCACAAACGTTCTAAGGGGTTCACGTCGAGCGATCTGGACAGCCAAATCATTCGCTCGAATTGTCCAAAATACTCTTTACACCAGTCGCGAACAACTGTGGCCCACTGATGCGCATATTTTCACCAATAAAAATTCCATCGTTGTCTGGGAACATGAAGTCCATGAATGGCTGCAAATGGTCTCCAGGTAGCCGAACACAACCATCTTTAGCCAATTAGACCAATACATCCAGTACATTCCGTGAAAACACAGCCCACACCATTATGGAGCTACCACCAACTTGCACAGTGCCTTGTTGACAACTTTGGCCAATGGCTTCGTGGCGCCTGCACCACAATCGAACCCTACCATCAGCTGTTACCACCTCAAATCGGGACACATCTGACCAGGCCACGGTTTTCCAGTCGTCGAGGGTCCAACCGATATGGTGGAGAGCCCAAGAGAGGTGCTGCAGGCGATGTCGAGCTGTTAGCAAAGGCACTCGCGTCGATCGTCTGCTGCCATAGTCCATTAACGCAAAATTTCGCCGCTTTGTTCTAACGGATACGTTCGTCGCACGTCCCACACTGATTTCTGTGGTTATATCACGCAGTGCTGCTAGACTGACAGCACTGACAACTCTACGCAAACGCTGCTGCTCTCGGTCGTTAGGTGAAGGCCGTCGGCCACTAAGTTGCCCGTGCTGAGAGGTAATGGAATTTGGTATTCTCGGCACTTCTTGACACTGTGGATCTCGGAATATTGATTTCCCTAGTGATTCCCGAAAAAGAATGTCCGATGCGCCCAGCTCCAAGCACCATTCCGCGTTCAACGTCTATTAATTCACGTCGTGCGGCCGTAATCTCGTCGGAAACCTTTTCACTTTAATGATCTGCGTAGAAATAACAACTCCGCCGACGCACTACCCTTTTATACCTTGTGTACGCGATACGAACACCATATGTATATCGGTATCCTATGACATTTATCACCTCAGTGTATTTATTGACTCTTCTAGGAATGTACGCTCTTGAAACTTAAACAGAACACCATTCTGTGGTGCAGAACGCCTCTCTTGCAGTGTTTGCCACTAGAGGTGACTGAGTATCTTCGTGAGCCTTTCGCACTTACTAAATGAACCTGTTACTAAACGTGCTGCTCTTCTTTGGATCATCTCTATTTCCTCTTACAATCTGGTACAGATCCCACACTGACGAGTAATCTTCAAGTATTGGTCGAACGAGTGTTTTTCCTTTGTTGATGGACTATATTTCCTGAGGATCGACATCCACATCTACATCATAGTCCGCAAGCCACCTAACGCTGTGTGGCTGAGGTTCCTTCTGACAACATTAACTGACCCCGCCACCCCCCCCCCCCCTTTCTTGTTCCATTCGTGAATGGCAAGTGGGAAGAATGATTGTCGGTAAACCTCTCTATTAGCTATAATTTCTGGAATTTTCTCATCATGATAATTTCGTGATGTATACGTGTAAGGAAGTAATATTTTAACTATGTATGACGGTAGTATATGTTCCCGAAAGAACAAGTTACCCGTTGATGACCATGCAGCTTTGCTAGAATGAAATGATAATTAAATGGACACCCTCGCTGCAAACAGGCGTTTATATACTTCATTGGGGACATGTTGAAAATGTTGAAAATCTGTGCCCCGACCGGGACTCGAACCCGGGATCTCCAGCTTACATGGAATATGCTCTATCCATCCGAGCCACCGAGGGCACAGAGGATAGTGCGCCTGCAGGGACTTATCCCTTGCACGCTCCCCGTGAGACCAACATTCCCAACATGTCCACACCACTACATTCGTAGTGCGTCTAATAGATGTTTGCCCATCATACTCATTACTCGTGGCAATCTACCAAGTCCTGTACGAGTAATATTTTGTTTAACTGTTCACGGAAAGTGCGCTCTCTCTCTCTCTCTCTCCCCGTAATGCAGAACGCCTCTCCTGTAATGACTACAACTGGAGTTTGTCGAGCGTCTCTGTTGATGCTCTAGCGCCGACTTCACGACACCTTGACGAAACGTGCCGGTCTTTGTTGGCTCCATCTGGTAATAGCCCCAGACTGATGTACAATACTCAACAATCGGTCGAACAAGCGCCTTCTAAACCACTTCCTTCGTGAATGAGTTGGATTTAGTTAAGAGCCTTCCTATAAATTTTATTCTGCCACATGCTTTTCCTATTATTTGTTTTGCGCAGTCATTCCACTTAAAATCTCTCTGGATAGCTACGCTAGATAATTTACGGCAGATACTCTTCCCAGCAATTTGTCATCAAAATGGTTGAAATGGCTCTAAGCACTATGGGACTTAACATCTGAGGTCAACAGTCCCCTAGACTTAGAACTACTTAAAGCTAACCTAAGGACATCACAAACATCCATGCCCGAGGCAGGAATCGAACCTGCGACCGTAGCAACAGAGCGGTTCGAGACTGAAGCGGCTAGAACCGCTCGACCACAGCGGCCGGCAATTTGTCATCAATAGTGAAGTTGTACAGTTGTGGATTTCTTGTCCCATGTATATGCATGCAATATGCTATTTTTCTATACGTTCAGGATCATTTTCCAGAGACTGCACCACACAATAAACCTCTGCAAGTCATTCTGCAAGCTTATACAGTCTTTGGCGCTGCTACTTTCTTATTACACATCCGCATTATCTGCGAAACAATCTTAAAGAACTTCGGATGCTTTCTACTCAATCATTTATGTTTACTGTCAACAGTAATGATACTATTACAGTTCCTAGGGGTACTCCGGAAATTACATTTACATCTGTCGACTTTTTTCCAATGTGTTGAGTTCTGTCTGCAAGGAAGTCTTGAATAAAGGCGCGAATCTGGTCTGATACTAGTTAAGCTGGTATTTTCTCCACTAAACGGCATTTTGGCATAGTGTCTAATGCCTTCCTGAAGTCAAGGAACACGACATCCACCTGAGCGCCGTCGCCTACAGCGCTATGTATCTCATGGACTCTTCCAATGAATCTCAGTCTGTCATCGGCCTTCACCTCCGATTACTTTCATTTGGTCGTTCCAGTTCAAATCGCTCCGGGCGCTACTACCAGATTGTGGTATCGATAGCAACGATGCCACGGCGTATTAAAGTTATTAGGTTGGCACTACGACACACCGACGAGTGTTGAATCCTATATTGAATGTAAATATTTTTGTAACTAATGTGTTGTTATGAAAATAATGTAAAATACGTAAATTGATTGGTTACACGTAAGAGAGCACCTGATGACTGTAATCTTGCGGGAATAAATAAAAAATTTCTGTAAGAAGAAAAAAAGACGACAGAAAAGAGCAGAGCAGAAGCAGGGGATGGCAACTTGTCCCTGTGCTCTACAAAAAATATTTTCGCAAACCGATTTTGATTATTGCCGCGCCAGACAGACACACGTATCAATTCAGTACGAGACTGAAGAAAGCCAGAACATGTAGTGGACTCCGACTAGTAGCAAGTCTATCCAGAGCTTCTTGTTGCGAAATCTCAAAAATATTTCGTCATTCACAGTGAAACTAACAAGAATTACCCCATCCCCTCCTAAGCCAGATCCTGGGTACACCGCTGATCGACCATTGTTCTTGCTTCAGCCGCGAGACGATGCTCCCTTAGCGTAAACAAACAAAGTAGCTATTGTAAAGAGAGTTAGAGTTTATCGTGTCTTCGACGTCATTACAAATGGAGCAAAGGTTGATTTAAACAAGGACAGAAAGAGAAATCGGTCGTGGCATTGTTTCAGATACAGAGTTTGATGATCAGACACGAATTTCGACCCAGCGCCTCCCGAATACTAATTGATTTGATTTTCAAAACCAGTGTCCCAAAGCGCTCGTTCTATTGTATACAGCAGGCTATTTAGAAGTAAGTATGATTATTTTTTTTACATTTCTATTAGCAAGTGCGGCCCCTCCCGTCGGAGGTTCGAATCGTCCCTCGGGCATGGGTGTGAGTGTTGTCCTTAGCGTTAAGTTAGTTTAAGTAGTGCGTAAGTCTCGGAACCGATGACCTCAGCTATTTGGTCCCTTAGGAATTCACATACACACACACACACACATACACATACACACACACACACACACACACACACACACACACACACACACACACACACACACACACAGACACACACTATTAGCAGATTATCTAGTGTCTCGTTTCCAGTTTTGTGCTAATTTCTCAGAACATAAAGGAGCAGGAAAATAACTTCTTACATCGTTAGTTCCTTCAGAACTTCCTCGCCGTCTCAGCTACCACGAAAACAGTGGTTACGAAACTAATGCCACTCTTTCTGGATTATTTTTTCATGTCACTACCTTCCTAACGCTAGTGGTATTAGGTTATATGTGTGTGGATCAGTTCCTAAGCACCAGACTACTAATACAAAACTCCGGCGTTCGATCTCCAGTCGATCCTAGGATTTCTCTGACTCCTACCTGTGGTAATTATTTGTTCATGTGGTAAGTTCTAAGCCGCAGCGCGCTTAGAACATCAATTTAAGTTGTAGGTCCTCCTATGAAAGCCTGGTAGGGTAAATTCAGAATGCGGAAAAAGCAACGACATATCGCCTCATGTATGACTATGCATAGTAAAACACTGCGATGGTTAGACAGCGATGTGACAGCGATGCCTTGATTTACCTTGACTGCCTAATAACAGGACGATCCGTTCAGAGGTCTCCACAGATTAAAAATAAGATTGTTAGTCAAGAATAAGTACATGTTTGATGTCACGAATAGACTTTATTTAACAGTCAGTTTCTATTGTTGCATCGTAGAAATCAGAGACACTTATTACTTTAGAACGCAGTCAGCTAGGATAATATACAAAAAATAGTCATCCTCAGGCGATATCCCGCTAAGCCCATGTAAAACCGCAACTAGCCTTGATAATGGTCTGAATTCAGCGTGGAAGAGAGTCCACACGTTTCTTCAGGTTTGTCATTTCCAGCTGAAGCTATGCATTGGTGATTACATCCGGCAGAGTTACAAAATTTCGGAGATGGTCACTGCTACTTTTCACCCGCTGTGCATTGCGCAACAGAATTAAAGGATCACATTTTCGAAACCCTGCAACTGCCTCCTATTGCGACATGTAAGTTTGAAATTTGGCTCGAATGTGCCTACAAACTTCCTTTGTAATGATGCAAATGAGTGGCGCCCTGCGACGCCACCCTCGGGCTCGGTAAAGTTTCAAACAGCAAGGTGTCGTCAACAGATGCAAAGAAAAGGCCAGATCTCAGAAGTTTATGTCAGGGTTAAAGTGGATTAATGATGTCACATTGGCACCGAATTTCACCACAATTACCCCCAACGCCACCTTGGACGTACACGCGATGGGAACGTCGTCGCACGCCCATTACCAACATTTGACCCCTTTTTTAACACCTTTGCAATGGAGGTCAGAAGGTAAGCATTTCAGACACTCCACCGCTCAGGACCCACACGAGAAGAACTTACGGGGTGGCATAAAGGGAGTCAATGAAACAGCCCCTTCCCCTGAGGCGTTGAGTCTGAACGGTGGAGTGTCTGAATTGTTTCCGTAGGGCACCATAAGAAAACTGCGCGATTTCAACGCTGGGCGTCGTTGTTCTGACCACCATTGCAGAGGCGTCAAAAGAGAGTGTGAAATGTGGGTAAGAGGGAGTGTGACGATGTTCCCATCGTGTGACACGCCCCTCAGAGTTACAGACATAATTGTGGTTGAAATTCGGTGTCAATCTGACATCATTAACTGTCCTTACAACTCAAGCGAACTTCTGAGCTCCAGCCTACAAATGTATATCACTACATGTACGCACCTCCTATATGTTTATGTCTGAATACTTGTGTATCTATACGTATGGCTGTAATACAGAAATCTGGTTCTTGTATACTGTTCTGCCTAGATGGTATTCATAGACCTGCACAATTATTCAATCTCTATCCACAGTTTTGTAAAAACTCTTACAGGACATTCAAAGGAACATTTTAGCGAAAATTTAGATACGTTGTCGTTAATATGAACTGAACTGGGAATATCCCAAATGTGAACCAACGGCGATTTATCGTTTGTTACTGTGTTTCCAGTAGGATTTTTGTAGTGTACTTCCTCTATGTATCCTGTGTCACACTTTCGTCTTGTTTACTCGATTCACTAACCGTGGATGTAGACTTCGACTCAAACTAATGTATACTCCCAGTTGGCAAAACAAATTGTAGTATATCATTTCCAGGGTTGAGATGCCTGTATGGACACCTCACCCCCCCCCCCCTCCCCCGCCGCAAAAAAGTGATATAAGTGACGCTTTAATTGCGTTGCACAGTATACACCTACAAATTTTCTATCGGTTTAAGATGGAGTGTCTGAGTGTTCGTCAAACCAGGAACACATATGTGCAATGCTGTGAACAACGCTGTTGTAATCTTGGACGATGGGAGGGTCCACAGCATACCCATCATTAAGATTTAGAAGAAAGGGCAACACTTGGTTACCAATAGTGGCTGAAATAAACATCCTGATTCCTGTTCAAGAAGGTTTCAATTTAAGCAAGGCTTGACATTCAGGTCTCATATTATTTAGAACTCGCCTACCATCTCATCGGCTAGAGTGAGTGCTATGATAACCGCGCCGGGAGTTTCACTCGTCTATGAATAGTGGCACGGCCCCAATAGTACTCTGAGTCCAGGCACAGAGTACGCTTAACAACACAGATCGCAGCATTTCCATAACACGGCTGGATCGGTCATCGTGACACCGTTAGAAAAAATGAAGTCAACATGTGGGCTGAACACCCAAAAACACCCCATAAATGACGGGATGGTTCCTCTGTAAACGACTGGGTCGACTTCCTTCCCCAGTCCGAGTGTGTGCTTCGCCTGTAATATCCTCGTCGCTAATGACCCAGGTCTTTCATCTTCCTATGTCGAACCTACAACGTGTGACGAAACTGTACCGTGCAACAGAATGACAGTCGTCTAGGGGCGTGGCCTTACTGCCCTCTTTTGTTTATGGCAACAGTATGCCCCGTATGAAAAGAAACCGCATATTAATGATCACGCAATTTTTTGGCGACCCATCACTGTGCCATATTTGAACTCACTCTCGTGCAAATGATGCGTCCTTTCTCGTCAACGAGGCCTGCTGTCACTTGTTCTACGGTTTTTAGCTATGTATATTTTAACTGTGTAGTTATCCGTAGAAATCAAAATGTTCTGTTACCAGAACTGAAGGTGTGTAGGCTACATTCAGTTCTCCCCTCAGTTCTGTTCTCAGTTCTTCCGATTATGGTGTTCAGTGCAGTGTCAGTGGCGGTAAAGTGACACTGGGTGACACAAAACGAACAGCCACAGTTTCTTATGTGGATGGTGACGTCTTGCTCGTTACTTTCCGAAATGTGGCCCGAACGTTGTTCTTTTTCTTTACGGCACTATTATGAGTCGCATCAGGCTCCAGAAGCGCCTGCTTTTCTATGAAAAAGTGGCCGCTTTTTTTACACGTTTGGAACGTGGAGACCATTTTACGAGGGCATTCTGAAAAATAATGCCTACGAATCTTTTATCTGAAATCTCTTAAGGCTTTCTGAATGAAACAAATGTTATTAATATTCTACATCTCTATTCTTCACATCTACATATTTATTTCACAACACAGTCACTTTTGCGATGAACACTTTTCTCCGAGCGAGAAATTACTATGTTGATATCGTCACTGTAGAATGTCTGACTGTTGACGAAGCTACAAACTCACCCATGCTTGCACCGCTTCGTCACTATAAAGTGAAGTCCTCAAGGCGTTTTTTTAAGTTTTGGAAACAGAAGAATATCTAATGGAACCAAGTCGGGACTGTATGGAAGACGATCGATGACAATGAACCAAAGGCGTCGGATTGTTACAGTATTCGCAGCGCTCGTGTGTGCTCTGGCGTCGTCATATTGAGCAAGAACGTGTCCCACGTGTGGCTGAACATGCCAGATTAGCAGCACGCTACTTCTGACGCACCGTCATCCACTGAAGCGCCAAGGAATACTGCGTATTCAAATACAGAGATATGTAAACAGGCAAAATACGGCACTGCGATCGGCAACGCCTACATAAGACAAGTGTCTGGTGCAGTTGCTAGATCGGTTACGGGTGCTACAATTGGAGGTTATCAAGATTTAAGTGAGGTTGAACGTGGCGTTATAATCGGCGCACGAGCGTTAGGACAAAGCATCTCCGAGGTAGCGCTGAAGTGGGGATTTTCCAGTGTGACCGTTTCACGAGTGTACCGTGAATATCAGGAATCCGGTAAAGCATCAAATCTCCGACATCGCTGCAGCCGGAAAAAGATACTGCAAGAACGGTACCAACGACGACTGAAGAAAATCGTTCAACGTGACAGAAGTACAACCCTTTCGCAAATGGCTGCAGATTTCAATGCTGGGCCATTAACAAGTGTTAGCGTGCGAACCATTCAACGAAACATCATCGATATGGGCTTTCGCTGCCGAAGGCCCACTCGTGTACCCTAAATGACTGCACGACACAAAGCCTTACGCCTCGCCTGGGCTCGTCAGCACCGACGTTGGACTGTTGTTGAATGGAAAGACGTCGCCTGGTCGGACGAGCCTCGTTTCAAATTGTATCGAGCGGATGGACGTGTACGCGTATGGGAGACAATGTCATGGATCAATGGACCCCGCATGTCAGCAGAGGACTGTACAAGCTGGTGGAGGCTCTGTAATGGTGTGGAGCGTGTGCAGTTGGAGTGATGTGGGACCCCTTTATACGTCTAGATACGACTCTGACAGGTGACACGTACGTAAGCATCCTGTCTGATCACCTGCATCCATTCATGTCGATTGTGCATTCTGACGGACTTGAGGAATTCCAGCAGGACAATACGACACCCCACACGTCCAGAATTGCTACAGAATGGCTCCAGGAACACTCTTCTGAGATACTTCCGCTGGCCACCGGACTCCCCAGACATGAACATTATTGTCCATATCTGTGATGCCTTGCAACGTGCTGTTCGGAAGAGATCTCGACGCACTTGTTCTCTTGCGGATTTATGGACAGCCCTGGAGGATTCATGGTGCCATTTCGCTCCAGCACTACTTCAGACATTCTCGAGTCCATGTCACGTCGTGTTGAGGTACTTCTGCGTGCTCGCGGGAGCCCTACACGATATTAGGCAGGTGTACCAGTTTCTTTGGCTCTTCAGTGTAGTTACGCTACACACCGCCAAGTTACAGGCTACAATTTCGAGTCCTCTAGCGGCAGAGCACTGAAAATATGTAGTCATGAAGAATAAACATGTAGAATGTTAATAACGTTTCTTTTATTTAAAAATCTTGAATAGTTTTCACATTAAACATTCGCAGGCATTACTCTTCAGCACACCCTCGTATATACTAAAGTTCAGGGAGGTTCTGGCAGCCTTCAACAAAATCCTAAATGGCATTTCTTTACACGGAGGAGGTCATGGTGGCATCAGGCTTACATTCAGTCGATGCGACGAGACGTCTCTGCGAACAGTGCGATTGTAATTTTTTTTTGTTTATTTATAGACACAATCACATGTTTATGACAGAGTTATAACCGGTTTCGGCCATACAATGACCACCTTCAGATGCTACAGGCAGCATCCACTGAACACAGGTTCACGCCGCCTTTAGCATCTGAAGATGGTCATTGTATGGCCGAAACCGGTTATAACTCTGTCATAAACATGTGATTGTGTCTATAAATAAACCAAAAAAATTTTTACAAAAGAATCAATCACGCACTGCATGGACAAAATGTCCATGCGACTGCCAGAGGGAGTTGCGCAGGCTATCGTCGCGGAAGACGAGTGTCTGCGCTGGCGAGTGGCCTGCCTGAACTACACATTTGTCTCTGGCATTTACACAGTTTGTCGCTGAGAAATAAAGTCTCATGTGACAAACTGCACATTTTTTTCTTAAGGTGTACAGGCGCCTTACCTGACATGAATGGACGTGGCCGTGGGCGTGCACACTTTCTCTCTGCTATAGCTGTCGCTTGTTGCTGGTACACTGTTCTACACAGCTCCCGAGGTCAGAATCATTCGGAAATTCTTTCTGCGTGTTGCCGTTTTCGGAAACGTTAGTGTAAAACAACACTGCGTTACGGGTAAGGCAGAAAAGAAAAACGTATTGTTCTGTCCAATCCTGTAGGTGTTGCGGGTTATCACGTCTCCTTTAATACAATGACTCTCGACCCTCTTGTCCCCGGATGCTACGGCGAAGACAGTACTTACACTCACAAGGTATGGGGCCCTGCAGAAGCGACCTGCATGCAATTTCGGAGAAACAGCAGGGAGGGAGAGGCTTATTGTGTCAATGGTGGTCGCGCGCTAAGTCGCTGGAAATTGCACGAGGCCGGGCGGTGACACAATGGCAGCTGAGCATTGTGCACACCACCGACAAGGCTTAGCTGGCCAACTTTATGAAGTCCGCTTCCCTCGCTGCGTGCGTCTGCTTCCTACCCTCCGGCCTTATCAAGCTTCTCCGTGCGTGGGACGCAGCACTTCCTCGTAACTCCAGTGTTCGGAGCCGTTCCCATGTAGGTTTTAAGGATGAAACCAAAGAAATACGCGAGAGCAAATATAATACCTCAGCGAAGGACAAACATGTAAAGTTAACAAAGGGTACCACGACTACAGTTTACAGATTTTAAACAGCAATCTCTATGACCGTAAAGCAAGTCCGTTTGACGACAGTAGAAACAAGAATATTGGGATGGTTTCGCTCGCTGAAAATAGAAAGACAGAAGAAAAGCACGTTTAATGTAGCACAACAAAAACAAAACAACAGAATTTACGTTTATAGTTTATGTTGAATGTTATTATTTTTGCAGAGAATTTTCCTCGGATGTCTTTCAGTCCGTAGAATTAGCAAACTGCGAAGGAAACAAAGGAGAAATTAGGGAAGTGAATAAAATTTCAGGAGAAGAAATTAAAACTTTCCGGTTAGCCGATGACACTGTAACTCTGCCAGAAACAGCACACGAATTGTAAAAGCAGTTGAACATACGGATAATACCTCGAAAGGAGGTTATATGATGAACTTCAAGTAAATCAAGGATGATCGAATTTAGTATAACCAAATCAGGAGACGCTGAAAGAAGTAGATCGTCAAATGAAACGCTAAAACTAATAGTTATTTAGGCAGCAAAATAAGCAACGATGGACGAAACAGGGAGAAAATAAAATCTGCAGAAAATAACATAAGTATTAAAAGCGATTCTGAAAAAGAGTAATTTCTCATTGAATACTGATATTTTGCGGAAAAAAATAATGTTGAAAGCGATATTCCAGTGTGTTATCGGTGGTGATCACATCTTTGTGTGTTGCAAAGATTGAACTGATGTCAGTTCGTGGTAATTTGGTGTACTGCAAACACTCAATTGATTTCAATTCGTGGTTTATTTCTGTGGAAAAAAGGCCACCAGTGAGGCGTCGAAATATCGGTCGTTGTACGCGCAACACAAGTCGAGTTAATGAGACTGACGAAGAGCGTAGGCAGCGTTTGGAGGCAAATCGATTACGCCGCGAATGTATTGGTCAACTTCGTAACAATGAATGATGTTTATAAACATTGAAATGTTTTAAAGTTTCGACACGAACCGCCAGTATTAGGTTTTGCGGGCGGAAAGGTCACCTTACCGCAACTTACACCACAACCAGAGGGTGGCATCATTGCTTTCTAGCCAAGAACCTCGATCGAAGTATTTCTTGCAGTACATACCAAAGTACACGAGTTCCTTCTAAATAACGTCGTTTGGAGCGAATATTATTATATTAACCCAACGTTCGAAGTAAATTCTTTTTCAACTGCATCACATCACATACAAACACACATCGCACAAACAAGCATCAATGATTCTAAAAGTTTCATCGTGATTCATAAACAATGAACTCTGATTAATTTCATTCTAATAAATTAATGATGTAACTGATGTTCTAGATATCAGTTCACATAAATTGAAGAGTTTCGGTTGGACAATTTCGTCTTTGAACGACGGATATACAGACCGACAATCAACGAATACGAGTGTAGGTATAAACATATTATAAACCGGCTGCGAGAGAGAGCATGCTAAGCTTTGCTGTGAAAATGTGTTGTTTTGTTTTCCTTTCATAGTCATTTCTAATAGAAAACGGGAAAATTGTGTTTACGGCTGACTTCCTAATCCTACCTGTTCGTAGATAAAAACCAAGAGAAACGCTGTCATTGAAGCTACTGTCCTCACAAATCCAGTAGGTGGAAAGGTCTCTCTCATAAGCCATGTACTAGAGATACAAACCCATTTACCCATTCATTTTGACTTCTATTCCCAGTCAAGGTACCGTTAATAATAAAAAAAATGTCGGAGAGAGGGGGAGGAGAGGGGCAGAGAAAGCGAGAGGAAGCTGATGTAAAGAAAGGGAAGAAGTATATGGACAGAGAAATGTGGGAGGAGGAGATGGATAGAGCGCGTGGTATAAGAGATGCACAGGAAGCTGAGGAAAGGTGATGGACAGAGAGAAAGGGGGGGGGGGGGGAGAATAGAGAGGCGGAAGGAGAAACATATTCGGCCGTATATCCAACTCCCATTCATATTTTGCAATTGCGAAGCACCACTGGGTTCGCTAGTATTCAATAAAATTGTAAGCGCTTCTTGCATAGGAAGATGTTGTTGTGGCAGTCTTCAGTCTGAAAACTGGTTTTTACAGCTCTCCTCGCTAGTCTACCCCGTGCATGACAGTTAATCTCTACGTAACTACTGCAACCTACGAGTAATAGTATTATTCTCATCAGAATCGACAGCAAACTAACACCAACGACAGTAGTACAGGTATACAGCCGAAGTCATAAGCACAAAATGAAGAGACAGAAAAAATATATCAGTACTTTGAGTGGGTAATTCTGTATGCAAAGGGATGCGAGAATCTAATAACCATCTGGGACTGGAACGTGATAGTAGGTGAAGGAATGAAAGACAATTATGGCAGAATATGAGGTTGATAGTAGGAATTAATTTCAGGAAGTAACAGTGAATGAACTGCCGAAATCAAGTATTGGGCTGAGACGCGTAACCAAGGGCAGATATAGATGCAGATTACAATTTAGTAGACAAGTAGACCTGCGTTGTCAAGTTCCTTAAGGCTGTAGATACTGCGATAATGAATAGCCCTGAAGATATATGAAATCTCTGAAAAGGGTAATCACATGAAGAAAATTGCAAAGAAACCTTGGGTAACAGAATAGATACTTTAACTGATCCATTAGCGTAGAAAGTACAGAAGTGTTCAGGAAAAGACAGGAATGCAGCAGTATTAAGTATGCGAAGGAATGAAATAAATAGGAAGTGCAGGAAAGCCTCAGCGAAATGGCTGTTATTCCTCCACAGACATGGAGACACTTCATTGAAAGTGTCACCAGGAGTGATCAAACTATCGTAAAGGCGAAGGTTAGACACAAATCATATTAACATCCTCAAACAGGTGTCCGAATACTTTTGATCATAAAGTGTATGGAACCCTTTGCCACTCCCTTTAAAGTGATTCGCAGAATATAGATGGTGACACAGATTAACAACATACTGATAATAACAGCACAAATAATAATAATAATACGAGGGTAAGTCAATTATTATCCGCAAAGTAGTTATAAAATTTTATTGTAATCAAATAGGAAACTTACAAGAGCATCATTTTTCGACATAGTCTCCTTGCGTTTCAACGCACTTGGTGCACTTCGCACAAGGTTCCTCGTGCCCTCATAAAAGAAGGTTCTTGGTTGACCTGTGAGTCAGGAATGCACCGCTTCTGCCACTGCTCCGTCTAAAGCAAATCGAAGACCCCTTAATGGCTATTTTAGTGGACCAAACAAGTGATAGGCAGAAGGGGCAGAATCGGGACTATGTGGAGGATGATACAGCACTTCAAATTTGAATTTCTGAAGCGTTTCAGCAGTGTGGGCAGCAGCATGCGGACGGACATTGTCGTGGAACAACACAACACCTTTTGACAACAATCCTCGGCGTTTGCTTCGAATTGCAGGCTTTAGCCTGGCATTAAGCATCTCACTGTAACGTACGCTGTTTATTGTTGCGCCCCTTTCACCATAATGTTCCAGCACTGGACCTTGTGCGTCGGAAAAAAAAAAAAACCGTAAGCATCAGTTTTCCTGCGGACGATTGGGTCTTGAACTTTTTCTTGCACGGCGAGTTTAGATGTTTCCACTCCATACTCTACCGTTTACTCTCCGGCTCGTAATGATAGACCCATGTTTCTTCACCAGTATGATCCTGTCTAAGAAGTTGTCCCCTTCGTTACCATAGCGATTCAAATGTTTTTGCAGATGTCCAAGCGCGTTTGTTTATGCTGCTGTGAGAGTTGTTTTGGGTCCCATCTTGCACAAATTTTATGAAACCCAAGTCTGTTGTGGATGATTTCATAGGCAGAGCCGTGGCTAATTTGCAGACGATGTGCCACTTAGTCAATAGTTAATCGTCTAAGAGAATCATTTCACGTGAACGCTCAATGGTTTCTTCATTTGTGGCGATTTTTCCAACCATTCGTAGACACTCCGTTGAGGCACAACACTGTTCCCGTACTGCACCGAAAGTCTTCGATGAATTTCGGCCCCTGATACGCCTTCCGACCACGAAACACGGATCACTGAACGTTACTCTTCTTTGGTGCAAAAAGATAGCGGAGCAGCCATGATTAACAGCACGGCAGCGATAACGAAACTAACCTAGCAGCTTTAAAATTGCAAAGATATAACAAATAAAGTATGCGTCATCAACGTAAGACGACAGTACTACCAATATAAACGAAAATATAACTAAATTGCGGATAATAATTTACTAACCGTAATAACACATAAGCCATTGGTGCAAGTGTTCGCGGCTCCGTACGGAAATGATTCCACTTGAATGTAACGGGAAGTAGCCCGCCTTAGAGATACGAAATAAGATCGTTCAAGTACGAAATATTAGGTGTGTCATTACTGTCGTCCTAGTTTCACTTACAGGAGAGGACAAAAGATATCTCTACGTCCTGTCATTACGAAAGAACGGTAAACTTCGCATTATTCCAAAAAGTTGTCGCTCCATGAACTATGGTAGCAAGTACCTACGCAGGGCGTTGGGCACAGCCTGTGGTTTCCGAGATATGAAGTATTTTGGAAAGAGTACACATCTACACCTGTATGTGCGCAAATGTTGCTGCCTGTGAGTGTGAGTCGTTCACAAGCGGTCAGAGAAAGCACAAAATCGTGTAACTCAGATCTTCGCGTATCGAATGTAGGACCGAATCTGAACATAAAAATACAATAACCTCTTTGGCCACGTTGGGTA
Source organism: Schistocerca nitens (assembly GCF_023898315.1). Lineage (NCBI taxonomy): Eukaryota > Metazoa > Arthropoda > Insecta > Orthoptera > Acrididae > Schistocerca > Schistocerca nitens. Next base: position 392,556,977 of record NC_064617.1, read on the forward strand.
TTTGCAAATCGATCATATTACAGCTCTTTCAAGTGAATTGTTTACATCACTGGACTATTATTTGATAGGCAGGATCTTCCTGTCGTGTAATCGTTTGAACTGTGGCAGCGCTAAGACATTCTTTAGTCGTGTGTAACCATGGTAAGCTGGACTCTGTTGCTGTTTTTCTTGTGAGACGGGGTCATTAACCATGACGATAGTGCTTTGGCACCCGATGCTGAGACGGCTGTACTTGCGCATGGCGCTCGCCCCTCCTTTATTCTTCTTTCTGGTCTCGTCTACAACATTTTCTGCAATGTGTTGATAGCTTCATTGACAGTAGGTAAGATCATCTGGGAGCACAATACTGTAAGACAGCGCGATAAGTGAGAGCATCAGCAAAGCATAAAGCGAAAATCTAATAATCCAGAAGATATAAAAGGGCTCCACAGTCGAAGAAAACGTAATCACCTCGTGCACGAGTTCCGCTCTGTCGTACACAGCCGTGGAAAGCAATAAAACAGAATGTTATACTACCCCAGGCTCGTCTCCGCGTATGATGGACCGTTGTGGTTGAATATTGTTTACTGCATGTTTTATCAAGTTGCAAAACACTTTTTTTGTTATAACAAGTAACAACGCAGGGTGTCTGACATAATAGGAATACAACTGTTGCTGAAGAACTATTGTCCGCAAACACATCTGGAAAAGTTAACCACGTTTCGTGATGCAATTTTCACCAAAACTTGCCGAATTGAAAAAGAGAATATTCAGTGACGATACGGACCATTCTTATTGCATTTAAGAGGAGAAAGAGACGGTCAAAGAGAAAACTGAGACAACTCACCTTGCTGCGTCGCCAGTTGTGTCTTCGGGCAGGGTGCCGTGGTCTTGCAGGTGCTGGAAGAGAGTTTCCAGTTCCGAGACCTGCTGCTGTCTTAGGCGTACTGCCGTCATCACAGCCTGTAAACATACAAGAAAACCTCTTACAGATACTACGCGATATAGACAGCACAATATTTCACAAGGAATCTGCCCTGGAAGATAAGCAAAAAAAAAAAAAAAAAAAAAATGGCTCTGAGCACTATGGGACTCAACTGCTGTGGTCATCAGTCCCCTAGAACTTAGAACTACTTAAACCTAACTAACCTAAGGACATCACACACATCCATGCCCGAGGCAGGATTCGAACCTGCGACCGTAGCAGTCGCACGGTTCCGGACTGCGCGCCTAGAACCGCGAGACCACCGCGGCCGGCGAAGATAAGAAAAAAATGGTTCTGAGCACTATGGGACTAAACATCTTAGGTCATCAGTCCCCTAGAACTTAGAACTACTTAAACCTAACTAACCTAAGGACATCTCACACATCCATGCCCGAGGCAGGATTCTAACCTGCGACCGTAGCAGTCCCGCGGTTCCGGACTGCAGCGCCTAGAACCGCACGGCCACCGCGGCCGGCTGGAAGATAAGAAATTTGAGATCGTTAGTATGTCATTGTTCAACATGAAAAACATATTATCATCTGTAAACAGTATCAGTCCGTCTTACGTTACGTTTACTTTAGCGTATAGTGATACCTCGACGATTCTATGCAAAGAAATTCTATAAAACAGAACACTGGTATTTTAAGTACAGGTGACGACAGACCCTCTATAGGAGACTGACTCGAACAGCCGTTTAGTGTATCTAAGAAATTCGTGCGAATTTTTTAAACCGACTTTACTGAAGTGTAAATTGATTTATGGGAATGGCGTGGTCTTCGCGGAGGCATATGGTGACACATATGTCCGGGAAACAAGGGCTTATCGAATCCATGCCACGCAGAGTCGCTGTTGCACTGCGTTCCAAAGGTGGACCAGTACGGTTTGAAGCAAGTGATCATAATGTTGTGGCTCATCAGAGTAAATTACTAAGTGTTAGGAACGCGCACTTGACGTCAAGTAATGCTAGGCCTTGGTCCACGTGGTGTACGAAATGGCACCACTTTGGCTTGGGTCACTAGGGCGAGGTTCCAGACGATTATGAAACTACAGTGGAAATTTGCCCATTGTTAAATTTCTCCTTGCGGTACATGACACGATGTTGACCCACCTCTTGCGTTAAAGACGTCCTCACTCTTAAGAAGTATACTAACCATCGCGCAGAGTAATATTTTCTAAAAAAATTACGGAGAGTACTCCAATGATGCTCGGTGGCTGTATGCAGACTCAACACAGATGCTATGCGGGAGGGGGGTACCTTGATTTCATGTAATCATTACCTCCATCACTTGGCGTAAACTAATCTGTGAAGAGAAAAAAAAAGTCAGCGTAGGAACATCAATGCGACGCTGCGATATTAATTTTACGAATTTTGCTAAGAGTTTTAACATCATCAGCTATTTTACATCCACCGAGTGGTATATTTTCATAATGTTCTCGAAACAAATACGAGTGTTGCCTAGAAAGTAATGCACCGCATTTTTTCCTTCTACAATTTTTATTGCACATAGTGAGAATTACACACACCTATTTTTCCACGTAATCTCCATCTCTTTCTACGACCTCCAGCGCGAAACAAGGGTGTGTATGCCCCGTCAGTGCCAGTCCTTGTCCTGGTGGCGGAGCCAGTGCTTCACTTTGTAAACTTCCTTTGGTGACTGTCAGATGCAGTGCCAACTGTCGAGTCGTAATGCTTCTCTCCTCGCGAATGACGCTGGAACATGTCAGGTGTGACAGCCGTGGACAGTCTCCCCGACCGCTGCAAATCGTGGAGCTCCGCCGAACCGCCTTCTGATGGCCTCGCCCTCAGTGCCCAGCGACTGACTGTACTTCTTTCGACAGTAGATGCTCCATAGACTTTGCACAAGCGTTTGTGAATATTCCCCACAGTTTAGTTCTCTGCAGTGAGAAATGCAATGACGACTCGTTGCTTGTAGCGTACATCACTTATAGACGCCATTTTGAAACTGTACTGCAGCTACGCCATCTGTCGTAAGTGACGGAAACTTGGCGCGCTGCCTTAACAGACTTCAGATAATACACTACTGGCCATTAAAATTCCTACACCAAGAAGAAATGCAGATGATAAACGGGTATTCATTGGACAAATATATTATACTACTACTGACATGTGATTACATTTTCACGCAATTTGGGTGCATAGATCCTGAGAAATCAGTACCCAGAATAACCACCTCTGCCCGTAATAACGGCCTTGATACGCCAGGCCATTGAGTAAAACAGAACTTGGATGGCGTGTACAGGTACAGCTGCCCATGCAGCTTCAACACGATACCACTGTTCAGCAAGAGTGGTGACTGGCGTATTGTGACGACCCAGTTGCTCGGCCACCATTGACCAGACGTTTTCAATTGGTGACAGATCTGGAGAATGTGCTGGCTAGGGCAGCAGTCGAACATTTTCTGTATCCAGAAAGGCCCGTACAGGACCTGCAACAAGCGGTCGTGCATTATCCTGCTGAAATGTAGGGTTTCGCATGGATCGAATGAAGGGTAGAGCCACGGGTCGTAACACATCTTAAATGTAACGTCCACTGTTCAAAGTGCCGTCAATGCGAACAAGAGGTGACCGAGACGTGTAACCAATGGCACCCTATACTATCACGCCGGGTGATACGCCAGTATGGCGATGACGAATACACGCTTCCAATGTGCGTTTACCGCGATGTCGCCAAACACGGATGCGACCATCATGATGCTGTAAACAGAACCTGGATTCATTCAAAAATATGACGTTTTGCCATTCATGCACCCAGGTTCGTCGTTGGGTACACCATCACAGGCGCTCCTTTCTGTGATGCAGCCTCAAGGGTAACCGCAGCCATGGCCTCCGAGCTGATAGTCCATGCTGCTGCAAACGTCGTCGGACTGTTCGCGCAGATGGTTATTGTCTTGCAAACGTTCCCATCTGTTGACTCACTGATCGAGACGTGGCTGCACGATCCGTTACAGCCATGCGGATAAGATGCCTGTCATCTCGACGGCTAGTGATACGAGGCCGTTGGGATCCAGCACGGCGTTCCGTATTACCCTCCTGAACCCACCGATTCCATATTCTGCTAACAGTTATTCGATCTCGACAAACGGGAGCAGCAATGTCGCGATACGATAAACCGCAATCGCGATAAGCTACAATCCGACCTTTATCAAAGTCGGAAACGTGATGGTACGCATTTCTCCTGCTTACACGAGGCATCACAACAACGTTTCACCAGGCAACACCGGTCAACTGCTGTCAGTGTTTGAGAAATCGGTTGGAAACTTTCCTCATGTCAGCACGTTGTAGGTGTCGCCACTGGTGCCAACCTTGTGTGAATGCTCTGAAAAGCTAATCATTTGCATATCACAGCATCTTCTTCCTGTCGGTTAAATTTCGCGTCTGTAGTACGTCATCTTCGTGGTGTAGCAATTTTTATGGTCAGTAGTGTACATACGTAACGTTTCGCATTCATAGCATTTTTTTCGGATGAGGAAGAAAAAATGCGGTGCATTAGTTTCTGGGCAACCCTCTCAGTTACTCGACTGAGGTAAAACCATCCCAGCGTTCTCCTATCCTATTAAGGATAACCATCAAAAAAGTAAACAATTTATTACCTGGGCGGGTATCAAATCCAGTTCTGCTGAAAGGTGAACGACTGCAGTTCGACTGCTCGTCCAGATAAACATGGATACGAAATTGACAGGGGCATTTTTCAAGGCCTTTCAGAGCTAATCTTACCTGTAAAAAGCACGGAAATATTTGTTTCATTCGGAATTGGTTCCCACTGTTTTGCAATACTAGTACACAGCTTAAATACTGTTTGCGAAGGCGAATCGCTTCTGTGTTATAGTTGGCTGTTCGTTTAAGAGGAACTAGTCGCAGAGAAATGAAATACAAATAAAGTAAAAATATTTTACACTTCCCACACATTTGTATGACGTGTTCAGAGCTAGAATGAATTTGCGTCAGACTGTAATAAAAGACTGAACGTAATTTAACTGACATCTTAGGCAAATTAATTCTTCCTCTCAAAATACAACAGTAAAGTGCAGCTGCCACATTACTCGTTTCCAGTCATCCACTGGCGTTCTGTGTCGCTCTTTACACTCCCCGGGCTTCACTTAGAATTGACTACAGAAACCTATGGCTTATGGGGAGCTGCTCGACCATTGGCCCTCCTTCTTCCTAACTCCCTGCGCACAGTTACTGTGCTAGCTGGACTGGTGGTATTACTCTGGAACTCGCGAGAGATTCCTTCCGCTGATTTCATGCGATTTTTTGCAGACACCCTCCGCTATGCTAGACTGTCCTTGTCCGTCAGTACATGAGGCCTCCCTGATCTCGATTTAGCACCGTTCGTTCTTTCACGTTCCACTTTACGGTCACATCACCAACAGTCGAAGAAGAAGAAGAAGTAAGGAAGATTGGGTTTAACGTCCCGTCGACATCGAGGTCATTAGAGACTGAGCAGAAGCTCGAATTGTGTCAAGAGTGGGAAAGGAAATCCGCCGTGCTCTTTCAAAGGAACCATCGCAGCAATTGCTGCGATCGATTTAGAGTTTGGCTCTAAGCACCATGGGACTTAACATCTGAGGTCATCAGTCCCCTAGACTTAGAACTAGTTAAACCTAACTAACCTAAGGACATCACACACATCCATGGCCGAGGCAGGATTCGAACCTGCGACCGTAGCAGCAGCGCGGTTCCGGACTGAAGCACCTAGAACCACTCGGCCACAACGGCGGGAGATTTAGGGCTTGAATCGTCGTACGTGTCCCCCCCCCCCCCCCCACCATCACCCCACCCAACTGTCGACTTGGGCAGATTTAGAAGGACTGAACTGTTGAACTGTGCCTGATGATCTGGTTTCAGGCGTCATCCAATGACTAATCGCCGACCGAGAACACTGAATGATTCTGGCCGGCCCATTGTGCATTTAGTGCTCCTCTACAGACAACCCAGTACTCCCCGCCTATTTTATACTGGCGGATCCGTCTCTCGTGACATCTAGTGCCCAATAGGGCTGTCCTATTTTCGATGAGATGCTGTACCTGGTTAATCTGCGTTTATGACTCCCACGAGCAGAGAATCGCCGACAAGCTATCCTTCTTATTTGCCTTCACTCCGGAGGTGCGTGGTACCCGTTAAGCTACTCCATTTCCATCTGCGCCACATTCTTTGCCGATGTTTTCTTCCTAGCGCGTCTCGGCGACAGGATGCTGCTGACAAACTGCATCGCAAAACCAACACGCCGAGCATATGAATAGAGGGAGGGGTTTACGTCTCGCACGAGAAGCCGAGGTGACGAGAGAGTCAAAGTTGGGGAGCCGAGAGCGCGCGTGGAGCCGCTCAACAGCTTTGCAGAAGAAACGCGAGGCAGGCTGCCTGGAGAGATAAACGGCGCGGCATATGGGCGTGTGGCAGCTGATCCGCCGCGCGTAAAACGCAATGAGGTAGACGCGAGCGGCGCTGGATGCCTTCCAGATAGCGCCGCCGGCTCCAGCCTAGTGTGAAGCCAGCGCCCCAGCGAGCAGGCGGCGCTGGAATACGCCGGCGGCCGCACTGCGCCACTCACAAATCTGCAACACGCTGTATGGGCCCTGCCTCGCCTCAACTTTTGTTTCGTGACGTGCCCCCTCCGACGAGGAGACGCTATGGGATCGCTTGATTAGTCAGTATCATTCTAGGCCTAGTTCTTAACTGTACAACACACTGGCACAATAGCTACAACCATTAGTCTCAGCAAGCGGGAAGAGGAGTGGCGGAGGGGGCAGCGGGGTGCGAGGAGGAGCAAGGTACGGCATATACCCCATCCCGGAATTTGGCGTAACGGTATTTAAGTTACGGCTGCCACCTACATGAGAGGCGGTTTGAACACCACAGTACTTTTCTACGAGGTGCGACAAAAAAGTAATGAGACTTATGTGAAAGAAAATTTTGCTTACCGTTTTAGTCAAGTTTAGTGTTGTCTTTTTCAAAGTAGTTTCCTTCTGATTGCACATACCTTTTCCAGTGCATCTGCCATTGATGGTAACATTTATGGACCTCATCTTCTGTAATATCCTCCAAGACCCTCGTCACAGCTTTTTGGACATCTTGTGTTGTTTGAATATGGTGTCCCTTGACTCTTGCAAATAGAAAAAAGTCTCACGGAGCGATATCTGGTGAATAAGCTGGCTGTGGTAGTACTGAAATTTGTTTTGAGGTTAAAAATTGCTGTACTGAAAGAGCAGTAGGGGATGGCGCATTATCGTGATACAGAATACAGTTATCAGCAATGTTGAGACGGACACAAAGAACTCTTTTACAAAGTCTTTCCAAAAAATTTTTTGAGGTAATATTGGTTAATTGTTTGTCCGGGATGCACCCACTCTTTATGAACAATTCCCTTGGAATCAAAGATGCACACAAGCATGCATTACACTTTTGACTTTGACATGCGAGCTTTTTTTTTTTTTTTGTCTGGGTGATCACTTTGAGCACCATTGCGAACTTTGGCGTTTTGTCTCTGGATCGTACTGAAAAAAACCAACTTTCATCAACAGTGATAACGGCTCAACAATTCTGGATTGATTTCCGTTTGCTCTAACAGATCGGCTGCCACATCTTTCCGTGTTTCTCGTTGTTTAGGTGTGAGATTTTTGGGGACCATTTTTGCACAAATCTTTCTCATACCAAGATCTTCAGATATTATTAGATTGGTGTTCAGTTCTTCTGCAATCACTTTCACGGATAATCTTCGATCAGACCGTACGAGTTCACGCACCCTGGCCAAGTTGACATCCGTCCATGAGGTTGATGGTCGTCCACTGCGCTCTTCATCTTCAACATTCGTTCTGCCTTCACTAAACATTTTATGCCAACGACATAACCTCTTCTCCACAAGCCTACTGAAGCTTACCGTAAGTTGTCGTCGCGTTTTCACCCAATTTAACGCAAAAATAAATGGCATACCGTTGCGCAATATTATGCTGTTCCATTTCCGTGATGAGAGACACAAACATGAGTTAACTTACTACAGCACAACTCACGACTGAGCAGTTACATCGATGTGCCGCTTGGACTAGAAGCAGCTTATAGACCAAGGTCAAAGATATTGGGCTACGCAAGCCCGCAGGGTTACCACATCTTGCAAAGAAAATCAGTCTCATTACTCTATTGTCGCACCTCGTAGTCATGATAGTGTTGGATGTGGTACGCCGCTGCGTTTATGAGGCCTTTGAGCTGACTTAGCCAGCCACAAGGACCAACAGTTTAAAATGGGCTCTGAAGCACACAGCAACTCCACGTTTTTCGTAGTAATAAACATTATTCAAACAAGTGATAAATGACACATGGAAATCTTAAGACCAAGTGGGGATAGAACCCGAGATTTTCGGACCTGTAACGATGCACTTTTATAACTGAGACACCTAAGACCGTTGCCCACCAGGCAACATGTTCTTCTCTTTACAAAAATCTTTCATTGTGCTGATATGCAACGAATAACAACGTTGTAGAGATGTTCAAGCAAAAGCATTGCCAACACACGCTTAAAATTAGTATATTATGCAAAATATCAATTTTCAAAAGTTAAATAAACGAAGACGAAAAAATAGAAACGTTTCCAATGTGTCCATGAACTATAATTTATTTAGACAACTTAAACTCATTTAACTTTTTACTGCAGCAAATGGTCTGTGTTCTATGCCGATGTATTATTTGAACTGCTTTTGGGTGTAAATTAGAGAACTTAAAAAGCAAGCCGGCCGGAGTGGCCGAAAGGTTCTAGGCGCTACAGTCTGGAACCGCGCAGCCGCTACGGTCGCAGGTTCGAATCCTGCCTCGAGCATGGATGTGTGTGATGTCCTTAGGATAGTTACGTTTAAGTAGTTCTAAGTTCTATGGGACTGATAACCGCAGCAGTTAAGTCCCACAGTGCTCAGAGCCATTTGAATCGTTTTTAAAAAGCAAATTGTAACGATTGCCGCAAAATATCTGTTTCATTTTTTTTACCTTAAATAAGAATTTCACGTGTGTTGCAAGTGAGGACGCGTATGAGATTGATAATAATAACATAAATCTTTTTCTTCAATCTGTTAGGTCTCTTGGCCTGTAACGGTCTCGTCGAGAAGTTCTCCTGTCATCTTTTCATTGGTTAACCAAGACATCTCAGGCCATTAGGGTAGTACTGCAGCATGGACTACAGGTTCCTCTTTGAGCTCATTCTTTTTTTTTTTTTTTTGTGGTTCTGTATATAATGTGTGATGGGTTCTATTTTGTCTTCACATTTGGCGTAAAGACGTGTTGGTATCAAGAATTTAATTTCGCAATATCTTAGTCTTTCCGCATGTTTTCCCTTAATTGTCCAGGCTTTGCTGCCACACTACAGTATAGTTCTTGCTAAGATCTTATAAAGGGGTATTCTAGTGTGCTTTTGGAGGTAAAATGGAAAACACACCTTTTTATTCGCTTTCAGTGGAAAAAAATTGAGAGTTACACCAAACCATACCTTAACTCAAGGGAGGGTGAACCAGAACTCCACCACAAAGTTTCAGAGATGGTAGTACGGACCAAAACAAGGAAAGAAATACAGTAAACATGGGCTCTGAAATGTATACCTTAAGAGCTATGAGCACCGGTTCGCATTCGATAATCTGAAACACATCTCTTCTGCTGCAAGCTCTTTGCATTCCATATTTTGTGAGGAGGTAGTAAGGTCATAAATAAGAAAATGTACGCAGTAAACATAGACATTAAAATACGTACCTTAAGAGCTATGACGAAACGTGTTTCACAGTTGCGTAGATGAACAATTTCTCGTAGCTCTGAAGGTGAGCACCTTAGAGCCCACGTTTACTGGCCTTTTTTGCTTGTTTTGGTCGATACTACTGCCTCTGAAAGTGTGTCAGTGGAGTACGGGTTGACCCTGTGTATGCTGTACTGACGCAAGAGTACTACCTCGCCGGAAGTTTTATTTCATCTCGTTCGTCACCCGCTGTAATGTTGCTATATGATCCGTTGGACAATTAGTGAATTCTAGGCACGGCTCATAACTGAACAACACATGGGCATATCAGTTACAACAACAGAGAAACGTTAATAGCAATTCGTGCGTCCGTAAAATATGCGAAACCTACAGTAATTATCAGTCAGTTCCTTGCGAAACATAAATCGCAAAATCTAACGAGGGTCATACGCAAAGTCAATTAAAGAACACAAATCATTTAATCTATCGTAGATCTGCCTGGTGTCGACAATAAGGCAACAAAGAGAAGGCAGAAATTTTAAACTGCTCATTTAAACAGGTATTCACGCAAAGGGTACTACAGGGCCAGCGTTGGGTCGTCACACAGACTCACAAATGAGATGACCGATGTTAGCACCCCAGTCGTTGAAAAACAATTAAGACTACTAAAAGCGCACGAAGCAGCAGGCCCACCAGGAATTTCACGCACATTTTACACCGAATACGCCGGTGAGTGAGCTGCCTTTCTAGCTCATATTTATCGAGAATCGCTTCCGGAGCGAATGGTCCGGTGTGATTGGAAAACAGACCAGGTCACTCATGATCGAATGCACAAAATTACACACCGATATAGGAAACTACAGCATACCAGTAAAGCCCCGAGCTTTTAAAGCATGAAACTCCCATGTATAAAGCAGCTTCAAAGGTCTGATTACCTTATAAGTATGTTGTACATGCAAGCGAGGAAAAGTTCAGAAAGGTTTGAAATTATGCTTGGAATTTGTTGTAAGCAACTAAGTGCTCTCATTATGAAACACTGGACGAATATGATCTGCGCAACTTGCGCTTAATTGTAAGCAAAAGCCAATTCTTGATGCATCTCAATATCTCCAACTTCATATCTCCTGGACGGTGATTCGAACAATGATATAATATTGCAGGTGGTTGGCTGGTTCAAATGGCTCTGAGTACTATGGGACTTAACTTCTAAGGTCATCAGTCCCCTAGAACTATTAAAACTAACTAACCTAAGGATATCACACACATCCATGCCCGAGGCAGGATTCGAAACTGCGACCGTGGCGGTGCGCGGTTCCAGACTGTAGCGCCTAGAACCGCTCGGCCTCCCCGGCCGGCATTGCAGGTGGTTTCAGTAGTAAATACAGAAACTCTCTGCAAAGTGTGCTGCGATTATAGTCGGTATTAAAAAAGTAATAAATTAAACCGTAATGCTCGATACTGAAGTTTGATTGCGTGAACAGTGAGAATGTAGCGAAAGGTAAACTTAAAGTTTTTTTTCTTTTCGTCACTTTGTGGAGGTTGGTAGAAAGAAAAAGTATCTTGAAGGTTTGAAATTAGGTATTAAGTTTGCTGGAAGTCTCTAAATTCTCAAATACTGGATGAAAGAAGTCCCGGTATATGCTCGTCTTCAGTTACGTTGCCTGAGGACAAATACACAGTTTTAATTGTAACGTTTGTATTATAGCGTTAAACTTTTAATATAAGATTATACATCTTAGTGAGTAGATTATGAGAGCGTTTTAAATTTTTAACTTCGGTCAATAACTACGCGGTTGGAAATCAAATTTTTGTCGTCACTAAAAGGCGTCAGATAGGCCACCTGCAAATGGTACAAGGGTTTGCGTCACACTCTTAGTAATATGTGTGTGTGAATACTTAAGGGACCAAACTGCAGAGGTCATCGGTCCCTAGAGCTACACACTACTTAAACTAACTTATACTAAGAACAACATAAACACCCATATCCGAGGGAGGAGTCGAACCTCCGCGCTCTGAGGTAACAAAAGTCATGGGATACCTCCTAATATCGTTTCGGACCTCCTTCTGCCCCGTCGTAGAGCAGCAATCGACGTGACATGGACTCAACAAGTCGTTGAAAGTCCCCCGCAGAAGTAATAAATTGAGCGATGCTGCTTCTATAGCAGACCACGATTGCGAAAGTATTACCAGTGCAGAATTTTGTGCACCAACTGTCCTCTCGATTATGTATCATAAACGATCGATGGGATTCAAGTCGGGCGATATGGGCGTCCAAATCAATCGCTAGAATTGTCCAGAACGTTCTTCAAACCAATTGCGGACAGTTGTGGCCCGGTTACATAGTGCGTTGTCATACACAAAAATTTCACCGTTGTTTGGGAACAAGAACTCCATTAATTGCTGCAAATGGTCTCCAAGTTGCCCAACCTAACAATTTCCAGACAGTGATCGGTTCAGTTGGACAAGAGGACCCAGTCCATTCCAGATAGGCACAGCCTATATTATTATGGAGCCACCACCAGCGTACACAGTGCCTTGTTGACAATTTGGGTCGATGACTTCAAGGAGTCTGCACCACACTCGAACGCTACAATCAGCTCTTACCATCTGAAATCAACTCGACTGAGTAGACTACGGTTTTCCAGTAATCTTGGGTCCATCCGATATGGTCACAAGCCAAGGAGAAGCACTGCAGGCGGCGTCGTGTTGTTAGGAAAGACACTCGCGTCGGTCGCCTGCTGTCATAGCCCATTAACGCCAAATTTCGCCGCGCTGTCCTAACGGATACGTTCTTTGTACGCCCCATACTGATTTATACGGTTCTGTCAAGTAGAGTTGTTTTTCTTTTAGCACTGACAACATCGCGAAGATGCCGCTGCTCTCGGTCGTTAAATGAAGACTGTCGGCCACTGCGTTGTCCTTGGTGAGAGGTAATGCCTGAAATGTTGTATTCTGGGTACACTCGTGAGACTGTTGATCTCGGAATACTGAATCGGCTGACGATTTCCCAAATGGAATGTCCGATGCATCTAGCTGCAGCTACCACTCCGCCTTCAAAGTGTGTTAATCCCCGTCGTGTGGCGGTAACCGCGTCGGCCATCTTTCCACAGAGCTCATCTTAGTACAAATAAGAGCTCCGCCGATGCACATACTTTGTGTGCGCGATACTACTGCTGTCTGTATATCTGTTTATGTGCGTACCGCTATCCCACTACTTTTGTTATCTCAGAGCAGATTCTAAGCTCAAACACTTGTGATTTTGCTGCAGGAATTCTCTCAAAGAATTAGCACATTTTCAGAGAAAAACTTCTGGGGTGAAGCACCGCTTGCTTTATTCGTAGACAACGTCTTTCATACAACAAACGCAGGTGAACGAGTATAATTCGTCTTCCTAGACATCCGAAAGGGATTCGACACTGTATCAAATAGCCAGATGTAACTAAGATAGGGTGAATAGAAGTATCTTCTCATATACGTGAATTATTAGATAAATATTTGACTGACAACACAGTGCTGTATAGAAACGTAAGAAACAACGGGTGTGCTCCAGCGTAACATAATAGCAGCACTGATATTTTCAATAAAACTGAACGATTTACAAAATAGGAACAGCAGCACTGCACGCTTATTGACTGACGGTATACAGCTAAACATCGCTGTTGGTCTATCGTATGGAACTGTGGAAAGAATTGGGCGGATTTCTACTTATTGTAAGCCGGCCGCTTGTGGCCGAGCGGTTCTGGCGCTACAGTCTGGAACCGCGCGACCGCTACGGTCGCAGGTTCGACTCCTGCCTCGGGCATGGATGTGTGTGTTGTCCTTAGGTTAGTTAGGTTTAAGTAGTTCTAAGTTCTAGGGGACTTATGACCTCAGCCGTTGAGTCCCATAGTGCTCAGAGCCATTTGAACCATACTTATTGTAATGAATGATGGTTACCTTAAAATAGAAAAAAAAGTAAGGCAATACTGTAAAAAAAGATAGAACTCGCTAGCATCTAAGTACAAGGTTAGTGCACATCTTCGGCGTGGCACATCGTATAACTGTTTAACAGTAATAAGAAGAAGTGAGATGAAAGGAGACGAGCAAGTAAAATCACTATTTGAAAGACGAATGGAAGACAGATTCTGGGAAAATCTAGCGCATCTCTAAAGTAAATCGCATACAAGAAGGTAATGTGACCAATTCTGGGGTACTGTTCCAGTGTTTGGATTCCTTACCAAGCAGACATGACAACAGACGTCGAACGAATTCAGAAACTTGTGCAGGAAGTACAGTCCTGGAAATTGAAATAAGAACACCGTGAATTCATTGTCCCAGGAAGGGGAAACTTTATTGACACATTCCTGGGGTCAGATACATCACATGATCACACTGACAGAACCACAGGCACATAGACACAGGCAACAGAGCATGCACAATGTCGGCACTAGTACAGTGTATATCCACCTTTCGCAGCAATGCAGGCTGCTATTCTCCCATGGAGACGATCGTAGAGATGCTGGATGTAGTCCTGTGGAACGGCTTGCCATGCCATTTCCACCTGGCGCCTCAGTTGGACCAGCGTTCGTGCTGGACGTGCAGACCGCGTGAGACGACGCTTCATCCAGTCCCAAACATGCTCAATGGGGGACAGATCCGGAGATCTTGCTGGCCAGGGTAGTTGACTTACACCTTCTAGAGCACGTTGGGTGGCACGGGATACATGCGGACGTGCATTGTCCTGTTGGAACAGCAAGTTCCCTTGCCGGTCTAGGAATGGTAGAACGATGGGTTCGATGATGGTTTGGATGTACCGTGCACTATTCAGTGTCCCCTCGACGATCACCAGTGGTGTACGGCCTGTGTAGGAGATCGCTCCCCACACCATGATGCCGGGTGTTGGCCCTGTGTGCCTCGGTCGTATGCAGTCCTGATTGTGGCGCTCACCTGCACGGCGCCAAACACGCATACGACCATCATTGGCACCAAGGCAGAAGCGACTCTCATCGCTGAAGACGACACGTCTCCATTCGTCCCTCCATTCACGCCTGTCGCGACACCACTGGAGGCGGGCTGCACGATGTTGGGGCGTGAGCGGAAGACGGCCTAACGGTGTGCGGGACCGTAGCCCAGCTTCATGGAGACGGTTGCGAATGGTCCTCGCCGATACCCCAGGAGCAACAGTGTCCCTAATTTGCTGGGAAGTGGCGGTGCGGTCCCCTACGGCACTGCATAGGATCCTACGGTCTTGGCGTGCATCCGTGCGTCGCTGCGGTCCGGTCCCAGGTCGACGGGCACGTGCACCTTCCGCCGACCACTGGCGACAACATCGATGTACTGTGGAGACCTCACGCCCCACGTGTTGAGCAATTCGGCGGTACGTCCACCCGGCCTCCCGCATGCCCACTATACGCCCTCGCTCAAAGTCCGTCAACTGCACATACGGTTCACGTCCACGCTGTCGCGGCATGCTACCAAAACGATATGTTCCATTTTGGTGATACTGATGGTTGGTAACTGCGATTCACTATTGTGCCTCGCAAACTGTAGGAAGCTTCGGCTATCCGCGACGTTTCACCCCGAGTTTCGTACGCATTTCTCTGTATTGTAGCCAGGTTCAATGGAAAATGTTATATGGATAAAAATGTGTTCTCGCTTCGCCACTGCCTATCTGACAACATGACAGACAGCAACATCTGTGTGGTTCCCTACAGAGTACGTTCACGCATTCTCCTCTCAAATGCGGTATTCAATTCGCTTTGTAGAATCGTAATCATTTTCCTACATAATTACACCGGTAGTTTCGCAGATTCTGTTGCGTAAAATAAACACGCCGCACGGAGAAACAAAGCACATAACGCGAACAAAGGCTGCTGTTTGTGTCAGGAGCTGACTGGTAACCAACACCTGATGTAGCCGAGCAATATCATAGCGGTAAAGGGCAGAGTGTGCGAACAAGCTCATTTTCTGACTGGTTGTTGCCGTGGCAGATATACTGTACTAGCTTCTTATCCTGATATGAATGTGCACTGAACCGTTAGACCTGCTTATTAGCGTGCTAGCCCACCATTGAAACTACACTACTGGCCATTAAAATTGCTACACCACGAAGATGACATGCTACAGACGCGAAATTTAACCGACAGGAAGAAGATGCTGTGATACGGAAATGATTAGCTTTTCAGAGCATTCACACAAGGTTGGCGCCGGTGGCGACACCTATAACGTGCTGACATGAGGAAAGTTTCCAAGCGATTTCTCATACACGAACAGCAGTTGACCGGCGTTGCCTGGTGAAACGTTGTTGTGATGCCTCTTGTAAGTAGGAGAAATGCGTACCATCACGTTTCCGACTTTGATAAAGTTCGGATTGTAGCCTATCGCGACATTGCTGCTCGCGTTGGTCGAGATCCAATGGCTGTTAGCAAAATATGGAATTGGTGGGTTCAGGAGGGTGATACGGAACGCCGTGCTGGGTCCCAACGGCCTTGTATCACTAGCAGTCGAGATGACAGGCATCTTATCCGCATGGCTGTAACAGATCGTGCAGCCACGTCTCCATTCCTGAGCCAACAGATGGGGACGTTTACAAAAAAAATTGGTTCAAATGGCTCTGAGCACTGTGGGACTCAACATCTCAGGTCATAAGTCCCCTAGAACTTAGAACTACTTAAACCTAACTAACCTAAGGACATCACACACACCCATGCCCGAGGCAGGATTCGAACCTGCGACCGTAGCAGTCCCGCGGTCCCGGACTGCAGTGCCAGAACCGCTAGACCACCGCGGCCGGCGACGTTTACAAAACAACCATCTGCATAAACAGTTCGACGACGTTTGCAGCAGCATGGACTATCAGCTCGGAGACCATGGCTGCGGTTACCCTTGACGCTGCATCACAGACAGGAGCGTCTGCGATGGCGTACTCAACGACATACCTGGGTGCACGAATGGCAAAACGTCACTTTTTCGGATGAATGCAGGTTCTGTTTACAGCATCATGATGGTCGCATCCGTGTTTGGCGACATCGCGATGAACACACTTTGGAAGCGTGTATTCGTCATCGCCATACTGGCGTATCACCTGGGGTGATGGTATGGGGTGCCATTCGTTACAAGTCTCGGTCACCTCTAGTTCGCATTGACGGCACTTTGACCAGTGGACGTTACATTTCAGGTGTGTTACGACCCGTGGCTCTACCCTTCTTCGATCCATGCGAAACCCTACATTTCAGAAGGATAATGCACGATCGCGTGTTGCAGGTCCTGTACGGGCCTTTCTGGACACAGAAAATGTTCGACTGCTGCCCTGGCCAGCACATTCTCCAGATCTCTCACTAATTGAAAACGTTAGGTCAATGGTGGCCTAGCAACTGGCTCGTCAGAATACACCAGTCACTACTCTTGATGAACTGTGGTATCGTGTTGAAGCTGCATGGGCAGCTGTACCCGTACACGCCATCCAAGCTCTGTTTGACGCAATGCCCAGGCGTATCAAGGCCGTTATTACGGCCAGAGGTGGTTATTATGGGTACTGATTTCTCAGGATCTATGCTCCCAAATTGCGTGAAAATGAAATCATTTGTCAGTTCTAGTATAATATATTTGTCCAATGAATACCCGTTTATCATCTGCATTTCTTCTTGGTGTAGCAATTTTAATGGCCAGTAGTGTAATTGCAGCAGCTTTTATTTATTTTTTTTTTTGCGTAGATTCGTCTGGACCTTGGTAGGTTTTCGGAGGTATGTGGCACCAATTCCTGTAAATTTCGGGATAGTGGTTCGTGGGCGCAGAGTTGACGCCAGTTAGCGGCCCAGATGTGTCCCACTGAGTTCATATCGGACGAATTTGATGATCAAAACATGAAAGTGAATTCACTATTATGCAACTGGTCAACAATAACGTCGAAGTAGCCCACAGCTGTTATGTTGCCATCATTGACCACCACAGGTCCCATGGGCGCCAAAGTGATTGTCCCCTACGTTGCAGCCAGCATCCGTATCGCGGTGCATTATTCGAGCAGCCGTTTGATGGATGTCGGTGTATCCGAACACAACAGCCGACGTGGTGTAACAAGAAACTTGATTCATCCGACCAGGCTATAGGTTTCCATTGACCCAAGTCCAGTCTCGATGACTCCGTGCCGACTGCAGTCGTAATTGACAATGTCTTTTGTCAACATGGGAACACGTAGAAGTCATCTGTTCCGGAGTCATACGCTCAACAATGTGCCCTGAACAGGCTGCTCCTAAAGACGCTCCAGCTCTGCCACTGATCGCCACACATCCTGCTTTATAGACTGGGCGAGCCTCCGACCTGGAAGATCTGTGATGAGGCGCGGACGTTCAACACTTTGTTACCTGGTCGTGCATTCACCGTCCTACGAACACTTTCTAACCTTCCTGTATAAATAAAAAAATAATAATGATGATGTGTAACCTTCCCGAACAGAAAATAAAAAATAAAAATAATTAAATTTGGGTGATTAAATTCTGACGTATGAAAACTGATAAATCTTAACTCATGAAAAACTGATAAATTTTGACGTAACCAGCGCTACGCCATGGCCCTGTGAAATCAATCTGAATTTGTCCGTGAGAAATAAACTGAAAAATTCTTACCTCGTGATGGTGTCGCCGGATAACGCTGTCTATATATCTGCTCGTAAATGGCACAGCTTAGTGCAATGCAGGCCTATCTACTAATACTGGATAACATTTGTCTGAGATCTGAATTACTAGAAAAACTGACTTTACTTAGTGACACAGCTGCACAGCTGGTCGTCTGATTACTAAAGAGCACATAACCAAGATCTGACAAAAATTCTTGAATATTTTAAGTTAGGTAAATGATTGGATCGGGACTGGCAGTGACTTAAGAGGAAATTAGAATTTTATAGTTGACTGGTAAAAACAATTATATTCTGAAAATTTTTTTACGTTATTGATGAAGATCTACAATCCATTACACGGGAAAATTGAACATATTACAAATCTGGGTCAACTGGCGCTGACGAATCACAAAAGAAAAGATTGAAACTAATTCATATTAACATCTCAGAAAAGTGACTTAACTACGCGCATGCCAATAAAAATAATGAAATTTACCTTACAATAGATGGTTGACTTAATTACACTGTTGATTTTTCATTATATTAACAATTATTCATTTGTTCATCATCATCTCATTCCATGGTATGCTTTAGCTCTGTGGCTGATCACAATTATTATTCAGTTCCATATAATAAAATTTTACAATTTCTTCTGCACTGTGCCTGTAACAACTACTGACTATAAACTGCGCTGTACCAGCGACAGACTACAACTACACTGTAGCAGCGAGCTACTGCAACTGCGGCAGAGACTGCTCTGACCTCAGACTCTATTGTAGCTCTCTTTCAACAGGGGCAAAGATATTTTATGTCTCAGGCAGCGCCTGTGAATTGTCGTTCTAGCAAGTGAGCAATACATAGAGATTACATTTGCTCCAGCAGGGTGGTGAACCCCTTACAACTTTCCATATGTGCTCACAACAATAACACGCGAATAGCCGACCACCCTTTTTCGAGATACATCTAGCCGCTTGAATTTGCGAGTGCAGCATCGTGATTGGCTAACTTCATTGCTAGTTAACTCGGGAACGGCGTAACTTATAGAATTTTTGCTCAACAATTATTTCCAACACAACCTACCCTGCTACGCCTTTACAATCCTTCAGACTCTTTCTGACCATCCTGACGCGTCATGACCCCGCAACGCCACCACGGTGCAGTAAGTCTCGCAGTAGGGAGTGGTCATTCCTTGTCTCATTAGTGTAAGCCATAATAGTTCGAGGATGATCTCCATCTCCTTCCAGGGAGTAGCAGTTTTACTTTTTCTAAGGAGTGAAACTGCTGCGTTTATCAAATGTTACATAATCGAGGCACGGGAGGATCGTCAAGAGAGCTCTGTTTCTTGGTATTCCTTGCTATCAAATGAGATGTTTTCATCCTTCCACTGTAGCAGTGGAACGTCCTCAGCCAGTTAGAGTAATACTCTCCAAGATCATACCAGACAGGTTTTTACGGTCACTATGTTAGAGTTTACGGGCGCTCAGCATCGAGGTTATCAGCGGGCTACTATAAGAGTAAAGTACTCAGTTTCCATTTTAAGATGCAGTAAAAGTTATAGAATAGAAGAGTTTATCTCCACTGAGTTTGAATATCTTCCGTAACAGGACACAAAGCGTAGGCAGGTAAATTTACTTTAAAATATGGCTAGAACCCCAAAAAATAATGCACTATTTAGGGTATTACCCTATGGTTGGAAGAACACCTGTTTTGATGCATATGAAAGCTTTCTCTATTGATCTGGAAAACATAAGTTCTGTATTGGAGAGAGAGAGTACATTATTTTGAGATTAGTTCGTTGTATTTTTGCCCACGCATTATCAAGCCACTATCCTACCTGCCAGAGAGACAGCTGCTTGCAGAATGGTCAAAACACTCTGTCAGCCTGTTTCACTGCAGTCATCACGGTCATGTGTAAGGGTGAATAATCTTAGAAATCATGGGCGCAATGAAGCTTTCACAAGGCACCATATCAAAAGTCTACGTATCACCGCCGCCACGATCAACAATATTGATCAACAATCTTTTCGCAACACATCTCTCACTAATTCAATCTTGTACAACAACAACAACTACTACTACTACCAGTAGTACTACTACTAGTGGTAGTAGTAGTACTACTACTATTCCTACTGCTACTACTGCGAGGGTTGGAACTTAAATAGTGGCAACTATTTATTCACAACCGATACAAAAGAGTCACATGTTTGCCCCTGTTACTGTCCTTCAGAGTAGTCACCAGCGTTGTGTAGAACCCTTTGCCAGCGGTGTGGAAGGCGTAGTACACCGTTAGCACAGCCTGTTCTGCTGATGGTGCGAATGGAGCGGTCTACTGCCAGTCGAATCTCTGGAACAGTTCTGAAGCGAATGCCACGAAGTGGTTCCTTCTTCTTCGGAATCAAATCAAACTCACAGGGACTTAAGTTCAAAATGGCTCTGAGCACTATGGGACTCAACCGCTGAGGTCATTAGTCCCCTAGAACTTAGAACTAGTTAAACCTAACTAACCTAAGGACATCACAAACATCCATGCCCGAGGCAGGATTCGAACCTGCGACCGTAGCGGTCTTGCGGTTTCAGATTGCAGCGCCTTTAACCGCACGGCCACTTCGGCCGGCAGGGACTTAAGTCCGCAGAGTATGGTGAATGGTACAGTACTTCCCAGTCCCGTCGACCGAACAGTGGAGCCACGGCTTGAGCTATATGCGCCCTTGCAGAAAGTGCCGCCGCTTCTTTCGCAAAGCTGATCGCAGGTGATGCTCCAAAAACGAACAGTAATACGACTTAAGTCCTGGTGACTCCGGTTTCATTCCGAAGATGAAGGAACCACTTCGTGGCATTCGCTTCAGAATTGTTCCAGAGATTCGACTGGCAGTAGACCGCTCCATTCGCACCATCAGCAGAACAGGCTCTGCTAACGGTATACTACGCCTTCCACATCTCTGGCAACGAGTTCTACACAACGCTCGCGACTACTTTGAAGGACAGTAACAGGGGCAAACATGTAGCTCTTTTGTATCGGTTGTGAATAAATATGTGCCACTATTTAAGTTCCAACCCCCGTGCAACTAATACTACTACAACAAAACGTGGTTTTCGATGGTTCTGAGCTACAGTCATGCAGTATTTTTTGATAAAACAACCCGCTATTGACAGTATATCACTTTATTTTTCTTCTGAATTATATAGATTTCAGTTTTTACCCCATATCGAGTATAAATGCTAAACGTTCTTAGACTATTAAGACGTCGTATCCGGTAAAGTCAGCTTTGGGTTGACTTCATCTGATATGATGTGTTAATGGTCAAAGAACTTTTAGCATTGTACTCGATAATGGCGTAAAAGCCGAAATCAAGATAGTACAGAAGAAAAATACAGCAACATACAATCAAATGATGGTTTATTATTCTTTAAAAAAAACGAAAAAGAAAAGAACACGAGGTTCGCCATCCAGAACCATCACCTCAGATACGATGGAAGAATTTTTATCATAAGTTAAAATGAAGTCAAGAGTATAAACTCCTGTCGATGTAGAAGTGCTCCACACGGCTCCAAGCGGCGTGCTCCACTTCACCCACACCTGTAGTCTCCAAGAAGTAACAAATGGTCTGCTGATAGTCTCATAAAAGACCGAGACCGGTCACCAAACCAAATTTACAACAAACATGCGATCAAGACTGTTTTATTGAAATAGCCGGCCGAAGTGGTCGTGCGGTTCTAGGCACTGCAGTCTGGAACCGTGAGACCGCTACGGTCGCAGGTTCGAATCCTGCCTCGGGCATGGATGTGTGTGATGTCCTTAGGTTAGTTAGGTTTAACTAGTTCTAAGTTCTAGGGGACTGATGACCTGAGAAGTTGAGTCCCATAGTGCTCAGAGCCATTTTTTAAATAATTTTAATATAATTTTACCTGCTGCTGTTATCCGTAGGACAATGTTCCGAAAAATTTCTTATTCCTCGTTAAGATTACATTAATGAAATTTCAGCTGTGGCTAGCCACGTGAAGTGTGACGCTGTGCTGGCAGATGGAGAAGCGCGGTGCTGCAGTGACTGAGCCACCGGGATCGCCTTCGGAAGGACTGGGTTTCATATTCCCTTTCAGAAATCTAGATTTAAATTTTCCAAGATAAAGACTCTGTGATGTCTTTTTTCTTTATTTTTTTTATTTTTATTTTTATTTTTTATTTTTTATTTTTTTTAATAGGCCACTGACGATTACACTCCCAGACCCTTGCCCAGCTAAGTCAGTGTAATTAAATACCTTGTAGCGTAACGGCACGCCACTCTAAATAAAAGAAGGCTGAAAGGTAAAAGGAATACATAGATCGGCTATAAAAAGAAAAGAAACTTAAATCGAAGACATAGTCCGGAAGAGCAGACACCACACATATAAATATAAGCGCCTTGACGGCAATTACTGATCATTCAGTGTAGCACTCTTCGTTAAATGTATTGCGGGAATCAGCATGAGGCTACAAGCAATGAGGCTAATGGATTGGTGGCGCTACGTGTGTAGTGTGCGGCAAGTTGGGAATTAGGGCTGGACGGGAAGCGTGCTCCGATAGCCGGATCAGCTTGCGTAAAGCGGGATATCCGGGTTCGAATCCCAGTCAGGCACAAATTTCCACTTGTCGCCGTTGAATTTACTTTAATACGCGATTGAGGCTAATGTCGGAATTTCAATTACATTAGTTCACTGCTGTGTTATAAGATTAAACGAAAGCGCTTGAAAATTATGTGGAAAATTCGAAACACGATCTCAGTATGAAGAAAATGCATGCAATCGGCGCTGTTCTTTGGTTAAAAAGAAACACTAGTTAAACTGAACGAGGATAGGACTGGGAATCGGTAGTGGCTTTATCGAAAGACTCATCTCGGCATTCACCTAAATGTGAGGCCAAAGACTTAATAACCGCGCCGGATTTCTTAGTTTCGTGGCTGGAATCCATGTTAGTGAAAATAGTGTCAAAAACAGTTTTGGATGGAAAAAGAGAACGCACAAATAATGCTTGTTTTGTGCGACAAACAGTACAGTGACTCTGAACATGTTATTGTAGATGCTGATTTGACTGAAGAACCGAGCAAGGTGACACACTGGTAAGGACACTGAACTCATGTGCGGGAGGACGGCGGTTGGAATCTTCACCTGAGCATCACGTTTTATGTCTTCCTTGTGTCCCCTAACTCGCTTAGGGCGAATGCTGGGATGATTCCTCTAGAAAGGGCACCGTCTATTTCCTTCCCCATCCTTCCCCAATCCGAGCCTGTGCTCCTACTCTAATGACCACGATGTCGACGGGACGTTAGATTCTTAACTCCCTCCTTGCTTTCTTTCTTGCACAACTGATGGGTACTGGCCAATATTTCTACCACTTCTCCCAATTCTGGTAGTGTTTCCGCCCGCGCAAAGAATAATACAAACCTTGTAGAGCGTTACATTCTGATTCGGGAGAGAAGCTGAATGAGTCCTTTACTGGGAACCTTATCCCGCACCAGCATAGGCATTGTTACTTACCACAACTCAAAAGGCCTCCGTTGGGTTGCAAGCGACATACAGCTTAACCTGAAATACGGGTCACCTTGTACTTGTGTATAGTAACTTCAATATAGATATGTTGTTCATAGGTGCTGAGTTGACAAACAAGAATATTAAATAGGTCGAGAACTGTTTGTATATATTCTAATGCTACATAGTCTGATGAACTGCAATTTCTAGTCATTTCTTTATTCATGCATGAGCAAAAATATAGGTACAATAGCCGGCCGCTGTGGCCGAGCGGTTCTAGGCGCTTCAGTCCGGAACCGCGCTGCTCATGGATGTGTGTGATGTCCTTAGGTTAGTTAGGCTTAAGTAGTTCTAAGTCTAGAGGACTGATGACCTCAGATGTTAAGTCCCATAGTGCTTGGAGCCATTTTGAACTTCACAATACATTTGGTTTCACCTAACAATAATATAGCAGTCGATGAGTACTGTGTTGTTCACAAATTCTTTGTACACTCACAAGTATGGGAAATACCCTAATACTGTATTATATACCGTGACAAAAACTGGCGGGTGCATGAAAGTAACGAGTCGCTTGCATCCGTTTCAAGTAGGTTACGTTTTAAAGCTCAGTCGACATTAAGGTTATCCATCGTTCTCAGAACACTAACTTAGCTGGAGCAGAAAAGGTATTGGTCATGAACTCCATGAATAATACATCCTGGTATAAAGCTGAAATTCTTTAAAACAACTACAGAGAAAGCAAGTAATGAGTGAAAAAGATTTGAATCCCACGTCTCCCTAATACGATCAGCACGTGGATCACTGGTCCTCTACCCTGTGTAAAATCTGTCTTACACTGACGAAAATGAAAAGTTTTACACCTTGAAATAATTGGTATTAAATGATTAAAGTTTCATTCCATTCGGATCTGATGTCCACCATCAGCTTTAGTATGATGTATGACCTTCCGCCACCCCAACCTCTTCTCCGTGGGCAAAAATGCACTCTTATGACACAAATGACGTGTCAGTTCATGACGATTGCTGAGTGAAATCAGGCCTATACGTCTTCCCGTCCCTCATCGGACGTGGTCTCTGGATAACAAGTCAGGGGACAGAAGAGGTCAGTCAAGGATCCGTATATTCCTTAGAGGTTTTGTTGCGTGAACTACCGTGTGGGGCATTGCGTTATCTCGACGGAAAATACCATTAGGTACCCCGTTCATGGATGAAGTTTTACCGTTCCTTCCACATACTGGCGAGCGTTCAGCCTCCTAGAAGCAATTACGAAATCAGTCAGCTTTAATATCTAGCAGCTCCTCACACCATGATTCCATGAGATGGAGATGTATGGATCTCGAGAACAGCTGCTTCCTGTGACGTTTCACAAGGTCCTCTGGCCGCCAAGACACGAGCTAAAATCATTGCGAATGTCATGTATGCTGCGCAAGTTGTGGGGACACAGTGTTGCCTATCAGTGTCCCTGTTGACTTTGGCTATACGATGTGTATGTCCCTACTGTCTGTGGTACGGTGTCAGCTGTAAACGACCCATGTCAACTCCAGATCTCGATGCAGCTTCCAGTAACCTGTACCCGAAGGTTAGTAGTGACACTCTGTCGTATTTCAACTTTTGTCATTTATCTACTCGTAAAAGCCAGTCAAACAATTCTACGATCTTCTCATGGCGGAGTCCTTCAGGAAGGAGCCAGAGTCACGCGTCTTCTCTCGCTGTTGTCCGAAGTCCATTAGACCCTGCCCGTTGGAAGTGATGGAAATCGAAAAAGCGATGTATCGTGTGTTTTAATACGTGCTATTCTCAAACTGTTTGTAGGCTGACTGAAATCAAGTGAACAGTATTGTATCCTGGCCAAACTCCAGACTTAATCTGGCGAGCTACCAGAAATGACGGCGTGCTAATGGGAGTGACCAGCCCAGCTGTGCGACACACCCCAGAACTCAAAGCGATAGGAGAATTATGTGGAGAAATGCCGCGACCCACCTCACGGTACAGACCTCACCTCAGCATGTGCTGTTACGAGTAGGAGGGAGCAGGTGATTAGTCTTTAGCGTTCCGTCGACAACGAGGTTATTACAGACGGAGCACAAGTTCGGATTAGGGAATGATGGGGAAGGAAAGCGACCGTGCCATTTCGAAGAAACCATCCCGGCATTTGCCTTAAATGTCTTAGGGAAATCACGGAAAACCAAAATCAGGACGGTTCAAATGGCTCTAAGCACTATGGGACTTAACATCTGAGGTCATCAGTCCCCTCGACTTAGAACTACTTAAACCTAACTAACCTAAGAACATCACACACATCCATGCCCGAGGCAGGATTCGAACCTGCGACCGTAGCAGTCGCGCGGTTCCGGACTGAAGGGCCTAGAACCGCACGGCCACCGCGGCCGGCAAAATCAGCATCCTGGACGCGGGTTTGAACCGTCGTCCTCCCGAGCGCGAATCCAGTGTGCTAACCACTGCGCCACACCACTCGGTCTCTGGTGTAACAATAAAGCGCCTTGCTGTCTGACCCGACCTTTTATTATCCTCCTACATATTGACAGTGCAGAGGATGGATAAAAATGTGGGAACACCACAAACACAAGACGTTACCGTGGTTAATATGGTGTAGGAAAAACGTTGGCATTCAAAACCGCTTCCCGGGGTCCCGGAATGGAGAAACAGAGGTCCTGTAGGTTTCCGAGGGAATCTTATACCATTCTTCCTGCAGAATAGTGGCAGGTTAGGTAAAAATAATGGAGGTGGATAGTTTTCACGCACCCTTCTCTACAAAAAAAGAACACAAAAGCTCAATAAAGGGAATGACCATATCAAACAGATAGTAGGAAAAGCAGACACTAGGCTCAGATTCATCGGAAGAATCTTAGGGAAATGTAACTCACCCACGAAAGAAGTGGCTTACAAGGCGCTTGTTCGCCCCATGCTTGAGTATTGTTCATCTATGTGGGTTACTATTAACATTTCGGGACAACGCTTTTCAGCCGGAGTCGAACAACATATTACTTCCCTCCACATACATCTCGCGTATTGACCACGAGGAGCAAATTCGAGAAATTAGAGACAATACAGAGGCTTACCGACAACCATTCTTCCCACGCACTATTCGCGAGTGGAACAGTGTTGGAGGGATCAGATAGTGGTATCGAAAGTACCCTCCGCCACACACCATTAGGTGGCTTGCGGAGTATGATGTAGATGAAAAATATTGAGGTCTAGCGACTGTAGGAGCCACCTGAGATGCGACAGCTCACGCTAAAAAGAAAAAAAAAAAAAGCACGGTCCTCGGATTTGCGAGTTGTGTAAATGTGGGCTCTGTCGTCATGGAAGACAGCGACACCACTGGGGAACAAACATGGTACGGATCTGATCACCCAAAATGGTCACGTAAGCCTTGGTAGTAATGCGAGCTTGGAGATTAACCGTGGGACCCATGGAGTACCACTGAATCCACACCATGTTTCACTCTCGTGACATAAACTCGGCCAGCAGCTGGAAGCGGTGTGAAACAAGACGCATCCGACCAAATTATTTTCTTTCGTTGTTCCACAGTCCGCTTCCAACTCCTGGCCGAGTTTATGTCCCAAGATTGAAACAGGGTGGGGCTTCAGTGATGATTTGGGGTACCATTTCGTGGTATTCCATGGGCTCCATGGTGACTCTGCAAGGACGCATTACTACCAAGGATTATGTGATCATTTTGGGTGATCAGGTCAATCCCATGGTACAATGTTTGTTCCCCAATGGTGGTGCTGTGTTCCATGAGGACATGGCTCCTGTTTACACAGCTCTTAAGGTCCAGGACTGTTTCCTCTTTACCATGAGGGTGAACTGTAGCATCTCACGTAACCATTACAGTCACTAGATCTCAATACTATTGAACTTGAACACCACGTTTTCCTGGTACAGGCAGTTGCATCACTGATGCGTGGGCTCGCAATTCCAGTTCGCCTTGCAGTTCCCTGCTAATGGAGCTCTTTTCGTGTTGCGTTATTGCTGAAAAGCTTCGCGAGTGCGACATTTAGTTCCCTAGTGACCTTTGCAGCTGTCGCCTTCTTATTTCTCGTCACGATCCTCTTCAGTGACCACCTGTCGCGATCACTCAATACACACTTTCGTCGCGTTATGACTAACTGGATGATTTTTTCAGCTTTCCCTGTTTGCGGTATAAATTCTCGATACGATGCGTCTTGAAACACCGAACTCTACGGCTGCCTTGGTTACGGAAACATCCATCATACGAGCACCAAGAATTTTGCCATATTCGAATTCACTTAGATCCGACATAATGCACCCACACAGAGCGCTGTTATGTCCACGACAGACACTTGCAACGTATTGAGGACATTTCACAGGCGCCGTTCGTGCTCGCATTCAGCAACGCAACCTGCAGGCTTTGCTAGCACCTGCATTTATGTTCTGTCATGAACTTTTCGCAGTGTTTCCCTGTTTTCGTCCAAGCCCTGTATATGGCTTCGGTTTCAACGCAGACACCGGAATCGCACGCGGCTGGGCTATGTCTAGGACGGGTATTTTTCGCGTAGACTACGACTAGCTGGCCCAACTCGGACTTTGTCCGCCTCACTCACGGGAACTAGCTCTACATTTGCATTATGTATCAAACACTACTTCGAGGTTGTGCATCAATAAAGAGTGTACAAGCGTCCTCTTTCTTTCTTAACGTTTATCTCGTAGTGCGGGGTTCGATGTTTTGATGATTTTAAAACATTTGTTTCATTTTACTTTATATATGGATGGCCTTTCTGCCCCCAGTCAGCAGGCAGGTAATGTAAGGAAGGCAAATCGTGCCCGCCATCTGTGTAAGATTCGGATAAACTTCGTCCCTTGTTCTATAACATTTTAAAATTTTGTGTGACGTGTTTTCTGAGGCGGCGATCGGGGACCAGCCCAGAATTTGCCTAAACGAGTGTGGAAAACATCATGAAACCCTGACACAGGCTGACTGTTGTAAGAGACCAATACAGGTTCGATTCGTGTAGGTCCACTTCCCCGTCTCACAATCAAGCGCGCTTCGCACTGAGCTATACGAGCAGACTAAACATTGGGCAAGCATTCATATAATAGCTAATATTTGAAATCTCTTTCTCTAAAGGCGATACAAGTCATTTCTTGAAAAGCCTATTAATGCAGAGTGCTAGAAACAGGCAGCTTATTTTTCGACTGGAATGAACCACTTCGTACTCATTTGAGATTCGCCGTCTATACGAAATGGTCAGCCTTTGGTTAGAAGCAGTATGAAATGGGACTAGCACGTAAATGAGTAGCAGGGAAGACGAATCTTAGGTTTCTCTGAGATGTTGTGAGAAAGCAAAGGAAATCGCATATAAGAAATTGGTGTGGCCAATTATTCTGGAGCGTTTGGAGTCACGAGAACAAAAACTTTTCAAGCGTACTGCAGCGGACAGATATTAAAAATAAAGTGCACAGATAATTTACGAAATGAAAAACTTCTAGGGAAAATAAGAGCAGAAGCACAGTACCAGCAGAAATGTCAGGTTAGTACTTCATGTTCAAAGAAACGTCGCATTAGTTAACTTAGTACTCGAAGCTGCAGCGACGGGAAAAAAAGGTGCGGAAATTAAAAACTGAGAATACGTTAAACAGACTATCTGCGACGCCTTTAATGAAAAGTAAGAAGGAAAAAAGGAAGAAAACAATAACACTCAGGAATCCAATGACAACCCTAAATTAGAATAACTGAACTGCGATGAACCTCTTATTCTTGAATAGAAGCCCATATTCTACCCAATCGAGCAGCTCCCACGTAAAAATCGATTTGTGTTCTGGCACTTATTCGGCCTAGATATTTCTTTAGCTCGTATGTAGGGCCTTAAAACGAAGCAATTTCTATCTATTACAGTCAGGTACGAAATTAAGTAATACATGCGGCTAAGAGCATAATATTCTGCAAATGATACTTGTTTTATCATCTGTCAAAGAAGAGGACGGCTTTTATCATCAGATAACTGTTTTGAGATCAGCTTTGAACAAAATGATATACATTACAAAATCTGTAATACTGACAGTGTAACGTACTGACACGTTCACAATATCGAACGTAGGTTTACACATTATCATCAAACAAACAACGGAAAGAATAAGTAGTATTTTGGTAAAAAAAATATCCTCGTTAAAAGGCAACAGTTAACTGCAAAACATTAATTTCTAGAACAGTGTTAGTTGGGCCAGTTATTACTCAAGAACACAAAGGGGGAGAAAAAATCAGAGACTAGCGTGAACATTTCCATGCTTTCCGGCACACGATCAAAATATCATATCTCTTTAGTGACCTGAACATGCAAGAAGGGGCTCGTGCCACTCTGAAAACATCGTTCTTATTTGCTGATGAACCCTCGGTAGTTTAAATACACGTTCCCTCACTGCCGAGACATTTGCATTACAATGAGGCAGGATAACAGAAAATAAACAGGATAAAACATTGCATGAAAATAAGTGACTATTGCAAACAAACTACAATATTTGGACTTTGATGATATAAAGAAGAAGCGAGTTAGCGTCTGAAGTTCCATCAGCGGCTAGTTTAAGAGATGTTGCGCAAACTCGATTTGGACCAGTAACATCGAATGAAAAGCAAAGATTACGAACCGACGTTCATAATATTTTAGGTAAGATATATATAGCGCAGTGATATGCAAGTCTCGATGTTCTTACAAAGATATGTGCTGGGTCAGAAGCTACCTTCTACTAAATTCGATTTATTCTGTTTCCCTCATGTTGCCCCCTACCACTGTTGCTCGTAGCCGTCAAGGCCGACGAGATAGTTCCAGCAAACGCCGTCAGAGCGCACAAGCGCCAGAGCCTCTGCTGCCATCTCGAGGAAGTAACGTCAACTCCTGCTGTGGGTTGCACTCTAACGCAGCCTTTCACCAGTGAGCCGCGTTTGTTTGGGTGCTGCACGCATGACAATTAATCTAAAGCGTTTGACACCAAGTATTAAACTTCTGGAAACGGGCTGTTGATGTTTTCATGTTGTTTAAACTCGAAAGTTCTGGGTTACAAACATGCTAGGTAAACTTAGACAGTGAGAGCGCCTGGTGAGTTCTTTTTTTTTTTTAAGAAGCTCGTCGCAGGTGGATTTGGCGAGATTAACTTGTCATTTCAGCTGTCGGCATTTGGTGACGATATATACATGAAGATGTCGCGACTGATGGAATAGAATGACAATGGCCCAACCGAAAAGATAAAAATAATTCCGGTGTGTTAATGCTGTTCATTAAACATCTTGTCTTTTGTAATA
This sequence comes from Schistocerca nitens, assembly GCF_023898315.1. Lineage (NCBI taxonomy): Eukaryota > Metazoa > Arthropoda > Insecta > Orthoptera > Acrididae > Schistocerca > Schistocerca nitens. The sequence continues at coordinate 392,588,036 of NC_064617.1, forward strand.
GTAATCACTGAATGTGTGTGAAGTACGAAACGAATTAGACTAGTTTTAAATATCTGGTTCAGTATGCTAGAAGAAACGTTTCTTTACATACTAAATGTGTGCACCTTGAAGATGTGAGATACATTGCTGCGATTGCAGAACCACCGATTTTTGCAAAGGGCTTAGAGCATTAGCATTGTCAATGAGTGTTTGAAATATAAGCGTGTTCCGTACCTTCGCGGTTGACGGAGTGATACTGTAAATTATCAGTCTATAACACTTTATTAACAACAGCACCTTGTTGACATCCCATTTGCTGTAAAACATCAAAGCTACTAACATGGTGCAAATGAAATGCGCCTATTTTGTCTTTTCAAAAATTGGAAATGAACCTCCCTATATACTGTCAAGTACGTGCATAAACTGAGAATGTATTTCTGTATTAAGTCTTGTTGTTTCTCTTATCTATTGAAACTATGACGTTCATACTCTTAGATTTCTTGCTGACAGAAGATTAAAAATTTTTTACTCGTGCACACCCTTTGATCACCACATAAGTTTTACATTTTTAATTTGACTTTTGGCTTCAAACAAACAAATTCGGTTATTTGCCTGAACAGCTCACGAATATCTCAGATTTCTTTACCTATTACAAAAATGAGAAGCTCGGCTCTTCATTAAGTGCGTGCGTTACTGATATTTCCGTTGACTTTGTTAAGTGCGACGGCGGTGCTCACTTACATATGAAGTACTGACGAACCACTGGATGTTATAGAAAAGTATTTATTCTTTCAAGTTACCAGTTTTAAAAATTGTCAACACAGGTTTCGATAGGTAATAAACATGGTGTTACTTTGTTTTATTGCTGGTGTTTAAGCAAGGAACGTACTAACAGTGGAAGTTCTGAGCTGTTATTGACCCACACCAACATTATCATTCCACACCATTTACTTTCGTAAATTAAGTTTCGTCATGTGCACCAGATCAGCACTTACCACCATCTAAATTAGATATTTACCGTCTCTGCAGGCCGCGTGTTAATTTATAAGCAGGAATGTGTATCACAAAAGTTTCCTTGAGCTGCATTTCTTTGCTTTAATCCAGAGAAAGTTAAGAAAAATACAATATGTAACTTCAGATCTCGGATCGTTTATTAACCACAGCCACACCTACATGTAACTACTTTTCCTCGATATTGGTAAGCAAGTTCAGTTGTTTCTCTGAAACTTGAACCTTATTTTCTTTTGTTTGATGTTGTGCCTGTTTCTGGATTGATTTCAGAAATGTTAACTTAACTGGTCTGATTCGATAAAGTATTTAGCTTTTACCGCTTTTTGACAGCTACGTTTCCTTTAGCAGAAGCCGTTGCGGAAGTAAGCTTACAGTTACTACCAATCGCACGTATCTAATGTTTGCAAGAAGTCAATCACATATCCTCCGCTGTCCATATTTTTCTAAAAAATGAATGACGTCAAAACTTTTGCCGACATTTTATTTGACATTATTAATTCTGTATTCACTACATTAACTTTTTGTCCTTAGCAAAGATTATCTTCCTCACGCCAAGGTGAGTCGCCTAATCTGGTCCCAGGAGTTTGTGCGCCATCTGTCGTGTCCTTCGTTCTGTAAGTCCAATCTGTCGTGTCCTTCGGTTTCTGTGTCCAATCTCTGACTGGGTAAACCGTCGATATGATTTTTTCCTGTGTAGTCCTATTTTCCAAACATTCACCTACATGTTAGAACGCTGGTTTTTAGTTGGTTACAAATATGTTACAGGAAACTTGCATAATAATATTGAATTTAGGGCGATTTGTATTTTGATGCGTAAACGTCTACAGCCGCTGTTGTTATTATGTATGTGTGATAAAACACTGTTACTCGTTTCCTGAAGTGTATGGCGTTGCTTTTCAGGAAGTTTACTTTCCACAAACAGACTGTTTTACTGAGAAAAATACGGCTGTTAACGAACTGCAGCTTGCTTATGAGAAAACGGCATTCCATAGTATCTCGTACACACTCAAAGCAGATGTTTATATACAGAAAATACAAGAGGTATGTTGTTCATTTAAAAACATTGTGGCCAAAAAATGTGTTTTCAGTATTTAGCCACAACGTAATACAAACAACAAAGAAATAATGAGAAAAAGATCGACAAAATCTCAGCATCGGTTATCTGTGTAAATGGAGGTTAAAAAATTATCGGAAATGTTTCAGCTTTGCACGTTTCATTTCTTCACATGAAGCCTGGATTTAGATTGCCCAAGAGTGTGAAACAGATCACCCGGCAGTATGCATAACAAACACACAAACACCTTATTAGTCTCCTGAAGGACGGTTGCATAATGTAGCTAAAGATGTATGTATGATGCGCAAGCTCCGGACGCGGTTAGTTTTAGCCATTATTATAGACAACTTAAATGTAGATCATCTTTTACAGCACTTCCAACTGCCAATCAAACGTAGCGGTTGTTAACTCTCATTCCCTTTTATAAAAATCTATTTCTCTCAAAGCGTAGCTCGGTCCTATTTGGTTTATCAGAATGTAAACAAAAAAATGGCGAAACAGCACGTCGAAATTAGAAGTGATTGTGCAAGAGAATAAGCTCTTACAATCTTTTACCAGTTTGGATTACAGAGAAAACTGGGAATGTGACGCGTTTGGGTTATACCATGATCGTTTGCACTGTATGAATATACCAAATAAATAAATGTACTATATCACTGACTGCCTATTCCTATAACTCAATTCATTTTCGTAACAAAATGTCACTGTTCATTTTTTTCTTATCTTTTTTACTGGGAGACAGTATTCTCGTTGTGAACAAGGAATATACCAAAACAAAGCCAAGTACAAGTGTTTACAAGCAGCATAGTAAGTCTAATACTACTTGGTACTCTTAAGCCAACTAAAGTTTTCACCCTTTATTGTACACGATCCTCCATTAAAGAAGCGTGTAAGAATTAAACTATGTGAATAACCATTTCAGTTGGCATTCGTTTGCCGAATGTTTGGAATTCATCCAGAGACAGTCATCTAGGCAGAAGCCTTGTACTTCGTTATCAAAATCTGTATTGTTCAATTGATCTGTACAATTGCACCTAGCTCTAAGACTAGTTACTCGCTTCACAGTGTTAAAAAATACGGCACAAATGATGTATCACATGCTTTAAAACACTGTGTTGGCTGATTAACGTTCTATAGAGGTGGGGCTCTTAAATATTGAGTTTTCTGAACGAGGTGTTGCGAAGCAAATCGCTGCACTCGTAATCGAGATTTCAGGCACTATTCTGACCACAATGATTTAGGTTCCCGCTCTTTTTCACTGCTTGAACCTAGCTGCCTCCATTAAGCCCGATAGTGATTATTTCCCTCAACATTCTCGCAAATGAGTCCTTCATTTCTAGTTTTCTGCTTGTTGCTAAATACTTCCAGTAAACCTTCATATGAAATTGTGGCAAAGGAATTAATCACGTTTTTCTTAAATCTAATTTCGGCGAGCATTGAATTTTGCTATGCTCTTCGAGAGGATTATCTCCGAAGCAATAAATAGACAGTACTTACTTATCCATCATTCGTGATGAACAAATTGCAGTAGGTAACAGATAATCACAGTATCTTACTACACTATTTATGTCCAATTTTTCTTCCTTATCAATATCCAACATTTTCTCGTGTTCCGTCTCTGACGATGTCAACCTTATAGAAATCTAATTTTTTTAATAGAGTGCTTGCCTTCTCCAAACGAAACGCATACAAGCATAGCTACATAAAAACTTTTACCCCTGTGCTGTGGCAAACGACATTCGCGAATGATGCAATGTAACTGAATTAATCACATTTTCAATTAACTTCAAAGCAGACCGAAGCTTTAATTAGATGTTTACTTTATTGAACTCCTTTCCTGTGGTCGGTGTATGGTTGATGTACCTTTTTCCATCGTCCATTAATTTGTTATTTGTTTACGGCAAATTACAGATGTTCACAGTACCTCTCTTGCATTGTTGGCTAAAATCTGTGTTATCAGTTGTTATTGCTTTGTGTTTGGCAGTTTTCTTTGCGTTTAGTCTGCAGTATTATAGCTCGGTAATTAGTTGATGTGTACGTAACGTCCTTTGCTTCCTGTGTCTCTTCTGCTCCTATTGAGCCCTAACAACTGATCAAAATGTTTTAAGATATTCTTTTTTTGGGGATGCACCAACAGAATTCCATGTTACTCGGGTTATTCATCTCCCTTTGCTCTTCGTGTGCGCCTCTTGCACTCTATCCGCTCATCGTACGTAAATGATCGCCAACAGGGTTTTTACTGCCGGAGGGAGTAATGCTGGGATGGATCCTTCCAAACTAGTTCCTGAGATTTCGTAAGCGGTACGTATCTTCTTTGGCGTTACTTTACGCTGTAACCTGTCATTACATAGGATTATTGACCGTCTTACTCGATACAGAACACATTTATAATGCGTCTTGTGTTCTTCGGCTGTCTGGGTTTGTTAATAAATAGTGTAACGTCCTGCCAGACAGAATGATGTTTGCTAAGGCACGGGTTCCCAAACTTTTCCTCTGACAGAACGCATTGAAAATCTTCATACTCTGAGGGAATACCTTGTTTAATTTGAAGGCTAACGAAATTTACAAAGTTTTTAAAAATGGAAATTATTTGTTTTATTTCATGATGATTTCAGTTTTCAGTCATGACTATTAAGACAGAAAATATAATAAAGTGTTAAGAAAATAGGTTCGAAAACACGTCCTGTTATTAATAATTTTTTCGCGGAGCGTTTATTTTCTTCCTGCGGAACATAAGTGTTCCACGGAACACATTCTGGGAAACCTTGTACTAAGGAAAGTAATACCTCCCACAAGTGTTCTATATCTCTAAGTCTCACAGAGTTTAATGAAGCTTTCCATTACTGCGTGACAGAACAGTTGCGTCAATTAGAAACGGAAACTGCAAAAACTTACGTTTTTGTCGTTCAATTTTCGACTTGCAAGGACATCATTATTTTGGCTGCGTCATGTAAATAACTTTTGGTTTACAAGCTTTCCATACTTTTCACCTGCAGCGTGCTGGATGACGATAAACGCCGGCTGTTTAACGATGATCTAGCAGGCAGCAAACTTGAAAATTCTTTTCATTCATAAAACGGCCCCCGGTAGTGGCATAAATGACTACTTCTGCAGAAGATACGTACCTGACTTGTTTTTCACGGTCATTTCATAATATCTCGTACCACGTGTTTTTTTGTTTTGTTTTTTGTTTTCGTTTTGGCTGGAAGTCAAAATAGGCAATTTTCTCATAATGCATTTTTCACTCTGTAGCGCAGTGTGCACTGTTTTGCAACTTCCTGGCAGTTTAAAACCATGTGCCGGACTGGGTAAAAAACTGGAACCATAATTATCAGCAATCCAAGCGCCCGTTTGTTCCTCACGGTTTCCAGTGGCGTCCGTTTGCTCTCATCTACGATTACCATTGACTTATTTTAGGTAGTCGTATTACGCGTCAAGCCTAACAATCACGAATTGCTGCAATTGTTGGATAGAAGCAATAGGCAATGTCCTTTTTACTTTAGCATATTTAGAAAAAGTTCTTAAACACTATAAACGCTTCCAAAATGAGTAAAAGCTTGAAGGGGCTCCGGAACGCCCTATACTTGCAATGTTAAAATAACGCTTATAAATTACATCTTTCCTCACAAAGTATTTGAGGTAGGAAGCTGAACTTTTTACAGATTATTTATTGGAATATGGGCTACAACTTAACACAGGGATTTTACAAAATTTTAGTTCAGTTATTAAAGATGATTTTTTTTTCAATTGTAATGCAAATTGACAACATTTTTTTGCAATTTTTGATTTATATATTCAAAAATATACAGTTTTTTTAGAAAAAGGCTGTGTTAAATTATACAGAAGGTACTGTGTAACATTTACTGAAAGTTTGAAACAAATATGTTTGGAAGATCCTTAGAAAACATGTAATTAGTATGAGAAAATAAAAGTTTTGGGAATCGAGCGACAAAGATTGGATTAACTTTTTAGTGCATTCCAGGTCCATAGGATGGATTATCTTCATCCTCTGCAAACTCCTCCTCCAGCTTCCTCTTGTTCCTCCTCCTGTTTACTCTTGCTTGTATTTCTAGACTCTTTACAGCCCTGTCTGCAGCCCGAAGGCGTTCCTTGTCTAAAGCAAGCATCGCTCGTACCATGTTAGAACCTATCTTCATTCCCATATTTCTAAATACCTTGCACCTTACAATGTTGCCATCATTGAAAGTCGCAACAGCATCATACACACCAAAGTGAAGTGTTTCTATTCCAACAAATACAGTCTTGGGGATTCTCGACCATATAACACTATTTACACTTTCATTGGGGTTTTGAGTTTTTCCGTGAATACACTTTTTCAACAGTTCAGGTGCTGCTAAGTCTCTGAAAATAGGTTTTATCACCTCCATTATTGCATGAGGCAGACTATGCTTATGAGTGTACACTTCACCAGTTAGCAATCCTTTGTTATATTTACACCAACTGTCTTCTTCTTTGGGACACAAGCTATGTTGGGGATTTTCATCGTCTTTATTGTTTACAGTAATAACACATACCTTTGGCTTTCTAACATTTCTCCTTTTCTTAAAAGCCTTCAGAGGATTTCTATTAACTTTACTTTTACTCATTATTATACTTCAACAAAACAGAGACTCAAGAAACAGAATTAATTACGAATATTTTCGAGATAACGACAGAGTAAATAAACATGAAAGAATCGACAATCACACCAGCGATATATATTGAACCATCACAGGTTAGCCACAACACATACTTTATCTCACATCACTAAAATGTACCTGATGAACACCATTTGACAGCAGTTTAACAGCGCCACAGCGGGTCACGCCCATGTAGAACACATTTCAAAAAAAATTTAAAAATAGTTGTAGTCTTCGGAATTGAATAAATTATATATCTATTAAAAGGTAATAGTCTGCAGATTCAGAAAACGCAAAAAAGTAAAAATTGAACTTTTCATGATTTTGAGCCTTTCCGGAGCCCCTTAAGATCTTCAAAATACGAGTTAAACAGCAGAGACAAAAAATAAATCCTAACCTCTCCTTTAATTCAACAATTAAACTAAATATAATAGAGATGTTTAATTTCAGCGTTGTGCAAAACTTCAGGCTACATTTCGCTACGAAGTATCCTAGCTACCGATTATTAGTGATCCGAAAGCTTTCCTCGTGTTTTTTTCTTAAATGGTCAGGACCTCAAATTTAGGTTCCTATAATTGAAGTCATCAAATAGCAGTTAATCATCGTTATATGTGACTTATTCTAACACAAATTAAAGGTGAGAATTAAGTACCTACACAAATGTAACCAATAATTTCCATATGAAAAATGTATATTTAGGATTAGTTTTTGGTCTAGTTAAATATTCAGTGTTTTGAGTTCAGAAACCTATAAGAAAACTACAGGTATAACCGCAGGATTCAAAAGTCACGCCCATCGTCTCCGAACTAGGGTACGGGGCCTTCTACTCGAATACAAATCTCCTAACCTCAGGGACACATGATCGATTCTTATTGTTATGTACCTTCATTTAAGAGGAGACCCATGTCTATGTCATGCCTAACTGCTCTACCCATCGCAAAAATATGCTGTGGGGTTTAATACTGTATGTAACATTATTCTCCACTCGTATGGTTCCTCGGCTGCAAATAAATACAGTGTGAACACGAACTCGACTGACAAAATTACGGAGGTTGTTCAGGGATGTTTTCTAAGAATTTTGCTGTGAGAGACCAGTGATCTCCGATGGCTCATTACACGGTAATTGCACTTCGTCTGATTTTTTTTTACCGCTCTTTTATTCAGTATGTGTTGCACTGAAAATATTTGCACAATAGTGCCAATATCGGCAGTATGCGTTGTGTGTTTTGTTTTCACTCTCAGCACTCGCTGTTAGCGATTTCACTCTCCGGTCCTCAGGCTTGCATTCGTACTACTCGGTTATATCTACGTTTGTTTTTTCCGGCAGCAGTATGCATAGATTTACTGATGAAGATCTTGTCGTATACGCCTCCTGCAAGTGAATAAAGAATTAGTGAAAAATCTACACTACTGAGCTACTCCCGCAGCAACGGTGACCACATCAAAATACTTTTGATCCTTTACTAAAGCAATCAGATCATTTCGGATTGGACTTATTGCAAGTTAGAGTTTTTTTGGATGAGGAATTCCGCATTATGCAAAACACCTTTGGATTTCTGTTTCACCCATACATGTTTCAGCAGCACTTTTTGTGCTATTTCAGCGGGTTACTTTATTTCCATTCTGTAAAACTGTTATTACATATTAACGTTTAGAACAGCCCTGAACATACACATAAATATACACACAAACCAAAAACTATAAACGCCAACAGCCTTCAGATCTGCGCGCCTCATCCAGACAAACATGCCAAACAAATGAATACTACACAGCCACAACAACATGTACTGGCGGTAAAAACACTATGCAAGTTCGAAAAATCGCAGAAAATGCCTATGAAATGACAAAAGTGGTAGAAATCAGAGTGTTACCACACCACAAACAGAGACTAACACCATGACATCAAAACCGTAAGTAACATGCAAAATAACGCGATACATACTCATTTCCGTTCGGAAGTGCATAATAGGCAAATATAAAAATTACGTTTTGCTTTTAGCAGACGGCGAGTTGTAGATTGTGTAGCACTATGATAGCTACCAACACAAACATTCAAATGGTTAAAATGGCTCTGAGCACTATGGGACTTACTTCTGAGGTCATCAGTCCCCAAGAACTTAGAACTACTTAAACCTAAGTAACCTAAGGACATCACACACATCCAGACCCGAGGCAGGATTCGAACCTGCGACCGTTGCGGTAGCGCGGTTCCAGATTGTAGCGCCTATAACCGCTCGGCCACTCTGGCCGGCTACAAACATTCAATAGCTTCATGTAAGGTATGTAAACTAATGCATACATCCACCCTTTTTCCAAATAAGCTATAAAACCAGAACTTTAGACGTATTGAAATAAGCAGTATACAAGGAATCAGCTCAGAAATGCATATCTCAACTGTGAACTGTAAACAATCCCTGTATAATATTTCACAACAATCACTTCATTTACAAATGTAAATATTCCGTACCTAATATTTTCTCTAAACATTAATATGTAATAACAGTTTTACAGAAAGGAAATAAACTAATCGACTGAAGATAGCAGAAAAACTGCTGAAACATATGTGGGTAAAACTTAATTCCAAAGGTGTCTTGCATAAGGCTGAATTCCACACAGAGTTTTCTTAGCAAGTTCAGAAATAAGAAGAATAGCAACACCACAAGACGATTACAGGTTTTTTTCACTATTGTGAAGGTTTTTACACTGAAACAAAGGTACTTGGGGACAAATCGAAGAAGTTATAATTATATCATTACTTAATAAGTTACCTTTAATTTACGTCTATGGTCACAAGTACTACTGACAACATGACTCGTGCATGTGATGTGATATATATGTATTTGACGATGCTGGTGCTGATTCCGCATTTAACATTTGACGATGCCACTATGGCTGCAGTACATTAGGACTTTGTTTTTATGAAACAAATCTGATGATGGTCATTAAAGACCGAAACCGGTAGTCTGTTAAACAAAAAGATTGTTACCATAGACGTAAATTAAAGGAAACTTATTACATAGTACGGGTCACTGTATTTTTTCGCGATGATGTCGCAGCTTGTGAATATATCATTACTTTGTAAACAATCTCCGTGGACCACGAGTATCTTACACTAAAGCACTCAGAAAATACCCCTTGAGAATCTTTGAAATTTCGTTGGAGGACGAGTTCGCTTTGTGTATGAACAGCATATTATTACAGTAACCTAAACAGTACGACGCTAAACAGTATGAAATGTTACGTAGTACAGACGGGAAAAATCATTTACTTGTTTAATTTAATGCATCATATTCCTGTGTAGTCAAAGAATACACAACTGCGACAAGTCAGCCTAAAGAGACCACGAGCAGCATATTTCGACGCTGTTTTTGCGCCAGGACACAATCGTCAACAAAAATTAAGGTAATTTTAAGTTAAAAACAAATCGTTATCACCAGACTCTGATTTAATTTTCACAGTATAATTTCCCTTTAGCCCAGCACACTTTGTTCCAGTTTTCTAAGGCATTTATAGCCGTGCCTAGAAGTAGTATTTCTAGAGCACTCTTACGTGAATTATGTTCCACCGGGCTATTTCTTCAAGTTTCCAAAGTGAAGCTAGTAACAACACACAGAATATACGGATGACGGTGAATTAGCAAATATTAGTCAGTTGAAGAGTTTTGGTATTGGTAATCAAAGTTCTGCCTGCTAGTGCATAGCCTGGTGGAAGAGAATATTTTGTTTCTTCACCATTTAGTTTCATCATTTATCCAATGACGAGGCCTAACATTCATCTGGCAACAGTCCTCGCTCTTATAGGTAGAGTTCGATTATCAGTGCATGCTAATCCCAAAAAGCAATGCATGGGTTTTTAGAGCGACAACCGATTTCATTATCTATAGAGGACGTTCGGCAATTTTCGTTGGTCTCAAATAGGAATTCACGTGTGAGGCCGTGCTGAAGAGTAGTGCCTTCGATTTTTTCATGCGAAAACTTTTGAAGCTTTTAAATAAAACAAACATTATAAATATTCTACATCTTCATTCTTCATGCCCACACATACATTTCTCAAGATAGTCACCCTGGCGACGAACATATTTCTCCCAACGAGATACCAGTTTGTTGAGACCGTCACTCTAGAATGTCGGATCACGTAAAAAGTTTTATGTACTAGGCATCTGTGGAAACTGAGCAGGATTCCTGGCAAATAAGTGACTGGTTGCCGCCTGGTGGCGTTGTCGACACTTGAGCTTTAAGGGGGTTATATAAGTAAGCATATAAGTGGAGCAATGATGAATCAGGAATCATTCTAGCGAGGATACGGGCGGCAAATGAGGAAAACCACTGGAACACGCGACTTTGAAAAATGACACGTTGTTATGGCCCGACGCCTCGTAACAATGTATCTCTGAAACGGCGAAAATGTTCATGTGCTACTGCCATGAGTGTCTACTGAAAGTCGTTGAAGGACGCTGAAACCAGACGAGATAACGGATGTGCACGCCGCACCACAGAAATTTTAAGTCGGAGACTCGTTCTCTTTGTAAATCGGGGTTGCAGCCGGTCTGTGTCAGATCTGACGAAGAAGTAGAGATGGGAAAAACCCATCGGCGAAAACCGATACCGTTATTTTAGTTCTCAATAACCAGTATTAATTTGGTCTCGTTTGTAGCAGGTGTTTTTTTATTTTTTACTAATACCAGAAATACCAATTAGTCATAGCAGCAGCGCTGAGTTCTGCATTGGCTCGAAGTATTGCGTTGTTACAGAAAACGGGAAAACCGATCAATGCTATTTTAATAACAGTGAAGACAGAGACGACAGAAACAAGCAACAAACACGTGGCATAAGTATTGGTATTGCGTTGTTGGGATGATATTGTCCATGTTGCCGTGTGTCGTGGATTAACGTACGCGTGTACGTGAACTGTGCAAGACTCGCAACAATCTCACCTCTGCTTGCGCTCTTTCATCACTGTCAAAGTGAAGTCTTAGACAGCATTCTTTAAGTTTTGTAACAGATGAAAATCGGATGGGGCCAACTAGGGACTGTATGGAGCTTCGTAAGGTTTCCTTGCGGAATAAATTGTGATACTGTTCTCGGGTTTGCCTGATTGATACAATATTTCGACGGTGCGCCTGGGCTTCATCTCCAAATAAGACGTTGCTGTTACAGAGTAACGTCAGTTCAACGAGACTCAGCAACAGCCTGGTCTCGCCTGAAGATGATAGCCTGGTGGACAGTTGAAATATTGTGTTCTGCTGCACACCCGAGAAGAGTGTCAGTACGTAGGTTTATTTCTATGGAGGGTACATGTCAGACTGAGATTCATCAACGGTCCTGAGACAGGAAGAGTGAAATGAAATGATCGTACTGCATTGATGAAATAAAATGAAATGATCGTATGGCATTAATAGTAGGGAGTCTCCACCTGGGGAAATTCGGGCGCTGAGTTGTAAGTCCGCTCAGTTGATGCCACATTTGGCGACTTGCATTTCGATGATGATGAAATGATGAATAGCACAACACTCACTTCTAGAGCGGGAAAAATCTCCGCGAATCGAACCCGGACCCGCTGCAAGGCAGTCAGACACGGTGGCCGCACAGCTACGGAGGTGAGCCAAGGAAGAATAGGAACACAACAATCGGCCGAAATCCTATTAGTCTTTTTATTACACTTCCACATCCAGATTTCGGCTATAAATAATCATCTTCAGTGTTACAAGGAAATTACAGAATCAGAACTGATTTACATAAAAAATAAGTAAAACCCCACGTTATCCAGTAGTAATGATCCATTGTAGTCAACATACCATTTTAGTGAGTTATTATCCAACAAACTCGCAGCAGTATATGTCAACATTATGAGTTTACTGGCGTAGAGGCAGAAGGAAAACGGGGTTGTTCACAACAAATACAGCAGCCTCATTGTCAGTTTGCGTCTATATACGCCCTCTATATTACAAAAATAACTAACCCAGATTCATGCCAACATGGTAGTTTAAAAACCTATTTTAATAAATAAAATCAATAAGTATATTTGCATATCATCTTTAAAATACATCAAGAACTTCCGATTTACAATGTGTGTGTTCATGTATTAGTGTGAAGCTTATTAGCTTTTGACGAATTCAGAACTGATATGGAACTGTATTTTATCAAAACAATCTTCAAAAATTTATAATTTTTTATTTCAAATGTGATGTAACAATTTTTTTTAGGTCAAGCCGTAGGAAACTATTAACTATCTTTTCCGTAAGATCTGATGGATCACTTTACAATATATGAACAAAGCACATCGTAAATCGGCATTTCACGAAGTATTTTTTGTAATATAGAGGGCGTTACTCGTACTACTTGACGCAAACTGACAATGAGGCTGCCGTACTTGTTGTAAACAACCACACGAGTTTCCTTCTGCCTACACACCAATAATCTCATATTGGCATGTACTGCTGCCAGTTTGTTGGATGATATCTCACTAAAATGGTATGTTGACTACAATGGTACATTGCTATAGGGTAACATCGGGTTTTACTTATTTTTTATATCTGTTTGATTCTGTAATTTCCTTGTAGTTTAGCACTGAAGATGGCTACATACAGACGAAATATGGATATGCAAGAATAATAAAAACCAGTATGATTGCGACTGATAGTTGTGTTCCTATTCTTCCAAAGGTCTTGGCAAGATTTGAAAATGGCGCAGATATTCGGAACTTGCTTTATATATACAGAAATCTCAAATTTTGCTCTTCAGAAAACGTAAAAATGTAATATACTGTGACTAAAACCCCAATGTGTTACAGTCGGAATCTGTAAACTCATAAAAATAGCTGGATGTAATAATTTGTAGTGATTTGAAATGGATCAATAAGACAGGCTCAGTCGTCGGCAACTCAGGTAGTAGGTTTCAGTTCACTGTTAGGATTCTAGAAAACACGATCAGTCTACAGAGGATATTGCTTATAAAACACTTGTTTGATCCATATAGAATATTGCTCAAGTGTGTGGGACCCAACTAACATGGCATATTAAACACACAAAGAAGGGCAAGCACGAATGGTCACAGGTTTGTTGGAGCCATTAAAGTGTGTCACAGCGATACTAAAAAACTTGGACCTGGCAGGCGCTTGGAGGTTATACACAATCTATCCCATGAAGATCTACTTTTTTTTTTGTAATCGTCAGTCTTCTGACTGGATTGATGCGGCCCGCCATGAATTCCTCTCCTGTGCCAACCTCTTCATCTCAGAGTAGCACTTGCAACCTACGTCCTCAACTATTTGCTGGATGTATTTCAATCTCTGTCTTCCTCTACAGTTCTTGCCCACTACAGCTCCCTCTAGTACCATGGGCGTCATGTCTTGAGAGATGTCCTATCATGCTGTCCCTTCTCCTCGTCAGTGTCTTTCACATATTCCTTTCCTCTCCTATTCTACGCAGAACCTACTCATTCCTCATAGTCCACCTAATTTTCATCATTCGTCTGTAGCACCACATCTCAAATGCTTCGATTGCCTTCTGTTCCGGTTTTTCCACAGTCCATATTTCACTACCATACAATGCTGAGCTCCAGACGTATATTCTCAGAAATTTCTTCATCAAATTAAGGTCTATGTTTGACACTAGTAGACTTCTCTTGCCCAGAAATGCCCTTTTTGCCAGTGCTGGTCTACTTTTGATGTTCTCCTTGGCCGGCCGCTGTGACCGAGCGGTTCTAGGCGCTTCAGTCCGAGACCGCGCTGCAACTACGGTCTCAGGTTCGAATCCTGCCTCGGGCATGGCTGTGTGTGATGTCCTGAGGCTAGTTAGGTTTAAGTAGTTCTAAGTCTAGGGGACTGATGACCTCAGATGTTAAGTCCCATAGTGCTTACAGCCATTTGTACCGTTTGTCCTCCTTGCTCCATCCGTCACTGGTTATTTTGCTGACTAGATAGTAGAATTCTTTATCTTCATCTGCTTCATGACCATCAACGGTGATGTTCATTCTCTCGCTGTTCTTATTTCTGCTACTAAAACCTACTTATAAACTTAAAAAGCCTGATTTAATTGAGGAATCTAGGAATAACTAGCGGATGGATCACAAAAACAAAGATTAAAATAATGACAGCGCACACAGAGGCGTTTGAACAATGATTCTTCTAGCGCTCAAATCGTAAATGGAACGGGAAGAAACCCTAAGTAGTGTGAAGTACCCTCTGGCATACACTGCGCATTGGCTCGCACAGTACGGGTGCAGATATCTATGCTCAAGCGTGTGCACGTTGGTATGCTTGCTCGAGCTTGGAGAAACGCGTGTGGCCACAGTTACGCAGCGCGCCTCGTACAATGCGTGTCAGTGACAAGCGTTAAGTAGGTATTGCGATACCCGGTAGGCTGGAGACGCACGCACCGCAGCGCTAGGCTGCTCCGCAGAGGCAAGGAGACGGTGGGTGATCCAGGGTCAGCGCGCGGTGCGGCAACGGTACCTCGCGGCCTTGAACCCCTGCCCTCGGGACCGGCGCACAGAAAATTACGGCGCGGCCGACAGCTGTCACTCCGCAATCACTCCGATTTTGCGAACAAGTTCCGCTTCGGCGCGTTTCTCTCGAACAGTACCGGGGACAGGCTAAGCTAACGGTACAGATCGCCAGCCGAGACAGGTGATTGATGAGCGAGGTCAGACGGGGCCGGCGGTCACACGTGTGAACCGCCTGTGCCAGGACTACGTACGGGATCGGTAACTACAGTAGCTACCAGGTCACGTACGTTCCCCGTCATCCTCTCTTTGTGGCAATGTCTCACGTTCCATTTGAAGTTCGTTACTGGCGCGCCCGTGGTAGCCGTAGCTGTTGTATAAGTACACACTCCCGGTGGCTACCGACCTTGTCTAATGTATATTTAGAGTAAATCGCAAATAAATATTCCGGAGGGAGCAGGTGTATTATTTTAAAGTTCGAGCAACCGCAACCAAAACTCCACATAGTAAACAAAAACTTGTGCAAAATGCTTTTATTAAAAAGTCACTACCGGTTTCGCATCAATAGAGCTGCGTCTTTAGGCGGTAAGGTTTTTAAATAGCCAAGCCCCATTGTTCATCGTCAAGATAGTTGGGTCCGAGATTAGCACTAGCGCCACATCGCACACTTGGCTCACAGTACCGACCCACCAGTACGGTTTGCGCTGGCACCATATGCACTTCCATGCTGTCCACGGCATGGTCCCAATCAGTTTAACAATGGGCTACCGCTTTTAGTGTGCTGCCTGTTTCTATCTCGACGATAAACGATGGGACTCGGCAATAGGCAATCACTTTTCTGCGCCATGACTGTTTAAAAAACTTATCACCTGAGGATGTATCTCTACTGAGACGTAACCGGTAGCGACGTTTTTAAAAAAAAGTATTTTAACGAACAGGTGTATAACTATCTGTGGGAAAAGGATGGAACGTATAAAATTAGCTTATGTCGCGGTGCTTTTGGCTGAAGATGATTAGACAGTGAACAAAATGGCAGAAGATTTGAATGCAGCATGCCAGGAGCATGAGATGAGCAATAATAAGAAAGCCAAAACTGAATACTTCTGATATCATAATCATGACTGTCACGCTTCATACATGACAGCCCAACATATAGTATCAGGCCAACGGTTTTGCTGCAGTGGTAACACCGTTTCTCGTCAAATAACCGAAGTTAAGCGCTGTCGGGCTGCGCTAGCACTTGGATGGGTGACCAACCGCTCTGCCGAACGCTTTGGCAAAGCGGGCTGCACTCAGCTCTAGTGAGGCAAACTGAGGAGCTACTTGACTGAGAAGCAGCGGCGCCGTTCTCGTAAACTGACATTCCGTCGGGAGAGCGGTGTGCTGACTACATGCCCCTCCATATCCGCATCCAGTGACGTCTGTGGTCTGAGGATGACACGGCGGCCGGTCGGTGCCGTTGGGTCTTCAAGGCCTTTTCGGTGGGAGTTTTAGTTTTTTAGCATAACATATGAAGTAAAAAAAATATTCCCGCAGTAAGTACGTAGTAACCTTTATGCAATGAGAGCCATTGTTACGTGACAATTGTCCGAATAGAGTGGACAGCATATCGCGCAAACATTTCGGACAAGAACATTGATGCTGACGCACATATTAATCCGATAAAAGAGGCGAAAAGAAGACAGCCATAAGATTAGGATAGGACACAATTGAACGAGTATTAGGACAGGACACAAGAAATTAAAATCAGAATTGCGAAATAAGCATTTAACATGAAGGCTATGTTACTAACGAATATTAGGACAGGACACAAGAAATTAAAATCAGAATTGCAAAGTAAGCATTTAACATTAAGACTATGTTACTACGTATATGAAATACTGAACAGACTACGGATAAAAACAAGTTTAAATTTTTTTACAGCGTAGAAGCGTAGGACGTTAAGAAAGGAAGACGAAAAAAAGTTTGGAAAATTATTGCATGTGAATATCGAGGAGGATCGAGGAGTTAAGCGGGACAGAAGGAAGAATTATACGAAGGGATGGTGAAAAAAAAAAGAGTATTGTTACAGGAACTTTTAAAGAGAAGAAAATAACTGTTTAGGGCACCATCTAAGCAGGCAATGCCTACTGACTGATAGGGATGATGAAAGGAAAAAGAAAAAGAGGGACGGGGGATACCAGTAGATGGATAACGTGAAAGTGCAAAACTATTATGTAATGACGAAAGAAAGACGCAGAAAGACGGAGACATAATGTTACTTAAAGACCCCCCCCCACTCTCAAAAGGACAGCACAATTCAACAAAAAATATACACCTAGCAAAATAGATTTCTTCAACACTATATATGTTTCGTTGCAGCCACAGAAACTTCCGTCAGTAGTTGCATTTTCCTTATCTGTTCGTCATATACTTTAGGAAGTCGTTTCTGAAAGTACTTGTATGGAGCGTAGCCGTGTATGGAAATGAAACGTGGACAATAAATAGTTTAGACAAGAAGAGAATAGAAGCTTTCGAAATGTGGTGCTACAGTAGAATGCTGAAGATTAGATGGGTAGATCACATAACTAATGAGGAGGTATTGAATAGAATTTGGGAGAAGAGGAGCTTGTGGCACAACTTGACTAGAAGAAGGGATCGGTTGGTAGGACATGTTCTGAGACATCGAGGGATCACCAATTCAGTATTGGAGGGCAGCGTGGAGGGTAAAAATCGTAGAGGGAGACCAAGAGATGAATACACTAAGCAGATTCAGAAGGATGTAGGCTGCAGTAGATACTGGGGGATGAAGAAGCTTGCACAGGATAGAGTAGCATGGAGAGCTGCATCAAACCAGTCTCAGGACTGAAGACCACAACAGCAACAACAACATGCTTTAGGATGTCTCGCCTGCAGACTCATTTCTCGTTTAGTTTCATCATTTCCTACGATTCTCATACCCTTTCTGCATTGCAGCGGTAAATATTTTCTAGAAAAAGAAAATGTATACCAATGTAAATACCAGAATAATAGGAAACTTATTGCAAAGGTGAATCTAAGTAATGTGTCTGAAGGCGTCAAATCTCAGAGTAAATGGAAAACAGGTGCCAAAAACAGTTTACATAAACTGCAGAGAGCAGTGTATAAGCTATATCTCTTGAGTCCTGCACGTAACTTAAAGATTTCAATAACTGAAACCAAACTATCAGTGAGATAAAAGATGAGTGTCGATTGTAAAACACTGGAGCAAGTGTCTCATTTCATTACCTCTGCAGCGACATAAACCACGAATACGATAAAGGTGTAAAGAAATGAAACAAATACCTTTCAGAGAATATGTGGGGCACTTGAGTGGGAAAGTGAGGATATACCCCTACATGAAATTTTTTAAAGTAATCGCGGTTCCCACCTTTTTGTACGGAGGGGCATTTTGGATCCCAAAAAACGAAAACATTGTAAACCAGTGACATGGTGTAACAGAGAAGATAAAACAAGCAGTATCTACATTAGGGTAGAATTAAGAGTGAATCCTGCAACAGAGAAACTGCCCAGAACAAAAATGCCTGAAAGGAGAATGCTCTTGTATGGATCCCAAAGCAAACGTTACATTACAATCCGTTGGAAAGAAAAACAGTGGGCAGTCCGAGAAATAGATGGTGAAAGCGGGACAGGCTCATCTTAGCCTAAACCTGGAAAAGAGTAGAAGAATACGTTTTCTACTTATTGGCGCGTATCTAAGAGCGTTGATTTTTCCAACAGATTAAAGTTCCACATATCCGTGTCCGATACGCTATTATTCATTCTCCTGAATTTGCTCTACTCTGTCATCATATCCTCGCATAAAGACTGCGGAAAGCTCGGCCAAGATGGAGGCAGACGAAAGGCTGAAAATCGTAGGACGGTAGACTCATGAGCATGGAGGAAATTTATAATTACCGAAATGAGAGGAACACGGAAAATTTTAATACTGACAACAACACGAGAAGCATGGAATTCAGAAGTTATTTCGAAATACACCAGAATATGAAATATGCGGAAGTAACAAGAGGAAAGGGACGAGCGATGTTTTTGGACATGGTAACCACACAGATTTTTAAACGTGAATAAAACAGTAAGAGATACTGAAATATTTGAAAAAATGTAACGTAAGAGAACAGGAAGTGGAATAAAGAATGAAGGTATAATGAAAGTATTACAACTGGAAAGAAACAAATGTAGGAAGTGGAAGACTGGTGAATACAGGAATGAGGTACACAGTGAGAGAATGAAGGATTACTGGAGGAGGAAAAAGGAACATTTCGCTAAGTATCTGGGCAACTAGAGGCCAAATAAAAACAGTAAAATAATAAAAAAGAAGGGGGAACAACAGAAGACGAGACATCGAAATTTTCCGTGGTATTTGGAACGCTCAAATGGCAATATTATTAAGTATATCACGCTAAAAGATACTTTTTCGTAATGAGAAGAATCAACAAATGTTTACGTAGACTCTTACCATTCGAACCATGTATAACTCTAAAAATGCGATGAACCTTTTCCTTAGTGCGTTAGCAATAAAATTACTAGCATTACTACTCAAATAACCTTATTGGCAATATCAAGGTGTTCACTAAGTCCTTGTTTTGCATTGTTTCCTAAAGGCATATATCAGAAAATGGATTAGTCTTTTAATATTTACTCGCAGGACCGCTACGGTCGCAGGTTCGAATCCTGCCTCGGGCATGGATGTTTGTGATGTCCTTAGGTTAGTTAGGTTTAACTAGTTCTAAGTTCTAGGGGACTAATGACCTCAGCAGTTGAGTCCCATAGTGCTCACAGCCATTTGAACCATTTAATATTTACTCGATTAGACATCGAGCCACATTTTCCTGTGCTTTGTATAACAACCTACTGCGCAAATACGGGATCACATGCAGTTGAGACATCGGAAATAAAACCATGGATCGTATCATTAACCACATTGTTTTTCCACGAAATGTTTTTTTCTATTGTTCCCCACAATGAATTTCTGTCTGACAGACAGAATCAACTATAAAGCTTTGTACAACACTTACCCTTTAATGAGCGTATGTGAATTCCACATTTGGAAGTCATCCTGGCTTCTCCAAGGGTTCTCTCAGAGGTGATCACAATTTTTATTTTAAGTATTGGGCTCCTCTACGTCTCGTAGAGTAACACGTTATAGTTTCTAATCTTTGAGTTTTTCTGGCGTGCTCGACTAATGGTATGTTTTAGAGTTTCGAGTTTTGTACACAGTATTCCGACAAATGGTCTAACGTGGTTGGAGTACAGAGAGCGATCACACACAAAGTCACAGATCGCAACTCCTGATGAAACTCACTGTGGAGAAAAATAGAATCGTTAATTTGACTGCATACTCGAAAACAATCCATGAAATATAAAGTTATTTCCTTATTTAATCATCTCTGTTTTGGGAAGAATTTGATTTGTGCGCTTTATTCGCCGATAGGTTTGAGTCATCAAGACATAGTTTGACTGGCGTGTTGACGGCGACGAGGATCAGCACTAAAAAATGCACATTTCGTGGCACATTCACCAGCACACTTAGTAATAATAAAAGAAGGTAAAAGTCCTTTCAACTCGATTTCTACCTTATCGTTTCTCCCAGTACATTATTTTGATCATAGATGTCCGTTAACAGCAATCAGCAGGCTGTAGGGATCACAGATAGGTTCTTGCGAAGTTCCAGTACTCGTCAAAGTCCAAGGCAGGGACAGCTGGACGTAAATCACAAGAACAAATACACCTCAAGGACTTGCGGTTGATTTGTCTTCGAAAACCCTCCTCATTAGATCAAAGCAGGCGAGAACGAAGAAACTGTGTTCTGAAGATGGAGTCAGAAATTTCCAAGGATATCTTCATTAGATTCGTCTTCATTTGAAGACGGGAAGTTACTTAACTGTACAGGACATCTTTACGATATCCCTATCCATATCCTGACCGCATTTTAATCATTTTTGAAAACAGTTACGTGTCCACTCACCCGCCAAGTCCACACATTTGTGAAAAATCCGATCTTGTATCTTCTCTTACTCAGAAATCTGAAACTCGCCGTTTTTTTCTGTTTCGTGCCGCTGTAACGCTGCTATGATGTGGGTGCGCTGGCGTACTTTTAACAATGTTATTTCAACACTTTTCCCGTCGTCAGTTCAGAACGAAAACTTCGTATCTCAAAAACAAATAAAACTATTTTTATTGCATTGTCAGGTAGATTGGTTGGTTGACTGATATAGGGGGGAGGGGATCAAATAGCGATGTCATCGGATTAATGACGGATGGGGAAGAAAGTCTGTAGTGCCCTTTCAAAGGAACCATCCCGGCATTTGCCTGAAGTTATTTAGGGAAATCACGGAATAACTAAATCAGGATGGTCGGACGTGGGTTTGAATCGTCGTCCTCCCGAATGCGAGTCCAGTGTGCTTACCACTGCGCCATCCCACTCGGTATTAGGTAGAAAACCTGTTATCTCAACTGTTAGTAAGCGTTTGCGCAACGCTCTAGTGGGGAAAACTGAAAGAAAACCGTGCATAACTTCTCTGAGCTAGGAGGTTTTGTTTATAAGCCGACGCTATGCATCTCTAAAATTACTCATCTGCGAAAAGTAATAGGATGTTTAAAAAAAAACTTAACCAATTAGGAGTCGCTAATTTTAACCTCAGTGGGTCACATTTCTTATTGTTTTTGCGTAAATTAACAAATATGTGTCACAGTATAACAAAAGCAGTTCTCTATGTGATAACAATGTGATTTTAATAAATTTCTAAAGCATACTGCAAATTCATTAAGGAAGCCATTAAACTTTACAGCTGTCTAAACAGTTTTTAGATAGTAAGTCAAAGATTTTGTATGTGAAACAGCGTGCCACTACTAAGTAATGCACATACTTTGTCTTGCTGCGAAACAATGGAAAACTCTAACCAAAGTGATGTTGTCTTTGAAGCACATTCTTAACACTTAGCGTTATCTTTGGAAAAACGTGACTGTGCTCCATGTGAACTATCCCAAGGTTAAGAGATAGTGCCACGCAAGATTTCCAGACAAATAAACGTAAGTCAGCATACCAGAAAGCATTTCCGTGTCTTCACTTTTGCATCAAGGTGCGTACTAAATATTTTACAACCACATTATTGTTAGAAAAATGATTATCGAAACTATCCTGCATATTTCGGTAAATTTAAGATACTTTTACATCTGTTAGGTACCATGATTTCCTCAAAAAGTGCGATCTTGGAGGAATGAACGTAATATTTGAATATAATTGTCGTTATCTATCGTTTAATAAGTACATCTTTCCTTATGGACAATGTCATTACCTTTGGTAAAATAAGAATTTGTTCAAGACCGTAAGCTACCCAAAAGAACTTGGCATATTGTAAGAACATTCTTTCTTTGTTAAGCGCGAATGCGGTTGATTTTGATACTTTATACGTGTGTTTCGCTATTTAAGAAAATTACGCTCGCTTCACTTCCCTACGACACTTTTCGCAGGTTGTCATTCGTGTGAATTGAGCCAAAACGTCTGAGCACGGATAGCTGAGATTGACTTTGAACATATGTGGTACTTATATAGAATCGGTGTTATAGATGAAGTCTACGTTATAATTATTCCTTCCACAGTAAACAGACGAGTCTTTTACACACTTGTTTTTTGCCTCTGTATTTCCCGAGTACACTCAAACCTGAATTCGTATTATATCATAATATTTATTAAGTAATAAATAGAATATTGCTGCGCGGTGTGGGATCCTTACCAGGTGGGATTGACGGAGGACATCGAAAGAGTGCAAAAAAGGGCAGCTCGTTTTGTATTATCACGTAGTAGGGGAGAGAGTGTGGCAGATATATACGCGAATTGGGATGGAAGTCATTACAGCAAAGACGTTTTTCGTCGCGGCGAGATCTATTTACGAAATTTCAGTCACCAACTTTCTCTTCCGAATGCGAAAATATTTTGTTGAGCCCAACCTACATAGGTAGGAATGATCATCAAAATAAAATAAGAGAAATCAGAACTCGAACAGAAAGGTTTAGGTGTTCGTTTTTACAGCGCGCTGTTCGGGAGTGGAATGGTAGAGAGATAGTATGATTGTGGTTACACGAATCCTTTGCCAAGCACTTAAATGTGAATTGCAGAGTAGTCATGTAGATTTAGATGTAGAAATAAATGAGAGTACGTGAATGTCACACTACATCTATGGCAGCGCAATATGTAGTATCATACGAAGTAAAAAAATATTCACACAGTAAGGACAAAGTAACCTTTATGCAATGAGTGCTCTGTTTGCGTGACAACTGTTCGAACAGAGTGGACTGCATATCGCGCCATCATTTCAGACAGTAATATCAGTGCTGAGGCACATATTAATACGATAAGACTTCATATGCATTAGCTATCAGAACCAGGTATTTTAAAGCTATAAGCCATTGGAATATTTCCAATGCTGAATTACAATTTTAATTGCACGGACGAATGTCAGCAGATAAAGTAATAAACCTAAATTTATGGACGTGGGGAGGACAAGGAACCTGCTCTATACTTTCTTCTTATTTCCGTCACGATGAAGAGATAAAGAGAATAAATAAAGAGAGGTCGAGTTACAGCGAGGAGGAAATGATGATGAAATCAGTTGAATCACGATAAGTTGATATTTTCGAGATGAGCTGTAACCGTGTGTTAGTTGCATATTGAATAATTAACTCACACCTGTCCGTACTGTATTTTTTTTTCATTTTTTCGGTGTATTTTCAAACTTAAGAAGTTTAGAAGACATCTTTCATTAAATATCGTCTGCATTTATGTAATTATGTGGATTGAAACGAAGCAACACAACCGTATATACATTTGAGAGATAGTTCTTTAAATCAGTTGTTTAAGGAACCTACTTATTCAATGAGATTCTGCTGCGTAAAATGGGCGTCATGAAAATGAGAGCTAACGATTTTTATCATAATTTTCGATCTTTAAGATTTGCTTACATCTGTAGTACGTTAAGGGAAGCCGATCATATACTGCAATCTGCGAAGCGAAATTAGATGTTCCAATTGAATTTAAACTTAATGTTTGAATTTCATTACGTTGCAGTCCATAAACGCAATATCTGCAGTGATTAAGTGGTACATTATATATTACGTCGCTTTCCTAACAGGGTGCGTGTTACGCTTCTCCATTCATGAGAGAAAGTGTAGCAGATTCAATACAGTATGGCCTACATTTACGAGATACTGTATATGAGTTCCGTTTTTGGCCTTCTGCAATGTTTAGTGATGCCTATTATTTGTGACAGCACCAAATAATCACCATTTTAGAAACTATAAAACAAATATCAAAACCCTTTGACTCCTTTTTGTGACAAACTAGTAACTTTTCTCTCAGTGCAAAATATTAATTCTGTCGAAGTTCGCTCCTTATTGTTATACAAGACTAAATTTTCATTTACTCTTCCAAGGATATGTCCTCTGTTTCAATGATCCAAGAAAGATGTATGCCCTACGTTACAGCAGGTGCATACGGGAAGAATACTACAGCAGTTTTACAGTGAGAAATGAGACAGTAAGTACAGTAAAATTATGAAATAATCGTACAGCATTATTGACCGGGAGATCTCTCTGCTACGAGTCGTTCTATTTGACGCGACTTCGGAAACTTGCGCACTGATGAAGACGAGATAAAATGAGGAGGACAACACAGACACACAGTCCCCAAGCAGAGAAAATCTCTAAGTCGGCTGGGAATCGATATCGGGACCCCGCGATTTAGAGGCAGTGATATTAACGACAAAACCACTAGCTAAGGTCACCAAGAGCACAAAATAATCCTCGCGCGCGCGCGCGTGTGTGTGTGTGTGTGTGTGATCGTAAGGCAGTTACATATGTACTTACAAAGAAATAAAATGGCGCTACAAGCAAGCAAAATATTGTTAATCTAATGCAATAGAAATCGACGACTGCGATACTATGTTTTCAGAATATAATGTCTGGATAATACCTTCCGTTCAGACATCTTCGTTAGGTATCTATTCAATTTCGAATCGGTCTTGTAAAGCGACCATATATATTGCTTAGTTGTAGCCATTTTAATTCCTTGTCACTACGTATGTAACTGCCTGATGATCACACATCACCTATGTTGGGACCATGTACAGTATAGTAGCCTACAGAGCGAGCAGCAGAGAAACTTAAAAAAAAAAAAACTGCAAAAAATGCCAGAACTGTTTTTTCTCGTGCAAGAGATCCGTGTTATATTGTCCACACACACCCGCCCACCCATCCACAAACACACTGATTCCATAGCTTATCCACCTAAATTGCATTATCACGTTTTGAGATACATCAGTTATAGTATCTAAGAAGTTACGTTAGTATCAGTTTGCGAAAACTGTTTATTAAAAAGAAAAATGGGCACCAAATTAATAACACATTACCGAAGTGAGAATTATTAAGTCAGGAAACTATTCAAATCTGACACAAAAATTTGTTTGCTAGCTGCTCAGAGATTCTCGTTTTCTCCACAAACTCACACTTACATATATGAATGATATTGTAACCTGTTTGATAAAATGCATATCAATATGCCTCTATATTTCTTGTATTTCTGGTAACTATCCATTAAAGTCAGGATAACGAACTCCTACAAAGTTTACTACGTTCAAAAATATTAAAATTGTTTTATTATTTCATGATTTATTAATTTGCTAGGAAGATGTAGTGTATCTCTGAATAACAACCCTAGTTATTTTAAATCGTGTAAGCACTATTTTGACACTTGTACACGGTTGTCTAGCGGCTCCATAAACTCAACAATGTTTTTGCTGTATCATCACAGAAATGTCAGATTATTATAAGTACTCAAGCCCGTTATGAAACTAACAGAAAAATCCAGGAACATAACAACCTTAACAGACTACAGAAAATTATCAGTCTTGTGTTATGAGATTCGTGATTCAATGCATGATGTATAAGTTATAAGCAACAATAATTAACTCACACTACTTCCACATTGAAAATCACTTGTCCGTATTTTCTTATGTGAAAACAAAATTCTAAAAAAGTGACAGGCTGGACTGCATGTATTCCCCGTTGACACCAGTATAACAATGTGTGGGGACCCAGAATATGGAATGAAGAAAAGTGAAAGGATGAAGTGACACCCCTTGTAACATTTAGGTTATCACGTTTTCTTTTTCACGAGGTACTGCATCCTTCTTAGTAATTATTGGTACAGACGTTTATACTTCATCGTACCGGTGGGAAGTTGCAGTCGTGCAGGTTGCTATAAGGCATTGTTGGCCGAGTTTGGCATTCTCTAGTTCTGCTGTGCAGTAAAATTCCAATCTAACGCCTTTCATGGCATATTCATAAGTTGTGTGCATTTGGAGCAACACTGTACTGATTGTTGCTCAGTTCTTACTAATGCATTGTTAACGCAGTCCAGTGGTTGCGAATAAGATGGAGGAATGATGCCTCCTATAATATGCGTCGGCGTCAAGTTGATCCCCGAGTTGTCACCTGCTGGGCGCGTCATCTCTGCGGGCCAACTCAACCAATGGAGTAACGCGGTTTTGTAAACGACTCTATGGCAACGTTTCAGTGTTATCACAGAAGACGGCTGCTGTTTTCATCCGTACTCGCTAGCGCTTCGCAGCTGAAATCTGGCAACGGCGCTTGCTGTCAGGAATTTTCTTATGCCGTGTCGACTGTAATGTCACGAAGTTGTGTTGTTGATAGATCTGATGAAGTTGTTTTGTGGCTCTTAGTTACGCGAGACGTATATCTTAATCAGAAATATTACTCACAAATAATACAATTATTGTTCCATAATGTTATGCTAATTTATCATTTTGAATAATCAACAATAAAAGTAGTTTAATATACACCAAGTTTCCAATTGTATTCCAGCCCAGCACTGCAGAAGTCGTCGAATTGAGTTCCGGTTATTAATAATTTCAGATGAAACAATTTACTGTCCCACCTGGACGTGTTGATTGTATTACGTCCTACTTGTAATTGACTAATGTGTGACTAGATTTGAGCATCGAAAACTTCAACTTTTCTTGAGTTATCGTCATGCCTTTGCCACTGCCACATGTCTGTCTTCTCTCAGGTGCATTTAGCGCGACAATCCACTGTAATTATGGCGACAGATTCAAGTGGTAAAAAAGACACGTATTGTAACCTTTTTAATTGCTCTGATCCTCATCGAAGTTTAATTGCCCATTTGATTGTTATGGTTTTACCGGTATATCGAGCCGTAGCTGCCGGGAGCTATATCCATAGTTTAAGTGCCTCAACCCAACACTTTATAGGTACACATAATGTATCTGTCAGGTATATGAGACTGGTTATTCTATTGTTTAATACAGTTGTGTGAAGTGTATTAGGAACAGAGCAGGAGATTTAGCGCGGTACGTTTACTTCTGTATCTGTAGGTATGTTGTACGGCGGAAGACACACTGGGCACCACAATAATTTTCACCTCGTCAGTATCCCCGCAAATAAGGCCGAATGTCGCTAGATTGACCATCGTCCTCATTACAGAAGACGTAAGATGGAAGAAGTAACTTATGGCTCAACTCTTCAACTTCTCCAGGTAGAGCATGATACCCCAGAAATTTTGACTTTAAGGCTCTCCACAATGGATAAGCCTTAATTGTAGCGTTATTCATTATAATTAGTTAACCATTTTGCCAACTCCATCGCGATTACTGAGCAAACGAGACACGAGCCGTACTTAAGTTCAATTTTATAAGCGTCCCAGGTCGACGAAGATATTGTCGAATGAGCGTCTTGTAACCGTCGTCCTTACTGGATGAACAACGTTTACATAGCGTGATACTGCTATCCTCTGTGAAAATGAAGAACAATTACAGGACGTATTGAATGGCTGACAGTAAACCGAAGAAAGTCGAAAGTAATTAGTGGTAGCAGAAATGAAACATCAAAATTAAGGACGACGAAATAGACGAGTTAAAATATTTTGCTACCTTGGAAGTAAAATGATATACGACGAAGGAAGAAGGGAGGACATGAAAACCCTACTATTACAGGGACAATGAGAGCATTCCTGGCAAAATGAAGTCTAGGTATCAAACATCGACCATAATTTGAAGAAGAATTTTCTGGGAATGTACGATTAGAACACAGCACTGTATGGAGAAGAACCGTGGACTGCGGGAAAAACTGAAAACAAGAGAATCGTAGCGTTTGAGATATGGCACTACAGAAGGATGCTAAAAATTAGACGGACTGATGAGATAAGTGTTAGCAAGTTCTTCACAGAATCGTCTAGGAGAGGAACATGTGGAAAAGAATTACACGAAGAAGGGACAGAATGATAGGACATGTGTTAAGACATTACGGAATAATTTCAGCGGTACTTGAGGGAGTCGCAGCTGGTAAAAACAGCGGGGGAAGACAGACATTGGAATACATGTAACAAATCATTGAGGACGCTGGGTGTAAGCGCTACTCTGATGCCCAAAAAAATATTCCCATAAATCTGTTTGGCGTCTGCCTTACAAACGCCTAGATTTGTGTGGAAAAGTTGTGTAGCCAACCTATATTGGGCGTGTTCATCTATTTTTGGGTGGCAGCTTATATTCATTTATTTTTAAAGTTAGCTGCCAGTCTTTGGAAAAGCACTGATCGTCCCCACGTCTTCCGGCTTTTCATGCTAAACTCTACTACTCTGTACGCAATTGCGTCGTCTAGGTACAGCCTCAGGGAGCTACTAAATTTTGTCCGTCAGGTACTTTTTTAAACATCGTTTACAGTAACGACGTACTGAGCTGTGTTTTCCAGTCGCATACCTGTTTCTATACTCCGCAAGCGCACGTTTGGTTCACTATGTGACAATGCGGAGTCACTTCCGAAGCTGGTTACTGTCGTCTGACGATGTCACAAAAATGGGACTACACAAAAACATTAGAGCACATAAAGGAAAGATTGACAGGTGTGTATCATGTTTACGCTATGCACGACATCGTTATTGTCCAACTTTTAGGATTGCCTGTTCTAAGACAAATCTTTGAAAGAATTTTTAAAAAAGAGAAGAAACTGAAGATGCTTCATATTATGTATAATACAAATATTTGCGCATCCAACATGTGGCTACATTTTTTGGCATTTTCATTCTGTTAGCGCGATGCAGTGGTCAAACTTTGAACGCGCTTATTCAGATCTCTGTGACTGCCTAGAATGAGTGCGTCACTAAAGGGCAACACATTCCCTAGATAAGACAACTGTTAAAGAAGGTAAATGGTCAAATGCCCACAATGACAGGCAATAACTGCACCGCAAAACCCCTATACGGGAAGCTAAATGAATTTCTTGCGTATCGTGTGCTGACAGCTGGAGTTTAACTTGCAACGTAGTGCGTTACAAACGATGAGACATGACTGATTTCTTGGGCAGCCTTTCCTGCCACGAGTGGGTGTCATGAGTGCAAAACACAGTGTTAATATTTATATTATGGTGAAATTTGTCCCCTTTGCATTCGTAGTTGTTGATGATTCTATACTAAAACACTAAAAATTTATAATTAATTACTGACATTCAAGAAAGGCGGCAAACAGAGGCCAGAATATGTGTGAAGTCAAAGTGCCAGAGCAATAATTATTGATATCCACAAGAGAGAAAGATAGAGAGAGGAAGACAGGGAGCTCATTTCATATCATACACAGATCACAACGTCGAATGTTGTTAGCAATGCCCAAAAACTCGAGAATTTTTCTCATCACTCTTGAGGAACAGTCCCTATGCCAATGCTGAACTCCGAAGTGTGATTCAATGTAAAAGTACTTTTATCTAATAACTGGTTTATTGGTACCATCAGGGGAAAACGGTGGTCGGTTTGTACTAAAAATTGAATTTCATCAACGGTATGAGTTTATGCTCATTTCCATGCTTTTAGGAAACCATATTCCAAGCTGATTTTCAATATTCAACCGGCATTTGCTGTCTACACTGCTGTACATTCTATGAGATTTCAGACCCTAAAACTATGTTGTGCGACGAAGTGAAATGACACGTCAGCACAACTTTGGACTCATAATTGAAAGGACTGTGGTTCCGACCTCGAGTTATATTGAGAATTTCGTAACTCAAGGACAAGCATGATTTCTCGCGCTCTTGTTTTCGTCTTCAACGACTTCACTCCCATGTACGTGAGCATAGAAAATTCCCGTCCTAATTCTCCTTTAGTATGAGTTGTTCCCAGTGATGTCACTGAGTAATCTTGAAAAATGCACAGTAACGTAATTTAGTTCATACTAGTAGGTCGTTATAATAATTTTGGGGCAAAACCATGTTATGGAAAGGAGCAAGTTCACGTTCCTTTTTGTGACAAGAAGGAAGAACTGCTTAGAGCTGTGAAGTCAGACTTGGTTGACGGCATAATTATTCCCGTCACAAGTCTTTCGTGTAGGAGGACCTTTAAACGCATTGTATTATTAATTCTGTTCCTGTTTTGTTGTCAACAATACTTCTCTCAAAAAGGTGCAAAGCATAACTGTAATACTATGACCAGAAACAAGCTTCAAAAAGACTTGAAGGGCTTAACATCAGTACGGAAAGCAGTCAGTTCTGCGAGTATACATGTATTCAGCGACGTGCCAGTTCACTTTAAAGGTCTTATACAGTTGAGTCTAAGATCGAATTAAAAAGTTTTCAGTTTGTCAATTCTTAGTACTCAAGTACACCTCATTGAAATATTTATCTTTAATTACTTTTCACATTCCACTGTCTTCTCCTAGCAGGGTCGACGAAATATGATCCAAGTAGTGTAATGTGATTATAATCCTCTTGTTTCGCTTATATTTTTTACCTGTTGTTGGATTTGACATCAATGGTAACGCATGACTCAAAGTACTTCATTCTTCGATTTAGTTTTTCCCTTCTCCGCATTTCACAAGAATTCTGTACGCGTATCAGATCCTACCATTTTTCTGCAACATTTTCAAAGGAATCCTCACGACATTCGCCACATCTGATGTTTGGCAGACTAAAGAAAACTTGATTCTGAATGGCGTGATGGAGATGTCAACCCTGCTGCTACCGAGGCCACCGTCTCAAACACAGAGGTAACTTGATCTCCCGGCAGCTAATATCATTGATGAAACGTGTGCTCTTCAGGGGCCAGTCGGAGAAACAGCTACAGCAATAGTAAATGCTTGCGATTTCTCCATGGGATGAACTTTTTTGCCCTTCCTATTTGAGCACTAAATCTGAGTAAGATAATTTTTTCGGTACAAGCGACGACAGTCATTAGCACGAGATGGTGCAGTTAAAGTCTAAATGTTCTCTGTGCACGAATTAATCATTAAGTTATTGCTTTGTCTGCGAAGGTAAACTATGCTATTACGTACGAGTTGCTATGATGTGTAGAAGTATCTTTTTCTCACCTAGTGACTGGTAATTACGCAAAGGTTTTTGTGTTAATGTTATGTTCAACTAGTAATCCATGCAGTAGCTTCATTCAATTGCACCATATGCATGGAGAAGTACGCAAACTACGTTTTGAGACGCGCAGTTCCATCTTTGGTACACTTTATGGGTCTGAGATCACTAATAATATCGTTAGCGGGTTCCTTAACACTTCCGAAACCGACACGTGCCATTCTTAACAGACGACGTGAGTATTTAAAAACTGGAGTTGTCTTGCTTCTCGACAGTGCATGTGCACAAACACTTCTGCCCGCATTGAACGTCCATACATTTACAGATTTAAGGCGGAGACATCCCATATAGCCCTCACCGAGCACTCAGTGACAATCACGTCTTCTTACTCAGCATGAAATGAATTGCTTCTCATATCAGTGCAAAGCGAACTTCAGCTCTGGACTCCTCGAAATCACAGGCTTCCGAAAAGAGAGTTAAGTATTTTTTCGCTTCTTCTGTTGTATTAGGAGTGCTTTGTAATTTCTAGTGACAGTTATAATGACATACCCTTTCTGTTCAGAAAGTGTGTGAATTAAAATTTAGCGAAATTTGTGTCAATCGAATCTTCAAAATTGTGTAACCCGCGCCGGATACTTATATTCACTAGTTGTCAACTGTTTTCCACAAAAATTTAGGTCCACTTAGTACCAACAATGTTGGTATTCTAACGTACGTTTTCGTTGGTGCCCTTTTCTTTGCAGGATTGTTAGAAGAAACGTTAAAGCCATCGTTCTGCGTAAGATCGTCTAGCTACTGTTTCATTCACAAAAGATCTATAGAAGCGAGCGTAGGCTGTAAGGCTGCGGCAGTGTTGTCTTTTAGAGGTGGCTGGTCTGTTTGCGCAAGTGTCAGTGAAGAGACGACCTTTCTCGGCTCACGTCCCCAACAACAGAGCTCGCCCTCACCTGCGCTGCCTGGTCTACTATGTGCACTGTATTAAATGAATGACTTATTTTAACAAAGACTCAGTTTGTATCGAAACTACGATGTCTGTTAAATCTTAGTTTACGATTAGAATTAGGATAAACGCAGTGTTCAAAATAATATATTTCAAACTCGCATTCTCGTTGTTCACGATGCTACAAGAATGACGAATTGTCGTTCCCCTTTGCTTGTAATGGTTGATCTCCTACGGACCGAGAAGCGGCGCGATGGCTAGAAAGTTGAATCGGGGGTGGAGGTGGAGTATAAACCCTCTCGTCCGTCCATCCGATTAAGAATTTCTGGACTATCCATTTGGTTATATATAAAAAACACAATACTAGTTTTTTTCATTTATAATTATGTTGTTCTACCAATAAATCAGTTAACGTGTATTCATAGTTCCTTACAATGGCATCCTGAAACAGTCTCTTCAATAAAATCACCCTTGATTTTCTCCCACATCCTTGTCCAATTGAGCTTTATTCTGTTTCTAACAAAGTTGGCAAAATATTCTTTCTTTTCTGTTATAGAATTTTTCATCACTTTCTACGAGATTGGATCTTCATTGTTTGTATCCAACGTCCTTAGCCTCTCTATGCCCCTGGATTGGCACTACTTACGATTCCATATTTTTTGTGTGTTTCGTATCAGTGTGTCCTTAATTACTGTCTTCGTATTCACGCGTCTACAACAGATCGTAAGATAGCAATATGTATAAAACTTTCAGCTGGAAGCTTAGGATTCACATTGATCTATCACTATAACAGAAAGAAAAACACTTTTGCGGGCTACAATTGCAGGACGCAGGACAGAATTCTGTTTTAAGTGAAAGCAATAATTTCAGTATCCACTGTGGAAATGGCGTATCAAGTTTCAGTTCTATGTCCAAAGCAGTTTCTCAATTGTGCATAGTACCTGCGGTAAAATATCTTTAAAGGCTGAAGCCATTCAACAAATCCTTTTTCCTTTTAAATAATTTTTTAAATAAGTTACACAAATGCTACCTTTCATTGCACTCAGCCGTCGCCTATCAACAGTAGCACCCGCATAAGAAATGACATACGAATACATAAACAAAAATGAAACCTGGTGGTGATTACGGTGATAGTCACATATTTTTAACCAGTTATGATGTAAAAGTACCAAAAATTTCTATCGGTATATCTGACCAGAGGCTGCCATGGAAAAAAGACGAATTTTCTTAATGGCCCCACAGTTTCAAAAGCCTGTCATGCAAAAAATGTAACAAAACGTTCCGTTTCTGACGGGTGAATAATAAAAATCTGAACTTGATTTTTAAGCTAGGTCATCTAACATTTTTTTCTGAACGAAGGAGACATGAGCAAAGTAAAGCTGGCCCGGAAAATATTTACACTATGACTGACGCGAGATCGGCCCTTGTTAATGAACATCATAGGAGACGGCCGCCGTTGACAGAGATGCAGCGCTATTCTCGATTTATCAGTCTGTGATACACCCGTAGCAGTTCTGCCAGAGGCGTAGCAGCAACAGCGTTGTCAATGTTCTGCTGTATCTCTTCCAGTGTGTGAGTGTTATTTCATTATACCTGACCCTTCAATTTATCCCGCAGGTAAATATCACACGAAAAGATATTAGGCGATCGAGGTGGCCTGGAGATTGCGCTGTCTCTGTTAATTGTCCTCTTCTCGCAGAACACCTCATGTACACGTGGTAAGGTTGTCAAGGAGGTAGAAGTGCAGGTGTTTGTATGTGTGACTGAGTATGGTACACTGTACAACATTACATCAGTGTTTACGTCATTTGCAGACTGATAATTATAGTCATTACAAGTCGTATGTTTTTAAGTTGATTAGTAGCTCCAAGTATACGTTGCAAGAGCAAGCCATCAGCGCTTATGTTCCCCTGGGAAGCAAGTCAGGTGCTGAAGTGTGTACTCGTGGACGCAAAACGGTCAGTCTATACTGATAAGTGTAGTCGACATACTGGTGCAATATGGCAGTGTAGAAAACATCAGATCGTAATATTTGTGACGTGTCTGTGGGACGACTGTTCGACGCAGAGAAAAAAACAACCAACATACTGATATGTGTACATATTAAAGTACCAGATATAAAAATATCTGCACTTCTACCCATTACATTATGCACATACAGTCCTTTATCTTCTGTGGGTTGATTCTTATGTGGATCAAACAGTTTCTGAACAAACTGGATAGCATTAACAGTTTGATGAAAGAATCATGTTACTAAGCGGGCACTAGACATTGCGCACCAAACACCACTCTTGGGTTAATGCAACAGCTCTTCAGAGTATCGATGGGGATTTTCTGACGCATAATGGCGCATTTGCTATGAGTTCATGTACACTGACGGGCCGATCCAGGCCTCATCTGATAAAATAAATAACAAAGGATCCGAAGTCCTGATTCCACTTCACTCAGAAACCACAGGCAGAACTCAACATGCGGAGTATGTCTGCAAGCTTTAACACACGCACAACAGGAAATTGGTAAGGATGCAGTTCCAAGACTTCTTTGATAATGTTACTACAGGAAGATCTCTTAATTCCCATTTGCACAGATAAACAGCATGTTCTGTGTGTCTGGTGTACGAACTATTTTCTAATAGTGTCGTTTTTATTCGCTGTGAAGCCTGTTTTGCATTTTGCCACAAAGATTTTCATTGCAGATTTTGCTGGAGGTTTTCCCAAAATACGCGTTTTCCACGAATTGTTCTTCGCAAAACACGAAACAATACCACGCGCGTTTTATC
Organism: Schistocerca nitens; assembly: GCF_023898315.1. Taxonomy (NCBI): domain Eukaryota; kingdom Metazoa; phylum Arthropoda; class Insecta; order Orthoptera; family Acrididae; genus Schistocerca; species Schistocerca nitens. The sequence goes on from NC_064617.1 coordinate 392,623,272, forward strand.
GTGAGCAACGTTTTGTGTTGCTTCAGCTGTCTGCTCCTCTCATTCACTCAGGCGTAATAGCGCAGCGAAGTACAGGGTGGTTATACACTGAAGCGCCAAAGAAACTGGTGTAGCTGTGGTTATTCATATACAGAGGTACGTAAACAGGCAGAATACGACGCTGCAGTCGACAACGCCTATATAAAACAAGTGTCTGGCGCAGTTGTTAGATCGGTTACTGCTGCTACAATGGCAGGTTATCAAGATTTAAGTGAGTTTGAACGTGGTGTTATAGTCGGCGCGTGAACGATGCGACACAGCATCTCCGAGGTAGCGAAGAAGTTGGGATTTTCTCTTACGACCATTTCACGAGTGTACCATGAATATCAGGACTCCAGTAACACTTCAAATCTCCGACATCGCAGCGACCTGCAAGAACGGGACCAATGACGGCTGAAGAGAATCGTTCAATGTGACAGAAGTGCAACCCTTCCGCAAACTGCTTCAGATTTCAGTGCTGGGACATCAACAAGTGTCATCGCGCGAATCATTTAACAAAACATCATCGATATGGGGTTTCTCGTGTACCCTTGATGACTGCACGACACAAAGCTTTACGCCTCGCCTGGCCGGTCGACACCGACATTGGACTGTTGATGACAGGAAACATGTTGCCTGGTCGGACGAATCTCGTCGAGCGGATGGATGTGTACGGGTATGGAGACAACCTCATGAATCGATGGACCCTGCATGTCAGCAGGGGATTGTTCAAGCTGGTGGAGGCTTATAATGGTGTGGGGCGTGTGCAGTTGGAGTGATATGGGACCCCTGATACGTCTAGATACGACTCTGACAGATGACACGTGAGTAAGCATCGTGTATCATCACATGAATTCATTCATGTCCCTTGTGCGTTCCGACGTATTTGGGCAATTCCAGCAGGACAATGCGACCGACATCCCACACGTCCAGAATTGCTACAGAGTGGCGCAGGGACACTATTCTGACTTTAAACACTTCTTCTGGCCACCAAATTCTCCAGACATGAATACTATTGAGCATATCCGGGATGCTGTTCACAAGAGATCTCCAGCCCTCGTAGTCTTACGGATTTATGGACAGCCCTGCACGATTATGTGTCAGTTCCCTCAAGCACTATTTCAGACATCAGTCGAGTCCATGCGACGTCGTGTTGCGGCATTTCTGCGTTCTCGCGGTGGCCCTACACGATATTAGGAAGGTGTACCAGTTTCTTTGGATCTTCAGTGTAATTGTATTTTCGCGACTGGACACAGTATAGATGGAAATCTATTTCTCGTGTGGGTACCCAATTTTATAACAATCATGTTCAGTCTGTGTGATACATGTTTTTCTTTGTTAGTAGTGTTAGTGTCACCACTTGGTGTTACGCGCCGATGGTATGAACGGCACCGTAGGGAGTAAGTCGGGCCCCAAGGGCCAAGGAGATGAAGCGTGAACGACACACGCTAGTGTGGTCTGCTGCGCCAACATGTGATCCCTGCTCTACGAGAAAGAGGTGCTTTGGACTCAACCGTTTTGATGTACGATGGATCTCCACCATACATTGTTCGTGAGGTCATTCGATTACACTGTAACACATTAGGATAAAACCGGTTCATTAGTCGATGATTCCGTTCTGAGTGGCCAGCAAGATCACCAGATTTGAACCCTTATGTCTTCTGGCTGTGGGGTTACCTGAAGGATAGATTTATCACCAAAACACTAACACGCGTTGCCGATTGCAGATAAGCATAGCTATGGATGTAGCGGACGTCGAACTTCAGATGTTTCGAGGAGCAGTAGAGCAATCTCTAGTGCTGTTCCCTGCTGTCGTGGATGCAAATGATCGTCAAACTACGTCTGTAACCTGGAATATAAACGTAGTATGCAACTGACAAATTGTACCCTCTCGTGTGGAAATTAAAATGTGTTTCTTTCAATAATGGTTTATTCGCTATTACTCTGTTCCTTAAAAAGAGTAAATTGTGCGTCAGTCTTGTAAATATTTCCCGGGTCAGTTTTATTTTGCTCAGTCTGCATTATTATGCAACTAAATTCATGTTTCGGAAACAAGTGCGAAATGTTGATCGTCTACAACAAAGCTAAGTTTTTGAAGGAAAAGAGAAGTAACAGAAACAGCGGGAAGTTCGTATCTTATTTCTTGACCAGAAATTATTTTAAAGACCCGTAAATACGCGAACGCCACGATGCATTAGGGAGAATTGGGGAAAATGTTCAGCATAATTGAAAGGCCCTACAATTTTTCGCAATACATGGAGCGTAAGTATTACACGACCGATGACTCTTAAACTTGTGGAACATTTACTAAGTTCATGAAATGTATTCGCAGTTGCGAATATGGACAAGAATCTGCTGTACAAAGGAATGACGAGACTGAAAATTTGTGCCGGACCGAGACTACATAACTTCCATATGCTGTCAACAAAGTATCTTCAACCTGTACTCGCACAACTATTATGTATGTTCCCGTACAGGGGACACATTTTACTCGAAAGTCGCTCGTTTGATGTCGTTGGATAAATACGATATCTCAGTGTCTGAGTTATTCCGAATTACATGCATGCATGTCGGAAGGAAAAGGCACTGTACGGGAAAATACTGTGTGACAATTATTTAACTATATGAAAGAAACGTAAATTAGTTACAAACTACGTCGTGCACACACTTTGTTCAACATGTAAACGTCACTACAGGTATTCGGATTTAGGTAATGATATGTTCGATATGTCTGCCATGATTGGCGATGACGGGCGCAGACGAATAGCGAAATTCTGCATCACCCGCTGAAGAGTCAGAACATCGATGCTTTCGAGACCTCCTGAATGGCTGTTTCAAGCTCAGCAGTGGTTTTGGCGTTATTGCTGTACACCTTGTCTTTAACATAGCCCCACAAAAAGGAGTCGCATGTGTTCAGATCCGGAGAGGATGGTGACTAATCGAGGCTCATCGAGTGGCCTCTGGGTACCCCAGATCCAGAATGCGGTCCCTGACACTGCTCCTCCAGAACATCAAACACTCTCCCGGTTGGATGGGATCGAGCTCCGTCTTACACGAACCACGTCCTGTCGAAATCAGGATCTCTTTGGATAAAGAGGATGAAATCGTCTTCCAAAACCTTCACGTACCATTGGCAGTCGCCGTGTCATCAAGGAATATCGCACCGGTTACTTCGTGACTGAACATTTCAGTTTCGCAGTCACCCGTTGAGGGTGAAGAGACTTCTCGACCGCGAAATGCGGATTCTCAGTCCGCCAAATACGCCAATTTTGCTTATTGACGAACCGATCCAAATGAAAGTGGGCTTGGTCGCTAAACCAAGCCATGCATGCGCATACTAATTCCCATCATGCCTCGCGGCCAACCGTGCAACTTGAACGTCCTTTAACGCAAACCCTTCAGATATCATGACGATTGTATTTCATATATATTAATAATTGTCGCCCTGTACGTAATGAATGTACGAGAGCAGGTTATAGACATATGGCCGACGACAAATGAAGTTTGGGCCTGGCTGTGAATCGTGCCCGGATAGTTTCCCGGTTGCCAGCACGTTAGCACAGGGTGTTCGGTCACAGGGCTGGTTACCCTATGCAACCAAGAAAAGAAAAAAATTAAGAAAAACAGTGAAGTATTCAACAATGAACCTGAAAGGGCCCAGGCCATATTACGTGAGGAATAACGAACAAAATTAAGAAAAATGATTTAAACACTCGGTAACGCGACCGGTCACGATATGTGGTAAATCCGGGTTCGAGTCCCGGTCTGGCACAAATTTTCATCGTCGTTATTCCATTATACAGCTGACGACAGTCCATATTTGCAACTGCGAATACATTTCATGTATTTAATAACGGTTGTACTCACCCCAGTGCCTGTTGCTGCGGACGTGCACGCGTGTCCGAAGGAACATTGCATCGTAATTCGGAATAACACAGGCACTGCAATACCGTATTTACTTAGTTTTCCATACCGATAACCGAAGGCTTCCCAGCCAAAGAAGCGCCAATTGGCAAGAAATTAATCACACATATATTTTACAAGAAAAAGCATCATACTCAAATTCAGAGAACACTTTTTTTCACTAGCTAAAGAATTCACGCAACTACGATAACACAAAAAATTTCCTCAACAAAGTAACATCCGCGTAAAAAAAAGAAGGCTTAAAATGGCTTAAAAATGAGTCTTATGGATACTTGATGTCAAGTTTCTAAGCATGCTATATTCAGTAAAAACGACAGATTTTTCAGTTAAAACTGGCAATACGCGAATCAGCAGCAATATCTGCTGGTACTTAAATCGCTGTCGGAATCACTTTTACAAGTTGTATGTCGGTTAGCATAGTTACAAATAATCTCTCTCACGCATGTAAACTGTCGGAATATATGACACTGTAAACAGTGCAGTAATACTTTCGCTTGAAAGAAAAGGGGGTGAGAGAACAGAAAATCTAAGTACCTCACAACTGTCACGGAAGAAGTTCAGTGGGAAGGACCTTGATCGCGAACTTTAAGTGCGTCATCGAATTCCATCGATAGCCATGTCACGTGGGAAAAGGAACTGTTGACGTAAGTCGCAGAAAACAAAAGGTAGTGATTTCAACGGTGTTACCAACAGTAGTGAGTCACATTCATCTATGTATTCATCTGCAGACACATCGCCAGCAGCTTGTAGTTTTTCTTGACATGCTTCATTTGTCTCACGAACGAAGAGACGAAAAATAAAAAAACATATTGTACTGTTCTCCTGTCTAAATACATGTTTACGTAATATCTCTCTCTCTCTCTCTCTCTCTCTCTCTCACACACACACACACACACACACACACAAACACACACGCGCGCGCGCATCGCGTACAATGCTAATACTCTCGCGCACTAAAATGGGTCCTCGGCGTTTTATTTATTGCCTTTGTGTGATTTTTTGATGTCCTTGCTAATTAATAAAGACATGAAGCACACAAATAGTGTTTAAAAGTATGTCACCAGCATGTAACAAGAAAATATTTTTCGTGCGGAAAGCTAAAATTTACTCTTTTCAACACAGTCGGATGAAACCCGTTATTTTATTTCCTCTCGCGAACAGTTACGTCGTTGTTTCCTTAAAAGCTTTACATGGCTACTTTTTCCATTCTGGGTTCCGTGTTTGTTGCTCTTTGTGATCCAGTTAAAACACGTAGGAGGGTAAACCATTTGGACAATGAAACGTGCAACGATCTAGTAACAAGTGCTGTTAATTCTAAACAGAAGAAGTGCGTCATTTCCCGTTTATCAAAACAATTACATCTAGAAAGAATTACGCACAGTGTCAAAATTTCGTGGGTTACCACTGATCTCCGTCGTACCGAACTGAATTCTTTCATAAAAGTGCGCACGTAGTTCCACAGCAAGCAGGAGTGTTACAATACTCCCATGTAAGCAGTTTACGTCGGTTTTCTTGCCCACAAGAGCTAACGGTTCTTCTCCAATAACCTTCATGCTGATTGTTGGTAACGCAAAAATGCAAACAAAAGGATTAGATCAAGTGCACTTAAATCTATTCTTTAGGACATATTATCATTTTGGGCAACAAATAATAGGGCCGAATACTTTTGCTGCAGGAATAACGGAGATGATGATTTGCTGATAAATTTTTGTAGACCTTGCGGAGTTATTTCCGTTTTTCTATACAATAGCTTATTGTCGCGTGGGGAGGAACTCACAGTACACAATGGAAAAGGCTCGATGCCATTCGTTGTTACGCTAAAATTAAACTGTGTGAAACTCGTTACATTGTTGTGAGCACCAGTCTCCTTTTGGAATCCGGGTCTTTTTGTGTCCAGTAAATATCCTTATTATGCATGCACATAACGAGGTGACGTAGCAATTAACGTAAATAGTTCAGTATATGGGACAAGCTGGGTTCAAATTTCCGTCCACTCTGCTTGATTCACCATGAAATTTCTTAACCACCTTATGTGTAGTCAGGATGCTTCGAAACGTAAAAGCCTGTTGCCAATTCTCCTACTAACGTCTACCTCCTCTTATGTCGTCAACCTTCTCGTTGCGATCACTGCTACATGAACGCCTACAGTTCGTCTGTAAGTATTCATTGTGATATTCTGATCGGTCATTTAATTTCGTTCATCTTCTCTGTGAGCCCATATCTGAATAGTAGTTTCATTTCTGCTTTTATCCCCGCACCTCCTTAATGACTGCATGCATTAACTCCACCTGAGAAAAGGCTTTTTTTATGTCTCAGAGGCACAGACAAGGAATGAACATCTTACTTACTTGCCTACTCTTGTTTCTAGTCAAAAATTCTTCTATAGTACAGAAGGAGCTATTAAGTAGAGCTGTGTATTTCACTCCTTTCTGTGACAAAGTTACATTCACTAAAGGAAAGTGCAGGTCATTTTTTCTCGAAATTTTGTATCTGGAAAGTAAAAAGGAAGAAAGAAAAGTAAATACAGGCAATAAATGTTAGAACCGTTTGACATGTCGGTATGGATGAAATTAGGGAATGTAAGATGGGCAGGTAGAGTTGAGAATGAGGAACTACAAGAAAGAGTTGGTGAAAATATATAAATATTGGAGAAGATAATAATGAGAAAGAAGAAATGGCTAAGGTACTGCGTAAGAAGACAATGCTCATTATCGCATGCAGTGGAAGAAATGGTGAAAGGAAAACGAAGAAGTGGGAGGAGAAGATAAATGATGCAAATGCAGCAAGTTATGTAATAACAAGAGGAATGGCAGAAGAGAGAGATAGAGAGAGGGATGTTATGCATATCCTTAACTATGGCAGCAGAACACGAAAATCCCTACATATCTATTATTGTGTCATTTCCCACATAATCTGACCTCGAGATACTACTGCTTCCCTTCCAGAAGCGAAAGCCTTCACGTTGCCTGTTATTTAATATTCACACAACCTGACTCGGAAGCACAAAAGCTCTCATAAACTGCCTTGTTGGCAACATGTGTATCGTTCACTTATGTTCTCTAGTACAGCATTTCGATCTATTGAACTTCTACATTGACCGATCATGCTGTTTGTATCATCCACAGTTTTACCTTTAATGACAGTGCGATTTCCAAATACTTGAGGGATTTGACGTCTTTAATATTTCAGTTTGCTGGTCTTGATCCATATTACGTCTGCTTGCTAATACGTTCCCTTAATAGTGATTGAACAACCCAAGTCGAAGCACGTAACTCCTACGTGTCCTAGCTCCAGCGATCATTTCCTAACTGTATAGAAAGGAAAGTGTAGAATAATGCAATCTCCCATTGGTATTCCTAAGTCACTACTTCCTGTTCTCCAGATCTAAAGGAAATTATCTAAATATATATGCCACTGCCGATACCTCCCCTCTCTTCATGCACCCAGTCCACGTGTCTGTCTCTAATGATCTCGGTATCTACAGGGCATCTTAACTTTCCTCCTTTTAGGTACCAGGCAGATAAGGAATTACAAAAACACTTATTTCCTTGCATGAGTAGAAAAATAATTGTCACCCAAATGGAACTATCATCACCTTATAAATTCTAATACCTTTTTCTTTTTGAGATAATATATTTAATTTTCAAAAGCTTATCGTGCTTGGTATTAAAGGTATCTTCGGTGGATTTTTATCCGGACTAATACAGTTTTGTTTTTACACGTAATACTTATACATTCGAAAGAGTTCATGGCATAAAATAAAATGTTACTTACAGTTACTTGTCTGTCCTGTCAATATCTGCGTCTATTTTGATCTGGTCATGGGCTAGGGCAGACAAGTGACTGTAAGTAACGTTTTATTTATTTATGTGGTATCAACAGTTTCGAATCTATAAGCATCATGTGTGAAAACAAAATTGTACTATAAAAATTTCTCGTGATCGCAGCAACTGCGTCAACTGGTGACGTCACAATGGCCGAGGAGCACTCATGCGAAAGCTCGTGAATATTTAACTAATTGAGGCGTCGTCTGGAATCTCGAGAAAATTTATTGGTTTATATAGCAGTGAGACCGTCGTTTAAAGAGATGTGAGATACTATTCCCCACACATCACATAAACAGAAATTCTTCTACGGAATGGAAGGAGTTATCAAGGACAAACTTTTTAAGTTTGTTTTTAAATTTTGTTTCTTGTCTATCAGGACGTTTTATATCACTGTATAAGTGATCAAAAATTTTTGTCGCAGCATCGTAGACCCCTCTTTTTGTTAAAACCCCTTAATATGGAGAAATGAACGTCATTTTTTTCTTTTCGGATTGTATTTATATACAACATCGTTTCTTTTGCACTATAGTGGACTGCTAATAACAAACTTCATAAGGGAATAAATATAAAGTGAAACTGTAAGCAAAGTGCCTAACTCTTTAAGCAATGGTGTACAACATGATCGTGAGTGAAAGCCACATATTATTCTCAAAGCAAGTTTTTTAGAAATGAAGACTTTTTTTTCTTTTAAAGACGAAGTACCCCAGAACATTATACCATATGAAATTACTAAATGACATTAAGCAAAGTACATCTACTTATATACCTCTCCCAAGATTTGCAATTATTCGAAGTGAAAATGTGGCTGAACTACGTTGTTTTAGGAGCTCCAAAATGTGGTTTTCCAGTTTAAGATGTTATCACCGTGGACCCGATTATTATTCCCTTACCACGTGTTACACTTACCAGCCACGTAGTACCTCTGGATATGCAAAACATGTTTGTATTTTTCAAATGGAGAGCGAGACCATTCGCAGAAAACGATTCAGTATTTTTTAAGAACATTATTTCCCATTTGTTCTGGTGCTGCATGTATGTTTGAATTGATTATAAAATTAAAGTCATCCACAAGAAGATATAATTTCTCGCCAGTCAACAGAATCTCTCCTGCTTACATTGGTTGAGTTACCAAGTACAAATTTCTGCATTCGTGCGGTTAGATATGATATTATTCAGTAGTTGGCTATACCATCAATTCCATAAAACCTCAGTTTATCTAGAAGAATATTATCATAAGTCAAATTCCTTAGACAGGTCACAGAACGTACCAACCAGTGCCGTTTTCTTAATGAATGTTTGTAAAATTTGCTGGCTGAACGTGTAAATGACATTCTCGGTTGAGCGACTCTTATGTAATGGAAACTGTGATTTACTGAGGCTATTATTGTTGCTCAGATGCGAATCTATTCTAGAATACATCATGGCAAGTAAACACAATGCTGCAGTGAGTAATAGTAGTCTGAATGTATAAAACGGATATCTGCGTATCTACTGCATGTTTATAAATTAGTTATACAAAAGTAAGTTTTAATTGCGAGAGAGATAAAGTGTTTGATACAGCACTGAATGTAGTATGTCTTCGAGTTTTATTTAGTAATTTTTTAATGTGGCTATCTTTTGCAACACGACTAATGTCCCATCTGTAATTAATTTCCTGCCGGATCCTATGAAGCAAGTCTTGATGTATGGTGGCAGCTGCTCGTGTGATCCTCCGTCGCAGCTCGTCAACTTTTCCGGGAAGCAGAGGAACAATCACTCTGTCTTTAATATAACCCCATATACAGATGTCTACTGTGGTTAAATCAGGTGATCATCTTGGCCGGAATATTGTTCCACCACGTCCAGTGCAAGTCGGCACATTCCTTCGGAGAACGCGACTACTTCACGACGACAATGCGGTGGCGCGCCATCTTGCTGGAAAATGCAGTCTGTGCCCGTATCCTGTTGTAACTGTGGCCTTAGATAACGCACAGGCATTTCTAGGTACGGTATGTCAGTTACAGTTGACTCGGCGAAAATGAAAGGAGCGTAAATCTTGTTACGGCTTACAGTGCAAAGACCATTTACCTTAGGAGAGCCCCTTGCATGCTCGATTACGTGACGTGGTTTCTGCTCGTCCCTCATCCAAACATTATGCCGATTCACTTTACAGCAGATATGGGAGGTGGAGATAATTTTCAAGCATTTCCAGGTACGATATGTCAGTTACAGTGGATTCGGAAAAAAAGAAAGGCGCGTAAATCTTGTCATAGCTTACAGTGAAAAAAAAATTACGTTAGGCGAGTCCCGTGCATGTTCGATTACGTGGTATGGTATCTGCTCTCCCCACATCCAAACAATGTGCCGATTCACTTTACCGCAGATATGGAAGGTGGCTACGCCACTGGACACAATTGTTGTTGTTGTTGTTGTTGTGGTCTTCAGTCCTGAGACTGGTTTGATGCAGCTCTTCACGCTACTCTATCCTGTGCAAGCTTCATCATCTCCCAGTACCTACTGCAACCTACATCCTTCTGAATCTGCTTAGTGTATTCATCTCTTGGTCTCCCTCTACGATTTTTACCCTCCACGCTGCCCTCCAATACTAAATTTGTGATCCCTTGATGCCTCAGAACATGTCCTATCAACCGATCCCTTCTTCTAGTCAAGTTGTGCCACAAACTTCTCTTCTCCCCAATCCTATTCAACACCTCCTCATTAGTTATGTGATCTACCCATCTAATCTTCAGCATTCTTCTGTAGCACCACATTTCGAAAGCTTCTAGTCTCTTCTTGTCTAAGCTATTTATCGTCCACGTTTCACTTCCATACATGGCTACACTCCATACAAATACTTTCAGAAACGACTTCCTGACACTTAAATCTATATTCGATGTTAACAAATTTCTCCGCGCGGCTCATCCCGTCGGAGGTTCGAGTCATTCCTCGGACATGGGTGTGTGCGTCGTCCTTAGCGTAAGTTAGTTTATGTTAGATTAAATAGTGTGTACGCTTAGGGACCGATGACTTATCAGTTTGGTCCCATAAGACCTTACCACAAATTTAAAGAAAAAAAAAAAATCTTTGCTAGCCCGTCAATCGTGAATTTTTTTTTTTGGTTGGTGCAGTGTCGAAATACCGCTCAGCTGTTCTGCTACGCATCATATGAATACCTCTTATTTTTTCCATTACGAAATTAAATATAAATAGCAAAAATATTGTATTATTACCGATAACATTATTCAAGTTCCACAGGCACCGTAGACTGCAACAACGCATCATAGGGTAGACAGTGTTCTTGGTTTGTGATGGCGGGGCGGAAAGGGGAGAGTATTAGCAATCTTGTAAATCCCTGCAACTCACGTTCGCCGCATCGGTGCGCTGCTGCTGCCAGTTGAATCCAATGTTGCCAGATAGAGAGAGGTTTCCCGCAGCATCGAATATATGACCATTTTTAAGACTGGTGGGAATTTCAAATCAGACACTGGACATTTTTACATTAATTTCGAGTGTAAGATGCACCTGAATTTGGGAGGCAATTTTTCGAAGAAAAAAGTGCGTCTTATAGTCCGTAAAATACGGTAACTAAATTATAAACACCCGTTACTTTCTGCAAAAATGGACACACTATACCAGGTGTACCGGTATGAAATGAGCGTTGAGATACAAATGTGTCGATAGGGAACATTTGTTGTGAACGAGCCTTCATTATTTTTTTTGTTTGGTTGGTATGACATCTGTTAAAGATATGTAGTATACATCAAGTCATGGAACAAACATCAACCTATGTTTTCATCATGTCGAATTTATAACCAGAAAGTGATGATTTGCGGAAAGCATTAATTTTTTGTTTTCATTTGAAAAAAAGTGCTGCAGAGTCGCATCGAATGCTTGTCGGGGCATATGGTGATCATCCTCTATCAGAAGCAACATGCAAAAGATGGTTGCAACGGTTCAGAAATAATGATTTTGATGTAAGAAATGAAGAACGTGGAAGACCACCAAAAAAGCTCGAAGACCCCGAATTGCAAGAAATATTGGATGAAGATGGTACTTTGAGTCAGAAGAAAATGGCAGCAATGCTAAATGTTGCACAACAAACAATTTCTGACCGTTTGAAAGCTATGGGAAAGGTCCAAAAATGTGGAAAATGGGTGCCACATGAATTGAATGAAAGACAGATGAGAAGCAACATGCAAAAGATGGTTGCAACGGTTCAGAAATATTGATTTTGATGTAAGAAATGAAGAACGTGGAAGACCACCAAAAAAGCTCGAAGACCCCGAATTGCAAGAAATATTGGATGAAGATGGTACTTTGAGTCAGAAGAAAATGGCAGCAATGCTAAATGTTGCACAACAAACAATTTCTGACCGTTTGAAAGCTATGGGAAAGGTCCAAAAATGTGGAAAATGGGTGCCACATGAATTGAATGAAAGACAGATGAGAAACAACATGCAAAAGATGGTTGCAACGGTTCAGAAATATTGATTTTGATGTAAGAAAAGCTGGAAGACCCCGAATTGCAAGAAATATTGGATGAAGATGGTACTTTGAGGCAGAAGGAAATGGCAGCAATGCTAAATGTTGCACAACAAACAATTTCTGACCGTTTGAAAGCTATGGGAAAGGTCCAAAAATGGGTGCCACATGAATTGAATGAAAGACAGATGGAAAACCGAAAAACCATTTATCAAATTTTGCTTCAAAGACATGAAAGAAATTCAATTTTGTATCGAATTGTTACTGGCTATGAAAAATGGATTTATTTTAAGAATCCTAAACGGGAAAAATCATGGGTTAATCCGGGACAGCTATCAACATCGACTGCAAAACCGGATCGATTCGGCAAGAAGACAATACTCTGTGTTTGGTGGGATCAGAAAGGTGTGGTATATCATGAGCTTCTAAAACCCAGAGAAACTGTGAATACTAATCGCTACAGACAACAAATGATCAAATTGAACTATGCATTGATTGAAAAATGACCAGAATGGGCCAGAAGACATGGCAAAGTAATTTTTTTACACGACAGTGCACCTGCACACAAAGAAACACTGGTTCAGGATATAATCAAAACACTTGGCTGGGAGCTGCTACCCCACCCGCCGTATTTACCAGACTTGGCCCCTTCCTACTACCATTTGTTTTCATCAATGGGACACGAATTGGCTGAGGAACACTTCGATTCCTACGAAGAAGTCGAAAATTGGGTGTCTGATTGGTTTGCTTCAAAAGACGAACATTTCTATGGGCGTGGTGTCCACAAATTGCCAGAAAGGTGGTGAAAATGTATAGAAAGCAATGGTCAGTACTTTGAATAAAATGTTTTTACTTTTCAATTCAAAATTAGTGTTTCATTTTCACACAAAAAAAAAAAAAACGCTCATTTCATACCGGTACACCTGGTGAACTTGATGCACTGATCATCCTGTTCTTTTTTTTTTTCGTTCTGTTTCCCAGTTCACTGCGGAAGATTTCCTTAGTGAAGGCAGTTTTGTAATGAATCGGTTACGCGGCGGTAACATGTGGCCGGGCCACGGGCCAACGTACCGCTGCCGCGTCACCGCCCCGAGCTGGCAGGTCGCGAGGTCCCGCAGCCTTCGGATGACAATCAGATAGGCGTGTACCTCGCAGCTAGAGCTCGGCGCACGGCCGGAGAGGCCGTCACAGTCGCACGTAGGAAGATAAATCATTGCAAAAAAAAGGACGGAGATGGAAGGCAGATAAAAAGGAGGAAGAGAAAGAGAGAGAGAGAGAGAGAGAGAGAGAGAGAGAGGCGCGGCAGTCAAGGCCAGCACGCGGCACGAACAGCGGCGGCGAAGAACGCGGAAGTGGCGGCTGCGGCCTCCGCATCTGCCAGCGAGCGTCCCCTGTTACAGCCGCTCGCTGCTCTCTCGCACCTCTGCTCAGCATAGCCTCACATGCGCAGGTGAAATAATAAAAATGTGCCATTAAAAGGCATCTAGGTGGACTGCGCCATGAATCACTTGTCCTCTTGTCTTCTCCTTCAGTATATCCTCTAGGAGCTAGCAGTTTTCGACCTTCAAAGGCCTCTTTCGTTCGTCATCCAGTCCTAGATTTCTGCCTTCCATTGCTTATGTACACTACTGGCCATTAAAATTGCTATACCAAGAAGAAATGCAGATGATAAACAGGTATTCATTGGACAAATATACTAGAACTGACATGTGATTACAATTTCACGCAATTTGGGTGCATAGATCCTGAGAAATCAGTACCCAGAACAACCAACTCTGGCCGTAATAAAGGCCTTGATACGCCTGGGCATTGAGTAAAACAGAGCTTGGATGGCGTGTACAGGTACAGCTGCCCATGCAGCTTCAACACGATACCACAGTTCATCAAGAGTAGTGACTGGCGTATTGTGACGAGTCAGTTGCTCGACCACCACTGACCAGACGTTTTCAGTTAGTGAGAGATCTGGAGAATGTGCTGGCCAGGGCAGCAGTCGAACATTTTCTGTATCCAGAAAGGCCCGAACAGGACCTGCAACATGCGGTCGTGCATTATCCTGCTGAAATGTAGGGTTTCGTGGAGATCGAATGAAGGGTAGAGCCGCGGGTCGTAACACATCTGAAATGTAACGTCCACTGTTCAAAGTGCCGTCAATGCGAATAAGAAGTGGCCGAGACGTGTAACCAATGGCACCCCATATCATTACGCCGGGTGATACGCCAGTATGGCGATGACGAATACACGCTTCCAATGTGCGTTCACCGCAATGTCGCCAGACACGGATGCGACCATCATGATGCTGTGAACAGAATCTGGATTCATCCGAAAAAATGAAGTTTTGCCATTCGTGCACCCAGATTCGTCGCTGAGTACACCATCGCAGGCGCTCCTGCCTGTGATGCAGCGTCAAGGGTAACCGCAGCCATGGTCTCCGAGCTGACAGTCCATGCTGCTGCAATCGTCGTCGAACTGTTCGTGAAGTTGGTTGTTGTCTTGCATACGTTCCCATCTGTTGACTCAGAGATCGAGACGTGGCTGCACGATCCGTTACAGCCATGCGGATAAGATGCCTGTCATCTCGACTGCTAGTGATACGAGGCCGTTGGGATCCGGCACGGCGTTCCGTATTGCCCTCCTGAACCCACCGATTCCGTATTCTGCTAACAGTCATTAGATCTCAACCAACGCGCGCAGCAATGTCGCGATTCGATAAACCGCAATCGCGATAGGCTACAATCCGACGTTTATCAAAGTCGGAAACGTGATGGTACGCATTTCTCCTTCTTACACGAGGCATCACAACAACGTTTCACCAGGCAACGCCGGTCAACTGCTGTTTGTGTATGAGAAATCGGTTGGAAACTTTCCTCATGTCAGCTCGTTGTAGGTGTCGCCACCGGCGCCAACCATGTGTGAATGCTCTGAAAAGTTAATCATTTGCATATCACAGCATCTTCTTCCTGTCGGTTAAATTTCGCGTCAGTAGCACGTCATCTTCGTGGTGTGGCAACTTTAATGGCTAGTAGTGTATGTATTTTTCCCATCGTAGCGCTGGCATTTGTCTCCCCCTTCTTCCGGGTGGCTATCAGTTTGAAATCTTTCTCGGTCATCTACGGTTGGCAACGGCGCCAGTATGATAGTTTGTGACGGGGTGGGTCCAACGCCTGAAGGTACGGAGATTTTGTAAGACGAATGGCGACTTTGTAAAAAAGTTCCAGTTCCGACTCTGTTAGAAAACTACGTAATACTGACTTTTTAAATCAATTTCTTCAAAGAAAAGTACCTCACTACATTACATGCTTTCCTTTGCCTAAAAGCTATAGGGCGACGGGTGGGGGACGGGGAAACGGGCCTCCTTGCCTCCAGGTATTGGCACCCTTGATGGTTGAGCATTTTCTGTAAGTACCCGTACCACTGAAGCTCTTTATTCTCCAAACTCTGCATTATCGAGTGCGTTATCTTCATTAGCCTCCATACCTCCTACATTTCCTCGTTAACTGCAGACACCACTGTTTTAATTTTCTCCACAACTTTCTTTGTTTCAGGCCACATCTCAGCTCCATAAAGGACGTTCTTCACTAGACAGTGAAATATTCTTTACTTAGTATCCTCCCGAATATCATTATTCGATATTACCTATGCAAAACTTTTGTAGCTGTCTTTCCCCTTGCCATTCTGGAACTAATATCTTTCTCAGTTGTAGTGGAGTTATCTATTATTGTTTCCAGATGTTTGCAGCTTCTACAGGATTTTATTTCCTCTTCGTCTGCGTCAGATTTCATCAAATCCTGTCCCGTGCACATACAATCCTTCTTATCTTATTTATCCAAAACCCCACTTTCTATACTCTACCTTAAACTTCTCTGCATGTATTTCATATCTTCTTCATTTTAGAGAATATTACCAACTCTTTATTTTTATGCTCAGTGCTACCTGTTTCGGTCAGTAGACCATTATCAAGCCGAAACAAAGTGTAACCAGTTTGTCATCACAACATTTCAAGTGAAGAACTTTCTACCTACACCGAAGTTGTTCACTTCAACAATAAACAAATGATCGTCATCTCCAATGTAATTACACAATTATTTGACAGCTGTAAAGCCACACCACACCTTGTCATAAATTTAATTCCTGTTGGATTTGAACCAGACTGTCATCGGCAAGGCATGACATTCGTCTCCGATCACTCTCGGTTAGGACCTTTTAAAACCACTGTTCTTAGACGGTGTTAAATGTATGCGAGTTGTACTTCATCACTTGTAAGGCTTTGGATAATCCGCTGTGGTGAACCAAAAAGTCAAGCAAATTCATTTAAAGTGTTGTCTGGGGCAGGATAAACACGATAGCTCCTCTCTACCATTCTGTTATGTTTCCTCGTCGACCGTGTTACTGCGCTGACTCCGTACTGACTTTTTTTTTTTTAAAGCGGATGACTAAATGACTAACATTTCGTCTCCTCAATCAGCGTGATCTTTATCATTAATGTTTTCAAGTCATTATATCATCGACATTCTGGAGTTAGATCATTAGGCTACCAAGACTAAATAGCTTTAGCGTCCCATCCTCATTAAGAGTGTCTCAGCTGAGTGTAATACCTGGGATTAACCTTGCTCATGAGGCACACATCAATAGCAACACTTCTGCCGCAGTTTTGAGACAGTTTCCGGAGGGAATCTATACACTGATGGCTCAAAACCCAGTGATTTTCTCGGGATCGGGCACAATATTCCATATTTGTAGACATCGTTCGTTCGTTAAAGCAGTTCCACAAATAAAAATGCAAATGACGAAAACGGGGTGACACTAGCGGCCTACATATGGTTTAACAATCAGAGCAGTGTCTGAGTTAACAGGAGTTGACAAGGAAAGTGTCGAACAAGTTTACCGATTTTTTCAATGTTTGCATCAGTTTTTGCTGACAATGGTCTGCCAGTGCGAGTGTCATCACTGGTGTCTTCGCGGCCATCTTTAAATCGTTTAAACCACTCAAACACTTGTGTTCGCGATAAACAATCATCGCCGTACACTTGTTGTAACATTACAAACGTTTCACTTGCAGATTTTCCTAGTTTGAAACAAAATTTGATGTTAACACGCTGTTCTTTCTGTACACTCAACATTTTCCGACGCACAGACAAAACGTCAACTACTTAAAACAGACGCCACGGGCAGACTGAGTGCAGAAGGCAGATGAAACTCGAGCAGTAGGCGGAGCGAGAGTCACGTGACAGGCCACGCGACTTTCAGCCTTATTGCATTCGTTTTATTGTTTCACCAGTACTAGTCCGGTTTTTTTCTAGCCACACCTCGTACATATCTCTGTATTTGAATACGCATGCCTATACTAGTTTCTTTGGCGCTTCAGTGTAATAATGCCGTTTGAATATTCACGGGCGTCGTGTGGGATAATATTGTGTAAACTGCACAATATTTCCAAGAAGCAGCTGCTCGTCATCTTCCGGTGTTACTGACGTCAGTAGCACTTGAACGTGACGAATAACCGGCTCACAGAAATATTATGCAGTTTACGCAACGCTGTCCACCGCAAAGCCCGTGAACGATTCAAACAGATATTACGTCGGGAACAAACTTAAATGGCACAAATGTGAGGTTGCTAATGTCTTCCACTACAACGACTCGAATGGGCTACTTCCGGGTTGTGCGCCACAGCTCAACAGCGCATTAGTATCCTCGGTGTAACTGTCCATTTACCATTATTGTGCATTTAACGGAATAGGGATTTAGCTTTCAGCATGTTACATTACATTCCCATTGCATTTAGTCCCTTTCCTTTCATTGGGCCAAACGGATAACGAAATATTTCTCGGTAGGAACGACCTGGATGGGAAGGTGCTGATACGCGGAATACATTTCGCCTTCAGCCTGCTGCACAGTCTGACCAGATTGTTACGCCATAGTACAGGCCACAATGGCAAGGTGACGGTTAAGTCCGGTGTGCGTCCAGAACAAGAATGTAGCTTGCCGCGCGACGCGTGAAGGCGTCATGTGAACGATGCTCGTTGCACTCCCAGAAAATTCCCATCGCAGTACTATTTTATATGCCTTTTTGTTAATCGTGTCACAAGCATCAACATAAGGGAACGCAAAAACAAATTACAGAATACTTAAAAAAACTTAAAGTAAACATGTCTGGGTACGAGTGTATGAAAGACTACGCTATGAATATCAAAAAGCGGGCAGCTTCGGGAGTATTTAGAGCTGCTTGAAGTATATATTACTCGATGCGGGACAGGACAGCCCACAGTCGCATTTGGCAACGGCGACTTGGAATGCTCATTTTTGGAGATAGGATGTTGTGACTCCAGAGCGTAGGCAATTTAGAACACACCTCATGGCCAACTTTTCCAGAAGGGGAAGAGGGAGATTTTCAGATGATCGAGGCCAGTGACGATCGTTCACAACTTGTGCTTTTTAAACTTCCATTATGCTTTGGATGGACTCGTTTGCGAGACAATGCTAGTTTTCATGACACTTTTCCTGGACCTCAGTCTCCGCGTGGATGGTACATAATCAATGGCTAGGCCTGTGGCCAACTTTCTTATTTTTACACTGGAAACAATCATACTATGGATGTCTGGCGTATCACTCCCTGCCTAGCTTTGTCAAGTGAGGTACATCCTGTGTGGAGCCTACAGGTCTCATTCAGTTCCTTGTTGACTTCCTTGGCGTGGGAAGACAAGTACCACCTATTAATTTCTTTTGGTTATTAGTTCTGACTTCCACTTTCAGCTCTGTTTTATGAGAATGCTGCTTGTAATGACCAACCAGCTCTAGCGACTGACGTCATTTGCTACCAGAAGAAACCCAACACTCTTCTTTTTTCTTTTACACCAGAAGGTGCTACGCTGTACTCGTATCGCAAAGTATTTTGTGAGCTCGTGGTAGGCGAACTAGGAGTCTGAATTGCATCGAAATGTCATTCCCTCTGTTGGCATGCTGAATAGATGGTTAGGTTGGGCGACTTGAATGGATCTTCCACGGGATGTAACGTGATGAATCCAGTTGTCCTGAATAAAAGTCATGTGTCTTAGCTGCTGCGTCACCTCAATAGGTAGCAGTATTTGACCCAGATTATCTGGGTTACAAGTTCCGTTCAGTATATCGCTAACATTTTTGTACGGTAGACCAACGATGTATCTGGTGCAAAGATTTGCAATTGACTCTATAAATAAATAAATGTAATGTAATTCGCGTAAATAGACCGGAAGTTTAGGTAGCGTTTGACTACGCGATATACGATTGGCTATTGGAATCAGTCAAAATCTTCGAGTATGTAGGGTAATCTGATATGAAATCAAGTAATTCTAACAGTGGACAATGGAGTAATCTGATGTCAAATCACGTAATTCTAGCCGTGGACAACGCATATGAGACTCAGAATTATTGGAAGAATACTAAGCAAATGTAAATCACGTGCGAAAGAAGTCCCTAACACAATCATTGTGCAAGTAGTTCTTAAAACTGCGCGTAGTAGTGGCACTTTACCAAACTGAAATAACGAAAAAAGAAACAAAAAGGAGTGCGAGAGAGAGAACTGCTCGTACCGCTCCGCTGTACGCTTCAACAAACGCGTTGTTTATCGCGGAGAGCGCCACACACAGAATTCCACGGTCCCACGTTCTAAAATGTGTCGAACACCTTACTTCCTTTAACCTGTATCTCACATAATTACAGAAACTCGGATCATGCATGGATGTACTAGCAGTCTTTCTTATAGCCTGGAATGCAATTAGAAAGGAAAAAATTATTGTGGTGTACTGTACCCTCCCCCATCCACCTACGGTAGCTTGTGGCGAACAAATGCTGAATTTCATGTACGAAAAAAAAAAATTGGCTCTGAGCACTATGGGACTCAACTGCTGTGGTCATAAGTCCTCTAGAACTTAGAACTACTTAAACCTAACTAACCTAAGGACAGCACACAACACCCAGCCATCACGAGGCAGAGAAAATCCCTGACCCCGCCGGGAATCGAACCCGGGAACCCGGACGTGGGAAGCGAGAACGCTACCGCACGACCACGAGATGCGGGCAATTTCATGTACGTATCGGGATTATTTTTACCGGAGGCTCAAGGCAATGGATGGTCAGTTATTCTTACCGACGAGTGACGCATCACGAGAAGTTGTTTATAATACATCAGCAACAAGAATATCCACAGCAAAAATGCGTCAAACAGAAAGATTTCTGTGCGACATTGTGTCACTTCCGTCTTTAGTGATTCTATGACAAATGTATCATTCAAAAGAAAATCAAATGTATCATTCAAAAGAAAATCGCACTAGGGATCTCAGCTAGCGCAGGTGCTATGGAGGGGGGAGAGGGGGGGGGGACGCGGGAGGGAGAGGCAGGGTATATGAGAGTGAGGCGCGATTTATGTTAATTTCGCTATCAATGATGAAATAGTTTTGCGGTTTTATGACATATAGCTCTATATTCACTTGCTACTAGTCAGAAGTCACTTGTGGGGAAGCCGAATGACCGACATCGGTTTATTGAGAGAATACTAGGACAGTGTAGCGTACAGAGCACTTCTGGAACGCGTTGTCGATTAACGGGCAAGTGTTTGGGATCTCCACCGGGTCGGATAAAAGGAAGACATAAAAGCAATGCACAGACCTGCAACTAGACACCTGCAACTGGATTTGCTATCAAAGTCCGATCAACACTTGAGTATCACGGAAATGCTGCGTGAACTCAAACTGGGATCCCGAGGGTAAGATGTTCTTTTCGCGAAACACTATTGAGAAATTTTAGGTAACCGGCAAACTGCTAGCGACTGCGAAACGATTCTACTGCCACAAACATACGTCTCGTGTGAGCACCGCGAAGATGAGAGAAATAGGGGCTCGTGCGAAAGCTTATACATTATTTGATTAGACTATTCGGACACCTATTGGTGAACATTAACATGGGATGTGTTCACCCTTCGCCTTTATGACGGTCTGAACTCTGCTGGGAACACTTTCTATGAGGTGTCTGAATGTCTGTGGAGGAATGACAGCCCATTCTTCCTCCAGAGTCGAAACCGGAGAAGGTAGTGAGTGACATAGGACGCTAGGGTCTGGAGTATATTCGACGTTTTAACTCATCCTAAAGGTGTTCCATTGGTTTTCGGTAGCAACTCTGGGCAGACCAGTCCATTTCAGGACGTTATTGTCCACAAACCATTGTTTCAGAGATGCTGATTTATGACAGAGTGCATTGTCATGCTGATACAACTGTATTCGCCTCCAGACTGTTCGTCTACTGTACGCAGTACACTATTCTGTAATATGTGTTCATAGCCTTCCGCTTTCAGAGTTTTCTTGAGCACAATACGGGGAGCCCACCCTAACCACGAGTGGAGCACTACCTTTACCATACCTTACTGTTGGCACTACACATGATGGCATCTAAAGTTCTCCGGGCATTTGCAAAACCCAAACCCTTATCGGATTTACGTGGGGTGTAGCGTGATCCATTACTCCAAATCACTCTTTTCCAGTCATCAATTGTCCAGTGCCGTCGCTCTTTTACACAACCTCAAGTGTAGCTCTGCATTGTCTACATAAAGGTGTGGCTTCTGAGGAAATGCTGCACCATTCTACTGAATTATTTTTAACTCCATTCGGAGTCATCGCGGTAGCTGGTAGCACTTTGGAACACGTGAGGGATTCCTTCTGCTGATTTCATGTGATTTTTTACAACCATCCTGTACAGTCTCTGTCGGTCAGTACGTGTGGTCTTCCTGGTCTTGTTTCAGCTGTGTTTGTTTCTTCGCATTACCAGTTCACAACTGTATCACCAACAGTCGACTTATCAGCTTTAAAAGGACTGAAATGTCACTGTAGCTCTGTTACTCAGCTGACATCCATAGTTCAAGTTGAACTCACTGAGCTCTCCTGACTGTCCCATTTTGCTTTTACTGCTTCTCTAGTGACTAGACAACACTCCCAGCCTGCTTTTGTACTGGCGGGTCCGACTTTCGTTAAATTCAGTGGTCGAGTCCACATTACACAGGGTGTCCAGATATTTTTCGTTAGATAATCTAACAGTCGTTTTTCTCTGTCTCCATTCGCGAGTGGAACAGGAAAAGAAATCAGTGGTTGGTTGGTTGATTGATTTGGGGGAGGGGACCGAGCAGCGAGGCCATTTGTCCCATCGGATTAGGGAAGGAAGTCGACCGCGCTCTTTCAACGGAATCATCCCGGCATTTGCCTGAAGCAGTTTAGTAAAATCATTGAAAACTTAAACCAGGACGACCGGACGCAGGTTCCTCCCGTATGCGAGTCCAGTGTGCTAACCACTGCGCCACCTCGCTCGGTAGAAAGTTGGTTCAAAAAATGGTTCAAATGGCTCTGAGCACTATGGGACTTAACATCTGTGGTCATCAGTCCCCTAGAACTTAGAACTACTTAAACCTAACTAACCTAAGGACATCACACACATCCATGCCCGAGGCAGGATTCGAACCTGCGACCGTAGCCGTCGCGCGGTTCAAGACTGTAGCGCCTAGAACCGCTCGGTCACCCCAGCCGGCCGCTCGGTAGAAAGGAATGACTAGCAGTGATGCGAAGATACCCTACCCGTTGCACCGTATGGACGCTTGCGGGTATGTACGTGGGTGTACTACAAAGTAACAACTCTGAATTTTTTATGTGGAAAGTCTTAAAGCTTTTTACATACAAGAAACTTTATTAACATTCTACATCTTTATTCTTCATGTCTACATATTAATTTCTCAACATAGTCACCTGCCGACGAACACAATTCTCCCAAGCAGGGACCGATTTGTTGGTACCGTCAATATAGAATGTTTGATTTTACTGACGGAGCCACAACCTCACCTCCATCTGCACTGCTTCATCGCTATGAAAGTCCTCGAAGATATTCTTTAAATTTTGGAAACGGATGAAAATCGGATGGGGACAAATCGGTGCTGTATGGAGGATGGTCGATGGCAGTGAACCAATGCACCACACCTTGAACATTCCAGAACAATGTGAGAATGACTTTGCCTGCTGATGGTGTGGTCTTGAACATTTTTTGGCGTGGGTGATCCTTTCGGGCAGAACTCGACTGATTCTCTCTTGTTTTCGATGTCACCACAGTAACCTCCATTAAGAGCTTGAAAAACCCAAAGTCGCACGCTCTTATGTCGATATAATCATTACCGCACACAACTTCTATGGAGTTCAATTGGAATCACATTTTCTGCTCTTATAAACTCGATTACAATACGTTGTTTCTCACGTTCCAACATAGGTGGGTTCCGTCACCATGTTACACGCTACAATTTGGACCCACCTAGCGGCAGAGGACTGCAACTTGCGTCAGGGGAGCGAGAAATTCGACCGAATAATGTCTCACACGTAGACTACTGGCCATTAAAATTGCTACACCACGAAAATGACGTGCTACAGACGCGAAATTTAACCGACAGGAATAAGATGCTGTGATATGCAAATTAGCTTTTCAGAGCATTCACACAAGGTTGGCGCCGGTGGCGACGCCTACAACGTGCTGACATGAGGAAAGTTTCCAACCGATTTCTCATACACAAACAGCAGTTGACCGGCGTTGCCTGGTGAAACGTTGTTGTGATGCCTCGTGTAAGAAGGAGAAATGCGTACCATCACGTTTCCGATTTTGATAAACGTCGGATTGTAGCCTATCGCGATTGCGGTTTATCGAATCGCGACATTGCTGCTCGCGTTGGTTGAGATCCAGTGACTGTTAGCAGAATACGGAATCGGTTGGTTCAGGAGGGTAATACGGAACGCCGTGCTGGATGCCAAGGCCTCGTATCACTATCAGTCGAGATGACAGGCATCTTATAGGCATGACTGTAACGGATCGTGCAGCCACGTCTCGATCCCTGAGTCAACAGATGGGGACGTTTGTAAGACAACAACCATCTGCACGAACAGGTCGACGACGTTTGCAGCAGCATAGACTATCAGCTCGGATACCATGGCTGCGGTTACCCTTGACGCTGCATCACACACAGGAGCGCCTGCGATGGTGTACTCAACGATGAACCTGGGTGCACGAATGGCAAAACGTCATTTTTTCGGATGAATCCAGGTTCTGTTTACAGCATGGTCGCATCCGTGTTTGGCGACATCGCGGTGAACGGACTTTGGAAGCGTGTATTCGTCATCGCCATACTGGCGTATTACCCGGCGTGATGGTTCAAATGGTTCAAATGGCTTTGAGCACTATGGGACTTAACATCTGTGACCATCAGTCCCCTAGAACTTAGAACTACTTAAACCTAACTAACCTAAGGACAACACACACATCCATGCCCGAGGCAGGATTCGAACCTGCGACCGTAGCGGTCACGCGGTTCCAGACTGAAGCGCCTAGAACCGCACGGCCACACCGGCCGGCCCCGGCGTGATGGTATGGGGTGCCATTGGTTACACGTCTCGGTCACCTCTTGTTCGCATTGACGGCACTTTGAACAGTGAACGTTGCATTTCAAATGTGTTGCGAGCCGTGGCTCTACCCTTCATTCGATCCCTGCGAAATCCTACATTTCAGCAGGATAATGCACGACCGCATGCTGCAGGTCCTGTACGGGCCTTTCTGGATACAGAAAATGTTCGACTGCTGCCCTGGCCAGCACATTCTCCAGATCTCTCACCAATTGAAAACGTCTGGTCAATGGTGGCCGAGCAGCTGGCTCGTCCCAATACGCCAGTCACTACTCTTGATGAACTGTGGTATCGTGTTGGAGCTGCACGGGCAGCTGTACCTGTACACGCCATCCAAGCTCTGTTTGACTCAATGCCCAGGAGTATCAAGGCCGTTATTACGGCCAGAGGTGGCTGTTCTGGATACTGATTTCTCAGGATCTTTGCATCCAAATAGCGTGAAAATGTAATCGCATGTCAGTTCTAGTATAACATATTTGTCCAATGAATACCCGTTCACCATCTGCATTTCTTCGTGGTGTAGAAAATTTAATGGCCGGAAGTGTAATAACTTCGAAGTGCTCTAAGCACTATGGGACTTAACATCTGAGGTCATCAGTCCCCACGTAATAACTCAAACGATATCAAGACTAGAATTTAAAAAAATCGAAGGCACTAGTTTTCAGCGCGTTCTCTTAGGTTTGGTA
This sequence comes from Schistocerca nitens, assembly GCF_023898315.1. Taxonomy (NCBI): domain Eukaryota; kingdom Metazoa; phylum Arthropoda; class Insecta; order Orthoptera; family Acrididae; genus Schistocerca; species Schistocerca nitens. Next base: position 392,648,631 of record NC_064617.1, read on the forward strand.
TATTCATTAATTTTGCTGACTTTCTTCAAAATGATACTGAATTGATGAGCGGAGCAGGGTATGTGTTCGATTTGTGAAGATCGTTTAGCCAGAGATAAAAAAAAGGGGGGTCGGGTGTGGGTGAGGAAGCTGTTGTCTTTCCCTGCCCTTCGCTGTGTACGCCTTCGAGTGAAAACCAAAGGCACAGTTTGGCCTTAACAACGTAAGAACCTATCGCTCTTTACGCTTCCGTGCAGAGAACGCAACCGTCGTTGCAAATAATCGATCCACATGTGTCGCGATCCGTTAGCACAGGTGCAGGCCGCGTCCACTGGAGCGCGTGTTTACGGAACACCGGAGGAGAAGAATGCGGCGACGCGCGCATCAGATAGCTCCGCGTTTGGCGCGAGGCGCTCTCCTCGGAATGGGAAGCAGGCGCCGGCCGTCAATGAGGGGCTTTAAATGCCGGGCGGGTGGCCGCGGCCGCCGTGAGATAAACGGACCCGCCGCGAATCGGCAAGCTGCTCCGTGCTCGCCGCCTGGCGCCACACTGACTTACGAGCCGCCGTACGGCGCTTCTCGGCCACCCCTTCGCTGCTACTGCTGCTGCTCTCACCACGCCACGGATTCAGTTGTTAGCAGCGGCTGGCAACACCGAGCCTACCGGCACGGACCCATTCTTCTCGTTGTCTAGTACTTTCATCTCGATACCGATACTTTATTGTCGGTACTTTTCAACTGTTACTTTTAATCATATCAGTTTATTAAAGCAGATATCGTCTCCAGTGACTTCAGTAATTATTTATTACTTTGTTATATACCAAAATTTTGGCCATTCTGGCTGATCAAAAATATGGAATGACCCTTTATTTGACAACGCCTGTGTCAGCACTGCCGCGCGGTTCTAGGCGCTACAGTCCGGAATCGCGCGACCGTTACGGTCGCAGGTTCGAACCCTGCCTCGGGCATGGAAGTGTGTGATGTCCTTAGGTTACTTAGGTTTAAGTAGTTCTAAGTTCTACGGGACTGATGACCATATATGTTAAGTCCCATAGTGCTCAGAGCCATTTGAACCGTTTTTGTGTCACCACTGTGGGCTAATCCTTTAGAGCAGGGTTTCCGAAACTGTGTTCCGCGAAAACTGATGAACCGCGGGAAGTGAATAAGTGATCCGTAAAAAACTATAACAACATGGTGGTTTTTTCCATATTTTGACAATACTAATTATCATCTTTAATTTTATAATGATTCTGTGTTATTAGTTGTGATTTAAAATAGAACTGATCACTGAATAAAACAAATTTTTCTCATTTTTAAAATTTTATTAACCATCTTAGTAAATGATGTGTTTCATCAACGTACCAAGATTGTCAAAGTTTTCTTCAGAGGAGACGTTTGGAAACACCTGCTTTAGAGCAATGGAAAGACATGGAAGTTTTATCCTCCCAGTTGTATAAAGCAGCTTACGAGTACCTGTCAACGCTATCGACATCAGTGCCCTACGAGTGTTTATTTTCGAAGTCAGGCAGCACGTTATCAGAGTCTCGCAACAGATTATCAGCGGAACGTCTGTATATATTTATTTGGATAATTGTAGATTACAGAGGAAAAATGGGAAGGTTAGGAAGAATTTAATTTATTTACTTCTGGGCGCGATTCAGCTATTTCTCTGATAATCTTTTCTGTAATTTCATACTTAAAGGTCCAAATTTTTAAAGATTATAATCGGTAATGAAAACAAAAAATCTTTTTCGTACGTCTTGTGTTGCAGCTCTCAAATACTGAAGAAAAGATGTTTTCTTTTAATGTTTAACATAAAAACTGCTATTTGCTTCCTGAAACTTTCTGGCAGATTAAAACTGCGTACCGGATCAAGACTCGAACTTGGGACCTTTGCGTTTCGCGGGCAAATGCTTTACCATCTCTCTCTTTTTTTTCATTTTGTTCGGTATTGTTCGTTGCGTTTGGTCTCGGCGGACGTCACAAGACATCCGTTCAAGTTGATCGTTAATTCCTTTACTCAGTTTTTTATTACAGAGGGCGAGCAACCCTTTTTTTTTGCATCTTGTTCGTAGTTGATCGTTGTGTTTGGTCGTTGCTGACGTCATAGGACAGCCGTTCAATTTCGTTGTTGATTCTTTCACTCAGTTTTTTTATTACAGAGGCCAACCAGCTCTCTGACCGAACACGCTGAGCTACCGTGCCGGCAATGTAATGGATTAGGGACGGGGCATGGGCAGAAAATTTAAAAAAAAATGGAAAAGGCAGATTGTTGATTTCATTATTAACTGCCGCTTACGTTCAATATGAGAACCGGAGACGTCGAAGAGATGCTGCATAAGTAAAACGAAGCGATCAACAGTTGCTCGTAGCATTTCCGGTTGGACGTGAGCAACGTTTTCTTGCATATTGGCCTTCAGAGCAGGTAGAGACCAAGTGTGTTCCTGGTAAAAGCTTTCTTTTAGATATCCCCAGAGCAGTCACTTGTCTACAGATCAGGGGATCTTGCAGACCATGCATCTGGAAAACCTCTGGAGATAACACGTTCGTGGAAAGTTGCATTAAGCAGATCTTTCAGTGGGCGAGCGACGTGACGTGTTTTCTATCTTGCATGAAACAGTGGTTTCCGCACAGTTATGCTGTTCCAAAGCAGGAATTACATGCTGGACCAGGAGGTCTCGATAATGTACGCACGTTGCGATTCACGTTCTCGATAGCCATACTGTACACTCACGTTATGGCTTTTCAAATGACAGCGTTGATGTCGTACCGTCATACAGTGTGCAGAGCCAGATTAGCACCTAGTCGTCACAGGTGGAACTAATTTGTTTTCCAGCGTATAACGGTTCCGCATTAACGCGTTAGCATATGTACCAAGTTTCGCTGCCATACGATAATTACAGCCCACACAGGACCTCTGTTTGTAGATGCACTTTAATTATAAAATAACCACGCGGTGTCGACAGTTCTGTTTATGTCATCACACTTAACTGTATCTCAGACCTGCGGTAAAGGACGTCACAATTGTAGTTACACTTTACTGTATTATGTTAATGTATGTGCATACTATATATTTTCCTTAATTGTTCATTATCCAGCATGAAGTGACCAACGTGATATTTTATGTACATTTACATCTACATGATGCAGATGTACATCAAATATTTTCAACGGTGAATATGTTCTCATTGATTCAACGGTTTTGTTAATCTGTTTAAAACTTATGAAAATCGACTTCTCCCCCTCCATTTATTACGATATATTTTAAAAACAGAGACGGAAATATTTGTAGCCGATAGAGAGTACCTACTCTTTTTGTCAAGGTATCAATACTTTTATGAATACGACACTTTCCATGGCTTACTACTAATGAGTAAAATATCGATATTTCTCGTTTGATACCGAGTCCCTAACCTACCCACAACGGCGCTTGTAAATCAGTACTGTTGGCCATTCATTAAAATTGTAGCACCGCAAAGGATAGCAAATAACGAAATTTTACTTGTGCGAAAATTGAATATAGTAAAAAGAATACACAATTAAATTTGTATGCTTTGAGAATATACAGGGTTCTGAATTTAGTATTCAGAACAGCCATCCTTGGCAGCAATAACGGCTCCAGTTCGCTGGGCATCCAGACGACGCCAGAATTCTTCAGTCGTAGTGGCTAGCAGTAGTGGCGTGCCAAACTCTGACAACCATGTCTAGATATTCTCATTTGGTAAGAGATATGGAGAACGTTCTGGCCAGGACTCTGCATCGAGGCGGTCGAGCAGCATATGATCTTGCGTTATCTTGTTGAAAAATAATGTTACGGGAGCGTCGAAGTTACAACAACTAGCCTTAAATGCCAGAACTGGTGGCAGTCCAAATTACGAGGTATGTGTACGCAGTGGCACTCATGCCATCAACGGCAGGGACTGGGCGTGCACGACGATGACGAATAAAATATGACAACGTCCATTCTGTTTTGAGCGTCCACACGGGAATGCATCCATCTGCAGAACCACGAAGTGGTGCCACTGCTATGTCCACTGTTGGCACGCGTCCCTGTTCTGCAACTTCAGTTGAAGCCGCGCTGACAAACCGTTGTGTTCCAGACGTCGGCGGACTGTCTGTGTGGGATTACTTGACTCGCTGCTAACAACCTCATTTCCGTGATCAACAGTTTTTATGTACGATTCTGCACGGCCAAGTGCTTCTCGGGTGCTAATTGTGCGGTGCCACTGAGATCCTGCATGGTGTTAAGTATGGCCATCCGGAAGCCTTCGGTCCCATGTTTCCACGAAAGTCATGGGTACTGACAAACGTGAGCAAGCAATACCACGGAACAAAAACTGCAGTCTAGACTGCCATGAACCCGTCTCTGCCGAACTCTGTCACGTGTTGGTAGACGTTTATCTTCCTTACACAAAACATGGCACGTTCTTCTCGCAAATAACCACCATTAATATGCGATTTCTGAATGAGAAATCCCCTGATTAATCTTCCCATACATGCAAGATGTGGATCACGTTACTCCTAACTATTTTGTGCGGATACGCTGAAAGACTAATTATTTGCACATTCAAGCATGTTGCATATTTCAAACCAGTTTAACGTTTGTTGCTTGCCACATCTATACCGTTGTAGTTTTAATTGCCAGGCTTACATGTGCAAGCCCCTGAATGAATTCCAATTTGTGGGAAGAAAGATGCTGGTAGCCACCCCCAAGTACCCTCCCTCACTGTACAAGTGCAAAATCCTCAAAATTTACTCTCGCAATCGCTACGCTAAATTAAGAGCAAAGATAATTAAGAGGAAAGATAATTTATTATTTTCGTATCTACATTCTGCAAGACTCTCCGATACCCAACTCCTTTCCCATAGCATTTGTACTTCTACGCTTTGAACTCTACTGTGATACGAGCTGACCAATAAAATCTGTAGCCGCGCAGGATTAGCCGAGCGGTCTAGGGCGCTGCAGTCATGGACTGTGCGGCTGGTCCCGTCGGAGGTTCGAGTCCTCCCTCGGGCATGGGTGTGTGTGTTTGTCCTTAGGATAATTTAGGTTAAGTAGTGTGTAAGCTTAGGGACTGATGACCTTAGCAGTTATGTCCCATAAGATTTCACACACATTTGAACATTTGAATAAAATCTGTAATCATTAGCTAACTCCTCCCTTACTCTCCGTGATGGACGATACCCATCCTGTAGTGTCTCACGAGAGAGTTTTTTAACCATTTCTGTGACGGTCTCGCACTAAATAAACAAGTCCACTATGAATCGTGCATCTCCCAGTTGTACCTTCTCCATCTCCTCCGCTACTATAATTTGGTGAGGGTCTCACACCGACTAGCAGTGCTCAAGAACTATCAGAACGAGGATTTTGCGTGATCGCCTTCACGCATGTACTAGAAATCCTTTAGACTCATCTCAGTACGGCATTTACAGCCCCAGAAACATAGTATTCAGGTGCTCTGCCGTGATCTACATTTAATATTGGATTATCTTTTCCGTAAAAGGAGAGAACAGTTTTATGAGCCATCAACAACTTTAGACTGTTAAAACTGCTTGTCAAGGTATGGAGGCTAGTTCAAAATATATCAGATCCGTAGTTCGAACTATTTTTTTCTTTTTTTTTACGGTTTTCACTGGCAGTTTTGTAAATAGAGCTTCCCACCCTTGAAGCTCATACAGCTGATTGAATAACGACGTCTTGGAGTAAGAGTACGTGTCAATATACCCGACCATAAAAAATATATAAAATTAACGGAACAATGTAATCAAATAGAAGAATACAGTTTCGAAAAAATTTCTAGGAAACTAAAATTTCCAGAATGAATTTTTCGCTCTGTACCGGATTGTGCTAACATGAAACTTCCAGGCAGATTAAAACTACGTTTCGGACCGGAACTCAAACTTGGGCCGTTGCTTTTCGCGGGCAAGTGCTCTGTCGACTGAGCTATCCAAGCATGTCTCACGACCCTTCCTCACAAGCATACATCCGACAGTTCGCCATCTCTTATCTTCAAGATTTTACAGAAGTTCTCCGCGAAATTTGCAGGCTAGCGCTCTTGGAAGAGAAGGATACTGTGGAGACATGGCTTAGCCACAGTTAGCAAGTTTCGCAGGAGAATTCCTGTGAAGTTTGGCAAGTAGGAGACGAGGTACCGATGGCAGTAACGCTGTGAGGACGGGTTGTGAGCCATGCTTGGGTAGCTCAGTCCCTACAACACTTGCCCACAAAAGGCAAAGGTCCCGAGTTCGAGTCATGGTCTGATACACAGTTTCAGTCTTTCAAGAAGTTTCTAGCCGATGAATTTCTGTATAGTGTGTCCGACTCCCCTTTCAAATAAACTATAATCGCTGAATTCTATGAAACGCAAACTGCATATTTGACACTGACTGAAAACATGTGTGATTTCGCCAGCTACTGTGTCAATCACGTAACTTCAGCTCGTGTAAAGTAGTAACATCTCTTCTTTATTTTGGGAAATAATGTGTTCTGAGTTTTCTGAGACATTTCCAGAAATTTAGTTTTCATGTATAAATTTGCTCCGCAAGTGTCCCACGCTCTGCAGCAGTGATAATATCTGGCTGACATTCTTTTTTACTACGTCTTGTGCAAAATATCTAACAGGCCTAGCTATATGAATTGCTCTCCTGACTGTGTCATAACGTCAAAGATTTCCCGACAACCCTCTTTTTTTGTCATGAATCAGGGTACACACAGAAATGGATGAAGTGATCGATTGGTGGCCAGTTACACTGTGCTCCGAGACCCGAAGTGGTACCCTTGCCTTCACTGGAGTCATCCAGGCACAGCTGACGGAGCGATCCACGGCTTCAGCCTATCGACGCCTCTCCCCCATCACTCCAGAAACTCAGCTGTTATCTTCCCAGGAATTGCATCCTAGGAATAAACAATATGGTGGACCATTTGCTTTATCAGAGCCACATGATTGTACGCGAACAGACTATGTATCGCGAGTGGACCGAAGGTGAACATATTCCAGTGGAGCTGCAGTATCGAGAGAACCAGACGCTAAATATCATTCATGATAATTTTATAGTCCTAGACACGTGCAATGGCTTGAGTAATTATATTAGTTGGATTTTTCTCCGAGTTGTGACAAGAAAAAAAAACGTGTCGCAAGTTATACGCCAAAAGGAACCAAAAGAGTCGCGTTTTCAGACATAAATATAGTTGCGTTTTAACAAAACTTCACCCTCCAAGTGCTGTGTGGTTCATTAAGTCGATAAATAAGATCTACAGCCTTTCATCGTGAAACGCGATGTCTTCAGGCAGCTGCTACGCATCGTATGTCACTCGCCCGAACAGAGCAAGGGACACCTTCCGCAGGAGTAAGTTTCGTAATAATACGACGATAAGTCACCCTCATCTTTTTGCCAGATGATGTCAGGTACAATGGGAATATATTGCACATTATATTACACTCCAAATTTTTTTTTGCGTGAACGTGGGCGAAGAGGTTTTCATAAAATCAAAGGTGTAAGCAGTTGTAGTGTTGAATTATACAGAAAAAATGTACAACGAAACACGATGCCGAGCTTTTAGCGTTCTTCAGACAACAGCTCGCTCCCTAGCAAACCGATATAAAATTCCGGAAGAAATTTGCTTCGTTGCAGTTGTTTCTCGTTTTGTGATTCGAGCAAAAAGTCAACGATAAAGGAAAAGTCATTAAGTGCAATTGCCATTTCGAAGTATGGTGCAAGGTAATAACTAGGAAGTGGAGTAATCACACACTTGTGATAGAGGCCCGTGTACAGGGGTTCAAATGGCTCAGAGCACTATGGGACTTAACTTCTGAGGTCATCAGTTCCCTAGAACTTAGAACTACTTAAACCTAACTAACCTAAGGACATCACACACATCCATGCCCGAGGCAGGATTCGAACCTGCGACCGTAGCGGTCGTGCGGCCCCATACTGTAGCGCCTAGAACCGCTCGGCCACTACGGCCGGCCGTGTACAGGGGAACTGACCTTACAATAAAAACATCGTAAAACGGAAAAGGTTTCTCCCTCACTGATAAAAGTAGACGACCGTTCACTTTGTCAGTATTATTTTCACCACAGTATTTTATACTGTATTATATCGTACCTGCAGGAGAAAGAGTTCCGCCGAGAGTGGATTGCCGGTGAATCCCAAATGATGTAGCTGTCATAATGACTCACTTTGCTCGTTGTATATAGGGTGAAGAGAAGGTCCGTGATCATACGTCTGCAGGCTTCAATCCATGGGGTGGTCATGACCTCATCCAAAGAACAAGAAACTGAAACCAGTTATATTTTTACATATTTCAGTTTCGAAAATTTTTCGCCAATTTACGGTGAAAAATTTAGTACGATTGCATACGATCTCGAAAATATCAAGTAATTCCACTTATTAGTAGCTTGTGTGAGAGATGGCCTGACAGACTGACGGAGTATAAAGAAAATTAGAGTTACCTAAAGAATTCTATTAACACGCTTTCTATAGCAAATCCATCATATTCATAAGGGCAAGAAATTCGGGTAAGGAAACACAGAATAAGAAAGACCTACGGTGAAGATGAAACAAAGAAAAAATTGACTAATCCAAACGTAGGTGGAAACAGCTGAAACAAACAACTTTCCCCAAAGTTACACGCCTGTGTAGCCTTAGTGTGCAGACTTTCTGTCACGTTCTTAATCCTAGGTGAAATACTTTTAATGATGAATGTATACGGATTTTATGTCGTGCAAATTATGTAACCATCAAAGTTGTGAAAATTTGTTGCTGTTATAGTTTTTCCATCAACTGCATGACCCGAAATTTTGGGACCAGTTGTTTTCAAATGATGTACTTCTCTGAAAGGACGGCGAAAGTCACTGTGAACATGGCTAATCTAAAGTGATAGTATCACATTTGCAAGGGGAGTGTCCCGCTTCGAATATTAGCTTTGGTTTTTTTCACCAAGCTTAGAGAGAAAAGCAACTGAAATCACGCACTCAAACGAAAAGTTATCTATTTGGGGAGAAGTAGGAAGTAAGTTTTTTTCTAATTTCCAAAAATTTTAATTGCTTAACATATATTTAACTGCAATAACAATTGTTGCTACTACATTTGCATTCATTCTTAAACAAAACTGAAAACTGCTACCCTCCCGTGCTGGCGCGACTGTAAGTCGCACCCGAATACAAGAAGCACTCATAGTTTCAAAGAGGGAAAAGGAGAGAAACAGTAGAGAAATGTTATACCGCATTACCCATTTACAAAAAGTGTTTACGGTCTGGTCACTCACAATAACATTTTTTTACATTGCAGTGGAGATAAATTACACAGAAATACACAATCACAGTCTTCAGTAATGTCAAGAAGTGGTCACAAAGGCTTCAACAATTTTTGTACAGTCTTCACTCTTGTCATTCTTAGCTTCACTACCGCTATTTGCTACCATCATTAGCAGTATTTTCGACCTCCAGAAGTACGTTGACACCGCTAATATTCTAGGGACTGACACACAGCCTTTCTTTTGATCCCAAATCTGTGTATATTGTGCACCATGAAGAGATAATCCATTAACACATAAGATTGATTGATGGCTTTTGAATTTTGCCTGATACAGTGAGTGCATGATTATTTAATCGTACGACTAGCCCCCCCCCCAGCCCCCCACCCCCTCTGTCGGGCAGGCCGTTCGCCGGGTGCCGGTTTTTCAATTTGACGCCACTTCGGCGACCTGTAGTCGATGAGGATGACAGGATGATGATGACAACAGCACAACACCCAGTCCATGGGCGGAGAAAATTCCCCGCCCCAGCCGGGAATCGAACCCGGGCCCAGAGCATTGACAATCCGTCACGCTCACCATTCAGCTACCGGGGGCGGACATTGGTCCCATAGGAACTTACCACAAATTTCCAAAATTTTTTGACCTTTAAGGGCATCCAACACTAGCATAGCTCTCGTAACTGAGCAGCGCCCCGGGTCTAGCTGTATACTTCATCGTTAATTCTGTTGTCTCCTACCCTTTTTCTTGGCAACGAATCACCAATCTCTGACAATTAGACGCTTCAGAAAAATACAAAAAAAGGCGGGGGGAGGGATTTCTTCCCTTTGCAGTAACTGCTGAGATCACGGTAATTCTTTGTTTTTTGTTTGTAGTTGTTTTTAACGAGATTCTTTACATATCTGCATAGTGCACTGTTGTATTGTCCGCCTCGTTAGCGTTGCTTTCTGGTATAGAGGGTAAGAGTGCTGGTGATTCTGGGATTTGGCGGGTAAAATCTTTTGGCAGATTCTGTGCTAATGAAGTACTACAGCTGAAGATGCAAAAATACAGCTATATTCGTAAGGTCGCGCAGAGATGCCACTCCCTAAAGTTACGTGGCCGAATTTTGAACAATGTGCTGATTATGTCCGGGCCTACAAGGTAGTTCCTGGAAGCAAAGATACCGTAAAAGGAAAACAGCGAAAGTGAACCCTGGAAAAAGGGAAGAACATAAACAGATAGGAGTACAAAGGAAAATGGAACAAAATTGCTGCGCTTCTAAATGGATCAGTCGTGTTGGTTTTGTCCATGGTATCAGTATAACGGAAACTAGGGCGACATAATTTTGTGACATCTGCATATCGTGACTATGCCGGATGTCCTCACGTCAGAGCTCTAGCCAAAGTGGGAAGTGTGTCTAAAGTTAGCGCATAGGGACTCGTTCCACTGTTGCCGCGGTACGCGCTTCTGGCACTCGCTTACAGCCATAACGCGACCCAGCAAGCGCTGCCTGGTTGCTGGCAAACCGGCTCGCCGTGCCGGCTCTGTGGGTTGCCTAGCGCAGGTGCGACGGCGGCGGCAGCGGCAGCGGCGTCCTTGGCGCCGGCAGCAGGAAGAGACAAGGCAGCAGGCACCGCGGAGTTAAAAGTTCAGGGGTGCATCCAGCCGCCACGTGCGTCCTTCACATCATACTTGCTCAGCACAGGAGCACCGCAGCTCCCGTATGCAGTGGACAGCTGCTGTAGTTAAACACTAGCTTGGCACACCGTAACTCCCACAAACTAATCTCCACTGAAATGGAGGACATATTTAGCTATAAAGCATCACGATTTCTAGTGTTGGAGATGTAGCCTCTGTATTACACATAGTATTACGACACGGATGGCCGTTATGATTCTTTCAAAAAGAACTGACAGGGCTATTGAACATATAGTGTGCAGAGGACAGCAGTAACAATCACAGGTTTGTTTGACTCACGGGTGAGCGTCATGTAGAGGCTGAGAAACATAAACTGGCACACACCTGAAGATAGATGCCAACTATCCCACCAAAGCCTACTTACAAAATTTCAAGGACCAGCATTAAGTGAGGAGTGCAGGCCTACACTATATCACTCGACGTATTGCTCCCGTAAGGATCAAGTAGGCAAGATTAGTCTCATTAACGTGATTTGACTTATTACAGTACGCACAGGAGGATTTGAGCAGCTATTATTTTCTCGGCCCATGTTTGAATGAAACGGAAAGAAACTGTAATACGTGGTACAAGAAGAAATACCCTCAGCCATGTACTTCACATTTGTTTGTAGAGTATGGATGCAGATGTTGACGAAGAATGCCAGTGCATGGAAAAGCAATCAGTAAGGTTAACTCGAGCATCACAGTGCTTTGCTCAGCACAATGTTATCGGAGGTGATAGCTCATACTTGTGAGATTTTAGTAGTTTTAACATTTTCAGAAGCGTCTCTTTGAAGGACAACATCGGTCGACCGTCACTTCAACGCATTTTAGATTACGGCTATGGAGGAGAAATACGGCATACTAGTTTTATCTTAGGTCACTGCTTCTCTGTACACTAAGAACTCGAGATTTTGTATAGGTCCGTCACAGGCGCCTGGATTCAAATGAAAGCATGGCGTGTATTTCATTGCCGGAACGTCTGTAATGTAAAACACACACACACACACACACACAATAATGACTGCGAACAGAGGCATGTATAAGATCAGGCTCGTCTTTCTTCCCTCTCTTCAGGGTTTATACCTCAGGAATTATTAGAAACAATTCTCGTCCACACAATATAGGGCGCATTAATGCGGTCCACAGGGTAGGACGATGTTTTGACATATACACTCCTGGAAATGGAAAAAAGAACACATTGACACCGGTGTGTCAGACCCACCATACTTGCTCCGGACACTGCGAGAGGGCTGTACAAGCAATGATCACACGCACGGCACAGCGGACACACCAGGAACCGCGGTGTTGGCCGTCGAATGGCGCTAGCTGCGCAGCATTTGTGCACCGCCGCCGTCAGTGCCAGCCAGTTTGCCGTGGCATACGGAGCTCCATCGCAGTCTTTAACACTGGTAGCATGCCGCGACAGCGTGGACGTGAACCGTATGTGCAGTTGACGGACTTTGAGCGAGGGCGTATAGTGGGCATGCGGGAGGCCGGGTGGACGTACCGCCGAATTGCTCAACACGTGGGGCGTGAGGTCTCCACAGTACATCGATGTTGTCGCCAGTGGTCGGCGGAAGGTGCACGTGCCCGTCGACCTGGGACCGGACCGCAGCGACGCACGGATGCACGCCAAGACCGTAGGATCCTACGCAGTGCCGTAGGGGACCGCACCGCCACTTCCCAGCAAATTAGGGACACTGTTGCTCCTGGGGTATCGGCGAGGACCATTCGCAACCGTCTCCATGAAGCTGGGCTACGGTCCCGCACACCGTTAGGCCGTCTTCCGCTCACGCCCCAACATCGTGCAGCCCGCCTCCAGTGGTGTCGCGACAGGCGTGAATGGAGGGACGAATGGAGACGTGTCGTCTTCAGCGATGAGAGTCGCTTCTGCCTTGGTGCCAATGATGGTCGTATGCGTGTTTGGCGCCGTGCAGGTGAGCGCCACAATCAGGACTGCATACGACCGAGGCAAACAGGGCCATCACCCGGCATCATGGTGTGGGGAGCGATCTCCTACACTGGCCGTACACCACTGGTGATCGTCGAGGGGACACTGAATAGTGCACGGTACATCCAAACCGTCATCGAACCCATCGTTCTACCATTCCTAGACCGGCAAGGGAACTTGCTGTTCCAACAGGACAATGCACGTCCGCATGTATCCCGTGCCACCCAACGTGCTCTAGAAGGTGTAAGTCAACTACCCTGGCCAGCAAGATCTCCGGATCTGTCCCCCATTGAGCATGTTTGGGACTGGATGAAGCGTCGTCTCACGCGGTCTGCACGTCCAGCACGAACGCTGGTCCAACTGAGGCGCCAGGTGGAAATGGCATGGCAAGCCGTTCCACAGGACTACATCCAGCATCTCTACGATCGTCTCCATGGGAGAAAAGCAGCCTGCATTGCTGCGAAAGGTGGATATACACTGTACTAGTGCCGACATTGTGCATGCTCTGTTGCCTGTGTCTATGTGCCTGTGGTTCTGTCAGTGTGATCATGTGATGTATCTGACCCCAGGAATGTGTCAATAAAGTTTCCCCTTCCTGGGACAATGAATTCACGGTGTTCTTATTTCAATTTCCAGGAGTGTAGCTTATAGCCAGATCATTTCACTCCGTCTCTCATCTTTTCACCCCATTATTTCCAGTATGTGTGTGTAACTTTAATTATCTCTTTCTACTCTTAGAATTTCTCGCTGCACATCTGAGTAACTGTTTCAGTACGAGCGTCAAAGTATTGGCTGCATCCATTTGGCTCACCATATATCCAATTCCATCACACCACCAAAACTCTTTCTGACGACAAGCCCCGTGGAGTGGCCAGTTTGAGGCGCCATGTCAAGGATTACGCGTCCTCTTGCGCCGGAGGTTCGAGTCCTCCCTCGGGCTTGTGTGTGTGTGTTTTGTTCTTAGCATAAGTTAGTTTAAGTAGTGTGTACATCTAGGGACCGATGATCTCAGCAGTTTGGGCCCTTACGAATTCACACACATTTGAATATTTTGAAAATTTCTGACGTCAGAATACCATTTTTAAGACAGCTAAACATACTTACTCATTTCTATCGTCTAGAAAATTACACTTTAAAACTATGGAATGTGGTAATTTCTGCTGCTCAGTACCTCGTAAAATAAAGACTTTTTACACTTTTGGAAATATCAGAACTGCTGATTTCTTCGACGAACTTGTTTCGAAATAGATTATCACTGTCGTACTTTCCTTGAACGCTCTACGTAATATAACTGAACAGCAATTTTGTTTTAATGTCATTGTATTCATTAATCCATGACATAGCTTCAAAGCCATCACCTGAACAACCCGATTTTACTTTGGACTGTGTTCCCATAGGCCGGCCGCTGTGGCCAAGCAGGTCTAGGTACTTCAGTCTGGAACTGTGCTGTTGCTACGGTCGCAGGTTCGAATCCTGCATCGGGCATGGATGTGTGTGATGTCCTTGGGTAAGTTAGGTTTAAGTAGTTCTAAGTCTAGGGGACTGATGACCTCAGGAAGTCCCATACTACTTAGAGCCATTTGATTTGTGTTCTCATATGCGTGGACGTGCCAGAATTCACCTTAATTTGTTTTTCATATTCAGCCACGTATTTAAACCAGTTGCACAGTATGATGAGAGCAAATTAAAAAAAATAATAATAATTCTGGCGAACGGTGTAAAACTGATGAAGCAATCTGCCGTTTATACGGTTTAATGTGGTTGCGATTCTGCACATATAACGGAATAATATGGATAGTTCAAAATACACAATTTTTACAGGGAACTGCTATTTACTGTATTTACGAAACATGCTACATGTCACATTTTGAAGACCACTGCACTACTTACGCGCTGCTCGCTGGAAACTGACAACTTATTTACAAAATTACATTTAAAACACGCTGTATTCCGTATCACTTGCTTTCAGTTCACTTTAGGAAATAATAGTCCATTTTGTTCTCTGTTTCCGTTCTTCATTCACTTTTTTCCCTCGCACTGGGTGTCATTATAAAGAAGGTCAAAACTTCGGTGAAGTCAAAAGAATTTATTCCTGCTTACTCTACGAACAGGTTAAAGCATTTCTGTGGCTCTGTGTGCGTTTGTTCTGCATACTCGCGTCGCTTTGCTGCTCAAATCTCGATTCATAGGGATCGTTATTTAACCTCTCGTGAATGTTGTGGTCATCTGCGTCTTCACAAACAATCCTTTCTATTCACCAGATTTGTCGAGTGAGCAGCAGTATGAGACTACTCAGTACCTTCAAAGCTAGTTTTAGCGCAGTGTGTTGCGGTTTTCTTCCACGAGCGAGCTATTATCTTTTTTTGTATTGGTTTTCTGGATGAGCCCATACAGCTATCTCAACAGTGGAAGATACGACACTGTATTTCGACATTTACGAGCAGTCATTAGGGCCATGCTGTACCCTAGTACCATGTTACATAAACTTGGTATTGTCAAGTGACGCCATGTAGGCGTTTTCCGTAAGAGTTGTGACGGTACGAAGGTAAGGATAACACAACATCCGGTCCCCGAGCGGAGCAAAATCTCCCACCCGGCCGGTAAACGAACCCGGGCCATTCTGTTAGCAGTGTGCCCCGCTGATTCCGTAGCTACAGAGGCGGATTTATTACGTCCACGTTACCCCAGGCGTCACAAATACCGCGTGAATGTCATCGATCACGTTAAGGGATTTCCAGAAGCTAAAGATACCTGCACGTTCTTATACAGTGTGTTTCTTTCCCTAGGCAGTGTTTTTTCGGCGATGTCAGGCGATGGGATTGCGACCCAGCAAAACATAATCCATATGCGTAAAAGTGTATTCCAAACGAAAATCATCCTTCTAATGTTAATAGATTATCTCAGGTTTCGTTCTTCTTTTATTTATTCTCAAAAACTGCCGTACTATGCAACCCGCAAACCGGATTATCGAGAGGGTGCTGCGTCCTTCACGCGTACTTTGCTTCCAGCTATACATTTCGTTATACGAGAATAATCGCAGGAGATGGTTTATCTGGATCTCATTTTACCTCAGCGATATCCGACGGAGCGCTAAATAATACAGTTGGCGTGTGCCGCAGCACCGTGCGTCCGCCCGTGAAGAGGCGGTGACCATTACTGTGAGTACGTGCCTGTAGCGAGAAATTGGCTACCACCGCCCTCGACGCCCACTGGCCTTCAAGCCACTTGTGTAGCGAGCGACGGGCGCGGCCGCAGCCGCACTTTAGGTATTACTGCTTTTGCGCAACGCGGAGCGCGCGTGCCAAGTCTCGTGTATCGTCTCCGAGACAAGGAAAAAGAAAAATAAAGAGAAATGTTCTGCAGTCGAGCGCGGCACATTCATCATGCGTGAGATCAGACACCGAGCAAGAAAACCCATCAGTTACTGTCGCCACAAGGTTCGCAGTGTGACTGTGTCATTCGGGGCAGGAGACGCCGTTCCCAGAAATACACCCACTGGGACTGCGGCCGCCTCTTGGCAGTCAGCATTTACAAAATGACTGCCTCTTCACGTCTATTACGTAGTATTTCCACTAAGGTGAGGTATTCGCACACGACCGTGAGTTGTCCATGTGAGTAATCTGGCCAGGAGTCCCAGATCTGGTAGTCAGTTCGTTGTGGTGGGAAAAAAGATAAACACCTTTTATTTGATACTGACACGAATGTACAGGACTTATATTACAAATGAAAAGATCAAATTTCATACTGTTGTTATTGTTGCTGTTGTTGCGGTCTTCAGTCCTAAGACTGGTTTGATGCAGCTCTCCATGCTACTCTATCCTGTGCAAGCTTCTTCATGTCTCAGTACCTACTGCCACCTACATCCTTCTGAATCTGCTTAGTGTAATCATCTCTTGGTCTCCCTCTTCGATTTTTACCCTCCACGCTGCCCTCCAATACTATATTGGTGATCCCACGATGCCTCAGAACATGTCCTACCAACCGATCCCTTCTTCTAGTCAAGTTGTGCCACAAGCTCCTCTTCTCCCCAATTCTATTCAATACCTCCTCCTTAGTTATGTGATCTACCCATCTAATTTTCAGCATTCTTCTGTAGCACCACATTTCGAAAGCTCCTATTCTCTTCTTGTCTAAACTATTTATCGTCCATGTTTCACTTCCATACATGGCTACACACAATGTACATACTTTCAGAAAGGACTTCCTGACATTTAAATCTATACTCGATGTTAACAAATTTTTCTTCTTCAGAAACGCTTTCCTTGTCATTGCCAGTCTACATTTTATATTCTCTCTACTTCGACCATCATCAGTTATTTTGCTCCCCAAATAGCAAAACTCATTAACGACTTTAAGCATCTCATTTCCTAATCTAATTCCCTCAGCATCACCAGACTTAATTCGACTACATGTCATTATCCTCGTTTTGCTTTTATTGATGTTCATCTTATACCCTCCTATCAAGACACTGTCCATTCCGTTCAACTGCTCTTCCAATTCCTTTGCTGTCTCTCACACAGTTACAATGTCATCGGCGAACCTCAAAGTTTTTATTTCTTCTCCATGGATTTTAATACCTACTCCGGACTTTTCTTTTGTTTCCTTTACTGCTTGCTCAATATACAGATTGAATAACATCGGGGATAGGCTACAACCCTGTCTCACTCCCTTCCCAACCACTGCTTCCCTTTCATACCCCTCGACTCTTACAACTGCCATCTGGTTTCTGTACAAATTGTAAATAGCCTTTCGCTCCCTGTATTTTACCCCTGCCACCTTCAGAATTTGAAAGAGAGTATTCCAGTTAACATTGTCAAAAGCTTTCTCTAAGTCTACAAAGGCTAGAAACGTAGGTTTGCCTTTCCTTAATCTATTTTCTAAGATAAGTCGTAGTGTCAGTATTGCCTCACGTGTTCCAACATTTCTACGGAATCCAAACTAATCTTCCCCGAGGTTGGCTTCTATCAGTTTTTCCATTCGTCTGTAAAGAATTCGCGCTAGTATTTTGCAGCTGTGACTTATTAAACTGATAGTTCGGTAATTTTCACATCTGTCAACACCTGCTTTCTTTGGGATCGTAATTATTATATTTTTCTTGAAGTCTGAGGGTATTTCGCCTGTCTCATACATCTTGCACACCAGATGGTAGAGTTTTGTCAGGACTGGCTCTCCCAAGGCTGTCAGTAGTCCTAATGGAATGTTGTCTACTCCGGGGGCCTTGTTTCGACTCAGGTCTGTCAGTGCTCTGTCAAACACCATACGCAGTATCATATCTCCCATTTCATCTTACGGAATAAATTCGGAACACCAAGAAGGAATTGTGCGACATGAACGAAAGTTAGGTAGCGTTTTCTACGTCTGACAGATGATGTCCATTCAAATTTCACGGCAATCGCATAAAAGTGGAGCTAGTAGCGCCACGATGAGGATGCATATCAGACTTGCCTTGAATACACGCTGCATCGATCGTGAGCGTTAGTTATCTTAATGACTGGACGCGGTGAATTGATGTTAGTCAAGAATGCCTTTACGGCGACAAGGACGCAATTTATGAGTTTGAACAAGGTCGTCTAATAGGACTACGAGAAGCTGGATGTTCCTTCTGCGATGTTGCAGAAAGACTTGGCAGAAATGTAGTCGCTGTACATGGTTGTTGGCAGTGGTAATCACTGGAATTTACGGTCGCAAGAAGACCGAGCTTCGGGTGGGCACATGGCACTACCGAGAGAGAAGACCATCGTGTTCGGCGTATCGCTATGGCGCATCACACTGCGTCTGCAGCAGCAACTTGAGCATCAGTTGGCACCACAACGACCTGTTACAGATCGGTTACTACAAGGGCAGCTCCGAACCAAACGCCCTTTAGCCGTTTGCGACTGCAGTGGTATCGAGCGACAGCTCATTGGCGGGCAGGATGGGGTTCTGTTGTGTTTCCAGATGAAAGCTGATTCTGCCCCGGTGCCAGTGATGGCCGTGCGTTGGTTAGAAGCTCAGTTGGGGCCTGTACACATGTCTGTGTGCTCAACACACTGGACATACACCTGGAGTTATGGTTCCGGTTGCGATTTAGCATGACAGAAGGACCATCCTCGTCATCCCACGCATCTTGGCCACAAATTTATACGTCAGTCTGGTGATTCCACCTATATTGCTGTTATTGATGAACAGCATTGCAGAGAATGTTTTCCAACAGGATAACGCTTGCCCAGATACGGATATTTAACCAAAGATGCTTTACAGAGTGGCGACATGTTGCCTTGGCCTGCTCGATCACCAGATCTGTCTCCAATCGGTTCATATGGGACATCATCGGACGACAACTCCAGCGTCATCCACAAACAGCATTAACCGTCCCTTTGTTAATCGACCAAGTGCAACAAGCATGGAACTCCATTCCACAAACTGACATCCGGCACCTGTACAACACATGGCATGCACGTTCTACCCTTGTGCTCAACATTCTGGCGGTTACACCTGTTGTTAATGTGCCAGCATTTTACATTTGTAATCGTTTATCTCGCGCTTAAATTAACCTGTGATCTTGCAATGTTAATCACTTAAATATGTTATCTAGGCAAACGTATTCCCGAAATTTTGTTACTCTACATTAATTATGTTCGGTACTGCAACTTTTTCCCGTTAGTGTAGTACGAGATCGGTGTACGGAAGAAAGAGGACGATTTTATAATGATATACGGGACAGTCAAAATATAAAGCCTAAAACACGAATAAAATTTTACATTGTCGTCTCTCAATATTACTTAATGGATAAGTGGGTTTTTAAATTAAAAAACCAAAAGGATATTTACAAGAATCAGAAATGAAGATCTAAAGCAAGCCGATAGAATCCGAAATGAGGCCAATAACAAAGAAAATTCACACAGGCAATGTGTAGTACAAATTAACAGAAAGAAAGAGTGCATCGAATGAGACCTACAGAGAATGAAACCAGGAAGACTAGAAAGCTATGAAAATTATCAATTTAGAGCCTAAAAGGAAAAAATATTTTTTGCAAACCAGAAAAAATGGGCTTGGAGGACTGTAAGAGGTAGTAAGTGACATTATACGTGACCGAGGAAGGTGGTGCAATGGTACGTCAATTGGTTCACTTTCGGGAGGACTACTACTCGAAACTCTATCCAGCCATTCAGTTTTATATTTTCTTGTGATTTTCTCAAATCATTAATGGCAAATGTGGGGATGTTTCCTTTGAAAATGATACACGACCGATTTGCTTCTGTAATCTTGCCCAGTCCGAGATTAAATTCGTGTATAATAATCTCATGGTCGATAGGACTTTTAACGTTAATTTTTTCCTTCCTTTCTAATATTGCCATCCTTCCTAATATTGAAAGTGGAAGAAGAAGACAATGATTTTTCTCAAATGCTAAACTATAGTAGCCTCAAAGAGCATACATCAGTGCAGAAACAATTGTTTGTTACTAGCTTCAAATATTTTATTAGACACAAGTAATTATTTCCTGTTCGTTATTGTGCCTGATAATGGAAACTAGCTTCTAAGGAGCAATGGCTAACTGGTAACATGTAGTTTTGTTGTAAATCTAAATATCGGATGTTTCAAAATGGAAGACACTACGTTTCACCTAAGTGGAAATGTGAAGACACACAATGTGCGTGTCTGGGCATCAGCAAACACACGCGAAGTGGCACAGTCAGAACGAGACACCCCTAAACCGAAGGTTTTCTGTGCTGTTTCTCGGCGGAAAGTTTATGGACCTCTCTTTTTCGGTGAAGCAAATGTAACTGGTTCAAAAGGCTCTGAGCACAATGGGACTCAACTTCTCAGGTCATTAGTCCCCTAGAACTTAGAACTAGTTAAACCTAACTAACCTAAGGACATCACACACATCCATGCCCGAGGCAGGATTCGAACCTGCGACCGTAGCGGTCTCGCGGTTCCCGACTGCAGCGCCTACAACCGCACGACCACTTCGGCCGGCCTGTAACTGCTGTTTCTTATCTTGCAGCGCTACAGCTATGGCTCTTCCCTCAATTGGAAGAAGCTTAACCACAGAACTTTATTTGGTATCAAAATGGCTCGCCGATTCACTGGCATTACTCAGTATGTGACCGGTTAAACGATGTTGTACCCGACGGCTGGATTGCCCGGAAGGGGTCGGATGACGGAGCTTGTTTCGCATGGCCTCCACCAGATCTGAAACGATGAGATTTTTACCGTTGGTGGTTCATAAAACATCAAATGTATGTGTCTCCGCTAACAGCTGATCTGCACAGTTTAAGAAAAAGGATTGCAGATATTGTTACAACAATAACTCCAAACACACTGATTAAGGTTTGGTCTGTGACCAAGCGCCTCTAGGCGCTTCAGTCCGGAACCGCGCTGCTGTTACGGTCGCAGGTTCGAATCCTGCCTCGGGCATGGATGTGTGTGATGGCCTTAGGTTAGTTAGGTTTAAGTAGTTCTAAGTTCTTGGGGACTGACGACCTCAGATGTTAAGTCCCATAGTGCTCAGAGCCATTAAGGTTTGGGAAGAACTCACCTATCAACACGATGAATGCCATGTGACAAATGGTGCTCACACTGAACACCTGTAAGAACAACTCTTTGAGTTGCTCTTCCATTTAATGTATTTTTTGTAAATCTAATTTGAATTAGTATATGCTACAAAGCCTTAAAACTTACGGGTAGAATACAGCAATGCGAATGTTGGTAATAGTTTCTAACCTGAAAGCAATGAAGAGAGACACCATCAAATTACTTTTCGTGCCGTGTAATGTTACGGTAGCGACCGTTAGAAGCTTGTGTACTAAGAAGTAACAGATTAAAGTACAGGTCCAGTCCTCCTAATTTACTTTTTATGTCCTTCCTCAATCCTACTGAGGATCCTTAAATAAGGCCACAACCGATTTTCGTCCTCATCCTTGTTCAATTCGAGCTTTTACTCTCCAGTGACTTCAACGTCTCCTGATAGCTAAACTCAAACCTTCCATGCTTTACAGACAGTTAAATAAGATCGTAGTGAGGTTAACCAGTAGAAAAATGTATCTGACAACAACTAAAACATATACATACCTCACGTACGAAAAATAGAAAAATGCAACTACAATCAGTAACACCTCCATCACTCGCAGCGTCGATAATGGCTTCTTTTCAATAGGATTAGCGTCAGGCGACTGTGAGGGCCAGCCGGCCGCAGTGGTCTCGCGGTTAAGGCGCTGAGTCCGGAACCGCGCGACTGCTACGGTCGCAGGTTCGAATCCTGCCTCGGGCATGGATGTGTGTGATGTCCTTAGGTTAGTTAGGTTTAAGTAGTTCTAAGTTCTAGGGGACTGATGACCACAGATGTTAAGTCCCATAGTGCTCAGAGCCATTTGAACCATTTTGTGAGGGCCAATCCAGTAACTGCACACCTTTCTCCTTTTTACAGTCTCTTATAACAATTACATACGTCACATCGTAACCCTTTTTCTTTCATTTTGCTTGCGCTTGATGCAATATTAAGAATGGGTTCCCCGAAAAAAGGTAAATAATAATTTTTTCCACTTTTGCGATCACTTTACCGATTGAGCAACGTTCTTCAAAGTTATCCACGTTCCTAATCACTTTAAGCGTGTTACCCACTTTTGCACAAATGAATGATTTCCCCATGTTTGGATGCCGTGGCATGACACATTTTCCGACCTTTCGGGTGGCTACAGAGAAACGCAGCCTCAAAACACGACACATAAGCAGCACTCATTTCTCTTCTTGTCCATCTCAGTCCAGAATTCGAAGTAAAGTAATGCGTTATGGACATTGCATGGAGGACAAAGTTTCCGTCAGTTGGGTAGTGGAAGAGCTAAGGCTATATATTTTAGTGTGTGCGTGTAGTTCCGACCACGCTGTCGCGTAACAGACTGTACAGTGCGATTGCTTCTCCATAATTCCACGAAAACTTCGTTCATCTGGCAGCAAGTTGTGGAGGACCTTACAGATGTAGAGAAAGCGAAAGTCTGTGTAGTACCTGTGACTCATCTGGTCATCGCTTTAAATCGCCCCCGGAGGAATTTTTTTTCCCATTTCACCCCCCGAGCGTCTCCCGTTTCATCAGGGAACAGTCCGGGACAAAGACGTATACAAATCTGGGAGGACGACCGCAGCGCAACCCCTCGGCCCCACGTAAATCTCGACGTGAAAACACGGGGCCCTGCGGCCCGGCGTGTCTGCGTTTTTGTGTGGGCGGCCGTCTGGCTGCGAGGCCCCACAGTGTTTGTTGTATTGTGCCGGGCCGCGCCGCGCCGCGCCAGACAGGGTTGGAATTCACTCTCGCTCTCACGGCCCGTCCTTGAGGCCAACCCTTGCCTTCCTGCCCCGTCCCGATCATAATGGCTGTCTAGACGGGGCGGGGGTGGCGGCGGCGGACAGACCCGGCTGACCTGGCCCACGGGTACAGACATTCCTGCTCGCAGGTGCGACACTGCTATCAAGAGCGTCTTCTACTGCGTCTGCTCACTGTACATATGCGTACACGGAATTTTTAAGATTTGTTTGGGAAAATGTACGATATTGTCACAGAAATAGATAGATTTCAGTACTGCGGTTCCCACCAAGGTTTTCGGCAAATTTCCAGTGATTACTGGGGGTATGCTGGAGCTGAAAATCCCCTCCCGAATACTTCCAATTGGAAAACCATCTTGACGATTTATCTAGTAATAAATATGCAACCAGTAACTTTTTTACGAATTATTCAACCATGAACATGTTTTCGAGCCACTGCAGGCTCATCATCAAATGGAGGTGTTACAAGAACATTATGTTGTGGACAAAGTGTAGCTAGATGCAATGCTGGTCCTGAGTGCACTGCCTTGTGGTATCCGTATCAGATCGCTTCTTACAACAGACATTATTAAGCTACGTACACAAATATAGAAAGTATTTAGCTACACTTGGTTTTGTACTGATTTTCTGTGAATTAGTGTAAAACCAAGTGTAACTAAATACTTTGTATATTTGTTGCCTGTTTTAATTTACCTGGAAGTTTCACTGGAATAGCGTTCGTCTATCGTAAAGCGATTTTAAGCAATTCTGGACATATCTTTGTGGTGAGACGCTCATTCAACAGCACATTTTGTCCTAGAACAGCACCATCCGCAGTGACAATTTCTCAGTGAGAACTGTACAGAACTGAGGTCAAATTGTGATGACACAGTTTAAGTATCCCCTGATACAGATTTTGTGTTGTAATGTTTTTCCTATCTTTTAACAGGTGAGTGAAATGTTTTGATGGGTTGGATGGTTGATTTGTGGGAGGGGACCAAACAGCGAGGTCATCGGTCCCATCGGGTTAGAGTAGGATGGGGAAGGAAGTCGGCCGTACCCTTTCAAAGGAACCATTTCAACATTTGCCTGAAGTGCTTTAGGAATATCACGGAAAACCTAAATCAGGATGGCCGGATGCGGGTTTGAACCGTCGTCCTCCAGTGTGCTGACCACTGCTCCACCTCGCTCGGTAAATGGTTTGAAAAGACCAGATCCCTACATGATTCCAAGAAGGGTCAGTCAGGACGACAAGCCTCAATTGTAACCCTGGATAACATGTAACAAGTGTGAACCTTATTCAGTAAGGAGCCCACTACATCAACAAGACACCCAGCACAGCAACTCAAGATGTCACGACAGTCTCTCCAGAGGATAAAGAAAGACAAACTTAACCTTTCAGCTCAGAATATTGAGCAGTGCCAACTTTTGAAGGACAGGGATGTGGAGCGGCGATATTCTTTTGGATATGAGACGACTGAGGCCTTTGAAAATGGAACTGTCGAAACGTATCAGATCTGGTTTAGAGATGAGCCATACTTCCTTCCCCACGGGTACGTCAAAAAACAGATCTGGCGCCTCTGGGCTACTGAGAATACGCATGTCAAGCTGCTCCACAACCTCATCAACAAACAGTCACCGCCCGGTACGCATTATTGGGCCCATTTTAATTGAGGGGCCTGTCACAGGAGAGACATACAAACAGGTGCTGGAACATTAATTTGTACCGTCTGCACGAGGTGGCCGAATGCTCCGAAACTACTGGTTCATGCAGGACGCCCACGATTTATTTCAGGAGATGTTAGGAGATCAGATTGCTGCCCTGGACACCTTAGCATAAATGGACATGGTGTTGAATAGACCCCTTATAGTCCGATCCTGATTCATGTCATTATTTCTTATGAGATTATGTAAAGGACTGCAACACTCCAGGATGTTGATACTACAATTACCAGACAGACTCGTGCAGTCTAAAATGATGTTACCGAGCGAGGTGGCGCAGTGGTTAGCACACTGGACTCGCATTCGGGAGGACGACGGTTCAATCCCGTCTCCGGCCATCCTGATTTAGGTTTTTCGTGATTTCCCTAAATCACTTCAGGCAAATGCCGGGATGGTTCCTTTGAAAGGGCACGGCCGATTTCCTTCCCCATCCTTCCCTCACCCGAGCTTGCGCTCCGTCTCTAATGACCTCGTTGTCGACGGGACGTTAAACACCAATATCCTCCTCCTCCTCCTCTAAAATGATGTTCTTCAGCAATTCACCACGGCATTCAATTCAAGGCCCTGCACTCTCATTGCTACAGAAGGAAAACACTTTGAAAAACTTCTGCATCAAATTTCAGATTTCCTGCCATAGCATAAATATGGCAACGATATCCCATATTACGTCGTAGTTGACGAAAACATTGGAATATCTATTTTGCAGCATCCCATATAGTTATCACTGGTTTAAAGGGCACCTGTTGCTCATAGTAAAGATAAAAATATAGGAATTTGGCTTCATCGTATTGTACAGAATAAATTAGAAACACGATTAACACTTCACACTAGAGTGACGTGAAAATATTGGCGTGGAGGCACTGTTGTTTCCCTTAGAGGTCTGTTGACGAAGATGTCAAAGTATTTCTGCTGAAGACGGAGTTACATCGAAGAAGTGCAAAGTAATTGCTACATGTAAAGATTAGTGACTAGTCACTAAGAATTTTTATTGGTTTAATGTATCTACAGTTAAAGGCGGAGCATTTAGCAGCATAATTTTCCCTAAGAGAATATTTCACGAAAGATCAAACAGAACTCCGTGAAGAATGGGCTGCCATTGCCCAAGGGATCTTCCAGCACCTGACTGAACCTTTCTGCGAGAGTGGAAGCTGTTTTAAAGGCTAATCTTAGGCTAACACCATATTGAATTCCAGCATTACCGATGGAGGGCGCCACGAACTTGTAAGACATATTCAGCCAGGTGTCCAGATACTTTAGATCACATAGTGTACCTGCCCTCGTCCGATGCGTCAAGTGATTAACAGTGTCAGATATAGTTAGACCAACAAATTATCTTTAATTCGAATCACGAAGTAACTTGGCGACGTACAAAGTACTGGAAGATTTATTTATTGATATGCTGGAAGACTATCAGGGTCTGCCATCTACACGCTATGACTAAGGGCACGTTCCATTAACAACACAGCTAACAATCATAATCACAATAATAAAATAATGTACAATTGTGGTATTGAAATAAGTGAAAGAAAGGATACGTGATAGAAAAAAATCATTGGACCGACCACGAATCAAAAGATTTATAATCTGACACTTGCTCTTCATCCAAGTACACTCAAAGCGAAGAATGTGAATCAACCTATCACTAGCCTAAGGTGAGCTGCAGGTGTCCACTCTTGATCTCGGTTATTCTGCGGCCTTTGACTTGAGTCGGTGGAGCCCACCGGACGCAGGGGACTTTCGCTTTCGGTGGTCGGGTCTGCTGGAGGCAGCTGCGCGGCTGCCCTCCCAGATATTAGGCCGCAGCCTGCGCTCCAGACGGCGGCACGCCAGAAAAAAATGGACCCGACCTTGGCGCGGGAGGGCCAGGGTGGACTCTCCGCTGTGGCGCACCGCGGCAGTCGAGCAAGATTCCGGCTCCATGAAAGGGAACCGCACTGAAGGGGTTGAGGTAGGGCCCTAAATACGCGCTTACTGAATAACATCCCGGAAGTGCTCTGCTAATAAACAACTTGAATATTACTGCCCATTATGTTTCTTACCTGTGTTTCCAACAGTTTTTGAGAAATCAAGGCAATGGAGAGTTGCGGCACACATAATTTGCTGCTAGACTCGGAGTATTCACAGTAAATGCTATTTATTATATTGTGTGTGAGGTACTAGCAGGAATAAATGATAGGTTGAGAACTGTAGGAATTTTCTCCGATTTTACGAAAGCAGTTGACTGTGTGGACCATACAACACATTTGTATTTCTTCACTTCGTAAACGATGCTGTGAATACAAATAGTGTCAGAGTCCAGATCTGTTAGCAGTTCATCTATTTTGCCTTGAGTTCCGCTAATATTTTGATCAAATAAGCTCACTCTACCTTCCGATCTGCATTCCCCATTTATGGAACTATCTTCCACCGTTCCAGGAACTTTCCTCAAGCAGGGATACTACCTACCTGACTTCATCGTAAAAACAGATCTAGACCTTCTACACTATATTACCGGACTTTTTCCATTTTTTCGAGCCATCAGTCGTCTGACTGGTTTGATGCGGCCCGCCACTAATTTCTCTCCTCCGTAACCTTTTCATCTCAGAGTAGCTCTTGCAAACTACGTCCCTAATTATTTACTGAATGTATTCCAATCTCAGTCTTCCTCTACAGTTTCCACCCTCTACAGTTCTCTCTACCATGGAAGTTACTTTCTGATGTCTTAACAGATGTGCTACCATCTTGTCCCTTCATCTTGTCAGTTTTCCATGAATTCCTTTACTAGCCGATTCTGTAGAGAACCTCATCATTCCCCACCTTATCAATCCACCTAATTTTCAACATTCTCCTGTAGCACCGCATCTGAAATGCTTCGATTCTCTTCCTTCCTGGTTTTCCGACAGTCCACGTTTCATACCATGCGGTGCATTTCCTCAAATTAAGGCCTATGTTTGATACTAGCATACTTCTCTTGGTCAGGAATGCTTTACTTTCTAGTGCTAGTCTGCTTTTTATATCCTCCTTTCTTCGTGCGGCATGGTTCATTTTGCTGCCTAGGTAGCAGAATTCGTCTATTTCATGATCACCAATTCTGATGTTAAGCTTCTCGCTGTTCTCATTTATGCTATTTCTGATTACTTTTGTTTTCCTTCGATTTACTCTCATTTCATATTCCGCATTCAGTAGACTGTTCATTCCATTCAACAGATCGAATACTTCTTATTCACTTTCACCGAGGATAGCAATGTTATCAGCCAATCTTATCACTGACATCCTTTCATCTTTAATTTTTATCCCACTCTTGTCTGCCCCTGGTAGCTGAATGGTCAGCGTGACGGATTATCAATCCTCTGGGCTCGGGTTCGATTCCCGGCTGGGTCGGGGAATTTCCTCCACGCAGGGACTGGGTGTTGTGCTGTACTTATCATCATCCTATCATCCTTATCGATTGCAGGTCGCCGAAGTGGCGTCAGCTTGAAAGACCGGCACCCGGCGAACGGCCTGCCCGCCGGGGGTCCCTAGCCATACGATTAAATTAAATTAAAAATCCCACTCTTGAATATTTGTTCCCTTTCCGTCATTGCTTCTTCGATGTATAGATCGAACATTAGTGGGGACAGACTATACCCTCTTTAATCTGAACGCTTCGTCTTGGTCTTCCAGTCCTTTCGTACTGTCTTGGTTCTCGTACAAATTGTACATTACTCGTCTTTCCCTATAGCTTACTCCCACTTTGCTCAGAATTTCGAATATCGCGCACCATTTTCCGCTGTCGAACGCTTATCCCACCGCAATTCTTAGTATACTGACACTTTTAAGGTTCGCTATCCATTCCTTCCCAATCCGGTTTAGATGTAAGTGATGTCGATTATAGAACGACCTTTAGATACTCTTAATTGGCACCATGGAAAAGCGTGCCTTGTCAGCAGGCATCAGTGCCCTCTCATGTCCCATATGAATTCGCCTCATAGCAGTGTTAAGATGGGGCTGATCGTAGCTCCGCAAAAACTGTATAAAAGGTGAACACTACTAGTCCGAGTCTCATTAGTAATTCTGTCCATGTCACCACCTGTGTCGTGCTTACCAATACTACTCCCAGCGCGTCCCACTGTCACTACCTGATACTCTTTAGTAAAAATCCTTACATAAAACAACCTGGATTTAAAAATGCTGATGACTTAATACACGTTACCTAATGTCTGCTGCAACTGAGGGCCTACGCCACACTGATGATTGCTACCTAGCAGCAAAATCATCTACTTAATTTTCTTTTCTAACTTACGCTTCCTAACAACAGTGGTCGTCTGTTGCATTTCTATATCTACGTCCATACTCCAAAGGTCACTTTGCGGTGTGGCAGAGGGCACGATGGGAACGGTGCTGCAAAATGCTAGCTCTGGTTCCATACAGCGCGCGAGGCTAGCTGTCTTTGCCAAAGCAGACAGCCGTCTGTGGAAACTGAGGGTGGTCTCCGAATCCAGGCTCATACAGTCCTGGTTTCTCTCCACGTGACTCTGACAGATGGCTAGACCTGTTAGCAACACTCAAAATGAAACTATTGGAACGGCTCCTCTTCCTAATGGCTATACTGTTGTCTTCCAGTTCACTCTTCTCTCTGCTCTTTTTCCTCCGCAGCGTCTCCAATTCCTGTCGAACATCCTCTAACTGTGCCTGAAGGGCACATTTTCTCATTTCATCCTCCACCATCAGTCTTTTCCTAGTATATATTCTGCAGATCCACGAGATTGCTTCACTAGATTCCCCACTATCTTGCCCGCTACATTCATCCCGGTGAAACCACTTTCTACATAATTCACAACAAGCTGCGCAGATCGGTAATCTACGACAGTTTGCGGACTTCTCACTCATGAACAAAGTTTATAATACCTTTAAAGAAATACAACAAAATAATAGAAAACTTCACAGACAAAAAACCACACTTAAACGACAAGTAAACTACCTACATTACCTTAAAAAAAACACGGAAGCCTTGGTCTCCCTCTATTATTCTCATCCCCCACATTTACACCCATTCCTAAACTACGATTCAGTACATCTCCTATCAACTGATTTTAGTCCAGCTGTTCCATAAAGTTATTTTCTTCCCAATTCGATTCAGTATCTTCTGTTTAGTTATCCGAATCACAAATTTAATTTCCAACATTGTACTTTAGCATATCATATTTTAAGCTTCTATTTTCTTCTCGTCTGAACTGCTTATCGCCCTGTTTAACTTCCGTAGAAGGCAACACAACGGGCAAATACGTTTTAACACGTTATATTCCATGCTAACAAATCTCCCTTTTTAAGAAACGCTTTTGTTGCTATTGGTGGCCTTCATTTTATATGCTCTCTACTTCGGTCATCGACAGTGATCTTGCTGCCGAAATAGCGAAACTCTTCTACAACTTTCAGCGTCTCATTTCATAATCTAATTCCTTCACAATTGCCTGGTTTATTTCAACTACATCCATTACTCTTAGTTTAATTTGACTAATACTCATAAGATATTTCCAAGTCTATCCATTCCTATCAACTGACCGTCAAAGTTCTTCGGCTTTCCTGGCGGACTATGGAAGTAAGATGAGGGTTTAACGTCCCGTCGACGTCGATCTCATTAGAGACAGAGCACAAGTTCGGAAATATTAAAGGATGCCGAAAGAAATCGGCGTGCCATTTTCAAAGGAACCATCCCGAAATTTGCCTGGAGTGATTTAGAAAAACCGCGGAAGACCTAAATCAGGACGGCTGGACGCGGATTTGAACCGTTGTCCTCCCGAATTCGAGTACAGTGTGCTAACCACTGAGCCAGCTCACTCGGTATGTGGAAGTAGAACTTGAGGAGAAACGGTAAAGGCAAGAATATAAAAGAAGCATTTTAAATGTGGTGCTACAGAACAATGCTGAAGATTAGATGAGTAGATTGAGAGGAGACGAGAGGTACTGAATAGAATCGGGAAGAAAAGTGCTTGAAGGAATAGGCTGCTACGATACACTCTAAGGGACGAAGGAGCAGATGATTTTGTAATGGAGGAAAGTCTTTTTCTTCTTCTTCTTCCTAGAGCTACAGCCTTTGGTCAGCCTTGGCTTTGTCATATATTTTTCCTCTATGCTTCTTGGTTTTTTGCAGCTCTTTTCCAACTCAACTCTCCAGTGTTGGTGAGTTGCTCTTGTACATTATCAATCCACTTTCTTCTAGGTCTCTCTTTTCGTCTGGTGTCGGCGTTTTTCGCTCAAAGGTTCTTAAAGCATTTTTTCATCTTCTTTCAATGTACATACCTCTGACCCAAACGTGACTTACGGGCGAACTAGGGTGTTATACAGTATGGTAAGAGTTTCGTGTTCTACGAATTGTAACAAGGCTGCTTGTGAAGAGTTGTAGATCTGCAAAGTAAGCTCTATTCCCTGATTGTAACCTATCCTTTAAAGCCTCTCCAATGCTGTTATTTGATGTTAAAGCTCGCAAGTAGCTAAAAGAGGACACTCCATTGAAACACTTCTCATTCTCATTAACATTTAGATCTTTAAATGTTTCCTGGACTCAAAACTTGGAAATTAGTGGTAAGGTCTTATGGGACCAAACTGCAGAGGTCATCGGTCCATTAGCTTACACACTACTTAATCTAACTTAAACGAACTTACGCTAAGACAACACATACACCCATGCCCGAGGGAGGACTCGAACCTCCGACGGTGGGAGCCGCGCGAACTGTGGCAAGCTGCCTAAGACCGCGCGGCTACCCCGCGCGGCCTTGGACTTAAAGTGTGACATTACCATATATTTTGTTTTACTTTCATTTAGTATGAGGTCGATTTTAAATAGTTCTGTTTCCATTGCCAGGTATGTTTCTTTAAGTGTTAGCATTTCTTAGTAGTATTACAATATTGCCAGCATATGCACATATCTGGCTAGTTTACGTAAATATGGTCCATCTTTTACTCATTTTATTTACTACGTTGTACATGGCTATATTGAATACGACAGTGTAGACTATCAACTTTCTTCATACAAACCTTTCACATGTCATGTTGAATATCTTTACTTTTTCTCGTCTCTTAATCACTGTCGTTGTGATTAGATATATTAGTTTAGCACATATACCAACTTTTCTCTGCACTCTGTATGATTCTTGCCGGTTTATGTTATCAAAAGCTCGTTTGACATCGATTAGAAGGAAGTGCAGGTCTGTATGATGTCCATAGAACTTTTCCGTCATTTGTCTGATGACAGATATTTGATCAGCTGTTCCCCTGTCTGGTGGAAAACCACATTGACACACCCCGAGTACGCCTTCTGCGCAGTTTTGTATCCTTTCATTTAGTGCACTTTTGAAGATGTAAAAAGTCGTGCTTCGTAGTGTTAATGGAGAGAAGTGAGGGGGATAAAAATCATAGAGTGAGACCAAGAACTGAATAAAGGAAGCTGATTCAAATGATAACTGTAGTTATGGATCCACACTGAAGTAACAAAAGTCATAGGATAGCGATCTGCACACACACAGATGGCAGTAGTATCGCGTAAGCAAGGTATAAAAGTGCAGTGCATTGATGGAGCTGTCATTTATACTCGGGTGATTCATATGAAAAGATTTCCGACGTGATTGTGACCGCACGATGGACATTAAAAGACTTTTAACGCGGAATGGTAGTTGAAGCTACACATGGGACATTCAATTTCGGAAATGGTTAGGGAATTTAGCATTGCAAGATATACAGTGTCAAGAGTGTACCGAGAATATCAAATTTCAGGCATTACCTCTCGCGACAGACAACGCAGTGGCCGACGGCCTTCACTTAACGACCGAGAGCAGCGGCTTTTGGGTAGAGTTGTCAGTGCTAACAGACAAGCAACACTGGATGAAATAAAGGCAGAAATCAATGTGGGCGTACGGCGAACGTATCCGTTACGATAGTGCAGCGAAATTTACCTTTAACGGGCTATGGCAGCAGACGACTTCTGTGAGTGCTCTTGCTAACAGCGCTTGCACTGCCTGTCCTGGGCTCGTGATTATATCGGTTGGATCATAGGCGACTGGAAAACCATGGCCTGGTCAGATGAATCCCGATTTCAGTAGATGGTAGGGTTCGAGTGGGGCGCAGACCCCATGAAGCTGTGGACCAAAGTTGTCAACATGGCACTGTGCAAGAAGGTTGTGGCTCCAGAATGGTATGGGCTGTGTTGACATGGAATGAACAGGGTCCCCTGGTCCAACTGAACCGATCATTGAGTGGAAAAAAATGGTTGAAATGGCTGTAAGCACTATGGGACTTAACATCTGAGTTCATCAGTCCTCTAGACTTAGAACTACTTAAACCCAACTAACCTAAGGACATCTCACACATCCATGCCCGAGGCAGGATTCGAACCTGCGACCGTAGCAGCAGCGCGGTTCCGGACTGAAACGCCTAGAACCGCTCGGCCATAGCGGCCGTCCATTGACAGGAAATGGTTATGTTCGGCTGCTTAGAGACCATTTGCAGCAATTCATGGAATCCATGTTCGCAAATGACAGTGGAATTTCTGGGATTTCTATGGATGACAATCAGCCATATCACCGGGCAGAATTATTCGCGATGCGTTTGAAGAACGATCTGAACAATTCGAGTGAATGATTTGGCCACCCAGATCGCTCGACATGAATCCCATCGAACATTTATGGGACAAATCGAGAGGTCAGTTCGTGCACAACATCCTGCACCGCTAACACTTTCGCAGTTATGGATGGTTATAAAGGCAGCAAGGCTCATTATTCCTGCAGGGGACTTCCTACGATTTGTTGAGTCGATGTCCCGTCGAAGAGCTGCACTAAGCCGGACAAAAGAGGTCTGACACGATATTGAGAGGTATCTCACTGCTTTCGTCACCTTAGTGTATGATAAGACTTTCACAAGACAGACTGCTATGAGCAGCTGACTGTTGACAATAACAACAACAGCATGTACGAGAGTCACTCCAAAAGAAATGCACACTATTTTTTTTTAAATTCATCTTTTATTCTAGATGTTTGAAAGTTTTACAGTGTGTAGATACATCCTTTAGGAACAATATTTTCATTTCTCCACATAATTTCCATCCCGCTCAACTGCCTTGCGCCATCTTGGAACCAGCGCCTGTATACCACACGGTGTTTTTGCCGATGTGGTCGCACACTACTCAGTCGAGCTTGAAGTTTCTTCAGTGTCTTCACATATGCATCAGAATTTATGGTGGTTCCACTTGACACGATTTCCACAAGCAAGAGTCCTTCGGCATCGAAAAACACCGTAGCCATAACTTTTCCGGCAGAAGGTGTGGTTTTGAATTTTTTTTTCTTGGGTGAATTTGCATAATGCCACTCCATTAATTGCCTCTTCGTCTCTGGTGAAAAAGGATGGAGCCATGTTTCATTACCTGTCACAATTCTTCCAAGAAATTCATCTCCACCATTCTCGTACTGTTCCAAAAGTTCGCTGCATACCGTTTTTCTTGTTTCTTTGTGAGCCACTGTCAACATCCTGGGAACCCACCTGGCACAAACCTTTTTTAACGCCAACACTTTCAGTATTCTGCAAACACTTCCTTCCCCTATCCCAACGTAGCGTGATAATTTGTTCACTGTGATTCGTCTGTCAGCAGTCACCAATTCGTTAACTCTCTGCACATTGTCTGGAGCGTGTGCAGTACGAGCCCTGCCGCTGCGAGAACAATCCTCAATATTGCCGTGCCCACTTTCACCACGTACCCCGTTTGCCCACCGACTAACTACGCTGCGATCGACAGCAGCATCTCCATACACCTTTTTCAACCTCTTGTGGATATTTCCCACTGTCTCGTTTACACAGCACAAGAATTCTATGACAGCAAGTTGCTTCTGACGAACGTCAAGTGTAGCAGCCACCTTGAAGACATGCTGTGACGGCGTCACTCACGGGAACAGGTTGAACTAAGTTTCAAAACAAGCGGGAAGGATGTATCTACACACTGTAAAACTTTCACACATGCAGAATGATAACTGTATTTTTACAAAAATTGTGTGCATTTATTTTGGAGTGTCCCTCGTAAATAACTGATATTATTATCCACTGAAAACACACTTGTTCCTGTGCACACCGTGACTTGGTGAAAAGCTCGCCTCAAGTATTAGGGCAGCCACATACAACGGTAGCTGTTGCGGCAGCAGGGGCACCTGTTCCTGCTGGCCCCAGGAGGCTCCCAGCTACCTGGACTTCTGGGTCTGCGTCTGGCCATTTACACACTCCAGAAGCTGCCCTGCCTGCAGTCCAGTCCTTTGAGCGCGCCGCGACCGCAGAGCTATACACGTTTCACAGCCCAGAGTCGAGCACGTCGAGTGGGCAAAAAAGGAAAAGTGGCTTTATATGAGGGTTTCCGCCGGCAAATTTCCACTACAATAGGAGAGCGCCAGGTAGCGGATTCGGGCTCGGGTAAACAGACTTCTCGCCGTCCGCTCGTGGCACGTGCCACGTGCCAGGCCGGTCGCCAGGGGTGCGATTATTTTTTTTTTTTCCCTCTACCACCCGTGGGCAATCTGGCAAACAACACGTCATTTTCCGCGGCGAGGGAAACGCAGCCGGTGGCCTTTTGCGAGCAGGTAGCGGGCCGGCTCGTGCCGCGCGCAGGTAAACACGCCCTCCTCCCGGCTCCTGACTGCCGCAACAAACAAGTGTGCTGTTTGTCGTCTTCCGGGCCGACGCGCTGCTTGCACGTGTCACCTGCTCCACCCAGCTAATAGAGAGAGCTCAGTCGTGAAGAAAAGTGGACACATCTAGAAACGTAAGTCAGCTTTCCCAAGACACGTTCACAGATTAATCTAACGATTCAACCGAGCGATTTATGTACGTATGATATCAAGATGGTCAGAGGGAGGTGTTACACGAACGTTATTTCCTGGACCATGTTCCTGTGACAAGCTCAACTCTTCATCTACTTCTGCATGATAACTCTACAATTCACAATTAGTTGCAAAGTATTCATCGAACCATCTTCAAACTAATTTTCTACCGTTCCACTCTCTTTCTCTTATTTCATAATGATGAGCCGGCGATGGTGGCCGAGCAGTTCTAGGCGCTTCAGTCCGGAACCGAGCGACTGCTACGGTCGCAGGTTCGAATCCTGCCTCGGGCATGGATGTGTGTGATATCCTTAGGTTAGTTAGGTTTAAGTAGTTCTAAGTTCTAGGGGACTGATGACCTCAGATGTTAAGTCCCATAGTGCTCAGAGCCATTTGAGCCATTTCATTATGATGATCATTTCTCCCTATGTATGTGGGCTCCAACAAAATATTTTCACACTCTGAGGAGATAATTGGTGACTGAAATTTCATGAGAGGACCATGCCGCAACGAGAAACGCCTTTCTTCTGATGATTGCCATCCCAATTCGCACACTTACTCGCATCCATGGCTCTCTCTCACCTACTTCGCGACAGTGCAAAATGAGCCACCCTTCTTTGCAGATTTTTAATGTCCTCCATCAGTCCTAAATGATGCGGATCCCACACCGCACAGCAGTACTCCAGGGGAAGGCACCGCGCGGGGTAGCCGCGCAGTCTAGGGCGTCTTGGACGGTTTGCGCGGTTTCCCCCGTCGGAGGTTCGAGTCCTCCCTCGGGCCGGCCTGTGTGGCCGAGCGGTTCTAGGCGCTTCAGTCTGGAACCGCGCAACCACTACGGTCGCAGGTTCGAATCCTGCCTCGGGCATGGATGTGTGTGATGTCAGTAGGTTAGTTAGGTTTAAGTAGTACTAAGTTCTAGGGGTCTGATGACAGATGTTAAGTCCCATAGAGCTCAGACCCATTTGAACCATTTTCCTCCGTCGGGAATGGGTGTTTGTGTGTGTTGTCCTAAGCGTAAGTCAGTTAGGTTAATTAGTGTGTAAGCTTAGGGACCGATGACCTCAGCAGTTTGGTCCCATAAGATCTTGACACAAATTTCCAATTTCCAGAAGATGGCGGACAAGTGTAGTTCAAAATGATTCAGATGGCTCTGAGCACTATGGGACTTAACTTCTGAGGTCATTAGTCCCCTAGAACTTAGAACTACTTAAACCTAACTAACCTAAGGACATCACACACATCCATGCCCGAGGCAGGATTCGAACCTGCGACCGTATCGGTCGCGCGGCTCCAGACTAGCGGTCGCGCGGCTCCAGACTGTAGCGCCTAGAACTGCTCGGCCAACCACCGCCGGCGGACAAGTGTACGTGTAAACAGTCACTTTAGTAGCCTTGTTGCATTTTCTAAGTGTTCTGCCAGTAGATCACAGTCTTGGTTTTCTTTTCGCACAACATTATCTACGTGACTGTTCCAATTCAAGTTACTCGTGATTCTTAATTTGGTGATGAGCTTGTAGTGGTTAGAAAAGTAGTTAACAATACAATAAATCAGCCGCGCAGGGTAGCCGTGCAGTCTGTGGCGTCTTGTCACGGTTCGCGCGGCTGCCCCCCTCGGAGGTTCGAGTCCTCCCTCGGGCATGGTTGTGTGTGTTGCCCTTAGCGTAAGTCAGTTTAAGTTAGATTAAGTTGTGCGTAAGCCTAGGGACTGATGACCTCCGAAGTTTGGTCCCACAAATTTCCAATTATCCAATAAATAGTATCAAATTCTAAACGTGTTTAGTTGGATAGTATACCGCCAGTTTAAATCACAACTGCAGTTCGTCATCCACAAGGGGTATAACGATGCGTAAACTAATCGAAAATATAAAGTTACCTAATACGTTTTGTTTCTCTGCAGCTACATATATGCAGTCGTGGTAAACATTGAAATCCTCCCGCCACTGTTTCATAGCACGCCACTAGATAAGCAAAAACATAATGGCGCAACCCACTGATAAAATGCCATATCGCGTTGTGATTCGTTTTCTGAATTTGAAGAGGAACTACGTCCCATCATTTCCATGTTCGGTTGGTTGAAACGCAGGGCTACTATGCGCCACCATATGACACAGTTGCTAGGCCTGTAGTACACTGACAAATTTCTTTGACAGCGATCTTAGATCGAAGCCCTTTGGTCAAATCTCTGAAGTGTACTAGGGACGTTCTGATCAAAGATTTCTTTGATAAAAGATTTTAGATCATAGAGCGTGGGCCTAGCTTTGATCAACGTTCGCCTTATTGTCTGTGTGGCTGCCACCTTTCTGATAATTTTCAATTATGAAGAAAGGGACATTCCTCATAACACCAAACACACTGATTCTAAAAACATCATCAGCGGTTACACCGTCATAAAGAAGTAGCTGCAGTCATCAGCTGTATTCGAAATGGCTGCGCTGTTGATAATGTAAGGAAAAAATTAAATGGACTAAGGTGTCAGTGCAGATGCGAAAAAAAAGTGTTGAATATAAAGTGTACATAAGTGAAATATGCGTATTTTTTACTTTAACCAACTTCAGATAAGCTTCATAAATTGCTCCTTAAGCGATATTGGTTCACATATTTCTGGAACAGTACGTGAAACAGTACACTGTGGGATGCGAGAACTATTCTGCAAACTCGAATAGGTTTCACCTGCTGCTAAAAATCTTAACATAACTATGAGACGATCTTTATCAGAAATCTCATATCTCAAATGAGTATCTCGTTTGCAGATGTGGGGGTCTACTGAAAAGACTGCGCTCCGATATTGTGATCATATTTTTGCGAAAATACCTGATGTAGAATTTTTAGCAATTTAGGCTCTCTGTATGAACTTTTTCGTCTGTTTTTTGATATTCCTAATTGTGGTGTGGTAGACGGAAGTAGTGTAGGTTGCTTTCTATACGTTTACTGCCAAAACCTGTTATGTCTTCCGTCATTAATTGAACTGAATTTTCGGAAAAAAGTGAGGTGTGAGAAGTGTAGCAGACTGCTGGGATTAACAGCCTTCTAGAAGATTTCTTTTATAAAAAAAAATGGTTCAAATGGCTCTGAGCACTATGGGACTTAACATCTGAGGTCATCAGTCCCCTAGAGCTTAGAACTACTTAAACCTAACTAAACTAAGGACATCACACACATCCATGCCCGAGGCAGGATTCGAACCTGCGACCGTAGCAGTCGCGCGGTTCCGGACTGTAGCGCCTAGAACCGCTCGGCTACCACGGCCGGCTTTCTTTTATATTTCATGGTGTATAACGCAGGAGATTTTCACGTAGGTCTTGTTATTCCAGGATTTCCCTCATCTTAACCCAGGATTTCCCTCAACATAGAGTAATACAGGACAAAACGTAGAATAATACAGGACAATATGGTTCTCTCCTTGTAGGGAAACTACACAATAAGCTCATGAAGCGACTTCTCTGTTTACGATAGTTCATCATGGCTTCTCGATCTGAGGAGGTTGAACTTATGTTCGTGATCAGCTGCAGGAAATGTCGTCGAAGAATGCTCGATTTCCTGTATAAGATTGCTTTTCAATATCTTACATAGTAGCTTAAGAGTACTGCAATATCAAGGAAGTGCGTATAGTACATTACCACTTGCAGTCGGCGTGTTATTCAACTGCTAGCTACACTATGTGATCAAGAGTATCCGGACACCCCCAAAAACAAACGTTTTTCATATTAGGTGCATTGAGCTGCCACCTACTGCTAGGTACTCCATATCAGTGACCTCAGTAGTCATTAGACATCGAGAGAGAGAGCAGAATGGGGAGCTCGGCGGAACTCACGGTCTTCGAATGTGGTCAGTTGATTGGGTGTCACATGTGTCATACGTCTGTACGCGAGATTTCCACACCTCTAAACATCCCTTGGTCCACTGTTCCTGATGTGATAGTGAAGTGGAAACGTGAAGGGATATGTACAGCTGACAGAGACCACCGACAGTTGAAGAGGGTCGTAATGTGTAATAGCAGACATCTATCCAGAGCAACACACAGGAATTCCAAACATCATCAGGATCCACCGCAAGTACTATAACAGTTAGGTGGGAGGTGAGAAAACTTGGATTTCATGGTCGAGCGGCTGCTCATAAGCCACAAATCACACCGGTAAATGCCAAACAATGCCTCGCTTGGTGTAAGGAGCGTAAACATTGGACGATTGAACAGTGGAAAAATGTGTGGAGTGACGAATCACGGTACACCATGTGGCGATCCGATAGCAGGGTGTAGGTAGGACGAATGCCCGGTAAACGTCATCTGCCAGCGTGTGTATTGCCGGCAGTAAAATTCGGAGACGGTGGTGTTATGGTGTGGTGGTGTTTTTCATGGAGGGGGCTTGCACCCCTTGATGTTTTGGGTTGCACTATCACAGCACAGGCCTATACTGATGTTTTAAGCACCTTCTTGCTTCCCACAGTTGAAGAGCAATTCGGGGATGGCGATTGCATCTTTCAACACGATCGAGAACCTGTTCATAACGCACGACCTGTGGCGGAGTGGTTACACGACATTAACATCCCTGTAATGGACTGACCTGCACAGAGTCCTGACCTGAATCCTATAGTACACCTTTGGGATGTTTTGGAACGCCGACTTCGTGCCAGGCCTCACCGAACGACATCGATACCTCTCCTCAGTGCAGCTCTCCGTGAAGAATTGGTGAGAATGGAATCTATCATCAAGGCTAAGGGTGGGCCAACACCATACTGAATTCTAGCATTACTGACAGAGAGCGCCACGAACTGGTAAGCGATTATCAGCCAGGTGTCCGGATACTTTTGATCACAAAGTGTACGAGCGCTCGTCATATCACTGTTCTTTGTGAGGATGTTCTCTTTGTAGGTACCGACACTTAACTTTTATTCTCCGAACCAGTCAAGTGACGTGAACTCTACAAGCACAGAACGTTAGAATATGGTTTCTCACCAGTAGTCCCTTAAAATAAATACTTTGTGGTTATTTATGAAATAACATAAATTTTCACTCGACAGATTAAAACCAGAAACTATGAAATTGTTCGTCAAAGGTTTTCATACAATCACCGATTCATTCCATTCACAGGGGCACTGCATTCACGTGTAATACTATCAACGGCTCACATCGACAGCTAGACGAAAATTTACTTACACAGTTTACATCCGCGACTGATGCAGTGTTAACGTAGACATGTTCAGTAGTCACGGAAGTCGCTATAACGTACTAAATTAGGTGTGTAACTGTTGGGATGTATGAGTAATAAAGACTATAGGCAAAACGTAGAAATAGGACATGATGTGGTCACTCGCATTGTGATCAATGTTGCCCGTATAAAAGTACGCCATGACGGCTTAATATAAATTACAGCAAGACAGCCGAAAACTATTTTGGATTCAGTGATGAAATTTCGATCGGCGCTGCTTGTAAATTAGTCACGTACTTTGCATTAACAAGAATAGGTTCGTCGTCATTTATGTAGAATTTTTCCATACAGGGCATTCAAGCAGCGACAACTTTTCACCTTCTGACAGTTGGACACTTCTTTATTTTTAATTTTTAGCTCGAAATTGTCTAGAAAAATCACCTCCTAAAAATTAACACCCTCTTTAAACAGCACGTATTCGGTGTCTACATTCTGAAAAAAAAATGTTAATGTGATGATGTTATCCTCCATCGCTGGCGTTAAGTTGCGCGTGAGGTAGTGTCAGTCTATTGTTTGGAACAAGTACAATAAGATTGGTCTAGTCCACAGTAAGTTGAGTAAGCCGAACCAGAAAGGGAAACGACACCCTCCCCCACATACAGATATTAGGAAAAAAAAAGGAAAGACTGACTTAGTCGAAGAAAGGCAGAAATGACTGACTGAAACTGAAACAGCATTCTCCTTATTTACGCCCTCACTCAATCATTGTCTGCAGACCTGGTTTCACCAGAACAGTGCTAAGTGAAATACTGACAATGTTGAATGGACACTTTGATTTTACGTCGTACAAATTTAGATGATGTCAGAGTTTGAGAGTTTGTTGCTATTATAGTTGTCGAAACAACTGAGTGATATATGCACTTCAAAAATTATTGGACTGGCACTTTCCAAGGACTGTATTTCTCAGAATTGCAATTTCTTGGAAGTTCCACTAAAACAGTGTACTATGGGCTGTTGTAAAAATATCACACGGTCCAGTCACGTTAAGGTGACCACCTGTCAAAAGCCTGTATAACCATCGTTTACAGCGCGGACGTGAATGAGGTTCTGGAAGGTTCCAACAGGGCTGTGAAGCCATGCCAACTCCAATGCCGCAGCCAGCTGATCTAGGTTCCCTGGTTGAGAATCGATGGCGCGAACAGACCGATTGAGATGGTCCCACTGATTCTCGATTGGGTTTAAATTTGAGGGGTTTGGTGGCCAGAGGAGTCCGGTTAACTCATCTTGGTGGTCTTCGGACCACACACGTACACTGCGAGCTCTATGACACTTTGCATTGTCATGCTGATAGATACCATCATGCTGAGGAAGAAAACAAACTGAATGTAGAGGTAGACATGGTCTCCAAGGGTTTATGCACACTTGTGTTGATCCACTTATCACTTATGATCACTTATGAAACGGCAAGAAAACATTCCCCAGAGAATAACGCTCCCTCCTCCGGCCTGGATCCTTCCGACGATTGTTGCAGCGGCATACACTCCAAAGGCCATCTGTCCGATGGAGCGTAAAACGTAATTCATCTGAAAAGGCCACCTGTCGTCACTAAGTGGACGTCCAGTTGAGGACTGGCGTGCCAGTTTTAGCCTACTTCGCCGCTGGACGGTAATCAGTATGGACATATGAACCAGGCGTCTGCTGCGGAGGCCTGTACACAGCAAGGTTCGCTGAATGGTCGTTGAGGAGACACTGTTGGTAGCCCCTTGGTTCATCTGGGCGGCCAGTTGCTCAACAGTTCAATGAGTATTCGCCCGTACACATCTCCGCTGCCGTTATTCACCCCTATGGCTCGTGGCTCACCCAGTTGCCTCGGCGCCGGTTTTGGATAACGCTATTTTGCCGTTCATGCTATACTGTAACTACGGTGG
The DNA here is from genome assembly GCF_023898315.1 of Schistocerca nitens. Taxonomy (NCBI): domain Eukaryota; kingdom Metazoa; phylum Arthropoda; class Insecta; order Orthoptera; family Acrididae; genus Schistocerca; species Schistocerca nitens. The sequence continues at coordinate 392,691,358 of NC_064617.1, forward strand.
CAGGAACAGTTTACAAACTTAGCTGTTTTGAAAATGCTTCCACCCTTGTTCCGAAAGGCAATGATAATGCCCTTCTGGGCATCAGATAAATCGCTTCTTTTCTGCAGCTGCTAAGGTCGCAGATTCGAATCCTGCCTCGGGCATGGATGCGTGTGATGTCCTTAGGTTAGTTGGGTTTAACTAGTTCTAAGTCTAGGGGGCTGATGACCTCAGAAGTTAAGTCTCATAGTGCTCAAAGCAATTTGAACCCTTTCTTCAGCTCCTTTTCCGCAAGACGACAACGACTGCGCTGTTTTCTGCATCCCCACGACATGCTTTATATAGTCTCCACTTCTAATTATGCCCCTGTCATTTGTGATTGGCTACTGCACGTTAACGTTAACATAGGTGGTGGTCAAATTAATTTGACTGGACCGTTTGTTATAATTACATAGTTAATATTTTTTATTGTTATTATTGCCACGTGGGATTAGCGGAGCGGTTTAAGGCGCTGCAGTCATGGACTGTGCGGCTGGTCCCGGCGGAGATTCGAGTCCTCCCTCGGGCATGGGTGTGTGTGTTTGTCCTTAGGATAATTTAGGTTAAGTAGTGTGTAAGGTTAGGGACTGATGACCTTAGCAGTCAAGTCTCTTAAGCTTTCACACACATTTTTTATTCTTATTCTTATTATTATGATTATTACTACTATCTTAGGCAAATGTGGTTCATTAAAAGTGGGGATGTCGGTAAGTCAAATGTGGTGGAGGGGAGGAGGGGAGTCTGTTCAAACTGAGACAACCAGGCCGGCCGGGGTGGCCGAGCGGTTCTATGCGCTTCAGTCTCAAACCGCGCGACTGCTACGGTCGCAGGTTCGAAACCTGCCTCGGGCATGGATGTGTGTGATGTCCTTAGGTTAGTTAGGTTTAAGTAGTTCTAAGTTCTAAGGGACTGATGACCTCAGCTCTTAAGTCCCATAGTACTCAGAGCCATTGAGCCCACCACTCCTCCCACGTCCCTCTTGGCCCCAGCCGTCTGTGGTCCTGCCCCCCTTCCCCTCAATGCCCAAATCCTGGATCCGCATTTGGAAAGAGGACAGTAGCTGCTGGAGACCTGTCGAGTGGTCCGACAAGTTGCGATTTTATCTCTCACTTCAGTTGACGCAAGGCGTCTAGTGCTCCGCTGGCGAGGCGTCTAATTAGCAGTGTGTGGGGAGTGTTCAGCCTGGAGATAGTTATTTGAAGTTCTGAGTTGGGCCACTCATTCTGATTAAATGAACATGAACCAGTAGGTTTATTTGAAGAGTCTTGATGAATATGCCGTCCACAATCCCAAGATGACAACAGCTGTGTTCACACAGTCCCGGTTTGACGAATACTCAGTCGGCGTATTGCACCCTGCCTGGCTCACGAAATCACTGTATAGAAAATATCTGGGAACACTTCGAACAGTGAGTGAAAAGTAGCAATCAACACTCCCGAAATTTGGTAGCTTGAGGAATGTAATCACGAATGAATGGATTCTTCTCGTATAGCGTACCTGAAGCTTTCGAGCTATAGTCCTCGCTGAACTGAGAGCCATTTCAAGGCTGATGGTCGTGCTAAGGTGGTTGGTGATGCCTCGTGGGATGATTATTTTTTTTTTTTTTTTGCCCAGTGTGCGTATTTTTCTGAAGCTGCAAACGACCGTTGCAGCAGGACAGGGGCACGGGTGTGAGCAGGAGTGATCTCCCGCGGTAGCGGCAGGGTGGGCCACCTGCAGAGGCAGGAAGCCCGGGCTAGCAGGCGTGTTTGAGTAGGCTGCGGCTGGCAGCCGTGGGAACCGGTAGTGCGGGCCGCCGTCGCCGGCTCACCTTGGCCACGCCGGGTTCACGGCCTGCTCCTTCCAGGCCAGCCCTCGCCGCTTTATGTAGATGAGTACGCCGATAATGTAGTGGCTACGCACACAGTTCAACTTGACGCCTCGCTCTGCACCCTGCAGATGCAGCGCCCCGAGGGCTCAGAAGTCCACCGTCCAGGTGAGCTGCCAGTTGCAATGCTTTGCGGCGGTCGCGCATCCAGCATGCTAATCTAACGAAGCGACTGGAGAGGTGCAGGATCACCTATCTGCTCATAACGACAGTCTACACACAATGGATCAAAGTCTATAGATCCAGTGGACGTTTATTGTGGGGAAGCACAGTAGGATTTTTGAACACATACTTTTTTCCAACATTACGAAATATCTCAAAGAAATGGGTTAGAAAATATCATTCTTGTGAAACACAACTGGCTCTTCATTCAGAGGAAGGGATGAGTGCTATCGGCAGGAGATCTCAGGTGGATTACATATTTCCAGGTTCCCAGAAGGCTTTTGACACCTTTCAACACAAACTGCTTAAAACCACATTGTGCGCTTACAGAGTATCGTCTCAGTTGTGCGACTAGATTCGTGATTTCCTGTCACAGAGGTCACAGTTCGGAATAACTGACAATTAGTCATCGATTAAAACAGAAGTGACATTTGACATTCCCCAAGGAAGTGCTTAGACCCTCTACTCTTCTGAATCAGGAGACAATTTGAGTAACTCTTGTAGCACTGATTGACTGTTCCGTCCGTTCGTGATAGAGTATTTTATACATTATGGATGAAAAACACACGACACTGGTGTAATACTCTACAGAGTGAGTTGGATCAACGGGGGCTATAATATGACGTTGGTTTTTTGTTGCTAGGTGGGGTCGCGCCAGAGATATGAAGGTCAACTTTGTTTTTTTTTTTATATAATTTGGTACTTATTTTCTGACAGCGGCTATCGAAACGAATCCAGTGATGTGTAACAGTAAGGTCTTTGAAGGTCAACGAAGGTCACGAAGGTGGCATGTACGTCCATTTACAGGTGTTCGAAGTGAGGACCATTGGTATCAATGCAGTGCTGCAATCTTCTTCTCACGGATTGAGTGGTATTCCTTATCACTTCGGCACTTACCGAAGCACATGTTCTGACAATTCTTTCTCCCATATCTTCAAGTGTAGTTGGAATGTCTTTATAAACAATGTCTTTTACGAATCCCCACAAGACAAAATCCAGAGGCGTCAAGTCTGGCGAACGAGCCGGCCACGACAGGTCTCCTCGCGTCCAATCTAATCATTTGGGAATTGTCTTTGCAACTCATTTCTAACCATCAGCGAAAAATGTGCCGGACACCAATCGTGTTCATACCACATTCTGTTCCTTGTTCTTAAAGGTACCTTCATATCTCTGAAGCGACCCCATATAGCAACAAAAAACCAACGTCAACCCCGTTGTCCCATGTAACTTCTGTCCCACAAATTTTTCAGCTCCTATCATACTTTAGGAGCTATTCTTGGTGGCAATAGTTAGTGGCTCAAATGGCTCTGAGCACTATGGGACTCAACTGCTGAGGTCATTAGTCCCCTAGAACTTAGAACTAGTTAAACCTAACTAACCTAAGGACATCACAAACATCCATGCCCGAGGCAGGATTCGAACCTGCGACCGTAGCGGTCTTGCGGTTCCAGACTGCAGCGCCTTTAACCGCACGGCCACTTCGGCCGGCTGCAATAGTTAGTGACTCACCCTGTATAATACTTATTATTTATTTCATAAACCGATTTTCCGCTGTTACGCCATCATCAGGTACCTAGTGACGGCGTAACAGCCGAAATTAGGCCAGGGAAATAAATAAATAAATATTGTAGATTATTACACCACTGTTGTGTGTCTTTTCATTCATAATAACCCGTCTAGATTGTTTGCAATTTTGCTGTCTTTTACAGTCTAGTAAAGACATCAGAAGATCAAAGCTAAATTTTAAGCTATCCATATGGTGCGAAAAGTGGCAGTTGACCCTTATCAATAAAAAGAGTGAGGTCCTCCACGTGAGTAGGCCTTCTAAAAATATCCGTTAAGTTTCGGTTAGACGGTAAATCACACATACTTAACAGTTGTCGAGACATCTAAATACCTTCGGATGAGAATTATGAATAATTTAAATTCAAACCATCACCCAGATAATGATGTAGGGAAAGCGAAACAAAGAGTGCAATTTATTGGCAGCACACAATACAAATGCAACAAGTCTGCTAAAGAGATTGGTTGCACTATACTTGTTCATCTTCTACTGGGGTGTGGCTGCGCGGTAGGGGATCCGTTCGAGATGAGGCTGACGGACAACGTCGAAAAGGTTCAAAGAAGGGCAGCTCGTTTTATATTATCGCGAGATATAAGAGAGAGTGTCACGGATATGTTACTCATGCTGGGGTGGCAATCTGTGAAACAAGAGCGTTTTTCGTTGAGGCGAGATCTTTTCATAAAATTTCAATCTCTAACGTTCTTTCCAGAAAGCGAAAACATTTTTTTCACTCCTATCTACGTAGGTAGAAATGATCATCACAATAAAATAATAAAATAAGAGAAATTCGAGTTCGCACGCAAACTTTTAAGTGTTCCTTTCGCCCGCGCGCTGTTCAAGAGTGGAAAGGTAGAGAAATAGTCTGTAGGCAATTCGATGAACCCTCTATCAGGCACTACCGAGTGATCATATTGGTGTAAACGGCCAATGGCTCTTCTATCATTTCCCAATTCTTCGTCTTTAATGATTTCCACTTTCACAAACAACTTAAACTTGCCATACTGCTATCTTTACTAAAGAGCCGTACCTACCCCTTATCTAGGAGGATTCTTTTATAAACTTCTTTAGTTCTATGTGAGAAGTAAAATTGTTGCTGGAACGGTACTGGAACCCAGTGACATGTCTTTCACGGATAGTACGCTACCAGCCGAGGTACTCGTGTATCCCTTGCGGACCGACTCAAAGTTTCAGTTTCCATAAAAATCGATGTGACATATTTCTCTAGCTAATATTGAAGGGCTGTACCAGTTTCACCAATAAATTTTAAACGCCAGAATTCGGCCTTGGGCCACTCATAAGTCACATATACCCGACATATTCTCGGTTGTAACAGCGACCGACGCAAACAGAAAAGAAATATCTGCTTAAGTCTACAGTCCCTATTTTTTATTATGCCTGCCGGCATTCGGTTTCATTTGAGTGCTCAGTACACAGGGACCTACTTTTTATATCCAACGATGAATATATTTCTTATTCAGGTTCTCACGGGCATTACTGTTGAATGGAATGGTGCAGCTCTATACCGAAGCCACATCGTCTCAGAGACAAGAGATACAGTCTCCCCTTTGGCAGTACATCTCGAGTGAACGTCAGATAATGTGCAGTTCTGAAACGGAATGGTAGAACGTAAGATGGTATACACTATCAGTACACAATTTTATAGGAAACTGAGACGAACATATCGTTTGGAGTTTCATCAATACAGACATGGTTACTGCGGTAGCTGCAAACAACACCTTGCTTGGAAAGACCAAGAACAAGTGGTGGAAGTTCGCCACTGTGACACTGCGTCGGATAATCCACCGATAGAATCAAATATCACTTGGCTGTATTTATTGCAGTTCCATCAGTATTCCTGAAAGTGCTCATTTTACGTGTGTTCAGTAATGAATCTTCTCCCGCACGATTCAACAACATATCCTTAATTTCTAATATGCTTACAATTCTTTGTAGAGAACCTTGGGCGGCTCTCTGCAGTCTGAATACATAGTCTCTCATAATTTTCTATCCACAGTGATATATTTCTTATAATTAGAATGGTTCCCTGTTGTCTACTTTTCTCTGTACATTCGTATATTCTTCTGCGCCATACATTAAACACAGTGGGCTCGTTCCTGTAACCAGTAATGATCCACTTCGACAACCAGTCATGAACAGTAAGCAGTAGTAAAACTTACCGCGCGCACATCACAGACGATGGCTTATGTTTTCTGCCGGTAGCTCCACCATTGTTGAAGGGGTATGTAGTTGTTACTTCGGTTGGGACATCCTGTACACAGGGTGAACTCGAATACTACCGAAGTTTGGTGATCGTTCACGCTTATTTTATCTTTGTTTCTGTGAAAGTCCCTTCCCATTAGTGACGAAGCCTGTAGTACGGAATCACCAAGACATAAAATGCAAAACAAATAGACTTTTATCACAACGTCTTTCTGCTGCTCTTTCTTCGCTTTCAGTGACCCCATACACGAGGTATATATCGACCAACTCTTTATCGTCAAACGTATCATTGCTGCAATGTATAACTGTTAAAGTGCATGGCCCATTCAAGTTGCGACAACTCACTTTTTTTCTCAGGATTAGAAAATACGTGTGCATTCACTGTCAATGCGTAACAGAGATGGTAGCACTGTATGACGCAAAGAACGGCAGCGGCGTGAGCGAGGACTGTTTTGATATTTGATAGGGCGGCGTTTTCATTACAAGAACACCGAGTAATCATTCGTTTTCTCCATTTGCGGGGCGTGACACCGACTGAAATATGTCGCCAGCTGTGTGAGACACGTGGTGATGGTGTCATGGATATGTCTAATGTGCGATCGTGGACGCGACATTTCAAAGAAACCAGAACGACTTGTGGCAACAAACCAAGACAATCTTGGTCAATCACCGGCCGGTCTGATCACGTGTTCGAGCGTGGAGAAAGTTTGTTTCGGAGGACTGCCGAACGAGTGTGGAACACATCGCATCCAAAGTCGGCATTTCTATGGCATATGTGCACAAGATATAAGACTTGAAAATGCGAAAAGAGTCCTCCGGTCGGGTTCCACCAATGAAAAGGGACGACCATTAGGCTGGGCGCGTGGCATGTTGCCAGGCAATGTTGATGCGTGATGACGGCATGAATGGGACTTTTTCACCGATTGTGACAAAGTAACTGGTATGTATACAGTTTTTTAACCCTGAAATCAAGCGCCAGACATCTCAATAGAAACTCACACACTCACCGCGACCAAAAAAATTTCGGGTAAGCGCCAGTGCTGGAAGAACTGATGGTGGCCATGTTCTTGGCCAGCGATGGCGTAATGCTTACTCACTGTATTCCAAAGGGCACTAAGGTGACAGATGCATGCCACCAAGATGTTCTGAAAATCAAGCTCCTTCCAATATCGCGTGAAAAACGGCCGGAAAGACTGCACTTGTGGTCTTTCACTAAGGCAATGCACTAGCGGATCACGTGAACACGACGCTGCAGTTTGTTCGTGATATCACCTTTCAAGTGATTCCTTGTGTTCCCTGCTCACCTGACCTGGCTCCTACAGATTTTTGACTGTTTCCAAAGATGAAAGATACTCTCTGTGGTCGCACATTCACTAGCCGTGCCGCTATTGTATCAGCGATTTTTAAGTGGTCAAACGAGATTCCTAAGGAAGCGTTCTCAGTGGCCAAGGAATCATGACGTCGACTTTGTGAAAAATGTCTAACGCTGCAGCGAGGTTACGCCGAGAAGTGACACCGGTTTCACAGCTTTCGTGTGGTTACTTTGTGAGAAAATGTCGGAGGTGTCATAATTTGCAAGCACCTCGTACAGCTAACACTGCTGGAAAAAACAAACCTGCACTGTCTTCATTAACAGCAAGTACCGTGAGGGAATGGAACAAGTTTGTTTTCAAACAAGAACACAGCAGATACCTCCGACACTATCTCTGTTGCGGATATATTTTCAGTGTAAAGCTGATATAAAGGTAAAAGGGGGTAAGAGCTCAAATGAAACGCAATTACTTTGTAAGGAGCCACTGGGAACCATGTAGTGCTTATACCAAAACTCTCAGGAAATATCTTTGAACAAACTCCAAAATGTTGTCGGTGGAGCTCTGGTTCAAATTTTGATTTAGTTGCCTCTACTGATAGCTTTTGTGTAACCTGCAACGCCTCCAAAAACCACGCACGAGAGCTTCATATCCTCTCGCTCGCTAAGCGCATACTGTTAGTCCTACAGAAGATATAAACAGGACCTTTTTGTAGAAAATTTAATTTAGTAAAATTTTGTACTGCGACACGTTTTCGCTGGAGGCCACAGTTTTCGAGTTATTTAAGAAAACCTCGTTTGAAGGTTACCTTTGTAAATCTTTCTTGGATAATTCGAAAACTACGGCCTTTAACGTAAATGTATCCCAGTACAAAATTTAACTACATTAAACAGTCTGTGCGTAGTGAGGGAGAGAGTATGAAAATCGTGCATGTGTTATCTGAAGGCGTTGTGTATTGCATAAAATCCACCGGTAGGGGGAGCTGAATCAAACTGTATACGGTCTGTATTTCTAAAATAAAGAGACATGATGTGTCTGTTTGCAAGCCACCTTCCGCAGCAGCTGTTAAAATCAGTTGTTAGTGGTTTTCAGACTTGAGGTTACTGCAGTTTAATTAAAGAAAATTACACTAGACGCGTTTCCCTTTCATTCATAAAGCATATTCCATGCTTATTCTGCAAATTGGATACATATGTTTGTACATTTTTGGTTGTTTTAGATTAAACACAGCGTTTTGTTTATAAAGTTGGAGTGCAAGTGGCTTACGGTGTTTCTTTACGTATTCTCCAAACCACTGCTTCTTCCCTCCTTGTTTGCGTCGTTTGACGTCGAAAGACTTCGTTTCATCTACATCTACATCTAAATCCATACTCCGCAAGCCACCTGACGGTGTGTGGCGGAGGGTACCTTGAGTACCTCTATCGGTTCTCCCTTCTATTCTAGTCTCGTATTGTTAGTGGAAATAAAGGTTGTCTGTATGCCTCTGTGTGGGCTCTAATATCTCTGATTTTATCCTCATGGTCTCTTCGTGAGATATACGTAGGAGGGAGCAATATACTACTTGACTCCTCGGTGAAGGTATGTTCTCGAAACTTCAACTAAAGCCCGTACCGAGCTACTGAGCGTCTCTCCTGCAGAGTCTTCCACTGGAGTTTATCTGTCATCTTCGTAACGCTTTCGCGATTACTAAATGATCCTGTAACGAAGCGCGCTGCTCTCCGTTGGATTTTCTCTATCTCTTCTATCAACCCTATCTGTTAGTAAATCTAATCTAATCTAATCTACTGGTGAGCAATATTCAAGCAGTGGGCGAACAAGTGTACTGTAATCTACTCCCTTTGTTTTCGGGTTGCATTTCCTCAGGATTCTTCCAATGAATCTCAGTCTGGCATCTGCTTTATCGACGATCAACTTTATATGATCATTCCATTTTAAATCACTCCTAATGCCTACTCCCAGATAATTTATGGAATTAACTGCTTCCAGTTGCTGACCTGCTATATTGTAGCTAAATGATAAAGGATCTTTCTTTCTGTGTATTTACAGCACATTAAGCTTGTCTACATTGAGATTCAACTGTCATTCCCTGCACCATGAGTCAACTCGTTGAAAATCCTCCTGCATTTTCAGTACAATTTTCCATTGCTACAACCTCTCGATATACTACAGCATCATCCGCAAAAAGCCTCAGTGAACTTCCGATGTCATCCACAACGTCATTTATGTATATTGTGAATAGCACCGGTCCTACGACACTCCCCTGCGGCACACCTGAAATCACTCTTACTTCGTAAGACTTCTATCCATTGAGAATGACATGCTGCATTTTGTTATCTAGGAACTTTTCAATCCGATCACACAATTGGTCTGATAGCCCATATACTCTTACTTTGTTCATTAAACAACTGTGGGGAACTGTATTCACATGCGCACTTGGCAGTTTTTGTCATTCTGTAGTATTTTTTGCACTGCATTTGGGTTATTTGCACGCCTTGATTTTATTTTTCAGCTTTCTTACTACGTTTTCTTTGTATCCATTTTTTTAGGCTGTTTATATCATGGTAGTCATTTCTTCTTAGCAATTGTCTGTATGTAACGGTACTGTGTTTATCCGTGGAGTAGTTATCTAAGTGCTGCCTGTCTTTGAGAACTGGTGTGTTGTGACGTCTCATGCGTAATTACGTCTGTTGTCGGTTTTCGGTGTATGTCAAATGTGTGTTGGTTGTTTTGAATATTGGACATTACCATGAAGATTCAGAACAATCACCACACGTTTGACATACAGAGCAGATACAGTTATACATGAGACATCACAACACCGCAGTTCTCAAAAGTAGGCAGCACTCCGACTCATACTCCACGGACTAAACAAAGTACCATTAAATGGTTCAAATGGATCTGAGTAGTATGGGACTTAACTTCTGAGGTCGTCAGTCCCGTAGAACTTAGAACTACTTAAACCTAACTAACCTAAGGACATGACACACATCCATGGCCGAGGCAGGATTCGAACCTGCGACCGTAGCGGTCGCGCGGTTCCGGACTGTAGCGCCTAGAACCGCTCGGCCACTCCGGCCGGCAAAGTACCATTAGATACAGACAATTACTAAAAATAAATGAATACCACAATACAAAGAGCCACAGGCAATGGATATAAAGAGAAGACTTAGTAACAAAGCTGAACAGTAAAATCAAGAACTGTAAATAACCCAAATGCAGCGCAAGAAATGCTGCAGAATGCAGAAACAGTCTTTCAAAGTCAACCGCAGCTAACAAGAAGAAAAGAAGCAGTGGTTTGGAGAATATGTACAAAAAAAAATGGATCTGAGCACTATGGGACTTAACATCTGAGGTCATCAGTCCCCTAGAACTTAGAACAACTTAAACCTAAACTAAACTAAGGACATCACACACATCCATGCCCGAGGCAGGATTCGAACCTGCGACCGTAGCGGTCGAGAGAATATGTACAGAAACACCGTAAATATCTTGCACTCCAACTTTACAAGCTAAACGCGGTTTTCAATCTAAAACAACAAAAAATGTAGAAATATATGTTTCTAGTTTGCATAATAAGTGCGAAAGATGCTTTATAAATAAAAGCCACACGCGTTTGCCGGCCGAAGTGGCCGAACTGTTCTAGGCGCTTCAGTCTGGAACTGCGCGACCGCTACATTCGCAGGTTCGAATCCTGCCTCGGGCATGGATGTGTGTGATGTCCTTATGTTAGCTAGGTTTAAGTAGTTCTAAGTTCTAGGGGACTGATGACCTCAGCTGTTAAGTCCCATAGTGCTCAGAGCCATATGAGCCACTCTTTTTTTTTTTTTTTTTTTTTTTGTGAAACGCGTCTAGCGTCATTTTCTTTAATTAAACCGCAGTAATCTCAAGACGGAAAACCAATGAAAATTGATAAAGAGATATAATTTACGTAGGTCTATGAGTCTGGATATCTATCTCCTACTTAAAACTTGGAACCATTTTGTGTTTCTCTAGTCACGTCGAACTCTGGGTTTCTCCACAGCTACACGTTGTCACTAATCCCACACGTCGCCTTAGGTTGTATCACAGCTCAAGAGAGAGAAGTTGTGCTCGGATCGAAGGGTAGGAGATACATCAAGTTGTTTATTGATCAGGGGACGCCAAGATATCGCACAGCGTGTGGCCGCTAATGAAATTGGCTGGCGGACTGCGGGGCTTGCTCCATCGCGTAGGTAATCCGGCAATTACCATGCGCCAGGCGGCCGATGATTCACGTGGATTAGCAGTCTCGGCTCCGCCCGTCCCGCCCTGCCGTCTCGGCGCCGCCGATCGCCCGTCCTTCATTGGTCCCTCGTCCCTCTGTCGGAAGGCAGGCCCATCTGGGACGTGTCCCACGCTTCACAACTCCCACTACGTGCAAACTGATGCTACAAGACTACTACAGTTGGATCAACTAGCAGTTGCCTACCTGGAAGAACTGCCATCAATTTTAAGTGAGACTGTTCTATTGCAATGTACACTGATGAGCCAGAACATGACCACCTGCTTAATAGCTCGTTTGTCCGTCTTTGGAACGAAATACAGCACTGATAATGCGTGTCAAGGATCTGGCAGTTTGTTGGTAGGTTTGTGGAGGTATGTGGCATTAAATTATACGCACAGGTATGTAACTCGCGTAAATAACGGACAGAGGATTTGAGCATGTGGTGAATGGCGCCCGATAGCGACCCAGATTGGTTCCACATGATTTACATGAGATGAATTTGTTCCCCGAGACATCAATGTGAGTTCACTATAAAGCTCCGGAGTGGACGAGCGGTTCTACACGCTTCAGTCTGGAGCCGCGCGACCGCTACGGTCGCAGGTTCGAATCCTATCTCGGGCGTGGATGTGTGTGATGTCTTCAGGTTACTTAGGTTTAAGTAGTTCTAAGTTCTAGGGGACTGATGACCTCAGATGTTACACTATTGGCCATTAAAATTCCTACCCCAAGAAGAAATGCAGATGATAAACGGTTATTCATTGGACAAATATATTATACTAGAACTGACATGTGATTACATTTTCACGCAATTTGGGTGCATAGATCCTGAGAAATCAGTACCCAGAACAACCACCTCTGGCCGTAATAACGGGCTTGATACGCCTGGGCATTGAGTCAAACAGAGCTTGGATGGCGTGTACAGGTACAGCTGTCCATGCAGCTTCAACACGATACCACAGTTCATCAAGAGTAGTGACTGGCGTATTGTGAGGAACCAGTTGCTCGGCCACCATTGACCAGACGTTTTCTATTGGTGAGAAATCTGGAGAATGTGCTGGCCAGGGCAGCATTCGAACATTTTCTGTATCCAGAAAGTCGCGTACAGGATCCGCAACATGCGGTCATGCATTAACCTGCTGAAATGTAGGGTTTCGCAGGGATCGAATGAAGGGTAGAGCCACGGGTCGTAACACATCTGAAATGTAACGTCCACTGTTAAAAGTGCCGTCAATGCGAACAAGAGGTGACCGAGACGTGTAACCAATGGCATCCCATACCATCACGGCGGGGGATACGCCATATGGCGATGATGAATACACGCTTCCAATGTGCGTTAACCGCGATGTCGCCAAACCCGGATGCGACCGTCATGATGCTGTAAACAGAACCTGGATTCATCCGAAAAAATGACGTTTTGCCATTCGTGCACCCAGGTTCATCGTTGAGTACACCATCACAGGCGCTCCTGACTGTGATGCAGCCTCAAGGGTAACCGCAGCCATGGTCTCCGAGCTGATAGTCCAAGCTGCTGCAAACGTCGTTGAACTGTTCGTGCAAATGGTTGTTGTCTTGCAAACGTACCCATCTGTTGACTCAGGGATCGAAACGTGGCAGCACGATCCGTTACAGCCATGAGGGTAAGATGCCTGTCATCTCTACTGCTAGTGATACGAGGCCGTTGGGATCCAGCACGGCGTTCCGTATTACCCTCCTGAACCCACCGATTCCATAATCTGCTAACAGTCATTGGATCTCGACCAACGCGAGCAGAAATGTCGCGATACGATAAACCGCAATCGCCATAGGCTACAACCCGATCTTTATCAAAGTCGGAAACGTGATGGTACGCATTTCTCCTCCTTACACGAGGCATCGCAACAACGTTTCACCAGGCAACGCCGGTCAACTGCTGTTTGTGTATGAGAAATCGGTTGGAAAGTTTCCTCATGTCAGTACGTTGTAGGTGTCGCCACCGGCGCCAACCTTGTATGAATGCTCTGAAAAGCTAATCATTTGCATATCACAGCATCTTCTTCCTGTCGGTTAAATTTCGCGTCTGTAGCTCGTCATCTTCGTGGTGTAGCAATTTTAATGGCCATTAGTGTAAGTCCCATATTGCTCAGAGCCATTTTGAACCATTTTGAATGCTCCTCAAACCACTGTAGCATGGTTCTGGCTCCGAGATGCGGACTATTATACTGCTGAAACATTATCTCGCCGCCGAGGAGGGCATCAAGCATGCAGGTGGTTCGCAGCTGTCAATGTGTCTTCGATTAATGCCACAGCTCTCATGCAAGTGCAGGAGAATGTCTCCCATAGCATAATACTGTTCGTACCAATCAGCGTCCGTGGCGCGCTGCACGTTAGGAGCCGCCGTTCAACCTCGATGACAGCTTTAATCGAGACGACCATCGACCTAGTGTAGCAAAAATGTGATTCATCCCTAGAGCCGATAGGTTTCCATTGATCGATTATCGAATCCCGACGGTCCCGTACTCATTGAAATCGTAACTGACGATGTCGTTGGGTCGATATGTGAACATGTAGGGGTGGTCTGCTGCATAGCTCCGTGTTCAACGATGTCACGATAAACAGGATGCTCCGAAACACTTCTGCTCCTTCCGCAGTGAGCAGAGAGCAAAATGGTTCAAATGGCTCTGAGCACTATGGGACTCAACTGCTGTGGTCATCAGTCCCCTAGAACTTAGAACTACTTAAACCTAACTAACCTAAGGACATCACACACAGCCATGCCCGAGGCAGGATTCGAACCTGCGACCGTAGCAGTCGCACGGTTCCGGACTGCGCGCCTAGAACCGCGAGACCACCGCGGCCGGCAGCAGAGAGCAGACAAGTCTTTGAACCCCATGGTCACTGTCCTCCTATCTCTTCACTTAGATTCTCACTACAGTAGCAGGCGAATATTCGGCCAGCTTCGCCATTTTCGAGGTACTTGTTCACAAGCTGTCCGTAATAAGAAACTGCCCTTTGTCAAAGTCGTTTATCTCTACGGATTTCCCGCCCATATCTTCGCTGGGGTGATTCCCCGTCCGTGTCTGCTCCGCTTACATACTATTGTCACCGTGTCACGTGCCTGCAACGACAGCAGTCAACATTCAAAATCACGGCGTGCTGTGGCCACAATGTTATGACTTATAGCTGTGATGCGTTTAGCACCCTGTTGTTGGAGCGCCGTATGTGGCATATCTTAGTCACATAGTCAAAGCTGACATCGCCAACAAACTTCAGCTTTGCGTAATTCATCGTGTGCCATATTTCCCACTGTATGTAAACAAGTTGTGAAGCTCCAACTGGGTGTAATGTTACACTGACCCAGAAAACTAATTAAGAGCAGCACACGTCTTTAAGATACAAGCTGCAAATCAATGTGAAAAACTTTAATAGATAACTCTTATTGGTTAAGATCCTAGCTGTAGATAAATTATTTAATATGAATGGCAGATGTTTAACAGACACAACATTTCGATTACCTCATTAATTTATTAAATGAAACGTAATTTTTCACAGGGATCATGAATGGAATGTGAAATGTTTTACAGATTCATTATGCAAACCCTAAATAGTGGAAATGTTGATTTGCAGTGTTACTTTAATCAATAAGAAAATGTCCCTCTGACATTAATTGCAGTCTGAATTTACTCTCGAATCTTTTTAGCCCCAAATGATAAACAGTGACTCTTGATCAGATAGTAGTTGAAAGACTGATATATTCACCACAGGAGTGCTGGACCTGAGACACTTTATCGTACTGATTTCCGCAAGTGCAGAGCAAATGCCATATCACACCTGTGCTGCTAATTACTCTCACTGTAATTATTCAACGACAGCTGTGCAGAATGCCGCCATCGTGTGAACGGTTCTGCGATAGACGCCAAGGGTGGCGCCATTGTCACAACCACTCTGGACCCTGCTCATGTGCTAAGACGTGCACCGTTGTCCCTCTCCAACGTATGTGGCTGATATGCTCAGATGCACACAGCTCCACAATGAACTGTAAAGGTACATTCACTAGCGCAACTGGCCACGGACTCTGATCCACTCACTTTTCCTTCTAGGCAGCGACTCCTAATATTTTTACAGAATCTTACGCGCAACTATTTCCTCCTTCCAACCCATGAATGCTTGCCAATAGAGGAAAATGCATACCCGGACTCCCAATAACTGGGTTCCGTCAAACACACAAAATTCTGCCAAGACAGCGAGCCACTATGAAACAACAATCACATTACATAATGCCCTTCAACATCTATAAAGCTGCCGTTTCAGCTGTATCTCCGTGATGTCATTGAAAAAATTTATCAAATGCGAGCTTTCATGTTCAGCGACTAGTATCCCATCACAGGTCCTCTAAAGGTAGAGAGCTGCTTCTGAGGCTAGGTTATTATTTTCGGCAAACCTTCTTTCGAAAACCGCAAGATAGTTATCTTCAAAAGTGTCTCTCAAAACATGAGAAAGCGCCACTCTCCCGTCGCCACGCCCTGTCGTCATTTCGGCTGCTGGTCGGGCACCAGTTGTAAATGTGCAATGGTCTGCTACCCCTGGCGTCCCGACTTCTACCGAGACAAACACTTAAGGCTCCAACCTGGGCTGACAGCAAAAAGGCCGTTTTTATGCGCTGTAATCACTGCCCTACCTGTCCCAAATCCAGCGCGCTGTGCCTTCCCACGCACCCAGAAAATATGAGAATCCAGCACGGTGTTAAATGAAAGGAAACGAAACTAGAAAGATCACAGGATAAGCAGACACTGGGATCTGATATACATTAAAAGAAACAGCACCTGTCTCAGTCGACAGCGGTGTCAACTGTTTTTAAAAAAATAGAAGAACAATAGCGTTTAACGTCAGGTCCACGACAAGGTTATTAGTGATGTCATACTAGCTCAGAGTGAGAAAAGATTAAGAAGGAAACTGATCTCGTTCTTTTCAAAGGAGTCTTCCCAGCATTTCCATAAGCGATTTAGGTTTCAATGGTAAAGTGCCAGACTATGGATCGAAATGTGTGAGGTTCGATTCCTGGCCTTTTCTAGGATTTTTATCTCTCACCAACCAATTCTTGCACCTCTGGGCATGTTTGTTAAATTGAAATATACCATGCTACACAGGAGGTCAGAGGCCATGTTAAACTCAAGGTCCAACTATAACTGCCGGCCGCTGTGGCTGACCGGTTCTGGGCGCTTCACTCCGGAACCGCGCAGCTGCTACGGTCGCAGGTTCGAATCCTGTCTCCGGAACGGATGTGTGTGATGTCCTTTGGTTAGTTAGGTTTAAGTAGTTCTAAGTCTAGGGGACTGATGAAAATTGGTTCAAATGGCTCTGAGCACTATGGGACTTAACTTCTGAGGTCATCAGTCCCCTAGAACTTAGAACTACTTAAACCTAACTAACCTAAGGACATCACACACATCCATGCCCGAGGCATGATTCGAACCTGCGACCGTAGCGGTAGCGCGGTTCCAGACTGGAGCGCCTAGAACCGCTCGGCCACACCGGCCGGCGGGACTGATGACCTCAGATGTCGAGTCCCACAGTGCTTATAGCCATTTGAACCATCCAACTACAACTGGTTGGCTAAGTCTGTTCAGAGGTTGGAGGGATGTAGCCGGTAACACTTCCAAAAGGACCATGTCTAGTAAAGCAATGTGGTGTTGTTAACAGCTCTACTTCAACTTGCTTCACTTCTCCCAGTTTTAAGCGAGACGCTGGTAAATCCATGACCTCATCGAAAGGACCACTGTTGCAGTCATTCACAGTAGCGATTTAGAGACTCAACAGGCCATCTAAATCAGTGTGGACGGCCTTGAATTTTAAACCATTGCCTAATGAAAATATGATTTAATGTTTTTATTACTGTGTCGAGTTGTTCATTGCGACTGTCACGAAAATGATCATATTCCAGAGCCCTGTGTACCATGTTTGCTTAATGTTTGATCAAAAATAACCAAATCCTGTCGTTCGAATCAATTTTTTCTCTGTTGGAAATGGATGGCTATCATGGAGTCGACTTGTGCTAGACATTAGTCAGAGCATAAGGAGCCCAGCGCAGGCTGTGTGAATGCTCGGTTGTAAGAACGTTTAGACGCATTTGAACTTTACTCCATTAGAACATGTTTTCATTGTCTTAATTAATATGCTTCTTTATCAGTACCCTTGTATTTCGGTGTTCAACAGCTACTTAGCCATTTCTCGGCTCAATTCATGGCTAACACTCAGTCGCTGACAGGGGAGAGTTGCCGAAGTTGGACCACCTTCGTCTTTCACTGTGTGTTGGTAACTTAAACTTGTAAGTTGGTTCTACTGGTAAGAAATGTTGTCGAGGTCCCGTGGCTAAGCGGGAAGCTGACAATAGGCATTGAAGCGAGAACAGCTGCCATTACTGTATTTCCTTCGTTCTTTCTGTAAGTGTTGTGCGACAAATCATAAACTTTTCTACACGGTTTCCTAGCAACATGTAGCTTTTCGTATAGTACATTGTTTCAGTTATATACATAATAAAGGCTTGGGTAGCAAAATAAAAGAGTGATCCAACATAGGCAACCTTCCCCTATCTTGACTCTGAGGGAGGCGTCTATCCAACAGTCCTTCCTCCTAGGAGTGTTTTTCGTCTTTGAAGAAATCTCCGACGTTACTTGTAATCATAACGCCATTTGAAAGCTCTATCAATAGGACTGCAGGGGACGATTATCATTCTTTATACGGTCCTACCTGTAGGAGGCAATTTAGATGCAGAGTCGTTCAGTCGGAGAGGTTTTAACCAAAAACTTATGTCAAAGAAGCGTCCTGTGCGTTATAAAATTTCCCGTCATAGTTAACAGCATAACGTTAATGGTAAGGACGCCATGTGGTTCTTCTTGTTCGTGGAAGGTCTGGCCATTTTTTCACCTACGTCGGTTCGCTGGGATGTCGGACGCATGGTCAGTGTGGTCTGAGAATAAATTTTCTGTTGAGAAGTCTCCCTGTGCGGAATTCCACCGATCAATAAGAATTTACAGTAAAACTCCGTTACAAATGCGGGGCACAATTTTGAGCGTGAAAAATTCGGAGTTATTTGGTCTCGTATCTAACATGCTGGCCAACACACGTAAGAGAATTGAATAGGTGATCTATGGCACTTAGCATCCTAAAATGCCTCAGATGGAGATGAACAGCAGAGTCAAAAGAGACACTGCGCGTCTGCTCCAGTTCTAAAAAGATTTCGTGCAAACCCTGCTGGATTGTAGATGTTGTGTAATCGTCAAGTCCTACATGGCTAAAGATCACTGAAGCTGTTCACTTTGAAGCAGACCTGCAGAACGAACCTCATAGCAACCCTGAGTGTTGAGTGAGTAGCAGGTCCTCATGGTGCGACAGGTCTAATGCGAATTCACCAGAGCTCTGTTGAGCTAGACTTCCAACCATGGAAAGGGATTTCATGAGTGGAGTGCTACGAAATTATTTAGGGTCCACTCGAAGGGTAAGCTTGTGATGATGATGATGATGATGATTATGATGTTTGGTTTGTGGGGCGCTCAACTGCGCGATTATCAGCACCCGTACAAATTCCCAACCTTTGCCCAGTCCAATCTCGCCACTTTCATGAATGATGATGAAGACAACACAAACATCCAGTCATCTCGAGGCAGATGAAAATCCCTGACCCCGCCGGGAATCGAACCCGGGATCCTGTGCTCGGGAAGCGAGAACGCGACCACGACACCACGTGCTGCGGACGTAACCTTGTGACTCTTACTGTGGAGTAAATCGGACGTAGCTTAAAACCTCGTTGATAACGTGGCCTGCTACTAGTTTAGACTGAACGAAGTCTGTATTGCAGATTGTAATTTAGAAAAAAAAAATGTTTCAAAACATCGTAAATGGACCTATTATTGTAAACCAGCCTAAAGAGTTGGGTCTGATCAGAGGGACAAGCTTAACTATTGACTGATTTTCTTCTATCGTTTCCACGAGATATACTTAACAAATACATTCACAGTGCACGAGTGTGTTGTAGCGATGCACGAGATCTTACGGGAGCAAGAGCAAACGTATTCGAGGAATGCACAGTACCCACTGAGTCACAATGTGAAGTCTCTCTGCATGCAGGTGACCTTGCTGTTGACGCATAGAGGCATTCGTCAGTGAGGGTTCGAGTGGCTGGAAGAGAGGTACAACAAGATGTGAGCTGGAAAACCGACTACTGCACAATGGCATAGCACCCTACAGCCACTGAGATGTAATGAAGTTGTATCAAAAAGCCTTCAGATTTGACTCTGCCCTCTGAAGCATAACTTCCTCGTCGGACGCCGAGAGGCCTCAACAATGTGCGGTGCAGGTGCTTGTGGTGCAGAAACAACAGCATTCCATGTTACGTTTTGAAAGAGTGTTAGTAATCAAGACATGAGAGCCAACCTATGGTTGGATAGAGACTTGTCTTCCATAGGGAGCAATGATACTTCCAAACGCTCACTAAAATTTGTATCTTCTCTCAGATTCTACCACAGGTGCTGAGTTGCAAAAGTTAATAAGGTCCATAGGCCGGCATTAACAGCCAAGTTAAAAAATTCAATTTTGTTCCTGTGAACACGTTTGCGGACAACTTTTTTCGTGTAGTTCTCCATTCTAAGTAGTTTGATGTTTTATTATTATTGTACTTTTTTTAGTTTATCCATTTAAGTAATATATTTGGAATGTACTTGAAATATTAATTTGTGAGTGTAAATGACTGCGATGCCTTGCACCCTTTTCTCAAACAAAAGAGAACAACCGCAACAGTGTGTATTCCGAAGAGACACTAGCTTGGTCAGTGAGCTGGTTCTGCTTACAAGAGGACTGTATGAAATTCCCCCCAGTGCTTTGATTATTTGATTCACACAGATAAGGTGCTTAGGGTATGAGTACGACTTCGACGTATGTAAACAGAAAGACGCAACTGTCAACCGTTTTCGAGAAAATCGAGTTTGAAATTATTAGGCGTGTTTACACACTTTATAAGGTTGCTTGTATTCAAGGACTTCGCAGCCGAGCGAGTAAGCACTTAGTTTCGGAACACGAGGTCTCTGGATCGACTATCGCTGCTGGTATTTTTTCTTTCATTCCCACGAAATTCTAACAACAGATTTATTATAACTGTGCAAATTATCAATATTTAATGAGTCATTTATTATTTTCCTGATCCACGTCCATACAAAAAAGAATTGTTCTCCTTAAGGAGATTGGGAAATAAAATGAGGATACATGAGATCTTTCAATCAAATCAGTACAGCCATGTTATGTAGGTTATTGTATCTACATTTGTGCTAAGTGTAATGTGTAATGTATGGAGCACTGCACGAATCAAGATGAGACTGATCGTGGAAACATGGAAAATAATAATTATTGTGACATACTTTGTACAACACATGCAATGAACACGGAAATTTTGCATGTACCTTATTTGCTCAGTGTGTCTTTTGCAAAACAAGCTTGGTTTACATTATAAGCAGGTCTCGTTAGTGAGACAATTTCGCGGCGTACCACGCATATCATAGCGTTATCACCGAATATTGGTACTGACAACCCACTAAAAATGTAGTATCGGCAGCAAGTCGAGCCAGGAAATTCACTCGGCTGCGGACTACTTGAATACTAGCGAACCTATAGATATAGAGCACCGTATATAAGCAGGCCTAAAATTTTCCAACTTGTTTTTCTCGACAATGGCCAAGAGTGGCTTCTTTTTGTTTACGTTAGTCGTCCCCTACACACCCTGTCAGTATGGATCAGATCAGTGAGAGGAAGTTAGTACTGTCCCCTTGTTAGCATGTTCTTACCAAAAATTCAGATGAGACGCTGATGTTCCTCATCCAAGCAACAGCAACAATCGTGTACAGCTTGTAAATTGGAAATTTGTGGTAAGGTCTTATGGGACCAAACTGCTGAGGTC
Source organism: Schistocerca nitens (assembly GCF_023898315.1). Taxonomy (NCBI): domain Eukaryota; kingdom Metazoa; phylum Arthropoda; class Insecta; order Orthoptera; family Acrididae; genus Schistocerca; species Schistocerca nitens. The sequence goes on from NC_064617.1 coordinate 392,712,661, forward strand.
ATCGGTCCCTAAGCTTACGCACTACTTAATCTAACTTAAACTAACTTACGCTAAGGACAACACACACACCCATGCTCGAGGGAGGACTCGAACCTCAGACGGAGGGAGCCGCGCGGACCGTGACAAGACGCCTTACACCACGCGGCTACCCCGCGCGGCGTGTTGAGCAGCGGTATGTTGCCACTCGCCGGAGTAGTCTTTTTTCGTTTCGTTTGTGAATTCATATTTAAGTTGGAAAAGGGAGACATACATGGAAATATTTACGAGGAAAAGCGATTTTTAGATATTTTTGGGGGGGATATAAATTTGAAAACCACTCGCCCGGATAGGCTAGCGCGTTAGCGCATCGTTTCTGGGATTGGGGGAGGCGAGCCTGCCACGGATCGAATCCGTCTTGCGGATAAACAACGAGGACTGGAGAGCTGGCCGGCCTGGACATGATTTTAGGCGGTCTTCCACACCCACTTTGGTAAATAACTGGCTGATACCCACGTTTCGACTTACAGACCCACTACCAAAACATTCAAAAAAACGTTCTCACATTTTAACATGAGATTTACCCTAGACACAGACAGATGGGGTATACAGATTTCGTCCCAGGGCGGTGGTGGTGTCGGAAGAAATCCGGTCAACAGCTGTTGCTAACATGTTTGTTTCTTCGTTTTTCTCATAGACTTAACAAGACCGTTACAATGAACTTGTTTCCACAAACAGTGATTAAAATCATACTTTCAGCCCATAATCACCGTTTCAGAAAACAAACTTCTGGCTGATAGGACGATAGTAATTTCTAAGTCCGTCACGAGAGAAGCATAAAAACGTCATACGTTCCTCTCGTTTTGTTCGGAAGCGAAACGTAGAGAGTTGGAGTAGTGTTTATGTCCACCCAAGAAGTTTTAAGATCGGTGTGATATATAAACAACTGTCCGAACTAATTTTTTGAACTATTTGTTCGAACTTTTGAACATTCCATCCACAAAGAATGATTCACAGCTTGATAAACATGACTTTCCCTTTTCGCTGGCAGGCACCAATATTCTCTCATTCGGTCTCCTGTTGTCATATGCAAATAAAAATTTGCTGCCATGATTCAATAGTAAACTATTTTCTTGAACGTACATATATTCCTCCAGACTCGATCAGATCTTACGTAGTTCCCATATATTTTCTCCTAATTCGATGTAGTTACTGTTTCGAACGTCTATGTGATGGTAATCATGTCGCTAAGTCGTAGCCTCGATTGAAGCCCTGCTTCTTCAACGTAAATCTATGAAATTGTAGTACCTGCTTCTTTTGCACGCTTTGGACTTACAAAATGTTTTCGCACTACATTTGCTCTTTCATCTGGCTACCTTTCCCTGAAACAGTGTTACTCTTAGCGGATATTGTTTATAACTTTTACACAGTGCCAGTAAGTTATATATTCTTTGGTAGTATTGTCCAATACATACTGATGCCCTTTAAATCATTAAAGGCTTCCACTTTGTGGTCTCGACGACCTCCATCTTCACTATACCTAAAGCACGGAATACAACTTGCAGATCAACTGCAGTACTGAATTCTGGGAGAAGGCCAAACACCGAAGCCATTTGTCAATGAACTGGTGTGCGGACGGAATGAAGAAAGTGATATATCCCAGTAGTACGTCACAGGCAGCGACGTACAGCATGGTGCAGTTTACTTCTGCATCACCACATTCCGAGGTCCACAACCTCAACTGTCTTTGGGTCCGTAGAATGTCAACACATGCCATCTCTGTAAAAGTGTCACTGCGTACAAGTGTCTCTCCATACAAGTGTCACAAACTCACGGGTAACCGTGTGCACGGCGTTGTTCATGCACTTACCACAGTGCATCCATGGCTCTTTCAAGATGATTTATTCTAAATAAATCCACGTATATTCATCTCTTTCTGGGCAATATAAAATGTTTACGTATGATACGAGGGCAAATCCACATCACGGTGACGTGAAACACTTCGACTCTTGTCACGTGATGAAGAAACATCAGGAAATCGTAGTGAGGAATCGGATATGAGCACTGTCGTGTTCAAACAAACATTCCATTTGGCAGGCATTCAACTAATATAAAAGCTAACGCTGTTGGCTTGAGATACATGCACTAGCTTTTTATAGACGGCTCTGATTATACTGATTTTATTATTTCCACAGGACTCTCCCAGCGGTTTATGCGTCCTGGACCTAGGATCTCAGGGAACAGGAGACTGTTTGAAGGTAAGAGGTTTTCGCCATTTCGCCAGTATTTCGTCACTGTTCGTGACATATCAATTTCTTAGAATAGATTCATTCTTCAAAATGTCTGAAGAACGGTGAGTAATGATTCAAAAAAGCTTGTTAGGATCTGTTTTTATTTTTCTAATGGAAAGTGTTAAATAACAATAGCATTTTTATTCGTCTCTGATAATAGTTTACAGCTGCATCACCCTTTAATATAATAATTGTAAGTAATACTTTTATGCTGTGGCATAATTAAATAAACAGATGACTTTTTAATCTTGTGAGTACCTCATAAAGAAAATTCTGAACTGACGCCTTGAGCCAGAAGAAACCATTTTGTTCCCTATTTATGCATTATGTCCCGATGAAATTATTCATAGAGAAGCCGGATCTCACGATCTCAATATTACTTGCAAGAAGCAGAATTATTATGATTCGGCGAATCATACTAGCTTATTGTATTAATTTTACGCCCGTTGTATGGAGTCTAAAAAATCAATGAAGACGAGGAATCAAGAGACTACATAATAAAGACATTAAAGGCGTAAGATGAGTTACTATTACCGACTGTTTAGGAAACAACTGACCAGATTTACACCGCCGACTTTGCAGCTTGTAAATCCGAAAACAAACGAGAAGGTTTACTCAAATTGGAAAACTGTGACGTAATGGACAATGTTTTGAAGATTTACACAACTGTTGCTGGCCAGTGTGGCCGTCCGGTTAAAGGCGCTTCAGTCTGGAACCGCGTGACCGCTCCGGTCGCAGGTTCGAATCCTGCCTCGGGCATGGATGTGTGTTATGTCCTTAGGTTAGTTAGGTTTAAGTAATTCTAAGTTCTAGGGGACTGATGACCACAGATGTTAAGTCCCATAGTGCTCAGTGCCATTTTTTTTACACGACTGTCATGAACCCGAAGAAACATTTTATTGTCAGTAAAATCTGTACTCAAAACGACGATAACCACAGACGTGAGAGAAACTGAAAAAATATGTGCTTCTTGAAAAACGATATGGTAGGCCCTGAGGACAGAATTAAGGCAGAGGTGTGGAAAGCCCTAGAAGATGACATGATACTGAAACTTACATTTAACTCATAAAATCCAGGAGAAAAAAGGAATTCCAGAAGACTAGAAATCAACCTTCATACATTCTCTGCACAGGGAAGAACCTAAATATGATTCGTATAATTATAGAGGCATATAAGTTTTGCCAGTAACAAAATTTTTTTCAAAGCACTGTCCAACCATGCAGAACACCAATTAGACCCACCAGTAGAGGAAATATCAAGAGGCATTTCAGAAGAATAGATCGTGCAGCGAACAGATCCGGAATCTAAAAACTATTCATAAAATCAGACGCCTGAGAAACAAAGACGCAACAATTATTTTTGTAGATTCCGGGAAATTGTATGTTTCCACTGACAGAAGATATTTCATCACTATTATGAAAGAATTCCCTTTATATCCAAACACTACAAAAATTATTCAATTCACATTAACAAATGCTTCTTCTTAAGTTAGGTTCTACGGAGAATTATACAAAAACTTTGAAATAAAAACAAGAGTCAGGCAGGGTGATGGAGTGCCCTCTTAGGTTTCCAACTGTGATCTGGAAAAGGTGATCAGAAAGTGGAGAAAAACCGGCACGAAAGGCATAAAATAGGAAAATGAAGAAAGTCACCTCATTCAAATATCTGGGTGAATGGCTAAGCTTAAACAACTGTGAGGACAGTCTAGAAACAAGAGCAAAGAAGCTGAACATTGCATTTCAGGACACCAGAAACATACGTGAGAAGAAGGCTTTATATTGGGACACCAAAATTAAACATAATAACACTATAGCGAGACCTAAGGCTCTGTAGGCTGCAGAAACACTAATACGGGAAGTTCGCATAAACAGAATCATTAAAATAGAGCCGGCCGTTGTAGCCGAGCGGTTCCAGGCGCTTCAGTCCGGAACCGCGCTGCTGCTACGGTCGCAGTTTCGAATCCCGCCTCGGGCATGGATGTGTGTGATGTCCTTAGGTTAGTTAGATTTAGTAGTTCTAAGTTCTAGGGGACTGATGACCTCAGATGTTAAGTCCCATAGTGCTCAGAGCCATTTGAACCGTTAAAATAGAAGGAAGGCTACATAGAAACGTACTTGATCCAAAGACAACAGAAACCGAAAGCAACGGGCCACGACACAGCAAAGAAATCTATAGACATGTGGAAAAACGTAATACACATCGTGTACAAAAAAAGAATAATGTCGCTTTTCAGACATTTTGCTAGAATGGATGACGACAGTCTGACGAAGCAAATCTTTAGTAAATTATGCTGAAAGGACAAGCAGGCACTATGTGACCTCAGAGAAACAGTGGACGCACTTAACAGGAATTTATTTAGGATCAAAATTCAGAAACTGATTTTCTAGGACGAACAAGAAAGGAAAAGTAACCAGCTTCATAACATCGAGAAGCTCCGGAAGCAGAGATCAGAACTTATGAAAAGAATGTTTCCGAAGAGGAAGAAGAATGCACACAGCAATAATTGAAATATTGATTTAATACGCTCTCCAAAAGGGCTATTCGAATAAACAAATAAATAAAGGTGTAGTAAGTGGGCAACATTTTTATCTCTCTGTGAAATTGAATAATTTTCAGTTACACGTTAGTGACAGGTAATAATATTTTCGTTTCTGAATTCGTGTAGCAGGTTGCTACAGTGACTCAACAAATTACTTTTGTACGTAATAATTCAATATTCAATATTTACTGATAGCCAAACACCTAAAAATAAATGTATATTTTCATATTTACTTTTGCCTTTCACTCAATCCAGTGTCACTTTTCTTACTAATTTACACTGTAATCCTATTAGTTACAGTGCACCAGAACGTGCGGTAATGAAATATGTACACTATAGTACAGTGCACATCACTTTTTTTTAGATATTGTGTAATAGCCAGAAATTCTTGAAACAGTGAATTGAGTAGGAAACAACAAGAACTGTTCCTCTTTTTGAAGCTTTTTCGTAGTGATGTACCAGTTTTGTAGTCTGCCACCAGCAAGTTTGTGAAACATGATCTGAAGGCCTGAATATCCTCATTTGATAATAGTACATTCAGATATGATAAAATAAAAGCTGAGTTGTTGAACAACTGATTCAGTTTATACTTCTACTAGCTGAGATATAGTGCGGAGATAACAAGAAGCTGAATCTAGTTTTCCTCAGCATATAAAAGACCTTAGATCGGTTACCTCATGACTAAATATGGCTAGCACTTCAATAATATGTCATTTTTGAGCAGCTTGCCAAGTGCATAGAGATGCTACCTGTAGAACCAAGTAGCTACATTTACCTCACTGCAGAAGCGTTTTTTAATCACATTTCTCTTATTCTGTATCGGAGCTGAAACACTCGTTGCCATGGACACTTCTCTGTGCTGGTGCATGCTTGCCACGGAAAACAATCTTCACTTCTAACACCAAATTTAAGTGATTAAAAAAGCCTCTACTAATGCATTATCAACCATAGCCCAACAAAATGAAGGCAGTGCGACTTCACGCGTTCTCATCTTAGCTCTTCTACGAAAGACAAAATTCAAATACCGTGGGTATCATGTAACTCTAGGTGCGTCACATGTGAAAATCGAATTAGAGATCATGAGAAACCGAAAGTCTATCATACATTCATCCATCCTTTCGCATTCAGCGGCATCGCATGTCCGCCTACTACGAAGAACGCACAGCGTCGACTAAATATGCCTTGCTGGATCGCTACTTTTCAGTAGATTGGAACACGTTTTAACTGATGGAAATACAAAACGGTTTAGAGTGGCACCTACCAAAGAAAAAAATAGAGAAATTTGTCTGCGTTGCTTTAGACCACTTCCATCGTCTTCCATTGTATCATTTTCTATACTCATTACGTGGATAAAGATCAGTCAAAGCAAAGTTGGGCAGACACGCAACAGTTACTTAAAGGCTGTAAAATGTCACATCACCGTCCAAAATGAAGACAATGGGCATATGTTTCGAGGAATTTCATAGTGCCGAACAAACTATAAAGAAAAATTACATTTACAGTGCCTTCGTCTTCGGTCCTGTTCTGATAACAAAGTCGGATGTATTCACATTCCCAGTCTATTCATCTTCGTCCACGTGCTCTGAGATGTCAATTTTCTTCACATTTGTTTCCTCGGTGGAGCAGGGTTTAGCGGCAAGTAATTTACTTACTTATTTAATTCAATGTTCCATAGGTTACTGGAATGATTTCTATCGACATTACGCAAAAAGTCAGTTTGTAGGTTGCGCATACGTGATTATTCTGTATGTGTAACAACGCGGTGATCATTTACCGTTAACGAATAGCTTTCTCTCACTTCTGATCCGTCCTAATTTTGTAAGCTTTCATGTTTCTAGTTTGATAATTTGCACCGAATGATCTTATTTCCACGGGATTTTCATATGCCATTTGGTGGCCATTTATTTTGTCGGTAATGAAGGACGCATAGACTTCGATCTCGTTTATAGGTGCCTTCAGAAATTTTCCGTGCCCTGACCTGATCGATGTATCCTTTAGATTCTCACTACTGGTATCATCCTCGGTGTTTTTAGAAAAGGAAAGCTGGTGGTGACGAAACTGTCATAGTACGGTAGTTACGGAAGGAAGAAACGGCACAAGCCAAGTTGCTGTAGCTTCCAGGTGACTACATCTATCGGGTTTCATTCTTCAGGAACCCCCATCTCATCGGATTAATCTTGCAGTTCCAGAAATAGCATTCTTAGTAGGTTTGAAATTAGAAATATTTCCACGTCAAATGCGACAGCTCGCTATTTCTCGACTCTCTTGTGTACTGTTGTGCAGGTGTAGCGTGCCCGTAAAACGGGGCCTGCCCGTACTGTGGCAGGTAGCTTCTGAATCAATAACTGCCTCACCGCAGAACGTGACACAGACAACTCGTTTTCGTACTGAACACTGCACGATGCTGAGAAACAAATCAATGGCCACTGCTTGGCTCCTTCTGGCCTTAGGCGCCGAGTACCAATTAATGAAGTTCCACTTCTCACACTGAAATCATAAAGTGGAATCTAATCAGAGCAACTTAGATAGACTGCCGGACATATTCCCGTTCCTGTCTTCATATACCCGGTGTCACTAACAAAAGAGAATTCCTTGTATACAGGTTGTTTCTTTCAATCTGGATCAACTAAATGACTCGAAAAACACGCATCGTTCTAAAAATAGGTTCCAGATGAAAAGTTGATATTATCAAAGGGACATCTCTCTGTTCTGAAAGTGACCACCCCCTAAACCCTGCCCGCCCCCCTCTCCACAGGGGAGAGGTCAAACTTTAATTTTCAAAAGAGACCCCTCATTTTTATTGCAGATTCGGATATTAAGCCAAAAAATACCTAGGTTATAGCAAAACTCCTTTTTTGCATTCGTGGTAAATGGCGCTGTAAGTGACAAAATTCAATTTTTCCAGTTTTTGAAATTAAGAACCATTCATTTGATTGTGATTTATATTTTCGATAAAAATTTAATTTTTTCTTCTAAACATTTGTACTATTGCTAAAAATTTAATTTAGCTGTGCAAAATTGATTGTACAGTAAAATTTTTATGTTTAGACACTCAAAAGTAAAGTTTGACAGGTAAGCAACATGTAACGTAATGTAGTTTTCTGTTCCCTTCTGGGCTGATTTCGTTGAGTCCGCACACCATTAGGATGCTTGATTTCGGTGAGTCCCTCGAATGTCACCATCAAGCTGACCGACTTCGGTGTATTCTGCCATCGAACCGCCGTAACTCACGGACTGATTTCAGTGCCATCTGCCAGGAATGGAAAACAAAAATGTTTCAGGTAAACCTAGTTCGTTTGTGGCGTGGTGTCCGAATCTTTAATAAAAATGGGGTGGGTGGTGGGGGGGAGATCACATTTGAAAGTAAAAAGTCGACCCCCATGGGTCAGAGGTGAACAGTTTTAGCATAGAAAGACGTCTCGTTTGAAAATATTACATTTTCATCCAAACTTTTTTTGCATACGGTGCGTTTTTTTCGAATTGAAACAAACACACTGCAAAATTTAAATACGTAGGCTTCTGCGACCAGAGTCAACCTCATTAAAATCTTTCTGGGTGTACTACCGCCTCATCTTTCAAAATATTTAAGTATTTTGTTAGATGACTCGGCAGTACACTCAGAAGGATTTTAATGAGACTTATATCAGCAGGTTAGCCTTAACGACGGCCCTAGATCATTTGAATATGTCTAATGTACGTGCTAGGGATTCATTGTGATGTATACAGGTCGACAAATGTACGTGTTTAGGTCCAGCTATACAGAGGAAAACATATTTCCCGCCTCCCACCACGCCCTCCTCCCCCCTCCCCCACAAGCGAAAACACGTTAATCATTGCTGCTGAGACTACGTGCCATACTGTGTGTATTCCCTTTAGGTAAGCTGTTTAGAATTCAGAACAATATTTGAGTGATTATTTCGAAGTATTTGTGACATGCTGAAGGAGGAAAAATAAGAAGGAAGGTTGCGTGGGGAAATTGGGGGGGCGGGGTAGGGGGGGGGGGATAAGCGAAATTAATATCCCGTCCGAAGCGAGGTCATTAAGGAGGGAACACTGGCTAAGCGCACGAAAGAGATTTCTGGTGTTCACGTTGATTGATCTGTATCACCACTGGCCTAAACTGGCAAGTAGAGTTTCAGTTTCTCATTGATATACACGTATTTGAACGTAACACTCCAAACATATATCCAACTTCACACTGCTCCAACTTCGTCCTTTTTTCCGGATGTAGAAGCACTGTCTTTTTCCAGACCGTTATACGAGAGTAGCTGACTGGTTTCGAATACACGATGGTGGACGAAAGGAAATGCATTTGCGTAAGTCACGCGAAAAATACGGTAGTCAGTAGCTAGAAAATCCGATAGATGCCAACATTTATATTACTGATTGAATTCGGCATCGATGCTTGACATAACTTGACAGTTATTATAATTTTATTTTCGCATTGTGATTAATCAACTTTTAAGCTTCCTCTATAAAGTAAGAGATGTAAAAAAAAACTCAATTTCTTTTTTTAAAACTGTTCTTATTAACTATTACCACCTTTAACTCACTAACAGTATTTTTATGGTTGTTTCCTTCTGTGCGACAGTCACGTTCTGATGTGAACAGATTTAAGAAAGCTGCTGCTGTTCTCAAACAATCTTAATGAAAACGCTCACGAGTAAGACTGTATTGAAGAGCTATTGTTAGCAACTCCGGCTACTTAATAGCTGTCTGTAAAAGGCTTTAGGACGTACACCACAATTAATACTATTCCACCGTATTGAGCAATCAATATCACGTCCGGCTCAGCGTCATATCTCATATGCTCTCTATAGAGCGGAAAACCACAAGAACCATTTTCATGTACCTTAACGACGTGCACTTTTTTGCAGTGATAATCAATACCTTCATCTGACATTAAAACTTCTCTTAGAAAATGGATGAACAACGTATTTATAAGACTGCAGTTGAGTCAGTCTCTCTGACAGCTGGCTCCTTATCAGATGCTCTATGATCTGCAGGCAGAATCTGAAGAAGGCATTAGCGACTGTGAGGCTGGAAACACCGCTAGAGTTTTTTAACCGGACAAAAGTAATGCTTTGCTCACAGTTTCAAGATAGTGCCTAGTTTCATTAAGGACTATTAATATTAAGAGATCAGATTTTTATTTTTTTTATCAAAACTAGAACTGAGGTTTTAAGTTGAGAAAATATGTTTATTAATGTTCAGGATTTATCAGCAGCCATGTTATTATCGTTGTATTCATGCGTGATATTTATTATGGTACCACGCAGCTTCCATCTGCAATTTATAGTTTACATACTAGATAAGTGTTGCTTCAAGTGCCAAAACAGTTTTTCCAGTTAAAATAAGCCCATTCAAATATTATTTCTGCTGATTTGCTCGTTAGAAATTGCCTAGAAACATCAAAAGAATCCTCAGAATTGTCACAAGAACGATGGAGATAGCTCTACAACAACGTCTTGCCACAAGATGAATCCGATAGATTCTTTTAACACTATTATCAGTTTTGATTAACATTTTGATTATTGAGTAGCCAAAATTGTGGCAATAATATAATTGCAAAGGGGAAAATCAGCTTCCGGTGAAAAGATTTCGCTATTTGGATAAAGCAAGCACAAGAAATTCGAAGCAGAGTAAACAGACAAAAATTCTGAAACTGCCATCGCAGCAGTATTCATGGCGATAACTGAATGTGACGTGAAAACTGTCAAAGAAATGTGTTTGCAGACTCACGCGGTAAAGCCTCTTTAGGCCCAGAGGTCGTAACTTAAAATTTTCGGCAGCTACAACGTGAAGAAATTGGGGTGATACCAGTCCGCAACCAACTACAGTCATTCAGAGTGGGTTTTTTATTCAGAAATATGTAGTTTTTATGTTTCTGTTCAATCTTCAGAAATGGCGAAGACTTACTTAGCTTCGTCGGGAGTCGTTAAAGTATTTCGTGGTGCTCAATATATACAACAGTGTCATGTATCGTGAACAACTTAGGGAGTCAAAGCTAAATGTAAATAACTACAGGGGGATCTCAGTAATATCAATTGCATACAAAATTCTATCCCACTGTCTCCTCGATAGAGTACAGACACAACTTGAACAAAAAATTAGAGAATATCAGGCAGAATTCAGACCAGGCCGTTCTTGTTCAGAGCAAATCTTGAACCTAAAACTAAGCCTAAGGTACAAGATAATTCGTAGCAAAAATTTAGTCTGCACATTTGTTGACTTCAAAAAAGTTCATGACTTAGCTGACGGCGAATCAGTCTTCCAAATACAAAAACAACAAGGTCTAGATCTGGCAACGCCTGCAATCATGAAACACACTGACGGATACAAAGACCTAGGTTGCATTTATGGGCGAAGTCTCATATCCTTTCGAAATCAGAAAGGAAGTAAACGAGAATATGGGCTGTCTCTGTTATTTTTCAACGTGTCCTTGAGAAATGTGTTTCAAGAATGGCGCAAACAGAAATCAGTGGTCAAAACTAATCAACCAATCGCTTTAGGCAGAGGCAAGTTATCTACAGATTGCCGAGCATTTGCAGACGATGTAGCAGTATTAACTACCGACATTTCATCAGCGCAAAATGGGATTGAACTCTTGAAAAAAACTGAAGAAAAAATCGGTTTCTAGGTATCTTCTGAAAATACAGAGTACATGACCCGCAACAAACAAGCACCAAAGTTCATGGAGACGAAAAATTGCAACTTTGAACGAGTTCCTTAATTTAAATATCTCAGCGAAACCGTTTAGAATGGAACAGAAGCAAAAGCGAAAGAAGTTAGATGCAAAAAGATGGAAACAGCATACCGACTTACCCAAAATATCTGCAACAAGAATTGTATCTTCAAGTACACAAAAGTAATTACTACACAGTAATTAAAACACAAAGCTTTATGGGTCAGGTACATCAATTTTGAACAGGAAATCAGACACTGAAAACACTGAGAAAAACGAACGCCAAAATTATAAGAAAAATTCTAGGCCAAACACTTGTAGAAAAATACCGACACAGAACAAATCAGGAAATCAAATACACAGATATCTACAGTGATATTAGAAAACGCAGGTTAAGATTCTATAGACACATTTAAAAAATGAACCATGACTTTTTTGACAACAGAAGCGAAGCCGTAATGGACATGATGAAATGCGTTAGCGAGATCAAAACTGTTCTGAAATTCGCAGGAACTATCCCAGAAGATGTCCAAAACCGCGAAATCTTCAGCTCCAAAATTTAAAGATGGCTAGTTGGCCAAGATGAAAAAAAAAAAAAAAAAAAACAAAGAAGTCTAGACAACGTGGTCTAAGGAGAGAAAGGAAGTCCACAGAAAGAGAATGAAAGAAATATGTGCACAAAAGAAGGGCCGTTTCCCATCTCCAAAAAGTTTGCTTAGTCCTAATGGGCTTATTCACTAATAATAATAAGATGTGAAATTGAAAGTTTGAGTCGAATTTCACTGAAGAAATTCACAAGTCGTAAGCAATTTGAGTGTCTTACCAAGTCGCTTCTTATCTAAATGCAACATGAAAAAATTATTTGTACGTACCACCACTACGAACATAACAGAGGACATTACATTCAAGACTTCAATGTCATAATTAAATAATAGTGCCTATGACTTCTAAAGGACAATAGTCGTAAATACAATAAATAAGTAGACTGTAGCAATGTTACTACCGTGATTTTCTTGTGCAGCTACAGCTCTTCCTACGAAAGTGTAAAAAACTTTAAGAATTGTAATATTCGGATTTACACTTTGTGAATAATTCGAGTTACGTGTTTCAAGGTTACAACTTCATTTACGGCATTTAGTTTGTACATCTGACGTATTTCAGTGTATGATTTATATCTAGCGGCCAACACCCTTACTACAGCAGTAACACCGGTTCCCGCCAGATTACCAAAGTTAAGCGCTGTCGGACTTGGCTAACACTTGGATGGGTGACCATCCAGATCTGCCTAGCGCTGTTGGCAAATGTACTCATCCCTTGTGAAGCCTATTGAAGAGCTACGTGATTGAGAAGTAGCGGCTCTGGTCACGAAAGCTGACAACGGCCGGGAGAGTGATATGCCGACCAGGAGACCTTAACGGGTGAGGATGACACGGCGGTCAGTTGGTACTTTTGGGCTTTCCGAGGCCTGTTCGAAAACGGTTTAGTTTAGTTTACTTATCTAGCGGGTTGGCCCAGTAGCCAAGAGACTGTACTTATTTTGGAGCAGTGAAGTTCATATACCTTCCTACAATCAAATTTAGGTATTCTGCGCTTTACCCAAAACATTTATGGCGAATGTTGCAACTGATTATACAAAGGGGTTACGAGCAGTTTTATAACTCGAATTGGTTCAAATGGCTCTAAGCACTATGAGACTTAACATCTGAGGTCATCAGTCCCCTAGAGTTAGAACTACTTAAACCTAACTAACCTAAGGACATCACACACATCCATGCCCGAGGCAGGATTCGAACCTTCGACCGTAGCAGCAGCGCGGTTCCGGACTGAAGTGCCTAGAACCGCTTGGCCACAACGGCCGCCTTTCATAGCTCAATGTGATCTTGTGCCTCTTCTTTAATGCGCCTTCTTCGACGAAACGTTAAATTCTTAACTTCCTTGCTCTCTTTTATTCGCTACAGATACAATGGTGGCCGAGATGTAGGAAGGAAGAAGGAAACCAAGAAAATAGTAGCTTAATTATAAACTGAAGCAATATTACGATTGGCGGCCAGTGTGGCCGAGCGGCTCTAGGCGCTTCAGTCTGGATCTGCGCGATCGCTATGGTCGCATGTTCGAATCCTGCCTCGGGCATGGATGTGTGTGATGTCCTTAGGTTAGTTAGGTTTAAGTAGTTCTAACTCTAGGGGACTGATGACCTCAGATGTTGAGTCCCATAGTACTTAGAGCCATTTGAACCAATATTACGATTAAACGCTGCTGCTTTTTTAAAACGTGCCTGTAACACAGTAAAAAGTTGCAAATGCTATCTAATTCCGATACAAATGGAATCTTTTGAGTTGCGTGACTCCGTCATTTCTCGATTATACAGCTCAAGGTTTCGATTCCTTAGCTTATCACTGCCTGAACTCTGAACCACCAGATGTTCCTAACAAGGGAACCTCCCCATCGCATTTAGTTATAAGTTGGCACAGTGGATAGGCCTTGAAAAACTGAACACAGATCAATCGAGAAAACAGGTTCAAATGGCTCTGAGCACTATGGGACTTAACATCTGTGGTCATCAGTCCCCTAGAACTTAGAACTACTTAAACCTAACTAACCTAAGGACATCACACACATCCATGCCCGAGGCAGGATTCGAACCTGCGACCGTAGCAGTCCCGCAGTTCCGGACTGAGCGCCTGAACCGCTAGACCACCGCGGCCGGCGAGAAAACAGGAAGAAGTTGTGTGAAACTATGAAAAAATAAGCAAAATATACAACTGAGTAGTCCATGGGCAACATAGGCAACATCAAGGAGGATGTGAGCACAGGCGCGCCATGGTCCCATGGTTGGCGTGAGCAGCTGCGGAACGAGAGGTCCTTGGTTCAAGTCTTCCCTCGAGTGAAAAGTTTAAATTTTTATTTTCAGACAATTATCAGAGTTCAGGCACTCACACATAATCAATTTCTCTCTCCAAAATTCCAGGACATGTTCAGATTTGCTTGGACATATGCAGGATTTGACGGTCTACACACGGAAAAATTTGAAAACGTTAAAAACATGTTTTGACAGAGCACAGAGAAAACTGTGCGACTGTGAAACTGTTACATTCATTTGTTGCAGTTTATGTGACACACTCTTATGTTTTCATCACTTTTTTGGAAGTGATTATCACATCCACAAGGAAACCTAAATAGGGAAAGGTAGAAGAATCTTTTTACCCATTCGCCAAGTGTGCAAGTTAGGTGGGTCTACAACATTTCCTGTGATGTGACGCACATGCCGTCACCAGTGTCGTATAGAATATATTAGACGTGTTTTCCTGTGGAGGAATCGGTTGACCTATGACCTTGCGATCAAATGTTTGCGGTTCCCATTGGAGAGGGACGTCCTTTCGTCTATTAATCGCACGGTTTTGCGGTGCGGTCGCAACACACAGACACTAAGCTTATTACAGTGAACAGAGACGTCAATGAACGAACGGACAGATCATAACTTTGCAGAAATAAAGTAGGTAAACTTTTCGCTCGAGGGAAGACTTGAACCAAGGACCTCTCGCTCCGCAGCTGCTCACGCTAACCACGGGACCACGGCGCGCCTGTGCTCATATTCTCCTTGATGTGGCCTATGTTGCCTATGCTACTCAGTTTGTATATTTTGCTTATTTTTTCATAGTTCCACACAACTTCTTCCTGTTTTCTCGATTGATCTGTGTTCAGTTTTTCAAGGCCTATCCACTGTGCCAAATTAGAACTAAATCTCAGGGGGGTGCAATGGGGAGGTTCCCTTGTAAGAAAGATTCCATTACACGCATTGAAATATTGAGGATTGATGGCGAATTCGATTGAAAATGGATGAAATCTTGTAAGCATATTCTTTCTAGTTCTTCGATAGTTTAGTCGTACTAAACGCCAACGGCTGTACCTCTGCCTCTTTATCGTACTTTATTTCATGGGCGATAATTTTTGGTGTGCGAAAAATGTAGACAGGTTTGAGTTGCACCGTATCCTGTAGACTGGCACACGCGCGTTCTTTGTGCTTCTCTGTGGAAGACTTGGTGGCTAACGTGTGTTACTTCGATGTGGCCCATTGCCAAGTGTCCCTGCCAGCAGTCTCTGTTCGCCTACTGCACAGCTTTAATGCAGTGTCTGCAAGGCAGCTCACAGCTTCCTAAGTGTACTGATAATTGCATTGTGCTACCTCTCATTTATCGTTCGAGCTTAGCTCACAGTACGCATTACTACTACCTTAAGTTTGCAGGAACATATGGTGTAATGCAGCAGCGCCTAGTAATACATAAATCTCTTCACTAATGTTGACTCTCGATGTCTGAATGCCTGACTGTGCAAGCTCTATATCATAAGCGACGCGCTGACTACCAGAAGACCTTATAAACTGGTTTGCTGGGGATAAACATTAGTACTTTGCAACAGGTGCCTCAGACTTGATCTCGTTAGCAAACAGGAAATTAACAGCGCCGGGGGATGCAACCAATGGCTGCCTGAGTACCGTGGACGTTCTTTTGTATCACGTAACAAGGTGGAAGTCGCCAATGCTGGATTATTCCCTCGCAGTTCACGACGATATAACTCAATAATGTGCCCGAAGAGTTGACAGTGTCAGCTTGTGACCCAAAGGCAAAATCGATCTGACTGAGGGTGCCAGATCTTAAAGTAGCAGAAAATAGCACGCAAGGGTAATAAGATGGTGGAGTACTATTTCTTGCAGAACTTGGGTTTATCAGGTATGTTACTGTTATGTTATTCGAAAAGCTGTGAGAGCGCAGGTAGATGCTGCTCTATTTTAACAGCTAACAGACGCAAGCCCAGATGCTACAGCCTATGGTCCCGCAACAAAAAAGTTTAAAATAAAAAATCTCGTAGTTTTAATAATATAGTGCGGGCCTTCTCTTAATCGTAAAAGAGACGTAAATATTTTGTATGAGCTAATTCTGATGAAGTTTTCAGTTGATAGCTGATGTGAATCAAGCCAAGTTAACATTAATCTCTCAAACTTACCATCAAATTCCCAGTGGCCCGCAGTCATACACGTGCCTCTTTAGTTGACCAAGCCGCTAAGGTACGGTTAACGGAGTTTTGGCAGTGTGAAAGGAGTTCGATTTCGTGAATAGTTGGTTTAGATCTACATCTACATCTATACTCCGCAAACCACCTGACGGTGTGTGGCGGAGGGTACCTTGAGTACCTCTATTGGTTCTCCTTCTATTCCAGTCTCGTATTGTTCGTGGAAAGAAAGACTGTCGGTATGCCTCTGTGTGGGCTCTAATCTCTCTAATTTTATCCTCATCGTCTCTTCGCGAGATATACGTAGGAGGGAGCAATATACTGCCTGACTACACGGTGAAGGTATGTTCTCGAAACTTCAACAAAAGCCCATACCGAGCTACTGAGCGTCTCTCTTGCATCTATCATCTCCGTAAAGCTTTCGCGATTACTAAATGATCCTGTAACGAAGTGCGCTGCTCTCCGTTGGATCTTCTCTTGCATAACTCGTTACTATTCGGAATTTTAAAAATTTTGGTGATTCGATTTATCGTATTTAAAATTGTTTAGTCTTATAACATTGTTATTAAAGTACTGCCTGATATATATTTCTAAATCAGCATTACATTTAAGAATGCAAAATAATTTTATAGAGACTCAAATCGAGTGCATAAACGTACTCCGGATATGTGATAAGTTTACGGACCTGTGGGGGCACATTTATGCATATCACGAGTACAATAATGAGTACAAAAAACATATTGCTGAACTTCTAAAACTGTATTTTATTGACGGTAAACAAAATTAAAGTCTTACTTATAGCAGTTAACATGGTAAAACACAACAGTTTTAAAGGCAATAAACAATTCTTTTGCGAACTTCCATTCATTACCGTAATATGCCGTAGACAGACGTTTTAATGTTAATTACAGGCCTATTCATCATCACTGTCCGAGTTACTATTTATGCGCACATAAAATAATACGTTTCCTGTGGCACAATAGTCGTAAGCCCACCTTTTACATCTAAGTTACTGGGTATATAATTCTTTCTGAATGGTTGTATAATTTCAAGCAATAAATACCAAACGCCATAACTTTTAACCTCTTCATCAGACTGCTTCGGGTTGTAAAGAGATCGAAGAAGAACTAGATGGGACACTTGTTGAGACGGGATTTGTTGCTAACAGACGCTTTGGAAGCACTAGTTTCTTACATGACATTGAAAGGAAGGAGGAGCTATTAAGTGATAGACGGTAGAAATGGACGGAAATTACGTGGACCTGAATAGGATGACAACAGAAGGGAGAGCATAGAGAGTTACCGTGTGAAAATCTGCCTGTGGGTAGAACACTAATGACGACGTCAGAAATAGGCTTATCCACATTTTTCCTTGTTTTTGCTTTTAGCAGTTTCTTGCCCGTATCAGTCCGTGCTCTCGTAGAATTAATTCTTCCTGCTTGAGATTCATTGGGTTCAAATAGCGCTTTTATTTTCTTTTTAGAAATTTCTACCTTTCATTCTGTTGGCATTCATTTTTTAGACTGCGTTTCCATCTGCTGCTGTCTTATAGTTTCCTTGGCTGGAGTATTAATTACGACGCAACAAAAAATAGTGCGTACAGGACTGCTTAAACGTGTCCCATCACCACGTTTGAATTATTTTTTTTTCGAAACTATACTAGTTACTTTCACACTTTCAAATTATACAAATATAAATTTAAAATAGAGTAATCGCCTGTACACGAACATAAATTCATCTATACTTTATTCTAAAAGATTCCCGAGAAAAGTGCTCTGCATAAACGTACGCCGGTCTCTCCCTAACTGTCGCTTTTGATCGCAAATAGAACATTAAATGCTGTTATATAGATTTTTAGTTGTAAAATTGCTTTAAAATGCTGTACATCTACATCTACATCTACATCTATACTCCGCGAGCCACCTTACGGTGTGTGGCGGAGGGTACTTATTGTACCACTATCTGATCCCCCCTTCCCTGTTCCATTCACGAATTGTGCGTGGGAAGAACGACTGCTTGTAAGTCTCCGTATTTGCTCTAATTTCTCGGATCTTTTCGTTGTGATCATTACGCGAGATATATGTGGGCGGTAGTAATATGTTGCCCATCTCTTCCCGGAATGTGCTCTCTCGTAATTTCGATAATAAACCTCTCCGTATTGCGTAACGCCTTTCTTG
Organism: Schistocerca nitens; assembly: GCF_023898315.1. NCBI lineage: Eukaryota > Metazoa > Arthropoda > Insecta > Orthoptera > Acrididae > Schistocerca > Schistocerca nitens. The sequence goes on from NC_064617.1 coordinate 392,731,335, forward strand.
AAGTGTCCGCCACTGGAGCTTGTTCAGCATCTCCGTAACGCTCTCGCGCTGACTAAATGTCCCCATGACGAATCGCGCTGCTTTTCGCTGGATCATGTCTATCTCTTCTATTAATCCAACCTGGTAAGGGTCCCATACTGATGAGCAATACTCAAGAATCGGACGAACAAGCGTTTTGTAAGCTACTTCTTTCGTCGATGAGTCACATTTTCTTAGAATTCTTCCTATGAATCTCAACCTGGCGCCTGCTTTTCCCACTATTTGTTTTATGTGATCATTCCACTTCAGATCGCTCCGGATAGTAACTCCTAAGTATTTTACGGTCGTTACCGCTTCCAATGATTTACCACCTATGGCATAATCGTACTGGAATGGATTTCTGCCCCTATGTATGCGCATTATATTACATTTATCTACGTTTAGGGAAAGCTGCCAGCTGTCGCACCATTCATTAATCCTCTGCAGGTCTTCCTGGAGTACGTACGAGTCTTCTGATGTTGCTACTTTCTTGTAGACAACCGTGTCATCTGCAAATAGCCTCACGGAGCTACCGATGTTGTCAACTAAGTCATTTATGTATATTGTAAACAATAAAGGTCCTATCACGCTTCCTTGCGGTACTCCCGAAATTACCTCTACATCTGCAGATTTTGAACCGTTAAGAATGACATGTTGTGTTCTTTCTTCTAGGAAATCCTGAATCCAATCACAAACCTGGTCCGATATTCCGTAAGCACGTATTTTTTTTCACTAAACGTAAGTGCGGAACCGTATCCAATGCCTTCCTGAAGTCCAGGAATACGGCATCAATCTGCTCGCCAGTGTCTACGGCACTGTGAATTTCTTGGGCAAATAGGGCGAGCTGGGTTTCACATGATCTCTGTTTGCGGAATCCATGTTGGTTATGATGAAGGAGATTTGTATTATCTAAGAACGTCATAATACGAGAACACAAAACATGCTCCATTATTCTACAACAGATTGACGTAAGTGAAATAGGCCTATAATTATTCGCATCTGATTTATGACCCTTCTTTGGGGGTTAGTCGTTTAAAATTTCCGCTGGTAGGTCGCGCAACATAGCTTCAACCTAGAAGCCTATTCAAACCAAATACGGTCCTGACCACAGAAGGAATGGATTTCAATGTCAAGTGAAGAGTTGAACAAAGTATTCTTCGTATACCCGTATCCTAGTGCTGAGAAATCCTAACTTCGACATCAGAATGAATATACTCCCTTTATTTGTTAAAATGAGAGCAACAGCAATGGGACCTTAGGAAGAGAAACTTTCGTCCCTCTCTTATACTTCTTTTAACTATCGATTCGGAACGGATGCGTTATCCAGTAGCATACAGTTTCAGCAGGCTCAATTACACTGAAAAAATAAGCACCATACAACACACGTTAAGACATAAACCAATATATTCCTTAGCGCTCTTTACGACTATCAGCCACGTGAATTCGTAATATTAACTCTGTTACTTCCGATTTTGTATGTGTCGGGAATTTATAGTTTAGTGCAATATCCACTTCACAGATTATTTCATTAAACAAGCAATGCCTTAAATGCACAACGAATTTAATTTCTACAGGGTAGTAAAAGTAATATAAAATGATACCATATGTAATCCTGCAACGAAAGCTTCGGTAGCGCAAAATGACAAGCGTGAGTAATTTTTTGAAACAACGGGAACGTTAAATGCTGTGTCCAGATCGAGATTCAAATCAGAAACACGTCATATTTTATTGGTCATCTGTTTTGTTCGGTTTAATTTTATTTCTTTATATTCGTTTTTTACCTTTTTCTTTATTTCTGCATTATGCTTATGAAGTCATATGAAAATTTACTAATAAAATAAATAAATCCCCTGAATAAATCAGCGTCTATTGAAGATTTTTGTGAATAAAGATCTCTTGGTGTATTTCTTCATTTATAATGACGCTTCGGCTACTTCCAGCATAAGATCAAAACTTAAAATATGTAAAACAATGTTCGGTGTCATTTCAACAAAACTTACGTGAAAGCTGTCTAATGTTCTCGGGATGTATTAATTTTCATTTGTATTCCGATGTTTTAGCTAAATTTACGATTTTAGGCTGCTTTAGATAACGAATTTGTAACTAGAACATCTAACCCACACAGTCTCGAAAATGACTAAGCTGTACGTCGAAGATCATTTTGAGTGATGAGTAAAGTGTCTAGGATCGGAAGAAACACGGTGTTCTGTAAGCAGTACTGTAGTAGAACCGAAGACATTTGTAAAACGCATTTGCTCTAACACTATCGCGTGTCCGTTGGACTGGTCTGTTCTGTGCTGCCTAAACAGAACTTTTCTGTATTTTTTGTGGGAACGCTTCTTTCAATTACTCCATTTTATAAGGCAGACCACTATGCAGTTTCAAATTACAGAGAGAGAGAGAGGGGGAGGGGGCGGGGTATTTATAGTACTAATAACAATCGGTTTTGTTTGTTTTCCTTCAAAGTTCGACCAAGTTTTGCTCAAAAGGCATGGTGGGTCAAAGTAATATTGTTCGTTTGTGCTTTAGAAAACATGTTCTGCAGATAACTGACGTTACACAATTACGTACAGCAGCTGTTGGAACAAAAAAAAAACTATTTATGAGTGAATTTATTAACACAAGTTTAGTGAATCGTGCGAAGGGAAAGACTACAGTTCAGAAGAGTTTTAGGAGAAGGATCACGTATTCCAGGCGTTTACACCAGGAACAATTGCTTCATTATTCCTGTACTGCTTTTGTCGGCCTTAAAAGTACTTCTATTAATAAGACATGAATAAAACACGCCATGTTTAGTTAAAGGCCCCATCTTACGTTCGCTGAATATCAAGTAGTCGATAGAAGCGGCTACACCTTCTCATTGTAGTAGTTATTAGCAGTCGAAGCACACTACGTGGCGCGGAAGTGGTAATGAAGATGACTGGAATCCCTTGAAAGCCAGACATGTATGACACACAACTGCCAGGATAGGTCTGGATTGTGTCACTACGCAGCCGAATCGAACGATTTATTTGAAGGCTAGTTCGTAGATCCTATTATACCCGAGCGTTCTTTCATTGAAGTGCTTATGGCTCAAGCTCTTGCTCCTCAGTTACTTTTGGTTTTACACGGACTGCCATTTCTTCCTTCCAGAAATCCCAAAGTCGACATAGTCATTCTGCATACGTTGTCAGATACCGGCTCCCAAATTGCAATCTCTGAGTTTCATTTTAATTCAAGTGCTACTATATGTCAACAGTTTGCTACCTATTCTTTTGTCATTACATCCAAACCTTGTTTGACGTTTCGAGTATGTAGCCAGTCACTCTTTGAAGTTAATGATCTCCTTCTTCTTCACTTTAGGGCTTAGGCTCTTGCGCCTGCTCCGTATTCACTTTTCACTGTCACCTCATACTGGGTCTTCCCATGCAGTCCTCTTGGATGGCGCAGCACGGCCACACGTGGGATTCTCTCTGCACTCACTCTTTGCAAGTGATGTTTTATAATATTTTAATTTGTTTAATCTTTTCAGTAATATTATAAATATCTAGTTCATTCATAACATCTTCATTTCTTGTACGGTCTTCTCTGGCAACACCTCTCACTTTCCTAAGAAAGCTTATTTCTGCTGCTTGTATTTTGCTTTTATCGTGTTTTTTAGGTATCCATGACTCACTTTCGTATTGCGATACAGGTGTAGGCATGGTTTTACGTAATATTGATTTTGTTTCCTTTCGTATTTTGTTCTGGAAGGTTTTGTTTGTTATTCCGTATAATGATTGATATTTGTCAATCTCATTTTCTACGCCCTTGGCCATGCCATAAGTTACATCGCATCCTAACAAATTAAAGGTGAAGACCTGCCCAAGTAGTTTATTACCTATTATTATTTTTGTGCTGGGACGGGAGGGTATATCCCATAATTAACCATGATTTTATTTTTCTTTGTCGATTTAATTAGTAGAAACACATTTCAAGAGACTGTAGTCATGTTTGCAGGATAACAGCGTTGTACCAGTCTCTTTGCCCTAAATAGCACACATACACATTCCTTTCCGTTTCTAGAGTTTTATCAGGATGTATGCTATTTACGCTGCCTCTTGTAGCTCTGCTCGATCATGAGTCCAATTTGTGGCTGAATACGAATGATTTCTAAACTGTGGTACTCACAAATCGCCCTTCTTGTACTCAAAACACACACACACACACACACACACACACACACACACACACACACACGCGCGCGCACACACACAAACAAACACACACGAACTTGATGAAAAAGTAAATGTACGCACGCGTCTAATATCTGAAAATCAATAATAGCACTCTTTTATAATCAATTAACGAAAAGAAAACAAACATCCATTCATAAAAATGTTTTCAGATGGCACTGACTATTTATTCACTGCAAGAATCGAACGCGCTGACTCTTGCTGTAAATGACATACGGCTGACAGTGTAAGTTCTCATGACGTTCAAAAGTGCTACACTGCAAAAGGTATGAGAACTACGTCATCGCTTATTATTTCTTTCGGTACATATGAGCGACACAATAAATTATGTATAAGGCGACTGTAACAATGTCGGCTCTCCAAAAAATAGGTGTGAGTAAGTGAGAGGAGTTCAGAATGAGAAACCTGTTGGAGTGCAGTAACTGCATTTACAATTCTGGAACTGTACATCGTAAGTGCTACCTGCATTTACAAATAGAATCAACAAAACGTATGAACCACATACAGTTGAGATAAAAGCTCGTAATTCCTAATTATTGTTTTGTTTTTTGTCATAGCTTTTGCAAATTGGAGAGCTGAAATCAATGGAAATACCAAATGACTCTTCAGTAGTCATATAAAAGCCTTTTGACAACTCTAATGTTTCACTAAAAGGTTTCGCCACAGCGCCATTTGCTGCATCTGGGAATGAAGTGAAAAAATTAAAATTTCAGGAAATAGAGTTAAAGGTCTAGAGATAATCTGCATCACGACGTGATGTGATTTTCGCATGCAATGAAATCAAGTACTGGCAGAGCTGCATCTTGGCATGAGACCCTATGAGGCTAATAAATCACTCGAGGGCAGATGGATGAACGTTTTAAAGTGCTCATTTTTTCACATATATCAAAAAGCAATTTCAGTAACTATGTTCTCCTTTGCGAAAAAAAAAAAAAACGACTTGGTAAGCTTCTCACAGATACAGAGGCGTTGTAATTGCACTACCAATGTTGCCAATTAATGAACGCTAATTCTGATGAAATATAAGAGTGAGAAGCACTACGTCCTAGCTACATAACTCACTGATGTTTGAGAATACATATTATGTAAAAACTAATTGCGCTCTCTTAGAAATGCGGATGTTATTTCAATGCAGAAATTGCAGTCTCTTACAAGTGAAGAATATTAAGCTCGCAGATACTAGTTAAAAAAAGTACCGTAATGAAATTTGAAATAGGTCTTACTACTAGCTGTTTGTTAGCTTTCGCTTAGCGCAACGATTTTATGCACTATAAGCGAGAAGTCTGATACTGGACAGGCGCGACGATCGTTGATGGTCCTTTTTGGTAATTTACTCGCGGAGCTGCCTATTGGTACGAGTTTAACGAATTTCGAGCATTCATAAACGTAAGATTAAAACTGTTCCTATTTTTGTCGGGCAGCAACTTGGAACTATTTTGTTCTCCTCTTTTGGAGCAGAGAATATTCCCATGTCAATATTCGGTGCTTCTCTAAAACTGCACTTGAAGGAAATACTACAAACAGGGGATGATATAGCGATTACGTGGTCGTCTTGACCTGATCGCGGAGTTATTTTACTACAAGAAAACCAAGAGGGAAAATTTTGGATTTGCTACTTTCGACACATATACAGCTTTGAAATCTGCCATTTAGAAGAACGGAGCAACTGTTCACAGATGTAACTGTTGCAGAGGTTTTGCGCAATTTGCCTACTGAAATAATGACTCCGAAGTAAAAGATAGGGAAAGTTTTTGGGTACGACAGGTATCAAGAATTAAAACGCTGCAGTGAATCTTTGAAATTTATGCGATAATGAATCTAAGTACCTTAACTTAGTTTTTTGAAGTATCATTGCGTCTTCTCATAGTGATTTAGTATTCGATGGGTAATTTCGAGCTTTGTTGCGACCATATTGTAGTAGTATGATATTTGGTACTTTTTCCTTCCTAAAATGACTTCTTTGTGCCATCCGGTACGCGTCTGTGTGTATCCTGTATAGTGTAGCGGGAAAAAGTCATGAAATGTGTGCTCTCATGTGCCTATATGATCCACCAGAGAAATTATTTTTTCTTAAAATGTAAGTAAATCGAAGCCTTTGACTGGCCAGAATAAATGTATTTATATAGCTCACTATCATTCAACTTGATCGTATGATTCTTTGTTTCCTGCAATGTATTAAACAACACGTTGTCGTTCGTACTGCCTTCTATTTTGTTCTCTAATTTTCATGAATCCTATTCCATAACGTAAACGTGGAACTGTTTCATAATCTGTGAGTAAACACTCGAAGGACGTGAAGTAGTATCGAGTTACACTGATTTCTATCTAACATTATTGTATTTTATAAAGAATTTTTAGCGCTTTATACGGTAAATTTAACAGCTTAGATTTCTTTAACACCAGTCTGAACACAGTTAGAAAACTATACTTCGTTGCTACTAAGCAATTTACAGAGGTAAGTCGATGTTTCGGTATTACTCTCTGAAATTTTTTCGTGTTGTCAGTCTTCCGACTGATTTGATATGACCCGCCATGTCTTCCTTTGCTGTGACAACTGCTTCATTTAAGAGTATCGCTTGCAAACAGCCTTCCCAATTATGTCATGGATACCTTCCAATCTCTGTCTTCCTCTACAGTTTTTGCTCTCTGTGTGTGCTTTAGTGCCATGGAAGTTATTCTCTGATGTCTTAATTCGTGTCCCACCATCCTGCTCCTTCTTCTTGACTATGTTTTCCATACATGCCTTTGCTCGTCAGTTCTCCAGAAACCCTCCTTAGTTCTTACCAGTCTCCGTAATTTTCAATATCTTTGTGTAGCACCACATCTTAAACGCTCCGATTCCCTTTTTTTACTTTTTCCACATTCCATAATTTACTTGCATATAATGTTGTGCTCCAGATGTATGTTGGCAGGAATTTTGTCTTCAAATTCAGGACACTGTTTCCTGCTAGTAGAGTTCTACTAGCGTGGTATGCACACTTAGTGCTAATGTCCCACTTATACACTCTTTGCTCCGTCCGTTATGCGTTATTCTGCATAAAACATAGCATAAGTCCTTCATTCCATGATTGCCATTTTTCTGTTACTCCTCATGACTTTTTTGTCTTTCCTTAAGTTACTCTCAATCCATATTCTGTGCTTAATTGATTGTTCATTTCATTGAACAGGTTCTGCAAATCTTCCTTACTTTCAATGAGGATAGCAACGTAATTAGCGAACGTTTTCAATGATATCCTTTCACCCTGATTATTAACCCCACTCAATTATTTTGTTATTTACATAATTGCTTCTTCGATGTATAGATTCAACAGTATGGGAGAAAGAATGCATTCCTGTCTTACTTCACTTCTAACACAAGCACTTTTCTGTTTGTTAGTCTCTCTTGGTTCTTGTACGTATTGCGTATAATCTGTTTTTCCCTCTAATTTATACCTATATTTCCGGGAATTTCGAAGATCTCGCACTATTATCCGTTTCCTAACGCTTTTTCTAAATCAAGAAATGCTATAAGAGTATCTTAATTTTTATCCATTGTTACTTCCATTATCCAGTGAAACTTAAGAACTTTTCTAAAGATAAGTTGAGCATCAATCAGAACCAAAAGTTTCTTTTTCTTTCTTCTGTATATTATTCATATCAGCAACAGCTGTGAAACAGACTGACGGCAATTTTCGCATTTATCTCTCTTTACTGTCTTCAGGACTGTGTGGATGATATGATATTTTTACGACAGTCCAATGCCATATCTCAGTCTACAGAGATTGCCATTGAAAGACATTGGTTGTACACAATGAACGATATGTTCGTAGTTTAAGAAAGATGCCTTTCCCACAGAGTAAGGACCTATCTTAATATCTTCGTTTGATTGGTTGTCCTGGACACTTTCATGTTATCTATTGCGCTTTACAGAGGGTAGTCATCAAGTTTTAACCGTCAACTCGAAGATGTAAGTTAAGTAATTAATTTCGTCAGTGGGCTGCGCAATTTTGTTTTGGCTTGTCTGTGGCGCAGAGACCTCAGTGTGTACCAGGAATGCAGGCATGTGCCACCAAACACACGAAAAATTAATTGCGTAAATTTATTTTGTCGAAGTGATGATTAATACTTTATAGCTATCCTTCGTGTATGTCCAGTGCATAATTAGTAATTGTGCTCTTTCTGTTGTTGAGTTCTGCACTCACAAATTTACATCACTAATGTAATGTCGTATGTACTCTAGTTGTAGTTACAAACAACATTAATTTTTATTTTTCATTCTTTTGTTGCCCTCAAATGAATAGGTCTGTTGAGAAACCCCATGTCCAAAAAACTAAACTTTTCAGGAGATGCAAGAAAATTTCAGGTCTTAAAATTATGCTGAAATTCCGTTTCTCTTCTAATTTTTTGTTGAAATAAATGTAGAGGGAAGAAGTCACGTAGGCAATCTTGATACGTTTTTCTTGATGTTAAGCTAAATTTTATTTAGTGGACAAGTCGTCTTTCTCAACAGTTTGAAATAAATAAGCTTAAAGCATTACTTAAACCATAACATACTGAAAATATGAACGAAACTCAAACGTATTATGTCTGTTGCTCCATACAAGGTCCATTCCTTGACACATGTTGACCAATAGGATACGTTACAGCAGACGTTCTGTATGGTTCCTTCTTTTGGTAGAAATGATAAAAAAAAATCGCCTTAGGTTATGCATTTTCTTCTCAGTTACAGGCACATGATCTTGATAAGCCTCGCTTACACGGCTTAATGGAATTACAGGTGGTTAAGCCAGTCGGAATTTGTGCTCTTCTGCTCCATCAGTGAATGGCCTAACTTTAACAACACCAAGACTTTACTGTGAACAGTAGAACTGAATGAATTGTGTTACATAAAAGTTCTGTTTATTATTTCTTTGTGCAGCCCATCCTTGAGTTTCAAATGGAAATAGCATTCCTTCGGTAGAATTTTGGCCATCATTCATTAAAATTTAGCACCTTTTCTTTTTTTGGTATTTTCACTTCAAATTTCATCTTTGTGCTGGATTCACTTTGAATATTCTTTCAACAAATATATCCTATCCACTTCCTAATTTTTCTTTTCATCATTCTGAAATCTCTCATACGGAAGATGAGAGTGGCTTCTTATTAGATAATACTGGGTGATGAACTGAAATCTTAGTTATGCATTTCATCCGGCAACTAGAAATAGACCTACATATTCAGTTAAATTTAATGTTCTGCATTACTGTGTTCACTACGATAGTTAAAGTTTAATTCAGAAGCAATGCTAAGTTTCAGGTTAGAACTCTCCTGCAGTCCATAAGCATGTTGTGTTGGTTGGAATATAACCCTTTTCCAATTTATGTATGCTTCATTATTCACTCTTGCTCTTTTTATGGCTATATGTTTTATGTTTCGGAAACTCCACTGCAGTCTTCCTTTTCTTGACTGTGTCCTGACGTTTACCACTAGCATCACCACTGTCCCACATTTTACGACCAGTAACAACAGAAATCGATTGAACCAAAAAGTGGCAATATCGATTATTCTCTCTCTTTAAAACAGTGCTCACAACTTAATATTTCTAGGAAACCCATGTCTTTAGTACATGTGAATTTTCTCTCCAGCATAGGTGATACAGTGGCTGTATAACAATGCAGAAAATGCCAGATTATATGGGGTATCTCTGTATCATGATCGGCCGACGTGTTTAAACTACAAAATCACACGTAACTGAATTTTGTCAAAATATGAACATGTGGAGTTTCTCAATATTTCCATTCAAATGGTATATGCACTTTTCTGCTGTGAAATCATAAAACTTGAATCAGGAAATGGAAAGAAAGAAATTATAACGAGAGATTTCGTGGAGAAATCCCCGTATATTCCGAGAGAATGTAGAGTGGTGCGAGTATCTCGGACGTGGCTGACGATTCCAGAGCTCGACTGGCGACCTTGGCGCCCGACGCCACGTCAGCGTCGGCGTCGTCGTCGGCGTCGTCTTCGTCGTCGTCGGCGGCAGCCAGCTCATGCCACTTGTCATGTAGATGTCATGTAAATGCCGCTCCATCCACTGACTGACGCTTATTTTTTTCCTTCTGCAGTCACTCGGCCTATTCACATGTAAAATCGTGTCAGCTATTTTCACTTAATTTGAAAACAATTGTCTACGTCACATGGCAGCCAACCTGAAAACGAACAATAGCCGCGGGTCGGCTGGCAGCGCACTCGACCACACAGTCCAGGTATTTTGTGAGGCGGCAGTTGCGTGTCGCGCACAGCTCCGTCCGCGGCTGTGGCCTTATTCAAGTGCCGTGTGGGCTCGAACCCTTGGGTCTGAGTTTGACCGTTAGGAACAGCGTGAAGGGGCCCACTGCTGCTTCGCCTGCTTGTGGTCGCGCCTTGTTCAAAACGCCCGACTGCTTTTGGAGCAGTAAGCAGTTACTTGCGTGCACTGGTCTCCCCTGCTGAATGTAGGACTAAGGAAACGCGAGCTGACATTCCCGACTGACAATCCATAGCTTATTCATTGAAAAAAAAAAAAAAAAGACGTCCGTGGGTGTCTTCAGAGCTTACACAACTGCCTGGATTTGTACAAAAAATGTTCAAATGTGTGTGAAATCTTATAGGACTTAACTACTAAGGTCATCAGTCCATAAGCTTACACACTACTTAACCTAAATTATCCTAAGGACAAACACACACACCCATGCCCGAGGGAGGACTCGAACCTCCGCCGGGACCAGCCGCACAGTCCATGACTGCAGCGCCTTAAACCGCTCGGCTAATCCCGCGCGGCGGGATTTGTGCATCAAGACGAAAGATACATACATGAAATATCTCTCAATATTTACAGTACCCATCTTAGAAGATCCTACGTTTACGGACCTGTAGATGTAACAATGCTGACTGGAATATACTCTCTGAAATTCTGATATTAGTAGGGATAAAATACGGGGAGCGAAAGGTTACCTACAACTTGTACAGAAACCAGATCGCATTTAATAAGAGTCGAAATACATGACAGAGAAGTTGTACTTGAGGAGGAAGTGAGGGTTGTAGCCGCTTTCCGATTTTATCAGTTGGTAAGACACATCCTGAAGCATCATCAAAGAGTCAATTTGGCTACGGAAAGAAGTGTGGGAGGTAAAAATTGTAACGGAATGAAGAGTGAGAGATAAAAATTGTAGAGGAAAACAACACTTTGTACCCTACCTCAGATGTTACTCGATTTAAAGGCTGGACAACAGCAAAGGAAAACAAGGGGAAATTTGGAACGAAAGTTAAAAGTTCAAGGAGAAGAAATAAAGTTGAGGTTAATGTATGATATAATGTATATAATTCTGTCAAAGACGGCAAAGGATTTGGAAGATCAGTTGAACGGAATTTAAATTTTGTTGTAAGGATATTATAAGTTGAATATTAATAAAAGTAAAACAAGAGTAATGGAATGTAGATGAATTAATCAGGCTATACTTAGGAATTTACATTAGGAAATGAGATACGTAGACGAGCAATAGCAACAAAAGTGTTTCTTTCCGTGTGAAATTTGTTAACATTTAACGTAAATTTAAGTGTTAGGAATTCGTTTCTGAAGATATTTATCAGTATCGTGTCCTTGTACAGAAGTGAAACTTGGACGATATTACTCCGGGCAAGGAGAAAATAGACACTCCTGAAATGTGGTGCTATAGAAGACTGCTGAAGATTAGATGCGTAGATGGGAGACAAAAAATTTGTTGCACTGCTTCACTTCAAACTAGTCTTTGGACTGCAGATAATAACGACAACATTTCCCCAATACTGCACATAAGTGTAACCACACATTATCTTTCTTCGCCAGCACGTATGAACGAAACCGAAGACCAGAAGACAAAGTTATTCACGTTTGTTGGGGTTTCGAAATGACCTTTTTCTTCTAAAATGTGTGACACTGTAATCATACATAAAATAAGGGTAATTTATTTTTGAAGGGGATCCGCCTTGAGCAAAACAAAATCATCATCACACCATATTGGAGGGGGTCCATGCTCCTTCCCGCTGAAATTGTTCAACTCAGTAATACAGTTTTGTATCAGGTGGTGTAATTTGAACTTACTGAAGGTATCTAGACGGTCGTCAGTAAATATGTTGCTCCCTTTGTAAAACAGTAGCTATGTGATATCAAAAATTTGAACATACTTAACCCGCTGGGTGTTACAAGCGTTTGTTGTGGATAAAACATTTCTGCTATTTCCATTTTTTAATTTGGTTTACGAGCGAACTTTGAAGTGCCACTAACTGGCTACATGCCAATAACTGGCTACGTGGTAATGGGAGTCACTGAATGACATGTCCATCTATTGAACATCCCAATGACTTCTGTCGTGCGACAATCAGTTTCTGGCACTGCAGCTCAGTTTCACTTACCTGAAGTGTCGTGAATCTGGAATGAATATTTAAGTTCACTGCAGCTCATTTCATTACAACTCCCACGATAAAACCACGTTAAAGGAACAATTTTATCTAGTCTTTATTTTTCGAAGAAAATAAACTAAGTTTTCCCTGACCCTATCACTACGGTAAAATTGACAAGCCTACAACGTATCGCCACTAAATTTCCCTATACTACTATCTTTCCGATGGTAGGCACAGGAAAATGTCTGTAAGCCGATTTAATATGGTAAATATGTATCAACTGATGTGAACCTACAAAGACTAGAATATGGATCTCTAAGAATGCCAACATGTCACTTAATTCAGCTAGCTTTCTTTATACATATGACTTAATAATGACTCGCGTTATACTGTATTATCTTGAGAAGGGACTATGAGATAAAAATACCGCAAGAACAAGTGAAGGTACATTCGCTTGACATATCAAAGAATTTAATAAACTCCTCATCGCCACTGTGGAAATCATTTTTCACTCAATTATTCTCCAAGACTGACAGTTCACTCTCAATTTGTGAAAGTGCTGTCGCGGTCACTCGGTGCAACTCAGAGATGTACACCGAAATTTTCCGTGATTGTGCTAAATTAGCATCCTCTTGAGATTAAGAATGATGTCACTGTTCAATAATTGGAATAACTTCCGTACACGAATGCAAATGTTTTTACGATGACGATGTTCGTATTGTTGCAGGCCGTTGAAATAAGTGACACTGATAATATGCTACCTGAATTAAAATTAACAAAATAAACGCGAACAGTCAACTTTTTACTATACATTCCGATGCCCAACTACATCATACCTATTTCGGTTGCTATTAGTTCGATTCATATACTTGATGCAAAAACATTTTGATATTTATGTTATTATTCCACATTCGAATAATGTGCTCAATCATTTTTTGCACCTGTGATAAAGAGCTAGTAGAACTGCGTTGGTTCTCCAGCGTAGTAAACAGTGAACATGATACTGCGAATCTAGAGGTGCTGCGATAATATTAGAGAGCACTTGCTGTGTGAAGCACACTGAGGCCGTAAATAATTCACCGTGCTATCCCTATCAACATGAAATGACCCGTTTTCAAGCCACGTAAGGCCAAATGCATAAAGTATCACGTGAAATACCTGCAGAAATCATAGAAACTGCACCTCATAAAAACCTGCAGTGATAGGAAATCAACAAAGACAGAAATAAAGCTCACAAACACACCCCACAACTTTCACACTGTGGTGGTAAAATAGTTAACTCCAAAACAAGTTCACAATACGCAAATTTCTCTTTTCTAGGTAACATTCCAGTTAACAGTTTGCCACACTAATATGTAAGTAAGCTTGTCAACAAACCACAAACCAATGTTATCTACAACCTAACAAGAAACTAACATGTGCACTAAATCTGAAGTGAGTGAGATACTTGTTCGTCGCCCTACTTCGGACAAGTGGCAGAAGTTTACATACTAGATATATTTATACAGTTAGGCTTAAAAATAAAAGGTCACATAGACATTTACTAGTCATCCAGACAATTGTTACTTGCAGTTGATAGCACTGAAAGCCACCGCCAGATTGTGCATTATGGTGCCAAAGGCAGAAATCTGAACGTGATGGAGCGGAACAGAAACCTTCACTCGCAAATGTGAACCACAAACTATTTTTATGAACTTACAAATGAATTTTTACTGACAAAATTCACTGATATTTCAATCCATTTATTGTAACTTTTTCGAAGTACATACATATTAAAGTACTTTCCTTGTAACGTTCGATAATTAGAACTAATCAACTAAATCCATGTGGACAATATCTCATGAGCACACTCGGAAGATAGCAAATTCAGTAACTGTCCGAGTTTTTAAGTATACGTAATTAGGCTTTGACTTTCGGTGAAGTCCCTCTCTCTCTCTCTCTCTCTCTCTCTCTCTCTCTCTCTCTCTCTCTCTCTCTCTTGTGTTGTGCCACGTTTGTAAGCAGTTCAGTGAGTTAAGATTAAGCGGAAGACGCAGTTTCTCAATATTTCCACGGGTCGCTTGAGCGAGCTCCACATTGCAAATAAGCACTAAATTTAACACCGAAGCATCTTATTTCCTCTTCCTCTTTGTCACAAGTCAAAATAGTTTTTCATACAAATGTGTGTGTCTTAAACGACATCATAAAAGTATCACAACGTTCCTCCATCATAAATACGAATTTCCAGTGACGTTGAGCTAAGAGATGTCGAAAGCAATGTGATGAATAGTAAAACAATTTTCATTTAAAGTGCTTTCCAAAAATAGAAAGTTAGTTAGTGTCTCTTATGCCTCTCACTTTTTATTGCCCTTTAAACTACTGAATCTACGACAGTACGACGCGGAAGTAAGATTATATAGACGGGGAACTAATTTTTTTACGCTTTTGTAACCACGTGGTGCGCATAACGCTTAGAAGTGGATATTAATTTAAAGGCAGTGCTAAGAATGTCTGGGGATACACACAGGACGCGGCCACGACTGTCAACAAAGAGTAGTCGGCACGAACGAACTTGCAATTAACGTGAGTGCGCCGTCGTTGGCAGACACTGTGTAAAAGAAGCGAAATTTAATATTACGCTTTGGCGACGGCTCGATTCAAGATGCGGCGAGCTTTGGTCATAGCGCTGCCGTTGCCATCCGCTTCACGTCCATCAGGAGATTGCTCTGGCGACAGCACGGCAGTTCTTTACGCCTCCGTTTCTCTTACTGCTTGATTGCATGGCGAAGTGAATCACTGCATGTGTACCTCAACACAGCTGCCCCCCTCCCCTCCCCAAGCGAACTCCTGTCGTTAACGACGTATATAAAGTAAGTACGTGGTTAATGTAATTAATGGCCGGCCGCGGTGGTCTCGCGGTTCTAGGCGCTCAGTCCGGAACCGCGCGACTGCTACGGTCGCAGGTTCGAATCCTGTCTCGGGCATGGATGTGTGTGATGTCCTTAGGTTAGTTAGGTTTAAGTAGTTCTAAGTTCTAGGGGACTGATGACCAAAGATGTTAAGTCCCATAGTGCTCAGAGCCATTTGAACCATTTTTTTGTAATTAATGCGGTTTTGTTTTACAAAAAATGGTTCAAATGGCTCTGAGCACTATGGGACTTAACATCTGTGGTCATCAGACCCCTATAACTTAGAACTACTTAAACCTAACTAACCTAAGGACATCACACACATCCATGCCCGAGGCAGGATTCGAACCTGCGACCGTAGCAGTCGCGCGGTTCCGGACTGAGCGCCTAGAACCGTTCGTTTTACATCGTGATGATACTATCGATTAATGTCGTAAATTATTGCTGCTTCAGCACGTAACTTTAGATTTATTCATTGTCACTGCCCTTTCCAATTATCGAATTTCTGTATCTCATTTTTCCTAGCCTATGCAATTCTCGTAATGTCTGAATGTTTCCTATTCCCTGTATTAACTGCGACAGGTATTTTAACTTTTGCCTTGTGCTGTTTATCTCTTCTTTTGCTTAAAATTAGCTGGTTCGGGATACTTGGCATTTGCTACCCTTGTGCAGAAATTGTGTCCCATGGGCACTTTCGTTAGATTAATAATATTATCCACTCTGTTGAATCTCGAAACTGAATTAAATATACTTTATCACGATATGCAAAATCACTAGCCAGTATTACAAAAATTTCTTTAGTTAGGCTGTAACCGGTTTCAGGCGGTCATGGCCAATATTTGGATGGATATATTTGTTTTTCTTACTTGAGGCATGGCGTTGGCAACAAGATATTCTCACGCTGTGTCACACATGCCTGATAATGTACTAGCGCGAAAATAAATTATGAGTTTGTATGTGAAACAAAAAATCAGTCTGTACATATTTATTGTGTATGCAGGCAGCGACTATTTATTACTTCTATAGTTAATATGTATTTCTTTGTAAAATTCAAAACAACTAAGATGAATGAATCGAGTGTTAACGATATATATTTCACAGAGTCAAATGAGATACAACCTACATCAGTCTGTCCACTTAATTACTAACTACTGCCACATTTTAATTATGTCTCGGTTCTTATTCGATTTTTTCACTGTTCCTATTCACTTCCACACAATACTGTGTTCCAAACATACAGTACCAGTCAACCAACTTTTTTAGTCTGCTCATTTATCTTCCTTACGGAAACGACTTTCAGTTTCCTTAAACGCATTTATATCTGTACCTCCGACGTCACTGTACGATGCACCAGAATCGTTTTCTCTTCATTTTCTTCCACCAGCATTTGGCATGCGAGAGAAAAATTGTCGCTAACGCTTCACACTGAACATTTTACCGTACCAGTAATGACACGAAATGAATGTTGAGAGAATTGGTGTGTTACATGACTTGTATCGATAGGCGGAACGCCGGAATTTTGAGGGAGAGGCTCTGTGCGATGTACAACAACTTTCTCGTTGCGAATCCCATTGTATTTTGATAACGCTTCTGATAAGATTAATCGATCCTTTGACTTGACTATTGAAACGTTTTCCAATGATTAATCGCCGAATATGTAATGAAACGCTATCGAGACTTTGTCTATTTACACACTTTGCATTGCATCCGGTTATGATGAGAATCAGTTCCTTGTTTTTGCACCAAGTGCTGCTCATCTTTATTTCTTCCTGCATTTTATAACGAATTTGCAACTGCGTTATGCGCCTATACATTACAGCGTCGACTCAAACATTGTCGAAAGAGCTACAAATAATGTCTACCAGGCCGACTGCGTATATAACAGCAATGGTTCACTAAATCACTGAAAAATCTAAAGGGATGAATATGTTATAATTGCTGGTTAGGAATACACAGCAGCCACTTAGTATCCAGAGATACAGAAGTGTGTTGACGAGAGGCATTTGGACAAAATGTGGAAATGCCATTAGGCGTAGAGTGATCAGGAGGAGATTTTTTTTACTATTTTGGTGTCTTGGTATTCTGACTGCTTTGGTATGGTCCGCCACTATTATCTTACTCTGCCGAATTCTTCATCTCGGAGTAGCTCTTACATTCAAAATAATTCAATTATTTATTGGACGTACCCAATATACGTCTTACACTACAGTTGTACCCTCTAAGGTTCCCTTTAGAAGAACGGAATTTATTCTTTACTGTCCTAACAGAAGTTCCACCATCTTTGCCTTCTTCTCGTTGGCATTTTCCACAATTCGTATTATCCGACCATATTCAGTTCTTATATTGGCAGTCACTTTAATTTTCAGCATCTTTCTGTGACACCATATCTCAAGTGTATCGACTCTTCTCTTTTTCAGCCCTAGATTACTGAAATTTTAACTAGGGCAGTTAAAGGTAGATACCTTTGGGATGTTACACGCCAGGATGAAATGTGGAAGAGGAAGGAGAAACGATAACTGTGAGAACAGCTTCTGAAATTTTCGTGTTTAACAATGTCTCATGTTGTTTACCACCACATGGAAATTGCAGTCCACTAGTGTTCGAAATTCAGAGGTCGCTGCTACGAATCGCAAATTCTTTCAGAATAATTCAAATTCATTGTCCTCGGCTGTCTCCTACCCACCACTGTTCATTTCAATAAATATTTTGCCATGTAGATGTTTAACGTTCGGCTGTGTACTTCTAGTATTGGAGTCCTTGAATTGCAGTTACACAACTTTGCGAATCGAGCCATAGTGCTTAAAATAACCACCGCCGATATTTATGAAACTAAAGCGCGTTTGAAATTAGAGATTACAGTCAATCGAGTGTACTGAAAGGCGACGCGTCTTCTCGACTTTGAGGGAAACAGAATTTAAAAAAAGATCTGTATCATAACTTACAGAAGTTGATAGGGAAGCTATATGGAAATGTTACTAGTAGTAAATGTAATCACAGTGAAATTAATTACGCAAATAGATAATGAACATATTTTTCAGGAACTATAAATTGTGAAAGATGAAACTCAAATTCTACATTGTACCAGAGAACAGAATCTTTCAAAAGCTTCCAACTAAAGTGCTAACCAATACGATGAATTTACCAGTACGAAGTATCTAAATGGAACATCCAAAGACGTCGTCCGGAATGAGATGACGTTATATGATAAGAAAAAGGCGGCATAGTATTGGTTAAGTTAGAACTCTAAAACTGTGTAAAAAACACGTAGCAATAAACAAAAAGCGTTGTACCTGAGTACAGCGTCGTATGCGAACAATAAACAGAGTTTTTTCGAACCGCTAATTCCCAAACTCTAGTCCTCATTTGAAAATTGATTCGGTATAACTAGAGAATGAAAACTTGTAGTAATCTCACAATTAACTACGCATGATACTTTCAGTGTGACGAAACCGTGGAGCTTGTTTCTGTACCACAAATGTTATGTTTCCATACGTTGATATTTAAATTAATAAAACCATTATCCACAACTTTCCTTATGAAGTATTATGTTACTGTTCACACTCTGGCATCTTTGAAGGTGCGATGTTCTTATTTGTGTGACGATTGCAAATCAAAGGATTTAAGCAAGTAACACACATCTGACCCTATTCTTAAATGTTACCGAATTTTTTAATGTTATTTTTATTTGTAAACTACGAGAGAGCAATAGGTTCAACCTCCGTTGTACCATTTTCTTTAAGCTACTAGTGTTAAATAATATACAGAATGTCCTATAAGTGAAAGAATTCCAGATATGCAAATACATTCATAAAAACCAAGTAAATTCGTTTTTCATTAGAAAAATACAACCAACAACAACACCGATCTGTTATTAGTTTGTTAGAAAACATTTTCTGTGTGTTGATAATATTATCAGTGTCGTAGAAAAAGCTGTATTAACGCAGTAAAAAGTTGAAAATACGTGGTGAATTCTCTTCACTCCCATCAGTCGCGGTACGATATGGCGTCCGTATAGAATTGGAAACATACTTTAAGAAAATCGTCACATGGTACTGAATACAAGTGAAGCAGCTTTGAACGTTAGTTCTGATGCTGCTAGGAGAAATGACTGCGACTAACTTCTAATAGAACGAGTGAAATTTGGCTTTAGACATAGGTGTGCGAGTATGTGGATGTCAGTAGATATACGAGGGCTATTCCGAAAGTAAGGTCCGATAGGTCGCGAAATGGAAACCACGGTAAAAATCAAAAATGTTTTATTTGCAACAGTTAGATACACCTTGCAGCTACTTATCTCCATAGTCGCCGACCCGACTTAGACGTGTATCGTAGCGTTGTACCAACTTTCCCATACCCTCGCTATAGAAGGCAGCCGCCAGTGCTCTCCGCCAATTCTCTACGCTGGCCTACGGCTCGTTGTCTTGTGCCGAAATGTTGTCTTCATAACCAGCGGTTCATGTGACCTGAGCTGAAACTCAGAGGGAGACAATTACGGGCTGTATTGTGGGTAATCTCACATTTCCATTTGAAAACGATGCAGGAGCATCTTCATTGCCCCTGCAGAATGCGGCTGAGAATTGTCTTGAAGACGAAACAGCACGACAGTTATGTAATGTTAGCTGCATAGCTTCAGGGGAAATTTCTCACCAGGCCCCCGTACTTGGCGGCAGACACTATTTTCTAGACATCTTTACGCACTCACTGCGAGCTCAGAAATGAGAAGAGCGACGTGATGCTAACTGGGGTTATACTAGAGACACTACCCAACACATCTGTGCAAAGCTTTATCCGATTTTCATAGTCGTTTCCATTTCGTGACCGATCGGACCTTACTTTCGGAATAGCCCTCGTATTTACGGATATCCCTAAGAATAATCAAACAACAGTGTCAATATCACGACTGTAAGTTTTCTTTCCGTCAGACGATGGAAAATAATTTTCTTCTTCTTCTGCACTTCGAGATTTAGGTACATGTGGCTGTACCGTCTTCACTTTTCACTGCCACATTGGCCTGCGTCTTCCTATGTCCCTTCTTCCACTTGGAGGATAAAAACGTGGTTTGACGTGGGATTCTCTCTATACTCATTCCTTGCACATAATGTTTCATAAAGTTTTATTTTCTTCAATATTTTCATTAATATTATAAACATCAAGTGCATTCCTAATTTCCTCAGTTCTGATATGGTTTTCCCTGGTAACATCTCCAACCATCCTGACAAATCTCATTTCTGCTCCTTGTATTTTAGTTTCGTCGCGTTTTCTGTGGATCCAAGACGTATAGCAATAGTGATGTAGCCATAGTTTTGTACAATTTTAATTTTGTTTCCTTCCGTATTTCGTTTTGGAATGTTTCGTTTATAGTTACGAATACTAACTGATATTTGGTAATCTTCTTTTCTATATCCTTGCCCGTATCACAATTTATATTGCATCCTAAACATTAAAGTTGGAGACCTGCTCAAGTGGGTATTGTCTATTATTATTTGTGAGCGGGTAGGGTATTTCCCATCATAAGCCACGGTTTGTTTTCTGTGTTGATATACAAAAGTTATATTCCCTTTCCCCTAATCGATGCAGTTTATAAACTGCTTTCTATAGCTAATTTTCAGTTCTTCCCATCGTCTTCTTACATAAGTTGCTGACAATTGCAAGGGCTAAAGATGGGGACATGGCGATGTTCCTGATTTTGCGCAGAGTTGAACGTGAATCCTGATTCACTCGTACCGGCATCTGCCTTACGTCTGAGTCATTCCTATATCGTTTAAATTAACAGAGGTCATTAATGTAATAGCTAAAAGGTGTCACAAAGCGACATGAAAGCTGTTCTAGGACACTCCAATGATTTGCATCTTGACGTCACTGTCTGTCTCCTGTTTTCGTATCATATACGTCATAATTAACGTTCGGTTTGAAATCAGTGATCTCATCAACGTTACTCTTACAAATATCTATAAGGGGCAGTGTCAAATGAAAACGAGACAAATGGGAAAATGTACGTAAACTGTTTATTATTTCAACAGTAATCGCCGAAACTGTTAGTACATTTATCCCATGTGAGACGAGGCTATGGTTATTTTGGTTGTGTATGAAGTACCATTAGGCTGTTCCCGTCTGACTTCAGAATGCGCTAGGAGTTTAGGTGAAGTTGAGGGATTGGGGTTGTGCGCGTGTTTTCTGTGTGTAAGCTTGTGTTTTCTGTATGTGTTATTGGACCCTAAAGACAGGGCGGTCAGAACATGGGAAAATGTTTTTCGTTTCCTACAGAACCATAATTGTACCCAGGCGTGCATCTCTTCATCTGAAGCAAATCGACTGCCACGAATGTCATTCTTAAGGGCTCCATAAATACGGAAATCGCGGGGGGAGAGATCGGGGCTGTGTGGCGGGAGTGTAAGGGCTTCCCAGAGAAACCTTTGTAGCGTAGTGGAAACAATCTTGGTAACATGTGGGCTCGCCCCATGTACAAGTACGCGCTGCAACGCTGCAGTGTTTATTACATCGGGAAGTGTAGCTCGTTAGCATGATTTAACATTAGCGGGACGCAGGGCCTTTATTTGCTAAACAAACTGCACTATATGGCTAATGTTCCACACCATGCAAGACATGACCGCAACTTGTAATACGGTTTCATGTGACATCCAAATATTGAGGAAATATCTTGCACGAAATGTCACATATTCCGTTTTAGCAATTAAGACAGAAAGTGATCATATAAAGAATGTATCAGGAACATGACAGGATATATTGTGTTAAAATGTTGTCATGATCGGCCAGTAAAATTTTTTACTACGGAATGTGAATTACGAGATCTGACCCCAGCAGACAAAATTTCAGGCGAGACGCCAGCCTACCGTCGGAACTCCACTACATCTAACAGGTTAAAGTGGTCGGCAATATTTCAATAACCAACGATATGTACAGAACATTTGCAGATGCAGATTAGAATCTTGCAGATAGCAGTTTCCTAATCCGCACAGACCTCTAGTTAGACACAGTTGTGGCAGTTTGAACGAAGGGATCGTGGCTTCCCTGCATGACTCGTTACATATGCTGGAACTATTGTGACTCCAAGAGACAATACCTAAACAATAGGGCTATTTCCATTCACGAAAAGCGAGCGACCGTTTGCTCGACAATAGTGCTGACTATAGATTGTGAGGAACGAGTAGCGGTATATGCCACGAGAATTCAGAAGCCAAGCGATGATAATCATAAGTTCTGAGAAAACGATACTTAAATAAGAGTGACTGCTGTTTAAAATGCGCAGTGTGCCACATGGTGGTACGAAATTTCGTTTCTCCACCAGAACAGGAGGAAAAATTGGCGTCAAGTGTTCTGAGGGGCCGGCCGGTGTGGCCGAGCGGTTCTGGGCGCTACAGCCTGGAACCGCGCGACCGCTACGGTCGCAGGTTCGAATCCTACCTCGGGCATGGATGTGTGTGATGTCCTTTGGTTAGTTTGGTTTAAGTAGTTCTAAAGTTCTAGGGGACTGATGACCTCAGAAGTTAAGTCCCATAGTGCTCAGAGCCATTTGAACCATTTTTTTTTTTTTTTTTTTTTTTTTTTTTTTTTTTTTTTTTTTTGTTCTGAGGGTTTGCTCAGCCACAAAACTTATCAGACTTTCCTTCCAGATTTTTTGATACGTTTGAGAATGTTGAGCCAAAATTGCGAAGAAAGCAGACATTAACACCAGGTAATTTGTGGGAAGATGCAGTAATAATATTAATTATACACCCAAACGCGCATATGATCGTGACTAATTCAGGATAGCCGACTGTAGTGACTTCAAAACATGAAACTAGATCAATTTACCTTTTCTAAGCACCATATGTAAATAAATAAAAGCACAAAAATGTATGAATTTCTGTCTTGCCTCAAAGAAAATATGGCACCTTTCACAGGTATCGAGGTGAGATGCAAGTTGAAATAAGTGTTCCAATATGGTAGCAAACGGACGCAACCTGAGGCGCCCATACTTGAAGACACGGAGTACGTGATAAGCATACCCGTTGGAATTGGTAGAAAAAGTATAGAAATCATTTTTATTGTTTTTACGTATATCTGCGATTATTTAAAGCGTAAATTTTTAATATATACCACTGGTTTTTGGCTCCCAAAGATGAAAAATATCCGTTACAACTGCACCTTAACCCTCGAGATCTGGACTCAAGGAAGCAGTGGACCGCTGGATTCTACGCTCTTTTGAGACAGTGAAGTAGCACCAGCGAACAGGCTTCACGAACCCATTAACATCATCCTCCGATTCACTCTATAGGTGTGTTATTCTACAGGACGATATAAACATTTACATAGTCGTCAGTAAGTGTAGTATCACTGTTTATTGATTAATTTCCTAGTTTTATATAGCCGGCCGAAGTGGCCGTGCGGTTAAAGGCGCTACAGTCTGGAACCGCAAGACCGCTACGGTCGCAGGTTCGAATCCTGCCTCGGGCATGGATGTTTGTGATGTCCTTAGGTTAGTTAGGTTTAACTAGTTCTAAGTTCTAGGGGACTAATGACCTCAGCAGTTGAGTCCCATAGTGCTCAGAGCCATTTGAACCAGCCATCCTAGTTTTATAGCACTTGACAATTGAGTAACGTAGTTCCGGAACATGTCTGATGAATATTTCAAACGTTTGACATCAGTTGCGTAAAATTCTCAGTATTGACAAATTATATCAAATTGAACAAGTGGAAAATCAGTCGTAACGTTATTCCTAGTTTACCAATTTATCTAATTAAAAAAACGTTGTAATAATAATGCAGGAGAAGTTTATTTGCGAGAGGAAGAAACAGCGTCGACAGAAGTTACTACTTTGTATCGCTACAGAGAAATTAATATTTTTTAAACGTTAATCAGCATCAAGCGAAGATTTATTTATAATAATTAATAACAGCGGCTTTCGTCGTACTTTTCGTTCTCGTAACATCAATCTATCACGGTTGTCAGTATAGGAGTTGTTATTCACGTCTTATTGTAGAAAAACGAGTATCTCAGGAAGTGGGTTGTGTGTTAGTAACGAGGTAAGTTGGCATATCTTTACAGCTCCTTGCTTCGCCTTCTAACTGGAAAGGAAGAGGAAAAAAATTGCCTGTCTCAGATTTGAAAGTATTTGACATAACGTTTTCGTAGATTTTTTTTCCTTCCTGCTGGACATATAGTGTGTTCATAAAATGAGCAAGCGCCACTGGAATGAGTATTGGAAAAATGAAAAACACACCTGGCAGGAATACTTAATTAATTTTGACCAGCAGGATAAATTAATCTGGAATAATCATTTTAGAAAGTCCTCGAAAAAGGTTCCTCCGAAAATTAGTTGCCCGACCGTGAGGTGCGTGAGCAGTGGCTCGCTGGTCAGTGTACCCTCGAGACAAAATTCTTTATTTTATTTTAAATCACCAATGTGCCAAAATACACGCAGTTGTAGGAAGGTTTCTGTGTTTATAGGCCTAATTTTCGTCGAGTATCATTGCTGACTTGAGCACGCTGTCGGAAGAAGGAAACCGAAGGTCCGGCTAGTGAACTGGAAGGACGAGAGGTACTCCCATCTAAAAAAGAAATAAGTGTTGTAATTTAGTGGCCGATCGCAGAGTTCGTTACGTTCATACTCGCCTCTGCATTAAAAAAAGAGATAAAGTGACAGCAGCCCTGACCACGTGGAGAAGGGGGGGAGGGGCAGGGAGGGGGGCAGCCGAGCGCCCGATCAAAATGTGGCGTTGCGTCGGTTGAGCAGTCCCGTTACGCCAGTCGGACGGACAATTTCTGTAAATCTTACGTCCCGCGCCCGCCGTATGCATAGGTGGGTGAAGTTTTCTGCTGCTCGGCGGGAGAGTTTATCTTGGATTCCTGCTTGTGGGTTCCGGCGCGGCCGTAACGTGCGTGTTTTATCACGCAGCCGGGCTCGCTGGCTGGCCGGGACCCAGGAATGCGACCGCCGCTGCCGCTGCCGACGCCGCCGTAACAGTAAAACGTGCCTGTCTGCCTGCCACGCACTGCTGCTGCCTGCCCGGCTACCTAGCCCAGCTGCCGTCTGCGCTGGCGTCAATTCACAACTCAGGGGACTATCAGCCAAGGAGTTTCCGAATCACCAAATTCTTTTCCCCATCAATCAATCCTAGAGGACGTTTTCAGATCCTTGAAATGGGAAATGAAAAAGAAATATATGTTAATGGAAAGTATCTGAACAGCCTCTGTTTTGCTGATGACTTACAGTCGATGGACAACAATACTATGGAAACTTAAAGTGCAAGAAGAATATTACTGCGTTTCTCAAACAATTAAGTTCAGCTACTTTTGCTCTTCACGTAATTCCTAATCATGGAAACAAACGTATCAACCTCCTGATATATTTTGCATTTTTCTACTCAATAATATCGTACAGAATAATTTTCTGGCATAACTCACCACTTAGAAGGAATGTATTGATTGTGCAAAAGCGAACAGTGAAAATAATAGGCCGGCCGAAGTGGCCGAGCGGTTCTAGGCGCTACAGTCTGGAACCGCGCGACCGCTACGGTCGCAGGTTCGAGTCCTGCCTCGGGCATGGATGTGTGTGCTGTCTATAGGTTAGTTAGGTTTAAGTAGTTCTAAGTTCTAGGGGACTGATGACCTCAGAAGTTAGCCGGCCGCGGTGGTCTCGCGGTTCTAGGCGCGCAGTCCGGAGCCGTGCGACTGCTACGGTCGCAGGTTCGAATCCTGCCTCGGGCATGGATGTGCGTGATGTCCTTAGGTTAGTTAGGTTTAAGTAGTTCTACGTTCTAGGGGACTGATAACCACAGCAGTTGAGTCCCATAGTGCTCAGAGCCATTTTGAACCTCAGAAGTTAAGTCCCATAGTGCCCAGAGCAATTTGAACCATTTTAAAAAATAATATGTGGTGTTCACCCACGGATGTCATGTAGGTACCTCTTCAAGGAGTTAGGCATTTTAACTGTGCCGTCACAATATATATTTTCGCTAACCAAATTCGACATAAATAATCCACCGTAATTTGAGAACAATGATGTACGTACCTGTAACACTAGAGGGAACAATAACCTTTATTACACATTGTTGAAGCTGTCAGTGGCTCAGAACGTTAAACATGCATCAATAAAAAATTTTCATCATTTGCCCAGTAACATAAAATGTCTCACAGGTAGCAAAGTAAGTTTCAAATGCTAACTAAAACTCATTTCTCCAGGACAACTGCTTCTATTCCATTGACGAATTTCTAGTTAAAAACTGGTAACTAGTAAAAAAATTTAAAAAATATAGATACCTAGTTTCTAAGTGTAGTTGCACGAGCAGGAAAAAATGATAATGTGTTCATTAACATTCACAGTAATCATGTATAAATATCCTGTAGCTTACTAGTTCCACATCATTTCGATTTTAGTATCGTTAAAATAATCCGTGGAACATGTAGCTGTCTAACTAACATCGCGAGAAATGCGTACCTGAACATAAATGCAGATCCTAGCCGAGCGCTGTTGTATTTGGCCAAGAAACGGCACGTGTGCAATATCCTCAACACTGTGCACGTGTCAGTAGTGATCAGAGAAGCGTTCTGTGTAGTGCTAAGTGCATTATCTCGGAGATAAATAAATCTTAACGTGGGCAAACTGTTGGTGCTCGAATGGTGCGTGGTTCCGTAATCAAGGCAGCCGAAGTGTTTCTGTTTCACGAGAGACCGTATTGAAGATTTATGCCGCACACAGGGAAAAGGGAAAACATCATCCGCTAAGCCACAACGCGGGCGAAAGTGTGCGTTGAGTGGTCGTGACAGACGGTCATTGAAGAGAACTGTGACGAAAAATAAGAAGGCGAAAGCTGCAAAAGTCACTGCAGAACTGAATATCGCACATTCTCAACACCAAATCAACACGAATGGTGCTCCATAATCTGGGAATTTTAGGGGGAGCTGGAATTACAAAACCACTCATCGGTGATGCAGATATACGTAACAAGGAAACGTGGTTCCGAAGCCATAAAACCTGGACTGTGGAGCAATGGAGGAGAGTTTTTTGGTCGGATGAGTCTTGTTTCGCACTATTTCCAACTTCTGGCGGAATTTACGTCCCGAGAGTGAAACATGGCCAGTGTTTAGTGATGATTTAGGCACCAATGTCATGCTATCCCATGGACCCCATGGTTACTCTGCAAGTTCCTATTATTGCAAGGATTATGTGACAATTTTAGCTGATCAAGTGAATCCCATGGTACAATGTTTGTTCCCCAGTGGTGGCGTGGTGTTTCAAGACACCAGACTTTGCATCGTACAGGGCGGGATTTTGTGAACACGAGGATGAGATGTATCTGCCCTGGCCACCAAAGTCACCAGATCTCAATATTATTGAGCCTTTGCGGTCTGCTTTGGAGAGAAAGGTGCATGATCGGTATCCATCACCCTTAGCTCAACTTGTCACAGTTGTGCAGGAAGAATGGCATAAGATTCTCATGAAAACCATACAGGGACCATGTTCATCCATTCCGAGACGACCGAAAGCTGTTTTTTATGTCAACGGGTTTCCTAAACCCTATTAGGCATGATAATGTGTTTTTGTTGCTGCCATATTTTGTCCATCCCGTGTATACTCGGGTCAAAATAACAGACTGACTGTCAGCTAGTTGTTTACAAGACAGCTCCCCATCAACAACCAGTGAGAGCTCGAATTTGGTCGCAGCATCCGTCCAGTTTTCAGTGTCATATCGCTCTGCTACCTTAACTACCAATCAGCTGCGGACAATAGTTTCGGCCTGTTACGTAACTGTGGTTTGTTCTTATATTTTTGTTTTTCTGTGACGTGTTTCTTCTAGGGAAAGTGTGAAACTAATAAGTCTATTAAAGATATCAACGGTGAACTTATGAACGTACTCATTACGGGACCGTATAGTTGCTGCTAGGTACCGCAATCAAAATGCGCTTGCGCGTAACGATGGACCGACAACACTCCCCCCTCCCCCCCCCCCCTTCCTCCCAGTGCGCAACCGTCACGCACTCTGTTATTTTGATTCAGATGTCTACACTCCGCAAACCACGTTACGGTGTGCGCCGGAGGATACATCGTGTGACACTGTCACTTACCCCTTATCGTGTTTCAGTCGAGAATTGTTCGCTCGAAGAATGATTGCTGGTAAGCCTCTGTATGGGCTCAAATCTCTCTAAATTTATCTTTCTACCCTGGTAGCGAGGTATATGTAGGAGGAAATGATATAATTGGCTCTGAGCACTATGGGACTCAACTGCTGTGGTCATAAGTCCCCTAGAACTTAGAACTACTTAAACCTAACTAACCTAAGGACATCACACACATCCATGCCCGAGGCAGGATTCGAACCTGCGACCGTAGAAATGATATAATTGTTGACTCTTCTAGGGACGAACACTCTCGGAACTTCAACAGTAAACCACACCGTGATACAGAACGCATCTCTAGAAGCGTCTGCCACTAGAGTTGATTGAGAATTTCCGTGACGCTTTCGCGCTTTCCCAGTGAACCTCTAAGGAGACGTGCCGCTCTTCTTTGAATTTTCTCTATATCTTATATCAACCCTATCTGGTACGGATCCAGGACAAACGACTAATAGTCATATATTGATCGAATGAGGGTTTTGTAAGCTTTCCCCTTAGTGCGTGGGCTACATTTCTGGATGATTCTCCCAACAATGGAGAATAAAAGGAATAACTAAATGATAATGATTAACAATAGAATCTGTCTAATAAAATATGTGACAGACGTATACTCCACAGACAGGAAGGACAGGAAAAGAAATAAAGAGAAGAATAAAAATTCTCTGGACCGCCTGGTGAACAAAAGTAAGTTTTAAACCAAACTTTCGGCATGTTTACAATGAAATGTATTCGGTCAGTGGGCATTGCTACTTCTGACTTATATAACAGACTGATACGAGCTTTATGTGCGAAGACCATTCAAAAACACAAGGTTCTTCAGGTAGCAACGGAGCGATGAGTGACAAGAATCGTGAGTAGTGACAGGAAAACTTATAAATAAATCAATGGACAGACTGGAGTGGAGGACGATTTTATGGCTGTAATGATAATGTAGTACAGGTGGATGGGACATGTAGTTCGGGAACGGGTGTTAGAAGGAGGAAGTAAGTTCGTTGAAAGGCACCTAGTTATAAGGAAAGACAGAGGCATCCACCTCATTGCATGTGGTAGAGGACGTCAGAAAACATACAGAAGTAACTTATATGCATATAACCGTGACCTTAATGCACGGAGAAGGTTAGAGGAATCATTTATACTCCAGTGGATGGAAAAATGCAGATGATGAAATGGCGATGAATTAAAAACGAGAAATTCGCTCATAACCTCAACGTCCAACAGAAAATAATTCCATTTTTGCAGTAATATATAACTTCAATGTATCCTTTGTTAGTGTTTGGTTTGTGAATAAAAGTAGTTTTGAGTTATCCGCCTATAATCACGTTTGTATTTTATTTATGTGAGACGCATTGTGAAATATCTCATTTCATCATTAGGAGCAGGTTGATGGTGGATTACATTCTTTTTACTGCGAAAGAGTAAGTTCGTTAGCTTACAATAAAATGTTATAGGAGGCTAGAGGCAAAATGCGGTGACGTATTTGAAATTGTCCGTGGCGCAGAACTAAATTTCGTAAGCGACTTTTATAGAGACACACTTACTGTAAACGATATATCGCACACTCTGTAGATGACAAGAAGATTAAAGCAGCCTAACGTTTCGTCTTTTCTTGCCCTCTGAAGCGAAATACAGGATTCCTTCAAAACGGTATCATGTGTAGCAAGTAGCATGCGGACCTATAAAATTTTTCACATCATCTTTTAACCAATGTTACGAGGATATAAATATCTGTTCAGTTCATCGTATTCAGTAGCCATACATTAATTCAGTGATGAATGCATTTCAGATCTATGCATGTGGACTCTTGATTTTTCACGAAACAACCTCAAGCACAAAATCACTCATGGATATACATTCACTCAGGCGAATACTTATACCTTTCGTATAAGTTTATAAAAGACGAAGAATATAAAGAAAGATTACAGTTTCATAATTAAGATATGTACCGTGTTGCACCTTGATAA
The DNA here is from genome assembly GCF_023898315.1 of Schistocerca nitens. Classification (NCBI taxonomy): domain Eukaryota; kingdom Metazoa; phylum Arthropoda; class Insecta; order Orthoptera; family Acrididae; genus Schistocerca; species Schistocerca nitens. Next base: position 392,761,903 of record NC_064617.1, read on the forward strand.
AGGCATTGAGAAAGTCAAGGTAATACGCTATTTCTGTACGTAGCCTATCGTCGTTATACCAGAAAGAAAGGGCTCGTCGGTCCAGCTAGCAATGAGCACGCGTGAGTCCTTCAACAGGTAGTGGTCGATTCCTTTCTATGTGAAACTAGCGATGCGTCTCCAACGAACTTGGTATAGACGGTACGTCAGATTCAGTCTCCCTTTCTTTGTTGAACTCACGCGTAGCATAATATGATCATAAAATAAGAGGAATCTGCAAATATCAGTTCTGCAAATAGGTTTGCTGTTCTATCTGTCCACTGGCGAAATAAATAAATAAATATATTAGTTACGGGGCATGATTTGTAATACATTTTAACAGCTTTTAAAAGCAGATAAGTGCTTGTAAGAGCGGTGTTGTGATATTGTCATTAGCATGTGTGTGCATGTGATTATCTGCATAGATGCGACATGTAAGAAAAAGTTGCTGTACCGAAACCTACATCTTGATGTTAGGGTTCAAGTAAGACGCCCATGCAGCGAATGCTATGACGGCTGAAGGACATTAATTGGGTATTCCCGTACATGAAGTCTTCTGGCGTGCGTGCAACAGGCAACGAAGTGGATGCGATGCTCTGGGAGGAACAATAAAACGTCAGCCGTGACCTCGCCTCTATAGCGCTATGTTAGCGACAGCGCGACGAGTTGAGACTGCAGCTTCAAGTCTTCTCGTGAATGTAGTTCTTGAAAAAAAAAATAATAATAATAATAATTTGCTAGCCTGAAAGTAGAGCGTTCGCCGGTCCAAAAGTAAGCTAATCACTTTTTCTAACATAGTAACCCGGACGTACGCCACAACTGTGTTTTGGGCATCTCTTCAGGTCTCCTACTACAGTCCTCTAGTGGGAGATCCGACGAAAAGAATTCTTGTACTATACAGTGGCGCAGCCATTAGGTAAAGTGCAATATGTTGTAACGGCAGTCACAGAGTACCGTAATGCACGGCAAGTACGTGTCGGGTGGCTACGTAACTACAAATGACACTTTTCAACCAAAATCAACACATTTTTCCAAGATACATTATGTACAGTTCGAGTGGTATGAGTAGACCCCGGATAAAATACACAGTTTCACTAAAGAACTCTTAGAAGCAAAGTCATGACTGGATGAGTTGTACATTCCTGATTCAAAGTCCGATCCAGGCTAGCTGGCGTGATGGTTGTAGTCCAGCCGGTGAGTGTTCATAGACCAGAGCAGAAATCTACAAGTTCGTTCAAACGGTTACTCCATGGCCGTTGCTAGGCAACTTGCGGATAACTGCACCAAGAACTCGGAGGTAGCTGCTGATCACCTCACTTCACCGGAGTGAGGTAACTTCGCCTGCTCTATTTTTGTTCACATGACTGGCATAAGGATAAGGAAATAGTGCAGTGATGTTGGCGCCACCTATCCCAGTAGCATGTCGTTGTTGTAATGCTGTTGACGTCTGCCAGGTAGGCAACCCGGCAGACAAGGCTGTACCGCAGGCGGCGTAAGCTGTACGATACAGTACCTGGGCTCTTGAGAATGTTGAAACCAGTCTAGCCAACAAACAATGCGAGCATTGACTGACTGTATACCCCCACAGTGGAATCTATTGTGTTCGCTGATGCTCTGTGTCAACAAGGCAGATGTGAATGAAGTTTGCAGGATGCTCATTTGAACAGGCTACAGTCGACCTTTGAGATCAACTGAACTATTTGAATGAGTAGTAGCGGGTCTATTTTCAAAAGTCGATATTAACGCCCAGAAGAACGCATTTGAAATTCTGTCATCTAGTGTTGTCTTAGGTGGATGATGGGAGGAAGGCAGGAAGATGTGGCTTAACATCCCATCGATGATGAGGTCGTCAGAGATGGAGCACAAGCTCGGACTGTGAAAGGAAATCAGCCACACACTTGGAAAGGAAGCATCTTGGCATTTGCCTTAACCGATTTAGGGAAATCATGGAAAACCTAAATCTGGATGGGCCAATGTGAGTCCAGCGTCTTACCACTGCTTGATAGAAGACGAAGCAGTGACCTTTCAGCCTCGTACCACATAATTGAGGGAACAGATAACAGGTCGTTTATTTTTTTCTTAGCAATTGTCAGTTACAAAATACGTTCCATTATTCATTAGGCACCATTCATTGAATCGCAACACGACACCTGACAGTTTTCTAAAAACCGAGGCTGTTGTTCACCAATAAATAGAGCGACTTTCTGGGCATTCGGTGAATAGTCTGTTCCTGAAGTGAATAGCAGTCCGTATACTCTTCAAATCAATGCAGTTGACGGCTTCCTCTTGCATTTCTTACCGACATAAATAGAAGAGCACACGGGTTATGGCCGCCGTACAGAGCGGACGAAATCTGATGATAAGGTTTGCAGGAGATGTCAGATCGAAATAACCATTAGGTCGGAAATGCTTGTGGATCTCACGAATGAGTGTGAATTTACACTAACTTGCATCACCTAATATCTGTGATGCTAAATTGTGCAGTTACTCGTTAACCCGTTTCTGCCGTTTTATTAAGTACCAGTGCCTTTCCGTAAAACCACCAAAACAGACGTCTTGTAATACACTGAGGATATAGGGCGTTTTAGTTGTCATTTACAGCGTTCAAAGCAACAGTTTGTGCAGAGATTGTGCTACGTGATATTAGGAGATTCTGACAAGCTGCTTTTTTATGGTGACAATGTTGCGGAGATCATTGACAAAAGCAAGTATTTCTAAATTATTGTAACGTAAATTTGAGTTTGAACTACTGCTTTTATGAGGACAGTCGAAATGGAAACACTGTGGCAGTACGTAGTGGTGATCAAAATTTATTTAATTTTAGGCCCATGTTTGTTTGTTATTTATGATTATAATTTGTTTTAGGCATAATGAATTCTGGAACGTTTCGAGTTGTGTGATATTGTCTAGGAAAAACGCTAATTTGTTTTCAAATATACTACATGAAATTATGGGTGCTTAAATACAATACACGCTAGTGGTTACAAAGTGAAACCACTTCATTAAAACAACTGATTGTTTACCTTTTGCCAATTCCATCTTACATTTGTTGCTTAGTATGATCATAATGATTAATTTTGTGAAAAATTTGACATTTATATTCCGAAGTGCAACGATCTGCTTAAAACAACGGAGTGTTTACTTTTTGCCAATGTCTTCTTGTATTCGTTGCTTACTACGAAAATACAATTTTTTTTTCAAAGAGATAAATTAACCGAAGATATTTCAGCTGAGCAGTCAAAGCGAGGCAAACATTAAATTCCTCTGCTATGTTAGAAGCGTATTTTAGGACTGTATACTGGATGAAACTTAGCTATTCAATCAACTGCACTAAAAGTACCGTAATGCCATTAATTTCTTAAGACGACAGGTTGTACAGTAGAAACAACACTGCAGTGAGACAGTCGACATATGATGCATATGATATTATTGGCAGTAAAATCCAAAGTACACATTTTGATTTATGCTAGTGGGGCTCAGAGGATCAGTGGTACAATGCCAGACTACAGATCGAAGGTCTCGGGGCTTGATCCCAGGCCAGTCCTAGGATTGTTATCTACCCCTTATCGCTTACTCTCCTTCAGGAAATGTTTGCCAGCGTGAAAAAAGCCGGATTGCACCGCTGTTCGGAGTCCACATTAATCTGTTACGTGCCCCCATAACTGGCTGGATACGGCAGTTCTAAGGCCGGTCTCAGACAACAGAAGACCACCTCCAATAGGACCACGACTAAAAAAACACTATGGCATCCGGGCTGACGACAGCATTATTCTTTTGACGCACAACAAGCTTGATTGAAACTGTTCTTTCAACATATATGACACGTCAGTGAGTGTAAAGAAAGACAACGGCGAAAAAGGAAACAGAAATTACATTTCAATCACTTTTTTCTCAATTTACGTGTTTTGCAGAAAACACCCGAAATTCCTGTCTCCATCATCGCTACAAAGTACAGCAACAAGAGGACCGCAACAGAGCGACCAGAGTATAACATAACAGCAGCGTAACCCTACAAAACCACGCTTGTAGACAAACACCATCATGAAGCTTCCTGGTAGGTTAAAGCTATGTGCGGGGCCAGGACTCGAACCTGGGACCTTAGCCTTTCTCGGGAAAGTGCTCTGCCGACTGAGCTGCCCAAATTTGAAGGTAGGAGATGAGGTACTGGAGGAAGTAAAGTTGTGAGAGCGGGCCGTGAATCTTGCTTGGACACCTCCGTTGGCAGAACACTTGCCCACAAAAGGCGGAGATCCCGGGTTCGCCTCCGGGTCCGTCACACAGTTTTAATCTGCTAGGCTGTTTCACATTAGCCGGCCGAAGTGGCCGTGCGGTTAAAGGCGCTGCAGTCTGGAACCGCAAGACCGCTACGGTCGCAGGTTCGAATCCTGCCTCGGGCATGGATGTTTGTGATGTCCTTAGGTTAGTTAGGTTTAACTAGTTCTAAGTTCTAGGGGACTAATGACCTCAGCAGTTGAGTCCCATAGTGCTCAGAGCCATTTGAACCATTTTTGTTTCACATTAGCGTACACTCCGCTGCAGAGTGAAAAAAAAAAAATCATTTCGGAAACAGCCCAATCTGCCCGCTTACTGCACAACCTTCAGTGCGCTCTTCGCTGACTGGCTGTTTAATTTTCGACAACGGTGCATTCCCGACCTGTGACTGTCTAGAAAATTATGCTCGATGCGATGTTCCCTGCCCTGCTCTGATCTTGTTATCAGGTTGTTCTACTCCGCCCTGCAGTCGAACCTTGATCTACACTAGATAGCTAACAACATCTGAAAAGTCCTGCCCCAAGTGAATTCTTTCGGAATTTCTAAACTCATTGGGGGATCTGTCCGCCCCCGTAATTCAGTGGCCAGAGTATCTGGCTGCTATCCGGAAGACCTGTGTTCGATTCCCGGTACTGCTAGAGACTTTTCCTCAGTGAGAGAACTGGAAAGGGGTACACTCAGCATCGTGATCCCAATCGAGGAGCTACTTGAATCTGACGTGGAGGCTCCAAGGTCTAGAAAGTCGCAAACGGCCGGAGACGCGGTGCGCTGACGCACGTCCTTCCAAACCGCTTACAAATAAGAGCCATTGGCAAAGATTGACACGGCGGTCGATCAGTCGATCTTGATTGGCCTGTCTGGGCCAGAAGGTGCAGCTTTTTTTGGGGCCACCTGGCAACTAAACGACTAGTTAGATGACGATTACTAATGGAAGGTCCACCACGAGGAAGGCAGCTCTGGAATTGTGCCTAATAATGGCATTGTGCAAAATAATGGTTAAGAGCAATGAAGGTACATCATAGTGTTTGTAAATCTATAAAAAGGTTCATATGAGTGCAATGGAGAAAGATGTTCGGAATTCTGTGTAAAATAGGAGTAAGCTACAGGGAAAGACAGGTAAGAACCAAGAGAAAATAATAAGTTTGGAATACGAAGAACGAAGTGCTCGGATTAAAAAGGGTGTAAGAGAGGGACGCAGTCTTTCGCCCCTACTGTTCAATCTATACATCGAAGAAGCAATAGCAGAAATAAAAGAAATGTTCACGGGTGGGTTTAAAATTCAGAGTGAATTGATGTCAGTGATAAGATTCCCTGGTGGCAGCGCTATCTTTAGTGAAACAATTGGAGGAACTGTTGCATGGAATGAAGAGTATGACGAACACACGCTATTGACTGAAAGAAACCGTAGAAAGACGAAAATAGTGAAGAGTGGCTTAAATGAGATTAGCAATGAACTCATCGTCGAAACTGATGACCAGGGAGTAAATGAAGAGAAGGAATTCAACTATCTCGGAAGGGAAATAACGTATGACGTACGAAGCACTGGGGGGGGGGGGGGAGGAGGGTTATAAAAACGAGACTAGTATGGGCAAAACGGGTATTCCTGGTTAAAAAGGCTACTGATATCAAGACACAAAGGAATTAATGACAGTTGCCAGTGGGCATTGATGAAAATCAGTGGGGAAAGTCGATAATTTGTGCCAAACCGGGATTCAAATCCCGGTCTCCTGCTTACTAGGCCGATGCGCTGACCACTGTTCGAAGGAAAGAACAGACACGACATACATAGTCGTCCGCCAATGATTACTTCAGTGTGGCTGCACACACCCCTCGACCTCTTGTGGGAATGGGCGAAGTGCCGCAAGTAATGAGGATAATGGGCCAGGGACACTACAGCAGTAGTGTGTGGATAAGCTGAAAATGTGGATCTGACGGAAGAAGTGCTACGGTAGGCTGTGCAGTTGGAATGGCCACTGTGTCCGAGTGACGCAAAGCTCAGCGTATCTTTCTAGAAAGCAGGAGACCTTGGTTCGAATCTTGCTGTGGCACAAATTTTCGACTTCCCTCGTTGATTTAAATCAATGCCCACTGATAACCTTCGCGTCCTGATTCGTAGTGGCAGCAGGTCGAAATGGCGTCTATTCTTTCGGATATTTCTGAAAGAACGGACGCCACATATACTACTAGTATAAAACAGCGGCCTAAATTAGAGCAAGGAATTATCAGAATGTACGTCTGCTGCACAGCATCGTATGGAAGTGAATCACTGACAGTGGGAGAAACAGTAAAAGAAGAGAATCGAAGAGTTTGAGGTGTGGTGCCACAGAAGAATGTTGGAAATTAAGCGTACTGACAAGGTAAGGAAAGAGGAGGTTCTTCACGGATCGGCCAGGAGAGGTTCATATGCAATATATTAACAAGAAGAAGGGACAGGATGATAGGGCATGTGCTAAGATGTCAGAGAATAACTTGCTTGGTACCCGAGGGAGCTGTAGGAGATAAAACCTACCCGGAGGGTGAGGGGGGGGGGGTGAGGGACAAACATTGGAATAAATAACTGAAGGCATTGAGTGCAAGCGATAGATGAAGGTGTTTGCACAAGGCAGCAATTCATGATGGGCCGCTTCAAACCACGCAGCAAGCAGAAGAATCACGACAAGAAAGTGAAGTGAGGAACGCTAACCACTACGCCACCCTGGCTTTGCACAACTGCACGGACTACCCTAGCATGCCTGCCCTCTCAATCCAAATTCCCATTCACGCCTCAGCCCATTTGATTTTCCTCATAATTTCGAAGAGCCTTGCAGAGGTTCTCCAGCTGTATGGGAATAGCACCTCAGCATCGAACGAAACGGCGAATCCTACCTGAAACCCAGGCGAAGATGCTTTAATCAAATGAAACTTAGTGGTTCCAGAGACCTTTCCTAACCTCAGACATCTATGGTGTATATATGCAGACAAGCGACGAATAAAACTTTATACCAAGGCTGGGATTCGAACCTGGGAGCAGGGAAGCATACTAAGGCAATACGTGAAGTTGTGAAAAGCCACCGTGCCAGGGTGGCGTTGTGGTTAGCGCATGTGCCTAGTGAGCAGGAGACCAGGGTTCGAATCCTGGCCTCGGTACAAATTTTCATTCGTCCCTTCAGTCTGCATGTATACACAGATGTGCCAAAACATTGCGACCACCTGTTTGATAGCGCTTTGTTCCACTTTTCAAACACAGTACAACAGAGATTCTGCTTGGGAGGGATTCTACAAATCCTTGGCATGATTCCAGAAGTATATGGCACCAGATGTGTAAGCACATGGCAAGCAATTCCCGAAAATTACGGGATGATGGTTTACAGGCACGCAGCTGGCGCTCGATAAGTGTTTCAATGGGAACAGATCAGGCACATTTGCTAGCCAAGATGTCAATGTGAGTTGACCGTAATGCCCCTCAAACTACTGTAGCACGATTCTTAAAGTTATACTGCCGGAAGATGTCATCGCCGTAGGAGGAGACTTCATGCACGAAGAGATGCAGGCTGTCCGCAATAATGTTCACGTAATTCACTGCTATTACGATGTCTTCGATTACCACCACAGATCCAACGGAAACCCAACTCAGCGTACCCCATAGCTTAATTCTGCCCTAACCGGCCTGCATCTGTGGCGCGGTGAATGGTTAGTGCAACCATTCGCCTGGATGACGTCGTGTACGGATCCAGCCAACGACATGGTGTAACAAGCAATGCGATTCATTCGACAGGCGACACGTTGAAACCCAGTGATGCTGTGCCCACTGCAGTCATAACTGACGATGTCGTTGGGTCAACACAGGAAGACATAGGGAACGTGGGATGGAGCTCCATGTTCAACGATGGCCTTTGAGCGAAACAGTTGTGCCTGCACCAGCATTGTGCTCTGTCCTCAAATCTGCCACAATCGCTGCCTGTCCTGGATTACACAGTGGGCGACCTCCAGGCTTCATCATGAGACGTGGTCGTCCAATACCATATATGGCCTACTCGTTATTTCACAATCTGAGCACTATTAACATGTGAGGTCATCAGTCCCCTAGAACTTAGAACTACTTAAACCTAACTAACCTAAGGACAAAAAAATGGTTCAAATGGCTCTGAGCACTATGGGACTTAACTTCGGAGGTCATCAGTCCCCTAGAACTTAGAACTACTTAAGCCTAACTAACCTAAGGACAAAAAAATGGTAGAACTACTTAAACCTAACTAACCTAAGGACATCACACACATTCATGCCCGAGGCAGGATTCGAACCTGCGACCGTAGCGGTCGCACGGTTCCAGACTGAAGCGCCTAGAACCGCTCGGTCGCATCGGCCGGCCATTTCAAGATCATCCAACCACTTTGCATAGGTGCTCACGAAATTAGTATGCCGACAGGCGAACAGCTTCGTCGTTTCAGAGATTCTCGTTTCCAGCCGCAGCGGCACAACAATATGCCCTTTGTCAAAACCGCTTGTATCAGTGGCCACATCTTTGCTGTAATGGCTGCCCATTCGTCTCTCCTCCGCTTACATTCTTTCCTTACTGCGTCACGTGCTCCCAACATCACCAGGAAGCACTCAACCTAGCGGTAGGCAGTGGTCATAATGTTTTGACTCATAAATGTACATCATATATGTCTGAGGGTTGGAAAGGACTGTTGAACCATATAATTTCATTTGATTGTAGCGAGGAAGTCTGAACGGTATGAGGATGAAGTAGGCTAGAGGAAGTGCTGACAGCAACGCGGCGTGATTGCGGAAACGCGCGCAGACGGCGAACGCGGGCCATCAGTGCGTGAGTCACGGCGGTGCGCGGTGCGGCTCTTCTGGGAAGCGGAATGGCGTGCTAACGCGGCTGTGACCGCCGGCCGAGAGCGCGCAGGGCGACGGTAAGCTGTGGGCGGCGCCTGCCTGGGAAAACAGACGAATAAAGGCGAACGAAAGCAAAAAAGGAGCGGCCGGCCGGGAAAACAAGTTGAAGGCTGGCAATTATCGCCGGCGAGCGTCTGGCGCGCCGGCCTGCGGTAAACAGCCCGGGCCGGAGCGCTCGCTCTCCCCCTGCGCCGCCGCAGCCGTACAGGAGCTGCCAGCTGGGGCCTGCAATAGCTGCGGCACAGTTCTCATTATCACCTAGGAAATACTAAGTTGTGGTAGATAGTAGGGCTGTAAAAGTGCACACTGAATTTTGTACTAACAGTAAACAGATCACTATTCTTTAAAGAATCGAACGCCCCTGTAACTGCTTCAAACGTCTGATTGCTTTACAAATGAGTTAATGTGTTAAATATTTTATGTTAAACATGTAAGAGAGTAAAAGTTTTGTAAAGGTTTGAAATTATGTTAAAAATCTGTTGGAAGTCGCTAAGCACTCGCATTAGCAACCATTGCATGAATATAGTCTGGATAATTTGAAAAATGGCTCTGAGCACTATGGGACTCAACTGCTGTGGTCATAAGTCCCCTAGAACTTAGAACTACTTAAACCTAACTAACCTAAGGACAGCACACAACACCCAGCCATCACGAGGCAGAGAAAATCCCTGACCCCGCCGGGAATCGAACCCGGGAACCCGGGCGTGGGAAGCGAGAACGCTACCGCACGACCACGAGATGCGGGCGCTGGATAATTTGAGCTCCGTTTTAAGCGAAAACTAGTTTTTCACGCACCGCTATGTTTATAATGTCAGATCCCCTGAACGACGTGTCGTACAGTCATATAATTTTGCTGGTATATTCAATAGTATAGTGGATACTCTTTGCGAAATGTGCTGCGATCTACATACACAAACCGCACGCAACTGAATGTTGCGTGGCGGAGAGTACCTGTACTACTTGAAACCTGATCTTAGAAAAATTTATGAATGAATGTGCTGGTAAACCTCTTACGTTATTTGATTTTCAAACAGATGAGCAAAACTGAACGTACTCAGACATTTCTCTCTTTACTTATTCTGATCATCACTAAACTGACACAATATTTTTAGCGCAACGCAATCTGACTTTCAATAATCCCTACAAAAGAATGGCACTGAGTAACAAATAACCTATACCTTTCATGAATCACCTTACAAAAATCTTCGTTACTCGAACTACTGCAATACAGCGAGCGCCAATACTGCCAGCTAAATAAAAGATTCTAATTACTGAAGGCACTAACTACTGATAGGCATAGTTAGCAAATGACAGATTTTGATAGAGAACAAACAATGTATTTACCTTAATAGTGTTCGAAAATCATAACATATATATCAGTTCATGACATCCAGTCTTACAAATTTACTGTCTCTGATTGACACACGTGCAGATCGTCTGCTCTCAAAACTTTGCCATCTCTCTCCCCACATCCACCACTGCTGGCGGCTCACCTCCAAATGCGCAACGCTACGCGCTGTTCACATCCAACTGCCCAACACTACAACAGCGAATATTCCAACATTGCCAACCAGCCACAGACTGCACACAGCAGAGCCAGTGATTTTCATACAGAGCGCTACGTGGCGTTACCAACATAAAAACCTAAACAGCCTACTTACATACTAAGTCATTTCCTTTCCTGTACCACTCGCAAATAAAGCGAGGGAAAAACGACTGTCTCTATGCCTCCGTGCGAGCTCTAATTTCTGCAATCTTATCTTCGTGGTCCTTACGTGAAATACACGTTGGCGACAGCAGGATATTTCTGCAGTCAGCCTCAAATTCAGTTTCTCTAAATTTTTTCAATAGTGCACCTCGAAAAGAACTTCGCCTTCCCTCCAGTTATTACTATTTGAGATATGGAAGTATCTTCGTAATGCTTGCGTGTTGTTTGGATCTCCCGCTAACAAATCCACCAACCCAACACTGAACTGTTTCGAGTCTTATTTTAATCCGACCTGGTGCGGATCCCAAACACTCGATTAGTACTCAGCAATGGGTCGCATACGCGGTCTCCTTTACAGATGAACCGCAGTTTCCCAAAAATTCTCTCCATAAACCGAAGCCGACGATTCGCATTCCCTACTGCAATCCTTACATGCTCGTTCCATTTCATACTGCTTTGCGACGTTACGCCTGGATATTTAATCGACGCGACTGTGTCATGCATCACACTACTAAAGCTGCACTCGAACATTATGAGTTTGTTTTCCCCTATTCGTCACCATTAACTTAATTCAGCAGACATACGCAAATCCAATTTGTATTTCATCACAGACGCAGATTTCAGCTACTGAACAGTTATCTTCAATGCGTTTAACCTAACTGCTCCGTTCTTCACTGCTGGCACGACACATCATGGCAAGTAACATTCACCAGGAATTCGCCAAACAACTCATTTCTAGTCATCCACTGTCGTTCTTTACACCACCTCATGTGTCGCTTTAGCATGGAAAAAAAGTGGTTCAAATGGCTCTGAGCACTATGGGACTAAACATCTGTGGTCATCAGTCCCCTAGAACTTAGAACTACTTAAACCTAACTAACCTAAGGACAGCACACACATCCAAGCCCGAGGCAGGATTCGAACCTGCGACCGTAGCAGTCGCGCGGGTCCGGACTGAGCGCCTAGAACCGCTAGACCACCGCGGCCGGCTTTAGCATGGACTACAGAAATGTGTGCCTTGTTAGAAGTTGCTCTACCATTCTACATCTATATCTACATGGATAGTCCGCAATTCACATTTAAGTGCCTGGCAGAGGGTTCATCGAACCACCTTCACAATTCTCTATTATTCCAATCTCGTATAGCGCGCGGGAAGAATTGAACACCTACGCCTTTCCGTACGAGCTCTGATTTCCCTTATTTTATCTTGGTGATCGTTCCTCCCTATGTAAGTCGGTGTCAACAAAATATTTTCGCATTCGGAGGAGAAAGTTGGTGATTGGAATTTCGTGAGAAGATTCCGTCGCAACCAAAAATGCCTCTCTTTTAATGATGTCCATCCCAAATCCTGTATCATTTCTGTGACACTCTCTCCCATATTTCGCGATAATACAAAACGTGCTGCTCTTCTTTGAACTTTTTCGATGTACTCAGTCAGTCCTACCTGGTAAGGATCCCACACCGTGCACAGTATTCTAAAATATTCTAGAAGAGGACGGACAAGCGTAGTGTAGGCAGTCTTCTTAGGAGTTCTGTTACATTTTCTAAGTTTCCTGCCAATAAAACGCAGTCTTTGGTTAGCCTTCCGCACAAAATTTTCTGTGTGTTCCTTCCAATTTAAGTTTTTCGTAATTGTAATACCTAGGTATTTAGTTGAATTTACGGCTTTTAGATTAGAGTGATTTATCGTGTAACCGAGGTTTAACGAGTTCCTTTTAGCACTCATGTGAATGACCTCACACTTTTCGTTATTTCAGGTCAACTGCCACTTTTCGCACCATTCCTATATTTCTTCTAAATCGTTTTGCAGTTTGTTTTGATCTTCTGATGACTTTATTAGTCGATAAACGACAGCGTCGTCTGCTAACAACCGAAGACGGCTGCTCAGAGTGTCTCCCAAATCGTTTATATAGATATGGAACAGCAAAGGGCCTATAACACTACCTTTGGGAACGCCGGAAATTACTTCTGTTTTACTCGATGACTTTCCGTCAATTATTACGAACTGAGACCTCTCTGACAGGAAATCACGGATCCAGTCACATAACTGAGATGACATTCCTAAAACACGCAATTTTACTACGAGCCGCTCGTGTGGTACAGTACAAAAGCCTTCCGGAAATCCAGAAACACGGAATCAATCTGAAATCTCTTGTCAATAGCACTCAGCACTTCATGTGAATAAAGAGCTAGTTGTGTTTCACAAGAACGATGTTTTCTAAACCCATGTTGACTGTGTGTCAATAGACCGCTTTCTTCGAGGTAATTCATAATTTTTGAACACAATATATGTTCCAAAATCCTGTTGCATATCCACGTTAACGATATGGGCCTGTAATTTAGTGGATTACTCCTACTACCTTTCTTGACTATTGGTGTGACCAGTGCAACTTTCCAGCCTTTGGGTACGGATCTTTGGTCGAGCGAACGGTTGTATATGATTGTTAAGTATGGAGCTAATGCATCAGCATACTCCAAAAGGAACCTAACTGGTATACAGTCTGGACCAGAAGACTTGTTTTTATTAAGTGACTGAAGTTGCTTCACTATTCGAGGATATTTACTTCTACTTTACTCATGTTGGCAGCTGTTCTCGATTCGAATTGTGGAATATTTACTTCGTTTTATTTTGTGAAGGCATTTCGGAAGGCTAATTCTGCCCCATTACGCACAGTCATTGTGCTAACATTTTCAAGGGCCTACGCACAGTCATTGTGCTAAGTGGGCTGCTGGGAGCACTTTGGTATTCACGAATGATTCCTTCCGCTGGTTACACGCGATGTCTTTCAACCAACCCCTGCAGTGCTCGACGGTCTCTGTCCACCACAATGTTGTAATAAACGGGAGCAGACCATGAATTCCGAGCAGAATAAGACACTGAAGCACGTAATAAAATGATATAGTTCTTTCCGTAAATGTTAAGAGCTCAAGAGTCTCATCAGCGTTATGGACTGAACACAACAGCGATTATTTTGAATCTTGAGACACCTAGGCCCTCAAAGAAACAGCCTTCATCGAAGTAAAACGCTCTTACAATATGACAGGAATAAACAATCCCTTCGTTTATCAAAATCGATTGGAAAAATAGCCAACAACTTAGAGGCTCAGGAAAAGCCGATATGCCAACAAGCCAACAGTACCTAACTGTTACCTGCGCCGGAACGTTGTTCATTAGCACTAGTGACATCAGATCACTTGGTTAGTTGATTTATTTACCATATATATGAAATGGTTCATGGAAAAGACGGTATACTCCATTGCAAATGTCTGGTTTTCCAAGATATTGGGTACAATGGCGAATAAATTATTTTCAAATGCTATCACAGGTCTTATACGAGTAAATGACAAAAGGCATCTGCAGCAATGTTTGTTTGTCAAATCCAACGTAAATGTTCGCGAACAGAACACCTAGTAATATGTGTAATACAACACTTACAAGAGTATCCAGCGTTAACGTACTTTATCATCAGTGAAAGTAGCCAGAATAACATATTCACTTACTGCAGTCTTTACAAAAAGTTGGGTTAGTGTACCACCATTTCGAAGTGTTCCTCACATTTTTTTTTTAAATTACTTTCCGCTAAGCCGATGTTTGCGTCTTCGGTGTAGCTCCCTGCGCACAACAGCAATGACGCCGGTCTCACATCTCATTGAAGACAATATTTTACCATTATTTGTGCTTGTAATTATTGGTTGCGTGCATTTCAGAATCACTGAGACGAGGGCAAAACATTACAGTAACAAGCATAATACGCAAACATCGTAGTTAGACCAGATAATTAAGGGAAAGGAAGAGGCTTGATAATGGCTGCTAACTAACTGAATCAATTTGTTTGACAGGAAAAAATATGAAGACTGAAGCAGCACTTAGTACCTTCGCTGGGCAATCATGTTTAGAACATCATGGAAGGAACGGTCGGCCGCTACCACCGTAATAAAATTATCGCATGGCAACCATTGACGCAGTAAGAGACTGTCTTTACTGTGTTTTCGCAAAGGAGTTTATTGATAACGGGTTTCACGGCAATAATAATTAAGCCCATTAAAAAATGAAAAGCAGAAGTACTACATACACAATTTCAATTTTGCAGTAATCGCGATTTTGCCAATGCTATACTACGTATGTTCTTGGAAGCATTATTTGGCAATACATAGATTTGAGACAGATATGTGTAACACGTTTGCAGTGGCAGTAACATTGTACGAAGAATTACGACATTTATGCGCGTATTCAGTTAACTCCAGCTTTGCTGCATCAGGAGCATGGTGTAGTAAAGTAACTCAAGGGCACCCAGCTGTGAGGACGAGAATAGCAACAAAATACAAAGGTTTACTTATGACGGCATAGTACACTCAGCCAACACCCGATACCGTATCGAGGGCTGGTTAAAAATCGCATACATTAAGCCTGTTTGTGGCAGAAGAAAATATTTTTGGAGCACTATTAGGGATCTGTCCCATTTCATTCATATGCTGGTTTCTGTAACTGACCTCCACATACGCTACGTGAGCAGCACACATGAGATTGCAGATTGCATTCCCATTCGAAAAAAGATTACTTCAATTTGGTAATAAATTTTCTATCCCTGACAATTTTTATCAGTTTGAATTGTAAGAAATTTCTGTAACAAGTGTGATTTGAACAAACCTGTGTCCCTACTGCCTTCGTAGGTCACAGATTTCATCTCAGTGTCCTGTGCAAGTTTCCATATGGTGCAGTAAAGAACTGAAACAAGTTTTTTGACAGTCACAGAAAAGGAACAAGTTATTCTTTCTGTAAAGAATCCCAATTCACAAAATTTACTACATAGAAACGAATTGATCCGCCAAATATTGGAAACAGCTTCTGACAGGAGTAGACAGCTTCTTGTATTCATCAGTTTCTTTTCAATTGTGTTGAAACTCGACAAGTGGTCATCTGTATTTAAACGTAGATTTTCTACGCCTCATTATTCACCAGTGTCCTCCCTTCCTAATTTTTTTCGGATTTTCTAATCTTAATAACGCTACAGTAATGGTCGTCTCTTCTGATTCAACCCTGCTTCCTTATTTTTGTCAAAGCGTAATTTTTTCTTTGTTGTATATTACTAAGACAGAATGGCAAGAATGGCTCGGTTTAATCGTTATGTCCGTAAACCGGAAATCTTTGAATGGAAAAAACAGTAACTTACGAAACCTCAAAAGCTGATAGAGAAATTACCTTGCTTGTCTTAAAGCGTCCTCAGTTTCTACGGCTCGGAGTATATTTAAGGCATTTCACGCACCTAAGTAGAATGGGAGTGAGCTGCGAGAGGAGATGAGAACTTAGTTAAAAAGAAGTGTTAGAAAGAGTGTTACACAAAGTCATTATAAAGGCTACAGTACAGTGTATTCAACTGTTTATCAAGTGCAAAATAGTTTGACACTTTCGGTATTCTGCTAGGAGTACAAGGAAGACCAAAGTGAATAATCATCTGAGGAAAGGCAATTCGCACGGGTCAACTGTTTTAGTATGTTAGTGCTGACGATATTGTCTCGTTGTTGATGGAATGGTGCTGGATATTTACAGTTGCTTGGTTCAAATGGCTCTGAGCACTATGGGACTTAACTTCTGAGGTACTCAGTCCCCTAGAACTTCGAACTACTTAAACCTAACTAACCTAAAGACATCACACACACCCATGCCCGAAGCAGGATTCGAACCTGCGACCGTAGAGGTCGCGCGGTTCCAGACTGTAGCGCCTAGAACCGCTCGGCCACCCCGGCCGGCTACAGTTGCTTACTTTGTATTATGTGATGACGAGTACTAAGCCGCTAACAAATTTCTACCATTCCATCTACAATCTGAAGTATAAATTTAGGAATTATGACTGTCCATTGTAACCCTGCATCAAGTAATGCGAATGCTGGGGCATTTCTTCTGAAAAGGACACGGCCGAATTGCTTCCTCGTCATTGCTCCATTCAACATCGCGGCCCTTCCCTAATCAACACGCCGCTGGCTGCATCATTACCGGACGTATATGTAATGAAATTAAGATTCGAATACCTGGTTCAGTGGAGATATTTGTGGGACTAAACGCTATATACGAGAGGGTGATGAAAAGTAATGCATCCGAATTCTTATGTGAAAATTCTTGAAGCTTTTTTAAATAAGACAAACGCTATAAGACATTCTACATCTTTATTCTTATTCTCTATTTATTTATTTCACAACGTAGTCACTCTGGCTCGAACAAATTTTTGCCAACGAGAGAGTAGTTTGTTGATACCGTCACTGCAGAATGTTTGTTTGTTGACGGAACCACAACCTCACCTCTACTTGCACCGGGTCATCACTATCAAACCAAAGTTCCCGACGGTGTTCTTTAAGCTTTGGAAGCAGTTGAAAATCCTATGGGGCCAAATCAACTGTGTGGAGGATGATCGATGACAGTGAACGCAAATACTCGGTTAATTTTTCTTGGGGGGACTCTCTGGTAACCGAGAGTGAAATGTTGGTAGAATTTCCGCCCCCCCCCCCCCCCCTCTCTTATACATTTTAAATGTCACGTTTCAATTCGGAACGTGTACTTCTTTTGTTTTGTTTTATCGGAAATGGCAATTATCTTTATGACTTCGTTCTGAGGGTTGCTTTGTATGACATTTTATAGAATCTTCTTTGCGAACCAATTTTAAAGCTTTGACGTACGACACTTTTTGCTTCAGAAAACAATTAATGTATTTTTGTTGTTACTTAACAGCATGAATTGTCTTGTTTGAATATCCATATTACGCTGTAACAACAGCAGGAAACTTGCCTACTTATTCTGCATCTCTATAATTGTTCGGAACTATATTATGCCGGCGGACCTAATTTGTTCTAACGTACGAACTACTAATCATTTTCGTACACTTTGTATAATTGTAACCTGAAACAAAATGTCTCCTGTGCAGACTAAGCAGTTCTAGTTATGTGACTATGCTAAGATGTGAAATAAAGGTTGTCTGAATCAGTAACCAAGAGGACTTTTCCACATCATGACGCGGTTATACTCTCGTAATACGTAAATTTATGCTCATACTGCTATTTGTTATGGTTAGGAGGGACTGTAATAGCTCAAACTATGGCTAGGTTTGTATTACGAAGCGTGTCCTTGTCTTCAAAACTAGGCACATGTGGAGCTATTTTAGAGGCGTAAACACGATTTTTGTTGTTTAGCTTCAACCCACTACGTAGAGCAAGTCGTCAATGGTCACTAAGTCATCACGTGGCCCATAATAAGGTGTTTCCGCACACTATGCTGATGTGAAGCTGAAACGCAATACATGTGTATTAGAATTGACAATTGCTCACATATTAAATTTCACAATGTATAGCGCCCTACTAGAACACGTGTTTCCTGATTACGCTACGATCTGCTTATTTTGTAGAATATAATACACAGACAGTTAGGCTGCGGAAGTACTTCTAATGTGTTTCATTCTGATGTTCTGTTTGTTGTACTGCAGATTCGAACGGCTTGAATGAACGAATCTTCAATTTCTTTCTGTGTTTCGGCCCTTAAATTTATTGGCTGAAACGCACCACTAGGAGTATGTATTTGGTCAGACATTAATACATTCTGTGAATGCAACTGTCTAATAACAGTAACTGAAAGAAGCGTTCGAGCGCTATCCTTTGGGAATCTATTTTCCAGAGTTTTCCAAGTTACTTCTCAAAAACGGGTCTCGAGAGAATGAAGAAAAGACAGTTTCATGTGTCACCCTAGATAGCATTTAAACAGAAGGGCTACTGTAGATAGACTGTGACAACACCAAAACATTTTTTCCGCGCGTAGTGCCTTCTTTTTCCTTCAGTTTTATTCGAGAATAAAATTTTGCAGAATCAAAAGAAAGAGTGTTGTAGAATAAAATCCGGCCTAGATAATTTTGTTTTACGTTTTAGTTTACTCGACCAAGATTTTAAAGGAAACATTCATTATGCTGTAAACAATTTGCCATTTGTATTAAAACTGTTTCTTCAAACTTGTGAACGATTCTCGCCAGCCAACTAATAGTTCCAAAAATATGATGGTATTGTTTGTAAAAAATTTCTCTCCCACGGCGTCATTAGTAGTAGTAACGTACGTATTGTCAGTTGAACAGAGGGAATGGCTGTGTGTGGTGGTAGCTGTCATCTGGAACGTTAGAAAAGGGACCCTTGTCAAGTCGAGCGTCGCAATGTACAATTCGTGGCGCTATGCGTATTTGCTAGCTTGAACATTGTATCGCCATACGATACATTTAAAAGTACACGTGGCACTAGCGCAGACGAAAGTAGATACCGTCAAGAAACGTCTCACTATGTCTTGGATGGTATGCCGCCGTCACAGCTACGGCACGCAGTCAAAACACTGGAAATACTGTTACATTCCGTGAATAGTGTATACGTGGTGCGTCAAAATAAGACTCTTGTTTCGACGCGAAACCACGAATCGCCTTCTCGTTATCGTTTCACCGTTCACTACTTTCCGGCGGTGTGTGTGAAGAGTATCTGAAAGGTCTCTTCTAAACAACGACGCTGGATTTTCACAGCATCTATCTACGACTTTCGTGAGTACAATAAAGAACCCTGAAGAAGTAATAGATCCAATTAACTTTAATTAAACATATATGCTTGATTGGGACATGTAATATACATAGATCAACCTTGACGCAACATACTGCAATTTTCCTTCACCCAAGCACGTTTCAGGAAAGGGTTGGCAACATCAGGGATGTGTATACTTCTCTGGAACGTGATATTACTTTCTTATCCACTCGGTAAAAGTATTTTGTTTGGTTGCAAAGTACAAATTTACATGGCACTTCGCAGCACCAATAAAAAAAACTTCACATTGTTTAGAAAGTAAATAAATAAATATTTTTTTAAAAAGTCACGAGTGGCGCTAAACGCGTTCCAAGTTATTTATTGCCCCATTAGCAGGTTTTGAAGCAACTGCAAGCTCGTGATTAGATGGCGCGTATTAACAGGAGCTTTATTTTGTAAACTACGTGCAGCTAGTCGCCATTACGATACTGCTGAAAGTACACGGTGTGTGAACTCACGTGGTAGTAGCGCTGACGAAAATAGATGCTGCCAAGGAACATGTCTCACAATCTCTTGGATATATGGCGCCGTCACAGCTAGAGCGACAAACTGCACGCAGTCAGAAATTAAAGCTTAAGTTAATACTCACCATTCGAAGATAGCTCTGGGGAAATCGAAAAGCGGTGAATGAGGCAATAAATCAGTCCAATGCTTCCCAAAAGCATCCGACATTTACGCACTGGTAGAGTTCAGCGTCTCGAATAGATTAAGATAGAAAACTTCAATAGAGAAGATATGCGAGAAAACATAAAAAGCTCACTGACGTTGTAATATTTGATAGAAACATGTTTTAGACGAAGTGAAGAATTGTTTCACACCAAGGTGGATCTACAATTCTTAATATTTCACATGCATTTGATGCTTCTGAACTGTTGTACGTCAGTAAGTAATTCCACTTTCAGTAATATACAGTTTCTCGACGTCGCTGGTGAAATGAACGGAAGGAGTATCACTTGGAGAGTTCGAACTTGGCGCGCGCGCGATTCGGCGAGCGGTAAGTGGTGCGCTCTATCGGTAGCAGCGCGAGTTCCCCGCCGTGGCGGCGCTGCAGTCAGCCACTGGGCGTGGCGGCGGCGCGGTACTGGGCGGGACCGACGCCGAGGCGCGTCCCCGCGGCCGCGTCCCAGAGGCGGGGTCGGTCGGGCGGCGCATGCGCAGTTCTCGCCGGAAGTCTCCCTGGGAGGCCGGCGCTCACTGCGACGATGGCACGTAGCACGTGGTGGGGGTACGCGGCGCCCAGTGGAAGGGATGACAGCGGTGGGGGTGCGCCGAGTGGGGGACGGGGAGGAGAAGACTGTACGCGACAGGAATAGCCAGCGGGCTGCGCTGGCAGAGCTTCCAGTTTGCAGCCACCGTTCCGCCGTGAAGGACTGGGAAACTGTGCACCTCCGCTTGGGGTGCGCCAGTGGAAGACTCAAGACAGGAGGGGGAGTGCGACCGCGCGCGTTACGTGCAGTGCAGTGTGCGTCACGTCGCGTTGCGTCGTGCGTCTCTTCGCCGGGTGTAGAGGTTTCCAACTCGTCGCGAACTTGCCGGAACCGTCGGTCCACTGCGTCCGCAATGGGCGTAGCCGCGCGGCACAGTCTCGGCCGCCGCTTTCCTTTCCCGACACGGTTCTCTTTCCCGCTCTAATCCTTCTTCTGGCTGCGCAGGTCCCTCGAGAGTGCCGCGTAAGACGTGCCCCCCGCCCGCCCCCCTCCTCCTCCTCCGCGCCTTCCCCCACCCCGTTTTTTTGCCGGCGCCGCCTGGTCGCTTCTTTACTTTTTTGTGTGGAGTGGCGCGCGGCGCGCAGCGCGCCGATCTGTCTTCAGAGGCGAGCGGACCTTCAGCGTTGCGTGACGCACTGGGTTTTTGTGCGGCGCGCCGGACAGCCACGGCAGGTAGGCAAGCTGCCTTTTTGCTGCGTTTTGTCTCCAGAGCCACGCGTCCGCTGCGTGACCAGCTACTCAGCCGGCCGCGATCGACCTTTCACCACAATGCTCGCTTTTTATTGTTTACGCTCGCCAGTGGACGCTTAAATGCGTCCCGCGCAAATTGCGCGACGGTTTCGACAGTTTTTAGCCGTATTTTCTGCGTACGTTGCCGACGTAATTTTGTGACGATGTGTTCTATTGGAGACGTCACATGGTATATACCATTTTACTGCTGGCCGCGTCACGGCAGTACTAACAGTGTTCCTTTGGTGAAGGTCAAGAGCAGACCTCATAGCCTCCAGAAATAAAAATGTCATCGCGCTGTTTCCAGTGATAGAGTCCGAGTTCCAGATGTAATATTCACTTCATTACCACCTTAGCATAAATCTGTTAATTTTTGTGGTTTCCGATTTTTTATCTAATTGTTGTGAACTTCTCAGTTTTCTTTTTGTCTTCTTGCAGTGATATTGGTCTCTACCGACCCCAAAACGGAATAAGGCGAAACATTTCAGGAATCAGTTTTGCAGTATTAGAATTCATACAGCAGTTTTAAATTTGTTGATGCCTTTTGTCTTTCGGTAAAGCCACGCCTCTTGCCAGTAGCAGTGTGGTTCTTCCACGTTATCACCTATTGACGTTCCCACTTGTCTTTTTCCTACCGATTTTTTTTAAATTTGTTGTTTCACATTTCATAAGTGCTTCACTGATTTCTTGGAAGCGGGAGTTTTGAAATTATTTATGCTGTTAAAATTTCTTTGTCTTCATCGTCGACTCCGACTAAGCATTGTTCACTTCTTTCACTGTATTGCAAAATACTGAGCCGGCGAGCAAGGAAAATGTACTTCCTGATTATCTGCGAATCATATCCATGCCGCCACCACTCTCTTGTATCCAGGAGGAAATCAGCCTCTCTGTTGCTACTACTACAAACGAGACCAGAAGTCGGCGTGTTCGGCACAAGCTGTTCCGTTTACTTCTCAGAATTTCTTGTGTATACTCATTGCTGATTACTCCGCAAACATCTAACAGCAACTGGAATTTTATTTATGTTTGGTTGATCTTTTTTGATTGCTTATCAAGTTAAACATAATTCAGTAAACCGCTTCTGGAGGTCGATGATTTTGTTTAAACGTTGGTCTATAGTTTTTTGAACAATTCTATGCTGCCTGCAACTGCAAATAAGAGCTGTAGGCACCGTAGTATCATTCTAAAATCTTCAAAGTGTACAGTACCAATACTTACTCAACCATCGCAATGTGCCTTCGTCAGTATCATTATCACCCATATCGTCGCGAAACACTATTTTGTTTTACTCTATAACGCAGTCACGCACCAGAAGGTGGTTTACTGAATCGACATAAGGTCGCTGAAACCCTCATGTGAACATGGGACTACATTTTCGGTTCTCAGGGGCGTGTCAGCTTTCAGCGTGGTGAGTACTGCCGCATTTTCTTCCCCGCCTGTGGGCACCGAAAGTTTTTTTCTTCTCCGGATCACGACAAAGCAGCCCTAGCGACAGACACGCGCGGCTAGGCCTAAAAGCTGCGCCGGGCGCGAGGGCGGCCAAGCCCGAGATCCATGAGCCGACGGCCGGCGTCTCCACTACTGCTGCCGCCGCGCAACTCAGACCCTGCACGATTCATGGCTCGGGGCTTAGGGTGCTGGTGACTTCATCTGGGCAGTTGGCTGGTTCCTGTGTTGAGAAAAGTTTTAAGAAGCAACGCAAAACAAGCTGTTCGGTACGGGAAAATGGGCATCTACATCACTGCTGGAACCTCGTGCTTTTATTACAAGATTTGCGGACGTACATATTTGGCGCGCATTACTTATCCTCCGTTTTGGCTTTGGAATGGAAATTGACCACCAGTCCCCATTTCCATCTGCGTTTCCTAATGTTTACGATTCAGCACTTCTGTATTCAAGCCGATGCTTCTGAAATCGTAGAAATAAGTAAGGCATCTAGAGGCTTTTATCTTCCGTATTCACTATACGAAATGTTGAAAAGAAGACAACTGACTGACTTCTTGCGTTATATGTACGCAGACAGTGTATGTAGAAGCAGTATGTTGTCCAGCTACTTGCGTAAGAAAATTTCTGCCTGAACTCTTCGGCGAAACATTGATAGAATTCTCTGCAAGTCGGAAGTTGTGTAGTCGGTCTCTGGAGCTTCTTCAACAGACAGCCGACGCATGTAGGTGGAACTGCGGTGTGCTTCTATAGAACCAGCAGGTTTGCACCTCAGCTCTTTGTATTTATAAAGACTTGCGTCAGTTCAGTCATCCAAGTTTTAGTGGTTTACAAATGTGGACTACTATTTTCTGGCTTCCGTAGGATATAAAGATTTCCGTTCTCTATCGTGTAATTCTCTAATAGCAGCACTCTATCACTATATCTTCGCTACCTCCTTTTTTATAATTACATTGTTTCAGATGTTAAAATATTGTAACGCTTTTTTCGGCTCATTCCCAACAACGTGTTAATCAGGTTTCGATAAAATATTATGAGCAAAAAGATAGCCACATGTTCAGTTACCCGTTGTGTACATCTATTGGTTCAAATGGCTCTGAGTACTATGGGACTCAACTGCTGTGGTCATAAGTCCCCTAGAACTTAGAACTACTTAAACCTAACTAACCTAAGGACATCACGCACATCCATGCCCCAGGCAGGATTCGAACCTGCGATCGTAGCGGTCGCGCGGTTCCAGACTGTAGCGCCTAGAGCCGCTCGGCCACTCCGGCCGGCTCTACATCTATTGCCTAATCTAAAACATGTTGCCGCTGTTAATGACGTAGCGACCGGAAATTTCAACTAAATTTTCCGTGTATTTCCCCCGTTGTTACAAATATTGGACTTTCACGTTAAAATTAAGCGAAAAGCGGACGGTGGATATTTAACTTATTCTTACCTTGACCATCACAACCAAGCTCATTTTGCCTTTCAACGCAGTACCTTTTCATGATATCTTAGATGTTATGTACGTTATGTAGTGTCACACTACAACCCTGCATATGTTCCAAGACACTAGATTCTTTTCCTCTCGAAACTGATGTACGTATATTTCATGCAGTCCTCTACGAATCATACTTTTCGTGTCATACCTCAGCTTGCAGTAAGACTCTGACAAATATTTTCGAAAGTTACGACTAATTTACGCCGAGATCCTCCTTCAAGCATGGTTGAGGTAGCGTTCAAAGTGTGGAGTTTTAGCTTTTTTTCCCCCTAGAATCACCTCCGAACTAGAGAATGCATTTGTTATTCACTGCGCAGCAATTGTGTTACCGCTACAGTTACTACGCTGGCGCAGAAGGTACGTACAGTATGAACCAGCGGCTTTCTGTGCATCTGGCTAGTTATAGAGAAATGCTACTACTATCGTTGTTACGTTGGCACTTTTAGTTATCTTTTCTCGGTGACAGAATTCTAGCTTATCTGACGATTGTCAAAATTACCGAATAAACAGAGGTTATGGAGTAAAGTGTCCGAATCTAAGAGCTGTTGATGTACATCTCTGTCGGCGCATTTTTTCGTATGACCCAGCCGCATTTCTAGCGTCTTATCAAGGGACTCCGATAGCGAATCTGGTTGCGTGGTTTACATTTATTGGCATTTAGGGTTCGAAACACGCAAAGACACTGCTTGAATGTGTCGATGTGTGACTGAACAATTAGCATCAGTTTTGTTTGTGGGACCATACCAGAATTTGTGTGAAAAGAGAAATGGTTCCTAGAGGGTGAACCAGCTTGTCTGTTGCAGGCTGAAAGATAGAACTGATCAACCAGTGCAGCCTTCTAGTCAATTTTTAAACCGAAGGAGACGTTTCGCCTGTAAGATTTAGCTCTTTTTCTGTATCTTAGCTGTTGCTATACAACATCAGACTCGTAAATTTTGCGTAGAGAACGCGCATATGAGATCGAAACGTCTCCGTTTATACCTGTGTATTTAGATGTCAACTTGGCCGTCTTTGAGATACTAGTGCCGATATCTCAGTAACAATAACATAAATTTACTTTGGAATATAACCAGTAGCTGTACTTATTGCAAAAACGGCCTTGTGATTTAAACTGAAGGGATGTTCGGTAGCTCAACGGGCATTCGTTTCCTCATAGTGACTCAACGTTTGTTTTCAAGTACGCATTGGTACCACTGTGTGTGTGATTATTTTATTATTTCTATAATTACATTTGTTCTCTGGAATTACCGTTATTGTTTTGTTAGCCGCTTTCCCGTTCCACGCTCAGATGGCGCGTGGGCACCTCCGTAGAGAGCACGATTATCTTTCACTTCCCGAGTATGATCATTAGGCGAAATGCATGAGAATACTTAGTATGATTTTTTTAACATACGGTCTTTTAAGAGCATTGTGTGATAGGTGTATTGTAAACTGTTTCTGTGACGGTCCCGCGATGACGTCTCGTACCACTATATTCCAGCTATCTTTCCTATTTCTTTCATTAATTTAACTCGATAAAGACCCCAGACTTACACAATATTGATGCAGGAAGCGTTTCGACGAGAGTTGCGTCTGTCTGTCAGTGACTTAGCAGACCTTCTCTTGCACTTGCCAATGAACGATGTCACCATTTCTTCTGGGCGGAGGTGGGCTATGCTACAATCCGTGAGTGTCTTATCAAGAACGGTTTCTATCGTGGAAAGAACAGAGCTTCGTACATCATCGCACGGAAATAAATGAGACTGCTTCCTCCTTCGTATGCACCGAATAGTTCCCCTTTTTTTTCAGTTAAGGCGGGTTAATTTGGCATTGGCAACGGTCGAATGTTTCGTATGTTAATCGGGAGTCTGGCAGTCATTGCGGCGATTGGTCCGCCGTGTCACTTCGCGCACACACGTGCGTGCGAGTACAAAAAGGAGCGGATAAAAAAATGTAAAGGAGCGCCACGAAAGAGGAGAAACGGCCGCAAGTGTTAAGAATAAACATTTGTCAGGAGGAATTTCAAAAGGCGTTGGCCTAATGCACGGGAAGTGGGAGGGCTGGAAAAAAACGGGCGCCTCCACGCTTCAAACGGTTTCCCCCCATTGGTGCCGCGGGCGCGCGCCGTGTCGGCCAATCCCAAGACGGCGCTCCCCTCCCCGCAGCGTCCCCCCACCCTCTTCTTTCTTTTTTTTTTTTCACGGGGAAGAAAAACGCCTTTGCCGCGAAGATTTGAAAAAGTTGTAAACGGTCGAAGAGGCTCGGGCGATGCGGCCACGCGCGCGCGCGTGCTCGCGGAGAGAGAGAGAAAGAGAGAGGGGGGGGGCGAATGCACGCAAGCACGCACGCACGAGTGTACGCAGGATGTGTGCAGGCGCGTACGTGCGCCGGCCGCTAGGGGCGCTGCGAGCGGCGGTGGGGACTCGCGCAGGCGGGGGGCGCGGCGCCGCGGCGGCCGCACGCATAGTGCGTGTCCCGCCGCCAGCGCGTACGCACAGCGGCATCGGCAGCAGCAGCGTACCCACACCGCGGCGCCATCTGCAAGTAAGTGACCGCAGCCGGGCAAAAACACAACCCGTCGGCCGTGGAATTTTCCTACCGTCAGCGTCCTTGCCACGTGTGCGAATGCCACCGGCTAGAGCCTAGTTTACGTGCTGGTATTACCTGTATTCGCTCTGACTCACCTGTAACCTTCGGACGTGTGGTGTTTTTTTCTTTTTTTTCATATTTCGCTGGCTCTCCGTAGCGAGCCGCAGCAACTGTTCCCTGGTAGTAATTACGCGCTCTGTTCTTCACTTCAGCAGTACGACCTGCCACTCCAGTAGTTTCAAGACAACTACGTAGCGACTAAATTATAACAAATATTGTTGAACAACCACGATTCGGGACAAAAGCTATAGTTGTTTAAAAAAACCAGTTACAGTCACATAACTCATCATTCTTAGGTATAAAAGTCGACAATTCTTTGTGATATAAGAGAAAATGCCACTTTGTTCTGGCCATGTGCTTCGCTCTGCTAACAGGTAGTTTGTTGCAGTCTACAGATTTGTTGCAGTCTACAGATTTGTTGCAGTCCATGTATACCGTTAATCTATAAACAAATAATTTTATTGTACCTGAAGATGCTCTGTTACTTGTCCGACAATCACATTTTTAATAAAGTGACACTTATTATGCCAAATCAAGGGTTATTTTTTCAAAAATATTTAAAAGCTGTAGATCGTCGCCTCCTTAAAACAATAATAACAGTTTAGGTGATCGGCTCATGTATGTTACGGAGTTGCGATTGCTACATCTTGGTAGCTCCGCTTCCTGCTTCCTACAGTGCCACAAAATATACGTACGCAAGCCACAGTTTGCTAAGCATTTTTCGACGTTTTCCGGTACAAGTGCGAAAGAGAAGGGGGAGAGGGGGAAAGGTGAACGTCCTGCACTCATTAAGACGCTGAGGCGAAAGCGGATGTCGTAGTGCCACGTGTCCCGCGCCCAGCGTGACGTCAGCAAGGCGTGGCGCTGCCGCGGTCTGCGCTTAGGCGCTCGCCGCGCGCCGTACTTCGAAGCTTAGCGAGTTGACAACTCAAAACGCGGGAAACAGTTTTGAGATTTAGGCACTGCATTTGAATATTATTACGACTGGAGGTAACTAACTCGTGTTTTCGGAAGATCAGTTGCAATACTCTTCACCAGCAACATAAAAAAAAAAATTGATTCAAATTCTGTCGATCCTGCCTTTAGTAGGAGTCATATACGTCGAAAGAGGTACTTAGAGATCATTAATACTGTTCCACACTAGTCGCAGTTTCGGCGTCGTTCCTGATCACTCTTCGGTGTTATTCCGTGAAATATAGCTCTATTGTGTAAGAATGGCCTGAATCAGTCCCCATGCAGCAAGGTTTTGGATTTATATCGCGTATTCTTCTTGGGTTGTCGTCTAAAGATAGGCCTACACAATAAACGAGAATGTAGTGAATATAGTGTCCAATAACATCCAGCCCATGTTTATGGTACATGTTCTATCGAGAACGGCTGTTAGTGAAGCAAATTTCTGTAGTCAGCTTACACTTTATTTCACACTTTCATTCAATCTTTACTCAGCAAGGAAACACGGTCAGAACATAAACGTAAGGGAGCTCAGTATTCCGCACTTTGCGCGCAGCGTGCCACGGTTTTCCAAATTCTATCATCAATGTTACGTTAGAACTCCATTTCTATCCACCAGAGAACCGTAATTAATGCTTTTAAGTGCGCCGTAGATATCGCTGTAGTTTCTTGCTCTCGCCTCCCACTGAATGCGTTCGTCTGTTACAACTGTGTATGTTAACATTTGAGCACTGCTTTCTTATCAAGGTTTGCCACACTCATCCCATAGCCTACAACCTCGTGCCTTTTGGCGTCGGGAACCTTTTGGAATGAAAGCCTGCCACAATATTTAGGTGTGTGTGATCAGCAGTTTCGCTGTAACTGTAACCCTGTTGCTCACATCTGTGATGCACTGTTTCCATCAAGTGTCGTAGTGTTCTTCATTAATAATCGGATGGACATTTTCACACCTGATACTGTTTGATGAGCAACTTGCCCGCCACATCAGCAATTACGGCATTGCTTACCTACAAGGAATAGCCATTTCCTACAGCGATACCAGTTTAGCATAGTGAATTGTTTGCCGGTAGGGCTTAAGGATTAATTCTTTTTTTTTCCATTGTCAGCTATGGAGCTACGGAGTTGTTCCCCACGATGCATATTGCATATTCTTAGCGCAAATACCTCTGATCCGAGCCTGACTTGCTCAAAGAAGATTTTAGATGCTTAATTTGCTGTCAAATTAGTTATTAATTCGATGTCGTGGAAAACGAGAAGGGCGATTTTTTTCTTTATTGGCTTCTGGATACACCTATCCAGACAGTCCAGGTTTAGAGGCCTATCCTTTGAAGCTACTGGTCTATCTTTTGTACAGTTTATAATGAATTTACAACATAAATTTCGTTGACATTTACATGAAGTACAGTGGCCTGCCAGGTTAACCGATAGGTTTCTAATGAAGTGAAATAAACATTTACCCCCACCCCCCCCCCTTCTTCTGCCCACACAGAGATCATACAAACCCTAAGTGAACGGTTACAATTTAGTCCAAGAAGGGTAATGATAAAGTGGACGAAGTCCACAGCCTTTATCTATGGAATTTCCGCCTTTTAAAATAAAGGAAAAAAACCTGTGTTCGTTGCAACAGTCTTTGTACAGGTAGATTCGTGAGGTACTTTGTGTGTGTGTGTGTGTGTGTGTGTGCGCGCGCGCGCGCGCGCGCGCACGTGCGTGCGCGCACGTGCGTGCGTGCGCATGTGTGTGTGTTTTGTTCGCCTGGTGTACGAAGAAACAAAAAAGGATGCTTTAAATCAAAAGATGAAAGTAAATTATCGAGTGGCTGGCGTGTATTATTACAGTGGGCACAATTTTGATAATGTGGTGGGTGTGTGTGGCGGGTCTCTAATAACGAGCCATTACGGTCGAGAGGAGAGAAGAGGCAAAAAGCGGTCCTGCTGGCCGAGATGCGGCAGCAGATACACCGCTTCTACCTACCCGCCGGGACAACGCTTGCGGGGAGCACTGTACGGCTCTCTCGGATGATTAATTAACGAAATAGATTGGAGGGTAGTAGGTGGAGACTCGCTTCTAGCGTCACTGTTGTAACTTGACGTCATTATTTGTGAAGCCTTCGATCTCAGTGAGGATGCCGGTCGTGGCCATTTATCAGCGAGCCATATGCAACGGTAGTTGGTTTCTTGGAATTACGCTGTTCCGAATCATCTTCGCGCCCTTCTCGGTGTTACGCAGCCCAACCATAAATGTCACGTTTAGTGTGCGTTGATGAAGCTGTCAATAAATGAATTCTGTCTCGAAGGCGACTGAATCGATAGTAAGTTTTTTCAGCTTAAGACCAGTGTAGTTGGCGTAATGAAATACGTGAACGGTTCGTGCTAGTAGTAGTCTTGAATGGAACAGTCCACGAATTGGTGCACTACCTGCTAATTTCCGAGTTACGCCCAGTTAACAGAAGTCAATGGCGAAGACAGCAGAAATCTGCCACGCGAAGTGGTTTAACTGGCGCTATTGACTCCGTGGTTACGGGCGTAATTTGGCGAGGGCAGTAGCCCGCTGACCTTTGCCGCGAAGGGGTTGGCAGCACTGCGAGCCGGCGTCAGGGCGGGGCGCTGCACTAATTGTGGCCCCGCACCACAGACGCCGTGACGTCACAACATGGCGTTGTTGCGTCGCCCCATTCCACTTCCCGCGTCGCCTTCCCCGCTGCCGCTACGTCTTCCCTCCGGACTTGCCTACAGACCTACTTACGCCGACTGCGCCTAGTCGGATTAAATTCCTGAATAATAATTCCCGCCGTAATGTATCCCTCTGCTGCCGCCCCCACCACTGCCTTCGGCTTCCGCTCCCTCCCCCCCTCCGCTCCCCCCGCCGTCCTAGCTTCCCTTCCTGCTCCACGGTGCACCGATGCTCCATTCTGCCGTTTTCGCCGACTCGACGTTCCGTGTCCGGCCTTTCAACAGTAAATAAACACGGGTCGATAGCGTTGGTTCGCGTGACCGGTGAGTCTGCCCGTGGTGGCACCGCCGCAAGACATTTGTCTGCGACGCCAGCTCTCACCCCCGCCAGCCTCTGAACGTCGCAGGTAGATGCTTTGCTCGATATAGCTCATCGTTCTTATTCTCGCAAGTACACCTCCTGATATGCACCCACACGTTTTTGAGAGAGTTCGGTTCCCTTGGGCATCAGGTGAGTATCGGAACCAGAACTCTCCCCCCCCCCCTCCCCCCCCCCCAAATATTCCCAACTGGGATCCCACTCTTCCCGCCAACTTGGAGATTTGGCTGAAAAGAATACATTTCTACAACTGCCCGCCCAATTCTTATGACTAAGGATAAAAGATGTGAAAAAGTTATTGCACCTCCGTGACGTAATCAGCTAGATACTACGTCTGCAGGCTTAGCTGATCTTTGTGGACTCCTTGTTCGATTCATAAGCGTAATGCTTTGAAAACCGTAATGTTATCTCGGTGTACGGATACAAACAAGCAATTACCCTGCATTACGCGCAAAGTCAAATACGTATTTGCCACACTGCTAGTTTCCAGACGCATATGCCTGGCTTAGCACTGGCAGGAGATCATCTCTGTGCACTTCATTACTAACACGTCAAACGCGTCTGCACTGTCTGTTTCCTAGAAAAGTCGCTTTTTTAAATATGTTGTTGTCCTTAATGCAGAAGAAGCAATAACGCCAAATGCCTCTGTGGTATTCTCGTGAAATCATCTATGAGGAAACTAAGTGGGAGTACCGTACTGAGATTCTAATCCAACAAATATGAAGTATATTTTTCAAGATGAAACAAAAATAGTATCAGACAACAGATGGCCACTTGCTCCGAAACGTGTGGCTGAATACTGATATTAAAACCGGGCTGAAGAATAAAAGGTAGTCTGATGTTTATGCAATCCGTAAAACGTCCGCAGTCATTAAACAGTTCAGTATAGGTACATTAAATGTGAGAAGGCATGTGGATGAGATATAAGGGGAAACTGGCTGCTAGCCCAGTGTGGAAATCCCTGAATTCTGGCTGCAGCCGACACCGTAAATTGTGATATAGCTGAAATGGAAGACAGGTAGATAGTGTGTATAAGGTACGACCTTGCTAGCCCTAGTTATTTTAATTTTATTTTGCTCTTCCTACCACAGGATGTTTGCCGGCAATTAATCAGACAATTTTATGTCCGTGTCAGTTGTTTTCGCCATGTTAGAAAATAAAAGATGCAGTGATGACTTTTCTGGTAGTACTTAAGTTGAAATTTCCAAATCTTAATTTCAGCCACTAACTAGAGCTATGTTAACCGCTGTGTAGTCCTGGTGCATGTTTCATAACGCTAAGACAGAGAACTAGTTCCCGGTAACTTCTTTTGAGTGCAGGTGGTCTTAAGTTTCTTTTGCTTGACGGTATATCGTGCTGCGTTGCATGGAAGCGGCACTCGCCTCAGACATTATTAGAGGGAAGTAGTAACACCTGCAGCTTGGAGATGGAGACACTGGGTCACGTCCCAGCGTTCCTCGCTTGTCTAACACCTGTAGCTCGCATGCCTGCCGCATAGTAAATAAGCTCTAGGCGCTGCTATTGTCGCCTAGGCGCCTGCCTCTAACTGCTGCATGCTACACCTGCAACTCGATCGCGCCGGCGATGTTTTATTCATGCAAGCCTTGCTCGTCCGTCGCTTTTGTCATGCTAATTTGTCCGGCGGAGCAAGAAGAAGACGAGAAGAGAGAAGAGACGGCGAGGCAGGGAAGGTTGAGAGCAGCTCCCGTTGGTAACTTACCAGCAGCGAGGTATAGAGTTCCTACGTGTGTTGCTATAGTAGGAACTTCATACCGTGCTCTTGGATTTGCCATCCTTATCGACGCTCTCACTTCCCCGACGCACCGACAGCAAGAGACAAGACCGCAAGAGCAAGAAGAAGCCAGTGAAGTGGACTTCGCCGCGCGTGCTAATGTCGTGGTGCTGACGTCACACGTATTGTCTTCGCCCAGGGGACACACTGCGCGCTTGCGTTTGCTTCTGTGCCAGCTGCTACAGATCGCTCTGCTCTTGATGTCTTTAGTACTATAAACAGGTGCATGTTCGTATTTTGTTGTCTCTCACGTTCAGTGCCAATCTAAGAGTCGTCCGAATATCTGTGCTTCCACTATCCAAGGCAGCTACTAGATTTTTCGGGATGCGTCAATGTGACAACAATAACTTTGATATTTGTATGTAACACTGCTGTTTCTTGTGCACTCTAGAGTAGCTTTTAGTTTAGACTAGCGGCGCTGGTGACGGGTTCTAGCATCTATTATTTACTTCAACATATTTTAACTGGTAAACCCCTGATTCTTTAAAGAATCGAACTCTCTTGTATAAAACTGCTTTAAACTTGTGATTACTTTACAAATAAGTTGATGTGTTAAATATTTGATGTTAAAAATGCAAGAGAGAAAAATGCATTAGAAAACGTTTGAAATTATGTTTGAAATTTGTTCGAAGTCGCTGACTGGTCTCATGTGAAAGACTTGATGAATGTGGTCTTGGCCAATTTGCGCTCTGTTTTAAGCAAACGTCAGTTTTTCACGTATCTCGATATTTATGACGTTATACCTCTCGAACTATTTGTTATAGAGTGAAATAATTTTGCAGGTGCATTCAGCGCTAAATGTGGATGCTGCCAGCAAGATGTGTTGCGAATAGAGTTAGCAGTGAAAAAGTAATAAATTAAAACGTCATACCTGATGCTGAAAAGGGGAGGTGGGGTGTTAGCGGGAAAAAGTTCCGCAAAGGCTTGAAATTATGTGTAAAGTTTCTTGGGAGTCACTAAGTGCTCTCATGTCAGTCCGAAATATTGGATGAATATAGTCTGAGTAATTTGCACGCCATGAGCAACGCTGCCCCAGTACGTATACACGGTTTCTACCTGTAATACTTGTCTTACTGTGTTAGACCATTAACATAAGATTATACCACTTAATGAGTAGATTACGAGAGCATTTTAAATTCTAAAATTCGGTCAACAATTATATAACTATTGAAAATCAAAATTTTGTCGTCTCCGGAATCCGTTAGTTAGACAATCTGCAAATGTCAGTGTGCGCCATGAACTGCTGTTAGCCGTTTAGAAATACAGATTTTAATTTTCTTTGCGTTTTTTTGTACCAACCTGTATGTTTTTACTGCAACGTTAGCGACCTTATATGTTATTGCACGATGTGGTTTCCTACCCTACTCTTTCACTAGCCCCAGAAACTAATGTAACCGGTGTTTGTAGCTACTGTACTTCTGGTTTTGGAGGTACCAAATCTAGTTGCGACTGGTTGCGGGTTCCATTTAACTGTTAAATACAGTTATCTACGCTGTTGTGCATCACTCTAAATTATACTACAGTTGAGTTTGTGGTTTCCAGTTCCTTAGAAAAATTTTTCCTAACAGTGCTTACCGTTAACACGATGAATTATGTAAGAAATTGCTGCCGATCTCCGCATTTGATTATTAGTGTGCCATTGTACTATAAAGCTAGACGGGGCACTTGTTTAAACAACAGATTCATAATGGCAAGTATCAGACTCGGAGTAATGTCATTTCCATTTAGGTCTCCCACATTTCTTCCAGTCTCTCAGAAAGCGGCTGGGTCTTCAGTCGTTCCTCGATTATGTTGATGGTTTATATAAACAGACTTCTGACCTGGAGAGCAATTAAATTTTGACAAGACACAGAAATTAATTTTTCACACTGTTCGTCACACTGGTCTTGTATGTTTTGGGAAATGCTTACTGAAGCAGTTATGTTGCTAGGTCTGTGGTGGCCGTCGACTCTACCGTAAGATATTAATGCTGCCAATGGTTTCATATGAAAGGACGCGAACGTCTATTTCATTCTAAAAGAGGAAATACAAAGATGACAATTACTCGTGTATTTACCTCACTTCCACTTTACAGTTGAATTTTACTGATTCTCCTTTCTTTGTGACAAATGAAAAATCGGTTTTCAAATTCTTTCATGCAGAGATGTAGCATGTACACGTTCTCCGACTTCGAATAAGAGGAATCTGTTATCATATTTAAATTGTGAGAGGAAGAAATTGTATTTTGACAAGTGATTTTTGAAGCATGCGCAGTTTGGCAATAGGAAAGCTCTCCACCCGGCCTATATGTAGTAAAAAAGTCACTTGTGTACAGTTATTTGCGATATTAAAGTTCTGGTGTGTAGATAGTTACAATGGCAACAACGAGGTTGCTAGGCGCGCCGCACGCTGGCCAACATTTGCCTCTAGATAAGCATGTGAGATACTGCTATGGTCTCAGTCAAATTATCCATGGTCCTAATCACTTCCACTATATGATGCAGCACAAAGTGGTGGTGGGGGTGGGGGGAGGAATACTTAGTCGGAAAAAATACTCAAGTGGAAAACAGTTCCTGAATTTCGTTAAGTAGGAATCTTGAAGATCGTGTGAAAAGATAAAAGAATCCACAGAATTCAGAAGAAAGGTTGTTGACTGCGAAATGTCAGATTTCACTGTTTATGCGCTAACATATACGTATGTCTGGATCAACTCATTGGCAACTTATGCTCGATCTGTGTTTGAAAACCGTCATTGCAGCTCTGTATAAACTGAATTAGCTGTGAGACAGCTCAAATGCAGGAACATGTCTAAAAGTCATGGTGTAGTTTGAAAAATACATGAGTCAAAATGTTCTAATGCAACTGTTATATTTGTAGCTCCAGAATAGAAAATAAATAAATAAATGGCGTGTGGCGCAACGGCCTGGTTAAAGTCTTTCAACTGGATGCCACTTTGGCGACTTGCGTGTGCAGAAAGCCAAAGGCACCCGGTTTTCCCCGAACGGCCAACCGTCCAAATACTAGGCTGGCCCAACGTTGCTTAACTTCGGTCATCGGGCGGGAACCGGTGTTACCAACGTGGCAAGGCCGTTGGCAGTAGAAAATTAAAATTGTCTTAGTTTCAAAGAAAATCAGGCGCTTCATTATCTGAAGCGGTGAGGGTTTAGCAATGTGATACAGTGAGCGGCCCCTCGAAATCTGGTTACAGTTGCAAATATACGGCACCCTCGGACAATAAGCAGTTGGCAGTTGGCCAAGGGCACTGAATATTCAGAGAATTTTCGATGCATTGTTGTATTATAGTGTCGTCTAAAACAGAGAAGAAAGTAGAGGGCAACCTGAAGCTTCCTGTGGACATTTTGTCACTTAGCTGACATGAACTATTTGCTCTATGCCCAGACTGTATATTCGGAGGCCATGCTCAGACTGCACTTCTACACAAACATAACCAAAAAGAAACAAAAGGAAAATTAACTCACCTACATTATTGGACATCATGCTAAGTAATTTCTGATGGGGAGTGATAGATGAATATTGGAGTATCATCACATTTAATTTCAACATAATAAAAATGCAACTCGTGTGATTTAGAACAGCTTCAGCATACATCGATAGAGAAATTAAATAACGGTACCAGTGCCAATCCCATTCTTTGACATTCATTTTTTCATTTTTTTTTTTTTTTCAGGTAAGATCTAGGTAGCAGAGTTCACTTCCACTTCTAGGCTATGACATCAAATATGCCGGCACAGTAGATATGCGTTGTTGGTATTAAGTTCTACATCCTGCATTCTACACCGATTAACAGATTAGGACTGCTATTATGAAGTAGCATGAAACCGGAAATGAAAATAAATGGAAAGCCCGTCGAAATATTTAATATTTTCTGAAAACTCATTTGAACGACTAAAAAGGGAGATTACAATGAGTAGTAGAAGACGAAACGTCACACACAGATACTGTCACAGCATTCTTATTTCCAAAGACAAGGAGTGTTAAACCACCTGAGGCTATAACGCAGTCGACAATGAAAGACAACATGCGTAAACCTGAGTTTATGACTTTTTAATATTTTTAAGGCGAATCAGTTAATGTGGGCTTGCACGAGCAGTGAGTTCAATTAATAACAGTACAAATCTGCTTTAATTCAGTTGGTTAGGATTTCAGACTGACTTAACTTGAAATTCCTGCCTTTCTCATCATACAAAGTCCGCCTGCCAACTTCTATGCTGTTATCGGCTGCAAGTGAAACATCAAATCATAGATTTCTTTTGCTGCTGGAATTAGGTCTACTTTCTCCGTATGAGTTACCTGGAAAAACGTCTCTGGGATTTCACACAAGCAAAAGGCCTGTAGGCGTACAGTATTATTTCTGTCTTTCCTGAGGCACTAGAGAGTCAAACTTTTAATGACTTACTATTTAATGTTTTAGAGAATCACAGTGAGCGAAGATCGTCTAAATGACTGAAATACATTTTAAAAATGAATTCAGTAATCAGTGTCTTTTCGTGGAGAACGTCGTGGTTAAAGATCCGTCGTTTTTCCTTATAACAGCTGCGACGTCCAGGGCAACTAGGAGAAAATTTGTGAATGTATCCAAACTGAAGTATGGCTTAACTGAAGTACGGTTGTGGATGTAGAGGAAATTGTGTAATTGCGGAAAAAGAACGCTGTTAGCAGAGAATACGCCAAGAAAACATTCTGTGTATTATAAAACAGAAAGGACTTG
This sequence comes from Schistocerca nitens, assembly GCF_023898315.1. NCBI lineage: Eukaryota > Metazoa > Arthropoda > Insecta > Orthoptera > Acrididae > Schistocerca > Schistocerca nitens. The sequence continues at coordinate 392,799,367 of NC_064617.1, forward strand.
ATAAATAAATGTAAGCTCCGTCAGGAAATAAGGTACGCAGTGAGTAAATTACTTTTGCCGTTTTTAAGCAACCATACATGTTTATTTCTATTTTTATTTGATAATACTGTTTTCTATTGACTCAATCTCTATATTAAGCGACCTGTGAGGGGAACCGAAGAGAAATTTGGAGAGGACACTTAAGTCCAAGGAGAAGAAATAAATACTTTGAGGCGTGCCGATGATATTGTAAAAGACTTGGGAGATCAGATCAATGGAACTAACAGTAGTTTGAAAAAAGGTTATAAGAAGAATATTAATAAGAGGCTGACAAGGTTAAGTGAATGCAATCGAATTAAATCAGGCGATCCTTAGGAATTTACATTAGGAAATGAGACACTAAGAATAATAGATGAGTTTTGCAATTTGGGCAGCAAAATTATGATGGTGGCAGAAGTAGAGAGGATATAAAAGGCACACTTGCAATAGCAAGGCAATCTTTTCTGAAAAGTTGAAATCTGTTAACATTGCATATAAATTTAAACATTACGAAGTATTTTCTGAAAGTTGTTGTCTAGGGTATAGTCTTGTGCGCAAATGAGACGTGAAACAGTTCAGATGAGGAGCGAAGAGTGGTGTTACAGGAGAATGTTGGAGATCAGATAGGGAGATCGGGTAAATAGCTAGGAAGTACTGAATCAAAATGGGGAGAAAAGAAATGTATGGCACAAGTTGACAGACGGAATCGATTGGTAGCACACATTACTGAGACGTCAAGGATCGTGAATATTGGTATTGGAGGGAAATGCATTGGGGGGGGGGGGGGGGAGACCAACGTTTTCAGATGAAGCTTTTCCAAATGTAGCGTGCAGTAGTTATTCAGTACCGACGTGGAGAGTTGCATCAAACGATCTTCAGACTGAACATCACTGTAACAGAATTCTGTTAATTGCAAAACGTAACTGAAAATGGTTTCAGAATGGAGAGCTATAGACAGATGTCGAAATTACTTCAGGTGTGCCCTAGGGAAGTGCTCATGTTGTATATTAATGACCTTGCGGATAATAGTAATTGGAACTTTCGACTTTTCGCAGACGAAGCTGTTCTCTACAAAGAAGTATGAAAAAATCTGCCCAAACATTCAGTCTGATCTTGATAAATTTCGAAGTGGTGTAATGTCTGGCAACTTGCTTTAAATATTCAGAAATGTAAAATTCAGCGCTTCACAAAACGTAATATTCTATGACTATAGTATCAGCGAGCTGCAGTTGGCATCGGTGAGGTCATAGAAATAACTGAGAGTACAAATTTTTAGAGACGTGAAATAGAACGATCACTTAGTTTCAGTCGTAGCTAAAGCAGCTGGCAGACTGTGTTTTATTGGTAGAATACTTAGAAAATTCGATCAGTCTACAAAGGAGAGTGCTTACAAAACAGTCGTTGAATCCACCCTAGAATACTGTTCAAGTGTATGGGACCCATATCCTAAAGCTCTAAAAGGGAATATTGACGGATACAAAAGAGGACAGCCGGTATTGTCAAAGGTTTGTTCGACCCGTGGCTGAATGTCACGAAGATGCTAAAAGAACTGAACTACCAGACGCTTGGAAGCAGACGCAAACTATCCCGTAAAAACCTGTTTACAAGGTTTCTAGAACAGACTTTAAGTGATGAATCTAAAGTACAGTCCCCTACGTATCGCTCTCAAACAGATTGCGAAGACAAAGTCAGACTAATTACAGCATGCGCAGAGGCATGTAAGCTCCTCCGACTCTCTATATGTAAATGAAACGGGAGAAAATCTTAACTGGTACAATGGGACGTGTCGTCTATATTGCACTTCACAGTTGTTTGCGGAGTGTAGATGCAGACTTAGACGTACTGTGGTACAAATTAGATCGTTTGAAAAAAAGAATCCGTTCATAAAGTAAAACATACGTGCCAGACATAGAGACTGCTTCCTAATGCAACTTGAAACATATTACAAATGTCTAGGTCAAGCCATTCTATTTCTGTTAATAGCATGAACACCTCCCACCACACAATCCCCCGTTCCTTCTTCCTTCTCAGTCGCGAAGTAACGCAGTCTGTTTGGTTTCGTAGCTACAAAAGTGAAGTTATATATATTATTTTTTCGTTCACATCTTTTACAAATCGATTAGACGTTCACTTGAATAAAATATCCGTACTGTGGAGCTATTTTCACTTGTACCTTGTCACCGCCGAAGGCGTAAAATAATGAAAAGATTACTCTCTTTACTGGAAAACATATCGAGCGGACAAATTGAGAAGCGCGCTCGCGTTAGTAAAATTTTTGGTGAGTTATCAAGCTATTTGCGATGTCGTAAGTTCTTTAGAAATTGTCCTGCAACGCTGCCTCTGAGGATTATTACAGCAAAACACTGCAGTAACCAAAAAGCGAAAGATTATAAGGCTTAAGCTAGAGATTTTTATATTAGACTAGCTGATCTGACATGCACACTACGTGTGGGGGCACTTTGATGTCATTTAATGTTCTAAAATTTAACGAATGTTGTGCTTTCTTCGACGTGAGGAGGAAAGTACAAAATGTTTCGAGATATTGTTTTGTGGCAGAAAGCAGAGACAAGTAGCAAACGCAGAAAAGGAGAGCTACAACCGAGTGTTCCGACTAAACCGCTAAATGTTATGTCTACAGAGTACAGTCTTCGAGAAGGTCATAGCGGGTGCTGAGCCGTCTCCAGGAGCCGAGGACAAGTACGCAGGCAGCTGCGCTCCTCAGGGCTGAAAAAGCGACCGCCAAAAATATAGCCTCCATATTTTATATCGGCTGGCGCCATATTTCCGCGTCTGTCGTTTTCGCAAGAGATGGTTTCCAGCGGGCGAGCGGCAGGCGGGTCGATGCGCTAGGAAATTTATTTTATTATGTCCACGGGTCAGCGTCACCGCTCCTAGGCAGTAACCCCTGGCAGCGCGGCAGCACGGCCACACCACAACCTCACCCAACTGCAAGCCGACAACAAAAGCCACTCCGGTGAAAGGGTCCGCTCTGTGAAAGGAAATACGTTCCGGTCTTTCAACCACATTCTTGTCGCCTCGCCTTCATCCAGGCCGTTGTACAAGCTTCTAGGAGCTCAAACACTACGATCGCAGTATCTGTACTTCTTCATCGAATTTGACTCAATCAACACTAGACAGAAAAAAAGACCTTAACTTTCTTAGTCGCTACACAGAGCCGAGTGCACTATTCAGCAGCATACATTTTCATAGAGCTGGGAACAGAAATAAACCATGTGAAAGATAGGGCCGCATATTTTAGCTCTACGTTAACAGCACTGCTTCCGGCACAATTCGCTTGTTTTCTAAGTCCTTGTTGACCGGAGTCTTTCATTCTGATGTAATACTGATCAGCATAAATTTCTTAGTGTTTACTTTCTTCGCATGTGAATCGTGTATTTACTGACCAATTATGATTTGCTCAGAATATAAGTGAGAAATCCATACACATTATAAAATGGATGTGTGTGTGTGTTTTCCACATCTCCTGCTAACCCACTGGACCGATTACAAACAAATTTGGTACACATACCCCTTACTGTCAGACAACAAGTGCTGTGGGGGTAAGAACCGTCTACCTAATTTCAGGAGAAAAATGGCTCTGAGCACTATGGGACTTAACATCAGAGGTCATCAGTTCCCTAGAACTTAGAACTACTTAAACCTAACTGACCTAATGACATCACACACATCCATGCCCGAGGCAGGATTCGAATCTGCGGTCGTAGCGGTCGCGCGGTTCCAGACTGAAATTTCAGGATATATGAAGTCATAATGCATGAAAAACTGCCACTTCATGTACGACGTTTAAATGTACTACTTTTCTGCTACCAACTCTATTCGCAATAAATTTCGCAGACAGTATCCGCGTATGCCGCTAAAAACACTTACAAAATTATACCGGGCTACCAACCTATGTCAGGAGATGTGACGTCATGAACACTGACACGTGTGAAAAAATGTAGTATCTGCATGAAGTTTTAATACATTTGTTCTTTACTACTAGGACACTCCTACAGTCGAAACAACGTAAGGAAGTCTCTCACATCTGGCAGCGCTTTTCACAGATTTCGTATGCGAAGCGGAAACAGGTGCAGGCGAAAACAACAGCTGCTTATAGAGCTGTGAAGAGGCTTTGCCATGGAAACCTTTACAAAATCGTGTTGTAGACATGCGAAGCAGCTGTATGCAGTGTACAGAAACTGTCCGATAACTTTGTACGACTGTTTCATATTTTCAATCGTGTTTTCACGAATGTATGGAAACGAATTTTTTTCGATATTACGCTACAGACGCAGTTAATTTTTTGTTTTCATTTGTAGTAGGAAACTGGAAAAATGAAGGCCAAGGCAATGCCGGGTTGTTCAACTAGTAATGAAAAAAGTGTACTTTTCACTACTTCAATGATTCACTGGACAACAAGTAGGTGGAAATGGAACCTTAGCCCGTAAGGTTTTCATGCCTTTCAACAAATAAAAAGCAGAAAAAGAACTATTTTACTTATAACAAGAGTTGTGTACTATGTAACCAGTTACTAGAGAACTTGCTACAGAAACCGAACCCAGCTGCTTACTTTTCGCGCTAATGTGCTACCGATTGCACCAGACGGAGCTTATTCAAAGCTTCACCTTCCCACGTGTTTCTCTCTATTCTATACCAGCGAATTAAACAATTTATGAAGTAGAAAACTTTGTTTCCATATAACTACTGGGATTCAACTTAATGTGGTTCAGTTTAAACATAAGAATCAGTATGAACATCATATACTTGATGATGCAGCCGTGTTCCTCAGGATCGTCATTCGGATGCCACTGAGGCATCTCCGTTCATTGATTACTTTCCGCTGCATGTACGTACCGGACATGCCTCTTGATTTTATCCCCGGTATTTTCCGTCGAGGATATTATTTGTGAGGTTAACGTTGAATCAGATGTAGAAATAATCTAGTTCTTTGCTTCTTTACGTTGCTTATTGATATTCGATGTTTACTGATTTCTTTTACTGTTGGAAGATGTTCTCTAGTCCATTTTTATTTTACTCTTCGCCATGTCCATATCTCTAAGGTTACGTACAGTGTATCCTTAACAAGCATAGCTTGAAGTACTGAAGATAAACGGCTTTATAAATTAATTTGTTATCTCTATATTACGATGATTGTTTATAATTTACTTTTATTTCTAAGTTTGTTTGCTCACTGTGATGTTTTATATCTTTTAGTCGTCGTCACTAGTTAATTATTACTCAAGTAGCATGTTCAACTGCTGTAAACTTGTATTTTATTTGAAAATGATTTTCTCTACTTACACGATCAGTTTATGTACTTGTTTGTGTTTATCCTCAGCTTACAATTTCCCTGTCTTAATGCAGTTAATACGTGCTTCAGTGTTCTGATTTTAGTATAAATTTAGACTTAGCTTATATCACTGTTGTCTTCTACAGTTTCATTCAAAACTCCAAAATCTTTCAGTGTACTCTGTTGGTAAGATAATTCTAGTGCTGCTATAGCTCCTCTTGTTCCTTTTCTTTTCGTAAATCGAAAGTGAGTTGCTTGTAAATGTTGGTTAATCATAATTTTTAAGTTTTATTTAATAATTTTCAGCAATTTTTTGAAGCATAGGGATAGTAATGCTAATGTTCTATAATTTGAATAATCATTGTTATTTACTTTCTTATTTATGTAATTATTTTTATTTTTGTAAATTCCATACTCATAGTAGGCAGATACAGGTTTGTACTGTTGTGGTTTCACCTCATCTTCGATGCTATTAATTAACTCATTGTAGGTATTAGCTGCTTCAGTCACTTTCTTGTTGTTAAAGTTGTTTAAAGCTTTGTTGAATCTGATCCGGCAATTTATGGTCTCAAGAATTCATTTCAGTTTTTTGTACTCTCACGATGTAATTCCTGACATTACTAATATTTTTTCTTTTATCCTATCTACCGAGGTGCCAGATTCTCAAATTCAAAGGGGAAAAAGTTTAGTGCTTAACCACGTTTCCACGACCTAAATATTTTAACTGCAGTAATTTGGGTTTTCAGGGCACTTTGTGTGTCCTTACTTTTCCTGGACACTCCTCTGCATCACAACGTAATTGTCTCATCCAGTTATCTTATTCTGCATGGATTTTAGTGATTATTTTGTTCATGATTTTAGTGTGATGGCTAGTTTTAGTTTTCTAAATCATTCAGAGTATTAAAAGAAAATGGAATCAATGCAGTAAAACCAATTTTGAACGGAACAAGAAACCAAAAACCAAATAATGGAAGAAGGGAAGGAACGTCAATGTTTATCACTGCATTGTCATTAAAGAAAGACCATAAACTCTTACAGAGGGAGTGCAGACTGAATCGCATATTAACTTGTGCATGCAACTGTTCTGAAATTTCTTTGAAGTGACTGGAAGAAACAAGAGACAACAAAAATCACGGTTGTCCCGTATGGATGTGCACCTTGGTTCTCCAGATTACGAATTAACATCATAACATCTCACTCTCGCTCGATATTTTAACGGACTAACAGCACAAAAAAAGTAGAATTTATTGTATTGAGCCTGGTGATATCTGTGCGTCACACGATCTTGGGCAGTATATACACATAAGCGAAACATGTAACTAAGATCACAGTTTTTTGTTAATTGTTTCTGTGCAGGGGAATATTTAAAACATCAGTTGCATGGCAGTTATGTTGAGTCGCTGGTACATTTTGTGCACAAAACTCCTAAAGTTAAATATCTGAATGCATGACTACTAGTTTCATAAGCGAATCAGTGGTGTAACTCTTTCAGTGGACGAATCCTGAAATATTACAATGCACTTTTGTTCTCGGGTCTAGAGCGAAAAAAAAAATAGTTTCCTTTTACCGTCTGAATCACTGTTTCAGTTGTCAATTTAACAGTTACGTTCTTAATGTCAGTTATACAAAATAGAAATATATGAATTTTTTCTGTGTGTAATATTTCAAAATTTTCGTTAAGGACAAAATTAATGGAAACATTTGGCTAACAAACTGCTTGTATGGCAAATGAAATTTCTGAAATGTTGCCAAATGTGTTTATTTAACCTTCGAAGTTAAGCTGAGATGAAGTGGTTTTGTTATCTTCGGCAATTTTTCTTCAAGCACAATTGCGTCATTGCAGCGTACGCGCCTACACTGCCCAACTTTCGCGAGACAGCGACGTTGCTATCCAAAATATTGCCCACTTACATTCAAAGAAGGACTTCAAAGATTATTCGTGTACTGCTTGTACTGATGGCTACTTTATTGCCACTGTTAAAATGTGAAGTTGTGTTCTTTATCAGCATGCTATGTTGCACGATTGATATCGCACTTATATTAAACTAAAATTAATGTTGCAAAAGCTACATTTAATGATACTTGCTTTTTATTCTTTAGCCTGTTATGAAGACTTAGTGACAGAGTTAACACTTCCTACAAGCATAATACGGCATTTCACAGTTACGTACACTCCAGATGTAGGCCTAAATTTGTTCCGGCTGCAATTGCGCTCCTGACAACATAATTGAAAAAATGGTTCAAATGGCTCTGAGCACTATGGGACTCAACTGCTGTGGTCATAAGTCCCCTAGAACTTAGAACTAATTAAACCTAACTAACCTAAGGACATCACACACATCCATGCCCGAGGCAGGATTCGAACCTGCGACCGTAGCAGTCGCACGGTTCCGGACTGCGCGCCTAGAACCGCGTGACCACCGCGGCCGGCCATAATTGAAAGACCAAAGATGTAACAAGTACTCGTTATAGTGAAAATTATACTTTTTTCTTGTGACTGTCATATTAAGTGAACGTGAAGAATCTGACACTAAAGACAAGATACGTTAAACATGTCAGATTACCTTTGCAAGGCACAAATTAAATTGCAATTGCGACCTTAGTCGGCAATTACGAACTTCAAAATTACGATGGCGTGCACGGACGTTTGAAAAAGGAAAAAGTCAGCAAAACATTTGTTAAGTGGAGGCATCTTCGATGGAACCGAATCTCCTTTATTCTTTACACAACTCATGGAGTTTGGAGAATGTCTGTATATTCTCCTATGGCAAGCATCGAACAGTAGCTATATTTTAAAGTTCGGTGTGACGTGCTAGTTTCGTCTGGTATTTTTGAGAGAAAAATGCTTACTTCCGTAAGAAACACTGACAAAAAAAAAAAAAAAAAAAACCCACAGTGGAATGCATTAAGCTCTATCACGTTCTCATAGATCACCATCGTTAAATGTAATTGCATAACATACGTGCATGAAAACTGAACAGCAAGTGATTTTGCAATGTTGAAGAAAGCGATTGTGTAAGCTAAATATGTATTTAACGGTACGACGCAGCGCTATTGAATTTACCGCTGTTAATGGAGGTGAAAACAATATATGGAATGTACATAATGTATATAATTCACTGTGAGCCTTTGTTAACTGAAGTTTGCCATTGATGTTAGTACTTAAAAACATGCAGCCACGATTCAGTGGCATTCGCGTCCAATTTCCGTATAGTATCCTTAGGGTACCCGACGTATGATTCGTAAAAGATGTTTCTAAAACTGCACTTTACATCTGAACGAATAAGGAAAATGGGTTTTCATATCCTGCTCATAACGGCCTAAGTGCAAAACAGTTATTTGGTTCTACAGAAAATAGGTAAGGCGAGGCCAGTTTTAATACCTCCCCCCCACCCCCACCCCTCTCTCTCTCTGCTTGTTGTTAAATTAAATTTACCGTGTATAAGAAATAAGTAAATGTACCCGGAAACATTTTTAAACTTCTGCATGCGACCTCCTGACAATTCCATTAGTTGGCAATGAAAAACAACTCTAAACATGGACAACATATCAGTACGATTACTAATCATAGAGATATAGGACAAGAAAACCGTTTAGCATGTCTGCATAATGTTTCATAAATAATGCTACTTTGTGAGCTGTTGAAGGAAAAAAATGGCCCATTTGCCTGGAAGCCCAAACAGGAAAATACAAAAAAATATGATGCAATGTTAGAGTAAGTGCAGACAGTTATCAACGTGTCTTCGAGTAGCTATGAGATTCGTATGAAACTGTAAGTGAAGTTCTTTGTGAAGTGTGGTCTTGCATTGAACGAAAGTCGCAAAAAAAAAAAAAACGATTTATAAGATCAAAGCGACACAAAACAGAGTGTGTCAACACGAACAAAGAATATTCTGCACTGCAAAACAATGGAGCAAATGAATAAGCATCTTACGGCTAGAAGACGTCAGATATAATTGAGATGTTGCAGGCTGCAGGTGAAGCACGAGGACGCAATTTAGGGTACTCATAGGGAGAACACAATGAACTGCTAACAGTTGCATTACGGAACCAGAAAAGCAATTATCTAAGTTGCACCTAGTGCACATAACAAAAAACGCACAGCAACACACAGCCAACAAAATGAGTTGTATTTTCACCACATTCCAAACAGTTTACAGCAATAACCCTTCCTGTTCGAAGACGCTAAAGAAATAACTTGGCGATTTTGCTTTGTATCGTTGCTGGTGTGTATAAATATGATAGTAACGGTTAAATCACGTTTTGGGTAGTGAATTAATTCAGTCATTCTTTGGAATTTTTGATATCGTTTGTACCCACGCAAAAACTGCAAATGCCTGGATTATTCGAGCGAAATAAAACGTGTTATGAACCCAGCAATGGGAGAAGTGGCATTTCATGTTACAATTCATTAGAGTTCTGAAAGACGAAACTGATTTGCCACCACGAATGGAGATCACAGAAGTAATGACTGTGCAGCGATTGTAAAGTTGGCTATTTACGAGCAATGCGGTACCTTAAACAGCGTAGAAATATGAAGTCATGTAGTCTAAACGGAGAATGCAATACATTGCGAAGCGAGAACAGATTATATACACAGCTATTCTATTATCTTTTACACCGAATGATATGAAACCATGAAATATGGCTCACATGATTTAACTTATCAAACGGCACTATTTCAGACACTGGTCGAGGAGTGTGAGCTGCCACTTTCGTAGTGAGAAACAGATTACAATCTGCGCTTTTTTTTTTTTTAATGCTACTGCGAATCAAACAATCTTTGCCCATTTGATTCCAACAATGATGCTACAGGCACCAAGGTGAACGTTCTGTCAAAGACTGTTGGATTTAATCTTGTTTCACATCCCGTCCGATTCACGCCAACATCGTCGACGGACTGCTTAAGTCGTTGAGGAGTGGTGGGCGCGCTTTGCGTGAACCTGACTGATACGATTGTCGCACTGTGTACAAGTACTTAGGCCCTAAGATGTTTTCAGTAGTCTTTCTTTTTTTTAACAAAAATAAAAGGAACAAACATTAGCGTATAATTCTTCAGCTGCTCATACTACTTTTGGTAATTTTTTTATTATCTATTTCCTGTCACTGGTTTGTTAGTCGTGATGATGTAGTACACGAGATAAGCGATAAGCAGTTGATTAATTTCTCTTCGCTGTTTATCAGAACACACCTGTCACGGTCCACAGAATGCGTGTCCAGTTCACCAAAATCTGATTATTCTGCGATAAGGTGCCTGAGATGGCGGGTTCCTGACGTTAGACACTTAGCAGTTCTGAAGAACTTCTGAAAATTAGTGGGTAGTCATATACTTGGAAAGTTTATAGTACGCCCCCTTTTTCGCTTCACTTGACTATGATGTATCTTTTGTAGGCTCAGGTGGCAAGAGCCCGGTGACTTCGTTGCATATGTTCTACCATGCTGTGAATTAGCGGGCAGAGTGAGAATTTCCATGTTGGCTCTCTGCTAAATTAAAATTCCTGTCAGTTTTGGGTGAGATTAACATAGCAATATCTGGCGTTTGAAAAGCTATAGGTTATCAGAAAAAGACATTTCAGTGGAAGAGAATTTGATATTTTTGAATATGTTCATTTTCAAGGTCACAGTTATTCATATTCACACACACACACACACACACACACACACACACACACACACACACACACACACATACACACGGAACACGATTTCTGTCTACTTAGATCGGAAGCTGACCTCTGAATGGTCGAGACTCATCATTTATAACAGAAATGAGGCCATTAAAACAATCACTTCTTGAAATACTGATTATTCATGGAATAGTGTGTTTAAAGAAAATGTTAAATACCCACTCGTATGTGTTACTAGCTAATTAAACATCCTTTGTGTCTATACCTTTTCGGCTTATGCAATGCCACACAACATGTGTAACGGCGTTGAAAACATTCCATAGAAGTGTTAGCTAGGAAACTGCAGAAAAATTAACTAGGGTAATTTGCAGTTAATTTAAAGCAGACATGGAGAGAAATTGTTTGTGGCTGTATATTATCTATAAGACTCTTGTATCTGAACTGATTCCAGGCTGATGCAGGCTGCATGATCAGATTTACTGTTTAACAAAACGAGAATCGCTAGGACAGTTCGTCGGATGGCCAGCTAAGGACTGATCTCGATAACAATCCGAAACCGTGAAATCGCACGTGATTTCTCAGCTAGACAAAGTTTCCATGAGGCGTTTTGTCTTTTGGCGATGTTCGATAAAGTAGTGCTTCCTATTATTACAAGATGTTTGTATCATGTCCCATCCGCAAAAACTATGTAGCTAAGGAAAAGTGTTATAATTTGACTTTTACTTCGTATTGTACATACTTAAAAATGTTTCTTAACAATTTATTTACTTCCTACGTTTCGTTAGTACAGTCGGTGATTTCATTGTTTGCAGTATAGTAATACCCTCAAACCTAAATGTTCTGCTTTGCTGAGATACTAGTTAATATCCGCGTTTTGCGAATAACTGTTACAATTTTTTTTCAGCCAGAGATGTTCCACATACTGTTACAGGTGTCATTGGTGGATTTCTTTGAAACAATCTTTCTTGTACCAAGTCAAGTAATGGAACGAGCAACAAACATACTCCACCGAAATACAGGCACGTAGATGGGCTCAGAGTGAGACAAGTGTCTAATCATCAGAATCCTGATTCCAACTGCCAAGTAATGGAAGCTATTTGGTGACTAGCACATACTTCTAATGACAACCAGCATTATTCTACAAATCAGCAGATGCAGTATTAGCTCTTACAGTTCATGTTTACACTACTCAATCTTCAATGTGTTTCTACGTATGGGCTAAAGGTTCCTTGAAATGTAAGACCGATATGGAGGGAATAGTGAGGGAAAACTCAACTGGCAGCTAACGAGGAGTGTCAACATTATGGAAAGGAAGCAACAAAATCTGTATTGATGAACGGAATTTACTGTTTAATTAGATAACATATTGTTCTAGTAAACCACTAGGGAGATGTATGGTTAAACACAGTACAAAACAGGATTTAAAGCAAATCAGATCTAAGACGTACTGTACCATCAGATAAATGCACAGGGTCGATTATCTACATTTTGCTTTAGAAGGCCTTGTGAATAAAATGCTCTAAAAATATATGTTTTGTCCAAACAAGAATTCCAGTCACGCACATATTCTGAATCCGTCATGAGGACCCAGCGCCATTTAATTCGGTCTGTCTTCTTCCGGACTGTTCAACCCTGAGATCAGTTTGCAGAAGTACGCCGTTCCACACTCTGTCGTCGTTTCCGTATGCGTAGTACACCCAGCATCACTCGTAATCTACTGTATGTATCTACCTGGTATGACATATAGCAGACCGTTTAAAAATGAGCAGACCCTCAACTTTAAGAATGACAACGAAGGTGAACAACCTATTTTTAAGCTTATGGTCGATTGTGAATTTTGTTTACAATATGACCACTGTACCTCTGAGTTTCAGAAGACCACATACCTATACACAATCTCGTTTCGGAACCTTGTAAATTCCAACAGGAGTCGTATCACTTTGTCCTTACAATCTATGGTGCAAACAAATACGGCAATGCTTTCGCGAACAAGAGTAAGCAAACAGTCGATTCTTCGCTGCAACCTATTACAAGAAAAAAACGTAGATGCTTACAGACAGTGTTATCATTGAAAACAATTGTGGGACAACTATTCTAAGTTTAGTGTCACCTGCTTTGCGAGCCGCGACCTTCTACTTTGAAGCCACAGTATTTTATCTGGGACCAGTTGCCCACGAATTCTTTTATCCGTTAAACCCAGTACAGGAGCAGCTCAGAGCGATATTTTCCTTTATATGCATATCTGTATTACAGTATTTGTCCACACAACGTAAAATTTGCTCTTCATTGTTTTCGATTCACAGTGAGTAGTAATTAGGGAGTCACCGTCAGCTCCTAAAAGTTGTTTGGTCTTTAAATAAGGCCAGTAAACAACAAAGTGTGTTTTCCCATAATCTTGGAAGCCTAAGACCGATCTTAAGTAATGTAAGGGTCGCACCTGCAATGACTTGTTGAAAAAAAACTATCAAACAATGTTCCTGATTCACTAAACATTTTTACGTGAACATCCGAACAGTCATAGCAGTAGATATATCATGTACCTATGCTGCAACGTAATCATTATTGTACTTTAATTACACCACTCCAAGATATATCTCAGTACGAGTTTAAGATATTTCTGACAGGAACAGCAGCTATAAAACGAAAAGCGACGCCATTCTCGGAGATGGATGTCGGCGAAGATTAATCCACATAACGAACTCGACAGGGAGCAGATTATTAGTAAGAACACTATTTCACAGTAGGAAAGCATTGATCTCCAACTATTTCAAAGAAAAAAAAAACCCACACGTGATAAGAAATGAACGTCTTTCTGATCGTTCGAGAGTATTTATCTTCCATAAACAGAGGTGTGACCGACTGTACTATCTTGTGTGAACGGACGCCCTTGAAGGAGTTGTTATAGCGTAGTTTTTCTGCAATGGAATCTACAAGGCCGTCAGAAATGATTTCGTTGAGGGCACTACTTACATGGCTACCGGAACATCTAATAATCAGTTTTACAATTTAAACAACAAAATAGATAGCGAAATGGTTCAGTATTTAAGGCACCTGATTTGTATTCTGGACGACTAGGGTTCAGACCTCCGGTCTTCAGTGGCTTCCCAAAACTGCTGAAGGAGAATACGAGGACAGTTCTTTTGAGCATTTGAGCAGGGCACGGACGATTCCCTCCTGTATACTTGTCTTAGATGTTCTGTTGATATGATTAGCTTTCGGTTAATTCAGAATTTCTTTAATACTATTTGTGTGTGTGTGTGGCATATATATATATATATATATATATATATATATATATATATATATATATATATATATCCCTGTGCCCTATAATTTTCAGTTCATTTTTTTGTGTGGACGAACAATGAAGGTAATTATCAGCAGGCTACGTTCGGTGTGGGACTCGAGCCCGCAACCTACACTCTGCAAGCCACGACGCTACCCCAGGATCGCGGAGGTCAGCAACTCACTCGGCTATTTTCTCCTGCCGACACCGTGCTGAACAAATGGCGAAGTACAAGGAGCTCATTTTTCTGTACTGTCCTATACTCTGAACAGTATGTGACTCAGACTAAGAGTAAATAAGGAACTGAGGCCACCGTTCACAGCGAAGCGACCATTATCTGGAGGAGCGGGCTCGAAATTTTTTTTTTTTTTTCCGCGCCAGTTGTGTTGTCGACGGAAGACGCCCGTGAGAAGAAAGGGGTAGGCATTGTGGGCGCCGCGACTGGATATGGTGACCAGCAATTAGCACGCTATTGTGTTGCCTGGAACAATGCGCCATTGTGCCTCCATCACATCAGCCGCTGCAGGCTCCACTTTTAATTTGGTTGACACGCGGCCGAACGCCTGCTGTGGACCTCGTTTCGTTCCGTCGTGCTTTTATTTCCTCCTCGACGCCGTTCGACAATGCTGAGCGATTGAAATGGTACGTTCTCGCTATCTGCCTGCACGTATTGTTGATAATGGTATCGTATGGTATCCATCTGCCTCCGTGAAAGTATTCCTATTTTGCGCTGCTTGTTCAAGTATTTTCCGGCTTCGGAAGCCTCGTCTACCATTGTCAGACATGACCAACGGGACGGAAAATGCTCCCAGTTCACCAGTCCTGCAACCCCACTGCCTGGTGGAATGCGTGCGCACCAGGTCCTCAGTAAACTCATTTCATTGTCATCCTAATGTATGCTGCAACCATCTTGCTGGGGTTGGAAGCTACTACTGAAAATTTTTTTCGTGTCCGCGAATTAAATTTTGGTTTCCAAACTCCCTCTTCTGCAAACCACGATGTGAGTTACGCATTTTTTTTTTTAACTTGCCCAATCCGAACATCTCTGTGTTCTCGTCTGTGGAGTCGATACATTTATTTTTTTGAAAGTACATTAATTGTGAATCTGAGTTGGTATATATTAGGTCGCTTTTATGCCTTTTTATGACTTGATTTTCCTTCATAATGTTCACCTCTGGTGTATTTGTTTTTTGTTAGTTGAATTATATACACTGTTTTTCACGCATCTTACACTTCACTTTCACCTGATAACTGACGTTTTCATACACACAATAAGCTTTCAAGCCATAAAAAGACTTAAAAGCAAGCCAACTTGTATTAAATCATCTTCATAATTATCGAAGTTTCAAAAGTAAATCAAGACCCAAAGAAGGTGACATATTTTAGTCAATGGAAAAAACAAAAACATTGTGTTTTGAAGAAGATGGAATTTAAAAACCCAAATCTAATGACTGCTGTGGCTGTTACTATTCGCTTTCAGGAAAAATGTCATTAAAGATTTGAAGAATGGTAAAGCCCACGGGGAAGATTCATAACTGCTGAAATGTGGAACACTGCAGGTGCTGGAACAGTCAAGAAGCTACATGGAGTCTTTCAAAAAGTCTGGGAAACAGAAGCTATAACAGAAGATTGAAAAATTCACCCAATCCACAAAAAAGGAGATACAACTGACCCCAGTAAGTATAGAAGAATTACCCTCCTTCCAGTGACTTACAAAATTCTTTCAAAAACATTGCAAAAGAGGTCAAAAAGCAACTGGAACAGCAATTAAGGGAGTACGAAAGAGCCTTAGAAGAGGACGGTCCTATATGAACCAAATTTTAAATCTGCATTTTATAATCAGGTGTAGAAGAATTAGAACCAAAAGCATTTAGCTATATAGCATTTGTAGACTTCAAAAAACACATGATTTGGTTGACAGGGAATCGCTATCAGCACCTTAGAAGACTTTGAAGCTGGTGGAAATGATGAAATACACAATCACAAATACGAAATTCAAAATTAAATTTTTAGGTGAAATCTCCGAGGCTTTTGAATTGATGTAAGACAAGGACATGGATTGCCCCCACTGCTGGTCACTTGTGTACTATAAAAGTAATCAGGTAATGGAGGAAAAGAACAGAGGAGAAGAAAGTGAAAACAATCATACTTGGGAGAAGAGGGGAATATTTACTATCCGGCTTTTGCAGGCGATCTTACCATCTTATCTGTATCCATAGAAGATTTAACAATGCACCTTAATCTCCTACAAGAGACAGCTTCAAAGGTAGGCTGTATATATCTTTTGAAAAAATAGAGAGTATGGCAGATGCGAAGGAGACACCTAAATATATGGAAAGTGCCTATGAAGATTAAAGAAGGCTACAAAATTAAAATATCCTGGCAGAAATAATACAGACAAATGCTTTGGACAAAGAAATTAATTTAGCAAGGGCAAGGAAAATGCAAGTGGACTCTAAATTAACAAAAAACCTACGTAACACGAAATCTATGTCCATAAATGCAAAACTCCAGGACATATTAAAAAGTAATAAACAAGATAAAAAGAGAGAACGAATATTAGAGACAGTAGGAAGAGAAAAGTATACTATGGAAATCTAAACAGGCTAGATGTAAAAGGAATTACAAAAAGAATTTTTAACTTTTTTGACAGAAATCCAAAAACATCAGTGACTTGGATCAAACAAGTTAAAGGAGACCTGACGGAAATGGTGTTAGCGGAGGAAGAAATAAGAGAAACAGAAAAATTCAGATTAAAACTAAAAAATTTCAAGAAAAATACAGGCGAAATTTGGGCAGAAGGGCATAACATAGGGGAATAATGAAGAACTACTGGAAAGAAAGGAGGAAAGAAAGGAGACGTAAGTTATTTCATGTGGTCCTTAGTAGGCCAAAACAAACACTTTATATTTTATACACGCACATATTTGGTAGGCTGTTTCCTTGACTGACTGTGTAAAATATAAACGAAAAGACCATGTAACGAGTCACAAAATTTTGAACAGTGAACTCTAGAGAAGCACACAACGAAGATGCGCTGGACTGCAGATATTTGATGTCGTTGGTTTCGCAAGAGCACTGCATCTGAGCCAAACACCGCAACTGTCATCTGCTGATGGAGCAAACGCTCACACACATGCCCTAAATGGAAAAAAAATGACTGATTACGGCGCGTTTTTATTTACAGTTTATATTTTCAACTGACAATGCCATGACACCAGGTAAATGATCAGAAATGCAGTTCTAGTTAACTGCACGTTTTGTGACGCTTATTAACTCATGCGTGACGAACCTTTGTCTTCACACGGTGTGCCAAACCTTTAGGATCCATAATGTACAAGTGGTTGGTTATCGCAAACGAATATTTTGATATAAGGAACTAATGGTCGGTAGTTAATATTTAGTTTTTTTTATTAATATGAACGACTTGCATCTTATACAGGGTGGCGAATTTGTTTTAACGAAAAGTTTTCCTGATACTTCAAGTTTTTTCTAGGCTAACATTCCCAATATCCCTGAACCAGTTTTTGTGGCATGTGGGAGCAGGTTTTACTTTACTAGTTTTCACCGCTGCAGATGAATTTTTTTGAGTTGTCACATCACTTAGTTGTGATTATTCCAAGTCCGGTTAAGATTTACAGTTTTATCAACAATCCTGTAAGTCGTAAGTTAGTGTTATCGTGCCTTCGTCTGGCACCATTCCATGCCATGCTGTGGCATTGCGCAGTAAACTGAAGTATACGAGAAATCCTCAGTGGAACACGAATCAAATTGTTGGCGCTGGAATGTAACATCAGCAGACTTTCACAACAACGACTCATCACATTTCAGATCCAACGTTCTTCACACTGTAGTCATTTCTTAATTGAAGCATGACATTGCGGAAAAGTTGGAAAGGTACTCCTTGGCATTGAAATTAGTAAAAAATGAACCAAAGCCTGAAAGAACAATTTTGACATCAAAATATGGGTATTCAAACATGGATACGTGTTTATAATTATTATAAAATTAAAAAAAGCACCTTCGCTTTCGTGTGTATAACAAATTCACAGTTAAAACTTGAAACATAAAATTGTGCTGTTCCTCGTTCTACGGAATCTCCACTATTGCAATATAATGCAACACAGAATGAATAGCGAGAGCCCTAGCTTGTCTGAACTAATCGTGATTGGCTGTGAGTGTTACATCTGCAACATCCGCCTATTTGACCATGTAAATGGTCCATACGCCGAGCTAGGTTGGTTCTGGGCAGACATGTTACGTCATTACCATTCAATATGTTTACTTCATCAGCCGGTCAGGGCACAGAGCTTAAGTACATGCCGCCTCAATCATTATTCGGAACACAAGGTCTCACTTTTACAGTAGCCTGGCTGCGTCCATCCATAAAACAAAAACATTCGCTTACTCATTCTCTGTTGCTGCGTCCGCTTTTGGAACAGACTACCCTGCACTCTTGGCAAAATTAAGAAAAACTGAAGCACTTCCTTCTGTTTCTCTCATAACGTTTTCCCAAAATTTAAGCGTATATGGCTAATTTGCCCTTTGTCAAACAGAAGAGAGAGAGAGAGAGAGAGAGAGAGAGAGAGAGAGAGAGAGAGAGACCTGACACATCTCCTCCTATTTATGCTTCGTTCTTTTTTTCATTTATTTTCCTCTCTCTCCATTAAATGGGTTTTAGCACATTCGTCTTCCTCTCCATCTTCCAGCCCTTGCTGACAGCCCTCGTAGGTTCAATCCATATTCTTGTAATTTGTTTTTATTGTTGTACTTCTCTGGGACGAACGTAAACTGTATTTATTTCTTTTTTCTCTTTTATGTGCAACAATAATTACTAAATACTTTACAATGTTGTATATCAGATGTAACTTATGATATCCTTATCATAATGAATGTGTTGTAAAATATGTGGTATGTCTGGTTATATTTCAGAGACGTCTTGATGACCCTAATGTTGTCAGGTTAAATAAATAAATAAAAACGAGAGTAATAATAAATCTTTACAACAGTCGCGTCTGTTTGAACGAGCTTCTCCAAAACTACTAGACGAATTTTCATGGGATTTTCACAAGCAACTTGAGCAGAACTTGGGCCCCGTATAGGCTTTAGTTCATCAAAATCGGATCACGGGGAAAAATATGTCGTAACTGAAAGTTTTATCCATTCTAATACTGAACTGTTACGTATAGCTAATCAGCTGAACCGATTTCGATGAAATTTGGCATGGAGATAACTTGAACCCTGAGGAAGAACATAATGCTACTTCAGAAAGTGTGTGATACAAGATAGTTATTGATTTGAAGAATATTAAGCGAATTACTGGAAAATATTTACGTTTGAAAAAGCTATTTGTGCTACGTGATGCAATTCGAAGTAACGAATACAATGCTTGTGCAATCTTCAGTGTGTTTAACCCATACTTGCACACTATTTGTTGCACAAAGTATAAGTTATATAACGTGCAGCTACCTCAATAGCACAATGCATAGATGTGCCCTCCTCCCCATGCCCCTCCGTATGCACGGCACGGCACGGCAGTTACACTGCGCGTGCCGACACGTGTGCTTTGGAACAGCTTGGCAGGAGGGAGAGCGGGCTCTGCTTAGCCGAACAGGCAGACACGTGAGTGCAGCTGATGTTATACCACATACAGTAGCTCTTCAAAAATACTGATATGCAAGTGCAGCTGTGGGTAAAAGCTAGTGAATCAATAAATTCTCAGACGTACAGCAGACTCAGTCGCAGTAGATACTCCTATTACGCAATCAGAAACGGACCAAGCGCCCGAGAATTCACGGTCAATTTCGAGGATTTCCGAGGTCGGCGAGCACATGGGCTAGGAGCAATTGAGCAACGAATACTACAACAAAGCAGTGCCCTTGTTTACCTTTCTTTACGCGAGTCCACAACCGATTGGTTCAGAAACATAATCTCAGGGTGATCTGTAACAAAGTGGTTCACAGCATTTCGTTCCATCAACTTTCCCCACAGTGCCTCACAATTGCCTGAATTATTCAGAACGCCATGAGATTTGCCTGACTTTTCCAGTAAATTCAATTTCCCGGTAATTCTCGATTTTTCAGGTTTAAAACTGAAGTCGTCACTTATTTATAGCAATAACATAACCCCGTAGCAATTGGGGATCACAATGACGCACAGAATTTCTCAGCATTCTATCAAATATCCCTGATGTCTGTTGTGCATCTACAAGGGCAGCTATAATCTACTGTCATCCTCATCTCAGCTTACACTGCCTTGAGGCACCCTCCTCTCTAATGTCCAATAAATAATCGGAAAAAGAAGGTTCAAAGCAAGTGCGCTTGTTTAGCTTACATCGGTAAGTACGTGCAGCTAATAATTAGGCGAGAAGGAAAGGCGCTCAGTACCTGTATCCCGCTGCTTCTTAATGAAATTTTTGCACTGGAAGTATTGTGGCCCGCTAAAAATAACAGTGGTAGTGTCTCATAGGTATGATTAGGTTGAATGATACAGTATGGGCACTGCTTCTATTAGTTTCTTCGTCAGCTGTTTTACTTTCTACATTTCAGGTGTATTTCCACAAGACTGCACAAATTAAACTTCCGTTGTAATACAAACATTAGCAAAATCTTTTCCACCGAAAACCAAACGAGTTCCCATTCCAGAAGCTCAGCAACAACAATAACTATTCCATAACTGACTGATTCAGTTTTGACAGATACAGTCATATCGACATTTCAGTTACGAAGATTTGTATATTTAGTGGATATAATCGGTGTTTTTAAGCAAAGAGCTATCCTTATTTGGTAATCTTATCTTTTTGAATAATTATGAAAACAGTAAGTATGGTTATAATACTGAATCTGAACATTCTTATTCTCACAAATGAACGAAACTGTGAAGGACTTTACGAATGGAAAATCTTTATATTAGTGTTGTGCTTTATCAGTGTACATTTACTCATAATTCCAGAAAATTATATAACATTCGATGTGCATCTATTTGGACGATGTTTTAAATTGTAGAGTATTAGATTCTTCGATACTCCACGAAAAAAAGGTGTGTTGAGCAATTCCATTACAACTTAGATCTAAGTCACAAGGAAAAAAACTCATAGGAATGACAGTCAGACAGCACGTTGGCATTAAGTCATACCTTCATAACAAAAAGCAGAAGGCCTTATTAACAGACGCCAACGTCAGAAGGAGGCAACATAACATGAAGGGTCACAACGGTCGGTTCTGAGCCCACTCTTGTTAATAACCTACATAAATGATCATCCAATGGTTTTAAAGAGAGGTTTAAAAACAATTATTTGCTGATGACACTAGCATACAAATCAAGGCGGCCAACTCAAACGTAGCAAACACGGCAGAGATAGCTGAAAGCGTGGTTCACAGCCGACAATTTGACTCTTGATTAATGTCACGAAGAGTCATATTATGCAATTTTATACCAGCTGTTTCATACCACCTGTTACACTTGAGGTAGAAATTAATGATGATACACTAAACGAAACATCTGTAAAATTCCTAGGGATTCACTTCGACAAGTTAAAATGGAGTCAACATACAAATAAACTAATCAAGAAGCTCATTTCAGCCTGTTATGCCTTTCGAAAGATCTATCGGACAACCGTGTTGGCTTGCTTTTGCATATCTACGTTGTGGAGTTCTGTATCTAAAGTAACAAACATACGCCGTAACACATACCCACACAAGACCACGTACCGCCTAAAATATTAATTTACGACCGTCTGATTTCTTTCCCAAAGTTCTCAATTTAGAATTTTCTACCGTCTCTCAAACTTTAAATGTTCCCAGTCGTTCTGTAGGATGGGCTCCGTCTGTCACACTGAGCGGGTCTTGCTGTGGTCGGACATTTGGCTGGTATTCGGTATATGGAAGTTGATGCCTAAGCCTGGTCATCCAGCTTTAAGTTTTCCAGGTTTTCCCTAAATCGCTTAAGATGATTACCGGGATGATTCCTTAGAAAGCGCACGGCCGATTCCGTCCCTCGATCCGAACTATTTTTCCAGCTCTAATGACTTCCTCGTAGACAGGACATTAAAACACCATCTTCCTCTCTTTCCGTCTCTCATACCTATCTAAAGTGATTCACATTTGGTAGGAGAAAACCGCAAAACGCCTTCCGTGAGACTACGTCCAGCAAACCAGATAAATCTTCTGGTTTACTTTACACTATGTGTGATGTAGCTGATTTTCTTGTAGTCTCTTTCTTTCTTTTTTAGTGTTTACATGCGGCCCGCAACGGATTCCTCTCTCCTATATCAACCTCTTCATCTCATGGTAGCATATGTACCCCCAAGTCCTCAGTTATCTATTGAATGTATTCCAATTTCTGACTTCCATTGCAGTTTCTATCCTCTACAGCTCCTTCTAGTTCTATGGAAGTTATTGAAAAATGGTTCAAATGGCTCTGAGCACTATGGGACTTAACATCTGAGGTCATCAGCCCCCTAGAACTTAAAACTACTTAAACCTAACTAAGGACATCACACACACATGCCCGAGGCAGGATTCGAACCTGCGACTGTAGCGGACGCGGTTCGACACTGAAGCGCCTAGAACCGCTCGGCCACACCGGCCGGCGGAAGTTATTCCTTGATGCCTTAACCCATGTGCTACTGACCAATCTCTTCTTCTTGTCATTGTTTTCAACATGTTCCTCCCTTCAGTGATTCTGCAGAGAACCTTCTCTCTTCTTAACAGTCCACCTTCTATAATAATTTAACACATCAACACTTCGACTCTCTTCTTTTCCAGTTATTCCACAGTCCATGATTCACTTCGATAAAGGCTGTGATCCAAACGTACATTCTCAGAAATTTCTTCCTCTAACTAAACCCTCTGTTTGATACTAGTATTCTTCTTTTTGCGAGAAATGCCGTCTTTGCTTGTGCTAGTCTGCTTTTCATATCCTCTCTGTTTCGCTTCTCATGTGTTATCTTCCAAGGAAGCAGCATATCTCCAATTCGTTTACTTCGTGTTCCCCAATTCTGATGTGAAGTTTGGCACTAATCTCACTTCTGGTACTCCTCATTACTATCGTCTTTCCTCGGTTTCCTCTTAATCCGCAGCGTGTGCTCATTAGACTCCTCAAGCCATTCAGTATTCTTTGTCGCTTCCATTGAGCATAGCAATGTCGTCAGCGAAATTTATCGTTGATGTCCTTTCAGTTGAATTTTAATTCCACTCTTCAGCCTTTCTTTTACTTTCATGATTGTTTCTTCCATGTATACAGGGTGAACCAGAGCTCCACCGACAAACTTGCAGGTATTACAGTATGGACCAAAACAAACGAACAAAAAGAATCTAGTAAACATAAGCTCTGAAACGCCTACCTTAATTACTATGAGCACTTGTTCATTTGCGATACTGCGAAACACATCTCTTCTGCTGCAAGTTCTTTGCTTTCCATGTATTGGGATAAGGGAGTATGGACCAAAAGAAGAAACAAATGTCCAGTAAATAACAGTTGTAAAGTGCATACCTTAACGGCTATGAACAGCTATTCAGTAGAAGAGCTGTATTCCACAGTAGCGAAGACGAACACGATCTCATAGCTCTTAAGGTGTGCACTTTGGAGTCAATGTTTACCGGGCGTTTTTGTTTTTTCCTTCTTGCCTTGGTCCATACTACCATCTCTCAGAATATGTAAAGCAAACAGCTTTCAGTAGAAGAGATGTGTGTACACTAGCGAAGATGAACAAGTGATCATAGCTTTTGAAGTATGCGTTTTAGAGCCCATGTTTACTGAACGTTTTTCTTGTTTTGGTCGATACTACCAACTCTGAAAGTTTGTCAGTGGAGTTCTGGTTCAAGCTGTATATTGAACAATAGCAGTGAAAGTCTACATGGTTGTCTTGCACCCTCTATAATCCGAGCACTTGGTTCTTGAAGGTAATAGCGCAGTAGCTTGGACCGTCGTAGTCGTGACAGAGTGGCTCATATCCCAGTCAGGTCACAACTACTTCACTTTACCGATATATCTGCTTCTTCCCTCAACCGACCCCAAGTCCGTACCCTCCCCCCTCTCTCACCAACTGAGCTAGCGCTAGTCTCCAGTGCTCTCGACGTACACTGGACGTTTCCTTGCATTGCCCTCCTTCTTCTTAGTGTACCTTCAATGTAGGCCTAATGCTCTAACCATTTGGATACTGATTTCTTTTCAAATGTTTGCTGTTTCACTGATGGATTGATCATATGTACACATCCACGCAAGTACCAGTTCTTGAAGGATGAACGCTGTGACGTTAGCGTTACTGTGCATGCGGGTGTTCTACGTTACGAGAATATACCTACCATGTGAATCCATTTGAATGTAAAACAAGTCATTTACTTTGAAGCGGACTATAGACCGTTGCTAAGTTTTCTGACAAATTAAATGCTCGTCAATGGCTCTGACCTGGAGTCACGCATTTCGCAGGACAGGCTCTCTTCTGTGTATAAATTTGTAAATGACCCAATCAGCAAATAGTTACTAGTAGGAATTTCACCTGCTTCTTCGGTTCCCACAGACAAATAACTTATCCCGACTTTCTTGGGCATTAGTTGCTTACTTCTGAGCAAGAAAGGGAAGCTCTCTTTGCCATTCCGCTATCATTAATATGCAATGGTAGAGGATATTCTGTGACGATCTACATGATTCAGTGTCTGACGGCAGGAGGGCAAGGGTGCCTCTACGGACTGCCGCGCTTTCTGATTTCTCATATCTGATCCAAGCAGACTTCGGTCAACGTTTCGCAGTAAACACTTGCAACAGAGACGAGGTGAAGTTTTTGTCGTGTACGTACCACCGCCATTCTGTTGAATGATTGTGTAATTATTGACAATTCCGTGTCTTGTCTTGGGAAACACTGTAAATTTTTCTCTGAGCCTTATGCTGCGCCTTCAGAAACCTCACTCATTTTTCACACAGATAGTACTGGCTACACGCTACTTTTTTCACACAGATGGTACTGGCTACACGCTACTTTTACCTCTTCATACACAGCGCAAACTCCGTATAAAACGTGCGTGGCGGAATGTAATGTATCATCACAGCAGATTAGCATAGTACAATAAGGGCGTCCTATAAACATCGTACCTAATATAGCGCGAAGCAGCTACGACAGACCACTATACAGAGCCAGAACGAGTAGACACGACGGGCTCTCAAAAGTAATGCCTACGAATTTTTTTGTGAAAACTCTTACGGTTATTACATAAAACAAATGTTATTAACATTCTGCAGCTTTTTTCTTCGTGTCTACACAGTTATTTCTCAAATATTGTCACCCTGGCGACGAACACATATCTCGCAAAGAGAGACCAGTTTACAGTTTTTGATGTTGCTGAGCAACAGTCATACAACAATTTTTAAATGAACACACCACCATTTGACTGTATTGTTGTTTATGTAATTACGACCTATATTTCGGTCTTGTACACCATTTTCGAGTGATTGAGTTTATGTCATTAACATGTATTGCAGGACATCAAGCTCAAAATTGGCCATAAATTAAGAAAATATTGGCTCCTCACGAAATGCCAAATGTACACGCACTTGCTTCCACTATTATTTACTGATCTTTTTACAAGATGATGACTTTACATGTAAATGCAAGTGCTCCCACTATTACTTATGATCTTTTTATAAGATGATGATTTTACATCTGGCATTTCGTGGGGAGCCAATATTTTCTTAATTTATGGGCTATTTTGAGCTTTTGTCCTGCAATATGTGTTAATGACATAAACTCAATCACTAAAAAAAAATGGCATAAAAGACAGAAACCTAGGTCGTAATTAAATAAACAACAATACAGTCAAATGACGGTGTGTTTAAAGAGACCAGTCTGTTAATACCTTCACTGTAGAATGTTCAACTTCATCACTACCAAAATGAAGTCCTCGAAGGTGTTCTTTAACTTTTGGAAACAGATGAAAATCGGATGGAGTTAAATCGGTGCTGTAAGGAGGAAGATCAGTGGCAGTGCAGCCATTGTTGCAGATGTTGCAGCGGTCGTTTGTGGTCTGGTATTTTCACCCTGAAGGAGAGTATGCTCCGTCTGTGGACTGACTCGTGGACATCTCATCTCGATTACAGCACGCTGTTTCTCGCCACCGACATTGTTACGTCACACACCGCAATGTTACGCGATACAATTCGGAGCCCTCTTGCGGCAATAGGCTGTAAATATGTACATATCAAGAATATAGATGTAAAACGTTAATGATGTTTGTTTCACTTAAAAAGGCGTAAGAGTTTTGACGTAAAAATTTGAAGGCATTACTTTTCGGCTCGTGCTCGTATACAGATGTGCAGCTTTCGCTAATATAGCAGCGGATAATGTGTCCCTCTTTCTGACATACGGAAGTAGTTCTTAACATTTATAGATGTCAAATTATGATACTGACATTTTTAATGGTTTCATGTACTTTTACGTGTCAGTGGGAACAGTCTGCCAAGATAACTACCTTCGATCGCATTTCATCCAGTCCACATTTCGCCTCAACAGGTTCGGGGCAGTGACTGCAAAGACAGGCGCCGTTTATATGTAAGACTTCTTTTACCAATGAACCATCGTTTCCAAACCATGGGCTTATTAATCTTCGTAACATGCACAACTGGCCAACTGAAATTTCACGCTACGTGAAATAAATGGATAAACAATGATCTTGGTTCGTTAACGTGCGATGCGTACTTTGCAATAATCACTTCATTGGTCCCAGTGTTATCGATGGGATTCTGAATTACCACATGTGTCTTCAGTTGCTAACAAATATGTAGTCGCAGTTACTGCCAGACATCACACTGAACGTACGGCAGTCCATTTGACGCCAACATCACACATGTCCCGTCCTTTCCACACGGATAACCACAGACCATCTCAAAACAGAATTTCAAGATTGTTGGTTCGGTCGTTCAAGAAACACAAACTGGCTTGCGCGCTAGCGAACATCTATCGAGTTTTATTCGCGGGGAAATTTGAAACAAGATGCAGCACTCCATGCTACTCTGTCCTGTGCAAGCCTCTTCATCTCCGAGTAACTACTGCAACTTACATCCTTCTGAATCCGCCTAATGTATTCATCTCTTAGTCTTCCTCAACAATTTGTACATTCGATGTTAACAAATTTCCCTTCTTCACAAATGCTTTTCTTGCCACTGTTAGTCTACATTTCATATCCTCTCTGCTTCGGCCACCGTCCGTTATTTTGCTGCCAAAGTAGCAGATTTCTACTGCTACTTGAAGTGTTTCGTTTCCTAATCTAATTCCCTCAGCCTCACCTGATTTAATTGGAGGATATGCCATTATCCTTGTTTTGCTATTTTTTATACTGATCTTATATCCTCCTTTCAAGACATTCTCCATTCCGTTCAGCTGCTCTTCTATGGTAATTCTGACAGAATTACAGTGTCATCGGCAAACTTTAAAGATTTATATCTTCTTCGTGAACTTTAATTCCCACTGCAAACTTTTCTTTGGTTTCCTTTACTGCTTACTCAATGTACGAATTGAATAACATCGAGGACAGGCTATAACGCTGTCTCACTTCTTCCTCAACGACTCCTTTCCTTTCAAGCCTCTTGATTCTTAATGACCACCGTCTGGTTTCTGTACAAGTTGTAAATAGCCTTTCGCTCTCTGTATTTTACCCCTGCCATCCTCAGAACTTCAAAGAGAATATTCAAGTCAACATTGTCAAAAGCTTTCTCTAAGACTACAAATGCTGTAAATGTAGGTTTACCTTTCCTTAATCTATCTTCTAAGATAAGTCGGCGGGTCATTATTGCCTAGCTTGTTCCTGCATTTCTCCGGAATCCAAACTGATCCTCCCCGAGGTCTACTTTTACCAGTTTTTCCTTTCTTCTGAAAACAATTCGCGTTAGTATTTTGCAACCATGACTTATTAAACTGGTAGTTCGTAATATTCACACATGCCAGGACCTGCTTTCCTTGGAATTGGAACTATTACATTTTTATTGAAGTCTGAGGGTATTTCACCTGTCTCGTACCTGTTGCTCATCAGATGGAAGAGTTTTGTCATGGCTGGCTCTCCGAGGACTGTCAGTAGTTCTGACATAATGGCATCTACTCCAGAGACCTTGTTTCGACTTAGTTCTTTCAGTGCTCTGTCCAATTCTTCTCGAAGAATCATATCTCCCGTCTCATCTTCATCTATGTCCTCTTCCGTTCCTATGACATTGCCCTGAAGTACGTCTCCCTTGTATAGACCCTCTATATAGTCCTTCCACCTTTCAGCTTTCCCTTCTTTGCTTAGGACTGGTTTTCCATCTGAGCTGTTGATATTCATACAGTACTTTGTCTTTTCTCCAACGGCGTCTTTAATTTTCCTGTAGGCGGCACCTATCTTTTCCCTGGTGGCATATGCTTCTAAATGCTTACATTTGTTCTCTAGCCATTCGTGCTTCATCGTTGTGTACATCCAGGCAGTGTTATTTTCTTATTTTTTAGACGTTTAGATTCCGTTTCGCCTGCTTCACTAGCTGCATTTTTGTATTTTCTCCTTTGAACAATTAAATTCAATACATCCTATGTTATTCAAGGATTTTTATTAGACCCTGTGTTAGTACCTATTTCAAACTCCAATGCCTTCACTATTTCATCATTCAAACCTACCTTTAGTCTTCTACTGTGTTCCTTTCCCCAGTTCTAGACAATCATTGCCTAATGCTCACTCTGAAACTCTCAAAAACTTCTGGCTCTTTCACCTTAGATAGGTTCCATCTCCTTTATTTCCATTTTTTGCAATATCTTTAGTTTTAATCTATCACTCACAACCAGTCAATATGTCCACATCTGCCTCTGGAAATGTCTTACAATTTATAATTTGTCTTACCTTTATATAATCAATCCGTAACCTTCCGGTGTCTTCCGGTCTCTTCCACAAAACAACCTCCTTTCATGATTCTTAAACTAAATGTTTACGATGATTAAATTATGCTGTTTACAAAATTCTAGCAGCTGCGTTCCTCTTTCATTTCTTTCTCCTACTCCACATTCACATACAATTTCTCCTTCTCTTTCTTTTCCTGTTACCGAATTCCTGTCCACCAGAATAATTTCTTTTATCTTATCATACATTTCTTCAATCTCTTCATCATCCGTGGAGCTAGTCAGCATTTAAACTTGTTCTATATGTAAACATTAAAAATTAGTTGTGTACATCAGAAAATTCGACACGTTGTGCACTTGAGTTAGTGAAAATCTTCCATATCGATATACCGGGTGTCTTTCCTAACAGCCATCAGGCACATTTTCTTTGATGTTTCAACAGATATTTGCAGTTTTGTTTTTGCAATATATAGCTGCAGGCAGGACAAACACATACTGGTCATCGCATCTTCCGTGTAGCGGCCAGTCTGTTCGTTTCCCTTTAAAAACAAAATGATTTTAAAGCGGAATTTCATATGCTAATTCGATAGGGCGGTCTCAAATTAGTGTATTGCGATATTTAGATTACTATTATGTATGAATGTACAATAAAACACGAAGAATAACCAGTATTCCAGCCTGGCCTGTGCTATGTGCTACCGCCATGCTACGGCGCTGCTCAGTCGCTGTTGGAGTATTGGTTATTCATCGTGTTTTATTGACACTGTTCATACATAATAGTAAACTGAATATTGCATTAGACTAATGAGGTAGCATACTATCGAGTAGGCACCTAAAATTCAGCCTTAGAACTCATGTTTGTAACGAAAAAAAAAAAAAAGAACCGTCGCTTTTCATGGCATGGGGCGTCGCTTGACGTTCTGAGCATTATTTGTTTGAGCTGACTCCAGCTGCACACCGCAAACACGAAATTGCAATTATTTGCCGAAACACCAAAAGAAATTCGTCTAACGGCTATAGAAGAGACATCCAGTACATACAAATGAAGGACACAATTTCAGACTTTACTGGTCTCACACAGATATGATTTTATGTATATAGACTGAAGCAGCGAGTAAAAACTTGTACCAAGGCCGGGAATCGAATCCTGGTCTCCTGCTCACTGGACAGGCGTGTTAACCACTAAGCCACTTTGGCACAGCAGTTCACACAACTGTACAGACTACCCCGACACACCTCCTTCGTCGATCCATATTCTCACTGCTGCCCCAGTTCTAGTAAGGGGGAATTTAAAGTGGAGGGGGCGGCCTGTCTCTGTAGCAACATTGGCCATAGGTAAGGTGACCACATTGTCTAAGCCCAAATTCGGGACACATTACACATTTTGACAGTGAGAAAAAAGATCGTAATTAAACGCAACTAATACAAAGTATAACTTAAATCTGTTACAAAAAGTAAATTAACTTATATGTTACTAGTATGTTTTAAAATGAAGGACTGCGAGCAAACCAACTTTTTTTATGAGTGCTGTGTATTTTTTTCAGCATTTCGTATTTTTCGTTGTCATCCCATAAAGGTATTTCATTCATAGCGTCCAAACTGCAGGATTCCAAGTTCTGGAGACTCCCTTCAAGCCATTTTTAAAAAATAGGATACAGCAGTTTGACAGAGAAATAGTACAGTGTTACTAAACCTTTTTACCTCTGCTGGAAGTAGGCTTTTCTCTATTTCAAACTTTTCAAGAACTGTTTTAATACTTGAGGGAAGAAACTGATCTTCATTTTGGGACCAGCTTTGTGCCTTGAGGGCGACAATGTAAGTGTGTTCTCTTTGATAAGAGTGGAATCTCTTCGTCAGGCCGTTTCGCTAACTTGACTAAAAGTGATAATAGAATACACCAATACAGGTGACAGGAATATCTAATTCGGGATAAATCGTTTCATAATAGTTAAATCTGGGAAAATGCTAGTAGGCGTTCGAAATTATCTTCGAAAAAAATTGGAATAGAGCTAGAAAAATCGTAATTGTTCCGAAACTAACGGGACGGATTGTCACGACATTCTGCTCTGTATTTTATTTATCAGATGCTTCGATTGACATCATCATCATCATCATCATCTGACTGGGTCCGTTTAGAACCAATCCTCTTCATCTTATCCTGTCCTCCCACGTTTCAAATAGAAATATAAAATTTGATTTGTTGCTTACCACTTTCATTTGTACTGGTTATAACTGCTGAAGTTATCTAGTCCTCTCTGTACATGTCAAGTGCGCCGAATCTCCTCGACATGTTCCACCATCTTGCTTTTCGCAATAATGACAAAATCTTGTTGGCACCTTATACTACTGCGGAAAGGGAACTTTTGGCGCGCACTCTACCTCCAGCAGCCTGCTTAAGACACTTGTTGTTGCCCTCGTAACTGAGTCACTGCAAACAATTCACTTAATCCATGCGGTCTCAGCTCAGGGCCTACGTGACAGCGCTTCACAGTTCATCTTCGCTCAAGGCTACTGACTCCTCACTGACACCTACGTAAGGGAACGTCTTCTCTATTACTGAACAGAATTAATTCAGCAGTATTTATTCCTAAGTTAATCTTATCTTTTATCAAGATCCCTATTAGATCATACTGCATTATCAGTTATGAATAGGTGCACAGCTCTCTCTTTGGCCCCCTTTCTCTCTGTCTCTGTCTCTCTCTCTCTCTCTCTGTGTGTGTGTGTGTGTGTGTGTGTGTGTGTTCATCTCCGTCGGATTAGGGACATGTCCCTAAGCTTGGACAGAAATAAAGTGTGCTACAGAAGCTTATTTCGTCAAGGCATAAGAGCATGCAATGTAGAAATAAACAGCTGTGACACGCAACGGTCCTTTTTTGTAGCGGAATATTAAGATAGTCCTGTGAATAATCAGCCAGTACAAAACAAAATAAGAAATTGAAATAGTTGGCTATTAGAGTGTTTTAAAAGTGCTGCAAAAACGTTTGAAGAACAAAATGAATGGAACTAGTTTTATAAAAGAATGTCGGAAAATTGTAATGCATTTTTTAATTCCTCTGGAAGAGGTTCAGTTGAAAAAGAAAATTGACATTTAGCAAATTGTGTGAGTACCTCAGCAAGAAGTTATCTGTATCATGATGCAACATAATCTTCCAACTGTAATAAGGTACACAAAGAGGTACAATTATTGAGATGTTACCAAAGAGTGGGTTTAGAGTTGGCTAGGTTTACATCTTTCATTAGAAACTAAACTGTGCAGGTGAGTAAATAAAGGGGCAAAAAGATGACATGGAAGATCTAGTTATGTAGAAAACGAATTGCAAGGATAGAGATTACTGATAGAAAATAAGCTTTTAGAAAGCAGCAACAAGAGAGGAAGCTTATGGAAGATAAGTAAAATTCTTTGGAAAGTCACAACTGCAGATCGTTTCCAAGGTAAAAATTTTCGAGCTCACTCATAGTAGTCGAACAGAAAAAGAAATAACCTAGAAAAGGCAAACGAAAAAGATTGAGAAATGACAACAGTCATTCAACATTTGCACAGAATACTTGTAACGATATGTGGAAGGGCGTTCTGCAAGAATATTTCGTAGACCAATAAAATCTCATTTGAAAATTCTGCACGTGCGGAAATGGATATATCAGACTAAGTAAAGTAATCATATATGGACGACGACGGACGGTTGCAGCATCAACAATATTTCACCTCCAGTGAGCAGTACGAGATGAAGAAACGGAGTCTTCTCATTGGCAATTAGTCACTCGTTTTCCTTGCTGTACCAACTCTGTAAAGAAAGTATGCATTTGGTTGAACTTTTGTTTCATAACATGACTCGATATTATCGATGGTTTTCCATTATAAATGGAACCGGCGAAGAAAATCTGTGCTTCTGTATTCTGTTCTTCCTTTGTCTCTTGGAATCATACTCAAATGTAGATGAAGATTCGTTTTCTTAACAAAAAAACACGCCTCGTTCTTCTGTAGATCTAGAAAGTCCACAGGTCACATTTAACTGCAAATTTCAGAAATCTTCTGTTCTTTACCTCTGTTATGTCCTTGTGAATCAATACCTGCATCACTGGAACGTCTGTAAACACGTTCTGTCACTGTTGTTTTTACGTAAAATTTAATTATTTAGTTTCTTCAGATTTGGTTCCACGATCATTTGACATTGTTAAAAAATACATTATTTCTCTCAGGAGTATATACTTGCTGAGGACAGTGTTTATTTATACCATTATTGCCCAGTTTCTTCTCTACAGCTATTTTCTATAGAGTTATTTTGAAGTGAACTTGGCTGTAGAAGACGCTGTATACAGGTCGTATCATATCTAAGTAGTTACTACCCGACATAGCCGAGCATGCCATCCATTGTCGATGTTTAACGATTCTGTGGAATATCGCCGGAGTAGATGCCACGATTGTATGTGAATGTAAAATGAGTCGTGTTTATGGTCTTGTGCTATCAAATCCACTTCAAAATGGTTGTATACGATACTAGTGAGTCAGTGTATAAATAAATTCTATTCTCAACAGATATGGCGGAAAAAAGTTGACCTTCAAACAAGTTAACTATCCTTTCTTTCGAAATCAAACTGCAAGTACGCAACTAAAATTTCCATTTCATTATTATAATGTATTTCTTACGAGAATGACTTTGTTCTTCAAGAGAAGAAACTCGAGAACAATCTATATTTGAAAAACCGACATAGCTATTTCGACTGCAAAATGGAATCTTGAAAGATACAGAATGAAATTACCGGGCTAGAACTATGTTCAACAAGAATTCATAATGTAATGTGTTATTTTATTTATATTTTGTTCGCACGCATAGGTAATTCAGACGAAAAACGTCAATCAATAAAACAGTGGACTCTTCGCATGCAGAATATTCGTATGTTATGAGCTCCTAGGAATGGATCAGGGTTAGGGTGAATAACTAAAAGAAGAACGTATACAGAACTACAAGTTCTATTAATGTCAAGAACCAAAACAACAACAACAACAACAAAAGGAAGAAAATAAAATTTAGCTATGTATGCAAATTATGGAAGTTGAATTCTCTGAGAGGATGCGAAACTTTCCAAGAATGGAATGTCTTAAGCTTAATAGTAGCTACAATTGCAAAAGTAAGGTGAGAAATGCCATTGATATTAACAGTTCAACTTCTTTTATCATTGAAGAATAACACTAAATTGGCTCGGTGATTCAGTGGTAAAGTGACAGGAAACGGATCCACCAGTCCCGGTTTCGATACCCGATCAATTTTCATCTGTACCCTACAATTTTCATCTGTAAATTATCACTTATGTCTCCTCTGGTAATGTTTGTTAATGTGGAAAATGTTGAGGTTCACCGTAGTTCGGAGCCCACGTTAAACTCAGGTGTCCTTATACTGGCTGGCTCAGTCAATTCAGTAGTCGGAGGAAGGCAACGGCATCCCACCTCCAGTAAAATCATCCCTTGTAAAGCAGTGTATTGTTCGAACAAATCTCCGGGTTTATTGCAGATTTTTTTAAAGAATAAACCTAGCGAATGAGACACAGATTAGACAGAGCTCTGGACTCAGAAGGAGAGGTCCCCGGCGGTGCAATCGACTTTTTGAAACGATCTGTAAGGTGATGTGGGTTAAGATCCCAGATATCACACACTGCTGCCATTCACCTTGGTGGGCCCTAGTTTACAAGTAACTGACGAACAAAAATTCGGAATTTGTGTGATAAAAGCGTTAAAAAAGTTGCGTTATATAGCCAGATTCCGTAGAATAATGAATGGGGTAACAGCTTTGCATGCAGAAGATCGTGGGTTCAGCTCTCGCCAGTTGCACTAAGTTTTTTATTTTTAAAACTTTATCGAAATGACTTTGATTATCATTTTTATTCAATTAATTATTTTAAATGTAATTTTTTAATTCCATTCATTTATCGCATTGTTTTAATCATAATACCAACTTCCTCATTTGCTCTCATTTTTCTTCCTATCATTCTTTCTCCACATGATATCTTTGTTCATGTGATTTTAATTAATTTTACATATCAATTTCAATTTAATTCCTTTGTTCTGCCACCCTGTTCTTTCGTCCACAGTTTTGTGTTCATTATATCTATTTCTCATTTTGCTTGAAATCTGCCTTTCATTTGAATCTTCGTCCATGTTAGTTTCCCCACAGTGCAATAGGTATTTAGGTTATGTTTTGAATGTTTATATGACGATTACCGTGCAAAGAAATTGCACATCTGGCAGCAAAAGTACGCTTTTCACACTTTTGCAGAAATATTATTTCGTCTTTTATTTTTCAACCGATGGATCGGAATTTTCACATAACTGAATATTATAATAGATAAAAATAATTAAATTCATACTCACAAAAATTCCGATTGGAAAAAGAATGATATAAAGAAAAAATAAAACTAATGAAAAAGTTAATATGGTGATTAAAATGATGGTTAAAAGGAATAGAAATAAAAAAATGAAATTGAAATCAATTAATTGAATGAAAATGACGATTAAAGTCGTTTCGATAAAGGTTTAAAAATTGAAAAGGAACTTACTGCACCTAACGAGATTAAACACACAAGCTCCTGCATACGAAGCTATTATCCTGTCCATTATACCACTCAGCCAGACTATTTAACGGATCTTTTTCAATGCTGTTGAGTGTAGCACAATATTCCGAAGTTTTTTCGTCAATTACTCGCAAACAAAGGCCCAAGAGGGTGAATGGCTGGAGTGTGTGATATCTGGAATCTTAACGTGCATCACCGTATAGCTAGTCTATCGCGATGCTGGGGACCCCTCCTTGTCAGTCAGAATTAATAGCCAGTATGAACAAAGTGAGAAACTGAAAAAGGAAATGATGAAAATAAAATGACAAAAGTACTTTGCCAAAAATCTTCCTTGTAGAACTCGAAAATTTATGTAAATGCCTCTCGCAACCACAACGATTGCCATAAGGATCATATTTCTAGTTAACGTTTAGTTTGTCTTAAAAACAAGCAGTCAAGGGCGAAGACGTACGTCACGTTTCCTCGTTTGACAGTCAGTAGCTAACGCCGCATATTAAAACTTCGGGTGTGTGGCGTGATAACAGTAGTGAGATGGAGATGCATCATCTCATTTGTCCGCTGCTACATGGGATTGGCTAAGCAGGAATGGCTAGAGGCCAAATGTTAGGATTTAGAAGCATATAAAGTCAGTTACCGCCCCCAGGAAAATTAGAGAGACCTTTGGAAAAAAGAGAAGCAGCAGTATGAACATTTAGAGCTCAGATGGAAAAACAGTCATAAGCAAGAAAGGGAAAGCTGAAAGTTCTAAAGAGAATTTAGAGGGTCTTTACAAGAGAGATGAACTTGAAGGTAATATTTTAGAAATGGAAGAGATGTAGACGAAGATGACAGGGGTATAATGGACTGTACTCGAATTAAACCAGGTGATATTGAGAGAATCAGATTATGCAATGAGACACCTAAAATAGTAGATGAGTTCCTTATTTGGACAGCTGAATAACTGACGATGGCCGAAGCAAAGTATATAAAATGTAGACTACAATGGCAAAAAAAAGCGTTTCTGAAGAAAATAAATTTGTTCACACAGTACATAGATTTAAGCGTTAGGTAGTCTTTTCTGAAAATATTTTTATATAGTGTAGCCATGTATGAAAGCGAAACGTGGACGCTATGCAATTTAGGCAAGAAGCGAATAGGAGCTTTTGAAATGTGGTGCTACAGAAGAATACTGAAGATTATGCGGGTGCATCGTGTGACTAATGAGGAGGTCTGAGTAGAATTAGGGAAACAAGAAATTTGCGGCACTATCTGACTAGAAGAAGGGATCAATTCATAGGACACATTCTGAGATATCAGGTGATCACCAATTTATTACTGGATGAAAGTATAGGTGATGGGGTAAAAATCGTTGAGGGAGACCAAGATTGAAAAGGATGTAACTTGCTGTAGTTATTCGGAGATGAAGAGGCTTGCACAGGATAGAGTAACATGGAGACCTGCAACAAACCAGTCTTTGGACTGAAGATCAGATCAACAGCGATATATAGGACGTGGTGTTCTTAAACAATGGACGAAAGAAACGAATGTCAACGTTATTACGAAATTTGATTCGCAAATTGCGACTCTAAATTGACTTCAGCTGTCCTCTTTTATGGGTGAAATATGAAAATTTATGCCAGGAAGGGACTCGGAACCGGCTTTCCAGCTCAACGCGAGTGGTTGCCTTAACTACTTTGGCTATCCGAGAACGCCTCCATATGCCACATTTGTTCATGTTTCTTTCTGCTCGCACACACACTATGTGATTCCCGCCAGAGAGGAACATTCGACGTGATAGTCGTCTTAACCTGTTGAGGCAAGTAATACTTAGTATGTTATTGTACAGTGCCAGTGTTGACAATTCACGTAATACAATGTTTCTCCAGACATGCGTGCATGTCTGAAAGAACACTGTATAACGTGAATTGTCAACATAGACATTGTACAATAACATAAGAATGGCAATGTTAGTGGTTACGGAGCATCTGACAAGCAATGCGCGCCGCCTGTGCTACGTGTTTGTCCTGAACTGCTTTCTTACGCGTGGAATTCACGATTACGTCACTGCTCTGATTCATGCGCGCACACTCACAAAAGAAACTGCTGAACTTCACATGCTCGACGATAATGTAAGCAACACATCAATGGCAGATTATTCGTCTCGCCACTCATGTATACATCATACACTCGTACGCTAAGCCATGATATTGAGTGCTTCGTATTGCCGACTACATTACAACCTAATTTTCTTTACTGAGCGTCTGAGAATCTATGTTTCGGAAATCGAATCGTATAGTTCTGAATAAGACACCGAAAATCTGCGGGAATCAGTTTGGGAAAATCAGTGGTAAATGGAGCAGTTTGGTGTTTTCAGGCATTTCGAAGTTCATCGAAAATTTCTTCAACAAATTTTCGTGATAGAGCAATATTGCTGATCTCCGTAATGAGACTCGTTCCCTACTCTCTGTACACAATCACAAAACAGCAATTAAAACATATAATTTTCTTAATGATAACAGTTGTCGTATCAGGAGCAATCGTCAACTGGTGATGCACCAAAGAGACGAATTTTGATTCTTGAACAAATAAAATTACTGGAGAACATCAAGATAAATGTGATGTTTTTCATTTTTACCTGTCACCATATTTTGCCAAGCACCGACGGAAAATTCTATTCCACACTCAAATCTAATCCAACAGTAAGGTCGTTAGTGTGGAAAATTCGCAGAAAATCAAGGCATAGCGTCTTCTGAGAAATATTCACCGCCGCTTTGCTATTGAGACATAGAAAACGAAGGAGCGTAGTGTGTAATCCAGGATTAATTCACTCTGACGTGGTTGAGAAAAAGTAAAAAAAAAAACACGAAGGGAAATGAACGCGCGGAAAAGGGAGAAAGCATCTGAAAGCATTATTGAAATACAAAATAATTTATGTAGTCCTTCCATTTTATAATTTTGTACAAATTAAAGCCAGTACGTAAGAGTTACATGAATCATTGTCACTGACGCAACTTCTACTTCTTGTCTATGATCCTTAGGTTTCTCCGGCATCATTCGCATCCATGCATTAACGATTGAAAAATAACACAAAATACTCGCAATCCGCATTACATTGGTGTTCCCATTACCCGAAAAAAGCAACACAATAAGAAATTATTTACAAATGGACCATCGCTACGCGGGTCGTCACTTCTGGATGAAATACTATTCTAACTTTTTATAAACATATCTGGTCCGTTGAGATCTTAGTTATCCCTATGGTAATATGAGTACATGTCCTCATTTAACACCGTCATACCATACCTGACATATCACGCTACCATTCCACAGTTTATGACTCGTTTGGCAATATAGTTGGCCAACTTATTGAATTACACACTGTACGGCATTTTGACAGAACATTTAACTTGTATTCGGAAGGAACTGGGTGAAATATAGGGTCTGAAGTTTCGATTTTGTTTTGTTATGGAATTCATGAATTATAGCCACCGATTACTAGGTGGTCTTCTTCAGAGCTTTAATAGTCGTTTACCTTTCTCCATTTATTGTCCGATATCGGGTGATCTCGATGTTATCAAGTCGTTACAGCACAACGAAAGCACAAAAACATGAAAATGTAAAAATAGTGCATGCAGGTAATATTAGTGTTATTCAGAACCAAATACTATCCCTGAAAAAATTAGATGAGTGTGGAATGTATTACACTGTTCCTGAACATATTTCAAGCCGCAGTTGCATTATGTGGCCGAAGTAATCCTTGTGCTGTCTGGCTATGAATCTGAGGATTTGTGTGTAGTCACAATGTGTCAACGCCACAGACGCGTTTCTTGCAAGGCAGAGAGAAATGAGAGTGGTAATAGTGCCCTCAAATCAGGATTCCCTTGAGAGATATTTGCATTTGCCCTGGTCCACTTTCAGCAACCTCATTGTGGAAGTGCCCACGTAGAGAAAGCCCTGCAACCGAAGAAACTGACAAGGATTATCGAGCACCGAAACGTGATTTCGAAAGACGGAAGAAAGTACATGATGCTTACTAAAATGGGGTGTGTGAACCCTGCTGATGCTTGGCGAATGCTACTTTCCCGAGTATGTTCTAACGACAAAGAAATCCATCGCAATGGTACGTGATCTGAAGCAGTCTTTCCTTGTCTGTACTCGAACCATTAGTTTTGTTTGATAGAAAAGTGAATGTTAGACGATAGTTTGCTTCCCGCAACACGCCAACAGTTTGGACTGAAGACATTCTCTGTGGCAACGTGATAAGAAACGGCATCGAGCTTTGAAGTAAATCAGATCGATTTTCAGGACTGATCTTCTCAAAGACCCGAAGAATCCCACTCAGTATCTCCGTAATAACTGGGCAGCTTTAACTGTATCAGTGGAAAGCTTTTGCTCAAAATGAAATGCAGTGATTGTATCAAAATATTTTTTTAGGATTAATCGGGGATCGAACCAGAGAACTTGTGGATCCGTTGCCTGACACTTTACCACTCTATCATCCAGTCAATTCTGCTTTATTAATTACACGAAATTTCCTGACGATTTAAACTGGGTGTTAAACAGAGACTCGAGCCCAGCCTTTCTCGGCTAGTGCTCAGTTGGTGAAAGCATTGTTCGCGAAAGTCAAGAATTTAGTTTCGACTGCAGGCAAAGAGCGCTCACTCCACTGCAGAGTGGAGTATTAATTCAGTTAATTACACAACTGACGTATCTGAAAAGTACATAAAAGAGCGTCTGGAAACATTTTGTCGGATTAATTTGGAATAGTCCTTGTACAGCTAACAATAAGTGCACTCATCAGGTTGCCCTCCATGGGGTGGGTGCACGCAACGACTGTGGTTATATTGGGTTAGATAGAGCAGCAATCAGTCATGGAATTAAGTTGCTTTAATATGACATTTCAAGTAATTGTTGAACTGTGTAAGCGTTCACTTTAGCACGAACAACTGCTACAATTCAACACTGCATTGATAATGATCTGACACAGGTCGAAATCCGATCTGCGTTGTGACTATAAATGTCATGTTAAAGCAACTTAATTCCACGACTGATTGCTGCTCTATCTAACCCAATAAGTGCACTGCTGGCCCCAAGATACGTAATTTTGTTCCATTCAGTATCGAAGTCATGATCATGAAAACTTTGAATTCAAAATTCTCAATTTCCTCTCTGCATATACAGGCTCCATGCTCATTACTTGAAAATACGTTATATGAGCGACGATAGCTATACACAATCTCCACTCACATTTGTTCTAGTTTAACAAAGTCTAAATAGAACATCGAAAGGCTGAGGGCAGGATGCCTAGATAAGATCGTTGCTAAAATTTGTACCTATTACTTATAAATTTATCTGCGTAAGCCATTTTGTCATAATTCTTCTTTTTACAATGTGCTGCAAATGCGAAATTAATATGGAAGAAACGGATATCGGGTGCGCATGTTTTTTTTACACATAGGCGCGCATTCTTCATCTATCGATAACAGATTGATTCAAGGAAAAGCACGTTCAGATATCATACGGAATGATATTGTCTTGTTTAAGATATCTTTTATCTTTTATGTGGAATAACATAGGAGAATAACGTATAATCTTAACCGAAATCGACGCAACCACAATTCCTTTTCGATTCTTTCAATCACTGGACCATGCCACTTGTTTTGATAACTTAAAATTGTCTACTTTTGTGTTCAACTGTTAAAGGTGATAAGCAGCTCCCGAGGGGCCATATGCGACGCGACGAAGTTTTAAAGTAAAAACAGAAAGAAGAAGAAGACCGTGGCCCGTTTGTACGGCTGGGGGCACTGGAGGTTGCCGTGTTCTATGATTTGTCTACGATGACGTTATAGCTTTAACCATTGGCGCCTGCGCTTCTCTAGTGAGCCAGCGTATATATTCCCATTGCAGCAACACGTCAGTCAGCAACTGAAAATGGCTCGTCGAA
This sequence comes from Schistocerca nitens, assembly GCF_023898315.1. Taxonomy (NCBI): domain Eukaryota; kingdom Metazoa; phylum Arthropoda; class Insecta; order Orthoptera; family Acrididae; genus Schistocerca; species Schistocerca nitens. The sequence goes on from NC_064617.1 coordinate 392,840,920, forward strand.
ATATTATGCAGCTTCCACAACATTATCCGACGCGACGCCACTGAACCAAGGAAGCAAAAACAAAGGGGCTGTCATACGTAATACAGCGATGCCATAGCACGATACAACAATCCAGTACTATCGACTGAACAAAATATTGCCACAATGTGGAGCTTAGACGAGTAAATTATCACCATAGGCTTGTTGTCACGAAGCAGTCCTAAAGCACTTGCGACACAATGTTTATGGATGGTCGTGATACCTAAAAACTTATTTCTCATTTGTTTTCCAGTTTCACGTTAGACTAAGAGCAAGTGAGGGGTATCTAACAAGTTACATCCAACTTGACCCTTTAAGAAATACCGATAATTATGTTCAAGCTGCAGTTTGGGTAACAAGTAAGTTGGCGTTCAACAAGTATCGCTGGTCAGACAAACTGCGTCCACACGTCCTGTCTGGAGGGAAGTTAGGTAACTGGGACACACCTCGTAACAATGTGCTGCTGCTCGGATTCGCCATTCCGTTCGAAACGTCTCAGCATCCGTTTGCAACTTAAAATTCCGAACAGTTGTCTCTCGATTAACACACGACAGCACTAGAACTTATTTCTGATATGAGCGGTTGGTTTCTAACTAACAGCGAACTACTACTCATTCTTATGAAAAAAAGAGTCAATTAATGGTGATCACTAATGTCCTAAGAGGCCGCCCACACAGTAAAAATTGCATTCAAATGTTAATTGCTCTAGAAACCAGTCAGTCCTTTTTCCTTTCCAAACTGTTTATTGCGTATTTTTTACCGGATGAAGGTTTTGCGGACTGTGTTAGAAATCTCGGCTCTTTTAAGCCGGAACCCAGTGGGATAGGATCGGGATACCATACAGAAAGAGGCGGCACACTAGTCTTGACGCTGGACGCGCATGTCTCAAGGGTGGGAACTTCCATATTTACAGTTTTCCATGGTTTCTGTCCACGAATCAGCACCGTGTTAGAAAGCATCGCTCGTGCGAAACTCAGCTTGCCTTTTCCTCGCGTGATATAACGCGAACTATGGATGAAGGGCAACAGGCACATACCATCTTTCTGGATTTCCGAAAACCATTAGACACGGTGCGCAACTGGACTCTGTTAACGAAGGTACGGGCGTATGGAATAGCTTCCCTGATATGTGAGTGACTCGATGACTCCTTAAGTAATAATACTCAGTACGTTGTCCTCGACGGCGAGTGTTCATCAAAGACGAGGGTAACGTCAGGAGTGCCCCAGGGAAGTGTGAGAGGATTGCTGTAGGGTGAGAAGCAATCTGTGGCTGTTTGCTAATGATGCTGTGGTGTAAGGGAAGATGTCGTTAGGTGACCTTGGGAGGATACAAGATAACAAAAATTCTGGTTTGTGTGATAAGTGACAGCTAGCTAGAAATGTAGAAAAACGTAAGTTAATGCAGGTAAGTAGGAAAAATAAACCCGTGGTGTGCTGCTTGACACAATCACGTCGATTAAATATCGAGGCGTAACGTCGCAAAAGTGATATGAAATGGAAGAAACATGTAAGAGGTTATATTAGGGAAGGAGAATGGTCGACTTCGGTTTATTGGGAGAATTTTTGGAACGCGTGGTTCAGCCGTTGGTTGGGTCGTTGGTTTGGGAGAGAGGACCAAGCCGCTAGATCATCGGTCCCACTGGATTAGAGGAAGGTTGGGGAAGGTAGTCGGTCGTATACTCTTTCAAAGGTTCTATTTCCCTGAAGCGATTTAGGGCAATCACGAAAAGCCTAAATCAGGATGGCCGGGTGCGGGTTGGTTCATCCATAAAAGAAACATGTAAGAGGTTATATTAGGGAAGGAGAATGGTCGACTTCGGTTTATTGGGAGAATTTTTGGAGCGCGTGGTTCAGCCGTTGGTTTGGGAGAGAGGACCAAGCCGCTAGATCATCGGTCCCACTGGATTAGAGGAAGGTTGGGGAAGGTAGTCGGTCGTATACTCTTTCAAAGGTTCTATTTCCCTGAAGCGATTTAGGGCAATCACGAAAAGCCTAAATCAGGATGGCCGGGTGCGGGTTGGTTCATCCATAAAAGAAACATGTAAGAGGTTATATTAGGGAAGGAGAATGGTCGACTTCGGTTTATTGGGAGAATTTTTGGAGCGCGTGGTTCAGCCGTTGGTTTGGGAGAGAGGACCAAGCCGCTAGATCATCGGTCCCACTGGATTAGAGGAAGGTTGGGGAAGGTAGTCGGTCGTATGCTCTTTCAAAGGTTCTATTTCCCTGAAGCGATTTAGGGCAATCACGAAAAGCCTAAATCAGGATGGCCGTGTGCGGGTTGGTTCATCCATAAAGGAGACCTTATACAGGGCGCTAGTGCGACCTGTTCTTGAGGAACACTGTTGGGAAAATTTAAAGAAGCAGCTTGTGAAGCCGACTGCGGGACGATTCTACTGCCACCAACGTACATTTCGCGTAAGGTCCAAGCAGTGAATATAAGAGAAATTAGGCCTCCTACGGAGGCATATAGACAGTCAGTTTTCGCTCGCTTTATTTGCGAATGGAACAGGAAAGGAAATGACTAGGAGTGGTACAGTGTGCCGTTCTTCACGCACCCACCGCACGATGGCTTGAAAACTATGTATGTAGATGGAAGTTTAAGTGTAGAGGCTCACATAGACTGAATCATTACGTATTTCCTTCATCGCTAATGCCACGAACCATATTATTTCCATAACTTCTACAACTGAGGTAGTGCTTCATTACCGTTGACATCGACGGCGACGAGACGTTAAACTTTCCTCAGCTGGAAAAGTGCGAGAGAGTATTCTCATTTGCGTCATTTGTTACGTAAGGAATCGCCACTTAATTTATGTTTAACGCTGGGACTTTCCAACGTGATTATCCTTATGAAAGAAAACAAAAAATATATATTACTACTAAGAAATACATACAGTGAATCTGTTATCTTCAACTTTATATACACTACGCATGCCATAGTACATGCACGGCAGAAGGTACTTCGTAGCAACACTACCAAATTTCTGTGATGATAAGTCATGTGTAGAAAGAAAGCGGATGAAATAAATACCGGAGGCGTACTTTATATCACTAAGTTAATATAACAGAACATATGCATGTTCTAGGAGTTCAGCATAATTTTTTGTTGATAAGTAAAGAAGAAAATTTTGGAATGTTGCGTACGACAAGAGATGTACGACAAGAAAATGAGTGATCTAACCATAGAAACAAACATCTTCAACACAGTTTCTGAAAAAAATAATCTTGAAATAATGACAGGGTGGAACGTATCTATAATGTACGATAAGTACTCGTTCAAAATGGTTCAAATGGCTCTGAGCACTATGGGACTTAACATCTGAGGTCATCAGTCCCCTAGAACTTAGCACTACTTAAACCTAACTATCCTAAGGACATCTCACACATCCATGCCCGAGGCAGGATTCGAACGTGCGACCGTAGCGATCGCGCGGTTCCAGACTGAAGCGCCTAGAACCGCTCGGCCATACGGCCGGCGAGTACTCGTATTATATGACAAAACATAAAAATAAAAGATACCTATCACAAGGCTAAAATGGAAAGAAAATTCGCAAAACAGTAGTGCAGTTTCGTAAGCATATTAAAAAAATGAGTACTTTCGAGATGTGCGAATCGTCTCTGTACACTCTTGGTTTTTAAACGGGTTAGTACCAAAGGCGAAGTTTTCTCTCTGTATAATCTTAAATGGGCGTCACACTGGTGATATATGTTGTATAATAGCATGTTAAGGACTGCCAAATTATTGCTGTTTTGAAGTATTATACATTTAATGATTGTTATAGGTATTTGATTAGGTAATTGCTATGGTAGAAGAAGTAGGGCCAATATGCCATTAATAGATCTACCCACGTACTTCCTTCGTTCTGGCTCTGTTTGCAGATATCACACGAGTCGGGTACATGAAGAGCGCTTCTTAGTTCTCTATCTTCATAATTCATCCTGGCAACTTACATAACAGTTACGTTTTGAATGATCATGAATTATTATTTTAATATACTTTGAGTGCTTAAAGCTCGAAATTTCTCTAATTTTTCTATTCAAAGATCTGGATTTTAAAGGCTCTCACAAGTACTGGCCGACTGATATGTAATCTGTACCGAACGACGTTTTTAATGTGATTGGATAAGTTCTGAGTTTTACGTACGTTAGGGAAGAAGGGATTGTTACTAATGAAAGCTCCGTTTGTTTATACCTGAGCAGAAAATTTTCGTTACACCTAGGAACTGCTTAGCAGAGTGATGTCGTTAGGCTATTAACTTCAGAAACAATGGACAAAAAAGTAGTAATTATATAGATGCTATTTGCATGTTAACGAATGAAATATTGGCACATTCAATCTTTTGGTGATCTTTAGCAGTAATATTTAATGTTGATAGGAATTTTCTTACTGAACATACTCAAATGCTTAATTGATTCTGATTGTAACATATTTAACTCGTTACTCTACACTCGACAGTTTAATCAAGAACGTTTTTTGAGGAAAAATTAATCTACCCGCAAAATTGAATGGCGAATCAAATCTTTTCTGAATTGAATAAATTGTATTTTTTTGTTTTTTATTTCACTGTGTTTATCAGTTTATAATTTCCAGCTCTTATTGTTGTCAGTAGCTTAAAAGTGTGTCTCAAGCAAATCGGTATTAATGGCATGAATCCAGATGATAAATTGCCGGCCGGTGTGGCCGTGCGGTCTAGGTGCTTCAGTCTGGAACCGCGTGACCGCTCCGGTCGCAGGTTCGAATCCTGCCTCGGGCATGGATGTGTGTGATGTCCTTAGGTTAGTTAGGTTTAAGTAGTTCTAAGTTCTAGGGGACTAATGACCACAGATGTTAAGTCCCATAGTGCTCAGAGCCATTTGAACCATTTGAACCAGATGATAAATTAACTCTAATTCTAAGTGCCTACATTTTTGCAACTGTCAAAGACGTTGTGAATTGAGGAGGAAGGCCCACAAAATACGCAAGAGTAGAGACGGATTGCAAATATACTGCCGAACGCCTTCCGCGTTCTTCCGCAAAAGCCGCCATGTATTTCCACAGGAAGCGGTTGTGGTGTAAGCCACACCGCGTTGCCAGTTGCCACATTAACGGGGATGCGATAACAGGCCAAGCCATTTTCTGTTGTCACTTTACCTTTCGATGCTACGTTCCTAAACGACGCAGTACAACGCTACAGTAATAAGAGGGCTGTCATAATGAAACCACTTACACCACACGCGGTGGTCTAGCGGTTCTGACGCTGCAGTCCGGAACCACGGGACTGCTACGGTCGCAGGTTCGAATCCTGCCTCGGGCTTGGGTGTGTGTGATGTCCTTAGGTTAGTTAGGTTTAAGTAGTTGTAAGTTCTAGGGGACTTATGACCTAAGATGTTGAGTCCCATAGTGCTCAGAGCCATTTGAACCATTTGAACTTATACCACATACAAACATGATGGTTAGTCGTCGTCAACACAATCGACAACTACTGCTATCACGCTGTAGTTGTAAAATAAAGAGGTAAACATAGTTAATGTTAGAGATGATTAATCTCATAGCAGCGACCATAATATCAGCTTCCTTGTTCATCTCAGAAATTAATTCCACATCTGAGAGGCGAAACACATATTCCCCTATTTAGAAGACATTGTGCTTTTATCTTCATTTTCGAAAAGTACCAGCTACTAAGAATAAAATAAAATTTTAGCCCTGTAGTTTGTTGAACACTGAAAACTGCTGTCCATAGTGTTTTTCCAGGCATGGTCCTATTGAAGAGGTATGTTGGAGTCAAAGATTAACAGAGCTTTCGAAGACTTGCTATCAAATAGGGCGGTGAGAATAGATAATATTTAATATTCCTCCCGAATTTTTAAAATCGTTCGGTGATAGTGGCCACTAAACGAGTACTGAAGTTTGTTTGTAGAATCTATTAGGAGCGATCAAAACCTTTCCGTTTGAGGGCCTTTCTGCAGCGTATATGCAGCATAGCGCAACTCCGATGAGGTTATATGCTGAAAGGCCAAAGAAATTGATATAGGCATGCGTATTCAAATACAGAGATATGTAAACAGGTAGAATACGTCACTGTGGCCGGAAACGCCTACAGTATGTAAGACAATAAGTGTCTCGCGCAGTTGTTACATCGGTTCCTGCTGCTACAATGGCACTTATAAAGACTTAAGTGAGTTTAAACGTGTGAAACGTCCCCTTTGAATAATTTTACAAGACTGTGCTTATCCTGACACACAATATTTTTTTTTAGCGCAACGCAATCTGACTTTAAATAATCTCTACAAGAGAATGGCCCTGACTAACATTAACCTGTACTTTTCACAAATCACTTACCTCACAAAAATCTTGGTTACTCCCACTACTGCAATACAGCGAGCGCCACAACTGCCAGCTAAATAAAAGATTCAAACTATGGAAGGCACTAACTACTGATAGGGATAGTTAGCAAATGAAAGATATTAATAGAGAACAAACGTTGTATTTACTTTAATAGTCATCATATATATAGCAGTTCATGACAAATTTCAAAACTCCGCCATCTCTCTCCCCACATCCACCACTGCTGGCGGCTCACCTCCAACTGCGCAACGCTACGCGCTGTTCACAGCCAGCTGCCTAGCACTACAATGGCGAGTATTACAACAATGCAAAGCAGCCACAGACTGCACACAGCACAGCCAGTGATTTTCATACAGAGGTGGCGTTACCAATAAAAAAACCTAAACAGCCTACTTACACGTGTTGTTATAGTCGGTGCACGAGCGATGGGACAAAGCATCTCCGAGGTAACAATGAAGTGGGGATTTTCCCGTACGACCATTTCACGAGTGTACCGTAAATCTCAGGAATCGTGTAAAACATCAAATCTCCGACATCGCTGCGGCCGGAATAGGACCAACGATGATTCAAGGGAATCATTCAACGAGACAGAAGTGAAACCCTTCTGCAAATTGCTGCAGATTTCAAAGCTGGGCCATCAACAAATGTCAGAGTGCAAACCACTCAACGAAACATCATCGATATGGGCTTTCGGAGCCGAAGGCCACTCGTGTACCGTTGATGACTGTACGACACAAAGCTCTACGCCTCGCCTGGGGCCGTCAACAGCGACATCGGCCTGTTGATAACAGGAAACATGTTGCCTGGTCGAACGGGTCACTGTTCACATAGTATCGAGCGCATGGACGTGTACGGGTATGGAGAGAGCCACACGAATCCATGGACGCTGCATATCAGCAAGGGCCTATTCAAGGTGGTGGAGGCTCTGTAATGGTGTGGGACGTGTGTAGTTCGAGTGAGATGGGATCCATGATACGTCTAGATACGACTCTGCCAGGTGAGACGCACGTAAGCATCTTGTCTGATCACCTGCATCCATTCATGTCCATTGTGCATTCCGACGGACTTGGGCAATTACAATAGGACAATGCGACACCCCACACGTCCAGAATTGCTACAGAGTGTCTCCAGGAACAATCTTCTGAGTTTGAACACTTCCGCTGGCCACCAAACTCCCCAGACACGAACATTATTGAGTATGAGTGGGATGCCTGCAAAGTGTTGTTCAGAAGAGATCTCCAACTACCGAATTCTTACGGATTTATGGACAGCAGTGCAGGGTTCATGGTGTCAAGCAGGGTTCATGGTGTAAATTGCTTCCAGCACTACTTCAGGCAGTTGAGTCCATGCCACGTCGTGTTGCAGCATTTCTGCGTGATCGCGAGGGCCCTATACGATATTAGGCAAGTGTATCAGTTTTTTTGGCTCTTTAGTGCATAAGAACCGACATGCAGGAATGTAATAAGTGTGGCAATCGTGTTTTTCCGAAGTGCGTGCGGTAAACGCGGAAACGTGAACAACTGCGTCCGAACAAGATTAATGTGCTGTTATTCTTTTTTTGGTTGCCGAAGGACAAACACCAGTAGACATCCATCGGCCAACGAATAACAATTATGGGGAACCATATCTGTCGGAAACCACTGTTGTGGAATGATGCGCGACCAGGGGGTAACGCACGTCCCTATATGGCAAATGTCGCAGCGCCAAGAAGCGCCAATTCAAGTGGTAGACACTGGATCATTCGCCCTACAGTCCCGATCTCTCCCCGTACTATTATCACGCCTTCAGTCCCTTAAAAAGGACTTGAAGTGTAGACAGTTCCTGTCGGACGAGGGTGTGCAGCAGTCAATGACGGACTTCTTCACGCAGCAGAACACGATGGTTTATCAAACGGGTGTCTTCAACCTGGTGGATCAGTGGGATGATTGCCTCAATGGTGTGATTGTTGTACCGATTCTGGACTGTACAGTCTTCAAAGGGAAACATTTTGATCGCTCATTATATGAGCCTGGAGACAGAATCAAACATTCGGAAAACGTTAATCCACACAATACCCCAGAAAGAAAAGACGGTCCAGAGTGAGGAAAAGTACAATACGCCGCTGCTAAGTATAATTTACAGAAGAATGGAAAACAGAAAGGATGATCTGTTAGATGAGAAGAGACAGACAAGATGCAATGAGGAGCGGAACGCACGCGTTCGTTTAGTCACTGTGAGAACATTGGGGGGATGCTAAGCATTAAACTACGGTGACAGTCGCTACAAGAGAGGCGTTGCGAATTACAGGAGGGCTACTGCTACTGTTGAACATTCGAGAGCTTACAAGGCAAGAAGAGTCGGGGAGCATAATACTTCTACAAATTTCTCGTAAAATAGGGGAAATTAGAGCTAATGTAAAGGTTTACCGACGATCAGTCTTTACGTTCAGTCTAGAAGTGCCTAGTATGATCCTGTATACACGTAGATTAGAAGTGCAGTAATCTCAATGTTCTGTGCAATATTTTCAAACAATGCAGACCTCAGAGTGTTGAATCCAATCTTCGTCACACTGACGCTGACGTGACAAAAGTCATGGGATAGCCATATGCACATATTATATAGATGGCGGTAGTACTGCGTACACGATGTATAAAAAGACGGTGGGTTTCCGGAGCTGTCATTTGTGCTGAGGTGATTCATCTGAAAAGGTTTCCGATGTTATTATGGCCTCACAAAAGCGAATTAAGAAACTCTGAACGTGGAATGGTAGTTGGAGCTAGGGAATTCAATATTCTGAGATCCACGGTGTCAAAACTGTGCTGGGAATACGAAATTTCAGGCATTACCTCTCACTACGGACAACGCATTGGCCAACGGCCTCTACTTGATGACCGACACTAGCAATGTTTGTCTAGAGCTACCAGTGTTAACAGACAAGCAACACTGCATGTGGGACGTACGACGAATCTATCCGTTAGGAAAGTGCGGCGAAATTTGGCGTTAATGGGCTATAGCAGCACATGATCGATGCGAGTGCCTTTGCTAACAGCATGACATCGTCTGCAGCGCCTCTCCCGGGCTCGTGTCCATGTCGGTTGGACCCTAGACTACTGGAAGACCGTAGCTTGATGGGATGAGTCCCGATTTCAGGACTCGGCTTCAGGAAGGTGAAGGTAACAGAGAGAGGCCGGTGTGACATTGGGCTTGATAATGGAAGCAAGACTTAAGTAAAGACACATTAGTAGGATTTGTCGACCTAGAAAAAGTATTCGACAATGTAAAATGGTGCAGGATGTTCGAAATTCTTAGAAAAATATGGGTAAGCTATATGGAAAGACGGGTAATATACAATATATACAAGAGCCAAGAAGGAAAATTAAGAAGAGAAGATCGCTCGCATTACAAAGGTTGTAAGACAGGGATGCGTTCTTTCTCCCCTAATGTTCACTCTCTTCCTTGAAGAGGCCGATCAAAGCGGGAGAGAGGAGAATGCGAGCTTTTGAAATATGGTGATGTACAAGGATGATGAAAATTAGGTTCACTGTTAAGGACTGACGAGTCTCTTTGCAGAATTCGTGAAGAGAGAAATATAGGGAGAAAAGACAAGAAGAAGAGACGTTATGATAGCACATCAGGGAATAACTTCACAACTTCTATGGTACTTGGGGGAGCTGAAGAGGCTAAAAGCTGAACCTTGCTGGCAGATTAAAACTGTGCGCCGGACCGAGACTCGAACTCGGGACCTTTGCCTTTCGCGGGCAAGTGCTCTGCCGACTGAGTTATCCAAGCACGACTCACGACCTGTCCTCGCAGCTTCAATTCTGCCAGTACCTCGTCTCCTATCATCCAAACTTCACAGAAGCTCTTCTGCGAACCTTGCATGGAAGAAAGGATACTGTGGAGACAGCTCAGTCGGTAGAGCACTTCCCTGCGAAAGGCAAAGGTCCTGAGTTCGAGTCTCAGTCCGGCACACAGTTTTAATCTGCCGGGAAGTTTCATATAAGCGCACACTCCGCTCCAGAGTGTAAAAACCCTTTCTGGAGGGTAAAAGCTGTTCCGGGAAACAGAGACTGGAAAATATCCAACAAACAACTGAGGCCATAGGGTGCAAGTACTATTCTTAGATGAAGGAAAAGAAACAGGAGAGAAATTCGCGGCAGACAGCATCACGCCAGTCGGATTTCACAAGTCATCTGCAGTATCTCCAAGAGAATGCCCTCCCTATATGACTACGAGAAAATTAAGAAAGACTCTGTATTTCCTCATGGTAATATGGATGGTAACTGTTGTTATTATGCATGACTGCAAGATAATGTCCATAAAGAATGGAAAGTGTCACATTACAGTGTGTATATCTACATCTATGGACGACGATATGGACGATCAGTTTGGCTTTAGTAAAGGTAAAGGCACCAGAGAGGCAATTGTGACGCTGCAGTTGATAATGGAAGCAAAACTAAAGAAAAATCAAGACACGTTTATAGGATTTGTCGACCTGAAAAAAGCGTTCGACAATCTCAAATGTTGCTGGATGTTCGCAATTCTGACATAAGGAGGGTTAGCTACAGGGAGAGACAGGTAATATACAATGTGTACAAGAGTCAAGAGGGAATAATAAGGGTGAACGAACAAGAACGAAGTGCTCGTATTAAAAAGGGTGAAAGACAGGGATGTAGTCTTTCGCCCCTACTGTTCAATCTATATAGCAATCATGGAAATAAAAGATAGGTTCGAGTGGAATTAAAATTCAAGGTGAGTGGACATCAATGATACGATTCGCTGATGACATTGCTATCCTCAGTGAAAGTGAAGAATTACAAGATCCGCTGAATGGAATGAGAGTCTAATGAGTACAGAATATGAACTGAGAGTAAATCGAAGAAAGACGAAGCTAGTTAGAAGTACTAGAAATGGGAACAGCGAGAAACTTAATGTCAGGACTGATGGTCACCGAGTAGATGAAGTTAAGGAATTCTACTACCTAGGCAGCAAAATAACCAATCGGGGACGGAGCAAAGAGGACATCAAAAGCAGGCTAGCACAGGTAAAAAGGGCATTCCTGGCAAAGAGAAGTCTACTAGTATCAAACATAGGCCTTAATATGAGGAAGAAATTTCTGAGAATGTACGTTTCGAGCACAGCATTGAACGGTAGTGAAACATAGACTGTGGGAAAACCGGAAAAGCAGAAAATCGAAGCATCTGAGATGTGGTGCTACAGAAGAATGTTGAAAATTGGGTGGACTGATAAGGTAAGGAATGAGGAGGTTCTACGAAGAATCGGAAAGGAAAGGAGTACGTGGAAAACACTGACAAGGAGAAGAGACAGGAGGATACGACATCTGTTAAGACATCAGGGAATAACTTCCTTGGTACTACAGGGAGCTGCAGAGGGCAAAACCTGTAGAGGAAGACAGAGATTAGAATGCATCCAACAAATAATTGAGGATGTAGGTTGCTTGTGCTACTCTGAGATGAAGAGATTGGCACAGGAGAGGAATTCGTGGCGGGCCGCATCAAATGTCAGAATGTCAGAAGTTGACTAATAATAATAATAATAATAATAATAATAATAATAATAATAATAATAATAATAATCTACATCTACACTCTGCAGACCACAGCGAAATGCATGACAGAGGGTACACCCCATTATAGGGCTTCACACTTCCTACGTAGGCTTTCATCGAGTAAATGCCAACTCAGTTCTTTCAGGATCTTCGTGAAAATTTCTCGTGGCTCAAACAAACCTAAAAAACAATCACACCCTGGTATTTGTACTAGTTGGCTGATTCCAATTGTGACTCACTGATGTTGTGCACAAAGGATACTATGTTTTTTCGTTTTGTGAAATGTCCAGTTTTACATTTATGAACATTAAAAGCACCAATTTAAAATCTTATCAAGATATGACTAAATATTTGTGCTGCTTTTTTCTGACAACTTTGTTGTAGATAACTGCACTATGTGCGAAAAATCTAAGTTTACTGGTAATATTGTCGGCAAGGTGGCTGATGTACAACATGAACAACAAGGGTACCAGTGTTAGGTTCTGGAGCTTGTCGCGTCGTTTTACTACCTAAGGGTGATCCTATGAATTCATAGGAAGTCGAGTGGTCATGTGAAATAAACAGTAAATGCGAATGTAAGACTCATGTTTGTTTAGGACTAGTATGGGAAAGCTAAAAAAAAAAAAAAATGGCTCTGAGCACTATGGGACTTAACTTCTGAGGTCATCAGTCCCCTAGAACTTACAACTACTTAAACCTAACTAACCTAAGGACATCACACACATCCATTGCCCGAGGCAGGATTCGAACCTGCGACCGAAGCGGCCGCGCGGTTCGAGACTGTGGCGCCTAGAACCGCTCGGCCACACCGGCCGGCGCCTATGGAAAAGTGTAAACTGAGGAGATTAATGGGAGCAGTTCTGCAGCATGGCTTCAATGTCTGAGATGCTTATCACTTATAATGCTAGCCTGACTTAAGACGTCGAAGGAATTCAGAAGGTCGATTGTACAACCGCGATGTGACAGTATTGTCCACACGATATTGAAACAAAGCTGCTTTTAGAACCTGAAGCTGAATGTCCCCGTAAAACCCAGTCGGGAGTAATTTTCATAAACTGTATTCAAGACAGACTGATCAATAATTCTATTGTCTTGTTTGTTTGTCTCGTGTAAGGGTCGGGAGAAGAGGACGGATTAGGACGCGTACAGAGGCATAACTTTGTATTACCCTCCTCCAAAGGAGCATGGAATAAGATCTGGTGTAACTAACATTGCTATGAAGTATAATTTATCATCAAATACTTTGGAGCATAATATATGTAAATTATGTAAAGCTGACTTTTTATGAACATTTCTGAAAATTATAATAGTGTAGAAGAAACCAGTAAAACAGAATTAAGTTAAACAAACGCTCTGCACAGCTATGACATATGAGGTCATACACCTCACAGATTACTAAATGAACTTACGATGTTACAGAAAGCAAGGGAGATGACGTACCGAACCATGAGCTGTATATTTTTGCGACAGTAGTGTGTGTATAAAACGTCGAAAGCCGATGAATAATGAAACTACACTATTTCAATGATTAAATTGGTTGGACAAAGATTTTGGCGTCTTGACGACACACAAGACCCTACGACCACGTGTCGCTCATGGAAGCACAAGACTTGAAATAGTCAAGGCATTTGAAAATCCAGTAGTGGTCAATGAAATGTAACGGCAACTCTAATGCAGATGAAGATTTTATCTGCACGGCTGTAATGAACTTCGCGGCACACTCCTCAGTATTACGGAAACATCGTAAGAGAGCTGCAGGTATGGCGCCATTTCATCTTACAATGTGGCTCCATCTTACTTCCCTAGATCGCTCCAGGCAAATTACGGGATGGTTTATTTGAAAGGGCACCGCCGATTTCCTTCCCCTTCTAATCGTAATCCGAGCTTGTGCTCCGTCTCTAATGACCGCGCTGTCAACGGAACGTTAAACTCTATTCTTCCTTTCCTTCGTTGTTTCGCAGATGCTCATGTAGGATTGATATTGCAACGGCGGTACCTCAGGTTACATATGAGCACACGCGAGTTCTCTGGAAAGAAAAAGAAAAATAAAAACGGTCAAGTGCGAGTAGGACATTGCTCTGAGGATTCCGTACAAATTTAATGATGTATATAGTTAGTTCATTTATATATTCTGATGAGTGAGTTTGCGAGTATCAAAAGATGTGGCATACATGGCCGCATCTTTTGATTACGTCGAGTTACAACCCTCAATTTTTTGCACCGCCAGGGGACTGTCATGAAATTTGTCATGAAATTCAGCTTGGCCCATCACCTCGTTCCTGAGAAAAATGGTTCTTAAGAGACGGACAGACAGCAGGCGGACAACAAAGTGATGCCGTAAGGGTCCGCTTCTAGTGACTGAGGTAGGGAACCTCCAAAAAAGAAGAAGATTGTTATATATGCGATATTTTCTGTTACAGTTCTGATACTCCATACTCTACGCATAGTGGGTGCGGTGGTTGGAGTCTCTAAAAATTACAGCATCCTGTTCACAAGACGGTTGTGTTAATGATTGTTAAGAAGACTGATTGAAGTCCACTTTTACATGCACAGATCACTATAGTCCAACAGGAAACAGCTATTCACAACATTTCTGGAATGTACAACTCTTTTGTAAAGCACGGCCAATGGTTCCTCTTCCCCGGTCTGTTCGTTCGCTACGTATGACACTGAACGAACAAGTATAGTATACGACAGTTACTCCTACGGCGCCTGTAGCCAATGCATGAACCATGGCAGGCAACTAGGAAGGTTGCCGGTTTCACTTTTCTCCAGTTATATTACGTTTATTGACTCCCCTTACAGCCTTTAGCAGTGTTGTAATGTAGTGGCTCTATGCTAGATATTCGGCTTTATATAAGGCTTAACATAATCAACAGCGAAATCTGACACTTGTGAATGTTTAGGTTCAAATACATGCGATACGAAGGGATAATAGTTCAGATCTATAGTGTTTTGCGCGGTCTGAGGCGCCTTGTCACGGTCGGTGCGGCTCACCCCCACCCGTTGGTGGTTCGAGTCCTCCCTCGGGCATGGGTGTGCTTGTTGTCCACAGCGTTAGTTAATTTAAGTTAGATTAAGCAGTGTGTAGGCTTAGGGAGCGATGACCTCAGAAGTTTGGTCCCATAAGACCTTACCACAAATTTCCTAATTTTTTCTATAGTGTTTATTATACTTAAATGCGAAACCTGACAAGAATGAAATAGGAGACTATTTCACACAGAAGTCAAGGCAGTTCGTAAACACACATTCACAGATATCTCTCGCCAACGACTCCTCTGCTACTGTATGCTCGAAATTTTTTGTTCGTATTAGCGTATATTTTCGCTCGTGTCAGGTTTCGCATTTAATTACAATAAACGCTGTAGATCTGAACTATTATTCCTTTATATAATCGTCAAGCTCATGGGTAACTTAAACTTAGTGCTTCTTCTAACGCATTTTCAAATTTCAATAACTGCCGTAACATCTCTCAGACTACTTGCACCAACGTGTGAGTAGAAGTAAACACGTAGGTACGAAGTTGTCACGACTTCTTTGGCGCACATGACGCAGTTCGTCCGTTTCTCGGTCGTATCGAACTGACTCCATTCACGTTTCCGAACCAAGTAATACCGTAGTGAAACATTCAGCAGTATGTCTTGCGTAAAGGGACTCTGACGTCGTGACGACAGCTTGCGTTCAATAAAGTGCTGTGACCTTATGTAACAGCCGAGTCAATGCGACCGTCGGATTTTTACTTCTACAGAGAATTATTATTTCAATGAGAAGGTACTGTCTAATAATGTTGCTTATGGTAGTAATACTGTTGTTGATGAGTACATTCAAGCAATTCTACAGAACGCTATTTTTATCGATATGCATTCCCAACTCCCAAGCTGACATTCAGATAGAATTAAAGACCTTCACTGTTGTTCCTTTGCAGTTTTTAAGGGCAAAATATGAGACCTTGTCTCTTATTTTTTGTACCTTTTTATTAGATAAGGATTCCGACGAGTTTGTTTCCGTTCCGTTGTTGTCAAAATTCGCACTGAGTCAGCAGATTCTTACATATTCATTTTGGAAAGATTCCTGTAACATTTCCTCTGTTGTTTGTTTTATATTTATAAAATAAGTTTCAGATTGTATATTTATGGTACGGAACATCACACTGCCGATTTTACTTTTCTTGTGTGGCGATCTGTTACTTCTCTTCTTGCTCTTTCCAGATTCCAGACATTATTCCAGACATTATTCCTGAATCGATAGTTGCCCTTATTGAAACTCGTTGCATCATTCCGCCAGGTACGATGACGATTACATCATGAAGGAAGGAAGTATTTGCCGATATTTGGCAAATTATGCTTCGACACATCTCAAGAGCGAATTATACAGAATGCGCAAAAATAAAAAAAAATAAAAGTCACGCTCACAACAGACGTGAAACAATGTAACGATCCGTACTGCCCAGGAAAAACTGCACAGTTCCGCACTCGTTCAAACATCTTCTGCTCTCTTGTGTATGACGTGCTCGGGAATCGAGAACGCTACCGCGAGACCACGAGAAGCGAACTTATTTTAAAGAAGGAAATCATAAATTCGGAATGAGATATATACGGGAAAGCTGGGCTGGAAGCCAATAGTGTGCAGCATTTTTTTGCGCAGAAAACTTCATAAATGTCCACAGACAATGCGAGGTAATCGCATTTAGAAAGAAAGGTAAGGGCAAACGTTCTTCTGAAATTAGCAGTCGCACGGTTGCGGACTGAAGCGTCTAGAATCGCTCGGCCACCGCGGCCAGCCTTTACCTGTACAGTCACTGGCAAACGCCATAAGGGTCTTCTTCGCAGTAACGTTATTCCAACCTATCAACAGAGTCTATGTGTAGGTAGGATCATTTTTATGCAAGACGGCGCTCCTCCGCATATTGCAAAGCGAGTGAAGCAGCTGCTGCAGAACCATTTTGGATACGCTAGACTTATCAGCCATCATTTCCCTACAGCCTGGCTCTCCGGAATCGGTGTAACATCTGGCTGTGGGGCTGTCTAAATGATGTTGTGTTAAGTGCTCCATTGCAGACGTAGATGAACTGAAGGCACGCATTGTGTGACGCATTCTGAATGTGGCACCGGAGACACTCCGATCGCTTGTGGAAGATGCTGTTTCTCGATTTCAACCTGTGACATAAAACAGTGACAGCATATTGGACATGTCTTGCACCAATCTCACAACAGTTAAAAATCAATTTCATCGTTGCTTTTTATGTAGTTTGTGGCCACAAGACAATAACTTATGTCACTGTTGCTTTTTATACGGTGTTTGGCCTCAGGTTAGACAATACCAATGTCATTTTTGGTTTTTGTGGAGTTTTTGCCATCAGGACTATTAAAGATCTATGTTATTGTCGCTTTTTATGTGGGATTTGGCCTCACAGCAACTAAAAACCGATTTTTTCCCTTCCGATGTGGTACGACCTAGTCTATCTAGTTAACAGTGCCACAACTGCTGAATGCCAAACTTATGTGGTCATACAAATTACACAGTGTGATTGTTTTAATTCGCAACTCACATTATAGCCATTGTATTGCGATTCATCTGTCATTTGTAGGCGAGCCATTTAAGCTATGACACTCGCACAGCCATCTCATTGGAAAATATTATTTAATGTTTTTTTCCCATAAGGTTTGCGCCTTCTTCGGTATTGTTCCGTTCATCATCTGCGCAGTGGTTCGGTTTTTACAACATTTTAAAACTGGAATTTTCACTATCATCACCTTCTGCGTTAATTACAATGGTCGCTGTGTCTGCTGCAGGCGATGCCTGTATTTGCTAGACTTTACGACTGGCCCTGTATTTGTGATACTCTGCTGGGGTCTCTAGCTTTATCTTCAAGATGACAAAATATCTCAGTGGTCCGACTGACCATTATCTTCAGGTGAGACATTGTTGTTGCTGGGTCTCGGTTAACAGATGACACTCTGCACCTTCTTTATAGGCCACCAGACAGTAGACATATTCGCCGCGAGTGCTGTTCCCGCTTCAAAGGGTACGGCCAGTACTTTTGGTCAAGTTATCTATGCCATAACTAACCGTCAAAATCTTTTGCCCATTGAGTCACAGAACATTGTGATTTAATGCAAGTAAACACAACAGAAATGGTATGTATTTCATATTTCATTACATGTCCCACCGGCCAAGCAATGCTCCGCCAGCGCGGATTTTTCGTGTTGTTGTAACCTTGTGTAGCGGCGATGTTCCGCACACCTGTCCTCAACAGTACGAACAGTTTGACCACTTTATGCTTTACTGCTGTGGGCTCCCTTAGTCTCAAAATCATCTTTAACATACCGCATCAATTTTTTTTCGGACTGGCGTGTTCATTGTTTTGGTATGGTGGATAACAGCTAGTCGTATGGAGATACCGGTCAGCATGCGTCGGTTTATGGTAAATGCTATGCCCCAGACTGCCACCATTCCCGTTTGTAGGCGAGAACGTCCAAAACTGGAGCTTCCCAGTTTCAATTGTTAACCTAACGATGGAGTGAAGGGAATTAGAACCTCCCAAAAACGGGTAAGGTTTTCGGCTCCATGCGACCAAGTAAAAAGATGTCATTAAGGTACCTCCAGAAAATTATTGAATTTATGGTTCCTTCCTATATCAGAGAGCAGCCTGTCTGTTCCGCTGACGATGGGATCAGCACTGCTTTTCCTTCTCGAAACAAAAGGGTGAAGCTATCCGTACACTCGACGAAATGAATAATGATGCTCTAAGCATATAGTTGACATTGTCGTCCTCTTGCAACAAGGAATACAACGAAATAAGGAACAAAGATGCAAAAGAGCGCTGCACGACATGAATGTTGGCACGCAACCCATTTAGAGAGTTTTGGCTCACCTCTTCAGTGTAAAGAGAACGAGTTACCAGATTAATAAAACTCTCAACTGTTATTCTAATTGTTCATGTGATTCGCGGGGACTTTGTCCTTAACAGTTGGCGCACCTGTACTGACCTTGCCGTTTACAGAAGGTGCAGCCCTGCCTGAACATATTTACTGCTGCACACCGCCATGTCACGTAGAAGTGCTTTCTTGCTTAGGTGTGCTTCGCAATCTCCCAGCCGCCTACTCCGTGCCCTGTCATTAGGTGAGCGAGGACGCAGATGTAGAATGTTGAACACAGCTTGGTACTCCGGACAGGAAGTGAGCGAAGCTCCCGCTGGCAGCCGTGGTGGTTCACAGCGGACCCAGTCACCAGCGAGGACTTGTACAGGCGGCTTGTGAAACACGGCATGTCTGGCTCGGTTCCAAGTCTACACGCTGCTGGCAGCGAGAGCCAGCCATCGGACACGAGTTTCATTATAGACTTTGGTAATGTCAAGTGATCACCGGGGCGTATAGCACATCCTCGTTTCTCTACATAATACCACACAACCACGCCATGCAGAAATTCGTCCTGGACGCGGTACGTACCTCCCCGCAAGTTTGTTTCCAGTTTTATTTAGGCGTCTCCACATTCAAAACATGCTGTGTATCTTGACTATCACTCTCTGTATTCTGTATCAGTGCAATGTACAGAAAAAACTAAACTTTTCTTCGTTCACACTACCACGGTAAAGGAAGGCACCTTAGCTCTTAGGATACCAACCATGCAAAATAATATACCAGTATCATATGCGCCAGAGCGGATCTTAAAATGGCACGTATACGAGTTTAACATGTACAACCTTTTAATACACAAATAACACGTTAAGCCGTACGCAGGAATACACTGGAGAGACTATGAGACCCCGGAAGGAGACAACCCTGTTACAGAATGTTATTTTCTACCTGTGCTGAATGATTAGGTCTGCAATATCTCTTCCGAGACAGAAGTTTTCCGTCAAAATTTTCACTTCCCCGCCGGCCTGGGTTGCCGAGCGGTTCAAGATTCTACAGTCTGGAACCGCGCGACCGCTACGGTCGCGGGTTCGAATCCTGCCTCTAGCATGGATGTGTGTGATGTCGTTAGGTTTAAGTAGTTCCAAGTTCTAGGGGACTGATGACCTCAGAAGTTGAGTCCCATAGTGCTCAGAGCCATTTGAACCATTCTTTTTTTCACTTCCCATTTCTGGCTTGAAGCTGAGGTGATAGTCATAATCACATTTACGTGTATATAAACTGGTATAAATAAATGATGTATCTGATAACTGCTACAATTTTCTTCGTAAATATATGTTTCCCTAAAATATAAACTAGGGAAATAAATTGTTTCAGTTCACTTAGACGGAAGTCCAGTGACGAAAAGAATCGGTGTTCAAACGAAAATGTGAATTCCAATTCGTGATAGGAAACTACCAGAAACAGAAACACTGAAAGATTTAAATGGCAAAATATCGATCGCTTACTAGTAGAGTGATAAAGTAAAAGAGAGATTAGGGGACTAAAACGTATGGTTAAACAGATTAAATGTAAATAGTATTTTTTATCCTAGTGCTTTGTCAGCTTTCCGTTGCATTTTCGGCTAAGGCTATTTTTTCAGTGTAAATGAGTATACTGCTACCATATGGAAGGAGTATTTCAGAATTAGGGAGGAGATGGGAGAAGAGCGGAAGGTGACCCAGACACTGGACATATACTCGGAAGGTTGAAACCTCCCGTTAGCCGCGCGGGATTAGCCGAGCGGTCTTAGGCGCTGCAGTCAGGGACTGTGCGGCTGATCCCGGCGGAGGTTCGAGTCCTCCCTCGGGCGTGCGTGTGTGTGTTTGTCCTTAGGATAATTTAGGTTAAGTAGCGTGTAAGCTTAGGGAGCGATAACCTTAGCAGTTAAGTCCCATAAGATTTCACACACATTTGAACATTTTTGAAACCTCCCCTTGGAAAAAATTTATGAATTACTGTGCTGGTAAACCCCTTACGTTATTTGATTTTCAAACAGCTGAGCAGAACTGAACGTAGTCAGACATTTCTCTCTTTACTTGTTCTGATCAACACTAAACTGACACACAATATTTTCAGCGCAACGCAATCTGACTTTCAATAATCCCTACAAAAGAATGCCCGTGACTAACAATAACCTATACCTTTCATGAATCACTTACCTCACAAAAATCTTCGTTATTCGAACTACTGCAATACAGCGAGCGCCAATACTGCCAGCTAAATAGAGGATTCTAACTACTGAAGGCACTAACTACTGATAGGCACAGTTAGCAAATGAAAGATTTTGATAGATAACAAACAATGTATTTACCTTAATAGTGTTCAAAAGTCATCATATATATCAGTTTATGACATCAAGTCTTACAAATTTCGTTCTTCTGACGGACACACGTCCAGATCGCCCGCTCTCAAAACTCTGCCATCTCTCTTCCACCATCCACCACTGCTGACGGCTCAGCTCCAACTGCGCAACGCTATGCGCTGTTCACATCCAACTGCCCAACACTACAATAGCAAATATTCCAACAATGCCAGCCAGCCACAGACTGCACAGAACACAGTCAGTGATTTTCATACAGAGCGCTACATGGCGTTACCAACATAAAAACCTAAACAGCCTACTTACAAGGTGTGTGGTTCAAATCTCAGATCGGCAATAAAGTCGACACGTTTTACCTGGCTGTAATGAATTAATACCAAGTGTACCCCCAAGCTCAACGTTTTACCTGGAGATGTGCTCTCAACTTCACTTATTTATACCACTATATACGCATGCGACGTCCAGTGTTGCCGAAAATCGTCGGTTTCTTTCCCATTACAAACAAGATGATTTTTAAAGCGGAGTTTTAAGTGACCATTGTATAGAACGGTCCCAAATTAGGCTATTATGATATTCGAAATGTACTAATAGAGACAGTAAAACGTGAAGAATAACAGCAGCGACAGCACCGGCAATGGCCGGCACTGATTGCTACCGCAATGCAGCAGTGCTGTTCAGCTGCTCCGGAAGTACTGGTTGTTCTTCGTGTTCTGGTGTCCCTATTAATACATATCGATGAAACGAATATCATATAACCTAACTTGGGACCGTTCTCTCGAATGGGTACATAAAATTCCTCGTTAAAAAAAACAGTGTGCGTAATGTGAAACATACAAAAACTTTCCGTCAACTTTGGGCATCGCATAAAGGGCGTGAGAAGCAATATTTTTTTGGGCTGACTCCAGCTGCCGGCGGTGTGGCCGAGCGGTTCTAGGCGCTTCAGTCAGGAACCGCGTGACCGCTACGGTCGCAGGTTCGAATCCTGCCTCGGGCATGGATGTGTGTGATGTCATTAGGTTAGTTAGGTTTAAGTAGGTGTAAGTTCTAGGGGACTGATGACAACAGATGTTAAGTCCCATAGTGCTCAGGGCCATTTTTGACTCCAGCTACACACTTCAAAAAAGAAATTGCAAATATCTGCCGAATCACGAGAGAAAATCCACCTAATGACTATTAGCAAGGACATCATGTACCTGATGGTTATAATTAAACTTTTCATATTTAGTATGTTATAACACGCAAACTAATTACCGTACGAGTACCAAACTTGGTAGCATTAATGTCAAAGACATGGGGAAGAGAAATAATCCAGAATCAATAAAATTAAAACATTTTTAATGTGCTGCTACGGTTCAGCATTTCATTACATACCGGTACCATTACTGCTACAAAAAGGGCTCAATATGGCGCCCATCAATGCCCAGAAGAGTCTGAAAGCACACAGCAGAACGAAGCATGTCCATAGGTATGCTGGCTACCTCTCTTGATATGCTACGCTTCAGATCAGCACATATCTGTATGTTCCCCTGGTACATCCTGTCCTTCAAGTAGCCCCACAACCAGAAAGCACAGGGAGTGAGATCAGGTGATCGTCCCGTCCAAACATTTGGAAACGATCGGATGACAATTCGATCGTTTCCAAATGTGTTTCGGAGAAGCAGGTGAACTTCACGAGCGATGTGTGGTGGGGCCCCATCTTGCATGAAAACTGTTGAGTTCAATGCGCATCTCTCCTGTAGGGCGGGTATGACATGCTGGAGAAGCATATCGCCGCAAAGCTGGCCAGTCATTGCAGGTCTTTCATCCTTGAGCGCCAACCTGTTCTAAAAAGGAACTTCGTGCACAGTGACTGGAGGTGAAGATCCCCACACTCGGCGATTCGGTGTGTCACCTCACCCGTCAGAGAAAAATGAGCATCTGTCCATCGGTTGGTCCAGGGCTAGCCCTCGTTAACTTCACTCCTTGCGAGAAAGTGGAGAGCGAAATCAACACGTCATTGCGCGTCCTGTGGTGCAAGTTGATGTACGATATGGATCTTGTACGTATACCGTCTGAGAATGGTTCGGAGCACCTTCCGTACAGTGGACCACGGGGCGTTCAATTGTCGCGACACAGCACGCGCAGTGCCTGACGATCGGGAACTGCGCGCAGCGTTGTCTGCCATAGCAACAGCGATTTCATCAACCACCTGTAATGCAACCGGTCGTCGGACTCTTCCCAAGCGACGCGCAGTTCTTCAGTTGATTCGAACTTCTTCATCACGCTCCGCACAGCAGGGGGAGAAAGAGGACCCTTCTGTAATCCTTTCAACTGGCGATATTCTGAAGGTGTAGCAGCACCATTAATGTTGTTTTGATTATAGAGCTTTATCAATAATACCCTGATCCTTTTGTCCAAGCTCATGTTGACACGTCAACAAGTGCACTGCGACTGGTCAGGTGTGTGAGGCTATGAATCACGATGACTGATCACGGCACCTCGTGGCCACAGTTGGAGCTGGACGGTGGCGCTGTGACGCGTGGAAATCATGCACTTCATACTCTGGACATGTACCAAGTTTGGTACTCGTACGGTACGTAGTTTCCGTGTTATAACGTGTTAAATAGGGAAAGTGTAATAATAACCACCCGTTATGCAGAGTGTAAATTTTAAGTTGACAAACCAGAATAACTCGAAAAATAAGCTACACACGAAAAAATGTGCACAAACCAAAGTTCACTATTTTCGAGCGGGACATCTGCTGGTGCTAAAATTAGCCCGCCACCCCAGCCCCTTGGGGGTGGGGCGGGAGGCAACTTTCAAATTTCAAATGGGAACCCCCATTTTTTATTGTAGAATCAGATTCTACATAAAAAAAAACTTCGTACATTTTGTCTTAAACATTTGTTTTGATTCTTGGTAGTTGGCGCTGTAATTCAAGAAAATCCATGTTCTCATTTTTGCGTGGAAAGTGGTTACAGATAAAATATGCTTATTTACTTCGTACATTTTGATTCGCTAAAACTAAAACTCTCCCTCTCTCAAGAGTGAGGAATTAGAGTTTTACAAATGTTGATCCAAATATTAATTTTTTCCGCACTTTCGGATAAGTTGTGTGTGTTTCGTGGTCATGAGGCCACACAACTTTTAATTCCTCTCTCTCAAACCCCACCCTAAGGGGACAGACAAAATGTACGTAGTTTTTTTATGTAGAATCTGATTATGCAATAAAAAATGGGGGTTCCCATTTGAAATTTTAGAGTTGCTTCCCGCCCCACCCCCAGGGGGTGGCGGGCGAATTTTAGCACCAGCAGATGTCCCCTCGAAAATAATCAACTTTTGAGTCCACACATTTTCTCGTGTGAAGCTTATTTTTCGAGTTATTCGGGCTTGTCAACTTAAAATTTACACCCTGTATAATGCATTTCAGATGTTCCATTGGGTTCAGATCAGTCGAATTAGGAGACCAGGATATCAACGTGAGTTCAGTATAAGATATCCTACTGAAAGACGCCACGCAGTGATGTACACTTAGTCCACTGCTGTGTGATACCTTCAGTTACTATCCGCCGAACGACCATGTGGCCAGGTGTTTGTTTCGAGGTGGTACCGTTCGTCTGGATGCCGGCGTATCTAGACACGACCATGAACCTGTTATAATAAGAGACGTGATTCATCCAAACAGATGACGCGTTTCCATTGGTCCGTGGTCTAATCTCGATGATTCTGTGCTCGCTACAGTCGTAACTGACGATGTCGTATGCGGTGGAGTCTCAGCTTCGACAACATGCGCTGGACGGTGTGTTCCGAAACACTTGTGAGGGCACCAGGATTCTGCTCTGTCGTCAGAGCTGCCACATATCACCACCTCTCCAATTTTACAGGACGGCGAAGCCTCCGACCTACACGTTCTGTGGTGAGGCTTGGAGGTCCGGCAACTAGTCCGTCTTCTCCTGTTTCACCGTCCTTCACTTGCTTACACTTTACTGGGGCGGCCACAGCTAAATTAACTATACGTAACTAATTGATCATTCATATAGTATAACAGGTGTTTACGTACAGGTCTTAAAACTACTAAAATATAAAACTGAATGAAAAGACCAATACGTTTACGAAGTTTCGTATAAAACTTTCAGGCACCTTGCTAGCTGACGACAGTCAGTTTTAGCCCTTGACGAAGACGAAAATGATCGAAAGCTTGGAATTTTATCCAAATTTGACGCGGCAAGTGAAACGAGAAATTTTTATGCGCGAAAAGTCCAATACTCCACAGTAGCGTATGGATTGAAGTCGAATTGAGGCTCACACAACGGATTTAACAACTTTTTAAGTTGCATCTTCTGGTGTATATCTGTGCAGAATTTTTTTAAAATACTAATTTGATGCTTGGGAAATGAAATTGTCTGAGGTATCAAAGTGCTGAGTAAAAAATGTTTAAAGAAGGAAGAAAATATTATGTTTCTCGTTACGTGTGGTTCACATGCACCACACATTTTATTCAGTTTTCACTTAAACAGCTTTACGCTCTGTGAATGGTCAGTCATTTATGTACATTTTCCATAGATTTTCACGACAGTAGCACGCAACAACCGACAAGGTTCACCGTTTCCGAATGTACTCTTTCCCAGGCGACGGGTCATAAAAATAGGGCGTTTCTTTCCAAATTCCTCGTGTCAGTCGATTTCCCGATTTATGTCCCGTATCTACTCTAGAGCGGTTCCTCATTCGTCTCTGCTCCACTTATACAGGGTGGTCCATTGAGCGTGACCGGGCCAAATATCTCACGAAATAAGCGTCAAACGAAAAAACTACAAAGAACGAAACTTGTCTAGTTTGAAGGGGAAACCAGATGGCGCTATGGTTGGCCCGCTAGATGGCGCTGCCATAGGTCAAACGGATATCAACTGCGTTTTTTTAAATAGGAACCCCCATTTTTTAAAACATATTCGTGTAGCACATAAAGAAATATGAATGTTTTAGTTGGATCACTTTTTTCGCTTTGTGATAGATGACGCTGTAATAGTCACAAACTTATGGCTCACAATTTTAGACGAACAGTTGGTAACAGGTAGGATTTTTAAATTAAAATACAGAACGTAGGTACGCTCAAAATAATGTCCTTGTCAACCTCAATGCATTTTGCAATACATGTAACAACATTCCTCTCAACAGCGAGTAGTTCGCATTTCGTAATGTTCGCACATGCATTGACAATGCGCTGACGCATGTTGCCAGGCGTTGTCGGTGGATCACGTTAGCAAATATCCTTCAACTTTCCCCACAGAAAGAAATCCAGGGACGTCAGATCCGGTGGTGAACGTGCGGGCCATAGTATGGTGCTTCGACAACCAATCCACCTGTCATGAAGTGCCGGCCAGGGTGGCCGGGCGGTTCTAGGCGCTACAGTCTGGAACCGCGCGACCGCTACGGTCGCAGGTTCGAATCCTGCCTCGGGCATGGATGTGTGTGATGTCCTCAGGTTAGTTAGGTTTAAGTAGTTCTAAGTTCTAGGGGACGATGTTAAGTCCCATAGTGCTCAGAGCCATTTGAACCATTTTGTCATAAAATATGCTATTCAATACCGCTTCAACCGCACGCGAGCTATGTGCCAGACATCCATCATGTTGGAAGTACATCGCCATTCTGTCATGCAGTGAAACATCTGGTAGTAACATCGGTAGAACATTACGTAGGAAATCAGCATACATTGCACCATTTAGATTGCCTTCGATAACATGGGGCGCGTCATACATTAACCCGCCAAGGTCGCTGATGTTCCACTTGCAGCCATCGTGGATTTTCCGTTGCCCAATAGTGCATATCATGCCGGTTTACGTTACCGCTGTTGGTGACTGACGCTTCGTCGCTAAATAGAACGCGTGCAAAAAATCTGTCACCGTCCCATAATTTCTCTTGTGCCCAGTGGCAGAACTGTACACGACGTTCAATGTCGTCGCCATGCAATTCCTGTTGCTTAGAAATATGGTACGGGTGCAATGGATGTTGATGTAGCATTCTCAACACCGACGTTTCTGAGATTCCCGATTCTCGCGCTATTTGTCTGCAACTGATGTGCGGATTAGCCGCGACAGCAGCTAAAACACCTACTTGGGCATCATCATTTGTTGCAGGTTGTGGCTGTCGTTTCACTCCTTGAATAACGTAACTATCCGGCGAACGGTCCAGACACTTGGATGATGTCCAGGATACCGAGCAGCATACATAGCACACGCCCGTTGGGCATTTTGATCACGATAGCCATACATCAACACGATATCGACCTTTTCGGCAGTTGGTAAACGGCCCATTTTAACACGGGTAATGTATCACGAAGCAGATACCGTCCGCACTGGTGGAATGTTACGTGATACCACATACTTATACGTTTGTGACTATTACAGCGCCATCTATCGCAAAGCGAAAAAAGTGGTCCAACTAAAACATTCATATTTCCTTACGTACTGCACGAATATGTAATAATAAATGGGGGTTCCTATTTAAAAAAAAAACGCAGTTGATATCCGTTTGACGTATGGCAGCGCCATCTAGCGGGCCAACCATAGCGCCAACTGGTTTCCCCCTTCAAGCTAGACGAGTTTCGTTCTTTGTAGTTTTTTCGTTTGATGCTTATTTCGTGAGATATTTGGCCCGGTCGCTATCGATGGACCACCCTGTATACTTCCCTTACAGCGCCAGCAGGCGGCGTTTAATCTGCCGTGGGTAGTGGTCATAGTGCTTGGCTCACGAGTCTAGTTCTAGGTTGTCAACTCGCAGTTGTGATCGAATAAGTGTGTCACAATTTAAAGAATCTTTTATGAAGTACGAAGTTATTTGAAATAATCATAGAAAATATAACACGCTCTTTTCGAATAAGTCACAGCTCTTTCGGATTTACGAACAAATCAGGTCACTGAAAGCAGATTTATTGAACACCCCAAGACTGTCGTAGTTATTACTTACTTCCAACTGTTTATTCGCGCATTTAAACCATTTTCGTCGGCAGTGCGGTGGGTCTTCAAGTTACAAACCTCGAGCTAAAGAAGAAAGGGGAAGGCGCCGGCAAATACTCTCTAATTTGGTCCTAATCGGCTTTCCTCTCACAAGACGGACGCCGCGAAGGACGTGCAGGAACAAACTCTTGATCCTCGATACGAGAGGCTCCTCGCACTCGGCCCTTTGTGAGTAAACAGCAGTGCCGCCGCAGCCTCCTTGTTAAAGTAAATAGGGAGGGCGCTCCTTTTCTTAAAAAGAGAACAGACGGAAGCGAAGAAAGGAGGAAGTGGCTCCGTTTTTCGCGTCTGGCGCTGCACTTTATCTGCCGTGGGCGGGCTGGCACGCGCCCGGACCGGGCGCTCTTTTCGCAGTTTTGCGGCGTTTTAAGCGCGCCGCTCCCCCCGCGCCCGCCTAATTCGGTTTCCACATCCGCGGATAATCAGGGCCCTCGGCGCGGTGGTACAAACAGAGCGCTCCATTATGTCGGCCGGCGAGGGAGCAAGCGGGCGAGAAAGCGCCCCGCTGCCCCAAGCCCGGTAGCTGCGAACAAAACAACGCCGTAAATTTGTCGTCCGGAATTTACAATTGCCGCCGCCGCCGCCGCCGCCGCCGCCGCCGCCGCTCCTGCCGTGGCTGCCGGGAGGAGGCGCGCTGATTTATAAATACACCGACCTTGGCGCCCGGTATTTATAAATGTGTGATAAATATTTTACACAACGGCGAAGGCCCCGACCCGGTCCTCTGTGATAAGGAGAACCTCACACAGCCGCCCCTTGTTCCACAACGGCTTCGGACCTTCTTTCCAAGTGGCGCACTCGCTAGAAAAGCAATCGGGCAAGAAACGTGAGCTTTCTCGACGAACAAAAAGGAACGTAACACCCAGACACTTTTTCCTTTACCTTGGTTCGACGTTTGTGGCAGCTTCCTCCGAATCACAACATTCAGAATTTTATTCTGTGGTCTGGCCGTTAAGACGAACGTTTTTGCTGCTGACATGTACATCTTCATTTACAACTGTATCTACTCCACTACTCTCTAATTCACACTTAAGTACCTTGTAAAACGTTAATCGAACGACTTTCACTCTGTCTTTCTACCATTCCACTCTCTACATGTCCAGAGCCGGCTGCTGTGGTTCATATGGTTCAAATGGTTCTGAGCACTATGGGACTTAACATCTGAGGTCATCAGTCCCCTAGAACTTAGAGCTACTTAAACCTAACTAACCTAAGGACATCGCACACATCTATGCCCGAGGCAGGATTCGAAACTGCGACCGTAGCAGCAGCGCGGTTCCGGTCGCCGGCCGAAGTGGCCGTGCGGTTCTAGGCGCTTCAGTCCGGAACTGCGCGACTGCTACGGTCGCAGGTTCGAATCCTGCCTCGGGCATGGATGTGTGTGATGTCTTTAGGTTTGTTAGGTTTAAGTAGTTCTAAGTTCTAGGGGACTTATGACCTCAAATGTTATCTCTCATAGCGCTCAGAGCCATTTGAACCATTTCCTACATGTGCAGACGTTCGCCACAGTTCAGCTTTGGGAATTAGTTCACTGCTGACAACTTCTTTTTGGGACCCATTCATTTTTACTCGTTCACCGTTCCTTTTCTTTTTCATTTCATTTTCTACCTCTCTATTTTTTAAGCCAAAATGCAAAACGAGGAGCAGTTAATAATAAGAGAGTACTCAGGATATGAGCTAGGGGGAGAGTGGTGTAACTTATTAGTTCCGCGATGAACGATAAAATAGTTTTGAGATTTAATGACAAACGGTTCTCAGTAGATTTGCTGCTAGTCAGTGTCTATTACATATTCTGCCTTTCTTCAGGCTGATACCAAATTTAATATTTGAATGGCAGGACATAATATGACTTCATTTGCTGAAGGTGAGTCTTTTACATGGGAGGCGATGGGTGGGGACAGGACGTGGAGTGTCGAAGAAGGGATCACGGTGGCCCCACAAATGCTACGCACGTCCATGCTAAAAAAATAAAAATTAAAATTTACAATGCGTTTCAAATGAAAACACTCTCTCTCTCGACACGTTCTCCGTTCCAAAAAGAAAGTATTTATAGGTAAAATAAATGTTGTCATTTTAGAAATTGAAATCTTTGGATACGTTCATCTCAAGCGTAATCAGAAATTTTCAAAATTCGATCTAAAAAATGCTGGTGAGTTGATCCAGCGAATCTGATATTAAAATCGTATTTCAGGTAGTCGGACTGCCCTTTAAGCCCTTCAGATGATAAACATTGCCATTGATAAATATTATTTGCGAAAGCTAAAGAGGAAATTCCAGGCACTTTGTCGTAAAAAACAAGCTCTAATATGTCGTTCCAACGATTCGAAATATCTCGTTTTAATTTCAATATATACTTACAATAAAGCTATGTATAAATTACCTGTCATGGACGGTGAGCAGCATTCACGAAGAACCAGAAGTCGAGACAAAGTGGTTGGAATGTGTGAAGGAAATGAATGACAGAAACTAAAACTCAGTAATGAACGAAGAGCAAAGGAAATGGAACCACGAACGAAAGACCACCCAAAAAGGCACGAGACTGACCAAACGAAATTGAGGTGGGAACGAGGAACCGCAGAACTGAAATGAGTAACAAATGACTGCCCAGCAAAGAACAAGGTCAAGGTATGAACAAAATCGAAATGAAGGGGGCACGGAACGACCGTTTCTTAGAAGTCGCTCCTCGGTCTTTCCGTTCAGTTTAATGGACTGTTCTTTGGAGTCGTTCCTTTGTGAACGACCCACCTCTGGTTCAGCCCGTACCGGGGATGCCGATAGGCACTGCAACGACGTGTGAATGTTTTGTGAATTCTGTCTTTCTGTTGAGTCATCTTAACACTCTTGGAAGGCCGATTGACAGTAGACGCGAAGAAGACTGAAGTCATCCCAAGGAGTCTACTAGCACGGACAGTTCATGGGAAATATATGAATGCGTAAACGATTTGTTGACGATACAAAGGGTTGGTAATGAGGTGTTTGTGTATGCGTGCATGTGTGTGTGTGTGTGTGTGTGTGTGTGTGTGTGTGTGTGTGTGTGTGTGTGTAACCTGTCGTTCGCTAGTTTCTGAGCGTCCCCTCACCGAGTGAAATGTTGCTACGGTAAAATGCTGCAGGGTACCCCGATCCGATCATCCCTATATATGTATGTGCATAGGATTCCACGACAAGAGCCAGTTAGTATAAATGCTATCACGTGTAGGGTGACATGTTGCAAAATAACTGTCACTAGACAGAGAAAACAGTTTTCGCAATGGCTAGTGGATTAGACCCAGAGAAAGGCTAATGCAACTGTATCTGAATGTCGGTTTTATCCATCTAGTGACTGTTACTATACACCATGACGCCATCAGATACCCGGTAAAGTTTTAGGTTGACATCCCGATCCGTAACCATACAAAATTACTATAGCAATACTGTAGTAGAACTATGGAACATGTCTTACGCTCAGGCATTACGACGTTTTTTGGATAACGAAAATTTCCTGTGTAAAAATCAACATGGATTTTGCAAACATAGATGTTGGGAACCTCAGTTCACTCTCTTTATCCACGAGATTCAGAACGCCACAGACAAAAGCCATCAGGTTGATGCCGTGATTCTTGATCAGATTTTTTTTCGAACCAAATTTGTGATTCAGGACTTCCTTGCAGATAGGACTCACCACATCGCTATTAGCGGAACAAAATCAATAGATGTAAAGGCAATTTCACGAGTCCCCTAGGGACAGTTACAAGACATCAGCCATTTACAATTTAAGTTAATGATCTAGTCAATAATGCTGGGGCTATTTGCTGATGATGCTGTCGTCTATGGGAAGGTTGCACCACAAAAAGCCTGTAGCGAAATGCAGGAAGACCTGTAGAGGACCGCCAAATCGTGCAGGGTCTGACAGTTGACCCAGAATATCGTAAATAAATGTAATGTGTTGCACATAAACAGGCAAAATCGACTACTGTTAGAATACACACTAAAGAGCCAAGGAGACTGGTACACCTGCCTAATATCGCGTAGGGCCCCCGCGAACACGCGGAAGTGCCGCAACACGACGTGGCGTGGTCTCGACTAACGTCTGAATTGTTGCTGGAGGGAACCGACACCATGAATCCTGCAAGGCTACCCAAAAATCCGTAAGAATACGAGAGGGTGGAGATCTCTTCTGGACAGCATGTCGCAAGGCATCCCAGATACGCTCAATAATGTTCATGTCTGGGGAGTTTAGTGGCGAATGGAAGTGTTTAAACTCTGACGAGTGTTTGTTCCTGGAGCCACTCTGTAGCAATTCTGGACGTATGGGGTATCGCAATGACCTGCTGGGAATTGTCCAAGTCTGTCGGAATGCACACAGGACATTAATGGGTGCAGGTGATCAGAAAAAGATGCTTACGTAACTGTCACCTGTCACGGTCGTATCCAGACGTACCAGAGGTCACATACGAGGGGTGTCCAGAAAGTAAGTTCCGATCGGTCGCGAAATGGAAACGACTATGAAAATCCTATAAAGCTTTGCACAGATGTGTTGGGCAGTGTCTCTAGTATGACCCTAGATAGGATCACGCCGTTCTTCTCATTTGTGAGGTCACAGTGTGTAGAAAATAGTGTATCCCGCCAAGTACGAGGGCCTGCTTAGAAATTTCGCCTGAAGTTATGCAGCCCACATTATATAACTGTCGTGCGGTTTCTTCTTCAAGACAACTCTCAGCCGCATTCTGCAGGGGCAATGACGATGCTCCTGCATCGTTTTCATTTATCATAGTGTATTTACAGGCCGTAATTGTCTCCCTCTGCGTTTCATCTCTGTTCACATGAACAGCTGGCTATGAAGACAACAGTTTGGCACAGACAACGAGCTGTAGGCCAGCTTAGAGAATTGGCGGAAAGCACTGGCGGCTGCCTTTTATGATAAGGGTATTGGAAAGTTGGTACAACGCTACGACAAATGCCTAAGTCGGATCGGCGAATATGGAGATAAGTAGCTGGAAGTTGTAGCAGACTGTTGCAAATAAAACAGTTTTGATTTTCACTGTGGTTCCCATTTCGCGACCTATCGTTCCTTACTTTCCAAATAGCCCTCGTATAAGGCTTAATAAAAGATCCCTTAACTAATAAAATACACAGACCCCAAAATACAGGCAAAGCTGGAACGGCATACAGTTTAACTGTGACTCACAACTGATACGCACAAGACTGATTTGGACGCCACGTTTCACGTCTACCGATAACGTCCGTGGTACATGTGAAGCATATTCCACTCGTAAGAGACAAGTTACTTATGGTGAGCGTAGACAAGTTCTTTGTCGAGCCACTGGCAAGTTGAGGAACGGGTCGGTCTGCGAAGTGCTCGTGCTGGTGTACGGCCGCCAGTGGTTAGGTCCCAGACCCAGCCCGGCACACAGTTTCATAATCTGGCACGTATATACTATCCCAAACATTTACCATCAAAATTTCACACATAAAGGAATAACTGAGAGTCGATATGGGAGACAGGTATTATAGTCAGAGTTTGGTAGAGTTGAGGAAGACTTGCCACCAAATATGGGAGAAGGGACAGATAACTTTTCTTCGGAATTTCTGTAATCGTATGGGGAGATGACAACGAAATGTCTATTTAAATTTTTTGGAGAATCTACGAGGGCGTGCTGAAAAGTGATGTCTCCAAATTTTTTATGTCACGAGTCATCAGTCTTCTGTCTGGTAGATGCGGCTCGCTACGAATTCCTCTCCTATGCAACCTAC
The DNA here is from genome assembly GCF_023898315.1 of Schistocerca nitens. Classification (NCBI taxonomy): domain Eukaryota; kingdom Metazoa; phylum Arthropoda; class Insecta; order Orthoptera; family Acrididae; genus Schistocerca; species Schistocerca nitens. The sequence continues at coordinate 392,874,748 of NC_064617.1, forward strand.
GTCCTCAATTATTTGATGGTTGTATTCTAATCTCTGTCTTCCTCTACAGTTTTTGCCCTCTGCAGCTCCCTGTAGTACCACAGAAGTCATTCCCTGATGTCTTAACAGATACCCTATCATAATGTGCCTTCTCCTTGTCACTGTTTTCCATATATTCCTTTCCTCTCTGATTCTGCGCATTTCTTACCTTATCAGTCCACCTAATTTTCAACGTTCTTCTGTAGCACCACACCTCAGATGCTTCGATACTCTTCTTTTTCCGGTTTTCCCACAGTCTATGTTTCATTACCGTTCAATGCTGTGCCCCAAAAGTAAATTCTCAGAAATTTCTTCCTGCCTATGTTTGATGCTAGTAGACTTCTCTTGGCCAGGAATGCCCTTTTTGCCTGTGCTAATCCGCTTTTGATGTCCTCTTTGCTCCGCCGTCGTTTGTTACTTTGCTGTCTACATAGCAGAATTCCTTAACTTCGTCTAGTTTGTGACCATCAATCTTGACATTTAGTTTCTCTCTGTTCTCATTTCTGCTACTTCTCATTACTTTCGTTTTTCTTTGATTTATTTTCAATCCATATTCTGTACTCATTAGGCTGTTCACTCCATTCAGCAGATCATGTAATTCTTCTTCATTTTCACTTAGGATAGCAATGTCATCAACGAATCGCATCATTGATATCCGCTCACCTTGGGTTTCAATTCCACTGTTGAATCTTTCTCTGATTTCCATAATTGCTTCCTCGATTTAAAGATTGAACAGTAGGGGCGAAAGACTACATCCCTGTCTTACACCCTTTTTATTCCGAGCTAACCCTTAAAGCTTTTTAAATAAAGGAAAAGTTATTAACATTGTACGTCTTTATTCTTCATGTCTATATATTTATTTCTCAGCATAGTCTCCCTGGTGACAAACTCATTTCTCCCAAGGAGAGGCCAGTTTGTTGATACCGTCACAGTAGATTATTTGACTTTGTTGTCGGAGTAACAACCTTACCTCTACTTGCACCACTTCATCTTTATCAAAGTGAAGTCTTCTAAGGTGTTCTTTAAGTTCTGGAAAGTAACGAAATTCGTATGGGTCAGTTCGTAACTGCACGGACGATGATCGATGACAGTGAATCGAGACATCGGATTGTTGCAGATGTCACAGCACTCGCGTGTGCTCTTTCGTTGTCATGCTGAAGGAACTCTTCACATTCGAAACTCTGTTGTAGCATGTTGTTCCTCAGGCACCGACATAGCTATGTTACACACCGCCGTGTTACACGTTACAATTCGGGGCCTCTAGCGGCAGAGGGCTGCAAATTTGTGAACATGAAGAATAAAGATGCAGAATGTTTATAGCGTTCGTTTTACTTAAAGAGACAGATGAGTTTTCACATAACAAATTCGGAGGCATTACTTTCCAGCACGTCCTCGTATGAGTCTGGAGACATATCATCGGCCTTTCGGGAAACAGCATCCACACAATCTTGAAGATAGCAAGGGCAGATAAATGGGAGCTCTATCGCACAGTGACCTTAACGGATCAAGGATTCAAGATGCTGACAAGATTGTACAGAAAAATAGAAATGATACTTTGGCTTTAGTAAAGCTAAAAACAACAGAGTGGAAGTTCTGATATCGCGTAGATAATGGAAGCCGCCTCTGCAGCCGACGTCACTAACGCACTCTTGTGCGGTGGCGCCCGACTTAGAGGTAGACCGGTTCGAACACTGATGACGAACTAAATTTTCACTGCGAATATTTGACCGGCAAGGGGAGGAGAGGTGGTGATGTAACGTTTCTGATCACCAGTGTTTACACCAACATCCTGGATTAAATTCCAAACCTCTCTGCAGTTTCTCATGATGTGAGGGCGCGTGACACTGTTGACGGCGATGCGTCCGCCGCATGGTGATGTTAAGCTCGTGCCGGCAACAGGTTGCTCTCTTTGGCTGGTGGTAGTGGTTTCGCCTTCTCCCTTTCCTAATCATCTCCAACACGAACACTGCGCTACACAACGCACAAAACATACGCGAAGTATCGGAAATACCTTTCCAATTAGGCGGCTGAATCTGTCCTCCGGGGTCTACCAGCCATTCGTGCCATACGACTTTCTTTATAGATAAAGGAACTAGGACTTCAGATAAATCGAGACACTTTCATATGATCTGTCAACCTAGGAAAGACGTTCGACGATCTAAAATTGCGCAACATGTTCGAAATTCTCAGGAAAATAGAGTAAGATATAGGGAACGGCGGGTAATGTACAACACGTACGACAACCAAATGGGAAAAATGACAGTAGGAGAATTCAAACGGCTCCAAGCACTATGGGACTTAACATCTGAGGTCATCAGTGCCCTGGACTTAGATCTACTTAAACCCAAGTAACCTAAGGACATCACATGCCCGAGGCAGGATTCGAACCTGCGACCGTAGCAGCAGCACGGTTCCGGACTGAAGCGCCTAGAACCGCTCGGCCACAGTGGCCGGCTGAGAATAGGAGACCAACACGAAGTGTTCAGGTTTGAAGACAGGGATGAAGACTTCCGACCATACTGTGCAATCTATAGGTCTGCATAGATGTGGCACTGAAGAAAATAAAAGAGAAGTTCAGCAGTGGTTTTAAAATCCAGGATGAAAAGATGTTAATAACAGTCTTTTGTTTACTTTACGTCAACATTCTCTCTATCATCTTTTTTTATAAAATATAAAAGAATTAAATTGTTTGATGAACAGTGTCGTCCACGACATGTATTTCTAAGACTCACTTTTAATTTTAGCAAATATTATAGAAAAATGTTAGCACTCCTCTCTTTGCGTCCGGTCAGCTTCACCTTTACCAGGGAAGACAAACAACAGATACCTCTCACTCTTTTCCTTTATTTGAAGGCAGCTGAAAAATCAGACGTCAGCAGGGATAAAGTTAGCGCCTAACGCATATTAAAAGACACTTCAGAGTAAAATACGACGAAAATGTTAATAAAACCGCAGAACTAACGGAAAGAGTTACATCGTTGCGAGTGTGTGATCTCTCAGGTCTTCTCGGAGTGGTCGATTTATGATGTGCTCTATTACAGTAAATGGAGGAAAAATTGCAAGACCTGTTCAACGGACTGGACAGTCTAATGAGCACACACTATGGTTTGAGAATAAACAGAAGAAAGACGAAACTAATCAGGAGTACTAGAAACCATTAACATGAAAATAGAGGACCACGAAGTACATGAGATGAAGGAATTTTGCTATCTTCTAAGCAAAGTGAGAGATGATGGGCGAAGCAGGAAGGACATAAAAAGAGACTAGGACAGGAAAAAAGGGCATTCCTGACTAAAAGAAGTCTACTAGTATCAAACACAGGGTTTAATTTGAGGAATGCAGTCCTGAGTATGGATGTGTGGAGCACAGCATTGTCTGGAACTGATTCGCAGGCTGTGGGAAAACCAGAAAAGAAGAGAACCTAAGCGACTGATAGGAGGTAGTAGAGAAGGATGTCGAAAATTAGATGGACTGATAAGAATTATGGTTTATAACGCTGACAAGAAAAAGGAACAGAATGATCTAATATGTAATAAGACACCAAGGAGTAACATCCATGGTAATTGAGGGAGCTGTAAAGGGTTAAAACTTTAGAGCAAGGAAGATATTGGAATATATCCAATAAATAACTGAGGACTTCGAGTGCAAATGCTACACTGAGATGAAGACGTTGACACAGGAGAGTAATAAAAGAAGGAGTTAAACTAAATATTTTGAGGTAGGGAAGCATAAGATACGTGGCCTTGAATGAACAGTTTGCGTGAGTTGCTTTTGTTTCGAAAGAAACAACTGTCTACAGTAGCAAACTTGACAACCTTACACTGAAAAATTCTACGCAGACATCACTGACGAACCAACTGCGGAGTTCGCCACTATTTATCGTTTTCGACTGGTTGTCGAAGTCAGAGCAGCAACTTGCAGGCACGTATTTAATGTACGACGCAGCTGGGTTTAATTCGGAGTAAGGCAAACGAATGTAAAGAGAAATGTCTCATAATGGGGGCCATCCTAATTAGAACAACTTCATCGCCAGGGGTGTAAACTTCGAAGAAGTGGACATTTCAGGCCGTAAAAAACTGTACAAGTGTTTCGAGAAAGAAATGTCGCACAGTAGAATCTGAGCAGATGGTATTGTTTCCCGTGTAAAGAGATTCAACAATAATCACTATTCAGATTGCCTGAGGAAAGAGCGCTTCAATGTATACAGTTTGGATACTACTGGCGGAGCAGCAGTTACGCCACAATCCTAAACAACATGCGCAATCAATGGAGCCAAATGACTTTCAGCCCAGGGATTATGTTGTAATGACGCAGCATGACTTCAGGTCGTAACTTGGAACAACTGCTAAGTGCTTAATTTGTTGCTATAGGCGAGAATTGTTTACCTAATTTTTTGACGCCACTCAAGGATTAGGCTTTAGGTCTGTTCCGACTGGTCGACTGCTGGCTATAAGGCAGTACGGTAAGCGATCTGTGATCTACGACCTTGTGGCATGTGGACAGCATGTTGCCAATCCCTCCAGCAATTCGTACCGATGGATGAAGCCTTACGATGCATCTGCTTTTCTACTGAACAGCTCCTCCAGCATCACGAGGCTGACTGGACACCTTTTCACAACTCTCTACCTTTAGAAAAATCTGCAGAGGTACGGGGAATCGAACTCAGGTCCTTCCATACTGAAGGCAGCGAAGTTGACCATTTGGTTATGGAGACGATCTGTTTGTGTAAATAAAAACTAAATATTTTATCATTTATATTATTGGTTTCATGGCACACACAGAAAACCCCGTTGCACAGTACCACGGCACGGTGAAGGGCAACCAAAGCAATATGTCGTATCCCATCGATAGAGTGGATTATACTGTTTTTTCCCCCAAGCCTCCACACGTCTACTAAAGAAAATTTAACCACGAGACTTTATATTTCACGTGTATCAATTTACAAATATCTCAACCTACTTTCGGGGTATGAAGTAGCCTGAAAAGTAAGAGTCTGGAAAAGACTAGTATTCTAGGAAATTACTAGCTACTTTTCGGTTGCTAGCCTGAGAGCCTCCTTACAATGATAGACTTGCGTCCTGACCGGCTGCAGAAAACATTCCAGCCAGATAAAGGCGCAAATTCGCAGGCTGAGCCAACGACGAACTTGATACAATTCGTGTGTCCACTGGTAAGGTGGAGTAGGTACAGGGCAGCAGAACCACATCTTATAAGTATTAAAGAAATTCATAGATAGAAAATGGCAAGGTGTCTGGAACAGGGCAGAAACAGCGAGGAGAACTTAACAGCTCCTTTTTCTCACGTTCAAGTCTCTTGTCTTCCCCTGTACTTTTACCCTCTACAGCTCCCTCTAGTATCATGGCAGTTATTCCCCGCCGGCAGCGGTGGCCGTGCGGTTCTAGGCGCTGCAGTCCGGAACCGCGGGACTGCTACGGTCGCAGGTTCGAATCCTGCCTCGGGCATGGATGTGTGTGATGTCCTTAGGTTAATTAGGTTTAAGTAGTTCTAAGTTCTAGGGGACTGATGGCCTAAGATGCCATCGTGCTCAGAGCCATTTTTTTGAAGTTATTCCCCGACGTCTTAACACATGTCCTATCATCCCGTTCCCTCTTCTTGTAGGTGTTTTCAACATATCCTTTCCTTGCCGATTCTGCGGAGAACATCCTCATCCCTTGTCTTACGAGTCAACCTAATTTTCAAAATTCTTCTGTAGCACTACATCTCCTTTCGCCTTTTCTACTGGCCATAATTCACTACCATACAGTGCTATTTCTCAGAAATATCTTTCTCAAATTAAGGCCAATGTTTGACACTAGTAGCTTTCTTTTGGTCCCGAATGCCCTCTTCCTCTGTGTGTTATTTTGGTTCCAAGTTAATAGGATTCCGTAACTTCGTCTACTTCATAATCACCAATTTTGTAGTTAAGTTCCACGCTTTTTATCATTTCTGCTACTTCTTTCTACCTTCTTCATTTTCTGGTTTGTGTCAATATTCTGTACTCATTAGATTCTTCGTGTCATTCAACAGACTCTGTAATCCTTCTTCACATTTTCTGAGGTTGGCAACGTCATCAGCGAATTTTATCAGTGCTATTCTTTCATTCCGAATTTTAACACCACTTAAACCTTTCTTTTACTTCCGTCATCGATTCTTATTTGCATATATTGAACAGTAGGAATGAAAGACTACATCTCTTTCTTACACTCTTTGTAATTCAAAAGCTTTGTTCTTTGTCTTCCAGTATTATATTTCCCTCTTGTGCTTGGGCATATTGTGTATCACACGTCTTTCCTCAGAATTTCGAACATTTCGCTCCATTTTACGTTGTCGTACGCTTTTCCTATATCGACTTATTCAATGACCATGTCTTGTTTTTTTTACAATCTTGCTTCCATTATCAAGCGCAACGTCGTAACTGCCTCTCTGGTGCCTTTACCTTTTCTAAAGACAAACCAGTCGTCATTGAACAGATCTTCAAGTTTCTTTTCCTTCTGTATATTATCCTTGTCAGCAGTACGGATGCATGAGCTGTTAAGCCGAATGTGCGATATTCCTCGCACATACCTGCCCTTGCTCTCATCGGTATTGTGGGGATATTTTCTTGAAAGTCTTTTGGTACGTCGTCATTCTCACTGATTCTACATACCTACATGAATAGCCGTTTGTTTGGAACTTCTCCCAATAATTTCAAAAATTCCAGTGGATTGTTGTCTATGCCTTCTGCCTTATTTGATCGCAAGTCTTCCAGAGCCCTTTTAAAATCTGACTCCAATACTGGATCCCCTACGTCCTCTATATCGACTCCAGTTTCTTCTTCTATCACGTCATCATACAAGTCTTCCCCCTGATAGAGGCTTTCAGTATACTACCTCCTCTGCTTTTCGCAGTGGAATTACCATTGCGCTCTTAACACCCTCCCTTTTAATTTCACCGACGGCTGCTTTGACTTTTCTATACGCAAAGTCAGTCCTGCAGACGATAATTTCATTTTCTATTTCTTCACTTCTGTCCTGTAACCATTTCGCCTTCGCTGCCCTACGCTTCATATTTATTTCATTCTTCAGGAATTTGTATTGCTGTATTCCTGTTTTTCACTGAACGTGTTTGAACTTCCTTCTTTCATCGATCAATTGAAGTTTCCTCTATTATCCAAGATTTGTTCGCAGTTACCTTCCTTGTCCCTATGTTTGACTGTCCAACATCTGTGATTGTTCCTTCTAGAGATGGCCACTACTCTTCAACTGAACTGGCTGCTCCGGTGTTCCTTATCGCAGTTCCTTCTTAATACAGAAGAAAGGTTCAGAATGTCATGCTTCCTTCCGACCAAGGGAGCTATATAGAACCTTCAGGGACATGGTCAGTATCCCAGCTACTTTATGGAAATACGAGAACGCACAACAGACGTTTATGAATGTGGAGAAATCGGCACCCTGGATCACATCGTCTGCTAGTGTGCTATTACACAAGATGTCACAGACTTGAACACGAACGTCATTGGAAATTCACCAGTCTGTAACATAATAAGAAATGAGGAGTACTGGCGCGAGCTGAACTCATCGACAGCCAAAATATGAGCTTAGAACTGCAAGCCTATGCGGCCAAGAGCCAACCAGGAAAATGACACACACCGTGACAAGGAGATGCTCCACGACAGAGCATCCACCTACAATAAAATGCGAAAGCAGAGAGGATTGCAGCCTGGGGGAGGAACAGGAAGGATTTCCTGAGATAATGACAGCCGTCTCTCAGTTCCTATATCGAAGGTTGCGCGGCAGCACAGCCAGTACTAAACTTGAGTTGTGCCTCAGCGCGCCAGGGGCTAACTATCCAGTCAAATGAGCAAATCTAGCTAGGTTTTGATACTAAGTATAATATTCTACTGTAGTGTAGTGTTGTATAGTGTATTGTTGTACAGCAGTGTAGACCAGGATTATAAATTACAAAATTTGTGATACAGCATAGCATGTGCCTTCTGGATTTCGGATGAACACGTTTCTGTGCGCTAGATGGCTAATGTGTAGCACAGAGACCTTTTCTTAAACTCACTACTTTTTTGTTGATATTTTATGTAGATCTGCCCCTTAAATACCATAATGCTTTGTTAAACTAACATATTAACAGTTAAGTTAAAATATTGTGTGCCATATTCATACCAGTTCATGTGTAACATTTGGTCTGTTCTCGTATATACGTAACAGGCTAAAAGAAAATAGTAAATAAAAAAACTGAAGTTTCCAGGTAGGAACAGCAAATCTCAGGTAACTTAGTAAGACAGAACATAAAGGAAAAGGCCGCACAATAAAAAAAATAACAAAGACTTTCTCAAATACACGCGAAAACGACTGAAAATAACAGCTTTTGTCACATTTACGCGCTCACTCAACCTTAGATTGCAGACGTGTTCAAATGGCTCTGAGCACTATAGGACTTAACTTCTGAGGTCATCAGGCCCCTAGAACTTAGAACTACTTAAACCTAACTAACTTAAGGACATCACACACATCCATGCCCAAGGCAAGATTCGAACCTCCGACCGTAGAGGTCGCCGGCCGGCTGCAGACCTGTACTCACTACCGCAGAGCATAGTGCAGTACCAATAATTCTGAAAGCACACTTCGCCATTACATCTAGTTTATTAATAGATTACAAAAATTGTGAGAGTTGTTGCTATCATAGTTCTTAAATCAACTGCTTGACACATGTAGATTTCAATTTTTCGAGTGAATGCTTTGAAACTTACGTATTTCTCTGCACAGCTGTTTCTTGAAAGTTGCGCCAAAGTAGTTTACGAAGGACTGATCTAAACAAGTCATTACCATGTGAAAACACTTTTACTTGTATATAGTTTACTGTTTTTGTCATTAAAATCATTCCTATGTGACATAGGAGTAAAGACATATTCTATTGGGAGCGAGGAGGAATGGACAGTACAAAATGTAATCTCCCCCCCGTACCACAGGAGCCGAACCCTGGATCCACGCCTGAAATAAGAACCTAAATGTTATTTTCCGACCATTAGTTCCTCACATGGCTCAGTTTAGGATCCTCTACTGTCTTTGAAACTTGGATCCTGATTTTTATTACTCAAAATTTTATTTACGGCGTTAGATGGACTTTTAACCATTTAGCAGTTTCGACTTTTATGCGTCATTATCAGATCCAGTATCTTGTTTCGAAAGTCACGCGTCAAATTATCATCTAGTAGTCGATTTCAAGTGATCAAGATGTCTAGCGTGTTACTTTCGGAACAAGGCACTGGTTCTGATGATGAATCATTATAGTCGAAACTGATGAATTGTTGCAAGTCCATTTAATGCCAAAAAAATTGTGAATTAAGAAGTATTTTCAAAACATATCGCATGCTCCAACTTGAAAATGTCAAATTTCGGGGCCCATCCCAGCCTTTCCTCTTGAGCCAGTTTTCCATCTCTACTGATCTCGAAGGGACATTCGACTCTCTTTTATCTTTTGTCTCCTTCTCCTCCTCCTCCTCTTACTCCTCAGATGTCTGCAGGCAGGAGGTCTCCAAACCACTGCGACGCGGCGAGGTATGTGTGCAGCCCAGAGGCGGCAGTGCGTCGGTGAGGCCGGCGCTGGTTGACCCCACCACCCTTGCCCAAGCGGCCGCGCCCCTGCTTTCACTCACCGCTGCTCCTGCTATCTGGGTCTCCAGATTCCAGTTGCCCAACGTTCCTAGCCGTTTCGCAACTGCGAATCACCGCTTGCTGTCGACACGGGCGGGCAATTTTCTGCATTCTTCCGCCACTTTCTTTCTCTGTTGGCTGAGGTCACCGCTTCCGCCTGGAAAGCCGGCGCCTGGAATCCAGGCGACTCCAGCGTGCCAGTCAGGTGCCTGCCATCTGCGGCCTTGTGCGGACCCAGCCTAGGCGCTTGTGCTGCGCGGGTCGCCAAGTAACCGTGCATCCCCAAGGTAGCGGAAGGTCATGTATCGTCTGACACATTATACTCTTATCAGCACTGACGTTGTTTGTCTCCTCCTATTTTGATAGGGAAGCTTAGGCGTATAGTGGCAAGCTACGATGAAGGAACTTACTGATTTTATTTTTTTAAGTTTCCATTGATAAGGTCACCGGACAATAAATTAGTCACACCAGTGCGCACGCACAGAGGAATTGCTAAGCGCCGGCCAGAGTGGCCGAGCGGTTCTAGGCGCTACAGTCTGGAACCGCGCGACCGCTACGGTCGCAGGTTCGAATCCTGCCTCGGGCATGGATGTGTGTGATGTCCTTAGGTTAGTTAGGTTTACGTAGTTCTAAGTTCTGGGGAACAGATGACCTCAGAAGTTAAGTCCCATAGTGCTCAGAGCCATTTGAACTATTTGAATTATTAAGCTTTTACAGATAGCGCATCCATCGAGTCATGTACTCAACAGCGTCCGCACTGCTTCTACGTGAGCACAAGAAAGGAGCGATCGGTGAGACGTTAATGTTTCCAGGGGACACTGACCGCACATGTGGGTAAATTTAAGAACGTGACAGAGTGGCAAAACAGGACACTCGTGTTTGAGCGTGCCCATAGCCATACGGTATGTGAAGTTTCTGGTTTTGTTGGTTTTCCGCGGCGGACGTACAGGAAACATGGCGTCAGAATTGTGGTCGGAAAAAGGTCCTCCCTGAGGGGGACCATAGAGGTGTTTCAAGGCTTGCGAATCAAAATCGTCCCAAACACGGCAGGAATTGCATCAGATAGCGAATGAAGGTCTACCCCCTGTAATACCCATGCCTATATTTTATTCAGAATCATATTCGCGATAGCGTTGTGTGTGAAATGCGAATGAACATTCTCGTGATATTAAAAAAAAAGGACTTCATAGTAACTAAAATAATAAATAATTATTGCCTCTGACATAATTTAAGTCTTCACCTCGTGGTCTCGCAGTAGCGTTCTCGCTTCCCTCACACGGGGTCCCGGGTTCGATTCCCGGCGGGGTCAGGGATTTTCCCTACCTCGAGATGACTGGGTGTCGTGTTGTCTTGATCATCATTCCCATTACGGTCGTAGGAAGGCAATGGCAAACCATCTCCGCTACGAACTTGCCCAGTCTGCGGTGCGGGTATCCCGCATCGTTCCCTAAGCTCCTCAGAATATGGGACATCATCATCAACATCATCATCATCATCATCGTTATCATCGTCACATAATTTAATATTATGTACGAAATTATATCTCAGACAAAATTCATGGAAAAAGTTAATGAAAATCTCCATCTTTTGTTATCTATGATTCTTCTAGAATAATTCTTCTTCTTGTTCGAACTGTTGTACTGATAGGATGTGACTGATGTCTCATAACACAGAGGTCTGTAAAAACGGTATTATGTTGCTAATTTAAGATTTGAAAAATATAGTTTGTGTGTCATTGAAATGAATCTTCTTTGTTTGGAATTTTATTTCATTGTGATTCTCGACCTATATAAATGTTACGTTTTCTGATCAGCTACAAAGGAACTGATCTACAGCGTGGTTTATTGGTAAATGCTGAATAATAAGCGATTAACATTGAGAAATATTTTAAAATGTTAATGCATATACTAAAGGTACTAAAAAGATTTAATATATATTACTTGTAAAACAGTGCCTGAAGGAGAATCGATAAGTGATCGTCTTATGTTAGCCGCCATATTAGTGAAATATTGCAGCGGCACTTTTAAATCGAATCTTTAAGCAGACATAAATGCTGTTGGCCATTCTTGCGATAATAATTGCGTATTGGTGGCCCAGAACCCACTCTGAGATAGTAAATTCCACTTAGATTGAGAATAATCTCTAAATATAGTGAACGTATATCAATGCAAACAGCATCTTATGTGATACCAATTACTATAGCTGATGTATGAAGCCCTGTATTTCGTAACAACTTTTATGAAATACAGGGTTGCGCACGAAATGTGTTACCATTTTGTTTTTGAATATAAACTTTATTGTCAATACAATCTGAAAGCAACATATACTACAATGAAGAGCCGTCCATGGAGATTTGTTCTAACTCACTACATGCTCAATATGTCCACCATTTCGTTTCCTAACTTCCTTCAAACGAGCACTGAAGTTAGTGATTATCTTACGGCACATGTCTTCCGTAATTTCACTGCAAGCTTGAAGAATAAGTCTCCTGAGCTCCATTAAATCACGTGGATGTTTCGGGAAATTTTTTTCCTTTAGGTACCCCCAAAGAAAAAAGTCACACGCATTGAGGTCTGGACTATTGGGGGGGCCAATTTTGTCCGTCATTGAAGCGACCTGGAAACATGAGTGAAATGATCCGCATGTCGAAATGTTCGTGTAAAAACTCCAACACAGTGTTTGCAGTATTTGGCCTTGCTCCATCTTGCATGAACCACTGCGTGTTGAAGGGCAAGGCAGTAGCAAGAAGCTGTGGAATGAAGCTATTGCGAAGCATGCTTAAATAACGCTCGCTGTTGACAGTTTCTCCAAAGAAAAAGGGTCCAAAAAGTCCGTGACTGGAAATTGCTGCCCACACTGTAATCCTCGGAGCATAATGTTGTCGTTCATGAACCACTAGTGGGTTTTCAGTGGCCCAATAGCGTACATTTTCTTTGTTAACCACACCGTCTAAATGAAAATGCGCCTTGTCTGAAAACCAAACATTGTTGAGAGTTTCTTCCCTATCCTCCGCCCACTGAGCAAACAGTAGTCTCTGCTGCTTGTGTTCTTCAGTGAGCTTCTGTGCACAGGTCATCTTGTATGGGTACATATGGAGGTCACTTTTAAGAACGCGTTGAACGGAGCTTCTGGATATTCCCAGTTGCACTGATGCCTTTCTACAATATTTCCCAGGACTTCTCTGTACAGCAACTCGTACCGCTTCAGTATTCTCCGGCGAGCAAACAGGCTTAGGCCGAGGTCGCTTCGCTTCCAGTACTGTTCCTTCCTGTACAAATTTATCGTACAACCTGTGGATGGTCTTCTTGCAAGGGACCCATCGTGTGTTAAACTGTTGTCGAAAACGCCTCTGAGTGACAACAAGGCTTTTCGTTTCATGAAAAAGTAACACAATTGCCGATCGTTGCTGTGTCGTCAGTCTTCCATTGTCAGCCATTGCTGCCAACTTGTCTCCTAGCGACAGTATCGTGAATTACATGCCATTTCGTAACTCATTTGTTTTTCCAATCTCTGCTGGTGCTGCTGTAGAGATCCCGGCGGGATATCTAATGTGCGTCAAAAATTGTGAAAGAAACAATTGGTAACACATTTCGTGCGCCACCCTGTATTTTGACAGGAAAAATACATTAGTGTTTTGTGCGTGTGGTATTGTGTGACAAAACTGTTCATTTTGCTTAAAGAAAATAAGTAGTGGTAAATTCGACAGACGATCTGCAATTAGTAATGAGACTATTATGAAATAGTACTGAAAATTGCTAAAAATCATTGCTCTTGTATAGTTGAGATTACTTATCATACACTTAGCTTGATGCTGGTTATACACGATCACTTTTGTGAATGAATTAGTGCCATTTACATCGCTTGACAGACAACATTGCTACACGTTCCCAGGTGGAGATTCCTTTAGCAAAGTATCCATCATTAGCCGGGAAAAGCGGCGATTAAATAAAACCTCATGCGGCGGGAACTGCATGCAATGAACATTTTAAGTCGGTCACCTCGCAAGAGGACGCTGCTCACGCAGGCACATAAAGCTGCGCGTCTTCATTGGGAGGAACTCATCGAAGGTGGACAGTAGCTGACTGGCGGAACGTAATGTAGCCTTACGAATCACTTTTTTCTCTATTTCAAATGATGCACGTCCTTGAGTGCACCGAAGGCCAAATGAAGCATTTCATCTCGAACGTGTACAAGGTCATGTTCAAGCCAGAGGTGGCTCTGTGATATTTCGGGGGTGTTTTTTTTATCATTAATTGGGCCGACTCACTGAGGCGCCTACTAACATGAACCAGAATGTTTATTTAAACATTTTGAATGATGAAATGTTGCCTTTCAGTCGGTATCTGCATGATGATTATGCTATTGATCTATTTTTCGAGACGACACAGGGAGAGTTCATAGGTCTGGAAGGATATGTGACTGGTTTTCTGAACACTCTCCCACTCTGTTACATCTCGATTGATCTGCAAAATCGCCTGACTTGAAGCCCATAGAAAATCTAAGGGACATTTTAGAACAGTGGATAAAAATCCGACATCAGAATCTCCGCAATTTGCTCGAATTGCGCGATCAAATCATCAGAGCGTGCTTAAACTGCATAACCTTGTGGACTCACTTTCTAACCGAACCCAAGCCGTTATCAGGTCCAGGGACGGAATTATACTGTACTAAACGACGCTTGTACTGATTTCTCTAGGGATGACTTTTTTCGTCCAGTAAACTTACGTAGGTGATTGGAATGTTTGCTCATGTACCACAGCCATTAACTAACGAGGTAACGTTCGCATCGTTTAAGAAATCATTCTAGAAAACACGGAAAGCTATTCATTGAAATTTATATGACTGCAAACAACTTTACGGTCCCGTCGATTACGATCCTTGCCTCGTTTATGTGTACCAGTTTAGTACAATCAGGTCTTCAATTGATGGTATGAGTTTCTGTTTAGTTATTCCTCGCTTTGAAGATACTATCAAAGTACCATATAGGCTACAGGGGTAGCCACAAAGTTGTAATTCATAGCTCGAAAAGAGCGACCTGTGACTATGACGGTTAATAACTGTGTTAGTCGTTCTCAACATATTCGTCCTTCACTGCGACAAATTTGGCCAACCATGAGTGATCTGGTTTAGATCGTGATTGTTCGTCTGCCTATTAGCTGCTCAGCAAAGGTTCCATCTCGTAAATCATCTCCTTGCCGTTCTGAAAAGACCTGCCACGCAGCTGTTCCTTCAGAAAAGGAAAGAGGAAGAAGTCAATGGCTACTATGTCAGGAGAATATGGAGAATGAGGAAAATATTGATAGCCAAAGAAGCAATATGTGCGACTATATCCTAAGCTGGGCCATTCTGATACACAGCTTTCCGTGATGCATCGTCTTCCCAACCACCAGTAAACTCGTCACAACCTTCAAAGAAACCATACCGGCATTGCCTTAAGAGATTTACGAAAAAATCACGGGAGGCACCGGATGGTCGAACATGGATTTGAAGCGCCCTCTTCTAGAATACGAATCCGTTCTTACCAATGGCAGGAGAAGGAAGATAGAACATCTGTATGGGCAGATTGAGATTAGAACGTGTAAAGGCGGCAGTCAAGGACATAGGGCTCCTGTTAGCGCACTGTGGGAAGAGACAGGATAGTACAAAAGGAATCGAACGGTACACGATAGAAGAAGAAGAAGAAGAAGAAGAAAAAGAAGAAGGTGCAGCAATGTGATGTTCCAGATTTTTATTTGTTCTTTCCCGCCAAAACCAAGGGCTTAGAAATATTGATAAACGAGACAGAATGGTGATTTCAGCTTTATAAATCAGATCTTCAGGTTTCTTCGTTACCGTCCACGGAAGAGTAACGCTTTCACCACGTGGCCCTCAGTAAGTGTGTTCCTATTCATAACAATTACGAGACCAGTTAGACTAGTCGTTGATGCTGGTGGATATTGATTAATAACGAAGTTAACTAAGCCTCCACTCTGAGTGGCACTGATATTAAAGAACAATGTGATCAAACCCATGGAACTTAACACATTTACTCTTAAAGATTCCCTATCTGCCGAGCCATGGTGCGTACATCACTGTTGACAGAGAAACGAATGATGGCGTTCCTAGTGGCAAAATCAGCACCTTAGCAAACCTAGCAGAGAAACTGTTTACTGGCGCCTTACCAGCAACTTAACAGTGATGTGATTCCTCTTGACACGCTCGAGAGAACCCCTTGCTGAAGATTCCCCAGTTTAGAGCAGACCTTGCCTCATGGACATGCACTCTTCATGCAGCCAATCACTGGGCCCATTACAGATGGAATACTTCCCACTCTACGAGTCCTGAAGCCGTCAGGAAATTGCCTTAGGCTTATTTCGGTAGAAACTTCTAGAACAAATTGTGACTCCTCCTCCGACTTCAAATTCAGCCAGTCAGATTCATTTCACTGCCTTATGCGGGAATAAGACATGGCGACTGGCGTGAGAACTTCTTCAACAGTTATCTTCTGGAAATTCTGGTCTTACGTAAAATCGGCTAGCGGGTCGAAGGCTTCCATTCAGTCACTCACTGATCAGTCTGGACTGGCAACGGAAGACAGCAAAACGAAAGCTGAAATTTTAAATTTAGCATTTGAGAAATCTTTCACGCAGGAGAATCGTACAAACATACCGCCGTTTGAGTCTCGTACAGATTCCCGTATGGAGGACATAGTGATAGACATCCCTGAGGTTGTGAAACAGCTGAATGGGTTGAAAATAAATAAATCTCCAGGTCCTGATGGGATTCCAATTCGGTTTTACAGAGAGTACTCTACTGCATCGGTTCCTTACTTAGCTTGCATGTATCGTGAATCTCTTGTCCAATGTAAAGTCCCGAGCGACTGGAAAAAAGCGCAGGTGACGCCTGTATATAAGAAGGGTAGAAGGACGGATCCTCAAAATAACAGACCAATATCCTTAACATCGGTTTGTTGCAGGATTCTCGAACATATTCTCAGTTCGAATGTAATGAATTTCCTTGAGACAGAGAAGTTGCTGTCCATGCATCAGCACGGCCTTAGAAAGCATCGCTCCTGCGAAACGCAACTAGCCCTTTTTTCACATGATATCTTGCGAACCCTGGATGAAGGGTATCAGACGGATGCCATATTCCTTGACTTCCGGAAAGCGTTTGACTCGGTGCCCCACTGCAGACTCCTAACTAAGGTACGAGCATATGGAATTGGTTCCCAAGTATGTGAGTGGCTCGAAGACTTCTTAAGTAATAGAACCCAGTACGTTGTCCTCGATGGTGAGTACTCATCGGAGGTGAGGGTATCATCTGGAGTGCCCCAGGGAAGTGTGGTAGGTCCGCTATTGTTTTCTATCTACATAAATGATCTTTTGGACAGGGTGGATAGCAATGTGCGGCTGTTTGCTGATGATGCTGTGGTGCACTGGAAGGTGTCGTCGTTGAGTGACTGTAGGAGGATACAAGATGACTTGGACAGGATCTGTGATTGGTGTAAAGAATGGCAGCTAACTCTAAATATAGATAAATGTAAAAAATGAAATGTCGTGTGACGAGGGCCTCCCGTCGGGTAGACAGTTCGCCTGGTGCAAGTCTTTCGATTTGACGCCACTTCGGCGACTTGCGCGTCGATGGGGATGAAATGATGATGATTAGGACAACACAACACCCAGTCCCTGAGTGGAGAAAATCTCCGACCCAGCCGGGAATCGAACCCGGGCCCTTTGGGCAGATGAATAGGAAAAAGACTCCCGTAATGTTTGAATACTCCATTAGTAGTGTAGCGCTTAACACAGTCACGTCGATTAAATATTTGGGCGTAACATTGCAGAGCGATATGAAGTGGGACAAACATGTAATGGGAGTTGTGGGGAAGGTGGATAGTCCTCTTCGGTTCATTGGTAGAATTTTGGGAAGATGTGGTTCATCAGTAAAGGAGACCGCTTATAAAACACTAATACGACCTATTCTTGAGTACTGCTCGAGCGTTTGGGATCCCTATCAGGTTGGATTGAGGGAGGACATAGAAGTAAATTAGAGGCGGGCTGCTAGATTTGTTACTGGTAGGTCTGATCATCAAGCGAATGTTACGGAAATGCTTCAGGAACTCGGGTGGGAGTCCCTGGAGGAAAGGAGGCGTTCTTTTCGTGAATCGCTACTGAGGAAATCTGGAGAACCAGCATTTGAGGCTGACTGCAGTACAATTTTACTGCCGCCAACTTACATTTCGCGGAAAGACCACGAAGATAAGATAAGAGAGATTGGAGCTCGTACAGAGGCATATAGGCAGTCATTTTTCCCTCGTTCTGTTTAGGAGCGGAACAGGGAGAGAAGATGCTAGTTGTGATACGAGGTAACCTCGCACGCACCGTATGGTGGATTGCGGAGTATGTATGTAGATGTAGATGTAGATGTAGATCTCATATTTGTGGTAGGCATTCCTCATACGTAACTCCGTGCTGAAAAGGTGGCGGCGCTTATAGGCTGCTACCTCTAAGAGCTTAAGCTCTGATCATCACCTCGCCTCCTACTCTTTCTTAGCAGCGGTACGGCCGCTGCAAGGAGGCCGTCCCACCAGCTTGTCTATGGGGTTGCGGTCCCAGGCAGTAAACGCCCCCATCGTCTTATTCTTTTCAGAGTCATAAAAACTACCCTGCCTCCAGCTCTTGGCCTGTCGCATTCAAAGGCCACAGAGGTGCTCGTCGTCCCTGCTGTCAAAGCCAGTACGAAATTATTCTCAAAACCTGCAACTATACACAAAAATTAATATGAGGCTACCTAGTATCAAGCAATAAATGATTTCTAATTCGATAACCCGAACTAATAAATGTAATCCTATACAAAGTAAACATGAAAAATAAATTCTCAAAATTATTCATTCATGTATGGTGGCAAAATCTTGCCGCCTTACGTGTATCTCGGCAACTTATGACTTAAATGCTTTCAACGACTGAGAGCTCTGGCTGGGACATGAGTCGAACCATGGCTGTGTTTAAGCAGATCAGAACGTCAGGGACAACATGTGGGTCTAGTGTTATTTTGTTAAAAGGTAGAATGATGGAGAACTCGAAGATATGGCACAGCCACGACCAGCCTTAACACATCAGAAAAGTACACTTGCTGTCCAAATTACTGACTATGCGAATCAGCTGTGATCGTGTTGTGTACCCAACAGCATCCCACACCTTAGCATGGATTGTTGGCTCATATGACACACACAAATGCAGTCTAGGAGTTTTCTTTCTCCTTGGAGGCTAAACACACAGAAACGTCAGTCGTGAAGGTGTACTGAGAACGAGTACCCATCTGAATGGATGACATGGAGCTACTGTCGTTGGGTGCACCGCCGTGAGTTCACCTCTCTCTCTGTCTCTCTTTTGCCACATCCAGGGAAGCCGTTACACAGGTCGCCGTGCTGAGAGCCCTGTGGTGTTCCAGACTGCATCTCACTTGTCTTCCAGCAAACAAGCACATTTCCTGACTGAAAATACGTGACTTGGCTGTGCATTCATGTACGACCAGGCAAACAATATATTGTCCTCTCACGCACTAGCCGCGTGGGGCTGTTGAGTTTTACATGTCGCTCAGTATGGGCCTCCTGAATCCATTCGCACCACAGTCGCGCGATATCGAACAATGGGAACTGTTATATCGCGAAAAGATAAACCACGTTCTCGATAGTTTATGATCCTCTCGTTGTCGAATTGTGTCACGTGGTGAAAGTTGTTTCTCCTTCTTGAACGAGACATGATACGATACTCCCATAAGTAAACGATATTCAAATGAGATTTCTGGGCCGGCCGTTGTGGCCGAGCGGTTCTAGGCGCTTCAGTCCGTAACCGCGCTGCTGCTTCGGTAGCAGGTTCGAATCCTGCCTCGGGCATGGATGTGTGTGATGTCTTTAGGTTAGTTAGGTTTAAGTAGTTCTAAGTCTAGGGGACTGATGACCTCAGATGTTAAGTCCCATAGTGCTCAGAGCCATTTGAACCATTTTTTTTGCAATTTCTGAATGAGAAACCCGCTGCGTAATCATAACTTATGTGTTGAAATAGATGACGTTTCTCTTGTCTGCTTTGTCGGTCGTGCTGAAATGCTAATGATCTGCATAATCAAATATGTCACTTGACGTTTGTTGCATACCACCTCCACGTTGCTGCAATATTAATGGCCAGCAACGTAGTGTCCCAGGATCTCTATAGGCTTGGTACCATGCTGACGATCATGGTGCAGATCGAGCCGGACGTACTGCTGTACGATTACTCCCATCACTACAAATATCGCTAGTCAGTTTCGTTTCCTGATGTCGTACCTGTCCGTGCAGTCAGATAACGTTTACTGCTAAGATCCACCAACATGAGGGAACAAGCCTCTCAGAAATTGATTTCGTTTCTTAGTTGTCCGAAGCTAATTGTCAAGAACTGTATACACGACAAGCGGAGGTGGTGCACTGCTGCCTGTACGGTAGCTGCCGTGGACATCGAAGGGTATAAGATGTTACGAAAACAAACAAATGGACGCCGGCTGCTGATAGCGGGATCGACTAACAGGTGAGCCGCAGCCACCGAGTGAAAAACCAGAGGCTGCGCGACGTTTCGCCTAATAGCAGTAGCCACCGCGCGGCGAGGCTATTTATAACGCCGCCCAATAACAGCGGCCAATCGCGTCGCCTCCGATCACTAAAACGCTGCCCCACAGTCGGTGCCGTTATTTCCTGAGACGAAGTGAAAATGGGAGGCTCGGTCCACACGGAATGCGAGTGCAGGCTCGCGGGAGCCCCGCGCTATCTGATCTGGCACGTGGTCATTACGAGTCATTCCGCGTTAATGTGACGACTACCACTCGGCCGGCCGGGCGCCGCTAATGGCTTTTCCAGAGCTAGGCGAGCGTGATACGTTTATAAAGGCGTTTACCGTTACTCGCGCCTCCGTTGCAGCTCGAGCTGTCATCAGCCGAACGCAGTCTACCTCGCTTTCAGGTTCGAACAGCATCAGTAAACACGCAGTGAGGCTACTAATTAATTTGAAATTAAGAAAAAATTTAGGAACTACTGAGTAACTCGTACCATTTACAAAGCAATAAACAGTTTAACAGTTTAAAAGACTTCTTTTTTACTTTCATATGGGTTTACGGTGTGTGTGTCTGTACATCGTTGCTTATCGGCTCGTCCAGTAGGGCTAGAAGGTGTGATATTGACGTGTCTGTCAGTCTTGAGTCATAAGTGCAACAAATAAAAACAACAAACTTCGCCTTTACTTCTACGTTTTCCAGTCACCATCATCTCGGGTTGCGGGGGTGTACGGGGGGCGGTTGTGTGTTCGAGTTTCGTTTGCAGATAAGCCTCGCCTGTGAGGCGTTGTGTAAGGAAGACTGGTCCCATGAGGCAGTCGCCAATATCCCCTCCCACACATTCAGGCTGAACCGGTACTGATGGTTCGCTGTCATATTACCACTGAAGCACTAGTACAGGCCTTGCTGGCATTTTCTCATATTTGCTTTGCATCACTGACACCGACACTATCAACAAAATCTCCACCTTCAAGTGGGTGTACCTTCCTCGTCACTTAGTCAGCAGGAGAACCTTACTCCCATAACTCCATGAGTGCAAGCTACAATACAAGCCAGTCACGAAGTTCATGACGGTAGAATTATAGAAATTCTGGCTTATGAACTTAGCGGCAATCCTACTTTCTATGTTTATAGGTGAGCTGAAGAGGAATGAAGGTGACATATCATTCTAATACGAAATGTATCCCTCAACATTCAGCGTATCGTGGCACGTGATGTGAAGACGTGCCTGCGGAAGGTAAAAACAAAAATAGTATTTTGTTTTGTTTTTGTAACTCTTTTGTACGGACAGCGTGTCCTAGAACCTGTACAATCCGGGTAAGTCATCGTTCTTATTTGTACGCAGGAGTTTAGGTGGTTCTGAAGTCCCAATGATTTATGAACTTTGCTTTGTACAGATAAAGAAAAGATCATTCACAAGAAGGTTAGTAAACAGTGCACTCGTACTTATTTAACTGTTGTTGCATCCGATAAACTGGCGTGACGTGGTTAGGTAGTACGCTGCCGTATGTAGGTGTTTAAGTCCGTTTATTTGTTATTGCACATATTAGGAAGGCTAAAAGTTAAGTATTCCGTTGTATAATATGGTAGTTTATATATTTGGCATCTCACAAAATTCAGATACATCTGTCTCTTATAATGCAATTCTGGTGTCAATATGCCTGTATAATAATAATAATAATAATAATTGGAAGCTTAGAAGTAATAGAGAAGTGTATCACAAAATTGAGAAAGTGGGAGATACTATGAGGAAGAGAAGAGTAAGCTTTTACGCCCATTTGAAAAGAATGAATGATGAAAGGCTGACAAAGAAAATATTCATGTTTTTTGACAAGAACCCCAGAACCCAAATTACCTGGTTCAAAGAAGTCAAAGCAGACTTAGAGGAGATGGGTATAGGAGAAGACGATATAACCAACAGAGACTTAATGAGAGACAAAATTCAACATTTTGAAGTGAAGAAGAGAAGAACTGGAGGAACAGTGTGGACAGAAGACCGAAGGGAGCAGCACAGAGAGAGGATGAAGACATATTGGCAGAAGAGAAAAGAGGAGGAGCGCAATAGGAGAAATGTACATTGAAAAATAGTTGTTTAACGCGGTCCCTAGACGGCCAAAATCGGTATTAAAAAAAAATAATAATAATAAATGCAGCTGTCGTAAGGAACTATACAAGTAGCAGCTGATACACACTAAATATTTATGGGCTAGTTTCATATTAATAATAATAATAGTAATAGTAATAAATGCAGCTGTCGTAAGGAGCTATACAAGTAGCAGCTGATACACACTCAATATTTATGGGCTAGTTTCATATGAAGTGAATTCTTATAAGACATCTATTTATAGGATGAATAGTGATCGAGAGTTACACCCTTACACGACCGGTGATTCGTCTTCCATCGATAGGTTTCTTCGTACAGGTGTACTTGTTTACGCGGAACTCTCTACTTAATTTTTTGTCGGGTTGTTGCATCACAGTGTGCTGGCAAGATTCCACCGGTAATGCTGCCAACAGAGTGTGTCGGCATGAGACTCATGCGCCAGTGTATTCAGACTTTGTGTCGGCAAATCTCCTGTGCAGAATCTAAAGATGCTGCTGTTTTTTCTCATCAGTCCCAGAATTTCATAGACTTCTTTATGGAAACACTACGCAATTTGTCCTTTCGAGATCTGACACAGTTACGTTCATCTATTTGATTGGACCGGGAGGGATGCTGTCTGAGGAAGAAACTGTAGCGGAATGGAATCTGGATAGTAGGCACTAGCAAGACAGGTAGGAATGTTGGAATTTAACGTCCTGCCAGTCAGAGAACTTCGGTTACTGCAGACGACACATTGCGCCTCCTCATAGTAGAACGGACTCTCAGACACAATCACATACTTCGTTTGTTCATTATAGTTAAATGAAAAGTAACATGAATGCATGGATAATATTCGCAATAGACAGAAGTATCAGTTCGGTTGACAGAAATTATTACTCGAATAGCAGCAACACAGTGTGTACAGTAAAAGACATTATAACTGGGTATGGTATTTTTGGTATAATTCCTTATTTTACTATAATTCTATGTCATTCTACCTTCTTTGCTCATAAGTAATTCTACGGAACAGTTATAAAATATTATTCAAACTAACAAAGAACAGTTTTTCTGCAATGCACTATCAGAGTCATAAAATTATGTATACGTTAACACAGAGCTGGAGCACTGATAATGTAAAGTGCCAAATCTTAGATTCTCTGTTTTAGGACGAATGTATAGACGGAGCCTGAGATGGTTCAGTAGAGAAAGTTGAAGTCTGTTAACGGCAGAAGTGCTTCAAAACTGAGACCTCATTACAGCTGCAGCTATCTGCCCGCAACTACACTACTGGCCATTAAAATTGCTACACCAAGAAGAAATGCAGATGATAAACGGATATTCATTAGACAAATATAATATACTAGAACTGACATGAGATTACATTTTCACGCAATTTGGGTGCATAGATCCTGAGAAATCAGTACCCAGAACCACCACCTCTGGCCGTAATAACGGCCTTGATACGCCTGGGCATTGAGTCAAACACAGCTTGGATGGCGTGTACAGGTACAGCTGCCCATGCAGCTTCAACACGATACCACAGTTCATCAAGAGTAGTGACTGGCGTATTGTGACGAGCCGGTTGCCCGGTCACCACTCACCAGACGTTTCCAACTGGTGAGAGATCTGGAGAATGTACAGGCCGGGGCAGCAGTCGAACATTTTCTATATCCAGAAAGGTCCGTACAGGACCTGCAACATGCGGTCTTGCATTATCCTGCTGAAATGTTGGGTTTCGCAGGGATCGAATGAAGGGTAGAGCCACGGGTCGTAAGTCATCTGAAATGTAACGTCCACTGTTCAAAGTGCCGACAATGCGAACAAGAGGTGACCGAGACGTGTAACCAATGGCACCCTATACCATCACGCCGGGTGATACACCAGTATGGTGATGACGAATACACGCTTCCAATGTGCGTTAACCGCGATGTCGCCAAACACGGATGCGACCATCATGATGCTGTAAACAGAACCTGGATTCATCCGAAAAAATGACGTTTTGCCATTCGTGCACCCTGGTTCGTCGTTGAGTACACCACCACAGGCGCTCCTGTCTGTGATGCAGCGTCAAGGATAACCGCAGCCATGGTCTCCGAGCTGATAGTCCATGCTGCTGCAAACGTGGTCGAACTGTTCGTGCAGATGGTTGTTGTATTGCAAACGTCCCCATCTGTTGGCTCAGGGATCGAGATGTGGCTGCACCATCCGTTACAGCCATGCGGATAAGATGCCTGTCATCTCGACTGCTAGTGATACGAGGTCGTTGGGATCCAGCAAGGCGTTCCGTATTACCCCCCTGAACCCACCGATTCCGTATTCTGCTAACAGTCGTTGGATCTCGACCAACGCGAGCAACAATGTCGTGATAAGATAAACCGCAATCGCGATAGGGTACAATCCGACATTTATGAAAGTCGGAAACGTGATGGTACACATTTCTCCTCCTTACACGAGGCATCGCAACAACGCTTCACCAGGCAATGCCGGTCAACTGCTGTTTGTGTATGAGAAATCGGTTGGAAACTTTCCTCATGTCAGCACGTTGTAGGTGTCGCCACCGGCGCCAACCTTCTGTGAATGCTCTGAAAAGCTAATCATTTGCATATCACAGCATCTTCTTCCTGTCGGTTAAATTTCGCGTCTGTAGCTCGTCATCTTCGTCGTGTAGCAATTTTAATGGCCAGTAGTGTACGTTAAGAGGTTTGAAATCAGCTGTGATCAAGGAGTGGACCCTCAACGGGCGAGGTCAGTGCAACTGCCGACTTCCTACTACTTTTGGAGCCGCACTCCATGCTGCAGTTGTTTAACTTGAAGTGATCGAATGTTTATTGACCGGTCTTGCGAACATGATGATTTGCCTTATTCAGTAAACAGCGACCTACTGATTCGAATGGCGAATGAAATTGACTACCGTTTGGAATTTCTGGAGCAACGTAAGGTGCTTACGTTGGGTGTATGGTATGATGTCTGTGTGAATATAAAACTTTGAACCTTCTTTTCTCCAGTGACATCTGGAATGTGTTTCTATCTGCTATAGTCGCTCCGTAATAAGCAACTAAAATCCGCTCTTCCTTTTTAAATTACCCAATCACTCTGTATGTACGGGTAACAATTATAACTGGTTGGGAATACAAAATTATTCAAATTTATTGGATTAGATGTTGTAACGGAAGTACGCTAGAACATAACCGAAAGGCGTCACTAAAATATAAATTTTCACCTCCATAATATTAAAAAACATGCACAACGTGATGGTCGTCATTGTGTAGTACTTCACCAACTTACAGCCAATGCCCTGCTAGCGTCGCGTACGTAACGCATGGGCTAAGGGAAGCTTCCGGCGAGAGGCGGCAGTAGTGGTAAGAGCGACGAGGTTGCGCGGTAACGAATCAACATTATTATGCTAAACTTTTTAAAATTATGACGTGGCGTTTTTATAAGCGTTGAAATCATGGTCAAGTGTTGTAAATAGGCCTTCCATTTTGTGACTTATTGTCTGTTTATTATTTCTTCACGAAAACTATTTACTGTGGTTGAAATTCCTGTATGATGATGCAGTAAACATGCAACGTGACTGGTACCATCCTGAGAGCAGTACAGCAACACTCAAGGAATTCGGCAGCTATCAGTGGGTGAAAATTCTTCGCGAATAAATTTTAATAATCGTAAAATACAGTCCCGAAATATTTTCTAGCAACAAAATTACGTCTATGAAGTAATGTGGTAAGTCACCGGCAGCAGTCAGAATATCATTTAACTGAAGATGCCAAGTGAAGAGTATATAGTAATATGAAAAGGATCCTACAGAACTCAACAATGCAGAAAATAAAGTGAAAGCCACAACAGACTTAAACTGTTCTTAAATCTAATGTCATTACAGCAATTAGTACTTAAAAGAAGTCTGTATTTTACTGGACTATCGGGGGGCCAATTTTGTCCGTCATTGAAGCGACCTGGAAACCTGAGTGAAATGATCCGCATGTCGAAATGCTCGTGTAAAAACTCCAACACAGTGTTTGCAGTATGTGGCCTTGCTCCATCTTGCATGAACCACTGCGTGGTGAAGGGCAAGGCAGTAGCAAGAAGCTGTGGAATGAAGCTATTGCGAAGCATGCTCAAATAACGCTCGCTGTTCACAGTTTGTTCAAAGAAAAAGTGTCCATTAAGTCCGTGACTGGAAATTGCTGACCACGCTGAAATCCTCGGAGCATAATGTTGTAGTTCATGAAGCAATTGTGGGTTTGCAGTGGCCCAAAAGCGTACATTTTGTTTGTTAACCACACCGTCTAAATGAAAATGCGCCTTGTCTGAAAACCAAACGTTGTTGAGAGTTTCTTCCCTATCCTCCGCCCACTGAGCAAACAGTAGTCTCTGCTGCTTGTGTTCTTCAGTGAGCTTCTGTGCACAGGTCATCTTGTATGGGTACATATGGAGGTCACTTTTAAGAACGCGCTTAACGGAGCGTCTGGATATTCCCAGTTGCACTGATGCCTTTCTACACTATTTCCCAGGACTTCTCTGTACATCAACTCGTACAGCTTCAATATTCTCCGGCGAACAAGCAGGCTTAGTCCTAGATCGCTTCGCTTCCAATACTGTTCCTTCCTGTACAACTTTATCGTACAACCTGTGGATGGTCTTTTTGCAAGGGACCCATCGTGTGTTAAACTGTTGTCGAAAACGCCTCTGAGTCACAACAAGGCTTTTCGTTTCATGAAAGAGTAACACAATTGCCGATCGTTGCTGTGTCGTCAGTCTTCCATTGTCAGCCATTGCTGTTTACAAGTCTCCTGGTGGCAGTATCGTGAATTACACGTCATTTCGTAACCCATTTGTTTTTCCAAGCTCTGCTGGTACTGCTGTAGAGATCCCAGCGGGATATCTAATGTGCGTCGTAAATTGTGAAAGAAGCAATTGGCAACACATTTCGTGCGCCACCCTGTATTTTATCTTGTGAACTAGGGCTGAAGTGTAGAACGAACTTACAGGAGATTAACATTCGACAGAGAGCATTTTAGGGACACGCCCAATACTTTCGATGTTTACAGCTTTTATTGGCCGAGGTAAAAATTGTTCCTTATCCTAGACGATGTAATGGATTTCTGGAGCTATCGAGGTAAGTGAACTATGACGAAACAGGAACCGCGCTGCGGCTTGTTGCATGACATGATTCCTACAACAGCCTTTCTTCTACATCGACCTGCAATCACTGCAGCAGTCACCGACCCCGCCATCCGAAGTCACGAAGCAGTAGCAGCGGTATCGACAGCAGGCCGAACTTGGTGGAAGCAAGACGTGGCTAACGATGCAAAATAATACATAACGAGTGAATCACGGACGACTTAAAAAGCAGACTAGGAGAGACAAATAGGTCACTCCTGGCCATTCTAATGTCAAACATCGGCCTTAATATGAGGAAGAAACATCTGAGAATGCACGTTTGGAGCATAGCAGTGTATGAAACAGAATCATGAACTGTGGAAAAACAGGAAAAGAAGAGAAGAGAAACGTTAGAGTTGTGGTACCAAAGAAGGATGTTGAAAATTAGGTGGACTGATAATAGATGAGAAGGTGAAACGTCCCCTTAGAATAATTTATGAATTACTGTGTTGATAAACCTCTTACATTATTTGGTTTACAAACAGAGAAGATTCCAGGTTCGTATCCTGACAGGGTCGCCATATGAAACGTCCCCTTAGAAAAATTTATGAATTACTGTGCTGATAAACCTCTTACATTATTTAGTTTTCACACAGCTGAGCAGAACAGAACGTACTCAGACATTACTCTCTTTACTTATTCTGATCAACACAAAACTGACACACAATATTTTTAGCGCAACGCAATCTGACTTTCAAAAATCCCTACAAAAGAATGGCCCTCACTAACAATAACCTATAACTTTCATGAATCACTTACCTCACAAAAATCTTCGTTATTCGAACTACTGCAATACAGTGAGCGCCAATACTGCCAGCTAAATAAAAGATTCTAACTACTGAAGGCACTAACAACTGATTGGCATAGTTAGTAAATGAAAGATTTCGATAGAGAACAAACAATGTATTTACCTTAATAGTGTTCAAAAGTCATAATATATATCAGTTCATGACATCCAGCCTTACAAATTTACTGATGGACACACGTCCAGATCATCCGCTCTCAAAACTCTGCCCTCTCTCTCCCCACATCCACCACTGCTGGCGGCTCACCTCCAACTGCGCAACGCTATGCGCTCTTCACATCCAACTGCCCAACACTACAATATAGGATATTTCAACAATGCTAACCAGCCACAGACTGCACACAGCACAGTCACTGATTTTCATACAGAGCGCTACGTGGCGTTACCAACATAAAAACCTAAGCAGCCTACTTACAAAGGTTCTCCGCAGAATAGATGGGAAAAGAAATATGTGGAAAACACTGACAAGAAGAAGGGACAGGGTGATAAGACATGCATAAAGACTTCAAGAAACAACTTTCATGGCACTTGAGTGAGTTGTAGAGGATAAAAACTGTAAGGGATGACATATACTTGAAAATATCCAACAAATAACTGAGGACTTTGAGTACAAATGCTACTCCGAGATGAAGACGTTGGAGAGAAATTAGTGGCGGGTGGCAGAAAAGCGAGTCAGAAGACCGCTGAAGAACAAAAGTTCTTGCTTGCGTTTGATGCTTGCGTCAAAGCCGTTATTGACATTAACAACTCGTCTCGTCTGACATTCAGTGACCGTAACATCGGTCACGTAAGAACTGCGTAGCTATTTAAGACGGGCTGCATTCCCGACCGCTTGTCGCTTTCCTAATGCAGAGCGGACAACCGGGAATGCCCGACGCGCTATGTCCTCCGTAAAGGTTCCAGCGAGGATCCTTTCGCCGCCTTCTCGGAGCGCGCAAATAGCATTCCCGCCGCGGAACCTCATAAACTCGTGAGCAATGCCGGCAGGCCGACTGCGCCCACGTCGCGAAGCACTTTGTGATGCAAATCGGCCTCCGGTGCAGAAGCGGCCAGCGGGATGGACGGGCACGTGCTGGCCGCTCAGGCAGTCACGTGTCCCCGCGCGACGTTCACCGCCTCCCCGACTGATGACTGCAGCCAAGGTCGTTCAAGGTGGCCGTCTCCCACCACCTCACCTTAATAATGGTCTCGATTCGACGAGGATGACAGACCGCGATCCTCATCACAGAGGTCATACCCAGCTGAAATAACTCACTGTTCGTCAGCGCGCAGAGCTACCAAAAAAGTTCGAAGACGCCGAATTGTAAGCTGGTTGCTTCGCTTCAGCCTCTTTTCCTAACAGTCTCAAGTATTTTCTATAGAAGTAAGACATGCAACTGTGTCTGAAGCCGTATGGTTTTCTTTGGTGAGGAACTACGTGGGTTCGATTCCCAGCGCCTGATTTTTCTGAAGTAAGGGGAGAGGGGGTTCTGGAACGGGGTCCAGTTCGACTCGTGAGGCCAAATGAGGAGCTGCTTGAATATACCAGGTGTACCGGTATGAAATGAGCGTTGAGATACAGTTGTGTCGATAGGGAACATTTGTTGTGAAAGAGCCTTAATTTTTGTTTGTTCGGTTGGTATGATATCTGGCAAAGATATTTAGTATACATCAAGTCATGGAACAAACAACACCATATGTTTTCATCATGTTAACAATGTCGAATTTTGTACCAGAAAGTGATGATTTGCGGAAAGCATTAATTTTTTGTTTTCATTTGAGAAAAAGTGCTGCAGAGTCACGTCGAATGCTTGTCGAGTCATATGGTGATCATGCTCTATCAGAAGCAACATGCACAAGATGGTTTCAACGGTTCAGAAATAATGATTTTGATGTAATAAATGAAGAACGTGGAAGACCACCAAAAAAGTTCGAAGACGCCGAATTGTAAGCAGTATTGGATGAAGATGATACTTTGAGTCAGAAGCAAATGGCAGAAATGCTAAATGTTGCACAACAAACAATTTATGACCGTTTGAAAGCTATGGGAAAGATTCAAGTGTGGAAAATGGGTGCCACATAAATTGAATGAAAGAGAGATGGAAACCGAAAAACCATTTGTCAAATTTTGCTTCAAAGACATGAAAGAAAATCAATTTTGCATCGAATTGTTACTGGCGATGAAAAATTGATTTATTTTAAGAATCCTAAACGGGAAAAATCATGGGTTAATCCGTGACAACCATCAACATCGACTGCTAAATCAGATCGATTCGGCAAGAAGACAATGCTCTGTGTTTGATGGGATCAGAAAGGTGTGGTGTATCATGAGCTTCTAAAACCCGGTGAAACTGTGAATACTAATCGCT
This sequence comes from Schistocerca nitens, assembly GCF_023898315.1. Classification (NCBI taxonomy): domain Eukaryota; kingdom Metazoa; phylum Arthropoda; class Insecta; order Orthoptera; family Acrididae; genus Schistocerca; species Schistocerca nitens. The sequence continues at coordinate 392,905,360 of NC_064617.1, forward strand.
ACAGGCAACAAATGATCAATTTGAACTATGCACTGATCGAAAAAAGACCAGAATGGGCCAGAAGATATGGCAAAGTAATTTTTTTACACGACAGTGCACCTGCACACAAAGAAAAACTGGTTCAGGATATAATCAAAACACTTGGCTGGGAGCTGCTACCCCACCCGCCGTATTTACCAGACTTGGCCCCTTCCTACTACCATTTGTTTTCATCAATGGGACACGCATTGGCTGAGGAACACTTCGATTCCTACGAAGAAGTCGAAAATTGGATGTCTGATTGGTTTGCTTCAAAAGACGAACATTTCTATTGGCGTGGTGTCCACAAATTGCCAGAAAGGTGGTCAAAATGTATAGAAAGCAATGGTCAGTTTTTCGTAAAAAATGTTTTTACTTTTTAATTCAAAATTAGGGTTTCATTTTCACAAATAACGCTCATTTCATACCGGTACACCCGGTAGAAGCAGAAGCGTCATCGGGATTCATCTACTGGCAACAGCAACTGAAGGGGTTGGCGGCATACTGATCACATGTTCAACGATCATGGATTGCTCCTCCACCGGTCTTGTGGGCAGCAGGAGGCCAGTCGGAACAGGCCTATGGCCTAATCCGTTAGTGGTGTTTACCTTTTATAAAGATCATCTGATTTAATAAGACAGCCGACGGCCTACCCAGCAACGTACGCTCGCAGCCATGAGAACACGGTTTTCCTCAGCTTAGAAGACGGAAGTACGCATCATACTTAGCGTGAAGATGTACGGTAAAGGGCAACACTACGTCACTGAGAAATTAAGGCCAGGTTCTCATTCAAAATGGTCGAAAATTCTATTTTTATTGCATTTTTGAAAGGTTTACGACATGCGACGGTAAAGTAATGAGACTGACGTGGAAAAAATGTTGCTTACCGTTTTAGTCCAGTTTAGTGTTGTCTCCTTCGAAGTAGTTCCCTTCTGATTGCACACACCTTTTCCAGCCCTTCTGCCATTGATGGTAACATTTCTGGAACTCATCTTCTGTAATATCCTCCAAGACCCTCGTCACAGCTTTTTGGACATTTTGTTTGAAAATGATGTATCTTGACCGCCGTTTTGACTCTTGGAAACAGAAAAAAGTCGCACGGAGCGATATCTGGTGAATAAGGTGGCTGTGACAATACTGAAATTTGTTTTGAGGTTAAAAATTGCTGTACTGAGAGAGCAGTATGGGATGGCACATTATCGTGATGCAGAATCCAATTATCAGCAATGTTGGCACGGACACGAAGAACTCTTTTACGAAGTCTTTCTAAAATTTCTTTGTAGTAATATTGGTTAACTGTTTCTCCAGGAGGCACACACTCTTTATGAACAATTCTCTTGGGATCAAAGAATCACACAAGCATGCATTTCACTTTTGACTTTTACATGCGAGCTTTTTTCGGTATGGGTTATCCCTCTGAGAACCATTGCGAACTTTGGCGTTTTGTCTCTGGATCGTACTGAAAAAAACCAACTTTCATCACCAGTGATAGCACGGCTCAACAATTCTGGATTGATTTCCGTTTGCTCTACCAAATCGGCTGCCACATTTTTCCTTGTTTCTCGCTGTTGTGGTGTGAGATTTTTGGGGACCTTTTTTTTGCACGAATCTTTCTCATAACAAGATCTTTAGTTATTAGTAGACGTACCGTTTCTCGACTGATATTCAGTTCTTCTGTAACCATTTTCACGGCTAATCTTCGATCAGATCGTACGAGTTCACGCACCCTGGCCAAGTTGACATCCATCCGTGAGGTTGATGGTCGTCCACTGCAGACTTCATCTTCAACATTAGTTCTGCCTTCACTAAACATTTTATGCCAACGAAAAACTTGAGCTCTTGACATAACCTCCTCTCCAAAAGCCTTCTGAAGCTAACCGTAAGTTGCCGTCGCGTTTTCACCCAATTTAGCGCAAAAAGAAATGGCATACCATTGCGCCGTATTGTGCGGTTCCATTTCCGTGACGAGAGACACAAACATCTGTTAACTTATTACAGACCAACTCACGAGTGAGCAGTTGCATCGATGTGCCGCTTGGACTAGAAGCAGCTTATAGACCAAGGTCAAAGATATTGTGCCTATGCAAGCCTGCAGGGTTGCCACATCTTGCAAAGAAAATCAGCCTCATTACTTTATTGGCGCACCTCGTATGTGTGTAGAATGTTGGGACGAAAAGGTTTATAATCTGTGCGTTACAAAAGTTTCTGCAGCCCACTGTTTGAAGCAGTATCACGGCCGCCGTGGGACGCCCTCAGCCGGAGACTTCCGGCTCAGGTAGAAAAGCTGTCGTGCCGTGACGCACGTTCACAAAATGATTCAGATAGCAGTAAGCATGCAAACGTTCGCCGAAAAAGCTGACGAACAACGTGTGCAGGCGGCCGTACGCAGCATATGCAGCTCAGCCAGATCGGCTTTCCTCGCCACGAATTGCTCTCCAGGAACAATACGAATTAGAGGAAGTTTTCATATACGGTCTTGGTACTGCAGACTAAAATTAAGTAACGAAAACATATTTTTGTTAATTTTGGTCAATATTGGTCAAAACATAATTTTAGATCCGTCATAGTGAATTAGCCATTTTGCATTTTGAAAATCTAACTTCAGATTTGTGTTCAGCGACATGAAAAATAAATAATTACATGTATTTTTTATGCAGATTGAACTAATAATATATATTAAACTCTTCTTTATACTTTAAACAGGTTTTTCTCGAGAGACGATTTTTCAAAACTGCGTTCAGCATAAAATAAAAACGGTTCAACCTATTAACTTCTACCTTTAACCCCAGAAAAGTAAACACTTTTCTTAAGAGTCTATACCTGTAACATACGAAATTTATTAATATTAACTATTTTTGGTAAAGCCATAAAGAATGAAAGAAAATCCAAAAATTGTCGTTAAATTCAAGGTTATTTCATTGTAGTTAGTTATAAGCTCCCATAAATTTAGTGTAGTATCGACTGATGTTATCTATTTTTGATTTGAGATAATTTCTGGGAGGCTACGCTGCATGCAGTCTGCAGGGTGTTGATCAAACGATGATTACGGGTGCCATTTTGTTATTTTTTCTATTGAATTTCTAAAATAAAGTTCAGAGTATGATCAATCGTAATCCCTAAACACACCTGTAGTATGTCTTTTCATTGTCTCAAAAAAATTTCCAAACTTTGCTTATCTTTTGCTCGTTTAAATGAGAACCTGGCCTGTTACAGGTTTATCGTGAACACGAATAAGTGGCCTCAGTTCATAGCACGAAGGACATTCCAAAACCGCCACAGACCCACATCCAGCTTGAATTACACACTTCACAGGCTGAGCTTTAAATGCCTGATTAGATGGTCGGTTCATTAAATGCCTTGAATCGCTTAAAAAGACGCAAAATCGCAACTCGTAGGACCACACGATACGACTTTAGTCAGCTATTATCCAGATCCCGCGTCGTGTATCCCATTGCAGACGTGCACTTTTCTGTATCGTTGTGTATAAGAGCCTTTTGCTACGTACGCGACTCCAGATGTCCTCTGCATGCAGTCCCCTTCGCAAAGATCTCTAGGAAACTGATTGAGATGAACCAGCATTCATTGACAGCAATAAATCCTCCTGCCGATTCTTACTGACAAGGCGGGGCGCTCGTCTCTGATCGCTCTCTGTCAAGATATTTTTATGACTACTATGCTTATACGGCTTTATATGGCTGCGAGTGATATTGCGTTCCTTTCAGGCACTTTGTACAGTATGCTTTAATTGATTAATTAAGTCGTAAAACTTCATTCACGGTGTCGTCTCTGGTCGTCCAAACACTAGCGCTCCTTTCTATCATTTTGTCTGGTACCCGCGCCGACCTTCCCATAGTGCGCTGATTGGATACATCCAGCTGGTAATACACACCACTCCACTTCCATGACTTAGTCAGGGGTTGAGGATCATAGAGATGCCTGGTACCATGCAACACCGTCCACCACGCTCCAGCTGTCGTAAACGCTACAGTACATCGATATTTCACAAGTCGCTCATACCTTTCCCACCTGATTCTCGTCAAGAATTCGAAACAAATGAAAATCATGTGATTGTAAGGATACCACCGTGCGAGTTGGCGAAGTGGTAAGACACTGGATGTGTGTGATGTCCTTAGGTTAGTTAGTTTTAAGTTCTAGGGGACTGATGACCTCAGATGTTAAGTTCCATAGTGCTCAGAGCCATTTAAACCATCACAGCCCCACCATAGTACAGTGATGGAGTATGAGATTGCACGCTTTTTCAAATCTGCTAATGATATGACGGATATGAGGAGCCTAGCTTAGCTTATCATCGATAATCATTCCACGATAATGAGTTACTTTCGCAGCTGGAAAAGTTTGTTGTCCCAGTTGCATTGTTTGGGGAAGTGGAATCCTAAAGCGAGTAAAGATAATAAGAGTGGACTTGCTATCAGAGATTTCGAAGCCACTTTCTATACACCGCTCATACAGAAGTAGGAGTGCCGTGAGCATTTTCAGACGACAAGACTGAAAAGTACTGGCTTCAGAATATACGCATACGTCGTCTGCGTATTGTAATATTTGGATGTCACTTACAAAGGGGTCACGAAGACCTGCAGTATAGCGACTGAATAGTAAGGGAGACAAGACTTATCCCTACGAGAATCCGCTATTAGTTTCTCTGGGTCCCAGAGTGGTTCCGTGTTGCAAAATGATTGTCTTCCTGTTGGCTCTAAGCACTATGAGACTTGACATCTGAGGTCATCAGTCCCCTAGAACTTAGAACTACTTAAACCTAACTAACCTAAGGACATCACACACATCCATGTATGAGGCAGGATTCGAACCTGCAACCGTAGCAACATCGCGGTTCCGCACTTAAGCGCCTAGAACCGCTCGTCCACAACGGCCGACTAGTTTCTTCAGTTCGCCCCCTCCCCCCCAAACATTAACAGGACGACGTTGTCTTATGCTTTAGTCAAGTCTATGAACGCAACGGTCATATAATTATTCCGAGAGAAATTTAGCTGTTTGTTAGTAAATAAATGTAAAAGGATTTTACTTTTCCCTTTTCCTTTTCTAAATCCAAGGTGTTGTTCCGGTGATAGTTTCTTGTTTTCATACCACCATTCTAAGCGCCGCTTAATAATTCCTTACGTTGCCTTTGCCGCACGGTGATAGGCTAATGTGAATGAGGTTTATCACCTCTTTTTCTCGATTTGTGGATGAGGAAGACTCGACGTGTTTGTAGCGAGTCGATTACGATCTTCTGTGTCCACATACTATAGTAAATTTTGAACAGCAGCAGTTTCCCTTTATGTGGGATGTGTCGTAGCATTCGGTAGTCAATATAAGCCGGGGAAGGTGCAGTACCCTTCCCTTGGGAGAGCACAGCCTGGAGTTGTTCTAGCGAAAAGGGTCCTGTAATGACACTGTCGTCCTCTTCATATTCAGCGTCGTCTTCCTTGTCCAGCACGTCAGGTGGATGTTTCATACACAAGAACGATTCTAAAAGTTCATCGGGTGGTGGAAGTGTGTGCAAATCCGTTGTCAGATCCGTTTTGATGTTCCGTATTATATTCCAAATCCTAGTTAATGGAGTTTCTTTGCGGACTGTCGTGCAGAAAGCGGGTCACGATTCCCTTTTTTGTGCTGGGCTGCAGCTTGTGCTTTCTATTTTGTTAATGACTACCTTCGTTCCTTGGGAACTGCATCACATCCTGAATCCCAAAAACAGAGTGAGGGTCTAAAAGTAGTCCGCTAATGTTCTTTTTGAAATATAGAGACTTCATTGATTAGTGATACGAAGACCTCACATTTTCTTTCTAGATTCCCAGTTTCGATGATCGTTTCAATTTTGGCTTCCAGTGGTGTTTCGAACAGGTTTCAATCGGCTTTGGATGTGTTCCATTTCCGGCCGATTCCATATCTACAGTCCCCCTAGGTTGTGCGTTTATTATATTTGAATTGGCAAGAGATGCAAACCTGAAGTATCCGATACACTTCCCATGCTGAGCTCAAGCCCACTACCGTCGGGGCTTCATTTGGTTGGACATCGTTTGTGTGAGACATCATTTAGTATTATAAGCTTTTCAAATGATGGAGCACAGCAATCAGTCGTCGTTTTCTTGCAGGTTTTATTCGGCAAATCTAGATTTCGGCTAGTGCCTATCCATTATCAATGCACCGTTTCATAGCATCAGTGCATGTTCTAGAACGTCAGCCCCCTGTTATTAGGGCTTCTGTCGCAGTTCGTTCAAGACTACTTGTACAATATATAGCAGCCTTGAATGAACTGTGACAGAAGCCAGAGCAACAGGGGGCTGACGTTCTAGAGCATGCACTGATGCTATGAAATGGTGCACTGATAATGGCTAGGCACTAGCCGAAATCTAGATTTGCCGAATAAAAACTGCAAGAAAACGACGACTGATTGCTGTGCTCTATCATTTGAAAGTCATATTACAGTCCTTGAGTGCTCCCACGTTCCTAATGGAAGGTGACTTGATTATAAGGTTTTCCGAATCCACTAACATTTTTACCACTGAGTTATTATTTCTGCAGTCCCACAGTGCATGGCAGTCTCTAAAGTCTCTAAAGTCACCTAATAGCAGAAGGAATTCTCCGAAGGAGGCAGTGATTGTTGTTAACTGTTGTTTTTGAAGCCTATCGTTAGGTGCTTTGTATGCTGAGATCAAACTCAGATGGAGGTCCTTGATCCGCAGTCGCATATTCACCATTTGCTATGGGTCATGTTGGTGTCAGTAGTGACGATAGAAATTGGATATCTTCTTTCGCTAACAACGCTGCACCGCCGTAGCCGTCATCTCTGTCTTCTCTAATGACAGAGAAGATCGAGAGTGCTGGCAGTTCGTTTGTTTTTTTACCACGTTTCGGTGACGGCACAAATGCCTACTTGACTTTCGAGTAGAAAAAGTCGTAAGCTGTCTTTGTGTGCCTTGAGCGATTTTGCGTGCCATTGGATGAGTATATATGCCATTTTGGTGTGTAAGGAGAGGGGTCAACATAATTTTAGATGGACATCCGGATCGAATCTGGTCGTAGTACTGGAGCGGGCCCATTAGTAGTCTGCTGGTACGATATATCATTCACCATTGTCATAGTTATACTTAAAATATTGCGTATTAGTGTGTGGCCGATTTCCTTCCCCATCTTGAGTTATTGCTCCTTGCTTAATTACCTCTCTTCCGGCGTCGAGTTAAATTCTAATTTCTTGTTTTCTTCTTTTTGTAATAACACAATAAAAAGCTCTCCCATTGCAACACTGCAAGTTCTCATGTCTTACATTCCGAAAGGATACTGGCATTATTGTAAAGAACCATCTAGTCCCCAGACAGGATTGCAGGCTTAATTTTTCGCGAACATTTCCCTTTGGTGTAATGTATGACACCTCTCGTTAAATGTGGATAAATCTAATGCCCAAACAAAGAAAAAATCCCGATATTATCTGTTTAGATGATTAGTAATGATATCTTGAGAATATCGTATCGGATAGGTATGTAGGGGTGATATTTAGAAGGGATATGAAATGGTACGATCACGTAAAATCAGTGTTGTGAACAGAAGACTTGAATTTATTGGAAGGTTTCTCGAAAACGGAATCCATATCCAAGAGAAATCGCTTGCAAGACGTTAGTTGACCAATTCCAGAATATTGTTCCCTTCTTTGGAGTCCTTTTCAAGTAGGCATGACAACAGTCATCGAACGATTTCAGAATAACACTGCTAGGATCTTAGCAGGTGAGTAAAGCTCTTGTACCAAATGCTTTCGAAATTTAAATGGAAATTCTTGGGTAAAGACAGTATTACGGTTCCAGAATAAATTAAAATTTGAAACGTCCTGGCAGATTAAAGCTAAAACTGTCTACTGGTTCGGGACATGAACCTGGTACCAATGTCTCTTAAAAAATACAGATATATATACTCCACCCATTGGGCTATCCAAGCACGATTCACAACCCATTTACACAGCTTTGGTCCGCCAATCCCATTCTAATACTTTCCCACTGTAATAGTAAGACTCCGCTGTATGTTTTCTTTCAGGAGCACTTGTCCACTAAGGTGTGTACAGAGAGTATAACCACCTATAGAGTGAGTAGTCGGATGTGCAGAGTGAGAATTCTTTCCGCAATATCTCCTGCAGTTCAAGTCACGTGATTATATATATATATATATATATATATATATATATATATATATATTATAGCGTTAATTACCGAAAATTTAAATGAATGAAAGTGAAATCCTTTTACAGTGTCCGGTAGATAAGCAATATGTTCTGCGAATTAATATCTGTGTAAATTCAAAACAACGGCTCTTTCCCTCTCTCTACGTACATTTCCCCTTGCCTTCTCTCTGTTTCATCTTGGACTAGTTTTTTACTACTGCAACAGGTTCATATGTCATATCCCTACAGACCATAAACATCAGTGCAATATAACAAAACAACACGTTATTGATCGTTATTGATTTCGCTAAATAAATAAGAATTGACAGCCAACAATATTTTTTTACGGTTCATATTTCAGTTATTCATATTGTCGATTTTCTGTTATTAATTACGGTACAGTGACACTGCAGACGGCGCCGAAGTGTCACGAAAGACAACGCTTTTGGAACTACCAAACTGTTGCAGTAAATATGATAAGCGATTTGCACCTCCTGTTCTTCCTTTGTTATTTTCAATTTTTCTTTTTTTACCCTTTTGCTTTTTACAGACAAGTAAAATATCTAAACATTTTTTCGCCATCTCATCAGAAAAGTAAACACTAAGCAAAAATAAAAAATCAAAAATACAAGAACAGTGCTCCAATTTTGGAGCGTAAAAGAAGTGACAGTCAACAGTATTTTTTAAAGTTTTTTATTGCACTGATTCATATTTTCTGATATGTTCTTATTATTTACGTTACAATGGCTCTGAGCACTATGGGACTCAACTGCTGAGGTCATTAGTCCCCTAGAACTTAGAACTAGTTAAACCTAACTAACCCAAGGACATCACAAACATCCATGCCCGAGGCAGGACTCGAACCTGCGACCGTAGCGGTCTTGCGGTTCCAGACTGCAGCGCCTTTAACCGCACGGCCACTTCGGCCGGCATACGTTACAATGACACTTTATAGAAAAGTGTCTCACGCAGAAATACGAATACTTAGATACACACATGGGTTTGAAAAGCTGCATAAACTGAAGGAAATTAATCAGATTGTCCTGCATAAATGCTATTCGCAATATTCACACACTGTCTGGGCAGTTTACTCAAAAACACTTGCAAATTTATTTAATACTTGTCTCGTAAACAGATGGCTATAAAATCGCAGAATTTCTCTCCACAATACAAGACATCTTAATACCGTGCCACGATATTTTTCAAGATATAAAGTGCCTCATGTCAATAAGACTTTTACAATTACACATGCGCTGAACATACCTATGAGAAGTAGCTGGTCCTCCTTTCACATACTCCCCTGTATGTCCATAGCAACGACAATACTACACCATAGCTGTTACTCAAACGTGCAGAAACGTATATAAAACACGACAGAAACATGTAATTTCACTATTACCGCAAATTTCAGACAAGGAACGTCGTCCCAAAATCAAGTGACTAGGGCGGTTTGATGTTGAGAACATGCGCTCACTGCTCACTCCATAGGTATACATATTCTATGGGAATGCAAGAGAGTTTCTGTGAAGTTTGGAAGTGAGACGAGAGTTACTGACGGAAGTAAATGCGCGATTGAGGGTGTTGAGTCGAGACTGGATTGTTCGGTCAGTAGAGAAATTACCTGCGATAGCAAAAGTACCAGGTTCGAATCTCGGACCGGCACGCAGTTTTAATCTGGCAGGAAGTTTCAGTATTGCTGTTGTCAACAGTAAGTGACATAATTGAATAGAACTAGTTCGTTTGCAGACAAGACAGACAGGACATGAAGTTGACGTTTGCACTGTTGTGTTCCAGAGGTCAGGGTCCTCTATAACAAAAAGATGAAACAGAAAGTCCCCGAACAAGATCTGATTTTTTTTCTACGGAGTTAGAGTTCACACTGTAGACATAAAGCCACGCACTGTAAACCTTCAGTTATCGCAAGGGACGTCGAGACCGCCAATGTAGCGGTATCTCGTGTAATAACAAAGGGAAGCTCAAATATATGACGCATATTACAAAATCCGCGTTTGCGTGTTTCCCGTAATATCTCACGACGGCGTGCTAGAAAGAAATGGAAACCAGTAACGCCTAAGCATATCATCTGACGTTACTGGAATACGAGGCGGACGGTATTCCGCGGGGAGACAATGTGCTGGAGCAGCAGGGGTGCGGAGGAGGGCGCAGCACAGGTGGCGCGCCCCATCAGTCGCAGAGATCAGCGGATCAGCGGCCGCTAAGCCGCCATCAGCGGCGCGCCTGTTCCGTGTGCCAGCAGGCAGTTTCATAAAAAACATTCCGGCACGCGAGGCCTTGGCTGGCGCTCACGCACCACGGCAGTTCCACAGGCGCGGCGCGCATCTCTGTCGGGAGAGGCAGGCTGGAACAGTAAGAGGGCAGTGAAGTGTGAAGCGGTACGTGCTGCGCGCACAGGGGTTGGACAAAAATATGAAAACCCCGCGAGAAGTGCATGTTTGAAGATAAATGCAGATGCTAGCCCACTGGCAGGCTGTGCTGTTGCAATAGACTTCTTCGCCCACTGCTTGAATACTGCTCAGCAGTGTGGGATCCGTACCAGATAGGGTTGATAGAAGAGACAGAGAAGATCCAACGGAGAGCAGCGCGCTTCGTTACAGGATCATTTAGTAATCGCGAAAGCGTTACGGAGATGATAGATAAACTCCAGTGGAAGACTCTGCAGGAGAGACGCTCAGTAGCTCGGTACGGGCTTTTGTTAAAGTTTCGAGAACATACCTTCACCGAAGAGTCAAGCAGTATATTGCTCCCTCCTACGTATATCTCGCGAAGAGACCATGAGGATAAAATCAGAGAGATTAGAGCCCACACAGAAGCATACCGGCAATCCTTCTTTCCACGAACAACACGAGACTGGAATAGAAGGGAGAACCGATAGAGGTACTCAGGGTACCCTCCGCCACACACCGTCAGGTGGCTTGCGGAGTATGGATGTAGATGTAGATGTAGATGTAGCTGTAGATGTAGATGTACCTGTGCACTGTCCTCAGTACGATGAAACTGGGAAAAACCGACCGGTTGAAAGCGGGACCGGTGTTTTAGTTCCGAATAACCGATATTTTTCGATATTTATTTGTCTCGGTTATAAGAGGTGTTTTTTTATTTTTTACTACGAGGTTGAGTCAAACGAAAACATTAAATATTTTTTAAAATATTATTTATTGTGCAGAAGTGGTACAAAGCTGTATCGCTTTTTATCATAATCTCCCCCACACTCAATGCAAGTCTTCCAGCGCTTACAAAGTGCATAAATTCCTTTAGAAAAAAATTCTTTTGGTAGTCCGCGCAACCACTCATGCACCGCGTGGCGTACCTCTTCATCAGAACGGAACTTCTTTCCTCCCATTGCGCCTTTGAGTGGTCCAAACATATGGAAATGACTTGGGGCAAGGTCTGGTGAGTATGGTGAATGAGGAAGACACTCAAAATGCAGGTCTGTGATTGTTGCAACTGTTGTACGGACAGTGTGGGGCCTTGCATTGTCATGTTGTAAAAGAACACATGCTGACAGCAATCCACGTCGCTTTGATTTGATTGCAGGCCGCAGATGATTTTTTAGGAGATCTCTAGCCATGTAATGCTCCAAAATGACGCCTTTTTCGTCCCAAAAGAGAGTGAGCATAACCTTCCCTGCTGACGGTTCTGTTCGAAACTTATTTGGTTTTGATGGAAGTGAACCCAGGTTTCGTTCCCAGTAACGACTCTTGCAAGGAAGCCATTACCTTCTCGTTCAAAGCGGCGAAGAAGTTCTTCACAAGCATCAACACGTCGTTCTCTCATTTCAGGAGTCAGCTGCCGTGGCACCCTTCTTGCAGACACTTTGTGAAAGTGGAGCACATCATGCACAATGTGGTGTGCTGATCCATGACTAATCTGTAAACATGCTGCAAAGTCATTCAGTGTCACTCGGCGGTTTTCCTTCACTATGGCTTCAACTGCTGCAATGTTCCGTGGAGTCACAAGTCGTTGTGCCTGACCTGGACGAGGAGCATCTTCCACTGAAATCACACCATTTGCGAACTTTCTACTCCATTCGTAGACTTGCTGAAGTGACAGACATGCATCACCGTACTGAACTTTCATTCGTCGATGAATTTCAATAGGTTTCACACCTTTACTACGCAAAAACCGAATAACGGAACGCTGTTCTTCCCTGGTGCAAGTCGGAAGTGGGGCGGCCATCTTTATAGTGATACTGCGACGGTATGTCTGTATCTGCACTATGCTTCCTCCTACAGGCCATTCTGCATGCTGTTTGTAGCACGCTTACCAACTTACACGATAACGGCGCGAAATTTCGATTTGTTATTAAAAATTTAAGGTTTTCATTTGACTCACCTTCGTAATAACAGTAAAAAATCGAAATATCAGTTAGCCGTAGCAACAGTGTAACAAATTTTCGTTTATAAATAAATCATTCCTAAAAAGAAGTTAATTTTATACGTAAAATATGCGTTAGTTTGTAATATTTTGTTGTTATAGAAAATGGGAAATGCTATAACAGTGCCGAGAGAAACGAGCAACAAACACGTGGGAAGGGAATTGCTGTAGCATTGCCGTCTTTGTTGCTGTGGACCGTGGCTTAAAGTACGCTGGTACGAGCAGGGTACAAGACTTGCCTCCACCTGGTCAAAAAAAAAAAAAAAATGGTTCTGAGCACTATGGGACTTAACATCTGTGGTCATCAGTCCCCTAGAACTTAGAACTACTTAAACCTAACTAACCTAAGGACATCACACACATCCATGCCCGAGGCAGGATTCGAACCTGCGACCGTAGCAGTCGCGCAGCTCCGGACTGCGCGCCTAGTCCACCTGGTCTACACGACAGTTTCTCGCTGTCGTCACCGGATATACGTTGTATTGCACAATAGCACCGACCGCACTCTGGAAATACTTTTACGAAGCGACGTAACAATGAAGCACAATGCTTCATTTACTTTAAAAGATTGTGCGCAAGTTCTATGAAATAATAAAGGAGGAAGGAGAGTATGGTAACAATAACGAATTAAAAATTTAACAAGTATTTATTCATAATGTACAATACACATAGAAAGTATCTGATCTGTTGCCGGCGTCTACGTAATATGCGTCTACCAGTTTGTAGCCCTTGTAAACGGACAAATTACGTGAAAAATAGACTTCTTCAGCCTCAGTTTTCATCATTTAGCAACGATTGTTCGTGATGCACACATACTGGTATGTTCCCTGACTACAAGAACATGATTTTTAACAGAGTTTAAAAGAATGAGAATCAGTATGAGAATACTGATCAAATTAGGGAGAAAATAAATTTGTGGTACAAACTGCGTAAGTAAAGGGATCGGTTGATAGGACACATTCTGAAGAATCTAGAAACCGCCATTTTGATAATGGAGGGAAATGGGATGGGGGGGGGGGTGGTAAAAATGTAGAACGAGAGCAGCAATTCAGTAGGGTACGTAGGTTGAAATGCATATTTTTTGCCATAGTTACACTATGTGATCAAAAGTTGAGGCGCCCTCCATCGGTAATGCTGGAATTCTTGATAACAGCTTCCACTCTCGCAGGCATAGTTCAATCAGGTGCCAGAAGGTTTCTTGGGGAATGACAACACATTCTTCACGGAATGCCGCACTGAGGAGAGGTATCGATGTCCATCGGTGAGATCTGGCACGACGTCGGCGTTCCAGAACATCCCAAAGGTGTTCTATAGAATTCAGGTCAGGACTCTGTGCAGGCCAGTCCATTGCAGGGATGTTATTACCGTGTAACCACTCCGCCACAGCACGTGCACTATGAACAAGTGCTCGATCGTGTTGAAAGATGCAATCGACGTGATTTGTGGCTTATGAGCAGCCGATCGACCATGAAATCCAAGTTTTCTCGCCTCCCGCCTAACTGTCATAGTACTTGCAGTGGATCCTGATACTGTTTGAATTCCTGTGTGATGGTGTGGATAGATGTCTGCATATTAGACATTACGATCCTCTTCAATTGTCGACGATCTTTGTCAGTCAACAGACGAGGTCGTTCTATACGCTTTTGTGCTTTACGTGTCCCTTCACGTTTCCACTTCACTATCACATCGGAAACAGTGGACCTAGGGATGTTTAGGAGTGCGGAAATCTCGCGTACAGACGTATGACACAAGTGACAATCACCTGACCACGTTCGAAGTCCGTGAGTTCCGCGGAGCGCCCCATTCTGCTCTCTCACGATGTCTAATGACTACTGAGGTCGCTGATATGGAGTACCAAGCACAATGCACCTAATATGAAAAACGTATCTTTCTCGGGTTGTCGGGATACTTTTGATCACATAGTGTGTATGCATAGAGAAAATGCTTGAACAGGATAGATTAGCGTAGAAAGCTGCATCAAACCAGTCCTCGGACCGAAGACCACAACAGCAACAGAGAATTTTTTGTTACGCTCAATAAAAGTAAAAGTAAAAGAAAAGGTACTCTTATATCTGGAATTAATCTATTATAACTTTCTTTGACACGCATGTAAAAACGCAAAAGGGAGATTGCTAAGAATTTTGAGAGGATGCAGGAAACAAAGGACGATATGCAATCAGCGGTCATTGTTTCCATAACTCAGTCTTTTTGGGGACAGAACCAATCTCAATAAATAGTAAAGAACTGATCTCAACTTAGGACGCAAATTTTATACTACAGTACTTGCTTACAATACATTCCACGCAATCATCGAAAACGTCGTTGGGAAAATGGCAAAGTAAGGACAGATCATTTTGCTGGACCGTTTTCTTTATGAAAGAGATCAATAAGAAATAAGATGATGGAAATGTAGCACTCTTATTGTATTTCTAGATTATTGCACAGATTTTTAGAGCGTGCTTTGGAAAACTGTAGACAAGAGAGATTTTCCCAAATATTTTTTTGTCATTTATTTATTTAATCTGGTCTGATTAGGGCCATCTGGTTCTCTTTTGTATTAGGTCAGGGTTTCACGCATACAGCACCATTTTACATCATAGTTACCAAAGAAATAACAATTTTAATATGACAATTAGTATCAAAATGATCTGAGTGTCTGAAGAGTCTCTGTGCGTAAACAATAGTAACCGTGAACAAATAAAGTTAATATTGGCAGTACTTACACTACTGCAGTTGCCATCGAATTACGGACATGTAAAAAACAAAGTAAACAAAGAAAGAATGGACAGAAGCAAAGGCTCCTTCCGAACGTGGATTGAGTGTTCCATTTAAAAAGTGAAGTTGTGACTACAGACTTCTCTCATCCTGTAGATAGTAGGTTACATGTAAATAATGATGAATAAATGATATGTTTAAGGAAAATAGCTTAAAAGCATATTTGCATTCGGTCACTTGTCGGTATAAAATATTGTCAGCAGCTGGCTTCGCAGGAATCACGTGATAGTAACGAGACATAAAGCGTGAGATGATTTGAAAGATAGAAAAGTTTACGCCCCAATTGGGCGAACGCCAAGTACAAATGTAGGAGACGGCAGAAACTAGTGTAGTGGCGATAAAAGCCGTAGCGCGCCCAACTTGTTTTGCTCTTTATTGTTTGGCACTTCATGATCCCGAGCACTTCGCGGCGACATTTTTGGCCGTGGTTCAAATCGCTGCTTCGACGAGGCAGTTAAGAAACGGCCACGGCTGGTAGCGGGTCGCCGCAGTTTCTAAGTCAGGCGCGGGACGGCGCGGCTCGCCGCGGAGTCTGTAAACATATGACAGCTGCCAGTGTGTTCTCGCAATTCTGACGCGAGCTCTAACCGGTCCCGCTAAAAGGAACAGCCTCGCTTGCAGCAAAAAAAAACTGGTCCTGCGAAATATGGGCTCCTGGCTGTCACTTGGGGTACCCTGATATATCGCGCCGTCTTCCAGCAGACAGCATTTGTTCTGTAAATTCCTGTTCAGGATAATTTTTCCTGTACCGTCTACCTGAAAAGTTCAAGGACATGGCGGAATGGACAGAAAGAAATAGGTATTTTCAACCAACTTGTGTTCATTACCTGTGTGACCATTATAGTCACTCGGAGTTTCATTTGACCATTGAACTGAGTGTGTTAGAACCATCACTTTGCAAACAACACCTACACTTCTCGCCATTAATATTGATACAATACGAAAATGACGTGCTACAGACGCGAAATTTAACCGACAGGAAGAAGATGCTGTGATATGCAAATGAGCTTTTCAGAGCATTCACACAAGGTTGGCGTCGGTGGCGACTTCTACAACGTGCTGACATGAGGAAAGTTTCCAAACGATTTCTCATACACAAACAGCAGTTGACCTGCATTGCCTGGTGAAACGTTGTTGTGATGCCTCGTATAAGGAGGGGGAATGCGTACCATCACGTTTCCGACTTTGATAAATGTCGGAATGTAGCCTATCGCGAAGAGAAATGCGTACCATCACGTTTCCGCCTATCGCGATTGCGGTTTATCGTATCGCGTAATTGCTGCTCGCGTTGGTCGAGATCCAATGACTGTTAGCAGAATATGGAATCGGTGGGTTCAGGAGGGTAATACTGAACGCCGTGCTGGATCCCAACGGTCTCGTATCACTAGCAGTCGAGATGACAGGCATCTTATCCGCATGGCTGTAACGGATCGTCCAGCCACGTCTCGATCCCTGAGCCAACAGATGGGGACATTTGCAAGACAACAACCAATTGCACGAACAGTTCGACGACGTTTGCAGCAGCGTGGACTATCAGCTCGGAGACCATGGCTGCGGTTACCCTTGACGCTGCATCACAGACAGGAGCGCCTGTGGTGGTGTACTCAACGACGAACCAGGGTGCACGAATGGCAAAAAGTCATTTTTTCGGAGGAATCCAGGTTCTGTTTACAGCATCTTGATGGTCGCATCCGTGTTTGGCGACATCACGGTGAACGCACATTGGAAGTGTGTATTCGCCATCGCCATACTAACGTATCACCCGGAGTGAAGGTATGGGGTGCCATTGGTTACACGTCTCGGTCACCTCTTGTTCGCATTGACGGCACATTGAACAGTGGACGTTACATTTCAGATGTGTTACGACCCGTGGATCTACCCTTCATTCGATCCCTGCGAAACCCTACATTTGAACAGGATAATGCACGACCGCATGTTGCAGGTCCTGTACGGGCCTTTCTAGATACAGCACATTCTCCAGATCTCTCACCAATTGAAAACGTCTGGTGAATGGTGGACGAGTAACTGGCTCGTCACAATACGCCAGTCACTACTCTTCATGAACTGTGGTATCGTGTTGAAGTTGCATGGGCAGCTGTACCTGTACACGCCATGCAAGCTTTGTTTGACTGAATGCCCAGGCGTATCAAGGCCGTTATTATGGCCAGAGGTAGTTGTTCTGGGTACTGATTTCTCTGGATCTATGCACCCAAATTGCGTGAAAATGTAATCACATTTCAGTCCTAGTATAATATATTTGTCCAATTAATACCCGTTTATCATCTGCATTTCTTCTTGATGTAGCAATTTTAATGGCCAGTAGCGTATTTAGCTCTCGCAGAGTACAACCAGAAAATAATATCCGTTACAGAGTATAACTGAGAAAATTACGTTCAAATCTATACGGACAGATCCAAGACTCCAGCTTGTCATTGCCTACTTAAATACGCTACAGGAAGATACGCTAACCGATCAGAAGTAGCCGACACGTACTAGTGGACCTTAATGTGGCTCTTCGTCTATATGAATGCTTGAACTCTGCTGGGAATACATTTATTGAGGTGTGTGAATGTCTGTGGAGGAATGGCAGTTCATTCTCCCTGAAGATCCGAAACCAGAGAAGGTAGTGATGCTGGGCGCTGGTGTCTGGAAAGAAGCCGACGTTCTAACTCATCCTACAGTTTGTCCGTTTCTGGAAAGGACAGTCAATTTCAGTAATGTTACTACCCACAAGCGAATGCTTCAGAGACGTTCTTTTACAACAGGTTGCACTATCATGATGACAAAACCAATCATCATCTCCAGCTTGTTCCTCTTCTATACGCAGTACACATTGGTATAAAAGTGTTCGTACACTGTCGAGCCAAAACATAACGACCCCCTGCTTAATAAGAGGATGAGTCAAACGAAAACCTTAAATATTTTTTAAAATATTATTTATTGTGCAGAAGTGGTACAAAGCTGTGTCGCTTTTTATCATAATCTCCCCCACACTCAATTCAAGTCTTCCAGCGCTTACAAAGTGCATAAATTCCATTAGAAAAAAATTCTTTTGGTATTCCGCGCAACCACTCATGCACCGCGTGGCGTACCTCTTCATCAGAACGGAACTTCTTTCCTCCCATTGCGCCTTTGAGTGGTCCAAACATATGGAAATGACTTGGGGCAATGTCTGGTGAGTATGGTGGATGAGGAAGACACTCAAAATGCAGGTCTGTGATTGTTGCAACTGTTGTACGGACAGTGTGGGGCCTTGCATTGTCATGTTGCAATAGAACACCTGCTGACAGCAATCCACGTCGCTTTGATTTGATTGCAGGCCGCAGACGATTTTTTAGGAGATCTGTGTATGATGCACTGGTGACAGTGGTCGCTCTAGGCATTTGATTCTCCAAAATGACGCCTTTTTCGTAGCAAAAGAGAGTCAGCATAACCTTCCCTGCGGATGGTTCGAAATTTCTTTGGTTTTGGTGATGAGGAATGGCGCCATACCATGCTCGCTCTCTTCGTTTCCAGTCGGTGGAAGTGAACCCAGGTTTCGTCCCTAGTAACGATTCTTGCAAGGAAGCCATCACCTTCTCGTTCAAAGCGCCGAAGAAGTTCTTCACAAGCATCAACACGTCGTCCTCTCATTTCAGGAGTCAGCTGCCGTGGCACCCATCTTGCAGACATTTTATGAAACAGGAGCACATCATGCACAATGTGGTGTGCTGACCCATGACTAATCTGTAAACATGCTGCAATGTCATTCAGTGTCACTCGGCGGTTTTCCTTCACTATGGCTTCAACTGCTGCAATGTTCTGTGGAGTCACAAGTCGTTGTGCCTGACCTGGACGAGGAGCATCTTCCACTGAAGTCACAGCATTTGCGAACTTCCTACTCCATTCGTAGACTTGCTGCTGTGACAAACATGCATCACCGTATTGAACCTTCATTCGTCGATGAATATCAATAGCTTTCACAATTTCACTTCGCAAAAACCGAATAACGGAACGCTGTTCTTCCCTGGTGCAAGTCGCAAGTGGGGCGGCCATCTTTATACTGATACTGCGACGTTATGTGTGCATCTGCTGCCACCTATAGGCCATTCTGCACGCTGTTTTTAACACGCTTACCAACGTAAAGGATAACGGCGCGAAATTTCGGTTTTTTATTACAAATTTAAGGTTTTAATTTGACTCACCCTCGTAGCTTGTTGGCCATCTTTTTAGCGCAATGTATCGCCCATTCTGCATATCGTCGATTCTACATCTCGTTGGTCGATTTATGGAGCTTTGCCACATCAGGTGTCTATGCACAAGTCATGTAATTTCCATAAATAACTGATCGCTGATTTGTGTACGCAGTGATGGAGCTCGATAGCGACCCAAATAGGACCCATCGAATTCACATCAGGAGAACTTGGTGGCAAAGACATTAACGTGATTTCACTATCACGCTCCTCGGACCACTGTACGACCATTCTGGCTTCGAGATACGAACAGTTATACTACTGAAAGATGATACTGTCATCAGGGAAGACACCAAGCATGAAGGGATATGGATGGTTCGCAGCTGACTTGGTGTCTTCGGTTACTACCACAGGACCCCTTGCAAGCGTTGGAAAATGTCTGTCACAGCATGAACTACCCCCACCAGCCTGCATCCGTCGCGCAGTGCACGTTTCGAGCGGCCGTTCGTCTGGATGACGGTGTTTGTGAAGACGATCAGCGACCTGGTGTAGCAAAAACGTGATTCATTCGACGAGCCGACACGTTTCCAGTGACACACGGTCCAATATCAATGAGCCTGAGCCCACTATAATCATAATTGACGATGTCGTTGGGCCAAAATGTGTCGTCTGCTGCGGAGACACTTGTTCTACAATATGCCCTGAATGATATGCTCTGAAACACATGTGTGTCCACCGGCATTGTGCTCTTTCGCCAGAGGTGCCATAGATCTGCGATGTATCCTGCTTTACAGAACAGACAAGCCTCCAAATCACACGTTCTGTGAAGAGCCGTGACGTTCAACAACTTAAGCCCTAGTGATGGTTCCAGTGCCTTTCTACCACTTTCCGTAGGTGCTCACGACAGTAGCACGTGAAGGTTCGATCAGCTTCGTCGTTTTCGAGATACTCCTTCACAGGCTCTGCATAATAATAATCTGCACTTTGGCAAAATTGCTTATCAAAAAAATTGGTTCAAATGGCTCTGAGCACTATGGGACTTAACATCTGTGGTCATCAGTCCCCTAGAACTTAGAACTACTTAAACCTAACTAACCTAAGGACATCACACACATCCACGCCCGAGGCAGGATTCGAACCTGCGACCGTAGCAGTCGCGCGGTTCCGGACTCAGCGCCTAGAACCGCTAGACCACCGCGGGAAGTACATCGCCATTCTGTCATGCAGTGAAACATCTTGTAGTAACATCGGTAGAACATTACGTAGGAAATCAGCATACATTGCACCATTTAGGTTTGCCATCGATAAAATGGGGGCCAATTATCCTTCCTCCCATAATGTCGTACCATACATTAACCCGCCAAGGTCGCTTATGTTCGACTTGTCGCACCCATCGTGGATTTTCCGTTGCCCTATAGTGCACATTATGCCGGTTTATGTTACCGCTGTTGGCGAATGACGTTTCGTCGCTCAGTAGAACGCGTGCAAAAAATCTGT
Organism: Schistocerca nitens; assembly: GCF_023898315.1. Lineage (NCBI taxonomy): Eukaryota > Metazoa > Arthropoda > Insecta > Orthoptera > Acrididae > Schistocerca > Schistocerca nitens. The sequence continues at coordinate 392,926,384 of NC_064617.1, forward strand.
CATCGTCCAGTAATTTCTCTTCTGCCCAGTGGCAGAACTGTACACGACGTTCAAAGCCGTCGCCACGCAATTCCTGGTGCACAGAAATATGGTACGGGTGCAATCGATGTTGATGTAGCATTCTCAACTCTGACGTTTTTGAGATTCCCGATTCTCGCGCATTTTGTCTGCTACTGATGTGCGGATTAGCCGCGACAGCAGCTAAAACACCTACTTGGGCATCATCACTTGTTGCAGGTCGTGGCTGACGTTTCACATGTGGCTGAACACTTTCTGTTTCCTTAAATAACGTAACTATCCGGCGAACGGTCCCAGACACCTTGGATGATTAGTCCAGGATACCGAGCAGCATACATAGCACACGCCCATTGGGCATTTTGATCACAGTAGCCATACATCAACACGATATCGACCTTTTCGGCAATTGGTAAACGGTCCATTTTAACACGGGTAATGTATCACGAAGCAAATACCGTCCGCACTGGCGGAATGTTACGTGATACCACGTAGTTATACGTTTGTGACTATTACAGCGCCATCTATCACAATGCGAAAAAAGCAGTCCAACTAAAACATTCATATTTCTTTACGTACTACACGAATATGTAATAAAATGGGGGTTCCTATTTAAAAAAAAAAGCTCTGTTGATATCCGTTTGACCTATGGCAGTGCTATCTAGCGGGCCAACCATAGCGCCATCTGGTTTCCCCCTTCAAGGTAGACGAGTTTCGTTCTTTGTAGTTTTTTCGTTTGATGCTTATTTCGTGAGATATTTGGCCCGGTCACTATCAATGAACCACCCTGTATACTTTCGAAATTAAAAGTTTTTAAGTGCAATACGGAGACTATACACTAACCTGGAAATACAGCTAAATATCGTAACACTACCCCCTCCGTCTTTCCTATTGACACTACACGTGATGGCAGGTAAACTTCTCCAGGCATGTTCCAAAGTCAAACCCTTCCATCGTTCTGTATATCGTGATACAACACTCCGAATCACTCGTTTCCAGTCATCCACTCTCCTGTGGCGTTCGTCTTTACACCACCTCAAGCGGCGCTTAGCACTGACTGCTGACATGTGTAGCTTATGAGGAGCTGCTCGACAATCCTGCCTCAACTCCATACGCTCAGTCAGTGTGCTAGCTGAACCGCTGGTAGCATTTTGGAACTCACAAGTGATTCCTCCCCCTGATTTTTTACAACCACCCTCCGTAATGCTCGACGGTCCCTGTCCGTAAGTACATGAGTTCTGCCTGGACTTGGTTTATCGGTGGTTGTTCCGTCGCGTACTCACATCCGTCTTAAACACTCCGTCTTAAGGCCACAAGTGGCCCATCGGGACCATCCGACCGCCGTGTCATCCTCAGTTGAGGATGCAGATAGGAGTGGCATGTGGTCAGCACACCGCTTTCCCGGTCGTTATGATGGTTTTCTTTGACCGGATCCGCTACTATTCGGTCGAGTAGCTCCTCAATTGGCATCACGAGGCTGAGTGCACCCCGAAAAATGGCAACAGCGCATGGCGACTGGATGGTCACCCATCCAAGTGCCGGCCACGCCCGACAGCGCTTAACTTCGGTGATCTCACGGGAACCGTTGTATTCAACTGCGGCAAGGCCGTTGCCCGTACTCGCATCAGAGTCGCAAAATCAACAGTCAACCTGGCCCAACATTAGAAGGGTTGTAGTGCCTCTAATGGAATGGTTAGACAAGTGAAATCCAACGAGCACATTCGACGTCACTGAGCTCTCCTGACCGACTCATTCTGCTGTTTCTGGTTCTCCACCGACAAAAAATACTCACCGTCTTCTTTTAGACCGCCGGGTCCGCTTCTCGTGACATCTAGTGGGCGATATGCCGTTTACATACCTTTGGTCAGATAGTGTACTTGTACGGTGCGTCCTGCTCCAGACATTCACCAGTAAACTTGTAATCGGATACTATCAGGTTCTTTACTCCATGTTGGTTAGCCGAGCGGTCTAACGCACGGCTTTCCGCAGTGGGAAGGAGCGCCTGGTCCCCGGCACGAATCCGCTCGGCGGACTAGTGCCGAGATCCGGTGAGCTGGTCAGTCTGTGGATGGTTTTTAGGTGATTTTCCATCTGCCTCGGCGAATTCTGGCTGGTTACCCTTATTCCGCCTCACCTACATTATGTTGGCGATTGCTGCGCAAACAAGTTCTCCATGTAAGCGAACACCACCATTACTCTACTAGGCAAACATAGGGGTTACACTCGTTAGGCGTGAGACGTTCCCTGGGGGGGTCGACCAGGGGCCGAACCGCACTATAACCCTGGGTTCGGTGTGGGACGGCGGAGGAGTGAAGTGGACTGCGGTAGTCGTCGTGGGGTTGTGGACCACTACGGCTGCGGCGGGGACGGTGCCTCTCCGTCGTTTCTAGGTCCCCGGTTAAAATACAATACAATACTCCATGTTACAGAATTTTTTTTTTACAGTTATCCACACTTAAAGAGAGCTACTGTACTTCAGATACTGTAGCTCTACATAAGGAAGCGAGCAATTGGAAGCTGAAGTATTATTAATTGGAGAAAGCATTACCTTTGCCATAATGAACGGTTTCCAAGAACGTTTTCCAAAACTACTTTGTAGCGCACAGAAATATGAAGTCGGAATGCCGTTACTCCTGGCTGTGTATATGACATACGGAGTTTGAATCATGCCGCAAATCTCTGTGTACTTCAAGAGATATGCGGGTGTCATTAGCAACGAAATATCCTACTGAAGCGCTAAATAAAGTACTACAACCTGATGTAGTGATTACATTTAGGAAATGTCAACATACCAGGGAAAAATTGAAAACGCAATGTAGCGTGTTCGAAAAAGGGAAAGAAAGATTCTGTGCTCGTATATAGCCTGACGTGACAAGGTAAACGTAGATTGTGGGAGTGGAAATGAGTAAAATGCAGCGAAGATCCGTAATACGAATGAGGACACACCGAAAATAGTTTTAGACTCCACAGTGTGCGCTCATGAGAGTGAGAAAGAAACCGATTCAAACAATATAATATCAGCATGTGACCACTGATGATGCTGGGTTTCTACCTAACAGCTTGGCTGATGTGAGAACTAATTGCTTGAGAATGTGGTAGCGACTCAGAAATTAGTCGCAAAGAGCGGAAGATAAATACATAAAACAAAAAAAAGTGCTCCTGTGAAACGGCTATTCTCAAAACAAATAGCATACACTTTATACTTTGGACAGTAAACCATCTTTTACTTCAACGTAAATCAGTTAAAGGTTGCACCGAGCGAGGTGACGCTGTGGTTAGCTCACTGGACTCGCATACGGGAGGACGCCGATTCAAACCCCCATCCAGCATACTGATTTAGGTTTTCCGTGATTTCCCTAAATCGCTTCAGGCAAATACCGGGATGGTTTCTTTGAAAGGGCACGACTGATTTCCTCCCCCAACCTCCCCTAGTCCGAGCTTGTGCTCCGTCTCTAATGACCTCTTTGTCGACGGGACGTTAAACACTAATCTCCTCCTCCGTCTTCTCCTCCTCCTCCTCCTCCTCTTAAAGGCTGCACTACCTGCCTCCATTACAGCTTTCTGAAGTATAAACGATGTAATGATTTATCAAATGATAATAAGCCGTCATATACAATTGATCGAGGAGAACAGGTCCAACTCACATGTCGATTAAAGTAACCGTAAGTCGTTGATTGTGTCTTAGGTCAACCATCTGCAATATGGAAAGCTGTGAAGATGAGATAAGAAGACGGATCTCACTAGAGCGCATGGCTACGAAGCAGCTCACCGAGATCTGGAAGAACAGAGCCATAACGAACAGTACAAAGGTGCGGCTGGCTTGTCTTCTTTTATGGCTGCAAGACGTGGATCCTTAATACCAAAGGCAATCAGCTTATTGGTGCATTTGAGCTTTGGTGCTGGTGCATGATGCTGCGCATAAAATGGACCGAAAGAAGAACAAATGTGTCGACCATAGAGCAACTCAGTATCACCAGGTGCCTTTCTTCCCGTTTCAACCAAAAAAATCTCCAGCTCTTTTGCCATATTCCGAGAGGAGAAGGAGAAACTCTACAGAAAATAACCAGGGAGAGGGAAGATGGAGGGCAAGAGACAAAGGGGAAGAGCGCCGATCAGATGGATAGATCAGATCAAGATCTCCGGTCTACTGCTTCACCAGGTTCTACGAGAAGCTGGTAACTGTCCAGCAGGATGGAGACTCTTGGTTTATGGGGTCACGAGACTCAACACCGAGGACAACGACTCGCGACAAGCAATTTACTTAAGAGACTTATACATTGAAGTGTGAGCATACTTTCGTGCGGATATGTTTTACTATTATATATATATATATATATATATATATATATATATATATATATATATATATAATCACGGAAATTAAAAAACTGTGTTGTATGTAGATGTGTAGACATTCTGTAGCTGGTGAAATGGTGATTTTTTTTTCACCGAAACAAATTTTAAAAAATGTTTTAGTAAATGATTAAATGTACCGATTTACCTCTTATTCGAGGAATTTAATGGACACGGTTCTGCTTCAACATTGAAAAGGAGTTATTTGCGTGTCTCTATTTATAACCATAATAAAAATTTCGTATTTGGCAGACACACGTCGTATGAAGTAGAGCTGCACAGTATATGCCACTGACGACGGGCTGTATGTCTGAATACCGGTCTGGCAGACAATGCTTTTGAGATGTTGTTTATGATTTACAAGAAGATAACCCTTATTTCTCGTAGTTACAATGGCTGAATTTGATTTATTTTGCTTCCGCTAGCATTGGGGTACACTAAAGCTCGTTAAGAAACCATAAATTGTATGGAATGTTTCAGTTCAATGGGATCGGCCATGCTCAATGAACAGTTGTACAGCCAGCCTCGGTGTCCGACTGGTTCTAGGCGCTTCAGTCCGGAACCGCGCGACTGCTACGGTCGCAGGTTCGACTCCTACCTCAGGCATGGATGTGTGTGACGTCCTTAGGTCAGTTAGGTTTAAGTAGTTCTAAGTTCTAGGGGACTGATGACCTCAGATGTTAAGTCCCATAGTGCTCAGAGGCATTTGAACCATTTTGAACAGTTGTACAGCATTTGATTTCTTGCGTCGAAAACGTATTGCTTCGTAAATAGCGATTTTATAATCGAGAACACAAGCACAGATGTTATTTGCATCCAGTGGGCAAGCGAAGTTTATAAGTGGGGACGAATAGTAGTGTGTACTGTGTCGTAGCGAGTAGAAGTCGTGCATTACGGGTTCCGTTACGGCGTTTCGCATGCACCAGGCCACTTCATTATGCTGGAGGACGTCAGCTAAGTCTCCGACGAGAGAACACGAACCCCCTCCTCTGTACACGCAGTCGGAGGATGCAGCCAGACGCAGTACTGCGAGTGAAAGGGAGAACACGCAACTCATGTTACGGAAACATGTCAGTTTAGCCTGCAGCTAGGGTCGCTAATAGCGGAACGCATCATCGAAGAATGGTTGTTAGCAAAACAGATCAGAAATAAAATAAACCAGAAATATGTTGCCTAAAGCTGAATCACAAGACATAACTCTAGAAGTATAGGATGAAAACACAGCTCGACTAATAATTTTAGTACAATTATGCTTTTTTTTCGCAGAAAACGTTCCTGTCCTGCCTTCTTCTCTCTAATGTGGTCCACAATTCAGAACAATGAAACGAACATTGTAGTCAACAACATAGATTTTCAGTTCTTTAATATATGTTTATCCGAGTGGGTTAATCCAATCGTAAGGAAGCTATTTATCTATTCTCAGATCTGCGTGAGACGAAGGTCGTTATCATCACTCACAGTACATACATACCACGCACATTCCCGAACAGTTTTCGAAAACGCGCGTAACATATTTAATATTTTCGTTCGCGAACAAAGCAAATGATGGGAAATTTTGATTGTAGTGTTATTCTCTTACTACGGGCAATGCAGTCTGCCACAGTAATATTCTTAAGTTTCTCTTTGGAATCAGATTACTTTTTTTGTTTTGATCAAGTTGATATTTATTTGCCAGAGAACAGAATCAACGAATATTAGATGATCAGCCTGGATAGAACAGAAATCATGTAGATCCTCGACGTCTGTGATATCGAGCAACTACCGTTGACAGATCTAAATATGACCCCGATGCCACTATTTCTTAGTTTAAAAAAAAAAAGACTATAAGCTCTGGACACTGAATATTTATTTTTAGGATAACTTGTGTTGTATTGAATGGAATCTCGAAAATGACTTCGATTCCTACATGTTTATGGTCGTTTAACTGAGACACAGTCCGATGAACGAGGTTGTCCATAGTAGACTAAAACGGAACTAACTTCCATGGAACTGTGCCAAAACCACAATGGAAGTGGCTCACTTGCTCCGGGAGAAATAGTAAAATCAGAACGCAAGAAATCTGGAATACCAAGTTTAAGCAGACGTCACTAACGTAAAGAATGAAAAAAGTGGGGTGGAAAAAAATCAGGAAATGAAAGGTGACAGAACAGAGAGATTGCTGATTACGAAGACGAATACGACTTGCATAAATGACCATGCACACTCGTTACTGGCAGTTGTCACATTTTCGTAATGATAGTAAACTCTAGAGTCAATATCGGAAATCACTACATTTCCAATAATAACGACAACGACGATGTGTTTTTAATTAGTTCGTATGAAAGGGCTTCGGAACTAACTAACTGTAGTGCAGTTATCCTACACGCCTCTCAGCAGCATATACTTTGGTACAATAATCTTGTAGATTGAGAGACCGCTGTTTTATGGGATAACACCAGGAAAAACGAACTAGACCAAGAAGGAGCTAGAAACGAAATAATTATTTTTTTCAGAATGAGATTTTCACTCTGTAGCGGAGTGTGCGCTGATATGAAACTTCCTGGTAGATTAAAACTGTGTGCCCGACCGAAGACTCGAACTCGGGACCTTTGCCTTTCGCGGGCAAGTGCTCTACCAACTGAGCTACCGAAGCACGACTCACGCCCGGTACCCACAGCTTTACTTCTGCCAGTATCTCGTCTCCTACCTTCCAAACTTTACAGAAGCTCTCCTGCGAACCTTGCAGAACTAGCACTCCTGAAAGAAAGGATACTGCGGAGACATGGCTTAGCCACAGCCTGGGGGATGTTTACAGAATGAGATTTTCACTCTGCAGCGGAGTGTGCGTTGATATGAAACTTCCTGGCAGATTAAAACTGTGTGCCCGACCGAATTTTTTTGCCAAAACTTATGGATAAAGCCTGCAGACGAAACCAGTGACTGGTGTGGAGCAGAGTAGGGGCAAATAGTAAAAAATGACAGTCGTTGTCACCATGAAGTCTTTGATCCATCTAAGAGTATCCAGGACACATTTTCGAGTTATAAGCTGAGTTTTTCTGTCATATACAGGACATGCAATCAACAAAGTTGATATACACTGCAGCAACGTCCTCAGGCGGAAGCTTATTTGATCGCCATTTGTACACTGAAGCGCGAAAGAAACTTGTGTAGGCATACCTATTCAAATACAGGGATACGCAAACAGGCAGAATACGGCGTTGCGATCGGCAACGCCTACGTAAGACAACAATTGCTGGCGCAGTTGTTACATCGGTTACTGCTGCTACAATGATGGGTTATCAAGATTTAAGTGAGTTTGAACGTTGTGTTACAGTTGGCGCACGAGCGATGGGACACAGAATCCTCGAGGTAACGATGAAGTGGGGATTTTTCCGTACGACCATTTCAAGAGTGTACGGTGAATATCAGGAATCCGGTAAAGCATCAGCTCTCCGACATCGCTGCGGCCACAAAAAGATTCTGCAAGAACGGGACAAACGATGAGTGAAGGGAATCGTTCACCGTGGCAGAAGTGCAACCCTTCCGCAAGTTGTTGCAGATTTCAATGGTGGGCCATCAACAAGTGTCAGCGTGCGAACCATTCGACGAAACATCATCGATATGGAGTTTCGGAACCGAAGACCCACTCGTGTACCCTTGGTGACTGCACGACACATAACTTTACGCCTCGCCTGGGCCCGTCAACACCGATATTGGACTGTAGGTGATTGAAAACAAGTTGCCTGGTCGAACGAGTCTCGTTTCAAATTGCATCGAGCGGATGGACGTATACGGGTATGGTGACAACCTCATGAATCCATGGACCCTGCATGTCAGCAGGGGACCGTTCAAGCTGGTGGGGGCTCTGTAATGGAGTGGGGCGTGTGCAATTGGAGTGATATGGGTCCCCTGAGACGTCTAGATACGACTCTCACAGATGACGTGTACGTAAGCATCCTGTCTTATCACCTGCATCCATTCATGTCTATTGTGCATTCCAACGAATTTGGGCGATTCCAGCAGGACAATGCCACACCCTACACGTCCAGAATCGCTACAGAGTGGTTCCAGAAACACTCTTCTGAATTTAAACACTTCCACTGGTCGCCAAACTCCCCTGACATGAACATTATTGAGCATATCTGGGATGCCTTGCAACGTGCTGTTCAGAAGAGATCTCCATCAGCTCGTACTCTTATGGATTTATGGATAGTCCTGCAGGATTCATGGTGTCAGTTCCCTCCAGCACCACTTTAGACATCAGTGAGTCGACGACACGTCATGTTGTGGCACTTTTACGTGCTCGTGGAGACCCTACACGGTATTAGGCACGTGTACTAGTTTCTTTGGCTCTTCAGTGTATATGAAGTGGCTTTAAGTATTATTATTATTATTATTATTCTTTTAGTTCTGTACCAACACGACATTTTACTAATAATTGTTAGTAATAATAATAGTTATTATTATTATTATCATTATTATTTTCGACAGATATATAAATACTTGGAGTCTACGAAAACTACTGGGGTTCCAAAGTCTCTCTAGCGCTAGTGAACTGCGTTACCAAATGCTGGTAAATTTTACCCGTCCTTCTTATGTGCTGTTAGCACTCATTCTGCTAGCGGTAGCTGACTGATACACAACGTCGCTACTCATACCGGTATCAGTCTGATAACTGTATCAAATGACGATGAAATAGTTTCCTTCGAAAATATTTCCTTTATCACCAACAGATGTACCTTCAAGTAGAGACAAAACGAACATCTGATCAGGGTGAGCTAACGAGGTAAGCAAGGAAACTTTCGATACCATATGGTAATTACCAGAGAAATATGGATAATGAAGTGACAAGTAAATAATAACGGAAAAATATACTATTAAAATTTAAGGTTACTGATACAGACAAGAGTTAGTGATGGAATGACAAGTTGGAATAATAAATAGGGATTACACCAAACGCTTTTTTATTACAGTATACAGTCATTGTTACTGGTTTATGGAAGACACCGATGGAAGTTGAAGAATGATCTTATAGCTGTTTTTAATTAACGTCATGGCAAAGCACCTAACGCGGAAGTCCATTCGGATATATTGTATAATTTTTAGTTTTGCGGGTTGTTGTTTGACTATACTGAAGGGCACAAAATTTTGGTTGAATGTGTAACGGAATTTTAAAGCCAAGAAATTTGTTATAATTTAATTTGATAGTTTTGTATTCAGTAACTGTGAGTTATATTAACGCAGTATATACTGACTGAAAAAATTCCAACATCAACAAAAAATTAATGTAGAGTAAATGTCTGGAATAAATTTGTGTAGGTAAACTAATTAAGTGACTAAAGCTGCTAGTTCACAGACTAATGTAAGCGCGAGAAAAGCAATTAAAAATATGAAATACTGATACATTACTACCCGTTGTAACCGTCAGAATGATGAACTCAGACGTGCAAACGTGCATGCATTGTGTCGTGTAGTACCGTACGTCAGTTTGTGGAAAGGAATTCCATACCTGTTGCACTTCGTCGGTCAACATAAAGACGGTTAATGCTGTTTGTGGATGACGTTGGAGTTGTCATCCGACGACGCACCATATGTGCTCGATTGGAGACATACAGATCGGGCCAAGTCAACATGTGGACTCCCTGTAGAGCAAGTTGGGTTAAAACAGCGGCATGTGGGCGAGCGTTATCCTGTTGGAAAACATCCCCTGAAATGCTGTTCATGAGTGTCAGCACACGAGAGTACTCCTGCTTTCATATGAAATCGCACCCAAGACCATAATTCCAGGTGCAGGTCCATTGCGTCTAAGCCGCAGACCGGTTGGTTGCAGGAACTCAAAACAAACCTCCACCATGCCCTTCAATGAGCTCTCGCTTGACACCACTGAAACTGCAGACGACGGTGGTTTGGGGTGGGTGGAATGCAAGCTACAGGGCGTCTAGCTCGGAGCTGTCTTTGAAGTTACCGATTTTTAAGAGTTTGTTCTGACAGTGTGGCGCCAACTGCTTCTTGAATTCCTGCTGCAGATGTAGTACGACGTGTCACAGCAATATCCCGACCACAACAGTCTTTCCTCTCCCCACGTGGCCGTCAGGAGCCCGTTTATCTTGGGACCTTACCTTCCCGTGACCACTGGTACCAGATGTCATGTACGGTGGCTACGGTCTTATCAAGTTTTTCTCCAGTGTCGTGGAAGGAACATCCAACGTCTCGTTCAGAATCAGTAAGCTATTGATAGTGGCATCTTCGTCGCCTTAAAGGCATTCTTGACTAATATCACCTCACTACTCTTAGTCTCAATGGTAACTGACGCTCACGACCATTACTGCGTGTATTTAAAGCAAACCTGATTTCCATCATCGTGGTGGCGTTACTAGCGCTACTCTTATGCGACTGGTGTGAAACCTGAATAGACGTCATCTTTCGGCTGTAGCAACACACCTACCAACTTTCATTTATCTCGCACAATTCCTTGATGGTGTTGGGATTTTTTTTCCGTCTGTGTATCTTAATCACCAGGGACGTAGACAACAATGACAGTTACAAGTCGTCGTTACGAACACACGGGCATTAATTCAGCTTCTAATGTCGATGTATGTAAGGAGAGGGTAGTAAAAATTAACAAAAATGGTTCAAATGGCTCTGAGCACTATGGGACTTAACATCTGAGGTCATCAGTCCCCTAGAACTTAGAACTACTTAAACCTAAATAACCCAAGGACAGCACACACAACCATGCCCGAGGCAGGATTCGAACCTGCGACCGTAGCGGTCGCCGGTTCCAGACTGAAGCGCCTAGAACCGCTCGGCCACCCCGGCCGGCTAAAAATTAACAGACGGCCAGAGGCTAAGTACTGATAATAGTGTAGTTCGTTCCCAGAGTAAATCGGTTGAGGGCAATGGGCATCTGGACGATTCCACGGAGTTAAAACGCGGTGTTAGCATGAGCTACGAAACATTTATGAGACTGTACACTCGACTGACTGTGCACTCGACTGACAACACACTTGGTTGAATACATCTACGATATCATCATCAGGAACTTCTATATCAGAAGTAAGGAAAAGCACTGCTCCATCCTGTTTTAGACTTCAAAAAATCTGTAAGCTAAAAGCTGTCTGGGGGTTAGAGAATTGGAATGAATTTTAAGGTTTATAATTTATATAAAAAACAGCTACCAGCCACATGTATGGTTTAAAAAGGTTTATTATCTTCAGACCATGACCGGTTTCGGATTTTTCTTTACAAATCCATCTTCAGATGGCAGTTACAAGCATTCTTAGTTGGACCTAGTTTTGTTTGTGTTATTCGTTTGCTGCACTGGGAAAGAAAAGAAATATTTTTGTTGTCATATCGGTAATGGTATTTTAACGAAAGATTTACTTCTTTTACAAAATCTAATTGCTCATGAGATGGATTTGTAAAGAAAAATCCGAAACCGGTCATGGTCTGAAGATAATAAACCTTTTTAAACCATACATGTGGCTGGTAGTTGTTTTTTATATAAATTATAAACCTTAAGTAAAACAGCCACGTTTCTCAACATGTCGACTTTCGACAAAATAGTGGAATGAATTTTATTACACCTCGCAGCAGACATAGAAGAAGGCTTGTTGTAGACTGAATTGTAATCTAAAGGGGAAAGCATTTCCTACTGATAGGAATCTACTTGAAGATGTAGGTCCTTCCGCTCGAGTAATGACAGTAATTAAGCGACGTATGCTATTTACTGCCATTGCCATTGCCATTTGGAACTAGAAAATTGTAGCCAACGATACAACAAATGACGTAGGGTAGTAATAACTAACTATGCGAATTGTGATTGAGCAGTTCTTGGTCATTATGACAACAATACCAACACCGCGAGTCATTTTTTAGGCCGGCCGAGCGGTTCTAGGCGCTTCAGTCTGGAACCGCGCGACCGCTACGGACGCAGGTTCGATTCCTGCCTCGGGCATGGATGTGTGTGATGTCCTTAGGTTAGTTAGGTTTAAGTAGTTCTAAGTTCTAGGGGACTGATGACTTCAGATGTTAAGTCCCATAGTGCTCAGAGCTATTTGAACCACTTTTTTTATTTTTTAAGGATTAAATATTCATAATGGATATTGTATTTTAAAATTCTGTGAAGTCAGTAATTTTTAGTACTATCACTTAGTCTGCAAGGTGCTTCAAGATTGTTCAACACTGACTAGGGAAGTAGCGTGTCGACTGGAACACTGTAGGACGACTAATAGAAAAAATATGTACTGCACTAATATAAACGAATTACAACTTACCACGAGAACCTTACGACGAAAGTCGATTTTGGTAAAACATAAGGTGTCTGCAACATGTGTTTGTGTGTGTGTGCCTAAATCGACACGAATTAGTAAGATATTTAGCACTTTAGACTTTGAAACTGTCTGTGTTTGCGTGCTGTCCTGAGCCAAATTTATGCAGTAGGGAAATGTGGCAATTTCAATTGACTGATAAGGAAACCCGGGTAATAAATTCTTCAGTGTCATAATTTCATAAATAAAATTGTGTATTTACTAAAACCAAAAACTATCTCAGCTGTAGGCGAAGAAGTATTCACCTGTGCAGTATCGTATTTTTCTTTTCACAGTTAGACTATAGGGTAATACAAGAAGTGAGAAGACTTATGATGGAGAACTCTTCCTAAAATTTTCTAATTGAGTTGCGACATGGCTGCTTGTAACTTTGCCACAGTATGGGTAAAAAGCTAGCCTCCATTGAGACTGCAAAGGAGAGCCGACGCTACCTTCACTTAAGATCACGACCCTAGCAGTCACCTCGCACTTGCGAATTGCCTCAGTGGTGGGTAGGACAGATAAATCTCAACGTTAAAGACAATATTAGTTGCAGATTCTGCATGGAATAACCTTTCTGGACTCAAATCCATCAGCTGATAACCCAGTGTCACACTTCAAGCGAAAATCACTCAGATTATTCAATGGACACGACAAGAAAATTCAAGTGAATTTAGCAGAATAGTTTTATGCCATTCAGGAAGTAACTCAACGATCACGGAACTTCCAAACATATTCTTTGGTGCTACCAAGTTTTGGCTTTACTTCCAGCAGGAAGGGTCCGTTTTCACAGCTGATGTGTATTTTGTCCATGCTTGGAAGTGAGTACTGCTTGCATCTCAAAGACACGGGCACTGACGGCTGCAGTCCCCAAAGTATATGCCAATGAGTTTTGCTCTTATTTCTGTAACTAAGTTTAAGGAGTAGTGTGTAATTATTAATAATACTCAAACGGACCGACTGCGAACTAAACATTATAAAGCAATAACAATCACAACTATTTGTGTTTTTCTGTATAAAGTGTACCAAAAACTTAAAAGCATACTCAACAGATATTTTTATGATTATAAAGATTCCGTCTCGATTGCAAATTGAAACCGGATGTTGACCTAGGTTTCGGCGCGGATAACCATGTGTTCTTCGGAACAGACTAAAACTACAAACTGCCTAAAGAGGCATGGTCCAACATTAATACAGAACGCTCAAAAGGGCAAAAGACTTGCATAAACTGTAAAATAAACGGTGCGTGTGTACCATGTCAATAGCTGTACTTAGCTCAAACGTCAGAAGCGTGCTTCCTCACCACAGCCAACCTATTTTTATGTTTTTAGAGCATCGGCAGTGGATATACTACAAACATTACAAGTAGCAAAGAGTCTTTTGATTACTGTAGATTGTTTAAAAAAGATTTTTCTTAAGAATGCTTTCACTGACACTATCCCCAAAACAGAAAATCAAATGAAAAGAAAACAGCACAGCATCGATTGGAAAATGTTAACATCCACAGAGAGCTGTGAATAACATAAAATTCCAAATACATAAAGACTACTTTTCAAAGAAACCATAAGCAATGACAGAAAATGCAGGATCTAAAGCCATGAAGAAAATTAAGCCTTTTTCCACTTGTAATTCTATTTTACAATGCTTAAACAACTATCATAAGATTCTAGTACGCAAAATCCAATACATAACTGCCAGACAAATACTAGAACTTCAAATTAAAAAAGTGACAGTCGATAGATACACTGATAGTAACCCACGAAAGTTTTGTTACTGTGCAGTGCTCACTTGGTTTGTCGAAGTTGTTTCATTTGGAAAACTAAAGTACAATAATAAAGAATTTCATGCTTGCTAAAGCGAGATAAGGAAACTGCCTCATTCGCGCTGCTGCTGGCATCTGCCAGCCTGCGACGAATGGCTGTTAGTCGTTGACCATTACGTGACGAAGAAATTCGGGCATAAACTGTTTCTGATCTTCATATCTTCATGCAGCCATGAGCTCTTTCACGGAAATGTTTCTGGAAGATTTTGCGATTAGTGCTGGTTTAGAAAGTGAAGCAAATTATCTTTGCAGTTTCATAAGACTGGTGCTCTTAATAGACAGACGGTTTAATAAATAAAGGAAGGACTGGACTTGCACTTGCAAATTTTTGTGACATTTACCACTAGATCAGGGGCAGATACCACCTTAAGCGAACGACTCGGACTTAGTCTCTGTGGCGTCCAGGATTTATATAAAAACTGTATACTAGGGATGAGGGCTCAGACGGCTATCTTTACACATTTCTTTTGCGTGAATAGTACAACTTAGGAGGAGGCAGGTTAGATGTAAGTGCTGCAATCTTACTGTCGCTAACGACTACACCCAGTTCCAGTGACAACAGTTGTGTCTGTTAGATCATGGCATCAACAAGTTTCTCTACCGTTTGCGATAATCGTGCGATTGCTGGAAGAGGGTGCCCTATATCAAAATGTCGGTGGTGGAATACATGTGCGGCCGGCCGAAGTGGCCGTGCGGTTAAAGGCGCTGCAGTCTGGAACCGCAAGACCGCTACGGTCGCAGGTTCGAATCCTGCCTCGGGCATGGATATGTGTGATGTCCTTAGGTTAGTTAGGTTTAACTAGTTCTAAGTCTAGGGGACTAATGACCTCAGCAGTTGCGTCCCATAGTGCTCAGAGCCACTTTTGAATACATGTGCTCTACTGAAACTGAAAGTGTGGGTAATAACAAGTAGCGGTGTCCTTCACCAAACACTGTTGACTGCTGTGTACCAAGCGACAACTAGCAACTGTGCAACGATACGTACCTCTCCATAGACATCTGATCAACAAAAAATGTTCAAATGTGTGTGAAATCTTATGGGACTTAACTGCTAAGGTCATCAGTCCCTAAGCTTACACACTACGTAACCTAAATTACCCTAAGGAGAAACACACACACCCAGGCCCGAGGGAGGACTCGAACCTCCGCCGGGACCAACCGCGCAGTCCATGACTGTAGCGCCTTAAACCGCTCGGCTAATCCCGCGCGGCATCTGATCAACAACTGTTTACAAACACATACCCAGCAGACTGGGGAGGAATACAGTATTGGGCGCCGATACGTGCACATGGGCGAGGACACACAAGCTCACGTACGTACACACACACACACACACACACACACACACACACACACACACACACACACACACACACGTGAATGCAGGAGGTATAACGAAATGTAGATAAGGAAAAGTGTGTACGATAAACTGTTCCTAGGTGAAAGGACAGAAAATAGCGAGTTATGCATTACGGTCTCAGTGAATAGCTAAATTGGCGCTGGAAAGAGCAGTGAGGGAAGAGAAAGGTCGAAGATAATAAGTTGACTGAAGAAAGATGAAAAGTCGAAACTAAGCATTACAACGAAATGTCGAGATGACAACTTGTAACCGCTACTGTATCACAAAACATTTTTTCTGAAGAGGTTGGCACGTCTTCCAATGGCAATATTTAGAAGCGAGAAGCAAATAATAATATTAAAAAAGAACAGTACTAGTAAGATACACAGTGGACGAATGAACTGTTTGTAGGAGTCGTCACGAGGTTTAACCGGAGGGATACTTCTTGCATTGAAGGAGAGATGTTGTTATGTTGTTGTTGTTGTTGTTGTTGTTGTTGTGATGGTGGTCTTCAGTCCGAATACTGGCCTGATGCAGCTCTTTACCCTAGACTGTTCTGTGCGTAACTACTGCGACCTGCATCCACTTGAACCTGCTTGCTGTGTTCAAGCTTTGGTCTCCCTTTACAATTTTTACCCTCCGCACTTCCTCCCATTACAGAATTGACGATTTCTTCCATTACCTAACCTACGATTCCTTGATGCCTCAGCATCCTGTCTTTTAATCAATTTTTTCCAAAAATTTCTTTCTTTCCCAGTTAGATTCAGTACGTCCTCATTACTTATTATATCTACTCATCCAATTTTCAATTTCCTTACGTAACCACACATTTCAAAATTTTGTATTCTCTTCCTGCCTTAACTGCTTATTGTCGACGTTTCACATCCGTACAAGATTGCATTCCATACAAACACCTCCAGAAAAGATTTCCAAACACTTCCATCTACATCTACATTGATACTCTGCAAATCACATTTAAGTGCCTGGCAGAGGGTTCATCGAACCACCTTCACAGTTCTCTATTATTCCAATTTCGTATAGCGCGCGGAAAGAATGAACACCTATATCTTTCCGTACGAGCTCTGATTTCCCTTATTTTATCGTGGTTCTCGTTTCTCCCTATGTAGGTCGGTGTCAACAAAATATTTTCGCATTCGGAGGAGAAAGTTTGTGATTGGAATTTCGTGAGAACATTCCGTCGTAACGAAAAACGCCTTTCTTTTAATGATTTCCAGCCCAAATCCTGTATCATTTCTGTGACACTCTCTCCCATATTTCGCGATAATACAAAACGTGCTGCCCTTCTTTGATCTTTTTCGATGTACTCCGTCAGTCCTATCTGGTAAGGATCCCACACAGCGCAGCAGTATTCTAAAAGAGGACGGACAAGCATAGTGTAGGCAGTCTCCTTAGTAGGTCTGTTACATTTTCTAAGTGTCCTGCCAATAAAACGCAGTCTTTGGTTAGCCTTCCCCACAACACTTTCTATGTGTTCCTTCCAATTTACGTTGTTCGTAATTGTAATACCTAGGTATGTAGTTGAATTTACGGCTTTTAGACTAGACTGATTTATCGTGTAACCAAAGTTTAACGAGTTCCTTTTAGCACTCATGTGGATGATTTAAATCTGTATTTCCTGTTAACAAATTTTTTCTTGTTCCCAAAAGCTTTCCTTGTTACTGCATTCTATATCCTCTCTACTTTGAGCGTCAGCAGTTATTTTGTTTCTCCAATACAAAATTCGACGACTACTTTTACTGTCTCATTTCCTAGTGTAATTTTCTAAACATTGCCCAAATTAATCCAACAAGATTTCATTACTCTTGTTTTACTTTTGATTACGTTCATCTTATAACCTGTGTTCAAGATACTATCCATTCCGTTCAGGTACTCTTCCAGCTACTCTGCTTTCTACGACAGAATCACAACGTAACCGGAAAATTGCAAAATTTTTATTTCTTTCTCCCGATCTTCAATCCCCTCTCCAAATTTTTCCTTGGTTTTCTCTTTTGCCAGCTCAGTGTACAGATTGAATAATATTGGGGACAGGCTACAATCCTGTCCGACTCCCTCCTCAACTAGTTTTTCTCTTTCATGTCTTTTCACTCTCTTATAAGTTGTAGATAACTTTCTTTTTCTCTCCCTGTACTTTACCCCTGATATCTTCGGAATTTCAAAGAGTGTATTCCAGTCAACACTGTCAAATGTTTTCTCTATATTTACACAATCTGTAAAGGTAGATTTGCCCTTCTTGAGTGTAAGAAAAGTGGTAAGGTCAGTATGGCCTCGCGTGTTCTCACATGCCTCCGGAGTCCAAACTGATCTTTCCCGAGGTCGATCTCTGCCAGTTTTGTCCAACTAAGTGTAACGTAGAGATATGTGCAACTAAAACTACTCAGCTGACTACTGATGTGATTCATCTGAAAGCACCAAAAGGCATCCCTCAAAACACGGGGAAAAATGACTGTTTGTGGCTGCTTTAAGTACCTGTCCTAAAGGATGGCACTGAGAGAGGAGCTCCGGAGGAGAGTGTGAGATGGTGGCTAAAAATAGCAACGAGCAGCTAGGCGGCTCGCCGTGTGCCGCTATTCTGGTCGCGGGCACCTTCCAGGCGGGCGTCGCCGGGAGCTGCGTGTGGCCGCTCCGTCCCGGCACTTTGCTCACTGGCGGTTCTGGCGGCATCTCTGGTGGGTTGCTTCCAATGAAAGGCGCTGAATGTCTACTACGGCGCTAGCCTCATTGTTACACGCAAGGGAAATGTGAAAAATTCTCGACCTGACTAAAAAATGACGTCGATATCAACAAAACTTTTTCGTTACTACGTTGACTCATATTGCACAATATTGTAAGTGGTCAATATTATTTTTAGAATAGTTGTGTTTGTACGGCTTTTCACATTATTACATGAAGGTAAAATGAGTTGTAGCGGTCAAAAGTTCTACTTGTATAACTGAACTGTATTGCTGGTCTTGACCGAAAGCTGACAGTCACCGACCCTCGGGAAAGTCTCTTTGGGTACAGCAGAAATGTGGGGACACGCAAGGCCATAGGGGCCCTAGAACTTTTCTTAACTGAAGAGGGACAAAGTAACTGACGGAAAGTCATAGAGTAAGATAGAAGTGATTTCTAGCGTTCCCCAAGGTAGTGTTATCGGCCTTTTGCTGTTCCTTATCTATATAAACGATTTTGGAGACAATCTGTGCAGCCGTCTTTGGTTGTTTCCCGATGACGCTGTCGTTTATCGACTAATAAAGTCATCAGAAGATCAAACCAAACTGCAAAACTATTTAGAAAAGATATCTGAATGGTGCGAAAAGTGGCAGTTAACCCTAAATAACGAAAAGTGTGAGGTCATCCACATGAGTGCTAAAGGGAACTCGTTAATCTTCGGTTACACGATAAATCAGTCTAATCTAAAAACCGTAAATTCAACTAAATACCGAGGTATTACAATTACGAACACCTTAAATTGGAAGAACACATAGAAAATGTTGTGGCGAAGCCTAACCAAAGAATGCGTTTTATTGACAGTGCACTTAGAAAATGTAACAGACCTACTAAGGAGACTGCCTACACTATGCTTGTCCGTCCTCTTTTAGAATACTGCTGCGCGGTGTGGGATCCTTACCAGATAGGACTGACGGAGTACATCGAAAAAGTTCAAAAAAGGGCAGTACGTTTTGTATTATCGCGAAATATGGGAGAGCGTGTCACAGAAATGATACAGCTTTTGGGCTGGAAATCATTAAAAGAAAGGCGTTTTTCGTTGCGACGGAATCTTCTCACGAAATTCCAATCACCAACTTTCTCCTCCGAATACGAGAATATTTTGTTGACACCGACCTACATAGGGAGGAACGAGAACCACGATAAAATAAGGGAAATCAGAGCTCGTACGGAAAGATATAGGTGTTCATGCTTTCCGCGCGCTATACGAGATTGGAATAACAGAGAATTGTGAAGGTGATTCGATGAACCCTGTGCCAGGCACCTGAATGTGATTTGCAGAGTATACATGAAGATGTATATGTAGATGTACAGAGTTTATAAATTTAGAGAAAGCGTTTGACAGAGTTGACTGACATATAATCTTCCAAATTCTTTGAGTATCAGAGATAGAATTTTTTGGGGTTGGGGTTGTTTGGGGGAAGGGACCAAACAGCGAGGTCATCGGTCTCATCGGATTAGGGAAGGACGAGGAAGGAAGTCGGCCGTGCCCTTTCAAAGGAACCATCCCGGCATTTGCCTGGAGCGATTTAGGGAAAACCTAAATCAGGATGGCCAGACGCGGGATTGAACCGTCGTCCTCCCGAATACGAGTCCAGTGTGCTAACCACTGCGCCACCTCGCTCGGTTAGAATTTTTTCTTGAAGGTTATATACATAACAGAGCCCCTAACAGTGCAGTCATAAATACCGATAAAGCGCAAGATCGGTTGCCAAAGGTCGGTGAAACGACTTTTTGGCAATTATCTATTGCCTGTTATACGAAAAGATCAATCTCAAAACCCCAGGAAAGGAACAGCAATCTAAGCAGTGGCCGGAAGCCAATGGCTCAGCACCGGAAGAGGTGAAGGCGATGTCTTCTACCGTAAAGGATATGGCTAGTGCCTTTTGACATGCAAAAAATATTCGTCGTATTGATACCATGAAAAGGGTAAAGTCCGTGACGCAAGGCCGTTAGTACGCTATTGCCCTCCCTGCAGGAAGAGTGCAGACTTCTTTCTCTACTAGGAGCGTCCATCGTAACGGTCGCCTCGCAGTACTCATTTGATTGCGGGCTGAGTGGGTCTCAAGCAGTTCTGGAGGGCCGGCCGGTGTGACCGAGCAGTTCTAGGCGCTTCAGTCTGGAGCCGCGCGACCGCTATGTTCGCAGGTTCGAATCCTGCCTCAGGCATGGATGTGTGTGATGTCCTTAGGTCAGTTAGGTTTAAGTAGTTCTAAGTTCTAGGGGACTGACGCCTCAGAAGTTAAATCCCATAGTACTCAGAGCCATTTGAACCATTTTCGTTCTGGAGTGACTGGAACGAGGGGAAACCACCCGTCCTATCCGAGACTTAAACTGGGAACTCAGGGAGAGAGTCTACTGGTCTACCCGGAAGAACATCACGGTCACAATTGATAACGTTAAAAGTGGTAGTACAGTAACTACCAATGTAGCTCATTTGAGAAGTGAGTGTAGGAGAAGAAATGTATATATAGCTTCATCTTTGTTTGTCCTCATTAGACTACTGCTGGGGTCTGACTGACGTGCCTCACTTTCTAAACATTTCAAGCCATATCTGTCTTCCCTCACTGCCTGACAAAAGATCTGCCTGTTCAGCAGGAAAGGAATAGATATGAATTCTATTTTTTAAGTGTCTGTCGTCAGTACTATAACCTCGTCACCTCAGGGTAATGACTATTAATTCTTGAAATTTATATTTCAACAGGATAATGGACCTGTTCAAAAAATTGCTTCGCAATGGACTGCGTAAGTAAAGTGACTCTGGCTCGTAGATGGTAACAGCACCTTTCTATATTGGAGGCAGAATAGAAGGTAGACAAAGAAAGGATTTTCGTTCATCGTCTAGATCCACATCGTCAAATTACAAATATTACCACTAACCTTGGATGAGAGTTTAGTCCTGATTGTTCTCTAAAATAATAAGTTCTGTACATCAAACAGTGGTTCTGTTATTTCGTTAGGACGCTAAAGTAATGGTTTTTTGGCAGTGAAGACGACTGACAAGTTTTTGGGATAATTTACAAATCATCGGAAACCAGAAAAAAATGAACCAAAGAGTTTGGGATGCGAGGCTGTAGAATCACGTTGAAAATTAGGTGGACTGACAAAATAAGAAACGAGGAGGTTATCCAAAGAATTGGCGAGGAAAGGAGCAAATGGCAAACACTGGTAAGAAGGGAAGAAGAGGACAGGATGACAGCACATGTGTCAAGACATGAGGGAATATCTCCCGTGGTACTAGAGGGAGCTACAGCGAAGAAAAATTGTAAGAGAAGACAGAGATTAGAATATATCCAACAAATAACTCAGAAAGTTACGTGCGACAAGTGCTATTTCGAGATAAAGAGGCGGGCACAGAACAGAAATTTGTGTCGGGTTGCATCAAACCACTCAGATGACTGATATAAAAAAAAGGAAACGTTTTTGGGTTTGCTTAAGGATCTGGAGGTAGTATATTCGTCTCTAGAATTTCTGGACAAGAACAACGGAAAGCACGATAAAAAATTAAACGACGAATCGCCCTTGGCCGAGCCGCAATGTTCTCTGTGTTCTTGCACGACTGCGAGACCTGGACTGTGAAAGCTAGTGACAAGAGCCGAATTAACGTCTTTGAGATTAGGTGTTGGCGAGGATGTTACACGTACCATACAGAAAAAGAGGAACCAAACCTTTCATTAGAAGAACTTAGTGTCACAAGAAGTTTATCTTTTCCGTGTCAGCCAAAGATACTTCCAGTTTCTTCGGCACAGTTTGTGAAGAGAAGGAAATAATTTGGAAAAGACCACCTTGCATGGCAAAATCTAAGCCAGAAGACCACGAGGAAGAGTAGCAAGTAGATAGTTGTAACAGCCTAAGAAAATTACCGGCCTACCCCTTGACATTATACTGGGAAGAGCTGAAGGTCGCAGTGGATGAAAATGGATTGTAGAAGATTCCATTACATAATAAATGAATGAAGAAATGATTTCGCGACGCTTATCAATGAGTAAACCGACTAATGACGCTAATTAGAGTTATCATTTTCCTAACACATTATTTGACAACATCCCTAGTTGTTTTCTTCAGACACCGAGAGTGTATTTTGTTGTTGACTGTTGGAGTATAAGCAACGAAATCTATGCTCGACGCATGAAGGAGATGCTGTCGAAAATTCGTATAAGAAATAGACAGTTCGGTTGCAATCCCAAGAACTTGTAAGCCATTGTTATGTTAAGAAAGTAGTAGAGGGTCTTCTTGATTACTGGGTGTGGAGGTGGAATACAATTATACATGTAAAAATACATAACACAAAACACTTAACAAACACAAAAGCGATTGACGATTAGGGCGAGTAGCAATCGTCGACCACTTTCTGATGAAGCTGTGGTATACGCGATAGTGTCATCTTTGAGTGTCTTTTAAAGAATACTGTATGGCTTGGACAGAATTTGGATTTGGCTTGATGAACGGCAGGTTGCTTTAAATACGAGAAAATGTAAGTAAATGAAGATGAGTAGGGGAAACAATCATGTAATGTTCAAATGTGGTACAGGGTGTCCAAATCAAACCTCCTGACTTCCAAATACAATTAAAAACAAAAAAGTACATCTATGTAAGATAGATACTTTTGGTTTGCGTCATCGTACAAAGAAACTCGAAACGTTTTGTGTAGATTTTTTTCTAAATATTCTTTTTGTTTTTTTACAGGTGCTGAGCTATTATCAGAAATGACTGTACCTGAAGAGAGAGCTGGGAGAACCCAACCCTCTGCGCGTAGCCCCAGTACGTGGTGTGGTACACGGGAACGAAATGACCTGTTTCTGTCCTAAGAAATTTATGATGTGACCAGACTTAAGACGATTAAGGCGTGGTACGACAGGTTCCTAGCCACTGGAAGTGTAAACACACAGCCAGATTCCGGCAAAAAAACGCAAATCTGAAGAGATGGTTGAGAAGATCAGAGAGAGCTTCCAAAAAAGCTAGTCAAAGACATTTAGCCTAGCATCACGTAAGCTCAGCAGTTCACAAGGTGCTGCAGAAAAGACTTAACCTTCCACACACGTGCGAAGGTTAATCGGTACAACATTCGCATCTGCGGTTCGGAAGACCCTCAAACTTTTTTGGAAAAGGTTAGAGACAGCGAAAATGGGAGTGTGTGGTGTGCATTGACGAAAGACAGCACAGATGGACCATATTTTTTTCATCTAAAAAACATTAATAAGGACCGTTTATCTGGACATGATTGAGAAATTTGTCATCACATAGCTTCTTCCCCTTCAGCCAAATGAGATCTCGCAGCACGATGGCGTAACACCGCACTGCGGTTTACATGCTTGTGACTTCCTGGACCGAACATTTCTCAGCGATGATAGGAGTGATGGACCAATCAAGCGGTCATCGTGATCTCCGAACATAGCCCCTATGAATTTCCTGCTGGAGGCGTTATATGGAAGACATTGCGTATGTCCCGCCTGTAAGTTTCCTTGACGGTCCCAGCAGAAGAATTGTAATAGTGGTGTGCAACTTGAAACAGTCTCATCAGTTATATTTAGATGCAACAATACAAAGCGACATAGAATGGAACGTGCACATAAGGTTGGTCATCGAGAAGGCGGCTAATGGTTGTCTTCGATTTATCAGGAGAAATCAAGGAAAATGTAGCCTGTCCACAGCATGTGATCCAAAGTATCCAGACATTTGGTGATTACTATGGGGTGTAGCCACCCTTTGCCTTTATGGCAGGTTGAACTCTGATGGGGATACTTTCAATAATGTGTCTGAATGCCAGTAGAGGAATTGCAGCCCATTATACCTCATGAGCCGAACCAGTAAAGGTATTTATGTTGGATGGTACAACATTAATAAAGACCTTTTGGGCGTTCTGTATTGATGTTGGACCATGCCTCTTTAGGCAGTTTATAGTTTTAGTGTGTTCCGAAGAAGGTGTGGTTATCCGCGCCGAAACCTAGGTCAACATCCGGTTTCTATTTGCAGTCGAGGTGGATTCTTTATAAACTAGCGATTGCTAATATGAAACGAGTGTCAATGGCCTCTGGTACGACTGTGTGGCGGCAAGGCGGCAGCGGTCACTTCCTCTTTGAAAGGGTGGGGGGTGAATGTAGAGAAGAATGAAATATCTACACGTCTGGCACGCGTAAAGAGGAGTTTGCGTCCTCAACGGTGGACACGTTGGGAGTTAGGTTTCCGGAGCGGCGGTGTCGCATTGCGGCCACGGCGACCCAGCTGTCGCGGCGGCGACGGCTGGCCTGCGGGCCGTCTTGGGGCAGCGCGCGCTTCCGGCCTCCCCTGTCCCAGCCTATCCCAACCAACCCGCCCACGCGGAAATTACCTTCCGAACGGGCATACGCTCGGTACAACGACCGCCGCTTTTCAGGTCATTGACCCAGTAATAAATAAAAACGCCCCTCGCACGAGAGGGTGCCGCAGCCGGCGCGGGCAGCCACCGTGGCTGGCGTTCAACCGCGCGACGGCTCAGCCGTGAAACAGCGGCTAACGGCCCTGCCAAATCTGACGAGACAATCTCTCTCTCTGGCGGCTGTCACCAGCAACCCGCTGCATGTAATCAAACTACTTTCGTCGTACGCTGTTTTGAAGACTAGCCTGGAAAAGAGTTAGAACTTAACCACTAAACCAGTAAAAAACTATCAAATTTCGTGCCACCAGAAACCCAGTACTTATCTCTAAAGAACAAGATTCCCATGTACACCCTAAAATAGCTTAAAACGTCTAGTTACTTTATAAATGAGGTTGTTGTCGTTGTTGTGGTCTTCAGTCCTCAGACTGGTTTGATGCAGCTCTCCGTGCTACTCTATCCTGTGCAAGCTTCTTCATCTCCCAGTACTTACTGCAACCTACATCCTTCTGAATCTGCTTCGTGTATTCATCTCTTGGTCTCCCTCTACGATTTTTACCCTCCACGCTGCCCTCAAATGCTAAACTTGTGATCCCTTGATGCCTCAGAACATGTCCTACCAACCGGTCCCTTCTTCTAGTCAAGTTGTGCCACAAACTCCTCTTCTCCCCAATTCTATTCAATACTTCCTCATTAGTTATGTGATCTACCCATCTAATCTTCAGCATTCTGTAGCACCACATTTCGAAAGCTTCTATTCTGTTCTTGTCTAAACTATTTATTGGCCACGTTTCACTTCCATACATGGCTACACTCGATACATATACTTTCAGAAACGACTTCCTGACACTTAAATCTATACTCGATGTTAACAAATTTCTCTTCTTCAGAAACGCTTTCCTTGCCAGTGCCAGTCTACATTTTATGTCCTCTCTACTTCGACCATCATCAGTTATTTTGCTCCCCAAATAGCAAAACTCCTTTACTGCTTTAAGTGTCTCATTTCCTAATCTAATTCCCTCAGCATCACCCGATTTAATTTGACTACATTCCATTATCCTCGTTTTGCTTTTGTTGATGTTCATCTTATATCCTCCTTTTAAGACACTGTCCATTCCGTTCAACTGCTCTTCCAAGTCCTTTGCTGTCTCTGACAGAATTACAATGCCATCGGCGAACCTCAAAGTTTTTATTTCTTCTCCATGGATTTTAATACCTACTCCGAATATTTATTTTGTTTCCTTTACTGCTTGCTCAATATACAGTTTGAATAACATCAGGGAGAGGCTACAACCCTTCCCAACCACTGATTCCCTTTCGTGCCATCTGGTTTCTGTACAAATTGTAAATAGCCTTTCGCTCCCTGTACACCCTAAAATAGCTTAAAACGTCTAGTTACTTTATAAATGATATAGTGTGCTAAATATTTGACGTTGAGCACGCAAGCGAAAAAACTTTTAGAATAGGTTTGAAATTATGTTTGAAGTTTGATGGAAGTCGCTAAGTGCTCTTATTGTGAAGCACTGTACGAATATGGTCTGGCAAAGTTGCGCTTCATTTCAAGCAAAACCATGTCTCTCAAGCATAACAGTGCTTATGACGTCATATCTCCTGAAGTATCTGTCGTACAATGATATAATTTTAAAGGTACATTCGGTGCTATGTGAAGAAACTGTCTGCAAAGTTTGTTGTTAGTTGAGGTAATCGTAAAGAAGTAATGAATTAAAAGCCGGCCGGAGTGGCCTAGCGATTCTAGGCGCTACAGTTCGGAACCGCGCGACCGCTACGGTCGCAGGTTCGAATCCTGCCTCGGCCATGGATGTGTGTGCTGTCCTTAGGTTAGTTAGGTTTAAGTAGTTCTAAGTTCTAGGGGACTGATGACCTCAGAAGTTAAGTCGCATAGTGCTCAGAGCCATTTGAACCAATGAATTAAAAGGTCACGCTTGATGCTGAAGTTTGTAACATCTCATGTTTATTTTAAAGACTCCAATGAAGGAACGGTAATTTTATTGTGAATTATTTTAATACACTGCCGTCTTAGCAAGACATCGATGTACATTTTTTTAACCCTCCGATCGAGTAATTGTCTTCCTGTCCGCGCAACCGAGAACATTATCAGAGATAACTTCTGAATAATTATTCGTAGCAGACTGACGCTTCTTGTAATTAGCTCAGCCGCCATTTTGTGGAAGCATAACATCATTAATTATTACTGCTACTTGTAACGTATTTAGCACATAAAGTAGTGTATATGAGTGAACGTTGGCAATCAAAAATTTTTAGTGTAGTGTTCAAAAGAAGAATGAAAAAGATATCAAAAATGGTAAAGGAAGCTTTCTATTCCCATTTAATAGTCACTACTAATCCGCTTCCATGTTCGCAGAATAAGCTGCAGGGCAGGACGGGGTTGTGGAGAAAGCACAAATTATTCTTATATCTCGTAATTTCGACAGTCACGGTCATCATAATGACGTCTGTCGCACTTTAAATCTAACGCAGCAGTCATCTGTAGTATTAAAAACGTTATGTTCAACGAGATACGAGAAGTTTGACTGCGCGCTACTTTACAGATGCTAGTTATTCATGCAACGCATATGACGTCATATCTCCTGAACTATTTCTCGTGCAATGATGTAATTTTGCAAGTACATTCAGTGTTATATGAGGATATTGTCAGAAAACTGTGTTTCGAATAGAGTCCGTAGTCAAGAAATAATAAATTAAAACAGCATGGCTGATGCTGAAGTTTTACTGTGTGAACAGCGAATATGCAGAAACGATAAATGTTTTTCTTTTCATCATGTTATGAGAAGTGTCATTGCGAAAAAAGATTGTGAACGTTTGAAATTATGTGTGAAGCTTGTTGGAAGTCTCTCAGTCCACTCATTCTCAAGTACTGGCTGAATAAATTCCGTATTTTTCCTCGTTGTCAGTTGAACTGCCTCAGGCAAATACGTAGTTTTCTAACTGTAATACTTGTCTTACTGTGTTGATGGTTCAAATGGCTCTGAGCACCATGGGACTTAACATCTGAGGTCATCAGTTCCCTAGAACTAAGAACTACTTAAACCTGACTAACCTAAGGACATCACACACATCCAGACTGAAGCACCCAGAACCGCTCGGCCACCCCGGCCGGCTACTGTGTTGAAGTTTAACATAGGATTATACCGTTAATAAGTAGATTGTGACATCACTTCAAATTTTTAGATTCGGTCGATAAATACGAGACATATTGAAAATCAAATTTTTATAGCCCCAGGAAGCAGTAAGATAGGCAACCCGCAACTGTTACTGGATTCCGACGCCCGTGATAGTAGCTTATTAATATAGATGTCCCGTGTTCATGTCAGAAGACTTGCTGAATAGAACTGAATGTGGCTTTAGCACAGAATACTGACTACAGTCAAAGAAAGGTAATACTGCTAATGTGAGGTTGAGCAGCGTGCTTGAACACAAAAATTGCCCAGGACAGACTAGAAGAATTAATGAAAGAATTCCTCAGTCTTGTAAGCAAGATTACAAATAATGACCGAAGTGAAGGGCTGATTAATATACGTGAAAAAAGCTTTCTTCTGAGTTAGGAACAAATATCTTGAAACAGGAAGAATGGACAGGAAGAAACTGAAAGCATTCGAAATGTACTATTACATACGACTGCCAAATATTAAATGTCCATGTAGAATATGAAACGAAAAGGCATGGAAAGAACAGAAGTGGAAACAATTCCATGGAAAATACCTATCAGGAAAAGGAGGAAAGTTAATGTTTCATTTGCTAGGGAATCCACAAATAGTTAATCAGACACTGGAAACAGCACTATAGGTGAATGACTGTAGACGCAGACAAAGATTAGAGAGCAAAAAATAGATTGCAGGGATTTTGAATGTGGAAGCGAATAGTTCAACGAAGACGGAGGAAGATGGAAGACAGTAAAAAACCGATAGAAAGGTAGGTGTGCCTCAGGGGAGAAAATTGGCTGTGGTGTTCTTGAATCAACCCAAGGGGGACCGCGAGAAGTCTCAGTCCGCAAACGCGGGCATGGGTTAGGAATTAGGTGCTTTGTAGTGATTGTCATTTTAATCCCCTGCACCACATCACGAATTCATGGTAAACTGGCTATGTAATCTGATCTGTCTGTCTGTCATATTTGAAACTAATCTTGTCTGTCAATTGAATCAGATTGAAATGAAATGAATGGCTGCTAGTTTCGAATCAAAGATGTAATGATATGAAATGATATCAGCAAAAACTGATCAGAAACGCTGAATCGATATCACATTCAAATGGTTCAAATGATTCTGAGCACTATGGGACTTAACTTCTGAGGTCAACTTAGAACTACTTAAACCTAACTAACCTAACGACATCACACACATCCATGCCCGAGGCAGGATTCGAACTTATGACCGTAGCGGTCGCGCGGTTTCAGACTGTAGCGCCTAGAACCGCTCGGCCACCCCGGCAGGCCGATATCACATTCAAACCTTTCTCTACCTGAGATGGTTTAAGATAGATAGAACAGTCAAACCTATCTAAGAGAAACAACGTGAAAAAAATTGGTACGATTAGCGAAGCTGGCATTCCTTTGAGTCAGATACGCGTTGTTTTCCGCCCTTTTAGTAGAACGTAGCGAGAGTCTTCACTTACGAACTCTTTCGTCAATTACAAAACCTTACTATTCTCTCACTTTTACAGTACATCGTCACGAAGAAGAAAAATACCTCCACTAAAATGACTTTCTTTAGACGCTATTTCACTCGGTATAGTGAGAACGTAGCGAAGACGACTTTCATTTAATATATTTTGCACTCTAGAAGATATTCCATCAAAAAGAAGGGTGGAAGACGTGAGATACAAAAATATCGTCCACTGTCACTAACACTCATCTATCATAGAATCTTACTACATATTCTGAGCTCAAATACAAGTAAGTTTGTCGTACAGAATGAGCTCCTTCGTGCCAGTCAGCTTAAGCATCGAATCACAACTCGCGCTTTTCTATGACACCCTCAAAGCGAACGATCAAACGAATTAGCTGGATGAAGAATTTCTTCGCTTCCGAAAAACATATGCTTGCTTGCCACAGCAATGTTACGTTGCGAATGTACGATCCTATGGTGTGTCAAACGATATTTATGATAGGACTGAGAATTTCTTGATAGAGAAAACGCAATATGTACCTCGGATTAGAATCATCGCTAGATATAGAAGTAACTTTAGGTATGCCTCTAGGAAGTGTATTAGGACTACTTCGTCTCTTATATTAACGAAATGGCAGGCAAGATTAATAATAACCTCGGATTTTTGTAGTTGAAGTCGCCAATCGGCCTCATGCATTACGGTCTAGTGGGAGACACTAGAGCATCCGTAACGCCGTTGGCCCCTTAAAAAAGGCCTTGAATGGTCGACGATTACTATTCGACGAGGATGTGGAGCAGGCAGCTACGGACTTCTCCACGCAGCAGTACACATGTTTTACCAAACGGGTGTCTTCATCGTGGTGCGCCTGGGGAAGATTGCCTCAAAACTCACGGCGATTTTGACTGCTTGGCATTCTGATTCTGGATTGCACGGTCTCCGAATGGAAATTTTTTTTATCGTCCGTAGTAAATAAAATGTTCAAATGTGTGTGAAATCTTATGGGACTTAACTGCTAAGGTCATCAGTCCCTAAGCTTACACACTACTTAACCTAAATTATCCTAAGGACAAACACACACACCCATGCCCGAGGGAGGACTCGAACCTCCGCCGGGACCAGCCGCACAGTCCATGACTGCAGCGCCCCAGACCGCTAGGCTAATCCCTCGCGGCCGTAGTAAATATAAAGAGGTGGATGACGATCTAACAGTGCATTGCGATAAGGCGCACTTCTGTGCAGCTCTGTATGCAAATTTTTATGCTTTCATTTTGAGTCTCTGCTAGCTGGCCGTGGTCTCAACTATACATTTTGTTAATAAGCGGGATTTTTCGGACTGAAACTCCAAATTAACTGTGACGCCAAAATCTGTATCCCATTTCTCATCTCCTGCGACCGTGAGGAATCCCTAATTGCTACGGGAACTTCGAAACAGGGCGTGAACGATTGTATAAGGATTTGTCGACACTAATAAGACAGACGCTTCCCCTGGCAGAGTCCACGAGCTTTAAGAGAAGCACCTTTTATGCCACGACGTCTCTCGGCGAATTATTACCGACGAATAGAAAAATCATGCCATACCATACAACGACAACAGAAATCAAATTCTAACCACAGACTATTGCAATACTTGTAAGTACAAAGTCGAACTTAGCTCCATAGCTACAAACTTTCTCTCTCCTCCTGCCTGATTTGAAGATGCGTTATGCAGGTCATTCCGTGATGATGTTACAAACTTTCAGGGGTGACGAAGAAAGGTAAATTAAATTTGAGGTACGGGAGCGTGGTCCGGATACGACCGCGTCGAATGTCGTAAGTGAAAATCGTTGTGATACCTCTGACAGTAGACCTACTCCACTGCCACCTCCTTGCTTTCCATATTTTGAGAAGACGTAGCATGAACCAAAACAAGAAAAAATGTCCTGTAAACATGGGCTCTAAAATGCATAACTTAAGATCTGTGAACACTTGTTCATCTTTGCTACTGTGAAACACATCTCCTCCACTAAAGAAGTGGACCGAACTCTTAAGATTTTAGAGCTCAAGTTTAATGGATAAATTTTTCTCGTCTTGGTCCATCAACCTCTTCCCAAAATATGGAAATCAAAGAACTTCCAGCAGAAGAGCTCCACTGTAAGAGGTGTCAGAATGATTCTCGCTTGTAACTTCCGACTCGGTTGTTTCTGTACTAGGGTGCGTTACCTCGATTTGACACATTCAGCATTCTCTATCATCCCTGAGAGTTTATAACATCATTACGGAATCACTCTTCACTAAAGTCCATGTGAAAAATTTGTTTATAAATTACCCATTTCGACGGCACCGTAAGTTTTAAAGACTCCGAAACATTGAGGCACACTGAATGGATTGAAGGCTGTGTTTCCAAGGTGTAAATAAGCTCCAAACAGTCCTAGGTTCTTCTCTCGGATCAAAAATTGTTTGCACTTCAGTTCTCTCCCACAGAAGGGAGGAAGGGCGGGTAGAAGATTAACGTACCGTCGACGTCGAAGTTCTTAAGGACAAAGCACAAGCCCTGATTCCGAAGGATGTGGAAAGAAATTGACAGTGCCCTTTTCGAAGGAACCATATTGGCATTTGCCTTGAAGCGATTTAGGAACACTGCAGGAAACCTGTATCTGGATGACCGGATGATGATTTAGTTCTACCTTCTGCTTGTGTTCTAACCAGTGCGGCTCCTCGTTCTTTTCTTTGCTACAGATGACCTATTGCAAGGTTCCCCGCGGGCAATGAAATAAAGTTAAAACGGTTAAACGGTGTGGCCGAGCGGTTATAGGCGCTTCAGTCGGCAACCGTGCAGGTTCGAATCCTGCCTCGGGCATGGATGTGTGTGATGTCCTTAGGTTAGTTAGGTTTAAGTAGTTCTAAGTCTATGGGACTGATGACCTCAGATGTTAAGTCCCATAGTGCTCAGCGCCACCCAAAACGATTAAAATTCTACAGGCGTGCTGCAATCAATCGACGGCGTAAATGCTCCTGGTTTACGGACATGAAAACAGGATCCACAAAGGTAAATTGTAACATCAAGTCATAACAAACAGGCACCACGAGGTCGGTGACCTTTCCGCATTATGTCTCTGTATGTCCATCTGTTTAGAGATGGTCGCGAGGCTCGCCTGTTCGATACACAGTGTCAAATGAAACACCTTTCAGACGTCTGGTTTCCAACTTTATTTTATTTGGCAACCAGTTTCTGCGTTATACTACTCCATCTTCAGGCCCCTGACCAATGTGTGGGAAGAATCTACCTCGGTTGTGATCAAAACAGTCGGCAGATGATGGTTGAAGTGATCGCTATAGCAAAAATCTACTAAAACCAGTATTGCTGGTCCATGTTTTGATCACAACCAAGGCAGAATCTTCCTCAGCGTTGGTCAGGGGCCTGAAGACTGCGTAGTAAAACGCTGGAAATGGTAGCCAAATGAAATAAGGTTGGAAACTAGACGGTTGAAAGGTGTTTAATTTGACACACTTTCTCGTATTATTCCTCTGAAGGCAGCTGTTTAAAGATTCCAGTTTGTGGCACCAACAAGCTACGTATTTGATAAATCGGAGCAGTAAAAATGACTCGCTGCCCACTGCTGTGCTCATTCTCATATTACTACACCAATTATCCCAGCCCTGCCAACGACTAGGCTCGCTGCTTGGTACTTTCAGATTTAGTGTTTCATTAACGGATCAGCGAAAAGCACATACACTAGGGTTTAGAGAATGTACAGAATGACGTAGTGCTCGCTACTTGAAACAGTTCTGAAATTTGGTAGAGAGTACAGCAGGTTCGTGGATTAAATTTTGGAATACAAGCGTCACACAGGAAAGAATTACAGGTCAACCGCATGAAAACTATATGGTGCTATTTTCGCCTTGCCCAGTTTTGCCCGTTTCGCTCATTAGTAGTATCTTAATCATTTCTTATCATTTCGGCCATAAGTGCTACGTTCACCATTTTTGCTCATATATTACCACTTCGCTCGTAAGTGCTATTTCGCATTGTTTCTGCCCAGTTGTGACCATTTATCTCGTAAGCATTATATTTGCCTAGTATTTGCCCAGTTTTCCATTTCGTCCATGCTATTTTCGTCTGTTTTACTCGTTTCGACCATTTCAAGAGTGCTATTTACGCCTGGTTTTTGCCCAGTGTGCTACTTCGAATTGTTTCTGTCCAATTGAGACCATTTAACTCGTAAGCATTATATTTGCCTAGTTTTTGCCCAGTTTTCCATTTCGTCCAAGCTATTTTCGCCTGTTTTACTCGTTTCGACCATTTCAAGAGTGCTATTTACGCCTGGTTTTTGCCCAGTGTGCTACTTCGAATTGTTTCTGTCCAATTGAGACCATTTAACTCGTAAGCATTGTATTTGCCTAGTTTTTGCCCAGTTTTCCATTTCGTCCAAGCTATTTTCGCCTGTTTTACTCGTTTTGACCATTTCAAGAGTGCTATTTACGCCTGGTTTTTGCCCAGTGTGCTACTTCGAATTGTTTCTGTCCAATTGAGACCATTTAACTCGTAAGCATTGTATTTGCCTAGTTTTTGCCCAGTTTTCCATTTCGTCCAAGCTATTTTCGCCTGTTTTACTCGTTTTGACCATTTCAAGAGTGCTATTTACGCCTGGTTTTTGCCCAGTGTGCTACTTCGAATTGTTTCTGTCCAATTGAGACCATTTAACTCGTAAGCATTATATTTGCCTAGTTTTTGCCCAGTTTTCCATTTCGTCCAAGCTATTTTCGCCTGTTTTACTCGTTTCGACCATTTCAAGAGTGCTATTTACGCCTGGTTTTTGCCCAGTGTGCTACTTCGAATTGTTTCTGTCCAATTGAGACCATTTAACTCGTAAGCATTATATTTGCCTAGTT
Source organism: Schistocerca nitens (assembly GCF_023898315.1). Classification (NCBI taxonomy): domain Eukaryota; kingdom Metazoa; phylum Arthropoda; class Insecta; order Orthoptera; family Acrididae; genus Schistocerca; species Schistocerca nitens. Next base: position 392,960,793 of record NC_064617.1, read on the forward strand.
TTTGCCCAGTTTTCCATTTCGTCCAAGCTATTTTCGCCTGTTTTACTCGTTTCGACCATTTCAAGAGTGCTATTTACGCCTGGTTTTTGCCCAGTGTGCTACTTCGAATTGTTTCTGTCCAATTGAGACCATTTAACTCGTAAGCATTATATTTGCCTAGTTTTTGCCCAGTTTTCCATTTCGTCCAAGCTATTTTCGCCTGTTTTACTCGTTTCGACCATTTCAAGAGTGCTATTTACGCCTGGTTTTTGCCCAGTGTGCTACTTCGAATTGTTTCTGTCCAATTGAGACCATTTAACTCGTAAGCATTATATTTGCCTAGTTTTTGCCCAGTTTTCCATTTCGTCCAAGCTATTTTCGCCTGTTTTACTCGTTTCGACCATTTCAAGAGTGCTATTTACGCCTGGTTTTTGCCCAGTGTGCTACTTCGAATTGTTTCTGTCCAATTGAGACCATTTAACTCGTAAGCATTGTATTTGCCTAGTTTTTGCCCAGTTTTCCATTTCGTCCAAGCTATTTTCGCCTGTTTTACTCGTTTTGACCATTTCAAGAGTGCTATTTACGCCTGGTATTTGCCCAGTGTGCATTATTTCGCTCATAAGATGAGTCAATAAAATACATTTCTACTTAAGTGGCCCTTAAAAAGTTAACAGCGAGCGATGAAGGTAGAACCAGAATGCTAACATGCAATCCACAAATTTTTCTGTAAATTTCTCAGTATCACTATAGCTAATCATCGAAAATCTGCCTTTCTTCATTTCGTCCGGGACTGATTCGTTATCTCCATCAACTCATCACATTGAACTCATTCTTTGTTGGGACGCCACGCTTCTTCATACTATCTGAATCTTAGGAAACGCTTTGTACAAATCTTTCAGGATATGGTGACATGAAGATCTTTATAGAAAGAAAACTGCTGACTGTTAACAAAGCCTGTGCCGTTTGTGTTGATCGTGAGTGAGGGTTGAGTGGCCAATTCTCGAAGCGCCAGAGTTCTTCCGCAGCTGTTGATTACATATAGATTGAAATCAAATTCTTTATTTGTGAATGGTAAATCGTTTACTTACAATAAAAAAGTCAATGATATTCACTGAAACATTTCTGAGACATATTTACGTCTTATGGTACACTTGGTTAAGTCAACATCATCGCGTATGGTAGCGGGCTAGTAAAATATAGCAATTATCGGTCATGGCTCTGAGCACTATGCGACTTAACTTCTGAGGTCATCAGTCGCCTAGAACTTAGAACTAATTAAACCTAACTAACCTAAGGACATCATACACATCCATGCCCGACGCAGGATTCGAACCTGCGACCGTAGCAGTCGCTCGGTTCCAGACTGTAGCGTCCAGAACCGCACGGCCACTCCGGCCGCCAATTATCGGTCATCTTTGATGGATTTCTCGGAAGTTGTGAAGCACAAACTCGTGTACTGAGCTACGGCCTAAATATTATAAATAGAGCTTTTCGATTAACCTGCTATTTTACAAGATAACCACGATATTGCTGAAGCTATCGACGAAAACCAGTTACATTCTTATTTTGTTTGAAGCTTGCTAAGCAAGAATATGAGTGGCCATATAAATTGGTATTTATAACAGTACGTCTTGGCTATCAACGTACACGAGAGTCGCGATATAACGCCTACGGAAATCAAAGAAATTACCTCCAAATACCGCCATAATGTACTTCCTTCTTTCGTTTAGAGCGATGCGTTATTGGATACAAACTTTTTTATGCTGCTGTTTGCTTTTGAAATATTTATGCTCTAGGTAAAAGGCTTCTGCGGGGAACTGCTTGAAACGGCCACGACGTAGCAGTCGGAATTTGATAAACTTCTCTCCGTTGTATTACGGTCAATCACAAAGTAATTCTTGACGAAGGCCTGAATTACCTGGCGTGCGAGGTATGCGCCGGCAACCTTTGCTGTGTATTACATCTTGATGAGCCTGACTCGATATTTATTATGTAATTTGAAAAGTAGTCCTACGACGGGTCCCTCCGAAACTACGACCCCAAATAGCAGTCGTCGGCAAATATTGTGTTTCGTCATTACTGATGTCGCAGGGGCTAACAATTTAGAATTTCGAATCATTATTCCACCATCCTGCTTGCGCCGCCACGCCGAGTATCGATTCATTAGCGGCGGCAAATTCTTACAGACGCTCGTTACCTCTGGGGCCAGACAGGTAAATATCGGACGAACCGGCTCTGTTCAATATTCAAGACGATTACGAAACAAACTCGAGGTGATAAAGAACTCGCATTATTACATCGATTTTACTTCCAAAGCCGCGTGGGATTACCACAAGGACCAGTTTAATGCTTCACGCCCAAACAGAACAGCCGCCGCTGCCTTCAGAACATTGCAGTCAAGAATATGTCTGCCAAATAATGAGACAAAGAAGAAAAATGAGAGTTAATACGAAAATTGCTGACGTGTAAATTATACTTGAAAGTCTCTCGTGGCTTGAATGAAGTGTTCTCTAATTAAATTTTAATGTAAGACGTTGCTCTGCGAAGATGGAGCTCACTGGCGACGTTTTTAGATTTTCCTTTCTCAGAAATAATCCGCAGCTGATACATTTCACAGAAATGTATCTTTTATTTTCATATCTTAATTAGAACTGTATTTTCTTCGAGGGTTACAAGTTACAGACGTAATTCCCTCGTATTTCACTCGAATGTTCTGCGTGACGATTATTTCCATTCTCTCCCGTAGTTCTATGATCACATTTTAAGTGTTCACCGTTCACTAACATATTATGCACACAGTATAGAACAAATTCAGTAACTGGGAGGAGGAATTTACTTTCTCACCTTCTCTGAGACTATCATAGTCAGAGTTACTTCGTCATTTAACGGATCCCTACATATACTATTAGCACCACTTGTATAGAAGTAATTAGAAACTAGAGATGACTTTGGCCATAGTACATGTGTACGCGTACTAAATTACAATGCATTGCTCTAAATTATAGAATAAATTAAGTGTGTGGCAAACAAAATTTTACTCAGATTTAAAAAGTGGATAATTGCTATTCAGTGACAAATCATGACAAATCATTTCACTGTCTAGATATTTTTTGAATAAAGCGATGTTATTAACAGAAAATGGCGTGCTAGGACGGAAGTATTACAATTCCTAGGCGCTTGAACAATTACTTATACGAATTTCCTGAACTGAATAAGGAGGTTGCCTTGTGGCCCTTTTGTTGAGTAGACACATGGTTTGTTCTGCACAGATTTACGGCTATTTTTGATACCACATAAGACAACTGAGAAAAAGTAAGCGAAGTAAATAAGCTCTCACGTTTCATCATCTGTGACAGCGGAGAGTATTCGGACGGCAGCAAAGGAAACCGAATGTGGAACTTAGAAGCTTTCTAGCTTACTTCAGTTCCAAGAATTCAAACATTTTCGACTAACAGTTACCTGATCACTTGTTGATAATTACAGCAACGTATATAACAGTACTAATGTACAAGGGGCAGTCGAATGAGAACGAGACAGATGGAAAAAAGGAAGTAAACCACTATTTCAAAAGTGATCGCCAAAACCATTAGTTCATTTATCCCACTGTGAGACAAAATGGTCAATTCCTTAACGAAAAAATGTTTGCGGTTGCTTACGGAAACATAACTGTGTTCAGGCATCCACGTGTTCGTCCGAAGCGAATAGAAGATCACGAATATCTTTCTTCAGGACTCCAAAAACACGGATATAGCTTGGGAGAGATAGGGAGTGTATGGGTGATGTATAAGGGCTTTCCATCAAAACTTCTACAAATCCACATGTTGCCACGGTTGTTTTGACTACGCTGCAGAAGTTTCTCTCCACACCATCGCGACCTTTCTCTTGTCTCAAGGTGGGACAAATGTATCACGAGTTATGACGATTATTTTTGAAATGATAAACAGTTTACTCACATTTTGTCCCTCTCTAGATTTCATTTGACTGGTCCTTAAATTATTAGAAAGAAATGGCCTTTTTTCTTCCATTATAAGGGATTTTGTTGCTAGCAGTTGACATGAATGAAGACATACTGTATTCTAGAAGTATACTGAAACCACAGCAAACATTTTGTGAAACAAATACAATTCCATTCTTCTCACTCTTTTAGCTTCCTAATCAAACAGTGAATAGTTCACTAAACAACACATCTATATGCTGTTGGATAAAAAGACCATGTCTTATTAAGATACACGAAACGTGAGCTCGTAATTTCGAAGAAGATTTCGTGAGTGTATCTTCACTGTCTTTCTCCATAATCAACAACTAGGGTGCGTCACGTTATGCATGTTATTGAAAACCAAATATTAATTTGCTTGCACAGATATTTGATGTATATTTCAAGGAGTTTTTATGGCTTTGCATGGAACTAAGATTACATGTTTCGACTGCGGGCTGAGGCGATTAAGCAATATATTCACACATATCTTTTGTAGTTGATGAGTGTCTCTTTATTTCATAATGCATGAATCTTTTATTATTACAGAATAACTGCTCCATAAAATCTCGAGGATGCGTATCGACATTTTGTGACTGGCCACAGTGACCAACACTAACGGTTGAGCAATAAATGTGACCAAGAAACTAATAAGCCACAGGAAAATTTATGGTTTGAACGACATTAAGATCAATCGAAATGGGTAGCAAACTATTCAGGAGGATACGACATACCGTTGTTCTGGAACTTATATTGTTAAATGTTAAGTACAAGTATGCAGATATATGTAGTGGCTGAGCTTGTGAGAGTGCATCTTCATGTTTGTTTTTCCTTCAGTCTCAGAGAATAACAATGAATGAAATGACTACACATTTTCCTGCGCATTTTCATGCAACTTAGCATGTACATACTACCGCAATATCTTGGTCGCTAAAGAAGAATAGTTGTCCGAAGCAGGATGAAGTGACCAATGCAGTGGCATAACCTTGAAAAAGATCAGTACGTGATAAAGTAATTTAGGCTTAAAATGATTACTCGTCCTGTAACATATGAATCTTATCGACATGTTTCTTCATTATATGATATACTTACAGTTAATATTTTAATCAAAAGCAATATTTTAGGGCGTCTGAGAAGATAGATATGCAGTATATGACTTTAAAACCTTCAAAGGTTAATCCTAAACTTTGGAAGACTCCGTGAGGTTTATTTTACCATGAGCAAAGAAATTGGCGAACGATAATGGCAAAGAAATTGACGAACGATAATGGAATTAAAAGTGACGTTAAAAATTCGGTCTTACGAAAGAAGGATTTATTTTTATTCACCTGCTTGTTTTTCAGTCTAGGCGTAAAAACAGACTCTGTCTTCTGTTGATGGTGCCCCATTATTTTAAAGTATCCAGCTATTCGTAGTTTCCGACGCTTTCTGACCGTTTGTTTCACAAACCCAGGTACACAGTTCCTGTACAAACTAGGACGAGCGACACATTACTTAAGACACAGATTTACAGGAACGGTATGAATTTAATGAGCCATAGTGTTTATTTCGATTTGTAATGTGCAGGTAGTACTTGAAGGGAGGGACAAAGTGCCGAAAACCAAGACGAGCTGTGTTACTGTTGTGGTCTTCAGTCCGAAGACTGCTTTGGTACAGCTCTCCACGTCGGACTATCCTGTACAGGTCTCTGCATAGCTAATGCAACTTGCATCCACTTACTCTTTGCTATAAAAGTCAGGCCTTGATAACCCTCTACAGCTGTTACCGCTTACACTTCCTTCCATTACTAAATGAACTATTCCTTGATACCGCAGGACGTGTCTTATCAACCGACCCCTCCTTTCATTTAAATTGTACCATAAATTCATTGCATTCGTTATAGATGAGGAACTGCAACTGTCATTTAAATTCGTGTTTTATGTAGGTATGTTACACAACCACACGTTTTTTGAATTTGAAAATATTTATTGCTCCATTAACTAGTTTTCGAGTCATTGCAGGCTCATCACCAGAAGCTGGTGTTACAAGATCATCAAGTAGTGGCTCGAAAATTACTATTAGTATAAGAAAATGCACCCCCCCCCCCCCCCATGAACCATAGACCTTGCCGTTGGTGGGGAGGCTTGCGTGCCCTTGCGTGCCTCAGCGATACAGATAGCCGTACCGTAGGTGCAACCACAACGGAGGGGTATCTGTTGAGAGGCCAGACAAACGTGTGGTTCCTGAAGAGGGGCAGCAGCCTTTTCAGTAGTTGCAAGGGCAACAGTCTGGATGATTGACTGATCTGGCCTTGTAACACCAACCAAAACGGCCTTGCTGTGCTGGTACTGCGAACGGCTGAAAGCAAGGGGAAACTACGGCCGTAATTTTTCCCGAGGGCATGCAGCTTTACTGTATGGATAAATGATGATGGCGTCCTCTTGGGTAAAATATTCCGGAGGTATAATAGTCCCCCATTCGGATCTCCGGGCGGGGACTACTCAGGAGGACGTCGTTATCAGGAGAAAGAAAACTGGCATTCTACGGATCGGAGCGTGGAATGTCAAATGCCTTAATCGGGCAGGTAGGTTAAAAAATTTAAAAAGAGAAATGGATAGGTTAAAGTTGGATATGGTGGGAATTAGTGATGTTCGGTGGCAGGAGGAACAAGACTTCTGGTCAGGTGAATACAGGGTTATAAATACAAAATCAAATAGGGGTATTGCAGGAGTAGGTTTAATAACGAATAAAACAATAGGAATGCGGGTAAGCTACTACAAACAGCACAGCGAACGCATTGTTGTGGCCAAGATAGACACGAAGCCCACGCCTACGACAGTAGTACAAGTCTATATGCCAACTAGGTCTGCAGATGATGAAGAAATTGAAGAAATGTATGATGAAATAAAAGAAATTATCCAGATAGTGAAGGTTCAAATAGCTCTGAGCACTATGGGACTCAACTGCTGTGGTCATCAGTCCCCTAGAACTTAGAACTACTTAAACCTAACTAACATAAGGACATCACAAACATCCATGCCCGAGGCAGGATTCGAACCTGCGACCGTAGCGGTCGCGCGGTTCCAGAATGACGCGCCTAGAACCGCTCGGCCACACTGGCCGGCTGATAGTGAAGGGAGACGAAAATTTAATAGTCATGGGTGACTGGAATTCGGTAGTAGGAAACGGGAGAGAAGGAAACATAGTAGGTGAATATGGATTGGGGGAAAGAAATGAAAGAGGAAGCCGCCTTGTAGAATTTTGCACAGAGCATAACTTAATCATAGCTAACACTTGGTTCAAGAATCATCAAAGAAGGTTGTACACATTGAAGAACCCTGGAGATACTAAAAGGTATCAGATATATTATATAATGGTAAGACAGAGATTTAGGAACCAGGTTTTAAATTGTAAGACATTTCCAGGGGCAGATGTGGACTCTGACCACAATCTATTGGTTATGAACTGTAGATTAAAACTGAAGAAACTGCAAAAAGGTGAGAATTTAAAGAGATGGGACCTGGATAAACTGACTAAACCAGAGGTTGTACAGAGTTTCAGGGAAAGCGTAAGGGAACAATTGACAAGAATGGGGGAAAGAAATACAGTAGAAGAAGAATGGGTAGCTTTGAGGGATGAAGTAGTGAAGGCAGCAGAGGATCATGTAGGTAAAAAGACGAGGGCTAATAGAAATCCTTGGGTGACTGAAGAAATATTGAATTTAATTGATGAAAGGATAAAATATAAAAATGTAGTAAATGAAGCAGGCAAAAAGGAATACAAACGTCTCAGAAATGAGATCGACTGGAAGTGCAAAATGGCTACGCAGGCATTGCTAGAGGACAAATATAAGAATATAGAGGCTTATCTCATTAGAGCTAAAATAGATACTGCCTGCAGGAAAATTAAAGAGACCTTTGGAGAAAAGAGAGGGACTTGTATGAATATCAAGAGCTCAGATGGAAACCCAGTTCTAAGCAAAGAAGGGAAAGCAGAAAGGTGGAAAGTGTATATAGAGGGTCTATACAAGGGTGATGTACTTGAGGACAATATTATGGAAATGGAAGAGGATGTAGATGAAGATGAAATGGGAGATATGATAGTGCGTGAAGAGTTTGACAGAGCACTGAAAGACCTGAGTCGGAACAAGGCCCCGGGAGTAGACAACATTCCATTAGAACTTCTCACAGCCTTGGGAGAGCCAGTCCTGACAAAACTCTACCATCTGGTGAGCAAAATGTATGAGACAGGCGAAATACCCTCAGACTTCAAGAAGAATATAATAATTCCAATCCCAAAGAAAGCAGGCGTTGACAGATGTGAAAATTACCGAACTATCAGTTTAATAAGTCACGGCTGCAAAATACTAACGCGAATTCTTTACAGACGAATGGAAAAACTGGTAGAAGCCGACCTTGGGGAAGATCAGTTTGGATTCCGTAGAAATATGGGGACACGTGAGGCAATACTGACCCTACGACTTGTCTTAGAAGCTAGATTAAGGATAGGCAAACCTACGTTTCTAGCATTTGTAGACTTACAGAAAGCTTTTGACAATGTTGACTGGAATACTCTCTTTCAAATTCTGAAGGTGGCAGGAGTAAAATACAGGGAGCGAAAGGCTATTTACAATTTGTACAGAAACCAAATGGCAGTTGTAAGAGTCGAGGGACATGAAAGGGAAGCAGTGGTTGGGAAGGGAGTGAGACAGGGTTGTAGCCTGTCCCCGATGTTATTCAATCTGTATATTGAGCAAGCAGTAAAGGAAACAAAAGAAAAATTCGGAGTAGGTATTAAAATCCATGGAGAAGAAATAAAAACTTTAAGGTTCGCCGATGGCATTGTAATTCTGTCAGAGACAGCAAAGGACTTGGAAGAGCAGTTGAACAGGATGGACAGTGTCTTGAACGGAGGATATAAGATGAACATCAACAAAAGCAAAACGAGGATAATGGAATGTAGTCGAATTAAGTCGGGTGATGCTGAGGGAATTAAATTAGGAAATGAGACACTTAAAGCAGTAAAGGAGTTTTGCTATTTGGGGAGCAAAATAACTGATGATGGTCGAAGTAGAGAGGATATAAAATGTAGACTGGCAATGGCAAGGAAAGCGTTTCTGAAGAAGAGAAATTTGTTAACATCGGGTATAGACTTAAGTGTCAGGAAGTCGTTTCTGAAAGTATATGTATGGAGTGTAGCCATGTATGGAAGTGAAACGTGGCCAATAAATAGTTTAGACAAGAACAGAATAGAAGCTTTCGAAATGTGGTGCTACAGAATGCTGAAGATTAGATGGGTATATCACATAACGAATGAGGAGGTACTGAATAGGATTGGGGAGGAGTTTGTGGCACAACTTGACTAGAAGAAGGGATCGGTTGGTAGGACATGTTCTGAGGCATCAAGAGATCACAAATTTAGTATTGGAGGGCAGCGTTGAGGGTAAAAGTCGTAGAGGGAGACCAAGAGATGAATACATTAAGCAGATTCAGAAGGATGTAGGTTGCAGTAGGTACTGGGAGATGAAGAAGCTTGCACAGGATAGGGTAGCATGGAGAGCTGCATCAAACCAGTCTCAGGACTGAAGACCACAACAACAACATAAGAAAAAGTAATAAATTCAAAAAGCGACTGGGTGCCTATCATGCCTCCATAAACTGGCGTAATTTTTTTTCTCCTCCATTAGACTCAGTACCTTTTCACTAGTTATCCAATCTATGCATAAATCTTTGACATTCTTCAATAGCACCACTTTTCAAAGGCTTCTATTCTCTTCTTGTCTGAACTGTTTATAGTCCAGGTTTTATTATGTGTAATGGTACGCTCCTAACAAAACCGTTCAGGAAACCCATCCCAGTGCTTAATTTTTTATTAGTTGTTAACAAATCCCATTTTTTCAGAGAAACTTTTCTTTCTGTTGCAAATCTGCTCTTTACATCTCATTTACTTCCGTCATCTTCATTTACTTTGCTTTAGCTGTCTCATTTCCTAATCTAATTCACTAGAATCACCTATTTTAATTCGACTGCATTCTATTATTATTGTTTTACTTTTGTTGATTATCGTCTTATAACCTCTTTTCACGATATTATGCATTCCGTTCAACTGACCGTTCAACGCCTTTGACATCTCCGACAGAATTACAATGTCATCGACAAACGTTAAAATTTCTATTTCCTCTCCTTGCACCTTAATTCTCTTTTGAGTTTTCTCCTTCGTTTCCTTTACGTCTTGTTATACGCACGGAGTGACTGACATGGGGGATAGGCTGAATCCCTGTCTCAACCCCTTCTCAAACTATAACTTGCCTTCTTATAACTGCAGTGTGGTTTCTATACAATTTGTACTAACCTTTCGCTCCCTGCATTGTTCCACCAGTTCTGTTCAGAATTTGAAAGTGTGCATTCCAATCGATATCGTCAAAAGTTTCCTCCAAATCTAAAAATGCTGTGAATGTAGGTTTGTGTTTTCTCAGTCTACTTTCTATGCTGCGTCATAAGGAGTTCCTGCATTTATCCGGAATCCACAATGATCTGAATGAGGTCGGCTTCTTACAGTATTTACATTAATCTGTAATTAATTCGTGTTAGAATATTATAATCATTACTTATGGGCGGCCGCTGAGACTGAGCGGTTCTAGGCGCTCCAGTCCGGAACCGCGCTGCTGCTACGTTCGCAGGTTTGAATCCTACCTCGGGCATGGACGTGTGTGATATCCTTAGGTTAGTTAGGTTTAAGTAGTTCTAAGTCTAGGGGACTGATGACCTCAGATGTTAAGTCCCATAGTGCTTAGAGCCATTTTGAGCATTATTTATGAAACTGATCAAGTTATTTATTATACATGTTTAGACTAAATGAGCCAAAACATTGTGGCCACCTGCTTTATATCGTGTTGGCTTACCCATGGCATGCAATAAAGTAGAAGTTTTGCGTGGCATGGATTCGATAAGTCCTTTGGTGGAAGCAAACGTCTACGCACAGGTCACGCAATTGTGGTGAATTACGTGCCAATGCTTTGTGTGCACGGAGCTGGCGCTCGACAGCATCGTATGTGTGTTCCACAGGGATCGTGTCATTTGAATGAGTTCACTATCGAGCTCCTCAAGCCACTAGCATAAGTCTGGCATCGTGACACAGACAGCTATCAGGGTGCAAGATGCCGTCGGAGAAGACATCAGGCATGAAGCGACGTACGTGGCCTGCAAAACTGTTCGCGTACTCCATAAGGGTCGTTGTACCTTCGATTACTACCAGACTCTCATGAGAGCCCAGGATAATGTGCTCCATACAGCACAGCAAGTTCTGGCGTCTGTAGCACGGAGCACTTGTCGATCAGCTATTCGTATGCATCGTCGACATGGCGTAACACGAAACGTTATTAATTCGACCAGGTGACTCGTATCCATTGATTCATTGTCCAATCTAGATTTTCCTGTGTCCAGTGCAATCGTAACTGACAGTATCCTTGGGTAAAAATGCGGGCTAGTAGGTATCGTCTGCTGTGAAGCTCGATGTTCAATGAAGTGCCCTGAATAGTGTGCACCCAAACACCTTTTCCTCCATCTGGGCTCTATTCTGTAGTCAGATTTGCCACGGATTGCTGTTTACCTTGACTTACAGAGCGGACTCCTCCGAACTCCACGTTCTGCGATGAGGGGTGGACGTCCAGCACATTGTCGCCTACTCGCGGGTTCACCGTCCCACTTTCTATATATGCTCACACCAATAGCATGCAAACAGCTGACAAGCTCAGCTATTTTGGAGATGCTCCATTCCAGGCGTCGGCCCATAGTAAACTGCCCTTTGTCAAAGTCGCTTATGCTAGTGAATTTCTCCATTTTTCGACCCATATCTTAGCTAGTATAATTCCCTATTCGTCTCTGATACGATTATATACTTTCCTTACCGCTTCACGCGTCGGCAACGTCACCACGCGGCATTCGATTTCACGTTGGGTAGCGGTCATGCTTTGGGTCATCAGTGTACCTTCTCCAACGGTCGGCGGTGCTAGTGGAGACTGCTAGGAACAAGAGGATGGTCCAGTAACTAGTAATGCCTCACCTCCGATAAGCAATCGTGAACTATAAACAGTCGTAAACTCTATCATGCAGAATTCACGTACGATGGAGTATAATTTTGCAAAGTAGCGCCACCGGCGTCGATGAAGTAGGCAACTGTTCGTTAAGAAACCTTGTAAAAAGACGTCCCGTACAGCACTGCTCATACGAAAGAAGAAGCAATCTTAGGACTCAACGTCTGTCGACGATGAGCTCATTAGAGACGCAGCAGAAGTTACAACCGGGAAATAATGGAGAAGGAATTCGGCTGTGCCCTTTCAACTACGTCTACATCAACATCTATAGCCCTCTCAAGTCATCTTATGGTTTGTGGTAGAGGGAACTGCTGTCACTTTGTCTTATTCCTGTTCCCGTCGCGAATAGTGCAAGACATAAACGATAGTTTGTAGGCCTCCGCCTCAGCTCGAAAGCCTCTACTGTTTGGCAACTGAGGAAAACTTCACAAGCCAAGATCGCTAAAGAAGCGTTTTATTGAATGATCCGCTTCGACAGGGCTATGCCGTCATCATGGGATGTTAGGCCTGAAATGTTTACAACATATTGTCCGTAAGTGCCGGCAGGAGTGGCCGAGCGGTTCTAGGTGCTACAGTCTGGAAACGCGCGACCGCTACGGTCGCAGGTTCGAATCCTGCCTCGGGCATGGTTGTGTGTGATGTCCTTAGGTTAGTTAGGTTTAAGTAGTTCTAAGTTCTAGGGGACTGATGATCTCAGAAGTTAAGTCCCGTAGTGCTCAGAGCCATTTGAACCATTTTGTCCATAAGTGTTACAAGTCGCTTCACATTTCACGTGCACTTCCCATTACCATGAAGATTACTACAGAGCTGCATGTCAAATATAAGAGTGTTATGTACGAACATTTGGTTGTACGAACATTTGGTAGTGAACATGAACACTTACAACAGGTGCAGTATAGTTATGTTTATGTTTACTCTCTTAAATTAGACATGCCACTGTGTAGTGATCTTCATAGTAGTGGGAAGGGCGTATGCGTAAGCGACTTGAAACACTTCAAATGGTTCAAATGGCTCTGAGCACTATGGGACTTAACATCTGAGGTCATCAGTCCCCTAGACTTAGAACTACTGAAACCTAACCAACCTAAGGACATCACACACATCCATGCCCGAGGCAGGATTCGAACCTGCGACCGTAGCGGTCGCGCGGTTCCAGACTGAAGTTCCTAGAACCGCTCGGCCACACCAGCCGGCTGACTTGAAACACTGATGGACAATACGGTGTAAACATTTCAAGTATAAGATCTGCTCATATAGCATAACTGTATCGAAACTGATCATCCAATAGAATGCTTTTTTAGCGATATTGACTTGTGAAGTTTTCTTCGGTTGCAATATTTGCAGATGCCACCAGAGTGACCATGTCAGGAATATATAAATCTCTAATATTGTCTTTATGCTCTTCTCGCGATATCTGCATGTGAGGAAGCAGTATATTTGTTGCGTCGTCTAGGAACGTATGCTTTCTGCATTTTAACAGTAAACGCACAACACCTCTCTTGAAACGTCTGCAACTGGAATTGGTTGAGCGTCTCCATGACGCTTTCGTGCTTATTAAACGATCTTCTTTGGATATTCTCTGTTTACTTTAACAGTCCTACCTGGTAAGGGTCCCAAAAGTGACGATCAGTACTCAAAGGATTGTGCCAATAAATCTCAGCCTGACAGCTGCCCTGCCTGGTATTAGTTTTAGGTGGTCTTAACCACTTTACATCACTCTCTGTACATACTCTCAGATATTTAATGGGTGTGTTCGATAGCCGCGTTATCATACAATACTGGTCTTTCCGCCTCTTACATCGCAGTACGTTGCATCTGTTTACATTAAGTGTCAATGCGAATACCTGCACCAAGTGCCGCTCCCCTAATGGTCTCCCAATACTTTGGTGTTTGTCGACCGTAATAATATTGCACCTGGCAGTGAGGGCGCTTCGGTCGGCTTATCGTGAGTTTTTGGTGTGATATTTCACGAGACACGCTGAAACACTTGATAACATATGCTCAACTGCTTGAAATCATTCATAATGCATTTTGTTTAATCACCACAGTACTTGTTTCCTGTAACATTACCACGTGTTTCCGATAACGGCCACGGGAGGTCATGTGCAATAATATGGAGGTCGGGAAATACAATTTTATGGCGTTGCGACTATAGTGAACCGTGTGTCTCTCCTAAGAGTCGTCATGTGCATTTCCTCTGTCGTATCTGCAATTTCGTTTTCGCTTTGTGTACCTGGAGATAGTCCAAACAATTCTTGCCCTTCACGTCTTTCGTGCAACGCCTGTTATGAACGTAAAGCGTCTGTTTGTTTCCCATTAGAAACAAAATTATTTTTAAATCGGAAATCTTACATACGAACTCCATAGAGCGCTGCCAAATTAGTGTAGTCCGATATTTGTTTTGTTGATATGTATTAACAGCGACAGTAAAACACGTGGAATAAATAGGAATCTGGCAGCGACTCGTAGCGCACGCAGCATGCAGTCAGCGCGGGCTAGGGCAGTGTGTCGCTGCTGGAGTACCCGTTATTCTTTCAGTTTTGCTGTCCCTGTTAATACATATCCACAAACCAAGTATCAAAATAGACTAATTTTGGAACGCTCTACCAAATGGGTATGTAAAATTTCGATTAAAAAATCATTTTGTTTGTAACGCTGTAGCGATGCGAGGGGTACCAAATTTGTTATTACTCTGAATCCGTTTTAGCAAACTAATAGTTTCCTTCAAGCGTTAGCCGGCCGAAGTGGCCGTGCGGTTAAAGGCGCTGCAGTCTGGAACCGCAAGACCGCTACGGTCGCAGGTTCGAATCCTGCCTCGGGCATGGATGTTTGTGATGTCCTTAGTTTAGTTAGGTTTAACTTGTTCTAAGTTCTAGGGGACTAATGACCTCAGCAGTTGAGTCCCATAGTGCTCAGAGCCATTTGATTTTTGAACCTTCAAGCGTTAAAATTTTATTGATTATGAAATACAAGTTCTCCAAGTTTCTTAAGAATGGGAAATGGTATTTAGTAATTGCAGGCCATAATTTATCTGTTTAGTGTAAAGGTGTTTTGAATTTTGTATGCATGAAAAAGTGTGAATTTATGTGCGGCTTTTACTCTGAGATGAATTATCACTTAGAGTGCTAAAAGTGCGCATGTACACTGCACAGTTCGCTGACCTGCGTGGTCAATTTTATTTTTTGTGATTTTGACCCGAATGGAGACAAATCCAGTTTCATTTAGACTCTACTTGAGACAGACACATCACGTTATTACAAAAGAGTCGTTTAGCCCATTAGGAGCCGGCCGCGGTGCCAGAGCGGTTTTAGGCGTTTCAGTCCGGAACCGCGCTGCTACGGTCGCAAGTTCGAATCCTGCCTCGGGCATGGTTGTGTGTGATGTCCTTAGGTTAGTTAGGTTTAAATAGTTCTAAGTTCTAGGGGACTGATGACCTCTGATGTTAAGTCCCACAGTGCTCGGAGCCATTTGAAGCGTTTGAAGCCCATTAGGGAAAACTGAAACCTACGCTCTGATTTGAAATACGTTACACGCTAGTGCGTGATTGAGCTGTCCAGTGAATCGGGTACAATAGTAGCAAACGCACTTGGACCATATGCACAAAGTTGGAAATTAATTTTGAGACAAGTGATGATTTTGACAAAAATAAACCGAAAGTTTATTCTAAATATCGAGATTCTGGTTTAATTGAGTCACATATCACCTTGTTGATCACGTTACTTAGCAACACTGTAATGCAGATTAATTAATTCATTACAATGATTTGCGACGCACAGAGTCCCACTACACATACAACCTGTTACACAAAATTTGCTGACCGCATCAGAGTATGAGAGTGATTTTATTTCCAGAAATGCCAATAAGACAGCGGTTTCAAAAGTTAAATTACTAACTGTTGTGTTGATTGCCCGACGCCACTACTGAACGTGTTGTATCGCGTCTCTTCACAAGAGATCTTAACAAGCCGGGATGAACAAGAAACAAGAAGAAGACTAAAGACGAGGCATCGGTATAACGGGAACCAAACGGACGCTTTTTGTCGATACTGGGCATCACATGAAAGACATGACGAGCACTCGTTGTTTGGGTGACTCTAGCTACACGTTTGAAATATCTGCTGAAAAGCCAGAGAAAATTCGCCTGACGACTGTTAGGAGAGACACCTTGTGTACAACAGCACTATTCGCTAACTGCTACATGGAGCTTCCCACATTATCAAAATGGTTCAAATGGCTCTGAGCACTATGGGACTCAACTGCTGTGGTCATCAGTCCCCTAGAACTTAGAACTACTTAAACCTAACTAACCTACGGACATCACACACATCCATGCCCAAGGCAGGATTCGAACCTGCGACCGTAGCAGTCGCACGGTTCCGGACTGCGCGCCTAGAACCGCGAGACCACCGCGGCCGGCCCCACATTATCCTGTGGGTCATCTATATGCAGGGTGTTTCAAAGTCCTTGCATCAGCCCTGTAAGAATGATAGATCGCTTCCTGGGGAACAACTTTTGTTACAGACCAAGTGTTCGCCGGCTCGTACCGGTGACATTAGGCATCTTTTGCGTTGGTTACGCCCCAACAAGGACGTGGGGCGTAGACACACAGAGACGTGCGTATGTCATTTTCTTGCACACAGTCCACTTATCTACTCTATATGAGAGGGGGAAGGCACATAAAAATTAAATTTCTCTTCTAAAATATCTTTCTCCGGTTAGAGTCACTCATTCTTAAGGTTTTATTGATCAAAATCACTTTGTCAACTCACTGAGATAGCTGGTATGCAGCACACCCGGTTTTACCTCCTGTTAGTTCAGTTATAACTCGTCGTCCCAGGGCCGGCGAATCCTAAAGAATGCCTGTTATCGCCGGAAAGCGTCAGCAAACATTTTATTTCTAACAAAAGGTGTTCCCAGTGAACTGATCTATCACCCCTTAGACGTCTGATTCAGACTTTACAACATCCTCTATGTGATGAACAGTAATGATCCTAGAAGCTTCTCTTGGGGCAGACCCGAAGTTAATCTTGCGTCAGGAGATTCCTCTCCAATTCTGTGTTGTAGTTGTTAGAAATTCCTCCGGTTCTAGTCGCTACAGTCTGGAACCGCGCGGCCGCTGCGGTCGCAGGTTCGAATTCTGTCTCGGGCATGGATATGTGTGATGTTAGTTAGGCTTAAGTAGTTCTAAGTAATAGGGGACTGATGACCTCAGAAGTTATTTCACATAGTGCGCAGAGCCATTTGAACCATTTTAGAAATTCCTCATTACAGTCAGTAAGCTGGTCTGATACGCCGTTGGCTAGTATTTTGATCTTTAGACGGCAGCGCGGAACTGCATCGATCCCCTTCCGGAAGGAAACGGACAAGCCAACAATCTGAACGCCAGTGTCTACTGACTTTTGCATCTCGTAGAGCCAGAGAGCGAAATGGGTTTGAAATAAACCATACCGATATTTGCCGCAAGCTATTTAGGGAATTGTGAAAGAACTTAGCTACAGCTAGGCTGAAGTTGGGTACACACGTCAGAGTTTTTCCACTCTCAGACAGTTTTTGCGAATAATAAGTGTCGTGTGAACAGCGCAGGGAGTGTGCTTGCCGGCAGTGGCCGAGAACGTGGCGAGATCTCAGGTGGTCGCGTTCCGCGAGTTTAGACCTCTCGTGTAGACGGCAACCACCGCCTATAGAGAGCTGCTCGCCGTAGCTCTCAGGCAAGAAAAGCTGCACCAGCATTGTCGGGAGAGCCGAGCCGCCGTATTGCGTGTCACGTCTGTGCCGCTTTTCATAGCCCAGATTTGTACCGTATTTCATAGTTCGTACAGTACCGCATCTCGGTAATATTTTGCTGTACCCATGCACAAATTAAATAAAAGTAGCCACGAAACTTCTTGTTTTGAGCCATGATACGTGGCCGTGGCATTCTGAGCGAAGAAATCGCCCGTTTTACCTCCTAAAGGAACAGCACGATTATTTAGCCTATTTTGAAACTTCTAGACTTAATATTGATCAAAAGTAGCGTATAAAAATATCATAGACATATTATACAGAATTAACAAATGAAAGTAGAAAACTGCCAAGAAAGAGATACGATCCCTGGTTAATGTTAAAATGTAAGTGAAAGACTGGCACCACATCGCCACATCGACGTCACGTCGACGCTGCTACGATTTGCTCTGTTAACTTCTTCCGGCATTCTCGGGGTAATTAAAACTATTGTCGCGATGGATACACACTCTGAGGGAATTTCAGTGATGTGTGAAAAAAAAAAAAAGGTACTGAAGGAAGCTGTCGACAATTGGACTCAGGACGAAATTGTGCAGTTAATTGGTTTGTATTAGGAAAAGCCAGCGATATGGAACGCTCACTTACTATACTACAGGAAGTGAGGTAAGAAGCAAAGTTTACTCGCTGAAACGCCTACAGTTTTTTAACATCTCCACACCAGAAGTTTACTAGGATATCCACAATTCAAAGAATCAGGCGAAGCAGATATAGCACAGATTAATTAGAAAAAACAAGTACATTTATGTTTGAAAGTAATAGTTTTGGAACTCGGAAGATTGCCATTTCTCTTCGAACAAAACAGCTGTAGCTATAATTTTATATGAAGTGGTATTTATTGATTACATTATTATATTGGGTGTTGAAAAACAGACCTTCGGTGACTTACAAGTGGTTCCTTAAGTCAATACAAGTAAAAATGTCAAAATTGCTTCAAGTATCACATATTCGCCTTGTTTGGCTTTTGAACGCCTGAGGATATAAAGGTGAAACTGGTGTAACGTTATGTCATCGTAATTGTTATTTTACCAAATATTAATCAGAATAAACTTAACTGGTTATAGAAATATTTGTGTCACCAAAAGTCTGTCTTTAATACTAATGAATTTACGCATACTATTATCTGGAACGGCAATTTTGGGTCCAGTTATAAACAGTATTTCTTCCGTCTCTGTCATTCTCGTAAAGTTTTTGTGCTGTTGTGGATTGTCCGTCGCAAGCTTTACGAAGAGATTCTCGCCAGCTCCAAAATCATCCCGCCACCTAATACTTTCTATGATCAAACACGAATATGGTAGTTTACGCTTTTTCTTCGCCACTGAAAGTATTAGAAGTGTAGCTGCAGCCCGACGCTCCTCTATCGCCACCTGTTCCTTCACCCACAGAATTACGACAGCTCAGCTCTCACAGACACGCACAGCCTGCTGTGTGTAAACGCTTCCGACATTTGCTCTCACAAGACTAGGACACGTATAGAAAGTTCTCGCAAGGAACTGTCAGACAGTAACTATCAGCGAAAATTTTCCCCTCGTGTTAACAACGCTGCGAGTACTATCAGAGATTATCAAACTGCCTGAGAGCAAAAACCTGCCCTAAGTACCCGTTGGCTAGGCGTTGCCTGCTGGTCTGCAGAGCGGGTCGCTGCAGAGCCAGTCTGCAGGGCGATAGGGAGCTGTAGCTGGAGCCCTGTAGCTGGAGCCGGGCTGGGGTGGCGGCTGGCAGCTGTCCGCGCCTCCTCCTCTCCAGATTGTGTCGACTCATCTGCAGCGGCGGCGGCAGCCGCTATAAAAAGTCTCCGCGCATCTGCATGGCAATGAGCCCCGCGTGCAGCCCCCGTGTCTGCCTCTGTCTCTCCCTGCCACACGCACTCCCAACAGCACGCACACACACGCAGTCGCCGCTCAGTGAACCTCTCATGACCCTAAGGTTCCATACGACCGAGTATTGTCGTTGGACCATCGCAAGGAAATGCAGAAAGACCACTTGGTACAGTCCGTAACAGCTCTCTTTAAGAGTGAAAAATGTAACATGACTCCTACAAAAAGCAAAATCGTTATTAGGGAAAGCAAATGCAAGCCTTCAATTTGAATCTTCGGACCGGGACTCGAACCTGGGACTTGAGCCTCCCGGGGTGAAGTGCAGGAACAACTGAACTATCCAAGTACGACTCACGCTCCGTCCTCTCAGCTTCACTTCCTCCAGTACCTCATCTCGTGCCTTCCAGACCTCACAGAAGTTCTCCAGCACACCTTGCGGGACTAGCGCTCCTGGCAGAAATGAGTCCCGGTCCGGCACATAGTTGTCATCTCCCACGGAGATTTAATTCAGCACCCATTCCGCTGCAGAGTAAAAATTCATTCTGGAAACAAACCTCCAGGCTGTGGCTAAGCCACGTTTCCGCAATACCCTTTCCTGCAGGAGTGCTAGTCCCGCATGGCCTGCTGGAGAATTTCTGTGAAGTCTACAACGTAGGAGATGAGTTATTGGCGGAAGAAAAGCTGCGAGAGCGGGTTGTCAATCTTGATTGCGTTCCTGAGTCGGGAGACAAACTGACAATGAAAATCTAAGGTCTCAGGTTCTAGTAACGGACGAGCATAGAGTTTTAATCTGCCAGGAAGTTCAGTTCTGCGCCCAGTCTGCTGCAGAGTGAAAATTCTGATCGCATTTCCCATTTTTTTTAATGCAGTTTTCAAAGCAATGTAAATTTTATGAATAAAAGTTAGGCGTTCTTTTCAAAAATGTTTGTTTACGAACGAAAAATTTTGGCACTGCTGCTGGGGCTAACTTATATTTCGGTTTTTTACCCAGTTATTAATAAACATTAACCGAGACCAAACAGTACCGAATATTATCGATTATTCAGAACTAAAATACCGGTAAAGGTTTGACCTGGTCCGTTTTTACCATGCCTATTTTGTCGTGCTCCACAGAGTTACCTTGTCGTAGCGAGATATACTGACGCTGCGGTGTTCATCTTTGACATGCTAGTGTAGAAGGGGTCGTCAAACCATGTAACTATAAAATCCATGCGTTTTACTCGTTTATTTATTTACATTTACGTATATAAGCCGAATTTAGGCATTTCCTTTGTGTCCCACTCAAAAGTAAAATAATTCATTCCGAAAACCAAGGTACTAAAACCTCAGGTAAAAAATAAACGTGCTTTGCATATATTGTACTAAAACTCGTGCGAGTGTCGGATACATTGGCGATTTTTGAACGTTAAGTGCCTTGAAAAACATATTATTTGCTGTTGCATAAATTGTAATCTACATTTGTGTTTTATGATATTTTGGCAGTAGCATCTTCTTTCGAAAAATATTGGTTATCGGCTCTGAGCACTATGGGACTTAACATCTGAGGTCATCAGTCCCCTAGAACTTAGAACTACTTAAACCTAACTAACCTAAGGACATCACACACATCCATTCCCGAGACAGGATTCGAAGCTGCGACCGTACGATCGCGCGGTTCCAGACTGTAGCGCCTAGAACCGCTCGGCCACCGCGGCCGGCTCCTTTCGAAAAAGTCATTCCTCTTATTCATGAGTAAACATATGTTTTTGAGAAATTTCAGAAGTTGCGAATGTTGTACATAACATATTTCGCAGTAAATCGGGGTGTGTGATTTACAGTGACAGTAGTATACATTGTGACTAAGGTGCCGTGTTACATTTACGAGGGGGTTCTATAAGTAATGCAGCCGGCCGGAATGGCCGAGCGGTTCTAGGCGGTTCAGGCCGGAACCGCGCTGCTGCTACGGTCGCAGGTTCGAATGCTGCCTCGGGCATGGATGTGTGTGATGTCCTTAGGTTAGTTAGGTTTAAGTAGTTCTAAGTTCTAGGGGACTGATGACCTCAGAAGTTAAGTCCCATAGTGCTCAGAGCCATTTGAACCATATAAGTAATGCAACACTTTTTTGTTCTAAAAGCAGCTTGGTTGTATTCAGGATTTCACTAGACCATATTATTGTCCAATCTTTTCGTTACTAAAACCCTATGTTTCAACATAATCTCCTTTCAATGCCTGGACTTAGGCCACCGTACTGGGACGGCCTGCATACCCGCATGCTACCACTGTACTGGTCGAAGTCGGAGCCAACGTCTTGCTGCATAATAACCTAACCTCCACATGCTGCTTCCCGCGGGTTCAGTGCCAGATCTCCGCTGACATTCTGCAAGCATCTCTGAATATTTGTGATGCTCTGTTTTTGCGCCAAAAGAAACTCAGTGACATTGTAATTAGATCCTTCTATCGATCACCAGACCCCCCCCCCCCCCCTGATGTAACCGAAATATGTAGAAGAGACCTCAGTTTTGTAGAATTTAAGTTCGCCAGTCATAGAGTCATTCCGAAGTCAAACGGTATAGTTACCGTTCTGAAAATTTTGGGCATGGGAAACATTCTGCGAAACATTACTAAATACTGTCTCTGAGAACTACCTACAACGAATGTTTCGGAAGCCTACTCATGATGAAAATTTATTGGATTTAATGACAACAGCTAGACCAGACCTCTTTGAGGATGTCCACATCAAAAATGTCATCAATGAGAATGAGGCAGTTGCAGCAACACTGAATATGAAAACACGAAGAGCAACTAAAACGAGTAGAAAGATTTATATGTGCAGCAAACTAAATAAAGAGGCAGTAGTGCTATACCTCAGTCAGGAACTTGCAACAATGAATTCGGTACAGGAGTATCTAGAACAACTGTGACTCCAGCTTAAAGCAATAATTCACCATTGACGTGTTCCCGTTTAGCAAAACCACCTTGCATATATAGTGTGCAAAATTTAGGACGAGATGGATAAAGTACCATAAGATATTAACTACTAGGTGGAAATCAATGAAAATGTGGGAGCATATTGTCAGAGGACTTCCCCGCCGTGCACAAAAAGGCTGGATGACTTATAGCATGAGGTCAGCGTGATTATAAAGCCAAGTGAGGCTGGCCCCGAAAGACAAGGCAGTTGGGGGCACGAGAAAAGACTGTCTGTCAATAAGCGAGAAGTTGCAGCGCACTGTAGTGTTCTTCATTACAGCATGGCACGGGGACAACATTTAAAAGACTGCAAACGGGGAGATTCACTGGAAAACAGTGCACGAAGTGTGACGAGTGCAGCTCAGGAGTTAGGTATTGCGCAGAGCTTTCTTTCATGTGCTTGGAGTGCGTCTGAATCACAGACACTGCTGCCCGAAGGAGAGGAGGTAGTCGATCATGATATCTACAGCAGCAGATGGCCACAGCATTATGTAACAGGCAATAAGGGACCACGTCAAACAGCGGGTGCAGTTACAACCACATTCAACAGGACTAAGAGGTGAGCAAGCTCCCGCTGCACAATGGGACACGATTGCACGTGGCTGGTCTCTTTGCCCTACGACCAGTACGCTGTGACCAGTTACACTGGCACATCGGCAGAACCGCTTGCGATAGTGCGAAGAGCATTGGGACTAGACCAACGAGGAATGGGCCGCGTTGTCTTCTCGGGTGAGATGAGATTCATTCTGAGTAGTGATTCTGAGATACCTTCGTATTGCAAGAGGTACGAACATGTAATGCTCCCAGGAACATTGGCGAACATGTTCGTTTTGTTGATGGATGTGTTTTGTTGTGAGGAGGCATAATGGGCGTACTGACCTCCAAATCTTGGAACATCCTACATTTACCGGTCAACGTTATTTTGACACTGTACTCATTCGCCATATGCGTCTTTTCAGGGCTGCATTCGACACCTACTTCAGTTTCATGGATGAGAATGCGTGAGCGCGTACAACAGCGCAGTTGGAGGAGATCCTGGAACGACGGGATATTCGGAGAATGGACTGCAACACATCCAGATTCAGAAACGACCATCTAGCAGTTATTGCCGGCCGCTGGTAGCCGAGCGGTTCTAGGCGCTTCAGTCTGGAACCGCGCGACCGCTACGGTCGCAGGTTCGAATCCTGCCTCGGGCATGGATGTGTGTGATGTCCTTAGGTTAGTTAGGTTTAAGTAGTTCTAAGTTCTAGGGGACTGATGACCTGAGACGTTAAGTCCCATAGTGCTCAGAGCCATTTGAACCAGCAGTTATTACCCGCGCTGGTGCATGAATGAAACGTCCTACCACAAGAATTCCTTACCAGCCTTGTGACCAGGGTGGGAGCACGTTGCTGAGGATGCTTTGCAGTCCTTGGTGATCACACACCCAATTAAGAATCATGAACCGCCTTTTGTAATGAGCAGCGGGCCATCATGAATCACAATCACTTCGGTGTAATTATTTTCTTAGCATAGGAGAATTATTTCTGGTCGTCACACTGCGTATTTCTTTCAGTTATCTTCTGTATTATGGTTCAAATGGCTCTGAGCACTATGGGACTTAACTTCTGAGGTCATCAGTCCCCTAGAACGTAGAACTACTTAAACCTAACTAACCTAAGGACAGCACACACATCCATGCCCGAGGCAGGATTCGAACCTGCTACCGCAGCGGTCGCGCGGTTCCAGATAGTAGCGCCTAGAACCTCTTGGCCACTCCGGCCGACTATGTTCTGTATTATACTGAGATGACAAAAGTCAGGGATAGCTGTATGCACATACACATATGGCGGTAGTATTCCGTACAAAAGGTATAAAAGGGCAGCACACTCGAGGAGCAGTCATTTGTACTGAGGTGATTCATGTGAAAATGTTTTCGTCGTGATTAGGGCCGCATGATGCCAGTTTACAGAATTTAAACGTGGAGTTGTAGTTGGAGCTAGACACATGGGACATTCCGTTTCGGAAATCGTTAGGGAATTCAGTATCCCGCGATCTAAAGTGTCAAGAGTGTGCCGAGAGGACCACAGTTCAGGTATTACGTCTCACCACGGACAACGGAGTGGCCGACGGCCTTCACTTACCGACAGAGAGGAGCGGCGTTTCCGTAGAGCTGCCAGTGCCAACACACAAGCAACACTCCGTGAAATAAGCTCAGATCTGTTGGGATAGTGGCAAAATTTGGCGTTAGCGGGTTATGTCAGCAGACGACCGACACGAGTGCCTTTGCTAACAGCATAATATCGCCTACAGTGCCTCTTCTGGGCTCGTGTCCATATTTCTTGGACCCCATACGAGTGGAAAACCGTCGCCTCGTCAGACGAGTCCCCACTGCAGTTGGTAAGAGTTGACAGTAGGTTTTGAGTGTGGGTTAGATCCCACGAAACCACGGATCCAAGTTGTCAAGAAGGCACTGTGCAAGCTGGTGGTGCCTCGATAATGGCGTGGGCTGTGTTTACACGGAATGGCTCGGGTCTTGCGGTCCAACTGAACCGGTCATTGACTGGAAATTGTTATGTTCGGCTACATGGAGACCATTTGCAGGCATTCAAGGACATGATGTTGCCAAACAGTGATGGAATTTTGGTGGATGACAACCCGCGATGTCACTGGACCACAACTGATCGCGACAGGCTTGGACAATTCGAGTGAACGACATGGACACGCAGATCGCTCAACATGGTCAGTTCGTGCACAAAATCCTGTACTGGCAAACACTTTCGTAATTATGGGCGGCTATAGGGCAGCATGGCTCAACATTTCTAAAGGGCGCTTTTGAATCCATGCCACGTCGCGCTGCCGCGCTACACCGGGCGGAAGGGGGTCACACACGACATTAGGAGGTACTCCATGACCTTTGTCATTTCATTGTATACCCCACATTTCAGGAGGGAGCTTACGCGCCATCTTGTCCCTGCTCAGGACGGGAGAGTGCAGCTGCTGCTGCCGCACGTACGCGGACCGGCGGGTTGTGCAACGGCGGCGAGTGAATGGAATGGCCGGCCGGCCGACGTCCCCGCCGCGGCCCTCGGCACGCGCTGCGCGCCACCAGCGGCCGCGTGGGCCCCGCTTCCTCATTGCGGCCCGCGCTCCGGCAATCAGCCCAAGTGACGCCTCCGGCCGGCGCGCTGCGCACACCGCCGCTGTCCCAGGCCTGCCCCAGCCGCGGTTCACTGGCCCGCGCCACCTGCTCTCTCCGCTGCCGACCACTGTTATCACTGCTTTGCGCTAACAAGGTGCTGTGCACACGGCACTTTCCAGAGTTACTACAGGTACTCGCAAACTCTTAAAAGTACAGGTGTATCTATACGTGTGGATGTAACGTACAACTGTGGTTCTTGAAAACTGTTCTCCTGTTCTGTTCTCTCTACAGGGTACTTGGAGGCTGCGCAAAGATTCAGTTCTCCATCTGCAGGTTTCGAAATACACTACTGGCCATTAAAATTGCTACACCAAGAACAAATTCAGCTGATAAACGGGTATTCATTGAACCAATATATTATACTAGAACTGACATGTAATTACATTTTCACGCAATTTGGGTGCATAGATCCTGAGAAAGCAGTACCCAGAACAACCACCTCTGGCCGTAATAACGGCCTTGATACGCCTGGGCATTGAGCCAAAAGAGCTTGGATGGCGTGTACAGGTACAGCTGCACATGCAGCTTCAACACGATACCACAGTTCATCGAGAGTAGTGACTGGTGTATTGTGACGAGCCAGTTGCTCGTCCACCATTGACCAGACGTTTCCAATTGATCAGAGATCTGGAGAATGTGTTGCCCAGGCCAGCAGTCGAACATTTTCTGTATCCAGAAAGGCCCGTACAGGACCTGCAACATGCGGTCGTGCATTATCCTGCTGAAATGTAGCGTTTCGCAGGCATCGAATGATGGGTAGAGTCACGGGTCGTAACACATCTGAAATGTAACGTCGACTGTTCAAAGTGCCGTAAATGCGAACAGGAGGTGACCGAGACGTGTAACCAATGGCACCCCATACCGTCACGCCGGTTGATACGCCAGTATGGCGACGACGAATACACTCTTCCAATGTGCGTTCACCACGATGTCGCCAAACACGGATGCGACCATCATGATGCTGTAAACAGAACCTGGATTCATCTGAAAAAATGACGTTTTGCCAGGTTCGTCGTTGAGTACACCATCGCAGGCGCTCCTGTTTGTGATGCAGCGTCAAGAGTAACCGCAACCATGGTTTCCATGCTGCTGCAAACGTCGTCGAACTGTTCGTGCAATTGGTTGTTGTCTTGCAAACGTCCCCATCTGTTGACTCAGGGATCGAAACGTGGCAGCACGATCCGTTACAGCCATGCGGATAAGATGCCTGTCATCTCGACTGCTAGTGATACGAGGCCGTTGAGATGCAGTACGGCGTGCCGTATTACCCTCCTGAACCCACCCATTCCATATTCTGCTAACAGTCATTGGATCTCGACCAACGCGAGCACAACGTCGCGATACGATAAACCGCAATCGATAGGCTACTATCCGACCTTTATCAAAGTCGGAAACGTGATGGTACGCATTTCTCCTCCTTACACGAGGCATCACAACAACATTCCACCAGGCAACGTCGGTCAACTGCTGTTTGTGTATGAGAAATCGGCTGGAAACTTTCCTCATGTGAGCACGTTGTAGGTGTTGCCAACGGCACCAACCTTGTGTAAATGCTCTGAAAAGCTATATCACAGCATCTTCTTCCTGTCGGTTAAATTTCGCGTCTGTAGCACGTCATCTTCGTCGTGTAGCAATTTTAATGGTCAGTAGTGTAATTTTCACAGGACAGAACATTTTATTGTTAATTTAGAAATGTACTCATAATATAGACTGAATTGAGAACATCCTAAATGCGCACCATCGGTGTTTTATAATTTCTTACTGTGTTACCAGTAGGATTTTTAAAGTATACTATAACTGTGTATCATGTGTTCCAGTTTCGTCTTATTTACTCGCTTAGTACATTCTTATGGTAAATCTTGTTTTATATCGAATCAGTCCTTTGTTAGCCCACTGTTACATCGTACCAGGGTCAACCATGATTTGTTACGACCAATTTTAATGTAACATTTCCTGTGTTGAGATGGCTGTATGGGCACGTTGCAAAAGCCAATAAATTTTAAAAGAAGTCTTAATTATTATTTTGACAAGATGTAATTACATTATTAATTCTTCCTTTGTTTATAAGGTACATATCTGCAATACTGGAACACACAAAAGTCGCCGCGCAACACTACCGTAACACGCCACCAGACGAGTTAAAATAAACGGTCCAGTCAAATCAATGTAACCACCGTCTATATTCGACGTCAAAGGGTAATAACCATTCACAGGTAGCAGGTGACAGCATTAACGGTGAAATGTATATAAAGCGTGGGGGAGGAGAGGGAAGGACGTGGAAAACAGTGCATTTGTTGCGGTAATGCGGCCTGGCTTTCGGGCCAAGGATGGAAGCATCTCCGAAGAAGTACGTGAAATGTTCGCGTGCCGCACATGGTTAGTGTGCCGTACATGGTAAAATGGTTCTATCCAAAACCGGAGCCTAGGCAATTGTAGCGCACCATGGGCCATAGATGAGGGGGTGCACGATGGCTGCACAGAGATGTGCTGTGGCGAACGGCCATGCATCTGAGCAACTGATTGTCCAGGTGAACCACTAACAGTGTATCCTCAACGATCGTTGCTGCGCATGAGCCTCTGCAGCAGGCACTTCGTTCATATATCAACTAACTGCGATCATTGGCGACAAAGGATTGAACTGGCACCCCAATACCCCAACTGGACGTCCACCAAGTGGCGACAGGTGGCCTTTACCGATGAATAACGTTTTCTGCTCTGTCGGCCAGATGAGATGGCAAATACTCGTTAATCGTCGGAAGAGTCGAGCCCGGAGGAGGGGGGGGGGGGGGGGGGGGGGCTGGCCGCGGTGGTCTCGCGGTTCTAGGCGCGCAGTCCGGAACCGTGCGACTGCTACGGTCGCAGGTTCGAATCCTGCCTCGGGCATGGATGTGTGTGATGTCCTTAGGTTAGTTAGGTTTAAGTAGTTCTAAGTTCTAGGGGACTGATAACCACAGCAGTTGAGTCCCATAGTGCTCAGAGCCATTTGAGCCATTTGAGCCCGGAGGAGGGAGCTTTATGACATGGGAAATGTTTTCGTGGCATCACGATGGTCCTCTCGTCATTCTGAAAGGCACAGTGGACCAACAAAACTATCCATCTATCCTTGGGGCCATGTCCAACCCTAAATACAGTCTTTTTTTCCTCCGCACGATGACGTATACCAGCAGGACAATGCAACTCGCAGTGTACCTACGTGATTTGAACAGCACCAGAATGAGTTCACTGTGCTCCCTTGGTCACAAAACCTTCCTGTTCAAAACCCAGTGGAGCATGTGTGGGACCAGCCCGATCGGGCTGTTCGCAGCCTGGATCTTCAGCTGTGAAATCTAGCGCAGCTAGCCACGGCACTGGAGTTGACATCGCTCCTCATCCATGTCGGTGAGTTCCAAAACCTCACTGACTCTCTTCCTGCAGATCCTTGGTGCAAAAGATGGTTATTCAGGTTTTTGACAGGTCGTCACTTTAACGTGACTAGACAATTTAAAATGATAGATAAAATGTAATATTGTGCGGTAGTTCGTTTCCTTCATTTGAAGGGGAACAGGGCTCCAAAAATTCGTGCTGAGGTGGTAGAAGTGTATAGCTAAAGTACACCGCCTGAAACTAAACACCATTTAGTAACGCTTTGAGCTCCGAAACGAAAACCTGCGAATGCTACCCACTCGTCACCACAATAAACAACTTTGCATGTTATGGATCATTCTATTAATAATTTGACCACTGCGGACAACGGAAAACACCATCACATTGAAAACAACACCTTAGTGCATTCCTGATTGTATTTGTTACAAAAGCGTCGCCTAGTTATGGGAGAGGTTGTAAGAAGTGGGGTTCGTAAGTGGAAGTCGATTTCACAATAGTGAATTACTTTTTCAAATTCGAAAGCAACATGGAATGTTACTGCCAAGTGAATCTTGAAAAATAAAAACAGAGAAAACTAACATGAAACACTGAAATTAATTACGTCGGTCTTTGATAGACAGCAGTGGGAATATTGAAACAATTCAGAGTTTATTGTCTGTGCATCTCCTATTTTCAAATAAAGAAGTGAAATTACTGAATGAACCTCACATCCACGATGCACAAAGGATCAGTTAAATCGCGAACTGCTCAGAGCGCTGATATGAAACTAACACCTCATAATATAGCAATAAGCGACACTTACATCACCAAACTAGCGTCACTAATGTGCTCCATAGGATCGATAGATAGTGAGCTGAGGAGCCATACAGGCACTTTCAAACCTTAGGGAAACAATTCAGGAGCATTGTGAAAAGGCGAAATTTCTAGTGGACGAGATCGGACGATAGTTCCCTGTGTCGTTGGTGGACGATGGCCGACTATCAAGGGCCTCTATGTCATTGCTTGTAAACATGTCCCACACGAGAAACCATACACCACCTGCCTAAATGTGGTTTCTCGCGTAATTATACCCTGCATCCCCCCCCCCCCCCCCCTGTACAAATGTGCACCAACCCAGCAACTTGTTCCTGGACCGCTATTAATCTCACTGCCCTATGCCGTGTGGTGAGTATATGTTAACGTAGCGGGCGGTGGGTTTAGTACCACATATGGAGGAGACGGTTGTGAATGATGCAGCTGCTCACCAGCTATTGCTGTTCAGCACTGAAGTGGCAAGTGACTTGCGGCATAGTGGCTTGTCTACCTGCAGTCACGATCCGCGATGGTCAACGGCGATCCCCGTCACCAACGCTTTGTCGCCCACTGCAGTCGATTCTGGTGGCGGCAGTTTTCCCCGAATCGAGATACTAAAGGTATGCAGTTGACAGCGATAGCTGAAACACCATACGCTTGCACCACCTCACAGACAAGGTTCCCTTGAGCTGTGAATCTTCGATCTTGCCTCGATCAGAAGTACTGCCCATCCTCTGCTCGGCTGTCACACTGATGACCAGTACAAAGTCTAACGATATCGCAGTCACGTCACACGTCCAAAATTCAATTGGTGTTACGATAGGATGCGCTCTGTCCCCAGCTTATCAGACATCTCTAATTCAGTTGCCCATGTGTGTATTATTCTCTCTAGAGGAAAATTAAAAAAAGAACTGAAACAAATTATTCTGTACCGTTTACAAGTTCTCATACACTATACGTATAGGAACTCCTTCAACACAGTTCCTCACTATAACACTCATCACCAGGCACAAATCCCATTTGGTCAGACTATGTACTGTTATTTCCGATATTATCAACACCATTAGAGAAGCATGCAAATAATATGACATTTTATGCAGGGTGTGGTATGTGTGTATTAAGCCCAAACAGCGACTCATGAAGTGAAGCCATATGACTGAATGGTTCTGCCGTCTCATTGTCGCTATTCGGGTGTAGGACGGCCAATGGTCGTGTACATAATGGATTCAAGAAGCGTGTTGTGTACCTTGGTATGCGAGTTAGAACATTTATACTCAACAGGCCTTGTGGACCGCCACGTCTTGGATCTACAGTATGATAAATTTATGGTTTTCGTAAATTTGATTTCAATGCATTGCGAAATTGCAGTCCCTACGAAACACAACGTTACTTTAGTGATGCATGTGTAGATATGTAGGGTTACTATAGAATGACAAACCCACCTGCCTGGTCGAGATGAGCCGGCCGGGGTGGCCGAGCGGTTCTAGGCACTACAGCCTGGAACTGCGCGCGACCTCTACGGTCGCAGGTTCGAATCCTGCCTCGGGCATGGATGTGTGTGATGTCCTTAGGTTAGTTAGGTTTCATTAGTTCTAAGTTCTAGGGGACTGACATTTTGTCAGAGATGAAATTTGTATTGAAAGCCATCTCGGAACACTACAATGAAGCGAAAATATTTGAAAGAAAAAAAAATTGTGCCAAGCAGTGCACCATTGTCAACACTGAGGACCCCAGTCTAACTGGAGACGCGTTTGGCTTGGCGTTAATAATACATCGACTAACGACGTAAGAAGAGGCCAGTGAATTGTCAAGGTACAAAATGACACGCCTGTAAGAGTATGCAAGTATGGGGAAGAAACTATATGATCCGTCATTGCCCTGTGGGTGACATATTTATCACACACTTCAGACGCCACATTTCTGGTTCAAGGCCACTCTTCGAGAGAAATCTTTGCTACCCCGTTATTAAAGTGTAACTTCTCCTGTGTCACCAACAGCTCCAGCACACCATGAGCTATATTCAGATCGATCGATCATTTGTCCACTTTAAATTTTGCCCTTCTCTCTAACAGCATCCTGTGATATTAACGAAGCACAGCAATTTCTCACGCCACGCCTACGGCGGGCGAGGATCTATACCCGTTTAACGCTCCTGTGTAGTCACTTACTTACACCTCCAACCCTGCCGTTTGTAGAGGGCTGCTCTGGATCTCTTTGCTTTTTAATGCTAATAACGTAGGTGCCATACCCCACTTTGGCTCGCATCCGTATTCTAACGCACGCTGGTCCGACGCTGCTCTTCCAGGCAGCAACTGCATCGAATCATGATGGTTGATGAACGTTTAGTCGACAAAAACAGCAAGGTTACATTTTAGCGTATTGTTCATTAGTGGCGAATGGTAGATAAGCAAACAGATCTCTGTCCATTTAAGTTTTGCAGCCTCCTTTGTGTTATTCTAGAGGAGCAGCCTGTGTGACTGCATTAAAAATCACCTCCTTTCCTCCCTCGGTTAAACAGATATCCACTGCGTAAACACCACATTCGACTGTGTAAGCACTTACCGCAGTTTTTCAAGAATCGGATATACTTTTGAAGCTTTATAACATGTCAAGAATGTGACGGCATGCCATCCACTCGTTCCCCCCCCCCCCCCCTCTCCCACTAGAACCCATCTCAGAAGACAAATAGCTAACGCACGCCTGTGAGGTGAGGTTCAATTCGAGGGTAAGACGGTTCGAATCATGGTGTTGAAGAAATGGTCAGCTATAAGGGAAGGAGATATGCTTGAGTTAAGTTCGAGACGGTTTTTAAGGTTTTAGCATAATGTCAAATATTGTTATTCATCAAATTACCTTCCATTAGGAAAGTGGAATGCGTTCCACAACTGTGTTATAACTTTCAAAATGGTAAAGAGCAGCAATCAGTCGTTGTTTCCGTTCTACTTTTATTAAAGCAGATCCAGATTTCGGGCAGTAACCAGCCATTATCGATGCAGTACTTCGGAGTTGTTAGACATGCCCTCGTACGTCTACATCTGTTGTTCAGGCTCTTGTCAGAGTTCACTAATGAATTTTGAAACACTGGACTGTCTTTGAACACCCTTGAATATTTTGGAATTTTCAATAGCATGTTTCTGTCAAATAATACAATTTTTCGCATTTTTATTGTTGTAAAAGTATTAGTACATACAATCACTGAAAAAACTGATGCAGTCACTCTTGTATAAAGTATTTTTTTCAAACTTTTTATGTGACTTACCTATAATGTGCTAATGTATTTTGTTTTCCTTTCGCGCTATAACACTTCTACACGTACTTGTTCTTCTGATTCGTATTCACGTTGGCTCTTACAGACGAGAGAAGAATGTCTGCACCCGCTTAGTTGGTGTGTTGCTGATACATAAGAATAACCGCAAATCTAATATATGTCGTAACATCGTACAGAGTTCCGGGGAAAACCTGATCTACTAAGCATAAGACTTTCTGATAGAGCTGTAAGTTGTCTTCAGTTCCCTCCTTATTTTAAATTCTGAGAAAAAGTCTTCTTCACTTTATATAGAGCTTGAGATCTTAACGACAACGAAAGTAGAGCGACACGAACCGCAAAAACAAAACATTTACAGTGGAGAATTAATTGCCACACTGTTGAGAAATCTGTACTGTTTCCTACTGCATGAGACGTGTATGCACGAAGAACATCCGGCGAGGTGTACAATCCAGACTGCGTACTTCCAACAGTGAAGCGTGATAAGGGTCCTGTAATAATTCAGACCGTCCTATAGTGTTCTTACTGATCACAGTGAAAGGAAAGGTACATTTTCGTTGGCCAAGTCAGTGAATGGTTCCGGCGTTTTTCACTGCATGAGACTTCGTTTTACAACACGATCATTCTCCCAGCCACATGACTGTCAATGTCCACGAACGGTCTGATTAGCGTGAATGTGAAACAATATGTCTGAGCTGGTCCACACAATTATATACGAGTTTTTTTAAACTAATTTACGCGTGTTTGAGGTCATAAAGTTTGCTTACAAAGGTGTTATTGCAACCTACTGTAGTTTACATACATATCGTAATCACTACATGTAAAACATTATACTAAACAGATACTTTAAAAACGTCATAGCTCTCAAAAGAGGGGCATCTCATAAAACAGTATTTAGTGGAGTCACGACGATTGTTGGTGCCTTAACTACATCTTTAAATGGCTCTGTAGAGGACAATAGGTGCAGTACAGCAAGTGTGGCATCCCAGAGAGTTACCTCACAAGAACAGACGTAATTCTTTTATCGCTTTTGTTCAGATCTGTCACGTGGTATTTATAATGCGAGTGCCTTGAATTTGTAAACTTCTTTGAAATTAGTTACAATATGGAAATTAGAGCTACGAAACTTGAAGTTACTAAATCCTACAGAAATAGTAAAATTAAATTAAAAATGGGAAATTAATTATAGTCGAAACACAGGACCAAAACCCCCAGTAGGCGGAAGGCGAAAAATAGCACCAAAAATAGAAATTTAATCATAATGGAAATCTTGTCCTCTCGGATAGCCACGTGTGTCAGAGCACTGCTTCCGCGATTTGACGTGGTCCGCCCAGCAGATTAACGACGAGGGCCAGCGTGCCGGCCAGCCTGGACGGAGTTTTTAGGTGGTTTCACACATCCGACTAGGTGAATACTGGGCTGGTACCCTAGTCCTGCTTCAGTTATATGATTCGCAAATATTTAGAAAATCATCCCACTCTTTCACATAGAAAACAATACACCCTGGGTGTAGGGGAGGGTAACAAAGTAGCGAAAGGAAGGACATCCGGCCACCCCATAAATTAACCATGCCAATTACAATAGTAACCATGATGACTCTACGTAGATGTCTTATTTATTGTTGCCAAGTGGGAGGAGGAAGAAAAAGGTAGCAAGTATGAAGAGTTAATATATATTCTCCACTCCAACAATGACAGAGTGGAAAACTTAATGGCACACTACACTACCTAATCCTTACCTTATAACTTGTTCCCAGTCTGTCTAGCATTTCACCCGTTTAATTGCGTTCAAGTCGCCTGAGGGGGCTGCTGCTATTTATACCTGCTAGGAACATTTCATGCATTCGTATTTAAATCAAACCTATCTTTATGTCTTGTAGAAGTACAGAAATACTGTATCGCTAAGAGCAATGGCTGCAATATCTTTTTGTTTGTATTGGATCACACAGCTCAAGATCTTAGTCCATCTAATGAACTGCCATACTGACCATAGTTCTTAATATCCTGGTGGGAGTTTTTCAAATGTGGCCATCCAACCCTATGCAGTTCGAGATCTGCCGCTGATTCGAAGTAAATATAGTCAAACCTTACTAGTGTGTGTTGCAAAAACAATTAAGGGCTCTTGCATGTCTCAAGGAACTAGAGAAGTTCTTTAGGAGAAATGGACGGAAATCGCATAATCCACTGTTCAGAATTTATGCGCATCTTTCACATCCAGCGAAAATTGTTTCGCGGGACGATTCACGCTGTTATAAAAATGAAAAAAGAAAGATCCTAGACCAAATTCGTCCGTTTGGTTCAAACTCTGTATTTAGCATTCGTTTCCTGTTGCTGCGCCACGCCCTGTTCTGGAGCACTGAACTGCCTAGCACAAATGCAGCAAAACAACTCCATGGAGAGGGAGGTGCCATCATGGTGCTGACGACGCACTGTGAAGCAATAAGAAATATTCAGAGTGCGAGAGCGCTTATTTACAAAGCTGACGAAGCTGAAACAGCTAAACAGCAAGAATGAAGTTGGGCTTCATTACAGCTCTAGCTGGGCTTCTTCAGAGGCTGATTAAATTAGAAGAGCAGAACGAATTAAGTCATCGCCACCCCTTGGCGAATCCAGCTGCTACGGCCTATTGTCTCTACCGAAGTGGGGTTGCTGCTGTTGCGGGAGTACTGGCCAGCGACTCTTATAAACATCGCCCCCCCCCCCACCCCTCCCAGATCAGATCCTCATTCTCAGATGCTCGCCAGTGTCCTTTGTACGTGACCGTATTGGAGCGTGCGCGTGATGGCACCCAACCACCGCCACCTCTATCAGCTACTGACTTCGAGGTGGAGACTGGTGCAGTGGTAGATACAGTATCCAGAAGAAGTATCCAGTTATCTACCAAGGACTACTCCAGTTGTGGCAGACAAGCGCCTGTTATAGGGACCGTATGCAGACGACTTAGCTCTTTCGCACTTGTGGGTCTCCCTCTGGGTGATTAGTTATTCTTGGCAGCCACCTTTCTAGTGGGACGCCTGTTCTAGCTTCGACTGCGGACAGCCCCGTCTCAGTCGCCGTGCACTTGTTGCTGAAGTTTTCCACTGACGCTGATCACCGGCCATGGCCGGCACATTCCTTCGACGTCGACCGTGCTAGAGGTACAGTTCGAGTACCATCTTACGCTGAGCTGTATTTCGCGGCCCGCGACGGGCCAGCAGCTGCCATAGACTGGCCGCGGCGCGCGGTCTCTGGCTAGCTATGGCCTTCCCACTAACTTCAGCTGGTAACGTTGCTTATGCACGCCGGTGTCCAGGCGTACCTGCTGACGGCTCACTAAGCTCTGCAGCCCACTACTTCACGCCGGGATCGACGACTTCTCTTCCAGTGGGGACCACGCACACACCTCTATACCCGGCACGAATAAAATTCTAATTCAGCCAGGGATGTCATACTTGCGGTCCACTGCTCGCTTCCAGTCACCATCTCCACTTTCAACCCATGTTCCGGGGAAGGGGGCGGCGTTACCTCCTTGCCTTCGCACAGCGCTTTCCTCCACGATAGAAGTCACACCCCCCAGACTCTACTCTGTTTTTCCAACGACTGCTTAATAAGGACTACATATTTTTTGGCAGATGGTGCTGTGCTGACTTAGCAACATGTCACAAGACTTATAGTGATACGAATATTTTTATTCGTCACCACAAAGCTGGTCGCTCTAGACGTCAATGACGTGAGAGGGACTGACAGCGTAGGACGAGCGTGGAGCACATTTGGTGAATATAGCTGATGGTCACATGCTGAGTGGATTTTGGACAACAGCTGTCTCTTGGGAAATGACACGAGAGCGAGGACGTTGCGTTCAAACCAGACGGAAATGACAGATATAGTGTCAGTTTCAGGCCTCTTAGAAAATCAGCCTTTCTGGGAAACTTCACAGATTATTCTGTCGTCCCTGTGCATGGAGCATACCTACCATACCAATACTGGTTTGGCTACCTGTGAGGAGCCAGTGAAGGAGCTTATCTGAAGCCAGTCACCGAAGAAAGGCCAACGGTTTTCAAGAGGAAACAAGACTGATCGCAGACAGTTTGTTTGGAGGCGTGAGATGCCATGTAACCGTCTCCATCGAAGATGAGCGTTTGTTTCGGAGGCCAGGTCCTTGAGCCAGTGAGGTCAAATGGCTCTGAGCACTATGCGACTTAACTTCTCAGGTCATCAGTCGCCTAGAACTTAGAACTAATTAAACCTAACTAACCTAAGGACATCACACACATCCATGCCCGAGGCAGGATTCGAACCTGCGACCGTAGCGGTCGCTCGGTTCCAGACTGTAGCGCCTAGAACCGCACGGCCACTCCGGCCGGCTCCAGTGAGGTCATTGTCGCTGCAGGGACCTGTGTTGCAGTATACAGGCAAATTCTCAGTGCGTAGCAAAACCTTGACGCAACTGCTCCCTAGTTTTCTCCCATGTTCATTGGATTTCTGCGCTCTTTTGCCATTATGGTTAGTGCACTGAAATTTTCAGGATCCCTATGTTTTTTACTTTATGCCCGAATAATAGATTTTTTGTTTCTACTCCCATTCACTTTACAGCTCTGGAATCGAACCCAAGAAGGATTATTGCTATCCATCGCAGCAAGTAGGATCGCATCGATGGCCTTTGATCCAGAGCATTTCTGTTCCGATTAATGTCCGTCGTTACTCTTCCCGAGAAAACGTAGAGTTAGATTAATCTGACAACCATAAATTACGCATTTATTTCAGCCATACATTAAGCTATGCATTTATTTGAGCCATACAGGCGCAGCCAGTGTTCTTCATTTTCCTCTCTCATCTCATATCTTCATAGAGTCAGCATGTTAATCTGAATTTGACAATGTCCTGCGTGTCGGTATCCGTGCCCTCCCCCCCTCCTCCCTCGCAACCCCTTACCCGCAGGATGGAATTTGTGTATCCCATCTGTCTGCGTCTAATGTTATCCCATGTGAAAGTGAGAGGATGTTTTCGAAATGTTTGTGAATCGTTTAACTGAGGCGGGACGTGGCTACAAACCTGGTATTCACCCAGTCGGACTTGGAAAACCGCCTAAAAGCCACATGCAGGCTCGCTAAGACACCCGCCCTCTTATTAATTCTCCAGGTGGATTTGTTCCAGGGCCAGCACATCTCCCTGACTTCCAGAAGCGGAGTGCTAACGCATGCGGCTATACTGTTGCATGTACATGATGTATCACAGTCAGCGGTGAAAATGCGTAAGTTGAAAGCACACAATACTAAAAGCATAAAAAAGTTAGTAAACCTGGGCTCTAAAATGCATACCTGAAGAACAATGGGCACTATTTCATTTCCGATACAGTGAAATAAATCTCTTCTACTGCACGTTCTTCGCTTTCCATATTTTGGGAGGTAGTAACATGGACCAAAACAAGAAAGGAAGTCGCCGGCCGGGGTGGCTGAGCGGTTCTAGGCGCTACAGTCTGGAACCGCGCGACCGCTATGGTCGCAGGTTCGAATCCTGCCTCGGGCATGGATGTGTGTGATGTCCTTAGGTTAGTTAGGTTTAAGTAGTTCTAAGTTCTAGGGGACTGATGACCTCAGATGTTAAGTCCGATAGTGCTCAGAGCCAAGATAGGAAGTCCAGTAAACGTGGGCTGTAAAGTCTATACCTTAAAAGCTACGAGCACTTGTTCACCTTCGTTACTGTGGAACACATCTCTTCTATTGAACAAGTGCACGTAGTTCTTAAGGTGTGCAATTTAGAGCCTATGTTGATTGGACAATTTCTTCTTGTCTTCGTCCACAGCCCATGGCCAAGCAGCTCTTTGTGACGCTGCCCTGGAGTGCCTAGCTTTGTGATCGAACATATATAGGATCTCCC
This sequence comes from Schistocerca nitens, assembly GCF_023898315.1. NCBI lineage: Eukaryota > Metazoa > Arthropoda > Insecta > Orthoptera > Acrididae > Schistocerca > Schistocerca nitens. The sequence continues at coordinate 392,999,812 of NC_064617.1, forward strand.
GTGGCGCAAGCCCCGGGCGAAAACATTTTACAGCCTGGGAGTGGAGTGAGAAAGAACGCCTGTTAGCGGGAGGCAATGTTGTCCTCAAATGTAAAAACATGTTTCTTTTTCCAGAAAACAGAGAACACCAGAGATAAACATCTTGAAAATGAAATGGGGACCGGCAGTTTTGGGCCTTTGAAAGTGTGAGACGGTGCTGGGCGTTGACTTCCTGAATACAAATGTTTATGCAATGTAAGAATCACAGGGATTGGCTCACTGACATAAAATACAGGTTAGACAGAGAAGTTCTGCTGTGCCGAAAAATTTCGCGTCGTTGGTCACAGAAAAAGGCAGAGGGAGAGAGAGAGAGAGAGAGAGAGAGAGTGAGAGAGTGAAGCGCCTTTTCCAATGAAAAATGGTAGGACGAACATTGTTGATTAACCAAGTAGAAGAGAGCCAAGGGAAGGGGTCTAGCGTGTTCTAAGAACCATTTTTATCAGTCAGCACTCGCAAGATCCGGAGACCAGCTAAGCACAATTCAGTAACAGATGCTAAATGCATCAAGGTGAGGTTTCCTTGTAGTGAACTTTACAGGAGAAACCACATTATCTTTATCTTCATTGTGGACTTCATTGTCAACTTCATCTTCAATTCTATCGCTACATGGCACATTCGCTGGCCTGCCACCACCAGAGCTGATGTAGTGAGGGGCTTGGAGACATTTTGGACTGATTTGCACTTTTCTGTCGGCGAGCTCGTCGGTCCCGGCAATGAATGATATTACAGTCACTTCAACCTCCACCTATAATACTATGGTGAGATCAAGCCTCAACCACGACACAAGGTGTAGAGAAACTAATGAGATTTTATAACATTGCTATCAGTTCAAGCTTCACTTTGAAGACTTGCCGTTTTAATCAGTGAACTTTTGAACTTTGAACTTCAAACACAGGTGTAATTATACCCTTCTGTAGTACTATCTGTTTTCAATAAACATCACGAGAATCGCGGTGTTCTTCACGATTACATCACTTGCGAGATTATTAGCATCTTCTCCCGACCCCAGTGTCAGGCATGCCAAGGCCTTATTACATTACAGTTGCGACCGTTTGTCACGTTTGGTCAATAATTTTATCAGAATAAATCAAAGTAATTGTAATTCTTGTCTCATTTAATAGTCATAAGCTTCCTGATTCATTGTTTTGGAGGGACTCCTAATTATGGCGACTCTTGCCAGGCTTACAGTTCTTTCTGGCATGATCGAAAGAACAGACACCACACTGAATACACAGCTATGATAAACATTATATAAAGTGAAGGTGAACACTGAGGACTACTAAGAGAGGATTGCAACAAATCAAGTATTTGCATTCCACGTATGAGCAGAGGCAAAAAGACCTGCGGTGCCACTGGAAGAACCTGCCCCACATATAAATAGTTGGAACAATGCCTAATATCCCGAACTGATTATGGCTGAGGCCAGTATCGAGACCAGTATAGTAAAGAAGAGGACGTTCCCGAGATCCGGCCGCTGTGGCCGAGCGGTTCTAGGCGCTACAGTCCGGAACCGCGCTGCCGCTTCGGTCGTAGGTTCGAATCCTGCCTCGGGCATGCATGTGTGTGATGTCCTTAGGTTAGTTAGGTTTAAGTAGTTCTAAATGTAGGGGACTGATGACCTCATATGTGAAGTACCATAGTGCTCAGAGCCATTTGAACCATTTTTGAGCCGCGCGGGATTAGCCGAGCGGTCCAGGGCCCTGCAGTCATGGACTGTGCGGCTGATCCCGGCGGAGGTTCGAGTCCTCCCTCGGGCATGGGTGTGTGTGTTTGTCCTTAGGATAATTTAGATTAAGTAGTGTGTAAACTTAGGGACTGATGACCTTAGCAGTTAAGTCCCATAAGATTTCACACACATTTGAACATCATCATATGAACCAATTTTCAAGATCCCGGGTAAAAGGAGGAGAGATGCAGAGATGGCATGCAGTTTTAAAGATTTTCTGAAGCCAGTGTCAGAAGTGAGTGCTCAAAGAGCAATAATGGTGGACGACTGCATTCAGACTGAGCCAGTGGCTCAGGCTCCTCCAAGCGTCTTCTCCTCCCGCAACCGGCTGCACAGCCAGACAGAGGAAGCCGAGAGACATGTGGGAGCGGCGAGTGGTGATTGGCCGGGCAGCGGTAGTTCAGGGCAACGAAATTTTATACAACCGCCCGCGAGCAGGCACAATCAGCAGTACCCTACCTGCGCTCATGGAACAGTTACAGCAACGTTTTAAAGGTTGCACTGTAATCAGAACGATGCCAATACAGGAAGTGCCGCAAGTGAGAACTTCGGGTGCAGACCCAAGAAGGGTATACCCCAATTTAGAACACGCCATGCACTTGGAGCAGCCGGCTGTCCTGACAACTGCACTAAGACATGCCGTTCGCTTAGGATATAAGTACGGAAGAAAAGTCACCTCGTCAATGGAGGCTGTGGACAGAATACAGTTAAAGTCGATGAATCTCCCCACCGACTTCGGGGCCCTCCGTAACCTTGCCAAAAAAAGTTTTTGAAAGAAGAGACGAAAGATTTGACCTATGCGAAATTTATATGCAGTCTGTACTATCTAATGGGCGCATTGCGCTAGACTGGAAAAAGAGCTGGCCTGAGTGCAATGTACACACTGATTTCCCATAATGCACCCGAAATAAACATTGTACAAATAAATACATACAACAGTCGTTTGGTGATGCAGGAGCTGCGAAGGGCGGCGAAGGAGTGGAGGCTGGATGTGATCTGCGTGCACGAGCTATACTCACAAGCTGGGCAAATTTCCTTTATGGCCGTCACTTGGCAGGTAATAAGCATCGGGGATGAGCCAAAAGCACCTCTAATAGTAGTAAATAAGGCATGACGTGTCACAGTCCTGTCACAACTGTTGGACAGCCACTGCAACGTCGTGGAGCTGCAGTCACCTGCCGAACTCGTTTACATCGTAAATATGTACTTCCAATGTGGAGGTAAGTTTGAAGATCACCTACATCACCTCACACGAGTCACCACGGCGTTGCGGGGGCGAAGCTTATTATAACATCCGACATGAATGCTAAATCTCCCGTATGGTTCAGTGGCACTCGAGACACAAATGGTGAGAGAACTGAAGAACTAATAATGGTCTCACAACTAGTTGTTGCGAACAGACCTGAGAATCCCCACACTTATAGGGGGTGGAGCTGGAACTAACATAGATGTAACTCTATCGACGCCCAGTGTCATAGGTAATATTAGGAGAGTCCTTGATTAGGTCACTACAAGTGACCACAACCTGATTGTGTTCGCCCTGTGCCGCAGGGACATGGGGTGGGAGGTTCAATTTAACTTTAACAGAACCGATTGGGAACGACTATCTCGGGAGTGTGAAGCTTCTCCATTGCCAGAAGGTGACGAAAATATACATAGATACGCCGAGGAACTGGTGGGATCAACAGTTAGAGCGGCGAACGTTGCTGTACCTACCGGGAGGAAAGCCGTAGCGGCCTCCCCATCCCCATGGACTGCCGACTTTGGACATATGCGTCAGTCTGTAACAAGGGCGAGGAGGCACTACCAGCGAAGTCTCGTCTGGCAGGAAAAGCAGTTCTGTCTACAAAGGTATCGTAACGCCAAAGAGTTGCTCCAGAAGGAACTAAAGGAGGTAAGAATCAAGAGCTGGGAAAAATATGTGCTGCATCAGTTAGCTATTGACCCTTGGGGAGTCCCCTATAAGTTAATCACGGAAAAATTAATATCTCCTACGGTTGTGTCGGTCGACTATCAGGGACGGCGGCCGGGTGACACAGTCTTGGCAGGAGACTCTGAGGTCCTCCTTCGGAATCTACTGCCAGGTGATGACAAGCATCACGACACGGAAATGCAGCGACAGATCTGCAGGGGTGATCTTGCTGAGTACACCAACAACTCCGAGGTGTACCCCTTCTCTGAGGAAGAAGCGGCGCCCCTCAGCTAATTGCACCTCTTACTAGGCTTTATAAAGAATGCCTGGGGCTTGGCAAATTTTCAAAAACCTGGAAGAAGGCAAATGTTGTCATCATAAAGAAGGGAAAAGATAAAGATCCAATGGAAACCAAGCCCTATAAGCCAATATGTCTTCTAGATGTTTTGGGGAAAATATTTGCTGTCAGCTGACAGGCGGCACACAGGGTGCTGTGCGGGATGAGCGGCAGGCAGTTCGGCTTTCGGCCGGGGCGATCGGCGTATGACGCAATCGCTCTGGCGGCCGAGGTCTGCAGCTCAGCCACCCGTAAGAATGTGGTGGGCTCTATGGTAGATATCAGTGGCGCGTCTGACAACTTGTGGTGGCCTTCGCTCTTCTCCTGCTTGCGGGAGAAGGAGTGTACAGGGCCGCTCTAGGAAAGGGTGGTCTGGTTATCATGGCCTAGCGGAAAAATAAGTAAAACGATCACCAAGGGGTGCCCACAGGGCTCTGTCCTGGGGCCACTCTTTTGGGATATAAATATGGCGTCCTTGCCGGAAAAACAACAACTTAGTGAGGACTTGCTAGATGTGATAGCCAAAGCGGACGACCTCCTCCTGCTGGTCGGTGGCCGTAGCCGTGAGAACGTATAACCTAAAGTGGAACGGGTCATGACACCACTTGCTGAATGGTGTCACAAATCCAAAATGAAGATCGTACCAAATAAGTCAACATATTTACTGCTTAAAGGCAGCCTAATTAGGTATCCTATTGTGAGGCTAGAGGGAACACCAGTTCTTCGGCGCCGCGAAGCTCGATATTTAGGAGTAATTATAGACGATAAATGGAACTATACAGCCCATACAGATGCCATAGCACAGCGATCTTCAGAAGTTTTAAATAATCTAATTAACATTGGGCACAAAAGATTCCATTTGCCACCCGACTAAATCAGACTTTGCCACAATACCATATTAACCTCTATAGTAGGATACAGGGTGGAGGTTTGGGCGCACAGGCTCACGAAGGTGATGCCTGTCATGGCTATGAGGAGGGTGCAGCGGAATATGGCGTTACGCTCTGTTGGGGTGTACAGAACAACTCCTGAGGAGGCTTTGCTGGTGTTGATGGGGCTATGTCCTCTACACATTAGAATACGTGGAAAGGGTGCATAGTATTGAGTAACCAAAGGAAAAATTGAAAAGACTAGGGAGATTTGGGGTACGGGTGGGTGACGAATTTGCAGTGGGAAGAAGAGGGGAGGAATTATGGCAAGAGTCATGGGAAAATGAGGGAACGGGGCGGAGGGTTTTTCAACTGTTACCTGACGTTAGGGGAAGGTTACAGATGGGTTATTTTAAGCCGAGTAGGGTCTGCAGCACTTCCTTACAGGTCATATACGACATATTTATGTCGTTTTGGGAAACGGACTACACACGCGTGCGACTGTGGCGCTGAAGAAGGCACTCCTGATCACATGATCTATGAGTGCCCGACATACAACGATGTGGCAACCGGATCACGACAACAACTTCCCAACCGTGGCATCTTTTCCTTACTGAGACGCGACGGTACCTTCAGATACTCAACACCTTGGCGAACGACATATCACAAAAGAACCTGAGGGAGTTTATAACGGACCACAATGGTCGCCGAATGAAAAGAACCGACTAAGACTGAGATGCCCCTGCCCAGTATTTCCGTGCGCGGAATGGCCGATCACCGTTACGGTCCAGATCCGCCGCGCTCCTGGATTAGGGAGGCAGATGTGTCACTAACATCGATCTGACAACAGCACTTACATAGTAGTTCTTAGGTAGTAGTAGTTTTAGAATGGAATGTAGACACCAACTAGCAACCACTAACAAGGTAGGGATTGCAGCGAGTTCAAGTAATATGTGCCAGCCCAGTGCCAGGGGCACGCCCACTGGGATTAGCTCGGTGGTCAGGCCAGCAACAGTAGGTTTATAAGAGCTTTTGGCGCACCTGTAACGCTGCAGAAATTACAACTTTTTGTATATTGGTAGAATAGAATAGTAAACATACTAACCTTGTCCATAGTAATAGCCACTAATGAATGTATGTAGCTGCAACTGTTAATGTATTAAATATAAGGCCCACTAATTAGCTTAGGCAGTGGGCTATGATGTATAATTCTTGTATTTGGAATAAAGATTAAAAAAGAACTGAAGGTGAATGAAAGTGAAAGGAAAGGAAAGGAAAGGAAAGGAAAGGAAAGGAAAGGAAAGGAAAGGAAAGGAAAGGAAAGGAAAGGAATTATTAATGTCAGATGCATTCGGACTTTAAGCGAAATCATTGTGACGAGTGAGAATGTGTGCCGGTCCGAGATTCGAACACAGGATCTCTTGCTTACTAGGCAGTTGTGTTAACACTGCGTCACCTGGACACAGTGATTACTGCAACTACGCAGACTATTTTGGCACGCCTCCCGGCCGATCCACATTCCCACCTAGCGCCCCCTATACACAGTCCCATCCATGTCCGCCATGCTCGCTATCTGGAGATTCCCCCAGGAGGTCGAACGTAACTGTGCATCCGCACTGAAGGTGATGGATACATTGCCCATCGAGGCGAGTCAATTATATATCCAAAAGAAAAGAAGCTGTGCATTCATATTATTGATTCCCCTTGAGGGCAGTGGGTCCACCACCTTCAGAGTGGATGAACCATTAAGTGCCCAACTACGTAGTAAGCAGGAGATTCCGGGTTCGAATTCCTGTCCGTCCTACACATTTTCACTCTTCGCCGCTGATTCCGCATAAAGTCTCGATGTATCTGACATCAATGACTCCCCTTTCCTTTCTCTTCTCCCCACTTCATCTTCAACATACACAAAATACGCTAGTGCAGTGGCTGTGTTATTCTCATTACAACGCAAAGTTCCGTTATTCTGATTACGATGCAAAGCTCCCTTGGACATGCATGCGTGGCCAAAGGACTACCATCAGCTGTAGGATGGAATGACGACAATGAAAATCTGTGACAGACCGGGACTCGAACTCAAATATCCAGTTTATCGCGAGCGGTGGCCTTACCATTTGGCTATCCGTGCACGACTCACGCCCAGACCCAAACATCCATATGTCGTCAACCATGCGTCTACGACCTGTAATCGTAAATCCATTATTGTCTAACCTTAGACGTTGCACTTGGAAGTCGCTTGTCCGCTATTGGCAGACAAATATGACACTGCAGTGACTGTGTTATTCTGATTACGAATACAGGTCGTAGAGCCGGCCGAAGTGGCCGTGCGGTTAAAGGCGCTGCAGTCTGGAACCGCAAGACCGCTACGGTCGCAGGTTCGAATCCTGCCTCGGGCATGGATGTTTGTGATGTCCTTAGGTTAGTTAGGTTTAACTAGTTCTAAGTTCTAGGGGACTAATGACCTCAGAAGTTGAGTCCCATTGTGCTCAGGGCCATTTGAACCATTTTTGAACCAGGTCGTAGACGCATCGTTGACGACATATCGGGTTTCGATCTGGCCGTGAGTCATGCTCGGATAGCCAAATGGTAAGGCGACTGCTCTCGATAAGCGGGAAATCCGGGTTCGAGTCCCGGTCCGGCACAGACTTTCATTATCGTCATTCCATCCTACAGCTGATGGTAGTCCTTTGTCGCAATTGCAAATTCATTTGATGAGTTACACAAAATAGATTATTGAAGCTGTTCAAAAATGTTCAAATGTGTGTGAAATTTTATGCGACTTAACTGCTAAGGTCATCAGTCCCTCAGCTTACACACTACTTAACCTAAATTACCCTAAGGACAAACACACACACCCATGCCTGAGGGAGGACTCGAACCTCCGCCGGGGCCCGCCGCACAGTCCATGACTGTAGCGCCTTAGACCGCTCTGCTAATCCTGCGCGGCAATTGAAGCTGTAAGCTGGGAGAAATTACTATGAATTTGTGATGTGCTGTTTGGTTTTCTTATCCGCTACGTCCCTCAACTGGGTTACGCGTGCCAGTTGTCCAGATGCCTTCAGAGTCGACATATCGCCTCAGCGCAGCGGCTTCAGTAGATCCGGTAATAGATCTCCGGCGTAAGGCTCGAGTATAACCATTAGCGTACCCACTCAAAATTGTTTATGCAAATCTGGCTCGAGATGGACGAGGGAATTTACGGCCAGGATTTGAATAAACGGGTAGGAGCAGAGCGTGTGGCAAGGGGCAGGCGGCGACACGGATGTCCGGCCGCCGGGAGGCGACGCGACGCCTGCTAAACCCGTGGCCGGCCGGCCAGGAGGGCCACCGGAGCCGAGTTAATTTTAAGTGGCCGCGGCCGCGCGGCCGGGCGATTACCGGGCGCTGCTACACCCACGGGGAGAACTACCGCCAGTCCGACTCAAAAAAAGGTCCTAATAATAAAAAGAGCCGGACGTGGCTCCCTCCCCATATGGAAGATCATTATCGCGTACGTGACGCGGATACTAATTATTTGCGTCCCGCCCTCCTCCACGGTTTTAGGCGTAGAGTTACGTCGAGAATGAAGGAGAAAAAAAAACTAGGTTTGGAAGACAGCTAATAATTCAAGAACTGCTAGCACGAAACAGGAGGAGGAGAAGGAACCGTTTACCGAACATGGGCTGGCCGCCGAAATTATGAGGTAATCTATACCTCGGCTTAAGAAACCAGCGTGGGAAGATCGATTAACGCTTGGGCAAGTGGAGCGGGACAGACGGGTCGTGACCGCTCTCTGCCGGTGGCGGGTCTCTCAGAATGAATGAAAGTCCGCAGTCTGTGACAAACTGACGAAGGGAGAAATAAACCAGGAAGCCTCCAGAAGATGCTGCGTGTCGTACCACAATGTTCACCAAACACGTTACGGACTCTGTGAAAGAAAGAAAGAATTATTCAGGAAATGTTGCGCGAATATTTTTGGGTAGTCAGTTCAGCGTGACATGGACAACCTGTGTGCGGGCGTTGCGGGTCGCTTACTGCACTATCTGATCAAAGGTCACCGCACTCCCGTTTGTAATGTGGACTTCACCACTAGATGTAACGAAAGGTGGAACCAACAGTGTAAAATGGCTGAGCGCTTCTAGGCGCTTCAGTCGCTACGGTCGCAGGTTCGAGTCCTTCCTCGGGCATGGATGTGTGTGCTGTCCTTAGGTTAGTTAGGTTTAAGTAGTTCTAAGTTCTAGGGGACTGATGACCTCAGAAGTTAAGTCCCATAGTGCTCATAGCCATTTGAGCCAACAGTGTAAAAGGAGGCGAGGCGTATTTTGCTGCCAATAGAGAAGCAGTAACAGCAGATTGGGTCAGTCAGGACAGTTCAGTGACATCGAACGTGGACTAGACAATGGATGTCACCTGAGTAACAAACCCATCAGGGCATTCCAACCCCTCTAAATCTGTCAAAGCGACTGTTTGCGATGTGACTGTGAAGTGGAAACGCAAAGTAACACCCGCAGCTAAACCAAGGCCAGTCAGACCTAATGTACTGGCGAACAGGGACCGTCGATCATTGCCTAGGGTGGTTGCAAAAAATCGCATTAAATCAGCGGCAGAGATGTCTCCTGAGTTCCAAAACACTACCAACGGTCCAGCTAGCACAACGACTGTTTGTAGGGAGTTAAAAAGAATGTGGTATAATGGTTGAGCAGCTTCTCATAACCCACGCAGTTCATGATCTAATGACTGTCCATGGGAACTTCAGGTAACACCTGCAAGGCTCGCAGGAGAGCTTCAGTGAAGTTTGGAAGGTAGGAGACGAGGTACTGGCGGAATTAAAGCTGTGAGGACGGGGCGTGAGTCGTGCTTGGGTAGCTCCGCGAAAGGCAAAGGTCCCGAGTTCGAGTCTCGGTCCGGCATACAGTTTTAATCTGTCTGGAAGTTTCAACACCTACACACTTTGGGTATAGAGAAGGAAGCCGCTAAGTGCAGCCTGTGTGGTACGGAGGATAAAAATACGCCACATTTTTATCTTCCACTATAGAGCACTGGAGAAAAAGGAAAGCAGGTTGGGATTCACGAACCGTCGACATCGAGGCCATTAGAGGTGGAGCACAAGCTCGGATTGTGCCAAGGATAGGGAAGGAAATCGGCCGTGGCCTTCAAAAGGAACCGTCCAGGCATTTTCTTGGAGAGATTTATGGAAATCGCGGAAAACCTGAATCTGGACGTCCGGACGGGGCTTTGAACCGTCGTCCTCCCGAATGCGGGTCCAGTGTGCTAAACATTGCGCCGTCTCGTTCGGCTCGACGCACTCGAGGCAGAAACACACGAAATATTTGGGTCACTAATTCCTCAAAAAGTTGCTGCTAACGGAGATCCTGTAAAGGGATTCCTACTACTGTTAAGGGTACTGGTTAGCTTTTTTTTTAAATGACAATGAGAGATATCACACAATAAACTCAGTTGTTTTTTCTTCCTCGCTAAATCAAAACAAATCAATGGGAAATCGGTGATTGCTACCGGTAAATACGCACGAGTTACATGGATGCGTATAGCTGAAGACCAACACATCGGAATGTTTATGGAGCAGTGGATCTACACTGGTTGTTGTTGATGATGATGATGATGATGATAATGGTGAGTAATAACCAATGCAATGTGTGTTTATTTAGCAGTCGGCCATCAATCGAATCAATCGAAACAACTAGAACACATTACTTATGTTTCAGATGTGGCAATAACAAGGAAAACAATGTACGAATCACCGGTAAACAGTATTTGTTATAAAATAACAATCTCAATCCCGGATTATTGCTAACCAGTAAAACTCCTTCTTTCTAAGACATCGAATTCCCATGTATAAAACAACTTAAAACGTCTGATTATACACTCCTGGAAATGGAAAAAAGAACACATTGACACCGGTGTGTCAGACCCACCATACTTGCTCCGGACACTGCGAGAGGGCTGTACAAGCAATGATCACACGCACGGCACAGCGGACACACCAGGAACCGCGGTGTTGGCCGTCGAATGGCGCTAGCTGCGCAGCATTTGTGCACCGTCGCCGTCAGTGTCAGCCAGTTTGCCGTGGCATACGGAGCTCCATCGCAGTCTTTAACACTGGTAGCATGCCGCGACAGCGTGGACGTGAACCGTATGTGCAGTTGACGGACTTTGAGCGAGGGCGTATAGTGGGCATGCGGGAGGCCGGGTGGACGTACCGCCGAATTGCTCAACACGTGGGGCGTGAGGTCTCCACAGTACATCGATGTTGTCGCCAGTGGTCGGCGGAAGGTGCACGTGCCCGTCGACCTGGGACCGGACCGCAGCGACGCACGGATGCACGCCAAGACCGTAGGATCCTACGCAGTGCCGTAGGGGACCGCACCGCCACTTCCCAGCAAATTAGGGACACTGTTGCTCCTGGGGTATCGGCGAGGACCATTCGCAACCGTCTCCATGAAGCTGGGCTACGGTCCCGCACACCGTTAGGCCGTCTTCCGCTCACGCCCCAACATCGTGCAGCCCGCCTCCAGTGGTGTCGCGACAGGCGTGAATGGAGGGACGAATGGAGACGTGTCGTCTTCAGCGATGAGAGTCGCTTCTGCCTTGGTGCCAATGATGGTCGTATGCATGTTTGGCGCCGTGCAGGTGAGCGCCACAATCAGGACTGCATACAACCGAGGCACACAGGGCCAACACCCGGCATCATGGTGTGGGGAGCGATCTCCTACACTGGCCGTACACCACTGGTGATCGTCGAGGGGACACTGAATAGTGCACGGTACATCCAAACCGTCATCGAACCCATCGTTCTACCATTCCTAGACCGGCAAGGGAACTTGCTGTTCCAACAGGACAATGCACGTCCGCATGTATCCCGTGCCACCCAACGTGCTCTAGAAGGTGTAAGTCAACTACCCTGGCCAGCAAGATCTCCGGATCTGTCCCCCATTGAGCATGTTTGGGACTGGATGAAGCGTCGTCTCACGCGGTCTGCACGTCCAGCACGAACGCTGGTCCAACTGAGGCGCCAGGTGGAAATGGCATGGCAAGCCGTTCCACAGGACTACATCCAACATCTCTACGATCGTCTCCATGGGAGAATAGCAGCCTGCATTGCTGCGAAAGGTGGATATACACTGTACTAGTGCCGACATTGTGCATGCTCTGTTGCCTGTGTCTATGTGCCTGTGGTTCTGTCAGTGTGATCATGTGATGTATCTGACCCCAGGAATGTGTCAATAAAGTTTCCCCTTCCTGGGACAATGAATTCACGGTGTTCTTATTTCAATTTCCAGGAGTGTATTACAAATTAGTTAATCTGTTAAATATTTGCCTTTAAGATGAAATGTAAATGAGCGTTTGGCGTCATTGGCCGGGAGGCCCCTTGCGGGGCAGGTCCGGCCGCCTTGGTGCAGGTCTTATTACATTCCACGCCACATTGGGCGACCTGCGATCCAGACGGGGATGAAATGATGATGAAGACAGCACAACACCCAGTCCCTGAGTGGAGAAAATCCCTGACCCAGCCGGGAATCGAACCCGGGTCCGTAGGACGGCAATCCGTCACGTTGACGACTCAGCTATCGGGGCGGACTGCCTTTAAGATGGAAGCAAGAAAAAGTATGGAGAAGCTTTGAAATTATGCTTCCACTTCGTTGCAAGTCGCAAAGCACTGTTATTATGAAACACTGGTTGAACAGATACAAGATAATTTGCTCCTCATTTTAAGCGAAAGCTACTTTTCACGCATCACAATGTTTTTGGCGTCATATATCGTGAACTATGAGTCTTACTATGACATAATTTTGCGCGTACATTCTATGGTAAACAAGGATGGTGGTATAATTTTGCAGGTTCATTCATTAGCATATGTGGATACTGTCTGCAAACGGTATTACGATTAGAGTTAGTAGTAAAAAAGGAATAAATTAAAGCGTCTTGCTTGAGGCTGAAGTTTTACTAAACAAACGGCGAAAATATTTTAAGCGATAAATGTTTATGCGTTCAGCATTTTCCTTGGGGAAGGGGAGACGAGAGGGGGGTCAGCCAGCAAATTTCGTGAACGTTTGAAATTATGTGTGAAGTTTGCTGAAAGTCGCGAAGAGATCTCATTGTCAAATGCAGGATGAATATATTGTGGGTAATTTGCGCGCCGTCAGCTGCGCTGCCTCAAGAGAAACACACAGTTCCTAATCGCAATACTTGTCTTATTTTGTTAAACATTTAACTTGTGATTATACCTCGTAATGAGAAGATTATGACAGCGTTATAAATTTATTATTTCTGTCAATAACTACGCGAAATATTGAAATTCGAATTTGGTTGCCCCTACACTGAAAATCGAATTTTTGTTGTCCCTGCACTGCAGCTGGTACTGGGTTCCTAGATCGCGTTTTAGTAATACAGATGTCGCTAGCGATTTCGATTACTCTGGCATCCGACTACATTTAAGAGAGCGGTAACGTGGGCTTCGAAGCAATTCGTATTTGTACGCCGGCCGGAGTGGCCGTGCGTTTCTAGGCGCTACAGTCTGGAACCGCGTGACCGCTACGGTCGCAGGTTCGAATCCTGCCTCGGGCATGGATGTGTGTGATGTCCTTAGGTTAGTTAGGTTTAAGTAGTTCTAAGTTCTAGGGGACTGATAACCACAGCAGTTAAGTCCCATAGTGCTCAGAGCCATTTGAACCATTTTCGTATTTGTACCAGTCGCACACTGAAGAGAGGGCTGCTATTCTGATCAGTGATCAGCGTGTGACTGATACATTCCGTATCACTTCGAAGCCCATGTTACCGCTGTCTTATATGTAGGCCGACGGTGGTCTACTGACCGAAAGTGTTAACAACGTTAACAATGAAACGTGACTGAAATTTTTTTAAAATGAAGGAATAGGAAACGGTGCAGTACCATAAACATTATATTTCAAATTATTGGAAAACGGAATGTTTTCGGGTTTCTCTTTTCGCTTACAATACGTCATCTGTTTTAAATCCTCCGAGCTGTGGTACTACGCGCGTTCACATCTTGTACTGTAATGGTTCTTACGTCAGTCGTCAAAGCAAGCAAAAGTGGAATGAGAAACTCGGCGGGGACCCGACAACAAGCCGCGTGTTAATCATGTCGAAAAAACTCCGTTTGTTTCCATGAAAATATTGCTTCCAGCAACCCCTTGGCTAAGAAACTATTTACTGTTCAAATGTGTGCGAAATCTTATGGGACTTAATTGCTAAGATCATCAGTCCCTAAGCGTACACACTACCTAACCTAAATTATCCTAAGGACAAACACACACACCCATCCCCGAGGGAGGACTCGAACCTCCGCCCGGACCAAAACTATTTACTGCCAACCATACAATTAACAACATTAGTTTTACTTTTCGGGCTTCAGTCTACGAGGGCGTACTGGAAAGTAATGCTTCCGAATTTCTTACATGAAAACTCTTAATCACTTTTTAAATGAGCCGGCCGGGGTGACCAAGCGGTTCTAGGCGCTATAGTCGGGAACCGCGCGACCGCTACGGTCGCAGGTTCGAATCCTGCCTTGTGCTTGGATGTGTGTGATGTCCTTAGGTTAGTTAGGTTTAAGTAGTTCTAAGTTCTAGGGGACTGATGACCTCAGAAGTTAAGTCCCATAGTGCTCAGAGCCATTTTTTAAATGAAACAAGTTTTATGAACATTTCACATTTTTATTCTTTATGTCTACATTTTCATTCCACAACATAGTCACCCCGGCTACGAATGCATTTCTCCAAGAAGAGATCAGTTTGTTGATACCGTCACTACAGTACGTTTGTCTTTGTTGACGGAGTCACATCCTCATCTATGCTTGCATCGCTCCATGACTGTCATGTGTTCAAATGGCTCCAAGCACTATGGGACTTAACATCTGAGGTCATCAGTCCTCTAGACTTAGAACTACTTAAACCTAAGTAACCTAAGGACGACACACACATCCAAGCACAAGGCAGGATTCGAACCTGCGACCGTGGCGGCAGCGCTGTTCCGGACAGAAGCGCCTATAACCGCTCGGCAACAGCGGCCGGCACTGTCAAGTGTTCTTTAAATTTTGGAAACAGATGAAAATCGGATGGGGCAAAGTCGGGACTGTATGAAGGATGATCGATGACAGTGAACCCGAGGCGTCAGATTGTTGCAGACGTCGCAGAGCTCGTGTAAGGTCTGTCGGTGTCACGATGAAGGACAGGTTGCTCCATGTGTGGACTGAGTCTTTGAAACTCGATTAGGCAGCCGCGTGGTCTCAGGCGCCTTGCCACGGTTCGCGCGGCTCCTCTCTGTCGGAGGTTCGAGTCCTCCCTGGGGCATGGGTCTGTGTGTGTTGTTCTTAGCGTAAGTTGGTTTAAGTTAGATTAAGTAGTGTGTAAGCCTAGGGACCGATGGCCTCAGCAGTTGGGTCCCATCACCACCAAACTTGATTACACCAAGCTGTTCCTCACTCACCGACATAGTTACACACCGCCATATTACACGCGACAATTCCGCGCCCTCTGGTGGAAGAGAGCTGGAAATATGCAGACATGAAGAATAAAGGCGCAGAGTTTGTTTTATCTAAAAAGCTTCACATTAAAAAAACTAGTCCATCCTCTGCTTTCTCTCTATTTTGATTCGATGAACATAATAATAACAAAGAAACCTTATATCGTATATTAGGTGAATATTCCTCACCATCCGGTACTCATTGCTGAAGTCAGACATCGGATCATAGGTAGGCTTTGTACACCGACTGCAGCGTACCTCTCATTAACGCAGAAAGGCAGTTACAAAATCTTCTCCTTGCAGGACCAGCAATTTTACTAAAAAATCGCAGCTGCTACGACTCCAAACGTTTGAAAATACTGCTGTATAAAATGATCTTTATTGATTAAAAGCATCTTAGTACAACCTCATGTACAAAGGAGTCGAACTCGTACGTATTTGACATCAGTGTAGGTGCACTACGATCCAAAACTGTCCTTGTCTCTGTTTTATGTCAGCTGTTTGTTGCTACGCTACACTATTTTCTCAGTATAGACCACAGCGCTTAAGCTCATTTCTAATGGCGATGATTTTAAAATCACCGTAATAACCGCGAGGTTACACATACTAACCTACCTCTTCAAATCAGTTACACGAGGTTCACAAAGAGCCCTGTAGACACAATTGTTCCCCACTGCTTAAGACATTTTTTGGCTGCTCCACTGAATGACTACGACGGAAGAACAGAAGGCACCCAGTGATAAGAGCCTAAGATATTCTGCAAGATACTAGTTTCCTGTGCATAAACGTTAACTACAGTGAAATATATGCAGTGAAACTCTTGACAGAAGGCACACGTGGCTTCCACACGTGCCGGCAGCCGGAAGTCTGCTGCGCCTAATTAAAATACTGCGCTTACGTAACGGCAGCACACATCAAGATTGTTAACTCTACTTTTTTTTAACAGCCCGTGTCGTTAACGGCCGCTGATAGGTGGTATGTGAATGGTGCATGCTTATCCACCTGAGAACTGTTCACAAAGGAAATCTAAGAAAATTCCACCAACTTTTTTCTTTCTAAGAAATGTCAACCAGACTATCCTACAGCAAACATCTCTTAATGATGTGAATAACTGCAGTATAGACTTTTTCCTGCCATCTGCAAATGAAAAGTAGAAGCTAACCACGTACTTAACCCCTGCGGAATGTACAAACGGCTAAAAACATTGAAGACACCTAAGTACAAGTGTTGAGGTTAGCGCAATGCACACGGAATGCAATATAGGAAGTCCTCTTATTGATTGGTTACGACTGTCTATGTACAAGACACAATTATCTCATCTTAAAAGGTACTTCTCCTACCATTAAAAGCCAACGTGCATGAAATGACAGGAGTTCGAATATGCGTTCTACAATCATGATTTAATTTCTTTCGTGGAGTAGTTAAATCGCTGAGTACACGATAAACTGGTCATGTGATGCAAGAAACTAAACTCGTTGCATGCGTTTCGAAAACTGCCTAGCAAGGCTATCCCTTGCAAACTTAGACTAAACTCCGTGCCCAAGAAGTGTAGAATTTGGTCAAGGATGTTGGCTCAACATCTGGCCATTACGTATGTAGGCCCGTCTTAATATTTATGATGAAAAACTTCTCGACCGAAGAGATTCAGGCCGACTATACCTACTTACAAAGATTTACGAGATAATTGTGACGATAAGAGTATAGGTGTTCAAAAAAACGTTTAATTTTCATCGTCTCCAACAATATAAATATACTAAATGCAGAGAGCTACCCGTCTTCATCTCTTCATCTAATCAAATGAGTGTGTGTCACCAGATTCTTCGAAATATTTAGTTATAGAGGTGACTGCCTTTTTACTTTGATAAGCATCAACAAAAGCAAATCCCCGGATAATGGAATGTAATACAATTAAATCAGGTGATCCCAAGGAAATTAGATTAGGAAACGAGACACTTAAACTAGTATATCAGTTTTGTTGTTTGGGCAGAAAAATAAATGAAAAAAATGGTTCAAATGGCTCTGAGCACTATGGGACTCAACTGCTGAGGTCATTAGTCCCCTAGAACTTAGAACTAGTTAAACCTAACCAACCTAAGGACATCACAAACATCCATGCCCGAGGCAGGATTCGAACCTGCGACCGTAGCGGTCTTGCGGTTCCAGACTGCAGCGCCTTTAACCGCACGGCCACTTCGGCCGGCAAATAAATGATGACGCCCGAAGAAGACAGGATATAAAATTTAGACTGGAAATAGCAAGAAAACATTTCGAAAGAAGAAAAATTTGTTAGTATCGAATATAGATTCAAGTGTTAGGAAGTCTTTTCTGAAAGAATTAGTACGGAGTTTAGCCACGTAAGGAAGTGAAATATGGACAATAAACAGTTTGGACAAGTGAAGAGTGGAAGCTTTTCGAATGTGACGCTACAGAAGAATGCTGAATATTAGATGGGTTGATTACGTATCTATTGAGGAGGTTCTGAATTGAATTGAGGAGAAAAAAAATTGTGCCACAGCCTAACTAGAAGAAGGGATAGGTTTATAGGACGCATTCTGAGACACCAAGGGCTCAACATTTTAATACTGGGGGGAAGTTTGAGTTATAAAAGTCGTAGAGGGATACCAAGATATGAATATAGTAAGTAGATTCAGAAAGATGTAAGTTGCAGCAATTATTCGGAGATGAAGAGACTTGCATAGGGTAGAACAGCATGGAAAGCCTTTTCAAAATGGCATATAGCGTAAAATTACTTGGAGGCTCCATAGAAGAATAAACTATGTTGTGATATATTCGAATCCCAGTTGATCCTTTCTCCACTGCTACTGCTCTAAGGTGAAGCGGTCCGTTATCCTGCTGAAATATTGTGACACACCAATCAAAATCTATTTTCAGTGACTTTCTATCTGAAATTATCTAATACCGAAGAATAAAAATGGCTTGCTGTAGATCCGTACTGTTCAAGTTAACTATCAGGATTGTAAGATGAGATATGTGAGAATACCACCAGCCATTAAACAGACAAAAATCGTACATACGCACTATCCCCAAATCTTTGTACAGCCACTTTGTAAATTCATCATGTGAAGCCAGAGATTTGATGAGCGCTGCCGGTTTAGGACCCAATCGACTCCTGTCCAGTAGTGTGGGATTTCTGTCACTGGCCTCTCAAAACATATTTTCCCTATTGTCGTTTGTTGTTGACAAATCAGCTTATTCGCAAGAGATAGCAGTTTTAGTTCAGTTAATTGTTTCCTGCATAGGATTCATATACATTTCATTTTATCTATTACTACTATTGTGTTATAACTTCATATATCTCCTAGATTTGGTCCTACGGAACATGAGGTATCAAATAAAAAAATTTAAAAAGTAATAGACAGAAAATCATCAGGTAAAACAGTGACATCCCGCGTTGCCCAAGAATGTGTTATAGACCCTCTACTGTTTCTGCTCTACATAAACGATTTATTAAATAAACTGAGCAGCTCTCTTAGATTGTTTGTAGATGATGCTGTCATTTAACGTCTAGTAAAGGCCTCATAAGATGAAAACGAATTGCTAAATGACTTAGATACGATATCCGAATCGTGCGAAGAGTGAAAATTGTCTCCCAGTAAGGAAAAGTGTGAGGTCATCCACATGAGTACAAAGAGAAATCTGTTAAATTTCGATTACACGATAGATCACACACATTGAAAGGCTGTCAATTCGACTAAATACCTTAAGAATTACAAGTATGAACAGCTTAAGCGCGGGTGATCATATAGACAATGTTGTGGGGAGGGCAAACCGAAGACTATATTTTATTGGCAGAACACTCAGAAAATGTTGCAGGTCTACTAAAGAGACTGCCTACAGTACTCTTCTTCGTCATGTGCTAGAGTATTGCTGTGCTGTAAGAGAGCCTTATCAGATACGATTGGCAGAGGACATCAAAAATATGGAAATAAAGGGAGCTAGTTTTGCATTATCGCGAAATAAGGGGGAGAGTGTCACAGATGTGATAAGTGACTTGGGATAGCAATAATTAAGGCAAACGCGTCTTTAGCAGTGGCGATGTCTTTTCACGAAATTCCCTTCACCAACTTTCTCCTCTGGAGGTGAAAACATTTTACTGTCGCCGACCTACTCCTAGGGAGAAATGATCATCATAATAAAATAAGAGGAATCAGTACCCGTACAGAAAGGCTTATACGCTCATTTCTCCTTGGAGTTGTTAGAGAGTGGATCGGTAGAGAAACAGTCTGAACGCGGTTCGAAGAACCCTATTGAGGAGTAGTCATGTACATGAAGATGCACAAAAACGAACACTTCTGGGACGGATAAATGAACTACTTCTTTATTCCTTTAGCCTTAAAAATCTAGAATATGTACTGACGTTGATGTTGGCAGGTGGCAAGGTAATAAAATCTAATAGTGAGAATAATCTGTAGAGAGCAACACATCAACACAAAGAATCTGTGCTTCTTACAGCTTGCAGATATCTGATAGCAAAACAGAGTTCATTTACGAGTACGACAAAATTAGACCTAAAATTGTAAAAAATGGGAAAATACTGGACCAAGTAACATATTCTACACACTTAGGACATAATAAATCAGAAACTTGATTTTAATTTCTGACTAATAGTCGCGTTACCCGGAAGGGCTGAGATGATTGAGGGTTTTACTGTGCTGACATATCTTTCTTCGTTCGCCCGAGTCACAGTCCCACGTGCCGCGTTGGGCTGATAATTCGCCAAGTGGAGGCAGCTGCAAGGGCGACAACCCAACCCCTCGACACTTCTCCGCGCTGAAAAATCACCGATCGCCTCTGTTGTGTCGATCGCCGAACTAATTCAAAGCCAATCACAACTATTATTGCTCGTAATTCATAAGTTAACGGCGTGTTATGTTATTTGGCTTTTATTTTACATAATCCGGCCCTCGACGCGGCTCCCCTCGGTGCGTGCGCGCGCTAAGCTCGGGTCGCAGTTTGTATGGACGGATTAGCGCCGCCATTGTGCGGCCGTGCCCCGATATTGACAGGACCGCGCCGCGCCGATCACGGCCGCCAATTCGACCGCCCCACAGCTGTTTCACGCTATTCCTTCTCAACAACTGAGACTCAGATCGAGGGCGCTGATGACGTACGCTGTCGTACCACAACCGCACCTACCTGCAATTGACCTTAACGTCGTTTCAACAGCCGCTGAGTAGGAACACTTTTGGCCGAGGCGAGGCGGTTTACACTACTGGACAATAAAATTCCTACACCAAGAAGAAATGCAAATGATAAACGGGTATTCATTGGACAAATATATTATACTAGAACTGACATGTGATTACATTTTCACGCAATTTGGGTGCATAGATCCTGAGACATCAGTACCCAGAACAACCAACTCTGGCCATAATACCGGCATTGATACGCCTGGGCATTGAGTCAAACAGAGCTTGGATGGCGTGTACAGGTACAGCTGCCCATGCAGCTTCAACACGATACCACAGTTCATCAAGAGTAGTGACTGGCGTATTGTGACGAGCCAGTTGCTCGGCCACCATTGACCAGACGTTTTCAATTGGTGAGAGATCTGGAGAATGTGCCGGCCAGGGCAGCAATCGAACATTTTCTGTATCCAGAAAGGCCCGTACAGGACCTGCAACATGCGGTCGTGCATTATCCTGCCGAAATGTAGGGTTTCGCAGGGATCGAATGAAGGCTAGAGCAACGGGTCGTAACACATCTGAAATGTAACGTCCACTGTTCAAAGTGCTGTCAATGCGAACAATTGGTGACCGAGACGTGTAACCAATGGCACCCCATACCATCACGCTGGGTGATACGCCAGTATGGCGATGACGAATACACGCTTCCAATGTACGTTCACCGCGATGTCACCAAACACGTATGCGAACATCATGATGCTGTAAACATAATCTGGATTCATCCGAAAAAATGACGTTTTGCCATTCGTGCACCCAGGTTCGTCGTCCAGTATACCATCGCAAGCGCTCCTGTCTGTGATGCAGCGTCAAGAGTAACCGCAGCCATGGTCTCCGGGCTGATAGTCCATGCTGCTGCAAACGTCATCGAACTGTTCGTGCAGATGGTTGTTGTCTTGCAGACGTCCCCATCTGTTGACTCAGGGATCGAGACGTAGCTGCACGATCCGTTACAGCCATGTGGATAAGATGCCTGTCATCTCGACTGCTAGTGATACGAGGCCGTTGGGATCCAGCACGGCGTTCCGTATTACCCTCCTGAAGCCACCGATTCCATATTCTGCTAACAGTCATTGGATCTCGACCAATGCGAGCAGCAATGTCGCGATACGATTAACTGCAATCGCGATAGGCTACAATCCGACCTTTATCAAAGTCGGAAACGTGATGGTACGCATTTCTCCTCCTTACACGAGGCATCACAACAACGTTTCGCCAGGCAACGGCGGTCAACTTCTGTTTGCGTATGAGAAATTGGTTGCAAACTTTCGTCATGTCAGCACGTTGTAGGGGTCGCCACCGGCGCTAACCTTGTGTGAGTGCTCTGAAAAGCTAATCATTTGCGTATCACAGCATCTTCTTTCTGTCGGTTAATAATCGCGTCTGTAGCGCGTCATCTTTGTGGTGTAGCAATTTGAATGGCCAGTAGTGTATCTTTTTTTCTTTCTTTGACCTGCTAGTGCGAGGTTGGGTAATGTCGTCGTGGAACGACAATGTACAGTAAGTTCCGTTTAAACAGGCCATATTTCCGTCAATGTGTGGACACATTTGTCTAGCCGTCAACATTGCTACAATGTGACTACGATATACGGTAATGTTGCGGTATGGTCGGGCAATATAGCAGTTGAAGCAGGCTGTTGCAGGTAGCTGTTCGACGTCTTTCCAGTGTTTTTCAGTAAGGGTAGAGAATATTTCGCATCCACCTCTTCCTCGTCTGTAAATGCTTCCTTCTTACTCTCACCTTTGCTGCTACTTCCTCACGCCGACAAAACTGCAGTGCTAAGTCACCTAATCTGAGAGGTGAAAATATACTGGTGTGCAAAACTTAAGCCCGAGAAAACTTTCGCATACTGAACCACTGCCAACTACATAACACATCTCGATGGGATTTGGACCATAAGTGGAAATAATTGCTACAGTATAGTACAGAAGATAACCGAAATAAATTACGCTCTAGAAATACTGAATCCAGCCAAACGTTTTCTTGAAATGGTGGTTCAAATGGCTCTGAGCACTATGGGACTTTACTTCTGAGGTCATCAGTCGCCTAGAACGTAGAACTACTTAAACTTAACTAACCTAAGGACATCACACACATCCATGCCCGAGGCAGGATTCGAACCTGCGACCCTAGCGGTCGCGCTGTTCCAGACTGAAACGCCTAGAACCGCTCGGACACTGTGGCCGGCTTCTTGAAATGATTTTGTTGATTTGTGGTCTTCGGTACAGAGACTGGTTTGATGCAGCTCTGCATGTTACTCAATCCTGTGCAAGTCTCTTCATCTCCGAGTAACTACTGCAAACTACATCCTTACGAATCAGCTTATTGTATTCATGTCTTGGTCTCCCTCTACGATTTTTATCCTCCACGCTACCCTCCAATACTAAATTGGTGATCCCTTGATGCCTCAGAATAGTCCTACCAACCGATCCCTTCTTCTAGTCAAGTTGTGCCGCAAATTCCTCTTCTCCCCAATTCTATTCAGTACCTCCTCATTAGTTTCGTGTTCTACCCATCTAATCTTCAGCATTCTTCTGTAGCACTACATTTCGAAAGTTTCTATTCTCTCGTTGTCTAAACTATTGATTGTCCATATTTCACTTTCATACATGGCTACACTCCATACAAATACTTTCAGAAAAAGACTTCCTTACACTTAAATCTATACTCGATGTTAACAGATTTCTCTACTTCGCCGGCCGCTGTGGCCGAGCGGTTCTATGCGCTTTAGTGCGGAGCCGCGCTGCTGCTACCGTCGCAGGTTCGAATCCTGCCTAGGGCATGGATGTGTGTGATGTCCTTAGGTTAGTTAGGTTGAAGTAGTTCTACGTCTAGGGAACTGAAGACCTCAGATGTTAAGTCCCATAGTGCTTAGAGCCATTTGAACCATTTCTCTTCTTCAGAAACGCTTTCCTTGCCACAGCCAGTCTACATTTTATATTCTCTCTACTTCGACCATCACCGTTCTTTTGCTCCCCAAATAACAAAACTCTTTTACTACTTTAAGCGTCTCATTTCCTAATCTAATACCCTCAGCATCACCCGATTTAATTCGGCTACATTCCATTATCCTCGTTTTGTTTTTGTCGATGTTCATCTTATATCCTCCTTTCAAGACAGTGTCCATTCCGTTCAACTGCTCTTCCAGGTCCTTTGCTGTCTCTGGCAGAACTACAATGCCGTCGGCTAACCTGAAAGTTTTTATTTGTTCTCCGTGGATTGTAATTACTACTCCAAATTTTTCTTTTGTTTCCTGTACTGCAGTGTACAGACTGAATAACATCGGGGATAGGTTACAACCCTGCCTCACTCCCTTCTCAACGACTGGTTCCCTATCATGCCCCTCCACTCTTATAACTGCCACCTGGTTTCCGTACAAATAGTAAATAGTCTTTCGCTCCTTGTATTTTACCCCAGCCACCTTCAGAATATGAAAGAGAGTATTCAAGTCGCCAAGGTTTCGGGCTAAAAGCAGCCATCGACAGCATCAATGTTGAAACACTTCAGCGGGTCATGAAGAATTTCACTATTCGTGTGCGCCACATCATCGTCAATGATGGCAGGCATATCGAACATCTCCTACACCTAAATGCAAATACCTGTAATGGCGTTTACATGTTGAATAAAGTGTGTGCACGCCGCTGTTTGTAACTAATTTACGCATTTGCGTGCTTTTTCATATAGTTCAATAATTGTCATCCTTTATGTAAAGACTGAAACCTAAGAAAGAACATTTTAGTTGCTACCTCGTAGTAAATATGCACTAATAAACCATAATTTTATCATACATTTGTTCTTAACACTTCTAAACTTTTTTGAAGCAGCTGAAATCTCGACTACGGTGTAGAATCTTCCGAGTGCAGGAACTGAGAAACAGCGACAGGAGTTTATCACTCTATGTTTAAGCTGCACATAATTTCCAAAGATGGGTGCTGACGCAGGCAGCCAAAGTTATCGTTCAGCTTATGTCAAGGTTACCGCTGGAGTTCATTGCCGCAACAATATCAAAGAGTCTAAAAAATATTAATTAACTAGCTGTTTTACCACAACCTCGGGATGAAAACAAGCAAATTGCTGCAGAAGACAGAAACAGTAACATATTCCCTTTATCAAAATCTAGTCTCGTAATACGCAAGCATTTGGCACAAATCTTTTACTAAGAGGAAGAGAACCGATAACAGATTTGAAGCAAAGTATACATATTATGTCACTGCGGAGATAACGTTCTTGCTACTTATTTTCTCTTTTGAGGTCAAACAGGTTCAAGTATCGTATGTCTTTCTCAAAGTAATGTGCAACGTCAATCTGATAGCACTGGACGAAATGAAATATTGGAGAAGTTGATTGCAGAAGACTGATTTACTGTTTACACAGGACCTACATTTTTTCCATGATATGTGAGGCTTTCTGTATGAGCGCGCAGAAGTTTAAATGGTTCAAATGGCTCTGAGCACTATGCGAATTAACTTCTGAGGTCATCAGTCGCCTAGAACTTAGAACTAATTAAACCTGACTAACCTAAGGACATCACACACATCCATTCCCGAGGCAGGATTCGAACCTGCGACCGTAGCGGTCGCTCGGCTCCAGACTGTAGTGCCCAGAACCGCACGGCCACTCCGGCGGGCCGCAGAAGTTCGATTACCCGTCCGACTACAATGATACAATCATCTGATATTGGTGAAGGCCTAACATAATGCAGTTATAGCTAATGGACATAACAAAGAAACTTTCCTGTGAAAAACAAATACTGATATTATGGTTCTATTTAGGGTTGACCGTCTGAACCTAGCGGCTCACTCGCGTCTCACCCAGAAGTGTCTCAAAGAGGAACTGCACATGTAGCAAACTCATATGTTGGCACACGTCCATTTCAGGTCAGTGTAGGCACCCCTCTAGATGGATTCATTATTACGTTATTTGAAAGGGCCATATCGAAGTAAGCATTGAGCCGAAGAGGTAATGGAAGTGACGCCGGATTATTAGGATATCGGACATCGAAAAAAAATGAAAGACCTGTCACCTCCGAATCAACAAGTCATGCGGCCATGGAGTGCCATGTGCAGGGGAGTGAACGATGGAGTAGTGAGGCGAACAGCATCGGGCATATCTATCACCGCTTGGCGCCGTATAAAGTCTTGGCATTAGTAATGCCAACGCGCACACGTTACTACAATCAACTGAGACCCTTTCTCCATATCGACGAATCCGTGTTTTAGGTTGTACAACAGCAGACGACGTGTCTAGATTTAGCGAGAAACTTGAATCTGCTATCATTGAGCCAACGGTCGTAAAAGGGGAGATTGTACATGAGTCACTACCTGAATTGGTAGTATAACTTTAAGTGAGCACTCAGATCTCTGCATTCCTTTATATTAAAGTATGAGTAGGCAGATCTACAAAGATAATTTTTATCTACGTTCTTTTGCCTGTGTAACGGGTTACGAATTTCGTCAACAACACAACCATCATCCAAAAGCAACTGGCCCACGGTGAATGTCGTCAATAATGAACAACTGAATGCATGAAAATGCCAGCTCAGTTACACGAAGTGAAAGCTACAGAGAATTATGCGGCGTCTCGCGTGGGGCATTCTACTAAAGTAGCGACATTAAAGTGACACAGGAGGCCTGCAAACATTACGTGAATTCTGCGTACGTCTTGTAACACTGCTTCATTATGTCGCTAAAATCAACACAACACTTGTAGTTAAAAATTATGTTCGCTGACGCGTTTTTGGGCTTAGCCTGTCATCAGAGCTTCGTGATGTAAAAAGTAGAAGAGATAGGATGATAAGACATGCGTTAAGAGATCAGGGAATAACTTCATGGTACTATAATCGCGTTTTTCAACCTTTTTCTCTTTGGGGCACACCAAAGCACGATACGAACTTTAGCGACACTCCTACATGTGACTGTTTTCCTAGATGTAAAGAAGCAAACACATGAAGTCTATACATCTTTTTTATTACAAGGCGTATAATCACGTACGATGGTAATCCCAAAAGTAAGGTCTCCTATTTTTTATAAGTACATAGACCTGTTTATTTCTACAATGGTTTACATCAGCTTACAGCTTGAACATTTAGCTATTTTTCGACATAATCACCATTTCTGTCGATGCACTTTTGTAGACGTTGTGGCAGTTTTTGTATACCCATGTCATACCAGCTCGCCGCCATGCTGTTCAGAAAGTTATGAACCTCTTCTTTCACCTCGTGGTCGGATATGAATCGTTGGGACCACAATTAACGCTGACAGGTACTGTGAGACTCTGAAGAAACTCAAACTGGCAATTCAGAACCGGAGAAGAGGAATGTTGAGCAAGGATGTACACATTCTCAACGACAACGCTCGCGCACATACCGCTCGGCAAACCGTTGCTCTCCTGCAACAGTTTCAGTGGAACATAATCACCCATTCACCCTATAGTCTTGACTTCGCGCCCAGTGACTATCACCTGTTCCCTAGGTTAAAAGAACATTTGTCTGGAAAGCGATTCAGCTCCGACAACAAGGTGAAAGAAGAGGTTCATAACTTTTCTGAACAACATGGCGGCGAGCTGGTATCACATGTACATACAAAATCCGCCACAGCGTCTACAAAAATGCATCGACAGAAATGGTGTTTATGTCGAAAAACAGCTAAATGTTCAAGCTGTAAACTGATGTAAACCATTGTAGAAATAAACAGGTGTATGTACTTATAAAAAAAATAGGAGACCTTACTTTTGGGATTACCCTCGTATAATGACGGGCGATTTCTTACAAATTGGGTTGCTCCAAGAAACGGTTTGGCGATAAATATTTTTATGTTGTAAATTTTTGTCTGCGGAAGATTAGAAGACATTAAAAATCTCGCGACGCACCTGAAATATATTCGCCACTCATCAATGTGTCGCGATACTGCGGCTAATAAACTTTGTACTAGAGGGAGCTGTTGAGCGTAAAAACTGTAGAGGAAAACGGAGGTTGGAATTCATCCGACAAATAATGAAGTGTGTTTGGTGCAAGCGCTTTTCTGAAATGAGGAGGATGGTGCACGAGAGGAATTCTTGGCGAGCGCAGCAAACCAGTCATAAGACTGACGAATCGAAAAAAAAGGCGCGAGCCTTATTTGGTAAAACAGAAGACTCACAGAACAGGCATATCAGGGCGCTGAGGACATAAACACCGGCGCACCAGCACACCCCGACCAGACCCGCTGTGCGCTTAATAGTGCCAGCTCGCAGCCGAGAGGACAAGAACAAAGCAAAGAGAAACAAAATGACTGTCATAAGTAAAGTTAAATGGACAGCGACCCCAGAATGGACGAGGACTCCAAAGTGGACGAGGAACCCAAGACTGGAGGAACAACCGTCTACCATACTCTGTGACGTAGTAACCCAGAAATGATTTCTTGGCTGGCGTAAATGAGTTCTCTTTGAGCAGCTACCTCATGAAGATCACGCTGAGTCATCGCTTTCACACCGTCGCTAGACTCTTCGAGTTCGACTCTGTCAAATGTGTCTCATCCTGCTGTACTGCTAAGGGCTCTGTCATCAGTGCTCGACTTCAGATGAGACACATGCGGACCTTTCCTCAAGATACCCGTGTTACTGAGGCCTGTGCCGTGTGGAAAACTTTGAACTTGTTCGCGTTATTGTCAAGTGTCATCGGCTGCATCCTGTGACAGTCGCTGAACTACCAGATCTTCAAGTGTCAGTGTCTTCTACTTCACTTTTCGTCTTGTGGGCTGTAATTTTCCTGGCTGCAGGTACCCCATGAAATAAGTTATATTAATCTACGATTGCCACTAAATTATCTAACCATAAAACCATTTGTTTTCTATAGGTTACATCAGTGCCTGTATTCTTTACAACTTTCCGAAGGACGCACCCCGGTTAGTAGTTTTTAGTAAACCACAGGAAGTATAAATCTAATAGTTCCTAAAGGACTTCAACACCGCACCATCCACACAGGATACAAGTCGAGAACTCTTGAGAAGTTGCAAATGGAAGTTGTTTAAGCATGCTCCGTGCAACCCTGACTTGCTCCCAATGTTTTTAAGTCTTTCGCAGTATGAAAGAATGGCTATCTCCACAGGCGTTTCGCAAACGACGAGTGTCAAGATGCCATCGAATCATGACTCATGTTGCGAACCCCTTTTTGCAAAAGGATATCCGGGGCTATTAGGCATAGTTTTAGGTTTTTGATTTTTTCTATTTCTTTTGCAATACTTAGAGAGATTCTGGTGAATGCGGCGGATAGCTTAATTTTTTACTACAAAATCGTGTAGGACCCATTAATTAAATACGTGTTTAGATCATCTCAGAATCAATTTTCCTGAAAGCTTGCAACTATTCCAACTGGCCTCGGCTGTGGGGTTATGTGGCGTACTCCCAGAGGTATGCTGGCATAACCTGATAGGAATAGAGATAATTAGGCAGAATACAGAAATTTTCGAGGAAAATCATTTTATTTTATCAAAGACTGTGATAATTTCTTTTTCCAAGAATAAATTCTTCAAAAAATAAATTCCTTACGAAGAAATAAAAGAGGAACAAAAAAATTCTGCTTAAATCTATTAAAAGACATTATGAACGCAAAAGTAAGGACAAACAACGAATTCCAAACGATAAACAAATTGTTGTTATTATTATTATAACTACCCACAATTATTCAAGTAGAATAAGTTCTATGGTGTAAATAAACCGCGAATGCAGGAATCGTTGGTTCGTTTATTTGATCAGATGGGTTGAAATTCGGTACAATTTTACATTGCTCGTATCAAACTGAATCATCCTCGTCTGGCCATCTACCGTTTTCCTCCTTATTGACCATGATAGGCATCCGAATCTCGTGGCAACGGGTTTCGATAAACTTCCCAGGGTACTGGCTGGCACGTATAGTACTTCACAAAAAAACAAAGTAATTTACATGGTATTAAGGGAGATCAAGAGACCCTTGAGGTTTTGGGGTAGTCTTTGTTGGTCTTGATCATCGGCATCTTTTTGCGGTTTTCAGTGTTTGTGGGAATCAGCGAATAAGAACTCTCAACGTCCCCTTGGCGGGAGGCTGAGGGTGAAGGTTATTCGCAATGAAGAGGTTCTTCAGAGCCTGAACTATCATGAAGGAGCGTCACGTTATCGTTACTTTGGGCTTAGCTAATGTCTGACACGCTGTCATCAGAATCCGTAGAAGAAAAGACGTCCTTAAAGAGGAAATGCCACTCGCTGATTTTTGTGGGCTTGGCTTAGCGCATGCGGTAACCGCACACTCGATTCTTGAATCTTCTCTATTGCAAGCATTTGTCGCACGATGGTGGAATGGTCGATGTTCATCACATCTGCCAGGTCTCGAGTTCACTGACATGGATCGTTGTGGATTAATGCGTTTGAACGATCTTCATGCCGGCAGAAGTGGCCGTGCGGTTGTAGGCGCTGCAGTCTGGAATCGCGAGACCGCTACGGTCGCAGGTTCGAATCCTGCCTCGGGCATGGATGTTTGTGATGTCCTAGGTTAGTTAGGTTTAACTAGTTCTAAGTTCTAGGGGACTAATGACCTCAGAAGTTGAGTCCCATAGTGCTCAGAGCCATTTGAACCATTTGAACGATCTTCATCAGACCCTGAAGCTCTTAATAAAGGCAGAGAGTGACTAATGTAAAAACGATCCTCCTTGAAACGAGAAAACCATTTTTCTTGCCGTGCTCTGTCCAGTGGCATTATCTCCATACACGGCGCAAAAGTTTCTGGCTACCTCAGCAGCTGTCGTCCCTCTACTCAAGGCAAACAGAAGAATATGTCAGAAATGTTCCTATTTCTCCACTTAGCACTCCATTTTAAAGCGTCCACAACTCCACTCACCGTCTCCAAATAACAAAAGACAACATGTAAACTGAAATAGTAATATTGAACTACAAATAAAAAATAGCAACCGACAAATAAACCCATAGAAACCGGAATGCCGACATGCAAAACAGAAACGCTACGGAATTGTGCACCAGCTTAGTATGTTATTTGACAGGGACACATCACACGTAATTAGCTTTCGTCTTACCTATGTAGTATGTGTATAGAGTGAAAGTGTTTCAGGTTTCTTAATATCAGATTTGGAATTAGGTTGCTGTTTTCTGTCATCATAATCATAATCACATCATCGTCGTTACTATCATCGCAATGACTTTATCTGCTCACTAAATTCCGAGATACGATCTTAGCCGAGGATGTGGAGCACATATTATTACCACCAAACTCGCAAACCGCGCAATGGTCACCATTCAAAAATAAGGGAAATCAGAGCTCTACTGAGACGTTCAGTCGTTTTTCCTTCGCGCGATCCGCGACTGGAACAGAGGGAGGGGGGGGGGGGGGGGAATATGACTTTGGCGCGAATTGTGCCCTCCCGCCACACACCGCTTGGTGGCTAGCGGAGTATATATGTAGATATGTACACTACTGGCCATTAAATTTCTACACCAAGAAGAAATGCAGATGATAAACGGGTGTTCATTGGACAAATATATTATACTAGAACTGACATGTGATTACATTTTCACGCAATTTGGGTGCATAGATCCTGAGAAATCAGTACCCACAACAGCCACATCTGGCCGTAATAACGGCCTTGATACGCCTGGGCATTGAGTCAAACAGAGCTTGGATGACGTGTACAGGTACAGCTGCTCATGCAGCTTCAACACTATACCACAGTTCATCAAGAGTAGTGACTGGCGTAATGTGACGTGCCAGTTGCACGGCCACCATTGACAAGACGTTTTCAATTGGTGAGAGATCTGGAGAATGTTTCGGCCAGGGCAGCAATCGAACATTTTCTGTATCCAGAAAGGCCCGTACAGGACCTGCAACATGCGGTCGTGCATTATCCTGCTGAAATGTAGGGTTTCGCAGGGATCGAATGAAGGGTAGAGCAACGGGTCGTAACACTTCTGAAGTGTAACGTCCACTGTTCAAAGTGCTGTCAATGCGAACAAGAGGTGACCGAGACGTGTAACCAATGGCACCCCGTACCATCACGCTGGGTGATACGCCAGTATGGCGACGACGAATACACTCTTCCAATGTGCGTTCACCGCGGTGTCGCCAAACACGGATGCGACCATCATGATGCTGTAAACAGAACCTGGATTCATCTGAAAAAATGACGTTTTGCCATTCGTGCACCCAGGTTCGCCGTTGAGTACACCATCGCAGGCGCTCTTGTCTGTGATGCAGCGTCAAGGGTAACCGCAGCCACGGTCTCTGAGCTGATAGTCCATGCTGCTGCAAACGTCGTGGAACTGTTCGTGCAGATGTTGGTCGTCTTGCAAACGTCCCCATCTGTTGACTCAGGGATCGAGACGTGCTGCACGATCCTTTACTTCCATGCGGATAAGATGCATGTAATCTCGACTGCTAGTGATAGGAGGCCGTTGGGATGCAGTACGGCGTGCCGTATTACCCCCCTGAACCCACCGATTCCATATTCTGCTAACAGTCATTGGATCTCGACCAACGCGAGCACAACGTCACGATACGATAAACCGCAATCGCGATAGGCTACAATCCGACCTTTATCAAAGTCGGAAACGTGATGGTACGCATTTCTCCTCCTTACACGAGGCATCACAACAACGTTTCACCAGGCAACGCCAGCCAACTGCTGTTTGTGTATGAGAAATCGGTTGTAAGCTTTCTTCATGTCAGTACGTTGCAGGTGTCGCCACCGGTGCCAACCTTGTGTGAATGCTCTGAAAAGCTAATCATTTGCATATCACAGCATCTTCTTCCTGTCGGTTAAATTTCGCGTCTGTAGCACGTCATCTTCGTGGTGTAGCAATTTTAATGTCCAGTAGTGTAGATTCTACTTATCCGAGAATATTGTACGTAAGTCACGGGTACAGGCAAATATCGGTGTGAGGATACTTGCATTAAAATGTCACAAGATTTCGATGCAATTCACGAGCGCCCAACGGAACTCGCGGAACGCCAACGGCGCCTGCACGCAAGAGCCGCGCCGCCGGGAAGACGCGTTGCTGGCGGCCGCTGCTTCGCGTGAGCGTCCCCGGCCGGCCACCGTGCGTCATTACAGGCCGCGGACTCAAATTACCGGCCGCTCCTCTCCAGTCTGCGCCACTCCGCTGCCGGAATACAAAGAGCGCCCGCCGAGATTTACGGAACGGACCGAGCGCGAATTTCTTTTCTTTGTAAAAGCCGATGCATTACTCCATGACGAGTTGTTAAACACTGTTATTTAGCGTGCGCGTAAGCTACTTCCACGGGAACAGCCGCAGACGTACGCCCGCTTATTTCCTCAACAGTAAGGGACTCTACTATGCACGGGGACAATACACGAGTTCTTATGCTCCCGCAGGACTGAGATGCAACTTGTAAATCAGTCAGAGAGCAGGCAGCTGCGTGTCTGTGCAGCGGAACTTCTCAGAGACTATTGACTAAAGAACTCAGCTCTGTACTTGCAGCCTTAGACGGCCCAGTTTACAGACCAGCTGCCGATTAGTATCTGCCGAGAGACGACAGAAAAATCCGAAAACTATTTACATTTGACAAGGGGCAGTACTTTTGTGACTATTTGGAGTTTCTTCCCGTTCCATTGGCGGATATACCCCGAGAAGAATGACTGCTTATATGCCTCTAAGCGAGATGTTATTAATCAGTGTTTAGATTTACGTTCTCTACGAGAGCAACATGGAAAGAGCTGTACAACATTCATTATTCCGAACTGTAACATTACGGGAATTTCCTGGGCAGATTTTCGCGAAATATGTGACGTTATTCTTCCAGAATCTGCTATTTTACATGTAGCAACATTGTTCTTACGGTCTATTGTCACTGAAGCAAGACTATTACCATCATATAACTGCGCCATGTTCCATGCTTATCGGAACACCTATGAACCCCGCAAATCTTGAATAAAGCACTCCGTCCTCAGGCCACGAGTGGCCTACCGGGACCATCCGACCGCCGTGTCATCATCAGCTCAGGATGCGGATAGGAGGGGCGTGTGGTCGGCATACCGCTCTCGCGGTCGTTATGATGGTATTCTTGACCGAAACCGCTACTATTCGGTCGAGTAGCTCCTTAATTGGCATCACGGGGCTGAGTGCACCCCGAAAAATGGCAACAGCTCATGGCAGCCGGTTGGTCACCCATCCAACTGCCGGCCACGCCCAACAGCGCTTAACTTCGGTGATCTCATGAGAACCGGTGTATCCACTGCGGCAAGGCCGTTGCCCACAAATCTTGAATAACACTGCAGTAAAAGCCCTAGTAACCTAATCTGTTTTGCAGACGAACTGCGGTTTCCCGCTATCCCGCCGACAAACCGGAAGCTCTAACTAGTCATTTTCTTCGCTCACAGCTGAGCGTATGTAATCATTCTATTTAATATCTCCGCTCGTAGTTTCTCCTTGGTACTTTTATGACATGACTGATTGCAGATGTGAATCATTAATCGTGAAGTCAAAGATTACCACACTTCTACTTTCACCGAAGCGTGTAACTTTACAGTTCGATGCAGTAAGAGCTTGTTCCCAGTCTTCAGAACAGCCAGAAGAAGACAGAATCGAACAATGGTTCAAATGGCTCTGAGCACTATGGGACTTAACATCTGAGGTGATCAGTCCCCTAGAACTTAGAACTACTGAAACCTAACTAACCTAAAGACATCACACACATCCATGCCTGAGGCAGGATTGGAACCTGCGAACGTAGCGGTCGCGCGGTTCCAGACTGAAGCGCCTAGAACCGCTCGGCCACACCGGTCGGCAAAAAAAGGAGGTCTGGCAGGATATTACGGAGGTATTCCACGAGTTTTGTAACCACATCGTATACACACGACTTTGTGCGGGTACATTGCAGCATAGTGTGGAGCGGCTGCTGGAGCTTACACGCAAAGGGCTCAGCGAGGATGGGAAGAGGTGCGTGTGTGCGCCGTGTTTGCCTGGCGCCGCACGCTCGGCACATGGGCGTCCGTGGCCGGCGCTCGCTGTTGCCGCGTTTCCTGGCGCCTTGCCGTGCCGTTATCACTGGCGGCATACCGCGGCGCCAGCCCCACAGCCACCACCTCACTGCCCGCGCAAAACACAAGTCACAATAACACCTGAAACTTCCTGGCAGGCTAAAACTGTGTGCCGGACCGAGACTCGAACTCGGGACCTTTGCCTTTCGCGGGAAAGTGCTCTACCAACTGAGCTACCCAAGCACGACTCACGACCCGTCCTCACAGCTTTACTTCTGCCAGTACCTCGTCTCCTACCTTCCAAACTTTACAGAAGCTCTCCTGCGAATCTGCCAGGGCCGGCCGCGGTGGCCGAGCGGTTCTAGGCGCTACAGTCTGGAACCGCGCGACCGCTACGGTAGCATGTTCGAATCCTGCCTCGGGCATGGGTGTGTGTGATGTCCTTAGGTTAGTTAGGTTTAAGTAGCTCTAAGTTCTAGGGGACTGATGACCACAGATGTTAAGTCCCATAGTGCTCAGAGCCATTTGAACCATTTTTTGAACCTGCCAGGAAGTTTCATATCAGCGTACACTGCGCTGCAGAGTGAAAATCTCATTCTGGGCACAATAACACCTGTCTGAACACGTTTGTATGCCCTCAGTGGGCGCCGAATGACTTGTATTTCGTACTCCCTGTGACTCCCCAATTGAGAATTATGGATTTTTATGGGCAGGGCCCTACTACCAGCTAGGGATTTTGACGATCTATCGCGCCCCTCCGTATCCGCATGCACTGACGCCTGTGGTGTGAGGATGACACAAGCGGCCGGTAGGTACGGTTGGGCCGTCATAGTATGTTCGGGTGGAGTTCAGTTTTTGACGCGCCAGTTGGACAGAATTCGGCACGATAATCCTCACCAGGACATCCAGCAACTCTGTCAATCAATGCCAAGCCGAATACATGCTTACATAAGGGCCAGAGGTGGACCAACACATTATTGACTTGGTTAGTTTGTGAAGCTCTTTCTCTTGAATAAAACATCCAATTTTTCAAAAATTGTAATCATTTGTTTGTCTTTACATGGTATCCATCATACCGATTTCCGTCCCATTCGGATAATTCCTTCTGCGGCGGCGCGGTTCTTTCCGTCCCTTTATGACGAACCTTCACCTACCTGTGAACATTGTCTCTGCAGATCATCAGTAGGGAAGCCGAGCGAAACCTATTGTACTTCGACGTGAACCATGCTGCAATTAAAGTCACTAAATCTACGTTTCGGGAGAAAGTTTTCACACGAAATGAAAGGTTGGAAATTTTGCCCTTAATTAATATATTCTGAAACTTAGGTGAACAATTATCACTGCCAAGCGCAAGCTGGTCTTAACGCAGTCACTCACTATCCCTTTCACTCACGTTAGCAAGTTTATGGTGTTGCATTTCCCGAAAACCTAATAGCTACAAAAATACGTATTGTTTTTGGTTAAGAATGCTCGCCAAATATTAAGTCTGTCGGTACTTAATGCAGTCACAGTTTTTTAGCCACCGACCTGCTCAATACGCCACGCGGAATTTATGTCTTTTCTCGTCACAAAATTCACTTAAAAATTCCGAAATTTCTATACACCTATCACAATAATTATGCCGTCATTTTACAACACTTTTGATGTATGAAACACTGCTAGATCCGGCAACTTATCATTTCCATCGGAACTACTACTACACACGTCCTAACTGTTTCATGGCTGGGTTCCCACTCCTCTCTAGAATACTCTAAGTCTTCTCTACCAGCAGAGAAAGGCACGAGAAGAATATTGCTTTACCTTTGGTCAGTTTACTCAACACCCAATAGCAAAACAACATTCTCCCGCGTCAGTCCGCGCTTTTCATCCATAACCAATCGCAAAATAGTAAACCTCACGACTGCACTTTTTACCGACGTAATTATCTAACATGCTGAAGTTTTGCTTATGTATAAAGTTATTTACTATTATTATTTATACCTGAATTAACTTTCCCTTTACCATAAACTTACTTTGCAAATCTATTCTACAAAAATCCCCTTTGTCCATATCCATACTTCTTCGAAATGTTCCCATACTAAATCCTACTACATAACTCGTTAAACAATTATCTTCATATTAACCTTAAACCACACTCGCGCATCATTCATACTGCTAAAACATATTTATAATATTTTTCATACACAAAAGACATGATAACACTTTATGGAAATACTATAACAGTTTTTGAAAAACATTCTATTACTTTAGTGCACTCTAGTGGGCACAATCGAAACTAAAATCACAGTCCCCTTATCCAACATTGTCCTCTATCGGCTGTTACATGAACTACGAGTACGTGCGCGTCCAGTCTCGCGTAACCATCTGTCACTATCCAGCTCTGAGACACATCTCTCACTTAACCGCCTCCAAGGCAGGATCGGTATACGGCGCTACGCCTCAGTTCTTCGTGCGTAGTTTATTTTTCTTAGAATTCATTTTATGGAGGTCGTATCGGAATATTCTTCACGCTAAGCAATACTATGATACGTCAGTTAGTACTGGTAGAATCATGAAAGTCTGTACCATTAGAGTACACACTGAATGACAGAAAAAATCAAGCACCCAGAAAACATGGTCAGATATCAGAGTAGCTTCTTACAGTACACTCCATTGGCGAGTATGTAAATGATTAGAGTTGCACTTTCTGTGACAGATGGGACGGTTACGACAATGCAGTAGTACTGTTCGTGTTTAGAGTTTTTTCCAGGCCTGGTAGTGAATAGAAGGCTGTGAATAGCGTGAGATGTAGAGTAATTATTATTGATGTCACGGAGGTGCCGCTGTCTCGTCTGAGAAAGAGTTATCAGTACCTGATAGAGTTTGAAAGGAGGATCATTGTGGGTCTCCATTTAGTCGGCTGGTCGAATTGAAGATTTGTGGGGGATTGGCATCTGACCGTGGTCCGGTATTGGGCTAAATGGGAACGTGAGGGCACGGTTACTCGTTGTCAAGATTTCGGTAGAACTCATCTGACTACATCAAGCGAGGATCAAAAAAATGGTTCAAATGCCTCTGAGCCCCATGAGACTTAACTGCTGAAGTCATCAGTCCCCTAGAACTTAGAACTACTTAAACCTAACTAACCTAAGGACATCACACACATCCGTGCCCGAGGCAGGATTCGAACCTGCGATGTTAGCGGTTGCGCGGTTCCAGACTGTAGCGGCTAGAACCGCTCGGCCACCCCGACCGGCCAAGCGAAGATCGTTGTCCTGTGCACGAAGTGTGTCGTAATACCTTCATAATTACGCCTACCGTCTGGCTAGAAATAATGGAGTTTCTGTAACATACTGTGTCGTCCTACATCATTGATGGAAAACTGCCAGCAACAAGACTGGGTAATTACGGTTCCGTGGGCTTTAACATCATAACACAAACGGATACATTTGCAGCGGGCCATGATTGGGAAGCATGGACAGCTGATGAATGGTGTCGCATTTATTCAGTCCACATTTATCCAGTGCCAAAAAAATACACCTTTTTTCGTCATCAGTCATCCGGCGGTGAAACGGTCTTACTTGGTCTATGTAATTACACTGAAGAGCCAAAGAAACTGGTATAATATTGTGTAGGGCGTAGGGCCCCCGCAAGCAAACAGAAGAGCCGCAACACGACGTGACATAGATTCGACTAATGTCTGAAGTGGCCGGCCGCGGTGGCCGATCGATTCTAGGCACTTCACTCCGGAACCGAGCGACCGCTACGGTCGCAGGTTCGAATCCTGCCTCGGGCATGGATGTGTGTGATGTCCTTAGGTTAGTTAGGTTTAAGTAGTTCTAAGTTCTAGGGGACTGATGACCTCCGATGTTAAGTCCCATAGTGCTCAGAGCCATTTGAACCATTTGAACGTCTGAAGTAGTGCTGGAGTGAATTGACACCATGAACCCTGCATGGCTGTCCATAAATCCGTAAGAGTACGAGGGGGGTTGAGATCTCTTCTGAACAGCACGTTGCAAGGCTTCCCAGCTATGCTCAATAATATTCAGTCTTGGGAGTTTGGTGGCCATCGGAAGTGTTTAAATTCAGAAGAGTGTTCTTGGAGCCACTCTCTACCAATTCTGGACGTGTCGGGTGTAGCATTGGTTCAAATGGCTCTGAGCACTATGGGACTCAACTGCGGAGGTCATTAGTCCCCTAGAACTTAGAACTAGTTAAACCTAACTAACCTAAGGACATCACACACATCCATGCCCGAGGCAGGATTCGAACCTGCGACCGTAGCGGTCTCGCGGTTCCAGACTGCAGCGCCTTTAACCGCACGGCCACTTCGGCCGGCGGGTGTAGCATTGTCCTGCTGGAATTGCCCAAGTCCGTCGGAATGCACAATGGACATGAATGGATGCAGGTGATCGGACATGAGGCTTACATACGTTTCACCTGTTACAGTCATTTCTAGACACGTCAGGGGTCACATATCACTCCAACAAAACATATCCTACACTATTACAGAGCCTCCATCAGATTGAACAGTCCCCTGCTCCATGCAGAGTCCATGGATTCATGAGATCTCTATAGCTGTACACGTCCATCCACCAGATACAATTTGAAACGAGAGTCGCCCGACAGGGCAACATGTTTCCAGTCATCAGCAGTCCAATGTCGGTGTTGAGGCGTAAAGTTTTTTATCGTACAGTCATCAAGGGTACTCTAGTGGGTTCCGGAAGCCCATATCGATGATGTTACGTTGAATGGTTCGCACGCTGCCACTTCTTGATGGCCCAGCATTGAAATCTGCAGCAATTTGCGGTAGGGTTGTACTTCTGTCACGCTGAACGATTCTCTTCAGTCATCGTTGGTCCCGTTCTTTTTCCAGAAGCAGCAATGTCGGAGATTTGATGCTTCAGCGGATTCCTGATCCCACGGTACACCCGTGAAATCGTCGTACGGGGAAATCTCCACTTCATTGCTACCTCGGAGATGCTGTGTCCCATCACTCGATGGTCGACTATAACACTGCGTTCAAACTCATTTAAATCTTGAGAACCTGCCACTGTAGCAGCAGTAACCGACCTAACAACTGCGCCAGACACTTGTCTTATATAGGCGTTGCCGACCGTAGCGCCTTGTTGTGCCCATTTACATATCTCTGTATTTGAATGCGCATCCCTCTACCAATTTCTTTGGCGCTTCAGTATATATTGTACAGCTATTACTACTGATCGGTGTCGTCTTGTCAAATGTTAATGAAGTCGTATGTATTCTTTTCTGTGTTTTCTTTCTTCTCTGTTTTAACGGTCCTTATCTTGGACTATAATGATTTTGTGTGTACAGATGGAATGTAAATTATTATGCAAAATCAGTACTTTTATTTATTGTGTGTGTGTCTGTATGTGATCTTTCCGGAGACGCGCGGAGTGGCCGCGCGGTTAAAGGCCTCCCGCTAGAGATACGAGTCCTCCCTCGGGCATGGGTGTATGTTGTTGTTTGCACAAGTTAGTTTAAGCTAGTGAAAGTCTAGAGACCGATGACCTCAGCAATTTCGTCCCTTAGAAATTCTCACATCTTTCCGGAATTGCTCTGGAAACTGAGTTTTTAAATTCCCCTGCACAGCGCTTACTTGCTGCTGTGTTGCTTCGAAAATGACGAGATGGTCACCTGTCGAAATATCGGCTGTTCTCTACGACGTCACGCGGCTGTATTCCCGTGAATAATGGGGTATACTAGACCACAGGGGCGACGGAGTCGTCTTGTTAACAGGCTACAGCCTACACTCCTCTGAAGAGAGACAGATTCATTCGAGATACGCTATCACCATAAACAGACATGTCTCTAGAGACGTGCATAACTATAGGCTCAGCAGATAAAATATTCCCCTCCCCCCCCCCCCTTAGAAGCGCACAATGTTCGATTTGGAGCTCTGTAGATGGTATAGAACTGGTACCAGGCGGTAATGTGACTCTCCACCGCTAAAGTATGTCATAGTAGTGATACAAGGTATATGCGCCAGGCGGTTGTACGGAATCAGCGCAGTAAAATGGGTCGATGTGGAGACGTAACAGAATGGGAGAAGGGCCTATCATGTTTGAACCTCATCGCGACCACACCTGAATGAAGGGGCTCGATTCCATGGTCTATCAACTCCTGTTCAACATGTACCACTCACAACCATGTAACACAGCGTAAGCACGCACTGTCTATAACAACCAGTTTCAAAGCCGACAGAAACTGCTGCTTTCCATGAATGTGGGTAAATCTCAACCAATCACCGAAAGAATACTCCGAAGGAAACTGCACGCAGTGGACATTTAGAGTCGGGAACCTCACGAAAAGCCACTGCTAACAGCTGTACATAGATCTGCACGTCTTCAGTCGGCCAAACAGAACATAAAATGGTCAGTAACTGACTGGGGGCGTTTAGTGTGTGCCCTAGGATTCGAACCTGCGACCGTAGCGGTCGCGCGGTTCCAAACTGAAGCGCCTAGAACCGCTCGGCCACACTGGTCGATCGCTTTTAATATCAGTAGTACAGTATACCAGGGATTCAGATGGTAGAGTGTGGAAGCCAGTATAAAGTCAGTCAGCTATGTGTGGTGATGGTAGTGTATGCGTCTGTGCCTTACTGCACATAGGAAACAGACACCATTAGTGACAGTACGTGTTGTGTTCATAAACCACTATTGTAGCAATGCCACCAGGAAAACATTTACAGTAAGATAGAAAAACAAAACTTGTTGTGCAGAAGTAAATGGGACGCTCTAATCATCAAATCGCCAAAAAATTGAACCATTCTAGTACAGTGATTGACAATTTTGCTACATTGGGCGGACGATATGGACAGAATGTAAAATATCGATTAAGTAGAAGATTATCTGAGGCATTGAAAAGGTTCCTCTTGCGGAAGCGGAGGACACAAACCGTTATTCTGTCAACCTGTTACTGACTTATAATTATTAGTAATCGCCAGACGTGTACGACAAATTTTCTCCAGTGACAAACATCTTGAATTTAAGAAACGACTGTAGGAACGTGCTCTAACACACAAGCACAAATATGGTAGGTTGGGGTTTGCTGAAAAACATATGTCGTGGACTTCAGAATGGGATAAAGAGATCGGTTGGGGTTTGTTGAAAAACTTATGTCGTGGACTTCAGAATGGGATAGAGAGATCTTCAGTGATGAGGAAAAGTTTAATATAGATGGGCCATAAGGAATTCAATATTACTGGCATGATCTGAAAACAGAGCAGAAATAAGAATAAGTAGAAATTTTTATTGTGATAATGTTGTGATTTGGGCAGCCTTCTGCGCTAAAGGTGAATCAGGCATTGCTTGACTGAACACTGTAATGAACTCTAACATGTACGCTGAGATGCTAGAGACAGAATTGTTTAAAGTTGTATGAGGACCCAGGGGACGAAAGTCTAATAGTCCAACAAGATAATGTATTTGTGCATGTTTCTGCTACAACCAAAAGCGGTTTGAACATAAAGATATCGATATCTTGCCCTGGCGTGCACGTAGCTCGGATATAAACCCAAAGGAAAACAGTTGGGAAATACTTTCAAGGCGTATTTATCACAATGGAAGGCAATCTGAGGTCGTATGTGAGCTGAAAAGTGCAATACTAGAAGAGTGGGCAATTTCGGTACAAGAACTACAAATGCTATCAAAATCAATGTCGAAGAATGTTTGAGGTAATTAGGAAGAACGGAGGCTGGATTAAGTAGTAACAGTGCAGTAATACAAGATGATCGTGAGTGCCTTTATACCAATTTTCACCTACGAATGCTAACGCCTTATTTTGTTACTCGTATTATGAAAGAAACTACGTAATACCGTCATGACTGTTTATGTTTTATATGTATCTACTATTTTCGAGGTAAATTTGATACAGTATGCTACAGACACTGTAAAAGTATTTTCATAGGAGCCCTACCTTTATACCGATTTCCACAACCGTATTCTTGAATCCGATTATAAATAGAAAAACAGCTTTGCACGGTAGTTCTTTTAATCAACTCACCTGTCGTCCCGTAGATGAACGTAGCCTTGCTACATTCCAGTCGCTGGGACCGCATCTCTGCTCTCAGTATCTTTGGTTAGTTACGGTCTTGATTGGAGCTAATTTACTCGCATATTCCACTTCAGGAACCTGACAGGTATTCTGTTAAGGCCAACACCTACTTTCTAACACCACTAGCAGTGAACTGTGGCACTCAACTTTGCTGTGTTACGGCAGTTGAATGATGGAATGAATCCTTTGTAAATGGGCATTAGAAGACATGATAATTTTTTTTTTCTTTCAGTTTGCTGCTTTCTTATTCGGTCACTGTTTCGTCAATAAGTATTTGGACACTAAGTTCTTGTGCCATTGACAACCTTAACATAGGAGTAAAAATTTTATGTTTTTTTGGAGAAGTTCTGCAACAAAATTTTGCTACGAAAGTAATATTATTCGGCTTCCGAAGGAACCGAGAGTCGTTGACTAATCGAGTAGAAGT
This sequence comes from Schistocerca nitens, assembly GCF_023898315.1. NCBI lineage: Eukaryota > Metazoa > Arthropoda > Insecta > Orthoptera > Acrididae > Schistocerca > Schistocerca nitens. Next base: position 393,042,813 of record NC_064617.1, read on the forward strand.
AAGTATGACGCGACTATATAACTACGTTGTCGGGAAGTGAGAGGAAGTGACGAACTTCCTTTGGTCTTATAGGAGAGCGGAAGTTGTTGGCCAGGTCACCCGTGTAAGTCATGGCTTCCTGGTCGCGAGTAAGGAGCGACCGCTACGCGACACTCGCTGCGTTCTAAAGGCCTCCAGAGTGCAATGCACGAGGTCACCAGAGGTCAGAATCGCATTTAATGATCTGACAAAAACAGCGTGTCGAAGATTCTCTTCTGCTTTATACTGTTTCCGAATATCCTGAAGTCTTCTTTCTGTTGAGCAAAATTTTACCTTACAATAAAAATACATCTAAATATACTTGTTATTCTTGTTGTGGTCTTCAGTGCGAAGACTGGTTTGATGTAGCTCTCCATGCTACTCTATTCTGCGCAAGCCTTTCCATTTCCGAGTAACTACTGAAACCTACATCCTTCTGAATGTGCTTATTGTGTTCATACCTTGGTCTCCCTCCACAATTTTTACCCCCCCCCCCCCCCACTTCCCTCCAGTGCTAAACTGGTGATCGCTTGATGTCTCAGAATGTGTCCCATCAACCGATCCCTTTTTCTAGTCAGGTTGTGCCACCAATTTCTTTTCTCCCCAATTCTGTTCAGTTGCGCCTCAATAGTTACGTGATCTACCCAACTAATCATTAGCAATCTTCTGTAGTACTACATTTCAAAAGCTTCTAGTCTCTTCTTGTCTAAACTGTTTATATCGTTTATGTTTCACTTCCATATATGGCTGCACTTCACACAAACACTTTCAGAAGACGTCCTGACGGTTAAATCTATACTCGACTTTAAGAAATTTCTCTTCTTCAGAAACGCTTTTTCTTGCCATGCCCAGTCTACATTTTATATCCTCTCTATTTCGACCATCACCAATTATTTTGCTGCCCAAGTAGCAAAACTCACTTACTACTTTAAGTGTCTCATTTCCTAACCTAATTCCCTTAGCATCATCTCATTTAATTCGACTACATTCCATTATCCTTATTTTGCTTTTGCTGATGTTAATCTTTTATCTTCCTTTCAACACACTGTCCATTCCGTTTAATTGCTCTTCGAAGTCCTTTGCTGCCTCTGACAGAATTACAGTGTCATCGGCAAACCTCGAAGTTTTTACTTCTTCTCTCTGAACTTTACTTCCTACTCCAATTTTTTCTTTGGTTTCTTTTTTCAAAGTACAGATTGAATAACATCGGCGATAGGCTACAACCCTGTCTCACACCCTTCTCAAATACTGCTTCTCTTTCATTCGGGGGTCGTCTCTTTATAATTGCCGTCTGCTTTCAGTACAAGTTGTAAATAGGCTATCGCTCCCTATATTTTACCACTGCCACCTTAGAATCTGAGAGAGAATATTTCAGTCAAAGTTATCAAAATCTTTCTCTAAGTCTATGAATGCTATAAACGTGGGTTTACCTTTCCCTAATCTATCTTCTATTGGCAGTCGTAGGGTCTATAATGCCTCGCGTGTTCCAACATTTCTCCGGGATCCAAACTGAGCTTCCCCAAGGTCGGCTTCTACCAGTTTTTCCATTCGCCTGTAAAGAATTCGTGTTAGTGTTTTGCAGCCGTGGCTTATTAAACTGATAGTTCGGTAATTTTCACATCTGTTAACACCTGCTTTCTTTGAGATTGGGATTATTATATTCTTCTTGAAGTCTGAGGGTATTTCGCCTGTCTCATACACCTTGCTCACCAGATGGTAGCGTTTTGCCTAGGCTGGCTCTCCCAAGGCTATTAGTAGTTCTAATGGAATGTTGTCTACTCCCGGGGCCTTGTTTCGACTTAGGTCTTTCAATGCTTCTATCAGTTTTTCCATAAAGAAATATACCTATCCTTATACAAAAAAACCAAAGCGTTGATCTTTCAAAATATTTTCCCTAATGCTGTTTGTTTATCGAATATTGTTTGAGCGATTACGGAAAAGGAAGTGAAAACGGCGAGGTGACGATACAAAAACGTGACAATAGTCATCTTGGTGGGGTTGGAAGCTCCTGTTGACGTTTTTGCGGTGTTTGTGAATTAAATTTGGGATTTTAAAAGCTCGGACTAAACATTCAGAACTATCTCCACACTGGGTTAAGACGTAACATAGCATCTCTCGATGCGTGTGTCGGCGTGAGATTTTTTTCCTAAATATCGCTTTTCCGTTAATTAGATGAGAGTGAAGTGAAAAGCGTGTGAAAAACAATGTTTGTAATCGCAGCCCGCAAAGAACTACATCAAAAATTTACAATACGGCGGAATACCTACGTAAAGAACATGCACCACTATTATAATCGGAAGAAATATTAAAAAATAACCACTCTTCGAACAAAGAAAGATGGTCTTCCGACTACTTTGCAGACATGTTATTAAGACACAAAATCGATTAAATCGGGACAATCTGTACAATTCCATCTTTACAGATACAACTGTTTCAGGTGAGCAATCACAAAAGTATAAATGAACACGTTATAATTACTAGGAGTAAAATAGAAAGCTAACAACGAGTTTTGTATAATATTTTATAGTAATAAGACAAGACCTATTGAGGATACACAGAAGAGTTGAAACACATTCAAGTAAAGCATAAAAATGCATTGTGTTTTGCAGATATGTGAGTTTTTAAAACTACAAATATGATTAGCAAATGCAGTGAAATTCTACACGTCATAATTAGATATTCGCTCAGTTACAGCGGAATTTTGCGTTACATACTCATATTTCTAAGTCGAGAAGACTCTGCTTTAGAACCAGTGCGATCGCTTTGATTTTTGACCTGTTCTAAATTACAGAGACAGACCATAGAAGCTATGAATATAATGAGCGAAATTAAGCAATACACAAAGGCAACGATTCCTTAGCGAAAAGGTTATCGAAAACGAAGAACTCTGTGAGCATTCAAGTATGTTGAAGCAGAGTTTCTTCAGAAACAAGATTTACTTTTCCCAAGTGATACGTGGTATTACTAAACTTTTTTCGAAACGGATTTGATCAATGGTGCATTCATTCAATATCTTTACATATGAATTTTCGAGCATTATATCGCCTTGCTTAAAACCTGAAACTGGTCTCTGGGAAGATTCGCGTAGGAGGGCAGGAATGCAGCTCTTACTAGCGCTAGAACTGCTGAGTATGTTACGACTTACTAGTGCATATTAACGCTTCCTTTGTTTCTGTTTCACACTGTCTATGCTGGATACCTTAGGTGACTCCATCCGATAGGAATTCTTCAAGCCAGTAACATATTCGAAAATATATTAGATATGATTTACGTTCCGTAGCAGCGAATGTTTAATGTCAGGCTTTTGCTGACAGAGAAACAAGTTATCTGTACTTCTGGAGCCGGCCGGAGTGGCCGTGCAGTTCTAGGCTCTCCAGTCTGGAACCAAGCGACCGCTACGCTCGCAGGTTCGAATCCTGCCTCGGGCATGGATGTGTGTGATGTCCTTAGGTTAGTTAGGTTTAATTAGTTCTAAGTTCTAGGCGACTGATGACCTCAGAAGTTAAGTCGCATAGTGCTCAGAGCCATGTGTACTTTTGGACGATTATAATCTCGCGTTTAATCCCGAAACCACACAGCATGAACGCAATTCTGGCACTTACATGCAAGCAAGACTACATGTGTATGACAGTCTGATGAGTATGTTGGATGACCTATTGCAACAAGAGCCACTAAACTTAATATTCTGGCATACCGATTTGCCAAGCAAAATTAAAAGAAGCACAAATCTGGCGACACGTAATTCACGGTTCATAAATCTCTACTACAGTTCATTTTCTTACGACGAGAACATCCGATTTCCAAAGAACTTCGTTCAATGGAAGAGGAGTTACAATAAGCGGACACACTAGTCTTACCCGAGATACTTGACCGTTTCTGAATAAACTACGCTCAAAGTCTTTGAGGTATTTTTCGGTGTGCTTTATGTGCCTTTTACCGAACAATATCCTCAAACAAAATGGTGACTCAATGGTTAGCGTTGCCGCTTCTTAATTTTGCGCTGGGATATTAGGGCGTTAAACTCTACTAAAATTACACAACTGGATTACGCAATAAGAGTCAAACATTTATTATATAATGTACGTGTGTATGGTATGCTGAGGGGTTGCAATCCGTTTGAATTCTGATATTCTGATACTTAATTTTCAAATCAATTCTTATATTAATTCTTATATTTTATACATATGTTCATTCTTCAGGAAGATTTGGTGAATTCCTTTGGTTGATAACGATCGTAGCAACATTCGAAACACAGATATTCCCAACACCATGAGCACGCACGAAGGCAAGTTGCCTACAGTGATATTTCTTCGTATGAATCTCAACCGGGAAAGAGACGTCGTTAACGTTGGTGACGATTTCGCGAGTTGGCAATAATTTCGCAGCAAACCATACACAGCGGATCACCTTTCCGAAACTGGCGCTTGCAGCTGACTATGAATCAAGGAACGTTACAGGGATTTTACCGAGAACCATTTTCTCATTTTTTAAAATTTCATTTATCTGACATATAATTAGTATATGCACTGGAAAACATTCATCTTCTATGGAGGTGGATGGATAAATTAAAAACAAATATAAAAATAATAATATGGTTTCAAACACGGGGCGCATAATTAATAAACCACCACGCCACCACAGCGTCTGAGGAGCAAGGCACTGACAGTACCTGGAAAATAAGTCGAAATCTTTGATCGTCGTTTTGTGCAGAAATTGTCAAGTATCTAGGTATAAGCTGAGACACGTGTTGGCTTATTTTGACTTCTCTTCACTGGACGAAATTTCTGGGAAATCGGGTTAGACATTTGCCATTCCTCTCGTTAGTCCCCAAATCGAAAATTTTTCATACAGATAACAGAGATGAAAATAATCACGATTTTAATTGAAATGATGTGATCAGGCTAGGTGTACATCATTTGTTTGTATGACTACTTGCTGGTCATTTATGGAGAAATAAATAGCTAGCTGGCTTAAATTTAATAAGAATCAACATGTCAGCCAATAAAACTAAACACGTTAGTCCAATTTAATGCCTCTGTAATACGTCACCCCCCCCAACCTCGTTCGCTGTCTTCCTTATGGGCGTGGCGACAGTGTTTAAGGCACTAGATTCGCCTTTGGGAGGAGCGAGAATCAAATTACCGTCCGGCCATCAAGATTTACATTTTACTTGGGTCCCCTAAGTCTTTTAAGGCAAATGGATTCTTTCAAAAGAACTCTTCTTGTCCACCCAAGTGCAATCCAGCTTTGTGCTCTATCTCAAATTGCTTCGTTCTCATGGGTATGCTAAACGCTAATCCTCCCTATTCTTCTCTATGTCTCCTCTTGCACTTTTTGCAGCATAAACGAAGATGAAAAATTGTTTCCGAAGGTTAAAGCAAGCAAATAACCGTAATAAAATCAGTCGACCAACTGGTGAAGAAAGTGAGTTACTGTTCTCTGACCTGATGACTCGTTCCCTATAACAACAATATCAAGGAAAACTAATCCAAGCTCTCGTTTCGAGTAAAATGGTAGCTCGTTAAACGCGACGTGGTGCTGGAGCTAGGCACATGGGACATTCCATTTCGGAAATAGTTAGGGAATTCAATTTTCCGAGATCCAAAGTGCCAAGAGTGTGTCGAGAATACCAAATTTCAGGCATTACTTTTCGCCACGAATAACGCAGTGGCCGACGGCCTTCGCTTAACGAGCGAGAGCAGCGGCGTTTGCGAAGTGTTGCCAGTGCTAACAGACAAGCAATACTGCGTGAAATAACAATGTGGGACGTGCGACGATCGTATCAGTTAGGACAGTGCGGCAAATTTGGCATTAGTGGGCTACAGCAACAGACGACCGACAGGAGTTAACTTTCTTAAGAGCACGACATCGTCTGCGCCGCCTCTCCTGGGCTCGTGACCATATAGCTTGGACCCTAGACGACTGGAAAGTCGTGGCCTGGTCAGGCAAGGTGAGCCCCGATTTCAGTTGGTAAGAGATAATGGTAAGGTTCGAGTGTGGCATAGACCCTACGAAGTCATGGACCCACTTTGTCAACACGGCACTGTGCAAGCTGGTGGAAGCTCCATAATGGTATGGGCTGTATTTACACTGAATGGACTTGGCTCCCTGGTCCAACTCTACCGAAAATTGGCTGGAAATGTTTATGTTCGGCTACTTGCATACCATTTGCAACCTTTCACGGACTCCATGTTATGGATGAGAAAGCGCCATGTCAACAAGGCACAATTGTTCGCGAGTGGTTTTAAGAGTATTCTGGACAATTTGAGCGAATGATTTGACCACCCAGGTCGGCCGACATGAATCCCACTGAACATTTGTGGGACATAATCGAGAGTTCAGTTCCTGCACAAAATGCTGCACCGAAACACTTGCACAATTATGGACGGCTAAAGAGGCAACATGGCTCAGTATTTCTGTAGGGCACTTCCAGCGACTTGAGTCCATGCCACGTCGACTTGCTGGACTACGCCGGGTGAAAGGAAGCCCAGCATGATGGTCTTAGGAGGTATCCTAAAACTTTTGCCACCTCAGTATAATGGCCCTCTGAGGATTATTGGAATCGGTTAGCACAACTTACAGCATTACTTTTTTGCACGTAAGAAATATACCAGCCATTTCCTGAACTACAGGTAGTGGATCCATGAACAGGACGAATGACGCGATCAAACACTTCGTATTATTTGCAGCAAAAAAGAACTTACGATATTTTCATTTAAAACTTGTGTTCTGTAAGTGGGTCAGATTTTAATAGTCAATAAAGTCAGTAAAAGATTTTAATTATCATGAAAGTTAAGTAATTAATGTCTGATTTGTCTACAGGTACGTATCTGTAGTCTTGGTATCCACTGAAATGTCTGTGCCACAGTACCGTAGTTTGCCGCTAGAAGAGAGAAGAGAAAATGATGCAGTCTACCTACAATTCATTAATGGGATCCCCCATTTTATGTTGGACCCTCTAGCGGGGTGCTACGGCACTGCGGTGTAGTGATTTCAATGTGTACCAAGACTACAGATACGTACCTGCAGGCAAACCAAACATTAATTACGTAGCTTTATTTTTTCAATGCTATAATAGAAACTTTTTGGCTACTCCTCTTACTTCATATGAATGGTTCTTCTGTTTAATCCATCTCCGATGACCTCGTCATTGACGGGACGTTGAACCATAATCTTCATTCCTTCGAACCTGTAATTGGTTTATAGGAGGTTGAGAAAGAGTGCAGCTACATTCGACGGCGGATGTGAGAAGCAAAGTTATCGGTTGTGGGTCTCCGCGACCGGAAACGACTGATAAATACGCGTTTCCGAATATGCTACGCCATTTCTCAGGGTGTAATGTGGCGAAAGTTTTCATTCATACCTCCATATAAGAAACATGCCCTAGTGCCCAGAATAAAAAAATGAACACAGGAATGTGACTTCAATACGTTACCTTCAGTTTTTATGCCCGATATCAGTCTGCTGAGAGTTATGTGGATGGCTGGAACTGCCAAACGTGTATAACTTGTAGTGCATACTCAAGTTGGGTTTTGTTTACCTAAGCAACTGCTTCTTCCGTGTCGTGGTATATCATACATATTGTTCTCCTTGGAATGGTTAATACTCACTTCAACGACTTCACCAAACAATATTCTGTCGTTTGGGTTATGTGTGAACAGCAGAGTGTCATCTGTAAGTCTCAGATGATTACTTACTTCCGCGATCCAGTTTTCTAAATGAAGGAAAAAATTTTGGCGAGTATCTTGATTGACTACTCTTTCTTTCAGTGTCATATCATCTCCTGCTCTCTCAATATTCTGTTTTTGAAGGAAGAAAGTTAAGGTCTCAGTATGCCGTCAACCTAGTGTTCTATAGCGACGGAGTAAAGGCTCGCACAAAGCAGAGATGGTCCCAAAAACCAAAATCACAGAAAATTATCTCTCGACTGGAGAACGTAATTTCGAACCTTTGATCGTCCCCAACGGAAATATAGCCTCAGTGCCCCTCGCTCGCTTGTACAGTATCTGACAGTCTTAAAGGTCAACAAATTGGACTGAGAAAGTTCTCGGAAGTTAGAATTATGTCCAGAGCTGGGTTTTAACAGGACTCATGTTTTCTCCATACTCGTGTATGGAGGTTTTTCTTCCCATGTCGCTTAGTCGAGTTTTCATTACAGTACATTTTAACTGCGCTAAAAATTGACGAGAAGTCTCCTGTGTGAAAATGTGGAGCAGCAAGCTGTTTCAACAGTATCTGTATGAAACACTTTTTTGTCAAAGCTTTTCTAAGTTTCATAGCTTTCAGATAATAAGCTTTACTTTCAACACAAAAAATTGTGAAAAGTATGGAAAAGATAATATACATTGAAGGAAACCAGAACTGACACACTTTCCTAGCACATTGGTAATTTTCCATGTTTCCTATGCCTGTCAAGAAATATATTCTTAATAATATTCTCCACCTTGTTAACATGTTAAGGCCATTATAAATATGGATTAACAAGCTGCTCAGTAATGCTGTGCGCTGGACTCTCGTCTAAACAACCAAATTAATGATAGGCACAAACACTGGTCAAGCATGGGGGCACATCTTACTGCGGTGACTTCCAAATTCACGCCATACAGACATCTGTAAGGTGCATGGCGGCGCTCTGTGAGTAACGGAGAGCACGCACTCACTCTCGTCCCCTCCCCACTCCCTTCCCCCTTAAGCCGTTGGCTTCTCATTTTGGAGGAGCGAGGTTCGTTTCTTAGCGCGAGTACTGGGATGGTACAGCAGAGTTCCCCCAGTCTGAGCTTGTGCTTTGTCTATAATAGTTTCGTCGCTGACGAAAGGACATTAAATTCTAATTGGAAACGGGAAAAAAAGGGGGGGGGGGAATGGAGGATGGTTCAACAAGAACGTGTTCTTCAGTATAACTTGAAAGTTTTGTCTCCGAATGTTAAGAGTAAACCTTTAGCAGTATCTATACAGGGTGAAAAGTATTTAAACCGACAATCTCTGGGAGGTTGTAAGGGACATCAAAATAAATATTTTTCCCTAATGTAATTTTTTCCTACGAGGATTATTTAAATCGTTGGAGGCCGTATTACGCTCTTCAGTTGATAGGGCCGTGTTACGATCTTCACTAGTTAGAGGGCGTATTACGCTCTTCAGTTGTAGGCAACTATTGTCCACCAGTGTAGTAGTGCATTGTCTCCGTTTACTAATGGAGCGATACACCTGGACTGAGTACACTGATATGGTTGGTGCGTACTACGTAGCGCACCACAACGGACCAGCTGCAAAGCAGGTTTATCAACAACAATATCCTAATCGCCGTATCCCGCATCATACGACATTTGATGCTGTGTACGAACGTCTGCGTGAGACCAGGTCATTTAGCAGATTACCTGGACAGGGACGCCGTCCCCACGGTAAGAACGCTGCAATTTGAGGAAGCTGTCTGGCAGCATGTGGAGCGGGATCCTTCAATCAGCACTCGTGCAATTGCACGTCACATGGGGACGAATCAGACTACTGTAAGAACAGTCCTTCGAGAGCAATTGTTACGTCCATTTCACTTACAGCGTGTCCACAACCTGGAACCAGTTGATTATCCACCCAGAGCACAGTTTTCGCAGTGGTACCTGGAACAGTGTGAAATGCATCCTACATTTCCATCCTCTGTGTTGTTTACCGATGAAGAAACGTTCGGGCGTGATGGAGTCTTCAACATGCACAATTCGCATGTTTGGAGTGAGGATAGCCCACATTCCACAGTTACTAGCGCTCGTCAAGTGCGGTTCTCCGTTAATGTGTGGGTCGGTGTTGTTGGACACTGTTTAATTGGGCCGTATCTGCTACCTAGTTTTTGTCTCTTGGTCATAAAAAAATGAAGAAGTGTTGGTTGGTTTAATTAATTTGCCGCCAGAGAAATCTTGCTCTACCGGTTTAAATACTCCTTATAGGAAAAAATGACATTAGGGAAAAATATTTGTTTTGATGTCCCCTACAACCTCCCAGAATTTGTCGGTTTAAATACTTTTCACCCTGTGTATCACATTTCTTCAACGTTCCCCTGACATCCTCGAGTCGACTAACGGTTAGCGGCTCGTGACGAAGCGCAGGGCTGTTCTCTGCATCAGTCCTACCTCTCTCTTTAGCGCAAGTGACTATCGACACTGGACTGAAAACAATACTAAAAAAAAAGATAGTCCATCTTCCATTGAAGCGAATTACACGTCCGAAGAAATTCATTGTGGCATTTTCCCTTCTCACAATCAGCCTGGTAAATCCTTCCGAGGCTGATATTTCCCAGTGTTTAACGGCCTTGACTAATTCTTCTGATTTATCGCCGACAGCGTCGCTATAAACTGTCGGGCTATTTTTTCGATATGCACATTATATTATGTTAATGACGAAGACCAGCTGTGAGCCATTGATAATTTTCAACTCTTAATTATCTTTCTAATTTTGTACAGTGCATCATTTTAACTGTCAGTGGAATAAATTTTCTGAGAGCGACCGTATTCTCAAAATCGATTAATTCGTTCGAGAAGGTGGACGGTACATACAATTATCAGTGCTGGCAGACATCCTCTCTCTTACATTTTTTACGACACAATCAGGTGAATTTTTAAATTATTTTTTTAGTTTCCTGTTTTCGACCAAACAGAGCCGGTTTTCGAACTGTCATTAAACAAAAAGAAGTAACAGGGAATCCTTGTATAATCTATAAAATATCCCAAGTGACTGCTTAAATGATGATAAAAAAAATGAAACTATGCTTTAAGTCACATGCTACAAGCGTCTCCGTTAGCGTTGTCAACAATACAGTAGGCAGCAATCCGTAGGAGTCGAGTTTTTGTACGCGGAATGAAATCCTCGCTTTGTTTATTGATAAATGTCTACAGGGTTGTTCAAAAATAGTTTCACAAATTGGTTTACACCGAAAATAGAAAACAGTCCATTTAAATGTACGCCCAAAAATACTTAGTATATTAATGAAACTTTACGTTCAACACATCCGTTACACATTGTCAGCTTGAAAGTGTCATTAATTCAGGAACGCATAATAAATGTTCCAAATTTCCTCATTTAGCTTCTACCCACACATACGCTCTTCGAACAGCACACTGTCGCACCGTTTCAAATACTTCCTGACGGTGTCGAACGCTTTCGCAAGCTTCTATGACACATCGACGACTTGTTTCATCCGGGTTGCCTGCTGCATAACTCAGTTTTTTAAGGCGCCCCCAGAGATACAAAGGACTGAGGTCGATAGAACGTGCAGTCCTTCGAAATGTTCCTCCACTACCTTTTCTTCTGTCGTGGTAAATACCAGCCAGTGAATCGCAAAAAAAAAAGGGGGGGTTCAAATGGCTCTGAGCACTATGGGACTTAACTTCTGAGGTCATCAGTCCCCTAGAACTTAGAACTACTTAAACCTAACTAACCTAAGGACATCACACACATCCATGCCCGAGGCAGCATTCGAACCTGCGATCGTAGCAGCCGCATAATGCTTGATTATGCTTACTACCTGAGCCCCCATCTCACTCTATTACTCGTTCCTGTGAACGGGAACGCGTTATGCAGATCTTGGTTGCTCTCGCGTCATCTGGAAAAGTTAACCTGAAGATGTCAAAATTAGGCGAAACGCGTCGTTGAAAAATAAAAAACTAAAATTGCAACCAAGACTGTTTTTAACCAATACTGAAAATGAATGAGATTCACGCTGAAGGGAGGTAGCGCTGCATTTGTCATGATGTCTAGCTGTAACGGCATCGCTTACAATTGTGTGGTAAAAAATACTAAAAAAATAAAGGAACTGAGACAGTTTCGTACTCCCCAAGACAGTATGTGATTTTCTCCAGCCTGCCTCCCCACAGAGAATATTTCGTAGTGCGTCGGGAGCAGGAATCTCCCACCGGTGACAAAGCGTGTGACTCAAAGCGAAGAGTGCGGGTGTCGCCGCATCGACCACGCAGCCCCTTTATCTGCGCGGCTACGTTCTCATCTGCCGCCTGCCTACGCATTCCTATCACTGTGCGTAAATCCCGCTGTTTATGCGCCTCCCCGCAGAGCCCCACACTCATTTCCCGGGGCACCGCCCACGCCTGCGAGCCAAACCGATAGCAGGTGTGGAGTCTCCCCGACTACAGCCACGTCGCGTCTCTACTGCCGGCTCTCACTTCACTTCTCATCGTCAATAATTTCACTGCAGTACTCTGGGGAGGGGGGAGGGGGAGGGAGAGGGAGGAGGAGGCGCTTGGGTCCTCTTGGAATCTATTTTTTTCCCCAGCAGTTCTCTGACTTTTGGCTCCTGACAGTGTAACGACGTTGAGTGCAAGTACCACTCTCAGATGAGTTTGACACAAGAGACGAGGACATGCTGAGGAGGAATGCCACCGAATTTTTTATGTGGAAACACTCAGACCTTTTAAAATAAAACAGACCTCATTAACATTCTACAACTTCGTTATTAGTGCCAACATTTTCTTTCAACATAGTCACCATGGGGAGGAATACATTTCTCCCAGCGAGAGACCAGGTTGGTGATATCGTCTTTGTAGTATGTTTGACTTTGTTAACGGAGCCACAGCTTCACCTTTGCATGCACCGCTCCATCGACATCAACCTGAAGTTCAAAATGGTTCAAATGGCTCTGAGCACTGTGGGACTTAACATCTGAGGTCATCAGTGCCCCAGAACGTAGAACTACTTAAACCTAACAAACCTAAGGACATCACACACATCCATTCCCGAGGCAGGATTCGAACCTGCGACCGTAGCGGTCGCGCGGTTCCAGACTCAAGCGCCTAGAACTGCTCGGTCACACCGGCCGGCCAATCTGAAGTCCTCGAAGGTTTTCTTTAAGTTTTGGAAACATTAAAAAAGTCGGGACTGTATGGAGAATGACCGATGACAGTCTACTCAAGGCGTCGGATTGTTGCGGATGTCGAAGCGTTCGTGTGTGATGTGGCATTGCCAAGCTGAAGGAAAGGGCGCTCCATGATCAACTCTTCGAATTCGTTCTTTCAGTTGTTTGAGGGTCTGTTTCTCTCGCACAGATATGGTTACGTTACACGTCGCAATGTTACCCGCAACAATTTGGAGTCCTCTAGCGGCAGAGGATTGAAACTTGGGTCACCGAACTGTGAAAGTCGACCAAGTAAAAAATGGTTCAAATGGCTCTGAGCACTATGGGACTTGACATCTGTGGTCATCAGTCCCCTAGAACTTAGAACTACTTAAACCTAACTAACCTAAGGACATCACACACATCCATGCCCGAGGCAGGATTCGAACCTGCGACCGTAGCAGTCGCGCGGTTCCGGACTGAGCACCTAGAACCGCAAGACCACCGCGGCCGGCTCGACCAAGTAATATGCATGACATTTAGTACGAGGGTAATCCCAAAAGCAAGGTCTCCTGTTTTTTTATAAGCACATAGACCTGTTTGTTTCTACAATGGTTTACATCAGTTTACATCTTGAACATTTAGCTATTTTTCGACATAACCACAATTTATGTTGATGCATTTTTGTAGACGTTGTGGCAGTTTTTGTATGCCCATGTGATACCAGCTCGCCGCCATGCTGTTCAGAAAGTTACGAAACTCTTCATTCACCTCGTCGTCGGAGCTGAATCGCTTTGCGGCCAAATGTTCTTTTAACCTTGCGAACAGGTGATAGTCACTGGGAGCCAAGTCAGGAAAAGAGGGTGGGTGAGTGATTATGTTCCACCGAAACTGTTGCAGGAGAGCAACGGTTTGCCGAGCGATGTCTGGGAGTGCGTTGTCATGGAGAATGTGTACGCCCTTGCTCAACATTCTTCTTCTCGGTTCTGAACTGCCAGTTTGAGTTTTTTCAGAGTCTCAAAGTATCTGTCAGCGTTAATTATGGTCCCAGCGATTCAGCTCCGACGACGAGGTGAAAGAAGAGGTTCATAACTTTCTGAACACCATGGCGGCGAGCTGGTATGACATGGGCATACAAAAACTGCCACAGCGTCTACAAAAATGCACCTACAGAAATTGTGATTATGTCGAAAAATAGCTAAATGTTCAAGCTGTAGACTGATGTAAGCCATTGTAGAAATAAACAGGTCCATGAAATTATAAAAAAATAGGAGACCTTACTTTTGGGATTACTCTGGTACGTCAACCGATATTGAGAAAACAATAAAAAATTCCGGAGGTATTAATTTTCTGCTCTCCTTCGTAGAAAATCGTCGCAGGCCACAGACCAGTCGGAAGACTTTCTTTAATTGACCAAAGTGAGTCATTTAAAAAATGTAGGAAATTCCTCTCACTCATTTATCACTGTATGATCGACGCCGAGGACAAATCTTTATGTAAAGTTGAAAGTCACAGAAAAAATTATTGCCAGTTGTATTAGGTTAGTGGATTTTTAGATCAAGGACAATGTGACTATTGATGCAGATAAAAGAAGCAACTGTAACAGTATATATGGACGACGTCTGTGAGAAGTAAGTCAGATACGTTGCCATATTTTGCGTCCGGCAGATAGAACGGCCACCTATTTTCATCCGAGCAAAAAAGATCAACTAAAGGCTGCCGGGATTCAGTACTACGAATGCCGTACTCAAAATTCCCGACTCTTGCGCAACATCTTGAGTGGGAGAAATGAAAGCTGAATTTCGATAAAATGGCCAGTGAGCAGTTGGCGGCAGCGCGTTCCGACAAGAATGCCGCCTGACTGACACACGCAGAGACCGCGGTGCTTGGCCCTCCTGCCAAGGTGAGGCCGCCTTCGCCCACGCGGGTGCGTACACAACGGCGGGGGCGTGGCCGAGGCCGCACCGGGCCCGGCATAAGGCAATATTTTAGCGCTACGCCGAGCGCAAACACGCCGCCGCGCCGCGCAGTGGCAGCTTTTACGCAAATTGCTGGGCCTGTTGGACGGAGTCCACTGCCACCGGTTCTCTACATCTCCCACTACTTTTTATTCACTACAGACGCCAGCGTTTTATGCCAGACCACTGTCGAACTCGAGCGGATACGGCGCGAATACATGGTTTAACAAAATCAACAGTGAACGGAAAAGGCTTGTCACCATGTAGGTCGTTTTGTGATCATCGTTTCTGACTTCACAATATTCACGTTACGTCGAATTCACTTTCTTGGGTTTCGCGAGACGTCTTTAGATAAGACTGTGCTGAGCTACTCACTAAAGGTTGCCCTTTTAACAGTGAAAAGCATTTCATTTAACATTTCCCTAGCTATAGCCCTCTGCTTTCTTTTACAGCTCTTGTGCGGTATTCCCTGTTTCTTTAGCTTATTTGCAGAGACTGTATATGGAGTTCCAACCAGCCCGCTTGCTGAAGACAGCTTTCATATTAAGACTGCGGGTTGATGTTATGTGCTAACGTGATGGTAAACGTACACGGTCCAATCACATTAATGTGATCACCTGTGAATAGCCTGAGTAACCATCCTTCACAGCGCGGACCGCAAGGAAGTGTGTCAGTGATGTCCTGGAAGGTGCCGATAGGGATTTAGACCTATGTTGACTCCAGTGCCGTGGCGAGCTGCACTAGGTTTCTCGGTTGAGGTACCATGGTGCGAACAGCGTCATAGAAGTGGTTACACAAATGCCGATAGAGTTTAAATCCGAGGAGTCTGGTAACTCATTCCGATTTTCTTCGATCCAGGCATGCACATTGCGAGCTGTGTGACACTTTGCATTCTTTTGCTGGTAGATGCCACCGTGCCGAGGAAAAACAAGCTGCATGTAGGGCTCGACATGGTCGCCACTGGCAGATGGATACGTGTGTTGATCAATTGTGCCCTCCAGCACGACGAGATCACCCAGGGAATTGCACGAAAACATTTCCCAGACCATAAAGCTGCCTCCTCCGGACATGGACTCTTCCGACGGTTGCTGCACAGTGTTTGCTTCAAAAGGTTCAAATGACTCTGAGAACTATAGGACTTAACTTCTGAGGTCACCAGTCCCCTAAACTTAGAAGTACGTAAACCTAACTAACCTAAGGACAGCACACACATCCATGCATCAGGTGGGATTCGAACCTGTGACCGTACCAGCAGCGTGGTTCCGGACTGAAGCGCCCAGAACCGCTCAGCCACAGCAGCCGGCGAGTGTTTGCTTTCAGACGGTTCACGCCATGAATGCCAATGACCATCTGTCCGATGGGGCATAAATGTGATTCATCTGATAAGGCCGATTAGCATGAGTCAAAACAGAAGCGCCTTCTCTGGAGGCCCATACGCAGCAGCTTTCGCTGAACGGTCGTTGAGGAGAGACTTCTGATAGCCCCTCGGTCCATCTGAGTGGTCAGTTGCTGAACAGTTCCACGTCTATTCGAATGTACACATCTCCACATCTGTCGTTCACCATTGTCATCTAAGCCCCGTGGTGCGCCACAGTTACCTCGGCGCAGGTTCTGTCTCAAAAAATGGCTCTGAGCGCTATGCGACTTAACTTCTGAGGTGATCAGTCGCCTAGAACTTAGAACTAATTAAACCTAACTAACCTAAGGCCATCACACACATCCATGCCGGAGGCAGGATTTGAACTTGCGACAGTAGCAGTCGCGCGGTTCCATACTGTAGCGCCTAGAACCGCACGGACACTCTGGCTGGCCATAGCTGAACACAATGCGAGACCAACCATCAGCAGTTCGTGCATCCCAGTCATGGTGCCAGTCCAAACGCGGTCATTTCGTGTTGTTGTTTAAGCTCCAACTTGTGCACGGGGCAGTAAATTCTTAGTTGTACTACTGCCACCCTCCAGTTAATGGTGTGGTATGGTATGACACATATTGTTCTGGATAGCGCCATTTTAACATGTATGGTATTCCTTAAAAACGGCGAAATGTGTACAGTTTGAAAAGTTAGCCGTTTCCGAAATTCTTCCATTCTTGGCCTGAAAACCAATTGTTGTGTACATTGTTCCGCGTATTCAGCGCGTACACAACTTTCCCACTAGAGCGCGCCCCACTAAGCACAACAGCGCAGGCGCAGCGCTCGTCCGTCTCCGCACTACGAGACGGCGCTGCCATAAAGACGGACCAAATTCTGCTTCCGCCGATCCGCGTATTAATATGTAATGCAGCCAATGAGATTGCTGCTAACGCAGAACCTTTTCTCCTCGCGGATCACACTCGCGCAGTGATACCTGAACGCGCGAGGTATTATAACGAGTGTACAGATCTCCGATTAGTCAGTCTGCATTAGTCTATAGTCAAGTTTCAGTCTGCGCCTAATAAGATTATCATATTCCTGTACACAGCCATGAAGATTAAAGTATGGACACTTTTGTCAAGTATCAGAGATATGTGAGAATAAGATTAACGTACCAAGGCCAAAGGAACTTCATATTCTCAATTGCAAACAGCATCCAGAATTAAGTTACCTAATGTCTATCCTTTTCATTATTTTAATAAATGTGTGTGAAAATTAATCAAGTTCTGTTTAAAGTTGGTCACCGTCAATCTGCTACTCTAAGCGTGCAAGTGGCTTTTCTATCGTCTGACCTAACGGCAGAAGATAAACACGCCACGATAAGACCACGAGACATATTGCTGACACTCGCCTACTTCGCTAGAGCGACAAGTCAAATAATCTGATGGTGTGTGTACCGAAGGTCTTACAGTACGCTCACCACACCAATAATGATGCCCTTATGGACATTACGTAAAACACTCTGTTTCTGCATTAAGTCAACGACTGTACTATCTTCCATCTGCCCAGAAAACGCTTTATATAGCGTCCACTGTTAGTGCTGCCATCCGCCGTCTATGAGTCGCTACGACTCGTCGACGCTGAACATACGAGTAGGAGTGCGTCACATTAATGTGACTGGAGCGCGTTGTACCCCTAGTAAAAGTTAGAGTTCGCTTTAGTAAACGACGTTGTAGTGCTCCTTTTAAGATTTAATTTTAATTAGCTATCAATATGTCCGAGTACCCAACTGAGAGGCCAGTGTGGCTGACTGCTGTGCAGAAGACCAGGGTTCAGTTCCCAGTACTGATAGCGATTTAGCACCAGCGGAAGGACTGAACCGGGGTGCATTTAGCCTCGTGAGACCAACTGAGGAGGTACCTGACCGACTAGTAGCGGCTCCAGGTCACAAAAAATGACAACAGCCATGAGAGAGGTGAGCTGACCCCACGTGCCTCCATGCCGCAACCCGTGACACAGTTGCCACAGCATGACACGGCGATCGGTCAGTACTGAAGGGCTAAGCACAACCCTTACGCCGGCCGGGGTGGCCGAGCGGTTCTAGGCACTACAGTCTGGAACTGCGCGACCGCTACGGTCGCAGGTTCGAATCCTGCCTCGGGCATGGATGTGTGTGATGTCCTTAGGTTAGTTAGGTTTACGTTCTAGGGGACTAATGACCTCAGAATTTAAGTCCCATAGTGCTCTGAGCCATTTGAACCATTTTTTTGAACGGCCCTTACACTGATGCGCCAGAGAAACTGGTATAAGCATGCATATTCAAATATAGAGATATGTAAATAGGCAGAATAAGTCGCTGCAGTCGGCAACAAGTGTCTGGTGCAGTTGTTAGATCGGTTACCGCTGCTACAATGACAGATTATCAAGATTTAAGTAAGTCTGAACCTGTTGTTATAGTTGGCGCACGAGCAATGGGACACACCACCTCCTAGGTTAGCGATGAAGAGGGTATTCTCCCGTACGACCATTTCACAGGTGTACCGTGAATGTCAGGAATTTGGTAAAACATCAAATCTCTGACATCGCTGAGGCTGGAGAAAGACCCTGCAAGAACGGAACAAGCGACGACTGAAGAGAATCGTTCAACGTGACAGAAGTGCAGCCCTTCCCCAAATTGCTTCAGATTTCGATGATGGGCCATCAACAAGTGTCAGTGTGCGAACCATTCAACGGAACATCATCAATGTGGGCTTACGGAGCCGGAGGCCCATTCGTGTACCCTTGATGACTGCACGACACAAAGCTTTACGCCTCGCTTCGTCCCGTCAATACCGACATTGGACTGTTGACGATTGGAAACATTTTGCTTGGCCGTAGAAGTCTCGTTTCAAATTGTATCGAGCGGATGGACGTGTACGGGTATGGAGACAACGTCATGAATCCATGGACCCTGCATGTCAGCAGGGGAATGTTCAAGCTGGTGGAAGCTTTGTAATGGTGTGAGGCGTGTGCAGTTGGAATGATATGGGACCCCTGATATGTCTAGATACGACTTTGACAGGTGACACGTACGTAAGCATCTTGTCTTTTCACATGCACCCATTCATGACTATTGCGCATTCCGACGGACTTGGGCAATTCCAGCAGGACAATCCGACACCCCACACGTCCAGAATTGCTACAGAGTGGTTTCAGCAACACTCTTTTGAGTTTAAACACTTCCGCTTGCCACCAAGCTCCCCAGAGATGAACATTATTGAGCATATCTGGGATGTCTTGCAACGTGCTGTTCAGAAGACATCTCCAACCCCTCGTACTCTTACGGATTTATGCACAGCGGAGGACCTACACGATATTAGGCAGGTGTACCAATTTCTTTGGCTCTTCAGTGTATAACAGACAGTAAACTACATTCATTTGCCTGTCTCTGATAACCTACTTCGGCAGTAAAGTAAAACGATACATTTCGACGTAGTGTAGAAAGTTTCTTCGTCACAATACTTCGTCTCCACTTTAACCACGGAAGTATCCAGGGCAATTACTACCTAGCAGAGTGAAGACTCCACTTATAACAAACGATGTATCCATGTATGAACACATAATTAACTCCTTAGCGGCTGGGCATATTACGACTTAATTAACTCAAAGCGTTTACACTGTTCAGCCAGAATATTACGACCACCTACCTAATAGCCAGTATGTTCACCTTTGGCACGGATAACAGTGGTGACGTGGAATGGAAGCAATGAGGCCGTGGTAGGTCGCCGGAGGGATTTGGCACCGCATTTGCACATCCAAGTCACCTAATTCTCATAAATTTCGGGGAGATGGGCGGTGAGCTCTGACGCAACGTTAAATCAAATCCCAGATGCGATCGGTCGGGTTCATATCTGGCGAGCTGGAGGCCCAGCACATCAATTGGAACTCGCCACTGTGTTCCTCGAATTACTCCATCACGCTCCTGGCGCTTTCCGCGCAACTCTGTCTAAGTCATTGTTACAGTGTAAGTTATTCCCAGTTGTAATCGCTATGTACTTGGTTGAATTCACAGCCTTTACATTTGTAAAAATAATTTTCCTTTACTTCACGTCTATTGTCACAAATTTTTGGTCATCAGTCTACCGGTTTCGGTCTATAATGACCATCTTCAGATCTGTTTTACAAGAACATGTCCTAATATGCTGGAGCCACAGTGGCATCGTCAAATGCTAAACAAAAAATTAGATTTGTGTTATTTATCGTATAACCGAAATATAGCGGATTCCTTTTACTACTCACGTGGACGACTTCACACTTTTTTATTATTAAGAGTCAGTTGCCACTTTTCGCACCATACAGATATCTTGTCCTGATATTTTGCAATTGGTTTGGATCATCTGATGACTCTACTAGAGGGAATATGACTGCATCATCTGCAAACAATCTAAGAGGGCTGTTCAGATTGTCTCGTAATTCTTTTATATGGATCAGGAAAAGCATAAGGCCTATAAAACTTCCCTGCGGAGCACCAGGTATTATTTCTGTTTTACTCGGTGACTTTCCATTAACTTCTACGAACTGTGACCTTTCTGACAGAAAATTCCGAATCCAGTCGCACATCTGAGCGAATTGGCAGCCAATGTGATTAGAAGTCGCTTGTGAGGAACTAAATCAAAAGCCTTCTGAAAGCCAAAAAATATGGAATCAATTAGACATCATCTGTCGACGGCAGTCGTTACTACGTGAGAATAAAGAGCTAGTTATGTTTCTCAAGACTGAATCCGTGTTGGCTATTTCTCAAAAAATTGTTTCCTTCGAGATAATTCATAATTTTCGCACACAGTATATGTTTTTCAAAAATCGTACTGCAAAACGACGTTAGTGACTGAAATAAACAGCGTTAATACACGAGGCACCAATCAAATGTTTATCGAACTTTGTGGGGACATACATTGCATAACGGGTATAAAATGATTAAACTTTAATTACTTTCTAAACTGACGTCCATTATCAGCTTAAATATGAAATGTGACCTCCATGGGAACGAAAACACTCGTATTCGTTGTTGCATAGAAGCAAACAGACTCTGAATTCCATCCTACCGAATTTATTGCCATGTCTGCAACGCATCCGTTGTCAGTTCGAGAAGACTGTTAGCTGGATGCTGGTATTAACGTGTACGTGTCCAGTCGTATCTTAGACTGGACAACAAATTAGGTAACTGGGCAGACTAGACAAGAATTCATACATTACAAAAGTTGTTTCTTGTGTATACTTCAATGTGAGGCCTTGAATTACCCTGCCGTAATATGCCATTTGGTACTCTCGTCATAAAAGGTATGAGGACTGGCTTTACAATTTTTGCCACTTACTGGCCGAATTCAGTCCCTCTTCAACAATTGCCAGATTTTAATATCGAATAGCTTCCTACAACATTATTCTAAGAGAGGTATGGATCTCGACAATCTGTACGTCGTGTTACCTGTCACCAGTTCTTCTATGGACACGTTGTTGTCGATCTGACTGCCAAAAACAAATGTGGAACTCATCGCTGTATACTACAGAATACCACTCAGTGATCCAGTTGCTCAGGTTCTCCACCGAGCCAGTCTCTGTTGTGTACGGCATGACGTATGGCAACTCGAAATCTCAATCCAGCTTCCATTAGCTGTATTTGATAATTCGTGGTGACACTTTGGCTGTAACCTTTGCCAGTATTTCAGCTGTTGTCATATAGCTTCTCGTCATGGCCACCTCTTCGAGTTGTGATCGTTCTGGAAGACCCGTGTCTCCGCCTCTTGCCACGCAGTTTTCCTGAGTCCATCTCGACGCCACCCATGCTGCAGTCATTGCTTTACAGCCAACTGTTTCTGCGATGTATCGGTACAATGTTCCCGTGTCCCACAAACCTACTGTTCGACCTATCTCGAAGTCCAAGAGACATCAATAAACAGCATGTGCTTGTCCTTGGGAATGCTGTTTTGCGATGTGTATTTGGAAAGTTCCAGTACATCTACATCTATACTCCGCAAGTTACTTTGCGTAGAACCGTAACTTCCACGCTTTACTGTTTCAGTCGCATATGGTTCTGGGGAAGAACGGTTACCAGTAAGCCTCCGCTCTAGAAACTTTAACAGTAACCTCACTGTATTGTAGACCACCTCTCTTACAAGTCTGTCACTAGAGGTGGCTGATCATCTCTGTGATACTTTCATGCTTAATAAATTACCTTGTAACGAAACGTGTCACTCTTCTTTGGATCTTCTCTATTTTCTCTATACGTACTATCTGGAACGGATCCCATACTGGCGAGTGATACTCAAGTATTCGTCAAACGAGTGTTTTGCAAGCTACTTCCTTTGTTGATGGACAACATTTGCTGAGAATTCTTCCAATGACTCTCAGTCTGGCACCTGCTTTACTCGCGATTAATTTTATGTGGTCGTTCGATTTCGAATCGCCCCGTAAGCTTACTCCTAGGTGATTGTTTTGCAATTTTGTAATCATAAAATAAAGTATCTTTCTGTTTATATATTCGCTATACGTTACATTTTTATTTTATTTTGGGGATCAGCTGCCACTTCTTGCCGCAAGCGTCGATCCTCTCATGTCCTCTCGCATTCCTCTACAATTTCCTAGCGGTGCGACTTCTCTGTAGACAACGCTATTACCCGCGAAAAGCGTCATGGAACTTCCAACGTTTTCTGCTAGGTCATTTATATGGACTGTTAAAAGTAATGGTCCTGTGATGCTCCCCTCGGGCGCGCCCGAAGTTTCTTTTACATTTGAGCACTTCTCTCGTTCAAAATGACATGCTGTGTTCCGTTTGCTAGAATCTCTTCAATCCAGTCACGCAGTTGGTCCAGTATTCTGTTCGCTCGTATTTTCCTCATTAGGTGGCAGTGCTGAAACGTACCGAATGCCTTCCAGAAGGCAAGTAACGCGGCATCTACCCCAGCGCCTGCATTTATTACTTCGTGCGTCTCGCAGGCGAATAGAGCAAGCTTGATTTCCAACGATCGTAGTTCTAGGAAACCATGTTAGTTCCTACCGTGGACCTTTAGAAACACCAAACAGCAATCATATACTCACACCATTCTTCATCTGTAGGAATTGTATTTTTCTATACTGAAAATGTTGAAAATAATTTCGCATGATTATGCAATTTTCATGCATACTCTATAGGCATGTAAGTACAAAGGGCATTAAAAAAATTTGCATAGTCGTCTCCAATTTTTTTTTTTATTTTTTGCATGGGGAGAATGAAATTTTTTGTGGACGTACTTGGAACTGTTAGCTACAAGTTGGTGCATAAAAGTATTTTCTTTTATTTACAGGTGAGCAATAATGGACCGTGAAGTAGTTGTCAGGTTGCGACAACGGTTGGTAATGGAATTCCTCTTCAAGACCGGCGATGACTCTGCCACATCGATTCACAGGAAGTTTCTCCTTGTTTATGGGGAGGACACAGTGGATCGCAGCAGTATCCAGCGGTGGTTGCAGAGGTTTAAAGACGGTGATTTCTCTCTACTAGACTATCCACGATGCGATAGACCATCGACGGCAGTGAGTGGTGTGAAGGAGACCACTGATCAAATCATCCAAAATGACAGATATGTGACGACACGACATCTCGCTGAAATGACTCGTTTGTTATTGAGTAGTGTGGTATCATTGGTACAGTCACTAGGGTACAGAAAAGTCTGTGCACGTAGGGTTCCTAGATTATTGACAAGAGACATGAAAACGATGAGGAAGAATGTGTGCGAGGGTATCATGAAGACCTTTAACGAAGAGTGGAAACAGTGTTCTGACAGCGTCATTACCAATGGTGAACATGAGAGATAAACCCAATCCATGGAGTGGCGTCATCCGGGTTCCCCTCCGAAGAAGAAACCAAGACTTTCACGAAGAGCAGGCCTTCTTCTTCTGGGATCAGTGTGGTGTCATTTTCATTGACTCTTTGGTACCTGGTTCCACAATTAACCGGGACCGTTACTGTTTGTCATTGGACAAGCTGTGCCATCAAGACCCACAGACCACAGACCCTATAGTCCAGACTTGGCTCTGTCTGATTTTTACCTCTTTGGTCGTCTGAAGGCCCACCTGCGCGGTGAAACATTTGATAGTGAGAAAGGCTTTATTTCCTGTGACAAGCGATGGTGTAAAAGTCGATCCCCAGAATTTTATCAAAGTGCATTACATCATGGAAAGAACGTTGGGCGAGATGCGTCACAACTGATGTAGGATACAATGAGTAGGCTCCATGTATAGCTAAATGTTCCAAGTATGCTCACAAAAAATTTCATTCTCCTCCTGCCAAAAATAAAAAGAATTAGAGAGGACTGTGCAAAACTTTTTGAACGCCCATTGTACATGATTATCAGATTAGTAGTGTTTGAACAAGTTGTTCATCGTGTAGCATTCTCCAATTCCGCAAGCGTAATATTGAAGGTTATAGCGTATTGGAGGCTGGGTGGATAAAGTGCGAAGATCACAACTTTAAAAACAATACACTACTGGCCATTAAAATTGCTACACCAAGATGAAATGCAGATGATAAACGGGTATTCATTGGACAAATATATTATACTAGAAGTGACATGTGATTACATTTTCACGCTATTTGGGTGCATAGATTCTGAGAAATCAGTACCGAGAACAACCACCTCTGGCCGTAATAACGGCCTTGATACGCCTGGGCATTGAGACAAACACAGCTTGGATGGCGTGTACAGGTACAGCTGCTCATGCAGCTTCAACAAGATACCACAGTTCATCAAGAGTAGTGACTGGCGTATTGTGACGAGGCAGTTGCTCGGCCACCATTGACCAGAAGTTTTCAATTGGTGAGAGATCTGGAGAATGTGCTCGCCAGGGCAGCAGTCGAACATTTTCTGTATCCAGAAAGGCCCGTCCAGGACCTGCAACATGCGGTCGTGCATTATCCTGCTGAAATGTAAGGTTTCGCAGGGATCGAAGGGAGGGTAGAGCCACGAGTCGTAACACATCTGAAATGTAACGTTCACTGTTCAAAGTGCCGTCAATGCGAACACGAGGTGACCGAGACGTGTAACCAATGGCACCCCATACCATCACGCCTAGTGATACGCCAGTATGGCGATGACGAATACACGCTTCCAATGTGCGTTCACCGCGATGTCGCCAAACACGGATGCGACCATCATGATGCTGTAAACAGAACCTGGATTCATCCGAAAAAAATGACGTTTTGCAATTCGTGCACCCAGGTTCGTCGTCGAGTACACCATCGCAGGCGCTCCTGTCTGTGATGCAGCGTCAAGGGTAACCGCAGCCATGGTCTCCGTGCTGATAGTCCATGCTGCTGCAAACGTCGTCGAACTGTTCGTGCAGATGGTTGTTGTCTTGCAAACGTCCTCATCTGTTGACTCAGGGATCGAGACGTGGCTGAACGATCTGTA
Organism: Schistocerca nitens; assembly: GCF_023898315.1. Taxonomy (NCBI): domain Eukaryota; kingdom Metazoa; phylum Arthropoda; class Insecta; order Orthoptera; family Acrididae; genus Schistocerca; species Schistocerca nitens. The sequence goes on from NC_064617.1 coordinate 393,068,388, forward strand.
ACAGCCATGCGGTTAAGATGCGCTTCATCTCGACTGCTAGTGATACGAGGCCGTTGGGATCCAGCACGGCGTTCCGTATTACCCTGCTGATCCCACCGATTCTATATTCTGCTAACAGTCATTGGATCTCGACCAACGCGAGCTGCAATGTCGCATTACGATAAACCGCAATCGCGATAGGCTACAATCCGACTATTATCAAAGTCGGAAACGTGATGGTACGCATTTCTCCTCCTTACACGAGGCATCACAACAACGTTTCACCAGGCAACGCCGGCCAACTACTGTTTGTGTATGCGAAATCGGTTGGAAACTTTCCTCGTGTCAGCACGTTGTAGGTGTGGCCACCGGCGCTAACCTTGTGTGAATGCTCTGAAAAGCTAATCATTTGCATATCACAGCATCTTCTTCCTGTCGGTTAAATTTCGCGTCTGTAGCACGTCATCTTCGTGGTGTAACAATTTTAATGGTCAGTAGAGTTGAACAGCGCGACGATGGGAGAGCGCGGCGGCCCTTTTTATCGTTACAAGTGCCCGAGACAGTAGTTTCCGTTTATGTTGCCTATTGTAAAAGCGGTATCATATTCGCGTGAAGCACGTTGTATCTAATCTCTTTAAAAACGGACTCCGATAGTGGCGTTGTGTCCGGAGGATGAAGAGGCGCCTCTCCGGTAACAAATGCTCTGGCCCGAGGCTGGCCCATCACCTGCTACAGTTGGCTCCACATCGACGACTCCGACTATTTCCTTCCTCCCCGATCCCATTTTTCATTTCGAGCACAATTTATGATTTTCTTTTTTTGTGGTCGCTGATTCGGAAATGACGGTTTAATTCCCGGCTCTTATCCTGCGGGAGAAATCTATGGGGCGCCTCCTGGATAATTATGACGTAAATTGTATGCTCGTTCAACTAATCGCATTGTGTTGCTATAATCTGCTCGTAATGTCCAGCGGCAATTACAGGACGAGTTACGACGTCGGCGTCTCCGGGCCGTCACCTGCTGCCCGGCTTAATTAGCTAATGGCCGCTGCGATAACCACTGTTATTTCCGAGATAAGGCGCGCTTCTGATACGGCGTTGGCGATACCGCGGTGCCTGCGCACGCTAGCGTCTCACACTCAGCCCGCTGCCACACTGCAGGCGCAGCTACACCTACACCGTAGGCCTGTGGCGGGGGTGGGGTTCTGCAGCGCATCAAAAGTATAGGCGCCAGCGCCTGTAAATGAATGTATATACAGGGTGATTCAGTAATGATGCTACAAGCTTTCAAGGATGGTGGAGACTGATAAATGTATCAATTTGAGGTAAGGGTCCATTTACCGGAAACGAACTAATCGGAACTGATAAGCCAAAAGCATTCTGATACCTGTCAGAGTGGAATACATGTTCCGGTACTGTTGCTGCCGAGATTTTAGGGTAGGCAACTTTCAAAGGCGGTAGTGTAAACCAAAACAAGAAAAAATGTCCAGTAAACACGGGCTATAAAATGCATACCTTAAGAGCTAGGAGCACTTGTTCAGTGGAGGAGTTGTGTTTCACACTAGCGAATACGGACAAGTGCTCACAGCTTCTCAGGTATGCATTATAGAACCCATATTTACTGGACTATGTTCTTATTCTGATCCTTTCTACAAAGTTGCATACCCTGCATTCTTAGCAATGACGGTAACGGTACCTGTATTCCTCTGTCAGAGGTATCAGAACGATTTTAGGTTGCAACTTTCGACTCGTTCGTTTCTGAATCAAGGATCCTTACCTCAAATAGATACATTTATTCGTCTCCCATAGCCTTGAATGTTTGTAAGATCATCACTAAATGGCTCTCAGCATTATGGGACTTAACATCGGAGGTCAGCAGTCCCCTAGAACTTAGACCTACTTAAACCTAACTAACCTAAGGACATCACACACATCCATGCCCGAAGCAGGACTCGAACCTGCGGCCGTAGCGGTCGCGCGGCTCCAGACTGAAGCGCCTAGAACCGCTCGGCCACACCGGCCGGCTAAGATCATCACTGAATCACACTGTATATACATACATTTACAGACATCGGCGCCTATAAATTCGACGCTTTGTAGCGTCGTTGGACGGTGTTTCCGGACATGGATCCCTGTTCAGAATATTATGTACTCACTCCCCTCTACAAGTGCTAGAAGTTTGTAACGAAATGTCCAAATACCCTGTTAAACTGGGGACATGACGTCTGAGGAGGGCTACTATGAAAAATGCATTCCTTGGAAAGCTTTATATTTTCCACAGTATTACATGTAAAAATTTGATGATACACGAACAGAACCGTAAACTCGACAAGTTTGCCTTTTGTACCGTTAAATGTTCTATGATTGCCCACCCCCACCCCCTCCTGGTCACACGACACACGTACAAGCGGTACGCATGTTTGTCCCGTACCTTTTGCAGCAATATTCTGTCAATCTACATCCAGATCTATACTCGGCAAGCAACCTCACAGTGCGGGCGGGAGGCTAGTTTGAGTAACAGTTTCAGTCGCGCGTGGTCCGCGGGAAGAACGATTGCTGGTAAGTCTCCGTGTGGGCTCGAATCTCACTAATTTTATGTTGATGGTCTTCTCGTCAGATATACGTAGCAGAAGGCAATACATTGGTCGACGCTTCTAGGAACGTACGCTCTCGGAATTGTAACAACAGACCATACCGTGACGCAGAACGCCTATCTTGCAGCGTCTGCCACTGGAACTGCCTGACCAATCCCGTGATGTTTTCGCACTTGCTAAAAGAACCTGTAAAGAAACGCGCGGCTCTTCCTTGGATCTTCTCTATTTCCTCTGTCAGTCCTATCTGGTATAGTTCCAGAATTGATGTGCAATATTCAGGTACTGGTCAAACGAGTGTTCTGTAAGCTACTTCCTTTGTTGATAGACTACATATCCTGAGAATTCTTCCAATGAATCTCAGTATGGCATCTGCCTTACTCGCAATTAATTTAATGTGGTTGTTCTACATGAGATCTCTACGAAAGCGTGCTCCTAAACACACCGACGCAAAAAAAAAAAAAAAAAAAAATCATAACACCCAAAAATAATTAATGTATAGTAATGAAATTTCGTGAATGCATTTGTATAGGTAACAAACTTCAGTGATAAACATTGCAAGTTCACAGGTCAAGGTATGCGCAAGATAAGCCATCGTAGATGTGAAATGCTGGTGCATTCATAACCGGTGTAACCGCCAGAATGTTGACTGCAAGTATGAAAACGTATATGCCATGTGTTGTACAGGTGCCGGATGCCAGTTTGTGAGATGGAGCTTCATGCGTGTTGCACTTCGTCGGTCTATACAAGGACGGTTAATGCTGTTTGTGGATGTCGCTGGAGTTGTGGTAAAAAAATAAAATAAAATAAAATAAAATAAAGGGTACAAATGGCTCTGAGCACTATGGGACTTAACTTCTGAGGTCAGCAGTCCCCTAGAACTTAGAACTACTTAAACCTAATTAACCTACACACATCCATGCCCGTGGCAGGATTCGAACATGCGACTGTAGAGTTGTGGTCCGATGATGTACTATATGTGCTCGATTGGAGATGCATCCGGTGATCGAGCAGGCCAAGACAACATATTCGTACTCTGTAGAGCATGGTGGGTTCCAACAGTGTTTTGTGGGCGAGTTTTAACCATGCTGGAAAACAACCCTTGGAATGCTATTCATGAATGGCAGCACAAGAGGTCGAATCACCAAATTGACGGACAGATTTGCAGTCAGGATGCGTGAGATAACTTCGAGAGTACCCCTGCTGTCATATGATATCGCACCCCAGACCATAACTCAAGGTGTGGGTCCAGTCTATGTAGCAAGGAGACAGGTTAGTTGCTGGCCCTCAACTGGCTTCCTTCTAACCGACACACGGCCGTCAATGGCACCGAGGCAGAACCATGTTTCATGAGGGACCTCCGCCCTGCCTTTCAGTTGGCTCCAGCTTGATACCAGTGAAGTCGCAAGCGACAATGGTTTGGGGTCAGTGGAATTCACGCCACAAGGCATCTGTCTCGCAGCTGTCCTTGATGTAACCGATTTGTAACAGTTCATTGTGTCACTGTGGTGCCAAGTACTGTTAAAATTGCTGCTGCAGATGTAGTACGGTGCCCGAGAGCAGTTCGCTGAACACGATGGTCTACTCTCTCGGTAATGCCATGTGACAGTCCTCCATCTTGCCAAGAGCTAAATTATAGAACCCCACAAGTTGCTGTTTGTCACCTATACGAAGAACTTGCAGTAGCTGAATTTTGTATGATTCACGCCAGACGGACATCGCAGGCATGATCAGCTGTCGAGCTGCACGGAGAACGGATTTCTGCGGACTTGTGAAACTAAGGCGGACGCGTTCGACGTCTATATCGGACACTCGTGGACGGCCCGTCGATCTGCCTTTACAAAAACAACCTGTTCCTCGGGATTGTTTGTGCCATCGTGTAATGCTCTGTGCTGTAGGAGGTTCCACACCATATCAAGTACGAAAGCCACGCTGAACAGTTATTACTGACCCACACTGCGCAAAACGTAGAACAAAAAACGCTTTCTGTCGCCCCTACACCATTTTCACTAGAACTGAAGTGGGCGCACACTGCTGCTACCTAGCGGGAACCATGTAAAACTCGAGAGTGTGCTCTTTCTAACAGTACTGTTAATGCGTCAGGATTGGCCAGGAGGGGAAAGCGGTAGGCGCCCGTTGAGGTGAAGAACAAAACATAGTTAAAACTGTATGAAGTTTTAATGCGGTAAAGAAAGGCAGGCCTGGAGAAGCCGCCGAGACTGAATGGGCAGCCGCCCAAGAGAGCAGGTGAGGAGGGCGTCTGATCGGTTTGGAAGCTGCCAGCAGAAGAGAGCGAACGCCGTGTCAGCTCCCGGCAGCCGGCCGCGGTTCCACCCCACTTGACCACCTCCAAGCCTCCCTATTGGTCGGTCAGGTCGTAAGACGCGCAGTTCGGTAGCGTTACCTCGTCAGCAACACGTGAGTTTAGCTGCTGATGGTTCAACACGTGAGTTTCAGGGTTCTGGGCAACGTGACTGAGACGCTGCAGCGCAGAAGGCACTGACGAACATAAAGTGAAAAAATAAAAATCAAATTTTTATATTAATTGTTGTGTACATAGTTCCGCGTAGTCAGCGCGTACACAACTTTCCCACCAGAGCGCGCCCAACTAAGCACAACAGCGCAGCCGCAGCGCTCGTCCGTCTCCGCACTACGAGATGGCGCTGCCTTAGAGACGGACCAAATTCTGCTTCCGCAGATCCGCGTATTAATATGGTACGCAGACAATGAGATTGCTGCTAACGTAGAACCTTTTCTCCTCGCGGATCACACTCGCGCAGTGGTATCTGAACGCTCGAGGTATTATAACGAGTGTACAGACCTCCAATTAGTCAGTCTGCATTAGTCTGCACCAGTCTACATTAGTCTGTACCAGTCTATAGTCAACTTTCAGTCTGCGCCTAATAAGATTACCATATTCCTGTACATAGCCATGAAGATAAATGAATAGACACTTTGTCAAGTATCAGAGATATGTGAGAATAAGGTTAACGTACCAAGACCAAAGGAACATCAGATTGTCAATTGTAAATAGCATCCAGAACCAAGTTAAGTTATTTTTATATTTGTTATTATTTTAATAAATGTGTGAGAAAATTAATCAAGTTCTGTTTTGAAGTTGGTCACCGTCAATGTGCTACTCTAAGCGTGCAAGTGGCTTTTCTATCGTCTGACCTAACGGCAGAAGATAAACACGCCACGATAAGACCATCAGACATATTGCTGACACTCGCCTACTTCGTTAGAGCGACAAGTCCAATAATCTGATGGTGTGTGTACCGAAGATCTTACAGTACACACACCACACTAATAAATCCATTCAGTATCGGCCCCCTACTTTACAGTACGTTGTTAACGTACAAATCTCAACTAACATAATAGTTATGATTTTTGTTTGTTTGTCGGATCAGTCTTTTTGATACGCCCCATATTATAGGCCAACGGATTGACTGATTCTGAGCTAGAGGCTGTGACTGCAGCTCCGACTCGGCTTCGACTAATGACAGACTGCGACAGACTGACCCTCCGGTCCATGGCGGTGATCTAAATGCTGGTGGCCGGGAGGCCCTTGGCGGCGCGTTACCTGCGAGTCTGTCGTTGGCCTCTATCGATCTTCTCGCAACCCCTTTGCCGCCTGGTGTGCTGGCGTCAGCTTACGCCAGCACAGAACGTAGGAGCACTTCGCTTTTTTATGAAAAGTTCAAATGTCACTATTTCTCGTTATAGGAATAGAAGGTATGTCCACTGCTACCTCTATATCGTTTAGCTGCGTCTCTGTTGTTATCAATTACGCTTCTGCGGCATTGCGAAGTTATTTCCCAGTACGCCAAAGTGAAAGTTTCCCTAAAAACGTGGAATCTGGAGCATTCCCGCAACAAATAAAAAATTATTTCCTCCAGGTGAGAATTAAAATTTTATGAGTATGCCTCGTATGCATCTCAGCATGTCACTTTTGTGAAACAGTACATCAAAAGTGCAAAACATGCCGAACCGAGCTGTTTGCTTATTTTATTTGTGATCGATTTCTATTCAGCTTGTCATCAATCGGGATACAAGGAAATTTCTCACACAGTGTATTTTACAGTATAATTATATCAATGTTATTAGTCAGGAATACGGTAACGTGAGTCTTCGTACGGTTAAAGCTTTAAATATGGCTGTTCAGGGATCACATGTGCTACGCCAATTGGCCGACAGCGGGGAAACGCCAGCCCAATTTCCTTCTTTTCACCACCTACCGTCCTTCCTTTACACCCTCTCACGTGAGCCTACGTACCATACGCTAAACACAGAACGGCGGGTTGCAGACTGCAGGCGTAAGTGTACGCTTTTGTGAAGATAGGTGGGACGAACGACACGCGAAGTACACGACACTAGCGTGAGGGAGTAATTTCGGAATATAGCTCTTAGGCCCCTTCTTAGCGGCGATACGCACTCGGCAAAGCGTGGCGCACGATGGGCGGGCGGGGTTCCGCGACGCGGGGACGCGCAGAGACAAAGCCGCGCGGACCCCTCGGCCAGCCCGCGCGCGTCAGCCCGAGTGGGTCCAAGTGCGGAGCGAGGCCCGCGGCCCGCGCCCGGGGCCGGGGGCGGCCTTGTTATTTCGCTGAGAGCGGAGGCGCGCCGGTCTCACTAGCCGAGAACCATCCAGCGCTCATTACTCGCCGCACGGCGCGCCACGCGAGCTTCCGCGGCGCCGGGCGTCGCGACGCCACGTCCCCGCGTCGCCGACGCCTCGGCACGGCTCACCTCGAGGGCTCGTTACCCAGGCGCCTCGCCCGGGCACGACAGCCCTCCAGCCGGAGGCGCTGCACGGCGCTGCCACGCGTCCCAGCAGTTTCCGTTTACACTCACACCCACTACAGGGTGAAAAGTATTTAAACCGACAAACTGTGGGAGGTTGTATCTTACTACAAACGTCTCTTCGCGGATTCTCATTAATGGCCATTTACAAAAGAACTTTCCATTGGGCAATCCATCCGACAAGGATGTCCTCTGTCAATGATTTTATACGCCATTTCAGTAGAGCCGCTACTGAACAACTTAGCGCACAGTGAGATCGGGCTTAGCATCGATTCCGTTACTGTCCCATGGATTGCGTATGCTGACGATATATGCAAGCATTCACGTTTCTTTCAGGATCAATATTAAATAGGACTAAAACCATAGTTTTGCACATCGGAGGCGGTATCGGAGATATGTCCCATGTTACCTGGTGCAAGGTAAAGGATTATCACAAAACTCTCGGTGTTACCTTTGAGGTCAAACCAGACAAATTCCTGACGAAGAACTGGTCACACATGCTTAATTACGACCTGCCTTGATACTTCACTCCGACCGTGACTTGAACATACTACAGAAAGGTAAGACCATGGAGATCGCCATTAGAAGCAAGATGAATTATTTGGCGCAAATTCTTCCTATCTCCGACCATCTAGGAAAGAGTATACAACAAGAGCTATGCTGGTTTCTTTTTAGAGGGCACATTTTCAAAGTTCAATCTGATACATTAACTTTACCTTCGTCCAAAGGTGGTCTTAACCTCATTAAGGTACCCAAAAGATGTGTAACCCTGCTCCTAAATCGCATCAGGAAGGAGTTTCGTACCCGGAGGACCAGTATCATGATAACCCTCCTCCAGCAGTGGAAGCATCGTAGCCTTGACCCACCCGTTGATATCACCGGCATTCCGCTTTCTCACCGACATGTGCGACACTACTACATGGAAATGAGCTACATTCGACTCAACATCGTCGATAACGCAAGCCTGACGAACAGTAAACTTTATGACCTTCTCACTACAACAAACCACAGAAATCGTCTCGATGAAAAACATCCACATACACATTGGAGTATAGTATGGCGAAATGTGCACAGCGACTTGTTACCATCGCGCGTCGTAGCCGACTGGTATCTAACAGTCAACGATAAAGTAGCAACGAATGAAAAGCTACATAAGATAGGCCTTCATCCGACGCCCAACTGTGACGCATGCGGAAGAGTCGATACGCTTATTCATAGGCTCACGTGCGGACATGCAGAAGGCATTACCACATTTCTTCGTCAACGATTGTCAGTGATAGACCGTACGACGCACAACAGGGCAGCCCTTTTAGAGATCATTCAGCCACAAAAACTGAAATATCCACGAGCAAAAAATAACGCTGCAACGTGGATCATGGGCCACACAGCAACATACAGGGTGAAAAGTATTTAAATCGACAAACTCTGGGAGGTTGTAGGGGCCATCAAAACAAATATTTTTCCCTAATGTCATTTTTTCCAATGAGGAGTATTTAAACGGGTAGAGGAAGATTTCTCTGGGGGCAAATTAATTAAACCAACAAACACTTTTCATTTTTCTATGACCAAGAGACAACACACTAACACAACCCAATTTCAATTACAGTAGATTTTCAAAAATGCCTCCATTGACACGTAAACAATGGTTACACCATCCGATCATGTTCTGTCTGACACGGGCAAAAACCCCAGGAGTATCCTGAATTGTTCCTGCTGCTGCTACTATCCGGGCAACCAGATCCTCTTCTGATGCAACATGAGTTGCGTAAACAAGGTTGCACATCTCTCCCCTGACAACAGCACTTAGGACACTGTCAAGCTACTACAATCGGAACCAACTCAGACCAAACCCTTCGAAGACACAAGTGTGTGCCTTTCATTTAAGGAACAGGGAAGCTAATTGTGAGCTACATATTGCATGGTCAGGCATCCAACTCCAGCATCATCACGCACCTAAATACTTGGGAGGCTCTCTCGATAGAACTCTGACATTCAAAACTCTCTGCAAGAACACCAAAATGAAAATCTCCGCTCGAAACAACCTAATTCGAAAACTAGCGGGGACACAGTGGGGATCACATCCACAAACTATTCGCTGTTCTGCAATGGCACTGTGCTTTTCTACTGCTGAATATGCTTCTCCAGTCTGGTACAGGTCATCTCATGCCAGAGAAGTAGACATTGCTCTTAACGAAACCTGCAGGTTGATCACAGTTTGCTTAAGACCTACCCCAACTAATAAGCTCTACTGCCTGGCTGGAATAGCGCCACCATGGGTACGCAGAACAGTGGCTGCCAACAAGGAGAGACTGAAAGTGGAACAGGACAGTGCCCATCCACTGCACGGACATAATCCACCACAGCAACGGCTGAGATCGCGAAAGAGCTTCCTGAGAACATCCGAGAAGCTCACCATTTCACCAGAGAAGGCAAGGCTGGAGTTATGGAAGAAGTCGACGCCTCACCTGCAGGCGCCTGAAGCTGAAGAACTACCACCTGGACACAACGAGAGCTGGCTGGTGTGGAAATCTTTAAACAGATTACGATCAGGAGTTGGACGATCCAGAGACAACCTGAAGAGATGGGACTTCATAACAGAACATACGTCCTGTGATTGCGGACAAGAACAAACCACAAGCCACATGCTCCAGTGCCTTTTGTGCCCTACATCCTGCACGAAGATTGATCTCCTGCAAGCCACTCCAAGCGCCTTCGAGGTTGCAAAGTACTGGGCACATGTAATATAAATACAATTTGTGTATATATATGTACATATTTATTGATGTGTATGGCTACTGTAAATTTGTATGTTTCTGATTCGGGAATAAAAATAAGGCCATGGTACAGGACCATCTCTGCCGATCCACGTTTCTGAGAACCGTCGGTCCAGGAATCGACGCACACGACCACTGAAATGTGCCGGCGCCCCGTCATGTTGGAACCACATGCGTTGTCTTGTAGGGAGCGGCACGTCTTCCCGCAATTCTGGCAATGCTCTGGCGAGAAAATTGTAATAGTGCCTGCCATTTAATGTCCTAGGTAGCAGATTAAACAGTGCCCAACAACACCGACCCACACATTAACGAAGAACCGCACTTGATGAGCGCTAGTAACTGTGCCATATGGGTTATCCTCACTCCAAACATGCGAGCCGTGCATGTTGAAGACTCCATCACGCCCGAACATTGCTTCATCGGTAAACAACACAGAGGATGGAAATGTAGGATGCATTTCACACTGTTCCAGGTACCACTGCGAAAACTGTGCTCTGGGTGGATAATCAACTGGTTCCAGGTTGGGGACACGCTGTTAGTGAAATGGACGTAACAATTGCTCTCGAAGGACTGTTCTTACATTCGTCTGATTCATCCCCATGTTATCCCGCTCCACATGCTGCAAGACAGCGTCCTCAAATTGCAGCGTTCTTACCGTGGGGACGGCGTCCGTGTCCAGATAATCTGCTACATGACCCGATCTCACGCAGACGTTGGTACACAGCAGCAAAGGTCGTATGATGCGGGATACGGCGATAGGATATTTTTGTTAATAAACCCGCTGTGCAGCTCGTCCGTTGTGGTGCGCTGCATAGTACGCACCAACCATATCAGTGTACACACTCCAAGTGTATCGCTCCACTAGTAAACAGAGACAATGCACTACTACACTGGAGGACAACAGTTGTCTACAACTGAAGAGCATAACACGCCCTCTGACAACTGAAGAGCGTAATACGGTCTCCACCGGCTTAAATAATCCTCATAGGAAAAAATTACATTAGGGAAAAATATTTGTTTTGATGTCTCCTACAACCTCCCAGAGATTGTCGGTTTAAATACTTTTCACCCTGAATAAGAAGATAACCAAGTAAATCTTACTGCTGCGCATATACACTGAAGAGCCAAAGGAAGTGGTACAGGTAGGCGTATTAAAGTTCAGAGATACGTAAACAGGCAGGATACGACGCTGCGGTCGGCAACGCCTATATGAGACAACAAGTGTCTGGCACAGTTTCTAGATCTGTCACTGCTGCTACAGTGGCAGGTTATCAAGATTTAAGTTAGTTCGAACATGCTGTTATAGTCTTCGCAAGAACGATGAAACACAGTATCTCCGAGGTAGCGATGAAGTGGGGGTTTTCCAGTACGGTCATTTCACGAGCCTACCGTGAATATCAGGAATCCGGTAAAACATCAAATCTCCGGAATCGCTGCGGCCGGAAAAATATCCTGCAAGAATGGGACCAACGACGACTGAACACAATCGTTGAACGTCACAGTGCGACCCTTCCCCAAATTCATGCAGACTTCAATGCTGGGCCATCAACAAGCGTCAGCGTGCAAACCATTCAACAAAACATAATCGATATGGGCTTTCGGAGCCGAAGGCCCACTCGTGTACCCTTTATGACTGCACGACACAAAGCTTTAAGCCTTGCCTGGACCATTCAAAACCTACACTGGACTGTTAATGACTGGAAACATGTTGCCTGGTCGGACGAGTCTCGTTTCAAATTGTATCGGACGTGGACGGGTACGGAGACAACCCCATGAATCCATGGCCCCTGCATGTCAGCAGGGGACTGTTTAAGCTGGTGCAGGCTCTGTAATGGTGTGGGCGTGTGCAGTTGGAGTGATATGGACCGCTGATGCGTCTAGATATCACTCTGACAGGTGACACGTACTTAACCATCCTGCCTGATCACCTGCATCCATTCATATCCGACGGACTCGGGCAATTTCAACAGGGCAATGCGACACCTCACACGTCAGTAATTGCTACAGAGTGGCTCCACGAATATTCTTCCGAGTTTTAACCCTTCCGCTGGCCACCAAACTCCCCAGGCATGAACGCTATTGAACATGTCTGCGATGCCTTTCAACGTGGTGTTCACAAGAGACCTCCACCCCCTCGTACTCTTCCGGATTTTGTGGACAGCCCTGCAGTATCATGGTGTCAATTCCTTCCAGCACTACTTCAGACATTAATCGAGTCCATGCCACGTCGTGCTCGCGGGGGCCGTACACGATATTAGGTAGATGTACCAGTTTCACTGTCTCTTCAGTGTACAATGCCTCATAAAAGATGTGAAGCAAGGAAACGAAATGAAACACCGCGGCAAGAGACAGTATGAGATGTTATTTCAGTGCGAATAAGAACGAGTCAAATTTACAAAAACGTTTGCAGCATGATGCCACTTGTTAGTATGACGCTGTGCCGATTCTGGCTTGGATCCACACTCTGATTCGGTTGGGAAGGGTGTCGTAAAGCCGTTGTACCATCTCCCGAGACACGCAGCTCTCGCTGTCCAGGATACAGGCAATGCGACAGGGCTTTACATACAAGCTGTTCCCACGCGTGTTTTACTGGGGAGAACACCTGGAGATTTTGCTTCCCATGGCAGTAGCTCAACATCATGCAGACAGTATACAGAGATACGTGCCAAGTGGGGACGAGCATCGTGCTGTTGAAACTTGACACCAAGATACCGTCGCGCGAGAGAGAACATGTGAGGACTCGTGATATCTGTGACATACCATTCCGCAATCAGATTTCCCTGTCATATGCGACCTGAAGTCATACCAGTGCCTCCCCACACCGTGACGCCACGAGTAATACTGTTAAGCATCTTCTAAACACTGGATGAATTGAACCTCTCCCTTGATCCCCATCACGACGGTCATCCATGTTACAGCAGAAATACGATTCATAGCTGAACACAATGCGACACCATCCATCAGCAGTATGCATCCCAGTCATGGTGCCAGTCCAAAACCAGCCGTTTTGTGTTGTTGTTTAAGCAGCAACATGTGCATGGGGCAGTAAATTCTTGGTCCGTCTACTGCCACCCTCCAGCTAATTGTACGGTATGACACATATTGTACAAAATGGCTCTGAGCACTATGGGACTCAACTGCTGAGGTCATTAGTCCCCTAGAACTTAGAACTAGTTAAACCTAACCAACCTAAGGACATCACAAACATCCATGCCTCAGGCAGGATTCGAACCTGCGACCGTAGCGGTCCTGCGGTTCCAGACTGCAGCGCCTTTAACCGCACGGCCACTGCGGCCGGCACATATTGTACAGGGACTACATTGCTTCTCGTCGGATGCCAGGCACAAAATGGTTCAAATGGCTCTAAGCACTATGGAACTTAACATCGGAGGTCATCAGTCCCCTAGAACTTAGAACTACTTAAACCTACCTAACCTAAGGACACCACACACATCCATGCCCGAGGCAGGATTCGAACCTGCGACCGTAGCAGCAGCGCGGTTCCGGACGGAAGCGCGTTGAACCGCTCCGCCACAGCGGCCGGCTGCCAGGCACAGATACGAAGCGGTTGCAAAGTGCTTGGTCCACATTATGACAATCAGACGTGGTTGCATGGAACGTTTACTACGAGTATGCCTGCTCTCGCATTGTTATCCAGTCCAACATTGGGCCACTGTCACATCTGAACAGCTCACTAAACTAGATACCGTAAGATTCGACCAGCTGGCCACATGGAGACCCACAACGAGGCCACTTCCAACTCTGTAATGTGCTGATAACCCTGTCTCACGTGATTACGCAGCATCCCCCGTGTCCTTCACAGTGATCGCTCAACATCTGATACCGTTCACGCTCCTGAAGTACCCTACCAGGTCTGCTAACCCTAACGCATTCTGGTAGACGTTCGTGCTACCTGTCGCAGAGAATTTGACTCTAATCATTTACATAACCCCCAACGGTGTGTGCGTGCACGGAGTGCCCTTTGACATATGACCCTGCCAACAGTTGCTATATTTCTTTTTTCTGATGCAATACAGTTCAGCAACAAAAACACTTGATTAAATTTTTAGCTGATTACATTTCTGTTAGGTCTGCAGTAGTACTATATAGTCCTCTTGACACAATATTTTAACGATCCACCTGGGCGCACCGTCGTCGGGTGGAAACACTGTTTGCTAAATGCCGTTGGAACTTATTCTTACCAGGCTGTTGTTTTCCTTTCCCGAAAGGTAGGGCGGGCTGTTCGCGTAAAGACTCCCTGGAGAGTGAGGGACTTTACAATCAAGCTAATACTAAGGCAAAGGCGGTCCTAAATGGAAATATCTGGGAGTGGATAGCCAGTTAGAGTATGTCTTGCAGGCAGAGGAAGCCTGTCGATAATCTAGGTCATCTACGGCTATGAGAGCTATTCACATATAATGTGTAATGTGAAAGCCTCCCGTTTGCATATGAGCATAGGTCTATGAGTAAAAAAAAGCAAAGTTGATGGCTCTAGTTTAACAAAACTGTCATGAACCGATTCCTGCCGGCTTCTATTGATTTACATATATTGCACTTTTTATTATCCATCCCAGCGGTGAAAGCTGACAGAAAAAATGAATCGCTGTGAAGTATGTCGAAGACAGTTTTTTTTTAACTTGAGATTAAAACGGGATACCGCATTTTACTTACACTATAGCTCTTGTCTTCTTTTATAATTTGATCTGCCAGTCTAATTTCAATCGAATCCTTTGAGATACAGATCCAATAGTGAGATGCACGTGCAGCTGTCTGTCTTCCTCGATTACATAGCGCTCCACCACCGCAGTTTTCTCGTGTTCTAGTAATCATGTGTGCCAATGACTTCAACGGTGTAAATGGCCTGGACAATATACGTTTTCCCACAGGATAAGGTATTCTGTAAACGCCTCAGGCCTAGTTCATCTACACGGTCCCGTCACCCTAATGTGACCACCCCGTCAAAAGCCCGAAGACTCACCTTTTGCATTGCAGACAGCTGCGATACGTGCAAGAAGAAAGTCAGTGAGGTTCTGGAAGTTATCGACAGGGATGTAAAGCCCAGCCGATTTCAGTGCCTGGCCAGCTCCGCTACGTTTCTTGGTTGAGGATCCATAGCGCGAACAGCCCGATCCAGGTGGTCCCACAGATTGTCGAGTGCGTTTAAATCGGGGGAATCTTGGCCAAGGGAGTAGGGTAAACTCATCCTGTTGCCATTCCAACCACGCACGTAGACTTAGAGCTGCGTCACACGTTGCACTGTCGTGCTGGTAGAAGCCATCGTGCCGAGGAAAAAACAAACTACATCTAGGGGTTGACATGGTCCCCAGTGATAGATGCATACTTGTGTTGATCCACTGTGCCTTCCAGAATGATGGTATCACCCACGGAATGCCACGAAAAAGTTCTCCCTCTTCTGGTTTGGACCCTTCAGACGGTTGTTGCACGGTGTTCAGACGTTTCATGCTGATAGTACATAAAACATAGTTCACCTGAAAAGTCCACCTGTCACCACACAGAACGTCCAGTTGCGGCTTGCAAATTGCAGCCTTCGTCGCTAATGAGCAGCAGTGAGCATAGGTGCATGAAACAGGCGCCTGCCGCGGAGGCCCACACACAGCAAAGTTCCCTGAACAGACGTTGGAAGGGGCTCTGTTGGTAGCCCCTTGGTTCATCTGGACTGTAAGCTGCTCAACAGTTGCATGTCTATTCGCCCATACACATCTCCGACGCCGTCGTTTATCCCCGTCGATCTATAGCCAGTGCTGCACCACGGTTCCCTCGGAGCCACTTTTAGATAGCGCTATTTTACCATGGATGATATACCTTAACCATGCGGCACGTCAACAGTTTACAAACTTAGTCGTTTCCGAAATACTTCCACCTTTGGCCCAAAAGCCAGTGATCATGCCCTTTTGGACGTCATATAAATCGCTTTGTTTCTGTCTTACGACAACAACTGCACTGTTTTCCCTTCCCCCCCCCCCTAAAACGCTTTATATATCTTCCACCGCCAGTGCTGCCACATACAGTCTGTGATTGGTTTTTGCACGTTGACGTCGAACGTTCGTGGTGGTCATACTAGTATGTGTGGACTGTGTGTAATCGAACCAATGAAGGCTCTGATCTTGGCTGCGGACGAGACACACTTTTAATATTACATCTTTATAAACCCGTATTTTTGAATATGACCATATGATCCGACTGAGAAAACATAGAGTATAACGAATTAGTGCTCTGGGAAAATTTATGAGTCACATCAAATTCGTAGGTAATTAACTAGTATTCAGCACACAGAGCTGTCACCTCGCACAGCAACAATGGCTCTAATCCGGATGAGCATCGGATCGAACTGAGCTTGGATGACAGGTACGGGTAAGCCATTCCATGCTGCTTCAAATCAGTGTTCAGCAGTCGTAGTGACTGATGAGCAGTAGGTCCCACTCTCTCGGCAACTTTTGACCAGATGTTTTCACTAAGTGGGAGATCTGGGGATCGTGTTGGCAACGGCAACAGCCGAACACTTTCTAGATTGAGATAGGTCTGGACTTTGACGGGCAATATGCTACCTTGCGTTGTCTTGCTGGAATACAACGCAACGAAGACCTCAGATATGGGGTACAGCCCCTGGCATTAACAAGCACGAACTGTAACGCATGCTGTATCAATATACCGGGTAGCAAACTAGATGTGATCCTGTGTACTCAGTGATACTCCTTACCACTACAACAGGTGCTGGAACCAAATGACGACAAAAACAATCTGGAAAACTTTTTGTTCTTGAAGCCTCTAGAAATGGCCAAGTTCATCACGATGCCGTATGCAGAACCGGTACTCCTCTGAAAAGACGCTGCCACATCAATGGAACCCGCATCAATGATCATCGTGTTGACAGTCTGTGGTGCTCCGCACCTCGTCGCAGAGCTAGCCGTGTGGTACCATTGAGCTGCTGTATGGCGTCGAGTACGGCGCTCCTCAACCCATAGATTGCACTTTTGCATGACAGTAGTGAGATCTCGTTCAACGCGAGCAGCAACATCGAGTCCTGCAGTCCTGGTAGGATACGATCCTTTTGCTGTCGAATTCCGGCGACGTGCTGGTAGACGCTTCTCCTTCTTACACGAAGCATAACACCACCCTCTCACAAACAAGCAACATTCAAATGGTTTTGCTGAAACAAAAACTCAGTACTTACTGTTTCCTTAAGTACAAAGTAATCTCACTGGACAAGAAATTTGTCACCCCTAGAGAAATCATTGCAAGCATCAGTCAGTACCGTGTAATTCCGATTCGGGACTTGATAACCGCCTTGATTCGGACAGGAAGTGAGTCTACAAGGTTTTTCAGGTACGTCGCATCCAGGTTAAGCCACTAGAGAAATTCCACCCAATTGGGAGGATGCTGATATCGACTTTTACCCGCTGTTCAATATCGCCCGCAAACTTTCTATGGGGTTCAAGTCAGGTGATTTTGCACGTCAGTCGAGCTGTAGTAGGGTGGTGGATTGTTCAGAAAACCAGTCACACAATACTCCAGCTCGACTTACACTGCTGTTGTCGTCTTGAAAAACAAGGGTGAGCAAATGGCCTCTTGCGTGGTGAAGAACTCCAAATGTTCATTGCATGCAGTTCTCGTCGCCGTGTTCTCTCGCTAACACTTTTGGGTGGACCTTAATTCAATGTTTGCATCAACTGCTGTCTGGTTTGGAAGCGGTTTTGCTTCAGAAGCCGTGAAACGCGTCTCATGGCATTAGGCAGCATCTTTTTCGGCCACAATCCTGACGTTCTGTTTCACGGCCACATGTGTTACACAACTACTTGTAAACACGCTGAACAATCCTCCGTGAAACACCAACCAAGCCAGCAACTTCACACTTCGTATGGCCATGAGCACCGCCAACTCTGCAACTTCCTTATATTTACTTATGTTTACGTACAGTGTACGCTGGAAACATAATTGTCTCACTGGCCGCTACCGCCTAATACTCACGTAGAGGCAGTGCGCACGCAGTTGAAAACGTGCTCTGTCGTTGCGCCATCCGTACTGGCTTAATGATTCATTTGTGCTTGCGCACTGGAGTGTTTAACTTTTTGTCCACCGAGCTGTACTCCTGTCTACTTTGTATAGTTGTGCTGCAATGCTAATAATTTGCATGTGCTAGCGTGTAGTACACTTAAGGACAGTTTTGATCTCCAAGGATTAAAATTCAGGGCAATCTGAGCAAAAGCTACTGTTATCAGAAGATGAAGATAACATACGTCATGAAATGCGTACATTCCATGCTACAGCCGCCTTTTTTCGTACAATGCAGCACCCTGCACAACATCATCACAGTATCATACTATGATAGTAGCGTCCTTACCTGTTCTTATCCGCATAACTGTCACTCTCAATGCTATTTCCGGCGGTCCTGTGATATATGTGCATAGGAGGAGATGCCCTGGTATTAAGACAGGAAATGGGATGCAATTTTCTTACTTAAGATGACTGGCTTCCTCTGGAGGGTAGCACGACTGTAGTGAGTAAAGTACCATTGCCTCCGACGATCGTATTTTAACTGCTTCTAAGCTCATCATGTCCATTACGCTGTCCGTATTGGCAGGTGGCCTGCCAGCATAGGCTACCACATATGGAACAAAGGAAAGTACAGAGTACAGCATTTCATTGACTACAAGACATTTTACAGATTACAAGCTGGAATATTCTGTTTCAAATTCTAAAGGTGGCAGGGGTAAAATACAGGGAGCGAAAGGCTATTTACAATTTGTACAGAAACCAGATGGCAGTTATAAGAGTCGAGGGGCATGAAAGGGAAGCAGCGGTTGGGAAGGGAGTGAGACAGGGTTGTAGCCTGTCCCCGATGTTATTCAATCTGTATATTGAGCAAGCAGTAAAGGAAACAAAAGAAAAATTCGGAGTAGGTATTAAAGTCCACGGAGAAGAAATAAAAACGTTAAGGTTCGCCGATGACATTGTAATTCTGTCAGAGACAGCAAAGGACTTGGAAGAGCTGTTGAACGGAATGGACAGTGTCTTGAAAGGAGGATATAAGATGAACATCAACAGAAGCAAAACGAGGATAATGGAATGTAGTCGAATTAAGTCGGGTGATGCTGAGGGAATTAGATTAGGAAATGAGACACTTAAAGTAGTAAAGGAGTTTTGCTATTTGGGGAGCAAAATAACTGCCGATGGTCGAAGTAGAGAGGATATAAAATGTAGACTGGCCATGGCAAGGAAATCGTTTCTGAAGAAGAGAAATTTGTTAACTTCGAGTATAAATTTAAGTGTCAGGAAGTCGTTTCTGAAAGTATTTGTATGGAGTGTAGCCATGTATGGAAGTGAAACATGGACGATAAATAGTTTAGACAAGAAGAGAATAGAATCGTTCGAAATGTGGTGCTACAGAAGAATGCTGAAGGTTAGATGGGTAGATCACATAACTAATGTGGAGGTACTGAATAGAATTGGGGAGAAGAGGAGTTTGTGGCACAACTTGACCGGTTGGTAGGGCATGTTCTGAGGCATCAAGGGATCATAAATTTACCATTGGTTGGCAGTGTGGAGGATAAAAATCGTAGAGGGAGACCAAGAAATGAATACACTAAGCAGATTCAGAAGGACGTAGGTTGCAGTAAGTACGGCGAGATGAAGAAGCTTGCACAGGATAGAGTAGCATGGAGAGCTGCATCAAATCAGTCTCAGGACTGAAGACAACAACAACAACAACAACATGGGACAAGAATGAATCAGAATTTATCCGTGTCCTTTTTCAACGGAACAATGTCCGTCTCCACCGATCCAGAGGACCCATGGAAAACTTAAATCTGAGTGCCCTGCCCACGTTTTGAATTCTGTTCCTTCCAAATGACAGTCCAGTTCCTTAATCACTGCGCCACCTTGTTTGGTCTATATGCGACATCGTACACGGAAGCTGTTAACATCCGAATCACTCGCAATGTGTACTGTGGCTGTTATCGACGAAGTTCCCTCTGTGGCAGTATTACTGTCGTAGGACTGTTCCGCATACCGAACCTATTTCGGACTGCTTAATCACTCCCATTGCCAGATCGTACACGAAGGCTCACCCGGGCCCGTTGTGTTTTACTAGAAACGTGAATATTTAGTCTAGTTCAACTACTGAAAATGTCGAATG
Source organism: Schistocerca nitens (assembly GCF_023898315.1). Classification (NCBI taxonomy): domain Eukaryota; kingdom Metazoa; phylum Arthropoda; class Insecta; order Orthoptera; family Acrididae; genus Schistocerca; species Schistocerca nitens. The sequence continues at coordinate 393,088,687 of NC_064617.1, forward strand.
AAGTGGAAGCGTTGAGGGAATTGTCAGTAAGCCTTTCTGACGTAAAATATATCAATGGCAGCTTATCTGCTCGAAAAGAGCAGCATGGTCGCATACCACTAAATTTCAGCTCGTGCACGCATGTCTGAAGGAACAGACATTGTGATAACAAGTATTGCACCCTAGACCGGCAAGACAGCGATAATCCTACGTTGAACACGTTTGTCTCGGTGACCCTGTTGCGAGAACCTATGTAACGTGCGAGCAATGGGGCGTAGACACTGTGGCATATGGGGGCTTGGAATCCCGGTCCGGCAAAAATCTTCATGTGTCACCAATAGGTGTGATTTACATTCCTAATACAGTTGATAGCAAAAATATTCGCAACTGTGGTAAATTTCGTAATATCAGATAAAAACCTGTGTAATGGGTTACAACGCCTTTGGATACAACATGCGATCGCGACAAAATGAACAGCAACTAATTAGGGAGGTTTTAGAATTGAGGTGCTACTGTTCCCTCAGGCTGCCATATGTAGTTGGCAACGCGCAATGTCACACGTGGGAAGAAATTTGTTAAGTGATGTTTGAAAAACGCCAGATACCACTGCTCCCCTTGCGTGCATATTCGCCTCATATGGTGCTCATCCTCAGTTTCTGGAATACGTTTGATGGGCAATGTTTTCGCCACTGTCCTTCAGTAATCTCTGGTATACAAAAATCGAGATGGATGACTCCGCAGCTACAAATCGAGGTTCTCCTTTAAATCACCCTGCAGGTACAAGACGTTATTACTGCAAGACGTTGGTAGGGCTTCACAGCGTACTGTATCCTCAACGTTAGCTGTCCGTATCATTAGTACGCACACCGCACAACATACGTCTTATACCTCACACTGCATATCCCGCAACGGATGTCACGCTAATAGCGCACGAGTCGCCCATAGCCTAGATAATGGCTTCAGTTCGGCGACTCCACAGGTTTCTTGAGACATGACACATCCACCTGCAGACATTCCTGACTGATTAATCAACAAAGAGCTAACAAATGACGGGGATGTTCATTGCTATGTATCATCCGTTCTTTCAAACAGCCCCAGACATTTCCAATGGGATAGAACTAAACTAGAAAAAAAACTAAATTCCTCCCGAATAGGCCATGAAGGACCAAAGGAAACGACCGGCCAACGTGTCATCCTCAGCCCACAGGCGACACTGGATGCGGATATGGAGGGGCATGTGGTCAACACACCGCTCTCCCGGCCGTATGTCAGTTTACGAAACCGAAGCCGCTACTTCTCAATCAAGCAGCTCCACAGTCTACCTCACAAGGGCAGAGTGCAACCCGCTTGCCAGCAGCGCTCGGCAGAACAGATGGTCACCCATCCAAGTGCTAGCCCAGCCTGACAGCGCTTAACTTCGTTGATCTGACGGGAACCGGTGGTACCACTGCGGCAAGGTCGTTGGCTCCCATGCTATAGAGGTAGGGTGATACAGAGGGCCACTCGAGGTGTGATAGCGTGTCTGGGTGTTCGTCGCACCAGGCAAGTATGCGTGCAGCTCTGTGTACATGGCTGTTATCGTCTTGGTAAAAAGGAAGGAAGGAAGATTGGGTTTAACGTCCCGTTGTCACTGAGGTCATAGACGAAGCACAAAATCTGATTGTGTCACGAATTGGGAAGGAAATCGGGCGTGCCCTTTCATAGAAACCATCCCAGCTCTATCGCCTTGGAAGACGGGAGTTTCAACAATATACTTACCATGAACATGTAGAACAGAGGACAGAACCTGCTCATCCAGAACGTTCAAAAATATATTGTCTCGTGTTAACGGCAATCTGAATGAGTGGACCCAAATCGTGACCAGAAAAATAAGCCAGCAACACCACAGAATACCTCCAAGCTTGAACTGCAAAGCCGGCCGCATGGCCGAGCGGTTCTGGGCGCTTCAGTGCGGAACCGCATTGCTGCTACGGTCGCAGGTTCAAATCCTGCCTCGGGCATGGATGTGTGTGATGTCCTTAGGTTAGTTAGGTTTAAGTAGTTCTAAGTTCTAGGGGACTGATGACCTCAGACGTTAAGTCCCATTGTGCTTAAGCCATTTTTTTTCTACTCCGTTCTCCACCCACTGCGGGTTAAACGCCTCATTTTGCTCTCGAGATGTAGAACAATTTGTAAAGAGTCAGCTACTGCCCAGTGTTTTGGTTGTTTCGTCGTTTCAAAATGTGTCACTCGAAGTATCGCTGTGCGTAACGGATTTTGTTGAGTACCCGTCTCCAAAAGGCCATTGCATGCTATTACCTTCGGAAATTTCGGTCGGAAACTTCCTGGGGTGGAATTGCATTCACTGACTGCAAGAATTCCAGTCGGATTTGAAACTGACTGTCAGTAACAAAATGACGCACTAGTTTGCGGCCCTGTTGATTAAAATCATTTTACGACCACCATTGTTATGCCGAATTACATGTCTGCGAGTAGCACACCATTCCCTGCAGGCAATGGCCTGTCCGCGTTAACACACCAAAAAATAGCGCAACTTTATTCCCCGTTTGCTCATGGGCACGTTCAAACACGATAGCAGCTTTCTGTCATTATGTCAGTTCTATACTGCGCTGATTTCATAAAGAGACTGACACTTACACACAACATCACTACCATTACCTCCGTCAGCGGTGGCGATTCTTTTGAGCGCCCAATGCCTACTCGATAGTGCTACAAAGTGACCACATATTTTGTCGAGAAACGGGAGAAGGGCGGAGAGAGGAGGAGAGGCTTGTATTGGCAAGTACGTAATCTGTTGCGTAAAATCTATTTCAGTCACGTGTATCCTTCGCGGTGCCGCAATTTTTGACAAACGTTAAGAGCATCTACGCTGTTTTTCCTACACTTAGGGAAACCTCTGTAATGCGAAGGAGTCATATCAGTGACGGTCGCCTAGCCAGAGGTTATTGCAGCTGCCAGTGTAGAGGAACTCTAGGGACAGTGTACGTTTAGCTGGCGACTGCAGAGCCAGCCTGTACCGTTATCTGTCGAGGAGAGGGGGGGGGGGGGGCAGGGAGGTTCCCGAGAGATAGCCGGCACCAGCACACGCCAGCAGCCAGCAGCCAGAGCCTCGGCCCCCCCGCAGGATCAACGGCCGCGCTGGCCGCTGCCGCCGGCCGCGAGGTCACGCCACTCACCACCACACGGCCTACGGAGGCACACGCACCGTTCTCTCCTGGCCTGCTGGAACTTTGCGGAGGCTCGTAACCGCATGGAAACGCTGACTAAAATCCACTACACAGTGCTCGATAGGCGTGGAATCACCATCCTTAAACAGAAAGCGCGTGGATAAACAGAAAATTAATGCTATGAGGGGAGAGGGGGAGGCAGGGGGGGGTGTAACTTGTGACGCTATGTTATCAACATGGTTGCCGTTTTGAAAGCCACGGCTTCCGAAATGGACTCTTACGCTGGTAACCTATCCTCGCGAGTCTTACCCCTCTCGCATCTCTTACTACACTACTGGCCATTAAAATTGCTACACCACGAAGATGACGTGATACAGACGCGAAATTTAACCGACAGGAAGAAGATGCTGTGATATGCAAATGATTAGCTTTTCAGAGCATTCACACAAGGTCGGCGCCGGTGGCGACACCTACAACGTGCTGACATGAGGAAAGTTTCCAACCGATTTCTCATACACAAACAGCAGCTGACCGGCGTTGCCTGGTGAAACGTTGTATTGATGCCTCGTGTAAGGAGGAGAAATGCTACCATCACGTTTCCGACTTTTATCAAAGTCGGATTGTAGCGTATCGCGATTGCGGTTTATCGCATCGCGACATTGCTGCTCGCGTTTATCGAAATCCAATGACTGTTAGCAGAATATGGAATCGGTGGGTTCAGCAGGGTAATACGGAATGCCGTGCTGGATCTCAACGGCCTCGTATCACTAGCAGTCGAGATGACAGGCATCTTATCCGCATGCCTGTAACGGATCGTGCAGCCACGTCTCGATCCCTGAGTCTACAGATGGGGACGTTTGCAAGACAACAACCATCTGCACGAACAGTTCGCCGACTTTTGCAGCAGCATGGACTATCAGCTCGGAGACCATGGCTGCGGTTACCCTTGACGCTGCATCACAGGCAGGAGCGCCGGCGATGGTGTACTCGACGGCGAACCTGGGTGCACGAATGGCAGAACGTCATTTTTTCGGATAAATCCAGGTTCTGTTTACAGCATCATTATGGTCGCATCCGTGTTTGGCAACATCGCGGTGAACGCAAATTGGAAGCGGGTATTCGTCATCGCCACACTGGCGTATCACGCGGCGTGATGGTATGGGGTGCCGTTGGTTACACGTCTCGCTCACCTCTTGTTCGCATTGACGGCACTTTGAACAGTGGACGTTACTTTTCAGATGTGTTACGAGCCGTGGCTCTACCCTTCATCCGATGCCTGCGAAACCCTACATTTCAAAAGGTTAATGCACGACCGCATGTTGCAGGTCCTGTACGGGCCTTTCTGGATACAAAAAATGTTCGACTGCTGCCCTGGCTAGCACATTCTCCAGATCTCTCACCAACTGAAAACGTCCGGTCAATGGTGGCCGAGCAACTGGCTCGTCACAATACGCCAGTCACTACTCTTCATGAACTGTGGTATCGTGTTGAAGCTGCATGGGCAGATGTACCCGTACACGCCATCCAAACTCTGTTTGACTCAATGCCCATGCGTATCAAGGCCGTTATTACGGCCAGAGGTGGTTGTTCTGGGTACTGATTTCTCAGGATCTATGCACCCAAATTGCGTGAAAATGTAATCACATGTCAGTTCTAGTATAATATATTTGTCCAATGAATACCCGTTTATCATCTGCATTTCTTCTTGGTATAGCAATTTTAATGGCCAGTAGTGTATTTAACTTTAAAATTCTGTTTAACCATCTATTTTTGTGTCAGAAGAATGATTTCACGTCTACTGATCAGACTATATATCACACACCTCTCACGTGGGCCACTGCTGAGCCTGACGTATGGAAGTCCAGCTATGTATAGTTTTTGGCTGAAAGTCGAGTCTGCATTCGGTAGTCTCTCAAATCTCTAGTGAAGGCAGTCATCCTTTTTGTACTGCTTTTGTTCAGTGTTACAGGTCCGTATGAGATGATTATAACAGTTTCAATTTCGAACTTGAAATGTGCGTAATGTTTGTATATTGTTGGTCAACACAAAACAAAAACAAAAATACTAACTGCTACCTGCAGCTGCACTCGCTGAACAGCAGTTTCGTTATGACGACTGAGCCTGTCCGGGTAAGCGTAACTAGTGATGTATGATGTGTACTCCCCGACCAGCTGTCCGAACACACGCAACCTCAACGTAGGCTGTGCGTGCGGAGGGACGTGGGCTAGAGCCCGCATCTCTGCAGTGTGCTATTAAAGTAACTATACATTATACAAAGTGTACATTATGCAAAAAATTTAATAATTTTTATTTTGTTTTCCGTTCACTGACATTGAAAAGATGTTCTGTTGCCTACTTTACGCTATTAGGGAACGTTTTTTTATTTTTATCTTTTCTACTTGCTAAAGTAGCCTGTATTCTTCCTCAAGGTTCAAGCTATCTCCATACAATTTCATCGAAATCAGCTGAGCGCTTTAGTTGTCGAGACGCAACAGACATAGTTACTTTCACTGTTATCCATATACAGGGTGGTCCGTTGATAGTGACCAGGCCAAATATCTCACGAAATAAGCATCAAACGAAGAAACTACAAAGAAAGAAACTCGTCTAGCTTGAAGGGGGAAACCAGATGGCGCAATGATTGGCCCGCTAGATGGCGCTGCCATAGGTCAAACGGATATCAACTGCGTTTTTTAAAATAGGAACTCACATTTTTTATTACATATTCGTGGAGTACGTAAAGAAATATGAATGTTATAGTTGGACCACTTTTTTCGCTTTGTGATAGATGGCGCTGTAATGGTCACAAACGTGTAACTACGTGGTATCACGTAACATTCCGCCAGTGAGGACGGTATTTGCTTCGTGATACATTATCCGTGTTAAAATGGACCGTTACCAATTGCGGATAAGGTCGATATCGTGTTCATGTATGGCTGTTGCGATCAAAATGCTCAACGGGCATGTGCTATGTATGCTGCTCGGTACCTTGGACGATATCATCCAAGTGTCCGGACCCTTAGCCGGATAGTTACGTTATTTAAGGAAACAGGAAATGTTCAGCCACATGTGAAACGTCAACCACGACCTGCAACAAATGATGATGCCCAAGTAGGTGTTTTAGCTGCTGTCGCGGCTAATCCGCACATCAGTTGCAGACAAATTGCGCGAGAATCGGGAATCTCAAAAACGTCGGTGTTGAGAATGCTACATCAAAATCGATTGAATCCGTACCATATTTCTATGCACCAGGAATTGCATGGCGACGACATTTAACGTCGTGTATAGTTCTGCCACTGGGCGCAAGAGAAATTGCGGGAAGATAACAGATTTTTTGCACGCGTTCTATTTAGCGACGAAGCGTCATTCACCAACAGCGGTAACGTAAAACGGCATAATATGCACTATTGGACAACGAAAAGTCCACGATAGCTGCGACAAGTGGAACATCAGCGACCTTGCCGGGTTAATGTATGGTGCGGCACTATGGGAGGAAGGATAATTGGCCCCCATTTTGTCGATGGCAGTCTAAATGGTGCAATGTATGCTGATTTCCTACGTAATGTTCTACCGATGTTACTGCAAGATGTTACACTTCATGACAGAATGGCGATGTACTTCCAACATGATGGTTGTCCGGCACATAGCTCGCGTGCGGTTGAAGCGGTATTGAATAGGTGGATTGGTCGTCGAAGCACCATACCATGGTTCGCACGTTCACCGGATCTGACGTCCCCGGATATTTTTCTGTGGGGAAAGTTGAAGGATATTTGCTATTGTGATCCACCGACAACGCCTGACAGCATGCGTCAGCGCATTGCCAATGCATATGCGAACATTACGGAAGGCGAACTACTCGCTGTTGAGAGGACTGTCGTTACACGTATTGCCAAATGGTTCAAATGGCTCTGAGCACTATGGGACTCAACTGCTGAGGTCATTAGTCCCCTAGAACTTAGAACTAGTTAAACCTAACTAACCTAAGGACATCACAAACATCCATGCCCGAGGCAGGATTCGAACCTGCGACCGTAGCGGTCTTGCGGTTCCAGACTGCAGCGCCTTTAACCGCACGGCCACTTCGGCCGGCTATTGCCAAATGCATTGAGGTTGACGGACATCATTTTGAGCATTTATTGCATTAATGTGGTATTTACACGTAATCACGCTGTAACAGCATGCGTTCTCAGAAATGATAAGTTCACGAAGGTACATGTATCACATTGGAACAACCGAAATAAAATGTTCAAACGTACCTATGTTCTGTATTTTAATTTAAAAAAACCTACCTGTTACCAATTGTTTGTTTAAAATTGTGAGCCATATGTTAGTGACTCTTACAGCGCCATCCATCACAAAGTGAAAAAAGTAGTCCAACTAAAACATTCACATTTCTTTACGTACTACACGAATATGTAATAAAAAATGGGGGTTCCTATTAAAAAAAACGCAGTTGATATCCGTTTGACCTATGGCAGCCCCATCTAGCGGGCCAGCCATAGCGCCATCTGGTTTCCCCCTTCAAGCTAGACAAGTTTCGTTCTTTGTAGTTTTTTCGTTTGACGCTTATTTCGTGAGATATTTGGCCCGGTAACGATCAATGGACGACCTTGTATATTTTAAAAATGAATGTACTAGTATGTATATATGTTCCGCATCTCCTCCTATACCACTGGACTGATTTCAACCAGACCTGTCTCACACATCACTTATATGGCACACTGTCTGGAAAGAACCACTGTGCGGTGAGATCAACCTCTCAAACGGCACTGAAACACCCAGAATTTATTAATGCATTATTTGTGAATGAGAGCACTTAGAGAGCTTCACATATAATTTCAAACTTCACGAGTCTTTACCTCGCTGACACCTTCGTGGAATGATGAAAAAAAAAGTGTGTTAAATCTTATGGGACTTAACTGCTAAGGTCATCAGTCCCTAAGCTTACACACTACTTAACCTAAATTATCCTAAGGACAAACACACACCCATGCCCGAGGGAGGACTCGAACCTCCGTCGGGACCAGCCGCACAGTCCATGACTGCAGCGCCCCAGACCGCTCGGCTAATCCCGCGCGGCAGAATGATGAAAGCCGAAACGTTTATCACATACTACGTTTTCGGTATTCTTGTAGTAAAACTTCTATTTACAACGCCTTTTGCTGCTAGAACGACAAACATTACGAATATCACCAATCAGAATAAAAAAGTCTCTACTAAAGAAGCTAGTGTTGAATGAGGAAAGCTTGTGTGTAAGTGCAGACCATTAACGAAATGTTACATAACTACCTGAAACTCTTTAATCAATAAAAATATGAGAGTAGATGTGTTATTACATTAGGGGCGCAGTGTTCCCACTCCCCCTATTCAACGTACGTTTTAGAGGAATGAATAAAAGGAAATCAAAATTAAAATTATACAAAAAGTAGAAAAAAGTCCCTTGGCAGGAAATCTTCATCCAGAACAACACCTTAGCTGTAATACTCCGTTTTAGAAACAACAACGTCTCTTAAACGAGGTTTAACGGCATTAAGAGATTTATTGTGTTCAGGGAAATGCAGTTTTGAACTATAAATTGTGGTCCACCCACAGTATTCATGATACTGGAAAATTACTTCACTACGTAAGTGCTTACAAGGGGCCACATGGCAATCGGAGTTTTGTATTTTTATTTATTTTTTTACTTTTTATTTTCTTGCCGGCCGCGGTGGTCTCGCGGTTCTAGGCGCGCAGTCCGGAACCGTGCGACCGCTACCGTCGCAGGTTCGAATCCTGCCTCGGGCATGGATGTGTGTGATGTCCTTAGGTTAGTTAGGTTTAAGTAGTTCTAAGTTCTAGGGGACTGATGACCACAGCAGTTGAGTCCCATAGTGCTCAGAGCCATTTGAACCATTTTTATTTTCTTCTGTGTTTATGACTCGTGGAGGTCAGAACTCAGGTATCAGTCAGCAAAAGCATTTCGATGCAACTCTCACCGTCTTTAACACGCTAATAATGCTATGTCAGTTTTTATCGACGGGTAGCGTGGGGTTTTGTGGTAAAATGTTCGACCACAACGAGTGAGGCAAAGAATCGATTCCTTGCCCTGCCAAAATGTTAAACAAAGGTGCGTGTTCCATAAAGCGTAAAATACATAAAGACGAAAAATAAGTTACTTTGTAATTTTTTTTAATTTATACACTCTTTTGTAAAATATCAGTAATTAAGAATGTACATTTTCAATTAAAGCTGGGTAGTTGTGTGCGATATGTAATTAGAAATAAGAAGACGTGAATTTTTCATAAAAATAGCAATTAAGTATGTGTTAGTTAGCATATATTTGATGAATTATATATTTCGAACTGAACGGAAACAAAACGAGAGAATAATGATCGAAACGAGACTCCGAACTGCTACTACCATACCGTGCAGGCATTTATAAGCTTACACACTACTTAATCAAAGTTAAACTAACTTACACAACACACACACACCGATGCCCGAGGGAGCCATATAACCGCCCCACCTGGCGAGAAAAATCGATCTTCCTTTAGGATATTACAGACGGTCGGAAAACTTCTTAAAGTCAATTTTCTCAAGAATTTTTGAGAGCTGCATCTAATTATTTTGGGAGAATAACATTTGAATTCTGAGATTCACGTACGATAGATATAACAACATGACCAAAATCCGATTGCCGTGTGGTCCCCTTGATAACCCTTTCCTGCCTAAACTAAGAAAAACTGCACCAAAGGGTTTTTAACATTTGGAGAGGATATTGGTAGAAGAACTGGAACCAGAGTAGTCCATTGTAATACCAATGGTTGTTTTAATGAATGTGCAAAACATAAGTGTGTCTTCTGAGTTCATCAGGATATGTTCATCGAATCCCATCGGTTATTTGTAATTGCATTACCGATATCAGTTTACATTAACTAAAACAACACGAAACCAAATTATAAACATCACATCAGCGGGGCCCGAAAACTCTGATGACGAAATGAGGAACATTGCGTTACGACAGTCTGTTGCTTTTTTCTGTCCTTTCAGCGCAAATATAATGGACTATTACAGCCAAAGAGTTTACTGTGCTACAGCAGAGGTATATGGGTACACATGCGTCCGAGCAGAATACCAGCGCATGAATTCAGCTCCATCCCGTTTTATGACTGTAGAAAATGAATAGGACTTTTAAGTCCTGTTGGGCAGGATGGGATTAACGCTTTTTCTCTCAGGAGAATCGGACCAACGATCTGCACTAGATACATGCTGCTACGGGATTACCTGAATTACTAAAGTAGACTGACGTGAATTTATTGTTTTACTTTGATGGCACAGTGTGTCACTTTGGGTCCCGAACGTCGGTTACTGGCCCGTGTCGCAATATTCGACCTGCCTTTGCTGAATTTTCGCCCACGATGCGCACGCTACACTGGCGCAGCATTACAAGAAGGCAACTGACGCAGCGCTGAAGGCGAGCGTGCAGTTCATTGCGGAGCTACTGAGCATGCAGCGCCGCTGACTCAGCGCTGCACGAGCTTTGCTAACCGAAGCATTAATGCCGCGCCTGGACGTTACAAAACCACATCGTCACTTCTGTTCATAACGACAAAGTGGAATACAGGGCACCGCGAACAACATGTAAACTGTGTGGAGCATTTTGTACGTGAAGAGCACATGGGCGTCATCGTCGGGGGTACAAGGGGAACGTGTCTCTCTCTCTCTCTCTCTCCCCTCCCCCCCCCCCCCGCCTACAAAAAAATGAAAACCAATTTCAATTTTTTGAGTCTTATTTGACAAAAACTGACACCGTTGAACGGTTATATCCAGGCTTAATTAATTACGCGTACTGAAACCCGTTGTGCAGTAAGAATCAATGGTGTGCAGGATTTACTAAACGTGCCATTAAAGCAAATCCACTTACATTATTCACTAACAGGACAATTTTCTAAGTTTTAATGAATTGCGTTGGTATGGCTTATAGGGATGAAGGAGCGAGGTAGATAAGCACAAATCTGCTTGCTTCTGCTGTTGATTTGGAAGAGGGGTGACTAGGAGGCAGACGGCTAACAATGGAACTTAAAATAAATGAAATGATAATTAAATGGACACCCTAGCTGCAAACAGGCGTTGATGTTCTTCAATGCGGACATGTTGAAAATGTCCCCATTGAAGAACATCAACGCCTGTTTGCAGCTAGGGTGTCCATTTAATTATCATTTCATTTCTAGCAAAGCTGCATGGTCATCCACGGTAACTGTTCTTTCGGGAACAGATACTATCGTCATACATACTTAAAATAAAGCTATTGTCAGTGCACTTGTCAAGAGGGATACCTATGAAGAGAGTTCAAGGCAATTCATTAAACACTGTTCTTTTTTAGAAGGCAAAGGAATTATGGTAAGGAAATATTTGTTACAAATTACATTCCAATTTACTCAGTTTTACCACTACAATGTAGTAAACACCCAGTTTTAAACTGATCTAAATACAGCATATAGCCTATTACGTTCCTTCTTTCTTCTCTCCAAAAAATTTTACAATAAATTAGCAGTTTACCGATCGTGGCTTTGCCCGCGTTTCTCAATAAAAAGAAACTACACAATGTGAATTTTTGCAGGGCTTTCTTGTAAAGTAATAGGTTCGAACGTTATCCCAATTTTAAAAACATAGGTCTGTATTTTGTTTTCCCAGGCGAATTATTGTCATTTTCTTAAACAGTTTTTAATAATTAAACTAATAAAGTTTTAAAAAATGTAGAGGTCTTTCTCTGTTACTGTAAATCTCAGTAATCGCAGGATCCAGGTTTAAATTGGCACGCTGTAGGAGTTTTAAGTGTCAATGAAATATATGGGTTCAGGCACCCAGAATGCTCCATAAATTGTTTCAGGTACTATTTTTTTCAATTTTTTTCAATGGTATGTCCCTTTAAAGTTACTTGTGATCTATACTCTATCTACTATCTACTGAGCCCCGCCCCCCCCCCCCCCCCTCCCCAGTAATTTGGTGTTGATGACGCCTGTGAAGAGCACAAATGGTTGGTCGCTTTGGCGGGCCAAGATCGTGTGGTGAATCTCAGTATCTCTACCTCCTGCCTTTTTACCCGTGTTTCCTAAAGCGAATTAGCGCAATGGTGGACCTTCCAGAAGAAGTGATCTGGAATTTTGTTGCCAAAAGAAATTTAACACATAATTATGTAGCCGCTCATCAGTCCAAACAAACATTGAAACGCTAAGCTCTTTGGCAGTCGTTTATACACAAAGATTCCCCCATTACATTACAGACCTCCTCACTGTGCTTATGGAGAAAAGTATGTCGATTTGTGGCCGGTTAGTCTACAAGGGTGCACGTGATAAAAGCATACCGACAGCACACAGCTGGGAACGGACGGACTGTAGCTCAACTGCCGACAGCGAGATAGAGAAACGGCGTGCAGGTGAGAACAGTTCAGCAATTCTGGAAGACTTTCAGGAGGTCAGGCGAAGAAATTGGAGCGGAATAATATTAGAGCAATTAACCCCCACGCTGGACACTTGGAATTTGAACAAAGGGAAGGGGCAGCCATACCTTATATATAATTAGGGCCACTTCCACCTGCATGTTCCAACACTTCGCCAGAAGACGATCATTCTGATACACGTCGAAAACTTAATCAACCAACTGGTCGTTCGTTGGGAGATACGTAGTCGTCGCATTGAGAAATAAATGTGTAGAAATGAAAAATAAAGATGTATAATGTTAATGTAGTATGTTTTATTTCAAAAGCTTTAGCAGTTTTCACATAAAAAATTCGGAGGCATTACTTTGTGGCACGCCCTCTTAGAGAAAGATATATCTACATTCAAGAATATCTGACAATTTACCAGCACCGAGTTGCACATTTCCCCTCCTCTCACTGCTGTCAAAGCACAAACACCATCACTTCAATTTAGACGAACTCATTACCGTCATCCATATTCTATCAGTCATCAGTATTTTGACAGCTGTAATCCCAGCGATTTGGCTCAGTGGTTAAGACGGATCGGACTCGAGAGAACTATGGTTTAAATATCCGTCCCATTATCCAGATTTAGTTTACCCGTGGAATTGAAAAGGGCATAGCCTATTTCCTTCCCCAACCTTCCCTAAACCGAACTTACGATCCGTCACTAATGACTTTGTTGGCAACGAGACGTTAAGCCGTAATCTTACGACGATTCCGAAACCACGTCCTGGACCCCAGGAGTCGAGGCGTTTCCTCGCCGACTCATTTGAAGACAGCATTTCAAAGTACACAGTGGTATTTGTTGGAGAGGTTCTGAGAGGAACACTTGTTCAAGTGTGTGTGAAATCTTATGGGACTTAACTGCTAAGGTCATCAGTCCCTAAGCCCACACACCACTTAACCTAAATTAGCCTAAGGACAAACACACACACCCATGCACGAGGGAGGACTCGAACCTCCGCCAGGACCAGAGGCAACACTAGCAGGGTGCTTCCAGCATTAGGGTACATATATCCGCGACATTAACAGCTTCATTAGAAACAGTAATTTCAGTAATATTTTCCTGCCTATTAAGTTACCTGTCGGTGTACAACACTTCCAATCAAACAGCCACCCTTGAATCTCTTATTTGACTACTTCTAAGTAACAACAGTTCTAAAAATCATGTTATTTAGTTGACTGGGCAAAATCTGTTTTAATTAGAAAGAAAATTTCAATTACTTATAGAATTCTGGCATATTTTACTTTCCGAATTCTAAGAATGTAAATTGTCATTTGATAATGGAGAAGATCTTCATAAATATGTCGTAATTAATAATTATCAAAATTTTGTGACTGATTGCAAAGACTTATTTAGTCGACGTTTAAACTTAGTCACAGTAAGAGCAGCGGCCTGTATAATTATATTTACGTGTAAGGAATGCTGGTTCTCTAATTTTCCTTCCAAAACATAGCTCAACAGTTTATTACTTAAAGGCGTAACTATAATGCCACCAAACTAGTCGTTATTAATAAATCATTTTCACACAGCTGTAGCGGTTTCCATCAAAACAAATGTATCATCACACATGCGGCTACCCCACATACCAAGTTAATTAATTGTTGCCCAAAACAGTTTCGCCCCTCCAGGGATTGCCATCTGAGTAGACAGCACATTTCCGTAACGCTCGCGTGTTCACCGAACGTACCGATAATCAAAAAAATGGTTCGAATGGTTATGAGCACTATGGGACTTAACATCTGTGGTCATCAGTCCCCTAGAACTTAGAACTACTTAAACCTAACTAACCTAAGGACATCACACACATCCATGCCCGAGGCAGGATTCGAACCTGCGACCGTAGCGGTCGCGCTTCCAGACTGTAGCGCCTAGAACCGCTGGGCCACTCCGGCCGGCTTTGTTGCACTCGGACGGTCAATACAGGGACGGTTAATGCTGTTTGTGGATGATGCTGGGCCTGTCCTCCGATGATGTCCCACGTGTGCTCGACTGGACACAAATCTTGTGATCGCTAACGCCCAGACCAAGGCAACATGTCGACACTGTCCAGAGCAGTTGGGTTACAACAGCGGTCTGCGGGCGCGCGCTATCCACTTGCAAAACACACCCTGGAATGCTGTTCGTGAATGGCAGCACAACGGATCGAGTTACCAGAATAACGTACGGATTTGCGGTAAGAGTTCGTGGGATAACCACGAGACTGCTCTTGTAGCCATACGAAATCGCACCTCAGGACATAACTCCACGTGTAAGTCCAGCGTGTCCAGTAAGCAGACAGGTTGGTTGCAGGCCCTAACTGGTCTCCTTCTAACCAACACAAGACCATCATTGACATCGAGACAGAGCGATTTTTCGTCAAAAAACATAAAAGACTTCCACCCTGCCTTCCGTTGAGCTTTCCCTAGACACCACTGAAGTCGCACTTGGCGGTGGATTGGGATGAGTGAAATTGAGGTCACAAGGTGTCTGGCTCGGAGCTGCCCTTGAATTCGCCGATTTGTAATCGTGGTGGCTCTGTTGTGCCAACTGCTGCACAAGTTGCAGCTGCAGATGGAGTACGATGCACCAGACTCATACGCCGAAAACGGTAGTCTTCCGTGTCGGAGCCCGGTCTTCTTGTGGCCGTACGTGCTCTCGACCGCCGCTGCCAGCAGCCGTGTACAGTGGCTATACTCCTGTCACCTCTTTCTGCAACAGCGCAGAAGGAATATTCAGCTTCTCGTAGCCCTATTACAGGACTTCGATGAAACTCAGTAAGGTGTTGATAATTGCTGAAAGGTGTTCTTGACTAACGTTAACTCACCGCGTCCATTGCCAAAGGTAACTAACGCTCTCCATCGTTACAGCGTGTATTTAAAGAAAACCTGATTTGCATCCTTACAGTGGCGCTACTAGCGCCACTCTTGTGCGACTGGCACGAAATCTGAATATATATCTTTCAGATGAAGAAACACGCTACCAATTTTCGCTTATGTCGCATAACTGATTCTTGGAGTTGTGATTTTCTTTCCTTCAGTGTATTAGCATAACAGTCAATAATGATAGCACAGCTCTGTCGTAACCAGTCACACAATAAATTGCTTTTTAGTGATCTTGATTTGTGAAGTTTTCTTCACTTACAGTATGCTTCAGATCGCCCGCACATTGCCCATGTCAGGAGTATGCTAGACACTCCTTTAGGATTGCTCTAGTAAGTTCCAGTCACCTACATCTACATCCGTACTCCGCAATCCATCATACGGTGCATGGCGGAGGGTACCTCGTACCACAACTAGCATCTTCTCTCCCTGTTCCACTCCCAAACAGAACGAGGGAAAAATGACTGCCTATATGCCTCTGTACGAGCCCTAATCTCTGATTTCTTATCTTTGTGGTCTTCCCGCGAAATGTAAGTTGGCGGCAGTAAAATTGTACTGCAGTCAGCCTCAAATGCTGGTTCTCTAAATTTCCTCAGTAGCGGTTCACGAAAAGAACGCCTCCTTTCCTCTAGAGACTCGCACCCGAGTTCCTGAAGCATTTCCGTAACACTCGCGTGATGATCAAACCCACCATTAACAAATCTAGCAGCCCGCCTCTGACTTGCTTCTATGTCCTCCCTCAATCCGACCTGGTAGGGATCCCAAACGCTCGAGCAGTACTCAAGAATAGGTCGTATTAGTGTTTTATAAGCGGTCTCCTTTACAGATGAACCATATCTTCCCAAAATTCTACCAATGAACCGAAGACGACTATCCGCCTTCCCTACAACATGCTTGTCCCGCTTCATATCGCTCTGCAATGTTGCGCCCAAATATTTAATCGACGTGACTGTGTCAAGCACTACACTACTAATGGAGTATTCAAACATTACAGGATTCTTTTTCCTATTCATTTGCATTAATTTACGTTTATCTATATTTAGAGTTAGCTGCCATTCTTTACACCAGTCACAAATGCTGTCCAAGTCATATTGTATCCTCCTACAGTCACTCAACGACGACACCTTTCCGTACACCACAGCATCATCAGCAAACAGCCGCACATTGCTATCCACCCTATCCAAAAGATCATTTACGTAGATAGAAAACAACAGCGGACCTGCCACACTTCCCTGGGGCACTCCAGATGATACCCTCACCTCCGATGAACACTCACCATCGAAGACAACGTACTGGGTTCTATCCGGTCCTACCATTTTATATCGCTCCAGATAAATACTTTGAAATACATGACAGTTATCACGTATCAAAGCGTATGTAGTCGAAGGGTATTGAGTCATTTCGTATATTTATGCGCATGTGGTAGCATTTCTTTGTGTAGAGACCCACCTGCTTGTCTTTGCACAGGGTACTGCTACTTTTCATGCATATCGTAACAGTTTTCCAACGTCGGAATCCGCCCGTATGCAGCAGCAGGTGGTGCTGTGTGCGTGCGATCGGCACAGGTCGGTTCGGGTTTTTGCCTGGAGGCTGTCACGCAGCATAATTACGCCGTCCGTGACTTTAATTGAGTCACCGGCGGGGCTCGCCCGCGGCGGCATCTCCGGCACGGGGGCGAAATTACACGGCATTAGCTTGTTGCTCCCAGGTCGTGTGTGGACGGGCGGGCGCGGCCCGCGACCTGCGACGTCGTAATTGCCTGCTGTCGTTCTGCCCGCGCTGCGCCCGCGCCCGGAACAAAAGGAGACGCGGTCCGTGCTCCGGCTCCTTTTGTCTCCGCAGCCGTGCTCCCCGGGGCGCCAGCACTTGTTATCTGCTCTGACGTTCGTCGGAATGATGGGGATTGAGGGCTTACGTACGCCGCGGGGGCGACCTGCTCTGAGGGTCCCGTACTGCGTGTTACGACGGGGGAAAATATCCGCTTTCCTCAGAAAGAGTAGGCTCGCAGCGCTGGAAAACCGATAGAAAGGAATTATGCGCGAGTCCCTAGCGAGGCAGACGGAATACAGTCGACCCTACTGCCCCTAAGCTCCGCGACATAAAGACGTATCCACCTGCTGTACTCTTTCCTAGCAATCTGTGAAAGCGCATACAGTGTACAGATACACTGCAGGAAAGCAAACTAGTGCACCCTTCTAGAGGTTTCCAATTCGCTCTAGATTTATTGTTGCAATAGTGTAAATGGAGTACATGAAGTGATTACCTTTACAATTCAATAGCACAAGAAGTTCAGAAGTATTAGGTATCGATCAATGATGAAACGCCGATATGTGGTGTAGCCTCCACGAGTGGCAATGCAGCAATGCACCCAGTCGATTGCACAGACGGAGAATAATGTCCTAGGATACGTTATGCCACGCCTGTTCGATCTGTTCAGTAGTTCAGGAAGAGTTGTTGGTTGACGAGTCGCACGAGTCACTTCTCATCCCATCATACGAAGGGCGTTTGAAAAGTGCCGTGCCGGCCGGTGTCACCGTGCGGTTCTAGGCACGTCAGTCTGGAACCGCGAGACCGCTACGGTTGCAGGTTCAAATCCTGCCTCAAGCATACATGTGTGTGTGATGTCCTTAGGTTAGTTAGGTTTAAGTAGTTCTAAGTTCTAGGGGACTGATGACCTCAGCTGTTAAGTCCCATAGTGCTCAGAGCAATTTGAACCATTTTTTTTTAAAAGTCCGTGCAAAGTCCGAGAGATGGCACCACCGGCGCGTATCGAGGTCATGTTTAGTTAGTAGCATCTTTGGAAAGAACGCAAAGCAAGTTTCAGCCGTACTGGTCTATTTCTTCGTGTCTGGCATTCATGTGAATCAAGGAAGTCGAGTGACTGTCAAAAAATAGAGGAAAAAGAATTTCGTGTGGTGATTAAACATTACTTTACGACAGGAAAAACGCCTCAGGATACTAAAGAGAAGTTTGATAAACATTACGGTGACTCTGCACCTTCGATTAGGGAAAAAAAAACCATGACTCTGAGCACTATGGGACTTAACTGCTAAGGTCATCAGTCCCCTAGATCTTAGAACTACTTAAACCTAACTAACCTAAGGACATCACACACAACCTTGCCCGAGGCAGGATTCGAACCTGCGACGGTAGCGGTCGCGCGGTTCCAGACTGTAGCGCCTAGAACCGATCGGCAACTTCGGCCGGCTCGATTACAACAGTTTATAAGTGGTTTCAAAATTTTCGGAGTGGCCATATGGGCACAAGTGATGCTGAACTTTCTGAACACCCTGCGGAGGTTACGACTCCAGAAATCATTGATAAAATACATGATATGATGATGCATGACAGAAGAGTTAAGGTGCGTCAGATTGGTAGTGCTGTGGGCATCTCGAATGAACGAGTACATAATATTTTGCATAATCATTTGGACATAAGAAAGCTATCCGCAAGATGCGTTCCGCGATTGCACACGCTTGACCGAAAACGGAATCATGTGAAGTGTTGCAAGAATGGTTTGCAGCTCTTCAGGAAGAATCCGCAGAACTTTAAGAGTCGTTTCGTCACTGTGGATGAAACATGGATACATTAGTATACGCCTGAGACCAAACAACAATCTAAACAATGGGTTACCAAGGGAGAATCTGCACCAAAAAAGGCCTGAAAGCTTATGGCGACTGTCTTTTGGGATTCGCAAGGGATAATCCTCATCGAGTATCTAAAAAAGGGTAAAACTATTACAGGTGCATATTATTCATTGTTGTTGGACCGTTTGAAAACCGAGCTAAAGAAAAACGCCGGCGTTTGGACCGCAAAAAAGTCCTTTCCCGTCACGACAATGTACCAGCACACACCTCAGCTGTTGTAGTCGCAAAATTAATGGAAATAGGATTCCAATTCATTTCAAATCACCCCTATTCTCTGGACTACTATTTGTTCCCCTATTTGAAGAAATGTCTGGCGGGACAGAGATTTTATTCAAATGAGGAGGTGATTGCAGCAACTAATAGCTATTTTGTAGACTTGGACAATTTCTATTATTCGGAAGGGCTCAACATACACTCCTGGAAATTGAAATAAGAACACCATGAATTCATTGTCCCAGGAAGGGGAAACTTTATTGACACATTCCTGGGGTCAGATACATCACATGATCACAATGACAGAACCACAGGCACATAGACACAGGCAACAGAGCATGCACAATGTCGGCACTAGTACAGTGTATATCCACCTTTCGCAGCAATGCAGGCTGCTATTCTCCCATGGAGACGATCGTAGAGATGCTGGATGTAGTCCTGTGGAACGGCTTGCCATGCCATTTCCACCTGGCGCCTCAGTTGGACCAGCGTTCGTGCTGGACGTGCAGACCGCGTGAGACGACGCTTCATCCAGTCCCAAACATGCTCAATGGGGGACAGATCCGGAGATCTTGCTGGCCAGGGTAGTTGACTTACACCTTCTAGAGCACGTTGGGTGGCACGGGATACATGCGGACGTGCATTGTCCTGTTGGAACAGCAAGTTCCCTTGCCGGTCTAGGAATGGTAGAACGATGGGTTCGATGACGGTTTGGATGTACCGTGCACTATTCAGTGTCCCCTCGACGATCACCAGTGGTGTACGGCCAGTGTAGGAGATGGCTCCCCACACCATGATGCCGGGTGTTGGCCCTGTGTGCCTCGGTCGTATGCAGTCCTGATTGTGGCGCTCACCTGCACGGCGCCAAACACGCATACGACCATCATTGGCACCAAGGCAGAAGCGACTCTCATCGCTGAAGACGACACGTCTCCATTCGTCCCTCCATTCACGCCTGTCGCAACACCACTGGAGGCGGGCTGCACGATGTTGGGGCGTGAGCGGAAGACGGCCTAACGGTGTGCGGGACAGTAGCCCAGCTTCATGGAGACGGTTGCGAATGGTCCTCGCCGATACACCAGGAGCAACAGTGTCCCTAATTTGCTGGGAAGTGGCGGCGCGGTCCCCTACGGCACTGCGTAGGATCCTACGGTCTTGGCGTGCATCCGTGCGTCGCTGCGGTCCGGTCCCAGGTCGACGGGCACGTGTACCTTCCGCCGACCACTGGCGACAACATCGATGTACTGTGGAGACCTCACGCCCCACGTGTTGAGCAATTCGGCGGTACGTCCACCCGACCTCCCGCATGTCCACTATACGCCCTCGCTCAAAGTCCGTCAACTGCACATACGGTTCACGTCCACGCTGTCGCGGCATGCTACCAGTGTTAAAGACTGCGATGGAACTCCGTATGCCACGGCAAACTGGCTGACACTGACGGCGGAGGTGCACAAATGCTGCGCAGCTAGCGCCATTCGACGGCCAACACCGCGGTTCCTGGTGTGTCCGCTGTGCCGTGCGTGTGATCATTGCTTGTACAGCCCTCTCGCAGTGTCCGGAGCAAGTATGGTGGGTCTGACACACCGGTGTCAATGTGTTCTTTTTTCCATTTCCAGGAGTGTATTAGAACAGCGTTGGACGAAGTGTATAAGTCTAAAAGGAGACTATGTCGAAAAATAAAAAAGATTTACCACAAACAGGTAAGTGGTTTTTATTTTTGCACGGACTTTTCAAACGCCCCTCGTATATCACACACGTTAGACTGAAGACAAGTCCGGGGACTGTGCTGGCTAGGGTGGTTGCTGAACGTCCTGTAGAGCACGTTGTGTTTCATGGGCAGCGTGTGGGCGATCATTATCGTGTTGGAACTACAAATCACCTTCGTGTTGCGAGAATGGCGTAATAACAGGTCCAACAACATTCTGCACCTATCGAGCGCTGTTTAGAGTCCCCTCCAGAAACATCAAAGGTGAACGAGTGTTGTAGCTTATTGTACCCCACACCATAAGAGTTAGGATGGGTCCAGAGTGTCTTGGACGAATGCACTCTACGAGACAGGACTCACCTAGCATACGTCGTAAGCGCGAACGATCATTACTTGCGTGCAGTCAGAATCTGCTTTCATCGCTGAAGGCCACGGCGCGTCATTTCACCTTCCAAGTGATTCTCTGGCGGCAACAGTCGAGCCGTGGACGTCGATGCTGTGGCGTGAGTGGAAGGCGCGTTAGAGCTGTGCGCACCCGTAGTCCCGCTGGTAATAACCAGTTCGCAACAGTTCGTGTTGACGCTTCGGGGCTCACTAGCCCTCTTATTTGTGCTGTGGTAGCTGTACGTTCTGCCACAGCTGCCCTTACAATACTACGATCCCGGCGGGCATCTGATCTGTGTTGCGTGGAACCTCGTCTACAGGTGTGAGAATGTTCTCGCGATCACTGATATCAGCATTGTTGGATAACTGAGGCAGTACGTCCAACTTGTGTGGAAATTCTCGGAAAGGACCATCCAGCAATTTCACCAGTTTCATACTTGGTCAATTGACTATAGGAAATGCCGAGTGCGTCTCCGTGGCATGGTTACATGTTTGCTTCATACGTCTGCACCACATTGAGCCTTCTGACTGTGAACTTTCATTACTAAAGGGTAGATATAGTTGGCGCTCTGGTAGCTACGTCGCTTCGCTATCTGTTGGTGGAAGACGTTGAAAACATTGTCAGTACATCTACAATACCAGAGGTGACACATGCCGTCATCGGATCAGAATCGACGTCGCCTTTCCAGGTGTACTAATTTTTTTCAAACAATGGTTCAAATGGCTCTTAGAACTATGGGACTCAACATCTGAGATGATCAATCCCCTAGACTTAGTACTACGTAAGCCTAACAACCTAAGGACATCACACACATCCATGCCCGAGGAACGATTAGAATCTGCGACCGTAGCAGCAGCGCGAGCGCGGTTCTGGACTGAAGCGCCTATAACCGCTCGGCCACAGCGGCCGGCTATTTTTTTCCGGCAGTGTATTTTCACCACATTTTACCATAACGCGTTTTATAACAGGGTACGAAGGCTGCAGCCAGTTTATCGGCTGTTGTGTCCTCTATTTCAGGTGACGATGAATCGAATGTAGTTCGTGCTTTAAGATTCTGTATAATATCTGACCTTCTACACAGTTAATTTGGTAAAAATTTTTAATGTGTTTCTTGACTGATTAATTCATCCTTTGTTTCCCACTGATGAACCAGTTACAGTTCCTTGTTTCATTATTACAGAGATTTTATAGATGTAATTTGTGTATTTTAACAACGGATTTTGGAAAATACGTTTAGTCGAAGGTATTTTGTTCTTCTGAGTGAAAGTGTGAGTCAGAGTGGAGAACGGTGTCTGAGACTTATATTTCCTATTTTCCCTTTGCATACATAATTTTGAATATGCTAAGCAGCATTGAAAACAGTGCATCTAGACGGGACCATCGGAACGAAATGAAGTTCATTACACATAATAATACAGATGACAGGTTCATTTGATCCCACATTCAAGACATCTAATCAAATACATTGAGTGGAAGTAGACAGATACAGTGCAACATAAATATTGCCTTGGTCCAGTCTTTGGTGCAATACATGCCACAGCACGGTCCGGCAACGAGTTGAGTAGATGTCTGATATTGGCCTGAGGCAAACTGGCTCACAAATCTTGAGCAGCCACTTCCAAATCATGTACAGAGTGACAAGGTGTTATTTGGCGTTTCAGGTCGTCGCACACATGCTCTGTAGGGTACAACTCCAGGGAGCACGCCAGCCACGGAAGAGTCGGAATATGACGTGTGAAATCTTGAGCAACTCGAGCTGCATGCGGCCAAGCATTATCTTTCTGGGAAACTGCTCCTGGTAGGCTATACAGGGAAGATCCCACGTGGGACTGAAGAACGTCATCAACAAAGAGATGGCCCATTAAGGTTCTCGAACCACAATTAGAGTGGACCAGCTGTCGTAGGCTATAGCACCCCAGACCATTACACTGTCTGTGAGAACGTCGTGGCGCCTAAAGGCGTGGGTGGTGTTCATCAGACTGCCTCCAAACCTGTATCTAATTATCATCAAACTCCAAAACGAATCGGGGTACACCACTAAACACCACGTTTAGCCAACCTTTGGCAGTCCACATCATTCCGTGTTGACACCACGGTAGACGAAGTCGAGGATGTCTTAGTGCAAGATGCTGTGCGCGGCACGGGTGTCTGTATTGCAAATTCGCATCTGCAAGGCGCCTAGAAATCGTCTTTGGAACAACTGCCATTCATACCCCTCCTTGTATCGTGGGGCGAGTCACTGTAGGGTCCCTAATCACCTGGTGCACGATCATCCGATCATCTCGCCTCGTCGCCTTCCTGGTCGCTACAGACGCGGTACGTCGCAAGTGGGTGTCATCTCGTGTCCATTGCTCCCAAAGTCGTCGGCGGGAATATTCCGAACAATCGACCCACACGGCGTGTCGACCAGCCTCCGGTTTTCGTGCCGATGGTTAGGTCCTTCTGAAACTGGCTTAACTGCGAGACATTTCGTCTAACACATCCACCTGGCACTCTGCGCCTTCTAATATTCTCCTTTAGTCTGGATGTGATCGTCACGTGTATGACCCGTCCACTGTGCACGGTTTATGTAGGGTCCCCCCGCGAGACTGCAGCGCCCATGCAGGGTCTGTGGGGATACGCATACGTGCTACACTTGGATCATCTGCATATCGGACCTCACTGTAATTATTTGTGAAGTTTCGTGTTTGTAATTTCTTCCCTCTGCGTGCGCTATTTTCAATGTTCCTGGGTGTATTTTAGTCGCTTTCGTCTCCAATTAGCTTAGTAAGGGAGCTGATGACATCACTTTTGAGCACCTTATACGTTCTACCAACAAACTGATCAGCCAGTGTGACTGAGCTGGCTAGGGGCATCTGGCTATAACGAAGGTAGCGTGACGTGAAAATAGGGCAGTTAGGATGGAGCATACTTAAGCATGGAGATATAAACAATGTCTTCGAAACTACGATTTGCAGAATAATAAAAAAAATGCAGCCTAAAACTCTGAAAGACCTGTGAATGGCTGCGTGACTGGGAAAAGCTTACTAGAGCTAGAAGACTTCTCAGGGCGTTTTCCTTGATATGAGAAAAAGGCTAGAATTGAAACATTTTAACCCAAGTGAGAGCAAGGTACATCTTGTTAGTGGTGATGGTCCCTATCTGTAATATATTCGTTTAAAATTGAAAAATGACTCTCAGAAGTTTCTGACTATGGACACGTCGGATCTCCGAAGCATCTAAGTACTAGTCAGTAAAATTCTTCTGGGTATGTGACCGCATTGTCAATGCGTAGAATTCTTCCACGTTTCGGCTACTGTTGCAACTGACCTTCCTCAGGATGAAAAAATCTGTAGTTCTTACATACTGGCGGAAGAGGATGTTTCGCATACAGATAGGATACTGAGGATAAGGAGCGGTGTTAGACGTCCTTTGTTGGTGTTTACATTATTTATTGTTCCTAGTGGAAATAGTCGTTACTGGTTTTTGTTTGCTTAATAGCCGGCCAGAGTGGCCGAGCGGTTCTAGGCGCTACAGTCTGGAACCCCGCGACCGCTACGGTCGCAGGTTCGAATCCTGCCTCCGGCATGGTTGTGTGTGATGTCCGTAGGTTAGTTAGGTTTAAGTAGTTCTAAGTTCTAGGGGACTGGTGACCTCAGAAGGTAAGTCCCATAGTGCTCAGAGCCATTTGAACCATTTGTCACCTCCCCCCCCCCCTTCCTCTCCCACGCCCCCTCGTGAATGGGTCTAGGGCAACTGAGTGAGTTAAATATGATGAGGAATGCCCTGGTGCGTTATCCTACTGGTCAGGAAACTATATCATTGCCTAGTTTATCTAGACCTAGTCCAGTTGATCTACCAAGGTGGCTAGATAGAGCCCAATTTTAAGGTCCAGATTTTTTGGATAATGTGATTTATGACCATAGTTACACTGGAAATTACACTGATTCTATGATTTGTCACGCTTACCCATGCCCCTTTCTATTTAATTGCCGTAATTTATTATCCTTGTGGTGAGAAATTCAAAGACACATTATTCTATTGGTTGGGGGAATAAGAGCAGCCTGGTTGACAGATAACCCACTGGTTTTGTGTTCTAAAACAAGTGTCTACAATGGCAATAAGTAAAACATACCGGTGTTATGTTAAGAATACGCTAAATTATACTGATGCCAGCATTAAACAGTTATTAAGTTTTACATGGAATGAAATCCAAAAAGTCAAGATACCATCGCCCGTTTTATGTTTTTAAAACAGTGGTGTACTATGTTTTACAGTCACCACCATCAGACAAGAGTCACTAACTTTTGTATACATCGAAACGTAGTCAACAGTTGTACTCACGTTAAAACTGTGTAATGCAGGTCAAGGATGTTTTGTTTTTGCACTGTACGATCCAGTATAGTGGAAGGAAGGAATAGGAACTGGGGAGGTATGTACTTGCTTCTTATTTGTTGATAAACATGGCCATTCATAGAGCATGTGCTACACAGTGCCTAGCACTGCTTCACCCATCCACAGTGACCTACCTTGTGCCACACAGCACAGTGACAGCTCGCCTCACCCAGGCATACTGCCACACCTACAGCCACCAGCCACTAGTGAAAGGGCTGCGCCAGAAACAGTGTCCTGCTCTACTCCCCTCCCAGTCGCCTAAGTCTCCATATGACAAGAAGACCAATCCATGGCTCACAACCCTCGAGCTAGCACTGCCACCACAGCAGGAAAGATCACGCCTACCCAATGTCTGCTTACCTCACATAAATATATGTCATACGAATGTCATACCAGAGTAGAATTTACAGAAAACTATTGTGTAGTATGTGACCCTAGCTGATCACCCAACTAGACACAGTTCTCAAGTTACAACATATTACTCTGGTGGTTACATGTTTCCACTTTAATGAATTTCCAAGGAGTTAGCTATGTAAAATAGCTCACTGTCTCTCAGCAAAGGTCACTTGGTCACGAGCAAGCTCTTACTTGTCTGCCATACCCTCAGCCAAGAATATAATGTCAACATAACTTCTTAAGGGCTCTGAAATTTTTCACTTTAATGATTCTTCAAATAAATTTTCTATGTACCATAATTTATTTACATTTCAACTGAGGAGTGCACAGTCTGGTTTTGAGCAAGCTTCAACTTGTCTAGGACTTTTTCTGTGCACTCTGCCATATTTACTTACATTAAATGTCAACTCTAAACCTTGTACCGATCACAGATCTTCCACAGGTCTTCCTTAAATTCGCTAGTGTCTTTTGGCACTGTCATCGTCTTATAGACAGCTGTCCCATCCAGAAAAAGCCTACATCTACACCTACTGTACTACGCATAGTGGAGAGTATATCGTATCTGTATTATCAGTTTTCTTCCCTATTTCAGTCTTATAATCAAGAAAAAATTATTGCCTATAAGGCTCTGTGGACACCGTAATCTCCATAATATTATTCTTATGTTCATTACACTGTAAATATGGTGGTGGTGGAGGGGGAAGAGGACAGGAGGAATACCTGCCAACAGTGCAGACTGAGCTAGCTCTGTCATTGTCGCATTACTAATATAGTGCCGGCCGGGGTGGCCGAGCGGTTCTAGGCGCTTCAGCCTGGAACCGCGCGACCGCTGCGGTCGCAGGTTCGAATCCTGCCTCGGGCATGGATGTGTGTGATGTCCTTAGGTTAGTTAGGTTTAAGTAGTTCTAAGCTCTATGGGACTGATGACCTCCGATATTAAGTCCCATAGTGCTCAGAGCCATTTGAACCATTTTTTTTTTTTTTTACTAAAGGAAAGAGAGTGGCAAGACTTGAAGCCTTCCAAGCCATCCATAAAACCTGGAACAGGTATATGATATGCGTATAAAATATGAATTAAAAGAAACCAACAACATTAGCTGTATTCAGGTGTTTAAATGAATGTAAAGGCAACAGGTGAAAATTTATGCGGGACTAGAACTCGAACTTGGGTTTCCCGCTTAACGCGAGTGGTCGCCTTAACTGCCTTGGCCATCCTGGCATGCTTCCCATCCGACGCAAATTCCCATCTTGTCATATGGAAGCAACATTCCTTTGCATTCTCCTCCTGTTGGCAGCTCACACTGATTTCACAGGAGTTTTGACATAATGTGCACCCACATCAAATCGATTGTAAGAGTCATTGCGCTCACAAACATGAAGGTATACACACACACACACACACACATATATATATATATATATATATATATATATATATATATATATATATATACGTGGTTTCTGTTCTGTCGGACATATATGTATGTATGCGTATATCTTCATGTCTTTGGGGGTGACGGCTCTTATAATCATTTCACTGCAGTTGTGCATTACGTCCGAACTCCTATGGGAATCGGGATGAGCTGCCAACAGGAGGAGAATGGACAGGAACGCCGGTTGTGTTACGACAAGGTGGGAATTTGGTCAGGTGGGAAGCATGCCAGGATAACTAAGGTAGTTAAGGCAAGTGCTCGGATTAAGTGCGAAACCTGGGTTCGAGTCCCAGTCCAGCACAAATTTTCAATTGTCATCTTTGTTTATATTTCAAAGGCTGAATGTGGCTGATGTTGTTGGTTTCTCTTAATTCATACAATTAACAACCGCTGTTTCACATAGTAATGTCTGTCTGACAGACATGTCCGAGAGAACAGACACACACACACACACACACACACACACACACACATGTGTATACAAAACAGTAGTACATAAATGCGGTTTAAATTTTCGTTTTGTGGTGGGCGTTTGTATCAGTTCCATTTTATTTAACTCGTTATGTTATATTAAGATTTTGGCTTTGTTACGTGTAACTTTACAACTTTAGTCTTAAAATGCGTCGGTCACTAATGTGCCAATAGGTTTCATAGCTCAGACCACATTATTAAGTTCTTCAGATTCTAAAAGACGAAGGAGACTTTTATAGTTAGAGAAAAGTCTGGTGTCCCGGCGCAGGTTCGAGTCCTCCCTCGGGCATGGGTGTGTGTGCTTGTCCTTATGATAATTTAAGTTAACTAGTGTGTAAGCTTAGAGACTGATGACCTTAGCAGTTAAGTCCCATAAGATTTCACACACATTTGAACATTTTTGAAAAGTCTGGTAGTAGTAGTTGAGTTTCCTCTCTTAGCAATTGGTCTTAATTACACCAGTTTTCAAACGGAGCTAAGCAGGGTATCTTTGATTCTGTTGTTGCACACCAAGTCTCTGAGCAGTCAACTTTGCGAAGCGGTAGAAACTTTTTTCTGCCGAAATTGGCAAAAACAAGGTAACGACAAAATCATGTGAAGCAGAACCGCTGGAAAGGTGAAAGCGTGATTGCGAATGGTCAAAGACCACTTATTCTATGGTTGCGCTCAGGGTGGATGTAGTTACAGCTGATCTGCTTAGGTATACTTTGTTCCGCTGTAAGCAGCTGTTGTATCTCCAATATGTAGGTTTGTAATTGCTGTGTAACTGCTTATAATATTATGGGAGTGTTTTGCTTACTGGTTTCATGCAAATTACAATTTAATTGTGTGGGTTTGTACATTGAACCA
Source organism: Schistocerca nitens (assembly GCF_023898315.1). NCBI lineage: Eukaryota > Metazoa > Arthropoda > Insecta > Orthoptera > Acrididae > Schistocerca > Schistocerca nitens. The sequence goes on from NC_064617.1 coordinate 393,117,628, forward strand.
TGTAGTTGTAGCCCTCTTCGGGCGGTACCGGGATATGAGTAAAGGTTTTGTCATGTGACTGTAGCTCAGTTTGGGCTCTGTTAGGATACTAGTAAAGGTTTTATAGCTATTGTAAGTGCAGTAGTTTGTGTTACGCATGCTTTCCTACTATTAAGTAGTAAATAAATACAAGTTTCCCTAAAATTATTCCTCTGATTTAGGAAGTGTGACTGACTACCGCAATTTACTTTTCCTCTGTGCTTGTAAACGTATCAATTCGTAGAGAATAAAGTAATAAATTTTATATACGAGAGAGTTATAGGTGCGTGTCAATGAATATCGAAGGAATGGTTTCCAGGAATTACACACACAAAAAAAAAAGAGAGAAGAAAAACGCTCTGAGCACTATGCGACTTAACTTCTGAGGTCATCAGTCCTCTAGACTTAGAACTACTTAAACCTTACTAACCTTAGGACATCACACACATCCATGCCCGAGGCAGGATTCGAACCTGCGACCGTAGCGGTCGCGCGGTTCCAGACTGTAGCGCCTAGAACCGCTCGGCCACCCCGGCCGGCCCAGGAATTACAATAATATCAGTCGAACACCTAGCTGACACCAGAATTAGAGCTGAAGAGCGATGACCTAAACTTGGGATACAAACTGAGTTTTGTGTGAAGTTGAAAACTAAACTGACAAGTTGGTTAGACAGGGTGTCTCAGATCAAATTTAGACAGATGAGCGTTAAACTGAATAATTTGACGTAAGGAACTAATGGTCATGAATGAATGTTTAATATTTATTGATACTTTATAGTGAAGAGCTACAGTTAGAGTTACACCTATATGCCACAGGGGACCTTACGGTGTATGACGGAGTGTACTTTTTCTACTGCTATAGAGGAAGACTACGGCTTGAACATAATATGCAAGTCAGATTGGGTTTAGGCTGCAATTCTTGTGTACAGGTCAAGAGACTTGCATAGAGTACTGTAGCGTGGAACGCTGTTTTGTATCCCGCCTGGAAGGCCGAGCGTGGGTTTTCTCCTATAAGCTGAAGGGTAGGCCGAGTGTAGGAAGCGAGTAGGAGCAGGTAAGGTAAAAATCTCTCGGTACAGTTTTTAACGTAAAAGTGCATTTAATAGAGAATATTAGTCAATGACATATACGTAACTTTTGGTAGAGATGAGCACGTAAGTGCGAAGCCGGATGTATCAAAGCTAACACATGCAAAATCTGTAGTGGCTCGCCCACTATGAAGATGAAACAATGTTGGTTGGTCGTCAGTTCACGAACAAAATGGGCTGAGTCTGGAGCGGCGCTCGTAGAGCTGCACAGCGCCGGCTAGAGGTCGCTGTCGTCCGTGTCGGTGTCGTAGTGCCAACCTAATAACTTGTAGCTAGACTGTGGCATCGTAGCTATCGATACCACACGCTGCATCAGAACAGCCTTTCGACTGAACACAACAGAAATACCAGTAGCAACTCGCTGTATTACTTTGAATCTGAACGTCTGGGTCTCCTTGTGGATAATAAAGCAGTGTAATTAGTAACTACTAGAGTGACACGTGCTACATTAAAAGCCCGGGAAGAACCACAGGCGTCGGCTTTGCACGTCAACAGCCTCTCTGGTAATGCAACACCGCTGCGGGCCAGTTGATGGCATGACCAGCGGGTCGCGCTGCAGCCGCCAAACGAAGTGTGTGAAAGTATTTACTAGGCAGTGCAGAGTGCCAGGCACTTGCAACACAACACAAGGGGACGGGCTTCTCTAAGGTGGGAGCAGTCTGACATCTTACATACCTACCTCATGAGGTAGGTATGAGTTTCACAGACACTAAACAAGTGTGCTTTCCTTTTTTCATCAGTCTTCTGATTGGTTTTATGCAACCGGCCAAGACTTCTTCTCCTGTGCCTATCTCTTCATCTTAGAGCAGTGCCTGCACACTACATCTTCAATTATAAGTTGGATGTGTTCCAGTGTTTGTCGTTTCCTATTGCTTTTACAATCTATAGCACCGTCTAGCACTGTGGCAGCTACTGCTGAATGTACTCGTATTAACACATTACCTGTCATGTGTCCCTTCTTCTCGTCATTTTTTCTTCGTGTTCTTCTTCTCGTCGATTCTGTGGAGAACCTCTTCATCCCTTAATCTACCAGACCACCTAAATTTTAACATCACTGTATAACACCACATCTCAAACGCTTCTACTTTTTTATGTTTTTATGCTGCAGTCCATATTTTTACGTCATCCGTGTTGGGCTGTTGTAAAGAACTGCCACTGTTTATCACAGTGAAAGTTGAAATAAAATAGTTATCTTCGTCATTCACTCTTTTTATTTCGTTCCACGACGCGTTTCGAGAGGTTACACTCTCATCTTCAGGTGAAACATTGCTACTGTATTCCATATATAAACGATTTGGGAGACAATCTGAGCAGTCGTCTTCGGTTGTTTGCAGATGACGCTGTCGTCTATCGACTAATAAAGTCATCAGAAGATCAAAACAAACTGCAAAAGGATTTAGAAGAAATATCGGAATGGTGCGAAAACTGGCATTTGACCCTAAATAACGAAAAGTGTGAGGTCATCCACATGAGTGCTAAAAGGAACTCGTTAAACTTCGGTTACACGTTAAATCAGTCTAATCTAAAAGCCGTAAATTCAACTAAATACCTAGGTATTACAATTGCGAACAACTTAAATTGGAAAGAACACATAGAAACTGTTGTGGGGAAGGCTAACCAAAGACTGCGTTTTATTGGCAGGACTCTTAGAAAAAGTAACAGACCTACTAAGGAGACTGCCTACACTACGCTTACTCGTCCTCTCTTAGAATACTGCTGCGCAGTGTGGAATCCTTCCCAGATAGGACTGACCGAGTACATCAAAAAGTTCAAAGAAAGGCAGCACGTTTTTTATCATCGCGAAATATGGAAGAGAGTGTCACAGAAATGATTCAGGATTTGGGATGGACATCATTAAAAGAAAGGCGTTTTTCGTTGCGACGGAATCTTCTCTCGAAATTCCAATTACTAACTTTCTCCTCCAAATGCGAAAATATTTTGTTGATACCGACTTACATATGGAGAAACGATCACCAAGATAAAATAAGGGAAATCAGAGCTCGTACGGAAAGATATAAGTGCTCATTCTTTCCGCGCGCTATACGAGATTGGAATAATAGAGAATTGTGAAGGTGGTTCGATGAACCATCTGCCAGGCACTTAAATGTGATTTGCAGAGTATCCATGTAGATGTAGATCTTCAGGTGCAACATTGATATTGTGTTGCATATTGTTTTAGCTGGACTCAGCCAGTTGTTTGTTGTGATTTCATTTTGCTACAGAAACAGATAACAAGCATTTGTTAGAGTAATACGGCACTAATATTAGAAATTTCAAACGATGGTAGTTACTTACAATTTGCTCCAGTACACAGAACTTTGGTCCGTTAGCAATATACATTTTAATTTAATTTTTCTAGCAGAACTTGAACCTATAACATAACCAGATCAAAGATCATAACGATATGAAGATACAGTGCTTTGTCCCAAGATCATTCGTTACTAACTTACATTGTGGACGATAGATACATACAACAGTTATAAAATTCTTTCATTTCTTACAACAATTTGTTAAAAGTATTATTTCTGCAAATACATGACACAAAAGACACAAATAAAACTAAATAAAAACAAAATATATAAAAAACTTGCAGATTTAGTATTAACATACGTATTAATCTAAATCCTTCTGTTTCTGTACAGTGCTTTGGGAATTATCTTTTATTAAGGCCACTCTGGAAATAGAAAGTGGAAAGGGTCATAGTGCGTCATCGAGTACATCTGCGAAGTTCTCAAAAAAGCTCATTGTCAGTGTTTCTGCGTTTTCATTTAGTGTGTGCAGTCCATGTTCTCTATTGCGAATGAAAATTTCAAGTTCTCAATAAAGATTGAGTTTGTGGCCGTTGTTTATTTTGTTAAGTATTATTAAATCGTCCTCTGTGTTATCAAAGGAATGTTTTGTGTCGTGGATGTGTGTAGCTATGGCAGCTTTATTGGGTGTGTTATGTCTGAATGCATTAATGTGTCCTTTGAATCTAGTTTAAAATCTTCGTCAGGTCTTAGCGACATACTGTACGGGGTAGTGACTACATTTTATCCAAGTGCTTAGTATTTACAGAAAATCCACAATTACATATGTAAATATCCATGCTTTTTCATGCCTCCCACACATACACATTAGCAGCTTACAGATCCATGTTGCACAGAGCACACAAAATGCCATTAAGCAATGAAAGGCGCCAAAATGAAATTGAGGTCATCAAACAGATGGCGGGTGCAAGTGGTTTTCAACCTACACTCGTAGGAAAAATGTCTAAGAAAGTTAAGAAAAGAATAGACAGAGACACAAATAATAACAACAAGCAGGCAGACACCAGGACAGTGTGCTTTCCCTACTTTGGTAATATTTCATATCAAACTGCTAATGTATTGAGACCATTCAGTGTAACAGTTGCTTTCTCCACCAATAATAAATTAGGTAACAGACTGCCATACAATACAAAAACCAGTAAAGTTAAATTCTCCAACTCAAGCGTATACACGATAAAATTCTATCAATGCTCCATACACTATGTCGGTCAAACTGGACGAAGATTTCGAACAAGATTCAAAGAACATATTAATGCATTCAGATGCAACACACACGACAAATCTGCCACAGCTACACACATCCAAGACACTGAACATTCCTTTGATAACAGAGAGGACAATCTAATAATACCTCACAAAGTAAACAACGGCCACAGACTCAATCTTTTCGAAGAACTGGAAATTTTCATTCACAATACTAAATATGGACAGAACACACTAAATAAAAAGGCTGAGACACTGTCAATGAGCTTCTTTAAGAGCTCCGCAAATATACAAGATGATGCACTGTAACTCTTTCCACTTTCTATTTGCTGAGTGATCTTAATAAAAGACAATTCCCGAAACACTGTACAGGGACAGTAAGAATTAGATTATGTTGATACTAAATCTGCAGGTTTCTTACATGTTTTGTTTTTATTTAATTTTGTGTCTTTAATGTCAAGTATTTGCAATAATAATACTTTTAACAAATTGTTGTAAAGAATGAAAGAATTTTATAACGGTTGTATGTATCTGCCCGCATCTCGTGGTCGTGCGGTAGCGTTCTCGCTTCCCACGCCCGGGTTCCCGGGTTCGATTCCCGGCGGGGTCAGGGATTTTCTCTGCCTCGTGATGGCTGGGTGTTGTGTGCTGTCCTTAGGTTAGTTAGGTTTAAGTAGTTCTAAGTTCTAGGGGACTTATGACCACAGCAGTTGAGTCCCATAGTGCTCAGAGCCATTTGAACCATTTTTGTATGTATCTATAGTCCACAATGTAAGTTAGTAATGAATGATCTTGGGGCAAGGCACTGTATCTTCACATCGTTATAATCTTTGGTTTGTTTGTTATCGGTTCGCGTTCTGTGAGAATAATTAAGTTAAAATGTATATTTATGGCGAACCGCAAGGTTCTGTGTACTGGAACAGACTGTATGTAACTCTATCACCGTTTAAAAGTTATAATCTTAGTGCCATATTGCTCTAACAAATACTTGTTATATGTTTTTGTAGCAAAATAAAACCACAACAATCAAACTGCCAGCATCCAGCTATCAAATATGTAACATAATACCATTGTTCCAACTGAAGATGGGAGTATAAACTCTCGAAATGCTTAGTGGGAGGAAACGAAAACTATTTAATGATGAAGGTAACTGTTTTACTTGAATTTTTATTAAGTCTACGATTCATTACAATACAGTGCTGTGCTCCAAAAGTATAATCTCAGAAATTTATTCCTCCAATTTAGCCTTATGTTTGATTCTATTAGAATTCTCCTCACCAGGAATGCCCTCTTTTCCTGTGCTAGGCTGCTTTTTATGACGTCCTCGCTTTGTGCACACGTGTTACGTTGCTTCCAAGGTAGAATTCATCCACTTCTTACACTTCGTGACCCCAATTTGTGTTTAGGTTTATTCCTGACGTCATTTCTGCTACTCCTCATCACTTTCATCTTTCTGAGATTTACTTTCAATCAACAGTCGTTCTAATTAGACTGTTGTTGCCATTTAACACGACCTGCAGTTCTTCCTTACTTTCGGTGACGTTAGCTATATTATCAGCGAATCTTATCATTAATATCATTTCACCCAAAATTTTAATCTCAATCCGACCTGCTGCTCTTACTTCTGTCACTGCTTCTCCAATGGATAAATTTAACGCGAGGGCGTGTCTTAACACCCTTTGTAAATGGAGCACGTCGTTCTTGGTCTTCAGGTCTCAATTTTGGCTCAAGGTTCTTGTACTATCGTGTTTTACCTGTCACAGCCTATAGCTTACACCTGCTTTTTCTGAGAATTTCGTACACTTGCCCCATTTTACACTGTCGGAAGTTTTTATAGGTCACCATATCCAACGGAGGTGTCATGATTTTTCTTAAGTCTGGTTTCCATCATCCAGTGCAACGTCAGATCCTTTGTTTTTTCTTAAGCCAGGCTGATCGTCATCAAACATAACCTCAATTTTCTTTTCTGTTCTTCTGATTGTTATTCGTCTAAATGACAAGCAATAAATGACGAAAACGTACAATAACTGAAACTTGTATTGGTGTTGCTCTTTGGCTACACGAAATTACCATATGCAAGCTAGTGACCGTGCAGTCCGCTTGTTCTAATACAGTCGATGGATCAGGACACCGACCTAGTCACAAGTATTGCACTCCCTAGTCGCAGCCACTGATGAAGGTGATGTCATCAAGTGCAACTCACAGGATGCTTAATGAAAGCGGTGTGTAAGCGAGGCAACAGCTACCCACGTGCCGCCCTCTGGGCATCAGAGTGGGTAACGTCAGCAGTCGTAACATGTACTGGGAACGACCGTGATATTTGGGGATCGCACACACTTTCGGCGGAGTTCTGGCAACGAACAACAGAAATCTCATTTCGACACACCTAATTAGCTATCGAGATATCGTGGAAAAATAACTCAACAGCAAATTCGAAAATCTGAAAGGCCTTATTTTCAGTGAGAAAAAGGATCACATCAGTTTCGATTCAGCTTGCAAAGCTATTAATTCAGCAAGAACACGTAACCACTTATCATCCACCAGACGTCCATGAAAGACTTAATTTCATGGCATTCTGCCTTGGCTGGCATAACATTAAATAGGAATACAGACATCCATTCCACAAAGCTTTGTCCCTGCAGATCCTTAGACACGTATTGTGCTTGCCGGCGCACAAGGTTGTAATTAATTCCACAAGACCAGAACTGCGGCCGCTCTCATAGATGAATATCCTCTTAAGCAAACTATTAGGAGCAGGGATTGCCCATTTTTATCTCCCGACCTGAACTCCGCACAAGGTTCGGAATCTTTCAAGAACTGTAATTGCTGGGCAACGGCCTTGCCGCAGTGGATACAACGGTGCCCTACGGATCATCGAAGTTAAGCGCTGTCGGGCATGGCCGGCACTTGGATGGGTGACCACCCAGGCCGCCATGCACTGTTGCCATTTTTCGGGGTGCACTCAGCCTCGTGATGCCAATTGAGGAACTACTCGACCGAATAGTAGCGGCTTCGGTCACAGAAAACCATCATAACGATCAGGAGAGCAGAGTGCTGACCACACGCCCTCTCGTATCTGCACCCTCAGCTAAGGGTGACATGGCGGTCGGATGGTCCCGATGAGCCACTTGTGGCCTGAAGACGGAGTGTAATTGCTGCTCTCCATTCTCCATCCCAGACACTTAACGCACCGCGAGCAGCTTTACAAGTAGGCATGTACTTAATTCCTATGCAGTTCCGTAATTTACGCTAACTGCGTGACCTGTTCTTAAAAATCTGGTGCCACTGGAAATCTTCAAAAGACTTACCATAGCCATGCTACACAGAATCGCTCTTGTATTGCATGCCAAAGGTGGACCAATACGCTACTAGCAGATGGCGATGACAATAATTTTATCTTGGAACTTTTGCATTGGTCCGTGTTTGCATACAGAAAACAACATTTATGGGAATTGTGCCTTGCTGCAAAACACTTTCGTTATTTATTTATTCTCCAAACCAGTTTCTACGACAAATATTGCCGTAATCAGTGGGTTCCTTAATTCTAAAACACGCAGAAATAGCATAGTTATAAAACATTGTAAACAGTATTACATGTGCACTGTTTGCTTTTTAAATATTGTTTACTGTGAATTCTTTCATAATAACTTATTTACTATATGTCACAGCATGGTTTGAAGATTGTCGTCGCTGTTTGCGGCATATTTTCTGTGTTTTTCTGTTGCTGTTTTTCTCGGCATACATCATATCATTTGCAACCGTCTGAGTGGCTCTTAGAAAACAAAATATGTGAACTTATGTAGGTCAGCGTTATACAACTGGGATTTGGTAGTGTTATGGGTAGAGTTTTGGTGTGTACTGGATTCTTACATAGTTTGTTGGACGGCTTGCAGCTACTGCGTATAAAAAGTAGCTGCAAGTTATTCAGGGAACGTCAGTACACAACAAGCTACGTAACAATCTAGTATACACCAAAACTGTATTTACATGTATTCACACACTATCGCAATCCCAACTGTATAACGCTGTACATATAAGTGCACGTTTTTTTATTTATTTACTAACAGTTCTCACACATTTGCAGAAGACATCATACAGGGTGTTACAAAATGGTACGGCTAAACTTTCAGCAAACATTCCTCACACACAAAGAAAGAAAATATGTTATGTGGACATGTGTCCGGAAACGCTTACTTTCCATGTTAGAGCTCTTCAAATCACATTCATCATGGAATGGAAACACACAGCAACAGAACGTACCAGCGTGACTTCAAACACTTTGTTACAGGAAATGTTCAAAATGTCCTCCATTAGCGAGGATACATGCATCCACCCTCCGTCGCATAGAATCCCTGATGTGCTGATGCAGCCCTGCAGAATGGCGTGTTGTATCACACCCGTCCACAATACATGCACGAAGAGTCTCTAGATTTGGTACCGGGGTTGCGTAGACAAGAGCTTTCAAATGCATCCATAAATGAAAGTCAAGAGGGCTGAGGTCAGGAGAGCGTGGAGGCCATGGAACTGGTCCGCCTCTACCAATCCATCGGTCACCGAATCTGTTGTTGAGAAGAGTACGAACACTTCGACTGAAATATACAGGAGCTCCATCGTGCATGAACAACATGTTGTGTCGTACTTGTAAAGGCACATGTTCTAGAAGCACAGGTAGAGTATCCCGTATGAAATCATGATAACGTGCTCCATTGAGCGTAGGTGGAAGAACATGGGGTCCAATCAAGACATCACCAACAATGCCTGCCCAAACGTTCACAGAAAATCTGTGTTGATGGCGTGTTGCACAATTGCGTGCGGATTCTCGTCAGCCCACACATGTTGATTGTGAAAATTTACATTTTGATCACGTTGGAATGATGCCTCATCCGTAAAGAGAACATTTGCACTGAAATGGGGATTGACACATTGTTGGATGAACCATTCGCAGAAGTGTACCCGTGGAGGCCAATCAGCTGCTGATAGTGCCTGCACACGCTGAACATGGTACGGAAACAACTGGTTCTCCCGTAGCACTCTCCATAGAGTGACGTGGTCAACGTTACCGTGTACAGCAGCAACTTCTCTGACGCTGACATTAGGGTTATCGTTAACTGCACGAAGAATTGCCGTGTCCATTGCAGGTGTCCTCGTCGTTCTAGGTCTTCCCCAGTCGCGAGTCATAGGCTGGAATGTTCCGTGCTCCCTAAGACGCCGATCAATTGCTTCGAACGTCTTCCTGTCGGGACACCTTCGTTCTGGAAATCTGTCTCGATACAAAAGTACCGCGCCACGGCTATTGCCCCGTGCTAATCCATACATCAAATGAGCATCTGCCAACTCCGCATTTGTAAACATTACACTGACTGAAAAACCACATTCGTGATGAACACTAACCTGTTGATGCTACGTACTGATGTGCTTGATGCTAGTACTGTAGCGCACTGACTGCAAAACCACGTTCCTGATGAACACTAACCTGTTGATGCTACGTACTGATGAGCAATGAGTCGCATGTCAACACAAGCACCGAAGTCAACATTAGCTTCCTTCAATTGAGCCAACTGGCGGTGAATCGAGGAAGTACAGTACATACTGACGAAACTAAAATGAGCTCTAACATGGAAATTAAGCGTTTCCGGACACATGTCCACATAACATCTTTTCTTTATTTGTGTGTGAGGAATGTTTCCTGGAAGTTTGTCCGTACCTTTTTGTAACACCCTGTATATGTCGAGCAAAAACGGCAATAGAAAACCACAGAAAATATGCTGCAAACAGCGACAACAATCTTAAAAATGGTTCAAATGGCTCTGAGCACTATGGGACTCAACTGCTGAGGTCATTAGTCCCCTAGAACTTAGAACTAGTTAAACCTAACTAACCTAAGGACATCACAAACATCCATGCCCGAGGCAGGATTCGAACCTGCGACCGTAGCGGTCTTGCGGTTCCAGACTGCAGCGCCTTTAACCGCACGGCCACTGCGGCCGGCCAACAATCTCAAAACTACGCTGTGACGTATAGTAAATAAGGTATTATGAAAGTACTCACAGAAAACAATATTTAAAAAAGAGGCAGTGCACATGTAATAATATTTACAGTGTTTCATAACTATGCTATTTCTGCATTTTTTAGAATCAAAGAACTCGCTGATGATAGCGATATTTGTCGATGAAACTAGTCTGGAGAATAGATGAGTAAATAACGAAAGTGCTTTGCATCAAGGTTGATCCACAATTCCCATATTGTTGCTTTGTAGGCGGTGATAATGTTAGTTCTCATCAGTGTACGTAAAACTGGTATGCGAGGAAGAATGTTCGGTAAATTATAGGTAGTCCACTGTTGGACGTAACACACTGTGAAAGAGGGAGTATGTGTACACACACACACACACACACACACACACACACACACACACACACACACAGAGAGAGAGAGAGAGAGAGAGAGAGAGAGAGAGAGAGAGAGAGGGGGGGGGGGCTTAGCTCTAAGATGTGACACACGCGACGAAATAAACCAATGGCTACCGTATAATTTTCTACAACTTAAAGTGATAAGTATGTTTGTGACTAAAGTATTAGTTTCATATGGTGGAAATGTATTTTGCTAATACGAGAGTAAACAGATAACGACAGTGTTTTCTTCCAGCCTGGGTGTCTCCAGCGGAGGCAGACATAGAAATATTACATACGCCAAATCGGCAGTACTTACGACACGAGGAATATAATGACTGCGTTTAAGTATTTATGGGTATACTGCACTGTAGCCACGACCACCTGGCAGCAGACGTCGCTGGAAGGCATCGTTCAACAGGCACAGTTAAGTGACTAAAAAGTCAGCATAATTTACGAACACTTTCCTTTTTTTAATTTATTTGTGTTTTAAAGGATTTATTGAATCTAATTTTTCCAATAAATGTACAAAAACAGTAAATTAATTTGGAGTTGTGTATTCATTGGAGGCACCAGTATTCACGTATTATATTATCTCTAAACTTCTCTTCTAGTCATTTACGTAATTTATTTTAAAATACATTAATACAAAATTATTTTTCCTTTTTTATTTAAGTAGTAGGGCTACCTTCGTACGAGCACATTTTATCAGTGTGGGTTGCCTACATCAGGGGCAGGTATGCACACTCATAGGTCCGAAAAGGGGGTCGCTATACTTTAGACTACCTAGTTTCAGCTACTTTTCCAGGTCACCCAGCTACATGTTTTTGCTGTTTTACACTACAAATATGCAAAAGACGCAAGTGGATTATCGTAAATAGGAGACTGTTGATCGATATTTGGGAAAGTAAGGTGTTCTTGCTAAGCAGTGGGTAGTTGGATGACCTGGAAAAGTAGTTGAAACTAGGTAGTCTAAAGTATAGCGACCCTCTTTTCGTGTGAGTGCATACCTGCTCCTGATGTAGGCAACCCACACTGATAAAATGTGCTCGTACGAAGGTAGCCCTACTACTGGCGGTAGTTTTGTGGATCACTTCTGCCACCCCTCTTCTGACCTCTCGTTACTTCCAACTACTGGACACAGCTTTTTGTTGAAGATCTACGACAGAGTATAGTTAGCAGAAGGGCTAATTCAATCGCAAATTGGGTATAGAATATAATAAGATTGAAGCGAACCCTGGAGCTTTTAACGATTTCTGTTGTTTCTCAACGTTACTGATGCTAATATCTACCTGACAGATACAAAACCGTAACACCAATAAGGAGTTCTGCGACATAAACAAAAGTTGGGAGACGTGTTTATAAATCTGTAGGATGACTTCTCTTCAGATTTAGCCCCAGTTGCATAAAAGTGGTGCTAGTAGCGTTACTATGAGGATGCCAATCAGGTTTGCTTTAAATATGAGCTGTAAAGCTTGTGAGCGTTAGTTACCTTTGAGATTAGAAGTTCAAAAATGGCTCTGAGCACTATGGGACTCAACTGCTGTGGTCATCAGTCCCCTAGAACTTAGAACTACTTAAACCTAACTAACCTAAGGACATCACACACATCCATGCCCGAGGCAGGATTCGAACCTGCGACCGTAACAGTCGCGCGGTTCCGGACTGCGCGCCTAGAACCGCTACACCACCGCGGCCGGCGAGATTAGAAGTGGTGAGTTGATGTTAGCTGAGAATGCCTTTAAGGCCACAAAGATGCCATTATCAGCAACTCGCTGAGTTTGAACGAGATCGTGTAATAGCCACCCGGAGTGGCCGAGCGGTTCTAGGCGCTACTGTCTGGAACCATGCGACCTCTAAGATTAGTTAGGTTTAAGTAGTACTAAGTTCTAGGGGACTGATGACCTCAGAAGTTAGGTCCCATAGCGCTCAGAGCCATTTGTACCATTTTTAAGATCGTGTAATAGGGCTACGAGGACCTGGGCGTTCCTTCTGCAATACTGAAGAAAATCTTGGCAAGAATGTAACCACTGCACATGATTGCTGGAAGCAGTGGTCAGGAGAACATACTGTCCCAAGCAGACCAGGCTTTGGGCAGCCACACAGCACCATCGAGAGGGAAGACTATCGTGTTCGGCGTATGGCTTTGGTGCATCGGACTGCATCTGCAGCAGCAATATGAGCGGCAGTTGGCACCACAGTGACACATCGAACTGTTACAGATCGTTAGCTTCAAGGACAGCTCTGAGCCAGACCCCCCCCCCCTCCCCCCCCCCCCCCCTCAGTAGCGTGCGTTCCACTGACTCCAAACCACCGCCATTGGCGGCTTAGTGGCGTCAAGCGAGAGCTCATTGGAGGGCAGTATGGTCTGTTATGATTTCTGATGAATTCTGTCTCTGCCTCGGTGCCAGTGATGCCCATATGTTGGTTAGACGGTGTCCAGCTGAGGACCTGCAACCAACTTATCTTTGTGCTAGACACACTGGACCTACACTTGGAGTTATGGTCTGGGATGCGATTTCATATGACAGCAGGAGCACTCTCGAGATTATCCCACACACCCTGAATGCAAATTTGTAAATCAGTCTGATGATTCGACCTGTTGCGTTACCATCCATGGACAGCATTCCTGGGAGCGTTTTCCAACAGGATAACGCTCGCCCATGTTCTACTGAGTGTCGACATATTGCCTTAGCTTGCTGATCACCATATCTTCCAATCGGGGACATATGGGACATCGTCGGCGTCATCCACCAACAGCATTAACCGTCTCTGTATTGACCGACCGAGTGCAACAGGCATAGAACTCCACCCCACAGACTGACATCCGCCACGCGTACAACACAATGAACACAAAGCAAGCGCGTCTGCGTGCTTGCATTCCACATTCTGGTGTTACATCGGTTATCAATATACCAGCATTTCACATTTGCATTGGCTTATCTCGTGCTTACATTAACCTGCCATCTTGCAAAGTTAATCACTGAAATATCTTACATAGACAAATGTATTCCCGAAATGTGATTACTGTCCATTAACTTTTTTTTTCAGCGATTTTTTCCGTCAGGGTATTTCATTAGCCTTTCAATGGTTCGAGACTTTAAGTGTTCCTGGGTTTGGCCGGCCGAAGTGGACGTGCGGTTAAAGGCGCTGCAGTCTGAAACCGCAAGACCGCTACGGTCGCAGGTTCGAATCCTGCCTCGGGCATGGATGTTTGTGATGTCCTTAGGTTAGTTAGGTTTAACTAGTTCTAAGTTCTAGGGGACTAATGACCTCAGCAGTTGAGTCCCATAGTGCTCAGAGCCATTTTTTTTTGTTCCTGGGTTTTCGGAGCATTTGAAAACAGAGTTTTCTGCTTTCATTTTAATACCCTTAATTTCAATTATTGTCTCGTCCGTGACTAACATTGGTGCCACTAACAAACTTTACATTCGAGAATGTCTCAGCTTTTTGTGGAAAATCTTTCGACAATATTAAGGTGAGTTAGGCAGTCACTGAAGGCTTCAGGCAATGCCACGTCACCTGTCATGCTCTCTCGATAGTCAAGTGTGTCTCATTCGGCGTCTCTCTATCTGTAGCAGAACGCTTTCTTTTATACACTACTGTCCCTTAAAATTGCTACACCACGAAGATGACGTAGTACAGACGCGAAATTAAACCGACAGGAAGAAGATGCTGTGATATGAAAATGATTAGCTTTTCAGAGCATTCACACATGGTTGGCGCCGGTGGCGACGCCTACAACGTGCTGACATGAGGAAAGTTTCAAACCGATTTCTCATACACAAACAGCAGTTGACCGGCGTTGCCTGGTGAAAAGTTGTGATGCCTCGTGTAAGGAGGAGAAATGCGTACGATCACGTTTCCGACTTTGATAAAGGTCGGATTCTAGGCTATCGCGATTGCGGTTTATCGTATCGCGACATTGCTGCTCGCGTTGGCCGAGATCCAATGACTGTTAGCAGAATATGGAATCTCTGGGTTCAGGAGGGTAATACGGAACGCCGTGCTGGATCTCAACGGCCTCGTATCACTAGCAGTCGAGATGACAGGCATCTTATCCGCATGGCTGTAACGGATCGTGCAGCGATGCCTCGATCCCTGAGTCAACAGATGGGGACGTTTGCAAGACAACAACCATCCGCACGAACAGTTCGACGACGTTTGCAGCAGCATGGACTATCAGCTCGCAGACCATGGCTGCGGTTACCCTTGACGCTGCATCACAGACAGGAGCGCCTGCGATGGTGTACTCAACGACGAACCTGGGTGCACGAATGGCAAAACGTCATTGTTTCGGATGAATCCAGGTTCTGTTTACAGCATCATGATGGTCGCATCCGTGTTTGGCGACATCGCGGTGAACACACATTGGAAGCTTGTATTCGTCATCGCCATAATAGCGTATCACCTAGCGTGATGGTATGGGGTGCCAGTGGTCACGTCTTGTTCGCATTGACGGCACTTTGAACAGTGGACGCTGCATTTCAGATGTGTTACGAGCCGTGGCTCTACCCTTCATTCGATGTCTGCGAAACCCTGCATTTCAGCAGGATAATGCACGACCGCATGTTGCAGGTCCTGTACGGGCCTTTCTGGATACAGAAAGTGTTCGATTGCTGCCCTGGCCAGTACATCCTCCAGATCTCTCACCAATTGAAAACGTCTAGTCAATGGTGGCCAAACAACTGGCTAATCACAATACGCCAATCACTACTCTAGACGAACTGTGGTATCGTGTTGAAGCTGCATGGGCAGCTGTACCTGTACACTCCATCCAAGCTCTGTTTCACTCAATGCCCAGGCGTATGAAGGCCGTTATTAAGGCCAGAGGTGGTTGTTCTGGGTATTGATTTCTCAGGATCTATGCACCCAAATTGCGTGAAAATATAATCACATGTCAGTTCTAGTATAATATATCTGTCCAATGAATTCTCGTTTATCATCTGCACTTCTTCTTTGTGTAGCAATTTTAATGGCCAGTAGTGTGCTTATTATGCAGTAGGCCTCTGTTTCTTTAGAAGTTTCGGTACAGTGAGTCTGTACAGTGGACTGAGGCGACAGGTCGCATTCCGCCTTCTCGGTCAGCCACTTGCTGTACTGTGGTGGCCGCACTTGGCGCGGTGCGTGGCGCGGCAGGCACGAGGAAGAGTGACATTTCCGCGGTGGCGGCGGCCGTCCTTGGCGTGTCTCGCGGCCGGCCCTGCTGGCAGGCAAGGGCTGAGGCCCAGGACAGGACAGGACAGCACAGTCTCGGGCGCGGAGTGCGCCGTTGCCGCTGCGACCCGGGCCCAAGGCCGCCCGCCTGCCTGCCTCCTCCGTCACCAGCACGTGACCCGCGCTCGCCCACACGGCGTTCGCTTGCGCCAGCGCTGCCGCCGCTGCTGCTGGCTTCTGCTTCCGCACTCACGCCTTCTGCACTCCCCTGCAGCATCGCTGCTGCCTAATTCCTACCACACTGCAGTAGGACCGATTCTGATAAAGTCGCAAGCATCGGAATTCTACTGTGGTTTCGCCCAGAGATCGCGGTGCCACACCAAAGCCGGCAACGCAAACCGATACAACAGATATTACCGAGAGCTCGCTCCAACCCGCAACAACCAATGGGAAACACTGCAGAAGACACGCCCTTCTTCAATACAGCAGCGCCCTCGCCTTGAGGTCAGTATGCAAGAGCTCAGTCCGGATAGTGACCTCAGCTACAGTAGTCAACACCATCGTGTTGAGACAGTGACAGTTGTTAAGGGCTTCAGACTGAAACATCCCCTTGGAAAAATTAAGCATGACAGTGCTGGTAAACCTAAGATTCCAGGTTCGAATCCTGGCAGGGTCGCCATATGAAACATCCCCTTAGAAAAATGAAGATTGACAGTGCTGGTAAACCTCTTACGTTGTTCGATTTTCAAACAGCTCAGCAAAACTGAACGTACTCAGACATTTCTCTCTATCCTTATTCTGATCATCACTAAACTGACACACAATATTTTTAGTGCAACGCAGTCTGACTTCCAATAATCCCTACAAAAGAATGGCCCTGACTAAGAATAACCTATACCATTCATGAATCACTTACCTCACAAAAATCTTAGTTACTCGAACTACTGCAATACAGCGTTCGGCAATACTGCCAGCTAAATAAAAGATTCTAACTACTGAAGGCACTAACTACTGATAGGCATAGTTAGCAAATGAAATATTTTGATGGAGAACAAATAATGTATTTACCTTAATAGTGTTCAAAAGTCATAATATATATCTCAGTTCAAGACATCCGGTATTACATATTTCGTTTTTCTGACGGACACACGTCCAGATCGTCCGCTCTCAAGTCTTTGCCATCTCTCTCCCCACAGTCACCACTGCTGGCGGCTCACCTTCAACTGCACAACGCTACTCCCTGTTCTCATCCAACTGCCCAACACTACAATAGCAGATATTCCAACAATGCAAACCAGCCACAGACTGCACACAGCACAGTCAGTGATTTTCATACAGAGCGCTACGTGGCTTACCAACATAAAAACCGAAACAGCCTACTTACGAGATGAAATGTACTGTTCGTTGTAAATGTCGTACATTGTACTTCGTGAGAACAGTTGGTTGCTTAGTGCATCAGGTGATGCTTTCACAGGTAGTGACAGTTAAAAATTATCAAGCATTCCTGTGACAATAAACTGTATCAAAGTGAATTAAACCGTTTGTTCACTTATGTAAGAAAGTGAACGAATCTTTCAAGAGTTCTAGTTAGATGAGTTTTCTCCCAGAGCAGTTAAAGAACCCACACTTGTGATCGGACGAAAGTAGTTTCACCTGGTCACAACATTTACAACTACATCATCTAGATCTATCTCTGTACTCTATACACCACCTTACAGTGTGTGGCGGACGGCACTTTTGGTACCACTGTATTTTCTCCACAATCCCTGTTACATTCATGAACGGCGCGTGCCAAAAATCACGCGACAGACCTCAGTGTGAACCACAATTTCTCTCATTTTCTCGTTGTAATCATTTCAAGACACAAACAAAGTATTCGTAGATTAGAAAAAGTATCCGATAACGTAAAATTGTGCAAGATGTGCGAAATACCGAGAAAACATGGGAGTAAGCTATAGGGAAAGGCGAGTAATGCACAATGTGTACAAGAACTGAGAGGGAACAGCCCGCATCTCGTGGTCGTGCGGTAGCGTTCTCGCTTCCCACGCCCGGGTTCCCGGGTTCGATTCCCGGCGGGATCAGGGATTTTCTCTGCCTCGTGATGGCTGGGTGTTGTGTGATGTCCTTAGGTTAGTTAGGTTTAAGTAGTTCTAAGTTCTAGGGGACTGATGACCATAGATGTTAAGTCCCATAGTGCTCAGAGCCATTTGAACCATTTGAGAGGGAACAATAAGGCTGGAAGACCAAGAACGAAGTCCTCGGACTAAGAAGCGTGTGAGACAGGGATTCCGTCTTGCGTCCCTGCTCTTCAGCCGATTCACTGAAGAAGGAATGCCGTGAATAAAAGTAAGGTTCAACAGTGGGATTAAAGTACAGGGTGAAAGAATATCAATGATAAGATTCGTTGATGACGTTGCGATCCTCAAAGAAAATGAGTAAGAATTACAGGACCTGTTGAATGGAATGAACAGTCTGATAAGAACAGAATATGAACTGAGAGTAAACAGGAAAAAGGCAAAGGTAATGCCATGTAGTAAAAATGAGAATAGAGAGAAACTTCGCGTTATTGAAGAAGTTTTGCTGTCTTGGAAATAAAATTATCCACGAGAGACGAAGCAAGGAGAGCATTAAAAGTGGAGTAGCGCAGGCAAAGAGGACATTCCTGGCCAAGAGATGTCTATTGGTATCAAACATTGGCCCTAGTTTGAGGAAGAAATTGTATGAAAGGTAATCTGTCGTGAAATCTCAAAAATATTCCTCCATTCATCGTGAAACCATAATGAGATTCTCTCCTCCCCCTCTCTGCTCCTGGGAACATTCTCGCCCCAATCCCAGTATACCAGCATCAGGGTTTGAACTACTCAGTAAGATTTAGTTCCGCCTAACAGGATCCAAACACGCTAGGGATACTCTACAGGCAAGGGGTATTGTTGGTAGCCCTGAATGTGACTGTGGAGCAGTGGAACACACTATGCACCTCATCACCCACCAGTGCTGCAAGAAAAGATACCGTGGGAAATGGCGTGACATGACGGAAGCAACAGTTTACGCTACTAACCGGATATCTAATACTGATATAGATTCGTGAACGTGGAATGGTGAATGAAGTTCATATTTCTTTGTAGACTTCGTAAGTTGTACTTTAAAAAAAAATAATATTTGTGGTTTGGAGCTTGTACCTCTTATATTGCCGTGCGCCAAATAATAAAAAAATAGGTACTTCAAGAGAGAACATTTTTATTGAGTGATTCGCAGACGATGTAGCCCTTCTCATCCGAAGTAAATGTTTTTCATCGTACATCGTACACAGCCCTAAACCCGGGTGAAGGATAGTTCTTGGTGTTAACTACGACTCAGGCCTATATTATGAATTATGAACAGTAGGAAATGTCAAAGATTAAAGTGAGTACTGTACTCATCCAATGAGAGGTAAGAACAAAGACATAATCCAACTTTACCGCTCGCGTAAGAAGTGGATGTGGTTTGCCGTTGCCTTCCTCTGACTCGTAGGAAAGCGTGAAATTCGAAGCTGCATACTGTGGGTGACTGTGAAGAATACTGTGCAGCGTTAATGTAATGCTTGCTTTCACATAGAGAAGACTGAAATTAAGGGAACGGAGAGGGTACAGTCCGTTGACGGCGCACTACTTATTGGTTTAGAAGAGGCCCTCTGCGTTTAGCCCCTGCGTTTAGCGTTCGCTTCCTATGGACTTGTCACTGTATACGGCGCTGTGTGCCCTCACTCTACGACTCAGTGCGGAAAGGTTTTGGAATTTAACATGCGGCACTGCTAGGATCTCGAATTGCGCTACCATCTCTCTTCCCTTTATGTGCCCCATAAAAATGATGAAAATTTCTTTCACGTCCAGGATTCGAACCAGGCCTTCTAAGGGGAAGTTTCACAAATGAGGTATTATAAAGTTTAAAAATTTCATAAAATCTGGTGAGAAGTTTTATTTCACCAGTGATGAACACTATCTTACCTTCCTCGAATAGCACCAAAAGGGACGTTTGGAATATCCTATCCAGTTGGTGGCCGGATCGTCGTCAAATGTAATACTACATTCTTTTATTTCTCGACGTTGCAGTAGATATCGGAGTAACAGTACATCATAAAACACAATCTTGTCGAACACAGTGACCATTAAACTCGAGGCATCGCCTTAGCCATACTGCACATTTATGGTTACCCTACATGCTTAATGGTCAATCCGTTCGACAAGATTGTGACTCGATCAAGGCTGACTAGTCTCATACCGATGACGACGTGATAAAACAAAGTGATTTGCCACCTGGCAAGACGATTTCTCCTAGAAGGGTTTATCGAATAATAAGTATCGACTTACCTTAACCCCATGACAGGCTGCGGAAAGATTTGAGTTTGACCTTCAAATTTCCACCTACCCTGGCATGGTTTGTAACTTCACGAACATTTCTTTTTGCTTTCCGCTGGCGACTCCAGGTGATAAAAATTTCTGCCGCAACCAGAATTTGGAACGCCAACTTGCCTGCCGAATTCCACCGCATGAGCCAACGTTAGTCCACTCGATTAGGAAGGCGAGCTGTCACTGACGAGGGAAAGAAAAAGCTCTATCGGAATATCAGGTCTAAAACTATAGATATTCCTCGAATTTGAAGTTAGGTGAAGGGTGAAGGTCACAATACTTGTTGAAGTTCTTCCCCATTCCTTAGCAAGAATAGTGAGACATTATTTTCTGACGGGGTAGGGTCCTTGTTAGGCAGCATGGGCAGCATATAATTTCGTTATTTAAGATTTGACCGCAGGACTACGGCATAATTCGTTTTCGCTGAGCTACAGACCGATAATCCATATTTTACGCCGTCGCACAGCTAATTTCATATGCAACGGAGGAGATGAGACTGCTCGCCGCATAATATTTTAAATTTCGACCTGTTATTAAAAACAAGGGATGCTGTGACTTGTTAAACTACTTCATCGCTTTCATATTGCGCATGGGCTGCGTCGCATGTGTATCGCACTAAAGCAGTCTTCATGGAGCGAGAGATTTGGAAACTGATGCACAGTCGCGGGTAGTCACATTCTGCAACTCCTGCTCCACTGCGACAACTAACTCTATAATAGTTGGTGTTCAACACTTGTCTTCATTGAGGATCGGGGTCCCTCCACTATTCCGCCTTCATGGTCACGTATGTTTTCGATACACCTACTAAGTTATTTATGCTGGTCACAGCTAACGACGATTCAACAACTTGCTGTTGTCGAAAGTAAAATGGCGACGGACTGCCTCTTGCGGATGTCATATTTTGTTCCAAAGGGAGCAAAAAGGTAAAAAATAACTTTAAAAATCTTTAAATTCTTCGTTTAATTTTGCCAGGTGTTTGAATGTGCATGACGCAATGAGGATGTATGTTTTTGCCGACAGGAAGATGGCCACATGGTGACAAACAGCTCTTCTTTTAAAGCCCCGCTACAGAGGGTCTCATTGTTTGCATTCCACGTCTTAATCAGTGTGAATTTGGAATGAGGAGTAACAGTACAGACTGCTCTATGATCGCAGAAGCATGGTTAAATATAGTGATTAAACAGAAGCGCCAGATTACCAGGCCGATCGGTTTTAGGCGGTTCAGTCTGGAACCGCACAACCGCTACAGTCGCAGGTTCGAATCCTGCCTTGGGCATGGATGTGTGCCATGTCCTTAGGTTAGTTAGGTTTAAGTAGTTCTAAGTTCTAGGAGACTGATGACCTCAGATGTTAAGTCCCATAGTGCTCAGAGCCATTTGATCCATCTGAACCAGATTATCACCAAAATAGCTCTCCCTACACTAGAGGAGAGGGAATCTGATTTTTACAAAGCTCTACTCACACAAATGGATTTTTCTGTTCAACTGAAAATGTGAGACGTTCTCTGGGTTTGCTTTACTAAAAAACTTTCGTACCCAGACCGGTAATGCGAGAACTGGGAAACAGCTCTTAACTCCTTTTTCTTTCTTTATTTTACTATGACTTGCGTGCAGTTTAGTGTCTTCAATGAATTTTTGGATGATGCGCTTCTATTACCTCCATGCATACACGCCACATCGCAACTTTACGACGACGTTACTTCACAACGCAAAATAATTGTGGCGATAACTTACAATTCTACTTTTCGGATTCTTTGGCGAGATCTTTATAAGGGAATTTCAATAAAATCGAAAGCCATTCATCGCCCTATAACAGCTTTAAGCAAAGACGTCAGTAGTTAATAAGTTCAATGAGAACATTTTTTCCATGGTAAAGCCTAAAGTTTGTAATACAGATCGAAAAGTCTCTGCCTGCCTAGAATTAAAACGTGCATCTCCTTGGAATTGTAACGTACATGAATTCAAAGCTAAACAGAGGTACCATAACATTCACATGCATGATGAGCCACATTCTCCCTACACACATATTTTATTCACAACACTGGCTGTACCTTTCTTAATCTAAACCTACCTTCATTTGCTCCGTAGCTACTAGCTGAAATGTAGGATTGTGTAATTACCCTATTTAAGAGGTAAAATGTATACGCCGCGTGACCCGTATATTGATAAATCCTGTTCCGAGTGTTTTGCGTTTCCGTCCATCTGTTCTTTTGTTTCTGAGGCGAGTGCGGAAACTCAACCCAACGTTCTTCCAAGTGGACGAGGAAAATCAGCTAAATATCAGATCCAGTCTGGGCAGTGAACACACCAAAGGTGCTTTGATTTGTAAGTTTGTCTCGCAAGTTAGTGGTGTTACAGCAGTAGATATCGATGCGTTTACGCTGTACATTGTACCTGCAATGTGTTATATATTCACCCGTGCAACCGGCCGGGTGACTTTTCTGTTTGCCAGTGTTGGCTGGTACCAATTTCTTGGCTAGCTCCAATTACACAGCATGTCTTCGTTTGACACTTATGGCTGCGCAACACGACGGATAGACAGGATAACGAGAAACCGTTGCTGAGGTAGTCGATGCAGCAATAAATTAACAGTCTTCCTGTTTTTAGTTATTTGATCTGTTAACAGCTTGATGACAGGGACTACGCTACGCACTGATCATTATTCCTGGCACGACGCAAATCAACGACAGAATTGGTCCTACCGTCGTTAATATCGGATAATCAACTTTTCTGTCATTTTGATCTTGTTTTCCGTACCTGCTTACAAAAATAGCTGCCGATGGCGATCCTCGGAAGTCTTGCTGGACCTCTACTGCGAAATCTTATATCTGGTTTACGTCGAGATACGCGGAAAAATCTCAACATTCCAGGTATGTCAAAATGAGGAAAAAAAATGTGGTTTAGAACTCTGGAGTAATAGAAGGACGACCATGCAAGAATTCAGAAAGGGGCAAAAGCTGGTGGCGTGGTGTTTCTGACCTCCGAGTTCTCAAGGCTCGAGGATAAGTGACACAATACATTCTATTTAGTTCATTTTAACTCATATGAAAGACAAACGCCGGCCGGTTGGTCGAGCGGTTCTAGGCACTTCAGTCTGGAACCGCGCGACCGCTACGGTGGCAGGTTCGAATCCTGCCTCGGGCATGGATGTGTGTGATGTCCTTAGGTTAGTTAGGCTTAAGTAGTTCTAAGTTCTAGGGGACTGAACCATTTTTGAAAGACAAATGCGGGAGTACACTGTGTACTCACTTATCATTTATCGTCCCAAAGATACGGGGACACACCTCAATAATGGCGAACCACCTGCTCCATAGTCTTCTCGGCACTACCGTAATACGGAGTCCGAAAGTTATTAGTAACGGCCACTGCCCATGTATGTGACTGACTGACTGTGAATACGAAGGAGGATGGCTTTGTCAACATGACAATATTCATAATTCGACGGAACCGGTTCTGCATATTGGACTGACCTGACAATGCAGTGCAGTTACATAAAGTTAAGAACACAGAAGCAATTATTTTTTAGTGCACTAGACAAAATCTCACTACTTTTCCAATGAACCAATTACTGCCGCTTTGTTTGGTCCAGAAATGCAGTTCAGGAGTTTTCCTGGATGTACCTAAATTGAAATGTTCCTAACGTGCCAACAGGAAAATTTTAAAAATTCTAGTAGATACTCCAGATATTAGTTCCACATTCCTAGTTAATTCTACATTTACCCCGTTCGTTAGTTGTAAGTTCCATATCGTTCGATTTTCACTCACCTAAACACGCAGAGGTTAAATTATGAAAGACAAACTTCCTAAATTGCGTATCAATGGGTTCAAACTGGCACACTGGTAACGCTTTAAGAAATTTTAAACCACTTTTTGGTCAAAAATGTTCAAATGTGTGTGAATTCCTAAGGGCCCAAACTGCTTAGGTCATCGGTCCCTAGACTTACACACTACTTAAACTAACTTTCGCTAAGAGCAACACACCAAGCCATGCCCCAGGGAAGACTCGAACCTTCGGGGGGAGGGGCCACGCAGTCTGTGACATGGCGCCTCAAACCGCGCGTCCACTACGCGCGGCCCACTTTTTGCACTCAAAAATGTTATACAGTGCCTTAGATGTAATACTAGAAATTTCAAAAGGTTTTCAAGCTTTCTTTGATGTCCATAGCGCCCACTATTATCTGCATGCTTTTTTTATTGAAGTGGCTAGATGTGAAGACGATAAAGTAATTGGAAATCAAATGATGCATACAGCAATCCACAAAGTATTATTGTACTTGTATCAAGACTTGACATATCTGCTTTCTTCGGAACCGTATTTTGCGTAGCGCCGAAGAACATGGGGAAGCAGTTCACAGTTAGCTCACGTATCTCATTTCAGTACATAAGAAACAAGCATTTAACGTTGTTAGCGTACAACTTCAGAGAAATAAAAACATGCAGTTATTTGTTAGCAGAAAATTTGTTGGAAGTCATGGTATACAAGAAGTCTCTCATTAAGCCAACCTGTAAGCGGCGGAAAATGTCATACGGGCATTGCCGGATTGGACGCACGCGCACGCGCGCGTGTGTGTGTGTGTGGGCGCGCGCGCGCGCGCGCGCGCGCGCGCGCGTGTGTGTGTGTGTGTGACCATCCGATCGTCCTCATGAAAGTCCCTGAATGACAGGAAACTCCCTCAACACAGCTCCGGTCGATTTGCTCTATCATTCTTGACTATCTGAATTAGTAATCAATCTCTAATGATGTTGACGTATTGTTGACCCTAACAGAAGACGAGGAACTGAATTGAGCCAATATTTGACATGCTGCTAGCAGACTAGGTCTAAGATTCGACAAACGCGCAGGTGCTTCAATCATAATCGCTCTTACAATCACAGGAATTACTTCAGCAATCTACGCTTTCATTATTCTTCAATTACAACAGTATACGCTGAATTATTTGCGAAATCACGCGGACCTTCATACTCTGGGGGTATGGGTAACTATTCCTGGCAATATTTTGCTATTGCGTGTCTGGGCTAGAGTTAGGAGGCGCCTCTAAAGACTTCGTTGTCAACGAGATGCTAAACTCTAATCTTCCTCCCAATTTCTTGTCAAGAAATCTCTATCGCCTCTCTATAGAACCAACTGCGCTATCCGTTCGTGGTCCGATCTCATCACACAAAATTTTACTGTTTTTCTGTTACAAAAAGTGTTCGAACTGTAGGTGATTTATATGATTCCCCTCTTTTGCTCTAACCGCTATGTATCTTCGGTTTTTCCAATGTTACCTGCCTACCAACTAAGCATACTGATAATCAATTATTCAAAATGACAGTCACAATCGCACTATTTATTTTGCCGCCAACCTGTTTCAACCCACGATTGGGTCATCTTCAGGGCAATTTACATCATTTGGTCGCTCGCTGGAGTCGTCACCCTGCCTGTGCACAGTTGGTAACTATATTGACTCAAGCTATGTGGATTTCTGTATTTCAGTGGTTTGGTGATTGTCCTTTGCCGACATAAGATATTCCAACTTATACGTTGTGCGTTTTTTCTGCTTTACAGCTCTTTCCTATGTGGTCAGCGTCATATTTAATGAAAGTTAAACATACTTCCGATTTTCCAGGCACCTGCGGACTCTTCTGAATGCTGTAACAACCTTCGTACTTCAAATAAAATAGTACCCAGTCGTTACTAAACTAGGGACTTTCCATGAATAAAAAATAACTTTAATCGGCCTCCATACCGAAAGGGCAATGGGACAGGGCGGTGGGACAATAATTGTTGCTGCAAGTAGAAATGACAACAATCAAATAGCACTTGAATTTCGATGTTGCTGCTTCGTATAAACTCACTTCAGTCAGTAACGAACCACAGTGTGCATCGATCTACATACAAGCTAAGACCTCCTAAATATGCCCTCCACAGGCACAGGGTCGAATCGCAAAGATTTTACAAGAGATTCTGTGGGACGATGACATAATACATCGAAATATTTCAATGGAGCAGAGGTCAAACAAACATCTGCATCAAACAACGGGGGAGACGCACTTAGTCCATTCAGTGCTGCGCCAGACACGAAATTAGCACTTGTTAATAACAGTCACTATACTGCGATATCGTAATCGACTGAGTCATTCGATGAGGGTCTCTGGAGGCGCACATTTGGCGCGACCTCGAACCGCAGCGGCGGCGTGGTTCGGAACGACTGCGGCCGGGCCGCAATCGATGTCCCCCGGGCGGCAGATGGCGCTGGCGGCGACGCCGGGCGCCGCGGCGCCTCCCTCCCCTCCCCTTCCCGTCCCTCCCCTCCCCGCAGCCACCACACCCTCGCCGGCCCCCACCCGGCGTCGCGACGCTGCGCGCACGCGCGCCCGGCCGCCGCCATCTTGGTTGACCCGTGACGTCAGCGCGCGAGCGCGGCGGCGGAAGGGCGTGGTGCGGGCCCGCGGCCAGTCCGCAGCTGCCCTCCGACACGTGCGCGACGGCCCCCCGACACCTCGCCTCCTCCTCTCCAACAGGCAGGCGCTAAAGCCCGTGTTAGGCGACGAGCGAAAGACGCACTAAACTGCTGCTGGGTGCTATGCCTGCCCTGCTTCAGAGAGCTTTGCAAGCCAGGTAAAGTACCCACTGCGAACTAGTGGATCATTCACTCGGCCGTGTGTCATCTAACACGGGCTTAAGTCTGCAGCATTCCTACTCAGCGTCAGTATGCGGAAACTGTTGTGAAGATTGGTACATTCGCCGCTGTTATACGAAAAAACCCACTTTTGCAAGTATTAAAAAGGGTAAAGGGTCTTACATTACGATTTCGGGGCCCACGTTGTCGTATTACACTGTTGCTAAGGTGTTATTACTTCTTTTAATGTTATATATTTCAGTCTCAGGCCTCACAAATGATTGTATTGCTAGTTTCGACTTGTTACCAAGTGGCCGGCCGCGGTGGCCGAGCGGTTCTAAGCGCTTCAGTCCGGAACCGCGCGACTGCTACGGTCGCAGGTTCGAATCCTGCCTCGGGCATGGATGTGTGTGATGGCCTTGGGTTCGTTAGGTTTAAGTAGTTCTAAGTTCTAGAGGACTGATGACCTCAGATGTTAACTCCCATAGTGCTCAGAGCCATTTGAACCATTTGAACGAATCTTTCAAGAGTTCTAGTTTGATGAGCCTTTTCCCAGAGCAGTTAAAGGAAAGTAGTTTTGACTGGTCACAACATCTGCAACTACAACTAGATATGTATCTGTACTTTACACACCACCTTACAGTGTGTGGTGGAGGGCACTTTTGGTACCACTGTATTTTGTCCACAATCCCTGTTAGATTTGTGAATGGCGCGTGGCAAAAATCACGCGACAGGCCTCAGTATGAACCACAATTTCTCATTGTAGTCATTTCAAGACGCAACCAGAGTATTCGTAGATCTAGAAAAAGTATTCGATAACGTAAAATGGTGCAAGATGTGCGAAATACCGAGGAAACATGGGAGTAAGCTATAGGGAAAGGCGAGTAATATACAATGTGTACAAGAACTGAGAAGGAACATTAAGGCTGGAAGACCAAGAACGAAGTCCTCGGATTAAGAAGCGTGTGAGACAGGGATTCCGTCTTGCGTCCCTGCTCTTCCGTCGATTCACTGAAAAAGTAATGACGTAAATAAAAGTTAGATTCAACAGTGGGATTAAAGTTCAGGGTGAAAGAAGTCCAACAATGCTCATAGCCATTTGAACTATTTTTTTGTTACCAAGTCATCATCACGCAGTATGTTTAAAAATAAAGAAAAATAGGGTAGTAAAATACTAGGAAATAAAATGGCAAATCATACTAACTCCTATACACAACTATACGTACTCAGTACGTTCTGGAGCAAGCCATCAAGTGAACAGGTCAACAGAAGCGTTCACAATGCTGGGTGATTCATATTGCAGATGTGCATTTTGAGCTCCTATGACTCTGTTCACTTGAAGACTTCTATGTAACGTATTGACGTACTACGGTGTGTACAGATATTCGTTCGCTTTGCCTTTTAGTTTCCTATTATTATAGCATCCTACTCTTTCATTCTGTCTAAACAGCTTATCTGATGATAATTAGGTAACAAGTCGAAACTGGTAATGAAGCCATTTGTGTGAACTTAGGCTGAAATATAGTAATAATAATAATAAATTAGATTCAAATGGTTCAAATGGCTCTGAGCACTATGGGACTCAACATCTGTGGTCATAAGTCCCCTAGAACTTAGAACTACTTAAACCTAACAAACCTAAGGACATCACACACATCCATGCCCGAGGCAGGATTCGAACCTGCGACCGTAGTGGTCGCGCGGTTCCTGACTGAGCGCCTAGAACCGCTAGACCACCGCGGCCTGCAAATAAATTAGAAGATCGTAAGTAAGTTCCCGTTCGACAGTACGACTAGTATGGTTCAAATGGCTCGCACTATGGGACTTAACTTCGGATGTCATCAGTCCCCTAGAACTTAGAACTACTTAAACCTAACTAAGACTGTAGCGCCTAGAACCGCTCGGCCACTCCAGACGGCCACGACTAGTATGTTTATTATATTAATTCTTTCCGTTGCACCACCAAACAGAGAGACAACTATATCAAATGATAATTCCAAACACGCCGTATATGAAACATTCACTTTGCCATGTCTAACTTCAATACTAGCTCAACAGAAAAGGATAGAGCTACGTTCTGTTGACAACTGGGTGTTGTTTACTAACGAACGCTGGGCGTGTGAAGTCCAGCAATTTTACCGCTATTCAGGTGGTATTTCAATTTTGAGAGTATTACTACAAAGTGTAATTACACATTCTCATCAAGAACCCACTCTAACATCAATTAAATTGATATAATCCCGATAAGAAACACTAACCTGCAAATTTAGTCCATCCGCTCTGTTTTAACTGATTACACGTGCAGAAAATGTAAAAAAATGATGTGAATGGAAGTTGGTAGAAATATTTTCTAGCAAAATAAGATTCATAGTAGACCCCTATCATTTGTTGTACCGTTAAGTCCAACAGTGACATTTTCAGCATACTGAAACTAGTTTTACGTGTCCACGTCTCTCGCTTACTATTCGTTCGTATTATTTCTCGCAGATTTGTTTATTAAGCGGGAGAGTGCCACAGAACTGCTCAACGAACTCCAGTAGCAGATCCTGCAGCAAAGCCACTGTGTATGATTCTAGCCATTTCGTGAGCTTACGTTCCAAAATCTTTTACTGTCTCGAACACACGTCTCCCGTAATGTCCATGAAGTAAAAGTAGGGAAATTCGTAGTTATATGAAGATATGACAGCAATGTGTATCCACGAATGCTACAGGAGGCGCTTCCTCCTCTACAAACCACCGAGCCAGGTGGCGCAATGGTTATCACACTGGACTCGCATCCAGGAGGGTGACGGTTCGAACCCACGCCCAGCCATCCAGATTTAGGTTTTTCGCGATTTCCCTAAATCGCTACAGGCAAATGCCGGCATGGCTCCTTGAAAGAGCACGGCTGATTTCCATCCTCGTCCTTGACTCAATCCGAGCTTGTGCTCCGTCTCTTAAAGGTCTCGATGACGACGGGACGTTAAACCCAATCTTCCTTCCTTCTTCCCTATCTCCCTTTCCTCTACAAACAGTGCTTGTGATTTACAGATGTACATTTAGTTCCTTGATGAGCTATATGACACATGAACAGTGTAGGTTTTTCTTTCGCTTGTAGTTCAGTGAGATATTTTTTTCAAACAAGTTACAAATACAATACAGTCACTGTGACGTGGTGCGCATCACATGGCAGACATACAGATATGGCTCAGTCATGCACCTACTGTTTACTGCTTTGCAATTGTATCCACGTCACGAAATTCTAAAACGGGACACTGTTTAAATAGTCAAGAAATAAAACGCATTCACCAATAATATATACTTCAGATGATTGGTGCGATGCTATTCTTACAATCTAGAGTTAACTGAAAATTATCACTCATTTGATTTCCATTAACTCATTAATTTTCATGTGAACGATGACGTTTCTGCATAAAATGTTTCCACCATAGAAAGTATGAATGTTTTTACACGGAAACTACCAAACTGGCAACGCTGTATACACGAATATTCTGTTCTATATCGTTTTCATGACACGGTTACTTGAAACTGCCTTGAAGGTGCAGGTGACAGCAAATATTAGGTTCTTTCTGCCAAATATCGGAAGTCTCCTGCGTATCACGATCGTTCCGGACAGTTCAATAGCTGAAACCCGGTAACCATTGAGAATACTGTATGAGTCATAAATGACAAGGAGCATTATCAGCATTGGGAGTTGCTGCGTCTACCAAATGTAGACTAACTGCTACTTCCTTTCTCGTCTACTTATTCTTCATGAAATTTAAAAACATTTTACAGCCCACTGTTATCTCATACTGTACGTGACACACAAATCTCCATATTTCCGTTTCAACTTTCGGGAGATACGGACAAAAATGAATCCCTAAGCAGAATACACGTAAAAAATGTACTTGACCTTTTGAACCATATGTTATTGCGAATGGCAGTATGTAGAATCTTTTATGACGTAACTTCAAAGCTATAAACGAAAAAAGTGACGGAGGGCTCAAGGAATATGCCATATATGTCCTGTCACAAAGGGCGTGGCGTCGATGTTGCTCTCATGGAAAGTGTTACGTACATGGAATACGCACCTCATGTACGTGTATCTCATTTATGGACTTGAGGATAGAAAAACAGGAGGTGTACGACATTTGTATCAAGAAACTGTTTCCTTATTGAAGCCTCCCGCCAGCGGAAGCATTTTACACAGTGGAAAAATTCCTCAGAGACCCGGATACATTTCTGGCAACTCTATGATTTAGCCATCGGTAATGACCATCGACGCGGAGTGCGTATCAGGATGAGAATTTGTTACAAACTGTTGTGAGTGACTGAAAAACAAAATTATATATCTACCAGCACAACAATCATAATGTTCCGCTGTGTGACTGGCAGATAAGAACCACTTCGAAATCCTTACAAATGCAGAATGTGCAAATGAAGTTGCCGAGAGACATCATTATAAGTCCTGAAATGCAAGAGTCGTATTATTTTGTAAGAACGTTTGAGGGATAAAGTCATATTTCACGAGGGAGATTATAATGAATTCTCATAAAATGAATGAGTGGGGAGAAGTACACCTTCACAAAAGGCACGTGCGGAGGCACCAACAAAAATACGCTTCCAAAACCCTGTGTGGCGTTACTGACGATCGCCTCACGGAGCTACGTGCGCTACCAACCAGATGGGCTGGAGAAAGATATCTGGGTGACTTGCCGGTTATTTACTGGAACTGTTGAAAGGGTTTGGCCTAAAGTACGAATATGTGGTTCGTGCATGGCCGGCCACGGTGGTCTCGCGGTTCTAGGCGCGCAGTCCGGAACCGTGCGACTGCTACGGTCGCAGGTTCGAATCCTGCCTCGGGCATGGATGTGTGTGATGTCCTTAGGTTAGTTAGGTTTAAGTAGTTCTAAGTTCTAGGGGACTGATGACCACAGCAGTTGAGTCCCATAGTGCTCAGAGCCATTTGAACCAATTTTTTGGTTCGTGCATGAAGTAGATCTTCCTCACTTCTGTACGATATTGCGACATCATCTGGAAAGATCCTTTTCTTCGAAATGGTCGAATATACTGTCCCGTTTTATGGCGCCATCTGATATCCCTGATTGTGAAGATGTTTTTGACATCTTCTGCATGCAGAGAAAAATACAGGATGCCTGTGAAATTAAGCGGAAGGAAATACATATGATGGATAGCGCCGAAAAACATTTTCTGCGAAGAGGCGGACGTGGCACTACGCACTATGCTTCTTCCCTTTATTGTTCAACTTATATCTGGAAGAGATTATTGCGGAAGGCTTAGATGGAAAAACAGAAGTGTGTGTTGGTGGAAAGAGAATAGTGTGTATAAGATTTGCTGATGACATGATTAGCGGCAGAAAGTGAATGAACTGTAAATAAAATGCTAAAAGATCTGAATGAAGTTAGTTTTGAATATGGGATGAGAATCAGCACAGTAGAAACGGAGTATGGTAATCAGCAAAGGAATACTGGCAAATATTAAGACAGGGTAAGTTATTACTGGCCAAGTAAGAGCGTTTAAATATCTTGTAAGTACGATGACTGAAGAACTGCAATGCCATCAGGGGATGAAAACTCGCATTGCTGTAAGGAAGTGGCATTCAATCGAAAGAGGAGAATATTATGTGCCACACTAGATAAAGGACTGTGTAAAGACTTGGTAGATGTTTTGTCTGGATGATGATGATGTTGTTTGGTTGGTGGGGCGCTCAACTGCGCGGTTATCAGCGCCCGTTCAAATTCCCAACGTTTGCTCAGTCCAATCTTGACACTTTCATGAATGATGATGAAATGATGAGGACAACACAAACACCCAGTCATCTCGAGGCAGGTGAAAATCCCTGACCCCACCGGGAATCGAACCCGGGACCCCGTCGTAGAGAAGAGAGAACGCGACCGCGAGACCACGAGCTGCGGACGTTTTGTCTGGAGTATAGAACTCTATGGGGCAGGAACATGGACACTGAGACGAGACGATGAGACAAGGCTAGGAGCATTTGGGATATGGATGTGGAGAAGAATGAAGAGGATAAGCTAGATGGAAAGAGTGAGTAACGAAAGTATGTTGGAAAGAGTTGGTGAGAGAAGAAGACTGCTGCAATTTATAAGAGAAAGGAAGAGGAATAGATGGGACATTCGTTGATACGGGAGTGCTTGCTAACAGACGGATTGGAAGGTCTAGTTTGTGGGAGGAGATTGAGTGGAAGGAGAAGATACAAGATGACAGGCGACATCAACGGAAGCGATAATTACGAGGACGTGAATAGAATTGCAGAAGAAAGAAAAGCATGGAGAGTTATCATGTGGAAATCCGCCTTTGGGCAGAGCTCTGATGATGATAAAAAAAAAAGTTCAAATGTGTGTGAAATCTTATGGGACTTAACTGCTAAGGTCATCAG
Organism: Schistocerca nitens; assembly: GCF_023898315.1. Classification (NCBI taxonomy): domain Eukaryota; kingdom Metazoa; phylum Arthropoda; class Insecta; order Orthoptera; family Acrididae; genus Schistocerca; species Schistocerca nitens. Next base: position 393,151,178 of record NC_064617.1, read on the forward strand.
TCCCTAAGCTTACTCACTACTTAACCTAAATTATCCTAAGGACAAACACACACACACATGCCCGAGGGAAGACTCGAACCTCCGCCGGGACCAGCCGCATAGTCCACGACTGTGGCGCCTGACACCGCTCGGCTAATCCCGCGCGGCTCTGATGATGATAATTCAGCCTAAAGTCTAGTACTTCTGTTCTCAGATTTTACACTTCTATTGCACTAATTTGGTTCCACTGACACACAAATCATTGTTCGTATTTTGGCACAGTGGTTCTATCCAACCTGACCTTCAAAATGAACTCCGAAAGAAACCTACGATAAGGCATATACAAGAATACTGTTTCCTCTCAGTTTCGTTCACTCGTCAAAACTCTCTCTGAATCAAAGCACTGTTTGAAGAAGAAGAGAAAGGGGAGTTGACACTATCACAAACAGTCGCGCAGACAGCCGCAAGACGCTGCATCCTTCGATGATAATATGCGACGTGGACTCTAAAACATCAGCCATCCCTGTCTTTCCATTTGATTTCTGCGGTGCACAGGAACACTCGAAAGCTCTTTTTACATTTCTAGGTTTTATGGAATTCAGATGCATTTTTATTTCTTGACATACGAACACGGGACAAACAGTTCTGTCGTTGTACCTCAACACTATCGAGAGAATTATTTAGCTCATCTTGCATTAGTATATAACACAACTATTCCGTTCTTTGTTGAGCTATGCTATTTGCTCAGCCGGAAGCCGAATCGAGAGCTCATTTGACTTCCTCTGTGACCTAACACACAATACTGTGTGAAACGAATACAGAGAAAAGCTCTCTCTCTGAGTACTATGGGACTTAACTTCTGAGGTCATCAGTCCCCTAGAACTTAGAACTACTTTAACCTAACTAACCTAAGGACATCACACACATCCATGCCCGAGGCAGGATTCGAAGCTGCGACCGGAGCGGTCGCGCGGTTCCAGACTGAAGCGCCTAGAACCGCTCGGCCACACCGGTCGACAATAATTTGAAATATTTCTTCACATCTAAAGCATATACTGAGTGAACCTACACTCATCATAAAAACAATACGAGATTGTTCAGGTATATTTTTTGAACATTTCGGTAGAAGGGACAGGTGGTCCGTGGTGGCTCGCTACAGAGTAATATTGTAATTATGAGTCATCCAGTCTGTAAGGTGAATTGTCTTTCTTTCTGTGAAAATATCTTCGTAACCATGGCAACCTGTCGAATTCAATCGCCAAAACCGAGAAAGATCCAGTTTGTCGTAGATGCCTATGTACAGCTGCAAAAGTTCTGTGATATAGTTGCCGATACTGCGGGAGCGGATTAGCGGACGATCGTTGTGCTATCCTTCTATTATACACCGGCCACTCACGTTAATATGACCACCGGTTATGATCCACGTCAACGTACATTAATCACATACAGACGGTAGGTGGCAGCAATAGCAGCGGAAGGGTATATAAAGCGTGTTAGGAGCACGCGGACAACAATGCCGTCTTTGTCCTATTGCGGAAACGGAGCGATTTATCTGACGTCCAAAAGGGGATGATCACTGGCTTTCGGGCCAAGGATGGAAGCATTTCCGAAACGCCTGAGTTTCTAAACTGTTCGCCGCGGCTGTCGTCGAAGTACGCCGTGCATGGCAGAATGACGCTATAAAAACCGGCGCCTAAGCAGGTGTGGTGCACCAGGGCCTTCATTGACAGAGGTGAACGCCGGTCGTTGCAGCCAAGTGGTTCTAGGCGCTTCAGTTCGGAACCACGCTGCTGCTACGGTAGCAGGTTCGAATCCTGCCTCGAGCATGGATGTGTGTGATGTCCTTAGGTTTGTTGGGTTTAAGTAGTTCTAAGTTCTAGGGGACTGATGGCCTCAGATGTTAAGTCCCATAGTGCTCATAGCCATCTGAACCATTTTGAACAGAGGTGAACGACTGTTGCGGAGATGTGTACCGGTGAACTGACGTGCAACTGCTGGGCAATGGACCGCCCAGATGAACCAAGGGGTACCAATAGCGTCTCCTCAACGATGGTTCAGCGAACGTTTCCTCCTCCACAGCAGGCGTCTGGATCATGCAACCACGCTGTCTGCTGTTCGTCGGCGACAAATGCTGGAATTGCACGTCAGTGTTGCGACTGGGCATCCACTGAGTGGCCACAGATGGTCCTAATCGCGTCTTATGCTCCACTGAACAGATAGCCGTTCGCGTGTGTCGCGTGAAAGGTCTGAAAGGAAACACCCTGCCTCAATCGTCGGAAAGGTTATGGTCAGGGTAATGTTCTCGTGGTATTCCCTGGGCGATCTCGTCATGCTGGAAGCCACAAAGCATCAACGTAAGTATGCTTCTATCACTGGGAAGCATGTCACCAGTGCAAGCAGTGGGTTTTGCCTGGCACGATGGCATGTACCAAAAGGAAATTGCCACATGTGCGTGGTTCGAATAGCACTGGGATTAGTTTACAGTACTCGCCTGACCACCCGGAACCTCAACCGAGAAACCTAAGACAGCTGGCCACGATACTGAAGTCGGCGTGGCTCGACGTAGCTGTAGGTTCCTCCCCGAACTCACCGACCCTCTTCCTGCACCTCTCGCTGCGGTCCGCACTGCAAAAGGTGGTTATTCAGGCTTCAGAGAGGTGGCCACATAAATATGATTGGACAGTGTATTTAGTGAAGCCATACACGACATGCTTATCAGCCAACTATTCATCAGTAAAACTACCGATACGGCAGTCCATTACAGTTAACGTACAGCTTACACTGGCGTAAAGAGTAAACCCGGCACAAACCGGGCAGTGCTAGATGAAAGCTTGAGGGTGAAGAATAAAGTTCGGTTTACTGTTGTCAATAGGAAACACCGTGAGTAAGTGGGGCAAATTTATTTACGCACACAACGCGTACCGCTGACATTTCACTGTTGCACAGACATTTTCAGCGCAACACAGATACAAAGGTAAACGCGGGTAAGAAATCAAAAGTAATGGAATTACTCCGTAACAAGCCACCGGAGACTACGACCCCCTTACACCAAAATACTCAAAATATCGCCGAACAACTTCATAAAATTTGTTGCAGGAATGAGTATTCACCCAGTAGTAGCATGTAAGAAACAGATCACTGCGGGCGAGGTAGCAGAGCGGCCGTAACTTGGTAGTGGGGAAGCTGGTGCACAAGCGGCTGTTGTGTAAAGCAGCAGCGCGGAGATAGCACGGTGGCGACCTGGGAGAGGCACTCTGGCGGGCGATGAGTCGTTGAGAAGAGCGCGCCGCACCGGGCCGGCCATTGTCATGCTAAAGCGGTCGCCCACCGCCAAATGCATGCCCACATTTAAATATTCCCCCATGCTGCAGCGTCCCGCCGTGCCGCGCGCAGGCAGCAGCGTCTCAGACGACGCGCCGCAGCGCCACCGTCACACCACACTCAAGCAGTCTTGGCTGCAGGCGAATGGGCTCCGCTAGCTGCGGAAGTCCGCGTGGCCTGCAGGGAGTCAATGCAGTGCCGAGTTCGGCTCAGACTGGACAAGTGAACTACCCCTACTGATGTATGTGTCACTCACCAGCAAGTCAGAGGATAATAAACTGTACGTAACCGTGCGCGTAAGGAATCAAAGAGAAAATAAATTTGTTGTACAGCATGACCAACAAAATAGATCTCATGACAGGACACATCCAGAGGCATCAAGAAATCCGATGTATTTCTTTCAATGCGAACTAAATTATTTCATGCTTTACCGTGACTTTTATTGATATCAAATGAAACAAGTTTACTGTTACCAGTCATTGTTTATTTATATCCACACCACGTTCAGAAGGTTTATACTTCCATCATCAGGCGGATTTCACATGCAGTACGACGTATGTGTTGTGTCACGATTTTGGGGTAACCTATTGTACTGTCTCCACTGATTACAGGCTCCTTTCTCTATCGTAATGCATCACATACACTGAAGATCAAAAGAAACTCGTACGCCTGCCTGATATCGTGTAGGACCCTCGCGAGCATGCTACAACACGACGTGGCATGGACTCGAGTAAGGTCTGAAGTAGTGCTGTAGGGAACTGACACCACGAACCCCGCACGGCCGTCGAAAATCCGTAAGAGTACGAGGGGTTGGATATCTCTTCTTAATAGTATGTTCATCTCTGGGGAGTTTGGTTGCCAGTGAAAGTGTTTAAATTCAGAAGAGTGTTCACGAAGGCACTCTGCAGCAATTCTACACGTGCGGGGTGTCCCATCGCCCTACTGGAATTGCCCAAGTTCGTCGGAATGCACAATGGACATGAATGGATGCAGGTGACCAGGCAGCATGCTTACGTACGTATCACATGTCAGAGTCGTATCTAGACGTATCAGGGGTCCCATATCACTCCAACTGCACACACCCCACACCATTACAGAGCCTCCACCACCCTGAATAGTCCCCGGCTGACATGCAGGGTCGATGGATTCATGACGTTGTTTCCATACCTGTACAAACTCGTCTTCCCGATACAATTTGAAATGAGACTCGTCCGACCAGGCAACATATTTCCAGTCGTCAAGAGTCCAATGTCGGTGTCCGTAGAAATGTTGGAACACGTGAGGCAATACTGACCCTACGACTTATCTTAGAAAATAGATTAAGGAAAGGCAAACCTACGTTTCTAGCATTTGTAGACTTAGAGAAAGCTTTTGACAAAGTTGACTGGAATACTCTTTTTCAAATTCTGAAGGTGGCAGGAGTAAAATACAGGGAGCGAAAGGCTATTTACAATTTGTACAGAAACCAGATGGCAGCTATAAGAGTCGAGGGGCATGAAAGGGAAGCAGTGCTTGGGAAGGGAGTGAGACAGGGTTGTAGCCTCTCCCCAATGTTATTCAATCTGTATACTGAGCAAGCAGTAAAGCAAACAAAAGAAAAATTCGGAGTATGTATTAAAATCCATGGAGAAGAAATAAAAACTTTGAGGTTCGCCGATGACATTGTAATTCTGTCAGAGACAGCAAAGTACTTGGAAGAGCAGTTGAACAGGATAGACAGTGTCTTGTAAGGAGGACATAAGATGAACATCAACAAAAGCATGGAATGATAATGGAATGTAGTCGAATTAAGTCGGGTGATGCTGAGAGAATTAGATTAGGTTCAAATAGTTCAAATGGCTCTGAGCACTATGGGACTAAACTCCTGAAGTCATCAGTCCCCTAGAACTTAGAACTACTTAAACCTAACTAACTTAAGGACATCACATACATCCATGCAGGATTCGAACCTGCACCCGTGGCGGTCGCGCGGTTCCAGACTGTAGCGCCTAGAACCGCTAGGCCACACCAGCCGGCCAATTAGATTAGGAAATGAGACACTTAAAGTAGTAAAGGAGTTTTGCTATTTGGGGAGCAAAATGACTGATGATGGTCGAAGTAGAGAGGATATAAAATGCAGACTGGCAATGGCAAGGAAAGCGATTCTGAAGAACAGAAATTTGCTAACATCGAGGATAGATTTAAGCTTCAGGAAGTCGTTTCTGAAAGTATTGGTATGGAGTGTAGCCATGTATGGAGGTGAAACATGGACGATAAATAGTTTGGACAAGAAGACAATAGAAGCTTTCGAAATGTGGTGTTACAGAAGAATGCTGAAGATTAGATGGGTAGTTCACATAACTAATGAGGAGGTAACGAATAGAATTGGGGAGAAGAGGAGTTTGTGGGAGAACTTGACAAGAAGAAGGGATCGGGTGGTAGGACATATTCTGAGGCATCAAGGGATCACCAATTTAGTATTGGAGGGCAGTGCGGAGGGTAAAAATCGTAGAGGGATACCAAGAGATGAATACACTAAACAGATTCAGAAGGATGTTGGGTGCAGTAGGTACTGGGAGATGAAAAAGCTTGCACAGGATGGAGTAGCATGGAGAGCTGCATCAAACCAGTCTCAGGACTGAAGACCGCAACAACAACGACGACGTAATTATTGACCACTCAGAAACCGTCTTTGGGCCACCACAGCATAAGTTCTGACAATCAGGTGTTCCTGACGATGATCGTAGAAAGCTCGAGGTTTACCCTGAATTGATGCGGCAAGAACTCGGAGAATATTTCTATGTAACAGTGCCGCCACGAAAGGCTTCATTGTCAAATTAAAAAAAAGAAAAGCTTCAAATGTCTTCTTAAATAATAAACTGTTCTTAGTTGAACAATGAAAAACGATACGAGATGCGAAAATTTTCTAATACATTTTATGAAAAAAGTGTCGCCTCCTTTTAAGCAACGTAGGTCGATAGACTATGAAGGAGAGAGAAATATGTGGAGAGCTTTCTTAGATGTAGCCGGGAGGTTCGACTGGCACTGCACCATTGCTGCATCATTAACTGACTCAGAGGGCGGCACGAACGTGGAGGCAGTGGCTGTTGTCTGGAAGTCAGCCGACGTCGCCAAGGGGCTCCCGGTACCATTACTTTTGTCCGTCTTATATTTTTTGTGTAACGAGGAGTCGGTTATTAGCGTGGTAGGTGTAGCAGCAGGATCGATTTTTAATTGATTAATTACGCCATGCAAATTGTACTGGCCGTTAATTACGGCCGATGGGACCACACAAGTCGTCCGTTTACCTGACGGCAAGAGGGTGTGGTGCGGGAGTGGCTCTGAAGTGCCAACTCAGGGCAGGTAGTCCGTGATGTAAGAGGACTGCCGGCGACGAGCGCGTCCATCTCGAGGGCTGACCTTTGCGGGACGATAGACGGCCTGTCGAATGCAGGCACTTTGCCACGCCCACAGCTTCTTGTTCTATCAAAACACATGCGTGGAAGAAAATGTTCACTAGTACGACAGGTCGTCGAGGGAGTCCGGTTCGTCGATGAATCGTGGCAACACTGTGGTTCGTCTGTTGTTTTGCGCATGCAAGTCACAAGTGCAAAGGATTCGACGTGCTTTTAGGGAGAAAAGCCGTTTGACGAAGGTATTAATCACGTGATGGCGATGACCAAGTGAAAGTAAGTTGAGTAGCTTTCTAAATGACTAATTTCCACTACCAGGATTTACACTACTGGCCATTAAAATTGCTACACCACGAAGACGACGTGCTGCAGACGCGAAATTTAACCGACAGGGAGAAGATGCTGTGATATGCAATTGATTAGCTTTGCAGAGCATTCACATAAGGTTGGCGCCGGTGGCGACACCTACTACATGCTGACATGAGGAAAGTTTCCAACCGATTTCTCATACACAAACAGCACATGACCGGCGTTGCCTGGTGAAATTGTTATGCCTCGTGTAAGGAGGAGAAATGCGTACCATCACGTTTCCGACTTTGATAAAGTTCGACGACGTTTGCAGCAGCATGGACTATCAGCTGCGGTTACGCTTTGACGCTGCATCACAGACAGGAGCGCCTGCGATGGTGTACTCAACGACGAACCTGGGTGCACGAATGGCAAAACGTCATTTTTTCGGATGAATCTAGGTTCTGTTTACATCATCATGATGGTCGCATCCGTGTTTGGCGACATCGCGGCGAACGCACAGTGGAAGTGTGTATTCGTCATCGCCATACTGGCGTATCACCCGGCGTCATGGTATGGGGTGCCATTGGTTACCCGTCCCGGTCACCTCTTGTTCGCATTGACGGCACTTTGAACAGTGGACGTTACATTTCAGATGTGTTACGACCCGTGGCTCTATCCTTCATTCGATCCCTACGAAACCCTACATTTCAGCAGGATAATGCACGACCGCATGTTGCAGGTCCTGTACGGGCCTTTCTGGATATAGAAAATGTTCGACTGCTGCCCTGGCCAGCACATTCTCCATATCTCTCACCAATTGAAAATGTCTGGTCAATGGTGGCCGAGCAACTGGCTCGTCACAATATGCCAGGTACTACTCTTGATGAACTGTGGTATCTTGTTGAAGCTGTATGGGCAGGTGTACCTGCACACGCCATCCAAGCTCTGTTTGACCCAATGCCCAAGCGTATCAAGGCCGTTATTACGGCCAGAGGTGGTTGTTATGGGTACTGATTTCTCAGTATCTCTGCACCGAAATTGCGTGAAAATGTAATCACATGTCAGTTCTAGTATAATATATTTGTCCAATGAATACCCATTTATCATCTGCATTTCTTCTTGGTGTAGCAATTTTGATGGCCAGTAGTGTATGTAGACACCAGTCTCACGGAGAAAGAAAATTTTTAACTCTTTTAATTGTTTTTAACAGGCAGTCAAAGGAGAAACTTACTCTCTACGAACCAGATACACCAACTGCGTAGTATGTAAACTGTGAATCTGCTCTCTCGCTGACATGAATCAAGTTTTTATCGGTATAAAACCTCCACTCTGAGAAACTAATGAGAATGAGCGTCAAAATGTTATATCGGTATTGGGGAAGTTTCAAGTGGTGACAAATACAGATTTCGTCCACCACAGGAGATGCTGTCATGAGAGCGAGCTTTGTACGCACACACATGAGGTTATGCGGTGATTCAACGAGTAATCCGTAACAGTTGCTTCTGAATATGATAAGGAAGGAAAAGATACAACGAAAATGCGAGTGACTCAGACAGCTAGAGCGAACTCCGGCTGCAAAGTGCCTGGCTTGTTTGCAGCAAGGCCGACAAAATGCTACGGAACAATAAGATCAACAGTAGGCAACCTTTTTTTAATTAATTATTTAATTTTTAAGCAGAGAAGCGAGGTTAATTGGACGTAAAATTTGTAATTTTATAAAATCACATTTAGTGTTCTAGATTAAAATTTTCACTCTGACGCGGAGTGTGCGTTAAACTGTATGCCGGATCACGACTCTAATTCGGAGCTTTACCTGTCGTGAGTATTATTTTTATACACTGAATCATGCCTGTATAGCTCACTTGGTAGCGTGAAAGGCCAAGGTCCCATATTCGAGTCACAGTCCAGCACACAGTTTTAATCTTCCAGGAAGTTTCAAATTTAGAAAATGGTTCAAATGGCTCTGAGCACTATGGGACTCAACTGCTGTGGTCATAAGTCCCCTAGAACTTAGAACTACTTAAACCTAACTAACCTAAGGACATCACACACATCCATGCCCGAGGCAGGATTCGAACCTGCGACCGTAGCAGTCGCACGGTTCCGGACTGCGCGCCTAGAACCGCGAGACCACCGCGGCCGGCACAAATCTAGAATTTTGGGCCAATTTTCACTCGCCAATTTGAGGTCTTATACAGTTACAGCTTTTTTGACGTGTATTGTTTAATATCTTCTGCTCGAGAAGTGGCATCGTGTCTTACTTAAAAGCTCAAGGCTGAAAACTACATTGTGAACATATACATATTATCATTAGTTTTCACTTGGAGAGCACGTCACAGAATCAACATTTACAAAACGTATTACTGCCAGACCAGACTATTTCGTATACAATACGTCCAGGTGGTGAGCACATCTGTATATGTTATTTACCGCAGTTTATTTTCAGACAGAAAAAAACCCTGCAACAACTCGATAGAAATAAATTTGACTCTTCCAACAGCTATTAATGGATGAGTTGCATAAAACAGCTTCACTATTACCTCTATTAATGGGTTCTGCAAACATATGTTCCCTGAAGAAGAAAAATGTTGCCTATCAACAGGGCTACCCCCTTTATATTTTCTTAGTGTCTCTGCAAACGAATTACTTACTACAAAGAATGCTTTAACATGCCCAACACTGGCAATACTTGCGCCATTTTCTTTTTGTTTATCAACAGGTTTATTACCACCGAGGAAGAAAAGAAGCCAGCCCACGAAATCCTCGCTGCCGTCGGATAGTTGCTCGAAACTAGTAACGGAGAAGTAAATTAGTTATTAAAAAAAATAGTGTGGCTGGTTGCAGTTTTCACTGACCTTTCCGGTATCAGCCGTGGTGTTCTAAAGCCACAATAAGTCAAATAATGCAGTTGCTCTATTACTACGTTTGTGATACGCCATCCAGTGCTATCAATATTATCTGTACAGGTTCTGCCGGTCGGTGTGGCCGAGCGGTTCTAGGCACTACAGCCTGGAACCGCGCGACCCCAACGGTCGCAGGTTCGAATCCTGCCTCGGGCATGGATGTGTGTGATGTCCTTAGGTTAGTTAGGTTTAAGTAGTTCTAAGTTCTAGGGGACTGATGGCCTCAGATGTCATGTCCCATAGTGCTCAGAGCCATTTGAACCATTTGTAGAGGCTCTTTTGCAGAGCTATTCCTCGATCTTCAAAATATTAGCATATTGTTGAATTCTGTTTACACCATTCGATTGTTTCTATGAAATGTTTAACGGAATCCAACCTCAAAGAAACTATTCATCAAAAACTACTCAGCATAGACAATCGCAGAGAGTCGTAGATATACTCATACGAATGAAAGTTAATTAGAAACTGACGTGAACCAGTTTCTGTTTGTTTACGTCATTTCAGAAGACTGAGGTGTGATGAAATGTCGATTATTTGCGACATTCAACCGTCATGGCATCGCTGAGGTGAACAGTGTTTCTCGAACAAAGGATATTTAAATTTTCCAACGGGTTATGTTCCCTAAGCATCACTGTTACACTCTTTTATGGACAATGCTAACCTGTTGTGAACCTGGCAATGCGCCACTACGTTCGATGTCTGCAGTTACGCCTACTTGGTTCTAAACATCGGAGCTGTACTCTGTAATCGCATGCATCTTCCTCTTTATAGGTGTACGGCAGTTCCCCTGGGCCATATACTGTACATAACATTTTAACTAGTTCTAGAACTCAACTCGTTAAATTGTAGTGTCTAAGCGCAAGGAAATATTATCTGCGCTGCCATAAGCCTGCTATAAAAGATGTCGAGGAACCTGTGTAGAACCGCATATATTTGGCGAGGCTACAGCACAATGGTATCTGGTCTGGAGTTAAAGGTGAAACACCATAGAGTGTAATTCAGAGGAGAATCTCTGCAGGTACAGGTGTGAGGCGCTTAGAAAGCCTCTCTCACGAGCCTCCTGGTTGGTTACTGAAAGAAAGCTGGGCCATGCTGCGTCCTCGTATGCGCTCTGCCCTGTCCTTGAACCTTCTTCCATTAATTTAGCATTCATTTAGCCGTACTTACACTTTGTTGGAAGACTGGTTGTGTAAGAACGAAGTTCAATAAGTAATACAATTTTTTTTCAGGGCCAACTCCAGTTAAAAAGATGCTAAATTTGTTGTAGGACATGATGGAATATTTCCACTTTAGCCTCAATAGTTTCACGGTTCCGATAGGTGGCGGTACTATTTGTAGGTTCCAAAATGACGTCTGTAACGAGGTGCATTCGACGCACAGAACTGCCTTTGAGTTTCTTTAGGCGGAAAAATAGATCATCGCAGATATTCATAGGCGCTTGCGGAATGTCTACGGAGACTTGGTAGTGAGCAAAAGCATGGCGAGTTGCTGGGCGGGGCATCATGGTCGCGCTAACCCATCCGATCTCCCGCGTGCCAGCCGGCCGCGCACAGCCTCAGGAAACTGAAGAAACGACTTCAGCGTCTTCGTCTCCACAAAAATGCAAATGAATTTCTTCTTCTCCACGAAAACGCACGGCCTCACACAAGTCTGCGCACCCGAGAGGAGCTCAGGAAACTTCATCTGACTGTCCTCTGCCGGCCGGAGTGGCCGAGCGGTTCTAGGCGCTACAGTCTGGAACCGCGCGACCGCTACGGTCGCAGGTTCGAGTCCTGCCTCGGGCGTGGATGTGTGTGATGTCCTTAGGTTAGTGTTGTATAAGTAGTTCTAAGTTTTAAGGGACTGATGACCTCAGAAATAAAAGTCCCATAGTGCTCAGAGCCATTTGAACCATTTTTTTGACTGTTCTTCCTCATCCACCCTGCAAGCCCGGATCTCGCACCTTCCGACTTCCATCTGTTTCGCCCAATGAAGGATGCACTCCGCGGGAAGTCAGCACGTGGATGATGTGGGGGTTACTGATCCAGTGTGACGTTGGCTCCAGTGGGGTGGTACCAAGCGGGCATACAGGCCCTCCCAGAAAGGAGGCGTTAAGGCCGTTGCATTGAACGGAGGTCATATTGAAAAATAGGATATTGTAGCTAAAAGAATGAGCTACCGAAATGCAGAATAAAACACATCTGCTTTCAGAAAAGAAAAGTGTTGCATTACTTTTTGATCGCCTCTCGTGAAATAAGGTCATAAAAATTACTAAGTTGTAAGACCCCACGTTGCGACTTACAACGGAGTTGTACATAATAAGAGTCTTTCGGTGCACCGAATAGTGACCTAAAAATTTCCGTTCTACATACATGCTAAAATCAGTGAATGTCATTGAATATTTTGGCAAAACAATGGAGTTTTACTGCAGATAGGTTGGCTGTACGATATGCATACACTAAGTGATCAAAAGTACCGTACACGCCTACGTAATGTGGATGTGAGCACAGATGTGAGAGGCGAGCCCACCTGTGTAAAATAGGGCGGGTAGTATTTTGTTGGCAGTAGGAAAGGACGGACAAAGGATGGGTCGGCCAGGAGAGGTCAGTCACATCGAACGTGGATTGGATTCCGCTCGTAATGGGCATTTCACCGTTTGTAAAGCTGCCCTAGTTGACTGATTGTGAAGTGGAAACGCTAGGGAACAACAACAGCTAAACCACGGACATGCAGGTCTCATGCACTGACGGACGGGGACCGTCAAGGACTGCTGTAAAGTCATGAAGCCATTTACAACTTTTATGCGACGCTCAATAAGCTCATAATTTGTTCTCTAAATAACAGCTGGGAACAGTATCGAGTGCCTTCCTGAAGTCAACGAACGCGGCATCGATATGCCAGCCATTGTTAACGGCGCCCTGGAGCTCATGGACGAACAGATCGAGTTTGTTTCGCAAGACCTCCATTTTTAGCTTCAATTTGACTTTTACAGGGAGTATTTTCGTTCTCTATAAACATCATACTACGTGATCGTAAAACACATCCCATAATTTTATAAGAGAATGAAGTCAGCTGTAGCTGTATAAGCCTACAATGCTTGTGGGAAGTTTCAGGACAGATCAAATTTTCTTTGAATCCGCGTGTATCCCTAATATAATAGCATTTCAGGCGACGTTTAACATGATGTAGTTGGACGCCTTAATAATGGTTTATTAGCTTAAATTTCGTTAGTCCTAAAGCTCTGAAATTTTTCCTCCAATTTATTACAGCTTAGCAATAATAAAAATAATAATATACAATTAAAAAATCTTACTGATTTTGTCGCCTCTCAATCAAAATTCCGCCCCAATAAACTGGATGGCAAAATAGGGCAATTTCGTCCTTTGGTAACGCCCGATTGCCAACATTTAGACCTATTGTGACTGCGAGTCCATCATAAACAAGATACGGAGAAAACAAATGCGCAGTCAGAACTTGTTTATGTGTTGCCAAACTGGTGTTATCGCGTAACGAAACGCAAATTTTGCCAACGAATTTCATTGGGACAAAAAATTTGCTTGATGGGCGACCAAATGAGTAGGATTTTTATCCCCATCTTGTAAGATTACTATTGCGTAATAAAACGGCAGAAAAAATTTCACAGCTGCAGGACTAGCAGTTTTCAGAAAAGGAAACATTTTATTCGGAAAAAAGGGAATTTTTAGCGATTTTCACAAAACGGAAAAGCATTAGATCTCCAACAGTATTAGAGCCAGAGCAGTGAAGTTTTAACTGAAAACCCGAAAACCAGAACTGCAATAGCATCATGTAAAATATTGATTGAAATTCTGTTACCTTAGGGAAAACTGTGAATTCAACGAAATTGAGCACTGCCCCTAAACTTCCTGCAAGCGTTATTTGATAAATGTAAATCTGTCCTATGACTCTTCGTGGAAATGGTAGTGACATGTGCTTCTGTCAAGCCGCTATATATCCTTCGTTGTTCTAGTGAGCTACTATAAACTGCTGCTAGAATGTCAGGAAGTTGTTTCGCATAATCACTTTAGAATCTCGCCGATGCGTCATCTGATCCGTATGCATTTCGACTATCAACGATTTCAATTGTTTCACTATCAGGTGATTTCAGTATCCGCCATTGCGGCGTTCGTGCAACGGCTGGAAGGAGAAACCGTGTTACCGTCTTCCGCAGCGAAATTGTTTCGGAAGATCGAATTCAGCATTTCTACCTTCTCTCTTCCGTCTTCCGTTTGGAAGCCAGTATGGTCACTGAGCGACTGAGTAGATGAATTCGATCCGCTTACTGACTTTACATACGACAAATTTTTAGTCAGGTCGCCTGGCAATTCTTTTTTGATTTCAGGTTAGTTCTAACGTTTTTATATTGCTCTTCTTATGTTCATTTTTGTTTCGTATGGTTTTTGGATGTCAACTTGAGATCGATGAAAAGTTACGGATGATGTAGCTGAGTACTTTGCCAGTCTTCAAGAATCTCACTTCAGGTGTTGCATCTGCGCACTGGAAAAACATCGCTCAAATTGCATGGCTTAATATGGGACTAGGTCGACAAGAAACTGCCCTTTTGAGTAACAAAAAGAATCTTCGATTGTCAGGCCCAAGACTGTTCTTCTAGCACTCGTAATGCTATACTCGAGATTTGTAGCTGAAAAGTCACGTGGATGCCAGACGCCCCCGTCAATCGGTCAGCTTCGCCGCGAGTTAATATTTGTATAGCGTGCCGCTCGCATTTAGGTGAGGCACGGTTCGGAGCGGTGTGGCGGGATATAGGGCCGTGTCGTGCCAGGGGCACACAGCCAGCCAGCCAGACAGACAGACAACCTGTAGCACGCAGCCGCCAGTGTGGCGCTGTCAGTCGCACAAAAAAGGCAAAACGACACTAAAGAAGCCAACCGCAACATTAAAATTTTATTGGTTAGTAAGAAGATAATTGCGAGACGCCCTCGTCGGCAGCCACATCCTCTCACGCGAGTCGTAAAAGTATAATATGTCCAGCACTAACGTCTTTATTTAATTCCCCCCGAAATTCAAATGAACCTGACTGACCGGACGTATCTCAGTGTAGTTGTAAAAGTGATTTGGAGCGCAGCTAAGCAACTTAACTGCCAGTGTATAACAACTGCGTTGTCGACACAAAGAGTAAACTGTTGCAGAAACTGTTGCAATTCTCCGAGCTTGCTGTGTAACTCGTGTACAGTGATTGAGATGCGAGTAGTTCAAGTAGTGTTTGTTGATAACTCGAATGAAAATTTACTCACAAAGAATAAAACGAATTGAATAATACTCTCAGATGATGGTTCCATATGGACTAATATTTGGAGTGATTTACTCAAAAAATTATTTCAATTTCAGCAAGAAAGGTGCAACTTGTTTGGCATGTGCTACAGCTGTCCAACGAAAGTGATCCATATGACAATTACACTCTACAAGTACAAGGGGGTGCACAAAAATGTATAAATGCCAAAAATACAACACATTACCACGCTTAATACACCCGTTGTCATTCAGAACAGCTTTCAGTTGTCTCAGAAGGAATAAAAACAGGTCCTGTGTGATTTTCAAAGGAGTCTTATCACATTCTTCCTGCAAAATAGTGGCAAATTCAGGTCCTGCTCACAAAACCAGTCGTGGACGGTGCTAGCTGTGTGCACAGGAGCTCTGTCGTCTTGAAACACAGCATCAACACTGGCGAACCAACATCGTACCATGGTATATAGTCAGCGTAAAGAAAATTTTAGAGAAACAGAGATTACTGCATAATAGGTGTAAAACAAAGCGTAATGTAAGTAGGTTGTTTACGTTCTTATATTGGTAACGCCACCGCCACATAGCGCTCTGTATGAGAATCACTGGCTGTGCTGTGTGCAGTCTGTAGCTGTTTTGCATTGTTGTTTGGTATTGTTGTGTTGGGCAGCTGGCTGTTAACAGCGCGTAGCATTGCGCAGTTGGAGGGGAGCCGCCAGCAGTGGTGGATGTGGGGAGAGAGATGGCGGAGTTTTGAGAGCGGATGATCTGGACGTGTGTCTATCAGAAACAGTACATTTGTAATAATGGATGTCAGGAACTGCTATATATATTATGACTTTTGAACACTATTAAGGAAAATACATTGTCTGTTCTCTACCAAAATCTTTCATTTGCTAACTATGTCTATCAGTAGTTAGAGCCTTCAGTAGTTTGAATCTTTTATTTAGCTAGCAGTATTGGCGCTCGCTGTATTGCAGTAGTTTGAGTAACGAAGATTTTTTGAGGTAAGTGATTTGTGAAACGTATAGGTTAATTTAGTCAGGGCCATTCTCTTGTAGGGATTATTGAAAATCAGATTGCGTTGCGCTAAAAAAAATATTGTGTGTCAGTTTAAGCACAGTCATGTATAATTTTTCTAAGCGGACGTTTCGGTAGGGTTAGAGAGAGAAATGCTGATTGGAACGCGTTTGACCGTCGAGAGAGCAATGCGTGTTGCCTTCAGTGACTACCTTAGCAGAATATTGTCAAATAATCTTTCACAGAACCCTAAGAAATTCCGGTCGTGTGGAAGGGCTGTCAGTGGCACAAAAGTTAGTGTCCAGTCCCCAGCGAATGAGACAGGAACTGAAATTGAGGGTAGCGAAGCAAAAGCTGAAATGCTTAACTCCGTTTTAAAATGTTTCTTTAGAACGGGAATCCCAGGAGAATTGCCCCAATTTAATCCCCGTACCACTGAAAAGATTAATGAAATAAGCATTAGTGTCAGTGGTGTTGAGAAAAAGCTGAAATCGTTAAAACTGAACAAAGCTCCAGTGGTCGATGAAATCCCTGTCAGATTTTGCAATGATTTGGCGGCTGAGTTAGCCCTTTTTAAAAATATAATCTATCGTAGATTCTTCGAACAAAAAACCGTGCGCAGTTCTTGGAAAAAATCTATCTACAAGAAGGGTAGTGGAAGTGATCCACGGAACTACCATGAAATATCCTCGACACCGATCTGTTGTATAATCTTAGAACATATTCTGAGCTAAAACATAATGAGGCTTCGTGAACGTAATGGCCTCCTCAATGGCAATCAGCATGGATTCCAAAAACAATGATCATGTGAAACCCAACTCGAACTTTTCTCACATGACATACTGAAGGCTTTGCGTGAAAAAAATGGTTCAAATGGCTCTGAGCACTATGCGACTTAACTTCTGAGGTCATCAGTCTCCCAGAACTTAGAACTACTTAAACCTAACTAACCTAAGGACATCACACACATCCTTGCCGGAGGTAGGATACGACTCTGCGAACGTAGCGGTCGCGCGGTTCTGAGACTGAAGCGCCTAGAACTGCTCGGCCACACCGGCCGGCCTTGTAGACTATCTCCGATATTATTCCCTCTCTGCACCATGCACAGCATGAAGAAAACCAAGAAGAAATTTTGAAAGGAAACAAAAGTTTAGGGAGATATGACTTAACCTTTGAGGTTATGTCATACTGTAATTCTCTCAGAGACGGCAAAGGAGTTGGAGAAGCAGTTAAATGAAATGGATAATCGTCAATGGTTACGAAGTTTGAGTTACACTGTGTCTTTATCTTCACAATTTCGGGGTGTACTCAGCCTCGTGATGCCAATTGAGGAGCTACTCGACCGAATAGTAACGGCTTCAGTCAAGAATACCATCATAACGACCGGGATAGCGGTATGCTGACCCCATGCCCCTCCTATCTGCATCCTCGTCTGAGGATGACACGGCGGTCGGATGGTCCCGGTAGGCCACTCGTGGCCTGAAGACGGAGTGCTGTATCTTCACAATAAAATATCCATGCGTGTCTGTAGGACATCGTATTGTGAAGATGCAGAGACTATAGAAACAAAGACATTGTAACCATCTATGATATCTCCAAGCCTCGACAGGCTAAAATGACGATATAATATTTGTCTTCTACTGCGTTAATCAAGAATTTTGTGAGCATAAAGGTTGTGACTACGTGGCGTGTGGCAGTTTAGATCGATCCTGGTGGCGTGATCTGAGAGCTGCGACTGCTCGCGGTAAGTGCGAAATCTGGGCTCATGTCCCCGTCCGGCGCAAATATTTCACGTGCCACAAACAGCTGGCATTAATGCATGGCGCAGAATGTTCGTAACGAGTGGATAGCGTCTTGTAAAGAAGGTATAAGAGGAATATTAACATAAATTAAAAAAAAAAAGAAACAATTATATGTGGTCAAATTAAGTCAGGCGGTGCTGAGGGAATTAGATTAAGAAATGAGGTACTAAAAATAGTAGTTGAGTTTTGTCATTTGGGCTGCAAAATTACGATGGCCGAGGTAGAGTGATAATGAAGTGCAGATGGGCAAAGGCAAAATAAGTATTCCTGAAAATGAAAAGTTTTTTAATATCGAATAAAAATTTAAATGTTAGGACATCTGTTTTGTCGCCATCTGAGTAGAGTGTAGTCTTATATGGAGGTGAAATGTGGACGATAATCAGTTCAGACAAGGACAGAACCTTTTGAAACGCGGTGCTACACAAAATGCTAAAAGTTGCATGGGTAGAAACGATACTTAATGAGGAGTTACTGATTCGAGAAAAGACTTGTACGGCACAATTTGGAAAGGAGGGCGCGGTTGATAGGAATCATCTTGAGGCATCAAGGAATTTGGAAGGATGCCTGCATACCGCGTTCACCTTACAGAAGCAGCCACTCTTCTTCGAAGTGAACGACAGTCAAGTTTAGCCGCTCCGCTATGTTTGGGAGCCCTCTGGCAACTTCCTTGACCAACTACAAGCATGTAGTAATGCGCCCAGGAGGAGGCCGGTGACTCTGCAGGGAGTTGTCGGTCCGCGGGCGGTCAACGTCTTCATCGCACTCGTGACACAGCCCAGGCCGGGCGGCCAAACATGGTATGCAGGCGTGACAGCGCACGCTGGCTTTCTTTGTGCAATTCGCCGCCGCGATTCACAATGGCCGCGGCGGAAGGCTCGCCCAGGAAGGTGAGTCACGAATTTCATCAGGGCGTCGCGTCGCTTACACTGTGACGCACTCGCTACGTGACAAACGGGGTCGTCCTGTCGGATGACACGTTGCGGTCTCTGACGCTAACTTCCACACTTGTTCAGCAACAGTCCGCCATTACTCAGCAGGACGTGGGCACGACTGCACTGAGAAAGGCTCGCGCAGAGCCGAGCGAATCACACGCCCAGCTCGTTGCTGACCAGCCTGGCTGGCGTTAAATATAACGCGCCATCTTCTCGGAATCTCCGTTCCGCTAACAGCGTTTTCGCCCATGCTGATGAAGATCTGATTCGTTTCAGCGGTGATAGACTCCCGTTGTTGACATATCAATGGCATGAGTGTTGAAGTACTCTAATTCCTAACCATCACAAGCGAGTTGTCGTTTTATCCTTTCTCGTATTTTATACTGAGTTTCGGACGGTGAGTAGGTTTCCTGATACAGCTTGGTTGATGGTCTCATCCCCCTCCCTTCTGACGCAAATCGTACTCCGATAAACCGTTTCATGGTTAAAATTTATCGTGCATTTATTTGAAAACTAAAAGGTCAAAATCTGTCTCGCTCTATGATAAAAAATACACATCACTACCGAAAAAAATTTGAAGCCTACCGACCTTGAAAATCGGTGAAGTGGGATACATGTGTCCCACGTTTCCATGTGAACCTAGGATTTTCGGAGCTAAACTTTTAATTTCAGAATGATTTTATCAAATTGCAGTTATGGAAAAAAGTTTAACAAACCACTTTTATTCTACTGACAATGAAAGACACGAAATATCGCACACAAGTTCTGAACATAAAATTTGAAGATGGCTTTGCCATACTACACACACCAATGTTTTCTACATTTTGTTAAGTTTTCTGGTTCATATGCGCCCCAATATGTGCAAATTACGCACGGACAAGAAGAATGACTGAAGTTAATAGTAATGTTTCAAAACAATGCTTATGATGTATAAGGAAACGCAGTTAGTTACTTCAGACATTCTTGGAATAGAGAAGATGTTGATGTGATCTGATTTTCGTGAAGCAGAAGCTCTGTGCCACCTAAAAGCAAACACCCCCTCCCCCCCCCCCCCACTCGGTCGCTCAAAGCCTTCTATATATTCATCCCGTGGTCCGTAGTATTTTTCTCCAAGTTCCGAAAGCACCTCACTACATGCTAGTACTAGACAGACATGAGAGATAACACGTCCCAAGGTTCAAACCTACGTATTATTTTAGTGAGACATATGCATCCCATCAACCACAAAAGGGTTAAGCAGGACGGTTTGGTCATCTAAATACTGGAAAAAATTTGTGTGCAATTTCTCAGGGTCTTTTATAAGGTCTGAATGAACAAAGGAAGTCTTGGAATTAAAGTTCCGTTGAGGAGTGGATCATTAAGTACCTCGGATTACGAGAGGGGCTGAGTGACGGGAAATCAACCGATTCCAAGTCACCATCCCGGCATTCGACTGCATTGTTTTAAGGAAAGCACTGGAATCGGAACAATAAGATTCATAAAACGTACGTTTCGCACAGTGCTCAGATTGGGACAGAACAGGTAGACAGGAGACTCGCAGTAGCTTGGTCCTTTGTAGTCCCCTAGCGGAGCGGCACTAAGGCGAGATACGCTACCTAGTTCTGAGCGCTAAAAAACTGCTATAGTCGCGTTTCATGGCGGTCGTGTTTTAAAATGCACTTACTATCAAAGTGGAACTTTTTTCCTTACGAATGAACTGAAAGACTAGAATGCGGCCGGCCGGGGTGGCCGAACGGTTCTAGGCGCTACAGTCTGGAACCGCGCCACCGCTACGGTCGCAGGTTCGAATACTGCCTCGGGCATGGATGTGTGTGATGTCCTTAGGTTAGTTAGGTTTAAGTAGTTCTACGTTCTAGTGGACTGATGACCTCAGAAGTTAAGTCACATAGTGCTCAGAGCCATTTGAACAATTTTTGAACTAGAATGCGATGGCACAAAAAAATTATTTGCGAAAGAAGCTATCCATCTGCAGCTCATCTTATCATTTATCATCAGCGTAAATAATCTGTATGTGCCGTATGCTTATCAGCTATCTCGGTTCTCTGGAAGCCACTCTGGACAGAGTCAGTACAGGTATCTGAGTTTACGGTACGATTGTAAAAGCTTGCTGCTACCGGAAGATATCACAAGGCACCACATAAATTGGACAACAGACTTGTAAATAAAAATCCAACCTGCGTATGTATTAGAACTTGAGCCCGAGTGCCCAAAGTTACACACTACTAGCAACATCGGGCGCAGCTGACAAATACAATAATATTTCAAATGAGTAAAAAACGATCTAATACTCATTTTTTGATTCTTATGCGTGAATGCTTTGCTTGAAGCATATGGTATTACACGACTCCACCTGTTACTGCATTCGGAACACACAGGTGAGCAACTCTCTCTGTTGGGTGCAACAGAATTACAAGTTATTGCAAAAGCTCTTCTGAAACCCACTAGTTCTAGCAGAAGCGTGACGGCGGATACGTAAACCACATGCTTCCGCTGCTGTAAGCAACCTCGGACGCCCACTCGGCCGCAGAGCACGTCAGAGATTTCCGTTAAGCATGAAAGCAGAGGAGCGTAGGCGATCCACATTTGCACTGCGGTTATACTTTTGCGCCACTCCTGCCCCACTTTTCCAGCTGTACGCAGTTATGCGCTCACGAACAAAATTACAGACACTATGCATAAGGAGTCCTCGCCAGCAGTCTACATGCGGCTTTCATATTTATTTAATCGTGCTTGTATTTCGCCTGGCAATATTATGGCGTTCTGGCCCTCTCTTACAATTAACCATACTTCCTTAGTGAGTAAACATTACAATTTGTGTGATACAGTCTGAAACGTTGAGTCAGCACCAATGAGTCAGATGCTGAGCTCAAGAAAATGGATAAAAAGATTTGAATTATCCAGCACAAATCCTGGCCATAGGATTTTACAGCAGAACCATTAAACCATGTGAGTTTGGTATAAAATGATAGATTTTTATTATAAAATAATGTTAAAATTTTTCTTCTTATATAAATATTCCCTGACTACTTTTCGTCATCTCAGTGTAACTGGCTCATTTGTTATTCTAAGAAGACTGACGTCCATGCTCATGAAATCATGAGAATAAAAACAGAAATATTAAAAACAACTTTTATCCAATGGTTTCACACATTCACAAATACACCATATGGTAGACGACAAGAATCATCAGCCAGAACTCAAATAATTGCCTCAGACCAACCGCCGACAGGCCTACCAACCAACCACGTTCTAGCAAACAAACCTTTAAAACCAATCTACGTCCAGGAATTTCGTACTGAGCCCCAGATAAGCATCAGGGCGACACCCATCTCTCAGTCAAGAGTGGTTCAGTGTGAAGAGAACTGCGTACGTTTGACTCAACCGACTAAGGAAATGCCACGGAACTTGCTACGCTCTAACATTGTAAGTGGGGACTTGGCAATTATTCCACTTGAAACTACAGAGCTCGTGAACTAGCTATAAAAACACGTTAACACAGAATGCCTTCAGCGTGGGATGCTTCTGTATATTCGTAGACGCCAGATCTCCGCCAGTCGAAATGCTTCAGATGCTGGATTTAAAAATATGATGCAGTGCTTTACGCAGGGTGCCGGAAAATAATTTGGCCCACGTGCAGGGCAGCAAAATGGCTCTGAGCACTATGGGACTTAACATCTGAGGTCATCGGTCCCCTAGAACTTAGAACTACTTAAACCTAACTAACCTAAGGACATCACACACATCCATGCCCAATGCAGGATTCGAACCTGTGACCGTAGCGGTCGCGCGGTTCCAGATTGAAGCGCCTAGAACCACTCGGCCACACTGGCCGGCGTAGGGCAGAAAGATAGTATCAAACAAAGGAATTTAGGCATAGGAACTAGGGGTCGCAGTTGCATATTTATGGTGCTACATACATCAACATCAACTCCGGCTATGTGAGGATCTTCAAGGCTGAAAGTTGTTTGTGTTTGCCAGATGTAAACAAACTGTACTCTACTAACTGTTGCTAGGTGGGACTGATGTGCAATGCAGAACGTTGGTTTTAACTATCTTTTCATCGTCTTCTGTAGGTACAGTGGTTCGACTGCAGCAGGTACCAGCAAGTGAGTTAGTGTTGTGAAGCATCAACATGGAATATTGTTTCACAAGGAACGAGCTGAGTTTCATGCACTTGGCCTGTGGCTCTGTTTTGACAATCCAAGTGAGGCTCGTAGGATCGAGCAGGCTGACCGAGAAATACTCTTTTGTGTCAATTGAGAGGCTTGTGAGAGAGACAGGATCTCTGCAGGCTAATAAGCATGATACAAGCAGGAGACGCAGTGTTCGTTCAGTTGAGTTTGAGGAAGATGTCGTACACCGCATAGAGCAAGATCCAACGACATGTAAATTGCTCATCCACTTGGTGAGGACTGGGTTCAGGTATGGAATGTCCCTCATGAGATTGTTGTACATCCTTTCCAGCGACAAAAGGTACAATCTGTGAGCCCGGACGACTTTCCTAGGCGCCTGGAATTCGTTGACTGGTTCCTGCAACAAGTAACATGAGAGCCGCATTCCCCTGTACGTGTGTAGTTTACGGAAAAGGCTTGCTTTACCCGTGAAGGCATTTTGAATTCACGTAACAGCAACGTTTCGGCACTACAGAATAAAAATGGTTCAAATGGCTCTGAGTACTATGGGACTTAACAGCTGAGGTCATCAGTCCCCTAGAACTTAGAACTACTTAAACCTTACTAACCTAAGGACATCACACACATCCATACCCGAGGCAGGATTCGAACCTGCGACCGTAGCGGTCGCGCGGTTTCAGACTGAAGCGCCTAGAACCGCTCGGCCACCACGGCCGGCACTACAGAATCGTCATACGACATACGTCAATGCTACAACCGGTTCGCTGTAAACGTGTGAGCGGCAATTGTGAAAGACTTGCTCATTGGCCCCATACATGTTACCTCAACACCTAGACAGGAGATTTTCTGACGGATTGATCGAGCGCAGAGGACAAACAGGTGGCCTCGACGTTCGCCTGACCTGGCACGGCTAGAGTTTTTCCTCTGGCTTACTATGAAAGACAGTGTGTTTGGCACAACAGTTGAGAATGAACAGGATTCGGTGGCTCGCGTCATGGTAGCAGCAGCAGAAGTGATTCAGACTCCTGATGTATTTTAGAGTACACGCCAGTCCCTGCATTGCCGCTGTGTTCCATGCCAGAGTGAAAACGGTGGTCAGTTTCAACATTTGCTACCACATACTCAGGTTAATTAAGTGTTGGAATGTCTGTGTACAAGAGCAGACATAATCTTCATTTGTTTTGACCATTTTTAAGACATACTCTAACATGAAACATGAACAGTGACTGTTTTCATTTCTAAAGAAGTGCTGTTTCGTACGTCAGCTAGTACGATACGCGTGTAAGCTATGCTTTACGTTTTTCTTGCTCTCATCGTGACAATTCGTTAGTCCAAACATTTTGTATACATTTACTGTGAACCACATTTTGTTTTGAGTAAAGAACTTCATACTTTAATTACGTTCATGTAGCGCCTGAAATATGCATCTACGGCCCTTAGTTCCTATACTTCCTTCGTCTGATGCTGTCTTTCTGCCCTACACTTTTGATCAAATTGTTTTTCAAGCTCCCTGTATAATATCTCAGTAAACTTCAATTCTGTGGTAACTACTATTCTTCTACACTGAAGCGCCAAAGAAAATGGTATAGGCATGCGTATTGAAATACAGAGATACGTAAACAGGCAGAGTACTGCGCTACGGTCGGCAACGCCTGTACAAGAGGACAAGTCCCCGGGCGTAGTTGTTAGGTCGGTTACAATGGCAGGTTGTCAAGATTTAAGTGAGTTCGAACGTGGTGCTATAGTCGGCGCAGGAGCGATGGGGAACAGCATCTCCGAGGCAGTGATGAAATGCGAATTTTCCCGCATGACCATTCCACGAGTGTACCGTGAAGATCAGTAATCCAGAAAAACATCAGATCTCCGACGTCGCTGCGGCCGGAAAAAGATCCTGCAAGAACGGGACCAACGACGACTGAAGAGAATCGTTAAACGTGACAAGATTGCAACCTTCCGCAAATTGATGCAGATTTCATTGCTGGGCCATCAACAAATGTCAGCGTGCGAATGATTCAACGAAACATCATCGATATGGGCTTTCGGAGCCGAAGACCTATACGAGTACCATTGATTACTGCACGACACAAGCTTTACGCCTCGCCTGAGCCCGTCAACACCACATAGGACTGTTGATGAATGGAAACATGTTTTCTGGTCGGACGAGTCTCGTTTCAAATTGTATCGAGCGGATGGATGTGTACGGGTATGGAGACAACTTGAAAGGTCTCTGTTGGATTCCTTTCATGTTAATTTCTTAAATCTGTTGTCATTTACGGCATAAATTCCTCTTCTAAATCTACTGTGGCGTTTCTGACTATCTGGGAGGAGACTGAGTAGTGGAACGTGTTACTTTTACACATAAACAAGAACGATCTGTCACACTACTACACTTTAAAACACAGTTTATATGTAATTCATGTCACACAGTCTCATACGGAACCTACATCCGCTTTCTTTTAAATACTGTATATGATAAGATACTGTCATCCCCCTTCCCATCGGTGTGAGAGGATGAATGAGCAAATTTATTTCTAGTTGCATGCTTGAGGGTAGCAGACAAGCCTGTCTGCTAGAGAACAGTAGGACCAACGTCGGAACAGGTAGCTACGCATTCTAAAAGCAGAGAGGTTTCTATTCTTAATATGGTCCTGTCCGTCCCTTGTCATGTTGGTATAGGAAGCTACCTCTCTGGTCACTTCCGTTTTGTATACGGAAGCACCCTTGGTAGGAGCCCAGGTCAGTCTGTCCGCGGCGAGCGTCTGAAGTGGTAAGATCTCCGGCTAAGCGCGTGTCTGCTAAGTCCGTAGGACAATGGATTTCTTAACTTCAGCGTAACTGAAAATTTAATCACCTTTATTTCAGGTTTAGCTCTAAAATATCTAATGTTATCTTAAATTGCAACGCAGTGTAATTCGAGTGTGACGTTCATAATATATTCCGGTAGTTGTTTTGTCACTACTATGTGAGTAAAGTGGAACCACGTGTTGATCAGTAACTCTAACTAAGATCATCAATCTTAAATGCGAATGTGCGTGAGATTATAACAGCTTGTCTTGACAATATTTTTCAATATAGCAACTTTTCTTTATGTTCAACCCACGTGGGGTGTACTTTGTGAGACCAGTACCACGTGCTTATACAATGGTTTGACCCATCAGATTAATAGTAAGACGATAGTAACCAGTTCGAGGTTTTTCTTTTGTAAATTGCTTTTCGATCTAATTTATTTTAATTATCAAAATTATTGTGGAGTTTCACTCTTTGTGTAAACCAAGTTGACCACGTGAAGCATGTGGTGTAATCAACAAAGTAGCCCTCAGCTATTCTTTTCGGGAAGATTTCACAGAGAGTTAGTATGAATTTAGTATACCAGTGTGTGGTAATTACATGACGGACAGGATTGTGCTGCGAACGTAACTTCTTTGTGTGAAAATTGAATCGGTTGGTTGTGGTTAATTTGCTCTTGCATATGCTTCAACGTTCTTCGTGTGTTATTTTATGAATGCAGAGTTGAATGCAGTCTCCCAATCTTGGCTCCATATTTGATGTGTTCCGTAAGATTACAATCTCACATTTTCACAATCCTAAATAAGGCACCAGTTTAGTTATGAATCAAGTTTAATATGCTGAAATTCCAATGATCAATGTTAAAATAAATTTCCAAATATAAACTGCTAGACTGGATACCTGGTGAAACAGATGCGCAGTAATACAAGGTTAACTTCCCCAGACAGCTCACAGCTTTTAACCCACTTTTATGGTCTTGAATAGCAGCACCGCTTGCAGAATAAATTAGTGCAACAATATTACACATGGCGACCCCGTTCTGTGATTCCGCTAGACTCTGGGATCTCTGTAACGTTAGATTGCGAGCGTTGTATAATCTTAATGTTTTTTCCCTGTAGCGCTCAAACAACTTCTGCGTTGTTTCTGAGCAGACTTTAAAAAGATTCACGGCGTTGTTGAGCGGCGTTGTGTTGTTTGTCTTGTTTTGTTTTCTATATTTGTGTGTTTTATATGTATATGTTTTTTTTCTCGCTTGTAAACTGCACTGGCTTCGATCAAAGATATAAATTTGTTTTGCGTGTGAAAAAGTGCGTACTAGGTTGGGTACCTTTCGTGTGACTGTCGTAATTTTTGGGGGATACATTTATTCTGATTAGTGTGTTGCGTACCAGGTATAAATTGAACTAATGCAGACATGTAACCAAGCTAAAAGTAGGTGGTCCAACAACTTAAGCAACATGGACCAAGGGGATAATTTGATTTCGAATATTAACGCGTCGGACGGTTCCGCAAATGCATTGGGGAATACTTCAGAGGAAATGCAAAACAGGACGAACGGGCTCACATCAGAGCCAGAAATTAATTTGCCTCCGAGTAACCAAATTGATTTGGCAGAACTCATGAAAGCCTTATTGCAACAAAATAAAGAAAACGCAGAGAAATCTGAAAAATCGATCCGTGAGCTAGGCGAACAAATAGACGAAAAACTAATCCAACAGACAAATAAAGTCGACAACTCGATGCAGAGAGTGTCTGATGATATCTCACAAAGAATAAACAATCTGGCAAGTGAAATAAAAAGTGATATTATGAAAGAATTAGGCCGTACATTTGAACAAATCGATGATCATCTGCAAGCCTTAGAACAGGGCAAGCGGAATCGTGATGCGGAATCGAAAGAGCGCGAAGAACAGGTACTTAGGAATTTCCAAGCGCTGAGAGAAGAATGCCAAAGGGAACGCCAGCAGGTACTCTTGAGGGTCCAGGAGGCGGAAACGCATTGTCCCACGTCCGTTAGCAACGCAGTAGCTGACAACAGTCAAGCGATTCACGCACTCGAACAGCAAGTAGAACAATTGAAGCAGACTGGGGCGGAGGACAACAGACAAATACATAAGATTGCGGCATTAGAGGACATTGTAAAAAAATGGCTCTGAGCACTATGGGACTCAACTGCTGTGGTCATCAGTCCCCTAGAACTTAGAACTACTTAAACCTAACTAACCTAAGGACATCACACACATCCATGCCCGAGGCAGGATTCGAACCTGCGACTGTAGCAGCCGCATGGTTCCGGACTGCGCGCCTAGAACCGCGAGACCACCGCGGCCGGCGAGGACATTGTAGGCACGATGAAGGTGACGGAGAGCGATAACTATACTACACCGGTAGCGGTCGCAGAGACCAAAGAAGTGCGTTCGCTTCTTAAATTTCAGAAGACACAGTTCGAAGTGAACAGGCAGCACAAAGCTGTAACAGGCGAATTACAAGAACGCGTGGCGCATCTGGAAAGCCGCATGGGGTGTGATTCCGAACTCGCCAATAGCACTAAAAATAGCTGTACGAACAGTGCAGAGAGGGTCTCCGGCCACGAGGGAGATTTTGACGACAGGGAAGTATGTATTTTGAGGGCAGACATGAGAAAAATAGAAACATACAAGGGCCTCGCTGGGAGGAAATGCGGGGATTTGATTTCAAACATTTCCTTACGGTGAGAAAGTTTGAGATATTCCGAAATTCGCAAAAAGGAATACATCCACGAGCATGGCTCGAGCAATTTGAGTTCTGTCTTCCTCCCAACTGGGCAAGTTCACATAAGATACAACATATGTGTGGCTATTTGGAAGGCGAACCGGCGATTCGCATGAGGTCGGCAGCGCGTCACTGCAACTCCACTCGGGAGTTTAGACAAGCCTTTCTGTCCGCCTATTGGTCGGAAGCGGCACAAGATAGGGTCAAGCATGGCATAATTATGCTGCCAAATTTGAACCAGTCTGGTTTCGGCCGCCCAGCACGCCTATTCGACCACATGCTGCAGGCAAATCAATTTCTATACGACCCATATGGGCCTGCGGAACTAATTAGGATATGCATCACCAAATTGCCGATGCACTTGCGCCACGTCATTCTTGCGGGACGATGCAAAGAGGACGTGGAAACGTTTAAGACACTTTTCCAAGAGTTGGAATATAATACAGCAGAATGCCCGCCTAATCAGGCACAAAGTTATTACGGGGCACAGCAGCGCGATCGCAGTCGTGGCCGTAGTACTAATCAACGGCGTGACTGGTCGTCGCGACGCGAACGGAACGATAATCGGGACCGGCCGTATAGAAACTGGGGTAACACTCGCGAGCACAGGTGGAACAACGGATATGATCGAGGACGTGGACAAGATCGCGAACGCTACAGGTACTGCAACCAGAATCGATACTACGATGAACACGGTGGGAATAGGACTGTAGGCGGAGCACCTCATGATGTTGAAATTCGGTCGGCTAACCCTAGACATAATCCAGCAAATGGAAACGAACAAAACCGGCAATGACAAACGATCAGCGCAGAAGGCGCCCAATCGGAACAAATGAGTGACATGGCAAATGAGTACATAGGGTGTATAGAGAGGAGAATGAATTGATTGGTTTACATTTGTGACATATGTATTTTGAATAATATGTTGGTAAAAATAATGATAAAGATGTTTCTATCTGATTAAAAGGAAGTGATGTTTTTAGTTTTCTTTTCTTTCCTTGTGCAATTAGGATTTAGGTTGGTTCAAATGTGAAGATAAAAGGTTTCTTTGCGAACGAGTGAAATGCTGTTTATGGTTTTTTTGTGTAAATTGAATAGAGTCGCTCCTGAGGGAAGCAAGATGTGTTGAATTAATGCAAAACTCAGGGGAATATCCGATCTGTGGGTATTATGGGTCTGGCAAACCCAGGTCCCCAGCTGTTAGTAGCCTTGTTTCCGATTTTCTGCTTTCAGTGCTACTATCTATCTATTACTATTCTATATCTGTCAGTATAAATGAGGATCTCTTACTATAGTATGCGTGCTGTATGAATATTTTAAGATAGGAGAACTCTGAGAAAGGAATGAGTAAGTTTGGAATCTTGAAAACAGGATGCGATATACGATTGTTTAATCAATGGCTTCCCAATATGCGCTAATATGTTAATATTGACGATATATGTCTTTTTTGTTCTTTATGGCTGAGTACGTAAAGTGCTGTCAGTGGATTTCGTAAGTAGATTTATTCCCCTCAAGGTGAAAGAAGTATTGTGGTTTGTGTAATTAACGTGGCCCTGAAATATTATTGTGGTAGTCAAATGACGAGCAGTTTTCCAGCAAATGGAGAATGGAACAGATTTATGGATCCTTTTTGTAGTCTTGATTGATGTTAAGCCAGAGCCTGAAAAATTACTCTGCGTTAATACTTGTCCTAGAAAAGTGACGTTTGTGTGTTTTGCTGATGCTGTGAGCAATACAGCTTACTGTTTTCGCTGGTGCGGGGTGCACTGCAGCCTATATGAGTTGTACTGAGGAAATTTTCCTCTTGACGGTAGAGGAAGATTAAATAATTTTGACTAAGAGGCCGAAGGAAAGCTTGGTTTAATGTAATAAGGACGAAGCAAAACATTTGTCATTTAAACTACAGGAGGATTCGGATCTTTTGTGTCTGTGGTAAGTTCAATACGTTAAGATGAAACTGTTTTACAGAATAGAGGAGACCAAAATTTTGCCATTCATGAGAAATGAATCCAGAATAACCACCACAGGCGAAATAACTGATTTGGAAGCGAAAGGTAACTTAAGAATGAACGAAATGGGAGCAAAATGGGTAAGAAAATGTAGTATAACCTGTATAATGAAAATATTTTTACCCTTCTTAGAGTCATCTGTGTGATTAATTCTTGTGATAACGTAATTTTAGATGAAATTGTCTTACTGTTTTATGTGTAAACATATGAGTATGCTAAATGTATAATTGTGAATCTCTTATCAGGTGAGTCAACTGGTATAAATGTTTTGGCATGCAAATAACCATTGTTCTTTTTTCTATGTATGTTTAAGGAAGGTTTCTCTATATTTATCATGTGACAAGACATATGCCGCAAGCGTCAAGAAGAGGACGAATTAGAACAATGTTGTAGTGGTATAAACACTGTGTTGACGTAGCATTGAAGTAGCTTGTTGGATTAACTAGTAGTGGATTGAAGTAGAATTTTGAGTAATACACGTTTATGGGTAGTTAGTTTGTAGTATAGACAACAGGTGTGCATGTGTGTGTATGTGTGTGTGTAAATAACATGTGAACCCTATGCTGTCCTGACCTATACGTCCACAAGGCATAATCCTATTCATTTTAGTGAATTAATAAGTAGCATTTGATTTCCTAAAACGCAAGTGAACCACATTAGTGATGTGGATTTAGGTATTATATTGTCAGTTCATTTAATTTTTATTTTTGTACTGTCAAGTCATTTCACTTTTATTTTTTATATTGTCAAGTCATTTAACTTTTATTTTTATATTGTCGATTCATATAACTTTTTTATTAAAAAAAATTAAGTCTCACTTTTGTTCTTAAAAATTGTGAAAGACAATACTAAGTGGTATTATGTATGACATTTTGTAATCACATAACTATGATGAACAATTTCTGTGAATGCAGTTGAGAACGTGAAAGCGAACCGGCTAAACTCTTATGAGACAGCGGGAGCAGCGAGGAGGAGAGCTAGTCGTAAACTGGCGGGTTTCCCAGCAGGACACACTGTCAACCGGGCCACTTCGGGAGGAGCGCGGTCGACCACAAAAGAAGGGTACGCGGCAAACACTTTCCCTTGCACCCAGAGCTAATGGCCGACCGCACCAGTGCGACCCCCTGTGGAGGCGATGACCTGAGATGGCCGAGCGGTCCACCGCGTGGAAATCCATCTGCTGGCAACGCACCACACGCACGCGACCGTGACGAGACGGCCGCGGTGAAATGACAAAAGACAGGGGATAAAGGGGCGTGGAGCCTTTTGACAGGTACTGTCCAGAGAAACTTGCAGATGTCAACGACGCCTATCGACATTTCCTGACGGATGACCACTGTCAAGCGACAGTAAACCATGGTTCGATGTTCTCTGGTTGCTAAGGGTGGCACAAAGAAAAGCCATTAAGTGTCATCCTTGCCCAGGAATATCAAACCGGCGAGCCAATTGAGGATAACTCAAGAATGTAACAACACAAGGGGCGTGGAGCCTTTTGACACATACTGTCCAGAGAAACTGGCAGACTTCAACGACGCCTATCAACATTTCCTGGCGGATGCCCACTGCCAAGCGACAGTAAATCATAGTTCTATGTTCTCTGGTAGCTAAGGGTGGCACAAAGAAGAGCCATTAAGTGTCATCCTTGCCCAGGAATATCAACCTGGCATGTCAAACGAGGATACCGCAAGAATTTGACAACACAAACATGGAACCAAATCGAGATGTACGTGACACAGGCCACCAAGAGAAACTTCATGAGAGGGCAGAGACGGCGGGATCGCACGCAACAGATGGACAAAAATCCCTACTGACAGCTGCGGCGGCGAACCCCGCCCCCCTCCCCATATATTGTGCCTCGGAACAGTGGAACTACTGAGTGTGTCAGTGAACAGTGATTATACGGTTCTTAGTCCAATGCATATACGTGTGTTTCTGTCAGAGAAACTCTGACTCGTGTGTTTTGCAGGGGTTCGATTTATTGGTGTTTATTAGACTGACTCTTGTATTTTGCAGGTGTTCTATTTATTGTTTTTTTTTAGACTTTGACTCTTGTATTTTGCAGGTGTTTTATTTATTGGTGTTTTTTTTAGACATTGACTATTGTACTTTAAGAGCTGTTTTATGATCAATGTTTGTTCTTGTGTGATGTATTAGATTTGTGATGTATTGTTTCGTAAATTCATTCCTGTGGCATTGCTTCGTTTATCAGTCAGATAGCTATTCATTCTCTATGGACTGTGATCGATTAGCCTTTGCATGGGGCATATTTATAGTGACGAACCCCATAAGGGTAACAATCACATAATTAAGTGTAGTTTCAGTATAATGACACAGTGATCATTGTTTGCTAACTAACTGAAATATAGTAGATTGATTAAATTAGTGCCACAAAGTTATTTTAATTCTACAAATTATTAGTTTTATAAGATACAGAATTTTTTTGCGATAACCACTTTGTAAAACATGTTTTTTCTCTTATCTTTTTTCTGCCTTTGCGGATTGTGCATTGCAATGTTCTGCTTTATAATACTGATATTATTTTCATGTTTTTTTAATTGCTGTGGCACCTTTGCTATTTCCATAAATTTTACTTGTTAATGAACAGTCATAAATTTTCCTGTGATCAGTTAGCTCTTGCAATGAGCAAATACTGGTGAACTCCATAAGGGTAATAACCAGAAATTGTTTTCATATTAATGACACAGGAACCATTGTTTTTACTTGCTGACCGAATTAGGTCTACACTATCTTTTAAATAGGTGTCACAGATTGTTTTTTTTTTCTCTTTGAAATTGGTAGATTCTAAAGATGTGTTGAAATTATTGTGTTTTAGCAAGTAGCTGGTGACCTTTTGCCTTTTCTTTACATTCTTGGTTTAAGTTGGGTGTGAGAAGCCTGCTTGGGAATGTCCTAGCATGGCCAGAAAATTCCCTGGAGCATTGGGGTTATGAAAGGTCTCTGTTGGATTCCTTTCATGTTAATTTCTTAAATCTGTTGTCATTTACGGCATAAATTCCTCTTCTAAATCTACTGTGGCGTTTCTGACTATCTGGGAGGAGACTGAGTAGTGGAACGTGTTACTTTTACACATAAACAAGAACGATCTGTCACACTACTACACTTTAAAACACAGTTTATATGTAATTCATGTCACACAGTCTCATACGGAACCTACATCCGCTTTCTTTTAAATACTGTATATGATAAGATACTGTCATCCCCCTTCCCATCTGTGTGAGAGGATGAATGAGCAAATGTATTTCTAGTTGCATGCTTGAGGGTAGCAGACAAGCCTGTCTGCTAGAGAACAGTAGGCCCAACGTCGGAACAGGTAGCTACGCATTCTAAAAGCAGAGAGGTTTCTATTCTTAGTATGGTCCTGTCCGTCCCTTGTCATGTTGGTATAGGAAGCTGCCTCTCTGGTCACTTCCGTTTTGTATACGGAAGCATCCTTGGTAGGAGCCCGGGTTAGTCTGTCCGCGGCGAGCGTCTGAAGTGGTAAGATCTCCGGCTAAGCGCGTGTCTGCTAAGTCCGTAGGACAATGGATTTCTTAACTTCAGCGTAACTGAAAATTTAATCACCTTTATTTCAGGTTTAGCTCTAAAATATTTAATGTTATCTTAAATTGCAACACAGTGTAATTCGAGTGTGATGTTCATAATATATTCCGGTAGTTGCTTTGTCACTACTTTGTGAGTAAAGTGGAACCACGTGTTGATCAGTAACTCTAATTAAGATCATCAATCTTAAATGCGAATGTGCGTGAGATTATAACAGCTTGTCTTGACAATATTTTTCAATATAGCAACTTTTCTTTATGTTCAACCCACGTGGGGTGTACTTTGTGAGACCAGTACCACGTGCTTATACAATGGTTTGACCCATCAGATTAATAGTAAGACGATAGTAACCAGTTCGAGGTTTTTCTTTTGTAAATTGCTTTTCGATCTAATTTATTTTAATTATCAAAATTATTGTGGAGTTACACTCTTTGTGTAAACCAAGTTGACCACGTGAAGCATGTGGTGTAATCAACAAAGTAGCCCTCAGCTATTCTTTTCGGGGAGATTTCACAGAGAGTTAGTATGAATTTAGCATACCAGTGTGTGGTAATTACATGACGGACAGTATTGTGCTGCGAACGTAACTTCTTTGTGTGAAAATTGAATCGGTTGGTTGTGGTTAATTTGCTCTTGCATATGCTTCAACGTTCTTCGTGTGTTATTTTACGAATGCAGTGTTGAATGCAGTCTCCCAATCTTGGCTCCATATTTGATGTGTTCCGTAAGATTACAATCTCACATTTTCACAATCCTAAATAAGGCACCAGTTTAGTTATGAATCAAGTTTAATATGCTGAAATTTCAATGAACAATGTTAAAATAAATTTCCAAATATAAACTGATTTATTTCTTTCTTATATATATATATATATATATATATATATATATATATATATATATATATATAACCGGTTGTCGTATGACTATTAAAAGATCATAATTAATATTAGTCTGGTTGGGAATTTAGTAAGCTAGACTGGATACCTGGTGAAACAGTTGCGCAGTAATGCAAGGTTAACATCCCCAGACAGCTCACAGCTTTTAACCCACTTTTATGGTCTTGAACATCAGCACCGCTTTCATAACAAATTAAAGCAACAATATTACAAACTTCATGAATCCATGGACCCTGTATGTCAGCAGGCTCTGTAATGGTGTGTGGCGGTTGCAGTTGGAGTGATATGGGACCCCTGATACGTCTAGATACCACTCTGACACGTGACACGTACGTAAGCATTCTGGCTGATCACCTGCATCCATTCATGTCCATTGTGGATTCAGCCGGCCGCTGTAGCCAAGCGGTTCTAGGCGCTTCAGTCCGGGACCGCGCTGCTGCTACGATCGCGGGTTCGAATCCTGCCTCGGGCATGGACGTGTGTGTTGTCCTTAGGTTAGTTAGGTTTAAGTAGTTCTAAGTTCTAGGGGACTGATGACCTCAGATGTTAAGTCCCATAGTGCTTAGAGCCATTTGAACTATTTTGAACCATTGTGGATTCCATCGCACTTGGGCAACTCCAGCAGGACAATGCGGCAATCCACACGTCCAGAATGGCTACAGAATGGCTCTAGGAACACTCTTCTGAGTTTAAACACTTCCGCTGGCTACCAAACTCCCCAGATATGAACATTACTGAGCATGCCTGCGATGCCTTGCAACGTGCTATTCAGAAGAGATCTCCACCCCTTTTTACTCCTACTGATTTATGGACAGCCCTGTACGATTCATCGTGTCAGTTCCCTCCAGCACTACTTCAGACATTAGTCAAGTCCAAGCCACGTCGTGTTGCGTCATTTCTGCGTGCTCGCGGGGGCCCTACACAATATTAGGCAGGTATACAATTTCTTTGGCTCTTCAGTGTATGCACTGAATAACATTAAAGCAATATGCTTCTCAACGTAGAGTTTCTTCGCCATTCCGACGCTTGCGAGTGTGTGCTTCCCGTCAGCAGGCTGTAGGGGAATGAGGTGTGTCCGGTGTCACGCGCTCGGACGCGGTGGCGTTCGCAGGCGTGTCGGGTTCTGTCCGGAAGGCTGGGCAGGAACGCGGCCACTCGCACCTTACTTGGCCGTCCGCTCAGGACGGCGCTGGCCACACTTCCGCGTCTATGTGCTGCATACGCAACGCGTCGCGCTCACCTGCCTTCCGGGCTGCGCTTCACAATTCCCCCACCGTCATCTGAGTGAGATGAGCTATAACAGCCGTGACACATAAGAATAAAGAGCTGGCCAGTTGCGAGTGGGACTCGAGCACTTAGGGTTCCGAAAAACTTAATTATATATATATATATATATATATAGACAGTTCATTCATACCGGGAATCGACAATCTCGACACTTTTTGCCTGTTACCGACACCGATACCGGCAACATATCGATCCCAGGGATTCCATGATTTTCGAGTACGTTTTTATTTCAATGATATAAATGTGACATCTACCAGTAAGGGAAACCAAAGAAATATTAGGAGTAGAAATTAAAGTTCAGGGAGAAGAAATAAAAACTCCGAGGTTTGCCGATAACATTGTACTTCTGTCAGAGACAGCAAAGAACGTCGGTCGCGGTGGCCGTGCGGTTCTAGGCACTTCAGTCCGGAACCGCGTGACTGCTACGGTCGCAGATTCGAATCCTGCCTCGGGCATGAATGTGTGTGATGTCCTTAGTTTAGTTAGGTTTAAGTAGTTCTAAGTTCTAGGGGACTGATGACCTCAGATGTTGACTCCCATAGTGCTCAGAGCAACTGAACGGAATTTGTCAGCGTCTCGAACGAAGATTGTAAGACGAACATCAACAATAGAAAAACAAAGATAATGCAATGTAGTCAGATTAAATTAGGTGATGCTGTGGGAATTAGATTAGGAAACGAGACACTTAAAGTAGTAGAAGAGTTTGCTGTTTGGGCAAAAAAATAACTGATGATGGCCAAAGTACATCTACATCCATACTCCGCAAGCCACCTGACGGTGTGTGGCGGAGGGTACTTCGAGTACCTCTATCGGTTCTCCCTTCTATTGCAGTCTCGTATTGTTCGTGGAGGGAGGATATAAAATGTAGAATGGCAATGGCAGGGGAAAGGGCTGCCGAAGAAGAGAAGCCTGTTAATATCGAATATAGATCTGTGTATTGGGAGATTTTTTCTCAAGATATTTCAAAAATGGTTCAAATGGCTCTGAGCACTATGCGACATAACTTCTGAGGTCATCAGTCGCCTAGAACTTAGAGCTAATTAAACCTAAATAACCTAAGGACATCAAACACATCCACGCCCGAGGCAGGATTCGAACCTGTGACCGTAGCGGTCGCTCGGTTCCAGACTGTAGCGCCTAGAACCACACGGCCACCCCGGCCGGCAAAGATATTTCTCTGGAGTGTGGCCATGTATGGGCGTGAAACTTGGACGATGAACAGTTTAGACAAGAAGGGTACAGAAATTTTTGAAATGTGGTACTACAGAAGAATGATGAAGATTAGATGTGCAGATCACGTAATTAATGAGGAGCTACTGAACAGAATTAGGCAGAACAAGAAATCTGTGGCACAACTAGGCTAAAAGAAGGGATAGGTTGATACGATACATTCTTAGACATCAAGGTATCACTAGTTTAGTATTGGAGGGAAGTGTGTGGTGGGTAAAAATTGCAGAGGGAGACCAAGAGATGAATACAGTAAGTAGATTCAGAAGGATGTCGGTTGCAGTAGTTATTCGGAGATGAAGAAGCATGCACAGGACAGAGTAGCGTGAAGAGCTGCATCAAACTAGTCTTTGGAGTGAAGACCACAACAACAACAAATTTGACATAGAGCCATGCAGGAGGCAAGCGACCATAATTATAATAATCAGTAATTCTCCATTCCAATTAGTCTGGAAATGTTAGTTTCACGCACAACTTGAAACGCCACATCTACGTGCAGTAATCGCTGCTGGTTATCTGATGATGGATAAATACCAAAAGGCATCATATTAGCAATAAAGTCAGTCCTTGCCTGATGTTTGACTTTTACCACTACGACCCAGTCAGCTTGAATGCAGAGGTACTGACTGTTACAATTTCAAGTTTGACGTCGGATAACAAATGACAAAATAATTTTTTTCTTGTTGCATAGTTACACATTTACATTTTCAGATGTTTTTCTTCGGTCGCATTATCTCAGAGGCTTCAAAGTTTCACATCGTCAAGGGACCCTAGACCTGAGTATGTGAAATAAATTTCAACTTGACATGTCTATCTGTTATTTGGAAACGGAATTAAAGTTGGGGAGGAAAGCTTTGCTGACGACATTCTGCCAGAGATGGGAAAGACCTGGAAGATCATTTGAGTGGAAGTTGAAAGATAAATATGAAGGAAAGTAAACAAGGGTAATGAAGTGTAGTCAAATTTAAATCAAGCGATGCTGAGGGAATTATACGAGCAAGTGAGGCACTAAAAATGTTGAAGAGTTTTTCTATTTGGTCAGCAAAATCGCTTAACGATGGCAGAGGTAAAAATGGCATAATATGTAGTCTGGCAATAACAACAAAATATTTTCTCAGAGACAGCAATCTGTTAATACCTAACGTGTAAGTGCCTGTATTAGGAAATACAGAGTCCGCCAGAAAAATGCATTCACTCTTTGTCAGGCTCTATCGGGATATCGATATTGTCGTTCGATTTGAGTTACGAGTGTGTTGTAGTATGGTCTTTGGCTCAACAGATGTTAGTACTTTCATCTCGGTATTTTAATGTATTGTGAAGTGGTTTTTCAAGTTTGATAATGCCGTTGAAGTCCAACGTCAATGGAGGAGGGAGTTTGAAACGGAACCGCCAACCCGCCTAACAATTAAACGCGTCATTGATTAGTTTGAATTGCATGGAACGATTTGTGATATTCACAAAGGAAGATCAGAAAGACAGCGTACAGCTACAAGTCCTGCTTCGTCGACTCTCTTGCTGGAAACGTTTGTTAATCCTTCACAGAAGTCTGCTACGCAATGTGCACGTGAAGTGGGGGTTAGCAGTACAAGTGTACGAAGAATTCTGAAAGCTGCAAAGTGGAAAGTTTACATTCCACGATTACTGCACGCGATTAATGATGATGATCCTGATGGCAGAATGCAATTTTGCGAATGGTATCAGCAAATGGTGACTGATAGCGGACAATTTGTGACGAAGGTAGTGTGGAGTGACGAGGCACAATTTAAACTTAATGGAACCTTGAATTGGCATAACAGTGTGTACTGGGCACCGGAAAGTCCTCAAGCGGTCAAACTACCAGCGGCTCATGCGTGGTGTGGAGTATCACCTAGGAGCTTCGTAGGACCCTTTTTCTTTGATGCTACAGTCACTGGAGAAGTGTACCTGGAAATTTTACGCACATCAATTTTGTCAGGTATACGTGCGCTTTATGGAGCGGGGCACCACTACACTTCCACCTAGCCGTACGAACTTTCCTGTATGACGGTTTTGCGGGGCATTGGATTGAACGAAGAGGGCCCATTGCATTCCTTCCACGGTCGTCATATCTAACACCTATGGTCTTCTACTTCTGAGGAACTGTGAAAAATAACGTCTATCGACGTAAGCCACGCACGCTGGAGGAACTTCGCCAGGAGATTACAGCGACAAGTGCACGATCTCCATTGTAACATTGATGTAGTTGCGGCGACGGCTCGTCGTTCTGTTACGTGTATAGCCGCCAACGGTGCACATTTTGAACATTTAAAGTAGCCATATTCTAAACTGAAGGTTGTACAACATGTGTGATCAATTATTAAATGTAAAATAAACACGTAAGTAGTACTTTTCGTTCCTTAAAGTCTGTATACATTTTTCTGGCGGACTCTGTATATACAGACTGTATTTATTTGGAGTTTATCGGTATGCAGAAGTGATACACGGACGATACACAGTACAGGAAAGAATAGAAAAGCTTTTGAAATTTGATGGTACAGTAGACAAGATAGGCTGATAGGATAACCAATATACAGTTACTGAATAAAGTCGGAGAGAAAAGATATTTATGGCACAATTTGAGCATCCTGAGGCATCAAAATGTAGTTAACTTCGTAATGAAAGGAAATTTAAGCGGTAAAAATTGTAGAGAGACACCAGAGTTCAACTATAGTAAGGATGCAGGATGCAAGATTTCTGTACACGTGCTGAGACTTGCGCAGGGCGCACTAGGAGAGATGCATCAAGCCAGTCTTCAGACTGAGGACATCAGATCAACAAATTAAAAGAAAACAAAAGATTCGTCACGTTGACACAGCTTTTTCAAATTTACTTTTCTAACCACTTTACGGCGTGGAATGTATATGCGTAGTGTAACACACACATTTTCCCCCTTACTGAACTATGAGTAGACAATCTGTGGGCGGAAAGACTGTCGGCTTCCTCTGAAAAAAAAGCCACATTTTCCCTACGTTCACATTCACTTTCGTTAAGAAGTATGTAAGAAGTAATATGTTCCTTAACCCTGTGTTGCAATGCGGTCTCTCGGAATTCTAGGAGTAAAATTTTTACGCAATGTACAGCGCCTTTGTTGTGCCGTCTTCTACTGTAATTTGTGGAATGTTTCTGTAAGTGGGGTGAACTGCGGAGACATGTTTCGAATTTTGTCTCTCTCTTCTGGTAATCAAACTTGGTGGGAGATTCCGGACCAATAAAAGGCACTCAAGAATTAGTGGAACAAGTGCTTCGAAAAAAGCCTCGACCGAAGGATAAATATTATAACATTATGTGTCTTCCTTGTGACTCGCTTTACCCAAAACCGCTCTGAAAGAATACGCATGTTTCATTTTCTAGCGACTGATTCCGACTGTCTAGTAGAACGATATCTGTTCTCCTCCTCTTTTTTCCGCACTTTACTTTAGATTTGTTTACCCTGAGCGCTAACTGTTTGTCTATGCACCAAGCGGTAAACGTCTAAAAGCCATCCTACGTTTCATATAAACTCACACGTCGACGTACGTTGTCTGAAACGTCCATTACTATGGATATTTAAACATAAACATTTATATCACGTTTACGTGAAACAGTCTGGACGCTGCTTTAGCTTCTGTCAATGTTTGCTTTGTAACAAAGATATACCTTCTTTTTGCAAGTCTTCAGTCCTGTCGCATACCGATTCCAATACGTAGTAATCACTTATTTTGTTTACTTGCAGCAATGCTAAGCTGTAGCGAAGGTTCTTGGGACGAGAAGAAAAACAACAGCCTGGGCTCCGCTATGTGCACCTTTCTGGATCTCGTGAACGAATAAAGCTTCATGCGATCGGTGCTGTAGGAAACGGGGTGGCATAGGCTAATTTTCATTCCGCGTTACAATACAAACGGAGTCTCTGTTATTTGGGTACTTTGTTTCTGAAAACACACTTAACGAGACATCCTGTACGTTCGATCGTTGTAAAAGTTTTCACTGACAAATGTCTCGATAACTTTAACCTACGATGTCCTTTCCGGAAATATAGATTGTCAATCCTCAAGCCATTGCATCTACTGAGGCAGACACACATAGCCGGTCGAGGTGGCCGAGCGGTTCTAGGCGCTACAGTCTGGAACCGCGCTACCGCTACGGTCGCAGGTTCGAATCCTGCCTCGCGCATGGATATGTGTGAAGTCCGTAGGTTAGTTAGGTTTAAGTAGTTCTAAGTTCTAAGGGACTGACGACCTCAGCAGTTAACTCCCATAGTGCTCAGAGCCATTTGAACCATTTTTTGAACACACATACATAGTCTTAGGCATCGGCGATTCAGTGATGTGCCAGGAAGAATCTGAAAAAATGTATGCTATGACAAGTGGAACCGTGCGCTATTGACGTCGTTCTCGTGAATTACGAATTACAATGGGTGCCACTAAAACAAATTTTGAAGACGCCCTTTTACCATTACTACTATCTTATTATCTGCAAAGCAGCGTTCTAAAAATATCTAAGCTGTTACTGCCACACATCTCTGTCAGTGAAGATAAGCTTGGTGTTGTATTGGGGGTAGTAAATAACACTGCTAACGCTCTTAGATGTCAGTTATTTTACTCTACCTGCAGACAACAGACCGTGACTGTTTGAGTGAAGAACCACGGAGAGCCAGAATGAGATTCAAATCACAGCCGCTCGATCTCTGTAGCTCCTGAAACGAACACCCTTCCCCCCCCCCCCAAAAAAAAAAGACATCCCCAACAGCAGCACACCGCACATTTACTTTCTAAATTGCAACCTGCATGATTGTTAACTAGCTTTATTCCTAATCATATGAATTTAAATATAATTACAGAACGCTACTTCCTACAGCATTTAGCTTCCACTTTTTATGACAGTCCTGTTTAAAGGATAATTTACCACCCGTCCTCTTCATTTTATTTTCTACCGCGCGACGAAAGACCACATCGAAACTCTGCGTGTCGTGACACGTCTCCCTTGTTTTTCCCTCGACACCGTATTCGCTGTGCATCTGAAAGGCAAATATTATGGGGATATAAAACATTCGCTTCGGTAGCAGGAGGTACCACGCCGACAGTCAGTCATCGCGGCCGCTGCCGACCGCGAGTCTATCATCAACGTCGGCCGGCGTGACGCCACGGTTCCGCGATGCCTTTCCACTGCACCAGCGAGCCGCCTCACCACAGCACTGCACGCGGTACCTTCCTTTTTTTTTATAAATGGTTTTGGTTTGTTGAACCGTCCTGCCAACGGCTTGGTACGAATGTAAAACAAGTAGAGGGTGGAAATTATTTAAAGCGACAAACTCTGGGTGGTTGCACGGCGCACCAAAACGAACTCCTTTGTCTAATGTCATAATTAACCTGTAAGCATTTCTCAATCAGGTGGAAGATGTAATCGTTCTCAGCACTCGCACAACTGCGCATAACACGGGGTCGAATTCGACGAACGTAAGAAATGTGCTTCATGAGCAACTGGTAACCCATTTCACTTACAGCACGTACACAACCTGTAATCAGATGACTACCCTCTCAGAGCACAGTGATGCGTGGAACAGCGTTAAATGCAGCCTACGTGTCCGTCCTCTGTGCTGTGTATAGATGAAGCAACGTTCAGGCGTGATGGGATCTTCAACAACTGTAGCTCGCTTGTTTTGAGTAAGGTTAATCCACATGGCACATTTACTCCCACTCACCAATTGCGGTTCTACGTGAATGTGTGGGTAGATGATTCTGATGACTGTTTCTTCGATTATGTCTTCTACCTAGGCCATTGAATGACCGGCAGTATTACAGTTCCCCCGCCATAGCGTTGTCGGAATTGCTGGATGAAGTGTCACTCGCTACAAGACAGCACGTGTGGTTCAGCATCAAAGGGTGCCCACACATTTCACTCATCCTGTGCGTATATTTTTGAATCAGAAAAGTGGATTGACAGCGGTGGTCCTGTACAGTAGCCTACTTGCTTCCCTGATTTGACGCCTATGCAGCTTTTGGTGTGATGAGAGATGTACGATCTTGTTTACAAAAGCCCTGTTGAATCAGAAGAGGATCAGGCTGCCCGGAT
Organism: Schistocerca nitens; assembly: GCF_023898315.1. Lineage (NCBI taxonomy): Eukaryota > Metazoa > Arthropoda > Insecta > Orthoptera > Acrididae > Schistocerca > Schistocerca nitens. The sequence continues at coordinate 393,194,776 of NC_064617.1, forward strand.
AATAGCAGCTGCAGCAGTAAGGATTAAGGACAATCATGCAGTATTTGACCATGTTAGGCAGAACATGACCCTTCGGTGTAACCTCCGTTACAAAGGAGGCATTTTTGAACCTCTTCTGTAAATGAAGTAATTGTGTTGTATCTTTTGGTAATAAAAAATTAAAACTTGTTTGTGTTACTTTGTGTCTTCACAGGAAAACACATTAGAAAAAGCTTTTTTATTGCCTCATCTATCATCCCAGAGTTTGTCGGTTTAATACACACAAATCACAGTATAAAAAGTTAGAACACTGATTTTAAATTACTTTACGCTCTCCCCACTGGTACAGAACACACAGCTATGGAAATTTGACTTATTAACTCGAGACAAAACGGGAAACAAAAAGAACTAAGTATAGATTAGGATGCATACGCCGGCCGGAGTGGCCGAGCGGTTCTAGGCGCTACAGTCTGGAACCGCGCGACCGCTACGGTCGCAGGTTCGAGTCCTGCCTGGGGCATGGATGTGTGTGATGTCCGTAGGTTAGTTAGGTTTAAGTAGTTCTAAGTTATAGGGGACTGATGACCTCAGAAGTTAAGTCCCATAGTGCTCAGAGCCATTTGATGCATACACCTGGAGATTAGAGTGCTTCGACAGCCACAGATAAAAAACCAAATTTCATATAAACACGTTACAGTCTCACAGAAAACAAGAAAATCCCTCTGAATGATCACCATGACTTAATAAAACAGGAGCACTTGTTAGAAGGCGCACCTTCAATTTCATAATGTGCAGAACGTGGTTTTGCTGTGCTTTGAAGAAACTGCTGGAAAACTGCAAGTATTTGTCACCACCTTCTTCTTTCTTCTGACATTCGCAGAAAGGGTTATCCTTTATACCAATACTACATAAGAGATAAGGAATTGAATCGTGGTTGGTATGTGTTGGTACCATTGTACTTATCAGCTTCCAACCGGCCTGAAATTTTCAAAGCCGGGGGGTGCTTCTAATTACCGTTTGGACCGCAGCGAAGTATTGACCTTTATGGCAGACTGCGCTCATCTTCTGGCTCTAAACGTGCTTAAAATTTGATGCGCGGCATGTGGATGCACAGTGAGCAGCTGGTAAAGTAGACAGATTTTTGTCATTACGTAATATATTTTGTGAAGGTTACGTAATTTGTCTGGCCGCAACCATCCAAACTGGGCTATTGAAGCACTATCATAATCAAATAGAAGGATATTGCAGGTGTAACGCATATAAGCATTTATGGCTGTTTCTCACAGCGTAGAGTGTCGACTGCTCGTGCCGTTTTGTTGCCCGAGACATCAACGAGAGTTCATTAACACGCTCCTCAAACACTAGCCTTCTGATGCCTGATGTAGACTCTAATCCTACTAGGAGATGCCATCGCCGTTGAGGAAGACATCAAGCATGAAGGGATGTCGGAAGTTCGGCAGACCGAGTCATAGCAGAAGTGTACGTTTCACATTATGCGTAAATACTCTCATGCAGCAAACAGTGTGACGACTGTCCATCAAGGGACTGAATGCCGGTTCGTGCCGCTGACGGTACATGACGCAGTAAGGGATGTATACAAATGGAGCTCAGACGAACGAGGAATTATTCTAGCGAAGTTGTAGGCCACAAATAGGGAGACACACTAATGTGAACAGCTTTGACAAAGGGTAGAGTCTGGTTGAAGGACGGCGAGACTTCGAGCAGGCGATCAGGTGTTGGACGTTCACGCCTCACCACAGAACGTAAAGATTGAAGCGTTGCCAGCTCTGCAAAGCAAGATAGGTTGCGATTTGTGGCAGATGTGATTAGGAAGTACAATTCTGGTGTGGGAACAAATATTTCGGAGCACACCGTTCAGTGGCCGCTGTTGAACACGGGGTTCCGCACAGACGATCACCTGCATCCCCTCATGGTTGATGTCTTTCACGATGGCGATGGTATCTTCCAGTAGGGTAAGAGCCTACGTCAGGTGCGTTTTAATGAACTGTCTTTGACATCTTGACCAAAACATTCGCCTCATCTTAATCTGATGGAACACAGTTGGCGCGCTATCTGGCGCCAGCCACCTTCTCGCCCGCAGACCACCGGTCCGTAATTTCTGGGGGGGGGGGGGGGGGGGGTTGTAGCGTGATCTCTGTGTAGATATTTAGTGCCACATACCTCTAGAAGCGCAAGGTTGTCAAATCCACGCGAGGCAGGATCATGCTGTATTGCGTTCCAAAGATGGGCCAACATGCTATTATATTATACTGTCCAGTCAAATAAATGTGACCACCTGTCAAAAGCCTGAATAACCACCTTTCGCAGCGCGGACCGCTGAGAGACCCGTAAAGAGAGAGTTATTGAGGTTTTGGAAGGTATCGACAGGGATGCGGAGCCATGCCGACTTCACTACCGTAGCTGCGCTAGGTTTGGCGATTGAGAATCTATAGCGCTAACAGCCCGATCAAGCTAGTCCCATAGTTTCTCGACTGGGTTTACATCCGGAGAGTCTGATGATCATTGGAGTACGTTAAATTCATCTTGGTGGTCTTCGAACCACGCACATACACTGCGAGCGATTCACACGTTGCATTGTCCTGCAGATAGATACCACCATGCAGAGCAAAAACCAAATTGCGTTTAGGGGTGAACATGGTCCCCAAGGATAGATGCGTACTTATGCCATCGAGAATGGCGAGGTCACCCAGGCAATATCACGAAAAGATTCTCAGACCACAAGGCTTCTTCCTTAGGCCTGGACCGTTCCGACGATTGGTGCACGGTGTTTGCTTTCAGGCGGTTCACGCCGTACACGCGCTCGCATTCGGGAGGACGACGGTTCAATCCCGTCTCCAGCCATCCTGATTTAGGTTTTCCGTGATTTCCCTAAATCGTTTCAGGCAAATGCCGGGATGGTTCCTTTGAAAGGGCACGGCCGATTTCCTTTCCAATCCTTCCCTAACCCGAGCTTGCGCTCCGTCTCTAATGACCTCGTTGTCGACGGGACGTTAAACACTAACCACCACCACCACGCCGTACACGCTAACGCTCATCTATTCGATGGAGCATAAAACATGATGTAAGAGGTCCATGACTAAGGAATTTATTGCTAGCACACTGGAGCAGATGTAATTTCGGTGGATTGCTCATGCGCTGCCTGTGATATGTAAGCTACAATAGAATCGCAGACGAGAGAGCAGTGTCGGTAGCAGTAGGAGTAGTAGCTCGCAGTCGGGCGGTTGGGCCAGGTCGCTCTTAGAGAGCAGTTGTCGAGTCGTATAGCTCACAGAGAGCACTTGTGTCCTGTATGGAATTACAAAGGCCGGTCGTGGGGAGCGGTGGCGGTGCCTGAGCGATGTAGTACAAGGTAAAACCAAAAATTACTATTATAGCCGCGCGCATATGTAATTTGTAACAACTGATTTTGTACTATTGTTATATCAAGTCCCATGCAAATGTTTTTAAAAAATCTTTTGATAATAATCTTTCTTATAAAAATAACTTTTGACAATAATTCACCTGAATTAAAGATTTTACTAATTTCTCTTATCCATGGTCATCCCAATTATCATAAAAAATCAGTTGTTTCTTTTTATACATAACAAGTCAAGCGGCCAGCATTGCACTGAGCTGTGCCAGATAACTTTCTTATTGGAGCAGATATATACTCGTTATATGGCGACTTCATTGAGGTAATAATTTTCAATTTATTCACAATGATTTTTCAGGGCCATGACGCAGCATTGCTGACGTCCAGATTTACCGGTTTAGATTCACAGTCAGCTAATTATTGAAAGGTTATATATGAGGCTCAAGAAGAATATAATAATTCCAATCCCAAAGAAAGCAGGTGTTGACAGATGTGAAAATTACCGAACTATCAGTTTAATAAGCCACAGCTGCAAAATACTAATACGAATTCTTTACAGACGAATGCAAAAACTAGTAGAAGCCGACCTCGAGAAAGATCAGTTTGGATTCCGTAGAAATACTGGAACACGTGAGGCAATACTGACCTTACGACTTATCTTAGAAGAAAGATTAAGCAAAGGCAAACCTACGTTTCTAGCATTTGTAGACTTAGAGAAAGCTTTTGACAACGTTAACCGGAATACTCTCTTTCAAATTCTGAAGGTGGCAGGGGTAAAATACAGGGAGCGAAAGGCTATTTACAATTTGTACAGAAACCCGATGGCAGTTATAAGAGTCGAGGGACATGAGAGGGAAGCAGTTGTTGGGAAGGGAGTAAGACAGGATTGTAGCCTCTCCCCGCCGTTATTCAAAAAATGGTTCAAATGGCTCTGAGCAGTATGGGACTCAACTGCTGAGGTCATTAGTCCCCTAGAACTTAGAACTAGTTAAACCTAACTAACCTAAGGACATCACCAACATCCATGCCCGAGGCAGGATTCGAACCTGCGACCGTAGCGGTCTTGCGGTTCCAGACTGCAGCGCCTTTAACCGCACGGCCACTTCGGCCGGCCCGACGTTATTCAATCTGTATATTGAGCAAGCAGTAAAGGAAACAAAAGAAAAATTCGGAGTAGGTATTAAAATCCTTGGAGAAGAAATAAAAACTTTGAGGTTCGCCGATGACATTGTAATTCTGTCAGAGACAGCAAAGGACTTGGAAGAGCAGTTGAACCGAATGGACAGTGTCTTGAAAGGAGGATGTAAGATGAACATCAACAAAAGCAAAACGAGGATAGTGGAATGTAGTCGAATTAAGTCGGGTGATGCTGAGGGAATTACATTAGGAAATGAGACACTTAAAGTAGTAAAGGAGTTTTGCTCTTTGGGGAGCAAAATAACTGATGATGGTCGAAGTAGAGAGTATATAAAATGTAGACTGGCAATGGCAAGGAAAGCGTTTCTGAAGAAGAGAAATTTGTTAACATCGAGTATAGATTTAAGTGTCAGGAAGTCATTTCTGAAAGTATTTGTATGGAGTGTAGCCATGTATGGAAGTGAAACATGGACGATAAATAGTTTGGACAAGAAGAGAATAGAAGCTTTCGAAATGTGGTGCTACAGAAGAATGCTGAAGATTAGATGGGTAGATCACATAACTAATGAGGATGTATTGAATAGGATTGGGAGAAGAGAAGTTCGTGGCACAACTTGATCAGAAGAAGGGATCGGTTGGTAGGACATGTTCTGAGGCATCAAGGGATCACCAAATTAGTACCGGAGGGCAGCGTGGAGGGTAAAAATCGTAGAGGGAAACTAAGAGATGAATACACTAAGCAGATTCAGAAGCATGTAGGTTGCAGTAGGTACTGGGCGATGAAGAAGCTTGCACAGGATAGAGTAGCATGGGGAGCTGCATCAAACCAGTCTCAGGACTGAAGACCACAACAACAAAAACAACATATATGAGGCACAATGTTATTGAGAAGTTAGTCGCCATTTATTGGGAGGTTACAATGATTCACCTGAAAAGGCCACCTGTCACCACTCAGTAGACGTCCAGTCACGGTACTGGCGTGCAAATTCCAGCCTCAATCGCCAGTGAAGAGCAGTCAGTATGGCTGCACGAACCAGGTGCCTGCAGCGAAAGCCCCTACACAGCAACAGCCGGTGAATGGTCACTAAGGAGGCAGTGTTGGTATCCTCTTGGTTTATCTGGGTGCCTAGGAACTCAGCAGTTGCACCTCTATTTACCCATATATATCTCCGCAACTGTCTTTCACCCCTGTCATGTATCGTCTGTGGTACACCACGGTTGCCTCGGCGCCGGTTTTGCATAGTGCCATTTTGCCATGCACGGTACACTTTAATCACAGGTGCAGGCGAACAGTTTACAGATTTAGCCGTTTCAGAAATGCTTCTACTCTTGGCCTGACAGACACGATCATGTCCTTTTGGACATCAGATAAATTGCCCTGTTTCCGCATTACAACAACTGCAATGTTTTCCGCTTCTCCTCGACACGCTTTATATACCCTCCACTGCTAGTGTTGCCACTTGGCGTCTGCAAGTGATTTTTGGACGTTGACGTCAAACGTAGGCGGTGGTTACATTAATGTGAGTGGACAGTGTAAGGAATTGCTCATAAAGTTTAGGCTTATCAGAGTATGTTTGAATAAAACAAAATTAAATAAACGATGTCTTGCATAACGCAGAATTTCTCTCCACTCTTTTGCAGCGAGCACAGGAAATAAGAAGAGTTGCAACATCCAAAAAATAATAATGATTGGTGGAAATTTGAAAGTAGGTAACGTACGAATTCGGGGAAGAAGTAGCAGTGCAGAATCAGGTTAGCAATAACCGGTGATAAATCTCCAGTGTCAAGTGACAATGGACGGATTAGAGCTTTTTAAAGGAGACCCGACCGCTGGTGTAAGGCCGTAAATAAGCGGATAGACTGTGGTAATGACTGTGGGTCACGTCGGCGGTGCTGCGCAAGAGTTGTGACTCGCACCGGAGGCACTTGCGGCCGGCCTGGGTGAGCACACGAGCATTCGTGCTGATTCAGCCGGCCACGTGCCGACGCTCTGCGCATCTGGAGGCCGTCACTCGCTTAGTCAGACCCGATGCGTCCTCTGCGTTCACGCCGAGCATTATTCCGTAATGGAGTTCGCTTCCGTCACGACAGCTTCACACACCGAGTCCACCCACTTGTGCATCCGATCAGGACACACTAAAACGTAGCTTAAGAACTCTATGAAGTAATGTGAAAGGAGGGGTCTGTTGGACTTACGACTGTTCCGGTTTAATTCAGATAACACAGCTAGAGCCGTCCTCACACAGAACGTGTTTCTTATCGCGAAACACCCCAAATGGCGTGTCCGCCGTGGTTCCTACACACCCTGAAATGACCTCCTACATCTCATGGAACGTGATTCTCGCCGTGACTTCCATCCGGCGCGAAGATCACACAGGTTCTTTACGAAAATGAACGCGCGTACAACAGCTGCATTAACAATAGGGATGGCGGCTATCGCTGGAACAACAGCTTTTCGGTTACACCGGTTTTTTTCCATCTTGAGTTTGACTTGAGTGGTAAAAAAAATGGTTCAAAATAAACGGTTCCTGAAATAAACGACTTTCGGTTTCTATTATTATCATTTCCAGCTATAAACGTAGACATCATACAAAGACTGAAAAATTCTACGACGGCTCAGACTTTTGCATAAAACATTTCAAGATACACAGAATCTAAACATAAAATAAAACAGGTTGATAAAAGTTAACTTGCTCCGTCCACCATTCGCCGCTTTTCTCGAAAACTAGTAAGAGGTTGAATACTACAAAAAGTTCACCAGTATTCTTTTACTGAGTTTTTTTAATCTCTGTTAAAAAATCACTTTGTAATTGAGCATCATTACCACTATTTGGGCATTACGAATAGTCAGTGCCAAAGGGTGAAAAATGAGGTTGGAGAATTCTGTTTTTCATAAGTTGCCCGTTTCTAAAGGCTACAAGCACATAAAGGCCTATTATTTAGACACAGGCAGCTATCAGATATTTTCTATTTTTGTTATAAACTATGAATAAAATATTAAATTTTTAGTTTATTACTCTTGCTATAAGATCTTTCTCTTTTATTATTTAATAGAAATCGCAGCCAAGCAAGAAGCTTTTGTATAAAATTTGTAGCATTCTTTTTCTTCGACTATCCGAATGAAAAGTCGTTTTCTGCTCCAATATACATGTCTTTACTTTTAAAGGTAATTGGAATAGAATAGTTTTGTTGCCGGCAAAACCAAAAATGATCTTTCAAAACTTTCAAATGAACAATTTAGATTGTGGGCAAAATATAACATCTATCGGTATCAATTATATGACAATAGTTCAAAGTTCTGTAATGAATTAATCCAACGGCGAATATTTATTGTCCGTAATGAATTAATCCAACGGCGAATATTTATTGTCCAGTCTGTTCATCAATACTCATTCTACGTATAATGTGTTGATCCGTAAGTTGACTCCTTTCATCAGATACAGTATCATTCGATGACGGTATGAATCTTTCAGAATCAACAGAACGATTTGAAAAATTGGTTTTTGAAAAAAAAAATTAGTGCTACTGTACTGTTACAGCGATTTTATACATCGTTATTTGTAAAAAAGAAAAATATCTATTATAACCAAGACCACATAGTCTAAATACCGAAAAATACCAGTTATTCAGAACTAAAACACCGGTTTTTCCTATCCATAATTAATAATCATCCTACGAATGTAGTTCTTCTTACTTCCGCCCTTCCTAAGAAAAATTGGAGAGGAATTCCGCCTTATGCAAGACATCGAACGGTGTCCAGCGTAAGGCGCAATTCCTCTCCAATTTTTAGCTGCGTTAACTATGTTAGCGACTGACGAAGAGGAACTGACAAAATCGTGAAGAAAGTTCTGGACTCGTTGACGGCTTGAATAGCGAATTTCTGACAGAGGAACACCAAATACTGCCATACAACGATATGAAATATTTACTAATAGAAGTTATGCTTTAAATGACTTGAATGTCCATCTTATTTTCGGTTTTTAACGGAATACACTTAAAGTGAAGCGTCTGATGTCAGTTTTCAAATGCATAACATGCACATTCTCGATGTTGTATTATCTGCCGTCATTGTGAAGTAACGTACTTTACACAGGTTTCAAGATCGGGATTCGTTTCATAATTTCATACGAATGGAAGATGAGATATTTTTCCGAAGCTGCCCACCATCATAGAAACAGATATTTACCAGGAAAATAAAAACACGAGGCAGTTTATAGAACGAAGAGGTAGCTACAAGTATTTTACACAAAGCTTCAGTCCATAAAACTAAGAGATAACATACACATATTTCACATAAAGTTTCATAATAGCAAGATACCTCCAGTGTGTAATTTGTGTTCACTTTCTGACACAGACAGTCATTGACGCTAAGATTCCAGTCGTAATACTAAAAGAATCAAATATGAAAAGCCTTTAACTACCGATATGTAATTTCCTGTCATTTTGTTATAATAAATCGTACCTAACACAACGCGTTCGCGAGAGATCCTCAGTGTGCTGATGATGCTCTGAAACATCTTATACTCATACTAACTACGCTATAACATAAAAACCGCAAAATACGGAGTTGAACTCCATATTACTTACGACAGTATTGCGTCGTCTAAGTTCTGCTTGTGATGTAAAACCGATGCTGTATCTGTTGTCCACGTTCCTCTCCACGAGGTAAAATCTGACCTGTAAGATTCTTCATTTCTCGCTTCGCAATGTAGTCGAAAGTGTAATTCGACAATGTGACGTCCTCAATTCCTTGTTCACGTACGTTTTCACGTTCCGTGAGAGGACTATTAAACACTAAAACGACCTGGGGACCAAATTTTCGTATATGTAATATTAACCACCATTCTTTGGAGTGTTCTATTTTCAAGTTCTGAAATATGAAGCTTACTACCTAGATTGACGGAGGGGCCAATTTGGCCCCCACACGACATTTCTCTGTATTTTTTAGGCTATTTTCTTGCAGAATTGCATATGAAATCACATCAACTGTTGCCCCTTTCTTGTTCAAATATACGACAGCAATGCCATTCAATCCAGCGCTGACTGTTGGTAAGTTGAGGCAAGGATTTCAGTTGTTGTTGTTGTGATCTTCAGTCCTGAGACTGGTTTGATGCAGCTCTCCATGCTACTCTATCCTGTGCAAGCTCCTTCATCTCCCAGTACCTACTGCAACCTACATCCTTCTGAATCTGCTTAGTGTATTGATCTCTTGGTCTCCCTCTACGATTTTTACCCTCCACGCTGCCCTCCAATGCTAAATTTGTGATCCCTTGATGCCTCAAAACATGTCCTACTAACCGATCCCTTCTTCTAGTCAAGTTGTGCCACAAACTTCTCTTCTCCCCAATCCTATTCAATACCTCCTCATTAGTTACGTGATCTACCCACCTTATCTTCAACATTCTTCTGTAGCACCACATTTCGAAAGCTTCTATTCTCTTCTTGTCCAAACTGGTTATCGTCCATGTTTCACTTCCATACATGGCTACACTCCATACAAATACTTTCAGAAACGACTTCCTGACACTTAAATCTATACTCGATGTTAACAAATTTCTCTTCTTCAGAAACGATTTCCTTACCATTGCCAGTCTACATTTTATATCCTCTCTACTTCGACCATCATCAGTTATTTTACTCCCTAAATAGCAAAACTCCTTTACTACTTTAAGTGTCTCATTTCCTAATGTAATTCCCTCAGCATCACCCGACTTAATTCGACTACATTCCATTATCCTCGTTTTGCTTTTGTTGATGTTCATCTTATATCCTCCTTTCAAGACACTGTCCACTCCGTTCAACTGCTCTTCCAAGTCCTTTGCTGTCTCTGACAGAATTACAATGTCATCGGCGAACCTCAAAGTTTTTACTTCTTCTCCATGAATTTTAATACCTACTCCGAATTTTTCTTTTGTTTCCTTTACTGCTTGCTCAATATACAGATTGAATAACATCGGGGACAGGCTACAACCCTGTCTCACTCCTTTCCCAACCACTGCTTCCCTTTCATGCCCCTCGACTCTTATAACTGCCATCTGGTTTCTGTACAAATTGTAAATAGCCTTTCGCTCCCTGTATTTTACCCCTGCCACCTTCAGAATTTGAAAGAGAGTATTCCAGTTAACGTTGTCAAAAGCTTTCTCTAAGTCTACAAATGCTAGAAACGTAGGTTTGCCTTTTCTTAACCTTTCTTCTAAGATAAGTCGTAAGGTTAGTATTGCCTCACGTGTTCCAACATTTCTACGGAATCCAAACTGCTCTTCCTCGAGGTCCGCTTCTACCAGTTTTTCCATTCGTCTGTAAAGAATTCGCGTTAGTATTTTGCAGCTGTGACTTATTAAACTGATAGTTCGGTAATTTTCACATCTGTCAACACCTGCTTTCTTTGGTATTGGAATTATTATATTCTTCTTGAAGTCTGTGGGTATTTCGCCTGTCTCATACATCTTGCTCACCAGATGGTAGAGTTTTGTCATGACTGGCTCTCCCAAAGCCATCAATAGTTCTAATGGAATGTTGTCTACTCCCTGGGCCTTGTTTCGACTCAGGTCTTTCAGTGCTCTGTCAAACTCTTCACGCAGTATCTTATCTCCCATTTCATCTTCATCTACATCCTCTTCCATTTCCATAATACTGTCCTCAAGTACATCGCCCTTGTATAAACCCTCTATATACTCCTTCCACCTTTCTGCCTTCCCTTCTTTGCTTAGAACTGGGTTGCCATCTGAGCTCTTGATATTCATACAAGTGGTTCTCTTCTCTCCAAAGGTCTCTTTAATTTTCCTGTAGGCAGTATCTATCTTACCCCTAGTGAGACAAGCCTCTACATCCTTACATTTGTCCTCTAGCCATCCCTGCTTAGCCATTTTGCACTTTCTGTCGGTCTCATTTTTGAGACGTTTGTATTCCCTTTTGCCTGCTTCATTTACTGCATTTTTATATTTTCTCCTTTCATCAATTAAATTCAATATTTCTTCTGTTACCCAAGGATTTCTATTAGCCCTCGTCTTTTTACCTACTTGATCCTCTGCTGCCTTCACTAGTTCATCCCTCAGAGCTACCCATTCTTCTTCTACTGTATTTCTTTCCCCCATTCCTGTCAATTGTTCCCTTATGCTCTCCCTGAAACTCTCTACAACCTCTGGTTCTTTCAGTTTATCCAGGTCCCATCTCCTTAAATTCCCACCTTTTTGCAGTTTCTTCAGTTTCAATCTGCAGTTCATAACCAATAGATTGTGGTCAGAATCCACATCTGCCCCTGGAAATGTCTTACAATTTAAAACCTGGTTCCTAAATCTCTGTCTTACCATTATATAATCTATCTGATACCTTTTAGTATCTCCAGGATTCTTCCAGGTATACAACCTTCTTTTATGATTCTTGAACCAAGTGTTAGCTATGATTAAGTTATGCTCTGTGCAAAATTCTACAAGGCGGCTTCCTCTTTCATTTCTTCCCCCCAATCCATATTCACCTACTATGTTTCCTGCTCTCCCTTTTCCTACTGACGAATTCCAGTCACCCATGACTATTAAATTTTCGTCTCCCTTCACTACCTGAATAATTTCTTTTATCTCGTCATACATTTCATCAATTTCTTCATCATCTGCAGAGCTAGTTGGCATATAAACTTGTACTACTGTAGTAGGCATGGGCTTTGTGTCTATCTTGGCCACAATAATGCGTTCACTATGCTGTTTGTAGTAGCTAACCCGCACTCCTATTTTTTTATTCATTATTAAACCTACTCCTGCATTACCCCTATTTGATTTTGTATTTATAACCCTGTAATCACCTGACCAAAAGTCTTATTCCTCCTGCCACCGAACTTCACTAATTCCCACTATATCTAACTTTAACCTATCCATTTCCCTTTTTAAATTTTCTAACCTACCTGCCCGATTAAGGGATCTGACATTCCACGCTCCGATCCGTAGAATGCCAGTTTTTTTTCTCCTGATAACGACGTCCTCTTGAGTAGTCCCCGCCCGGAGATCCGAATGGGGGACTATTTTACCTCCGGAATATTTTACCCAAGAGGACGCCATCATCATTTAATCATACAGTAAAGCTGCATGTCCTCGGGAAAAATTACGGCTGTAGTTTCCCCTTGCTTTCAGCCGTTCGCAGTACCAGCACAGCAAGGCCGTTTTGGTTAATGTTACAAGGCCAGATCAGTCAATCATCCAGACTGTTGCCCCTGCAACTACTGAAAAGGCTGCTGCCCCTCTTCAGGAACCACATGTTTGTCTGGCCTCTCAACAGATACCCCTCCGTTGTGGTTGTACCTACGGTACGGCCATCTGTATCGCTGAGGCACGCAAGCCTCCCCACCAACGGCAAGGTCCATGGTTCATGGGATTTCAGTTATTGTATGTTATGTCGGATCTGACAGTCGTCCCCGCAACCATGAACTATGAATATGGGAAGCGCCTTTAGGCCTGAGAAAAATAGAAGGTGAAAGGTCAAGTGAAGAATTTAAGATTTCTGACAACGAAGAGAAGAATGAAGAAAGTGTAGCAGTTCCAGTGTCTGCAGATGAAGAAAGTGATTCGTGCAACGAAAGTGAGGATATAAACGCGGTCCAGGGTAGATTTCGTCAAATTTGGGAAAAATGAAGCTTCTACATCCAGTAGGTCTCCTGATGTTCCAAATTATAGCTTTATAAGATGAACAACCCGGACAAGTGTTGCTTCTCCAGGGAGTCAAGGGAGTCTGATTCTGGGCAACAAAAACCACTGAGAAAAAAGAAACAGCAAAAGATGGGACTGTGTGGCAAATTGTACCAGTGAGTTCGAATGCAGATCAGCAATATTTCTGCTCTTTGTGTAGAGTTTTAGTTTGTAAAATTGGAATAAAAACTAACACAATAAAAAGCTTGTACAATAAATAGTATGCTATTGTATAACGCAATAGGATACCACACAATACAATAACAGATATACTCAGTACATTACACGTTAAAAAATAGTCATTTTGTCATATGTTTTCAGGTCGCCTGAAAAGTCATAACATTTTGCAGGACAGCCCAGGACCAACATCATACGCTAAAAGGAAAATTCAAAGTGGGAACCTTCTTGGTGTTTCGCGGTTAGTTTTCAGTGCTTCCATGATGCGCCACATCAAAGACTGAACTGCAGCTGAGGTTCGTCGTCGAACGCCAAACGATTCCTGGACGGTAGACACTCAAGAATTGGATGCTTTTGTCACCATAATGTATGCAAGAGGAGGTAAGTGGCAAGGAAGTTTCGTTTGGCCTGTGGTTAACAGTATGGGGTCCTCCATTTTTAGACAAATTATGGGGGAAACAGAGTTATCGAAATAATGAAGTATGTGTGGTTTGACTCCAAGTGCACCAGATCTGAACGCCTCAGAATTGACAAATTTGCTCTTATCTCAGATATCTGGAATGCTTTCATATAAAACAACGCGTCACGCTGTAAAGCAGAACCTTATCTCACAAGGGATGAAAAACTTTTGTCGTCTAAAAGAAGATGCCCATTCACAATATATTGCAAGCAAGGCAGACATGGTTGGTATAACGTTCTGGTTATTTGTATGTGGTTCTAGTAAATACATACTGAATGGATTCCCATACATTGTCGGTGATCCCCTAAGACCAGCTGACCAAGCCGTAGGTGAAAATGTTGTTCTTAGGCTTACAGAAACATATTGAGGCAAAAGTTTCAGTGTCACTACTGACAGTTACCTTATTTCGCTCAGCCTTGCAAACCTACTGAGGGAAGCATTCACAACTTTAGTAGGTTCTTTGAACCACAATCGATGGGAAGTGCCACCTACTGCAAAGACAGGAAAACAACCACTCTACTCGACTATGCTGTTCATTTTTGGAACACAACCCACGACCAGCTTAGAGACAGAAGTGATAACACTTTCCGCAGGACCTGACCATCATTTTGCAGAACAATGCTCGAGCACGTACAGTGCAAGCCATTACCGATTTGTTTGACTGGTGGGGCTGCTAAGTACTATACCACCTACTGCACTCCCCTGACTTAAGCCCTCGTGAGTTCAACTCGATTTCTAAACTGAAGGAAACACTTCACGCCATTCGCTTCATAACTGCTACAAATTCGTCGGGTAATAGACCGCCCTGCTCGAACTGTCAACACAAATGCCACTGCTAAGAGTATCCTAGGACTTCCACATTGCTGGCAACGAGTTATACACAATGCTGGTGACTACTTTGAAAGTCAGTAAAACTTTGAGACATGTATCTATTTTGTATGAGCTGTAAATAAATAGTTGCCACTATTAAACTTCCAACCCTCGTATATAAGTGTGTTACATTACATTGTCTGTCATAGTCTGACCATACAAAGCAAAACAAGGTGACCATACAAGCAATTAACAAACATGGGGCCAATTTGGCTCTTGCGGTCCTTATAGGTAGTGGCCTGCATGCGGTCCCCTAGTGTTAAGGGGTATTCTACTAGGAGTGCCTGTCAATTATTAGACCAGTCAAGAAAGGGAAGACTAGACTTACAGGCAAAACCCTGGAGTATTGGGCGGGCATCTTACCAGTCCACAGTCGAGTCCTAAATACCTAGCAAGAGTACGGCTTGACTCACCAACAAATACACTTCAGACGTTACAATTATTTCCTTTTTTGCAGTTTCCGTTCCATAACATTGTCAGTCAGCCTGGTGCTACTGCGGGACTCTGTGGCGACGGGATCAGCTTAGTTCAGAGCCGCCGCCAGAAGAAAAATCACAGTACATCTCAAACACAATCAATACAGGCCGAGAAAAAATAGCTCATTCGAAACACAGTCTGCTTTGTTCATACACGACGTCTTACAGAAAGCAGACACTGTTAAACAGATAAATTCAGAATTCCTGGATTTCGGAAAAGCATTCGACACTGTATCGCAACGTCGGCGACCAACCAAGACACGACCATACAAAGGATCTTCGGAAATATGTGATTTGCTCGAGAAGCAATTGCCTAATATAACGTTGTACTGGGAGTCGACTGTTTTACAGAAACTAAAGTAACATCTGGTGTGGCCCAAGGAAGGGTAATAAAACCTCTGATGTTCTCAACTTTGGTAAAAGGTTAATCAGATAGGGCTAACAGCAATAAACTAATGTTCGCTTATGATGCTGTTGTGAACAGCAAAGTACTGTCTTTGGAACATCGTTACGAATTGCAGACACACTTGGATGATGTAGATAAACGTAAAGTCCAGCGCCGGCACGTCAGGCGGGAACGTGAGGAGCTGAGAGGACTGAGAGCCGACATCAGCCAGTTGCACACTGACCGACACTTTTCAGAACGACAATGCAACGGCATCGCCCTCTACACGAAGAGGACATAAGTGCCACTCTGCCTGACCGCGGCCCATTTCTACAAGTTTTACAGCAGCGAGTTCAAGAATAGCATCAAGTTTACTTATTTCGCTTCTACTATGTAGCATTGTCTATACTGAAGAGGTTTGTTATTTTGTCTGTCGCCCTTATTTTGTCGTTTCCTTTTGTATTAAACTTCATCAATACGATTTGCTTCAATTGTTGTCTAGCGATTTTAAAAAATGGTTCAAATGGCTCTGAGCACTATGGGACTCAACTGCTGAGGTCATTAGTCCCCTAGAACTTAGAACTAGTTAAACCTAACTAACCTAAGGACACCACAAACATCCACGCCCGAGGCAGGATTCGAACCTGCGACCGTAGAGGTCTTGCGCTTCCAGACTGCAGCGCCTTTAACCGCACGGCCACTTCGGCCGGCTAGCGATTTTAGAAAGCAGCTTTCCAAGGCATCCCATATCTGAGGAGTGGGCAGGACACAACAATAATGCATCTAAGAAAGAGAAGACAACTGTGTAGTATGTGATTGCAAGATTAGTGGTGAACATCTAGATCAAGCTACATCATGTGACTATTTAGCGAGGAGTGATATGAGAAGTGAAAACTTTGTAAAATTAGTATTTGGGAAAGCAAATTGAAGACTGATTTGAAGGAAGGATTCTAAGAAAGTGTGGTGTATCATTAAAGGAAATCGCATACAAATGGCTAGTACGACCAATTCTAGAGTACTCTTCCAGTGTTTGGTGTCCTTATGAAGTAGGCATCGCAACAGGCATACATTCGAGGCGTTGACGCTCTTCTAGGACCGTAACGAACTTAAAACGGATTCCTTGGAAGAAAGACGAAACCGTTTTTGTTAAATTCAGAGAACCTTTATTCGAAGGTCATGATGCACTCATCGTATATCTTGTTCAGGGACATTGAGATGTGGATTATATCTGTGGCACGTACAGGGGCTCGCTCAATACGCGAACGCAGTAGGAAAGCAGATCGTTAATACTATTACGAAAGACTCTTCACTTTACTCTGTACGGGGGCTTGCGCTGACTAGATACACAGATATACGAGGCTTGCTGAAAAGTAATGCCTCCGAATTTTTTATTCTGTCTTCAATATCTGCTGAGATATTGCATGTAATTCACGTTAGTTTGTCGATTTCCCCTCTTCGCTGATGCAAGTTGCAACCCTCTGCAACTAGAGCGCTCCGAATTCTAGCGTGTAACGTGGCGGTGAGTGACGTAACGATGTCGGTTCGTGAGAAACAGCGTGCTCCAATCGACTTCCGAAACCGAGGAGTTCGTCCTCACTCGAAGCATCCTCTCCTTCAGAGTGACAATGCCAGACCATACACGAGCGCTGCGTCATCTGCAACAATCCGACGCTTTGACTGCATTGTTATCGGTCATCCTCCGTACAGTCTCGACTTGACTCCATCCGATTTTCACCTGTTTCCAGAACTTAAAGACGAGGACTTTAGTTGATAGTGATGAAGCGGTGCAAGCAGCAGTCAAGTAGTGGCTCCATTTACGAAGAGAAACATTCAACAGTGACGGTATCAACAGAATGGTCTCTCGCTGGGAGAAATGTGTTGGTCGCTAGGATGACTACGTTGAGAAATGAAGTATAAAGATGTAGAGTGTTAATGAGGTTTGTTGTATTTAGAAAGTTTTAAGAGTTTTCACATAAAAAATTCGAAGGCATTACTTTTCACCACACCCTCGTAGTCCATGGTGGTTGAACAGATTTTCATCAAAGTATTGGAGCAGCAACTGGAGGAGGGAGAGTACTCTTCCTGAACATCAGACTGTGTGTCAGTGTGCTGGGCTAACGGCCAACACTCCCTGAGTTGTCACGTCGAGTGAGGCCATGTGACGTTACTAACGGAGATGCATCCTTTGGGTAGGAACGCTAGGGACAGCGGCTCCTTTGGAGAAGGGAAAGCCATATGTAAGCATTGGGTATCACTATCTCCATATCGTTTATTGTGATGACCGATAATAACACGAAGACAACACCACTCAGTACAATCATTTGTTTCACATCTGCCGTTAGGGGCTCCTAAGAGCTGTAGAGGGGACTTTACCTAGTTTTAATAAAGAACCCGCAAAGATAAGATACGAGAAAGTAAGGGTCGTATAGAGGAACATAGACAGCCGTTTATCCCGCGCTCTATCTGTGAGTGGAACAGAGAAGTAAATGCGAAGTAGTGAAACAAGGTACTCCCGCCATGCGCCATACGGTGGTTCAAATGGCTCTGAGCACTATGGGACTTAACTTCTGAAGTCATCAGTCCCCTAGAACTTAGAACTACTTAAACCTAACTAACATACGGACATCACACACATCCATGCCCGAGGCAGGATTCGAACCTGCGACCGTAGCGGTCGCACGGTTCCAGACTGAAGCGCCTAGAACCGCACGGCCACCCCGGCCGGCGCCATACGGTGGCTTGTGGAGTGTGCGCAAGGTGGCAATTATTGAAGTATATGAAAAAAAAACGTAAACTAGTTACAAACTACAACGTGCACACCATTTATTCAAAATCTAAAGGAGACTACAGATATTGAGCTTAAGGTTATGACCTGTTCGATATGCCTGGTATCATTGGCGATAATGTAGCGCAGGCGAATAGCGAAATTCTTCATCACCCACTGAAGTGTCCGAACATTGATGCTGTCGATGACCTTCTGAGTGGCTGGTTTCAGGTCAGCAATGGTTTTGGGGATATTGCTGTACATCTCGTCTTTAATATATCCCCACAAAAAGGAGTCTCATGAGTTGAGATCTGGAGAATATGGCGGCCAATCGAGACCCATGCCTGTGGCTTCTCGATACCCCACAGCCAGAATGCGGTCCCCAAAGCGTTCCTGCAGGACATCAAACATTCACCTACTTTGATGGGTCGAGCTCCGTCTCGCATGAACCACATCTTGTCGAAATCACGGGCACTTTGGATAATAGGGATGAAATTATCTTACAAAACGTACACGTACCGTTCGTTCGTAGTCACCGTGCCATCAAGGAATGTCGCACCGATTATTCCGTGACTGGACATTGCACACCGCAGGGTCACCCATTGAGGGTGAAGAGACCTCTCGATCGCGAAATGCGGATTCTCAGTCCCCGAAATGCGCCAATTTTGTTTGGTGACGAACCCATCCAAATTAAAGTGGCTTCGTCGTTAAACGAAGCGACCCATACGCATACTTATTTCCGTCATGCCCCGCGGCCAACCGTGCAGTCTGAACGTCCTGACGCAAACCGTTCAGAAGTTATGACGATTTTATTTCATGTAGTTCAATAACAGTCAGCCTGCATGTAGATATGTGTAGATGAAAGTGATTTGACATTGCCTTTCCAATGAGTGAATGTAAGATTTAATTTATCGCGCCCAGGACAACCTTTCCTCTTCTTAAAGTTCCTTCAGTGACTCAGTTAGAGTTACATCACACAAATCCTTGTTGCGTCTGAAGCAGCGCTGAGCGTATAAGACGTGTGTCCACTTAAGCCACCACGGGCAGCAGGCAATCGCTCGAGGAGAGAGCCGATCACCCGGCAGAATGAATGCACCGGTCCAGGCCTGCTGGCGGCCAGTGGAAGACATCGGCTGGCTCCAGAGTATAACCGAAGCGCAGCTGCCGCTCAACGAAAATACGGGCCGAGGAGGCGGGCAGCGGCAAGCGGAAGGGTAGCGAGAGGAAGGGCTGAAGGGCTGGCTGGCTGCGCGTATGCAAAGCGTCGCCTGCCCTGCCCTGCCCTCGGCCGCTCATCTGCATACAGTGCTGCCGCTACCTGACCATGGGAACGGCCGCGCCGCCGAGGGCACTACAAAAACACATCATCGGTTAGGCACACAATCACAAAAACCGGGCCGCGTTTAGAGTTCTCAGACCCGCGCGACGAGCTGCTCATTTTTATTCCGCCACGACTCGGCCGCGTGAAAAACGGGGCGACGTGCGGCAGAGAGTGTGGCGCGATGGAGGCCGCCGTGTCTCGTGTGCGCTACCGGCCCCGGGAATTACGTAAGGCGGCAGTGCGTCCTCTGCTCTTATCTGTGATTCAAATCGTGGGAAGGATACTCCTTATCGAAGCGGCCTCACCTGCCCACCTCTGCTGAACTGTCTTTCCGTCGACTTAACCGAAATCGAGTCGACCTCTCTGCGCCAACTTGAGGGGCTAACAAGAGACATTTTACAGGGATACTAAGAAATGATATACAGGGCGCTGACAAAAATATGGAAACACCAAAAGACTGCTGGCCGCGGTGACCGAGCGGTTCTAGACGCTACAGTCTGGAACCGCGCGACCGTTACGGTCGCAGGTTCGAATCCTGCCTCGGGCATGGATGTGTGTGACGTTCTTAGGTTAGTTAGGTTTAAGTAGTTCTAAGTTCTAGGGGACTGATGACCTCAGAAGTTAAGTCCCATAGTGCTCAGAGCCATTTTTGAACCAAAAACACAACAAATCACATCACTGTGCCTAATGTCCGTCCCCGGTAGCCGAATGGTACCCACAGTGGAGTAGGCGCATGGACACGCGCCTCCATTATTTTATGCACTATACCAGAACGCGCTGTCTATTGCTTCACCCCTCTTAGCTTACATCAGCATTATTATTTTTTTCCCTACACCTTATTAATAAAAAAATTGCTCACCTTGTACTAATGTAATGTCTAGTGTTATTTCCGCCAGAAGTATGGCATTTCTGTTGTATTTAGGCTTGTACCAATAAAGATATTTTGTTCATTTACCCTGTTCCTAGTAACAAAAAAATAAAAATAAAATATAATAAAAAAATCAAAAAGCTACTTTGAGTGAGTAATTCAGGGATGGGAGGGGCCAGACCTCGGGTTCCGACGCCTGCCCGCCTTGTCTCCACCTGCTCGTAACTGACCACTCTACTCTATAAAAACATAGTAGCACACCACGAACCAGCTCCTAAAAAAAAAAGTGGTCAGCGTGACAGAATGTCAATCCTGAGGGCCCGGGTTCGATTCCCGGCTGGGCCGGAGATTGTCTCCGCTCAGGGACTGGATGCTGTGTTGTCCTAATCATCATCATTTCATCCCAATCGATGCGCAAGTCACCGAAGTGGCGTCAAATCGAAAGACTTGCACCCGGCCTAATAAGGTGTAGAGAAACAGTTGGCAATCAAAAAGCTTCCAGTCGTATCGGAGGAGAAATATAGGTCCTGCACGGTTTCAAAGGAAATATTATACGAAGAATGTGAAGTTTGGAAGGTAGGAGACGAGGTACTGGCGGAATTAAAGCTGTGAGGACGGGGCGTAGCTCAGTTGGGTAGCTCAGTTGGTAGAGCACTTGCCCGGGAAAGGCAAAGGTCCCGAGTTCCAGTCTCGGTCCGGTACACAGTTTTAATTTGCCAGGAAGTTTCGAATATTATACGATTCTGACAACAAAATAGTGGCAGGATCAGGTAAGAGCGATTGAGGTGAATCGTTATCACACACCCTTCTTTACAAAGTAAACTACAAATGCTCAGTAATATTCAGATCTGGCGACTGTGGCGGCCAGCGGATCTGAGAAACTTCATCCTCGTGCTTATGAAACCTGTCCTAGACGATGCGAGTTGCGTAATCAGGGACCTTGTCGTCTCTGAACACAGCATCACCAACAGAGAACACTTATCGTACCATAGAATGGAGCTGACCAGGCATTGTGGTCACAGAGTCCTTGGCAGTAGTTGAACCTTACAGTTTAACCGTCGGGCTCATGGAATAGCACGTTATGGCAGCCAAGTTATCAGCTAACGTCCTCCAAGTTTCACTCTTGGCAGCAAGCAATCGCAGGCTTGGGACGGCAAGCGCCAGACGTAAACTAAGCCATAAGTTGGAAACAGTGTGAAACATGACTCATCCGACCAAATGACTTTCGGCCGGCCGGTGTGGCCGAGCGGTTCTAGGCGCTGCAGTCTGGAACCGCGCGACCGCTACGGTCGCAGGTTCGAATCCTGCCTCGGGCATGGATGTGTGTGATGTCCTTAGGTTAGTTGGGTTTAAGTAGTTCTAAGTGCTAGGGGACTGATGACATCAGATGTTGAGTCCCATAGTGCTCAGAGCCAACCAAATGACTTTCTTCCATTTCTCCTTAGTCCGTGTTTTAAGGCTTCGGTGTCACATTTTCCTATAACGGGCATTTGCATCACTGACGTGTTGTCCTCTTTGTTTTCGTCACAATCCTCTTCATTGTACATGTCTCACGATCACTGAACACATACTTTCGTCTGTGTTGTGATTTAGTAGATGATGGTTTTCCTCTTTCCCTGTATGCGGCATAATTCGTTGAACGGTGCCTCCCTTCGGCTACCACACTTATGGAACGCCCATCCTATGAGTACGGACATTCTGACCGCGTTAAAGTTCACGTAGCTTCGACATAACGCGGTTACGGGTGCAAGGTACACTGTTCTGACCACGACTAACATTTGTAACGTATTGAGAGATTGCACAGGTGCTGTTCGTGATCAAATACAATAGCGCCATCTGCATGTTTGGCTATTTTCATTTTTGTTCAAGCATGCATTTCTCGTCATGGTTCCATATTTTTGTCCATACCTGTAGGTGCATGAGATCACACATCCCCTTTGTCAATGCAAAAAAATGCTGTTCTTCCGGTCATTTGAAGCGTTCTACCTTTCAGAAACGTTATTGGTTCTTTCGACATGAATCTGCCCATATTCTTACCTCTTCTGAAATCTCTGCAAAACATAACAATACAAGGTATAGAGACTATCTGTTACGACGGGTCGCCATCAAGTTTTGATTTCTACTTCGAAAAAACTCAATCTGTGCCCATAGTGGTGCAACTCCCCTTCACATTCACCTTTAAATGCGACACGATCTTCCCAAAGATGGACGACTTGGCAGACACTTTGATTCCCGAAGCCAGGAAAAGTTTCATGAAGAAAATCGTATCTTCCTCATTCTCCAAAAGCCTGCCAACCAATTGTTTCTTCACCCTAGAAAGAGGAAGAAGTCACCATGCCACGTCAGAAGAATACAGGGGGGGAGGGGGGAGATAAAATTTGATAGCCCAAAGAAGCCGCATGAGTAACAGTACTGTGCGCAATGAGTTGGGTCGTCGTCGTGGAGTAAAAGCGCCTCTTTGGCAATTTCTGGCGATGCTTCTTCTTGACAGTATCCTGCAACATCGCCAAGTGATTTCAATAGTACCATTAAGCCCCCGATTCTTTAAAGAACTGAGCTCTCATGTATAGAACGGATTCAAATGTCTGATTACTTCACGATTGAGTTAATGTGATGAATATTTGACCTTAAGCATCTAATCACGAAGAAGTTTAGGAAAGGTTTGAAATTATATTTAAAGTTTGCTAGAAATTGCTAAGTGTCCTCATTATGAATCGCTAGATGAATACAAAGTGGGTAATTTGCGCTCCATTTTAAGCGAAAGTAGGTTTCGTCGCCTCTCAATGTTTAAGACGTCTTACATATGAAATATGTTTCTTACAATTATATAATTTTGTAAGTACATTCAGTGATATATGTAGATACTGTTTGCAAACTGTGTTGCAAATAGACTCGGTAATACAGAAATAATAAATTAAAATGACATGTCTTATGCTGAAATTTTACTGAATGAACAGCGAAAGTGTAGTAACCAATGAAACTTCGGCGTTTCATCATTTTGTGGCGGGCGCCGGCAAGAGGAAGTTTCATAAAGGTGTGAAATCATGTGCAAAGTCTGTTGCCTCTCGCTATGTCCTCTCATTGTTAAATACTGAATAAACACAGTCGGGGTACTTGGACGCCATCAGTTAACGCTGGTTCAATACAAACACACACTTTCTAATTGTAACACTTGTCTTCCTGTAACAAATTTCTAACAAATGACTGTACATCTTAATAAGTAGATTGTGACATCATTTAAAATATATAAATTCGGCCAATAATGACGCGAAATACAAATTTTTGTAGCGCCTGGAAGCCGTTGGATAGGCAACCTGTAATCGGTATGAGTTCCGAGATAGTCTCTTAGCGATATACGAGGGGCGTGCTGAAAAGCAATGCGTCCGAATGCTGTATGTTAAAACTCTTACAGCTTTATGAACAGAACAACTATCGACGTTTTTAGTCTTCAAGTCTACAGAATATGTATTTGCAGCCCTATGCCGCTAGAGACTCCGAATTGCACTGTGTAATAGGGCGGTGTGTAACGCAGCCACGTCGGTGCGTGAGAAACAGCGAGCTACAATCGAGTTTCGAATTCGAAGAGTTATTCCACACGTGGAGCACGCTCTCCTCCCGTATGACAATGCCAGACGACACAAGAACGCTACGACATCTGCAACAATCCGACACCGTGGGTTCACTGTCATCGATCATCCTCCATACAGCGCCGACTTGGCCCCATCCGATTTTCATCTGGTACCAAAACTTAAAGAACAGCTTCGGGGATTCACTCTGATAGTCACGAAGCAGTGCAAGCCGAGGTGAGGTTGCGGCTCCGTCAACGAAGTCAAACATTCTACAGTGGCGGCATCAATAAACTGGTCTCTCCGTGTGAGCAATGTGACTGTGTTGAGAAATATATAGGTAAACATGAAGAATAAAGATATACCATTTTAATAGACTGTTGTATTTAAAAAGCTTTAAGAGTTTTCACGTAAAAAATTTGGAAGCATAACTTTTCATCTTGCGCTCCTAGAAAATCGTGTATCTGTGGCAGCCGGTTCTGATTGCTAGACGAGCTCAATAACCAATGGATGAAAATGTGTGCTTTCTCGGCGAAGCAACGCTGTATTGACAATGACATGCCTAGTTCTCGTTTGTCGCAGTAGACAATAATAAACTTTCTAAGTGTTGCTATAGCAGTGCGTTTCAGTCATTCGTAGTTCATGCACAGATTGTACTGAATAGGCGATCAATAGTTATGACTTATTCATTTTCAATTTTTTTATATGAGTACCTAGATTAATTACTTCTTGTGAAACTGAGATGATTGTTTCTTTTGATCGGTTGACATCCGGTGTGCTGTTTGGTGGAAAACAAGGTCTTCTATCTAGATGTTACGCTATACTAAGATAGTAGCCCTTGTGTTCCATTCAGGCTGCACACTCTTAATTCCTCACGCCGGAGGTTCGAGTCCTCCCTCGGGCATGGGTGTGAGTGTTGTCTTTAGCGTTAAGTTAGTTTAAGTAGTGTGTAAGTCTGGAGACCGATGGCCTCAGCAGTTTGGTCCCTTAGGAATTCACACACATTTGAACATTCTGAACACTCTAATTACATGTATTCTTTTCAAAGGATAGTTTCGTGCAACGCGAGGTGAGTATCTTGTCTCATGCAACCTTCTTAATGTTCTGTCTTTTTAAAAATCGATGCTATTCTCAATGTTCATTTAGGTTACCTTTCATAATTCTCGATTCTTACGTAACTATTTCGCACTGAATTGTTTGGAAGTACCACAGAATCGTAGGAGTGTGACCTCACTGCTATGCGTGATGTGGTGTTTAATAAATTGATTGTGCGATCAAGACTTTGCCGTAATTATTTAAGTACATATTATAATGACAGCTGATGTCTACAGAGATTTTATGTCTTACACCATTAAAATGAAATATTCTGAACAGAATTCCTAAAGAATATACTCGTAGTAATATGTTGTGTATTTGTATGGACGCCGCTATCCAGTTAAAAAAGTATTCCTACTATGACGGCTACAACAGATAAACGCAAATTACTTGCACCTCGCAAAAGATTCTTCTCGCAAGGAGGAACGCTACTACAGAACGCGGTAAAAAAAAGTTGCGCATAGTTCAGACAAAGCAGAAACTTGTGTATGCGTGTTTTTGCCTGAGGACGTCTATTCTCCTTCAGAAGGCACACCTTTTAGCGTGGCAAACACTACATCGACAGGTGAGAGAAGAGTTGTGTGGTATGTATTGGCGTACAAAACACGCACACGGACAAAACACACACACACACAAACACATACACATGCACACGCAGGCAAAGAAATGTATAGACATGCTTACTGAAATACAGAGATATGTAAAGAGGCAGAATACGGCGCTGCGGTTTCAACGCCTATATAAGACAACATGTGTCTGGCGCAGTAGTTAGATCGGTAAAGTGACTTTGAACGTGGTGTTATAGTCAGCGCACGAACGATGGGACACAGTGTCTCCGAGGTAACGATGAAGTGGGGATTTTGCCGTACGACCATTTCACGAGTGTACCGGGAATATCAGGAATCCGATAAAACATCAAATCTCCGACATCGCTGCGGCCGGAAAAAGAAGGGGACCAACGACGACTGAAGACAATCGTTCAACGTGACAGAAGTGTAGCCCTTCCGCAAATTGCTTCAGATTTCAATGCTGGGCCAACAACAAGCGTCAGCGTGCGAACCATTCAACGAAACGTCATTGACATGGGCTTTCACAGCCGAAGACCCACTCGTGTGCCCTTGATGACTGCACGACACAGAGCTTTACGCCTCGCGCCTTGCCCGTCAACACCGACATTGAGCTGTTGATGATTGGAAGCACGTTGCCTGGTCGAATGAATCTCGTTTCAAATTGTATCGAGCGGATGGACGTGTACGGGTATGGAGACAAGCTTATGAATCCAACGACAATGCATGTCAGCAGGGGACTGTTCAAGCTGGTGAAGACTCTCTAATGGTGTGGGGTGTGTGCAGTTGGAGTGATACGGGACCTCTGATACGTATAGATACGACTCTGACAGGTGACACATACGTACGCATCCTGTCTCGTCACCTGCATCCATTCATGTCCATTGTGCATTCCGACCGACTCCGGCAATTCCAGCACGACAATGCAACACCCCGCACGTACAGAATTGCGACAGCGTGGCTCCAGGAACACTCTTCTGAGTTTAAACACTTCCGCTGGCCACCAGATTCCTCAGACATGAACATTATTGAACATATCTGGGATGCCTTGCAACTTGCTGTTGAGAAGAGATCCTGACCCCCTTGTACTCTTAGGGATTGATGGACATCCCTGCAGGATTCTTGTTGTCAGTTCCCTCCAGCACTTTCAGACATTAGTAAAGTCCATATTAAGTCGTGTTGCAGCACTTCTGCGTGCTCGCGGGGGCCCCACACGATACTAGGCAGGTGTACCAGTTTCTTTGGCTCTTCAATGTATATGTACGAAAGCGCGCGCAATCGTAGTCGACGGATGCGTAGGAAGCATATGTATACGCGAGAGACTGAAAGAAATGAGAAAAAGATAGAGGGCGGATGGAGAAAAGAGAAAGAGAGAAATAGAGAGAGAGAGAGAGAGAGAATACGACTTGGGCGAGGTGAGAAACATAGTTGCACGGCTACAATTATGCAGATTTCTTCATTGTTCAGTTGGCACTGTAAAATAGCCATATACCCATTTCCTCCAGTACTGTTAGCTGATTTGCTGGGTACCATCTCCCGAACACAATGGACGGGCGATGATTCAGTCGGATTCTCCGGGCGAGCGCGTCACGGAACACCGTTGCTGTTTGCCGCGCCAAATTGCAGCTCAGGCGTTTTCCAGAACAGTTTCAAATCGAATCTATTCCACTGATTACGCAGCGAACAATATGTTTGGCGCAGTGATTCACGGAAAGCGGGCAGTGACGCCTCGCGGAGCGCCACGGGCGCGACTCCTTACGCCATGTGCTCGGTTAATAATAGCCGGCGAGCTTACCACAGGCACGCATGCCGTCATGCATAATTCAGCAGCGTCCGCCGTGTGGCCAGAGAACAATTTGACAGCAATTTACTGCTCACCACGTACAGCCGTTCTCGACGTTTCGGCGATTCTCCCGCCCTCGAGGCTGGGGTACACCCAAACATTCGTACTGTGTGTCTGAAGAAATTTGTAATACGCCGCCGTCATCGTTTCCGCCAGATCTACGTTTTCGTTCGGCTAGTACAGGGTGTTCCGGAATGAAATTCGGCTAAAACCAGAGTGCAATGAATCAGATCAACAGAAGTTATTTTTGGGAACCTCTAACGGCAAATTTAAGGTTAGTCATCTTTTTTCTGGGTGTGATCACAAAGGTAGAGACACATCAGATTAAATTAAATTAAACTTCTTGTCCACGAAGGACCTTGACGTGACGCCTTTTCGCGCCTTCATCCTCCCATTTAGATGATAGTGGAGTGGCGGACTGTACTGCACACTGATCCTTGGCAATTAATATCGTCTTTCAAAATAGGGGTTGTTACAATGTCTCCATGTATCCTCTACATTTCAGATCTCGGATGAACCAGTGGTAAGGGATACTCGATGAGAAACAGAGTTATCGCATATAAAACATGGGACGTGGTGTGCTTGATTCACGTTAACTGATGGTTCCACTGAGAAATGACAACTCTATATCAAATTTCAGCTTCTCATTAATTACAACATTGTCAGGATGAGTACATGTAAAGAGTGCTGTTTGAGATTGGGGACATGCTAAGGCGGCTGGGGCATGAAAGGGAACGTGGATTGAGGAGGGAAGTGTGCTGGAGTAATCAAATGGTTCAAATGGCTCTGAGAACTATGAGACTTAACTTCTACGGTCATCAGCCCCCTAGAACTTACAACTACTCAAACCTAACTAACCTAAGGAGATTACACACATTCACATCCGAGGCAGGATTCGAACATGCGACCGTAGCGGTCGCGCGGTTCCAGACTGTAGCGCCTAGAACCGCTCGGCCACCCGGCCGGCTGGAGTAATCTGTGCTGTTTTGGAAAGCACTGTGCCATTGTGGCGTAATGGCTAGCGCATCTGCCTAGTGAGCAGAAGACACGGGTTCGAATCCTGACCTACCCACCAATTTTCATTCGTTGCTTCAGTTTGCACATATGCATCAGGAATTTATTTGGTTTTATTAAACCTCGACTGCCGGCCGGTGTGACCGAGCGGTTCTAGGCGCTTCAGTCTGGAACCACGCGACCGCTACGGTCGCAGGTTCGAATCCTGCCTCCGGCATGGATGTGTGTGACGTCCTTAGGTTAGTTAGGTTTAAGTAGTTCTAAGTTCTAGGAAACTAATGACCTCAGATGTTAAGTCCCATAGTGCTGAGAGCCATTTGAACCATTTGAAACCTCGACAAGCGCACTTCGTTGAGGGAATACTACCTCCTAGTAGCTAACGTCTTCACTATCTGATTAACATAACATTTCTGTATCAGCACCTATACGCTCCCTGATACATAACACCCACCTACAAAACCGGAAAAGGACTAAACAAAATTGCACGCTTGCACCAGGAAACGCACTTCCGATTCTTGTACTCTTTCCGTATTTTACACCTAACTTTCTTGATTGCCAAGGATCAATAACTCACAATGTCGACTTCAACAGCTGTCTACGAAGCTACCAGCCACAGAAAGTTGCTGAAGAAATTTCACCATCTCACCGGTGATTGCCAGCAAACATTTCTCACAAGCACTCTCCTACAGCTGGCCGGGGTGGCCGAGCGGTTCTAGGCGCTATAGTCTGGAACCGCGCGACCGCTACGGTCGCAGGTTCGAATCCTGCCTCGGGCATGGATGTGTGTGTTGTCCTTAGGTTAGTTGCGTTTAAGTAGTTCTAAGTTCTAGGGGACTGATGACCTCAGATGTTAAGTCCCATAGTGCTCAGAGCCATTTGAACCATTTGAACTCTCCTACACAATACAATATTCCAGGTTTTGTCCACGGTAAGAAGAGCTGATTGGCTACTCGTACAAAAGAACAGCTTACCGCAAGGTAGTGTGCTCGCTCCTTTGCTCTTTAATAATCACACCAATGATCAGCTCATTACAGAACAGCCCGGGAATTTAATCTATGCTGATGCTACAGCAGTGGCTGCTGAAGGGAAGACATCTGAAGAGGTAGAAGAAAAGCTGACACTAAACAGTGCAGCTATTAGTAAAAAACTTTGGACTTCATCATTGGATATGCTTGGCCTTTACAATGAAGTCAATCATTTCAAGTCAAATCCCAAAAAAACTCAGGTTTGTGCATTTCACTTACAGAACAGAGAAGTTCGGCGCGAAATGGACATTAAATTGTAAGAAAAAGGACATAAACATTGTCCAACACCTGTACATCTTGGTGTTACTATAGATCGTTCACTGTCTTTCAAGAAAAATTTTCACTGGACCAGGTTGAAGGCGAGTGCCGGGAGCAATATTTCAGCCACCACCTGGGGAGCTAGTCTCAAATTCAGAATGGTTCAAATGGCTCTGAGGTCATCAGTCCCCTAGAACTTAGGTCTAATTAAACCTAACTAACCTAAGGACATCACACACATCCATGCCCGAGACAGGATTCGAACCTGCGACCGTGGCGGTCGCGCGGTTCCAGACTGAAGCGCCTAGAACCCCTCGGCCACACCGGCCGGCTAGTCTCAAGTCACGAGAACTTCTTCTTCTCTTGCTTTATGTGTGTCAGCTGCTGAGTACGCCTCATCTGTTTGCATGTGCTCACACTAAGCAGACTGACACAGCAGTCCAGCCGTCAAAGAGACTGTTCAAATCCTGTCGGGATGTATGAAGCAAATTCCAGTCGGCAAACTCTGCCCAGCTGCTGGAATAATTCCTCCCACTGTCAGAAAGGCAGCCGCTGCTGAGAGGGCATAGCAGATCAAAGAGCCTCGTCATCAAGCTGTTGTCTAGCGGTCGACCACTCGAGGGAACACCATTACCAAATGGAAGAGAAAGCTGCCGCCGGATATCACTGCAAAGGAAGAGTTAGCCCTAGGAAGCGATCTGCCCTACACTGTTTGGAGGTCATTCAGTCGTCTTAGGGTGGGTGTCCCCCAATGGAAAACGAACATTTGAAAATGGGGTATTCTTCCAGCTAATGAAGACGTATCCTACGAGTGCGGAACACCACAAGATCTGGGCCACTTGCTCGTATGGCCCCTAATAGAACAAC
This sequence comes from Schistocerca nitens, assembly GCF_023898315.1. Classification (NCBI taxonomy): domain Eukaryota; kingdom Metazoa; phylum Arthropoda; class Insecta; order Orthoptera; family Acrididae; genus Schistocerca; species Schistocerca nitens. Next base: position 393,225,492 of record NC_064617.1, read on the forward strand.
CTTGCGCAACACAGAACTTGATCGCGGCAAATAACAATGCCATTGGAGTTGCTGTGGTCTGGAAATGAATGAATGAATGAGTAACACACGACGGCAGTTAAATACCTCTAAAGGCCACTACCGTTCTATAGGGCCCCTACCTGAACAACACATGGGCCGCCCGCCGATCCCCCGATTTCGGGAACTCCGAAAATTCGCATCGAAATTATTTTAACAGCCATTCAGCCAATCAGCCTTTGTAGGCAAAAGCAGATAATTTCACTGGTCACTTCGTCATCGCACCAACCAGTCCACTGCAGAATACCGCTTCCTGCCAAGGATTTTCAGAAGATTATTCCCAACATCTGCTTGGAAAAATCTGGCATCCTGAGATAATCAACAGTTCTTTAAGTCAGACTCGAAAGCTTCTAATACAACCCGTTTAAGATGGTTAAGGGAGAACAGCACATTGTCTCCGGACAAGAGAACTTCTTTCCCCAATACCGACTCTAGCATACACTATACCCACAGGAAGAACATACAGGGGCGGCCGATAAAATGATATGTAGCAGACGTAGTAGATATACCACAGACCTCCCAGTTCGTATGTATGAGTCGTCCATAGATTACTTTCCTCACCTATTCTTTGTGGGACTCCCCATATCGTATTTTATCTGACTACTTAATTTTCAACCTCCGTCGAGAGCACCACATTTCAAATTTTTCTACGTAATTTCTTCTTCTCCGAATTTCTGACGATCCAGGTTACACTCGAATGCAATGCGGTGGCGCGCATGTACTCTTTTAGGAACTACTTCTTCATGTCAATAACAATATCTGCTACTAGTAGAGGTCTTCTATTGAACAAATCTTTCATCGACATTTGGTTTTTGATGCTCTAATAGACGACGTGTGTGTGGACTAAATTTTGGGAAGTGGGTGCCGCCAGATTACGCGAACAGCAAATTTTTCTTGTAAGTGGCAATAATAAAGCATTCTTTCGAAGGCCGCCCAGTCCAAGACCGGTATGCCAATCAGGCGAAATCACCGTGATCATTGAGGCAACCACACCGCCGACGCACCAGACTGAAGAAACGCGTTTGGTAAAACGTCGTGTCCGTAACTGCCTGCTGCACATCCTCGACCGACAACAGTCTTCGACCCTTAAAGTCCTTTTCTAAGGGAACGAAGATGAGATAATAGCATGGAGAAAGATGAGGAGTGTAGGGCGGGTGCTCCAGTGTGTCCTACTTAAGGTGGCGTAACTTCTATGTTACAACATTTGCGATGTGGGCACAGTATTTGGCGCACCATTCCACAGAGATTGTTTTCTACAGACATGCTGTTCCTTATATGTTCTTCATTCTCTATTGGATATCTATCGGTGTTTGTTCTTCGTAGACCAAGAAAAGAATACCAACGGGTTGGACCTGTTTGGTCCTGTTTGGTAATAACGTCGCATTTACCGCACGCACTTCGGAAACACACGAGTGCCACACTCGTTCCTTGCCTTCATGTCGGTGCTTATATGTCCGCATTGGGGGTCGCGATGTGTTGCATACACTCCTGGAAATGGAAAAAAGAACACATTGACACCGGTGTGTCAGACCCACCATACTTGCTCCGGACACTGCGAGAGGGCTGTACAAGCAATGATCACACGCACGGCACAGCGGACACACCAGGAACCGCGGTGTTGGCCGTCGAATGGCGCTAGCTGCGCAGCATTTGTGCACCGCCGCCGTCAGTGTCAGCCAGTTTGCCGTGGCATACGGAGCTCCATCGCAGTCTTTAACACTGGTAGCATGCCGCGACAGCGTGGACGTGAACCGTATGTGCAGTTGACGGACTTTGAGCGAGGGCGTATAGTGGGCATGCGGGAGGCCGGGTGGACGTACCGCCGAATTGCTCAACACGTGGGGCGTGAGGTCTCCATAGTACATCGATGTTGTCGCCAGTGGTCGGCGGAAGGTGCACTTGCCCGTCGACCTGGGACCGGACCGCAGCGACGCACGGATGCACGCCAAGACCGTAGGATCCTACGCAGTGCCGTAGGGGACCGCACCGCCACTTCCCAGCAAATTAGGGACACTGTTGCTCCTGGGGTATCGGCGAGGACCATTCGCAACCGTCTCCATGAAGCTGGGCTACGGTCCCGCACACCGTTAGGCCGTCTTCCGCTCACGCCCCAACATCGTGCAGCCCGCCTCCAGTGGTGTCGCGACAGGCGTGAATGGAGGGACGAATGGAGACGTGTCGTCTTCAGCGATGAGAGTCGCTTCTGCCTTGGTGCCAATGATGGTCGTATGCGTGTTTGGCGCCGTGCAGGTGAGCGCCACAATCAGGACTGCATACGACCGAGGCACACAGGGCCAACACCCGGCATCATGGTGTGGGGAGCGATCTCCTACACTGGCCGTACACCACTGGTGATCGTCGAGGGGACACTGAATAGTGCACGGTACATCCAAACCGTCATCGAACCCATCGTTCTACCATTCCTAGACCGGCAAGGGAACTTGCTGTTCCAACAGGACAATGCACGTCCGCATGTATCCCGTGCCACCCAACGTGCTCTAGAAGGTGTAGGTCAACTACCCTGGCCAGCAAGATCTCCGGATCTGTCCCCCATTGAGCATGTTTGGGACTGGATGAAGCGTCGTCTCACGCGGTCTGCACGTCCAGCACGAACGCTGGTCCAACTGAGGCGCCAGGTGGAAATGGCATGGCAAGCCGTCCACAGGACTACATCCAGCATCTCTACGATCGTCTCCATGGGAGAATAGCAGCCTGCATTGCTGCGAAAGGTGGATATACACTGTACTAGTGCCGACATTGTGCATGCTCTGTTGCCTGTGTCTATGTGCCTGTGGTTCTGTCAGTGTGATCATGTGATGTATCTGACCCCAGGAATGTGTCAATAAAGTTTCCCCTTCCTGGGACAATGAATTCACGGTGTTCTTATTTCAATTTCCAGGAGTGTATATGCTTTAGCAACCCCCTCAACGGGAGTTTTTTGTTCGTCCCTTCTATTGCCCATACACATTTCACACGTTGGTGCCACCATCAGTGTCATATTTTATTGAGATCTTAGTCTTCAGAAGGTAAGATTTTATGGGAACTTCTTTAAATGGTCATATAGCTTGTCTTTCTCGTTGTCACATGAATGTTCCTCGCTTGCAGATGGAGGAACAGAAAAACTGTACATATTATTTCTGTGAATATCGCTGGGAAATTAAAACAGTGAACTTTGAAACCACAATATTTATATAAACTCAACTCGATCTGCGTGTCTATGAGATCCATGGGGCAGTACACAGCACCATGAAGACGTGTTCCTTGATCTCCGGAAGGTATTCGATACGATTCTGTGCTGTCGTCTAATAAATAAAATACAAGTTTGCGGAACTACGTTGAAGACTTCCTATGAATCAAAACTTAGTACGACGTTCTCACGGACAGGAATCGTCACGTGTGAGAATATCTTCGGAAAGTGTTTCAGGAGCGTTGGTGTTCACAGTACGCGCACATGAAGCGGTGGGTAATGTCGGGAGCTCCATAATACCGTTCGCGGATGATGCCGAAGCATATTTGGGCGAATTGAAATTTTCGACCAAGCTCAGTGCAGAATGACCCGTAGGTGTGCGACACTTGACGCAAGAGCTGGAAATTGCCCCTCAACATAAACAAATATAACATGTTGCGCGTAAACAGTAGGGAACACCAATTACTGTTTTGCGGAAATCACTAGAATCAATCACAACCTTAAAATATTTAGAATTATGCATGTCCGTCGGTTTAACGTGGAACAGTCGCATACAGCTAGTTTTAGGAAAGGCAGACGTCAGAATCATATTCATTGTAGACTCGAAAGGAAATGTATCCGTTCAACAAGTATGTAGCTTGCATAACTTAGGTTGGACTGATCGTTAAGTATTATTTGTGAACCGGGGACTCTCGCTAGGCAGTATTAAAACTGTGAAGGAAAATTTTCTAATAATAACTGTGCGTTTTGTCACGAATGCATTTGGCACGACAGCGTGAAGGGTATTCTCATCCATCCGCAGTAGCAGAAGCTAAGAGAGAGACGGTGTACATCACGGAAAAGCTAATTTACAAAATTATGACAGTCCACGTTCCAGTAAGAGCCAAGCAACATTTTATTTCTACAAACGCACTGTCTCTCAAGCACTTATCTCACGAGAAGGCCATGAGTGTAAAATCACAGCAATTCCAAGGTTTCCTGACGGTTGTTCTTCCTCTGCCCCATTCAATAAAGGAACGTGAAAGGAATACGAACTTACATGATGTATCCTCCGTCTTATGGAGTGCAAGAGTACATGTAGAATTATTAGACAGTAATCTTACACACCCGCCCCTCTGAAGACAACAAAGACGATAATACATGTTATACTGTATAGAATTCAGGGTATAGGGAGTTGAAAAAAAAAATCAGGAATCTAGGACTCTGCGAGTGAAATAAAATTAACAGATAATTCCACGTTGTATTTATCGTCAAATGCTGTACACAGCTGTAGTTAAGAAAATATAAACTTAATTTCAGTACACCTGTGGGATTGGTATAAATAGATGCTATGTGCTTAATCGGAGCTGGCATTCGTAGTCGACTTTAACGCAAGCTGAAGTGTTCAGACTGCGACGAGGCAGAGCGTTCCTTCTTTGTGCTTCACACATTTAGACTTCGCGCTTTGACTAGTCCCGCTAAGACAAGGTCAGATGATCTTGGCAGCCACACGATTCCCTTGCCGCCATCTCTTCAACCCGCAGAACAGGTATCAGTGGTGTACCGCGCCACTGGTTGTCAGGAATCTGCTAAGGCCCCATATTACTGCAAGCATTCTGTAGACATTTTTATCAAAGGAACATCCTCCGATTGCTGAAATAATAATCTGCTCAAGCTGCCAACATTGCAAACAGCATAATTTTCAAAGAGATGTATTCCGAAAAAAATTTAGAATATAACAGCCCCCCTCCAGAAAGGTCCATACTATCATCTAGCTGTTGAGTGATTTTTCCCATCGTTTATGGATCGTGTTTGAAACGCAATCTCATAGGACGAATGCATGCTGTAACGCAACAGGTTTGCCCCAGTAAAGCTGATCTATTCACAATAGATGATAGTATGGACCTTTCTGGAAGGGGGCTGTTCTATTCTCAAACTTTTTCGGAACACATCTATTTGAAACTTACGCTGCCTCGTTTTGTGAGGTTAATGATTCAAGCTCAGACAATATGAGATTTCCCTTCCAGACTAGTGTATTACTTATTGTTTAGAAGGTCGGGCAATCGCAGCCGGAGTTGCACATGGTGAATAATTTTCCGCACTGGATGTTAAAATACTTTTTAATAAAAGTGACGACCTCTTCCGCATCAGTGGAGACGATTTTTCAGGTGATAAGTTTGAAAGGTATGTGCAAAGGTCTGATCAGGGTAGAGCCAGAAAATAAAGTCGATAGCTGCCAACCGTGTAACAATTTTATCTATGATACTTTCAAGTTTCTTTATTTTTCTTAACAGTCATGGAGCGGCAAAGTAAATGCTACGAGCCAAGTCCCATCGTTCAACGTCAAACATACGTGACTACTAACACTGACCCATTAGTACTGCTTACGCTGGCGCCGTGCACACTTTTATGATGTCTTGGGCATGGTGCAGCGCAATCCACCTGAAGACGCTACTCCACGGATGCGAAACAGGTCGTAAATTTTTAATAACACCAATTCAACAGCCAATGCGGAAGATTATTCAATATGTACTGTATTACATTTTCATTATAGTCCTTAAGTGGCGAATGCAAATTTAGTTATTCAAACGATACACCAGTGTGTTACTGGTTTCGGCGAGTAGTTGTAGTAGCAGAAAATGAAAAAACCTGTACAGTATTTATGTATCCAAGACACGATTAGGAGTGTATACAACTAGTCTGACAGTAAGTGAGAGTGTTCTAAACGCTTCCTTTGAAATTAATGTGCTGCAGTTGTCACTGGCAGAAAATCTGTGTACTCGCCGAAAACAGCCCATGTAATGCATGGTACTGAGAGACGTCGCTTCATCCTTACAAAAACGCAGATTCAGTTGAATACAGAAGCTTCCTTGTCAGTTGTAATTTTGGCTTACTGTCACAGCCATCTAGATTAACTGTCCGGAAAAAGAACTGCTTGCAAGGTGACCAGAGTTGTGTGCACATAACAACTGCTGTCTCACTGGGTCTATAGTGAATTACAAGAACCCGACATACTTTACGACTAAGCAACGATATAATTCTCAACTTGATAATTCTCAACTTGTATGAGGACTCTTTGTAATGCCAGTTCCATTAAGGCAACACGGAAAACTATGTTTATATTCACTCATGTGACCTGGGCATTCAGCGGATGAAATGCCTCTTAGAAGGGGGAAAGATCCATAGGTGCAGAACAACGCCTGTTTTCAAAAGGTTCTTACTGCGACACCACAGTTGCCTTGTGTTTTGGAGCACAAAGGATTCACTGTGCCAGAAAGACATTCTCGGTACGTAAATGTGCGAGACTGAATTGTATTGCAGTACTTCCGTTGCGCAAATGGATGGAGATACTAATCCTACTTAACATCTTGAAATGACTTTATTTTATCTGCTTAAGCATGAAAAGACCATACTACTTGCATAAAACGCTGGTTATATAAGAAACATAAGGAACACTCAAATGAAAACCAGACAGATGGGGAAAAAGTAAGCAAACTTTTCATTATTTCACAAGTAATCGTCACAACTGTTAATATATTTATTCCACTGTGAGACAAGACGGTCAATGCCTTCATCCAGAAGCCTATGCAGTTAGTTAATTTGGTGAGAACGTGCAGGGCAGAGCGACACAAGACACTTATAGTGTTGAAATGCTAAATTGCACATGCTATGTTTCTTGTACCGCTGATGGCTGAACCACATAGCATGTAGATATCAGTTACCGGCGGTGAATAGCTCATGCTCGTTCATTGTTTCAAAGAGCTCAAAGCTACTGGATTACTGATAAGAGATGCAAGGAGGATGACACATTAGCTGACAAGCGGAGTGACAGAACAATTCAGTTATATTGCCGGCCGAGAGTGAGCTTTAGTAGCGACACGGTGCGTGAGAGAAGTTCGGGTAGTCTTCTGTAATCTGCGCTGTCAGAGCAGTTCTCGTAGTCAGTACAGCTAGTAGCATTTACTGTTGCTCCCATAGTGAGGAAACCAACCAGAAAGAAGCCCCTGTAGTGTCACAAAGCTTAGTTCAAAAATGGTTCAAATGGCTCTAAGCACTACGGGCCTTAACATCTGAGGTCATCAGTACCCTAGACTTAAACCTAACTAACCGACGGACATCACACACATCGATGCCCGAGGTAGGATTCGAACCTGCGACCGAAGAAGCAGCGCGGTTCAGGACTGAAGCACCTAGAAACGCTCGACTACAAAATGGATCTGTTTTAAAGCACGCTGTGTTTCTACGGAAACTTGGTGTCAGGTGTCACATGTTGTACCCGCGATGTATCTTCTTTAACGTAAAGCACAGGAATAGCCTCGTGACATCGCATGCGGTGTAAAACACACAAACCTGCCTCAGTGGCTTTGTGGCGTTCTGTAGGCTATCTTGGCAGCCAGCGAGAATATTACGCACGAACGGCAGTATGCAAGTTTCACACGAAGGTGTTGAGTGTGTAAGCTTTATCGCTAAGTCGCATGTGAGAATCACTACACTACACACGTACAGAGTAGGACTCACGCTGATGCTAATTAATCATGACTTCACTGAACTCAGCGAAGACTTACTGTCACGTCTTCCATTTACCACCACAGTTTCTGCTTTTAATGATGTCTTGTACGTTTATGCACTCATATATTATGAATTCATGTGTTATGTCCACAATGTAATGGTCTACTTTGGCCCTAGCTCGAAATACAAGCAGTCCAGTGACACCGACAATTAGGAATAACTTCGTTTTCTTAACTTTTGAATCATTATGGTACTTCTTTTGCGTGCCCTCCAACGACCAGGGGCTTCCATTGCTTCGTAATGGGATGACACATTCATTGATACACTACCACCGAAGGTCATCGGTGTTGCGGTAGTGGTATGGGACCCAGATCATTAGCCGTACAAGAAACAACTCTCATGAATGCGCGGCATCTCCGCGTCGTTTACAGTGATAGCTCACTCAACATGTGAGGCTGTTCATGCCTCTTAAATATCCTAACAGGCCTGGTGGAAACTCTAAAAACGTACAACAGTAAAGCACTATTGTGTCTGTTCTACTTGCCACGGAGAATTGTAAATCCATTCATTTAAATACTCGTCGATGGTGTCTACGTGTACGTGGAACATGCCTTCTGGGTGCTTCACTGTTTTTGTCAGAGCGTGTAAATGTGAACACTGAAATATCAGAGTATCTGACTGGGATGTTGTAAGGTGGAATCACTGTATTACTACACCACTGGGAAATGCAAATTCTGACGGACTCATCAAAATAATTCTGAAGAAGCGTAAATCTTCGAGGAAGCATGTGACGTAGAAAACCTCATTACATCAATTCCAGCGTTTTGTTGGTCGGTCTGCGACTTTGTTAAAATACGACGGACGGTAGAGACAGAAATGATTCAAAGCTCTTCGTTCCAGGTTAGTTCAATCAGTTCGAGTGCGTCACAGCAATGCTTATCAAACTACAATGGAAGACGCCGCGAGAAATACACTGTGCATCACGGACAATCTTACTCTCATTATACCGAGAGGCGATGTTTCAATGCTGTTGTAGAAAGAGGTTCGCTTCCTGCACCTGGAATTTCACATAATGATTCCGAGCGCAAAATTAGAGAACCTGACCATGTACAGAATGTTGCCGTGCAAATGGAGCACTAAATGGAGGAAAATGATTCTGTTATACCATATAACCATCACCGGACTCAACGTGTGGTGTCTCGAGGTGTGCAAATATGGAAGTACACAAGACCAATGTGAGAGGAAGTAATTATTTGTGACTACCGATGATCACTCTCGGAATTTTAGATGTAAGAAATAACGTAACTCATAGCATCCATCCCTATCTTCCTGCACTCCACGCGACTGAGTTTTCCTGTAATACAGTGTGATTAAAAAAGAATGACCTGATGTCAAAATTCCATTTATTGATCAGAACGTCCTACAAGCATGGAATGGATTGCAAAATATTCACGAAACCTACAAGTGTTAGCTACGATATTACAAATGCTCTGTGTCCAACGGCAGCAGCAGCACGAACAAGATCTAGACGATAGCTAAATTCGTCATAAATTTTACACGATGTATCTGCTTTTACAGAAGTTATGGGGGCTGTTCTTCTTTTCTTTACATCTTCTACGTCACGAAGTAAACGGGAGACGAACACACTTCCATTCACATATCCCCAGAAGAAAAAATGGCATGGGGTCATGTCTGGCGACCTTGGAGGCCAAGAATGCAAGACATTGTCTCTGGGGGTTCCGTGCGCCCTATCCGGCGTTGAGGCAGAGTGTCATTGAGAAGCTGGCGTACGTTGTTGAGCCAGTCTAGTGGAGCTCCATCTTGTTGAAAAATGAAGTCATCAGAGTCTTCCTGAAGTTGTGGGGGAAAATCCCATTCTGCAACACTTGAAGATAGCTCAAATGGTTCAAATGGCTCTGAGCACTATGGGACTTAACATCTGAGATCATCAGTCCCCTAGACTTAGAACTACTTAAACCTGACTAACCTAAGGACATCACACACATCCATGCCCGAGGCAGGATTCGAACCTGCGACCGTAGCGGACGCGTGGTTCCGGACTGAAGCGCCTAGAACCGCTCGGCCACCACGGCCGGCTGAAGATAACTCATTCTAGTTACTGTCTTTTCCTCAAGAAAGAAGAAACCGTATACTTTCTCACGAGAAATGCCACAATAAACGTTTACCTTAGGTGAGTCTCTTTCGTAGTCGATAACGTCACGAGAGTTCTGGAGCCAGCATATATGCACGTTACTGATAATACGAAATGTTGCTTCGTCACTAAGTTGAACGTGGTAAAAATGTAAAAAGATGTTCTTAGTGCTGCTGCTGGTGAACACAAACAGCATTTGTGATAGCACAGCTAAAATTTTAATATTTTTTAAGTAATTTGCAATCCATCCGCTGTTTGTAGTATGTTTTTATCAATAAATTTGTAGTTTTGAAATCAGGTCATTCTTTTTGAAACACCCTGTGCTGTCACTTTGATACGTGACAAATCACACCCCTCTCCTTCGAATTGCTGTATCCCCTTTATTAATTTAACTCAGCAAGGGTCGCAGAGCAACAAGTAATACGAATTCAGCTCTCTTGTCATATAGATTACCTGCAACCGACACACAGGACGTTATCTGAAGAGCAACGGTATTAAGGGACTCCAGTAAATGAACGACAACGATTTTTTTCCCCGAATGCACCACCACTATTGTACGAATCCAGCAGCAACGGCACCGCCGAATCTTTCAATAAATTTTCTGGGCGCCGAACTGAAGCAGATCTGCATAAGAAGGTGTCGGAAGGAGTGCGGAGAAGGATTCGGCAGCTGTGGGCAGGCGCGGTGCTCCTGGGAGCCGCATGAGAAACTACGGCGGAAGGACGGCGCGCTCGGGGCGCCGGAGAAGGTTTTTCCCACAGCGCGGCGTCCCGCGGTGACTTTGCATATTAACCTCTCCGCCCTGAACCCTTCAGACGGGCCTGCGGGGTAAGTGCGGGTCACGGCAGCCTGGGGGAAAAGAGGGCGGCCGAGGGAGATGAAAATAAAAGAGTCCCTCAGCGCCGCTGCTCTGAATATAACGTATGCAAAACTATCTGCATATATTCAAATCAGAAAACCAAAGCGCAGGAAGGAAGCGCTCCGGCTGGGGGCCGGCCGAAAATTCTTTGGGGGTTGTCGCGGCCGGGCGTCGCACCCCTTTCTGGACGGCCCGTGGGAAGGCGGCCGCCGGTCCGGCTCTTCGTCTGCATACCGCCTAGACAGATGCACTGGTCGCGCTCTACAATGCGTCGCCAGCATCCGCCAGGTGCGAGCGCAGGTAGCCACGGAGACCGTGGACAATCGTCGCGCTGCACAGTAACCAAGCCTCGGCGACGCCCAGTCATTTGGTCGGGAAAAGGAAACGGTGCTGCACTAGAAAATCACTTTCATTTCTTACCTGCTAACGGCCAACTGCGACTTCACGAGCGAAGAACGCATTTAACGGTGAAGGATCCACTATGTATGAGAGTATCGATAAGATGCCTGGGAAATACTGGCGGCTGGGTAACGATCGACCTACCATAGGAAGATCCGCAGTCACCGAGAACGGTGTACTGTATAGAAATAAAGCAGAAATCACATGCACCTCGACGGTCACATAAGCCAATGAAATAACTAAGGTTCCTCATCTACATAAATGATTTAGGTGATAGACTGAGCTATCCTCTTAGACTGCTTGCAGCTGATGCTGTCTTCACCGGAAGATCAAAACCAATTGCAAAATTCCAGACTGAGATTTTCACTCTGCAGCGGAGTGTGCGCTGATATGAAACTTCCTGGCAGATTAAAACTGTGTGCCGGACTGAGATTCGAACTCGGGACCTTCGCCTTTCGCGGGCAAGTGCTCTACCAACTGAGCTACCCAAGCACGACTCACGCCCCGTCCTCACAGCTTCACTTATGCCAGTACCAAGTCTCCTACCTTCCAAACTTTACAACAGCTCTCCTGCGAACCCTGGCAGAAGTGAAACTGTGAGGACGGGGCGTGAGTCGTGCTTGGGTAGCTCAGTTGGTAGAGCACTTGCCCGCGAAAGGGAAAGGTCCCGAGTTCGAGTCTCGGTCCGGCACACAGTTTTAATCTGCCAGGAAGTTTCAAGTTTCAATTGCAAAATTACTTAGACACGATATGTGAATAGAGCTAAAAGTGGAAATTGACTCTCAATAAGAAAAAGTGTAAGGTCTTCCACATCAGTACAAAAAGGAATCCGCTAAATTTCGATTACACGTTAACTAACAATAATTTAAAGGCTGTTAATCCCGCCAAATACCAAGAAATTACAATTACGAACAACTTCAGTTGGAACAATCACACAGATGATATTGTGGGGAAGGTAAACCAAAGACTACGTTTTATTGGCAGAACACTTAGAAGATGCAACACATCTACTGAAGAGACTGCCTGCACTACGCTTGTTCGTCTTCTGCTGGAGAACTGATGTGCCGCATAGGATCTTTACCAGATAGGATTGAAGGACGACATCGAAAAAGTTCAGAGAAGGGCAGCTCGTTCTCTATTACCGCAAAACGACGGATGTGATAAGAGAACTGGGATCGCAATCATTAAAACAAAAGCAGTTTTCGTTGCGGCGGGATCTTTTAACGAAATTTCAATCACCAACTTTGCCCTCCGAATGTGAAATTATTTTACTGTCGCCGACCTACATAGGGAGAGATGATCGTCATAATAAAATAAGAGAAATCATAGCTCGTACAGAAAGATGAAACTATTCATTTTTCCCACACCCTGTTAGAAAGCGGAAAAACAGAGAAAAGGTGTGTAGGTTCGACGAACCCTCTGCCAAGCATTTAAGTGTAAATTGCAGAATAATCGTGTAGATGTAGATGTTTGGTCTAACTTGCCGCCAACATCGAGGCTATTAAATGCAAACCATGAACTGAGTTGGCCACAAATTTCCGTACTGAAACTATAAAGAACGTAAATAAGGAGATCGTATGAAACAGGCAGGAATGTTTAATAATGAATAAGAAAATAGGAAAGCAGAAAAGCTATTACGAACAGCATAGTGAACGCATTATTCTAGCCAAGATGGACACAAAGTCCACACCCACCACAGTTGTGAAAGTTTATACACTACTAGCCGTTAAAATTGCTACACCACGAAGATCACACGCTACAGACGCGAAATTTAACCGACAGGAAGAAGATGCTGTGATACGCAAATGATTAGCTTTTCAGAGCATTCACACAAGGTTGGCGCCGGTGGCGACACCCACAACGTGCTGACATGAGGAAAGTTTCCAACCGATTTTTCATACACAAACAGCAGTTGACCGGCGCTGCATGGTGAAACGTTGTTGTAATGCCTCGTGTAAGGAGGAGAAATTCGTACCATCACGTTTCCGACTTTGATAAAGGTCGGATTGTAGCCTATCGCGATTGCGGTGTATCGTATCGCGACACTGCTGCTCGCCTTGGTCGAGATCCAATGACTGTTAGCAGAACATGGACTCGGTGGGTTCAGGAGGGTAATACGGAACGCCGCGCTGGATCCCAACGGCCTCGTATCACTAGCAGTCGAGATGACAGGCGTCTTATCTGCATGGCTGTAACGGATAGTGTAGCCACGTCTCGATCTCTGAGTCAACAGTTGGGAAAGTTTGCAAGACAAAAACCATCTGCACGAACAGTTCGACGACGTTTGCAGCAGCATGGACTATCAGCTCGGAGACCATGGCTGCGGTTACCCTTGACGCTGCATCACAGGCAGGAGCGCCGGCGATGGTGTACTCGACGGCGAACCTGGGTGCACGAATGGCAGAACGTCATTTTTTCGGATAAATCCAGGTTCTGTTTACAGCATCATGATGGTCGCATCCGTGTTTGGCCACATCGCGGTGAACGCACATTGGAAGCGTGTATTCGTCATCGCCATACTGGCCTATCACCCGGCGTGATGGTATGGGGTGCCATTGGTTACACGTCTCTGTCACCTCTGGTTCGCATTTACGGCACTTTGAACAGTCGACGTTACATTTCAGATGTGTTACGATCCGTGGCTCTACCCTTCATTCGATCCCTGCGAAACCCTACATTTCAGCAGGGTAATGCACGACCGCATGCTGCAGGTCTTGTTCGGCCCTTTCTGGATGCAGAAAATGCTCGGCTGCTGCCCTGGTCAGCACATTCTCCAGAGCCGGCCGGAGTGACCGTGCGGTTCTAGGCGCTACAGTCTGGAGCCGAGCTGCCGCTACGGTCGCAGGTTCGAATCCTGCCTCGGGTATGGATGTGTGTGATGTCCTTAGGTTAGTTAGGTTTAATTAGTTCTAAGTTCTAGGCGACTGATGACCTCAGAAGTTAAGTCGCATAGTGCTCAGAGCCATTTGAACCATTTGAACCACATTCTCCAGATATCTCACCAATTGAAAACGTCTGGTCAATGGTGGCCGAGAAACTGGCTCGTCACAATACGCCAGTCACTATTCTTGATGAACTGTGGTATCGTGTTGAGACTGCATGGGCAGCTGTACCTGTATACGACATCCACGCTCTGTTTGACTCAGACTGAATGCCCAAGCGTATCAAGGCCGTTATTACGGCCAGATGTGGTTGTTCTGGGTACTTATTTCTCAGGATCTATGCACCCAAATTGCGTGAAAATGTAATCACATGTCAGTTATAGTATAATATATTTGTCCAATGAATACCCGTTTATCGTCTGCATTTCTTCTTGGTGTAGCAATTTTAATGGCCAGTAGTGAATGACAACTGGCTCCGGAGATGATGAAGAGATTGAAGAAATGTATGATGGGATAAAAGAAATTATTCAGATAGTGAAGGGAGACGAAAATTTAATAGACATGGGGGACTGGATTTCTATAGTAGTAAAAGGAAGAGAAGGAAAATAGTAGGTGGATATGGCCTGGGGGAAAGGAACGAAAGAGGAAACCACCTGACAGAATTTTGCAGACAGCATAATTTAATCATCGCTAACACTTGGTTTAAGAATCATGAAAGAAGGAAGTATAGGTGGAAGAGAATTGGATGCACTGGCACGTTTCAGATTTATTATGTAATGGTAAGACAGAGATTTCGGAAGCAGATTTTAAATTGTAAGATATTTCCAGGGGCAGTTGCGGACTGTGACCACAATTTATTGACAGTGACCTGTAGATTAATACTGAAGAAGTTGTAGAAAGGTAGGAAATTAAGAAGATGGGACATGGATAAACTGAAAGAACCAGAGGTTGTTGAGAGTTTCAGAGAGAGCATTAGGGAACAATTGACACGAACAGGGGAAAGGAATACAGTACAAGAAGAATGGGTAGCTTTCAGAGATGAAATAGTGAAAGCAGCAGAGGATGAAGTAGGTAAAAAAAAATGGCTAGTGGAATCCTTGGGTAAATGAAGCAGGCGAAAGGGAATACAAACTTATAAATATTGAGATTGACTTAAGTGCAAAATGGCTAAGCAGGGGTGATGAGGGGACAAATGTGAGAACTTAAAAGCATATGCCACTAGGGGGAGAGATAGATACTGCCTACAGGAAAATTAAAGAGCCTTTTGGAGAAAAGAGAACCACTTGTATGAATATCAACAGTTCAGATGGAAAACCAGTCCTAAGCAAAGAACGGAAAGCGGAAATATGGAAGGAGTATATAGAGGGTCTCTGCAAGGGAGATGTACTTGTGGGCAATATTAGAAATGAAACAGAACGTTAATAAAGATGAGATGGGAGATCTGATATTATGCGAAGAATTTGACACAACGCCGAAAGACCTAAGTAGAAACAATACCCCGGGAGTAGACAACATTCCGACAGAACATCTGGTAGCCTTGAGGGTACCAACTTCTTCCTTTTGGAGAGCAAGATGTATGAGAGAAGCGAAATACCCTCAGACTTCAAGCAGAATATACACTATATGATCAAAAGTACCCGAACACCCCCAATAACATACATTTTTCATATTAGGTGCATTGTGCTGCCACCTACTGACAGGTATTCCATATCACCGACCTCAGTAGTCAGTAGACATCGTGAGACAGCAGAATGGGGCTCTCCGCAGAGCACAAGGACTTAGAACGTGGTCAGGTGATTGGGAGTCACTTGTGTCATACGTCTGTACGCGAGATTTCCGCACTCCCAAACATCCCTGGGTCCACTGTTTACGATGTGATAGTAAAGTGGAAACGTGAAGGGACACGTACAGCACAAAAGCGTACAGGCCGACCGCGTCTGTTGACTGACAGAGACTGCCGACAGTTGAAGAAGATGGTAATGTGTAATAGGCAGACATCTACCCACACCGTCACACAGGAATTCCAAACTGCATCAGGATCCACTGGAAGTTCTATGAAAGTTAGGCGGGAGGTGAGAAAACTTGGATTTCACGGTCGAGTGGCTGCTCATAAGCCACACATCACGCCGGTACAGGCCAAACGACGACTTGCTTAGTGTAAAGAGAGAAAACATTGGACGATTGAACAGTGGGGAAACGTTGTGTGGAGTGACGAATCACGGTACACAATGTGGCGATCCGATGGCAGGGTGTGGGTATGGCGAATGTCCGGTGATCGTCATCTGCCAGCGTTTGTAGTGCCAACAATAAGATTCGGAGGGGTGGTGTTACGGTGTGGTGGTGATTTTAATGGAGGGGACTTGCACCTTTTGTTGTTTTGCGTGGCAGTATCACAGCACAGGCCTACTTTGATGTTTTAAGCACCTTCTTGCATCTCACTGTTGAAGAGCAATTCGGGGATGGCGATAGCATTTTTCAACACGATCGAGGACCTGTTTATAATGCACGGCCTGTGGCTGAGTGGCTACACGACAATAACATCCCTGTAATGGACTGGCCTGCACTCAGTCCTGATCTGAATACTATAGAACACCTTTGGGACACCGACTTCGTGCCAGGCCCCACCAACCGACATCGATACCTCTTCTCAGTGCAGCATTCCGTGCCAGTCCCCCACAAACCTTCCAGCACCCGACTGAACGTATGCCTGAGAGAGTGGAAGCTGTCATCAAGACTAAGGGTGGGCCAACACCATACTGAATTCCAGCATTACGGATGGAGGGCGCCACGAACTTGTATGTCATTTTCAGCCAGGATTCCGTATACTTTTGTTAACAGGGTGTAATAATACCAATTCCAAAGAAAGCAGGTGGTGGCAAGGTCTGAATATTACCGAACTACCAGTTTTATAAGGTATTGTTGCAAAACACTAACACGAATTATTTACAGAAGAGTGGAAGAACTGGTGGAAGCCGACCTCGGGGAAGATCAGTTTGGATTGAGGAGATATGTAGGAACACGGGAAGCAATGCTGACGCTACGACTTCTCTTAGAAGATAGTTTGAGGTTAGGCAAACCTACGTTTATATCATTTGTGTACTTAGAGAAAGCTTTTGACAATGGTGAGTGGAATACTCTCTTTCGAATTCTAAGGTTGGCAGGGGTAAAATGCAGGGAGCGAAAGGTTACTTGCAACTTGTGCAAAAACCAAATGGCAGTTATAAGGATCAAGGAGCATTAAAGGAAAACAGTGGTTGAGAAGGGAGTGAGACAGGGTTGTAGCCTATCCCCGAACATTATTTAATCTGTATATTGAGCAAGCAGTAAGGGAAACAAAAGAAAAATGGGGAGGTGGAATTAAAATCCAAGGAGTAGAAATACAAACTTGCCAATGACATTGTAATTCCGTCAGAGACAGAAAAGACTTGGACAGTGTCATGAAAGGAGGGTACAAGATGAACATCAATAACAGTAATGGAATGTAGGCTAATTAAATCAGGTGATGCCGAGGGAATTAGATTAGGAAACAAAACATTTAAGGCAGTAGATCAGTTTTGATGCTTGGGTACCAAAATAGATGATGATGGCCGAAGTGGAGAAGACGTAAAATGTAGACCGGAAATGATAAGGAAAGCTTTTCTGAAGAAGAGAGAGTTTTTAACATCAGATACAGATGGAAGTCTTTCCTGAAAGATTTTGTGTAGAGTATAGCCGTGTATGCAAGTGAAATATGGACGACAAAATGTTTGCGCAATAAGAGAATAGAAGCTTTTGTACTGTAGTGCTACAGAAGAATGCTGAAGATTGGATAGACAGATCACATAAATAATGAGGAGATACTGAACAGAATTTGAGAGACAAGAAAGTTGTGGCACAACTTGACCAAAAGAAGGGATCGGTTGACAGGACACGTCTTGAGACACCAAGGGGATCACAAATATAGTATTGGATGGACGTGTGCGGGGTAAAAATCGTAGAGTGAGACCAAGATATGAATACAGTAAGCAGATTTAGAAAGATGTAGGTTGCTGTAGTTATTCGCAGATGAAGAGGCTCGCACAGAATAGAGTAGCGTGGAGAGCTGCAACATTTCGGACTGAAGACCGAAAAACTGTTGTAGGGAACAACATGGGTTCCCAGCTCGCTCGATTCGTCCGCGAGACCCACAAAGCAGTAGATGCAGACTTCCAGGCAGACGCCGTTTTCCTTTACTTTTGGAAGGCGTTCGATGCATTTCTGCACTGCCGCCTAATGAACAAAATACGAGATGCAGACACCCAGGCAGATGCCGTGTTAATTGACTTTTGGAAGGCGTTCGATGCATTTCTGCACTGCCGCCTAATGAACAAAATACGAGATGCAGACACCCAGGCAGATGCCGTGTTAATTGACTTTTGGAAGGCGTTCGATGCATTTCTGCACTGCCGCCTAATGAACAAAATACGAGATGCAGACACCCAGGCAGATGCCGTGTTAATTGACTTTTGGAAGGCGTTCGATGCATTTCTGCACTGCCGCCTAATGAACAAAATACATCTCCCCAGCGCATCCCATGGGTTTTAAGTTGGGGAAATCGGCAGGCCAGTCCGTCCACTGAATGTCCTCTCATTCAAGAGCTTCAACATCTGCGCTGTTCGATGCGGTTGCGCAATATCATTCATAAAAATGATGTCGACGCTGAATGCACCCCTAGAAAGACGCACAGGGTGTAGTACTACAGTGTTACTATAATGTTGACCAGTCAGAGTACCGGGTTCAGAAATTTGGAGACCAGTACTCCCAAGCAATGTTATGACTCCCCACACCATAGCACCCAGACGAACTAAACAATTGTGTTCGATAATGTTCCTGGGTCATTAAGTGTTCTTATTCTCTCCACATGAGGGTGCATTCAGAACCGCTACTCAGACTGAATCTGCTCTCATCCGAAAAGAGCAAGCGGACCCATTCTTTGTTGGTTCAGTCTCGATGCCCTTGGCGCCGTAGCAAACGCAGCCGCCGATAGGTGGATGTCAGCGGAAAAGAATACATTGGTTGTCGGGCATGACACCACCTCTATGACGTCGCCATGCCACTGTTAAGCTTTGCAGAGCAGTGTAGCATGAAACATTGGCCTTACCTGAAGTATCTGAGAAGGGCATTTCTAGTAATGGCCGTTCGGAGCAGAACATTGTACGGAAGTAAATAACGAACTGTGGTAAAACTGCAAATAAAAAGAGTCGAAATGTTTGAGATGTGGTGCTATTGAATGTTGCTGCAAATTAGGTGGACTGGTAAAGTAAGGAATGAAGAGCTGCAAGCAGAATCGGCGAAGTAAAGAACATACAGAAAACACAGCAAGAAGATAGGACAGAGTGACAGGTGTGTGTTAAGACATAGGGAGTAACTTGCTTGGTGCTAGAGGGAGCTAGAGGGTAAACACTGTAGAGGAGGAAAGAGATTGGAACGTATCCAACACACAGGTGGAACAAAAATGTACAACACAAATTGCAGGACACATTCCTCAGACGTGTACAAAGAAAATATGTTATGTGAATGTGGTTTGTTTCGATGTTACAACTCATTTTCCTCAAGTCATTACTCATAGGAAACACACACGAACAGAACGCACCACGATAACATAAGCAACTCTTTCCCCACAGGATATGTTCAGTGTGTCTCCCATGGGCATTGATACGTGCGTCAATACGCCGACGTAGTGAATCTCGGATGCAGTGATGCATCCCTGGAGTATCGTGTATTGTTTCGCAGCTTCCAAAATACGCACAAGGAGACTTCGAACATCTTGGACTCGGGTTCTGTACACAAGAGTTTTCAAATGCCCCCACAAATAAAAGTCCAGTGGGTTTAGATCCAGAGAGCGTACAGGACAGGCAAGTGGTTCTTCTCTACCTTCCATCTGTCACCGAATCTGTTATTAAGAAGACGACGGACATTAACAGCAAAATAAAGAGGTGCTCCATACTGAATGAAGAACATGTTTTCTTCGCACAGCTACAGGCATATCTGCTAACACATCAGGTTGACCATTCTCTACGAAAGTACGATAATTTTGTCCGTTGAGTTTGGGTGGAAAAAAGGAGGCCCTACCAAACAGTCACCAGCGATGCTGGCCCAAGCGTTGACAGAAAATCTTTGTTGGTGACTTGCTTAAATAGGTGCTTGAGGACTGACGTGTGACAATACATGCAGATTGTGAAAATTGGCAACCTGATGTCCCTGAAACTCGTTGGATAAGCTGGGGTGTAACACGGAAACAAAGCGTTTACAGAACGATGTTCACGTAACATAATTTCTTCGTCTACGTGTGATTGTGTGCTGCAATTTGTACCGTACATTTTTTTTGAACCCTGTATAGTGAAGGACGTGTGGTGCAAGTTCTTTCCCGAGGTGAAGAAGTTCGCGTGAGAGAGGATTCGTTGCGGGCCGCATCAAACGAGATGCCTGACGACAGTAAAGAAAATGCGCTGCTGTATTGGTAAGCTGACGCGTGGGAAAACGCGGCTGCGAGCGTTGGGCTGCAGCGTAGGCAGCGAGCGGGGCAGCTGTTGGCAGATATCCCCAGAATAGCGCTGAGCCGAGCTGAGCTGAGCTGGGCCGAGCGGGCCGCTATCGCGGTGGGCGTGCCGCGATAGCCTATCTGCCGCACAAGCGGTGCTCTGTGCTCGCCGGCTGCGGCTCCCAGCCCGCGTTACTGGATTCCTCTCTGTGCGCTTAACGCAGACGAAGACCGGTACGGGAGCGCATGTTGCCGAATGCTCCAATTTGGTAGTAGTAGGTAGTTTGGGGGAAGAGACCAAACAGCGAGGTCATCGGTCTCATCGGATTAGGGAAGGATGGGGAAGGAAGTCGGCCGTGCCCTTTCAAAGGAACCATACCGGCATTTGCCTGGAGCGATTTAGGGAAATCACGGAAAACCTAAATCAGGATGGCCGGACGCGGGATTGAACCGTCGTCCTCCCGAATGCGGGTCCAGTGTGCTACCCACTGCGCCACCTCGCTCGGTTGCTCCAATTTCTTTGTCCCTCAGATCTAGTTCTCATTCGTTACAGTTGGAGTCACGAACGGTGGCAGCCGATTATAGGCTTGTTCTGCACACATACACTATGTGATCAAAAGTATCCGGACAACTAGCTGAAAATGACATACAAGTTCGTGGCGCCCTCCATCGGTAATGCTCGAATTCAGTATGGAGTTGGTCCACACTTAGCCCTGATGACAGCTTCCACTCTCGCAGGTATACGTTCTATCAGGTGCTGGAAGCTTTCTTGGGGAACGACTCTCCGTTATTCACGGAATGCTGCACTGAGGAGAGGTATAGATGTCGGTCGGTGAGGACTGGCATGAAATCGGCGTTCGAAAACATCCCAAAGGTGTATTGGTTTCAGGTCAGGACTCTGTGCGGGCCAGTCCATTACAGGTATGTTATTGTCGTGCAACCACTCCACCACAGGCCGTGCATTATGAACAGGTGCTCGATCGTGTTGAAAGATGCAATCACCATCCCTGAATCGCTCTTCAACAGTGGGAAGCAAGAAGGTGCTTAAAACATTAATGTAGGCCTGTGCTGTGATAGTGCCACGCAAAACAACAAGGGGTGCAAGCCCTCTTCATGAGAAACATGGCCACACCATAACAGCACCCCCTCCGAATTTTAGTGTTGGCACCACAGACGCTGGCAGATGACGTTCACCAGGCATTCGCCATACCCACAAGCTGCCATCGGATCGCCACATTGTGTACCGTGATTCGTCACTCCACACAACGTTTTTCCACTGTTCAATCGTCCAATGTTGACTCTCCTCACACGAAGCAAGTCGTCGTTTGCCCTGTACCGGCGTGATGGGTGGCTTATGACCAGCCGCTCGAACGTGAAATCCAAGTTTTCTCACCTCCCACCGCCTAACTGTCATAGAACTTCCAGTGGATCCTGATGCAGTTTGGAATTCTTTTGTCATGGTCTGGATAGATGTCTGCCTATTACACATTACGACCCTCTTCAACCGTCGGCGGTCTCAGTCAGTGAACAGACGCGGTCGGCCTGTACGCTGCTGTGCTATACGTGTCGCTTCACGTTTCCACTTCACTATCACATCGGAAACAGTGTGCCTAGGGATGTTTAGGAGTGTGGAAATCTCGCTTACAGACACATGACACAAGTGACTCCCAACCACCTGACCACGTTCGAAGTCCGTGAGTTCCGCGGAGCGCCCCATTCTGCTCTCTCACGATGTCTAATGACTACTGGGGTCGCTGATATGGATTAACTGGCAGTAAGTGGCAGCACAATGCACATAATATGAAAAACTTATGTTTTTATTCGGATACTTTTGATCAGGTAGTGTATATTATGTATGCTCCGACAGTAAATGAGCGTTCATTATGTTCTGAGCCCTCTGCTGCGAATGCCTTAGCTATTGCAAGCATTAAACGTCATCATAGTGAGTCGTTTAATGAATTTCGATTCCATTTGTTGCGACTTGTCATCGCTGATTGTGGTAGTAATTGATAAATTATGCATATATAAGCGGGAGACATAATTTGCAGGATATACGCTTTCTTCAAGCGGAAAGCACTCGAATGGGCGTACCGCAACTGTCGCTTGGAATCGTCAACAGTACACTCCCCCTCCGTTTCTTGACATGACGAACCGCCATCGTTTGTGGATCGTACCTAACGGCCCCGGGCGATGATGAACGTCTCACATCCCCGGCGCATGGAAGATTCGATGTTCTGAAAAATATAAGGCGTGTCCCGACCTTTCCCAGCAGTTGTCACGGTGCGCGCAACTTCCCTAGCACTGTTAAAAGGGGATGGGGAGTTCATTCACCAGTGTCTTGGCGTATCCCCAGAGTAAGTAGTCAAGCAAGTGAGGCCTGGGGATCTCGCTTCCATGCTCTGGAGAGTTGAGACTTGCCTCGAGGACCGCAGTCGTAATTTCGAATACCTTCTTGGAGGACGATATTTCTGCTTTTGTTCGTATTTCTTGGCTTTTGCTATACTAAAGCATAATAAACATGGTTTTTCATCCTGTTCGCGTCCTTCCTTTCTTGTTTTGTGTCGTCTCTACTGCGCCAGGAAAGTTTTCCCGACAATGAGTTGCTATGTGATTTTCTATCGCCTACGCGTAATCCTTCTCTCCTCAAAGTTCGTAACGTCTGTGCTGAAACACCCTGTACAAGATAGATACATCTTTCAAAGTTTTATTATCCTTAAAAGTAGTCGCCAGCATTGTATATAATTTGTTCATAAATCGTGGCCTTAGCAGCATCAGTTTTGTTGATAGTTCGAGTGGAATCTTTATAACACTTCTGAAGCGAACACCATGCAGTGCTTCACTCATTTTAGGAATCAAGTTCAAATCACAACGTCTTAAGCCCGGGAACTGCGCTGTGGCGTACAACTCTTTCCAGCTCCATCGATCGAACTAATCGCTCACAAGTTGCGCCTTTGGACACCTTAGAATTGTCCTACAAAATTATTGACTGGTCCTGGAAGAATTGCCGCCGCTTCTTTCTCTAAGATAATCCCAGACTGTGTTCCAAGAATAAACAGCTTAGAAAAAGAAGAGGCGACACTTTCCCGAGGATCCGCACATCATATTGCAGGAGAATTCGGGGTTGTACAGGGACGCACGTTGTGGCCGATTAGTTCGATCGATGGGGCCGATGCTCTATTATCCACCGCTCACCCTGAATTTAAGCCTCTTTGACCTAAACTTGATCCGTAATTGAAGATCGCATTTTATGACATTCACTTCGGCATTGTTACAGAGATTCTTTGGGCAATAGACCGCTCCACTCGAACTATCTACACAATTGGCGCTGCTAAGTGTATCCTGCGAATTCGACACTAATGACGAAGAGTTATACACAATGATAGTGACTGTTCTGAGGAACAGTAAAACTTAGAAACTTGTATCTATTTGTGTAATTTGTAAATAAATAGTTGCCAGTATCAACATTATGACACTCGTAGTTGAGATGAAAACAAGAACTTTCGGAAAGTTAAATCTGTGCGATCAACCGATATACGACCACACACCCTTTCCTCTGGATATTTCACAACAGCATATACTCAGCTGAAGGTGAAAGAATCAGACCATTTCTTGCGACCAGCACCATCTTTTAGCATTCAAAGCGTTAGGCAGGGCATAAACAAGGGGATAAGAAATACCAATAACAAATCTATTGAAATACACGATTTCTCTAAACTAAAATAACCAGCAGGTGTTGGGGAATAAAGATTTGGCATTTTTTACCAGCAGGGAATTGTAGGTGCAAAGTCGTTGTCTTATAGTAGGACGACAGGTACCAATTAAGTCTCTATACCTCAAGTTTCATCCTGCCATATATTTGCCGTCACTTGGCACACAGATAACAAAAAAATGCAGTCGGTGCCATGCGTGGGTCAACTGGAGAGAAACCAGCACACGTGACTAAGGTGGGCGGTACATACAGTGTGGAACACGGTAACTGAAAACTCTCGCATACGTTACTTCAGTCTAAAATTTAGTGAAATAAAAACTAGGAAATTGAAAACTTCACTGGACGATAAGAAGCACAGCACGTCAAGGGTAGTCTAACACTAACCCTTTAATCGAGTAGTACCGTATTCTTATACGTTCCAATTTTATGATATTCGTTTCCTGTTGTGTGTCGATTAAGGGAGCAACGTCACTGCAGATGGCTGTTTGATACCACATCTAATCGTAAGAAGCAACTGTGATAGCGGATTAACCTCTGTCCAGTTTCTTATACTGTGAAGTTATTGAGTTTTTGTGAAGTTGCTACTACGAGTAAATTCAGGTCCAACTATGACTATCAGCTAAAATTATATCATCATCTTACGACATCATCTAATGACTTAACGTAGTTTCATCAAGCATTATGAAGACGTACGTGCAAAACAAAACTGCACATTTATTAAAACACGACGGGAAAAAGAAATAAGAAATGGAGAAAGTGTACTGTTCTCAGAGATTATGAAACTTCGTAATATCGCTATTCTAATCTTTGTTTCCTTCCGTAATAAGGAGTCTTTGAATAATGAATTCATCATTACACGAATGCAGAAATACTTTCGTACGTGCAGATTTGGCTCATATTATTTTGAAGCAACATTCGTCACCTTTAGATCACAATAACAATAGTTATCACCGTATGTATCGGTAGAGTTTCATTTAAAAATGGCTTCTTTCATAAGTGAAACATTCATATTCTTTAGTACCAAGTGTCTCGCATGACTACATGTTATATTCTCATGCGATATACAGTGTTTTATTACCGTCCTTGTTATCCTGCAGTATACTCTGGGTGATGAGCTTTTATTTAACTCAGCTGTCTTGTACGATACAATTACGTAGGAATGTCGTCTGCGAGTTCCTGATTGAGTTTAAAGACTGGCCAGGGGAAGGGTGCCGCAACAGCCCTAAGGAATCAACGCTACCTGTACTTTCGGTGTAATACGTATCTCATTTTGGTGTGCATACAACAAGCTGCTGACTCAGTTAATATCAGCCGTGTTCATTTCAGAACAGCACTTCTTAATGTGACAGAGACCAAAACAAGAGTTGTCACAAACTGAGATTTTCAAGATAACAGAGTTATGTTTACGGAGAAGAAATAACGTCCAAAAGAAAGAGTTGGATGTATCACAAGTAAACAGCAAATTTCCCAAAATAATTGTTTGAAGATACGGACTTGTCCTGTGGGTCTGGAGTTTGTGCCACAAAATAATTAAAATTAGATCCAGCTCCATGGTTCCGAGGCCTCCAAACCCCAACTACCCATTCATCCATCGAAGACGTCGCTCTGTGCTTCAGAATAAAGAATGACAAGTGCTAAAAAGAATTCTAAAGTCATGCTTAGTTGTCGTTCAGATCACAGCTGTACGACTCGGGGAAGTCACCAACTCCACTCTGTTACACATGTCAGCAAATGCACATCTAAATAACATTACTGTGCAAGTTATATTAATAATACTAAACTAACTCCAGTCTATCAGTTCCAACATCTGGAAACCGAAAACCTCCCTGCTCACCTTCGGTTGGCTAGCAGTTGGCTGAAAAGAATCAAACTCAAAAATGGGCTCATAGTTTCCACGAGATCAGTGAATGAAAATACATGAAAGAATATAAAACCTCAAAACTCATCTCATCTCAGCGTTAACAAGGAAATAGGACCAATGACTGGTAATATTATCTATTTAATGTACTTTCGGTCCGGAAAGCTCCCGCTTCAATATCATCTTCCAGATACTATTTTAAGAGAATGTGATAATACGAAAAAATAAACTTAACTGAAAGATTCGTGTATAAAAACTCTAGCAGCAGCTTCTGGACATCATAAATTTAGATTATTGTTGAATTCAGGTAGCCGCCAGAAAATGACTCCTGAGGCCCTGGATAAGAATTTCTTCTTCTGCATCTACTTGTAGCTGTCAACTTACTAACCTTTTTTGCGTACGATGTCTAGCAGATATGGACGTTAAAATCCTATACCTAAATTCATTCAGATGTATAGTGTGTATCAAAAGGAAAGATCATATTTCAGAAGACTATATCTTCTACATCAATGAAGATAGAAACATGGGGTGAGTTTCAACAATACTAAACTGAAAATTTACCTCTGCACCGTTGGAAGTTACCAGTTCATATGGTTACCGGTAGTGGTCTCCCTGATGGAACTGAGAAGTCGTGTTGATGATAACATAGCAACAAAAGGCGTTTGACGTTTTACGTTGCAACAGCATGCAAGAGCATTTCTGAACTAAGAGGAGTGATTTTCATAGAGTGTTCAGCACTGCACTGCCTACAAATTAAGAGGCGTGTGGACCTCGTATTGCACCATTGGCCTCCACGATAGTCTGCTCTCATTCTATGCAATATACATGATGTATCATATTTAATGGTGTAAACGTATACAGTGGAAGCTACACGATACTAGAAGTAAAAAAGTCTCCGTAAACATAGGCTTTAAAATACATACCTTGAGAGCTATGAGCACTTCTTCATATTCTGTATATTCTACTGCAAGCTCTTTGCTTTCCATACTTTGAGAGGTGGTAGTACGAACCAAAACAATGGAAGAACGTCCAGGAAACATGGGTTCTGAAGTGCATACCTAAGAGCTCATTTTCGCTACTGTGAAACACATCTTTTCGACTGTGTAAGTCCTCATAGCTCTTAATGTTTGTACTTCAAATTCAATTTTTACTAGACTCTTTTGCTTCTATATCGTGTACTTTCAACTGTACGCGTTTACGCTATTAAGTATAATACACCCTGCAAACACGGTGTCTCATTTATCTTCACTGACTCAAACAGTTTTTTATCCAGAAGCAAAATAAAAAAAATGTATGAAATATTAAGTACCATGATTACCTTTCTTGTAACTTTGTTTGCTACAAAGATAAGAATAGCAATCCATCTTTTTTTTAAGCAGAACCCAGTGTTTTTATTTGGTAATTCACTTTCTCTCCTTAAGACCTATTCAATGACGTATTACAGTGTACCATTCACATAAATGTGACGTTATTGATCATATAACCAAAAACTGAAAACTGAGTTTGCGTATCCTGTCATCAGCGGTAGTGTTCTCTCAAAGCTGTTGGAAGTAGACATATAGACAGCCTTTGACACACACACATTTTGACAGATCACTCAATGGGGGATAACTTTTGTTAGAGGCGAAATATTTGGTGAGGCTTCCCAGAGACTCTAGGAGTCTTTTAAGAATCGTTATGCCCCTGAATGGTTATGGGGCATAGGCACTTCGCGGCGTTCGTATGCAATGTGTATTGCCTATCATTCAGGCACCTGCTCCGTGTGAAGGCAGCAGACCGACTAAAACTGAGGCTCCTGATTCGCTTCTAGAATATCTTTCTTCCTTTAGAGACACAGATTCCAAGATTTTCCTGTTGAAAACCACTCTGTCAGTTTGTTAATTTGCTGGGGTAAACAGTACACAGCACATCCGGTTAGTAGACCCTCTCTCGGGAGGCGAGTACTAAAGCACGCCTAGCATCAATGGGAAGCGTCAGCGAACATTTTGTCTGTAACAACAGCTGCTCCTCCCAACGTGAGCTATCGACCCTAGACCTCTGTCGCCAAGATTCTGAAACACGCTGTTCATTAAAGACTCTGTCTATGTGTCTCCCCATCAACAACTGCGAGTGAACTGCGACACCGCGAAGCCAAGCAACAAACGTAAGTGTAGTAACTCCAGGCACGCTTGCAAAAGTACTGGGCGAATCTAACCTTTTCATGTTTGTTGTGCGTCTGGTGGAAGGCTTACTGAAAATTTGTCAGAGATGAATGACTACTTTTATCCTAAACGTAATTGTAAAAGGCATCACAAGTTTGTATATACACGGTAGCGCACGAAATGTGTTGCCAATTGTTTCTTTCACAATTTACGACGCACATTAGATATCCCGCTGGGATCTCTACAGCAGTACCAGCAGAGATTGGAAAAACAAATGAGTTACGAAATGACGTGTAATTCACGATACTGCCACCAGGAGACTTGTAAACAGCAATGGCTGACAATGGAAGACTGACGACACAGCAACGATCGGCAATTGTGTTACTTTTTCATGAAACGAAAAGCCTTGTTGTGACTCAGAGGCGTTTTCGACAACAGTTTAACACACGATGGGTCCCTTGCAAGAAGACCATCCACAGGTTGTACGATAAATTTGTACCCAAAGGAACAGTATTGGAAGCGAAGCGACCTCGGCCTAAGCCTGTTTGTTCGCCGGAGAATATTGAAGCTGTACGAGTTGCTGTACAGAGAAGACCCGGGAAATCGTGTAGAAAGGCAGCAGTGCAACTGGGAATATCCAGACGCTCCGTTCAACGCATTCTTAAAAGTGACCTCCATATGTACCCATACAAGATGACCTGTGCACGGAAGCTCACTGAAGAACACAAGCAACAAAGACTACTGTTTGCTCAGTGGGCGGAGGATAGGGAAGAAACTCTCAACAACGTTTGGTTTTCAGACGAGGCGCATTTTCATTTAGACGGTGTGGTTAATAAACAAAATGTACGCTTTTGGGCCACTGAAAACCCACAAGTGCTTCATGCACGACAACATTATGCTCCGAGGATTACAGCGTGGGCAGCAATTTCCAGCCACGGACTTATTGGACCGTTTTTCTTTGAAGAAACTGTGAACAGCGAGCGTTAGAAGAGCATGCTTCGCAATAGCTTCATTCCACAGCTTCTTGCCCCTCGACACGCAGTGGTTCATGCAAGATGGAGCAAGGCCACATGCTGCAAACAGTGTTGGAGTTTTTACACGAGCATTTCGACATGCGGATCATTTCACTCAGGTTTCCAGGTCGCTTCAATGACGGACAAAATTGCCCCCCACCCCAATAGTCCAGACCTCAATCTATGCGACTTTTTTCTTTAGGGGTACCTAAAGGAAAAAATTTTCCCGAAACGTCCACGTTAATGGAGGTCAGAAGACTTATTCTTCAAGCTTTCAGTGAAATTACGGAAGACATGTGCCGTTGGGTAATCACTAACTTCAGTGTTCGTTTGAAGGAAGTTAGGAGACGAAATGGTGGACATATTGAGCATGTGCTGAGTTTGAACAAATCTCCATGGACGGCTCTTCATTATAGTATATGTTCCTTTCAGATTGTATTGTCAATAAAGTTTATATTCAAAAACAAAATGGTAGCATATTTCGTGCGTGTTATCGGGCGATTCATCCCAAAATAAAAACCTTGTGGTATTACGTCAAGTGAAGTTCATCCCAAGCTTCTATCTGCATTCGAGTTAAAAATAATGACTTGTGAAATGGGACGAATCTTTTTGAAAGACCCAGTTCATTAACATACTGACTTCCTAGTACACCATCAAATTATCCTCGATTTCTTCGCCTCTACAGTTACTGTTGTCTGATTTACTGATAGTACGGACAGCTGACCAAGAAGCGAACAGTTTAGTCACCATATTTCCGAACGAGCAACTTACTTCGCCTGTTGATAGGTTACTGGACATGTCCAGCGGCTCATGCTGCGGCTTCTCGTGCGGTAGCCTGTAGAGAGAATTTGGTCAGAAATGTGGCCTGTACTCACCTCGGCGTCGGTGGCGTCGGGCTTCTCGAAGCGGTAGATGTGCCGCAGGCGATGGTAGAGCCCGGCGCGCTCGTACAGGCCGAGGAAAGGGTTGCGCGTGCTGAAGAAGTCGAGGTCTATGTCCAGGATGAAGGGCGCGTCCGCCTGCGGCAGGTAGCCGCGCAGCGACGCCTCCAGCCCGGCCAGGTCGTCCTCCTGGAGTGCACACGACACGCGGCTCAGCAGCGCAGGCGTACTCATAAAGCTTTAATTATCACGTCTATACAGTAAACTAACACTAATTAATATTCGTTTGTAATTGCCTGACACAACCAGTAGGAGAGTGACCTCTATATCAGTGTCAAAATGCTTCCAATGTAAAAGTTTTATTGCCCAGATCGCAGTTGATACATATCCTGATTAACAGTTTCAGCAAAGATACATTGCCATCTTCAGGTCATCGGATACGTGAATTACAAAGCCATGGAGGTAAACTCACGGAAGAGATACTCCTAAGCAACACTAAGTACTCTAAAATAACTGCCCGCCCGGTTGGCCGTGCGGTCTAACGCACGGCTTTCCGGGCGAGAAGGAGCGCCTGGTCTCCGGCACGAATCCGCCCGGCAATTGCTCCGCAAACAAGTTCTCCACGTACGCGTACACCACCATTACTCTACCACGCAAACATAGGGGCTACACTCGTCTGGTGTAAGACGTTCCCTGGGAGGTCCACCGGGGGCCGAACCGCACAATAACCCCGGGTTCGGTGTGGGGCGGTGGAGGGGTGAAGTGGACTGCGGTAGTCGTCGTGGGGTTGTGGACCACTGCGGCTGCGGCAGGGACGAAGCCCCTCCGTCGTTTCTGGGTCCCCGGTTAACATACAATACACTAAAATACTCTAAAATAAAAGCCACAACTGTATCAGCAAGGCACATAGCTGTCAAATATGTCAGATAGCGCATAAACGCTACTGTCAGATCTGTGTATGTTGATAACCGACTCCATACTCAACATACACAAATCTGACAACGGTGTATGTACACTATCTGATGTATTTGAGAGCTATGTTCCTTGCCGATACAGTTGTGGCTTTTATTTTAGTGTACTTAATGTCGCGTGGGAATATCTTTTCTGTGATTTTACCTTCATGTTTTCAATGGCCAGATGGCACACCTACGGGCGTTATAATTCACGTATCTGATGATCTGAAGATGGCAACGAAACTTTTCTGAAGCTAGTGATCAGGATATGTATCAAATGGGTTCTGGGCAACAAAATTTCCACCGAGCGATGTGGCGCAGTGGTTAGCATCCTGGAGACGCATTCGGGAGGACGACGGTTAAGCCCGCGTCCGACCATCCAGATGTAGGTTTTCCATGATTTCTCGAAATCGCTTCAAGCAAATGCCGGGATGGTTCCTTTGAAAGGGCACGGCCGCTTTACTTCCCCATCCTTCCCTAATCCACGCCTGTGCTCGGTCCATAACGACCTCGCTGTCGACGGGACGTTAAACACTAATCTCCTCCTCCTTCCTCCAATAAAACTTCCGTTTTGGAACCTTTTTTACACTAAACATTTGACTACAAATTTTATTTCAAAAATATTAACCTATGGTTATTTTAATAATGTCTTATTGTTAAGTAACAATATGAAAAGAACATTTCCCGCAGTATTATTTTCCAAGGGGGTCGAGGGTGGGGCGTTGGATATACAGAATTGTTCGTAAGTACGTCAGGGTTCCAGAAGACGACGGCACAAGAACTACAAGACATGCTGAAAACAGAGACACATCAGTGGGCAGAGCGTCTCTCCAAGTTCGTAACTCTCGCTACAGGTGCTCAATATTGGCTTCGTTTGTGATGTGGCAAGCATCAATCCGTAGGTGCCAGTCGTTGACACGAGGTGTTCGGGAAGGAGCGGAGGCAGCCCGCCTTGCGAATCCGGTAATTGGGTTGCCTATTTGCAGGTGCATATTAATTCGATGTACGAGGGCTATTCGGAAAGTAAGGAACGATAGTTCGCGAAATGGAAACCGTAGAGAAAATCAAAACTGTTTCATTTGCAACGGTTTGCTACACCTTCCAGCTACTTCTCTACACAGTCGCAGCTCAGACTTAGACAACTGTCGTAGCATTGTAAAACTTTTCAATTCCCTCGTGTAAGGTGTCAGGCAAATCCAACACCTTCCATGAAAACACTGACATGATAAGCGAATCCGGCAGTATGTCACATAACTCCAAATAAATCTTGACATTAAATTAACCAAAGTAATACGATCAACGAGTGAGCAAATGGAATATCACAGACTAACACAAGAACGCCTCAATGCATGTCATACCCTCCCACCGTGCAACAGACGCAGTTGCGAGGGGAGAAACGAAAACAGAAGCCGAGAGCAGAATCGTGTAGGCTAGGAGGCCCTACGATATGGGACGGACACCCATGTCGTCAGCTGACCGCCAAAAAACCCCCAGCCCATGTTAAAAGATAGAGCTCTCCAGAAGAACAGTATAGATCTTACGATAACACTAAAAGGGCCACACCAGCTGCAAGTTTTAGCGTGAGACTTTTTCGCGTCTCTGTTACGTTGCAAACGTTAAAAACATTGCCCCACCACGAAAAGTATGTTTCTCATTGGATAGACAGAATTTTGTAGGCGGAGCTTAAGGTTAACATTGAGGCCCTGATTGGTCAGTTGAAAACACAGCCAGATAGCTTTTTTTAAACCAACTTCGGTAAATTGTAGTAATAAGATGTTAGGAGAGAGTTGCTTCCGAGACGGCGAGATACGTGGAGCTGTGCGCCCGCCACCCCCTGACGCTGCCTGAACACCGACAAGGTAACGAACGCACGCGATGCCGCATTTTTGAGCGCATAAGGCTTCACTCAGAACTGCAGAAGTCTCGTCTGTTACATCCCCTTTTTACGTAATACTAGTGTCGATCGTCAATTAAATCTCATTGTATTCACATTTTCTACATGAAGTAAAAATCTGAAATGCGATGATTTTTCTGTTATATAATTATTGAGAAGCCACATCAGCCACTGCAATTTACGACAAGTTAGATAAGTAATTAAAGATAGTTGAGGGTCACTGTAGACTTTTTTGATAGTTTTCTCTTTTGTGAGACTTAATTTAAACCTAGATTATACACTCCTGGAAATGGAAAAAAGAACACATTGACACCGGTGTGTCAGACTCACCATACTTGCTCCGGACACTGCGAGAGGGCTGTACAAGCAATGATCACACGCACGGCACAGCGGACACACCAGGAACCGCGGTGTTGGCCGTCGAATGGCGCTAGCTGCGCAGCATCTGTGCACCGCCGCCGTCAGTGTCAGCCAGTTTGCCGTGGCATACGGAGCTCCATCGCAGTCTTTAACACTGGTAGCATGCCGCGACAGCGTGGACGTGAACCGTATGTGCAGTTGACGGACTTTGAGCGAGGGCGTATAGTGGGCATGCGGGAGGCCGGGTGGACGTACCGCCGAATTGCTCAACACGTGGGGCGTGAGGTCTCCACAGTACATCGATGTTGTCGCCAGTGGTCGGCGGAAGGTGCACGTGCCCGTCGACCTGGGACCGGACCGCAGCGACGCACGGATGCACGCCAAGACCGTAGGATCCTACGCAGTGCCGTAGGGGACCGCACCGCCACTTCCCAGCAAATTAGGGACACTGTTGCTCCTGGGGTATCGGCGAGGACCATTCGCAACAGTCTCCATGAAGCTGGGCTACGGTCCCGCACACCGTTAGGCCGTCTTCCGCTCACGCCCCAACATCGTGCAGCCCGCCTCCAGTGGTGTCGCGACAGGCGTGAATGGAGGGACGAATGGAGACGTGTCGTCTTCAGCGATGAGAGTCGCTTCTGCCTTGGTGCCAATGATGGTCGTATGCGTGTTTGGCGCCGTGCAGGTGAGCGCCACAATCAGGACTGCATACGACCGAGGCACACAGGGCCAACACCCGGCATCATGGTGTGGGGAGCGATCTCCTACACTGGCCGTACACCACTGGTGATCGTCGAGGGGACACTGAATAGTGCACGGTACATCCAAACCGTCATCGAACCCATCGTTCTACCATTCCTAGACCGGCAAGGGAACTTGCTGTTCCAACAGGACAATGCACGTCCGCATGTATCCCGTGCCACCCAACGTGCTCTAGAAGGTGTAAGTCAACTACCCTGGCCAGCAAGATCTCCGGATCTGTCCCCCATTGAGCATGTTTGGGACTGGATGAAGCGTCGTCTCACGCGGTCTGCACGTCCAGCACGAACGCTGGTCCAACTGAGGCGCCAGGTGGAAATGGCATGGCAAGCCATTCCACAGGACTACATCCAGCATCTCTACGATCGTCTCCATGGGAGAATAGCAGCCTGCATTGCTGCGAGAGGTGGATATACACTGTACTAGTGCCGACATTGTGCATGCTCTGTTGCCTGTGTCTATGTGCCTGTGGTTCTGTCAGTGTGATCATGTGATGTATCTGACCCCAGGAATGTGACAATAAAGTTTCCCCTTCCTGGGACAATGAATTCACGGTGTTCCTATTTCAATTTCCAGGAGTGTAGATGTGATATGGCATAGGTCATCCTTCGATCCATCGTAGAACTTGGAAACCCATTCAGGGAACATTTGTTCACATTTTTGTTGAACGCAGTTGGTTTTTATCATCCTGTATTAAAACATTCCTTTTATCAATAGTGCAATTTATAAACAATGTTTTGTGAGTAGAATAAAATTACCAATGGTAAACTTAACTGCTTTTTCGACGTTATTTTACCAGCTAACTAAGAATAGGAAAGCCTTGAACCCCTTCCACTAAATTTAGTTAGTATTAAGATTCTTTTACAGGGAGTGCAGTGCAGCTGACGCTGAAAGCATTAAGTATTTGATTATATCATCGCTAGTCTCACTGAACTCTTCTGAACTCTACATGTCATGTGTGGTCTGGCGTCTCCTTACCAGCAACAGGTCCCAGGTTCAAACTAGTCAACTCCCTAAAAAACACGCTCAGAGCGTCGTTGCGCGAAAGTGGTAGGGAGACACGACTTAGAAGAAACATACACCACGCAGAATGTTAGACTCCTTATAGAAGACAGCCGCCAGTGCTTTTCGACAATTTTCTATTCTGGACTGCAGCTCGTTCTCTGTGTCAAAATATTGTCATGATAGCCAGCGGTTCATTTGAGGAGAGATGAACCTCAGGGGTAGCCAATTGCGGGCTGTATTGTGGGTGATCAAACACTTCCCATCGAAAATGCTGCAGGAGCATCTTCATTGCCCATGCATAGTGCGGCCAAGAATTGCCGTGTAGAACGAAACGCATTACAGTTATGTTATGTGGATAGCAATACGGAGACGAGGATTAACACCAAAACATGAGAACAGCACACGACATAGGTGCAGTATGTAATTGTAAGAATTCTGGTAACTATTAGTAGGCTTCGCTTTACCAGTGGGACACTGATACATAGCGGTAACATGCAGCAATTTTCAGTTGGTTCTCTGATAACATATCGTAGGACACATATGTTTTGATAGTAGGCAAAAGGTTAAGACGCTATGTGTTTGTTTGCAGGTACTATCGGAGACAAAATTCGCGAGACCCATCGCCTTTTCGTTAAGCTTAACTGCAAAGCTTTACTGCCTGTTACACTGCATAACAGGAAAGGAGACACAGTGCTACCAACATACTGCTAACTCACTTGTGTTGCTACTGTAGCTTGTACGAGAAAGAGAGATACCAACTGAATCGAAGGAAAGTGTTAACAAAAGACGAAACGAAAGCAAATATGGTTTAACGGAAAGATAGAACTTTTTCTCCAACGAAACGAGGAAGGGAATAGTCATCTACGAGCATCAAAGGCAGTAGTAACGCCAACAAGCGCGCTTTTTTCTGTGTGTCATGATGCGGAGCTCGTAAACTTCTTTGTCCGATAGCGTTTTAAACTGTTCACACGACCGACACATGGTTTTCTACATCCCGTTCGTCGCACTTTCAATGAATGGAGAGGGCAGTTGCGGCATCTCTCACACATTAGAATGAATCGATGTTTACATTACATGGAAGTCTGTGAATTAGATGACGCTGTAAACTGTCGACAGTTGCTAGTACGTCAAGTTTCTGTCACCTCCATCAGAGCAGGCCAAGGAGACGGGCGTTCGGTGGGCCGGTAAGGTGTTGATAGTGGTAACTTCAGAAAAGGATGAAGCAAAATCCGTAAGAAAATGTCTTTATATGTATTAACATGATTTTATGTCTATATGAGAACCATGCTGCGTCTCACTGTAATTCGACTAAGATCCAGAAACTGATTGTCAAACGTTTAATCTGGAGTAGTACTAACAGTGCTTTGTGGCTGGTGGGACAGGTAAGAGGGTTTCTGTTTTACACTCTTTGTTACAAATAGCTACAGGTCACAGAGCTACACTGTTTTCAGGCCGGTCGAGAGGAAGTTTCTACAAAGGGGCTCCGTCAGGTGCTGGGAAAACGGTAGTTGTTTGACTTGGCGGGTCGCTGGTGATCATCGCGAAAGTGACGATTTCATTCTAATTGCCATGTCCACTAGTTTTAACACTTACAACGGATGGAGCAACTTAAATGTAAGACAGGTATCCTGGCGGGAAAAAAATAGTACACCTGGAAAGAAGACGTCAATTTTGATCCAATGATAATATATGCCACCTAAGGGATGGTGGATGTAGGGTGATAATGGTTTCAATGTCGTCCGCCAACAGATAGCGTAGGGACATAGCTACCAGAGCGCCATCTGTGTCTACCTGTAAGAGGGAATAATTACAGCTAGAAGGCTCATTGCGATGCAAACATGCGAAGCAAGTAGCCAACCATGCCACAGAGATGCACTCATGCTTCCTACATCCAAATGAGCGACATTGAAAGGTGTCAAATTGTGGCCTTCCGAGTTGGTTGACAGACCTTTCGGAGAACTGCCACACAGGTTGGAGAAGCTGCGTGAGTTGTGCAACTATACTGGTATCAGTAACCAAGTGAACATTCTCACACCTGTGGACGAGGTTCTGGACGTCCAGAAAGCACAGACGCCTGCCAGAATCGCCGTATTGAATGGGCAACAGGGGCAGATAGTACAGCTAAGGCAGCACAGAGAAGAGAGATTGTGAGCCCAGATGTGTCAACACGAACTGTTGTGAGCTGGTTACTAGAGGTGGGACTACGGGCACGCACAGTTCTAGCCCCTTCTTCCTGTCACCCCACACCATCGACGTGCACGGCTCGACTGGTGCTGTCAGAGGATCACTTGGAAGATGGAATAGCGCGTCGTGTTCTTATGCGATGAAATCAGATTCTGCCTGCACGTAAGTGATGGTCGTTTGCGCGTACGACGTAGATCAAGTGATCACTGTCCTGTAAGAAAAAAATGGTTCAAATGGCTCTGAGCACTATGGGACTCAACTGCTGAGGTCATAAGTCCCCTAGAACTTAGAACTACATAAACCTAATTAACCTAAGGACAACACACACATCCATGCCCGAGGCAGGATTCGAACCTGCGACCGTAGCGGTCGCGCGGTTTCAGACTGTAGCGCCAGAACCGCTCGGCCACCAGCGGCCGGCACTGTCCTGTAGAGTACATTCGTCCATGACACAGTGGCCCCAACCCAGGCCTCATGGTCTGTCGTGCGATAAGCTCCAACACTCGTTCGTCTTTGATATTTCTGGTGGGGACATTAACCTGCCCTCGGTACGTCTAAGACATTGTTACACCCGTTCTTTTGCCATTCTTGCAACAGGAAGGTGATGTGTTGTTCCAACAGGATAACGCTCGCTTACACGTACTGCTCGTGAAATTCAATGTGTGTTGCAAATCGTGCAGAAAGTTTCCTGGTCAGCACCATCTCCCGACTTGTCTCCAATCAAGCACGTATTTGATATGATGCGACAAGAAGTGACTCATGCGCCTAATCCACCAACAACTATTGTCCAACTATGTGAGAAGGTCGAGCAGGTGGGGCATAATGGTATCCCAGAAAAGTATTCGCAACCTGTACGATCGACTGAATGCCAGAGTCAACGCCTACACTGCCCCCCTCCCCCCCTCCTCCCGGTGGAGGCTACACCAAGTACCAATACGGATGTTTCAGCATGGGTCAATACCTCGTATCATAGAAATGCTTATGCCATTGATCTGTAAATGTAATCATTTCATCTGATCCATATGCACTGTCAACAGTAAATCGTGAGTTAATTGGAAATTACTAAAAAGGTGTACTAATTATTTTCGGCTATGTATAATCTATCTGTTATATCATTGATATTTTATTAATACAATACTGATCGCGAACACTGCGAAGAAATTATTGTGTCCATTAACGGTCTTTTTCAATAACCTAGAAAATATCTGCTCTTACGGTGCCAAGCAGTCCAACATCGTGCGACTGTCACACCCGAGTATTCCAGAAATCGTATATTGTACGATTCGACTATCAAGCCGCTTGGAGACCCACAATGCGGCACCATTCAAACCTTGTCAGGTGCTGATAACGTCTCGTCATATGAGTGCGCGGCATCTCTGTGTCCATCACAGAGGTCAGTCAACATCTGACGCTGATCACTCCCATTATGTACCCTACCAAGCCTGGTAAAAACACTAAACATGACCAACACTAGTTCGCTCTGATGCCCTTTTTACATGTCACACAGAATTGAAGCTCCAATTATTTACACACCCGCCGATGGTGTGTGTGTGTGTGTGTGTGTGTGTGTGTGTACGAAATTACACTTATATCTGACAATGTCTTCTGCATACTCCACTTTTTTTGTCACGCGTAGTATTATGAAAATTACATTAAAACAATTGACAGAACGTGTTTACAACAACGCTTAGTACATTGCTTTTGCAATTCAGATAAATAAATAACGTGGAAAGTATTTGACCAAAAATTTGAGAAATACATGTGTCGCGCAACTGTTTTAAGGATTGAAATAACAACAAACTTCCTCATCTCTGACAACTTCACAATTATACGACATAAAATCGAAGTTTGTAGTCCCGTTACCAGTATTTAACTAAGACTGCGAACACAGATCTGCAGAATATGACATTGCGACTATTTAATAAAAGAAATGTTGTATCTTTCTATCGTCTCCACTTACGTTGAGGAAAATCATTTTTTTCTCTTATTATTTCTTAGCTCAACATCATTGGTTTTCTGTCTTGCCTTCCCTCAACTGCTTGTCAGGACCACCTGTGGATTTACGAACCCTGTCACGTTTGTAGTTGGCGGCAGGTATGGTAATTCCGCGAATGGAGCCTTTTCCTGACTGGAATGTTTCCTACAGCCTCTCCTTCCGACGAACGCAACTGAAATGTATCCTTCGATCGTCACCTCAAATATTTGAAAATTAATAGACATAAAAATCTAAAACTATTTATTACATGACAGAGTACCTCGTTATGACGCGTGGTCATTGTCAGACTGCTTATCATCTACAGTCACTGCAGGTTGGGGACCATTCCTACAAGAGAGTGCAAGAATTCCAATACCTAGGGGCACTTTTGACTAAGAACTCGTCATGTGAAGCAGAGATCAATGCCAGAAAACAAGCAGGAAACCGATCTTACCACAGCCTAGCACAACTGCTTCGGTCCAAATATCTCTCCAGACAGTTCAAGATTCGACTGTACAAAACCCTGATCCAGCCTGTTGTTCTATATGGCTGTGAGACATGGAGTATCCGGAAACAGGACTTCCATAAGCTCCTTGTTTTTTAGAGAAAAGTGCTTCGGAAGATCTTCGGTCCGGTTCCGGATGCAGATACAGGGGAATGGAGGATCAGATACAACCAAGAGCTTGAGGAACTGTACCAGCAGCCCAACATAGCAGGAACTGTCAAAGCCAAACGAATGCAGTGGGCCGGCCATGTGGCCCGGATGGAGGATCACAGATGGCGTCGGAAGCTCCCGGATTTCACACCTACAGGAAAGAGATTGCCAGGGAGACCCAAGAACCGTTGGAAGGATGGACTCCATGAAGATTTAAACCAAGTGGCAATAGATGTGAACGGATGGCGGATAGCAGCAATGGACAGAATACAGTGGAGGAGGAAACTTGTAGATGCGTGCGGTCCACTGGGCCTGTTCACGCAGTAGTAGTAGTAGTAGTAGTAGTAGTAGTAGTCTGAGGTGTGCGGTTGATCTATTATTCTGTCATTCTGCGCAACGGATTAATCTGAAATGTACCCTTTACACTGTGGCTCCTGTAAGATGCAATTTCCACCCCCACACTACTACAGAAGTCAGACAGACGCTCCTAACGTTCTAAAGAGAAATTCCTGAAAAACTTTCAGCAATAAATATCTTCTGTAGTCGTCAGTTGTAAGGAAATGACACAAAAATTCACAAAATTTCTTACGTAACTAGTAGGATACTTGGGTGCTGGAGTAGTGCTAGTTAGTGTAAGAAAAACATGGAACTAACGAAAGTTATTATTTATTTTGTAAAAATTCTGAGAAATCACAACGACACTTTTAGTTATGAATTGAACAAGTTATATCCTGGTTCTTTACGGAATGTGGAGTTACCTTTCAAGGATGGGATTCGCTAATGAAATTTCTACACAAAGTTTAATGTGGTAGTTAACTTGGCAGAATGGCTGAGAGGCACGCCTACTCAACTTGAATAATTATCCTTTAGAATGTTGCTAGGTACGGTCGAGGCCGTCGCGTGTGAAATGCAGTGAAGTGTACTGTTGTGGAGGAAATATGGGGCTCACAATAGCTGTAGCGCACAATACCCTAAGCTGCGATGACTGCTGTCTGCGTCGCTCGCTGCTGACAAATAAGATAACTCTCGTTCTATCTGGATTGACCTTCACCAATCAAACTCTCCCTATGCCTTGATGAAGTCAAGGATTCCTATTCGCACCTACTCTAACTATTGGCGTGGTACACCGGTCAGATAACCAGTCCACTGTGATGTCACTCAAAATTCGCTCGCAGGCGTTTCACTATTACTCTGTCCGTTCACACCGCACAATAAGTGTGTTGGCCAACGCAGTGAACAACGCTTAATCGCAAGGACTCAATATAGAGTCGCCCTTTGACTCGCTCTCGACAGAGGTGCTCTCCCAGTGAAGTACTGAGGAGAGACTTGTTCCTCGCTCTTTCGAGTACACGTACGAGCGCGCACGCTCTCGTTACGTGTTCTCGCTCCAAGAGCGACAATGGAATCGTGTCTCTCCAAGCCAGACGTGAAGGGGTATATCTTTCGGTCTTTTCCATTATTCCTTCAGCTCAAGGCGTCAGAAATATCGTATGCCAATCAGCATTGCTCTTCTAAAACGGGAGAATGACGTTTCGTTTAAGGCGACGAATCCAGAAACCTATAGCTTTGGCGTTTGGCGTTTGCTGTCTCCCTGTGAAAATCTCTGAAACTGCGTGCTATGTATAAAGAATGCGTAGGCTGGCCGCTCCCACACAATGTAGCGGAATTTGCTTTTAAGCCGAACACAGGGTCGTTCCCCCTTTTCACTCGGGCCCACGCTGTCTGCTACGGGTGGTCACCAGCCGACATGGGCTGGGTCGTCCTCTGAAGGGCCTGGTGTCCCACTGTGCGGCCTCTCTCTCAAACTAAAAGCCTCTGTGACCGTCGTGTCTGGAATGTATGTGTGCACGCCAGCCTCGAGTATTTCAACCATGGTGCGCTCACTTGTCAATTGCATATCGTTTACATGAATTCATACAACACTGACTTTGTCTTATCGAGTTTGGGTTCGAATGAAGCGTCTTGATGTGCGGAATATGATTGTGAGGGCGGAACATGTTAGCAATGAAGGTCAGGAGACCGCGACGTCTTACAGTAGTAGTAGTAGTATTTATTACAAATTTGTTTCGGAAGATTCAGGCCTTTCCCTCTTCCCCCTCTCCCTCCGCCAATGACCACCACACCCTGCGGCTGGGTGTAAGTGGGATGTTACACGCAAATACGACGCTTCCTCGTCTCGGAATTCCACCCGCAGTGTGTGTGTGTGTGTGTGTGTGTGTGTGTGTGTGTGTGCCGCAGATGCGAGTCCTGATTGCTCGTGAGTGCAGAGGCGGCGGCCG
Source organism: Schistocerca nitens (assembly GCF_023898315.1). NCBI lineage: Eukaryota > Metazoa > Arthropoda > Insecta > Orthoptera > Acrididae > Schistocerca > Schistocerca nitens. The sequence continues at coordinate 393,267,681 of NC_064617.1, forward strand.
ACATCCCCCCTCCCAGATCGTTGGCTTCAATGCTGCGCGCTGTCTGCTCGCTCCTTGGGAAGCGCCTCTTTTCCACTGCGGCATTACTTAACGGGCGGCCGTGGCGGGCCTCGTTATCACTTGGCTCGCAGAACTTCGTCGCTGGCGTATTTTACGGCCCTTTTTTTACGGGCTCGCCTTCGTTCCGAGTCGGCAGTCGATTCCACACACTTGCGACAGGCAAAAACGGTGTCCGTTATCTCTTCTGTGCAGTAGTTAGCGTCCGAAGACGTCGCGCGTAAAATACGCGGCAGTTCTGTAAATCCTCATACACCTACGAGTGTTTGCCTTCTTATTTGGTCGAGTCCGTGGCCGCGCAAGTACCGAAGCGGACGTACCAGGAACGAACGCAAGCATACACAGCAAACAATCCCAGCACGAGGAAGAAAGCGCGCCTTTTACTTCCGTGCACAGGATGCAGTAATCTCGGCTGTGTAATTTTACTGCTTTCCAGTCAGACATAAGCATCAGTTACAAGTTTACAGCCGGCCATATCCTCACTTTTCCGCTACCGTGGAAGTGCGTATGCAACTTCTAAAAATACTCACACACGCCGTTATTAAATTTTAGTTTAAATCGGCTATATTATTCTGTTTTTACATTATTACTGTTTACGTAATGCAACCGCTCATTCAGCCGCCATAAATCTTTGCAGTTTAGCTTCCCACCGCTTCTACCCCATGCACAAGACCAACATTAAGCGTGCCTGCTGATCTTTCGTTGATAGCTAATAGTTGATCGTTTCCCGAGCATCTTCTCTTACCGCTTCTATCTTGATGGCAGATTCGAATAGAGATTGCGTTTTAGTACACGACTCTCTTCGAATAAAATATTTGTTATGGGTCGTCGCTGCTATCTTCCTAATACATTCTCCTCATATCACTCTCATCTCCAGTACAAGAACAAATTTCACGTAAATTCTTCAGCATGATTCAGTACTGATATGCTCGTTGACTCGTTTGTAATATTCCTCGAATAAATTCATTTTGCAGTATGTTTTGCATACCTTTATTCGTCACTGCTATCCTTGCTTACTTTATCATCATATTGCACTCTTTTACTCGTAGTAATTTTCAGTCGTGTCATTCAGAGAACATTGTAATCTTGTAATTTCTCATGGGATTTTCCCGTACGACCATTTCATCAGTGTACCGTGAATGTCAGGAATTCAGTAGAACATCAAATCCCTGACATCGCTGCGGCCGGAAAAAGATCCTGCAAGAACGGGACCAACGACGACGGACGAGAATCGTTCAATGTGACAGAAGTGCAACCCTTCCGCAAATTGCTGCAGATTTCAATGCTGGGCCATCAACAAGTGTCAGCGTGCGAACCATTCAACGAAACATCATCGATATGGACTATCGGAGCCGAAGGCTCACTCGTGTACCCTTGATGACTGCATGACGCAAAGCTTTACGCCTCGCCTGGGCACGTCAACACCGAAATTGGACTGTTGATGACTGGAAACATGTTACCTGGTCGAACGAGTCTCGTTTCAAATTGTATCGGGCGGATGAACGTGTACGGGTGTACAGACAACCTCATGAATCCATGGACCCTGCATGTCAGCAGGGGACTATTCAAGCTGGTGAAGGCTCTGTAGTGGTATGGGGCCTGTGCCGTTGGAATGATATGGGACCCCTGGTATGTCTAGATACGATTCTGTCAGGTGACACGTACGTAACCATGCTGTCTGATCACCTGCATCCATTCATGTCCAGCCGGCCGGGGTGGCCGAGCGGGTCTAGGCGCTACAGTCTGGAACTGCGCGACCGCTACGGTTGCAGATTCGAATCCTGCGTCGGGCACGGATGTGTGTGATGTCCTTAGGTTAGTTATGTTTAATTAGTTCTAAGTTCTAGGGGACTGATGACCTTAGAAGTTAAGTCCCATAGTGCTCAGAGGCAGCCATTCATGTCCATTGTGCATTCAGACGGACTTGGGCAGTTCCAGCAGGACAAAGCGACGCCTCACACGTCCAAAATTGCTACAGAGTCGCTCCAGGAACGCTCTTCTGAGTTTAAACACTTCTGCTGGCCACCAAACTCCCCAGATATAAACATTATTGAACATATTTTGGATGCGTTGCAACTTGCAGTTCAGAGAGATATCCATCCCGTTGTACTCTTACGGATTTATGGACAGCCCTGCAGAATTCATGGTGTCAGTTCCCTCCAGCACTACTTCAGGCACAAGTCGATTCCACTTCTGCATGTTCGCGGGGCCCTACACTATATTAGGCAGGTGTACCAGTTTCTTTGGCAGTTCAGTGTAGAAAACTACAGACTTTTTATCTGATGATATTCCACGGACGGCAAGATATACTCTGCAACGTGCTCCAGTACTGGCCACTAGGTCAGTAAGGAGTTCTTGCAGTAGGGCAGACCACTCCCCCACCAGAGCTGTTGACAAATGATGGACGGTCATTTCTGCATGTCGACGTGTTGCAATACGTGCTCCCAACGTACCCCACTCGTGCCCGAGGATTTAAGTTAGGGTAACGGGTAGGCCAGTCCTCTTAAGAGCTCCTCTGTCTGCGCTGTCCGATGCTGTCGCACATCCGCATCCAAAAAAACTGAAGTCGTAGCCACGTGCACCTCTCGAAGTCGCACATCGGGGGGAGTACAATATCACAATAATGCTGACTGTAGAGTGTTCAAAGATCTGGAGGTGCCAATGCGTCACTATGCCACCCCACAACATAACACACGGACCACCGAAACAATCATGTTCGACAATGTCACACGGTACATTATGTGTTCCCATCTCTCGTCACATGAGACTACGTTCAGCGTTTTTGTCTTTGAATCGAAGAGTCATCTCTGTTAGTCCCACTGCTTATTTGTTTCAAATGGTTCTGAGCACTATGGGACTTAACTTCTAAGGTCATCAGTCCTCTAGAACTTAGAACTACTTAAACCTAACTATCCTTAGGACATCACACACATACATACCCGAGGCAGGATTCGAACCTGCAACCGTAGCGGTCGCGCAGTTCAAGACTGTAGCGTCTAGAACCGCTCGGCCACCCAGCCGGCCTATTTGTTTAAGTTACCTTCTGTAGCACAGAGTAGTTTCTATGTGTGTTCTAAGTTTCACAAAGTTATGTTACGTCATGTGAAACTTACTTTCATTCTTGGAAGTTTTGCAGAATTATGTGTTTCTCTGCGTACATCGTTTCGATATCTTGAAGGGTGACAAGACAAAAGGGGTGCAAGTTTTAGGGTATACACTAGGCTTAGTCCTGGGTTGCGTGATAAATATTCAGTCTTTCGATTCGATCTCTGAGAACGATCACGTTTTTCACCCGTTGTCTTCCCACATGCCTGAACAATTCAGTAACCACTGCTTCACTCGACTACAGCAATAACAATGCCTCGAGAGAAAAGCGAGGCACAGTGGCTTTGTGACGCAGGAAGTAACACTTCTGTGTGTCTCACGTTTCCAAAAGAAGCCCGTGTAAGTTGAGCGAAATTTGAGAGCTCGGTGCGGCGCGCGACGCGTTACGTAAGGAGCGCGCTGGGCCCGGCTGCTGTTTGGACAGCCGGCGGCGGCAGATAAGCGCACGCCTGCCTGATAGCCGACAGGGACAGCCGGGCAGGACCGCCTTCCGCTGCCAGCAGGCTGATGGCTGCCACGCTACAGCGCCCAGCCCGAGTTGCGCACTGCTCTGCACTTGTAACTCCTGCACAGCTCACGAGCGGAATACTCCCTGATCACCTCATACTCACCCCATATTATTTCGAGTATATCGTTAGGCAGGGAGATGCCCTGTCTCCGCTACTTTTTAATTTAATCATAGAATACAGGGTGTTACAAAAATGTACGGCCAAACCTTCAGGAAACATTCCTCACACACAAAGTAAGAAAATTTGTTATGTGGACATGTGTCCGGAAACGTTTACTTTCCATGTTAGAGCTCATTTTATTACTTCTCTTCAAATCACATTAATCATGGAATGGAAACACACAGCAACAGAACGTACCAGCGTGACTTCAAACACTTTGTTACAGGAAATAATCAAAATGTCCTCCGTTAGCGAGGATACATGCATCCATCCTCCGTCGCATGGAATCCCTGATGCGCTGATGACGCCCTGGAGAATGGCGTATTGTATCACACACGTCCACAATAAGAGTACGAATAGTCTCTACATTTGGTACCGGGGTTGCGTAGACAAGAGATTTCAAATGCCCCAATAAATGAAAGTCAAGAGGGTTGAGGTCAGGAGAGCGTGGAGGCCATGGAATTGGTCCGCCTCTACCAATCCATCGGTCACCGAATCTGTTGTTGAGAAGAGTACGAACACTTCGACTGAAATGTGCAGGAGCTCCATCGTGCATGAACCACATGTTGTGTCGTACTTGTAAAGGCACATGTTCTAGCAGCACAGGTAGAGTATCCCGTATGAAATCGTGATAACGTGCTCCACTGAGCGTTGGTGGAAGAACATGGGGACCAATCAAGACATCACCAACAATGCCTGCCAAAACGTTCACAGAAAATCTGTGTTGATGACGTGATTGCACAATTTCGTGCGGATTCTCGTCAGCCCACACACGTTGATTGTGAAAATTTGCAATTTGATCACGTTGGAAAGAAGCCTCATCCGTAAAGAGAACATTTGCACTGAAATGAGGATTGACACATTGTTGGATGAACCATTCGCAGAAGTGTACCCGTGGAGGCCAATCAGCCGCTGATAGTGCCTGCACACACTGTACATGGTACGGAAACAACTGGTTCTCCCGTAGCACTCTCCATACAGTGACGTGATCAACGTTACCTTGTACAACAGCTACTTCTCTGACGCTGACATTAGGGTTATCGTCAACTGCACGAAAAATTGCCTCGTCCATTGCAGGTGTCCTCGTCGTTCTAGGTCTTCCCCAGTCGCGAGTCATAGGCTGGAATGTTCCGTGCTCCCTAAGACGGCGATCAATTGCTGTCGGGACACCTTCGTTCTGGAAATCTGTCTCGATACAAACGTACCGCGTCACGGCTATTGCCTCTTGCTAATCCATACATCAAATGGGCATCTGCCAACTCCGCATTTGTAAACATTGCACTGACTGCAAAACCACGTTCGTGATGAACACTAACCTGTTGATGCTACGTACTGATGTTCTTGATGCTAGTACTGTAGAGCAATGAGTCGCATGTTAACACAAGCACCGAAGTCAACATTACCTTCCTTCAATTGGGCCAACTGGCGGTGAATCGAGGAAGTACAGTACATACTGACGGAACTAAAATGAGCTCTAACGTGGAAATTAAGCGTTTCCGGACACATGTCCACATAACATCTTTTCTTTATTTGTGTGTGAGGAATGTTTCCTGAAAGTTTGGCCGTACCTTTTTGTAACACCCTGTATATTGTACGCATGGCAGCAGATATTTCAGAGGGTGTGGAGTTAAATGGAAATATTAAGATATTAGGGTACGCAGGTGTTCTAAACATCATTAGCGATAGGAAAGAATCTGTAACAGCAAATACGGATGCGTTAATCAAGGCTAGTGAAGATGTAGGTCTAGGGATAAGTGAAGACAAAACTAAATACCTGGTTACTACTAGAATGCCAACAGCAGTATACCAGGAAATGTTAAGAGTTGGAGACACGCAGTTTGAAAAAGGGAACATATTTAAGTATCTAGGCGTGGACTTCACTTCGAGAAATGAGATTGAATCCGAACTGATTAAGAGATTACGGGCGGGAAATGCGTGCTGCTTCTCACTGAACAGATTACTTTCATCACGGATATTTTCTAGGAATTTAAAGATTAGAATATAAAAATCTATTATTCTACCAGTTATGCTGTATGGGTGTGAGACTTGGTCTCTCACTGTGCAAAATGAAAAGCCGTTTCGAGTATTTGAAAACAAAATTTTGAGGAACATTTTCGGAGCAAAGAGGGGTGACATTAGCGGAGAGTGGCGAAAACTGCATAACGAAGAGGTTCACGAACTCTATTCAAGCCCTGACATAATCAGTATTATTAAATCACGTAGGCTGCGATGGGCGGGTCACGTATCTCGAATGGATGAGGGCAGGGCAGAGCGCAGAGTACTGGTAGGGCACTTAGAGGGAAAACATCCTGTGGGGAGGTGGGAGGACAATGTGAAGGCTGATTTGAGGAGCCTAGGTATTGAAGGTGAATGGAAGGAAATAGCCTAAGACAGGGACAGATGGCAAAAATACGTTGCTGCGGTAATGGACTCTCAAGTCCGGTATGACCAGTGAGTGTGTGTGTGTGTGTGTGTGTGTGTGTGTATCCGTACACACTTACAATACTTGATCAAAAGTATCCAGACACCTAATAGTGGACATTGATATATGGTGTGTCCACCCTTCACCTTCATGATACCGTGATCTCGGTTGGAGACACTTTCAGTAACTTGTCTGAATGTCCGTGGCGGAATGGCAGACCACTCTTCCCCAACAGCTGAGACCACAGTAGGTAATAATGTTTGACGTCAGGGCCTGGAGCGACGCCGGGGTCTTAACTCATCCCGATGGTGTTCCATTGTGTTCAGGCCGAGACTTCGAGCAGGTCAATTTGCTTCAAGAATGTTACTGCCCATAGACCTTTACCATCCCGGAAGCTGCTTTTCGACAGAGTGAATTGTCATGCTAATAAAATCATCGTTTCCGAAGTAAAAAAGTGGCTCTGAGCACTATGGGACTTAAGTTCTGAGGACATCAGTCCCCTAGACTTAGAACTACTTATACCTAACTAACCTAAGGACAGCACACACATTCTTGCCCGAGGCAGAATTTGAACCTGTGACCGTAGTGGTTGCGTGGTTCCAGACTGTAGCGCCTAGAACCGCTCGGCCACTCCGGTCGGCTCAGCTTCGTCTTGCCTGTGTTGTGGTTACATCAATGCGTGGCTTCTGTTCTTCCGAGAGAACAGATACCACGAATTCATATAATTGAAACACCTCGAAGAGCAATGAATCCACCGCCTTCATTGCGCATGTACAGTTACGTTCAACCTCCTGCGGGAATCTGAAAACAGCGAGCATGGAGGGCATGGACGGGGACTACTGATAGCCGGCCGTTGTGGCCGTGCGGTTCTAGGCGCTTCAGTCTGGAACCGCGTGACCGCTACGGTCGCAGGTTCGAACCCTGCCTCGGGCATGGATGTGTGTGATGTCCTTATGTTAGTTAGGTTTAAGTAGTTCTAAGTTCTAGGGGAGTGATGACCACAGATGTTAAGTCCCATAGTGCTCAGAGCCATTCGAACCATTTGACTACTGATAGGTGGCGCTGGGTGAGAATGTGGCGTGTCGAGACAGACAACGCAATTGCCATAAACACTGTGTCCCATACCGCAATGGGTGATACTGCCTAAAACTACACTTCGTCCGAACAGGCTTTGGAAGGCCCAACGGTACCGACCGGCCGCCGTGTCATCCTCTCACCCCAGGAGCGTCACTGAGATACGGATACGGAGGGACTTATGGTCAGCACACCGTCTTGCCTTGCCTTGCCTTACGCCTCTCCTTTTCCCTTTCCCTTCCCCTTCGTCCCCCTTCCCTTCCCTTCCCTTCCCTTCCCTTCCCTTCCCTTCCCAAACCTTCCCTTCGCTTCCCTTCCCTTTGTGTAGCCCCCCACCTTCAATTTACGTAATAGCCTGTGGCTGTTCCGTCGCATTTCCACGTGACAACCACATTATCAACAAATGAATTGAGCAGCTTTAGAAGGATTGAAATGTCCTTTGTGCAATTGTTACTCACATGATATCCAACAACTAATCCGTGTTCGAAGTCAGAAAGCTCTCCTAGTCTATCCATTCTGCTTCTCTATTGACAACACAACACTCCTCGCCTCTTTCTACACTGGCGCGTTTCCCTCTCGTGACATCCAGTGGTCAGTTCCGCATTCGGTACGATTGTCTGGGTACTTTTGATGAAACAGTGTGTGTGTCAACTAAAACTGGTCAATACTGGCCACTAAAAACCTACCTAGTGTACCGATTAATTTCTTTTGGCCCCATCTCTGTTTTGCGCCATATTTTCATCAGCACAACAGGTAAAGTCTCCGATAAACGTTTAAACACGTCATTTTTGTACCGTCATTGAAATCTTCCACTCTCCTTCGTCGTCCATAGACAAGTGAATCGTTTCTAGTTTACTGGGTACGTATCTTCTGAGACGAGTTTTTTCAACATTTCTGTCATCAGTCTTTAGACTAGTTTATTCTTGTCTCCCTCTCTTGATAATGATCCGAGCTCTGCGTAACTACTGCACTCAATATCGTCTCTTATCTACCGTGAATATTTCAGTCATAGTCTGCCCCAACAGCTTTCCTGCTTCAGTGCTGCTTCCCGCGCCGAGTTAGTTACACTGCCTGAGAGAAAAAGTGAAGCACCAGAACTGCACTTCTCTGTCCCAAGTAGGACAGCCACTGGAGTACGTTAGTCTTCTTCGTATTTAGTGTTGTTACCACGCATGGTAGGGAATACAAGGAGAGTGAACAGCGTCAGATGTTGAATCATCATTGTGAAGCACACGCAGATGCCGCTTATTCTTGTCAGATAGCGTTATCAACACCTGAGTGGATCGATCTCTTGTAGAATGTAACAGGTTATATCACATTTTATATGCTGTATGGTGAATATATCTGAATTATTTTCCATGTCTGACTGCTGGTCTGTACCATTACCCTACTTCCCTATTTCAAAAAATATTTCATTTAGCTACTGAAACCCCCGCAAGATGTGAAAAAGTCCTACGTCACCAATGTCATGAGATAAAAAAAAAAAAAAAAATGTTGGGTGAAAGTTAATTTTCCAACCAATAAAGCATTGGCGGCAGACAGTTTACTAACTTCGTTTCGCTTCTCATCACGTTTCATCCAGTTTGATTTAATCTCACGAACACAGCCGCGTACAACCTGTTATTCACCTTCTCAAGATGGGCAGAGGAGAGCTGGGCAGAGCAGCCACGCTAAGGAATTCCTATTTTTACGCTTAGTAGCGTACACGAAAACGCATGAAAATGAGTGATTATAATCTGCAACAACTGGAGTATAATATGGAATAGTTTAATCGTCTTAGGATCAAATTAACTACTTTAAACAACTCAATTTTGACGAAGTGCCAAAATGGCTCTTTGTTTTGAACTCAGAAAAGTAAGGAATAAAAACTGTTTTAACAAAGAACTTAACATATTTCATTGTGAAACATGATTCGATTACGCTTTTCACAAATGAAAGTCAAACTCCTGTACAGAGTTCGAGAGCCCAGAGGAAACGCAACTAGTACTTAATCCACTGTTCTTGTGGCCTTGAATTTGAAAATTTTTCTTCGCACTACATGCACTCTCTGCCTTCGCCGTTGTCGTCAAAAAGAGCTGTTGTAGGGATGGTTTTCCTGCAGTTCGCACTATTCTTTTTGCCGTCTCTTTCCTCAAGGGCTGCTTTCTTTCTTTTTAATTTCTTTCTATTCTCTTTCTTAATTTGCCACTTCTAGGTTACTTTGTTGCTGCAAAGTATTGCCGCGGGGCCCTGCTTTCGGTCGATGCTCTTAGGCTGTCCCTCTACATAAAGTGGCCAGAAGGCACTGCCGAGATGCTCACTTTGTCCGCAATGACGATATTATATAAAAGTACAGTCTCTAACTACATTACCGAACTTTCTGTAACTAAAGTAGAACTATTGAGTCAAGATAAGACGCTCTCAATACAATTTCAATCCCTTAAGATAATAAATATACAATCAGACCATTTACCTTACATCAGGATAATTAAAATCCTCACATTTAATTATATCTTGCAAGAACACACGACTTGTACTAAACCAAAATAAATGTCTCAATTCAGCCAGTGAGTCCGTAGAATATGGTAACGAGGCACACATCATGTCTGCCCGTGCTTTTTCATCTGAGTTTTCCAAAGAGTAAGACAATCCGTCCTGGGACTATTTTACTGAATCGTCGAGTATGTTTCCTTCTAATTGCTTTTCCGAGAAACTCTAGAGTTCAAGTCCCACGCATAAGCAGAACAGCACTGTCGGGTTCTCTGTAGAGTACAATTTTACTTCCTGTGAGTCTAAGTGATGAAACAGGAAGCTATATTATTCGGAATAACGCTCAAAGAGGATGCCACTATGATGTACTTATTTATTAGACAGCAAAAACTCATAATATCGACACAATTAAGAATGGTTAATTGAAAACTAACAATTTCCTGAGAGCTTGGTCATACAACAGAACTAGGTCCGAAGGCATCCACCGGCCGCTATGCAGAACTAGGTCCGAAGGCATCCGCCGGCCGCTATGACCGAACGGTTCTAGGCTCTTCAGTCCAAAAGAGCGATGCTGCTACGGTCGCAGCTTCGAATCCTGCCTCGGGCATGGGCGTGTGTGATGTCCTTAGGTTGGTTAGGTTTAAGTAGTTCTAAGTCTTTGGAACTGATGACCTCAGATGTTAAGTCCCATAGTACTCAGAGCCATTTGAACCAATGGAGGGATCCTATCGCCGACTAGCGACTATGGCGCACAACCTGTACCTCGTACTTACCCTCGTGCTATTTCGTAGCCGTTCGTATATTTTCGTTAGTTTAGTCATCTATTTATTACGGTAATCGATTTCTGGCGTTGTAATAGTGTTGTGGAAGAGTACTTATGACCTGCAGACTTCTCCTAAGACCTATACCGGAAAAAGCGACTTTTATTAGCAAATATTTATTAAACAAGATTACTTGCTTCACGCCAGGATAACTGCGGTTTCTCTACGTACCTTGCTGTTGACGTAACGGTCTTTCGTATGTCTAGCCACAGCGCTTCGCACCAACGTCCACTGGCAACGTCGTATGGTTCATCGACTCCTTCAGTCAGTGTGGAAACGAAATCTTACTCTCAAGTGTGTGTGATCTACAGTGCCGATTGACATATTGAATGTTGCATGCTACACTACTGGCCATTAAAATTGCTGCACCAAGAAGAAATGCAGATGATAAACGGGTATTCACTGGACAAATATATTATACTAGAACTGATATGTGATTACATTTTCACGCAATTTGGGTGCATAGATCCTGAGAAATCAGTACCCATAACAACCACCTCTGGCCGTAATAACGGCCTTGATACGCCTGGGCATTGAGTCAAACAGAGCTTGGCTGGCGTGTACAAGTACAGCTGGCCATGCAGCTTCAACACGATACCACAGTTCATCAAGAGTAGTGACTGACGTATTGTGACGCGCCAGTTGCTCGGCCACCATTGACCGGACGTTTTCAGTTGGTGAGAGATCTGGAGAATGTGCTGGCCTGGGCAGCAGTCGAACATTTTCTGTATCCAGAAAGGCCCGTACAGGACCTGCAACATGCGGTCGTGCATTATCCTGCTGAAATGTAGCGTTTCGCAGGGATCGAATGAAGGGTAGAGCCACGGATCGCAACACATCTGAAATGTAACATCCACTGTTCAAAGTGTCGTCAATGCGAACAAGACATGACCGAGACGTGTAACCAATGGCACCCCATACCATCACGCCGGGTGATACGCCAGTATGGCGATGACCAATACACGCTTCTAATGTGCGTTCACGCGATGTCGCCAAACACGGATGCGACCATCATGATGCTGTAAACAGAACCTGGATTCATCCGAAAAAATGACGTTTTGCCATTCGCGCACCCAGGTTCGTCGTTGAGTACACCATCGAAGGCGCTCCTGTCTGTGATGCAGCGTCAAGGGTAACCGCTGCCATGGTCTCCGAGCTGATAGTCCATGCTGCTGAAAACGTCGTCGAACTGTTCGTGCAGATGGTTGTTATCTTGCAAACGTCCTCATCTGTTGACTCAGGGATCGAGACGTGGCTGCACGATTCGTTACAGCCATGCGGATAAGATGCCTGTCACCTCGATTGCTAGTGATACGAGGCCGTTGGGATCCAGCACGGCGTTCCGTATTACCCTCCTGAACCCACCGAGTCCATATTCTGCCAACAGTCATTGGATCTCGACCAACGCGAGCAGCAGTGTCGCGATACGATACACCGCAATCGCGATAGGCTACAATCCGACCTTTATCAAAGTCGCAAACGTGATGGTACGCATTTCTCCTCCTTACACGAGGCATCACAACAACGTTTCACCAGGCAACGCCGGTCGCCTGCTGTTTGTGTATGAGAAATCGGTTGGAAACTTTCCTCATGTCAGCACGTTGTAGGTGTCACCACCGGCGCCATCCTTGTGTGAATGCTCTGAAAAGCTAATCATTTGCAAGTCAAAGCATCTTCTTCCTGTCGGTTAATCTTCGCGTCTGTAGCACGTCATCTTCGTGGTGTAGCAATTTTAATGGCCAGTAGTGTATCTGCAGACGCGATACAAAATTATAAAATTGGAAAATGTGTCTTGAACAGAACGGGTATCTCACGAACTCCCAAGAGCGCTACAGCAAACGGGTTAGATTTCATGGGGTGACAGGGAACTTCAGGGACGGTTTTCCGGCGCGATAGCGTCCGGTACCCCAATAACAACTTTGCCCGCCACTGGCACTTTGCCTGGCTCTTCCCTACTCACACTGCCGCCAACGGAGAAATCTGGCGGCACAGCCAACACGCAGTGAACGGCGAATGTCGGTTTTACAGCGGACCGTATTTCGGAAGATTCCAGCGCCTTCTGCCCCGAGGAAGGCGCGCTCAGACGGCGAGTGTGAGAACTTTTGGGCCGGGGTGTGGATGACGCGAGTGTTGTGTCGCTGAGAACCTGCCGCGCCAGCCCGGCCCTAATGAGGCGCTCCGTTATCCGTGGCCGGCGGCTGGCGGCAGGCCGACTCAGGGTTATCGTCCAGCCGCAGCCGCAGCCGCAGCCGCAGCCGCAGCCGGGCCCACATCCAGAGCCGCGGTCTGCCCAACAAACGTCGCTCTGTGCGCCTCACACCAGCTCCCAGGCGGCCAACTGCCTGCTGCACTACTTCACGTGTCCTCGAATTACCGTCCGAGAAAGCGTACTGTGTGTATACAGAGCACCGTTTTTTTGTAATCACGAGTGAGTTCGCAAAGCATTAAATTAGATGTCATCACTCATTACACCCAGTTAACGTACAGCAGACGACATCCTCTCAGAATTGTTGAAGTCCAAGGGAGAAAATAATACGACAAAACTATTCCGTCTAGTCAAATGTTGAAGGTGTTGGCTCAAATGGCTCTGAGTACTATGGGACTCAACTGCTGAGGTCATTAGTCCCCTAGAACTTAGAACTAGTTAAACCTAACTAACCTAAGGACATCACAAACATCCATGCCCGAGGCAGGATTCGAACCTGTGACCGTAGCGGTCTTGCGGTTCCAGACTGCAGCGCCCTTAACCGCACGGCCACTTCGGCCGGCTTGAAGGTGTTGGGACAGCAACCAGCCACAAATTTACTTTCAGTTCCTTTATTCAAAGGGTACCGTTACCGGTTTAGAATCGTTGTGATTCATCCTCAGACGGTTTACACGCTTTCTGTATGACATATGGTGTGTTGTTTTTACAGATTAATTGTCCTAAAATGTAAATAATACGTAATTATAAACACGCCACACACAGATGGTTACGTTACAGATTTTCGTTGCATGTGACTTACATGAAATGTCGGTTTGGAGTGTTTGTTTTCATAACGTTCGTCCAACAGATGTGAAAACATTCCCACTGCATTCTTATTGTTGCACACGTAAATTTTTCTCACTGACCACTTTAGATTTGTCACTGAGAAGATTTCTACCACGCACCACATGTTTTGATACATACAAAGAGCTTACAAACATTTGAGTATCAAAGATGCTATGATATATCGTAACATTTGACGATAATGTATTCTGTTTGGAAAGGCTCATATATTCATTTACGCAACTGTAATGCCTTTTACAATAGTACACAGATACACACACACACACACATATATATATATATATATATATATATATATATATATATATATATATATTACTGTATAGGTAAAACAGTACATTATTACATTACATTTGGCATCATGAGAGCCGGCCGAAGTGGCCATGAGATGTGTGTGATGTTCTCAGGTTAGTTAGGTTTAAGTAGTTCTCAGTTCTAGGGGACTGATGACCTCAGATGTTAAGTCCCATAGTGCTCAGAGCCATTTGCATTTGACTCTTCGAGAACACAAGGCATTGATCGTGTAAACATCGGCCTATCGAGTGAAATGCGACTCGAAACAGTAAAAAAATCGAATGCATTTCTGAGAAGATCATCCAAGGTACAAGGCGTATCCCAGAGATGTTGCGAGAAACTTCGGGAGGTTATAAAGGGTGTCTAATTGAGGATGGGAACCCGTGTCCGCAAACGTCATTCAACCAAACTACAAAGTGTCCGCAACTAGGCCATCCCTTAGGTAGCAGACACGCCTTTCTACGCTGATGGTTTGTAGGCGGAACGTCTCGCAATGTTGTTTGTCATTCGGTGATAGCGACAGATTGCTATGATCGCTAGTGGAGAAGCAGGAGCACTGCTACGCAGAAAGGCCTTGTTTCCTATGAATTCGATGGTCTCAGCGTACAAAGACACGTTGCTACCAAAGCGGCAGCTTAATGGCAGCCGCCAGCACGTGTAACTTCGACGCTCTGTAACGTCGCTGGATGATATTTCCGGACATGGATTCCTATCTTCGGTTTGTTATTCAAGACACAATCTACAACCCCTCAAAGTTCGTCGCAATATTTATCGGACTCACTATACAGGATGTTACAAAAAGGTACGGCCAAACTTTCAGGAAACATTCCTCACACACAAAGAAAGAAAATTTGTTATGTGGACATGTGACCGGAAACGCTTACTTTCCATGTTGGAGCTCATTTTATTACTTCTCTTCATATAACAACCACCATGGAATGGTAACACACAGCAACAGAACGTACCAGCGTGACTTCAAACACTTTGTTACAGGAAATGTTCAAAATGTCCTCCGTTAGCGAGGATACATGCATCCACCCTCCGTCGCATGGAATCCCTGATCGCTGATGCAGCCCTGCAGAATGGCGTATTGTATCACGCCCGTCCACAATACGAGCACGAAGAGCTTCTACATTTGGTACCGGGGTTGTGTACACAAGAGCTTTCAAATGCCCCAATAAATGAAAGTCAAGAGGGTTGAGGTCAGGAGAGCGTGGAGGCCATGGAATTGGTCCACCTCTACCAATCCATCGGTCACCGAATCTGTTGTTGAGAAGCGTACGAACACTTCGACTGAAATGTGCAGGAGCTCCATCGTGCATGAACCACATGTTGTTTCGTACTTGTAAAGGCACATGTTCTAGCAGCACAGGTAGAGTATCCCGTATGAAATCTTGATAACGTGCTCCATTGAGCGTAGGTGGAAGAACATGGGGCCCAATCGAGACATCACAAACAATGCCTGCCCAAACGTTCACAGAAAATCTGTGTTGATGACGTGATTGCACAATTGCGTGCGGATTCTCGTCAGCCCACACATGTTGATTGTGAAAATTTACAATTTGATCACTTTGGAATGAAGCCTCATCCGTAAAGAGAACATTTGCACTGAAATGAGGATTGACACATTGTTGGATGAACCATTCGCAAAAGTGTACCCGTGGAGGCCAATCAGCTGCTGATAGTGCCTGCACACGCTGTACATGATACGGAAACAACTGGTTACCTTGTACAGCAGCAACTTCTCTGACGCTGACATTAGGGTTATCGTCAACTGCACGAAGAATTGCCTCGTCCATTGCAGGTGTCCTCGTCGTTCTAGGTCTTCCCCAGTCGCGAGTCATAGGCTGGAATATTCCGTGCTCCCTAAGACGCCGATCAATTGCTTCGAACGTCTTCCTGTCGGGACACCTTCGTTCTGGAAATCTGTCTCGATACAAAAGTACCGCGCCACGGCTATTGCCCCGTGCTAATCCATACATCAAATGGGCATCTACCAACTCCGCATTTGTAAACATTGCACTGACTGTAAAACCACGTTAGTGATGGACACTAACCTGTTGATGCTACGTACTGATGTTCTTGATGCTAGTACTGTAGAGCAATGAGTCGCATGTTAACACAAGCACCGAAGTCAACATTACCTTCCTTCAATTGGGCCAACTGGCGGTGAATCGAGGAAGTACAGTACATACTGACGAAACTAAAATGAGCTCTAACATGGAAATTAAGCGTTTCCGGACACATGTCCACATAACATCTTTTCTTTATTTGTGTGTGAGGAATGTTTCCTGAAAGTTTGGCCGTACCTTTTTGTAACACCCTGTATGGTGTAAGTAGGCTGTTTAAATGGCTCTGAGCACTATGGGACTTAACATCTGAGGTCATCAGTCCCCTAGAACTGAGAACTACTTAAACCTAACTAACCTAAGAACATCACACACATCCATGCCCGAGGCAGGATTCGAACCTGCGACCGTAGCGGTTGCTCGGTTCCAGACTGCAGCGCCTAGAACCGCTCGGTCACCGCGGCCGGCTCTAAGAGTCACATACAATCTTTGGACATAAATAGTTTATCACATGCAAACTTCAGGAGAAGGTCGACCACTGAGTAAGGCAAAAAAATGGCTCTGAGCACTATGGGACTCAACTGCTGTGGTCATAAGTCCCCTAGAACTTAGAACTACTTAAACCTAACTAACCTAAGGACAGCACACAACACCCAGCCATCACGAGGCAGAGAAAATCCCTGACCCCGCCGGGAATCGAACCCGGGAACCCGGGCGTGGGAAGCGAGAATGCTACCGCACGACCACGAGATGCGGGCTGAGTAAGGCAGTATACATGTATTTACGTTTGTTCTTCCTTGAGAGATGTGTGTTTCTAAGCGAGTGAGGACAAGAACAGTAGTTTAGAGAAAGGTTACCACACTCAATAAAATACTTCTTTGTTGGAGTCCTCATTGTCAACTATAAAATTGCAATTATGAAAAGGGTATTATATTGATGCCGTTGATAAACGACAGTCATACACACACACACGCTCTCTCTCTCTCTCTCTCTCACACACACACACACAGCGAGAGAGAGAGAGAGAGAGAGAGAGAAAGAGAGAGAGAGAGAGAGAGAGAGAGAGATGTCACAGTTAATAAAATGTTTCGTGGTATTATCTTATAACCCTATGTTTCGACCGAGTGACGTGGCGCTGTGATTAGCACACTGGACTCGCATTCGGGAGATTGGCGGTTCAAACCCGCCTCCGGCCATTTTGATCTAGGTTATCCGTAATTTCCCTAAATCGCTTCAGGCAAATGCTGGAATGGTTCCTTTGAAAGGTCACGAGCGACTTCCTTACCACTCCTTCCCTAATCCGATGGGACCGATGACCTCACTGTTTGGTCTCTTTCCCCTGAAACAAACAACCAACCAGTGTTTCGACCCCATCTGTGGAGGATGTTTTCAAGGGGGATCGTAGCTTTGTTGAATGTCCGATTCACAACTCGGTTCGCTACTGGCTACAGCAAAGTCCGCACTGGCGTCACCTCAGATGTTTTGCATATCTGAGCTCAGTTGGCCGTTTTCGACAGCCGTCACCCCATGGAGGATGACTGGTACACATGTTCTTCAGCCCCAGAATCCAGATGTCATTCAGTATCACGCCATCCTCTTTCCTACTGTAATTCCAGGGGTGTGTCATAATCTCCATGGCCTCCCTGTATAGCCTTTCACGTTATCCGCTTGTGTTTGCCAGCACTTAGTCCTATCAAAATAAATGTTGTCGTTTCCTGGCTGCAAAGCATGTTCCGCAACAGCTGATCTGTCTATATACCCTCTTCTGCAATTTCCCTTGTGCTCATCTAGTCGTTTTCTGACTGTTCTTTCTGTAGCACCCACGTACACCTCCTCACAATCCAATAAATTCCTGCTTTTTGCAGCGGCTGGCGAGTAGCCTTCGCCGATCGTACATTCAAAGAAGCTACGATCCCCCTTGAAAATGTCCTCTGCAGATGTAGACAAAACGTTGGTTTTAAGATGAATAGCCCTGAACATGTTATTAATTGTGACATATCCAGCAGTGAAAGTTAATATTTTCACGAGGTAAATGTACACACGTTCGTTCGCAGCTAGGCCAACACACACACACACACACACACACACACACACACACCCCTCTCTCTCTCTCTCTCTCTCTCTCTCTCTCTATATATATATATATATATATATAAAGCAAGTGGCATGTTGTCAAAAGATAAAGTGCTCTCCCACACCCTTGCGCCATTCACGGTTCAGACACGCACATACTATACACGAAGCGGCTCCAGGTTTATAGCTGGCAGACGGAGCGCGAGAGCTATAGGAACACACAAACACACAAACTTAATCTGGAACTTTGGAAGACTTAGTGGCGTGAAAAATCTCACCTTAACTTCACGGAATATTCGAAATACATACATTCGACAGGATTAGCCCGTTTACTTTTACTAAAGGTAACGGTTTAAATTCACATTTATTGTCATAATGGCATATAGCCATTCTATATATGAGGTCTTCACGGGTTGTCAGCTCACTTCGCCTGAAGATGATGGAGACACATTCCATCGAAACGTTGCTACGAGACGACGATGCTACTCGGCTGACAACCCGTGAAGACTTCACATATGAAATTCGCCGAGAAAGCCTGCACTCGCATATAGCCATTTTATACTTTAAAAATTTTCACCACTGACCAACTGTCTTCTTCATAAAGAAATACAAATGAATCATATACAAAACTCTATTTCTAAGCACATCAATATTTACGGTGCACTATTAATAAATATACTTTAATAAACGATACAATCTATTTTAGTATTCGAGGAAACAGCATGAAGCATCTCACCATCATCACCTCAGCACCATAAGCATCATCATCATCATCATTAATACAGATTAAACCGTGTAGAAAATTTCCACTTCATTCGCCCAGGTCTCCTGTATTTACTCTGGTTGGCGCGCGAGTGCTAACTTCGGTAACCGATAGTCATCTATTCCAAAATCGTGTTGACCATCGCTTTTAGCGTTATAATTCGCAGCGCAGAAATTTTGATCTTCTCAATGTGATTGCACATTGGACATCAGGTAAGCAAGGAAGACGAACATGCAGCTACTGCCAACAATGAGGATGGAATACAAGGTAAACAGCAAAGATGAAGGAACCAGTAGATTTTCTGACAAATGTCTAATGCAGCAATATATTAATTGGCGTTTCACGATAGACTTTGGAATGTCTTTTTTTTTTTTTAATCTCATTTTGTTCTGTACTGTTCGTTGAATTTATTTGGGGCGGACGTCCGATGACACCCGTTCAGGTTCTTCGTTGATCCATTCACTCAGTTTTTTATTACAGAGGGTAGCTAACCCTCTGAGCGAACACGCTTAGCTACCGTGCCGGCTACACGATAGACTTTGGAATGTCTTGAACTTTCATTGCTACGATCTGAAACAGTTCCAGACGCACAGTGGTCTTCCCTTTGATGGAGAGTACGACACGACCAGCCTCAATAATTTGTTTTATTATAAGTTTTTTCTTTTTTTTCTATCAAGAACGTTTTCAGAACGTATAATTTCACTTGTACCACTACCGACCCAGCCGAGAGACTGCGCATAAAGCCAGACCGTGTTTGGCACATTACCTAACGCCAGCTGCGACAGGTGCTGTAGGGGTCTTGCAGACCTGCCTCTGTCCAGAGCATTCTCCCGTGACACGTAACGAGAATGGCGTGTCGTCATACACAGAAAATGACTTTGATATTACTCATACGTCAAGTCTTTAGTAAAGAATTTCCTCCAGACACTTTCTGGGAACGCCTAGTCTTTAGTAAAGCATTTCCTCCAGACCGTTTCTGGGAAACGCCTATAATTAACGAAATAAATTATACGATTAAAGTTAGACAAAGGTTGAACAAATACTGTCCCCTCGAGGGTGAGCGTAGTTTCATCGTCTACCGCGAGGCCAACAGTGAGGCTCCTATTTGAAATCTCTGGATTTGATACGATTGGTCGCCAGTGGCGAGGCTATTATTTCTTTATTAATTTCAGGGTATACACGGCGGTGGCCACCCAGCTACTGCCACACGCAAATCCTCAGGACCATCAACACAGAATTTGATCAGATTAAGAACACCACATATCCTGATCCAGATCCCAGTACGTTATAAGAATACGGAGACTGACGCTTCTTGTTTATCTTTAGGCACAGCTGGCAGTCCAGTGTCGTGGCGCTTCCAGTACCAGGGAACACGTACTGTGGCGGTCGCTCATGTGTGGACCATTCAGTCACAGCGATGTAACTCACACCACGACCCCCTTCATCCCTGTAATTGAAAAAGTGTCATAATGACCTCTGCATTGGAAAATGATTCCGGATTAGTCCCCCATTCGGATCGCCGGAAGCGGACTGCCAACGGTGAGATGGCCGTGACAAAAAGATGAAATAACTAGCGAAATCGAAGCGTGCAATGTCAGAAGTTTGAACATGGTAGGAAAGGTAGAAAATCTGAAAAATGTAGATGGAAACACTCAATCTACAAGGCACAGTCAAACGAAATCGAGACAGATGGAAAAAAGTAAGTGTAAGTAGACTGTTTATTATTTCAAAGGTAATCACCAGAACTGTTAATACAACCTGCCAACGAACTGCTCGTCCACATGTTACCAAGGCTGTTTCGGTTACGCTGCAGAATTTTCATTGGGAAGCTCTTAAACATCCTCCATAACACCGACCTCTCCCCACGGATTTCCGCAGTTTTGGAACCCTGGAGAAAGACATTCGTGGGCTTCGATTTGCTTCGTACGATGGGGTGCGCGCCTGGGTACAATCATGATTCCATAGCGAACCGCAAACATATTTTTTTCATGAAGGCACTGACCATCTTGTACCACAGTGGGTTAAATCTAGTAACAGTTATGACTGTTACCTTTGAAATAATAATCAGTCTACTTACTTTTTTCCATCTGTCTCGTTTTCAATTGACTGTGCCTTATAGACACTATGGGGTCAGTGATGTGAAGCGGAAAGAAGATAAGAATTTCTAGTCAGAAAAAGATTGGGTAACATCAACAAGAGCAGAAAATGAGTAGGATTCGTTGTGAATGGAAATGTGGTTCGAAGAGTGAGGCGCTGTAAAAAGTTCAGAGACTGGGTTGTTCTCATCAGAATCGACAGGAAACCAGCGCCAAAAATAATAGGTCAGGTGTAAGTCCCGACGTCGAAAGCGGAAGATGAAGAAATAACGAAAGTATACGAGGATATTGAACGGATGGTTCAGTATGTAAAAGGAGATGGTTTTCTGATAATCATGAGGAATTGGAATGCTCTAGGAGGTGAAGAAGCTAAAGGAATAGTTACGAGAGAATATGAGCTTGATAGTAGGGACGATAGAGGAGAAAGGCTAATTGAATTCTGCAATAAATTTCAGTTAATGATAGCGGATACACCATTCAAAAATTACAAGAGGAGAGGCTATGTTTGAGAAAGGCCTGGAGATACGAGAACATTCCAGCTGGATTACTTCATGATCAGACAAATATACCGAAATCAGATCTTGGATTGTAAGGTTCATCCAGAAGCACGTATAGATTCGAATCAGAATCAAGTAATAGTATTGCGCAGACTGAAGTGTAAGTGGGAAGAAGTGAGATACCGAACTACTGAGGAATGATGATGTGCGTTTGTAGTTCTCTAAGGCTGTAGATGCGGTAATAGTGAATACCACAGTAGGTGATTTAACAAGGTAGGTAACTGTGAAGAAACACTGGTGACAGAAGAAATACTTCAGCTGATCGATGAAAGGTGAATGTCCAGGAAAAGACAGGAAAACAGAAACAAAGTTAGTTGGGAATGAAATATTTAGTAAATGCAGGGAAGCCAAGGCAAAATGCCTCAAGTAAAAACGTGAAGAAATCGAAAAATAAATGTTAATTGGTAGGAATGATTCAGCGTATAGAAATCTTTGGCGACATTAAAAGCAAGAGTGGCAACATTAAGAGCACAATGGGAATGCCACTGTTAAACGCAGAAGAGAGAGCTTGTAGGTGGAAAGAGTACAGTGAAGGCGTCTACGCGGGGGATGACTTGTCTGGCGAAGTGACAAGAAAAAATGAGAGTCGAGGTGGAAGACAAAAGAAATCCATTATTAGAGACAGAATTCAACAGAGTCTTCTGGCCTTCGATCAAATAAGGCAGAATGCAAGGACAAAATTCCTTCGGAATTTCTAAAGTCATTGCGGTATGTGGTAACCAAACGAATGGAGACAAATCGTCAGACTTTCATAAAGATATAATCCACACAATACCGAAGATAGCAAGCGTAGGTAAATGCGAAAATTATCGCCCAATCAGATTAACGTCTCAGAACTCCTAATTGCTGACAAGTATACTATTCAGAAGTATGAAAAGAAAGTCAAGAAGTTAGGTGGTGTTCAGTTGGGCTCTCGGAAGGTATAAAGACACCAGAGAGGCAGGTCTTACTTTGTGCTTGATAATGAAAGGAAGTCTTAATAAAAATTCTGACAAATCCATCGGTCATCGGATTTTTCGACCTAGAAAAAGCTTTCGACAAGTGTAAGATGGCTAAAATGGGGCCTAACACACGACACACGGGTGAAATCTTTGGCTCCTATTGTTCAGTCTATACAGCGATGAAGGAATGGCAGAAATAAAAGAAAGATGAAAGAGTGGGATTAAAATTTAGGGTGAAAGGATATCAGTGATAAAATTCGCTGATGACATTTCTATCTTCAGTGGAAGTGAAGAACAATTGCAGGTCCTGTGTACAGATTGTGGACTGAGAGTAAACGGAAGAAAGATTGAAATAATGAAACTAGCGGTAAAGTTAAAATCAAAATTGGTGATTAAGAAGGAGGCGAAGGAATTCTGCTAGTACCTTGGGAGCAAGATTACGAAATGACGAGAATAACAGAAGACTGGCATAGGCAAGAGGACAATATTGGGCAAAGGGTAGGACTGAACACAGGCCCTCACTTTAGGAAGACTTGCTGAGAATATACGTTTGAAGCACAGAATGGTAGTGAATCATGGACTGTGGTAACAAAGGAACAGAAGAGAATCGAAGCGCTTGGGACGTGGTGCTGCAAAAGGATGTTGAAAATTAGGTCGTGTGATAAGATTAGAAATGAGGTGGTTCTCCGCGGGATTGGCGAAGGAAGGAATATATGGAAAAAACTGACAACAATATGAGACAAGACGACAGGACATGTGATAAGATGATAAGACCGCGGGGTATAACTTCCATGCTGCTAAAGAGAGCCGTAGAAGGTAAGAACTGTAGGGAATGCCACGATTTCCTCTCCTATGCCACCATCATCATCTTAGAGTAGGATTTACACTCAATATCTTACAGTTATTCGCTGAATAAAATATTCCAGTCTTCCCTTCAGCTTTTACCCTTTAGAGCTCCCTGTAGAACAATGGAAGATTTTTTTCCGATGACTGGACACATCTACCATTGTATCCTTTATTCTAGTCAGTATTAAACGCTTCTGCAACAGCATATCTCAGACGATACGATATCCTCATTTTATGGTTTTCCCACAGTTGCCGGCCGGTGTGGCCGAGCGGATTCTAGGCGTTACAGTCTGGAACCGCGAGACCGTTACGGTCGCAGGTTCGAATCCTGCCTCGGGCATGGGTGTGTGTGATGTCCTTAGGTTAGTTAGCTTTAAGTAGTTCTAAGTTCTAGGGGACTGATGACCTCAGAAGTTAAGTCCCATAGTGCTCAGAGCCATTTGAACCATTTTTTCCCACAGTTAATGTTTCTCTGTCATAAAAAGCTGTGCTCCAGACGGTCATTCTCAGAAAATTCTTCCTCAAATGAAGGCGTATGTTTGGTACCAGCAGACTTCTCTTAGCGGGGAATTCCCTACCTTCGTCCGTCATTTCGTATTGTGCTTCCAAGGTAGCAGAATTCTTTCACTCTACTCCGTGGTAGCAAATTTTGACGTTAAGTTTATCGTCAGTCCAATTCCTGCTGCTGCTCATTACTCTCGTCTTTCTTTACTCTAAATCCACCTTCTGTGCTCATTAGACTATTCATTGCACTTAAAGTGTCTTATAAATCTTTGTCGATTGCACTCAGGATAGCAACAGCTTCAAAGTGTCTTATCGACGGTATATCTTCACTCTGATTTCTAATCCCACACTTTTATTTTCGTTATTGCTTCTTCGATGGACAGATGAAACAGTAGGGAAGAAAGATTATATTCCTGTCTTACATCTAGATGGATAACAGCAATTCATTCTTGGTTTTCCATTCTTACTGTTCTCTCTTGGTTCTTGTACATGTAGTATGTTACTAGTCTTTCCCTATAGCCTATAAGTTACTTATTTTTCTTGAGATTTTTAAGATCTTGTACCATTTTACGTTATCGAAAACTTTTTCTTGGTCAAAAAATCCCTATCGAAGTGTCTTGATTTTTCTTAAGTTTTGGTTCCATTATCGAGCGCAACTTGATAAATGACAAAAAAAAAATGGCTCTGAGCACTATGGGACTTAACATCTATGGTCATCAGTCCCCTAGAACTTAGAACTACTTAAACCTAACTAACCTAAGGACATCACACAACACCCAGCCATCACGAGGCAGAGAAAATCCCTGACCCCGCCGGGAATCGAACCCGGGAACCCGGGCGTGGGAAGCGAGAACGCTACCGCACGACCACGAGATGCGGGCGATAAATGACAGGTGTTTGTGAGTTAGGAGAGTTTTCTTTTCGCGTCTAATTATCAAATCTAAAAGACCCAAGTTCATAAGAAAAAGAAATGCGTCTGTTGATGTCCTAGGTATCCCAGCAATCGTAAGATCAATTGCACTGGATGCAATCTAGAAATTATGTGGACCCCTCCCAAGAACAACTGATATTTTATTATGCGTGATATAGGCAAGAAGAGTCACGGAATGGGAGCCGAGGGAATTATTAGTCCTCGATTTGCGATACTTTATTTACGGCATGCAGGTAATAGGCTGTTATAACGTAACGGCAATTTTCCGTTTCTGGACGCACCCGTAAGTTGCCTCTACACGCCATCCAGAGGCTGCCGCTGTTTCTCTTTTATTGCGACAGCTACTTCTCATCAGAGGAGCATGAAAGATGTCCTCACATTTTCTGCTCAAGTGGCAATATGGGAGGCTGGCGTCGAGGCACGAGCTAGTTACGCCGCTCACTGGTCCAGAACGACACCCTCGCCGAGGACGGGGGGTGCCCGCGGAGGGTGGGGCAGCGAAGAAGAACCCGCTAAAAGACAAAGGACGGCCAAGGGGTGAAGTATGCAGACAGCACGCCGGCGACTACCCATTGGGCAGGCGGCTCACAGCTGTGTGAGGCGGGCGCCAGCCGACACAGCCGGAAGTTATTACGATCTCTGCAGGCGCGGCTGCTAAAGGGGCGATATGAATAGGCGGAGAACCATCCCACTCGCTCTGACAAACACGCCGGAATTTTTTGCGTCACTGCAAAAAACTGCGGCGACTTCGTCCAGGTGAGCGATTAGCATATGCTGTGCAGAAGCAAAAAAACGACGGAAAAAGTTGCGTGGGCACACTGACAGCTGTACAAGGTCTGCCAGTGGAAAGTTTGGACGCTAATTGTTTATCCTCTCTCTTGTAGCCACTACTGTTCGTTCGACAATGAGATGATTTCTGATCGCTATCACTCAATAATCGCTCTGCTGACAGGTGAATATGATCAACAGTGGCGCCGTAAGTGAAATTAGATTTTACAGCAAAGCGATGACGCAAATCAGCGTTCATAGCTCTGCCAAATCCATTTACAGGCAGTGAGTAAAACTCTACGCACATATATTCAGGAGGAGCAACATTCGACTCTCGTTCAGGCCATAAACATTTTCGTGGTTTAAAAAAATGGCGGATTTCCTTCCTCATCCTGTCAAATTGTTTACTGTGCTTCGTCTCTAATGACATCTTCATCGACGCAGTGCTAAACGTTACTCTTCCTTTTTTATCAGCTGAACAACAGAAATAACAACCGGTAGAAAAGCTTTCCGGAAATATTTTCGAGTAAGATGATGGTGTCTTGAAACGTTCCTTTTACACATTTACATGCTGTAGGACACCTGCAGTGTTTTGTTTGTACCAACCGATCCAGCCGAGAATGCATAAAGTTTGAGTAATATTTTTATTTGTATGTAAGAGGCTATCAATACGTTTGTCTCTGAGGGCGTTTTTGCAGCGTATACACAACATAGCCAGCCGCGGTGGCCGAGCGGTTCTAGGTTCTTCAGTCCGGAACCGCACTACTTCTACGGTCGCAGGTTCGAATCCTGCCTCGGGCATGGATGTGTGTGATGTCCTTAGGTTATCTAGGTTTAAGTAGTTCTAAGTTCTAGGGGACTGATGGCCTCTGATGTTAAGTCCCATAGTGCTCAGAGCCATTTGAACCATTTTTATACACAACGTAGCGTGACTCCGATGAGGATGCATAAGCACCGACAAGCAGGTAATGGATTAATGTGGTATTTATTTCGTCCTGACACGCGTGCGGTAAATGCGGAAGCGTGAACTCTGGCAACGTTATTACCAAACGCGTCCAAACAGGACCAACGTGTTGTTATTCTTTTCTTTGGTGCCGAAGGACTAACACCGGTCGATATCGATGGCAGAATGAAGAATGTACATGGGGTAGCATGTGCGCCAAAATCTCCATTGTGGAATGGTGTGACAAGGAGTGCTGCTGCATCCTGATAATGCAGGTCCGCATAGCGTAGATGACGTAAGCATAAGTTACACCAACTAAAGTGGGAGACCCGCGACCACCCTCCTTATAGCCCTGCTCTCTCCTTATGTAATTATCACGCCTTCAGTCCCTTAAAAAAGGCCTTGAAGCGTCGACGATTCCTGTCGGACGTGGGTGTGCAGCAGGTAGTTACAGACTTTTTCACGCAGCAAGACACGGTGGTTTACCAGACGTGTACCACCAACCTAGTGCGTCTGTAGGATGGTTGCCTCAATGCTCACGGCGATTTTGCCCGATTGGCATACCAATTACTGATTCTGAACCGTACGGACTTCGAAAGGAAAGTTTTTGATAGCCCCTAATATATATACACAGATATAATCACCCTCCAACGCCCAAAAACAAGCATACTCGTCGCTCGGGAGCGCTGTTGACGGTATAAAGATGGTAGCGGGCAGTCGTCTGACTATTCATAACTGAGGCTTATGGGATCTGATGTGCATGTGCTTTGTGTATCTGCCAGTCAGTTGCATGGAATCAGTACCATAAGAATGGTCGATTTGGAGACAGGAAGGATGGATAAAATGAACTGTGGTGTTTGGACGCTCCCATGATCACATTTCAGTGCAGTTGCCCGTTGGTGCGTTAACGCCGACTGACCACATGTTGACGCGGACTGGTGTACCATTCACAGCAATGTTACACGGCGTAGGACCAGAGGTCTAAAAAAGACCCTAACCGGAATGGACTGAAAAGAAGTACCACGCCAGTCAACGACTGTCAGTTTTGAATGCGACAGAAATTTCTGTTGTCGGTCACTGCAGATCGGTATCAACCAGTTTTCGAGCAAACATTCCGAAGGGAACTGCCTACATGAACATTTGGGACTGGATGCTTCTCAAATGCTAATGTCCACAGCGGAACACAAGCCTGAACCTCTTCAGGGAGCCAAACAACATAGAAACTGGACAGTGGCTGACTGGAGGCGTATAGTGTGGCCCAAAGAGTCACGATTTTGCCTCTTTCCAGTGGTACAGGGTGTCATGTGCACAAGAACGGCCAGTTGAAGTGTTTGACCCGCAGTAGGTAGAGGGTGTACGTCAGGACGTAAGTGGTTCGGTGAAGTTTTGGAGGTGTTTTTTTGCACCGTTGCTTGGGCCTAAGCATTCACGCTATCGTCAACATGACTGTGGAAGCTATTTCTACATTCTCGTTACCCAAGTTCTGCCTTTCTTCTACGTCTTCACGATGAGTATGCTGCGGACACTCCCCAGATGACAACAGCCGTGTTCATCCGTTCCTGGTTTGACGAACACTCGGACAGCCTATCGCACACAGGCTGACCCGCTCCTTGCAATAGCAAGAGATGAATAACAATCAACATACCCTCAGTTTGATAGCCCTAACTGGATTTACTCATCAGTGATTGGCTTCTGCTCGATACCTCATACCTGAAGAAATTTTGGGCCCTCTTTCTCGACGTAATGAGGCCATTGTTAAGACTAGATGCGGTGTTTCACGATATTAGCATGTGTCTGCTACGGGTGACAAATTTTTGTCCGGTGTGATTATGTAGCTCTTCGGTTACTCTGTGTTACGTAAGTGAAAATTCCAAGATCCGAGACACGTGCAAAGTGACATCTCTGGACCCATCCAGATCAATCAGTGTGAGGTGCGTGACACCTCACGGAATTCGCCGCAACTAAGCTACGATGCGAGCTCCAATGAAGGATCGAGCTGCTGCGAAAAAACTGTACATTTATATGCATATGCGACGATGTCCAACATTATTGTAAAGGGAAAAATCGTCGTTCCTTTGTCTTTTTGATGAAACTTGGGGTCTTCTTTTAGCTATTGTTCAGAATGGGTGCATTTTCAGAGAGAATCCACCTTCTACAGGAATTATGGTAAGTTAGAGCGTTTTTTCTCGCATAATTTGAGGGCATAGCGTCTGAGTTGTTTGATGTATACGGAAGAGGTGTGTCGCTCTGGGATCAGAATTGACAAGGGACACCTTTGACCTCCAACGTTCGGAACAGCACGAAACCATGCTTATGCTAAGGCTCGATCATAAAAATAAACAATGACCTGTGTCAATTCCATGCGGAACTCCGTACTTGTCTGCTATCGTCATCAGCCGATGGTATGTAGTACCTAGACTAACAAGTGCTCGAACAGCGTGAATGGTGTATCTGCTCTACGAATATGTCTCTTGGAGTGTTCGCATGCGAGTTACTATTTAAACTGTGTACAGTGATATCATGAAGAGAATTAATTCTACGAATATGGTACAAGTGTCAGTGACGAAGTTACGACATGCTGAATGTGGAAATGAAATCGGAATCTAAGATAGAGAGATTGCGGATATATTATATAACGTAATAATTCAGAAAAATAATGGGGATGACATAGAAATACATGACGTTGTACTATATAGATATACTGATTCTGAAGGACAGAAAGAACCTGAATCTGAAGGTGGATGTTCAAGCTGTACACGATGTTCATCTCTAGAGCGGCAGTCAACGTAAGTACGAACTGTCTCCACCCAAACAGTCGAGGCCCAGTGTATTACAAGAAATGACGACAGCGTACTAGAGAACATTTATGAAGATTATTGCAATCATGGCTTCAATTCTTATATCCAGCTAACAAGGCGTTATAAATGCATTAAAATTAAATCACATTACAGATTAATTCTAAATTGTAAGTTCAGCAAAAGACGAGCAGCAGCTCATTTCAAAGGAAACAGACTGTCGCAATTACAAACTATAAAAGAGCATCTAATATCGCAATTTGATGGAACTAGGTCTACAGTTAACTATTGGCATCTGCAGATATGGGCAATGGAAGTGTGTAAAATGGTTGACTAGGACGATTTCAAAGCTTCGATTTCTTTTATCGATAATCTTAAGGATGAATATGGCATTTCACCCAGGCATATTACTTTATTTGTCACAATTAAGGACATAGAAGATGATTATAGTATACATCACAAGGCACAACAGTTTGTGGACAAAGTGAACATGTTTATGACAGAGCATGGTGTGGAGAAAACAAATATTTGCAACAGTGACCAAAGTCAATTCCAGTTTGAAGTGCCTTTATCATCAACACTGTCTCGCAAAGAAGAGAAAACTACAGCTAGTAATCTGAAGCTGTCCATAGCTCTACCCACAGCTACATAATTGATGTGGCTTTATCAGTGACAGGCAGACTACCAAACAAGCTGTACATCTGTTTTCAAGAGGCACAAGACACTTTCGGCCCAAATATTTCAAAGAAACTTGAATCAACTTGTCCACGAAATATTCATGAGTGGGAAAGCATGGTTAAAGAATACCATGAAACGTTTACTACCTTCATCCCTTGGCGAACGTGTAACAAGTGAAAAGAACCTATCGCTGTGTGATGCCTGGTCTTGTCATAGAGACTGTACCCTCCTAGATGCAAGTTTTCCAAACAAAGATGTTATACTGAAAATATTGCCACCGATAACGACAAAATATTGCACACCCGTTGATTTTTACTTCCTTCGGCAATACAAGCTCTAAATCCGAAGGACTGCCGATTTTGCAACACTACATTGTGCCACACCACTAGTGAAGATACATGTTCGTTATTTCATCATCAAACTTCACTCTGTGATCACAATCAATTTTCTGCACCGAAGTATACGCCTGTGTTGCAGTATGCTTGGCGAAAGGCTGTTCATGACATTGACATACCCATACCATCATTTAAAAATGTAAGTAGTGTGTCTTTTGATATGGAACTGCTTGAATGCGAAAGCGATTTTGTACTTAAAGATGTGGCTTTAGTGAGGTGCGGACATTGTTCTCTTCCACTCTGTATTACCCACTTCATCGAAACCCTGCCTCTCCACTATGAGGACTAACATAAGCACTATCACGTGAGTAGCATCGTGTGTTTCGTGCTGTAATACTTAGGGTTTTTGGCACTGTTGATTGGAAATGTAATGATACACTGATGTCAAAGAATTACGTGTATTTTCCCTCCTATGACATTGACATCTTGTTGCTTTGTTTCTCTCTAGTAAAATGTCACTTGTGGTAGACTGCAGTGTTTTGCATGGAAATGACACAGAGCACTGTCTTTTTTTGTGATTCAGTGTTATTTTAAGCATGGTTTCGTGCGGTTGTGAGTGTTCGAGGTCAAAGATCTCCCTTATGAGTAACCAGATTGCGCCTGAAACTGAACAGACATAATTTTTGCTTTGTAGGACAAAAGTGGCGGCTTCCAGTTGAACTTTCTTTTATTTGCTATTCTTCTGTAGCGAATGTGAACACAAAGGTCGTAGGGTATAGCGAAAACGAAATTTATTTCAACTTAGGAACTCAGAACGCAATGCAACACATGTAAATAGCTTTTGCAATAAATGATATATATTTAAAAGAAATTTTCTTGTTATTATTGTACTTGAAAAAATTACCACGTGAACATACAATAACAGGCTAAAAAAAGAGACCTGAGGCTTAAGATCCGCAAGTGTGTTAGTTAAATGTTTAGCTTTTAAACAGAGGCGTAGCGATTAAAAAAAATTGCAACCATCCTAATAATAAAATTGTTACCCGAGACCGCTTGACGGTAAAACCCATTTTTGCTATGCACAACAGAAGTTTTCCATAGCAATTTACTTTTTCAAAATTCAATGAGAACGTTATTTTAAGCCTCTGGGGGCTTTACACAAATAATTTTAAGTAACAGGGAAAGTGAAGTCTACGATCACTGGTTTAATATTCTGAAACAGAGAAGTAGTGGAAAGTAATTTTGATGCTTGCCGGCTGGATATTCTCGTTGCATGCCGCCAGGAAATGACTGGTTTGTAATAAACCTATGATGAAGTACATCCGATGACTACTGAGAAAACTGAAAGGCAAAAAAATGGCAAACAGCCCCTTGTGTTTATCTCTGTTAATTCTGAAGGTAACACTGGCGCTTAGCGGTATTCTGCTACAAGCTTACACTCGTTTATCGTGGTAAAACCGCAGAGTGGAGCCATCAAGGCGTGTTGGGTTATCATTGCGCAAAAAGTAATTGGAAGTCAACAGTCTTTACCTAACCATATTTCAGGGTATGTCTGACAAAGGTGCGCAAAGTGAGCGAGAACTCGATCATGTTAGAACAACGCTCGCGCTGATCGAGCCAGTCCGCATGCTGTACGGCTACATCATGGGCGAGTTCACTTATCTTCAATTTTAGCAACTATCAGATCCAAAAAAACCATGTCTCGTAGGTTCTCGTGTTCTATTGGTAGAGTTACGCCTCCAATCGTTAAAGGCTCTCCG
Source organism: Schistocerca nitens (assembly GCF_023898315.1). Classification (NCBI taxonomy): domain Eukaryota; kingdom Metazoa; phylum Arthropoda; class Insecta; order Orthoptera; family Acrididae; genus Schistocerca; species Schistocerca nitens. The sequence goes on from NC_064617.1 coordinate 393,299,699, forward strand.
CAATGTAGGAATGTGAGGTGGAGTACCAACGTAAATCAGCTACATTAAAAGTACGATATGAAATCAATGTGTAAGGATAACAAGGTATACTGTGGATATAAAAAGTCGATATAAGTTAACGAGGAGAACAATGTTTCTAATAATGAAATTCAAAGGCCACATGTTTAAATTTTTGCTTGTATCCAGAGAGTTTAATGAACTTTTATTCTAACTAGTAGAGTGGGTCAGTAAACGTAGACTAAGGCAATGGCGAAATTTAAACATTCTTTTTCCCGAATCATATTTTTATAGCAAATGTTCGAAATTACAAACTCCAACATAGATAGAAAATTGACACCGTTGAAGAAATGAAGAACAGCATTACTAGACACATTCATACCGATTGCTTACCGGAAAGACTTCTGCACCCTAGTCACTGATAGCTGTCGTTTTATGCCGGTAACTCACAGAGCTGCAATTCCGACATATGATTTTCAGGAAAAATATTGCTCGATTCGACGCATTGCTATGACCTTATCATCAGCTTGTGTATACGCTGTTCGGGCATCTATTAGTGGACATAATATGGGCTGTTTCCACCCTTTGCCTTTATGATGACCTTAACTCTGCTGGGATCAGTTTCAGTAAGGTGTCTGAATGTCTGTGGAACAGTGTCAGCCCAGTCATTTATGAGAGTCGAGACCAGAGAAAATAGTGATACCGGATGCGAAGTTGACTTTCTGACTCACCCCAAAGGTGTTGCATTCTTTTCAGAGCGGGAATCTGGTAGGTCACTCCATTTCAGGAAATGTTATTGCCCACAATCTATTTCCTCACAAACGTTGCTTTATGACAGGGTGCATTTTCATGCTCATAGAAGCCGGCCGTTGTGGCCGAGCGGTTCTAAGCTTCAGTCCGGAACAACGCGGCTGCTACGGTCGCAGGTTAGGTTCGAATCCTGCCTTGGGCATGGATGTGTGTAATGTCCTTAGGTTAGTTAGGTTTACGTAGTTCTAAGTCTAGGGGGCTGATGACCTCAGATAAGTCCCATAGTACTTAGAGCCATTTGAACCATTTGCTCATAGAAACAACCGTCGTCTCAGAACTGCTCCTCTACAGTTTTCGGTACGCAATGCCGTAAAATCTCTTCGTGTCCTTCCTAATTTCGCGTTTTCTTAAGCTAAAGAGGGGATCACTTCCTAACCACGAAAAAAGACACCCATATCGTAACGTGACCTCCTCCGTACTTCACTGTTGGGGCTAAATATTTGACGTTAAACTCAGAGCCAGTCATCGGATTGCTACAGGGTATAGTGCGACTTATGACTCCAAATCACTCGTTTCCAGTCATCCAATCTCCAGTGGCATCGCCATTTACAGCACCTCAACCGTCGTTTAGCGCTGATTACAGAGATGTGTGGCTTTGAGTAGCTGCGCGACCATTTAGCCACCATTCTTTTAACTCCCTACTCGCAATCATTGTGCTAACTTCATGCAACATTTTACACCACCCTTCGCAGTACTCGACTGTCCGTGTTTGACACTAAACGAGGTCTGCCAGATCTTGGTTAAACTGTGATCTGCCACGTTTCCACTTTACCATCACATCACCAACAGTCGACTTGAACAACACTAGCAGGGTTGAAATGTCCGTGATGGATTTCTTAATCAGGTGACATCCCATCACTAGTCCACGTCACAGAGCTCTTTCGACCGACCCAGTCTACTGATACTGCTCCTCTACGGACAATGCAATACTCTTTGCCTCCTTTTGTACTGCCGGCTCCGCCACTTGTGACATCTAATGGTCAATTCAGCTTTACATAAGGGTTAGCAGATACTTTTTATGAGATACTGTACATACACTCAAGAGACAAAACATATGGTCACTGCCTACCTCGAGACTGATTGCCGCCTAGTGGCGTAGCTGACACATGGCGGGGTAAGGAAAAGCTGTAAGCGGAGCAAAGAGAAACGGGAAATCACTGCACCTAAAAATCGAATAAAAACAGTGCTGATGGCGTTTTCAGATTTTTATTTGTTAGCAACCGGTTTCGGCCCTTTCCTCAGACAATCTTCAGGCTTTTTCCCGCCATTATGGTTGCAGGTGCCGCAGAAGGAGCTAGATCCGTAGAAGTAAGGATATCACTGCTCTACTTGCTTCTGCGGATCTCGCTCCGTTTGCAGCCGCTGGCAGCCATAATGGCGGGAAAAAGCCTGAAGACGGTCTGAGGAAAGGGCCGAAATCGGTTGCTAACGAATAAAAAAACACATCATCCAGACCATTTCTATTTGATTTTTAGCATTTTATACCGATCTCTGCTTTCTAAAATTTTAAATCACTGTAGCGACGATACGAGCAGCGAACGGGGAAATCTAGTGACATAATGCGACCTCGGCAGAAGAGAGGTTGTTATGGCTCCTTGCCTGGGAACAAACATCTCGGAAACAGAGAAATTGGCGGCTGTTAACGTGCTACCGTCGTGAGCATCCATGGAAAGTGGCTGAAGGATGGACGGCCACGCATCACAAAACTTAATGACTAGATGCTTTTCTGCTCCCTGGAACAGGATGAGCGGCGATCTGTGGCAGATCTCATGACAGAGTATAACGCTGGTGCAGCCACAAGTGTTTCAGAGCACGACCTTCAGCGTCTCCGCAGCAGACGACTCCTGCGTGTTGGATCAACTAAATCGTTAAGTACGACTGCAGCGGATGCGAGATCGATGAAAATGTGTCGCCAGGTCATATAAATCACGTTTCTTATAAAAGTAGGTCGATGGTTGTGTTCAGACACGCCATCATCCAGCAGAACGGCTGCTGGAGCATATACTGCAATATGAACGTAGGCCGGCTGTGGTGTCATACTACGGGGGCTTCCATGGGACCTGTGGCAGTAATCGAAGCCTGTTTGAACTATGCGGGCATTATTGCGGACCACCAGCACCCCTTAATTATCTCTTTTTCGACAGTGACGACATTTTTTCAGGAAGAACAGTGTGTGTCACAAGACCGGAATTGTGCTTCTGAGCCGGCCGGAGTGGCCGAGCGGTTCTAGGCGCTACAGTCTGCAACCGCGCGACCGCTACGGTCGCAGGTTCGAATCCTGCCTCCGGCATGGATGTGTGTGATGTCCATAGGTTAGTTAGGTTTAAGTAGTTGTAAGTTCTAGGGGACTGATGACCTCCGAAGTTAAGTCCCATAGTGCTCAGAGCCATTTTTTTGTGCTTCTGTGGTTTGGAAAAAATGATAGTGAACGCACGTTGACATTTTAGCCACCAAATTCACTTGATGGAACACATCCGGGACGCTACTGGGTGTCAGTTACGCGCTCCGCGCAGTCGAACCGACTCATCGTAATTTACTGGATTTCCGTCACCTGTGTGTAGGCATCTATTGCCACATAACTCCGGAAACTTGGCAAGGACTAGTCGAATGCAAAATCGACGTTGCACTGCGTTCTAAATGTGTTCCGATACGTTGTTAAACACTTGATGAAAAGGTTTCGGCTCATCGTGATCGTTTCGCTGGACATTCCATCACTATTTGGCAAAAGTATTAAGTATTTCCGGTGATCTGAGGCATTCCCGTCGTATATGTTGTTTCCAAGGTAATCGAGTGTACTGCCGGATCCAATCGTCGAAGGTCCACGGTATTTCGGCGAACAACGGTTGCGCCAGAATGATGTGTTTGCCGCGTGCTGGCGATTTTTATACCTGTCAGTCCCGAGTTCGGGACTTGCCGACGACGCCCGAACTCTGGACCGGCAGGTATAAACATCGCCAGCACGCGGCAAACACATCGTTCTTTCAGCACCAGCTCACGGTGGCGTAACAGTTGTTAGCCGAAATATTATGAACCTTCCACGATTGGATCCGGCAGTACACCAGGGAACCTCGAAAGAAGTATTTCGTGTTCCCCAACGTCTGCAGCGAGTGTGTAGCGGAGGTGGGAGCACCTGCTGCAAGCGTCACGTGACTGCCGGCGCTGTTCCACAGTTCACTGCCACTGTGTTACGGCTCTGCGCAACGAAGCGCCGCGACGGGAAGGCTGCCACGGGCCGCGATATCTGCACGCGTCACGCGGTCCTTCTCCCGCAATTTATAGCATGTCGTAACATGTCGACCAGCTCCAAACAATGACCTGAGCACATATTTTAAACACCAGCAGTATCGCAACTGCGCTGAGTCGCCTCCTTGTATTACGCAGGTCTGAGTCACTGAACAAAAACCGAAGCGGTAGCCTGCTTTAACATTCAACTGTCGTAATAAATACGTCTATGTCAATTATTCAGTCGGTCGGAAAATGGTGTAGGTGCCATTAATTTTCGTCTAATCTACGGGAAATTCCAGGAATGTTGCCCTCGTTTCATTCTCGCACCACAAAGGACAAAGGCGTTGACAAATAGCCGAAATCGCTAAAACTGAATGTCGCTCCACGGCACAATGAAATCCCTGTTAAATTCTATAGAGAACTTGCGAATGTGTGCCCTCTTTTCAACAATAACTTACCGTAGATCTCTCGAATTAAAGACTGTGTCTATTAGCTGGAAGAAAGCACTTGTCACACCCGTATTCAAGCAGGGTGGCGGAAGCAATCTGCTGAATTAATGTCTAGTCTGATTGACATCCATCAGTTGTAGAGTCTTAGAATATTCGCTGAGATCAAACGAAATAAGGTATCTCGAAAAGTTGATCCCTCTATGACAGCCGCGCGGGGTAGTCGCGCGGTTTGAGGCGTCTTTTCCACGGTTCGTGTGGGTCCCCCCGTCGGAGGTTCGAGTCCTCCCTCGGGCATGGGGGTGTGTGTTGTCATTAGCGTAAGTTAAGTTAACTTACATTAACTAGTGTGTAAGCCTAGGGACCGATGACCTCAGAAGTTCGGTCCCATAGTCCTTACCAAAAATTTCCAAAAATGGTTCAAATGGCTCTGAGCACTATGGGACTTAACATCTGAGGTCATCAGTCCCCTAGAACGTAGAGCTACTTAAACCTAACTAACCTAAGGACATCACACACATCCATGCCCGAGGCAGGATTCGAACCTGCGACCGTAGCAGTCGCGCAGTTCCGGACTGAAGCGTCTAGAACCGCTCGGCCACAACGGCCGGCAAATTTCCAAAATTCCTCTATGTTAATCAGTAAGTATTTTGAAAACTTCCTTAAGCCAAGCCCGCCGGTGTGGCTGAGCGGTTCTAGGCGCTTCAATCTGGAACCGCGCGACTGCTGCGGTCGCAGGTTCGAATCCTGCCTCGGGCATGGATGTGTGTGATGTCTTTAGGTTAGTTAGGTTTAAGTACTTCTAGGTTCTAGGGTACTGATGACCTCAGATGATAAGTCCGATAGTTCTCAGAGCCATTTGAACCATTTGAACCTTAAGCCAAAACGAGCTCGGCTTTTCTCACAAGAGATCCTGAAATCCACGGGTCTAAGCAGACAGGTGGCTCCACCATTTCTCGACTTCGGAAACTTATTTTCCCTGTACCACAAGAATGCTTATTAATAAAAGTACTTTTCTATGGGATACCAAGAGAATTTCGTGACTGGATTGAGATTTTCTTTGTAAGGACGACGCAGTATGGTACCCAGTGATAATTGAATACTTGTGTTGATCCACTGTGCCTCCCAGAATGACGAGATCATCCGGGGAACGTTACAAAACATTCTCCAGACCATAACGTTCCTTCCTCCGTCCTGGATCCTTACGACGATTGTCATCTACAGATTTTGGAATGGAAGTGCGTTGGGACCCTTGCTGTTCACGTTTTATATTAATGATGTTGTGACATACAATGTGTCAGTATCATCAGACCCTTGTAAAAAAAAAAAGGTGCGTGTGACACTGTCGGCCCAAAAACCCCTTCTGGGGCGTCCGGTCGCCTGCTGCACGTCTTTCTACAGTATGGAGTCACCTTAATGTGACCACCTGACAAGAGCCTGCGTAACCATCTTATGCAGCGTAGGCCGCTGCGACAATTGCAGGAAGAGAGTCAATGACCTTCTGGAAGGTACTGAAAAAAGGGATATGGAGCCATGCTGACTCCAGTGCTGCGGCCGTCTGCACTGGCTTTATCGGTTGAGGACCCATAGCGCTAACAACCCGATCGAGGTGGTACGACAGATTTTTCACTGGGTTTAGATCCGAAGAGTCTGCTGGCCAGGGGAGTACGGTAAACTCATACTGGTGCTCATCGAAACATGGACGTAAACTGCGAATTGTACTACACGCTACAGTGTAGACCTAGTACATGCCATCGTGCGGAGGAAAAACAAACTGAATGTAGGGTTGGACATGGTACCCAGTGATAATGGAATACTTGTGTTGATCCACTGTGCCTCCCAGAATGACGAGATCGTCCGAGGAACGTTACAAAACATTCTCCAGACCATAACGTTCCTTCCTCCGGCCTGGATCCTTACGACGATTGTCGCAGGGCCACACACGCCAACAGCCATCTGTTCTATGGAGCATAAAACGTGATTTATCTGAAAAGGCTACGTGTCGCCACTCAGCGGACGTCGAGTTGCCGTACTGGCGTGGAAATTCCAGCCTTTGCCATCGATGAAGAGCAGTCAGCATGCGTGCAGGGAACAGGCGCCTGTTGCGGAGGCCCACACGCTGCAACGTTCGCTCAGCGATCGTTGAGGAGGCACTGTTGGTAGCCCCTTGGTTCATCTGCAGGGTGAGTTGCGCCTGTACACAGTTCCGGATCCGTTGTTCACCCCAATCATCTATGGTCCGTGGTGCACCACAGTCCCCTCGGTGCCGGTCTTTGACAGCGGCTTTTTGTCATGCTCGGTGCACTTTGAGCACGGCCACACGCGACTTATGCGTTTCGGAAATGCGCCCACCGTACGATCGTGAATGTGTACGGGCCCGAGTCTTTCTCTATTAAAGGGTAGGGTCAAGGCGCTGACGAAGTATCCAAATGCTGCAGTATGCGTCGAGCGATTGTCTTCGGCATCGGAAGAATCTGTGTGTAGTGGGGGATACTCGAAGCCAAGTAGCCGGCCGGGATGGCCGAGCGGTTCTAGGGGCTTCAGTCTGGAACCGCGCGACCGCTACAGTCGCAGGTTCGAATCCTGCCTCGGACATGTATGTGTGTGATGTCCTTAGGTCAGTAAGGTTTAAGTATTTCTAAGTTCTAGGGGACTGATGACCTCAGCTGTTAAGTCCCATAGAGCTCAAAGCCATTTGAACCATTCGAAGCCAAGTAGGTATTTATTTTGGCGACACGCTGAATCATGTCTAAGGAGAGCAAGCCGTTCTCTTTGGCACCATTCCGGACAACCTGAAGCAACCTCTTGGAGTTGATCGCCGCAGTGCGTCTCACGTCATTTGTAAAGACGATCCCCAAACATTTAATACTGTCCCATATCTGGAAGGGTGCAACGCAGTCAGTAGGTAGTCCAACGCCAATATTCAGGGCGACCGATATCTATATGTTTATACGGAAACCCCTAGCAGCGCCATATCTACTGATTCAGTCCAGTGCCGCAAGTGTGTCGTTTCCAGTCCGCACCACCAGTAATGGGTCGTCTTCATACGCCTTGCACCGAAAAGTGTTTCCTCATATCGCTAAGTCCTGTTAATCTTTGGCGTGCATAAATGATGGTGGTTAAGGAACAACCTTGTCGTATCGATCTCTTAATAGTAAGGGGCCTCACCAAGTAGCCACTAATAAGCACTTTAGAAGTGGCTCCGTGTAGTAACCGCACCATCGTGGCGATGAAGAGCTGTGGGAACTTCATTTATGTCAGCACTTCCGTAATATAGGTATGGCTGACCCTATCAAAGGCTGGGCCGAAGTCTATGATAAGCAGAGCTCGGCGTAGTCCACATGCTTTCGCCGGTACAATCGAACTCAGAGTGCCGTTTAGATGTTGCTATCGTCGCCTCCCCAGGTGACACCACGCGCTACAGTTTACTTGTAAGTTGTGCCTCCATCAGTCTGTTACAAATCTTAAAATCAGTTAATTCTTGTTATTGAGCGGTAGTCTCTAAGTCTTGTGCCGCCTGAAGGTTTTGGTATTGGGATGATCAGCCCCTGGGCAAGGTCAGACGGAATTGACACGTCGGCAGACGTTAGTTCGCGGCAGATTTCAGTCCAACAGGGAGTTACCAAGCGCTGAAAGTTGCGATAGAACTCCAAGGAATTCCGTCTGGCCTTGGGGACTTATTGGGCGTCCTCTTGCCTATAGCTTCTACCACTTCGTCCTCGTTAATTATCTCCAGTAGTACAGCCTCCGCCTGTTGATCGGAGTAACATGTGTGAGTAACATCTTGTAGGACCGTCCTGTCGTGCTCTTATTCGGTGTATAAAAGGGTATAATGTTCATCGGAGGCATTTGCTATGTCGTCATTTTGTGTCGTCAGATGTGCGCCATCTTCTGTGTCAGTGGCGTCTATTAGGGCTCTGCGGCGCCACGTATGTTCATTAATGCAGTGTGCATCGATGGGCGTTCGCCCGCAACCCGATCTAGTGTTTCCGCGCGGACTGCCGTTCCTTCCAGATAAGAACGCAGAATAGCACTGATTCTTGCCTTGGCTCGATGTGCCACCATCTATCGTTCAAGCGAGGGGGGGGGGGGGGTAGGTTGGAAACAGAAATTTGAAGTCTGCTGTCTCTACCGCGACTGTTCGTGTCCCAACGCAATCAATGCACGCCGTTCGCCCGTTTGGTACATTCCAACCGCCAACGTTAAGTCGTAGGGTATATCCGTCGTCGCTCGTTACAAGATCGCCAGACCTATTCAATAACTTGGTCACTGCCTGGAGCTTTAAGGTGGGCTACATTTATTTTCCATAGGCCTCAGCTTCGCCACACCTGCAGTCTTTTGATAGCGATCGTTCGGATATATACGGAGTGGTCGATGAGGGGTGCAGGCCATAGTTGTGCATCATGTATGTCAAGTTGGAGGTGGCGGCAGACGCGATCGATGCGGCTGGCGGAGTGGCTAGTTACGTACGTATAGCCGGTTGCATCTCCATGGATATGTTCCCACGATTCTACGACACCAGATCTTACACGGCCACGGGCTGTAAAGTGGGAACTGATCCTCCGGCGCCAGCACACAATTGAAGTTGCTGCCGAAGACGCAATGAGCGTGCCGATGCAAGAAGAGTAGGGCTATTTCTTCAGCGAAAATGCTTCATCGTTCTCTTTATTTGTCCATAACTGACGGTGCGTAGATATTGATAAGACGAACTCTTTAAGTACAGTCACAGCCATTCCACGTGCCTATGATAGACAGGTGACGTTCTCCGCTACGATGCCTTCCGTAAGAAGTACCGCTATGCCACTACTGATGTCTGAAGCTCGTGACAACAAGTTGTCGTAGCCGTAGAGGGACGGCAATTCATCGACGTGTACTTCCTGTAAAAAAGCGATATCTATATCTGCCACATGCAGGATGTCTGCGAGTATGGCCGTCTTGATCTGTGATCGTATGGCATTAGTATTAATGGATGATATGTGGAACGCCTGTTGACATCCTGTGTGTTGTGGGGCGTGCATGTTAGGTGCATATTTTCCTTCTCAGTGCGCTCTACGTCGGTGGCGTGAGTGAGTCGGTCATCAGTCATAAAGTGGGCTCTGCGGGGGGGTGGGGGGTGGGGGGGTGTTGCCTCAGTCGTGACACCGGCAGTTGTAGGCGGCTGGATATCCTCACTGTCATAGGCCCAGTTCTACCAAGACTACTCCTGCGAACGGACCTTTTCAGCCTCTGCTATTGTGGCCATGACTTTCTCTACTGTGCCTAATTCTGGGACATCCTGGGGATCTGCCTGAAAGGACTCGATGGTGGAGAGAAAGCTTCGCATTCGATGGCATAATGTCGGTCGTCGTCGAAGACCACAGAACTCTGTACTGTGGCGTTATCATTATCTGTGTGTTCTAGTCATCTTCTCCAGTACGGAGAAAGCAGTCGCCCGATGGTGTGCGACGTCTTTTCTTTCTTCGGTTTAGTGACCTCTGTATGCGCTGTCGCACATCCATCTCCATATCCGAATGCTGTCTGGAAGCCCCGTCGTCTTGGAAGTCGGGGACAATAACGGGTGTCGGTGCCACCAGCCAGCCGATTTGCATACTCGTCTCCCTTCTCGCTACGTCGGGCTTATGTTGCAGAGAGGGGCGTTCCTCACTTGGCATCTTGGACGCATCGTCATACACTTGTGTCGTCTGTTGCGTGAGGTCGACCATCATTTGGTACTGCGGAACGTGTAATGGGCACTCTTTTCGGAAGGCGGCAGAGTACGAAACAAACATGGATGCTGTCGTGGTTGGGGGTACGCCCATCGGTACTTGAATTATTCTCTTTTGGACGCACTCCAGGCGCACGGGGCCATCCTTACCACAACCCGAGGAGGTCTTGGGCTGCCTGTCGCAAATAATTATCGCTCTACAGCCACCAATAAGAAGGTAAAAAATGGCTCTGAGCACTATGCGACTTAACTTCTGAGGTCATCAGTCGCCTAGAACTTAGAACTAATTAAACCTAACTATTCTAAGGACATCACACACATTCATGCCCGAGGCAGGATTCGAATTCGAACCTGCGACCGTAGTGGTCGCTCGGTTCCAGACTGTAGCGCCTAGAACCGCACGGCCACTCCGGCCGGCCTAAGAAGGTAAGATGGGACATGTTTTTAAGTTCGATCAGAACTTTCATCACCGTGTTAAGAACGGGATATGTCGTAAAAGCGGTCCAGTCTTCGACGACAGGGGCGAGGGCGTTTCCGTATGGTTGTAAAGCATTGACCACGATGTCTTCCGGACTCGAAGGAAAGTTCAAAAACCCAAATAGTGCGGAGTGAAGTCCGATGTGATCGATTGACACCGTCCCCACGTTGCCATCAGAATGTGTGATTTTAGCTCATTCGTACGGTCACGCACAATAACAGAGATGTGGATGCCAAGTAGGTCCTGTGGATCTATTCTGATCTCTTCTCGTACAAAGATTTCTATTTCGAAGGCTTCGGGTCGTATGAATCCAGTAGCTAAGCTGATCTTAATGGTTGTCTTTCTATAGGAGTGAGCCTTGTTGTGCTTATAGCGCAGTTACTCGCAAGATGTACAAGAGGTAAACAAACTCTTGCGCGCAACGCGCCGTGGACGTTAACACGCTTCCGAGCCGCGTCGCCGCAGGAGGCGAACATTCAGTTCAATGGAAGCTAGCAGCGATTTACCAGTGATCGAACCAGACTCCTAAAGGAGCGTTCGTCGGGGCCTTGGAGTCATAGTGTCGATGCTGTGAAAAATGCGTACGGCTCCCAGATCAGATCGACAAATGACACACTTTTCACTGTTTTCGTGTGATAAGTTTGAGAGAGAAAAAATCGCAGACGTTATGACTTTAATACACCTCGTAAGTAGTAAGATCGGAAATCCCCTTAGCCGTGCACTTCACAGTAGTTTGCAGTATATGCATGTAGCTGCAAATGAAGCAGAGAATAAAAAATGTTTCAAATGGCTCTGAGCACTACGGGACTTAACTTCTAAGGTCATCAGTCCCCTAGAACTTAGAACTACTTAAACCTAACTAACCTAAGGACATCACACACATCCACGCAAGAGGCAGGATTCGAACCTGCGACCGTAGCGGTCACGCGGTTCCAGACTGTAGCGCCTTTAACCGCTTGGCCACACCGGCCGGCAGCGAAGAATATCTGGAAGTGGCAGAGAAGTGCTACCTCCAACAATCTCACTGCTATGCCTAGAGAATTAACTGCTAAAAAACGGCCCATTTCTGAAGCGTACAGTGCGAACCATCTATCAGACACGGTATCTAAATAACGGAGGGGCCTACGCCCTGCTCAAGTGCAAAGGCCAGTGACAAAGCAGGCGATACCATTCGGTTTTTATGACTGCTGTGCTGCCAGAAGCCAGTGACCGTGCAAACGACTCTGCGGCGTCGCTAGGAGTGGTGCAAACGACGCCGTCATCTGGCTGTAAAATCGTCGAAGACGTTTTTATTGGATGGTGAGTCACACACAGTATGCAATGCGCTACTCAAATGAGCGTGTGTGGCATCGTACTGGTCTGACGAAGAATTTTTGTCATATTAACCAAATTAACTGAAATGAAATGTGTGTAATCGGTGAGGATGAAATCGGTGAAGTTAAACGGCAGGAAAGAATGTCGAAGAAATCCGCTCAGAAATGCTGCAGCTGCATATGCCGAACCATATGCCGACCCAAATGAAACTAAAGTCATACGTGCAATACCCAGGTATGTTCACTTTGGGCCGAAAATGAGATTTTACTACCATTGCATAATTCGAAAATTCTTCTATATTGCGATGCAAGAATGAGACCTGTCCATGGAACCGATTCAGAATAACATACGGAATGGACCTGTAGACGTTAGGTGTTTGGTACATGAACAAGACATCTCCAGAACTAGCTTTATCATTGCATGAAACAGTAGTTAGATTATACCAAAAAAACGCTGTTAGGTGTAACATTAAGAGTGCCGAAAATCAAAAGTTTTCTCTTCCAAAGTATAGGTTCTTTGAGTACTCCATTGTTCTCAAGCATATAGTTCGCTATAGCGCTTTATTATTCTAACTTCTCTGTCATGATTTCGTCATTCAGAAGCCCAAGACTATTGTGACTTTTCCTGAAGAAAAACTTTATAATACGCCTCTGGCAGTTAAATCTGACAAATATAAAAATGTCATGCATCTTGCTAATAAGTATGTGCCAGCCTAAGACATTGACAGAACTTTTACGGATGATACATATAGTTCGTCAGAAGGAAAAGCACAATGAACTTCTTATTAACCTTCCGCACTTATTATTTTTGTTGTAATTCTCAGACTCCTAAATGTATTCAGTAACCTATGAAGTCCTAATAGTTGTTTTTTTTTCAGTTACTTGTTTATTTTTTGACGTCATATTGAAGAAACAAAGGTGTTTGGTGCATGAGCGAGACGAGTCCCCCTCTTTTTTTTAATTCAGTAATCTTTGTTTGGTTATGCAATGAGCTACTACGATGTGCCGGAGGCTTAAACAAATGTTGGGTAAAGACATGACCGATTCATAAAATTCCCTAATTCCTTGACAGTTTTCTGTGTTTTACTCGAAAAGATGTAAACGTGACTTACCTGGTTATTGTACCAATGCCTTCAATTCCGTGCCAAACTGGGTTACAGCTCAGACCTTCAGCTGTTTGTTTGCAGGACATTTAGTTGACTGTTAGTGGCGGGACCGAAATACAGTGCAAGTGTTCGTCCCGATTTTCAACAGACGATTAGCGAAAAAAAAAAAAAAAACGTGATGTTGAAGCATTTTGCAACTCAGTCGTTTCTGTACCGGACTAACAATACTCCTCTCGACAAAGCTGTATCAGTTTTTAATTTACTGCACCTCCAATTTCAAAGACAGTACCTCGAACCCCATATAACGTCTATATTGTGTGTAAATCGAGTCTGCGCAAAAATATTGAATTTCTCGCCGTGCATCAGGAAGAAGAGAAACAAACAGTACCTTCAGTGCCCAATAACTTTCAGAAGAGCGTTTCCCAAACACTGGAGTACTAACAAAAGAAGGAGCTGCGTGCTATTTGTTTCTTTCCTGAAATTGCAGATTAAATTTTGGAAGCACAATACAAACAAAATTCATTTCTGAAAAGAACAGACACACTTTTGGGTGCATAATGTGAGGGGAGAAATATTTTTTCGTAGTTCAAGTTTAATTTCGTGGCTAAACCGTAGACACAGCGCCTGTGATTTCTCTTTCTGTCACATCGTTTCGGTGAAATACGTAGAGTGATATTTATGAATTGTTAAAGGACAGCCGGCTGTTGTGGTCGAGCGGTTCTAGGCGCTTCAGTCCGGAAACGCGCTGCTGCTACGGTCGCAGGTTCGAATCCTGCCTCGGGCATGGTTGTGTGTGATGTCTTTAGGCTAGTTACGTTTAAGTAGTTCTAAGTTCTAGGGGACTGATGATCACAGATGTTAAGTCCCATAGTGCTCAGAGCCATTTGCACCATTTGTTAAAGGACAGTATCTGGGTAACGGAGTCCTGGCGTCATAGCCGGATGCGCTCGTCCATTAGAGCAGAATGATGTTCAGAATCGGAAGGTTTCATAAAAAAATGAGAAGTCTTTTTACATGGAAGAGCTAACAAATGACAGTCATGAGATTTTTACTGATGGAAGCGTTTCCAGGTAGTCACTCTGGATAAATCAGTGCTATGTACTGAATCGATAATGTGTTGTCTGTTTTTCTGTCAAATAATTGCAGCAATGAAACTAAAAAAGAAATAAACCTGCCTTCATTTCTAAGAACTGTAAGCATCTGATAACCCAAGTCCGCAAACTGTAGCAATTACAAAATTAACGTTCGCAGCACAAAATAAATTGAAGTTGGTACACTAAGACACATTTCGATACACACAATCATCAGAAGGCAGACTATGTCGAAATAATTGCTTCCTGATTAGGTGGGAACATCTGAATGAAGCCGTTAAGCTAAGATGAGCATGTATACTCCGTGTATTATATACTTTAATAATGGTAGTTTTGCTTATAACATAACGATATAATACGCCTTGCGTGTTCTTGAAATGGCTTTTTACGCTGTGACACAATATATTGTACACAGGGACGAGTTTCTTTGAAGTGTAGTGCTCAAGAGCCGAAAATGGCAACGTAGTTTGCCGAAACCCGTAATCTAAATAAATGCTCTACAAAAGTGATGGTGTTGTTTGAAGTTTTTTACTTCTGTTTTCAATTCCTGTCTTGTGCTACCTCCTCATCTTAAGAGTAGCACTTCTAACGTATGTTCTGCGTTATTTGCGCGGTGTATTCCAATCTCAGTTTTCCTCTACAATTTTTACTCACTACAACTCTCTCTAGTACCACGGTAGTTATTCCCTGTTGTCGTACCACATGATAATCCTGTCCCTTCTTCTCGCCAGCCTTTTCAATATGTTCCTTTCTTTACCGATTCTGCAGCGAACCTCATCATTCCTGATCAGTCCATCTTATCTTCAATTTCCTTCTATAGCACCACATCTTAAACGCTTCATTCTCTTCTTTTCCGGTTTTGCTTCCTCTATGGTTTATAGAGGGTATTTGGAAGAGAGAAACCGCAATGTACCTTGTGTGGTAAAAACTTGCAATAAATTTAACATAAACTTCTTTTTATCACCGCTAATGCCAGAACAGAAACAGTAACAGTTTTTAATGAATACAGTGAGGGTATATGGCGGATTACATGCGTAAAACATCGTCTTAATATCGCTCAGTATTACAAACGCTGAAATCGCTAAAAACCGACAAAGCAATTGCATACCGCTTACTATACGACTCCACGTATTACAAAGCTGAGCCAGGCCCAATATTCGTCGGACTGCTGAAGTTAATGCATCATATCTTGACAGAATGCCCAGAGAGAGTGCATAATATCGTCGATGGAACTCTGCTCGTCAATAAACATGACTATTTTTTGGTAAAAAAGAAGAAAGAAGAATGATTAAGGCTTAACATCTCGTCGACGTTGAGGCTATTAGAGACGAAGCACAAGCTCAGATAACGAAAGGATGGGGAAGGAAATAGGCAGTGCCCTTTTAAAAGGAACCATCCCGACATTTGCCTGGAGCGATTTAGGGAAATCATGGTAAACCTAAATTTGGATGGCTGGACGGGAATTTGGAACGCCGTCATCCCGGATGCGGGTGTGCTAAGAACTGCGCCGCCTTGTTCGGTGCAAGGACGGAAATCAACTGTGTTGTTCTGAAGGGAACCCTCTCGGCATTTCCCATAAGTGATTTAAGGAAATAATGGAAAATGTGAATGGGGGTGGCTGGAAGGAGATCTCTGTGCGGCTAAGAACCGCCTAGCTATCACAGTTTAGGAGATATGACGTCACGAACAATGCGATGCGTGAAAAAGTGTCGCATCTCGCATGACGTTTAAATTTATTACCTTTGTGCTGTTCACTCTATTCGCAATAAATTTTGTGGACATTATTCAGAAACGCCGCTAAACGCTCCTACAAAATTACATCACGGCACCACACCTACTTCAGGAGATATGACGTCATAAACACTGAGACGAGCGAAAAAATGCCGCATCATGGATGAAGTTTTAATATATTTATTCTTCATTACTAACAAGGGAACCTCCCCATCGCACCCCCCTCAGATTTAGTTATAAGTTGGCACAGTGGATAGGCCTTGAAAAACTGAACACAGATCAATCGAGAAAACAGGAAGAAGTTGTGGGGAACTATGAAAAAGTAAGCAAAATATACTAACTGAGTAGTCCATGGGTAATATATGCAACATCGAGGATGATATGAGCACAGGCGCGCCGTGGTCCCGTGGTTAGCGTGAACGGCTGCGAAACGAGAGGTCCTTGGTTCAAGTCTTCCCTCGACTGAAAATTTTACTTTCTTTACTTTCGCAAAGTTATGATCTGTCCGTTCGTTCATTGACGTCTCTGTTCACTGTAATAAGTTAGTGTCTGTGTTTTGCGACCGCACCGCAAAACCGTGCGATTAGCAGACGAAAGGACGTGCCTCTCCAATGGGAACCGAAAACATTTGATCGCAAGGTCATAGGTCAACCGATTCCTCCACAGGAAAACGTGTCTGATATATTCTACACGACACTGGTGACGGCATGTGCGTCACATGACAGGAATATGTTGTCGACGCACCTAACTTCCACACTTGGCGAATGGGTAAAAAGATTCTTCTACCTTGCCCGATTTAGGTTTTCTTGTGGATGTGATAATCACTTCCAAAAAATTGATGAAAACATAAGAGTGTGTCACATAAACTTCAACAAATGAATGCAACAGTTTCACAGTCGCACAGTTTTCTCTGTGCTCTGTCAAAACATATGTTTTTAAGGTTTTCAAATTTTTCCGTGTGTAGACCGTCAAATCCTGCATATGTCCAAGGAAATCTGAACATGTCCTGGAATTTTGCACAGCGAAGTTAATTATGTGTGAGTGCCTGAACTCTGATAATTGTCTGAAAATAAAAAATTTTCACCCGAGGGAAGACTTGAACCGAGGACCTCTCGTTCCGCAGATGCTGACGCTAACCACGGGACCACGACGTTCTTGTGCTCACATCGTCCTTGATGTTGCCTATGTTTCCTATGGACTGCTTAGTTTGTATATTTTGCTTATTTTTTCATAGTTCCACACAATTTCTTCCTGTTTTCTCGATTGATCTGTGTTCAGATTTTCGAGGCCTATCGACTGTGCCAACTTATAACTAAATCTGAGGGGGGTGCGATGGGGAGGTTCCCTTGTAAGACACTCCTACGGTCGACTCAGCTTAAGGAAATCCCTCGTACTCGGCAGCCCAAACGACTGTAGGTGAAAACAGTAGACATCTATAGAGCTATGAAGAGGCGTTGCCATAGAGACGTTTACAAAATCGCGGCGTAGACACGCGAAGCAGCTGCGTCCAGCGTACAGAAACTTTCTCATATTTTCAAAGGTTTTTTTCACAAATACATGGAAATGAAATTTTTTCGGTATTGCACTACAAATTCACTTTTTTTCGTTTCTAACAGAAAACTGGCAAAATCAATACCCAGGCTATGCCGGCTTTGTCAGCTAGTATTAATTAAAATTACAAATCAAATATTACGTATAAGGTACTGTGACAACTACTGTTATGAGACATTGCTAGATTCCAGATCGGCATAGCTGAATAATTCAAAAACTTGCGGGTGCAGCGGAACATACCCACAGAGCCAGCTTACTAGTATCGCAGCAGATGTGTTCATCACAGCTTGGGACACTTTGGTAAAAATAAAACGGCGCACATCCTCGCTCTATCTAGGGAGAGCGACAGTCACTGTCATACAGCACACAGTCGATACATGAACTGGAGGGGGCTCCATCAGGCGCTGACACGTCTGCAGGGGAAGCCAGGTTGCACGCTACCTCCAGTGCTTCCGTCGTTAGTATGGATGCAACGCCATCTGGCTCTGTTTCAGAGCTCCGTACTCAGCAGTGTTATGTTAAATGCAGGAGCACGGTAGCCGCTAATTTATTTGGACAATGATCTTGTCTACTGTAGTGCCTGGCATTCACGCACTGCCACAGGCAATGGTCACATCAGACGTGAACGCTGCGCCGAGGTCCACAGGTCCCACGATGGATATTCAGAGTGCGGCTGTTGATCTAGTCACGACACACATCCAACACAAACGCAAGGAAATAGTTTATAAAATCATAATTACATAAATACTGCAGCAGTTGTTTCTAGGCCTTCTTCTAACACTTATCAATGACAGCAAGACGTGAACTGCTAACACACAACCTGCCAGTTTTGTTGCATAGGGTGTGGAGGAAAAAAATACATTGCCAGACTTCTATGATTAAAAGGTACTCAAAACGCTTCTACTTTATCAGTAACAATTAGCACCATTCAACACATTTCAGATGTACTTCACACTATACAAAAGAAGTATCTTACATCCGAACAATGGATAATATTAAATGCGCCAACATAAGGTAATAAAGCGGGGGTCGAGAATTATTTGTCGCTTCTCCGGGGAACTGAATGTCGTAATGGTAGAATGAATGACAATAATAAAAGTTTATTCCATTGCATTCTGGGAGGCTGGTACAGCAACCGTATTGAATTATTTCAAATTGCAAAACTTTGCAACCGAGACTGTTTTTAGTTTGAAATATGATACTAATGACTTCAGCAGTTATAATTTTAATGTGTTTACTTTACTGACACTTCTTCAGTAGCTGACCAGAGAACGCAAAAGATGGACTTCATAATAGATTCATGAAATTTGATTTTCAGCTTCGAAAGAAAGAGCCACGAGATTTTGCAGTCTCTCCGCAGGTTTTAAAGACACCAAAATCTCGGCACTGTCCCGCGGAAAGTAGTCGACTACTTTGAATTATAGTGATCTGTGGGCTACTAACATGCAAGAACTACATCACTTCCACAAAAGCGACTAATCAGTTCAAATGGATGCTACCTTTCCGACAATAGTCCATCGTCCCTCGAAGTTTGTTCAACAGAGGTTTTTCTACACGTTCTTCACTAGAGCACATCAAGTGGTTTCCGTGATGGTGTTACGTCTAGGAGCTGCCTATAGTAGCCTATAATAATGTTATTTGATATTATTGAAGTCAGGAATTCAGGTTTGTGCATTCGCTTTTGGGACCTTCATCGCGTAGATAACGTTTTTCTCACAACTAATTACTGTTGAAACAAATCATCATGTTACGCGCTATATTAACAGAAGTCCGTATCTAAATGTCTTGGAGGAAGCAGAAATCTCCATCCTTGGCAAGAACCACGGACTATGCTTAACTGATGAACTGGGAAAGAGACAATTACTGACAAATATCAGAGACGTTTCAAAGGGATTCCAGCGTAACTCTGTTCAGTCAGATAAGAGTAATTTTAATATTCTATAATATTTAGTGGTTAAAACTTTATCCTCGCCATTAATTTGTAATAAACACTTAAGACAGACACATTTTGTACCCATAAACACTCATTCTGTGTGTATCTATAAACCACTGATCTGTAATTCGAATATTTGAATCTCTTACGTACTCTCTAATTACTGTTATGGATGACAACTTATAACTGTGAATGTTCTTGTAGTGGAAAGTATATATCGATCTAAAGCTCTACAAAAGGAAAGAAATGATAAAAGAGTGTGTAACATGCAAATACCAGCGGGCCAGCTTATTGTCTTCGGGAGGAAGAAAGTAAGTGGCCGAGCGGTTCTAGGTGCTACAGTGTGGAACCGCGCGACCGGCATGGATGTCTGTGATGTCCTTAGGTTAGTTAGGTTTAAGTAGTTCTAAGTTCTAGGGGACTGATGACCTCAGAAGTTAAGTCCCATAGTGCTCAGAACCATTTGAACCAATTTGAAGAAAGTAATATAACATATCAAAAAATTTCCACAAGTCGCGTCACTGAATTCCGTAACGTAATCAACCATTGTCATAGCACCTGTTCGTTCGTAAATCGTATCTCGTGACTCACGTTGTTAAAGAAGCAATATACGCTGAAGCCCCAAACAAACTGGAATTGGCATGTGTATTCAAATACAGAGATACGTAAAGAGGCAGAATACGGCGCTGGGGTCGGCAACGCCTATATAAGGTAACAAGTGTCTGGCGCACTCGTTACATCGGTTACTGCTGCTACAATGACAGGTTATCAAGATTTACTTGAGTTTGAACGTGGTGTTATAGTCGGTGCACGAGCGATGGAACACAGTATGTCCGAGGTAACGATGAAGTGTGGATTTTCCCGTACGACCGTTTCACGAGTGTACCGTGAATAACAGGAATCCGGTATAACATCAGATCACCGACATCGCTGCGGCCGGAGAAAGACCCTGCAGCAAGGGGACCAACGACGACGGAGGAGAATCGTTCAACGTGACAGAAGTGCAACCCTTTCGCAAATTGCTGCAGATTTCAGTGCTGGGCCTCAACAAGTGTCAACATGCGAACCATTCAACGAAGCATCATCGATATGGACTTTCGGAGCCGAAGGCCCACTCGTGTACCCTTGATGACTGCACGACACAAAGCTTTACGCCTCGCCTGGGCCCGTCAACACCGAAATTTGACTGTTGGTGACAGGAAACATGTTACCTGGCCGGACGAGTCTCATTTCAAATTGTATCCAGCGAATGGACGTGTACGGATATGGAAAAAACATCATGAGTCCATGCACCCTGCATGTCAGCAGGGGACTGTTCTAGCTGGTGGAGGCTCTGTAATGGTGTGGGGCGTGTGCTGTTGGAGTGATACGGGACCCATGATACGTCTACATACGGTTCTGACACGTGACACGTAAGTAAGCATCCTGTCTGATCACCTGCATCCATTCATGCCCATTGTGCTTTCCGACGGACTTGAGCAATTCCAGCAGGACAATGCGACACCCCACACGTGCAGAATTGTCACAGTGTGGCTCCAGTAACGCTCTTCTGAGTTTAAACACTTCCGCTGGTCACCAAACTCACAAGACATGAACATTATTCAAATGGTTCAAATGGCTCTGAGCACTATGGGACTTAACTTCTAAGGTCATCAGTCCCCTAGAACTTAGAACTACTTAAACCTAACTAACCTAAATACATCACACACATCCATGCCCGAGGCAGGATTAGAACCTGCGACCGTAGCGGTCGCACGGTTCGAGACTGTAGCGCCTAGAACCGCTCTGCCACCCCGGCCGGCCCATGAACATTATTCAGGATATCTGGGATGCCTTCCAATGTGGTGTTCAGATGAGATCTCCATCCCCACGTACTCTTACAGATTTATGGACGGCCCTACAGGATTCATGGTGTCAGTTCCCTCCAACACTACTTCAGACATCAGTCGAGTCCAGGCCACGTCGTGCTGCGGCACTTCTGCGAGCTGGCGGGGCCCTACACGATGTTTGACAGATGTACCAGTTTCTTTGGGTCTTCAGTGCAATTCTATTCCCACTTTCTAAAAGATAAAAATCTCAATTAGGGACACAAATACATATATTGAACAGTCCTCTTGTGCACTGAGGGTTCACAGAGTCCATTATGTACCAGCAATACATCCGTGGACCGTTCGATGAACTAATACGCAAGGAGAAACTTAAAAATCACACACTAATTTATAATTGGGAAACAGCAGTATAAATATGACACATAAACATAAAATTATGACTCGTCAGTCAGGTAGGACCGGAATGATGTTATGGCCATCGAGGTAAATGGTAAAACAGTGACTAACTGCGTCTTGTAAATGGTGCTGGGCTAGCACCTAAGTTGTTGCAGGATTACGTCAGCATACAGAAAATCTCCGTCGCTCCCCCCGTCTCCCTCTCTCACTCACTCACTTATCAACATTTAAGGGGTTAATATTTCCAGCTAAAATAAAAACTAGTTCGGTCTTTATCCCTGCCGAATGTGTACTAATATGATGTGGTCCAATACGCTAAAAAGAACGCACACTTCAGTCGACTAGAGCAGGGGTTCCCAACAAAATTTTCTCGAGGAGCCCCTCATCGAGTATGATTGGTATCTTGTCATATCACAGTATCAAGTACCTAAAAAAGCCAAATTAAGAGTCTTTTAATACGTTTTCTATTTTTGGTACTTAGAAAAACATTGACATATTCATTATTGAAAAAATATCGAGCTTAAAACTGCTCATGCAGGAAGCGGCCATCATACGAAATATATTTAATATATTTTTTATTCTAATAGCATCTTGCGGAGACCTCTGGCATAGCTCGCGGACCCCTGGGGGTCCGCGGACCGCATGTTGGGAACCACTAGACTAGAGCTAGCCACAAATCCTTGAGTATAATGTTTACATAGCATTCAGCTGTTTCATGATGTCATTCCTCAAATGTTAAACTGTGATGAATAATTCCGTAATTGTAATAAAAACTCTGATACATTCAGCAGCTTGGTTGTGCCAACAAAAAACTCTAATCCAGTTACTCATCACAGGAACGAACTATCTAAAGTCACAGCGCACTCAAGAGGAAGCTACAATTTTTCTTCTTCTCTTTGGCAATAAGGCAAAATCGCCGTGAGGATTTCAACGACCCCACCGACGCACCAAGTTGAAGATACCCGTTTGATAAAACGTGGAGAAGTCCGTAACTCCTTGCTGCACATCGTCGATCAACAGATATCGTCGACATTCAAGGCCTTCTTTTAAGAGATCGGAGGGGTAATAATGGGGAGAGATCAGGATTATAGGGCGGCTGCTCGAGTGTCTGCTACGTGAGTTGGTGTAACTTCTTAGTTACGACATTTGCGATATGGGTTCAAATGGTTCAAGTGGCTCTAAGCACTATGGGACTTAACATCTGAGGTCATCAGTCCCCTAGACTTAGAACTACTTAAACCTAACTAACCTAAGGACATCACACACATCCGTGCTCGAGGCAGGATTCGAACCTGCGACCATAGCAGCAGCGCTGTTCCGGACTGGAGCACCTAAAACCGTTCGGCGACAGCGGACGGCTGCGATATGGGGACGTGGGTTATCATTAAGCAGCGACACCCCTTGGCCTCCCAGTCCACAACGGTGCCTTTCGATAGACATGCAGTCCCACGCAGACTCTTCATTCTCCGATATACGTATGTCGGTGTTTGTCCTCCGGCCGCCAAGAAACGAATAACAGTACATTGGTCCTGTTTGGACGCATTTGGTAGTAACGTCGCTCTAGTTCACGTTTCCATATTTACCTACGCACGTGGGAAAGACACGAAAGCTATACTAGTTCCTCCCCTGCATCTCGGTGCTTATATACCCATATCGGAGTCGTGGAACGTTGCATATACGTGCAGCAACGCCCTTGAACGGAATGTATTTGATCATCCATTTTAGAATCATTGTTCCCTTGCCAAAGCCTCTCAGAGCTTTCGTCGTCCTTATCTCTTCCTCTTCTTTTACCCCTTCCTATTAATCTTTCTTTCAGTATCTTCTTTAGCGACTTTTCATCATTATTTTTCGTTTTAGTCAAGCCTCTGGTGTAGGTTTCTTTCCATGCTGCAGTCACGCAATTTCGCTAGTACACATCATTACCCCGATCTGATGGGAGCGCTATAGTACGAGAATCAATGTCAGTTATAATAATAGAGTTTACTAATTGTAATTACTACTTTTACTATTATTATTATTATTTGTTGGATAATTCATTTTGTGTGTTACTGATATTATATTTGCTTAAATAATGGTTATAATTAAGTCAAATATATTCTCCGAGAATCCGACGACGTATCCTGCGAGTCTTCAGCACAAACGACTTCTGTAAATGCAAACAGAGCTGAGGATGCATTTCAGGTCCTGATGACCCTTCACCATTTGTTTTCGGATAACAGCTGTGTCCATTATTACTGAGTAATGTGGACTGAACTATGTTTCAACAAGGCTTCTGCCGACTTGTGTGGCCCAGCGGTTCTAGGCGCTACAGTCTGGAACCGCGCGACCGCTACGGTCACAGGTTTGAATCCTGCCTCGAGCATACATGTGTGTGATGCCCTTAGGTCAGTTAGGTTTAAGTAGTTCTAAGTTCTAGGGGACTGATGACCACAGCAGTTCAGTCCCATAGTGCTCAGAGCCATTTGAACCATTTTGAACAAAATGCTAGTCACCCACAGAAACAGCACAGTAGTAGGTCAGAGGCGCAGTAGATGTTGTTGAACAGGTATCAGGCGGCTATACGACCCTCCACCGCTGAAGTTAGTCATAGCACTGAAGTGGTGTGTACGTCCCAGTCGGTGTTGCGGGATCAGAGCAGTAAGATGGTCGTCTTGGAGACTTCACACAATGGCAAGAGCGAGGTGTGGTGTTTGAGACCGTTTCGGCTGTTTGCTTGACGTATTATTTTCTAGCACACCTGACTGTGATGCCTGCTCGTAGACGGCACGATCTTCTTCGTGCTCCCTATGACGACAGGGAAAAGTAGAGGTAAAACCAGCTGCTGGCACACAGCTTTCTCCTCTCCGAGCTTAACGTCCCTGTGGAAAGAACTGCTCACCATCAACGGTGACATGCGGGGGTTGGATAAAAACATGGATTCACCGCGGATAATGCAGTTCTAGGCAAGACGGAGGTTGCGCTGTTCTATTTGTCCACGAACTGCGCCTCTGGAATACCCTCAGCAAGTTACAAGCGTCACTCGTGGCCACCACAACAGTGTTCTGTGTGGTTGCGAGTGCCTTATGTTGCAGCTGAGTGAATTAGAACTGGGCAAAATTTTAGTGCTCGTATGGTGGGCGTTTCCGTAACCAAGGTAGGCGAAGTTTTTCGAGATTAACCGTACCGAAGATCTGTGCCACGTACAGGGAAAGCGGAGAAACATCATCCGCTAAGTCACCATGCGGTCAAAAGCGCGTATTGAGTGACTGTGAGAGACGGTCAGTAAAGAGGATTGCACGAAACGTAAGTGGACGATAACTGCAAAAGTCACTGCAGAACTGAATGTCACAAGCACGAACGCTGTCAGCCACACAGCGGAAAGGGAGCTCCACTATAAACAGAATTGCAGGGCGAGCTGAAATTCCAAAACCATTCATCAGTGACGCGGACGGAGGAAGCCATAAAACATGGACTACGAAGCAATGGAAGGAAGTAATTTGGTCGGATATATATTGTTTCACAATGTTTCCAACTTCTGGCCGAGTGTTTATCAGAAGAGTGAAACATGGAGGAGATTCGTTGATGATTTGGGCAGCCATATGGTGGTGTTCCATGGGCCCATGGTTACTCTGCAAGGATTATGTGACCATGTTGGCTGTTTGTTCACCACTGGTGATGCTGTGTTCCACGACAACACTCCCCCTGTTCATTGACGCTCTACAGTTGACGATCGTCCTTACTGATAAACGAAGTACCGTTTGCCACGGCCCGCCCGGCTAGCCGTGCGGTCTAACGCGCTGCTTCCCGAGCGGGAAGGCGTGCCGCTCCCCAGCACGAATCCGGCCGGCGGATTAGTGTCGAGGTCCGGTGTGCCAGCCAGCCTGTGGATGGTTTTTAAGGCGGTTTTCCATCTAACTTGGCGAATGCAGGCTGGTTCCACCCTCAGTTACACTATATCGCCGATTGCTATGCAAACACTGTCTCCACGTATGCGTACACCATACTTACTCTGCCACGCAAACATTTAGGGGTACGCTCGTCTGGTATGAGACGTTCGTGTGGGGCGGCGGTGGGGTGGGTGGATTGCTGTGGGCTCTTCTGGGGTTGAGAACCACTGAGTTGGGTCAGTATGAATGACCCATCCCAAAGAACCCATCTTGAATACTTATGTTGTAATTATGTGTTTTGTGTGGGCTGCGCGCGGTTTGAATTGAGTTTGGCTGTGTGCGGCGGGACGAAGCTTCTCCATCCTTTCTAGGTCTCCGGTTTAATACACACATACATACATACCCTTTTAAACACACCGTAAGGTGGTTTGCGCAGTGTAGATGTAGATATGGTGTGGTTTGGTGATCGCTATTTTGCCTCTTTTTCAAATGATTTAAGTCGTGGACCGCATTGCCAGAGATGTAGAGAGTGAAGTTCTTTGATGTTTTATGGGTGTTTTTCGTACAGTAACTTACTCCCCTCATTCACATTTGAATATTAATCACGAAATTTATTTGGACATTATGGATGACTCATTTGTTGCCTTTCTTCTACATATTTCTTCCACGCTACTGTCTTGCAAGGTCACAACAGCCACGTTTACAAGGCTACGCACATACTCGGTCGTTACTGGTTCGACAAACACTCAGGCTCCGTATCACATCTCGAAAGACACACTAAATCACGTGATCCTAATTCCATACAAAATGCGAAATTCCTCCGGCTTTCTTGGCCACTTGTTGACATATTGCCTGTTGGCTTCTGTCTCGGGCTCTTCGGCCAACGTTTGTTTTCTCTTGCCATCGATGGTGGCGGACTGGAGTAGAGCTCACGGCCGCAGATTACGTGTACTTCTCGCACCAATTTCTGAGGGCTTCTCCCTGGTGATTACTAATGTGGTTCTCTGCTGTTCTATTTGCAACCGTCATTCTCGACAGCACGAGAAACCAGAATCCGTTTGCCATGAGGCTTTCCTTTTTCTTGTTGAAGCTGACGTCATCCATGTATATTTCCACGGTTTCCCTGAACAAGCAGACGTGGTCTCTGTACTACAAGGCGAGAAGTTCCGTGTCGGAGAATTACTAAGACATCTGAATAGTTTACATGCCAACATAAAATTTTCTATGAAACTAGAAGAAAATCAACTGATACCTTTTCTAGAAACGCTGGTTACGGAGAATGACGAAAATCTGGAATACAACGTCTATCGAAAACCGACACACACGGACGGATACCAGCAAAAGGTGTCAAATCATCACCCGAGACACAAAAGAGGGTTGATTAACATGATCGTAATGCGCACAACACGAATGTCAGCCACAGTACCTGGGACGCGAGGTACAGCACCTGGAAAGCGTTAGGAGAAGTAATGGGTAATCTACAAGATGCATAAAAAGTGTAATAGAATGTAACACTCGGCGATGCGACTCGTCGCAAGAAGAAATTTCAAATACGGTGTAAAGACTGTTTACAGTCGATCAAACAGTATCTCAGGTCGCCAAGAGTCCACTCACAATGTCGGGAATGTATCGCACATCAGGTAGATGTGAAAAAATCATTGTTGGTATAACCGGACGATCCAGCAGCACCAGGATCACCTAACACAAATAGTATCACAGGATTGGACAGGTGAAGAAATCGGCGGTGTGAGAGTAGGCGCTGTATGAAAACGACCACATAATAAAATTCGCCGACACTGAAGTTCTTGCTGTGATGAAGAGATACCACGTTCGCTTGTTCAGGAATGCCACAGAAATCAGCAAGCATGACAACCGCCTCAACGAGAAAGAGGAAAGCCTCAACGTGAATGGATGCTTGATTCCTGTGCTGCGAGAGTTACCGTTACGGATGGCAAGGCGAAGGCACAGTGATACTTATCAGGCGTTGGCGCGACGCGTACATACACTCTCCACTTACATTAATGTCAGCACCCGTCCAAAGACCGAATCACCACATTTTGCAGAGCCGACCGCTGCGAGTCGTGCTTGAAAAGAGTCAGTGAGGTTCTAGAAGGTACCGACAGGATGTGGAGCCATGCAAAATCAGGATCGTGGCCAGCTGCGCTACGTTTCTCAACTGAGAAGCCATGTCGCCGACAGCCCGACCAAGGTGATTCCCAAATTTCTCGTGTCCTGTTGGCAGATGCTATCGTGTCGAGAAAATACGAACTGTAAGTAGGGGTAGACATGGTCCCCAAGCATAAACGCATACTTGTGTTGATCCATTCTCCCTTCCAGAACCATAACACCCCCTACTCCGGCTTGGACCCTTCCGATGATTTTTGCAAGGGCTTTGCTTTCAGATGTTTCACGCCGTACATGCCAACGGCCGCCAGTCCAATGGAGCATAAAACTGATTCATCTTTAAAGGCCACCTCTCGCCTCTCTGTGACGCACAATTGCGGTATTGGTGTTCTAATTCCGACCTTCCTCGCCAGTGAACGGCAGTCTCAGTAAGGTTGGATGAATAATGCGGCTGCTGCGGAGGCCCATACACAGCAACGTTCGCTGAATGGTCGTTAAAGACATGTTGGTAGCCCTTGGGTCATAGCCGGCTTGTGTGGCCGAGCGGTTCTAGGCGCTTCAGTCTTGAACCTCGTGACCGCTACGGTCGCAAGTACGAACCCTGCGTCGGGCATGGATGTGTGTGATGTCCTTAGGTTAGTTAGCTTTAAGTAGTTCTACGTTCGAGGGGACTGATGACTTTAGATGTTAAGTCCCATAGTGCTCAGAGCCAATTGAACCTTGGTTCATCCGGGCGGTCATTTGCTCAACAGATGCACGCCTACCCGCCTGTACACGTCTCTGCGGCTGTCGTTCACCTCTGTCATCCATGGTCCGTGGTGCACCACAGTCGCCTAGGAGCGGGTCTAGGATAGCACCATTTTGCCATGTACGGTATACATTAACCTCGGCGGCATGCGCACAGTTTACAAACTTTATACTTATACCATATAAGGATATAGTTCAGGCAATACCGGCCATGATCTTCTTCTTCTGTGCAGATGCACACATATTCCCCGAACTCTTACAGTACTTGGTAAGAATGTCTTCCACGAGTAATGAGTGTGTTGGGGTGGGACACTACGAATCTAGTGTGTGGACATACAAGGTGAGAATGTGGGTCTCACGGGAGGCGTGTGATAGTCCCTACAGTCGCGCTATTCACCTCTGTCCTGGGTGGCTCAGATGGATAGAGCGTCTGCCATGTAAGCAGGAGATCCCGGGTTCGAGTACTCGTTGGGGAACACATTTTCACCTGTCCCCGTTGGTATACAGGGTGTTACAAAAAGGTACGGCCAAACCTTCAGGAAACATTCCTCACACACAAAGAAAGAAAATATGTTATGTGGACATGTGTCCGGAAACGCTTACTTTCCTTGTTAGAGCTCATTTTATTACTTCTCTTCAAATCACATTAATCATGGAATGGAAACACACAGCAACAGAACGTACCAGTGTGACTTCAAACACTTTGTTACAGGAAATGTTCAAAATGTCCTCCGTTAGCGAGGATACATGCATCCACCCTCCGTCGCATGGAATCCCTGATGCGCTGATGCAGCCCTGGAGAATGGCGTATTGTATCACAGCCGCCCACAATACGAGCACGAAGAGTCTCTACATTTGGTACCGGGGTTGCGTAGATAAGAGCTTTCAAATGCCCCAATAAATGAAAGTCAAGAGGGTTGAGGTCAGGAGAGCGTGGAGGCCATGGAATTGGTCCGCCTCTACCAATCCATCGGTCACCGAATCTGTTGTTGAGAAGAGTACGAACACTTCGACTGAAATGTGCAGGAGCTCCATCGTGCATGAACCACATGTTGTGTCGTACTTGTAAAGGCACATGTTCTAGCAGCTCAGATAGAGTATCCCGTATGAAATCATGATAACGTGCTCCATTGAGCGTTGGTGGAAGAACATGGGCCCCAATCAAGACATCACCAACAATGCCTGCCCAAACGTTCTCAGAAAATCTGTGTTTATGACGTGATTGCACAATTGCGTGCGGATTCTCGTCAGCCCACACATGTTGATTGCGAAAATTTGCAATTTGATCACGTTGGAATGAAGCCTCATCCGTAAAGAGAACATTTGCACTGAAATGAGGATTGACACATTGTTGGATGAACCATTCGCAGAAGTGTGCCCGCGGAGGCCAATCAGCTGCTGATAGTGCGTGCACACGCTTTACATGGTACGGAAACAACTGGTTCTCCCGTAGCACTCTCCATACAGTGACGTGGTCAACGTTACCTTGTACAGCAGCAACTTCTCTGACGCTGACATTAGGGTTATCGTCAACTGCACGAAGAATTGCCTCGTCCATTGCAGGTGTCCTCGTCGTTCTAGGTCTTCCCCAGCCGCGAGTCATAGGCTGGAATGTTCCGTGCTCCCTAAGACGCCGATCAATTGCTTCGAACGTCTTCCTGTCGGGACACCTTCGTTCTGGAAATCTGTCTCGATACAAACGTACCGCTCCACGTCTATTGCCCCGTGCTAATCCATACATCAAATGGGCATCTGCCAACTCCGCATTTGTAAACATTGCACTGACTGCAAAACCACGTTCGTGATGAACACTAACCTGTTGATGCTACGTACTGATGTGCTTGATGCTAGTACTGTAGAGCAATAAGTTGAATGTCAACACAAGCACCGAAGTAAACATTACCTTCCTTCAATTGGGCCAACTGGCGGTGAATCGAGGAAGTACAGTACATACTGACGAAACTAAAATGAGCTCTAACATGGAAATTAAGCGTTTCCGGACACATGTCCACATTACATCTTTTCTTTATTTTTGTGTGTGAGGAATTTTTCCTGAAAGTTTGGCCGTACCTTTTTGTAACACCCTGTATATCAACGCCCCTCAGCAGCTGAAGGTACCAAAATTAATTCTAAATTCGTTTACAAACTTAGCCGTTTCGGAAATGCTTCCATCCTTGGCCCGACACCCAGTATCACAATCTTTTGGACGTCAGATAAATCGCGCCGTCCCGGATTACAACATTGCGCTATTTTCCGCCTTTCCCCGATACACTTTATATACCCTATATTGGTAATGGTGTCGCGTTACGTATTTGTGGTTATTGCACGCTGGGGTCGAACACGCGTTGCTCACATTAATGGCACAGGACCGTGTATAATCTGCGACCCTAAGCTCGACTCCAGTCCGCCACCAGCAATGGAATGTGAAGCTCTGACAGTGCCAACCACTCGCGATGGCGAAACGTCAGAGATTATGTGAAACAAACGTCGGCCGTACCGGAGAATGAAGTCAGCATACAGCCTATCCATAGAAAATGTCTGGCAATATTTGTAAAATGGTTCAAATGGCTCTGAGCACTATGTGACTTAACTTCTGAGGTCATCAGTCCTCTAGAACTTAGAACTACTTAAATCTAACTAACCTAAGGACATCACACATATCCATGCCCGAGGCAGGATTCGAACTTGCTACCGTAGCGGTAGGGCAGTTCCAGACTGTAGCGCCTAGAACCGCTCGGCCACCCCGGCTGGCCAATATCTGTAATTGCAAATGAAATGCAGCAATCAACTTCCCCGTAATTCTGTAGCTCTGCGGAATCTAGTCATCAAAGAGAGATTTCCGCTGTATACGGCTCGTCGCTGACTCGAGACCGTTAGTGATTCCGTAGCGGGGGAGGAAACTTTGGCTGAGGTCAGGAATGAAAGAGGCAGCCCGCGTCCGTCGAGTCGATGGTGTTCCAGACGGTGTAAGAGCGGAGCGCGCGGTGAAGACACGCGCCGCCCGGTTACGACACGCCAGCTGGCAGCTCGGCGGCTGTGGCTGTCCTTGCCGCGTCACGTAGGCCGCTTTCCCCGGCACACCTACACTAGCAGTAGAGCAGCGCCGAGCGCCGCCGCTGGACCTACGTCACGGCAGCCGCGGCCGCCAGCGGAATGCAGAGAAAGCGACGCGGCCAGGAATGCGCCGCTACCGCCACGCGAACCGCAACCAGCTACCGCGGACACGAGCCGTCGCTGGCACTCTCTTGTCCCATAGGGACGCCAGTCCCTACTGGTTTTTAGTTTACTGCCTATTCATTTCATTTACGAACTGAGATAACACATTCAGCACTATGCCCATACGCCATAAGGGCGCGTATGTTTGGTTGGTTGTTTGGGGGAAGAGACCAAACAGCGAGATCATCGGTCTCATCGGATTAGGGAAAGATGGGGAAGGAAGTCGGCCGTGCCCTTTCAAAGGAACCATCCCAGCATTTGCCTGGAGCGATTTTGTGAAATCACGGAAAACTTAAATCAGGATGACCGGACGCGGGATTGAACCGTCGTCCTCCCGAATGCGAGTCCAGTGTGCTACCACTGCGCCACCTCGCTCGGTGCGCATGTATGGGCCGTGTGGACGGTGCCCATGCCCCGTACGGGTACAGCTTTTCCATTCGCTGAAATGTGTTTTCCTGCAAGCTACGCAATTACTGGCTGTAAGACGGCCTTAACTGTCCATATTTTGTTCACTAGATGCAGCAGGAGTCGATTTACGAGTGCACCAAAAACTGAACATCTTGCAGGAAAGACAGACACTGTCCGTCAAAACTGTGATGAAGAACAGAAAGGGCCTACCATCAAGCTTCAAAAACAAGGAAGCTGAAGCATTTTTTTTTCTGATGAAGGCTCCTATTCTGGCACTCAAATGGAAAAATGAACGTCTCGTATGTACTGGCTCTCCAAAAAACATCAGAAGTCAAGATGTTTCTGTATGTTCAAAAAGAGGTTTTACAAGAACAATAAAGCGGAATATAGTCATAGCTTATGACACGAACAAAACTGGTGTTGACCATGTCAGTCATCTTTACAGCTATTACCCGTTTCTAGGCAAAACAATGACGTTGCAGATAAAACTTTTCTTTTGTGTTTTCCTATTGACTACTACGAATCGCCTTTTTTGGTGTTTGTACAAGGATGTCACCAAGGAAAACAGTCCGCCTCGACAGCTGAGTGGTCAGCGTGACGGATTGTCGTCCTACGGGTCCAGGTTCGATTCCCGGCTGGGTCAGGGATTTTCTCCACTCAGGCACTGGGTGTTGTGTTGTCTTCATCATCATTTCATCCCCATCCGTCGCGCAGGTCGCCCAAAGTGGCGCCGAATGTAATAAGACCAACACCGCAAGGGGCCTCCCGGCCGATAACGCCAAACGCTCATTTACGTTTACAAAGGAAAACACATCTCTAAGGGAATTTATGGTAAAAAATAAATAAAAAATTTGGCGCAGACTCGGCAGCTGCAGGAGAATATATTCGATCATTGGAACCAACACCAGCCACAAACCTTGGTACAAACTTCCGTCGTCATTTTCCAGGAAAAGTAGCACTCACTGATAAAAACGTAAACGCCACGTGCTACTGTGAAGTTTGTTCTGACAAACGAAAGAAAGAGACTGGCAAGCAGATCAGGAGAGAAAGCAGATGGCAGTTGCAACATTAATACGCCAGTACTGATGCGAAGATATAAATAAGCAAGCTTATTTCCTAATGTGTAAAGTATGAAGTTTAAATCGCTTCCCGCGCACGGGGTCCCGAGTTAGATTTCCGGCGGGGTCAGGCATTTCCCCTGCCTCGCGATGACTGAGTGTTGTTGTGTCGTCTTCATCATCATCATTCATTCCAATTACGGTCGGAGGAAGGCAATAAGGCAATGGCAAACCACCACCGCTACGACCTTGCCTAGTCGGCGTGCGGGTCTCCCGCATCGTCCCCTACGCTCCTCGGAGTATAGGACCTCATCACCATCACCATATCCCTCCAAGATGCGTGACTGTTGCGTAATTATGCTTTCAACTTTTCAGAAAATTCCCAGTACATCTACGCAATCGAAGACTGCAGATAACAGTTTCGAATGTGTTAATGTTGCAATTTCACATGATATTCTGACAGCTTGCCTAGAGTTCTTTTTCAAGTGTGTAGAGGGGAGATCTCTGTTGGCCTCTATCGGTACTGTTTTTACTAGGTCGCTTTCTTGTCTGTTGTCTCCTCAGCGCAGATTTTTCAGTTGATTTAGATGTTCCCGATGAGATAGAGATTTGAAATTTTCAACATAGCTCAGAATTAGATAACTATGCAATATTAACTCGGTTTCTTGCCTGGCGTGCGGCGGATGCACCACTGCTACTCCCCCCTTTCCTGTTCCAGTCGCGAACGTTTCGTGATAGGAACTACTGTTGGCAAGCCTGCGTGTGAGCTCGATTCTCTCTAATTTTTACCTTCACTGTCTTTTCGCGCAATATACGTCGGAGGAATCAATACACCTCAAATATACCACATGCCTCTTTTATAATCTCATCAAAATGTTTGAAATCGATTGAAAAATTTCATACACACAACACTAAGTAGCAGAAAGTAATTATTCAAATAAAAATTTTTTAATGTAACACGTTTACAAAACGAACTTGAAAGTATAGAATAATTTCTCCTAGCCCAAACAGATTTCTAACCTCATACAAGTAGTCCTGCGAATTTGTGCTTGTGAATTTTTAGTGTCTGCGACAATACTTGTGATATTTAAAATGAAGAACGTGGGGTGCAAGCAATAGGTAATACTAAGGAGTGTTGAGGGTAACTGCCATTAGGGAAAATCGTAGACAGTTCATATTATTTGTTGTGAAATAAAATTGTTAGTCACTTAGTGAACTATTCATTTATCAGATATCTGTTGCACGTGCCCACGTTTTTCCTTTTAAATTTTGCAAGTATTTTTGTAGCTATTAAAAATCCATAAACACGAGTTTTCAGGACTACGTTTTTGAGGTTATAGATGTATATGGGGCCAAGAGAAATTATTTTATACTTTTCAGTGCGTTCGAAAAATGTGTTACATGAAAATGTTTTCTACTTAAACTTTTATTTCCCGGTATATGTGGTCTTCTTCAGTTCACCACCCCAGAAGCTTACCATCGGCATCCATCTGCTACAGGTTCGGCAGCGTGCGGAGAAAGCTAATTTACTTGGCTGCTTGAGTCGGATGTAACACTGGTATTCTTTTAACGTTCTTTTTCGACACTTCTTACAGTTTGACCAACGCATAACATGTCATTGTGGCACAATATGTACCGGGTGATCAAAAAGTCAGTATAACTTTGAAAACTGAATAAATCACGGAATAATGTAGATAGAGAGGTAAAAATTGACACACAAGCTTGGAATGACATGGGGTTTTATGCGGGATGGCGCTCCACCCCATATTTCTAGACGCGTGAAAGATCTCTTGCGCGTGTCATTTGGTGATGATCGTGTGCTCAGCCGCCACTTTCGTCATGCTTGGCCTCCCAGGTCCCCGGACCTCAGTCGGTGCGTTTGTTGGCTTTGGGGTTACCTGAAGTCGCAAGTGTATCGTGATCGACCGACGCCTCTAGGGATGCTGAAAGACAACATCCGACGCCAATGCCTCACCATAACTCCGGACATGCTTTACAGTGTTGTTCACATTATTCCTCGACTACAGCTATTGTTGAGGAATGATGGAGGACATATTGAGCATTTCCTGTAAAGATTATCATCTTTGCTTTGTCTTACTTTGTTATGCTAATTATTGCTATTCTGATCAGATGAAGCGCCATCTGTCGGACATTTTTTTTAACTTTTGTACTTTTTTTGTTCTAATAAAACCCCATGTCATTGCAAGCATGTGTGTCAATTTGTACTTCTCTATCTACATTATTCCGTGATTTATTCAGTTTTCATATTTATACTGACCTTTTGATCACCCGGTATTTATACCCGATACGCAGAGATTTAGATTATGATTAAGATGGTACTTTTTCAAAATTACAGCTACATGTTTTACGTAGTAGACTGGTACAGTGACGTATATCCAAATACGCTGCACTCTTGATGCTATTGGAGATGACACATTTATAAATATATATGGTGATTAAATTTTTAATGTTAGACATTTTTGATATGTTGCCTGTTTCTCTCTCTCTGGTTATCCTGAAACACTTTCCTCTCCGTGTAACAGGAAGCAGCCTTCCTGTGCCCGGAGACTCTGCCTGGCTTAAATTCTAAGTATGGAGTGTTTCTGATGTAAGAAATTAGCATAAAAGTAATAAACGTACGAAAAATTAAATTTAAAAATAGAAATGATTGCGTAAAGGAAGGAAAATAAATAGAAAAAAAAGATTGTGATGCTTCTAGAACTAAACGACCTCATTTTATCCTTCTTTGCTGCGTTACCATACCATAGGTGCCGGCTCGACGCTCTAGACTTTCCTCTATTCTGGATGTCACGTTCTTTTTTAATGTCGGCGTAATTCCAGGTCTCTTTCTTCTTTTCCCTCCCTTCTTGCAATCTTGCCTACAATAGTTCCTGGTGGCAGGCGATTTCTTCGCAGTATGTGCCAATGCTAACATATTTTCCTCGTTCTTACCATGTCTTATAATTTTTAATGACACAGATTTTTTTTTATTTTTTATTTTTTGATCGTCCATGATTCACCTCCTTACAATACTACATTAAAGACAAAACAGTCTCTTTACCAATTCTGCCGGAATTTTTTTTCTTGTCAAAAAGCCTTTCTCCTTCTAAAATGGCTCTGAGCACTATGGGACTCAACTGCTGTGGTCATAAGTCCCCTAGAACTTAGAACTACTTAAACCTAACTAACCTAAGGACATCACACAACACCCAGCCATCACGAGGCAGAGAAAATCCCTGACCCCGCCGGGAATCGAACCCGGGAACCCGGGCGTGGGAAGCGAGAACGCTACCGCACGACCACGAGATGCGGGCTTTCTCCTTCTAAAAAACACTTTTACTCATACATATTCTACTTGTTAATTCCTCCACATAACTGTAGTCTTCTGTCACCAAACTTCCTAAGTACATAAAAGAATTTTCTTGTCTGAGACCTTGAACCCAGGTATTAAAAAAAAGCACTCCGTCTTCAGGCCACGAGTGGCCTACCGGGACCATCCGACCGCCGTGTCACCCACGGTGGAGGATGCGGATAGGAGGGGCGTGGGGTCAGCACACCGCTCTCCAGGTCGTAAGATGGTATTCTTTGGTATTCTTGACCGACCCGGTGTCAAAACCAGTTTTAAAAAATTCTGGGTTTTGCTCCGTAAGTTCCTGAAGTGTGGTTGCCCGCCGCGGTGGTCTAGCGGTTCTGGCGCTGCAGTCCGGAACCGCGGGACTGCTACGGTCGCAGGTTCGCATCCTGCCTCGGGCATGGGTGTGTGTGATGTCCTTAGGTTGGTTAGGTTTAAGTAGTTCTAAGTTCTAGGGGACTTATGACCTAAGATGTTGAGTCCCATAGTGCTCAGAGCCATTTGAACCATTTGAAGTGTGGTTACATAGCTCTCGCTGTTGACTGTGAACTGTAACGCGTCTGGCTCCCCAATCAGCACGTCCTCTATTGGCATCTGTGGCAGATGTTAGCAGCCGGTAGCTGCGCAGCTTATCTGCCGTGTCAGTTTCTCCGTCACCAAATACTGTCAGCTAACGCCGCACTTTGCTGATGTCCATTACAGCATCCTCAAATGCTTTATTCATGAATGACGTTAAAACAGCCCTAAAATAATGTATCAAGAAACAAAACCCTTAGTTACTCCAGACTGGCTTTAATGCCTGGATTCAACAAGGTACAAATGTGTTCAGACGCATGATGACTATGATGAAGTAGTATTGTGTAGAGGACAGTTCAGGCTAAGATCTGTACTAATTCAGCTTTTATATGTTCATTATTAAAGTTTTTTGTGACACAGGCAGCATTACTCTTTTATGCCCCCTCGTATTTTGATAGAATCTTGATGTTTGCTGATTGTGATGACTTTGCTCTTTCCTTTATTTATCCTAATTCTACACACATTCCCCATTTTTACCGTCATCACCATCATAAATTGTAATAGTTCCTCTGATTCAGTCATCACTGCTTAATCATCTGCATGTTAATCATCTTTAGCATTTCTCCCCGTACTACTATGCCTCTTGCTTTTGCCAATCCTTTGACCGTTATTTACTCAGCATGAGTATCGAAAATCGTTGGCGACAGACGTCACCCTTCTCTAACACCTCTTCTTTTATTATTATAAAAGCGGTAAACTATGGTCTTTCCCAGTCATTCTTTTTGGCTTCAATAACGTGCAGCACACATAGTTTTGTGGGAAGCATCGTTATTCATAGGAAACCACATACTCCAACTACTCTCCCGATCTTATCGGAGACTGTGTTTGGACCTGTAATCTGTGCTACTCTGCTAGCTCTGTTGACTTGTGTAGTGCAACGCGATGGACTGGTACCCTTAACATCAATGAGAAGTCACGGTTCTTCGGCTACACTCTCTTTGCCAGCCAGCGTTCGCGTTCTGAGGACCAGTGTCTCAAGGTTGGAACTTTTCCATGAAGCGAGGTGATGGCTCGTGAATGGAGACTGGTATGACTGGACTCACCCTAGCGACTGTGACCCAGGCATCCATCTACTCTTTTCTTAACCATAGTGCTCCTGTACGTCCATCGCGATGGACTTAATCGAATTAAAATGCTGCAGCGATTACAGTTTCTGAACTTCGTGTGGATAGGTTACGAACATTCAGTCAAAAATACTGGTAGAAACATACACTACGGGCCATTAAAATTGTTACACCAAGAAGAAATGCAGATGATAAACGGGTATTCATTGGACAAATATATTATACTGGAACTGACATGTGATTACATTAACACGCAATTTCGGAGCATAGATCCCGAGAAATCAGTACCCAGAACAACCACCCCTGGCCGTAATAACGGCCTTAATACGCCTGGGCATTGAGTCAAACGGAGCTTGGATGGCGTATACGGGTGCAGCTGCCCATTCAGCTTCAACACGATACCACAGTTCATCGAGAGTAGTGACTGGCGTATTGTGACGAGCCAGTTGCTCGGCCACCATTGACCGGACGTTTTCAATTGGTGAGAGATCTGGAGAATGTGCTGGCCAGGGCAGCAGTCGAATATTTTCTGTATCCAGAAAGGACCGTACAGAACCTGCAACATGCGGTCGTGCATTATCCTGCTGAAATGTAGGGTTTCACAGGGATCGAATGAAGGGTAGAGCCACGGGTAGTAACACATCTGAAATGTAACGTCCACTGTTCAATGCGAACAAGAGGTGGCCGAGACGTGTAACCAATGGCACCACGTACCATCACGCCGGGTGATACGCCAGTATGGCAATGACGAATACACGCTTCCAATGTGCGTTCACGCGATGTCGCCAAACACGGATGCGACCATCATGATGCTGTATACAGAACCTGGATTCATCCGAAAAAATGACGTTTTGCCAATCGTGCACCCATGTTCGTCGTTGAGTACACCATCGTAGGCGCTCCTGTCTGTGATGCAGCGTCAAGGGTAACCGCAGCCATGGTCTTCGAGCTGATAGTCCATGCTGCTGCAAACGTCGTCGAACTGTTCGTGCAGATGGTTGTTATCTTACAAACGTCCTGATCTGTTGACTCAGGGATCGAGACGTGGCTGCACGATCCGTTACAGCCATGCGGATAAGATGCCTGTCATGTCGACTGCTAGTGATACGAGACCGTTGGGATCCAGCACGGCGTTCCGTATTACCCTCCTGAACCCACCGATTCTATATTCTGCTGACTGTCATTGGTTCTCGACGAACGCAAGCAGCAGTGTCGCGATACGATAAATCTCAATCGCGATAGGCTAAAATCCGACATTTATCAAAGTCGGAAACGTGATGATACGCATTTCTCCTCCTTACACGAGGCATCACAACAACGTTTCACCAGGCAACGCCGGTCAACTGCTGTTTGTGTATGAGAACTCGGTTGGAAAAGTTCCTCATGTCAGCACGTTGTAGGCGTCGCCACCGGCGCCAACCTTGTGTGAATGCTCTGAAAAGCTAATCATTTGCATATCACAGCATCTTCTTCCTGTCGGTTAAATTTCGCGTCTGTCGCACGTCATCTTCGTGGTGTAGCAATTTTAATGGCCAGTAGTGTATTAGCTTATATTTGGTAAATTCTTCTGCTCTGTAAAATGTGAGTCGAACGATTCGCCACTTGATATTCACGTCTCGTTATTTATTCAGAATTTTATTGATATAATAATGGGAGCACTTCCAAATCACAGCGGAGAAAAAGACTGAATGAATTTGGACATCTGAAACGTCTCTTACGTAATCGGTGATCACTGTAGTGCTGCGAGGCTCGCAGGAAATGATGAGTTTTTGCCGGGTGGTACGTTATTTTTCTGCGACGAACCAGTTGCAGACGAAGTTGTCTTTCATTTGGAGCCGACAGCACGCTACACGGAAAGCGTACAAAGACGCAGTTTATGGCGTACCAGACGACTCGACACGGAACGCTGGAGCACGCCTGCAGCAGCACTTGAACACTGCCTGCACTAGAGATACAACTTAACAATCCTTTACAGCCATGCAGATTAGCTGACCATCACCTTGCGTCGGCCTCACATTGCGTGTGTCTATTGCAACATTCACAACTTTTTAGCTCGTGTCCTCCTCACAGATAACGAAAAAAAAGGGATAGGAAGAGTAGGGTTTGGTGTTACGTCGACGACGAGGTCATCAGAGACAAAGTACAGACTCGGGTGTCGGAGGTAATGCGTGCCCAGTGTAGTAAGGATTGTATCACGTTCCTCGGTTTCATGACTGATGACCATAGATGTTAAGTCCCATAGTGCTCAGAGCCAGCCAGCCTCGGTTTCATGCATTTATCATTGTAGCTGCATTTCATTTTGTAGCGGTTTCAATATCACAATGAGGCATACTATTTTCACGAAGGCTTAATTGCTACTCTGTTACTTGTGCATATGGAGCAACTTATTTTTGATGCGGTATAGTGCTCTCTTATATAACGTATTTCATAGTAGACAGACTCAATGAACCTCTACGACTATTTATAAAGATGTTACCGAAATAGATGAGAAAAAGTTGTGTCTACCAGCACGCTGCAGGCTTTCATTGAAAGTGTTACTGCGGATCTTTCCGGATAGTTCAAGGGCCAATCGCCCCTTGAAATTTCCAACTTCTCGTAAAAAAAAAGAATAATTTCATGTTTAATAGAGCATACTACATGATTTACGGCAATCGGCGGCAATATCTATTGCTGTTTTACTTAAAGAAGATAAATGTCAATGAGAATAATTGTGCTGTGAGCTCTTAGAAAAAAAAGCTTTATTTACCGGTATCACGGATACACTATATACCACGAACCAAGAGAAAGCAGTTTGACACACACGTCCTCTGTGCAAAAGACGAGTTGGTTTGTCTCTCCGACTGGTATGTGAGACAATCGGTTCGATTCTTCAGTGTAAGCAATAGAATGGCTGTCACGAGTAGAAGTAAACTGTAGCTGGCATACACAGGGTCTTGCAAAATCCTGAGTCGCTGCGACAGTTATATAAAGGAGCTATCAGCTGGCTGAAGGTTGTCGTGTGGAAAAATTTGTAGTACCATACCTTTCCCAAAAAAAAAAAAAAAAAAAAAAAAAAAAAGATTAATGGCTCTAAGCACTATGGGACTTAACACCTGAGGTCATCAGTCCCCTAGACCTAGAACTACTTAAACCTAACTAAACTGATGACATCACACACATACATGTCTGAGGCAGGATTCGAACCTGCGACCTTAGCAGCAGCGCGGAGTTCTCGTATAATTATTGTTATTAATAAATTAAAAATCCGCCTAGAACCGCTCGGCCACAGCGTCCGGCATATGTTTTATAATCTAGGTTTGCATGAGTATACAAATTACAAAGAAAATGGGTAACAACAGAGCGGAAAAACTGCAAACTCTCACGAAAAATACAATATAGGCAAGAGAGTGTTGAGTGCGATAACGCAGTTACGGACTTGGCGTGTATCAGCTACAAACTATTGAAGACTTTGGTTCATATAAAGGATTGTGTCAGGGGCTCTGTTTGCGGACGATGCAGTCTTCTATGGAAATGATTTGTGGGAACGTTTGTCCTGTACGGGGCGAGTGACAGAAGAACGGAACTTCATATGGCGACTGTAAAACATGCGGCATTGTAAAGGATAATGGTCAGTGTCCGTATCTTGGATTAAAAGATTTAGAATACTTAAACTATAATATAAAGGGCGATAAAAAAGTTTTCGGCCGAAGGCCGTGCAATCGAGAATCGGTATAGCCATAAGGCAAAATCTCCTTGAGCACTGATACAATCATCCTATCCAAGCACGAGATTGAAGATACCCGTTTGGTGAAACACCGCATCCTGCTACGTGTAGAAGTCCGGAACGGCCTGCTGCACATCCTCGTCCGACAGGAATAGTCGATCCTTCAAGAACTTCTTCAGGTGACCGACGGCGTGATAGTTGCATAGGGCGGGTGCGCGAGTGTCTCCCACTTGAGGGGGAGTAACTTCTGCGTTGGGACACTTGCTACATGGGGACGTGCGACACGCCTTGTCGCACCACTCTACAGCCGTGTTTTCAACAGACATGCTGCCGCTTACACTTTCTTCACTCTCCGATGGACCTTGGAGCAACTACCTCTCAATCAGGCAGCTCCTGTACTGTCATCACGAGGCTGAGTGCACCCCGGTCCAGTTGTCCCAGCAAGGAAAAATTCCTGTCAGTACCAGGAATCGAACCAGGGTTCTCCGCATGAGGGCCTGTCGCATTGACCCTTTTTTTTTTCGATGGGACCTTCCTGGCGCCTAAGAGGAGGGGTGGATAGAACCGTGGTTGGCAGAGCGAAAGTAGAGTAGAGGTACAGAGGTACAAAATACAACGCACATCGTTTTTTTTTTTTTTTTTTTTTTTTTTTTACAACACAGAACATAGCAGGAAAGTGACGTCGCGCCTCAGTTGGTGGGATTATCGACGTATAATTTTACGGAAAGGAACGTTCCACTGCCCAGAAAAAACGGGTACGAAGCGTGGAAAAAATGTGGATCAACTCCTCAATGCAGTAACACCCTAACAGCGGGATGGGTTATGAAGGACACTGAAACCACTTGGTTACGGAGGCGGACATATTATACTGACATTAGATTTTTGTTGTTGTTTATGTTACATATTACTTTACTACTTTATGTTATGTATTCCTTGCGTCTGTAAGCAGTAATTAGCCACAAGTCTAAATTATACATCATGTCATTTGCAACGCAGGGATGTTAGGGCCACATCTGAAGTGAATTTTTGTTTAGATTGTAACTTTCAAGATGATTAAATAGTTAAAAGAGGTCACAAGGTGCTGTCAACGATAAATCACGAAATAAGTATGTTGGGATGACTCTGCGGAATGACATGAAGTGGACGACCACGTCAAAGTTACAATGATATTACAATATGACTACCCAACACCCGGATTTGATTCAGTTCGATGGTCAGCCCAGTAGCTAAATGTCACTCCTCTCGATTTTCATGTCGGAGAACACTCAGCCTTTCGAGCAGGAAACCTACGAGAATCTCCGCAGTAGTACTTGTAAACTCTCTGCAAACCTATTTCTGCAACAGATACCACGCATCTTTCGCTTTGTGGCGAACAACTATTGCTCATCCTTGTTGATTTAATTTAAAATTTGCCCACTGTGGTAAGTATGTTTGAGGGCTATTTTCTTTATGTTCAGCACCTTACTGCTTCCAAATTTTACCTCCCTACCATTTCAGTTCCGTGTTACGATCCTCGGTCCATCAGCAGTGAAACCTCTAACTTCGATCCTTCTGGTCACCGACTTAGGTTGAAATTTCACAAAGTTCATTCAAACTCTCCTCCATCTGTTCAAATTCTCCACTGCCCATTAAAAGGACGCAACAAAGTCAAATCCTCAAGATCTATCGAAAGGCCTCAAATTCGGTTAAAATGTTCTCAGTACCTGTTAAGTTTTAACAACCATCGTCCAAGTGTCTGGTGAACGCTGGTCTCTGGCTGGAGACGCGGCATTCGACAGACGGCTGCGTAAGACGGCAGCGGCGGCCTGTCGCCTGCTGCAGAGGGAAGGGAAGGGAAGGGAAGGATGCGGCGACGATGTTTTTACGAGATGACATCAGCGGCACAGAGGAGGTCTGGCGCTGCCATGATGCCACATCTAAAAGAGCGCCGGCTCAGCACGCCGCCCCACACTCGCCGCGCTAGCACGCCGTCGCCGCCGCCGCTGCTGCTGCAACTGGGAGACGACAAATCGCCTCGCCTCGCCTCGCCTCACCTCACAGGTCGAGTCGAGCTGACGCGGCTGACCGGTAGCAGCTCGGCAGGTTGCTGTCCGCTCAGCGACCCTCAGTCAGGTTACACGCCGAAGTTTATGGTTGCACGACTCGGCAGCTTGGCCCGAGGGTGCCGGTTCCCACACTGCAGACTAACCTGAGGTTGTGCCACAGTGACGCAACGTTCCCCTCTAGACGAAAGCGAGTCTGGTCCTTGCATTTCGCTCGACTAAGATTTACCAGTATACAGAACACGGCCGGCGATAATGAGTTCATACTACAACAAATTACATTGAAACGTAAGAGATCCAACAAAGAAACAAACGTCCTTTTCACAGGTTACATAAACGTCTTCGAAAAAGTAAATAAACCGTTATTACGATAGATATTAAGAAGAAGAGGCATACCAACTCACATTACACCGATAATTTAGATTATCTGCAAAAATACAAAAATACAAATAATTTGGGATAATGAGGTGAGAACGGAGGATGATAACTTAGGCGTTTCTACATCTACATACATACTCCGCAATCCACCATACGGTGTGTGGCGGAGGG
The DNA here is from genome assembly GCF_023898315.1 of Schistocerca nitens. Lineage (NCBI taxonomy): Eukaryota > Metazoa > Arthropoda > Insecta > Orthoptera > Acrididae > Schistocerca > Schistocerca nitens. The sequence continues at coordinate 393,344,014 of NC_064617.1, forward strand.
TACCTCGTACCACAACTAGCATCTTCTCTCCCTATTCCACTGCCAAACAGAACGAGGGAAAAATGACTGCCTATATGCCTCTGTACGAGCCCTAATCTCTCTTATCTTATCTTTATGGTCTTTCCGTGAAATATAAGTTGGCGGCAGTAAAATTGTACTGCAGTCAGCCTCAAATGCTGGTTCTCTAAATTTTCTTCGTAGCGGTTCACGAAAAGAACGACTCCTTTCCTCTAGAGACTCCCACCCGAGTTCCTGAAGCATTTCCGTGACACTCGCGTGATTATCAAACCTACCAGTAACAAATCTAGCAGCCCGCCTCTGAATTGCTTCTATGTCCTCCCACAATCCGACCTGATAGGGATCCCAAACGCTCGAGCAGTACTCAAGAATAGGTCGTATTAGTGTTTTATAAGTGGTCTCCTTTTGACAAAGTTCCAGCCTTTCGCCACTGCTCTTTTATGTATACATTGACCAAAATATACGGCAATGGAAAATGAAGCTACAGAATTACACATACCATTTAACCAACAAGATTACGTAATAACGACGCTATTTGCAGATGATAGAATTTCATCTCGAACAGTGAAGATGGACTACAGAAAGCTTCATATGAACTGCACAAATACAAGGGCATGCTGTAAAGTAATGCCTCCGGACTTTTTTATTCTTTTCTCAATATTGGTTGAGGTATTGACAGTCATGCAAATTACTTGGTAGTTTCTTGCCTCCCTGATACAAGTTCCATCCCTCTGCCGCTAAAGAACTCCGAATTGTACCACATATGATGCTGATGTATAAAGTAACTATGTCAGTGCGTGAGAAACTGAAAGCACGAATTCCAGGTGTTGGTCCACACTCCTCCTTCAGCATGACAATGTTAGATGATACACGAGTGCTGCGACATCTGCAATAATTCGAAGCTTTGGGCTCGCTGTCATGCATCACCCTACATGTAGTTTCGACTTGGGTTCATTCGATTTGCATCTCTTTACAGAACTTAAGAAACATCTTCGGGGCACAACTTTGATAGTTATGATGCGGTGCTAACAGAAACGAGGTTGTGGCTCCATTATCGAAGTCAAACGTTCTACAAAAATGGCTCAAATGGCTCTAAGCACTATGGGACTTAACATCTGAGGTCATCAGTCTCCTAGAACTTAGAACTACATAAACCTAACTAACCTAAGGACATTACACACATCCATGACCGAGGCAGGAATCGAACCTGCGACCGTAGCGGTCGCGCGGTTCCAGACTGAATCGCCTAGAACCGCTCGGCCACAACGGCCGGCGAACATTCTACACTGAAGGTGCCAACAAATTGGTCTGTCGTTGACAGAAATGTGTTCGTCGCCAGAGTATGTTGAGCAATAAATATGTAGACATAAGCAATAAAGCTATAGAATGTTAATAACGTTTATTTTATTTAAAAATGTTTGAGACGTTATTTTTCAGGACGCCTCTTGGATCACAGGCCCGCAAGAGAAGACTAGTTATAGATCTCCACACATGACATCCCCTTCAACATGATTGTCTTGTTGCGAAGTACCGTGTCTTTCGGCAAGATAATGTTACTTACAACATGTATGTACCTCAATATGATCACAGCGGAACGAAACAGTAATATCCCAGGACACATCACGCTAATATCCTGAAACCCCTCGTCTGTCTGGATCATGTCATTTTCCAAAGGATGAGTGTCTAGAATTTTTTGGAGGTTTTCGATATCCAACTGAAGCTCCTCATTGATGTTATCGTCTTGATATGGTATCTATACCAGCATAAAGCTTTAGACGAAAGGGCTACTGGCCGGCCGAAGTGGCCGCGCGGTTCTGGCGCTGCAGTCTGGAACCGCGAGACCGCTACGGTCGCAGGTTCGAATCCTGCCTCGGGCATGGATGTGTGTGATGTCCTTAGGTTAGTTAGGTTTAACTAGTTCTTAGTTCTAGGGGACTAATGACCTCAGCAGTTGAGTCCCATAGTGCTCAGAGCCATTTGAACCATTTGAAAGGGCTACTCCTGACCACCAAGAAAGTTTCTTGGTTCATACTCGCGGTAGACTGAGATGAGTATTCCCAAGACATGCTGCGACGAACACTCCCAAAACGTGACAGAACCACCTCTGGTATGAATTAAACCAAGAAAGAGAAAGGAAGGCTAGGTTTAACGACCCGCCGACATTGAGGTAGTTAGAGAAAGAGCACAAACTCGGATTGCGTCAAGGATGGGGAAGGAAATCGGCCGTGCTCTTTCAAAGGAACCATCCCGACATTTGCCTGGAGCGACTTAGGGAAATCACGGATGGCCGGACGCGGGTTTGAACCGGCTTCCTCCCGAATGCGAGTCCACTGTGCTAACCACTGCGCCACCTAGTTCGGTCTGAAATAAACGCTTCGCAGCGTTTGAAAAGAAGTAAAAGTCGCAGCTCAGACACACTACAAGCATCGGGAAAGCTACTGTCAAGTTTGTGTGTCATTTGGACCATTGAAGATGTTTAGATTTATGTGCTAATGTGAGTAACGACATTTTGCAAAGTACCCAACTCAAAATGTTTATTGCATCCATTTATCCTTGGAAATTCAGTCGGAAACTGGTTGAGATGCAGCTGCATTAACTCGTGTCCAGCTTGAAATACGTTGTCATTGACAAGGCTTGACAATCGTCTTCTTTATCTGTAACCGAGAAGTCAAAAACCAGTTTTCGTAGATGTAGCCTTAAAAAGCTTTAATAGTAACTTAATAATAATGAATTTTCAAAAAAACTTTCAACCAATATTTCACCTCTATACGGGCTAAATTTCCAAAAATACTCGAACATGTATTTTTTTTTTCTTGTGACCGAGAAATCAAATACCAGTTTTCGTAATTCTACCTTCAAAATTGCGATAATAATGATATATTTTCAAAAAACCTTTCCTCCTCTATTTCACCTCCTTAGTAGTTCGCTCTGACAAATCTCTTCTTAAACAATACCTACGGTAGAAGATGAAGACTTCAAACATTTCGAGTTCCCTTCCTCAGATGGTTGGGCTGGGCGATGATTAGTCAGTCAGGACATTTCTTTTTAAATACAGAGATTGCTCGTCGGAGTGGGATTCGTACTAAATATAATTGATAGAGGAACTAGAGAAGATACAAAGAAGAGAAGCGCGTTTCATTACAGGTTCACGTATTTAGCGCGAAAGCGTCACGGAGATACTCAGTCAACACCAGGGGCAGACGCTGCAAGAGAGGTGTTGAACCATTCGCGAGTGGATCAGAAAAGGCTGAAGGTGACAGTGATACACAAAATAGCCTGCACCACAAATCGTGCCATTTGACTGACAGTGCGGTCATGGGCACGTCCAAACACTCTAGTTCCTGTCTGCCATTACGTAACTTCTCCACGTTGAGCCATCTTACTGCATACAGTCAACTGGCGCAAATTCATCGCTTCACTGCTACGACATACGACAGCGATGAAGGATCACATGGCCGCCTGTATCTGATTCACACCACCTACAGCATTATAAAGTGACAAGTGCGCTGTTGTAACGTTTTTATTCGATGTATTTATCTGAAATTACGCGATAAACACTTCAATGTACTTCTGTGGCCCCAAAATACACCAGATTCCAATGCAATCGAGCACCTTTTCAGCCCCTACGACGGTCGTGCGTCAGGTAAGCAACTTCAATTATCCGTCGAAGCACTACAGCCAGCATGGCTGCACATGCAGGCGGTAATGTAATGTCGTGTGACTAGGGCCTCCCGTCGGGTAGACTGTTCGCCGGGTGCAAGTCTTTTGATTTGACGCCACTTCGGCGACTTGCGCGTCGATGGGGATGAAATGATGATGATTAGTACAACACAACACCCAGCCCCTGAGCGGAGAAAATCCCCGACCCAGCCGGGAATCGAACCCAGGTCCTTAGGACTGACATTCTGTCGCGCTGACCACTCAGCTGCCGGCGGACCCTATTGAGTTACAGCGTTTCCAACTGCTGTGTGACTTACTGACGACTGTTCCTCCAGATCAGTGGTCTACGAACTGTATTTCACCTCCTTAGTAGTTCGCTTTGACAAATCTCTTCTTAAACAATACCTGAACCGTATTTTTTCTAATACTAGTTGTTACCTGCGGCTGCACTCGCTTATCAGTAGTTTTGTTATGATAACAGTGGTGAGAATTAAGGTAATGTACATGCAATAACGTCAGCTGCACTCATGTGTCTGCCTGTTTGGGTAAGTGTAGCTCGTGATGTACACCCTCGCCCAACTGTATGTGGAAGGGCGTAGGCATTTATACATTATAGAACGCGTAAATTATGCAACAGTTTTAGTAATTTTCAACGTGGTTCATGTACACTGATGTAAGAAAAAGATGTTCCACTCCTAACTTGATACTCTTAGCGGTCGATTTTTTTGTGTTATTAAAGTAGCCGACGTTCTTCCTCAGACTTCAAGTTACGTCCACACCAAATTGTATGTAAATCGATTCGGCGGGAATGTAAGCGATACAGTTACACTCGCATCTAATAATATTAGTATGGAAGTATAGATTTAGTATTCTGAGGGTTGTATAGACACTGTATTCTACCCGTTACCCTACGCTGTGCTCGCATATCAGTAAAACGAAATGAAATGTGTGTGTAGATTTATTGGCTGGGAGACCCCGTTCGGGATAATCGGCCACTTCCACTACTTGCAGATCAATGATGATAAAATGATGATGAGGACAAAACAGAAACACGCAGTCCAGGGCAGAGAAAATCTGACGTGGCTGACAGCTGTCCTCATGTGTCTCTGCGTTACCACCCCCCCCCCCCTCACCACTGCATGGAGAGTGACGACATCTCTCTGTTTGTCGTACAGCATTTGAATGACACCGTCGTTGTCAGCTTTCAAGTGCCTAAGAAGCTATAATAGCCGCTTGACTACCCGTGGCTACAATGCGGTGGGTTTGTGACTGATATTGGTATTGAAGAATGTATTAAACAATTTGAGGACTATATAAGCACTGTGTTCACTACATCGAATTTTATTACGTACAAAATTTCAAACAATAAATGCATTTTCGCAAATATGATGAAGTTAGAAAGTCAAAGACTAAACAGAATTTTCAAAGTGTAATTATTGCTCCATATTTCGCGTTGTATTCTGAAAATCAAATATCTGTTGTGCTATACCTGTTCTGATGCAGCCTATGTTCCTCATCAGCGTTCAAGGTATCTGTATATCACATTTAATCTAAATCGTTTTAGCAGTTTAGTCGTGATATCGTGTCAGAGTTACTTTCTCATTCACAAGAACAGTATTACTGCATAGCTGAAAACTAACACCCGAACACAAAAACGTTAACTATCCTTAGGAGACTAATAAGCGTGATCAACAACAAAGAACAATAGTTACAGAAACAGTAATATTTAAACATAAGCTCAATTTTAACTGACGTTAGTAAATTTGGGCGTAAGATTAGTAAAGTTGGCCTCTTATGTCAGCGGCCATTGCGGGGTTAGGAGATGTGAGAGGAGAATATTATATTCTTTGTCCTCCAGTACTGACAAATCACGAGCATGCGCGACTCTTACCAATCAACTGCTACGGTATAAATTTTGACATGGACGTAACATGGAGTCGTGAACGCGCATTACAGAGATGGTCATCTTCAAATACATTATGTTAATTGAGGCCGTGATAATACAATGCAATGACTGGAAGAAAATACATTCAAAACGTTTATTAATAATCAGTGGTTGTGTCTCATTCTACATGTATGAGGGCTACTTGTTTATTAAGATGCGATGGGTCGCGAAATGGAAACCACAGTGAAAATCAAAAATGTTTTATTTGCGACAGTTAGCCGTATCTTTGAGCTGCTGCTCAACATATTCGCTGCTCTAAGATATCTGCCATAGTGTTGCAGCAACTTTCCAGTACCATCGTCACAGATGGCAGCCGCCTGTGCCTTCCACCAATTCTCTACGCTGGTCTTCACATCGTTGTCTGTGCCAAAATATTTTCTTCATAGCCAGCGGTTCACGTGAGTAGAGATGAAAATCAGAGGAAGCCAAGTTCGGGGCAGTATGACACGTGATCAAACACGGCCCATCGTAAATGCTGCAGGAGCGTCTTCATTGCCCCTGCAGTGTGGTGGCCGAGAACTGTCATGAAGAAGGAAGTGCGTGACAGTTACGTTGTGTGGGCTGCATGCAATAAGGCGAAATCTCTCACAAGCACTCCTACTTGGCGGGAGAGATTGTTTTCTAGGCATCTTTACATGTTCGCTGAGCACTCATAACTGCAAAGAGCGATGCGACGCATCGACAGGCTGAAAGGTATGTGCTAAGGTCTGATCAGGGTAGCTCCAGAAAATAGTCGGTAGTTGCCAACCGCAAGGTGGAACGAGTACAATATTTCTGAGTAGGAGGATCTTTGATGGTTAAGAGAGCCGCGCGCACGCAGTTAGAAACCTGGAGAGTCACTGGTAGGTGCCCGGAGGAAGCAGACGTGTGCAGACAGCTGTAAGGTAGAGTCGCAGCTAGGTGCCCGGAGGAAGCAGATGTGTGGTGACAGCGTTAAGGTAGGTCGCTGCCCCGGACCAAATTTTAACACGTAAATGAGAGAAGATATATAATCATTTCAAATTGGTTTTTGTTAGATAATGTTCAGAGTTAGGATTTGTATGTCCAAGGTTTGACGCAGTAGGGATTTTGTAAAATTTTTTGTAAGAGTGATTCGTGCTACGAAAATGTTTGAAATAGTAGGTTTTGTGTATGACTTAAGATTTTAACAATATATATATTGAGATCAACATTGTGTTTAAATCTAACAGCCTGAATCATAATGGACATCCTTTGCTTGTATTGAATATGAAAATGAGTAGTAAACTAAAGTTACCCACCAATGAAAGAACCAAGTAAACATCAGGGCCAAAAGTTAATTTTCCAGTACCATCTCAATGCCATTGCACAAAAGGCATTATTCTCTTAAACTTGATTGCTGAGTCAAATACATGTTGCATTTCTGGCAAAATGGAGGCGTGCAAGAAACAAGTTCACAGACGCAGTCAGATGCAGGTTTGCTAAATAATTAATTTAGAACAATCTTATCACTGATACTTTCACAATTTTGGTTAGATACTTTCAAGGCATACTAGAGACACTGCTCAACACATATACGCGAAGCCTTATTCTCACTGTGGTTTCCGTCTCGCGACCAATCGGACCTTAATAAGCAAAGAGTCCCCGTAATATTACTGTTATTAATCAATTAAATATCCGCTCAAAAAAACAACGCTACACTTCGCCAGGCAAGAAAAGTGTCACAAACGCTGGGTTACGCTAAAGATGGTAACAATATCAAACAGGAGACAGTCGACACGAACTGCTCCGAATGGTACTGCAGGCAACTTACCGCATCTGTAGTTTAGCTATTGTGTTAGGAGGTTAATGACATGCTAATTATGCAGGTTACCAATTAGAAGTCAGCTCGGTGCATATGCGACCGGAGGTGCCGCCACACCTTTTCGGTATTGGCTCTTAAACAGAAAAGTTGGATGACAGCTGTCCGGGATGCTGGCGGGTGGTTATAATAACGTGACACGGCGCTATATGCCAGCATCGTGACTTCATGACTACGAGAAGTACACTGAGGCGACAAAAGTCATAGCATACCTCATAATATTGCGTCGGACCTCCTTTTAACCGGCGTAGTGCAGAAACTCGACCAGTCCTCTACAGAAATATGGAGCCATGCTGCCTCTATAGCCGCTCATAACTGCGAAAGTGTTGCCAGTGCCTGATTTTGTGCACGAACTGTACTCTCGATATGTACAGTGTTTGGTGGGATTCATGTCAGCTCATATCGGTAACCACATCATTCGCTCGAATTGTCCAGAATGTTCTTCAAGCCAATCGCGAATGATTGTGGACCGGTGACATGGCGCATCGTCATGCATATAAATTCCCTCATTTTTTGGGGACATGACGTCCATCAATGGCTGCAAATGATCTTCAAGCAGCCGAATATTTCCAGTCACTAATCGGATCGGTCCATGTAAACACAGCCCATGCCATTATGGAGCCACCACCAGCTTGCACAGTGCCTTGTTCATAACTTGTTTCCCTGGCTTCATGGGGTCTGAACCACACCCGAACAGCTATTACCTTCTGAAAACAGGACTCATCCTACCAGGACACGGTTTTCCAGCCATCTAGGGTCGAATCGATATGGTCACGAGCGCCGAGCGCATGAGAGAGGCTGCAGGCGATGACGTGCTGTTAGCAGAGGCACTAAAGTCGATCGACTGCTGCCACAGGTCATTAACGCCAAATTTCGTGCCACTGTCTTAACCGATGCGTCCGTCATACACCCCACATTCATTTCTGCGGTTATTTCACACAGTGTTGCTTGTCTGTTGGCACTGACAACTCTGTGCAAACGCCGCTGCTCTCGGTCGTTAGGTGAAAGCCGTCGGCCACTGTGTTGTGTGTAATGAGAGGAAATGCCTGAATTTTGGTATTCTCGGTACACTCTTCACACTGTGGATCTCGGAATATTGAATTCCCTAACAATTTCCTAAATGGAATGTTCTGTGCGTTCCGCTCCAACTACCATTCCGCATTCCAAATCTGTTAATCCCCGTCGCGTGGCCGTAATCAAATCGGAAGCTTTTTCACATGAATCAGCTGAGTACAAATGACAGCTCCGACAATGCACCGCCCTCTTATACCTTGTGTACCCGATACTACCACCATCAGTATATGTGTGCCCGCCCCCGGTAGCTGAATGGTCAGCGTGACGGATTGTCAATCCTCTGTGCCGGGGTTCGATTCACGCCTGGGTCGGGAAATTTTCTCCGCCCAGGGACTGGGTGTTGTCCTCATCATCATCCTATCATCCTCATCGACTGCAGGTCGCCGAAGTGGCGTCACATTGAAAGACCGGAGTCCGGACAGTTGCCACGCCGGACATTTGCCACGGGTTTAACGGCTCCGAGGGGTTGGGTCCCTTGTCTCCCCCCCATCCTCCTCCTCCTCCTCCTCCTCACCCGCCGCCCAGTTTGCTTTCGAAGTTCCTAACGCGACCATCAGTATGGAAGTTATTACAGCGAAAAAGTGCAGGCCTCCTGCTCATTAGAAAGGTTACGCGTATCTTAAACAGAGGGAATAGAAAGAAGGTGTTGTTACATGGATGTGCTTAGCCGAAAAGCGGATCATTGCAAGGCAAAGCTACTTTCGAGGAACGGAGAAGTGTTGAGTGTATTGGAACATCTCTGTGGACCACCTGACGATGCGGCTCTGAATGTGGGAAAGCAAGTGGTAAGAGCGAAGAGATGGTATCGAGAAGAAACTACACAGTTATCGGAGATATACGCGGATGAAATGGGAAATCTACATAATAAAGTTTATGACTTAGTTACAGTGATGCCTAATTCAGAATCTATGAAGAGAACCATGCGTCGTCGATGGAGTCAAGAGCGGAGGAACCAACAACAGCCTAAGAACTCCTATGAAATTGATCTTCATGAAGATCTATTAAAAATGGGAGATGGCAGTAGTTTTCTTCTGGAAGACGATAGGTTAGAGGTGAGAATAATGATTTTTTAGTGGACGCAAAGGAAAAAAAAGTTTAAAAACATGTTCCCATTTTTGTTATGGATGGAATATTTAAGAGATGCAGATATCGGTCATTCGTCACGTTTTTCCCACAACTGAAATGAATGGATTCTATTTCCATATGAAGAAGAGTTTATGGAGAAGAATTCGAGTTATCGGTCTAACTGAGGAGTACCGCCAGAACGAGGATTTAAGACTTCACGTCAGAATGTGTGCAGCGCTGGTAGTTGTAAAACCGGAGGACGTAAGCAATGGATGGATTGAGATTCATGTAGAAGCTCCTGATAACGGAAGGTTCTCTCAATTTTTTGACTACTTTGTGGATAACTGGCTAGAGAATGAGGATATCGCAATAGAAATGTGGGATTGTTACGGAAAAAGGTATCGAACGACGAATGCTGTTGAAGGGTGGCACAACAAAATAAATAGTATTATTGGAAAACCTCACCCTAGAATCAAGTATTTGGTGGAGTGCTTGTAAAAGGAAGCAGAGCTCACAAACTGCATGAACATGAAATTGGAAATGAATCTTGAAGGTAAGAAGAGGAAGAAGAAGTACTTGAAGCTGAACGACAGGATAGAGAGAATCGTAAATAATTATGAAGAGACTGGCAACATCAGGCCTTGCTTGAAAGCCATTGCCCATATTCAGAAACCGGACAAAAATACTTTTAAAAAAATGTGTTAAAAACTATGAAGACCACTGAGTCCTCGCAGATTACTGAGATAAAATTATTAAAACATTGAAGCAGCATTATCGGAGCTAATATTAAGTTGTAATTGTAAATAGAGTGTACATTAGTTCAGCGTGTTTACGCTGATTTTACACACGCCAGAATGGTAGATGGTCATTTATCATTTTCACGGTCCAAAACCTGTCCAAAGTGTGATGCGAATCAGCCTTTAATGTAAAAATTAAAAAGTGTTTCAAGCCTCACAAAAGTATCCCTATTGTTATCACGTTAAGATAACTTTTTTCTCCCTTCCAATATTATGGCCATACTATTAAATAATTGTGAGTTCTAAAATAATTTTATGAAGCTTCAGAATCGCAATTATCACCTAAAATATCATGGTTTGTTAAACTGATAGTATACGTTTTTGTAAAAGAAAATGGGAACTGAACCTTTGAATTGTACCTAATTGACATCCCAAAACTGATCTGATCCTAAGGTTGACAATTTTGGCACCTCAAATATTTTTTATTTAAGTTTAGCTGCAAAAATTTATAGTAGATGTAAATCTACTTAAGTACATTTAGATATAGTCCTCCAAAAATTAAAATTTCTTACTAAATTGTTGATTATCTTTAAACAGGTCAGTAAAAGCAAGGAGCTTACTATTGAAAATTAATTGTTACTAAAGAACGTCAGAAACAAATGTATTAGACCTACTTTTCTTATACATTAAGAGACTTTTTGAAAAGATATTTGATCATTTCCTCTGTCACTGACAGTGTAATTTCAGTTGCTTTGCAACATCAGGGATATCTACTTCTAAATTATGTTTGCAGCTGTTCTCATTTCGAATTCTGGAATATTTACTTCGTCTTCTTTGGTGAAGGAATTTCGGAAAATGCATTTACTAACTCCACTTTAGTGGCACTGTCATCAGTAACATTACCGTCGCTGTCGTGCAGTAAAGGACTTACTGAGCCTTTCCGCTGGTGTACTTAACATGGGACCAGTATCTCTTTGGATTTTCCGCCTCATTTCTAGACCGAGTTTCGTAGTGGAAACTATTAAATGCATCTCGCATTGAAATCCGCACCAAATTTCGAGCCTCAGTAAAACTTCACCAATCTTGGAGATTTTGCGTTCGTCTAAATTATACGTGCCTTTTGCGGTGCTCCTGCAACAGCTTTCTGTCGTGTTTTGTGTACCATGCCGAATAAGTTCCGTCTCTTATTAATTTATTTGGTATATCTCGAGTGCTGTTGATACTATTTCTTTGAACTTAAGCCACATATGGTCTTCATTTACATAGTTTGGAAGGATTGGAGACTATCTCTTAGAAAGACGTCACTCGAATTTTTAGCGGCTTTTATAGATAGATATAACTCGCGTTTAGTTTTGGTGAATTTATTTGTTACGGAATTGAGCCTCGCTACGACTGCGTGTTCACTAATCCCTGTATCCGTCGTGATGCTCAGGATTATTTGTGGCTAAGAGATCAAGTGTGTTTTCGTAATCATTTACAATTTGAACCGCCTCGTGAACTAATTGTTCAAAACAATTTTAAAAAAAGCATTTAGAACAATTACGGAAGTTGTTTTCTATCTACAATAGGGTCTGAAAATGTATTTTTGTTAACATACAGAAGGTAGATTCAAGTCACTGCCAACTATAATTGTATGAGTAGGGTACCTATTTGTGATGAGACTCAAATTTTCTTTTAACTGTTCAGCAACTGTTTCATCTGAGACAGGGGGTCGGTAAAAGGAGCCAGTTATTAATTTATTCCGGTTGTCGAATATAACCTCTGCCCATACTAAGTCACAGGAACTATCTGCTTCAAAGTCGATTGTGAGCTTACATTATTTTTCCTTAAGTTGTCCTTGTTTCTGTTGTAGTGCAGATAATTACAATTACGGCTTTTCCCTCCAGAACCTAAGATGCTTTCTCTGTGACCCTGTAAATACCACAGCTAAACAATGTAGAACAACAACGTACATTACAAGCGTAGCATTCTGTATTACTTCATTTCTTTATTTCTAACATTTTAAAATTGTAAGTCGACTTTAGATGACATGTCAATCATAGATGTTCTTATCTCTATTTAGTGAACGTGTTTTCAGTTATGTTTTGAACATTGTCCCGCTACACTTTTATTAACCAATGGTTTTAGAGAGTAAATTAATATGGAGTATGTCGTTCTTCTTTTCAAACATTCACATACCCATTTATTCTTTCCCTATTGTCTTTTGGGTGTGCAGTTGTAGTAATTAAAGTAGGCACAAATGCAGTGATCAAAAATAAATGATTAGCGTACATTCGCATTCTCGTTACATCGTTCCTTTCTTGTTGCTCCCATGACGATGGACTGTTTCTATCGCAATCAGTAAGCGTGAAAGGAAGCTACCGTACAGACAGAGGAATCTATATTTATACTTGGCAGAACTAATTACATACTGACATAATCGTCGGTATTGCTTTCATTTCCCAAAAGTTATAAATATTTCGATTTCGGAAAAGAAGCTCTGTATTTCGCTAAGATGTCGAAGAAGAAGGTCCCTTACGTACTGGTTGTATCGAGTAAGATGTGGAGACGGCGGTTTGAAAACGGACAGAAGAGGTACGAGGAAGGGCGTCCCTTACCTGAGGGATCGCTACCTGGCGAAGGGGCAAGTGTGGCAAATGTCCGGCGTGGCAAATGTCCGGCATTCTGAAAGACCGGCACCCGGCGAACGGTCTGCCCGCCGGGGGGCCCTAGCCATACGATTAAATAAAATGTGTACATCGCTATCCCGTGACTTCGGCCACCTCAGTATAAGTAGATGTTTCACCGCTCTAGCAACTCGCTCTGACAGCGCGCGCGTTAGCGAGCTGCCGCGGCGCGGCCCGAACGCCTCGCTCGAGGCACCTCTCTGCCCCGTGGCGTGAGGCGCGCTGCAGCAAGCCGGAGGCCTCCCGCGAAGGCGCGGCGCCGCGTGTGGGCCTCCCGGGGCCCGGAGCCGGCTTTACTCCAGCAGGCAGGGCAGGCAGAACAGGCTGCAGTCGCCGGATATGAGGTGCGAGCGAATTACCGGCACACAAATCCCGCGCGGGGGTCGGCGGCGGGTAATCGTAAGAAATGGCCAGTGGGGGCGGCGCCACCTCTGGGGCCTCCGAGGAAAGAAATCTGCTAACGCGTCCGCCGTCGCCCCTTCTCGTCTCGTACGTCGGCACATCGCGTTATCAAGAACGATGCCCCGTGTCTGTTTTCCCCCTCGCGGCACCATAACCTACTTAGTAGCTGTGGGATGCCGACCAGCAGTTCCTGCGGAGATGTCTGGTGTCTGTATGGCCCTCTGCAGGCTTCTTGTCACCCTCGCATAAGCACTGCCATTTTTATCAGTCTCACTATCGAGTCTGTGAAATCTCAGCGGGCAGTGAAACACTGCCGTTTCTATAAACCGGAGTAAAGAGCATTAATTCAAGGCAAGATAAGTGAACTGATGCGAAAGTTGTTTGACACAAAAAGGAAAATGACAGCTTAACACACTGTCGACGAAGGTCACTAGTGGTACAGCAGAATCTCGTGTTGGGCAACGAGCGGAATGTAAGACGGTAGTACAGTGTTCAGAGTGTAAGTAGGCTGTTTAGGTTTTTATGTTGGTAACGCCACGTAGCGCTCTGTATGAAAATCACTGACTGTGCTGTGTGCAGTCTGTGGCTGGTTGGCATTATTGAAATATTCTCCAGTGTAGTGTTGGGCAGTTGGATGTGAACAGCGCATAGCGTTGCGCAGTTGGAGGCGAGCCGCCAGCAGTGGTGGATTTGGGGAGAGAGATGGCGGAGTTTTGAGAGCGGATGATCTGGACGTGTGTCCATCAGAGAGAGTAAATCTGTAAGACTGGATGTCATGAACTGATATTTATATTATGACTTTTGAACATTATTAAGGTAAATACATTGTTTGTTCTCTATCAAAATCTTTCATTTGCTAACTATGCCTATCAGTAGTTAGTGCCTTCGGTAGTTAGAATCTTTTATTTAGCTGGCAGTATTGGCGCTCGCTGTATTGCAGTAGTTCGAGTAACGAAGATTTTTGTGAGGTAAGTGATTCATGAAAGCTATAGGTTATTGTTAGTCAGGGCCATTCTTTTGCAGGGATTATTGAAAGTCAGATTGCGTTGCGCTAAAAATATTGTGTGTTAGTTTAGTGATGATCAGAATAAGTAAAGAGAGAAATGTCTGAGTACCTTCATTTTTGCTCAGCTGTTTGAAAATCAAATAACGTAACGGGTTTTCCAGCACAGTAATTCATTAATTTTTCTAATAGGACGTTTCAAGAGGAAAGCTTCTCCGGTAGGCATCGATGTCGATTCTTGAACAGATGTAAATTAAGTACCGTATCAGCTACACTGACTGTCACAGTTTCCCTGTAAGCAGGTAAAAGAATTGCTATGTATAAATCACTAATTGTATCGACAGCTGACTCCTTCTCTTTAAGGAGATGTATCTGTTCCAACAGTAAATTCTATTAAAAAACGGACAGAGGGGAGTAGCTACAAACAAGTAACAACAGGCAGTATATACTGATTGTCAAAAACAAATTAAATGTGCCGTAGCCTTGTTACACTGTGGAACTAAATCAACTTACAATTCTGGGTTAACCACCAGTATGCAGTTCCTCGGTAGGGAAAGTTAATAACATAACGTGGTTGTTGTTGTGGTCAACAGTTCGTAGACTGCTTTATGGAGCTCTCTACGCTACTCTATCCTGTGTAAGCCGCTTCACCTCCAAGTAACTATTGCAACTTACATCCCTTACAACATGCTTACTATGTTCCTCTTTTGGTCTCCCTCTACAGTTTTTACAGCACACCCTTCTCTCCAGTACTAAATTGGTGATCCCCTGATGTCTTAGAATGAGTCCTGTCAACCGATTCCTTTTGTTAGTCGACTTATGTTACAAACACCTTTTCTCCCCAATTCTATTCAGTACCTTCTCATTGGCCGTATTATCCACCCTTCTGATCTTCGGCATTATTCTATAGAACCACTTTCCAAATGCATAATATCATAATAAATATTATGAATCAACAATAATAACGTAAGAAAGACTATAAAATAACAATATGAAATCGTCCAGTACCTAGACAGTTGTATTCACTGAAATGAGATGAACCATTGGAGGTACCATAAATATCACGAGAGAATGAGAAATATCGGATACGGTTGCAAACGGGACAGCGCCACACTATTCCTATCACGTGAGCGTCGTTGAATGCATGGTACTGGTAGCTTGCAGGGCAAGCCGTGTACTCGCGAAATGAAGGCGCACGAAATAGGCACGAGCATGCTATCGCGACCTAATTGTTGCTACTCTGAATGTAAATAAGATTGCTTCTGAGATGTGGAAGCCAGTACATATAAAATAAATATGGCGGCAGCTTCCGCGCTAATGTCCATAACGAAGTGATACCTTCAATGGCAAGGGATTCGGAGAGCGTCTCTCCGTGTTTTTGTGGACTCTGACAAAGCACAGAAGGAGGCCTGCTCTGCTTAAACTTAGTTCCTATAGGCAACATTTTGAACGCTACGGCTCCCAACCTTACCCATTTACGCCATCTTGTAGTTTTCTGAATTTAATTCATCAGAGAATACGAAAAATGATCCGCCCCCACACTCCGATGATCCTTTCCCTTGACAACACACCGTGCGTCCAGTTGTATAAGGGAAATTGATATTAAACTATCAGTTTGCCAATTAAGTTTCTCTGCCTGTGAATTAATTATGCAACAGGATCGTTCTTATTATAACTGCAGTCGTAATTAATCTGTGATTGGAAGCACGTTTTTACCTAATACGAGAGTATTTCTTCGTATGGGACCGGCCTGTACAACTGCGAAGGCTTCTCCACGAGTGTTATACATCCCAGAAAGGTCTCAAACTTGAAGGTATGCACCGTAAGGTACACACAGAAAAAAAAGAAAAACGATGCATCACGAAGGAATTACTGCAATGGGACGGAAATCGGTAGATGTGATGTACATGCACAGACAAATGATTACAATTCCATACAAATCGAATGATTTATTCAAGAGAAAGAGTTTCACAAATTCAGCAGAACAGTAATGGGTTGTCCACCTCTTGCCGTTATGCAAGCAGTTATTCGGCTTTGCATTGATTGATAGAGTTGTTGAATGTCCTCCTGAGGGATATAGCGCCAAGTTCTGTCCAACTGATGCGTAAGATCATTCCGAGCTGCTGCAAACGTTCTCAATTCGGGAGAGGTCCCGTGACTTTGCTGGCCAAGATAGTATTTGGCAACCACGAAACAAGCAGCAGAAACTCTCGCCGTGTGCGGGCTGTCATTATCTTGCTAAAATGTAGACCCAGGATGGCTCTCCATGAACGGCAACAAATTTGGGCGTAGAATATCATCGACGTACTGGTTTGCCATAAGAGCGCTGAGGACGACAACGTAATGGCTCCTGCTACGGAAAGAAATGGCATCCCAGATCACCACTCCTGGCTGTCGTGGTCTATGGCGGGCAACAGTTCAAAAAATGGTTCAAATGGCTCTGAGCACTATGGGACTCAACTGCTGTGGTCATAAGTCCCCTAGAACTTAGAACTACTTAAACCTAACTAACCTAAGGACAGCACACAACACCCAGCCATCACGAGGCAGAGAAAATGCCTGACCCCGCCGGGAATCGAACCCGGGAACCCGGGCGTGGGAAGCGAGAACGCTACCGCACGACCACGAGATGCGGGCGCGGGCAACAGTCAGGTGGTATTCCGCCGCTGTCCGGGGAACCTCCAGAACCGTCTTCGGCCTGGAATTTCGTTGACTAGAGTAGAATTGTCTTCAATGATGAGTCCTGCTTCGATCTGAGCCTGGATGATCAGCGAAGACATTTTTTACTTTATTTCACAAAACCGTATCTTCTTCATAATGAAGATAGAAACTTGAGGTGAATTTTACCTTACGCATCAAAACTAACCTTTACCTTGGAACCCGTTGTAAGGTCATGTGGTTGCCGGTAGGGAGTTCTCGGGTGAACCTAGCTTTCTCGCTCATCGCTCATTCGTTTGAGTTTTACCGAAACAGCGAGAACACGTTGAAAATTTCATTTTGCAATCGGACGGGGTGCTGCTGTACTGGTATCTGCCTGTAAGAGCAGTTCTCGACAGTGAGCTACCTCGTGGATGCAT
This sequence comes from Schistocerca nitens, assembly GCF_023898315.1. Lineage (NCBI taxonomy): Eukaryota > Metazoa > Arthropoda > Insecta > Orthoptera > Acrididae > Schistocerca > Schistocerca nitens. The sequence continues at coordinate 393,361,480 of NC_064617.1, forward strand.
CGACCGTAAGGGGAGTAACGCTATCGCTTTGCACTGTTGGCCTGCTTGGTTTAATCTCACGCCACGTGATTTTTTTTTTTTTTTCCGGGAGTGGATTGGGTGTGTGAAAGACTCCATCTATGGGCCTCCCTTTCCTACAACTCTGGGCGAATGCGACGCTATACAGTAGTGAATGGCGTAACTGTAGATACCCTCGCAAAAGTGTGGATTTTTTTCGTGCGTCTTGTGGAGGCATCATTAAACATTTCTAAAATGGTTAATGAAAACTTTGCTCCTACACGTAACTGTATACAGCGACCCAACGTTCCTGGTAGGGCCTCGAACCCAGTACCTTTTCCCTTTCAACTAGTGCCTCATCTCCTACCTTCCAGATTTCACAGATGTTCTGCTGTATACATCGTGGGACCATCTCTCAACCGGTCAGGTGGTGGCGCGGTGGTCAGCATACTGGACTCGCATTCGGGAGGAGGACGGTTCAAAGCCGCGTCCGGCCATCGTGACTTAGGTTTTCCGTCATTTCCCTAAATCACTCCAGGCAAAAGCCTGAATGGTTCCTTTGAAAGGGCACGGCCTGTTTCCTTCTCTATCCTTCCATAATCCGAGCTTGTGCTCCTTCTCTAATGACCTCGTTGTCGACGGAATGTTAAACGCTAATCTCCTCCTCCTCCAACAGCTCTCGCTTTGCTCTTGGAGTGTTAGCGTGGCACTGTATATTTATTCTTCAATTTATTATACCTCTTTGTTCGTGTTTCATTTATGAGAAATGGTTATTTTTCCTACTGGAGGCATTCTCCATAAAAAAAAAATGGTTCAAATGGCTCTGAGCACTATGGGACCTAACATCTGAGGTCATCAGTACCCTAGAACTTAGAACTACTTAAACCTAACTAAAACCTAAGGACAGCACACAACACCCAGTCATCACGAGGCAGAGAAAATCCCTGACCCCGCCGGGAATCGAACCAGGGAACCCGGGCGCGGGAAGCGAGAACGCTACCGCACGACCACGAGCTGCGGACTCCATCACTTTAACGCATAATTCTCTGGAAGATCTTTCGCCATTTGAGCTGAACGAGAAATTTATAATCTACAGAAAACAGTATTGTTGTTATTACGGAGGAAGTTTTTAATTATGTAACGAATTTTAAAGAATTCTGAATTTCCTGGAAGTTTTTACGCAGGCAGCTAGCCGCTCCTTATCAAGGTGGTGTGGTTGCCGGGAAAGTAACGTCAGTGAGGCAACTGCCATCTACCGGCATCAACTGAAAGCTGTTCCCCTAACGGCAGGCATGCTCAGGACATATCAGATTACCGGGTACCCACACTGTGAAGTCGTCGTGTAAAAATAAGGTAAAATATGGAACGAACAACATCAAGACACGCACAGCAAATACGAAAGTGAAATAATCGTTTTGAATGAAACAAGCCTCAGAAAAATCGTAATACCCGTAATACTGCGAAATATTCCACCTACAAAAGAAGGATCAGCGGATGAAGGTACATTGCAGAACATATCGACTCCGTAGCAAACTCTCACAGCTACACACACAAACACTAGTCGTCCCATACCCGCACCGGACAGAATGTTGTAACTAGTTTGATGTGACGGATTAAAGCACAACTCCATTGACAAACATTCAGAGGTTCTTCAGTGTTACCTTTTGACTATTTTGGTGGAAGAGACGCATGGCCTGTGATGGCTCGTTCATGAGTTATTGCATTTCGTTTAGTTTCTTCCCGCAACTAGCTCTGTATCTGTATTGCACTGAAAATAGTGCACAACAGTCCAAATATCGACGGTTTGTGCTCTCGGTCTTGTTTGGAAATAAAGTTGTTGCATTCACTCACGATACAACAATAACGAACACTTAATCTGCGCCCTACTACGCCAGCACTGCCCGGTTGTCTCGCGTTTGCCATTCCGGCGATTTTAACAAGAGTACTCAACAGTAGGAATAGACTTTACGATGAAAAGTACACTTCGTGTGCGTAAGAGCGGCACGACAACACCATGCTGAGCTGTTCATACAGAGAACTCAACCACGCAACAGTACACAGGCGCCTACAAGTTATAATGACCGTATATTACAGTAATTTTCTTTTAGATGAAGGCATTTTTACCGAAACGAAGGTGACTAGGATAACAAATCGAATAAATTATACATACATTATTCCGCTGTAGTGAACCGCTGGAGACCACAGGCCCCTTGCAACAAAGTACACTACTGGCCATTAAAATTGCTACACCACGAAGATGACGTCCTACAGACGCGAAATTTAACCGACAGGAAGAAGATGCTGTGATATGCAAATGATCAGCTTTTCAGAGAATTCACACAAGGTTGGCGCCGGTGGCGACACCTACAACGTGCTGACATGAGGAAAGTTTCCAACCGATTTCTCATACACAAACAGTAGTTGACCGGGGTTGCCTGGTGAAACGTCGTTGTGATGCCTCGTGTAAGGAAGAGAAATGCGTACCATCACGTTTCCGACTATGATAAACATCGGATTGTAGCCTATCGCAATTGCGGTTTATCGTATCACGACATCGCTGCTCGTCGAGATCAAATGACTGTTAGAATATGGAATCGGTGGGTTCAGGAGGGTAATACGGAACGCCGTGCTGGATCCCAGCGGCCTCGTATCGCTAGCATTCGAGATGACAAGCTTCTCATCCGCATGACTGTAAAGGATCGTGCAGCCACGTCTCGATCCCTGAGCCAACAGAATGGGACGTTTGCAAGACAACAACCACCTGCACGAACAGTTCGACGACGTTTGCAGCAGCATGGACTATCAGCTCGGAGACCACGGCTGCGGTTACCCTTGACGCTGCATCACAGACAGGAGCGCCTGCAATGGTGTACTCAACGACGAACCTGGGTGCACGAATGGCAAAACGTCATTTTTTCGGAAGAATCTAGGTTCTGTTTACAGCATCATGATGGTCGCATCCGTGTTTGGCGACATCGCAGTGAACGCACATTAGAAGCGTGTTTTCGTCGTCACCATACTGGCGTATCAACCGGTTTGATGGTATGGGTGCCATTGGTTACACGTCTCGGTCACCTCTTGTTCGCATTGACGGCACTTTGAACAGTGGAGGTTACATTTCAGATGTGTTACGACCCGTGGCTCTACCCTTCATTCGATCCCTTCGAAACCCTACATTTGAGCAGGATAATGCACGACCGCATGTTGCAGGTCCTGTACGGGTCTTTCCGGATACAGAAAATGTTCGACTGCTGCCCTGGCCAGCACATTCTCCAGATCTCTCACCAACTGAAAACGTCTGGTCAATGGTAGCCGAGCAACTGGCTCGTCACAATACGCCAGTCACTACTCTTGATGAACTGTGGTATCGTGTTGAAGCTGCATTGGGCAGCCGTACTTGTACACTCCATCCAAGCTCTGTCTGACTCAATGCCCAGGCGTATCAAGGCCATTATTACGGCCAGATGTGGTTGTTCTGGGTACTGATTTCTCAGGATCTATGCACCCAAACTGCGTGAAAATGTAAGCCCATGTCAGTTCTAGTATAACATATTTGTCCAATGAATACCCGTTTATCATCTGCATTTCTTCTTTGTGTAGCAATTTCAATGGCCAGTAGTGTACTTAAAAGATAACGCTGAACAACCTCTGAAAGTTTGTCGGTGGAGTTCTGGCTCACCCTCTATGTCAGAGACTTGTTGCAGACAATAGCAATGGATCCTGTACATAAATATATTTAATGTATTGCGCGTAAACAGGTGAAGAACCTGTCGTTACATTACACTGTTGGCGACAAAACACTGGGAACAGTAAATACAGCGGAATGTCTAAGGGTAACATCCAGAGAAATCTGAAGTTGAAGAATGACCATCGGTACCCTCACAGAGGCTTGCGGTAGTTGGTATTCCCGATTGAAACAGGGAAAGAGGCAAAATGATGGTGTACTAGAAGTACCCTCCACCAAGCACAATAGGATGATTGTCGGAGTACAGATAAAGATTTAAAAAAAATTGTCTTTCAGGTAAGTTGCGTGGAACCAGTACTCAGTAAGGAAGCAACAAACACGGATATAGTTACCATATTGCTAACGGTATTTTCCTTATTCCGAAAAGACACTGCTTATCAAAAGTGTCAGTATCTTAAAAAACCAAACTAATACTATCCGATATACTTTCATGAATCACTGTCTTAGGTTTGACTGGGCGTCAAGTTTGCTGAATTATTACATAGTATGTACTATAAGGGAGTGTCGTTGTGAAGTACATGACATGTATTCGAAATTGCGAATATGGACAACCTCAACTGTACAATGGAATGGCGACAGGTAAAATTTGTGCCGGACCAGTATAAGCAGGAAATCCGGTTTCGAGTCCCGGACCAACACAAATTCTCATTGTTGTCATTCTATTATACAGCTGATGGTTCTCCATCTTGACAACTACGAATACGTTTCATGTAACGGCAGTATACGTTGGCATTGGCAGGCTCCTAAACTTATTCGAAATAAGCTGTGAAAACCACAGCTGTGACGAGGTGCCCAAAACACCTAACCTGCATCCAAATCTAGGGCTTCCAGCAGGATGGTAACTTTGAGATACCGCGGCGTTTCGAAGTGTGGCATTCCCATCGTCATCTGACTTCGCCAGAAGACGATGAATATGACCCTCGACGAAACGTCGTACATCGTAATGCTGTTATCCTGTTGCAAATTCAGGAGCTTCTCATCAGTAGTAGGCACAGGACTGTATGCATTGCATTTATTATCTAGTTCACTGTACTGTTATGTACTGTACTAACCAGCCAGTTCGGTCAGCCACCCGAATGAGACAACAGATTTCGCCTTTCTAAGAAATGAAGATAATACAGTGTGATTTTTATTCCAGCACATGTACTATTCATAGAAAACTTGTTTCGCGTTACAATAATGAAGAACTGATATGCACACCCTGACAACGTTGAACGAGGTTGCGCATAGGCAAGCGACTGAACACTAGTACGCTGGACAGGCGGCGTCACGTGGATACGTGGAATTCAAGCACCCAGCAACCTAACGAACCTGTCTTAGCGTACAACTGCATTATTGCCTATAATGCTTTTATGTTTAGGTGTTGAAAGGGCGTGCTGCTTTCTCATAATAGTTGACGTAGCTTCAGTGTCATCCAGCAGCTGCGATAAGAATATTGTAACCTCAATAAACATATCGGTACATAATCATAGCAGTGCTGTATTTATTACTTTACAAGTGATGTGGGTACCCTGCTGGAACAGCTTAAACCACAGTGTGGAAGCTTGCAAGATAGGGAGCTAAACAGACCTGGAGGAAATGTGCACGACACGTTAACCAACGTTGGCGCAGGGCCTTTACTACGCTTGGACAACCAGGGAAATTCCCGGGGATCCGACGACAAAGGGCACATGGCACACAAAAGGAACAAATAAAGAAAAATGGAAATAGGCAGCCTGAAATAAGTGAAGCACCCAGAGAGGTAGGAGGAAATTAAACAAAACTTAACGGGTTGAGAAGGTATGTCACGTTGCTTCAGTGTTTACAAAATCGAGTACTTGGCAGTGTGAGCCCACTTATCAATATATTGTTACACACCCTCTGCCCTGGATGCAAGCACTGATCCGGGTTGAGAGGGCTGACGTAAACCGTTGCATCCTCTCCTGAGGCCAGGTAACACAGTGCTGTCGTAACCAGTCCTTGTTATCCAGGACACTGGGACTGGTGGGTATTTGACGTTCAAGCTAGTCCCACACATGTTCTATCGGGGACAGCTATGGGGCTCTTGCTGGCCACGAGGCTACCTCACCATTATGCAGACAGTTCATAGAGGCACATGCTATGAGTGGATGAGCATTGTCCTGTTGGAAAATGGCACCACGATACTGTCGTAAGAGAGATAACACTTGAGGATGCAGGATACCCTTGACTTACTCTTGTGCCGTCAGAGTTCCCTCAGTCACTACCAGCAGTAATCTGAAGTCACACGCGATGACTTCCCACACCATGACCGCTGGAAACGCAGTCGATGGTGTTGTGACGTTAACGGCAGCTTACGCATGGCCCTGTAATTCCCTAGTCCGAATGCTGCCAGCCTCCGACCAACGGTGCGCGATGGCACACAATGTTGGCGGGGTTCGTTACTTACAGTGTGGATGCGAAGAGGTAGGCAAATGTGCTTGGTGCCAAATACGGCAGTGCCCCCTTGTGTTCTTCAGGCATTGTCGACAGAAATTTTGACAAGGAGTAGACTTACCCTCACGTTCCTATGCAGTCAAGAATTGGACCATTGTCACATCTAAAAACTGGTTCAAATGGCTCTAAGCACTATGGCACCTAACATTTGAGGTTATCTGTCCCCTAGACTTAGAACTACTTAAATCTAACTAACTTAAGGACATCACACATACCCATGCCCGAGGCAGGATTCGAACCTGCGACCGTAGTAGCAGCGCGGTTCCGGACTGAAACGTCTAGGACCGCTCGGTCGCAGCGGCCGGCTATTGTCAAATCTAAATGTCCGACAAATATTGGTATTTCATAATTCCACCAACTGGCCAAATGGGGACCCACAATGAGGCCTCTTTCAAACTGTCAGGTCCAGTGTACAGCACAAGTATGCGGCATCTCTGTGTCATTCATAGTGATCACTCAGCAGCTGACACCGCTCACGTCCGTTGTATACCCTTAAAGACGGGTAACGCCAATGCATTTTGATGGCCATTCTACTTGTCACTGAAACTCTTATTATTTAAATACCCATCCCCCGCCCCCTATGGGGTCTACATGTACAAAGTCACATATGCTTTATTTTTTTGTCAGGAATCATAGAAAGGAAAGAGTATCGAAATGCAACAACGAATTGTAGTCTTTCGCTATACTGAAATAGTCAACGCTGATTGCGGAGGTCCTTAACAGGAAGGAATCAGTTCGTAGTAAAAATATCTCTATTACTGATAAATCAGATATATGCACAGTATTTAACAATCATTTCCTGACCATTGCTGGCGAACTAAATAAAAATTTAGTTTATACAATGAATCATATAACTTCCTTGGCAAATGCCTCTCCGATACAGATGTCTGAAATACTCGTCTTTGATACAGAGAAGGGGGAGATTGAGTCAATAATTAAATCACTGAAGACTAAGGACTCTCATGGATATGATGAAGTGCCTAGCAGAATATTGAAGCACTGTGCTGCACATTTAGCCCTGTATTTAGCCATATTTGTAATTTTTCCTTTAGGAATGGTCAGTAGTAAAGCCACTTTATAAAAAGGGAGAAAGGGATAACGTAGACAACTTTAGACCTATTCCTACGCAATCAGTGTTTGCTTAAGTTATTGAAAAGGCTGTATATTTAAGGATAATTGATCATTTTATATCGCACGATTTACTATAAAATGTACAGTTCGGCTTTGAAGTCGTTCAACAACTGAATATGCTATATTCTATTTTCACTGTGAGGTACTGGATGGGTTGAACAAAAGGGTTGGAATGCTAGGCATATTTTTTGATTTAACTAAGGCGTTTGAGTGTGTTGATCACAAAATATTTCTCCATAAGTTGGACCATTACGGAATACGGGGAGTAGCTCAAAATTGGTTCACCTCTTACTTTAGCAACAAACAACAAAAAGTTATTATTCACAATGTTGAGAATGGCTGTGATGTGGGGTCTGAGTGGGGTACAGTCAAGTGGGGGGGGGGGGGGGGGGTGCCCCACGGATCAGTGTTACGGCCACTCCTGTTCCTTGTTTACACAAATGATATGTCCTCTAGTATTACGTGTAACTCTAAAATATTTCTGTTTGCTGACGACACTAGCTTGGTAGTAATGGATGTTGTGTGCAACATTGGCTCGGTTTCAAATAGTGCGGTTCATGACATAAATTCATGGCTTGCAGAAAATATAGTAACACTAAATCACAGTAGGACTCAGTTTTTACAGTGTTTAACACACAATTCAACAAAACCTGACGTTTAAATTTCACAGAATGGGCATATGATTAGTGAAACTGAACAGTTCAAATTTCTAGGTGTTCTGATACATACTAAACTGTCGTGGAAAGCCCACGTTCAGGATCTTGTTCAAAGACGTAATGCTGTCATTTTTACTATTCGAAAGGTATCTGAAGTGAGTGATCGTTCGACACGAAAATTAGTCTACTTTGCTTATTTTCATTCACTTATTTCGTATGGTATTATATTTTGTGGTAACTCTTCCCATTCTAAAAGGATATTTTTGGCTCAGAAACGAGTGGTTCGGGCAATAAATGGTGTAAGTTCACGAATCTCTTGTCGACCCTGTCTGGGTATTTTGACACTGGCCTCTCAATACATATATTCCTTACTGTCATTTCTTGTTAACAGTATTAGCTTACTCCTAAGAATAAGCAACTTTCACTCAGTTAATACTAGGCAGAAATCAAACCTGCATTTGGATCGGACTTCCTTAACTCTTGTGCAGAAAGGTGTGCAGCATACTGCTGCATCCATTTTCGATAAGCTACCACTCGAACTCAAAAATCTTAGCAGTAACCCATGCGCTTTCAAATCGAAACTGAAAAGTTTCCTCATGGGTCACTCCTCCTATTCTGTCGAGGAGTTCCTTGAAAAAAATAAGGTGATTCTTGTTGTATTGTTGATTGCGTTTATTTAAACTTATGGACTGACTTTTTTCGGGTTTATAAACATTTAATTTTATCTGTTTTTAAAAAAAAAAATGGTTCAAATGGCTCTGAGCACTATGGGACTCAACATCTTAGGTCATAAGTCCCCTAGAACTTAGAACTACTTAAACCTAACTAACCTAAGGACATCACACACACCCATGCCCGAGGCAGGATTCGAACCTGCGACCGTAGCAGTCCCGCGGTTCCGGACTGCAGCGCCAGAACCGCTAGACCACCGCGGCCGGCTATCTGTTTTTACTTTTATGTTGTACTGACACGTTCCATTACCTTGGAGATATGCTCCTCAATTTGGTCCTACGGAACGTGACGTGTAAATAACAGATAAATAAAATAAATCAAATACTTTCTTTACTCAGCACAAAAAACAATGTGCATTAGGACTCGAACGTCAATTAACCCTCTATTGCCCAAATTATTATTTCCTGTAGAAAAAAATATTTATATGCACAGAATGTTAGAGAATAATGTATTTAACACATATCAGGTGAATTTTTGTTTTTGAAAAAAATTATTTTTTAAAAATAGTTCTGTGACTCTGAGGTCACAGTGGGCAGTTACATTGTTTGTGTATAAAGCAGTCATATTGTAACACTCAAGTCACACTGGTCAAGAAAGAAATAACGATCCTAATGCGAAATATAACGATAAAATTTGACGTGACTTCAGAGTCACGGTGGGCAGTAGAGGGTTAATTGAATAGATAGATCGAAAAGGCCTAGATGTGAGCAAATGTTGTGATCAAGGCTCTAGTGAAGAATCCATCACGACGATCGTATACAAAGAGCGTGAAAGGAAATCAAGTCACTATTTAAATTTATTCCTTAAAATCGTTACAGAGGCTAATGAACAAACATCTCTGACAACTTCTGAAAAATGTTTTCACCACATGAAGCTGCGTTGGTAGGATTTAAAAACTTATTCTGTGATTATTTCCTAGGTAATGCTAAAAGACACTAAAGCTAACGATCCCTACTGATGCAATGTCAGGGAGACGAGAGGCCAAGTATACATGCTAGCACTGTTACTGAGGTTGAGGATACCAACTCCATTGGCACAAAGACGATAAAGCTGATCCGCTCAACTTAATTATACGACAGCAGAAATAATTTCAAATGGCATCTCATTCGGGTAAAGTCCGAAATTTTTAAGATCCCTGTGATTTAAATGGCAAATCAATTTACTGACAAAAAACTTGAATGCATAATCAGTTTACAAGGCGTAATTAATTCTTGTAAAATGTATTATTTCTCATAATATATTCAACAAAAACACGTATTTCTAGATGCCATGGTGATACGTTCGGCTCGAGAACATCATCTGCTCGAGCGAATGCAAAATGCCCCTGGTATGGAAGCTTCGGAGGGGAATGAATAATTTGCAATACTCCGATATTTCCTGTAATTACAAGATTTATAAAATTCATGCTTTTGCAACAACAACTGCATCAGGCAAGCTGTGATAAAAAGTCTGGATGACTGGTTCTGCAGAGCCTAATCATTTTGAAAGTAACTGCAATGTCTATCTCCATGTAAATTACACGTATACGCCTGCGAGAATTTTTTATGCGATTTGATTCCCGTGGTTTGGGTGTTAGTAACTGGCAGAGCTCTGGTCTGTTGCTGACTTACCTTCTGACTGCTATCGTTGCCCCATGCTCTTCCTGCAGTTCACGGTTTTATTAATCTTTTGCTAGCTGTTGACGTACACACTCTTGCTGCTAACTAATCGTCCCGTCTCAAACTGATGCTAAGCAACGGCATGGGTTGCAGGGGCATCTGAATTGTTGAGAGCTTCGTTTCGTAGCGATCTGTTTACTCTTAGAGCACATGCGCAAAATAATCACCGCATAATTCAAGAGATCTGGCAATAGCAGTAGTTTATACCTATGCTAGGGCATCGGAGGGATGCCGACGACAAGGCACACGAATAGAAAAAGAATGAAAAAATAGAGAAACATCAAAAATAGAAAAAATAGTAAAATCGGCAAGTCAAATGAAGTGTTTTGCTAGGTTGAAATTATGAAAGATGGTTCTGGAAATCTTCTAGAAGGTACGATCTGCGAATCATTTTCCTTCTTTACATGGGTCCAGTGGCATAACTAAGGATGACATTCTGAACCCGTGCTCTGGGCGTAATTTCCTTGAGGACTTGGTTTTGTCATAGTCTAAGAAAATGAAGAAGGGCAAAGAAACCAAGAAGTAGAAAGGGGAAGTAGGAAACGTAATAAAAAGAAGAAGAAGAAGAAGAAGAAGAAGAAAGAAAGAAAGAAAAGGATTTGAAGGTACTGAAATGGCAAGAGGGCTGAGATGTACAGAAGTTGGACAAAAATATGGAATTACCATGGGAAATGCATGCTTGAACATAAATTCAGATGCTAGCTAAGTTTGCGCTGTTGTACTTGACCACGAATGGCACCCATGACACGTTCACAATACGTTCCAAATATCGATAGTGGTCAGAACAGTTTCTATGTATCTGTGAGTGCAATGAATACGAACAGGGGCAAGTTGTTGTTGTTGCTCGTAAGTTGGTGGTAGTGTAACTTTTGTATCCCGCCTGGAAGGCGGCGCGTGGGTCTGCTACTGAAAACTGAAAGGTTGGCCGAATGTAGGAAGTGAGTAGGAGCAGGAAAAGGTGAAAATCTCTCGGCACTGCCGTGTGAACTAAAATCACCTTTACTTAACTTTGCGTACAAGTAGTGGTACGCCCACTGCGAAATAGAAATAATGCGGCTAGATCGTCTCCTCGGAATCAAAATGGGCTGAATCTGGAGCGGAGCTCGTAGTGCTCCACAATGCCGGCTAGAGGGCACTGCCGTCGGTGACTGTCGTAGTGCCAACTTAAGAACTTGCACCTGCGCCGTGGCGTCGTGGCTATCGATACCATAGTAACCAAGGTAACTGAAGTGTTTGCCATTTCAAGAGGCACCGTATTGAACTGAATATTACACTTGTGCAGCCTGTCAACACCAAAACAACATGAAGGGAGCTCCATAAGCAGGAACTAAAGGACGAACTGGAATTCCAGACCAGCTCATCAGTGATGCAAATGCCCTAACAGGAATTCGTGGTGCCGAAGACATAAAACGTAGACGGAGCAATCAATGAAAGAAAGTCTTTTGGTCGGATGAGTCTTCTTTCACAGTGTTTCTAACTTCTAGCAAGTTTACGTTCCAAGAGTAAAACATGGGGGAGGGGGTGGGTTGGCGATGATTTGGGAGGTCATATCTTTGTATTCCATGTGCCCCATTATTACTCTGCAATATCTCATTACTGCCAAGGATTATGTGACCATTTTGGCTGATCAGGCCCATCCCATGGTACAATGTTTATTTCCCTATGATGACGCTGTGTTCCAAGATGACTGGGCCCCTATTCATACAGATCACGTCGCCCAGGACTGGTTTTATGAGCAAGAGGGTGAAATTTCGTTGTCCCCCGGCCGTTACAGTCACCAGATCTCAAAATTATTAACTGTTTGTGGTCTACATTGGAGAGATGGGTGTGTGGTCGCTATCCGCTTCCATCATCGTTACTTGAAGTTGTCACCATTTTTCAGGAAGAATAATATAAGATTCCGCTGAGAACCGTACAGAACCTATATCTGCGTGTTCCGGGACGACTGGAAGCTGTTTCGAATACCAACCCTTTCCATACACCGTATTAGGCATGGTGATGTGTCGTGACCGTGGTGTTCCCATATTTTTGTCGATCCCCACTATGAAGGGAATCACGAGGATGTTCTGATTGGTAGCAGACACTGAAAAAAGGAGATGGCCAGAGAAAATATCAGTCACCCCCACACTGATCACCTTGGAACGCTGTGGATGGTGTAGAGCTGGTACCAGGCGCCCATGTGACCCTCAGCTGCTGACGTAAGGCAAGGCAGTAAAGAGTAGTGTATATGTCAGTTGGCTGTAAAGAATCAGTGGAAAAAGATTGGTTGTCGAGGAGACGTGACGGAATTTAAGTAAGAAGCTCATCTGTTTGGACGTGCATATGACCACACGGTGAATGAAGAGGCCTAATTTGTTGCTCTGTCAAAGCGGACTTCTCCGTGTATCTACAACGAACGGCATGCCACTCGCAGGCATTAACACGGCTTAAGAAGAGTGGTCACAGAATGATCTTAACGTCAGGGTCCAGAGGCGAGCGTCGCACCTTATTTCCCCAGCGAGCAGTGTGAAGGAAACTGCATACAGTGCACTTACGGAGTCGAGTAACTCGCAAAAGCCCATATCTCATAGCGTCACATAAATCTGCACATTTTCAATGAGCCAAACAACGCAGTAATTCGGCAGTAGCTGACTGGAGGTGTATAGTGGGTCCGCCAAGTTGTGAGTTTCAAATGAGGAAAGACGTCGAGTGCACCAATGGCCAAGTGAGGCGTTTAACCATCAGTGGGTTCAGGTCGGAGGTGTTTCCGTTATGTCTTGGGGATGATTTCGTACCAAGACTTGGTCTCACTCATTCATGTTATAATGAAGATGAACAATGAGGTTTTTTCCGAGGCTCTTGTTGACCAAGTGTTGCCCTGTCTTGTACATGGTGGGAAAACTACAATCCTCCAGTCGCAGTTGTGGGTTCTTTCATTAGTCTTGGAGATGGCCCAACAGCACTGCAATACATGAAACATTAGTTTACTTTATACGAGAATGAGAAGGAAATGTACTTAACTTTGTACAATCCATCGCCATGGGAATGAGCTGAATATTTACAGCTGTCTTTGAACAGCAAAGCATCACTTGATGCACACAATTACAGACTCTTCTTTTGAAGCACAGGTTCAACATTTACAAAGTACAGTTTCATCTGAGGCTTGAACAGCACTAGTGTGCTAACTAGATGGAGCTGACTGCTTGTTCGCTCACGAACTGGTTCTGAACAAGTTGATGCTCGGCTCTATATCGACCTTCGTGCGATGTGGCTACGGTGCTGAGAGAGAGGGTGTGCCTTCAGGAGTGCCTCCAGTTCGTCGTTGCGGGGACTGCAGCGAGACTTCATTAACAGCTGTGGTATCTATGTGTATTGACGACTTCGTTGTGGCACCGACAGTCTTTGGGCGATACCACAGTGAGTATGCTCAAGACACAACAGTCTTCCAATATAATGGCAACAGTCATATTCACAGGGCAGCATGCATGCTTTCCTGCTCTGACGATCACTCAGGCATACAATCGCATCTCAGTCGGTTAACCCACTCGATGTTAATGCTATAGGCAATGCCTGGAACTACACTACTGGCCATTAAAATTGCTACACCACGAAGACGGCGTCCTACAGACGCGAAATTTAACCGACACGAAGAAGATGCTGTGATATGCAAATGATTAGCTTTTCAGAGCATTCACACAAGGTTAGGGCCGGTGGCGACACCTACAACGTGCTGACAAGAGGAAAGTTTCCAACCGATTTCTCATACACAAACAGCAGTTGACCGGCGTTGCGTGGTGAAACGTTGTTGGAGGCTTCGTGTAAGGAGGAGAAATGCGTACCATCACGTTTCCGACTTTGATAAAGGTCGGAATGTAGCTTATAGCGATTGCGGTTTATCGTATCGCGATATTGCTGCTCGCGTTGGTCGAGATCCAATGACTGTTAGCAGAACATGGAATCGGTTGGTTCAGGAGGGTAATACAGAACGCCGTGCTGGATCTCAACGGCCTCGTGTCACTAGCAGTCGAGATGACAGGCATCTTATCCGCATGGCTGTAACGGATCAAATGGTTCAAACGGCTCTGAGCACTATGGGACTTAACTTCCAAGGTCATCAGTCCCCTAGAACTTAGAACTACTTAAACCTAACTAACCTAAGGACATCACACACATCCATGCCCAAGGCAGGATTCGAACCTGCGACCGTAGCGGCCGCGCGGTTCCAGACTGTAGCGCCTTTAACCGCTTGGCCACTTTGAAGAGTGGACGTTACATTTCAGATGTGTTACGACCCGATGCTCTACCTTTCATTCGATCCCTGCGAAACCCTACATTTGAGCAGGATAATGCACGACCGCATGTTGCAGGTCCTGTACGGGTCTTTCCGGATACAGAAAATGTTCGACTGCTGCCCTGGCCAGCACATTCTCCAGATCTCTCACCAACTGAAAACGTCTGGTCAATGGTAGCCGAGCAACTGGCTCGTCACAATACGCCAGTCACTACTCTTGATGAACTGTGGTATCGTGTTGAAGCTGCATGGGCAGCTGTGCCTGTACACGCCATCCAAGCTTTGACTCAATGCCCAGGCGCTTCAAGGCCGTTATTACGGCCAGAGGTGGTTGTTTTGGGTACTGATTTCTCAAGATGTATGCACCCAAACTGCGTGAAAATGTAATCTCATGTCAGTTCTAGTATATTTGTCCAATGAATACCCGTTTATCTTCTGCATTTCTTCTTGGTGTAGCAATTTTAATGGCCAGCAGTGTATTTTCGAGATACACAAGGCATTGCCAGAGGCAAATGGTCAAGGACATTTAGATAAAAGCACGGGAATACTTCAATGCTGCGAAAATTGGAATGTTAGGAGACTTCTAAACGTGTGTTTTTGCAGTTCTTATAGCGTTATATTGTCGTTGTTTCCTGAAGCGAGAAGATTTCTTGGTCTGCTGTTTGGGAACTCTCGCGCCGGTATTTGTTCCTATCTGCTTATGGGATGAAATCCAAAAGAAGTGCAGTACTTTTGTTTTGCAGGCAGTAGGCACCTGGTAGCACCTGGAGACTGCAGACAGCACCGCGGCTTGTCCACGACAGGCGTTCGCTGCTACCGGCAATGACAGGCCGGGCGGCGGGCGCGCCTTTTGCAGGCCGTCAGACTGGTTCTCTCGCAACAACAACGGCGGCGCAGTCGCCTGCCGTTGTAACGCAAGCTTCTCAGTAATCACTCCATTACGTCACTGTTAGCCGCGAGCTTTGGCGAGGCGCGAGCGCAGGAAACAGCCGACCCGATTACTGTCGGCGGTGGCTGTGCCCGCGGGTCCGGCCGGCCGGCTTTCAATCTCTGTTGCACCCAATGTGGGATTCCAGTGCCTCGTCACCATTGCGAAGTAACTGAAAAGTTAGCTAACTTAAAGCATCGGGGTACGACTTCCTCTAATCGAGAAAGGATGGGAGATTGACCCGCATTTGCAGGCAACGACGACGTATGCTGCGCACCCAGAATACACGGCACTGTATCACCTGCCATAGCGTTGAGAACACTTGACTCGCTTTCTGGTGGAAGTGCAGTCCCCGTCTGCCCATCCAGATATAGGTTCTAGGTGGTAAATCGTGTTTCATTGAAGAAAGAGGCGGTCTGTTTTTTGGGCTCTGACTCCAGTGACCCCGTCGTCGACAATATCCTAATGTCTGGCGTCATTTTGGAAGGGATCCGCTTTAAGAAGTAGCAACATACAAAACTCAACAAATGATATGCAGACGCCGTCACATTCTATGCCCCATATATTATTTGATGACTTTTTCTCTGTGTCTTAAAGTGGCGATAATCGACCCTTTAGTTTTGTAGCAACATCCAATTTTACATGAAGTACTTAAAGGTTTTATGGAGAATATTTACGCATCCTCTGAGGAAATCTGTAGTATTGGTTGGTATTGATTTGGTCTAGCAGTATTTCGGCGCACTAAAATAGGTGTCAAATGCTCAGTCATACCTTGTAAAGTGAAATACTACATAGTAATTCAGCGACCGGTGCATACTTCGTTATTATATGACTCAGTCCTGAAAAAAGAAGCTGCATCTGCAGTTCATCCTTCATTTGTATGCGGTATCTGGTCATTTATGAGAGAATTCCACAGCAGAAAGCTGCTACGTGGTGAGGCATCCCAGCAATGTTCGCCCGTGACACTGAGATAGCTTCGCTTCTCCATTACGAACAACCCCTCGGTAACTCCCTAGCCAGAGTGTTCTTTAGACCAGCTGTATTCCTTGGTACGAGCCGATTAATCTATAGTAATACTATTTTACCATTCTTGTACAGTTCTGTGGCGTCGCTCCATACCTGTATGCCATTAGAGAAAGACTTAGTTTTGTTGTCATTCCACGCGGTTTATGGAAAATTCCTCGACCATATAAATACATTTGCACCTTTCAATTCGGACATTATGATAGAACTCTACCCGTGGAAAGATCTATTCATGACTGTAGCGATGGGAGATGCTGATTTGCCAGAAATATATCTCAGTACTTGAATAATTTGTTTTATAACATCTGACTTTTCGAAAATATGGCAATGTACACTGATTTGCCTATAAACTTCTAGCAAATGCACGAAGGTAATATTGATTTCGAACGCACTAACATTATATTTCTGAGACTAAATACAGACAGTGGTGGAATCTTAGTCGACAATAAAAATTTCTCCCTGGTTACTTATGAAATCCCGAATCCCCTTGTCTTCATCCTTCACCCCACACGGCCCCTCCTACCATAAACAGTCCAATATGTCCTTTTGAGAGCGACTGTCCATAGAAAAGATTGACCAGCAACTCACCGACGTCGAGTGAGTGAACGCTCCGAACACACTCACCAGTCGACTTTCAGAAATAGTAAACAGTATGACCGCCAGTTCTTTATTTCTTGAAGATCTCATCACAACTTGCTTCATACATTTGGGTCACTTTCCTTATTGTTTGGCAGTTTTCACAGTAGTACATAGATCCAAAATTGTTTATCTTATACCTAAAGAGTTCTGTTCAGTGGTAGTTTCAGCAGCGTTTCATCCTATGGCTCGTACGAAATAATTCCTGTCAAAAGTCTAACAAGAGATCTGAATAATTTTGCTTCCAAAAAATACGAAAGTAGCTGGTTTGCAGGTGTTCATTAACAAAAGAGACGAGTGCTGTTGCAAAAGTTATAAACTGAACAAATTTTAAAAATTAAAATTACGAAATCTTTATCAATGTAGAAGTTGCTCCCAGCCTCTTCCAGTTAGAAAAATACAGGACGTTTTAGCGAAACTACAAAACCGTGTTTCTAAACCTCATACGAGATTTATTATGCATCACTTTGTGGCAATGATATGGGCACTTCTAGCGGGACCTAGCGCTTCGAAGTCTTCTGGACAAATAAATCTTCCATTCATACTATTTAGATGGCCATAAGTGGAGAGGTAGACACGAACAATTATTGACCATTGTGCCCAGTGTCCTGGGTTGGATTCCAGACTTCAGTATTATATCTAATTACTCGTTACATAAGGACATTGATGCATGGGCAGTTTAAACGAGATACATTAATTATTTATTCAACATTCTTTAGTTGTGGTGTGTTGCTGTTATGCTTTTCAGTCCGAACACTCTTTCATGCAGCTCTCCAGGTTAGTCTATTTCGTCCATACCTCTTCGCGTCTACATACAGTATTATTGCAACCGACATCCATTTGAGCCGACCGACTATAGTGAAACTTTGGTTCGATTTACAGCTTTTAGCCTCCAAACTTCCCTTTATTATCAAAGTGGCTATTCATTGATGACTCTGGACGTGTCTTATAAACCGAGTCACTTCTCAGGGTCGAATTGTGACATGAATATCATTTCTTCTTAATTCGCTTGAGTACATCTTCATTAGTTGAAGATCATTGTTCAGATGGTTCAAATGGCTCTGAGCACTATCGGACGTAACATCTGAAGTCAGCAGTCCCCTAGAACTTAGAACTACTTAAAACTAACTAACCTAAGGACATCACACACATCCATGCCCGAGGCAGGATTCAAACCTGCTACCGTAGCGGTCGTGCGGTTCCAGACTGAAGCGCCTAGAACCGCACGGCCACACCGGCCGGCGAAGGTCATTTTGAAGACTCATCTCAGCTGTTGTTTACATATATTTGTTTCATTTAATTCCACACGACTAGCATGTTTCGGCCTCACAGGTCATTCTCTACCGAAGTGCAACATGTCGTAGCACAGCTGATTATCTACCAGTGGGCGTGGCAGTATGAAAGCGAGCACATTTACGTGAAAGCGTCAGATTTAGAACAGAATGTATACTAAACACAGTAACGGTAATCACAGAAAGTATTTTCGCATTCATAGGCAAAATATGTACTCTCTTTCATTGTTCCCAATGAATGCATTACGCCCATGTGGTGTAGTGAGGCCCTTGTGTTGCTGCTACGATGTAATTTCTGTCAAGTGGTGTTGTCAGCGGTGAAACATGTGTTTTTGCCTTTGCATTTTAAGATCTTAGGAGTCGCATATGAAATATTGCCAAGGACTGTGACCGTGAAGATAATCTTATTCTCTGTGTGTGTTTTCGTGTTGTATCTGTTTCGCCATTATTGAGTGCTTTAGTGTGCGAATTATAGAGCTGCTATAGCAATTTGCGTTATTTCCGTTTCTTGCTTGTATTTAACTTCAGAGAGTTGCAGTTATACTGTCCTATTGACCAGATGCAGAATGCTGCCATTTTTTGGGCTTTGGGGTGACAGGCTGTGTTGTGGATGCTATGTGTGTTTGGTAGCTTCCAGATAAAATACAAATTGGTGTCTTTTATTCACTAGCGGAAAAATGCTCCTAATGGAATACAAAAAAGGCTAATAGGCTCCTGTTTTAAAAGACTCTGGCCAAAAATGAGTGTACCAGCTGACTCATTCTACTTTCCTCAGAACTTTTAAAAATTTTACCAAAAGTTTTGGCATGTGAACATATTCGTGCTCTTTTTAACAAGCGCCGGCCGGGGTGGCCGAGCGGTTCTACGCACTACAGTCTGGAACCGCGCGACCGCTACGGTCGCAGGTTCGAATCCTGCCTCGGGCATGGATGTGTGTGATGTCCTTAGGTTAGTTAGGTTTAAGTAGTTCTAAGTTCTAGGGGACTGATGACCTCAGAAGTTAAGTCCCATAGTGCTCAGAGCCCATTTTTAACAAGCAACTCACTCATCTCTCCCACAAACTCCCCTACCTGCAACTAGCTCACACCCATTAGTTCTTCGCTGTAAGTCGTTCATACCTGTCCACTTCCACTTGCCCATTCTCACTCACTTATTCAGCCCAACTCATTGTCTTTGTGTCTCTCTCTAAATGTCACTATCTCCTGTCTCACAGTCATAGTCCTATTCGTTCTGTCCTCTGCTATTTCCTCCTCTCACTGTCACTATCTCCCTCTTGCTCTCTCTTATTGCTAATATCTCATTCATGCCTTCCCACAGCAGCTGCCTCTTTGCACTGTCACTACCTCTCTCTTCCTTCTTGACATTGTCATAGACGCTCTCTCTGACTATCACTGGCTCTCACTCACTTACATTTTCTCCTTCTCTTCATTCCTTTCCCACTGGAACCGTCTCCCTGACACTTTTCCTAGCACTGTTCTGTCACTGTCAACTCTGTTTCACAGCCACTGTGTCTTTCTCTTTCTCTCTCACTGCTATTGTTTCCGCGCGGTTTAGGGCGCGATGTCACGGATTGCGACCGCCCCTTCCATCTCCTCCCCCCCCCCCCCCGCCGGCCGGAGGTTCGATTCCTCCTAGTTTAAATAGTGTGTCAGTCTAGGCACCGAAGACATCAGCAGTTTGGTCCCTTAGGAATTCACACACACGCATTGTCGCCTTCGCTCTTTCTATACCACAACCACTGCCTGTTGTCGTCCAGTATTTATTACATTCCTTTCTCTTCACAATTATCATTGTCTACTTCTCACTCTGCATAAAAAACGCTAATATGTTGGCATACCAAAATTTTTGGGAGAAGTTTTAAATATGCTGAGGAAGACAGAATGAGGCAGCGGGTAACCCATATTTCAGTCAGAGTCCTTTAAACAGGATCGTATTGACCTCTTTTGTGCTCGCATAGCAGCATTTGTCCGCAGGTTCTCTTCTTTTTCGCGTCACACGAAAAGAACTTTATGGGTAAGTAAAATTTTAATAGTTTATTTAGGTGAAATTGAAATAATGCAGAACTAATTTTACTCCTCAGACCCCGGTTTACGTGCACAAATTCCGCATGAGCTTTAGTACTATAACACTGTCCGCCAGGTTAGCCATGCGGTCTAACGCACTGCTTTCCGGGCGGGAAGCGTGCCGGTTCCCGGCGCGAATGCGCCCGACGGATTAGTGTCGAAGTCCGGTGTGCCGGCCAGTCTGTGGATGGTTTTTAAGGCGGTTTTCCATCTGCCTCGGCGAATGCGGGCTGGTTCCCCTTATTCCGCCTCAGTAACACTATGTCGGCGACTGCTGCGCAAACACTTTCTCCGTGTACGCTACGCCATAATTACTCTACCACGCAAACATTGGGGCTACACTCGTCTGATGTGAGACGTTCGCGGGGCTGGGGGGGATATCCACTGTGGCCGAACCGCTCAATAAGCCTGGGTTCGGTCTGGGGCGGCGGTGGGGTGAGTGGACTGCTGTAGCCTGATGTGGGGTTGTGTACCACTGCGGCCTACTGCGGGGACGAAGCCTCTCCGTCGTTTCTAGGTCCACAGTTCCATACAAAACAATACTACAACACTGGGTTCCCAGAATGCTTCTGATGAAAACGGAGACACTTTACAGCACATTTCTCAGTGCTACACTTGATGAACTGCGTTTTCGCATCATATTGGGTTTTACGTCCATACTTCCCTCGTGCAAGTAGGGTAACTTTGAAACACTGTGTCTCGGAAACGGATAAAGACGTGAAGAAAATATTCAAGTTTGTTCCACATCGGGAATACATTGTAAAAGTTTCAGCTGCTTGCTGTGCATAGCCGTGTTGGAATCTGGGGCTCGCTTTTGCTGCAAAAAATAGTAAAAATCCTTTTTCTTGGTTTTTCTAAGGAACCGCCCATAAACTAATGGTGCCGCCTTATGCCTCTTAAGGCCCACCATAGACCACATCAATCGCAAAAAAGAACCAACCGACTTGATCCATTTGTCTAATTAGGCACAAGTTTGTAATATTCGTAGTTTGACCCTGTAGTATAAAGCAGTGACACTAAGACGATCTTTCTGTTGGAGATACAAATGGTCCCTACTCCACGGGCTATCCAAAGCTCTTGACTATACCTCTCTATTACCAACAATTTGAAGCACATTGCTTGCGTCGCAGTCATATGTTATTCGAACATTCTTTAAGTTGACAAGGCTGTACGCCTGGTTGGTTAGGAACGAGTTGAAGTTTGTGATGTCTGAAGATGGGTGTAATCCCGAAACGCGTAACATGTTCTAATAAAAGAGTCAATTGAACATCTCATGACTTTGTTGCGATTGTACAACACTGGTTGCCAATTATTAATTTCAGCTGTATTGCGTTTTTCAGCATTTGCAGTTATCAGATTATTTGTAGTAGTCTGTATGTTACGTGTGAGGGTTTTTTTTCTCTTATGCAGGAAGTTTGATGATTTCCTTCTCTATAATTTCGTAGATTTTGTATCAGGTTGCTATCCTATCATTTTCCTTGTCAAAGATCGTGGTTAAAATTTGTGTGAAACTGGCGAAGAGTTCCCGTCGGTTCTTTTGGGCCAGTGAAACCTCAGTGTCGTGTTGTAATCCTTCGGTGAGTAGCACCTCTTCTTCTGCAGCGAATGCTATGTCAAAGTTTATGCGTACATCTATTTGGTACTGAACTGGAACTTAAAATTTTCGTGGATGCTCTTGAAGAACTGGTTAATTCATTGATATCAACCCTTTTTGCCATTAAAACACAAAGCTTTGAGACTTGTTCCAAAACTATATCTAGCTTTGTTATATGTTCTTTTCACTTATTAAATTATTGACGCCATCTTTGATCCCTTCAGTGCTTACGAAATGCAATGGTGTACACAACAGAAAAAGGAAGTTGTTAGCACTGCTTTTACAACTATATTTTTTTCATCCTTCCGATGACCTCCACAAAACTCTGAGCCATGGACTGAAAAAGTGTTTTGCTTCTGTCGTCTTCTAATATACAGGGTGGTCCATTGATCGCGACCGGGCCAAATATCTCACGAAATAAGCGTCAAACGAAAAAACTACAAAGTACGAAACTTGTCCAGCTTGAACGGGGAAACCAGATGGCGCTAAGGCTGGCCCGCTAGATGGCGCTGCCATAGGTCAAACGGACATCAACTGCGTTTTTACAAATAGGAACCCCCATTTTTTATTACATATTCGTGTAGTACGCAAAGAAATATGAATGTTTTAGTTGGGCCACTTTTTTCGCTTTGTGATAGATAGCGCTGCAACAGTCACAAACATATGGCTCGCAATTTTAGACGAACAGTTGGTAACAGGTAGGTTTTTTAACGTAGGTACGTTTGAACATTTTATTTCGGTTGTTTCAATGTGATACATGTACCTTCGTGAACTTATCATTTCTGAGAATGCATGCTGTTACAGTGTGATTACCTGTAAATATCACATTAATGCAGTAAATGCTCAAAATGAAGTCCGTCAACCTCAATGCATTTGGCAATACGTGAAACGACATTCCTCTCAACAGCGAGTAGTTCGCCTTCCGTAATGCATTGACAATGCGCTGACGCATGTTGTCAGGCGTTGCCAGTGGATCACGATAGCAAATATTCTTCAGCTTTCCTCACAGAAAGAAATCCGGGGACGTCAGAACCGGAGAACGTGCGGGCCATGGTATGGTGCTTCGACGACCAATACACCTGTCATGAAAAATGCTATTCAATACATCTTCAACCGCACGCGAGCTATGTGTCGGACATCCATCAGGTTGGAAGTACATCGCCACTCTGTCACGCAGTGAAACATCTTGTAGTAACATCGGTAGAACATACCATTTACACTGCCGTCGATAAAATGGGGGCCAATTATCCTTCCTCCCATAATGCCGCACCATACATTAACCCGCCAAGGTCGCTGATGTTCCTCTTGTTGCAGCCATCGTGGGTTTTCCGTTGCCCAATAGTGCATATTATGCCGGTTTACGTTACCGCTGTTGGTGAATGACGCTTCGTCGCTAAATAGAACGCGTGCAAAACATCTGTCATAGTCCCGTAATTTCTCTTCTGCCCAGTGGCAGAACTGTACACGACGTTCAAAGTCGTCGCCATGCAATTCCTGGTGCATAGAAATATGGTACGGGTGCAACCGATTTGATGTAGCATTCTCAACACCGACGTTTTTGAGATTCCAGATTCTCGCGCAATTTGTCTGCTGCTGATGTGCGGATTAGCCGCGACAGCAGCTAAAACACATACTTGGACATCATCATTTGTTGCAGGTCGTGGTGACGTTTCACATGTGGCTGAACACTTCCTGTTTTCTTAAATAACGTAACTATCCGGCGAACGGTCCAGACACTTGGATGATGTCGTCCAGGATACCGAGCAGAATACATAGCAACGCCCGTTGGGCATTTTGATCACAATAGCCATACATCAACACGATATCGACCTTTTCCGCAATTAGTTAACGGTCCATTTTAACACGGGTAATGTATCACGAAACAAATACCATCCGCACTGGCGGAATGTTACGTGATACCACGTACTTATACGTTTGTGACTATTACAGCGCCATCTATCACAAAGCGAAAAAAGTGGTCCAACTAAAACATTCATATTTCTTTACGTACTACACAAATATGTAATATAAAATGTGAGTTCCTATTTAAAAAAAACGCAGTTGATATCCGTTTGATCTATGGCAGCGCTATCTAGCGGGCCAACCATTGCGCCACCTGGTTTCCCCCTTCAAGCTAGACTAGTTTCGTGCTTTGTAGTTTTTTCGTTTGATGCTTGTTTCGTGAGATATTTGGCCCGGTCACTATCAATGGACGACCCTGTATATGTTACCGAAAGTCGTAATGTAACACATACATGTCATATTAATAGATATAAATCTCCCTGATGGAGGTTTAAATCTGCGAAACGCGTTTTGGAAATAAATAATGTTTGACTGGTACCAATAAATGTGATGTTTTATTCAGTATCAATAACAGTCACAATAAGGCCTAACTGAAACGTTTGCATTTGAAGTTAACCTGAGAAGAACTCATTTTCGATGTTTGTTGATTTACAATCTTACAAATGGCCCATGAAAAAATGTTATCTGCAAAGATTCTGATGAACAAAACTCCTCTCGCTTGCCTACCGTTCGTGACAACACAGTACCTTTTTTCTTAATGCCAGTCAATGTACGAAGCTTATTGTAAGTCCATAGCAGAAATACTTGTAGTTCCTTTCATGTCAATGTCCATTTGACTCCAGGACGTGTTTTATAGACACGCAGATAAATATCGGAATGACAAGTACGCTGGTGACTTCCTCCTGAAGCCAGAGGATGACATGCGGCCCGTGTTAAGGGGAGTTCGGCATCGAGACGAATGTTTTTGCTAGAGATGGCAGCGGCGAGCGCCCGGTTGGCAGCGCCAGCGGTGACAGCGAGTGGCCGACCCCTGGCGACAAGGGCAATTCCCGGGTAAGCGGAGCCGGCCGCTAAAGTAGCGCTTCCTGTGTGCCGCGGCGGCGGGCGGCGGGCAGATGCTATCTGGCGGCGCGCCGCGGACGCTGGGACGCTGCCGCCTCGTTAGCGACGCCGCCGTCGCCGCAAAAAACCGCCTCAATTAGGGCGGCGCTGCCCTCCGCCCCCGGGACCCAAACTGGACGCGCTCGGACATGACGCGACCGCCTGCCGCCTCCTGCCTGCTGCACGGCTGGTTGCACATCTACACTACCTCGGACCGCAGCTGATTCACATCGCGCATGCCGTCATTACGTTGAAACCAACACCTCGATCAGCTGACTAGTGGTGGAATCAATTTACAGGCGTCTTCTGGAATACTGAGACAAAAGTCATGGAATACCTCCTTGTAGTGTCGGACCTCCTTTTGCCCGGCGTAACGCAGCATCTCGATGTGGCGTGGACTCAACAAGTCGTTGGACGTCCCCTGCAGAGATGGTGAGCCACGCTGCGCCTTGTGACCGCTCAATGTCATTCAATACGATCACGACGTCACCCCTCGATCGACGTTAGCACTCGTGGTGTCACTCGACTTCATACATGGCAGTGGACGTTTGAAAATTCGTGACGCTAGCTCAATGGTCGTCAAATGATTTAAATGTTATTGGTTCAAATGGTTCAAATGGCTCTGAGCACTATGGGACTCAACTGCTGAGGTCATTAGTCCCCTAGAACTTAGAACTAGTTAAACCTAACTAACCTAAGGACATCACAAACATTCATGCCCGAGGCAGGATTCGAACCTGCGACCGTAGCGGTCTTGCGGTTCCAGACTGCAGCGCCTTTAACAGCACGGCCACTTCGGCTGACTCTTAATTCAATTACTGCGACGGGGGTGAGGAGAAAGAACACATCCTGGTGATACCAGCATTATGCGTATTTAGATGTTCGATTAATCTGAATGGTTTGCATTGTTCCGGCGATTCTATTCGAACTCTATGTTGATGTACTGACAAGGACCATTTTCGAAGATAAACATGCAAGTACGTAATGGATGTTCAGTTTCTCAATATAGTTCGTCGCACTCACACATTATACATCCGCTGTAAGAACAGTTTCATGCATTTACATTTTTGATGTCCCACAATATTGGTTGGCTAAATGTTATGACGATACGTTGTACACAACTTCCACAGATATTGTCTATCATGTAGTCAAGACTACGTAATGAAGCCAAAATCGTGGATAAAATTGAAATGTAGTTTGTTTATTATCACTATTCATTTCACTAACTAAATATGAAATATGAATCGGGATTGGAGGTGATGATCCTATCCTTCATATCTGGTAGTTAATAAGCAAACTATTTTTATGCTGGCGCGTTGTTTGTATCAATTACCCCCGCAACCGTCCAAGGAGAAGATTCTCTAAATGTTCCGCGCACACGCGTTTCACAATTTTAAAAAATGCAGAATAACGTAAACTATAGCTTTCCGTTGCATACAACTTTCGTGCATTCCACGACCATAATAGTTTCCCAAGAGTATTTTTACCAGCTAACAAAAAGTTCGAATTATGTTGTCGGAATCATTTTCACTTCACCCGACAATAAACGCCTCTGGTCACTTCGTCACACGTAATGTATTTTAAACGTTCTTGAAGAGTCTTTAAATAATCTCCTTAACGAATTTCGCGGTCGCGTACCACTTTTTCGTCGACTAGCCCGATCGCGATAACTGAAGGTAGAGAGCTCAATAATGTGTTACATGTTCTTTTATATGTATCAAAAAACAAACGCGTCCCTATATCTTCCTGTCCCGCTTGGTCTTAGCTACTTTGCTTTTTATTACTGTTGTGTCGATTCCCTAAGGTCTCGACACAATGAGTGGCTAGGTGCACGCGAAACTAACGCAGACGGGCGTAAATTCTGAAACAGGAGACTGGATGAAAACTATAAAGAAAAGAAGAGAGATGTTAATATACTTAACTTTAATGTAGTCTTGTTCTTGTTGAAATACATCTCTTGCATAGTAGTAAGCAATTAGCAATGATACACATGGCGCCTTGCTAGGTAGTAGCGATGGACTAGCTGAAGGCTATTTAATCTGTCTCTCGGCAAATGAGAGGAAGACGTGATACGTCTTGTCGCAAGCTATGTCGTCCGTACAACTGGGGCGAGGTCATGTCCGTGTCTTGTGACCTGCCATGTGGTGGCGCTAGGATTGCGAGTACACAGTGGCGACACGCGGGTCCGACATGTACTACAGGACCGCGGCCGATTTAAGTTACCACCTAGCAAGTGTGGTGTCTAGCGGTGACACCACAATTACTTTTCATTATATTGCTTCTTAGTAATACTGTGCAGTTATTAAAGTTTCGTATTACTTTACCCTTTTTAATTCTTCCCCGATTTTAATTAATATGATGTTAATTGACACGACTGCCCGCAAAGTACCGTTATACCCTATAGACGTCCGTAACAGCGAAAGTGCTGGCGGTACAGGAGTTTGTGCACGCACCGTCCTCTCGATTACGTCCCATAAATATTCGATGGATTCATGTCGAGCGAGATGGGTGACCAAATCATTGACTCGAATAGTGCAGAATCTTCTTCAAACCAATCGTGAACAGTTGTGGCCCGGCGACATGGCGCATTGTCATCCACAAAAATTCTATGATTGTTTGTGAACGTGAAGTCCCTGAACGGTTGAAAATGGTCTCCATGTATCCAACAAAACCAGGACCCAGCCCATTCCATAGAGTCACAACCAGATTGCCACAGTTTTTTTTTTTTTTAAGCTTGGATCCATGGCTTCGTGGGAACCAGTCCTCTCCATGTAGACACACTCCGCTACGGAGCCATCACCAGCTTGGACAGCGCCTTCTTAACAACTTGGATCCATGGCTTCGTGGGGTCTGTGCCACACTCAAACCCTGCCATCAGCTCTTAACAACTCAAATCGGGACTCGTCTGACCAGACCGCAGTTTTCCAAGAGTCTAGCATCCAACCGATATGGTCACGAGCTCACGAGAAACGCTGTAATCGATGTCGTTCTGTTAGAAAAGGCACTCACGTCGGTCGTCTGCTGTCATAGACCATTAATGTCAAACTTCGTCTCAGTGTCCTAACGGATACGTTCGGCGAACGTTCCACATTGATTTCTGCAGTTATTTTGCGCAGTGTTGCTTGTCTGTTAGCACTGACAACTCTACGCAAAAGTCGTTGCTTTCGGTCGTTACTGAAGGCTGTCGGCCACTGCGTTGTCCGTGGTGAGAGGTAATGCCTTTAATTTGGTATTCTCGGCACTCTCTTGGCACTGTGGGCCTCGTAATATTGAATTCGCTAACGATTTCCGGAATGGAATGTCCCATGAGTCCAGCTTCAACTACCACCCCGCGTTCGAATGGTTCAAATGGCTCTGAGCACTATGGGACTCAACTGCTGTGGTCATCAGTCCCCTAGAACTTAGAACTACTTAAACCTAACTAACCTAAGGACATCACACACATCCATGCCCGAGGCAGGATTCGAAGCTGCGACCGCATTCGAAGTCTGTTAATTCCCACCCTGCGCCCACAACCATGTCAGATACCTTTTCACATGAATCATTTGAGTACAAAGGACAGCTCGCCAACGCACAGCCCTTTTATACCCTGTGTACGCGAAATCTGCACATGTGAATATCGTTATCCCATGATTTAGGACACCTCAGTGAACTTTACTGTCGTATTTTGAATAAAAGTTTCTTTATTACAATGGTGAAATCTTGTGCAGAGGTTCTACCGAAAGAAACACTATCTGATCAAAAACATCCGGACACCCCTAAGCAGTGCGGAATTAACCACTAGATGCCACGAGAGGCGGACCTGCCAGTCTAAAACGAGGTGGGGAGTATTGCTCTGTGCACTGACGACAGAATGAACCATCCAGAAGATCTCAGTGACTTCGAAACCGGACTAGTCATTGGATGTCACGTAAGTAACCAATACATCAGGGGCATCAAACTGTTTTAAAGTTGCCCTCCGGCCACTGTGACCGAGCGGTTGTAGGCGCTTCAGTCAGGAACCGCGCTGCTGCTATGGTCGCAGGTTCGAATCCTGCCTCGAGCATGGATGTGTGTGATGTCCTTAGGTTAGTAGGTGTAGGTAGTTCTAAGCCTAGAGGACTGATGACCTCAGATATTAAGTCCCATAGTGCTTAGAGCCATTTGAACCATTTTTTGAAAGTTGCCCATGTCGACTATCGGTGATGTGACTGCGAAGTGAAAATGCGGAAAAACAACCACAGCTGAACTAAGACCAGGTAGACGTCATGAACTAACAGACAGGTACCGTCGATCATTGCGGAATGTGGTTGTAAAAACCCGTGTGAAATCAGTGCAATGAATCTCTCTTGATTTCCAATGTGCCACCAGCAGCCGAGCTGGCGCACCTGCCGAGCGTAGGGAGTTAAATACACCTAATGTGTTACAGTGGTGAGCTGCTCCACATTTCTGGAGTCAGTGATAAGCTGTGCCTCACGCGGTGTAAACAGTGACGCCATTGGTCAGTGGGTAACTGGAAAGGTCTAATTTTGTGTGACGAATCACTATTTCCAGTGGCAACTCGACGGAAGTATTTGGGTTTGTTGAATGCCAAGGAGCATGTGTAATGCCAACAATGAACCGTGGGGGATGCTTTGATATGGGGGTACTTTCCATGGAGAGGGTGTGGTCCCCTTATTTACTTCAAAAAGTTGTCATAAATCAGCAATTGTGAGGCAATGGTTTCTGGACAATAACATTCCTAAAACTGACTGACCTGCGCCTAGTCATGACGTGAACCGAATGGAGTATCTTTGGGATGGCTTACGCCAACATCACACCATATATTAGGCGACCATTTTAACCAAACCGTCAAGAAACTTTTGTAAAACCTGTAAAAGATAATCAAATTAAATTGGAATAAACTAATCCCCACCAAATAATGAAATTTGAATCAGTACTAGGGATTTAAAACAGGCAACTACTTAGATTCCAACGTTAAATTGAAAACGTAGGTAAATGAGAAGGACTTTGTGTAACTCATGAAATCCCAGGGAGATCTTTTCCTGCACTACTCACAGAGACGCCGCTCCCCTCCCTGTGTGAAGGAAAAAGCGAGGTAGTTGAAATCCGCCGAAGCAGTGTTTTGTTGAGGAAGAGAGAAAAAAAAAAAAAAAAAAAACGCAGCACCGGCACAGATGTGTCCGCCGATCGTCGGCTGTCAGGCAATACAGAGTACATCTCAGGAATGCGCAGGACAACAACAGAGTTTGTTTTTAACAAGCCATGACCTCGGGATGCATGCCGCCTAATGGCCAGAGTATTAGAAGAACTGCTTGTGTTGGAAGCAACAGTCGGAAGGCGAACTTCACCGAAAAATTCGGGCTGTTGAGGTAACACCTGAGGGGGTGGAACGGCAACAGGAATATGGGACTCCTTTGTCGTGCATAAGATGCCGACACCTATCCGGATGATGACAAGCTGAACGAATGTTTAAAGAAACGTAAAGACAGCTCCTATTGGTTCATACAAGTAATATATGAGTGAGAGGAGACAGTGCAACTATGCTTACAGAGATCTAACTGTTTTGGCCAGCCACGTAGGATGACAAAGAGACTGACTAAATCGTACACATTTTGAAGCCCCGGCATTGTCAAGTTTTTTAACTGGATAACCATCTGAAATTCGAGTAAGGAAGGTCGGCTAGTATCTTGTAAGACAACGTCTTAGCGGTCGGCATTCTGAAAGAATAACGGTATTCTAATAATCAAAATTACCGAACACCGAAAAACACAGAGCTCAAAGCTTTCCCCGGCAGTGCTCTGCAGGTAGTCATTTTTCTACCGGACCCTCACTTTTAGATTTCAAAGCCAGACCTCCACTTCCAGGCTTAACCTAAACTTCTGCTGATTAGGAGCGAGGGTCTCTCTCTTCGGTCCGAATTTGAACTTGGGTACAGGCAGAGACGAGTTGTTGGTACGGAGACAATACTGGTTCAGCAGCCAACGCCGCAACCAGCTGCAGATTGTATGTATGTTGAAACACAGCAAAGCGGACCATAGAGAAAGGCGAAGTTTACATAACGATGTTCAATAATTCCAATCTTATTTTCGAAGACTTATTTGCAGTTAGAAATTCTACATGCTATATATGTACATGAATATCCTTCTACAGTATTTTTGGTATCTATATACAAACATACGGCAGTCACAGTACGACCTCTGTTCAAATGGCTCTAGCACTATGCGACTTAACTGCTGAGGTCATCAGTCGCCTAGAACTTAGAACTAATTAAACCTAACTAACCTAAGGACATCACACACATCCATGCCCGAGGCAGGATTCGAACCTGCGACCGTAGCGGTCGCTCGGCTCCGGACTATAGCGCCCAGAACCGCACGGCCACTCCGGCCGGCTTACGACCTCTGTGAAAATAAATGTTTTATTCAGGTATGCATTAGCTTTGAATTATCACTGCATATCCTTCTTCCAAGTTAGCCAAGGCATTAGTTTATTAATTTTGTTTATTATTAAATGCATTCCTTCTGAAATCTGATTACTTGAGAATAATTGACAGTTAATTGCGGTCATTATTTGATTGAGTAATAAGATGCATTCCTTAATCATTGATTCCATGAGTGATAATTCACTAGTATCAAATATTGCCGGGTCAAATTCATTCATTTAATTAAGGTATCCGATTAAAGAACTCCATCCACTCTACAGGCAAAATAAGACAAACAGCTTTCGCTTCACAGTCCCCGGCGTTTAACATCACTACTTTCGCTAGTTTCGGCTCTTGCGGATGGATGGGCTGCCATTCTCCCACAGACATTCAGACACGTACTTTAAAGTGTCCACAGTAGAGTTTAAACCGTCGTAAAGGCGAAGGACGGACATCCCCTGCCCCCCCCCCCCCCCTCCCAATAGATGCACAGATACTTTAGATCAGTTATTGTGTGTGAAAGGAAGTAATATTTCGTTCCGTAAGTAAGGTTATTTTAAAAACGAAAAAAAAATGCAAAATTAAGTAAGACTCATTAATCATGGAGACTTATTTTGTGTAAAAACCGGAAATTACTGACATAAACGGATTTCATTCCTCATAAAGGCACTATAAACCATTTGATACGTTATTGGTGAAGAAACGTCAGAAAATTAAATGCTTACTGTCAAAATGATGTTTCGTCTTATACTTGTACGGAAGCAGTCAGTTAAACGACTTGCAATGCAACGAACAGAGAATGACGTCACAGCACCTAGTTTCGCGACTGAGCCCAATGCCAGTAATCTACAACACACATCTCTGTATGTCAGGAGTGACCACAAAGTGGCTTACGAACCACACGCGGCACTGGCTCCGCTCCAGTGTGGCTCTCGCCGACCAGGCAGTGCTGTTGGCTCACAACATTCCAGTCCCCTTTGTTGAGTGTTCTTTGTCTCTCCTGTAATAACCGATTCTTGTCGAGCCCACTGGTACTTCTCACCCGAAAGAAGGGGACGTCGATTCTTGTCGAGCCCACTGGTACTTCTCACCCGAAAGAAGGGGACGTTGCGTAAGATCTACATATTTACTGTAGTGAGAGCAGATACTGTTATGGAGCGAAAGTACCCCTACTGTAAGAAAATTCTGAGTGCTCAACACAGTCTGGGCATTCAAGAAACCTGATCACTCCAGCTGAACACCGATCATATTTTTTAATCAGTAATGATATACATTAGTCAACTGGAATATCTGTGAAATTTGATCCTCCAACACGTCTCGATGCCCGCACTCAATGCGGAATGTCGAACAAAATGAGAGAAGAAACGCAGAAAATTTTGACGAAGAGGTAAAAAGACCACTGTAAAAGCATTTGTGTATTTCCTGAGCATTTTCCTTGTCAGCAATTGTTCAGGTCCTGACTGCCAATAGTTTTTGTTAAGAACGTGGAAGATACATCAAGATTAGAAGATTATGTTGTTTATTTAAGTGGGGCTTCAGGATAACATGTACCATCAACTACGTGCCAGGAATATAATCGCAATCGTCAAGATTTATGGCTAACAAGCCAGATCTTCCGAGAACAGTCCAAGGGGAAAAAACGACAAGGCTGATTGACGAGCATTCCACGTTCTTTCGGAGTGACAAGAACTTTTATCAAAGATCTTGTAACACCGCCGCCCGCTACGTGATTCTTCTGCAGGCTACTCAACAGAATTCTTATTATTCGGCCCTTCCTACAATTTAATGTTCACCAGTCCCAAAACAGTTGACTCTCGCAAGCCATTTTAAGTGAACAATGAAGTTTACATAGATTAATAAAATGCCTAAAATTCAAGTCCTACTGTCAAAATTCATTCGATAATATGAAAAACTTTCAAGATTACGGTTCTCTGAACTGTCGCTCGTCGACTACTTGGCTACATACATGTACTCACTCCTTCATACACATATTGAGATGAATGTCGTTCGATAGTTCCGATGTGAGAATTCTATAACACCTGAGGAAAAGTCTTTAAAATAGACTATATCATGTAGCCAATAAAACTACTTTCGTACAAATATGTTGTTGTAAGTGGTACTTTTGTTACTATATAATATCGTTAGAAAATGGTGTAAATGCATGGGCCAAACAAAGCAAGGTGGACGTCAAGTTCATCGACTATATATATATATATATATATATATATATATATATATATATATATATATATATAAGATTTCTTGTTTGAATTGTCAGATTTCACATTCATTGTGACAGCTCGTAGTGGAATGAGCAACAGCGATGTTGGCACAAATATACTTCTCTGATCAATAGCAAAAACATATTATAATCCAAATAATTAAATAATAACCACATGTATCAGCTATTTAAAATTGTCTTTGGGGAAACTGTTATAAACCAATCCCAAACATAAAATTGGGGTTCTACGTCCCAGGGTGCATTACAATGTGGCGATTAAAACCGGGTCTCTATGCTTCAGAGTGCCACATCATAAACACAGCCCAAAAATTAAATAACGCGAAGAAGAGAGAAGGAAGAATAATTTGAAAACAGAAGCAAAAAGGTAGTGTATGACACAACTGAAAGTATAACAGGTGAAATGAAAAAGCAGAAGATTATGTTTTATGGCCACTTAAAACGAATGAGTGACAATAACCTGACAAAAAATATTCTAATTATTTGACAAAATTCCAGTAAACAAAATTTCATGTTTTATAGGGTTAAGAAAGATCTACAGGAGTTGGGAATAACAAAGACATAAAAAACAGATATGAATTAAGGGAAAACGTACAAAAAGTCATTCGTTTCTAGAAGAAAACACAAAAGAAGAGAGTAGGGACATGGAAAGAAAAAGGAAGACAACAACACAGTACATGGAAACTAGAAAAAAGAAAATAACCTAATGTCATGAGTCAGCTGTTTCATGTGGTGCTGAGTGGGCCAATTCATAATAATAATAATAATAATAATAATAATAATAATCACATGAATCGCGAAACTAAAGGTAAATATTTATGTCCCGGGCAGGAGAGGCCATATCAAAATCACTGCTTGGGAATCAACATCTACATCTACAAGCGAGCGAGGTGACGCAGTTGTTCCCACAATAGAATCGCATTCGGGACGACAACGGCTCAGATGCGCGTCCGACCATCCATATTCAGGTTTTCCACGATTTCCCTAAATCGCTCCATGCAAATGCCGGGATGGTTCCTTTGAAATAGCACAGCCGATTTCTTTCCCCATCCTTAAAACAGTTGGAGCATGTTCCCCATCTCTAACGGCTTACTGTCAACGGGACATTAAATCCACCTTTTGCTTCAGCACCTACATTTATACTCCCTAAGCTATCTTTCAGTGTGTGGTCCAGGGTACTTCCCATCTTCCTTCTTCCAGTCGTGAAAAGTTCACGAGAAGAACGATTGAGCTATGATTTCGCTTGAGCTCGAATCTCTCACATTTTATGTTCAAGGTCATTTCTCGAGACATACGTAGCGGGATGCACTACAATAGTTGAAACCTCCATGGACGCACGCTCTGGGAGTTTCAACTGCAAACCACACCATGGTGGAGGACGCTTTTCTTGTAGTGTCTGCCACTAGAGTTGACTGAGCACCGACACTTACTAAACGCAACTATAAGGAAATGCGAAGCTCTTCTTTGCATTTCCTCTGTTTTATCTTAATTGAGCACCCCTTTACTCCTCCAGCGTCGGATTCGTAGACACACAGATTTTTCTTTCCATGTCCTACAATATCTCCCGATGACGACATAGCTCTTCCCTGCTATCCCATTTCTTAAATATGTCATAGTGTTTTCAGAAACATAGAGACAGTGTGTCAAATTTCACTAGCTTCACACGAAAACTGAACTGGAACAGATGTGCTAACAACGGAACTATTATCCTAAATAACCATACTGTGACTGGCGGTGTGTATAAGTCATTTGAACCCTTCTTGTAATTTATGACGGCTACGCCACATTTATTAAAAAAGAATATCTCTGAACCCGATGGCAGTGTGTGTGTGTGTGTGTGTGTGTGTCAATGAGTTTAACAGTAAATATTAGAAGCAGAATTATAATACAGGAACTGAAGTACCATTTCCTTTGTCGCAACCGCATTGGAAAGATTCTTACGTTGGACAGGAATGAAGTGCTCTCAATACCGCCTTTCACCTTGAGATGCCAACTAGCGAAGGAGACATGAAGATGGATGCGCACATACGAAGAAGAGCAGCAGCACAATCAGACATGTTATTGTTGCCATAGTAATTGCAGCTTAAAAGTGCAAATGTCAGGAGAATAGCGCGTATTCGTTTTGAAGTCGGGAATGGTGCTTTCGGTTCCCGACGCTCTGACTACATCAAGTTGTAACTGTGGAACTCGGAACATCAGATACTTTGCCTGCGTCGAAATCGCTGACCGGTTTCTGACAGAAATTGCCGGGCCGTGCGCCTGGAATTTCTGCATACAATGTGACGTGTCGATCCGGAACGAGGCGGCCATTCGTCTTCCACTGGCCCTTAAAAGCTGCTCGCGTATGTCTTCACGTGTCCGTGAAGATGAATGTGAAATGCCAAGCGGGCAGCTGGAGCGCCACAAATACACCCTTAGGTTTCCAGTGCGTGATAGTGCCGATTACGTTCGATCACGTGTTACAGAGCAGCGATGCCTCCTGTTGTGCTTGAACACAGTTTCTTTCAGCTGTTTCCAATCAAGTAACGACGTGTCTACAAATAAGAGACGCTCACACTAATTGCATGAGCATAATGGACCAGTTGTAATGTATTTTTCTAAGGAACGTAGAAGACTTCAGTTTCTGGAATTGTGTACTCTAAGGAAACAAACGCACCACGAAGGAATTATCGGAATTGAACGAAAATCTGTAGATGTGATGTATATGTACAGACAAACAAACTGTCACAGTTCCAGAAAAATTGAATTAACCTAATCAGGCTTACAGAGAAACATTAATTCGTTCTACGAGGGTTGACTGAAAAGTAATGCCTCCACCTTCGTAACTCTTCAATAGTTGGCAGCATTGGTAAGTGGCAGGTACGGGCTTGTTTCGTAGCCTCTTCTCTAAAGCTCCAGTTGGCGGGAAGCCTTAGGATTGAACAGTTGTAAATAAATTATACACAACTGCAACCAGTCACTTGAAAAAAGTGACTGGTTACAGTTGTGTATAATTTATTTACATTAATATACAGTCACGGTTCTAAAATATCCGTAATGGATAAGCATAATTGAACAGTTGTGTTGTTAGAGTGTAAAGTATGGAACCCTGCGTATTCGGTCGGTCAATGTGGTTTAAGCAACGCGCAGTCATTGAACTCTTGACAGCACAAGGTGTCACCCCAAAGGAGATTCATCAGAGAATGAAAGCAGTTTATGGTGACTGTGTTGATGTGAGAACTGTGCGTCGTTGGGTGAGTAAGTTTAAAGATGTTGAGACGGGAACATCTGGCCTGCGTGACAAACAAAGGTTTGGACGTCCTGTAACAGCAAAATGTTGACAGATTGATTCAGGACGATCGTCGTATCACTCAGAGAGATACTGCAAGCACAATTCGCAGAATCTCACCAACGTACGGCATGCTCCAAACAGTCCAGATGTAGCACCGTCTGACTTCCATCTGTTCCCAATAATGAAAGACGATGTGCGGGGACATCATTATGCTTCTGATGAAGACATTGAGAGAACTGTGGGTCTGTGGATGCGGAACCAGAGTGCCGACTTCTTCTGTGACGGCTTCAGAAAACTTGTTCATCATTGGAAGATATCTATCCAATTGGCTGGTGATTATGTGGAAAAGTGAATATTGGTAATTAAAGATCACATTCTAAGGATTATTTCTGCGTTTGATTTATTAAAATATTCCCACCCACACCCAATTAACGAAGGTGGAGGCATTACTTTTCATTCAACCCTCGTACTTTATTTTTACGTGGGGTGTATTAACTCGTGGTGTGTTATAAACTGAAATCGATTCAGAGGTACTTCGAAGAAAGAGAAGTTTCCGTTTAATGTCTCGTTAACAGTAGTGTCATAAGAGATGGAGCTCTCTCTACATTAGACAAAGGTAGTGGAAGGAACTGGGTTTCCTTAACAAAGGCGCCGCGCAGACAGTCGCCTCACATGACTGAAGAAGAGGTCAGTTAACCTAAATTAGGATGGCTGATGAGCCTGCCGATGTGGCCGTGCGGTTCTAGGCGCTACAGTTTGGAACCGCGTGACCGCTACGGTCGCAGGTTCGAATCCTGCCTCGGGCATGGATGTGTGTGATGTCCTTAGGTAAGTTAGGTTTAAGTAGTTCTAAGTTCTAGGGGACTGATGACCTCAGAAGTTAAGTCCCAAAGTGCTCAGAGCCATTTGAACCATTTTTTTGGTGGCTAATGGGGATTTCAGCCTATAATATCAATCCAGTACGTTACTTACGGTACCACCTCACAAGATGGTAACTTCGCTTCTTCTACAGAGACAATCATGCCGTGATAGCTGCTTTCCGAGATCAAAGCACAGCGATGTGACTTTTTTCCCACTGTTGGCTCTGTATGTCAGCGCTTGATTACATGCGATAATTTGATCTACGGTAGTGGAGAATCTCACGAACTTCACTACGAAGCGCCGGCGTTCGGAATCGAATCCTCCTCAAAACCGCCATAGCCCCGCCTCTGTACGGAACGCAGGAATGGCGGAAGATAGCATATAAAAAACGGATAATGCGACAATCACTATGTTTACATGTGACACAACTTCCGGAGGCCGAAAACCGAATTTCAGAAATCCTTTTTCCTTATTGTGTTAACATGTTAGCACGTGAAGCGGATTTGCTAGACCAAACAAATCTGGCGCCTGAAAAACAGACGTTGGTTTCTGATTTAATCTAGACTACCGCTATTTGTCCTCAATCAAATATATGAAGTGTAGATAGCTTCATGCCCAGTTTAATATTTATCCTTCTCCTTCACTACACAAAAAGTCGCTCCGTCCATATTAGCCGAAAATTTTTAAAAACAAGACGTAACCTAACAACTTAAGCACGCTTGGCATCTAAACTCAAATTTTCTGAACAGATTTTGAAATATTTACATGACCATCCAGAAGTGGTATTGAGAGATCGGTTTACGAAATCGGGTATTCGGGAGCGGCATGTAAACATAGCGAGTACTTCAGTGTGTCAGATTGCCTGACAGTGACTTTTTTTGTATGGTGCTCAAATATCGTGCCACTTTACACGCAGTCAGTCAGACAACCACCTCTAAGTTCTTTCTTCAGAATGTTTAATCTTTTTTACTTGGCAAGATTAAGACTACCTGGGCCTCTGTTAAATCTAACCGGGCAATTTACATACGAGAGGGTACCCGAAAAGAAAAAGAGAAAGCTTGGCGGAGCTTGTGTAGTACGCATTTCTGCCGCTAGGCGTATGTAGCGCAATTCATTGCCAGTTCAGTGTCGCCTGTGTTGTCCACCTGGCTTGTTCTGTTCATCAGCAGTGATTGTTTTTGCTAGCGCTATTTCGTTCTTGTTTCGCTTTTTATGGTGGCAAGTTTAAGTGAACAACGTGCAGCTGTGAAATTTTGTTTTCTACTGAGTAAAAATGCTGATGGAGCTGTTTTAAAGATGAAAACAACTTATCAACATGACGCTATGGGAAAAACTCAAGTGTACGAGTGGTTTGCTCGATTTAAAAAACGACATGTCGATTGATGACAAACCTCGTTCTAGACATCCATCAACTGCCCAAATCGATGAAAATATTGAAAAAATTCGAGAGCTCGTGTTCACAGACCGTCGGCAGACAATTGATCAACTGTCAGAGATGTGACTACAAAAGATATTTTGAGCAACGGAAGCAGCGTTGGGCAAATGTATTAATTGTAATGGAAGGTATTTTGAAGGGGATAAGGTTCTTTTGTAAATACTTCCAAAATACATAGTTTTTAAAAAAATAGTTCCGGTTTTTCTTGGGTACCCCCTCTACTCTATCTTCATAACGACACATAATTACAAGAAGACTCACATTTAATATGGGATACAGTACTCAGAAGTTGGTATTACACAATTTAGTGGAAAACACTAGCAGCTGAGGCAGCAAAGACTAGAGTAAAATGAATTTAAGCTGAGGGCACAGGCAGAGATGGTAGTATGAGGGGTGGGGGGAGGGGGGGTCAAAGATGGTGTGAAAGAAAAACGTGCTGAAACACATGTAATTAAGAAGGGGCAGAGAAAGTGGCATGAATGATTGAGAAACGAAAAGGAAAAGAAGAATAACAGTGAGAAAACGAAAGTAACTGCTTTATTGTTTGGTGGAGGAAACTAGTCATACGCGTTAATTTTTATTTGGAAGAAGTTCAGAGATTGACAAAAGAAAGTGCTTCAGCTTTATCTCAAACGCAAGAGGGCATTGAATTGTGTGCCGTGTGAGAGTAACTTGTTCCAGTGAAGAACAGCAGCAACAGAATGGTTCGCGATCGTTGTTCCAAGCGAGGGCACAGCTAGGATGCTAGACAAGTGAGAGCTTGTGTTGCGATTATGATGAGATAATAGGTGCTTGATCTCTAATGTGAGTAATGTGCACGCAAAGTGAGAAGCTGATGAAGTAGACATAGGGTTTTGTAATTACATAATATATTTAGTGAAGCTCAAGTAAGTTGTTTGGCCGCAACCGTCAAAATTCGGCTTATGAAGCTTTAACACGGTCAAGCAGACCGATATTGAAAACGTAGCACACACAAGAACTCGCATTTAGTTCGAACAGTGTAGAGTTTTCACAGCTTGTGACTTTTTGGTCGCAATAGTGGAGGTCGACAGAAAGAGCCACAGCACAAGAGTACGTTTCACATTCTGTGGAAATGTGCTCATGAACCAAACACTTTTGACCACTACCCACCACGGAACTGAATGCACCTGGTGCCGTTGCGGGCATGCGACGCACTAGGAAAATACACACATCAAAATAAGTTTTGCATCACCTCGGTTCCGAGAGTTCCGGAACATATATACAAAACTGGAACAGAGATCAACATAAACATTATTTCCGCCCTTCTTCTTGCTCATGAAAACCACACACTGCATGTTGTACCACCATACAGCAAGACCTTCGCAGTTGGTGGTCCCAATTGCTGTACACACCGGTACCCCTAATAGCCAGTAGGACGTCCTCTTGCATTGATGAATACCTGTATTCGTCGTGGCATACTATCCACAACTTCGTCAAGGCACTGTTGGTCCAGATTGTCCCACTCCTCAACAGTGATTCGGCGTAGATCCCTCAGAGTGGTTGGTGGGTTACGTCGTCCATACACAGCACTTTTCAATCTACCCCAGGCATGTTCGATAGGATTCATGTCAGAAGATCATGCTGGCCACTCTAGTCGAGCGATGTCGTTATCCTGAAGGAAGTCATTCACAAGATGTGCACGATGGGGGCTTAAATTGTCGTCTATGAAGACGAATGCCTCCCCAATATGCTGCCGATATGGTTGCACTATCGGTCGGAGGAATGCATTCACGTATCGTACAGCCGTCAAGGCACCTTCCATGACCACCAGCTCCGTACGTCGGCTCCACATAATGCCACCCCAAACCAGCAGGGAACCTCCACCTTGCTGCACTCGCTGGACAGTGTGTGTAAGGCGTTCAACCTGACCATGTTGCGTCCAAACTCGTGCCCGACGATTGTCTGGTTGAAGGCATAAGCGACACTCATCGGTGAAGAGAACGTGATGCCAATGCTGAGCGGTCCATTCGGCATGTTGTTGGGCCCATCTATACCGCGGTGTCGTGGTTGCAAAGATGGACCTCGCCGTGGACGTCGGGAGCGAAGTTGCGTATCATGCAGTATATTGCGCACAGTTTGCGTCGTAATATTACGTCCGGTGGCTGCACAAAAAGCATTATTCAACATGGTGGGGTTGCTGTCAGGGTTCCTCCTAGCTATCGGTATCGGTTATACACTGCAGTAGTAGCCCTTGGGCGGCGTGAGCGAGGCATGTCTCTCTGTATCTCCTCCATGTCCGAACGACATCGCTTTGGTTCACTCCGAGACGCCTGGACACTTCCCTTGTTGAGAGCCCTTCCTGGCACAAAGTAACAATGCGGACGCGACGGAACCGCGGTATTGACCGTCTAGGCATGGTTGAGCTACAGACACCACGAGCCGTGTACCTTCTTCCTGGTGGAATGACTGGAACTGATTGGCTGTTGGACTCCCTCCGTCTAATAAGTGCTGCTCATGCATGGCTCTTTACATCTTTGGTCGGGTTTAGTGACATCCCTGAACAGTCAAATGGGATGTGTCTTTGATACAATAACCACAGTCAACGTCTATCTTCAGGGGTTCTGGTAACTGGGGTGATGCAAAACTTTTTTTGATGTGGGTATTTAAGCGGAGCACAGACGAATGTGGTATAATTCGAGCGATGTTGCGGGCCAGAGATGGGGAAATCCATTGATGTAAATTAATCTGACAAAGGACACACTGTTATATGGCCCTCGATGCCTGGGAACGAAGAACACGGAAACGACGAAGCTACTCGCTTGTTTGCATGCTACTGTCTTGAGTAGGTAGTAGCACGGTGAAACGACAAGGATGTAACAAGGTGTTGGACGGCCACGTCCCATCACAAAACATGAATGTCGGTGATTTCCCCGCTCTCTAACGCAGGATATGCGGCAATCCGTGGCAGATCTGACTAGAGAATACAACGGCGGTGCAGGCACATCTGTCTGTACAATGGTGGTGCAGGCACAAATGTTTCGGAGAACACCACTCGGCGTTTTGCAGTACATGGGGCTCTGCAGCTGTCATGATCCCGACGTTGACCCAACGACATAGTCAGTTACGACCGCAGTGCGCATACTATCATCGACTGGTGGTAGTATCTGAAGCCACAAGTATCTATGGACTACCGGAACATTACTGTGGACCACGTGCATTCCATCATGATTTATATCTTCCGTAACGGCGATGGCATCTTGCAAGAGGACAGCTGTACGTCTGACGAGGCCACAATCGTGCAACAGCGGTTTTAAGAGCATGATAGCGAACTCACGTTGAAGTCTTAATCAGCAGATTCACCCCGTCTGAACCTGATGGAACACATTTGGGACACTATTGGACACCAGCTCCGCACCCGCAAACCCCTGCCCCGTAATTTACGGAACCTGTACTCAGACATTTGGCGCCACATACCTCGGGGACCAACCAAGGACTTCTCGAATCGAACCCACGTATGGATATTCCTGCCACGGAATAGGAAGTCCTGTACTCTTCAGTTACCACCCCTTCTTGGAATGTTATTCGTAGAGTCCTCGTGCACGCTGTAAGTACAACCCTTTCTCAGAAATTTATTTGCCTTTGCTTTTCATGATTTTTATGAAAATATTAATACAATACAACCGGGATGATTATGGTTTATTTATAATTTAAGTTAAGTAAAAACTAAACTTTCAACATAGGAACTGCGACCCATGTTCCTCGTATTAGCGCGCTGCAAACTTTTCGCTGCGCCAATCGGTGCCCGATTCTGACGCTAACATAAATGGCTCATACTTCTCCAGCCAAGCGCCAGAAATTGTATTTTTTTTTCTAGACATTTGCTCATCTGGAGCTTCCACTTCTGTCACTTTTATTTCTCGCCAAGCTGCTCATGTGCCATAAATCTGGATGAAATCGGTGACGATGAGTAGGTGTGGTCGCCTTGTTAGGTCTCCTTCACTTAAGGCTCAGTGCCTTTACTCACTGCACCAAAATTTTTAGCAAAAATCGGACCCCTCGGTTAAATGCGTAGACCATCATACCCACGTTATAGTGATGAGTAATCCTTTCATGGTTTTATATATATATACTTAGTTCCGAAGTTGTGATCGGTACACGCCAGTAACCTTCGTGTTGATCGTCTTTTGAACGGAGTACAACTAGGGAGCAAAGTACACTGCTATGATCACAGACGCTAGCATACGTTCTTTGTATTAAATCTTGTGGTTTTATCGTTTTGAGTATATCAAATAATGTTTTAAAAACCTGAATTCCAGTCGCCCCTGCGTACGCCAGAGCCAGAATGCGGTCCCCAAAGAGCTCCTCCAAGACATCATACACTCTCCTGCTTCGTGGGGTCCAGCTCCGTCTTGTATGAACCACATCTTGTCGAAATCTAGGTCACTTTGAATAATGGGTATGAAATCATCTTCCATAACCTTCACGTACAGTTCGGTAGTGACCATGCCATCAAGGAATCGCACCGATTATTCCGTGACTGGACATTCCACGCCACACAGTCAACCCGTTGAGGCTGAAGAGACGTCTCGATCGCGAAATACGGATTCCCAGTACCCCCCAAAAGCGCCAGTTTTGCTTATTGACAAACCCATCCAAATAAAGTGGGCTTTTCGCTAATCAAACCATGCAGCGCATACAATTCCCATCGTGCCCCGCGGCCAACTGTGCAGTTTGAACGTCCTAACGCAAACAGTTGCCGTGCAGAGTGGCGGCGCGGTTAGAGGCGTCATGTCACGAACTGCGCACCCCCTCCCGCCGGAGGTTCGAGTCAGCCGTCGGTCATGAGTGTGCGTGTTGTCCTTAGCGGAATTTCGTTTAAATAGTGTGTAAGTGAAGGCACCGATGACCTCAGCAGTTTGATCCCTTAGGAATTGGTACACACACACGCGCAAACCGTTCAGAACTTAAAACGATTTTATTTAATACAGTTCAGGTAACTTCGGACCTGTATTAAGATCTGTCAAATCAATATTGTTTTCCAAAGTGGACCGACACCCTATTTGACATGTTGTTGTTGTTGTTGTTGTGGTCTTCAGTCCTGAGACTGGTTTGATGCAGCCCTCCATGCTACTCTATCCTGTGCAATCCTCTTCATCTCCCAGTACCTACTGCAGCCTACATCCTTCTGAATCTGCTTAGTGTATTCATCTCTTGGTCTCCCTCTACGATTTTTTCCCTCCATGCTGTCCTCCAATACTAAATTGGTGATCCCTTGATGGCTCAGAACATGTCCTACCAACCGATCCCTTCTTCTAGTCAAGTTGTGCCACAAACTCCTCTTCTCCCCAATCCTATTCAATACCTCCTCATTAGTTATGTGATCTACCCATCTAAACTTCAGCATTCTTCTGTAGCACCACATTTCGAAAGCTTCTAT
This sequence comes from Schistocerca nitens, assembly GCF_023898315.1. Taxonomy (NCBI): domain Eukaryota; kingdom Metazoa; phylum Arthropoda; class Insecta; order Orthoptera; family Acrididae; genus Schistocerca; species Schistocerca nitens. The sequence goes on from NC_064617.1 coordinate 393,406,170, forward strand.
TCTCTTCTTGTCCAAACTATTTATCGTCCATGTTTCACTTCCATACATGGCTACAGTCCATAGAAATACTTTCAGAAACGACTTCCTGACACTTAAATCTATACTCGATGTTAACAAATTTCTCTTCTTCAGAAACGATTTCCTTGCCATTGCCAGTCTACATTTTATATCCTCTCTACTTCGACCATCATCAGTTATTTTGCTCCCCAAATAGCAAAACTCCTTTACTACTTTAACTGTCTCATTTCCTAATCTAATTCCCGCAGCATCACCCGACTTAATTCGATTACATGTGTTCACAATATTTTGGCTGAAATTTTTAGAGGGTATAGAGGCAAGCGGAAGTCTTCCTTGCACGAGAGGTGACAGGCACGTCAGTCCGTCCTGAGAAGACCGTGTGCGCCGCATGTGGCTTTATGTTTATAATCGCCGCTCGCGCTAACGTCGTCCCCTGCTGTTGTTCGCTAAGAGACGCTCACAGGCGCGAAGGCGACACGGCGGCGCTGCATTTACCGCCGAAACCCCGGCAGCTTTCAGTCGGAAGTGGTAGATAAGCGCCTTCTCGACAGCGGCACGTGAGCCGCTTTTTCGCCCGGCAGAGCGCAACTGCTCGGCGCGCACAAAGGGACGGCGTGCGAGTCGAGATAACTGCGCCAAACGAGCCGCAGACTTTTCTGTCGCCGCGCCGGCCGCCGGCCGAGGGACAGTGGGGCGCCGGAGAGGCGAGGAGAGAGAAAGGCGAAAGGGGCTCCCCGCTAACAAGCTGGCGCACTTGGCGCGTTATTAGGCTATCGCCGGCTCTCGTCTTAAACACGAGGGTTCTCCGCCGCTGCTCGCCTCCAAATTTCATATTCGACGTTGTCGAGCCGAGCAAAATTTATTAGTTGTTCAAAAGACGTAGCGGCGTGTCACAGCAAAAGCCGCCTGCTGCGTGGCGCGTTCGTCTCTGGCTAAAGTGTCTTGCTGGTTTTCGGCTCCACTCGTGATGGAGTTCTGCAAAGATAATGTGCAGCACCATATAAACGGGGATAAAAAGGATAGAAGCCTGCAATCCTTTTGAAAGCAGACATTTTAGAAACTGTCGTATTACGTGTGCTAATACTGAGACAGAGTAAGAGTACACGCAACTCCAAATGCACTCAGCAAGACACATCAGAAGCTGCGACGAGGGCTCGAGTTCCGGCAGAACGCGCCGGAGCGGCGTTCCGGCACCTCCCAAGGAATTGTTCTGGCCGGCCGGAGTAGCCGTGCGGTTCTAGGCGCTACAGTCTGAAACCGAACGTCCGCTACGGTCGCAGCTTCGTATCCTGCCTCGGGCATGGATGTGTGTGATGTTCTTAGGTTAGTTAGGTTTAATTAGTTCTAAGTTGTAGGCGACTGACGACCTCAGAAGTTAAGTCGTATAGTGCTCAGAGCCATTAGAATTGTTCTGGAACAAGTCGGCACCTTAGATTTAAAGTAGTACACATGCATTAAATCGCAAAATACCTACAATTTGCGCTGCACCTGCACCAATGAACGTGACAGTGGGTGACCAAAGTGATGCGGCGGTCAGGTGGTAGCACAAGGTACTGTGTATGTGTGTGTGTGTGTTTACAGTATACCTAAGTCAAGTTGAGCTTCATTCGGAAGTTGTGATCGGTACATATGAGTTGACTAGTTGACTAGGGACCAAAGTACACTACTATGGACACGATGGCAAAAACCTGAATTTCAGAACAGTATTTTGTAAAAAAAAAAAAAAAAAAAAACAAGTATCATTGCAAGTATGATCACATGTTTTCAAAATCGATTTTTATGTCTTTGGAGGGGGTGGAGGGGGGAGCAGGGGGGGGGGGAAGGGGGACTGTACGGAAGAGCGTTCCGACTCCTTAAATTTTTACAAACGAAGCGCTGGCTGGGACTTACGTTGAAAGTTGAGGAACAGAATTTTAGAACATATATTGTACTCAAACGTGATGAGGTATCTCGAACACAGTGACCTCTTCCACGCCAACCACCATGGATTCCGAAACAAACTTAATTACGTTTAAAGAATAAAATGATAGGTTAACTCGCAAAAACATTTCTCATCAACATCGTTTGGTTGCAGATGACAAGGTACCAGTACGAAATAATACGCAAATGATCCTGCAAAACCATGCAAAATGAATGTAAAGGTATTAACTAACAGAAACAAATAGTTGTTTGAGCTAAATATTTCCGTAATTTTGTAATCATTTATTAAAAATGTTCACATTACATAACAAATAAAACCAAAACCCACTAACGATGGCACAGAGGTGCTGAAACATGTTTGGGAATTGTGAAAAAAACGGTGTTTTGCACAAATGGCGGACCTAACATCCAAACATTTTAACTGCAAACACGAAAGAGATGCGAATCTAAATGATGAATAACCCATGACTACAGTTTCAACGCGTTACATTTGGAACTGGTCAGTTCATATAAATAGCGTTGCAAGACTTCTTAAGAATATGCAAATGAAATGACGACATAGGCAAAGTCGTATGTAGTGCCAGACTTTAGTTAGTTCGTAGAATACTAGAAAAATGCAGTCAGTCTGCGTAGGAGATGGCCTGCAAATCACTCGCGCATATCATCCCAGAAAACTGCTGATGTGTGTAGAATCTGTACCAAATAGGAGTAATACGGAATATTTAACCGATACAGAGAACCCACATGTTAGTTTGACGTGTGGGAGAGTGTCACAGACAGGCTGAAGAAATGGAACAGGCCCACACTTGAAGATGGACTCAAACTATTCCGGAAAGCTTATTTACCAAGTTTCAAGAACCAGCTTTAAATGATGATTCTAGGAATGTACTACGGCCTCCTTGGTGTCGCCTCCATAGTGTTCTTGATGACAAGATTAAATTAACTGCAGCAAGCGCTGAGGAATTTGAATAGTCATTTTTCCCAACTTCCACGCGTGAATGGAACGGGAAGAAGGACTAATGACTGCTACAGCGGGAAGTACCCTCTGTCGTGTACTTCATGGTGTTTTGCAGAGTATGGAGATAGATCATAATGAGAAAACAAAAATTTTCACGATTTTATATAGTGTCCAGTATGTTGTGAAAAGTTTTACTTTATACTAAGCAATCTCAGCTATGATCCATCACTCAACATACACTATGTGATTGAAAGTATCCGAACACCCCCAAAAACATACGTTTTTCATATTACGTGCGTTGTGCTGCCACCTTCTGCCAAGTACACTATATCAACGACCTCAATAGTCATTAGACATCGTGAGAGAGCAGAATGGGGAGCTGTGAGAAACTCACGGACTTCGAACATGATCAGGCGACTGGTTGTCACTTGCGTCATACATCTGTACGCGAGATTTCCACACTCCTAAACATCCCTAGATCCACTGTTTTCTGATGTGATAGTGAAGTGGAAACGTGAAGGGACATGTACAGCACGAAAGCATACAGGCCAACCTCGTATGTTGACTGGCAGAGACCGCCGAAAGTTGAAGAGGGGCGTAATGTGTAATAGGCAGACATCTATCCAGACCATCACACGCGAATTCCAAACTGCACCAGGATCCACTGCAAGTACTATGACACGTAGGCGGGACGTGAGAATACTTGGATTTCATTCGAGCGGCTGCTCTTAAGCCACATATCACCCCCGTAAATCCCAAACGACGCCTCGCTTGGTGTAAGGAGCGTAAACATTGGACGATTGAACAGTGGAAAAACGTTCTGTGGAGAGACGAATCCCGGTACACAATGTGGTGATCCGATGGCAGGGTGTGGGTATCTCGAATGCCCGGTGAACGTCATCTGCCAGCGTGTGTAGTGCCAACAGTAAAATTCGGAGGCGGTGGTGTTATGGTGCGGTGGTGTTTTTCATGTTGAGGGCTTACACCTTTTGTTGTTTTGCGTGGCACTATCACAGCACAGGCCTACATTGGTGTTTTAAGCACCTTCTTACTTCCCGCTGTTGAAGAGCAATCCGGGAATAGCGATTGCATCTTTCAACAAGATCGAGCATCTGTTCATAATGCACGGCCTGTGGCGGACTGGGTACACAACAATAACATCCCTGTAATGGACTGGCCTGCACAGATTCCTGACCTGAATCCTATAGAACACCTTTGGGATGTTTTGGAACGACGACTTCGTGCCAGGCCTCACCCACCGACATCGATACCTCTCCTTATTGCAGCACTCCATGAAAATGTGCCGACAACAGATTTGTGAGACAAATATTTAAACATCGAATGTAAATTTAGTTGTTGGGAAGTAATTTGTGGAACTATTTGTCGAGAGCGTGGCATATATGCAAATGAAACGTGAACAAAAGACAACGTGGGCAAGAAGAGAATATAAACCTTTGAAATGTACTGTTACAGGACATTGCTGGAGATTACATGTATAAATCAGCTAACTAATGAAGAGGTACCCAATCGAATCTGGGAAAAAAAGCTTCATGGTACAGTTTCACTAAAAGAAGTTACAGATTTCAATAAAAAAATGTCTGCGTCCTTGACCGCGTCGAGATATGATAATTAATTTCATCGCATCATGACACCGTCATACGTCAAGAGGAATTTTACTGAAATGAACTCTGGTCGTGGTATGTTTCATAGGACTCATCCTGCGGCACCAAAAAATAGGTTGCAATGGAGGGAAGTTTGAGGAGGCAGAAAGTGTAGGAGACCATTGTTCGAATACAGTTAGTGGTTTCAAATGGATGTAGACTGAAGTAGCTGTACTTGCACAGGATAGAGTAGCAGGAGCGCGCCGGACATTGTGGCCGAGTGGTTCTAGGCGTTTTTTTAAGTAGTTCTAAGTTCTAGGGGACTGATGACCTCAGAGAGCCATTTGAACCATTTTGAGCAGCAGCGCTTCATGAAACCTGCCTTCCCACTGAAGCCAATAACAACAGAGGCACTACAGTTAATAACTCTTATCTCTACGTTACCTGGTAACTCGCGTTTTACTTGACATCCTTTTATGGAGTCAAAGTACTAACAGAGTGCTTGCAAAATTAAATAAATACTGCAGTTGGTGCAGATATCAACTGTGGCTAAGAATCTTTAAGTTAAAGCAAGGATGTCATGAGATGAAATTGCTTTCTGAGATGTTCCGTCGTTTTTCCTAATTAATGGCGACAAGAAACAAAAAAAGCACAAATTTGATGCGTAGAATTGGCGCCCGCATCTCGTGGTCGTGCGGTAGCGTTCTCACTTCCCACGCCCGGGTTCCCGGGTTCGATTCCCGGCGGGGTCAGGGATTTTCTCTGCCTCGTGATGGCTGGGTGTTGTGTGCTGTCCTTAGGTTAGTTAGGTCTAAGTAGTTCTAAGTTCTAGGGGACTTATAACCACAGCAGTTGAGTCCCATAGTGCTCAGAGCCATTTGAACCATTTGAACCATAAAATTGGCATAGTATTTTTACAGTGTTGACAAAGATGTACAGAGCGTGCTACAAGTTTATTGTTTTTCAATTATGTATCAAATGGTTGTTTAGATGTCATGCAATATAATCCAGCATTGTTGTGCCTGTCCTGGTTAGTTTCGACTGCGTGACACAGCGGTAGCCATATACATGTCATATAGTGCTGCTTATTGGAACAGTCAATGATTAAACAGGTAACATACCCGGCGTTGCACCTGTGCATCTTGGAGTTGCTTTCCGTACTGTTTTTATTAAAGCTGCCTTTTGGCATCTGAACCATTCAGTCAATTATTACTTTGTTATTGAGTCGCCCTATTAACTTTCTTGCAAGCAAATACGTAGCTATATGAGCTACAATAGTGGAGATTCAGAGCAGGGGCAAGTTAACGAAAATAAATAAATAAAAGCAACCAAATCCCATACCCGACGCAGGACTCCGTAACTTCAGCTTTATGAGGCATCTACGCTTAATCGATGCCCTCTTCATGCTCGTCAGTCTGTTATCAATGGATGCTTTTCTCATCCTACTATTTCGTTAATTCCGTTAATAAAGTTAGAGGTGCTAAAACAGTGTCCCAATGAATATCGACTGGTGAACAACGTCAGAATTATTTGCATGGTGTCCAGTGTTCGTAGATAAGGTAGTATTTAGCAAAACCACTACAGACAAAGTAGTTTGCTTTTATCCCACCATTCGGATTAGATAGCAGGCGTTCCGTGCTGTGGTCACGGCGTTTAAATTTTAATTACAATTCTCTCGATCAAAATTTTGGGACAACCTTGTAGACAGGGCAACCCCAGCATTCGTTGTCCGACCCCTGTTCCCCCGATTGCATCTGATCAGACTGGAATCTATGCATCCGGCTGTTTTATCGAACGACGTACCGGCTTTTAGTGGTGTTTCATGTTGACGGACAACGAATGTTGTGTACCAAGTTCCAATCTCTTTACCTATAACGTTTTAGTTGCATGTTCAGCTTAAGATGTGACTCTTAGCGCAATAAAACCGATAGAGGTTTAAAAATGAAGGACTAAAAGCAGTTGGAACGGTTTATTAATATCCAAGACAATGTACTGGGTGAGTCTTGTCAGGTCCGGGCCTATATTGTGCGACTGATTCATAACTCAATGGCCTGTCGTATCCGGCATCTCTTCCGGAAGCTCATTGGGGAAAAATGTGTTTCAAAGCAACCACCAAGAAATCTTAGTCTGGAAGAAGTAAAGCAACTGCCAACCCGAAGCCGGTTTTAAATTCAGAATACTTTACTGGACACGATTCTATTAGCAATGGTACACTCTTGCTTTATTCAAAATGGGACACGGCTGATTCAGGCCGTTAACGTAGAATCCGAATCACGCCGTAGATCTATTTTGTTTCAGATTCCCAAACATTTCAGTAGCTGAGAATCACTTAAGGTTCCAGGGAGATGCTAGGACAAATCATGCCCTTACCTCCGACACTCTCGCAGCCACCTGTGGTACCGCTATGCCTCCCTGGAGCACCTTGCGTCTGGCTCAGATGCTCAAGAACTTGCAGCGAGTTCCCACAGCAGGGGCAGCAGGTGGCGGCCAACTTCGGCTCTCTCCCGCCTCTTCCACCTGCCGAGTGCACCGAGACACGCCCTGCGTCCTCTGACTATGCCAAGGGAAGCATAGCCGTTGGTGGCAGCGAACGATTAACATCCTGCTGCAATGGAGAGCGGTTAGCCTCATATCGTATAATCGATGCAGGGAAAAAAAAAAAAAAACCGACTCGGGACACCATAACTTCTGTTTTACGACGCAACTAGGCTTCATGCTAGGCAGTCAGTTATCAGTGGCCTCGTTTCTCGTCGGCTTTTCATCAATAGTATGGAATTTCTCTGACGATTAAAGTGCGATTACTTTCCAACGGGAGATGTCCGATGTCTTTACTCTTATTGCGAGTTTTATAACTACAAATTTCTCTAAATTTGTTTCCTATTCTAGCTCCACGTCTCCTTGAATTCTAGTGTTAGAGACTACACGAGACGCATATGGGCAACCATCAGGCCCCTTACCCAGTCACTGAAAGAATTTGAATAATTAATTAAAGAGCCATAGAAAGGAAGTGTTACATACTTTCAGAGAAATATCTACTGACAACATTTTTGTTTAGAATCGATTAGCTTCACAATCTTGTGAGAGTTGGAACTATTAACATTGATATTATTAAATCACTAATTCAAGGATTATTCAACAGAGCTATATGCAAATTTTTAGCATAAGTTGTTATTAGGTAGTAGGGTTGATGTAAAATGTTTAAACGATTTTGCGTTCTGAGAGAAGAAATTGAGGCTCTTATCAACAAGAAAAGAAACAACAAGTCAAGTAAAGATTCGGTGTGGGTGTGTGATTTTCTGCAGGTGTGAATGGATACTTAAACGAACTGACTTTTAAATTGCAAAAATAAAAGCAAGTAGTTCATAAAGTGTATGGACATGTCATACCTTTTTGTCGTAAAACTGTGTTGGTGAAAACTGAGATAAGAGCTAAAATTATTATTTTCCACCTGCAGCAACTCATAAAATATACCTTTTGATTTGGGGGAGTTAGAAAACATTCTGATCCAAAGTTTCCTTACTAATAAAACAACGAGTCCGCTTTCCGTAAATTTGGCTTTTCAATAGATGCTAACGTAAAAAATAGGCCAGAAAATGAAGAGATGGAATTTGCTGATCTTCCGACGGATTTAGTACCTGATCACTAATCACTGACATACGTTTCAAGAATTTAATTTGAAAGACAAAAATATGAATTTTAACTCTACTCAAAATAAATACTAGGCATGTCTTTTCAGCAACACAAATGTATCAAAATTTTTAAACTTATGCCGGCCGGAGTGGCCGAGCGGTTCTAGGCGCTACAGTCTGGAACCGCGTGACCGCTACGGTCGCAGGTTCGAATGCTGCCTCGGGAATGGATTTGTGTAATGTCCTTAGGTTAGCTAGGTTTAAGTAGTTTTAATTTCTAGGGGACTTATGACCTCAGCAGTTGAGTCCCATAGTGCTCAGAGCCATTTAAACTTATAGTAGACAAATAACTTGCACAAGCATAACGCGTCACCATTTATTCATTCATTGTATCGCGACTTTAACGAAAATTTGTTACCAAAATTATGTTGTAAATGATGAAAGTATGAAGCCCCAATATAATACTGACATGCTATGTCTCGAGGTAGCTTCATTGCGTCTTGACAATGACATCACAAGTTCGAGCATCAGCTTTGGCATGGTCGTGGAAGTCTGTGTGATGGCTGAAAATTTGATGTCTAACAAAAATATTTTGAAGCAATAAATTGTGAAATAAGATTTCAAAATATGACAGAAATCGCCATGTAGCTGCCTGAACCACAGACCGGGCAACAACATTTGTGAAAGATCTTTTTTAAAATTAGTTTACATTTCTTTTAATGTTTATGATTAAGTTTGGCCCGTGGCTTGGAAATCTAATTGTAATTTGACCATCAAACTAGGAAAGACTACCCAAACTGGACCGAATATTTTATTATTAATTCACGAACAAGTACTCGTATTAACTAGAAACCGAATGAATTTTTTAGGGATTAAAATGGCATTGGAATTCAAAAAATGGCTCTAAGCACTATGGGGCTTAACATCTGAGGTCATTAGTCCCCTAGACTTAGAAGCTACTTAAACCTAACTAACCTAAGGACATCACACACATCCATGCCCGAGGCGGGATTCGAACCTGCGACCGTAGCAGCAGCGCGGTTCCGGACTGAAGCGCCTAGAACCGCTCGGCCACAACGGCCGGCACACTGGGATTGAAACCGCATTCCATCTTTCTATACAGTATGAGGATTGACAGACATCATCAATGTTTTCCCATAACTAAGTTTCGTTTCAAAGTAGACAACTCTAAAGTGACCGAAATGTGAAAAAGAAAGTAAGGATACATTTGATCTTTCCATCAGCACCGATGTCCATAGACGCGGACCACTAGTTTGCAGAGATAAGGGAGTAAATTGTCCGTGAACGTGAACTTCACAGTTGTGTCCTCATATGGTTTAGGGAGAAGTTGTCGTGTTGATTGGACAAGGATTTAAATCCCACTTTTTCTGCAGAAGTGTGCACTTTCTCGATCACTACACCACCTATTTTCGGTCTAAGATACAGGCGATGTCTTCCGAATTCGAAAGGGGACAGTTCATATTTCAAGCATGTTTGTTGTGTCTCGTGGAGAAAACGTTATGAACGACAGATTTAGAACTTTTATGACTGCAGCTGATTCATCAGTAACATTTCCTAAGAGTTCATACTGTTTAACGGGCAAAAATTTCAACGCAGAACTGTGTCTCACATTGTGTATAAAATACTATGAGATTAACTGGTTGGGTTCCAGCTCTATCCGTGATGCTAGTAAGTTTCAAGCTACTTTAAAACAATATAAACTGCAGTTGAATGGACGATTCAGTCTGAGAACCACTAAGCGGATTTCTGAAGACTTTGACGAACCCCCAGAAACGGCACCTGTAGGCCACACATTAACTCTGAATCAAACATCCTGTATGTCAACGTCTGCTCGAGCCCTCGTCCAGCTGTAGCTGACTGAAGAAATGCAGTTTCCACTAGTCATCTGCAGGGAAAGAAACCACTTTAGTGGGCTGGTGACCTGGTGATCAACAGTGACCAAGTTCCTCTTATGCTAATTACACTCTAAGGCTGAAAAAATAAAAATAAATGATAATAATTTGAGAGCAATTGGATGATTTGTTCACGAGAAAGAATTTCACAAAACTGAGCAAGTCAGCAACGCGTTGCTACACCTCTTGCCCTCGTGCTACAGGTTATTCGGCTCGACATTGATTGGTAGACTTGTCGGGTAGCCTCTTGAGGGACGTCGTGCCAAATTCTGTCCAATTGGCGCCTTAGATCGTCAAAATCCCGAGCTGGTTGCAGGGCCATCATGCCCATAGCGCACCAGCCGCTCACAACTGGGGAGCGATCCGGCGACGTTGCTGGCCAAGGTGGTGTTTGTCAAGCACGAAGACAAGCAGTAGAAACTCTCCCCGTGTGCGGGTGGGCGTTATCTTTCTGAAATGTAAGCCCAGGATGGTAACTAAACGGGACGTAAAATATCGTCGACGTACTGCTGTGCTGTAAGGCTGCAAGCAAAGGGGTCCTGCCATGAAAAGAATTGACCCACCAGACCATCACTCCTGGTTGTCGGACAGTGTGGCGTATCGCAGTCAGGTTGGTAACCCACCACTGTCTGGGGCGTCTCCAGACACGTCTTTGCTGGTCATCGGGGCTCAGTTCGAAGCGGAAGTCATTACTGAATGCAATTCTATTTCCGTCAATGAGATTCCAGTCCGAAGACGTGTCTGGAGGCACACGGATAGCTGTGGGATGCCAGTTTGATTGTTGCCCGCCATGCGGCCCGACGACCGAGACTGATGGCCTGGAGTAACATTTATTTTCACAACAAGACTCCTTTGGTTGTCAACCACGGCACCCTTACGGCACAGTGGTAGACTGACATTAATCTACGCCCCTTTTTGTTTTCGTTAATGGAAAGCCCTTCTGGGCTTACATTTCAGCAAGATACTGTCCGCCTGCACACGGCGAGGATTTCTACTGTGCATTCCATACCCATCTGGGTCGCCAGGTCTCTTCCCAATTGAGAAAGTTTGGAGCTTTATGGGCGGAGCCCTCCTATCAGTTTGGGATTTTGACGATCTAACTCTCCAGTTGGACAGAATTTGGCACAATATCACTTACGACGACAACCAACAACTCTATCAAGCAATGTCAAGCCGAATAACTGCTTGCATAAGAGCCAGAGGTGGACCAACTGCTGAATTGTAATCATTTGTTTGTCTGTATATGTACATCACATCTGCCGATTTCCGTCCCATTCGGATAATTCCGCCGCGGTGCGTCGTTTATTTTGTCTCAAAGGGTATTATGTCGTAGAACGGCCTACTCAGTAAAGCGTTATGTACGTAAGGTGCACTGCATAGCATTACTTCCCTCTAGTTTACGATAGTGACTTGCTGCGTATATGTCAGTGATTTATTGCTTACGTACATACAGCCTCGTTCATCAAGTTTGTAACGCGTAAATTGGTGTGAAGAATTTAGTTACTTTATGTTTTCCAACAGCTGAAGCACATAAACCTTGTTAAGAGATAAGTGGGTAGCTAAATAACATTTTTCAGCTGTAGGGTATTAATTTCGTTTTATGAATACCTTATACTGCAGGCTCAAAGAATACATTTGCTGTACGAGCTTAAGCACACATTAGAGCTAAATGTCTTGTAGACTTGTAAACGGCATGCGACTAACGAGGTATTTGTTTTTCTTTCGTGTCCAAGCACTTAAGCAGCATTGCTTAAAAAAGAACGACAGGACGGTTGGTTCAAAAGGCATGCATGGCAGTTACACGTCCTTCATGAGATTGAATATGGGACGCGATATAAATTGCTGGCAGTGAATTTCCCAGTACAAAGTTGACAGCAAAGACAAATAGAGGCACGTTGAGAAAACACGTGGGTCTTTGTCTAGAGTGCGCAACTTCGGTATTAGCGGTGCAGACAGTATCGAAATATACTTTTGTAATAAATGATTCTAGTGAGCGACAAGAGAAAGATTGAAGACTTGGTGAATTGACAGGTGAAACGTATGAAGACAGTGGGAGAACAAGCGTAAGAATTCATCTGAGAGTAACAGATGAGTCATTGCTTAAAAAAAGTTTAGAAAAGGATAAAAGCATTCAAAGACCTTTCTGTTTGAATGGCGACACAGAGAACGCAGAAATTCACGTTGTATTCGAGAAATATGAATAATTTTATTCTAATAAATCTTAACACTAACGCCTTCATCATCAGTAATGTGAACAAATAACCAAAGTGAAATTTTCAGATAGTGGAAGAATAATACATCGTGAATAATCTTAAGGGGCACTGACAACATTTTTCCTTTATTTTTTTGTTTATCGGATCAGCTCCAGAACGATAAATGAGAAACGGTAAGAAATCACTAAGTTCGTAAACATTTTATGTTTAGGAAGTTTTTTACAATGTTGCTCCCATTCGGTGGTATCATCGAAACAAATTTCCTGGCGTTGACAGGATGAACAAGGTCAAGAAATAGAAATTTTATTGAGTATTTTATTTACTTATAAACATGTGATTAACATTGGAACGATGAAAACAGTTTTACTAGACATTTCAAATAAATGTGTTTGAATATTTTTATAGTCGAAGGTTTATCATTTTTCAGCTGGAACTAATCCTTTTGCTTTGAAATTTTTAGGAAATCACACTTTTGCTCACTTGCTGTGCACAGATATGTGTCCTTTCGTGACAGTTGCATTTTAAAAACACGCTTTCTTCATTGGTGGACTGGGAAAGGGTGCCACACATTTATCTAACTGGTACTGACTCTTCTGCGGAGACATATGAAAGACAAATCGCACCATCAGCGACTTACAACTAAACATGAAATTGTAGAATGAAACCATGTAGCTTTCTGACGACTACGACTTGCAAACAAACGTACCTCAGCAACCTAATCAGGATAAAGACAGGACATGAACATAATTAGAACAAGTTGTAAGGACTTTAAGTACTTGTTATAGCGAAGTTCAGACAGGCAAATGAGTTTGTCATAATTTCCATGCAAGAAGATTATTTACAGTTTAAAACGACGAAAATTACATTTTAAAAAAGCTAAAAATGATTTTGTTTGAAATCTTGAGTGTAAAAAGTATTTTTTTATTACCACGACAATACAAACGGAATTATCTCAGCTTAAGCATTTTCCAAATCATCAGTGCCAGGAAGACTGTTTTGATGGTGATCATCGAATCGAGGTTACTTATCAAAAACCTTTTATACATTAAATGTACTGTTTTGGTAGTTCTGTTCTACTGTAATACTTTTGTATCCATTCCCATTTGACAATGAAGAGCTGCCCACGTTTCCCAAATTTGCAACATGAACCAGTGGCTGAATTTGTCACTAGTGACTGACCTGAAACGCTTTTCTCACGAAGAGATCCGTGCGTCTAGTTTTCGAGAAAAAAGTCTCGGACAGTTGGTCTTTGGCACACTAGTGTAGTTTCTTCAGTTATTATATATGTTGTAAACTGTGTAAACTTAAATAAATGGTTGATGTTCGTATATTTTTCACCATCGGAAATTGTTTCTGCAAAAGTCTTCTGGGTTGTAGGCTGTGTCATTTTGTAAAGAGGTTACAACCTAGAAGAATTTAAGGGAAATTAAGTAAATGAGTTACAAGAGAAACCGAAAAATAGCTCATTACATGACACCACAGATTTACTACGTTCTCGGAACAGAAAAACAACAGATTTTTTTCTTTCTCTGTTTTGAGGTGTACATTGGATACAACGTTTGTGACAAGTAAACACTACGCCCCAGACCGGGACTCGAATCCAGATACCTTGCCTTTGGCGGAAGCGCAGTTGTGATTGAGGCTGAAGGCTACGCTTCATCGGTCGACTGAGAGCGTCAACCTGTCATCACCTCCATTCCATTATTTTAAAACTCCACATACTCATGGAAGTTAATCCCTGACGCCTAAACAGATGTTCTATCATCCTAACCCTGCTTATTGTTAGTATTCTACATGTACTACTTTCCTCGCCGTCTCTGCGGAGAACTTCCTCATTCCATCCTTACCAGTCTATCTGATTTTCAACATTCGTCTGTAGCACCACATCTCTAGTGCTTCGATTCTCTTCTGCTGCAATTTTCCCACAGTCCACGTTTCACTGCCATACAATACGTTGCACCATACAGGCTCCACAAGTTAAGGCCTCTGTTTGGTGGTAGTAGACTTCTCTTGGCCAGGAATGTCCTTTTTATCAGTACTATTCTGCTATTTATGTCCTCCTTGCTCCATCCATCATGTGTTATTTTGGCGCCTAGGTAGCAGAGTATCTTAAATTCGACTGCTTTGTGATCCTCAACTTTGATGTTAAGTTTCCCACAATTCTCATTTCTTCTACTTCCGTGCCGGCCGCTGTGGCCGAGCGGTTCTAGGCGTTTCAGCCCGGAACCGTGCTGCTGCTACGGTCGCAGGTTCTAATCCTGCCTCGGGCATGGAAGTATCTGATGTTCTTAGGTTAGTTAGGTTTAAGTAGTTCTAAGCATAGGAGCTGATGACCTCAGATGTTAAGTCCCATAGTGCTTAGAGCCATTTGAACCATTTTTTTCTGCTTCCGTTATTTCGTCTTTCTTCGAATTACCCTCATCTGTACAGATTAGAGGGCTCATTTCTTTCGAGACATCCTATAATTTTTGATTACTTTCACTGAGGATAGCGACGTCACCAGCGAATCTTATCACTGATAACACTCGCATCTCCATATACATGTAATGATATTCAGCTGGGTATTATGTAACCCGCAAAGCCTTCAAATACTACGTACAAGATTTTCATACTCTCTCACTCCCTACACACGAACTATTAGTTTTACAGAAAAAAATGAACAGGATCTCTTTGTAGACAATTTAAGGTAGCTAAACTTTATGTTGTGATGCATTTTCGCTAGAAGCCGTAGTTTTCGAATTATTCAAGAAAAGACGTCCAACAACATGTGCATACCCATGAAGTGGATGTCTCTCATTAGTGTTGAGTCTTCTCCTTTCGGATTTCAATGTCACTATCCACCTGATATTCCTGCCAGAACCTGTATCTTCTCGACTGGTGTTGATGTCAAGCATCCTACCGCCTGGCGGCAAGTTCGGCGAAGCAATATCAACATGTTTCGAGTAGCAGCATTGGTACCACACGGGAAAAGCATATTCTCCTGTCGAGTAGACAAGGCTAGACCCGACATCCGGAGTACATGAATGAAAGACTTGATTCCACTTCAACCAACCTCTCCAGGTAGATTCCTTTGATCAACCCTTCCCTTAGTTACCTGCTGGTCTCATAATCTGACAAGGCCGCCGGCGAATGGCAGCTGTCTGGGCTGAATCAAGGCACACTCGCCTTCCAAACTCTGACCTATAGATTAAAGTTAGCGAAAGCAAATGTGAATGAAATTTTGGGATTACTCTTCACACTTTAAACACTACTTTGCTGATCCCTACGGACCACAGCTTCCGCATTCTGCGTCCTGTGGCACCGCTTAAACTTATCCTCCACGACTTAAGCCATGTTATAGATTGATTGGCTTTATCTCCAGTACCGAGCGGATTAAGGCGCTGCACTCATGGACTGTGCGGCTGGACCCGGCGGAGGTTCGAGTCCTCCCTCGGGCATGGGAGTGTGTGTTTGTCCTTACGATAATTTAGGTTAAGTACTGTGTAAGCTTAGCGACTGACGACCTTAGCAGTTAAGTCCCATAAGATTTCACACATATTTGAACTTCTTTTTTATCTCCAGTAATGAGAGTCACCATTGTTTGACCACCTCTTTCGGAACTGCCCCTCCTTTCTCTGGTGTTGATTCTGGCAGAACCACTCAGACTATTTACTTATTGCCAAAACTTTAATATGCCACCTCAGCTGTTTATTCTACTTCTGGCTTCAGGCACAATATAATTTCAAAGCGCGTCTATACAGCCAGTGTATCCAGTTTTGTTATATACCTAATACATTGTATTACACAAAGAAAAACAAAATCAAAGAGGCTCCGTGTACAGAACATAACTTAGCTTCTTGTTCGCATTTTTGAACTATAAGAACAAATATTAGTACTTAAATTCCTGTCGACAACGAATTGATTAGAGACGGAGTACAACTCTTATTGAACAGAAATAGGCCCTGCCATTTTCAAAGGAACCATTTCAGCATTTGCCTTAAGCGATTTACGGAAACCAAGGAAAACCTACACTGGTTGGTGGAGTGGGATTTGAACCGTCGTGCTGTAGAAGTTGTGAAATGGCGTAACCAACTCCTGTCGAATGTTATCGTTTTGGTTTTACCTTCGAACGTTGTATAGTAACAACGCTGGGTAAGTAATGGAAACTGTATTTCTCACTGATGCTGGTATCAAGGAAAATTCACCCCAACGCTAAGTTTACACTGATGAGCCAAAACATTGGCCACAGCCAGACTGAATACCGTCATTGTCAACACAAGACGCGGTGACGAAAGTATATAAACGGTGCAGAGACGAATGGGGAATATTCTAGCGACGATAAGGGCCGCAAATGGGGCAATCCACTGACATAAGCGACTTTGACAAAGGGGAGTTTATGTGCTCGGAAGCTTGGGAACGACCATCTCGGAAACGGAGAGGACGGTCGACCGTTCGCGTGCTGCTGCCGTGAATATCTACTGAAAGTGATTGAAGAACGACGAAACCACGAGTAAGCGACAAGTTGGTTGAAAACCACACTTCACCAAACGTTGACACCGGGGGCTTCCCCGCCCTATAATGCAGGATACGCGGCGGTAAGTGGTAGATCTAACGACGGTGTGTTACGCTGGCGCCGGCAAAATTGTTTCGGAGCACACCTTTTAGCGCACGTTGTTAAACATGGGACTCTGCAGTAGATGACCCCTACACTTTCCCATGTTAGCCCCACGACATTGTCACTTATAATTTCAATAGGCACAGATTCATCGAGATTGGACAGTGAATCAAAGGAAACGTGTCACCTGGTAGCACGAATCACGTTTCTTATTAAACCAAGTCGATTACCGAGACCGTGTCGTCACCCAGACGAATGGCTGCTCGAAACATGCACAGCGCCACCTACGCAGGCCACTGGGGGCAGTGTTATGCTATGGGGGGCCATTTGTCTGGGGTTACACGGGACATGTGGTAATAACTGAAGCACCGTGACGACTGTGGACTACGGGAATATTATGCGCATCATCTGCACCCACCATGTCTCATGGCATGTTACAGCAGGATAACTGTCCTTGGCACAAGGCTAAAGTCGTGCTACAGTGCTTTTAGGAACATGGTAGTCAACTCACCCTGATATTTTCGCCATTTTAATTCTCTTGGTGGACCACATATCCTCGCCCACAGCCAGCCGGCCCGTAATTTATAAATAACGTGAATTGCACGCAAACATCTGGTGCGGCATGCCTCTGAATCCTATCAAGGTCTTTTCGAATCCGTGCTACGGAATCTGTACTATACTGCATTTGAGTTAGGGATCATCACGCTGTAAAGCACAATGTTTTGGTTCGTCAGAATGTGTGTGTGTTTTGACCATAGCACTCAGTCTTCAGGCCAGGAGTGGCCTATCGGGACCATCCGACCGCCGTGTCATCCTCAGAGGTGGATGCGGATAGGAGAGGCGTGGGGTCAGCACACCGCTCTCCCGGTCGTTAAGATGGTATTCTTGACCGAAGACGCAACTATTCGATCGAGTAGGTCCTCAACTGGCATCACGAGGCTGAGTCACCCCGAAAAATGGCAACAGCGCATGGCGGCTGGATGGTCACCCATCCAAGTGCCGGCCACTCCCAACAACGCTTAATTTCGGTGATCTCACGGGAACCGGTGTAGCCACTGCGGCAAGGCCGTGTGCGTGTTTTGACAATGGAGATGTTTGTCACATAAAGAGTTTTCAAAAGCGTGAATAGTCTACGGAAATGCCAACAGTGACAAGGAAATACATCTCAGACTGCAGCAGTCTCTGTTATTGCACTCTAAATACTAGTAACCATTGTTCAAATTGAAATCTACATTGCTATAAAAACCCCGTCAATATAGGCCCAAAAATGGTACGTCCAGGTGGCTGAACTGTCGTTCAGAAGAATCGGTATCTGTGACGTTTCGGGAAAGAGTGGAAACGCTGCGGCCGGGTACGCAGCCGCGTGTTGCAGGCATTGCCGGGGGACTGCTACGGGGGACGAGGTCGTCTGTGAAGGTCAGGCTGAGGTGTCGCAACCGGGACGGGTCGCTCACGGCGCGCGGCGGCGGCGGCGGCAGCGGTCGTAAACACGGCACAGAGCGGCCGTTTCCTGGACCAGCCGCCAGGCACCGACCGGTTCCCCACACGGGTACGACCGCGACGTCTCTTCCATGAGCCCCTACTCCGATAACCGTGTAGCTACTGAACATGTCTAGTGCACAACGGTAATAACGAAGCGGGGAACAATGAAGTAGCTTTTACAATAGTACAGAAAACGGATCTCCAAGTTTTATTGTTCAAAGCAAATTTCCCTCCCATTAAGTATCGCAATAAAACAAGGGAAAACGAAACAAAAAAATCCACACTCAAGCGCCGAAGAAAATGGTATAGGCACGTGTATTCAAATACAGATATGTGTAAACAGGCAGAGTACGGCGCTGCAGTCGACAACGCCTGTATAAGACAAAAAGTGTCTGGCACAGTTGTTACATCGGAAATGCTGCTACAATGGCAGGTTATCAAGATTTAGCTCAGTTTGAACGTGGTGTTATATAGTCGGCGGACGAGCGATGGGACACAGCATCTCCGAGGTAGCGATGAAGTGCGGATTTTTCCGTACGACCATTTCACGAGTGTACCGTGAATATCAGGAATTGTTCAAATGTGTGTGAAATCTTATGGGACTTAACTGCTAAGGTCATCAGTCCCTAAGCTTACACACTACTTAACCTAAATTATCCTAAGGACAAACACACACACCCATGCCCGAGGGAGGACTCGAACCTCCGCCGGGACCAGCCGCACAGTCCATGACTGCAGCGCCTCAGACCGCTCGGCTAATCCCGCGCGGCCATCAGGAATTCGTCGAAACATCAAATCTCCAACATCGCAGCGGCCGGAAAAAGATCCTGCAAGCTTGGGACCAACGTCGACTGAAAAGAATCGCTCAACGTGACATAACTGCAATCCTTCCGCAAATTGTTGCAGGTTTCAGTGCTAGGCCATCAGTAAGTGTCAGAGTACGAACCAGTCAACGAAACGTCATCGATATGGGATTTCGGAGTCGAAGGCCCACTTGTGTACCCTTGGTGACTGCACGACACGAAGCTTTACGCTTCGCCTGAGCCCGTCAACACCGACATTGGACTGTTTATGACTGGAGAGATGTTGCCTGGTCGGACGAGTCTCGTTTCAAATTGTATCGAGCGGATGGACGTGTACAGGTATGGAGACACCCTCATGAATCTATGGACCCTGAAAGTTGGCAGGGGACTGTTCAATACGCTGGAGGCTCTGTCATGGTGTGGAGCGTGTGCAGTTGGAGTGAAATGGTACCCTGATACATCTAGATACCACTCTCACAGGTGAAACGTACATAAGCATCCTGCCTGATTACCAGCATCCATTCATGTCCATTGTGCTTTCCGACGGACTTGGGCAATTCCATCAGGACAATGCGACACCCACACGTCCAGAATTGCTACAGAGTAGCTTCAGGAACACTCTTCTATGTTTAAACACTTCCGCTTGCCACCAAACTCCCCAGACAAGAATATAATTGAGCGTATGTGGGATGCCTTGCAACGTGCTGTTCAGAAGAGCCCTCCACCTCCTCGTACTCTTACAGATTTATGGACAGCCCTGCAGGATTCATAGGGTCAATTCTCTCCAGCACTACTTCAGACATTTGTCGAGTCCACGCCACGCCGTGTTGCGGCACTTCTGCGTGCTCGGGGAGGGGGGCGGGGGTACCAGTTTCTTGGCTCTTCAGTGTATTTCTAAATATAGGGTCCGTAAGATGATGGAGATTCAACCGTATTCTTCCCTGGAGTGGAGTGCAAAAGTTTTCCATGGCGCTTTCAATCACTTCCCTAGGAATTGCAGCGCTTCCTCTTCGATAATTGTTTTAAATTCGCAAGGAGACCACCCGGCAATTGGATTTTTTATATTTATTACATTTATGGTAGGAAAAGTTCAGAACTCAAATACCAATCACAAGAAGCTGCTAGACGCAACTTTGGAAAATTCTCGAGAAAACAGACTTTGAAGTTTTGTTAGCAGAAGTACCATGGACGGCCGACCGCAGCAAGAACATCGCTGCGCTCAAAGCAACCACGCCCCCTGTAGCGGCATCGCCACCAGGAAGAGAGAAGCAGAGAAGCGCCCTTAAGTAACCGTTCACTAGCTACCTGAAGGTGTGAGTTGCAAGTTGTAATTCAGTTGGAGTCTTGCTAGGGAGCTCCTCCAGAACGTTCGTCGTTTCTTCAAGTCTTCGTCGAGTAAGACAGAGACAGTGACCCACAGGTAGACAGTGGTTGATCTTCGATGATGATGATGATGTTCGGTTTGTGGGGGCGCTCAACTGCGCGGTTATCAGCACCCGTACAAAGTCCCAACCTTCGCTCAGTCCAATCTCGCCACTTCATGAATGTTGCTGAAATAATGAGTCATCTCGAGGCAGGTGAAAATCCCTGACCACGTCGGGAATCGAACCCGGGACCCCGTGTTCGGGAAGCAAGAACGCGACCGCGAGACCACGAGCTGCGGACGATTTATCTTCGGTAGATACAGAACAGTGAATAGAATTATCATGTATGGACAGAGAACGCGTGCATAGAAATTTAACTGAGTACTATTAGTACTGTTCTTCGAATCAAAACAGAAGATTAGTTTTTTTTCTGGCTTTAGTTCAGATAACGTTATTTAGTTTGTATCCATTGAACTACAGTCAATGCAAGACAGATAGACTAAACCCCCAGAACTGCTGGAACCAGCGGTACGAAAATTGATTAATGTATTTCACTGTTCACTAATCCGTGTTACTTTCATTGTGTGTGTGTGTGTGTGTGTGTGTGTGTGTGTGTGTGTGTGTGTGTGTGTGCTGCACTAGAAACCACGCATCCGTCCTACCAGGACACCTTTATTGGTCTGTTTCAGCTGCAGCGAGGTTTTCATCAAAGTGGACGCCCTCAGTCCACAACATATTTTTTAACGGCCAGTACGGCTCTGTGGAAGACTGGTCGTCTATAGAGAGGGCGGTCTGGGTTCGATTCCCGGCTGATGCAAATTTTTAAACTAAGTTGCGTGCCCTACACGCATTTCCATGAAGTGAAAAACACATAAGGATGGAAACAAGTCGGTAACGCTCCACACTGGTTATCACTGGTTCGAGTATCTTTTTTGTCTTTTACCCGCCTTTTTCCGTACAGTTCAACTTAAATACAATATTCAACGAATTTATGCTAGTTAACACAACTCAATCTTTTTTATGAAAAATGCACCTCTATTATTCCTAATTACATGTCGCACACAAAATCCAGTTTTCATTGCATGTATTCTTAATTATCCATCTTTTATAAATGATTATATTAATAAAGTTCGATTCACATAAGGAGAAACACTACAAATTAATTTTTTTTTTCATCATTGTGTATTTGACTCTTAACGGAAGTGCATGTAGAACCTGCACCTTTATTTAAAAATTTGCCACAGCACGGGTTATAAACGAAGTCGCCCACGGGAATGGCAAGTATTCTACGAGAGCGCCATACTGCCTGTCGAAAATTCCGTCTCGCTTCAGTGTATTAAATAGGCTCGGAAAAACTTCAAAGTCGACTTTCTCGAGGATTTTTGAGAGTTGCATGGAGAAAGTTTCTCGGATTGATATTTGAGTTCTGAACTTTAAGTACCATAAATATAAAAAAAATTACAAAAACTCGTTTGTCGTGTGGTCTCCTTGTCAGTAATTCTCATTCGGTGAGTGTTGTACAATTTTCTTACTGAAGTGCCAACACAATTAAAGAAATCGCACACCGATATATCTGGTAAAACTTGAGACCAATGAACATCGCCAAACCATGAAAGTACGTGGTCGCCAAAGAGCTGTCAAATGACTGTCATTGAAGCTCTGGCAGGAATGCCGTTTGCTCCATCCAGCTAAGACCAAGGACAGGGACGAATAGGAAATTTTTGAAATTTTTCTGTTACAAACGTCTAGAGGGTTTCCAGGTATCTTTCACACCTTACTGTCAGTGCATTTCTTCTTACATCCTGAAAGAAGGAAGGCCACACACACTTCAAGTTTCTATGGCACTTCTAGCTGTAACCTATATGCTGTCTAATTGTCGTTCGTGCAATTGAGACAGTTCTGATGAGCCCAATATCTGAAATTCCCCTTGTTTGTCTATCTGCTGATACGAAATTGAGCCACGCCTGACATGACAAGATTGTCAACAACATTAGAGTCGTTATTGATCTTCACCAGTATTTTTTCACAGAAGTGTTGTCGCACCATGTGGTCTCATGGTTTCAATCGCTGTGCAACTTGAATTTTGCAAAAGCGAAACTTCTGTTCTCTGTAGAGATTCCAGCGACCATTATTTCGCATTTTCTTCATTTGCTTAAATTCTGCTGCGTGTTTTCCTGCCGGTGGCCGTAGGCTCTTCCTTGAGGACGCCCGAAGTGCTACAGCACTTTCTGGGATTATGGTGCGCGTTGACGTCTGGGCACATTCTTTACTAGAGCTGATTCTGTCTTCTCGAAATACTTAACCCAAGTCTTGATGGCGTGGCAAGATGCAAAGCGGCAGTTACTCCCTAAATGTTAATGGCGTCGGAATTCACGTCGAGCAGTAGTCATGCTCTAATCATTCTTCTCTGTGACACCTTTTGCAACAGATGTAGGGTATAATACGGAGTGTTCCTTTTTATCTTTCCACACGATTTTCCTTTCTGTTGAATCTATTCTTAGCACTGTTTCTGTAGATAAACAGTCGCTGTAATTCTTCGACGGAACGAACACCTTACTTAATACTAAAATGTAATAGGAGACATTTTTTTTCCTCCCGTACTTGCCACTTTACACTCACAAGAAGGCCACGACAATGAGATCGCAGATTTACTTCAAACTTTGTACACTTTCAGTAGGCCATTAAAACAACATAATCTGTAAGTAGTAAGGTGTACTACTCTGGCAATGCCGAGAAAATCGGAAGGGAAGTTTTACTCGTCTGTTACCTAAGTGATGTATCAGTGCGTAAGTGCCGGACGTTCATGGTGGTGAAGTGGCTAACGTTCGAGCAACGTGAAACGAACGTGTATGAATTTTGTACTACAAGTGTAAATTCTGTGATATTCAAAAAACTTTGAAGTAAATCCGTGATCCCAACGTCATGGCTTCCCCTTGTCAGAATGTGAGTGCTTTTGAATCCGTATTTATCTGACAAACGACAAGTTACTTAATGTATGGTAAGTACTGTTTGTCACCCTGAATGCATATGTCAAAAATGGTTCAAATGTCTCTGAGCACTATGGGACTCAACATCTGAGATCATCAGTCCCCTAGAACTTAGACCTACTTAAACCTAACTAACCTAAGGACATTATACACATCCATGCCCGAAGCAGGATTCGAACCTGCGACCGTAGCAGCCGCGCGGTTCCGGACTGAAGCGCCTAGAACCGCTCGGCCACATGTGATGTCCTTTGCCAACAACGAGGTGTAATGAAGGGACCTACAAGCGTACGTATCTCCTCACAGTTCACACCTGTTTATTTGCTGTTTTCATTTCTGTGAGAGATCTCACTATTCATCACATTTACTTACGACGGTAATATATTCTTACCACATGACTCATATTCTGTAACCAATGTTTTCGTGAGACTAGCCCCACTAAACAACGCCAATGTTTCAGCGCACAGTCTGATCAGCATCACTATGCAGTTGGGTACCTATACGGTAAATACTTTTCTCTCTACACTGGCTTAAGTAGCGAAAGTTTAATTTTATAATCACCATGTATGTCGTGAGTTGGCTGTAGGTGGAATCCCGCAATAATTTGTTAAGGAAACCTTTCCTGGAACAGTCTTAAGTGTCTCACCAGGGCTTATATCCTCCTCAAAGCACTGTACTGCACCAGGCTGAACGATCGTTAGTGAAACAATGGTGACGCAAAAGCCCAGTTAACAGAAAAATCTCTCAGAGAGGCAGATATAACTTAATGCAGCTTGCACGTAGTGTTTGTTCCGATTATTTCCACGGAAGGTAAACACGTACACCCTGAGATTACAGTGCAGACTACATAGTTCAAATAAAATATACGAGCGGCCGATTTGTTTTCAGTGCGTTTTCAGAATTACAGCTTTACGGGGGGAAAGGGAAAACAATCTACATGGAATTTGCTGCATGTATACAGCGCTGTGTTGTGTAATAAAGTAAAAACTACGTGTTAAATACAACTGATTCCAAATCACAGAATAGAGAAGTCTATATTCAAGAATAAAGAAATAGATTTCGGTCTTCTCCTGCATGGTTGAGCAGTGAAGAAACGTGGCAGTGAGCCGTAGCAAGCGCTGAGCGCAGCTCCTTTGTGGTATTCAAATATTCACGAGCCCATTCGTAAAAACAGTCACACGTCGCATCAGCAGAGAACTGAGAAGACACCGTATTGACGCACTGTTTATACTGGCAAGAAAGGTGTGTGAATATTTGAATAATGCAAGGGACTTAACGCCTACCGCTTACCGCGCCAGGAGTATACGTAATCCCTTGCAGTTGCGGTCAAGTGTACGCAGGAACGTCTAAAAGAAGCGTCGACACCTGGCTTAAAGAACACAGTAGCAACTGTCGTCTGGACAACGAGCACAAACTGACAGTAGAAGATCGGGCTTGGCATCAGGGCACCACCCAAATTAGATTCTCCGCTACTGTAGTGTTAGCAAGTTCAAATTATTACTGCCCTATGGTGCACAGAGATGCCATAGAAATTTAAAAATACCCTCAAAAAGAACTTTAGCAGTAAAGAAGGCATTATAGCTAAATAAAGGAAATGGTACCAACTCTTCCCCTCTACAAACTCCACGACACAAGACAGAACGATTCACCGTTGTCATCACCATGCAGCTGTTGCACCATTACAATAAACAGTTCAGCCTGCTGAGCTCGTTTAAGTTTGAAAATTAACTAACTTGGTTTTTATAGCCTCTGAGGGAGTGTCCAGCGCTAGGAGACAAAAATTTTGAAACAGAAACGTGCCTTAGAGCACAATCTAACGCATGTAACATATAAATCTCAGGTCACAGTGGCTCAATCGACTAGTAGGAGGCTATCAACCTAAGGTCTGAGGTTCATGTGTGCCAAAATGATGGAGAAAAGAATGAATGCTGGTGGCAAAACGTTAAAAATGCTTTTTTTAGATTATGTGGTAAGCTTACACTTTTCATCTTTTCCACTATTTCGCACATATTTTTCGCGTTTGACTTAAAAAATTCATAACCTAACATCAAGCCTTTTCATGACAGGAACACGCATTTCACCTCACTTAAGAGAAAAAATAAAGCATGTATTAAGACAAATTACACTCGATGATGGACCCACAGGGTCCGAAATGCATCGTTAACTTAATAAAACACGAAAAGTTGTGACTGAAGGCGTTTTTTTAGTTAATACTTCCCGGATATTCTTCAGTCAACGACGTATCGCTCCCGTAGGGACCGTGAATACATAACACCAATTACAGTGCGCACAGAGCCATTTCAGCAGTTGGTCTATCCGCGCTTCATACAGGATTGGAACGGGAATAAACCCTAGCACGCTCTACAATGTGAACCAATCTCTAAGATGCGAACTACCCTCAGCCATGCAATTGCAGTGATTTGTGGAGTGTGTATGTAGGTACGTGGTCGTAGATTAACAATTTTTCCAAGATATTAGAACATTGTAGCCTTCGAAATTAATTGCTGGAGACTATATAAGGGGAGTCAGAAAATACAGAGTGATTTCGCCATGATGTTGCAAACTTTTAGGGATGACGTATCAATTCCAGGTAGGGAAATGATCGGGTCGAAACTTATAAGAGAAAACGGTTCTCATACCTCTGACAGTGGAATACGTATTCCGGTAAAGTTGTCGCTGGGACTGCAGAGTAGGCAACTTTCAGAGGTGGTAGTGTGGACCAAAACAGGGCTCTAAAATGCGTATCTTAAGAACTACTAGCACTTGTTCGGTAGAAGAGATGTGTTTCACAGTAGCAAAGATAAACAAGTGCAAATAGGTCTTAAGGTATGCCTTCAGAGCCCATTTTTACTGGAATTTTTTCCTTGTTTTGGCCCGTACTTTCATCTCTGAAAGCTGTCAACCGCACAGTCTCAGAAACAACGGTACTGGTACGTGTATTCCACTGTCAGAGGTGCTACAACGAGTTTCATTTATAGCTTTCGACTCGATCGTTTCTGGACTACGGTCGCTTGCCTCAAATTGGAACGTTTCTCCTTGTCCATCATCCCTGAAAGTTTGTAAGATCATCACGGAATCAGCACGTGTGTACTCCACGGGAAAGACAGCAGCGACTGGCGGCACAGGCGGGCGGCACTTTACGCGTCCCGTGACGTCACAAGCAGCGCGCGTGTCCACGTGCAGGGTGGCGTGGCGCGGCGCGACGCGTCCGCAGTCGGCGTGCAGACGCCGCGCCGGCCGGCTCCACCCATACGCGACCCTGGGCCGGCGACAAAAGTCATGATAGATTATTCATACTGCACACCGAGCCGCATTTCCATACAATGCTGAGTGATTAGTAGTCGCGGTGTGGGGAGCCGGCGGCCGGCCTGGCCGGCAGGAAGCGAGCTGCAGCGCCGGCGCGCGCAGGAATGCAGCGCACTGCGCTGCCGCGCGCTGCACCGAGGCTCTGGGCACCAGCCACTGGGTGCTAGGCTGGCCTCGTGGCACAGCCACACCACTGGTCACAAGAGTGTTTTCTTTAAATGGGGACCGCGCTTTCAGACTTACGCCGTTAACTTCACGTGGAAGGAAGGAAGATTAGGGTTTGTGATCTGAGACTTTCCCGGCGAATGTGCTGTATCCAAGGTTATCGGGTGTCCAGCCGGATCCGATCGTCGAAGTTCCGCGATATATCGGCGAATTACCGTTCCGCCATCATCAGGTGGTGCTGATGGAATGATCTGTCTGCGCTGTGTCCGTGGTATTTATGTCCGCGGGGTCCCGAGTCGTATCCCGGCGCGTCGTTAGCGTGGCTCTTGGCAACTGTAACACTGGACTGGCCCTCTTTGCGCTCTTAACTTCTCCACTGTGACGGATAAGTCGTAAACTCTCGTAATCTGACAGTTTTGCCGATGATCTGACGTATCATTGAGGATCACCACCAAAACCGGGACAAGACGTTGCGTGCCTGGTTTATTCATTCTTGCGACTGAATTGGCCACAAAACGAAGACGTCTGAGCTCCTCATTCTCCGCTTCTGGCCTCATTTTAAAAGGTATGACTCTCACGGCGACCTTCAGGATCTTTGGGCGCACTGCAGGAAATGTAGAAATTGGGATACCCTGCACGCCGTCCGCAGCTCGTGGTCGTGTGGTAGCGTTCTCGCTTCCCGCGTCCGGGTTCCCGGGTTCGATTCCCGGCGGGATCAGGGATTTTCTCTGCCTCGAGATGACTGGGTGTTGTGTGATGTCCTTAGGTTCGTTAGGTTTAAGTAGTTCTAAGTTCTAGGGGACTAATGACCATAGATGTTAAGTCCCATAGTGCTCAGAACCATTTGAACCATTTTTTTTAACCCTGCATGCCGGTCACGTCCGCCTCAGCGACGTAGTCTTCTTGTTATGTGAGCGTCAGTTTTAATCTGTCGCCGCCACAGGATTTAGCAATGAAGGAAAATTCTATATTCCGAGATAACTGTCTGTAAGGAGTGTGACTATAACGTAAGTTAAATATTTATTTGACACTACAATAGTGAAGCCCTTAGTCACACCACATAAAATCTTTCTTTAAAAAAAGCGGTTACATTACCGGTTTCAACGAACGACGTCGTCATTTTCGAATATAAAACATCAGTTGGAGAATATATAATGGGAACTGTGACCATACATGTAAGGTGGCTATAATTTCGCACCTTAGGAGCACTCGTCTACATACACTGCCGTGATTTAAAACAGGAATTAGGTATCGTTTGATAGGTTGTACATCGTATATATGAATATTTAAAGAAGACTGACATTGTCACGTTCACATCTACATCTATATCTACATCTACATCCATACTCCGCAAGCCGGCCGCGGTGGTCTAGCGGTTCTGGCGCTGCAGTGCGGAACCGCGGGACTGCTACGGTCGCAGGTTCGAATCCTGCCTCGGGCATGGGTGTGTGTGATGTCCTTAGGTTAGTTAGGTTTAAGTAGTTCTAAGTTCTAGGGGACTTATGACCTAAGATGTTGAGTCCCATAGTGCTCAGAGCCATTTGAACCATACTCCGCAAGCCACCTGACGGTGTGTGGCGGAGGGTACCCTGACTACCTCTATCGGTTCTCCCTTCTATTCCAGTCTCGTATTGTTCGTGGAAAGAAGGATTGTCTGTATGCTTCTGTGTAGGCTCTAATCTCTCTGATTTTATCCTCATGGTCTCTTCGCGAGATACACGTAGGAGGGAGCAATATACTGCTGGACTCTTCGGTGAAGGTATGTTCTCGAAACTTTAACAAAAGCCCGTACCGAGCTACTGAGCGTCTCTCCTGCAGAGTCTTCCACTGCAGTTTATCTATCATCTCCGTAACGCTTTCGAGATTACTAAATGATCCTGTAACGAAGCGCGCTGCTCTCCGTTGGATCTTATCTATCTCTTCTATCAACCCTATCTGGTACGGATCCCACACCACTGAGCAGTATTCAAGCGGTGGGCGAACAATTGTACAGTAACCTACTTCCTTTGTTTTCGGATTGCATTTCCTTAGGATTCTTCCAATGAATCTCAGTCTGGCATCTGCTTTATCAAATCAAATGGTTCAAATGGCTCTGAGCACTATGGGACTCAACTGCTGAGGTCATTAGTCCCCTAGAACTTAGAACTAGTTAAACCTAACTAAACTAACGACATCACAAACATCCATGCCCGAGGCAGGATTCTAACCTGCGACCGTAGCGGTCTTGCGGTTCCAGACTGCAGCGCCTTTAAGCGCACGGCCACTTCGGCCGGCCATCTGCTTTATCGACGATCAACTTTATATGATCACTCCATTTTAAATCACTCCTAATGCGTACTCCCGGATAATTTATGGAATTAACTGCTTCCAGTTGCTGACCTGCTATATTGTAGCTAAATGATAAGAGGTCTATGTTTCTATATATTCGCAGCACATTACACTTGTCTACATTGAGATTCAATTGCCATTCCCTGCACTATGCGTCAATTCGTTGCAGATCCTCCTGCATTTCAGTAGAATTTTCCATTGTTACAACCTCTAGATACTCCACAGCATCATCTGCAAAAAGCCTCAGTCAACTTCCGATGTCATCCACCAGGTCATTTATGTATATTGTGAACAGCAACGGTCCCATGACACTCCCCTGTGGCACACCTGAAATCACTCTTACTTCGGAAGACTTCTCTCCATTGAGAATGACATGCTGCGTTCTGTTATCTAGGAACTGTTCAGTCCAATCACACAATTGGTCTGATAGTCCATATGCTCTTACTTTGTTCATTAAACGACTGTGGGGAACTGTATCGAACGCCTTGCGGAAGTCAGGAAACACGGCATCTACCTGGGAACCCGTGTCTATGGCCCTCTGAGTCTCGTGGACGAATAGCGCGAGCTGGGTTTCACACGACCGTCTTTTTTGAAACCCATGCTGATTCCTACAGAGTAGATTTCTAGTCTCCAGGAAAGTCATTATACTCGAACATAATACGTGTTCCAAAATTCTACAACTGATCGACGTTAGAGATATAGGTCTATAGTTCTGCACATCTGTTCGACGTCCCTTCTTGAAAACGGGGATGACCTGTGCCCTTTTCCAATCCTTTGGAACGCTACGCTCTTCTAGAGACCTACGGTACACCGCTGCAAGAAGGGGGGCAAGTTCCTTCGCGTACTCTGTGTAAAATAGAACTGGTATCCTATCAGGTCCAGCGGCCTTCCCTCTTTTGAGCGATTTTAATTGTTTCTCTATCCCTCTGTCGTCTATTTCGATATCTACCATTTTGTCATCTGTGCGACAATCTAGAGAAGGAACTACAGTGCCGTCTTCCTCTGTGAAACAGCTTTGGAAAAAGACATTTAGTAATTCGGCTTTTAGTCTGTCATCCTCTGTTTCAGTACCATTTTGATCACAGAGTGTCTGGAGATTTTGTTTTGATCCACCTACCGCTTTGACATAAGACCAGAATTTCTTAGGATTTTCTGCCAAGTCAGTACATAGAACTTTACTTTCGAATTCATTGAACGCCTCTCGCATAGCCCTCCTCACACTACATTTCGTTTCGCGTAATTTTTGTTTGTCTGCAAGGCTTTGGCTATGTTTATGTTTGCTGTGAAGTTCCCTTTGCTTCCGCAGCAGTTTTCTAACTCGGTTGTTGTACCACGGTGGCTCTTTTCCATCTCTTTTCCTCTCTGTTGCGTCCAAGATTTTCAGAGTTTCTGGTTATCCTTCCGGCCTAGCTACAAAACCGGCCAGCTGCCACTGTATTATGCTTCAACGCTTAGGTACCCCGACCGTCCGTCTTGGGCTACTTCCTGTTTTTAGCAGAACCAACACACCTTGTAAATAGCTTCCAACGCTTACTGCATGAGAGGTGATGAATTGTCTTTACTATCAAAACGGCGTAATGAATGATTGCCTTTATTAGCAAAGGTTGGAATGCCAGTGGAAATGAAAAGCAGGCGTAACTCAGGCACTGGGTGGAAAAGCCCGCACAGGTGTGTTGGTTCTGCTTAAAAACAGGAAGTACCCCAAGACGGACGGTCGGGGTACCTAAGCGCTGAAGCATAATACAGTGGCAGCTGGCCGGTTTTGTAGCTAGGCCGGAAGGATAACCAGAAACTCTGAAAATCTTGGACGCAGCATAGAGGAACAAAGAAGCGTTACCTCGGAAATTACGCAGGCTGGGCTATTTCTAAGGATTTTTACTCTGAGCAGCGTACCATTGTACGAATTCCTAATTAACGGAGATAGGTATTTCCTCGCAAACTTTCCGCGCTGGACGACAAAAGACTAAAATATGGTTGGTCGGCGTTCAGAAGAATCTGTAGAGAGGGAGAATATTCCATGGTTTCAAGAATATGATTCGCCTTCTGCCGGGGAGGGGAGCCGAGCTTTGCTGGGAAGCCAGAGGTTGACAGACGGAGGTCTTAGGTCTTCCGTTGTGAGCGCCCGTGTTTGACGGTCGCTTAGTATCAGCTTTTGTTGGTACAGACGGACTTGCTGTCTTTGCTCTCAGGAGATTTTATAGTTAGACCGGTTAGGCACTGTACTGTTGCGAACTTACACAATTCTGGACTTCGCCTCCGGGTAGGGAGTCGTCATTGAGTATGCAGCGTTCAGTGACTGAGAGCACTCCCTCTGTCTATACTCACGTAGAGACGTTATCTTACTTCCGTCCTTGTGGTTGGGAGATCGCGTTTCTTGTCTGTAGAACACAGAGAGGAGAAGACAGTATTAGATCATACTAGTCAGAGGACCGTCTTCTGCCGTCCTAGTGTTTGAAAGAGTTTTTTTATTTTGTGGCTGGAGTTCTTCCATCGTCGCAGACATGTACGAGAACCATCACTCAGACGCACCGGACGCAGTACATAGGGTGATATTGCTAATTGCTTCTGCTAATTAGGGCTATAAAGCTAAACAGCCGTGATCTCGTAAGTTGTATTTCCACTGAGGTTGCACACCACTGTAGATCCTCTTTGAAAGAATTATCTTCTAGTGTTTGGTACGTAGATGATGTCAGTCATTTCGCGTTATTTATATTATATCGCGTAGTCATTAAATGGAGCAGATTTGGACAATTGATCAGTAATATAAGTTACGAAATTTATCTGTGTCTCTGACTGGAAATTACAACGGTTCTGACGGAATAGTTCACTGGTGAACGGCCGGATGTCAGTGTCCGCTTGCCGAAATATCGTGCCCGTTGGACGCTAACATACGTCTGTTCACCTGTGAACTATTACGCCAGGTGAAATTGAAAAATCACACAACTGTCTCGGGCTCGTCGTTTTCAAAGGAACCACTCCAGTATTCGCCGTAAGTGATTTAAGGAAACCGTGGAAAAAGCGAAATCAGTATAACTGGACTTGACTTTCAGCCTCCACCCTTCAGAACGCAAGTCCAGTGTTATAGTTTTCTAAGGTCTGTATGTTGCGCACACATTGGGCGATAAAAATGTGATGGTGGGCCTTAATTTCTAGGTAAAAAGATGTCTATTCATATTTGTTGACTCTGACCTTCGTTACAAGAAGCATGTCAATACTCCTGTCGCTTCTGCGTTCGTGTGGAAATGAAGACAAGTAGAATCTTACGAAAGCTAAAAAGGTGATATGGATAGTTTACATCATGAATCAGAGAAGAACTGAGAATGCTACATCATACTCGTACACAAGTTCTGAAAATCTGTTAATCAAAATAACATTCCATAAGCACAAAATTAATTGGCCAAATGAATCGTACAAAAGAGAACAGCGTCGCCGTTTTCTCAAAAAGAGAGTGATCAAAAAAACACTTTGTAAGGAAAAATACGAAACATAGTCCGAAAAAAATCACTAAGAACAAAACACAACACATTAGGGGGCAGCAAAATGTGTCAGTTCATTGAACACACCATGAATAACAGAAACTCTTAATCTTATGGGAAAAAAAACATAACGAAGTAATGAGTACATTATAACCCCTCACACAACAATATATAATCACCTATGCTCAATAGGTGTAACGATGGAGACTTACACTCCGTGATCTGTCGGGGTATATACAGGGTGTTACAGAAAGGTACGGCCAAACTTTCAGGAAACATTCCTCACACACAAATAAAGAAAAGATGTTATGTGGACATGTGTACGGAAACGCTTAATTTCCATGTTAGAGCTCATTTTAGTTTCGTCAGTATGTACTGTACTTCCTCGATTCACCACCAGTTGACCCAATTGAAGGAAGGTAATGTTGACTTCGGGTCTTGTGTTGACATGCGACTCATTGCTCTACAGTACTAGCATCAAGCACATCAGTACGTAGCATCAACAGGTTAGTGTTCATCACGAACGTGGTTTGGCAGTCAGTGCAATGTTTACAAATGCGGAATTGGCAGATGCCCATTTGATGTATGGATTAGCACGGGGCAATAGCCGTGGCGCGGTATATTTGTATCGAGACAGGTTTCCAGAACGAAGGTGTCCCGACGGGAAGACGTTCGAAGCAATTGATCGGCGTCTTAGGGAGCACGGAACATTCCAGCCTATGACTCGCGACTGGGGAAGACCTAGAACGACGAGGACACCGGTAATGGACGAGGCAATTCTTCGTGCAGTTGACGATAACCCTAATGTCACTGCATCGAGAGTGTTACGGGAGAACCAGTTGTTTCCGTACCACGCACAGCGTGTGCAGGCACTATCAGCAGCTGATTGGCCTCCACGGGTATACTTCTGAGAATAGTTCATCCAACAATGTGTCAATCCTCATTTCAGTGAAAATGTTCTCTTTACGGATGAGGCTTCATTCCAACGTGATCAAATTGTAAATTTTCACTATCAACATGTGTGGGCTGACGAGAATCCGCACGCAATTGTGCAATCACGTCATCAACACAGATTTTCTGAGAACGTTTGGGCAGGCATTGTTGGTGATGTCTTGATTGGGCCCCATGTTCTTCCACCAACGCTCAATGGAGCACGTTATCATGATTTCATACGGGATACTCTACCTTTGCTGCTAGAACATGTGCCTTTACAAGTACGACACAGCATGTGGTTCATGCACGATGGAGCTCCTACACATTTCAGTCGAAGTGTTCGAACTCTTCTCAACAACAGATTCGGTGACCGATGGATTGGTAGAGGCGGACCAATTCCATGGCCTCCACGCTCTACTGACCTCAACCCTCTTGACTTTCATTTATGGGGGCATTTGAAAGCTCTTGTCTACGCAACCCCGGTACGAAATGTAGAGACTCTTCGTGCTCGTATTGTGGACGGCTGTGATGCAATACGCCATTCTCCAGGGCTGCATCAGCGCATCAGGGATTCCATGCGACGGAGGGTGGATGCATGTATCCTCGCTAACGGAGGACATTTTGAACATTTCCTGTAACAAAGTGTTTGAAGTCACTCTGGTACGTTCTGTTGCTGTGTGTTTCCATTCCATTATTAATGTGATTTGAAGAGAAGTAATAAAATGAGCTCTAACATGGAAAGTAAGCGTTTCCGGACACATGTCCACGTAACATATTTTCTTTCTTTGTGTACGAGGAATGTTTCCTGAAAGTTTGGCCATACATTTTTGTAACACCCTGTATAAACGATGAAGTTGATAGATGTAGCTCGTTCGTTTTCCAACTGCCGTTCAGACAACCTAACCTGTAATGTCTGCATTCAAACCAACGCTATTACAGAGCAACACGAAAGCAAACGGACATCTCCAACTATGGGCGGTAGCAGATGCGTGCACGGTGTGAGTGCAAACTGGCCTTGACTTTGAACAGGAATTCTACGAGAAACTGTTGGTTGACGTCACGGCTATAAATGGCGACGCAGCTCACGACGGAAGTTGGCTGCCGCCGTTGGGCAACTGGCGCTTCCCCCACTTCATTAATTAAAAGTTCGCACGTGTCGTCTGTGACTCACGCAACAGTTTTTATCTAATGTGGTGCGGTTGGCGCGAATTTAATTTGTTGTTTCGTCACGTCAGCACACACGCGATGACTGAGTAACGAGACTACGAGAGGCGAAATGTAGACACGAGTTATTGTTTGCCTGTACACTCTCCTTAAACGAAAGTGTAACAACAAAACAGAGAAACTCGACTGAAGACTAAGTTTCTTTTATAAGAAAAGAAAAGTCTATTTGCTGCTCTGTTTCCATTGAGTTTTCAATTCTGCTTGCAGTCGTGCTAATATTTACTTCCATGAATAGCAGTGTTCAAAATTGTCAGTGATTTACAAACTGTTTAAGCTGTATATTGCTTTTTTTATCGTTTTCTTTTCCATGACTGGTTACAGTTCAGATATAATATTCTCAGGAATCAGTTTTCGAAAGAAATACACACTGAAGAGCCAAAGAAATTGGTACACCTGCCTAATATTGTTAGGGCCCCCGCGAGCACGTAGAATTGCCGCAGCACGACTTTGCATGGACTCGACTAATGTCTGAAGTAGTGCTGGAGGGAACTGACACCATGAATTCTGCAGGGCTCTCCATAAATCCGTAAGAGTACAAGAGGGTGTAGATGTCTTCTGAACAGCACGTTGCAAGGCATCCCAGATATGCTCAATAATGTTCATGTGTGGGGAATTTGGTGGCTAGCGGAAGTGTTTACACTCAGAAGAGTGTTCCTGTAGCCACTGTATAGCAATTCTGGAGGTGTGGGGTGTCTCATTGTCCTGCTAGAATTGCCCAAGTCCGTTGGGACGCACAATGGACATGAATGGATGCAGATGATCAGCTAGACGCTTACGTACGTGTCACCTGTCAGAGTCGTATCTAGACGTATCAGGGGTCCTATATCACACCAACTACACACGCCCCACACCATTACAGAACCTCCACTAGCTTGAACAGTCCCCTGATGACATGTAGGGTCCATGGTTTCATGAAGTTGTCTCTCTACCAACCCGTACGCGTCCATCCACTCGATACAATTTGAAACGAGACCCGTCAGACCAGGCAACATGTTTCCAGTCTTCAACAATCCAATGTCGGTGTTGACGGGCCAGGGCAAGGAGTAAAGCTTTGTATCGTGAAGTCATAAAGGGAACACGAGTAGGCCTTCAGCTCCGAAAGCCCATATCGATGACGTTTCGTTGAATGGTTCGCATGCTGACACTTGTTGATGGCCCAGCATTGAAATCTGCAGCAATTTGAGAAAGGATTCCAGTTCTGTCACGTTGAACGATTCTTTTCAGTCACCGTTGGTCCCGTTCTTGCAGGATCTTTTTCCCGCGGCAGCGATTTCGGAGATCTGATGTTTTACCGGATTCCCGATATTCACGGTACACGGTACAATGAATACACATGCCTGTACCAGTTTCTTTGGCGCTTCAGTGTAATACGTACTTCGGAATTATGCTTCCCTGGAAAACAATCCGAAGTAGGTTTGTTCATAATATTCTAACATTCTGAGTGGTGTCTGTTTGTTCTAAGTCGTGTCTCCCTACCACTTTCGCGCAACGACGCTCTGAGCGTGTTTTTTAGGGAATTGACTAGTCTGAACGTGGGACCTGTTGCTGGTAAGGAGACGCCAGACCACACATGACATGTAGAGTTCAGAGGAGTTCAGTGAGACTAGCGATGATATAATCAAATACTTAATGATTTCAGTGTCAGCTCCACTGCACTCCCTGTAAAAGAATCTTAATACTAACAAAATTTAGTGGAAGGTGTTCAAGGCTTTCCTATTTTTAGTCAGCTGGTAAAACAACGTCCGAAAGGTAGTTAAGTTTACCATTGGAATTTTTATTCTACTCACAAGACATTGTTTATAAATTGCACTTTTGATAAGAGGAAATATGTAATACAGGATGATAAAAACCAACTGCGTTCAACAAAAATGTGAACGAATATTCCCTGAATGGGATTCCAAGTTCTACAATAGATCGAAGGATGACCTATGCCATATCACATCTATAATCTAGATTTAAGTTTCATAAAAGATAAAACTATCAAAATGGTCTACAGTGACCCTCAATTATCTTTAATTACTTATTTAACTTGTCATAAATTACAGTGTCTGATGTGGCTTCTCAATAATTATATAACAGAAAAATCATCGCGTTTCAGATTTTAACTTCTAGTAGCAAATGTGAATACCACGAAGTTTAATTGACGATCGACACCAGTATTACGTAAAAAGGGGGTGTAACAGATGAGACTTCTGCAGTTCTGAGTGAAGCCTTATGGCGGCACCGCGTACGTTCATTACCTTGTCGATGTTTAGGCAGCAACTCTCTCCTGACTTCTTCTTACTACAATTTACCCAAGTTGGTTTAAAAAAAAAAAGGTATCTGGCTATGTTTTCAACTGACCAATCAGGGTCTCAATGTTAACCTTAAGCTCCGCCTACAAAAATTCAGTCTATCCAATGAGAAACGTTATACTTTTTGTGGTGGGGCAATGTTTTTAACGTTTGCAACGTAACAGAGACGCGTGTAGTCTCACGCTAAAACTTTCAGCTGTTGTGGTCCTTTTAGTGTTATCGTAAGATCTATACTGTTCTTCTGGAGGGCTCTATCTTTTAACATGGGCTGGGGGGTGGTCCTGGCGGTCGGCTGGCGACGTGGGTGTCCGACCCTTATCGTATGGCCTCCTAGCCTACACGACTCTGCTCTCGGCTTCAGTTCTCGTTTCTCCCCTCGGAACTGCGTCTGTTTCACGGTGGGAAGGTATGACAGGCATTTAGGCGTTCTTGTGTTAGTCTGTGGTATTCCATTTGCTCACTCGTTGATCGTATTACTTTGGTTAATTTAATGTCAGGATTTATTCGGAGCTATGTGACATACTGCCGGATTTGCTATCATGTCAGGGTTTTCATGGAAGGTGTTGGATTTGCCTGCCACCTTACAATATGTCTTGAAACTGCTGTTATTCCACCATAGCTGTAATGTGTTTATTAAAGCTTAGAGGCAGGCCTGTTGATACGGGGATGACGCGGAACGCATCGTAAGTGTCAACTGCAAAACAGGCAGTGGTCAAGACGCCATGAATGCGGAAGGATGACGGCACGACTTGGATATGTGACGACGAATGATAACACGCAGGTGAACTAATTTATGCCTCACAACCTGTAAAATGTAAAAAAATTATAATCGATAACAGATTACCATAACAGATTATTCATACGCAGTCAATTTTAACCTGTTCGTTTGCTTAGAAATTGGGCTGCAAACCACCTGAGGCCTAAATCATGGTGGGATTTCCGATTTCCTTTCCCCTGGCTGTCATGCCGAGATTGAGCTCCACTTCTGATGACCACATACTTGACGGAAGATTAAATCGTGATATTCTTTCCTTTTTCTTGTTATCCAGAGATGACGTCAAAGTTTACATCTTGAGTTAATTCAAATCAAAACACTCGATGAATATTTCCTTTACTTTGCTTCTTTGTTCTTTGAAAAATTCGTTTTTGGGACGTACATAATGCTACCATTATGTAACAGGGAATTGCACAAGTTGTTGATTAGTAAGTAAGGAAACTGCCATCGTCTCGAAGGTTAGTTCTTTAGAAAGCGTGCGGTGGTGTGACCTTACCTTCCTCCGACCTTTGAACTAACTCATCCAGCTCTATCTGTTTCCCCTACAAAAACAGGGGAAGCAGATTTCAACGTGTGTTTTGAACCACGGTGCAGCTCGGATTTTTCACATTCATAAGCATTGCCACGCTCATTACTGACACTGTCTAGGACTGAACGAGAGTCGAATGTTTGGATCAGTTGTCTGTCACTTTATCAATGAGTCACAAAATCATACCCAGTTTTTCATTATCGTCATCATAAGAAAATGTCTTCCTCTTTACCTTCGTCATCTCTCTCGTCGTCGACGGCGTATGCTGCTTTGTATGAAGTTTCCATTCCACGACTTCACTAAGAGTTACCATCACTGATTCTTTAAGAAATCGAACTTCCTTGTACAAAAAAAAGATTCAAACATCTGATTACATCAAAAGTGAGTTAATGCGTTAAATATTTAACCATAAGCACGTAAGAGAGAACAAATTTAGAAAAGGTTGCCCGCAGCTCGTGGTCGTGCGCTAGCGTTCTCGCTTCCCACGCCTGGGTTCCCGGGTTCGATTCCCGGCGGGGTCAGGGATTTTCTCTGCCTCGTGATGGCTGGGTGTTGTGTGATGTCCTTAGGTTAGTTAGGTTTAAGTCGTTCTAAGTTCTAGGGGACTGATGACCATAGATGTTAAGTCCCATAGTGCTCAGAGCCATTTGAACCATTTAGAAAAGGTTTGAAATAATGTTTAAAGTATGTTGAATGTCGCTGAATACTCTCATTAGTAAACAATGTATGA
This sequence comes from Schistocerca nitens, assembly GCF_023898315.1. Taxonomy (NCBI): domain Eukaryota; kingdom Metazoa; phylum Arthropoda; class Insecta; order Orthoptera; family Acrididae; genus Schistocerca; species Schistocerca nitens. Next base: position 393,445,409 of record NC_064617.1, read on the forward strand.
GAATCGTCTGGTTAATTTGCGCTCCCTTTTAAGCAACGGCTAATTTCTCACATATCTCAATGTTTATGAAGTCATATCGCTAAGTTTCGTACAGTGACATGATTGTGCAAGTACGTTCATTGGGGTATCTGGATACTGCCTCCAAAACGTGTAGCGAACAGAGTTAGTACTGAATTAAACTAAACTGAGTCCGAGCAGGTCTCGGAAGGCCAAACAGTACTGACCAGCCTCTGTGTCATCTTCAGCGGATAGGCGTCACTGGATGCGGGTATGGAGGAGTACGTAGTCGGCCCACCGCTCTCCCAGCCGTTGTCAGTTTTTGTGACCTGAACTGCTACTTTTCAGTCATGCACCTCCTCATCTGGCCTCACAGTGACTGAGAGCACCCCGTTTTCCAACAGCGGCAGCCCAGATGGTCACAAATCCAAATGATAGCCGAACTCGACAGCGCTTAACGTAGACGATATAAGGGAACCGGTGTTGCCACTATTTCAAGGTCATTGGCAGAGTTAGTAGTATAAAAGTGCTAAATTAGTACGTCGTACTTGGATTCCGTAGAAATGTTCGAACACGTGAGGCAATACTGACCCTACGACTTATCTTAGAAAACAGATTAAGGAAAGGCAAACCTACGTTTCTACCATTTGTAGACTTAGAGAAAGCTTTTGACAGTGTTGACTGGAATACTCTCTTTCAAATTCTGAAGGTGGCAGGGGTAAAATACAGGGAGCGAAAGGCCATTTACAGTTTGTACAGAAACCAGATGGCAGTTGTAAGAGTCGAGGAGCATGAAAGGGAAACAGTGGTTAGGAAGGGAGTGATATAGGGTTGTAGCCTATCCCCGATGGTATTCAATCTGTATATTGAGCAAGCAGTAAAGGAAAACAAAAGAAAAATTCGGAGTACGAATTAAAATCCATGGACAAGAAATTAAAACTTTGAGGGTCGACGATGACATTCTAATTCTGTCAGAGACAGCAAAGGACCTGGAAGAGCAGCTGAACGGAATGGACAGTGTCTTGAAAGGAGGATATAAGATGAACATCAACAAAAGCAAGACGATGATAATGGAATGTAGTCGAATTAAATCGGGCGATGCTGAGGGGATTAGATTATGAAATGAGACGCTTAAAGTAGTAAATGAGTTTTGCTGTTTGGGGAGCAAACTAACTAATGATGGCCGAAGTAGAGAGGATATAAAATGTAGACTGGCAATGGCAAGGAAAGCGTTTCTGAAGAAGAGAAATTTGTTCAAATGTTCAAATGTGTGTGAAATCTTACGGGGCTTAACTGCTAAGGTCATCAGTTCCTAAGCTTACACACTACTTAACCTAAATTATCCTAAGGACAAACACACACACACACACACACACACACACACACACCCATGCCCGAGGGAGGACTCGAACCTCCGCCGGACCACCCGCACAGTCCATGATAGGAGTGCCTAAGACCGCTCGGCTAATCCCGCGCGGCAGAAATTTGTTAACATCGAGTCTAGATTTAAGTGTCAGGAAGTCTTTTCTGAAAGTATTTGTATAGTGAAACGTGGACGATAAACGGTTTAGACAAAAAGAGAATAGAAGCTTTCGAATGTGGTGTTACAGAAGGATGCTGAAGAGTAAAAAAATGGCTCTGAGCACTATGGGACTCAACTGCTGAGGTCATTAGTCCCCTAGAACTTAGAACTAGTTAAACCTAACTAACCTAAGGACATCACAAACATCCATGCCCGAGGCAGGATTCGAACCTGCGACCGTAGCGGTCTCGCGGTTCCAGACTGCAGCGCCTTTAACCGCACGGCCACTTCGGCCGGCGCTGAAGAGTAGATGGGTAGATCACATAACTAATGAGGAGGTACTTAATAGAACTGGGGAGAAGAGAAATTTGTGGCACAACTTGACTTGAAGAAGGAATCGATTCGTAGAACATATTCTGAGGCATCAAGGGCTCACCAATTTAGTATAGGAGGGAAGCGCGTGAGGGTAAAAATCGTAGAGGGAGACCAAGAGATGAATACACTAAACAGATTCAGAAGGATGTAGGCTGCAGTAGGTTCTGGGAGATGAAGAAGCTTCCACAGGAGAGAGCAGCATGGAGAGCTGCATCAAACCAGTCACTGGATTGAAGACCACAATAACAACAACAACAACAACAACAACAAATACCTGGTGCTGAAGTTTTGCTCCATGAAGAGCGAAATCTATGACCTTTTTTTTCCTTACATAGTATGTGGGGAGTGTGCCTGAGAAAAATTTTTCGTACTGGTTTGAAATTACGTGTCAAGTTTACCTCAAACTGCCGAGAGCTCTCAATCTCAAATACTGGGCAAAAATAAGTTTGGGGAATCTGCAGGCCGTTACGTTACGCTGCTTCGAGACGTATACACTGTTTCTAACTGCAACACTTGTCTTACTGTGTTAGAGTTTGTAAGAGGTATGCGCTGCCTGCGATATGAGAATCGATGACCAGAGAGCAGTGTTGACTGCAGTACGAACTGTGTAACTGTAGCAGTTAGTTGTTGCTAGTCGCTAGTCTGATGTCTGCGCTTGTCTGCAGTCTGCTCTGGTCGGGAAGCTGGAGGCTGAGTATTATTGTATAAGGTAAAGAAGCAGCCTCGCGCATATCTAGTAATGTATGTGAACTGTCATCCACATGTTTTAAAAAAATACCCTAATAATAATTTTTGTAATATAAAGTAATTTTTTTTAAAAGCATTCATTTCAATTTAAAGAATTTATCCAATTCGTGATCATTCCTTTCACGAATCACAAATGTATAGGCCAGCATTGCACGGAGCTGTGCCGAAAATTTTTTAGGTAAGAGCAGATATATTCGCCGTTTTTATTGAGGTAACAATTTTTGCTTTTTATTCAGAATGATCTTACAGGGCCACGACGCAGCACTGCTGTCGTCCAAATTTTACCATGTTACTGAATTTATTTTTTATTATGAGGTTTATGAATTTTTCTGTTTCGAGCTTACATTAAATGAGAAAAGAATTTTGTCGGTACATTAAATGTGAATGCATTTCTGCACGGAGATTATAAATGGGAACCAGTTTTGTTCTGAGGTTACACTAAATTAGAATCACATTAATTATTCATATTTTAAAATTCATTTAATTATTTCGTGTGGGGAGGTTACACTTGGCGACATCCGGCCAGGATCGTATTTCTTTGTGAATCTCTGAGAAGTAGTCATATATCTGCTCTTATTTACTTAAATGTAGTTTGCATCTGGCGCAACGCATTCACTAATTTGTCACTCTTTCTTTCACAGATCATCGGCAATTTATTGCTCTTTGTTGTAATTGGGTTTGTTCCATTTTTGCTTTGTCTTTGTTTCATTTTGTGCTTAATTTTGATTTGTGAAAAATGCCGCGAAAAACTGTTAACAGTACATCGCGATGTGCAATGAGTGAAATAGCCGATTCGAATATTTTGACTGATAATACTAGCGACACTCAGTGTCTTAATGATAATCCTCCATTTACAGACAATCAGTGCGTACCGATCACTAATATTGATTTTGATCCTAATGATGAACAAACAAATTCAGTTGTGTCCTCTGTTAATTTAACGACAATTGATGACGCGGCACGTTCCATTACAATGAACGCTGCCCAGTTTGACACACCCGGTTTGCAAAATTTACGTAACGAACAGACAAATTTTTCTAACGAAAATGAACAGTGTAATCAGAATACGTCAGATTTATTTAATTCCGGTGTAGTGACCAACAGTGCACATCCGATTAGCAAACATTTTCAAGAATCACAGAATAACCAAATGGTTACAAAAAGCGTGACACATGCAGATACACCATCACACAGTACAGAGAATAGAGCCGCTAATTTTGGCTGGGATCAAGTTTTAGCATTATTACTACAAATCAAGAAAGAACAAGACGACCTTGTCAAACAACTTAATGAACAGAACAAACAACTTAGTGAACAGATTACAGCCGTTACCGTGCAACGTCATGATACTAAAGAACAATTACGTGACGAAATTGAGGCTTGTGCTAGGAACAGTAGTGGAGAAGTTAGATCTGTTGCACAAGAATTAAATAATACACATGTAGCCACAACAGAATCACTTAGAGATGAAATTAATGCAGTCACTGAACAATGTTCAGAAAACGCGACGAGTTTAAATTAATGTCAGCAGAAGTTTCACGCACTCTGGATACGGTAGTCGATAAGAAATTTGAACAACAGATCAGCCAAATTGACGAACGTATTAAAGTGACAGAAATGAAAAATATTTCAGCCTCTAACACGGCACAGCATACGCCACTTGGCGAACATTTGTCAGACTCACACAGCCAGTATAACTTAAGTCATTTACAGAGAGTACGTGACTTAGACTCCGAACAGTCACAGACAAACAGATTGTTACACAAACCTGAACCTTTTCACACATTCAGAGACGATAACGTTGATTATAAGCAATTTTTATCCGTAAAAAAATCTAAGGTATTTATAAATGACAGAACACAAATACATCGCTTGGACTGGATACGACAATTTGCTTTTGTATTTTCAACAGCATCGCCTGTAATGCAGAAACTAGAACTGGCCTGGATACAACAATTTACTTTTGAATTTTCATCGGCATTGCCTGTAACGCAGAAGCTAAAATTTATTTGCAGCGTGTAATAGACCTCTGGGGATTCATTACGCTTCAATGAATATGTGCCGTAGCGTGCACAGGGCCCCGAGCCGTAGTAGTGCTATTTCAGCTTTAGTTTTCTGCACTGCAGCCTACTCTTTTACTATCCTTTATATCTATCAAAACAGCTCTTCAACTATCGGTCTATCTAGGATTAAGAATGAGTAAAGAAACCTGATACGACAAGTTTGACCGAAAGTGACAGTTTTCATTAGACGCTCCAGAAATGACAACCACAAGAACTTTAATACCAGACAAAAATTTAATCATCAGTATGTGTAAAATTATCAGCAACAGCAAACGCATTTTGGCAACAATAGACGGTTTTCACCACAACAACAACAAAACTAGGCGGTTAACATACCTAACCAACAATGCAGTGCAAGGTCAACCAAGCTTTAATGTTTTGCCGCCTACACGTATAGCGTCAGCTCCAACAAATAGTAACGCACAGCAACAAGGAAATCAGTACGTACAGAAAACACACCATTTCAATTCCTATGGCAACGCACCGTATAGCAATGACTATCATGACAGACGTAAAAATAATGAGCACAATTTTCAGCGTACGTTTAATAACAGTCGGTCTTATCAGCAGCAAAATCATCCGCAACAACAAATTATCATGAATGAACCACATAGTAGATATCATCCCGAACGTAATACGTCAGGAAGAAATAACAGAACAGTACAAATAGTGGAAATGCCACAGCATCCTCCCGAAAATAATAGCACGTCAGATAGAATTTGACTAGATACAGAACAGGTTGCATCTTACAGTAACGCAAGCAATGCTTTTGACACGCATAATCTTGTTCACGAAAATTTTATTACTTTGACGACATCTGAGACACTCTTTTGCAGGAAAGACTAGTTATTCAAAAAACCATTTCACGCCCTGTCATTGAAGTAAAGATTGGATCATCCAGATTTTCAGCAGTAATCGATTCTGGATCACCTATGTCAGTTATAAATGAGGAAACTTTCAACGAATATACCTATCCTACATTACCATTAGGCAAAACGAAAGTAAAAGGAGCAGTATCTGGTAAAGGAGTAGATGTAAAATTACACACACATTTATCATTTTGTATTGCAGGTCATACATTTCACTCAAATTTTTGGATTGTTCCCTTATTGACGGCAGACGTTATTTTAGGTACGAATTTTCTGGTACAACACGACGCAATTATTGACTTTCAAAACTCCTATTTAATGTTAAAGGATGAAAATGTACAACTGGCTTTAGAATATCAGCACTCTTTATCTGCAGAAGAACAAACAATTAATCGTACAGAGGTCATTTCCGCATCACATAACATAGACTGTCATTCCACATTGTTCACAGATACGTACGTACACAACTATAATACTCCAGACGAAGCCGACTATGACGTTATGCAAATGATTTCTGATAAAGTTAAACAGAGCAGTGCAAATACAGACGACGAACGCACGCAACTGCGCAAAATTCTTTTACAGCAAGCTCCAGTTTTTGACAACTTCCCTGGTACTATGTCCGGTTTTATGTATGAATTTCAAGTTAAACAGCACGATACATTTAAAGGCAAACATTATCCTATTCCATACATTCACACAGAACAAGTTAAGAAAGAATTGCAAGCTATGCTTGACCAAGGAATTATTGAACCGGCAGTTAGTCCGTACATAAACCCGCACCATATTGTTAAGAAAAAGGATGGTTCACATCGTCTCGTACTTGATTCGCGTCACATCAACGACATTATTATTAATGAAACAGATCGCCCACAGACACTAGAAGAACTTCTACAGAAATTTCATGGTACTGCTATAAATTCCACATTATATTTGAAATCGGGATTTTGGTAAATTCAACTCCACCCGGACTGCAGAAAGTACACGGCTTTTCTCTGTTTTGGTGACTTATCAATTTTGTAAATTACCGTTCGGTTTAACTATTTCTTCAGCAGCATTTATTCGCGGTTTGAATACTATACTTTCGACAGAACTTAAAGACAGAATCACAACGTACGTAGACGACATTCTTATTGCAGAAGCTAACTGGTTTGAACACAATCTGATTCTTGAACAACTGTTACGAACTTTTCGTGCACAAGGACTCACAGTTAATCTCAGTAAATCGCACTTTGGCAAAACTTCTATAAAAATTCTTGGACATGTAATTTCAGCAGAAGGCATTGCGCCTGACCCGGAAAAACTTCAAGCTTTACGTGACATTACTGTTCCTACGACGAAGAAACAACTACGCAGCTTTTTGGGTTTAATTAACTTTTTTCGTAAATTTATTCATTACTCTGCTTTAGACACCCCTAGGTTATGTCAATTGACAGGTAAAAACACTATTTGGTCCTGGGATAGGCAAGCACATTCTGAATTTGTGATCCTGAAACAAGCTTTGTTGAATGCACCACTTTTATCACATCCAGATCTTACTAGAAATTTTTCCATTGCCACCGACAGTTATAACACCGCTTTAGGCGTACACATTTTTCAGGAAATTGAAGAAGATGACACTACAGTAATTAAAAACATCGCCTTTGCAAGTCGCATTCTGTCATCTGCAGAAACGCAATTATTCTGTTACAGAACTTGAAACATTATGTGTTGTATGGGCATTTACGAGATTTAGGCATTTTCTTTATGGAAGACACACTACCGTTTACACAGATCAAAGAGCTATACAGTTTTTACTCTCCGTTAAATTTACACACGACAGATTAAGCAGATGGAAACTTTATTTACAGGAATTTAATTTTACAATTGTTCACATTCCCGGCACACAAAATATTGTAGCAGACGCACTATCCCGTTCTCTCAGCAAAAATCAGCAAGACATCGCAACCAACTTCTGCAAAACAAATTTCAGCGTCATGTCCATTCAACAAGTTGCATTTGAAAATTTCATTTCGTCGTCATAAACAAGACATAGCACAAGAGCAGAGTAAAGACAACGTATGGAAAGAAATTAAACACCTTTGGCAAGATAGGAATAATGTTACCATTAGAAACCATTACACTGTACGGAATAATATTCTGTTTCGCCGCTCTCACCCTGACAGCAACAATTGGTTATTATGTATTCCTGACGAGCTTGTTAACAAATTAATTTGGTATACTCATTTAAGTTATGCACATTATGGAGCCAGAAAATGTTTTCTTATATTGAGACAGAACTGTTATTTTACCAACATGGAGAAACCTATTCGACGAGTTTTAGCGTCATGTAAAATCTGCCAGAAAGCTAAGTCAGACACGACTTCACATATTCCTCCGTTACATCCCATTGTACCTGTTAAACTGAGACACATGGCCGCTGTAGATATTTTTGGTCCGATTCCCAGAACTAATAGAGGTTTTTGCTACAGCTTTGTCGCTGTTGAACTCCACTGGACTCGCCTTCGGGAGGACGACGGTTCAATCCCGTCTCCGGCCATCCTGATTTAGGTTTTCCGTGATTTCCCTAAATCGCTTCAGGCAAATGCCGGGATGGTTCCTTTGAAAGGGCACGGCCGATTTCCTTCCCCATCCTTCCCTCACCCGAGCTTGCGCTCCGTCTCTAATGACCTCGTTGTCGACGGGACGTTAAGCACTAATCTCCTCCTCCTCCGCTGTTGAACTCACTTCAAAATTTGTTACCTTCACTCCGTTACGCAAAGCTACTGCTAAAACTGTTTCGAAAGCATTTGTAAAACATTTTTTATTTCATGTAGGGCATGTATTGAAAGTAATTTCCGACAATGGATCACAGTTTCGATCTGCTATATGGACACATATATTACGAGCTAGAAACATTTCTCCGATCTATATATCCAGGTACCATGCTTCTTCGAACCCTTGTGAACGACTAATGAAAGAAATTGGTAAACTGTGTAGAATGTACTGCCATAAAAAACATACTGATTGGGACACACTCATACTCTCATTCCAGGATGTAATTAATTCCATACCAAATGAATCTACTATGCTATCTCCGACTGTTATACTGAAAAATGTTGAACCACCTAACAAAATTAAAGAATTAGTAACCTTTCCTACATCTCGTCGACTACGACACCATGAAATAATTGACACTGCGCTGAACAACATCAAACGTGCCGCAGAGCGCCGGAGAAGACAGCAAAAACAGGTTTGTACGCGCCGTGACTTTCACATTGGGCAGAAGATATTAGTACGTACACACTATTTATCCAACAGAGGAAAGAATAGGTGTAGTAAATTTGAGCTTCTATACGCAGGTCCATATCGAATTCGCAGCATTCCTCACCCCAATGTAGTACACGTCGAAACTTTGAGAACCAGAAAAATATTAAACCCTTTATTAAATGAATATACTTTACGATTTATCATACTGTATGCCATTTCCTGATTTTTATATGACCAATGATGCAATTATATTTATGTGAATACTTACTGATGATTATCATATTTTTTCTTGGCAAGTGCCCGGCAAGGTAAGGTTAGCAGGTCGCTTTTCTTGTCGTTATACATCAGACCGTGCATATTTTTCCAGATAAACTTACATATTTTATGACCACTTATGCAATTATATTTATATGAGCACTTACTGATGATTATCGTATTTTTTCTTGGCAAGTGCCTGGCAAGGTAAGGTTAGCAGGTCGCTTTTCTTGTCGTTACACATCAGACCGTACACATTTTCCATTCTTCATGTATGTATGATTGTTTTCCTGTTTTGTTTGTATGCACTATGAAATCTTTAAGATATAACAAACACCAGTTGACTTTGACATTTTGCCTTATGATATCTCAACATCGTGACTATTTTACATTTTTTTGCTGCTACATTGTGATACTCTGCGTACATTTTTGCACCTGCACACTATCTATGTTTTTGACATATTACGTTTTCTGTCATGCTATGCTGTATGCTCAATTATATCACTAGAAACCAGTTTTATTTAATGGGTATATGATTTAAATGCAAGACATTAATCATTGTTCGTCATTTTCAGAAAGCAATAACGTGTAAAAGAAATAAATTAAACAAACCACAGTGGATTACTATGATATGGGAATTTCACCTTCGGAATGAACGAAAGAAGATGCAATATCTCGTCACGAAGAGTAAATGGATCAGAATTAACAAGCATTAATAAGAATATACTATACACATCGTGTGATAGCGGTCTTAACTAATTTTTTCTTTCAGAATACGAGGCGATTGATGCACGCTGTCAGACAGAACTATACATCTTAGTTTTAGTGATGAAATATGCTAGAAATAAGAAACTCTATACTATGAATAGTTGTATGAAGTAAATGGTAATATGAATAATGAATAATGAAGTGTCTTTTTGCAGATGATAATGAATGGTGATGAATAGTGATGAAGAATATGGTAATATGAATAATGAAGTTTTTCTTTGCAGGTGATGATAATAATGAAGTTATGGTGATATGAATAATGAAGTTTTTGTTTACAGGTGATGATAGTGATAAATTTTATATGGCCACTAAACGCACCACTTTTAAGTTTTTCTTTGCAGGTGAGGATAATGATGAAGTTTATATATTTACTGTTAGTTAAGAAATGCTATGTAGTTATTTAAGTATTTGTTGCAGTTCGTTTTGACAGTATGTCTTATGTCGCATGGTATAATGACTGAAGGTTTTGGAAAAGACAGCTAGAGAACATATATATTGAATACACATTTCATTACCTGTTAATTCGAAGTTCACTACTTTTCAGCATAATATGCGTTTCTTCTTTCAGCTTAATAATCCATTTTGTATTTTTTCCAGGAGAAGCTATTCATGAAATTAATGTGCTATAAGCAGTTGGTCATTAAACCTGTTCTAGTACTTGCACTTTTTTTACCCATTTGTGTGTGTCATTCATGAATGTGATCACATATACTCTATTTGTTTCATAACCTTGCTACAGCTGACTCATGACGAAAGACGTTACCTATCCTCATTTGCAGCAATAAGTCAAGAGTAAATATTGTTATGCCCCAGCAATTAATTATCGATCCCAACGCAATGCATTGCTAGCACAAAAAAAATGTATTACCAGTCCCAAATAATGTTACCAGTTTAAGAGAGTTCGGCGTAATAGTGAATGATATTTTGTAATAATGCATACATGCTCTACACTCATTAGCTCCCGTTTGAATGATGACTTCTGATGATTTGTAACTGGCCAATGAGTGCCAATAATTATTTTAAATATGTCGTATGTCACTTGAATGATGAAAAATGTTTTGTAATATTCAATACTTGCTATACGTTTAGTAACTGGCCAATGAATGCCACTGTTTCTTATATTTGTATTATGTCACTTACATGCTATATATATGAATACTAGTAGCTTGATGCTACACTCTTTAGCTCCTGTTTTGAAGGATGGGTTCTGATGGTTTGTAACTGGCCAATGAGTGCCAATGATTACTATAACTAGCTGAATTATGTAAATAGTATGCCATTAATTAACTCTTGTTTTGAATGATCACCTTTGAATAATGCATAAAAATGGTTTGTAACTGGCCAATGAGTGCCAATGTTCACTATAATCAGATGACTTATGAACATTATTCTGTAATACTTCATACATAGTACAGAAATGTTCAGTAACTAGGCGATGAGTGCCACCAATTACTTAAATCAGTTGATAGACTAGTGTAATTCTCAATGATGACTGGCATAAGACTTAATGTCCTTCACCTTCTGACCTAATTATCATAAATTACTGCAATATCCGTTTGTCCTGTCTATCCTCATGATCATGGAGCACTATATTTGGTTTTTGCACTAATTCTACGTTGGTGTACCTTACAAGAACGTGGTGTTGACACAACATGCTGTCCACCACCTTGAGCGATGGAGATGTTATTATGGTCCCACTGTTTGGTGTACCTAATGTACTACCAAAATGATAACATTGAATATTAATATGACATTTCAGGCCGGCCGCGGTGGTTTCGCGGTTCTAGGCGCGCAGTCCGGAACCGTGGGACTGCTACGGTCGCAGGTTCGAATCCTGCCTCGGGCATGGATGTGTGTGATGTCCTTAGGTTAGTTAGGTTTAAGTAGTTCTAAGTTCTAGGGGACTGATAACCACAGCAGTTGAGTCCCATAGTGCTCAGAGCCATTTGAACCATATGACATTTCAGTGTCTTGGCTACACTGATTAACACTTCAGGAAAGAGAACTTCAGATTGTCTCACTTGGTGTTGTGCTTCTGTAGAAAGATATGGACTTTCAGTGCAGCTACGTGCAACCTACCGTGCTACAACCATGATGCAATCCTTCCCTTTCCTATCCTAGTTCTTGTAAAATGATAAAAAAAATACTACAGTGAGTGTGCACTTTATGTCATTTGTTAATATGTTTTGTACTCATTGCGTATACATATTGTGATTTCTTGATATGTTCTGTACTACAGTGCGTGTGCACTTAATGTCATTTGTTAATATGTTTTGTACTCATTGCGTATACATTTTGTCATTACCTGATATGTTCTGTACTACAGCGCGTATGCAGTTTATGTCATTTGTTAATATGATTTGTACTCATTGCGTATACATTTTGTCATTGCCTGATATGTTCTGTACTACAGTGCGTGTGCACTTTATGTCATTTGTTAATATGATTTGTACTCATTGCGTATACATTTTGTCATTGCCTGATATGTTCTGTACTACAGTGCGTGTGCACTTTATGTCATTTGTTAATATGATTTGTACTCATTGCGTATACATTTTGTGATTTCTTGATATGTTCTGTACTCAGTGTATGTGCACTATATTTTATTTCATGTTCGGCACTTATATATATGTATATATTTTGTGACTGTAAACTTAGTTAATTAAGAAAAATTTGTTGCTCATGGCAAGTCCAATTCACTCACCATCGCTGCCAAATTTTTGCCCCCCCCAGTCGAGGGTTATGTAAGAGGTATGCGCTGCCTGCGATATGAGAATCGCTGACCAGAGAGCAGTGTTGACTGCAGTACGAACTGTGTAACTGTAGCAGTTAGTTGTTGCTAGTCGCTAGTCTGATGTTGTCTGCGCTTGTCTGCAGTCTGCTCTGGTCGGGAATCTGGAGGCTGAGTATTATTCTATAAGGTAAAGAAGCAGCCTCGCGTATATCTAGTAATGTATGTGAACTGTCATCCAAATGTTTTAAAAAAATACCCTAATAATAGTTTTTGTAATATAAAGTAATTTTTTTCAAAAAAGCATTCATTTCAATTTAAAGAATTTATCCAATTCATGATCATTCCTTTCACGAATCACAAATGTATAGGCCAGCATTGCACGGAGCTGTGCCGAAAAATTTTTAGGTAAGAGCAGATATATTCGCCGTTTTTATTGAAGTAACAATTTTTGCTTTTTATTCAGAATGATCTTACAGGGCCACGACGCAGCACTGCTGTCGTCCAAATTTTACCAGGTTACTGAATTTATTTTTTCATTATGAGGTTTAAGAATTTTTCTGTTTCGAGCTTACATTAAATGAGAAAAGAATTTTGTCGGTACATTAAATGTGAATGCATTTCTGCACGGTGATTATAAATGGGAACTAGTTTTGTTCTGAGGTTACATTAAATTAGAATCACATTAATTATTCATATTTTAAAATTCATTTAATTATTTCGTGTGGGGAGGTTACAAGTTCGCATGCACGATTATACCTCTTAATGAGAATGAGTGATTATGACAGTAGTTTAAAATTTTAAATTCAGCCAATACTTATATGAAACACTGAAAATCTAGCTGTGTCTGACCCTGGAAGCCGTTAGATAGGCAACCTGCAACTGATACAGTGCAGTAAGCATCGTGCAGCGGGTTAGCCGTTTAGTGATATGGATTTCATGTCTTGCTTCGATTCATCCGTCATAAACGAGGTCTTTTCGAAAGCCTTAATGTTCGTCAATAACGATTTAAGTTATGAAATAGGGCACCAGTTACGTTTTATCACGCGTTTAAGGGCGCATTTCACTATGTTTCAAGTGCTGTGAGAGGTTACGTGAATACCGTACGTGATTTCCGCGTTGTTATGCCTTTCCTTCCTCGCAGGTGTCTTTTTATGGTCCTTTTGCAATTGGTAAAACAGGAAAATATAAATTTTGTAATTGCAGATGCTGATGTTATAAAATAGTACCATTTGTATATGTCATTACGGCTACTCTGCGTTCTTCTTTATGCAGAAAGTCTCACACATGCAATACATCATTCACCCGTGGCCTCCCAAAACTTCCGATGTCTCTGTGGCTCATGGAGTCCATTCCACGATTCGACGGAATTAGCACTGAGAGCAATTACTCACTGCATTTGTCTAATTAAACTGTTCATCAGGGTCGACAGATACCGTTTGGAAGTTGTTGGCAATGATGACTGTATAGAAACTGTTGCAGAGTAATTCGTGGGAAGTCTGTTGGGAACAAGGACTGCCAAGTGTTTACAATAGGGTGGGGTCCTTGCACATACCTTTCTAACACTGGGACAGAACTGTTATGAAGTCCGTCCTTGGAATTCCACGTGGCACACCCGTGATGCTGCACAGCGAGCGAGGTCTCTTCTGCGCACTCTACAGACTGTAGATACCGGCACTGACTTGTAGAATATCTTTTGCTACATTGTATTTATAAGTCGCAACATGTATTTAACCCTTTGTTTCCTGACATAAGATAAAATTTACTTTTTAACATTTTCTTTGCAGAATTTATGCTATTGTGGCCTCAAATGATGATAGGATTTTTTGTAAAATTTTATTTTATTTTTCACAACTTTTTTCTCTCCTGCTGCTCAGAAGTACCGTCAGACTCCATGGACAGAATCACAACATGCGCAGAAAAATGCTCCAATTTTTATAACTTGTACTTTATGCCACATAAATATTAAATATTTTTACATTAGAAAATTATTTAACAGAAATATGATATTTCTGAATTTTTTTTTTAAATTTCGCATAAATTTATTCTAGAGCAACTTCACAATACATAGTAACTTAGCTATACATTTTTGACATTTTATACATATCACATATTTAGTGACACCTCATCAAATTGTAGGAAACAGTTATTTTTCTCATTGCAGCACAAATACACTTTACATGTACTACACTGAAAATGTGGTCTCGACTGAATTTTATTTTTCGCACTCATTTCGCATCGTCCTCTTTTACAACTGAATACTACAAAATGGTTCCCTCTGTTGCCAAGACGTACATCCTTCGGAACAGAAAAGCTATCCTTCCTTCTCTTTGGAAGAGTTATTTCATCTTTATCAGAGTTTCTCTTTTTGAGATTTGGCACTTGCTGTTCATTCATCAGCCCTAGTGCCACAGCACGCCTGAATTCCAGCAGTGGCAGTGCCCCATGTAGATCACTGAAAATGACGTAAGCATTGACAAAAGCAATTTCTATTGGTCCCCAGAAGAGACGGTGCCACCATTTCTTTGATCGCTTGTCAAGACCATAAGTTGAACGTAATCTGTCTGCATGATCCACACCACCCATGTTATTATTGTAATCACATACAATAATTGGACATGGTATAGTCATACTAGTTCCATCTTTCTGTTTTCTTGTCACTACCCTCTGTTCAGTGCCATGGAAGTTTGACGCAAAATACACTACTTTATTTTCCTTCCATTGAAATATTGTTAGGTCTAAAGATGACTCTCTGTGATTTGATTTAGACATTTTTCTTTAGGTAAATTCCCTGGCAAACCTTTCCTGTTTGTTCTAATTGTTCCACAGGCAAATGTGTTTACAGATTTCTGTGTGAGAAAAAGTGGACAGAACAACTAGTGAGAGGTAACGCACTGTTGCTACAATAAAGTGTTCGCACAACTTGACGGTACCTATAAGTCCGCCTTATATTTTCCACTTTATCTCATTCACTTGTAACGTAATGCTTCAAACTATTATAAAAAAAACAAAGAAGGTAAGTACGTACAATGGAAAACTCAACGGAAGTTTCAATAAATTGCGCACAAATTCAGGCAACACCATGGAAACAAGCAGATACAATCTTCTGTTTTCACAGCAGCGCGCGAAAAACAATTTCAAGCTCTGACCGCCAGAGAGGTCTATGTATTGCACAATAACATCTATGAAACAGTAGAGCAGAGTTACTGTTACGTACCGACAGGCTCTCAGATCAAGAAACTGCACCGCGAGAAAATAATGAGAGTCAAAACTTACTGGTACTTTTAAGTACCGTCAGGCAACAACGGGTTAAGTTGGCGCTCGCACATTTAATGAGATGTATTGCGTTACGGACATTAAAATGCCACAAGTAATTATCTGACATCCAAAAACATAAAGAGAGAGATCAAAAAGCATGCCAGTATATAAGTATCGACTTGCACGCACGGAAACAGTGTGGCATTCGTGTCTTTCCGACGTGTGTACAGTAAATGCAGAAACGTGAGGTATGGCGACGTTGTTACCAAATACGTCCAGACAATATCAACGTGCTATTATTCTTTCCTTGGCTGCCGAATGACAAGCACCGGTAGATTATGCATCGGAGAATGAACACTGTGTATTTATCGAAAACCACCATTGTGTAATTGTGCGCCGAGTTACCTTCTGGGTGATCAGCTTCATGATAACGCACGTTCCCATATCGCAAATGTTGTAACGTCAGCTTAAGTGAGAGACGCTCGAAATGGCTCAAATGGCTCTGAGCACTATGGGACTTAACTGCTGAGGTCATCAGTCCCCTAGAACTACTTAACCCTGACTAACCTAATGACAACACACATCCATGCCCGAGGCAGGATTCGAATCTGCGACCGTAGCAATCGCGCGGTTCCAGACTGTAGCGCCTAGAACCGTTCGGCCAATCTGGCCGGCGGAGACGCTCGAGCATCCACCCTTTGGTCTTGAACTCTTCCAGTGTCATTATCAAACCTGTGGTCGCGTAAAAAAGGTCTTTAAGGATCGACGGTTCCTGTCGGACGAGGACGTGCCTCAGGCAGTTGTGGAATTCTTCACGGAGCGGGGGACAGTATTTTACCAAACGGTATCTTCAACTTGGTGCATTGGTGGGATGATTGCCTCTCTGTTCACAGCAATTTTACCCGATTGGCATACCGATTCTGCACTGTGCGCTCTTCCAACGTAAATTTTTTGATCGCCCCTTATATATGCCTTAGAAGCACCTGAACACAGAGAATATATTTGTATGATGTTTTCCTTTCAGGACGAACCATACTATAACTCAACTACACCGCCGGGCCAAAAAGTTACAAGATTAATTTTATTCCTTGCGTGTAACCGAAGTCGACGCAGAAACTACGGCGGGAGACTGAGCAAATAACTGTAAACAACAGACAATTTTTGTATTTCCATCCTCAACGTCAGATGGGTAGTATGACAACAGTTGATAAATATACGAGAAGTAATGAGAACAGCATCAGCTGTGTCTCTGTATCTATTTATTTCGGCGGTCCACTGCACCGACATCAGGCCTCTATATTGGCAAATAGTGCTCCTACAGCGCACTGTACACATGCCATACAACGGAACCAAGATTGGCGTCCGCAGACTTGCTCAAGCGTGACGTGATCAGCAAAACCCAGCTACCCCCCAGTGATGCAGAATGCCAAAACAGAACATCTTTCAGCCGTCTAAATTTCCAAATTGTTATTTTATTGTGATCAGCAAAACCCAGCTACCCCCTCAGTGATGCAGAATGCCAAAACAGAACATCTTTCAGCCGTCTAAATTTCCAAATTGTTATTTTACTGTTCTACCAGTTTTGGCGATACATTACGCCATCCATTTTGCCTAATTGGCCGGTGATGACTGAAGTGATTGCTGTCTCAAAAACCTACGGATACCAGTCATTGAATACTGGCCTGTATTTTGACTGGACACGTCGGTCAGAGATGTTGGAAATGGCGTAATATATCGCCGAAACTGGTAGCTCAATAAAATATCAATCTGGAAATTTAGACGGCTGAAAGGTGTTTTGATCCGATATTCTGTACTGAAAGCCAAGGCCCCGCAACCATCTGTAGAAAGATGGACATACAGAGAACCCATTGATGGATCGACCGGTCCGCTTGTGAATGGGCGCCTTTGGGAGATGGTAGTTTCCAGCGATACTGGAATACTACTGTACGGGTGCAAATTTGCTGCGTAGAGTTTTCATATATCCGGGTAAGGGAGTTTAGATTTAAATCTAGACCATGCCACGCTGCCGCGCGCGAGTGTGTGTGGGTGTGTGTGTTAGCGTCTCAATCTTCATTATGCGGTTGCGGGAGCCGTAGTGGACGTGAATTAACGGCGATTGCGTCGGTCGTGGGCGACAGGTTGCGCGACCCCCCGTCAGCAAGGCCGGCTGACAAAGGTCTGGGACCGCGTCTGGGGACAAAAGGCCGCGCCACAATGGCCGCTCCGGGGCTTCCCCCGCCCCGTCCCGCCCACGCCCTGTCATCGCGATTCCCCGACGGAAGGCGCTCTCGCTGACAGGCACTCCTTTACAACGGGTCGCCCACAGAGGGCATTGCCCAATCAATAAGTGTCGCTCCAGCCACACGCACGTTCCTTTGCTCGGTGACTGCGTGAATGCCCTCCTAGTAACTTTTAGTAAATCAGCTACAAGTGAACCGTCAACACTAAAGAGAAAGTCGTGATTCCCACGTCGCAATATGAGCGCGTCGCACTCAACATAGTATCTGCCAGGGAGTTTGGTCGTCCGAACGAAATGGCACTGGTTGGGACTACGGTCAATGGGAATTGCTGAGGCGTTGTGCATCACGAGGAGCTTTACTGTTGAAATTCCGAGCGAACAATACACGAGGGCATGCTGGAAAGCATTTCCCCTTAACCTTTTATTCTGTTCTCAATATTGATTGAGATATTACATGTCACGTGTATTAATTGGTAGACTTACTCTATTCGCTGATGCAAGTTGCAACCCTCAGCTGCCAGAGGCCTCCGAATTATAGCCATGTCCATCTTGCCCCCCTTCTTGCAGCGGTGTACCGTAGGTCTCTAGAAGAGCGTAGCGTTCCAAAGGATTGGAAAAGGGCACAGGTCATCTCCGTTTTCAAGAAGGGACGTCGAACGGATGTGAAGAACTATAGACCTATATCTCTAATGTCGATCAGTTGTAGAAATTTGGAACACGTATTATGTTCGAGTATAATGACTTTTCTGGAGACTAGAAATCTACTTTGTAGGAATCGGCACGGGTTTCAAAAAAGACGATCGTGTGATACCCAGCTCGCGCTATTCGTCGACGAGACTCAGAGGGCCATAGACACGGGTTCCCAGGTAGATGCCTTGTTTCTTCACTTCCGCAAGGCGTTCGATACAGTTCCCCACAGTCGTTTAATGAACAAAATAAGAGCATATGGACTATCAGACCAATTGTGTGATTGGACTGAACAGTTCCTAGATAACAGAACGCAGCATGTCATTCTCAATGGAGAGAAGTCTTCCGAAGTAAGAGTAATTTCAGGTGTGCCGCAGGGGAGTGTCGTAGGACCGTTGCTGTTCACAATATACATAAATGACGTTGTGGATAACATCGGAAGTTTACTGAGGCTTTTTGCGGACGATGCTGTGGTATATCGAGAGGTTGTAACAATGGAAAATTGTACTGAAATGCAGGAGGATCTGCAACGAATTGACGCATGGTGCAGGCAATGGCAATTGAATCTCAATGTAGACAAGTGTAATGTGCTGCGAATACATAGAAAGAAAGATCCTTTATCATTTAGCTACAATATAGCAGGTCAGCAACTGGAAGCAGTTAATTCCATAAATTATCTGGGAGTAGGCATTAGGAGTGATTTAAAATGGAATGATCATATGAAGTTGATCGTCCGTGAAGCAGATGCCAGACTGAGATTCATTGAAAGAATCCTAAGGAAATGCAATCCGAAAACAAAGGAAGTAGGTTACTGTACAATTGTTCGCCCACTGCTTGAATACTGCTCACCGGTGTGGGATTCGTACCAGATGGGGTTGATAGAAGAGATAGAGAAGATCCAACGGAGAGCAGCGCGCTTCGTTACAGGATCATTTAGTAATCGCGAAAGCGCTACGGAGATGACAGATAAACTCCAGTGGAAGACTCTGCAGGAGAGACGCTCAGTAGCTCGGTACGGGCTTTTGTTAAAGTTTCAAGAACATACCTTCACCGAGGAGTCAAGCAGTGTATTGCTCCCTCCTACGTATATCTCGCGAAGAGACCATGGAGATAAAATCAGAGAGATAGAGCCCGCACAAAGGCATACCGAGGTGGCCGAGCAGTTCTATGCGCTACAGTCTGGAACCACGCGACCACTACGGTTGCAGGTTCGAATCCTGCCGCAGGCATGAATATGTGTGATGTCCTTAGGTTAGTTAGGTTTAAGTAGTTCTAAGTTCTAGGGGACTGATGACCTCAGAATTTAAGTCCCATAGTGCTCAAAACCATTTGAAAGGCATACCGACCATGTTTCTTTCCACGAACAATACGGTACTGGTATAGAAGGGAGAACCGATAGAGGTACTCATAGTACCCTCCGCCACACACCATCAGGTGGCTTACGGAGTATGGAGGTAGATGTAGAGGTAGATAACGTGCGTAGCGTAACAATGTCGGTGCACGAGGAACAAATCAACCTATTTTTAACTGCAGATAACGTTTCTCCAATTGAAATCCACAGAAGATCAAGTGCATCCACATCAGTTAAGTGCGACGTGACGGTATCAACAAACGGATGCGTCGCTGGGAGAAATATGTTCGTCACAAGGGTGACTAATTCAAGAAATAAATATGTAGACACGAAGAACAAAGATGTGGAATGTTAACAGAGTTCGTTTTATTTTTTAAAAGCTTTAAGAGTTTTCACATAAAAATTTCGGAGGTATTACTTTTCAGCACGCCCTCGTATTTAATTCGATGCATATGGCTTCCAAAATGAGAAAATCAGAAATCTCAGACACAGGTGTTCATCCAACGCGGCGTTGGCGAATGGCGCACTGAACGGGGTGGGGGATCCTCCACTACACACCTTAACGGCGTTGCAGAGTGTAGATGAACTAGGTAACTATGACGTAAAAAGCATACTGTATATGTGAAACCCTGGTGCAATGTAAGAGAGGTCCAAAAAATGGTGTAAATGGCTCTGAGCACTATGGGACTTAACACGTGAGGTCATCAGTCCCCTAGAACTTAGAACTACTTAAACCTAACTAACCTAAGGACATGACACACATCCTTGCCCGAGGCAGGATTCGAACCTGCGACCGTAGCAGTCGCGCGGTTCCGGACTGAAGTGCCTAGAACCGCTCGGCCACCGCGGCCGGCGAGAGGTCCTATGGGGGGTGCAATGCCACTGTCTCTCTTCGATCTTCGAGGTGACTTATCCAGCAGTTACAGCGACAGCAGACGTGCATTCTTAACCACAGACCAACTCGTTGTTTTCAAGGAAATAAAACTGACGAAAACTAGAGAAGAAGTTCCTAGACCAATATGTCCGGAAACGAATACGGGGGCGTGCTGAAAAGTAACGCCTTGGATTTTTGTATGGAAACTCTTAAAGGTTTTTGAATTAAGCAGACGTTATTAACATTCTGCATCTTTATTCTCCATGTCTATGTATTTATTTCTCAACATAGTCACCGTGGCGACGAATATGATTCTCCCAAAGAGGAATCAGTTTGTTGATACCGCCACTGTATGTTGCTTGGCTTCGTTGACAGTGTTACAACCTCACCTGTGCTTGCTCTGCTTCATCACTATCCACGTGATCAAAGTGAATCCTTCGGAGGTGTTCTTTACGTTTGGAAACAGATGAAAATCCGATGGGGCCAAGTCGGGACTGTAAGGAGGATGATCAATGACGGTGAAGCGAAGGCGTCGGATTATTGCAGATCCTGCAGAGCTCGTGTGTGGTCTGGCATTGTCATTCTGAAGGAGAGGGTCCTCAGAATGTGGACGAACAGTTCGAATTAGAAACTCGATTACAGCACGTTGTTTGTGACGAAACTACATGGACACGTTACACATCCACGCGTTACACGCTGCAATTCGGAGCCCTCTAGCGACAGACGGCTGCAAATATGTAGACACGGAAAACACAGATGTAGAATGTTAATAGCATTTGTTTTATTTAAAAAGCTCTATGATAACCATCTGTCTCTTGATACATGGGAGATGCTAAACGTGTTTACCAATCATTCTTACACAAGCTTCAGCACTACTTCTCAAAGAATCATGAACTCAATCGAACCCATCTGGATGCCTTCATATTTGGTCACATGCCTGGAATACACTATCCCACAAGGTGGGAAAGTCGTCGACTGGCATAAGAAAATTGATCCGTACCAGAACGTCTCTGGGTATCAGTATGAGATAGCCTTGCTGTGTGTGTACTGCGCGGCATGTTACCTGTGACCAAAGCAAAATGCAGCAGTTCAAAAATGGTCCAAATGGTTCTAAGCACTATGGGACTTAACATCTGAGGTCATCAGTCCCCTAGATTTAGAAGTACTTAAACCTGACTAAGCTAAGGACATTGCACACATCCATGCCCGAGACAGGATTCGAACCTGCGACCGTAGCAGCAGCGCGGTTCCGGACTGTAGCGCCTAGAACCGCTCGGCCACCGCGGCCGGCAATGCAGTCGTGTTCACTGGTGCAATCTCTCAGTCTGGAGTCAATCTACGAACAAGGAAGAGATCACAGGATCCGATGCAGTGCCTTGGGTATCGTCCGGGCGATCTATTGAACCCGCGACCACTGAGCACAGATGGAATTCTTGAGTTGTACGCAACGGCTGCAGGCTGTGTATTCGTCTGCCACTTCTCGGTGTCATCCACAGAGCATGGGTGTCGCATGGATGTTGCGGAGTAACCGCAATCATGGCTCTGGCTCTGAGCAGTATGGGATTTAACATCTGAGGTCATCAGTCCCCTAGAACTTAGAACTACTTAAACCTAACTAACCTAAGGACAGCACACAACACCCAGCCATCACGAGGCAGAGAAAATCCCAGACCCCGCCGGGAATCGAACCCGGGAACCCGGGCGTGGGAAGCGAGAACGCTACCGCACGACCACGAGATGCGGGCCCGGAATCATGTATAGCCTGTCGGTGCACTGTATCGAATACGGCGTCCATATGTACACTGTGCATTTACTAGCAATGGGTGTAAGCTGTCGGCTTGCCATCTTATCGCTATTATGCGTGTCTGGAGAACGGTGCCTGGGGGACATTGGCTTAAATGGCTCTGAGCACTATGGGACGTAACTTCTAAGGTCATCAGTCCCCCAGAACTTAGAACTACTTAAAACTAACTAACTTAAGGACATCAAGCACATCCATGCCCGATGCAGGATTAGAGCCTGCGACCGTAGCGGTCGCGCGGTTCCAGACTGTAGCACGTAGAACCGCTCGGCCACGCCGGCCGACTGGGGGACATTAGAATGGTGCTAAGCTGCGTCTACAAGAAGTCGATAATGTGTGAGGGCGACGTTGTTTTGTCGCCCACTCTATTTCGTATGGCGTTGTGTTTCTTCCTGGTGTCGCTGACGTCATGCTTGTCTAGTTATCGAGTTATGTTGGCTGCCACGCATCTGTCGGATCTGCTGCAAGTAAGTGGCCTGTTTTGGAGTGTGAAACTTTCTTGTCTTTGCCCCTATTGGCTGAATTTAGTGTTTAGCCTGATTTGTTATGTGCCAACCTGTGTCTGCTTCAATGTGTTTTTCTGTGCTACAAAGGAAACTCATGTTTTATTAAGAGGTTAAACTGCGAAGCTTCACGCAATTCCAGTATCGTTGAATATTTATGTCGCTGATAGCGCTGAGGCTATTTGTTAGATGGTGCCAAATGTGTGAAACAACTGATCTCGGGTGACTACCGTTCGATTCTGTATGGTTTAAAGTGTCAGTTGCGCCAAGGCTACGCAAAGGCTTCGATGTGTTTTTATGTGCTACAAAGGATAGTGATGAGGCTCTTGTACATGTCATACACTGAGGTGACATAAGTCATGGGATAGAGATATGGAGATATACACAAGGTACGTAAAGGGCAGTGTATTGGCGGAGCTGTCATTTGTACACAGGCGACTCATGTGAAAAGGTTTCCGACGTGATTATGACCGCACGACGGGAATTAGCAAACGTTGAACTCGGCATGGTAGTTGGAGCTACACGCTTGGGACATTCCATTTCGGAAATCGTAGAGAATTCAGTATTCCGAAATTAACGTGTGAGACGTGTGCCACGAATACCACACTTTACGCATTATCTCTCACCACGGACATCGCAGTGTCCGACGACTTTCACTTACCGATCGAGAGCAGCGACATCTGCGTACAGCTGTCAGTGCTAAAATACAAGCAACACTGCGTGAAATAACGGCAGAAATAAATGTGAGACGTACGTCGAACGTATCCATTCAGACAGTGCGGCGAAATTTGGTTTTGATAGACTATGGCAGCAGACGACCTTTGGAAGTGCCTTTGCTAAAAGCACGACATCGCCTGCAGCCACTCTCCTGATCTCGTGACCATATAAGTTGGGCCACAGACGACTGGAAAACTGTGGCTTAGTCAGATGAGTCTCGATTTCAGGTGATAAGAGCTGGGGGCAAATTTTGAGCGTACCGCAGACTGCGCGAAGCCATAGAGCCAAGATGTTGACAAGGCACTATGCAGGTTGGTGTCGCTCCATAATGGTGTGGACTGTGTTTACGTGGAACGCTGACTAAAAATTGTTAAGTTCGGCTACTTGCAGACCATTTGCAGCCATTACACACTTCATATTACTAAACAACGATGGAATATATATGTAGATAACAATGCGCCATGTTACTGGAGCTTTTCGCGATTGGTTTGAAGAACAGTTTGGACAATTCGAGCGAATGATTTGGCCACGCAGACTGTCTGACAAGAACGCCGTCGAACACTTATGAGACGTAATCAAGGCGTCAGTTCGTGCACAACATCCTGCACCAGTAAAAGTTTCGCCAAGTATGGACAGCTATAAATCCAGCATCGCTCAATATTTCTGCGCGGGACCTCCAACGACTTGTTTACTCCTTACCACATCAATTTGCTGCAGTACACCGGGCCAAAGAAGGTTCGACACGGTATTGGAATGTGTCACGTGACTTTTGTCACGTCACTGTATATATTCTCTCTGCAGAGTTTTCTGTTGGATATATATTTTAAAGAACGTCTCTGCGTGTGGATGTGTGTTCCTGATTCTATAAAGATTAGTGCGCCAGATGCGTTAACTTTCATCTAGTTGATGTTTATGGGTTATATATACTTTTATTCTGTGTAGTTTTACCGTGAAAATTTTTTTCAAAGAATTTTGCGATTGCTTGTACATGACTTTCACGATTCACTAGCAGAAAGTACTACTGGTTGCGAAGCTGCAGTAATCGTGAATTTCAATATTTGTCATGACAGTCTTTGTTTTTATATTGATCATTTTCATTCAGTTTCGTCGTCACCTTTGGTGAAACATTGTCCGAGTTTTGTTATGTTTCCTACGTAACGTGTATGAGGCACTGCAGCCACGCATATTTTGCTACCAGTTGTATGGCGGAATATTCATTTTCTGTTGGTTAGGTCTAAATGTCATTAAGTATTAAGAAAGAAAACATGGTCCAAACAGGCTGTAGTACATTTACTGTCCGTGCCATTAGCTAATTTCGAGTATTAGACATTATTAGCTAGTAACATGGGCAATACATATATTACCGCCTGTATGGACCATGTTTTCTTTCTTAAAACATGTCGAGGCTGTGGACCCCCACAAGAACAAAATCTTATTAATTAAATTTAGTCTCGAAGCTGTGTTGTTAACATTTCTTGTATTATGGCCAAATGCGATACAGCGCACTTTGAGATCAAATTGTTGAGATCAACCAGCGTGAAGTTGATCTTATAACAATTTGTAACTTTTAGATTTGGTCCTTTCATGAAAAAGTTATAAACTGAAATTTGTCCAGTAGAGCCACCAGCACCATTCACTACCCTACTCCCACACTTCCTGCCGTTTCAAACATGCCAATACCTTTAAATGTCCCATAGCGAGAAACCTACGCTATTAAATCCATGTGAACGTGAAGAAAATGCTACTGAACCTCTGCGACCAATCCACCGCTCATTAACTGTTTAAGTTAAGTACTGCCGCATGAGATACAGAAAATGGAATGCCATCCCATCGTACAGAAACCATATACGAGAAAACGTTCTCCAACATATCATATAATTAGTCACTCGGAACTGGTGATAGACAGCCCAGCACCGAACAAAAGCAAGACAGGTTAACCACTCAATATTGACACAAGTAAAATGGCGCACATCTCTACAAATACATGTCTCCGGATATATGTTTACAGGTTTTTTTTCTCATCTATTGGCTCGTATAATAAAATGGGACACCCTTCTTAACATCTTGTATAACTCACTATGCAACCATATATACCCTTCGCAGTAAGCGTCAGTGAAGAAATCGCCGTGCTCGCCGCCCAGGAAATGCAATGGAACTGTGAGGCTTTTGACACCAAACGTCCCGACAGTGTGATGTCCTTGACGGAGAAGGAGAGTGGCTGGTTGCCGGCACAGGGGCTACCCGAGCGACAACAGTTAAAAGCAAAGGTGTGTAGGGTCGCGTTTAGCTGCATCGCGTGGGAGTTCGCCCCTACCGGGGTCACGGCAGCTGCCGATGCCGCTGACCATTTAGCGGACTACGGTGTTACTGGGGCCTGCGTCATTTCAATCTCCGCAACGATACAGTCGTGTGTTGTAACGTTGAGGTTAACACAGTTCAACTAGCGCGGTATGCAGCAAGCCATCACAAATGTGTCCAAAGAAGGACATGTACGGCAGGTTGTGCACCTGTGGAAAACGTAAAGAACAAGGATCCATAACGAAGTGATCAACATGACCAAAAAAAATCATGAATGTACCAGCCAAAAGAGAAATATGGGTCGAACGTTTGCATAGCTTCTTTGGGCAATCTCCAAAAATACAATACAGAAAAACATGTGTGTATGCATTTATCGCTATTTACCGCTAAACATCCCTCTCCCCAGTAGGACTGTCGTTACGTTAACGCTCACCCGTTGTTCCGCATTAACCATATTTCAACTCAAACAGTAGAAAATAGTAATCGAGATAGGAGTTGAAAATTACGGTGAACCTAATTTAAGGCAAGAAAGTTACATTAGTACATTAAAAAAGCAGTAATGAAATGATAGTCCGCTTTTTTTTCTTTTTTTGTACAGCAGTAGAACAAATATGCCGCGAACCGAGGCGTGCTGAAAGGTAGTGCCCTCGCATATTTATGGGAAAGCTCTTCAAGCTTTTTAAATGAAACGTTATTAAAATTCTACACTTTTATTGTTCATGTGTAGGTATTTATTTCTCAACATAGTCACTCTAGCGACGAACACACATCTCCCAATGAGGTGGCTCAAATTGTTCAAATGGCTTTAAGCACTATGGGACTTAGCATCTGAGGTCATCAGTCCCCTAGACTTACAACTAGTTAAACCTAACTAACCTAAGGACATAAGACACATCCATGCCCGAGGCAGGATTCAAACTTGTGTCCGTAGCAGCAGCGCGGTTCCGGACTGAAGCGCCTAGAACTACTCGGCCACAGCGGCCGACAGATTTAGAGTAAGTTTAAAATGTTGACTCTAGTACACTTTTTGAAATCCTGAAGTTATGAAGGATAAAATACAGCGAAAGGTACCTGTGAAGGAAGTGAGACAGGGTTGAAGCCAGTCCCAGTTGTTATTCAATGTGTACATGTCTATACACAAGCAGTACTGGAGAACCAAGGGTATATTGAGACACAGAATTAAAATTCAGGAAGAATAAATAAAAAGTTTGAGGTTTGCCAATTGTTAATAAGTTCGTTATTTGTCAGTATAGCTGGGTGATACTTAGACAGCTGATTATTAGTAACTGTATCTCGCATTTAAGTGCTAATAAGTGCCGCACTACGTTTTCGATTTTTTTCAAACTGTTGCATCCTTGAGCCCCCGTTCACTAGATGTACATCTAGCGGCTCTCGGCTGACGCCCCCAGTTACAGAGGTCAAGGATCACACTTCATTAATAATTATAGTACAGAGTAACACTCCAGTTAGAGTTAAATTTTCAGCAAGTACACCAAGTCCTTTAATCCACACATGTATTTTTTCATCATTACTAACTTTTCTACAGGAGCGGGTATACAAAGTAAAAGGCATATTACTATAAACAAAACTAGGTCTACTTGAATTCTTAGGATCTATTCCACAATGCCAGGTCTTGTAAGCGATGACATCTCCGTTGGCGAAAGATTCAAGTCCACGAAGGGAGGCGTTTTCACAGCGGACAACAGCGATTGTAAACCACCCACTGCCAGCTGCTCCGGTGGCGACATCAAGTGAAAAATTAATTCGACAACCACGGAAGAACATAGGTCCATTCAGAATAACAGATTGAGCGGTACCATTGGTACTAAGTTTATTCTCCAGGCTAATAATGTGTTTGTAGACTGGCATGCGGTGGCGGCGTTGACGATACACACGTCGACGAGGCATAGTGCTTCAATGCTGTTGCAGATAGAGCTCACAGTGGAATGGTTCCTCTGGCGTGCACTGCCCGCTTGTATAGAGAACGGGGTCCTTATATTTCAACTTATTAGCCAGAGGAACCATTCCACTGTGAGCTCTGTCTGCAACAGCATTGAAGCACTATGCCTCGTGCCGCGCGGGATTAGCCGTGCGGTCTTGGGCGCTGCAGTCATGGACAGTGCCGTTGGTCCCGGCGGAGGTTCGAGTCCTCCCTTGGGCATGGGTGTGTGTGTCTGTCCGTATGATAATTTAGGTTAAGTAGTGTGTAAGCTTGGGGACTGATGACCTTAGCAGTTAAGTCCCATAAGATTTCACACACACTATGCCTCGTCGACGTGTGTATCGTCAACGCCGCCACCGCATGCCAGTCTACAAACACATTATTAGCCTGGAGAATAAACTTGGTACAAATGGGACTGCACAATCTGTTATTCTGAATGGACCTATATTCTTTCGTGGTTGTCGAGTTAATTCCTCACTTGATGTCGCAACTGGAGCAGCTGGCAGTGGGTGGTTTACACTTACCATTGTCCGCTGTGAAAACGCCTCCCTTCATGGACTTGAATCTTTCACCGACCGAGATGTCATCGCCTACAACACCTGTCATTGTGCAATCGACCCCAAGACTCAATCTAGACCTAGTTTCGCTGGCGGACGCACACGACGTGCCGTTTTCAAAGCCTTACAGGGTAGCAAAGGCCTTGAAAGAGCAGTTCAAATAAAATGAGGGTGTCGTTTCTTTTCTCTCCATTTCGTTTTAATACCTCCTCATTAGTTTTTCGATCTAGCCATATAACCTTCAACATTATTCTGTAACATCACATTTCAGAAACTTCTATTCTGTTCTTGCCTGAACTGTTTATCGTCCAGATCTCACTTCCGTACAAGCCTACTCCCTCATAAGGTACAGGTTGATAGGGCACACCATGACGACAAAGAATAATGCATTTGGCAATAAAGGAAAGATTGGGAAGGTAAAAACTGTGGAGGTAGACCACGGCTGCAATTCGTGTGGCCGTAACGTTGCTGAACAACATTGTCGGGAAATAATGTTGGCAATATGCAATTTTCTATGGCCAGTGTGAACACACCTGATACAGGACGTCAATAACGTGCCTAGCTCTGTAGGCCTGTCTTCTGTTTGGGAAGTGAAATGTCGATTCCTGCTGTGCTGAGCCGGTCACCAGCCAGCTGTTGAGGCAATATACCACGTAAAACCCATACTGCGTACACGCACATCGTAAGACAGCTATGCTGCATTTCTCTGAGAACAAAGAGTGGGGAGAAGCCCGGCGTCAGAGCACGCGTAGAAAGCGGCGTGCCCGCGATTCCGGGGCACAACCGGGAGCGGCGACCCGCTCGGGCCAGGCCGCGTTCACAGAAGGCGCGCTCGGCGCAAAAGGCGAACAAAGCACGGCCGGCCGAGCGCTTTCCGCGAAACGTGGCCGCGGCCGTGTTTGCCCCCGGCTCAGCGCCGCTCCGCTATCGCGTTCCGCATCCCGAGTCAGCCGCACATGCCAACAGCTGGCGGACGCACACGACGTGCCGTTTGCAAAGCCTTAAACAGGGAAGAGGCGGGCACGAGCCGCGGGAGCCGCTTCCTAGCAGGCCCAGCAGTCTGCCAGTACTCCGAGCGTCTCAGCAGACGAATACACCGCCGGCTACTCAACTCGAAATAAGGAACAGCAAGTAACGAAATTTTACTTAGGATAGAATACTGTGCCCCAGTCTGGAGCAGAAGCCCGCACGCCAAAAAAGTGGATGTACAACTGAATACCACTCTGAGAACCGTCACGGGCACTCTCAGGCCATCCCCCGTTGAGTGGCTTCCGGCGCTGGCAAACATCGCTCCTGCTTCCATACGTAGAGAGAAAGCAACCCAGGACATAGTAGAAAAAAATGAAGCAAACCCAAGGCTACCCATACATGCCGACATTGGAGGACCCACGAGACTCAAGTCCAGGAAACCTATCGTCTGGAGCAGAACATTGGGAACAGAGGGTCTCGATGCTAAATGGAAGAATGCACGACAGGGTCTGAGAAGAGGCGTCGTGGAAAACCATCACCTAATCTACGACCCAACCAAAAGGGTTGAAGGCTTCAATCTCAACAGGAAACACTGGTCGGCTCTAAACAGGTTTCGTACGGGAGTTGGACGATGCAGAGCCCGCATCTCGTGGTCGTGCGGTAGCGTTCTCGCTTCCCACGCCCGGGTTCCCGGGTTCGATTCCCGGCGGGGTCAGGGATTTTCTCTGCCTCGTGATGGCTGGGTGTTGTGTGCTGTCCTTAGGTTAGTTAGGTTTAAGTAGTTCTAAGTTCTAGGGGACTTATGACCACAGCAGTTGAGTCCCATAGTGCTCAGAGCCATTTTTGGACGATGCAGACAGCAAACAACCAAATGGGGCTATACAGACGATTCCTGTTATGACTGTGGCGAGGTACAAACAATGGACCATCTTCTGGTTTGTAACATCATGGTTTCAGAGACGGCTCTCTGATGTCGCTCCACAATTTAACGGACAATGCCAGGAAATGGCTCCATAATCTTGATGTTACTGTGTAATTAATTGTCTTCTATTATGTGATTTTTGTTCCATTTAATGTAATAATGTTGTTTCCCTGACATAATTGTAATGTAATAACTGATATAATTTTTTTTCACATTGTAAGTTCGAAACGTTTATTGTGATTTATATTAATCTTATCTGTTCTTCGTAAAATGTATCTGGCAGATAGAATGAGAAATAATAACTTAGGGTAGGTGGAGGTTAATCCCCGCAATTTTCAGTTTTTCTAATATTGTTGTCAACGAGGGATAGATCTTCCCGCTACTCCAAATTGAAGTCATCGGTTGAGTTATTACCTATAATGCATCCAAAATCTAGCCCCGTCTATTAGTTGTAGAGAAATTTATGTTTTATCTAATTTGGGGGGGGGGGGGGAGGGGGGTTGCTGCGCAAAATGGGGAAGGCCCCAGAGTGTGTGCGTTTGTCTCATCTGAGATAAACAAGGAAAAAATGAATGGCTACGTAATAAAAACAGTTGAAATACACTGGAGAGCCAAAGAAACTGGTGCACCTACGTGGCATATGCTCGACTAATGTTCGAAGTATTGCTGGAAGGAAACTGACACCATGAAACCTGCAGGGCTGTCCATAAATCCGTAAGTACGAGGGGATGGAGATCTCTTCTGAACAACGTGTTGCAAGGCATCCCAGATATGCCCAATAATGTTCATGTCTGCGGAGCTTGGTGCCCAGCGGAAGTGTTTAAACACAGAAGAGCGTTTCTGGTGCCACTCTCTAGCAATTCTGGACGCGTGAGGTGTCGCGTTGTCCTGCTGGAATTGCCGAAGTCCGTCGGAATGCACAATGGACATGAATGGATGCAGGTGATCAGACAGGATGCTCACGTACGTGTCACCTGTCCGAGTCGTATCTAGACGCCAACTGCACACGCCTTGCACCATTACTGAGTCTCCACCGGCTTGAACATTCCCCTGCTGGCATGCAGGGTCCATGGATTCATGAGGTTGCCAATGGATACCATTTGAAACGAGACTCGTCCGACCAGGCAACATTTTTCCAGTCATCAACAGTCCAATGTCGATGTTGACGGGCCCAGGCGAGGCGTGAAACTTTGTGTCGTGCAGTCATAAATGGTATACGAGTGGGCCTTCGAAAGCCCATATCGATGGTGTTCTGTTGAATAGTTCGCACGCTGACACATGTTGATGGCCCAGCATTGAAATCTGCAGCAGTTTGCTAATGGTGTGCACTTCCGTAACGTTGCACGATTCTCATAAGTCGTCATTCGTTCCTTTCTTGCAGGATCTTTTTCCGGCCGCAGCGATGTCGGAGATTTGGTGTTTTACCGGATCCTGGTACTCACGGTACACTCGTGAAATGGTCGTACGGAAAAATCATCGCTACCTCGAAGATGCTGTGTCCCATCGCTCGTGCGCCGACTGTACCACGTTCAGTCTCACTTAAATCTGGATAACCTGGCATTGTACCAGAAGTAACCGATCTAACAACTGCGTCAGACACTTGTATCGGCGTTGCCGACCGCAGCTCCGTATTGTGCATGTTTACGTATCTCTCTATTTGAATACGCATGCCTTTACCAGTTTTTTTTTTTTTTTGGCTCTTCAGTGTAATTTTTTGTAATATTGCTGTTACCCAACACAATACGTAACTGAAGTACATCGTTAATTTGAACATAATGGTTAAGAATTCTAGTACAAAGATAATACTTTCTTCTCCACAAAAGGAGGGTTAGTAGGATAAACTGAAAGAGTTCAATTATTAAGGCTAAGCTCTTCAAATTCGAAACTCGATTACAACATAGTGTTTCTCATGCAACGACATTGTTACGTTACACACCCGCATGTTACGCGCTACAATATCCGAGCCCTCTAGCGGCAAAGCGATGCAAAGAAAGATGTGGAATGTTAGTACCGTTTGTTTAGTACATAGCGGCTTTTAGCGGAATATTTGTTCAGGAGTGTCTTAATCAACGTTACGTAGGATTTCAGCACCCGACGCGACTAGCATGCGAAAGGATAGATATATTATTTGCTCAGCCGTACTTGATCGTACAAACACGGCACGTACCTTGCTTTCGGAACTGATCTTATTTGCAGGAAGCGCCTTCCGTGGTGCGGCTAACGGAAACAGTACGCACAGGAGCGACACCAAGTATTTCTTTCAGACGAGTTCCGGCTCTTTGCAGAGAACAGATGGACATACATGTGTACGGAACCACAAAAAAGGGGTGAGAGAAGAGGATTGCATTAATCATCGTGATACTGGCCCACAAGGTAGTGTCATGGCATGTGGTACCACTGGCTACATAACACGATCACCGCGTACAGCATACGTCCATCACTTTACAGTAACTTCTTATTTCAGTAAGTTTCTTACGTATGACGGAAGAACCAAGAAGGACACAGAAAGCAGACTAGCACTGGCAAAGCGGGCATTTCTCGCTAAAACGAGTGTATTAGTATCAAACACTGGCCTTAATTTGAGGAAGAAATTTCTGATGATGTAGGTATGGAGAACAACATTATATGGTAGTGAATCGTGGAGTGTGGGAAAACCAGAAAAGAAGAGAATCGGAACGTTTGAGATGTGATGCTATGGAAGGATGTTGAAAATTAGGCAGACTGATAAGGAACGAGGAGAATCTTCGCAGATTCTAAGGGGAGAGAAACGTGTGGGAAACATTCAGAAGAAGGAGGGACAGGTTAATAGTATATATTGCAAGAGATCAAGCAGTAACTTCCAGGGTACTACAAAGAACTTTAGGATAATAACTACAGGGGAAGACAGAAATTGTGAATATATACAGCAAATGATTGAGGACGTTAGGTGCAGTTGCCACTCTGAAACGAATAGGTTGGCACAGGAGAGGAAAGTTGTATTTTATATTTTGTAATCAATTCAGACAAATGTCTTGTTTGTATCACTTCAAATGGTTCAGATGGCTCTGAGCACTATGGGACTTAACATCTGAGGTCATCAGTCCCCTAGAACTTAGAACTACTTAGACCTAGCTAACCTAAGGACATCACACACATCCATGCCGGAGGCAGAATTCGAACCTGCGACCGTAGCGGTAGCGCGGTTCCATACTGAAGCGCCTAGAACCGCTCGGCCACAACGGCCGGCGGTTGTATCACTATGTGACGTAATTGTACCTCGTGCAACGAACTTCACCTGAAACTAATAAAGAACTTGGAAGTAAGTAGGAAAATGTGGAACACTTCTTCAGAAGTTTCTGAATTGAGGAGTTCGTGTCTGGTGAGATCACCGAAGTTAAGCGCTGTCAACTGGGCTAGCACTTGGATGGGTGACCATCTAGTCTGCCGCGCGCTGTTGCCAAGCGGGGTGCACTCAGCCCTTGTGAGGCAAACTGAGGAGCTACTTGATTAAGAAGCAGCGGCTCCGGTCTCGTTAACTGACAAAACGGCCGGAAGAGCGGTGTGCTGACTACATGCCCCTCCACATCCGCATCCAGTGACGCCTGTGGGTGGAAGATGAGACGGCGGCCGATCGGTACCGTTGGGCCTTCCAAGGCATGTTCGGACGGAGTTTAGTTTAGAACCTGCCCAAGTACAACCCTGGACCGGGAAACGTCGGGGAAGAAAATCAGCTCTGTGTTTTTTCAACAAACCTACCGGGCAATTCTTCTTTAGCGATTTAGGTAACACAGGAAAATCCTCAATGGTCGGAAAGAATCTGAACCAGTGTCGCCTCGAGTGCGAGTCCAGTGGCTTTCTACTCTTAGTCCAAAATATAAGGCCCACTTCATAGAAATACCCCTTCCAGTCTCGCCAGTACTACTGAGATTGGCCCACACGAGTGCTTTCCATGTCGCAAGTGAATGATTGCGTATCAGCCGACGTGCTGAACAAAACGGGGAGACGAGCGTCAGTCGCTACGTCATTGTAACACTGTTGTACCGGAAAATGAAGATGTGTCACCTAGGATGATCTCAGCAGAGGAGAAGATTTGGAACTGAGCGGCCGGTGTGTCGTGTGGTGACGCGAATGGCGACGACGTGCGCCGCATAGGTGAGCACCAGCGGCAGGTGTCTATGCCGACAGTGGTGGGCAGGCGGCGCTCTGCAAGGTCAGCGCCGAGCCTCCGGACACTTGGACGGCTTTCAAGAGGCCACACCCTGACAGCGGCAGCCAGCTCTTTGTCTCTTTGCTGTTCTTTACGGCCTGCCACCAATCAACGTCTTCACGTGCACCAGCACACGCCTCGCGTAATCACCGCGTGACCGACACACGCTTGTATCTTCCCACTGTGGGACGTGCTTCGCATGTCGGGTCATTATAGTTCTTGAACGCCTCCGCTGAATCCACCTGCCAGAAACGAAAGTATGCCACGGTGCATATTGTCTGCTTTGTCTCTGAAAATACGGCCATTAAAACTGCAAAACCATGAAGGGCGATGCAACAAATTGGCATGGAGTACGAAAACGATTAGCAATTCACTGCAGCAGCACAAAGAAAGTAGGAGTATTGCTATCTACTTTTGCGTATACGGAAAGGGTACACAGAGTTTCTCATTCAGAAATTGCAGTTGAATTTGTTTGTGACAAGATCACGTCACTCCTGGTGCAAGAAGTAGAAACGTCTGCCAACATTTGTCGAAAATTGACAGCGGCAGCATCGTGGCGTACCAAGACTGCTGTTTATCATTCCGTGATGCTGTCGCTTGTGTTGGCGCGGATGCAAGACTGACATGAGAACATGGTTCAAATGGCTCTGAGCACTATGAGACTTAACTTCTGAGGTCATCAGTCCCCTAGAACTTAGAACCATTTAAACCTAACTAACCTAAGGACATCCATGCCCGAGGCAGGATTCGAACCTGCGACCGTAGCGGTCGAGCGGTTCCAGACTGTAGCGCCTAGAACCACTCGGCCACACCGGGCGGCGCATGAGAACATGGATTCGATGGCTTCCGGAGGGCCATACGCAACACCAGGAGCGGCCAAAAACTCGGCCCGCGAGCCGAGCGCTGATACGAATGCCACACCACTCAGCTTAGCTGAACACTTCCCCCACTGCCACAGAACGCTGTCTGAGTGTGAGGTGGGAGAAACTGCGAACGCGTCACATTTAAATCGCAATGCCTAGGACTTGGTTTTATAGTTCACATTTCTCAATAACGCAGATCACAAACGAAGCAAATTTTCAGGGCTATTAAATTATTTTTGTCATGCTGAAGACATAATTTTTACCTGGTACAAACTGTCGGCATATGAGCAGGTGTGCACAGTTTCACAGACTTTTGCACTCACGTTGCCACATAATCGTGATTTATTTAATTTTATAATCGAAGAAAGGTTTTCACACAAGTATATTGATCGAGATATTGTAGCAGCTTTGTAACATCATGCGGACGTGGGTTTGCCTTAAAATGGGAACTACATTGCACATTAATCAGTTACATCTGCACATGCACAAGGGCGATTTCAACCGAAACAGCAAACGGTCTCGAAAGCAGTTCGGAATTAGACGTAAGATTGGCAGTGTCCTCAAAACGGTGAGAAAACTATACTTGTAATTATTTCAAGGTCACAATTAATTCTTCAAACTTCGCTTTTCTTTAACGTCAGTGAATTTAGGGAAATGGTGTGTGGCGTGTGTGGAATTTGTCTTTTCCACAATGCAATTTTTTCTACTTGCATCCCCATCAGGTCAGAAATTAGTTGTTTCTCACTTTGCAGTGTCCTGCTGTGGACAGTGTGGAGTCAAATACACCTAAAATTCGAGTTCTGCAATCGACTATGGATGTTCTGATTTTCGCTCCTGAACTTCTTTACCCTGCATAAACTCCAAAACAGCGGTTTTAAATCGAAAAATTGTTCCAGGCATGCCCCTTTACTTAACGAACGTACTTCTTTGCAATATATATCAGTGAAGCTTCAAATAAACTGGTAGGCATGCGTATCCAAAATGTTCAAATGTGTGTGAAATCTTATGGGACTTAGCTGCTAAGGCCATCAGTCCCTAAGCTAACACACTACTTAACCTAAATTATCCTAAGGACAAACACACACACCCATGCCCGAGGGAGGACTCGAACCTCCGCCGGGACTAGCCGCACAGTCCATGACTGCAGCGCCCAAGACCGCTCGGCTAGTCCCGCGCGGCTATGCGTATCCAAATACAGAGGTATGTAAACAGGTAGAATACGGCGCTGCGGTCGGTAACGCCTATATAAGACAACAAGTGTCTGCCGCAGGTTTTCTATCGGGATATTCTGCTATAATGACAGGTTAACAGTATTTAAGTGACTTTGAACGCGTTGTGTTATAGTCCACGCACGAGGATGGGACACACCATCTCCGAGGTAGCGATGAAGAGATGAGTGTACCGTGAATAACAGGAATACGGTAAAACACCAAATCTCCGACATCGCTGAGGCTGGAAAAAGATCAAGCAAGAACTGGACCAACGACGACTGAAGCGAATCGTTCAATGTGACAGAAGTGCAACCCTTCCGCAAACTGCTTCAGATTTCAACTCAGGATCATCAACAAGTGTCAGCGTGCGAAGCATTCAACAAAACATTATCGATATAGGCTTTCGGAGTCGAAGGCCCGCTTGTGTATCTTTGATGACTGCACGACACAAAGATTTACGCCTCGCCTGGCGTCTCTACACCGACACTGGACTGTTGATAAATGGAAACATGTTGCCTGGTCGGACTAGTATCGATTCAAATTGTATCGAGCGGACGCGTACGGGTATGGAGACAACCTCACGAATCCATGGACCCTGAATGTCAGCAGAGGACTGTTCAAGTTGGCGGAGGCTCTGTAATGGTGTGGAGCTCGTGCAGTTGGAGTGATATGGGACTACGTAAGCATCCTATCTGATCAGATGCATTCATTCATACCAATTTTGCATTTCGACGGACTTGGGCAATTCCAGCAGGACAATTCGACACCCAACACGTACAGAATTGCTACAGAGTGACTCCAGGAACACTGTTCTGACTCCAAACGTTTCCGCTGGCCACCAAACTCCCCCGACATGAACCTGACTGAGCACGGATGGCTTGCAACGTGCTGGTCAGAAGACATATCCACCCCCTCGTAGTCTTACGTATTTATGGGCAGCTCTGCAGGATTCATGGTGTCAGTTCCCTCCAGCACTACTTCAGACATTAGTCGAGTCCATGACACGTCGTGTTGCGGCACTTCTGCCTGTTTGCGGGAGCCCTACACGATATTAGGCAGGTGTACAATTCTTTTGGCTCCTCAGTATGGATATATAAAGTTCCATACTCTTCGTTCAAATAAGTCGAAAACTGCAGCAACTGACAGTGGAATAATACTTACGACTTCAGAAATTTTACTATTCAAATGTTCAAATGTGTGTTAATTCCTAAGGGACCAAACTGCTGAGGTCATCGGTCCCTAGACTTACACACTACTTAAACTAACTAATGCTAAGAACAGCACACACACTCACGCCCAAGGGAGGACTCGAACTTCCGGCGGGAGGGGCCGCGCAGTCCGTGACATGACGTCTCAAACTGGGCGGTCACTCCGCGCGGCCTTTTACTATTCGTTATCACCAGTTTCTTTACGTGCTCCACCCCTGAAAATTGTGTTCAAAGTGCTTCTTGATGTGAAGAACAATAAATCCCGTCTAGAGATCATTGTAATCATTTGCTCTTTCATTGTCAATTATTTGGAAGGTACAGCAATATCGTTACATAGCAAATTTGCATTACCTGCGACTGCGTAATAGAAATTGAGAATCCTCATCCCTCTCTTCTGTTTTATTTTAAATGCTCGTAACCGTTGATCGCTAGATTGTCTCTATCACTGAAAATATCTGTGAACTTCCTTCATACCATGAACAAACAGTATAGGGTAAGCCGCGGGGGGTAGCCGCGCTGTATTAGGCGCCTTGTCATTGTTCGTGCGGCTTCCCCCGTCTGAGGTTCGAGTCCTCCTTCGGGCATGGGTGTGTGTGTTGTCCTTAGCGTAAGTTAGTTTCAGTTAGATTAAGTAGAGTGTGAGCTTAGGGGACCGATGACCTCAACAGTTTGGTCCAGTACGATCTTACCACAAATTTCCAGTGAAGGGTAAAAGGCGCTGACACCACCATTTTGCCCAAAATTAGGAGATTTGTACTGACCGAAAAATGCCTTACCTCAGTAGTGAATGAAATGTCGCTCTGTAGCAAGTAGCTCCGATAAGAACCGAGCAACGCTGTGGCTCGCACATCCGGCCCACAACACGCAGAGTGTGATGAGGCCCAGCCGACTAACACCCGAGAGAACAAACACGTTGTCAGCTCATCAGTACAGGACCGTACAGGCACGCCACTTACGCTGGATTAGAAAACAGGTGCCTTTCTTTTTTTCCACGGACAGCTTGGCGGCTATTGTTGCGTCTTCCATCGGCGAGGCAGCAAAAAAAGCGGCTGCTACAGTTGTGTGCCCACTCAACAACACTGAGTTCTGGTTCTGCATACAGTCTCGCGACGGGTTTATCGTACGTGGAGGCTCCGAGGAAAATGGCCGTTTCGAGATTTCATTCATCTTGGTCACACATGTCCGTCACGTGACGTTTCGTGGTGCCTTTGGCTATACAACAGCAGCCTTTATACTTCTGACGTGGCTGTGCCGTAAGTTCAGTGTCTCAGTTATATTTCAACAAGATAACGTAAGACTGCTTTTTCTCCTGGGCCGCAAGTCCTCCAGATATTTCAGCCTTTCAAAGCATTTGGCCGTGGTATGTCAAGACACTGGCTCGCCACCAATCACCAGCCACTACGGTTGGTGATCTGTGGTACAGAGTTGAAGTCCGCAGCTCGTGGTCGTGCGGTAGCGTTCTCGCTTCCCGCGCCCGGGTTCCCGGGTTCGATTCCCGGCGGGGTCAGGGATTTTCTCTGCCTCGTGATGACTGGGTGTTGTGTGATGTCCTTAGGTTAGTTAGGTTTAAGTAGTTCTAAGTTCTAGGGGACTGATGACCATAGATGTTAAGTCCCATAGTGCTCAGAGCCAGCCATACAGAGTTGAAGCAGCTAGCAATGACGTAGTCGTATTTGTCACTTAGGGTCCATTCGATCATTTTTGTTGTCCCAGGTGGCAGAACAAAATTTCGATCACTGTATGTACTGACATAACATTCAAATTTAATCATTTTTTCTATTGTTCTTTCTGCGCACAGTAACTACAATTTCGTTATCTGATGTTGCAATTTTCATGGCCAGCGGTGTACCATCGCTGAATCGCTTGACGAAACAACGCCAGCGTTGTGTTCCGGATAGACTATGGAAGTCTGCCGTCAGCAGATGCAACCATAAAAGGACGATTTGATACGAGGCTACAGACAATACTTAACAGGAAGATAATTTTTCTGGGATTATAATTTCCTTTGTATACAAGAGTAGCGCAACAAGGAACTCCCGTTTCCTTACTCCATGGGAAAGAGAACACGAAGGAACGTGCAGTGGGTACTCATATGAATCTCGTGTCACTAACCAAAGAGGAAAGATCGTCGCTACGTTGAATCCTATAGCCAGAGAGGAAAGACCGCCACCACGTTGGATCCTATGTGCCAAAGGTTCAGAACCACCGCTGCGATTGCAAACCTCTCCGTGATTCTTTTGCTGTGAGCGAAAAAAGATTAGGGTTGTTGCAAGGAAGTTAGAATATAGGGGGACGCCCTAACGGTTAAAAATTGAAGCCTACCGCGGCCATATTAGTGAGTGTTGAAGTGTTCGTACTACGGTGCTGCTCTTCGATCTCACTAGAACGTTCGGCTGTTTTGCCACGATGTACACCATGCTCGACGAATGACAACTGGTGCGAAGAAAAAAAAGTTTTCAACTGCCTAATAATTATTCATCCACGAAAATACATACTCAGAATTGACTGTCAGTTCAATTCATTATTGCTAATAGGGTAGGTTTAACACAAGACTTTAACGAAGAAACAGTCTTCTATCAACCGGAACTCCACATCGCACACCCTCACACTTAGTGGTACGATGACCCAGCGGATATACCGTCAAAAACTGAACACAGATCGCGCATGAAAACAGGAAGAAGGTGTACTCAACTGTAACAAAAAAGTAAAATAGATTTCCCTAGTAGGCCTTTCTTTTCACAAAATTATGAACTGTCCGTCCGGTCGCTGACATGTCTGTTCGCTCGCTGTATTCAAAGTTATGCCTGTGTCGTTATGTAATATCCGTTTCCAACAACGAAGTGTAAGGACGGAACCTGCAAGCGTACGTACCTCCTACTTGTTCTACAAAAGTACCACATGTTATGATTCTTGCATCCCGTTTTCGAAGTTTTTATTCCTGAATTCCTTTGTTGTAACACAGTTCAAACCCGTTTATTTGTTGTTTTCACTTCTGTGAGAGATCTCACTATTAATCACATTTACTTGCGCCGGTAATATACTTGTATTCTTACCACATAACTCATGTTCTGTAACCAATGTATGGTATGACAATTGCCAAGACTACAGAAGGAGACCAGGCACGCCAATGATCGGACGGACAATTCATAATTTTGTGATTAATGATTGTGGACGACAGACATTTGAACACGGATCTCCCGATTTGCATTCCAATACCGTGACCACGCAATCACCGTGCCGTGGTTCTTCCGGTGCGCTCGATGTTGCACATCTTCAGCTTGGGCTGTTCACTGTTTAGATTTTGCTTCCTTTTTCACAGTTCAGTACATCTTCCTATTTTCGTGCTTGATCTGCGTTTAGTTTCTGACGGGCTATCCACAGGGTAAGTTTACCACTAAATGTGAGGGGTGTGCTATGCGGAGTATCCCTTGTAAGACTCCTCATGATGGAGCACAAGCTTCAACTCATGTTTGTGGTAGGCATAGATAACGCCCCCTCCCTTGAGTTGTTGCTAGTTACATGACTACTGTATGTTGTGTCTAGTTCACCGGCTCAGCAGTGCACAAGCACCGCAGTGCTTTGCGTCACTGAGAAACTGTCCGTTACCTTGTCATAATCGCAACACAACGTCCCGCTCATCAAGCTGTACTCAGCAATAAAGCAAAAGCGACTCCAAACATCTTCTCTGTTGCTGTCGTTCGCCTCTGGAATAAGTTACAATGCACTCTACGCAGAATTCAACAGTCTGTCACATTTAAGGAAAGGCTGAAGTAGTTCCTTTAATCAACCTCACAACTGAAACTTTCTGGCAGATTAAAACGGTGTGCCCGACCGAGACTCGAACTCGGGACCTTTGCCTTTCGCGGGCAGAGTGAAAATCTCATTCTGCAAACATCCCCCAGGTTGTGGCTAAGCCATGTCTCCGCAATATCCTTCCTTTCAGGAATGCTAGATCTGCAAGTTTCGCAGGAGAGCTTCTGTAAAGTTTGGAAGGTAGGAGACGAGACACTGGCAGAAGTGCAGCTGTGAGGACCGGGCGTGAGTCGTGCTTCGGTAGCTCAGATGGTAGAGCACTTGCCCGCGAAAGGCAAAGGTCCCGAGTTCGAGTCTCGGTTCGGCACACATTTTTAATCTGCCAGGAAGTTTCATATCAGCGCACACTCCGCTGCACAGTGAAAATCTCATTCTGGAAACCTCACAACTGCTCCCTGTGCAATGCCGAGCGGTCGCCGCGCAATCTTCTGTCACAAGGCGTCATTTGGATGCTGTATGGAGGGG
Source organism: Schistocerca nitens (assembly GCF_023898315.1). NCBI lineage: Eukaryota > Metazoa > Arthropoda > Insecta > Orthoptera > Acrididae > Schistocerca > Schistocerca nitens. The sequence continues at coordinate 393,487,849 of NC_064617.1, forward strand.
CATGGCGCCATCACATCTCTCTTCTGGCTGTTGCAGCTTTCCAGACCTTGGAGCCGCTACTTACTATTCAACTAGTTCGTTAGTTGCCCTCACGAGGCTGAGTGGACTCCGCTCGTGTCCTCCTGCCAAGGAATAATCGCGAACAGTAACCGGGATTGCACACGGCTCCTCTGCATGGCAGTCAGCCACGCTAACCTTTCAGCTATGAATACGGATTCTCGTGCGACAGTAGATTCATGCACATTCACAAGTGTCAGTGGTAGACCATGAACGAAGTCCTCGCATCCTTGTAAGACAGGGATGTAGTCTTTCGTCCCTACTGTTCAGCCTATACTTCGAAGAAGCAATGACGGAAATAAAAGAAAGGTTCAGGAATAGGATTAAAATTAATCAATGATATGATCCACTGGTAACATTGCTATCTTCAGTGAAAGTGAGGACGAATTACAAGATCTGTTGAAAGGAGTGATTACCGTGGAAAGAGGAAAGTGACGAGGAGTAGCAGAAACTAGTTTAGCGATAAATATCCACGAAATAGAAGTGAAGGAATTCTGCTACCGTGGAAGCAAAATGGTATATCATGGATGAAGCAATGGGGACGAAAAGCACACTAGCTCGTGCAAAGAGGGGATTCCTACTCAAAACAAGTCTACTAGTATTAAACATGGGCCTCAAGTTCAGGAATAAATTTCGGAGAATATGCATCTGGAGTACAGCATCGTAGGGAAGTGGGAAACCGGAAAGGAAGAGAATCGAAACCTTTGAGATGCGCTGCTGTGGAAGGATGTTGTAAATTACTTGGTCTGACAAGATAAGAAAGGAGGTGGTTTTCCGGAGAATCGGCAAGGAGAGGATCATATGGAAAATATTGACATCCATCTCGAGATGGATCGTGAGATGACAGCTGTTACTATGTTTCTATGTGGTAGGGATGACACCTTCAGCTGTATTTACAAGTGTTATTTTTATTGTAGTCGATTTCGGAGTTCCAGGGCCCTCCAATATACCTGGTGATCATCTGGTTTAAGCTATCACGGTGTAAGAAATCGATATCTGCTATAATGAACCTGCGTCGCCTTTGTAGTGTGTCGGCAGCACATCAGACAGATTATGTTCAGCACAGCGCACGTCCATGAGAAGTATAATGCGCTTTACCTCAGGAGTCGTTTATTCTCAGAGTTCCAAGGGCGTACATTCCTAGGAGAGTCAACAAATATATTGCTTCCTATTACGTGTAGCTTGCGAAAAGTCCAGGGAGAAAGATTCGAGACAACACGGAAGCTTACCGGCGACCGTTCTTCCCAGAACCTGTTCGCGACTTGAACAGGAAAGAGGAGAGGCGACTGTGATACAGAACCTACTCTCCGTCACACACACTCTCCGGAGTATATAGAGCCCCGAGATCCATATCGAGGCTTGAAGATGATGTAGTGAAACACTGAAATCAGTTGTAAGAAAAATAATACCAATAAATACAACTGAAGTTACCATACTTACTACATAAAAAAGGAGGAGAAGGAGGGGTACAACGACAAGACAAGAAGTAATTCATCAAAGAATATCTTCCATGCCATGTATCTCAATAGTTATTTCATTGATGTGCGGTTTCACTGAATGGACTGGTAGTCCACGGCTCGTACTGTTAGCCAATAAACATGTTGCAGTAATACTTAGAAAGTGCATTTTTTGCATACATACACACATACACTTTTTTAAATGGAACAATACGTATTGACATTAACAGACTAGAAGTTGGGCAAATTAGAAAGTCAGTGATGTTAACTGCAGGATTCTAGTGTGAGTCGTTTGCGAGTTATCGTGTTATGATAAATGTAAACCAGGAATAAATAAACCAACACAGCCTCTGGAATAAATCAGTGACGAAAATACAGCTGTTGATTTATTGATTGGGGACGCTGAGTGAAATTGTTTCTCGCAGATTGAGAAGTTGGCGCAGCAGAGAAATTCGTGGTGATCCGTAGCAAGCCAGTCAGAAGACTGATGCCACAGAAAGGAAAAAAAGTTAAAGATAGATGACCATGCCATGATATGTGACAATAATAGTTCAACGGCTTCTTAACATCATCCATAAGAGTCGCGGATGAATGATAACATTAATTTACACTACTGGCCATTATCCACATGAAATACACTACTGGCCATTAAAATTGCTACAGCAAGAAGAAATGCAGATGATAAACGGGTATTCATTGGACAAATATATTATACTAGAACTGACATGTGATTACATTTTCACGCAATTTGGGCGCTTAGATCCTGAGAAATCAGTACCCAGAACAACCACCTCTGGCCGTAATAACAGCCTTGATACGCCTGGGCATTGAGTCAAACAGAGCTTGGATGGCGTGTGCAGGTACAGCTGCCCATGCAGCAACACAATACCACAGTTTGTGAATAGTAGTGACTGGCATATTGTGACGAGCCAGTTGCTCGGCCACCATTGACAAGACGTTTTCAGTTGGTAACAGATCTGGAGAATGTGCTGGCCGGGGCAGCAGTCGAACATTTTCTGTATCCAGTAAGGCCCGTACAGGACATGCAACATGCGGTCGTGCATTATCCTGCTGAAATGTAAGGTTTAGAAGGGGTCGAATCAAGGGTAGAGCCAAGGGTCGTAACAAATCTGAAATGTAACGTCCACTGTTCAAAGTGCCGTCAAAGCGAACAAGAGGTGACCGAGACGTGTAACCAATGGCACCCCATACCATCACGCCGGGTGATACGCCAGTATGGCGATGACGAATACACGCTTCCAATGTGCGTTTACCTCGATGTCGCCAAACACGGATGCGACCATCATGATGATGTAAACAGAACCTGGATTTATCCGAAAAAATGACGTTTTGCCATTCGTGCACCCAGGATCGTCGTTGAATACACCATCGCAGGCGCTCCTGTCTGTGATGCAGTGTCAAGGGTAACCGCAGCCATGGTTCTCAGAGCTGATAGTCCATGCTGCTGCGAACTGTTCGTGCAGATGGTTGTTGTCTTGCAAACGTCCCCATCTGTTGATTCAGGGATCGAGACGTGGCTGCACGATCCGTTACAGTCATGCGGATAAGATGCCTGTCATCTCGACTGCTAGTGATACGAGGCCGTTGGGATCCAGCACGGCGTTCCGTATTACCCTCCGGAACCCACCGATTCCATATTCTGCTAACAGTCATTGGATCTCTACCAACGCGAGCAGCAATGTCGCGATACGATAAACCGCAATCGCGATAGGCTACAATGCGACCTTTATGAAAGTCGGAAACGTGATGGTACGCATTTCTCCTCCTTACACGAGCCATCACAACAACGTTTCACCAGGCAACGCCGGTCAACTGCTGTTTGTGTATGAGAAATCGGTTGGAAATTTTCCTCATGTCAGGACGTTGTAGGTGTCGCCATCGGCGCCAACCTAGTTTGTATGCTCTGAAAAGCTAATCATTTGCATATCACAGCATCTTCTTCCTGTCAGTTGAACATCGCGTGTGTAGCACGTTATCTTCGTGGCGTAGCAATTTTAATGGCCAGCAGTGTACATTTAATTTAGGTGAAATATGCCGGCAAAGCTAGTGAAAAGGCAATAACTTGGACTACGGGTCAGGTCAGAGTAGTCGAGACTCCTGCCTCCTCAATTTGTAGAAACTGTGGGCTACAGTACCCAGTACTCTGCTTACAGGAAGCAAAAAAGTAAAAGAAATGTTCCCATTTGTTGAAAGGTAAGTACGCTTTTTTTCGGAATTTGACACAATGAACATGTTTTACTGTCCCTTTTGGGAGTGGGAGCGACATGGATTCGGTGTTGCCGGCAGCATGTGTCTGGAGGCTGCCGAGCTGCACATCTTGCATTTTTAATGACGGGGGGCTTAACGACTTCTGACCTCGGCGGTATGGCTCGTCTGCATAATGTGGAGTGCCGTGCAGAGAGTGCGGCTTGACGGAGAGCAGAGTGGGCGACGGCCGAGCCGAAGGGTTATCGCGCGGGAATCGCTGCGTCAGCGGCAGCGGCAGGGACGGCGGCGGCAGCAACACGAACCGCCCGCTACGGGGACGAGCGTACTCGGTGCCGCACCGCCTGCGCAAATACGCGAGCAGCGCCGGCACGCGTGCTGCGTCCGTCCTGGCGACACCGAAGACCAGAAACGTTAAAATGTTATCACCTAATGCTGCATATAAGCAACCAGGCTGAAAAACAACTGCACATCCCCGCGAGACGTCATGACGACACCGTGTAATGTCGCCACTAGCCTAGCCAATGGTGGGAATGAGAGCCCACAAGACATTCAGATATGCCATACGCAACCCACTCACTGATCATCAGATCCCTTAGAGGTACCAAACTGCTGTGACGTATGGATGCTAGACTACTGGCCATTACAATTGCCACACACGCGAAATTTGACCGACAGGAAGAAGATGCTGTGGTATGCAAATGATTAGCTTTTCAGATCATTCACACAAGGTTGGAGCCGGTGGCGACACTTACAACGTGCTGACATAAGGAAAGTTTCCAACCGATTTCTCATACACAAATAGCAGTTGACCGGCATTGCCTGGTGAAACGTTGTGATGCCTCGTGTAAGGAGGAGAAATGCGTACCATCACGTATACGACTTTGATAAAGGTCGGATTGTAGCCTATCGCAATTGCGGTTTATCGTATCGCGACATTGCTGCTCGTGTTGGTCGAGATCCAATGACTGTTAGCAGAATATTGAATCTGTCGGTTCAGCAGGGTAATACGGAACGCCGTGTTGGATCCCAACGACCTCGTATCACTAGCAGTCGAGATGACAGGCATCTTATCCGCATGGCTGTAACGGATCGTGCAGCCACGTGTCGATCCCTGAGTCAGTAGATGCGGCCGTTTGCAAGACAACAATCGTCTGCACGAACATTTCGACGACGTTTGCAGCAGTATGGAGTATCACCTCGCAGACCATGGCTGCGGTTACCCTTGACACTGCATCACAGACAGGAGCGCATGCGATGGTGTACTCAACGATGGACCTGGGTGCACGAATGGTAAAACGTCATTTTTTCGGATAAATCCAGGTTCTGTTTACAGCATCATGATGGTCGCATCCGTGTTTGGCGACATCGAGGTGAACGCACATTGGAAGCTTTTATTCGTCATCGCCATACTGGCGTATCACCCGGCGTGATGGTATGGGGTGCCATTCGTTACACGTCTCGGTCACCTCTTGTTCGCATTGACGGCACTTTGAAGAGTGGACGTTACATTTCAGATGTGTTACGACCCGTGGCTCTACCCTTCATTCGATCCCTGCGAAACCTTACATTTCAGTAGAATAATGCACGAACGCATGTTTCAGGTCCTGTACGGGCGTTTCTGGATACAGAAAATGTTCGATTGCTGCCCTGGCCAGCACATTCTCCAGATCTCTCACCAACTGAAAACGTCTGGTCAATGGTGGCCGAGCAACTGGCTCGTCACAATACGCCAGTCACCATTCTTGATGAACTGTGGTATCGTGTTGAAGCTGCATGGGCAGCTGAACCTGTACACGCCATCCAAGCTCTGTTTGCCGCAATGCCCAGGCGTATCAAGGCCGTTATTACGGCCAGAGATAGTTTTTCTGGGTGCTGATTTCTCAGGATCCAAGCACCCAAAGTGCGTGAAAATGTAATCACATGTCAGTTCTAGTATAATATATTTGTCCAATGAATACCCGTTTATCATCTGCATTTCTTCTTGCTGTAGCAATTTAAATGGACAGTAGTGTAGTACAGCCCCTATGAATGTATATAAGCACCGACATGTAGGCAAGAGGATAGTATGGCATTCGAGTCGTTCCGACGTTCGTGCAGTAAATGGGGAAATGTGAACTACTGCAACGTTATTACCAAATGCTTCCAAACAGGACCAATGTGCTGTTATTCTTTTCTCGGTTGCCGAAGGACAAACACCGGTAGACATCCACCGGCGAATGATGAATGTATATTTGACACTGTGGAATTGAACAAAAATTTCCGTGCTGGTCGCGCTTCACCACAGGATGCCGACCGATCTGTGGCGCCAGCCTCATCGTGAAAGCGGCGACGATGCACTAGTGTCACCCATCGTCCCTTCGTTCCAAGAGGTTCAAGATCCAAGATGATGCTCACCCTACTCTTTGATTGCCAGGGCCCATTCCTTATTGCTTTCAAGAATCCTGGTGTCTTCACCACAGGGGAACGGCACTGTGCAACGCTGGAGAAATTACGGCGTGCAATTAAGGCGAAACGTTCGTTAAAACAGCGACAAGCGGTGTCGCTTTTTCGTGATAATGAATGTACACATATAGCATAGTCGTAAAGGAGTTACAACTCAAGTGGGAGACACTCGAGGACCTGCCGTATAGTCCTGATCTCTCGCCATGCATTTATCACGCATTCGTTAGTTTAAAAACGGCTTTGAAGCGTCGGACGAGGGTGTGCACCAGGCAGTTACTGACTACTTCACATAACAGGACACAGTGTTGTACCAAACGGTTATCTTCAACCTGGTGAGCCGGTGGGGTATTGCGTCAGTCTTCACGGCGATTTTACCTGATTGGCATCGATTCTCCCCTGTACGGCCTTCGAACGGAAACTTTTTAATCGCCCCTTATATCTTTTAGAGTATTATAAAAGTTATTAACTTATCAGTAAAATGCTCCCATTTTCGTTTTCCAGCACTACGTCTTCAAAACTCTCGTATGTATAACTGAAACAAATATTCGCTTTCCAGAGCGTCATCGTTCGATCGGGAGGTAGCGGGTTCGAATCCTTATGGCTGAAGGTCCTTTCCCAGATGTGACGGTACACAAATGACAGTGCACCAGTGTTTTGGCTTAAGCGAAAATGGTTCAAATGGCTCTAAGCGCTACGGGACTTAACATCTGAGGTCATCAGTCCACTAGACTTAGGACTACTTAAACCTAACTAACCTAAGGAAATCACACATATCCATGTCCGAGGCAGGATTCGAACCTGCGACCGTAGCAGCAGCGCAGTTCCAGACGGAAGCGTTTAGAACCGCTCGGCCACAGTAGCCGGATGGCTTAAATGCAAACTTTTCCTTAGCGTATTATAGAGTGAGTGAAAACACGTACTGCCGTTGATGGTGAGCAGTTCTTTGTGCAGGGATATTAAGTTCGGCTAGGAGAAGGCTATGCGCCAGGCACTGGCCGTACCCCACACCCCCACCCCTCCGCCCCCTTTCCTCTCTCACTGTCTCGGAAACAGGAAGACGATCATACTATTTGCTAGCAAATATCACAAATCTGTCACGCAAACAGCCGAACCTCGCTCAAGTCAGAAGGTTTTCCACGATGCCACGAATCAGCGCTGGAGAACTAGAGAATACTTGCCGGAAAATTCATTTGGTATCTTGAACTGTTTATAAAGCATTAAGAAAGTCTAAATGTACTTTTATTTAAATAATTCTTCCATTCCGCCCGCTCTGCAGTCAAAGCGGAGGCAGCGGCTTGTCTGAACACGCATCTTACAGAAGAAAGTACTGGTAATAGTATTTTCCTGCCAGTCACTAGTTCGTGTATTCTTACCGAGACATTGCACTTAGGGAGAAGAAAACTGAAATCTGCAAGGAACCTAAGAAAGGAGGGTAGGGAAAGAGAGCAATACGCGAACTAGAAAACAACTATATTAGGTATTGGCACAGATGATTCTGACGGCAGTGACACAGGGCCAGTAACGGCAGGCAACTGTAAGGCGCTTCTTGTTACGAAAGAAAAAAATAAATAAGAAAGATACACCGCGTTCTCGAATATTTTAAATGAGTCCGTGATAGGAACGGCCGTCTTGAACCAATATACCTGCTATTTCCGAGGGAGGGGGAGGAGCAGGCGTAATCCGAGCAAATGGAATGAATTCCTCCGCTGCTAATAAAACCTCGCAGGAGCCGGCTGGGCGGGGTGTTTTATCCGATCGGGAGGCGGGCGCGCGTTCCGGGGGAAGAAATGCGGCGGCGGCGGCGGCGGCGGCGGCGGCGGCGGAATGCGGCGGGCGCACCAGCCGCCTCCGGGCGGGCCCGCCGTCCGGATATTATTCCGTATTCGTGTCGCTATTTCATCAGGCTGGCTCAGATCCACTTGCAAAACAAAAGGCGTCAGCGGCTGGTGGCTATTCCTGTCCTGCCGATCGAGACATTTAGTACCTCAGCTACGATTAGGAAAAGATCTCACAAATGAATGGTCCAGTCCGAGGTGTCAAAACCTGTCCTGAAATTTTTTATACAGCCACATTAGGACTAAAAATTTTGAAAAGGGCTGTTTATTTGCAAAAATTGTAATCGACGAAAGAAACACAACGTAAAAATTTTAGGTGCTAAGACATACTGCAAGTATTTTTTTGTTTCTTTTTGCTAATGCTGGAAATCGCTAAATTCGTAGTTCGCTAGGCGGTTGGAGAAATGTACACTTCTACCATAATTGTAGCAAACGCATGCGCAACACTGCACGCGCATGTCCTTGGTTGTCGGCACATTGCTTAAACAAATAACACGGTACGATCTGATCGTAATTCGTAAAGCGTATTTCAGTTTCCGTTTATAGTTTCTCTATCACAACTGTTCACATCAAAATTCACAACTCATTTAATATCCACAATAATTAGCAGTTCCCTTTGTGGTTTCACTAAGTGTCAACAATGGAGGTGAAACTGAATTAATTGCCTTTGGGATTTTTTTCGCATACGCTTGCTGACGTTACCAGTCTTTCTACGGGTTCCAGAGTTTCACAGTAATGTGGAATCTAATAATCTTTTAAACCGTGCAAAAATGAAATGTGAAGGGCATAGTATGCAACCGGAATCACCTTTTTCTCCTGAGGAGCTACATATGTGTTATTTATTAGTTAATTCCTTGGAAATACATTCGAACGATGTCGACATTTCGATACAAATTACGTAAACATTACAAGAAACAGGAATACCTCGCACGATACTGTGGATTGTGGTTCGAACGACGGTTATTGTGCTAATTAACGTCCATAAAAAATAAAATACCTTCCAAGCCGAAAGGAAACACGTAGAGTAACAGCTTCTCTGCAGAAAATAAAAGGCTGCCAATTTTTTGGTTAAACGAAGGAGAGAGAAAGCGCTTAAAGTTAAGCAGTGTGCAAAGCTGGTTACGTTTTGTTAAATCTAAACTTAAGTAATAAAAATTGAAGAAACATTTATACGAAGTATGAAATATGCCTCAAAATGAAACTCGCAAAATCGTGAAAGAAGAAGTATTAGAAAGATTTAGAACTGCTCGTGATAGTCAATGCACCGCTACCAAGTGAGACCTACGAGCCTGTGCCCTCTGTTTACACAGACACAGGAAATTATACGGAAGAGGAAATCGCAAAATTACTGTGTTTACTTAAGGTAAAGGAGATGTCATAAATAGGAAACACTATAGAGAAATTTGTAGCCGGGTCAAGACAAAGCTTCCTTTTGTCTCTTGAAATTTTGTCTAGAAAGGCAATCAGACAGGTTTCGAGCAAGAACTACGTGCAAACCGCACTTTATTATTTCGATCGAAAAGAAAACGCAGAGTCGCTTGTGCAGTCGATGAAAGCTATGCCACATTCGTATACAACAATACCAGTGATACGTATCAGTGGGTTAATGTTTCCGCAGCTTTATATCTATCTTCACGAATCAAGGCACATTAGGACTAAAAATTTTGAGAAGAACTGTTTAGTTGTAAAAATTTGTAATCGACGTAGCAAACTCTGGAAAATGGGATAGCATAATTTTCAGTATTACAGCCGAATCGTCTTCTTACCAGAAGTAGAAATTAATTCATTGCTTTTGTTGGACTCATGGGCTGGGCATAACTTCACCTTTGTTCTTACATGGGTGACGAAAAGACTGTTAATATGATTCGGATTCCACCCGGAAATAGTAGTGCAATTCAGCTTGTCGGTAAAGAATAGTATCCACAGTGTAAAGCACTCTTTTATAAAATTGTCGGACAAATATAATTTCCGAAAATATTGTTGAACTTCAATCATTTGTGCATTGTCAGTTCGCGTCAGTATGTTTTATGAATTTGATCCAGTATGGCTGATACGCAGCAGTACACGCAGAACTGCGATCACTATTTCTTACTGCATCTCAGTTATACCTAAATAAAAGTAATAATTACAGTGACGTGCCTGATTGCATTAATTTTTCTGTTATCAGGTGTGCCTGATGTAAGGAAAATGTTTGTTTTCGTCACCAAGTGGATACGTCGCGTTTTGTGACGACTGTAAGGAACAAACAAAGAACTGTTTTATTGGTAGTAAAGTATACATTACACAAAAATTATCTTATGAACTGTGCTATAGGAACTGGTATAAACATTTCATTTCAACAGATTACAGTCCTGATTGATGGATATCGTCTGTAATTGGAACATCAGACAATACCTTGATTTTGTAGTGGCTTGTCTGACAATTACATCTGCAATAGCTTAGCTGACGAGTGATCTGCAAGTTATTAAAAAAATCGATGGTTTGAGACTTTTTGGTATGGTTTAAGTGTTTCGATTTTGCGGGTTTGCACGTTGGACTTCGCGCTATGCGGCGATACATTCTCTTGTCACGGCTGCGTCTACTTATTCGCCGACTCTCGCGTCAGGCAGGAAGGTCACTACAAATTGTTGTTGCAAGCGGTTCTTCGTGCAGGAAAAATGAGTGACTTCAACATTTTCCAAAAATATTCGCAGTGCACCTTGGCAAATAAAATTCTGGCAGTGTATTTCTTTCTGTGTTTTCTTCCTGTGAGAAAAATTTCAGGGTAGGTTTCGACATGTCGGATTGGACCATTCCCTCGTCAGCCTTGTGAGTGATCCCAGATTATTACGAAATAAAGTCACATTCCGAGACTACGCATTGACGTTAGCTGTCAGTGGCCCATGAAAATTGGTGTCGAAACGGGACTCTAACTGGGATTTTCCACTTATCACGAGCGGTCGCCCTGACCACTTCGGCTATCCCAGTACGCCTCTAGCACCGATCCAAACTTCCACATCTCCCGTAATCACATTCGTTATGCTCGCACAATTCATTATGCCCACACGGAGAGACAAATATTATACAAAAAATGGTTCAAATGGCTCTGAGAACAATGGGACTTAACTTCTTTGGTCATCAGTCCCTTAGAACTCAGAACTACTTAAACCTAACTAACCTAAGGACATCACACACACCCATGCCCGACTCAGGATTCGAACCTGCGATCGCTGCGGTCGCGCGGTTCCAGACTGTGGCGCCTAGAACCGCTCGGCCCAAATATTATACCGTCATTTTAGCCCGTAGAGGCTTGAATGCATCACTGAAGGTTACAATGTCTGTGTTTAGACAGTGTATTGTGAAGATACAGACATTGCATAAACATAGATATTGTAATCGTCAATGATGATCCCAGAAAAGTTTGTAACAGTTGTGAAATGTGATATTTATGCGGATATGGAATGTTTTGATATTTCTACATAGTCCAGGACTGTTCAGGTAGTCTTTCGCCTTCACATTTGCTAGTTTCATAACCAAACTGTCATCTTCCATCCCTCCCACACAGGAAGTGGGGCGGAGGACGGGGATACAGTATACTATATAAGTACTGACCACATCAAGGATTATTACTAAATGACCTACGTTCCCAACACAAACGCTCTTTCTTTCTTACGTAAAAAACGAAGGAAGGAAGATTAGTGTTTTACGTCCTATCGACAACGAGGCCGTTAGGGACGGAGCACAAACTTGCTCTGATTTAAGAATGGGAAAAGAAATCAGCCGTTCTCTTTCGAAGAAACTATCCTGGCATTTTACTTAAACGATTTAAAGAAATCCTCGGAAAATCTAAATTTGGATGGCCGACGCGGATTTGAAGTGCCGTCCTTTCGAATGCGTAAGTCCAGTGTCATAACCACCTCGCTACCTCGGTCTTTATTATACAGGCTCTCCAAAAATAATGCATAAAAGTGTCTCTCTCTGTAAAATGTGAGCAATGACGGGGAAAACAGACATTCTATTGGTAAATCATATACTAGGGCGTGCTGAAAAATAATGCCTCCGAATTTTTTATGTGAAAACGCTTAAGACTTTTTTTAAGTAACAAACTCTGTTAACGTTCCACATCTTTATTCTTCATGTCTACATATGTATTTCTGAACGTAGTCATCCTGGCGACGAACACGTTTCTCCCGACGAGAGACCAGTTTTCGATACCATCACTGTAGAATGTTTGACTTTGTTGACGAAGCCACAACCTCATCTCTGCTTGCACCGCTTCGTCACTATCCAAGTGAAGTTCTCGAAGTTGCCCTTTAAGTTTCAGAAATAGAAGAAAATCGAATAGGGCCAAGTCGGGACTGTATGGAGAATGGTCGATGACAGTGTACCCAAGGCGACGGATTGTTGTATATATTGTAAGGCTTGTGTGTGATATGGCGTTGTCATGCTGAAGTATAGGATGGTCCATGTGTGAACGAACTTTATGAATTCAAAACTCGTTTACAGCAGGCTGTTTCTTAGACAACGACACTGCTATGTTACTCGCTACAGTTCGAAGCCCTCTAGGGGGCAGAGGGTTGCAAACATGCGGACATGAAGAATATGGCTCTGAGCACTATGCGACTTAACTTCTGAGGTCATCAGTCGCCTAGAACTTAGAATTAAAGCTAACTAACCTAAGGACATCACACACATCCATGCCCGAGGCAGGATTCGAACCTGCGACTGTAGTGGTTCAAAAATGGTTCAAATGGTTCTGAGCGCTATGGGACTTAACATCTGAGGTCATCAGTCCCCTAGACTTAGAACTACTTAAACCTAAGGACATCACACACATCCATGCCCGAGACAGGATTCGAACATGCGACCGTAGCAGTCGCGCGGTTCCGGACTGAAGCGCCTAGAACCGCTCGGCCACCGCGGCTGGCGACTGTAGTGGTCGCTCGGTTCCGAGTGTAGCGCCTAGAACCGCACGGCCACTCCGGCCGGCTCATGAACAATAAAGATGTCAAATGTTAATAATGTTTGTGTTATTTAAAAATTACGGACATAAAAGATTCGACTGCATTGCTGTTCAGCACGCCCTCGAACGATAAGCGAGACTTTTGCACAACACATTCACAACGTCTCCACCTGCACACCTCTGGTGGATAGTAAGGTGAAAAGGGTGAAATCCAACTCTACTGATAAGATGTGAAAATTCTTCGAAGGGTATTTTTGGAGTATTTTAGTGTGAGGAACCAGACTAATAATGTAATTATGATTTATCCTGTTTGTTACCCCGCTTATCTTTATTTCTGCGAAAAAATCTTCACAATAGTGAATAACCCTGTAACATGCAATCACAAAAATATACAACACGAAAACAGAATATTAAAACAACTTTCAGATGAAACACACTTTTATCGTACTGTGTTCAGCCTGTTCTGTCAGCGTGCGGAACAGAACGTAATAAATATAGAAATGTTCCATTACAGGTATTGTTCGAAATAGACCAACAACGTGGCCCTCAGTCCTGCTGAAACATGACATCGGGATAATGCTGAGTTGGTGAACTGCCAAGTTGTTAAGCTTGTATTATAGAGGACTGATGATGATGATATTTGGTTTGTGGGGCGTTCAACTGCGCGGTTATCAGCACACGTACAACTTTCCAATCCAATCTCGCCACTTTCATGAATGATGATGAAATGATGAGGACAACACAAACAGCCAGTCATCTCGAGGCAGGTGAAAATCCCTAACCCCGCTGGGAATCGAACCCGGGACCCCGCGCTCGGGAAGCGAGAACGCGACTGCGAGACCACGAGATGCGGACGTAGAGGACTGATGATTACTTCGCAGCTTTTTAAATTCAATTATTTAGGTATAAAATTCATGTGCCATCTTTCAGTCGTTTTCTTTATTATTTATTTCCCGCTGCTTTTGTACGATCCAATGACAAGAACAAAACCCTTTCCTTTCTTTTTCCTGTTGTGAAGCAGAGAGAATAGTGTGTGCATACTATAATGCCTCCACAGATTGGGATCGTTTGTTCTGTTGTCTACAGACGCGTGAATGCAGAAGCAGAGAGCTAATCAAAATAAATCAGGCACTCTGTTAGCACCAGAAATCGCTCTAGACGTATTTAATAGACTATGCGTCCAGCGATTACTCTGTAGTTTCTAATACTATGTAACCCACCAACTAGACGCCATTTTGCATTCTTCTGACAGGTGTCAATGAGGTCCCGGCATTTCTCAAAACTAGTTTCCGAGGGCATTCCAGCTTAAATCGCTCTTTACACATACTTCAGAGTGCTTCACTCCTTCTGGTAACGCAGCGCCGACTGCGTAGTAAAGCGATATCGAGTCTCCTTGTTTACTTGCCAGCCTTTAGACAAAGCGCTTATCATCTACACGTGCTCCAGCATTTCTTAACAATACCTGTATACACCACCATCGTCTGCAAACGGCCTCAGAGATCTTAAAACATTGTCTGCCATCCTAGCTAATATACAAGGCCCCAAAAAGATAATTCACTGATATAAGCGACTTTGAAAAATGGAAGACTGCTATCGCCCTGCACCGGGGAAACGCAACTCGGAATCGGCTGTTTGCGTGCTACTGTCGTAAGCATCTGTGCAAAGTGGTTAAGAGACGGCGAATCCACTAATAGGCCAACAAGGAGTTGGACATCCACGCGCGCTTATAAAACGTGCAAGTAGGAGGCTTGTCTGCTGTATGAAGCAGGATGGTCGGTGGTCCATGGCAGATCGGATTACAAAGTACTTATAATGCTGCTAAAGCCGTAAGTGTTTCGTAACTGACCACTTTGCATACATTGTGTGACATGGGCCGTTATAGCACATGACCACCTTCACGTTCCTATGCTCACTCAAAAACGTTGTCAGTTACGACAGCAGTGGGCAACGGATCATCGAGATTTGACCATCGATCGGTGGAAACGTGTCGCCTGGATGGTTGAATCACGTTTCTTGCTACACCAAGTCGACGTTCTGTCGGGTATGTCAACATCCAGGTGAACTTCTGCTCGAAACACTCACAGCGCCACTGACGCAGGCCCCGGTGGGAGCTGTGTTATTCCACGGAGTGCATTTGCCTCTGCTTTCATGATGACACCTTTGATAGTAATCGAAGCCACCATGACGTCTAAGGACTACATGAACATCATTGCCGATGACCTATATCCCTACATGTTTGATGTCTTCGCCAATGACGATGTCATCATCCAATGGGATAACTACACATGTTACAAGACTAGAGTCGTGCTGCAGTGGGTGATGTATTGCAGGCCAGATTCGCTTGAACTGAACCCGGGAGGAAACTACCTGGCGCCAGCCCGGTAATGACACAGTACCGGCACGTAACTTAGGGGAATTGCATGAGTTGTGCGCAGACATCTGGCGCCACATACCTCCGGGAAACCACCAAGGCCTCGCGGAAATCATGTCACGCAGAACCGCTATTCCAAAGGTTGAGGTAATACGTTGTCTTTGATGGGTATCAGGTACAGACATGCAAGTAACGTCTCGTACACCTCAAGGAAGTGTAATGAAACCATTATTGTTCATTTCCGTTTCATTTACTTAACGTCTGATAGTTTTCGGAGATAATGCGTAGTGTTATCCGACAAAAATGTTGTGAAGCGTAGTTAGATAGCCACAAAAATATCAACCTGGAGCAGAGACTGGCAACTAACTCTTAACGTAGAAAATTATGAAGTTATACACTACACGAAACGTATCCCTTGGTTACGGGGCTAATCAGTTATAAATAGAACCAGTTACGTCATACAAGAAAAGCTCATTCTAGGATATATGGATAAAAAATTGTGTTCTTTGCTAACTTTAGTTGTTCCCGGACGACACCAAAATATGCGACTTGACGAATAAATAATTAACGAATGGAGGAGCTAAAATTTGTTGCTTCCACCAAAGCACTGTTTATTCAGTAATTCGTGAGCCCCAATGTGCACCTGCATGAATAATAAATTGTATATCTTGTAAATAAAGAACTTTACACGGCCGCCGAAACGCGTGACTGCATTCTTCAGTGTGGGTTACACGACAGTCGAGGGGTTAACCAACGCACCTGTCACATTAAGAAAATTCAGTCACAAGTTCAGATAAACGCAGGCATGAATTTACGGTGGTAAAGTGTTTTAAATTTTATGAAACTATTTTTATTTTGAATACAGTAACAGCACAGTTAAATAATCGTTCATCATCGAAATAATGATCTGAAACCAACGTCGTTTATTCAAAACATGCTACCAGTTTCGATCCCAAAGGAGCGTCGTCTTCAGGCCCAAAGCGTAATCTGCCATAAACGTACGAACCACAAAGACAAAGACCAACGAAGTCTTCAAGTCTGGAAACAGTACAACTTATCAAGCATGGTACGTCTGCATATGCAACCAACGAAGTCGAGTGCAGAAGGGCCAAAGCCAACTGGATTCCGTATCACCGTTGCAGTAACAAGGCCACCAATGATCAGACGACAATTCCGTTGGTCCTTGTGTTTGTGTTTAGTACGTTGATGGCAGATTACGTTTGGGACCTGAAGACAACGCTTTTTCGCGTCCAAACGGGTAGCTTGTTACAAATAAACGGCGTTGGAAAACAATACAGTTGCTGGTTTCAATTTACGTTATTCACGTAGTTCGAGTCCGACTGCTGTCGCACTGTCCTGGATGGACTGCCAGAGTAATAATGACCGCCTGAGTGAGGACTCAAATGAAATAGAACAGTTTTCACGTTTGCGTAAGCGTAGGAAAAAGCACGCAAACATTATTAAAGTTTCTTTAGTGGAAGTCTAAAGTTAGAGTTCCACAATTGCGAACTAAATTCCGAATGCACATCGCTCTCAGAATTAACCGCAGAAAGTTTATAAACTTGAGACTAAATCGCCTAACGTGAAATATTCGAAATCCAAACGTTAAAAATATTTTAGAGCATTCACCAGCGACACACAATCAGTTCGCCTCACACGAAATCTTCTAAGTCCCCTATCTGAAAATATTTTGGAGTGTTGACTATCGACACACGCGAATGTCACAAGTCTACGACCAAATACTCCGATTCACTCGCGAGGCGACCTACTGCTACACGTACTTCTTGTCTGGTCTAGATCGCAGCTGTGACTGCCAGACGAATGGCAAAAACCAAAGAGCCTTGCCAAAAATGGCTGCCACTATTTAAACCCTCACATTCATATGACTCAACTCACACACTTCGTACTTCTGAAACATACTTAAAACTGCAAATTTAATTTTAAATACGTATATGATAAATGAATTTACATGTAAATTTCCTCAGCTTTCGAGAGGTGTCTTTAGTTTTCCTCTGACTTGAATAGTCTGTTCACAAATAATGGTTTCGTTATTGCAGTGCCTATGTTACTCGGAATTACGATGCGTTACGAAATATATGAAATGTATTCGCAGTTCCGAATATGGACAACCTTAAGCTGTATAGCTCCATGACGACAGTGAAAATTTGTGCCGGATCGGGACTCGAACCCGGATTTCCAGCTTATCGCGAGCGGTCGCCTTACTATTTGGGTACTCGTGCACGACTCACAGCTAAATCCAGGCTTCCATGTATCGTTATCTATGTGTCTAGAGCCTGTACTCCCACATACAGTATGTATATTCTCTTACACACGAGACATTTTGCGAAATACGATGCTAACTTCCTTCGGACATGCATGTACAGGTTCCAGACATATAGCTGACGACATATGAAAGTTTGTGTGTTGATCCGTCATGGCCAGGGGACAGCGGCTGGTAAGTACTTTTCAATGTCAATGCACTTCACCAACGGCCGTATACTTAAAGATATTTTATTTTATTCTCAAAGCAACCAGTTTCGACCATTCATTTTGCCAGCTTCAGGCACCATACGCTTTTATCCAAATAAATGAACTTATCGCATAGAGCCATAAACACTGGATATGGTGAATTCAAATCGATATACAAATGCTTCATACAAAGACGTGACAGCAAACAGAGTCCATATTCCTAAACTTCGCAAAGCGCTTTACACGGTGCCCGACAACAGACTGCTGACGCAGGTCCGAGCATAAGGCTTAGATTCCCAGATATGTGAGTGCCTCGAAGGCTTTTCATGTAGTAGAACCCAGTGCGGCGTTCTCCCAGACGACGAGTGTTGGTCAGTGACAATGGTATCGTCAGGAGGGTCAACAGCGAAATGTGTTGGGACCGTTCTTTTCTCTACATACGTAAATGATATGATTGACAGGGTGAGCATCAATTTACGACTATTTGCTGATGACGTTATGGTATGCGGGAAGGTGTCGCCGCTGAGCGACTGAATTTGTGTAATGAATAACACTTTGCTCTAAATGAATAATAATACAAGTTAATGGATTTGAGCAGAAAAATGAATTCTGTAACGTTGGAATACTCCATTAGCAAGATGCTGCTTGACACAGATCGATTAAATGTCTAGGTGTAACGTTGCAAAATGATATGAAATGGAATGACTTTAGTTTGGTAGTAGGCATGGCAAATGCTCGACCTCGTTTCATTGAGAGTATTTTGGGAACGTGGAGCTCATCCGTAAAGTAGACGCTACGTAGAATATCAGTGCGACCCATTCTTGAGAACTGTTCGACTGTTTGGGATCGTCAGCAGGTCGGATTAAAGAAAGGCAGCTAACAAGGGAACCTCCCCATCGCACCCCCCTCAGATTTAGTTGTAAGTTGGCACAGTGGATAGGTCTTGAAAAACTGAACACAGATCAATCGGGAAAACAGGAAGAAGTTGTGTGGAACTATGAAAAAATAAGCAAAATATACAGACTGAGTAGTCCATGTGCAAGATAGGCAACATAAAGGAGAGTGTGAGCTCAGGAGCGCCGTGGTCTCGTGGTTAGTGTGAGCAGCTACGGAATGAGAGGTGCTTGGTTCAAGTCTTCCCTCGGGTGAAAAGTTTACTTTCTTTATTTTCGCAAAGTTATGATCTGTCCGTTCTTTCATTGACGTCTCTGTTCACTGTTTTGCGACCGTACCGCAAAACCGTGCTATTAGTAGACGAAAGGACGTGCCTCTCCAATGGGAACCGAAAACATTTGATCGCAAGATCACAGGTCAACCGATTCCTCCACAGGAAAACACGTCTGATATATTCTATACGACACTGGTGACGGAATGTGCGTCACATGACAGGAATATGTTCTCTACCCACCTAACTTGTACACTTGGCGAATGGGTAAAAAGATTCTTCTACCTTGCCCGATTTAGGTTTTCTTGTGGATGTCATAATCACTGCCAAAAAATTGATGAAAATTTAAGCGTTTGTTTCATAAACTGAAAATAAAAAGTTAAAATTTTCACCCGAGGGACGGCTTGAACCAACGACCTTTCGCCCCGCAGCTGCTCACGCTAACCACGGGACCACGGTACTCCTGAGCTTGCTCTCGCCTTGTTGTTGCGTATCTGGCACATGGACTACTCACTTCGTATATTTTACTTATTTTTTCATAGTTCCACACAACTTCTTCCTGTTTTCTCGATTGATCTGTGTTCAGTTTTTCAAGGCCTATCCACTGTGCCAACTTATAACTAAATCTGAGGGGGGTGCGTTGGGGAGGTTCCCTTGTAAGAAATTCAAAGGTGTGCTGCCAAATTTGTCACCGTTTTGTTCGAACAACATGCAGTTATTACGTAGGTGCTTCGGGAACTCAAATGGGTATCACTGAAGAGAAGACGATGCTCTTTTCGAGAGGAACTACTGCGGAATTTAGAGAATCGGCATTTGAGGCCGACTGCAGAGCGATCTTACTGCCGCCAGCATACATGTCACCTGAGGACCACGAACGTAAGTAAGACAAGAGAAACTAAGGCTCGTACGGGGGCATGTAGAGCGCCGTTTTCCTACGCTCTGTTTGCGAGTGGAACAGGAAAGGAAATCATTAATGGTGGAACGTGATAGCCTCCGGTGGACTGTACGGTGGTTTACAGAGTATGTATATACATGTAATTGCACAAATGGTTGCCTTAAGTGGTGTTATTGACTGACACATTTTAACAGGGCTAGGAGAAGGCAAGTTACGAGTGCGCTCATACGAGGGCGGCAGATGTCGGCGGGCTGCAGCGGCCAGCTGCGGAGAAACCAGCAGGTCCGACCGCCGGAACCAGCGCGAGGCGAGGCGAGGCGCAGCGGCGGCGCGCTCGTATATGGCGACGAATTAATGTTTCCGGGCATAAATACCCGGTTAGTGGAGCAGGCGATGGCCGCCGGCGGCGCCGGCATCTGCGGCCGGACAGCGCACTGCGGGACCACCTGCCAGCGAACGGCAGCCCACAGGCGCCCCAGCCACGTCACGACGTCGTAGAAAGACACGCCGGAAAATATTTGTCTCGACAACGAAACTCTTTTCCTGTAGAGTCTTCATTGTTCTCAACGCATGCTGACGATCAAAAGAATAAACGTAAATTCCGCCCACAGACCCTGCCAGGTAAATCGGCAACTACCGACCGCCGTGTCATCCTCCTCCAAAGACATCACTGAATGCAGTATGGAAGGACGTGGAGGTCAGCACGCCACTCTATGTACTGCTTTGTGATCGTTATATCACCTCCTATCACCTTCACTGCACCACGAACGGCACAAAAGGCTATGAAAGCAGCTTCAGTCAAATTTTTGACCATAATAAAATTGTCAGAGAAACCTCTTTGGAAGCTGGAATTGCCATGAAAGGGACTGCGAGTAACCTTGATAAATCTCTTCATATTTTGATGACCACACTTCACCCCAACGACCATCATCTAGAATTGACTGATGCGAACACGATCCTCTTCTACTTCTTTGAAGATTTTCTTTACTATCGCGGTTTCTACTAGATTTTGGAATTCATAGACACTGGCATCAACCTCAAGGCCACCAAAATGATTTAAGGTAGTGAGATAATGTTAACGTCACGCACGCCTGACTGTCTTTTCTCATGGTCAGCGTTTATTTCCACTTCTGGGTCCAAACATGGAATTTCAATCCTAAAGGAATATTCCAGAGGCACTTTATCCAGAATTTTGGACACCATACTCTTCGTAAATTTAGGCGCTCATATTCTGCAACGCCACATTGACCTATAGCTTTTTTCGCTCTGTGACATAGATCTTTTTTGGCTATGTACCTCATTTCAATTTTGTGAGCTTGCAGCTAATTGCCGGGCGGAGTGGCCGTGCGGTTCTAGGCGCTACAGTCTGGAGCCGAGCGACCGCTACGGTCGCAGGTTCGAATCCTGCCTCGGTCATGGATTTGTGTGATGTCCTTAGGTTAGTTATGTTTAATTAGTTCTAAGTTCTAGGCGGCTGATGACCTCAGAAGTTAAGTGGCATAGTGCTCAGAGCCATTTGAACCATTTTGCAGCTAATTAATGTTGTCATTTATATCTATTTTCAAGGTATTCTGCTTCTACAAACCTCTTGTTTGACAAATTTTCTCATTAAATCTCTGACCACAAAACAGAGAGAAGTATAGAAAAATGGAATTAAGGGGGCATCTGGCTGATATTTAGTCAGCAACGACTTAACCTGAGCAGCCATAATCTCAGAAAAGGCGAGATGAGTTATCAGCATCTTTTCCCTCAAAGAGTCACACAATACTTGGTAGCTATAAAAGTTACGATTCCAGCAGTGACCTTAGGTTTTGGCTTTACTTATTTCTGTTCCTACTTCCTTTACACAGATTGATCTAATTTTATTGCAAACCAAACAGTGCAAAACTTCTGTAGGAAAACAGAAGTATTTCTAATATTGCCGAAATCAATTCGGCACGAAGGAAAATTTTTAAATAGATTATATGAAGCTCTCAGAAACTGAACAAGATTCCAACCAATGCTAGAACGTACAACCTCTCAAAGTCACCGTACACTGTAAGTAAGCTACATGTCCCAAAATCAAAACACAAGTAACCCTCTGGATTACTTTCGACGTTGAGGTTACTTTCCAACTATCTTAGGAATGCCTCATTAACAGTAGGAACATCCGTGGATACCTGACCAATTTGGCTTTTCAGATTTACCTTACATTTGGATAGACTTTCCTCAAATACAACTAAACGTTTTGCAGCACTTTTTCTCAAAAACACTCAGATGAGGTCCCTGTTCTAAACCTGGTCGAATGCACTATTACCAAATTGTTAACAGATCAAACTCAATAGCTACCATGTCACAGGCAGCAACAGTATTCTTCAATTGTTTAGTGACAAATGGTTCCAGTGCGAACACAATGCTATAACTTACTTTTGAGTTTTGAAGCTGCATTTTGGTCGCAATGTTACTGACTGGGAGCACGTCTGGTAAGAGATTAGCAAGCTGCAAATATCCCGAGAAAATAGGTGTTTCACAGCGGCAGACAGACACAAATGGATCTCTCTCTTCGTTACGGCATCCCTCTGCATGTAATTTACCACCATCGGCTGGAGTA
Organism: Schistocerca nitens; assembly: GCF_023898315.1. Taxonomy (NCBI): domain Eukaryota; kingdom Metazoa; phylum Arthropoda; class Insecta; order Orthoptera; family Acrididae; genus Schistocerca; species Schistocerca nitens. The sequence continues at coordinate 393,510,301 of NC_064617.1, forward strand.
GGCGCTTGATGCGATTGCCTCGGGGCAGGACTTAGTAGTTGGGACATCACAACTGCCTGTGCCACAAGAGACTAAAAATACATGGAGGCTAATCGGAAACACTTTTCGTTACTGAAACGCAATTTCTTGTGACCTGCACTTGTTTGTTTGTTTCTCTCTTTCTTTCTCACGAACAGATTCCATCCCACACCTTCATCCCCATCTCTCTATGGCCGGGTCCAAAAGCAGACAATAAAATCTTCCTTGCGTGTGTATAGTTAAAAGTAGTTTATACTGACTAAGATCCACAGTAGCATAAGGTATGTTAGCCACTGAGGATAGAAATGCCACAAAGATTCGCCTCACCGGCCGTGCCACAACCAACTACTTACACAGTCACCATTTGCCCGGGCTCACCTGTATTGCACTGTTCCCACGGTGGGCTTCAGCTCAATGTTAACTAAACTAATAATCGCACTTCAAAGCCCAGTGACTGCTTTTCAGTGTTCCAATTACACTGTTTTATTCCTGCCGCTAAAGAGCTCTTATTTTTACACAGCGCAATCAGATCGGCATGTACAACAATAATTTTTCGTTGTGTATACAAAAAACGTATCGCTTCAAAACCTATCATATCGTATTACACATTACCCCTGATTCAAAATAAATGGATTCGAATAGGCCACAAACTCTCATAAAAGCACATTTCTTTGTGATTACATCATGGTAGCGAACACGATAATACTTACATTTGAACGGATATGTATGCCGCGCGAGATTTGCCGAGCGGTCTGAGACGCTGCAGTCATGGACTGTGCGGCTGGTCCCGGCGGAGGTTCGAGTCCTCCCTCGGGCATGGGAGTGTGTGTTTGTCCTTAGGATAATTTAGGTTAAGTAGTGTGTAAGCTTAGGGACTGATGACCGTAGCAGTTAAGTCCCACAAGATTTCACACACATTTTTGAACGGATCATAAGTAAACAACACGAAATACTCATCAGAGATCCTTGCCAGTCATAGTGCGTCAAAACGAGGCACACATCAAACTAGGGTAGCAAGGCCAGGGTGCAATGACAGGCGTGCAAGCCATTCCATATGGACAACAACGAACCTCCGCACTGTTCGTCTGGACTCCGCAAGGCCGGGCTGCCTGGCTAGCCGGTTGGCTGCTGCATATTCCTAGAATAAAATCGGATACCACGCCCTTTCTAGGGTTCTTAGGAAAAATGTAAAAATTCCCTGAGTTTCCCCTTAGTTTCCCAGAGCAACAAATTTCCTGAGTTTGACCTCTTTTCCAGGTTTCCCAGGACGCCCGACACTGTGAAATTTAATAATCGTGGGGGATTGGAATGCAGTTGCAGACGAAGTACTAGAAGAAAGGTTTACGGGAGTACATGGGCTTGGCGAAAGCAGCGAGAGTGGAGGATAACTAGTTGAGTTCTGCAATAAATTTCAGATGATGACAGCGAATACTCTGTGCAAGAACCACAAGACGAAGAGGTACACTTGGAAAGGACTCGAAGTTACGGGAAAGTTCCAGTTGGATTACATCATGGTCAGACATAGATTTCGAAACCAGATATTGGATTGAAAAGAGTGCCCAGAAGCAGATATAGAGTCAGATCACAATTTAATATTGGTGGAGAGTAGACTAAGAGAATCTCCTGAAAGAATCAGTCTGGAAAAAAGTGGAATACTAGCTATAGAGGATTTGGATACTGCAATAACGAATATCAGAATGTCGCACAAACAACCATAGGTACAAGGAAGGAAACGGCAAAGAAACCTTGGGCAGCAGAAGAAATACTTCAACTGATCGACTAAAGAAGTACGAAAATGTTCAGCGAAAGACAGGAATACAGCAATAAAAATCCCTTGGAAATGAAACAAATAAGTAATGCAGGGTAGCCAAAGCGAAATGGCTGCAGGAAAGATATGAAGAAATAGAAAACGAAATGACCGTCGTGATGACTGATTCAGCGTACAGAAGACTGAAAACAACATTTGGAGGAGATAAAACAAACGGCGGTAACAATAACAGTGCAATCGAAATTACACTGTTAAATGCAGAGGAGACAGCGGATAGATACAAATAGTACATTGGAGACTTCTGTGAGAGAGTGGACTTGTCCGATAATGTGATGAAATCAGAGTCAGAAATAAAAAGGCCTCTGAAAGTTCTGATGTCAAATAAGGCAGAAGGGATGGATAACATACCAATGAAATTTCGAAAATCATTGGGGCGAAGTGGCAACGAAAAGACTATTCAAACTGGTGTGTAGAATCTATGAGAATACCACCAGTTTTCAGAAAAATACACTATGTGATCAAAAGTATCCGGAGACCCACAAAAACATACGTTTTTCGTATTAGGTGCATTGTGCTGCCACCTACCGCCAGGTACTCCATATCAGCGACCTCAGTAGTCATTACACATAGTGAGAGAGCAGAATGGGGCGCTCCGCGGAACTCACGGACTTCGAACGTGGTCAGGTGATTGGGTGTCACTTGGTGTCATACGTCTGTACGCGAGATATCCACACTCCTAAAAATCCCTAGCTCCAATGTTTCCGATGTGATAGTGAAGCGGAAATGTGAAGGCACACGTATAGCACAAAAGCGTACAGACTGACATCGTCTGTTGACTGACAGAGACTGCCAACAGTTGAAGAGGGTCGTAATGTCTAATATGCAGACATCTACCCAGACCATCACACAGGAATTCCAAACTGCGCCACGATCCAATGCATGTACTATGACAGTTAGGCGGGAGGTGAGAAAACTTGGATTTCATGGTCGAGCGGCTGCTCATAAGCCACACATCACGCCGGTAAAAGCCAAACGACGCCTTGCTTGGTGTAAGGAGCGTAAACATTGGACGATTGAACAGTGGAAAAACCTTGTGAAAGGAGTGATGAATCACGGTACACAATGTGGTGATCCGATGGCAGGGCGTGGGTATGACGAATGTCCGGTGATCGTCATCTGCCAGCGTGTGTAGTGCCAACAGTAAAATTCAGAGGCGGTTGTGTTATGAAATGGTCGTGTTTTTCATGGAGGGGGCTTGCAACCCATTTTGTTTTGCATGTTACTATCACCGCACAGGCCTACATTGATGTTTTGGCTCAAATGGCTCTGAGCACTATGCGACTTAATTTCTGAGGTCATCAGTCGCCTAGAACTTAAAACTAATTAAACCTAACTAACCTAAGGACATCACACACATCCATGCCCGAGGCAGGATTGGAACATTGATGTTTTAAGCACCTTCTTTCTTCCCGCTGTTGAAGAGCAATTCGGGGTTGGGGATTGCATCTTTCAACACAATCAAGCACCTGTTCATAAAGCACGACCTTTGGCGGAGTGGTTACACGACAATAACATTCCTGTAATGAACTGGCCTGCACAGAGTCCTGACCTCAGTCCTATAGAACACCTTTGGGATGTTTTGGAATGCCGTTTTCGTGCCAGGTCTCACCGACTGACATCGATACCTCTCCACAGTGCAGCTCTCCGTGAACAATGAGCTGCCCCTCCCCTAGAAACCTTCCAGCATCTGATTGAACGTATGCCTGCAAGAATGGAAGCTGTCATCAAGGCTAAGGGTGGGCGAACACCATTTTGAATTCCATCATTACCGATGGAGGGTGCACTGAACTTGTAAGTCATTGTCAGACAGGTGTCCGGATACTTTTGATCACGTAGTGTATCATCCATGATTCCGAAGGGCAGATAAGTGCGAGAAATATCTCACTATCAGCTTAGTAGCTCATGCATCCAATTTACTGACGGGGATAGTAAAGAAAACGGGGAATCTGTGCGATCACTAAAAGTTTGGTTTTAGGATAGGTGAAGGTACCAGAGAGGCAGATCAGACGTTGCACTTGTTAATGGAACCAAGACTAAAGGAAAATCAAGCCACGCTGCTTGGATATGTTGAACTAGAAGAGCATTCGACAATGTAAAATGGTGCAAGATGTTTGAAATTCTGAGAAAAATAGGAGTAAGTCATCGGGAAGATGGTATTAATCCTCGTAGAACATGTACGAGAATTGAGAGGAAACAATAAGATTGAAAGATCAAGAACGAAGTGCTGGGATTAATAAAGGCTGTGAAAAAGGGATGCAGTCTTTCACCTCTACTATTCAATCCACACATCGAAGAAGCAAGATGGAAATTGAAGAAAGGTTCAAGAGTGAGATCAAAATTCAGGGTGAAATGATATAAATGATCCGTTTCGCTCTGACATTTTGCAATTCTCAATAGAAGTGAAGAAGAATTACAGAATCTGTTGAATGAAATGAACAATTAACAAGTATAGAATGTTGACTGGGAACAAATCGGAGAAAGAAAGAAGTAATCAGAAGCAGCAGATATGAGATTAGCGAGAAGCTAAGCATCAGAATTAGTGATCATTAAGTAGACAAAGCTAAGGAATTCTGCTACCTTGGAAGGATAATAAACTACGACGGACTAAGCAAGGAGGACATAGAAAGCAGAGTAGCACAGGCAAAGAGGGCATTCCTGACCAAGAGGAGGTCGGGCACGGATGTGTGTGATGTCCTTAGGTGAGTTAGGTTTAAGTAGTTCTAAGTTCTAGGGGACTGATGACCTCAGATGTTAAGTCCCATAGTGCTCAGAGCCATTTGAACATTTGACCAAGAGGAGGAAGTTTACTAGTATCAGACATAGATATTGACTGGAGGGAGAAATTTGTAAAAACACATGCATAAATATTTAGGGGTAAGCAATATTAAATACGCCAGTCACCTACACTGTGTTTTAAAAGACGAATAGAAGTAAAAGAGTCTTGGAAACTGTAAGAACATTGTTCCTGTGTTTGGAGTTCTTACCACGTAGAGACGATTACAGATTTGGAGTTCAGAGACTTGTTGTTAGGATTCTAACATGTCGATATAAATCATACGGAAGTGTAACAGAAGAGCTCGCGTAACTTAAATGAGAATATATGAAGGAAGATGACGTGGTTCTAGCGAAACGCTATTGGGTAAATTTAGAGAACTTGTATTTGAAGAAGACTGTGCGACTACGCTGCCAACAACGTAAAATATGGAAACACCACACATATAAAGCATTACGATGACCTGTGCGGTGTAGGAAACCCGCTGGCATACAAAACAGCTTTCAGTCGTCTCGGAATGAATATACATAGGTCCTGCGTGATTGTCAAGGGAATGTTATACCATTCTTGATGCAAAATAGTGGCAAGTTCAGCAAACGACGATGGAAATGGATAGCGATCGCGTACACTTATCTCCAAAGCAGACCACAAAGGCTCAGTAATATCGAGATCTGGTGACTGTGGTGGCGCCGGCCGGAGTGGCCGTGCGGTTCTAGGCGCTGCAGTCTGGAACCGCGACACCTCTGCGGTCGCAGGTTGGAATCCTGCCTCGGGCATGGATGTGTATGATGTCCTTAGGTTAGTTAGGTTTAAGTAGTTCTAAGTTCTAGAGGACTGATGGTCTCAGAAGTTGAGTCCCATAGTGCTCAGAGCCATTTGAACCATTTTTTTTTTTTTGACTGTGGTGGCCAGGGAATACGCAAAAATTCATTCTCGTTCTCATTCCAAGGCGACAGACGCCCTGTCTCGTCTTGGAACACTGCACCACTATTGGGGAACGAACATTGCGCCATGGTATAGTTTGCAAATCACGCGAGTACATACCGAGCAAATCGATTAAGAACTGAAAAGCATCCAGAGTGGTTCAATAATAAAATTTATGGAAATCCCGTGGAGACAGATATTGTTGCACTCCCGGTTCAAAAAAGAATACAGAAATGTCGACAGACAAAAATTAATAGAAATTCGCGTGTCTACAAAAAGATCGATGTGCGAAGCTCACAAAAGTTTCTTTCGTCATATCTTAGCGAAGGACCTTGCCGAGAACCCAGAAAATTCTGATCGTATGTAAAATCCCTTAGGCGGTCGAAGATTTCTTTTCAGTCATTCGTATATCAGTCTGGCGTGACAATAGAACATAGAACAGCAAAAGAAAATCTGAAGTTTTAAATTTCGCGTGTAAAAAATCATACAAGCAGGACGATCTCAGAGATGTACCATCGTTTGAACACCGCAGAAACTCCAAGACATTCAAATAGGCATCCCTGGCATTGAAAAACCTGTAGTCTTGAGAACAAATAAGAGGCCAGGTCCAGATAGAATCCTAATTCCCCGGCATTGGCCCCATTCTTAGCTTGCATTTATCGTGAATCTCAAGCGACTGGAGAAAAGCGCGCTGACTCGTGGATATAAAAATGGTAAAGGAAAGGACACGCAAAATTTAACGCCTATTTGCTGCAGAACTCTTGATCATATTCTAAGTTTGTGTACAATACATTACCTTGAGGGAGAAAAGTTTACATCCATTAATCAACACGTATTTAGAAGACATCGCTCAAGTCAATTTGCTCTTTTGTCTACGAACCATGGATGAAGGCCAACATGCAAGCTCCGTATTCCCAGGCTTCTAGGAAGCGTTTCACACAGTGTCACTTTGAAAACTATTAATGAAGGTTCGCGCGTGGGGAATAGATACTCAGGTGTGAGAGTGGCTTGAAGATTTTTTAAGTAACAGAACCCACTACACTGTCCTGGACGGCAAGTATTCGCCGGAGACAAAGGTATAGTTAGGAGTACCGCAGGAAAGTACTGTAGACCAAGCTTGACATCTATATACATAAAGGATGGGATGGATAAGGAGAACAGCACTCTGCAGCTTTCTGCTGATGACACTGTAACGTACAGAAAAATGTTTCTGAGTGACTGTTCGAGGGTATAGGATTGCTTGCATAGAAGTTCTATTTGATTTGATGAATGGGAACTTGCTCTAAATGTCAGAACATGTAAATTAATGAAGATGTTCTTCTACAATATTAGTCGTGTGTTCTGTGTTACACAGGGAGGTCTGTGAAATACCTAAGAGTAACGTTGCAAGACGACATGAAATAGGTTCACCCAGTAAGTTTGACGGTAGGGAAGGCGAATGGTTGAGTTCGGTTTATTGGGATTCTAGAAAAGTGTCGTTCATATAAAATAAGACTGCGTACAGAACACTTAGGCGACCTAGTTTATTTATTTACTTACACGTCAAGTTCCGTAGGACCAAATTGAGGAGCAAATCTCCAAGGTCATGGAACGTGTCAGTACATGAAATCACTACATAAAAATAATAACAGATAAAAATAAAATGTTTATCAACCCGAAAAGTTAGTCCTAAGTTTAAGTAAACGCAGTCAACGATGCAACAAGAATCAGCTAAATTTTTCAAGGAACTCCTCGACAGAATAGAAGAAGTGACCCACGAGGAAAGTCTTTTAATTTCGATTTGAAAGCGCGTGTATTACTGCTGAGATTTTTGGATTCGAGCGGTAGCTTAGTGAAAATGGATGCAGCAGTATACTGCACATCTTCCTGCACAAGAGTTAAGGAGGTCCGATCCAAGTGCAGGTTTGATTTCTGCCGAGTATTAACTGAGTGAAAGCTGCTTACTCTTGGGAATAAGCTAATATTGTTAACAAGAAATGACAGCAAGGAATATGTATATTGAGAGGCCAATGTCAAAATACCCAGACTCGTGAACTTACACCACTTATTGCCCGAAACGCCAGTTTATAAGCCAAAAATATCCTTTTAGAATGGGAAGAGTTCCCCAAAACATAATACCATAGTCCGCAGCTCGTGGTCGTGCGGTAGCGTTCGCGCTTCCCACGCCCGGGTTCCCGGGTTCGATTCCCGGCGGGGTCAGGGATTTTCTCTGCCTCGTGATGACTGGGTGTTGTGTCATGTCCTTAGGTTAATTAGGTTTAAGTAGTTCTAAGTTCTAGGGGACTGATGACCATAGATGTTAAGTCCCATAGTGCTCAGAGCCGTAATACCACACGACATAAGCGAATGAAAAGAAGCAAAGTAGACTAATTTTCGTGTCGAACGATCACTCACTGCAGATAACGTTCGAATAGTAAAAATTTCAGCATTAAGTCTTTGAACAAGATCCTCAACGCCGGCTTTCCACGACAGTTTCCAAGATGATGTTCGACGCGGGAGTAAAATGAATGTGCGCAACGGAAAATAATAAACGCTAAAATGAAGATTTGGCCCTGTCTGATTACCCCCTGAAGCAGATATTACGATCTAATAATTCTATAAATTACAGTCTTAACATAAATGTATAATGAAGGCAACTAATCTTACTAAATGATAAACGTTGTTCCTGCTTATACTGGGTGGTCCATTGATAGTGACCGGGCCAAATATCTCACGAAATAAGCATCAAACGAAAAAACTACAAAGAACGAAACTTGTCTAGCTTGAAGGGGGAAACCAGATGGCGCTATGGTTGGCCCGCTAATTGGCGCTGCCATAGGTCAAACGGGTATCAACTGTGTTTTTTCAAATAGGAACCCCCATTTATTATTACATATTCGTGTAGTACGTAAAGAAATGTGAATGTATTAGTTGGACCACTTTTTTCGCTTTGTGATAGATGGCGCTGTAATAGTCACAAACATATGGCTCACAATTTTAGACCAACACTTGGTAACAGGTAGGTTTTTAAAATCAAAATACAGAACGTAGGTACGTTTGAACATTTTATTTCGGTTGTTCGAATGTGATACATGTACCTTTGTGATGCAGTTACAGCGTGATCACCTGTAAATACCACATTAATGCAATAAATGCTCAATATGATGTCAGTCAGCCGGCCGAAGTGGCCGTGCGGTTAAAGGCGCTGCAGTCTGGAACCGCAAGACCGCTACGGTCGCAGGTTCGAATCCTGCCTCGGGCATGGATGTTTGTGATGTCCTTAGGTTAGTTAGGTTTAACTAGTTCTAAGTTCTAGGGGACTAATAACCTCAGCAGTTGAGTCCCATAGTGCTCAGAGCCATTTGAACCATTTGATGTCAGTCAACCTCAGTGCATTTGGCAATACGTGTAACGACATTCCTCTCAACAGCGAGCAGTTCGCCTTCCGTAATGTCCGCACATGCATTGACAATGCGCTGACGCATGTTGTCAGGCGTTGTCGGTGGATCACGATAGCAAATATCCTTCAACTTGCCCCACAGAAAGAAATCCGGGGACGTCAGATCTGGTGAACGTGCTTCGACGACCAATACAACTGTCATGAAATATGCTATTCAATACCGCTTGAACCGCACGCGAGCTATGTGCCGGACATAAATCATGTTGGAAGCACATCGCCATTCTGTCATGCAGTAAAACATCTTGTAGTAACATCGGTAGAACATTACACAGGAAATCAGCATACATTGCACCATGTAGATTGCCATCGATAAAATGGGGACCAATTATCCTTCCTCCCATAATGCCGCGCCATACATTAATCCGCCACGGTCGCTGATGTTTCACTTGTCGCAGCCATCATGGATTTTCCGTTGCCCAGTAGTGCTTATTATTCCGGTTTACGTTACCGCTGTTGATGAATGACGCTTCGTCGCTAAACAGAACGCGTGCGAAAAATCTGTCATCGTTCCGTAATTTCTCTTGTGGCCAGTGGCAGAACTGTGCACGACGTTCAATGTCGCCGCCATGCAATTCCTGGTGCAGAGAAATATGGTACGGGTGCAATCGGTGATGATGAAGTATTCTCAACACCTACGTTTTTGAGATTCCCGATTCTCGCGCAATTTGTCTGCTGCTGATGTGCAGATTAGTGGCGACAGCAGCTAAAACAACTACTTGGGCATCATCATTTGTTGCAGGTCGTGGTTGACGTTTCAGATGTGGCTGAACACTTCCTGTTTCCTTAAATAACGTAACTATCCGGCGAACGGTCCGGACACTTGGATGATGTAGTCCAGGATACCGAGCAGCATACATAGCACACGCCCGTTGGGCATTTTGATCACAACAGCCGTACATCATCGCGATATCGACCTTTTCCGCAATTGGTAAACGGTCCATTTTAACACGGGTAATGTATCACGAAGCAAATACCATCCGCACTGGCGGAATGTTACATGATACCACGTACGTATTCGTTTGTGATTATTACAGCACCATCCATCACAAAGTGAAAAAAGTAGTCCAACTAAAACATTTACATTTCTTTACGTACTACACGAGTATGTAATAAAAATGGGGGTTCCTATTTTAAAAATACGCAGTTGATATCCGTTTGACCTACGGCAGCGCCATGTAGCGAGCCAAGCACAGCGCCATCTGGTTTCCCCCTTCAAGCTAGACGAGTTTCGTTCTTTTTAGGTTTTTCGTTTGATGCTTATTTCGTGAGATATTTGGCCCGGTAACTATCAATGGACCACCCTGTACGTGTGTGTGTGTGTGTGTGTGTGTGTGTGTGTGTGTGTGTGTGTGCGGAATAATAGAAAAACATCAATGATCTAAAGTAAAGGAGTATAACGTATGTCCTGTTGGTAGTGATTCATCGCGGTTTGGAGGGGAGAACGTAGATCTCTAGTGTCAGCTGTCGTTACAAAAATTGTACGGCCGAATTTGTTGAATGTCATTATATGCAGATTTTCCACAACACAACATGTGAATGTCGTTTAAAAATACTGTTACACCATTCAATGTGGTGCAAGATTAGTGTAGCTATTTTCTTACGCGACAGATATTTTCCTTACTATTTTGGCGTTGCAAGGTATAACTTGTGATAGGAAATATGAAGCCTTGATATGTTACGCAGTACGTGCACTAAGAGCACGAGGAAATACTAATTTAAAAACCTCTGTTCGTTACATCGCATAATTTGTAAAGCGCTGTCATAAAAATCTGAACTGACACTCACCTGACTAACGCTGGCACCTATCTCACCTCCAAATGATCTAACATTGTACGTGATACAGCCTCTGTCATTTAAATCTGTCAGCAGGGAGCGTACAGAAGAATAGAGGCCTCGTCACTGCTGTGACTGGCGAATTAACGACAGCAGATATGTAAATTGGGCACCTGACATCCGAGGTAATACGCTGTCGATATAATTAATGTTCTTCCATCACACATTAGTAGTTTGTTGGGTACTGTCCGTTCACAGAAGAAAGGAACAGCTCCTGGTTAGGCACTAAGCAGTAGCATTGGCAGCATAAGAATTAACAATACTGGTATACAAGCCAGAGAAAAATGGAAATGATACATTTCAGTTCACATAATACCGCGATCGCACTTTCTTTGCAAGAGATGTAAATAATACAACAATGTAATTTTCTGTATGATTCCCACTGCAGGTCTTTATGATTTATGTTACCCCTGTAGAGACATGACTACCTTTAGGCTTAAAGTTCACACAAAAGAGTCATAAAAGCAAAACATAAACACCGTAAGATTTATAGCGCACAATCTTGTAAACATTTTGCACGAGGAGTGTGTGGATCGAGTCAGTTTAGAGGATATGTATAAATAATTAATGATAACATTGAAACTTCCTGGCAGATTAAAACTGTGCGCCGGACCGAGAATCGAACTCGGGATCTCTGCCTTTCGCGGGCAAGTGCTCTACCATCTGAGCTACCCAAGCACGACTCATGCCCCGTCCTCAGAGCTTTACTTCTGCCAGTACCTCGTCTCCTAACTTCCAAACTTCACAGAAGCTCTTCTGCGAAGGATGGTAGAGCATTTGCCCGCGAAAATCAAGGGTCCCGAGTTCGAGTCTCGGTCAGATACATAGTTTTAATCTGCCAGGAAGTTTCATATCAGCGCACACACTCCGCCGCAGAGTGAAAATCTCATTCTGGAATGTTAACATTAATGAACACTTTCATTTTTAGTTCTACTCATGCAACAACCTTTTTTTCCGCTGGCTCCCGGTTTTTACGTATAATTCCTTTAGTGAAATTCGAATTGTCGATGAGAAATTATTTTAAATTATGTTTAAAAATTGGTTGACTACCTGTCGCGCATTTTAGGTAATTGGGCATATAATTAAAATTTTTTGTTGGTGCATATTGAACGCCTTTCTTAGACACTCGCCGCTTTCACAGTGGAAAGCATGCTTAAATGTCGTAGGAACAGACATCACTGTTGTTCTCTAATAGAGAAAAATTGTTTATGACAAATTGCATTGGCGAATTTTGCACAAGGAGTGTGATGGCGCAATTAGATACTTGTCTTCTTGAAGAGGTACCGAGACAACGTCCATGGGTGAACACCGTGTTATTCTTACTGCTCGCATTTTTTCTTTCTTTCTATGATGAGTTAACCTAGAAAATTATTCCGTAATGCATTATTGAGACCGGGCGAGGTGGCGCAGCGGTTAACACATTGGACTCGCATTCGGCAGGACGACGTTTCAAACCCTCGTCCGGCCATCCTGTATTAGGTTTTCTGTGATTTCCCTAAATCGATTCAGGTAAATGCCGGGATGACTCCTGTAAAAGGGCACTGCCGATTTCCTTCCCCATCCTTCCCTAATCCGATGGGACCGATTAGCTTGCTGTTTCAACCAACATTATTGAGAAGAAGTATGTCAGGAGGTTGATACGTTTGTTTCCAAGATTAGTAATAATTTTTCGAAGAGAACAAGTAGCTGAAATTAACTGTATGAGAAGCTCAGTAACATGCTTCTTCAATTTTAAGGCTATTACTGCGGGTACAGTACTTTAAATCAGTCTAAAGAAAGGGTTCCTACGAAAGTAATAGTAAAATGTCTGTTGCATGCTGTATCGAATTTATTATGAAATTAATAGACACAAATAAGGAATAAACAAGCATGTGAAATTACATAGTTCCTTTCATAATACGGGTGACAAAATAAGGCGTTGCATTTCCTGGGTGGAAATTGGTTATAAAGGCTCTGATTGTGCTGTTGTGTTATTGTACTGTTAGCACTTTGTCCAATCTCTGCTGTTCTTTATTCTTCAAAAATTCTCTTGTTGCAGTGAACTTGTCGCCCACTCTGCTCGTATCGCAATTTTCAGCTCACTTACCATCTCAAATTGCCTTCCATTGCGACAAACACTCCTTGCAAGTATTCCCCAACGGTTCATGGAGTCAGTTCCCTCCAGCACTACTTCAAACATTAGTCGAGTCCATTCCACGTAGTGTTACGGCACTTCTGCGTGCCCGCGGGGGCCCTGACGATATTACGCAGGTGTACTGGTTTCTTTGGCTCTTCATTGTAGATGGTATCATATCGGCATTACCCGAAGGGATTATGAAATACGACCTGAGAATTATGACGTGTTATGTAACAATTGAACCACTATTCGGAGTAGTTTGAAATTAAAAAAAAAACTAAAAAATTTAAAAAATCTGACGGCCGGAGACAATGGACAATGACTTGTAAGCAAATATTGGTCATAGAATGACAAACATAAAGATCGCAGTTGATACACTACCCGCTTTCTAATGGTGCGTGCAATAGATCGTCTCTCCGTCTCTCGAAAGCTTTCCCCGAGATTTCCAAGGTTTCCAGATCCCAATTCCATATAACTCTGATCCCGTTACTTCGTAAGTGACAGAAAGCTTTACTTTACTCATTTCCATGCCTGCAAAGAAAGTTTGTAAGTTTATAAGTTTCCACGTCCTTTGTTAGTGGTTACCCGAAGTTGAGCTAGCATTTACAGTTTAATAACAATTCTTTAATTTATAAGTTCTCTTCCGTCAGTAGAAATACGACCGACACCATTCCGCGCTATGTCATGTCGTCGTGCGATGCCCGTAAGTACAAAAGAACTCCTCATGAGAACAGACTTCGAACTATTTCGACTGCAGTATAATATTAACAGACTTTGATAGCAACGTCGAATCACGTTTCAAACTATGATCATTGCTAACTTGAGGCATTGCACTGCGAGAAGATAGGCAAAGAACTACATTTTACGAAAATTAAGAACAGATAACCTGTATACAGGTGATCAGAAAGCGACTGAAAAGCATATGAGAGAGTTGCAGGTTAGGTTGTGCGGAGAAACAACAGTTCAGAAAAAAAAATCGATACGTTGCATCGTATCCGAGTTAATTAGCATTGAAGTTAGCCACTCGTGCCGTTGCGAGCGAAAATGCAAGCGCCGGCCCCCCTCCCCCAGCATACAACGTGTGCGTTGTTCTCATAGTGAGATGACAGCGCACGAAACTGCTCGACCTTTCGCCCGGGTTCGATACTTTCTACGGTCCCATGTCCAACATCTGTATTGCCCTCTTGTCTGATTTGAGGAAACCGAAAGAATAGCACGTTTGGGGACACCGTCGCAATCGGACCGCTTGAATTTGCACGCGCTACTGACTGGCTAAATTCAATGCTAATTAACTCTGAAGTGACGCAACGTATGAAATTTTTTTCTTAACAATTATTTCTCAGGACAACCTAGTATGCAACACCCTAGCAAGCTTTTGAGAATGTTTCTGACCACCCTGTATACAACACAAATCTACACTTTTGCTTTTCAACTTATGGATCTGAACTAATAAATTATATAAATAAATAATTCACCCTTGCTTCTGTGCGATGAACGAATTGAACATTACGTCACAGACTCCGACATGAACACTACATTCCATCGAGGTCACAATCATGCAATGGCAAACGGACCTAGAGTTCGAGCAACAACGGACAGTAGCTTAAGAGTCTCGAGTTTGGCGAGTGTGTAATAGGTACCCGCGATCGAGCTACAAACAATACAACAATTCAGTGCCCCCCTTCACCTTTCCTCATGCAACTTTACAACAATTTACAATCAAAATCTCAGAGAGATTTGATGCAAAATTCTTTGCGTTAACGGACAGTCCCTCGTAACCCTAGGAATTTTTCAGAATTCCGTGATATTTTGTTGACTCTTACAGTAAATTAAATTTCCCTGAGAATTCCCAATTTTCTACGTTTTCTAGACAAGTCACCAACCTTGGTTCACTATCGTTCTTGCTGTTCTCCCTCTTCTGTTTACTCTGAGATGACAAAAGTCATGGGACACATCCTGTATATTGTCAGACTCCTTTTGCCTGGAGTAGGGCAGCAACTCACACAGCATGGACTCAACAAGTCTCTGGAAGTCCTCTGCAGAAGTACTGAGCCATGGTGCCTCCGTAGGCGTCCATAACTGCAAAAGTGTTGCCGGTGTAGGATTTTGTGCACTAACTGATCCCTCGATTATGTCCCATAAATGCCCGATGAGGTTCATGTCGAGCGATCTGGGTAGCCAAATCATTCGCTCCAGCTGTCCAGGACGCGCTTCAAACCAATAGCGAACAACTTTGGCCCAGTGACATGGCGCATTGTCATCCATAAAAATCCCATCGTTGTTTGGGAAATTGACATCCATAAATGGCTGAAAATGGTCTCCAAGCAGCCGAACAAAACCATTTCCAGTCAACGAGAGCTTCAGTTGGATCAGTCCATTCCATGTAAACACATACCATGCCATTATGGAGACACCACCAGCTTGCTCAGAGCCTTGTTGACAACTTTGGTTCATACCTTCGTTGGGTCGGCGCCACACTCAAATCCAAACATCAGCTCTTACCAACTGAAATTTGGGAATCATGTGACCAGGCCACGGTTTCCAGTCGCCTAAGGTCCAACCTCTATGGTCACGAGCCCAGGAGAGGCGCAGCAGGCGATGTCATCGTGTTACTAAAGACACTGGCACCGCTCGTCTGTTGCCGTAGCTCATTAACGTCAAATTTCGCCGCACTGTCGTAACGGATACGTTGGTCGTACGTCCCACATTCATTTCTGCGGGTTTTTCACTCACACTGCTTGTCTGTACACAATGAAAACTCTAAACAAAAGCCCTGTTATCGGTCGATAAGTGAAGGCCGTTGGTCGCTGCGTTGTCCATGATGAGAGGTAATGCCTAAAATGCGGCATTCTCAGCACACTCTTGACAGTGTTGACCTCTGAATATTAAATTCCATAACGATTGCCGAAATGGAACGTCCCATAAGTCTAGCTCCAACTACTATTGCGCGTTCAGAGTCTGTTAATTCTCGTCCTGTGGCCATAATGAAGTCGGAAATCTTTTCACATGAATCGAAAAAAATGGTTCAAATGGCTCTGAGCACTATGGGACTCAACTGCTGTGGTCATAAGTCCCCTAGAACTTAGAACTACTTAAACCTAACTAACCTAAGGACAGCACACAACACCCAGCCATCACGAGGCAGAGAAAATCCCTGACCCCGCCGGGAATCGAACCCGGGAACCCGGGCGTGGGAAGCGAGAACGCTACCGCACGACCACGAGATGCGGGCTCACATGAATCGCCTGAATACAAATGACAGCTCCGCCAAAGCACTGCCCTTTAATGTCTTGTGTATGTGATACTACCGCCATCTGCACACGTGCATATCGCTGTCCCATGAGTTCTGTCACCTCAGTGTACTAGAACATACGAATGCCGGTACTGTTTCTCGATGGAATAAATAATGGAGGGAAGAGGGTGAAATGAAGACGGGAGTCAGTTTTTCTCTCAATACTCGGCCCTGATGCGGTGGCGACACGGTCTGATGGAAGCGCAGGATACGAGGCGTTAGATGTACGGTGCCAGTCTAGAGCTCAGAGTCGCTGGTGGCCGGATTGGATGGTCGCCTCTCGCTGCAGCCGCGGACGCCGCAATCAAGCGCTCGTTAGGCCTCGGCGGCGAGCAATCTGCCCCCAAATCCCACTTGTGGGGATCTGCCTAACATGGGGAAACAAGGTGAAAAAGTTCCGCCCCCATCCGGATTTCACTCTAGCGGCAGTTTTCAGCTGAGTTGCCGCGCCGCCGTAGTACCCTTCCATTTGCTCCCTCTCGCCCCCTCGAGTACCCTCTTCTCAATCTCACGCCGCTGCGATATCCCCGCGGATTCCCTTTACGCGGTGACAGACAGATATAAAAGAGGAAAAGATGAGAAAATGGGAGTAAAATAACGGAAGGCGGCGGAGGCTGGTAATTGGAAGCGGAGGCCCCGGCGGAGCCAATCCCGCACCAACGCCACAGCCACCGGCACCGCAACGCCGAGCGATGCCTCGGCGGCAAATTAGGCGCGTCGCAATCAGCACGACAGCAATTAGATGCAGTCGCGGACACGCTCTCATCTGACGGGCCGGGCGAAAGGCGTGGGGCTGCACATCCACCGACTACCGTGATACCTGACAGACGTCGCCGTATGCCCGAGGCTGCTAAATCGTCGTCAACATAAACACCGAGGCCCGGAGAGTCCAGCAATGGGAAGATTTCTTGAGCTGGCGGTAGTATCGCGAGCACAAGATATAAAAGGGCAGTGTATTGGCGGAGCTGACATTTGTAATCAGCTGATTCGTGTCAAAAGATTTCCGACGTGATTGTGGCCACACGACGGGAATAAACAGGCTTGGAATGCGGAATAGTTGTTGGAGCTACATGCATGGCATATTCTATTTCGGAAATCGTCGGGGAATTCAGTGTTTCAAGATCTACAGTATCAAGAGTGTGCCGAGAACACCACATTCCAGGCACTACCTCTTACCACGGACAACGCAGTGGCCGATAGCTTTTCTGCTTAGACTTGTCAGTGCTAGCAGACAAGAAGCATTGCGTGAAATAACCGCAGAAATCAATGTGGGACATATGGCGGACGTATCCGTGAGTACAGTGCAGCGAAATTGGGTGTTAACGGGCTATGGCAGCAAAGGTCCGACGTGCGTGCTTTTGCTAACAGCACGCCTGCAGCGGCTCTCCTGAGCTCGTGACTATGTCGATTGGACCCTAGACGACTGGAAAACGGTGGTCTGCTCAGATGATTCCCGATTTCAGTCGCTAAGTGTTGATTTCAGGGATAAGTGTGGGACAGACTCCATGAAGCCACGGACGTAAGTTGTCATCAAGGCACTGTGCAAGCTGGTTGTGGCTCTGTGATAGTGTGGGCTGCGTTTGCATGGAACATACTGGGTCCTCTGGTCAAACTGAACCGTTCAGTGACTGGAAATCGTTATGTTCGGCTACTTGGAGACCATTTGCAGACAATCATGGGCTTTACGTTTCCCAACATCCATGTCATGCTACTGGGTCACAACTGTTCGTTATTTGTGTGAAGAACATTCTGGACAATTCGAGCGTATAATCTGGCCACCCAGATCGCCCGCCCCCCCCCCCCCCCCCCAACAATCCTATCGAACATTTATGGGACATAACCGAGAGGTCAGTTAGTGCACAAACTAGCTCAACCTTTCTGCAGGAGACTTCCAACGACCTTTTAAGTCCATACCACGTCGGTCGCTGCACTATTCCAGGACTTTTGTTACCTCAGTGCATTTGCGACACATTCCGAATCGTAATTTTCTGTGTATTTCATCACTGAGTTATTTGTATTAGTGAACAGCGTGCCCTATATTTTACTTCGACGGCTGGGTTCCTCATGCATTCAGGTCAGTGTCTTCTCCTTCTCCACTTCGTAGATTACACATTCTTGTCCGTTCCGGCTTCATAGTTATCTCCGACCTGTTCTGGATCATACTTGATTTCTTTTTTTCCCATCGCCTGTAATGCAACGCTGCCTTGGGAAGTCTAGTATTCTTCACTAATTCTAAGTGATCGGCCCTGTTATGTCTACTATATAATAGCTTACGTGTACTGATTCTATACTTCATTATGTCCTAACATCTTCATTTGGTATTCTACCTATCCTCACACAGCGTTTAACACTGAGTAAAAATCTCATTTCTGCGCATTCTATTTTACTCAGTTGCTTTTGAGTCGGCACCCATATTTCGCTACCATGAAGAATGATACGTATATCCATTAGTTTATAAGATTTAATCCTCCTAACTTTTGTAACGGTATTTTTAAATTACCTTTGATAGGTTCCACCAACAGCTAACTATTTGCTCAATGTCGTTGTCATTCAAAAAAACGTATGTCACAGTCAAGATATTTAAAATTCGATAGTTTTCTACTATAGTCTTAGATCTGATAGGATCCTTTCCTCTAAGCGTCGTAATTTTCGTTTTATTAACTGAAATTTTAAAATTACTAGATCTACATAGACTATTTAAAAGTATCCTTGTCTCATTTTCTTCGATCATCTGATCATCTTCAAACAAAAGTGCGTTTGAGTAGACACTGCGTGACAGTTTAATTTGTGGATCTACTAGGAATTTCCATCTCTTGAAAATGTCGTCGATGTGTGTATTAAAAAAAGAGTGGATGATTAAATATACCCTTGTCTAAGTCCTGTATTTGGTAGAATCCGTCCACCTCCCAAATGGTTCAAATGTCTCTGAGCACTATGGGACTTAACTTCAGAGGTCATTAGTCCCCTAGAACTTAGAACTACTTAAACCTAACTAACCTAAGGACACCACACACATCCATGCCGGAGACAGGATTCGAACCTGCGACCGTACAGGTAGCGCGGTTCCAGACTGTAGCGCCTAGAACCGCTCGGCCACCCCGCCATGCTCGTCCACTTCCCGTATCTATCATAAAATTAATATATCCATACAGACTCCTTATTATCAAAATTAGGGGAGGTGCAAATCCATCACTTCGTAGTATTTGCCGTAATTTCATTGAATTTACCCTGTCAAACGCCTCAAAAAAGAGAGAAGTGTTTCCACATACTTTCCTCTTGTTTCTGGCGTTACTTGTTCAATGTGAAAATGTTACACATGGACGATCTCCCATTCCTAAATCCCCTTTGCTCTTCTACCAGCAAACAATCTGCATTAGTTTTTGATCTTTTATTTACTGCTTTTATACAGGTTTTGTATCTCGTATTAATGATAGTAATTTCTCTATGATTTTCTGAGTTTCTGAGATCCTCTGTTCTGAATAGATTTTTAACTAAATCTGTCGACCAAGAGAGAGGTACATGATAATTTTCCCAGCTTTTATTACGTAGATATAAGTAGTTATTCAGCACCAGGTCTGTCTTAGATAACTATCTTATCATATCTGGTGTCAAGTTACACATATGTTTACGGTATACCCTCTCGGGGTTCATGTATTCAAGGCCACTCCCCACTCCCCTCCCTCTGAAAAACCGCCGAGAACTGATCAAGGTCACCCAGGGGAAACCCAACCACGACACCTCTTCACTGTCCTCGCCTCCTCCCTGGACCAAATAGATTCCAGCACCCCCCTCCCCATCTTCATCTTTTGCTACTGGGCATGAGCGGGAGGGCTTCACTCTGAAGCTGGGCAGCGGAAGGAGAGGATTAAGCTGTGCCGGCCGGAGTGGCCGAGCGGTTCTAGGCGCTACAGTCTGGTGCCGCGCGACCGCTACGTCGCAGGTTCGAATCCTGCCTCGGGCATGGATGTTTGTAATGACATTAGGTTAGTTAAGTTCAAGTAGTTCTAAGTTCTAGGGGACTGATGACCTCAGAAGTTAAGTCTCATAGTTGCTCAGAGCCATTTGAACAATTTGATTAGCTGTGTCTATTTGTTAATAACAAATTATGCTAAGTCGCGTCACTTGATTAATATTAAGTCCTTCGAGGCACCAGCAGAGACCTCACCCTGCAAGATTTATAAATACTGTCATTCTTCCATAATTTTACGTATTTATTCCCGCTTTCCACAGTTTTCGTATCTACCCCAAATTCTAAGAATTTTCCAACCATTTTCTCATTTTTCTGTATTTTATGGCATTTTTCTCTTCTGTAACTGGGGCACTTGAGTGGCTGGGGTTCACTCCGGATATGCGCAGGACAGTGAGAGGATCAGTTTGTGTCTATTTGTTGACAAATTACATTAAATAACGTCACTCGAGGTGTATTTGTTCGTAACTGGATAATATTTCATCATTCGAGGCAGAATATTAGTGTGCAACGTCACTGTACGACTCGGAAATAGATGCGGAAATAACAAAAGTGTGTAAGTTCTTCACGATGCTATCATAAGGTCTCTGCATTAACTTCACACGCACGCACATTTCATATGGTACCATGTGTCACTTCCGAAAACGGAGCTCGAGACAGAAAAGGGGGAGGGGGGAGAGGGAGGGGGAGAGAGAGAGAGAGAGAGAGAGAGAGAGAGAGAGAGAGAGAGAGAGAGAGAGAGAGAGAGAGAGGGGGGGGGGGAGGGGGAGAAAGAGAGAGAGGGGGGGGGGCGGGAGGACGAAGGAAAGCATCTATCTGTACGAGTGCTAATTTCTATTATCTTACGTTGTCTGTAATGTCAGTTCTCAAAACAGTTCCAACAAAAAGAGCAGGTTAATTGACCCAACTGGTAACAAATCCAGCATCACGTTATTCGTTTTGCGAGAAGTATCCTATTTAATAATTGGTGTGTTACAGCATTTCCAGAACCAACAAAAGATTAGTTGCTACAAAGTGTGGCCAGAAACCTTAAAAAAAAAGCCACATTATGGGATTTTCTCCTCAGTCTGAGGCCTATACCAGCATGGATTAACAGATGTGGGACATAGTTACTTTGGACCCTATCTTAAACATATGGCCCCAAACAAATTGCCAAGCAGAGTGCTATAAAAGGAAAACATCCCTGAATGGATTAAGGACATTTTGGCAAAAGAGTTGCCACTTTTACCACTCTGCAACGAACGAAAGAAAAGATCGAGTATCATCTTACTCGTACCTACAAGCTTCTCCTCTTGGCAGCGTAAGTCTCTGAACGTGACTCCGATTATACGTAATTTATTCTTTGTCATCAATGACTTTATTTTGGACGTTTTTGGAACTCTGACGATGTACAAGAACCATAAGAGAAGTGGCTTTATGGTAAAATCTTAATGTCCCACACTTTACACCTGATTATATTACGTATCGAGTAGTAATAGGGGTGTTTCTGCTACTAAATAGTAGATTTTTGTTAATAAGACTGTATGGACATATAGCACAGCTCACAGACGTGTTCAACAGGATACATATTCCTTGTAAGGGAAATAATTATAGAACGTTTCTTAAGGTTATCTTCATTTTGCGTTCGGGGAGTGGAGACTCTAAGCGCATGGGCTCCCCTGTCTTAGAGGCTGTGCGAGTTATCTGACGAAAGCAGATGCTCGTGTTGTGGGCCGATAAAAGGAATTCTGGACCATTAAATAGACGAGCGCACTGGTGAGTGAATCCCCCCGTTTATCAGTTTGCTTCGGACATTTTCCCGTGTTTACCTTCAGCTAATGACTGTACTTTGGGACTGTGGTGGCCCTTCCCCGAAACTAGCCATTTCGTTTACACATAGAGTACTGTTGCGACAACAGTTCTGGCCAACCTAGATCATTGCGGTGATCGCAGGAATCGAGAAGAAATGCCAGAGGTTCAATGGAAGGTTCTTTTATTTACTTGGTGCACGAAGTGCTCTGCGTTCGCTGGTAGCGCACCGCGTCTTATACTCGCTCGCCGCGGCGCTCGGGGTCACAGCACCAAGTTACAATACCTGAAGATGGACGTATAAGAGCCCGAAACCGGTCGTGGTCTAACCAAAACCTCTGGTATAATGCTCACTTGCGGATTTTCCTCCGACAGAATTGTCTGCAAGAAGAAATGGTTGTGATTTCATTGGTTTGAGGCGTGTGCAGCCTTTTTTCCAGCTATCATTGCGCGTGTGTTGTTCACAACTTGCTTCCATTGAAGGTAGCTTAATTGTAACTGAGTCTTTGGAGAACCAGCTAATCGACAGACGGTACGCAAACTCTGCAGTTTGCTAAGATCGTATTTTATCATATAACAAGAGAGGTGTCGTGACATCTGTGAGTCACTGACTTTTTATGCAGGAACAGAGTTTTTTTTTTGTCTTTTTTCTCTGTGGCCATTGCTCAATCCCATCTGTGTGTGTGGCAAGGATGTACATACTTCGTTTATTTCCGTATCAGTTTACGAATCTTGTACTGACGTTGCACACTAATATTGCAAGGGTTACATGTCTATTTTGCCCTGTCTGGGAGCTCTAGCATATCTCTCGCCCACAGTCGAATTTTTTCTCATGTGTCCAGTATGGTCCACTTGCAGGACGGCGGTGGTGGGTGGGGGGGTTGGGGGGGGGGGGGGCGAAATAGCAGTTGTGCCAGTCCTGCCGTCATTTGAAGGAAATTCAGACCAGTGTGATGTTCAAGCATTTGGTAGTTCTAATATTATTCGAATTTTTTACATGCCTTCTAGCAATGTCACACACACTCTAATAATTGGAATAGTTTACATGATGTTACGTGTCTTCATTCCACTCGGGAGCTCCGGCCGAAAGACTGACACCGCCCACGCAGAGTCGCTCTTGTTGAAACATTCATTCTGACTGGTCCAGAGTGAAGCAGGGGAGCGGGGGGGGGGGGGGGGGGGTGCTTGGCTCTTAATCTGTTAGCAACGGTCATCTGCAAAGGCGTCCACAGATTTGCGCTGGTGGACGCATAGGCGTCAGCGACTTATGACTGGTCTACTGTGGTGGGATGCCAGATTTCGTAGCAGTGCATTTTGCGCCAGCCACCAGGTCGGTCTCGTGGGACATGATTACGCGTTTAAATAATTCAAATTTCTTTACCAAGCTGGGAGGTGGGGAGGGGGAATGGTCTGGTTTTGGGTTGGGCAGACATGAGAAGCTCTCTCATTCGCGGCCAGGGATTCGGTGCCGGCCGCGACGGATCGGTAAGTTTCATACCTTACCGGCACCTCACTTGCCTCGTTTGGCTTGCATTATTTGGGGTATGGAGGTGGGGGTGGGGGATGAGGGGTAGGGAGGGAGCTCTTCGTAATCTAGGCGTCTATATGTAGCAGTCTTTGATATGTTGATAAGTAGGATCTTTTTGCCGTTATTACCGTGGGCAGGAGTTCCATCCGCCTGACCTGATACATCAGCAGTACTTTTTTTTGCCAGCTATCAGGTCGGAAAGGATTACATGCATAATACTGTAACTTTTTCGGCCATTGCTGAGTTGGAGTAGTGCTCGTCGCTATACATCACATACAGGGTGTTTCAAAAATGACCGGTATATTTGAAACGGCAATAAAAACTAAACGAGCAGCGATAGAAATACACCGTTTGTTGCAATATGCTTGGGACAACAGTACATTTTCAGGCGGACAAACTTTCGAAATTACAGTAGTTACAATTTTCAACAACAGATGGCGCTGCAAGTGATGTGAAAGATATAGAAGACAACGCAGTCTGTGGGTGCGCCATTCTGTACGTCGTCTTTCTGCTGTAAGCGTGTGCTGTTCACAACGTGCAAGTGTGCTGTAGACAACATGGTTTATTCCTTAGAACAGAGGATTTTTCTGGTGTTGGAATTCCACCGCCTAGAACACAGTGTTGTTGCAACAAGAAGTTTTCAACGGAGGTTTAATGTAACCAAAGGACCGAAAAGCGATACAATAAAGGATCTGTTTGAAAAATTTCAACGGACTGGGAACGTGACGGATGAACGTGCTGGAAAGGTAGGGCGACCGCGTACGGCAACCACAGAGGGCAACGCGCAGCTAGTGCAGCAGGTGATCCAACAGCGGCCTCGGGTTTCCGTTCGCCGTGTTGCAGCTGCGGTCCAAATGACGCCAACGTCCACGTATCGTCTCATGCGCCAGAGTTTACACCTCTATCCATACAAAATTCAAACGCGGCAACCCCTCAGCGCCGCTACCATTGCTGCACGAGAGACATTCGCTAACGATATAATGCACAGGATTGATGACGGCGATATGCATGTGGGCAGCATTTGGTTTACTGACGAAGCTTATTTTTACCTGGACGGCTTCGTCAATAAACAGAACTGGCGCATATGGGGAACCGAAAAGCCCCATGTTGCAGTCCCATCGTCCCTGCATCCTCAAAAAGTACTGGTCTGGGCCGCCATGTCTTCCAAAGGAATCATTGGCCCATTTTTCAGATCCGAAACGATTACTGCATCACGCTATCTGGACATTCTTCGTGAATATGTGGCGGTACAAACTGCCTTAGACGACACTGCGAACACCTCGTGGTTTATGCAAGATGGTGCCCGGCCACATCGCACGGCCGACGTCTTTAATTTCCTGAATGAATATTTCGATGATCGTGTGATTGCTTTGGGCTATCCGAAACATACAGGAGGCGGTGTGGATTGGCCTTCCTATTCGCCAGACATGAACCCCTGTGACTTCTTTCTGTGGGGACACTTGAAAGACCAGGTGTACCGCCAGAATCCAGAAACAATTGAACAGCTGAAGCAGTACATCTCATCTGCATGTGAAGCCATTCCGCCAGACACGTTGTCAAAGGTTTCGGGTAATTTCATTCAGAGACTACGCCATATTATTGCTACGCATGGTGGTTATGTGGAAAATATCGTACTAGAGAGTTTCCCAGACCGCAGCGCCATCTGTTGTTGAAAATTTTAACTACTGTAATTTCGAAAGTTTGTCTGCCTGAAAATGTACTGTTGTCCCAAGCATATTGCAACAAACGGTGTATTTCTATCGCTGCTCGTTTAGTTTTTAATGCCGTTTCAAATATACCGGTCATTTTTGAAACACCCTGTATCACCGTTAGAGGGGTGGGTCAGTGATACTGGTCTGTAGGGACATCTCATCTACTTCGTCGCGATTCCATTAAGAGATGGAGCGGTTGACTCTAAAATAAGTGTATTTCACCCAAATCAGATTGGGTGAATGGTAAAGTTTTCACGCGTTCCTCGCGTGATCTAACCGATGTGTGTGTCAATATTTTCTTAAAGTTAAGCTGTAAGTAATAGTAAGAAGAGGTTCAGCAACGAAGGGAAGTGCAATTAGCGGATGAAGGGCAGAGGCAAAAAGTGGTCAAGAAGCAGAATACTTAGGCAATTTTGCAGGGTTTCTCCAGGCAGGGGATTTTGAGTAGTCAGCAAGATACGCGTGTTTAACGGAGAACACAGATTAGAGTTCTGCAGGGCGAAAGCTGTAATTCATTTCTGCCATGTGCTAATTTTCAGAGCTGGCCCTTTCGGTCTGTACGGCTAGTTGCACGCCGGAGAAGGTTACAGTTGAAGAGACGAACTTTGCTACTTTTATGAAATGTAAATGGAATGTATTGTTTCAAGGGGAAATGGGCTGTATAATTTCAGTGATAATTGAAGAGTTTGTTTTTTGTTATTGTTCGGCTCTCATACGTTTAGATACATTTCCTGGTCTTTCTTATGACTCCAAGGATTTTTCAAGGAAAAAGTTGAGAAGGGAAGAGAAGACTTTCTGCTGTGTTTAATTTCCAGTCTGAGTGCACACACATAGTAACAGAGAGTCAGTTGGTACTGCAGGAGATGGGACCATTTTAACTTTCCGTGTTTCGTTGGTCAATAAGCCTTTCAGTTAGTTGAGGCAGGTGAAAAATAAAATACATATCTGAAATTATAATAAATCTGCTTATGTAATGTGCTCTACTAGCGTTTATGGCCTTCAGCATGTTACATGAGACAACTGAGTCACACAGTGAACGAGAGAACCTACTACTTATGTTCTAAGTTGGCCAAATTAGGAAGTTTAAATGTATCGAAACAACCGTATTTATTATAGACTAATTTGGTGGGAAGCTTCGCAGATGACATAGCCTCACAGGCCCGATGTAAGAAAGGTTTAGAAGACTAGCAGAACCGAATATTTGCCACAGGATTTGGATTAAGGATAAACATAGCAAAGACTTGCTGAACATCTGTATTAGGAATGATACAACAGTGGAAGAAGTGAGAGAAGTCTCCTATCTAGGAAGCATCGTGTACACAGGATGGCCGTAGCCAAAGTGACATCAGAAACACATTAGCAAAGACGAAGAAAACTTCCTTCAATAAAGGAGTTCTACTAGTATCAGATGGTGATGTGAATTCGACGAAGAGGTTCCTCGGAATGTGCGTGTGGAGCACAGCATTGTAGGGAATGACGGGGCATGACGGTCGCGGTCCTCCAATTTCGTCTAGAGGTGTTAGAGTGCGTTCAGTATGACGAGCGTTTACCAATAGAATGTCTGCTAGGGTTTAGTAAGGTTGCTACGGTCGTCGCGCGTCAGTTACGTAGTCTTCCAATAAAATTCACTGTTCTGTTATAATTTACCGTTCCGTTTACAACTAAGGTAAGTCTCTCATAGCTTTTTCTTCACAGTCAACGTTCAGTTCACCTAAATCAGCATGTTCTTAGGTACCTTTGCATACAATGCATTAAAAAAACTGTTTATAGTGGTCACTGAGTATTTCCTGAACAGACATGCGTTTGGGCCAGAATGGCCTACTGATGTAGGCCATTTCTCCTCGTTCGCCTTTTATTCCACATTGGCAGATTCAACCGTATGTTTTGTCTTTCTCGTTTGCAGATCGTACTTCATTGTGTACAGGAAACAGAGAGACAAAATTGGTCCACGAAAAACATGCATCCATCAGTAACTCCACTGGGTCAAGCTCCCCTTCTTTTGGCCCGGAAAGTAATACAACAATGCCCAAAGTTACACCAGGGCTGAAACGAGCGACAAGCAAGAGAGATAAAACTATTATTCTCAGATCCTCTCCCTACATGAGTGAACTACGAGAATCTGTCAAAAAGTTCCTGGAAGCTAAAGAGAATAAGGTGAAGTCAGGTGCTATGTCGAGAAAAGAAGAATAAAGAGAAAGGAAAAGGTCTTCAAGCCAAGAAGAGAAAGACAAAAGAAAAGGAAACTGACTCTACAGAAAATGAAACATCCGAAGACGACGAAGATGCGACATGAATACATCGCGAGAAATTAGATTCCACTTCAACTGAGGGTTGATTTCATGTCAGAAGTTCAAGTTGTGGCATCATAACTCGTATGCTGGCATAGACAGTGAGAACGATGAAGCCGAGCTTATTTTTAAGATGTGTCATCGAAGAAATAAAAAAATTGAAAAAAACGGGGTCAATTCTGCCACGTGTACGGAACGGAACGGACTTACCCACACTTTACTAGTTTATTGACATAACAAACTAAATATACTATTTTATGTTGTCTTCATTTGCATGTTGGATGACAAAAATGTTTGAATAATCGGTTCCTAATTTTTATAAGAAGTTTTGTCATCGCTGAGACCTCGAAAATTTGCTCTAAATGCTAGGCGGGTCTTTTCGCCCCGGTATCCCCTATGTAAGTGGAACGTGGATCAATGGAAATGCAGAGAAGAAAAAACTGGAATCGTTTGAAATTTGATACTATCGTAGAAAATTGAACATTAAGTGGATAGTTGCAGTGCGAAATAAAAAAGTACTAAAAACAAAAGTTAGGGAAAAGAAGTATGTGGGAGGCCCATACCAGAAGAGGCGACTCGTTAGTGACGTTATAGAAAAAGAACTTGACGCTCGAACGAGTATTACAGGGGGGAAAATTACATAAAAAGGCGATAAGATGGAAAAATATGAGCACTCCAAGCCAACATATTAAGCGATAGGAACGCTTGGCCGAAATATGAACACATATTGAGAGACATGTATCTGCTCCAAATTGAGAAACGTCAACCAACTTTACAAATTCAAAGCGGCGCTGATGGTCGGTACGTCGCACGAAAAATGTGTGATTGATTGTCCGTGATGAATGTAATGAGCTCATGCACGCTTTGGAGCGCTGTAGATGGTGTAGAAGTGCTACTCCGCGGTTGTTTGGCCCTCCATAGTTGACGTTCCTCATAGCATTGAAGTCGCGTCTGTGTGCGAGTCTTCTGTATCGAATTAGCGCAGTAACTTGGGTCGGCGTGGACACGTGACAGAATGGCACAAGGGCTCTTCGTGATATGATCCTAACCGACTCCAACCCTAGACGAGTGTCACGTCGTGTCAGTGACATCTTTATCGATCATCATCATCATTGTCAGTGAAAACTGCTTGGAAATCCGTCTGGAACCACTCTTGTCAGTAAATGCAGGTCCTTC
This sequence comes from Schistocerca nitens, assembly GCF_023898315.1. Classification (NCBI taxonomy): domain Eukaryota; kingdom Metazoa; phylum Arthropoda; class Insecta; order Orthoptera; family Acrididae; genus Schistocerca; species Schistocerca nitens. Next base: position 393,538,983 of record NC_064617.1, read on the forward strand.
CCTACCAGTTTCCGAGCGAACACTTCGTGGATAAATGGTTCAAATGGATCTGAGCACAATGGGACTCAACACCTCAGGTCATCAGTCCCCTAGAACTAAGAACTACTTAAACCTAACTAACCTAAGGACATCACACACATCCATGCCAAAGGCAGGATTCGAACCTGCGACCGTAGCGGTCGTGCGGTTCCAGATTGTAGCGACTATAACCGCTCGGCCACACCGGCCGGCTTCGTGGATAACTTACAAGGGGCGGCAACGACGTTGAGATCACTGATTTACTTCAAACTTTGCACACCTCTAGTGGTCCACGAAAACAACATAATGTGCAAGAAGTAAGTTGCACTAATCTGTCAATAACGAGAAAATTGCAACATAAGTTTTGCGCGTCTATTATGTAACTGATGTATCTGCGCGAAGGTGTTCGCTGCAAGAAGTCGTTGCGGTTACGTCGTTAGCTTTCACGTTTTACAATAAGGCAGTGGACGAGGCAACACTTCGAATCCCGTTGACACTTACTTTTCATCCATATTTATTTCATCACTGGACACATTATTTAATTTATACGACACTTGAGAGGTAATATAACGAAAAAAAAAACACGTGCATTTTCATGAAGTTGTAGCGAATCTCGTATGTCATTTGACTATTTACTATTTGTATTTGAATTTTCAAGGACGAAGGGTAGGCCTGGAAAGCCCAACTCAAACCTCGATAAATAATTATGCGAATGACGGTATTCACAATCAGTAATATAGTAAATCACAATGTGTCAGACAACAAGAGTAATGTACAATTAATCCTCGGGTGAGCTCTCGACATCACACGTTGCAGGATGGTATTTGTCATACAGACATGGAAAACATAAAACTTCCTGGCAGATTGAAACTGTGTGCGGACCGAGTCTCGAACTACGAACCTTTGCCTTTCGCGGGCAAGTGCTCTACCAACTGAGATACCCAAGCACGACTCACGCCCAGTCCTCACAGCTTTAATTCCGCCAGTTCCTCGTCTCCTACCTTCCAAACTTCACAGAAGCTCTCCTGCGAACCTTGCACAACTAGCACTCCTGGAAGAAAGGTTATTGCGGAGACATGGCTTAGCCACAGCCTTGGGGGATGTTTCTAGAAAGAAATTTTCACTCTACAGCGGAGTGTGCGCTGATATGAAACTTCCTGGCAAATTGCCGGCCGTGGTGGCCGAGCGGTTCTAGGCGCTACAGTCTGGAACCGCGCGACCGCTACGGTCGCAGGTTCGAATCCTGCCTTGGGCATGGATGTGTGTGATGTCCTTAGGTCAGTTAGGTTTAAGTAGTTCTAAGTTCTAGGGGACTGATGACCTTAGAAGTTAAATCCCATAGTGCTCAGAGCCATTTGAACCACTTCCTGGCAAATTAAAACTGTGTGCCGGACCGAGACTCGAACTCGGGACCTTTGCCTTCCGCGAGCGAAGCTGTGAGGACAGGACGTGAGTCGTGTTTGGGTAGCTCAGTTGGTAGAGCACTTACCCGCGAAAGGCAAAGGTCACGAGTTCGAGTTTCAATCCGGCACACAGTTTTAATCTGCCAGGAAGTTTCATATCAGCGCCCACTCCACTGTAGAGTGAAAATTTCATCATGGAAAACATACATTGCAACTTCATGCAAATCCACCTGTTTTTTTTTCATTATATTACCTCTCAAATGTCATATAAATTAAATAATATGACCAGTGATGAAAAAATAGATTAATTAAGTTTCAGCGGGATTCGAACCGTCCCCTCATACACGTTCGTCATACTTAGCTCGAATGCTAACTTGACCGTCATGAAGTCAAACGTCCGGCACCTACGTACAGATACATCACTGACATTATAGACGCGTAAATCTTCTCTTGCGATTTTCTCGGAACTGCCAGAGTTGTGCACCTTACTACTTGTGCATTATGTTGTTTTAATGGCCTCCTAAAGGTGTACAAAGTTTGAAGTCGTGGCCTCCCCTTGTTAGTGCAACGGAGTTTTGGACTCTGGTACCACTTAGAAGCCATTGTTCACAGCAGCACATAACGCTGCTCTTCTTCAGTGGGCAAAACAACACAAGAAGTGGACAGTTGGTGACTGGAGGCGTGTAGCGTCGTCTGATGAGTCGTGATTTTGCCTCTCTTCAAATGAAGCAGGGCGTAGAGAGCACGAATGGCCAGTGAGGCATGCCGGAGGTGGTTCTCTGGTATTTTACGGCGGTTTTTCTTAACACGACATGGACTCGTTCATTTACAGTACCGAGAATACGATCCAGAAAGTTTATTTCATCTTTCTCATTGACCAAGTGTTGCCCTATCACTACATCTTCACGATGAGAAGGCCTTTGACACTACCATCTTCTAAGATTTCTACAGCCGTGTTCACAGGGCTGCAGACGTACGTTTCTGGTTTGATGATCACTTAGGTACCACGTCGCAACTCGACTGACCCAATAAACCACCCCATTAATACTACAGGAAGTGTCTGGGGCTATTTTGAACAGCGGGTAAAACGTAGAAAACACATGCTCGAAATTTGGTAGCGCTGCGGGGTCTAATCAACGATTACCTTCAGCTGGATATGACAAACTTGACGAAACTTGTAGACATTCTCCCTCACCCAACTGAGGATGATATGGAGGCTAAGGGTGTGACTAACTTTTTTGTTAAGCATGTAGTTGTGTGATGCGGCAGTAGCATTTATGATTCAACAAGTAGATGTGTCTGCGTACACGGTTTCGTGGAGATACTCCACGGCCCCCCACGAGACGTCCGCTGGCGTATATGGTTAGGTGCTACGGCGCGCCTCCGCAGCTTGTCCCTTCACCCAGGCGTTGCGTTCCCTGCCACTAACCAGCCTTATTAGGTCAGCACTTTCCATTCACGGAAGCCGACATTCCCAGATGCCGTTTCCTCCGGTGTCTCCTTGGAATTCTCCGAGAAACTTAACAAGCGAGGCTTTCACCAGCCGCGCGTTTTCCGCGCGAGTTTTTTCGTGCGTACAGACCTCCCGGTATGCGCGCTCGTCGTCGTACCGCCCCAGCGCACGCCAAACAAGAACGCGACTTCCTCGGCACGTTCGTATTTCAGCAGGCTGCTTCTGAAAGCAGCTCTGAAAGGCCAGCGAGGGGTGTACTTTGCTGAAAATGTGACTTCGCAAATATTCGGCAAGAGCGGGATTCAAATCTCCTTGTGACCATCCCGTTTCCCGAAATCTGCAGCTACGTAACACCTACTTCTACAGGCATAATCTGCGCACCACTGTAAAGTGCGCGGTGAAGGTAACATTGTATCAGTATTATCGATTTCATATATCTCTCTTATTTATTGTCTTGATCCCTATCGATATAAAAGGTGTTTCCATAAGAGCGTGCAAAGATTTAACTGGACATAGAGGATGATCCACTGAACAATTTGAGGTAGGGAACCTGGGATCGGAGAAGCCCGCTTAAGGATGTAATGGGAATAAAATCACATTAGTGTATTTTTTATTTACATTAGTTACAGTTAACTGCAAATACCATCAATGACACAATGAACGTACTATTTGTACTCTACCTTACAAAATGAGCAGAAATTGACTGCCATTAACCTCAACCTCCCTAGTGTGTTTCGAATCATATCACAGACAGCTACAACTCTGGCAACTAATTCCAACTCCGTATCCACTGCGGTCTCATACACAAGTGACAGTAAATATCGCCATAGAAAATAATCAAGGGGATTCACGTCATGTGACCTCGCAGGCCATGGAATAGGTCCACCACTGCCAATCCAGCGACCAAGAAATACAGCACTGAGATGGCTGCGAACATTCGCACGGAAGTAAGGCGCTGCACCGTCATGTTATATCCACATGCTCTCACGAACAGTCAAGGGTTCGTTCTCCAACTCGGGTAGAACTTTTTTCACGAGACTCAAGTACAGGTGGCTATTCAGAATGAGATTGCCGCCTATAATGTCAGCCCAGATATTCACAGCAAAATGGACTTCATGGAATGACACTACTACAACGTGAGGTTTTTCCTCATCCCACACATGGCTATTCCTGCTGTTCGAAATACTAACACAATCAAATGAGGCCTGGTCAGTAAACAACACAATCTGGAGTAAATGTGGTCGATCAATCCACTGACACAACGCGATCCTTGGTGCAAAGTCAGTCCAAGCACTGCATGGACTCGTTGTGGATGACATGAATATAATTGTTGTTCGAGGAGTATTCGTCACACGCTAGTACGAGCAGCGCCCATTTCACGTGCAACACGACGAGTACATGTAGTGGGGTCCGGTGCTACATGTTCCAGCAAATACTCTTCAAAAACGGGTGTGAGAGTGGTCCTCATGTTGAGAGGTCACTGTTTCTTCTTTCCAATGAACCAATCTCCCGCATTCGTCGATCGAGAGAAATAAACTCTCGTCGTTACGGATGATGCCTGTTAGGAAATAATACCCTCTACAGCCTTTCAGCAACGAGAGCATTGCAACGTACTTCCCCATATACAAGATGCAGTGAGTTCAGCGAAACTGTACCGGTGCTGCTGCACTGAATAAGGAATGGGTCTGTCGTAGATTCATAGCACGTTCTGTCACGGGACAATATTAATACGATACAACACAACCATCTTATGGACAAGTAAAGTAAAAAAGCCTGCACCATGATTTCCTGGTAGTCAGGCTCGTCCTCCTTGTTTCCTTAGAGGAAATAAAGAATGTTCAAGTAAATTAACAGCATAGTACTTGTAAACTTGTACGCATGTTAGTTGTAAATCAGTTGGAAAACTTTAATGCTAGACAAAGCGGTAGACAAGTTTACTTCCATATCTTCTTAAGCTGGCTTCTCCTACTCCAGGTTCCCTACCTCAAATTGTTCAGTGGAGCATTCTCTACGTACTGTTACATTTTTGCCGAGCGGTTCTAGGTGCTTCAGTCCGGAACCACGCGCCTGCTACGGTCGCAGGTTCGAATCCTACCTCGGGCATGGATGTGTGTGATATCCTTAGGTTAGTTAGGTTTACGTAGTTCTAAGTTCTAGGGGACTGATGACCTCAGATGTTCAGTCCCATAGTGCTTAGAGCCATTTGAACCATTTTTGTTACATTTTTGCACGCTCTTACGGAAACACCGTATTTACGATGATGAAAGCATAATGGACGACAAGTGATATTCGAGTGCAGGTTATTTCTTTATTCTTTTTCCTGCCTTTTATCCCGTATCTCCACAGGGTCGGCATGTTAATTATTAGATTTGGCAATTTTAGTGGTGAAGTTTGGCCATCGCACCCTCCCCCCCCCCCCCCCCCCCCCCGGAATTTTTGTACCCTATCATCTGTCTATGTCTAGTTTTATCCCACGTGAAAGAGTGTGACTGTATGTAAACGTCTATGGATCGTGTATCTGAGGTGGTACTTGGGTTCCAGCCCAGTATCACCTAATAGTATGTGGGAAACAGCCTAAAAACCACATCCAGGCTGGCCGGTACATCGACTCTCGTCGTTCATTCACCGGGCCGCTTCGGTCGGGGCGGCGTTCCTCCCCGAATCCCGGAAGCGGCGTTCTAACACGTGCGACTATCCGGGCGGGTCATTCCAACAAAGGTTATGTACATGTATTAAACTGCGTTTCGCGAATTCTACGTCGTGTTTCTTCCACGGATTCCCGTTTAAGTTCCACGAGTATTTATGTTATACTTTAGCATTGGCTATAACGATCTGTTACATCACCTTGATGCACAACTCTAAACTCGTTAGACGTCTGTTGTCATGCCGGTTTGATAAGGACTCCAAACACTGGAGGAATACTCTAAAACTAGTAGATTTCTTTTAAAAATGTATTGCATTTTCTTAGAACACTTCTATTAAATCTAAGGCTTCTATTAGCCTTCCCTAACCCTGATTTTACGTGACAAAACTGAAAAATGCTCTTCCTATCACTTCTTAATACAGCAAAAATTAGCATATTTTTTTCGCCGAAACTCCGCATTCAGTTGCTGTACAACGTATTTTATTGTCCGTCTGGACAGCATGTATTTTTAAAATTGTGGACGATTTTGGTTCCACACGAACTATCTTCAGACCTGAACACAATTCGGTTGCAAGAATAACCCATCCAATTCATCAGCAATATTGCTGTACGAAGAGGAGCGGAAATTTTCCCGGTTTGTCTCTCTGTTGGCATCGTATGTTGTGGCAATGTCGATGTTTGGACACCGGACTCAAATTCTGCAGGAGTGATGTTCAAATTCCCGTTCAGTCATTCTGATTTAAGTTTTCTGTCGTTTCACTTCATAGCTACAGCTGCAACTGTGAGTTCAGGTTTTCTTGGAAGCGGAAGTATGGGGTATCCACCTAGTCTTCTCCAGAATGTTTTTGACGTGAGCGCTAAACAGTGCGGTTATCAAACATTTTCACTTGAAGTATTTATCTAAGATCTTTATACGTGGGACTAACACGTCCACTTATGAGACTGTATTCCCGACTGACAATGTTAAAATGTCTTCTTAATTTTGTAACGGTACTGCTAGGTTAGATAACGTGACTACCAGTGCGAGTAAATTGCATAAGCACCGAGTTCAAAATTATGCCCCTTCCTATATACATTTTTGAGCTAAGAATTAAGTTTAACATCGGAATTTGACGGAAAGAGTTTATGCAAAAGTACCTAGCGAGTAAACACTACCTTACGAGTGTGAACGATTTATACTGGGCTTAGCAAAATAAAACTGAATTCAGGTATGAACAGTCACAACAAATACATTGATAAGCCCAAACATTATGTCCACGGTCCACCGCGACGTTGGATGCCGCCTGCTGGCGTTGTGGGCAGTGACGCGATAGCAAAAGTGTGTAAGAGGAGCAGCCACGGAGGGGGGATCACCCTAGCGAAGATGTGGGCTGCAAATAGGGAAATCTATTGAGATAAGCGACTTTGACAAAGGGGAGATTATTATTACGCAAAGCCTGTGAACGAGTATCTCGAAAACGGCGAAGCTGGTCGAATGGTCATGTGCTACTGTCGTGAGCATCTACAGAAAGAGGTAGAAGGATAGTGAAACTACCACTACGCGCTAAATTGTTGGACGTCCACGACTCTTCACAGAGGCTTGTATGCTCTGTAAAATAGGATGGTGATCTGCGGCATTTCTGCCAAAAGAGCACTATGTTGGTGTACGCACAAGTGTTTCGGAGCACTCCGTTCATCGTATATAGTCAAAACACTGGAGGTCCGCAGCAGACCTCCCTTACGTTTTCACATGTTGACCCAAGGCATAGTCCGTCACGATTGCAGTGGCCACGGGATCATCGGGAATCGACAGTCAATCAATGGAAACGTGTCGGGTCTCCAGGCGAATCACGTTTCTGCTACACTAGGTCAATAGTCGTCTCCACAAACGTCCTAACCGAAGTGAACGGCAGCTTGAAACGCGCAGCGCGTCACGTACGCAAGCTGGTGGGAGCTGCACGATCCTATGGGAGACATTATGCTGCACTTATATGGGAGCTGTGGTAGTGATCTAAGACACGCTGACAGCTGCGGAATACCTTTATTCTTTCATGTTTAATACCTTCCCCGACGGTCATGTCATCTTTCAGCTGTATAATCGTCCGTGTCTCGGAGCCAAAACCGTGCTACTGTGCTTTCAGAAGAATTATGGTGAACTCGCATTGATGTCTTAGCGACCAAATTTGAGTGATGTAAACGGTATGGAACCCATCTGGCCTGCTTTCGGGTACCATCATCGCGTACACAGATCATCGGCCCGTTATATACGCGAATTACATGGCCTGCGCATAGACATCTAATGCCACGTACCTCCACAAACATACCATCAAACTGTCTGATCCCTGATACGCTGAATCAGAACGTATTTCGTTCCAAAGACGGACAAACAAGATACTAAACAGGTGGTCACAATGTTTTGGCTCATCAGTGTATCTCACAAGCACAAAACTGTTTAAGCAAGGTGGCTTATAGCCGTTTGCGGTGCAGTGGAATGTTTTTCCCGCATGTTAACAACATAGAAAACAGAAGACATAAAATGAGCACACTTTCTGTAGTCCGGACACTCCATGTCTGCTTCCTGCATCAGCTCTACAACCTACTTTGTTTGCTGAAAGACTTACACATAAATGTAAATAATTAAAAAATTGTTCAAATGGCTCTGAGCACTATGGGACTCAACTGCTGTGGTCATCAGTCCCCTAGAACTTAGAACTACTTAAACCTAACTAGCCTAAGGACATCACACACATCCATGCCCGAGGCAGGATTCGAACCTGCGACCGTAGCAGTCGCACGGTTCCGGACTGCGCGCCTAGAACCGCGAGACCACCGCGGCCGGCTTGTAAATAATTATATTCGCAGTTATTACTATAGGTGTTAACGTAAACTGCAATGAAAAAAAGATGAAGTTCTATCAGTGGAGGTAGCCAAGCAACATGTTTTCAGATCAGGTGGTAGTGTATCAACTGTTGAATACTAATAGGCCTAATTCGTTTAAAAAGGAAAATGCCTTACAAGGAGAATGATTGTAGAGAGTCTTTACATGTAAATTCATAGAACTGGACTCAGCGAAGTGGATAATTCACATCAATACAGCTTTATTTGTAACTGGAGGACGCGTGGCACACAGTTAGCCGAAGTGCAAGAGAAGTGAACGAAGTATGATCCAGTATACATCGGAAACTATTTACAAAGATTCGTTGATAGAGAGAGTGACTAAACTGACCGTATTACCATCGCAATGAATTAATAACATGCAGGTTCTGTATCGAGCCTCTAAATGAACTGGCCTCACCAAAACACTAAGAGCTGAACAAAAGAGGTGTGACTACGAGTCCAAACGTGAGAGTTAAAGCGGTTTCGCGAGACGAGTCAAGAAAATAGTTAAGCACGAACCACATGTTCGTCGTAAGTAATTAACAAGATCATATCGCATGTGTGAATTTTGTGCACGCAGCCTAGCAACATTTCACCACCTCACCGACCAGCGACACGTGACATTCGACACGCAAAACACGTTCTTCACCTACCCAGTGGAACACAGGCGTAGTCTATTGAAAACTGAAGCCCAGTGTTCCTAGCATGTTGTGTTGCGATGTGATTAGTTTATTATTCAAAAAACCTAAAGCTTAGTTTATGTAAACCTTGCAGACTTGCCTATAGGTGACCAAGCTGTTCGCAGTCGTCACTTGTTATATGTGGCATCTTTGCTGTAGCCCTGCGATTAAAGTAAGTGAAATAATTAAAAGGTGAAAAATAGCGAATTGAAATACGAAAGCTGCAATGTAACAGCCAACTTTCAAGTTAAGGTCATAGTTCACACCAGCAGTTTTTCTTTTTCTTTTTTTTTTTCTATGGAAGATCATTGATGGATCTCACAATACCTGCGGTTAGCGATATTTTAAACAGAAGTGATAGCAAATGAAACATCAGACTGAATAGAAGATACCCTTGCGAAGAGACTCGGAAGAAAAAACGAAAATGGACTTAAGAAACTTAGGATAGTTTGCAATTATTAAATTAATCTGGGGTTATTAAATAATAACACCAGCGCAACTCGAACAGTTGCTACAGACTGCTGAACACTGTATAATTGTATAAATGGAGTGGACGCCTTTGGCACGATTGTTTTATGTATCTCCCCTGCAGGATGTGATTTTACTGTATTTTTGCTTCTGATGAAGGTATATTTAGATATACTGAAACCGTGGTCAAGGATTTCAATAAATCTTTATCCTGCAACTGTTTGGGTGTTACGATTTACCGTGAAGATTTTCTACAGTTGCTGCTTCAGTCATGTTTAAAATTTTGAGAGATGCATCAGTTCTTTTATTTTCAGACAGTAAACGGCGAAAAATGTTCAACAGTATTTATGTTAAACCAAAAAAGTTAATAGACTCAGATAGCGCAGGTAGTAAATTTGGTTCAAGAATAAACTAAAGACGACGCAGATAATTTTTAGCTGTAAAGATGAGACTAACTGTTGAAGACACAGTAGAAAATGTGAGCAAAACAGATGACTATACAGTACTGAAGCAAGAAACGTACTTCAGTAGAAAAGCACTTTATGACATATAACCTGCTCATGTTTTATGCAGAGTGGATGCACATCTAAGGTATGCTTATCGTGTGTCCTTCAACACACAATGCCCGTGGGATGGTAACATGCCGAGGAAAGGAAGACGTCCTTGCTGCCGCGGGAACTATTGTCACCCCGCACTAGTTGACCGTGGCCCAACTTGGCACTCACTGAAGTGACGCTCACCTGTTGTCAATAACCCTAGCAACTATGCTGGTGAAAAGCCGGTATAATCACATAGTATTCTTTTTACAGACAGAATTTAAATGATCAGCCGTACCCACTCTTAGAGGAGTCAGATCAACGATTTCCAACTTCTCAGCAACTGAGGATTTCACACATCATCTCGCTACAAAAATAACAGACACTGGTGCCACATAATATGAATTTTACGAAAATAATAGTTGTTTCCCACCTTAGATCTGTCACGTCTTTTATTACCTCTGCGGCCGCCTTGTAAAACCGATTGAAGACAGTCTGACTCCGACTGTTAACGGTATTGCCCAAAATCGACTCACCAGACAGCATACAGTAAAACCAGCGTTCTCCTGTGATCTACATTTATCTACAAACTCGTAGCCACAAACGAATATTTTAAAAAATTAAAAATAAAAAATTTCATATGAGTGTTTAAAATGAGCAATACATGAGCCAATTAGGTTATGGATACTAGGTGTATTCCAAACCTGTTTAGGTGAATGCCTGACTATTTCCGCATATATGGTACACAAATACACAAAGAATAATACACCAAATTGTGTGGTTTTCAGTTGAAGTACCTCTCAAGTTAAAGTGAGGCTGTGGTTTCAGGATGGAAATCCCACCTTAGACTCAAATGCAAGTACCGTGGTGATCAAAGAGTAATTGTTCATGAACCCAAAAAATAAGTGGGAGACAGCCAGAAAAAAGGAAGAAGTGAAGCATCTCAATCAAAGAAGGTACTCGAAGCTGCTTGGAAAGAGTAAGAGACCAAGATCATAAGAAGATCCACGTTTCAAATGGTTCAAATGGCTCTGAGCACTATGGGACTTAACATCTGTGGTCATCAGTCCCCTAGAACTTAGAACTACTTAAACATAACTAACCTAAGGACATCACACACATCCATGCCCGAGGCAGGATTCGAACCTGCGACCGTAGCAGTCGCACGGTTCCGGACTGCGCGCCTAGAACCGCGAGACCACCGCGGCCGGCGATCCACGTTTAAGTCAGCTCTTAAAAGCTGATGTTTGAGTTCATCTCACAATGACCTGCTTCGGGTGACGGGACGTGGTATTAAGCTGTTCCCAACCAAATAAACTTACCAGCTCTGCGATCACCTCCAGCTGAAGGCACTATGCAGACTGACTGCTGATTTGTGCTTCATTCACTGTATGTGGCAATCAGACACGATACCGAAGCTGATCCCTCCTGTGTGTAACGATGATGAAAGAACAGATGCAACACATTACAGGCCTATATTAATGAAATTGGTCAGGTGTGAGATGCTCAAAGATATTCCAGGTCCTAATAGAACAATTTTCGTTGGAAAAAATTTGGTACATGCTTATCAAACATAGCCCATTCTCCTCTCACACGTCTTGAAAACTGATACCGAAACTACTGATGTACATTCAGGCTACGGTAATTTTCTTCTCCCGAAAATCAGTACGCTATATCTAAGGAAACAGTGTTTGTGACAGATAGTAGTACGATTGTGCCATTACCATGAACGGTAAGGATACAATTAGGTACATAGATCGAGATATGTAGACCAATAGTTTTCCATCACTGCATGTGTAAATGAGTAAGGAATGTACCACCATGCAAATTGCAGCCTTGCAGGGTATAAAAGCCTTAGGTAAACAGCTAACTTTTTGGTTCGTGAAGCAGCAAGTCCAGCTGACTACGGGAGATCGATACCAAGGGTGGAAAGTCATTTTATTTCTGAAGTAAAGTGTCATTCTCAGTTGTTCCCCTCCAACCCCCCCCCCCCGACCACCCCCCTCCCCACCCCTAATCCCCCACCCCCGCGTCACATCCCTATTTTGATAGCCAAACTGCTGCGAACGAAATCTAAAGCTAGTTCCTAGTTCCTTGCTGTACTTCCTCCTTTGGGTGTGATGAGAGCGTCTGTGAGAGCATAACTTTTTGTGTATATGACCACGTGGATAACGTCGGAAATTCCTTGAAGGTTTTTATGGATGATGCTGTTGTATAGAAAGAAGTCGCGATATCAGAAAATTGTAGCGAAATGTAGGAAGACCTGGAAGGAATCGACGTTTTAAGCTGGGATGGGCAGTTCATCCTTAACATAATAAGATATGACATACTACGCATAAACAGGCAGAAAGACCTATTACTGCATGATTGCACTATTGCGGAACAGTAACTGGATTCAGTCACATACATTAAATGTCTGGGAGTAAGCGGACGGAGTGGTTTAAAGTGGAACGACCACATTCATCTATACGCAGATACGGCAGATGCCAGAATGCGGTTTATGGGAAGAATCCACATGAAGTGGAGTCCAACCAGGAAGGAAGTGGCTTATACCATATTCGTTCAACCAGTAATTCAATATTGGTCGTCCTTCAGAGTCCGTAGCAGACAGAATTGGTAAACGAAATAGAGAATATCCAAAGAAGAGCAGCGCGTTTTGTGACAAATTCATTCAGTGATGGATGCTACAAGAGAGGCATAGTACATTACACTGTAGTTTACTGTCAAAATTCCCAGAGCGTTAAATTCATTGAACAGGCCCTAATATATTGATTCCACGTAAGTAATTCTCGCGAAAAGGTCATGATGGTAAAATTAAGAGAGATCCGAGCTGACAGAAATGCGTTTCAATAATAGTTCTTGCGGTGTCACCGCTAGACACCACACTTGCTAGGTGGTAGCCTTAAATCGGCCGCTGTCCGTTACTATACGTCGGACCCGCGTGTCGCCACTATCAGTGATTGCAGACCGAGCGCCGCCACACGGCAGGTCTAGTCTAGAGAGACTCCCTAGCACTCGCCCCAGTTGTACAGCCGATTTTGCTAGAGATGGTTCACTGTCTACATACGCTCTCATTTGCAGAGACGACAGTTTAGCATAGCCTACAGCTAGTCATTTGCTACGACCTAGCAAGGCGCCATATTCACTTACTATGAATGTATTCTGAACAGATAATATTGTGAATCATGTACCGTCAAGAGCGACGTTCATCATTAATGGATTAAAGTTAAGCATCAAACTAATTACGTCCGCTTTCTGAATTCTAATTCCTTGTCATGTTCCAGACCTCACGCCAATATAGTTCTTCCCTCCTCACGGCAGCCTGCGTGAGCTAAAACGCGTGCATTTCGGCCTCCACTGGTAACACGGATTTGGCTCTTCTGCCAACACAACAGTTCTTCTCGTGGACCATTAGCGACTGCAGCAGGAAAGAGGAAGAAGCGACAATGGTGCACAACGTACCCTCCGCCAAAGACAGTAACATGCGTTGCAAAGTATAGATGTGTATGTAGATGAAATGAATTGAGAAAGGCCCCACATTTTATAGACCAGAATTGACAAATATCACCTTGCAGGAGGTGTGTATCTGCGACCATTGCCAGTGTCAAAAAGTCCTCTTCAGTAAGTGACGCTGACATTTTGTAACATTAGACAACGTTCCGGACACAATGCATATACTACCAACCTGACTGCGACCACTTGTAGTAGAGATAACTGTCGTTAATAATCTAATCTGACGTTGTCACACACCAAGAACACATTTATTGGGACATGGTACTTAGTTAGTTCCAGGTGATGCTCAGTCAGCTCCAGTGGTGGACTGAAGGTAACGAGAGCACGCGATAATTGTACCACCCGGCCTCACAGAGTGGCAGAGACGGGCTGCGCTGCGCTGACGCGGACGCGTGGCGGCAGCTGAGACTTACCTCTGGAGGCTGCTCGAGGCAGCGGCCGAGCGTGGCGACGTGCAGGCGGACTGGTCGCGAGTTGACGAGCTGCGCCTCCGGGCAGAACAGCGCCTCGCTCACGAAGTACGGCTCCGTGCTCGTCACCCTGCAAAACACCGAACCAACAAATGTTCACGCATGCCGGGAAGGCAGAGCAGGTGGCACGTATCGTGACCGCGGAAAGTAAGAAAGAGGACAGTAAAACCATAGTCACTTGAAGATACTAAGATGGATGGATGGATGGATCGAGAGGGTTGTATGGGCGCACGACGGCAAGGTCTTCAGCGCCCACTCACAAGGGAACCTCCCCATCGCACCCCCCTCAGATTTAGTTATAAGTTGGCACAGTGGATAGGCCTTGAAAAACTGAACACAGAATAATCGAGAAAACAGGGAGAAGTTGTGTGGAACTATGAACAAATAAGCAAAATATACAAAGTGAGTAGTCCATGTGCAACATAGGCAACATCAAGGATAATCTGAGCTCAGGAGCGCCGTGGTGCCGTTGTTAGCGTGACCAGCTGCGGAACGAGAGGTCCTTGCTTCAAGTCTTCCCTCGAGTGAAAATTTTAATTTTTTATTTTCAGACAAGTATTATCTGTCCGTCCGTCCGTGCGTCCGATGCGAGCTAACTGCGCCGTAGCATGGGGACGCTACATCTAAACAAACATCGAAACGCATGACGTCAGTCGACTACAGCACACGGAAGAGAGAGTATTCCTGCAAACGAGGCTCCCTGGTTGGCAGTTGACTGTTCGCTACTTTGGACGAGAGTGCATTAAATACGTGAGATGTATTACGTGGGAAATATGAATCCAGAAATTATAGCTCGCGACTTCAATAACGAGGTCAATGAATATTTTCCGAACTGTAAGTTTGCGGTGCGGTCGCAAAACACAGACACTAAACTTATTACAGTGAACAGAGACGTAAATGAACGAACGGACAGATCATAACTTTGAGAAAATAAAGAAAGTAAACCTGTCGTTCTGCAGCTGCTCACGCTAACCACGGTACCACGGCGCTACTGAGCTCACACTATCCTTGATATTGCCTATCTTGCGCATGGACTACTCAGTATATATATATATATATATATATATATATATATATATATATATATATATATTGCTTTTTTTTTCTTCATAGTTCCACACAACTTCTTCCGGTTTTCTCGATTGATCTGTGTACAGTTTTTCAAGGCCTATCCACTGTGCCAACGTATAACTAAATCTGAGGGGGTGCGATGGGGATGTTCCCTTGTCAGTAACAGATTGAGACAGGTGTCAAGAAAATACTCAGAACATTAAGATAAAACAGATCGTAAAACACAAGTAACAAGGTTGGAAAAATATGTGCCTACTCACACCGAAACGTGGGACGAAGCATGCCATCAGCAGTAAAACATGGACAACACAGGAATAAAGTTGTAGAGGGAGCTAAAACAATGTAGCAGATGTAAGTGGCTGGCTGACCGCAAGGAAAAGAAGGAGGAGCCAGCCACTTTGCAATGCACTAAAACCTCCAGCCTAAAAGTTTAGGCCAGAGTCCAGACACATCACAAAACTTTAAAACCCTAGACACACACGTCTCATCATTAGCTAAAACACAGGGCAGATCCCCATCAACTTGTGCTTCTGCCCTTGCATCATGGTATAAAATGCAGTCCGTTAAAATGTGCCGGACAGAGATGTGCACACCACAAGCATCACAAAACGGGCGATCCTCGCGCCGTAATAGAAAGCTACGTGTGAGAGGACAGTGCCCAATCCGAAGACGTATGACGGTCACTTCTTCCCGCCTGAGCACCCGGCAGGAGGAACGCCACGGTCGAGTTGTTGACTTAGTCAACCGCAGTTTATTGGCCGTCACCGCCAGCCATTCTTCCTCCCACAACTCCATGCACTTCTTGTGGAGTGCAGAAATGACAGACCGCAAGGGAATAGGACACTGGACCACATCCTGCTCTCTGCAGGCCTCCTTGGCAGACCGATCGGCCTGTTCATTGCCCCATATTCCTACATGACAAGGCACAAAATACAGGAGTAGTAAATAGTGACCACTAGAACATTGCAGTAAATATTATTCCTAGGATAAAATCAGGTCAGTTACACAATTAATGCTTGCCGTAGGTGCACTTTCCAGTGCATAATGGCTACCCACAAGCCTATTTTAAGGTGCAAAATAACCGTTCTGCTTACACTGACGCTCTGGTAGCGATAGGCGATGCTGACAACGAGGTACGCTATCAAACAAAGTAAATTCATAGCTAGGTGCATCCCGGTGTCCTGTCCGTGATTATTTCGAACAAAAACTGCCTCAGATAAAACGTGCGCGCACGCATGCACACACACACACACACACACACACACACACACACACACACACACAAAAGTCATAAGTGCTGCCCTAGCTAAGCAAAATGTAGCTTTAATGTGGAATACAAAGACTGCTCAAAAAGTTGCGGTTTGAGGGCGTTGCTGCAGCGTATATGGAAAGTAGCAAGACTCCGATGTGGGTATATAGGCACCGACATGTAGGCAAGGGATTAGTTTGGCATTCGTGTCTGTCCGACGTGCATGCGGTGAATGCGGAAACGTGAACTATGGCGATATTACTATCAAATGCTTCCGAACAGGACTGCCGCGTTGTTATTCTTCTCTTAGCTACCTAAGGACAAACACCAGTAGATATCTATCGGAGAATGTATATATGAAGATGGTATCTGTTCTTTCGTACATGTCCGAAGGAACAGATACCATCTTCATATATACATATAGTTAAGACTCATTGGCCATTTGACCATCATCTTCTGTGCGAATGCACAAACAGTGTACGAACTCTTACGGTAATCAGCCAAAAGCCGCGAGTAATGAATCTAAAGGGCAGGGGCACTATGAATATAGTTCGGGACAATAAGTTGGGAATGTGGGTCTCACGGGAGGCGTACCAGAGATAAGTCCCTGCAGTTGCACTATCCTCTGCATCCTCGGTGGCTCAGATGGTTTAGCCGGCACGGTAGCTCAGCGTGTTCGGTCAGAGAGCCGGTTGGCCTCTGTAATAAAAAAACTGAGTGGAAGGATCAACCACCGAACTTGAACAGGATGTCCTGCGACGTCCGCAACGACCAAACACAACGATCAATCATGAACAATAAGAAAAAAAAAAGAAAAAAAAAAAAAAAAGGTGCAGTGGATGACGTTTCAGCCGGCACGGTAGCTCAGCGTGTTCGGTCAGTGGGTTACATGCTCTCTGTAATAAAAAAACTGAGTCAATCGATCAACAACGAACATAAATGGATGTCTTACGACGTCCGCCCCGAGAACATGCAACGACCAATAGCGAACAAAATGAGATTTAAAAAAAAAAAAAAAAAAGATGGATAGAGCGTCTGCCATGTAAGCAAGAGATCCCGGGTTCGAGTCCAGATCTGGGCACACATTTTCAACTGTCCTCGTTGACTTATATCAACGCCTGTATGCAGCGAGGGGTGTTCATTTCATTGTTATGAAGAATGTGTATGGGGCAGCTGTCTGTTGAAAACTACTCTTGTGGAATGGTGCAACAAGAGGTGCTTCTGATTCACAATAACACACGTCCCCGTATCGCAAATATCGTAACGCAGAAGTTAGTTAACTCAAGTGGAAGAACTCTAGCTCTCGTCCTATACTCCTGATCTCTCCCTATGCGATTATCATGTCTTCGGATCCTTAAAAAAGGCCCTGAAGGGTCGACGATACCTGTCGTGTGAAGATGTACAGCAGGCATATGCGGACTTGATCACACAGCACGACAAGGTGTTTTATCAGACAGGTATCTTCAACCTGGGGCGTTGTCGGGACGATTGCCTCAAAGCTCAAGGCGATTTTTCCTGATTGGTAAACCGATTCTGAGCTGTACGGCCTTAGAACGGAAACTTTTTCGTCGCCCCTTATATCTTTTTGAAATAACAAACAGTATAGTCGTCGTGTGTTAGTCTAGTACGCTCTAGTATGTACGAGAACGTAGAATGACTCTCTCTTCATCATTGTCGGCTCGTTTACGTAGCTCCTCAAGGGGCAGTATGGGTTTTATTAAGTTGGCTGTTATTTTTGTATGTTCCGAAGCATATCATTTATTCCGTTCATAATGTATTACTCGACTTCAGGCCTTCAGTTAATGCTGAACATTTTAATATTTTGCACAAGACTTGGCTGGATATAAGTGAGGTTATAATCAGCGCGATTACTACCATCTTTGATATATAATTACGTATCGTCTGTATCTTACATCAGCCGATGGTTAGGTAGATTAGGAAATGAGACACTAAAAGTACTAGACATTTGCTATGTGGGCAGTAAAATTATTTATGATGGCCGAGGAGGGAATAGTGTCAATAGCAATAAAAGCGGTTCAGACAAGAGAAATTTGTTAAAGTGAAACATAATCTAAAGCGTTAGGAAGTCTTTTATGAAGGTCTTTATGCGAACTGTAACCATGTTCGCAAGTGGAATGTGGACTATACACATTTCAGACAACAAGTGACCAGAAGTTTTTGAAATGTGGTGCTACAAACAAACACCGTCTGAACAGGCCTTAAAGGCCCAACGGTACCGACCGGCCGCCTTGTCTTCCTCACACTTAGGTTTCACCGGATGAGGAAACTGAGAGGCGTGTGGTGAGCACACTGCTCTCCCGGCCGTTGTCAGTTTCCGTAGCCGGTGTCGCTACTTCTCAATCAAGTAGCTCCTCCATTGGCCTCACAAGTACTGAGTGCATCCCGCTTGCCAACTCGACAGACCAGGACCGCGACCCATCCAAGTGCTAGCCAGGACCGACAGCGCTTAACTTCGGTGATCTGATGGGACCCAGTGTCAACCAGCGCGGCAAGGCCGTTGTCCCAGTGTGGTACTAGCTTAAAATAAGAGGTACAGATCGGATAACTAATGAGGTCCTAAAACGAATTGGAGAGAACAGAAATTCATGGCTCAACTTGACTAAAGGAAGAGACAGGCCGATGGGGCACACACTGAGTCATCAAGGAATAGTCAGTTTGGTCACTTAAGAGAATTTGTGAAGAGGGAAGGGGCTGCTGAAGGAGATCAAAGCTTGACTTTAGTAAGTTTGTTCAAAAGGATGTATGTTCAAAATGGTTCAAATGGCTCTGAGCACTATGGGACTTAACATCTGAGGTCACCAGTCCCCTAGAACTTAGAACTACTTAAACCTAACTAACCTAAGGACATCACATACATCCATACCCGAGGCAGGATTCGAACTAGCGACCGTAGCAGCAGCGCTGTTCCGGACTGAAGCGCCAAGAACCGCTCGGCCACATCGGCCGGCAAGATGCATGTTGCAAAAGATATACACAGATGCATGTGATAGAGTAGCGTACAGAGCTGCGTCAAACCGATCTTCAGATAAGGCTTCAACACATCATCTATATATTATAGATCCCTGACCCACTGCACTGTTTATGGAAGATGTCCTCTTTAATAAGAACTGTACTAAAGTTGTTAATGTGCCCGTTACAAGGGGAACTGCTTTGCTTGCTCTCCCATATTATAGACTCTTGAGAGATGCGTATTTCTGTGAGTCTACTGACTCCTTCAGAATATATGAGTGTTTACGAAATGTTCGATAATACGCCTTGTCACCGTTACTTCTAAGATTACTACTTTGGGAAATGAAGATTTTTTTGTATATCACTCTTATCTGGATTTGCCCAAACTGGGACTGTAGGTTCAAATGGCTCTGAGCACTATGGGACTCAACGGCTGAGGTCATTAGTCCCCTAGAACTTAGAACTAGTTAAACCTAACTAACCTAAGGACATCACAAACATCCATGCCCGAGGCAGGATTCGAACCTGCGACGTAGCGGTCTTGCGGTTCCAGACTGCAGCGCCTTTAACCGCACGGCCACTTCGGCCGGCGGGACTGTAGGGTCGATGTAGAACCGAATTACGCGTACAGCAGGCTGAATGTGGACTTTGCTGATTTGAGAATGCGAATACTTGGGATAATGTTTTTACATTTCATATGTATCAAGTATTTCAATTCATCGACTAATATGTAACCATCATTTCGCCAAGACATTAATAAGAAGTTTAGTTTATTTGGGGAGGCGACCAAACACGAGGTCATCGGTCCCATCGAATTAGGGAAGGATGGGGAAGGAAGTCGGCCGTGCCCTTTCAGAGGAACCATCACGGCATTTGCCGGAAGCGATTTAGAGAAATCACGGAAAACCAAAATCATGATGGCCGGACGCGGGTTTCAACCGTCGTCCTCCTGAATGCGAGTCCAGCGTGCTAACCACTGCACCACCTCGCTCGGTACTTAGTAAGCACTGAATAATTTTATGCAGACGTAAACGCTGTTAGCAGGCAAGCCTTTTTTTAAAAATATGCAACACACATTCCGATAATTATCGTCCTACATCAGTTTGTAATTAACGCAATTTGCTGATAAATTATGGCAAAACCGATGTCTCCTGACAAGTAGTTAATTAGCATTTATATATCTCGCCTTATTTTATATTAATAGCTGTTATTAGACATGCTGGAAAAGCATAACACATTTTACTATAAGCAAAATGAATTCATAAGAACAAGCGTATAATACTAACGATGCAAATTGTACCCTAATAATCTACCACAATCTCCATTTGTCAGTAATCAGTTTTATCCAACAGAAGCATTGACAAGAAAAGCGAACCTCGAAGTAAGTGAATGGCTGAGACTTACATAACGTGTATTGTGTCATTCCTAACACGGCCTGAATTTAATCAGCATTTAATCAGAACCGCGACAACGTTATGTCCTCGGATCCCCATCGTATCATAATGACGTATTCGTCTCAGGTAGTAACTACTTTCAGAAAATTTTCACCAACGTCTACGCAGAAACAAAAACGGCATTTGCCTGTCGTACGTCACGTGTGTGCTTGATTTAGCTATTTTTTACTTGCTTGGTTCCTTTCTCTCCTGCTCTTAATACCGATTACTGAGCTAATCGCTTAAACAAGTTTTTTATCTCAAGTCACTATTCACATGACATTTCTGGAAGATCCTCTGCTTCTTGTAGTCATAATTGCATCTGCAACTGAAGAGTTTATTCTAGACAAATGCTGTTTTAACGTGCGGGACAAATAACTGCACAGCTTCGTTTATATCTTTTTTTTGTTACACATGCACCCACCCCACACAGACACACACACACACACACACACACATACACACACACACAGAGAGAGACAGAGAGAGAGAGGGAGAGAGAGGGGGGGAGGGAGGGAGGGAAGGAGAAAGAGGAGACAGAGATGGGGGGGGGGGGGGAGAAATAGGCAGAGACAGAAATGCACGCACCTGTATGTCCTTGTGAGCTCAGAAACGTCTCAAGCACGTAACGGAAGCGTTGAAGCGCATGTTCGTCATTCATTTAGGTCCGATAGATGAATCAGTTTACTTTGCGCACTACAAGCTAATTGTGTGATGTTAGGAGAGCGTGCTGAAAAGTAACACCTCCGAATTTTCTATTCAGTTCTCAGCATCGGTTGAGGAATTACATGTCATGCACATTACACGGACGACTTTCTTGCTTCGCCGACGCAAGTTGCAATCCTATGCCACTATAAGCCTTCGAATTATAACGTGTAACATGGCGGTGTGTGTAACGTACCTTTGTCGTTGCGTGAGAAACAGCGTGCTGTAATCGAGTTTCTAACTGAAAGCACGAAACCTAAGAGTTCGTCCACACATGGAGCCCCTGCCCTTCAGCATGACAATGCCAAAACACACATGAGCGCTACGTCATCTGCAACAATCCAACGCCGTGGGTTCTCGTATCGAGCATCCTCTATCCGTCGCGACTTTGTCCCATCTGCTTTTCATCTGTTTCCAAATCTTAACGAACACCTTCGAGGACTTCCCTTGATAGTGATGGTGAGCGTTTGGCGTCATTGGCAGGGAGGCCCCTTGCGGGGCAGGTCCGGCCGCCTTTGTGCAGGTCTTATTACATTCGACTCCACATTGGGCGACCTGCGCGCCGGATGGGGATGAAACACAACACCCAGTCCCTGAGCGGAGAATATCCCCGACACAGCCGGGAATCGATCCCGGGCCCGTAGGACGACAATCTGTCACGCAGACCACTCAGCTATCGGGGCGGACTTTGATAGGGATGAAGCGGAGTAAGCAGAGGTGGCCCCGTTAACAAAGTTAAACATTCTAAAGTTACGGTATCAACAAACCGGTCTCTTCATGGGAGAAATGTGTTCGTCGCCAGGGTGGCTATGTTGAGAAATAAATATTTAGATATGAAGAATAAAGATGTTTGAATGTTAATAAGGCTTGTTTTATTCAAAAAGTCTTAAGAGCCTTCACATAAAAAAATTGGGAATTACTTTTCAGTACGCCCTTGTATCTTCAAAGAATCGAATAGACAGACATTAGCGGAACCGCTGCGCATTTCAATGACGCATCTGGGGTGAAGTCATGGATGCCGACTGTTGCTTTTTGGAAGCTATCAGATGGTAAAATACTGATGTTCAGACCCTGTCATCTCATTGCCATACAGGCACAACCATTCGCATCCTCGCATCAACAAAGGTTAGCGTGCTAGATTGATTACTTATACATTCAGAATTTCTCCTGAGAGATTTTCTCACGTGGAATTAATTTACTCCGGAGATATCTGAGAATCAGTCACGTAGCAAAAACCAATTATGGCTGTAGAACAGCTCATCTCACGATTTCCTATTCTTCTCAAATGTGAAGAGAGGACGATATACCGTTGACGATTCAAGAATCTAACCTTTCTCTAATTTCGTTCAGCAAAACACACTTAATACACAGTTATTCAAGAATTGGGAATACTTTTCCTTTCAGCTACAACCTGATGGGGAATATGACAGACGAGGAAATTTGAAGTTACGTCACTCACATTAGTTAGCAGTCGCACTTTCTCTGGCAGTATATTGCGTTAAGCCATTCTAATCGAAATAAATATGTAAGCAAGGAGAGAAAGCGTTCAGTCATTGGCTCAACTGGGCAGCAGAGTGTGGCTTGTCAGCAGTCTTACACTACATTTCACGTTAACACCCTGGGGTTCCCATCTGTCACAGATACACAGCATTAAAGAAGGCAGAGATGACTGAGAACACAGTCAGTTGGTTCATATATTAGACAACGTAAACTGCTTGCTTGTTGTAATGTATGATATACGCAAGAATGGGATAGTCAGATGGAGGTGGAACTAAATTCCGCCTTCTCCGCGCAACAAGAAATCGTCTCTTCCCAGGGCAACGCCGAAGTTTCGACTTATGAAAATCTAGTATGCCTGGTGTTCCGCAGTTTTTAATAATGTATTAAAAGCTGTCTTGCTGTACGCAATAAGCTGCATGTAAAATATTTAATTGCCAGGCGGCGATTCGGCACAGAGACGATCAGTAGCGTATACTGTACACGTCCATGTAAACTGACATGCGTCTCAGTTATAAAATCTCTAGGATGTCGAAACTGATGTGTATCTCTATAAAATCTCTAGGATGTCGAAACTGATGTGTATCTCTGCAGTGCACCGGTCGCTGTGTGTACACGCTACAGTCGTCAAACGCTGACCGACCACAGTTCATGATCATACTGGACACGACACGAAAACTCAGAACTTTCCCGTGGGAACGTCCGGGTGTGAATGGCGACATTTCCCGATCATTCCATCTCTGCTTTGCATTTGATAGACCTTATCACCAGTAGAGTGTGTCATATTGTGACGACGCGCGGTGCTACGAAAAACTATATCTTCTATATGAATAAAACTGGTTGAATTTTTTCTTACCCATACCACAACAAAACTTACTGCATCCACTATAGTTGCTACGCAGCGTCGCGTTTCGCTCAAAATTGTAAGGGGAGGTTGAAAGGTGGCTACACTGAGCCACAGCGCCAGAGATCGCGCTAGAGAGCATTGTTCCGCCGCCTCCACTGGCAGTGATTATTGAGAACTCGTAGTGGGCAGTGGTTGGGGAGAGCTCGTGGTAGTCAGTGCTGAGATGTCGTAGTGAGGAGTGTTTGTTGAGATGAGCTAGTAGGCAGTGCTTGCTGAGATGTGATACTGAAAAGTTCTTGTTGAGATGTGATAGTAGCGAGTCGGTGTGGAGAGATTGTAATGTCTAGATTGCTTTTCATCAATATAAATTAAGGTAACAAACTACTTTTCTTTTCTTTCTCATTATTTCAATGTCCTGAATAATACGTCATTACAGGTTCAGTCAACAAAGCATCTGGCTTGTGTTCTTGGATTAGAGTGTAATTCTGGTTTTCTTGAGTAATTATGGTATTTCTATTTCCTTTAATTAATTCAGTATAAATGATATTTAAAATTTCTTGTGTTGTTGAAGAAGAACCGTGCCAGATGCGTACGTTGAGTCATACTTCCACACACAGAACAGATACACTTGTGCTTTGGTTTCGTAGGTTTTATAGTTGCTGGGGACTTAATTAATTAATTGTGTTAATGAAAATTTCCATTTCATTCTTTGTTGTTGTTCTATGCAGTCAGATAGCGTAATAATACTAGTCAGGGCCAACCGTTACGAGACTTCGTAACCGAACAGACAGCTACTGAATCAAAAAATTAAAATTATTTGCCTTCTAATATAATTAAGCCCCCATGCAAGGTACACAAATGGAGCCTTTCACGGTCACTACCAAAACTAAAAATAAATAAATAATAAAATTTAAAAAAAGAAGCGTGAGGTGCCCTTACAGGTCAATGGCGAAATGCGAGGTCCGTATGTCCGTTACCGCGGATCCATCACTGAATCGTAGCATTGTTAAGAAATGCTCTTCCACTCAAATGCCACATGAAATACTATTTTTCTTTTTCTGGATTTTATCGCAACTATAAGTGATAAATGTAAAGTTTGCTTCCGCAAAAGAGAACAGCCCGGCACTACCTTTTTTTCCATCGGGCAACGGCGAAAATAACACGAAGCTTTGGAGAGTCTCCCCTAAGCTTAACTGTTGTGTCTGACTGCTGTCTTTCCCAAATTCTTACGTTGTAAAGGTGGCCTTATCCACTTCAATGGAACGTTGCCCTAGCACGAAACATTACACATGAAAGGAAATTGTTTGTTACACCTCCACGTCCGGAATGAAATCACAAAGTCTGCACGTTCTTTTTCACAAACACGAAAGAGGTGTAGGAATTCTGTATGGGCTGAAACGAAAATGTCCCACATACATGACGAGTGGTTAACTGTCGGCTGGCACAATGAGTAGACTTCTCTTGGCATTAGAGTATTCTCTACACAGCCATCTACGTAAGTGAATGACAATGACATATAACTGGGACAGATACAAAACCAAATTGATAAAAACAAACACCAGTGATCATGACGTAAAATAAACATAGAAGCTACTTGAAATAATATTGTAAGTTTACACAAAGTTACTTAGTTTACGAGAGTTAGTTTATATATCTCTTTTAGCTTCCGCTGGAAAGAAGTAAAGTTCTTTATACACCGCAAAGTCTGTGGTTGCCAATAATGTTGGAACAGATTTTGGTAACTTGCATTTCTTGCTCACAACATTCCTTAGCAAATTTGATGTGATGTGCCACCGACTGACCATCCAAAAAAATATACAATTTCTGCCCTCCACTTCGCCACAAAGTAGAGATGGCTCATTGAGTATGCGATGAAGGAGCTGTGCATGTCTACAGAGTGGCTGAATTTCAACCGCGTTGTGGTAATGCAAATTT
The DNA here is from genome assembly GCF_023898315.1 of Schistocerca nitens. Lineage (NCBI taxonomy): Eukaryota > Metazoa > Arthropoda > Insecta > Orthoptera > Acrididae > Schistocerca > Schistocerca nitens. The sequence continues at coordinate 393,564,731 of NC_064617.1, forward strand.
ACGTGGGCACCTAAGTCCACTGCACCGACGCCTGTTTGGTAGCACTTGAGTTATTTGCACATAGTATTTTCCTGTAGTTGTCTGGGAAGCTTGGCATTCTTTGTTCCGCTCGTTTCAAATTCTCTTCCTGTACGACGGTAAGAGATCCTCTGCCGGAATCTGCGTATACCGGTGGTCCCCGCTTCCTTAGCAAGACTACCTGGGATCTCGTTGTCCAGGACATAGTTCAAAATGGATCAAATGGCTCTGAGCACTATGGGACGTAACATCTCGGGTCATCAGTCTCCTAGAACTTAGAACTACTTAAACCTAACTAACCTAAGGACATCACACACATCCATGCCCGAGGCAGGATTCGAACCTGCGACCGTAGCAGCAGCGCAGTTCCAGACTGAAGCGCCTAGAACCGCTCGACCACAGCGGCCGGCCCCTCTACATTGAAAATTTTATGCTTAAATATCTGCGCCACAAGTGTAGGGGCGGTTCTTTATTTTCCACAAATAAGTTGATGTTGCATTCCTGGTACCAAGACAAATTCTGCGCGCTTTGTATAGTATCGTATAAGTTTTTATAGTACGGTTCCGTAGAATGTACTACCGTAACCTAAACGCGACCAACGAGCTAGCTACACCAAGGAGACCCTTGCCCGTAATCATGTGAACCGACAACTTGCAATTCAGGTCAAAGTAAATATTAAGTTTCGATGCGTAATTTAAAATACATCGCAAGTTTCTGTCTTCATTCATGTAGAAGATGTCGTCTTTTGACAACGGATGACCTGTATAGTAGACATTAGAAATTGTAGTTATTTCATGTCACCGACACTTCGTTCTTCATATCAGTTTTCACCGGAGCGGTCAATGCACCCGCAGACGTCACGGAACAGAAGAAACGGCGCTCCGCAGTGGGTGAAGCGCAGTACGGCATTCGCCGTGGGCGTCGCCATGTGTGGGTGGGCAGGGCGGCCCGTGGCATGTTGCAAGCTCGCCTCTCCTCCATGTACGTCCGCGCGCAGCGCACGTGCCGCCTGCGGGAGAGGAGAAAGGAAGCACATTTGTTTTGCGTGACGCCGCGGGTTGGGCAACCGCCCGCGCCTAGCCACTCCTTCAGGCGTACTCGCGTGCGCGAGGTTGCTGTAGCCTCGAAGAATGGACAGGTGGACACAGGTCTGCCAACTGACAACCGAGACGACCGATATTTCCACCTACGCATTAGTACACTGCTCGCCGTTAAAACTGCGAAACCATGAAAGCGGTTTGGGACGAACTGACGTGCTCGCACTTGCAACTGACTAGCATCAGTAGGTAGCAGCAACGCTATCGACATTCTGTATATGAGGAAACTTACTGCCAGCCATCCATGTGGAGCACGTGTTGTTCTCACCGCGGGATGCAAGACTGAGCCACACACAACTGATTTCATCAACGTGTACGGTCCTGAAGATGGCGTTGACGCAAAGTCGAAACTAGTAGCGAAGTAAATATAAAATCTTAAGTACAGCTGGAGGAATTTCATTTTTTATAAAGATTTTGGAGAGGATTTATGTTGAGAAATCGCTTTAGTCTACTGGCTGTTTCTCTGAAGATTATCTTGAGCCTCTTGTAGCAAGAGGCACAAATTTGGATGGTCAGTCGGTGGGACATCACATCAAATTTGCTAAGGAATGTTTTTAGCAAGAAATGCAAGTTACCAACATCTGTTCCAACATTACTGGCAACCACAGACTTTGCAGTGTATAAAGAACTTTACTTTTTTTCCAATGGAAGCTTAAAGAGATATAGAAACTAACTCACGTAAACTAAGTAACTTTGCGTAAACTTAGAATATTATTTCAAGTTGCTTTTATATTTTTTTTTACGTAAGGGTCACTGCTGTTTGTTTTTATCAATTTGGTTTTTTATCTCTCCCAGTTATATGTCATTATATTCACTTACGTAGATGGCTGTGTGGGGAATACTCAAAAGCCAAGAGAAGTCTACTCATTGTGCCAGCCGAGAGTTAGTCACTCGTCATGTATGTGGACATTTTCTTTTCAGCCCATACAGAATTCCTACACCTCTTTCGCGATTGTGAAAAAGAACCTGTACACTTTGTGATTTCATTCCAGACGTACCGGCACGTGTCAGAATTCGGTAGTGGGAGAATCGTAGCCTGGCGAGACAGTGATACGTCGATCTGTGATAACTGCTAGTTGCATTGGTCGAGATCCCAAGGCTCCCATAGAATCGATGGTCTCAGGAGGCCTTTAGTCAGTAACATGTATGACCTCAGCATCCTCTCACGACTAGCGCCCGAGAGGATAGGCATATTGTTCGCTATGCAGTGCAGGAACGTGTACCTTGAATTTAGAAAAACAAAAAAACAAAAAAACAATAAAAAAACAGGCTTATTTGCAGCAAGGTAATCATTTATTTTTATTTTAGTTGTTACATTGTAGTCTGTTACCTACAAATTAAACGCAGGCTGCATTCGTTCTTACGCCGATTATTACAATCAACAACAATGTTTTTCCTATACATCCGCAAATAATCAAACAGTATGCGTTATTACATCCGACAAAATACTGCTTCCCACTACGGTAACTATTTCTACTATTAATGAAGACTCCACCTGCTACCATATGTATGTCTGCCACTGTTGTTGCCCTTTAATTTCTTTTCTGATCTGTTACTACTATACAACAGATCGTAAATAGCAAATAATTTTTCCCCCCACATACATCTTGCGAAATGACCACTACCAGAAAATTCGACAAATTGGAGCTGATACAGAGGCTTACCGACCATCATTCTTCTCACGCGCCATTCTCGAGTGGAATAGGGGGATTCGGATCAGTTAGTGGTACCGGAAGTACCCTGTGCCTCACACCTTTAGGTGGCTTGCGGAGTATGATGCAGATGCAGATGTAGTAATAACACAGTTTTTGGCTGCACATTCTACAACTCCGCCCCCCCCCCCCTTATCCAAATCGCTCCCCTAACCGTAGGTACACCCTTCCGGGTCCTTGGACGCTGCCACAGGCGCCGTAGTTGCATCTGCCTCTTCCATTTTCTGTCGGTTCACTTGTTGCACGGAGCGACTACTCTGTTCCGGGACAGTATCGCTGTTGCCATTCATTCAGTCGGCCGGGGTGGCCGAGCGGTTCTAGGCGCTTCAGTCTGGAACCGCGCGACCGCTACGGACATGGATGTGTGTGATGTCCTTAGGTTAGTTAGTTTTAAGTAGTTCTAGGTTCTAGGGGGCTGATGACCTCAGAAGTTAAGTCCCACAGTGCTCAGAGCCATTTGAACCATCTGTTGCCATTCAGTAGCGTAGCCACATGACGGCCAATGGCACTTCGGTTCTAATTCATGCGCTTTCTGCTCGCTTGTCACCTGTATTACTAAGTTACGCACTTCCTGACGTCCTTCTTTCTTCAGCCAATACATTGCTTCTGTTTTTCGTGTGGGCGTATTCCAATTGTTATCTGCAGCGCCTCGACTGACACAATACCTAAAGCTCCCATCAACGGAAGAAGTATTCACCGTTGCAGCCTGTTAATTCCCCGCGCTAGTGTTACGTGCCGAAGCCTTTGTGGCCAAGCACTCGCACAGTATTCCATGATCGCCGTTAGGATAGCGTTATGATACGTACTTATTTTTTGGTATTGATAGTTAATTATCGTAGCTGCGTAGACTAATAATTTTTTTTTCATCATCTTCCTGCCCCTCTTGTTCATCTCTTCAATATGTGCACTGCAGTTTTGTCGCTCGTCCAAGAAGTCGCGTAGCTACCTTTCTCTTTATGGACCTGCTGGCTTAATTTCATGATCGGGTGTCGACACTAATGTAATTGTTGATGTGCTACGTTACATCCTTCTTCCAGGTTACTTCTGGAGGTTCCAGCTTACTTTCAAGTCTTATCGTCTCCTTTACAGCGTCTTCTCTTGACCTATGACTTACGTATGCATACTGTAGGGAGTTCACTCCATAAACAGTTTTTTTCTCTGTTGTTCTATACCTAAGGTATCGAGAAAGCAAATTATTATGTAGGACTTTGGAACTAGGTGAGCCTCAAATTTGCTTTCTTCGATGTGTCTCGTATTGTTCCCTGCAATAAACACAGGTTACAAAGTTGGCACAAATGTAGCCTTAGGTACATATATCGGCCATGTAGAAATTAAGCAAGGATTCCGTCATTACCAGGTGACTCATTTATTTTCTGTTTCAGGATTACTTTACGCAGATCCCCTCCGAAAATGGAAAACCATCCTGTCTCCATCGTATGCTTCATTACCTTTGTAACGCTGGAAATGCATATCCTCTTATTTCCATCTATTGTACTATGAATTTTTTCCTTATTTTGTTACCTGAAGGTATGACATTTCTGTGTCTTTATATATTGTAATTGTTTTACTATTTGTGTATATATATATATATATATATATATATATATATATATATATATATATATATATATATATATATATCTTTATCTTTATGCATTTATGTCGATGTATAATTGGTTTGTTTCGTAAATATTATTTGTATTTTTACGCTGGGTCTTGCCTAGGGAAAACTATGCTATCGAACGAATACATCGATATGTCGTGTGGAGAACCAAAGTGTTTAGGATCTTTGGTAGTGTGAACTCGGCCGCGTGGAGCGCGGGCGGAGGAGAGTCTGGTTAGAGTAGGCGGTGGAGCAGGTGTGTTGTGTGACGCTTCCGCGAGTTGCCGCGCTTTCGGCGTTTGGCAGCATGTAATTGCGCTCGACTTGCCATGATAGTTTTCTGACACGGTGTCGCAGACGGGAAGCATTAGCTGACGCACATCAAGAGCCCGTTTCGCCTGGTGACCGTGTCGAGAAGAAGGCGCGCCAACATCCAGCTTCTGCAACAGCGACGGCCGACAATGAGTGACTGTCGCCACCTCCTCGATCGACGACTTCAAACCTTCAATCAACCAACAAGGAAGACTGGAAGCACGCACAGTTTTAGAACTGTATAGTTGACCTCAGCTTTTCAAACTGTTCCATTTGCCTCACAAAATTACAGCAACGTAGCATTAACCTTTGTTGCTCATTGTCCCAAGTGCATTACCAAGCAGGGTCCCTTCCTTTTCCGGAATGAACCCGAGTTTTGTTGAAATTCAAACGCCAGCATTAAAGTAATATCATTCCATTTCACTGTTTTAATTTCAGAGTTCAGTTAAAGTATTCATAGCTGGCTACAATATTTAGATTACACAAGCACAAATTAAGAGTGCGCATTTTGTTACCATATTTTAGCTTACCTGTGACTGCAGCTCAGCTAGGTGCGTACTAAATTTTTCTATTGTTAATTGTTCAGAATCATTTAATTCAAGTTCAAAAGTTAAATCTCTTATTTCTAAATTGCGTAGATTCAAGTAGCTTTTGAAATGATTGTTGATGTAGCCCAAGACTAACCTTATGTTATTGAATTTCGTAGTGCTTCAGAAACAAAGTTCACTATTAATTTCAGTCACTAAATTAACTTTCAATTTTCCGGTTTTATTAATTCTTTTGCTAAATAAAGTCAGAGTGTAGCGAAATTTGTTACTTCTGACAAACATTCAGTTTTCACACAACACGTGTCAACCTTCAGTTTCCACGCTTTTAGTGCTAATTATATGTGCAATAACCTTTCTTTTTTAGTTATTATAGTAGTTGTCCATAGGACTGGTCACCGTAATTTTCCCCAAATCTCAAATATCTAATTAACGCCAGTTAATTGTTAACGTAACGACCGCACATTTACTTTCTTTATTAACTTTACCCCTTTCCAAAATTAATTTCCACCAGTTTCATTTGCATTTTTCCTTTCATTTCCCAAATTTCCATTAGGTACACGAGGTTTAATTTTTACTGTCGTTAAGGTCAATAAGTGAGGGGGAGGTTACACCTTTCTTCCGCATTTCACTGGGTTCATCAAATTCGTCCTTTGCAGTGTCGCCTGGAAAGTGAGTGTCCATCAGTGATTGTGCAGATTTTCGCCATTTCCCTGCCATGCTGACGTCTACTCGTTTTACAGTTTATAATATTGTCAGAGATTTTGTCTTTTGACAGACGATTTTATATGGCATACCCCATCGGCCAAGATGGAGGTTCGATGCGGCGAATCGGTCCCAGTTCTGTATTCTTACCTGTCGCAGGTGGCCTTTTAATAGCTACTTAAGATCCCTGTATCTCCCCAGTCGGCGAGCTCTTTCTTCCGCAGTGCAGCCTCTCTGGTAGGATCTCGTTGCCTGTCTGGCTTCTATTCTCAGTCTGGGTACTCCCGTGCCATGGTACTTGTGAACTCCAGCCATTTAGTCTTTTGACTAATGTTGCACCTTTCACGGTGTCTTGTATTGCGGTGACGAGTTCATGAGCATTTGTGCCCATATTGCCACCTGCTTCTATCGGCTCCGGACAGTGGATAATACTGTTCAGATGGTTCCAATCGGCTTTCCTTATGTAGTACCACGTATTTAACGTCTTTAATGCAACGTTTCCCGTGAATTCAATTCTGTAAGAGTCAACTAAAGATTATAACGCTGTGCTCATTCGTGGTGAGGTCTCTTTCAGTTTATAAGGTCCTAACATTCCTGACCGCATGTTCGTTAATTATTGTGATGACTCTCCCTTCACATATGGGAGGACTTCCACTCCTGTTTGCCACTTCCATATTTAATTCCGTTATGGCTTCACAAGTGCGATGAAGTCTGGGGCTGCGTGGACTGTGTAATCTCCCGCTCCCGTAATTTGTTGTTGTGTCTCAACTATTTTCGATGGTAAAGTATCTTTTTTTCAAAAATACGAGTGGAGTAAGATTTACGTTAAACTTTTTACTTATCTTCTTTTCTTGTAGATGGCTCCAGTCCTTCATGTCCAGAAGCCGATTCTTGAAGCTGAAATTTTTGACATTTTCGGTTCTCATGATTCCAACCGACTTAAATAATTTTGAAGTAAGATTGTGCAAATGTTTTGTTTTCACTATAATTTATTCTCTCACATTTTTCTACATCACACTGTCTTTTGAATTTTCACATTAACGAAGCCGAAATTACACTGTTCTTACAAAATACAAAAACACGTCCGGTCACATCACAGGCATACCCGCTACTACTTCACTCTGCGGTAATAATAATATTCCAAAGACTTTACAAATATTCTTGACAAATGAATTTCTATTATTATTTTATAACCGATTCCAAACATTAACATAATAAATAGCACCAAATGCGTAATCAATAAAAGAAATTTTAAGTGTGCCAAATATTTCATAATTTCAAATGTCTCTAAAAAATATAATTTTAACTGTACATTCAGAGATAGTTCAAATCGACTGTAACAAAGAAAATAAAGTAATTTCTTTTTATAGATTTTAGCTTGAAATATAACACATCGTGTACAAAATAATATGAATTTTTTTAAAAAAACATCTGAGATAATGTTAACCTGTTCAAAATTCTAAAATACAGTATTTCTGGTGTCGACTAGTTCTGTGGAGGAAAAGTAACGCTGGAGGAAGGTGTTCCTTTACAACAGTCAGCACGACGACCTGTGTTGTGGCTTCATTTCTCGCAGTAGCAGTGTTGATACCAACGACAACATTGGACAGAGGAATGGGACCATTACGTTGATTCAGAAGAGTTCCAGTTCTGTGAACAGCGTGATGATGGACGCATTCCTGTGTGAGGGTTCTGAGGAGAAAGAATGTTGCCAGACTGCTTTCATCGCCATCATACAGACGCAAGCACCTGCACCTAACAGTGTCGTGTGCCTATGAGCAAGCAACACGATCATGTAGCTTCATTTGCACATCAACTTCCTCCCCCCTTTTTTTACTGTTAAGGCTAGTAGCGGTACGCTACGTCCGAGATCTCCGTCGCGTTATCTTTCAACAATACAACGCAGGGCCGCGTGTTTACTGTACTGTCATAACCTGCCTCGACAGAGATAGAGACGGTGTTCGTCCATCAGTCTGGCCATCACGTTGTTCAGATCTCTCATGCGCTGAAAACACCCGGTCAACGGTTGTTGAGCGAATGGCTCGCCACCGGTAGCAAACCACCACGATTCATGAACTCTGTCGTAGAAGGGAAGCACATTGGAATGTACCTGTATCGGTCTGCCAAGTACAGTTCGATTCGACGCTCAGCTGGTTGGCAGCCGTTGTTGATGCCAGAGGCGGCAGCTCGGCGTACTGAATTATGAATGTCCAGAATATACAGCCGCGAGTACCTAAAAGGATTTCTCGTGAAATCAGATTTCCAGATCCTCTTGTAGATGTATCCAAGTAAGGCTCTCTTATAATCATCTTGGTACAGACATGGACCTTTTTATTTATCTCAATCATCTCCTGCACCACCTCCACCAATATTCTGAAACGGTTCGATGAAACCGAAATGTATCTTTCCAAATAAAAGCGTATTGTTCCAGTTGATGTCGGCGTTCTTATTTTTTACAAAAACTGGGAGCACATCAGACACTATCCTGATTTGCTCTGGCTTGCATTCCTGGTACCCGACAGGGACACACGAATTGACATCCTAAAAAAAACGTTTTATGGAAACAAAACAAATACGTCTAGGGCAGTTATTGTATTATAAGAACTGTGGTACTACAGATCTAATTTGTAACAGTTGTTAAGACATTTTAGGCAAGCCTACAGAGAATATGTGTTTATGCCTAATGGTATAAGATGTGCTAATAGTTATTATGATTTTAGGGAGGGTCGTTATCGACCTCTGTGGTATACATATCAGAACCTCAATCAGTTAAAACCTCACAACAAAATGAGTTATTGTCAAGACAAAGAAAAAAGAATTATCTGTCTGTAAATGAAGTAATGAGAACTGCGTTCACTCGAGGTTCGAGAAAATTCAGAGGTTGTACGAGGTGTTGTATCTCACAGGATGGCGTCGTTCTACTTTCCCAGTAAGCAGCAAGAAGAGAAACCCTCGCAGTAACAAAGTGATGGGGGCGGGGTTTGAACTTCATGCCCACTTTTTGAAAATATTGGAATATAATATGATACTTTACATACTAAAATTAAAAAAAAAACTAGTATTTTTAGTGAATTATCCCGCCAGATTCCATAAATGTTTTAAGTTTTTCAGTTAAATCTAACCCAAAAATTTATGTTTAGTAGCAGATGTCACTTTTTCCGATGAATGGCATATTCATTATTTTCAGTTTCAGATCCTCACTTACACATCAGTTTCTGCTTAAGAATTATGCTGTGAGTAAAAAGTCAAGAACAGCTAACACAATATTTAGGGTGGGCATGAAGTCCCTCGCCCCCCCCCCCCCCTCCCTCTCCGACCATCCGTCGATAGTTCATGTAAAAGAAACTGCGTTGTTTTTGCTAAGAGTGTGCTACAAGATATTTTCAGTTTCTGGACGCTGTTTACACATCAGTATCTCTGTAAAAACTATGTTCTCATCATATGTCAACAGCAGATGACGAATTGTTCTTATAATAAAGTCCCCCCCCCCTCCCCTTGCTAATGTGCATTATGGATAATAAGCTGGCATTGCGAGGGTTAGGAAATATAACTACCAAATTAGACGTACTATAAATTTGTTGTTACTCTTGGTAGATGTAATGTACTACAGACTCCAGTGCTTGCCTCACATGATAACACAGCTAAAGCAATGTGATGAATCTCAATACTTAACTTATCTTTAGTTTTTGGGGATCAGAAACACAGAAATTAGACTATATACTCGTTTAAAGAATAGCAGAACATCCGTCACGCTATGTAGCTAGAAGAAGAAATTCTAAATGACTCGCTTCATACTATCTTCTAGATTCGTAAACACTCAGACAACATCAGAGTGAGTTATTGAAACCATTCCGCAAGTTTCCGTTGATAGGAAATCCAGATGTGATGTTGCTTGTACCATTGAATCCTCTCGTGTGCATTCAACTGGTTCAAATGAGTCTTAGCAACTACGGTTTAGCTACAACTGTTCTGTTTCTATATTTTCCGTCGTAGTGTTTTTACCCCTATCACAACCATTACACTGGACCAAAATTCTGTTTTCCGTAAGCAGATTACACAATACCGCTTCAGGTTGGTCAGGCCATATCGAATCTGGAAATGCCTACTGGACTTCTGCTCGCACTAATCAAATCTGCAGAATACTGTTCATTTCGATTTGTTTATTTGAACAGAAGAACATTTTATCATTATTAGACGAAACAGTTAACTTTTGAAGCATTTGCCGAATTTGCAAAATCAAACTGATTGGCAACAGCGGTATATTCGGCATAGATGTACTAACACTCTGTTTTCTCTCTTGTAGCGGCAAAGAGTCTCCTACATCATCAACGGTAGGTGACGAAACATTCTCTGCACAGGAGCGGGAATGTGTGTCTGGCCATTCGGAAAGTGTTCAAAAATCTTCAAATGTGTGTGAATTTCTAAGGGACCAAACTGCTGAGGTCATCGGTCCCTAGTCTTAGACACTACTTAAACTACCTTATGCTAAGAACAACACACACAGCCGACCGCGGTGGCCGAGCGGTTCTAGGCGCTTCAGTCCGGAACCACGCGACTGCTACGGTCTTAGGTTCGAATCCTGCCTCGGGCATCGATGTATGTGGTGTCTTTAGGTTAGTTAGGTTTAAGTAGTTCTAGGGGACTGATGACCTCAGATGTTAAGTCCCATAGTGCTCAGAGCCATTTGAGCCAACACACACACTCATGCCCGAGGGAGGACTCAAACCTCCGGCGGGAGGGGCCGCGCAGTCCGTCACATGGCGCCTCAAACCACTCGGCCACTCCCCGCGGCATTTAAAAGTGTCTCTGACCATTCGGAAAGTTTTACATCTATTTAAAGTCTCCAAAATGTTGTAGTATTGTAATGTTCCACTAGTGATCACTACGCACTTTTCTCAGCAACGGGCGTGACCTAGACGGGTATAATAGAAGATTCGTACTCGTCAAAATGACGTTAATAAGATTTTTAAACCTCTTTTTGTACAGTACCCTCTTCCTGATCACTTCACTGAAATCTGTTCGGAAGTCGTAACATATTCTTATTAAAAATAGTACTTACTTACTGATAACCTCAGCTCATGGTGGTTACGAAATCAGAACAGCCGAGCTACAGGCAGCATTCAAATAAACAACAGATATTCTGAAAAATTGATGGGCTGGGAATATCGATTCAGGCATAGACTGTAAATACAACAGCGAAAATTGAGCGTTTTAAGCTCAGTTTCTTTCTTGGCAGTGGTCTAGGGATAAGTTTTAGTTGCATTTTTCTCGGTTATACGAGTTTTCCTTCCTTAGTGTGTTTAATACACACTGAAGCGCCAAAGAAACTGGTATAGGCGTGCGTATTCAAATACAGATATATGTAAACAGGTAGAATACAGTGCTGCTGTCGCCAACGCATATATAGGGCAACACGTGTCTGGCGCAGTTGTTAGATCTGTTACTGCTGCTACAGTGGCAGATTATCGAGATTTAAGTGAATTTGAACGTGGTGTTATTGTCGGCGCGCGAGAGATTGGACCCAGCGTCTCCGAGGTAGCAATCAAGTGGGGATTTTCCGGTACGACCATTTTTCGAGTGTATCATGAATATCAGGGATTCGGCAAAACCTCATATCTCCGTCATCGTAGCGCCCGGAAAAAGATCCTACGAGAACAGGACCAACGGCGACTAAAGAGAATCGTTGAATGTGACACAATTGCAACCTTTGCGCAAATTGCTGGAAATTTCAATGCTGGATCATCAACAAGTGTCAGTGTGCAAACCATTCAACGAAACATCGATGTAGGCTTTCGGAGCGGAAGGCCCAATCGTATATCATTGATATCTGCAGGACACAAAGTTTTCGCCTCGCCTGGACCCGTCAACACTTACACTGGACTGTTGATGACTGGAAACATGTTGGCTGCTCGGACGAGTTTGATTTCAAATTGTATCGAGCGGATGGACGTGTACGGATATGGAAACAACCTCATGAACCCATGGACCCTGCATGTCAGCAGGGGACTGTTCAAGCTGGGGGAGACTCAGTAATGGTGTAAGGCGTGTGCAGGTGGCGTGATATGGGATTCCTGATGCATCTAGATACGACTCTGACAGGTGACACGTACGTGAGCATCCTGTCTGATCACTTGCATCCATTAATGTCCATTGTGGATTCCGACGGACTTGGGCAATTCCAGCAGGACAATGCGACACCCCCCACGTCCAGAATTGCTACAGAGTGGCTCCAGGAACATTCTTCTGAGCTAAACACTTCCACTGGCCAGGAAACTGCCCAGATATGATTATTATTGAGTACATTTGGGATGGCTAGCAACGTGCTGTTCAGAAGAGATCTCCTCCCCCTCGTACTCATACGGGTTTATCGACATCCCTGCAGGATTCGTGATGTCAGTTCCCTCCAGCGCTACTTCAGACATTAGTCGAGTCCATGCCAGGTCGTGCTGCGGCGCTTCTGTGTGCTCAGGGGGGCCCTGGACGATATGAGGCAGGTGTGACAGCTTCTTTGGCTCTTCAGAGTGAGTGGTCTGTCCATTAACTCTGTATGGGGTCGTCATAACCACAGAAGATAAACTGTGCTTCTCAGCGGCTGCAACAGTGAAGAGTGGAGCGACAGGCTGCTTTTGCTGGGAGTCAGGCAAGGTCGAACAGGAGAAATCACAGACACACTGGTGGGTCAGAAGAATTCCGAAGATACTGCAGTGCGAGGTGGGAGCAGTGCGCTGCAAGTTAATTAGGCAGACGAGCTGCTCGTACCGCGGTGTAGGTACGTTGTATTTTGCCGAGCCGGCGCAGCAGAAAACGCGAAGCGCGATGAGCCACGAGTAGTGAGCGAGCGGCCGGGGAGAGTGGCGTGCGCGGCTGGCGGTGCGGCGCCCACGCGCATTCCCCCAGCAGACCAGGAAGCGGCGGCGGCGGCGGCGGCGAGGCGCCAAGGACGACCGCTCCTGCTGCTGGCTGCCAGCACCAGCCGCTGCCGCCGCTGCTCTTCCTGGTCACCACGACACACTCCGCTGGCGCCGCGAGTCACAGCAATGCTTTCCGCTTCTACAGCGGCCATCCTCAACACTACCCAGAGGGTGCGTATACCGGATGTCCCTCCCAAAGGGGGCCCCTCACACGTTCAACAATATCAAAAAATGGCTCTGAGCACTATGGGACTTAACATCTGAAGTCATCAGTCCCCTAGAACTTAGAACTACTTAAACATAACTAACATAAGGACATCACACACATCCATGCCCGAGGCAGGATTCGAACCTGCGACCGTAGCGGTCGCGCACTCCCAGACTGTAGCGCCTAGAACCGCTCGGCCACACCAGCCGGCTCAACAATATTGTCTTACCCTCAATATATTGACTATCTGAGGACGAGCATTGACGTTGACACCTGGCAGCTACCTCTGCTACCGGCCGGAGTGGCCGAGCGGCTCTAGGCGCTACAGTCTGGAAACGAGCGACAGCTGCGGTCGCAGGTTCGAATCCTGCCGAGGGCATGGATGTGTGTGATGTCCTTAGGTTAATTAGGTTTAAGTAGTTCTAAGTTCTAGGGGACTGATGACCTTAGAAGTTAAGTTCAATAGTGCTCAGAGCCATTTGAACCAAGATACCTCTGATGTTGTACGTACGTGTGCGAGTCCACATGGGATCAGCAGTCGTTAATGCAAGCTGCCTGCCACAGTCGCGAACTTAAAACGCAAAAGATCAAGCAACCGATTCTGTGTTCAGGAAGAATCGAACACGATCGCACAACTATTAAGTTGTTAACTGTTCAAGCTGTTACGTACTAATGCAGCTGAAAGTTCATTATCAACGAAATAAAACTTTAGTTAAATTCATATAATTAAAAAATGGCCCAGCTAACTTTGAATATTAAGAGAAAACAATATGTTTCTCGTTATGGCACTCGCATAAGAGTGGAAACACTATCGTAGACTGCAGTTCAGTGACCAATAATCTTCTGATGATTTTTGTTTGTATAGCTCGCCTCATCAAAATGTTTGGGGGAGGAGAAAATGAAGTGAGAAAAGTTATTTAAGATATATTCCTTTATACGGTCTCCAATTACTTTGATTTAAATTGAAGTTGTAATTACATTCATCATAAACGTAATAGCAATACGTTAACAATTCCTAGGTTGCTCTGCATCACCAACATGGTAATATTTAAATTAATGAAAACAGTATCTGAGCAGAAAGCACATAATACCTCTCTGGAAGACTGTAGATTGATACCCAAATCATTTTCCAAAGTCTGTGCAACTCATGAAACGCGAATATACTGGATAGCATCAACTCTAGATCCCAGTGTGATAAAGAAATGACGATCAAGCGCTCTCACTAGCTGCGAAACAGACTCGCAAATCGTGAGCTGTGCAATAGCGAGACAACGCAAACGCGAAACACGACACTTACTCGTAAACTATTAAAGACGCACCAAACTCCAGCCATGCATCAAACAGCAACTCTCCAACAATGAGGAATTGAGCAGCTGCCTTGTGCTCTCCCAGAAATCGACACCTCCTCGCACCAAGCAAACATCAACGACGCTGTCTCCCAAACACTTCACAAAATTATCTGAGGCGGGAAGGAAACTGTGAACTTTGTTCCAGTGAGAACTGAAAATCTCCTTTTCTCTTTCTGAATACAAGGAAACACTGCAGAATTTTCTCATTCAGCATTTGTTGTATTCTCTGTCAACAAGCTGAACTTGGCAGTGTTCAAATGGTTCAAATGGCTCTGAGCACTATGGGACTCAACTGCTGAGGTCATAAGTCCCCTAGAACTTAGAACTACTTAAACCTAACTAACCTAAGGACAACACACACACATCCATGCCCGAGGCAGGATTCGAACCTGCGACCGTAGCGGTCGCGCGGTTCCAGACTGTAGCGCCAGAACCGCTCGGCCACCAGCGGCCGGCAACTTGGCAGTGTATTTACCCTCGAGTTACAATTGGTGATAAAAGCAGTTCACTTTCCATGCTGTTAATGGGAATTTAGCGATGGCCCTGCTTTTCTACTTTCGTCCTCCGGACCATCTACGGGCTTTGTTGAAATCTCTAAGGACCTCTCACGGCTAGCACAGCTTAGAACGGATTTTTTCTACACTTATAAATTAAGGATAATTGCAGAATGTGTTGTCACACAATGTGGTACTACACAAAACTGGCGCTAATAGCATAGGCACATAGGGAACACACACGACACAGATTTGTGAGTACACGGTATTAGTGATAAGTTGAGAAAACCGTCCCGAAACACATGTGCTACAAAACGCCACTGTTTCCTGCGCATGTACCCCCACATTAATATGGAATATGATCAGCATGCACACATACACAGGCCTCACAACGGGTTGGTATACTTTCGATCAGGTGGTCGAGCAGCTGCTGGTGTGTAGCCTCCCATTCTTGCACCAGTGCCTGTCGGAGCTCCTGAAGTGTCGTAGGGGTTTGAAGACGTGCAGCGATAACGTCGACCGAGAGTATCCCAGACGTGCTCGATGGGGTTTAGGTCTGGAGAACAGGCAGGCCACTCCATTCGCCTGATATCTTCTGTTTCAAGGTACTCCTCCACGTTGGCAGCTTGGTGGGGCCGTGCGTTATCATCCATCAGGAGGAAGGTGAGACCCACTGCACCCCTGAAAAGGTGGACATACTGGTGCAAAATGACGTCCCGATACACCTGACCTGTTACAGTTCCTCTGTCAAAGACATGCAGGGGTGTACGTGCACCAATCATAATCCCGCCCCACACCATCAAACCACGACCTCCATACAGGTCCCTCTCAGGGACATTAAGGGGTTGGTATCTGGTTCCTGGTTCACCGGCGAGAATCACTGTTCAGACTATACCTGGACTCGTCCGTGAACATAATGTGGGACCACTGTTCCAATGACCATGTACTGTGTTCTTGACACCAGGCTTTACGGGCTCTCCTGTGGCCAGGAGTCAGTGGAATGCACCTTGCAGGTCTCCGGGCGAATAAACTATATCTGTTCAGTCGTCTGCAGACTGTGTGTCTGGAGACAACTGTTCCAGTGGCTGCGGTAAAGTCCCAAGGAAGGCTACCTGCAATGCTCCGTGGCCGTCTGCGGGCACTGATGGTGAGATATCGGTCTTCTTGTGGTGTTGTACACTGTGGACGTTCCGTACTGTAGCGCCTGGACTCGTTTCCTGTCTGCTGGAATCGTTGCCATAAAGTTCAGATCACACTTTGTGGCACACGGAGGGCCCGTGCTACGACCTGCTGTTCAAAATGGTTCAAATGGCTCTGAGCACTATGGGACTCAACTGCTGAGGTTATTAGTCCCCTAGAACTTAGAACTAGTTAAACCTAACTAACCTAAGGACATCACAAACATCCATGCCCGAGGCAGGATTCGAACCTGCGACCGTAGCGATCTTGCGGTTCCAGACTGCAGCGCCTTTAACCGCACGGCCACTTCGGCCGGCACGACCTGCTGTATTTGACCCCTAGTACTCTACCCCTCATAACGTAATCAATATGTGTTCTATGAGCCATTTTCAACACACAGTCACCATTAGCACGTCTGAAAACGTCTGCACACTTACTCGCTGCACCGCACTCTGACATGCACCAACACACCTCTGCGTATGTGGACTGCTGCCAGCGCCACCGCACGTCAAATGCACCGCATCGTCATACCCCGAGGTGAAAGCCCGCAAACCGCCCACGAGAGCGTTGTTTCACCATGTATCAGCATTAGTCTTAATTTATGAGCATGAGCACTCTGGCTCTAGAGACATTCACAGGGCTTACTCGCGCAACCACTGCCTGTGAGAACTTCTGCTGGAAAACCTCCCGGAATTCCGCTATTGTCAACCCACTGCCGAAAACTTGCAGGTGCCACACCTCAACGCGTTCCGTGAACTGAGGAAAACACAAAATAGAATGCTTCAATTCACATTCTCTGCTTTCCCCTTCAGAAACTTTAGGACAATACAACATAAAATATTATACATAAAATTTTAGCAACGCGAAGCTGCCGCGTGGTTTAGGGCGCTATGTCATGGATTGCGGAGCCCTTCCCGCCGCCCGCCGGAGGATCGAGTCCTCCCTCGGGCGTGTGTGTGTGTGTGTGTGTGTGTTGTCCTTAGCATAAGTTAGTTTAAGTAGTGCGTAAGCCTAGGACCGATGAGCGCAGCAGTTTGGTCCCTTAGGAATTCACACACATTTGAACATTTTTTATAAAATTCTATGTTGTATTGTCGTAATATATTCTCGTATAATATTGACAACTCTGAGAATATTTTTATGGCCACCAATACTGGTTGTCAATATTTTAAGTGCCGACAAAACGTTGTGTTGACACTGGTTTGCCACATGCTGCTTACTTATATATATATAGTCAGTTAGCAGCATGTGGCAAACCAGTGTCAACACAACGTTTTGTCGGCACTTAAAATATTGACGACCGGTACTGGTAGCCATCAAAATATTCTCAGCATTGTCAATACGTATTGTATTGTATTGTATTGTGTGGAACTGGAGACCTAGAAACGACGGAGAGGCGTCGTCCCCGCCGTAGCCCTCAGTGGTACACAACCCCACATCAGGCTACAGCAGTCCACTCACCCCACCGCCGCCCCACGTCAAACACTGAGTTATTGCGCGGTTCGGCCCCCAGTGGACTATCACTAGTATCCAAGCAGAATCTGCTTTCTTCGCTGAACATAAGGGAGCGCCATTCCGAGTGATCCTCTGAAGGCACCAGTTGAGTCGCGCACGTCAATGGTGTACTGTAAGTGGAAGGCGGAATAGAAGTGTGCGTGTCCTCAGTCCCACTGTTAATAATCGGTTCGCAACAGTTCAAGTTGACACGTCTCGGCTCACAAGCCCTCTTACCTGTGCTTTGGTAGCTGTACGACATGCCGCTGCTGCCCTTACAATACGATGGTGCCAACGAGGGTCTGTGCTGAGTGAACGTTTGTCTACGAGAGTGAAAAATGTTCATGTTTCCAACTTGTGTGATAATTCTTCGAAAGGACCACCCTGCCACTGGGACTCGCTCATTTGGCTGCAGGAAGCATGCTTGCCTCCTTGCTTCACACGTTCGCAAATGGCGCTCGGGCATATTTGCTGGCGGGCAACTTTGGAACTGTTATCGGTACTTCTACTAACCCCCCCCCCCCCCCCCAGCTGGCATATGACGTCATCGGATCAAAATCGACGTCGTCCTTCACTTGTACTAATTTTTTTACAGCAGTGTGTATGGAGAAACGCGTGTTGCAACCATTTACGCGTCATCTGGGCACGATCTAATAGGGTAGACCTCGAGAAACTGCAGCTTGGCCGTCGTTTTACGTATCTTCTGCGTGCATCACTCAGTTCTCTCTAGTTGCGGTCACGCAGTACCCACGGATGCACCAGTTCCCATATGCACCGAAACAAGCGCAATACGCGTCCGTCTGCTTTCGTCTTCTAAATAACTTTCTACGTTCCATTTCAAAGTTTCATTACAAAGTAGAGAGTGTGCTGCACAGTAGTGTGCACATCTACGTCTACATCTGCACACATACTCCGCAAGCCACCATACGTTTAATGTCGGAGGGTATCTTTTAGTACTACTACTCATTTTTCTACTCGTAAACGGAGCGATGGAAAAATGACTATTTATATGCTTCATTATGAGCTCTCATTTTTCTTGTATTCGCGATAATTATGACGGATGTATGTTGGTGGCACTAGGCTCATTCTGCAGTCTGTCGCAAATTCTGTTTCAAAAATCACTACTTATCAATATTGTTTCGTGAAAAAAACGTGATCGTCCTACTAGAAAGTCCCACTTGAGTTCATGTAGCATTTCCGTAAGACAAAGGTGCTGATCGAAATTACCAGCAGCACCTCTCTGAATTGCTTCGATGTCTTCCCTTAATCCGACCTGATGGGGATCCCGAACACTCGAGCAACAACTAAGAATCGGTCGCACAAATGTTCTGTGCGCGATATCCTTTATAGACGAGCTACATTTTCCTTGAATACGCCCAATAAACCCATGAAACTTCCAATAACATTCTAGAATTAACTTTCACTCTGCAGAGGATGGTGGTGGTGGTGGTTAGTGTTTAACGTCCCGTCGACAACGAGGTCATTAGAGACGGAGCGCAAGCTCGGGTTGGGGAAGGATTGGGAAGGAAATCGGCCGTGCCCTTTCAAAGGAACCATCTCGGCATTCGCCTGAAATGATTTAGGGAAATCACGGAAAACCTAAATCAGGATGGCCGGAGACGGGATTGAACCGTCGTCCTCCCGAATGCGAGTCCAGTGTGCTAACTCTGCAGAGGAGTGTGTGCTGATTTGAAACTTTCTGGCTAGTTTTCAAACTGTATACCGAACATGGACTGGAATCTGGGACCTTTACCGTTCGCGGTAAGCACGAGTCACGACCCGTAATCTCAGCTTTACTTCAGCCAGTACGATATGACTACTTGCGGAAGTAAAGCTGTGAGGACGAGTCGTGAGTCTTGTTTGGATATTTCAGTCGAAGTCTGTCGATAACATTATTTAAGACTCAAGCTATGTGATCATTCCATTTTACATCCCCACCGATTGTTACAACCAAGTATTTGTATGAAACAGCCGATTCCATCTGTGACTCACAGATATTTTAAAAGCGAGCAAGTTGCCATATCTTTGTTGGAATTTTGAAATCATATCAAGGTCTGACTGAATATTTGCTATGTTTCTTTCAGACAGTATTTCATTATACAGATAAAGGTATCGTCTGTGAAAAGTCTGAGGTTACTATTAATATTGTGGACACGAGCAGCATGGGTCCCACACACTGGGGCACATCTGATGTTACTTCTAGGTCTACATCAGTAGTTGCTCTGAACACTCTTGAAACAGGTAAAAAATTATGTTAGAGAAAACAAATATTTTGTCACATGCATTTAACCTACTGGGATTCAGTCTTCACGAAGGCAGGGGAAAGAATACTATGCAACATTTACTACTTCAACCAGCACACTGACCACATTCTTAAAGTTTGATGGATGTGAGCTGTCGACATTGATTCAGAGAAATACATTGAGTTGTTTACTTTCCAACAAGAGCGGTGGATTTAATAGTCCTCCTTACCGAAGGTATAAAACACATCAGCAAAACCTATACCACCACAGAGAGAACAGCACATAGTATGATACGCACGAAGTAAGCTGCTATGATGATCACCCTTACAGGTAACGTACACATTGTCTAGCACGCACTGTCGGAGTTAATCCTGCAAGAAGAATAACATGTGAAACAGACATCCAATTCAAACTTAGATGAGACAACAATCTCGTATTTGAAATTGAACCAAACATTCAAATAATATAATGACGTGATTGGTAAAGCTGACAAAGGGAAATGAACTGTAGTTGTATACAAATATGGCCACATTGCTAAAAAAAAAAAAAACAAAAAAAAAAAAAAAAAAAACATGGAAACACAAAGAACATCACAAATCCCAAAAACTACCATCCTCTACAGTCTGTAAAAATAATGAAGACGATAAGGCAGGGTAGCTTCCAGTTAATAGATAAGAAACTATGACGATCCCACAGCCCCCAAACTCCAGGAACACTTTAAAATCAATAAACCTAGCTTCAGAATTCAAATGGGTGCAAAACTTCAACACAGGCAAGGTTTGTCACATCCAGTATTATTTTATTGACAAATATCCCTATAAACGAAAGAGTAGATATTACCAGATAAAGCAACCTAACTTAACACAGAAGACAGTCCCTGAGATTCCAGAATTTATAATGTTTCTATCTCACAGTTACTTCTAATTTACAGATAAGGAGTAGGATCAGGAAGAAAGTGTAACAATGATCATTGGCATGGTGAGGTTTTATATACTAATTAACAATAATAAAAACAAATTTCAAAGAAACAACAAACATAACCGAAAAACATTTTCTATTACAGAAGACGTATAACATCTCTTTTATATTTAATCTCCGTGTTCTGGACCTGACGAACCAATCATTATAGACCAACTCATGTGTCATTCTCTGCCAATAGTGTAACTGGATGCGGCATAGAGGGACATCGGATCAGCAAAAAGCTCTCCCTGGCGGTGACATTTTCCTTGAACTTAGAGACGATATTTAATGGAGGAGAAATACATATATGAAATTCTCACAACATTCAATTTGTCATACAATAACAGATGGTTCGTAGCAGAAAATGGAACAGGTCATTTAATACAATGACACAACGCACGCACATAATCCCCCCACCCCCCTCCACATACACACATGAAATTCTAATTTCGTCTGAGACAATGGGTAACGGTTACCCTGAAGTACATGAAATTAGTTACTAGGCGAGTGATGGAACTGGAAATGCTGTCCAAAGTGTTCCCATGTGGGAACCCGTCTACCTCACTCCTAGCCTGCTCGGATAGTTGGCTCAGATCAAGGAAATTCTACAACAGTATGTCCGGCTCTCACAAAAAGGAAAAGAACTTTGTTAAAAGAATAGTCATTCGTAAGTTTTCTACGGTTAGCAATTCTTAATGAATAGCGGGGAGACAGCTTTTATTTATACAGGAAAGCAAACTACACCAACATAATAATACAACATTAATCACACCATCCTAAGAAACACAAATTTGCTGCATTCGGGTCATTGCTAGATAGGTCACATATTTTGTCTTGAAAACAGATGCATCGACACATGGAAGCCGGAATATTAAGAGTTGAAATTAGTAATGGGTCCTCAACAAACTCAACTGGAACACTGACAACAAGAGTAAAGAAGAACACTACCGAAAGATGGCAGGCACAACGCAGATCCGCACTAGCTCACGACCGGCAAAACGCCCCAAAAAAGATCAACTTCTTTCAGATTACTAATGTAAAACGCCATTCTACGCCAACAAGGACTCTGACTTACCTCAACAGTTATATCATGCCTCCTAGGTGATATACGGCAAGAACTTATCAAATAACTGCAGAGAAAATAATGTTGCTTTCAAGATTAAGCACTACGTACAGTCTCTTATAACTCAACATGCATAACGTATCACAAATGTAGTTATTAACGTCCACAACATAAATTAACTTTACTTCCTAGAACAACTTGAAATGCTTTTCCATAAAATACAAATTTACAAAACGATTTTAAAAGAATAAACATGAGTGAAAGTGCACAGTTTCTTCCATTATTTTATTGAGTTTAACCATGAACGCCCCCACCCCCATGAACCATTGACCTTGCCGTTGGTGGGGAGGCTTGCGTGTCTCAGTGACTCAGCGATACAGATAGCCATACCGTAGGTGCAACCACAATGGAGGGTTATCTGTTGAGAGGCCAGACAAACATGTGGTTCCTGAAGAGGGGCAACAGCCTTTTCAGTAGTTGCAGGGGCAACAGTCTGGATGATTGACTGATCTGGCCTTCTAACATTAACCAAAACGG
Source organism: Schistocerca nitens (assembly GCF_023898315.1). Classification (NCBI taxonomy): domain Eukaryota; kingdom Metazoa; phylum Arthropoda; class Insecta; order Orthoptera; family Acrididae; genus Schistocerca; species Schistocerca nitens. The sequence goes on from NC_064617.1 coordinate 393,587,161, forward strand.
CCTTCCTGTGCTGGAACTGCGAACGGCTGAAGGCAAGGGGAAATCACAGCCGTAATTTTTCCCGAGGGCACGCAGATTTACTGTATAGTTAAATGACGATGGCATCCTCTTGGGTAAAATATTCCGGAGGTAAAATAGTCCCCCATTCGGATCTACGGGCGGGGACGACTCAAGAAGACGTCGTTATCTGGAGAAAAAAAACTGGCGTTCTGCGGATCGGAGCGTGGAATGTCAGATCCCTTAATCTGGCAGGTAGGTTAGAAAATTTAAAAAGGGAAATGGATAGATTAAAGTTAGATATGGTGGGAATTAGTGAAGTTCAGTGGCAGGAGGAACAAGACTTCTGGTCAGGTGAATACAGCGTTATAAATACAAAATCAAATAGGGGTAATGCAGGAGTAAGTTTAATAATGAATAAACATATAGGAGCGCGGGTAAGCTACTACGAATAGCATAGTGAACGCATTATTGTAGTCAAGATCGAAACGATGCCCACGCCTACCACAGTAGTACAAGTTTATAGGTCAAATAGCTCTGCAGATAACGCAGAGATTGAAAAAATGTATGACGAGATAAAAGAAATTATTCAGATAGTGAAGGGAGACTAAAATTTAATAGTGATGGGGGACTGGAATTCGATAGAAGGAAAAGGAAGAGAAGGAAAAGTAATAGGTGAATATGAAAATGGGGATACGAAATGAAAGAGAAAGCCGCCTGGTAGAATTGTGCACAGAGCATAACTTAATCACAGCTAACACTTTGTTTAGGAATTATGAAAGAAGGTTGTATACATGGAAGAAGCCTGGGGACACTGGAAGGTTTCAGACTTATTATATAATGGTAAGACAGAGCTTTAGGAACCAGGTTTTAAATTGTAAGACATTTCCAGGGGCAGATGTGGAATATGACCACAATTTATATGGCTATGAACTGTAGACTAAAAATGAAGAAACTGCAAAAAGGTAGGAACTTAAGGAGAGAACCAGAGGTTGTAGAGAGTTTCAGAGGGGGCATTAGGGAACAATTGACAAGAACGGGGGAAAGAAATACAGCAGAAGAAGAATGGGTAGCTTTGAGATATGAAATAGTGAAGGCAGCAGAGGATCAAGTAGGTAAAGAGACAAAGGCTAGTAGAAATCCTTGGATAACAAAAGAGATACTGAATTTAATTGATGAAAGGAGAAAATATAAAAATGACATAAATGAAGCAAGCAAAAAGGAATAAAAAGTCTCAAAGACGAGATCAACAGGAAGCGTAAAATGGCTAAGCAGGGATGTCTGGAGGAAAAATGTAAGGATGTAGAGGCATAGGGGTAAGATACATACTGCCTACAGGAAAATTAAAAAGACCTTTGGAGAAAAGAGAACTACTTGTATGAATATCAGGAGCTCAAATGGTATACCAGTGCTAAGCAAAGAAAGGAAAGCAGAAAGGGTCTATACAAGGGCGATGTTCTTGAGGGCTATATTATGGAGGCGGAAGAGCACGTAGATGAAGATGAAATGGGATATTTGATATTGCGTGAAGAGTTTGAGAGAGCACTGAAAGATCTAAGACGAAACAAGACCCAGGGAGTAGACAACATTCCATTAGAAATATTGATAGTCTTGGGAGAACCAGCCATGACAAAACTCTACGATCTGGTGGGCAAGATGTATGAGACAGGCGAAATACTCGCACATTTCAACAAGAATATAATAATTCCAATCTCAAAGAGAGCAGGTGTTGACAGGTGTGAAAATTACCGAACTATCAGTTTAATAAGTCGCGGCTGCCAAACACTAACGCGAATTCCTTATAGACCAATTGAAAAACTGGTAGAAACCGACCTCGTGGAAGATCATTTTGGATTCCGTGGAAATGTTGGAACACGTGAGGCAATACTGACCCTACGACTTATCTTAGAATAAAGATTAAGGAAAGGCAAACATACGTTTCTAGCATTTGTAGACTTAGAGAAAGCTTTTGACAATGTTGACTGGTATACTCTCTTTCAAATTCTGAAGGTGGCAGGGGTCAAATACAGCGAGTGAAAGGCTATTTACAATTTGTACAGAAACCAAATGGAAGTTATAAGAGTCGAGGGGCACGAAAGGGACGCAGTGGTTGGGAAGAGAGTGAGACAGGGTTGTACCCTATCTCCGATGTTATTCAATCGATATATTGAGCAAGTAGTAAAGGAAACAAAAGAAAACTTTGGAGTAGGAATTAAAAACAATGGATAAGAAATAACAACTTTGACGTTTGCCGATGACATTGTAATTCTCTCAGAGATAGCAAAGGACCTGGAAGAGCAGTTTAACGGAATGGACGGTGTCTTGAAAGGAGGATACAACATGAACATCAGCAAAAGCGAAACGAAGATAATGGAATGTAGAATTAAATCCGGTGATGCTGAGGGAATTAGGTTAGGAAATGAGACATTTAAAGTAGTAGATGAAGTTTGCTATTTGTGGGGCAAAATAACTGATGATGGTCGAAGTAGAGAGGATATAAAATGTAGACTGGCAATGGCAAGGAAAGCGTTTCTGAAGAAGAGAAATTTGTTAACATCAAGTATAGATTTAAGTGTCAGGAAGTCGTTTCTGAAAGTATTTGTATGGAGTGTAGCCATGTATGGAAGTGAAACATGGACGATAACCAGTTTGGACAAGAAGAGAATAGAAGCTTTCGAAATGTGGTGCTACAGAAGAATGCTGGAGATTAGATAAGTGGATCACGTTACTAATGAGGAGGTACTGAATAGAACTGGGGAGAAGAGGAATTTGTCGCACAACTTGACTAGAAAAAGGGATCAGTTGGTAGGATATGTTCTGAGGCAACAAGGGATCACCAATTTAGTATTGGAGGGCAGCGTGGAGGGTAAAAATCGTAGAGGGGGACCAAGAGATGAATACACTAAGCAGATTCAGAAGGACGTTGGTTGCAGTAGGTACTTGGAGATCAAGAAGCTTGCACATGGTAGAGTGGCATGGAGAGCTGTATCAAACCCGTCTCAGGAGAAGACCACAACAACAACAACAACAACCATGAACAGCACACGGGGACTACTGGAGTTTTCAGAATGTTGTCATCTTATCGATAAAAACATCTTAATACAGAAAAGAAATAGTTTTCTGTGAAGGTATTCTCTGATAAGGTTACATTTTCTATCACGTTACATGTGCGAGCAGTCCACTGTAATATGTATCACCTCTGTTTTGAAATTGAGATTATCTTTGCCTCAAGTTTGTACAACTGCGTCTCGAACCACTAAGTAGCTTTTACAAAATCAGTTATATTTTGTTTTAATCGTATCGTCTTGTGACTAGCTTGTAAACGTGTAAGTGGAAAAGTGAAAAATGCTGTTTAAAGCAGTGATAAAATACACATGTTACGCACCTCCATAAGTAGATACACACTGTGCATCTTTGACAAAAATCACAGCCATAAACGATAAAATTAATATTTATTGAATTATATGTGAAAAATTGGCCACATTGTCGATTATTTCTGCAAGCCCCTGATACTAAACTGGAAATAAGACGTAAGAAGAGATTTTGTAACACTGTCCTGTTGGCAGGCAATGTAGATGCATTAAGCGAACCGTTGAAGAAACATAACAAAATGAATAAACACGATGATCTTCGCATTAACCGCACTATCAAGAATTACTACAGCCGATATTAAAGTTAAATAGTACACCACTTGAATACACATATAGTAGCTGTATACAACTGAAACTTACATAAACGGTGACCAACACATATTAAAGACACAATGTTTAGTGCTTATATCAACCGAACCTCCTAAACAGATCGCTGGAATAGGCGTCAGCACAGAGCAAGGAAAAAAGGAAAAGTAAGAAAGCAAAGGAAAGAAGAATGGTAAATATAAAATTTAAAATAAGAACATAAGAAACAAAACAGGAGTAAATGACGGACTGTTCTGATCTAAAACAACTGAATCCGCAATGGGCATGACACATGTTGATGAGAGTCGACGCCCATAGCATCAAGAAGAATGGAGGGTCTGGTGAGCTAGAATGTCAGCGAATTCTTAAATGACTATTATGTAAGTACTCTACGTAGGTAAATTAGCTTACTGAAGAACGGCAACTGGAAATTTTTGAGCACCTTACTACTTTATCTCGGAATGGGACTAGAGTCAATTCGCGACTGAGGTTCATACACGAACTATAGCGTAATTCAAAGTTTTAATCTCTCTCTCTCTCTCTCTCTCTCTCTCTCTCTCTCTCTCTATATATATATATATATATATATATATTCCTGCTGAACTGACAGATGCAGTTTGACAGTCTGACTTAGAACATATTTCACTTTCATATTAACGATGCTGCGATAAAGAAACTGCTATACAAATTTCTGTCGAGTTAATTTCAAAGACGCTAGAGTATGTTCTACATACTGGATATCCTTGAAGTGGTGAACGCTTTGGTTATCGATTGCTACATTCAGGAGAATTGTTATAAGGCTGTTGCTGAGGAAGAACTTGACAAAAAATTGTTACGCCTGCCCCATAATCAATGCCTGGTGCGTAGAAAATGTGCGAAAGCTATTTTTCGCAATAGGCTTCGGGTTTCTTACAGCAGACAAGCAGCCGTTCAGCGGCTAATTAACAATTTCGACCTCATATCGATGTTATCATGATTTATGACCGATTGTAGATTAATAAGTAAGTTCCCGGCGCGCCAGGTTGTATCGCCTATCTGGCTGCAGGAACAGGTATTTGAAGTCCGCATCTGATGGAGGCTCACGTCAGAACGATAGTCAATTAGGCGTTGGTGGCCTAATATATCGCTGTCAAATTGAAGCAGTAGCGAAACATATGGTCGGTTAGATATACTTGGATTCAACACTCCCGCGTTACGGACAGAAATTACAGTAGCAAGAGTGGTGGGAGAGAAGCTGTCGTAGACCCAGTTTTAATTCACGAGGAAGTTTCACAGTAATACACACTCCGCTGCAGAGTGAAAATTTCGTTCTCATTACCAACTTTTTCAGTCTTTGTGTTGTTTTCTAAACTGATGTCATCTGTTGCAGTTTGGTAGCAATTGTTAAGTACTTTACGTGCCTAGTACTACCGATATGTTTTCGACTGCACTTTAGTCCCGTACAGAGTAAGTTTAGTCTTCCTTTTTAAACGTATTTGTATAGTTTACAGCACTATCAGTGAATGTGTGTATATGTCTGCTGTGTTTACATTTCAATGTACTAAATGTGTCTGCCTGCCTATTTACAATTTTCAGATACTGTCAGTTAATCTCACTTCTTATTTTTGCAAGATATGATTAGAAGCATATCTAGGCAGTTTTTTTTTTTTTTTTTTTTTTTTTTGCAGTCTCATTGTACAATTACCTATACAGCGTATGTTTCTTTTCCTAATAGTGTTTAAATCTCTGTATTTAACCACACTTTCCCTACCTTTTTACGAACTATGTTGGCATAATTTGAGTTCTGGGTGATTTTTAACTTTGATCTACTAAGGTATTTGTCCATGCATTTGTTAATCTTTGTTCAAATTATTCTACGCAATGATTTCAAAAAGATTCAGCTTCTAGTACTTATATCTCTCAGCGTCTTTAGTTGACTCACATGGTCCATCCCTTAATATATCATTCATAATATACTGCCTGTCACGTGACTGATAAGATAAAACAGCCACTTCTATTTCTAATGATCACGAGATAATGTGTTAAGTACATGATGCAATAACATAAACCTTCCAAAGTGAGTAGACTCAAACTACTAACTTACATAACAATTTCATTTTTTTTAATTTAAAGTGCTGGGGTGACAGTCGAAGAGCGTGGTGTGGTTAGAAGTACAAATAATGGTGACTGATGCAGCATCCCTTTTTTTTACATTACTAATGACTCGCAGCCCTTGACGAACAGTCCAGTATGGACAACATATTTGTATGGAGGTGTTCCAATTTTCAGTTAAGCTTTGTAAATTTTTAAATTTTACTTAGTGTGAATTTATTGCCTCTCAAACTCTTTACCGTTTTAACAATGCTGCACTTGCCGTCCTCTGACTCTTTTAGTTATGTATAAGTAGCCTCCCGCTTTTCTCGTTTCCGTGTACTTCTTGCGTCTTACTTTTCAGAAACAAGATTGTAACTACTAAATTTCAATGAATTCCTGAGTGGTCCTGTTCCTCTTACAGTTTGACTTGTATGTATATAAACATATTATTTCAAAACAAACATTGCCCTATGGACCCCCGAACACAGGCTGTGGACCGCACAACTGCAGAGGTAGAAAGATTCGAGTTTCGATTTTTTTCCGGTCGACTGTACAATCGCGCCCGCTTGCACAGTTTTCCTGGCACACGCAGGCCTTATCTCCAGTTAAGACACTCTTGACTGGTATACTGGAATGTGTGTAGCGGCGTTTACAGAAACCAAGTACAGACTAGCATGCACTGCTGGAACGAATGTCTGAAGGCTGCCAGTAACTTCCGACATAAACGAAGCAATACGTACATTTTAGTCGTAGATCGGAAGTATCCTGAACATTCTTCATCTATGTCGGTAAGGAAGCTCAACCTTTGATCGAAGGTCACTCCCGTGACTCTTAGAGCTAATACTAATCATATAGGTACGAAAAAGGAGGGCATGGAGTAACAACTTCGTAAAAAAGGATTCATGCGGATCCGGTAAAGACCCCGCCTAGTGCTTCACGTAAATCCTGACCAACAGCCATTGCACTGAAAGAGAATGATGCTCTTACGGTGCTATGAGCAGAGGAGTCCCTGAAGGGTACCTGAGCGGAACTAGAGACACAAAGGGAGCAACCCTACATTCAGCAAAAAGTCCTTTCGTAATGACCTCGAAGACAACAGAGCTTCTAACCAACCTTCCTTTTTCTGCTACTCTAACCTCCATACATGCAGTTTGCGACAGATCATGATCGACAGCTGGTACTATGTATTGATGTTGCAGAACACTTGCAGCTGCATTCATAGCTCTTATTTTCTTTGCAATCGAATTCAGCGTTAAATTACATCATATCCCTGAATGATATCTGTTGATCATGTGCATACATGTATCCACATCCTCAATTGGTATTTTAGACGGGCCTAGAAATGTTGTAATGTAATACAGAAATTGGCTAAAAATAAAATAAGACTAAAAAATGCAGCTAATGGCGTCACACTAATACATAACGATAACGGCCTTCTTTACTTCCTTTTCCCTTGAACGAATACCACAGGTGACAGAACGTTTGTTCAGTGCGAGAGAGTTCTTTCGTCTTTTAAGACGCTGACGTGAACTCCGATTTGTAAACTTTCTCAGTCCATGGATGACCCTACTCTCTACATCTACAGCTACATACATACTCGGCAAGGTACCATATGGCACGTGGCAGAGACAACCTTGGACCACCGTTAGACGTTCCCTTCCCTATTCCACTCGGAAATGAACGAGGGAGAGACGATTGTCCATCTCTTATCTGGTCTTCATGCTCCACACGCCAAATGTATCAGTGGTAAATGCAGCTTCTCTAAACTTTCTCAATAATCTTTTGCGAAAAGGACGTCTTCTTCCCTCTAGCGATTCCCACTTGAGTTAACGGAGCATTTACATAATATTCGCGTGCTAATCGAACCTACCGGCAACAAATATTGCAGCAGTCCTCTGAATTGCTTCGATGTCTTTCTTTAATCCAAGCTTCTGGGGATCCCAAATGCTTGAGCGGGCTCCCCAATAAATTTGTGTATCAGTGTGAAACAGGTCAGTCAATTTCATTTCATTAACTTCACGTCTGGAAAGCGTCTAGCGTGCTCACGGTGCTGAATTCACGATGCTCTCCTGACCAGTCTTGTATAGTTAATTAAACAAGTACTTGAATGTGGTAGCGGAATTAGTAGAAGTGCCTAATCCATTCCATTTCAGCTTCGTTAGGGAAACGTTCATGATTCCCTTCTTCTCAATAATCAATTTAGTTTCACGTATAAAGTTTAGCCGGCCGCTGTGGCCGAGCGGTTCTAGGCCCTTCAGCCCGGAACCGCGCTGCTGCTACGGTCGCAGGTTCGAATCCTGCCTCGGACATGGATGTGTGTGATGTCCTTAGGTTAGTTAGGTTTAAGTAGTTCTACGTCTAGGGGACTGTTGACCTCAGATGTTAAATCCCAGAGTGCTTAAAGCCATTTGAACCATTTTATAAAGTTTAGCTTGACGTTGTGCGCTTTCATCAAATTGGATCAAATGGCTCTGAGCACTATGGGACTTAACATCGGAGGTCATCAGTCCCCTAGAATTTAGAACTATTTAAGGACATCACACACACCCATGCCCGAGGTAGGATTAGAACCTGCGACCATAGCGGTCACGCGGTTCCAGACTGAAGCGCCTAGAATAGCTCGGCCACAGCGGCCGACGCGCTTTGTTCCTTACAAACTGCTACTACATATAAACTTACATTGAATGCATTCGGAAATGCGAATAAGGATAACCGTCAGCTGTAGAATGGAATGACGACACTGAAAATTTGTGCCGGACCGGGACTCGAAGTGGTATTTCCCGCTTATAGCAAGCAGCCGCCTTACCGTTTGGCTACTCGTGCTCGATTCATGGACAGACCCAAACTCCTATATGTCGTCAACTATACGTCTATGACCTGTACTCGTACTTCCACTGTGCAGATTCCCGTACAGGTCTGACGTTGTACTGGAAGTCGCTTGTCCGATATCGGCACATAAATACCATATTGCAGTCCCTCTGTTATTCTGATTACAATGCGAAGTGTTCCTTTGGACATGCATGCATTTATCTTCCGATACCGGGCAAGCGACTTCCAGTACAACGTCTGACCTGTACGGGAACATGCGTTACAGATGTTTCGAGTACAGGTAATAGACGCATGGTTCACGACATATGGAAGTTTGGGTCTGACCGTGTGTCGTGAACGGATAGCCAAATGGTGAGGCAACCGCCCGCGATAAGCGGGAAATCTGGGTTCGAGTCCCGGTCCGGCACAAATTCTCTTTGTCGTCATTCCATTCTACAGCTGATGGTTGTCCTAATTCGCAGTTGAGAATGCATTAAATGTATTTCATAACGGCCGTAGTCGCCGCAGTGCCTGCTCCTTTAGACATACATGCATGTCCAAACATGCTTTGCATCGTAATCAGAGTAACACAGGCACTGCAGTAACGTACGTTTAAACTTTGTCCGTAACAATAGACATTGTGAACTCCCTTCGTGCCAATTACATTATGTGCTACCCCATGAATGAAATGGCAAAGAACGTGTAAATATCATAGTTATTTTAACTGATGCCATTGCGTTTGGCTGTTAGCGCCCACGTGATCGTGATATCATAACGTTAAGTTAAAGTCGCTATGTATTTTTAGAGCGTAAAATTATGTACCCAGGAGCACCGACATATGCACGGAACATTCTTTATTAACGATTACTTGATTTTTAACTAAATTATGGTGACCATGTGTCCTTGATATGATACCACTCACTGTCCCCTCTGTTTCCGCGTTCCATGAATTAATGTAAGTAGATTGTAGAATCAAACGTTGCCCATTTATTCACTGTGAGAATGCTTGGGGATTAAATGAGTCTTACCACACGACTTGAACGTATTCTCTGATATCCATTTTTATATGTGCTAAGGAACTCTCAATTTAATATATAGTTCCAAAGTCGAGTTGGCTTTGTAGTTCCATTGACTTGAATATTTTGTACAACAGATGAGTTTTTATGTGTTTTTCGGTGACAATGGTAATCGTTTTAAATAAATTGTCAGCGTTCTAGGCGCTTCAGTCCGGAAGCACGCGACCGCTACGGACGCAGGTTCGAATCCTGCCTCGGGCATGGATGTTTGTGATGTCCTTGGGTTAGTTAGGTTTAAGTAGTTCTAAGATCTAGGGGACTGATGACCTCAGGTGTTAAGTCCCATAGTTTTCAGAGCCATTTGAACCATTTTTAAATTGTCAGCATTCATTATCAAATTATTTTTTCGCTTTTTCAAACGAGATTTGAACTACCCATTGCGATTTCTACCCACTTACACATACCTAACCCCGAAAGATCGATGCATACGAACTGCAGAGGTGTCTTGAAAGAAACCAAGATTCAGACTAGTCAGTTATAATGAAGCTTCAGTATGTTACCTTCCCTACATGCTACCTTCCGCTACATTCGAGTTATCCGTCCTACAAAATCATTATTGCCCTGTTTGGCGGGCCATATTCGATAATATTAATCATTCTGAAATGCAAGCATAACAGGCAGTGTATGTGACGTGGATGGGAGCTTACGTATATGTACAAATTGAAATTTAACACCTTTCTCACTTTTTGTGATGTGACGTCACAGAGTAGGAGCATCGATTATGGAAGATGCATCCCTCCCCCCCCCCCCTCCCGTCTCCCCCCACTTTTTATGTGACGAATCCATTTTCATGTAAATATTAAATTTTACACTCCACTTTTAAGCGTAGTTCATGTCATGTACTTCACTGTCAACAAATCCTGTCTATTAAAACAAGCTACACCAGTGGCTTTTAGTAAATAACTTCGAGTTTCACATGTACTATCGATGCAGCCTCCTGGCTACCGTGATTAGACGCAGAGGCACATTATACGAGTATGTCGGGCGCCAGCATTAACGGCGGGTGAGCTGCCTCCACCTACACTACCTTCCGCTCTGCTTCTTTTTTTTATTTTTGTTTTCGTTTCCCCCTCCTCCCAAATCCCTGAAACACCTCCTCTCGGCTTATACAAAGAACTTCATTTGCATAACACTGTTTTCGTTTCCCGTCCTGTCTCGCATATCTGGGCACGCACTTCCTGTCGCAGCACTGACATGTCCCTCATCGTTATCTCTTTCCCTCTCTCCATGCTTGTTCTCTTCTCACTACCACTCTTCCAGATTCTTCATTACGGTGTCGGTTCCCCAAACACTTTTTTTTCCCCCGCCGTTTCAAGTCAAACTAATGTGACGGTCACTGCGAGGCTCGCGTGTGCCAAAAGCGTCCGATTGCATGCGAGGTATAACAGATCTTTCTCAGTATTCATCTGCCGACGGTGGATGGTAGTTAGCTGGACAGGCGTCAAGAGGTTACCGCGCCACAAGCCGAAAGTAGGGCCGTAAAAAATTCAGCGTTTAGCGCAAGGGAGAGACCGCAGTAGTTGGTGTGCCGTTTCGTTATAATCGATTTCCTTCTGATTCAGAAGTGAAGAAAAGGCGCACAACGCTTTAAAGTTAAACCACAAAGTGAAATGTTACATCTGAAATGGCCAGCTAATCAGCGCAGACCCTAAACTAACATATTCATCAGCGACCACGTTAACCCTGATTGCCGATGCGTTTCTCCGAAGTTCAGTAATGGTTCTGGCCTGAATACATTAACAGCTGTACCAAATAAGCAAGCAGAAAAGGCCACACATAACATTTGCGCGTAGTAAAGATAACATCCTTTTACAGGTCCGCAGATATCTGGAAGGCAACGCATGGAGGTCAGTGTTTAACTTCCGTTTACGTCGAAACATTAAAGACAAACTACACTGCTTGACCGCTGATAACGAACAGGGACATTGTTGGGCAGGAATAATCACAGACAATGACGGACGACATGGAACACAGAACATAGGTAGTAGAGGTGGAGTGGTATGTTTATAATGAGAAAGTTACACATTAGGAGAGCAGACATAAATAAAGTTCATGTTAGACACAGGTCAGACTCCCATCATAAAGGTCGACATCGCATTCTTCGTAAGGAACATGCGTTCTCGGGCACTGATGCACATTTTGCATCTGTTATTCATGCTGGCTACCAAAGTGTTAAGGAATCTTTGGAGGATTACTGTCCCCTCCTCTCTCAAAACTGTTTTCAGTTGTTAAAAAACACACCTGCCAAGAACATCCTAGGCCTGTTCTACGGGGTGTACGTCCTCAAAATACCTTCAATATCTCCATTTTCCAGTCTGTCCGGCACCTCAGCGGTCCTTAATGGGCGGGAATTGTTGTCCATAAACAGAAATTGGTGACCTGCCGTACTGCTAAACAGACAGACATGATCCGGATTAATTTCCCTGTAATACCGCTCTGCTGTAACGGTACGTCGTGCAAAGATACGGAGCGTTGTTTGGCACCGCGCGGAGTGGCCGCGCGGTTCGAGGCGCCATATCACGGATTGCGCTGCCTCTCCCGCCGGAAGTTCTAGTCCTCCCACGGGCATGATTGTGTGTGTAGTTCTTAGGACAAGTTAGTGTAAGTTAGTTTAAGTAGTGTGTGAGTCTAGGGCCGATGACCTCAGAAGTTTGGTCCCTTAGGAATTCAGACACATTTGGACATTTTTTCATTGTTTGGCCATTGTGAATAGTGCCTGCCCACCCATAACGCCTAGGCCATAACGGTGACATCTATGAACGTCCTGTGGTGTGTAACATTTTTCACTTCTCCTCTCACATTAACTCGTGCTCAGAATCACTTGCCACATAACTGTAGACCAATGTTGCTGACCTCAACCAACATGTTCACTTCACCAACGAACTCTTTCTCGACGATGGTGTGCTTGAAGTGGGAAGCATTTAACAGGCCTCCGAGCATAAAAACTGTCCTGATTCAATGACCGCGAAATGGCTTCGGCAGAGGCACGTTTACCGGTAGCTGTTGCAAGGTCTACCGCGATCGGCCTAGCAGTGAGATATCTGATCCTTTTTGCCACTAGGGCTACGTATCGATCCTCTTGCGGTGTTGTGGCTCGTGTACGACTAAAGGCGTGCTTTAGCATACCGTATTTTAACGACTGTAGAACACACTTTTTTTCTTCCAAAAACTACCTCTAAAATTCTGGTGCGTCTTATACCCGAAATTAGTATAAATACGTCAAAATCCCGTGTCTTAAAAATGGCCATGTAGTCGATGCCGCGGGCAACCTATATCTGTCTGGCAACAATGGATTCAACTGGCAGTGCAGTGCACCGATACGACGAATATGACTTGCCGGGATTCCACAGCTTGCTAAAACTGCCTCTCTCCCGCCCCGCCGTCACAAACCCGGAACACTGCCCAGTCTATGATGCGCCATTGCAGTCTAAAGTGCCGGTGAACTTGAACTGGAAGCGATATGGATTTAAGGACACCGTCAAAATGGCATTGGAACGGCGCACCATTCCTCAACGGTGATTTTCGGCAGACATGCTGCTCGTACACATTCTTTATTCTCCGATGCATGTCTACCGTTGTTTATCCTTTGACACAAAAGAAAAACGGCATTTACCGCATGCCGGAAACATACGAATTCAACGCTAATTCCTTGCCTAAATGTCAGTGGTTATATACCAGCATCGTAGTTACGCTACGTTGCTTACAAGCTGCAGCAACGGCCCAGACGGAACCTTTTTGATCGGTCCTTATGCAAGACTTTTCTGTGATATGTAGAAGAGGCTGATTACGTGAAAAATGGAATGTATGTTTCGTTTCAGAAATACAACATAGGCAAACATCCTGTGTTTGTAATACATATTTATAATCATTTTTTAATGGTAAAGAGCTTTTAGCATCCACTAAATAAGTAATAAACACAAAAAATAACCATCTCGAATAAATTAAAAAAATATGTTTCCGACAGCGAAATACCTGAAATGTACCGAGCGAGGGAGTGCAGTGATTAACACACTGGCATTCGGGAGAACAAAGGTTAAAATCCGCATACGGCCATCCAGATTTATATTTCCCGTGATTTTCCTGTATCAAAAAAATGGTTCAAATGGCTCTGAGCACTATGGGACTCAACATCTTAGGTCATAAGTCCCCTAGAACTTAGAACTACTTAAACCTAACTAACCTAAGGACATCACACACACCCATGCCCGAGGCAGGATTCGAACCTGCAACCGTAGCAGTCCCGCGGTTCCGGATTGCAGCGCCAGAACCGCTAGACCACCGCGGCCGGCTTTCCTGTATCGCTAGCTACTTTTAAATGGTATACAGGGTGTCCCAGCTATCTTGCCCACCCAAAATATCTCTGGAACAATAACAGCTATTGGAAAACGTCTTTCACCGGTATCAATGTAGGGCTGGGGCCCATGAATGTACATATTTGGAAACATTCTAAAACGAAAGCATATGTTTTTTTAACACAAGCTTATGTTTTTTTAAATGGACCTCCTATATTTTTTCTTCAGCAATCCATAGCATGACAAAGCACATACACAATGGCGTTGATTGCATCGCAATATTCCCATTACATCCCGAGATATTGAGACGCGAAGTTGACGCTTGAAACACCCGACATGCGCTGCTAGCGCACGCCCTGAGGCTCAGGCGTGAACCCCATGCTGCCGGTAATCGCGATGTGATTGACATGTGTAATCACACCTCCATACTTATCAAGAGGGTCACTTACTTGTCAATCACATCGCGATTACGGGCAGCATGGGGTTCACGCCTGAGCCTCAGGACGTGCGCTAGCAGCGCATGTCGGGTGTTTCAAGCGTCAACTTCGCGTATCAATATCTCGGGATGTAATGGGAATATTGCGATGCAATCAACGCAATTGTGTGTGTGCTTTGTCATGCTATGGATTGCTGGAGAAAAAATATGGGAGGTCCATTTAAAAAAAAAAAACATAAGTTTGTGTTAAAAAACACATATGCTTTCATTTTAGAATGTTTCCAAATATGTACATTCATGGGCCCCAGCCCTACATTGATACCGGTGAAAGTCGTTTTCCATTAGCTGTTATTGTTCCAGAGACATTTTGGGTGGACAAGATAGCTGGGACACCCTGTATATTAATATCCTAACGCGTGACATCTTCCAGAGACGATAACGTGGTCTTAGTGTTCTCAGATTCTGGTGGGCCATTTGGTGACCGTAACAGCTAACCCCGAGGACAGTAAGAACCCCTGGTCACAAACTGCAACAGTGTTTACCGTGCTGACCGTTCGTTGTACTCCGGACGTATCTGGCTGCAAACAAGCCAATTTCCTGATTCAGGCACATCAAGTGGCTGTATGATCGTGCTCGGCCGAGTGAGCAATAAGTCCCTCCTCGTGGGTGCTGGTGTGACCCTCGGGATCCTGCATGGCGTTGAGTATCGCCCACCTGGACACATCGGTTGCATAGCTGCATAACAGTCGTGGGATCCAGAGAAACACGAGCAGCAACATCGCGGATCTTTACGTCGCAGTCCCGGTAGTTCACGATCCTACACCTGTAGGGTGCTAGTAGACGTTTATCTTTCTTACGCGAACTTGCCTCGATATTCCCAAAAACAACCAACATTCAAATGCGGTTTTAGAATGAGAACGCCGCAGCGTAATCATCCCTTGTATACAGAATGTAGATGGCGTTTCTCATACCTACGCTTTTCGATTGCGCTCATTTCGTACGTCTACACTCTTTCCTCTCTTCCTATTTTCCTGTGTGCTTAGTACCCAAATTCTTGATTTTTAAGCGTTTACGTTTCTTAATTAGCTTTATGTTTCCAAGTATATAAATGTACAATTTTGGGAAAACATTTTTAACACTGAGAAACGAAATAATCTTCGTTTTATGGTCGTGTACCATTTAATATTGCGAAAACAGGTCATGTCTTAGTCACAAGATTCAAAGTCAAATGAAAATGCGAGCAAATAACGTAAGATTAAGTAAATCTAAATGAGTGAAACTATATTGTTCCAGAGATGTTTCTCAAGTGTCAAACATTTGTGATGTATACATGTGCTTACTAAAGCGACGAACTAGGCAAGCGAGGGTGGCGTAGTGCTTAGTGCACCTGCCTAGTGATCAGGAGACTCAGATTCGTACCCCGGCCTTTGCACAAATTTTCATTCGTCGCTTCAGCCCATATGTATATACATTAAATCTAAATGTACTTCATGACACTGTGACGTCCGTCTCACGCCATCTTCATGGTGCTGTTATTCCAATGGCCAGCAGCACACATAGAATGCCAAGTCTATCACGGTCCCGAGACTTTTTTTTACTGCAACTGTCCCGCCGTAATGATCTGGCGTAGACTGCCGCCGTATGGCACCAGCCTCCCTATCCGGCTGAGCCGCGGGGGCCGCGGTCGCATATATAACGCCACGGGGTGGGCCCCATTGTCGGCGGACGCCTCCCCGAGACGAGACGGATGGGCGCCGCGCGATATTTCCCTATTTGCAAGACATGCAACGCAGGAATGGAATTAGACGCAGTGGAGTGGCTATTGTGAAGAAGCGCACCCGGTCATCAGCAGCGGCGCTTCGCAGGCGCCTGCGTTCCCACAAGCCCAGCACACCCTCCGCACGGGTAGACCACATAAGACTATATACCCAAGCCCACACAAGGAAGAAAAACCATCGATACTATGAAAGCGACCATTAGTTTTTCAAAAATTAAAGAGATGAATCCTATAAGTCTGCGTAGTTTTCCGCAAGGCTAAAGAATTTTTTTCTCCCAGTTTGTTATGAAATAAGCAAGTTAATATCATTTTTTATTTCATTTCTCTGTTCACATTAGGGATATGCCGCACCGCGTTGTACAAGCTATAGTGACGTAAGCTGGTGATTTACAGCAAATAGACGCTTCTACATCTACAGCTAAGCGTACATACCTACTTTGAAGTCAATGTAGTGTGTACTTCGTACCAATATTATCGATTTTCTGTTCTACTTTCTGTTCTATTCCATGTGTGACCTGAGCAAATATCTGTGACCTCTGCGTACATCTGTAAACACCCTAATCTCTGCCGGCCGCAGTGGCCGAGCGGCTCTAGGCGCAACAGTCTGGACCCGCGCCACCGTTACGGTCGCAGTTTCGAATCCTGCCTCGGGCATGGATGCGTGTGATGTCCTTAGGTTAGTTACGTTTAAGTAGTTCTATGTTCTAGGGGACTGATGACCTCAGAAGTTAAGTCCCATAGTGCTCAGAGCCATTTTTGAACCCTAATCTCTCTTACTGTACTCTCATAGTCCGTAAGCGACATATACGGTGGTATCAGTAGAAGTGCTACACAGTCCATGATTACCGGTTCTGGATATTGCCACATAAGGGGTTTAGATACAGTCATGTCGGCTTACTTCCAAATATTCCTATTTAAGTTCTCCGAGGGTCTTATTTTACACTTTTATTTAGTTACGCAAACCTGTTATGATGCTGTCAGCGCGTCTCTTAATTTGTTCGGGTTGTGTTATCGCGCTTACTTAATAAGGACTTAGAAGCCTGGAACATATTACAGAACTGGTTGCACTAGAGTGTTATACATTTCCTTGACATATGAAAACACCGAGGGAGGTGGCGCAATGGTTATCACTCTGAACTCGCGTTCGGGAGGACGACGGTTCAAATCCGCATCCGTTCAGCATTATTCACGTTTTCTGTGATTCCTCTATATCATTCGAGGGGAACGACGGGATGGTTCCTTTCAGTGGGGAGCGGCCAATTTCCTTCTACAGCGTTTTGTAATCAGAGTTTGTTCTCCGTCTCTAATGACCCCGCTGCCAACGAGACCTTAAATTCTTATCTTCCTTCCTTTTTATTTTTAGTGATTAACTACACTTTCCGTGCATTCTTCCAATAATTTTTTTTCGGCTTCCTTACTTCTGATCTGGACGTGATCGATTTCTTATCGGACCCGCCCGGATGACCGTGCGCGGTAGCACGTCTCTTGCGGGTTTCGGGGAGTCGCACCGGATACGGACTGAATCCGCCAACCGGAATAACACCGAGGGCTGGTGTTCCGGCAAGTCTGGATGTGGATTTTAGACGATTTCCCCACATCGTAATAGGTGAATACTCGGCTTCTAAAAACGATCCGTCTCAATTGCACGATTAACAAATATTTAGAGAACGTTCGCACACTTTCACGTGGGACGCAACAGTAGTTGCAGCGACATAAGGTCCACAAATTCCTGCACCTGGCGGGTGAGGGGGATTTTTTTTGGGTGGGGGTGGGGGGGACAGAAAGGACATTCGCCGGCCGAAGTGGCCGCGCGGTTCTGGCGCTGCAGTCTGGAACCGCGAGACCGCTACGGTCGCAGGTTCGAATCCTGCCTCGGGCATGGATGTGTGTGATGTCCTTAGGTTAGTTAGGTTTAACTAGTTCTAAGTTCTAGGGGACTAATGACCTCAGCAGTTGAGTCCCATAGTGCTCAGAGCCAAAGGACATTCGATCACCCTCTCTCTACCACTACCATTGCCATATCCAATAAATAACAAGTCGATCACGTGAAGATGAGGATAAAGACCAGAAGAAAGAATGAAAAGTCACATTTCTTATCGTTTCTTCATGTTACCCTTAATACTAATACTTATGCAATGTGACATGTTCAAGATATTCATCATTAATCTTATAATTCGATTCTATCGGGTTCTGTCTCTTTTTTATTGGCATTGTCTTGTATTATCTACTTTTAAAGACAGTTGCCATTCGCTACGCGAAGTGAAAGTTTTGTGCAAGTCTTTTCTGCATTTCCATGTGCTCGCCCAACGACAGTACTTTCTTACAGACAATGTTATTGCCCGCTGACTGTATTTCAGAAGTTGTATTGTATTGTGGGCAGTAGACATCCCGTCAGGCATAGAGCACATCCCTCATTGCTTTGGATTCTGCTGAACATTCGCCGTCCAGTTCTGTTATTCAGCAGTTCATCAGGCCAATAGCACAGATCTGAAATAGTTCGATATGATCGTATCTCAGTTTCTAGTACAGTATCGAACACCTTAGGGAATCTAGGAAGATGAAGTCTACTTATTCACCCGAATCTACTGGTTTCAAGGCATCGTTTATATATTAACCAAGCTGTTATTCACGCGACTGGTCTGTACTGTATTCCTGCTCATTTTTGAAATTTTTTTTCCCTCCGGGAATGTAACAATGTTTGATCTCAGAATATGCTCTGAAATCTTGCAACAGATGGACTTAGCGATATTGGCCTTTTATTCTCTGTATCCGTTCTTCTACCCTTTTTTTTAAATGCGAGTGATCTGTGCTTCTTTGGAATCACGCTGCGCAAGAGATTCTCGATATTATGGGCCGAAAAGGACTCCATCTGAACTATTATAGGAATTCCATCAGCAAGTAGTGACTCTCTCGCTCTGTTTTTCAATACTGGAGAGGGGACGGTTGCTTACATGGATGAGGTGCAGTCAAATGAAAACCGAACACCCGAGACACGACGAGACCATAGAATGGTTCCATTCAAGAATAATCACCACACGCCTTAAGACATTTATCTCACTGGGACAACAGACAATCAATTCCTGGAACGACCGCAGTCGGCCGCTGACGTATCCACAACCGCAACCACTTCTGCACGCCTCGTCCGACTGAAACCGGCGTTCACACGTGACTTTCTTCTGGTCGCCAAAGATGTAAAAACCACACGGACTAAGATCCTAGCTGTACGTAGGACGTTGCAGTGTCTCCCAACCAATTCGCTGACAGGAGTACTCTGCTCGTCCTGTTCCTCGTTCGTGGAACCACAATCAATGCGCAATGCAATGAAGACACTTTGCAGAAACTGTGACGCGCCATAAAGTCAAAGCGCAAAGGAATGCTGTCGGACGCATTCATCCTGTTGCACGATAATGCCCGGCCCCACACTGCCAGTCGGATAAACGGTACAGGCTTGGGTAATTTGTTTGGGAAACACTGCTACATCCTCCCTACAGCTCGTATCATTCACCGTGTGATTTCCACGTCTTTGGCGACCTGAAGAAAGACAGGCGTAGATGTCTGTTTCTGTTGGACGAGGAACTGTTTAAGACTGGGTGCGATTGTGGATTCGTCAGTAGCCGACCGCCTTCAAACAGGTTGGTTCAAATGGCTCTGAGCACTATGGGACTTAACATCTGTGGCCACAGTCCCCTAGAACTTAGAACTACTTAAACCTAACTAACCTAAGGACATCACACACATCCATGCCCGAGGCAGGATTCGAACCTGCGACCGTAGCAGTCGCGCGGTTCCGGACTGAGCGCCTAGAACCGCTAGACCACCGCGGCCGACCTTCAAACAGGAATTGATCCTCTCTTCTCCCAGTGGGATAAATATCTTAATGCGCGTGGTGATTACTTTTGAATCGAAAAATTCCATGATCCCTTTGCGGCGGGTGTTCGGTTTTCTTTTGACTGCCCGTTATATGTGGGCATGGCAGTATTCATCATATACGAATAAATTATCATGTATAAAATTTAGTATTTGGGCTTTCGGGGAGCTTTCTTTAGTTTCAGTATCTGTCTTATCCAAGCGGGATAGAAGAGAAGGTTTGGAATCCTTCATGGGCTTTATATATGACGAGAACGGCTTAGGATTTTCGGACAGATGTTTCGCCACAATATTAACATATAAATTATTGTAGATTTAGTGCACAGCCCCTCTTACCGCCGCACGAGTTGCAGTTAACATTTCTAGATAAGTTTCGTTGTATTCTCTTTTGTAGCAAAAATGTTTTCTGTTCTTCTTACAAGTATGTCGTTATGGATGACCTTTCCTGACGACCTTTTTGCTTCTGGCGACTATCGTAATAGCAGTCTCTCTTGACAGGTGATGCTCTCGAAAAGGTAGGGTCTGTTTGTGGCCAGGAGGTCTAAGATATTTCTTTCACGTATAAGCTGTCACACTAGCTGTTCGAAGCAGTTTTCTGGCAATCTATTCAATATTATGTAGTACGACACTTCCTTAAAGAACAGTTCTTCACTGACTGGTATTAAAATTACGAGGGTTGAAACTTAAATAGTGGCAACTATTTATTCACAACCGATACAAAAGAGTTACATGTTTGCACCTGTTACAGTCCTTCAAAGTAGTCACCAGCGTTGTATAGAATCCGTTGCCAGAGATGTGCATGGCGTAGTATACCGTTATCAGAGACTGTTCTGTTGATGGTGCGAATGGAGCGGTCTAAAGTTATGGTGATTCTCGTGTACGACTGTGATGCTGTTACCCTACCGCATTAAGTTCCTCCACGGCAGACCGTCAATGCAAAGTATCAGTGTTCGTATTAGGAGCATCACCTGCGACCAGCTTTGTGAAAGAAGCGGCGACACTTTCAGCGCAACCCACCCATCATTTTGCACGACAATGCGCGGGCGCATACAGCGCAAGCTGTGGCTGCTCTGTTCGGTCGATGGGACTGGGAAGTACTGTACCATCCACCTACTCCCCGGACCTAAGTTCTTGTGACTTTGATTTGATTCCGAAGTTGAAAAAAAAATGGTTCAAATGGCTCTGAGCACTATGGGACTTAACAGCTATGGTCATCAGTCCCCTAGAACTTAGAACTACTTAAACCTAACTAACCTAAGGACATCACACAACACCCAGTCATCACGAGGCAGAGAAAATCCCTAACCCCGCCGGGAATCGAACCCGGGACCCTGTGCTCGGGAAGCGAGAACGCTACCGCGAG
Source organism: Schistocerca nitens (assembly GCF_023898315.1). Taxonomy (NCBI): domain Eukaryota; kingdom Metazoa; phylum Arthropoda; class Insecta; order Orthoptera; family Acrididae; genus Schistocerca; species Schistocerca nitens. The sequence goes on from NC_064617.1 coordinate 393,608,527, forward strand.
ACCACGAGCTGCGGACCCGAAGTTGAAGGAACCACTTCGTTGCATTTGGTTCATAATAGTTCCAGAGATTCGACAGGTAGCAGACCGCTCCATTCGCACCATCAACAGAATACGCTCTGCTAACGGTATACTACTGCTTCCACATTACTGGCAACTGGTTCTACACAACGCTGGTGACTTCTCTGAAGGACAGTAACAGGTGCAAACATGTAACTCTTTTGTGTCGGTTGTGAATAAATAGTTGTCACTATATAAGTTCCAACCCTCCTACAATCAGGAGAGACACATTTGCGTCTTTTCACAGCTTATTGGATTATACTTAAATTAATTTTCATCATACATTCACTACAAAACTTAAATTTGCCCTAAATTTAAAATTACATAGGCCCTAGTTCATTTCCTATTTGCTTAATTGATAAAATATGTTAGACAGTACTTCGGCGGTACTGACTTTTCACTTGATGTAAGAGACTTTCCTCCGTCGCTGTCGCTGTCTAGTGTTGCATTCTTGCGTGAGGCGTGGTTGTGACTGTCGGTTCTTGGGTGATTTGCGATTCGCGCAGCTGCGGTAGTTAATCATTACCGTCGCTGTGTGGGCTAACAAGCACAGCTGTAGCTCTTCATTTGAATTCCTGTTTCTTAGAACACTTAACAATTCGCATAATTCACTCTGACGCAGAATGTTGTATAAGCTTTTGCTTCTCAAGAACTCCTAATCCTACTCCGTCAAAGCAGTTACACTGTGAGCCGGCCGAAGTGGCCGTGCGGTTAAAGGCGCTGCAGTCTGGAACCGCAAGACCGCTACGGTCGCAGGTTCGAATCCTGCCTCGGGCATGGATGTTTATGATGTCCTTAGGTTAGTTAGGTTTAACTAGTTCTAAGTTCTAGGGGACTAATGACCTCAGCAGTTGAGTCCCATAGTGCTCAGAGCCATTTTAGTTACACTGTGATCGTTACACTGAAATACCGTGCTCTCTCATGTTTCAACGTCAGCGCTTTAACGAAAATCAACTTAGTTTAGGCAAGAGCGTTGGATTGTCGGTCATGAACAGCGATGAAGTGTATCATTGTCGGCAACTCCTGTTTTCGGTGGGGTTTCTGTCCAGAGACTGCTTTCGCTATATCCGTGTCTTTCTTGGCAGGCAGTTCTTTATTTCAGGCAGCCAGTTCTTTACTCAACGCTTTCTGATTACTAGTACAATATGATAGCATCACAGAATCGCAAGAAGTGCTTCGAATGTTGTCTCTGAGAGGCTTAGGAGTTATTCCCGCTGCATTTCGTGCGCAGCTGTGTCTGAATGTATTTGTCGGGGCTTAAGGGGGTAGCCCTATTTGAAAATTTCAGAACGTTGATTTTTATTAATTTCTGGCTTAAAACGATGTCTAGGATGGCTAATTTATTGTAGTCTGTTATCGAGTTACGAGGTTATTTGTGAAAAACAGTCTCCGAAAACGATATAGCGGGTAAAATAATAGTCAACATGTAATTCCAGCGACGCCCTAATAGACATTATGGAAATTATGAGCTTCCTGGAACTAGAGATCGCCATCCGAGGTAGCCGAGCGGTTCTAGGCGCTACAGTGTGGAACCGCGCGACCGCTACGGTCGCAGGTTCGAATCCTGCCTCGGGCATGGATGTGTGTGATGTCCTTAGGTTAGTTAGGTTTAAGTAGTTCTAAGTTCTAGGGGACTGATGACCTCAGAAGTTAAGTCCCATCATGCTCAGAGCCATTTGAACCATTTGAACTAGAGATCAGACTAGCCTGTCACTTCTTCAGTACAAAAGCGGATGAATGCGCATCGAGCGAGCAAAGCAGTGGATGATAGAAGCTGCCAAAGAGGCCCGCACGACCATCATGCTCACTAACAAGGAACCCGTTGAGAACGAGGTCGCAAAGGGCCAGTGATGTTTACAGCATCGACGCCCCGAGTCTACCATGCAGCCACCATATTGGCTGCTAAAGGCAACAGGGGGCGGGGCTGGAGCTATAGTGGGTACAGCATGAGGCTACGGAGCTTAGTCGACGAGTAACTCACGACATGCAACAGTGGTAGTGGTGTTGGTACAAAGCAGAGCAATGGCAACGATAAACATAGCAAACATTGCATTATATCTATAACAACAGTTTCCGAAGTACACATTTCGTCAGAAAGGCACTCAAAGAATTTCGCTGACTGAGAAGGAAGTAGCAGATGAAATATTGGCGTTTCTGCTAGATGAGTCAGTGGACTGTGAGGTGTCGCATACGCTCGATTGTGCGGACAATGTATATGAGGGGTACGATGATGACGACACGGCTTAACAAGTGAACTACAGTGGTACTGTAACAGGAGTCGAGCCATTTAGTTCATTAACCTTGTCAGACAGGGAGCCACAAATCCCGTCTCCACTGAAATGCACTAAAGGAAAGCCGTTGTCCAAGAAATTGGTATTAAACATAATTAGGAACATGGACAAACATCCAGAGTATAGAAGAAAACAATAATGAATAGATTTCGAATAGGTCTGCAGCAATATGACCGCGCTGTGCATAAGAAAAACGTACGGATATTCACGGGAGGACAAGGCCCACTTGTTACAAAAACTCATGTCTGCGCATTTGAGGGATGCTCGATGCAATTTACACGACGTGCATGATAGTGAGCTACTACGTTATGCTCATCAAATTGTACGCGGCATAGATTACAGTGATTTCAAGGAGTCGATGAAAGCGTAACTTCAAACAGCGCTTCAGAAGTGGAAGACGTAAGATAACGAAATCTGAAACAAAGCGCCAACTTGACGATGCACAAAAAACTGCGGAATCGGTCGAAAAATTTGCACATGAGATAAACAAACTTATATCATCTTTCTGTAAGGACTCGCGATTTAAAGAGGAAATTCATATGAAAGAAGACCTGGAAATTAGATGTACCAAGAGAGTTCTATCAAGATCAGTTAATATCAATACCTTAACGCTTTCGTATACAATTATGACGACTCTTAATTTGGATGTCATACTGGCTGGAAAGTTATTTATTGTGCTGTGAAACTTTGGAGGTGCTCTGCCCCTACAATTCTTTCTCGTGTCCGTGATCTTGCAAGAACAGTAGGGCATATTTACATCGCACCAAGCAAGAGTGGAAAATAGGCTTCAGAGAACTATAACTACCGTATGAGCACTGCTTTTGGCCAGCAGCTGGTTAAAATAACTTTCTTTTGCTTGAATTCTAATTTGCCTATAAAAATCATAGTCCTGAAAAGTGTATCACATTGCAGTTCCTATCACCTGGAACCACTGGACAAATTTAGCCTGTGGCTTCTGCACCTATGCCTCAAAGGGCAGCAGCTACTTTCACTATAAGCTCCAAGACACACTGTTCGCATTTGGTTGCATGCCGTCACATTCCATCAGTTCTCATCAACCCATAACACCAGTATGATTCGATATGCAATTTTTAAGAGTGGCCGCCTAGTTGAACGTCCTGCCCGGTTTGTTACTCCCAAAGAGTTCGCCTTCGATCTTGATGGTGTGAATTTTGTGATCATTGTTTATTTATTTATTTATTGTTCCGTGGGACCAAATTAAGGAGAAGTCTCCATGGTTATGGAACGAGTCAATACATGAAATTATAACACGATATTAGAAACAGATAAAATGAAATATAAAAAAACATATTCAGGAGACAAGTCGTAAGTTTAAATGAAGAAAATCAACAATGTAACACTGAAATTTGCTTAATTTTTTAGCTCTTCCAGGAGCTCCTCGACAGAATAGAAGGAGTGAGCCATGAGGAAACTCTTCAGTTTAGACTTAAAAGTGTTTGGGCTACTGCTAAGATTTTTGAGTTCTTGTGGTAGCTTATTGAAAATGGATGCAGCAGAATACTGCACTCCTTTCTGCACAAGAGTCAAGGAAGTGCATTCTACATGCAGATTTGATTTCTGCCTAGTATTAACTGAGTGAAAGCTGCTAACTCTTGGGAATAGGCTAATATTGCTAACAACAAACGACATTAAAGAAAATATATACTGTGAGGGCAATGTCAGAATTCCCAGATTTTTGAATAGGGGTCGACAAGAGGTTTTCGAACTTACACCATATATAGCTCGAACAGCCCGTTTTTGAGCCAAAAATACCCTTTTTGGATCAGAAGAATTACCCCAAAAAATAATACCATACGACATAAGCGTATGAAAATATGCGAAGTAGACTACTTTTCGTGTTGAAGTGTCACTTATTTCAGATACTGTTCTAATGGTAAATAAAGCAGCATTTAGCTTCTGAACAAGATCCTGGAGATGGGCTTTCCACAACAGCTTACTATCTATCCGAACGCCTAGGAACTTGAACTGTTCCGTCTCGCTTATAATATGCCTATTCTGTCTGATCAAAATATCGGTTCTTGTTGAATTTTGAGTTAGAAACTGTAATAACTGAGTCTTACTGTGATTTAGCATCAAATTATTTTCCACAAGCCACGAACCTATTTCATGAACTACATTATTTGTTACTGTTTCAATATTACACACAAGATCCTTCACTATCAAGCTGGTGTCATCAGCAAACAGAAATATTTTTGAATCACCTGTAATACTAGAAGGCATATCATTTATATAAATAAGAAACAGCAGTGGCCCCAGCACCGACCCTTGGGGAACGCCCCACTTAACAGTGCCCCATTGGGACTGAACATCACTACCACTCTCAATATTGCGGAGAATTACCCTCTGCTTTCTGTTCTTAAAGTAAGAGGCGAACCAATTGTAAGCTACTCCCCTTACTCCCTAATGGTCCAACTTCTGCAGTAATATTTTGTGGTCAACACAGTCAAAAGCCTTCGTTAAATCAAAGAAAACACCTAGCGTTCGGAACCTTCTATTTAATCCGTCCAAAACCTCACAGAGAAAAGAGAATATAGCATTTTCAGTTGTTAAACCATTTCTAAAACCAAACTGAACATTTGACAGCAAATTATGTGAATTTAAATGCTCCAGTAACCTTGTACATACAACCTTCTCGATAACTTTAGCAAACACCGATGGCATAGAAATAGGTCTAAAATTGTCAACATTATCAATGTCTCCCTTTTTATAAAGTGGCTTCACTACCGAGTACTTTAATCGGTCAGGAAACCGACCACTCCTAAAGGAAAAGTTACAGATATGGCTGAGAACTGGGCTAACATACATAGAACAATACTTCAGTATTCTGCTAGATACCCCGTCATATCCATGAGAGTTCTTGGTCTTTAGTGATTTAATTATTAACTCAATCTCCCTCTTGTCAGTATCATGGAGCAGCATTTCAGGTAACAGTGTCGGAAAACTTTTTTCTAAGAGCGCTATATGATTCCCTGTTGGGAGTAGGTTTCTATTTAGTTCACCTGCTATATTCAGAAAGTGATTATTAAATACCGTACATATATGCGACTTATCAGTAACACGGACATTCCCACTACGCACTGATTCTATATCCTCGACCTGTCTCTGCAGACCAGCCACTTCCTTTACGACTGGCCATATGGTTTTAATTTTATCCTGAGACTTCGCTATTCTATCTGCATACCACATACTTTTTACCTTCCTAATAACTTTTTTAAGCACCTTACAATACCGTTTGTAATGGGCTGCTGCATTCAGATTTTGACTATTTCTAACGTTTTGATATAATTGCCACTATGTTCTACGGGATATTCTTATCCCTCTAGTCAGCCACCCAGGCTGACTGTTTGTGCTAGTACCCTGTTTTGAACGTTCTAACGGAAAGCAACGTTCAAAGAGCACGAGAAAAGTCTTGAGGAAAGCATTATATTTATTGTCTAGTGTATCAGCACTATAAACATCTTGCCACTCTTGTTCCTTGATGAGGTTTACAAAGGTCTCTACAGCAATTGGATCAGCTTTCCTAAAAAGTTGATAACTATATTTAACATGTTTTGCAGCACAAAAATCTTGTAGAGTTAAAATCTGTGCATCATGATCTGAAAGGCAATTCACCTTTTTGCTAACAGAATGCCGTTCTAGTAATGAGGAATGAACAAAAATATTGTCTATGGTTGTTCTACTGTTCCCTTGCACTCTCGTTGGAAAGAATACGGTTTGCATAAGATTATATGAATTAAGGAGGTCTACCAGCATCCTTTTCCTTGCACAATCACTTACACAATTAATATTGAAGTCACCACATATAACTAACTTTTTGTATTTCCTATAGAGTGATCCAAGAACCTCCTCTAGCTTTAGCAAAAATTTTGTGAAATCGAAGTCTGGGGATCTATAAATAACAACAGTTAGAAGTTTAGCTCCACTAAATTTAACCACACCTGCACAACATTCAAACAGCTTTTCAGTGCAGTACTTTGAAACATCAATTGACTCAAATGGGATGCCGTTTTTCACATACATGGCTACTCCCCCACACCGCAAAGAGCTCCTCGAAAAGCTGCCAGCCAACCTGTATCCTGGTAAAGGAAGCCTCTGAATTATCTCCTTATTTAAGAAGTGTTCAGATATACCAATAATTTCAGAGTCAACATCTATAAGCAGTTCACTACCTTTATCTCTAATACCTTGTATATTTTGATGAAATATACTAATTCCCTCATTACTCGGATACCTAAGCTTTGTCAAAAGTGATTCCCTTGTTAGAGAGACTTCCCTTAAGCAGGAATACCTATCAGCTGACTTCAATCTAAAAAAGGTGCAGCTCTAACACCCATTACTGCAGGAATTTTCCCATGACTAATCCCACCAACCCCCGCGCCATTTTTCATTCGGTATTCATGGTGCAAGCTAATGGTTTATTTAAAACATTTCTTGAATGTCGACGATGTCAACTTTGTGAAGTGTAATACGTACATCGCGTAGAAGGTTGACCTCTCCACCTCCTGGACACTCATTTTCTGTCGCCCTCCTCAAGCACATGATGAGTTAGCAGCTAATTTTTTTTATGTCATAATTGTTAACACAACACTTTCAAATCAGCCTTACTAAAGATTAAACTTGCGACCTCGCACTCAATGGGTTCTTTGTAAAAGAAGATGGAGAAGGACCTCTTTTTGGATCTGGAAGGTTTGCTTTATGATCTAGGAATCGCTAACCAGAGGCATGTTTAACTTACCTACAAAAATATAACCCTAAAATGACGTTTCTTTCACCACATCACCATCTAGTCAGAACTTACTATTTTTCAATTACCGTATGTATGCTCATAGAAAATATACGGGAAAAAAAATATTTTTATGCACGTGCGATAGGAGCGCTTCCGGATTTCCCGCCGGTGTCCAGTGTTCCGGTTGCGATGGGTCCTTCCACCTGGTGCATCGGTTACAGGAAGCGTCCGATGTGGATACAAAAATGATTTCTTAAAGACAAACATGTAAGGAATAGAACTGTGTAATCAGATTCACCGTTACTGTTTATTCCGCTTGAAAAATAAATCATGAAACTCACCCATTTTTCATGCGTTCAAAGAGCAAGTGACACCACAAAACGAGGCAGGCCCTCAGAAGACCCTCATGTTATGATAAGCTCATTACTCCGCGCTAAAAATATACTGACCATGAAGAAAGTTCCGAGACTGATTTTATTATTGCTGGCATATAAGATGAGTTGGCGCAGTCACTACGGTGGCAGCTCGAACTAACAACTGCAGCCGGCCAGAGTGGCCGAGCGGTTCTAGGCGCTACAGTGTGGAACCGCGCGAACGCTACGGTCGCAGGTTCGAATCCTGCCTCGGGCATGGGTGTGTGTGATGGCTTTAGGTTAGTTAGGTTTAAGTAGTTCTAAGGTCTATGGGACTGATGACCTCAGCTGTTAAGTCCCATAGTGCTCAGAGCCATTAACAACTGCAAACAACAAATGTGCATTCGACCAATCAGTTGCGAGCTGGCAACGTCAAGTAGCGTACGTGCGGCAGACGCGTGACAGCGTTGTTGCGTCACAAGTCACTATGGAGCCACATCTGTAAATGGAGTGTTGAAGACGTACTCCAGAATGTTTTGGAGAAGACGGAAAGTGTGTCCAAAGCTTGCACCGTACACCTTGCCCCCAACAAAAGCATCAACGTGTACACGCCTTCAGCGGCTTGATTTAAATGGAAGACCCGGATAATTCCTTTCTGGAAAAGTTCGTCACGGGGACGAAGACTTGGTGTTTTCATCAAGATGAAGCTTCCGCAAAACGATCGAAGACAGAAATTTGCATGAAAGATCAACACTCCGACGACATAACTAACATTCAAACAAATGTTACGCGTGAGTTGAACACTATCCCAAAGAAGGACGTTTCTGACAGTTTCTTGTGATTGTATGGACTGCATGTGTGTTGTACTCAAGTACGGGGGCCGGGGGGAACCATCTTAACTTTTCTCTTTTTTATTAATCCCGCATAGAAAATTTATGGACTGACGGGGTAAAGTTACCGTTGCGTATTTTAAAGATGTGTTGTCAAGGTAATCATTGCCCTTCTAGCCAGCGAAATCTCCAAAAGTTCGTTGTCGTCTTAGAGATGGTCATTTTTCATTTGCTCGTAGCGCACCATATTTGTGTAAGCGCTAGTACATTGTCGTATATTGGATCCACACTTGCCCTCGAACTACCTCGTAATGTGACTAAAATGTTGTATTACTCCAGCGTCCTTGCAGGGGAGTACCCGGAGAGCGTCAGTTTCCCATAACAGAGTGCCACGTAGCGTGTCTTGGGGACAGCCATTTGTGATGCGCTGCAGGCGCCGCAGGGCCTGTGTGCTCAGCCAGTGTGTCGAGGAAAATTCCAGGTTGACGTCAGCCGAGTCCACAGCTATCGCTGGCCATACAAAGGTCAGTCATTAAGAAACAAAAGGAGATGGCTATCTACGCCACCAAGGCAGAAACAGCTTTTATTTTATTTTTTTATTTTTTTCCTGTCCCTAGGCTCTACGTTCACGCAGGAAACGTTGCGACCGTGAACTACAGAAACAATGTGATGCTATATATCATCAGATTTCACATGCTGTAGCCGACAATTTAGCAGTAACATTAATGGAATGTGGGTAGGGTGCTAGATCGAGCAGGAAATTGGGAAGATAAAGTAACAACGACACACATTAAAGAAGCTTGAAACACAGATTTATGTGTGGCATATATAAGGGCGTTCCATTAATGGAGCACAATTAGTTTTAAGTTGTGAGCCTATCGCCATAGCTGCACATCCGTCCGTAATTGTTGAATAAATTGTTTCGCTCGTTTTTGTGTAGAGCGGGGATTTAATTTTTCATTGCATCATTGTTTGATAATAACATATTTTTGGCATACCGTAACGATTCGGTATTTCCAAAGTGAAGAGCAAGTTTACAGATGCAGTAAGTACATTGATCAGCAGAAAATTATCACCTCCGACCTACTATCGAAATAAACCCGTCGAAGCGATAGCAGCGTCCCCTGGTGAGGAATAGCAACTTGTCAGCCACACGCACGATGCATGTAGTACCAGCAGTGAGCATGCATGCTGTCCGTTGTACAATGTGGAAGGCGCGCGATCTATCTGAGTTTGACCGAGGGCAGAATGTGATGGCTCTGAAGCTCGGCACGGGCATGTTGGAAACTGTACGACTTGTTACGTGTTCGACGAATGCTGTGATGAGTGTCTTCAACATGTGGCGAAACCACTTCCGGACGTCGTGAGGTTGGGCGCCCACCCTTCATTATAGATGCCGGACGTCGTAGACTGGGCAGGCTGGTAAAACAGGACAGGCGGTGAACTGTGGCGGAACTAGATTTTAATGCTGGGCGAGTACAAGTGTGCTGAACACAGAGTGTACCGAACACTCCTAACGATTGGCCTCCGCAACCGACGAAGCAGGCATGTGCCAATGTCAACACCACAAGATGGGCAACTATGGCTGAAATAGGCACATGACCATCGGCAGTGGACGTTGGTGCAACGGCAGAGAGTTGAATGACCTGAAGAATCCCGCTACCTTCTTCATCATTGCGATGGAAGGGCGGGAGTCTTTGGCAGCTGTACTGCGGGACGGAGTCAAGCTGGCGGCGCCTCCATTATGCTCTGGGGAATATCCCATGGATGGGTCCAGTTGAGCTCGTGCGAGACACCATGACGGGCAAGGAATATCGTGCACTGGTTGCAAACCATGTACACCCGTTCATGACGATGCTGATCCCTGACGGTAGTGGCATTGTTCAGCAAGATAATGCGCCATGTGACAAGGCCTGGAGTGTGATGGAATGGTTCGAGGAACACAATGGCGAGTTCCAACTGATGTGCTGGCCCCCCAACTCGCTAGGTGTGAACCCGATCGAACACAGGAATGTGACTGAACCTGGCGGCAGAGCTCAACGCCCCCCTGCCCGGATTTTTGTGTGTGGAGATGTCGTTCCAACTCCCTCCATTGCTCCCAAGCCACACGCGCCGCCACTGTTATCCGAGCCAAAGGTTTACATACCGGCTGTTAGGAAATGTGCTGGCTGATTAGTGTATAAGTATGCAATCACATCAATAGAAAAGCAATCGCAACGTCGTGGTGCTTGGAGTGAACTGCGATTTGACCGAACAGGTGACTGACTTGTGAGTTAGCATCGTAGGAGCGCGTAGACTGTGTACACACGGGCTAAGGCGTGCCCCGACACAACATTCATTACATGTTGATTCAACCAGCACACAAACGTAGATATTGCAGTGCATCATGCAAGAAACGACCCGATTACGCCTACAAATAGGCACATAAACATCAACATGGGGATATTTAATCCATTTCAAGATATATATATATATATATATATATATATATATATATATATATATATATATATATATATATATATATAATTCAGACGAGGACATTCATTGATCTCTGCGGATGTATGCCAGCCTCGAACTCTTACGGGAATCGGCAAAATGCTGCGAGTAATTACGATAATGGGCAAGGAGTACTACGTCAGTAGCGTGTGGATAAGTTCAGAGTTTGGATCTGACGGCAGGGGTGACAGAATAGTCTGTCCAGATGCAATGACCGCTGTGTCCAGATGGCTTAGTGGTCAGAGCGTCTGCCTAGTAAGCTGGAGACCTGGGTTCGAATCCCGATCCGCCACAAATTTTCAACTTTCCCCGATGATTTCAATCAACACCCACTCACAGCAAATGTCGGTAATTCGTTTGTGTCGTAATCCATTTCAAAATGAATCGAATACCCTGCCAGCCCCGCTCTCCACTACCGTCTCTAGTACTGAAACGATTAAAATAATAACCGCGTTTCTCCTCGTGGACTTTATCCGACATGAAGAATCTTCGAATAATTCGCAGTGGTGCGGCCGGTATTCTCCTAAAAGCACATAGAGGAGGGTTGGAACTTTAATAGTGGCAACTATTTATTTACAGCTCGTACAAAACAGACACGTGTTTCAAAGTTTTCAAAAATGGTTCAAATAGCTCTGAGCACTATGGGACTTAACTTCTGAGGTCATCAGTCCCCTAGAACATAGAACTACTTAAACCTAACTAACCTAAGGACATCACACACATCCATGCACGAGGCAGGATTCGAACCTGCGACCGTACCGGTCGCGCGGTTCCAGACTGAAGCGCCTAGAACCGCTCGGCCACCACGGCCGGCGAAGTGATTCCATTAGTTTAGAACTCGAGTTGAACTCACGAGGGCTTGAGTCAGGGGAGTGCAGTAGATGGTATAGTACTTAGCAGCCCCATAAGTCAAACAAATCAGGAACAGCTTGCACTGTACGTGCTTGAGCATTGTCCTGCAAAATGATGGTCAGGACCTGCAGAAAGTGTCATCACTTCTATAAGGTGGTCGTAGGCTGTGTTCCAAAAAATGCTCTTTAGGCTGCATGCTTTCGATCATCCATGGTGTTATCTTCCATGCAATTATATCAGATATGCTTAAATTACTTGTTTTTACCTATTCTGTAATTTCTTTTTTGTGTTTCTTTAAGTTGATGCTCGTGACACGAATAAAAAACGGTGATTATGGTCGTACAAAGAGTACAACCAGTGTAACAGAGCGTTTCTCACTCACATTCGTATAGTGTGTAAAGGCCCATGTAGACGATCAAACAATTTTTTTTTTTTAATTTCGCCTGTTTATCAAATTAACTGGCAATGTGCTGCTGTTTGACTTGTTCGTCTAACGAAGAGTGTGGTGGAGAAATTATGGTTAGTGGCCGATTTCAAATAAAACTTACGCTTGCATTTGTCAAACAAAAGCCAGTTGCTCGTCAGACTTCGGAGAAGTCGGACCGTACGCATGTTGATGTTTCGGCGCACAGCTTGAGCGAGAAAGTATTTGTGTTGTAGTTCAGATCGATGTATCGTAATTTCCCACAGTTGTGGAAACTAATAGTAAAACAATGCGACAAGGAAAGAAGATAATAGGCCATTACAAAAATGGTACATGTATCACAGAAGGAAGACATAATGAATCAAAATAACGTTCTACGTATGACGTATAAGTGGGTGTCCAACGAAATTATGAGATCATGTGTGTCCGGTTCTTCCATCAATTATTTGTATGTTCCCAAGTTGTAATACCTTAATGAACTGAAATTTTACAAATTTTATCGTTTGATAAATCATTTATCACTTCTCATGTTTCCATAATAATGTCACTGACTGTACAATGCAGAACAAAATTTTGGCATTTTCAAAAACTGTTCCAGTTGCTAGCCATTCAACGTTATACATAACCGTTGAGCAATTGAAATAGATTTTCTTTTTCAATATGGGGGCGAAAAAAGTCTAGCGGGTTGTTAAAAGTTGGTCTCAGCATTCGGAGAAAGTTCTCCTCTTTCCTTCTACATACCCGTCTAAGTCTCTCTTCGTAAGGCCCCTCCATCTCTCTGACGTATTTCCAAACCAGCTTCTTTTCGTTCTTTTTATTACATCCAGTAATTTTCTTTGCTCTCCCACTCTTCTACGTAAATCTTCGTTTTTCACTCCATGCAACTTTGTCTTACCATCCACCACCGTGTCCACATAGCATTGCTCTATCCTTCTTTCTGAATGTCCGCATTTCGGCAGCATACTGGAGCACAAGCCATTACAAAATATTTTATTAGCCTTTTCTTTAAATCTTTGTGCATATTGCTGCAGAAAATTCTCCTCTTCTTATAAAACGCCTCCTTCGCCACTGCTATTCAGTTTTTAATTTCTGTGCTGCTCTTCCATTCAGCTTCTATCCTGCTTGCGAGGTACCTAAAGTTTTGCAAATGTTCTAACCCTTCTGCATTCAGCATTATGTTAAACTTTTTATTTCCTCCTACTGACATTCGTTTTGTTTTCTTTGTACTGATTTTCATTCCATAAATCTTGTCTTTAGCTTCAGTGGTATTCACTGTATCCTGTTGCTAGGAGGACCATGTCGTCTCCAAGCCTCGCACACCATATTCTTCTTCTTCCAGTTTTTACCCCCTCATCATCTAGTGCACAGTGCTCAACCACATTTTGTAAGTACAGATTGAAAATGAGACTTATCATTATGCTTGTCCTTATCCTTGTCTTACTCCTTTTCTAGACAGTTAGTACTTTCCCCTCTCATTTTTATTGATGCTTTTTGGTTTATATATAATAAGTTGATAAGTCGTCTGGATTTTCAGTCCACCCTATTTTCCTTCATTATAATTGCAAGATTACACCATGCCACATTATCAAAGGCCTTTTTCAGAGTATGAAACGCTTTTATAAGTCTGCTCCCTTCTCAATAATACTCTCTCCCAAAATTCGCATCGAGCGAGGTGGCGCACTGGAATCGCATTCGGGAGGACGACGGTTCAATCCCGGCCATCCTGATTTAGATTTTCTGTGATTTCCCTAAATCGCTCCAGGCAAATGCCGGGATGGTTCCCTTGAAAGGGCACGGCCGACTTCCTTCCCCGTCCTTCCCTAATCCGATGAGACCAATGACCTCGCTGTCTGGTCTCTTTCCCCAAACAACCCAACCCAAAATTGGCAATCCTATTGCATCTCTTGTGCCTGTGTTCCAAATCGCTATTCAGCCAGATTCTCCTCCCGAAATGGACTGACCTGTCCAGAATTTCTTCCTGAATCCAACGGGAAACCTTTGGGAAGAGATAGAACGTCACCTTTGCTCCAGATTGCAGCGTCCGACATCACTGCCCTCTTTGCTTTCGGTTCTTGTTGAAGTGTGGGCAGCCATTCCGCCAAGGACATTCAGAACACATCATTGAAAGTGTCCTCAGCACAGTTAGAGCGCCGGCCGGTGTGGCCGAGCGGTTCTAGGCGCTTCAGTCTGGAACCGCGCGACCGCTACGGTCGCAGGTTCGAATCTTGCCTCGGGCATGGATGTGTGTGGTGTCCTTAGGTTAGTTAGATTTAAGTAGTTCTAAGTTCTAGGAGACTGTTGGCCTCAGATGTTAAGTCCCATAGTGCTCAGAGCCATTTGAGCCAGCCACAGTTCGAGCCACCATAAAGGTGAAGGATGGACTCATCCCATATTAAAGTCCACTAATAATCGTCTGCATACTTCTGATCAGATAGCGCATAGGTCAGTATCGTGTACACACAGTCTGGACGAGAAAAATCGCCTCCCTACTCGAGATCCCTCCCGTGACCTCCTGGCCTGTTGCCTGAGCTGTAGCAACTGGTAGCCAGACACACGCGGCTGATCATGTCGCGGATTAGCGGCCGCGATACCGCTGGCCAGTACGCAACACGAGTTTCGCAGGCGTACAACGTTCGCAGCGCCGGTCGCTTGTAGCTAGCCGCCCCGCAGGCCGAGCTGCCGCGCCCGCGATTTGTGGGACGTCCGCGTCGAGATAGCGCCGACAACAGGCGCAGGCACTGGCGCTGGCGCAGCCGCTGCAGCCCGCCGCCGTTAATCCGACCCCCAGCAGCCCGAAGCACGTCTGCACGTGCAGAGCCGCATGCCAGCATCGGTGACTGGAAGCCTCAGCAGCCACAACGAGAGACAAGGTTTTCAGTGACGACTTAAAATACGCCAAGTGGCTCGCCGGGGAACGAAACCCAGATTTCCCATTATCTTATTCTACACTGGAGAGCCAAAGAAACTGGTACACCTGCCTAAAATCGTGTAGGGCCTCTCCGCGAGCACGCAGGAGTGCCACGATAGGACGTGGGATGGAATCGTACAATGTCCGAAGCGAGGATGGAGGGAAATGACACCATGAATCCGGCAGGACTGCCCAGAAATCCGTAAAGAGTACGAGGGGTGCGGATCGCTTCAGAGCAGCACGTTGCAAGGCATCCCAGTTATGCTCAACAACGTTTATGTACGTGGAGTCTGGTGGCCAGCGGAAGCGTTTAAACTCAGAATAGTGTTCCTGAAGCCACTCTGTAGCAATTTCTGAACGTGTGGGATGTCGCATTGTCCTGCTTGAATTGCCTAAATCCGTCGGAATGTACAATGGACATGAATGGATGCAGGTGATCAGACAGAATGCTTACCTACGTGTCACCTGTCAGAGTCGTATCTAGACGTATCACGGGTCCAATATCACTCCAACTGCACACGCCCCACACTATTACACAGGCTCCACCAGCTTGAACAGCCGTCTGCTGACAAGCAGGGTCCATGGAGTCATCTACATCTACATCTACATCTACATGATTACTCTGCAATTCACATTTAAGTGCTTGGCAGAGGGCTCATCGAACCACAATCATACTATCTCCCTACCATTCCACTCCCGAACAGCGCGCGGGAAGAACGAACACCTAAACCTTTCTGTTCGAGCTCTGATTTCTCTTATTTTATTTTGATGATCATTCCTACCTATGTAGGTTGGGCTCAACAAAATTTTTCACATTCGGAAGAGAAAGTTGATGACTGAAATTTCGTAAATAGATCTCGCCGTGACGAAAAACGTCTTTGCTGTAATGACTTCCATCCCAACTCGCGTATCATATCTGCCACACTCTCTCCCCTATTACGTGATAATACAAAACGAGCTGCCTTTTTTTGCACCCTTTTTTGGTGTTGAGGTGTGAGGTTGTCTTCATAGCCGTACACGTCATTCCGCTCGATACAATTCGAAACGAGACTCGTCATCAATGTCGGTATTGACGCTCCCAGGCGAGGCGTAAAGGTTTGTTACTTGAATATTCATGCCTGTACCAATTTCTTTGGCGCTTCAGTGTAGGAAGGCTCTCATTTGACCTGAGACTCATTATCGTCCAGTACGTAGTGACAAAGGTGTGTAGCATTATTTCTCATCACAGAAAGGTATTAGCAGCACTGAAATTAACGGAGACTTCGACTTAGACCCAGAGAAGAACCTGTTGCATTACCAAACCCTCCTACATGTTTTATACTCTCATATTACGATGTATCTTGTTTCCTCGATTTGCAGAAAGCCTTCGATACAGTTCCACGTTATGGCGTAATGAATAACTTACTAGCGTATCCAATAGCCCTGCTGTGTGACTGGACTGAGGAGTTTCTAGCAGACAGAATACAACATGTAGTTTTTAAGAGAGAGGAGTATTCAGACGTATTACTAAGTTTGGACGCACACAAAGGGAGTGTTATAGGCCCATTACTTTTTACAGTATGCATGGTGTTACAAAATTATATCGACAAAATTCGAAGGGTTGTAGAGGGTGTCTTGCGGAATAAATTGAGGATAGGAACCAGTGTCCGGAAATGCCATCCAGCGACGCTACAGAGCGTCGATGTTATAGGCTTCGGCGCCTGCCAGACTTTCGGAAAACCATCCATACAGTACACAATGTAGCAAGGACGAATAAGTGCAAGAACTATCGCACGATCAGCTTAACAGCTCATGCATCCAAGTGGCTGGTAAGAATAAAATGCAGAAGAACGGAAAAGAAAATTGAGGTTCTACATCTACATTCATATTCTACCAATCACTGTGAAACGTATGAGAGGTACTTTCTACAGCAACAGTAATTGGGGATTTTTCACATTCCAGTGGCATATGAAGCGCGAGAAGAGTGATCGCATAAACGCCTGTCTGCTATCTACAACTAGTCTAATTTTTTCTTCATGATTCCTAAGAATACGTGCTAGATAGCGATCAGTTTCACTTTAGGAAAGATAAAGGCAAAAGAGAAGCAATTATGACTTTGCGCTTGATAATGGAAGCAAAACTAAAGAAAAATCAAGACAAGATCATAGGATCTGTCGACCTGAGAAAAGATTTCGGCAATGTAAAATGGTGCAAGAAGTTGGATGTACTCAGGAAAAGAGGTGCAGCCTATGGGGAAAGACTGGTAATATACAATTTATACAAGAACCACGTGTGAGTAATGAGAATGGAAGACCGAGAGCAAGTGCTGAGATTAGAAAAAGTACAAGACAGGGATGCAGTATTTCGCCTCTGTTCTTCAATCCATACATCGAAGAAGCAATGATGGAAATAAAAGAAAGGTATAGAAATAGTTTTAAAATTCAGAGTGAAAGCGTATGAATGGTGAAAGTCGCTGAGAACACTGCTATCTTCAGAGAAAGTGTGGAAGAACTGATGGAACTGTTGAATGGAATGAACAGTCTAAGGAGCACACTGTATAGATTGAGAGTGAGCCTAAGGAAGATCAAAGTAATGAGGAACAGTACGCATGAGCGATAAGCCCAACACCAGGACTGGGGACCACGAATTACACGGAGGAATTCTGCTATATTGGAAGCAAAATAACACGTGACGGACGAAGCAAGGAAGACATCACAGGAAGTTTAATACAAGCAAAGGGGGGCATTCCTGACCAAAAGAAGTCTGTTAGTACCAAAACATCGGCTTTAATTTGAGGAACAGGGCAGTCTAAAGCATCTTCCAATACATAATGGAAGCAACAGAAGGAAGATACTGAGAAACACAAATCCGTGTTAAGTAAGGTGCAAAGTGACGTTGCACGTTCTAACCGCTGAAAGGTGAAAGTCACTAGAGACAAATATTATTCTCAAGATTCCTAATGTCACAGACCTCGTGGCAGTGAAAGACTTACACTAACTGAATGGAGTGGAATAACTATATATTTGATAGAAAACCTCTTAAGGGTAGCCAAAGGTAAGTCAAAGTTGACAATGAGTAGTACGGAGTAGTCACAACAAAACTTTCGCTACTTGGGAGCCCCCCCCCCCCGTCCCCGCCTTGGGAGCCCCCCCCCCCCCATTAAAAACGAATGATCGCAGAGCAATGAAACTTTGTGCAAACATCTGTAACGGCAAGCGGAAGAGAAATGACGATTCAACCACCGAAAGAAACAATTTCCACACGATAAGGTAACATTTGTTAATTGGATACTACATTTACGATCCACGTTACAAACGTCACTCAATGTGACGACCATCTCCATCCACGACGACCTGGAACCGCACTACAGACACCATTTCACAGTAGAACTTTACGACTGGTGGACCATGGAATGTTCAGGTGTCGTGTCACAGCTCGTTCACTGCTTGAAGATCGCACATTTCGTCCAGCATTCTCACCCAAGAAAACAGTACTTTCTCCAACTACTTGTGGCTCATGTATATGGCTGTCGGCCGCTCTCAGAAGTAATTCCCAAATCGCCAGTTAATTCGAACTTCCGAATCACGTTCTTCAACCCAGGTGGGGACGAAGAACTCTTGGTATTCCTTTTATTCGTCGATACTCGCTAAGAGCCGCAGAAGTATTGCTTTTATTTAATAAAACAGCTTTAGGAGTAAATCCCTGTTCACCTTATCCAGACCCATGTTGAATGTTTGCAACTGTAACGAACACCGATACTTGTGTTTCAACCGTACGTCGCCGTACCAGTACCGGCGCCTCGCGGCAATCATGACACTACCACTACTATCAACGCCAATTCTGCGCAGTCTGAACATCACACCTACAAAATTAGGTACCCGTACGGTCTCTTCGTCCACGCTGGCTCAAGAAGCAAAAGTTTAATTATAAGCTACCCGTACGAAGAGGAAAAGCGATATGCTTAACCTTACAGCATGGGCAGTCTGTATGAAATTTACAACTATACAGAAAGTTTTGTTCGTTTTTGTATTTTGTTTCATTCTTTGAGGTTTATTTCCTCTGGTGAACGGAAATGAAAGTTGTTTTTATCTTTTTTTAAACAATAAGAAGAAACAGATAAAGAAGTAACTCCGTGATCAGGCGCTGATAACGAAGTGATGTTGATCTGTCGCCATGTAGATCCCATGCCAACAACATCAGCTTGAAGCCGTACGGAGAGACATGGAATTAGCACACTGGTTTCTCAGCAATTTGGGGACGATACATCTCATCCACGCAGCTTCTCAGTTAGCAAATGCGGCTGAGTGAACCCCTTTCAATGCCTCACACCAACGAAAAATGCTTGGCAGTACCAAGAAATAAAACTGGTTCCTCCGTGTAACAGTCAGACACTTTGACCGCTCAGTTACGGAGGTGGACACAAAGAATAAATAAAGTAATTAGCAAAGAATTGGTAGACAGTATGCAACTTCGTATTTTATTTTAGTATGTAGACTTATTTCGGCTGTATTGCCTTCATCAGTACATCTACAGTACCGGGAGGTTAAGACGGCGAATCGCACAATTTCTGATGCACAAGACAACCAAAGTACGATGAATGCAAGAGATACAGAGAGATCTGGAGGAAATGAGAATACAGGAACCAGAGATATACAACAGAGTGATTTTTAAATCAAACATTCAAGCCTTCAAAGTTTTCGAGGACATAACAAGACCCAGAACAAAATCATCTTGGACAGAAGAACGAAGAAGGTTGCAAAGTATGAGAATGAAAGAATACTGGGAAAGAAGAAAGACCAGAAGAAACGAAGCTGAAGCGAATTAACGTGGTCCTATGGAGGCCAAAACGAAAGAAGAAGTACATCTGCAAACAATAGCATTTATTTATAAGCTACGTAATATATAATTTATGAAGATTTTTGCTTTTGATGTTGTACCTATGTCAGATTTGAGTAAACTGTTGCTGATTGTAGTTGTTGGATGCAATATTTCTTTCACCGATGTTTTACAATTGTTCAACAAATTGCCGTTGCATTTCTATTATAATATGTTTTTTTATAATTTATGAATATTTTTTACATATGATATTGTACCCATGTCCTGACGGTGTAGATGGACCTATGTCAGCTTTGAGTAAACTGTTGCTGACTGTAGTTATTGGATGCAATATTTCTTTCAGCGGTGTTTTACATTTGTTCAACAACTTGCCGTTGCATTTGTGTTATGTTTCTTTTTATTATTTAATAGTCGCAGAAATTCAAGTTCGACAGCTAGTTGTTTACTCAGAGTTGCTTATGTTAATGTCGGTCGTGTACCTTTAAAAATGTTATTGATATGTTTCTAACCTCTGGTGTTTTGGTTACCCGTTATCCATAAACAAAATTTCAATTTTTTTAAACTGTGCGTAACTGAAGTCGGTTTGTTCATTTTGTATATAGTACGAATGATCCCTGGTGTGCGTGTATATTTCTAATTCCGCCATAGTGTATGTAATTGGACCTTTTGGGATTTTGTGCACGATCTGTACTGCAAAAAATGGTTCAAATGGCTCTGAGCACTATGGGACTCAACTGCTGTGGTTATCAGCCCCTAGAACTTAGAACTACTTAAACCTAATTAACCTAAGGACATCACACACATCCATGCCCGAGGCAGGATTCGAACCTGCGACCGTAGCGGTCGCTCTGTTCCAGACTGTAGCGCCTAGAACCGCACGGCCACTCCGGCCGGCAAACATAGGTGTTACACTCATCTGGTGTGAGACGTTCCCTTGGGGGGACCACCGGGGACAGAACCGCACAATAACCCTGGGTTAATAAATTAATAATAAAAATATATTATAACATACATGCAACATCAAAGTGTCGAACAACTTTAAAACGTCACTGAAAGAAATATTACGTCGAACAACTACAGACAGCAATTGTTTACTCAAAGTTGACGTATGTCCATCTACAACGTCAGAACGTGGATATAACATCAAAAGCTTTATAAATTATATATTATGTAGATTATAAGTAAATTCGATTGTTTGCAGATGTACTGATGAAGCCAATAAATCTGAAATAAACTTAAATACTAAAATAAAATGTGGTGTCACCGCCAGACACCACACTTGCTAGGTGGTAGCCTTTAAATCGGCCGCGGTCCGTTAGTATACGTCGGACCCGCGTGTCGCCACTATCAGTGATTGCAGACCGAGCGCTGCCACACGGCCGGTCTAGAGAGACTTCCTAGCACTCGCCCCAGTTGTACAACCGACTTTGCTAGCGATGGTTCACTGACAAAATACGCTCTCATTTGCCGAGACGATACTTTAGCATAGCCTTCAGCTACATTTGCTACGACCTAGCAAGGCGCCATTATCAGTTACTATTGATATTGAAGCATGTACCGTCAAGACCGACGTTCACCATTAACGGATTAAAGTTAAGTATTCCACCAGCTACGTCCGTTTTTCTAAATTCTAATTTCCTTGTCCTGTTCCAGACCTCACGCCAGCCTGCGTGAGCTAAAACGCGTGCCTTTCGGCCTCCTCTAGTAACACGGTTTTGGCTCTCCTGCCAACCAAAACATAAAATATGAAGCAGCATGCTGCTCTACCAATTTTTTGCATAATGTCCTACTGTAGCCGGCCGCTGTGACCGAGTGGTTCTAGGCACTTCAGTCCGGAACCGCGCTGCTGCTACGGTCGCAGGTTCGAATCCTACCTCGGGCATGGATGTCTGTGATGTCCCTAGGTTAGTTAGGTTTAAGTAGTTCCCCGATGTTAAGTCCCATAGTGCTTAGAGCCATCTGAACCATTTTTTTGTCCTACTGTGACATAATATATGCGCAACCACACAAAGTAGGGTGGACGGGGATGGGGAGGGTATGGATATCTACATTCTCTGTACAAGGAAAGATCACGCAGTGGCTTTCTCGTTCACAAATCGCATTTCAGTGTTGGCTGATTGCGAAAAGATTGTGCTGTGCCTCCTGCAACAATTACACTGACGGAAAAAAAATAGCAAAGCCAAGGAGAAGTTGTGCGATAGTAGGCGTGTTTCTACATCTGAAAGATGATGTCTATTCAAATTTCACGCCAGTCGCGTAAGAGTGGCGTTAGGAGCGCCGCTACGAGGATGCGTATCAGGTTTGCTTTAAATACATGTTGTAACGGTCGTGCGCGTTAGATAGCTTCGTAACCGGGTGTGGTGAGTTGATGTTAGTCAAGAATGCATTGAAGGCGACAAAACCGCCATTATCAACGCCTCGCCGAGTTTGAGAGGACTCGTGTAATAGGGCTACGAGAAGATGGATGTTTCTTCTGCGATACTGCAGAAAGACTCGGCAGGAATGCAAGCAGTGTAGATGACTGCTGGTAGTGGTAGTCACGAGAATGTACGGTCGCAGGAAGACCGGGCTCCGGATGGCCAAAAACGCTACCGCGAGGAGAGAACACCGTGCTCGGTGATTGGTTCTGGCGCATAGTACTGCATCTGCAGAAACAATGGGAACATCAGTTGGACCACAATGACACAGTGAGTTGTCACAAATTGGTTACTTCAGCAACAGACGTGAGACAGACGTCCTGTAGCGTGCATTCCACTGACCCCAAACCACCGCCGTTTGCGACTTCAGCGGTGTCAGCCGAGAGCTCATTGGAGGACATGGTGGAGGTCTATTGCGTTTTTTTTTTTTTATGAAAGTTGGTTTTGCCACGGTGCCAGTGATAGCTATATGTTGGTAAGAAGGCGGCCAGTCGAGAGCCAGCAAACAACCTGTCTACTTGCTAGGCACACCGGACCTGCATCTGGAGTTAGGGTCTGAGGTGCGATTTTGTATGACAGCAGCAGTACTGTCGTTATCGCACGCACCCTGAATCCAAATATGTTCATCAGTGTGGTGATTGGAACTGTTGTGCTACCATTCGTGAACAGCATTCCAGGGGGTGTTTTCTTGGCCTGCTCGATCACAAGATCTGTGTCCAACCGAGCACATAGGGGACATCATCGAACGACAACTCTTGCGTCATCCACAAATCGCATTAACCATGCTTGTATTGACTGACCAAGCCCAACAAGCATGAAACTACGTCTCACAACTTGACATCCGGCACCTGTACAACACAATGCATGCAAGTTTACGTGCTTGCATTCATCATTCTGTCTGCTACACCGGTTATTAATGTACCAGTGTTTCAGATCTGCAATGGCTTATCACATAGTTCCATTAACGTGTGATCTTACAATGCTAATCACTTAAATGCGTATGTTACCTAGAGAAACGTATTCCCGAAATTTCATTACTGTACATTAATAATTCTTTGATATCTTAATTTCTTTCCATCAGTGTAGAAACGTTTACTAGCACATGTCGGAATTCGACAGCAGTAGAATCGTGGCCTATGGAGACTGGAGTATATCGCTCCTGATATTTCTGGTCGCTTTGGTTGGGAGCTGAGGACTGTAGTGTGAATATCGAATCGACGGGTTCGAGTAAGATCACACCGAACTTGCGCCCGATAGGATAGACCTAATGTTCATTTGATCATCTGAATCGTACAGCCACGTCATGCACTATGTATCGGGAAATGGATTTGTTTGCAGCAAGACACTTATCCGCACGGACAGTATGGCGACAGTGTCAGGAGAACAGCGAGCACTCTTAGGGCTTTCTTGGACGCAGAGGGTTGTACCAACAGTGGTATGCCCAACCGTGACACTGGACACAGCACTGGCACCATATCATCTTTACAGACTAGTCCTAGTTCTACGTACAGTGTAATGTTGGGATCTCTGCGTGTGTGTAGTGCTTCAAGGTTGGTGTGAGCCATCTGGGGTTCGGCAGTAGTCAATAAAATCTGCCTGCCACACTTGCTAACTCAAAACACTTTTCATTGTAGGACATGTTCGAAATCTTGTAACTTTACACCACTACAGAACGGAACTTGCATTGCTAAACACTGATGCTACTCAGTGCAGATGCAGGTGATATTTAACTACCAATAAACACACCCCAAAAACCCATAAACGAAGGGAATGAAACAATTATGTTTTCTGATTAATAAAAGAATGTTCCAGTTAATAGCCTTTTTTTTTTTTTTTTTTTTTTTTTTTTTTTTTTTACTCCGGAACGTTGTCACAGAGTGCACAATTCACATATATTGACCTGTATGATGATATGTATTTACAGAATAAATGATCAGCTCATCAGATGGTTGAATGTCTGAATGAACAATTACATTCGTTAAAGTTTATTGATTCAAAAATGAAGGGAAACTATGTAACAATTCACCATGTCATGGAAAACAATATTACTGCCCATGGAGGCATAAACAGAAAGAAATTACCCAGCCATGATATAAAATTCCTGTCTAGATTGACTGCACTGAATAAATGCTAAAGGCACCTGAATGCTTTGTGAAAGACTGCTAGTCGACAGGCCAATAACCTTTCAAAGTCTGAGCATCTCGCAAATGCAATAATACTGGAGAAGATCTATTCACCACCCCAGTACAAGAAAGCCACTCCAGGAAAGAAACTAATGTCGTGAAATAAGAACGCAAATTGTGAGTTGCTCAGAGGGAAAGTAGAGCAAATGCTAACAGCGACATTTACTTAAAAGTAACAGCAAAAGAAGCGCCACCTGCGCCGCAACCTCGCGATATCTCGGCGATGAGACATCCCACGACCTCTAACTCGACTCCGTTTGACTGTCCTGTCGTATGTTCCTCACTGCTCGTCTATGTTCCTGGAGGAGGGGAGGAATCCCGAATTTTACCATTGAGATAACAGAGAATTTTCCCTCAATTTCAAGATTCAGGGACAGCCTGCAGAATTTTCTCCAAAAAGGCTACTTGTATTTCCACAAACTGACTACAAGATGGTACTGGATGGGCTTTCACCCTGATAGGCAGAAAATTCGCCTGAGCGCAAAATACAGCTCGTTCCCACGCTGTGTACCGTAATATGACGGTGGGTCTTTCTGTGCAAATGCTTCAAGAAAAGACCAAGGGCATTTCATATATACCCCCTCCCCCTCAGAGACCAATTGTTTACAGTTCCTTATGCTATCCTGTAGGCCAGGTCGACGAGTCCGCCACGTAGTCCCTCCTCCGCTGTGCCATCAGCCAGCCAGTCTGACTGTTCAAATGGCTCTGAGCACTAGAGCACTATGCGACTTAACTTCTGAGGTCATGAGTCGCCTAGAACTTAGAACTAATTAAACCCAACTAACCTAAGGACATCACACACATCCATGCCCGAGGCAGGATTCGAACCTGCGACCGTAGCGGCTGCTCGGTTCCAGACTGTAGCGCCTAGAACCGCACGGCCACTCCGGCCGGCAGTCTGACTGTGCGTGGGCACACTGCGACTGTATGGCGGACGCTACCTGCCTCCAGTTGCGTAGCAGTTTTCACCATGCCAAAACAAGAGCGATGAGGTCAGAGTGTCAGGTGGCAGGTTGATGTTGGGGCCATGAGGTAGCAGTGTGCTGGTGGAGCCGACGCATCCGGAACCTGAACCAGACCACTATAAAATCGTACGTACAAAGGCGAACGCGTTGGGGCAGACCAGCTCAGCAGAGGGGATAGGCCAACTACTCGGCCTGGGAACGGGTGGCTTTACCTCCGCCAGCTTTCTGAGGCGGCTCTAGTGTCCTTGGCGGTCCTGAAGATCTGCTCCCCGTCCACCCGACGTCCTAGACTTGCAGTTGGAATTTATCACTGCGTTCCAACAACAGGGAATTTAAACTTCTAAAGTCCTGTTTCTCCATCCAGAAAATTTCGGATAATACAACAGTATTAATTACATTCATGGTCGCTTAGCAATATGTGACTAACCAGTTACGTCCCGACGGCGTTACGGTAATCATACACTTGTGTGGAGGATGTAATGGAACGACTGTTGCCAGATAGCGTCTGGAGTGATGGTAAGGAGTGCCACTAGGTACCTAACATGGTCGCCACTGATCCCATAGGTGGTAACTTCGACAAACAGCGTTTTATTTCTGGCATTTCAAAGCTGGTGGCTGTGATACAAATCTCTGCGGCGTTCTCGCTCAACAACATACTGTGCGGTCCCCACAAAGTCGTTATACCAACTGGACTGCTGGTAGCACTTTCAAATAGATGAGTGATTCTTTCCAATGATTTCATGCGATACTCAATACTCGACGCTGTCTATTCGTCGGTACACGAGATTTATCTAGTCTTGGCCGAGCTGTGGACGTTCTTGCACGTTTCCAGTTTACGATCACATAACCAACAGTCGACACGAGCAGCTTGAGAAGGGCTGAAATGTCCCTGATGGATTTGTTTCTCAGGTGACATCCAGTGACTAATCCACATTGCAAGTCATTAATCTCTTTTGATCTCTTGTGCTGTCACTGCTTCGCTACTGACAACACAATAGCCTCCGCCTCTTTTTATACTGGCGTATCCGCCTATCGTGACGTCTGGTAGCCAATTCCGCATCACATAGGAGCGTCTGGGAACTTTTCATCAGATAATGTATCTGGAATGGAGGTCTGTTGTGACAATTACGATGTGGCCTGTGCAAGTGATCGGTGCCCTGGGACAGGGAGGCAATGCCGCTCTCGTTGAGCGAGCTGCGACTGGGCCGAGGTGGGCGCCGAGATGCACAGCAGAGGTCGTTAGCGACGGCGCGGCTCGGCGGAGCCTACCTGTAAGTAATGGGCAGAGCGCGGCCGCCATTAGCGCTACACGCCGGCTGCCCTATCAGCCGCGACCACACCACTAGCGCTGCGTGTTTACTGCTTCGTGACGCCGCCAGATAGCGCTCCCACCGTCGCTCTGGACCACGTTTTGCTGCCCACTCACAACTTTCCCCACTGCACACGCAGAGGCTCCTCTTCCGCTTCAACTTCACTCCTCGCAAGCAGACCTTACAGCCGTCTTCGATTTTCTTCATACTTTTAAGATTTCACTAAAAACGATGTAAGACAGGAATGCAGTTTTTGGTCACTACCGTTGAATTTATACGTCGAAGAAGCGATGACGGAAATAAAAGGAAAAGTTCAAGAGCAGGATTAAAATTCAGGGCGAAAGAATACCAATGACAAGAGTTAGTAATGACATTGCTAGTCTCAGTGAAAGTGAAAGTGAACAAGGCGTAGAGGAGCTGTTGAATGGAATGAACAGTCTATTAAGTACAGAATATGGATTGAGAGTAAACCGGAAAAAAGACAAAAGTAGGAGTAGAAGAAGTGAGAACGGCGAGAAACTTAACATCAGATTTGATGGTCAGGAAATAGACCAAGTTGAGGAATTCTACCTCCTTGGAAGCACAAAACCCATGACGAACGAAATAAGGAGGACATAAGAAGCAGACTAGCACAGGTAAAAAGGGGCATTCCTGGCCAAGATGAGTTTACTAATATCAGCCACGGACCTTAACGTGAGTAAGAAATTGCTGAAAAAATACGTTTGGAGCACGGCACTGTAAGAGGTGTGGTTATAAAGTAACGCTGTAAAATATTTTATTTCAGAAACATACATGTTTAGTTATTTCCCCCCTCAACATACTTTCCCCTCCTTCTCCTATAACGCTCCAGGCGAATTTTCCATTGATGGAAACAGTGCTGAAAGTCTTTGAGCTCTTTGATGATTGAAGTCTTGTTCCTCTTAATGCAGCATTGACCTTGGAGAATAGGTAAAAGTCACGTCGTTCTGCGTCAGGCGGAAAAGGTGGGCGATCTAACACTGTAACGCTGTATTTCACTATAAACCTCTGAACAAACAAAGCAGTTTGAGCACATGCGTTCTCTTGATGCAGAACCCATGACTTAAAACAACCATTATCGCTTTGAATCTTGATTTGCATATTGGAGCTTTTCTCGCTCTTCGTGAAGTTGGGCTCTTCCAGTGCATGAATTGGTGCTTAGTTTCTGGATAGTAAGTGAAAAACCAAGCTTCGTCACATATCATCACCCTTTCCAGGAAATTAAGGTCACTTTCAATGGTATTCAAAGTGACAGTACAGGCATTTTCAGAAGCTTCTTCTTGTTCGATCGTGAGAATTTTCGGTGCCAGTTCCGCACACATTTTTCTCATGTTAAACTGGTTATGTAATACTTACCTTTAGCATTCTTTGTCAATTCCTGCAGCTTGAACAATCGATCGAATAGTCAACCGGTGATAACGTACAATCAGATTACGTACTTTTTCGATATTTTTATCCGTTTTTGTTGTTGAAGCAGTTTCAGATTGCCCCTACTAGTATTCTTTTCTTCTTGCTCCTGACTTTTATCCCGTATCCTCACGGGGTTGGCGAGTTAATTAGTGGATTTGGTCGCCACCCCTTCCCCTCCAAGGGCAGAATTTGTGCACCCTAACTGTTTGCCTCCAGTGTAATACCACGTGGGAACGTTTTCTAAATGTTTGTGAATCACGTAACTGAAGCGGGACGTGTATTCCAGCCCAGTGTTCACCTACTGGGTTGTGTGAAACCGCCGAAAAACCACATGCAGGCTAGCCGGCACACCGAGCCTCGTCGTTTATCCACCGGGCATTGCGGTGGCGGTGCGGCTCCCCGATTCCAGAATCGGCGTACTAACAAGCGCGCCTTTCCGGGTGGGTTCTTCCTCGCTACCAATGTTCTATGATTTCTGGAAAGTCGCTTAAAGTTGTCTGGAACTGTCTATGGCATCCATCCATAACAGCAGCACATTAAACTTACTGACACTACACTTAAACTTTATGTGGGGAGTACCTCTTAATAATAGTTGTTGATCGCACTTTGTCTGGAGGTGGGAAATATGGACCCTGGTTGTGTTGGACACTCCAGAATGGAAATTGTGCAGACATCAGGGATGACGTGTTACAAGAAGAAGAAAAGAAGAAGAGCACCCTGGGTGTTGCACGGCACGGCACAGTTCGCTGATGGCGCAAGATCGATGGCGCATCGTTAGGAAGCGCTGCCGGCGGGCATCCATCAACGATGACGGAGACGGCCGCGCCACACAAACAGCGGCGGGTCGCGCACTTCACTGCGGAAAACAGCCGTCCGTACGTCTCCCACACCGACCGCATCCCAGAGATAAGGTGCCTTCGCGATCTTCTCCGCGCGCGAACTACGCCAGAAGAAAGCATGTCATCCAATGTGATAGTCGAGAAGTAACAGGAACCACGATACAGGCTTCAGCACAGAGACTGGAAACATACACTAAGATGAAAATGTCATGAGATAGCGACATGAACGTATACAGACGGCGGTAGTATCATGCACACATGGTATAAAAGGCGGAGCTGTCACTTGTACTCAGGTGATTAATGGTGAAAAGTTTCCGACGTGACTGTCGCCGCGTGAGGGGTATTAAAAGACTTTGAACGGGGACTGGTAGTGCGGCATTCCATTTCGGAAATCGTCTGGGAACTCAATATTCCGAGATCCACAGTGTCATGAGTGTGCCGTAATACCACATTTCAGGCATCACCTCTCACCACGGACAACGCAGTGGTCGATGGCCTTTGCTTAACGACCGAGAGCAGCGGCGTTGGCATAGACTTGTCAGTCGTAATAGACAAGAAACACTGAGTGAAATAACCGCAGAAATCTGTAGGACAGTACAGCGAAATTTGGCAGACTACCAACGCGAGTGCCTTTGCTAAAAGTACGAGATCGCCTGCAGCGCCTCTCCTAGGTTCGCGACCTTTCCGGTTGTACCCTAGACTACTGTAAAACCGTGGGCTGGTCAGACGAGTCCCGGTTTATGGTGATAAGAGCTGATGACAGAGTTCGCGTGTGGCGCAGACTCTACGAAGCCATGGGCCCAAATTGTCAACAAGACACTGTGAAAGCTTGTGGGCTGTGTTTACATGGCGTGGATTGGGTCCTTTTGTCCAAGTGGACCTATCATTGACTGGAAATGGTTGTGTTCAGGTACTTGGAGACCATTTGCAATCATTCTTTGACATCATGTTCCAAAACGACGAATTTTTATATACAGGGTGGTCAGAAAATGTGTGAAATGCTTGTAGGGATGTTACAGGGCAGGTTGTACTTAGACATACATGTTAAGAAAGAAATTGGATACGTTGCGCCGTTTCCGAGTTATTTAGCATCGAAGTTAGCTAATCAGGGCGTCGCGCGCGTAAATTCAAGTTTCAGCTAACGAGTCAAAGCACTCGTTGGGCAACACCGTCCCTGGCAGGCCGCTTGAATGTGAGCGCGCGACGCCCCGATTGGCTAACTTCAATGCTAAATAACTCGGAAACGGAGCAACGTATAGAATTTCTTTCTTAACATCTACAGACGTTAAAGTAACCTCTGGCGTGCCACAGGGGAGTGTTATGGGACCATTGCTTTTCGCAATATATATAAATGACCTAGTAGATAGTGTCGGAAGTCCCATGCGGCTTTTCGCGGATGATTCTGTAGTATACAGAGAAGTTGCAGCATTAGAAAATTGTAGCGAAATGCAGGAAGATCTGCAGCGGATAGGCACTTGGTGCAGGGAGTGGCAACTGACCCTTAACATAGACAAATGTAATGTATTGCGAATACATAGAAAGAAGGATCCTTTATTGTATGATTATATGATAGCGGAACAAACACTGGTAGCAGTTACTTCTGTAAAATATTTGGGAGTATGCGTGCGGAACGACTTGAAGTGGAATGATCATATAAAATTAATTGTTGGTAAGGCGGGTACCAGGTTGAGATTCATTGGGAGAGTCCTTAGAAAATGTAGTCCATCAACAAAGGAGGTGGCTTACAAAACACTCGTTCGACCTATACTTGAGTATTGCTCGTCAGTGTGGGATCCGTACCAGGTCGGGTTGACAGAGGAGATAGAGAAGATCCAAAGGAGAGCGGCGCGTTTCGTCACAGGTTTATTTGGTAAGCGTGATAGCGTTAAGGAGATGTTTAGCAAACTCAAGTGGCAGACTCTGCAAGAGAGGCGCTCTGCATCGCGGTGTAGCTTGCTCGCCAGGTTTCGAGAGGGTGCGTTTCTGGAAGAGGTATCGAATATATTGCTTCCCCCTACTTATACCTCCCGAGGAGACCACGAATGTAAAATTAGAGAGATTCGAGCGCGCACGGAGGCTTTCCAGCAGTCGTTCTTCCCGCGAACCATACGCGACTGGAACAGGAAAGGGAGGTAATGACAGAGGCACGTAAAGTGCCCTCCGCCACACACCGTTCGGTGGCTTGCGGAGTATAAATGTAGAATGTAGATGTAGTCTCAGTACAACCTGCCCTGTAACATCCCTACAAGCATTTCACACATTTTCTGACCACCCTGTATATATATAAATGGCAGTTTGTGCCGTATCACTGGGCCACAACTGTTTGCGATTGGTTCTTGAAGAACATTCTGGACAATTCGAACGAAAGATATGGCTATCCAGATCGTCCGACATGAATCCCATCGAGCATTTATGGGGCGTAATGGATTGGTCAGTTTGTGCACAAAATCCTGCGTCAGCAACACTATCGCAATTATGGACAGGTATAGAGGCAGCATGCCTCAGTGTTTCTGCAGGGGACTTCCAAAGATTTGTTGAGCCCATGCCACGTCGTGTTCTGCTCTACGCCGGGAAAAAGGATGCCCGACAATATAGTAGGAAGTATCCCCTGACTTTTATCACCTCAGTGTATATTGTTTTCTAGAACGAATTTTGACTCTGCAACGGAGTGTACGATGATTTGAAACTTCCTGGCAGATACGATTGCGTGCCGGACCTTTGCCTTTCGCGAGAAAGTGTTCTACCGAATGAGCAATCCAAGAACGGCTTACAACCCGCTCTCACAGCTTCCCTTCTACGTTCTAGATTCGCGTCTTGATCTGTCCCACAGTTTTAATCTGTCAGGAAGTTTCACATGTAGTCTTATCGGGCACATGTGAAGACTGTTCAAGCTTCATATCTACATGTTTGCCGTTAGAGGGATCCGAATTGTAGCGTCTATCATGGCGGTGTCTCACGTAACTATGTAGGTATGACAGAAACATTTTCGAATTCGAACAGTTCGACCACACATGGAGCACCCTCTCCTTCAGCATGGGAATGCCAGACGACACAGGAGCACTGCGACAATCCGACGACTTGGGCTCACTGTCATCGAGCATCCGCCACACAGTCCGGACTTGGCAGCATGCTTGCTTCGTACCTGCCTGTAGCCCTTTCCACGAAATCAGTTAAAATTTAGCACTTTGGCCATTCAGTCTCAGGAGCCGAATACACGCTCAATTCATCTAGCCATTTCCTGCACTCACCCATACCAATACTCTGTAAAATGATGCTTAGTATCAGGACTCTCCGAAATTTCTTTCCCAGGGGTACTGAGAAACACATGCTTTCATGGGAAGCTCACAAGTCCTTCATCCAGCTTAACAGGCGTTGCAAAACCTGCCATGGAGAGACCGATCCGTCAACTCCATGCAAAACAAAAGTCTCCTTCCTGCAACTACTCGAAACCGACCCTGGGGTCCGAAACACCGAACAGGTTAGCAAAAGGCACTGCGAAGAAACACGCCGCTCGCCGAAGTGAGTAACTACGTCAACACCTCGGGGTGAAAGAACTGAAACTCCTTTCTTTAAATGACCAAAACAAAAAAAATGACAAAATAGAAAAATTAAGTAAATAACGATATCACTGGATTATGAGTAAGGCAGACAAGAAAGGGAAATAGAATTTGAACTATATTGTTGTTGTCTTCAGTTCTGAGACTGGTTTGATGCAGCTCTCCATGCTACTCTGTCCTGTGCAAACTTCTTCATCTCCCAGTACTTACTGCAACCTACATCCTTCTGAATCTGCTTAGTGTATTCATCTCTTGGTCTCCCTCTACGATTTCTACCCTCCACGCTGTCCTCCAATGCTAAATTTGTGATCCCTTGATGCCTCAGAACATGCCCTACCAACCGGTCCCTTCTTTTTGTCAAGTTGTGCCACAAACACCTCTTCTCCCCAGTTCTATTCAATACCTCCTCATTAGTTATGTGATCTACCCATCTAATCTTCATCATTCTTCTGTAGCACCACATTTCGAAAGCTTCTATTCTCTTCTTGTCCAAACTATTTATCGTCCATGTTTCACTTCCATACATGGCTACACTCCATACAAATACTTTCAGAAACGACTTCCTGACACTTAAATCTATACTCGAAGTTAACAAATTTATCTTCTTCAGAAACTCTTTCCTTCCATTGCCAGTCTACATTGCCAGTCTCTACTACGACCATCATCAGTTATTTTGCTCCCCAAATAGCAAAACTCCTTTACTACTTTAAGTGTGTCATTTCCTAATCTAAGTCCCTCAGCATCACCCGACTTAATTCGACTACATTGAACTATATCATCTGATCTAAAGTATATGGACGCCTATTACTGGACATTAATGTAGAACTGTTCTTCCTTAGCCTTTATAACGCCTCTCAATGAGGTGTTCGAATGTCTGTGGAGGAATGGTAACTCAACAGCCGAAACCAAAAAAGATAGCGATCTTGGACGCTAAGTTGTAGACAGAGTAGACGTTGTAAATCATCCCAAAGGTGCCGCATCGGGTTCGGCTCGGGACTCTAGGCAGACCACTCAATTACCTTAAAGTTATTGTGTCCAAAATATTTCCTCACAGATGCCGTTTTGTGACAGCGTGTATTGTTATGCTGATACAGTCATTTTCTACGAACTGTTTCCCTGCCGTACGCACTGCATAATTCTGTAATATGTGTTCATATCATTCCGTATTTAACGTTTTGTTGAACGCAGTAAAGAGACCAGGCCCAACCACGAAAACACCACCATACAGCAACTCCACCTCTTCTGGACGTCCCTGATACGGTACCGCCATACATGATGACGAGTAAGCAAGGCACCATACATGATGACGATGTTCGCCGAACTCAAACCCTTGCAACGGATGGCTACAAGATATACCGTGCTCCACCACTTCAAACGACTCGTTTCCAATCAAGCTCTGTCCAATGGCATCGCTTTTTACACAAACGCAAGCGTCCCTTAGCAGTGACAACAGAACTATGTGGTTGTTGAGGAGCTGCTCCATCATTGTACCCCTTCTCATTTTCATTTCTTACGCTAGCTGTACTACTGGTCGCACTTTGGAATTCGCCATTGTTGCCTTCAGGTGATTCCATGCGGGATTTACAGCCACCTTCCGCAGTGCTCGACGGTGTCTATCCGTCATGCCTTGCGGTCTCCCAGGCTTTGGTTTAGCTGTAGTTGGTCCTCCGCTTTTCCACATCAGTATGTATCGGTATTTCGTACAGCAGACGCTCATTCAGCAGGCTAATGCCACTTCTGCTTTAATGTAAACGGATGACAATTTCAACAACACCTTTAAAATGATATTCATCACACGGCAATCTGAACACTGTTTCTGAACATCGCTTGCGTCAAAACTTCGATGGACTTTTGTCACACTTTCATATTTTTGTCGTATACGTACGGTATTACCCAGGTATTCATTTTGCCAGTTTTATATTAGAAACGAGAACAAATATGAGCTTTGTTTGTAGTGTAATATAAAAAAAACGAAAAAAATCTCATTTCCATGTATTCGCGAAAACATCTTTGAAATTATGCAGCACACTCGGTATGCGGTAGCCCCAGGCAACGTCTTTACATAGCTCTATAGATGATTAATGTCTTCGGCTGCAGTCATTTGCGCTTCGCAGTTAAAAGTTGTCAAAAGTGCTACCTGGTGTCAGAGATTTCCTTAAGTTCGCTCAACTGAAGGAGTGGGTTAGTAGTAAAGAATAAATGTGTTAAAACTTCATGCATGGTGCGGCAGTTTTTCTAGCATCTCGTTGTTTATGACGTGATATCTCCTGACTATAACAGGTAGGAGGATATCACCTCCACAGCAATTGTTATCTGATCATAAGGGATGTATTTTTCCAAAGCAACTGTTGTTCTACATCAACAGACGGAAGTCGCATTTTGCAGCAATAAGTACTGTAAGCACTTGAAAATGTGGGACAGTTCCTTCAGAGAAGTATTGTGAAACTTCACAATGTTCCCCTTTGGCAAATACGGGAAATGTATTTTCGACATCTACTGTCACTTCGCAGCTGCCCCGGGAAACAATGAATCGACTCGATTGGATGCCCCAGGTAAAATTTTTCACCCTCGCAGCACAAACTGCCACCCCTTGTCAAATCTGTCTAAATCTACATCTAT
Organism: Schistocerca nitens; assembly: GCF_023898315.1. Lineage (NCBI taxonomy): Eukaryota > Metazoa > Arthropoda > Insecta > Orthoptera > Acrididae > Schistocerca > Schistocerca nitens. The sequence goes on from NC_064617.1 coordinate 393,643,621, forward strand.
AATCGGCAAGCTACTTTATGATGTGTCACGGATGGTAATTTGTGTATCAGTGTCAATTCCTTCATTTCCTGTTTGCAGTCGCGCATGGTTCGCGATTGCTCGTAAGCTTCCGTGTGGATGTGAATCCCTCTAATTTTATCTTCGTCGTCTTTCAGCGGGATATACGTAGGAGGAAGCAATAAATAGGTTGACACTTCCAGGAAGTTTAACAGTAGACTATAACATGATGCAAAAAGCCTCTCTTGCAGTGTCTGAAACTGGAGTTGTGAAACACAGGATTGGTAAAAATGAACTACTCCGTATGCTAATTTTGTGCTGCATTAAGTGAGTGCTAACAAGTTTTTCTGTCAGTTGCTTTGTGGTTTCTGGGTTATTGCTGATTTTTTGTTTCCTAATTTTTTAATTCATTGTCTTTAGGCAGACGCTACACAGAAAAGGCCACCACCACGACATGTAAATCGCCGAGCGCGCTGAGGGCGTATCCGAGTCGCCCAGTTGGGGTAGAAGTTGTCGGAGAAGCGGAGGCGAGAGTTCGTCGCTGCGGTGCAGGGCGGCGACCTGCAGCGTCTCAGGGCCACGGGGGCGCTCAGTATAAAAGAAATTTATGGCGCCACATTACATAAGGGCGAGGGGGGCAGCGGCGGCGGCGGCGGCGGCGGGTTACTGCTGGCTCGCTAGCCGCCGCCGGGGCCCGGGGCCGGTGTCACATTACTTCAATCGGCACAACATGTGCGTGGGCGGTGGCGGCGGGCGGGTGGTGGGGGCCCCGGTTTATGGCCCGTCATTAACTGGCAGCTGTAAAGCAGCCGTAACGAGGGGACGGCGCAGCGCCAGAACAAGCTGTTAGGAAGCGGGCGCGGGGGACGGCCGGGCGATGCGACGCGACGCTGTAGGGTCCTGCGCCAGGCGTCTTCCAGAACTCGCGGCTCAAGCAGGCGCTGGGCGGCAGGACTCCGTGTTAGGTGCAAGCAGACATCCACGACTAGCTAAAACTCTGAACGCGATCACCAGTCGTATTAGCATCTCTAAATTCCAACGGGCAGTGGTTTTTTTTCTAACGGTCTTACCTTACCACGCATCAAGCCGTCCTCTCACGGGACGTGAAAGCATATGTGTATGAGGAGCTGGTGACGTCAAAGCGTGAAATTACACGTTCCACCACATCGCGAAGTATGAAAGGAACAAGCTGTCATCTCAGATATGTGCCTAGTGCGGACGAAGTGGCCAATGAGAAGCGACCAGTTTTACGTCATCAAGAGAACCGGGGACACGCCACATGTATGGTGTTAAACTCCATGTTCGGTGTTAATTTCTTTGTAGAGAGTAGAGACAGTAAGTTGTTTCAAAGCCTCAGCACATGATCGGTCAAAAGCCCGAATAATCACATTTTGCAGCGCGGATAGCTGCGGGACGTGCGGGAAGAGAGTCTGGAAGGTACGGACAGGGATGTGGAGCTATGCCGACCTCAGTGCCATGGGCAGCTGCGCTACGTTTGTCAGTTGAGGATCCGTGGCGCGAACAGCCGCATGCAGGTGGTCCCAGTGATTCCCGATTCTGTTTAAACACGGGGAATACGGTAAACTCACCGTGTGCTCTTCAAACGGCGCACATACACTGCAAGCAGTGCGACGTGATGCATTATCCTGATGGTAGATGCCATAAGGCCGAGGAGAAACAAAGTGCAAGAAGGGGTCCTTACGGTCCTCAAGGATAGATGTCTACATCTGTTAATTCACTGTCTCTTCCAGAATGACGAGATCTGCCAGGGAATGCTCTCCGACCACGAGCCTCCCGACAATTGATGCACAGTGTTTGGTTTCACACGTTACATGCCGTACAGGTGGAGCATAAAACGTGATTCAACAGGCAAGGCCACCTGTCGTCACGTCCAACTGCGGTATTGGCGTTCGAATTCCAGCCCTTCTCGCCGAGCGGTTCTGGGCGCTACAGTATGGAACCGCGCGACTGCTGCGGTCGCAGGTTCGAATCCTGCCTCGGGTATGGATGTGTGTGATGTCCTTAGGTTAGTTAGGTTTAAGTAGTTCTAAGTTCTAGGGGACTGATGACCTCAGAAGTGAAGTCCCACAGTGCTCAGAGCCATTTTTGAACCAATTCGCTGTTTAAGCCAGCAACGAGTCCAGAATTTTCGTCTTAGTGTCCTCCGCTCTTCTTTAACAATCACTAACAGAGTTAGCGCACCTAGTTTACGCGCGCTCATTTTCGTAAAGAAACCGTGTGGTTTGTGCGCCGGATGCGGCTGACAACCGCCGCTGGAGAGCGCTGCTGTCGCAATTCACGGTGAGGAGCACGTTACGTTCCGTGAGATGTGGCAGGGCGTTCCAGAGCGCGCAGCAGGACAGGCACCGCGTTTGGAGTGCTTCGCGATGAGAAACGTGTACCGTCCGAAGACGGCTTTACGGACTGGTCTCACGTTCCTTGTTGCTACCAAACCAAGCAATTTATCAGTTTATTATTGGTGAGCCACTGGTGTAAGTTTCTTGTAGTGATATTCAAAGCAGCACTTCTGTTGTGGTACAAAACTAAAACAAACACATATTAGTTTTAGCAAGTGCAAATGTTGAGAATATACCTGTATTCGTTTTGGAGAACGATTCTGTCTTCATCAACGACAATTTTATTCTTTTTCCATCCAGACAAGTGTCAACGACGTCTGAACATCATCGGTGGGTTCCTTTTGCTTCTTTTAATAGCATATACCGATATTTATGTAGCAGTCACCTGCAGTACAAAACAAGATGGCTGAACAGTTTAATGTTTCGCGATCAGTAATAACTGTTTGTGTTTGCGAATGAAGTTTCATAGAGGCATGACATCGAGCACACCACATCTGCATACGACAAATAGTGCCGAAATATCGGCTGCACTTAAGCTGCCTTACAGCAACACTTTGAACTATTAAGAAACATGAAGGATACAAACTGATGATGGTGAACTTTCGCTAAAACATGTAACATATTTTACCCTATAGCTTTGTCATCTCAAATAAAAACAACGACTGTGGATCAGATGGTGATCTGATGAACCTGCACTATGTATTCATCCTTCATTGCGGCACATGGTTCCCAAAGGATGATCTCTTTCCTAAATTGTAATCGTTCGTTCTTCGAGCACCACGGCCAACACTTCTCTTGAGATTCCCGGGTCCTCGCAGGGAGATGGTCTGCCATTTCATTCTTCGTCATTCCTACCTGTTTGACAACTGGAGAAGCGTCTGTGCCACTTACCGAGGACAATGCACTGTTGCTGTGCATTTCCATAACTCAGCACAGATCGTTCCAACGAATTACAGCGCAATATTCAACGTTATGAAGGACTCTGCCACAGTGCTTTGGTTCCTCTAGCAGTTTGCTGTTCCACTGTGGAGCGAGGATTTCAATCTATATTATCTGATCGAAAATATTCGGACAACCGTTAGTGCACATTAATATTGGCTGTGTCCGCCCTTCGCCTTTATGTCGGATTGAATTCTTCTGGGAACACTTTCAAGGTGGTGTCTGAATGTCTATGGATGAACGGCAGACCATTCTTCCTTAATAGCCGAAACCAGGGAAGCTTGTCACATTGAACGCTGAGATTTGGACCAAAGGCGACGTTCTTAATTCATTTCAAAGCTGTTGCATTCGGTTTCGTTTGGGGCTCTGGGCAAGTCAGTCCTTCTAGGAAATTTATTATTCCCAAATCACAATTGCCTCAAAGATGTAGTTTTACAACGCTGTGCATTGTCATGATGAGACAATCATCGTCTGTGGATCCTTCTTCTAGTGTACGCAGTGCACAGTGCTGTACAATATATTCATATAATTTCACAGTTAGCATTTTCTTTGGCGCAATAAGAGGACTGCACTTTAACCATCAAAACACTCCCTACCAAAAGAGCACCTCCGCCGTACGTCACTGGTGACACTACACCTCATGGTAGGTAACTTTCTCCATACATTCGTCAAACCCAAACGCTTCCTTCGGTTTGCAATAGGGTATCCACCGGCGTCGCTCTTAACACTATGTGCCGAATCGAGACTCGAACTCGGGATCTTTGCTTTTCGCGGGCAAGTGCTCTAGCATCTGGGCTATCCAAGCACGGCGCACGACCCGTCCTCACAGCTTTATATCCGCCAGCACTCGTCTCCTACCTTGCAAACTTAACAGAAGCTCTCCTGCAGACCTGGAAGAGACGATATTGCGGAGGCTTGGCTTAGCCACAGCCTGGGGAGTGTTTCCAGAATGAAATTTTCACTCTGCAGCAGAAAAGCTTCTGTGAAGTTTGGAAGGTAGGAGACGAGGTACTGGCAGAACTGAAACTGTTAAGAGGGGTCGTGAGTCCTTCTTGGGTATGTCAATGACAGAGAACTTGCCCGCGAAAGGCAAAGGTCTATAATTTGAGTCTCGGTTTTAATCTGCCACGGAGTTTCATATAAGCGCACACTCCACTGCAGAGTGAAAATTTCATTCTGGACCTTAAGCACTGACTACCGAAATCTGTGGCTAATGATGAGCTGTTCGACCATTGTAACCCATTCATTTTAACTCTCCACGCACAGTCAAAGTGTTACCTGGACGGCCGGCCGCGGTGGCCGTGCGGTTCTAGCGCTGCAGTCCGGAACCGCGCGGCTGCTACGGTCGCAGGTTCGAATCCTGCCTCGGGCATGGATGTGTGTGATGTCCTTAGGTTAATTAGGTTTAAGTAGTTCTAAGTTCTAGGGGACTGATGACCTAAGATGTTAAGTCCCATAGTGCTCAGAGCCATTAGAACCATTAGTTACCTGGACACTTAGTAGTAACTTGAAACTCACGAGTGATTCCTTCCGCTGATTTCATCCTAATTTTTTCTACAAAAACCCTTCGCAATGCTTGACTGTCCCTGTCATCAGTACATGAGTGAAGTCTACCTGGTATCGGTTTAGCTGTGACCATTGCTTCGCGTTTCCACTTCAAAATCACACTACCAACAGCCGACCTCGGCAAATGTGGAACGGTTGAAACGTCCCTGGTGGATGTAATACTCGTGTGACAAGACAATGCCCCGAAACAACTGAGCTCTCCAGACCGACTCTTTCTACTGTCACTGCTTCTCTAACGACTGCAGCAGCGCTTACCGCCTTTTTTACTGGAGGGTCTGTTGTTCGTGACATCTAGAGGTCAATGCCAATTTACATAGGTCGTCAGGATACGTATAATTTCTACTGTACTTGTAACATTTCTGAAGCTGCTCATTGTTTTTTAAAAATTATAGCAACTACGCTACAAGCGAATATAACAAATAACTGGCGTAATTAATTGGCATAGCTGAAGTTTCCAGGAAAATTATGTTGAAATGCTGATAAGTTTATAAACTCAGAACAGTATGAACTGAAGAAGAGTCTAGCAGAATGATCCGTTAAGAAAAGAACAGTCACACTTTCATTTTGTATAGTCACTACCGTTTCCGGTACACTCTGCCACGCAGTTGTCAAGCTATCTTGTTCATGCGCATGTGCCAAAACAAAAAAAAAAAAAAAAACAAAAAACATACGATTCCGACATCTGCTACAACTCCAGCCCTAGATGCCGTACGAAGCGAGGTGGCGCAGTGGCTAGCACACTGGACTCGCAGGCCGGCCGAAGTGGCCGTGCGGTTAAAGGCGCTGCAGTCTGGAACCGCAAGACCGCTACGGTCGCAGGTTCGAATCCTGCCTCGGGCATGGATGTTTGTGATGCCCTTAGGTTAGTTAGGTTTAACTAGTTCTAAGTTCTAGGGGACTAATGACCTCAGCAGTTGAGTCCCATAGTGCTCAGAGCCATTTGAACCATTTGAACTGGACTCGCATTCGGGAGGACGACGGTTCAATCCCGCGTCCGGCCATCATGATTTAGGTTTTCCGTGATTTCCCTAAATCGCTTCAGGGCAAATGCCAGAATGGTACCTTTCAAAGGGCACGGCCGACTTCCTTCCCCGCCTTCCCTAATCCGATGAGACCGATGACCTTGCTGTCTGGTCTCCTCCCCCAAACAACCCAACCCCCTAGAAGCCGTGGTATACTTCAGAAAAGTGAAGCAGAAAGTGTGTCCACATGAACACTACCCGTCTTAACTCTGAGAAACAGTAATGGCTACCTTAACTTCGCGACTACGGTGACTCGAATATTATATTCATTACCCGTTCGTTGTTAGAAGTTTCAGCACAAGCACGAATTCTTTTTCCCCGCCAGCGGCGAGCTTTTCTCTCGGGCTCGCAACGTTAAAGGCATTCATTTTCTGCGCTACCTGTGAGAACATGAACAAATGACTGGCTGCAGAGGGTGTAACAAAACGAGAGCGCGTAAATTGGCGAGCACTTCGCGGAAGGCCGCGACTCGCCTCCCGCCGCTACTGGGAAGCGGGTCGTGGGAACCGCTCCTTCCGTAAATACCGCCGAGAGGCAGCGGCGCTCTCCGTCGCTTGTGGCGCTCCGCTTCCTGGAAGGCGGCCGGCGCTCGCGATACGTGCCGACCCCCGCGCACTGGGTCGCTTCCCGCGACTCCAGCTCCGATTCACCCGTTGGCGAAACTAGGTGACTGTCGTTCGTACCTCCTCGACGCTTCTCTGTCATGCTTGCCAGGTGGAAGCAAGGAAGCTTAAATATATTTTAAGATGGCAAGAACTATGCCCCTTACATGAAGTCATTAAAGATCACCTAACTCACGTTGAGCGAACAGTAGGGCTGAACAAAAATGACTGACAAGGCACAATACATCTTGTAGAGGGTATAGTATGGACGTATTGGAATAATTAATGTCGGGTGATAATTTTAAAGTAATTCACACAACATGAAAACTCTGTGGAAACGCGTCGATTTACTGGAGGCTATTTTATCCCAGGGAAGTATTCGAGTTGACCGTGGCCGGCTGCGGAGCGCCGAAGGGAAGCGACAATAGGAAGCATAGGGCGGCTAAAGCTCTGAGAAAGCGGTAACGGGGCGCGGCCTCCTGCTGCCTTAAGATGAGTGATAGTGAGTGGGTGGTTGACCCCATGCTGGTGTACCGTGAAGCAGACGGAGAACTTGTACGCCTGTTGATAAATGTCCGTCGTCCCGTTTTCAGTGAAACGTGCGGGAAAGCCGCGCAAAGCTACGGTGGTGCGGCCAACAGAGGCCAAAATATGCGTGTTCGTGACTATAGCAAATTCACGCTGAATTCACAGTCCGCAGAGTCTGAAGTAAATCAGGTGAAGAGCGACAGAATGAAATACGCCGGCCTCCGATGGGAACTAAGACCGAGGAATTTGAAGTACTCTCCAGGGAGTCAGAATTCCGGAAAAATTGGTGTTTTGTGCAGACGCTAACCTTGATGGGTGGCCTGGGAGAAGCTGAATAGGAAAGGAAATTTTGTGGAAATTTGTTCATTTCCCAGAGCAGGCATTAGTCGGCGCTGGGAAGCAACGCATAATTAACGCGACTTGCGCTGCAATTGGCGTAAGTGATTTTGCTGGAGGGGAAACCGAGGCGAAGAGCGGACTGGGAGAAGTCTCCGTGGAAGTCTTCCGTTCCGAGCTTGCCTAGAATGCGGACGTGGCGTTCTTTACTCAGCTTGCCTGAGAAAGAGTGAGCATCTCTGCAGTTTAGGACTTAGCAAATGGAACGATTGAGCTTGGAGATAGGAAGTTTTGGTTCAGCTATGTACTGAGCAAGATAGCTAGGAGTGAATAGACGAGCGCAGCCTTGCAGCACCACGAGGTCGGCCGACGTCTGCACAACGACGCCGCTCCGCCACGCTGTATTCGGTGATTTGCGCCCGCTCCGGCCACTGATTAATTTGTTGGATCACGTCGGCAAAGTTTCCTCGAGGGTTTCATGGGCCATGTATTGTAGAATTCTCCTCGCACTTCGCATTACACCTGGGTCAGTCGATAGGAATTACTTTTGAGTTATCGCGCTTTACTCCACGCACACGCAATTTATTACCGCTGCCTGATAGGAGAGTCTTGTAATGTGATGATTGAAGGTCGGGAGTTAAAATAAATTTGTGCTAATCGACTGCATCTGTTTTCAATCAAGTAGTTGAAACCCCAAGTCACTTTCTTAATTAATTTTATGTTCAACATTTGCATCTGGTGTTCAATAGCTGAATATAACATCAATGTGCACCACTTTTTAATTAAAAGTGATCAATTCTGAATCAATTAATGTCAACACTGCGACCGCAGTTCAATCAGGAGTCACAGGGCCTTATTACTTTATTTTGCGTTATCCGATATTGCGGCAGTTTTGGACTCTCTGTTGAACTGTCATTCAATTAGCTAGGGCGAACACACGCCAAAAGCAGGTAAGAGACGGCTGGGGTGTTACAATATATACAATTGGTGTTACAATATATACAACTCGTGAGGAGAACACGGCAAGTGCCATAACGCGATCTCCCAGGAACTTCACTCGGTCGAAGAGGAATCATAATAAACGAATACATATCTCGGCTTATCAGTAGATACTCGTCCTTTTCTGAGAAGACGATGGTCCAGCTTTTCGACATAATTTAGAAGCCATTTGGCGCGCGATGAGCTCCGCCGAAATGGTGGAAACTCGATCATTGCTTTTCAAAGTCCCCTTTGAAACTTAAAAATGACTGTGCTAGTAAACTTCTACGTTAATGATTTTCAAACAGATAAGCAAAATTCAACGTACTCAAACAGTATTCTCTTACTTATTCTGATCATCACTAAATTGACACACAATATTTTCTTAGCGCAACGCAATCTGACTTTCAGTAATCCCTACAAAAGAATGGCCCTGACTAACAATAACCTATACCTTTCATGAATCACTTATCTTACAAAAATCTTCGTTACTCGAACTACTGCAATACAGCGAGCGCCAATACTGCCAGCTAAGTAAAAGATTCTAACTACTAATGGTTCAAATGGCTCTGAGCACAATGGGACTTAACAACTGAGGTCATCAGTCCCCTAGAACTTAGAACTACTTAAACCTAACTAATCTAAGGACATCACACACATCCATGCCCGAGGCAGGATTCGAACCTGCGACCATAGTGGTCGCGCGGTTCCAGACATGAAGCGCCTAGAACAGCTCGGCCACACCGGCTGGCTTCTAACTACTGAAGCCACTAACTGCTGATAGGCATAGTTAGCAAATGAAAGATTTTGATGGAGAACAAACAATGTATTTACCTTAATAATGTTCGAAAGTCCACATATATATATATATATATATATATATATATATATATATATATATATATATCAGTTCATGACATCCATCTTTACAAATTTCCTTTTTCTGGCGGACGCATGTCTAGATCGTCCACTTATAGCAACCTCTCAAAATTCTGCCATCTCTCTGTCCACATCCACCACTGCTGGCGGCTCATCTCCAACTGCCCAACGCTACGCGCTGTTCACATCCAACCGCCCAACACTACACAACCGGATATTCCAACAATGAGTCCAACCAGCCACAGACTGCACACAGCACAGTCAGTGATTTTCATACAGAGCGCTACGTGACGTTACCAACATAAAAACCTAAACAGCCTACTTGCAACTGTTGAGGTCATCGTTTCCTAGACTACTTAAACTAACTTATTCTAAGAACAACACACACACACACACACGCCCGAGGGAGGACTCGAACCTCCGGCGGGAGGAAGGGGAGCATATTAAACGCCTAAGAATAGATATGAAAAAAAAAAACATTTTGAGTTTTCCGCTCATCAAAAAACAAAATTCATTGTATAAATTTAATGGTTTCAGAAATATAGAAGGTCCAAGTCGGATGATTCTTTTTGATACACTATGTATTTTTAGGATTTAGAGTCTTCTTAATTTCCTATACTATTATATTTCATTTTTATATCAGTTCTTAATTTATACATTTATTCTTCAAGGAGATTTGGTGCATTCTCTTGGATGATACCGATCGCAGAAACATTTGAAACAGAGAAATTCCAACACTACGAGCGAAGCCAAGTTTACCACAGTCAAGTTTCCTCGCATTGGTGACATTCAAAAAAGGAACGTTGTTAACACTGCAGAACATTTCACGTGTTGGCATTAATTTAGGAGCAAACCAAACACGACGGACCAGTTTAACCAAAACTGCCCCTTGCAATTAATTATGAACCAAGATACATTACAGGAATTTCACCGGAAAATATTTCAAATAATTTTCTCATTCATTTATTGTTTTTTTCTTTAATTCAATCAGCAGACATACAATTCGTAGACAAATAAGAATAACGTTATTTCAGTATACACTGGACAACATTTGTGTAGTAATCTACTACGGATGTGGGTAGGTAAACGAAAAACAAAAATAAAAATAATGATCGGGTTTCGAACACGGAGTGTATAAGTGAAGCCGTCACCCTACCCTCTGCGCCAATCCTTCGGTTGTACTGTTTATTCTCTAAAAGGCACATAAAGCGCCTCGAAAACTCTTTTCCGTCATTTTCTCAGAAAATGTCAAGTATCTATGTATAAGTCGAGATACGTGTTCGCTTGTTTTGAGCCCTGGGAAATCAGGTTATGGCGCTTGCTGCGATCTTCTCGTTAGAGATAGCGAGCTAGTCCAGTCAGACTAATTCGTCCCGAGATCCATTCTGGCGTTTCTCTTGTAAAAGATCAGCAACTTGGCGACCTCGCTCACTGCTCGCCCACTCGGATAAGAGCTTAAACGCTGAACAAGTTAAACCTACACCTACACTCAACAAGTCGCTACAGAGTGTGAGACAGACTTATTATTGCATCATGTATTAAAGCTTCTCGACGATATGTTCAAAGAAGGAGCTTAGGAAGAACGATTCCTTGTATTTATCTCTGCGGCTTGTTAATTTAATTTAATTTTCACGTGGATTACGACGGTATTGACATGAAATGGGCCTGTTCTTCTTAATATCTCTCATAACTGTTTATGTTCAAATGGTTCAAATGGCTCTGAGCACTATGGAACTTAACGTCTGAGGTCATCAGTCCCCTAGAACTTAGAACTACTTACACCTAAGTAACATAAGGACATCACAAACATCCATGCCCGAGGCAGGATTCGAACCTGCGACCGTAGCAGCCACGCGGTTCCGGACTGAAGCGCCTAGAACCGCTCTGCCATCGTGGCCGGCTTGGGCAGGAGATTTTTAGTTTCCTGTTGTTGGAATTTTCCAAGCAATTTTTCTAGTGACACAGTGACTTTCTTCGAATGTCTGCCAACTAAGCTTTTTAAGTGTTTTCGTTATTCTTTATCATCAGTTAGACAAGTCTGCGACCATATGCGATGCCATCGGCCGCCTTTGAATGTCTTCTGTAGTTCGATGTGATATACACTACCATCAAGAAAAATGACGCACCCAGAAGGGATTGAGGAAACGAAGTGAACTTCATGAGTTCCGAGAGAGTTATTTCAGTGATTACAATATCGAGTCAAGTTTATAAAAAACTAGGCAGAATGAGCCCATATATCAGTAATGCGTTGCACTCCCTGTTGCCTAGATGCATGTTCTGATACGGTCGCGTACTGTGCCCCGAAAGCCATCGTATTTACTCTTGAGACAAGCTGGCTGACAGCTTTTGTTCACTGGTCCTTCGTATCCCGCATACTGTCACTGGGACGGAGTTGACGTCAGAACCGGTTTCACTCTTGTCTATCTGGAGCTCTTCCTAGCAACGGAGGTAATTCATCAACGGTTCGAGGAGACAGTGCCTTGTGTAAACGACCATAGTGCTGCTGAAAAATGTACCACGAAACTGTCGCATGAGAGGTCTTACGTGAGGAAGCAGGATGGAAGTGGCATACCGTTGTCCCATCAGTGTTCCGTCAGTTACCAACAGCCATGATCTGAAGCCATATCCGACGGCTCACCACGCCATGACACAAGGAATAGCACCGCAGTACTTCTCCAAAACACTGCAAGAAAGGGACCTTTCCGCGGGTCGTCACCAGACGCTGAGACGATGGTCATCCGGGGTAGTGCAGAACCTTGAGTCATCGCTGAATACAATGCGACGGCATTCATCAGCATTGCCATGCTTTCTGGTCACGGCATCGCTCCAAGTGCACACGCTTGTGTTATGGTTTTAAGGCAACCTGCGCATGGCACTGTAATTGCACAGTTCGGCTGCTGCTGGCCTCTGAGCAATGCCACAGAGTGACACAGGATGTTGCAGTTAATCATTACTTGTTTTTGGATGGCAGGCGCAGGTGTAAAGAGTTTACTATGTGCTTATTGCACATTATGGTGATCCTCCTTGATGACAAGTTAGCCTGCCCTCACGTTCTCATTTAGACCAGTTTCGGGCCACTTTACCTTCTGAATGCCCCTGAAATCTGGGTATTACACGATCTGACCAGCCGGCGAAACGCAGACCCACACTGGTTCTGCCATGTGTTGATAACGCTGCCACACAAGACTACGCGGCGTCTCTGTATACTTCACAGTCATAACTCGACATCGAAGCTGTTCATGCAGGTTATACAAATTACCAGTCCCGGTAAGAACAGCGAACACTAGTAGAAGGCAAGTTATCTTGATGGGTTTCTTTGCTGTCTAGGTGAAACTCAATCATCTTTTACTGTCATGCAGATAAAGTTCACCGGTCAGCATCATGTGCGTAGGATGATGATCATTTCGTGATTACATCACCAGTGGCGTGTCATTTCAGTGTGTACAACTTTTTCTTAATAAATAAATCAGTTACAAAATCGCCTCAAGAGTTATCGTGGTAAACCGTGTTGAGGATTTCCAAAATTGTGTGGAGACAGGGAGACAATGGACAGGACGCGGTACTCAAACCTGTGGAGGCACTAAGTATCGAAAATCCAGACCAAGTAGCAAGACGAACAGCGTACGTTACTTAATATCGCACTTTAAAAAGGCAAAGAAAAGTGATGAGAAAGAGAGCAAACACAGAATCTAGGTAAAAGTCAACCGCTGTTGTATACACAACCAGAGAATCCACGACAGCAACACAACTCAACAACCAACTGTTCAAGAAAATATCATTCTCGCCAAATCAGTTGTGAAGTGTTTCAAATCGTAGCTACGTAGGCTTCCGCGGCCAGAATCAGTCGGCATAAAAGTTCTGTGTGTGTGGTGCCACGTCATATTGTGTAAAACTATTGCTGGAGAAAACCAACGTTTCGGACACGGTTGCAGCAGCCTTCTTCTGGGTGGCCGAAACGTTGGTTTTCTCCAGCAGTAGTTGTACACAATATGACGCGACACCACACCCAGAAAACTTTCATGTCGACTGGTTCAAATCATTTAGCTTACGAAAAACGAAATATGAAAATTGTACCGATTTTTCAAGGGTGTAGTGGAAGCGTACCCTCAAACCCATGAACACATGAGAAAAAACGCAGATTTTGGTAAGAATGACGAGTGACTGTAAGCGACATTTATTCGTGGAAAAATAATAGGGCGAAACGTCTGAAAGCTACAAGTATCACACGTAAAAACAAAATAGTATTTTATACAAAAGCATCATCTGCATATGTCTTTAAGATAACAGGCAAATGCATCTCGAAGGCAAATAAATAAACTGCAGCGACACAATGGCGTTTTGAACTTCTAAGCAAATGCTTATAAAATTTTGCGGGAAACGACCACATGAACAATTTTTAATGACATTTTATTAGTTTATAAGAAATAGTCAAAGAGCATTACTAAATTCATAAAAACGCTCTGAGCTTGAATTTTGAAGTGCCATCTTGCCCGATGACACTGTCCATCACCAGAGACAAAATTATTTCACTTATGGTGCAATTAACGGTGTTGAAGTGCATTTTGGCTTTTATGTATTAAAATAACAGTCAAAAAGTCTGAGTGGCTGTACAGATTTGGTTTCCAGTGCTACACTATTACACATAACTTACAAGATAGACTTGTCCGTTACGCTTCGCTATAAATTTACACTCCTGGAAATTGAAATAAGAACACCGTGAATTCATTGTCCCAGGAAGGGGAAACTTTATTGACACATTCCTGGGGTCAGATACATCACGTGATCACACTGACAGAACCACAGGCACATAGACACAGGCAACAGAGCATGCACAATGTCGGCACTAGTACAGTGTATATCCACCTTTCGCAGCAATGCAGGCTGCTATTCTCCCATGGAGACGATCGTAGAGATGCTGGATGTAGTCCTGTGGAACGGCTTGCCATGCCATTTCCACCTGGCGCCTCAGTTGGACCAGCGTTCGTGCTGGACGTGCAGACCGCGTGAGACGACGCTTCATCCAGTCCCAAACATGCTCAATGGGGGACAGATCCGGATATCTTGCTGGCCAGGGTAGTTGACTTACACCTTCTAGAGCACGTTGGGTGGCACGGGATACATGCGGACGTGCATTGTCCTGTTGGAACAGCAAGTTCCCTTGCCGGTCGAGGAATGGTAGAACGATGGGTTCGATGACGGTTTGGATGTAACGTGCACTATTCAGTGTCCCCTCGACGATCACCAGTGGTGTACGGCCAATGTAGGAGATCGCTCCCCACACCATGATGCCGGATGTTGGCCCTGTGTGCCTCGGTCGTATGCAGTCCTGATTGTGGCGCTCACCTGCACGGCGCCAAACACGCATACGACCATCATTGGCACCAAGGAAGAAGCGACTCTCATCGCTGAAGACGACACGTCTCCATTCGTCCCTCCATTCACGCCTGTCCCGACACCACTGGAGGCGGGCTGCACGATGTTGGGGCGTGAGCGGAAGACGGCCTAACGGTGAGCGGGACCGTAGCCCAGCTTCATGGAGACGTTTGCGAATGGTCCTCGCCGATACCCCAGGAGCAACAGTGTCCCTAATTCGCTGGGAAGTGGAGGTGCGGTCCCCTACGGCACTGCGTAGGATCCTACGGTCTTGGCGTGCATCCGTGCGTCGCTGCGGTCCGGTCCCAGGTCGACGGGCACGTGCACCTTCCGCCGACCACTGGCGACAACATCGATGTACTGTGGAGACCTCACGCCCCACGTGTTGAGCAATTCGGCGGTACGTCCACCCGGCCTCCCGCATGCCCACTATACGCCCTCGCTCAAAATCCGTCAACTGCACATACGGTTCACGTCCACGCTGTCGCGGCATGCTACCAGTGTTAAAGACTG
The DNA here is from genome assembly GCF_023898315.1 of Schistocerca nitens. Classification (NCBI taxonomy): domain Eukaryota; kingdom Metazoa; phylum Arthropoda; class Insecta; order Orthoptera; family Acrididae; genus Schistocerca; species Schistocerca nitens. The sequence continues at coordinate 393,658,711 of NC_064617.1, forward strand.
CGATGGAGCTCCGTATGCCACGGCAAACTGGCTGACACTGACGGCGGCGGTGCACAAATGCTGCGCAGCTAGCGCCATTCGACGGCCAACACCGCGATTCCTGGTGTGTCCGCTGTGCCGTGCGTGTGATCATTGCTTGTACAGCCCTCTCGCAGTGTCCGGAGCAAGTATGGTGGGTCTGACACACCGGTGTCAATGTGTTCTTTTTTCCATTTCCAGGAGTGTATAATGACAGGCACAAGTGCCGCATATTAACAGTGACAGTAATAATGAGGCTGGCTGAAATTTGGAGAGCACTGTCAAGCAGAAGCGAGGTAACAAATACGACAAGCATCACGAACGCACTATATCCTGTGGAAAAACACACCGACGGAAGAATAAAATACTGTTGTTCGTGGGTTTATGTAAATATCGTAGCAGCAGCACATTGAAACCTCAAAATCTCCTATATCCAGCACTCAGTAATCCGGATCCCCCTTTTAGTATCCGCACCTTTTGGTGTATTTATTTATTTATTTTTAAAATGTAACTCTACAGTATTTGATTCCGCGGAATTAACAGCGGCAGCGAACGACTACGACAACCATTAAATCTAATTTTAGCCAATCGCTACACACGTTTCCGGCCACGGGGTCAGTTAACAAGTTAACACTGAGTTGTATTGTAGAGCATTGCCCATGTTTGTTGCGAGCGTAAAATGACATCAAAGAGTAGGAAGATGGTAGTGTCAATGGACAAAAAGTTATCTGCACGGCATAGGATGCATAAGGAACAATTGTTGAAAAACATTGCTACTGACTTCGGTGTTAGAACTTCAAGAGTGTGAGGCTGGAAGAATAACGGGATAGAAATGGAAGACTTTCGTTTTAAAATGTTGACGGAGTACGGTTTACGGAGTCACTGGACAAACAAAACAGCGGAGAATGGATGTCTAGACGACGATGGTGTGATTTAATGCGAAGACAGGGACGGTGGCTGCCACTTTCAGGCCCAATACTGCAGTAAAAAGGATGAATTTAAACAAGACGCTTTCTAATGGTGATTCTAGCATCATAACCAGATGTACTTCATTACAAAGGTGAAAAGATAGACATAAAATGCGTCAGATGTTACTGACTGGTTAAAGCCTCTCAGTTGAGTCAGTAGCTGCTGAAAATTTCAAAAAATTCGACGCTGGCCGAAGTGGCCGTGCGGTTAAAGGCGCTGCAGTCTGGAACCGCAAGACCGCTACGGTCGCAGGTTCGAATCCTGCCTCGGGCATGGATGTTTGTGATGTCCTTAGGTTAGTTAGGTTTAACTAGTTCTAAGTTCTAGGGGACTAATGACCTCAGCAGTTGAGTCCCATAGTGCTCAGAGCCATTTGAACCATTTGAAAAAATTCGAAGTTCTGTTTTTCTTTAACGACTCCACTTCGGTTTACAGCGCCGAGAAATTTGATCTCCTTCACCATCACGAAAGAAGGCGTTGTTGAATAGTTTGTTTTTTTAAAAAATAGTTCACTGAAGTTGTGCCTAGTGTAACAGTGAATCTGTAAGAAGGAGGTCTGCTCTGAACACCATACTGTTGATCACAATACTCTCTCACAGTCGACTGTAGAACAGGTCAGTAGTAGAACCAGAGTGAAATTTCTGTCTAATGTGACAGCTGTGTTGCAGCCAATAGACCAACGAGTTCTAGAAAATATTAAGCGTGTGTGTAAGACACATCTGCTGAGCAAGCTTGTTGAAGAATGTGATTGTGGCTCCCGACCTATTCCTACTGTGTCATTTAAAACGCCAGGCAGGTCCTCGTAAACAGCTCGCCACAAAGTTCTCTAGCTCTAGTAGCAACTAACTCTGCCTCTCGGGTTGTAAATCTGCAAACTTTCGGAATTTAACTCAGTTCCGACCATCGAAGGCAATCCATACAGTTCCTACCTGAAAGGGACCTCAGTTAATTAGGAGACTGAGGAACTTGGACAGAAGATACACTTCTGGAAATTGAAATAAGAACACCGTGAATTCATTGTCCCAGGAAGGGGAAACTTTATTGACACATTCCTGGGGTCAGATACATCACATGATCACACTGACAGAACCACAGGCACATGACACAGGCAACAGAGCATGCACAATGTCGGCACTAGTACAGTGTATATCCACCTTTCGCAGCAATGCAGGCTGCTATTCTCCCATGGAGACGATCGTAGAGATGCTGGATGTAGTCCTGTGGAACGGCTTGCCATGCCATTTCCACCTGGCGCCTCAGTTGGACCAGCGTTCGTGCTGGACGTGCAGACCGCGTGAGACGACGCTTCATCCAGTCCCAAACATGCTCAATGGGGGACAGATCCGGAGATCTTGCTGGCCAGGGTAGTTGACTTACACCTTCTAGAGCACGTTGGGTGGCACGGGATACATGCGGACGTGCATTGTCCTGTTGGAACAGCAAGTTCCCTTGCCGGTCTAGGAATGGTAGAACGATGGGTTCGATGACGGTTTGGATGTACCGTGCACTATTCAGTGTCCCCTCGACGATCACCAGTGGTGTACGGCCAGTGTAGGAGATCGCTCCCCACACCATGATGCCGGGTGTTGGCCCTGTGTGCCTCGGTCGTATGCAGTCCTGATTGTGGCGGTCACCTGCACGGCGCCAAACACGCATACGACCATCATTGGCACCAAGGCAGAAGCGACTCTCATCGCTGAAGACGACACGTCTCCATTCGTCCCTCCATTCACGCCTGTCGCGACACCACTGGAGGCGGGCTGCACGATGTTGGGGCGTGAGCGGAAGACGGCCTAGCGGTGTGCGGGACCGTAGCCCAGCTTCATGGAGACGGTTGCGAATGGTCCTCGCCGATACCCCAGGAGCAACAGTGTGGCGTGCATCCGTGCATCGCTGCGGTCCGGTCCCAGGTCGACGGGCACGTGCACCTTCCGCCGACCACTGGCGACAACATCGATGTACTGTGGAGACCTCACGCCCCACATGTTGAGCAATTCGGCGGTACGTCCACCCGGCCTCCCGCATGCCCACTATACGCCCTCGCTCAAAGTCCGTCAACTGCACATACGGTTCACGTCCACGCTGTCGCGGCATGCTACCAGTGTTAAAGACTGCGATGGAGCTCCGTGTGCCACGGCAAACTGGCTGACACTGACGGCGGCGGTGCACAAATGCTGCGCAGCTAGCGCCATTCGACGGCCAACACCGCGGTTCCTGGTGTGTCCGCTGTGCCGTGCGTGTGATCATTGCTTGTACAGCCCTCTCGCAGTGTCCGGAGCAAGTATGGTGGGTCTGACACACCGGTGTCAATGTGTTCTTTTTTCCATTTCCAGGAGTGTACAATTCTAATAGAAACAGGTTGAAGTTTAACATTTCTTCTAAAGTTTATAAAAATATTGCAGAAAGCTTATTCCCTGACAAGATGAACCACAGAGCCAAAGAGATGGTTATAAATGGATGAAGAAATCAAGATACATTTTTATCAAAAGAACTTAAAAGCCCCCCGTATTTTAAAGTGCTGAATTCATTTGAGAGGAGTTAACATATAACAGAGAGAGCTGAAACCACGAGGTAGCGAGCGATATGACAGAAGTGTGTGGTTGCGAGGACTGATCACACAACAGTGGGGTGCACTGTCTCAAGGCGACAACGCAACGTAGTAACGCTTGATTATTTCAGACAGTAGTGCCTATATGCGATCGATATTAATTCTGTCATCTGCTCTATCATTTCGGTGAGGTTCCGAAATCAAATAATAGGGCTCGGACCAACAGCGAGGCATAGTAGTCAACCACTGTCTGCTGGGACTTACAGAACATACATTGTCTTTTGTACACAGAGGTTTCCCATCCTGCCTTGTCTCATACCGTCGAAACACAGAGTTTTTGCATAACAGCGACTCCTATTTGAAGAATGAGAGCCGTTCGAATTTTTGTCTGAATTTAATAGTTTCTGCCAACTTGAGCAAATAATAAAACTATCTAAAATTCGCATCCGAATTTAGATTCCATCATACCTTTTCTCAGTATGACAGTCTTTCTTCCATCTCAATTTTTAATCAAGTGCCAACTTGTATTTAATGTTTGGGGAACTTCCCAACAAAACTGATGACGCGATAACAAATTCACCAGTGAGCCAGACAGTAAACTTGGATCCGTAATCCGCCAAAATAATTATTGATTTTTAATCGTCTGGGATATCTTTCTCTATTAATGACCTATCACGAACACCCAGGCGCGTGTTCCGACTCGTGACAACTTTTTGTAGGATCGTGGAATTACATATAATATTTCCCAAATATGTAAATGTCAAAGACGTAATTTATCTCAAATGCAATCACGTTACAGAGGAAGTACTCATGAAGTACTGGAAAAGTGTGTTCTGCCTTTTGTCAGTCAGATGAAACGGTTTTCTAAGTAAATAAAGAAATTGGTGATATTGTCAACCCGTCTGAGTTTGTCGAAGCATTTGCAAACAATCTAGAATGCTAGGACATACGTGTTAATGGCTTAACGGACTAACTACGGAATGACAATGATCCTGGCTGCAGTATGATTTCTAATGGCAAAATTTTCGCCATTTTTGTATGTAGACTATGAAGACAATGATGATGATGGATTAGATAACGGAGTTGGCAATCACTCTCAAGCTTTTTTCTGAATTGAATGATTACCAGATATTCGATAATCGCGAGGGCTTATGATGCCATATAGTCCATATAAACAAGGATGCGACTACATTCGTCATTTCCAATCATAAAGGGCACAGTTCGCAGTAAGTGACGGAAAGTCATCGAGTGAAACGGAAGTGATATCTGGCGCTCCGCAAGGAAGTGTTATAGGCCCACTGCCGTTCCTAATCTACACTCCTGGAAATGGAAAAAAGAACACATTGACACCGGTGTGTCAGACCCACCATACTTGCTCCGGACACTGCGAGAGGGCTGTACAAGCAATGATCACACGCACGGCACAGCGGACATACCAGGAACCGCGGTGTTGGCCGTCGAATGGCGCTAGCTGCGCAGTATTTGTGCACCGCCGCCGTCAGTGTCAGCCAGTTTGCCGTGGCATACGGAGCTCCATCGCAGTCTTTAACACTGGTAGCATGCCGCGACAGCGTGGACGTGAACCGTATGTGCAGTTGACGGACTTTGAGCGAGGGCGTATAGTGGGCATGCGGGAGGCCGGGTGGACGTACCGCCGAATTGCTCAACACGTGGGGCGTGAGGTCTCCACAGTACATCGATGTTGTCGCCAGTGGTCGGCGGAAGGTGCACGTGCCCGTCGACCTGGGACCGGACCGCAGCGACGCACGGATGCACGCCAAGACCGTAGGATCCTACGCAGTGCCGTAGGGGACCGCACCGCCACTTCCCAGCAAATTAGAGACACTGTTGCTCCTGGGGTATCGGCGAGGACCATTCGCAACCGTCTCCATGAAGCTGGGCTACGGTCCCGCACACCGTTAGGCCGTCTTCCGCTCACGCCCCAACATCGTGCAGTCCGCCTCCAGTGGTGTCGCGACAGGCGTGAATGGAGGGACGAATGGAGACGTGTCGTCTTCAGCGATGAGAGTCGCTTCTGCCTTGGTGCCAATGATGGTCGTATGCGTGTTTGGCGCCGTGCAGGTGAGCGCCACAATCAGGACTGCATACGACCGAGGCACACAGGGCCAACACCCGGCATCATGGTGTGGGGAGCGATCACCTACACTGGCCGTACACTACTGGTGATCGTCGAGGGGACACTGAATAGTGCACGGTACATCCAAACCGTCATCGAACCCATCGTTCTACCATTCCTAGACCGGCAAGGGAACTTGCTGTTCCAACAGGACAATGCACGTCCGCATGTATCCCGTGCCACCCAACGTGCTCTAGAAGGTGTAAGTCAACTACCCTGGCCAGCAAGATATCCGGATCTGTCCCCCATTGAGCATGTTTGGGACTGGATGAAGCGTCGTCTCACGTGGTCTGCACGTCCAGCACGAACGCTGGTCCAACTGAGGCGCCAGGTGGAAATGGCATGGCAAGCCGTTCCACAGGACTACATCCAGCATCTCTACGATCGTCTCCATGGGAGAATAGCAGCCTGCATTGCTGCGAAAGGTGGATATACACTGTACTAGTGCCGACATTGTACATGCTCTGTTGCCTGTGTCTATGTGCCTGTGGTTCTGTCAGTGTGATCATGTGATGTATCTGACCCCAGGAATGTGTCAATAAAGTTTCCCCTTCCTGGGACAATGAATTCACGGTGTTTTTATTTCAATTTCCAGGAGTGTATTTAGGAGACAATCTGAGCAGATCTTTTACACTGCAGATGGTGCTGATACTTAAGTGTAGTAAAGACATGAGAAGATTAGAGTCAATTGCAGAATGATTTAGACAAGATATCCGTATGGTGCGGACAGTGGCAATTGACTCTAAATAATGAAAAGTGTGCGATCATCAACATGAGCGATAAACGGAATCAATCAAGGCTATCAGTTCAACAAAATACCTAAGGATTACAATAACGAACAACATGTGGCAGTCCAGGGTGGCCCAGCGGTTGTAGGCGCTACAGTCGGAACCGCGCGACCGCTATCGTCGCAGGTTCGAATCCTGCCTCGGGCATAGATGTATGTGATGTCCTTAGGTTAGTTAGATTTAAGTAGTTCTAAGTTCTAGGGGACTGATGACCTCAGATGTTACGTCGCATAGTACTTAGAGCCATTTGAACCATTTGAACAACGTGGACTGGAATGATCACATAGTTAATGTTGTGGGGAAGGTGAACCAAGAACTGCGTTTTATTGGCAGAGCACTTAGAAGATGCAACAGGTCTAGTAAAGAGACTGCCTTCGCAACGCTTGTCCTTCCTCCTCGAGAGAACTCATGTGCAGAATGGGATCCTAGCCAAATGGGACTGACGGAGTACATCGAAGAAGATCAAAGAAGGGCAGTTCGTATTGTATTATCACGACATAGAGGAGAGAGTGTTACGGATATGATACGCGAGTTGGAGAGTCAATCGTTAAATTAAAGGCGTTTCCGTTGCGGCGAGATCTTTTCACGAAATTTCAAATACCAATTTTTTCCTCCGAACGTGAAAATGTTTTGCTAACGCCCACCAGCAAAGGGAGAAACGATCATCGTAATAAAATAAGAGAATCATAGCTTCCAAGGAAAGATTTAAGTGTTAGTTTTCCCGCGCGTTGTTCGAGAGTGGAAAGGTAGGGAAATAATCTGAAGGTGGATCGATAAACCCTTTGCCAGGAACTTAAGTGTGGAGTGCAAAGTAGTCATGTAGATGCAGACTAGGTGAAACTGACTCACGCGTTGTGGGACAAAGGACTTACACACTTCCTTGAAGTCGTTGGGGGAAAACGCGTTTTGTGTTGCGGACAGGGACTTGTGCCCTCCTCCTTCCGACTGGGACTTCAGTGCTGTAATCACTGACCGGCTGTGACTGGTCTCGAGACAGAGGCGAGCAGAAAGTCGGTAGGGTGAGGCGGTGTCAGGTACAGCGGTCAGCGGTGCAAGATTTACTGGGCGCTGTTGTCGCCCGGAGTGGCCTAAGCGGCGCTTCATTAAATATTAATGGAATTACGCCGTTTCACACTTTATGTCGGCCGCTGGCGGCGAACGGCACGTCACCTTGCCACTCTCCGCTCTCCCACTCGTGCGCACGCCCACAGACTGCCGAATGAATAATTAAACGCTCTTCGTCTCAGTACTGACAGCTACAGCTAAATAATTATATGTAAATACCGGCGCTGTCCATTCAAATCCTGTGTTTATGAGTCTCGGCAGCTCTTCTGCCGCTTAAGTGAATCCACAGTTCGCAGTTGTGACGAAGTAGCAGAACTAACGGCAAGAACGTTTTATAATATATCAGCTGTTACCAACGGTACATTATTAAGACTTCTTGCTTGAGCTCTCGTAAATAGGAGTTCTAGTGCCGTTATTTTCTTCAGCGACTCAGTACTGTTGGTAGCGGACGTTGAACGAGATGTCAGAATAGGTAACATACTGGCCTCGTACCTGGAATTGCTTGAGTAAAAATTTATATTTTCTATGCCCTCTCTATTCTACTTAACTTCAGGCGATAGTTAAAGTTTTATTCAACAAGCTTATCATCCCTTACACGTTATACTTCAAGCATTCTCTTTTCTTCTTCTTCTTCTTCTTCTTCTTCTTCTTCTTCAGCTGGGTGTAAGTACAGGGAAGTGACTAAAAGGGCGGCTTCTGTGGTCTCGGTACAAGGGTAATTACAGACCTCATAATTACAGACCTCATGTAGTAAATTACAGAGTGGTACACGGACTGCAGGTAGTAATTCCACTGAAACATGTAACAGTGTTCATAAGAGTGTGATAAACGAAATTTGTTTGATAGCAGAGCTGCATTACAAAAGTCTTCGCTGACAATTATGTTGCGGTCAAGAAAAGTATAAATGTTGGACGACCGTAAGGAATTGTAAAAAAGACTTGGACAGAATTTTTACTTGGAGTACTGAATGGGAGCTCTCTTTAAACAAAAGGTCGTGGATAAGTACCTCCACGGTTTGAACAGAGGTGACTGAGCAAAAACTACAAGACATACAGGAAATTGTCACACATCAGTGGACATAGTAGCTTTTTGAGTTTTAACTCACATTACAGGTGCTCAAAGTGGCCACCGTTTGTGATGCAGCGAACGCCAGTACTTCAAAGTCCTCCATACATATGAAACATGCCATCGTGTTTACCAGCGCCTACGTTAATTAATTATCCGTCCTTGCAGCTCTTCCAAATTAAGTGACTGCGGAAGCAACCGTCTAAGAAGAAATAACATCGATTTAAGTCAGATAACCAGAGCGAGGAGGGGGTGGGGGGTGGGGGGGGTGGAGCGGTACTGAGCTAGAGGAGAGACACGACGTCCAATCCAGCGCTGAGGCCGAGTGGCATCAAGGAAATCACGAACGTCTGAAAGAAAATATGGTGGTACAGCGTCGTCTTGCTATATGAAGTCTCCACTGTCTTGCTGTAATTGTTGCATACGAAACTGCTGCAGCATATGCACGTTCACGAGACCAGTCACACTCTTCTCCGCAAAGAAAAATGGTCCATAAACTTTTGAAGAGGACTTGGCACAAAATACGTTAACTTTAGGTGGATCTGGAGAGTGTTCGACAACATCGTGTAAACGTTGTGTTTCCCAAACACGCACGCTATGAATACTCTCCTTTCCAGACACATGTAACCTGGTTTCGTCACTGAAATACAACCTCTGTAAGAAACCGTCTTTCTCCTGTAGCCGCTGCAAGTGATTGCAAAAGTCAGAACGGAGCGCACTGTCCCAGATAATCAGCGCACATAACAACTGCAGCTGCTGTCGTTTCAGTTGCAGTCGTTTGAGTAGAACGCACCAGACAGTTGATCGCGGCATCTGCAGTTCTCTGCTCGCACGTGTCGTCGACTTGTTCGGGCTGTTGACGAATGATTTCCCCAGACACCCCTCTTTATCTGCTGATCATCCTCGCCGGGCTGTTTTCTTCGCACACAGTTTGTCGAAATGTGTTGTTCCAGCCACTCATTGTTTCGTCTGTTGAAGTTTACACGGTACGAAACTATCAATAAACAGACACAACTGTATCACATTTGCCGAATTCGAAGACACAAAGCCGACGCATCGCTCTATTATAAGCCTTGTTCTGACATACCTGCCCGCTAATGGTATGTTCTTCAAGTACGCTACGGCGCTTATTACGAATCGAAAGTTGGGAGACATGATCTATCACTGACGTGTGTCATTCTTCTGTATGTCTTGTAGTTTTCGCACATTCATCTTCTGACACCTTGGACGTACTTAGATATACAGGGTGTTAAAAAGGTACGGCCAAACTTTCAGGAAACATTCCTCACATACAAATAAAGAAAAGATGTTATGTGGACATGTGTCCAGAAATGCTTAATTTCCATGTTAGAGCTCATTTTAGTTCCGTCCACCTACGCTCAATGGAGCACGTTGTCATGATTTCATACGGGATACTCTACCTGTGCTGCTAGAACATCTGCCTTTACAAGTACGACACAACATGTGGCTCATGCACGATGGAGCTCCTGCACATTTCAGTCGAAGTGTTCGTACCCTTCTCAACAACAGGTTCGGTGACCGATGGATTGGTAGAGGCGGACCAGTTCCATGGCCTCCACACTCTCCTGACCTCAACCCTCTTGACTTTCATTTATGGATGCATTTGAAACCTCTTGTCTACGCAACCCCGGTACCAAATGTAGAGACTCTTCGTGCTCGTATTGTGGACGGCTGTGATACAATACGCCATTCTCCAGGGCTGCATCAGCACATCAGGGATTCCATGCGACGGAGGGTGGATGCATGTATCCTCGCTAACGGAGGACATTTTGAACATTTCCTGTAACAAAGTGTTTGAAGTCACGCTGGTACGTTCTGTTGCTGTGTGTTTCCACTCCATGATTAATGTGATTTGAAAAGAAGTAATAAAATGAGCTCTAACATGGAAAGTAAGCGTTTCCGGACACATGTCCAGATAACATATTTTCTTCTTTGTGTGTGAGGAATGTTTCCTGAAAGTTTTGCCGTACCTTTTTGTAACACCCTGTATATGAGGGTTGTTCAAATGGCTCTGAGCACTATGGGACTCAACTTCTGAGGTCATCAGTCTCCTAGTACTTAGAACTACTTAAACCTACCTAACCTAAGGACATCACACACATCCATGCCCGAAGCAGGATTCGAACCTGCGACCGTAGCGGTCGCGCGGTTCCCGACTGTAGCGCCTAGAACCGCTCTGCCACCACGGCCGGCTATGAGGGTTGTAACTTTCATAGTGGCAACTATTTATTTACACGTCAGCGGCATTGCCGCAGTGGTAACACCGGTCCCCGTCAGATCACCGAAATTAAGAGCTGTCGGGCTTCGCTAACACTTGGATGGGTGACCATCCATTCTCCCGAGCGCTGTTTGAAAACGCGGTGCACTCAGCTCCCGTGAGGCAAATTGAAGAGCTACTTGTTTGAGAAGTAGCGGCTGCGGTCACGAAAACTGACAACGGCCGGAGAGGGGTGTGCTGACCTCATGCCGCTCAATATCCGCACCCAGTGACGCCTATAGGCCGAGGATGACATGGCGGTCGGTCAGGACCGTTAGAATCTTCCGAGACCTGTTCCGACGGAGTTTAGTGATTTATTTACAAATTATACAAAATAGATGCTTGTTTCAAAGTTTTGCGTCCTTCAAAGTAGTCACCAGCAGTGTGTACGAATCGAGCTGAAGTCAGAGGGGTTTAAGCGCGAGGAGTGTTGTGGGTGATGCAGCATACCCAGCCCCACCGACTGAACAAATCAGTCACAACTTACGCCATATGCGCCCGAGCATCGTCCTGCAAAATGACGAGCTGGTCTTGCAGAGAGCCGCTGCTGCTCTGTCTAAGCTGGTCGCTGGCTGTGTTCCAAAAAGTGAACTATAAACTGGAGGAAGCTCTTTATAGTATTTGCTTTAGAACTGTTAGAGAGAGTCACCGGGCAATAGACCGCTGCACTCGAGCTGTCATTATTACTTGCGATGCTAAGTGTATACTACGACTTCCACATCGGTGGCAACGGTTTGTTCACAATGTGGTGACAGCTCTGAAGGACAGTAAAACTGTGAAAGATGTACGTGTTTCGTGCACGTTGTGAGTAAAAGTTGCCCCTATTAATTCTAGGTGTCGTATAAATGTAAGATAATGCATGTGACGAAACCACCCAGTAGTATCTCATCCACTGGAGAATGGAATGGGAGGAATCCCTAACATGTGATATAGTTATCTGCCATGTATTTCGCAGTGGTTTGCAGGATGTAATGAGTATAAGTGCAGACATTTTTATCGAAGATTGATGACGATGTACAGGATAACATTACATCGGTATCTGCGTCATTCGTAGACTAAAAATTACAGCTATTATAGTCGTATGTTTTTTGATTGGTGGTATCTCCAAGAACCTGTGGCAAGAGCAGGCCATTAATGCTTAATTCTCCCTGCGCAGCAGGTTATGGACTGAAGTGTGCATGCATGGACGCAAAGTGGTTAGTCTATACTGACATGGGTAGTCCACTTAGTGATGCAGTTTTGACCGTGCAGAAAACGGTCAGTTCGTAAAGTTTGTGACGTGTTTGTGGGACGACTGTTCGACACACAGTAAAAACAAGACATTGAGGTGTGTACATATTAAGGTACCACATATAACAATACCTGCACTTGGCGCCTTCTTGTGCACATCCAGCGTGCCAGTTTTCGCAACTAACCGTCATGCGCAGCCTATACAAATCTTGCACTTGGTCCCCTGACGCCCTCTCAGATCGGCGGCCAAAGTGCCGGCTTCTGTCGCTTGTGTCTTAAGCCGGCCCCTGTCCCTGGCAGAGTCTAAAAAAGTGAGCACCGTATTGAACAGTATATGAAGATAGTAACTGTTCTCGAAAGAACAGATATCATTGATGACCGTGCAGCTTCTCTAGAATAAATTAAGGGTTTCAATTAATGATCATTTATTCTAGAGAAGCTGCACGGTCATCAATGATATCCGTTCTTTCGAGAACAGTTACTATCTTCATGTATAGTTAAATGGCTATCCGGACATTGACCTTCGTCTGTGCGAGTGAGCACAAGTTGCCCGAACTCTTATGGGAATCGTCAACATACGTGGCTGTGAGTAACGAGTGGGTGGGCAAAGTATCTATTAGGAAGATTACGTATGTAGATTGAGTACAGTTGGGAATGTGGTTGGATTGGTTGGGTTGATTTGGGGGGAAGAGACCAAGCTGCGAGGTCATCGGTCCCATCAGATTAGGGAAGGATGGGGAAGGAAGTCGGCCGTGCCCTTTCGAAGGAACCATCCCAGCATTTGCTTGAAGCGATTCAGGGAAATCACGGAAAACCTAAATCAGGATGGCCGGACGCGTGATTGAACCGCTGTCCTCCCGAATGCGAGTCCAGTGTGCTAACCACTGCGGCACCTCGCTCGGTATGAGAATGTGGGTATCCCGGGAAGCGTGCAAGTTATAAGTCCCTTCAGTCGCGCTATTCATCTGTGTCCTCGGTGGCTCAGATGGACAGAGCGTCTGCCATGTAAGCAGGAGATCTCGGGTTCGAGTCCCGGTCGGGGCACACATTTGCAGCTGTCCCCATCAAGGTATGTCAACAACACCTGTCGGCGGCTGAGGGTTTCAATTAATTATCAGGTACTGAACAGTGATGGTGCCCTACCAGCAGCAGTTACTTTGTCTTTTAGCATTAGAGGTGGTTGTGATGGCCACTAGAATGGAACGCCTGGTGCTGTGCTGTGCTGTGCTGTGCTGTGCTGTGTCACAGTATGGCGCGTGTTTCCCGCAGGAGCCGCGCCCTCGCAGCCCCATACGAGAGGCGGCCGCCTGGACAACTCGGCGTCGGCGTCGCGTGCGGCACGCCTGCACTCCCGCCGGTCCCCAGGGGCCGCCACGCCCGCCAGGCGTGGACATCGCCGCCACACAAAAGCAGGCGACGGCGCCGAGACAGACGACGTGTCCACATGCCTGACGTCACCGAGCGTCATCATCCAGTGTTCGTGGTAACTGCAGCGCTGTGTTCGCAGCACGCTTATACGCTACTGGCCATTAAAACTGCTACACCACGAAGATTACGTGCTACAGACGCGAAATTAAACCGACAGGAAGAACATGCTGTAATATGCAAATGATTAGCTTTTCAGAGCATTCACACAAGGTTGGCGCCGGTGGCGACACCTACAACGTGCTGACATGAAAGTTTCCTACCGATTTCTCATACACAAACAGCAGTTGACCGGCGTTGCCTGGTGAAACGTTGTTGTGATGCCTCGTGTAAAGAGGAGAAATGCGTACCATCACGTTTACGACTTTGATAAAGGTCGGAATGTAGCCTATCGCGATTGCGGTTTATCGTATCGCGACATTGCTGCTCGCGTTGATCGAGATCCAATGACTGTTAGCAGAATATGGAATCGGTGGGTTCAGGAGGGCAATACGGAACGCCGTGCTGGATCCCAACGCCCTCCTATCACTAGCAGTCGAGGTGGCAGGCGTCTTATCTGCATGGCTGTAACGGATCATGCAGCCACGTCTCGATCCCTGAGTCAACAGATGGCTACGTTTGCAAGACAACAACCATCTACACAAACAAGTTCGACGACGTTTCAAAAAATGTTCAAATGGCTCTGAGCACTATGGGACTTAACATCTGACGTCATCAGTCCCCTAGAACTTAGAACTACTTAAACCTAACTAACCTAAGGACATCACATACATCCATGCCCGAGGCATGATTTGAACCTGCGACCGTAGCAGTCGAGCGGTTCCGGACTGAAACGCCTAGAACCGCTCGGCCACTGCGGCCGGCTCGACAACGTTTGCAGCAGCATGGACTACCAGCTCGGAGACCATGGCTGCGGTTACCCGTGAAGACGCATCACAGACAGAGCGCCTGCGATGGTGTACTCAACGACGAACCTGGTTGCACGAATGCAAAACGTTATTTTATCGGATGAATCTAGGTTCGGTTCACAGCATCATGATGGTCGCATCCGTGTTTGCCGACATCGCGGTGAACGCACATTGGAAGCGTGTATTCGTCGTCGCCATACTGGCGTATACCCGGCGTGATGGTATGAGGTACCATTGGTTACACGTCTCGGTCACCTCTCGTTCGCATTGACGGCACTTTGAACAGTGTACGTTACATTTCTACCCTTCATTCGATCCCTGCGAAACAATGCATTTCAGCAGGATAATGCACGACCGCATGTTGCAGGTCCTGTACGGGCCTTTCTGTATACAGAAAATGTTCGACTGCTTCCCTGGCCAGCACATTCTCCATATCTCTCACCAATTGAAAACGTCTGGTCAATGGTGGCCGAGCAACTGGCTCGTCACAATACGCCAGTCACTACTCTTGAAGAATTGTGGTTTCGTACTGAAGCTGCCTGGGCAGCTGTACCTGTACACGCCATCCAAGCTCTGTTTGACTCAATGCCCAGGCGTATGAATGACGTTATTATGAATGCCGTTATTACAGCCAGAGGTGGTTGTTCTGGGTACTGATTTCTCAGGATCCATGCACCCAAATTGCGTGAAAATGTAATCACATGTCAGTTCTAGTATAATATATTTGTCCAATGAATAGCCATTGATCATCTGCATTTCTTCTTGGTGTAGCCAGTAGTGTAATGTCAGAGTCGATGTCACGTGATGGGGTTCCAGTCGATCTGGCGATTTCATTTCCGCGCATAGTATGTCGCCGACTGGTCTGCCCTTCTTTTTCAGATGATTCGTGTGTGTGCGAGTGTGTTCATTGTACGACTCCAGCCACACTGTGAAGTATTTCTTTCGTATAGTTTCGTATCTCAATTGGTAAAAACACATCCTTTTTAGGCTCACTCTGTTCCCCCCTTGTCTGTGTATCCGCCTATTAAGACTCATTTTTTCTCAGAATAGGTTGAAGTATCAAATTGAACTTAATGTCAAGTAGTAAAGAGTACGTTCTCTTCGCGATGTAAAAATGTTTAAACTTCTGAGCCAATGCAGTCAAAGATACGGTTATTTATATCACTCACCAAACCTACACATCAACTATCTATACTTATAATTAAGTACGGAAAACGCAAGTGCTAGTCTCACTTGTCCGGTTTCTTTAATGTCGCGTCAGTATTCCTGATAGAAGTCACATAATATGTGATACAATTGTGTTGTTACATATTTTATGTATAAGGCACAGACAAGTGAAAACTAGATAGATGGTTCAAATGGCTCTAAGCACTATGGGACTAAACATCTGAGGTCATCAATCCCCTAGACTTAGAACTACTTAAACCTAACTACCCTAAGGACATCACACACATCCATGCCCGAGGCAGCATTCGAACCTGCGAGCGTAGCAGCAGCGCTGTTCCGGACTGAAGCGCCTACAACCGCTCGGCCACAACGGACGGCTAGACAGATGGAAAAAGGTAAGTAAATACTCCATTATTTCAGAAATAATCGCCATAGCTGTTAATACATAATCCGACTTTGAGAGACAAGCAGGTCAATGTCTTAATGGAAAAATGGAAAAATGTTTGTTTGTCTACGGAACCATGATTGTAAACAGGCGTACACCTCTTCGACGGAAGCAAATAGACGACCACGAATGTCTTTCTTCAGGGCTCCAAAAATATGGAAATCGCATGGTTACAGATCGGGACTGTATGGAGGATGTGTAAGGGTTTCCCAGCGAAACATCTGCAGCCAAGTCGAAAGAACAGGCACGCCAGCTCCGGGAAAGTCATGATAAACTTTTTCTTTGACTACAAGGGCCCGATGCTCGCTGATTTTCTGGAACGCGCCGCTACAATTTAACGCACAGCGGAAAGTGGACACTTTAAAAATTGACGCACGTCATCAAGTCCAAACGCCCAGGAATGTTGGCTGGCTGCATCATTCTTTTGCAGGGTAGTGCCCGCTCACATGTTGCCAAAGCCGTTTCGAATACAATGCCGAACGTTCACTATGAAGCCCTTAGACATCTTCCAAACAGTCCTGATCTCTCCCCACGTGATTTTTATATTTTTGGAGCTCTGAAGAAAGACATTCGTGGCCGTTGATTTGCTTCGGGCGAAGAGGTGCGCGCCTGGGTTCAGTCACGGTTCTGCAAGCAACAACAAACATTTCAATCAAGACACTGACCGTCTTGTCTCACAATGGGATAACTGTATTAACAGTTACGGCAGTTACTAGTGAAATAATAAACAGTTTAATTATTTTTTCCACCTGCCTACCTGTCTCGTTGTCATCTGACTGCCCCTTGTGTTGCTCACTGAATAACGTATATGACGAGAGACTCGAAGAACCACATCGTTACCGCCTGAAACGCTTCGTTACTCGCGTATTGTCTTCCACGAACGCAGGTCGTGCCCCACTCGGCCCAAACCGCTACTTCTCGTATTCGTCCAATTCGTTATTTCCGACGGACTCATACTAATGTAAACGTTTCGTAACTCGCCTGCCTTCTTTCGTGCAGAGTCGGTAGTTTTCTCGTTGCTCCAGTTTTTTTATTCTCTGCAGAGCAAATTGTTTGCGAGATGGAGTATCTAACACATTTTGTCACTTGCCGTGTTTTCTTTCCCCTTATGTAATTCGCATCTGACTCATCCGGAGTTAGAAACTTCCGTTATCCTCCTGTTCCTCTCTTCTACACGCTATCTTTCACCCTACCGTCGTACGGCAGATCGCCGGCATTTGAATATCCCACAGCTTTAAAAGGGGATTTGAACAAGGCTACGGTAAGGGACCGGAACACGGATAGTGTCGTCCGACGGTGTTACGCCGCCGTGCCTGGCAGCTGCAGAGATCGGCCGCAGTACGTCAGATTGCTGTCTCTGCCTGTTACGTAGCGTGATACGCCTGCGAGGCAGTAGCGTGCCGATTCAGTTTGAAATTATTTTGATTCCAGATTCTTTCCTATGGCTTCACCAAGGGATGCGTTCGATATGCATACTGAACACACATGCTCCTTCCCCTCTGTGTGTCCAACTATTCTTCCTTTTGTGTATCTCCTCCTCTTCCTTACTCTCTCTGCTCTTTATATCCTTCCCCCATCTCTTTGTCCTTTTCCCCCACACCCTCTGACCATATCTTCCTTCCCTCTGCCTCTGACCATGTATTCCTCCCTCTCTTCCTTTTCCACTCGCCCACCACCTATCTACCTCCCACCCCTCCCCCCTTCTGACCATATATTCCTCCCCCTCTTCCTATTCCACCTGCCCACCACCCCTATACACTTTCCACCTTCCTAATGCATCTCCCCCTCACAACCTCTCTGTCCACTTTCTCCTCCGTCTCGCTCTGTCTCGCCACTCCTCTATCCACATCATCCTGTCCACAGCCATACTCAATGCACATGTAGCCTCTACAGCACAATTCAATAAAGCAGGCCAATACTACTCCACAGCACTTACGTCGTACAGGGCAGATAACAAGTCGGGGCTGGTAAAGCATTTCTTCTCTCCGAAATATAGGCTGCCCTGCATAGCAGGTCGATTTGGGAGGCCGATACCCTTCCCACACAATTTGATAGATTATCGAAAACATGTTTATGTGCAACGGCTACATCAGTGATGATGTTCACACATTAAAGTAATGAGTGACAAATAGATTGTAATGGATATGTTTCTTGACAATACCCAATACATAGGGTACAAAATTTAGTCATTACTTTTACAGCCCTATTCCACAATTCCAAAATAAATCGACATCACTGAAAAAGAAGCATTACAGATTTACGTTCCATCATTAGAGATGGATAACAAGCACGGAATTGGGAGCGATAGGAAAGGAATTGGCCACATTCTCTTGAGACGAAAAAGAAAGAAAATAAAGGAAAAAAACATTTCGGCATTTGGCTTAATCGATTCAGTGTACCCAATTGGAGCCTGAATCAGGTAGCTGGGATGCTATTTGAACCGCTTCCCTCCCAAATAAGAGTCCAGTGTCCTAACAACACAGCTCTCTCGCTCTCTGAATTCAGTCAGTTTGATCAAAAGTTCAGCGCATCTACACTCCTGGAAATTGAAATAAGAACACCGTGAATTCATTGTCCCAGGAAGGGGAAACTTTATTGACACATTCCTGGGGTCAGATACATCACATGATCACACTGACAGAACCACAGGCACATAGACACAGGCAACAGAGCATGCACAATGTCGGCACTAGTACAGTGTATATCCACCTTTCGCAGCAATGCAGGCTGCTATTCTCCCATGGAGACGATCGTAGAGATGCTGGATGTAGTCCTGTGGAACGGCTTGCCATGCCATTTCCACCTGGCGCCTCAGTTGGACCAGCGTTCGTGCTGGACGTGCAGACCGCGTGAGACGACGCTTCATCCAGTCCCAAACATGCTCAATGGGGGAGAGATCCGGAGATCTTGCTGGCCAGGGTAGTTGACTTATACCTTCTAGAGCACGTTGAGTGGCACGGGATACATGCGGACGTGCATTGTCCTGTTGGAACAGCAAGTTCCCTTGCCGGTCTAGGAATGGTAGAACGATGGGTTCGATGACGGTTTGGATGTACCGTGCACTATTCAGTGTCCCCTCGACGATCACCAGTGGTGTACAGCCAGTGTAGGAGATCGCTCCCCACACCATGATGCCGGGTGTTGGCCCTGTGTGCCTCGGTCGTATGCAGTCCTGATTGTGGCGCTCACCTGCACGGCGCCAAACACGCATACGACCATCATTGGCACCAAGGCAGAAGCGACTCTCATCGCTGAAGACGACACGTCTCCATTCGTCCCTCCATTCACGCCTGTCGCGACACCACTGGAGGCGGGCTGCACGATGTTGGGGCGTGAGCGGAAGACGGCCTAACGGTGTGCGGGACCGTAGCCCAGCTTCATGGAGACGGTTGCGAATGGTCCTCGCCGATACCCCAGGAGCAACAGTGTCCCTAATTTGCTGGGAAGTGGCGGTGCGGTCCCCTACGGCACTGCGTAGGATCCTACGGTCTTGGCGTGCATCCGTGCGTCGCTGCGGTCCGGTCCCAGGTCGACGGGCACGTGCACCTTCCGCCGACCACTGGCGACAACATCGATGTACTGTGGAGACCTCACGCCCCACGTGTTGAGCAATTCGGCGGTACGTCCACCCGGCCTCCCGCATGCCCACTATACGCCCTCGCTCAAAGTCCGTCAACTGCACATACGGTTCACGTCCACGCTGTCGCGGCGTGCTACCAGTGTTAAAGACTGCGATGGAGCTCCGTATGCCACGGCAAACTGGCTGACACTGACGGCGGCGGTGCACAAATGCTGCGCAGCTAGCGCCATTCGACGGCCAACACCGCGGTTCCTGGTGTGTCCGCTGTGCCGTGCGTGTGATCATTGCTTGTACAGCCCTCTCGCAGTGTCCGGAGCAAGTATGGTGGGTCTGACACACCGCTGTCAATGTGTTCTTTTTTCCATTTCCATGAGTGTATGTTGCAGCCCCTCTTCAAGATTGGAAAGACTTGTACGTTCTTGCCATCAAGTGAGTTGCTTCGTGGATTTAACATCCTACAACAAACTTACCAGAAGAGATGCAATGATCCGCTTCTTCTCTGGTAAGCAAGACAGTACCACTGTCCTCTCAGCCTAGGCTTTTGACAATGAGAAATCGCGATCCAGCTACATAGCGTAACTGCACCAGTGTCAGCGAAGGAGCCTCAAATGTACCTTTAAAACTGCTATATAACTGAATAGTCTTTGTTTCGCTGGTGAGTGCTGGTCACTGATAACTGCCACTAGAAATCTGACTGCACTCTGATAAACGTCTGGCATCAGGACTGGGAACATAAACATCAGGTAGCTACTTGCAACTTATCCAGTAATCTTATCAAACAAATAAGATCAAGGGATGATAGTTTATATATACAAAAGTCAGAGAGCAATGTCAAAAGCAAACACTTCAATTCTCATATCTGAATAAACCACATTGGGTCTGTTTCTTCGACTAGTTCCTGATCGATTAACTATTAGGTCCCTACACCACCATACAATTCCTATCAAATAGTAATACTAATTTGGACTGAGTCATAGTGGACCACTATTTCCACCCACAGCTGCAGCGATAAAAGCACGAGCTTCCTCACTAAAACTATTAAGAATTATACGTGTCTTGGAAATGCTGATAGCATTTCGTATTCAGGTCCCCTTCTTATACTCTTGTCGATTTGGAACTAGCTCATTTCAATACTCGAGAATTTTTAAGCGATTAAGCTCCTTAACCAGCTTGGCTTGTTTCTCCTCTACAGGTGTCCTCATTGGTCAAGCCACGTCTACAACTAACAACGAAACCTCACTCTTGACCAAATTTAGCAAAATAATGACAATAAAAGAGCCTGTGTCGTCACAGGAAGCACTCTGAGTAGCCCGTGCAACGAAGGCATTCCCCAGGGCTCCACTGCGCTCTGATTAGAGGAAAGAGCTCCCCCCTTAGGAATATCCGAGCAGCTAGCTTCCTTGCAGTTCGTGACGCCTTCTGATAACAGTCCAGCTGGGAATTTCGCTTGTGTTAAAGAAAACAGCGATCCGTGGCACCGCAATTCAGGCAGATAAAGTTACTCTTCGGACAGAACAGTTGCTCCTCCGGCAAACCTCCGCAATCTGACGGTGCACTACCGAGGGAACAGTACATCCCCATGTTATATGTTGGTCGGTTCATGTGTCATAGTCAACGGTTCATAGTTCATGGTGCACGGTTCTAGTTACTGGCTGCCTATGTAAAGGCACCCAGCGCCAAAAAAAAAAAAAGATTTTTGATATTTCATGTAATTATTGGTGAATGTAAAAAATTAAAATGTTGTCTTGCATCTCATTAAGAGCTATAATCTTACGTTAAAGGTTTAACTCAGTAAGATAAATACCGAAGAAACTGTGTATATGTCTTAATTCTGTGTAACTCACGGAGTGCAAATATCCAGACTATATTTAACCACTATATTTTGAGAATGAGAACATAAGTTACTTCCAGCCAACTGTACACATTATTTCAAACCTTTGCGAAACGTTTTTCTCGCTAACACCACCCGCAAAAAGAGAAACGGAAAAAGTTTATTGCTTACTACATTTTCGCTGTTTATATAGTAATACTACAGCATCAAGCAATACGTTCTAATTTATCAATAATTTACTACTAACTGTTTGCAACACATTTTGCAGACAGTATGCTGCCAAATTTACTTGCAAAATTGTATCATTCTACGACAAATCTACGTCTGTTATGCGCAAGCCATCTTGCGGTGTGTGGTGGAGGGTCTTTGTGTACAACTGTCATTTCCCCCCTTTCCTGTTCCAGTCGCGAATGGTTCGCGGGAAGAACGATTGCCGGTAAGCCTCTGCATTGGCTCGAATGTCTCTGATTTTATGTTCGTCGTCTTTTCGCGAGATATATGTGTGCAAGTAATACATCTGTTGACTCTTATAGTAACGTACGCTCTCGAAACTCTTTAACAGAAAACCACAGTGTGATGCCGAACGCCTCTCTTGCAGAATCTGCCACCGGAGTTGATTGAACATTAGCGTGAATCTTTCGTGATTGCTAAATGAACCTGTAACGAAACGCTTTGATTTTCTTAGTGAAAAGAAATGACGTCATAAGCACTGATATTCGTGAAAACTAGCTTTGCTTGAAACAGAGAGCAAATTACACTGACTATGCTCATCCAGTTTTGATGATGACAGCATTAGCCACTTCTAACAAATTCTAAACATAATTTCAAACCTTTTCTAAGCTTTTCTTCGCTCAGATCCTTAATGTTAAATATTATCACGTTAATTCAACAAAAGTTTGAAGCTGCTTTGTACATGGAAGTTAGATTCTTTAAAGGAAAGAGAGTTTCCCGCTGTAACCTAACAGTTGCGCAATGAGGCTCTTTTAAAACACAACTAACTCTTTACTCACACGAAGTGCTGAGTGCTATCGACAAGGGATTTCAAATTTGTTCCGCATTTCTAGACTTCCAGGAGGCTTCTCATACCCTATCTCACAAGAGGCTTGTAATCAGATTGCATGCTTATGAAATATCATCTCAGTTATGCGACTGGATTACTTATTTCCTGTTAGAGAGGTCGCGGTTCATAGTTAATGACGGGAGGTTATTGAGTAAAATGCAAGTGATTTCTGGCTTTCCACAAGGTAGTATTACAGAGCCTCTGCTGTTCCTTATCTATATAAACTATTTAGGAGAAAACCTTAGCAGATGTCTTACTTTTTTTGCAGATGATGCTGCCATTTACCGTCTAGTAAAGTCATCAGAAGATCAAAACCAGTGCTTTTTTCTAAAAAAAAGTTTGGGGGTACTCCGAATGGGATATAATGCAACGAAAATCAGTTATAACTGAAGCATGGGATACCACTCGTCGGCTTTTAGCCATGACGTCATCAACATGTCTAACTACGAAAGAAATGGTATCGAACTCTTCAGTTGACTTTACAGCTCAAATGAAGCAGGCGATACCGAGAAACACACAAACATACAAGAGAAAGTGGTATCGAACGCTTCAGTTTACATACCTCAAATGAAGCATGCGATTTGAGCGTACGCATATCCGTTTAGTACTACCATCGCTCACTATTAGCGGGCGAAGGCATTACATGCTGGTCGAACTGGCTGCCAGCGGTTCAGTTGTCGAGAACGATCGCTGCAGCTTCGAAATGCTTGAAACAGTCAATCACACCGATTTTCCCACCAAAACCTGCACTGGTATCGTTCGTATTGCAATTACCAACACGAAAAAATTAAACAAAAAATGTACGTCCGTGAAATAAATCTTTGGCACTCTTCCACGTTCTCAACATCGTAAAAAAATTACTTTGTCGACGAAAAAGTTTAGGGGTACGCATCCCCCAGCGTTCCGCCAGAAAAACAGCACTAATCAAAACCAATGCAAAACGATTTAGAAAAGATATCTGTTTGATGCTAAAACTGGCAATTCACCCTAAATAATGAAAAGTGTCAGGTAGTCCTCATGAGTGCTAAAAGGTATCAGTTAAACTTCGTTTACATGATAAATCAATCAAAACTATAGGCCGTAAAATCAACTAAGTAGCTAGTAATTACAACTACGAACAACTTAAATTGGAAAGAACACACAGAGAATGCTGTGGGGGAAGGGGAACCAAAGATTGCGTTTTATTGGCAGAATACTTAGAATGGTTCAAATGGCTCTGAGCACTATGGGACTCAACATCTGTGGTCATAAGTCACGTAGAACTACTTAAACCTAACTAACCTAAGGACATCACACACATCCATGCACGAGGCAGGATTCGCACCTGCGACCGTAGCAGTCGCGCGGTTCCTGACTGAGCGCATAGAACCGCTAGACCACCGCGGCCGGCAATACTTAGAAGACGCAACAGATCTACTAAAGAGACAGCATGAACTACGGCTGTGTATACTCTTTTGGAGTGTTGCTGTTCGTTGCGGTATCCTTACAAGATATAAATGTGAAGTACATAGAGAAAGATCAAAGAAGGGCGCCACGTTTTGTATTTTCAGGAAGTATTGGAAAGAGTATAAAGCACTTGATACAGGATTTGGGGTGGAAATCATTGAAACATAGGCGTTTCTCGTTGCGGCGGGATCTTCTCACGAAATTTCAGTCACTAACTTTCTCCTTCGAATGCGAAAATGTTTTGTTGAAGCCGATCTACACTCCTGGAAATGGAAAAAAGAACACATTGACACCGGTGTGTCAGACCCACTATACTTGCTCCGGACACTGCGAGAGGGCTGTACAAGCAATGATCACACGCACGGCACAGCGGACACACCAGGACCCGCGGTGTTGGCCGTCGAATGGCGCTAGCTGCGCAGCATTTGTGCACCGCCGCCGTCAGTGTCAGCCAGTTTGCCGTGGCATACGGAGCTCCATCGCAGTCTTTAACACTGGTAGCATGCCGCGACAGCGTGGCCGTGAACCGTATGTGCAGTTGACGGACTTTGAGCGAGGGCGTATAGTGGGCATGCGGGAGGCCGGGTGGACGTACCGCCGAATTGCTCAACACGTGGGGCGTGAGGTCTCCACAGTACATCGATGTTGTCGCCAGTGGTCGGCGGAAGGTGCACGTGCCCGTCGACCTGGGACCGGACCGCAGCGACGCACGGATGCACGCCAAGACCGTAGGATCCTACGCAGTGCCGTAGGGGACCGCACCGCCACTTCCCAGCAAATTAGGGACACTGTTGCTCCTGGGGTATCGGCGAGGACCATTCGCAACCGTCTCCATGAAGCTGGGCTACGGTCCCGCACACCGTTAGGCCGTCTTCCGCTCACGCCCCAACATCGTGCAGCCCGCCTCCAGTGGTGTCGCGACAGGCGTGAATGGAGGGACGAATGGAGACGTGTCGTCTTCAGCGATGAGAGTCGCTTCTGCCTTGGTGCCAATGATGGTCGTATGCGTGTTTGGCGCCGTGCAGGTGAGCGCCACAATCAGGACTGCATACGACCGAGGCACACAGGGCCAACACCCGGCATCATGGTGTGGGGAGCGATCTCCTACACTGGCCGTACACCACTGGTGATCGTCGAGGGGACACTGAATAGTGCACGGTACATCCAAACCGTCATCGAACCCATCGTTCTACCATTCCTAGACCGGCAAGGGAACTTGCTGTTCCAACAGGACAATGCACGTCCGCATGTATCCCGTGCCACCCAACGTGCTCTAGAAGGTGTAAGTCAACTACCCTGGCCAGCAAGATCTCCGGATCTGTCCCCCATTGAGCATGTTTGGGACTGGATGAAGCGTCGTCTCACGCGGTCTGCACGTCCAGCACGAACGCTGGTCCAACTGAGGCGCCAGGTGGAAATGGCATGGCAAGCCGTTCCACAGGACTACATCCAGCATCTCTACGATCGTCTCCATGGGAGAATAGCAGCCTGCATTGCTGCGAAAGGTGGATATACACTGTACTAGTGCCGACATTGTGCATGCTCTGTTGCCTGTGTCTATGTGCCTGGGGTTCTGTCAGTGTGATCATGTGATGTATCTGACCCCAGGAATGTGTCAATAAAGTTTCCCCTTCCTGGGACAATGAATTCACGGTGTTCTTATTTCAATTTCCAGGAGTGTATATAGGAGAAACTATCATCATAATAAAATAGGGGAAATCAAAGCTCACACAGAAAGCTATAGGCGTTTAATTGTTCCGAGCGCTGTTCGAGAGTGAAATAATAAAGAATTATTGTGACCGTGGTTACGCGTGATTTGCAGAGTATCGATGTACATTTAGATGTAGATGTAGGTCCAGTGCTCTATCAAGGAGCTGCTTTCCACATCCTAACTCACTTGTTTCTATAGCTGTCATTTCCGAATCCTTCCGACGATCAAATGTAGTAACTATTTCAGGATCTACTCCCGTGAAGCAAGTACGAAAGACAAAATCAAGGATTCCGATCCGCTGTGTTGACGCTCTTTGGTGGGCGTACGAATGTGATAGGTCCAGTCTGCACGTTGGGAGGGCGGGGCCGTGGAGCAGTCCAGAGCGAGACACGGGACATTCCTGTGCGTGCCTAGCGCGGCGGCGCGTGCCTGACGTATTCGCGGGCTGGGGAAGTGCCATTAGCAATGCAGATGTACGCCGCATAACGAGCTGGCGCCACTCAGCTGGCCTCACGTCCCGTTACCTGCTTGCGGTGCCGGCCTCCGCTGGCACTGCCGTTTGCCTCCCACGGCGCCGAGCTCACTGCGTCCCAACCACGTCTCGTCCTCTCCTCGTCCGTTTCTCGAAATGTAAAGCAATATTTACGCTCCTACATACTACCATATACACTGACGGGACAAAAGTAATGGGTTAGCGATATGCCCACATACAGGAGGCGGTAATATCACGTACACAAGGTGTAAAAGGACAGTGCTTTGGTGGTGCTGTCATTTCTGCATAGGTGATTCATGTGAAATGGTTGATGGAGCTAAACACATGGGACATCCCATTTGAGAAATCGTTAGGGTATTCAATATTCCGATAGCTACAGCGCCAAAAGTGTGCTCAGAATATCAAATTTCAGGCATTACCTCCCATCATGGACAATGCACTGGCCGACGACCTTTACTTAACGACCGAGAGCAGCGGTATTTGCGTATAGTTGTCGTTGCTATCAGACAAG
Organism: Schistocerca nitens; assembly: GCF_023898315.1. Lineage (NCBI taxonomy): Eukaryota > Metazoa > Arthropoda > Insecta > Orthoptera > Acrididae > Schistocerca > Schistocerca nitens. Next base: position 393,685,386 of record NC_064617.1, read on the forward strand.
CAACGGGTCGGCCAATGTGGCCGAGCGGTTCTAGGCACTTCAGTCTGGAACCGCGCGACCGCTCCGGTTGCAGGTTCGAATCCTGCCTCGGGCATGGATGTGTGTGATGTCCGTAGGTCAGTTAGGTTTAAGTAGTTCTAAGTTCTAGGAGACTGATGACCTCAGATGTTAAGTTCCATAGTGCTCAGAGCCATTTGAACCATCTGAACAAGCAACGGTGCGTGAAATAACTGCAGAAATCGTTGTGGGACGTATGATGAACACATCCGTTAGGACAATACGGCGAAATTTCTCGTTAATGGGCTATGGTAGCAGACGAACAACGCGAATGCCTTTGCTAACAGCACGACATCGCCTACAGAGACTCTCTGGACTCGTGACCATATCGATTGTACCCTAGAAGACTGGAAAACTGTGACCTGGTCAGATGAGTTCCGATTTCAGTTCGTAAGAGCTGATGGTAGATTTCGTCTGTGGCGCAGATCCCACGATGCCAAAACAACCAAGTTGTCAACAAGACACTAAGCAAGCTGGTGGTGGCTTCATAATGGTGTGAGCTGTGTTTGCGGGGAATGTACTGGATGATCTGGACCAACTGAACCGATCATTGGCTGAAAATGATTATGTTCGGCTACTTGGACACCATTTGTACCCATTCATGCAATTCACGTTCCCAAACAACGATGCGCCATGTCACCGGGGCACGATTGTTCACGACTGATTTGAAGAACATTCTGGACAATCCGATTTGGCCACCCAGATCGCCCAACATGAATCCCATCGAACATTTATGGTACATAATGGAGAGGTCAGTTTGTGCACCGGCAACACTTTCCCAACTATGGACGGCTATGGATGCAATGTGGCTCAGTATTTCTGCAGGGTACTTCCAACGACTTGTTGAGTCTATGCCTCGCCGAGCTGCTGCACTACGCCGGGAAAAGGAGGTCCGAAAGATTTTTGGGATGTATCCCATGACTCACTGTAAGCTGACTGCAAAAAGTTTAGTGTACCAGGCAGTCACATGATCCTCCACTGCTGAAGACAGTCATGGCAGTAAGGCAGTGTATTTGTGCCAGTCGGTTCTATGAAACGGCACAATAAGATGGTTGTCATGAAGATGAGACAGAATGGCAGAAAGGATTGTAGTGTATGGACGTTTCCATGACCACACCAATTTGCTGGTATGATAATGCAGACTGCTCGCCGCCTCGCCTCTACAAGAAATGGCGTATCACTTGTAGCCATTTAGTACGGGGCACAGCAGGACAGTTCGCTCCAAAACTTGGATGTAGCAGAAAAAGTGATATAAAATCCTATAAAACTGTGTACTTCCTAGATTCTTTGGATCGCTGATTAAGAATCAGATGTCGGGATTACAAAATTCAAAATGTCAGATACAATTTGGCGGATCAAAAATTATAAATTTAGCGAATTCTAGAAAAATTTCGGGATAAAGTATTGCGATATGGAATTAGAAATCGAAATTGCCGCATTTAAATGGTTTACTCGATATCTTACATTTTTAGTCGAGATCACAGTCACATTCGTCGCTTGTGTCATTTTTGCTTCCAGAAGGGTCCTTTCGGTTGTCCACTGAGAGACAGTTCGAAAAGCAGATCTTTTACCTCAGGTAGCATCTGTTTATCTTCTTCAATTATCATTTTCTCGACCCTCGAGATGGATGGATCCGAACAAGCCAGAAGACGATAGAATACGACATGCAACGTTATCTGGTATCCTTATTCCGAGTTTGCTGCGCATTCTCAGACAGCCGACCAATCGGCAACGGTGCAGCTTCGATTATAGTATATCAGAACTATATGGACTGATGTCTACATTGGGCATTGTTCCAGAATATTTTGAGTACGGTGAACTAGCGCCCGACTTTCAAGAAATACAGATTTTTTCAGAGTTCTTTATATATTTGTTTTAATTCTAGAGTTCTCTGTATAATATCTGAATAGTTCTGCAGCATGCAACATTTCGCGAAAAAAAAAAAGAAAAAACATCCAATACATTTGGGGAAATTTTTATATTGTAAAAAATTATTTGGCAATTTGTGAAAAAAAATTGTGGCCGCAATTCCGAATAGCTCCCCAAGGATTCTACGGAAAACCCTAAAGACATTTTTTGTGCAGATAACAGTTTAAGAGAGAATTGCACTAATGAGGGGCTCATTGTTAACGTGTGGCACTGCTGCACGGTAGAAAAATGACGGTCCACTGAAGATGTGAAAATATGAGCATGCAGATACATTTGAAGTTGTTAACTACTATTAAGGTAGTAGGAGAGCCATTTACAGAAATGGAGCAACGCAGGGGACATTTTATACCCAATGATTTAGGATAATGTCGGTAATAGCTTAGTTTGGAGTCGATATACATAACTACACTAGTTAAAAATTCCAAACATACCGTGTGTAGTGTTACTGATCTTATTTTATTCTGACAAACAGGCAGGATCCCTATCGTGGATTAAACAAGCCACGCAAACAATATCTAAAAAATACGTTGTCGTCCGATTCACTGTTTACCGTCAACTGTCACATCGACTCGACGTTGGAGTGACACCGCAGCACTGCGGTAGTATGCACCAGTGCAATCTACACTCGTAATAAATCCGTGAACCGTCATGTCTGTCTGTCTGTCTCTCTTTGAACACGCTAATCTTCAAAACCACAAGACGAATTTTCATGGGGTTTCCGTAGATAGCTTGAGTATAGCCTGGGGCACCGTATAGGACTTATTTCATCAAACTATATTCATATATATTACAAAAATGTAATCGTGCAACTACGAATGTGTGTATGTGTTCCACACCTCCTCCGAGACCACTGGATCGATTTCAGTGAAACTGCGTACACATATCACTCTCTGTCTGGAAAGAACCGCTGTGGCGGTGAAAACCAGTTACTTACCAAATGGGTGAGATGGGGGTGAAAAAGAAGTGTAGGTCACGACGCGCGAATACCCAGATTTTATTAATCCAGTAACTGAGAACGAGAGCACTTAGTCACTTGTAACAAACTTTACGCATCATATCAAACCCTTGTGAAATATTTTTTCACTGACAACCCCCACAAAATGATGAAAGGAGAAAATTTCATCGCTTACTTCATTTCTGTTGTTCACGCAGTAAGACTGTCGCATCATCAGGCACGATGTCATGACATTTAAATTTATTTATACTGTTCTACTAACTCTATTCGCAACACGTTTAGCAGCCAGTTCCCACATATGACGTTGACTGTACCCACCAAATTACATCATTGTACGATACATAGTTCATGAGATATGAGGGAAGGAGGGGATGGACGGAGGGGGGGGGGGAGGAAGATGGACAGAGGAAAGAGGAGGAGATGCATAGGGAGAGGTGGAGGAAAGAGGAGGAGGAGGAGGAGGAGGAGGAGGTAGTGGGTGGAGACAGAGGAAAGTAAAAAAATGGTTCAAATGGCTCTAAGCACTATGGGACTTAACATCTCAGGTCATCAGTCCCCTAGACTTAGAACTACGTAAACCTAGCTAACCTAGGGCCATCACACACAGCCGTGCCCGAGGCGGGATTCGAACCTGTGACCGTAGCAGCAGCGCGGTTCCGGACTGAAACGCCTAGAACCGCTCGGCCACAGCGGCCGGCCAGAGGGGAGTAGCAGATGTACAGACAGAGGGTAGGGCGAGTTGGACAGCGACTGCGGTATGAAGGAGGTAAACAGAGAGATGGGCTAAAAGATGTGAAATAAATACATACCAGAACAAAGCCGAATACTCAGCAAGTCACAAATATGGACCGATACATGGTAAGCTCGTATTTTGCTCACTGAATGAATTCGGAAGGGATATGGGTAGCCGGCCGTGGTGGCCAAGCGGTTAAAGGCGCTGCAGTCTGGAACCGCGCGACCGCTACGGTCGCAGGTTCGAATCCTGCCTCGGGCATGGATGTGTGTGATGTCCTTAGGATAGTTAGGTTTAAGTAGTTCTAAGTCCTAGGGGACTGGTGACCTTAGAAGTTAAGTCCCATAGTGCTCAGAGCCATTTGAACCATTTTTTTGGATATGGGTAAATAAAAGAAATGGCTCTGAGCACTATGGGACTTAACATCTATGGTCATCAGTCCCCTAGAACTTAGAACTACTTAAACCTAACTAACCTAAGGACAGCACACAACACTCAGCCATCACGAGGCAGAGAAAATCCCTGACCCCGCCGGGAATCGAACCCGGGAACCCGGACGTGGGAAGCGAGAACGCTACCGCACGACCACGAGATGCGGGCATGGGTAAATAAGATAGGACTTACATAAGAGAAACGAATGAAAACGAGAGTAACTGAAATTCATATTTGTTTGGTATAACATTTAATTAGTTTAAATGGCACAGTAACTAACTAAATAGCAGCTGAAATCCATAATGATTCATCTTCATATAGGTTTTCCAGTATTTCAGCTGTTCGTTCCCACATTGATGTGTATCCGTCAAGTAGCCCATAGCCGACGTTACCTCCAATGCCTAATCAGCTGTATCCAATGATATCGAAGTTCGCAGGTCGTCAAACCCTTCTGTTGATGTTTTGCTCCATTCCACCTTGGACAGTGTTGATCAGTATATTCTCAACATGCTGAGGGACTTTGATGCCCATGTTCCAGGTAACAGCTCTCCAACACGTCACCGAGTAGCAAGGTACTACGACTATTTATCATAAACTGGAAATTACCAGTGAAAAATCACGATATATGCCAAATAAATGGAAAGCTTTGACAACATTCTGCGAACTAAAGGTACAAAAAGGAGAGGAACAGAAAGAATAAGAAGGCGATCAGACTGTTGTTGGTAGACTATAAACGAAAGAACTGCTAATTACTATGAAAAAAAAAACCGAAAACTCTTGTAATGTGACGAATGACGAAGATTTGTTTGTGTGGTACTTGATGTGAATAAGTCTGTATTATGTTGAAAAATTGTACAATTAGTATAAATGAAGAATTTATGTAAATAAATATCAGATTCGACCTATATTATGGCCCAACTCTGTCTGTTCTACTGCGCATACCATCCCATAGCGTATTGGCTAGCATACAAAAGACTGTTTTTTTTCCCCAAACTCAAAACGGTATTCCGTCAGAACTGCTGACAGCTTTGAGAGAACTAGCCATGACAAAACTGCTCCTTCTGGTGTGAAAGACGTATGAGACAGGTGAAATACCTTCGAATTTGGAGAAGAATGTAGTGATTCCAGTTCCAAAGAAAGCAATTGCTGACAGCTGTGAAAATTACTGAACTATCAGTGTAATAAATCATGGTTGCAAAATACAAATACGAATTCTTTACAGAAGAATTGAAAAACTGGTAAAAGCCGACCTCGGGGAAGATCAGTTTGGATTCCGGAGAAATGTAGGAACACGCGAGGCAATATTAACGCTACGGCTTACCTTAGAAGACAGGTTACGGAAAGGCAAACTTACATTTGTAGCATTTGTAGACTTAGAGAAAGCTTTTGACAATGCTGACTGGAATACTCTCTTTCAAATTATGAAGGTAGCAGGGGTAAAGCATAGGGAGCGAAAGGCTATTTACAGCTTGTACAGGAACCAGACAGCAGTTATGAGTCGAGAGGCACAAAAGGGAAGCAGTGGCTGAGAAGGGAGTGAGACAGGGTTGCAGCCTATCCGCGATGTTATTCAATATGTACACTGAACAAGCAGTAAAAGAAACCAAAGAAAACTTTGGAGTAGGAATTGAAGTTCAGGGAGAAGAAGCAAAAACTTTTAATTTTGCCGAAGACATTATAATTCCGTTGTTCTGTCAGAGACAACAAAGGGCTTGGAAGAGCAGTTGAACGGAATGGACAGTGTCTTGAAAGGAAGATAAAAGATGAACATCAGCAAAGGCAAAACAAGGATAATGGAATGAAGCCGAATTGAATCAGGTGATGCTAAGGGAATCAAATTAGGAAACGAGACACTTAAAGTAGCTGATCAGGTGTGTTATTTCTGCAGCAAGATAGCTAATGATGTCTGAAGAGGTGGGAAATAAAATGCAGACTGGCAATGGTAAGAAAATCATTTCTGAATAAGAGAAACTTGCTAACATCGAATGTAGATTTAAGTGTTAGGAAGTCTTTGCTGAAGATATTTGTCTGGAGAGTAGCCGTGTATGGTTCAAATAACTCTGATCACTATGGAACTCAACTTCTGAGGTCATCAGTCCCCTAGAACTCAGAACTACTTAAACCTAACTAACCTAAGGACATCACACACATCCATGCCCGAGGCAGGATTCGAACCTGCGACCGTAGCGGTCGCGCGGTTCCAGACTGAAGGGCCTGTGTATGGAAATGAAACACGGACCATAAACAGTTTTGGCAGAAATAGAACAAAAGCTTTCAGAATGTGGTGTTACAGAAGAGTGCTGAAGATTAGATGGGTTGACCACGTAACTAATGAGAAAGTACTGAACAGAATTGGGGAGACTAGAAATTTGCGGCACAACTTGACCACATGGAGGGATCGGTTGATAAGACATACACTCCTGGAAATGGAAAAAAGAACACATTGACACCGGTGTGTCAGACCCACCATACTTGCTCCGGACACTGCGAGAGGGCTGTACAAGCAATGATCACACGCACGGCACAGCGGACACACCAGGAACCGCGGTGTTGGCCGTCGAATGGCGCTAGCTGCGCAGCATTTGTGCACCGCCGCCGTCAGTGTCAGCCAGTTTGCCGTGGCATACGGAGCTCCATCGCAGTCTTTCACACTGGTAGCATGCCGCGACAGCGTGGACGTGAACCGTATGTGCAGTTGACGGACCTTGAGCGAGGGCGTATAGTGGGCATGCGGGAGGCTGGGTGGACGTACCGCCGAATTGCTCAACACGTGGGGCGTGAGGTCTCCACAGTACATCGATGTTGTCGCCAGTGGTCGGCGGAAGGTGCACGTGCCCGTCGACCTGGGACCGGACCGCAGCGACGCACGGATGCACGCCAAGACCGTAGGATCCTACGCAGTGCCGTAGGGGACCGCATCGCCACTTCCCAGCAAATTAGGGACACTGTTGCTCCTGGGGTATCGGCGAGGACCATTCGCAACCGTCTCCATGAAGCTGGGCTACGGTCCCGCACACCGTTAGGCCGTCTTCCGCTCACGCCCAAACATCGTGCAGCCCGCCTCCAGTGGTGTCGCGACAGGCGTGAATGGAGGGACGAATGGAGACGTGTCGTCTTCAGCGATGAGAGTCGCTTCTGCCTTGGTGCCAATGATGGTCGTATGCGTGTTTGGCGCCGTGCAGGTGAGCGCCACAATCAAGACTGCATACGACCGAGGCACACAGGGCCAACACCCGGCATCATGGTGTGGGGAGCGATCTCCTACACTGGCCGTACACCACTGGTGATCGTCGAGGGGACACTGAATAGTGCACGGTACATCCAAACCGTCATCGAACCCATCGTTCTACCATTCCTAGACCGGCAAGGGAACTTGCTGTTCAAATGGTTCAAATGGCTCTGAGCACTATGGGACTCAACTGCTGAGGTTATTAGTCCCCTAGAACTTAGAACTAGTTAAACCTAACTAACCTAAGGACATCACAAACATCCATGCCCGAGGCAGGATTCGAACCTGCGACCGTAACGGTCTTGCGGTTCCAGACTGCAGCGCCTTTAACCGCACGGCCACTTCGGCCGGCACTTGCTGTTCCAACAGGACAATGCGCGTCCGCATGTATCCCGTGCCACCCAACGTGCTCTAGAAGGTGTAAGTCAACTACCCTGGCTAGCAAGATCTCCGGATCTGTCCCCCATTGAGCATGTTTGGGACTGGATGAAGCGTCGTCTCACGCGGTCTGCACGTCCAGCATGAACGCTGGTCCAACTGAGGCGCCAGGTGGAAATGGCATGGCAAGCCGTTCCACAGGACTACATCCAGCATCTCTACGATCGTCTCCATGGGAGAATAGCAGCCTGCATTGCTGCGAAAGGTGGATATACACTGTACTAGTGCCGACATTGTGCATGCTCTGTTGCCTGTGTCTATGTGCCTGTGGTTCTGTCAGTGTGATCATGTGATGTATCTGACCCCAGGAATGTGTCAATAAAGTTTCCCCTTCCTGGGACAATGAATTCACGGTGTTCTTATTTCAATTTCCAGGAGTGTATTTTGAGGCGTCAACTGATCACCAATTTAGCACTGGAAGGAAGTGTGAGGGGGGGGGGGGGGGGTGTTACAAATCGTAGAGGGAGACCAAGCGACGAATACAGTAAGCAGATTCAGAGAGATATAATTTGCAGTAGTTATTCGGGAATGAAGAGGCTCGGACAGGATAGAGTAGTGCGGAGAGCTGCATCAGGCCAGCTTTCGGACTGGAGATCGCAACAACAACAACAACAACAACATAGCATGAAGCTCTGTCTTATATTGAATGACGTTAGAAGATTCTCATTACAACCAAATTAAGCTGTATATTTAACATTTTACTGAATATAGCCATCTCAGAGAGTCGTAATAACTACAGTACTGTTTTGTAGAGTGTTAGCCTTAGTCTTTTAATTGATACAGTTTAATATGTAAGATGTAACGGATGTAAGTTCAGATAATTCTACTGGTGACTGTGAACAGTGTAGAGAATGACGTTATATCAGTATTCACGTCATTTGCAGACTAAAAACTATAGCCATTACATGTCGCATGTTTTAAGTTCGTCAGTACCTCGAAGTACATGTGGGAATAGCAAGCCATTAATGTTTATTGTCCCCTGGGCAGGAGGTCAGGTTTTGAAATGTGGACACATTTAGTCAAAACTGTTAGTCTATACTTGAAGGAGTAGTCCACTTAGTTGTGCAGTTAGGACCAAACAGAAAGTATTAGATTCTAAAGTTTGTGATGTATTTGTGGGAAGATTGTTCGACGCAGAGAAAAAGCAACCAACACACTGATATCTGTACACATTAAGGTACCATATATAAAAATATTTGCACTTATGCCTGTTGCACTCTGTATTGTATTGATATTTTAGCGTTTGTTTTAAATGTACCAGTAACCCCAATAAACATATGTACACAAAAGAGCACTCCGTCTTCAGACCACAAGTGGCCAATTGGGACCATCCGACCGCCGTTTCATCCTCAGCTGAGGATGCGGATAGCAGAGACGTCTGGTCAGAACACCGCTCTCTCAGCCGTTACGATGATTTTCTTTGACTGGAGTCGCTACTATTCGGTCGAGTAGCTCCACAATTGGCATCGCGAGGCTGAGTGCACCCCGAGAAATGACAACAGCGCATGGCTGTCCTTATAGTCACCCATCCAAGTGCCGGCCACACCCGACAGCGCTTAAATCTTTCTTCGTGACACAATACTGACTGGAATGGACTTTTTGAAATTCTGAAGATGAGTTGATAAAATACAGAGAGTGACAGGTTATCTACACGTTGTACGGACATTAGACTGCAATTATGCGAGTCGAACGACATAAAAGGAGAGCAGTAGTTGGGAAGGGGCTGGGACAGGACTGTACTATATTCCCCCATGTCATTCAGTAAGTGATTTGAACAAGCTGTGAAAGAGATCAAGGAGAAATTTGGAAAGGAAATTCACAGTCAAGGAGAAGAAATAAAGACTCTGAAGTTTGCTGAAGATATTTTAAGTGAGGCAGAAACGGCAAAGGATTTGGAAGATCACTTGAATGAAATAGATAACTTCGTGAAAGGAGGTTAAGTCATATAAGGAAATGCTGGTGGAACTACATTAGAAAATGAGACACTAAAAGTAGTAGATGTGTATTATTATTTGGTCAGTAAAATAAGTGACAGTGGTCGAGACAGAGAGAAACTAAAACGGAGATTGACAATAGCAAGAAAAGCGTTTCTGATAAAGAGAAATTTGTTAATATGGAATATAAACTCAAAAATTTCTGAAGATATTTGTCTCCAATATAGCCCTATACGGAAGTAAGACGTGAACAATAAACATTTCAGACACGGAGGAATGGAATATTTTGAAACGTGGCTCTACAGAAAATTCTGAAGATTATTTCGGCAGATCGGATAAGTAATGGACAGATACTGAATCGGAGAGGGGATATGAGAGAGAGAGAGATATCAGTAGACATGATACATCCTGAGGTATAAAGGAAATGTAAATTTGGTAATAAATGAAAGTGGAGGTGGGGGTAAAATGTTAAGAGTCAGATCAAATCCTGACTACAGTAAGCAAGTTCAGATGTATGTAGCTTGCAGGAGACAGTGCTGAGCGTATGGAATCCCTACAAGATAGGATTCAAAAAGTTCGAAGGTGGGGATCCAGTTATGTTTTGTAGCAAAGCAAGAAGAAAAGCGTCACGGTTACCATTAGCGGACTGGGCTGGAAATAATTAAAACAAAGGCTTTTTTCGCTGTGGCGAGATCTTTTCATGAAATGTCTATCCCAAACTTTCATTTCCGAATGGCAGAATATTTTGTTGGCTCCCAACTAAATAAGGAGAAATGTCCATGGTAGCAAACGAGAGAAATCAGAACCCGCACAGAAATATGTAGTGAGGAAGACGACACCTGCTCGGAAGAGGTAGAAACCGTTAACTCTTTAAACATTTTTGTTGGGAACAGTTTGTTTCCTTTTAGGTTTCCAGTACTTGTCGAGAGCTAAGAAGCTGTAGAGACCGGTTAAAGACGGTCCACGATTTCAGCACGTGTTGCTGAGCTGTCATTGCTCCCACGATAGGATGCTGAAGAAAGGACGCCTTGAGATGGACCTTGTTCACGATTCTCGGCCAATACGGGTGGGCGGAAAGTTAACGTGGTGCCTGGGACGCGGTCGCGGCAGGGAGCGGAACCGGTGGCTTCCCTCCTCTCTTGCTTGGCGGTCCTCGTCTAGCTAGGACATACCTTTCCTTCTCTCCTATGCCAATTCCGGATTCTCAGTCAGAATGACTACCTCTACTCGTAGTCTTTGTTGAATAAACTCTAATAGGGTCTACACTAAGTACCCTTTAGCATTCGCTAGCCATGGGACGATGAATTTTCACCGAAGTAACAGGATCTACTAACCAGGTGGGCATCTTACTACCTACCCCGGGAAATTGGCAGGGTGGTTTTGATCAAGAATACCATGACAATGAGTGTCCCTAAACGGAGAAAGATATTTTAAAAGAGAATCGGGAAATTCAATTTTCTTTCGGCTACCGCATTTCACGTAGAGCAGGTGGCTAATAGATAGGCAAAACATGTTACATACAAACCTGGCAGAGTGTCTACACGCTGCTGCCTCTCAGGGGCATAACTAATCTTAAAATACGACTAGCGTTGCTGGGAAGTGTAAGTAGACATTTAGTCACTAACAAAAGTTGTCCCCCATGGCGTGATCACATCTAGACATTTGTCGCAAGAACTTTAAAGAAGCCTGTATATGACTACTTCGCAAGTCACACTTGACTCGAACCCAGGACCTTCGCCTTTCGCTGGTAAGTGCTCTGCCGACTGAGTGATCAGAACATGACGTACGAAGAATTCTTTGAGAAAGGAAAAGGTCCTGATTTCCAGGAAGTTTCATATGATTGCACGGGAAGTGCCCTTTATTGGATAGACAGATGAACGAAGACTCATTCCAGACACAATACCCCAGACTGTGGCTAAGCCTTGTCTCCGCAGTGTCCTTCATTCCAGGAGAGCTAGTTCTGTAGGTTGCACAGGTGACCTTCTGTGAAGTCTGGAGGACACGGAAAGAGGCACTGATGGAAGTAAACTTGAGAGGGGGGAGGGGGGGGGGCTTCGTGAGCCATGCTTGGATAGATCGAGCAAGAGTCAAGGGCCCAAAGTTAGTGTCGCTGTCTGGCACACTCTTTTGATCTGCCAGTAGGTTTCACATCGTTACCAACCAATGCACTGCGATACAACCTAAAATCTGACGAGATAACATGAACCTTGAGAAATACATTCAGCCCAGAAGACATTTTATTTCCGAAACGGGAACTAATGAGCAAGCACTACTGCCTAGTAGCGAATTAGACACACTACGTAATCAACGAACGAACTGACATAAGCCTCGATGACTGTTACCGAACGAGATGGTGCATTAATTAGCACACCTCATTCGAATTCCTGAAGACAAGCCATTTAGATTGCTCCAGGCAAATGCCGATGGTTCCTTTGTAACAGTACCTCATCCTCGATACAGTCCGAACTTGATCTCCGTCTCTAATGACCTTGATGTCAGTGGGACATTAAACCCTAACCTATCTTCCTTCATTTCGATGACTATTGGTACATTCCCACTGTGGAGCATCACAAAACAGTTTAAAATAGTGAATACACAGAAAATTTCAGCCATTTTCTAATATAAACGTTACTGTACTAATTAAGTCAGGCAGTTAAAACATGGAAAGGCGACTGGAATTTATGATATACCAGCAGATTCATCCAGGCTGCTGGAGAACGGTTACATGAAGAACCATGAAGAACTGTTCCGTCTCATACAAGTTATATACGAAATCGTGGAGCTCCCAGCAGACTTTAAAAAAAGGTATCACCGTGCCAGTATCAAAAAACTGGCCTGCAAATAGATGTGAACAATTTAGGACCTTAGTTTGGTTACAAATGCCTCAGAGATCACTATCATTCTAAGGCGGATAGAAGGCAGGACAAGGTGCGATGGTCACAGACGAACAGTTTGGCTTTAGAAGAGTTGTAGGCACACGAGAAGCAGTAATCTTACGATCGGTTCTTGAGACAAGACTAAAAGAAGGGTCAAGGGACACATATTGCCTCCATCGAATTAGAGAAATCATTCGACAGGATAAACTGGAGTCAGTTTTTTAAGATGCTAAGAGAGATTGACATAAAGTATAAGGACAGAAGAGTAATGCAGAGCACTGTGTAGAGAAGAGCTGGCTGTGGTGAAATGTGGATAACATCAAGAAGAAGCTTTAATTAAGCAGGGTGTGCGACAGGATTGCTCAGTCTCTCCTGTCTTGTTCAATAAATACATTCAGACGGCACTAGATGAAGTTGGGTAGAAGCTAGGAGACATAGGAGGAATCAAAATTAATGGTAAGAAAATAAACATGTTGAGGTTTGCTAATGAAATGGTTCAAATGGCTCTGAGCATTATGGGACTTAAGATTTGAGGTCATCAGTCCCCTAGAACTTAGAACCACTTAAACCTAACTAACACATTCATGCGTGAGGCAGGATTCGAACCTGCGACCGTAGCGGCCGGCTTTCCTAATGATATCGCAGTGTTAAGTGAAGATGCAGAACAATGGCCCAGATGAAAACCATCCTTAGCTCTTCCTGTAGTAAAAAAATTAATAAAGGTGCAAAAAAATCTTACTGGTGAGCAGGCAAAACACCTTTACCCAATGCTCACTTAACAATAAGCGACTGGAGACCGTCGAATGCCTTGCCTACCGAAGGAGTAATATTACATCAGACGGTAGGTCAAGGGAGGATACTGTAAGCCGAGTCCACCAGGCAAACGCTGCTTTTAACAAGAGAATATGACTTTTCACATCCAGCAGCATAGATAAACATCTCAGGAAAAAAGTCATAAAAACGTTTGTGTGGAGTGCGCTGCTGTACAGAAGTGGACCATGGACACTTGGAGAATCAGAAAAACATAAAATAACAGCCTCCTAGATAAGGTGTTACCGCAGAATGCTGAAGATTTTCTGGGTAGACAAGATATCAAAAGAAGAGTGGAGGAACAGTAGCCTTATTTCCTGAAAGTAACCGAACACAGAGGAGACATGGGTCGACCATCTGCTGACACATGATGATATCATTAAAAGTATCATGGAAGGGGCGGTAGAACAGAAAAATGCAAGAGGTGGACCGAGACTAGAATACGTAGGCCAGATCATGGACGATACCAGCTGCACCACCTATACCGTTCTCCAGAGGAAGGTCGAAGACAGACATGAATGGCGAAATGCTGTTAACAAACCTGATGGTTAAATAACTCAGAGATACTAACTCAATGAGACGTAGGTATGATTAAAGCGAGAGAAAAACTTCAAAATGCTACACACAGCCGGCCGCGGTGGTCTAGCGGTTCTAGGCGCTCAGTCCGGAACCGCGCGACCGCTGCGGTCGCAGGTTCGAATCCTGCCTCGGGCATGGATGTGTGTGATGTCCTTAGGTTAGTTAGGTTTAAGTAGTTCTAAGTTCTAGGGGACTGATGACCACAGATGTTTAGTCCCATAGTGCTCAGAGCCATTTGAACCAATTTTTGCTACACACAGAACAAATTACTTTAACGAAGAAGGAAGTATTCTTTCGAGCAAGGGCTGTCATACTAAGACGTTTTTTCTCTTATAATGAGAAAAAAGCATCACGCCGCTAAAGATGATTTAAGGAGAAGCAACTTCCTTTGTTTTATTTTGCAATTTTTATAATGGTTCAAATGGCTCTGAGCACTATGGGACTTAACATCTGAGGTTATCAGTTCCCTAGAACTTAGAACTACTTAAACCTAACTAACCTAAGGACATCACACACATCCATGCCCGAGGCAGGATTCGAACCTACGTCCGTAGCGGTAGCGCGGTTCCAGACTTGAAGCACCTAGAACCGCTCGGCGACACCGGCCGGCGCAATTTTTATAATTTAATGCGGCAAAGAAGGATCCTACAACGTACTTCAGAGGCAACTTTTTTTTATACTATTTTTGATTTACCAAAAGAAAGTTATTTAATCTCAAGTTAAGTAAACACCGAAAGACACAAAAAATTGACAATGAGGCGTGTCTAGAAACAAAACTTGCCTGCTAATGCAAAGGTCACGGCTTCGACTCCCGGTCCAGCACACAATTTTGATCTTCCAGTCTGAACAACTTAGAGAATAGTCAATACTTCATTGTTTATTCAAATTTTGTATCTGAAGAGGGCCTATGTCCGCCGAAAGCGGATGTTACAGTAAAAGAATAAAGCCAGTCACCCCTGTCTGCTGCAGCACAATACCGTCTATGAGAAGCTGTATATGATTCTTACAGATTCCTATCCTTCACTATTTCATACACCGCGAAAGTATGGAGATCACTGCCGGCCGGAGTGGATAGAGACAACGATATCGTACGGAGTGACCCAGGGAAGTGTGACAGGACCGCTCCTGTTCTTTACAGCCGGCCGAAGTGGCCGTGCGGTTCTAGGCGCTCCAGTCTGGAACCGAGCGTCCGCTACAGTCGCAGGTTCGAATCTTGCCTGGGGACTGGGTGTTGTGTGCTGTCCTTAGGTTAGTTAGGTTTAATTATTTCTAAGTTCTAGGCGACTGATGACCTCAGAAGTTAAGTCGCATAGTGCTCAGAGCCATTTGAACCATTTTATGGAGATCACTATTCATTTCTTCTTATCTGCATACTTCATTGTGTGTTTTCGAAGATGTTATTTGCGACTGGTGATTGAGAGGAGTCTGCTAAATTCAGTGTTGTAATGTCATCCGTAGTTGTGTCAGTGGCAATTAATTTGATTGGAGCAGGTCATTTCGAATTTCACTGCTCTTGGACTCCTCACGTAATGAACAGTCAACAATAACGCTAGAGGACAGTACTTTGCGTTTCGCGACTGAAGCTTTGAGAAGTCCCTGATAAACTGCAGCGGGTTACAGCCCCCTGCTGGGACATCACTTTCGTGCAGCGAGGTGTGGTGTGGTCCAGCGAAAGGGAAAGGGCGGCGTGAGCTGGTGTGTGATGCATTCCAGGCGCGCCGCGCTGTACGTCTGGCGACCGCCTCAGACACAAATAATAATGGTAAGAAAAAAACTCCCGCCCAGGCGGCGGCGGCGGCGGTGGAGGCGGCGGGAACCCTCCGCTCGCCAGAGACTCTGCCGTGGCGGGCAGCAGGCAACAGGCAACAGGCAGTCCTCGCCCGCTGGACCAGCTCTGGAGGCGCCTGCCACAGCCGCGCATCACAAGCGGTACTCGGCACCTAACCAACAGTGGCCAGCTCGCTCTAAATACAGCGTCCTTCAAATTTCCTACAAATTTCGAGCTTCTGTAAAAGAACGCAATTCTTGGAGATTTCGCGTCCATTTAAATTTGGCATGTTTTTTTCGTTGTCTCTGCAGTAGTGCTCTGATCCATTTTGTGTACCAAGGGGGATCAGCTCCGTCGTTTGTTAATTTATTTGGCATAAATGTCTCAGTTGCTGCCAATACTATTTTTTTAATTCAAGCCACAACGGGTCTACAATTATATAGCTAATTTGGAAGGAGTGGAGGAAGGTGTTAAGTGAATTTTTATCTGCTTTTTTGAATAAGTATATTTTTCGTTTATTTTAGGAGGATCTACGGATTACAATATCCACTCTCCCTGCGACAACCCCATGTTCACTAATTCCTGTATCCATTTTGATGTTTGTTATTAGCTCAGCATTATTTATTGCTAAGAGGTCAAGTGTGTTTTCACAACTGTTTACTATTCGCTTGGGCTCATGAACTAACTGCTCGAAATAATTTTTGGAGCACAATTTAGGGGGTGATGTTTTATGCGTACCTCCGGAATTAAAAATGTATTTTCGCCAACATATCGATGGTAAGTTAAGGTCACCACCAATTATTATTGTATGAGTCGGGTATGTGTTTGAAATTGAACTCAAGTTTTCTTTGAACCTTTCAGCAACTGTATCATCTGGATTAGGAGGCCGGTAAAATGATACTATTATTATTTAATTCCGGTTCCCAAAACAGATCTCCGCCCATACCAAATCACAGGAACTATCTACTTCAATTTCGCGAAAAGATAAGCTACTTTTAACAGCAACAAACACACCACTGCCAACTGTGTTTAGCCTATCCTTTCGGAGCACCGTTAGGTTCTTCGAATTGCGGCTGAGCTTATCTCCGGCTTCAACCAGCTTTCAGTGTCTATAACTATTTGACCAACAGTGCTTTCTATCAGCGCTTGGAGCTCTGGTACTTACCCAACACACCTACGACAATTTACAACTGTTACACAGACAGATCCTATTTCTACGTTCTTCCTATGTTCGGCCGGCACCAATTGAGACTGAAGCCCTTTCTATGTTTCTACGAGACCCTCTAACCTAAAAATCCATCGAGTCCACCCCACATAGCCCCTGCTAGCCGTATAGCCGCCTCCAGCGTATAGGGGACTCCTGACCTATTCAGCGAAACCCGAAACCCAACCACCCTATGGCGCAAGTCGGAAAATCTGCAACCTACACGGTTGCAGAACTGTCTGAGCCTCTGATTCAGACCCTCCACTCGGCTCTGCATCAGAGGTACGCAATCGGTCCTGTCGGCTATGTTGCAAAAGGTCAGCTCTGCTTTCATCTCGCAGGCACGACTGGCAGCCTTTACCACTTCCGTTAGCCGCTCGAGACCAGAGAGAATCTCTTCCGATCCAAAGCGACGCACTTCATTGATATCGACGTCAGCCACCATCTGCAGTGGGCTGCATCCGGGAGGACCCGTTCCACGTCTGGAAAAGACTCCTCCCGGTATGTATACGGAGTGCACATTGACTTTCTTCCCCTTCTTGGCAGCCATTCCCTTAAGAGGCTCCATAACACGCCTAACATTGGAGCTCCCAACTACCAATAACCCCACCCTCTGTGATTGCCCGGATCTTGGAGGCTGAGAGGCAGTGAAGGCTTCTCTTGTTAGTGACAGATCAAAGTAGAGAGCGCTACCTTGATCTCCTACCTAGCTGCTCAGTCAGAGTGTCGTTTAATGTGAGAGCAATAACGGCTACAAGTGAGGCACTAGTCGATTCAGTCGGAGACATCACTATTTGCCAGCGTCGTACCTCCTCCTTGTAAGCTTTGATTTGATGACGTAATTTTGGTCCGACCTTGGTACTTCCGCTGATGAATGCTTACTACACTAGCAGGAGAACAATATGAAATAGGTGTGGTGTACTTACTTCAGGATGCCTTTTATATTCTGACAAGAAGAACGTGTAAACTTTAAATTTGGGCTCTGAAGACTACTGTATGAGAGACACTGAGATGTAGAAACGGAAGCAGCGTGGGATTTAAAATCTTGACTACGACGAGGCCATTAGAGACGTAACACAAGCTCGGGTCGTGGAAGGGTACGGAAGGGAGTCACCCGCTTCCTTTTCAAAGGAGCCATCCTAGCATCGCTCTGACGAAATTGTGTGTAGTTATGGAAAACCTATTTCGATGAATTGGCGTTGATTTTAACTACCATTATCTCGATGGCCAGTACAGTGTCTTACCACTGTGTCACCTCCTTCGGTTCGTGAGTTAAGTACAGCCACCTGATCACATAGCCTTTTTTGTCGTAGGTTCAGTGGCTTAAGCTTGAAAGTTTTCTTGTGACTGGTTCAGCCGCATTATTGTAATAGTATCCTCACACTTTAGCATCTTGTTTTTTGATAGTGTTACTGTCAAACGTACGTGACTTTCATCACAGAGCAATGATATCATTGAGTTGAGTTTGAAAGAGAAAAATGTTGATGCCTGAAGTGCAGTTATTGCCTGCTCCTCTAGAACAACGCCAAACAAGAGAGCCGTAGGCAAACGCCCCCTTCCGACAGATGTATCAGCTTCAGCACTCTCCAATGTCATTAGTTCTTGAGGTACTGCTGCATTTAATGAGATCTTCGCTCAGTCTAGTTATAAAAACCTGCTTCCACCATTATTTAGGAAAAGTAAAGAAAATTTCTTCGATTCCCCTAAATTAGAACCAGTAACCTCTGGTTGGAGTGCCATCATATGTACGTTAGTGATCCCAGATATGGATGTTTTTCGTTCGCTGTTACAAAGCCGTTTTTTCGTATTTTATTATGTAAGTCTACTGATATTCACAGTTTTTTAACGTCGATGTAAGAGATGGTTTCAATGGTAATGGTGATCTTCTTTAATATTTAAAAAATTCTCTTAATGTCCGCTGGCCCTGATCAAGTAACTAATATCATACTTTGTAATGATTTGCAACGCTGCAAATTAAGATGTGAACGGGATATTGTTGTCATCAAGATGTGTTTGTTGCAGACTTCGCAGGAGGCACTGAAAGGAAGATAACGATTTAACGTCGTTAGAGTTAGAACACAAGTCCTGTTTGAGTAAGGATATGGGAGGAAACCGGCCGTGATTTTTCGGAGGAATCATCCCAGTATTCACCTAGAGCGAAGTCACGGCAAGCGTTAATCTGGAGGGCAAGACGGGGATCTGAACCCCCGTTCTCCATAATACTGTATTCCGGTATAGCGTCTTACTACTGCACCACCTCGCTCGGTCAGAGAACGCTGAAGAAACTTACAAGGCCAATGAAACTGAAAGTGTATTGGCATTGTCGATAGAGTGCCACCGACATCTTCAACACCACCAAATAAGTCCCTGGAATTCACTACTAAACGCATAATACGGCCGTACCAACAGCCTTAATTTTAGCAAACAATGAAGATTTTTGGGAGTGCACGCCTTAGGGAGGAGGGAAGTTGCAAACTCTGGTGGTGATGGGCATCGCGCTTCTCCGATTGGTACGACTTGAGGTCGAATGGCGGGTAGCACACTGGACTGAGATTCGAACAGAGCGGTGTTTCAATCGTCACTGGCAATCCATGTTTTCGCAAGATATTGAAGATGACTGACAGGATGTTTTCTTTGGACAGAACATGGCGAACTTCCTTCCACATCCCTGCCCCCATCTGGGTTTGGAATGAAATCATCTCCGAAGAGATTTTAGTTACATGCAGATCTTTGGGGTTTTACGGCTGTCAGAAGCCCACTAAGTGGAGCATATTAGGAATTTCGACTCTCTTCGATGAACTCTACAAAGGACAAATACCTTTGTATAACAAATACACTGATAAGCCATTACATTATGACTCCTGATTGATAGCGCGTTGCTCCACATTTGGGTATAGCATTACTTCGGCAAGTCCTTGACAGATTTCTAGGGGTGTGTGGCACCAGGCGTCTACAGACATGTCACACATTTTCCCGGTGGTTTGTAGACGAGGAGCTGGAGCTCCACATAACTCCAGGTTTAAGCCATCGGGTTCAGATCAGATGAATTTAGTGGTCAATATACATCAACGAGAGCTCAGTACCATGCTCCTCAAACCACTAGCATCATTTGGGAAAGTGACATGGACAGTTGCGTTGCTAAAAGATACTAGCTTCATCGGGGAAGCATTATGGAATGCAGGTGGGCCGCAATAATGTTCATATAGTCCATTGCTCTCACGATATTTTCAGTTACTACCACAGGGCCCGTACAGTCCTCGTTTACTGTTCCCCACGGCTTTATATTTTCCACAACTACCTGCGTCAGAGGGGCGGTACATGTTCCGAGCAGCCGTTCTACTGGATTATGGCATATCCGTAACAAGAAACATCATACGACCGACCACGCCGCGCGTTTCCTTGGATTTGTGGTACGTGTCCACTGCAGTCGTAACTGACGAGGACTTAGGATCTGGAAGTAGAGGTTGTAAGCTGAGGAGCAGCATTTTAAAAAATGCGCTGCGAAACTCTTGTGCCTGCACCAGCGCTGCCCTCTGTCGTCAGATCTTCCACATACCGTATCTTGGAAATAAAATGAGAACCCAGTTCTTACTTAACCTGGATGTTAGCTATTCAAGGCCTTCTGTAGTTGTCTAGTGTCATTGTAAATACAGAAAGAAGAAAAATATTTTCGACTAGATGTTTTCAATCTTCTGTCGCTCTCATTAATAGTAGGCATACATATTTTAGTTTAGTTGTCAGAAGAGATAACAAAAACGACTACATGCAGCTCAGGTACAGTAAAATTTTGTTTCCAGAATGAATTTTCACTCTCTAGCGCCGCGTACGCTGATCTCAAACTTCCTGTACGATTGTGCGATGGACAGGGATTCAAACCTGCGGCCTTTCCCTTTCGCCGGCAAGTTCTCTACTGCCTGAGATATCCAAGCACGACGCACGAACCGCCCTCACAGTTCTTATTCCGCCAGTACATCACATCCTATCTTCCAAATTTCACAGAAGTTCTCGTACATACCTTTCGGGACTCGCACTGCTGGAAGAAAGGACACTGCGGAGGCATGGCTTAGCCGTGGCACGGAGGAGAGGGGCGGGAGGAGATTATTTCCAGAGTTAATTTTCACTCTGCAGCGGAATTTGCGCCGAGTAGATACTTTCTACCGTGTGAGAACTGTCCATCGGACTGTAACTCGAACCTGGCACCCTTGCCTTCCAAGAACAAGTCCTCTACCGACTGAACTATCCCACTACCCAAGTACAACTCACGATCCGGTCTGGAAAGTGGGAAATGAGGTACTGGTGGAAGTAAAGCTGTGAGGGTGTGTCGTGGGTCGTGCTCGGATAGCTCACTCGGTAATGCACTTGTCCGCGACACGCAAAGGTCCCAGCTTCGAGTCCCAGTACGGCACACAGTTTTAATCTGCCAGGAAGTTTCAATATTTTGTTTTCCGTGCAGAGGAAAATGATCACTGTTCGCAGGGATGAGCAAATGCAAACAGCCGTGCTGTCGCACTGCCTGGCGAGGAGTAGTGAGGGCGGCTAACAGCAAGGACAGCGGAATCGACAGCAGACCGGGGTGGGGGGGGGGGGGGGGGGTGCACGGTGAGAGAGGAGCCAGCTGGCCGCGCGCCCCCATCCCGCGCTGCAGGCGGCGCGGCGGCGACAGTAAAAAGCGCCGCAGCCGCGGCTGGAGCAGTAACCCTTGCCTCGCCTTCCCTTTCTGGTGGGGTCCGCCGGAATGCCGGTGCTGGCTGGAGCTGGAGCTGGAGCTGGAGCTGGTGCAGCCGCACCGCGGCGATGTTGCCAAGCGTAGCCGCACCACCTGCCCAGCGCCACCTGCCGCCTCTACCTGCCCCAGGCGCCTCTAGCGTATTTCTCTCAGGCAGTGCGCATCGGCAACACCGCCTAGTCATTTGCTCGTGCAAGGTGCTAGCTATCTACCACCATCAAAAAAATTAAAAATATCCCTCATTCTCCCGTGACGAAACGTGTCTATCTCACAACGGTTGTTCAAAGTTGAAGAAAAGAATACGAACTGGAGATAAAAACACATTCGTGGTTGTGTATTTATTTACAAATTTCAATGACAATTTCTGCCTGTGGTAGACATCTTTAATTACAGGAACCCCGTCAGTAAAAATGATTACACTATACGTGTTTACTGGCAAAAATCCGCGAAGGAACTTGCCCCCCTCCTCGCAGCGGTGCACCGTAGGTCTCTAGAAGAGCGTAGCGTTCCAAAGGATTGGAAAAGGGCTAGGTCATCTCCGTTTTCGAGAAGGAACGTCCAGCAGATGTGCAGAACTATAGACCTATATCTCTAACGTCTATTAGTTGTAGAATTTTGGAACACGTATTATGTTCGAGTATAATGACATTTCTGGAGGCTAGAAATATACTCCGCAGGAATCAGCATGGGTTTCGAAAAAGACGATCGTGTGAAACCCAGCTCGCGTTATTCGTCCACGAGACTCAGAGGGCCATAGACACGGGTTCCCAGGTAGATGCCGTGTTTCTTTACTTCCGCAAAGCGTTCGATAGAGTTCCCCACAGTCGTTTAATGAACAAAGTAAGAGCATATGGACTATCAGACCAATTGTGTGATTGGATTGAAGATTTCCTAGATAACAGAACGCAGCATGACATTCTCAATGGAGAGAAGTCTTCCGAAGTAAGAGTGATTTCAGGTGTGTCGCAGGGGAGTGTCGTAGGAGCGTTGCTATTCACAATATACATAAATGACCTTGTGAATGACATCGGAAGTTCACTGAGGCTTTTTGCGGATGATGCTGTGGTATATCGAGAGGTTGTAACAATGGAAAATTGTACTGAAATGCAGGAAGATCTGCAACGAATTGACGCATGGTGAAGGGAATGGCAATTGAATCTCAATGTAGACAAGTGTAATGTGCTGCGAATACATAGAAAGATTGATCCCTTATCGTTTAGCTACAATATAGCAGGTCAGCAACTGGAAGCAGTTAATTCCATAAATTATCTGGGAGTTCGCATTAGGAGTGATTTAAAATGGAATGATCATATGAAGTTGTTCTTCGGTAAAGCAGATGCCAGACTGAGATTCATTGGAAGAATCCTAAGGAAATGCAATCCGAAAACAAAGGAAGTAGGTTACAGTACACTTGTTCGCCCACTGCTTGAATACTGCTCAGCAGTGTGGGATCCGTACCAGATAGGGTTGATAGAAGAGATAGAGAAGATCCAACGGAGAGCAGCGCGCTTCGTTACAGGATCATTTAGTAATCGCGAAAGCGTTACGGAGATGATAGATAAACTCCAGAGGAAGACTCTGCAGGAGAGACGCTCAGTAGCTCGGTACGGGCTTTTGTTGAAGTTTCGAGAACATACCTTCACCTAGGAGTCAAGCAGTATATTGCTCCCTCCTACGTATATCTCGCGATGAGACCACGAGGATAAAATCAGAGAGATTAGAGTCCACACAGAGGCATACCGACAATCCTTTCCACGAACAATACGAGACTGGAATAGAAGGGAGAACCGATAGAGGTACTGAAAGTACCCTCCGCCACACACCGTCAGGTGGCTTGTGGAGTATGGATGTAGATGTAGATGTAGATGTAGCATATCAAAAAAAGTTGAAAACCTCCTACTACTGTCAACTGATATCTTCAGAATTTTTGATATCCTAATTGGGTTTTGCCGATGTATTTGCATAGTGTAATCATTGTTATGGACGGTGTGCGCCGTGACCAGTTTCTACACGCTGTTCGGAAATTCCTGTTGCAAACTTCTAGGGGTTGTAGAGGGGAGTGAGTAGATGATAACATGAATTGCAGCCTATGTCCAGAAACGTACCGTTTCAGTGCTACGACCATTTGAAATTTCTTCTTTTTCTTGGTCTTATCTCGTATCTGCAGAGGGTCAACGTATTAATACGGATTTAACAATGTTAGCGGAAGAGGGTGGCCAGATACCCCTCCTTACATCACCCGTCCCCCCCCCCTCTCCCCGGAATGGATTTTCAACACGCGTGCCGTATAGTGAGCCCGTATGGACGCGTTCAAAATGTTTGCGAATCGAGTGGGGCGAGGCGTAGAAAATGCGGTGTTAACCTATTGGGATGTGGGAAACCGCCTAAAAACCACTCCCAGGTTTGCCGGCACACCGGTCCTCGTCCGCTGGGCGGCTTCGATCCCGGACCGGTGCTCCTCCCCGTATCCAGTAAGCGACGTGCTAACCCGCGCGGCTGTCGGGGCGGTTAATTGTTCAAAAAATGGCTCTGAGCACTATCGGAATTAACATCTGTGGTCATCAGTCCCCTAGAACTTAGAACTACTTAAACCTAACTAACCTAAGGACATCACACACATCCATGCCCGATGCAGGATTCGAAACTGCGACCGTAGCGGTCACGCGGTTCCAGACTGAAGCGCCTAGAACCGCACGGCCACACCGGCCGGCGGTTAACTGTTGTTTAGCAATAGATATATTTTTATTACTAATGATTTCTCAGCTTAAGCACGTTCTTCCTGTGGGGTAGAGCTGGCGCCGCATGGTATACGAATTTACTACTATCTGTTGTAAGAATTTACTACTGTCTTTGTGACATTTACTGAAATGAAAAAAAAAAAAAAGAAATAAACGACTTCACGTGATCCTATCTTATAATTACATCTCTTTGCATGAGCTGTGCTGAATCGTAGTAAAAATATTCACCATATGAGACTATATCATTACAATAACCTAACTTCATAGTTGACTGAGAAGCTGTATAGAAATGGCTAAACTTTTCCGAGGACAGACAAGAAGTTAACCACTTCCTCCAACATTCCAATCAAATTCCAACTGGAACTCATATCCAAATTTTATATACGAAGGCACAATAAATGAAAGAATCTTCACGATACATGGACGACTATATTTTAGTGGCTGAATCAAGCAAGAAAACTCAGTTTTCTAAATCTAAACACCTACGTAAAATCATCCACCTCTTAGATTTATCGCAAAGATAATAGAGGCATGTGAATTAGGAAAAGCCAATAGATTTGTCTGAAAACTCAAAACTAAGACATTAAAACACTAATCCTGCACATTACAAGCTCCAGAAATATTGGTTACTGTCGGCTGATTGCTAGTTACAGATACATAAAGAAAATAGGGATTCCGACAGCATGCGAGAACATGTGGACGCAATATTCCAGCAGACGGCAGCGCCTGTGCGAGCGTGCCGACGGAATTGAGTTATGTAGACCAAACCTGTGACAGCTCGAAGCTGGAAACATCACCCCTCGCTTCTACGTTCTTCTATCCAACGTTCTCAGCCTACCTTAGTGTCTACTAATACTGAAAGAGACGACTTGTTTTTTATTACAGACTTACTGGAAATAAGCACACTTGGACTAATTGCTGTCGAAGCATTCCTAATAACTTGTATATGCTTTGTACTACTTATTACAGGTATTTAGGCACGGACAGAAAACCTAGCATGCACAGGTGTAATCTAGATCAAATGAAAATTTATGTATTATAAAAAGACTATGAGAAAATTCTCCGAAACATTTAGATCTTATCAGAATGAACACTTATACACTTGACCTATCTAATGAAACCTATGTATACTAAATTTTTATTCCACCAGTCGCTTTACACTCTCTGGTGGCAGATCCGTACATAGAGTGCCCTGTTACAAAGTTCGTGCGACGATGGAGAAGGATAGATGTATCACTTTGAGTTAAGGAACCCTAGTCTGGAAATAACCGATTTGAAATTTATAAGCCAAAATCGTCCTGATAGCTCTGACAGTAGAATACACGTACCGATATTGTTGTTACTAAGACAGTAGGGTAGACAACTTTTAGAAGTAGCAGTATAGACCAAAATAAGAAAAAAATCCAGTAAATATGGCCTCTAAAATGCATATCTTAAGCGCTATGAGCTCTTGTTCATCTTCGATACTGTGAGACACACCTCTTCTACTGTGGGCTCTTTGGTTTCCACATTGCTGGAGGACGTAGTATGGACCAAAACACGAAAAAAATTACCAGGAACCATGGGCTTCAAAAGGACGTACCTTAAGAGCTTTGAGTACTTGTGAACCTTCGCTACTGTGAAACACATATCTTCTACTAGAGAAGGTTTCCTAGCTCTTAACGTAACTTATGCATTTTAGAGCCCATGTTTAACAGACATTTGTTCCTTGTTTTGATCCATACTGTCGCTTCTGAAAGTTACCTACCCTACAATCTCGGCAACAACAGTACCGGCAATAGTGCCGGTGCCCTGTGTACTGGACTATACAGCTGTCCCTACCGCTGTCGTTTTATACAACCCGCAATGCTATAGCTGACCACCATAAACCACGCACGAGATTTTCATATTCTCTCGCTCGTTGAGCATAAACTATTAGTCTTACAGACGAAATGAGCAGTACCTTTTTGTGGATTTGATATAGTTAAATTTTCTACTCGCTAGAGGCTGTAGTTTTCGAGTTATTCAAGAGAAACGTACAAAAGTGACCTTAAATGGACCTCCACTCCATGCTCATCGCTCAAAAGTCGGGATTTCTAGTGTATTGCCCGTGGCACACCCTCTTACCACTGTACAAAAATTACCGTCTACACAAACAATTAACAATATTCGATCTTTTTTAGTCTCTATTGATTGGGCTATTACTCCACCAGCATAGTCGGTTACTGCGTTACATTATTAATTTAAACGTAGCCGTGTAGATAAGCAATGGAAATAGACTTCTGTAAACGTGACGTTAAAACTAATTACGTTGACTTCGATCTAAAGTTAACCCTTACGAGTTCAGAAGATTCGTAGTGAGAAAGCTAGACCAATACAACGATGTAACTATTTTATGGTGTTAAAATTCACAAAATTGTTACGTAAAAATTACACAACTCGTAAGTGCTAGGCTAAGCGGGTGGCATAATAAGGCCAGTCAATAGAGATCAAAAAAGTCGACTGTGGGAAAGAATTCGAGGAGTCGCAGAAATTTGTACAGTGTATAATGAAGTGCCATGAACAACATACTACAAATCCTGACCTGTGGGGGCTGACTGCAGGAGTAGGGATACGTTTGAAGGTCACTTTTGTACGTTTTTCTTGATTTACTCGAAAACTATGGCCTCCAGCGAAAATGTATCCCAGAACAAAATTTAACTACATTTAACGTCCTATAAGAAGGTTTCTAATTTTGCTGTAGGACTAATAGTTTGCTCTAAATTTACGTAACACGTTTTCTGAAGAATTACGTCGTATTTCTTCAAAGGATTCCCATTTAAGAGCCCCTAGAATTTCACTTTCGTGTGGCCTCCAGCAAAAGCGTATCCCAGAACAGAATTTAACTACATTTAATGTCCTATAAGAAGGTTGCTCATTTTGCTGTAGGACTAATAGTTTGAGCGTAGCGAGCAAGAGAATATGTAAATCTCGTTACGGCCCCAGACTGTGGACCAGTCTTCAAGTACTGGCCAAGCAAGCTATCTGGTTTGCGCATTACACTCCTCAAGGACTCATTCAATAAATTTCAGTCCGGCATCTGCCTTTGCTACAATAATTTTATATCATCGTTCCACAAATGAATTGTTGTACATGCATTTTACACTGCTCGGCCACATTAATGTGACGACCTGTCAAAAGCCTGAGTAATCATCTTTTCGAGCACGGACCGCTGCGAGACAGGTAGGAAGAGAGCCAACGAGATTCTGAAAGGTACCGAGAAACGTTTCTCGGTCGAGGATCCCTGGCGCATACAGCCCGATCCACGTGGTCCCATAGATTCTCGATTAGGTTTAAACTGGGGGAGATGGGTGGCCAGAAGTGTACGGTAAACTCATCCTGGTGTTCTTTGAACCACGCACGTACACTCTGAGTTGTGTGACACGTTGCATTGTCCTGCTGGTAGACGCTATCGTGGCGGCGAAGAACAAACTGCATACAGCTGAGGGTAAGGTCCCCAAGGATAGATGATACCTGTGTTGATCCATTGTGCCTTCCAGAATGACAGGATCACCCAGAAAATGCCACGAAAACATTCCTCCGACCATAACACTTCCTCTTCTGGTCTCCAGCCGTCCGACGATTGTTGCAAGGTATTTGCTTTCAGATGTTTCACGCCGTACACGCCCAGCGGCCATCTGTCCGATGGAACATTAAACGTGTTTCATCTGAAGAAGCCACCTGTCGCTACTCAGTGGACGCCTTCTTCGCCGCCGGCCGGAATGGCCGAGCGGTTCTAGGCGCTACAGTCTGGAACCGAGCGACCGCTACGGTCGCAGGTTCGAATGCTGCCTCGGGCATGGATGTGTGTGATGTCCTTAGGTTAGTTAGGTTTAAGTAGTTCTAAGTTCTAGGGGACTGATGAGCTCAGAAGTTAAGTCCCATAGTGCTCAGAGCCATTTGAACCATATGAACCTTCTTCGCCAGCAGTCACTATGGTTGCACGTACAAGGCTCCTACTGCAAAGGCCCATACGCAGCAACGTTCGCTGAACGGCCATTGAGGAGACACGTTGGTAGCCGCTTGGTTCACCTGGGCGGTCAGCTGTTCAACAGTTGCACGTCTATTCACCCGTGCACATCTCCGCAACCGTTGTTCACCTCTGTATCTATGATCTGTGGTGCACCACAGTTCCCTCGGTGCCGGTTTTGGATAGAGCCATTTTGCCATGGACGGTATAGTTTAACCACAGGGCACGCGAACCCGTGTTCGACTATTGGCCAGAAGGCCAACGATCATGCCAGTTTGGACGTCAGATAAATCGCTCCGTTTCCGCTTTACGACAAGGATTACTGCTTTCCCGCGTTCCCCTGACGCGTTTTATGTATCCTCCACTGCTCGTTCTGCCACAGCCGTCTGTGAGTAGTTATATTGCACGTTGCCATCGAACACTGGCGGTGGTTACATTACTGTAACTGGGCCGTGTGGAACTGGAACTGACCGGAGAAGAAGATCCTAGATGACGCAGTTTTTCAGGTTCTTACTCACAATGTGTTAGTTTCACTTATGAGCGTCGCCTGCCACTCCTTCCACGACGCGTGTGTCTTCTGCAGGTCTTCTTAATATTTTCTACATCTAGATCTACATCCATACTCCGCAAGCCACCTGACGGTGTGTGGCGGAGGGTACCTCGAGTACCTCTATCGGTTCTCCCTTCTATTCCAGTCTCGTATTGTTCGTGGAAAGAAGGATTGTCGGTGTGCCTCTTTGTGGGCTCTAATCTCTCTGATTTTATCCTCATGGTCTCTTCGCGAGATATACGTAGGAGGGAGCAATATACTGCTGGACTCTTCGGTGAAGGTATGTTCTCGAAACTTCAACAAAAGCCCGTACCGAGCTACTGAGCTTCTCTCCTGCAACTTCTTCCACTGTAGTTTATCTATCATCTCCGTAACGCTTTCGCGATTACTAAATGATCCTGTAACGAAGCGCGTTGCTCTCCGTTGGATATTCTCTATTTCTTCTATCAATCCTCTCTGGTACGGATCACACACTGGTGAGCAATATTCAAGCATTGGGCGAACAAGTGTACTGTAACCTACTTCCTTTGTTTTCGGATTTCATTTCCTTAGGATTCTTCTAAAGAATCTCAGTCTGGCATCTGATTTACCGACGATCAATTTTATATGATCATTCCATTTTAAATCACTCCTAATGCGTACTCCCAGATAATTTACGGAATTAACTGCTTCCAGTTGCTGTCCTGTTATATTATAGCTAAATGATAAAGGATCTTTCTTTCTATGTATCCGCAGCACATTACACTTGTCTACATTGAAATTCAATTGTCATTCCCTACACCATGCGTCAATTCGTTGCAGATCTTCCTGCATTTCAGTACAATTTTCCATTGTTACAACCTCTCGAAATACCACAGCATCATCCACAAACAGCCTCAGTGAACTTCCAATGTTACCCACAATACAATTTGCTACAATCTTCTGCCGTGGCGACTCCGTATTAAGCCGTAAACACCGCCTATAAAGGGAAAAATGGAGCTGCGGATGTTTTCCAACAGTCGCGGACAGCAACTGTTCTACAACGCTCCCTTTAAGCAATTCCGCAGCTATTTTTATTCATGACGATTTTTCTTTCTTGTAATCGCAGTCACGAGTTCTATTTTCAACTGCTAACGAAGTTGATTGGAGAGTCGCAGGTGGCAAATTCGACGCAGAAGAAGAAGAAGGCGTGCAGCGTTCACTTCAGTACTGCGTGGCAGGCTACGTCGCGCGGCTATTTCCGCGCAGCGCGCAGCGGGCTCCACTTCCGCCCCGGTTGTCACCTGCGGTCGGCAGCAACACGAGGGCTTCCTAAGGCGCCGCCGCTGCTAATCAACACGCACCGCTCGTCCATGCGCTACGAGATGAATGTGGCCTTCCTCTTCCATAGTAATCCTTCTAGGTAGGCCGGCAGACGGCTCGAGTCTCTATTGTTTTCAAATTTATTTACTGGCCTTTGGTGATGCTCATATACCAGGTCCAAACATAGAATTTCTTGGAAATTTAAAACAAATTCCAGGTACACGCTGAAAAAACACAGAAATAAATACGTTGGTCTCTGATGCTAACAACACGGCGTTCTCTTAGTTTAATCATATTTTTAACAGATCGAAATAAACACTTACACACGCTCTCTCTCTCTCTCTCTCTCTCACACACACACACACACACACACACACACACACACACACACAACAAACAAACAAACCCAAACTGAACACTTACAGCCGGCCGTTGTGGCCGAGCGGTTCTAGGCACTTCAGTCTGGAACCGCGCGACCGTTACGGTCGCAGGTTCGAATCCTGCCTCGGGCATGAATGTGTGTGATGTCCTTAGGTTATTTAGTTTTAATTAGTTCTATGTTATAGGGGACTGATGACCTCAGATCTTAAGTTCCATAGTGCTCAGAGCCATGTGAACAATTTTTAACACTTACAAGTTAGTTTCTACTTTTAAAACGAATGCCACAAATACTCTATAAATGTCTACATTCTTTATAAACACGAGGAAGCGCTTGATGCACGCGGACTAGCTCCGTAATCAGCCAGCCTCATTCCCCTCTGTGTATATGGCAACCAAAGTTCAGGGTTGTTGTTGTTGTGGTCTTCAGTCCTGAGACTGGTTTGATGCAGCTCTCCATGCTACCCTATCCTGTGCAAGCTTCTTCATCTCCCAGTACTTACTGCAGCCTACATCCTTCTGAATCTGCTTAGTGTATTCATCTCTTGGTCTCCCTCTACGATTTTTACCCTCCACGCTGCCCTACAATGCTAAATTTGTGATCCCTTGATGCCTCAGAACATGTCCTACCAACCTATCCCTTCTTCTCGTCAAGTTGTGCCACAAACTCCTCTTCTCCCCAATTCTAATCAATACCTCCTCATTAATTACGTGATCTACCCATCTAATCTTCAGCATTCTTCTGTAGCACCACATTTCGAAAGCTTCTATTCTCTTCTTGTCGGAACTATTTATCGTCCGTGTTTCACTTCCATACATGGCTACACTCCATACAAATACTTTCAGAAACGACTTCCTGATACTTAAATCTATACTCGATGTTAACAAATTTCTCTTCAGAAACGCTTTCCTTGCCATTGCCAGTCTACATTTTATATCCTCTCTACTTCGACCATCATCAGTTATTTTGCTCCCCAAATAGCAAAACTCCTTTACTACTTTAAGTGTCTCATTCCCTAATCTAATTCCCTCAGCATCACCCGACTTAATTCGACTACATTCCATGATCCTCGTTTTGCTTTTGTTGATGTTCATCTTATATTCTCCTTTCAAGACAATGTCCATTCCGTTCAACTGCTCTTCCAAGTCCTTTGCTGTCTCTGACAGAATTACAATGTCATCGGCGAACCGCAAAGTTTTTATTTCTTCTCCATGGATTTTAATACCTATTCCGAATTTTTCTTTTGTTTTCTTTACTGCTTGCTCAATATACAGATTGAATATCGGGGAGAGGCTACAACCCTGTCTCACTCCCTTCCCAACCACTGCTTCCCTTTCATGCCCCTCGACTCTTACAACTGTCATCTGGTTTCTGTACAAATTGTAAATAGCCTTTCGCTCCCTGTATTTTACCCCGGCCAGCTTTAGAATTTGGAAGAGAGTATTCCAGTCAACATTGTCAAAAGCTTTCTCTAAGTCTACAAATGCTAGAAACGTAGGTTTGCCTTTCCTTAATCTTTCTTCTAAGATAAGTCTTACGATCAGTATTGCCTCACGTGTTCCAATATTTCTATGGAATCCAAACTGATCTTCCCCAAGGTTCGCTTCTACCAGTTTTTCCATTCGTCTGTAAAGAATTCGTGTTAGTATTTTGCAGCTGTGACTTATTAAACTGATAGTTCGGTAATTTTCACATCTGTCAACACCTGCTTTCTTTGGGATTGGAATTATTATATTCTTCTTGAAGTCTGAGGATATTTCACCTGTCTCATAAATCTTGCTCACCAGATGGTAGAGTTTTGTCAGGACTGGCTCTCCCAAGGCAGTCAGTAGTTCTAGTGGAATGTTGTCTACTCCTGGGGCCTTGTTTCGGCTCAGGTCTTTCAATGCTCTGTCCAAGTCTTCACGCAGTATCGCATCTCCCATTTCATCTTCATTTACATGCTCTTCCATTTCCATAATATTGTCCTCAAGTACATCGCCCTTGTATAAACCCTCTATATACTCCTTCCACCTTTCTGCCTTCCCTTCTTTGCTTAGAACTGGGTTGCCATCTGAGCTCTTGATATTCATACAAGTGGTTCTATTCTCTCCGAAGGTCTCTTTAATTTTCCTGTAGGCAGTATCTATCTTACCCCTAGTGAGATGAGCCTCTACATCCTTACATTTGTCCTCTAGCCAGCCCTGCTTAGCCATTTTGAACTTCCTGTCGATCTCATTTTTGAGACGTTTGTATACCTTTTTGCCTGCTTCATTTACTGCATTTTTATATTTTCTCCTTTCATCAATTAAATTCAATATTTCTTCTGTTACCCAAGGATTTCTACTAGCCCTCGTCTTTTTACCTACATGATCCTCTGCTGCCTTCACTACTTCATCCCTCAGAGCTACCCATTCTTCTTCTACTGTACTTCTTTCCCCCACTACTGTCAATTGTTCCCTTATGCTTTCCCTGAAACTCTGTACTACCTCTGGTTTAGTCAGCTTATCCAGGTCCCATCTCGTTAAATTCCCACCTTTTTGCAGTTTCTTCAGTTTCAATCTGCAGTTCATAACCAATAGATTGTGGTCAGAATCCACATCTGCCCCTGGAAATGTCTTACAATTTAAAACCTGGTTCCTAAATCTCTGTCTTACCATTATATAATCTGATACCTTTTAGTATCTCCGGGATTCTTCGGTGTATACAACCTTCTTTTATGATTCTTGAACCAAGTGTTAGCTATGATTAAGTTATGCTCTGTGCAAAATTCTACCAGACGGCTTCCTCTTTCATTTCTTAGCCCCAATCCATATTCACCTACTATGTTTCCTTCTCTCCCTTTTCCTACACTCGAATTCCAGTCACCCATGACTATTAAATTTTCGTCTCCCTTCACTATCTGAATAATTTCTTTTATCTCATCATACATTTCATCAATTTCTTCATCATCTGCAGAGCTAGTTGGCATATAAACTTGTACTACTGTAGTAGGCGTGGGCTTCCTGTCTATCTTGGCCACAATAATCCGTTCACTATGTTGTTTGTAGTAGCTTACCCGCACGCCTATTTTTTTATTCATTATTATACCTACTCCTGCATTACCTCTATTCGATTTTGTATTTATAACCCTGTATTCACCTGACCAAAAGTCTTGTTCCTCCTGCCACCGAACTTCACTAATTCCCACTATATCTAACTTTAATTTATCCATTTCCATTTTTAAATTTTCTAACCTACCTGCCCGATTAAGGGATCTGACATTCCACGCTCCGATCCGTAGAACGCCAGTTTTCTTTCTCCTGATAACAACGTCCTCTTGAGTAGTCCCCGCCCGGAGATCCGAATGGGGACTATTTTACCTCCGGAATATTTTACCCAAGAGGACGCCATCATCATTTAACCATACAGTAAAGCTGCATGCCCTCTCGAAAAATTACGGCTGTAGTTTCCCCTTGCTTTCAGCCGTTCGCAGTACCAGCACAGCAAGGCCGTTTTGGTTATTGTTACAAAGTCAGATCAGTCAATCATCCAGACTGTTGTCCCTGCAACTACTGAAAAGGCTGCTGCCCCTATTCAGGGTAGTTATCATTAAACTTTCGCTCCTTGAGCCAGTGTAAGCGGCAAAGTATTAACCGCAGTTGGTACCCAACTTTCCAGGAATGATGTTCAGACTGTGCGCTGCAGGACTGACGTTGTCACTAGTGTTAGTATCATAACTTGCCGTTAGGCGCTGGTGATGGAGAATTGAAACAGAAGCGGCGGTGTGCATTATAGTTGCTGACGGTCAACATGGATCTGGACCAGTTGAGCAGGGCTTTTTTCGTAAAGCTATTTTATCAAAACATCAGCAATAGTGCCACTGCTCTTCGCGAGTATCGACCAATTAAAGGAATACGGAGAAGTCCTCTTTCCCCACCAGTGTTGAACATGATTTGGAAGTTAGAATTAACTTTCGATTTGGCAGTTGCTCCTGGGAGAGGCCGACGGCCAATTGCGTAACAAATTGTTGAGAAAGCTATGTTTGGCATGGCTGAGAATCCTGGACGCGATGTGTGCAGTGTGCGAAAAGTGTCATGATAGTGGAATATTTGACGATCCACCGTTTGAAAAGTGCTACGAACAGCTGTCAAACTCTATCTGTACAAACTTCCACGCTATCGTGGATGCAGATGGTCTTCAGACTGAGCGCAGCTAACAAATGTTGCACTCTCATGCAGAAATTAAAATTGGTTTCTTTCAATGATTTATTGGTCATTTCTCTTCCGCACGCCATCACAAACGTTTCCAGAAATTATCATTGTCCTACGATTACTCGTTTTCACGGGGACCCTCTCAAGTAGCTGAAGGAGTGGAAGCTTAATCGTAACCACCCTATAATATGCATCCGTCCATCCTCGAAGGATGATGGTGTAGCATAATTGGTTCAAACTCTGCAACATCTGCAATGTCTGAAAAGTCCCACTCGAGAGTGGCAGTCTCTACTGCAGTTTGGGCACTTGAAATGTGAAGGACTTCCACCAGAGGCCGCTCTCTCCTTCCGCCTTGCCCTCTTCCTGATGTATTCTTGCATGCGTTCGTTCTCTGCAAGCTCAACGCCATTGCGCACAGCTTGCCGCCACTTGACACGGCCACCACTTGGATCGATGCTGGCTTTGGTCAGATCTCTCTTGCAGACATCCTTGAAGCGAAGGCGCGGTCTTCCTATTGGCCTCACACCCTCCCGAAGTTTTCCGTACAGCACTTTTTTCGGTATTCGCTCAGAATCCATGCGCCTGACATTTCCCAGCCACCTTAGACGTCGGTGGCTCGGGAGTGCATGAATGCTGGTTGTGCTTCCGAGCCGTAATACTTCGGTGTTGGGTACTCTATCCTTCCAACAGATCTGAAGGATCGTCCGGAGACAACGGAGATGGAAGCTGTTCAGTCGGGGTTCGTGTTTAGCAAGAGTTGTCTCACAGCTCTACAAAAGTGTGCTGGTAACACAAGCGTTTTATACTTGCAATTTAGTTTTTAATCTGAGTAGTTCATTCTTCCATACACTGTTTTTCTATCTACCCATGACAGCTGATGCTTTTGCAATCCTGTTGGTAATCTCAGTGTCCACAGACAAGTTGCTACACATTGTACATCCCAAGTAGGTAAAATTATTAACTACCTGGAGAGTATTGCCGTCAGTGCTGATGAAGGGGAGGTTGGTGGTGGCCCGCGCCATGATCTTAGTCTTTTGGAGTCTGATGGCAAGACCAAATTTTCCACATGCATGTGATACCTTGTTGATTAAATACTGCAGCTCATCCTCTGAGTTTGCTACCAGAGCTGCATCGTCTGCATATAACAACTGGCGAATAACAATTGTATTGACTTTGGTCTTGGCCTTGAGATGGGAAATATTGAAGAGATTTCCATCAGACCTTGTATGTAAATACACTCCCTTCTCACAGTCTTCAAAAGCAAAACTCAGCAGAAGGGAAAAGAAAATGCCAAACAGAGTAGTAGCTAACACACACCCCTGCTTTACACCGCTATTTACAGGGAATGATTCCGATGTTTTGCCGTTGAAACAGACTGCTGCTTGCATTTTCTCATGGAAAGAGACAGTTATTCGTAGTAGTTTAGGTGTGCATCCAATCTTCTACAGCCACTTGAAGAGCCCAATTCTGCTCACTAAATCAAATGCTTCGACGAGGTCAACGAAAGCAATATACAGTGGCCTCTGCTGCTCACGGCACTTCTCTTGCAGTTGTCATAGAGAAAAAAGTCAAGTCCACGGTTGCTCGGCCAGGTCTGAAGCCACATTGAAATTCTGGGTAAATTCTAGATGTTAGGAATTGCAATCGCATTAGGATGAATCTTGCATACGCCTTCCCAGCTACACTCAACAGTGAAATGCCTCGGTAATTTTTGCAATCATTTCTGTCTCCTTTCTGTTTATACAAAGTAACAATATTTTTAATTTCTCATACTTAGTGGGACGTAGCCTTCTTCCCAGATGGTTGTGACAAGTGAATGTCGGTGCTGTAGGTCAGGCTTGTTATACTTAATAATCTCTGCAGGGATCCCATCTTCACCTGGAGCCTTTCCATTAGCTAGGCAATCTATCGCCCTGCCAAGTTCTCCCATAGTGGGCATTGCATCAAGCTCTTCCATAACTGGCATTTGTTTGATGGCATCAAGTGCATTCTTGCTTACTTCATTTTCAGTTGCTTACAGCTCGAGGTAGTGTTCAACCCAGTGCTCCATCTGCTTCCCCTCATCAGTAACAACTTCTCCTGTCTTCGTCTTCAGAGGAACTGTTTTCCTGACAGTTGGACCTTCTGCTTTCTTAATACCATCGTACATTGCCGTAATGTCCCCAGAATCGGCAGCTTTCTCTATATCTGCACATAGATTTCGCCAGTAGTTATTTGCGCATCTCCAAGATGTTTGTTTTGCCCTATTCTTTGCTTCTCGCCAGTCATTCTTTTATAAGCAAGCAGGGCTTTACGTTTTGCCTCAGTGACTGGTTCCATCTCCAAATTTTGCTCGTACCAGTCTTTGTTTCTATTCTCTTTCATTCCATAAGCCAATACTGACGAGTTGTAGATGGCGTCAGAAAGTTGTGTCCATTTTTTATCAATATTCATTTCTGTATGTGCGTTTCTTGATCAAACACTTCCAAAACTACTGGTAAATTCTTGTTTTCGTTGCGAGCTATGAACATGATATGTGTTGATCCGTGGTTGACCCCTCTGTTTAGCGTGATATTTCTTAGGGGTGAGCCTCAGTCTGCTCACCACCAAAGTATGGTCAGTGTTGCAGTCAGCGCCATGATAATAGCTTCGTGTCAGCAGGACATTTTTTAGATCTGTACGCCTAGCTTTGACATTATCAGGTTGGTGCCAGTTAGGAGAGCGAGGATGTCTCCACGTCACCTAGTGTCGATCTTTAAGTTGGAAATATGTGTTTGTGATACATAGACCTTGAAAGAAGCACACTTCTAGCAGTCTCTGGCCATTATCATTCATTTTTCCCACTCCATTATGGCCCAGAAAAGTCAGCCACATGTCGTTATCTGACCCAACTAGAGCATTAAGGTCGCCTAGAATATATAGTGACTCTGAGCCAGGTACTTTGGCTATTCTGTCGCTGAGTAAATCATAAAACATATCCTCCTCTTCTACGCTGGATGATAAGGTGGGAGCGTACACATTAAAGATGTTGATAGTTCCACTTGAACAGCATACTTGTAAAGTAAGAATCCGCTCTGTTCCACAATACTGTTCAGGTGGGTATCTTTAACCGCGAATCCTACACTGTGAAGTCTTGGCTTATCATGTGACCTTTGCTGCCAGAAGAACGTGTAATTGGCATCTCTAATAGAGCCGGTGTCTGGTAGCCGCATCTCCTGCAGCCCCACAATGTCCAAATTCAAGTGATGGAGCTCCCTGTTAGTAACTGCAGTCTTACGAATGAAACCAACCTCCTGGGTATCGTCAACATACCTTGGACACATGGTCCTGACATTGCAGGTGTTAATACGAAATGGCGGTTTCTTTGTTATTTCCTTTTTGTTTTTCGCAGGTGTACTTTATCTACCCGCTTGTTGAAGATCACTTCTAAGCTCCACACACCCTATGAAGCAGGCGGGTAGTGGCGGGACCGCACATTATTGGCTGGGGGCTGCCCAGCTTGAGGCGGGCGGCAGAAGTCCAAAGAGATGCGATGATCTCACCCAACGTCGGAAGTGGCCCCTGGCGCTCAAGTCTTACGCCAATCAGGCAGAGCTTATAACCGGTGACAGCCTCTTCCCGTGTTGTACCGATGTCTTTAGACGTCGCTAAAGTGTCCTCTCCAGGATGCTACATGCCTGGGCTATAGACATGAAGACGCAAAAGTCGCCCATGCATCATGGTCTCGCTCTCGACCTAAATGATAGTGTCGAGAGGAAAGGCAAGCCAATACGTCCGGTTGCTGGAGCTGCCTGGAGGGAACGTAGTACGCCTTCCAACCGCCTTTGGGGCCACACTCCAGATTTTCTTTCAGGGTTTTCTCCCTTAGCCTTCATCACTCCCGAGATTAACCACAAGGCAGTGGTATGTAAGATGGGGAAAGGAATAGTAACTGAGGAAAAGGTAGTGTAGGGCATATGTAGGATATAAGATGGGTCGTTGTGAGGCACACTTCATCTGGCTCCTCTGCTGAGACCTTTCCGGCTAGGTTACACCTGCCAGTAACTACGCTACCGCCGGCATAGCTCTCAGCTTCCCCGGAGCACGCAAATTCTCCCGCCTGCACGGACAGTGCTACGATAAAGCGGTGCCTCCTGGGAGAGAACCACCCAATTGATGCGGCATATATCCTATATCTGCCCACAGTCGCAGTATGACGGTAGTGTGAAGATTGCTCTATAGAGGTGTTGTCTGTAGCAATCGTGGTTTGAATTTTAATCTAGCAACGAGCTTCACAAACTTTATCTTGTTCTCTACCTCAGTTGAGGTGCATTTCAGGGCCCGCTTTCCAACATTTGTCCTTCGGTAATTGCGAGTTGGTTTGTTTGTACCAGGTGGCTTTGTGCAGATCTTAGGACCCCATGTATTATTCCATTCGCTTTTGCCCAAGTCTCCAGCCAAAGCATTGATGTCATCTGATTCGACCGGTTGGTCGGCTTTTTCATTCCCGAGAATTCTACCATGCTCCTTGATCCACACAAACGATAACCCGATACCGATTCTGAACATCTCTGATACAGCAGCAGCAATTCAGTATGATAGGTAACATCTCCCCTATTCCTTACCAACTGATGTAGTTTCCACCACGGACAGTGAGTGCGTGAGTGTTAGAAGGCGATTAGCTGCTATGATCATACCGTATCGTAGTGATAGTTCAATGTTTTAATTTTCTTATATAGACATACGCATGGGCGACGGAGCTCTTGTATTCAGGGCCACCAGTGTACAGCCGGCCCGAGTGGCCGAGCGGTTCTAACGCTACAGTCTGGAACCACGCGACCGCTACGGTCGCAGGTTCGAATCCTGCCTCGGGCATGGGTATGTGTGATGTCCTTAGGTCAGTTAGGTTTAAGTAGTTCTAAGTTCTAGGGGACTGATGATTTCAGCAGTTAAGTCTCATAGTGCTCAGAGCCATTTGAACCAGTGTACATACCAACATCAATTGGCCATTGTTCTAAAAGCCTGCCTAAATTACTGTTGTTAATTACTGGGCTCTCAGAGTAGTCCCGTTGAATATGGATTTCCAGTACCTGGGTGATATGGTCGAACTCGTCCTCAAAGTATGATAACACTCGCGTTATTCGAAGTCTCTATTTAGAAAGGCATAATGTCCAAGATTCCAACCAATACTTCCGCAACAACTGCAGGGAAACAACATTTATGTTGATTTAATAAACAGTGTTTTTGTTAGTATAAATAGTTAACAGAATTAGCCACAAGTTTCTAATCATCAATTCGATAATGTAAAAGTACGCAATTAATTTGTTGTTTGTTTGTAGGTACATGTCTGAAGTCACACGCATTCAAATCCCCTTCCCACGGAGTCATAGCACGCCGCAAGAGAAGCTAAAACAAAATGGCGCACTCCATTCATAAAAGTCAAGCATGAAACTGTAATTCGTTTTCTGCAACAATTAATTCTGCGTGGATGGAACTGTTTCTTTACTTGCAACTTGCTGTTCGGTAATATTATTACACACCTCCTGGCACGCGACCTAAAAATTCAGTGCCCGAATATTATTCGAAAATGTTCAAACGTGTAAACTGCTGAGGTTATCGGTCCCTAGACTTACACACTACTTAAAATAACTTATGCTAAGAACAACATACACACCCATCCCCGAGGGAGGACTCGAACCTTCGGCGGGAGGGGTCACGCAGTCTGTGACATGGCGCCTCAAACCGCACGGCCACTCCGCGCGGCGATTATTACACGACTGCTTCCTCAAAGAGACTGTTAGTGACGGACTGCATCTGCAGACTCCGTTTTAACAACTGTCGCGCTGGAAACAAGCAAGCCGGCCGCAGTGGTCGATGCGGTTCTAGGCGCTTCAGTCTGGAACCGTGCTGCTGCTACGGTTGCAGGTTCGAATCCTGCCTCGGGCATGGATGTGTGTGATGTTCTTACGTTAGGTTTAAGTAGTTCTAAGTCTAGGGTATTAATGACCTCAGATGTTAAGTTCTGTAGTGCTTAGAGCCATTTGTTTTGGAAACAAGCAACCGTGGTTCAAATGGCTCTGAGCACTATGGGACTTAACATCTGAGGTCATCCCCTAGAACTTAGAACTACTTAAACCTAACTAACCTAAGGACATCACGCACATCCATGCCCGAGGCAGGATTCGAACCTGCGACCGTAGCGGTCTCGCGGCTCCAGACTGAAGCGCCTATAACCGCTCGGCCACACACGGCCGGCACTGCAACCGTGAAAATCGACGTTGAATCCAGAGATGTCTAGCTAAAGGTTTTCATATCACACAGAGGCTGTATCTGCTCTCATTTTTATCCACACACAGCAAGGATGACCCGGCACTGTGGAACTTCTACTTCAAATGCAAATACTTTTAACAGCTACGTTCCCGCGAGTAATATTCTCCTTGACAAGCAGTAGAGAAGATCATGAAAAATCAGAAAATTCCTTCCTTTTTAGTAGGATTTGTTTACTCAGTCGTACTTGTGGCTTCGCTGATTAAAGCTCCTGTGCAGGTGAAAGGCTGCAGTTGAGAGATTCCGGCTGCAGCACATGGCACACGCAGAGGCGAGCTTCCTTGTGGCGCCGTCCCCTGGATTTGGCCGCAGTTGTCAACCTGAGAAGGTCGCGCCGCAGCCCGAGGCCGTCCGTGGCGCACGCGTGTGTGTGGCTCGCTGTAATAACACAACGCAGCCAGCGCCCCCGGCTATCCCATTTCGCCTACAGCGGCCGGCACGCAACCAGCCCCGGGCGCCGGCGCCGCGCGCCGTAGGGGCGGAAGCGACACTTAATATACGGCGAGAGGCGGCGCGGCCCACACTGGCTTCGCGGTGTGCGCCGCCCGCATCGGCCCGCTCCCACGCACTGCCTCCCCGCGCCCGTATCCACACTGCTGGCGCCAGTGTTCACCCACCAGCGCTACCCTCGTGTCCGCAGGTACGAAAGCACGATCGAATGGGCTACCAAATTTCATTCGAGACGGATTGAATATTCCTTCGTGCGGAGGGTGCATAGGTAACCTTAGGCGTGTTCCAGGGAAGCGTGTTAAGCTGCGTTGACAAATGGCTCTGAGCAATACGGGACTTAACATCTGAGGTCATCAGTCCCCCAGAACTTGGAGCTACTTAAACGCAACTAACCTAAGGACATCACACACATCCATGCCCGAGGCAGGATTCGAACCTGCGACCGTAGTGGTCACGCGGTTCCAGACTGAAGCGCCTAGAACCACTCGGCCACTCCGACCGGCGCTGCGGTCATAGTAGCACGGACATCAGTCGCCCGGTAACATTAGCCGACAACTCGGTCACATTGCGTTCCATCTCCTTCGTCAGTTTCTGTAGGAGTCAAGGAGGATATGTTAGATTAGAATCTGTTCTATGAAACGAAGTAGGTTTGATTTTAACCTAGAGATGGATACCACGTCGTCACTGCGCTTCGAGACGAGTACTGCATTGCGGCTTTTACTACTAAACACCTGGCAAATGCAAGTGAATGAGCTATATCTGCCTCAAAAAGAATAAGGCGAGTACTGTACTCTCTGACTTATCGGAATAATAAGATTGGGTTTACAAATATACGAGACGAAGGGAGAAACTTTCTGTTACATACTCGGGAAAATTCGTGGTCATCTTGAAATGCAAGATTACAAACACACTCTTTTGCTG
Organism: Schistocerca nitens; assembly: GCF_023898315.1. NCBI lineage: Eukaryota > Metazoa > Arthropoda > Insecta > Orthoptera > Acrididae > Schistocerca > Schistocerca nitens. Next base: position 393,727,820 of record NC_064617.1, read on the forward strand.
TATTTACACTGTCCAAAAACAAGCAATAAACCGCTATTTCCCCGTCCTTTGTCTAATTCACGACGTACGAGTAATTATACAAACTGTCAACAGATGTCCGTACGACCGTGTTTTGTACGGAAGATAGCATTCTGGTCAACGGACAGCCACGCCACGGCATCTAAGAGACGAGGTATTTGTCGTTTAGTGTCATATCCAAAATCGCTATGTACACAGTCACAGATGGCGCAGTACAGCACAAGAAGACGGCGGATGGCCATAGGAAGAATGGTAGCAGGACAGTCACCAACTGATATGGACCGATGGTGTAGTGTGAATCGTTCAGTCCCTATTCGGATGTGGCGACAGTTTAGAGAGACCGAAACTGTATTCCGAAGGCCTGGGCAGTGCCCACCAAGACTGACATCAGAAAGAGAGGACCATTATTTGGCTACAAGGGCGCGTCGGTACCGCCATAGCACTGCACGGCAACTGCCATCTGATCTCGCAGCTCCCACTGGACCTGTTAAATCGAGGCAAATGGTGTACATAAAGCTACGGCAGAGTGGCCTTTGTTGCCGCATCTTCACAGGAGGGAACTTCTACAGTGGAGCCGTCGAGTGATTCGCATCTGCAGGGAACGTGAACACCATTTCGGGTCCAAAACGTTGTGGAAAGAGACCGATATCGAGGAGGATCCCTAATGGCGTGCCGGTCACTGTGGTCGAGCGGTTCTAAGTGCTCCAGTCCGGAACCGCGCTGCTGCTACGGTCGCAGGTTCGAATCCTGCCTCGGGCATGTATGTGTGTGATGTTCTTATGTTAGTTAGGCTTAAGCAGTTCTAAGTCTAGGGGACTGATGACCTCAGATATTAAGTCCCATACTTCTTACAGCCATTTGAACGTAATGGCGTGGGCAGGGATTACGTTGGCCACTCGATCACCTCTTCACGAAATTGTATGGTGAATCGACAAGGTCTGACTGCTGTCAGGTATTGTGACGAAATCTTGGGACATCAAGTGCAGTTGTTGTGAGGTGGGCTCAGACTTTGCATTGATGGACGATAATACTCGACCTCATAGAGCAATGCCGGTTCATGTTTTCTTGGAAAGAAATTGCACATATGGTGTGGCCTGCTTGCTTTCCATAGTGCACTAGGGAGACGAGTTGCACCGTGTCAGCATCCACGAAACACTCTCCAAGACTTGCGAACAGCTGCAGGAAGAATGGACGTTTTTGCCTCAACATGAGACTAATGACATCATTCACAGCATTCCCCGTCGTTTTCAGGCCTGTAATGCTGCCAGAGGTAGTCACACCCCGTACTGAGCACTTCTCGGAATGTGCGTGCAAATCCGTTAAGTTAGAATAAATAAAAAACATTTTTGTTTACCGATATGCACGTTGCATTTGTTTACGTTATGTATTCATTACACTGTTTCTACTTTACTATCACCCTGCTTATACAGTTTTGTGGAAAAATAAGCGCAACCTTGCAAAATTTCCTTTTGTTACCTTAGTTTTGGACCCCAGTGTATTTGAAGTTGTGCAGGCATGCGTCAATTAACCCTTTCTCGGTTGATGGGATACATATGACACGCTAGAGCAATATGGAGTGTTAAAAGTTAGGATATCTACATCTCGTATCTGTCTAGTGATGGAATATAGCGAGATGTTTTCGGAATTTGGAGAAGAATACTACAGACGATGTGATGGATATATAGACGGCTGTGATTAATCAAATGCGGGGTCGTATTTTTATAAGTGGCACTGTGCATTTGTTTCACAAAAATCAGACCGAATCACAATCTTCTCCATTCCAAGAATGTCCGAAGGAACTAACTCTGTCCTGTTATACATCACAGACTTTGTTTTGAAACCTTGTTACACACCTCAGTAATTCTGTTGGTTTGTATGTAGTGGGACGTATACGCAGCAGAAAATGTCACACAACGTAAAAAATATAGGTGTGTGTTATGTCAAAGCCGTCTTGAAATGTTATGTTGAAAACTTGCATGCAGTATTTCGTTTTTTTCACTGTCCGGAGAATAAATGCGCTTTTGTACTGATGTCTTATACTTGTTTCCGATATTTCCCAACATGATAAAATCGTCCTAAAATTAAAAATGTGACTCTCAAAATCCTAGGTTCACATGAAAACATGGATACAGTTAGGGTCGTGCGACACATGTGTCCCGTTTCACCGACTTTCAAAATCGGTCAGCTTAAATTTTTTTGTTAGTGGGAGCATATTGTTTCTCAGAAAGGAAGACAGCATTTATCATTTATGTGCAAAATAAATATTAACCATTAAAGGGTTAACCTTCACCACTGTCATTCAGCACACATGTGCCAGGCAAGCATAGAGTTCAGTATAAGATACTATTAATACCTAAAGCACTGAAAAGTGGGAACACATGCAGCACGGTTGCAAACCACTTCGCCGGCCTCTGTGGCCGAGCGGTTCTAGGTGCTTCAGTCCAGAACCGCACTGCTGCTACGGTCGCAGGTTCGAATCCTGCCTCGGGCATGGATGTGTATGATGTCCTTAGGTTGGTTAGGTTTAAGTAGTTCTAAGTCTAGGGGACTGATGACCTCAGATGTTAAGTCCTATAGTGCTTAGAACCATTTGAACCATTTGTAAACCACTTTATGTAACAGAATGGCCACCGTACTGGCATAAAAACGACAGTAAGCGGCAACAATAATTTTTTGACTGCTAATACCGATCTACCAAAACCAAAAAAAAGTCTACAATAGTAGCTATAAGCATAAGATACGCCATTCTTCTTTGAACAAATTATTTTTTGAGGTTATAATTTACGCATAAAACATCCGAAGAAGATTTTTGCCTACTTGTGGTTTTTAATAATCCCACCATTTCAGTCCAGAGATTCCAAATTGTATCTCAAAAACAAAATTCTTCATCCTCAGATTCCTATGAACTCACTCTTTCTTGGACTAAACTTATCAGCTTCTCACAGTCCATATTTCGTGTGTGAGAACGTCGGCAGACTTGATCGAAGAAAACAAACTGACTTGACCTTCACTAATTTTCGTCGGAAGTCTATATGTTCGGACCGAGCGAGGTGGCGCAGTGGCTAGCACACTGGACTCGCATTCGGGAGGACGACGGTTCAATCCCGCGTCCGGCCATCCTGATTTAGGTTTTCCGTGATTTCCCTAAAATCGCTCCAGGCAAATGGCGGGATGGTTCTTTTAAACGGCACGGCCGACTTCCTTCCCCGTCCTTCCCTAATCCGATGAGACTGATGACCTCGCTGTCTAGTCTCCTCCCCCAAACAATCCAATCCAAATCTATATGTTCGGACCATGAGATCGGCTACAGTGTGTCTGTGGGCGAAGTGGCTTACTGTTTTGAAAAGATCGGCCGTCTTCGGCCGATGTCCTTTCTCGGCGGAATCCACAGATATCGGTGCCACTGTGACCGCACCCTTACCAGACTTCTTTCTTCTTCGTCGAAATGACCCGTCTCCTGCAGTGACGGTGTGGAGAGGGAGCCACTGGGTGCACAACACAATTACCATTGGGTCGCATAGTCGATAACTTTGACAGTATCCGTCAAATTTCTGACCCATTAAGGTCGGTCGCAGCATCCTATTTTCGAGGCTTCCCAGACTTTATCTTCCAACCGCTCGCCATCCGCCACGATTCTTTAACGCGAGCAAGGAGTTGAAGCATCAAGGGATGACGAATCGTAATCGGTCATCCAAGCTCAGTTAGACTCGATGTCCAGCTGAGTTAAGCTGTTATAGCTGTCAGATGTGTTGGCTCTGTACTCAATTTTCCACCCTCTACAACCCGAGCTCAACTATAAATTTAATCAAGTATTCTTTCTGCTATAAGAATAACAAGTAAAACTTATCTAGTTTCTGCCCTTCACAGCGTCGCCGCTTCGGTGGCCAGCAATGTGGTTATAAGAGCAGCAGTGGATTGGCTGGACCAGAGCTGTACAGCACGGCTGCAAGGCATACAGATAACTAGGGCCCGCCACCTGATAAATTCTGCGCGGACCATTGTTCTCCACTCAGCCGATACCCACGGCCCTCACCGGGCAGCGAAATTTGACTGCTGAGTTGAGGCATGCAGACACCGTTGCCCACGCAGCTCAAAAAATGGCTCTGAGCACTATGGGACTTAACATCTGAGGTCATCAGTCCCCTAGAACTTAGAACTACTTAAACCTAACTCACCTAAGGACACCTCACATCAATGGCCGAGGCAGGATTCGAACCTGAGACCGTAACGGTCGCACGGTTCTAGACTAAAGCGCCTAGAACCGCTCGGCCACACCGGCCGGCGCCCATGCAGCGCCAAGTCGAAGTGGGGCTACTTGGAGGTATTTTGTTCGTTTTGTACAATAAGATACAGCTGTGATTACCTCTTGAAATTATAATACACGAAATTTTGAAATTCAAAATTATGCAAATTTTAATTTTTAAGAAGAGAATAAAAAGATTGAACAGATTAGTGCTGGAGATAGCTATTCCTTCACCAGCGCTGCTCAGGGATGTGGTCTCGGAATGTATGCTCGAGCCCTATGTCCCTAGGCAGTGCATCCCAATGTTAGCTTATAACGCGAGGTAATTCACGTCTCGGATGTTACGACTCGATTCATCTCACGGATAAGTGTTCTAATATTAAGTTCTGATAGCGTTCTTATACTATACATGTGTTAATTAGCTAAATTATATGTGTTACACTTATTATATGCTAATTTAGTTCACTCACGAGCTTAACATGGCGCTTGGTACAATAACTGGTCACGATTTATATCACAGTCTATTGACAGGTTTCTGTTCAACCTCATATGTGTGTTACTACTTCTACATTTAGTATTGTTTATTGTGTCTGTTGAGTGTTGCTTTTGCTCTGAATTGTATTTGTGTTAATTTGCTGCAGGACATGTGTTGCATTTCTTTTAACTTAATTTAGTCTGATTACACGTCTACATAAATGTTTTACGTGGTGCCTGGTACAATAACCGACCATCAACTGCTCTACTTAATGTATTAAGAGCTTTCCATTCTAATTTGAATGTATGTTACTATTTAATTATTTAGTATCGTGTACGCGTTATGCGCATACTATTCTCAGTTTGTTCCGTCGTTGGTGTTAGTGTCGGAGGAGTCCGTTGTGTTTGTGTTGAAGGTTTCATCTGAACTAACCCACTCGTCTCGCTGTCGTCTACAGTCTGATCACTTTGTAAATAGCGTGTTCAATGTTGGAGATTTGATCTGTGTATTTTTTTAAATGGTTAGGCCAGGAAAGAATTTTCTTAGTCCAATTTTTATAGGCTTAAAATGTTCCTTAGAGAGTCTACTTTTAAGGTTCATTTATATAAAGTATGCCGTAAATATGTTAAAACCGTGATTTACTGCATGATGGTGTGGCGCATACGAGCGTTCCAGTGCGCCGAATAGTTACCGACGGAATAGGAGTCGGTTGGTTTCGGATAGTATCGCAGATGGCATTAGTTTCAATTAAAACAATATTATCAATAAGGTTTCTTTTCATAATATAATTCGTTTATGTTAAACAGTCCGGAAGCACGTGTTTGTCTCGCGTCTGCTTAAACTGCCATTTCGCTTGTTATTTATAAGAATTAAAACGTGATTGTTGAAAAATGACAAATAAAAGTATTTATATGATCCTAAAAGTAATCCCAGTCGTCCAAAATGCACTTCTTTGGTAAGCGGAAGCCAGTTAATCGATATAATTTCGTCAAAATGAGAGTGTGTTGACATCGCTGAAAAAAGGGCAACTGTAGGATGCTGGCATTCCAGTTATACAAATTTGTTGAATTTCAGTATTAAAAAACGCAAGTTGAAACTTTAAACGCTTGTTTTCTCAAAACAACATTTTCTATAACTAACGAAATATACATGCACTTACACTATACCTTTTTGTAATTTGTGAGTCGGCTGTTTTTTCTTCTGTAGCACGTATACTTTAATTTCCAGTTTCTGTGTAAGTTTTTTAACGACTTTTGGGTCGAAAAACTTGAATTTTATTTGAGTGTGGTGCTTCTTTGTTAGAAACCATTTCTTAACAAAATGTTCCCACGTACTACGTTAGACAATATCATCAGTTTCAAAGCAGTTTTTGAAATTAAGTTCTAGGCTGAGAATTGCGGCGTTCACAGCTCCCACCAACTGCCCTCAGACTTCGCGAAAGCCATTCGACGATGTCTTTTACTGTCCTCAGGGTGAAAGTCTTTAGTTATTTAAAAAACTATATAATACGATATTAAGAGTGTAAGGTTTTATAATTTGTTATTTTATTGAAAAAATCATGGCTATCGGTTGCAAAATCGAGCGTCACCCTGTCTACCCCCTTAATAGTTCCCACTTGTCTGCATCTATTAGAGTTTCTTGTAGTGCGCCTGTGGTAATCTCTAGTACTCGTAAGTTTCTATATAAGTGGCAGTACCGCTCACATGACAGAGCTACATGTGCAGGAGATTCATTTTCCTCACACTGGCAGTCGCTTCTGCCAACAAGAGAAACGCTCTGCAGGTGCAGTCGCAGAGCGCCGGACAGCCGAACAGGCGCTGAACCAGTCAGCCCTGCTCTTCCCGTGCTCTTCCTGTCTCTCTGTCCCTGGCCAGAGGCCGCATCAAAGTTTCACCGCTGCCCGGATACGACGGTTACTCCGCCCGTCTGGCCTGGCCTGGCACGGTTTGAGGGCCATATATCCCTCCAATCTCTCTGGGAGCTACGCACTAGTGTCGGGCAACTTCTGCACGCCGGTTGGCTGTATGTGAGAAGAACGTGTTACGCCTCGTTTGAGAATGAGAAACGACTACTAGAAAGAGAAAAAAATACATCAGCAACAGGACCGTAGACTATCACTCCGCGCTATTGCTGTTCGTGTTGGTCGGAATCACACGATTGTCATACGAATAGGTGGTTCGATGAACCCTCTGCCGGGTACTTAAATCTGATTTGCAGAGTATCCATGTAGATGTAGAATACGGAATTGACTGGGTTCAGAGGGGCCTTTCTGAACGCCTTGCAAGATCTCACCGGCCCTGCACGAGTAATCCCCCACTGGCACTGGAGTAGTTCGTTTGGAGTATCTCAAGGGATTACGGCTGAAGATGTGAGAAAACAGCGTCGACGAGGGCAATTCGTATAATTAACTGAACTTCAGAGAGGTCGCAGTGTGATCCTGTGGGAATATCCAGGTCATTCTGATGGATTGCACAACGTTTTGCTCGTAACGAGTGGGTTAGTAGCGTCAGCACAACCGTAGGGCATGAGTGAGAATAATGCTTGCCAGGCTTCCATTCCCAGTGCGCCCAATACGACAATGACAACGCAAAAATAGTGAAATCACACGACTCTTCAGTGAAAGTGATTAATGAAAGCACCTGGAACAATTTATCCTACTGTTAAAAACTTTCTGACAGAGATTACAACGATAAACAGTGTTACCTGTTCGCAAGAAGTAGCTGCAGGAAACAAGCCCAAATAAAAGCCATGACTTTTCCTGTGACTGTGTTGTGCTAAACCATCAGATAGTCGACTTCCTTCGAGTAGTCACGCGCTGTTGTTTAAAAATTAAGATCTGTAACATCACAAGCTCCCATTTCGCTTCCTAAGTTCGTAAAACGTTTTTCGTCGTTCAAGAGGTCAGGAATGTTTAGACAATAATGGAGAGTTGAAATTCATTGTGCAGTCACGGATAGATAAATTGAATAATTTTTTGAAATTTCTACTAATCTGTGGTTTCAGCAGCGAAGGATATATGTAACAATTTATTGATAACATAAGATTAGATACTTCACGAAGCTGAATATTTCTACGACACGCACAATATTTTCGTTTAACAAGAAATTCTTTCCAGTGGCCGCGCGGGATTAGCCGAGCGATCTGAGACGCTGCAGTCATGGACTGTGTGGCCGGCCGCGGCGGACTATGCATGAAAACTGAGAACTGTGGCTACCACGATAGTGGTATTTACCCATAAGGCTCATCCATATGTGGTTCACGTTACATTGCGCTGTCGTGCGTCACACAAAAGGTAACAGCGAGGGAAGAAAGGGAAAAGAATGAAACAGGGTCCTCCCTTGAATATTGTTCGGTGCTCGTTCTCTTGGATGTTGCCAATTAAATATAATTGGGCTCGTAGACGAGGGCGGAGGGAATGGATGCGACAGATGTCCCTGCTTTCCTCTCCGAGAAACTGCAAGGCTGCCGATCGCCCCGTGGCGTGGGCGAGGCGTCCACGGCGCCGGCTGGTCGCACAGCTGCTAGCTGGCCAGCGGCAGGCGGCTGACTGGCGGGCCAAGAGAAGCGGCTAGCCCGCAGCTCAGCTCAGGGCCTGCTAGTCGCCTTCCGTCTTGCCAGGCGCGGTTCCGCTTCTGGAGAAGATGAGGGGAGGGGGGAGGGAAAGAGGTCACAAATGACCTCTGTGTACTCGCTTTAAACTAGTCAGGCGGTAGAGGCTCACGAGAAAGACAGGCTGTTGCGCGTACGTCACAGCACATGACACTGCTAGCAGCCATCTCCTACGTGGAGCGAATGACTATTTCAGACGAGTTGAATAATTCTTGGCTGCGCGTTTAAATGTATGCAAGTATTCGATAGCACACGACAAAGTTGAGACTTTTAGCGAGTACCTTTTCAGCTACATATAGATTTGCTGTGAGTCCCGCATGGAACCGAACTTTCACGAAGTGTAGCGGACAGACCAACTAGTGTGACGTCACAAGTTTTCTGCAGGGTCTGTATTACTCGTGAGTCCCTCAGCGGACCGTATGACGTCGACTTGCCGTCTCCGTACGCTCGCAGACTCGAGTCACCTATTCCCGCTGCTGCGCACTCTATTGACTGGTCTGTTTTCGGATACAAGTGGACTATATATACTCGTGTAGGAAGGAAAGCGAGTACCCAAGTTGGCAAGTATAACAGTGGACTGGCGGCGCCGGCCGAAGTGGCCGTGCGGTTAAAGGCGCTGCAGTCTGGAACCGCAAGGCCGCTACGGTCGCAGGTTCGAATCCTGCCTCGGGCATGGATATTTGTGATGTCCTTAGGTTAGTTAGGTTTAACTAGTTCTAAGTTCTAGGGGACTAATGACCTCAGAAGTTGAGTCCCATAGTGCTCAGAGCCATTTGAACCATTTGGACTGGCGGCATTGCCAAGACATACACTGCCACTGGGCACGACAATTGCTGTATACCGATGACTGCCAGTAAATATTGTGGCGTGAATCAGAACTCCACCGAAAAACTTTTAGAGGTGGTAGTATGGACAAAAGAAGAAAAAAATCTAGTAAACATGGGCCCTAAAATGCATATCTTAACAGCTATGAGCACTTCTCCATTTTCGCTATTGTATGACACATCTCTTTCGCTGAAAGCACTTTGCTATTCACATTTTAAGTGGTGGCAGAAGGACAAAAATAAGAAAAAACGCCCGCATCTCGTGGTCGTGCGGTAGCGTTCTCGCTTCCCACGCCCGGGTTCCCGGGTTCGATTCCCGGCGGGGTCAGGGATTTTCTCTGCCTCGTGATGGCTGGGTGTTGTGTGCTGTCCTTAGGTTAGTTAGGTTTAAGTAGTTCTAAGTTCTAGGGGACTTATGACCACAGCAGTTGAGTCCCATAGTGCTCAGAGCCATTTGATTTTTTAAGAAAAAACTGTCTTGCAAACATGGGCCCTAAAATGAATAGTCCTCTCTTAAGAGCTATGTGTACTTGTTCATCTTCGATACCGTCAAACACATCTCTACCACTCAACAAGTGTTCACAGCTCTTAGTGTTTACTGGATATTTTTTCTTTGTTTTGCTCCGTAATAACATCTCTGAAAATATGGAAACCAAAGAGCTTGTAGTAGAGATTTGTCTCACAGACGAACAAGTGCCCTAACATTCAACATATTTATTTTACAATCCATGATCACGAAACTCTTTGCTTAAATTGATCTTTCCTGTCATATCCCTGTGTCACTCTATGTACTGGATATCCCACCTAGGAGTCGTCAGGCGCATTTTCTCCGGTGTTTTGCCACAAACTTCAATTTCGTTTTTGCAATGTGTAGCTGCAGCCAGCCCAGACAAATAATGCTCTTCATGTGTTTCATACTATGCCTAGTGTCGACAGAAACAAAATGATTTTCGAAGTGAAATTTTTACATGCCCATCCGATAGAGCGGTCCCAAATTAGTCTTGGCCGGCCGGTGTGGCCGTGCGGTTCTAAGCGATTCAGTCAGGAACCGCGTGACCGCTACGGTCGCAGGTTCGAATCCTGCCTCGGGCATGGATGTGTGTGATGTCCTGAGGTTAGTTAGGTTTAAGTAGTTCTAAGTTCTAGGGGACTGATGATGGTTCAAATGGCTCTGAGCACTATGGGACTCAACTTCTGTGGTCATTAGTCCCCTAGAACTTAGAACTAGTTAAACCTAACTAACCTACGGACATCACAAACATCCATGCCCGAGGCAGGATTCGAACCTGCGACCGTAGCGGTCTTGCGGTTCCAGACTGCAGCGCCTTTAACCGCACGGCCACTTCGGCCGGCTGGGACTGATGACCTCAGTAGTTAAGTCCCATAGTGCTCAGAGCCATTTGAAATTAGTCTTGTCTGATGTTTGTTCTCTCTATATGTATTTACAGAGACAGTCAAACAGGAAGAATAACCAGTACTCCAGCAGCGACTGAGCAGCACTGCTGCATGGCGGTAGCAGTCAGCAAGGGCCAGGACAGCGCTATAGCTGCTCGAGTACTAGTTATTCTGATTATTCTTCGTGTTTCACTGTTTCTGTTGATACATATCGATAATATATGTATCTGTGTGTTTGTGTTAGTGTGTGCGTGTGCGTGTGCGTGTGTGTGCGCGCGCACACATACCTGCATTTCTGTCTGTGTATATACAGGGTGAGTCAGGAAGAAGGTTACATGCTTTGACGGGTGATACTACTGGTGGTTCTGAACAAAAAACTCCTAATAAACATATGTCCTTTTCTTAACTGTCTCTGGGTAAACCAATCAAAACAACTAGGAACGGGAAAGGTACAGATGACGGTAAGATGCTGCTATGTTATGGTTTGTTTAATTGTGTACGTTTTCTCACAGAACATGCTCAAGCAGTCCACCGTCAACTTCAGTGCATGTTGCTGCTCTTATAGAGAGGTCTTGTGTCGCCAATCGGAGCTCAGTTTTTCATTCTTTTACCTGGGCGCAAGAATGTAAAATACGAGCGAGAAGTTCCTCTCTTGTGCCCACTCTGACTCCAAGGCCACCGACCCAACGACCAGGGTACGTTGTGACGTTGTGTTGAGATACTGTGTCACTAGCCGTACGGAATGTGTAGGAGCTCCGTTAAACTGAAAGTACAAACGAGCTCGTGTTGCCTAAGGGATATTCTCCAAGTATTCTGGTAAAACATTTTGAAGAAACTCAGGATACCATGTTCTAGTAAGACGGTTATCTAAAACAACTGGACCGATGAGCTGGTGATCAATAATACCGTACCTCACGTGACAGAAATGTTGAAAATTCGTTTTCACAGTAGCGTGCACATTTTCATTTGCCCATACATCAGAGTTGCGCGTGTTGTTTCCGTTGCGGGTAAATGTTGACTCATCAGTGAACAGAATACGTGGAATTATTCGCTCATTGGCAACGATCCATTGACAGAATTCTTGCCGGGTGGCAGCATCTCCTGCATGCAGATGATGTACACTCTGCCGATGAAAGGGATACAGACCGTGCTCGTGTACTGTGCGTGTCACTCGTGTTTCTGGAGTATCAAGTAGGGCAGCAATTCTTCTAGGGCTAGTAGTAGAGCTGCGTTCCACTATTTGAAGAACGTTCTCAACTTCATTAAGAGATTGTTGTACGGGACGTTCAGAGCAACATTTACGCTGGGAAACGTACCACGCTCACGTAGTCCGTGAAACACCCTGCTAAACACCCCGCTATCTGGCACTCTGCGATTCGGAAATTGTTGTTGGTATTCTCGCACAGCAGCTCTGGAATTCCCATTGGACAAGCCATAGACAAACACCATGTCAGCATACTCTACATGTGTGAAGATCCATGGCATGTGTTCGTTGTTCACGTAAAAACACTGCAGTGCCGTGTATTACGACAAGCACTGTGGGACTGAGACGAGGTAAACAAGTGCACCATGCGCAGGTGAACTGCGTACTGACATGGTTAGTGAGGACGACGGAACACCTTTATCGTTCCTAGTTGTTTTCATTGGTTAAGAAAAGGGCATAACGTTCCTTCTTTTTTCTGCATTAAGCGCGGAACTGTTATATGGGGGCAACATATTTATCATATATAAAAGGGCTGTTTGAAGTTTACAGCAAAGTCATTCTCTACAGTCTGCTTCGCTTTGTTTCTTTGAAAGTATTAAATCTACCGAGCGCATTTGTAGTCTCACAGAATAACAATCAGAACAGAGAAATAAAGAAACAATTGGATAACACGTGCGGGAGTAATAAAATAATAATAATAATAATAATAATAATAGACATAATAAAACTAATAGTAGTAATAATTACATTAAGCTCAGAAAACGTATAATACAGTAAAAGGAAATTATTGTCATTGGGATTTGAACCCGGTACCCTCGTACGATGACTCATTGCTCTACTGAATCACCGACAGCTGCAATATGTATTGATTACTTACAGTTACACTTTTCCTACGTCCAGGTTGTTCTGGTGTTACTTTTAATCAACGTTTACACCCGTTCAGTTGGACGACAGTCGTAGTACGAACTAAATCGGACTTTTCGTTGATACTCTATCGAAATACAACGTTTGGTATCCATCCGACTGTTTGACATCTAAAGGTTTGGGTGTAAGAGTTACGTTGACATACACTCACTTTCGACACTTTAATAACACTGTAGTAACAGTGCGAGAAAAACGAATACGAGGACGAAGTATATTTTCCAAATGATGAGTAATTATTAAAATAAATTTACAGCAGTCTTCGAAGTAGTTGCTGCAGTTGTTGTGGTCTTCAGTCCGAAGATTGGTTTGATACTGCTCTCCATGCTACTCTATCCTGTGCGAGCCACATCATATCCGAGTAACTACTGCAACCTACAAATTTCTGATTCTGTTTACTGTATTCATCTATTGCTCTCACTCTACGATTTTTACCCCCCACACTTCCCTCCAGTACTAAACTGGTGATTCCTTGATGTCTCAGAACGTGTCCTATCAACCGATCCGTTCTTTTGTTCAAGTTGTGCCTCAAATTTCTTGTCTCTCCAGTTCTATTCAGTACTTCCTCGTTAGTCACCTGATTGACCCATCTAATCTTCGGCATTGTTCTGTAGCGCCACATTTTGCAGCAGAGACAACAGTGAGCAACGTCACTTTTATGCCTCTGTGACCGAAAAGCACTATTTGTGTAATTTTTGGTCATAACGTCTGATTATGGGTTAATAGCAAGTTGTGTAACTTATCATTCACTTCGAAAAAGTTAAAGAAGTGAATGATAAGCTACACATCTCGCTATTAACCCATAAACAGTAGTTGCCATAGCTAAAAGAATACAAAAATAGCGCTTCTTGGTTGCAGAGACATAAAAGTGACGTTGCTCTGTGTTCACGAGGCACTTACTTTTCTTCGTGGTGGAAGTCGAGTGAACAAAAAGACAACCTTTTGTTCACATTGGTTGAACCTCGTAAGTTTTTCGTCTGTAGTCTGGACTACGGCATCACAGTTTTTCCAGACATTGCCCTTCCTCTTATGAGGCTTATTTCCAATTGTACAAAATGCATCACTTAATTTTCCTCTTACATCCTCCACAGGCTCAGAAAACACAGGTTCGTTAAAGACCATCTGACACCGAGAATCGATCATTTTCGTCCTTTCAGACCAATTTTTCAACAGCAAGGTCGGGCACTCAACTTCATTACTAAGTCATGACTAGCCTTACACTCCTGCACGCTCCAGTATGAGAGAACGAGTCTAAGGGGACGAAGTAACCGCAGCACTATCAGACGCGTCAGACTCGCGGAACTACAGCAGGAAGGAAGGAAACCAGTGTAGCACTGACGTAAAAGCGGCGCCCTGACTTCTAATGTATGCAGTCCTCAGGAGCAAACTCGTACTCGTTCCGTTCCTGACCTCTAGTAAGGGGTTAGAGATTGTTACAGTGTCTCCCCCCACTCCAGGTATAAAGTATTGTCACTCTCATGCCTAGAATTTTGATAGTAACAATAAGTTCATTACCTAATCCGTGATGGTTTGAGAATAGCGCAGGCGTTTCCGAAAAAATCATTGAAGCTGCAACGACGCAAACTGTGGTATCGTCCAAATATCGCGGTGGCACACTGCAGCCGGCAAAGCGCATCGATGCCACAGGCATACCGATGTCTCGCTGCAATCCGGAACGACAAATGGAAGACGTTGAAGAAGATATGTGCTCTCTCTCAACACGGTAGCACCTTCACAAAATAGTCAATATGGAGCCAAGCCTGGAAGCGCTCAGCCTAACTCGTCAACTCAGCTAAAGTAGTCAGCATCATCGAGTAGGACTATAGTAATTCAAGTCTCAGATGGAAGGTACTGTTGTAAATGCTGAACATTGTACTTCAAGAGAACTATCTGTCAATTAGTGCATCATGTGCCGCTTTACATAGTCAATGAAAGTTGTAAATTATAAATCACTCCTGTGTCAAAGGATTGTATCAGGTTAAATAAATCTTTTTTTCATTCAGCTAGTAAAGTGAACTAATATTTCATATGTTATAGTTCCGATGAGTCACGTCCCAGCGCAATGAAAGAACCCACAGTTATGGCCGGGCGATAGTAGTTTCGCCTAATCATACCACAAACTTTTTAAATGAACGATTTATTTTATCGTAACACTTTCTGGCCTGGGCTCCCTCGTCAGACTCGTACAAATTTATTATTTTTGTCTCGAGCAAAGGTTTTGCTTTATACTTCCATCTTGTCATTAGTCTAGCTGAAGTTCAGAACATATCAATCATGCGGATCTCTATTATGTAAAATGCGCGTCTGAAAAGTTCGATCATTGTTCTCAGGAAATAAAAGAAAGGAGTTACAAACAAAATACCCTTAATTGTTTTCAAAGTAATCAACACTAGCTACAACACACTTATGACATAGGCTGCATAGCTGTTCGAAACTATCTATAAGTGCCTCTTGTAGAACTACTCGAAGCACTGTGAGCTGCCGTTGTTGGGTATTCGTTTCGTAATAGAACATGGGACCTGGTACCAACAATATGATCCAGAGACCATGCTGCAGCAAGTGGCATGGTGTCGAACTTCTTCCCCACCCCCCAAAACTATCGCCTGACAAAATGCAAGACTAAGACGATGTCGATTGCCTTCTTCGACGGTAAGGACTTGATCCATCATGAATTTCTAACCGAGAGAGGTGGGGAAGGCGATGAGCACCATGCCACTGAGTGTCGCTTGGTCTCCGTATCGTACCGCTGGCACCACGTCTCACCTCTTGTAACGATGTGGACATCACAAACTCGTGACCACGGTGCTTTGAGCGATTTCAAAAGAAGCTTTTGATGACAGCCTCCAACAGCTTTTACAATCGATGTCAGAAATGTGTTGTAGGTAATGGCGACTACTTCAAAGGCCAGTAAAGGTATTTTGTTACTAACTCTTGTTTCCTTTATTTTCTGAGACCATTCACCGAATTTTTCAGACGCATCTTGTACAAAGCAAAACCTTTCCTAAGGACGAAAATTTGAAATGTTGAGAAGAATCGTCGATGCTACCTCATGATAGACTTAGGCCAGGAACTGATTACGGCGCAATAAATTATTCATTCAGAAAGTGTGGCTGGTTACAGTTTTTCCTGCAGTAACATTAAAAACAAGATATCTGAGTGCTCTGATACAGGTGCAACATTTTCGCTTCCACCGAAAACGAATAATCCGCAACACTCTGCTTTATCAGTATGCTACGTCATAATCACCGCTCGTCTAATGGCATGGTACGGTTCTGCGGCGCAAATATATCAGTGTGTACCAGCAGATGAAGAAAACATTAACTATGTAACTCTAAATTTTGTAGTTAATCATTAAGACTTTATGACTAACCCTTGTAATTTATACGATGTGAAATCGAAATATGCGCTCTTCACTGTTTAAATGAGCACTATGACTGTGAAGACAGGTGCGCAGACAACATGCGAACTTGTAAATGGAGGGAATACTGTACCTTCCGATTACTGTCGAGAAGGTCAGTCATTATGTTAATTTTCCCTCTTGCCTCACTCACAGTATTGTGGTTTATCAGTTCTACCAGCGCACATACGAATCGTGTCGCATTTGTAGCGGACTCCTGAGTGGGTGCCTTTAAGTGGCTGTAATGTGTTCTGCAAGTGGCCAGACAGTAAATCCGTCCACATACGTCCGCCTTTGGGCAAACAAATCAAAAGCATCATGTGGAACACAGGTCCCGCAATTTTGAATAATTGATTGCCGTTATCGAAACACTCAACTTATGCTACACTGCTGTGCAAAACATAAGCACGAAAGTAACTTTCGCATGATGTGTTACTGTTAAATTACACTGTTGTTGTGGTCTTCAGTCCAGAGACTGGTTTGATGCAGCTCTCCATGCTACCCTATCCTGTCCTGTGCAAGCTTCTTCATCTCACAGTACCTACTGCAACCTACATCCTTCTGAATCCGTTTAGTGTATTCATCTCTTGGTCTCTCTCTACGATTTTTACCCTTCACGCTGCCCTACAATACTAAACTGGTGATCCCTTGATGCCTCAGAATATGCCGTACCAAACGATCCCTTCTTCTAGTCAAGTTGTGCCACAAATTTCTCTTCTCTCCAATTCTATTCAATATCCTCTCATTAGTGATCTACCCATCTAATTTTCAGTATTCTTCTGTGGCACCACATTTCGAAAGATTCTAATCTCTTCTTGTCTAAACTATTTATCGTCCATGTTTCACTTCCATATATGGCTACACTCCTGCAAATACCTTCAGAAAAGACTTACTGACATTTAAATCTATACTCGATGCTAACAAATTTTTCTTCTTCAGAAACGCTTTCCTTGCCATTGCCAGTCTACATTTTATATCCTCTCTATTTCGACCATCATCAGATATTTTGCTCCCCAAATAGCAAAACTCATTTACTACTTTAAGCGTCTCATTCCCTAATCTAATTCTCGCAGCATCACCCGATTTAATTCGACTACATTCCATTATCCTCGGTTTGCTTTTATTGATGTTCATCTTATATCCTCCTTTCAAGACATTGTCCATTCCGTTCAGCTGCTCTTCCAGGTCCTTTGCTGTCTCTGACAGAATTACAATGTCATCGGCGAACCTATAAGTTTTTATTTCTTCTCCATGGATTTAAATTCCTACTCCAAATTTTTCTTTTGTTTCCTTTACTGCTTGCTTAAGTTACACTACTCGATGAAATTTGGACTCTCATCGAAAGAACTGCTATAGCTAGAACAGTAGATAACTGAAAGAAATACTTTATGAGTTGGACAGAAACAACTCGTTAATTTAAAATGGCTCTGAGCACTATGGGTCTTATCTTCTGAGGTCGTCAGTCCCCTAGAACTTAGAACTACTTAAACCTAACTAACCTAAGGACATCACACACATCCATGCCCGTGGCAGGATTCGAACCTGCGACCGTAGCGGTCGCGCGGTTCCAAACTGGAGCGCCTAGAACCGCTATGCCAACCCGGCCGCCAACTCGTTTATTCAAAGGAAACAATTACACTTACGTCACTCCGATTTACGATGATCCTCCAGATATGGTTCTTAATAGGGTGTGTGATCACTACAGACAGAAGTGCTGCTCCCGTACTGGGCACAAGGTCGGTAAGGAGTCCTTGCGGTAGGACATTCCAATACCCCACCAACGGGGTTGACTACTGCTTGATAGTCGTTCGTGCATGTCTACGTGCTGCAGTACGTTTCCCCAACGCAACCCCCACGTGGCGGATATGATTTAAGTCATGTGACCGGGCAGGAATCCCGCGCGGTCTGAGACGCCCTGCTACGGTTCGCGCGGCTCCCCCCGTCGGAGGTTTGAGTCCTGCCTCGGGCATGTGTGTGTGTGAGTGTGTGTGTGCTGTGTGTGTGTGTGTGTTTTGTGTGTGTGTGTGTGTGTGTGTGTTGCCCTTAGTGTAAGTGCGTTTAAGTTAGATTAAGTAGTGTGTAAACCTAGGGCCCTATGACCTTAGCAGTTTGGTCCCACAGTAACTTACCACAAATTTCCAAAAATTCCATATTCACGGAATATCCTCACATTCAAGAGGTCCTCCATCTGCACTTTTTGATGCGCTTGCGCATTGTCGTCGATAAAAAGGAAGTCTGAGCTGAATGAAGGTCAGCACACCCAGGCAACATGATGGGTCCTCATACAATACAACCTGGACCACCAAAACGATCATCTTCTATCGTGTTTCCGGTGCATTACGTACCCTCATACGGCGAAGGATGGAAGAGCTCTTGGAACGGGAGTGTTTTCGGCGAATGGACTACCTGCCCGTTCCCTGCACTTAAATCCTATCAACCACGATGGGACGCGTTGGCGAGATGTATTGCTGCACGTCGGCGTGCACCAACGACCGTCCTCAGTTGTCAGCCACGCTGGTGGACGATAGGAAAGCCCTACTATAAGAAATCCTTACCAAACTTGTGGCCAGCATCGGAGCACTTTGCAGAGCGTGTACTGCTGCCCGTGATGATCATGCACCCTAGTAACAACAATGGGCCGGAGACTAACATGAATCTGAGTGACTTCAGCGTAAATATTGTCTTTGAATAAAAGCTTCATTTCTGTTCGTCTCTTCGCGTATTTCTTACAGTTACTTTCTGTACTATACTGTAGCAGTTATTTCTTTGTATGGTCCAACTTTTATATAGCTACACTACTTATCAGTGACATAGCATGCGAAAGTTACTTTCGTCCTTACGTTTTTCGCACTAGTGTCGATACAAGGTGAACCAAAATTCGCTCATTCCGTGCTAGAATAGAGTATTTTACTGTTTTCTGGAAATCGTCTTAAATTGTTATTTATGAACATAAAATGCTTTTTTTCCTTCCTGAATTTCAGTATTCTTTTAAAAAAGCGGTAAAGAAATTCAAATAATTTGAAATTCTGCTAAAACGCTCCATTCAAGTCATGTGACGTCACTGGCTTCTTTCATAAAGCTAATTCGCAGTGATGTCTTGTTTAGGAATTTATGTTTCGAAAAATTGACTCCAAATGGTGTGTAGTACCACACTCTATAAATAAATCCATAAAAACTCTACAAAAATGTTTCAGAGGATAAGAAGGTGCGTGAACATTGATTGCACTGCACCGGAAAAATGCCACCATGTCGATGTCCAAATTCCCTTACTTAAATAAAAATGTTTTACACTCTGAAGTTAACATTCATTTACCTCCAAAATACGCTTTCCCACTGTTACAGAGAAGGATAGCGTCAGTCGGCGAAATTAAACTCTTAGTAAAAATTATGGTTATACCCGTTTCCTTGCACATCATTGGTAGCTCGGTTGGGCGACCGATGGACCCTCTAATATTAAAAGATGATATACATAGCTTGCTGGTTCGAATCTAGCGTGAAACGATATTTTAACTGATTTATAAAACAAATCGACTCTCCTTTCATATGAAAACCAAATCACAATTACAAAACTTCACCACATCGATTACAAACAGAGAATTACTGCGTTTTTCTTGGCGTTTACATGCCCTTATATTTGCAATACCTGTTCACACACGCCGCATTCAAAAATATATTTTCTATTTATTGTGACCACATACTTCTTACTTTACTAGAAACAATGTCTTTTTTCATCTAGGTACTGTCTAGCTACGACCCTTACTATTTAAGTTTTTGAAGTTTCATCCTGTTACACAAACTGAAATTAAGTCTGCTTCAGCACAGTCCTCACGTTTGTGTTACCTCCATGTTGTACGTGCCTTATACACTATGTGATCCAAAGTAATCGGACACCTGGTTGAAAATGACAAGTTCTTGGCACCCTCCACTGACAATGCTGGAATTCAATATGGTGTTGGCCCAGCCTTTGCCTCGATGATAGCTTCCCAGAACCATTAGGAGCTGCGACATGTCCAGCATTACACCGAGAAGAGCTGTTAACGTTGATTCAGGGATCACAAACGTATACAGGACCTCGAGCCGACGCAGAGTATTCCTCCGCAAATCCTGTACTTGCTGTTTTCCGTTAACTGAATCTCCAGTGTGACTCAAAACGTAACGTGCTGTTATGCTCCATCGCAGTGCACTTCGATGAACGTTGACAGTTACTGTTTTTCACAGTTCCGACGTTTGTGTATAATTGGTTGACTTTGGTCTGCGCTGAAAGCCATACGGTCATTCGGCAATATCGCCAGCGTGCTTTCCATTTATGCTCCGTACGAAGACCGCCAAGCCATCTACGTACACTACGTGATCACACGCATCCGGACACCAGCCTGAAAATGACTTACAAGTTGTCGGCCAGAGTGGCCGAGCGGTTCTAGGCGCTACAGTCTGGAACCGCGCGATCGCTACGGTCGCAGGTTCGAATCCTGCCTCGGGCATGGATGTGGGTGATGTCCTTAGGTTAGTTAGGTTTAATTAGTTCTAAGTTCTAGGGGACTGATGACCTCAGCAGTTAAGTCCCATAGTGTTCAGAGCCATTTTTGAACTTACAAGTTCTTGGCGCCTTCCATCGGCAACGTTGGAATTGAGTATGGTATTGTCACACCCTTAACATTGATGACAGCTTCCACTCTCGCAGGCATACGTTCATTCAGGTGCTGCAAAATTTCTTGGGGAATGGCAGCCCATTCTTCACGTTGTGCTGCACTGAGGGTCAGGGCTCTGTGCAGCCCAGTCCATTACAGGGATGTTACTGTCGTGTGACCCCCCCCCCCCCCCACACACACACAGGCCGTGCATTATGAACAGATGCTAGATTGTGTTGAAAGATGCAGTCCCCATCCCCGAATTGGTCTTCAACAGTGGGAAGCAAGAAGATGCTTAAAACATCAATGTAGGCCTGTGCTATGATAGTGCTACGCAAAACCAGGGGTGCAAGCCCCCTCCATGAAAAACACGACCACACCGTAACACCACCGCCTCCGAATTTTACTGTTGGCACTACACACGCTGGCAGATGACGATCGCCGGACATTCGCCATACTCACACCCTGCCATCGGATCGCTACATTGTGTGCCGTGATTCGTCACTCTACACGTTTTTTCACAGTTCAATAGTCCAATATTTACGCTCCTTACACCAAGCGAGGCGTCGTTTGGCATTTGCTGGCGTGACGTGTGGCTTATGAGCAGCTGCTCGACCATGAAATCCAAGTTTTCTCACTTCCCGCCTAACTGTCAGTAGATCCTGATGCAGTCTGAAATTCCTGTGTGATGGTCTGGGCGGATGTCTGCCCATTACACATTACTATCATCTGTCGGCGGTCTCTGTCAGTCAATAAATGACGTCAACCTCTACGCTTTTGTGCTGTGCGTGTCCTTTCACGTTTGCAGTTCGCTATCACGTAGGAAACAGTGGACCTAGGGATGTTTGGGAGTGTGGAAATCTCGCGTACAGACGTATGACACAAGTGACACCCAATCACCTGACCACGTTTGAAGAACTTGAGTTCCGCGGAGCACCCCATTCTGCTTTCTCACGATGTCTAATGACTACTGAGGTCGCTGATATGAAGTACCTGTCAGTAGGTGGCAGCACAATGCGCGTAATATGAAAAACGTATGTTTTTGGGGGTGTCCGAATACTTTTGATCACCAGTGTATCCCTCCACATACAAAAACCTCACCGTCCTACATCTCGTTGTACTGTGGGTGTATGGTGATATCTTCACTCCTAGCAAAGGTAATTTTTTGTAAGCGAAGTATATGCATATTTCCTCAGTTATCCATTTCTCAACTAAGACTAATGTGAAGCATGTAACACATCCCACCTTCGAAACAACTGCTGCAATGAGTTCTTGCTAACGCAGTTTTTATACTTCGTATAAAACTTTAAAAAATTTGTGACCTCCCTGCAGGATTCGAAACTATTTACTTCGTACCCGTAGTCGCATACACAATCCGTTGCGCCACAGAGCAAGTACTGAATCTGATACCTCTGCTACGGATCTTGTAAACTGGAAATTAGCACTACGATTTGCCAAGAATAATTTTATTGTCGTTTGGGATGTATTTCATGACTGACAGCCGACAATCTAGAAGTAAGACAGAGACCCATTTGTGAAAGTTCCACAATTACTTATTTTTGAGCGGATTTGACAATGTTGCATGGAGCAGACAAAAGAATGTCCGTCATTGCAGATACCGCCGTTCTACATGAGTGGAGCATAAACTCATCAGCTTTAGTTAGGTTTCCACTGTCAGAGTTCACAAAATTTCATTCTGTTGTTATTTAAAAGTTGTAAATTTTCCGTCACTAAACAGCCTAAACTATCTGAAGAAAAATTACTTAAAACCCTAATAAATTCAACTAACACTCCTGTAACACACGTATAGCTTCGTCTTACTCCCAGTCTGTGACGTCACCAGAGCTTCAGCCAATAATAGAGCGTTTTTGATCGCGTGGCCACGTCTTGATACTTAATAATTTTTAAGCTTTAATTACATATAAATAATAGATATTTTGTGAGAATATTGGTCGTAAATGGGGTCTGAATGTTATAATCACTCCTAATAACAACAATACGAACCGTGTTTTTACCGCAGAAAAACAGCCTATTCGACTCATGGCATACTAACAGCACAAAAATGGCTCGGAAAAAAATTAATCCCGTACATGTTTTTGGTAGGCAACGGACGACAAAGAAAGACAATTTATTTAGCAACACTCAAATCAGATGTGTGACAGGAACCATGATTCAATTCTATTCGGGTCTAGGTATAATTTTTCTTAATTTTTCTGATTTTGACCTGCCCAATAATCTGTAGCATACGCTGTGATTAAACAATACATATCCTGCAACTGCCCTGTTTCTCACTAGAATAATGAGAAACTTTGTCCTTCAGAAAGGATGACATCGTGTTATGGCAGCTTCGAGTACCAAGACGTAAAGGTCTGTATGCTCAAAACGACTTACGCTCCGATGTTCTTCTTTGACAATTTCCTCCGCGCAAATAAGATTTCACACTGCCTCAATGTTAAAAAAATAACGGAACATTGACCTATGCTTTTACAAGGATTGATAAGAATAGTTATACTAGGGGCTAACAGTTATTGTGAACCACGTTTTACACTGATGGACTGAGAAGGCGTATTAAACAATAAGCTTTCCATACCCATGCGCTTACAGCCTACGGGTCAACGAAGAGCCATCGATCATTAACATACCAGTAATAATGACGTTGGTTTTCCGGTTGTATATTGTGTTTCTTGTACGCAAACGTATAAGATTTGAAACATAACCAAGTAACCCAATGGTTAAAACATTTGATCCACATTCGTGAGAAGCGGCGCTGAAATTCTCCGTATTTTCCTAAATATTTTAAGAGAAATACCGAGATAGTTCGCTTCTATATCATTCCTCATCTTTCTCCAATCCGATTTTAAGCTCCGTCTCGCTGTGGACAGGATGTTAAATCCTTATGCCTTTTTTGCGAGATTTAAATTAATTTCATAAATTTTACAATCATATGGAACAAAAAAGACTGTACCTAAAACTTTGTCTCAGATCGATCCAACAATGATTCAGTATCGAAAAAAGCATGATCCTGAAATAAAAACACCGGAACTAAAACGATATCTTCAAGCGTGACTTCTGGAACTTTCTGTTTTAGAGTATCTGAGTCGCGATCAATCTTTGTGGAGAACTTACACCGGGGGTGCAGGTTCAAATGGTTACAGCGGCCGGTGGGTGTGCAGGAAAAACATTTCTCACTATAGTAGTCACTTATCGTAAGATCCAAGTTTAGAGACGCATTCAGAGGACATCGATCAATAATTGAAGCAGTTAAAATGCTCTTACTTATCTCGGCGCGTAGAGTTGAAGCAGGATGGTATGACGTACAAGTATCTGCTGCCCATGTTCAGTTCGATTCGATCTCCAGTCTGAATAAGAGTACTGTTGCTGTCAGAGGTAGCAGTTATTTGTAATGAATTTCGAATCTTACATAGCCCCAAATCACCTACATATTTAAGAAAGTGTTCTTCCTACTATACTGTAGATGCACAATACAATAAATAAAATACAGTTATTTGGTATGCTTCCTCGAGTTGGTGCACTATGGATGAAGGGCAATATGTAGATTACACATACATACGTTTCCGTTAAGGTTTTGACACATGTTGACAAAAGTTACCAGATTTGTGAATGGCTAGAAGACCTTTTAAGTGTAGAACCCAGTACGTTGCCCTGCATGGATGAGTGATAGAGACAGCAATATCGTACGGAGTGACCCAGGGAAGTGTGACAGGACCGATCGTGTTCTTTACAGCCGGCCGAAGTGGCGGAGCGGTTCTAGGCGCTTCAGTCCGTAACCACGCGGCTGCCACGGTCGCAGGTTCGAATCCTGCCTCGGGCATGGATGTGTGTGATGTCCTTAGGTTAGTTAGGTTTAAGTAGTTCTAAGTTCTAGGGGACTGATGACGTCAGAAGTCAAGTCCCATAGTGCTCAGAGCCATTTGAACCATTTTGTTCTTTACATACACAAATGATCTAGCGGACAAGGTAGGCACCATCTGATTACTAACGATGCTGGAGTGTCCTGAAAAGTGTAATAGCTGAGTGACCTTAGGAGGATACAGGATGACTTAGACAGAAATTTTATTCGGTATAATGAATGGCAGATTGCTATATATGTAGAAAAATGTAAGTTAATTCTTGTGACAGTTCGTGCGGCGCCCCCCGGCGGAGGTTCGAGTCCTCCCTCGGGCATTGGTGTGTTTGTGTGTTGTCGTTAGCGTAAGTTAGTTTAAGTTAATTTAATTATTGAGTAAGCCTAGGGGCGGATGACCACAGCAGTTTGGTCCCATAGTCCTTACCACAAAATTTGTAAGTTAATGCAGATGAATAGGAAAAACAAAATCCTACAATGTTCGAGTAGAATATTAGTGGTGCCCTGTGTGACACAGTGACGTCGGCTAAATATCTAGGCGTAACGTTGCAAAGCAATAGGAAATGGAACGAGCACATAGGATGTCGATGGGCAACTCCGGTTTATAAGGAGAATTTTAGAAAAACTGTTGCTCATCTGCAAAGGAGGTGGCGAACAGAACAGAAGTGCGATCCATTCTTGAGTACTGCTAGAGTATTTGGGATCCCCACCATGTCGGATGAACGGAAAACATCGAAGCAATGCAGAGGCGTGGAATAGTAACAGGCAGGTACGATAAGCAAGCGAGTACTACGGAGATGCTTCGTGAAGTCAATGGGAATCACTAAAGCGATATCCTTTCGCGAAATACTATTTAGAAAATTTAGAGAATTGCCGTTTGTAGGTGACTGCAGAACGATTCAACTGCCGCCAAAGTACATTTCGCTTAAGGACCGCGAAGATAAGAGAAATTGGAGTTCTTGCGGAGGCATAAAGACCGTCCCTCGTTCCTTTTGCGAATGGAACAGGGAAGGTAATGAGTAGTAGTGGTAGAAGGTGTCCTCCGCCATGGGCCACACCGTGGCTTACGCAGTATGTAAGTGGATGATGTAATTTTAATATCAGTGTAACTTCGCAGGATATACTGGCTTCTCCGGTCTACGAAACCATTTTGGTTTTGTTTTATCGAGTCTCGACTGAGTGCGCGACACTTGTATGTGTGCAAATGGGACTGAAAGCGGCTTTTTACTGTGTCCACACTCAGCGGGGAGAGCACGGAGTGGAGTGGCGAGCCGTCAGGATCGAGACCTTGAGCACATTTGCACGTACGTACCGGCTAATTTCAAAGTCAACACGCATTTGCATAGGTAAGCTGTGGCGGCGGCGGTGGCGGCGGCGACTGCAGGGAGACGCGGAGCCTGCGCGGCCGCCGTGCTCTGCTGGGCCGTAATTGTGGGCCGCCGGTCGTGGCTGCCGGCCGCCGCTTCCGGGGGCGCCGCCGCCGCTTCCTCTTCCTGCCGCCGCTGCAGGTGGCCGCCGGCCTGGCTCCCCTGCTCTGATTCATTCCCCCGCCGCCGCCGCCGCCGCCATGCAAATGCCGGAAAATTCCCTTGTTGTGCTCTCGGTCGCTGCTACCTCCAGCACAACCTCCACTACGTTCACCTGTACACTTCGACCCATTCCCTGAACCACGATGATGGTGTTACACTTGGCCACTCAACAGCACGGCCATCAGCGCTCTTACTTATTGTACAAGGGATTCAATATGTAATGTAGCACTTTTTTTCCAAAAGTATGTTGGTTTTGGTCAGGATTCCACTACACCATATTATTTCCCATTACACAGACGCTACTTTTCCTCACAATCTCCGTTCAATTAGAAGGTCTTATGTCACCTTACTGCGAGAGCCTGTTTGCTCATTCTACTGGTCAACGTCGGAGCCAACGTTCTGCTGTATCAGTAACCTCCCCATCATTCCACACACTACTTCCCGCGGAGTGGCCAAAAAGATGGAAGATGTGAGATCCAGCCTGTAGGTTGGACGACCAAAAACAGTCCAATGTAGTTTCATGAGCTCCTCTCGGGTGTGCAGACTAGTGTGAAGCCTCGCATTGTCTTGAAGAAAGAGAAGTTATTTTTATTAAAATGAAATTCCTCCAGCTGTACTTAAGTTTTTTTATTTTTTTCGCTACTAGTTTCGGCGTTGCGTCAACGCCATCTTCAGGTCCGTACACTTTGATGAAATCAGTTGTGTGTGGCTCAGTCTAGAAGTCCGCGGTGAGGTCAACACGTGCTCCACATCGGCAGCCTGAAGATGGCATTGACGCAACGCCGAAACTAGTAGCGAAGTACATAAAAAATCTTAAGTACAGCTGAAGGAATTTCATTTTAATAAAAATTATACCAGCTGTGCCCCACTTCATCCAGTTTAAATGTGGATATACGAAGAAAGAGAAGTTCGTTTCCATTTTTTGTGGCGACGAACGCGTTGAAATCGTCTCTTCAGTTTCATGAGAGTAGCGCAATACACTTCCGAGTTGCTCGTTCCACCATGAGGAAGGACCATCGGCATGAGTTTACCGGCTGAGGGTGCTACTTCGAACTGTTTCTTCGGAGGAGAGATGGTTTGGTATAACCCAATGGATTGTTGTTTTGTTTTCGGTTCGACGTTATGAACCCTTGTTTCATCTCCCGTGATCATGTTCCACAAAAAATTGTCACGATCGGCCTCGTTATGCGCAAACAATTCCGCAGAAATGGTTCTCCGTTCCTTTTGATCGTCTTTGTTAGGGGGCGAGGAACATAGGGGGGGGGGGGGGGGGGGGGAAACCTCTGATTACCCCAAACAGTGGACGAATGTGACAGTACTACCAACAGAGACGTCCAGTTGTGCAGCGAGGTGTCTGATTGTGATACGTCGATTACGTCGAACTACGACAGCAATCTGCTCGATTACGTCATTTTGGAGGGCACTTTCTTACGTAGTGCGGTTCGAAATAGTCTCTCTCAAATCTCGGCTCGGATTTTATGTCCGAAAACCTCCTTACTGTTTATCTCCGCGTCTGCTTTTCTCTTGCATTTAAATAAAAACCATTGAACATATGCACAGCAAGTCATCCACTTCAAGTGTTGAATATACGAACAGCTAGATATGCTTCTATTAGGATTACGTACTTTTGTTGGAACAGCGTTGTACTAGCAACAGAAGCAAGCCCCTATTTCTAAGTAAACTTTCCAGGAGATTTTTCTTGAAAGAAGGACAAATACCTGAATTAAAATGGTTCAAATGGCTCTGAGCACTATGGGACTTAACTTCTGAGGTCATCAGTCCCCTAGAACTTAGAACTACTTAAACCTAACTAACCTAAGGACATCACACACATCCATGCCCGAGGCAGGATTCGAACCTGCGACCGTAGCGGTCACGCGGTTCCAGACTGTAGCGCCTAGAACCGCTCGTCCACACCGGCCGGCTACCGGAATTAAAAATTATCTCCCAATTGACCCTCCCTATCCCTACACAAAGTCAGTTTACTGCGATCCGTTTGAAAAGATCCGAGCCAATAGATCGAGGTCTCATACAGCCCGTTGTCTGCACCAAATCAGGGAACGAAACGTATAGATCAGGAGTGATGTCAGTAGAGAGTAGCCGTAAAGAAAAGGTGTCATAAGAAGAGAAGCTTACCAACAGTTACATCGCAGAGGATTTCGATCTAGCGTAACAATAAATATTCCCAGAACGAAAAGACGTTGCGCTCTACTTAATCGCTAATGCAATGGTCAGTTATCGACGATCACAACATGTAGCGCTTTTGGTAATACTTACAGCTGTAAACATACGTTCCACTAGGGCTGAGGATAATATGTTGTTAAACCAGCACGACACTTTCGTAACATTGTCTCGTCGTATTATTTAAGCAAGGAATTTTTCACCTTACTTACAGTCTGGCAGTCAACCAAGTCACTGGCTATGGCAGCAGTGCCATCGCCGACGATAAAGTGGGACTACCAACAAGATCAGAATAGAGGAGAAGTCGACCAGCTCACAGCTGCAGATGTATGGACCTAAGTAAAGGGCAAGCACGTAGAAACACACGAAGCACCAAGTTTCCGAGTCTTGAGTGACTGTAGCAAATGAAATAGTAAGTGTATCCCAGTGGTGAGGAACACATCCTCGAGAATACGATTTTCCGATGTGTCTTCCAATCCAAACTCTTAAATGATCAGCCACGTAAGGGCGTATTCTGTTCAGCGGTCGCTGTTGCCGGAAAAATCCAGGAATTTTGTCTCGTAATCTGACCGCTTACAGTCAAAGCAGACCACATGAGTGACCATCCCACTAACTAGCTTCTAACGATGACGAGGATACAAGGCATTAAAGTTTTCATAAACTTTAACAGGGTAAGAATAAAAAGTACAGAAGAATAATGGACTTGGTTTCATAAGAAAAATTAGAACGTTCTTTAAAAGTGTTTTAGGCTCGATTTACAAGTGTAACTTTCTGATCAAAATTCTCCACTGGTCGTGGATGGGTGTCCAGTGTTTGCGTGTAAGTTAGCCGATAGCCACATCATGAGTAACGTCATGATCGACTGACTGTGCTTACTGTAGAGCCTAAAATCCTGCGGTTGCTGTTGAATCCGCGTGCATGGGAGCAGGGGGAGAAGGGGGGGGGGGCTGTGGCGTCGTCTCCTAACATCGTAAGTTAATCTACTATCGGCGCGCTCACTCGTGTTACAGCAGGCCGAATGGATTTTGTGTTTTTTGGCTTCTTAAGTCTTATTTGTTTGTTTGACGTCATGGCACATTGCAAATGTTTCATGAGGACCAATTACACTCTAAGACAAAAAAAGGATTACAACTTCATAAAAATTTGATTACTTATTCAACAGAAAGATATTCACAAATTGGGCAAGTCAATAACGCGTTCATCAGTCTGTATCCCTTACGCAAGCAATGATTCGACTCGTCATTGACTGATAGAGTGATCGGATATCCTCCTGGGGAATATAATGTCGAATCCTGTCCAACTGGTGTGTTAGGTCATCAAAATCCGGAGCTAGTTTCGAGGGCCCTGCGTATAATTCTCCAAACGTTTCTCAACTGGGTAGAGATCCGGCAAACTTGCTGGCAAATTTAGGGTTTGAAAAGCACGAAAACAGGCAGTAGAAACTCCAGCCGTGTGCAGGTGTGCATTATCTCGCTGAAATTAGAGGGCAACAAAACGGGGCGTAGAATACCGTCGACTTACCGCTGTGCCACGGATAGTAGCCAAAGGGGACCTGCCGTGGAGGAAAAAAAAAAAAAAAAAAAAAGAAGAATGTACCCCAGACCATCACTCCTTGCTGTCGGGTCGTATGACGGGCTACAGTCAGGTGCTTCTCCAGACAAGTGTCAGGCCTGGAGTTTCATTGACTGGAATATAATTGTCTTCAGTGATGAGTCCCATTTCGAACTGAACCCCGATGACGAGTTAAGACGCCCCGGACAACGGCGGGATACCAACCTGACTGTCACCCGCCATACGGCCCGACAACCATGAGTGCTGGTCTGCGGCAGAACCCCTTTGGTTCGCATGTGAGGCGCCTCACAGCACAGCTGTACGTCGACAATATTCTGCGCCCCGTTTTCTTGCCCTTCATGTCAAGCCATCCTAGGCTTACGTTTAAGCACGATAATGCCCGACATCGAATGGTGAGAGTTTCTATTGTCTGTCTTCGTGCTTGCCAAATCCTACCTTGGCCAGCAAGGTCGCCGGATCTCTCCCCGGTTGAGAACGTACGGAGCACTGTGGGCAGGGCCCTCCAACCATCTCGGGATTCTCACTACACAACGTGGCAATTGACAGAATTTGGCACGATATCCTTCAGAGGGACATCCAACAACTGTATCAATCAGCGACTACCTGAGTAAATGCTGGCATAAGAGCCAGAGGCGGATCAACACGTTATTTTGCTCAATTTGGGAAACTCTTTCTCCTAAATAAATCATCCAGTCTTTCTGAAACTGTAATCATTTGTTTGCACACGTACGTCACATCTACTCCTTTCCGTCCCATTCGGATCATTTCTTCGTCGAGCGTCTTTTTTGTTATAGAGCGTATTTTTCGTACAAGTGTTCTCCCACAAGGGAGGCAAAATACACTCCTGGAAATTGAAATAAGAACACCGTGAATTCATTGTCCCAGGAAGGTGAAACTTTATTGACACATTCCTGGGGTCAGATACATCACATGATCACACTGACAGAACCACAGGCACATAGACACAGGCAACAGAGCATGCACAATGTCGGCACTAGTACAGTGTATATCCACCTTTCGCAGCAATGCAGGCTGCTATTCTCCCATGGAGACGATCGTAGAGATGCTGGATGTAGTCCTGTGGAACGGCTTGCCATGCCATTTCCACCTGGCGCCTCAGTTGGACCAGCGTTCGTGCTGGACTTGCAGACCGCGTGAGACGACGCTTTATCCAGTCCCAAACATGCTCAATGGGGGACAGATCCGGAGATCTTGCTGGCCAGGGTAGTTGACTTACACCTTCTAGAGCACGTTGGGTGGCACGGGATACATGCGGACGTGCATTGTCCTGTTGGAACAGCAAGTTCCCTTGCCGGTCTAGGAATGGTAGAACGATGGGTTCGATGACGGTTTGGATGTACCGTGCACTATTCAGTGTCCCCTCGACGATCACCAGTGGTGTACGGCCAGTGTAGGAGATCGCTCCCCACACCATGATGCCGGGTGTTGGCCCTGTGTGCCTCGGTCGTATGCAGTCCTGATTGTGGCGCTCACCTGCACGGCGCCAAACACGCATACGACCATCATTGGCACCAAGGCAGAAGCGACTCTCATCGCTGAAGACGACACGTCTCCATTCGTCCCTCCATTCACGCCTGTCGCGACACCACTGGAGGCGGGCTGCACGATGTTGGGGCGTGAGCGGAAGACGGCCTAACGGTGTGCGGGACCGTAGCCCAGCTTCATGGAGACGGTTGCGAATGGTCCTCGCCGATACCCCAGGAGCAACAGTGTCCCTAATTTGCTGGGAAGTGGCGGTGCGGTCCCCTACGGCACTGCGTAGGATCCTACGGTCTTGGCGTGCATCCGTGCGTCGCTGCGGTCCGGTCCCAGGTCGACGGGCACGTGCACCTTCCGCCGACCACTGGCGACAACATCGATGTACTGTGGAGACCTCACGCCCCACGTGTTGAGCAATTCGGCGGTACGTCCACCCGGCCTCCCGCATGCCCACTATACGCCCTCGCTCAAAGTCCGTCAACTGCACATACGGTTCACGTCCACGCTGTCGCGGCATGCTACCAGTGTTAAAGACTGCGATGGAGCTCCGTATGCCACGGCAAACTGGCTGACACTGACGGCGGCGGTGCACAAATGCTGCGCAGCTAGCGCCATTCGACGGCCAACACCGCGGTTCCTGGTGTGTCCGCTGTGCCGTGCGTGTGATCATTGCTTGTACAGCCCTCTCGCAGTGTCCGGAGCAAGTATGGTGGGTCTGACACACCGGTGTCAATGTGTTCTTTTTTCCATTTCCTGGAGTGTATCTGAAAGCAAAAATATACTTAGCTTTTATAGTTTCTACCGATCTCTGATCTTCTCGTAAAGCAGCAAGTGTAATACCAACATTAGAAACATATCACAGACAATATGTTACCATACCGTAACCAGAAAACCGAGCGCGAACACCATAAACATAGATCCTACTGATCTAGTGGGGATGGAGTATTTATGTCATCGAGAAGATACTTCGTTTTACGACGTCATTCGTAGTGGCCGAATCGGTTCCATTCTTCTCGAATCGTCAGCCGTCTTTAGTTTCGCTACGTTTGCTTAAAAAATTTCTTACTATGTTTTCACTGCTTAGTCGAGTCCCTGATAGGCGATGTTGTGTCCTACCTAGTCTCTCTTACGTTACAACAGTAATGAATGGAGTTTAGTTTTGTGTTAGCAGAAGAGCCAACACCGTGTTACTAGAGGAGGCCGAAATGCACGCGTTTTAGCTCAAGCAGGCTAGCGTGAGGAGGGAAGAACTATACTGACGTGAGGTCTGGAACATGACAAGGAATGACAATTCAGAAAGCGGACGTAATTAGTTTGATAGTTAACTTTAATCCATTATTGATGAACGTCGCTCCTGACGGTACATGATTCACAATATTATCTGTTCAGAATACATTCTTGAAGTAATTATAGCAACTGAATATGGCGGCTTGCTAGGTCGTAGTAAATGACGTAGCGGAAGGCTATGCTAAACTGTCGTCTCTGCAATTAAGAGCGTCTGTAGACAGTGAACCATCGCTAGCAAAGTCGGCTGTACAACTGGGGCGAGTGCTAGGGAGTCTCTAGACTAGACCTGCCGTGTGGCGGCGCTCGGTTTGCAATCACCGAGAGTGACGACACGCTGGTCCGACGTATACTAACGGACCGCGGCCGATTTAAAGGCTACCACCTAGCAAGTGTGGTGTCTGGCTGTGACACCTCATTTAGTATGTGCTTTTGTAAAGATTTTACGCTGGGATCGCTCGCAGTCACGCTCAAGAGAGGGGAGGTTCGGTTTACCTGACCGAGTAACGGTGTCGAAATGATTATACTTCTCGCCTGGTGGCTGTAGATATTTCCGCGTGATTAACACTGGCTGTTCGAAGTGAAAAAATTTTACACTCCTGTTTCCCTACTAATTTGTTGTTTAACACTAACAATAACTATAACCAAATCACTTTAGTAAAGTGTATTGTCCACAATGCTGAACTTATTCTGTCAGCATACTTCAGCTCTCAGTTTTATTCAAAGTCTGTACAGCTATAAGTACTACTGGCTGTATGGTCGACGTTGCTTAAAGCCAAAACAAATAAAAATATAAAGGAGACTTAGCAGGAGGCGTATTTGCTACAAGTAGTCGAATAAGAGAAGAAGGTCGCTCGAGTAAAAAGGTCTTTTAGTTTTTGGCGAAGGAAACGCGACAGCCTTTGCACGTACAGCAGTCGCGGAAAATTTTACAGCTCAGACACGCAGGCAGAGGCGAGGTAAACAGACTGGTAACGGCCGTCCTTGAAACGGGCGCCGGCTCGGTCGAGTCGTGTGGCGGCAGCCAGCGCTACGCAGTCTCCCCGGAAGCCGTTCCGCTGCCTGGCGCTGCTGGCTGGCCCGCTCATTTTCGGTGGTCATTAGCGTCCGCTGGGAACGCGCCCACTTAGCGACCGCCCATTGTTCTGCTCTGCAGCTTAACCTGCTGCTGCTGCTGCAGCATTCCTCGCACCGCGAACGCGAGCGCCGGCAGAGACGAGCAGACGCGCGACACCCACGTACAGTGGCTGCAGGAGCGTACGGTACACCCGAGTTAACGTAGCACTTCGGATATGAAACACCACTGCAGGAATCAATTAAATTGATTGGTAACCACAGAGAAACACGTCTTCGAGGACTGAAAAGTACTCTTTAATGTGCGTCTTCAAGTTTTCACAGTGTAAATGAAGCGTCATGGTCAAAGAAGTTAATCAGCAGTAAGGAATTTATTTCATGTAAATACGAGCGGAAAAATGCTCCTTTCGGAGCCAAAAAAATGTGAATATCTTCCTGTCTATTTGAAAGTCTCTGACTGAAAAGTGAGGTACCAGCTGCCTCATTCTACCTTCCCCAACAACATTAAAAATTTTCCCAAAAATTTTGGAATGTGAAAATATTCGAGCTTTTTTTAACGAGCACCTCACCTCAGACTCCCTCAAGCTCCTCTAACTGTAACTCATTCTCACCTACTAGTCTACTGCAGCAAGTCGCTCACACCCATCCATTCCCAGTTGTCCTTTCTCACTCACTCATTCACCCCAATTCATTGTCATTTATCTCTTTGTGTCTCTTTGTATCTCTTTGTGTCTACTATTACAGTCTCCTCTCACTGTAACTTGCTTGCTTGCTTGGTTTAGGGGAAGAGACCAAACAGCGAGGTCATCGGTCTCATCGGATTAGAGAAGGACGGGGAAGGAAGTCGGCCGTGCCCTTTCAGAGGAACCATCCCGGCATTTGCCTGGAGCGATTTAGGAAAATCACGGAAAACCTAAATCAGGATGGCCGGACGCGGGATTGAACCGTCGTCCTCACTGTAACTGTCTCTACCTTGCTCGCCCTTCCTGCTAATGTCGCATTCCTTCCTTCCTTCTGATGCTGTCTCTTCCCACTGTCACTATCTCTCTATCTCTCTTCCATGTTGTCATTGCCATGTACTCTGTCTCTCGTTATCACTGGCTTTCACCCACATCCACGTTCTGTTTATTCATAAAATCTCTCCCCCGCTGGCACTGTCTCCTTCACACTACACTGTTCTGTCACTGTCAGTTATGTTACACTGCCACGGTATCCCTCCCTTTCTCGTACAATGCCACTGTCTCCTTCGCTCTTTCTATAACATAACCATTGTCTATTATCTTCCAGTTCGCAGCTCATGGTCTCGCGGTAGCGTTCTTGCTTCCTGAGCACGGAGTCCCAGATTCGATTCCCGGCGGCGTCAGGGATTTTCACCTGCCTCGAGATGACTGGGTGTTATTGTGTCGTCTTCATCATCATCATTCATCCCCATTACGGTCGGAGGAAGGCAATGGCAACCCACCTCCAATACGACCTTGCGTAGTACAGTGGTATGGGTCTCCCGCATCGTCCCCTACGCTCTATTACAGAGTATGGGACTTCATTATTATCTTCCAGTATTTACTACTTTCTCGTCTCTTTGCCATTGTCACTGTCGTCTCCTGTCTCACCATAAAAAAATCCGGAATATGTCCACATGCCAAAATTTTTGGGAATTTTCTAAAAGTGCTGAAGAAAGCAGAAAGAGGTACTTGGTACCCAACTTTCCAGTCAGATTCTTTCTAATAAACAGAAACATATTCGTATTTTTTGCGCCCGAATAGTAGGATTTTCTGCTGGTACCCTTCTCTTGCCTGACGCAGCAGCGCGTGTAACTCACATGAAAAAAAGTATTCGTCACTAAAATGTAGATAGCTTACGCATGTGAAACTGAAATAACACAAAACTAATTTTACACATCAGACGGGATTTTACGGCAAAAAAATTTACATGTGCTTCAGTATTCCAACATGAGGTTTTAAAATAATAACGGAGACACTTTGCAGCATATTTCTCCGTACTGCGTTACTTTATAAACTACATTTTAGCCTTACACCACATTTTAAATGTGTATTTTACTTGTTCATGTAGGGTAACTTTGAACTTCTGTATCTCGGAAACGGATAAACATATGAAGAAAATTTTCAAGGTTACTCGAAATCAGGAATGTTTCCATTAAATTTCACATTGTCTGCTACAGCATTACTATGATAACAAGAGTCTATCACCCCATATTATTTCGTAGAAAACAAAAACTTTGTAACACCTATTTTGCGCCACCCTGAAACAGCGTCTGCGGTATCACATCACCTATATCACTGAAGAGAATATTTCCTAGCAAACAGAACAAAGCATGTCATTCTTACCAGAGAAAAATCTTCAGACGTAAATGTAACTTCGGTAGTACTCCTAGGGAGAATGGTACAGGGTCATTATTTTTCGGAATATACATAAATGAGCTAACGGGTAACGTCGGAAGATCCACGAGGCTTTTCGCGGATTATGGTGTTCTACACAGGGAAGTCACAAAGCCAGAAAATTGTAGCAAAATACAGAAAAACCTGCAGGGCATCGACGCTTGAAGCACTGCGAGGCAGTTGAGTCTGAACATAAACGAACGTACCGCACTGCGCAAAAAGAGGAAGAAATTGTTTTATTTTATGACTGCAGAACAACCACTCTGAGCAGTCATATGCACAAAACATCTGAGAGTATACATACGGAGCGATTCAAAGTAGAACAACCAATTAAAACTAATCGCTGGTGAGCACATTTCCAGTTAGATCCACTGGAAAAGTCCCCAGGAAATATAGTCCATTCACAAAGAAAGTAGCTTACAAAACCCTAGAGCGATAAATATTTGTATAATGTTCATAGGTCTAGGATCCGTACCAGGTAAACTTGATAGAGGAAACATAGAATGTCGAAAGAAGAGCAGCTCATTTAGTTATTGGCTTAATTAGTGAACGCGAAAGCGTCAAATAATTCCAGTGGCAGATGGTACAAAATAGTCGTCATTTATCACGACGTGGGTTAGTATTTAAAAATTCTAGAAGAGTCAGCCAAATATATTTCTTCGTCCTACGTACGCTACTGGCCATTAAAATTACTACACCACGAAGATGACATGCATTCACACAAGGTTGGCGCCGGTGGGGACACCTACAACGTGCTGACATGAGGAAAGTTTCCAACCGATTTCTCATACACAAACAGCAGTTGACCGGCGTTGCCTGGTGAAACGTTGTTGTGATGCCTCGTGTAAGGAGGAGAAATGCGTACCATCACGTTTCAGACTTTATTAAGGTCGGATTGTAGCCTATCGCGATTGCGGTTTATCGTATCGCGACATTGCTGCTCGCGTTGGTCGAGATCCAATGACTGATAGCAGAATATCGAATCGATGGGTTCAGGAGGGTAATACGGAACGCCGCGCTGGATCCCAACGGCCTCGTATCACTAGCAGTCGAGATGACAGGCATCTTATCCGCATGGCTGTAACGGATCGCGCAGCTACGTCTCGATCCCTGAGTCTACAGATGGGGACGTTTGCAAGACAATAACCATCTGCACGAACAGTTCAATGACTTTTGCAGCAGCATGAACTATCAGCTCGGAGACCATGGCTGCGGTTACCCTTCACGCTGCATCACAGACAGGAGCGCCTGCAATGGTGTACTCAACGACGTACCTGGCTGCACGAATGGGAAAACGTCATTTTTTTGGGATGAATCCAGGTTCTGTTTACAGCATCATGATGGTCGCATCCGTGTTTGGCGACATCGCGGTGAACGCACTTCTGAAGCGTGCATTCGTCAGCGCCATACTGGCGTATCACACGGCTTGGTGGTATGGGATGCCATTGGTTACACGTCTCGGTCACCTCTCGTTCGCATTGACGGCTCTTTGAACAGTGGACGCTACATTTCAGATGTGTTACGACCCGTGGCTCTACCCTTCATTCGATCCCTGCGAAACCCTACATTTTAGCAGGATAATGCACGACCGCATGTTGCATGTCCTGTACGGGCCTTTCTGGATACAGAAAATGTTCGACTGCTGCCCTGGCCAGCACATTCTACAGATCTCTCACCAATTGAAAACGTCTGGTCAATGGTGGCCAAGCAACTGGCTCGTCACAATACGCCAGTCACTACTCTTGATGAACTGTGGTATCGTGTTGAAGCTGCATAGGCAGCTGTACCTGTACACGCCATCCAAGCTCTGTTTGACTCAAAGCCTAGGCGTATCACGGCCGTTATTACGGCCAGAGATGGTGGTTCTGGGTACTGATTTTTCAGGATCTACGCACCCAAACTGCGTGAAAATGTAATCACATGTCAGTTCTAGTATAATGTATTTGTTCAATGAATACCTGTTTATCCTCTGCATTTCTTCTTGGTGTAGCAATTTTAATGGCCATAGTGTATATTTCACGGAAAGCACACGAAGATAAAACTAGGGAGATTCAAGCGCACACAGAGGGGTATCAGCAATTGGCCTTCTGACGGGCCTTTTGCGACCAGATATGGAAAGGGGGGAAACAATAGTGAAACTAGAAGTACTCACACCGTAAGATGTAGATGGAGCAAGGCTGACGGCATGCCTATACTGTCAACCACACACATCATCGTCTGCGAAAACGCGAATGAGGCCACAGACATGGAATATCCTTCCTGCACGCCCTATTCCCACACTAGTCAGGAGGTTGGAAAATATGGACGGCGGCACAGTACTATTGGCTGTATGAGTCGTATATTCAAAACTCTGAATTCCACTCACTTATCAAACTGAACTTTAAATACCAGAATTAAAATTCATGGTGAATGAATTTCAACAATGAGACACTCTGATGACATTGTTATCTTCAGTGAAAATGAAGAAGAATTATAGGACTTATTTAATGGAATGTACAGTCAATTAGCACTCACTACAGATTGTAAGTAAAACAAAGAAATAGAAAAGTAATGAGGAGAAGCTGAAATGACGTTCACGACCAACTTTACATCAAAATTGGGGACCACGAAGCAGACGAAGTGAAGGAATTCTGCTATCTTGGAAGTTAAATAACACCTGAGAGACGGAGCAAGAGGAAGATAAAAAGTGGACTACAGCACTGGAGGAGGCACTCCTTGGAAAAAAAGTCTACTAGTATCAAAAATCTGCCTTAGTTTAAGAATGTACGTCTGGATTACATGATTGTTGGTAATGAGTTATGCAAATACGGAAAAAAGAATCTAAGCGTTTGAGATGTGGCGATACAGAATGAAGTTGAAAATTAGTTGGACTGATAAGAAATGTGGAAGATTCTCGGCAGAATAGGCGGGAAGAGAAAAAAAGTGCAAAGCACTGACAAAAAGAAGGGACAATATGAGGACAGTGGAGTAACTTTCTAGGTACAAGATGGAGTTGTAGAGGTTCAAAACGGTGGGGGAAGCCAGAGATTGGAACGTATCCAATAAATAATTAACGAGGTTGGGTACAAGTGCTACTTTGAAATGAAGAGGAGAAATGAAAGGAGAGGTACTCGTGGCGGTCTGCATCAAACCAGACATGAGATTGATGCTATTAGCGTCTGTAGCTCCAGTCTCGTTGGCCATGGTCTTATAAGGGGACCGGTGGATTTCTGTGCAGTAAGTCTTCCTCGGTGCATCCTGTGCTTTGGAAGAGACTGAGATGACGGCCATCTGTTCACACTGTTAAAACTAAATGGTTCGCTTTGTACGTAGATAACTTGGCGGTCTTCGTACGGAGCATGAATGGAAAGCACACTGCCGGCTGCTGTGAC
Organism: Schistocerca nitens; assembly: GCF_023898315.1. Taxonomy (NCBI): domain Eukaryota; kingdom Metazoa; phylum Arthropoda; class Insecta; order Orthoptera; family Acrididae; genus Schistocerca; species Schistocerca nitens. The sequence continues at coordinate 393,767,306 of NC_064617.1, forward strand.
CGAGCGGTTCTAGGCGCTTCAGTCCGGAACCGCGCTGCTGCTACGGCTGCAGGTTCGAATCCTGCCTCGGGTATGGCTGCGTGTGATGTCCTTATGTTAGTTAGGTTTCAGTAGTTCTAAGTCTAGGACTGATGACACCAGATGTTAAGTCCCACAGTGCTTAGAGCCATTTCAACCATTTGGAACGCACACTGGCCATATTGGCGAATGGCCGTCTGGCTTTCAACGCAGACAATAGTCAAGCCATTATAGACAGCCGACGGAACAGGGAAAAACAGTAACAGTCAACGTTTATGGAAGTACACTGCGATGCAGCTGAACAGCACATTACGTCGTGAGTCACACTGGAGATTCAGTCAACATAAAACAGGAAGTACATGATTTGCGGAGGAATACTCTGAGTCGGCTCGAGGTCTTGATCCTGCATCAACGTTAACAGCTCTCTTCGGTGTAATGCTGGACAAGTCGCAGCTCCTAATGGTTTTGGGGTACGAAGCCGTTGTGTGGGGACGCAGCGTCCTCACACAAACAGGTAACACAGCGCTTGCAGAATCGTTCACCCGTCAAAGGACTTCCCTGTAGAGGAACTGCAACGAGTCATATGCGACACCCGCTCTCATCTCCCCTCGACCCAACCCCCCACAAGTTGCTTCAACGCCTAGCTGTTGGGTACAAAATCCATCATAGATCAAACACAAGAAGAGAAAATTTGCTAACAGGCTAATGAGTAATGAAACGAGCCGTTTAAGACATTTTGCGATGAAAGGCAACAAAACGCGGTGCAGAATGTGGCTGACGTAAAGCAATGCTGCCAATGGTACCGCGGATGACAACCAAAGGCGTCCTGCAATGAAAAGAAATGACACTCCAGATGATCACTCCTGCCTGCCGTGCCGTATGGCGGGCGACAGTCAGCTTCATATCCCACTACTGTTTGGGGCGTCTCCAGACACGTCTCCACTAGTCATCTTGGTTCAGTTAGAGCGGGTTCATCACTGAAGACAATTCTACTTCAGTCAATGTGGTTCCAGGCCGAAGACATCATCGTCAGATCACAGCGGTACGTCGACGATACTCTACATCTCGTTTTGTTGCCCTTAATGGCAACTCATCTTCGGATTACATTTCAGCAGGAAGGGGTGGCAGCAGGAAGGGCATCCGGCCGCTCCTTTCCACTAACCTTGCCAAATCCGTTGCTAACAATGTCGACTCTGCGTCAGCGCGGGACATGGCACCAGTGAAAGACAGAAAGAATGAAAGTGGAATGACTTGAAGAAGCTATTTCTTTCGTTCGTATATGATTCGCTAGCGAAAACTCCGACTTGTGCTGTCGACACGCTCTCCCTGCCTATTGTGTAAACTGCAACAGTATACAAAAAGAGTTGTGTCGGCCGAAATTACACTCATCGGTACGTTGGTATGTTCTTAGCGTTACTCCTGGAAGAGGCTGCTTGATAATAATAAAAAAAAAAAATAAAAAAATTAAAAAAAGGTCAAATAGCTCTGAGCACTATGGGACTTAACTGCGGTGGTCATCAGACCCCTAGAACTTAGAACTACTTAAACCTAACTAACCTAAGGACATCACACACATCTATGCCCGAGGCAGGATTCGAACCTGCGACCGTAGCGGTCACGCGGTTCCAGACTGTAGCGCCTAGAACCGCACGGCCACTCTGGCAGGCTTGATACTACAACCCATAAAATGTTAAGTCATTTCATTACAACTTGAGAAAGATATGCCGGCCGCGGTGGCCGAGCGGTTCTAGGCTCTTCAGTCCGGAACCGCGCGACTGCTACGGTCGCAGGTTCGAATCATGCCTCGGTCATGGATGTGTGTCACGTCCTTAGGTTAGTTAGGTTTAAGTAGTTCTAAATTCTAGGGGACTGATGACCTCAAATGTTAAGTCCTATAGCGCTCAGAGACGTTTGAGAAAGGTGAAATATTTAACTTCGTAATAATCCACGTCCATAGGAATGCCCTGAGTATTTATTGCCGTCACTGAACATGAACATATCACTTGATGCAGAACAATATACTAGTCTCTGCTCACAAAGTGCTACTGACGATAAACATTTATGCACATAGAGAGAAGAAGCTGTCGTCGCCGACGGTGACTGAAGAGGGGACTTAGCGGCAGTGCGCTGAGACGTAAGGAAGCAAGCAAGCTGGTATTGTGGCGTAAGGAAACTTTTCTGGACGTATCTACTCCGACTGCCCTCATATCTCACTCCATCTCGCATCCACTACGCTCACTTGAGGTTTCTCAGCGAGGTACAAAACCAAGCCTCAGCACCTCGTTCTTCGGACATCGTACAAAGCACACCCCACTCTGCAGCAAAAAATGTTACGATTCGACTAGGGAGCCAGGTTTCACTTCTGGCCGGCACGCGCCCCTCACACTACGTGGGCGGCTTCAGCTTCAGCTTCAGCTGCCTCGCCGGCCTCATTTCCCGCGAGAGCAGCGCGGCGCATGTCCCCGAGCTGGCGTCTCCGGATGAGGCGCTCTTTGTCCGCCTTTGTCACGGCCGCGCTTTAATCCGCACAGCCGAGCTCGGTGCGCAGCTATTCACGGAGCCGACACCATTCCCCATGGCACTCACATTGCTGCTAGGGCGGCGGCGGCAGCTGCGGCGTACTGTGAATATTTCTCCTCCTTCCTAAGAAACTGAAAGGTTTTCGCTAGTCACGTACTTTCTAGCACCCTAGAAAACAACAAAGCTCGTGCACACCCACCCACAAACCCCCCCCCCCACCCACACATACACATACACATGACATAGTCATAAACACTGTCATCATCTTCGTTCATTATTACAGGGGATACTACACTACTGCCCACTAAAACTGTAGCACCGTGAAGTCAGTACGCAACAGATGTCAAACTCACACAGTGTTGTGTATGCATGAAGATGCAAATGATCAGGATTTCAGCACAGCTGCACAAAGTCTGTATACATGATGATTCAGCTGCCCCTATAGCTGATTTTTATGTAACCCGCATCGCCTTCAAATACCACGCTCAAGAATTTCATGTTCTTTTGCTAACTATGCGCAAACTATTAGTCGTACAGAAAAAATAAACAGTACCTTTCCGTAGGAATTTACATTACTGGCCATTAAAATTGCTACACCACGAAGATGACATGCAACAGACGTGAAATTTAACCGACAGGAAGAAGATGCTGTGATATGCAAATGATTAGCATTTCAGAGCATTCACACAAGGTTAGCACCAGTGGCGACACCTACAACGTGCTGAAATGAGGAAAGTTTCCAACCGATTTCTCATACACAAACAGCAGTTGACCGGCATTGCCTGGTGAAACGTTGTTGTGATGCCTCGTGTAAGGAGGAGAAATGTGTACCATCACGTTTCAGACTTTGATAAAGGTCGGATTGTAGCCTATCACGATTGCGGTTTATCGTATCGGGACATTGCTGCACGCGTTGGTCGAGATCCAATGACTGTTAGCAGAATATGGAATCGGTGGGTTCAGGAGAGTAATACGGAACGCCGTGCTATATCCAAACGGCCTCGTATCACTAGCAGCCGAGATGACAGGCATCTTATCCGCATGGCTGTAACGGATCGTGCAGCCACGTGTCGATCCCTGAGTCAACAGATGGGGACGTTTGCAAGACAACAACCACCTGCACGAACAGTTGGACGACGTTTGCAGCAGCATGGACTATCAGCTCGGAGACCATGGCTGCCGTTACCCTTGACGCTGCATCACAGACAGGTGCGCTTGTGATGGTGTACTCAATGACGAACCTGGGTGCACGAATGGCAAAACATCATTTTTTCGGATGAATCCAGATTCTGTTTACAGCATCATTATGGTCGCATCCGTGTTTGCCGACATCGCGGTGAACGCACATTGGAAGCGTGTATTCGTCATTGCCATACTGGCGTATCACCTGGCGTGATGGGATGGGCTGTCATTGGTTACATGTCTCGGTCACCTCTTGTTCGCATTGACGGCACTTTGAACAGTGGACGTTACATTTCAGATGTGATATGACCCGTGGCTCTACCCTTCATTCGATCACTGCAAAACCCTACATTTCAGCAGGATAATGCACGACCGCATGTTGCAGGTCCTGTACGGGCCTTTCTGGATACAGAAAATGTTCGACTGCTGCACTGGTCTGCACATTCTCCAGATCTCTCACCAATTGAAAACGTCTGGTCAATGGTGGCCGAGCAACTGGCTCGTCACAATACGCCAGTCACTACTCTTGATAAACTGTGGTATCGCGTTGAAGCTGCATGGGCAGATGTAGCTGTACACGCCATCCAAGCTCTGTTTGACTCAATGCCCAGCTTATCAAGATTTAAGTGAATCTGAACGTGGTGTTATTAGTCGGCGCACGAGCAATGGGACACAGCATCATCGAGGTAACGATGAAGCGGTGATTTTCCCAAAAAAATGGTTCAAATGGCTCTGAGCACTATGGGACTTAACATCTATGGTCATCTGTCCCCTAGAACTTAGGTTAGTTAGGTTTAAGTAGTTCTAAGGACAGCACACAACACCCAGTCATCACGAGGCAGAGAAAATCCCTGACCCCGCCGGGAATCGAACCCGGGAACCTGGGCGTGGGAAGCGAGAACGCTACCACACGACCACGAGCTACGGACGTGATTTTCCCGTTCGACTACTTCACGAGTGTACGAGTGTACCGTGAATATCAGGAATCCGGTAAAACATCAAATCTCCGACATCGCTGCGGCCGGAAGAAGACTGGAAGAACGGGCAAACGACGAGTGAAAGGAATCGTTCAAAGGGACAGAAGTGCAACCCTTCTGCAAATTGCTGCAGACTTTAATGCTGAGCCATCAACAAACGTCAGTGTGCAAACCATTCAACGAAACATCATCGATATGGGCTTTCGTAAACGAAGGTCCACTTGTGTATCCTTGATGACTGCACGACACAAAGCTTTTTGTCTCGCCTGGGCCCGTCAATACCGACATTGGACTGTTGATGTTGCCTGGTCGGACGCGTCTCGTTTCAAATTGTATCGAGCGGATGGACGTGTACGGATATGGAGACAACCTCATGAATCCATGACCCTTCATATCAGCAGGGGGCTGCTCAAGCTGGTGGAGGCTGTGTAATGGTGTGAGGCGTACGCAGTTGAAGTGATAAGTGCGACTCTGACAGGTGACACGTACGTAACCATCCTGTGTGATAACCTGCATCCATTCATGTCCATCGTGCTTTCCGACGGAATTGGGCAATACCAGAAGGACAATGCGACACCCCACACGTCCATAATTGCTACAGAGTGACTCCAGGAATACTCTTCTGAGTTTAAACACTTCCGCTGGCCATAAAACTCTCTAGACATGAATATTATTGAGCATATCTTGGATACCTTGCAACGTGCTGCTCAGAAGAGATCTCCACAGATTCCTGCAGGATTCTTGGTATCAGTTCCCTCCAGCACTGCTTCAGACATCGTCGAGTCCACGCTACGTCGTTTTGCGGGACTTCTAAGTGCTCGCGTGGGACTTACATGGTATTAGGTAGGCGTACCAGATCCTTTGGCTCTTCACTGTACAGCAACACTCAGATAATATCCCTGAACAATCTGCGACTTTTGTCGGCACAGTTAGGGTTCACCGTAAAGATCACGAGTAACGTGCACATGATTCCTGTTTTGGTGTAAGGCAGCATCTGAAGTTGAAGGTTGATGCGTGTTCGCCGCGAACTGCCGTTCTTATTTAAGAATCCGTCTCTCGCTCCCAACGGTCTGAATCCCACAATCAACCTCTAATATCATTAAGACGGCGAGAAAAAGTTAAGGGAAGGAAAGTCCAAAGGTCAGACGAACTTCCTAGCGCAGCCTGTGCTTCTTTGCCTGGCAAGACGCAAGTAGCGGTAAAATGACGGTACTTTCACAAAATCTCGCTATGGAGTACACTATGTCAGCTTGTCAGTTGGGTCCTAACAGAATGAGTCGCCGATCCTTCGGAGCCGGCCGAGACCAACCGTTTCTCCACATCTGTTTGAAGCACCGCCACTACTGTGAAAGTGTCCACTGCTTGTCTTACGGAGGATTCGTTCTGTCCACATTGCAAACATTCCGTTTATAAGTGTTGACCTCTCTCAGTTCGCTGACCTTCGGCAGTGGTCGACTTGGGAGACTGCACTTTGCATTAACTTTGCATCTGACTGTAGGTCGTGACAACCGACTCATTCATGCGGCTCTTCACACACATCAAGTCATAAGCATAACAACTTATGTATATAATACAACTGCATCTAGATAATCGTATCACATTCCAGCAGAACTTCTACAATTAAGTCGGTCGCAGTGGCCGAGCAGTTCTAGGCGTTTCGGTTCGGAACCGCGCTGCTGCTACAACCGCAGGTTCGAATCCTGCCTCGGGCATGGATGTGTGTGATATCCTTAGGTTAGTTAGGTTTGAGTAGTTTTAAGTCTAGGGGACTGATGAAAAAAAAAAAAAGGCTCTGAACACTATGGGACTCAACTTCTGTGGTCATCAGTCCCCTAGAACTTAGAATTACTTAAACCTAACTGACCTAAGGACATCACGCACATCCATGCCCGAGGCAGGATTCGAATCTACGACCGTAGCGTTCGCGCGGTTCCAGACTGTAGCGCCTAGAACCGCTCGGTCACTCCGGCCGTTTAGGGGACTGATGACCTCAGATGTTAAGTGCCATAGTGCTTAGAGCCATTTGAGCCATTTTTTACAATTAAACCGCATCTTCATGTATGTGAATCACAGCGCGACCTGTTCGTGTGGCTTTAGTATTTTCGTGATCAAAGAATCTTCCGTTATTCAGTTGTACTAGCCCTTTACTGATATAGACGGGGTATTAGAACGAAGACTTCATTCATTTCGTTATTTTTATTTTGGAAATTCAAACACTTTTTAATACGTATTAAAAAGAAACAGCGCTTCAGATCGTTTCTACCCGATCTCAACTTTTCTCAGTATACAGGATGGTTATCATCAAACTTTAAGCTTGAGAGGGCCCTCGTGAAAATCCAGGGATCGTAGGTGAATGAAACCCAGTGGAAACATTTGTAAGGGCATGTGGAAGAGTAATAACGAATAAACCATTGAAAGAAACACATTTCAGTTTCTACAAGAGGGTAACATTAATTAATTGCGTGCCATATTAACGTTTCAGGTTACAAACGTCCACCTGCATCCACGACAGCCTGGAACCGCACTACAGAAACCATTAGACAGTTGTTCGCAGCACTTTTCGAACGGTGGACCACGCTATGTTCGGCTGTGGTAAGAGCAGCTTCTCCAACAATTCGTGGCCGAATTGACAGTCGGTCTCTCCCAGGAGCAATTTCCAAATCTCCAGTTCACTCGAACTTCCAAATCGTGTTCTTCCACCCCGGTGCGGAAAGAGAACCTCTCCGTACTCCTTTAATAGATGTGTGTGATGTCCTTAGGTTAGTTAGGTTTAAGTAGTTCTAATTTCTGGGGGACTGATGACCTCAGAAGTTGAGTCCCATAGTGCTCAGAGCCATTTGAATCGTTTTTTACTCCTTTAATGCGCCCTTATTCGCGATGGGCAGCGGCTCTGTTGCCGTTGTTTTGATAAGACAGCTCTATGAGCGAAGCCCGGCTCGCCCATGTTGACTGTCTGCAGCAGTGATGCACACTGATGCTTATGTTTGGACTCTACGTACCGGCACACGAACTTAAGGGCAGGTCGTGACACTGACACTACTAACTACGCAACTCCTGCAGCGCGCAGTCTGAACGTCATTTCTATAAAGTTTGGTACCCATAGCGTAACTATAAATAGTTTTCCGTTTACACTGGCTCAAGTAGCGAAAGTGTAACTATAACTACCCCATGTGTTCCAATCTCAGGAAAACCTATAAAGTTTCACGTTCTTCTGACAAAAGTAATCGCCTTTTAGACCTTAGTTTTCGCAGCAGTTTTTTGAGTTCAGTGACAGCTGTTTTTCCCTTTTCGCGCAATTTTTGCTGCAATCCGCATTTCACTTTCGAGCATATAAGCGGTCTGGTCGTATCTGAAGGAGTAGTTAGATAAATGCTAAGCCTGGAGTCTATTTCAATTTTAGTACGTTTTCTGATGACCATATTTTAAGCAATGCTGCGTTGTCTCTGTCTATGGCAATGTGAGCTTTTGCGACATAAAACTAACCGCTACCTACATTAAACCTTTTTATGTTCAAGGGACACACATGTCCCACTAAAATAATATGAATTTTGAGCGTAGGGACGTCTATAAGGCATAACTGTCTAGTGCTAGCATGTAGCGAGATGCATTCGTAACTTTGCGAAAAATACCACGTAGTATGGGGTGCATATATAAAAGGCTGTGAGCACTCAAATGGGGAGGCGTTTGTTTATTGTGTGTCTGTTTCACGAAAATCAGATCAAATCGTCATCTTCTCGATTTCAAGAATGGTTCAAATGGCTCTGAGCACTATGGGACTTAACATCTGAGGTCATCAGTCCCCTAGAACATAGAACTACTTAAACCTAACTAACCTAAGGACATCACACACATCCATGCCCGAGGCAGGATTCGAACCTGCGACCGTAGCAGTCGCGCGGTTCCGGACTGAAACGCCTAGAACAGCTGGGCCACCAAGGCAGGCGATTTCAACACGTTACTTCACACCTCAGTAATTCTGCTGATCACCGAGTATCACCTCCGCGCCCACGATCCATGGGCTCGAAATTTACAGGGATTGCGTGATCTCTGTGTAGGCATCTGGTGCCACATACCAGTTCAAACATACCAACGAACTGATGACTTCATGACTTGCAGAATCGCCTTTCTATTTCTTTCCGGAAGGTGGATAAAAGCTCTTTCACGCTGGTGGTAACATTTTGGATCATCATAGATACTAATTAGCTTACGATCTAAAAGTTACAGACCAAAATCAAAATGACGAAAGAAAAGAAAGACACGAAATGTATTCGCAGTTGCGAATACAGACAACTATCAGCCGTATAATGGAATGACGACAGTGAAAATTTGTGCCGGATCAGGGGACTTGTAATTCACAGTAGTCCAGGCACTACAATATCATAGAAAGGAAAGAGGACGTATTAAATTAAACGCTAACGTTTTTATTTTAGTTGGAATACAGCCTTCCGTCGATGAGGAATAGCTGCCAACAAATGACCACTTAAACTGTCTTTTAATGGAGGACCTTGATGTAGGCCTGCTGTGAGTTTTGTTATTTACCCCAAGCAAGTCGTGTTATGTTCACCGTTTTGGTTCCGAGCCTTCATGGAAATCTTGAAATATTTCGGCTGATATGGACATGTGTAGAATTTCAAAGTAGCCCATGGCAATCACATTGTTTTAAGTAACAGCTGTAATGAAGAAGTAAATAATACAGTCCCTCTTGTGTATAATTATTGGGTGTAGCGCTCGTTAGGTAATCATTACACGTTGAAAAACTCTACAGACTCGATCATCATAAACTGCTACCAGTGATTTTCTGTGACTCTTCTGTTTTGCAGACGACAGTTCACTTTATTTACAAATCGGTTTCTAGATACTTACAGTGCTTAACCGTTTGAATGTTTTGAAAAAACTATCCGTATGAGTGCATAGTGTATCGGAGTATGAGGCTTGGCTTAGAAATTTGTAAAATAAGCGAATGAAGCTTTCCTAAAGTGTCTGGTAACAGCGAACACCACACATGTACAGCCTCTTATACGGTGCAGGGTGAAGCGTACGACGGGCTTTGTCCTATCGGCGTAAGTGCGGGGCTGAAGTGGGCGTCCGTGAATTAGTCACGCTTAAGCGCCAGATGGTGAGCGAAGCTTGTTCAGAAGCTACAATATAACACAACACGCCATGCGTATAGCTCCCAGTGACGCTGCTAATTGCTGAATGGTCATGGAATCCGATGATGACGTTACTGACATTTCATACCGAGTTTTCTATCTTATTGTTTTAGAACATTCTGTGCTTTAGCTGAATCTTCTTATCCTAGTCAATAAAAAGAAACGAAGACCTTAAAAAATTCCCTTTGGGAAATAAGTATACTAAACATTCAGTTACAGGAAAACACATAGACCATCTTTTGAAACTACAAATTTTAATTCCAGAAATGGATGGGGGAGGAGAAACTGTATGGAACAGACCATGGCGGCCATATTCTTTCCCTATAGGCTACAACGCATAACTGGCATTTCGGTTTACAAGGTCACTTGATTCAGAGATTGCCCGATTCAAATATAAGTGCAAATAACTGACATTAAATGAAAAACGGAATATAAAAACGAAATATAGGAATTCTGGGAGTGTTAGCCAACATTTAGAAATCGCTGTGAAGCTTGGCTTTAAAGCACTGACGCAAAAACAAAGAGGGAAACTAGACTAGGGTCGAATGTCAAATCACAAAGTGAGGTGTAATGAGCGGGGAGGGCGAAATGGTGATACAGGATCAGAGCACTATTTTGGGCTGGGTAAAGAAGTCTGCCTCATCCTTCACAAGAACTATCTCGGCGTTTGCGTTAAACATGTACGAGGAACCAAGAAAAATGTACATCTGAGTGGCCTGTCGGAGATTTGAATCGCCATCCTCCGTAATTAGCGTCCAGCGCCCTATCATTGAGTTAACTTCCAAGTGTCCATTTGTAACCAGTATTCTACGAGTACCAGTCTACTGTTATGACAAGACCGTAGTGAGAAACGTCTTGAACACGCTCCTGGTGTACTGAAATGATGAAACTTTTGTCTACCCCAGTTCTGAAATATCCAAGCAGCCTAGAGACGAGCATTTGCATGTACATCTCTGCATCTACACCTACATAATCTTCTCAAGTCACTACACACTGCATATGGAGGAGCATCGTACCAATACTATCGATTTGTACTCCTATTTCTTTCGCTTACTGAGTGACGGAAAATACGTCTTTATGGATCCTAATCTCTCTCTTCATATCCTCGTGAGCCCTGCACGAGATATACAAGGCGACCCAGAGGTCTGTTAATATTTGAAACTTCAATACTGTAGGTAGACAGGTAAATATTGACACACATGCTTGAAATGACGAGGTTTTTTTTTCGAAACCAAAACAAAGTGCACAAAACAGATAGCGCTTGATGTGATACAAAAGCAATGATTAGCATAACAATTGACTTTTAGCAAAGACGATGTTTTTTATAACAAATACTCAACGAGTCGGCCGCCATTCATAAACAGTACTTGTAGACGAGGGACAGTGTTGTGAACAGCACTGTATAGCATATCAGCAGGTATAGTGAGAAATTGTACGGCGAGAAATTGCCATCGGATGCTTTCTTTTAGCATCCTTAATGATGTCGGACGATCGTGGTAGACTTGTGATGGCTCTGAGCACTATGGGACTCAACTGCTGTGGTCATAAGTCCCCTAGAACTTAGAACTACTTAAACCTAACTAACCTAAGGACAGCACACAACACCCAGCCATCACGAGGCAGAGAAAATCCCTGACCCCGCCGGGAATCGAACCCGGGAACCCGGGCGTGGGAAGCGAGAACGCTACCGCACGACCACGAGATGCGGGCGTAGACTTGTGACTCGAGGTAACACCACAAACAACAATCACACGGACTGGTGGACCTGAGAGGCCAAGCACTGCGGACGTGGCGGCGCAGCATGCGATCCTCACAGAACAAGGTGCGCCATCCTGCGTAAAAGTCGTCAGCCAGGCTAAGGATGACCTGATTTCCTTTGTCACTACAGCTCATTTCAGACACGATTCTCGTGCCGCATCACTGAGTTGTTGCTTCTGGTGACCAGTTTTCGCACTCGTTTTTTAACTTTCTACGTACATAGTTCCGTGAATTAGTGCATCTGAAGACGTTAACCGGCTTTTGGGGCATTCTGCATGTCGGTGGTGGCATAATGGTTCAAAATGGTTCAAATGGCTCTGAGCACTATGGGACTCAACTGCTGTGGTCATCAGTCCCCTAGAACTTAGAACTACTTAAACCTAACTAACCTAAGGACATCACACACAGCCATGCCCGAGGCAGGATTCGAACCTGCGACCGTAGCAGTCGCACGGTTCCGGACTGCGCGCCTAGAACCGCGAGACCACCGCGGCCGGCCCCCACAGTGGCATAATGGTTTCACAGTCTTCGAAGATGGGCTCTCCAAATTTACCCGTCGGTATTTCGCGGGAGCTAAGCATTCTTTCTTCCAAGGATTCCCTTCCCCGAACATTTCAGCTATACGAGTAGTTTCTTCGAAGATGGGCTCTCCAAATTTACCCGTCGGTATTTCGCGGGAGCTAAGCAGTCTTTCTTCCAAGGATTCCCTTCCCCGAACATTTCAGCTATACGAGTAGTTTCGTATGGTCTGTACTTATTTGTTACGATCTTAGCGGCGCGTCTCTGAATTCGCTTTTTTCTACTGTCGCGCCTTCTCGGAAAGGGCTCCAAACACTGAAAAACATTCTAGAATTGATCGCATTAGCGTCTTTTATGTGATTGGCTTTACAGATGCACCCCACTTTCGTTAAGCTCCTCAAGTGTTCGATTCGTATCATCTAATAATGATTTCAAGTAAACACCTCGTTTCATATCTCTTTCTATTATTACCCACAAATAGTTTCACAATTTGTCGTGATCAAGACGCTCACCAAAAATCTTGAAATTGTGTACTATCGGATTCTTTTTCTTTGTCACAGGAACTATCTTACATTTATCTCCATTTATAGACGCATGTCATTCATTTCACTAACAACAGGACTGCCCCTTCTTGTCAACACCGAATCGGTCCAAATTTATAGCGTATGCTGGGCCTGGCCAGAAATGAGAGGTGGGAGCCCGAGATGGCCAAGCATTTAGAAAAAAAGGAAGAATATTTCAATTTTATGCTGCGGGTATTGTGAGATATGAGCCAATTTGTTTGCACGCAGCAGTTGGCGTAGCGGAAAGAGCACAGAACCGTAGTCGAAGGGTCATCGGGCCGAGTTCCTACTTTAAACTGTTTTCTATTTTCAGTTTTTACGTTACTTGTGCTACAAATAAACCGAAATAATTCTCACTATTAAATCATTAAAATCTTCCGAAAGGCGTGAACAGGAAAGACTAAAGAAAATTTGGAATTACTTCTGTTAGTTTCCTTTCGTCCTTCGAGCTCCCCTCGGTGGCTGCATGCGAAGAGTAGGTTGCCGTGTTCTCATGATGAATACCATCCCAGCACTTGTAAATCGTCAACTGTAAAATAATAAGAGAATCTAATTTTGTGTACGAAATTCTCGTGTACGCCTTACAATCCCTTCAGGAAATTTATTTGCAGTCCCAATTTTTGCTTTGTCTTTCCTTTTTATGCCTTTCATAAAAATATTGGTAAACACAATATATCAAGCGTCATTTCGTTTTATTTTCAGTGTAAGTAATGTCAAAACTGAAGCGACTAATGCGGCTACTCTCGCCGAGTGGAACTGCTCGTGGGAGCCAAGTTGCTTGTTTCCGACGCACCACTGCGACTTTACTGTAACCGTAACACCCTCAAATTGACCATGCAACGGACAAATTACGTCGCTATTCAATACTACAGTCTCCAGACGACTTCTCTCCAAGTGACTAATACAGCTACTGTCACCGTATGGAACTTCTCCTGGGAGTAAATTTTTTTTCCGCAGCGCCAACCGCTGCCTGCAAACTGTGCCAACAACTCGCGTTTCGTACGACCCGTGAAATTTTCTAAACTCTTGACCATCTGGACCTCCCACTTCTTGCACATTCTTTTCTGGTCAAGCTCTGCATATACCATAAATCTACCTTGTGTGTGGAAATTTTGTCCAAGTCTTTCTGTAATTCCTCACGACCGCCCAACGACGACATTTTCCTGTGTACATCATCATCATCATCATCATCACCATCATCACCATCACCATCATCACCATCATCATCATCATCATCATCATCACCATCATCATCATCACCATCATCATCATCACCATCATCATCATCATCAGTGAACCAGCTTATGGTGCTGCTGGTCTTGTCTCAGAAATAGTTTATGCACACTGAAAATGTTAAAAATACTATCACGCTTCCTGGGGAAAACCGGATATTACTTCCGTTTCTGTGGAACATTCCCCTTACGGAACGACGTACTGTCTATCAGTCAAATATGCATCGAGCCATACACGTAACTGTGAAGATACTCTGTGTGATCCTATCTTCGTCAGTGCTCGGCGTTGCAGTACAATGTCGAATATGTTTCAGAAATCTAGGAAGGAGGAACGTACATGTTCACCTGTATCCTTTGTTAGCATCGTGTCGTGTATGCGAAAAGAAGTTTCACATGAATGGTTTTTCCTGAATCTGTGCTTATTCTCTGAGAGAAGCTTATTTTCCTTCAGGACTGTCATAACGCTTGAACTTAGCGTATGCTCTGTGATCCTGCAGAAAACAGACGTCAGCAGCTGTGGTTTAGATGTTTGTTTGAACAAGGATTTTAACCGGAAGATATTTCTTTAAATGATCTTCTGTAAGATAATTTCGTAAATGTTTCGGCTCGACCGCATGAACTAACATATCTGTAACGTTATCTGTATGGGATACAACTAGGTACATTGCTAAATAAATTTCTTCAGAGGCTCTGTTAGAAAAGTGCCAGCGAAGAGTGAGATGAGAGAACGGTTCTAAGTACTTCCTTAACATGACCTGATGACACAAACTAAGACACACTTTTTGTTTTATAAAAAAACCGCATATTCTTGCTGAATTGTATTTAATTTCTCCTAGACGCGTTTCACCTTTTTTACTTTAAGCAATCTTCAGTGGGATGTAGACTGATACATTTATGTTTTGGTGCTACTTGTAGATTATAAAACAGTTCACGTGTCGTTTTTTTATGTAAATAACTGATTATTTACAGTTCTTCGAGCTTTTGGTTGGCATCTATGTTTCCTCTCACCGTTAATGAAGTTATAGTGCGACCTCCAGCAGTGACCAGAGGAGAAGAAACGCAAATACCATCAAAAGCGCGGAAAACTGTAAGTAGTAACTTATTTACAAAAAAAGAGATGTGAACTGTTTTATAATCTACAAATAACGCATATCAAAACAAAACATCCGGCTTTAGATGCCTTAAAGAAAAAAACGGGCGAAACAAGTCCGGGAGAAATAAATTACAATGCAGCAAGAAAAGGCGGTTTTATTTACAAGACAAATATTTATGTGCTTGCTGCGGAGTATACCGACACAAGCAAACTTGTTATGAAGTACTGGTTACACAACTGACTTTCAGACCAGGTATTCAAAAAATGGTTCAAATGGCTCTAAGCACTATGGGACTTAACAGCTGAGAACTTAGAATTACTTAAACGTCACTAACATAAGGACATCACACACATCCATGCCCGAGGCAGCATTCGAACCTGCGACCGTAGCAGTCGCGCGGTTCCGACTGAAGCGCCAGGTATTCCTTTCATGCCTTCGGTAACCAGTCCTAGGATTTCGAACGTCTTTAGATCGGACGTCAATATGTTATCCAAGCTAATGAATAAGAGACTTGCTCTTTAGAGAAAATGCTGGAAATAACCGTCGTTAACACCGATGCGGCGCTCTGTCTAGCTTCTCAAACCGTTACAACGGCAGCAGTATCCACTGACTGCAGTAACAACATTTTCAATGCTTTATCAAATTCATTCGATGTGTGGAGGACATCTTAGAGCATCTGGCTCTTCAGCTTGTCTTCGCTGATTCCTCCTTCTGTCAGAATATCTCATGACCTTTGTTCCATGTGCATGTACTGACATATTGTCTTAAGGCCGTTGATCTATGAACGGAATAAATAGATGCCGGAGACATACGAAATGCCGAAAACGCTTTTCCGATCACTTTTGCCCATCCTACACAAGGACGTATGAATGCGCCGCTATAAGAATTACTAAACTCACCATCGGGAAGCAAGACGAAAAATATTAAAAATGATTGTTGTTTCTACTTGTGTTGTAGTATAGTTCGTAATACAAAACAGCGAAGTAAATACTAAACGAAATACTTGATCAGCATTTGTATGTCAGTCTTCAATGCCTCAAATTAACAACTGTTTAAATGTGAGTAGTCAACAGTTCCTTTTCGCTTCGGAGATTTTGTGAAACAGGCTAGCTTTCTGGAGTTTATGACAGCCCTTCCGAAACTTACGAATTTAGCGTTACCGTCCTGCAAGTTTACTCATAAAGAGTTCGAGATACGTATCGGAAAATGGAATGCACCATTTATCTAGCATCACATTTAAGACTTTCTTCCGGTTTATGGGTAGTAAAACTTCCATGAGGTATAAACAGAAGAAAATGAGAACTGTGCGAAAGTCGTTGCTGTACGCACTGATAAACATCTGCGCCAGAGATCCATCGGTAAGACTCGTATTTGCAGACAAGTAGACTATGCAGATGACGCCAAAAGACCAAATTCTCAATTATTATCGCGTTAACTGGAACTTTAATGCTGTAAACATTGTAGGCTGTTCACCTTAATTCAAGAAATAAACTTTCACTTTCGTATATGCTATTTGTAAAAAACGAACCTAGTAAAATCAATTAGATCCAGCACAGTAGTTGCATCTTCCACCGTGACTATATCTTGGCACAGAGAAAATTTATGTTAGTACTGTAAAAGATCTAAATAGGAGTGCAGTAACGCAATAGTCAAAGCTACAAAGTAGTTATTCGTAAGACAGCCGCTAGCTACACCCTCATAGGATGCATTAGACAAACGCAACTACCAGCCAGTAGTTCGTAGATTAGCTAACAAGGAAACAGAACTTACTAAAGATTTAAAAGAAAGAGAATGAGATGTAGTGGTTCTAACAAAAACGAAAAAGAAACTCAAAGGAAGTGAGTATATAGGAGACTAAACCTCGATCTGTACCGGCTTTGCCGCGCGGGGTAGCCACGCCGTCTAGGGGCCTTGAAACGGTTCGCGCGACTCCCCCCGTCGGAGGTTCGAGTCCTTCCTCGGGCATGTGTGTGTGTGTGTGTGTGTGTGTGTGTGTGTGTGTGTGTGTGTGTTTTGTCCTTAGGTCCTTAGCGTAAGTTAGATTAAGGCAGTGCGTACGCCTAGGGAACGTTGATCGCAGCAGTTTGGTCCCATAGGAACTCACCACAAATTTCCAAATTTCCGGTCATCGGAAGGGTCCAGGCCGGAGAAGGAAGCGTCATGATCTGGTAAGTGTTTTCTTGGAATTCCCTGAGTGATCTTGCCTTTCTGGAAGGCGTAGAAAAAATGGTTCAAATGGCTCTGTGCACTATGGGACTTAACTTCTGTGGTCATCAGTCCCCTAGAACTTAGAACTACTTAAACCTAACTAACCTAAGGACATCACACACATCCATGCCCGAGGCAGGATTCGAACCTGCGACCGTAGCAGTCGCGCGGCTCCGGACTGAGCGCCTAGAACCGCTAGACCACCGCGGCCGGCGAAGGCGTAGAGGACCAACCCAAGTATGTATCTATCTTTCGCGACCATGCCCACCCTTACATGCAAAATCGTTTCAGGCGAATGCCGGGATGGTTCCTTTGGAAGGGCACGGCCGATTTCCTTCCCCATCCTTCCCTAACCCGAGCTTGCGATCCGTCTCTAATGACCTCGTTGTCGACGGGACGTTAAACTACACTAACCTAACCTAACCTTACATGCAGTTTGTTTTCCCTCGGCACTACGGCATCTACTAGCAGAATAATGCAACACGTCACACAGCTCGCTGTGCAAGTGCGTAATTCAAAGAGCAACAGCACCAGTTTACTGTGCTTCCTTGCCCTGCAAACTCCCCTGCCCACCAAATTCCTCGGATTTAAATCCAATCGAGAATCTGTGGGACCACCCCGAACGTGCTGTTCGCACCACGGATCCTCAACTGAGAAACCTAGCGAGGCTGGCCAAGGCACTGGTGGCGAGATGCCTCAGTTGAGGATCCGTGGTGCGAACAGCGCATGGCTCCACATTCCTGTCGGTACCTTCCTTAACATCACTGCCTCTCTTCATGGACGCTTCGCAGCGGTCTGCGCTGCAAAATCTAGTTATTCAGGCTGTTGCCAGATGGTGTCAGTAATGTGATCGGTCGATATAGAATAACTAAAGGTTAATTCTTCAGCCGAGCCTGATTCTACTCTATACAATTGCTTTAAACTTTTTATGAAAACGGTTTTTTTAAATTATCAGTCACAGTTTCATGATTCCTCTTGCAAGTGATTCTAAGAAATTACAATTTTATGTAAATAGTGTATCGCACAGTGACTAGCCCTTGAGCCATCTATTGCACTCCCCGTTGTTCTAATGAAAGATTTATAAAACAGTTATGTGCGCTAACTATGTGCATTAGCTGATAAGTTAAAGATTTACTAATATTATTCTAAGTGCATTTAACATTTCTGATACAAAACTAGAATGTTTTCAAGACTTTAATGTTTTAAGCTATTGCTTTAATGTATTACTGTTAGTCACGTGTTGATTGAAGGAGGTATTAGAATGAAATCATTTTTCTGTTTGGGTAATCGTACTGTTGTCAACTGATTAATATAGTGTCAGCAGTGGTTTTGCTCCGTGTTCGCTTCCATTAATCAGTTGTAATTTGTGACTATTTGACAGTATAAAGTTGTCTCGAACTATATCCACACTTTTAACAGTTGTGCCCATGACACTGAAGACTGAATTGCCTTCCAAACTGCTGTGATGACAGTCTTTTCATTCAACATTGTATAAAAATTCAGATTAACGTCTCTCCTGTTGTGATTATTGATTTCGACTTTTCTACACAGCTCGGTCAGGTTGGTTCAACTTGTTAAATGATTAAAGCTTAACGAGTTTTGCTAATATTTTTGCAATTTGCTAAATTAAAAATTGAAGTAAAGGTTTGCGAAGTTCTTCAGTTAAAGTTTTCTATGGCGTGGTACCTTCCACTCATCCAAATCCTCGCCAGCAGCCTCAGTCTGGATTTGAAATGGCGTGTGGAACATGTATGAACACTCCCACAAATTACTATTTTTTTTCCTATGTTTTCAATCTTCTGACTGTTTTGCTGCCACCCATCACGAATTCCTCTCCTGTGCCAACCTTTCCATCTCGGAGTTGCAACTGCAGCCTACGTCCTCAATTATATGCTGGATGTATTCAAATCTCTGTCTTAGCCTATAGGATTTGCCCTCTACCGATCCCTCTAGTACCATGGAAGTTATTCCCTGCTATCTTAACAGATGTCCTATCATACTGTCCCTTCTTCTTGTCAGTGTCTTCCGTATATTCCTTTCCTCGTGGATTCTACGGAGTACCTCCTCATTCCTTACCTTATCCTTCTGTAGCACCACATCTCAAATGCTTCTATTCTCGAATGAAATTTTCACTCTACAGCGGAGTAGAACTTCTGTGAAGTTTGGAAGGTAGGAGAGGACGTACTGGCGGAATTAAATCTGTGAGGACGAGGCGTGAGTCGTGCTTGTGTAGCTCAGTTGGTAGAGCACTTGCCCGCGAAAGGCAAAGGTCCCGAATTCGAGTCGTGGTCCAGCACACTGTTTTAATCTGCCAGGAAGCTTCAATTCTCTTCTGTTCCGATTATCCCACAGTCCATGTCTCACTACCATACAATGCTTTACTCGAAACATACATTCTCAGAAATTTCTTCCTCACGTTAAGACGTTTGTTTGATACTAGCAGCCTTCTCTTTCCCAGGGATCCCTTTTTGTATCCTCCTCGCTCCTTCGCCAGTTTTTTTTCCAGCATAGGTAGCAGAATTCCGTAACTTCGTTATGTGCACTTCTGCTGTTAAGTTCCTCACTGTTTTCATTTATGCTAATTCTCATTACTTTCGTCTTTCTCCTACTTGCCCTCAGTCCATTTTCTGTACCCATTAGACTGTTCACTCCATTCAGAAGATCCTATAATTCTTCTTCACTTTACTTTCACTGACGATACCAATGTCATCAGCGAATCTTATCATTCACACCATCTCACTTTGAATTTTAATCTCACTCTTGAAACTTTCTTTTATTTCCGTCATTGCGTCTTAGATGCATGGGTTGAACAGAAGTAGTGAAAAATTACATTTTTATATGTTTTTTAATCCGAGCTCTATTTTCTTGGTCTTTCAGTACTGCTAGGCGGCCGGACTAGCCGAGCGGTTCTAGGCGCTTCAGACTGGAGTCGCGCGACCGCTACGGCCGCAGGTTCGAATCCTGCCTCGGGCATAGATGTGTGTGATGTCCTTAGGTTAGTTAGGTTTAAGTAGTTTTAAGTTCTAGGGGACTGATGACCTCAGATGTTAAGTCCCATAGTGCTCAGAGCCATTTGAATTTTTCAGTCCTGCTGGTATTGGTACATCTACGGGATCAAATCAATGAATGGTTTTTGCCTGATAAGGCATAGCCGAAGAAAACTGTGAACTCTCTTTCTTCCCAAATTGGTCCCATTATCAAGGGCAGAGGCGATGTTACATGGTATTTGCGTTTTCGTGGTGGTGACTAAGTTTTAGTCTAGTGCTGTTATTAGATATTAGACAACACGACAGTGGTAGTAAAAAATTCCTTTCCCTTCCACAGGACTGGATTACAGAGCACGCTTCAGGGGAGACAAGACTCGAAGACGCGCGCTCCCACGGCGCGCGGCTAGCCTGCGAGGGCCACTGGCTGTTACGAGGCAAATACCTACGAGAACATCGTGCTAGGCGCTCCAGCTGAGACCGCCAGCGACGGAAGCTTTACAGGTGCGATGAGTAAATGTTTACGGCTCTTTTTTTCCGTTCACATCTCGAATTTGATTTATAGCTGACCGCTGGCGAGCAGCGGAGCCGTAAATCCGCCGCCCTGGCGACACTTGCGGCCGAGCCGGGGATGGCTCTTGGCGCCCGGTGGCTAGGAAGGCACGGCCCTCTGCCCGGGCACGCACCGCAGCCCACTAATTTACGGCAAATAAAAAGGGCCGGCCGAAGAATCGCTTTTACGGGCAGAGATAACTGTGTTTGTTGTGAGGCCGTAAAGCGCGGCGCAGAACCGGCCACGTTAAAATGAACACACAAACTGCCGGTAAGTGTCTCGATTTTTATGGCTGCCGTAAAGTGGAGGCTGTTAGAGGCCAAGCGCCCCGGCGACGGCAGGCGACCCCGCAGCCGCAGCCGACACCCGTCGTCTCTTGCCCTTGTCCAATGACAGCGGCAGCGCGGGGCTGCCTCCGAGTATCCGGACTTGTGGAACTCGGCAAGTCGCTCTGGACGTGCAGCAGGGGTCACAAGCACAAGAATCGCTGGCAGATGCTCGGGACTTGAAGCTCGTGCCAGCGCGAGTCGCAACACCTGTCAAAAGCCTGAATCACCACCTTTTGCAGCGCAGAATGAGATTCTGGAAAGTACGCACTGGGGTGTGGATCCATCCCGACTTCTGTGCCTTGGCCAGCCAGCTGCGGTAGATTTCTTAGTTGAGGGTCCATGGCACGAACAGCCCGATCGAGGTGGTCTCACAGATTCATCCGGGGAGTCTGACAGCCTGGGAAGCAGGCTGTGCTAAAAGGAATCCGTTACAGTTCGGTTACAGAATAAATCAATCAAATCTAAAGGCTGTAAATTCAGCTAAATACATAGCAATTACTATTTCGAACAACATAAATTGGAACGAACACATGGAAAATGTTGTGGGGAAGATGAACCAAAGACTGCGCTTTATTGGTAGGGCGCATAGAACATGCAACAGATCTACTAGATTGCCAACGCTATGCTTGTCCGTCATCTTTTGGTGTACTGCTGCGCGGTGTGGGATCCTTACCAGGTAGGATTAAAGGAGTACATCGAGAAAGTTCAAAGAAGGGCAGCACGTTTTGTATTGTCGCGAAATAGGGGAGCGCGCGTTACGGACATGATACAGGATTCTGGGTGGACATACGTAAACTGAAGGACTGTGACAGCTTGCATTGTCTTGCCGGTACAGGCCACTGTGCCGCGAAAAAACAAACTGCACACAGGGCTGGATATGGTCTACAAGGATATATGCATAATTGTGTTGCTCCACTGCGCCTTCCAGAAAGACAAGATCATCCAGGGAATGCCACGAAAACATTTCTCAGACCATAAAGCTGCCTCCTCCGGCCTGGAAACTTCCGACGACTGTTACAGCCTGTTTGCTTACAGACGTATCACGCCGTAGATGCCAACAGCAATCTGTTCGATGAAGTACAAAACGTGATTCATCTCGGGACTGGGTATTTTGTTGTTCTCATCATCATTTCAACATCGTCCACGCACAAGAAATAGGTCTGAGCACTATGGGACTTAACTTTTGAGGTCATCAGTCCCCTAGAACTTAGAACTACTTAAACCTAACTAACCTAAGGACATCACACACATCCATTCCCGAGACAGGATTCGTACGTGCGACCGTAGCGGTCGCTCGGCTCCAGACTGTAGCGCCTAGAACCGCACGGCCATACCGGCCGGCATTGGTAGATCAACCGCACGCACAAGACGCCGCAGCGACGTCAAAAAGACTTGTTCCAGTCAGCCGAACACCCCCATAGGGTATCCCGGCCAAAAATGCCACATGATCATTTCATATCTCCTGGAAAGGCCACCTGTCGCCACTCAATGGAAATCCAGTTGCGGTACTGGTGTGCAAATTCCAGTCCTCGTTGCCGATGAACAGCAGGCAGCACGGGGGCGTGAACCAGAGTTTCCATAGCTCTCTTTTGCCTTGCACAGTATACTTTAACCACGGCGGCATACAAGCAGTTTACAAACTTACATCTCGGAAATGCTTCCACCCTTGGCCCGAATGCGAACGATCGTACCTTTTCGGATGTCAAATAGATCGCTCCGTTTCCGTATTACGACGACTGCACTATTGTCCACTCCCCCCCAAGTCGTTTTATATACTCACCACTGCTAGTGCTGCCACACTGCCGTCTGTGTCCGCCCCGATAGCTGAGTGGTCAGCGTGACGGATTGCCGTCCTACGGGCCCCCGTTCGATTTCAGGCTGGGTCGGAGATTTTCTCCGCTCAGGGACTGGGTGTTGTGTTCTCTTCATCACCATTTCATCCCCATCCGGCACGCAGGTCGTCCAATGTGGCGTCGAATGTAATAAGACCTGCACCAAGGGGATCGGACCTGCCCCGCAAGGAGCCTCCCCCCCAATGACGCTAAACGCTCATTTCCATTTACTGCCGTCTGTGAATGATTATTACAAGTTGACGTCGAACATAGACGCGGTGGCCACATTAATGTAACTGTACTTTCAGGTGTGTGAAGAAAATTCAGCGTAATGCAATATCAATGCTAAACTTTGCTGATTTCGTTGCTATATTCAGTGAAAGAGAGGATGAATTACAGGACATACTGAATGGAATGAACATTCTACTTAGCACAGAATATGGACTGAGAATAAACCAAAGGAAGACGAGAGTAACGAAGAGCAGCAGAATTGTGATTAGTGCGAAATTTACCAGCAAAATGGGGGTACATGGAGTAGACTGAGTGCAGGAGTTCTGCTACCTTAGAAGTAGAATAACGTACGACAGAAAACAGCAAGGAGGACACAGAAAGCACACTATCTAGGCGAAGAGGGCATTCATGGCCAAAAGAAGCCTGCCGTTATCAAACATTGCCCATAACTTGAGGCAGATATTTCTAAGAATGCACTGCGGAGAAATCGGAAATGAAGAGAATCGAAGCGTTTGAAATGTGATGTGTAGAATGATGCTGAAAATTAAGTGGACTCATAAGATAAGGAATGAAAAGATTCTCAGCAGAATTGGTGGTGAAAGAAATACGTGATGGACACCGATTAGAAGTAGCGACATTACGATAGTACATGTGTTAAAATATCAGGAAAAAACTTGTATGGTACTACATGGCGTTGTAGAGGGTAAAAACTTTAGGAGAAGACAGGGTTGGAATGTAGGAGCGCATAGTTTCACGGCGATATAGACATAAAATTTCCTCGGGTTTCCTGCCGTATCACGTCCTTAGATGTCCACGAGATTCCATCCATTTTCAAACTGCTTTTTTTCCATCTTTATTCACTCCCTGGAAGGGACACGGCGTGCATATGGAGAGCCTGTTGTTGACTGTGCCGTCATAGCCGTGCTGCCTTCTGTGACGTCACTGGAGCTCACTTCAGCGCCGCATACAGGGTGATTTATCTCCACTTACCCATTCGTTTTATGCACCCCGCAACGCCTTCAAATACCACGTCCTGTATTTTCATATTCTCTCGCTCGCTATGTGCAAAATGTTAGTCCTATAGAAAGAATGTACAGCACCTCTTTGTAGCAAATTTAATGCAATGTAATTTTGAACTGGGATGTTTTTTCGCTGGAGGCTGTCGTTTGCGAATTACTCAAGAAAAACTTTCAGAAGTGACCTTCAAATGCATTTTTCTCTAATAACTCGAAAACCGTGGCCTTCATAGAAAATATATCCCGGTACAAAATTTAACTACAATAAACTTCCTACAAAAAGGTCGCATTAAGTTCTTCTGTAGCACTAATAGTTTCCTCGTAGTGAGCGAGAGAATATAAAAATTTCGCATGTGGTTTTTGAAGGCGGTATGGATCGCATGAAACCTATCGGTAGAGGCATCTGAATCATCTTGTCTATTAATGTTTTCATTGCCCACACGTCGCGCCTGCTACGTCCTTCTGATGGATGGGTCCTTAACTGTGATTAGCTGCTAGCCGCCATCTTTAGTGAGGGCGCTGTAAGAAATTTTTATCTCCATCACTGCTGTTATGACATTATCTCTGAAACCATTTGTCATTCAGTAACAAATGTCTCGTCGAATATAATCCTGGGTCCGTTTTCCACAGTTTTTTTTTGCTACCGCTGATTTCTCAGGATACCGTATACGGAAACACCTAGCGTGTTCTACAAGCCGCATGTTTAGTAATATTCACGGTCTGCCCGAGATGAAACAGTCTACACCCACACGGTATTTTATATGATCCTGATGTTAGGAGTACTACGTCAACTTCCACAGGCCTTACGAGTTGTCAATTTTTCTTTGATGGCCTGAAGATTGAATGGATTTAATGCCTTTTTAATATACGGGTAAACTTTCCTGTTAGTAAGCCAAAAAACGAACGCTTCTTCGGCAGTCGTCTACTTCTTTGTCTCCAAGGAGATGGTTTGCGAAATTTGTCGGCTGTTTTGGCCATTTTCCTTGGATACTTTTCGTAAGTATTTCATTTCCTTCAATAGGCTTTCAGCGACTGGCTGGGCCGTCTGCTGCTTGGTACATCAAGGCCCCAAAATAGAATATTTCTGCGATGGGTGGGGGGGTAGCTGGTAGTGTATAGATATAGGTCCGTTTGGATGGGTTTACGGTTAATCAGTGTATCAGATGCCCGTTTCTCTTTCGGCGGACGCGAACTTGAAGGATCGTCTTTACACGATTTCCATCGTGAAATTCGCGTTGTCGTGGATGCTGCTGATGTGGTCCAAAACGTCTCTCAGTTTTTGGTACGCATGAGGCCGGACAACGAATGTGTCGTCAAAGGCTCTGAGCACTATGGGACTTAACATCTACGGTCATCAGTCCCCTACAACTTAGAACTACTTAAACCTAACTAACCTAAGGACATCACACAACACCCAGTCATCACGAGGCAGAGAAAATCCCTGACCCCGCCGGGAATCGAACCCGGGAAACCGGGCGTGGGAAGCGAGAACGCTACCGCACGACCACGAGCTGCGGACTGTCGTCAAAGCGACGATTAAAAGAAATAGGGTTTGCAAGAGCCGTGCCAAAGGCGATGTGCTCAGAAAACTCGACAAACTATTTGGGGACAAATGGAGCCAATGGGCCGTTTCAGCTCCTGAAAACTTATCGAAGGAACTGAAACATTCACGGAAAGTATTCAGGGAAAATGGATACAAAAATCGACAGAGTTCTCGAGCCATCTCCCCGACGTAAGCAGAAGGCCCCTTAGAAGGACACGAAGAAGCTGTTTTCTTTATTTTTTTTTCGTTCTTTGGCTCACTATCAGGAAAGATTAACCAGATGTTAAAGAGGCAATCAATTCGATCTTCAGGCCTCCAGCAAAAATTCGGCAGTTCATGAGGCCTGTGAGAGTCGATGTAGGCCTCCGAACGCCACAGGTATTTAAAATACCGTATGGTTGAGGACTGGTTCATGTAGGACAGAGTCTGCGTTCTAATGAACAGCGCTGTGTAGAACACGAGAGATGTTTCCTTCTGCCGAATCCTTAGGAGTCAGCGGTAGCAGAACAGGCTATGGAAAACGCACACCGGATTGCAGTCGACAAGATATGTTATGAAACGAAAAATGGTTTCAGGGATAGCGTCATAACGGAAGCGAACGGGATAGTACTTTCTTACATCATCTCCAGTAGAGACGGCGGCCTGAAGCCAAGCACAACTGGGGACCTGGCCACCATAATGTTGAAGCGGGTGCGGCGGATGCGAAACGAAAATATTACCATGTATGGCACTTCACTGAGCTCCAGTGAGGCCACAGAAGGCAGAGCGATTTTTTGGGGACGGGAGCAGGAATCACACGACAGTCACTACTGGACAACGGCCAAGGATCATTCGGCTGGAGGCCTGTTGACATACAACTTTATGCGGCTGGAATATCGAGATAATTTTATCGAAGGCTCGACTATATCTAACAAATGCGCGAGGATGATAGGTGTACGACCTACACTGAGATGAAGAGGTCCATTTAGTCACATGACTAACGGCAAAAAATGTCTTTCAGTGTCGGTGATACTCCAGTCTTTGTTACAGATGAGAAATTTTCCGCAGGAAATGAGAATATCCCACAGATGTAGCACTGCCTTGTGTACTGTTTGGCAGATACTCTGGCCTGACTTCGTGCGAAGCTCTGGTGAATACGTTGGCAGTTAACCCATTTTCGTAATGATTGTAAGTTTATGGTTAAATCATCTGAGACTTTAAGTTACAATCTCCTTTTCAAACAATTTCAAAGCTCGATGTTTCGATCCGTTTTCTCTTCAGGATTCCACCGGTATTTCTGGATGGCTGAACATTGAGTAAGTTGCCAGTACACCACAATCTCTTTTCAACTTATGCACAAATAACCCAGAAGAAAATATCTTCTTCCACTGACGGTTCGAGCACCGCAGACCAGCGAACGTTAGTGATCTTAGCTGAGGAGTAAAAATCGATTAATTTCATGAGTGAGCCCCTTGACCGATCCTGTGATGTATTCATCACTCGGTCAAATGGTTCAAATGGCTCTGAGCACTATGAGACTTAACTGCTGAGGTCATCAGTCCCCTAGAACTTAGATCTACTTAAACCTAACTAACCTAAGGACATCACACACATCCATGCCCGAGGCAGGATTCGAACCTGTGACCGTAGCGGTCACGAGGTTCCAGACTGTAGCGCCTAGGACCTCTCGGCCACCCCGGTCGGCATCACTCGGTCAATAAATACAGAAATGTCTCGTGGTAAATTGAGGGATAAACATCTAATAGCACACATACAGTTGCAACAAGGCATACACATCGTCACTCTTATACATGCCGCCTGCAACAGCAGCCTGAACACCTGCTTTGAATACACAACGGTGACACCGTCACATATCCAGGGGAATTTATCTGGTGTGTGTTATTGTTTCCACGTACTGTAAGAATGAATCCCTCATTCATGTTGACAATGGCCGTAGTGGCTAAGTGTTGGTATATGACTGTCGTGAACAATTATTTTTGTTCTGTCACCATTCCTGCTTTCTTAATTTAATTCACTGTTAAAGGTTACGAGCATATTTTGATCATCAGGCGCTTTCTTATTTCCATGCATGTGAAAACAAAAGTTACCGAAACAATTTAAAATAAGCTATTTGATAATTCACAAACTATACATAACGTAATTTTGATGTAGTCGCTACGTGTGAGAAAATTGGGAATTGTGGAGAGGGAGTGGAAAGCGAGTAAATTACGCCTGCCATTGTTATTGTTGCATATTTGTGATTTCTGCGTTTCAAACTTCATTTTCATGTATTTCTTTGTAAAAGAAGCGCGCTATATTGCAGAACTGCATCATAACTGAAACACTGCACACTGGCCAATAAGTAGGTTGCTGCATATTTTCTGAGATTCACTGCAGAAGTCAGTTCGCGACTGCATGCATACTTAGCAAACCAATACTTCCGACAGCCAGAAACGAGGAAGGCTTGTGAGCCAGGCACTTGGATTACTTCGTACGACAGGGGCGTTTGTAACAAAGTGTACCCAGCGCGGTCACTACTGCCCGACATAGCTTTCTCCGAGACGACATCTTTGGCAGAGGTATAAAGGGCGATATATCAACCCATCGAAGCACCAAGTTGAAGATACCCATTTTCTAAAACACCAAGTCCTGCTGCGCGAAGAAGCCCGTGACTGCCTGCTGCACATCCTCATCCGACAGGAATCGTTGACCCTTCAAGGCATTTTTTACGGGATCGGAGGCGTGATAATGACATCGGGAGAGATCAGGACCATAAGGTGGGTGATCGAGTGTCTCTCACTTGAGTTAGCTTAACTTCTGCCTTACGACATTTGTGACATGGGAGAGTGCGCTATCATGGAACAGAAGAAACCCTCGTCGCAGTTTTAATACCACAACGGTGATTTTCGACAGACATACTGCCCATACACATTCTTCATTCAGTGATGGGTGTCTACCGGTGTTTTCCCTTCGGCAGCCAATAACAGAATAACAGCAAGTTGGTCCTGTTTGCACGTATTTGGTAATAAATTCGCGATAGTCCACATTTCGGCATTTATCTCACGCACGCCGGGAAGACACGAATGAGACTCTAATGGTTCAAATGGCTCTGAGCGCTATGGGACTTAACATCTGAGGTCATCAGTCCCCTAGAACTTAGAACTACTTATACCTAACTAACCTAAGGACTTCACACACATCCATGCCCGAGGCAGGATTCGAACCTGCGACCGTAGCGGTCGCGCGGCTCCGGACTGAGCGCCTAGAACAGCGAGACCACCGTGGCCGGCGGAGACTCTAATCCCCTGCCTATATGTTGGTGCTTATATACCCGCATCGGAGTCGCGCTACGTTGCATATACGGTGCAGCCACGCCCTCAAACGGAAACTTTTTGATCAGCCCTTATATTAATTTTTCAGGTTTGTGCCCTGTAGCAATTCGGTATTTTGTTTGGAGAATTCGCAGTTGTCGTGTAGCAGGTATTGTAAAATTTAGAACGATTTCATGGGCGGTATTAATTTAGTATCAGTTAACTCAGTATGTGAAGTTAATGTTGTCAGTTTGTGGTGTATATCACCAGAGGCAGCGTCAACATTTGAGATATCAATGGGACACTAACATAGCGTATAAACTGCACTGAACAGTCGACTCAGAGAAAATTCATACTTTTGGTTACAGCATTTGAACATGTCTGTACCTGATGAACCTTTTATATCAAATACACTGAGGTGACAAAATTCATGGGATACCGTCTAATATCGTATCGGACCTCCTGTGGCCGGTCCTAGTGCAGCAACTCGACGTGGCGTGGACGCAACAAATCGTTGGGAGCCCCCTGTAGAAATATTGACCCATGCTGCCTCTATACCCGTCCATAATTGCCAAAGTTCTCTATACGGAAATGAGCATGATCTACTCCAGTAAATTGGCTTCCACTGTTAACCGGTATGCCCGCATCTCGTGGTCGTGCGGTAGCGTTCTCGCTTCCCACGCCCGGGTTCCCGGGTTCGATTCCCGGCGGGGTCAGGGATTTTCTCTGCCTCGTGATGGCTGGGTGTTGTGTGTTGTCCTTAGGTTAGTTAGGTTTAAGTAGTTCTAAGTTCTAGGGGACTTATGACCACAGCAGTTGAGTCCCATAGTGCTCAGAGCCATTTGAACCATTTGTTAACCGGTATAATGCTTCCTGATCTACACACCTGTCACTTTTAAATCGTAAGAGACTGAAATCACGCCATCCAACGTTGTGCGATGCTGCTGACATGTTTGCTAAGAAATTCAAACCTATTGAAGTATGGAAAGGTCGGTGGGGAGTAGTGACAGATGTGCGCCTGCATAAGATCTTCTCAGGTGCAAAACTTCCAAGTGGATTCGACCTACCACGCAAGACCTGTACTACTCTCAACAGAATCCGTACCGGCCATGGCCGATGCAGGAATGCTCTCTTTAGGTGGAAGAAGTTGCCTAATCCGGCCTGTGACTGCGGGGCTCCATACCAGACTGTTCACCACATTGTCAGTGAATGCAGTATCCGAGCCTATCACGGTGCTGAAGAGGACTTCCTGCTAGCAACTCCAGATGCAGTGCGCTGGATTGAAGGACTGGATATTCAGTTGTAAAGACAAACTTAAGTTTCTTGTGTGTCAATATGTACATATGTATACGTATTTTAATTTTATGGTATGTCTGTATTAGCCATACGCTAAATAAATCAATTGCTAAAGTGTTCGAGGTGCAGGATTTTGTGCACGAACTGACCTCTCGATTATGTCCCTAAGTGTCCGATCATATTCACGTCGTGCGATTTGGGTCACCAAAACATTCGCTAGAATTCTCCAGAGTGTTCTGATATGGTGAATTGTCGTCCTTAAAAATTCCATCTTTGCTTCGGAACGTGAAGTATATGAATGGCTACAAATAGCCTGCAGATAGCAGAAATAACCATTTCCAGACAGTGATCAGTTCAGTTGGCCCGGAGGAGCCAGTCCATTCCATGTAAACACAGCCCACTCCATTAAGGAGCCACTATCAGTTTGCACATTACCTTGTTGATAACTTGGGTCAATGACTTCGTGGGGTTGAACGCTACGATCAGCTCTTACCATCTGGAATTGATTCATCTGAATATGCCACTGTTTTCCAGTAGTCTAGGGTCCAACCGATACGGTCACGAGCCTAGGAGAGGCGGTGCTGGCGATGTCGTCCTGTTAGCAGAGGCACTCGCGTCGGTCGTCTGCTGCCGTGGCCCATTAACGCCCAATATCGCCGCGTTGTCTTAATGGATACGTTTGTCGAACGTCCTACATTGATTTCTGCTGTTATTTCGCGCAGTGTAGCGCTGACATCTCTACGCAGACGCCGCTGGTCTCGGTCGCTAAGTGAAGGCAGTCGCCACTAGTTGCCCGTGGTGAAGGGTAATGCCTGATATCTGTCATTCTCAGCACACTCTTGACTCTGCGGATCTCTGACTATTGAATTCCCTAACGATTTCCGGAATGGAACGTGCCACGCGTCTAGCTAGAACTACCATTCCACGTTAAGAGCCTGTTAGTTCCCGTCGTGCGGCCGTAATCACGATGTAAATCTTTCCACGTGAAACGCCTGAGTACAAACGACAGCCCTGCTAATGCACAGCCATTTTATACTTTGTGTACGTGACACTACTGTCCTCTGTATATGTGCGTATCGGAATCCCGTGCCTTTTTGTCACCTCAGCGCTTATCAGTCAGTTCATTTTGTTTTTCCTTCAGTTCAAAATATGGCCCTATTGATAGGCACGTCGAAGGATGGTGGCCTCACACCCTACAGACTCAATGACATAAGCGCGAAAGCACGGTAGTATGAAGAAATTAGTGAGCGAGGTGGCGCATTGTGAAGACACTGCTCTTGTATATGGGAGATCGGCCCTTTAAAATTCCCATCTGGTCAAACAGGTCTTAGCTTGTCTCTTATGAAGAAAGTAGATTCAAGTATCTGGAGGAGAAGATGAGAACGGCGTATTATTTGCACTTAAGAATGCTCATCGTTTGAAAGGCTAGCCTTAAGGATTTTTTTTTCAGATAAGTTATTGTTGAATTACACAATATCTTTCCTACAGTTTCCACTAGAGACATCAGACACATTTCAACCCTTCTAAGACTGCAAAAGTCGACTGTTGATGACATGATTGTAAAGAGGAAACGCGAAGAAACAACCGCCGCTAGTGCAAGACGAGGCAGAGCACATGCACAGGCTAGGGACCGTCGAACACTGCAAAGGGTGGTTGTGTAAAATCGCATGAAGTCAGAGGAAGGAATCACTCCCGAGTTCCCGGCTGTGCAGCTAGCACAATGACTGTGCGCAGGGAGTTGAAATAATAGTGTACGTTGGTCGAGCACCTCCTCATATACCACGCATTTCTTTAGTCAGTATTAAGCGACGCTTGAGGCGACGTAAAGAGCGTCGCTACCGAACATTGGATGACTGGAAACGAGTGTTTTGCAGCGATGAATCACGCTGTATCCTGCGGCAATCCGATGGAAGGACTTGGACCTGGAGAACGTTACTCGCCAAAATGTGTAGTGTCAACAGTGAAGTACCGAAGAGTTTGTGATACGATAAGGGCGCGTTTTTCGTAGTTAGGATGTGGTCTCCTTTTGTGCCGAAAAAAATGGTAAATGTGGAATCATCTGAACATATCTTAAAGCATTGTATGCTGTCTGCAGCAGAGGAACAGTTTGGAGCAGACTATTGTATCAGCAAGACAATGTACCCTGCCATAAAACAGCAGCTATGTGGACGATATCATTCCTGAAAAGAACTACTCTGACCAGTGTCGCAACTTGTACTCAGTGGAACGCTTTTGGAATAAGTTAGAACGTCGCCTGCGCTCCAGACCCCAGCATCTGACATCACTACCTTCTCTGGTTTCGGTTCTTAAGGAAGAGTGGGCACCCGCTAACTCCTGAGACATTCAGACACCTAATTGAAAATGTCCCCAGCAGAGTGCAAGCCATCATAAAGGCGAAGGGTGGACACCATATTACTGTCCACTAATAGGTTCCGTATAGTTTTGATTTGATAGTATAATTATCAAATCTCTAAGTCAAAACTTCTTCCCAAATATTGCTTTCGTATATACCTTTGAAGTCGCTCTACATTTTCCGAAGCCTTTCGGGGATCTATGGTTCCATGGTCGCATGGGGAAAGTGAGAGCAGTGTTTGACATGTGGCATGCTTCCCTTTAGACGCTGTGGTTTGCAGACAAAGCGTTTCCCTCGCCAGCTGCGCCATTATGTACGAGCTGAGACTCTGCTGTAGGATTCTGCACTGTTTAGAACCCACAGCATAGCGTATCTAGACTTTTAAGTTGGCACCTCGTCCAGAACGAAGTGATGTCGCCCTCTCGGGCAGCGGCTACAGCAGCAGCAGGGCTGCGTGCTGGCGCGTGGTGCGGCGGTTCCCACAGCGTGGCGGCGAGACGCCAGCCTGGACCTGGACCCTCATTTGAATTTTTTGTTCCCCGGATCCAAAGGGTTACGAGAGGAGCGGGCAACGAGTAGGAAGGGGCGGCGGAGGGGCGGAAGGAGCGAGGGAAGAGGACGACGAGCAGGTGGAGGAAGACGACGGCGTCGTGGACGAGGAGGACGACGATGAGGAGCAGGAGGAGGAGGAGGAGGAGGAGGATGCGGAGGGGGGAAAGGGCAGCGGCTGAGGTCGAGGAGCGCCGCCCCGCGGGACTACGCCGCGCCGCGCAGAGCCGAGCCGCGTAATGATTTGAATTTTTTTCGGGAGTTGAGAGAATAGCGGGGAGCGGGGAGCCAGCAGGAAGGATGAGGAAAGGCGGGAGGCAGGGAGCCGAGCCGTGCGCTGTTGTTGAATGAAGAAAAAGAACAAAGAGGAGCGTGTGACGGCGCGCTGCGGCCAAGCGCGGGCAGCTGCGCCCGTACCGTGCTGTGCCGCGTGTGCACGCTCCCGCAGCGCACGGGGGACAGAACCCGGGCGCCGAATATAACCGGGAGGGCGGCTACGATCCGGCACGTCTAGGATTACCAAGTGTCCCGCTTTAGCCGCAAAAGTCGGGCTTCTTACGGTATACGAGTCCAGCATGTACGGCTTTTGTTAGGCCTTTTAGCTACGAAGTAAAACTCCCCATAATGTTTCAATGTTGTTCAACTGTGGCGATTATGGTGGCCTGGGAAGATGTTTTATGGTATTCTGATGCTCTACAAACCCCACCCGAACTTTCTTGGCTGTGTGTATGAGCGCGTTATCATCTTCGAACGCCGGCCGGGATGGTCGAGCGGTTCTAGGCGCTACAGTCTGGAACCACGCGACCGCTAACGTCGCAGGTTCCAATCCTGCCTCGGGCATTGATGTGTGTGATGTCCTTAGGTTGGTTAGGTTTAAGTAGTTCTAAGTTCTAGGGATCTGATGACCTTAGAAGTTAAGTCCCAAAGTGCTCAGAGCCATTTGAACCATTTTCATCTTGGAACACGGCAGTATATGGCAACCATGCGCTAGACATAGTAAGCACTTCATTGTCGTGGATATGGAGATATTCATTCTCTGTAATCCGGCTAGTGGGCGTAATGATAGGACCAGCTGAATACCGCGATATAGATCCTCAAGTAATAACGGGACCACCCTCTTGCTTGACTGTAGGAAGCAGGCAGGCCAAATTGTAGCCTTCTTTTTGAGTTTCCATGCATAAACCCGGCCGCTGGCAAGAAGCATCGTAAACGACGATTCGTCGGGCCACACCACATTCTTCCAGTCATCAAGTGTTCAGTTTTTATGCTCGTGGCACCACTTCCTTCGCAGCTTTGAGTTGGCTTCCCTTATTGAGGGTTTCGCAAGTGGAACCGTTCCATGAATGTTAGCCTTGTGAAGCTCCCGCTGTACTGTTTTTGTCGACTCAGTAGTGTTACTCAAAAGAGTTTTGAGTTCTGCAGTCACTTCTGCCGTGGTAGTCTTATGTTGTCTGGCGATAGCCCTTTCTGATTCTCGTTGGTATCTGCCAGTTAACTTCAGCTTTCGCCCTCTCTTCCTCAATGTTTTACCATGTTTTGTATAAGCTCTTATTACCGTGGATAACGTCGCTAGTGAAACGTTAAACAGTTCAGCTGTTTTCGTCACAGTTGCTTCACCTAAACGCACACCACTGCGTTGCCCTTTTTCCAAATATGAGAGTTACAAATTTCGGCACTCGCTTGTGTTAATCGTCACAGAACACTGAGAGATAGCCTCCAGGACTAGGGACGTCAACTGTGCGCTTTGGCCGCGTCGCATTATTTACACGTACGCACGCAGTAGTGCCAACTTGCATCAAGTTGTACTACATTAAATGGTGTCCTATTATAATGTCCACCGCTGTATCATAAGGCTAAATAGATATAGCACCCAATTATTTTTATGTATGTGTCCTATGTATTCTTTCGCACACCGAAAGAGCCTAACATACAATGTCACAAACACGCTACGCGCAGAGCGACAGAGGCAAAGTAGAATCTGCCGAGCAGCCGATGCCAATTCGCGCCGCCCTGCCAATGTCACCGTCGTTCCTACACGCTTTGAGACACCCAAGTCCAAACGAGAGTTAGTCTGCGTTGCCCCTTCACCAGAAAAATAGATATTTTTTTTAATTTTGTTTAATGAACAGCTGTTAGTTTTTTTCCACATAAGATTATTTCAACAAGAAGACAAAGCATTTGATATCATAACTGCCAAATTGTAAGGCTGTTTATTGACTTTTTTTTATTTAAGCAAATTTAAGATTGATCTCGTAAAAAAAACTGACTGTAACTTGTTATTAATAAATGACTCAAAATAACCAACTCACTACATATCTCTTTCTAATAGGTTACCCGAATTTTAGGGGGAAATGTGCGGCTAAATATAACCAAAGCCTTTACAGCAGTGGTAACACCGGTTCCCGTCAGATCACCGAAGTTAAGCGCAGTCGGTCTTCGCTAGCACATGGATGGGTGACCGTCCGGTCCGCCGAGTGCTGTTCGCAAGTAGGGTGCACCCAGCTCTTGTGAGGCCAGATGAGGAACTACGTGACTGGGGAGCAGCGGATCCGGTCACGAAAATTGACAACGGCTGGGACAGCGGTGTGCTGACTACATGCCCTCCATATCCGCATCCAATGATGCCTGTGGGCTGAAGGTGATACGGCGGTCGGTCGGTACCGTTGGGCCTTTAAGGCCTGTTCGGACGAAGATATTAAACATAATGTCGAGCCTGGCTTTTCTGTTTCTGGTTTTGCCAACCCTAGGCCCATACAGTAGTGGAAAAAAAACCGACGTCAATAGAGGTTTCGCCCTCAACGGATACATCTGTAGTTGTTTGTGGCATAGTATTTCTTTTGCTGTGACGCATTCATACCAATGTATATGTATGTGCTTGACTTTTAGGAATTAGCGTTGGGTAAAGTTAATAAATTGGTTACATGTATATCTGAAAGAACAGACACCGTTGACTATCCACAGCTGTAAGAAATACTTCGAAGTTAATACGCTAACCGCGAATTCCGAAACATCAGCTGTAGCCGGCCGGAATGGCCGTGCGGTTCTAGGCGCTACAGTCTAGAGCCGAGCGACCGCTTCGGTCGCAGGTTCGAATCCTGTCTCGGGCATGGATGTGTGTGATGTCCTTAGTTTAGTTAGGTTTAATTAGTTCTAAGTTGTAGGCGACTGATGACCTCAGCAGTTAAGTCGCCAGACAGTAAAAATATTGGTCGGAATATAAGTGAAAATCGGTATTGAATTGAAAATTAGGAAAAAAAGAAAAAAATGTCTCATATGGCTTGTAAATACGCTAGGTATTACAGAAAACGCGAGTCAGAGGAAAGGTCACATCGAAAGGACTCCAAAAAGCCTAAAAGGTCCAGTGCCGAGCGAGTGTTAGGCTACGGCAGCGTCGAAAAGTAAACGAAAAAACGGCGCAAAACGACTATGTAGCTGGTTTATTAGACATACAGCGTTCAGCCCGTGATTTATCTATTCGGTCACCAGTATGCTACTTTGTGCAACTATTTTGTTAAAGAGATTCATAATTCAGTTGCATATTAACACCAAACACTTGTTACGATTTTATTCCAACGTTACGGCGCGAGCCACAACTGCTCACACAGATTTTTTTTTACATTTATTATCCAACTCCTACAGCACTGTATTGTAACACACTCTAAAACAAAAAAAAATCAGCGCACCACGAACTAATTATCCGAATGAGACAAAAATCGGTGATGTGATAAATATGTGAAAGCAAAAAAATGATTACAGTTTCTGAAAAAAAATGGATGCTTTATTCAAGAGAAAGAACTTCACAAAGTGATCAAGTCAATAATGTGCTGATCCACCTCTGGCCTTTAAGCAAGATGTTATTCAGCTTGGCATTGTTCCATGTCCTCCGGAGGGATATCGTGCCGAATTCTGTCCAATTGGCTCGTTAGATAATCAAAATTCCAAACTATTGGGAGGGCCCTGCTCATGTTGTTGTTGTTGTTGTTGTTGTTGTGGTCTTCAGTCCTGAGACCGGTTTGATGCAGCTCTCCATGCTACTCTATCCCGTGCAAGACTCTTCATCTCCCAGTACTTACTGCAGCCTACATCCTTCTGAATCTGCTTAGTGTATTCATCTCTTGGTCGCCCTCTACGATTTTTACCCTCCACGCTGCCCTCCAATGCTAAATTTGTGATCCCTTGATGCCCCAGAACATGTCCTACCAACCGGTCCCGTCTTCTTGTCAAGTTGTGCCACAAACTCCTCTTCTCCCCAATCCTATTCAATACCTCCTCATTAGTTATGTGATCTACCCATCTAATCTTCAGCATTATTCTGTAACACCACATTTCGAAAGCTTCTATTCTCTTCTTGTCCAAACTAGTTATCGTTTCACTTCCATACATAGCTACACTCCATACAAATACTTTCAGAAACGACTTCCTAACACTTAAATCTATACTCGATGTTAACAAATTTCTCTTCTTCAGAAACGCTTCCTTTCCATTGCCAGTCTACATTTTATATCCTCTCTACTTCGACCATCATCAGTTATTTTGCTTCCCAAATAGCAAAACTCCTTTACTACTTTAAGTGTCTCATTTCCTAATCTAATCCCCTCAGCATCCCCCGATTTAATTTGACTACATTCCATTATCCTCGTTTTGCTTTTGTTGATGTTCATCTTATATCCTCCTTTCAAGACATTGTCCATTCCGTTCAACTGCTCTTCCAAGTCCTTTGCTGTCTCTGACAGAATTACAATGTCATCGGCGAACCTCAAAGTTTTTATTTCTTCTCCATGGATTTTAATACCTACTCCGAATTTTTCTTTTGTTTCCTCTACTGCTTGCTCAATATACAGATTGAACAACATCGGGGGCAGGCTACAACCCTGTCTCACTCCCTTCCCAACCGCTGCTTCCCTTTCATGCCCCTCGACTCTTATAACTGCCATCTGGTTTCTGTATAAATTGTAAATAGCCTTTCGCTCCCTGTGTTTTACCCCTGCCACCTTCAGAATTTGATAGAGAGTTTTCCAGTCAACATTGTCAAAAGCTTTCTCTAAGTCTATGGTGCTCCAAATGTTCTCATTTAGGGAGGGATGTGGCAGAATTGCTGGCCAAGATACACTCCTGGAAATTGAAATAAGAACACCGTGAATTCATTGTCCCAGGAAGGGGAAACTTTATTGACACATTCCTGGGCTCAGATACATCACATGATCACACTGACAGAACCACAGGCACATAGACACAGGCAACAGAGCATGCACAATGTCGGCACTAGTACAGTGTACATCCACCTTTCGCAGCAATGCAGGCTGCTATTCTCCCGTGGAGACGATCGTAGAGATGCTGGATGTAGTCCTGTGGAACGGCTTGCCATGCCATTTCCACCTGGCGCCTCAGTTGGACCAGCGTTCGTGCTGGACGTGCAGACCGCGTGAGACGACGCTTCATCCAGTCCCAAACATGCTCAATGGGGGACAGATCCGGAGATCTTGCTGGCCAGGGTAGTTGACTTACACCTTCTAGAGCACGTTGGGTGGCACGGGATACATGCGGACGTGCATTGTCCTGTTGGAAGTTCCCTTGCCGGTCTAGGAATGGTAGAACGATGGGTTCGATGACGGTTTGGATGTACCGTGCACTATTCAGTGTCCCCTCGACGATCACCAGTGGTGTACGGCCAGTGCAGGAGATCGCTCCCCACACCACGATGTTGGGTGTTGGCCCTGTGTGCCTCGGTCGTATGCAGTCCTGATTGTGGCGCTCACCTGCACGGCGCCAAACACGCATACGACCATCATTGGCACCAAGGCAGAAGCGACTCTCATCGCTGAAGACGACACGTCTCCATTCGTCCTTCCATTCACGCCTGTCGCGACACCACTGGAGGCGGGCTGCACGATGTTGGGGCGTGAGCGGAAGACGGCCTAACGGTGTGCGGGACCGTAGCCCAGCTTCATGGAGACGGTTGCGAATGGTTCTCGCCGATACCCCAGGAGCAACAGTTTCCCTAATTTGCTGGGAAGTGGCGGTGCGGTCCCCTACGGCACTGCGTAGGATCCTACGGTCTTGGCGTGCATCCGTGCGTCGCTGCGGTCCGGTCCCAGGTCGACGGGCACGTGCACCTTCCGCCGACCACTGGCGACAACATCGATGTACTGTGGAGACCTCACGCCCCACGTGTTGAGCAATTCGGCGGTACGTCCACCCGGCCTCCCGCATGCCCACTATACGCCCTCGCTCAAAGTCCGTCAACTGCACATACGGTTCACGTCCACGCTGTCGCGGCATGCTACCAGTGTTAAAGACTGCGATGGAGCTCCGCATGCCACGGCAAACTGGCTGACACTGACGGCGGCGGTGCATAAATGCTGCGCAGCTAGCGCCATTCGACGGCCAACACCGCGGTTCCTGGTGTGTCCGCTGTGCCGTGCGTGTGATCATTGCTTGTACAGCCCTCTCGCAGTGTCCGGAGCAAGTATGGTGGGTCTGACACACCGGTGTCAATGTGTTTTTTTTCCATTTCCAGGAGTGTAGTTTGTCAAGTGCGAAGGCAACAGAAACTCACGCCGTGTGTGGGCGGGCATTATGTTGCTGAAGCGTAAGACCAGTATGGCTTGTCATGGAAGGCAACGAAACGGGGCGTAGAAAATCGTCGACGTACCGCTGTGCTGTAAGGATGCCGCGAATGACAACCGAAGGTCTCCTGCCATGAAATGAAATGGCATCCCAGACCATTACTCCTGGCTGTCGGGCCGTATGTCGGGCGGCGGCCTTTGCTTGTCACTGGGGTTCATTTAGGAGCGGGGCTCATCACCAAAGACAATTATATTCCACTCAATGAGCTTCCAGGCCAAAGACATGTCTGGAGACGCCCGTGACAGCGGTGGGATACCAACCTTACTGTCGCCCGCCACACGGCGCTACAGCCAGGCATGATGGTTTGGGGTGTCATTTCTTTTCGTAATAGGACGCCATCGGTTGTCATCCACGGCACCCTTACAGCACAGCAGTAAGTCGGAAAGCCATCCTGGGCTTACATTTCAGCAAGGTAATCCGTCTGCACACAGTGAGACCTACTGCTGCTTGCCTTCGCCCTTGTCAAACTCTAACTTGGCCAGCAAGGTCGTTAGCGCTCTCTCCAATTGTGAACGCTTCGAGGATTATGGGCACGTCCCCCCAATCAGCTCGTGATTTTGGCGATCTAACCAACTACTCCAACAGAAATTGGCACGATATCCCTCGGGAGGACACCCAACAACCCTACTAACCAGCGCCAAGCCGAATAACTGCTTGCATAAGGCCAGAGGTGGAACAACGCGATATCAACTTGCTCAATTTGTGAAGCTTTTTGCTCTTGATTAAATCATCCAGTTCATCCAGTATTCCTGATAATGTTATCATTTGTTTGGTTATACATATACATCACATCGGCCGATTTCCGTCCCATTCGGAAAATCCCTTCGTGGTGTTTTAAGGTGTACCATAGTAAGACTGATGGCCCTTTTTACATTAACATTAACCAAATAACTGAAAAATCATTTACTGTCAAAAACGGTAAATTAACATCTAAAAACAAAATGGGAAAATTCAATGCATTCGAGAAGGTCCCGTGTGAATCTTAATAAAAACTAGCTCAGATACTTGTGCCTTTATTACGCCACACCCAATTGTGTTTTATCTGAACGTTTTCAGGTGGCAAAATGTGACGATCATACAATGAAGGCTTTCACGACCAAATGGTACTATTGTTGATAATTCTTCCGGTTTATGTGGCCGTGGTCCATGGAATGCTTCTATTCCCAACGTTTCGTCCAATACTACGTTGGACATCCTCAGAGGTAGGGCTGGTCCTGTTGAGTCGGCAGGACTCAACAGGACCAGCCATACCTCTGAGGATGTCCAACGTAGTATTGGACGAAACGTTAGGAATAGAAGCATTCCATGGACCACGGCCACATAATCCGGAAGAATTATCAACAAAATGTGACGATGCCGTGACTCCAAAAATGTCTAATCGTCAGACAAGGCGCCAAAAGACAAAAGATAAATGCCAGAACACGCTGAGCACATTGATTCACTTCGCCGACCGCCTCAGACAAAAACAGTCAACAGGACGCGCAGAGGACATAACAATAAGCAGTGAAGTACTGAGCCCATTGCCGCGCGGGATTAGCCGAGCGGTCTAGGCGCTGCAGTCATGGACTGTACGGCTGATCCCGGCGGAGGTTCGAGTCCTCCCTTGGGCATGGGTGCGTGTGTTTGTCCTTAGGATAATTTAGGTTAAGCAGTGTGTAAGTTTAGGGTCTGATGACCTTAGCAGTTAAGTCCCATAAGATTCCACACACACACTGAGCCCATTTAGAACGAACCCTGTTGTGGCGTAATAAACGCTCATGTAATAACAGCTGTGGTGGTTTCTGCGCAGACACAAAATTATCTAGTCCCCGAAACCCTAGATCAAACCAGTATTGGAATAGTAAACTACAAAAAGAATGAATGTAGCGGATCTGTATGTTCACCATCGTGGCTTAGATAGAGATCTACGCCTCTCCTGTGGTCATGCGGAGTATTCTGGACGTTATCCTTCGAAAGCCTTCCTCAGTAATTTTTCACAAATTTTACTGGTTCCGAACCGTCACTGACACAGAGGGGACTCGATATTTCCTCATAATGACTTACTGGCGTGATACGGTCCGGATTGCGCGGTGGCCAATTCAGTGGGGGCTGGAGATGATGCTGATACTCTCCCAACCCAGCAGCCCAGGTTGTAAAATTTGCAATGTCTCACACTTTTCTGGAGGGTCAGTTTGCTGTAATGGGGTATGACTTTTATGCGCAAACGAGGAACCAAGAGAAAGCAAGTTAGTTCGACCAGCTATTGGCCAAAATCAGTGCTCATAGCATTCTTGTAGTTCTCTTACGCCCATTTTCTCAGTCTTGCTTGCTAGTGTTCCCACTGCCCTCGCAAGATCACGCACACGAGAAAGAATCGTAGGGGACAGAGCACCTCCATCGTTTCTCAGCACAGTAAATAACTTTCCATCCAGTCTCCCATCCAGATTAAAAGTCGACATATTTATATACGATTGCGTTAAAAAATTGACGTTAACTGATCCTGATATAAGTCTCTTGGTACCTCTAAAATCCAGGGGTGCTTTCATACGCATTTCCTCTTGAAATCCCGAGTGGTTGGAGCTGAAACCAAATTCCTTACTGAACGATTCGATAAGATCGTTTGTCTCATCCACAAATTTTCGGGCTGATTCCACTATTCGTTGTACATCGTCATGTTAGCACTTCGTTTGAAATTTCGTTATCTTACGTCTTCCAATTCTGCAGCACTGTCCGAAGTTGCGCAACCATCCACTGCTTCCATTGAAATCACTGTAAACTATTTCACACGAAGTTCGATTTTCATAACGTAGCAGGTCACTATCATGGACATTCTGTAAATTGTATAGAGCATCCTTGAACTGTGCAAACACCAGATTTTGTAACAACTACGTCTTGTCCTCCCACGAACATCCGTAGTTTTTCTTATACACCACGCGCTCATATTTCTGCGGACTTATTCTGAATCTGTTCATAATTTTT
Organism: Schistocerca nitens; assembly: GCF_023898315.1. NCBI lineage: Eukaryota > Metazoa > Arthropoda > Insecta > Orthoptera > Acrididae > Schistocerca > Schistocerca nitens. Next base: position 393,810,088 of record NC_064617.1, read on the forward strand.
TTTTTATATGCTTCGGATGATTTTGCATGTATGTAATTATGTTTAATACACATTTCCTGGACAACGATTGTCCTTTACTACATTTCAATGGTGATGGGATTTGTGGATCCCTGTCTGACAAGGATTATGAACTACTTGGCTCGATACCTGTTTCTATACCACACTCGCTTGTTCAGCACGTGTCATCATTGTCGTACTCCTCCTGTACAATGTCCACAAAGTCGAGCGTATACGACACCGAAAATTCCACGACTCGTCTTACAGAAATGGAAATATTTCGGCTGCCACTTCTTTCTCGCTCAGCGAAATTCCTTCGGTTTCTTTCTGTCGAAATGTCATCTTCGCTTTGTTTATCGTTGACGTTGCTCTAGTTTGTACCAACATCATTAGCACTGTATCACTGTTTTCAGTTACTCGTCGACTAAACAGTTCAACTACGCTCCGCAGCCTCATGCTGTGCTTATCATCGGATACCTCCAGTCCCGACCCCTGTTGCTATTAGCAGCCAATTTTGTCATTCCATGGTTGTGGTTGAATATTGTAATCCCCAAACCCTCCAGAAACAAACGAAAAAAATCTATTAAAACGCAGATAAAAATTCACTCCACCCCTTACAAGTTGACAATGTAAGTGTAGATCAGATGTGGCTTGAATTCAGAGAAATAGTATCGAGAGCAACTGAGAGATATATACCAAATAAATTAACAAACAACGAAGTTGGTACCCCTTGGTGCACAAAACGGGTCAGACACTGCTGCAGAAACAACTGAAAAAGCAAAATTCTCAAGATTTGGCGATATTTTGCAAAAGTTCGAAATGTAGCGCGGACATCAATGCGAGATGCTTATAATAGTTTACACAACGAAACTTTATTTCGAAACCTGACGGAAAATCCAAATAGATCCTGGTCGTATGTAAAATATGCTAGCGGCAAGACTCAGTCAGTGCCTTCTCTGCGCGATAGGCATGGAAATACTATCTACGACAAGGCTGCGGAATTCCTTCGCCAAAAAAGATGAAGTAGATATTGCAGAATTCGAATCAAGAACATCGGCCAATATGAGTAACTTAGAAGTAGATATTCTCGGAGTAGTGAAGCAACTGCAATCACTTAATAAAAGCAAGTCCTCTGGTCCAGACTGTATACCAGATAGGTCCCTTTCAGAGTATGCTGATGCAGAAGGTGCATACTTAAAAATCATATAGAGCCGCTCGCTCGACGAAAGATCCGTACCCACAGACAGGAAAGTTATACAGGTCGCACCAATATTCAATAAAAGTAGCAGGAGTAATCCACTAAATTACAGGCCTGCATAATTAACGTCGACATGCACCAGGATTTTGGAACATATATTGCGTTCGCACATTATGAATTACCTCGAAGAGAATGGTCTATTGACACATAGTCAACATGGATTTAAACAAAATCATTCTTGTGAAACACATCTATCTCTTCCCTAACACGAAGACGTTGCATGGGGGCTTAATAAAATAGAATGCAAATAATTTTAATTTTTTTTGTTTTAGTAGCTGTCTGTCCGATTACGAAGTCTCGTAACGGTTGGCCCTGACTAGTATTATTACGCTATCTGACTGCATAGAACAACAACAAAGAATGAAATGGAAATTTTCATTAACACAATTAATTAATTAAGTCCCCAGAAACTATAAAACCAACGCAACAACAAGCACAAGAGTAACTGTTCTGTGTGTGGGAGTGTGACTCAACGTACGCATCTGGCACGGTTCTTCTTCAACAACACAAGAATTTTTAAATAACATTTATACTGAATTAATTAAAGGAAATAAAAATACCATAATTACTCAAGAGAACCACAATTACACTCTAATCCAAGAACACAAGCCAGATGCTTTGTTGACTGAACCTGTAATGACGCATTATTTAAAACATGGAAATAATGAAAAATAAATCAAGTTTCGTTACCTTCATATATTGATGACAAGCACTCAAATTATTACAATATATCTCCACACCGATTCGCTATTACAACATCTCAACAAGAATTTTTCAGTATCACATCTCAGCAAGCACATCTCAACACGAACTGACTACTACGAGCTCTCCCCAAGCACTGCCCACTAGCACATCTCAATAATGACTCTGCCAGTGGAGGCGGGGGAACAATGCTCTCTAGCGATCTCTGGCGCTGTGGCTCAGTGTAGCCACCTTTCATATGCCCTTCCTCCACGGCTAGAATTTGATGGTATTTTTGCCAGCATTGGTGGTGAAAATACCACCAAATTCGTCAAAAAAATACAGACAAAAATAAAAGATAATATTAATACGTAAATACCATATAACTAGATAAAATTTTGGCTTTGCACTGACCTTTCAATAACCTATTATATAGAATACAGTAAGCAATACAAATTCTTTCATGCATGTGACTTTACATAATAGTTTACACAAGTATTATGTGGTTAAACAGTTCAATCAATAGCGTCAGCAATGACGAATATGTGCAGGTAAGAGTCTCATAACTTTCCACAAACAGTAATACACAAAAAAATCAGTTTATACAAATATTCACATAAACGCTATCCATAGCCCATGAATAAGCAGTTGACAGTTCCAGCAATAGCACCCAGCAATGGTCAACAGGTGCAAAAACCAATAAGTAACATTTTTTCAATAGAAGCAGTCCATCAGTGGCACCCACAATGTTGATCAGGTGCACACAGCAACAGGTGACTTCATTTCAGTAGAAGCAATCCATCAGCGGCACCCAGCAATGTTGAGTAGGTGCAGACACCAACAAGTAACACCATTTCAGTAGAAGCAGTCCATTAGTGGCACCAGCAATGTTGATCAGGTGCACACAGCAACAGGTGACTTCATTTCAGTAGAAGCAATCCATCAGTGGCACCCAGCAATGTTGAGCAGGTGCAGACATCAACAGGTGACATCTTTTCAGTAGAAGCAGTCCATCAGTGGTACCAGCAATGTTGAGCAGATGCACACAGCAACAGGTCACATTTCTCAGCAGAAGCAGTTCCATAAAATACACTGTCACTGATCACACTGTTCTTCAGAGTTTATAAGCAGAAATTAAACATGTCCTAGTGGCACCAATATTGTAGAAAAGGTACAAGTAACAGTCCATAATTTTTTTACAATCACTGATCACACAGTTCATCAGCAGAAATTAAACATGTCCTTGTGGCACCAATCATGTAGAAAAAGTGCAAGTAACAGTCCATACTATTCACCATAACTACTGAGACAGTTCAGTCATGAACAATAGTTTGAATGCACATACAATTTCTTTAACAAAATATAATCAATGCTCTTACACTAAACATACAAATCATAATAAACACACAAATGATATCAGGTAATTGTCACATTAACTATTACAGTACACAATAACAGTTAACCTATAATAGTTATGGGTGTCAGTGCAAGCCACTACCAACAAATAAAATAATATTTAGGAGATAGGTGGGTAGGATTAGGAAAGGAAAACACACAAAACACATCCACTCATCTTTCATCCTCATTAAGTGCTACTGTGTAATTGAATAGTGTTAACTGTGTAAATGTAACTCTGTCCAAGATTTGATGTTCATCATGTGTACCAAGTAGTAGTGGCAGCAATGTATAACAGTCAATAATAGTTAAGTCAACGTCATAGTCATCATGTCAAGACCAATGTTTGCCAAGCCAGATCAAAATGTACGGTTGCTGAACAACTGTCAGTGTACCAAGATATGCAAATACTTCCTCTCTTCAAAAAAAAAGTGTATACTGCTTAGTGATTTGACAAAGTGTGTGTGTAGACAATCATCCTTCTACTTGAGTGTTCTAGTCTGCCATCTTTATCCTCCTTGTTCCATATGGACCAACAAAAAAAAATATATGCTCCTCATTTACTTTACCTCTTATCCACCAAAACTCCAATAATCATCAACTTAATCTCAATACTTCACTAATACCTTTTCAATACGTCGATCATCAATATCATTTATCTTACCTTTTGTCCACGAAAACTCCAATAATCATCTACTTCACCTAATCTCAATACCTCAATAATACGTCGATACATATAAACCTCAGCACCAATATCATTTCACTTCCATAACAACTCTTTCCTCTAGTCAGTCTCCTCGAACAAGTACAGACAAAATCCTAGTGCAACTTCAATTCATCATCCCATACAATCCGAAGACACAGTGTCCACACACAACCTCTGTGTAATCCATCTGACCCAAATTTTCTACTCATTATAAATTATAAGATACATTTTGGTTCCTTGTCCATCATTAAATAAAAGAAATGCATACATGACCTCTAACAGACTTTAGTTCGAATAACTCTCAGTAATTAAGTACGATTACGGAGTGTGAATGATCATAATATTTCACAGTGTGTACACCACTTCAAGAATCATGGCAGAAACAAACATGTGGAGTATTTTTTGTCAAGTGTCACTTCCTATTTCAATTGCTCACGAAGAATGCAGTGTAATAACTGTCAATGGTCTAAACCTAATGTTGGTGTGTCATGTCGTTAGCTTCCTTCCTATTAGCATAAATTTATACAGCTTCCATAAAACCTCCAGCTCATGTGACTTCTATGAAGTTTCTTGTACTAATGTCGTTCGTTGGATTATAGCATTTCGTTTTCCTATCTTAAAATATAAGGCACTAAGCGTAAGCAAAACATGCAATAGCGAGTAAATATACCAGTAGAGAACAGAATGTCAGCAAGTGGATGCAGCACAATCCCTACAACGAGACTCTGCCAAGCGAACAATCTATAATTAATACCACAGTGTAACCTAAACTCTATGTTCGTACACTGTACATCAGCATTGCTATATTCTAAATTGAAGAGTAGTTATGACAACAAAACAGAAATGTGTAAATATGCAATCCATGCGCACAGCAGCAAACATGCCTTACACAATAAACAGGTCATTAGCATCACATCGACATAAGCAAATAAATGTTCATATGTAATCTTAATAAGTACCCATGAAGGCGCAAGCAGATAAATCACAAAGTATAACTTACATATCTAACCACAGTCAGCACAATTAATCAGGTGACAATTATAATTTAAATAAATAAGCACAGCAGGCACATAATAAAAAATATGACATCAGTGAAAAAGCAGTGCAGCCCAGCGATGCATAATATATACAAATAACAACCCTGTTCATTAATTAATCATTGTCAAAATCAGTTAATGTGCGTAAGCACGTCGCTTCACTAGTAAATTCATAGAACATGAAATTAGCACAAAGTATCAATCACGTAATCGCTAGCAGCAAATTACGTCTAAAGTACGTACCTAAGTGGAATTATGTTACCTGAAAAATAAACTCAATTAACCGTTACCGTTTTTTGTTTATTACTTTCTTCTTCGAAATGACCTTCTTCCTGAAAATTTTCTCCAAAGCAAGTCGTCTTAACGTCGGACACGCACAGAATTTACCTGAAGGTCTTAAATACTTTATACAACCGTATCCTGAAAAATACTGAACGTTAATAACATAATTTATGAAGTCCTTATAGCTTTATACAGAATTTATTCGGAGAAATTAAACTGTGTATTTATTTACGTCTGTCAGTGCATTCGCACTGAGCGCTCGATCAGCTGTAGGCGCGTGACGTAGGAAGTGATTGTTTGCGGTCAACGACTGCCTTGTGCGGCGCGCAGACTGACTGTTGCTTTGAGTATGTGCCGCCGCCAAAACACAGCGCGGTACTCTTGCATTCTCCGCATGTTTACGTAGCTGTTAGTTTCTCTAAAGTATGTCATTCTACAAAAATTTTTACGTTCGATATATGATGTATTCCCTTAGAGCGCCGAGATTTAAGAGTTTCTACTTCAACAGTGTTATCATGAATAATTTTGCGAACTCTATACGGACCGTTATAAAGCAGAAAAAATTTGCGACATAAGCCTTTTCCTTTATGAGATAAACGGTGGGACTTAATTAACACCTTCTGGCCAACTGACAAGATTTTTAAACGACCAGGATGTTTAGCTGATTTCTCTCTTCTTGCAGCCGCAGACGCAATATTTCTTAGAGCCAGGTTGACAACTTCAGAATGCCGCAGTTTCCGTGAAGGCGGAAAAGGAACGATTTCAGAAATGCGATTTACCGGTGCTTTATTTTTTAATATCAGTATAGGCGGTAAAGAAGTAGAATCATTAGGAAGTTCATTCAGAATGTTTTGAAAAATATGAAGATACTGATCCCACGTTCTGTGATTCTGATGACAATAAAGACGGCACAATTTATTGATTTCCTTCATCCATCTCTCTGAAGCATTAGATTGAGGGTGAAAAAGTGAAATGAAAATTGGTTTAATCTTCCGACGCCGTAGAGTACGAAGCCAAATTTTAGAGCGAAACTGTGATCCATTATCTGATATAACCTTATCAACATGACCAACTTCTTTAAGAAAATGTTTGATGAAAGCGTTAGATACTGAACGAGCTGTTGCTTTGCGTAAAGGTGTAAAACACACATATTTTGATGTCAACTCCACTGCTACGAAAATGTACGCAAAGCCATTAGTAGAACGAACCACTGGACCGAACAGATCGACTGCAGCCATGTCCTTTAATTTCGCTGGAATGATAGGAAACAACGGTGCTCTGTGAGAAACAGTTGGCGGCTTAGCCATTTGACATAATTTGCATTTGGCAAGAACAGATCGAATACGTTTTTCCATATTACTGAAGTAGCAATTTTCTCGTAATTTATGAAAGCATTTTCTGGGACCAAAGTGCGCATAACTGAAATGTGTGTACCAAATCAATTTATTGACCCACTCATCAGGAATACAAACTAACCAAACAGAGTTGTCGACCGATTTCCGTTTAAAAAGAATGTCATTGCGAACTAAATAATGCTGTCTAATCGTTACGCTTTCCTTTCCCCTCCACTTCTCCTTAATGTCCTTCCAGATTGGATCCTTATTTTGCTCCTTAGCGATGTCCTGGAGCGAAGACGAAATAAAGTTCTCAAACGCAACACCTTGAATGTACATCAAACAATAATGGTTTTCTTTGCAGTCCTCTTCAGCACTTTGTTTCAAACCCATAGGTGCACGTGATAAAGCATCAGCAACAATATTTGAAGATCCCTGTATGTAAACAATACTAAAATCAAATTCCTGTAGGTACAACACCCATCGTGACAATCTGCCATGAGTTAATTTTGTCGACATAAGAAATTCCAGAGCTCGATGATCGATGTAAACCTTAGTATGTCTGCCAAACAAAAATGTGCGAAATTTTGTGAAAGCCCATACAACAGCCAAAGCTTCAAGTTCCGTAATCGAATAATTCTTCTCTGATTTAGAGAGAACACGACTTCCAAATGCAATAGTCTTCTGTACTACAACGCCGTTTTCTTCTATCTCTTGAAATAAATGTGCACCTAGGCCTTTGTATGATGAGTCCGTCGCCAAACAAAAATCTTTAGATAGATCCGGATGTGAAAGAAGTGGAGCAGCAACTAAAGCATCACGAAGTTGTTCAAATTCTGATTGAGCTTCCTCATCCCAACACCAATTAGATTTCTTTCCAGATAGTTCACATAAACGAGGTGTGGCCAAATTGTCCAATCTAACAAAGCGTCTAAGAAAATTACAGACACCAAGGAAACTACGAACATCACGTTTTGTGGTAGGAACAGCATAATTACGAATAGCGTCTAGTTTCTCTGGATCAGGGAGAATACCTTCTGTAGAAATAATGTGACCGAGAAATTTCACCTGAGAACGACCAAATTCTGATTTTTCCAAGTTCAATGTCATGCCAACTCGTGCAAAATACGTAATAATGAATCCAAAATTTTGTTGTGCTCACTCCAAGAACGTTTAGCAATAAGAATGTCGTCAACATAAGAAGTAATATTGTCACGAAGATAAACAGGTAAAATTTCATTTAAACTACGAATGAATGCTGCAGACAACATAGTAAGTCCAAACGGTAATTTCCAAAGTCACTTTCGGGTAAAACAGTCAAATCCGGTTATTGTTTACCTACTGTCTAGATAGATGGATAGTAGAAGAGTTATTTTTTATAGATGCAAAGAATAGTGAAAGAGTAGGCAGCGGTGCCGAAAACTAAAAGGGAAAAAGCACCACTACAGCTCGGGGCCCTATGCTCGCTACGGCACATATTCACTTAGTGTAGTGAATCCCCTGAGGACTTTAATAGCTGCACATAAATTTCAGTTTGTGACTTAGTGGTAAATTTGGTGGAAGTGCGCACGTAAATCGATCCAACCATGCACATGGATGTATGTCATTCTTAGAATTGCGGAAGATTTTAAATTTCCGAACAGTCAAAAAGTGTTTACAGTCAAAGCTTCCGCCTCGCGGCGACAAAGACCTACCGCGTCTGTCCCAGTCCCAATGTCGATTATTGTCAAGTTCGCGCGCCTGGCGCTCTCTTGTTGCATCCCGTAAATGAAACAAATTACATTCTTCAAAGCCCTCTGCTATCTGTGATACTAAAATTCGTCTGCTGTTTTTTTCTACGATTTCGCTTTCAATATATTTGTCTTGCTTTTGTAATGCCTCAAATTCCTTTTTGACGCGTTCATTAAATTTTCCCTGATTTTCAACATGCTTATTTATGTTCTGGTACTTTTCGGTTTCTGCAAATGGTAATGGAGCTGTATCATCCGAATCGCTGTCCCCATTTAAACTAAGACTTGTCAATTTATCTGAAATCTCAACTCTTTCCGATGAGTCACCTATTTTTTCTTTCTGTTTATTTACGTCTTCCGTAAGTGTCGCGACTCGGGTTTCGGTATTGTCACATTTAGTAGTTAACTGTTCATACTCTTGCGTTAAATTATTTATTCTGTCATTTGATACGGATTCCTCGATTCTCTCAAATATTTCCTCCTTATCGTGTGCTCGTTGTAAATTTAACTCTGAAAAATTTTGTACTATCACGCGATCTTTTTCTTCCCGTTCTCTGTCCTGTTCCTCTTGTCTGATTTCTGTTGAAATTAAGCTATTATTGTGAGCCTTCAAAATCGGTTGTACTTCTCTAATTTCTTTGTTTGATTCATCTTTCATGTTTTTGAAACATGTCCCTGTTCGTGAGCCTAACTGTGTTTCCATTGTTTCCATCTCGGTTTTACTTGTTCCTATTTGTGAGCCTAACCGTGTTGTCATTGCTTTCATCTTGGTTATAATTGTTCCTAATTCAGTTTTCATTTCAGATCGAAAATTTAATATTGCACTCATCAAATGCTTCATAGTAACTGGTTCGAAATTCTTTTCGCTCCTAACATTTCCCGTGACACCAGTTTCCTTCGTCATAGCTGTAAAGCTATCTTTGTTTGATACTATTCCAGAATCTTCTGTCATTAATCTCGTATTCTGTGAATTTTCTGATTGAGAAAAATTTTGAACTGTTTCCGGACTATTTTCCCTACTTATTAAATTTTTTTCCACTACATTATTCATCACACTGTTTTCCTCTGTTGGCGAGTTCGCCATGTTAACAATTTCGTCATTCTGACTATCCATCATTTTTGCCTTTTTCATCGATCGCGTAATCATTTACAAAACATACAAAACTCGTCACAGTACGAAAATTACACACAATGACTCTTTATAATCAACAATACCATTCACTCGAAATGTTTCCCAAAAAACACGATTAACGAACAATTGAAATAATTGCACTAAATTGTCAAACGCGTATACAAGACAACAAAATTAAATTCTGAAAAAAAAATACCATTATAAGAATGACAATTACCAAATCTACACATGCAAAATAGACTATAATTACTAAACTACAAATTACAACAACAATACTACTGTCTACACAATCAGAAGAATTCCAAGGGACGATCCGAAGCAGCGGTCGCCACGTGCATGGGGGCTTAATTAAATGTAATGAAAATGATTTTGATTTCTTGCTTTAGCAGCTGTCTGTCCGATTACGAAGTCTCGTAAACGGTTGGCCCTGACTCGTATTATTACGCAATCTGACTGCATTGAACAATAACAATGAATGAAATGGAAATTTTCATTAACACAATTAATTAATTAAGTCCCCAGCAACTATAAAACCAACGCAACAACAAGCACAAGAGTAACTGTTCTGTGTGTGGGAGTGTGACTCAACGTACGCATCTGGCACGGTTCTTCTTCAACAACACAACAATTTTTAAATAACATTATACTGAATTAATTAAAGAAAATACAAATACCATAATTACTCAAGAGAACCACAATTACACTCTAATCCAAGAACACAAGCCAGATGCTTTGTTGACTGAACCTGGAATGACACATTATTTAAAACATGGAAATAATGAAAAATAAATCAAGTTTCGTTACCTTCATATATTGACCAAAATCACTCTCATAATTACAATATATCTCCACACCGACTCGCTATTACAACATCTCAACAAGAATTTATCAGTATCACATCTCAGCAAGCACTCCCTACTAGCACATCTGAACACGAACTGACTACTACGAGTCCTGGACAAGCACTGCCCACTAGCACATCTCAATAATGACTCTGCCAGTGGAGGCGGGCGAACAATGCTCTCTAGCGATCTCTGGCGCTGTGGCTCAGTGTAGCCACCTTTCAACGTGAGTGCTATTATCAAGGAATTTCAACTTGATGCCGCATTCCTAGATTTCCAAAAGGCTTTTGACACTGTGCCACCCAAGCAGCTCACAATTCGTAGTAATTCACGGAAAGTCATCGATTAAAATAGAAGTGATTTCTGGCGTTCCCCAAGGTAGTGTTGTCGGCCCGCTGCTGTTCCTCATCTATACAAACACATCAAAAAAAGTTTATCACTCCGGTTCCTAGAACTCCTGAAGATAGATGTTGACTGTCGATATTGTATCACAGACACAGCCCCTTTAACTGTTCAGAGAGCTGGCCGCAGTGACCGAGTGGTTCTAGGCACTTCAGTTTGGAACCGCGCGATCGCTACGGTCGCAGGTTCGAATCCTGCCTTGGTCATGGATGTGTGTGATGTCCTTAGTTTACTTAGGTTCAAGTAGTTCTAATTTCTAGGGGACTGATGACCTCAGATGTTAAGTCCCATAGTGCACAGAGCCATTTGAACCATTTGAACTGTTCAGAGACGTCACTAAACCCACCCAAAGATGTAAACAACCATGCATGAGCAGTGCCTACTAGACGGAGGGGGTCCGACAGCCAATCAGTTCAGTCATTCCACCAGGAAGAAGGTACACGGCTCATGTTGTCTGTAGTCCAACCATGCCTAGACGGTCAATACTGCGGTTCGATCGCTTCCGCATTGTTACTTTGTGCCAGGAAGGATTCTCAACAAAGGAAGTGTCCACGCATCTCGGAGTGGACGAAAGCGATGTTCTCCGGACATGGAGGAGTTACAGAGAGACAGGAACTGTCGATGACATGCCTCGCTCAGGCAGCCCAAGGGCTACTACTGCAGTGGATGACCGTTACCTGCGGATTATGGCTCGGTGGAACCCTGACAGCAAGTCTACCATGCTGAATAATGCTTTTCGTGCAGCCACAGGACGTCGTTTTACGACTCAAACTGTGTGCAATAGGCTGCATGATGCGCAATTTCACGCCCGACGTCCATGGCGAGGTCCACCTTTGCAAGCACGACACCGTGCAGCGCGGTAGAGATGGGCCCAACAGCATACCGAATGAACCATTCAGGACTGCCATCACGTTTTCTTCACCGATGAGTGTCGCATATGCCTTCAACCAGACAATCGTTGGAGACGTGTTTGGAGGCAACCCAGTCAGGCTTAACTTCTGAGACACACTGTCCAGTGAGTGCAACAAGGTGGAGGTTCCCTGATGTTTTGGGTTGCATTATGTGGGGCCGATGTACGCCACTAGTGCTCATGGAAGGCGCCGTAACAGCTGAACGGTACGTGTTTGCCATCCTCCGACCGATGGTGCAACCATATCGGCAGCATATTGGCGAGACATTCGTCTTCATGAACGAAAATTCGCGCCCCCATCGTGCACATCTTGTGACTGACGTCCTTCAGGATAACGACATCGCTCGACTAGAGTCGAGACATGAACCCCATCGAACATGCCTGGGATAGATTGAAAAGGGCTGTTATGGACGACCACTCTGAATGATCTATTCCGAATCGCCGTTGAGGAGTGGGACAATCTGGACAAACAGTGTCTTGATGAAGTTTAGGATAGGATGCCACGACGAATACAGGCATGCATGAATGCAAGAGGACGTGCTACTGGGTATTAGAGGTGCCGGTGTGTACAGCAGTATGGACCAGCACCTCTGAAGGTCTCGCTGTGTGGTGTACAACATGCAATGCGTGGTATTCATGAACAATAAAAAGGATGGAAATGATGTTTATGTTGATCTCTATACCAATTTTCTGTACTGATTCCGGAACTTTTGGAACCGAGATGATGAGAAACTTTTTTTGATGTGTGTAAATGATTTAGGAGACAATCTGAGTAGATGTATAATGTTGTTTGCAGATGATACTGTCGTTTATCGTCTAGTAACCTCATCAAAAGATCAAAACAAATTGCAAAACGATTTAGGAAATATATCTGAATGGCGCTGAAAGTGGCAATTGACACTAAATAATGAGAAGTGAGTGGTCATCCACATGAGAGGTAAAAGGAATCCGTTAAACTTTGGTTATGTGATAAATCAATCTAATCTATAAGGTCTCAAATTCAACTAAATACCTAGGAATTACAATTACGAACAATAAAAATTGTTGTGGGGGGAAGGCAAACCAAAGACTGCGTATTATTGACAGAACACTTAGGAAATGTAATAGGTCTACTAAAGAGACTGCCTACACTACGTTTGTCTCTCCTCTTTCGGAGGACAGTTGCGCGGTCTGGGATCCTTAACAGACAGGATTGACGGAGTACATCGAGAAAGTTCAAAGAAGTGCAGCACGTTTTATTATGCGAAATAGGGGAGAGAGTGAATGGGCATGACACTGTATTTGGGATGGGCACCATTAAAAACAAAGGCGTTTCCCGTTGCGTCGGAATCTTCTCACGAAATTTCAATTTTCCTCCGAATGCGAAAATATTTTGTTGGAGTCGACCTACTTAGGGAGAAACGATCAAAATCATAAAATAAGGGAAATCAGAGCTGTACGGGAAGATATAGCTGCTCGTTTTCTCCACGCGATGTTCGAGAGTGGAAAACAGAGAATTAGTGTGAAGGTGGTTAGATGAAACCTCTGCCTGGCACTGAAGTATGATTTGCAGAGTATCCAAGTAGATGTAGAACATATGTCAGGCGTCGATTGCAGTAAACATCATTGGCCTTTTGCGATATCGCATTCAAAGGGATCCTTATCAGGGTTACCACCGAGTCTTAAATCACCGGTTGGTTTCTCATCTGCCCTGAAACTATTCCACATCACGTATTAAATTCAACCACGGCCACAGTCTAAGTATTAAGCCTAGGAACAATTTTACATTCATTCCAAATACACAATACGGCGACCTCTTGCTTATTGTTCATGGGTTTAAAAAAGTGCGGAGATCCTCATACAACGTTATTATCGTGAGGTTACCTTTTACAGTGATCCAGTAATGAGGAAGCGACAGTCGCCATCGTTGCATGGCCGCGTCCGAAGGTCCCCTCTTCAGTATAGTGCCCATGACAACAGACGAGGTCGCACTTCCACTTTCATTGTAATCTGCTCTTCTCGTACCATTGGGCTGCATAGTTATGCACACGTGGACATATCGTGCATATAATTTTCTTCGCTGTTATGCCTAACGCAATGAATTAATCTGATCAAATGAAACTATACAAATCGAGAGATCTTTTCAAGTCTCAGAGATCTATGATGTACATATGCAGACTGAAGCTACGGATGAAAATTTGTACTAAGGCCGGGATTCCAACCACGTCTCCTGTTCACCAGGTAGACGCGCTGACCAATACGCCACCCTGGCACAGTGGCTTTGCACAACTGCACCGACTACCCTGACATACATCCCTCCTGAGTCCAAATTACCATTCGCGGCTCAGCCAACTTAGTATTCCCCCTAAACTCGAACAGCATTGCAGAGGCTCTCCAGCGGTATTGGAACAGCACCTCACCATCGAATGAAGTACACTGAGGTGTGATTGGGAATTTGGATTGAGGAGGCGGGAGTGCTAGGGTACACGATGGAGCTGTGAAATCAGTTGTGCCAGGGTGGCGTAGTGGTTATTGCACCTACCTATTGAGCAAAAGACCCGGGTTCTAACCCCAGCCTAGTTACATATGTTCAATCGTCGCTTCAGTGTATATAAACACAGAATAAATCTGATTCACATATATCCTCACATACACTGAAGCGCCAAAGAAATTGGTACAAGCATGCATATTCAAACACAGAGATATGTAAATGGGTAAATACGGAGCTGCAGTTGGCAACGCCTATATAAGACAACAAATGTCTGGCGCAGTTGTTAGAGCAGTTACTGCTGCTACAATAGCAGGTCATCTAGATTTGAGTGAGTTTGAACGTGGTGTTACAGTCGGCGCAGTAGCGATGGGACACAGCATCTACGAGGTGGCGATGAAATGGGGATTTTCCCGTACGACCATTTCACGGATGTACCGTGAAAATCAGGAATTCCGGCAAAACATTAAATCCCCGACGTCGTTGCGGCCGGAAAAAAATTCTGCAAGAACGGAACCATCAACGAGTAAGGGAATCGTTCAACGTGACAGAAGTGCAACCCATCCGCAAATTTCTGCAGATTTCAATCCTCGGCCATCAACAAGTGTCAGCGCGCGAACCATTCAACGAAACGTCATCGATATGGGCTTTCGGAGTCGAAGGCCCACGACTGTACCCTTGATGACTGCACGGCACAAAGCTTTACGTCTCGCCTGGGCCCGTCAACACCAGCATTGGACTGTTGATGACTGGAAACATGTTGTCTGGTCGCAGAAGACTTATTTCAAATTGTATGGAGAGGATGGACTTGTACGGATTTGGAGACAACCTCATGAACCCAAGGACCCTCCATAGCAGCAGGGGATTGTTCAAGCTGGTGGAGGCTCTGTAACGGTGTGGGGCGTGTGCTGCTGGAGTGATATGGGACTCCTGATACGTCTCGATACGACTCTGACATGTGACACGTACGTAAGCATCCTTCCTGATCACATGCATCCATTCACGTCCATTGTGAATTCCGACGGACTTGGGAAATTCCAGCAGAACAATGCGACACCCCACACGTCCAGAATTGCTACAGAGTGGCTCCAGGAACACTCTTCTGAGTTTAAACACTTCCGCTGGCCGATCTCCCCAGACAAGAACATTATTGAGCATATATGGGATGCCTTGCAACGTGTTGTTCGGAAGAGATCTCCATCCCCTCGTACTCTTACAAATTTACAGACAGCCCTGCAGGAGTCATAGAGTCAGTTACCTCCAGCACTAATTCAGACATTAGCCGAATCCATGCCACATCATGTTGAGGCACTTCGGTGTGCTCGCGGGAGTCCTACATGGTATTAGGCAGGTGTACCAGCTTCTTCGCCTCTTCAATGTATTTCTGTTCTGAGGAATATGTCTGGGCTTGTCTGTCTGGACCATACTGACAACAGAGAACGAACTGGTTTTCAGTAGTGCCCTGTCAGCACCTTTCACAGGTTTTAATTCTTTGTGCTGTCCCAGAATAGACGTGACTCAATTATCCTTTCCCTTAATACAGAATAACCACACGGCCCTTTCATCAGTACCCTACTACTGCTGCTATTCCATCCGAACTTCAGAATCTCTTCTGGTGTTTGTTGCTTTCTGTACTCGTTCTGCGCCTTGCTTCCGCAAACAGTTCCGTGCGGTCAGAGGCACAAGGACGCTGCGGAGAGCTGCCACCAGTTGCGCACGTCATATTGTGCAAGAAGTTGCTGAAAACGGGCTGCAGCTCCGGGGAGCCAAGATTCGAGTCACAGTCCATTCATCTCGTCGTTTATATAAGGAGTGTGAGAAGGAAACGTACATAAGGTCCTTTCGTTTTTTTTTTTTTTCTGCGGTAGTATGTGTCATTTCAAATGGAAATTGTCGTATAAAAATGTACATCTTTCTCAACAGTTTCCTTTCATGAAACCCTCAGCCTCTTAAATACAAAATGGTACAAATGGCTCTGAGCACTATGGGACTTAACTGCTAAGGTCAGCAGTCCCCCAGAACTTAGAACTACTTAAACATAACTAACCTAAGGACATCACACACATCCATGCCCGAGGCAGGATTCGAACCTGCGACCGTTGCGGTCGTGCGGTCCCAGACTGAAGCGCCAAGAACCGCTCGGCCACCTCGGCCGGCTCTTAAATGCAGACGAAGCTTACGCAGACATTGGTATGCCGCTTGCACGAAGGGTAACAGCGTTGATACTTACAGTTCTTAATGTATTAAATGGCAGCTTGGCAAGTAGCCCCAAGACAACTTATTCACAGAGTCCACCCATAAGAAAAGAGTGTATACACACATTAAGGAACGAAAATTTTTTTATTAAGTGCTTGTTTTACACTTGAATACTGATCACACATGTAGTACTGTCTTCAGTTAAGCATGTGGTTACATTACATGTTCAAAATGTCCGCCATGGGCGGCGAGACAGGCAGCGTAACCGCAAAAGGTCGCCACAGATACATCGGTCAATGTTTCAATGGAGACCGCTGCACATGGCGCTTAATCCCCTGTCGAAGCTTCTCGAGCGTGCACCTGCCTCGAGATGACTAGGTGTTTGTGTTGTCCACATCATCATTTCATCATCATTCATGAAAGTGTCGAGATTCGGCTGAGAAAAGGTTGGGAATTTGTACCGGCGCTGATAACCGCGCAGTTGGGCGCCCCACAAGCCAAGCATCATCATCGTCATCATCCAACGTGCACCGCTTACAAGCGATAGACTTGATATTTCACAGCTCCCCATACGTAAAAGCTCATAGGGGTTAGATCTAGAGACACTGGGGAAGGGGGGTGGAGGGGGGAAAGGGGCGGGGTAACTCAATGGGTGCTCTTCATCCAGTCCAGTGTCCTTGTAGTCTGTCATCCAGGGAAGCTCGTACGGCTAGGTAATAGAGTGGTGGCGGCCTGCCCTGTTGGTTGAAGACCTCATCATCATCTCCATACAGCACACGTAGACTTGCTAAAACTAATTCGCGTAACTTTTCCAGGCACAGTGACAGATCATCAGAGAAAAAGGGCCCCACTGGCACTGTGGACAACAGTCCACACCACACATGAACCGTTGGTAGACTGACCGCCAATTCACAAATTGTTCAGCTTCAGTTACCATTCCCTGTTACTATTCGCAAAACTATATTCGACAATCAGGTTCGTTATCATCAGTGGAGTGTGGTAATCTTAAGATACAAACTTTTCACTTGGCAGCTTTTAGAATTAGTCGTATACTTTGTAAGGATACAGTACCCTTACATAGCTATACCCTTACACAGCATCGATCATACGCTCTATGCAGCGAACATAAGATAAAGCAAAAACTACAATGCAGTAGTCAACAGGGTGCGAGTGGGCGAGGGTGCTAGTGGGTGAGCGGGAGTCGAGTGTTGGAGTCCATGAGTGGAAGTCGGGTGTGTGAGAGGCTCGAGACAGTTGCTCGGTAGCGAGGCCGGAGATTAGTGGCAGGATATAGGTGTAACGGCACACAGTATTTGATTTCTGTTGCGTGTTTATAGATGTTGGTTTACAAAACTGCGTTTTAGTTAGAAAAACCCAGTATGTAGAAAGGACATTTTATCATTTAGTGCTTTTCCTTAGATTTCACAATAACAGTAGAGGACTAGAATTAGTCTGATGCAAAATTAATTAAATATAACTTCATCCTAAGCGTATGCGAATAATAAAGTTCGGTGCGAAACTGGGGGGAGGTTATATATTGTACTGCAGATTGTGTAGGAGACTTCAATGGGAAAGTAACAATTTTTTCCAACACGAGAGACGGCCAAGTAAGACTTGCAGCAGTACGCGGTCGTTCAGATCTTCCTTCGTAAATATCCCAGATCGTTTCATGCGCCTCAAACATACCAATAACGCATTTAACTGTTAGGCGGTTTAGCGGCTATGTTTCAGACTTCCGCCTCCAGTGACACTGCTCATCAACGGCGTTATCAAACGTGATAAATCGCTTCAGAATGCGTTTTCGCTGCTCGAAAGTCACGCGTGCTCCAGCCATTTTGTTTTCTCAGTATCGTGACGAAAGTACGCACGTCTTTAACAGCCGAAAGACAATACTCGTAGTTCAAATCGACTGACAATATCAGTATCCGGATACAGTCTGACGAAACAGTGTGTAAATTTTTTTGGTGGACTTTACTTGTTTTAAACACATGTTTTACGTATCTTATTCATACACATATTGTCAATATTATATCCCAACAATCTACACTACTGGCCATTAAAATTGCTGCACCAAGAACAAATGCAGATGATAAACGGGTATTCACTGGACAAATAAATTGTACTACAACTGACATGTGATTACATTTTCACCCAATTTGGGTGAAATCAGTACCCAGAACAACCACCTCTGGCCGTAATAACGGCCTTAATACGCCTGGGCATTAAGTCAAACAGAGCTTGGATGGCGTGTACAGGTACAGCTGCCCATTCAGCTTCAACACGATGGCACCCCATACCATCACGCCGTGTGATACGCCAGTATGGCGATGACCAATACGCGTTTCCAATATGCGTTCACCGCGATGTCGCCAAACACGGATGCGACCATCACGATGCAGTGAACAGAACCTGGATTCATCCGAAAAAATGACGTTTTGCCATTCGTGCACCCAGGTTCGTCGTTGAGTACTCCATCGCAGGCGCTCCTGTCTGTGATGCAGCGTCAAGGGTAACCGCAGCCATGGTCTCCGAGCTGATAGTCCATGCTGCTGCAAACGTCGTCGAACTGTTCGTGCAGATGGTTGTTGTCTTGGAAACGTCCCCATCTGTTGACTCAGGAATCGAGACGTGACTGCACGATCCGTTACGGCCATGCGGATAAGATGCCTGTCATCTCGACTGCTAGTGATACGAGGCCGTTGGGATCCAGCACGGCGTTCCGCATTAGCCTCCTGAACCCACTGATTCCATATTCTGCTAACAGTCATTGGATCTCGACCAACGCGAGTAGCAATGTCGCGATACGATAAACCGCAATCGCGATAGGCTACAATCCGACCTTTATCAAAGTCGGAAACGTGATGGTACGCATTTCTCCTCCTTACACGAGGCATCACAACAACATTTCACCAGGCAACGCCGGTCAACTGCTGTTTGTGTATGAGAAATCGATTGGAAACTTTCCTCATGTCAGCACGTTGTAGGTGTCGCCACCGGCGGCAACCTTGTGTGAATGCTCTGAAAAGCTAATCATTTGCATATGACAGCATCTTCTTCCTGTCGGTTAAATTTCGCGTCTGTAGCACGTCATCTTCGTCGTGTAGCAATTTTAATGGTCAGTAGTGTCCCAGGGAATGCTAAAAAGTAATGTCTCCAAAGTTTGTATGTTAAAACTCTTAAAACGTTTTTAAATGTCTACGTATTTGCAGCTCTCTGCCGCTAGAGGACACCGAATTGTAGCTGCAAACTGGCTGTGTGTAACGTAAACCACGTCGGTGCATCAGAAACAACCCGTCGGGCTGTTACCGAGTTTCGAATTCGCAGAGTTCGTCCACCCTCTCTTTCAGCACGACAAGGCCAGACCACTCACGCACGAGTGCTGCGACATCTGCAACAATCCAGTGCCTTGCGTTCATTGTTATCGAACGTCCTCCATAGAGTCCTAAGTTCGCCCCGTCCGAACTGTTTTCAAAACAAAGAACGTCTTCAAGGACTTCACTTTGTTAGTAATGAAACGGTGAAAGCAAAGGCGATATTGTGGTCGTGTCAACAAAGCTATACATTCTACAAAGACGGTATCAACAAACTTGTATCTCGTTGGGAGAATATTTTCTTCCCCATGATGATTGTGTTACGAAATAAAAAAAGCTTTAAAATATTTCGCACAAAAAGTTATGAGACATTAATTTTTAGCACGACCTCCTAACATGACTTTATAGGTATGTTAATAGACTAAAACTGTACGATTGGCTCATAGCATTCTACACTTTGATTACATACATTTACAGAGAACAAGTTTTGTTTGTGGATCGTATTAGGTCCTATGTCTCAATCAAGATCTAAACATCTTGCTTAATTTAACCACTTCTATGTTCACATTAATATAAGAGGAAAGATACAAGTTACAGTATAACGATCAAATGTGGCTGGATCACCAAGTTTCCCAAACAAGGAAAACTATGTAGTGGGTTTCTCGACGTGTTCGTTATGGTTCAAATGGCTCTGAGCACTATGGCACTCAACTGCTGAGGTCATTAGTCCCCTAGAACTTAGAACTAGTTAAACCTAACTAACCTAAGGACATCACACACATCCATGCCCGAGGCAGGATTCGAACCTGCGACCGTAGCGGTCTCGCGGTTCCAGACTGCAGCGCCAGAACCGCGCGGCCACTTCGGCCGGCTGTTCGTTATGTGTGCCACTCTTCGTCAGATGTTCAATTTCAGTGCATTCCTACTGCACAATTAAATCATCCACAAACTCTAAGCTTGATGTGAACATTACAGTCCATCAGTGTTCTTGTTTCTGCTGGCTTCTGATTCGCAATAAAGCTTAGCACAAACCCAAGAAGGCATTCCTCGCGCAGGGGTTAGCCGAGCGATCTAACGCGCTGCAGTCATGGACTGTGCGGCTGGTCCCGGCGGAGGTTCGAGTCCTCCCTCGGGCATGGGTGTGTGTGTGTGTGTGTGTTTGTCCTTAGGATAATTTAGGTTAAGTAGTGTGTAAGCTTAGGGACTGATGACCTTAGCAGTTAAGTCCCATAGGATTTCACACACATTTGAACATTTTTTTCAAGGCATTCCTGACCTTTTTATCTGAAGGACGACGCTAACCCACAGTCATACGATGTCACTCAGTTCACTGTTTAAAAAATGCTATTGCTTAGAAATTTGTATAGATTAACCTAGAAGAATGTCCGCACACCGACGAAAACAGCACCGCCAACAATTTGGTTTTTCTTGACCTAATGTGGAGTTTTAATCCCCCACTACATGCTGATGTCAGCGGGGTCCCTGCAAAAGTCAAAAATTTTTCGCTAATACCAAGTCTTCTTCGTTTCGGAATAACTGTCCTTCAATATTAAGAATATATTTCACCCATAACATGATGTTTACTTTTGAACAGGCCAAGTCAGGTGCCCCGAGAACAAAATCGAAAGGAGACATAAAATTATGTTTAGTGTACTTGAGCACATATTATGGCTGTGAAACAAGCCAAGAAACTGGGCTGTACTCAGTGCATGTGCCTGTCTGAGCTACCTATGATGACCAACAAAACTATTCTAGAAGTGTTCATTTAATACAGTTCGTGACATTACCTACACGCCAAAGGGCCAACTAGATACAAACGATCCAGCTTAGAGCTCGTGTCAACAGAATAAATTTCCTACAATTATTTGCATCATGCCATTAAAAGTAAATATGGAAACAAAATAATGAGGAGATTCGATCTTTACAAGGGCGTTTAGAACACTGGCATTCTATCCATGACATCAATATCAATTTTTTCCATTAAGAAATAAAATAAGACTAAAGTGTAAGTCATTTATTTGACGTCGTATGACTTAACGAATGGAACAAACACGAACTATCTTCTGTTCTGCATTTAGAGTTATATCGGGCCTTCCACATGAGCCTGTCGCCTAAATGTTATTTGCGAGAATGAAGTCATCTTTCAACAGCTTTCTTATAATAGGCCTATATTCATCCTAGTACTGTTACTTTTTCCATTTCCTCTGCTTGTACTGAAGATAAAGCTTTCATTCCTCCGACGGTTATTTTGGACACCACAATGCTTTGCTTGGCAGGGTCCCAGTAGATATGGTATGCTATGCAACTTGAAAATTTTCACATTAATAAACACTGGCAGAGCTAAACAAAATTATAAGTGACGATAAAATACTCTTGGATTAAGCAGGGACCGAACATCAGAGTTATGGATCCGTTATCTGATACTTAACGACCGAGTCACACCTACATCTACATCTACATCCATACTCCACAAGCCACATGACAGTGTGTGGCGGAGGGTACTTTGAGTACCTCTATCGGTTCTCCCTTCTATTCCAGTCTCGTGTTGTTCGTGGAAAGAAGGATTGTCGGTATGCCTCTGTGTAGGCTCTAATCTCTCTGATTTTATCCTCATGGTCTTTACGCGAGATATACGTAGGAGGGAGCAATATACTGCTTGACTCCTCGGTGAACGTATGTTCTCGAAACTTCAACAAACGCCCGTACCGAGCTACTGAGCGTCTCTCCTGCAAAGTCTTCCACTGGAGTTTATCTATCATCTCCGTAACGCTTTCGCGATTACTAAATGATCCTGTAACGAAGCGCGCTGCTCTCCGTTGGATCTTCTCTATCTCTTCTATCAACCCTATCTCGTACGGATCCCATACTGCTGAGCAGTATTCAAGCAGTGAGCGAACAGGTGTACTGTAACCTACTTCCTTTGTTTTCGGATTGCATTTCCTTAGGATTCTTCCAATGAATCTCAGTCTGGCATCTGCTTTACCAACGATCAACTTTATATGATCATTCCATTTTAAATCACTCCTAATGCCTACTCCCAGATAATTTATGGAATTAACTGCTTCCAGTTGCTGACCTGCTATATTGTAGCTAAATGTTAAGGGATCTTCCTTTCTATGTATTCGCAGCACATTACACTTGTCTACATTGAGATTCAATTGCCATTCCCTGCACCATGCGTCAATTCGCTGCAGATCCTCCTGCATTTCAGTACAATTTTCCATTGTTACAACCTCTAGATACACCACAGCATCATCCACAAAAAGCCTCAGTGAACTTCCGATGTTATCCACAAGGTCATTTATGTTTATTGTGAATAGCAACGGTCCTACGACACTCCCCTGCGGCACACCTGGAATCACTCTTACTTCGGAAGACTTCTCTCCATTGAGAATGACATGCTGCGTTCTGTTATCTAGGAACTCTTCAATCCAATCACACAATTGGTCTGATAGTCCATATGCTCTTACTTTGTTCATTAAACGACTGTGGGGAACTCTATCGAACGCTTTGCGGAAGTCAAGAAACACGGCATCTACCTGGGAACCCGTGTCTATGGCTCTCTGAGTCTCGTGGACGAATAGCGCGAGCTGGGTTTCACACGACCGTCTTTTTCGAAACCCATGTTGATTCCTACAGAGTAGATTGCTAGTCTCCAGGAAAGTCATTATACTCGAACATAATACGTGTTCCAAAATTCTACAACTGATCGACGTTAGAGATATAGGTCTATAGTTCTGCACATCTGTTCGACGTCCCTTCTTGAAAACGGGGATGACCTGTGCCCTTTTCCAATCCTTTGGAACGCTACGCTCTTCTAGAGACCTACGGTATACCGTGCAAGAAGGGGGGCAAGTTCCTTCGCGTACTCTGTGTAAAATCGAACTGGTACCCCATCAGGTCCAGCGGCCTTTCCTCTTTTGAGCGATTTTAATTGTTTCTCTATCCCTCTGTCGTCTATTTCGACATCTACCATTTTGTCATCTGTGCGGCAATCTAGAGAAGAAACTAAAGTGCAGTCTTCCTCTGTGAAACAGCTTTGGAAAAAGACATTTAGTATTTCGGCCTTTAGTCTGTCATCCTCTGTTTCATTACCATTTTGGTCACATAGTGTCTGGACATATTGTTTTGATCCACCAATCACTTTGACGTAAGACCAAAATTTCTTAGGATTTTCTGCCAAGTCAGTACATAGAACTTTACTTTCGAATTCATTGAACGCCTCTCGCATAGCCCTCCTCACGCTACATTTCGCTTCGCGTAATTTTTGTTTGTCTGCAAGGCTTTGGCTATGTTTATGTTTTCTGTGAAGTTCCCTTTGCTTCCGTAGCAGTTTTCTAACTCGATTGTTGTACCACGGTGGCTCTTTTCCACCTCTTACGATCTTGCTTGGCACATGCTGACCTAATGGGTATTGTACGATGATATTGAACTTTGTCAAATGGTTCAGATGGCCCTGAGCACTATGCGACATAACTTCTGAGGTCATCAGTCGCCTAGAACTTAGAACTACTTAAACCTAACTAACCTAAGGACATCACACACATCCATGCCCGAGGCAGGATTCGAACCTGCAACCGTAGCGGTCGCTCGGTTCCAGACTGTAGCGCCTCCGGCCGGCTGAACTTTGTGCACTGATTCTCAACACTATGTGTACTTTTACTAAACAGAAAAAGCTTCCTACCTTTTTTAATATTTCTATTTACGGCCGAAATCATCGATGCAGTAACCGCTTTATGATCGCTGATTCCCTGTTCTGCGTTAACTGTTTCAAATAGTTCGGATCTTTTTGTCACCTGTTCCTGTTATCGCAACTTTACTTAAATGTACAGCGTTATGCATTTAGGGAGTGCCAGTTTCACATTACGGTGCTCGCAGCCGCAAGGAGAAATGTTTTCTGAACGATCAGTAGACAGGACGTAGGTGCGGCTGCGTTGACGCAAGCGGCGGCGCGGCGGCGCGGCGGCGCGGACGGACTCAGCAGTGCCAGTTACTGCGGCAGCGGCGTTTTTCTGCCGCGGAAACGAGCTGTGCTGGTGACGCTACACCACTGCCCGGAGGCAACGCGGGGGACCTCTGCTGCCAGCCACCACGCCACGACGGCAGCCAACGCTACGCCGGGATGCGCAACACGACCGTAATTTACCGACGGAATGTCAGGCTCGATGCAGAGGTTGAGGTAGTACGTCGAAACCCGCAACCTCTGCTGTTTTTGTCTTATGATTGCCAACATTCGCTAACAGTTACCGGTGAATCGCTTTAAAGCTTATTAAAATGGAAAACAGATATGGTGGGATCCATTTATAAAATGAAAAAATATTGAAACTACAGCATCTCTTCAACAACACGGACTATTCCAGAATGAGATTTTCACTCTGCAGCGGAGTGTGCGCTGATATGAAACTTCCCGGCAGAGTAAAACTGTGTGCCCGACCGAGACTCGAACTCGGCACCTTTGCCTTTCGCGGGAAAGTGCTCTACCATCTGAGCTACCGAAGCACGACTCACGCCCGGTCCTCACAGCTTTACTTCTGCCAGTACCTCGTCTCCTACCTTCCAAACTTTACAGAAGCTCTCCTGCGAACCTTGCAGAACTAGCACTCCTGAAAGAAAGGATACTGCGGAGACATGGCTTAGCCACAGCCTGGGGGATGTTTCCAGAATGAGATTTTCACTCTGCAGCGGAGTGTGCGCTGATATGAAACTTCCTGGCAGATTAAAACTGTGTGCCCGACCGAGACTCGTACAATACCCATTAGATGAACATATGCCAAGCAAGATCGTAAGAGGTGGAAAAGAGCCACCGTGGTACAACAATCGAGTTAGAAAACTGCTGCAGAAGCAAAGGGAACTTCACAGAAAACATAAACATAGCCAAAGCCTTGCAGACAAACAAAAATTACGGGAAGCGAAATGTAGCGTGAGGAGGGCTATGCGAGAGGCGTTCAATGAATTCGAAAGTAAAGTTTTATGTGCTGACTTGGCAGAAAATCCTAAGAAATTTTGGTCTTATGCCAAAGCGATTGGTGGATCAAAACAAAATGTCCAGACACTCTGTGACCAAAATGGTACTGAAACAGAGGATGACAGACAAAAGGCCGAAATACTAAATGTCTTTTTCCAAAGCTGTTTCACAGAGGAAGACTGCACACAGTTTTAATCTGCCAGGAAGTATCAACACGGACTATGGCTGAGGGAAGTTTGTATCTGAACGTGGCAGTAAGGACAGCAGAAGCGAAAGCAATATTAGAATTACTGCTGCGGACAGTCAGAAAAATTCACACCGTTATCAACAACAGTGTTCTCAGAATGAGATTTTCACTCTGCAGCGGAGTGTGCGCTGATATGAAACTTCCTGGCAGATTAAAACTGTGTGCCCGACCGAGACTCGAACTCGGGACCTTTTCCTTTCGCGGGCAAGTGCTCTACCAACTGAGCTACCGAAGCACGACTTACGCCCGGTACTCACAGTTGGTAGAGCACTTGCCCGCGAAAGGCAAAGGTCCCGAGTTCGAGTCTCGGTCGGGCACACAGTTTTAATCTGCCAGGAAGTTTCATATCAGTGCACACTCCGCAGCAGAGTGAAAATCTCATTCTGGTAACATCCCCCAGGCTGTGGCTAAGCCATGTCTCCGCAATATCCTTTCTTTCAGGAGTGCTAGTTCTGCAAGGTTCGCAGGAGAGCTTCTGTAAAGTTTGGAAGGTAGGAGACGAGGTACTGGCAGAAGTAAAGCTGTGAGGACGGGGCGTGAGTCGTGCTTGGGTAGCTCAGTTGATAGAGCACTTGCCCGCAAAAGGCAGAGGTGCCGAGTTCGACTCTCGGTCCGGCACACAGTTTTCAACTCCCAAGGAGTTTCAACAGTGTTCTCGTTAAAGTTCCTTGACACTTTCGTTCTCCAACATCCATATGAAATGGCAGGTGCGTGTAGACGACTGCACTGCCTGCTTGCATAAGTTGCCTGTCTCATGGAAGTATTATGATGACACCACATCTATAGGGCGTTTCACAATTAATGTTACACGCTTCTAGAGATTGTAAAGGGGACTTTGTAGATCAAATTTTACATAGGGACCCATGTCCGGAAAAATCATCCAACGACGCTACAGAGCGTCAAATTTATAGGCACCGGCGACTGTAAATTTATGTACAAGGACGAATCAAGAAGTAAGTTACACTTCCACGTTATGGCCATTTATTAAACCACATACACACAGGCAACACGGCTGTGGCAACACACCATCTAAGTTCATTTTTCCATATTGCCCGCAAGAGACTATAAACAATTCTGGGAACGGGCAACGAATTTCTCGATTCCGGATGCGTAGGAATCACCTCCAGCGCTATGTAACCACCTCGATGCAGCTACTCTCACCTCCTCATCGTTTCGGAATCGTCGTCCACAGAGATCCTCTTTCATCTTGCCCAACACTTGATAATCGCATCGCGTCAAGTCTGGACAGTTGCCATACCTCATACTTGTATTGCTGCAACAGTTCGGATATTTGATGGACGGGCTGCGGTACTGCGTTATCGTACAACAAAAATCATACCGGCGCTCATATTGCCAAGTTCCTTATTCATTTTTTGACTCGATTGTGTAATCACTGAAACAACATCACATGCCCTTTCAACGTGTGAGGAGCTGGCCGGTGTGGCCGAGCGGTTCTAGGCGCTTCAGTCTGGAACCGCGCGACCGCTACGGTCGCAGGTTCGAATCCTGCCTCGGGCACGGATGTGTGTGATGTCCTTAGGTTAGTTAGGTTTAGGTAGTTCTAAGTTCTAGGGGACTGATGACCTCAGATGTTGAGTCCCATAGCGCTCAGAGCCATTTGAACCATTTGAACGTGTGAGGTTTCATTTCGTTCACTGTTGCCCTTCCTGGCGCTTTATTTTTATTTTTATTACTTGCTTTTTATTTTTTGTCAAGCAGCGCATTTTGGATAGCTTGTCCTAACTGCCTCATCCTGTGTAACATGAAAATAAAGTAATCTATAGCCAAGGTGAGGTCTGTGCAAAAAGGGGACAACACAAAATCATAGCATAGCAAATGACGAGGTATTTGAATAGGTTTGCTAATTTACTTTTGCAGCAAGAGATGGACGAGGCAAATAGGAAGTAAGAATTGGAACTCCATTAGAATAGTTGACGTTAATGAAAAGGAGAATATCGTTAATTTAGGAAAGAAACAGCCTAGATAACAGGTACCAAGAAACTGATAGTACTCGTACATGCTTACGTGTGACATTGTACGAGTGTTACAGTTGGTTCTGTAGACCGCTGAAGAAAAAAGAAAAGACAGTTACTTCGAGATGTGTTGTCCGACACGAATTCTGAGACTGAAAAGCCTCTTTAATATAACAAATGATGATGTCCTCAGAAGAGCCGGTGAGAAGAAAATTATGTGAATGTTTATTGTGGAAAGACGGCTAAGACTATTAATGGTTCAAATGGCTCTGAGCACTATGGGACTTAACATCTGAGGTCATCAGTCCCCTAGAACTTAGAGCTACTTAAACCTAACTAACCTAAGGACGACACACACATCCATGCCCGAGGCAGGACTCGAACCTGCGACCGTAGCGGCCGCGTGACTATTAATATTAGCAATAAGTGCATTTACTTCACGACTAGTACCCCAGATTTGGACTTCAAAGTATTTTCAAGAGGATGTGGACGTGAGTAAAACTTACGTGATGTACTCGAACCATTTTCACGCCAAACGCTCTTGCTGTAGATACAATAAATCACTAATGTAACAGCCGATTATTCTGTATGGAAGCACACTACATAGTCATGAAGAAAAGAGAACAACATTCTGTGTACGTCGACGTGTACAGAAATTTAATAAGATGACGAACTCTGCAATTTGATATTGTTGGCAGGAAGACCTCGAGAGTAGGTTTAGTTACAAAAATGAAGAGCGTGCCCTGTCTCTGGGCACAACTACCCCCTTCCGTGCGGTGTACGGGATCTGTATTTAAAGTGTATCTACTGAATGCAGATGCTTGTAATGAGTGTTCGTATAATGAGGTATCACGCTTGTGCTGTATGGTGAGAGAAGGGAGTGGATGAAACCTGGATCGCTATATAGCTTTCAGCTCTCTAATAGCAGCAAGAGGACCGCCGGGGTTTATCCTTCAATCACAACAACAGGCGAATTACTGTCAACAGTGTCACATGCCTTCACTTAGGAAGACACTACAGGGAGAATGTAATTCAACGAAGGACGTTGACGCAAAGTCAGGTGATCAGGAACTCAACGTTACCTCCTGTCTGCCCCTTGTAACATGCAGTTTCCTGTCCGAGCATGTGTGCTTGTCTTGTGGCTGTTTCCGGTACCTGTGGGAGGAAACCTCCTTCAGGCGGGAGATGATAAGTCTGTCTTTCCCATAACCTCCAAAATGGATTGTTGCCGGATCTTGAGTAGGCTGGTTATGAGCCTGTGATTGCCCATAAAAACTTGTGTTTTCCGGCACCCAATGGTAATGGGCTTCTGAAAGACCCGGCAGGATGCAGTATGTTGCAGGAAGCCCTTTCAACAGGCACAGGAAACATCCAATGGAAATAACTGAATTCCTTTGCTGAAGCTGATTGGCGAACGGGCCCGAACGGTCATGAATTTCGTGTAGCGGTTTGGAGCCCGGAAAATCAGGAGAGAAGGCCGAAAGCCCTCGTGTGATGTCTGGGTCGATGGCGGTGTTTCGGAGTGCATATCCGAAGTCAGGAGCAAGTGATCCTGCGTGATCAACCAAACTTTTTCTCGCTGTACGAAAAACAGGGATGTTCAGAACGTGGTTCCCTATGTGAGCGTGAATTTTTGGTTGAGTGGTTTTTTATGTTTTAGACGAAAGTGAGTGTCCACGATCAGTATGTAGACAGTTGTGGAGCCATGTAGTTAGCAGGGCGGTGGTGTTTAGCGGAAGAGACCCACTATAATTGAAGCCAATAAATTCTGTTTATTTCCATGAAAATTTGAGTGTGGCATTTTTGTGTGACTTTTTCCCCCAATCACCTGGTACTGTATTCCTGTGCCGGCCGGGGTGACCGAGCGGTTCTAGGCGCTACAGTCTGGAACCGCGCGACCGCTAAAGTCGCAGGTTCGCATCCTGCCTCGGGCATGGATGTTTGTGATGTCCTTAGGTTAGTTAGGTTCAAGTAGTTCTAAGTTATAGGGGACTGATGACCTCAGACGTTAAGTCCCATAGTGCTCAGAGCCATTTGAACTATTTTTTTGTATTCTTGTATTATTGTGTACCGCGGTAAGAGTGCACGGATTCTCCACGCGGCTGCCAGTGGGACTTACGTAGCAACGGAAGCTCCGAGGACGGAGGAAACCAACGTTTCAAACTTGACGGCCAAATACTGACGGCGAAAATCATTCTGCCACCGGGACGCTAACTGAGTACCTCCACGTGCGTGAGCGACGTTGTTAGCGGAGGTGGGTAACTAGACGGAGACAACCACTGAGAAACATAGATAAAATTATCAGTGATATCCAATGTGCGACCTACACCGAAATGCAGAAAAAGACAAGAGGATGGAAAGAAATCGGCTGCTAACCGTAATACTGCAAATCAGCTTACGGAATGAACAATAAAGGAAGGAAACGTATAATTCTGCATATACATTAACATAAATACTCCGCAAGCGGCTGTCGGGGGAATGGCGGAAGGTGAAACACATCAATATTAGGACTGTCTATTGTCAGTCGTGTTCTTTGGGTGTTGTGCGAGGTAAAAATGACATTATACGCCTAATTTCTGTCTTTTCTTCGTGATACCTGCGCGAGATATACAGGGAGTTGACACAAATATGGAAACACCACAAAGACAACACATTACCATTTCCAGTATAGTGTAGGAAAATCGTTGGCGTTCAAACCAGCTTCTAGTCTCAGAATGGGTAAGTAGAGATCATAGCGATCACCATCCTTCTCTCCAAAAGGAGACGACAAAGCACAATAATATTAAGTTCTGGTGATTGTGGTGGGAAGGGGAGGTGTGACAATCCATCCTCGTGCTCACAAAATCAGTCCTAGACGATGCGAGCTATATGAACAGCATACCATGAAACATTGTACCATGGTACGGATGTGATTAGCCGAAATGGTCACATGGTTGTTCGCAGTAATGCGACCTCGCAGTGTGATAATGGGGCCTATGGAATAACACGATATGGCTGTGCAAATCATTACCGAACTCCCGCCAAGCTTCATTCTTAGTATGCAAACTCGGCCAAAACTTGGAAAGAATGTGAAGGAAGACTCATCCGATAAAATGATTTTCTTCCATTGCTCCACAGACAGGTTTCATGTATCTGCATCACGTTGTCCTGTCACGGGCATTTACATCACTAATTGGTGGTTTTGGAATTGCCGCGGTGGTCTAGCGGTTCTGGCGCTGCAGTCCGGAACCGCGCGACCGCTACGGTCGCAGGTTCGAATACTGCCTCGGGCATGGGTGTGTGTGATGTCCTTAGGTTAGTTAGGTTTAAGTAGTTCTAAGTTCTAGGGGACTGATGACCTAAGATGTTGAGTCCCATAGTGCTCAGAGCCATTTGAACCATTTTTGAATTAAATTTCGCCCACTAATTCCCTGCTGATGGGCGTCGCTCCGTGTTTTTTGGGGGCTGACAAGATTTGCGAGTGCGACGTTTAGTCCTGCGGGGACTTCTGACGCTGTCGCCCTCTTATTTTTCCTTACGATCCTCTCCAGTGACCTTCTGTCACGATCACTCAACACACACTTTCGTCCGCGTTGTGACTTAGCGGATGATATTTTTCCGCTTTTTCTGTATACGGTATAAATCATCCCATATATTCGATATGTTGCCTCTTGAAATAGAAGCACTTCGCGTACGTTGATTACGAAACCACCTACCATACGGGCACCAACAATTTGCCCAATTCACTTGGCTCCGATATAAGACTCCCACAGTTACCTAGAACACACTGTTCTGACTACGAGTGACGCTTGAAACGTAATGAGGACATTTCACAGATGTCGTTTGAGATCAAGTGCAATAGCGTAACCTGCAGGCTTGGCTAACACCTGCATTTATGCTGAAGAACACTTTTTTCACGGTGTTTCCACATTTTGGTGCAACCCCCGTACGTTGGTGGGAGAATATTGCTTGCACAGTTTTCGCATATGGTTCTCTAAATTTAACCGATGGCGTTTCGCGAAAATTGCGTCGTCTTTCTTCCAAGGTTTTCCGTTTAAGTTCCCGTAACATTTCTGTTACACTTTTGTGTGTGGCATACCGACCTTTTGCGACCCTAACAGTGATAACTACTCCCAACACTGAAAAAATATTCTAGGTTCTGTCGCATTTGACTTGCATCATAAATGCATTGCACTTTCCTAAAACCCTTCCAAGGAATCCAAGTCTTCCATATGTTTCCCCTTATACTGAAGTTACATGATCCTCCTGTTTCATATCGCTCCTTAATATTATACCTAAATACTTGTATGATGTAATGTGCTCAATATGTCCGCTACTGATTCTGTTATCAGATGCTATCGGGTTCTTTCTATATATTTTAGACATTATCTTGTATTACCCGTATTTAAAGAGGCTGCCCATTCTTTATACCGAGTAGAAATGTACAAGTCTTTCTGCAGTTCATTACGATCGTTCTACAACTATATTTGCCAGTTCACGACTGCATCATTAGAGATAAACCTTGCAGTGCTGTTGATCCTAGCTTATAAAACATTTATGTGTACTGAAAACATTAGAGGTCATACTACGTAGTTTCAGTATTGCAGCTGGATTACGTCGACTTCTTAGCACTATATTTTGGCTCAAAACCATTCAGCCATCTTCAGGTTAGTGTGAAACCTTCACCTGAAGGTGGCTGAATGGTGTCAGCCGAAATATAGTGGCATGAAGGCGATATAACCCGGCTGCAATCCCGAAACTTCATGTAATACTCTTTGCACCCGGAAAATTTCGAGAATTACATTAGCGGTCCTATTATTCTTGCTTGGGGCACGCCCGATGCTGCTTTTGTTCAAATGGTTCAAATGGCTCTGAGCACTATGGGACTCAACTTCTGAGGTCATCATTCCCCTAGAACTTAGAACCACTTAAACGTAACCAACCTAAGAACATCACATACATCCATGCCCGAGGCAGGATTCGAACTTGCGAACGTAGCGGTCTCGCGGTTCCAGGCTGTAGCGCCTAGAACCACTCGGCCACTCCGGCCGGCGTTGCTTTAGTTTCTGTGGGTTCTTATGTAAGCTGATGATGGGGGGAGGGGGAGAGGGGGAGAAAAAGTAAAGGAAAGGAAAGGAACTGATCATATCAGCTGCATCGGGACTTCATGCGGAATCAGCGGCGAGGAGTGAAAATGCGTGCGAGACCGGGACTCGAACCAGGGATCTCCTGCTTACTAGGCAGTTACGGTAACGAGTGTGCCACCCAGACACTGTGTTTATAGCGGATTATTTAGGGACGTTCCATGCCTCCACCCAGCACCACCTATCCGCACAATCCCCTTTCATGTCCTCCATGCTCGCTAATTTTACTTTCCCGCTGGATGTCGTACGTAAATGTGGATCCGCACTGATGGTTGTGTGTTCACTGCCCATCGAGGCGACTCAATTATACAGACATGTGGTGTCTGTTCTTCGTATAGTACTGTGTACTATTAGCCGAATATTCGTCAAGCCAATCACAGATTCTTTGCTTAGTCGTTTCTTGGCTGGTACTACTCTGAGTGCGTACATTCTTTTAACGATATTGAGAATGACTGAATCAAGATGTTCTTTGCAGGAGTCGCTTTTTTCTGTATTTTTTGCTGAATTCGTATGAGACGCCCTGCTAAACCCGCAGGACAGGACAGGTAGTTTAAGTTGTGGAAAAGGGCCAAAATAAGGGTTTGTCAGTTACACTCGAGCCGGCCGGTGTGACCGAGCGGTTCTAAGCGCTTCAGTCTGGAACCGCACGACCAATACGGTCGCAGGTCCGAATCCTGCCTCGGGCATGGATGTTTGTGATGTCCTTAAGTTAGTTAGGTTTATGTAGTTCTAAGTTCTAGGGGACTGATGACCTCAGATGTTAAGTCCCATAGTGCTCAGAGACACTTTTAGTTACACTCGAACATACAACCTCTTATTTGTTCAAACATTATAAGAGCCAAGAAATAAAAAAAAGGAAACAACGCAGGTTTAGTTTTGGGACTTAATTAGCAGCTGAATGCGACGTAAATCTCATGCCTTAAGGGCAAGATCACTTTAATTTAAAAACGACTCAAAGCCAATAACTTAAAGCTCAACCAAAATCAGAAATTTAAAAAGCAAACGTTATCTTAAAACAGTTCCTTAATTAGGCTGAAGGCCCAAAGAATCTGACGCCTTAAGGGCAAAACAACCTAAATCTAAAAATCGGCTAGAAGCCATACAAGTACAAAGAACGAGAATAAACAAGAAAAGGCAGTACACCCAAGGTCTCTCAGAAGTTCCGAAGGTCGGCCTGGAATTCAAACATTAACGCTCGCGTAGGTGAGAGAGGCAGTCGGCCCAACCATTGTCGATCCGACGACAACCCAACCGACAGACAGTCAACGGACTCAGCGACAAGCTAACCTCCTCTTCACCCGACCAGCACACAACAGGAAGTTCAACGGAACAACATAGAAGGTATTAGCGCCCACAACCAACTATACACTGAGCTGTCAAACTACATACCGTGCCGGACAGCGACAACAAGATGACGAAAATAGACTGCCTGAATTTACGTCAACGGCCAGGGCAGGTAACTGGAACGTTAACGGCCACAAGGTAGAAGATTCCGCTGGTGCAGTTCAATTCAAATAACCGAATACAGTGAAACTCCATCAGAGGGTGGCTAGAATTCTGCAGCTTGAAAACCACGTTGTTGCTCGCGGGAATATCCCAACAGCCGACAACGAAATCCAAACTAGACAATGTGAACAGTCGTGACTTGCTGGTAAAAACCAACGGTCGTCCCGCTCGAATCTCCCTCCGTCGGACAGTTCATGTGTGTCGCCAGCGGCCGGCGAGCACTGGCTGTCTGTGCCGCACCTGCGCTCCGTCCCCGACTCACTGCTGCTGCCTCCCAACTGCAGTGATGGTCCGTCTCCTGCCGTCTCAGACACACGACGACCCGGCAATACTATCGGTCGTTCCAGAGATGGTACGACAGTGCACTTATCGATACGCGCTGCTGCTGCTGCCACTCACGGGGAAGTGAAGCAGGAAGTTAGTGACGCCAGTAAATGGAATAAGAAAACGAGGCGGCAGTACCGTAATAGAAGATGAGAAACAATAAATGGGATAAACACGAGCCGTGCAGGGCTCATCGTGCTCATTCTTCGAGAGAAACCTATCTTCCTCCATGACAAACGTCAGCAAGATTGGTCTACAACTCTATGCGTCCGAGCTATTAACCTTTTTTTGTACACAAAGCTCTTTACCAGTCTCCTGGGACTGGTTGCTGTGCAACAAATCCTCGTTAAATATGAGCTAGGAAAGGTGCTATTTCCGTGACGTATTCAACGTACTGAAGAGGACTGGCAATTAATTTGTTGGCGACCGGTGTGGCCGAGCGGTTCTAGGCGCTTCAGTCTGGAACCGCGCTACCGCTTACGGCAAGAAAAAAGGAATAAAAGTGAGATAGTGTTAATACTTTCATCCTTCTTTACCTCCTCTGCATTACTGCAGATCACGTGTCACTGAGTACATTTGTACTGTGCATGCAGTACACGTGAGGTGCATAGTTGTTTCCACTGCCCTGTGTGGAATACATAAGTTCTTGTACACTGCTGTCTTCATGATGATGATGTCCCCAGCGCAGAAAACAGCACGCAGATCGTGGATTCTTTTTCTAGAGGCTGAAAAATGGTTCAAATGGCTCTGAGCACTATGGGACTTAACTTCTGAGGTCATCAGTCCCCTAGAACTTAGAACTACTTAAACCTAACTAACCTAAGGACATCACACACATCCGTGCCCGAGGCAGGATTCGAACCTGCGACCGTAGCGGTCACGTGGTTCCAAACTGAAGCGCTTAGAACCGCACGGCCACACCGGCCGGCCTCTTGAGGCTGAAATTAACTTCGCAAGGAACTGCTGCTACGAATAAACTATAACTCATTTGGGATACCACTCGTGTTTTAATTGATATAGGCACGAGAAACTATTCTTGATCAAAACGTATTGAACATATCTTTCCACAGTCATTATATCTGGATAAAATAACATGAAATACATCCTGCCACATACAACATGTCTGTCTACTGGAACCGTCAGAGCTGGAGAATAAAATTACATGAATGAAATACTACTATTACAGACAATATGTCTGTACCTAGCGACAGTCGGAACTGTAGTAAACAATACTGCACGAAACAAATACTGCTATAACAGACAACATGTCTGTCTACTGGAACGGTCAGAACTGGAGAGCCGGACTGCCCGAGACACTTCGCGCGCCAAGCCAGCAAGGCGTGACCCGAACGCCACCGAAGTGCATCGGCAGTAATATCGTCAGTCTTTTGTTTTAGTAATACTTTGATTTTAATAATTTCGAAATGACTGATTGGTAGCTGCCTGTTGAGAGACGTTTATTTAAAAAATGAAGTAATTTGGATGACAGGTTTAATTAATAATAACAACTAAAGTTTAACGGTTCGGCGCCCTACCGCCGAACACAGCAGCCAATCACAGAACAGCAGCATCATGCAAGCGGTCTTTCTCACGGGAATGGTACCGAATCTAACGTCTGATACCGATACGTCATCCCACATTGCGTCATCTCTATGCTTCTTGCATCTCCACTGCCCTGGGAATAGCTTCCTGGAGCCTAATATGATGGCTGAATAAGCTAGAAATATTACACGCTACGGTCGCAGGTTCGAATCCTGACTCCGGCATGGATGTGTCTGATGTCCTTAGGTTAGTTAGGTTTAAGTAGTTCTAAGTTCTAGGGGACTGATGACCTCAGATGTTAAGTCCCATAGTGCTCAGAGCCAATTAATTTGTTGCGGGAAGCAGGTGTGGGAAACTAGGTTTCGGCAACAGGAGTGCCCGTGCTGGGAAGTGCTGCGGAGAGAGGCTGGCGGGAAAGGCAGAAGGGGGGCAAAAAGAGCTCACCAGCCAGCAGCTACTGGCTACCGGCCGCCGCTTGAGTGCAATTTGTATGCCGGCGCACAGAGCGGACACCGCCATAGAGGGCCGGCCTCGCCTCGCCCCGCCTGGCCTGGCCTGCTTCTGTTGCGCCGCTACCCGCTCCTGTCCGCAGGTGGCTCACCGAGCCCTACTGCCGGGCTTTCTGCTCACTACTCGGGTCGGACTGCCAGCTCATCAATGCTCTGCGCTGGACCACAAAGACTTTTAAGAACAAAAATTGTTTACGAACGACAAGAAGAGACGCTCCTTTCGTCCTCCCTCGGAGCTCACGTTGCGTGGCGCGAAATCCCATTCGTAGTTGCAGCCAGAATCTACATACTCTTAGCCATGTGCTCCACAGATTTGGTCGGAAACGTTTTCTGGCGGATTCGGTTGAACCCTCTGCACTGCTGTGATATCAAGGGGCACCAGCCTCGCTTTCACCGACGAGACAGGACTGAAGTTGTCACTACTGCTGTAATACGCCAGTAATGCAGTGGTTCCCAATCTTATTGATACGATTACCCCTGAATGCAATCAGATATCGCGCAGAACTCCTCCCTACCCCCACTGTCACCCTACTGCCATCGTCATCAATATTAGCACTTCATAAAATTTTGTATGACCACTTTAATTTTTAAAATAACGAAAGATAATTTTTTTTGTAGGTGTTTTGCTAAAACACGAACTAATGAGTATCGCTTACTTCTAAGAACCTGTTTTTGCATAATATGAAGCACTTCCTAGAAAAGAAAGCTAACTGTCACTATAGAGGATAGACACTCATTCAAAATACCGGGTGTTCAAAAACTCAGTATAAATTTGGAAACTGAATAAATCACGGAATAATGTAGATAGTGAGGTACAAATTGACACACATGCTTGGAATGACATGGGGTTTTATTAGAACCAAAAAAATACAAAGGTACAAAAAATGTCCGACCGATGGCCCTTCATCTGATCAGACAGCAGTAATTAGCATAACATAGTAAGACAAAGGAAAGATGATGTTCTTCACAGGAAGTGTTCAATATGTCCACTATCATTCCTCAACAATAGCTGTAGTCGAGGAATAATGTTGTGAACAGCACTGTAAAGCATGTCCGGAGTTATGGTGAGTCATTGGCGTCGGAAGTTGTCTTTCAGCATCCATAGAGATGTCGGTCGATCACGATACACTTGCGACTTCAAGTAACCCCAAAGCCAATAATCGCACGGACTGAGGTCTGGGGACCTGGGAGGCCAAGCATGACGAAAGTGGCGGCTGAGCACACGATCATCAACAAACGACGACGGCAAGAGATCTTTCACGCGTCTAGCAATATGGGGTGGAGCGCCATCCTGCATAAACATCGTACGTTCCAGCCAGTCTGGGGATGACGCGATTCTGTAACCTATCGGCGTACCTCTCACCCGTCACGGTAGCAGTTACTGACGTTCTGTTGTCCAGCGCCATCTGTCGGACATTTTGTGAACTTTTTTTTGGTTCTAATAAAACTCCATGTCATTCCAAGCATGTGTGTCAATTTTTACCTCTCTATCTACATTATTCCGTGGTTTGTTAAGTTTTCAAATTTATACTGACTTTTTGATCACTCGGTATGTTCCCTCTGCACCACTCCTCTCCGTGCGACATTTGCTTCGCCCACAGTCTCCATCCCCATTAAAAAAAAATTATAATGTGTGCACTATATTTAGGCCCACTGTTTGAAAATCACATAATTGCTGCTCCATCTACTTCGGAAATGGAGGAAACTGGAAGACTTCAGGCTGACTATGCCTTACGTCCGACCACTGCCACTAACATTGATACTTTGTAGGCTCTATAGCTGTGTAGTAGCCATTACATAATTACTCTTGTGTTGTGCTCCAAGTAGTTCGTTGATATGTTGCCAAGTGAATAATGAAGCAATTACTTATCCACTGTCGGAACGAACAACACCTTGGAGGAAGCATTTCCATACGACATTTAAACATATACATTGTTTATGTATCTACTTTACTGTCGTAGATGCATGGTACAGACTACTCAGTTCATGTTTAGTGGTTGAATTACGTGACGGAGATGTACATTAATTCGTTTCACAAGTTGTAATACCCACGAAATTGTATTATGCTTTAATCCTACTATTTGAAAAAAAAATTTATTGTTGGTAATATACGTAAGCAATATTACAATCTCACGAAATAATGGTCACTCGTTCATCACAAATAATCACTCACTCTCGACTTAAGATACGTGAAGCACTGTAAAACACAACCTTCGCCACAGAGGGCGCACAACTTCCCTCCTAAACTGGCGATGGTCATTGGCCAACTGCTCTGTTTTGTCAGCTACAAACCCCCCTGACGAAATTGTTTTAGAATTAGCCCTTTCAGCCAGTCAGCCTCAAGAACAGAAAGCAGGCGACCATCATCAGTTATTTTGCTCCCCAAATAGCAAAACTCCTTTACTACTTTAAGTGTCTCATTTCCTAATCTAATTCCCTCAGCATCACCCGACTTAATTCTACTACATTCCATTATCCTCGTTTTGCTTTTGTTGATGTTCATCTTATATCCTCCTTTCAAGACGCTATCCATTCCATTCAACTGCTCTTCCAAGTCCTTTGCTGTCTCTGACAGAATTACAATGTCATCGGCGAACCTCAAAGTTTTTATTTCTTCTCCATGGATTTTAATAACTACTCCGAATTTTTCTTTTGTTTCCTTTACTGATTGCTCAATATACAGATTGAATTACATCGGGGAGAGGCTACAACCCTGTCTTACTCCCTTCCCAACAACTGCTTCTCTTTCATGTCCCTCGACTCTTATAACTGCCATCTGCTTTCTGTACAAATTGTAAATAGCCTTTCGCTCCGTGTATTTTACCACTGCCACCTTTAGAATTTGAAAGAGAGTATTCCAGTCAACATTGTCAAAAGCTTTCTCTA
Source organism: Schistocerca nitens (assembly GCF_023898315.1). NCBI lineage: Eukaryota > Metazoa > Arthropoda > Insecta > Orthoptera > Acrididae > Schistocerca > Schistocerca nitens. Next base: position 393,849,843 of record NC_064617.1, read on the forward strand.
AGTCTACAATTGTTAGGAACGTAGGTTTGCCTTTCCTTAATCTTTCTTCAAAGATAAGTCGTAAGGTCAGTATTGCCTCACGTGTTCCAGTATTTCTACGGAATCCAAACTGATCTTCCCCGAGGTCGGCTTCTACCAGTTTTTCCATTCGTCTGTAAAGAATTCGTGTTAGTATTTTGCAGCTGTGGCTTATTAAACTGATTGTTCGGTAATTTTCACATCTGTCAACACCTGCTTTCTTTGGGATTGGAATTATTATATTCTTCTTGAAGTCTGAGGGTCGAGTATAGATTTAAGTGTCAGGAAGTCATTTCTGAAAGTATTTGTATGGAGTGTAGCCATGTATGGAAGTGAAACATGGACGATAAATAGTTTGGACAAGAAGAGAATAGAAGCTTTCGAAATGTGGTGCTACAGAAGAATGCTGAAGATTAGATGGGTAGATCACATAACTAATGAGGAAATATTGAATAGGATTGGAGAGAAGAGAAGTTTGTGGCACAGCTTGACCAGAAGAAGGGATCGGTTGGTAGGACATGTTCTGAGGCATCAAGGGATCACAAATTTAGTATTGTAGGGCAGTGTGGAGGGTAAAAATCGTAGAGGGAGACCAAGAGATGAATACACTAAGCAGATTCAGAAGGATGTAGGTTGCAGTAGGTACTTGGAGATGAAGAAACTTGCACAGGATAGAGTAGCATGGAGAGCTGCATCTCAGGACTGAAGACCACAACAACAACAACAACAATTAATCACTCTATTCTGTAAAGCGCTTCTTCCTGCTAGTTTTGAAAGTTTCAGAAGTTTCATTTCAGGGGGTGCGGCATAACAGCTGCCGTCCCGGAAAATTCACAAGCCCTTACTTAAGCCAGACTCGGAGGCCTGACCACAGTCCGTTTAGGAGGTTTATATGGACACCGGTCCATAATCTTGAGTTCAAATCGAGAAGTTCAACACCCTTAAACCGGCTCTAGTGCTCATAGCCAACATGATGACAACAAAGACGCGGCCAGAAATCATCCGTTAAAAATGTGTTATAGTGAAGACACAAAAATAAACGTAAGACTTCTGGCAATTATAGAAGCTACAAAACACTAGCTCAAGTCTTCACTTGTTAGATGTGGTCACTCCAAAGACTCGTCTGATGCAGCTCTTCATGCTGGTCTTCCTTAAGGCTTCAGGATACGTCCTATGAACCAATACCTTCTTTCAGTCTAGTTGTACCTTGGCTCTCTTTTCTCTCCTTTTCTATCCAGTTCAGTTCATTATCTCTTTAAGAGCTATCCAGTATACCCAAATTCACTGCCTGATCGAAAGTATCCGGGCACTCCTATGTAATGCGGAATTAACCACTATACGTCCCGACACGCGGACCCGCGAGAATAAAGGGTGGAGAGGAGTGCTGTGTGTCTGTAGGGAAGCAGTGACAAGGGAATGTGTCGGTCAGGACAGCTCAGAGACAAGTCACTGATACCGCCTGAGTAACAAATCCATCAGGGACGGTTCACCCTTTCAAAAGTTGCCCAAATCAACTGTCGGTGATGTGACTGTCAAGTACATGTACGAAGGAACAACTACAGCTAAATTAATACCACGACGACCTCAGAAATAGACGGATAGCGGAGGGTGGCTGTAAGAAATTACATGAAATCAGCAGGACGAATCACCCGTGAGTGCCAAACTGCCACCAGCAGCCCAGCTAACACAGTGACTGTGCGTAGGAAGTTAAAAAGAATGGTCTAGCAGCTGCTCAGAAGCCACAAATTTCTGTAGTCAATGCTACGTGACGCTTGAGATGACGCAAATAGCGACGCCACTGGTTAGTGGATGCCTGGAAACGAATGATTTGGAGTGACGAATCACGCTGTAGCCTACGGCAATCTGATGAAGGGCGAATGCTTGGAGGAAGTTACGTGCCATTATCTGTAATGGCAACAGTGAAGTACGGAGAAGGTGGTGTTATGTATATGGGGGTGTTTATCGTGGTTATGGTGTGGCAACCTTATTGCGCTTAAGAAAACGCTAAATGCCGAACAATATGAAAACATTTTACAGCATTCTGTACGTCATACAGTAGAAGAACAATTCGGGGACGATGACTGGTTTTGTCGCCATGAAGACACATCTTTTCATAAAGCAGAATCCGTGAGGCAATGGTTTGAGGACAATAACATACCTGAAATGGACTGGCCTGCCCAGAGCACAGACCTGAAACCAATGGAACATCTTTGGGATTAGTCAGAATGGAGACAACAGCACTACTTTTTCTGGTTTCGGCTCTGAGAGACAATACGCTGCCATTCCTCTACAGACATTCACATATCTCACTGAAAGTGTCCTCAGCAGAGTTTAGACCCTCATGAAGTCGAACGCTGGACATACCCCACATTAACATCCACCAATACGTGTCCGGGTACTTTTGAACAGATATTGTAATCTTCAGCATTCTTCCGTAGCACCACATTTCAAAAGCTTCTGTTCTTTTCTTTTCTTGTCGTTTACTTGTATTGAAACATAGCGCTTAGAGTTTCTAACTGAGATCTCCGAAAAAGAAAATATTTATTATTGCAACGTAATCAACTAACGTCTAACCCGCGGTCTAGGGGTAGCGCCTTTGATTCATAATCAAAACGTCTTCGGTAAATAATCAGCATTGGCGACCGAAGACTTCCGGCATAGAAAGTCAGCCTCATTCTGCCAACGGCCTTGTCAAAGAGGGCGGAGGAGCGGATAGAGGTTCAGGGCACTCTCTTGTCCTAGGGGTGGGAAATTGCCCCTAAAGGCGGAAGAATCAGCAATGATCAACGACATGAGGATGCAGAAGGCAATGGAAACCACTGCATTAAAGACACGTAACGTGTATCCACAGGACATGTGGCCTGTAATTGAAGAAGTGTCATGATGATCTCTCCATTGGCAAAAGATTCCGGAATAGTCCCCCATTCGGATCTCCGGGAGGGGACTGCCAAGGGGGAGGTTACATGAGAAAAAGACTGAATAATCAACGAAAGGGTAACGTTCTACGAGTCGGGGCGTGGAATGTCAGAAGCTTGAACGTGTTAGGGAAACTAGAAAATCTGAAAAGGGAAATACAAAGGCTCAATCTAGATATTAGTAGGGGTCAGTGAAGTGAAGTGGAAGGAAGACAAGGATTTCTGGTCAGATGAGAATCGGGCAATATCAACAGCAGCAGAAAATGGTATAACAGGTGTAGGATTCGTTATGAATAGGAAGGTAGGGCAGAGGGTGCGTTACTGTGAACAGTTCAGTGACCGGGTTGTTCTAATCAGAATCGACAGCAGACCAACACCGACAACGATAGTTCAGGTATACATGCCGACGTCGCAAGCTGAAGATGAACAGATACAGAAAGTGTATGAGGATATTGAAAGGGTAATGCAGTATGTAAAGGGGCACGAAAATCTAATAGTCATGGGCGAATGGAATGCAGTTGTAGGGGAAGGAGTAGAAGAAAAGGTTACAAGAGAATATGGGCTTGGGACAAGGAATGAAAGAGGAGAAAGACTAATTGAGTTCTGTAACAAGTTTCAGCTAGTAATAGCGAATACCCTGTTCAAGAATCACAAGAGGAGGAGGTATACTTGGAAAAGGCAGGGAGGTAAGGGAAGATTTCAATTAGATTACATCATGGTCAGACAGAGATTCCGAAATCAGATACTGGATTGTAAGGCGTACCCAGGAGCAGATATAGACTCAGATCACAATATAGTAGTGATGAAGAGTAGGCTGAAGTTCAAGACATTATTCAGGAAAAATCAATACGCAAAGAAGTGGGATACGGAAGTACTAAGGAATGACGAGATACGTTTGAACTTCTCTAACGCTATAGATACAGCAATAAGGAAAAGCGCAGTTGGCAGTACAGTTGAAGAGGAATGGACATCTCTAAAAAGGGCCATCACAGAATTTGGGAAGGAAAACATAGGTACAAAGAAGGTAGCTGCGAAGAAACCATGGGTAACAGAAGAAATACTTCAGTTGATTGATGAAAGGAGGAAGTACAAACATGTTCCGGGAAAATCAGGAATACAGAAATACAAGTCGCTGAAAATAAATAGGAAGTTCAGGAAAGCTAAGACGAAATGGCTGCAGGAAAAATGTGAAGACATCGAAAAAGATATGATTGTCGGAAAGACAGACTCAGCATACAGGAAAGTCAAAACAACCTTTGGTGACATTAAAAGCAACGGTGGTAACATTAAGAGTGCAACGGGAATTCCACTGTTAAATGCAGAGGAGAGAGCAGATAGGTGGAAAGAATACACTGAAAGCCTCTATGAGGGTGAAGATTTGTCTGATGTGATAGAAGAAGAAACAGGAGTCGATTTAGAAGAGATAGGGGATCCAGTATTAGAATCGGAATCTAAAACAGCTATGGAGGACTTACGGTCAAATAAGGCAGAAGGGATAGCTAACATTCCATCAGAATTTCTAAAATCATTGGGGGAAGTGGCAACAAAACGACTATTCACGTTGGTATGTAGAATATATGAGTCTGGCGACATACCATCTGACTTTCGGAAAAGCATCATCCACACAATTCCGAAGACGGCAAGAGCTGACAAGTGCGAGAATTATCGCACAATCAGCTTAACAGCTCATGCATCGAAGCTGCTTACAAGAATAATATACAGAAGAATGGAAAAGAAAATTGAGAATGCGCTAGGTGACGATCAGTTTGGCTTTAGGAAAAGTAAAGGGACGAGAGAGGCAATTCTGACGTTACGGCTAATAATGGAAGCAAGGCTAAAGAAAAATCAAGACACTTTCATAGGATTTGTTGACCTGGAAAAAGCGTTCGACAATATAAATTGGTGCAAGCTGTTCGAGATTCTGAAAAAAGTAGGGGTAAGCTATAGGGAGAGATGGGTCATATACAATATGTACAACAAACAAGAGGGAATAATAAGAGTGGACGATCAAGAACTAAGTGCTCGTATTAAGAAGGGTGTGAGACAAAGCTGTAGCCTTTCGTCCCTACTCTTCAATCTGTACATCGAGGAAGCAATGATGGAAATAAAAGAAAGGTTCAGGAGTGGAATTAAAATACAAGGTGAAAGGATATGAATGATACGATTCGCTGATGACATTGCTATCCTGAGTGAAAGTGAAGAATTAAATGATCTGCTGAACGGAATGAACAGTCTAATGAGTACACAGTATGGTTTGAGAGTAAATCGGAGAAAGACGAAGGTAATGAGAAGTAGTACAAATGAGAACAGCGAGAAACTTAACATCAGGATTGATGGTCACGAAGTCAATAAAGTTAAGGAATTCGGCTACCTAGGCAGTAAAATAACCAATGACGGACGGAGCAAGGAGGACATCAAAAGCAGACTCGCTATGGCAAAAAAGGCATTTCTGGCCAAGCGAAGTCTACTAATATCAAATACCGGCCTTAATTTGAGGAAGAAATTTCTGAGGATGTACGTCTGGAGCACAGCATTGTATGGTAGTGAAACGTGGACTGTGGGAAAACCGGAACAGAAGAGAATCGAAGCATTTGAGATGTGGTGCTATAGACGAATGTTGAAAATTAGGTGGACTGATAAGGTAAGGAATGAGGAGGTTCTACGCAGAATCGGAGAGGAAAGGAATATGTGGAAAACACTGATAAGGAGAAGGGACAGGATGATAGGACATCTGCTAAGACATGAGGGAATGACTTCCATGGTACTAGAGGGAGCTGTAGAGGGCAAAAACTGTAGAGGAAGACAGAGATTGGAATACGTCAAGCAAATAATTGAGGACGTAGGTTGCAAGTGCTACTCTGAGATGAAGAGGTTAGCACAGGAAAGAAATTCGTGGCGGGCCGCATCAAACCAGTCAGTAGACTGATGACCAAAAAAAAGTCAATTAACGACTGAAGACGAACATTTTAAAATCTTAGGAATGAAGGCAGATAAGATTTATCCCAAGCATCACATTCATAATTCTGTGTCGTGTTATACTAATATCAATAGTTAATGGATTTTCGAGATCAACCGGAAAACCACTGCGACAGGTCCATATCATTTACACAAAACTTTTTCGAGATTAGTGTGTGTGTGTGTGTGTGTGTGTGCGTGTGCAAGAATACGTGCAGGCAGAGGTAAAATGGTTCCAGGTCTGGTACACAATACTCAGAGCTTAGGGGAACAGGATGACGTAGTGAATAGTGGCAAAGTCACTCGTAGTTACAGACTGAGTAGAGTCGGCGCGCGGTGAGTCGTGAATTGGCGTGCACGATGGCAACATTTCGCGGCTGCGGAGAAGATTCAATCAAGGGGACCACATTCAACAGCAGTAGATTTGATTTGGTTTACTGCGCATTTACAGACCTGTTGCCTTACATTTTATAACAGGTCCTTCATTTTACAGCTTTTCATGTCGATTATTCCATATTACAAACAGCAATTATTGTTTTCAGCAATTACAATGGAAGTAATAATAAATTAAAAATACATTAGAAATTGAAAGAAAAAAACACACAAAAATACTCAAATTTTAAGAAGATATGATCATAGATTACAGGAAAGACGTGGATAGTAAGAGAGAGAGGGAGAGAGAGAGAGAGAGAGAGAGAGAGAGAGAGAGAGAGACCTGTTACTCTATCTGAGCCAGCGAGGCCTGAAAGCTTCGCAACTACTTCTAGCCTTGCAGTACCGGTTCGCTACAGTTTAAGTTACTCATTAATATTTCTAAACACTATTTACAAAACCACTATAACTATTAAGATGATGATGTTTGGTTTGTTGGGCGCTCAACTGCGCGGTTATCAGCGCCCGTACAAATTCCCAACATTTGCTCAGTGCAATCTCGCCACTTTCATGAATGATGATAAATGATGAGGACAACACAAACACCCAGTCATCTCGAGGCAGGTGAAAAATCCCTGACCCTGCCGGGAATGGAATCCGGGACCCCGTACTCGGGAAGCGAGAACGTGACCGCGAGACCACGAGCTGCGTACTATAACTATTATGTACATTTTGGAAAGCGCAGTGGTGTGTGAGTGTAAAATATGTTATTTCTTGAGGTTATTAATTAACCTTCCGTTCCTATATTATGTGTCCTGAATTTTACCTATTATGTTGCTACATACTAAGTGTTCAGTTACAAAAGTTACATCCCCACTGCGACATAATGACCGCGCAGTGCACATGCCTGATGTTTATACTTAAGCTAAAACAGGTTTACAGGGTTGATTGCATTACACTGTTTATTCTGATACAGATTACTTGTTTTACATGTTGTGTAGGGTTGTTTGTGGTACGTGTTGGTGAAAGTGTTCGCTGTGTGAGGAAGTGTGTGTTTCGGTGCTGCTGTCTGTGTTAACGCACGAATTGGAGCTACTGTCTTAAGTGCTTCGTGTGTGCTGCAGTGTTCTGCTATAAGGCCGTGTCTGTCTATATTCGTCATGTAATATCTTTGAAACATCATCAGCGATTTTATTTACTATTTCGCACTTGTCTTTATCTCTTGTTGCCCGTATCACGTCACTGTCGTACTGCGTTGGTGTCTGGTGCGTTGCTCTGTATCGGTGACACTGAAAAAGTATGTGATCTGGGGATCCATGTTCACCGCATGTACAAGTAGAACTGTGACTGCGGCCTGCGCGGTGTAAGTGCGCCGGGGAAGGGCCGTGACCTGTCAGAAGGTGAACATACCCCGACTGGGATTGATATTGCTCAGTCTCAGACGTTCCCTGATGCTTGGGGAGAACTGATGTACCCTACGGCCCTTATGGCTTAACTCCTATTCCCTTTGCCAGGTATCCACTCGGCGTTTAACGAGTTGGCTTCTCTCTGTAACGTCCTGTCCGGTAATCTCGCGCAGTCCGGAACCGTGCGGCTGCTACGGTAGCAGGTTCGAATCCTGCCTCGGGCATGGCTGTGTGTGATGTCCTTAGGTTAGTTAGGTTTAAGTAGTTCTAAGTTCTAGGGGACTAATGACCACAGCAGTTGAGTCCCATAGTGCTCAGAGCCATTTGAACCATTTTTGAACCGGTAATCTCGATTACCTTTTCCTGTTCCCCCCTTCTCAGTCAGTACTTTGCAGCCCGGAACCGAATGTTTGTATCGAGAGGGAAGATTCCAAGCACAACGCAGAGTGATTCCACTGACGTGGTGTTGAAAGCTCCTGACAGCCTTACCAGGGCACTTCTCTGCCCTCGCCACACGATGTCCGATTCGTCACCAGACGTACTCGGGTGCAGGCAAGGTTGACCATGCGCTACACATCCAGTGTCAGGATCGTTATCTCGCCATAAGAGACCGAATGCCTCCAACTGTCTCAGCACCCACCCTAGCTATAGACCTCTAAATCACCTACCTCCTCATAACACTTATTGTCACATCTCCTCTTTATTATTAGCGACCCATAAAAATGCATTTCCCCTCATTGAGTGATACCAGGTGATTGATGAATATGGTGTCTTTCCCACCATCTTGCTCATTCTAAAGTACTGCCCACTCTGCAGAAGTGTCGTAGTTTAGTCTGCACAGTGACATGTCTGCAGGGCCTGGGGCTCTTGGTGGGATAAGAGGCTTTTTGAGTGTAGCATACAGGAACACTGAATTTTTTTTTTTTTCCTATCTGGCAATGTAGCACATCGCACTGAAGTTTGTAACATATATTCCAATGTATGTTGGAAGGTTGAAAAACTGTGAGCAGTAAATTTTTCTTGATAATGTACTTTGCCTTGATCAGTTTCGGAAGTACACGACGATTCCTGTAACTTCCAACAGATTACAGCCGATTTAAGGACCATCTCTCAGTACACCTTGCCGGCCGCGGTGGTCTCGCGGTTCTAGGCGCGCAGTCCGGAACCGTGCGACTACTACGGTCGCAGGTTCGAATCCTGCCTCGGGCATGGATGTTTGTGATGTCCTTAGGTTAGTTAGGTTTCAGTAGTTCTAAGTTCTAGGGGACTAATGACCACAGCAGTTGAGTCCCATAGTGCTCAGAGCCATTTGAACCATTTTGAAGTACACCTTGGGGTGATTTCCTTAAGACGCATATTTCTCGAAAATAATGGCGTATGACGTTATTGAGGGAAAATGTGGTGTTTTAGTGCTATGACCACATGTACATATATTTTAGTGTGCACAAACTGACATGAAGGTAGACAATTTTCAACGGGTATTAAGTTCCGGATCTCACGCAAGTATAATTACTGAAAGGCGGGAAGCAGCGGCCACTAATATAGCGCGAGGACGAACGCTTCTTTCGTTGCCGTGTCACGTTTCTCCCCGAGGCGTCGGGCGGGGCTGACAGCACGCTGTCGCCGCCTATCTAGGAGACGACGGCGCGGAGAGGGCTTCGCGCCAGGAACCCCGAAACCCGACGCCGGCCGGCGCGCGCTGGGCTCCGGCCGCTACCTGCGCTCCGGTCCGCCTCCACACAGCCAGGTAACACCTTCAGAAACAGTGGTAGCAAAATGTTTCGACGCAGTACAACTACCAATAGTCTTGCAAGTTCCGGCTTAGTCGCTAATAACAAACCCGAGAACTCTAGAGTTTGTTTCTTTAATTCCATTCTACAAAAAACTGTTCTCATACTTCGATTTCAATCCATAATGACCACCATCGGCTGTAATCTGTTGGAAATTACAGGAAGCGTCGTGCGCTTCCGAAACTGATCAAGGCAAAGTACATTATCAAGAAAAATTTACTGCCCACAGTTTTTCAACCTTCTAACACACATTGGAACACATGTCACAAACAGATGTAGCCTTATAAATTATTATACGCGGGTTGATTCACCTGCCTCTACCAATAGGTTTTATGCAAACCTTGCTGCCTCTAAAAACCAGGTGTGAGATTTTCATATTCTCTCGCTCGCCACGGGCAAATTATTGGTCCAACAGAAAAAAAAAAATTGACGGGACCTTTAAATAGGAAATTTAATGTAGTTAAATTTTTACTGGAATACTTTTCTTGTGGAAGCCACGATTTTCGAGATTTCAAAGAAAAACTAATTTGTGAGTCATTTTTATACGCTTTTCCTGAATGATTAGAAAACTACAGTCTCCAGCGAAAACGTGTCCCGGAACAAAATTTAATTGCATTACATTTCCGGCAAAAAATTCCTTTTGATTTTTTTTTTCTGTAGGACTAATAGTCCGCACGTAGTGGGCGGAAGGATATGAAAATCTCGTGCGTGGTGTAGGGCGCGTTTCAGATTGCGTTAAAAAGTAAATACTGAATCACACGGTATTTGGCTTAATAACACCTGGATAATATCAGGCATCGTCTGTTTCAATCACATCTAAAGATGGCCATTATAGATCGAAATCGGAAGTATCACAATTTTTTGTTGACTGGAGTTTAAAAAAAAAAGAAAGAAAAAACGGAAACAATAACCAACCAGGGTGGAAACGAAATCTCATCCTGAGCAATCAAGCACTTTTCTGAAACAACAACCGAGTGTAAAACCCATTTTTCGCCAATACGGCAGCAGAGCAGCAAGCCTAAGCCTCCGCGATCAACGCGGGACTGATAAAACACCAGACGGCGGACTATCCTTCAAACTGGAAAACACGGACTTCCCTCAAAGACCATCAAACCAATCTGCAACACAGCACCCTCAAGACCGACAAACAGGGCCGAGGATACCTCACAAATAGAACGTTGTCTTCGAGTTACCGAATGGAGAATATAGTAAACAAGGCGAGATGTAATATGGGCCTCATCAAACTAATGAAGGGCAGTTTTGCGAACTACATAATATGGAAATGGAGAAATAAGATGTAAAAAGGCACATGTAAATAGAATAGGGCAAAGACTAATACATTTATCGTCACAACCAACAACAACAACAACAACAACAAAAATGGAAACTAGTACCCTCAAAACAGATCTTATGAAAACATCAATACAAAACTCTTAATACTCCATGTTAGGTTCCCAGCATCCATGATTTTTATTAAATCTGCAACCGGTTTCGCACCACTTATCGGTGCATCCTCAGGCAATATAAGCTATTTATAACATGGTAACGTTGAACATTGCCCTGTAGCCACTCCCCACCATTCACGTCCAATATACCGTCATCTGGTGAAAGCGGTAGCTAAAATTTAAAAATCTTTTTTTTTTAATTTTTAAATGATGGGACCGACAATGACCGTGCTAGCTGAGATGAGACGCGCGGCAGCGGACACGGCCTGAGTCAGCTTCCATCATTTAAAAAATTTTTAAAAAAGATTTTTAAATTTTAACTACCGCTTTCACCAGATGACGGTATATTGGTCGTGAATGGTGGGGAGTGGCTACAGGGCAATGTTAAACGTTACCATGTTATAAATAGCGTATATTGCCTGAGGACGCATCGATAAGTGGTGCGAAACCGGTCGCTGATTTAATAAAAATCATTGATACAGGCAGTGCGGAATTTTCTTTGGAGAAATGTCGAAGTTTGGCTGTGGTTGCCCACCCTACAAAACAACATGTCTCAGCACCCATTTTAACTGCTATTAGCAGTAACAGACGTATAACATCCGGACACAGAAAAGATGAAAGACGTACAACACAATTCATTTATAACACAGTACATTTTGCAAGAAGATGACAAGAACTAATAACAGAACAAAGTAATGTGACTTCGTAAGGTTTCAGTTTGACGGAACAAAACTACAGTAGCGTCTCATGTAAGGATGATGGACAGGCAAGCCGTCAAAATACCGTCAGCTTTACTTCAGTACCTGGCTGCAAGCCCGAGATGAGTACCACAGAACAAAATACATAAACCGAACCTAATCGTGAATTGACCTAGCGTTCCAGGGTTTCGTGCGCGCCTCTCCTTGGCTAGAGGATGTTCATGGGCGGGTGCTACGAAATCTCTGGCGCGGTCGCTCTCTCCGCAGACAGTCCGCCGAGGAGGCAGGCGGTGCCTAGTAGGAAGACTCGTGGGGCGTGCGGAGAACCTGGGAGGCACGGGCAGGTGTCTGCTTTTGACTTCGCCCGCGCGGACCACGTTCTGCGGTAGCTGCTGGTGTAGCGGGAAGGGGGCCTCACCCGTCGTGTTCTAAGGACTGGTTCTCCAGACCGCCGTCTGTGCCAGAGTTCTGCCGTACATGCCGCCATGGGGCAGCAAGCTGCATGCTTACGTCCCTCCATTAATATCCGATTAGAAGCTTTTCAAGTGGCTGCTTACATTTAGCTGTGAAGCAGTGCTATCCTTTTTGCGATTACGATACATTACACTAGACGAGTGCCTTGCAAGGTGCGCTAACTCGGCTACTAACTGTCGCTAACTGGGCGGATCTGTCAGAGAATCTGATACTCGCTAATTATCATCTCGCTATTTAAATCACTTGGCTTGTTCGACAAGTTTCAGACTACCGTGGTATAGATTCCTTCTAACTGCATACTTGCTGTTTATTGCGTTGGTCCTTTGATGAGAGAAGTGAATAAGAACGTAAGACCTTATATTTGGCAAATTTTGCTGCTGTGGACATAGTAAAGTTTTGGTGTGAGTTTCAGCGCCCAATCTGTGTTTTTTACGGGTTCTTCTTATGGAGTTGGGCCAGTCTGGCCCTCCCTAAGCTATTAATGGGACTGTTTTATTAAGCCCGGTAGTGCGGGTTTTGCAAGAAAAAAATTTCTACTTATTGCAAACGCAGCAAAATTTTGTTAAGTTATTATAGTTCTCTGTTATATCACGAGCTACGATAAATGTTTACTTGTCCTTTATTATTTTGTAAAACAGAGTGGTATTGAAGGAAGGGGAGCATCTAATTCCTAAATGTAATGCCCATAGTGTGAGATGCAGCTATTTGTTGCTACCTATATCACGTTTATTAATTTTATTGTGTTTGTAATAATAGCCTTGAGTATGAGTTAGAAACAGTTAATTTTTGCTGTTTGGTCGTGTTGTTGCTGAGTGTCACGGGTTCTACCGGCCAGTACCAACCGATTGTAAAACCAGGAGATGGCTCAGAGTATTTCGTAAGAATTTCTCCTACAAATTTCTTATTACAATTGTTGTACTTATCGTTTTCTTAAAACATTTAAATGTGGATGTGCCCAGTTAACGTTCAGTTGTGTGTTATTGTGAGTTTACGTAAATTATTTCACGCATTGCTAAAAGCTTTTAAGTAACGCATTGTTTGATTTTATTTAAAGACCTACACCGTTAATACTACGTAACTTTATTCTCAAATGCTCACTGGTGTAAATAATATTTGGTAAATTCATCACATCTAGTTCTTTACTTTCCAGTGCTCTCAATTTGGAAATTTATAATTATAAGAGGGAGGAGACCAGACAGCGAGGTCATCGGTCTCATCGGATTACGGAATGATGGGGAAGGAAGTCGGCCGTGCCCTTTCAAAGGAACTATTCCGACATTTGCCTGGAGGGATTTAGGGAAATCATGGAAAACCTAAATCAGGATGGCCAGAAGCAGGATTGAACCGTCGTCCTCCCGAATGAGAGTCCATATAATTATAAGAAATTGTAGCTCAAATATACATTAACGAATTATGTTTAATCTTCCTTTGCCCAGGCCATCCTTGTCCTTCCCAGTAGACGCGTACTGGGTCGTCTCATTAACAAAAATACCAGATACCTGGTCTCCGCTCAGGTTTCTACGTAGTTTCCATTAGCAATAGGGCAGATGCCGAGGTCATCACAAACCCTCTTAGCGCGTGACACGTACAGTAATAGTACCACAAGCAAGTAATCCAACATGTAGTCCTTAAATAATAAAACGTAACTATCGCGGAATTGTGAAGGCTGACAAAGTGCATCAAAGAGAAGCAGGACCTAAAAGTGTTTATTTGTTGCTTCCACGGCGCTGGGAAATGAGAATATCAGCTGTTCAGTATTATGTTACAGTCGACAAAGATTAATCTCCTACTACTTTTTTCCACTCGGCTCTGTTTATAATTTAACTGCTATCAATGTTTTTCCCTATTACGCCAGAGGATGCTGAAGGACATTAAGAGGATACAAAATGGTTCAAATGGCTCTGAGCACTATGGGACTTAACATCTGTGGTCATCAGTCCCCTAGAACTTAGAACTACTTAAACCTAACCTAACCTAAGGACATCACACACATCCATGCCCGAGGCAGGATTCGAACCTGCGACCGTAGCAGTCGCGCGGTTCCGGACTGCGCGCCTAGAACCGCTAGACCACCGCCGCCGGCAAGAGGATACACACTGCTCTTGAAAACTTAACGACGAGATAAAATGATGTATTAACAACCATGTGGAAATAAAAAAAAATGCGGGAGCATGTAGCCAGAGGTCTCCCAGTCTGCACAGAAGGCTCGACCTCACGTAACCCGAGGTCGGCGTGGCTTTAGAGCCAATTAGGGCAGGCCCGGCAACATTAGGCAGTTAAAGGAACGGGAAAATATGGTGTGTGTCAAGCAGCGAGCTGTTACAGTGCACTTGGTGGTGTTCTTCATTACAACATAGTCCAGAGACAACACCTGCACCGAGTGAGGTGGCGCAGTGGTTAGCACACTGGACTCGCATTCGGGAGGACGATTGTTCAATCCCACGTCCGGCCATCCTCATTTAGGTTTTCCGTGAAATCCCTAGATAACTTCAGGCAAATGCCGGGATGGTTCCTTTGAAAGGGCACGGCCGATTTCCTTCCCCATCCTTCGCTAATCCGAGCTTGTGCTCCGTCTCTAATGACCCCGTTGTCGACGGGACGTTAAACACTGATCTCCTCCTCCTCCAACACCTGTATGACTCCGTACATTACATCGTGGAACTGGAAGAAGCACGAAGCGTAACGAGTGTAGACCAGGAGTTTGGTGTTGCTGACAGCATTTTTTTACGCGCATGGGCAGCGTTCACAATCACAGGCACTGTCCCCCGGAGGAGAGAAGATCGTCGACGACGGCCAGTTACAACGACAAATGATCGCTAAAATCTGCAACCCACGTCAAACAAGGGTGCAATTGAAGCCACATTTAACAGGACTGCGAGGTACGCAATCTCGCGATCCACAGGAGCGCGGCTACCGCATCGGAGTGGTCTCTCTGCCCGACGACCAGTACGTTATCTCCTGTTGGCAACCGCACATCGGTGACACAACGACACAAGGACTCGACCAACGAGGAGTGGGGCGCGTGTCTTCTTGGATGAGAGCAGATCCAGTCTGAATAATCATTCTGGACGAACTTTTATACGGCGAGAATTGGGAACACGTAATGCACCCAGAAACATTTCGGAAGATGATCCGTTTGGTGGTCAAGGTGTTACGCATGAGCGTGCTGACCTCCAGATCTCTGAATAGGGCACATCACCGACCAACGCTGTTGTGACACTGTACTGCTTAGACATGCGCGCCTTCTCGGGGATACATTCTGCGCTGACTTCATTTTCATGGATGACAGTGCGAGAGCGCGTTGAACAGCGCATGTGGACCAGCTCTTGGAACGAGAGGACATTCGGTGAATGGACTGGTCTGCCCGTTCCCTCGACTTAAAATCCCATCTGGTGCGTGTGTGATGCGTTGGTGCGACATACTAGAGCACGGTCACATGCACCAATGAGCGTACATCAACTGTCAACAGAGCTGATGGAGGAATAGTACGCCCCACCCACCTTATGGCCAGCATAGGAGCACGCTGCAGAGAGTGCGTCCCTGTCCGTGGTGATCACACACTTTTAAGAACCATGTCCCGCCTTTTGTGAATCATGGCACACAAGTAAAAAAAAAAAAGATAATACTAAATACAACTGAGAATTAGTAAAGGAAAAATAGCAGGAAAATTAACTTAAATCTTCATGATGAAAATGCATTTTGCTGCTTCTGCTCTCTAGGGACACGAGTGAAAACCATAAAACGCTGCTAGGTGTCGCGAAGCAACCCGAGTATCCGTAGTTCTAGCCCCATCCACCTCCATTAATAATCAACAATGTGTTTTTGTTATTTGGACACTGGAATGATTCTTTCGGCAAGGTGACCACTAATTTCTTTCCAAATCTTATCTTACCGGACAGGTAACCCATTTGTGACTTGGCAGGCTAACTAACTTCATTGAATGCTCTGCACTATACTTCAAAGCGGCGCACACGCGACACTATTTTTCAACGTAGT
Organism: Schistocerca nitens; assembly: GCF_023898315.1. NCBI lineage: Eukaryota > Metazoa > Arthropoda > Insecta > Orthoptera > Acrididae > Schistocerca > Schistocerca nitens. Next base: position 393,865,912 of record NC_064617.1, read on the forward strand.
CATCATGCGTCTGTAAAAACGGTAGGAAGGGTTTACCATTAATTCAATTCATCGACGATAGAAAACTGCTCCTTGACCACGGAACAGTTCGAGAACAGATGTGTCAACGTCCTCACCGTCTGAAAATCTGCTATTGCTGCGGATCAGCTCCTCGACTATCTGGACATTGTCTGCGGCCGATGGGGATGACCTTCCGTCTCGTTCAACATCACTCATGTCTGCGCAGCCTCAGTCAAATTGCTGCCACCATTTGACTACGGTTGGATGCGGCATTGCATTGAGTCCATACACCGCCAGAATTTCACGATGAACCTGTGTGGAATTTAGGCGTTTTGCTTATAGGAATTGAACTGTCCCGTGTACTTCAACTTTAGAGTATGTTTCCAGTTAACTTACTACCGCGCTATGATGCAGCTGTTACCCGTACCCGAGCAGAAATGAGACTGCAGAAAACTGAGAACAAACACGCTCTTCTGATAATGCACCACTCTAGTTGCGCAATGGTCTTAGCGCGGGACGACACTTACGTTCTGAAGCCCTTTTGTATCACTACTGTGATATACAGTCATGGTCTCTGAGAAAACCTGTGAGCAATACTAACACGCAAAATGTGTATCGAGATAAATACTCTGCAAACCGTTGCACAGTGAATGGTAGGTAGTGCTTTATGCAAATATCAGTAACTGGTTGTACTATCCCATACGTGCGTGAAGCGAGATAAAAATAACTGTACATACACGTGCCCTAATCTCTTGTATCTTATTCTCGTCGTCCCGACGCGATATATACAATGGAGGCAACGAAACAGTCACACAGTTTTTCTCGAATATCATTTCTCTGTATTTTCCAACAGGATTTTGCGATAGCATCTGCATATACATCTACATTCCGCAAGCCACCTTACGGTGTGTGGCGGAGGGTATTTTTTGCACCAGTATCGCTTCTCTCTTTTCCCGTTCCAGCTGTGTACGGTTGGTCGGAAGAAAAACTGCTGGTAAACCTCCCTGTGAGACCGAATTTCTCAAATTTTATCTCGATGTCTTTTCTTGGGATATGCATAGGAGGAATCAATATATTGGTTAAATCTTCTAGGAACACACGCTTTCGGAACTTCAACAGTGCACCATTGTGTTATGCAGAAAGCCTATCTTGCAACGTCTGCCACTGGAGACGACTGAGCATATCCGTGACGGTTCTGCGATTGCTATGTGAACCTGCAACGAAGCGTGCTGCTCTGTTTTGGATCTGCTCTATTTCCTCTGTCAGACCTATCTGGTTGGTACAGATCCCACAAATGGTTCAAATGGCTCTCAGCACTATGGGACTCAACTGCTGTGGTCATAAGTCCCCTAGAACTTAGAACTACTTAAACCTAACTAACCTAAGTACAGCACACAACACCCAGCCATCACGAGGCAGAGAAAATCCCTGACCCCGCCGGGAATCGAACCCGGGAACCCGGGCGTGGGAAGCGAGAACGCTACCGCACGACCACGAAATGCGGGCACAGATCCCACACTGACGAGCAATATTCAAGTATTGGTTGAACGAGTGTTTTGTAAGCTACTTCCTTTGTTGATGGGCAATGTTTCCTGAGGAATCTGTTAAAAATTATTGTAAATAGTAGCCATCATTTTACCGTAGCTGTTGCTAGGGCCTACTTGGCACAGAGGCGAGGCTGTAAGGCTGTTGTGTGCAGTAACCACCTCAAAACAGCAGCTACTTGCGGTGGTAGGGGGTTCTGTTCTTGACATATTTATATGTTTGATGCCAAGAGTATTTAGTGAGTACAACATACAGCAATCATATAGCTGGCTCTTTCTCTTATTTATGGGAATTTTACCGTATTTATCTGCACCTGAAGAGAACTACCATGGAATATCCTAAGTGGAAATACTGAACATTCTCCATTTCATTACATTCTTCTAGCGACGGTGCATTTTGTCCTACCTGGTAAATAGTTCATGGAGGGTGGCCAGAAACATTCTGAGAAGATATGAGAGTGTTGCAGGATAGCGTATGCTCAGATATAAGTGCTAGGAAAAAATTCGATACGTTGCGCCGTTTCCGATGTAATTAGCATCGAAGTTGGCGAACCAGGCCGTTGTGCGCCCAGATTCAAGCGGCCCGTCAGATACAATTAACTGTTAGTTGTTGTCGTAACGTAGATGATAGCGCCCGAGACAGCTCCGCCTCTGGCTCGGATTCAGTCCTTGTACCTGTCCCATCTCCAATTTTTGTATAGCTCTCTTGTTCGGTTTTAAGAGACCAAACGAAGAAGACGATTGGCGAAACCGTCTCTGGTAGACCGCTTGAAATTGCGCGCGCAACAGCCTGATTCAATGCTAATTAACTCGTAAAGGGCACAACGCATCGAATTTTTTTCTTACAAATTATTTCTCCGCGCAACCTACCCTGTTACGCCTTATAAGTTTTTGAGGCTTTTTATGACCACCCTGTAAATAATGATAACACCAAGTATCCTGTATATCGCACTGAATTCTACCAGTCAGTTACAGAATAGGTAGAGAATTAATTATTAGCATTTTAACGATTGAGAGAAGTACAAATATTCCGAGCGGAAACACTTTTTCCTTAATTCTTAAACTTCAAAACTTTATGGGCGTAAAATCGTTTTGTTTCTACCACTTAATATAAGAAGACCTGTTTATAATAACCAGGTGACAAGTCTTTCACAAGCGTGTCAAACTGCTTCACCTCCTCCTGGAGTTTGCCGCTCTGGCGGAACTGTCAGTCACTTCCGCCCTCCGCAGAAGGCATGGCCGCGAGCCAAACGGAGCAGCGCGTGCGATACGACAATTTGATTCCCATTTCCGTGCCATCACGCGTGGAGCAGGGAGGCGAATATTAAGATCGACAGGCGGGTGGCTGCTAATACGTGCTTCGTCTGTCAGAAGGCGTGGGTCGCACACAAGGAGGCGGGAACGCCGATCTGGGAGCCAACAATCGTATTACAAGGGCAGGCGCCGCGAGGAGGGGGGACTGCTTCTTCTGGCGCACTCGTTCTGCGATCCGATACATATCACCACAAGAAAGTACTTGTTACAAATTATGTATTACTTACCAGACACGGTACATTGTACATACTGAACAACTCTAACGTAGATTTTAAGTACACTACTGGCAATTAAAATTGCTACACCAAGAAGAATTGCAGGTGATAAACGGGTATTCATTGGACAAATGTATTATACTAGAACTGACATGTGATTACATTTTCACGCAGTTTGGGTGCATAGATCCTGAGCAATCAGTACCCAGAACAACCACCTCTGGCCGTAATAACGGCCTTGATACGCCTGGGCATTGAGTCAAACAGAGCTTGGTACAGCTGCCCATGCAGCTTCAACACGATACCACAGTTCATCAAGAGTAGTGACTGGCGTATTGTGACGAGCCAGTTGCTCGACCACCATTGACCAGACGTTTTCAATTGGTAAGAGATCTGGAGAGTGTGCTGGCCAGGGCAGGAGTTGAACATTTTCTGTATCCTGAAAAGCCCGTACACGACCTGCAACATTCGGTCGTGCATTATCCTGCAGAAATGTAAGGTTTCGCAGGGATCGAATGAAGGGTAGAGCCACGGGTCGTAACACATCTGAAAAGTAACGTCCACTGTTCAAAGTGCCGTCAATGTGAACAAGAGGTGACCGAGACGTGTAACCAATGGCACCCCATACCATCACGCCGGGTGATACGCCAGTATGGAGATGACGAATACACGCTTCCAATGTGCGTTAACGGCGATCTCGCCAAACACGGATGCGACCATTATGATGCTCGAAACAGAACCTGGATTCATCCGAAAAAATGACGTTTAGCGATTCGTGCACCAAGGTTCGTCATTGAGTACACCATCGCAGGCGCTCCTGTCTGTGATGCACCGTGAAGGGTAACCGCAACCATGATCTCCGAGCTGATAGTCCATGCTGCTGCAAAAGTCGTCGAACTGTTCGTGCAGATGGTTGTTGTCTTGCAAACGTCCCCATCTGTTGACTCAGGGATCGAGACGTGGCTACACGATCCGTTACAGCCATGCGGATAAGATGCCTGTAATCTCGACTGCTAGTGATACAAGGCCGTTGGGATCCAGCACGGCGTTCCGTATTACCCTCCTGAACCCACCGAGTCCGTATTCTGCTAAGTCATTGGATCTCGACCAACGGGAGCAGCAATGTCGCGATACGATAAACCGCAATCGCGATAGGCTACAATCCGACCTTTATCAAAGTCGGAAACGTGATGGTACACATTTTTCCTCCTTACACGAGGCATCACAACAACGTTTCACCAGGCAACGCCGGTCAACTGCTGTTTGTGTATGAGAAATCGGTTGGAAACTTTTCTCATGTCAGCACGTTGTAGGTGTCGCTACCGGCGCCAACCTTGTGTGAATGCTCTGAAAAGCTTACCATTTGCTTATGACAGCATCTTCTTCCTGTCGGTTCAATTTCGCGTCTGTAGCACGTCATCTTCGTGGTGTAGCAATTTTAATGGCCAGTAGTGTACAAAGTGGGAAATTATTTTTCAAAGCCACCAAATCGTTGGGGAAAATATCATCGAATAACCTAGAAACATTTAACAAAAAAGCAGTGAAAGCCTACACAGCTATAATAATGACATCTGCATTCAAATCAAGTGAACGCTGATTTTCACCGCTGACAAGGCTTAACATAAAATTAGTGCCCCTATGAAGATGTAGCATACAAGCGTTGCGTTGAGGAAGTCAGGTGTCATAATCGACGAGTACCTTGAATCCAGGTGCAAGAAACCGCGCGCTACAAGTAATTATCACATTACCGGCAGGGCAAGGCGTTGGCAGCTTCTCATTGGTATTCATAAACCTGCCGCCATATAGACGGTTAATGAGATTAGTGTAAATAATAAGATTGGCGGTAATTGAAATATGCGATATATGTAATGGGCTAACCATAAAATGTCAAGTTAGAACACCCGTTGCATTTGCTATCAGGCTTCAGCAAGGAGCAGTAACCAGCACTAAATCGCCCGTTTCGTGTCGCTAGTCTCATTATTTGGAACCACTCCTTTATAAAAGCCTCCAAGCAACGTCTGAATATTTTCTCTTTCCTGATATCTTGCTTCTTAATCTTGGATCGAGGTTCTTTACAAAAAATGAAATGATCCGATAGAGAAAGATTGCTACAATTAATAAGTATCTGGACTATTTGGCGGAAGGCTCCCTTTCTAACGCTGTAACTTCCATAATAGGTTAATATGGACAAACACCGTAAGCGACGTACGTGATAGACAACTAGAAGGACAAATAAGCTCGCCTTTAACGCAGTTCTGGGCACAATGTAACCTGTAACATGTCGTGATTAATCTTTCTGCACATCTGAAGATACAATCATCTAACTCAGAGCAAACGTTCCCCGAGCTTCTTTAGAGTCTAGACACTTTGGAAGCCACCTGAAGCTAATGTCCCCTGTAAGGGTGACGTTGCGTAAATTCAGGGGTGACGGTCTCATTAACACTTGTGAGAAACGCCCACTGTTCATATTCCTCTCCAATATAGCTGTCCAAAGAGCCCTGGATAGAGGAAGAAGGAAGAGTCAGTCAGCATCCCATCGTCTTCTGGATCTGGTTGTGGAAATTTTCTTTTTCTTCTCTTACGTGGAAATATTTATAAAATTGTCCCAGAGTGTATCCAAACTACGTCGACCTTGTTTTCGTCATGGACTATGTATTGTAATACATGCAGCTAAGTGCTTTCATATTCTAGTAACAAACAAAATACTGCTTCTCTCAGTGGGGGTTCTGCATACTTGCGCCCTTGCGTCATTGAGAGGGCAGTGCCACAACTGGAGTATAAATTTTCTCTCTGGCCAAGCAAAGAACTTGTTGATGCTCAGTAACAGAACGAGAGAGACGTAATTTCCAAGCGTTTGTGTAGAACTTGCTGAGTTTAGTATACCACATTCTGTTATGCTGAAGTCATAAGTGACAAAAAAAATAAACATAGTAAAAATGCCATCTTGCAATGAAGCCCACGTAAAAGAGCTAGATAAGAGGGAAGCACCGGAGAAGGGCTCGAGTTGATAGGTGGAGAATCAAACAAGACTATGGCCTTGGCTGCTGATCCAGCGATTAAGTTGACGGAGCGTTGCCACGATGAGACACAGTGTGTAGCGAGCGAGCCGATTTCGCTTTTAGTACTCGGTTGGCCAGCAATCAAACCGGAAATGAATGCAAGGTGAAGAATACAGGCTCAGTATTACCTAGCGGAGCAATAGGGGGACGCCATGTGCATAGTAACCAGCAACCAAATACATATGATAATTGAGTGTGTTCCGTGAGCGCGCTACAGTATACTATACATTTTAAGTAAAAGAAAAATTCCATATCTACTCTAAAAAAGAATTTGAATCCGTCGCTACTTTCTGGTTAATTAATAAGAACACGTTATTAAAACTGTTACTGTCACAGTGCCACAAATTATGCCCTTTTCTAAAATTACTGTCTTCTGGAGTGGCATTCTAAGTTTTCTCCGTCATCAATGTTTTTGTTTTGCATTGAAACAGACACCTGTTAATTACAAATGTACCTTAGAAGAAACAGCGCAGCGCATACAGACAAAAACAACGATTATCACAGAGCAGCACAGTCGTCACTGAAGAAGTAGCTCTGCGATTAGACCGAGAAGAGAAGGCGTTGCCAACCGTCCGCCGTGTCATCTCTGCCATGGGGCGACATTTGCATCCTGTATGGAGCGGCACAGGGTCACTACACCGCTGCTCCAGGCATTGTCAGCATTCCAGACATGAGCTGCTACTCGTCATTCAAGTAGTTCCGCAACTTGGCTCACGGGGCTCAGGGCACATTGTTCCAATCCTCTGACCGTGGAAAGGTCTTGCAAGGCCGATCTCTCAACTTCGGAGACGATCAAAATCGTCATAGGATCGAGTGTATGAGCTTTTCAAGAGGAAGCAATCCGTTGCACAGGTTACGAAATTAGCCGTAATAATAACAAGTAAACAGTCGAAGAGCAATCAAAAGAAATGAGGTACACGTATCGATCCTTGTGGCGTCCAGTAGTGAGTTTCTTTATCACCTCGTGACCTTCTGCAGTCCAGTCGATCACGTCATTTCCTTGAGACAGAGAAGTTGCTGTCCATGCATCAGCACGTCTTTAGAAAGCATCGCTCTTGCAAAACGCAACTCGCCCTTTTTTCACATGATATCTTGCGAACCATGGATGAAGGGTATCAGACGGATACCATATTCCTTGACTTCCGGAAAGCGTTTGAGTCGGTGCCCCACTGCAGACTCCTAACTAAGGTACGAGCATATGGGATTGGTTCCCAAACACGTGAGTGGCTCGAAGACTTCTTAAGTAACAGAACCCAGTACGTTGGGAGGTGAAGTAGGTCCGCTGTTGTTTTGTATGTACATAAATGATCTTTTGGATAGGGTGGATAGCAATGTGCGGCTGTTTGCTGATGATGCTGTGGTGTACGGGAAAGTGTCGTCGTTGAGTGGCTGTAGGAGGATACAAGATGACTTGGACAGGATTTGTGATTGGTGTAAAGAATGGCAGCTAACTCTAAATATAGATAAATGTAAATTAATGCAGATGAATAGGTAAAAGAATCCCGTAACGTTTGAATACTCCATTAGTTGTGTACCGCTTGACACAGTCACGTCGATTAAATATTTCGGCATGACATTGAAGAGCGATATGAATTGGGACAAACATGTATTGGCAGTTGTGGGGAAGGCGGATACTCCTCTTCGGTTCATTGGTAGAATTTTGGGAAGATGTGGTTCACCTGTAAAGGAGACCGCTTATAAAACACTAATACGACCTATGCTTGAGTACTGCTCGAGGGTTTGGGATCCCTATCAGGTCAGATTGACGGAGGACATAGAAGCAATTCAGAGGCGGGCTGCTAGATTTGTTACTGGTAGGTTTGATCATCACGGAAATGCTTCAGGAACTCGGGTGGAAGTCTCTGGAGGAAAGGAGGTGTTCTTTTCGTGAATCGCTACTGAGGAAATTTAGAGAACCAGCATTTGAGGTTGACTGCAACACAATTTTACTGCCGCCAACTTATATTTCGCGGAAAGACCACAAAGATAAGGTAAGAGAGATTAGGGCTCGTACAGAGGCATATAGGCAGTCATTTTTCCGTCGTTCTGTTTGGGAGTGGAACAGGAAGAGAAAATGATAGTTGTGGTACGAGTTACCATCCGCCACGCACCGTCTGCTGGATTGCGGAGTATGTATGTAGATGTAGATGTAGAACACGTATTTAAAACTGTTACTGTCACAGTGTCTCAAATTATGCCCTTTCGTTAAATTACTATGTTCTGAAGTGACATTCAAATTTTCTCCAGCATTAATATTTTTTTGATATTGGAACAGATACCTGTTAATTACAAATGTACCTTAGAAGATACAGCGCAGCCCACACAGACACAAACAACGATAATCACAGAGCAGCACACTCGTCACTGAAGAAGTAGCTCTGCGATTAGACCGAGAAGAGAAGGCGGTCGGAGTGGCCGAGCGGTTCTAGGCGCTAGTGTGTGGACCCGAGCGACCGCTACGGTCGCAGGTTCGAATCCTGCCTCGGGCATAGATGTGTGTGATGTCCTTAGGTTAGTTAGGTTTAATTAGTTTTAAGTTCTAGGCGACTGATGACCTCAGAAGTTAGGTCGCATAGTGCTCAGCGGCATTTGAACCAACCCGAGAAGATAAAGCGTTGCCAACAGTCCGCCGTTTCATCTCTGCCATACGGCGACATTTGGATCCTGTGTGGAGGGGCACAGGGCCGGCCAGTGTGGCCGAGCGGTTCTAGGCGCTTTAGTCTGGAACCGCGCGACGGCTACAGTTGCAGGTTCGAATCCTGCTTCGAACATGGATGTGTGTGTGATATCCTTAGGTTAGTTAGGTTTAAGTAGTTATAAGTTTTAGGGGACTGATGACCTCAGATGTTAAGTCCCATAGTGTTCAGAGCCATTTGAACCTTTTTTTTTTTTTTTTTTTTTTTTTTTTGAGGGGCACAGGGTCACCACACCGCTGCTCCAGGCATTGCCAGCATTCCAGACGTCAGCTGCTATTCCTCACCCAAGAAGCTCCGCAACTTGCCTCACGGGGATGAGTGCACATTGTTCCAGTCCTCTGACCGTGGAAAGGTCTTGCAAGGCCGATCTCTCAACTTCGGAGACGACAAAGTCGTCATAGGATCGAGTGTATGAGCTTTTCAGGAGGAAGCAATCCGTTGCACAGGTTACGAAACTACCCATAATAGTTACAAGTAAACAGTCGAAGAGCAATCCAAGAAAAATGAAGTACACGTATCGATCCTTGTGGCGTCCAGTAGTGAGTTTCTTTATCACCTCGTGACCTCCTGCAGTCCAGTCGATCACGTAGTCCGACAATGTGGCGCCGTTTCCAAAGTTAATAGGATCTCTACGTGCCTGTCTTCGTTTACGAAGTCCCGAATATCATACACAGCGAGGGGGCGCTGAAGACTAGGTGAGCCAGCGAAAACGCCGGTCGGCCAGCTGCGGTGGCCGCAGGGCGCTTTGTTGCGAGGCGCGCGACGCCCAGCGTCCGGCGTCCGGTGGTGGCTGGCGTCGGTCGCCCGCGGGTTGCGACACCGGATCCGCGCTTCACCCGATACGCGCGGCCGGGGCAGCGCTGGGGCAGGCCGCACCGCGCCGCGCTGAGCTCTGGTTTCCCATCTACCTGCCGCCGCCGCCGCCCCCGGGCGCTGAGGCGTGCTCACGCACGGCTGCACACGGCGACGCGCGCGCCTCTTCCGTCTGGCGGAAGTCAAGCCGCGCGCCCTCGCACAGCTTCCCCTGCGAAGCCATCCCGGGCCGCGCGGAAACGTGCATGCTCGTGACACCAGCCGTAGTCTTTAGGGTTTCCGAGAAAATAGACCATTCGGTGATAGTGTCGACACACTTTGTAAATTGTAGATCAGATCAAAATTTGTGGTAAGTCCCTATGAGACCAAACTGCTGAGGTCATCGGTCCCTAGGCTTACACACTACGTAATCCAACTTAAACTAACTTACGCTAAGGACAACACACGCGGTTATGCCCGAGGGAGGATTCGAACTTCCGACGTGGGGAGCCGCACGGACCGTGGCAACGCGCATTAGATCACGCGGCTACCCCACGCGGCGGATCAGATGACTTAGAGTTAAGCAGTAACGTGGTAAGGCTCGCTAGAAGACGCCGGTTAATCAACAAAATCAAAACTGATTATCAAGGCTCAGTATGCGGACATGGTTCCTACGGGAGTGAATGTTACTCTTAACTATCTTCAGTCTTATAGGAATCATTATATCAGAGACCACTACTTTAGCATCGCAGCGTATCAGTCTCGACAGTGGGTCAAAGACAAACCTGCTGACAAAAGGAAACAGCGCCGCACGCAAGTGAGGCGGCCGCTAAAGCTACTACCGGTTTCGCACAAGAACAACGCAACAACGTACACGACTCCTGTTACACCAAAGATAACATACAGCGCTCCATTCTCGGATATACAGTTCCCACACATCTGTGGCGCTTGCATGTCATCCACAGCGAAGTTCTAAGACTCATGAGCAATGCTTCACGACACATAGACACCGCCCGCAGGATTACACAATAAATTCCGCCTCGAGACTCCCGTGTAGGTATTCAAGAACTCGCCGCACGACTGTAAAGTATTTCGACACATTCGATAAGCCCCTTCATCCTGAATTTCGGAAACTAAGATTATAACTTTAGGTGGAAGCATAAAAAAACCTTTCCTCCCTCACAGGCCATGAAGGCCCAAAGGTACCGACTGGTCGCCGTGTCATCCTCAGCCCACAGCGTCACTGGATGCGGATATGGTGGGGCATGAGGTCAGCACACCGCTCTCCCGGCCGTATGTCAGTTTCCGAGACCGGAGCCGCTATTTCTCAATCAAGCACCTCCTCAGTTTGCCTCACAAGGGCTCAGTGCACCCCGCTTGCCAACAGCGCTCGGCAGACCAGTTGGTCACCCATCCAAGTGCTAGTCCAGTCCCACAGCCCTTAACTTCGGTGATCTGACGGGAACCGGTGTTACCACTGCGGCAAGGCCGTTGGCACAGGTGGAAGCATAACCGCCATAAAACTTTTCTTCTTTGGGATTCGTAACCACCTTTCGGAATCTTAAATGAAATACACAGACAACGCGAAATTGGCCAGACCCTGTATAACAGCCAACCTCACTATCATTGCCAGCTGCGCTCATGCAGCCCACCAACCGACAACGGAAGGGAAGTGGAACACATATAAAAGCAAACAATATCCACATCACTTTCTACACTGCACTTCGATTTTATCATCAAACAGATCTTTCTAATGACCTCATTGACATGTTACTTACGCTAACGTAAAAGCTGCCCTAGGAGACATCGCCAGTGCCCAACAACAACGGTAACATACCCACTTCTAACATATCGTTACACCTATGCATCGCCGGCCGGGGTGGCCGACGGTCGCAGGTTCGAATCCTGCCTCGGGCATGGATGTTTGTGATGTCCTAAGGTTAGTTAGGTTTAAGTAGTTCTAAGTTCTAGGGGACTGATGACCACAGACGTTAAGTCCCATAGCGCTCAGAGCCAACCCATGCATCAACTATCGCTGCTGGCATAGCCCTACTATCCGTCCACTATCTTCTAGATGCGACCGCATTATAGGGTGATCGCACTCGGATGTACAGGCATCACGGTCCAGCATCATGTGACTCCTCCATAGAAATACAAACCCCTTCGCAGATCTGACTGTTGAGGTTTTGTTGATGGTCATCATGCAAGTGTAGGCGTCGAGGGCCTCCACTTCCTTAAAAAAATAGGAACAAGCCATTCGTTTCTGACCAATGAAGCTGATCGTTAAGCGCCGTAAGATCAATGAGCCAACTGAACTTTCTCATACCGGATGTCGGCTTCGTCCTGTAGCGTAACGATTGTGTGGCGTGTGACGTCTTACATGTGCAAACATAAAGAGACCATTGACAATATTTCTTTTCCCTCTGTACTAACTTTTGGAATTTAGGTAGGGTGACAGACTGATCTATAGCGTAGCACGAGATCGAAGTAATATGACAGTTCGGTTGTCATTTGGAGAAGCGGTATCGAACTCTTCAGTGACTACATATTCATATCCAAACTGCCGATTTTGCTTTATCAACGGTTTTTCTGGAAGGATGTCTCACACTTGTGAGTGTATGGCTTTCGAACAATTCACTTCGCTGCAGAATTGACTTCATGAATACCATCGCTCACCAACGAAATACTACGTGTCACTGCAGCTGGGCTGCATCGAGCACTATTCAAACAGACCCGAATATTTTAGTATCAAAGCACTTTATCAGTATCAGTTGTAAGCACATCGTCCATCGTGGTATCGGCTCCTTGGAGAGACTGAAATGTTGTACATCAACGACGACCTTTCAACTGCAGACTAAAATTGATGCGGTTGGGTAAGAAATACGTTAATGACCCGAGCAAGGTGGCCTTGGGAGGTAACGGAGAGAAACCAGCCCCCTCGTCATATGTTCTACAAATTAATACAACTGAATTTGGAAGCGGTAGGATGATGGACGCGTAAGCGTGCGAAAGAGTGCACACGGTTAAGGAGCAGACTCTTGCTTCTTTCACCGACACTTAGTCAGATTAGCAGGGGTGTCATTTTATCCCTCGGAACCATCCCCCACGCAAGAGTACTTCCATTACCTGAGTTACAGGTTTCCTGTTTGTGTAACTCTTAGTTTTCTAATTTTTATATGTATCATCCATGTAATTTATTTGCGACCCTTCTCGTGGGTCTGCTAAGGAACAGCTTTACATTTGAAAGAAGGAAAGTTATGGTTTATTTCCTAGTCTTGGTTATTTGATGTCGAGGAGTACCTGACTAAATCGAGCGTGAGAGAAGTAAGCGGTCTGGGTCTGCTGAAGGAGCCATACAAATATTCGCATGTCATGATTTACGCAAGCCTTGGGAATCTTATATCATAATAACTAGTTCTGAACTTCGATGCTTGTGGAAAGGAGTCCAGTGTTCTAACTACTGCATCAGTTACTTGCTACTTTTTTTCCTTCTCGGTCTGTGCAGTATGAAGCTAAGGTATGCTTGTAGTTCAGTTGTTCTTTCTTGTTCTCTGTTTTCAGTAAGTGTTCGCTGGCGGAAGAGTGTTACTAGATCTGTATTTATCATAATGCAGAATGAAAACATTTTGAAATCTTCAACAAGGTCAGCTTTTCCTTTTGTCTGTCAGTTTGTAATAGCCTCCGCTGACGCTGACTGCTGTCGGTTAAAATAAGCAGCCGCCTTAAAACTTCCTGTCCTGGCCGTGATCCAGGTGAGGTGTCAGCTTCTTTTCGTACTTGCAGGCGTAATTTACCTTGGCCTCCAGATAATCACCGTGATTATCATCAAGGAGTAATATAAGTTAACGTCACGTGGAGAGCTTACTAGCTAAGTAATAGTCGTAAAGAGGCTCAAAGAAACATGTAAGTTGAATCAATACAGGAGTTAACTGATAGGATAGCACTTGCAATGATTGGCAAAACATTCTTAAACCAATTTCTACAGGTTACTGGAAAGTCAGTCGTGGCCACGTCAACGGGCGGAAAAATGCTGAAATATATGAAAAATGAAGGCGAGCGAAAGACAGGTACTGTACAACGGTGCTACAGAAGCAGTAGAACTTTTAGAGTTAGCTGAGCGGCAGTATTCGACTGCAGTCGTAATTTCGAGCTATGTTCGTCATAATTGTTACTCAAGCCACAACGGACAAGTAATGAGATGCTAGAAAGTTTTGCTCGTAGAAAACTGGCAGCCATAGCTCGACTTCCGAGACTTCTGCACTCAAGCACAATGACACCACATATAGTCCAAACAGCTAGCCCACGTGGTCTGGAGGCCGACTATACCGTGTCCGGCCATCCTGATTTAGGTTTTCCCTAAATCTCTTTAGGCAAATGCCGGGATGGTTCTTTTGAAAAGGGCACGACCGACTTCCTTACCCATCCTTCCCTAATCCGATGAGACCGATGACCTCGTAGTTTGGTCTCCTCCCCCAAACCCCCCCCCCCCCCTTCCGGAGGCCGACTGTAACTGTCACGGAAACGTGCACTGACTTCTTCACGGAGATCCAAAAAGTGAGCAAGTAACAGCCATTGTTAGTCTGAGTGTTTTAGAAAACCTTAGTTCCCAGAGGAAACAGTAGGGAGATACAAGTGGGACTACTCTTTATGGTCAACCTAACTATGCCTTTCGCAGCAGTTCTGGAGAAACACTGTGGGACATAAACTTGCCAGGCAGTGGCGTCTCCTAACTGCCAACTTTACCATGCGGTGTGAAAACATTCAAGTTTCCACAAAAGTTCGCTTTTAATGGAAATTTCGATCCTGGCTACAGTTAGTAACTTCATAATACAATTACATATCGACTAGTAACAATCATCATTATTTGTTTATCATCTTTCGGCAGTCCTCAGACCTCACGTAAAACTCATACGCAAATTTTTCCTCTCATTAATTAGTGAAGTTTCTGAATCAATATTTATACTCAAGTGTCTCATTTTCTGTAGTCTTCGGAGTGTGGCATCATAAACTGGCAGTTTGTGGTAATGTCATTGACAGTTTGATTTCTGTACTCTGTATAAAGTAGCATAGAGTTCCCTTCTTATTTATGTGGGACCCACACAGTTCAGCGAGAAGGGACTTTCTTATACTGTTTGTGGTACCCTCTAGAACCATCCAAAGCGATACTTCAAGTGTACCCTCATTTGATATGTGGTGTGCAATTTTTTATAAACACCCATGTTGGCTGTTTATTGGAAATGAAATGAGTGTTTGGTGTCATTGGCCAGAAGGCCCCTTGCGGAGCAGGTCCGGTCGCCTTAGTGCAGGTCTTATTACATTCGACGCCACACTGGGCGACCTGCGCGCCGGAGGCTGTTTATTTATTAGTACTTAAATTCGGTTCACTTCCGTAAGTTACTGATGTGGTGATGGATTTACTGCGGTATGTAATTCAGTTTTAAAAGCTAATTTTCACGAATGGCATTATTAATTGCAGACAATCTATCTTAGTTCTGCACTTTCCATCAATAACTAAAGAAGCGAACAGGTGTAATAGCTGCAGGAATGCACTCTAAGTACGTTATAACTACAATATTTGTAAAGACTTTATACTCTCTTGAGTCATAGCTAAACATTGTCTTATCCTTTCCGAATTTCTTAATAAGTTATTTTGAAATAATTCACATATTTGTATCGCAGACCAAGATTAAAAAAGGAACAGTGTGCCTATTGTATTAATAGTTATCTCAAGTTTACTTTCCAGAGTGTCATCCAGGGGATGTGCAGCTGAGGTGTTGCATTGAGAGATTGGTGTATGCATGAGATGACAACAGTTTCAAGACGTTGTCTACCGTGTGTGTGTGTGTGTGTGTGTGTGTGTGTGTGTGTGTGTGTGTGTGTGTGTGTGTCTTGTGTGTGTCTGTTTTGAATGTTTCACATGCCTCACATCAGGACCAGAAGCAATGTATGTCACATGAGGAGCAAATGTCTCCCAAGATGTTCGGCAAACTTCGCCTTGGACATATACCTACATTTGATATGCCACCTGTAATTCTTCATCCCACGAATTGGAATAATTTCTTTAGCATTTTGCTCTAGCATAACACGCAAGCCAAAAGACACACATACTCGAGAAGAAAGTTCGCTGCAAATAATTCCTTAGTATTGCATGCTTTGGAAATGTCTCAAATTCAGTGTGCTGTTGAGTATTAGGTCTTTTTATTTTCGGGCTTGTCCATCGTGCATTACCCCTCTGATGTTCCCGTGAACCCACAAAAAGTCTTTTCCAAATCTCTAGCGCTTGGGTGAGCTGGTTTCTAAGGTATTCGGTGTGCACACAACATCTGAAGTATTTCCTCGCGGTTATGAATTTTATGAGCCAATTTTGAGTGAGGCTTTCTGTCTCATACCATCTACGTCGTTCATCCACAAGAGCACCCTGTTTAGAGTAACGTTCAAGTAGGCCTACTTAGTGGTTTATTTATTTATGATTTCCTGGTATTGTATCTTTATTGTGAGGTTCTGTGCATTTCGGTTTCTGTCCAACTTTTTCCTTCTACACTGAAACATAATCAGTTAGCGTTTTATAAAGTTCAGCTGAACATTTGGAGAGTTTAACCACGCTTCTAGTATCTCTGCGTATTCTGCATTGGACCTTTCGAACTGCTCAGTTATGTTAGGATGGTATCTTAACACTGTGTCGTCGCCGTATAACGCCAGCCCCAAATCCTTACACTCTGGTTGTGGGAAAATACACATGTGATGGGTTTTTCGTTGTCGAGTAAGCCCAGTTTTTTGTTGTTGTTGTTGTTGTTGTTGTGGTCTTCACTCCAAAGACTGATTTCATGAGTCTCTCTATTTAAGTTTATTCTATGCAATCCTCTACACATTTGCAACCTATATCCACATGAAAGTGCTTACTGAAGACAAGCCTGGTCTCCCTCTACAGCTTGTATCCCCACAGTTAAGTACATGGTCAAACTGATAATTGTTTGATACCTCAGGACAAGTCCTATCAACCAACCCCTTATTTTCATTAAGTTATGTCATAACTCTCTTTCCTCCCCAAATCTATTCACTGCCTCTTCATTAGTTATTCGTTACACCCAATGAATTGTCGGCATTATTCTGTAGCACCACATTCCCAATACTTCTACTGTCTTATCGTCTGTATTTCAACCACGTTTCATTTCCACACAAGCATTCGCTGCGGACAAACACTTACAGAAAAGTCGTCCTAATATTTAAATTTTATATTCGATGCTAACAAATTTCTCGATTTCAGAAACTATTTTCTCACTGTTGGAAATACACATTGTACATCCTCTATTTCTGCCGTTATCAGTTCTGCCCAAATAGCTAAACTCCTTGACTACTTCGGTGTCTCAGTCCCTAATCTAATTCACTCAGAATCACCTGCCTTTATTTCACCACACTCCATTACACTTGTTTTATTTTTGTTCATGTTCAACTTAGAATCTCATTTGAAGACAGTCTCCATTCTGTCCAGCTGAACTTCCAAGTTCTTTTCGATTTTGGCAGGATTACAGTGTCTATGAGAAACATAAATGTTTTTATTTCTTCTTCCTGAACCTTCATTCCTTTCCCAAATTACTCTTCAGTTTCCTTTGCTTGTTCAGTATACAAACAGAATAAAATGGGGGATAGGCAGTTCTACATCGTGTGATTAATTATTGGAGGTGACATCACAACTGCTTCAGGTATCAGGTAGTTCATGCAACCATCTTTATTTTTTGTAGTACATATAACCACTGTTCTTTCTTTCTTTCTTTGCAGCAGCAGCAGCAGCAGCAGGTGAGTTCACCCCTTTCTCGCGTCCCTTTCATCTTCTTCGTCTAATATACCTGCAGTCTTCTGTAAAAGATGTAGATAACCTTCCACTTTCTGTAATTTATCCCAGTTACCCTCAGAATTAAAAAAAAAAAAAAAAATGGCTCAAATGGCTCCTAGCACTATGGGACTTAACATCTGAGGTCATCAGTCCCCTAGAACTTAGAACTACTTAAACCTAACTAACCTAAGGACATCACCCTCATCCATGCCCGAGGCAGGATTCGAACCTGCGACCGTAGCGGTCTCGCGGTTCCGGACTGAAGCGCCTAGAACCGCTCGGCCACCACGGCCGGCTCAGAATTTCAAAAAGTGTGTTCTGTTCAGATTTTTCAGTAACTAACTCTACAAATGTTGTAAACAAGTGTTTGACTTTCTTCAGTCTGTCGTCTAAGGTAAGTCGTACGTTCAGTATTGCCTGGCATGTTTCCACATTCTTCCGGAACCCAAACCGATCCACCCCGAGGTCGGCTTCCACCAGACCGTGCACTTGGGTAACACCTTGCGGTAGTCAAACGATCGTCACTGCACAAAAAAGTTCAGCAATCCACATGTTATCGAAGGCCAGTTCTGTATTCGGGAAGAGAGCGGACGGGCAAAGTGACAGGTGCTCGGGGCTCTCGCCGCGCTGCTACAGAAGCGCAGGACGGGAAGTACCATCTCGGTGCCACAACTTGGCATCGACAGAATGATCCCAGATGCTCGCGACAACAGCTGTCGATCGCAAACTTGTTATCCTTGGGCGCAGTAAACATGAAGAGGAAGGCTGCTGCTCACGGAGCGGCGCGCCGTAACTCGGCGGGCGACAGCACAGAAGCCGGGCGGCTGCGGCCGCTATCAGCTCGCTACGTGCGGCCGCGCCGGCCCGGCCTTCAGCCCTGGCGGCGCCGTTGCCAAGTGCCGCGTGCGTCCGCTGCCGCCGCTGCTGCTGCTGCTGCTCGCCAGTGGCCTGCGCCTGCCACATAGGCCGCTCCGCTCAACACGTACTTGCTTCAATGTGGCTGACCAGTCCCACGTATAGGTATGGAAACGTTGTCTAAGCCTGCATTAAAATTCTTACCAAATGAGAAAACACTATCACCACACTGCTGAAGACGTAGGACGAAAACCAATGTGAATCTAACGGGTATTCAGAGCGACTGTAAATTTCTGAGCCAGAGGTTACTTTAACGTCTGTAGACGTCTTTCCATTGAGAACAACATGCTGTGTTCTGTTTGCTAAAAACTCTTAAATCCAGCCACACAGCTGGTCTGATATTCCGTAGGCTCTTAATTTGTTTATAAGGCGACAGTGCGGAACTGTATCGAACGCCTTCCGGAAGTGAAGGAAAATAGCATTTACCTGGGAGCCTGTATCTAATATTTTCTGGCTCTCATGAGCAAATAAAGCGAATTGGGTCTCACACGATCGCTGTTTCCGGAATCTATGTTGATTCCTACAGAGTAGATTCTGGGTTTCCAGAAACGACATGATACACGAGCAAAAAACATATTCTAAAATTCTACAACAGATCGATGTCAGAGATATAGGTCTATAGTTTTGCGCATTTGCTCGACGACACTTCTTGAAAACTGGAACTACCTGTGCTCTTTTCCAATCATTTGGAACTTTCCGTTCCTGTAGAGACTTGCAGTACACGGCTGTTAGAAGGGGGGCAAGTTCTTTCGCGTACTCTGTGTAGCATCGAATTGGTATCCCGTCAGGTCCAGTGGACTTCCCTCTGTTGAGTGATTCCAGTTGCTTTTCTATTCCTTGGACACTTATTTCGATGTCAGCCATTTTTTCGTTTGTGCGAGGATTTAGAGAAGGAACTGCAGTGCGGTCTTCCTCTGTGAAACAGCTTTACACTGGACAAGGTATCTTACGATGTGTTGGAGGGTACAATTCTTCCATCCCCCTCCCCCCCCCCCCATCCTTCCCTGTTTTACTCGCTAGTGTGGCGTGGAAAGAACGACTCTCGACAAACGTCTATATGAGCTCCGCTTATCTCGTCGTGGTCATTTAGCGATACGTATGTAGTACAAAATTGCCCGACTCTTCTTGGAATCCACGCTCTCAGAATTTCAACAGTAAATCTCTGTGAAACACAACGCCTCGCTTGTAGCGTCCGACATTAGACACTACTGAGCGTCTGCGTAATGCTCTTGGGCTTGCAAGATGAAACATGCAGCTCTTCATTGGATCTTGTCTAGAGTTAGTTTTATGTGTTAATTCCACATTACGTGCTCTGGACGAATACTCCGAGCTACTGTATGTTACGACTGTCAGAATTCTCTGCGTTAAATAACAAACAGCGTAATCGACCCATTACTGCATATCTTCGCTAGTTCACGTGCAATACATTACATGTATTTAGGTTCAACATCAAATGTCGGTCCCTGCACCAATTACGGTTCGTCTGCAGGCCCCATGCACTTCGCAACACTCATTAGGCTTTGCAACATTCCTATAGACAACATCACCATGTGCTAACAGCTTCCTGGACTTGAGAAATATTATGCACTGGATCATTTATGTATACTGTAAATAGTAACGGTTCTGTAACACTTCTATGGGGTACTCCCGAAATAACGTTTTCATCTGTTAACTGTATCCCTTTAAGAACTAATGCTGAATTGTATCTGTTGGAAAGTCCTAAACTCTGTCACAAATCTGGCCGCATACTCGTAAAGCTCGTACTTTATTCACTAGACATCAGTACTGACATCTATATAATACATTCTTGAAGTCAAGGAACACGGCATCAACCAGGGCGCTTTTGTCTACTGCCCTCTGGATTTCATGGACGAACAGAGCGAGATGGTTCATTGGTGACTTTTGTTTGATGGGATTTAGGTCATGGCCCAAATCACATTTCTCTGCCTAACATTTCGTCTCTCAGTGCTGGAGACATCATCCGAGGCCATAAAACCTCTGAAAGCAGTTTCATGCAGATACCACGGCCTGAATGGCATAAAAATGTCACTGATGACGCAAATACCGGCCATGAAAGCTTGCGATGTACGATAAGAGCGACCTGTTTGCGCAAGATCTCTACTTACGGAACCCATGTCGATTTTTATAAAGGAGATTATCGCGCTGCAATTGCGTTGAAATGCGTGAACATAAAACATACTGAGCAATTCTACTACAGTTTGTCAGTGATGTATAGCTGCCCCACGACGCTTCTCGAAAATGCGGATGGCGACTTTTATTTGAATGCGTGGTGTCTGTCCTTTCGGGCATGTCCGAAAGAACAGAGATCACGCGGAATCTTCAGCTGTTATACAATATATGTAAACTGAGGTTGGAGAGGGGAAGAAAGGAAAGGAAACGGAGGGGATCACTGCTGTCAGCTGCATCGGGACATATAAATCGATACGCCTAGCTGGACAATGGCTCTAGCTTCTTCAGTGCGGGTGCACAAATACGTCCAACCTCCTGTAGGAATCTCGGAGCAGCGGACATGGAGGAAATGCACAGGGACTGCGAATAGGCGCCGCTCGATGGGGATGTGAATCGGCCGTGAGGCGTGCTGAGGTAGTCCCTGTAGCTGAAGTAACGTTGTGCCCCGGATGGCGCCGTGGTTAAAGCACCTGTCTAGTAAGCAGGACATCCCGGGTTCGAATCCCAGTCCGGTACACATTTTCACTCATTACCGCTGATTCCACGTCATGTTCCGCTCCAGCTGACAGCACAGATCCACTCCCTTTCCTTTCCAGTCTTCCCGTCTCCACCTTCAGTTTACATTTATGACTTGATTTTTTTCCAGTGACATGATACCATCCTTTGCTTCAACGAGCTACGATAAACTGCTGCATCAGAATACCTGCATCGAATTCCTGAGTAAATGAAAACAAATTTCACAGACAGATGACTAATCTACAATGTCCGTTAAAAAGAAGTAGCTGTAATAAGAGAAGTAAAATAAGTTTATATTAATAATGATACAAGGCGCGTCGTAGTTTATCGTTAATGCTGTATGCCTAACTTAGATTTACAAAAACCGAGCGCGGTGGAGCAGTAGCAAAGCACTAAACTCCTAGCTTTAGGTTTTCCGTCGTTTTCCTACATAATCTAAGGATAATGCCGTATTGTTTATCTTGAAGGCAAACGTCAGATTTCCTTTCCAGCCCTTGCAGAAACCGGGCTGATGCATCGATTGTAACAATTTCTTTGTTGACGAGAGGTTGATCCCCTAGTTTCCTTCCTTTCTCTGTTGCCTATAAAAGACATTTCAGAACGAGAATAAGGCACAAAGCTTATAGTAGATATATCAGTGTTAATTCAGTGCGCTTCCTTATATTAAGAAATCATCAGTTTCATGGGACTCGTTGTAAATAGAAAAGTAGAGCGGTCACAAATCTAAATGACAGAATCTGAATGTATTCCAAGGATTGTATCTGCTTTCTGTAAGTTACTACTACTATAGAAAAGGGGATTAAAACTGCTTCCATTAGTTATATCTACCGATCGATGACCACAGTCTGTTCAGCATGTAGCAGTGGAACCTGAGGTAACATTTGAGTGTTTCCTCCCCCCCCCCCCCCCCCCCACTCCTGCCCACTCCCCTGTTTTGACTCAGAGAGGTGAGACGTTAATTCACATGACTCGCTTTCGAGACAACAGAAGTTTAGTTTGCAGCCCGCCAACAAAGTCTAAGATTTTCCGCTGTGTCCTACATGGCTCCAAAGGAAACAGATCATTCATTTAAAAAGATAGTAGCCGATTTTTTTCTACTTCGCCTCCCGGATGAATGGGTGATTCGTCTCTACTGACTTCAACGTCAACGTGACATTGAAAAACATCATTCTGTATTTCTATTCCATACCCTGGTTAATCTCTCTTCAAATCGATTATTGTGAAATAGTTTATAAGCCAGTCTTTTCTCATGAAGTGCCATATGTAAGGCTCCAAGGATCCCACTCCTATACATCTCAAAGTAACGTCTCTCAACATGTAACCTTGGGTTTACGTAGTCCTCGTTGAAACCTCCCTCGCACTGCGTGGTGGATTTTCAGATACTTGTAAAACTCTGCCGGTACAGCTTTTTCAGCCTTGGAACTGGTTCTCTCTAATCGAACTCTGTTAACCTCGGTATCTACAGAACGACGACGGTACTACTATTTGTATGAGGTTTCACCTATCACTGCCCCTTCTTTGCTTTTGAACTCGACAAAACGCTATCGTCGTCGAGAAACAGCAAGCTGTACAGTTAAATGCGTGGTAACCATTGACTAAAGGATTAAAACGTTACAGCTTGACTTAGTATTGACGTAGAAATATGTGGCTGTACCGTTAAGTAAAGACGTGAAATAAAATGAGCACTTACTTTAAGTTGTGGGTAAAGTAAGTGGCAGGCTACGATGCATTGGTAGATACCGCGAAACTGCACTTTGCTTACGAAGTATATTCCATGCAAAACACGTTCACGGGTCAGATTTGAATACTGGCCAAGTGTACGAGATCCATACCAGGTCGGAGCAACAGGGGTCATCTAGTGTATATAAGAAAAGAGTGACGCGAGTTGTCACAGGTTTGACTGGCGGGAGGGAGTAGCACAAACGCTGAACAGCCTCAAAAAAATGGTTCAAATGGCTCTGAGCACTGTGGGACTTAACATCTGAGGTCATCAGTCCCCTATAACTTAGAACTACTTAAACCTAACTAACCTAAGGACATCACACACATCCATGCCCGAGGCAGGATTCGAACCTGCGACAGTAGCGGTCGCGCGGTTCCAGACTGAAGAGCCTAGAGTCGCTCGGCCACACCGGCCGGCGAACAGCCTCCGCCCCCCACCGTAAGGTGGTTTGCGGGCTGTAGATGTAGATGTATGTAACCGTGAAGGTTACACATTTTAAAGGAATTCTCGTGCGGCACTTTTCTAATTCATCAGTCTTCTGACTGGTTTGATGCGTCCCGACACGACTTCCTCTCCAGACCCAGCCTGCTCATCTCAGGGCAGCACGTCCTCAGTTATTTGTTGGATATATTCATACACAGAATTCCAATCTTCGTCTTCCCTTACATTTTTACTCCATTTCTCTCTAGTAGGCGTACCATGAAAGTTATCCCCTGGTATGTTAACGCATGTTGTATCATCCTGACCCTTCATAATGTCAGTATTGTCCACGTGTTTCCTTCCTTGCCGATTCTGCGGAAAAACTCATTTCCTATTTTATCAATCCACCTAATTTTCAACATCTTGTTATAGTGCAACATCTCTAACTGCAACAATCACAAGATGATTTTCTCACGCCCTTTCGATTTTTTTTCCGTTTTCTCCACAGTCCATGATACATTTCAATGCATTCTCAGAAATTTCTTCTCCCAATTGACGGCGATGTTTGATACTAGGAGATATTTTCCAGCCTGTACTGCCCTCTTTTCCTGTGCTAACCTTCACTTTATGTCCTTAGTGCTTTGCTTGGTGCGTGTTATTTTGCTTCCAAGATTGCAGAATTTCTTCACATCTGCTTCGTGGTCACCAACTTAGATGTCAAATATGTGGATTATCTCACGTCTGTTACTTCCGATTAGTTTTCGATTTTTTAAATCTCAGTGAACATTCTGTACTCATACTATCAGACTGTTCATTCTATCCAACAGGTCCTGTATTTATTAATCGCTTTCACTGACGACAGAATTATCATCAAAAAAAAAAAAAAAATTGTTCAAATGGCTCTGAGTACTATGGGACTCAACTGCTATGGTCATAAGTCCCCTAGAACTTAGAACTACTTAAACCTAACTAACCTAAGGACAGCACACAACACCCAGCCATCACGAGGCAGAGAAAATCCCTGACCCCGCCGGGAATCGAACCCGGGAACCCGGGTGTGGGAAGCGAGAACGCTACCGCACGACCACGAGAATTATCATCAGCCATTCTTATAACTGATATCCTTTCACTCTAAATTTCAATCCCAGTTCTTTTATTTCCGTCAGTTTCTCTTCAATAAGGGCTGATCAAACATTGTGCGCAATTGAAGTAACTGATGGTGGAGTCAGAAGACCACTACTTTGGAACAGGAACTAATGGTCTTAGGTGCTATCCGTAGCCATTGAAAACTTTGGACTGTCAGCAAAGACAACAATCAATGTACAAGTGACTCACGTACACTAAAGATAATGTATTGATTAGTCAGCACTGTTGCAGAAGGTGTTCAAAATGTGGCTACCATACTCAACGAGAAGTTACTCGTATTCTTCGTGGGCTACTGGTGTCTCCTACTCGAGTCTTTTGAATGTCCCTCCCCCCCCCCCCCCCCCGCCTTAAAAACAAAATAAACAAAAAATAAAAATCAAGCCGTGAGATCAGGGGAGCGCGGTGACCAAGCAGTTGGAACTCCTTTTCCGAGCCAACGCCTAGGATGTGCATCATTTAGTGCGTCACGTACTTGTGCACAAACGCGTGTACGTGCTCCCTCTAGTTGTATCCACATCTGACGACGCATGTTAAGTGGTACGTCCTCTAACAGTTCTGGAAGAAACTGTTCAGTCAAGACCTTGTATCTCACTTCCGCTCAGTCTCTTTACAGCGCTCAGAGTTACTTCCCGAGACCACAAATTCCTGTTTCAAAGTAGTTGTGCTTAGAGTCCTCCATCAGATCCTTGAATCTGTGCACCACCTTTTGAATCATGTTATATACAGATTGATAGAGACGAAAGACTGCATTGCTATGTAACACCCTTTTGAATTGTAACATTCGAAAAAAAAAAAAAAAATCTCGCGAGAACCTCTGAGACAATTTAAAAAAAAAATAATAATCGTTCGGAAACTACGAAATTTCTCCTGCTCCCACTGTATTTGTTCCGTAGACATTTCGCGCATAGAATTAGGCAACGAGGAACATAACAGTTGACTTTTCATGCATCGGCCGGCCGTAGTGCCCGAGTGGTTCTAGGCGCTTCAGTCCAGAACCGCGCGACCGCTACGGTCGCAGGTTCGAATCCTGCCTCGGGCATGGATGTGTGTGATGTCCTTAGGTTAGTTAGTAGTTAGGTTTAAGTAGTTCTAAGTTCTAGGGGACTGATGACCTCAGATATTAAGTCCCATAGTGCTCAGAGCCATTTGAACCTTTTTTTTTTCACACGTCATACATGAATGGAACGAGAAGAAATTTTAATATGCAGCACAATGAAAAGCAGATCCTCTTTGCATTGACTCGCAGAATATAGATGAAATAAATGTAGGTAAACAGAGCGGAATCTCCCCTGTCTTAGGTCTCTTAAACAGGTCTCTATGAACGTGCAACTGTACAAGTAACCATCAGAAGCAACAACACTATAGTGGTGACATAGTAGACTACAACAACTTTAGTTTTGTCATCGTTTAACTCTGCTTAGAAGAGTTCCAGTTGTGGAAGTAATCTTAACGCCGCAACAAAAAAATGGCTCAAATGGCTCTGAGCACTATGGAACTTAACTGCTTTTGTCATCAGTCCCCTAGAACTTAGAACTACTTAAACCTAACTAACCTAAGGACATCACACACATCCATGCCCGAAGCAGGATTCAAACCTGCGACCGTAGCGGTCGCGTGGTTCCAGACTGTAGCGCCTAGAACCGCTCGGCCACCCCGGCCGGCAACGCCGCAACAGCTTGTCACATTATTCTTAGGTTTCAAGTCAAACAATACATGAACTGTTTGTCAGATACGTGATTAGACAACCGTAAATAATAGCATTTAAGTGAGTGTTAGTGGTGGGTTTACTTCTAGGCGCTTTTGAAGATGTCTGAATCATATTTTGAACCTGCTGGAAGTTGTTCCGGTATCTTCAACAGCATTGGGGATACTGGATATTAACTCTATACAAAACATATGAGAAATAATTTTTAAACTCCTGGGGCTTAAGTCAACACACCATAACAAGGTATATATTTATATATGTGATCAAAAGTATGCGGACCTGGCTGAAACTCAATTACAAATTCGTGGCGCCCTCCATAGGGAATGATGTAATTTAATATTTCGCCACCCTTAGCCTTGATGACAGATTCCACTCTCGCAGGCATACGTTCAATAAGGTGCTGGAGACTTTCTTGGAGAATGGCAGCCCATTCTTCACGGAGTGCTGTACTGAGGAGAGGTATCGATGTCGGTCTGTGAGCCCTGGAACGAAGTCCGCGTTCCAAACTATCCCAAAGGTATTCTATAGGTTTCAGGTCAGGACTCTGTGCAGACCAGTCCATTACAGGGATGTTATTGTTGTGTAACCACTCCGCCACGGACCGTCAATTATGAACAGGTGCTCGATCGTGTTGAAAGATGCTATCGCATTCCCCGAATTGCTCTTCAACAGTGGGAAGCAAGAAGGTGCTTAAAACAACAGTGTAGGCCTGTGCTGTAATAGGGTCACGCAAAACAACAAGGGGTGCAAGCCCCTTCATGAAAGACACGACTACACCATAACATCACCGTCCCCGAATTTTACTGTTTGCACTACCCACGCTGGCAGCTGACGTTCACCGGGCATTCGCCATACCCACACCCTGCCATCGGATCGCCACATTGTCTACCGTGAGTCGTCACTGCACACAACGTTTTTCCACTGTTCAATCGTCCATTGTTTACGCTCTTTACACCAAGAGAGGCGTCGTTTGGCATTTACCGGAGTGATGTGTGGCTTATGAGCAGCCGCTCGACCATGAAATCCAAGTTTTCTCACCTCCCGCCTAACTGTCACAGAAATTGCAGTGGATCCTGATGCAGCTTGGAATTACTGTGTGATGGCCTGGATAGATATCTGTCTATTACCCATTACAACCCTCTTCAACTGTTGGCGGTCTCTGTCAGACAACAGATGAGGTCGTCCTGTACGCTTTTGTGTCGTACGTGTCCCTTCACGTTTCCACTTCCCTATCACATCGGAAATAGTGTACCTAGTGAGGTTTAGGAGTGTGTAAATCTTGCGTACAGACGTATGACAAAAGCACCCAATCACCTGACCACGTTCGAAGTCCGTGAGTTCCCCCGGAGCGCCCCATTCTGCTCTCTCACGATGTCTAATGACTACTGAGGTCGCTGATATGGAGTACCTAGCAGTAGGTGGTAGCACAGCGCACCTAATACGAACAACGTACGTTTTTGTGGGTGTCCGGATACTTTTGGTCACATAGTGTATATTGAGTTCCGAGGTGAAATGAAAGAACTGAATGTACTTAATAGTTTCATTCTGTTATATAATCAAGAACTCACATGGAAACCCTGCTCTATGCAAAAAAGGGAAACCTGAAACAAGTATATAGAGGGACTACATGAGAGAGATGAGCTTGAAAGCAATATAAGAGAAAGGGAAGTGGACGTAGATGAAGATGAGATGACATGACATGACACTGCGAGAAGAACTTGGTAAAGCTCTGAAAGACCTGAGTCGAAACAAGACTCAAGGAGTAGACGACGTTCCGTCAGAACTACTGATAGTCTTGGGAGAGCCACCTATGACAAAACTCCTCCATCTGGTGTGCAAGACGTATGACACAGAGGAAATACCCTCAGACTTTAAGAAGAATGTTGTAATTCTAACTCCAAAGAAAGAAACTGCTGACAGGTGTGAAACATAATACACTAATTATTTACAGAAGAATAGAAAAACTGATACAAGCGTACCTCGGGGAAAATCAGTTTGTTTTTAGGACAAATGTAGGAACACGCGGGGCAATATTGACCCTACTACTTATCTTACAAGAAAGGTTAAAGAAAGACAAACCTACATTTGTAGATTTTGTGAATGTAGAGAAAGCCTTTGACAATATTGACTGTAGTACTCTCTTTGAAATTCTGAAGATAGCAGCGGTAAAATACAAGGAGCAACGGGCTATTTACAATTTATACAGAAGCGAGGCGGCAAAATTGTAAGAGTTGAGGGGTTTGAAAGGAAAGAAGCGGTTGAGAAGGGAGGGAGACAGCGTTGTAGCCTATCCTGAATGTTATTCAATATGTTAACTGAACAAGCAATGAAGGAAACCAAAGAAAAATTTGGAATAGGTAGTAAAGTTCAAGGAGAAGAAATAAAAACTTCGAGGTTTTAGGATGATGATGTAATTCTGTCACAGACAGCAAAGTACTTCGAAAAGCAATTGAACGGAATGGACAGTGTCTTGAGAGGAGGATAGAACACGAAAATCAACAAAAGCAAAACAAGGGTAACTAAACCTCTTCGAATTAAATCAGGTGATGCTAAAGGAATTAAATTAGGAAACGAGACACTTAAAGTAGTAGATTAATTTTGCTTTTTGGGCAGCAAAGTAATTGGTGACGACCGAAGAAGAGAGGATATAAAATGTAAACTGATAATGACAAGAAAGGCACTGCTGAAGAAGACAAATTTGTTGAAATCGAGTGTCAGGAAGTCTTTTCTGAAGGTATTTGCTGGAGTGTAGCCATGTATGGAAGTGAAACATGGACCAAAAAAATGTGTGTGAAATCTTATGGGACTTAACTGCTAAGGTCATCAGTCCCTAACCTTACACACTACTTAACCTAAATTACCCTAAGGACAAAGACACACACCCATGCCCGAGGGAGGACTCGAACCTCCGCCGGGACCAGCCGAAACATGGACAATAAACAGCTTAGATAAAAAGAGAATAGAAGCTTTCGAAATGTGGGGCTACAGAAGAATGCTGAAGATTAGATGGGTCGGTCACGTAACTAATGAGGAAGTACTGAATAGAATTTGCGAGACAAAAAATTTGTCGCACAAGTTGACCAAAGAAGGGATCGGTTGATAGGACACGTCCTGAGTCACAAGGAAACTGTGGGGGGACAAAATTCGTAGATGGAGACCAACAGATGAATACAGTAAGCATATTCAGAAATATGTAGGCTACCGTAGTTATTCAGAGACAAAGAGGCTCGTAGAATAGCATAGAGAGCTGCAACAAATTAGTCTACGAACTGAAGACCACAACAACATCGACATCTACCGCGTAACAATAACAGGGGATACTGAAGATATACGAAAAAGGTTATAACGTACAGTCACAGGTTTGTTTTACAAACGGTGAAATGTCACGTAGATGCAGATAAGCTTGAAGTGGCAAACACTGAGGACACACGCAAATTATCCTGTGAACACTTTCTTAGAGAGTTTTAAGTGCCAGTATTAAGTGAACCCTCTAGCGACATACGTCTCTCCCGTAGGGACCGTGAAGATGAAATTAGACTAATTATAGCGCGCACAAAGTCATTGAAGGAGTCACGCTCCATATGCGGAAGTCCTGAAAAATGGTACAATTAGAAGAATGCTCTGCCATGCATTTCAACGTGGTTTGCAAAGTGTGTATGTAGTCACACGTGCTGCACACTAGACGATCTTTTCGTTAAACCTGCACCTGTCTTCTGTTTCATCCGACCATAGCTATTATCGTAGTTTTCGAGAATAATTAAAGAACAAGCTGATGGGAAGATGGCTGATAGTGGAGTTTTAAGCTGCCCTGTCTCCTCCTAAAGAATGCGAGTGAACGCTTGGTAAGTGTGTGAGGTGTCCTACCATTTGGAAGGGTGCTCTCTCGCCGCGGGAAGAGATCCTTGGAGATGAGGCAACGCCGCCGATCTCGAGGAACAGGTGGAGGATGCACTAAAACAAAGGGGTCGGCGGGCCAGACAGGCCGACAGCGACGCGGGGGAGGGGCTCGCCGGCCGAGGGCCCGGGGCCCGGGGCCCGGGGCCGGGCAGGGGTGCCGCGAGATTTGGGTTACCAGAGGCTGCGGGCAGCGCCTCAAAAAACCGGCGCGCCGCCCCCGCCGACGACAGCCTTTATGAGGTCGAGTTTCAGCCCGGAGAATCTCCACCAGCCTCGGTGCCATAGTAAGCAGCGACAAGCGTCAGCATTTCAGTGAACTCGTATGAACCAATCACTGCATGTATGGTGGCAACCTCATCTGGACCAACGGAAAGAAATCGCCTTTCTTATTAGTTGGGATGTACAGGCAATGGCATTGTATCACTCTTGACGTAGATCTGTTGGCTCCAAGCGCGGTTCCAGTATTCAGTTCAAGGCAAGAGATCACAGTTTTTTTGCATTGTCCCTCCTCCCACCTCTCTCACTCTCTCCTCGCTCCATGAACACTTACTTGTCGTCAGTCCTCTTTTAATGTACCACATATGGCTATGATTAAAATGGTAAAATATGCACTACCTGCTGAAAAAAGTGAAGCATCCAGAAGACTTAGTCGGATAACAATGTAACTCCGCATACGAACACGCCATTGGCGGGAATGTAAATGATTAGAGTTGCAAATCTCTGTGACAGCAAGATAGCCCGCCCAAGTGGATTAACGCTTTTCGTATTTAGTGTTGTTATCAGGCTGACAGGATGTATAAGGAGCGTGGATAGTATCACATGTTCACTGAACACTGAAGCTTTGCTCCCGTTTGAGACGTCGTTATCAGCACCTCACAGTTTGAAAGGGTGCCTCATTGAGGGTCTCCATTTGTCCAGCTGGTCGAATCGTCCAGTATCCAGATTTGTGGAACATTTGGATGTGACAGTGTCCCGATGTTGGGCTGCTAATGGACTTGAGGGTAAACCTACTCATCGTCAAGGTTTCGATCGGCCACATCTGACCACCACAAGGATGGACCAACAAACTGTACACACGTCATAACCCCTTCACATCTGCGCCAGCCATGCAGGAACAAGCAATCGACTCGTTGCGACATTCTGTGTCACCCCGTACAGTTCATCGTAGACTAGCAGGAGCTGGGCGCAGTGGTTAGACACTGGACTCGCATTCGGGAGGACGACGGTTCAATCCCGCGTCCGGCCATCCTGATTTAGGTTTTCCGTGATTTCCCTAAATCACTCCAGGCAAATGCCGGGATGGTTCCTCTGAAAGGGCACGGCCGACTTCCTTTCCTGTCCTTCCCTAATCCGACGAGACCGATGACCACGCTGTCTGGTCTCCTTCCCCAAACCAACCAACCAACCAGGAGCTGGGTTAGGGAATTAGCGTCCCGCGTGTAGGCTGCCGTTAACGCCGCTACGTGAGTGGCCGCTCTAGAGTGGTTCAGTGGCCAAGAAGCATGGACTCTTCATGAAAGACGTTGCATTGTGGTCAGTGATAAATTGCGGTTCTGCACTATCCCGGATCATCATCGTCGGAGTGTGTGATGGCAACCTGCAGAGAGGTCGCATTCTTCTAATGTTTTGGAGAGGCACAGCGGAGTTACTCCAGGCGACATGGTATGCGGAGCCATTGTGTAAGACGTCAAGTCGCAGCTGGTAGTCACTGACGGAACTGTTGTGATGGCACAACACTACGTCACGGATATCGTGCGTCCTCATGTGACAGTATCGTGGTGCCGTGGTGCAACAGAACGATACTCGTCCACACATGGCACAGCTCTCTATGAACTGTCTGCACGAAACTGAGGAAATCTGTGGCCAGTAAAATCCACAGATCTGTCCTCGATAGAACATTTATGGGACCAGTTCGGACATGGGTTTCATTCCAGTGCCAGTATGTAGGATATCAACGATCAATTTCAACAGTTGTAGTCCATCTTGTCCCAGGAGACAATACATTGTCTTCATGACACCCTTTGTAACTCAATCAGTGCATGCATCCATGTCAGTGGGGGTGCATAGCCATATTGGTAAGTGGTTCAAAAATGGTTCAAATGGCTCTGAGTACTATGGGACTTAACTTCTGAGGTCATCAGTGCCCTAGAACTTAGAACTACTTAAACCTAACTAACCTAAGGACATCACACACATCCATGCCCGAGGCAGGATTCGAACCTGCGACCGTAGCGGTCGCGCGGTTCCAGACTGAAGTGCCTAGAACCGCCCGGCCATTCAGGCCGGCTATTGGTAAATGGACTCAGAGTGCTAAGTTCTTTGTAAATTTGTCTCGATATTGTAATCAATGCAACAAAATCACACATACTTTCAATCCGTGAAGTTTTATTTAGTTTCCCCCCTCCCTTTTGGATGCTTTTCTTTTTTTCACGCTGTGTATACAGACTTTATTATTATAATAATTATTTATAATTGCGTAGGCTTCCGCAGCCAGAGCTAGTTGACATAAAACTTTTCTTACTATGGTACTGTGTTATAATTTAAAAATATATACTGACCAAACCAACGTTTCCGCCGCAGTTACAGTCTTCTTCTGGGTCTAGACCAGTAGACCCAGAAGAAGGTCACTGTAGCCGTGGCAGAAAAGTAGAGTTTTTTACATTATGACACGGTACCGTACTAAGAAAACTTTCATGTCATAATAATTATTATTTGTTTCTATCGGTGCTTTAGGAAAGCGAACTGTCGGGTACCTGGACTAGGTGGAATTGTTGGTAATGCAGATTACCGCAAATGCGGATAATCCAGAAATTCAGAAAACATTAATTGAACTGGTTAAATGCGATAAAAACACTCGTTATATTTATTTTCACGTAAACACACAAATTGTACATTATTTTCACATATTGTGAGCGGATGTTGACATTTTACACACTGAAATAATGAGTAGGTTTGTCTTTAGCCAGATTCGTATTGCTCATGAAGATGTTTCACTGACACTGTTTCCGCCTGGCGTTCCAAATAAACCATTGTGTTATTGCTTCTGTATGTGTCATTACGTCTCCAAATCGAGCGTCAACTTCGTTACCTAATCCACCATCACTACCATCATTAACTGCAAATAACACTGTCATTCACGTATTTAACACTTATGTCTGGGCATCCCGGTAAGTCTGAAAACGCCTTAACGAACTCTGACTGGTCGACATTGTTACCTGTTTCTTTATTCAGTGTGCAAACTGCGTCAGTGGACTCGGAAATGGCGGGCCGCAGTGCATTTAAATTTGATCCTTGGACACTGCCACTTTCTTTCCCTATGATGCCATTTTACACTCGCAGCAAACTGAGCTAATACTCTACTCTACAACTCAACGTCAACTTGTTAACTTATACCTTGCTCGGTCGCAGGTTCGAATCCTGCCTCGGGCATGGATGTGTGTGATGTCCTTAGGTTAGTTAGGTTTAACTAGTTCTAAGTTCTAGGGGACTGATGACCTCAGCAGTTGAGTCCCATAGTGCTCAGAGCCATACCTTGCTCGGATTCGTGCACAGCGTTTGCCTGAATTTAGTTATAATGTCTGTCGTAGTCGATTGTTGCCGTCATTACTTCGGGAGTATCAAATAATGTACAGTTATTGTACTGGCTTGTCCGCAGCTCGTCGTCTTACGGTAGCGTTCTCACTTCCCGCGCCGGGTTCGATTCCCGGCGGGGTCAGGCATTTTTCCTGCCTCAAAATGACTGGGTGTTGTTGTGTCGTCTGCATCATCATCATTCATCCCCATTGCCATAGGAAGGCAATGGCAAACCAAATCCACTACGACGTTGCCTCGTACGGCGGTGTCGGTTTCCCGCATTGTCCCCTACGCTCCTCGGAGTATGGGACCTCGTCAACATCATTGTACTGGATAAAGCGGAGGTAAATGAGATTCCACTGTAGAAGCATTAAGCATAACTTTTCCAAACACTAAAATTCAGAAAAATACACTTTTGGTTTAAGGGCCGCAACAACAAGAATCTCCTACAACTATGACAACATCAAAATACAGAAACGAGTGTACACTCACTATTGTGTGAACTGCGGTCTGTAGACTATTGTTGTGGGATTATGTCTCTTTCAGTCGTTCCCGCCTTCATTTTGTGGAGATAGGTCTTTCTTCTTAGCAGAATATCTTTCCTTTCTGACTCGTCCTACTCAACATCACGTGGTTTACGATTCTCCTTGTGGACTCAGCGAACCTCATCCTGTTTGTTGTTGGCAACTGTGGTTATCCTGCGAATGGGCGCCGTTCCCGACTTGGTTGTTTCCTGCGGTCGGACATGCAGCAGTCTCATCGAAGTAGGCAAACCCATACGAACGCAACGGAAACGTATTTAGTGTTAAACACTGTAATTTTCTAGAATCCTTGTGAATCTAGAGACTAAGTCTTCATGTTACTTTATTCTTCGAAAGTTAGCTGACAAATTTGGAAACTGGCATTTGCATGTAAAAATATAAGCGCTTTTACTAAAATGTTTCATTTCATTGCGGGGGGGGGGGGGGGGGGGGACGTCACCCACTTCTTCTTCTTCTAATTTTCCTTGGATCTGTACCTGGCTAGCTGTAAAACTAATTACAACTTCAGCTGGCCGAGAGGTAGGAACCTCGTCTCAAAAGTAAGGAGCGACAGTCGAGAAAACATCACGAAAAGTTCAGATCAATGTTGTTACTAAGCTCTCTTGATGCATGTTTTTTTGAAGTGTTTCTTGGAGCCTCCATTATTCTCCAGAGATTAGTGGTTCAGTGAAGCAAGTTTCTAAAACCCTCTACATAGGCTTCTTAGCATGAAAGACAAACATCAGATTAAAGAGACATACCACCCAAGGGCATAAAAAACACATAATCAGGCTCTTATCAATTCAGTATTCATAACTGGAACACAAAACACGTAGGTGGCAACTTTAACGTAACATAACGTAGTATGTACAAAGTGTACCAGAAATGTTTCGACGAACTTCGAAGGATTATAGAGTGTCTGTTGAGGATCAAATCGAAGACAGGAAACGTCATCCAACGACGCTACAGAGCGTAGAAGTTGCAGGCGCCATCAACTGCCAGCAAAAATGACTGTACACCGCCGGACCATAGGCGCAACGTCTTGCAGTGTTGTTATTCAGTGATGGCGACTGATTTCCACGATCGCCAGTGGATAACGGGCTAGCTGCTGCGTAGACAGCCTTGTCTCCTATGAATACAATGCTCTAACACCTCTGTGGATGACGGTTTTGGACTGTTTCCAACTGCAGTTTATTTTCCTCCTGTTTACTAAAAACCATTGGAAATTTTAGAGGGTTCCAGGAAAAAATAAACTGCTGATGAAAACCCGTGTCCGATGCCGTCATCCACCGAGGCAACAGAGCATTGCTTTCAAAAGAGACAATGCCCATCTACGCAGCAGCTAGCTCTGTCTTCTCCACTGGCGGTCGTGGCCGTAAGTTGCGATCACTGAGTAACAAACGACATTGTGAGACGTCTCGCCTACGGTCCTTCGGCGTACAAAGCCATGTTTGCTGCCGAAGGGGTGGCCTAATGACAGGTGCTGGCGTCTATAACTTCAACGCTCTGCAGCATCGTCAGATTACGTTTCCGGACATGGGCTCCTATCCTCGATTTGTTCCTCAGACACCCACTAAATCCCTCGAAGTTTGCAACAACATTACTGGGACACCCTGTATAAAGGAAAAACTGCATCCAAGCAGGAGGTTGGGTTGAACATCACACTGCTTCACCAAGCAGGATCCTATCGGGAATTGTATGGTCTTTACTTCATCTGGCCTTTGAACTGACTTACACAGATAGCAGTAACATGGATCCTGAAGCACAGTGCAACTTGGCGTAAGTCTGTCAATAAGACGCTAACCATCCTACAATACGAAGATCACCTTCCTGATCAATACCACACAGCAGTGAAAACATGGATATGATCAAGCAAATGAAACAACTCCTTTGTTTGGACTCAAAACAGACGTAGTAGAAGAGTGAAGCATGAAAACCAACTAAAACTCAGTCACTCGGCGTCCTACGTCTAAGAAAGTAATCATACCCCAGCATGAGGACAAAAAATATCAAAATCTGACGACTTCTCAGCATGTCTTCATTTATAAGCTCAGAAAACCCTCTGTCTGAACAAAAGGTCCACATCTTCTCACTGTGAATACAATACTGATGCCGGCCGTTAGTGGCCGAGCGGTTCTAGGCGCTTCAGTCCGAATAGGCGCTGCTGCTACGGTCGCAGGTTCGAATCCTGCCTCGGGCATGGATGTGTGTGATGTCCTTAGGTTAGTTAGGTTTAAGTAGTTCTAAGTTCTGATTTTCAGCTTAGTGTTAAAAAAATGGGTCTGAGCACTGTGGGACTTAACATCTGAGGTAATCAGTCCTCTAGAACTTAGAACTACTTAAACCTAACTAACCTAAGGACATCACACACATCCATGCCCGAGGCAGGATTCGAACCTGCGACCGTAGTGGTCGCGCGGTTCCAGACTGAAGCTCAGTGTTGTGGTGCATCAACCATAGAAGAGATTTCGACATTCTACTGAGAGGTAACATAATCCCCGTCAGAAGACTGAAGACCCACAGATTACAGTAACATACTCCAACCCGAGCTGATTTTCCAGTTGTAATCCTGTCCAAACAGTTCGTCCGTTCTGTTCCCGGAGTGAATACCCCAACTGGTTTGACAGTTCGCCGCCTCCCTACTTGAGCCGGAGCACAACAACAAGATCCTCCCAAACCCGTGGGCCACCAGCCGGGCCTCCGGTTTCGCAAAGTCAACAAGCGGCGACCGGGCCACTCGATCCCGGTCGTCACTCGCCCCAGCCGGCGGTCCGACACCTTGCCGCCGAGTCAACGTTCGGCAAACAGACGATAATATCTCCTCGGCAGACGAGGGAGTGGGATCTCTTTTCAATTCCTGGTGAGAGAGAACAGACGCCCTGGCGGACGGGGAGGTGGGGTGGGGGGAGGGGCTGGAGCATCAGGGGAGGAGGGGGCTTTGCGCATCACTTTCCAGGATTTAGAGAAGAATGAGAGCTCGTGGAGGGTCGTGTAATCCCCGCTGCAGGTAGAGTGGAGACGGCGCGGCCCCCAGCCACTTGACTGCCGCCAGATGACGGCCGGGCGAGGCAGCGCCGAGGCGAGGCGGGCACGGTCGGGAAACAAGCGGCTAACAAGCTGGCGGGTCTGCAGCCGGGGTCGCCGTCTCGGCCGACACCGCCGGCGGCGGCAGCGCGTCGCGCAGCACACGCGTCGCGGACAAAACATTCTTCATTCCGCCACGCAAAACGAGAACGTAAATACGTCACTCGCTGCAGCTACTGTTTTGTTTTGCACTGCAAGCTAAAGGAGAGAATTCAGATCAGTTTCGTCATATCCTAAATCCACTGATCATAAGTACACCGTACAGAAGATAAGTCACTCCAGGAGACACCACTTCGATACTATGCAACATCACTTCCAGCATCAGTAATGGCCTACATTCGGCAAGCGAGACAGCACACAAGTTTCTTCAGGCGTACCATTCTCAGCTTAAGCCATACATACACCTATGATTAGATCTCGAAGAGCAGGGACGGCCAATAATTCGGGTCGTGAGCCGTGCTCTGGCACGAGCGTCGAAGCACTCAGCCCGCCTGCACCCTTCCCCCACCACCACGGTACGCTGTCTGAATGCGAGGAAGAGGGAACTGTGAATACACTGCATTTAAATGGTAGCGCAGCCGCACTGCATACGTCTCGGTTTCATATTTCACATTTCTCGACAACACAGATCGCAAACGAAGCAAATTTTCAGTGTTAATTCTCTTTTGGCGTGCTGAAAATATTTTTTTCTGATTCAAACTTCGGCTTATTGACAGAGACAGTTTCGCAGATTTTCGCAATTAAGGTGCTACTTAATCGTGACGTGTTCTAACAACCCTACCACAACAAAGGTCAAAAATTAATTATGATTGTAGCGTTGCTCACGCTGCTAAATATTGCATTTTCGGGCAACAACTAAGTTATATTATGTGGCAGGTGTCATTAGAGCACAGTTAATAAAGTCATTTCATGAAATAATGGATAAACTAGGCACTCATCTTTTCGTGTTACCCACGCTGGTCTCGTTGTGAACTCATGGCTCAATCGTCAAAAATGTAGGTGGTGATGATTCCCAGCTGGGATGCAAAGAGGCCTAGGTGTTATTCTGCGATATTTAAAAGTTTTATAGATTTGTTTCATAAACCATTCTTGAAGATTAAACTTTTGCAAGTTAGCACAATGGTGATATAAAAAAGTAATCAGCACTCCGAATTTAAGTTACACTTCTTTTTTATTACTTTTGTTGCAATATCACGTAACTCATTCCAAAACATCACTTCACAATATAAAACATACCTGAAAATATCTTCCTCACTGTTAAAGTTCACATTTCATAAACTGACTACAATTTGCGTCTTTTCAACATGACGACCAAGACTTGACTCCCTCTAATAACCGCTTACGCGCCCAAAAAATCAGAGTTACAAGTACGTCAAAGATCATAGTGACAAAAGAAAGAATACACATAAAAATAATATCATTGCAATATAACCACCGAGCGAGGTGGCGCAGTGGTTAGCGCACTGGACTCGCATTCGGGAGGACGACGGTTCAATCCCGTCTCCGGCCATCCTGATTTAGGTTTTCCGTGATTTCCCTAAATCGTTTCAGGCAAATGCCGGGATGGTTCCTTTGAAAGGGCACGGCCGATTTCCTTCCCAATCCTTCCCTAACCCGAGCTAGCGCTCCGTCTCTAATGACCTCGTTGTCGACGGGACGTTAAACACTAACCACCACCACCACCACCACCACCACCATTCCAATATAAACATATCGATGTATCAAAGTACCTCTACATTAATGAATTCAAATCTGAATGTTGTCTCAGAAATATGTTAACTACTTTACAGAAACACAGTAGAATATTGCTGGTATCGAGAGGTTGAGGTGCGGTGCCGCAATGGTTACGTAATTCAACTACCATTACAGTGTCCAGTTTCGCAACCGAAAAAAAGTTTTTCACACACCCATGTTGACTGAAATATTGCAGCACTTTTGCAACCTCTTTATGGAGACGTGGAAACTCTACCTCAGAAAAACAATGTACGCGTCCTGGACGATTTTAACGTACATGGATTTGTCTTTAAAACAAGAACCACAATGCAGATCAATCCGTTACATCTGCACATACACAGGGGTGCTTTCAATGGAAATGCCACACGGTCTCAGAAACCATCTTCCTGCTTGTGGCACAGTTCTGCAAAAAAATGGTTCACGTGGCTCTGAGCACTAAGGGACTTAACATCTGAGGTCATCAGTCCCCTAGAACATAGAACTACTTCAGCCTAACTAACCAAATGACATCAGACACATCCATGGAAGGATTCGAACCTGCGACCGTAGGAGCAGCGCGGTTCCGGACTGAAACGCCTAGAACTGCTCGGCCACAGCGGCCGGCACACAGTTCTGCTATCCTCTTCATTTTAACTATGGAGTACCCCGTTTACTGTGCTATTTGTTTGTAACTCGACACGAAAGATGGGGAGTGGCTCTAGGGCAGTTACCTTTCCGCTATGATTTTTTAAAAAGAATATGTATAACCTGAGGATGCGTCTTCAATTAACGCGAAACCAGTCGTGGCTTTTAACAAAAAGTATGTTACAGCCAGTGCAGATCATTTCCTTCAAAAC
The DNA here is from genome assembly GCF_023898315.1 of Schistocerca nitens. Lineage (NCBI taxonomy): Eukaryota > Metazoa > Arthropoda > Insecta > Orthoptera > Acrididae > Schistocerca > Schistocerca nitens. The sequence goes on from NC_064617.1 coordinate 393,905,623, forward strand.
GTAGAAATTTGGCTCCGGTTGATCGCACTTTAAAATGACGTGCTAGTGACGACAGATTGCGAGACGGCACCTTTTTTAGGGCGAAAAGCCACTGTAACTATGGACTTACATTACGCGATGAAGAAACAGCAAGTGTAAATAGCGATGACACCACGATTTTTCCGAACCGAAGACACTTGCACCGACCGAAAAAGGCCACACCGTAACATTAAGAGAAATGTGGCGGGTTACTTCCGAGAGCGACCGAGCAAAGCTGCCTGCATACCCGCTCACGTGCGGTCTGGCACGCCGTGGTCCGTCCTGCTACAGTGCTTCAAAATTTGGAGAATGTTCATTGCAATGTTTCACCTCTTGTTCCAAACTGTCCCAGATATTTTTTATGGGATCAAGATCAGCCAGTTTAGCGGGTACGTCCAGGTACGTGAGGTTGCCAGTCAACACGTACAGTGCGAGACGGGAGTGTCCACGGCAAAGTCACCATGAAAATGTTGACAGAATAGTAACTGGGAATCGAGAAAGCTGAAATAAACATCCTGGGCAGTCTGGAACCGCGCTGGTGCTACGGTCGCAGGTTCGAATCCTGCCTCAGGCATGGATGTGTGTGATGTCCTTAGGTTAGTTAGGTTTAAGTAATTCTAAGTCTAGGGGACTGATGACCTCAGATGTTAGCTCCCATAGTGCTTAGAGCCATTTCAACCAAACATCCTGGTTAATGTGTGAATACATCGTCTCGCGGCGATAAAAACGTATGGAAACATCATCAATAAGGGACGCGGGACGGAAGCATTACTATATTTGGAGTGGAATCGAGCACCAGTGGCGCCACGGCCAGCTGCGGGGCTATACAGCGTGAACATTAATAAAACTGACAAACTGCAGGGTCGGGGTCTTGACTGGAAGTGGAGGAACAAAGGTCCTATGAACAAGTATCAGAAAACGGACGGTGAGCGTGCAACGACAACATATCGTCCCGGAACACGGTACAGAGCTGCATCGCATCCACGTCACAACAGATGTTCAAAGTGGCCTCTATGTGACTCCAGGTGACAGGGATGTAGTGGTTGTCGTGCAGAATACACATAATCGTACTTCGTCTTACACCATGTTGGCGGGCCACTTGCCTGGACCCTGTATCAGGTTTCGTCTCAACACCCTGTAGGACCCAGTGTTCCAAATCTGCTCCAAATAAGGACATCGCACAGTCAGTCACCTTCCTGCACGTTCGCCTGTCTGAAAGGACCCACGATCACAAAAACGCCCAAAAAGGGCTTGATATGTTGTGTGATGTGGTTGTTGTCTCTGATGGTACTTGTTTTCGTATAGCCACGCTGCCTCTCGAACGTTTCCATCTCTTGGCCAAAAACGAACACCATCTCGAGTTGTTCCCGACATGAATGCCTGACCATTCTGCTGCCTACGGTACTCTGCGACAATCACACAGTCACAACACATGGCACATGGTCAGAGGAGCTGCCATTTGTCAGTGCCATCTACCGTGGCAACCAAGTGTTTCCGGAGATATATTCCTTGGACCTTTTCTCTACCATTTCCAGTCAGGAAACCAATACTGCAGTTTATCGGTTTTATTAACGTTCACCTCGTGTATCGGCAATGCAAAGTGACAGATCAGTCAATTACCACTTCACTATGGCCAATGAGAGGTCGATTGAAGGCTCGGGGGATTTTAACCGAACACCCAGGAAAATTTTCCTCGCCAGTTTCTGGCCTTTGAAGGAAGAAAAGGTGGCGTCTTGTAGTTCCCGATCATCAGGTCCCAAGCCAAAGATCTGGTTTAAATTCCCAACCTCTTTGCGTTGTCTCTTGAAATGAAGATAGTGTCACTATAACGGTGAACCGTCGAACGGGTCGACCTTACGCTCCCTCCGCCCCCCTCCACTCTTGGTGTTACGCGGGAGGGGTAGACTATGTGCCGCCACTCAGTTTCACTTTCTCCCTCTCCTTGTATCTTCTTCGACAACACTATACACATACTCATCATAATCAACTACGCGAAGCAAATGCAACGCTTTATTTGATCTGCAATAAAATAACGTTGACTGGTTATACCCGTACATTGCAATAAGCTGGAAGTATCCAGCTATGTTAACAATGACTGCTCCGGAAAATGTGCAGAACTTGTAACGAACTGTGCAACTTGAGCTCCGCTGGTCAAAACTTAAGTATTACACAGCTAAATGAGACTTTCGGTGACTCCAGCTGACTTTATTTAATGGTCATATGGCAATCAGCAGCTCCACAACACAAGGTTCAAATGGCTCTGAGCACTATGGGACTTAACTTGTGAGGTCATCAGTCCCCTAGAACTTAGAACCACTTAAACCTAACCAACCTAAGGACATCACACACATCCATGCCCGAGGCAGCGGTCGCGCGGTTCCAGACTGTAGCGCCTAGAACCGCTCAGCCACACCGGCTGGCCACAACACAAGGACTGGCTTAGAGGTAACAAGGTTAAACTGATTTAGGTATTAGGTACAGCTTTACAAATAATGAAGGATACCCACGACATGAGACACCCCCCACTTCGCCTTCCTTTCTTTATTTATTCTTTCTCTCACTAGGAAAAAAAAAAGAAAGAAGTCCGGAGGAGATTCGAATGCGGTGAGAGAGACTTTTAGTTCCATGTTCCGTACTTACTCGTATACTTTTTATTTTCAACCACAGTTCTACTTTAAACACAGGATGCCTTAAGAACCTGAAGAAACTAGCTGTCGACTACGTCCCTTTATGTGACATTCCCTGATGATGGCGACATAGCAATCTTAACAGGGAAACTTTTACACGTTCACAAAGCGAGTCATGCTCTGGACGCGCTCCACGCTCTTCGTACACGAAAGACGTCAACGGGCCCGCCGGGTTGCGGCCAGCAGCCGCGGGCCACCCCTGAGGCGGGGCGGCCGGCCTACCCTCGCCCGGCGACCTTGAGACGTAATCCTGCCGCTGGGGGAGGCCGTCTGGAGCACCACTCGTGGCCTACATTTCCGGCCGGATCAGGCCTCCACTTGGGCGCAGCCTTCCCTTTTGTGGCGTCCTCGATGACAGGACGGACCGCACCACGTAGGCATTAGCGAGACTTGCGTGTCCCAGCACAGCACGCAGGAAGCGAAAGCTACGATTATAATCACGAAATGGCACGAAGCTCTTATTCGCTTCAATCTTCGGAGGTAATGGGCGGAAAAGACACTACCCATCGATTCTGTTGGAAGAAGAGTGCCCGCATCTCGTGGTCGTGCGGTAGCGTTCTCGCTTCCCACGCCCGGGTTCCCGGGTTCGATTCCCGGCGGGGTCAGGGATTTTCTCTGCCTCGTGATGGCTGGGTGTTGTGTGCTGTCCTTAGGTTAGTTAGGTTTAAGTAGTTCTAAGTTCTAGGGGACTTATGACCACAGCAGTTGAGTCCCATAGTGCTCAGAGCCATTTGAACCATTTTGGAAGAAGAGTAAAGGCTCATGAAAATTTGCTACATCACTCAATATAGCATTCTCTGTAAGCGTCCTTCGCAAAAGCTAGCAAGCTCAGAAAATCTTGTAACGTAGTTGTGGTCTTCTACAAGTCTATACTGTGGTACTTTTACTCCCTCGATGTGCGAAAGGTATTTCGGAGGCCTCAAAGCAACATAAATACAGCATCGTGAAAAAAAAAATTATCCAGAATTTTTTCACCTTCCTGCTGATTTCATGTACAGTACCACTTGTATATCTATTGTTGCTTGAAGTCATATTACAAGGTGTTCTACTATGCTGTCATAGCAGGAGGAGAGGTGATACTCCTACGTGGCGCGTCCCAGTTGGCGGATAGGGAAGTCCTCACCGGTTTACTGGCGGACTTGAGTGAAATAAAATAGCTCTCGCGGACCAAACACACCCTCTGCGGTTAACAACCGTAGTTGTAAATCGGAGCTTGCTCCAACTAAGGTTGACAACCTTCGACAGTCAAAAATGGAAAGGTCTTTTAGGAAAAAAATTCCACCGTCCTGCTCAAAAAGGCAGGAAACGGCTACATCGGATTCGGTGGGTAGTCATCTAGAAGACAGCAACGAATCGGAGTGTTTGCAACCATCCCAATGCACACTAAAACACAAAAAGAAGATTAAACATAAACAAATAAATTATATAGCAACACACAACATAAACTCACTACTTCAGACCGGAAAACTCAAGGAGCTCACAGATGAACTAAATAAACAAAAAATTTTAATAACAGGGATCCAAGAAATGAGAAACACCACAGAGGACCCATTCAAATCACAAGGATACAGAATTTATAATGGGAAACCAGGACCGAGGGCAATGAAACAATGTCCCCAGTTTGGAACAGGGTTTTTAGTAAACATAAAAATAACAGATTCAGTAACGGATTTCCAAGCAGTGTCACCAAGAATCGCGACTCTAAGCTTTAAAACAATAAATAAAACCTACACAATAATAAATGCTCATGCCCCAACAAATGAAAAAAATTGTCTAACAAAAACAAAGGAAGAGGTAGATAAATTTTGGGACCTTCTAGAACAAACTGTGAACTGAGTAAATAAAAAGAATGTAAAAATCTTATTGGGAGATTTCAATGCTCAGTTGGGGAAAGAAAGGAAATATAAAGATATAATTGGAAAATGGAGTCCACATAAATTTACAAACAAAAACGGTCAAAGACTTGTAGAACTCTGCAGAGAACGCAACCTTATATCTAAATCAACATACTTTAAGAGGAAGCCAAGTAAACTTAAAACATGGAAACATCCAGACTGGAGGAAGGGCGATTGGCAGCTAGACCATGTCTGTATGGACAAAAATTTTCATAAGGAGATCCACAATGTTAAAGTACTGAGAGGAGTAGACACAGGCTCAGACCGTTATATGGTTAAAATTAAAATCAAATTCACACCGTTAAAGAAGAGGACCGGAAAAACTAATAAAATAAAAAGGAGGTTTGACCCACATCAACTAATTAAAAATAATAAGTACCAACAAATAACACAAACCATCAAATTAACAGATGATCTAGAAAAACTAGTGCCTAATTTTAAAAAAGAAGCAGAAAATCTAGCTCCCTTGAACCCACGAAGGAAACATGCATGGTGGATATCAGAATGTGACAAATTCCATGAAGATAGACACCAAGCATGGTTAAAGTTTCAAACACATAAAACTGAAGAAAATGCCATCAACCTAAAAAATGAAAGAAAAAAATTCACTCAAAATAATAGAAGAATCAAGAGAGGATTTCATAAAGATATTATAAAGTCTATAGAAGGTAATTATCATAAAACCAACTCCAGGAACTACTACAAAATCTTTGGGAAACAACTACAACAATATGAGGCCCCTACACTAATACTGAAAGATGAAGATGGAAGAATGACACACAGTAACAAGGAAAATGCAGAAATCATGGCAAAAGCATTTAACAAACTTCTGAATTGCGAGGACCCCAAAGAACCCTTACAAATCAACATAAATACCCCAATAAAAACCAAACCTAACAAACTAGACCCTCCAACTTTCCGAGAAGTAGAAGAAATTCTTAAAGAACAAAAAAATTATAAGGCATGTGGAGAAGATCAGGTTTTTGTTGAAATGTGGAAAAATGCAAGTGACACAGTCAAGACCTCCTTACACATGGCTCTAACAAAAATTTGGGTAACAGAACAATTTCCCGAACATTGGACCACAGCTATCATCCACCCACTACACAAAAAGGGAGATAAGAGCAACCCAGACAACTACAGAGGAATCTCTCTCCTAGATTGCACATATAAAATTCTATCCAAGATCCTATATGAAAGAATCAAGGAGCAATTAGAACAGGAGTTAGGGGAATATCAGGGAGGTTTCAGACCATGGAGAAGCTGTGCAGAGCAGATAATTAGTTTAAAATTGATTATGGCATACTACAAGAAACGGAACAAACCTCTGGCAATAACATTTGTATATTTTAAGAAGGCATATGACTGTCTCCACAGACCTTCAATATTAAAAATTTTACGAAATCTAGGACTCCATCCAAAACTAATTAAAATAATACAACTCACTCGAACCAACACCAAATCAAAAGTGAAGTTTAGAGGAGAAATTTCGGAACCATTCCTCATAAAAACAGGCTTAAGACAAGGTGACTGCCTATCACCATTACTTTTCAACTGTGCACTGGAATACATAATGAGAGAATGGTACAAGGACAATCCAAAGGGATAAGAATTGGAAGTGCAAAAGATGATATTAGCTTAAACTGCTTGGGATTCGCTGATGATCTTGCTCTCCTAGCCAACACCGTTCAAGAAGCTAGGCAACAAGTGAAATCACTACAAGAAATAGCAGAGAAAGTAGGCCTTAGAATATCATTTGAAAAAACGGAGATTATGCTAACTGATCCACCACTTGCAAACAAAATTACAATAGGAGAACAGGAAATGAAAATTGTTGATAAATTTAAATATTTAGGCGAAATAATAACATACAATCTAAATGAAAAGCCATCATGGCAAAATAGAATAAAAAAAACTGAACTATGGAAATTGCATTACCAAAACTACATACAACAAAAGAAAGCCTATCTATAGATGCAAAATTAAAACACTATAAACAGTTACACAACCAGAAATAACGTATGCAGCTGAAACTATCTTCAAAACAACTAATACAGCAGAAATTGACAGAATACTAAAAATAGAAAGAAGAATAATTAGGATATGTATAAATAAACAGTATAAAATAAATGGACATTGGAGAATAGCATCAAATGAAACATTATATAAGAAAATAGAACCAGGCATGAGCACAATCAGGAAGAAACGCATCTCATTCTTTGGACATCTGACTCCGGAAAACAGAATTAGTAAAAAAATAATTCAAAAATTGTGGAATAGCAAGAGCGACATTAAATGGATCACAGAAATTAAGGAAGATATAAAAGAACTTCAAATTACAGTAGATGACCTAAAAAACAAGACAGAGAAAACCAGAATACTGCAAGACCCGCAAACCAGACTACAAATGAAAATCAATAAAAGGAGTACAGGAAGAGTTGTCTCAGGTGAAGAAAGAAAGAAAAAATCTGAAAGAATGACGAAATATTGGGCAGACAGAAGAGCAAAACACCTTTCATATAAGAATAGCCTCTAATAATTATATTACCTAAACATCATATTAAGTTATTGTCGAACCAAATTGTATCCATGTGTAACAACTTGTTTAGAACTTTGTATTTTTGACTACAGTGGTCCAATGAAGGCCATAAAATAAATAATAATAACAGGGTGTTCTAAAGTCACTATACATTTCAGTGATATAGTAAGTCACTGTACATTTCTGTGATATAGTAACGGAATATTTGTGTCTTGCAGGTACTACGACAGAATGCTAAACAAAGAAGAACGACTCGCTGTTGTTTCTGCTCGTCTTCGTGGAATGACGTATGAACAGGTGTGGACAGAGTTTGCCCGTCGATTCCGGAAAACAGGCCCCACCAGGCTTGCTATCAAGACCCTAGTCAATAAATTCCAGCGTACTGGTAGTGTTGCAGATGAATAACGTCCAGGAAGGCAGGCCATAACGCCAGACACCATGTAAAGTTTGCAGAATGCGATCACACGTTGCCCTTCTGCATCTACCAGGAGACTTAGTAGGGAGCTTGATATTCCTCAAACCACTGTGTGGAGAGTTCTTCGTTACAAGCTGTACAAACGTGCGTACCATATCCAGGTCCTACATAAGCTTGAAGAGGAGGACTACGCAGCCAGACAAGCTATGTGTCATGACCTGCTACAAGCTGTAGAAAATAATAATTTGATGCAAAATGTCTTGTTCAGTGATGAAGCTACATTTCACACCAGTGGACATGTGAACAGACACAACTGCAGGATCTGGGCAGACGAACAGCCAAGTGTGCTGCAGGAGTGGCAACGGGACACAGCAAAAGTGAACGTGTGGTTAGGGATAACGAGGTCAACACTGTACGGGCCCTTCTTCTTCGCAGAACGAACCATTACTGGATCCACACACCTTGATATGTTGGAACAGTTTTTGGAGCCCCAGTTGATATCTGATGGGATTATGGATACTGTTGTTTTTCAACAGGATGGTGCACACCCCATTTTGCCCTCGTTGTTCGGGATTATCTGAATCAAGGATTTCCCGGCAGATTGATTGGTCGTGCCCCTCCACAGACTTTTTTGCATGGGGGTTTATCAAGTCTAAGGTAAACCAGGTGAAGATCCGCAGTACTGAACACTTAACCCAGCGGATTCGATCCGCAGCTGCTGAGCTTACTCCAGATATGCTTGGGCAGGTTAGTGGAGCGCTGGGGGAAGGGGAGGGGGGGGGGTGCCTAGACATGCAAGGTGGTCACATTGAAATATACTGAAATTATGTCCTATTGAAACATAAGTTGCAGTGCCATTACATATTGGATATTGAAATTTAAGTACAAACTCTATACTGACTTTAGAATCACTCTGCATTTCTGAGACCACGAATAATATAGCATTCTGAAGAGACCTGCATACACCTGCCTCATGCCTCACAAGAAACCAGAAGCGGATGACTACCCCTTGTCACAAAAAGTGGTCGCTACAAAAGTCCACACCACTCGGAAAAACAAACTTCTAGACTGGTTTTCTTTCCAGACACTGAAAATAAAACACACGGAGTTATTAAAAATCGTAGACCGGGGGTCGGCCAGACAAAGGGACCATCCCAATAATATTGACGGTCTCAGTTTTGGTCAGTTCTTAATAATAGTAAAGACGGTCATAGCATCGCTTCTGTCACCTGCCTGTGTATTTTGATTGTCGGTTTTAAAAACTACTCACATTCCATTTAATGCGACAGCACTACTTTGCAGTGCAGCGGTCGATATTAACAATGTTCTAAGCTGTCTTTAGACTACGAAAGTTCTCGCTCCTTCGCACCTGTAGAGACTTATTGAACGCATAGCAGTTATTTTTATTTGATGCTAGTAATGGCTTATACAGAGTGCAACAGGCGTAAGTGCAGATATTTTTATAAGCGACATTCAAATGAAACCCGGTCACTAGTGTAAGGTAACGGTAACTATTTTATTAACTCAAAAATGTAATTATACTCAGTACACATACTCAAAAATAGTCGTCAAAACTGTTCGCACATTTATCCCTTTGCGAAACTAGCTGGTCGACTCCATCCTTGCTGTGGTCGAGCGGTTCTAGGTGCTTCAGTCCGGAACCGCACTGCTGCTACGGTCGCAGGTTCGAATCCTGCCTCGGGCATGGATGTGTGTGATGTCCTTAGGTTAGTTAGGTTTAAGTAGTTCTGAGTTCTACGGGACTGATGACCTCATATGTTAAGTCCCATAGTGCTCAGAGGCATTTCTGAACCAGCGACTCGGGCCCCTCAAGGAATCATTTGCAACATTCCACACTCAGACTTTACTCACTGTAAACAGCCTTCATCCGTCGATACACTTCACGGCCTCCAACTCCCTCCGCCGCCAAAAATCGAATCACTCCTCGTTGTTGCTGCTTACTCGCTTGCATGTGCCGCAGTGGACGATGACTTGTGTGACCACCTTCTCTTCGGCGTGAAACCACACTTGCGCTATGCAACATCAAACGGTGCGCACGCGTCAGTCTCTCTACCAATAGGTAACGCCACCACACCCGCAGTTACGTGGTGTCACCTTACATGTAGGGCAAAGGCAGACGCACTGACCAGACTTCATTTGAATGAGCCTCACATATGTCGTACCTTAATAGTGTGTTAGTTGTTTTTCTCTGCGTCGGAAAGTCTGCCCACAAACATGCTACAAACTTTACGACCTGATGTTTTCTACGTGGCCATAACTGCACCACTAAGTGGACTACACCTGTCAGCATAGACTACCTCGTTTTGTGTCCATGTGTCCACCATTCAACACCTGACCTGCTGCCCAAGGGAGAACAAACATTAATGGCTTGCTCTTACCACATGCACTTCGAGGTACTAACCAACCTAAAAACATACTACTTCTGATAGCTAAATTATTAGTCTGTAAATGAAGTAAACACTGATGTAACCTTGTTTAATACACTGTCCACAATCACCAGTAGCAATATCTGCACTTATACCCATTTCACTGCATATGTGAGATTAAGGGAAGACATTCTGGAACGACTGACAGTGCAAGGACAGACAATGGCTAGCCTGCACCTTGAGGATATCTAGAGCTTTTCTCGGTTTACCACCTGCGTCGTTTGGAACAGACTACAATCCGACCCTCTCTATGAAACTTGGCAATTAATCAGTTGTATTAATTCACTTTACATTAACTATGTGGTTTAGACCTTAATTGTAGACAACGCTTATGCGAAACGACAAGGAGGAATCGGTGTATATGGGAGTGTTTCGACGACAAAAATGAACACAGGAGGAGTTAAGCGTCGCAAACGTTTGCCAGCAGTTTTAATTTCCACATTCTGTAGCCTTATATTCAGTTACAGTTCTCACGGCAGAACAGGCGAAGCAATATTTCGAGACATTCTCCTATTCCCTCATTTTTCCAGATACCTTTTCAAAAATCGAAACACAAACATGAATATGTGTCTCCTGCTTTAATGTTTTGTCACTGTACATGATGTACGCATATATGATGTATACATACAGAAAAAGAAGGCAGGTGGACGACAAACGTTATGGCGAAACAAATGAATAACTACATATTGTAACGAAGTCGTGGATACGTAAAATGCGAACCGAGATTTTACCTTTCCTTCAGGTAAAGCTACGACCCATACGTCAGACAGGAAAACGCCCGGTCACACGTGGTGACTAATACGCATACTTTCTTCGAATAATGACGGATACACTCGCCCTACACGCGCCCATCAAACACTTCCCCCATATCGCTTGTGGGCAACATGTCCGTAAAGTCTTCCAACAACCAGTGTTGACACTCTGTGGATTCACATAAATTGTTACAGGTATTGATTCCGGAGGGACATGTCCAGGTCTTCTTAGATTCCATCTCCACTACGGTTAACGGATCTGCACGACGTCCGAGTGTCACATCGAAATGTATTCTCGAACTAAAGTACGATCGTACTGGGTAGTAAAAAAGTTTGGGCAAGCAAAATATTATTTTGGATTGAGAGTCGTCAATAAATATAGATCTAGTTTCAGACGTGCTCCATGGAGGTGTGTTGAACCCTTGCTGCTCATGTTGTATGTTATTGACATGTAAGACAATATTAATAGTAACCTCAGACTTCTTAAAGACGAAGTAGGTGTACTGTCTGAAAAACTCGTCACAAATGTTCAGTCAGACTTTCATAAGGTTTAAAAGTTGTGCAAAAAGTGGCAACTTGCTTTAAATTTTCAGAAACATAAAATTGTGCAATTTACAAAACGGAAAAAGCGACGTATCCTATGACTACAACATCAGTAAGTCACAGTTGGAAGTAGTCGATTCATACAAAAGCCTGATTGTGGAATTTATGGGGATATGAAATGGATTGATCACATACGCTCAGTAATAGGTAAAGTAGGGCATACTTTGGTTCACTGGTAGGATACGTAATCAGTCTATAAAGGCGGTTGCCTACAAAATACTCTGTGGTCCATCCTAAAATATTGCTCAAGTGCGTTGGACCCATACCAAATAACATATTGAAAGTATACAAGTAACGGAAGCACGAAAGGTCACACATTTGTTGAAGCAATATGTAGACCGTCAGTGAGATGATAAAATACTCGAAACGGCATACGTTTGAAAACCTGCTTGAAGAGCTTCCAGAACCATTATAAAATGAAGAATCTAAGAATATACTGCAAAACCCTACGTCTCGCTCCCCGAAAGCGTGAAGACAAAATTAGACGAACCAACAGTGCGCACAGATTATTATAAGCAATACTTTTACCTCACTCCATATGCGAACGGAAGGAGTGGTTTGCAGAATATGGATGTACATGTAAATCATGTGAAGCTATGTAGCTATGTAATACCATTTGTTTAATCTTTGGTGTAAAGTTCACTCATATGTTTCATTTCTGAAAACTTTTACAAGCGTTAGTCTAGAACATGGCTTCCCAAAATTTCCTTTGACTAGCACTCTGAGAATCCTGGTACTTTGACGGAACACTGTTTTTTTTAAGGTTACTAAATGAATCATTGATTTAAAAAATAAGAAAAACTTGTTTAAGTCAGAGGTTACTTCAATTTTAACTCATAACGAATAACACAGAACTCATAATATAATCTTTAAAAGAAAAACGTCGAAAACAACGGCAGGTTATTAATGGTTTTGGGCGAAGCACTTATTCACTGCCCACAGAGAAGAAAATTGTAAGAAACAGCTTGGATATCAGCGGAATAGGACAGAAAAGCTGTGTGCCCCTAAATGCTATCTCGCGCTGATTAGAGATGTCTGATATATAATCTTACCGCACGTTGTTAGATAACTTCTTTAAAACAACATCCATCCGTGTCTCGGCGAATCGAACTCCGTTTGATAAAAAACTTTCTAAAGCCAAGGCCGCATAAATATTTCTTTATTTAAAAACCGCTTTCGACAGACTTTGTTGGCATTTTGAGTCTTAAAAAATCTTTTTATTATGAAACGTCTTTATTGTAAGTTGGACCTCACAGCAAGTTGTCATGTGGCGTCAGATCCAACTTAAAATGAACAAGTTTGATAACAAAAAGATTTTTTAAGGCCTCAAAATGACAGCAAAGTCTGTTGTTTTAAATAAAGAAATATTTATGCGATCATGGCTTTAGAATATTTTTTTATCAAATGAAACACATCGCTTCTTCTGTCTTCTGAAAATGAGAAAATTTAATCAACTTGTTGGTAGAAGATGGAGAAATGGCACTTATGTGGGAGATACAGCCGGCCGAAGTGGCCGAGCGGTTCTAGGCGCTACAGTCTGGAACCGCGAACCACTACGGTCGCAGGTTAGAATCCTGCCTCGGGCATGGATGTGTGTGATGTCCTTAGGTTAGTTAGGTTTAAGTAGTTCTAAGTTCTAGGGGACTGATGACCTCAGAAGTTGAGTCCCATAGTGCTCAGAGCCATTTGAACCATTTGGAAGATACAGTGTGTAAAGAATGTCTGCCTGTGGAAGATGTATAAAGCGATCTTTCTTAGTGCTAGATCTGGGAGATTCTCAAGATAGATTTCCTCTAGAAGTAACTTTTTACGGGCCTGAGCAATAAAAATCACCACAAACTACTTATCACAGAAGAGTGTTCATGACTTGCGTCGTACCTTATACGACATCCTAATAATATACACCGATAAGGCAGAACATTGTAACTACCTTCTTAACTGCGTAATGGATGGCTTTGGAAAAGCAGTACAGCAGGGAATATGAGTGGCATGGACTCGACAAATTCTTGGTGGTTTCCGGAGGTTTGTCAAGCCCGATGTGAACGCACGTGCCTCGGAATTCCCTTAAATTTCGTACCAGTAGATTACGGGTGCGGAGCTGGCTTTAGACCAGACAAATTTGGTGGCCATGACATGAGTTCACTATGATGCTCCTCAAACCACTGCATCACATTTCTGCGCTTGTGGCACTTACCAGATGAACACCACTGCGAAAGTAATGCGAAAAGTTGACGGATAAGTCGTGGTACAACTGCAGATTTTTCCACACATATCAGAATATTTGCTCGTCGTTGGAATAGTTCAGCGTATACCGTAGCAAATTACTGTCCTATCTGAGTTCACAGTGAAAATCGACAGATCACAGTGAAGATGCCATCGCCGATGGGAAAGACATCAAGTTTGAAGAAATGCAGGAGATCCTCAATAATGGCCGACCAGTGTGGCCGAGCGGTTCTAGGCGCTTCAGTCTGGAACCGCGCGACCGCTACGGTCGCAGGTTCGAATCCTGCCTCGGACATGGATGTGTGTGATGTCCTTAGGTTAGTTAGGTTTAAGTAGTTCTAAGTTCTAGGGGACTTATCACCTCAGATGTTAAGCCCCGCAGTGCTCAGAGCCATTTGAACCTCAATAATGATGACGTAGTCTACGAGTGTCACGCTGCCTTCGATTACTAGGACAGGTCTCATGGAAGCCGATCTCCATATCCCCCGTAGCATAATGGCACGCCTAACGCCCTGCGACTGTGGCGCACTGCATGATTGGAGCAGTCGTTCGCCTGGTTACAGGTCTGCGGACAGACCCTCTCCAGATGTAACACGACCCGTGGTTTATCCTACCAGGCGGGAGATCGCCATCGAGTCCCGTCTGAACGATTTCGTGCCACCGTAATCATAGCTGACGATGTCGTTAGTTCAACATGGGAACACGTAGGAGTCATCTGCTCCTTAACCCCAAGCCCAACAATGCGCACTAAACAGAGGGCTTCAAAACACTTCTTCCTGTCCGAGCCTTGTACTCTGTTCTCAGGAGTGCCACACGTCGCCGCCCATTACACTGCGGGCAAGCCTCCGACCACGTTCTGTGATAAGGAGTGGACACCCAACACTTCGTACATCAATGTACAGGTACATCAGTCAGCAAAACAACCAGCGCGAATCGGCGAACCAGAAGCGCTCAGAATCCTCTGAATTCCGGTAAGAAAATTCGTAGTCGTGAAATTCATCAGTGGCACAATGCTGAAGTGTGGAACTCATTTCACGAACAGTGTGGTACAACACCAGAACGAAGTACAGTACATAACGTCCGTTATCCACAAACAGTGCAGTCGCGGTTGCGTCGCAAACTATTCTACAAAACTGGAAAGTCAGAGACCTCGACAAATCAATTACTCCAGTAGAAGCGAGCTAAATATGCATCTGAGGAACTTGGATCACGATCTAATGCTTTGAACTTTTTCAGAGTTCTTGAACCGAACAATTAACTGTAGTAGTGTGATTACGTAGGTTTTCCCGGCGTAATAAGTCTTGAAAGTCTCTTCGGGTTTGCTGCCGGATCCTAAAATCAACTTGGCTCGATATTTCGGCGCTGCAACTGGTGGTCATCTTCATGGAGAATGCTGCTTCTGCTGATGAGTCCCGCTGAGAACTGACGCCAGGCTGCAAATCGACGTCCTATATAGGCCACCATTCAGTACACGGCGCATATAGGACGTCGATTTACAGCCTGGCGTCAGTTCTCAGCGGGACCCAGCAGCAGAAGCAGCATTTCCTGAAGATGGCGACCAGTTGGATCTCCGAAATACTGAGCCAAGTTGATTTTAGGATCCGGCAGCAAACCCGAAGAGACTTTCAAAACTGTAGTAGTGCCGATTTTTTAATCGACAAAGAAATCCATATGCGATGCAAATTGAAGTTAAAGTATTATGTACTAGGAGAAATGCTAATCGTTTGCTTACTCCAAATTTTATATTAGTTTTGAATACTGTTACGTTTTACTTCATGACGTGATTGTTGCACACAGAATCATACTTTCATTTTATCAGCTAGTATTTTTGTATCACCAGTGTGACGGCAGAGGGCAGAATCTTTCTGCTGCGTTGTGCAATGAAATCTTCTGTATCAACACTGTGAACGTTGTCATTTAACTGACGAATAGACAAAGGTATTTTACGCAAAATCTTCTTGCTTTGTCACACACATTTGTTGTAGAAGCTTTCTGTATACTGCTGTAAGGCCAAGCGTGTAAAAAAATGGATCTTAAGCTAAATTAAAAGCATCACGGTAAATTTTTGCTTATTTATAAGATTTATAATAGAACAGCAACCAGCCGTAAGTATGATTTAAAAAATATTTAAATTGAGTGATTAAGGGTTTCGGATTCCTTACGAATCCATCTTCAGTTGATTCTTACACATTTCCTTGTTTTCCTGCTGGAGTTTCGTTTTGCAATAAATCCGAAACCTAAAATGGTTCAATGTAAATACACACGATAATTTTGGCCGATCACCGTTTTATCATAAACCTTATAATTGTACTACACCAACGGCTCTCAAAATAACTTTCGACAAGATTGAATTTTTGCATTAACTGTCAAATCAATTCAGATCTTCCCGCATTTCACAATTACGAGAGACGTTCAATAATTGATGCAGTCCTTTTTTTCTGAAAAAGGGTTCGTTTCAGACAGGATCCACTACTCGATATTATTCCCCGCTCTTTTGGCTTCAAAATCCTGTCTTTCAATACAATCACCTTCCAATGCGACGGCTTTACGCTGCCTTGCTGGGAGGGCCTGTATACCCACATGCTGCCACCCTACTGGTCGACTTCGCAGCCAGTGTCTTGCTACATCAATAACCTCCCCACCAACACAGATAGTGCTTCCCGCAGAAGGCATCCTTCATTGGGTCAAACAGATGGAAGCCGGAAGATGTGAGATCCGGCTTTAGCGTGGATGAGGACGAACAGTGCAATGAAGTTTCCTGGGCTCCGGTCGGGTGTGCAGATGTGTTTAGGGCCTTTCGTTACCATGGAGAAGGAGAAGTTCGTTTGCATTTTTGTGGAGACAAACACGCTGAAGCTGTTTTTTTTTTCAGTTTCCTGAGGGTAGCACAGTACACTTTGGAACTGATCGTTGCACCATGAGGGAGGACATCAAACAGAATAACCCATTCGGAGTCCCAGAAGACTGAGGGTGCGGTTTTAACTTTTTCTTCGGAGGAAAGGTGGTGTGTCGTCACCCCATGGATTGCTATTTTGTGATGAATCCATGTTTCATCACCTGTGACGATGATGGACGAAAAGTAGGCAAGATCTGTCTCGTAATGCGCACATGGTCCCTCGTTGCACTTTATGGTCAGGTTAGGAGGCGAGTACCCTAACTGGTGAACGAGTGTGTCAGCACTACTAACAAAGACGTGCGGCTGAGCAGCGACATCATTGATGGTGGTCCGACGATCGTCTCTAATGAGAGTGTCCGCACGCCCCGGCGTTGCAACAGACACAGCAGTGTGTGTCCGCCGGCACAGCTTTGCGCGATGCAGCGATGGTAACAGACGCCTCGTCCAACGACTCAAGGTTCTTTTTTCACTTACAGGTCTCCGTAGACGTTCTGCTAGCGCCTATGAATATCTACAATGCGCTGGTTTTCCGCCAAAAGAAACTCAATGACAGCTCTCTGCTTGGAATGCACCTCCATTACAGAAGTCATTTTGAGGGCCGCCACCTGTCGGAACTTCATGGAACTAAAGGTGCAGAAGTTGGAATATTCCACAATGACCGACAACAAATTCCACATTTTTGCAACGGCACTATGCCGAGAAAATGTCCCTTGTATTTTCTAATGTCGCAATTTCGCTTTACACAACAGCATCGTTCACAGGATCTGTAATTTCAGCAGCAAACTGACCTATATCACTCCCTTGGAATATCCTACATACTACTTTTACGCCTGAAGAGTTATCTCGATTACGAACCGCGGCCACTCCTATGATTTTGTGTCTCCCTCATCATTTCTTTCACCACATTCCTTTCGTTAATGTGAAAAATGCCGTGTTCCACCATGGTTCTGAGTCCACTTGAAATTGTTAAGTCAGTTCAAAGATAGGGGGAAAGACAGAAAAAGGATGCTATCTCCTTTAAAATTTTTTGGAAATTTGTGGTAAGGTCTTATGCGACCAAACTGAGGAGGTCATCGGTCCCTAAGCTTAAGGACTACTTAATCCAACTTAAACTAATCTACGCTGAGGACAACACACAGCCAGCCTGTGTGGCCGTGCGGTTCTAGGCGCTTCAGTCTGGAACCGCGTGACCGCTACGGTCACAGGTTCGAATCCTGCCTCGGGCATGGATGTGTGTGATGTCCTTAGGTTAGTTAGGTTTAAGTAGTTCTAAGTTCTAGGGGACTGATGATCACAGATGTTAAGTCCCATAGTGCTCAGAGCCATTTGAACCATTTTTATTTGACAACACACACACACACACACACACACACATGCCCGAGAGAGGAGTCGAACCTCAGACGACTGACTTGTTTATTAGTCGAGTGGAGAGGACATGGTGTCAACTTTGGCACTGGAATCTAATGCCTTCTTATATAAGTCGGATATCCCTAAAAAAAAAAAAAAAGTAAAAAATAAATCATATTTGTGCCATCGAGTGCCTGCGCGATAAATCGATAAATGTGTCACACGGATACTCAGAATAAATTTGTGCACTATGGTAGAAGAGTAAAAGATGTTAAAGAATGCTTGTGGTGCACTCAAGTGGCTGATTTAATGGAATCCCTTCTTTCTTGAGTAAAAACAGACGATGCACATAAGAGGTTTATTGTACTCGTATTACGTCTATTCTGCCTGTCTTCAAAGATAGTGTTTCACTTATGTTTCCAGCACTTTCACTGGTGTCGTGCGGTGGGACTGTCACCGCAAGTGTGACAAAAAAGTATCGGGCACTCGCTGCAGCCGTCGACCTTTAGCCGGTGTGGGTCTGGGGTTTGGGGCGGGCCAGGTGACTCCAGCGTACACAGGTGTTGGAGGAGCGGGGAGAAAGTGACGGGGGTGAGCGGGAGAGCAGAATAGAGAGTGAAACAGCCGGGCAGGTGAGGACAGCCAATAACAGCTGCCTGCACCTAATACCGGCGGTGAACCGTAATTTGTGTAACCGGAGAAGGGGCACACAAACGTTGATCGCAGGTTGTAGGCCCAAATATTCAAGATCAGTATCGACGCAAACGCGCACTGTTCACCTAATGAACACCTCAGTACGGCGTGATGTCGAGCGGACAATCGTAACGATCAGGAAGTGGACGTAATAAACGGCGTCTATCGATACTGATAATGCTGGAAAAGCGGAAGGCTGGAGGTCAGCAGACGAAGCAATGTGGGAGCCAGAGAGGAAGTCGCCGGTCTCCGTTCAGATAGGGTGGTGAACAAGGCGCATTGGCGGCTGACTGGCGAATACTTGCAGACTCGGTAATTGCCTCAGTGCAGGTGAGCGTCGTACACGTTGTCCGAACAAGAAAATTATCAGACGTAGCAACAGACATCAAACAAATTACCTGGTACAGTTTTTTCTACTTTACGGTGGTTTGGGGAACTGTGGTTCTGCAAGTTTATATTTGTCAACAAAAAATAAAAAGAATAAAAAGTTGTTGAACATTATATCTTCCACTAAACTGTCAGCTTGGAACCAATGATATAATTTACACAAACAAAATTTAAAAAAAAGACTGGTTGCTCCTTCTATACATTTCCAGTCAGCGTACTGTTAAGTACCTGAAAGAATTTTCTCTCATAAATATTGGCTCGTTGATAAGAATTGAATTTCACAGGGAATACAAGTGCTAAAACACTGATACAACTCTCCATAATATCTGCACATGAAGGTACCAAATTGTCACACATGCTTTCAACGTACACAAAAATTACAAATCTCTTTCAGCCAACACACAGTCTTAGAAATCAATATTTTCGTAAGTTCCAACAAAAGAGATAATATGACTAACTGTATGAAGTTCCGTGTTGATTACCATACTCCTAGGTAAAATCAAATTGCTGGTTTCTGCAAATCACAGTAGTACTCAACAGTTTATTGTACTCTGACAAAATTCATGGGACAGCGAAATGTACATATACAAACGGCGGTAGTACCGTGTACACAAGGTATAAAAGGGCAATGTATTGGTGGAGCTGTCAGTTGCACTCATGTGAAAAGGTTTCTGACGTGATTATGGCCGGATGAATGGAATTAACAAACTGTGAACGCGGAATGGTAGTTGGAGCTAGACGCATGGGACATTCCATTTCGGAAATCGTTAGGTAATTCAATACTCATCCGAAAATATCAGATTTCGGCCATCACCTCTCACCAACGACAACGCACTGGCCGATTGCCTTCACTTTAACGATCGACAGCAGTGGTGTTTGCGTAGAGTTGTCAGTGCTAACAGAAGAGCAACATTGGGTGAAATAACCGCAGAAATCAATGTGAGACGCACGATAAACATATCCGTTAGAACAGTGCGGCGAAACGTGACGTTAATGAGCTATGGCAGCAGACGACCGACGCGAGTGCCTTTGTTAACAGCACGACACGACCTGCAGCGCCTCTCCTCGGATCGTGACCGTATCGGTTGGACCCTAGACTCCTGGGGAAGCTTGGCCTTTGTCATGTGAGTGCCGATTTCAGTCGGTAAGAGGTGATGGTAGGGTTCGAGTATGGCGTAGATCCCGTGAAACCGTAGGCCTGTGTTGTCCATTGGGCACTGTGATAGCTGTTGGTAGGTCATTATTGGCAGTGGGCTCTATACACATGGAATGGACTGGCTCCTCTGGTCCAGCTGAACAGATCGTTGACTGGAAATGGTTATGTTCGGCGTCTTCGAGACCATTTGTAGTCAGTCATGGACTTCATATTCCCAAACAATGCTGGAATTTTTATAGATGACAATGCGCCTCGTCAGCGGGTCTATAATTGTTCGCGATCGCTTTGAAGAACATTCTGGGCTATCCGAGCGAATCATTTCGCCATCAATATTGCCCAACATTAATTCCGTCGAACATCTATGACATAATCTAGAGGTCAGTTCGTGCATAAAATCCTGAACCAACAACACTTACTACGTAACTTATGGAATCTAATAGAGTTTACGCATGTATTGTAGGATATGTTAAGCGATGAAGATTTCTTTCAGCTTACTTGTAGATCTCTGTGATAATCGTAATGGTATAGAGTGGCGGGTGGACTGTGCAGAAAAATCATCTATTTCAGCTCAGATAGGTAAAACAAACGAAATGTTACCTCGCCTACTTTTCGGAAAGATATCGATGTTCCTATAACATCGGCAAAAGCATAGTCTGGAAATTTTGTTGGATCCGCTGTTCACTGAAGGACTGACACCACACTGTAACGTGTTCACAGACAGCAGTTTTACGGCACGTTTACAAAAACGTTGATAGTCTCTGGGCACGTAGGCGTTTCGTGTGTATTAGTTCATATTGAAATATTCCGAAATCATGCAATTTGAAAAGGTCGCTAGATGGTGGAGGCGTCCTGAAATAAGCTCGTGATGTCAAGAGCTGGCAGTTTTAAACGGCGGGATATTAAAAGAACTAATCTCAGTCCCAACTTTGAGGAATCTTTACTAGTGGAAAGTGCAACTTTCACTTATGGGCTAATGCCCAGTTTAATCTGATCTTATCTGTTCTGCAAATTGGGTTATATATGGTTTCTTTGTTGTGCCAGAATTTCTAAGTTTTGAAGTTGACTGTCTTCCAAACCTATGAAACATCTATCACATACCGGTACATCCGTTTGAATTAAACTAGTCATAAAATCATTACAAGACAATATTAAGAAAATAACACTAAACATTTTATTCATCGCCAGCCAATGTCGTTTTGACTACAGAGGTCCCTCTCCTCCTCCCTTCATGAAGTGCTCAGCAGTAGAGAAAAATTAAAACAATGTTAAACCTTGCGAAAGAAGTCATATACGTCAAAATTATGCACACTTGGCTGCTACTTGGCATAAGTGCTAGTAAATACCAGTCTGCTGCCTAACAACAGCAGTGTTAAGCCGGTTATGGCTGCAAATTACACGCCGCGCGCGTTTCTTCTCTCGTCCTTGAACCGCGCTTCTCCAAGGAAGTTAACTCCGTCGTCGCCACGAGCGTTTCTGCGAGGAGGCAGGCACTCGTGTGCTGCACGTGAGTGCGCGCTGGTCGTTACTCCTCCGTCAATACTTGAGATGTAACAATAAGAAAGTCCTATTCCTACCTGAAGTTGTCATTATGCCGAAATCGACAGCGCCTATCAGTTCGTCAGAATCGTTTCGACGCAACAAAGCAGCGAGTACTGAATGAGGTACAATGTTTTTTTCTGCAATTCACGCAAGCAAGTGGTATTATAATCGAAAGATCGATAGTGTGAAGACAGCTGTGGAGAGTGGTACGTAATGACCTCTGGTACTAAAACTTTCCAAAGAGTGGTCCACAGGACTATAGTAAACAGGTGTAAACACAGATAATGGTCGTAATTCACATTATTTGTGGCACATTTCGACGAAAAAGAGCAGTTCACAGTTTCTAGGAAATCTGACATTATTGTGACAGGTGGGTAGTGTTTAACGTCCCGTCGACAACGAGGTCATTAGAGACGGAGCGCAAGCTCGGGTTAGGGAAGGATTGGGAAGGAAATCGGCCGTGCCCTTTCAAAGGAACCATCCCGGCATTTGCCTGAAACGATTTAGGGAAATCACGGAAAACCTAAATCAGGATGGCCGGAGACGGGATTGAACCGTCGTCCTCCCGAATGCGAGTCCAGTGTGCTAACCACTGCGCCACCTCGCTCGGTGACATTATTGTGAGATGGCTGCGATGGAATGTGTCGTAGGACTATTCACACAACCTTATCACAGTCTTAGCATATAGGACCACAAAAAACCTTTCACTGCATGGTCAGTTCCATGAGAACACTACAGTGGTTTCAATTTTTTTCAAAATATATTTTACATTAATGGCTAAAGGCAACATGGATAATATTAATACCATATCATTGCATAAAATTTCATCATTGCATTTAAGAGAATATGAATCGGCATCATATGAGGTGCCCCCTTCCAAAACAAGATATAACCTCTATCGGAAATTGGTTAGTTAGTTTGTTTGAGCATTTCCTTTACATCATTTGAACGATTCTTGTATCGAAATGATGTGGAACGAATCAGTTTACAGGATATGTATACATTACTAGTGTTAACATTAATGAACACATTATTTCTTAGTCCCACTCAAGCAATTACACTTAAAAACAATTTTTTCCCAGGATACCAGCCTTGAAATAGAAAGTATTCCATGGAACAGAGGGAGTTAATCGCAGAAATGATTTCAGGATTTCAGACTGTCAGGTGTTTTACGTTATTGGGTGAATGAATAAAAAATTGTCTTGCAGCTTATTTAATTCCTTTCGGCGCCACTGACAGCTTTAATAATGGGTAATAAGGGGCATTTTTTCGTCTAGTTTTGTAGGTATGGACAACATTGTTTTTCTCAAATTGTGATGGATTATATATGATGAGTTTTATTAGTGAATATATGTATTGTGACGGTACGACAAAATTGCCTAACTGTTTGACTGGGTAGCTACACGACGATTGCGGGTGAACACCACAAGTTATTCTTGATGCTCGCTTGACTTCACCACCAGGTTGCATCTCTACCAAACTACTTTGCCGAAATATAAACTGATCTAGCAGACACTGAGAATTTTTGGAAGCTCGAATTGTATTGTATTGATTATCAGAAACGATGGAAGATTAGACATTATGCAATCTCGGATTGGTGAACGAATGGAAAAGAAACCGGATGATTGTTCACCGCCACCTCGCTCAGAAGAACGGAAGAAGATATATTCGTATGATGTGCGTACTTATTAGACTCTCTCTGCAGAAGATCAGTGCATTTAGATGTGCATGTCAGATAAAACGTACTTTTCAAGCATTGCTTGACACGTCGTATCTTGTATTTGCACAGAAACAAATTCTTCTGTGCCGCTATCAACATGTCTGCAACGAAGAAGTTCTTTATACACACAAGTGTTTACAATCAGCAAACAAAGAACTGCATCGTCTAACGAATATATTGCACAAACTAACAGTTTACAATCTAGTCTTTGTTACTGAGAATTCAAGCATCTCCTACTGTTGTTCTGAGCATCTGCCACCTCTTCGCGTAGCACTGTCACGAAATTTTGATAACGCAGAAGTGTCACGTCCGTTTAACCCGGAGCCTAAAAGGGAAAAACAGTGATAACCAAAAACTTCCTCAGCTTTGACTTCCTAGACGGGGATTTTTCTCTGCTGGAGAGGAATGCGAGCCTTTCTAATTCTTGGGTTCTTTTTTTCGTTTTGAACCGTAAAGGTGAATCCATTTGCTAGTAAAACGATACCACTTTTCTTAGAAAATTTGGGGACTGCTTCTGTGTATCTTATCCACTGCTTCTTTTGAATATAAGAGTACATATCTACATTTACATGTCTACCTCTACACTTAACACAAGGCGCCTTACATACTGGACGAAGGATACGTATGATACTACTATCAGTTCTTCCCGCAGCCCCTCCCTCCCCCTTTTTTGGTTTCATTTGCGAATAAAGCGGAATTTTCATAGTAAACATATCTGTGACCCAGAATGCATCATCGTGGCTTCTGTCAGTGGAAGGAAGGAAGATTAGCGTTTTTCCAACGATGAAGACGTCATTACAGAAAGAGCACATGTTAAGATTGAAGAGGGACGGGGGAAGAATCGGTCGCATACAGTTCGAAGCAATCATGCCCGCCTTTGCCTTAAGTGATTTCGGGGACTCACGGAACATTCAAATCTGCACGCTGGACACAGCTTGGGCAGCCGTCCTCCAGGGTGTAAGTGCAGCGTCTGCCAATCGAGGTTGTTGAACATCTTCCTAACGCTCTTGCATTTACCGAACGAATCCATCACGATACGCGTCGCACCTCCTTGTTAATTCTACCTGTTAAGGGTTCCAGACTGGCAACCAGTGCTCAGGAATCGGCCGGAAAACTGCCTTTCGTGGCTGAACTAACCCCAGTGAGTCCTAGCGGTTCTAGGCGTGCAGTCCGGAACCGCGCGACTGCTACGGTCGCAGGTTCGAATCCTGCCTCGGGCATGGATGTGTGTGATGTCCTTAGGTTAGTTAGGTTTACGTAGTTCTAAGTCTATTGGACTGATGACCTCAGATGTTAAGTCCCATAGTGCTCAGAGCCATTTGAACCATTTTCGCTGCTGAGAATGCTGATGCAGTTGTGGCCGAGCGGTTCTAGGCGCTTCAGTCCGGAACCGCGCTGCTGCTACGGTCGCAGGCTGCAATCCTGCCTCGGGCATGGATGTGTGTGATGTCCTTAGGTTAGTTAGGTTTAAGTAGTTATAAGTTCTAGGGGACTGATGACCTCAGATGTTAAGTCCCATAGTGCTCAGAGCCATTTGAACCATACATTGAAAGAATAGCAACGACCCCAGCATACTAATGAATTTATGTTTATATCTCATAACCCTGACTGGTTAAGACTGACTCGTCGAGTTATATCTTCTTGGAAGTCCAGCTAACAAAGCTGATGCGATAATCCGTAAACATGTATCCTGTTTCCACAACGAATTTTCTCCTCTGCAATGGAATGGGCTGATAGGAAATTTCCTGGCAGATTAAAACTGTGTGCCGGACTGGAACTCGACCTCGAACTTTGCCTTTCGCGGGGAAGTGCTCTACTGCCCGCGGAAGGCAAAGGTCCTCGGTTCAGTTCCGGATGCAGCACACAGTTTTAATCTTATGTTCACTACGCGACGGCAGTTCCTGTAGCGAAAGCCTTACGGAAATCACAGAGCTCGGCAGGTTGGGCGTCGTTATTTATGGCTCTCTGGGTCTCGGTAACGAACAGAGCAAACTGATTTTCAGAAATAACATACAATGGATTTAATGGGGGAGATGGACAGAAAAACCAAGGAGACAAAATTCTCAGTCACAACCTAGGTAGTGAATTGATTAATTTCTTCGAATGTTTCCCCTGTATGGTGATTCTGAATTCCTGTTACACAGTTACAGGCGTTGTAGAGAGCACTCAGAACAGCAATACTTGGTAGGAAAATCATGTCCGGAAAAGAGCCGTAGGAAGATAACGACGTAGAAAAAACGTCAAAAGATACGATGCACGTGCTTCAACCAACTCTTACCACCGTGAACTACAAAATATGCTTGAAGCAGCAACCATGAGCACTATTAGCACCTGCTAATGGTGTTCACAAACACACAGCCCAAAAGTCCTGGAGTGTCCTGAATGACCTCCGCTACAGCCATTACACGAGCAAGGAGATCGTCCTGTGACTTCACAGGACGCTCGTAAAGAATGCTCTTCATGTAGCCCCACAGGAAAAAGTCCAAGCGTGTTAGATCGGGCGATGCTGGTGGCCAACGAATCTGTCCATCGAGACCTATCCACCTGTCGCCGAATGTTTCGTGATGGTGGAAGGACGTCGCGAGCAAAGTGGGCTGGTGTGTCATTATGTTGGAACTCAATGGTTCGACTTATTCGTACATGCAATAGCAGATCCTCCAAATACTGCACCAATACGTCTTGCAATAAGGCTAAACTGTGACCCGCTAGGCGGGTCGGTAGAATATACAGGCCAACCAGACCACTGTGGATAATATCATCCCCCTTATTGATACCGAAACGATGTTGGAATCGTTGAGGAAGTGTGGTGTGAGGGTTTTCCTATCTGTGAAAAGAATGATCCGAGGAAGGTCCGGAACGGCGACACAGCAGTGTAGGAACCATGCGCAGCAATCGGCACTTGGCGCAAATTCAGATGGACGCATTGCCTGCACCCTCTGGAGGCGGTACGGGTGAAGTTGCTGTTAGTGAAGAACTCGCTAGACGCTGCTCTGGAATACATCAACGGAACCTGCAATGTTGTGGATACCTGTCGACGAGTTCTGTTCATGCAGTTGGAGGACTTCACCCTCCACGTCAGCAGTGCGGCCCGTCCGGCCAGGATTACAATCGGCGCTATTAGCATTGCAGGTGCCGGTTTCCCGAAGTCATTGTTGCAGTCTTGCGAAAATGACATGCAATGGACGGGCACGACCCGGAAATCGTCCGTGATACAGGCCTTGTGCTAATGTTCGTGATACAGGCCTTGTGCTAATCGACCATTTCGTCCACTTTCACCATACATGAGCACCAAGTCGATGTATTCAGAAAACGTGTACTCTGCCATTCAGTAATGCACAGTCTTTCTCGTTCACTCAGTGCCAATTGACGTACATGCATTACAATTCATTGGTTTGTTCTCTAATGACACGTTACGTAACATCTGACACGAAGCACTCATCTTTGTCAACGTGTATTGCTTTCCATCACTCAGAATGGTTTATCTTCCAACGGCGCATTTCCGGACGTGGGTTTACTACAAAATGTTACTGTCCTGAGTCCCCTTTACAACACCTGTAACTGTGTAATAGAAATTCTGAAGCACCCTGCATAATAACTGTAGCAATTGCACGAATATGTTGATTCTTCACAATTCTACGCAATATTTGCAAAAAAATAATATAAACCAGAATATAAAGCATAATAGGTAATTTAAATATTCAGTAGTGTTACGATAGACGTTATAAGAGACAACTTGATACACACTAACGTAATATCTTTGCACCATATTTTGATTTCACATAAACAAACAATATGTGTAAAGAGTAACGTGGGTGTGGATTTCTGCACAGTGAAGGAGGCACAGAACTTGTCAGCGAACAGATCAAAGTCTCATAACATTAGCACATGAAAACTATTGTATTTTGCTATCTTCTTATTGCAGTAAAACCAAAAGTAGACGACTGCAATGCAAGATGGGTACGACAAAACACATTCAAACATCACATGAAACAGACCTGTCAATGTAATAGTGGCACTTAATAACAGAATAAAGTCTGGAAACGAATCGTCTAAGCATAAAAAAATACGTAACTGGTGCAGTGTTTTGTTATTTAAATCGTGAATGACACAGTTGCAGGCATATCTCAGCAAATTAGACCCACGGTTATATTACAGGGTGTGATGGGTGTAAGTGCATGTATTTTTATTGGTGACAGAACAGTGTACTGAACAATATTACACCAGTTTTTATTTCATTTACAGACTCATAATCATAGCTATTAAGAGTAGTATGTTCTTAGGTTGAGTAGTACCTCCAAGTACATATGACAAAAGCAAGCCATGAATGCTTACTTTCCTGTGGGGGGGCAGCAGGTCACGTGCGGAAGTGTGGATGTAAAACCGTTAATCTATACTGACAGGCGTAGTTCACTTAGTGGTGAAGTTACGACCACACAGAAAACTTGAGGTAGTAAATTATGTAACAGGTGTGGGAAGGCTGTTTGATACAGAGAAAAAACAACTAACATACTGAAGTTAGTGTATGTTAAGATACCAGTGATCAGAACATCTGAATACGCATGAATAACACACTGTATACTATGGATCAATTGAGTTGAAACTCCTGGCATGTGAATGCTGCCATACAGACTTGGTTACTGCTCTTACAGGACTAATTCCAGCTTCACATGAGGCACTCCTGACGTACAACACCAATGAAGGCCGCCGATTCCTAGCTCAGAAGTAGCCTTACACTTCCTGACACACCATTAACTACACTCTGACACAGTTAAAATCCTTTATTTTAATCTCCTGTGCCTCATCACTGGTAAATTATGCAAACACAGTTTTAACTTATTTAATTATGCTATTTTAATTTCCATGAGCGAACGTTACAACGTTTTTCTGCATTATTCTGGAAGGTACTCAAGTTCCCTTTCTTTGCGCTACAATAATGCCCTCACGGGTCTGAAGTGGGAACCGTGTCTGTGAATAATGGGGAATTTCCCTATTCAGGAGTGGTTAAGGATTGCGTATCCCTCCAACGCAGTTAGAAGCAATACTTTGGAAACTTAATTACTCTCCTGACATCTGTATATTTAGTCCTACGTGCAATAGATACAGTTTACCTGCTGCTTCCTTGCTCACTATTCGATCCAGGTGAGCTTGCCTGCAGTCCGTTGCTGTACACCACCTCTTGGTCTTACCTGCAAGAAAACAAAATTAATCTAATTAGATCTATTCCCATGCTCTGTTCCAGTAAAACGTCCTTCAACCACATATTTAAATACTGTGTACGTAAGAATTATTTATTTTCTGTAAATTGACATTGTATGCCACGAGTTTATTTGCCAGGACTGTTTCATCGTTGCACATTTATCTTTGATATCAGTACGGCAAACATTTTTAACAGACTGTTTATGAATCTCAATTTAAAGTAAAAGATTACGAGAATGCATTTACATAAATATCTTTTTGTTATAAAATTATGTATTATAATTTCAAGGGAGGGGCTAAAGTAATAACAATTAATAGCTCATTATATAACTGTGAAGTGTTAACGTGGGCAAGAATGGGGTGAAGAATTTCATGTGTTCATATTATATTACGATTGTTGTTCTGCGATATGTAGTTGTTTCTGTAGTTCATGCATAGTTAATTAATTGCGTAACTTCTGGTTTCTGCTCAGTAGTTTAGGAGCTGTCTGTTAATGTTGCGCCCTGCGAAAGACAATGTTAGTGACAGGATCTGCGACGTGCAGCATTTATTCTTGAGCAGTGAGCCCTATAGTCTTTGTGTTAAAAAGTGTCTCGTGATCCGTAGTCTACGCTAGAAGATGTGGTTTCCAGAGCACGGCGATAACGTGGTTTAAACTGCAACATGGCGGCGAGTCCTGTTTGCTTGCGTCGCTACTTTCACAGTGACATTTTGAGGGAAAATCGTTAAAATAAACAGGCACGCACAACCAGCCATTTTGAGGTATAAATTATTACTGTTCACTTTGCTTTTCGGCACCAACGGTTAATATACAAAACTAGGATCGATCACACAACAATGATTAAATAAATTAGAGATTTTCGTCGCACTTTAACTTCCCTTCTGCACATGTTTCATTAGTTTACTTGTAATACTCGCGTCTTTCGTGCACTCCCGACATTCTGTCCCAAATCTTAGTTTTATCAATACTGTGCGCGCACTCTCACGTCGTTACTGGTACCGCCAGACTCACAATTAGCGTCCCTTCCACCAGGTATGTCTACTTGTCTCTCACGCTGTGATCACATAACAGTACGCAGGAGTTGAAAGAAACAAAAAATGCACGTTGCAAGTGATCGTCAAAGATGTGAAATACTTTTTAAGGTACTTTTATAATCAAACAGCTACAGCAAAGAGACACTAAGTTCAGGGGAGAATTTAGACATTCATTGACGTATAAAAGGAATTTAATCACCTGTACATTAATAAAAACGTGAGGTGACATCTGAGGTCTCAGTGAATATGGTCACCTTATAACTAATACGATGTGCAACCCGTAACGACCAATCATTTATCGAAAGCCGAGCAGTTCTTTTCATTTCATACTATATTCTAACGTTAATGTGTTCACGACCTCTTAGTAATCTCATCCTTCACTAGAGAAGGAAAGAAGGATGGATGGATGGAAGGAAGGAAGCTTACGTTCAACGTTCGTCTGCAACGAGAACAAGCTTGGACAGGATAGCGATAGGTGGTGGAAATTTGCAGTCTGGCTTTCGAAACAACAATGTCGGCATTTGCCATAAGCGATTCAACGAAAATGCGGTAAACTTATGTCTAGATGTCGAAGCTGCTCCTCCTGAAGACAATATATTATATTAAAACGGTACTCTCTGGCTTCGTGTATGCCCTTCGCTATCCGCAATGAACTGTACCGAACATCATGTAATTACATACTGGTGTTCACACTCTGACGAGGTGATAAAAATTTAGTCTGTAAATCTATACGAGATTTCCTGCGATGTCCAAACATAGCCTCTCACAGTTTGTATTAGTCAGTTACAGCTGTTGCAGCAAAACTGTGACTTCCGAGAACATTTGTAACAGTTGATGCTTACCGGGGGTCGATTCTTGATTTTCGCTCAAGCGTTAGTTTCTACACACTTTTCAGGTTGTCCGACAGTTTGGAGGAGCCGCTCGAGATGGTTGCGGTGGTCCTGGCGCGGGAAGCTGGGCTGGGAGGCAGCAGATGTTCCCAGCGGGCAGCCTGGCTGTCTTTTGTTTCGATCGCGCCAATCGTCATCGTCGTTGCTGCAGGCAACAGGCGATCTTACACTGATTGTTTATCCTAGATGTTTTTTCCTGTATCAGATTATGCTCCTAAGATACTGATTAAATACGGACAGCGCCGTATTGGAAACTTTATTTTCGGAATATAAGACTCGTATCGACAGACAAGATTGTTGTGGAAGACAGACTGAGGAGGAGAGAGAGAGAGTGGCACATACCCAGGAAGCTGGAGGAGGGTGTATTGTACAACGGAGTTTGTGATTTTAGATACTGATTTCCTATGAATAGCGTGACAGGTCTGAACTGAAGGCAATTACGCATGTCTTGGGCTCCAACAAAATTATTTCAGATTTTATTTTTAGTGTTTAATCTGTTTTAACTTGATGATGAGAGACGCTGAAACATTATATCAGCAGTTCGGATTGCTTGCTTGCTGACAAAAGCCATAAACACACAGTAAGTTGTCACACCATACTTTGTTCACAAACTGTCAGTTTCTTCATTGATGATATCACTTACTGCCTTCCCACTAAAGAAGGATGAACAACGTCATTGATCGCAGCCTCTGATAATACAGGGAGCTGGGCGAAAATCGGTCGTGTAATTTTCAAATGAATCATCCCAGCATATGTTTTAATTCATTTTTGGAAAACAGGAAAACCGAAATCTCGACGATCGGACTGGGATTATGTCCCTCCCAAGGGACACCGCCTTAGCGGGGCCGGACGGTTTGCGTGCTTCGATGAAGTCAAGGTTCAAATGGCTCTCAGCACTATGGAACTTAACTTCTGAGGTCATCAGTCCCCTAGAACTTAGAACTACTTAAACCTAACTAACCTAAGGACATCACACACATCCATGCCCGAGACAGGAGTCGAACCTGCGACCGTAGAAGTCGCGCGGCTCCGGACTGAAGCGCCTAGAACCGCTCGGCCACTCCGACCGGCGATGAAGTCAAGGGCTATGCCGACGTTAGCGTAGCTACCACCAGGGCCACCCAAGTCGGACAGGCCTTGTCAGAGGAGCCAGACGAAGTGTGTCCCACAACACAGGGCAGGGAGGGCTCTAGAGGCGTAGAGAAGCCAGCTTTCCCAGGGGGATGAACCCTTACAATAAAATCTGGCACGTTGGAAGGCCTTGAAGTGACAGCCTCAATATCCAACTATACCTGCGCAGCCCCCGTAAGGCGACAAGGCAAAATAAAAAGTTACTAGCAAGCTACATAGGGAAAGCCGGGCGGAAAACCACACGACTAACCCGAAAAGGAACACGGTTCAAGATTTTGGTATAGCGGAACATGTAAACTTAATAACATGGAACGTCAGAGGGATATCGACAAAGGAAGGAGAACTACATAAAATATTAGAAGAGAGGAGTTGTGCTTTAGCATTTATCACAGAAGCTAAAAAAAAAAGATAAAAAAAATTAAAGGAACTAAAGATATAGGAAATTATACTATGATATACAGTGGAGTAGAACAAAGCAAAAGAGCACAAGCTGGGGTTTTCATATTGATAAGCTATTCCAGATTGATAAGCTATGCATGGATAAACGAGCGGATATGCAGTATACGATGTGAGATTTCTAGAGGATATCTAACCTGTATAGCAGTTTATGCGCCAGAGGAAGGCAGAACGAAGGAAAGATCTACAGAAAACACTAGATAGGAGAGATGAAAATGAGATTATTGTAACTGGCGGAGACTACAATGCAAGAATAGTAAGGGAAGGAATAGATAACATAGTTGGCTACGCTAGAGAGACTACAGTCAACAGCATTGGAACCATGTTAAGAAATTTTGCAACTTTCAACAACTTCAGAATATTAATCTCTTTCTTTAAACACAAAGACATACACACATACACATGGTCGGCCAGAGGATTTAGAACCATAATTGAATACTTCGTAGCAAACCAAAAAACAGCTGTTCTGTTTCAGAATGTGCGTGTATATAGTGAGTACGACATTAACACAGACCACTTTCTGCTACAAGCAAAAGTTGCTCTAAAGCTGAGATGGCATAACACACGTACAAAATCCCCAGAACAACCAAGGGAGGTATATAAAGTCTACTCACTAGAACAGGAGTCAGTCAAGAATCTTTATCAAAGACTCTTAGACACAATAATGGGCACAGTTCCAGAATATGAGACTACTGAAAATGAGTGGGAACAGATTAAGAACATATTAAGAACTGCAGGCGGTGAAGCTTTAGGTACAACGAAGCACAAGAAGAAGAAAAAAGGCCACAGAATTTGGTCAAAAGAAATTGACGAGGCTGTTGAAATAAAGAGAAAACTATATAAAAAATATCTACAACACTCAACTCAGGAAAATAATGAATCATACAAAAAGCAGGCAGCAGAAGTGAAAAAACTAAGCATGAAGCTCCATCAAGACGGTTGGGACAACTTTGTTGCCAGGATCGAAAACGATGTCCATGGGAGATAAAAACTTGCATATAAAATGGTAAGACACTTGAATAACAGTGAAAAGGATGTGACAGATATCAATGTAATAAAGAACAAAGACTGGCTGCATTATTACAAGGAAATGTGGACCGATGAAATGAACACAGAAAATGATGAAGATCTTGAAACAAACCCAGATCATCTTGAATTCCAAGAATTAGAACATGCTTTCAGATACAAAAAGAACCGAAAGGCAATAGGAAGTGGTAGCATTAACAGCGAACAAATAAAATATTCTTCAGCAGCATTTATAAAAAGGTTCCTCAGATTTTTGAATCTTTGCTGGACAACAAAGGAAATACCAAAAGAATGGAAGATCTCACTTATAAAACCAATATTTAAAAAAAGAGACAGATCAAAACCCGAAAACTATAGAGGCATATCACTATTAAATACAGCGTATAAGATCTATGCTAGAATAATAACCGAAAGACTAAAACCCATAATAGAGTGCCTGCTGTCAGAAGAACAAAATTGATTCATAAAGGGGAAAACCTACACAGACAATATATTTATGCTACAGCAAATTATAGAAAAACGTAAGGAATTCAATAAAGAAACACATCATTTTCATCGATTATGTAAAGGCTTTTGATAAAGTAAATAGACAGCTATTGTGGGAAATTTTAATAAGAAGAGGTATACCAATACACATTGTACAGGTAGTCCAAAAGATCTATGCTAAGACAACAATCCAAATAATTGGGGATAATGAAGAAACAACAAATGTTATTAATTTAGGAGTTCGATAAGGTTGAAGCCTCTCCCCACTGCTCTAATATATACATTGACGACATTATAGGGCAATGGAGAATGAAACTGAAGAACTACACATATAACTTCAACCAAAAAGAGAACATTATGACTTTGCTATTCGCAGATGACCAAGTGTTCGAATAATGAAGATGGACTGCAGAGAGCTGCCTATGAACTGTACTAAACATGCCAGATATATAATGTCAGTATCAATACAAAAAACAAAAGCCATGGCTTTCTGTGGAAAAAAATCCAGTAAGAACAAAAATAATTATATACAACAATATTACAGAACAAGTAGATACATTCAAATTTCTAGGAACCATGCTCTCGTACAGGGGAGACGTAGATCAAAAAAACAAAATTGAGAAGTTTAACTACTTAAATGACACTATCAGAAGAGCCCTCAAAAGTAAAGTAAGAACAGAAACATATCTAAAATTTTA
Organism: Schistocerca nitens; assembly: GCF_023898315.1. Taxonomy (NCBI): domain Eukaryota; kingdom Metazoa; phylum Arthropoda; class Insecta; order Orthoptera; family Acrididae; genus Schistocerca; species Schistocerca nitens. Next base: position 393,939,858 of record NC_064617.1, read on the forward strand.
TAAAGTTATGACAGTACCGACATTACTATATGGAAGCGAATCTTGGGTAATGAAACAGTAAGATAAAATAAGATTACAAGGGAATGAAATGAAATTCCTCAGGTATATAGCATGATACACCAAGCTAGACTAGAAAAGAAAAACAGATATCAGGAAGGAATTAAATATTTTCGGTATAAACAGTAAGGATGACGAATACTGACAAAAAAGGATATCCCTTCTGTTACGAATGGACAAATCAAGATTACCTCTACATTTTTGGCGATATATACTCCGCAAGGTAAAAAATGCATTGGAAGACCTGCAAAACGATGGAAGGACCAGATGTAGCTGCAACAGGCTGAGGGAAAGCCTAATGCATGACGGAATAATAATAAGAAGAAGACTACTTTAGAATGCAGGGCCAGTGTCCTAAACACTCCACTACATCAAGTAGTCACATAGTAGAGAAAACCAAGGACGTCTCTACATATCCATAAATAATTTGACACGCGAACACTGCACGGCCAAGATTCGAACGTTCCTCAGGGGCGGCGACGTGTCGTTGACGTTGCAGTGATGTTACAAATTCGATATTCGGGCGGAGATAATGTGGCGCGGATTTCCCAGTGAGTTACTGAGGATTTCACAGTGAGTTACTGAGGAAAAACACACCATAGCATAGAGTCCATCCTACATGAGCATTGTGGTGAGACGACTAGCAATGTGGTAGGCCAATATTCCGCAGGAAGGTTTTGTCTATGGACAAGAAGCGACAGTTTGTAGATTACTCCAAATAGTCTCGAAGCCTGTGCTGGCACCTTATAATACCACAGATATGTCAGGTAAGATTCATATCAATCAATTCATGGGGCATAGCATCAAGTACAATTCTTCATTACGCCCCCAGAACCAGTCTTGCACAAGTGAGGTATGGCAGCATGGACAATTATCCGACTGTAACACGGCGACCGCATGAAATATTGCTTTCATTTATAGTGCTTCAGTTCTTAGTACTGGCAAGGTAAACGACCCAGTAGTAAAATATTTCCAGCACAGACATGGGAACGCTCACGACTTATATTTGAGCAAGTTTTCTAACTGGAAGAGAACGTATCCTGCCACGACTATTGAAGGTACGTAACAAGAATGGTGAGTTATTGGATCAGGCAACTGAATTCCATTGTTCCGTGATCTAGCCCAATCACGATTTTCCTTTGTTCATTGCAGTCGTCGCTAATAATATCGTTAGGCAACAAGAGGAATGAGACACGTTGTCTCTTACTGAGACGCGTTTATATCGCCGTGTGGTGCAGGCTTATTTAATTTATCCATATTTTAAAGGCGCGTTTCTTTTCTTGTAATCGGCAGAAAACGGGTTTAAGTCATGAACTGGTATATAACTGTCCACTGAAGATATGTATGCAACAGTATAACGAGTGAGTAATGTGTGTTTCTCACTCTGTGTTGTAGTATGAGGAGAGCCTGGGGATAACCAACTCGCCGACACGGCCACATACCGTGTTACCATTATTTCTGATGGACCTTTCGTCAAGGAGAGTGCACTAGGTTTCATACGTCAAAAACCAATACAACATTTATTAGCTATTATATTCCACGAAAATTAAATAGAATAGGGCCGAATATGTACCCAGGTGAATGGTTGGTAGGTAGATCAAGGGAGTTATTTACTGAGTTCAGGAGATACGATAAACTGTCTAATGGAGGAAGGGTATATGTTGGAAGACATACAGGAGCAGAAGGGATCCGTATAGATGAAGACTGTAAAGCCTAAACAAGTACACAGGAGGCGTATTGAGGAGGGTTTTACAGCAATGGACGTCAGTCTATCAAAATCAAAAGCATTGGAAAACGTTTGTCTCATGCAATTACTCCATACTGAGGTACGGGAGACAACACAATCACTGCAGTAAAATACGCTCTCGGCCTCTATAAAACGAAATTGACAGTTTGCCAACATGTGATAGGAATATCGTGGATAAAGCGGGTGTAATACAGCTCTTAGAGAAGTTCAGCGTATCCCACCTCTTGTTTCCTATCGATAAAATTACAGCAGTGATGAATCACTTATAGTGGAAACCATCCGGATCCCATAAAGAGAGTTCATCGAGGTCCTGTGCGACGAATGAGTGCTAATTGTACTGCACCACCCGTAAGACACAGACCAGTCGTAGTTGTAACACAGTACGAGCAGATGCTAGCAACACTGCGACACGTCGGAGAGAAGCAACGCCAAACAGTGTAAGCTCCTCCTTGGAATACATCACTTAACTGTGCAGACAAGACAGTGCCTAAGATGAGCGACATAACGTTTGTATTCAGAAATGATCGTCTATCCGGACACAATGATGACACGTAAGCTTGGATGTCAATTTTCTCTCACCACAGATCACACTACGTATCACTACGACGGCGCTACGTACTGAAGGATAGACACAGTTACAATTTTCGTGGTATAATTAGATTACTGGGATATATTGATATTGATCTCAATAACACATCTGACTCGCAGGATATCACTAGATCCATAATGTTAATTAACACCAAAGCTAATCTCAGTCAGAAGGAAAAATACTAAGCACAAGAGTAAACGATGGGAAGAAATCAGATATTCCACTTGCAGCGACAAACTGAAATCTCCAGTGTATGATTTGACAATACGACGACGCAACGGCGTAACCAAAACATGCCACCAACGTATAAAATTAATAAATACCTGCTGTCTGACACGCTGATTCCACTTAAATTAAATGCTTTTTCTACCAAAGCTTCAAAGTAAACTCGTCCAATCGATGCGGATTTAAAGTACCTTTACGTAAAATTAAGTATACAATCAACTTCCAAAGTCGTGATTTAATCTTTACCTATCAGTCGTTGCTAGTCAACGATAACGTCTACACGTAGCATAGACCATATACGTAGCGTCTCGCTACAACAACATCATTGGTTAAATCCAAAATACCGTCTTAACTCTTTCTCAAAAATCTTAGCCTATCTTAACTAGATGAAATTTCTTTCATTTAAAAATAATTATCTTTCGTACAGCGTAAACTATATTTCCTTTTGCTTAGATCATTAACATCTTTCCTCTGGTTGAAAATTAATAAAAATAAATTATTTTTTAGTTTCAATGAGGGTTAAAATCTCCGAACTTTACTTCGACACAACGCCAACCTTTTCTCTACTGTTTGTGGCTTCTCTTTAATGCTTTTCTGTAAAGGCAAATTACTCATCTGCTTTAATATCGAATTTTACTTTCAAATAACTTTCCAGTAATAATTCAGGGATAAGTGATAGTCGGGGAGTCTTTTTTAAAACTTAAAACAGAAAATCTCTGTTTTTATTGCCTATTATTATTTCATGTACAGGTACAAGTCAGCATATTTTGTTACGAATGCTGGTTGAGTGCACAAAACTCCACTAACAGGAAACGTAATAATAAAAAAATCTAACAAAAAACCTGAATGCCACCGCCACTTTTAAACTATGTGGACTTGAAGTGAGGCACAAATGTTAACCATTTCAGGCGCAGATTTTCAGCCAACCCACTAACATTTAAATATTTAATCTCATGGCTCTCGGTATATAAGAGACAATTAGCGTATCCTCGAAAAAATGGTTCTTGCTTTGTCGCTTAGGGACCATGGGAAAAGCTACAAAATCGAAATCGCGTAGGCAAATCTCCGACAACTTCTGATTGATTCTCAATACTACATTAACAACGTAGGACGTCCGCTCTCCACACAACAACAATTATGCTTGCAGCGCATCTGTGCAGAGTTTACCAATATTTATTGCAATAAACGACGGTCCCGCTGAAATCACAAAATACACCCTAACAAAAAATCGCAAAGGCACTATCCCTAAGTGCTTCTTTCCATTCCACAGCCACAACACACTAACGCAACGCCACTATTCCCTTAGCGTGTGCTATAATCCACTTCGCAAACTCATATAATGACCTCACATAATAATGTCTCTCCTCATCCGCAAACCAACACAAAATCTCCGACTAAATGAGTTATGGTACGCCTACAAACCTTTGGCTATCAAGCAACCCCAAGTTCAGCCACAGCTTCCGCACAAAATTAACAAACAGGAGAAACCAATCACAAACATCAATTAATCGTAGCCGCAACTGCTATTACCCACAAAATTCTACGTTTCGTCATCAACGTGTCTTCTGCTTTTTCCTCCACACGGTGAGCTAAAACTCCACCCAAATGGACGAAACAATTACTTCCTCCAATAAAGCCGATAACATTTTCAAAGTATCTACCTAAAAGACTTCAGAGTTACTTTGAACTCTCCCCAGTCTAAACCCCGTAGCAGACGAACTTATTGAGACCTTCTCATTGCAACACTAGCTCTTGAGACCAAGTCTTGATGCTAATTCTTGAGAGACTAACTAAAATTCTTAGGGGGTCAAGCCAAAAACCATTTAAAGTGAAGAAACATATCCTGCTGATTCCCTCTTTAACAATAGGTGTTCCTTATTCGCAGCCGCTGGCGTGATTCTTGCACAGGCCAGCTACTCCGTAGCTGTAATCTTTGCCGCACGTCGCGACTGATTAATCGCGTGCGACGAGTTGGCCATGTGTGGCAATATGTCTGCCTGGTAGCGACTCGTTCGTCTAGTTGTTAAGAGTGGTTGAGTGGTTGTATCGTTTTGTTTCGCTGTGCCATGTCCACGTCATAGTCATTCAGAGAACACGAACCACTTTAAAAAGTGAAGTTGGAGGTGGAGTTGTCAGTTATGTTAAGTGAGAACACAAATCTAAAAACATTACTAAACTTAGATTTTGCGAGGAGCGCAATTTTGTAGCTTTTGATGTAGAAGTAGAAATTCATGGGTAGTTCATGCTCATACTCACTATATACTGGGCTCCCGCTGATGATTTTGATTATTTATTAAACAACTAGACGCTTTACCAATGTTTCAAACTTCTAAACAGCTATAATTAACCCATTTGTCATTTTCTGTAATCGAGAACTCCATCATACAATTTACAACAAGAATTATGAAAACCAGCAGTGCTGCTAAGATCACTTTTCTATAGACATGAATGAAATACTTTCTGCAGGCAGCAAGCCCATTCACTGGGGCTAGACTTCAGGCACGCAGCTGAAAGGTATCGTGGGCTAAAAAATTGCTTGTAACTTTTTTAGAATTGGTTGCCATTTTCGAGTCTGTTAGATTTCACGTTACTTTTTTGTTCTCCGAATGTTAGCTGAACAATTTGGAAACGAACGTATGTATATAAGAATAACCAGTGAGAGTCTAACTCGCAGTTTCTTTTCTTTCTTTTGGTGGTGACTGATTTCTGATATCAACCCAGGTCAGGAGCCAATGCTTGGAGCCACTCTGTACTCCCAAAAGATAGCAGATGGAAATAAAGATGTTGCGATTTAGATTGTTTATACTTCTTTTCTGAATCATCAGTCTTCTGACTAGTTTCATGACAACCTCTACCAGTTCCTCTGCACTACCAACCTCTTAATATCTGAGTACCAACTGCACCCAATGTACTGAATTATTTGTTGGGTGGATTACAATATTTGTATTGTCCTACAGTTCTTGCCATCTACAAATCCCTCTAGTAAAGAAAGATGAAACTTATTACCTCGTGTCTCAACAGATGTTCTATTTACTTGTAAATAATAGACTTCAGCTATGAGTCGTCCTTTTTAAATTTTATTGGCAGATCTAGATTTCAGCTAGAAACTAGCCATTCTTAATGCACTATTATGTTTGATCAATGCATGTAATGCCTGTTGGTGGGGCTTCATCCACAATTCATTGACTGCCCAATGAGTATTCAAAAACTGTCTTCTTTAAGTAGACTGGTATGTTAGATTTGAAAACTGTTGCATTCCTTCCGTAAGCCATCCAACCCAGTTTAATTCGACGAAAAATTTCAGGTTTCAAATCCCCTTTTGCGTCAATTAATTGCCGCAGATAAACGTACTCTGTAACATTGTTTAGGATCTTGGCGTTAAGTGTTACTTGTCTTGCAGCTACCCACTTATTATGCATAACCTTAGTTTTAGAGTGATTTATTTTAAGTCCAACCTCCTGACAACGATCTGTTAATCTTTTATAGAGGACTGCATTTCCATCTTGCTGTTAGCTAGGACCACTATATCGTCTGCAAATCTCAGGTTGGTGAGCCTTTACCATTTATCCTTATTCCTCTGTTGTTCCAAATAATTTTGGACATATCCATCTCGAGAACTGCTATAAATAGCTTCGGAGATATAGGATCGCCCTGCTTTTCTCCTTTTCCAGTGGGAAATTCGCACTTGTTTTTCCCTATGTTGATAGATGCTTCAAATGTGTCATAAATGTTACACAACATGTTTATATATTTTGTTTCCACTCCTTGCTCAGCCAGTGCTTGTATGACTGCAGTGTGGCTGACAGAATCAAAGGCTTTTTCGAAGTCAATGAATGCTATGCATAGTGGCATTTCACATTCATTGGCTCGACTACCTCACGCAGTGCGTTTATATGGTCAATTGTACTGAAACCACTGCGGAATCTAGCTTGTTCTATGGGTTGTGTAGTCTCCACTTATTCACGTTGAATAGTGTGGCCGAGTGGCTCCAGGCGCTTCAGTCCGGAACCGCGCTGCTGCTACGGTCGCAGATTCGAATCCTGCCTTGTGTATGGAAGTGTGTGATGTTCTTAGATTAGTTAGATTTAATTAGTTCTACGTCTAGGGGACTGATGACCTCAGATGTTAAGCCCCATAGTGCTTAGAGCCATTTGAAGCCATTTTTGTAAAACTCATCTCTTCTGCTGCACGATTTTCCTTTCCTTATTTCAGAAGGAAGGAGACTGGACCAACACAAGAAAAAAGTGTCCAGTAATCATGGAATCGAAAATACGTACGTTAAGGGCTATGACCACTTGTTCAGTAGAAGAGATGTGTTTCACAGTAGCGAAGACGACCAAGTGATCACAGCCCATAAGGTGTGAACTTTGGGGCTCATGTTTACTGAAATGGTTATCTTGGTTGGGTCCATACTACCTCCTCGCAAATATGGAAAACAAAGAGCTTGCAGTAGTAGAGATGTGTCTCACAGTAGTGAAGATGGCTGTGGATAGTCCATCTTTACGAGAGTGTTTTCTTCTTTTGGTCTATACTATGACATCTAGAAGTTTGTCAGTGGTGTTATTGTTCACTAAGTAAGTACATAGGTATAAGCGATTTTAGTGAAATAGTCTTTAGGGGAGGAGTTACAACCCTCATGACTCCCTTCTGCCTCCCCCCGCCCCCCTTTTTTTGGTTCCGCATCACGAAACAACAGCGGGACTTTTAAATTGGTAGCCATGTCACATACGGAACTCTAATCGGCGACCTTCAGTTTACGACTCGATATTTACTCTAGCAGTAAGTCTACTGTCTGGGGTTGTGAGTGAGAACTCAACACTCGGCTGCCAGTGGCCGATAAGCAAGCACGACTTTAATCGGGGCGAACTGTACCGAGTAAATTATATCATCTGGTTCGCGGAGATACACCTCATAAGCAGACGCAAAGCATTCCTAACCGAAGGAAGGAACAAGAGCGCGACACAAAAGGCGCTGGCTGCCTGCTGCCTGGGGGTTCGCCCCGAGACAGATGTTGGAGGGCGCTCATCATTAGAGCAGCGGCGGCGGCGGCGGCGGCGGCGGCGGGCGCGCCACTTGCTACCACACTCGAGCACAATAGCCGCGCGACTTCTTCGGCAAACACGACAGCTTTCTGTCAACTCCGTCTCGGCAAAATAAAAGTAGAGGACGGCCGGGGAGGGGGGAGCGCGCAAGGTGGGGAATAAGCAAGGAATCGACCCTCCCGGACGACAATGCCACGCATAGCTGTGGAACTCATCAGCGGAGAGGCCGCAGGAAAAACGCACGCACGCACGCACTCGTGTGGTGTGTGCCCGGCGGGTCGCGAGCCTGACGGCTGCCCCTGGGAAAGGGCACCGGAGTCTCCCGGAGCGCGGCCGCCCCTGTGTACGTCACGCGCCAACAAAAGCGCCCATTGTCATCCGGCCGGCTGTTTTCTTCATTTTCATATTTCCGCCCCGCACACGCAAACCTGCTGCGAGCTGGGCTCGGCGCGCGGATGTATTATTGATCATAATGACACATCTCGTTCCGCGCGCTCCTGCTCCTCCTCCACCTCCACCTCCTCCGCACGGGAGTCGGCACCGACGCCGCTTGTGACAAAACATAATATCGCGGGCCGGCAAGGCGAAGCGAGGCCCGCACAAAGATTTTCCGCTCCCCGCCGCAGCGCCGCATCATCTGGGCGTCGGCGGCGCCACCTCATCCAGCGGCGCTGCTCCTTTCTTCCCATTCTTCTCCTCCGCCTTCTTCCTGTTCTGGGCGAGGTAGCGCTGCGCCGCGCCGCCCTGCGGCTCGCCCGCTTCTTATCGATTCGGAGCCCGCGGCCCGGCCCGCTGTCCCGGCGCATAGGCGTGGTTCTTGTGAGAGACACTTGCCGCTCAGCTTTGATGCTGCCGACACCCCACCGCCACTCGCCTACCAATGTCACTCAGCCCGCAAAGCGATAAGGCTCAGCTAGGCGGCGCGCGGCCGCGGGAGAGGCGACGTGGAACAAGGGAGAGCGGGGGGAGGCTGTGAAGATTGTCATATGCCATTTGTATGTGGAAAGGATCGGGATGTCGTGTTACGCACTGGGTGTCTAATTTTTTAGCTTTCCATTGTTATTCTCTCGGATCGACTGAGATCAAAAACAAACAAAAAAAAATACACTACTGGCCATTAAAATTGCTACACCCAAAGATGAGGTGCTACCGACAGGAAAAAGATGCTGCGATATGCAAATGATTAGCTTTCCAGATCATTCACACAAGGTTGGCGCCGGTGGCGACACCTACAACGTGCTGACATGAGGAAAGTTTCCAACCGATTTCTCATGCACAAACAGCAGTTGACCGGCGTTGCCCGGTGAAATGTTGTTATGATGCCTCGTGTAAGGAGGAGAAATGCGTACCATCACGTTTCCGACATTGCTAAAGGTCGGATTGTAGCCTATCACGATTGCGGTTTATCGTACGGCGACATTGCTGTTCGCGTTGGTCGAGATCCAATGACTGTTCACAGAATATCGAATCGATGGGTTCAGGAGGGTAATACGGAACGCCGTGCTGGATCCCAACGGCCTCCTATCACTAGCAGTTGAGATGATAGGCATCTTATCCGCATGGCTGTAACGGATCGTGCAGCCACGTCTCGATCCCTGAGTCAACAGATGGGGACGCTTGCAAGACAACAACCATCTGCACGAACAGTTCGACGACGTTTGCAGCAGCGAGGACTATCAGCTCGGAGACCATGGCTGCGGTTACCCTCGACGCTGCATCACAGACAGGAGCGCCTGCGATGGTGTACTCAAAGACGAAACTGGGTGTACGAATGGCAAAACGTCATTTTTTCGGATGAATCCAGGTTCTGTTTACTGCATCATGATGATCGCATCCGTGTTTGGCGACATCGCAGTGAACGCACATTGGAAGCGTGTATTCGTCACTCGGCGTGATGGTGTGGGGTGCCGTTGGTTACACATCACGGTCACCTCTTCTTCGCATTGACGGCACTTTGAACAGTGGACGTTACATTTCAGATGTGTTACGATCCGTGGCTCTAACCTTCATTCGATCCCTGCGAAACCCTACATTTCAGCAGGATAATGCACCACCGCATGTAGCAGGTCCTGTACGGGCCTTCCTGCATACAGAAAATGTTCGACTGCTGTCATGGCCAGCACATTCTCCACATCTCTTACCAATTGAAAACGTCTGGTCAATGGTTGCCGAGCAACTGGCTCGTCTCAATACGCCAGTCACTACTCTTCATGAACTGTGGTATCGTGTTGAAGCTGCATGGGCCGCTGTACCTGTACACACCATCCAAGCTCTGTTTGACTCAATGCCCAGGCGTATCAAGGCCGTTATTATGGCCAGAGGTGGTTGTTCTGGGTACTGATTTCTCAGTATCTATGCACTCAAATTGCGTGAAAATGTAATCACATGTCAGTTCTAGTATAATATATTTGTACAATGAATACCCGTTTATCATCTGCATTTCTTCTTGATGTAGGAATTTTAATGGCCAGTAGTGTATAAACAACCCTGCGGCCAAAGATAGACACACAGGATGATTCTTATTATCGTCTAAAACCTCCGAAGCGACGTAGATGACGCTGAGAAATGTAATTTAAGACACACGGAGTCGCAAATGTCGGGAAATACCCCAAAGCGGGTGACAAATGTTCGACATGTGACGTGAGGAGATGATTTACCTCGCTGCATGTATACCGGTTGAGCCCATCGGTCTGTCACACCCGATCATAACAACCCAAGGATTCACATCGGTGTAGCTCTGGGCCTACGTGCGTGACTTTACTGCGTGGAATTCACGGTTCGAATCTTACATCTGGCAGGCAGGATTTTTTTCATTGCAAGAGACAGTTACGTATTTACATTGAGGTAGAATTTATCATTTCATTTACAGGTCACTCGGTTTCCGCTGGTTTATTGCAAAGCACGGTACAACGAGGCCTACTGTACTGAGACACAAGTAAATGACTATAAGCTTCCGAACTGCGACGTTAATAGTATTTTTTTTAATAAGTAAAGTCTCTAAACAAAAAAGAGAAGGGACTTCTTCGTTTACAATAGATCACACTTTAAAAAAAGCGCTCGAAATTTGCGCCGTTTGTTCGAATGAATGCATTGCAATTTTCAGTCATCCCTTCACGCCCAAGACCAACCGCCACACGTGGGACGAGATACGTCATCTGATGACGTCACTTGTACAACATTTCCCATCCATCTTTCGGGTATTTCTCGCCATTGGCGACCGCATGCATTTACGTCGCCTTGGGTGTTCTTAAATGTTGGTAAGAACCGCCCGGTTTGACTTTTTAGCCGCGGCGCTGGGCTCGTCCAATTCTCTGTTGTGGAAGCCACAGTCAGTTTCCAGTTGGCAGGGAAGGAGGTTTTGTTCAGCCTGGGATGACACGGTCTTTCCCTAATATTTCTAAACCGGTAGTGTTCTGAGCATACTTGGCTGAATTCGAGGGCGACTAGTTTTGCGATGGCCGTCCAATTGTTGCAGTATATGTTGTAAGTAGGCTGTTTAGATTTTTATGTTGAAAACGCCACGTAGTGCTCTGTATTAAAATCACTGATTGTGCGGTGTGCAGTCTGTGGCTGATTGGACTCATTGTTGGAATATTCGCTTGCATAGTGTTCGGCAGTTGGATGTGAACAGCGCGTAGCTTTGGGCAGTTGGAGGTGAGCCGCCAGCAGTGGTGGATGTGGAGAGAGAGATGCCAGACTTTTGAGAGGTTACTATAAGAGGACGATCTGGACGTGTGTTCGCCAGAAAAAGGAAATTTGTAAAGATGGATGTTATGAATTGATATGACATTAAGGTAAATACATTGTTTGTTCTTTATCAAAATCTTTCATTTGCTAACTATGCCTATCAGTAGTTAGTGCCTTCAATAGTTAAAATCTTTTATTTAGCTGGCAGTATTGGCGCTCGCTGTATTGCAGTAGTTCGAGTAACAAAGATTTTTGTGAGGTAAGTGATTCATGAAAGGTATAGGTTATTGTTAGTCAGGGCTATTCTTTTGTAGGGATTATTGAAAGTCAGCTTGCGTTGCGCTAAAAATATTGTGTGTCAGTTTAGTGATGATCAGAATAAGTAAAGAGAAAACTGCTTGAGTAAGTTGAGTTTTGATCAGCTGTTTGAAAATCAAATAACGTAGAAGTTTACCAGCACAGTCATTCTTAATTTTTCTAAGGGGACGTTACAGTGTTGGAAAAAAACTTCTGAAGCACCTGGCAGGATGCGCACCTTCTACAGATCTGCTAATTTTCAGCTTCAAGAACTGACCCATAAAAGTGCCTACAAACTACTTTGGAAGCTCAATGGCTGAAAAACTTGGGATGTTCGTGAAGCAGCTTATGACTCCAGAAATCGAGGAGTCGGCCAGCAGCACTCGCGTGGTGTAACGGTTCGCAAGCCCTCAGGGTCGGGTGTACTGTTTTCGTAGCGCATTTCTGAAGTCTTGAGTAGGTGATCCTTCTTGATCAACAAAGTTATCTCTTGCAATTCGGAACACTGAGAGTACCAGAAAGTGAGTTCCCGTGCGACGGCATGGACTCTGAGTGTCATATCTGCTCTTCTTAGACTAGTGACATGCCAATTAGTGAATGTGCAGTCGATTAATAGACAAAGCCCTAAGGTTGTGGAATCAAGTGGGTACATGGACAGTTGTATTTGGTGAATCATATGTACCTGCGGGATTTGATAGGAACCAATAACATTTATTTGTTTCGGCGAAAACCTAACGATGGTGTTTGTAGGGTTCCATATCTTAACCGGTTATAAGACCAATTTGTTGTCTTTCTGCCTGTATGTCTGTCTGTCCAACTGTTAAATACCCTTTTTCATAGGAGCGGATAGACGTATAAAGTCGAAATTTATATCACATATTGAAGTCAACGGCCCCTTGGCAATGTAGAAAAGTGTACCTTCTAAATCAGATACGGCCATCGAAGTCACATATTTTGATATTCGCGGGCTCAGTATCAAAACTTATAGGGTACTTCCCTTTGGTCAAGAATCATGAAATTCGCCAAGCAGCAAGCCAAAGGAAAAAAATCCGAAAATTGTTAATTTTAAATTATATCACACGAAAAAACATTTCTTTTGTCATTTGTTAACCGATTTCAAACTTGAAATTAAATCTCTAGGACCTATATCCTCTTAGTATCGATCTCGATGATAGACAAAAATCGTCGATTCCTCGGTTCCCAGAGTGGATGAACTAGACAGTTATAATTAAGTTTGTACGGAGCCCTCAGCGCCCGAGTCCTACTAACACCTGGTCAGATTTTTGTGTGAGTCTTTTCTTGTTGCCTTTGAGCTGTACTCCTGTTTTGTTGTTAAGGAGATTATAGGCAGATGTTGCTAGGAGCTGGTTGGAGTCCGTGTGTGAACTGTTAGCGGTATGCACGTTCCAGTACATTACGCAGAACTCGGAATCTTCCTGAGGATAATTAGACAGATACAAGCCTTTTAATTGTTTATTTTGGAGCAGTGGGAAGTCTTAACTCTTTCTCGTGGATCAAAGCGAGGTTGGCGACTATTCTTTAGACTGATATTTAGTAGTGTAGTACTGCGGAGCATTAATTCAGCTCGTCCAATAAACATTTCCAAATGAATGCGCGGTATAGCAGGTCGTGTAATTTGTTTGACGCGTGCCACATGTCGCCAAGATGGCGTGGGTTCTGGCTATGGCCGCAAGTGTGATTCCGCGCTATCGCGGAAGCTCCGAGGCGAGGACGAAATGAAGGTTTCAGTTGGCAATGCGTGACGCAGAGCGGCCGCTGTTCCATCCTCTCGTTGGACGGCACTTTCACTGGTGCTGTCCCGGCTGTTAATGCAGTTTTCGAAAACGGAACCGCTACTTCTTCTCTTTCTTCTTTATTCTTCAAATGTTAGTCGTTTTCCTGTTATGTCCTCTTGTTCAGTACTTCTGTTGTTGGTTGTTAGTTACTGTTTGATCTCTCCATCTCATTCGTGGCCTACCTATTGACCTTTCCCCTGTTGCTCTACACTTCATTACCATTTTAGGTATTCTATTTTCATTGATTTCTGTGACATGATCTCTCCACTCATTTCTATACTCGCTGGTCTGTTCATTCATGCCTCTAAGTTTCTCTCTGACCGTTGCCATCCTACAACCAGTTGCTCTTCTTACAAATTCCGTAATTTCTATTCTTCGTCCATTACCAGCTCATGTTGTCCATCTCCTACAGTCGTCAGGTGTAGACGGCAATGCCAGTGACATATATATGCAGACTGAAGTGACGAACGAAACTTTGTACCAACACCGAGATTCTAACCCAAATCTCCTGCTCTAACCACTGTGCTGCCCTATCACAGTGACTTTGCACAGCTGCACCGACTATCTTATCACGCCTTCCCCAATAGAAATTCCCATTTATGCCTCAACGCACTGGTATTCCCCTTAAACTCGAACAACACAGTAGACCGCTACGGTCGCAGGTTCGAATTCTGCCTCGGACATGGATGTGTGTGATGTCCTTAGGTTAGTTAGGTTTAAGTAGTTCTAAGTTCTAGGGGACTGATGACCTCAGAAGTTGAGAGGTGGCATGAGCCCCCTCTCATATTTCTATCTTACGATTCTCCTCTCTAGTTGCATGCGGTGGAGGTTCCGTTGTTCCTTCACACGCGGACTTCCCATGTAGCGTCTCTCGCCACCCGGGTGGTCCAGTGACAGGCGGGCTCTTCTCACTTTGAAAGGGTAGGCTGACAGGTGTGGGGGTCGAGTGAATACTTTCCGGACGCCGACATTGTCAGGAGACGCGGCCGCGAAAGCCGGAAGTGGCGGCTGGGCTGGAGATTCCGTTGCTTCGCAGAAGCTTAGCGAAAACACTTTCTGGCGGGCTACCAGCGAGGCGTGGGAATGACTTATGTACCCAGGCAGCTCTGGCGGGAAAATTACCGCGCTTTCTGCATATAGTAACTGTGATTGGCTTGCTCAGGGCATAGCTCCGTGACGGGGCAAAATCAGCACAGAAATTGGCGCCAAGAATCTCCATTGGTGGAATGGTAGTGCTCCGGCAATGGAGTGGAATTTCCGCCGGTTTTCGTGTTGCTGATTGGAACGTAACCACGGCCACTGTCGTGGGGGTGGGAATGTTGTGTGTTCGGCCTGTACGGGTGCTCTGAGGAGTCAGCAGTCGCCTTTCGGTCGAGGACGTCAAAGCAGCCAGCCCTCGCCTGCGGTACGCCAGATCGTGTTCTGGGAGAAAAGAAGACTGTTGGTAATGTACGTCCGCAGCACCGGCAGATAGGGATTTTCCTAGGTGATAATCAGAGCTCAGCAGAGCGCGCCTGTTCATCCTTTTCTAACTTTGTTCAGTTTCGAGTAACAGCAATTACCATTGGGTTAGCTGTGTGTCTCTCTTGAGATTTGAGTGGAAAGGAATTGGCTCCACATACCACTTCGTCTTAAACCTCACGATCTAAGTTAGGGACAACTTCACCTTTATAGTGTTTGTATGAATCTCCAATTTTAGCCAATTTGATGTTTTATAAATTTGCTGTGTTTCTTTTACTATTCTGTGTTTAATCTTAATAAATCATATTGTTATTTTGAACAGAACTTTCATTCTGTTAATCAATAGAGCAACCCTATCATTCCTCACTATGCTAATGAAACCTTTGTTTATTTAACTTATGTATCAAATTAAATTACTGCAGGTGCCAAACTCTCTTCTACTCCACTAGCAGGGTTGATTAGAGTCAGTTCGCGTATTTTTTTTATCCTTGTGCAACAGCAAAAGTCGGAGTTAGAATAGGGGGGGCTTAGAGCATGATTTACACATGTGGATTCTAGTAGAATTTAGTGATAAATACACTACTAGCCCCGGCACCTCGCAAAGTTAAGTCCCATAGTGCTCAGAGCCAGTTGAACCATTTGAACACAGTAGAGGCTCTCCAACTGTATTTGAATAACATCCCAGCGTCGAACTAAACGGAGGATCCTGCCTGGAACCCAGGCATAGGTGATTTACGCAAAGGAAGCTGTACGTTTCGTTCGATAATGAGTTGCTATTTCGAATGGTTCAAATGGCTCTGAGTACTACGGGACTTAACATCTGAGGTCATCAGTCCCCTAGACTTAGAACTACTTAAACCTAACTAAACTAAAGACAACAGCCGGCCGGTGTGGCCGTGCGGTTAAAGGCGCTTCAGTCTGGAACCGCGTGACCGCTACGGTCGCAGGTTCGAATCCTGCCTCGGGCATGGATGTGTGTGATGTCCTTAGGTTAGTTAGGTTTAATTAGTTCTAAGTTCTAGGCGACTGATGACCTCAGCAGTTGAGTCGCATAGTGCTCAGAGCCATTTTAAAGACAACACACACATCCATGACCGAGGCAGGATTCGAAACTGCGACCGTAGCAGCAGCGCGGTTCCGGACTGAAGCGCCTAGAACCACTCACCAGCCGGCCGCGGTGGTCTCGCGGTTCTAAGCGCGCAGTCCGGAACCGTGGGACTGCTACGGTCGCAGGTTCGAATCCTGCCTCGGGCATGGATGTGTGTGATGTCCTTAGGTTAGTTAGGTTTAAGTAGTTCTAAGTTCTAGGGGACTGATAACCACGGCAGTTGAGTCCCATAGTGCTCAGAGCCATTTGAACCATTTGAACCACTCACCACAGCGGCCGGCTGCTATTTCAATACAGTTGGACAACCTCTACAGTATTGCTCGAGTTTAGAGGAATACCAGTGGACTGAGGCGCGATTGAATCCTGACCTTTAAAAGCCGTGACTCTTGATTTTTCGGTCGAGACTGTCACCTTATGGCTCTTGGCTTTTATATTTATATATGGCTTGTTGAAGGATGTTCTCATTGTCAGTTATAAGACGTTTGTCACCAGCAAAGAATGTGTGGTATTAGGTAATTTCGTCGTTTTAAGTCATCGTCATAAAATTATATTTGTTTTGGCCACTGTCTCAATATATTGTATTGTATTGAATGGAACTGGGGACCTAGAAACGACGGAGAGGCTTCGTCCCCGCCGTAGCCCTCAGTGGTTCACAACCCCACAACAGAATACAGCAGTCCACTCACCCCACCGTCGCCCCACACCTAACCCAGGTTATTGTGCGGTTCAGCACCCAGTCGACCCCCCGGGAACTTCTCACACCAGACGAGTGTAACCCCAATGTTTGCGTGGTAGGGTAATTATGGTGTACGCGTACGTGGAGATAGTGTTTGCGCAGCAATCGCCGACGTAGAGCAACTGAGGCGTAATAAGGGGAACCAACCCGCATTCGCCGAGGCAGATGGAAAACCGCCTTAAAAACCATCCATAGACTTGCCGGCACACTGGACCTCGACACTAACCTGCTAGGTGGATTCGTGCCGGGGACCGACACGGCTGTCTCAATAGATCATCGACATTGGTATCAAATAATAACGTAGACAAAATGAATCCTCGTCGTAATCTTCATTTTAGTGGTATTAATACTGTAACTTACGGCAATGTTCTGTTTTCCACAATATTCTCCTGACTATATTCTCAAAAGACTTCAGGTAATAAATAAATAGCAGGTGCTACTCCGTTATATTCTGCGTCCTTTTCAATTATTTTTCTGACGATAAATGTCTTGTCTGAACAGGAACTACTCTTACTGAACCTAGTTTGCTCATCCAACAAGATTTTTCTCAAAGTACGGTAAATGTGTCATTATCTTCGCAAATATTTTATGTCAAGTGTTAAGAAATGCCCCTATAATTCTCAGTGTCTCCTGCATCCTTTCTTACACATGACTTTTAATGTTGTTAATTTCTAGCTGTGCGGAATTTCTTGCATTTTCCAACATTTGTTGGCGAAGAAAAGGAACGTAGATTGAATAAGAGGAGATACAAACTTGATCAATTCTGTGTCTTTGCTTCCTGTTGTCTTCCTGCTTTTAATTTTTCATGCGTCTTCTTATTCTGTCATTTCTATTTTGTCTATACTTACTTAATGCTTATCTTCTTCTTCTTCTTCGTTTCCTTCACACTCTTTTTTTTTCATAGCTTCATTGTAACTCACCAACTACTTCGATGTTCATGTTACCTTTTGTGACCTCATTCAAGTAATGCTTAATTTTATATGCAAATTCTTGCCTGCCACGAGTATCGCTTTCTACCCCTCAATTTAGTCTGTCTTCTTTCTCCTGCTTAATTTACCTGAAAAATTGGTTCAGCTCTTTTGTTAGTTTCTTGTGATCACCTTTGCTTTGCTTTGTATTGTTGTGTAGACATTCAAAACATACCACATTTCTCACTTTAATCAGTCTCCCTATATCATTATCACCGTAATTAGTCGCATTCTAATACCCATTCAGACGTCCACATCAGGCAGAGTAAACCCTATTGTACTCTTATCGCAGTGTTCGTGACCGACAGGAAAAAAGCCCTACAGTTCATGTGCCCAGGTAGACAATAACAGTGAAACTTTACTGAGTCTCGTAAACAAAATACAGTAATAGTTTCCTGCAGTGGGAGCCGGAACTTGGTTCAGTCTGATAGTCAATCACTGATGCACTGGAATGTCCCGCCAAGTATGCACTGACGTAGCACTCTGATGTCGTAGTTGTTAATCTCTGATGTTGCAATGAGATGTTCATTGGTGGACATAATGATAGTGTCACGTGAGACAGAGAGCTTGGAAGTGAGTCGGAGACAACGTCCCGCGAAATCGTGAGATGTCTTGGACTCTGATTTGGGGATCACTAGACGCGGCCAGCGTAGAGCACGGAGCGTAGAGTGCACTCTTCAAAAAAAAAAAAAAAAAAACTCCGATTGATGGACTGCTGGGCGTAACCGGCATAGAGTCTGGAGCGCAGGGTGCACTCGGCAAAAGAAGTCCAACTGAGGAACTGCTAGGTGCAGTTGGTATAAAGCGAGGAAGAGGCTGCAGAATTTAATGTGTAGACGGAAGCATAAAAATTGACGGTGTAAGTACTGCAAGGGTCCTGCAAGTGTACACAGGGTAGGGTAGCAAGGTCTGCACCTGAGATACGGAACTGAAGAATGTGATAGGTATGAACACTAACATAAACAAGGGGAAACTGAAAAGAAACAGCTGATGCTGAGAGCACACAATGAGCAACAGTCCGAGTAGTGCACATGTATGCAAGGCTACTCTCGGGTAGCACAAAAACGCACTAAGTTTGAAAGTCTGGACGCTAACTGCTGTGGCTACGTAATTCCTGAGCCAAGCACCCCTGCCGCTATTATAGTGGATCAGAGAAAGTTGGATCTTCAAACCTTGGTTCTGGAGGCTGACAAAAGCAGCAAACTTTGATTTCTTCGCCACTGTAGGGACGAAAAGAACAAAATGTTGACCCTCGTCGCCAATGTAATGTGGGACAAGGACGGAGCAAGTGGTGATTCTCGTCACCACTGAAGCACGGGACGAGGGCAGAGCAAATGTGATCCTTGTCACCAGTACAGTTCAAATGGTTCAAATGGCTCTGAGCACTATGGGACTCAACATCTTAGGTCATAAGTCCCCTAGAACTTAGAACTACTTAAACCTAACTAACCTAAGGACATCACACACACCCATGCCCGAGGCAGGATTCGAACCTGCGACCGTAGCAGCCCCGCGGTTCCGGACTGCAGCGCCAGAACCGCACGGCCATCGCGGCCGGCCACCAGTACAGTGTTTGTGACGGAAGGGAAAAAACATTATGATCGATGTGCCCAGTAATGTGAGTCGGCATTACCCCGTTCCTTCTGACAACCACTATAGCACTAGAACGCCCTAGCATGTGAGCACAGACGTTGCACTGGAAGGTCAGGCAGGCAATTCCCCATATTGAACGGGGATGTGCGTCGGTAGATGAAGTCCACGATGGTAGTGTCCCGGAAGGTGGTGAGCTAGAAGACAGAGTCCTGCACAGTGGTGAGTTTTGGTGGACTCCAATGGGGGAGACTGCTAGATACTGCCAGCGCTGAGCATGGATCGTGAAGTGTAAGCAGCGAAAGAACTCCGATTGATGGACTGCTAGGCCCAGTCAGCGTAGAGTATGGAGCGCAGAGTGCACTCAGAAAAAGAACTCCGATTGATGATCCGCTAGGGACGGTCAGAATAAAGCCAGAGTGTGAAGTGACTACCGGGAAGCGACTTAAATACTCGTCCGACGGAAGTACGAGGTGCGGCTAGAAAAAAACCGGACTGGTGCTGGAAAAAACATTTATTTACAATTATTTACAATTTCATGTTATCTCCTTCAATGTACTCTCCTCCTCGGTCTCTACACCGCTCCATACGAATTTTCCACTGTTCATAGCAATGCTGCAGATCATTTTCGGTAAGTCCATACATTACTTCCGTCGCTTTTTCTTTTACTGCTTCAACAGTCTCAAATCTAGTTCCTTTCAAAGCTGACTTGACTTTAGGGAAAAGAAAAAAGTCACAGGGGGCCAAATCAGGTGAGTAGGGTGGATGATCTAAGATGGGAATGTTGTGTTTTGCCAAAAACGTCTTCACTGACAACGCACTGTGAGCTGGGGCATTGTCTTGGCGAAGGATCCATGACTTTTTTCTCCACAAATCGTTCCGTTTTCTCCGTACTCGCTCACGTAGGGTAGCCAGGACGCTAATGTAGTAATGCTGATTCACTGTTTGTCTCTCTGGTACCCAATCATGTGCACAATCCCTTTGATGTAAAAAAAAAACAATCATCATTGCCTTGAATTTCGATTTTGACATTCGTGCTTTTTTTTGTCGTGGAGATCCAGGAGTTTTCTAATGCATCGATTGGCGTTTAGTTTCGGGATCGTAAGAAAAAAACCACGATTCATCGCAAGTAATAACATTTTGTAAGAAGGTGGGATCACTTTCAATGTTTTCCAGGATGTCAGAACAAATCATTCTTCGGCGTTCCTTCTGTTCAATTGTGAGACACTTTGGAACCATTTTTGAACACACTTTGTTCATGTTGAAACTTTCATGAAGAATCTGCCTAACACTTTCCTTGTCAACTCCTATTAACTCAGACACTGCTCTGATTGTTAAACGGCGATCTTGTCGAACAAGTTTACCGATTTTTTCAATGTTTGCATCAGTTTTTGCTGACAATGGTCTGCCAGTGCGAGTGTCATCACTGGTGTCTTCGCGGCCATCTTTAAATCGTTTAAACCACTCAAACACTTGTGTTCGCGATAAACAATCATCGCCGTACACTTGTTGTAACATTACAAACGTTTCACCTGCAGATTTTCCTAGTTTGAAACAAAATTTGATGTTAACACGCTGTTCTTTCTGTACACTCAACATTTTCCGACGCACAGACAAAACGTCAACTACTTAAAACAGACGCCACGGGCAGACTGAGTGCAGGAGGCAGATGAAACTCGAGCAGTAGGCGGAGCGAGAGTCACGTGACAGGCCACGCGACTTTCAGCCTTATTGCATTCGTTTTATTGTTTCACCAGTACTAGTCCGGTTTTTTTCTAGCCACACCTCGTATAGCGGGGAGAGGCACGTGCCTAGTGGAAACTACGTAATGACACGATGGCAGCGGTGTTTGCGTCAATGCTTTTGCCTCTTGCAGGGAGGCTGGATGTTCAGTTGTAAACAACCAGGTGTATAGGTTAGATATAACTACACTTTCGCTACGTGAGTCATTGTAGACGGAAAACAATGTACCGTATGGGTATCCAACTTCATAGGACGTTCATACTGTGTGCTGCAGGATTTGCGTTCTTAGTAGTGTTGGTGTCCTGACTTGCCATTAGGCGCCGGTACTGGTACGGCGACGGAGGGTTGAAACTCAAGCATCAGTGTGCATTAGAGTTGCAGACAGTCACATGGGTCTGGGCACGGTTAGCACTAGTTTAATCGTAAAGCAGTTTTATCGAAACAGCAGCAATATTGATGCTGCTCTTCTTGAGAATCGATGCATTAAACGAATACGGAGAGATTCCCTTCCACACCGGAACAACCTGATTCGGAATTTCGTATTAGCTGGCCATGTAGCAATTGCTCCTGGGAGAGGCCTACGGCCAATTGCGCAACGAACTGTTGAACTTACTGTTGTTATGAATGTAAACGCTGGACGCAAAGTGAGATCTTTAAGCAGTGCACAACCCGTTTCACGACAGCTCAATACCCCATGGTCCACCGTTCTAAAATTGCTGCGGACAACAGTGAAGTGGTATCGGTACAAACTTCCAGCCTGTCGTGGTTGCAGATGGTCGTCACAAAGAGCTACGTTTGTTACAGTGTTTTGGCTCATATGTGTATAGTAGGTAAAGAAATTTGATATTTTCGGACTGATTTGTTGCTTCGAAGGTATAAAGGCGTAAGTGCGCTGAAATTTACTCTCTCGTATGGCTATTATGTAGCGTTTCACGGCCGGGTGAAGTATATGGTAGTCAAAAGAAATGACGGGAGAAGACACTGGTCGAGGGCTAATGAAAGAATTTGAAACACATTCCTTCTAAATACACATGCCTTAATAAATACGTCAGTTCGTTTCGTATTAGTTTTTAGTCAAAGTAATCACAGTCATTGTTCAGATCAGTTCTTATGTAACCATAGACCGAATATTGATACCAGATGCGACAATCGTTAATACAAATGTGAGAACCACCACAAGAAAGGAATAGAAAAGATATTTTTCTTACCACAGTGTTTATCGTTCAGACTTATGCGTCTTGAATGTTACTTGAGCTGCAGTTGTGTCAGGAGCAGCAATAATACATAGCTTAGCAATCCGTCCCAGCTTCGCAATGGTAGTATTGACAAGTAAGTACGGCCAGACGAATAGTCTCGCGGAGCGGTAATACATTGAGGTGGCAAAAATCATGTAATAGCGACATGCATGTATACAGCTGGCGGTAGTATCGCGTACACAAGGTATAAAAGGGCAGTGCATTGGCGGAGTTATTATTTGTACTTAGGTGATTTATGTGATAAGGTTTCTGACGTGGATATGGACGTACGACGGGATGTAACAGACTTTGATCGCAGAATGGTCGTTGGAGCTAGACGCATGGGACGTTCCATTTCGGGAATCGTTAGGGAATTCACAGTGTCAAGACTGTGGCGAGAATACCAAATTTCGGGCCTTACTTCTCACCACCGACAATGCAGAGGCCGGAGGTCTTCAGTTAACGGCCGACAGCAGCGGCGTTTGTGTAGTGCTAACAGTCAAGCAACACTGCGTGAAATAACTGCAGAAATCAATGTGGGACTTACGAGGAAAGTATCCGTTAGCACAGTGCGGCGAAATCTGGCGTTAGTAGGCTAGGGCAGCAGACACTCTACGCAAGTGCCTGTACTAACAGCAGGACATCGCCTGCAGCACGTCTCCTGCTCTCGTGACCACATCGGTTGGACACTAGACGACTGGATAGCCGTGGCCTGGTCATATAATTCCCCATTTCAGTTGCGATTCGAGTTTGGCGCAGACCTCACCAAGCCATTGGCCCAAGTTTTTGAACAAGGCACTATGCAAGCTGGTGGTTGCCCCATAATGGTGTGAGGTGTGTTTACATGGAATGGATTGGTACCTCTGGTCCAATAGAACCGATCATTGATTGAAAATGGTTATGTTCGGCTACTTGGAAACGATTTGCAGCCATTCATGGACTTCATGTTCCTTGACAATGATGGGATTTTCGTGGATGACGATGTGCCATGTCACTGGGGCACAATTGTTCGTAATTGGTTTGATGAACGTTCTGGACACTTCGAGCGAATGATTTGCCCACCCAGTTCGCCCGACATGAATTATATCGAACATAATCGAGAAGAAAGTCCGTGCCCAAAATCCTTCACCGGCAATACTTTTGCAATTACGGATGGTTCTAGCGGCAGCGTAGCTCAAGATTTCTGCAGGGGCTTCCAACGACTTCCTGAGTTCAGGCTACGTCGAGCTATTGCACTACGCTGGGAAAAAGGAGGCCCGACACAATATGACTTTTGTCATCTTACTGTAAACTGCATACACAAAACTTCCTCCTGAATCATTCCGTCAGTGAAAATCGTATCAAAATCCCTACGTTAGTTATTGAGATTAGTTTTCACCTACAGACAGAGAAACGTCGCATGGGAATTAAATATATAATAGGTTTAAATAATTTATCTTGCGTTACAGTATTGACTTAGATGCATGCTGAACAGTATGCGGTCGTCACGTCTTCCTTAGTAGCGGACTGAATAACCATGTGAAAATCTATTAATCACGTTTCATAAATGCAACTTGCAGTTGCTATTTCGTACGTTCCTCACTCCGCGCTGTTGCAGGCCAGGCACACAGAGTTGGAATATACCGTATTATACAAAGAATGCAGTAAGTTTCTTACAATACACTCAGTAACAAATTAAAAGGAAGAGCGGCAGAATCAATTTTTACCTTATAAACAGTGGTAATAACGGGGCAATATATACTCCAACAGCATTATAGTAGACTGAATAAAAAGTTCATAGCCGGCCGTTGTGGCCGAGCGGTTCTAGGCGCTTCAGTCTGGAACCGCGCGACCGCTGCGGTCGCAGGTTCGAATCCTGCCTCGGGCATGGATGTGTGTGATGTCCTTAGGTTAGTTAGGTTTAAGTAGTTCTAAGTTCTAGGGGACTGATGACCTCAGATGTTAAGTCCCATAGTGCTCAGAGCCATTTGAACCATTTGAAAAAGTTCATATCAAGGAAAATTAGCTGATTTATTCAAAGTGTCAAAAATGCTTATTAGGTCACAACAAAATTTTCGAGACAACCTTACATCGAAAATGCAACGTTGTGGAACTGATCTAAGGCTGCTCGCGTTTCTAGTGGTTTTGTGACATTTCATAAGTAATTTTTGACTGTCAACTTTAAACCATCGGCAACAAGTTTAAGCCAACACCACAGCACAACAGTAGCTTTGTCAGACTGAACAGCACTGCCGGACACACACAGACATATCAGCTTAACGGTCAAAAATGTGAACGTTACAACTTCATTGTTCTGAAATCAATATTAAGGTCTATTTCTGCACCATCTTTGTCGTTTCTTCTTATAGTGCTTGTTGTTTCTGTTGTGCACTTTGTGTGATGTGAAGTAAAGCTGTTCTTCTACTAAAAGAACTTTTCAGAAATTTTACGCTCTTCTTGTTTCATTTCTGTGCAAGGTATCGAATACTTTCAGAAACGACTTCGTAAGACTTAAATTTACTCTCTACGTCGACAGTCATTAGTTATCTTGCAGCTCTAATACCAAAACGTATCTACAACTTTTGGTGTCTCAATTCCTAATCGTAATGTCCCAGCATTGCCTGATTAAATTCGACTATTTCGTTAAAGTAATGTTCCAAGTCTTCTGATGTTCCTGACAGAATGACAATGTCATCAGTAAACCTAAGGGTCTTTATGTCTTCTCGATGAACTTTTATTCCCTTTCCAAGTTTCTCATTGGTTTCATTTACTGCTCGCTTAATTATAGATTAAACAGCGTCAGTGATCGGCTACAGCCTTGCCTTAATCCTTTCTCAGTTAGTTGGTTAGGTTCATGTTCTATGGGTCATTTTTTGCGATTGATTGTAATGACGTGGAACGAGGCGTTTTACAGTCACATCGCGAAATGGTTTCATACTGAACATTTATAAGATTTTTTTTTAATATACAGATGTGAGTTAGCAATCCCAACCCACCACCATTTACACATTACAACAACAGAAATTTTTCTGTGGTATAGAAGAATTTGTCAAGGAGAAACTTCCTCAGATCATTTTCAAATTTTACTTTGTTGTCTATCAGACGTTTTATATCACTGGATAAATTATCACAATTTTAGTTTCAGTACTGTTCACCCCTTTTTGTGCTAAAGACAATCTTAATGTGGAGTAATGAATGTTATTTTTTCTTCTGGTATTTTAATTATGGATGTCACTGCCCCTTTTGAGCTACAAATGATCGTTGGCAACAGATTTAATGAAGGAATAAATGTACTGACAATCAGTAGTCAGAAGCCCAATTCCTTAAACACATGTACAAGGTTATCATGTGTGAGCACCATATATCATTCTTACAGAACGTTTTTGAACAATGACGACTTTTTTCCTTGAAGATGGATTACCTCAGGACTTTATTCCATGTGATGTTATCCAATGAAAGTAAGTAAAATGTGTCAACTTAATGATTTGTCTCTCCCAAGATTTGCAATGATTCTAAGTGCAAATCTGGCTGAACTAAATTGTTTTAGTAGTTTCAAAATGTGCTTCTCCCAGTTTAAAGTTTCATCAGTATGAACGCCTAAGAATTTTCAAGCTTCCACAATATTTATTATTTCCCTACCAAGTGTTACACTTATCACTGGTGTAGTACCCCTAGATATCGAGACTAAATATGTTGTGTCTTTCTAAAAATTGAGGCTGAAACCACTCACAGAAAACCAATCCATGATACTTTTAAGAATATTGTTTACCGTTTATTCTGTTTTTGTATGTGTGCTCAGACTCATTACAATAGTTCTGTCATCTGCAAAAAGGACTAATTCTGCTTGTTGTATGTTGGACGGAACATCATTTTAGACATAAGAAGAACAATAGTGAACCTAAGATTAAGCCTTGCGGAACCCCATACGTGATTTTTTTTTCCCCCTGTCAGAATACTGTCCTTGGGCCACTCTGGTTGTCTTACCAAGTACAATTTCCTGCATTCTTTTGGACAGACATGACATTATCCTCTGGTTGGCTATACCGTCAATCCCATAACACGACGGTGAATACTGTAATTTACGGAATCAAATTCTTTAGATAATAGAACCAACGCTACTTTATTATTCAATGCTTGTATAATTTGGCCGGTGAACAGTGAACGGCATTCTCGGTTGATCAACTCTTCTGAAATCCAAACTCTGATTTGCTGAGGATATTATTGTTGCTCAGGTGGGATATTACTGTAGAAAACATCACCTTCTCAAAAATTTTGGAAAATGATGTCAGCCTCCTGCCTTTGTTTTGCATCCTTCGACTCTTATTACCACAGTTTGGTTCCTGGTTGTAGACCAACGTCCGTTCCTGGATTTTATCCCCTGCTACCTGCAGAACTGATTTTCAGTCAATATTATTCAAAGCTTTCTTTAATCTTCGAGCAGGTGCTCGCCGATTTTTTTTTTTTTATGAGTAGGCCTGTGACGTATTCAGTACCACTCCTATGATAAGTTATAATTTCTTTAGGAATCAGTTAAATATGTATAATTTGCAGTAATATTGTTATGTCTTTGGTTCAGAAGCTTTAATCAGCACCTGAATGAACGAATTCATGATACAAATACATAACAAAGGGAACAAATACATTATTTAATTCATGTATGACAGACAATTAAATCATAACAAAATTGGCTATACTCTTAATTTTAGTTATTTTATGTTAACTCCTTACATATACATTGTACCTACAATAAATGTTTCACAAATTTAAAAAAGGATGTATTAGTCAGTCTTCTCTTGATGTTATGTGCCGCACGCAGGCTCTGTAATCAGATGTGCTTGATGAGTAAACTTATTGCACACCATACATATTTCGTCAAGCGGTTTCTGTTTTTCTTCCACCACGTGGTAACGCTTCTTCTTCCTCTTCACTGTCGGCCCTGCTGTGTCAGTGACTTCTTCTGAAGGACACTTCCTGCTTAGCAATTCCGAAATATTGATCGGCAGCGATAAGATTTTCGATCTATTTTTCAAGTAATCGTACATCAACGCAAATGCTAAATTCTTTCCGTAAATACGTCGAATTTTGACAGTTCCTTTTGAATCGAAAGTGAATGTAAAATTTAGCGATTTATCCTGGGTATATTTAGCATTGCATAAAATAACATCATAGATCATCTCCTTGTAACTCTGGGAACAGGATATCCTGCTACCATTTTGTTCAAAGTACGCACTCCTCCCTTAGTGCAATTATAATCAATATGATGGTTGACTTTCCTGTTTCAGGGTTGACGTCATCTGTATCGTGCATTGTGAATAGCAGTATCACAGAGCGATTCCTTCCAGTCAACATTTCATCGATCGTCAGATATTCAGTGAGATTACAGGATCATTTCAGGTTGATTGTAAAGGAATGAAATGCTTTCTGACAACAGCTAATTTGTTAAGCTTCTTGCTTTAGATTCTAGTGGAAATGTCAACAATCCTCATACAATGCAATATAAACAAAAATCTTTTATACCTCATTGTGGCCTTCAGTATATCTACGCCTTTAACGACTGACTCCCAAAGGTATTTTACATTTACCTGTTGACCTTCCTTTATATTTATCACAAATAAAGCGCCTAACAGTGTCACAATTTCATATCCATCCGTAATTTTAGAATGTCTTTAAAGTTTATAGTTTGTTCTATGGGTCTCAATAAATTTTTGGGGGTGGGATACTATCACATTTACTGCATCAGTTCCAAAAAGCTTTAAAAACGCGCCAATTTCAATATAAATATTGTCTGAATAGCTTGCGAGACCAGGTGGTATTTTTATAATATTTTCTGGCGCAATTTTTTTTATTTTTTGTTTTAGAGCCCAGTTTTTCCTGCATTTTGATAGCTTGTCTTTTGCTAAGGAAAATCCGATTTCTGAATTTCTCTCTTCCTCACTGTCAATTTCTTCTTCCTGTTAAGAGTTAGATTCATGGTCTTGGTCGCTAAAATTAACTAATTAGTCAGATCATCTTCGCTCTCAGCTGGCGCAAGATTTATTAAATGGACACCCTAGCTGCAAACAGGCGTTGATGTACTACATTGGGGACATGCTGAAAATGTGTGCCTCGACCAGGACTCGAACCCGGGATCTCCTGCTTACATGGCAGACGCTCTATCCATCTGAGCCACCGAGGGCATAGAGGATAGTGCGCCTGCAGGGACTTACCCCTTGCACGCTCCCCGTGAGACCCACATTCCCAACATGTCCACACCACTACATTCGTAGTGCGCCTAACAGATGTTTGCCCATCATACTCATTACTCGTGACAGATTAGTCTACCAAGTCCCGTACGAGTTCGGGCACAGGTGTGCGTTCGCACAAGAAAGTCAATGGCCGGGAAGCCATATTTTAACTATGTAAGCAGGAGGTTCCGCGTTAGAGTCCCGGTCGGGGCACACATTTTCATGTCCGCAATGTAGTACATCAACGCCTGTTTGCAGCTAGGGTGTCCATTTAATTATTTCATTTCTAGCAAAGCTGCATGGTCATCCACGGTAACTGTTCTTTCGGGAACAGATACTACCGTCATATATAGACAAGATTTATTGCAAGTCCCTTGGCTCTGTCGAATTCTTGAAGGTATGCAGGTATATCTTCAAGCTTTATTAGATGTTTGGATCTATAAATCAATCGACAAAAAAATATTAATTGTTGGCCAACGACTCTTACATCACGGAAAAAATTGAAACAAAAACTACCAACATATTTTTTGATCCTTGTAACAGATACTGTCGTGAAAAGGTACTTTTATAGTTCTACCCTTTGCTTGCATAAAGTGCAAATGGCACACACGGTCAAAATTGTCAGAAAAAATAACAAGAAAAACGCGAGCGGACATGCGGGATAGGGAGTGTCCCACTACCGCTTTCCTTGCGAAGCAAGCCAATATTGAGGGCTCGGAGTCTAGGGGGCGGGTACAGGAAAGGATAGGCTACGTTGCAGAATTCTGCGTTGCATTGCAGCAGTACGAAATTCCGCAGCGGGGTAATCAGTATACAAGCGCGCCCGCTCTTCTCTTAGTGTGCAGATACTGTAACAGAAGTTGTGCCTTTCTTTAGTATGTCTTCTAAGATAAGTCGTAGTGTCACTAACGCCTCTCGTGTTCCTACAGCGCTATGACGCCGGACTGAACCTTCTAACAATTAGAACATGTCTGTAGTTATTCAGTATCCATGTCAGTATTTTTTTTTTATAATGTGAATACGTGTTTCTAACAATCGTGACAAGTAATTAATTGCGACTGCTGTTACCAGCACATGTGCTGTAAAGAACGAAAGCAGCGTAAACGGCACCTTTTGCTAGGAAGCACGAAGAACGCAGCGGTGGCTCTGCCGGCTGACAACACACGCAAGTTCTTCTGAAAGAGTTTAGTACGTCTCTAGGGAGGAATTATACCCTCAAAAGAGGGAGCCCGGGCACTGGGAGGTGGTTTCACGCGCGGCCAGGACGCAAAGCAGGCGCCGCAAGGCGACGCGTCGGTCCGAGCGCGGCCGCGGCCGCAGGAGCGGTTTCGGGCGTCGCCGACGAATTACGGCCATTACGGGGGTTCCGCGCAGCGCAGCGCAGCGCAGCGAGCACGGCGCGGCACGGCGCTGGCTGCCGCTGCCGCTGCCGCAGCTACACAAAACGGCCGGGCGAGCCAGCTGAGCTGAGACAAAGGCACCCTCGCCGTTTCTTTGTTCCAGGCGACGCGCATTAAAGTCCTCAGCGGCCGCGACCGGCTGGAGCACATTCATTGTTCGGGGCTGCACGTGTTTTGCCTGCGCCGAGAGCCCGCCCCGCCACTCGCGTAATATCTTTTGTGATGCTGCAGCGGCCGACACCCTGTCCGTGCTAACAGTTCCCCGCGGGAGAATTTTAGGTACAGTTTCAATCTGAAAGCCTCGCGCCGCGGCTCCGCTCGTAGGGCCTCGCTAAAAGGACGTGGAGCGCGAGAGGGAACAATAGCGATGCTGAATAACAGATGGAACATTTTCCGAGAAAAGGCCTCCGTAGCATTTCATTCAGTTTCTCACACATAATTCTGTTGGCGGTATCATTCTACTCCTCTACAATGCTAGCACAATTAGGGAAGTGAAGTGAAGGATGTAGGTGCTGAAACTTAGTACAGCAGATAGGAGCAAAAACATTAAAATTCGCATTAGAAATTGATTTGAGGATGAGGATCCTACCACCTCAGCGTTTGACCGACACACAGGCTCACAAATGAGAGACGGTGGTGCAAGTGCCCAAATATCGAGAAACAACTGTTATTTTTATTGTGGTCTTCAGTTCGCATTCCAACACAGGTTTGAAGCAGTTCTCCACGCTACTCTACCCTGCACAAGCCTCTTTATCTCTACGTACCTATCTCAGCCCCAAGGAAGTGTGTTTGGGACTCTTGCTGTTCGTGTTGTAAATTAATGACCTTGCAGACAATATTAATAGTAAAATCAAGTTTCCTGCAGGCGATGCAGTTATCTATAATACAGTGCTATCTCAAAGAAGCTGCATAAATAATGATAAGATTTCAAAGTGATGCAGAGATGGGCAACTTCTTTTAAAGGTTCTGAAATGTAAAATACGGCTCTTCACTAAAAGTATAGTATCCTACGGCTATAATATCGATGAGTCACTGTTGAAGTACTCCGCAGCTCGTGGTCTAGTGGCGAGCGTTGCTGCCTCTGGATCGCTGGGTCCCGGGTTCGATTCCAGGCCGGGTTGGGGATTTTCTCTTCCCGGGGACTGGGTGTTTGTCTTGTCCTCATCATTTCATCATCATCATTCGTGACAGGGGCTAGATTGTATTGGGTAAAAAAATTTGGGACTTTGAACGGGCGGTGATAACCGCGCAGTTGAGCGTCCCACAATCCAAACATCATCATCACTGTTGCAGGCGGCCATATCATTCAAATACCTGGGTGTAACACTTTGTAGGGATGTCAAATGGAATGGTCATATAGGTTCAGTCGTGGGCAAAGCAGGCGGTAGACTACGGTTTATTCGTAAAATACTGTGGAAGTGCAATCAGTCTACACACGAGATTGCTTAAAAATCACTCGTGTGACATGTTCTGTAGTATTGCTCAAGGTTTGTTTATTCCGTAGGAGGGTGACACAGAGATTCTGAAGCAACTGACCTGGAAGACGCTTGAAGACTGACGTAAACTATTTCGAGAAATTCTGTTAACAAAGTTTCAAGAACCGGCTTTAAACGATTACTCTATGGATATACTGCAACCCCTACGTATCTCTCACACAGCGATCGTGAGGAAAAGATTAGAATAATTGCTGCACGCACAAAGGTATTCATACAATCATTCCTTCCGCGCTCCATACATGAACGGAACACAAAGAAACCCCAATAACTGGTACAATGGGACGTACCCTCTGCCATGCATCTCACGGTGGTTTCCAAAGTATAGATGTAGATCCATTTGAATCTTCTTACTGTAGTCCATCCTCGATCTCACTTCCCTCCATTTCCAAATGGACGATTTCTCGACGCCTTGGAATGTGTCCTACCAGCCGATCACTTCTTATACTGTAGTCAAGTTGTGCCATAAATTTCGTTCTTCCGCATTTCGATTCAGTAATCACTAATTAGTTATCCCGGTCTGGCAGTCTAAGTTTCAACATTTTCTGTAGCCAAAAATTTCAATAACTACCATTTTCTTCCTGTACGAACCATATGTCATTCAATTCCCGGTCGGGTCGGAGACGTTCTCAAAATTAAAAATAAAATTAAAAAAGTTTATTATCTACATTTCAATTCCATACAACGATACAGATAACAACAGCGAGAAAAATTCATTTGATGATGTTTATATTGTGTTAGGGCACTGTCTGTATTTTACAGAGTCTGGACATGCATGTATCTGTGAAAGAACATTGCATCGAAGTATACAAAGGAACAAACAATGCTGTCAATTGACAGCCATATTAAATTATGAAATGTATTCGCAAATTGCGAATATGGTTGTACAACGACTACACGAATTACTGGTAACATACGAAAACTTGTGCCGGACGAGCGCTCTAACCACAGAGAGGCACTCTGACGAGCAAAACAGTGTCTCGTCTTGTGCGGTGAGCATATGATTTGTTGGCAGACACTACTAGGACATACTGAGAGGCGCGCTCGGACGGCCGGTGCAGCTTACAGGACCACTCGCGAAAAGCAGGATATCTGGGTTCGTGTTCCGGTCCGGCACAAATTTTCGTACGTCACTAGTAACTCGTATAATTGTTTTCACGGTAGCTATCTTTCTCCTACCTAAATCTTGTATTTACATTTACGACTTATCTGAAAAAATTCAGAATTTCTTCAGTGCATCAAAACAACCCAAGTTCCTCGATTCAATCTCAATTTGCGAATATGTTTCTTAATATTTACGTTACTTTGGCATAGTAGAGTCCACAGTATAACCTTATACTCTTATACTCTGCCAATGCTTGTCGGGCATTTGCATGTGGCTTATCTCAGGTTCAGGGGTATCTCCCCCACACCCACCCCCCACACCCACCCCATCTCATCCCTGTTCAACCATCTCGAGCAGTTGTGAAATTGCTTGAGGAACTTTCTAGGTGGCAATGTAGCCTGGTGCCAACGACGTAGCCAGGAGAGGTGGTTCCGAATTATTAAAAAGGACCTATGTTTTTCATATTATTCTGAAACATATTTACTTATTTGATAATTTTATGTACATAATTGCCTTTCGGGAAGCCTTCATGCAAATAGCATTTGCTCTATAAAACTGAGCAAGAAAAGCTATTGTGTGTGTGTGTGTGTGTGTGTGTGTGTGTGTGTACGAGGTACCCAAATGTGCAACTAATATTTCTATATTTCCTTTATTTGGCAATATGGTAACTTCTCTCTACTGCCAATCAAATTAAAATTCACTACCACAGATCACAGGAATCTTAACGTTGGGTTGAATAAATTATGAAGTTAAATGGGTTCCAATTTGTTTTCACGGTAGCTATCTTTCTCCTACCTAAATCTTGTATTTACATTTACGACTTATCTGAAAAAATTCAGAATTTCTTCAGTGCATCAAAACAACCCAAGTTCCTCGATTCAATCTCAAATTTTATTAATGTACCTTTCTTTTCGTTAAAATTCTTCAATTTGCTTAAGTGATCAACATATTATTTACTAGTCAACCTGAAACTATTACAGCCAAATATAATTACAAAAGAATACGGTACACACAAATACTATGAGCTACAGTTTTCAGATCTTAAAATTGATTGTGTTGTGTGATGTCCTTAGGTTAGTTAGGTTTAAGTAGTTCTAAGTTCTAGGGGACTGATGACCATAGATGTTAAGTCCCATAGTGCTCAGAGCCATTTTCTTAACATTGATTAACGCTCTACTATCAACTAGATTTCTTTATGCGACGTCATAAATGAGTCTCTATTTATTCATGATAATATGTTTACACGGTCTTTGATGCTAATAAAATCCTCTATGATATATACAACATACGTTGCCGTTTATACGCTCTAAAATAATTAACGATGGACGACTAAGGAATTATCCGGATGGGACAAAAGTTGGTAGACGTGATGTACATGTTCAACCAAACAAACGATTACCCTTTCAGAAAAATTGGACGATTTATTCAGGAGAAAAAACTTCACAAATCGAATAACTCAATAACGCAATGTTCCATCTCTGGCACTTATTCAAGCAGTTATTTGGCTTGGCATTGATTGACAGAGTTGTTGGATGTCCTCCTGAAGGTTATTTTACCAAGTTCTGTCAAACTGGCCAGTTAGATCGTCAAAATCCCGAGATGGTTACGAGGCCCTACCCACATTGGTCCAAACGTTCCCAGTTGGGGAGAGATCCGGCGATTTTGCTAGCCAAGGTTGCCTTGCCACGAAGGGCAACAAAACGAGGAGTAAGTACAACATCGTCAGCGTACCGCTGTGCTGTCTGCGTTCCGCGGATAACAATCAAAGGGGTCCTGCTATGAAAAGAAATGGCATCACACATCGTCACACGTTTTTGTCGGCCAGTATGGCGGGTGACATTAAGGTTGGAAACACACAACTGTCTGGGGCATCTCCAGACACGTCCTCAGCCGTCAGTTTTGTTGAATGGAGTAGAATTGTCTTCTGTATGAGTCCCGCTCCGAACTGAGCGCCGATGACCAGGGAAAACGTGTCTAGAAAAGCGACACCGGCCGCTGTGGCCAAGCGGTTCTAGGCTCTTCAGTCTGGAACCGCGCTGCTGCTACGGTCGCAGGGTCGAATCCTGCCTCGGGCATGGATGTGTGTGATGTCCTTAGGTTGGTTAGGTTTAGGTAGTTGTAAGTCTAGGGGACTGATGATTTCAGATGTTAAGTCCCATAGTGCTCAGAGCCATTGGAACCATTGGAAAAGCGACGGATAGCAGTGGGTTACCAACCTTACAGCCCGACAACCAGGAGTGTTTGTCTGGGGTGTCATTTCATTTCATACCAGGACCCGTTTGGTTGTCATCTGCGGCAGCCTTACGGCACAGTGGTACGATATTCTGAGTCCCGGTTTGTTTCCCTTCATGGGACGCCATCCTGGTCTTACATTTCAGCAAGATAATGGCCGCTCGTACACGGCGACGAGGGCTCCTACTGCTTGTCTTCGTGCTTCCCAAACCCTACATTGGCCAGCAAGGTCCCCAGATCTCTTCCTAACTGAGTACGTTTGGAGCCTTGCACAGAATCTTGCACGGTGTGCCTCAGGAGGACATCCATCAATTCTATCAATCCATGCCAAGCCGAATATCTGCTTGGTTAAGGGCCAGAGGTGGACCAAAGCATTATTGACTTGCTCAGTTTGTGAAGCTCTTTCTCTTGAATAAATCATACAACTGTTCTGTAATAATTCGTTTGTCCATATATAAACATCACACCTACCGATTTCCGTTCCACTTGAATAATACCTTCGTGGAGGGTTCTCCCCCCCCCCTCCCCCCTTAGAGTGTATGACGTTTAGTACTAAGGGTCTCCGTAGAGATGTTCCCTCGCCTTCGATGCATTGAAGCGGAGTGGCTGCATCTTTAAGGAAACTGTATTCTGTCAGGAAAGAAAGGATTTCGGAACGAATTTTATGTGTCCCACAGTAAGGGACCAACCCCGGCATCTGCCTAAATTGATAAAGGAAACCACAGAAAACAATTTGCAAGGTTGCCATCGGAGGGATTCGAGCCACTTCGCCTTCCAAAACCGTTGACTGCTAGTTTATCGCCTCAAGACGCAGAGCTACCCCAGTCAGTGGAAAATTTGGTTCAAAATGGTTCGAATGGCTCTAAGCACTATGGGACTTAACATATGAGATCATCAGTCCCCTAGACTTAGAACTACTTAAACCTAACTAACCTACGGGCATCGCACACATCCAGACCCGAGGCAGGATTCGAACTTGCGACCGTAGCAGCAGCGCGGTTCCGAACTGAAGCGCCTAGAACCGCTCGGCCACAACGGCCGGCGGAAAATTTGGAAAAAACTGGTTGCTGTATATTGCTTTCAAATAAAATAAACTGCATCACAACAAAAGATGTAATTCTGATATTGCATGTTCTTCCTTTTATTGTGCATTTTTCATTATATGATGGCGCATGGATACATGCATGAATTCGTGGCTTCAGTTACTATAGTATTAGGTGCAACAGCGAAAATAGTTTTTGGATGAAAGGGGGGGGGGAGGGGGGAATGCAGGGGGCAGTCAGCTGGGACGAGTTCAAGCAGCACGCCGAAAAAATATGTTAGAATGTGTTGTCACCACATGTTCCTTCCGCTTCCCGCAAAGTACTCACAATCTTTTTGTATCGCAACCGAGTTTCATAACTGAAGTTTACCTAGGTGACCAGATAGGGCGGTATTTTGTCACTTGGGCTAACAAGGATAGAATTTTGAGCTATTTTTTTAAAAGAAATGAAATCGCCGTTTGAGAGACATTTTAGTTGATCAGCGGCGGTTGCTGGGTGACACAGGCAAATCCAAGTGTGGTTTTTTTGCACTGATTTTAATTCAATCTTACTTATAATTATGTTTCACGGCTCCCCCACCCCAATCGCAGTTTCGAGTCCTCCCTCGTGCATGGGTGTGTGGTTCAAATGGCTCTGAGCACTATGCGACTTAACTTCTGAGGTCATCAGTCCCCTAGAACTTAGAACTACTTAAACCTAACTAACCTAAGTCCATGCCCGAGGCAGGATTCGAACCTGCAACCGTAGCGGTCGCGCGGTTCCAGACTGAAGCGCCTAGAACCACTCGGCGACACTGGCCGGCATGGGTGTGTATGTGTTGGCCTTAGCGTAAGTTAGTTTAAGTTAAATTAAGTAGTGTGCAAGCCTAGGGACCGATGACCTCAGCAGCTTGGTCCCATAGGAACTTACCACAAATTTCCAAAAATTATGTTTACCGCTCCACTGCGTTGTGAAATACCGAAATATTGCAACCCCAATGTTATACTTGTCTCCAAGTAACGACTCCAATGCTAACATTAATACATGTACAATAGTTGGCCTAGGCTAAAGTAGGAACAGGCGATAGCCGATAGTACTATTGTACTATAGTGATAGTTTAAATCTATCAATAGCCTTGCTGATTATCGATAGTGGTGCCATTTTTCGTCGTATGACTGATCGTCAAAACACAATGGGGAATCTAAAAGTTTCCGTTCGAAGGTCGTACAGTCCAATATCGGTACGTCGCTCATGCAAAATCGCCGTGGGCACTAAGACAGTCA
Organism: Schistocerca nitens; assembly: GCF_023898315.1. Lineage (NCBI taxonomy): Eukaryota > Metazoa > Arthropoda > Insecta > Orthoptera > Acrididae > Schistocerca > Schistocerca nitens. Next base: position 393,976,877 of record NC_064617.1, read on the forward strand.
TCCTACTTACGCACCAGGTTGAAGACACTCGTTCGATAAAACATCGTGCGGCGTGATAAAGTCCGTAACTGCCTACTGTACCTCCTCGTCTGACGCGAATCGTGCACCCTTCAAGGCTATTTTTGAGGGATGGAAGGCGTGACGATCGTGTGGGGAGAGATCAGGTATATAGGGCGGGTGCTCCCACTTGAGTTGGCTTAACTTCTGCGTTGCGACATTTGCAATAGGGGACGTGCGTTATCATGAAGCAGCAGTAATTCGACAGACATTCTGCCCCATACACATTCTTCGTTCTTCGATGGATGTCTTCCAATGTTTGTCCTTCGGCAGCCATGTTGATCCTGCTTGGTCGCATTCAGTAATAACGTCGCCATAGTCCCCGTTTCCGTATTCACTGCAAGCACATCGGAAAGACCCCCTGGTCTCCCGCCCTGCCCCCCCCCCCCCCCGCCTCCCTCTTTGGCTACGCCCGTGCTGGTATAAGTCACGTGTCAAGACAAGCCCACCTCCAAGGTCAGCCATGTATTTTGGGCGACTGTGTGAGCAAAATGGCGGGAATATGAAGAACAGCAATCCACTGCGTCAGTTCTGGTGCAGATAATGATCTAAAACGTAGTCACCCTTCCCTCACTGACCTTGGCCAACAGGATGGCAGCAAACGATTCCACTCCCCTCTTATACCTCTAGGTCAAAGGATGGCTTAAAGTGGTGGGTTTCCCGTCTCCCCTCCCCATTTTTTCTCTAGTTCAATTGCATGAGCCTCGTCATTCTTGTTCTCTCCACCGTATTGAGAGAAACAGATTTGTTTGGGATCTAGGTATGGGTAGTTCTGTGTAAATAATAATAGTTAACAACAAACTAATTTCATGTTTATTAATTTTTTAATAATACATTTGTGTTTTATTAACAATACTTCTCAATGTTATTTTAAAATTCATAATTTTTGTACTTTAATAGAAGAAACTTCCATAAATACAGCGTGTAATGGGTAAAAGCGCAAGTACTTTTATATGTGGTACCTTAATATGTGCACACATAAGCGTGTTGGTTAATTTTTCTCTGCGTTGAACAGGCTTCCCACAAACATGTCACCAACTTTACGACCTGATGTTTTCTCCGTTTTGAGAATGAAGTATATATAGATGTAATGTTGCTCAGAACACCATCCTCATTCACCAACAGATAAATCTGCACTTATACCCATTACACCCTGCATGTACAATTTTATACTAGTACTATCAGGTACAGTGATACTTGTTATGTGCTCAGAGAGTTACTATTTAAACTGATTTTGTGTGTGTGTGTGCGTGTGTGTGTGTGTGTGTGTGTGTGTGTGTGTGTGTGTGTTTTGGGGCTTACTGGCGCTCAACACCGAGGTTATCACCGCCCTAAACTAATACTAATAAAGACAAAATCTATAAGCTATGCCTCCAATGACAAAATATTGTAATAATTCTTTCCTGATTGGGTATTTAAATTATAGATATTTTTTAAAAAAACTCAATTTCCTTTTTACAACAATAATTTCTTTATACAATTGTCATTCTTTTATGTAATATGTACAGAGGCTTTTTCATGTTAAACGAGACTCTAATGAAATGACTGATACAACTAGGAACAAGCCAACAAAACACTACACACACATAGACCTGCACACACACAGGTGTATACACACAAAAATATACAAACACAGTATGCAGTTAATTAACTCAGGCTCTCGTGCGTATACACACCTACGACAAATGGTACAAACCACTATTCTGCACAAGCTCGCGAACACATACACTATTTACTTGTAAATACCGACCGACTCGCAGTCACTGAAGTGAATAATGTTAGAATGGGTGGGAATCAATCCCGTCCCCACAGATGAACCATCTGTTCTCATGGAGAGACAGGCCGACTTTCAGTTGCAATACCGTACGTAAATGGGATTGACAGAGCCACTGAGGCCGCATGATGCACACCCTTAGCCCGTCTTTGGATGGCGCTTGAATCCGTACGGTAGGCGCACACTTTCGATCTCAGTCCTACAAATCTACAAATTCCATAACCTGCGACCCATTCGCAACGACCTCCATCAGGCCAATAACCTCTTTGTTTTGAGGCGTAATTCATAAAGATTATCGGACGCACATACAATCATGTCGAATATGTCGGGGTGGAACCTTATTACTTCACATGGATCGCAGCCTTTTGCCCAATAGAGGAAATTGTCTGTATCCATATTAAGCAACTTTATGTCAGTGAAGTTACGTTTCACAAACTCATACTAAAATTGGTAGATGTGAAGTCTGTAAAGGTCCAGTATACATACTGGCACAGACCACTTTCGTACCGAAACTTTCGCCATCTCCAGAGCGACTTATCCTTGATTGAAGATAGTGGCCCGCTTAAAATGTGGTCTGACGACATAATAACTTGCACTATAACACCCATCCCAGTGGTAAACTAAGTGAACCTCCCAGTGGTCTCTTAAATTTTCCATAGTTTTTCGTCGGCCGTAGTGGCCGTGCGGTTCTAGGCGCTACAGTCTGGAGCCGAGCGACCGCTACGGTCGCAGGTTCGAATCATGCCTCGGGCATGGATGTGTGTGATGTCCTTAGGTTAGTTAGGTTTAATTAGTTCTAAGTTCTAGGCGACTGATGACCTCAGAAGTTAAGTCGCACAGTGCTCAGAGCCCTTTGAACCCCCCATAGTTTTTCTGAAAACTTAATTACTAATTAATTTTGGAAAATAATATTCAAAATCATATTTCATGAGAGCTCTCTTTTCGGTATTGACATCTGTACACTACTTTAGCCAGTGTGACTGGTTGAAGGAGATGGCACAGGTGACTCTATTAAGTTTTATACGAAAACTGAAACATTAGTGGAGGTTTCTGTGATGCACAACACATTTCTCTTTATACGCTAGCATCCTCATCAGCCTGGGGACGGAACCATTGTGTGGGACGTGTGTCTGTGTGTGTGTGTGTGTGTGTGTGTGTGTGTGTGTGTGTGTGTTATGTGAGATGCAAATTACTAGGTACAGTAGTTCTGCTTCTGCGATATATCCTACATCAGAATGCGCAGCCACATCTTTGAACTCGTCCAGCCTGATGATTTCCTTATCAGACAGCCAGTGAAACTCTCCAATCGTCATAGATGCTGGATGGCATGCCCGTATAAGTTGTTTATATCCAAGAACACGATGTATCTCAAATCGCCAGATGCGCTGTACTTCTCTTAACTCGTTCACGTGTTATCTGCCTCGGATTTCCTGTGCACACATTGGGAAATTCCTCCACAAATCCCGCATTAAAAACAGAGTAGCACCATAACATCAGTCAATAGCTCGATGCTGACACATACTCTTTCTAACACTGCATACCACGGTATAGAAGGCAGGATCCAGATGTGTGTGTGATACGTGCATACATTCCATAATTTCTCAAAAATATCCGGAAGCAGGCAAACATCTGTGTCCATGTATAATCTAGCATCTGTCCTAAATCAGAGATGTTGAGCTCTTGGCCATATTTTGAATTTTATGCCAGGTCTGCAAGTTTACTGTTAAAGAGGCTGTGCTGATAAATATGCTTTCATTGAGTCTCTCCACCGAATCGGGGTATTCGTATGGAAAGACCTCCTTCTTCGTCACAAGCTGCAATTTTGATCATTGGAATACGCATCTCTAGTGACACTATGTCGTCCTGAAACATAGTCATAAAACGTGGTGATTCCAAAAAGCGGAACGAAATTTTTGGCGTGATTTGCTTCGAAAATGAAATGTCGTTTTCAGTAGTGTCAGGTAGAACTCTGATCGTATCTTCTTTCAAGCCGAAATCTCCTAAGCGCTAAACAACGAAATAAGCATCAGCCCGCTCAAATTATGGAAGAAAATGGATATGTGTCGCGGTAGCTGATATTTCAAGTTGCATGCACTGCGTGCTTTGTCATGAAACTTCCCCATTAGATAACGGTGGTCTATACGTGGAGTTTTCGCTTTCCTATCCAACGACAGCCGACAAATATGAAAATCAAATGCCTTCTTGTAGAAGACATCACATTCCTGCGATTCAGTGATAGGAATGACGTTGTGATAAATCACACCAACATGCCATGCAAGTTATTAGAGTACATAGATCTACCATCTTACAGCATTATCCCCTCATACGAATCAAAAAGTTTTAAGACTGGAATAGTATGAGTTTACAGCTTGATATGTGGCAACATATAGTACACGCCATTCTGTGAAGATTGCACGAGAGGCAGAGGGTAACCTCAAAAATGCACCACGGGAGGTAGAAGGCAGCCGAAATCTATGTACACAACAAAGGGATAGTGCTCTTGGTGGTGGCTGACCTTAGACTTCTGTACTCGGAAACGCTGCTAAGAGGCACTGACTGATGATGAGATAAGAGCCTTTATTTCAACAATACGGATACTGATGAAATACTACGTAAGTACTCGAAATTATTGTTATACAAATGTCTGTATATGTACATGTGATACTTATCAATATCGTTTCTCCTCTGAAGGAGGCAGGCTTGAACCAACAACAGCACGGCCAGACCTGTCGACAAAGCGCTCCCCTCAGCCACGGCTGTCAACGTCACTCCAGCCGGGCTGTCAACGATGCATTCACGCACCGTGGACTATCTTGACATCAGTTATCAGATATGTGGCTGAGCGGTTCTAAGCGCTTCAGCTGCTACGGTCGCAGGTTTGAATCCTGCCTCGGGCATGGATGTGTGTGATGTCCTTAGGTTAGTTAGGTGTAAGTATTTCTACGTCTAGGGGGCAGATGTTAAGTCCCATAGTGCTTAGAGCCATTTGAACCATTTTTTTCAGTTATCAGATAGGCATCGACTATCACCTCATCCTCGACCGATAGGGAGCTCCCTGACCCATTCCGTTCAAGCACACTGGGCTATACTGTGGTTCCAAGCACTTTTGGGGACTGATGTCGTACCCCCACTTAGATAACCCAACTGCAGTCTACCAAGACCATTCCTCTTCCAATAACGTTCGTCATCCTGTTTTGGCAAGGGAGCTTCCCATAACTGTTAATAAACCAAAGTATCCAGCCATTAAATGCAGCGCAGTTCTATGCTGCGAACCCATGCACCGCTGAAAGAAGATAGTAATGGTGATGAGAAAAATAACATTGTCTCCACTTGTGGTCGTAGTGGTGCCGTACCATTGAGTAGTTTTGCTGAAAAGTGGTTCAGAACTTTTACCATGAGTGTCGCACTGGACAGTTCTTTCGAAAAGCAGCGAAGAGGGTTTGGCGAGTCTCACCGCCAAGTGCTCCACCTCGAGGTGTACTCGCAAGTCTGTGATACATCATATGGAGTGGGGGGTCTCTTTTTATCCATTTTGCAAGGGATATTGTCTCTAAACAGACTCGTATTAATGTCCAAAATAGTGCTGAGCATGATGAATTTTGCTTTGCTTGGTCATTTACGGCTTGTGACAAAAATTACAAATGAAATGCAACATACCATACGTCTAAAGTGTGGGTGAATTATACTTTCAATTCTGCCCCATTCCCCATTAAACTCCAGGACATAACAAAATCTAGAACGCAGAAACTGTTTTATTGAATTCGTGTTTATAGCCTGGCAGTAGTTGAAAGGCAGTTCTAAGGAGACAGAAAGCACAATTTACAGTAAACCAAAGATGTAAGGTATAAAGTGGTCAGATCCATCAAAATTTGGAAATTTACTGATTAACACACGACATTTTCGTTCTAGATGCCATTTACTCTAAGTAAAACATGTAACTGATTTCTCTAGATAGGAATCAGTACGTGTGGAAATGCACACCGAGGCAAACAAGATCCCAAAGTTTAAGAATGCCCACCTCTGGAAGCACTGCCCCTTTATTGTAAACGCGGGTTTCGAGTGGCTCCTACCTCCCGTGGTGCCCTCTGAAGGTGATCCCGTTACCTCTCATACAGTCTTCACAGAATGCCGCATATCATACTCGTACATTGTGGTGTGTCCGCAGCTCGTGGTCTTGCGGTAGCGTTCTCACTTCCCGAGCACAGGGTCCCGGGTTCGATTCCCGGCGGGGTCAGGGATTTTCCCTCGAGATGACTAGGTGTTGTTGAGTCGTCTTCGTCATCATCATTCATCCCCATTACGGACGGAGGTAGGCAATGGCACACCGCGTCCGCTAGGACCTTCCTTAGTCGGCGGTGCGGGTCTCCCGCATCGTCCGGTATGCTCCTCGGAGTATGGGACCTCATCATCATCACATGGTGGTGTATCAAGTTGTATGCTCATATGATCCCAATCTTAACCACTTTGATTCACATGTCTGGAACAGTGCTCCAAGAAGGTTGCTCTATGAACTCTAACAACTTACATGGTGTGCTGATGTGATTAGGGAATGGCCCCCATCCACCACCCCTCTGCCAAGTATCTCAAACATTTGCTTGAGGTACTTTCAAAGTTAGGATGTAACCTGATACCAGCAACATACCAAGATAAAGCCACCTCTGTGCAACTCATTCATCTTGGCCAACTGTGAGAGTAAAAAATGACAGCAAAATGACCGTCACCTACCGTCTTGAGACAGGCCACACGCAGCTGCCCGACAGGCATTGGTGGGGTATCAGATTACACTGTGACCTTGAAAAAAGTGAAAGAAGTTCCCATAGCTCCTCTACTTTCGATGAGTATACTGGAGGAAATCAGTCATAGCCTTGTGATTTACATAGAATACGTCCATTTGGATCGTCGAACAGTCATTTGAAGGCCACTGTCAAATCACTGACTCACATTGTGCAGTGAGTAAACAATGCGGTATGGAAGCATCCAGTGACCTGGAAGCTCAGCGCCCTAGAGCCTCTTTCTCACGGACACCTATTAGTGGGCATTATTATGGATAGCATCCACCCTTCGCTTTCGTGAAAGCTTGAACTCTGCTGGGAGTATTTTCAGTGAGATGTCTGATGCCAGGGGAGGAATGGCAGCTCACTCTTCCACAAGAGCGGAAATTAAAGAAGGTAGTTATGTTGAACGCTGGGTTGACGTTCTAACTCATGCCAAAGATGTTACATTGAGTTCAAGACAGGAGTCTGGTCTGGCCAGTTCATTTCAGTACTGTCACTGTCTACAAACTACCACCTGCCGGATGCTGATTTATGACAGAATGGATTGTCACGGTGATACAAACAATCTTGGTCTCCAAACTGTTTCTCAACTGTCTGCAGTTCATAACACTAAAAATCTGTTCTTATAGTCCCGCACTTCGTATTTTCTTAAGCGCAATAAAGAGCCACGTCCTAACCACGAAAAGCGCTCCATATCATAAAACCTGCACCTCTGCACTACATCTTTGGTTCTATACACATGACGGCAGTTAACATTCTCCAGGCATGTGCCAAACTCTAACCCTCCCATCGGATTACCAGAGGTCATAACGTGATTCGACACCCCAAATCACTCGTTTCCAGTGATCCACTGTCCATTGGAGTAGTCCTTTATGCCACCTCAAGTGTCACTTACCACTGACTACAGAAATGTGTGGGCAATAAGGAGCTGCTGGACGGGTGTACTTTATTCTTTTTAACCCCCCGCGCAAAGTCATTGTCCTGCCTGGACTGCTGGTAGCACTTTGAAACTGACAAATTATTCCTTCCGCTGATTTCCCCGTGCGTCAGTACGAGGGTAATCCCGAAAGTAAGGTCTCCCATTTTTTTAAGTACATAGACCTGTTTATTTCTACAATGGTTTACATCAGTTTACAGCTTGAACATTTAGCTATTTTTCTACATAATCACCATTTCTGTCGATGCATTTTTGTAGACGCTATGGCCGTTTTTGTATGCCCATGTCATACCAGCTCACCGCCATGCTGTTTAGAAAGTTATGAACCCCTTCTTCCACCTCTTCGTCTGAGATGAATCGCTTTCCGGCCAAATGTTTTCGTCACCCGTGACAACTGAGTTCAGAAAGTCGACCCGTTCAGTTGCAGGGCGGTGAAGAAATGCGCGGGAAGCGTCAACTCGTTGCCGCATGTGGTCTTCAGGCAGCATGCGTGGCACCCATCTTGGGCACACCTTCCGGTGGTCCGCCGATCTTCACGCATGCTTTGCTCGACCTTCAACAGTGTCTCCTCAGAAATTGACGGTCTCCCGCTTCTTTGTTCGTCGTGAATTTCGGTGCGACCAGCTGCAAACTCTCTACACCACTTACAAAGATTTTTGACATCCATTACGACTCAACATACACTTCCGTCAATTGGCGATCGATTTCAATCGGCGCAGTGCCATTTCCGTTCAAAAACCGAATAACTGCGCGCAATTCGCACTTGGCGGTAACATCCAAGGAGAGCTCCATTCCCAACGGTTGCCAACCAAGACTGAGCGCCTCAGAGCGTCGTGCTCATGTTTACACACAGCGCGTGAAGCACTCTTCGTAACAGTGTGACCAACTGCCACACAAACAGTGTTCTGTACTTATAAAAAAATAGGAGACCTTACTTTTGGTTCAAAAATGGTTCAAATAGCTCTGAGCACTATGGGACTTAACATCTGAGGTGATCAGTCCCCTAGAACTTAGAACTACTTAAACCTAACTAACCTAAGGACATCACACACATCCATGCCCGAGGCACGATTCGAACCTGCGACCGTAGCGGTCGCGCGGTTCCAGATTGAAGCGCCTGGAAGCGCTCGGTCACACTGGCCGGCCTTACTTTTGGAATTACCCTCCTACATGACGTCTGCCGCATCTCTGTTAAGCTGCGGTTACTCCATCGCGTTTCCACTTCACAATCACGTCACCAATTTGGGAGACTTTAAAAGGGTCCTCCTATTCCGGCGGGTTCGACTCTGGCAACATCGCCGTGTCCAGATAGTATTTCAGATAATGTATTTTTTGGGCCACTAAATTTCGCGCCCTCTAGTAACACATTTTACACCAGTATTATATGTTCAAAATTAGAAAACAGGGTCAGGGTGGCTACATAAACCTCCACCCCGCCAGGAGGAGAGGCGGAAGGAACCTGTGAGGCGGCGGAAGGGCTCGCGGCCGTGTCGCGTCTCCGCTGTTCCAGGTCTCCACCTACAGATGGAGCGACTGCAGCTAGGAGCAGGAGTCTGTCGCTGCAGCGAATTTTACTACTAACGGGCGAGAAGCAGCTGCAGCGCTCGGTTCCCGTAACAATCACGCTTTCCTTATACTGATTACTACGCGCGTAAGAGGGCAGTATTCAGTAAAGGCTGAATTTTCTAGGATTGTAGTCTACTGCTGAAACCAACCAAATCAGCACGTCAGCAACTCAGTAACAGCAATATTTTTCTTTTCGTAACTACAGTGGTACGAGCTCCAGCACTGGTAACAGTTATGCCACTAATATTCCGTCCAAACAGGCCTCGAAAGGGCTAATGGTACCATATCGTTTCATTTCATTTTTTGCTTATTTAAAACGTGTAGCCTATTTTAAAAGGAAGTCGTACTTTTTACAATTTTACATGTTATGTTGTTCCAGATTTCTAACAAAATTTGTTTTGAGCAAAATCAAGAGTAACAATAATAAGTTTATACTAACATAAAATGAACTTAATTTGAGGAAAATAAAACAAAAACAATCTGTTTATTTCAGAAGAAGCTAACAGATGAGAGGAGAGGTTTTTAATAGAAGAAGGTGTCCCACTACCTGACTGTTCCGGCTGGAAGGCATCGGAACAACTTCGAGCCAGTATCAGATGGAGCAGAAATTTGCCGAGATCGAGGTACAAATTGTACTGCATCATGTTATTTACAATTTTTCAAATGTTCATGTGTGTGCGAATTCCTAAGGGACCAAACTGCTGAGGTCATTGGTCCCTAGACTTACACACTACTTAAACTAACTTATGCTAAGAACAACACACACCCCCATGCCCGAGGGAGGACTCGAATTAGCCTACATTTCTCATATTAATTTTACTGCTATAGTGCAATTTTTAGTAATGCATAATGGAAAGTGATCTATTATGGAAAATTTAGATGGCATTTGACAGTAGTATGACATTTTTGAATAATTTCTGGCAAGTAAATGGATTTGCCCGTGGGACGGAAGCCTTGGAAATTCGTCGAGCGTCACCTCTCCTAGAGTTTTAGCTCAGTGTGTTTCTGTAATGTAAGCCGGTATAAAATTAAACTTTTCGTGTTACGTATCTATATTCACAACCTATATACATTTTCTATCGTTGGCTGATGTTCTGTATTTACACTTTTTTCATTGTTCTACTATTTAATGTTACATTGTTCCACGTATTGTGTTATCTTGTTCTGAGTTTGTTGAGGCACACGAGTCAGTGGTTGTGAGTTGTCGGAATCGTTCCATGTGTTTTGTTGTTTTGCAGGATGATTCGCTATCCTCCGTCTCATGTAAGGTTGTCCCTGTCTGTGTGCTGTGCGGAATACTTGTAAAATTTTGTCTGTGATGCTGCTTAGTTTCAACCAGTCATCCGGCGGTGTCATCTTCAGCCGATGGGCGTGATTGGATGCAGATATGCAGAGGCTTGTGGTCAGCACGCTTCTCTGCCGGCCGTTGTCAGTTTCGCGTTTTCGAGCCGCTACTTCTCAGCCAAATAGCTCCTCAGTTGGCCTCAGAAGGACTGAGTGCATCCCGCTTGCCAACAGCGCTCGACATACCCAAGGGTCACCCACTCAAGTGCTAGTGGACCCCGACAGCGCTTAAGTTCGGTGATCTGATGGGTACCGCTGTTACCACTGCGGCAGAGCCGTTTGCTGTATCAGTAGTGGCTGCTGACAACTCAATGTGATGGTCTCCGCCAGAGAACCATGTTTAAACAGTCAAACCAGTTTGTAATCTCTTCTGCATTTCGTTTGGGCGGGGTTTGGGGGAAAGGGGGGGGGGGGCATATGGTCATCAGGTAGTGACTGTTTCAGTGCAGTCCGCGACAGTTTCGTCTCATGTGACAAAAACCTCTTCATCTCAGATTACCAACTGCACCCAACGTCCCCAATTACTTGTTGGATAAACTGCAATCCTTGTCTTCCCCTACGCTGTAAAACTTCATCAAGTACCGTGGAAATTATTCCTTATTGTCTTTACATATCTCCTGCCATCCTGTTTCTTCTTTTTTCAAAGTTTTTCTCACATGCTTCTCTCTTCACAGATTCTGTGCAGAACCTCATTGCTTACCAGAACTCCTAGTTTTCAACATCCTTCCGTAGAACCACATCTCAAACACTTCGATTCTCTTCCCTTCCGATTTTCTAACAGTCCATCATTCGCTTCCAGCCGGTGCTGTGCTAAACTCATAAGTTTCCAAAAAGTTCTTCCTCAAATTGAGGTCGATCTTTGATGCTATTATATTTTGACTACGACTACCATCTATCCCTGTGCTAATCCGCCTTTCATGTCCTTCTTGATTCCTTAGTCATGTGTTACTTGCTTCCAAAGTATCAGAATTTGTTCACGTTATTTGCGTCATTTTGATGTTCAATTTATCGCCTGTCTCTTTTCTATTGCCCATCACTACTCTCGTCTTTCTGCGGTTTACTCTCAAGCGATAGTACGTGCTCATTAGATCGTTCATTCCATTCAACTGATCCTGCAATTCTTCCTTACTCTCTCTGAGCTGCGAATCTTATCACTGATGTCTCATCACCATCATATTTAAACCTACTGCCCCACTTCTGAAACTTTCTTTTATTTCCGTCATTACTTCTTCGATGGGTGGGTTGAATAGTTGGGGCGACAGGCTTTATTCCTGTCGTACAGTCTTCCTTACCTGAGACGCGACCGCCTTACTATATTCCGCCGGTGCAAGTCCAGAAGAATAAGATGAGAGCGGTGTCGACGTGCAGAACAGTTAACATTGCATTTTCCGCCAACTGATTCACGCAGCACTCGTCTTACAGGTACTCAAGTCTTCCGAGAGGGTGATAAGCGGAGGAATATATCGCACACTCTTCGTTTGATAACCAAAAGACTCTGGGTACCCCTTTGCTGCGTACGTGGACAAGAATTTCCAAAGGGGATGACGTATCAGTCAAACAATCCAGCCTGGCAGGCGGTACAACACGGAGTTGCTGTTGCGCTTGCTAGAAATCGCGGCCGCACGTACCTCGCGCACGTGTGCGCCGCCGGGCCGCGTGCCGCCCCCTGCCCCCGCCCCCGCCTCCAGATAAGCACCCGCCACCACCCACATCGATCCAAGATGGCTGGCTGCTCCCCGCAGCAGCCCTTCCTTTCTTTCTTTTCCCCTTTCTCACGCCGGCGAGCGGGGGCGGCGGCGGCGGCGCACTTGGCGGCGTGCCCTGCCTCCCAGCCTCCGAGGCTGCTCCTGGCGTCAGGGCCGTGCTGTGGAGTTATCCTGCCTCTTACTTCTTTTTCAGACGTCCATTCCCATTATCCTTCTAGCTGTCGTCTATGTACATCTACATCTACATCCATACTCCGCAAGCCACCTGACGGTGTGTGGCGGAGGGTACCTTGAGTACCTCTATCGGTTCTCCCTTCTATTCCAGTCTCGTATTGTTCGTGGAAAGGATTGTTGGTATGCTTCTGTGTGGGCTCTAATCTCTCTGATTTTTTCCTCACGGTCTCTTCGCGAGATATACGTAGGAGGGAGCAATATACTGCTTGACTCCTCGGTGAAGGTATGTTCTCGAAACTTCAACAAACGCCCGTACCGAGCTACTGAGCGTCTCTCCTGCAGAGTCTTCCACTGGAGTTTATCTATCATCTCCGTAACGCTTTCGCGATTACTAAATGATCCTGTAACGAAGCGCGCTGCTCTCTGTTGGATCTTCTCTATCTCTTCTATCAACCCTATCTGGTACGGATCCCACACTGCTGAGCAGTATTCAAGCAGTGGGCGAACAAGCGTACTGTAACCTACTTCCTTTGTTTTCGGATTGCATTTCCTTAGGATTCTTCCAATGAATCTCAGTCTGGCATCTGCTTTACCGACGATCAACTTTATATGATCATTCCATTTTCAATCAATCCTAATGCGTACTCCCAGATAATTTATAGAATTAAGTGCTTCCAGTTGCTGACCTGCTATATTGTAGCTAAATGATAAGGGATCTATCTTTCTATGTATTCGCAGCACATTACACTTGTCTACATTGAGATTCAATTGCCACCCTACACCATGCGTGAATTCGCTGCAGATCCTCCTGCATTTCAGTACAATTTTCCATTGTTACAACCTCTCGATATACCACAGCATCATCTGCAAAAAGCCTCAGTGAACTTCCGATGTTATCCACAAGGTCATTTATGTTTATTGTGAATAGCAACGGTCCTACGACACTCCCCTGCGGCATACCTGGAATCACTCTTACTTCGGAAGACTTCTCTCCATTGAGAATGGCATGGTGCGTTCTGTTATCTAGGAACTCTTCAATCCAATCACACAATTGGTCTGATAGTCCATATGCTCTTACTTTGTTCATTAAACGACTGTGGGGAACTCTATCGAACGCATTGCGGAAGTCAAGAAACACGGCATCTACCTGGGAACCCGTGTCTATGGCCCTCTGAGTCTCGTGGACGAATAGCGCGTGCTGGGTTCACACGACCGTCTTTTTCGAAACCCATGCTGATTCCTACAGAGTAGATTTCTAGTGTCCAGAAAAAGTCATTATACTCGAACGTAATACGTGTTCCAAAATTCTACAACTGATCGACGTTAGAGATATAGGTCAATATTCTGCACATCTGTTCGACGTCCCTTCTTGAAAACGGGGATGACCTGTGCCCTTTTCCAATCCTTTGGAACGCTACACTCTTCTAGAGACCTACGGTACACCGCTGCAAGAAGGGGAGCAAGTTCCTTCGCGTACTCTGTGTAAAATCGAACTGGTATCCCATCAGGTCCAGCGCCCTTTCCTCTTTTGAACGATTTTAATTGTTTTTCTATCCCTGTGTCGTCTATTTCGATATCTACCATTTTGTCATCTGTGCGACAATCTAGAGAAGGAACTACAGTGCCGTCTTCCTCTGTGAAACAGCTTTGGAAAAGACATTTAGTATTTCGGCTTTTAGTCTGTCATCCTCTGTTTCAGTACCATTTTGGTCACAAAGTGTCTGGACATTTTGTTTTGATCCACCAATCGCTTTGGCATAAGACCAAAATTTCTTAGGATTTTCTGCCAAGTCAGTACATAGAACTTTACTTTCGAATTCATTAAACGCCTCTCGCATAGCCCTCCTCACGCTACATTTCGCTTCGCGTAATTTTTGTTTGTCTGCAAGGCTTTGGCTATGTTTATGTTTGCTGTGAAGTTCCCTTTGCTTCCGCAGCAGTTTTCTAACTCGGTTGTTGTACCACGGTGGCTCTTTTCCATCTCTTACGATCTTGCTTGGCACATATTCATCTAACGCATATTGTACGATGGTTTTGAACTCAACACTATCTGTACTTGAGACAAAACTTTTGTGTTGAGCGATCAGGTACTCTGTAATCTGCTTTTTGTCACTTTTGCTAAAAAGAAAAATCTTCCTACCTTTCTTAATATCTCTATTTACGGCTGAAATCATCGATGCAGTAACCGCTTTATGATCGCTGATTCCCTGTTTTGCGTTAACTGTTTCAATTAGTTCGCGTCTGTTTGTCACCAGGAGGTCTAATATGGGGTCGTGCTATAAGAAACAACACTTTCTTTTTATTCAAGTTTCCAATACATCATGTTTCCCACTCTTTTGGGTACACAAACACATTTTTAAACGTAACCTCGGTTGAGTTCGACGATCTAAGGCTGCGTTACTGTGAGGAGGGTCCTTATGCCCATATGGTACCACGCTAATGGTCGAAGCCGGAGAGAACCTCTCGCTGCGTAAATAACCTCCCTGCCTACTCCGTAATACTTCCAGCGAAGTACATGCTTCATTGGGCCAAGCAGATAGAGGTCGGGAGGTGTGAGATCATAGGATAGGGAGAGGGGTGCCTAGACATGCAAGGTGGTCACATTGAAATATACTTAAATTATGACCTATTGAAACATAAGTTGCAGTGCCATTACATATTGGATATTGAAATTTAAGTACAAAATCTATAGTGACTTTAGAATCACTCTGCATTTCTGAGACCACGAATAATATAGCATTCTGAAGAGACCTGCATACACCTGCCTCATGCCTCACAAGAAACCAGAAGCGGATGGCTACCCCTTGTCACAAAAAGTGGTCGCTACAAAAGTCCACACCACTCGGAAAAACAAACTTCTAGACTGGTTTTCTCTCCAGACACAAAATAAAACACACGGAGTTATTAAAAATCGTAGACCGGGGGTCGGCCAGACAAAGGGACCATCCCAATAATATTGACGGTCTCAGTTTTGCTCAGTTCTTAATAATAGTAAAGACGGTCATAGCATCGCTTCTGTCACCCGCCTGTGTATTTTGATTGTCGGTTTAAAATACTACTCACATTCCATTTAATGCGACAGCACTACTTTGCAGTGCAGCGGTCGATATTAACAATGTTCTAAGCTGTCTTTCCCCCCATGAACCATGGACCTTGCCGTTGGTGGGGAGGCTTGCGTGCCTCAGCGATACAGATGGCCGTACCGTAGGTGCAACCACAACGGAGGGGTATCTGTTGAGAGGCCAGACAAACATGTGGTTCCTGAAGAGGGGCAGCAGCCTTTTCAGTAGTTGCAGGGGCAACAGTCTGGATGATTGGCTGATCTGTCCTTGTAACAATAACCAAAACGGCCTTGCTGTGCTGGTACTGCGAACGGCTGAAAGCAAGGGGAAACTACGGCCGTAATTTTTCCCGAGGGCATGCAGCTTTACTGTATGGTTAAATGATGATGGCGTCCTCTTGGGTAAAATATTCCGGAGATAAAATAGTCCCCCAATCGGATCTCCGGGCGGGGACTACTCAGGAGGACGTCGTTATCAGGAGAAAGAAAACTGGCGTTCTACGGATCGGAGCGTGGAATGTCAAATCCCTTAATCGGGCAGGTAGGTTAGAAAATTTAAAACGGGAAATGGATAGATTAAAGTTAGATATAGTGGGAATTAGTGAAGTTCGAAGGCAGAAGGAGCAAGACTTTTGGTCAGGTGAATTGTAGCGTTGCTCTTGGGGGGCGAAAAGAAAAAGAATTGTTATTTTATATTTTTTGAAAAATTTCGAAAAAGTGAATATTTTGGTGGGCCACTTGGCAACAGAATCAGTTATTGATTACACTATTATAATAACATACGTTGAGCATTAAATTCCTGGTTGGATTATTTTGAACAAGAGCAGCAGATTGATTTATTTGAGATCGTTCGCTAGAAACATTATCATTTCTGTGCATTTTTATAGTCGCGAGGTAGTCATACCCGGAACAACACTAAGGGACCAGAAGAGTTATAGACTTTAAAAGAAATGCAAAATTACACAATTAAGTGTTGCAGAGTGCATGAGGAACAATAGTGCAATGAAATTTTGTGAACTCTCGGGCGCACGGACTTCTGTGAGGCCTTGCATTGTCATGGAGGAGAAGTTCTTTTGCATTTTTGTGGCGACGAATACGCTGAAGTTGTTTCTTCAATTTTATGACGGTAGCACAGCCATGTGCGGCTGGGCGGTACGCAGGAGATTAGAAAGGTTTGCGCGACCTTGTTACGATGGTGTGAGAAGCCTCGCCCAAAGACTCACCGTGCTTTTGCTCACTCCCTGGTCTCCGTAGTCATAATCCAAGCGGCTATGAATATCTATGGGCTGTCGCTTTCCGCCAGAAGAAACTCAATGACAGCTCTCTGCTTGGAACGCATCTCCATTACAGATGCCATTTTCACGGCTACGTATAGCTCCGCCACATATCAGAGCTTCTTAAAACTATAGAGGCTAAAGCGGGAATATTCCAAGACGTCCCACAACAAAACATGCATTTTTTAAACCGAAAGTGGCTAAGACCGGTCTCATTCGTGTACGGAGCCCGAAAAGAATGATACCTAGAATGTCATCGTGTGCACTGTAAATTTTTCAGTCTTCTCTTCGCGGTTCCTACAGAAGTGATACACAAGAATGTTGTAATACGATTAGTGAGCAAAAATATGGAAACGCCAAAAGCAACACATTACCTAGCCTAAGAAGGCGTAGAAAACGTGTTGGCACTCGAAACAGTTTCCAGTCATCTCAGAAAGGATAAACACAGGTCCTGAACGGTTTCAAGGGAATCTTATTTCGTTCATTGTGTTAAAAGGTGGCAAATTCAGCTATCTACAGGGTGTTTCAAAAATGACCGGTATATTTGAAACGACAATAAAAACTAAACGTGCAGCGATAGAAATACACCGTTTGTTGCAATATGCTTGGGACAACAGTACATTTTCAGGCGGACAAACTTTCGAAATTACAGTAGTTACAATTTTCAACAACAGATGGCGCTGCAAGTGATGTGAACGATATAGAAGACAACGCAGTCTGTGGGTGCGCCATTCTGTACGTCGTCTTTCTGCTGTAAGCGTGTGCTGTTCACAACGTGCAAGTGTGCTGTAGACAACATGGTTTATTCCTTAGAACAGAGGATTTTTCTGGTGTTGGAATTCCACCGACTAGAACACAGTGTTGTTGCAACAAGACGAAGTTTTCAACGGAGGTTTAATGTAACCAAAGGACCGAAAAGCGATACAATAAAGGATCTGTTTGAAAAATTTCAACGGACTGGGAGCGTGACGGATGAACGTGCTGGAAAGGTAGGGCGACCGCGTACGGCAACCACAGAGGGCAACGCGCAGCTAGTGCAGCAGGTGATCCAACAGCGGCCTCGGGTTTCCGTTCGCCGTGTTGCAGCTGCGGTCCAAATGACGCCAACGTCCACGTATCGTCTCATGCGCTAGAGTTTACACCTCTATCCATACAAAATTCAAACGCGGCAACCCCTCAGCGCCGCTACCATTGCTGCACGAGAGACATTCACTAACGATATAGTGCACAGGATTGATGACGGCGATATGCATGTGGGCAGCATTTGGTTTACTGACGAAGCTTATTTTTACCTGGACGGCTTCGTCAATAAACAGAACTGGCGCATATGGGGAACCGAAAAGCCCCATGTTGCAGTCCCATCGTCCCTGCATCCTCAAAAAGTACTGGTCTGGGCCGCCATGTCTTCCAAAGGAATCATTGGCCCATTTTTCCGATCCGAAGCGATTACTGCATCACGCTATCTGGACATTCTTCGTGAATTTGTGGTGGTACAAACTGCCTTAGACGACACTGCGAACACCTCGTGGTTTATGCAAGATGGTGCCCGGCCACATCGCACGGCCGACGTCTTTAATTTCCTGAATGAATATTTCGATGATCGTGTGATTGCTTTGGGCTATCCGAAACATACAGGAGGCGGCGTGGATTGGCCTCCCTATTCGCCAGACTTGAACCCCTGTGACTTCTTTCTGTGGGGACACTTGAAAGTCCAGGTGTACCGCCAGAATCCAGAAACAATTGAACAGCTGAAGCAGTACATCTCATCTGCATGTGAAGCCATTCCACCAGACACGTTGTCAAAGGTTTCGGATAATTTCATTCAGAGACTACGCCATATTATTGCTACGCATGGTGGATATGTGGAAAATATCGTACTATAGAGTTTCCCAGACCGCAGCGCCATCTGTTGTTGAATATTGTAACTACTGTAATTTCGAAAGTTTGTCTGCCTGAAAATGTACTGTTGTCCCAAGCATATTGCAACAAACGGTGTATTTCCATCGCTGCTCGTTAATTTTTTATTGCCGTTTCAAATATACCGGTCATTTTTGAAACACCCTGTATGATGCAGGTGGATAGAGATCACGCACCCTTCTCTCCAAAGCAGACCTCAAAGGCTCCACATCAATGAGGTCTGGTGTTTGTGGTGGCTAGGGGAGAAGCGGCAGTGCATCATCACGCTCAAAAAACCAGTCCTCGACGATGGGAACTGTGTGAACAACAGCTCTCTCTTCACCGAACACACCACCATCACCACCACCAGTACAACCATTGGAGAACGAACACGCTACCATGGGATCGAACTGATCAGTCAAAATGGTCACATAATCCGTAAAAGTAATGCAGCTTTGCAGGGCAACCATGGAGCTCATGGAATACCGCAATATAGCAGCCGAAATCATCACCGAATCTCTGCCACCGTTCAGTCTTGGGAAGTAAACTCGGCAAGAAGTTCGAAGCAGTGTGAAACAAGACGCATCCGACCAAATGACTTTCTTCCATTGTCTCATAGTCCAGATTTTATGGCTTCTGTTCCAAGTTTTCCTGTGAAGGGCATTTTTATCACTGATGAATAGTACTGAGATTCGAGATCGCTCTGCAGTTCCCTGATTTTAGAGCTGCCTTCTTGTTTTTGTGATAAGAGGGTTCGCGAGAGCGACATTCAGTTCTGCAGCGACTTTCAGAGCTGTCGTCCAATCCTCTTCAATGACCGTCTGCCAAAATCACTCAGGCCGGCCTGAGTGGCCTTGCGGTTCAAGGCGCTACAGTCTGGAACCGAGCGACCGCTACGGTCGCAGGTTCGAATCCTGCCTCGAGCATGGATGTATGTGATGTCCTTAGGTTAGTCAGGTTTAATTTGTTCTAAGTTCTAGGCGACTGATGACCTCAGAAGTTAAGTCGCATAGTGCTCAGAGCAATTTATCACTCAAGACACACTTTCGTCCACGTCGTGGCTTTGCGGGTGACTGTTTTCCGCTTTCCCTGTATGCGGTGTATATCTTTGATACTGTGCCTCTTGAAACATCAAACACTTCGCCTACCTTGGTTATGGAAGCATCCATCACAAGAGCACCAACAATTTTCCCACGTTCGAATTCACTCAGCTTCGACATAATGCAGTCAAAACTACGCAGAACACTGTTCCGACCATAGCTGACATTTGCAACGTATTGAGGACATTGCGAAGATGCCGTTCGTGGTGAAACACAACAGTGCAACTTGCAGCGTTGGAGAGCATCTGCATTTATGTTCAGGCATGCATTTCTCGCGGTGTTTCCATACTTTTGTCCAATCCCTGCATATTTCTACATTCTTTACTTAAGAATGATTCTTCAAACTTTCTAATTTGACCAAAATTCCAAATGTTCCACAGAAACTCTAGAAAACTCACAGATCTGTACTTTCCATTTACATTTGTGTCGTTCTACCAAGAAGCGACGGAAGAGACAGTAAACATTTCCAAATAGGCTTTCGCGCGACATTAGGCGACTAGCGTCAAGCGAGTGCCAGATCAGGTTCTCCAGCATCTCAGTGACGCTACATTCCCGTGTCTCGAACGAATCTGTCGCGATTTTTGCTGCCCCTCTTTGTGTTTGCTCAGTATATACCGTTTGCCTTATCTGGTACCGATTCCACACACTTGAGCAACACGTTACGACTGGTCGCACAAGTATTTGTAAGCAACCTCCCTTGGAGAGGGTTGGGTTGTTTGGGAGAAGAGACCAAACAGCGAGGTTATCGGTCTCATCGGATTAGGGAAGGACGGGGAAGAAAGTCGGCCGTGCCCTTTCAAAGAAACCATCTTGGAATTTGCCTGGAGCGATTTAGGGAAATCACTTTGGAGACACTGCATTACCCCAGTATCCTACAAATGACCCGAAGTCAACCACGTGCTTTACCTACAATTGAGCCTATCAGTCCAGTCCTACAAACTGATTCCTTCAGGTAACTGTACGACTGATTCCAGTAGTGACTGACTGACCTATATTACAGTCATACGGTTCTACGTTGTTACTTTCTGTAAAGTGCAAAATTTTACATTTCTGACCACTTCCAAATCTTATCAAGATCTGACTGAATGTTTCTGTGGTTATATCTGACACTACTTCACTATAGGCAACTGCATAATCTGAAAAAGTTGGAAGTGTTTATCGGTGTTATCTGCTATATCATTAACAGACAACATGAACAGCAATGGGCCCTAACACACTTCTCTGAGGCACAATTTAAGTCACTTCTACCGCTACTTTTACATCTGTCAATGACTCTCCATTCACGATCACATGCTGCGTCATACCTATCAACAAATCATCAAATTTTTTTGATACCCCATACCAATCGTACTTCCGTTACTAAGCGATGGTCTAGTCATCATCATCATAATCATCATCCTTTCAAGGATTAACTGTTGCCTATTCAGATTTCAGAAATAAGATAATTACCATTTTTTTCTAATATCTCTTTTCCTATTCGGCTTACAGTTCAATATCTGGTGAATTCTGTGACCTCACATTCTCATGAGGTGTTGTCTCCTATTTTCACGATACCTTTGAATTTTTTCATTCATACTGAAAATACTTAATTCTGTTTTAATATCTTCATTTCTGATCATGTCTCTTCTTGTGCATCTCTTCGCACTCCTTAGGAACCTCATCTCTGGTGTTTGAATTTCATTTTCTTGGATTTAGGGTTCCGTATTTCACTCGGAAAAACTGATATTTCATTCGGAAAAACTGAACCCGTACACGATCATTTGTTCTACGTCTGTTTGCCTGTCCGACTGTTATGACATCTCATTCTCGTGAACAATCAGAGGTTTCATGTTGAAATTTACGTCACATACTAAGATCTGTGGTCCTCGGTGTCCTGAAAAATTTAAGCTTCAAAAGATACGGCCATTTACGTCACATATTTTGGTACTTGCTAACTTACACTCATGAAAACGTACAGGATACTTGCCGTTGACCTAGAATCGTGAAATTTCAGAAGAAGCAAGGATACACATTGGAATTAAAGGAATTATGCCATTTGTCTTTCGTCTGTGTCTGTTCTAATCGATTCCTACTTATGTTTACAACAAGGCGTCTAGTTTTTTAAAGAATTTTCACTACATCTATTAGGTGTTAAGGATATCAACATTCAGACACAATCTTCCACAGGCTATCGTGGCTCACACCGTCAAAAGCCTTCTCATGGGCCACAAAGGCCATATGGATTTCCACATTGAATTCTGTGTTTTCCTATAACGTACTTAATTTTTCTGTGCATGAACGACCTGATATGAATCCCTTTTGGTCCTTTGAAACAGTTTCTATCATATTGTTCATGCGATTATTAATTATCTTTGAGTGTGGGACACCGTGGAATATTCCCTCTTCAGTTCCTACGGTTTCATGAGGTTCCGACAGGTGGCGACGCAATATGTAACATCCAAAGCGGCGTCTGTCATGGAGGTACGTTCCAAGCAGAGAGCTGCCACTGAGTTTCATTTGGCGAAAAACCAGAACATCGCAGATATCCGCAGGTGCTTGCAGAATGTCTTCGGAGACCTGGCAATGGACAAATGCACGGTGAATCCTTCGGCGAGGGGTCTATCATCATCGCAACAAGATCGCTCCGACATATCCGATCTCCCGCTTATTGAACGTCACTCGTGTTAATGTGACCGAGCCGTGTAGGTAAAAGTTAGGCCACGAAGGTCTTCTGTATCTCCGGTATAATACTGTGTGTCATACAGTGTAGTGCAGCTCAAACGATCATGGATGCCGGTATTCTTCAGCACAACCAAGATATTTTCCACTGCCTGCACGATGTTAAGAAGAACCCTAAGACCTCAACAGGCAAAAATACTATTAAATTTAGAATAGCCATAAGAAGACGTGTCTTAAAGGACAACATTTCTCAGTATTGAGTGGCATGCTCATGAAAATTTCGAACTTACTGATAACAGCAACGGCCGTATACAGTCTAGTAAAGCCTTGGTGATTTTGTTACTATCAAAATATGGTACTGAGAGATGAATTCATTATATATACTTCACGTTGTTCCAATTTGAGGGCGATCTAGCTTAATATGAAAACAGAAGTAAAAAGCTTCAGACAGTCATGAGCGCCAAAGAAACTGATATAGGCATGTGTATTCCGAGACATATAAACAGGCAGATTACGGCGCTGCGGTCGGCAACGCCTATATAAGACAATAAGCGTCTGGCGAAGTTGTTTGATCGGTTACTGCTGCTACAATGCCAGGTTATCAAGGTTTAAGAAAGTCTGAACGTGGTGTTATAGTCGGCGCACGAGCGATGGGACACAGCATCTCCGAAGCAGCGATGAAGTGAGGATTTTCCCGTACGACCATTTCACGAGTGTGTCGTGAATATCAGGAATCCGGTAAAGCATCGAATCTCCGACATCGCTGCGGCCGGAAAAAGATCCTGCAGGAACGGGACCAACGACGACTGAAGAGAATCGTTCAACGTGACAGAAGTGCAACCCTTCCGCAAACTCCTGCAGATTTCAATGCTGAACCATCAACAAGTGTCAGTGTGCGAACCATTCAACGAAACATTATCAATATGGGCTTTCAGAGCCGAAGGCCCACTCCTATACCCTTGATGACTGCACGACACAAAGCTTTACGCCTCGCCTGGACCCGTCGACACCGACAATGGACTGTTGATGACAGGAAACATGTTTCCTGGTCGAACGAGTCTCGTTCCAAATTGTATCCAGCGGACGGACTTGTACGGGTATGGGGACAACCTCATGAATCCATGGACCCTGCATGTCAGCAGGGGAGTGTTCAAGCTGGTGGAGGTTCTGTAATGGTGTGGGGCGTGTGCAGTTCGAGCGATATGGGACCCCTGACACGTCTAGATATGACTCTGACAGGTGGCACGTACGTAAGCATCCTGCCTGATCACCT
This sequence comes from Schistocerca nitens, assembly GCF_023898315.1. NCBI lineage: Eukaryota > Metazoa > Arthropoda > Insecta > Orthoptera > Acrididae > Schistocerca > Schistocerca nitens. The sequence goes on from NC_064617.1 coordinate 394,000,472, forward strand.
GCATCCATTCATGTCCATTGTGCAATCCGACGCACTTGGGCAATTCCAGCAGGACAATGCGACACCCCACACGTCCATAATTGCTACAGAGTGGCTCCAGGAACACTCTTCTGAGTTTAAACACTTCCGCTGGCCACCAGACTTCCCAGACGAACATTATTGAGCATACCTGGGATGCGTTTCAACGTGCTGTTCAGAAGACATCTCCACCCCTCTTACTCTGACGGATTTATGGACAATGATGCAGGATTCAAGGTGTAAATTCCCGCCAGCACTACTTCAGACATTAGTCGAGTCCATGCCACGTAGTGTTGCGCCACTTCTGCGTGCTCGTGGGGGCCCGACACGATATTGGGCATGTGTACCAGTTTCTTTGGCTCTTCAGTTCATTTACATTACCGGTTTCTGCAAACTACGTCACCATCTTTGGATCTTATGCACTACGCTGCAAAGAATCTCGTCCATGTGCAGATGGACCATTGCTGTTTCAAGTTCTTTACTTATGTTTTCATCAATACATTAGTTAGTTGTACAGAGTGTGAAGTTTGTACCATGACACCACAAATCATTTAACATTGATGATGAGCACAATGTAGCAGGTCTTACGTTTATATTACGTAGAACTACAAAAATGCTGATCAGCGATCAAATTAAAGATAACAATCAGTAAAGTTAAACAGGTTTTTATCTAAGAGAATAGAGAACGGCTCAATGTTGCAACTCTTTAAGTACCATTGTGCACTGGACGAAAAGTAAAGCGACAGTAGACTAGCAAAAACATCATTTTTTTTCTGCGAGTCTTCCACCCTTTAAAGTACAGTGGCTACCCTTCTGTGCCTCTGAATACAAGTTTGGGATCGGGACGGCAAAGGAACACGGAATACGCGCCAACAACTCCAGGAGGAACTCGGAGAAATAGAGATGGTGGGTGAGAGAAGAGGAGATGCAGATTTCTATTAGGAGCGGTAATGAATGGTGACAAAGAAGAGGGTTAAACAGCCTTTCTCCCTCGCGCGCTCATTTTAAAGACTTTCTTAACTTTACGCTTCCTTTATTATTTTGCCCCTCGTGACCCAGTCATTTCACAGAATGAGGGCGGCGGAGGCCGGGGGTGGGATGGGGAAAAGCTTCTCAGGCCGAGAAGGGGTGGTGGTTGGAGGGGGTGTCGGCGGCCTCCTGGCTGCATCGCCTTCGCTCTCCCGCTTCTTCGCCTCTCCGCTCCCTCCCCCGGCGTCTGTTGCATCAATTAGTAGTGCTGCCTGGCCCGCCTCGACTTGGCTTCCCCTCTTTAATTACCTCCGGGACATTTACAAGGGAGGGGTGAAAATAGATGGGGCAAGGTCGCACGCTGGCTTACTGCCCCAATTTCTGCCAGGCGAAAAAAAAAGGAGGAAAAGAGGGAAAGTGGTGCGACGGGCGGGGTGGGGGAAGCAAAGAGAATGAGCCGGCGAGCAGCTTCTTAATAAGTAGAAGAAGGAGAGGCGGGGTGGCGAGTCGCCGTCCGGCGACACAAACTCTGAAGCCGCCCCTCCACCGCCGGCGCCGCCGAGCTGAGGTCGGCCACCGGTGACGTCAGCGCCGATTTTGTCGTCAACAGGACACGGGGCTTTTACCCGTCTGCTACTACAGCGAAGCGCACACAGAGCGCGTCGGGAACAGAGGCATCAAGACATCAAATAATTGTAATGGATGGTTTAACAGTATCTATTACCCAGTACCAATCATTAAAAAATGAGCAGTTGAGTTGAAAACTCTATATTAAGGACACATTTACGGTTTTTGTAATCAGCTTATTGTACACAATTTTCTTTCTTTCTTTTCGAGTCAGTATTTCGTTTGGATCGATTTCGTCCAACATTTCTGTCAGTCTTGCACTTTCCTACTTTATGCACTGTTTATACAAACGTCGCGATAATATGTTTTCCTCTACATCAAGGCTTCCCAACCTTTTCATCTGGCATACCCCTTCTACAGTCGAAAATCCATGGCGGACCCTTAGTCAGTCAAGACCACAGTAACTTTAAATTTCAAAGCGAAACCCATGGGAACTGAAAGCTTCTTAATGCTAGTGCCATGTTCCCAATGACCCCCCTCCCCCCCTCCCCGAAGTATCAATAGTCTTTGGAGCTTTTTGTGATTGTTCTTCCTTTGGTCGTCCTCCCTCCTCCTCCATTTCAACTGGAAACTTCCCTTGTTGTGAAGGCGATGGAGAAACCGCACCCTTCTTCAATGATCCCGACTTCAGCCACTGATCCATGTTAGAAGTAATAAACTGGTCAAAAATCGACTTATGAAATAGGTAGTGCACTGACAAAGCAACTTTAACATTTAACGATGCCTGGGGCCGCATACGTGCCATTGGGCGCTGCGATTGGTCGACAAAGCTCGCTCCGCGCATGCGTAAAAGGTTTCAGCGCATCTAGCGCCGTGAGCCGGGGCACAAACGACCCCCGAATTGTTGCGAAACAGTCGATCAGAGAAGCCGCATTCTCCAGCACTAAACTGTGTATGCGTTCTCACTTAGGAACCGCAAAGGCTGCTTGGGAATACGACCTGAAGTAAAAGTACACATGCTTTTCACACGAAAAAAAGAGTGATGAATTTTATTTTCGCATTTTTATTCAATAATTTTACTCAATATTTTAGACGATTTGGTGAAAGGTGGCCGCGGACCCCCTAGAAAGAGCCGTCGGACCCCTAAAGGGCCCGCGGACCACATGTTGGGAAGCTCTGCTCTACATTCTTAAAAACTTTTTTGGCTAGCTCCGAATGACTTATTACCGAGTCTCACAAACTTCTCCCTTATATTGCTAACTGTTTTCCATAGATTGCAGTCTTCGCAAATTGCGTTTACTTAGTTATTTCTTCGTCTGTCCTTTTTCTGACTTCACAATTTTCTCAGATCAGCATATTTAATCTTTTTCGTATTTCCCAAGTGTATGTTCCATCTTGATATTGTACACTAACTCAAAGAATTTCCAGGTATACTATTTGCTATGTTTATGACAAAGATTTCTAAACAAATCGAATTACTAAACGAAGTGGCGCAGTAAATAAAGACTGTGCAGTTGTATTTGGAGGCACGGAGATTCAAATGCACGTATCGACAATCGTTAGGTTTTCCATACATGGTTGTTGTGCTTCTTGTTCGCTGTAGTGTAACGATCATATATAGAGGTTCAAATGTACAAAATCCACGTCCACTATAACAAGCTCGAAGATTTGCCGAGCCCTCATGTGGGTGTGGCGCACTGTGGAATCAGAGCTTTCAGTTTTTAGTCATTTTTGTTTTGCCCTATCTGCTAAGGAAGTAGATCTTTAGTATACAAATTATCTTATGTAAATTTTATTTTTCTTTGATTTTACATATTTCTTAAATTTCAAACATTTTAAATTCCTTTTAGAGTTTCTTTGTATTAACAATATATACAAAAAAAGGAACAATAAACAGAGGAAGGTTAGTGGCACACCGTGCAAGAAATCTGATCCGTCTCCACGTGGCTAAGGACGGGCGACGGTGTGAGAACTTTCATGACCATCTAAAAGTTCTCACACCGGCTAAGAGACCATGAGTGCCACTAACACTACATATTGTAGTAGCAGTACAACCAAACATAGCTACTAGACGGTGGGTTTCTCTGTAAGTTAAATGAAAAAAAAAGTCCCTACATCGGATGCTGTGGTAATAGTGACTTCACCGCAGACAGTACATTAAAATTTCAGACTGCGCGTGTTTACATTTTTTTACGTCCTATAGGTTTATTAACATACGTAACATATAACTTGAAATTTAAAGACTAACTTACATCCTAATTAGAAGGACCTATTGTGTACGAACTAATGTAAATGGAAAGAGAATATTTATTTACGAATTACAGTCATAAATTTTCCCTTACATAAGGTACTACTACATACGTCAGATGTAAAATTCCTGATTAGTGTAGTGCCCTGGCGATAGCTCTTCCTGATTTAAAGCCCCCCCCCCAATTACTTTGTAACTTTTGCCTGAAAGGAGAAAAGCCAAATGATACTGATGACTTTGACTATGACTACAGTGAGTTAACGTCGCATCTGCTTGTCTGTGACAGTCTCTGTTTATCCAGTGGAAGGAGATTTTGTTGTTTATTTATCGTATCATGATCCGACGAAGTACTAGATAACACTTTACAACAAACATATACAGTTCCACACAGATACACACCTAGTGCATAATGTGTTCGCAGCCCTAAGTCCAGGTTTGCAATCATAACAGACGCTTCTGCAGACAAACTGCGAAGTTTTTTACTGTCTCTCTAAATACATTAAGGGAATGTGGAAGTCCTTCACAACATTCAAATGGTATATTACGTTTTTCGCCGGAATCACATTGAGGAGAGGGCTTCCGTCCCCACTGGTGTAGCTCTGTACTGTAAGTGGCCCAGTCGATTCTGATATGATTCAATACGCACCAGTGTCACTGGCGCAGATGAAAACCCGCTGTTCTCTCCCAGGGAGTTTTAATTAGTTGGTGGTGCACCAAGGAAGTTTGCCCCTGCCATTGGATGTTCCAGGCGTATTGCATGTTGCAATGACTGTTCTACAGACACTGCTGTGCACCACGATGATTTTCTAGACGCCAGTCACTGGGGTTCTGTTCATGAACATTCTGATTGAATTGGTAATTCTGGTTTGCCTTTTATTCCTCGTGCACACGTTCGGCGATGACTGTGTTCCTATATGGAATGAGAAATGGAAAATTTTAAATTAATGTTATGGGTATTTGCTGTCAGTAGAGCGCAAGCGTGCACGATCCGAGAGGACAGCAGTGGCAGAAGTGGCACGAAAAAGGAACGGATAGCTCTCCATATTCAAGGTTAGTCTACAGGCCATGGTATGTTTTCCTTCAGAGCTTAGCTCCTAACTATGCCACGTGACTTGAACTGGAAATTCATCTCATAACGCCAAAGGCTTCTTAAATATTCGCAGTCCTATCCAGGCTCACCGCAAGAATTGTTTCTCAAATACAGGCGTTGAAATTTCATTTTAAAATCTCCACTCTTCCAATGCAACTCTTACAGAATGTAGCCATACCTAATCTTAGCACGAAGACTGTTCGGTGCAGTACTGAAGGAGATGCTGAAATACAGTTCGTACTCCACCTGAGATTCTGTATAAAGATTTTCACAGTTATCTCACTCCCACAGGAATGCTGCATTCGTACCTGAAGAAAAGCTTTTGCAGTTTCCCGATGAGAGCCACTTTTGCAGATCGGGCAGGTGCGGACAGTGACGAAAGGTGGAGAACTAGCCAATCACACTCACCGTCGTCAAAGATATTAGCTAGTTAATGTTGCTACAAACTTTGTTGTTGTCCCGCATTGATCGTGTAGAAATTATAATATTATCAATGTCAGAGTAAGTTAGTTAAGGTAATACACTTCTAATAAGGAAGCAGCAACGCCTCGCAATATGCTCACCAAGAGCAACCTATGTGAATCGATGGTACATTCTTGATCACTAGAGAGGAGAAAATAATCGACAGCTGATAATGGAAAAAAGTGCTTCAGGAGTGTAATGTCGCTATTTGTTGACAACGTGGCTTCTGTAAGAACGATAAATAGCGATAAGAACGGCCGTGACAATCTGTTATAGAAACTAACCAAATAGGTAAAATAATGATTTAAACGCAAAGCTTTTTAATACAACACTTTTTTAAAGGGGGCTAAAAGTATAAAATAATTTTTCCAAGCCCCAGTCTCCTAGCCTCATACAGACTCCTAACCGAATACAGATAGCCCTGAAAACTTGTGCTTGTGAATTTTTAATAGCTACGAAAATACTTGTAAGACATAAAATGAGAAATGTGAAGCGCATACAATGCGTAACTGATGCATAAATAGTTCACCTAAGACACCAACAATTTTATTGCATTCCAAATACATGAAATGTTGTGTGATTTTCCTCTCTAAACTCATTACTGTTATCTGCTGCATCCGTCCCACGTTTTAAAAACGTGTTATATTACAACGTATTTTTATTTAAATAAATATTTTCTGCTTATTATTCGTGTGTGTGTGAAATTTTTCAATTGATTGCAAATATTTTGTTGAAATTACGACAGTGACACATGGTAAATTTCAGATTTATCTCAGTTTCCCTTCGTCCGAGTCAACGAATATATTGCTTCCTCCAACGTACACCTCCCCAAGAGACCGTGAAGGTGAAAATGAGAAGGATTCGAACTCACACGAAGATTAACAGCAATCATCATTGCCGCGAACCATTCACACCTGTAACAGGAAAGGAGCAAACGTTAGTGGTACACAAAGTACCCTCCACCATATACCAGGCTCAGAGCGAGCCGTTAGTGCACTGTTATCCACTTCTGAGCTACATTGAAATTTTCAGGTTTGTAGCTCACCGGAAAGTTAGTGTAACATCAATTGCAAAATTTGTCCAAACACACAACGAAACCTAATAAAAACACGTTGAAAAAAAATCTGCCGCGGTGGCCGAGCGGTTCTAGGCGCTTCAGTCCTGAACCGCGCGACTGCTACGGTCGTCGGTTCGAACCCTGCCTCGGGCATGGGTGTGTGTGATGTCTTTAGGTTAGTTAGGTTTAAGTAGTTCTAAGTTCTAGGGGAGTGATGACCACAGAAGTTGAGTCCCATAGTGCTCAGAGCCATTAGAACCATTTTTGAAAAAAAAAAAAAAAAAAAAAAAGAGAGAAAAATAAACCGTCTTCCATTCTGAAATCCTGTCATAGCAGTTATGCAAGAAATAGTGATAATATGAAGTTATAATGAGATATGCGTTATAAGTGCAACAACCGACTTCCTGCGTTTTTTTAGCAGTACCTTAACATGGCTGTGAAGTTGCTTAGTTAACTTAAGAAGATTTACTGTTACTTCAGGCTATTTGCCTGTTTAAAGAACTCTTCGTTGATGCTGTTTTTTTGTTCCATCAACATGACTTTCCTATTAAACATGCGATGTGACTGTGAAATTGTTAAGATTTCTTGTACTAATTTTAGACAGCAAGGAGAAAGGTGGCGAAAATAATCCCTTCTTTGCAGAAGTTTTTTTTAATACCCTTCTACTCGAAGTGACGTATGCAGACGGATCTTACACACAGAGGCTGCTCGACAATTCTGTCAGTGACATTGCTCCCTGAAGAGGAGTACCGACGTTAATAACGGCTCTCCCCGCACAGCGGCCGTCTGGCAGGGAATTCCCTCGGTCTTGCTAGACGTCACCCTGCCGGTGATCGCGCCAGCCTTTCGCGCGAGCACACAGCCGCGAGTATTTTCAGAGGCGGCCTTTCCGTCGCCGTGTGCTGGGGGCGCACAATATCGGCTGCGGCGAGGAGAGGAGAGGAGAGGCGAGGCGAGGCGAGGCGAGGGGCCGCTTTCTTCTCCGCCGCCGAGACTTTTTCCTTTATGCTGGGCGAAGGAGCAATTCTGTGTGTCGGCGGAGGCGGAGGCGGCGACCCTTCTCGTGTCCGCCCCCACCCAATTTCTTTCTCTCCTCGCCTCTCCGACTCTCTTTCTCCCACACACGCACACACACACACACACACACACACACACACACACACAGGCACAAACACACGGCGCGCCGTGAGGGCACGACGCCTGCGTAGACGCCGCCGTCAATACGGACCTCCGGAGGCAGCGAGAGCGTCTCGGCGCCAACCACCGCCGCCTCGCCCACACATGCTGCTCAGGCGGCGCCCATTGGCTGCGCCGTCCCACGCACCGGCGCACACATGACGCCCGGCGAGCTTGCGATGACTCCGGCAACTCCATCACGTTTCCGGAGCCGCTGCTAGAAGCAGACATTTTTGCAAAGCTGCTGCTTCGGGCTCCTCTAGCGTACGCGTCCAGCACGGTAGGGGTTGCAGCAACAGCAGCACCGAGCAGGAAAGCGGGTTGGATTTTGTGTAGTCCCGTCGACGTCGGGGTCTACAGAGAAGCTTCACATCTAGATCTGTACTTTGCATGTCCCCACACAGACGGTACTTTGTGTACCCGTGCCACCCACCATCCTCCTTCCTTTCCAGTCACCAATGGTGAATGGGACCAACGACTGTTAGTAAGTCTCCGTGCTAGCCCGGATCTCTCTCATTTTACCTTCACGTTATTTTCGCCAAGTCCACTACTGGCCATTAAAATTGCTATACCAAGAAGAAATGCAGATGATAAACGGGTATTCATTAGACAAATATATTATACTAGAACTGACATGTGATTACATTTTCACGCAATTTGGGTGCATAGATCCTGAGAAATCAGTACCCAGAACAACCACCTCTCGCCGTAATAACGGCATTGATACGCCTGGGCATTGAGTCAAACAGAGCTTGGATGGCGTGTACAGGTACAGCTGCCCATGCAGCTTCAACACGATACCACGGTTCATCAAGAGTAGTGACTGGCGTATTGCGATGAGCTAGTTACTCGGCCACCATTTGACCAGACGTTTTCAATTGGTGAGAGAACTGGAGAATGTGCGGGCCAGCGCAGCAGTCGAACATTTTTTGTATCCAGGAAGGCCCGTACAGGACCTGCAACATGCGGTCGTGCATTATCCTGCTGAAATGTAGGGTTTCGCAGGGATCTAATGAAGGGTAGAGCCACGGAACGTAACACATATGGAATTTAACGTCCACTGTTCAAAGTGCCGTCAATGCGAACAAGAGGTGACCGAGACGTGTAACCAATGGCACCCCATATCATCACGCCGGGTGATACGCCAGTATGGCGATGACGAATACACGCTTCCAATGTGCGTTCACCGCTATGTCGCCGAACACGGATGCGACCATCATTATGCTGTAAACAGAACCTGGATTCATCCGAAAAAATGACGTTTTGGCATTCGTGCATCCAGCATCGTCGTTGAGTACACCATCGCCGGCGCTCCTGTCTGTGATGCAGCATTAAGGGTAACCGCAGCCACGGTCTCCGAGCTGATAGTCCTCGCTGCTGCAAAAGTCGTCGAACTGTTCGTGGAGATGGTTGTTGTCTTGCAAACGTCCCCATCTGTTGACTCGGGGAGCGACAAGTGGTTGCACGATCCGTTACAGCCATGCGGATAAGATGCCTGGCATCCTAACTGCTAGCGATGAGAAGCCGTTGGGATCCAGCACGGCGTTCCGTATTACCCTCCTGAACCAGCCGATTCCATATTCTGCTAACAGTCATTGGATCTCGACCAACGCCAGCAGCAATGTCGCGATACGATAAACCGCAATCGCGGTAGGCTACAATCCGACGTTTATCAAAGTCGGAAACGTGATGGTACGCATTTCTCCTCCTTACACGAGGTATCACAACAACGTTTCACCAGGCAACGCCGGTCAACTGCTGTTTGTGTATGAGAAATCGGTTGGAAACTTTCCTCATGTCAGCACGTTGTAGGTGTCGCCACCGGCGGCAACCTTGTGTGAATGCTCTGAAAAGCTGATCATTTTCACATCACAGTATCTTCTTCCTGTCGGTTAAAGTTCGCGTCTGTAGCACGTCATCTTCGTGGTGTAGCAATTTTAATGGCCAGTAGTGTAGGAAACTGGGGACGGTACGGGATATTTAACGTTTAACATTAAAAAAAAAAAATAAGGCTACAGAAGAAAACACTTCTTAAAGGTATGAAAATCACCTGAAAATCAGTTAAAACGGTATGTTACGTATTTTTAAGAAAAGGTTGCGTATCTCCCGTTCGTCCCCACCCACGAGACAAAATGGGATAATGATGAACACACTTTGTGCACTGCGATTGCAGATTGTTCCAAAATGACCGGATTCAACAGTTTAACGCTGCCTTTATCTGATCTTATGCAACTTGTTATAAATTAGCCACGTCAGATTACGTTAAGTCAAAGCGTAGAAGGCTTTGACATGATGTAATGTAACATAGTAATTTTACAAGCTAAATAAGATCAGATGATGCCAGAATAAGATTGTGGAAACCGGTCATCTTGGAAGAACAGTAAAAGGATCTACGCTGCGATCGCGGAGTACGAACTGTTTTCTTCATTTCCAACCATACCAGCATGTATCTTACATAATGGGATAGGGCAATTTTTTGTGCGGTTATTGCATATACGTTAAAATTATTAAGCGTATCATCTTAAAATTAAGACAAAGTTGTTTAACGATAAGAAAATACGAGTATTTTTTTGTCATTTTGCAAAATGTAAAATTATATTCAATGCTGAACACCAAGCTGTTCTTGCTGTTGCTGTTACGATTACTTTTACTTTATTGAATCCCATCGTTCGTGCGTCGGATGCCATCCGACTTGCGTATAGGCAACGTACGATGCTTCATATACGTGCTATAACCCAGTCCTGAAAAGTTTCTTTGTCATATCTGTGTGGTAAGCCATTTCTTTCCGCTATTTAATGGCTAATCATCAATGAAATATTTCATCGATGTCCCAAAGAGTCTGTTCTCCATTGACTTCGGTACGCTATCTGATCATTTTCTTGTTCGGCATTAAACACCTGTTTAAATTTCCCACGTGCTTTGTGAACTCTGTAGCTAGGATTAGTCTCAGTTTTTGGAACATATCTTCCCAAAAGTGAATTGAATACACTGTGGCTGCTTTTAAAACTTCCATTTCAAACGATAAAAGGGCTAAAACTGCCATTTCAATTAATTTGCTGTCTCAAGTGAGTTCACAGAAACTGAAAAAGCGAGGAGAAAGAAATCTACTTGCATCAAAAAATGACTAGGCAGAACGAGACGCTGTCCCATACTGCCCCGTCCCTTTCTGCCCTAGGAAAACATTTCAGCCTAACAATTTTTATGGACCATAATAACTAACGGATTTAATCATTATTGATTGGCGACTCCATGGAGCGTCCTGTGCACCTCGACCAGATAGTGGATATACTTGGAAGGAGAGACAGCATTGGTCGTATTTTTTTGCGGTTAATAAAACAAAAAAATACGACCAATGCTGTCTCTCCTTCCAAGGATTTAATCATATTACGTAAGTAAGGTATAGAGAATGGCACGCACTTCAAGAGTACATGTCATTGAAGGGCGTATAATTATAAATAACGGATTATCTCACGTTGAAATTCATCAAATGCAACAAGAAACACAACTGCAAACATGAAAGACAGCAGTTCACTAACAAGTCGCACTCCAAACCAGGTAAAAATGGCTGTCGTACCTTCTCTTCCATTCAGAGACATATTTACACGTTACTACAATGTCTCCAGTCGAAATAAACACAACTCAGTCCCGTTCTGGCCTGTCTTCCTCTATACGAAGGATGAAGGAATATTCCTGTGTGCGCCAGAAGAGAAAAACATACAACAAGGGGCGCCACACGGCAAGACCAGCCTGCAATCTGGCGCAATATAGTTACGGTCAGACGTAACAGAGGGCTCGTATGACACGGACTATGTAATGCTACCACTGTACGTCACTGAAACAATACTAACCTCCGTCATAGTTATGGTCCGACGCCGCTGAGGGCGCTCAAGAAACGGACTACATCACGCTTTCACCTGACTTAACGCAAACAGTTCTCTATTGAACATTCATCATCCAGTCAAGGTAATAAGGGAATGCACGGCCTCACTTAGGTAGTACTCAACATATCCGGACGACCTGTGCCACCAGATATAGCAGGGGGGCTACTGTTCCTTGCGGCAGCACTGCCCGATGCCTGAGACATGTTGGATAGGAGACTCACGTGTGAGCAGCACATGGACACCATGATCAGAGAAACAGAGGTCGCTTGACGAAATTCTACCCAGTAATAAACCCAATGTCTAAGTTGGAGCTACACCTTGCGTTCTCTCTCAGCCTCAGTCTACTGTGACCACTCTTCGATTACGTCACTGTGGTTTGGGGCAGTGCGGCGGAGATGCATGTCAAACGTCTCCAGCAACTCCAAAACAGGGCTATTCATCTAGAGGTGAATCTCCCGTGAAACTTTCCATGGGCCGACCTCCCTAGAGTCTCAAAGGTGCCTCCTCTACGTCAGAGGTTTAGTCAGGCTGCGCAGCTGTTATAAGCACGAACTGAGCGGCCGCCCAACAGACAGGTCCGCGCTCTAGGACAGCGGCTTAACACCACACGGTAGCCACACCTGCTGCCTGACACACGAGTTGCCGACATGCCATGGAAATGGACTAAGAGGACACGCAAGCAAAACAGGGGAGCATATCACAGAAAAAATGTCAGTTAAAACGTTGGAAGGTTGAACCGTGGCAAAGAGAATGGTAAACACCTAATAAGGCCGTGGAGTATTCTCCTTCTTCCCGGACATCCCGAAAAGATAGAGGCTCAGACACGACGACCAAAGTCGCGGTATGGTACACTTCCTGACGGGCCATGGCCTTTACCCTACACAACTGCACCTTAGCCAAAGTGAAACATTTGAAAGAGTGGGGGAGGGGGAACATGGGTCCCCCGAACACGTAACACTACAATGCTAGACACTCAGATACGTAAGACTGATGACAGAAATCGAAGGCATGGGGCAAATTTTAAGAGAGCCAGATAAATGGAGTATGCTTAGTTACACCACAGATGAATTATCAAGAGCGTTACAAAAAGACTTAAAAGCAGTACCGGCCATATACAACATCACGGCCAGACACACATCCTACTTCACAACACGGTAACATCGACAACAGAGATCCAAACGCTGATACAGAAACAGATGGACGTACAAACGCAGATGATGACATGAACACACCAATATCAAATGGTTCAAATGGTTCTGAGCACTATGGGACTTAACATCTGTGGTCATCAGTCCCCTAGAACTTAGAACTACTTAAACCTAACTAACCTAAGGACATCACACACATCCATGCCCGAGGTAGGATTCGAACCTGCGACCGTAGCAGTCGCGCGGTTCCGGACTGAGCGCCTAGAACCGCTAGACCACCGCGGCCGGCGAACACACCAATATCGCCACATACAGATACATATATGGCATTGTATAAGATCACACGACAGCAACGATACTGCAGGTAACACATAAACGGAATTTAAAAATAAGTTAGTAATAAGAAATAAAGTAACGAATTTTTCTTTTTGTAAAAATAAAAACAAACAATTTTTAGATCTTTGGATCATTATTTTGAATTATGTAATTGTGTAATACGTAAACTATATAAGATGCAAACTGTAAAACATGTGAACTTTGTAAGACTGTACATAAAAATACATATGCATTATAACAGGGCTCAACTATACAAACAAGAGCGTACAATACAGATAAGAGGTGCCCTTCGGGGAGGCGAGGCTCTAGGTCACACTTCCGGGGTCCCACTCCCGCTTATGGCGCGACTGACGGAGTAATTAACTGCAGTAACAAACAGTACTGTCATACCTCATACACGAAGAGCTAGTCTCACGGCAGACATATACGTAGCATTACCCTAAAGCAGAACAGAATACGCTAATTCATGTGTGACACATATCACACTTTTTTTAATTAACAATATTACTATGTAAAAACAGGAAAAATAACAGCACTGAGAGAAGCTTCAGAAAAAGACGAGGAGTCTATCTCTGCAGCTTATTACTGGTTTTTAACAGAGAACGTCTCACCATAGTTACCAAGGCGGTGGGTCACTCCAAAGGTTAGTAAATAACTCAATAATCTAAGGGTCAGGGTATTAACAACTCCATACATTTGAGATTGCAGGCATGACTGTGAAGTCTGAACTCCACCGACAGTCGGGGAGTAGCGGTCCCCCATCATCTGCAGACAGCAGCACTCGGCCAGTGTCGCAGTGTCGCCAACATCCACCGAGCATACACGAAGTGTCGCAGAGTGCGTGTATCAACAGACAGTGCCTCGAGATAGCATCTAGAGTTGTCTACCGTAATCGCCAACAGGTACCGACTGGACATTCTACTACTTAAGGTAGGCGTCGGTCACTGGAGTCAGCACTAGACAACTGTTCGATATTTTACGACCGCAAATGAAATTTTAGCCATATCGCCACGAATCATCTTCGCACTTAAGTTAAATAATGTAACATTTCTTTCAATAAATTTTGCTAAGTGATGTCATGTGTGTTGCCAATTTCGGCCCAAATCTAGCCGGCCGTGTGTCGAAATTGTTTAGTTACTAGCGTGCCAGCAAGCCACCTCAATAACAGCAACTACTTTCTGTGGAAGGTGTTCTTTTCCTGCCACCGTTATGTTGGACGCCAAATGTATTTGCTGAACGCAATAATTATATTGGCTGACTCTTCAAGATATGTACATTCTCGGAATTTTAACAGCGAACCACAGTGCGATGCCCAGCACCTCTTGTACAACAATGGTACAGGCATTGTGTGAGCATCTCCATGACGCTTTCGCGCTTTCTATACGAATCTGAGTCGAAACGCGCTTCTCTTCTTTGGATCTCCTCTCTATCAATCTCTATCAATCTTACCTATTACGGATCCCTGACTGACGAGCAAGATTCAAGTACTGATCGAATGAGTTTTTTTGTAAGTTACTTTCGCTGATGATTCTTCAAATGACTCAGATCTGACATCTACCTTTTCTGTGATTAGTTTTACGAGAAGTTCCACGGATGTTGTTACTAATGTTAATGCTTGATCGGCAGTCATACAATAAAGGATCTTCTCGCCTTTATATGCACTATACGGACCGAGACACGAACTTGGGACCTTTGCCTTTCGCGGGCATGTGCTCTACCATCTGAGCTATCCAAGCATGACTCACGACCCGTCTTCACAGCTTCAGTTTTGCCAGTACCTCGTCTCCTACCTTCCAAACTTCACAGAAGCTCTTCTGCGAACCTTTGTCCTTGAATGTCATACATAGTTACGTATTAATAGTCCAAAGAACTCATTAAGAACAAAAATCGTACGTTGCCAACAACAACTTCCACTTGAAAATCACAGAGATTCAGTACAATGAATTTCTTCGTAGACTAGGGTCTTGTATTGCTAACTACTGAGTCCTAGTCATCACCTCGTACGTGTTAGCCTGGTGCGTAAGGTCTTACCGTTTGTTTTCGGTACGTAGGTGCACAGGTTGCTGCGAGTGGATTTATTTGTTTCCAATTTGTATTTTTCCTAACAATAAGTATTGGAGGTAGTAAATGTTGTTGGGGACGAAGGGAAATGTAGTGTCAAGTGGAAAGTAGAATATTCCTGGCTCATTCTTCCCTCTGTATTAATTACAGATGCGGTGCAAGTGCAGACGCGATCCGAAAAAAACGACTTGCTCGTTTCAGGGTGCCTTTTTTGACGTAAGTCCTTATACACATTTTAGGAGGCCGCTGGGGTTTGAAGCAGGATGTGTGACCTTTTGGTCCCATGATGAACATCGTAGTATCAAAGAATTGGCCAGTATGAACAAACGGTGACTGTTCATGTACCGTGCGAAATCTACCGTAGGTTTTAGCATGAAACAAGGCAAATCATCAGGCGCCCCTGTTCGCATCTTTGTCTGCTTGTCGATGGCTGGGTCACGACGAGCATCGATTGTTCCTGTGTAATGGTGTTGTGGCGAGAAGAATAAATATCACTTGTCAATTTTAAACGAGTGTGTAATATGTAGCAAAGAAAGCATATCATCGTTCAAAGGCCAGTGACAAATCACAAAAGATACAGCTATTCATCCGGTATTGGAAAGAGGGTGTCGTCTACTACAAATTATTTACCAGTATTGTGACCATCACTGCTGACATTTACTTCAAATAACTGAGGCGGCTTGCACTCACAATCCAACAAAAACTATCATAAAGATTATATCAAGTGTTAAAGCCATTTAGACGCTGTAATGATATTATTTGAGAAGAGTGGTGTTATGTGGCATAGAATAGAATGTTGATAGTGTGCAGCAGCAACCAGCAAGAACTTGGTATTCGTTTACTTATTGACAAAGCGTCGTTAACTGTTTCGAACTTATACATTCATCGTCAGATGGCTTGCAACATTCTATCAAAACGCATGGTACGCCTGTTACAAGTGAGCTGCCGTGAAAAGATCTCCTTAAACATTTATTTCGTCGCCTCTCTCCAACGAATAATAATCTTGTTCGTTATGTTCTCACACGGTCCCTCAGTGGTCTTCATTACTATTTGCTTGGTTTCATAAAACCAAATAAGCCGTCTAACGATGAATGTGTCAGTTCGAAACTGATAAATGTTTCGATAAAGTATTTTGATAAAATCTTGCAATCCATCTGATGATGAATGTATAAAGTGGAAACCAATAACGATATAAACCAAGTTTTGGCTGGTTACTGTTGTACATTGTCAACATTCTACATCATACTATAAGCATTCCACACCAAGTACTGTTTCTGTACGACAATGCTATCCGCAGTCAACTACCTCCAGGGTAGAAGCTATCTTAGAGAGTGGTTTGGGAGGTCATCCACTTTCTACTTCTTTTCCTGGCCTTGCTCCCTCCGATTTTTAACTTTATCAAGCACTATCGAACAGTCTTCGACGGAATTTCATTCTGGAAGAAAATGTACGATAAACTTATCTTGACGTCTCCTTAAGTTCCAAAACTGCAGGTTGCTACGCTGGTAATATCTAAAAACTGACGCACCATTCGTGGGGTTTGTAGATAATGCAGGACAAAGTATTCTTAACGCATAAATATGCTCTTGTTTTTATCACTTATGTTTAATTTTCATGAAAAACGCTACAAATCTGTGTGCCAACTAAATATAGGTTGAATCTGACATGCATCGTCCAAATTTCAGGGTGTTTCGCCGTGATATTTTCTGAGTACTTTGGCACAGTGGTTACACTCGAAGAGTAACGGCATTTCGGATGATTTCTTAGACCAGTTTATCTTTGTACTCGTATTTCATTGAAAATATTTGCAAAACAATGCAAATGTGGTCTGTATGTGCTGTGTGTCTTGTTTGGAAACACATTTCATCCATGCACTCATGGCATCTGCTATTGACACTAATAGTATCAACTTTACTCTTCGCCCTGAAGCTAGTTCTCAGCGCTGCTCGGTTCCGTCTCGGGTTTGTTTTTCCAGCAGGGATACACAGTAGTATGAAGACCTTTGCTGATCAAGGATTGGTCGATGTGCAACTCGTGTATGGGTTAATTGAATGCAATGAGAGCAGCACAACAGTACTATACTGAGCTGTTAGCTTAGCGACGGCAATTACATCACAGTATTGCCAACGTTGTAAACCTATTCATACTGCTACATATGATTTAACAAAACAATGGTTCAAATGGCTCTGAGCACTATGGGACTTAACTACTGAGGTCATCAGTCCCCTAGAACATAGAACTACTTAAAGCTAACTAAACTAAGGACATTGCACACATCCATGCCCGAGGCAGGATTCGAACCTGCGACCGTAGCGGTCGCGCGGTTCCTGACTGTAGCGCCTAGAACCGCTCGGCCACTCCGGCCGGCACATGACTTAACATACAACGAATATTGCCGGAACAACAACCCCGATACGAAACAGAGCAGTACGAATGCAAGCCTGAGCGCCAGGAGTATAGTCGGCATTACTGTTTTCAGTACCAAGTACAGTGAGTGAATGGAATAATTTTATTTACAACCAAGATGGGCAGGTCATATCTTCGACGTCTGCACCGTTGCGCAGATATTTTCAGTGGAACACAGGTACAAACACGAAAGTAGTAAGAAGACAGGCGAAATGCAATCACTGTGTAAGGAGCCACGGGAGGTTACAGGCACTTTATACCAAGATACTCAGGAAATATCTCATAATCAGCTCCGAAATTTTGTCAGTCGAGTGATACGTAGTGGTCTAGTCAGAATTCTGTAGCCAACAGAAAACCTGTTCAGACTTCTAAGCAGCGAAGTTGAGCAGCGAGTCAACCGAGTGGCGTCGTTTCAAAAACGATTCCACTACATCGGGAGCCGCACATTTGGCCAGTGGGAGACTTTGCTTCTTTGCTACGGAGATAAGCACCAATGCAGAAGGCGTCGGTACGAAATGCAGAGACGCTTGTTCGCCGGCTGCCCGCGGCAGCCAGGATGCGTAGGCGACGTAAGAAGCCGGCGCGGGCTCAGGTGATTGGCCGCCGGCTCACACATGTCGCGGCGGCGGCGGCGCCCATTGGCTGCGCATTCCGGCAGACATGCGTCGTCTCGGCGAGGGGAGACGCCGCCAGCCAGCACGTGCGCCGCCGCCGCCGCCGCCGGAAACGACGTCGCTACGTCAGCCTCGCCACCCACACCCACTCCATATACAGTGTGTGTACACAGCCCTGGTCGAGCCTCGCCGCAGTGCGAGAGTACGTAACCGACCGTGTACGGTTACTACCCACAGTGGATCATTCGACATTCAAATCACGAGCTGGCTTGCCGGATGGCAGATCCCTGTATTAGGCATGTTCACCTTGCTTTGTGCAGTGTCCTCACTTCAAGGCTCAGATATTGCACAGTCCTAAATAACGTACCGTCAGACTTTCGGAAAAATGGCGTCCACACTATTCCGAAGATAGCAAGGGCAATAAGGGCGAGAACTACTGCACAATCAGTTTAACAAATGGTTCAAATGGCTCTGAGCACTATGGGACTTAACATCTGTGGTCATCAGTCCATTAGAACTTAGAACTACTTAAACCTAACTGACCTATGGACATCACACAACACCCAGTCATTCAGTTTAACAGCTCATGCATTCAAGATGCTGACAAGTGTAATACACGGAAGAATGTGAAGGAAACATGACAATCTGTTAGATGAAAATCAGTTTGGCTTTAGGGAAGGTAAAGCCATCAGAGTGTTAGCTACGCGTGATAATGGAACCAAGACTTACGAAAATTAAAGACACGTTCATAGGATTTGGCACCCTATAAAAACAACGACAATGTAAAGTGGTGCTGGATGCTCGCAGCGATCAGGAAAATCGATAGGAATGTGTGTTGGAAGTTCCTATGGGAGCAAACTGCTGAGGTTAAAAAAAATGGCTCTGAGCACTATGGAACTCAACTTCTGAGGTCATCAGTCCCCTAGAACTTAGAACTACTTAAACCTAACTAACTCTGGCCGGCAACTGCTGAGGTCATCGGTCCCTAGCCTTACACACTATTTAATGTAATTGCAACTAACTTACACTAACGACAACACAAGCACCCATGCCCGAGGGAGGACTCGAACCTCCGACGGACGAAGTTGAGTGTACCATGGCAAGGGGTCCGAGACCGCGCGGCTACCCCGCGCGGCAGGAAAATCGATGTGATTATAAACGAGACGCAAAAAATTGTAGATGTTCTACGAATTAGCTTCAATTACAATTACGAATTTGTACTTCAAGAGCCGACCGGAGTGGCCCTGCGGTTCTAGGCGCTACAGTCTGGAACCGCGAGACCGCTACGGTCGCAGGTTCGAATCCTGCCTCGGGCATAGATGTGTGTGGTGTCCTTAGGTTAGTTACGTTTAAGTAGTTCTCAGTTCTAGGGGCTGATAACCTCAGAAGTTGAGTCCCATAGTGCTCATAGCCATTTGAACCATTTTTTTAACCTCAGATCTTAAGTCCCATAGTGCTCAGAGCCATTTGAATCATTTGCACTTCAAGAAGAGACGGAACAATAGTTTATAATATGTCGTAGTTATAGGGAATGATGGGTAGTAAACAATGTGTACAAGAACAAGAGGAACAATAGAACGACAGACCAAGAACGAAATCCTGGGTTTAGATAGGGTATGAGACAGAGATGTGGTCTTTCGTCCCCGCTTGTCCATCTACACATTGAAAAGCAATGACGAAAGCAAGAGAAAGGTTCAGGGGTTGCACTGAAATTCAGGTGGAGGGTTTCGAATATATGATTCACTGATATCATTACTCTTGTACGACCTGTTGAACAGAATTAACTAAAGAGCACCCTATATGGACTGAAAGTAAATCAAAGGAAGACGAAAGTAATGGGAAGAAGCTTTAATTAGATAAGCTACAAACTTAATATCAAAACTGGGGACTACGAAGTATATGAAGTGAAGGCATTATCCTACCTCGGAACTAAAATAGCACAGGACGGACGAACCAAAGAGGACGTAAAAAGCAGAGTAGCAGAGGCAAAGACTGCATTCGTGACTGAAAAAATCTACTGATTGCAAACATGGGCATAAATTTCTGAGAACGTATGTCCGGAGTCCAGCATTAGATGGAAGTGAAACATGTACGGTGATGGAAATGGAGAAGAAGAGAATCGAAGCGTTTGAGATGTGATACTACAGAGGGAAGCTGAAAATTTTGCGGATAGATACGAAAGGAGAAGAGTCTCCGCAGAATCGTCGAGGACAGAAATATGCCTACTATTTGCAAATGTATGCTGAATCTCTGCGGCGTGATACTTAACCAGCGTAACCAGGAATACAGCAGAGCCATCTGCAAAACCCGTCAAAACTCCCGCAGTATCGTGAAGTTGTCCTGGATAAGAAGCTGCTACGATCCGTTCTCTTCCAAGCAGCAGTAGCTGAATTTACTGAACAAAGCAGTTGACAGCAACAGAGTCGGTTTGAACAGGAAAGTGCCTTACCATTTTTAATCTGCCACAGATGCTTATACTTTTAATAATAACAAAATATATAAAACGTTTTAATCCAACAACAATGATAACATTAGTAAACTGTTTAATTACAATTAAATACACTGCATGAGAAAATAAACGAAGCACTCAGAAGGGGAGAATGAAATGAAATGCAGGTTCACTGATTGAGAGGGTATGTGATGTTATTTCAGTGATTAAAATATCGAATCAAATTTAAAAAGAACTTTGCAGTATGAGCTCACTTGTCAGTACATTGCAGCCCATATGGACTGGTTGTATGAACTGGTTTGGTGGGAAGGGTGTCATAAAACCGTTGTACCCTCTCCTAAGGCAAGCTAGCCCACGACTGGTGCAACTGGTGCTCGATATCCCTGACACTGTCACTGGAACGGAGATGATATCCGAACGTGTCCGGCGTCGGATCTGGGGATCTTTCTGGCCACGGCAGTACGTTAACACAATTCATGGAGACACGTGCAATGCGGACGAGAATTGTCCTTTTGAAAAATGGCATCGCGATACTGTCTCATGAATTTCCATTCTGCATCAGAGTGTGCAATGGTTTGAAACTTCTTGGCACATTAAAACTGTGTGGCAGACCGAGAGTCGAACATGGGACCTTTGCCTTTCGCGGGCAAATGGACTAGCGACTGAGTTATCTAAGCACGACTCACGATCCGTCCTAAAAGCTTTATTTCCATCAGCACATCTCCTACCATCCAGAAGTGCTTCTGCGTGCAGGTACACTTCTGTGAAGTTTGGAAGGTAGCAAATGTAAATTACCCTGTGTAAACATAGTTTGTAATTTCTATAACTCCTTACCATTTTTTAGACTTTTAATTTTGATGCGTCTTTTTTCTCCGAAAATGAACTGCGAAATTAGGAAAATGACGTACGTAAAAACAAAAACACTTCTACTAAAACGTTTTTTTTTCGATTCTTTTGGAGGAGGCGTCATGACTCTCCCTCTGCCCTTATCCCGTACCCCCATCTCCTCTCCTTGAATCCGTGTCCTGCGGACATACTGGCTACATTTGGGAATCATAACTTTCTGGAAGAATTACTTATTTGTGTTTTCTGTTATCAGTCACTTTTATCTGTTTTATGTTTAATTTAACATATCGTAACGCGTTTCGAACATGTTCCGCTCATCCTTAGGCGTTTATACATGCAGAAAATCGTTACTTAAAAATAAAATGTCATAAACTGTATTAGATACAGGCTCCCAGGTAGATGCCATTTTCCTTGACTTCCGGAAGGCGTTCGATACAGTTCCGCACTGTCGCCTGATAAACGAAGTAAGAGCCTACGGAATATCAGACCAGCTGTGTGGCTGGATCGAAGAGTTTTTAGCAAACAGAACACAGCATGTTGTTCTCAAAGGAGAGACGTCTACAGACGTTAAAGTAACCTCCGGCGTGCCACAGGGGAGTGTTATGGGACCATTGCTTTCCACAATCTATATAAATGACATAGTAGATAGCGTCGGAAGTTCTATGCGGCTTCTCGCGGATGATTCTGCGATACACAGAGAAGTTGCAGCATTAGAAAATTGCAGCGAAATGCAGGAAGATCTGCAGCGGATAGGCACTTGGTGCAGGGAGTGGCAACTGACCCTTCACATAGACAAATGTAACGTATTGCGAATACTTAGAAAGAAGGATCCTTTATTGTATGATTATATGGTAGCGGAACAAACACTGGTAGCAGTTAATTCTGTAAAATATCTGCGAGTATGCGTACGGAACGATTTGAAGTGGAATGATCATATAAAATTAATTGTTGGTAAGGCGGGTGCCAGGTTGAGATTCATTGGGACAGTCCTTAGAAAATGTAGTCCATCAGCAAAGGAGGTGGCTCACAAAACACTCGTTCGACCTATATCTGAATATTGCTCATCAGTGTGCGATCCGTACCAGGTCGGGTTGACAGAGGAGATAGAGAAGGTCCAAAGAAGAGCGGCGCGTTTCGTCACAGGGTTGTTTGGTAAGCGTGATAGCGTTACGGAGAGGTTTAGCAAACTCAAGTGGCAGACTGTGCTAGAGAGGCGCTTTGCATCGCCGTGTAGCTTGCTGTCCAGGTTTCGAGAGGGTGCGTTTCTGGATGAGGTATCGAATATATTGCTTTCCCCTACTTATACCTCCCGAGGAGAGCACGAATGTAAAATTAGAGAGATTCGAGCGCCGCGAGACTGCTACGGTCGCAGGTTCGAATCCTGCCTCGGGCATGGGTGTGTGTGATGTCCGTAGGTTAGTTAGGTTTAAGTAGTTCTAAGTTCTAGGGAACTTATGACCTAAGATGTTGAGTTCCATAGTGCTCAGAGCCATTGGAACCATTTTTTGATTCGAGCGCGCACGGAGGCTTTCCGGCAGTCGTTCTTCCCGCGAATCATACGCGACTGAAACAGAAAAGGGAGGTAATGATAGTGTCACGTAAAGTGTCCTTCGCCACACACCGTTGGGTGGCTTGCGGAGTATAAATGAGATGTAGAACATAGAAGAATTTGTTTATTGTTCCCTACTGGTGTGGCTGTTGGGGTATTTGGAGGGAAGAGGCGGGGCAGTAGTTGGCCCCTCTCTCCACAGACTCCTACGGCCACACCAGTAGCGAGCAATAAACAAAAAGTTCTGTGTTAATTTAGTTTACCACATTTTATTTTTAAGTAACGATTTTCTGCATGTATAAACGCCTAAGGATGATCAGAACATGTTCGACACCCGTTGCAATATGTTAAATTGAACATAAAACAGGTAAAAGTGACTGGTATCAGAAAATAACAATAGATAAGTCTATTATTTCTTCTTCAAATATTCAGTTTTGTGCAGATGTTTTACTCCTTTTTTCGCAGTTCCGGACAGTTAACATAAAACTCAACAATAAGTTGTATACAGAAAGAAGCGATTCATTTTGCGTATGTCTAACAGGCTACTATTGCACCCATGGTGTATGAGCGGATGAGAAAGCAGTCGGTTCCATGGAGACGTGTTATTAAAACAAAGAGGAACGTTGGTAGCTCGCTAGCGGCCAGCACAGCACGCGAGTAAACAAGGCGAAGCCGTAGATGGGCGCTGCCGCCAGCCGCTAAATGAGCGGGTCTCTCATTAAAGGAGAACTGGCGAGACGCGCAGCGCGCCCCGCTGCAAAGGAGCTTACGCGCTGCGTCGCCAGGGAATTCTGGCGGCAAGGACACAGCGCGGAAAAAGCCCCTGCCGACAACCGTTGTACCGTCTGCTGTCTTACGACTCGGAGGAATTGTTTCGCTTCTCTCATTTCATATTATAATTGCGTTTTGCAAAGGCGGATCGCCACGCATTTGCTTTCGTACCATCTGTTTAACAATATCCGAATTTTCAATCGTCTTGCAGTTTTTGGGAAGAAAGTGAAGCTTCCATTGGAACCAGCTCTTAGAGAAACAGAAATAAATAAATAAATACTTGCGAGCGGGAGGGATGGGGTGAAGAGGGGGTGGGGCGCCAGTACTGCACCATACGAAATCTGAAAACATGCTTTTGATGCGAAAATGAGGCATATGTACGCGCCAATGAGACACTCAAAAGCTACAGAAGCATCGTATGTTCCAAGGTACAAGAAAAGCAGCCCATATGTGTGCACTCTTATGGTCTTCTCGGGTTGCGTCTTGAAGACCATTTCATGGGACAAGAAACAAGGTAATTATGGTGAATGGCTCTGAGCACCATGGGACTTAACTTCTAAGGTCATCAGTCCCCTAGAACTCAGAACTACTTAAACCTAACTAACCTAAAGACATTACACACATCCATGCCAGAGGCAGGATTCGAACCTGCGACCGTAGCGGTCGCGCGGTTCCAGACTGTAGCGCCTAGAACCGCTCGGCCACCCCGGTCGGCGAAGGTAATTATAGAATCCTTATTTCACAAAAGGCAGACCCTTATTTTCGAGGTCTACATTTCGTATCAACCCGTATCTTCCGTAAACAAACTGAGTCGACTGAATGCCTAACCCTCTGACAGACAACGGGACGTATTTGTCCCACTACAGGTGTCAGAGAACTGCTGCACATTACTGCACTGTATCGCTGGCTCACTGGTAATGGGCAGCCTACTAATGATTAGCAGAATTGTTACAACTACAGATGCCATCTGTAGGTTGTGCTGTCCCCAAGTTTCACTGTTATCCCCCGTCTCCATATTGTGACACCGAATTAGTTGGCACCTGCAAATATGCAACCCAGTCACCAGATTAGAAGTGCGGGCTGCCCCTGCGCCATCCCAGACACACAGCGCCAGCGACTTGCACCCACGAACTGACGCTTGCCACATCACATCGAAGCCCATATTGAGCACCTGTATTCTGACTTACAAACTTGGAGACACGCTCTGTCCAATGATGTGTATCAGATTTCAGTATGTCTTGTAGTTTTTGCGCATCTGTCTTCTGGAGGTACTTAGCAGTAATCCTGTATATGCTAAGCCCCCCTCCCCCCCCCCCCCCCCCAAGGAATATGAAATGTTGGGAAACATTCTTTTAATATTGTTACTTCTGACTACTGACTAAGACATTAATTAAAATAACCAAACATTAATGGTTTTAAAATCAAACTGGTAGTCAGAGGGTTAAGACACTGTGCCTTGTTGACCTTCCAGAAGATATAAGTGGGAGGAAGTAATTTGTGTTCCCTATATGAAACAAAAATCAAGTACAAAGTGCAGTCCATTACAGTCTACAGCATTCTCCTTTTCGGAGAACAAACCAACACTACCTGAGCATCAGGTATTGCCAGAATGCTGCACTATCCTTCCAAGAAAACACTTCGCTATATCGAATATTGCATGTACCATACACAACAACGGATTTATTAACATACACATCCTACCTGTGAACAGCCAAGCCGCAGCAGAGAATTGTACAAAACTAGCATAGCATCACTCTTTAGATAATATCAGGATTATACAATACCAGGTGGTTTCAACTGTGTGCGCACTTCAAGAGAGTTAACGCAATCAGTAAAAGAAATGCACTGACATTACCAGTCAATTCAGACACAGAACACAACGACCATTTATGGCCACTACGAACCATCGGGCTAGTAGCGTTGATCAAAAGTATCCGGACACCCCCAAAAACATACGTTTTTCGTATCAGGTTCATTCTGATACTACCTACCGCCAGGTACTTCATATCAGCAACTACACATTTAGACATCGTGAGGGAGCAGAATGGGGCGCTCCGCGGAACTCACGGACTTCGAACGTGGTCAGGTGATTGGGTCTCACTTGTCTCATACGTCCGTACGAGAGATTTCCACTCTCCTAAACATCCTTCGGTTCACTGTTTCCGATATGATACTGAAGTGGAAACGTGAAGGGACAGTACAGGCCGACCTCGTCTGTTGACTGACACAGACCGCCGGCATATGAAGAGGGTCGTGATGTGTAATACGCAGACATCTATCCAGACCATTACACAGGAATTCCAAATTGCATCAGGATCCACTGCAAGTAGTATGACAGTTAAGAGGGAGGTGAGAAAACTTGGATTTGATAGTCGAGCGGCTCCTCATAAGCAACACATCAGGACGGTAAACGCCAAACGACGCCTCGCTTGGCGTAAGGAGTGTAAACATTGCACGACTCTAGAGTGGAAAAGGTTATGTGGAGTGACGAATCACGGTACACAATGTGGTGATCCGATGCCAGAGTGTGGATATGACGAATGCCCGGTGGAAGTCATCTGCCAGTGTGTGTAGTGCCAAAAGTAAAATTCGGAGACGGTTGTGTTATGGTGTGGTCGTGTTTTTCATGGAGGGGACTTCAGCGTTTCGTTACAGCTTCATTTAGTAAGTACGAAAACGTCACAGAGACGCTCATCGGACGTTATGCGTCATGGTGGAATCCACCGTTAAAATTCCGAGTGCGTACATTCCCGAAAGAGTCAACCAATATATTCCTTCCTCCTACGTATATCTCGTGAGAAAGACAATGAAAGTAAAATGAGAGAGCATCGAGCTCAAACGGAGGCTTAGCAACAACCTTTCTTCCCGTGAACCAGGAAAGGTGGTACACAAAGTACCCTCCGCCACACACTGTAAGATGGCTTTCGAAGTGTAGATGTACATGCAGATGCAGATATAATGCTTCTGCAAACCTTACGCCTGGTTATAAAATAACAGTTTCAATAAGAGCATTATGAGCAATGATGTGATCGACGCAGTAGCTGCTGTGGAGTTACGGGCATATGTGCGCGAAGACTCGGGGCAATATAGCGGCCGTGCCTCTCCCAGGCAAGTGAGCGAACACGCCTCCGCTCTCGCACACACTCCCGCGTCCACACATGGACGAGGTAGGGCGCGGCAGCGGCGGCGCGCTCTGCGCAAGCCCGGGGCGGTGGCAGGGCCCGGGAAAAGGAAAGAAACCGCTCCCGCCGGCGGAAGAGGAAGGAAAGGCTTTCCCCGAAAGAAATAATGGTGGAGCGCCGGCGCGCCCGCCTCCCCGCCGCTGCTACTGCTGCACATATCCTGACAGATTCGGCGCCAAAATTGGAAGCTGCAATAGGGAGCAAGGACGAAGGAGAAGCGGACAAACAGAGAAAGAGAGGCGCGGGGGCCGATAGGGGGATGCCTGGCGGCGGCGGCGGCGGAGGCGGAGGAGAGCTTCAGGCAAGAGGAATGGATGCAATAAAATTTATATATACGAGGAGACGGTGTTGGATGGAAAAGACGCCGGCTGCGCTATCTCCAGCGGCGGAGCGGCTACAGGCGCGGCCAAGAGCGCCTGCAGCACACAGCACGCGCGGGGAGCGGCGGCGGCCGCTTCGCCGCCTTTCTAATTCTGTGGGCGCGCCTCAGACAGGCGTCTTACTGCTGCAGCTTCATAGCCTGAAGCCTGAATCTGCAGTCATTAGTAACAGAGAAATCTGTACAGTGTCCTTATCGTCGTAAGGTGGTGATGTGTCAATTGTTTTCACACACACACACACACACACACACACACACACACACACACACACACTCTTCGATCATCTGCCCAAATGACGATACCTTGTTGCCTCACGATATCAGACACTCCCTCTTTTTAGTCAAGAAGTATAATAAATTTCTTCTCTACCCAATTCCACTCACTAACCCTTCATTAGTTATCGGATCTACCCATCTAATATTCATCATTCTTCTGTATTCCACATCAAAAAATTTCTTTTTTTTTTTTCAATCACGCTTTTCTTGCCACTGCCAGTCTGCGTTTGGTATCCTCTACAACTCATCCGTTGACAGTTACTTTGCTGCACAAAAAGCAAGTTTTTCTACTATTTCTAGTGTCTCATTCCTAATCTGATTCCCCAGAATCACCTGATTTAATCCGACTACAGCACTCTCACTCTTCTTCATGTCCATGTTATAGCCTCTTTTCAAGACACTAACCATTCCAGTCAACTGCTATTCAAAGTCCTTTGCGGACTCAAACAGATTAGAATGTCACCGGAAAACTTCTGCTTTAAGTTTAATTCACTTTCTTAACTTCTCCTTGGTTCCTTCACAGCTTGCCCCATATAGAGATACATCGGGATAGGCTACAACGCTGTCTCATTCCCTTGTCCACTCCTGCATCTTTTTCATGTCTTTCGACCCTTTCAGTCCCGTTATTTTACTCCTGCTATCTTGACAATATCTTAGACTCGAAGGATTTCAGTAATTCTGATGGGATGAAGTTCACTCCAGAGGACTTATTTCGATTTAGGTGTCGTGTTATTATCCTGAATCCTATAGAGCACCTCTGGGGTGTTTTGGAACGCCCATTTCATGCCAGGTCTCCCCGACCCACATCGATACCTCTCCTCAGTGCAGCACTCCGTCAAGAATGGGCTGCCATTCTCCAAGAAACCTTCCAGCACCTAGATTAGGTTAGATTAGATTAGTTTTTCGTTCCATAGATCCGTGCTGAGGAGATCCTCGTGGATGTGGAACATGTCATTTTTTTAAGCTGAAATAACAATACTAATAGTATGAATATATACATCATTTGTTTCTATTAAAAAAATCGTCAATGGAGTAGAAGGAGTTGGCCACTAGTAAGTCTTTCAGGCTCCTTTTAAACTGATCTTTATTTGTAACTAAATTTTTTATGTTTACTGGCAAATTATTGAAGATGAGTGTTCCTGAGTAGTGGACCCCTTTTTGAACTAAAGTAAGTGCTTTTAAGTCCTTGTGCAGATCATTTTTGTTCAGGTATTGTATGTATGAACTGAGCTGTTTGTTGGAAAAAGAGATATATTATTTAGGACATATTTCATTAATGAGTAAATACACTGACTGAACGTATGCCTGCGAGAGTGGAAGCTGTCATCAAGGATAAGGGTGGGCCAACACCATTACCGATGGAGGGCGCCACGAACTTCTAAGTCATTTTCAGCGAGGTGTCCGGATACTTTTGATCACATGGAGCAATTTGAGAGAAGCAGAAATTAACAGTCATAAATTGTCATATTTCAAAATGTGTCCTTCAAGCATCTGTGCAAGTAGTTCGAAACCTTGTGAATCCAGCCGCAAGAAATTTCTGTATCCCATTCAAGAAGACGGACCCCTATGCCTTCACAATATTTAAAAGGCCTAAATCGCTTTTCCGCCTTTGGAAATGTGTTTAGTAGTCTTCTATATAATAAGTGTCGAGCAAATATCTTTCATGCCATCACACAAAAGAATCATGTTCGCACCTTTGAAGCAAGGAAAGCAGAAAAATGGAAGCTGAGTAATCTTCAGTGCTGCTGCAAAACTTTCTTTAAATGAAGGATAGCTACATACAATGTTGAAGCGTATTTTCGGAAAATGTTTTACTTCATGCATAAAGAACTCAAAATCACAGGTTTTGGATTCGCTCGTTTTTCCGCCGTACAATTGTTCTCAAACGATTGCAATCAAATGGATGTCACTTAGGCGGTTTGCATGTCCCTAAATCAGTTATCTAATCTGGGAAAGGGGAGCTACAGTGTAACGTGGAATCCGATCCGCGTTTTGTTTCAGGCGAATCTCCACATCATTGAGAAGTAAACGATAGGTGAAGAGCAGGAGTGAAAAATAGTGACCCGGCCAGGATTCGACCCTACAAGCCCTTCGTTCCCAGCCATATGTTCTATTGCCAGACCACCAAACGAGATACTAATTTGGTCTTGCTTGTTGCATTTTCAAGTCACTGTTGCTGCTGGCGGCTCTTCGTTAGGTCGCAATGGCATCATTTACTTCAGAATTCTGACAATGTCTACGAAATATTGATAAATTTCATACAAAACGCCATGATGGCGAATCAGTGTATCTATTAGTGAAAACCGAATCATAACCCCTAGAGCAGTTCCTGAAAACAGACTGTGAAAAGGCGACATCAATTTATATATGTTTCAGTATGTACAGTCTAATTTCAGGAATTGCTCTATGGATGGTTTATGATCCGGTTTTCATTAATAGATACACTGTTTCACCAGAAAGGATTTTGTATGTAATTTATAAACATTTCATATAAATTTCCTGAATCCTGATGAATTAAAGTTACGTTGTGAAAATGTGCTACCTAGCGAAGAGCTGCCAGCAGAAGTGGCTTGAAAGTGCAGCAAGTACGATTCGCATCTGCTTTGGTGGTCTGGCAGTAGAACACGTGGCTGGAAAGGAGAACTTGTGCGATCGATTCCTGCGTGGATCACTTTTTTCACCCTTCCTGTTTCAACTAGATCACTTCTCAGATTAATATTTCATATTGTCACTTCTCTTACATATACACGGCGCGGCATGTAAAACCGGCCCGTCGTACACAACGCGCACGAACTAACAATTTCCTATGATGTACCGACACTGCACGGATCTTTGTTGTCCTGTAATGCAGTTGCAGTCGCATCTGCAGCCAGTGAGACTTGTCGAAGCCAATTGAGAAAAAGACCTCGTTGTGTGAGGCCGTAACAGTGTGAGTGTATGATAATGCCGTATTCGTTATCCGAGCGAGCTGCCATTGATGAAGCGTTCATTCGCACTGGATCTTTTATAAAGACAAAGAATTTGTTTCAGGAGAAATTTCCAGGACGTTCTGTGCCAGCAAGAAGCACCATACAAGAATTAATTGAAAAATGGCGGCGTACAGGATCGGTTCAAAATGTTCCCACGAACAGACCACAACCTGTGTACACACCTGAATTAAAGAGACAGCTACAGGAGATAATGAGAAGAAGTTCTCATAAGTCAATCAGGAGTTGCAGACGTGTTTTCTGGGTACTGAAGTTAAAACCGTACCGGATAAGTGTTGCGCAATAACCGATGGAGACTGACCTGTGTAAGAGGGTGCATTTACTCGCCTGTTGACAAATGTTGCCATTGGTGTCTTGGACCCAATAAGGCACATCATGAGTAACGAGGCGTGGTTCCACCTGCCTGGGTACATAGATTCCCAAAACAACTGGTACAGGTCGACAGAAAATCCAATGTGATCCACCAGGTACCCTTGCATGACGAGAAGATTAATGTTTGGCGTGCCATTTCCTCCACAAGCATTATGTGGCCCTTATCTTTTGAGACGACAGTGAACAGTGACGTGTATTTGGGAATCCTGCAAGAGTTTTATTCTAACTCGACAGAAGAGGAGTGCCAGTCACTTAAGTTCATGTGTTGACTTTAGGGGCCTGTTTTACGTGCCAAGAGAAGAGATAATAAGAAATATCAATTTGATTACTGTAAATTTTTATCTGAATAACTTGACTTACTATATTCTAAGAAAATTTTAAATTCAGTTTCTCATACACTTTTGGACTTAACTTCAAGAAGCAAACACATAACAAGTGCGTGCTGAATCTAGTGTTATGTCTATCTGATTTAGGAAATTGAGGCGAAGGAGAAGTTAAAACCCGGAGCTGACACGCAGTGTCATAAAGTACAGCGGAAATTAACGTCCTCAGCAAACTAATGGAAAACCACAGACACTGCCTAAGCAACTACGCACCGGATAATAAGATAAATGTCGACTTAGAAGATGCGGCCATGGTCTACAACTTTCACGCTTTCCTCCATTTCCTGACAATACCAGACAAAGTCACCGTGAGGGATTGGATCATCAGATATACTGTCTATAAGTTCTGAGGAAAGAAATAGTTTGTGTTGCTGGTGCGTGATAGATTGTGTGACTCGAACGGAGGAGCGTATCAAGAGAATCGCTACATTTGGAGCGTCGTTAACTAAAATGATTAAATGAGTTACATGGAGTTTAGGATGACGTAATCTGATTCAGCTGAATGAATTTATGCTTTGCAGGGGGTATGTCGCAAATCAGTTATTCGTCTCATGCTACAGTAGCGCCACAAATAATCTACTGAATTGCTGTTACACGGTGATACATGACTCCCTACTGCTGGATTTGAGCCCGAATGCTAACTGAAGGAAATGGAAATTTAGATGCAAAATTATCTTTAAATTTAGATTTTTTTAAAATAATCAATAGGCTTG
This sequence comes from Schistocerca nitens, assembly GCF_023898315.1. Lineage (NCBI taxonomy): Eukaryota > Metazoa > Arthropoda > Insecta > Orthoptera > Acrididae > Schistocerca > Schistocerca nitens. Next base: position 394,032,412 of record NC_064617.1, read on the forward strand.
AAGTACTAAAAGTGAATTCTACAACTAAATACTGCCAATCCAGTTTCTTGATATTGTTGAGTTTGCAAGTAACTTAATACGTAATACTAAGCGCATTTTCTGGTTTCGTATCAGCGTCGGGAAATACATGATTCTCAAAAACAGAACAAAGCTCAGATTTCAAAGTCTACCGGCTGTTCAGATTCAGTTTGTAAGTACTCCCACAAATTCGTCTGTTTCAACGTTCGAAGGGCGATAATGTTTGTCGGCAGCCGGGGTTACGCATTAGTGACCGTGCTGTAACCGGTAGAATATACTGCCTACTCCTTACTTCGGGACCAAACGCTGTGACCAATTTTCATGAGTAATTATTTGACAGATTTAATTAATTATACAGGGTAGCCCATTTTCCTCATCGTAGTGCTTCAGCCTCGTATCGGCCACGTGGAAGACTGTGACGAATACTCGGATAGTATACGAAGTGTTAGGGGATGGTTTTATGGATGTCGATTAGTGAGTGAACAGTGTTATGTAAAGCTCCGTCGACGTCAGGGTCATTGTTGGACACCGAGCTGTAATTTAAGAGATGAAATCGGGCATGGCCGAAGAACCCATTATGGGAAACAGAAAAGAAACTTATTGAACAAACCGCAAAGCATTCACCTGTAGCGATTTAGGGAATCCACTGGAACGCAATATCGGGTGGAGATTTGAATGGAGTATCTTATAATGTTGAAAGATGGAATGAAGGATGATGGAAAAGGTGGATCCATTGACACTATGTGAGCCTCTCCTATCGAACATCGTCAACGAAAAAGCCAAACCGAACGCTCCCTAGCCGGCCGAAGTGGCCGAGCGGTTCTAGGCGCTACAGTCTGGAACCGCGCGACCGAAAAGGTCGCAGGTTCGAATCCTGCCTCGGGCATGGACGTGTGTGATGTTCTTAGGTTAGTTAGGTTTAAGTAGTTCTAAGTTCTAGGGGACTGATGACCTCAGAAGTTATGTCCCATAGTACTCAGTGCCTTTTTTCGAACGCTCCCTACCAACCACTAACAATGTAGACTTTCCCTGCGTTTACTGCGATGACAAGCTCTCGGGCTTCAAACCGGGTGGCTGTCTTGAGACATGTCGACGTTTCGACGAGGTCATACGAGGGACGTTCAGTAAGGAATGTAATACATCTCTACTCAGGATTCCCATACACCATATTATTCCACACGTTTTGGGCTACAAAACCCTACTTTTCAATACAATCTCCATTCAATGCGGCTGCCTTACGCCACCTTACTGAGAGAGCCTGTTTTCCCGCGTGGTACCAATTTACTGGTCGACGTCGTAGCCTATTACGATGTTCGACAAAAAATTGTCACGATCAGCCCCGTAACGCGCAAGAAATTTCGCACAGAAGGTTTTCGTTGCTCCTTATAGTCTTCTGTTACGTGAGGAGGAACCAAGCGGGTACACACCTTTGTGGTTCAAATGGTTCAAATGGCTCTGAACACTATGGGACTGAACTTCTGAGGTCATCAATCCACTAGAACTTAGAACTACTTACACCTAACTAACCTAAGGACATCACACACATCCATGCCCGAGGCAGGATTCGAACCTGCGACCGTAGCGGTATCGCGGTTCCAGACTGTAGCGCCTAGAACCGCTCGGCCACTCCGGCCGGCCACACCTTTGTGTACCACCGATAAGTCCAATTAAGCAGCGAGGTGTTTGATTGTGATCCGTCGATCACCTCGACTCACAGTGTCCGCACGTTCCAACACTTCACGAGTCACAGCTGTGTGCGCCGGCACGCGGGAGATACGACAGCCTTGCGAAACCTTGTTTCCGTGATGACAGACATCTCGCCCAGCGACTCAACGTGCTTTTGTCAACGGCCGTTCTGCAGGCGCTTACAAATATTTTGATGCTGTGTTTTCCGACAAAAGAAACTCTCTGCTTGGTACACACCTCCGTTACAGACGCCATTTTGAAGGCTACGTATTGAGCCGCCTCGCATCGAACTATAGGGGCTGAAGGAGGGATATTGCACGATGTCACAAACAAATTCTGCATTTTTTCAACCGAAATTGCCACAGGGAAAGAAGTGTTGCTTACTTACTGAACGCTCCTAGTAACTCATCGTCTGGCGAAGTCAGTCCATCCAGCTGGAAAACCGAAAGCTTTTCATCATCAACATTCGAGACACATCGGAAAAATCTTGGATTTCAGTTACGGTATCAACGCACCATCTAGTATAAGGAGCTGCCACTCTCTCTCCTCCCCCCACGCACCAAATGCTAGTTGTGAGAATTTCTTAGTTCACAGGGATTCGAACAGGCTACCTCGCTTTTGTACGTCACATTAATATATGGTAGGGCCTCAGATATGAACGCAGATTAGAGAAGGTAAAACATCGAAACTTTCCCACGTGTGACGAACGTTAAGCGAAGAGCCAAGTTCTTCCATTTCGACGCCTCTCGCTCGGGCCCGTTTTTAGTTTATCGGACGGCGCGCGCTGAAATTTATTCGGCAGCGCGGAGGCGGCGTCGGCGACCTCGCAGTCGCAACGAGCGCGCCGGCGGACGCGCGATAAGCGCCACGACGTCCGCCCCGCCCCCGCCTCCACCCCCGGCGTCGGTTAGGAGCCTCGCCTCGCTTCGCCTCTGCCTCCACCGCCGCCTCCTCGCATTTGATATTCAACAGCAGTGGCGACGTGGGGGGCGGAGCGGGGCGGAAAGCCATTTTCCCGACCTAATGTGGAACGAGGTTACGTCTGCCGTCGCCATGGCGACCCGCAGGTTCCCGCCTTATTGGATGTGTTGAGCGTTTTATTCGGCGGCCCGCCTTATTACCATAGCTCGCCCCCATCGGCCGCCATACGACTCCGCAGACGGCGCTGCGCACTGCGGATGGCTGGCTGGAGGAGCGGCTCCGGTCTCCTGGTCACGAATCTTGTTAGTGCGCACATTGTATGCAGTGCCCTTCAGACTAAAGAATGTTGTTCACTTGACAGGCTGCTAAGTCCACAATTCTCCAGACTTATTTTACCTATTCGATATGAACAATGAATTTCATTCGAAACATTCAGTACTAAAACTTCATTCCGGATCTGAATTCGAAGACTAACACTTATTTTGTTGAGAGGTGTTCCCAGTGTTACTTGTCTACAATTCATATTGACTACTTTGTCATTAGGTGGCCAGAGGACACTGAGAACGCACTTAAATCTGTACAGGGTGTTTCAAAGTCTTTGTACGAAACGTCTCAGGGTGATATCTTCTCGGGGTACAAATTTTGCTAGAGACAAGATCTTCACTGACGCTTCCTGGGTAAACTGGACGTACTATATAGTATTTGCCGGCTCTGGGACGATGTGATTTCCCCGAACAAGTTGTGTCTACAAACTGGATGTGCTGCTTACTGCCTACCCTAGCAAATAGAGTGATTTTCAACAAGAAGAAAAAAATGGTTCAAACGGCTCTGAGCACTATGGGACTCAACATCTGAGGTCATCAGTCCCCTAGAACTTAGAACTACTTAAACCTAACTAACCTAAGAACATCACCAGGATTCGAACCTGCGACCGTAGCAGTCACGCGGTTCCGGACTGAAGTGCCTAGAACCGCACGGCCACCGCGGCTGGTCAACAAGAAGACCTTAAGAACATGTTTGTCTAAGTGGAGAAAGATATTTTAGAAGAGAATCACGATCTTCAGTTTTCCTCTGCCTAGACCCTTTCACACTGGCCGGAAGACTGGATGGTAGGCAACATACATCGCATACAGACACAGCTGGGTGCCTATGCTGTGCCACTCTCAGGGGCATAACAAGTGCAAAACGAGGCCTTTTGTCGCCGCGAAGCATCAGCGAACATTTTGTCCTGGACGAAAGTTGTTCTCCATGACGCGATCTATAACCCCTAGACGTTTAATGCAATGACTTTGAAACACCTTGTGTATTAATGTACACTCCGTAGATCACTCCAAAGCGTTTGCCAGAGGATATTTTTTGTTGTATAACACAGCGACATTTCGCAGGTGAACTGTAGAAAGGACAACTGCTTATATACCTCGGTAATATTTGGTTGGTAATTGTCTGAACCTGTCTACATGGTCTTGCTGACATTAATTTGAGATTCCCCTCCTTGGTTCGGAGGCGGAGAATGGCACCAAAGTGTCTCTGACCTACGGTGGCCCTGTCCGAATATGGGTTTCTGCATGTTGACACTATCTGCTCTGAAACCCAGTTCTTCTAAGGCGGTTTTCGTGAATTGTAGGCGTGTTTCTTCAAGTATCTGCCTGCTCAGATTTTCCAGAATTTCATGACACTCTACCACGATTCAAACACGTCTTTTGCCCTTCATGCTATCCTGTAGTTAGCCAGGAAGCAATTCTTTGACAGACCACATTAATACGTTGCAACCGGATTAATTCGTTCCCAAGTGATGGTGTATTTTTCAGTTGGTAACAACACATTAGGGGGCATCGAGTAGAATTTAAGATTCAAGAATCCGCTGATAAAGTAAGCAATGCAATCTATTTCTCTTACATTTCTGTTCCTACACCATCTTGCGCTTGTTTGATTTTCGCTCTGATTTAGTGATACACATGTGATTTGCTGCAACCTCAAACTTCCATCGTTTTATTGGTTTCCCACTTACAGTGTGCCTGTTTTATTGTCATATAGACACAGAATTACTTGTTTACGTCTATATGATATTCCCTTTCGTCTCAGGGCTACTAATAACTTATTCCGTCTTGCTTTGTCAACAGTATTTTATAGACCCACCTTATTATGCCTCAAACGGCAACCTGATCTGTATCTGAAACGTTGTCAGGCATCACTTTTGAGTAGTACTTGGTTACTTGTTACTTTTCTCCCTTCGTCATTCGTTTCCTCAGGCCGCTATACTATCAAGCTTATGTATTACACTCCTGGAAATGGAAAAAAGAACACATTGACACCGGCGTGTCAGACCCACCATACTTGCTCCGGACACTGCGAGAGGGCTGTATAACCAATGATCACACGCACGGCACAGCGGACACACCAGGAACCGCGGTGTTGGCCGTCGAATGGCGCTAGCTGCGCAGCATTTGTGCACCGCCGCCGTCAGTGTCAGCCAGTTTGCCGTGGCATACGGAGCTCCATCGCAGTCTTTAACACTGGTAGCATGCCGCGACAGCGTGCACGTGAACCGTATGTGCAGTTGACGGACTTTGAGCGAGGGCGTATAGTGGGCATGCGGGAGGCCGGGTGGACGTACCGCCGAATTGCTCAACACGTGGGGCGTGAGGTCTCCACAGTACATCGATGTTGTCGCCAGTGGTCGGCGGAAGGTGCACGTGCCCGTCGACCTGGGACCGGACCGCAGCGACGCACGGATGCACGCCAAGACCGTAGGATCCTACGCAGTGCCGTAGGGGACCGCACCGCCACTTCCCAGCAAATTAGGGACACTGTTGCTCCTGGGGTATCGGCGAGGACCATTCGCAACCGTCTCCATGAAGCTGGGCTACGGTCCCGCACACCGTTAGGCCGTCTTCCGCTCACGCCCCAACATCGTGCAGCCCGCCTCCAGTGGTGTCGCGACAGGCGTGAATGGAGGGACGAATGGAGACGTGTCGTCTTCAGCGATGAGAGTCGCTTCTGCCTTGGTGCCAATGATGGTCGTATGCGTGTTTGGCGCCGTGCAGGTGAGCGCCACAATCAGGACTGCATACGACCGAGGCACACGGGGCCAACACCCGGCATCATGGTGTGGGGAGCGATCTCCTACACTGGCCGTACACCACTGGTGATCGTCGAGGGGACACTGAATAGTGCACGGTACATCCAAACCGTCATCGAACCCATCGTTCTACCATTCCTAGACCGGCAAGGGAACTTGCTGTTCCAACAGGACAATGCACGTCCGCATGTATCCCGTGCCACCCAACGTGCTCTAGAAGGTGTAAGTCAACTACCCTGGCCAGCAAGATCTCCGGATCTGTCCCCCATTGAGCATGTTTTGGACTGGATGAAGCGTCGTCTCACGCGGTCTGCACGTCCAGCACGAACGCTGGTCCAACTGAGGCGCCAGGTGGAAATGGCATGGCAAGCCGTTCCACAGGACTACATCCAGCATCTCTACGATCGTCTCCATGGGAGAATAGCAGCCTGCATTGCTGCGAAAGGTGGATATACACTGTACTAGTGCCGACATTGTGCATGCTCTGTTGCCTGTGTCTATGTGCCTGTGGTTCTGTCAGTGTGATCATGTGATGCATCTGACCCCAGGAATGTGTCAATAAAGTTTCCCCTTCCTGGGACAATGAATTCACGGTGTTCTTATTTCAATTTCCAGGAGTGTATTTCATTTGCAAATTGTTTTCAACAATCACAACACAGGAATAATTACTGCTTTTGTCAAAAGACTACATATAATTATCAATGGATTGTCAACACAACATTTTTGCAATAATGTAGAGTTGAAACCAACTGCCCGTTTCGTGAAGTTTTCACTTACCTAATACCATATATATTATTATTTTAAGAGCGCTCAGCTTACCTTAATTCTTCAGTCGAAGCACTTTTTGCGTTAATACCCCCGCCAATCAAAAAGATTCGAGGCTGAAAAAAATAAAAAATAGAGGAACACACACACTTGAGAACAACGCACACAACGTTTATATAACCACGTGAAACTGTCAGAAAAGCCCTTCTCCCTTCTTCCGGATGTCGTTCAACACGCGTGTCATATTGGTTTGAATGTCGGTTACGTGGTCAAAGTGTTGATTCTTCATGTGAATTTCTGCACTTCATCATTTTGTGGCGGTTCGTGTTGATAGCACCGTGACGATTTTTCCCAGGTAATTATTGTCCGCGTTGTGTGTTTCTGTAAAGTCGCGGCAGTCGTCCACGCGTCGTAGTTTATGTTCTGGAGTTAAGGTGTCGGGACAAACTTTGCATACACTTTTCTCTTCAAATTGGAGAATATCTTGTACCGTTGATTTAGAGACGTTGCTCCATTGCGATTTGTAACACAATAACGTTGACACAATACGGCTGCACGTCGACTACTTAGGGTCTAACACCGCGTGCTCACAACTGACTGGTCGAATGCACATCTACTGTTTACAGTTGGAAGTTCAAGTTGCTACCGTAGTTGCGGCGCTGATGTCACTTATACGCTAGAAGAAAAGCCCGTCTAGGAACCTTCTGCATGGACGGTTGCAAGGAATGTGTCAGAACTCTCCATCACATTGATTAAATGTTCCACTGACTATCAAAAACAATGTAGCCAATGTAATGTTATTCTTTGCATTTTACGATTGTCTAAGGAGATAAATAAGCACTCAGATATCGATAGTAGCAATCTGAGGGCGAAACATGGGAGCGCGATTATAAGCATTGTTGTGAGACGAGGTCTGTCTGCGAGAGTGGATGTAGTAGTGTTGGTCGGCAGCTCGGAGACAGAAGACGTGTCATGCTGCCCTCACGTCGGTGATGGCAGATCTTACCCCACTCGAGGCCCGATTTCATTTATATGGCTAGGAGAGATTTAGATGGCTTAGCTACGCTTGAAGATGGAATTCAAGGTAACATTCGTAATCATAGTATAAAGCGCAATTGAAGGGTTAGGCTCGTGATTGTTAATCCGAGTTTGCAAGAATCTCATGTTTTGCTTATCAGTTAAAGAAGCCTCCTTATCCACCAAATAATAAAAATTATTTTCCACAACTAGTTCATAAATATGCCGTGGTTATTACATGTTAATGTAACTCTGAAATTGAAATAATTCGTTAATCTGGCACTCAGCCATTACTGATAACTTGAGATCATTGTCAAGCATTTCGCCATTATTAATACTTGTCAAACTATTATTGGTCATGATGATTTCTGAGTTTTTAAATATACGTAATTTACAAGTTATTAAGTAGTTAACAGGACTCCTTTTTATTAAATTCATTCTTAGTAACAAGCTTAGCCGCTGCTGCTGCTGCATGCGTCTGCGAATTCCTGTAAACCACATGAAAAAAGGCAGTCATCTAAAGAGGTGAGTGTAAAACTTAGGGCCAAAACAGAGACACTGACGCACCACAAAATGTCATGTACTCTAATCCAGTAAATTCCGTTGCACAAGCCAGATTCTGTATCACCTATAAATTCTTATTCAAATATGCAGTCAGATAGCTTAGGTATTTATTGTTACAGGTTCATTTGTTGCTGTAGCTTTTCATACTCAAATACGCAGTCAGATAGAAATGGTTCAAATGGCTCTGAGCACTATGGGACTCAACTGCTGAGGTCATTAGTCCCCTAGAACTTAGAACTAGTTAAACCTAACTAACCTAAGGACATCACAAACATCCATGCCCGAGGCAGGATTCGAACCTGCGACCGTAGCGGCCTTGCGGTTCCAGACTGCAGCGCCTTTAACCGCACGGCCACTTCGGCCGGCTGCAGTCAGACAGCTCATCCAAATGTTAATTTGTTGAGGGCGTAAATGACAGTGAAACAGACACTCATACAACACGCACACCGTGTTATGCAGGTTAGATTCCGATGGCTGATAGCTCAGGTTGCTTATCGAGTGCCGTCCACAGTGGCCGAGCGGTTCTAGGCGCTACAGTCTGGAACCGCGCGACCGCTACGGTCGCAGGTTCGAATCGTGCGTCGGGCATGGATGTGTGTGATGTCCTTAGGTTAGTTAGGTTTAAGTAGTTCTAAGTTCTAGGGGACTGATGACCACAGCAGTTAAGTCCCACAGCCCTCAGAGCCATTTGAACCATTTGCTTATCCAGTCCATTTTCACAAATGAACATAGGCTTTATTTGTTGCAGGTAAGTTATACGGTGTATGATTGCATTTAAGATCACTGGAGTCTTCATGGAAATGGTACTTCAAAATGTATCTCACGCTGCGAGAACCAATGACTGACGTGAAACATCCGAATTTTATAATGTTTGAACCTCTCTCTCGCGTTTAGAATGAATGAAGAAATAAAAATATTATCTTATGTAGGGAAGGTTATTTTCTTATTACGTTGCTTCCTGTCAACTATGTTTCTTGTTTTAATTTATTTGCAATCGATCTAGAAGCAGCTAGGCTTCGTCTTTAGGCTCTTTAGCACTGTTGTCGATGTGATGTACGAATGCAGGTAAAAAAGAAAGAAAAAAGGAAACCCCGCGATGAGGCCCAGAAGACGACGCGATAGTCGACCGACCTATGTATCATCCTCAGTCATTCATGATAAGATGTGGTATGGAGGAGCACGGGGTAAGCAAACCGCACTCCCGGCAGTTGCCGACGTTTCGGCCTTGGAGCCGCTACCTCTCACCTCTCAGTCAGGTAGCTGTTTTGTTGGCATCACGAGGCTGACTGGAGCCCTTTCCAGCCCTCTCACCAAGGAAAAATTCCTACCAGAACCGGGAATCAGACCCGGGTTCCTCTCGTGAGGTTATGTCGCGCTGATCACTAGGCTACGAAGACAGACACAACTCTAAGTATATTCCGGTAATGAACCCCACCATATTCCACTGCGAAAATTATAAGACTCGTAGATCACATCAAAAACAGTGGTAAAGTGCCTGACAGTGAAGCAGTAGTTGCTACGAAATCAGTCAGGACGAAAAGTAGAGATTATCCTTTTTCTTCTCAATTTAGAAAATCACAGCTGACGTCCTTAATTTCCAGCCCTGTGGAAGCAACAAGATTTTCTGATGACTGAAACTTTACATTTGTACATGTGTATTAAACAGTGAACGGTTTCTTGATACAATGAAGGGAACAAGAGCCTATGAATACCAGAAAATCAAAGATTGAGTGTACGAGTGGGGAAAAAAAGTTAGTTTAGGAAGGTGAAGCAGAAAAAATAAAAGAAACTACGTGTGAGGTCGTTGACGTTGGTTCGTTCATGAGCTGCTATTATACTCTGAGGGATATGTAAATCTCTACAGTCTCAAGTGCTACATCACCGGTAGCTATAGAAGAGATTCGCAGCACTCGAATTGGATAAAATAATGAATCAAAAGGAAGTGTTGGTTTCATCGGAAAACCAGATACACAGGACAAGAAATAACGAGTTAGGTTCAAATGTGTGTGAAGTCTTATGGGACTTAACTGCGAAGGTCATCAGTCCCTAAGCTTACACACTACTTAACCTAAATTATCCTAAGGACAAACACACACACACACACAGACACACAGACACACACACACACACACACAGTCATGCCCGAGGAAGGACTCGAACCTCCACCGGGACCAGCCGCACAGTCAAGGACTGCAGCGCCTCAGACCGCTCGGCTAATCCCGCGCGGCCCGACGACATTCGACAGAGAATGAAAATGCTGGCTACTATTCCGTCAAATTGAAACGTGCGGTGCATCAGTCGGGTTCAGCAGCTGGATTAAGATTCCATATGTATAAGTTAGTGAGATAAAGAGTGTTTAAACAAAGAGTCACATTCTCCGACAGGAGGTAGTATTTGCCGCAAGTGAAAGAAAAGTTGCTATAATGATACAAGAAATCCTATAGGCACGCACCGTGACACATCCTTCAGCCCTTCTTCGCAGTGAATCACGCACCCTTTCAAATACACTTGGTTCTATTCAGACTGCATCACATGCATTGGTCTCACGCTCCCGTGACGCCTGCACATTTTCGAATGGTTGGGAGTGTAGCAATGACTTTGAATGTCCCCATAGTCAGAAATCCACGGACTCATTTCCGGTGAACGCGAAGGCCATGTTATCGATCGCTCTTGACCAATTCGCCATGTACTGTTGCATGATCCACAGAAAATTTGCTTAAAGCACAGGCATTTTCTTCCTGCAAGGGTAACGTTCTCCAATGGCGGTGGTAATTCATCGCGCAGAAATTGGTGATACGTTGCACCTGATAATGTGTCTACCAGTCACCGACAATTCCTGCCCAGATATTGATACTGAAACGATCCTGGTGTTTCAATTTCATGACTGGTCGAGGATTTTCATCTGTCCATTCTGTCGGCACCGATGAATACAATACATTAATCGTCGCAAGTACCAAGTGATCAAAAAGTAAGTATAAATTTGAAAACTTAATGAACCACGGAATAATGTAGATAGAGAGGTAAAAATTGACACACATGCTTGGAATGACATGGGGTTTTATTAGAACAAAAAAAAAAACACCTCATATTGCTAGACGCGTGAATGATCTCTTGGCCGCGTCGTATGGTGATGATCGTATGCTCAGCCGCCACTTTCGTCACGCTTGGCCTCCCAGGTCCCCAGACCTCAGTCCCTACGGTTATTGGCTTTGGGGTTACCTGAAGTCGCAAGTGTATCGTGATCGACCGACATCTCTAGGGATGCTGAAAGACAACATCCGGCGCCAATGCCTCACCATAACTCCGGACATGCTTTACAGTGCTGTTCACAACATTATTCCTCGACTTCAGCTATTGTTGAGGAAAGATGGTGGACATATTGAACATTTCCTGTAAAGAACATCATCTTTGCTTTGTCTTACTTTGTTATGCTAATTATTGCTATTCTGATCAGATGAAGCGCCATCTGTCGGCATTTTTTGAACGTTTGTATTTTTTTAGTTCTAATAAAACCCCATGTCATTCCAAGCATGTGTGTCAATTTGTACCTCTCTATCTACATTATTCCGTGATTTATTCAGTTTTCAGATTTATATTGACTTTTTGATCACCCGGCATAACGGTCCATATCTTAACTGGTGTTGGTTTCCAGACACATAATTACAGGAAATTTTCTTTTATTATTGATCAGTACTATCTCCAGTTCGAGACACACTGTACAGTTTCTTGTGGGAACGTGATGGTGTGTGTGTGTGTGTGTGTGTGTGTGTGTGTGTGTGTGTGTGTGTGTGTGTGTGTGTGTGTGTGTTTGTGTTGGAGGTGATACAAGGCAGTGCAGCGTACGACGAGCTGTACCTTTTACGCTTCTGAAGAAAGAAGATACATTGATCTGATGTCACTGGTGGAGGATAACTTTTAGCCACTGTAGTAAATTCCACGTCCATCAATCGACAGAACGTCTTTTCCATTTCCAAGGTTCGAGAATCAAATAAAAACGTACAAAAAAGTGCCTTTGCTCGAGCTTGACATACACAGCTGGCGGAAGGTGAGGACAGAAAAGCGTCTGAGCTGCGCCAGCCAGTAACTGAGAGGCAGTGAACGAATTGTTTGATTTGCCGGCGACCTCGGCACTCTCGCTCACTCCAATATTATGAACACCGGCGCGGCAGTATTCACTTCGCAACGTGCTCTCTTCCAGATTTTTTTATATTTTCTGTAAAAGGAAAACTTCAGTTCCGTCAATTCTTCATTCGTCTCGCGAGGGTTCTGGCACATGCCACGCTGCAAGAGAGGACGAGGAAGGAAAAGAAGGAGAGAAAATAACTTTGGGACGCGAGATGAATTGGAGCCTCGGTGGATTTTAGCCCAGCGCGCGCACGCTCTCTGCCATGTTTTATATCAGAAAAACTGTTTAAATTACATTTGCGAATCTGATTTATACGGCGGCGCAAGGGGCGAGGTGGAACGGGAACGGAGCCGCAGCGCGCCGTGGCTCGCAGCGCAGTACCGCACCACACCACACAGCATCGGCTGGCTTGGCTCAACCTGCTACCTGCTCTGGTAGCGCGCAGGCAACCATGTACCCAATGCTTGTTTACTCTCACCTTCTTCCAGCACTGCAACTCACTATTTCTGAAAACTGTTGTGTATTAACTTCATCGAGCAGGGTACAAAAAAAAAAAAAAAAAATGCATATTCTATTGGAAAGTAAGGAGGAATTTGGAATGGGAATTAAAGTTCACGAGGAAGAAATAAACTCTTTGTTTGCCGATGCCACAGACGTCAAGAGACTGGAAGATCAGCTGAAGGGAATGGATATTGTGTCGACAAGAGCTTTCAACATCAATATTAACAAAAATAAAACAGGAGTAATGGAATGTAGTGAACTGAAATCAGATTACGCTTGAGGGAATTTGGTTAGGAAAGATAGACTGAAAGCAGTACATGGGTTTTTCTGTTTAATCAGTAAAATAACCTACAATAGCCGAAATTATAAACGATATAAAATTCAGAATGGCAACATCTAGAAAAGGTTTTTTGTAAAAGAGAAATTTGTTGGAAACGAATATCAAGAAAAAGACCCTGCACCGAAGTGAAGCGTGGACGATAAACAGAATAGACGAAGAGAAAACAGAAACTTTTGAAGTGTGGTGCTACACAGCAGAAAAAACCATTGTGATATAACGTGTAAAAGAAGCGGCTCTGCGTGATAGGACACATCCTGAGGCACCAAGAAAATATCTGTTTGGCGATAGTAGTACGTGATGTGTCAGCACAGCATGGAATTATTCTTTTACACAGCGACACAAGCTCAGCACAATAGGCTGTGGGGTGGTAGGACTGCACCAAGTGACACATCAGGCAATCACCATCGACAGTTGCACTGAACATTTATTTGGCACATTTAAACAAGACAAATAACAAATAAAACCATCAACACATTTTTAAAATCACCATTTAGGTGACAGCAAGTTACTTCAAAATTTAAACATTCATAAATCACGGCACTTATGGCCTATTACATATTTAGTAAAATGAGTTAAAAACTATTTACTCGAAAACTATGATCAACCTGAGGAACAATTTAGTAAAATTTAACGAGGAAATGTAGTCTTTCGTTACTGCAGTGACTGGTATTACCAAAGTAATTCAGAGTACAGTCAACAACATTCATTAATAGAATCAGTTTCAAACTATTTAAATACACCATTACAACTGTAACTTGTACGAATTTATGAAACTACTCATTTAGAATTAGACACGTGTCTCTCACACACTATCAGTTCAGATAGAAATGTAACAGTAATGTTATTGAAATTCGCAGCAAAATACATCCAGGAAAAAGTTTATCCATGTATATCTATAGCAATTAGCCAGCTTAACTCCGTCGTGTGATATAAATACAATAACCAGGCGGCACTTAGACAAGGACCAGCCGAACTGTTTTCAGTGGCGGTTAACACTGACAGTAGCAGTCTACAAACAGAATGTATCAGCACTCCAAGCAGTAGTAAATGTTAATCATCACATCACATACAACTCTCACACGAACCAATCGTACTAAGCAAGTTGAATTTAACACATTCGAGGACGGCTCAGTAGGAGTAGTAACGGCCGGCCAAGAAAATGAAGTCAACAGCACTGAACCCAGTAGTCGATTCCGGCCACAATTTACACCACAAGCAAGGTCCCCACCCTCTTGCTGCGGAGCCAGCAGCCGATTATCCCGGTGCCAGGGGACATGTAGCAAGCGAAATACACCAACAGCTTCCCAGTAACGTGACTGCTTCCACGCCGGCGATATTTCCTACGGCGCCGTCACACGGGTAAACAGCCCCTTTTAGATGTGCTCTTACTGCTGCCTCGCACGGCACCTGCACTGTCCGCCAGACTTGGCAAACGACGTTACTGCCAGGCGTCCCAAAGCAAAATCCTCGCTACTTGCTAGAGCTTACGCCTCGCTCCCCGATCGGCCCAGTAGGGGGCGCTACAGAGCGCTCTGCGCACACCAACGGAAAGATGACCCATACCGGCGGCGGGAATATCGCTGATCGCGCCACACGGTACAATACGTGTGGGGGGCGAGAAGCAGGGGAGGGGGTAAAAGTTGAGGAGGAGATATACGTCTTCGGAAAGACCACACAATAACAGACTGAACAACCTAAAAGCGGTACAGATCTTTGTCCTAAAACACAAATTTGAGCAATTATCTCTGTCAGTCTAATTTAATTGCTTCTACATCGCTTTTTGACAGCTTACTTCTAGTCCTCAGGTGCATCATTGAGAAAGTCTTGAAACACCTCGTCGAAGAAAATAGAAGTGAGTTAGACTGATAATTGTTTTAATTGGTCTTTTATGTTTTAAATATTCACAGTTTCCATATCGCGGAACAACATGAACGAAACTCGATTTCTCAAGGACTCTTCAGTTTGGTAAAGTAGGGAAGAGTGTGTGTGTGTTTGTGTGTCGAAGGGGTAGGAGATAGAAATTTTAGCGGGAGACCAAGAGTTCACTATAGTAACGAAAGGAGGTTTCAGTAGTTACGTTGACGTGAAGGGTTTTGCACAGAATAAACAAACGTCCACAGCTGCTTCAAACCAGTCTTCTGGTGGAAGACCACAACAAAAATACTGTAGCATCAAGAATAACGTGTACTTAGATGCTGAATTTACATCCCGAAATTTCACATAATTTAGTTGGTTCAAATGGCTCTGAGCACTATGGGACTTAACATCTGAGGTCATCAGTCCCCTAGAACTTAGAACTACTTAAACCTAACTAACCTAAGTACATCACACACATCCATGCCCGTGGCAGGATTCGAACCTGCGACTGTAGCACATAATTTAGTGATTGTACGACACATTCAAATTATACCCCGTATATCGGTGAAACTGTATAAAAACATTCAAACGCATCTTATATTGCCGGCCGAAGTGGCCGTGCGGTTCTGGGCGCTGCAGTCTGGAACCGCGAGACCTCTACGGTCGCAGGTTCGAATCCTGCCTCGGGCGTGGATGTGTGTGGTGTCCTTAGGTTAGTTAGGTTTAACTAGTTCTAAGTTCTAGGGGACTAATGACCTCAGAAGTTGAGTCCCATAGTGTTCAGAGCCATTTGAACCAACCAGCATCTTATATTCCCATGTAGTTACGACATCTGTTGATATACAGAGATGTAGTACATGACAGAAATATGCGAACTATTCCTAAACACAGTTAACTATAGTTACAGGTCTGCGTGGATAAAATAAATGCTATCCGCATCAGTACTACATCCGCAATTACCGTACCCTATTAACATTTTAGCAAACCATTTTCATCCGTTTGGTACACTGGAGCTCTAATGAGAGGTTTGCTAAGTATGTGAAATAATCTAGTTGAAAACTCTAATAGAAATTCTTGAAAAAAATGATCAAATATTTTGCGAAATAATGCACAGCAAATACGACTCGTACTCTTTACAATTATAAGCCTCTAAGTTTAACATTGAACTTCAAATCCTCAGTCGACGTTTCGAGTATCTGAGGCGCTTTAAATGGTTCTCTAACTTTTTTTTCCTTACTTTTAGCTAAATCATTTCACAAAACATTTGACTTTTTATTCAATTTTTTTCAAGTTTTGTTCATAAACCATTAAAACCATTAAAACCATTAAAAATGAATTTAAATGATTGGTATTCTTTACTTTCTCAAATACCCTGATCACTTTCAAGAAACATTTGATCAAGGCTATTTCAAAATTGTTACGAGAAATACCCACACACAGAAATAGACAGCGCCAAAGTCCTATTTTAATGAAGCTGAGTCGGTTCTGAATCAAACACAACAATCCTTAGTTGTCTTGAATGCCCAGACTTATGTTTTATAAAACCATATCATAGTCAGTAGCACTGGCTTAATTTTCTAACATTTGCCAATTAGCATCAGTCAGGCGACAAGAATACTTGATACCTGAGGGACAATACTTCATAGCCTGCATACCTTTTCCCTGTTACCTCTGTTCAGATGCTGGGATCATATCAAGTGCACACAGTGACATCACAATCATCGACAGAACGGCACAGCATGAGCTTCATTCCACGTGTAGGAAGTTGTCACCCACTGCTCTTTACATTACGTTAACGTATATGTGCAAATATGTTCGCTTCATGAGGAAATAATGGATACGCAGAGCTGCGAAAAAGGGCAGACAACTGCTTCATTATGTAGCGTTGATCAAAGCAAAAACTTCATTTTTCTAATATTATTGTTATACCTTTTTTAGTTCACTTATTACATATATTTCTTTTTTGAGAGAACAGAGAGATAAGGAAAGAGAGTTTAGGTCTCAGACATCTTTGAAGAACTTCTGAATACTGCAGAAAAACAACTGCTGTCTTCGTTGCATTCTTCGTGGTAGGACCCGGGCGTCCTCGTAAATTTCTATGAGAAACATGCAAATGGTTTAACTTAACAGTCCGACGAGAAAGAGTGTCGCACAAGGAGCTCTCCAACTACATACTCCAACGAAATTCTAAAGGCCAGTAGACATCATTCTGCAGACATTTTTCAAACTTGGAGTTTTTTCAGAACAACATTTGCTACACAGTGGCGCATCACTACACAAACATCTTTCTATTACTTCATGATCTTGTGGCATCATATCATACTTAAAATCACGCTAGAAACGTTGAGTGACAAATTAATTATAATTCTAAAATATACATCAAATACAGTTATATGTTTTTGCACCTGTTACCAGCATTATGAAACCTAAGTTTCAGTTTACGGCCACGAACACTCTATCGTTTAACATGGCAGAATGTTTTCTAAGAACAATTAATGAAACGCGCAGAGTGAAGCAACGGCAAAATCTTGACTCGTCAAGCGTATTTTCTCCACATGCTCGTATCTGTTCACTTTTCTGCACATAATCATGCATTCCGATAGATCGTACGTGAGTAATTTTAGGCGGCCGGGAACATCTCGAAAGCGTTTGTTAGGTTAGAGACATTGAATCAACTCGTAGTGCAAATGTAAATGAAGAAATCGGCGACCTCTATTGGACGCGACTATACACGGGACTCTTGTGTTTTCAATATTTTTCACAATACATTATATTATTATTATCACCGTCAAGACAACGTATGTAGCAGAAGGAAACATCATATCTAAGTCAAATTGCCATCTCTTTTTTATTCCATTAAACATACTCTTAATTTTAATCCACAACTTATCATATATCGTATTTATTATCATTATCTAAGTTAGAAACAAGCTTAAACAAAATTGTGCATATACTTTTGTAATTATTGTATAATGTTTACTTTTATTTTTTTATTTTATGCTTTTGTGGCAACGGCCTTGTCGCAGTGGATACACTGGTTCCCGTCAGAGCACCGAAGTTAAGCGTTGTCGGGCATGGCCGGCACTTGGATGGGTGACCATCCGGGCCGCCTTGCGCTGTTGCCATTTTTCGGGGTGCACTCAGCCTCGTGATGCCAATTGAGGAACTACGCGACCGAACAGTAGCGGCTTCGGTCAAGAATACCATCATAACGACCGGGAGAGTCACACAACGTACACCAGGCCGCAGGTCTTTACTTGAGAAATAAATAAAATACGTTTGATTACAAAGTATACACTCTGGGCACGCACATTCGAGATGTCGTGGTGAATTCAGTGTACTCAGAAGTCTGTCGAACTACACTTCAACGAGAATATCTCTGATATTTTTGCGGAAACTTTCTCCTGATAGGGAAGGAAAAGTGTAGGAACAATTCTACAGAATTTTCCCAGTCAACCTAATCATTTGCACGCTAACTCTGTCGTTCACAAGTGCCAGTTACGCCAGAAGGACGAACGCTGCTGGAAACTCAAGCAGCTAACGGTGCGGCGCGGCGACTTTCTAAGCGAACTCATACCTGCGCCTGACTTGGAGGGCGCGTCGACACGCACGACACGACTGCGTTGTCCACGAAAGGAAACCGCGTGTCGGCGAGGCGCGGTGCAGGCGAGCGCTAATGCGGGCATTCGCCACACTGGGGGCCACGGCGGATTACCGGCAAAGGCTACGATACAAGACGCTGCGTTTGCTGACCTCTCTTCGTGTTGTCCTCCACAACGACATACAGACTAGGACTGTTGAAATTTTTAAAAATATCGGGAATCCGATATATCGATACTTTGAAGCATTTTATAATTTGCAACCGAATATCGAAGACAGTATTGATACGTATATATTTCCACGAAAAAATATCGACGTACTGGCCTATAAAACTATCGGCAGCACATTGTCAATACACATTACTGGCCATTAAAATTGCTACACCACGAAAATGACGTGCTACAGACGCGAAATTTAACCGACAGGATGCTGTGATATGCAAACGATTAGCTTTTCAGAGCATTCACACAAGGTTGCCGCCGGTGACGACACCTACAACGTGCTGACATGACGAAAGTTTCCAACCGATTTCTCATACACAAACAGCAGTTGACCGTGTTGCCTGGTGAAACGTTGTTGTGATGCCTCGTGTAAGGAGGAGAAATGCGTACCATCACGTTTCCGATTTTTATAAAGGTCGGATTGTAGCCTATCGCGATTACGGTTTATCGTATCGCGACATTGCTGCTCGCGTTGGTCGAGATCCAATGACTGTTAGCAGAATATGGAATCGGTGGGTTCAGGAGGGTGATAGGAAACGCCGTGCTGGATCCCAACGGCCTCGTATCACTAGCAGTCGAAATGACAGGCATCTTATCCGCATGGCTGTAACGGATCGTGCAGCCACGTCTCGATCCCTGAGTCAACAGATGGGGACGTTGCAAGACAACAACCATCTGCACGAACAGATCGATGACGTTTGCAGCTCCATGGACTATCAGCTCGGAGACCATGGTTGCGGTTACCCTTGACGCTGCATAACAGACAGGAGCGCCTGCGATGGTGTACTCAACGACGAACCTGGGTGCAAGAATGGCAAAATGTCATTTTTTCGGATGAATCCAGGTTCTGTTTACAGCATCATGATGGTCGCATCCGTGTTTGGCGACATCGCGGTGAACGCACATTGGAAGCGTGTATTCGTCACTCGGCGTGATGGTGTGGGGTGCCATTGGTTACACGTCTCGGTAACCTCTTGTTCGCATTGACGGCACTTTGAACAGTGGACGTTACATTTCAGATGTGTTACGACCCGTCACTCTACCTTTCACTCGATCCCTGCGAAACCCTACATTTCAGCAGGATAATGCAAGACTGCATGTTGCAGGTCCTGTACGGACCTTTCTGGATACAGAACATGTTCGACTGCTGCCCTGGCCAGCACATTCTGCAGATCTCTCACCATTTGAAAACGTCTGGTCAATGGTGGCCGAGCAACTGGCTCGTCACAATACCCCAGTCACTACTCTTTAGGTACTGTGACATCGTGTCGAAGCTGCATGTGCAGCTGTACCTGTACACGCCATCCTAGCGCTGTTTGACTCAATGCCCAGCCGTATCAAGGCCGTTATTGCGGCTAGAGGTGGTTGTTCTGGGTACTGATTTCTGAGAATCTATGCACCTAAATTTGGTGAAAATGTAATCACATATCAGTTCTAGTATAATATATTTGTCCAATGAATACCCGTTTATCATCTGCATTTCTTACTGGTGTAGGAATTTTAATGGCCAGTATTGTAGTGTCGGTTTTAGGGTTATATTTTTAAGTATTCATTTTTTAGTAGATATTCTGTACATCAAGAAGCTAACAGCCTACCTATAACGCTTAGAGCAAGAATTGAAAGTAAAACGATGCACGTTCACACTTGGTGATTAACACTTTGCTAACAATGGTAACTGCATATAAGTGGTGCAGTAAAAAGTGTACGATGGGTCCGTCGTTCGGTTTCGTCACATATCGGATTAGTAAGGAACACTTCATGCCGACTCCTTGTTTTTTCATTTCTGCCAACGCCAGCGAGTTGGCAATTGTAGCGACAAAATTGCGAGGTGAAGTTAAACGTTGCAATTCCTGTTGGTAGCACCGAGCGCTGATAACGTCAGCATTTCGCCTCATATTTCTCCGCCCATCGCAAAGACTAGTCATGTCATTTAGATTTTTCAGGGAACACATAGTGCGTAGTGGGGCAATCACTCTGTTGTAGAAATAATTCAAAAGCTAAGATCGCTTAAATACTGTTTACTGGATAACCGGTTTCAACACACTAAATGTTAATTTACATTCAGATGCGATGATGGCACCTTTAGTGTGTTGAAACCGGTTATCCAGTAAACAGTATTTAAGCGATCCTGGGTTTTGAATTATTTCTACATTTAGATTTTTGTTCGTCATTTTCAGACAATTATTTTTTAACGCACCTGTTGTGCTATTTCTTCAAAAAATGGTTCAAATGGCTCTGAGCACTATGGTATTTAACATCTGAGGTCATCAGTCATCAGTCATCTGAGGTCATCAGTCATTTAGGAACTTTAGTAGTCTTCAACCGGCGTTCTTGGTGTTTTCTGGTGAAATAATTTCAGAAGAAATTTTTGGAAACTGCTTTCAGTTTCGTTACTGTGTCATTAGACGTTTGATTTTCTTCCTGTGTTAGTCTTTTGTTATATTCTCATTTGCTGTTGATTAATACTGTCAATAATAGTAGTTACTTCCCTTGTAGAGCAAGTTTGTGATTATTGTAGTCAGTTTTTTAACATCTTCTTATTGTAGTAGCGGAACTTAGATAAAGTAGTTATCTTGTTTCAACAACTGTAAAATTTTACCATGAGTGAGAAGTGTGGGCTTTGCCGTAGGTTCGTGAGTAGTGAATTGCGGTGTGAGGCTTGTTCGAAGTATTTTCACTGGGGGGAATGCAGTGGGGAAGCCAGTGGGCATTCTGGTGAGATCCTCTCCTGGAAATGCAGGTTATGTAGCAAGAGTAAGTTGATAGAGGAGCAGAAACGTAAAATCTGTGCCCTTCAGGTGCAGTTGAAAAACGCACAGGAGGAGCTAGATAGGATGAGGAGGGAGAAGGGGGTTGGGGAATGGGAGCTGGTTGTTGGCAAGAGATCTGCTAGGAGAAGGAGATTTTCAGATAGTTTTACTATTGGTGTTTGCAAGAGATATGACCAACTGTCAGAGTCTAGTGGAGAGGAATCTCTAGTAGCTGTGATGTAGGAAGTATGCAGCAGACCTCAGCAGTTACGGTGGCTAGGACAGTTGCAAAGTCTAAGAGAAAGAAGAAGGTTCTGCTGTTAGGTAGTTCTCATGGTAGAGGTGTAAGCCAGCAGTTGCAGGAAGTGTTGTGGAGTGAGTACCAGGTCACCAGCATTGTGAAGCCTAATGCAGGTTTGGCTCAGGTGACTTAACATAGGGGGGGGGGGGGGGGGTTACGTAGGGATTTTACTAAAGAGGATCAGGTAGTGATTGTGGGTGGGGCTGGTAATAGTATTGATAGGGATGGGGAGTATGACATAGATGGTGACCTGGAAAAGATAGCCACTCAGACTGGCAACACGAATGTGCATTTCGTGGAACTGTTTCAGCGTCACGTACGGCCTCGTCTTCATACAGCCGTCAGGCGTAATAACATGAGACTTGGGGGTGCGCTGATGACAGAAAGCATGGGTCACATTTCAGTGGTGTCGGTGGAGTCTATCAGCAGGACGGGTTTCACTAATGGCCTGCACCTCAACAGGTATGGAAAGGGGAGGTTGGCAAGGCTTATAGGTGACAGCATAGGTGGGGGTGGTGGGATCACTCATGGGAAAATTCCTGTAGTAGTGGGTGTTACAGCTGTACCTTTTTTAGACTGAAGTCAGCTGATAGGTATTCCTGCTTAAGGGAAGTCTCTCTAACAAACAAACCACTTTCGACAAAGCTTAGGTATCCGATTAATGAGGGAATTAGTATATTTCATCAAAATATACAAGGTATTAGAGATAAAGTTAGTGAACTGCTTATAGATGTTGACTCTGAAATTATTGGTATATCTGAACACTTCTTAAATAAGGAGATAATTCAGAGGCTTCCTTTACCAGGATACAGGTTGGCTGGCAGCTTTTCTAGGAGCTCTTTGCGGTGTGATGGAGTAGCCATGTATGTGAAAAACGGTATCCCTTTGAGTCAATTGATGTTTCAAAGTACTGCACTAAAAAGGTGTTTGAATGTTGTGCAGGTGTGGTTAAATTTAGTGGAGCTAAACTTCTAACTGTTGTTATTTATAGATCCCCAGACTCCGATTTCACAAATTTTTTGCCAAAGCTAGAGGAGGTTCTTGGTTCACTCTATAGGAAATACAAAAAGTTAGTTATATGTGGTGACTTCAATATTAATTGTGTAAGTGATTGTGCAAGGAAAAGGATGCTGGTAGACCTCCTTAATTCATATAATCTTATGCAAACCGTATTCTTTCCAACGAGAGTGCAAGGGAACAGTAGAACAACCATAGACAATATTTTTGTTCATTCCTCATTACTAGAAGGGCATTCTGTTAGCAAAAAGGTGAATTGCTTTTCAGATCATGATGTACAAATTTTAACTCTACAAGATTTTTGTGCTGCAAAACATGTTAAATATAGTTATCAACTTTTTAGGAAAGCTGATCCAGTTGCTGTAGAGACCTTTGTAAACCTTATAAAGGAGCAAGAGTGGCAAGATGTTTATAGTGCTGATACAGTAGACAATAAATATAATGCTTTCCTCAAGACTTTTCTCGTGCTCTTTGAACGTTGTTTTCCGTTAGAACGTTCAAAACAGGGTACTAGCACAAACAGGCAGCCTGAGTGGCTGACTAGAGGGATAAGAATATCCCGTAGAACAAAGTGGCAATTATATCAAAACGTTAGAACCAGTCAAAATCTAAATGCAGCAGCCCATTACAAACAGTATTGTAAGGTGCTTAAAAAAGTTATTAGGAAGGTAAAAAGTATGTGGTATGCAGACAGAATAGCTAAGTCTCAGGATAAAATTAAAACCATATGGTCAGTCGTAAAGGAAGTGGCTGGTCTGCAGAGACAGGTCGAGGATATAGAATCAGTGCGTAGTGGGAATGTCCGTGTTACTGATAAGTCGCATATACACTCCTGGAAATGGAAAAAAGAACACATTGACACCGGTGTGTCAGACCCACCATACTTGCTCCGGACACAGCGGACACACCAGGAACCGCGGTGTTGGCCGTCGAATGGCGCTAGCTGCGCAGCATTTGTGCACCGCCGCCGTCAGTGTCAGCCAGTTTGCCGTGGCATACGGAGCTCCATCGCAGTCTTTAACACTGGTAGCATGCCGCGACAGCGTGCACGTGAACCGTATGTGCAGTTGACGGACTTTGAGCGAGGGCGTATAGTGGGCATGCGGGAGGCCGGGTGGATGTACCGCCGAATTGCTCAACACGTAGGGCGTGAGGTCTCCACAGTACATCGATGTTGTCGCCAGTGGTCGGCGGAAGGTGCACGTGCCCGTCGACCTGGGACCGGACCGCAGCGACGCACGGATGCACGCCAAGACCGTAGGATCCTACGCAGTGCCGTAGGGGACCGCACCGCCACTTCCCAGCAAATTAGGGACACTGTTGCTCCTGGGGTATCGGCGAGGACCATTCGCAACCGTCTCCATGAAGCTGGGCTACGGTCCCGCACACCGTTAGGCCGTCTTCCGCTCACGCCCCAACATCGTGCAGCCCGCCTCCAGTGGTGTCGCGACAGGCGTGAATGGAGGGACGAATGGAGACGTGTCGTCTTCAGCGATGAGAGTCGCTTCTGCCTTGGTGCCAATGATGGTCGTATGCGTGTTTGGCGCCGTGCAGGTGAGCGCCACAATCAGGACTGCATACGACCGAGGCACACGGGGCCAACACCCGGCATCATGGTGTGGGGAGCGATCTCCTACACTGGCCGTACACCACTGGTGATCGTCGAGGGGACACTGAATAGTGCACGGTACATCCAAACCGTCATCGAACCCATCGTTCTACCATTCCTAGACCGGCAAGGGAACTTGCTGTTCCAACAGGACAATGCACGTCCGCATGTATCCCGTGCCACCCAACGTGCTCTAGAAGGTGTAAGTCAACTACCCTGGCCAGCAAGATCTCCGGATCTGTCCCCCATTGAGCATGTTTTGGACTGGATGAAGCGTCGTCTCACGCGGTCTGCACGTCCAGCACGAACGCTGGTCCAACTGAGGCGCCAGGTGGAAATGGCATGGCAAGCCGTTCCACAGGACTACATCCAGCATCTCTACGATCGTCTCCATGGGAGAATAGCAGCCTGCATTGCTGCGAAAGGTGGATATACACTGTACTAGTGCCGACATTGTGCATGCTCTGTTGCCTGTGTCTATGTGCCTGTGGTTCTGTCAGTGTGATCATGTGATGTATCTGACCCCAGGAATGTGTCAATAAAGTTTCCCCTTCCTGGGACAATGAATTCACGGTGTTCTTATTTCAATTTCCAGGAGTTGGTGGTTCAAATGGCTCTGAGCACTATGGGACTCAGCTGCTGTGGTCATCAGTCCCCTAGAACTTAGAACTACTTAAACCTAACTAACCTAAGGACATTACACACATCCATGCCTGAGGCAGGATTCGAACCTGCGACCGTAGCAGTCGCACGGTTCCGGACTGCGCGCCTAGAACCGCGAGACCATCGCGGCCGGCTTTCCAGGAGTGTATGTACGGTATTTAATAATCACTTTCTGAATATAGCAGGTGAACTAAATAGAAACCTAGTCCCAACAGGGAATCATATAGCACTCTTAGAAAAAAGTTTTCCGAGACTGTTACCTGAAATGCTCCTCCATGATACTGACAAGAGGGAGATTGAGTTAATAATTAAATCACTAAAGACCAAGAACTCACATGGATATGACGGGGTATCTAGCAGAATACTGAAGTATTGTTTCATGTATGTTAGCCCAGTACTTACAAGGGAACCTCCCCAACGCACCCCTCTCAGATTTAGTTATAAGTTGGCACAGTGGATAGGCCTTGAAAAAAAGAAAACAGATCTAACGAAAAAAACAGGAAGAAGTTGTGTGGAACTATGGAAAAAATAAGCAAAATATACAAACTGAATAGTCCATGCCTAAGATAGGCAACATCAAGGAAAGTGCGAGCTCAGCAACGCCGTGGTCCCGTGGTTAGCGTGAGCAGCTGTGGAACGAGAGGTCCTGGGTTCAAGTCTTCCCTTGAGTGAAGAGTTTAATTTTTTATTTTCAGACAATTATTATCTGTCACCAGTGTCGTATAGAATATATCAGACGTGTTTTCCTGTGGAGGAATCGGTTGACCTATGACCTTGCGATCAAATGTTTTCGGTTCCCATTGGAGAGGCACGTCTTTTCGTCTACTAATCGCACCGTTTTGCGGTGCGGTGGCAAAACACAGACACTAAACGTATTATAGTGAACAGAGACGTCAATGAACGAATGGACAGATCATAACTTTTCGAAAATAAAGAAAATAGATTTTTCACTCGAGGGAGGATTTGAACCAAGGACCTCTCGTTTCGCAGCTGCTCACGCTGACCACGGGACCACGTGGCTCCTGAGCTCGCTGTTTCCTTGATGTTGCCTATCTTGGGCATAGACTACTCAGTTTGTATATTTTGCATATTTTTTTCATAGTTCCACACAACTTCTTCCTGTTTTCTCGATTGATCTGTGTTCAGTTTTTCAAGGCCTATCCACTGTGCCAACTTACAACTAAATCTGAGGGGGGTGCGATGGGGAGGTTCCCTTGTTAGCCATATCTGTAACTTTTCCTTTAGGAGTGGTCGGTTTCCTGGCCGATTAAAGTACTCGGTAGTGAAGCCACTTTATAAAAAGGGAGACAGGGATAATGTTGACAATTATAGACCTATTTCTATGCCATCGGTGTTTGCTAAAGTTATCGAGAGGGTTGTATATACAAGGTCACTGGAGCATTTAAATTCACATAATTTGCTGTCAAATGTACAGTTTGGTTTTAGAAATGGTTTAGCAACTGAAAATGCTATATTCTCTTTTCTCTGTAAGGTTTTGGATGGATTAAATAAAAGGTTGCGAACGCTAGATGATTTCTTCGATTTAACGAAGGCTTTTGACTGTGTTGACCACAAAATATTACTGCAGAAGTTGGACCATTCTTTAGTAGCTTACAATTGGTTCGCCTCTTACTTTAAGGACAGAAAGCAGAAGGTAATTCTCCGCAATATTGAGAGTGGTAGTGATGTTCAATGGGGCACTGTTAAGTGGGGCGTTCCCCAAGGGTCGGTCTGGGGCCACTGCTGTTTCTTATTTATAAATGATATGCCTTCTACTATTACAGGTGATTCAAAAATATTTCTGTTTGCTGATGACACCAGCTTGGTAGTGAAGGATCTTGTGTGTAATATTGAAACAGTATCAAATAATGTAGTTCATGAAATAAGTTCGTGGCTTGTGGAAAATAATTTGATGCCAAATCACAGCAAGACCCAGTTTTTACAGTTTCTAACCCACAATTCAACAAGAACCGATATTTTGATCAGACAGAATGGGCATATTATAAGCGAGACAGAACAGTTCAAGTTCCTAGGCGTTCGGATAGATAGTAAGCTGTTGTGGAAAGCCCATGTCCAGGATCTTGTTCAGAAACTAAATGCTGCTTTATGTACCATTAGAACAGTATCTGAAATAAGTGACAGTTCAACACGAAAAGTAGTCTACTTCGCATATTTTCATACGCTTATGTCATATAGTATTATTTTTTGGGGTAATTCTTCTGATTCAGAAAGGGTATTTTTGGCTCAAAAACGGGCAGTTCGAGCTATGTGTGGTGTAAGTTCGAGAACCTCTTGTCGACCCCTATTCAATAGTCTGGGAATTCTGACATTGCCCTCACAGTATATATTTTCTTTAATGTCGTTTGTTATTATCAATATTAGCTTATTCCCAAGAGTTAGCAGCTTTCACTCAGTTAATACTAGGCAAAAATCAAATCTGCATGTGGATTGCACTTCCTTGACTCTTGTGCAGAAAGTAATGCAGTATTCTGCTGCATCCATTTTCAATAAGCTACCACAAGAACTGAAAAATCTTAGCAGTAGCCCAAACTCTTTTAAGTCTAAACTGAAGAGTTTCCTCATGGCTCACTCCTTTTATTCTGTCGAGGAGCTCCTGGAAGAGCTGAAAAATTAAGCAAATTCCAGTGTTACATTGCTGATTTTCTTTATTTAAACTTACGAATTGTAGCCTGAATATGTTTCTTATATTTCATTTTATCTGTTTCTACTATCGTGTTATAATTTCATGTATTGACTCGTTCCATGACCATGGAGACTTCTTAATTTGGTCCCACGGAACAATAATTAAAAAAAAAAAACGGTCCCGTAGAACTTAGAACTACTTAAACCTAACTAACCTAAGGACATCACACACATCCATGTCCGAGACAGGACTCGAACCTGCGACCGTAGCAGTGACGCGGTTCCGGACTGAAGCGCCCAGAACCGCTCGGCCACCGCGGCTGGCGCTACTTCTTGACATCGGAAGTCTTATTATTCCATTCACACGGCCTCACCGCCCCCCCCCCCCCCCCCTCACTGCACTCGGACTTCTTCTTTCTGCCACCCATTCTTGCTACACACAGTTAAAGAGAATGACTGGACTGATGAATGCTCAAAAGGCAGTGAAACTTCTTAATACAGTGAAAGAAAAATTGTGTTCTACTACAGTTTCAGAAGAACAGTTTAAATTATTTACCGAAAAATGGAAAAAAATATAAAATAAAAATATCGGCACTCGATATTTTCATTTCAATGTCGATATATCAGTAGTAACGTACATGCTATATATCGAACTTTTTGAAGAAAATACCGATATAACGACATTTTATCAACAGCCGTAATACAGACCCAGGTACACGCCGAGAGGCGATACCAAAATCTGGTACTGCGGCAGCGTTACCAATGAACTAGTACTTAAATCCGAAAAGTCAGTATTAGTTACGAACCTTTACAAAGTCTCATCAATTGAGTCATATTACGATCACTCAAATTATATAAACACATGGATGTAACAGTATGTAGGGATATAAAATGAAATGATCACATGGCCTCAGTAGCAGGTAATTCGGTTCATTGACAGGATACTGGCAAAATGCAGTCAATCAATAGAGGAGAGTGCTTGCAAATCACTTGCGGGTCCAACCTTACAATATTGCTCGGGTACGTGGGTCCCATATGGAAAAGGAATAAAAGGGAATATTGAACGTGCAAAAACAAGGGGAGAACGAGTTGTCACAGGTTTTTTTGACTCACGGTAGAGCTCCGCAGAAATGTTAAAAACCTGATTTAATAGACGTTAAGATGGGTGAAAATTACGCCGCGAAATCCCTCTAAAAACGAATATTAAATGAAGAATCTAGAGATATTCTTCTGCTCCCTAGATATTGCTTCTGTAGGGATCGTGGAGATAAAATTGAACTAATTATAGCATGTACAGGGACATTTAAGCAGCTATTTGTTCCCTCGCTATATGCGCGAGTGCAGCGAGAAAAAGCATAACATATGGTATCATGTTAAGTACCCTTTGTCATGCACTTCATAATGGTTTTCAGTGTATTTAGATGTAATGTCGTCACATTTGTGAAACTGTGGTCAAAATTTTGGAAGTAGAAGAAATTTTACCCTTCCTTAAAGCCCCTGTTACAAGAGTGGCTTTGGCACCCGAACGACGAAAATGAGGCAACGAGTGACAATCTTCTTACAAAATGACGAAATATAGCAACAGATTTAAAGAACTAGAAACGATAATAGAGTTTATTAGTGACCAAAGCAGCAATCAACAATGATTAATGGTATGAGGATGCAGAGGGCAACGGAAACCACTGTATTTAAGACAATTAATGTGTATCCACAGGACATGTGGCCTTAACTGAAAACGTGTCATGATCTGTCCGTTAGCAAATGATACCGGAGTAACCCCCATTTTGATCTCCGGGACAGGGCTGACAAATGTGAGGTAACTACGAGGAAAAGATTGAATAAGCAACGAAGGGGTAATACTACGATTTGGCGCGCGGAGTGTCAGGAGTTTGACGTGGCAAGGAAGGTAGAAAATCTGAAAAGAGAAGGTACTGAAGTAGTGAGGAATGATGATATGCGTTAGAAGGTCTCTAACATTGTAGATAAGCCGGCCGAAGTGGCCGTGCGGTTAAAGGCGCTGCAGTCTGGAACCGCAAGACCGCTACGGTCGCAGGTTCGAATCCTGCCTCGGGCATGGATGTTTGTGATGTCCTTAGGTTAGTTAGGTTTAACTAGTTCTAAGTTCTAGGGGACTAATAACCTCAGCAGTTGAGTCCCATAGTGCTCAGAGCCATTTGAACCATTGTAGATACTGCGAGAATGAATACCATAACATGTAATTCGGGCGAAGAGGAATGGATATCTCTAAGAAGGACAATCACAAAAGTAGGACAGTGAACATTGCTAAAAAGAAGGTAGCTGCGAAGAAACTATGGGTAACAGAAGAAATATTTCAACTGATTGAGAAACTAAGGAAGTTCAAAAATCTTCAGGCAAAAACAGAAATACATCAGTATGTCACTTAGAAATTAATTAAATAGGAGTACACGGAATCCATGGCCAAATGGCTGCAGGAAAATTGTGAAGAAATCGACAAAGAAATTGTCGTCGAAAACTGATTCAATGGACTAGAAATTCAAAATAACCTTCATTAAAATTAAAAGTAAAGGCTTCAACATTAAGAGTGCAATAGGAATTTCAATGTTGAAAGTAGATAAGAGAGCGGATAGGTAGAAAGAGTACACTGAACGCCTCTACGAGGGGAGAGCACTTTCTTGATGACGTCATGGAATAAGAATTGGAAATTGATGTGGAAGGGTTTAACCGAGCTTTGGAATAATACAAATTAGATAGAAAACATTACTCAGGAATTCAAATGGCTCAAATGGCTCTAAACACTGTGGGACGTAACATCTGAGGTCATCAGTCCCCTAGACTTAGAATTACTTAAACCTAACTAACCTAAGGACATCACACACATCCGTGCCCGAGGCAGGATTCGAACTTGCGATAGTAGCAGAAGCGCGGTCCCGGACTGAAGCGCACAGAACCGCTCAGCCACAACGGCCGGCTCCTCCGGAATTTTTAAAATATTGTGGGAAGAGGCAATCACATAATTTGGTGTGTAGAGTTTGGGGACATACCATTACACTTTCGGAAAAAAGTCGTTCACACACTCCCGAAGACAGCAAGGACTAAAAAGTGTGAGAACTATCGGACAATCAGCTTACTATCTCATATATTCAAATTACTGAGAAAAAGATAATATATAGCTGTTAGATGGGCATCAATTTTGATTTTGGAAAGTAAGTGCTCCAGAGAGAGGTAGTTGTGACGTCGCACTTGGTAATGGAAGCAAGACTTAACAAAAATCAAGAAATGTTGTTTGGCTGTGTCGACCTAGAAAAAGCATTCGATAATGTAGAGCGGTGTAAGCTGTTCGCAATTGCGAGAAAAATAGGAGTAAGTTATGAGGGAAGACGGGTAATGTACAATATATACAACAAGCAAAAGGGAACAGTAAGGATGGAAGACCAGGGACGATAATGGGCAAGGCGAGAGGGACTAAATCGGTAGGGAAAGAGATGTACTTAAATCATGTAACATTCCCTTCTCCAGCGTCTTCAGCCTTTAAAACTTCAAATTCTTTTAACGCAGTGAGGTAAGTGGAACATGTTACACCTTGAAGACACAGACCGAACGCTACCAAACGGACACTGCAGTATTTTCACGTCAGTGATAATGTATATGTTTATTTGATCCTTGCAGGAGGATATTTCCAGTACACAAAAAAACTGTTCTTCTAGATGAAGAATTTTGTGAGCAAACGATGGCTATTAAGTTTGTCCAAAGTTAGTGGAATATTTCAAGTTAATGTTGTAACAAAGGACGTCCAAGAGCAGTTTATCGTTTTGGACTTTGAGAAAGGTTTGAATAATTCTTATGAGGGACATGGGAACATTGTCACCACGGAACACACATACAGTTGACTATTGTGCAGTGAATACAGAACGAGTGATGACGACATGGCCTCAGGACGACAGTGTAGCAGGAAAAACAGGCATAGATGTGGCCAGAAGGAGTACGCCACGAGAAGATCGTGAGACTGTTCAATTGCCCCTGCCGAACAGACAAATGACAACAAATGAAATCGGGCAGAGTTTAAAGTCAGAGTGTCATCGCGAACCTTCGAGAACAATTTACTGGAAGCTGGGTTGAAATTTCGAGTTGTCATACATTCTTTACCACTGGCACTCTGTCATAGAACCAGAGGAAACTGGGGCACTGAGACAGATCCTCTACTGCCTTCCCCAGTTCCTTGATTCGTAACCCATAGAGCATATCTGAGATTTGACGAGGACACGTACGCTTGCATTCTGGCCATCTGATAGCAACCTTAATGAACTGACACCGACTGTACTTCAAGAGTGGCAAGAAATTACACAAAGTAACATTCAGAGGCAATTTGCTCCCACCCTACAGGAGTGTATCATGCGTTTGGGAACCGCGTGACTCATGCTGATGCTGATGAACACCAGTTCCAAACAGAATCCAGATTTAATCATTTAATACACCTTACGTGATGAACTCGCTTACAAAGTTTGATGAATGTCTGACTGGTGATTCACGGTATAACGCATTCCATTTCCATCAGCGTACATGTTCGAATATTCCAATCAACTTTCTTTGTTTATGATGATTGTACTTGCGTTATACAGGGTGAAAAGTATTTAAACCGACAAATTCTGGGAGGTTGTACAGGACACCAAAACAAATATTTTTCCCTAATGTCATTTTTTCCTATGAGGAGTATTTAAACCAGCAGAGGAAGATTTCTCTGGAGGCAAATTAATTAAACCAACAAACACTCTGCCTCTGCCAATCCACGTTTCTGGGAACCGTCGGTCCAGGAATCGACACACACGATGACTGAAATGGGCCGGCGCCCCGTCATGTTGGAACCACATGCGTTGTCTTGTAGGGAGCGGGACGTTTTCCAGCAATTTTGGCAATGCTCTGGCGAGAAAATTCCAATAGTGCCTGGCATTTAATGGCCTATGTAGCAGATATGGCCCAATTAAACAGTCCCCAACAACACCGGCCCACAATTAACGAAGAACCACACTTGATGAGCGCCAGTAACTGTGACATATGGGTTACCCTCACTCCAAACATGCGAATTGTGCATGTTGAAGACTCCATCACGCCCGAACGTTGCTTCGTCGGTAAACAACACAGAGGATGGAAATGTAGGATGCATTTCACTCTGTTCCAGGTACCACTGCGAAAACTGTGCACTGGGTGGATAATAAACTGGTTCCAGGTTGTGTACACGCTGTAAGTGAAATGGACGTAACAATTGCTGATTGAAGGATGCCCCTTCACATGCTCCAAGACAGCTTCCTCAAATTGCAGGGTTCTTACCGTGCGACGGCGTCCCTGTCCAGGTAGTCTGCTAAATGACCCGGTCTCACGCAGACGTTGGTACACAGCAGCAAAGGTCTATCATGCGGGATACGGCGATTAGGATATTATTGTTGATAAACCCGCTGTGTAGCTCGTTCCTTGTGGTGCGCTGCGTAGAACGCACCAACCGTATCAGTGTACTCACTCCAGGTGTATCGCTCCCTTAGTAAACGGAGACAATGCACTACCACACTGGTGAACAGCAGTTTCCTACAACTGAAGATCCTAATACGGCCTGTAACAACTGAAGAGCGTAATACGGCCTCCACCGGTTTAAATAATCCTCATAGGAAAAAATGACATTAGGGAAAAATATTTGTTCTGATGTCACCGACAACCTCCAAGAGTTTGTCTGTTTAAATACTTTTCACCATGTATTACTGATTTAGCAGTTGTTATGTAACTCCATCCTCAGACCTCTGTATGACTGTCCAAAGAACGAGCAACTGTAGTTACGAATATCACTACTAAAGACCATAGAGTGGAATACGCCAAACATAAATTATTAGCAAATACAGATGGACGCCCGATAGGTCTTCTGTCTGGAAACCTGAATCATAAAATAAATCAAAGCCTTAGTTCCAATTTGGGCATTGAATCATTTTGGAGGTGAGCCCGCTTGTTGGCAGCCAAGCCCATGTTTTCAGTAACACTTTCCAGTGAAGAGAGACCTCACTAGCGAGTTCCTCTCGTGTCTCCCCGGAGACGTTGCACAAAGTGGCAGGCAGGCTCCGGCCGCTTGCGTCGCGGGCTCCGATGGAGGCTGCAAAGAAAACATGGGGCGCCACTAGGCGCAGTGGCGGTGTGCCCAATAAATCAGGTAGCGGGGCCGGGGCCCAGCGGCAGCGGCAGCCGGCGGACAACAAGTTGTTTGCACCGGCACGACCCGCCCTATCGACCCCGGGACGGGCCGCGAGGAGGCCGGAGGGTGAACCCTGCTCACACCGGCCACCATACTCGCCGTCTCGCATTACCGCATTGTTCTACACACTTATGTTTTACCGAACGGCCACAGGTTTGTTTGACCCATCAGAGATACTGAGCAGGTTGCCCTGGCGGACGCTTGAAAACAGACACAAAGTATCCCAGGAAACTTTACGTACAACGTTTCAGGAACCAACTTTAAGTGAGTAATATACACGACTGGCCATTAAAATTGCTACACCAGGAAGAAATGGAGATGATAAACGGGTATTCGTTGGACAAATATGTTATACTAGAACTGACATGTGATTTCATTTTCACGCAGTTTATATGCATAGATCCTGAGAAATCAGTACCCAGAACAATCACTTCTGGCCGTAATAACGGCCCTGATACGCCTGGGCATTCAGTCAAACAGAGC
This sequence comes from Schistocerca nitens, assembly GCF_023898315.1. Lineage (NCBI taxonomy): Eukaryota > Metazoa > Arthropoda > Insecta > Orthoptera > Acrididae > Schistocerca > Schistocerca nitens. The sequence continues at coordinate 394,066,781 of NC_064617.1, forward strand.
TTGGATGGCGCGTACAGGTGCAGCTGCCCATGCAGCTTCAACACGATACCACAGTTCATCAAGAGTAGTGACTGGCGTATTGCGATGAGCTAGTTGCTCGGACACCATTGACCAGACGTTTTCAATTGGTGACAGATCTGGAGAATGTGCTGGCCAAGGTAGCAGTCGAACATTTTCTGCATCCAGTAAGGCCCGTACAGAACCTGCAACATGCGGTCGTGCATTACCCTGCTGAAATGTAGGGTTTTCCACGGATCGAATGAAGGGTAGAGCCATGGATCATAACACATCTGAAATGTAACGTCCACTGTTCAAAGTGTCGTCAATGCGAACATGCGAACAAGAGGTGGCACCCCTTACCATCACACCGGGTGATACGCCAGTATAGCGATGACGAATACGCGCTTCCAATGCGCGTTCACCGCGATGTTACCAAACACGGATGCAACCATCATGATGCTGTAAACGGAACCGGGATTCATCCGAAAAAATGACGTTTTGCCATTCGTGCACCCAGGTTCGTCGTTGAGTACACCATCGCAGGCGCTCCTGTCTGTGATGCAGCGTCAAGGGTAACCGCAGCCATGGTCTCCGAGCTGATAGTCCATGCTGCTGCAAACGTCGTCGAACTGTTTGTGCAGATGGTTGTTGTCTTGCAAATGTCCCCATCTGTTGACTCAGGGATCGAGACGTGGCTGCACGATCCGTTACAGCCATGCGAATAAGATGCCTGTCATTTCGACTGCTAGTGATACGAGGCCGTTGGGATCCAGCACGGCGTTTCGTATTACCCTCCTGAACCCACCCATTCCATATTCTGCTAACAGTCATTGGATCTCGACCAACGCGAGCAGCAATGTCGATATACGATAAACCGCAATCGCGATAGGCTACAATCCAACCTTTGTCAAAGTCGGAAACGTGATGGTACGCATTTCTCCTCCTTACACGAGGCATCACAACAACGTTTCACCAGGCAACACGGTCAACTGCTGTCTGTGTATGAGAAATCGGTTGGAAACTTTCCTCATGTCAGCACGTTGTAGGTATCGCCACCGGCGCCAACCTTGTGTGAATGCTCTGAAAAGCTAATCATTTGCATATCACAGCATCTTCTTCCTGTCGGTCAAATTTCGCGTCTGCAGTACGTCATCTTCGTGGTGCAGCAATTTTAATGGCCAGTAGTGTAGGAATATAGTATAGTCTCCTATGTACTGCTCCAGTATGGACTGCGAAAGTAACATCGGACTAAGAACAGCGCACACAGTGATTCTTCTCGCGCGTCATACGTGAATGAAACGACAATAATGCCTGACAACTGGTACCATCTTTCATGCCTTTCACAGTTGTTTTCCGAGTAATAGATGTAGGTGTACTTGTGGTTGTAGACTACCTGCCTTCTTACAATGACACTGACACCGTTACAGCTACGGTCAACTACTATCTAGAATGAGATTTTCACTCTGCAGCGGAGTGTTCGCTGATATGAAACTTCCTGGCAGATTAAAACTGTGTGCCGGACCAAGACTCGAACTCGGGACCTTAGCCATTCGCGGGCAAGCGCTCTACCATCAGAGCTACCCAAGCACGATTCACGCCCCGTCCTCACAGCTTTACTTCTGCCAGTACGTTGATAGAAGCTCTCCTGCGAACCTTGCAGAACTAGCACTCCTGAACAAAGGATACTGTGGAGAAATGGCTTAGCCACAGCCTGGGGGATGTTTCCAGAATGAGATTTTCACTCTGCAGCGGCGTGTGCGCTGATATGAAACTTCCTGGCAGATTAAAACTGTGTGCCGGACCGAGACTCGAACTCAGGGCGTTTGCCTTTTGGAAGGTAGGTAACGAGGTACTGGCAGAAGTAAAGCTGTCAGGACGGGGCGTGAGTCGTGCTTGGGTAGCTCAGATGGTAGAGCCCTTTTCGGCGAAAGGCAAAGGTCCCGAGTTCGAGTCTCGGTCCGGCACACAGTTTTAATCTGCCAGAAACTTTCACTATTATCTAGTTTTGCTAGCAAGAGGTAAAACGGAATTATACAGAATTGGGGAAACGCATAGATGTAGCTTAGATCTCCGTCAGTTGTGGAGGTTGCATACAAAGAGGGGTTTCTTTTATTTTTATATATTTCATTCCACACTCATGAGTGCTACGATGGGTGGGCTCTGTTGTAGAACTTTAGTTCATTTAGCCAAATATCCCAGTAGACTGGGACTGGTGCACACAGGTTCGTAATTGGGAATATTTGGTAGGGGATTTCCATACTCAGCGTTTGCCTGATAGCCAGGGATGATCTCCGAAAACCTTGGTCGGAATAACGAGGTTGCAACTAATTTACTCTTGAGGCAACATTGACCATTATCCCAGTCAAAAATTGACATTTTGAGCATTTATGTGTAAGTGTGTGTGTGTGTGTGTGTGTGTGTGTGTGTGTGTGTGTGTGTGTGATGCCCACACTAAGTGTGGAAACATCATATCAATAGTGCACCTACGGATTTCGAACAAACTGAGCGTATAATTTTTAACAGTTTCTGTGTTATCGGAATGGAAAACGGCAACTACCTCAAGCCTTGAACCTAAACACCAAATGAAGTGGCGCAACAGTAAGGCGCTAGACCCACTTTCGGGAGTAGAACGGCGTCTGGCATCCAAGTGGGTTTCTCGTGGTTCCCTAAACTATTACGGCCAATGCCTGTAAGGACTGGATTGGAAAAAGGACACTGCTGATTGCTTTTCATATTCTTCCACAACATGATCTCATGCTCTTCCTGAAAAGATCTCGTCGTCTCTGAACAACAACAGTCCTTCTTTTCTTCAATCTGAACAGTGGAAGCAGAGACCCAATTACTAAGGAAAACAGACACGCAGTATTGATACTGTTAGCGAGAGAGCAGATTTCAGCACTTTCTACGCGCTAGCAAAGTCACCTAGAACTTAGAACTACTTAAACCTAACTAAGGACATCACACACATCTATACCCGAGGCAGGATTCGAACCTGTGACCGTAGCGGTCGCGCGGTTCCAGACTGAAGCGCCTATAACTGCTCGGCCACAACGGCCGGCTACTGCCTTGATCCAAAGCTTTCAGTATGCCATGTGATAAAATTGCGAACTGGATTCCTCATTATCGATGTTCCCGTAATCCATGCTGGTTGCTATTGAAAAGGTATTTCTGCTCAAGATACCTAATTATGTATGAGCTCAGAATATATTCCAAGATTCTACAACAAATCGATGACAAGGATATAGGACAGTAGTTTTATGGATCACTTCTACCATCCCTCTTGTAGACGGGTGTGATCTCTGTCTTTTTACAAGAACAGGGCACGGTTTTTTGTTCAAAGGACCTACGATAGATTATAGTTAGAATAGGGGCTAACTCAGCCGCAAATTCATTATAGAATGTGACTGGGATTCCACTGGGCCCCGGAGCTTTGTTCAGTTTCATGACTTCAGATGTTTCTCGGCACCACTAACACTAGTACTTACTTCGCTCATCTTTTCAGTGGTACAAGGATTAAACTGGAGCAGTTCTCCTGGGTTTTCCTTTGTAAAGGAACATTTGGAAACGGAGTTAAGCATTTCAGCTTTTGCTTTGCTACCCTCAGTTTCAGGTCCTTTCTCATTCGCTAAGGACTGGACACTAACTTTGTGCTACTAACAGCCTTTACATACGCCATCACCCTATGTATAGCCCTACGCTCTGTTTTGCTCTTACTGTGAAATAATCTGTGTTTCTTTAGAAGTTTATTAAGAGTGACGGTATACCATGAATTTCCTCCCATTACGAACTGTTCTACTGGGTACGTATCTATCCAGTGTGTGGTCAACTATTCATTTAAACTTGAGTCATAGTTTCTCTATATGCAACTACCGCGTGCTCTAAGTTTCAAGCTCCTCACTCAGATATGACATTACTGATTTTTATCTGGTTTACTGAACATACATAATTTTCGGCATGTTTTAGTTGTCCTTTGTACTTTGGTAATCATTGTTGCACAGCCGTATCATTGTGACTGGCACCAGTGAGATCTTTGGGGAAACTTTAAGTTTATATCGAAAGGATAGACAAATGGGAAATGGAGGTGGTGTATTTGTCGCAGTAGACAAGAAACCCAGATCCACCGAAATAGAAAGAGGTCAGGTCTATTTGTTGCCATTAGATCAGATATATTTTTATCATGGGTGAGATTCCTAACTATCTGTTCTAAGTAGTTTTAAGAGAAGACATTTAGTAATGTTCCACATGTTGTCTTATCACGCCCACCTCTAACAAAACTTTAATTTTCCCAGTTACTTGTTGGATGATAAAACCCTCCACCGATGATTACAGTATGATTGGGAACTTACGTACAAGTGAACTGATGCTGTCTCTAAAGTTTTCGGTTACGTCAGAAGATGCGAATGGCGGGCGACAGAAGGATCCCATTATTTCATACCACGCATTATACTAAGTCATGCCCAAACAATGTCATATGCAACTTCAATTTCTATCTCGGTAGATTTGAGTTTCTTGTCTGCTATGAAAAATACACCCCCCTCCATTTCTCATCTGCCTATCCTTTCGAAATACACTTAAATTTTCCCCGAAGATCTCACTGCCATCAGTTTCAGGTTGGCGCTAATGACCTCGATGTTCAGCGCCCATAAACCCCAACACACGCACAAGTTTCAGGTTTCAACCAGCTTTGTGTACCTGGTATTATTTGAGCGTCACTGCTTTTCATGAGCACTTCAAAGTCTGGCGCCTTGTTGAGACTGCTTCGGCAGTTTGCCATTAGGATTTTAATGCTCTCATCTATGGGAAGCATTTCTTTCCATCTTACGATACTTCCGGATTCCATACAGTTATCGTTGTCTGGTCTGGATGGAGAGTCGCCTTATCTAAAAAACCTTCGTGTGCACCCCTCACACTGCCAGCTGCCTGATTCGCAGCCTCTGACGTGTAGTGCATACCTGACGCATTTAGGGGGAGCTTACAGTTCTCAACCGATGGTGCGAGTCCAAGAAGTTACACAACCCTCGAAATGTCTGGTTCACTCCTTTCACTCGACTCAGAACTAAAAGGCCACTATCAGTTTTGGGGACAATGCTGAAAATTGTGAGTTTCGGTGGAACTCCGTTAGCAAGGCTGGTCTTCTCAACCTTCTCTGGCAGTCGCCGGAATGACCCAAGAATGATCTCCGAGCCTAGGCGATAGGCATCATTTGCTCCAACGTGCACCACATTCTGCAGTTGTTTGCAGCTTGTTCCCTCAATGGCTGCTGGAATAGCCTCTCCAACATGCTAAATGAGACCCCCAGGCATACACACTGAATGCACCTGGTGTCCTTGCTGTCATTTGCCTAAGTGTACCATCATTCGCCATACTTTTGAACTGCCGACGATTAATAGACCCTTACCCTTTCATGTTTGCCTCCTCTTGACACCGGACAAAACAGGTTTCCGGAAAACAGGTGAAGCGAGTCCCAAGGCCTCAGTTTCAGTTTTATTGAAAGACAGCACATCAAATTTGTCCGTTAAGGGGATCGGTACAACGCCCTGTGTCCTTCCTGGTCCCCAACAACCCTGAGCAGTACGCCTAGATCTACCATTGGCACGTCAATCGCACTCTGGTGGACAGGTAACGACAGGTCCCGTACTTTCTACAGAGGAGACAGAATCCACAGGAGAGGATAGTGCTTGAGATAGCTCTGGTACCAGTATCACACGTATAGTACATGAGTCTCGGGAGCTCTTCCATCATACCGATTAGCAGCAGCTGCCAATGTCTTGGTCAACAGTCAGGGCGATTTACAGCAGCTCACGAACGTCAACCAACTCATCCTGCTTCACATTCACAGTGGAGCAGTATTTTCGTCGGTGCAGTGTACTGCAAGGCAGTGATTAAATAACTCCAAATTAATGAATAAATAACTCCAAATTAATAAGCTCCTTACTAATGGAAACACACGTTCTCCAGGCTTTCCTATGCATTATTATTTTCAGCTACGTTGCTCCTGAATGTTTTATCTCATCTATCACATCTGCGTCACGATCTTTTTTAGCTCATTTAAGCCAATAGAAAACTACATCAGTTCGTCTATTTTATACTTGTTGTCGTCACAGTATATTGTGTAATTATAAACAATTACAGGCTTAGTATTCATTCTTGAAACGAAATATTTTGTTTCTGTATCAACTTCATGAATCGGTTGTATTATGTTGTTATGCGCCTAAGAGAAAAAAAGAAAGGATGTAGACCTATAAGAAAATAATTTTGACCTAAAACGAGCTAAGTATTGTAGAGAAATACTTGGTCGTACGTACATCATCATCATCATCATCATCATCACATCATCATCATCATCATCATCATCATTTAAGACTGATTATGCCTTTCAGCGTTCAGTCTGGAGCATAGTCCCCCTTATAAAATTCCTACATGATCCCCTATTCAGTGCTAACATTCGTGCCTCTTCTGATGTTAAGCCTATTACTTCAAAATCAATCTTAACCGAATCCAGGTACGTTCTCCTTGGTCAGAACGATGCACCACGAAGGAATTATCTGAATTGAACGGAATTTGGTAAATGTGATTTACATGTACAGGCAAAGAAATGATTATAATTTCGAAAAATTTGGGTGATTTATTCAAGATAAACAGCTTCACAAATTGAGGAAGACACCTCTGGTCCTTCATTCTTCGGATGATTGGGTTTACAAAAAGAGAAACGCAGTGATTTAAGGCTGTTAAAGTATGGCGTAAAGCGAAAAGGCATGGCCATAAATTTCAAGTATGAAGAACACAAGATGTATGTTGGTGATTAAGAACATTTAATATCACGTAGACTGAGAGATTTAAAGGCTTAAACAGTTAGGTATTTTCCATCCAACAGAGAATGCCTCATAAGTAGAGGTGAAGATGGCGAAGTAGATTGCCCAGTAAGGTGATGAGGAATAAAAGAAACAGGGGGATAGTAGAGCAGAGAAAGAAATAATGTACTTGCGGATTTACGAGAATTTTTTGTGTACGCCGTTTCCTCTCGCCTTAGCTTCTTTGCAGAAGCAGCGCAGAACTAGAGAGCCAACTGGCAAGTGCCAGTGGCGGGAAATATTTTTCTTTCCTTTTTCACATACACGGCAACATAAAGTTGAAGACTTTTCGTTTTCCCATCAAGGAAGTTTGCCGTTTAGCGAGAATGATTTTTTATTTTCTTTTTGCGCGCTGGCGCAGGAAGCCCCGCGAATTCCCGGCGCCTCGCGGCTGTGGTGTGGGCCTCGCCGCTCGCAGGCGGCCGCGATCCACCGTCCCGGCCCGGCCCGGCCCGGCTTTCCGCTCGGCTGCCGCTGCCGCCGCCGCCGCCGCCGCCGCCGCCGGGGACGCCGACAATCAATTTTTAATATCGGAATATTGTTTTCTGGCTGCGCAGCCGAGGCGCGCCGCCCGCAGGCAGCCACCGGCGCGACATATTGGCTGCTCCGGCTCCCACTTGTTATTACATTAAAGACGCGAGGCCGCTCAGTAGCCTTCCGGGCAGAGCAGCAGGTGGAGGGCGACGGCGCTTCCAGAAGCAGCTCAGCCATCCGCGACAACGGCGCTGACGCCAGAAACTCGTTATGCATTGTGGAGTGCACTTCTTCTTATAACAATAGTTCAACCGAACTTCTGAAAATAAATGGACTTCAGCTACATGATCACTCAGCACACACTTTCGTCCGCGTTGTGGCTTTGAAGCCGGTTTTTTTCCGCTCTCCCTGTAGGCAGTATAAATCTTCCATAGCGTGCCTCTTGAAACACCAAACACTTCGACTGACTTCGTTACGGATGCATCCCCCATACAGGTACCGACAATTTGGCCACGTTCGAACTCGCTTAGCTACAACATAATGCAGTAACAACTACACACCACATTTTTATGCCGACTACTGACACGTAATAACGTAGTGAAGACATTGTAGAGCTGCCGTTCGTCATTAGCTCCAACAGCACAACCTGCAGGCTCGGCCAGCATCTCCATTTATGACCAAATATGCATTTCTCGGGAAGTTTACATACTTTTGTCTACCCCTTGCAGCCTGATGTTGTTTCTAGCTAAGCACACGTAGCAAAGGCTGGAATGTGTTTTGTTTTACTTTATAAAAAATGGTTCAAATGGTTCTAAGCACTATGGGACTTAACAGCCGAGGTCATCAGTCCCCTAGACTTAGAGCTACTTAAACCTAACTAACCTAAGGACATCACACACAACCATGCCCGAGGCAGGATTCGAACCTGCGACCGTAGCAGCCGCGCGGTTCCAGACTGAAGCGCCAAGAACCGCTCGGCCACAGCGGCCGGTTTTTATTTTATGTTTGACTTGTGCATAGCCGCTCTAAATTCTGACCATTGCTTTCTCGCAATGTAATTTGACGGTTCCTCAAAATTTCATTCTGATAAAGATATCCCTAGTAGGTGTCGGAACCTAGGTCAACCTACCAGACAGTTATTTGCAACCGGTTGGCTTTGTAATCTTATGTTGGGACTAGTATACGGTTGCTGATAAACAGCCGTATTTAAAACTGCCTTGCAAATAGGATAGAAAACCGATAATATTAGTACGAAGTACCCTCCACCACCGACTGTGCAGTGGCTCTGGAAGTACCGGGTGACCAAAAAGTCAGTATAAATTTTAAAACGTAATAAACCACGGAATAATGTAGATAGAGAGGTTTTATTAGAACCAAAAACAAAAAAGTTCACAAAATGTCGGACAAATGGTGGTGGACAGCAAAATTGCTACCGTGACGGGTGAGAGGTCCGGCGATATGTTACAGAATCGCATCATCCCCAGCCTGGCTGATGAACACCTGCTGGAACGTACAATGTTTATGCAGGACGGCGCTCCACCCCATATTGCTAGACGCGTGAAAGATCTCTTGGCCGGCCGCAGTGACCATGCGGTTCTAGGCGCTTCAGTCTGGAAACGCGCGACCGCTACGGTCGCAGGTTCGAATCCTGCCTCGGGCGTGGATGTGTGTGGTGTCCTTAGGTTAGGTTAGGTTTAATTAGTTCTAAGTCATTTTGTCAGAAGAGTCTTGTTTCACAGTGTTTCCATCTTCTGGACGGTTTTACGTCCCAACAGTGAATGATGACGACGGTTCAATGATGATTCGGGCAGTGATATTGTGATATTCCAAGGGCCCCATGGTTACTCTTCCAGGTCATACTACTGCCAGGGGTTATGTGACGATTTTGGCTTTTCAGGTCCGACTCATGGTACAATATTTGTTCCCCAACGGCGATGATGCATTGTAATCACATGATACTTATAAGGCGTGACGTGATCAAGATGTTCTCGGAGACAGATAACATCGCGTTCTTTTCTCTTTGTTACAGACATTATTTTACATTTACGTACACCTACGGAGAAATATTGTTCATTAAACCAAGATGAAATGTTGTTCAAAACTATCTGTGATTATTTACTGTCGTCCAACGGCGATAGTACCCTCTACACCACAGCACTGTCAGCGAATAATCTTATTGTGTCGTTCGTCAGAGACACCACGACCGTCGCGTCATTTCCTCGATCAAGGCTGACTGACACCAAACATTCCCAGTACCGCCTCAGAGGCAACCCCACGCCAACTGCGACCGCCAACCGACGACGCCCTCCACGGCCGGTGTAGGCGGCGCCGATATATAAACATTCCACGTGGGAAAAATATATCTAAAGACAAAGATGATGTGACTTACCAAACGAAAGCGCTGGCAGGTCGATAGACACACAAACATACACACAAAATTCTAGCTTTCGCAACCAACGGTTGCTTCGTCAGAAAAGACGAAGCAACCGTTGGTTGCGAAAGCTAGAATTTTGTGTGTATGTTTGTGTGTCTATCGACCTGCCAGCGCTTTCGTTTGGTAAGTCACATCATCTTTGTTTTTATATATATATATATATATATATATATATATATATATATATATATATATATATATATATATTTTATAGCGGCCGCCGCAAGCTATCATCAGGCTCAGGCTCTTCGCTCCCTGCGAATAATCAGCCTCTCTTTCTCTCCCATTTATTTCAGCTTATTACCGACTTGGCTTGGCTACAGACTTGGATTATCTGGTTGTACATCGTATTTGACTGCACTTGTGTTCTACAAGACATTGAAATTAAGTAAAATATTTTTACGTAACTGTTGTGTCTCTCATTCTCAGCTTTCTGCCCTGGAGTCCTCTCATCGCTAGAGGATAAAACAGTTATAGTGCCGCTGATCCTGTCTGATAACTCGTTTACCTGCCGCTGATCCTGTCTGATAACTCGTTTACATATACTGCGAACATTAAAATCGCTCTTTACGTTATTGGGACACACTCGATGTTATTTTCGTTTCTGCGGAAAATATTGAGCACTATAAATGGTTCAAATGGCTCTGAGCGCTATGGGACTTAACATCTGAGGTCATCAGTCCCCTCGACTTAGAACTACTTAAACCTAACTAACCTAAGGATACCACACACATCCACGCCCGAGGCAGCATTCGAAACTGCGATCGTAGCAGCAGCGCGGTTCGGGACTGAAGCGCCTAGAACCGCTCGGCCCACTTTTATCAAATATTTCTCGAACCAATAATGTACTTACGAAAACCCGTCCGACAGCAAGGCGGGTTAATGCGAGAGCTTGCGGGATTCAGGCAGGCGAGCCAGCCTCGAATCGACGAGTGCTAGTGAGCCGGCCAGCATTCATGTGGTTTTGGTTCAAATGGCTCTGAGCACTATGGAACTTAACTGCTGAGATCATCAGTCCCCTAGAACTTAGAACTACTTAAACCTAACTAACCTAAGGACATCACAGACATCCATGCCCGAGGCATGGTCGGGCAGTTCCAGACTATAGCGCCTAGAACCGCTCGGCCACTCCTGCCAACATGTGGTTTTTAAGTGGTTTCCTACGTACAACTAGGTGAACAGTGGCTGGTCCCACGTCCAGCCTCAGGTACAAGGGACGTTCAATAAGTGATACAATATTTTCTTTCTGGTTTTATTCAGGATTCCAGTACAACATAGGCCTACTGCTCCCCTCCCTTTTATCCACACAACCCTATTTTTCAACATAATCTCCGTTCAATGCGACGGCCTTTCCCTACCTTACTGGGAGAGCCTGAGTGGCGTCATGCTACCACTCCACTGGTCGACGTCGCAGCCAGTGTCTTGGTCATCAGCAACATCATCCACGTGCTGCTTCCCGTGGAGTGCATCCTTCATTGGCCCAAACAGATGCAAGACTTTAGGTCCGCGATCCAGGCTGTAGGGTAGATGAGGAATAACAGTGCCGCAACTGGTAGACGAGTGTGTCAGCACTATAAACAGAGACGCCCAGTCGGACAGCGACGACTTTGGTTTCGATCCGTTGATCACCGCTAATGAGAGTGTTTACACGTTCCAACATAGGAGGAGTCACAGTTGTGTGCTTTTTCTCACTGCCAATTTTCCGTAACCATTGTGCAAGCGCCTATGAGTATCTGTGATGCTCTGGTTTCCCGCCAAAAGAAACCTGCTTGGAACTCACCTCCCTTACAGACGCCATTTTGGAGGTGACGAATTGCACCGCCACCTGTCTGAACTATGAAATTTTAGGGGAATATTCCACGATGTTCACAACAATTTTCTTAACCAAACTGACGGAGGAAAAAATGTTGTATTACTTGTTGAACGATCCTCGTAAATGCTGTGTAAACATTCCCACATCTGAACATGAGATTTTTTTCTAGAGGCGGACTCTTTATGTAAGGATACATAGACTCCGTCCCTGGGCGGAGAGGTGGCGTCCAGCCACCAACTGTCACTATCGTTGCCAAAAAGCCATATAACAATGCCGACCGCATCGAGAAACGGGAGAAGACAAGGAAGAATACGAGTAACATATTTGGGAAAATTCTCTGTATGGCCGTATTTTGATTACTGGTCGACGATGCGGCAATGTTAAGGAATTAAAAGTCACGTGAGATCGTTCATGACCGCTACATCCATTCACGTCCACTGTCCATTCCAATGGACTTGGGCAATTCCAGCAGGACAATGCGACGCCCCACACGTCCAGAATTGCTACAGAGCGGCTCCAGGAACACTCTTCTGAGTTTTAACACTTGTGCTGGCCACCAGACTCCCCAGACATGAACATCACTGAGCATTATCTGGGATGCCTTGCAACGTGCTGTTCAGAAGATATGTCCACCGCCTTGTACTCTTACGGATTTATGGACAGCTCTGCAGGATGGTATCATTTCCCTCCAGCGCTACTTCAGACATTAGTAGAGTCCATGACACGTCGTGTTGCGGCACTTCTGCGTGATCGCGGGAGCCCTACCGGATATTAGGCAGACGTAGCAGTTTCTTGGGCTCTTCAGTGTATATCGTGAGCTGTCCCTGAGCGTCCTATTACTGGGATCTAGATCAGGATAGATTACAGTAGCAGCAATTTATATGCAGTTCAGGTATTTACATCCGCACCTGACGTCGCTAATGCATGCTTGCGTGATGCTCCTAGTCTAGACGGTAGCCAGTACGAAATGTAGTTTCAGTGAAAGTATTTCGTAGGTTAAGGGGAAAGACGTAGTAGTGTTCATTTCGTGATTACCAAACCTCTCCGCTGTGTCTCACGGAAAGAGAGCTGTTGATAGCGATCCGTCCATTGCATGGTGAAGTAAATCTAGTGCGCTCGTCTGGTGCTATTCGAAAGGAGCAGGACGTATGCGTTACCAGGTATTATCCTCTTTCTTTTCTCCCTCCCACCTCTCTCTCTCTCTCTCTCTCTCTCTCTCTCTCTCTCTCTCTCTGACACACACGCACACACACCGTCATCACATACAAACACAAGACAGACAACATAAGACACTTCACAGAGGAAAGATACAACCGTGGACAAGCCTTTCCAAATAGGCAGTTGAACTTTCCCTCGGGGCTCTCCCAGTCAACAATGTCATATGACTACATCCTTGAGAGGTAGCCAACTAAATGTTGCAGCGTAGCCTTAACACCCACAAAATTACATTTTATTAACTTTAGTCACATAATTTAAGTAGTTCCTTGATTGGATTTCTGAGGAAACTCTACTAATGATATGTTTTGGTTAGCCACTTCCTGTACGCCTAATTATGCATTCACCACAACCGCGCCTCACACATTCTCTCGATTCTATGGTACATATAGTGCTGTATCATTTTATTTTTATCACATAAGATAGTTGATGTTTACTGTTCCTGACGTACGTCAAGTGGTGTACACTGGTGAAATACCTGTCGGTCCACATTTTGCTCATTGGTTGCGTCGGTAAAGGATCTGATCTTACGCGACCTACGAACAGTGAAGAACAGTGGCTTTCGGGCCGTAGTGCGGTAATATTTCTGACAAAGTTAAGTTTGTTAACTGTTCGTGTGCCTCTGCAGTGAAGGAACAGAGTGCTTAGACTAACGGTGACATTGTTCACAAGTTTCGTGAAAGCTGAAAGGATCCAAGTAACATTAGCTGACACTGAAGACGGAGGTGAACGTCGATTGTGAAATGTCTACTTGCTGCAGGTCACTGTCTAAATAAGTCGGGATGTAACCAGATTATAGTATACTAAAACAGTCCTGGGAACCGTGTCTTTCAGGGAGTTACACCTATTGTGGATTAACTGATACTACAGTGGCAGAAGATTTTCCGTAAAAATCGTGTCTTGTCCACGCCTGCATTGAATGATCGTGGAAGCTGGTGGGAGCGGTTAATAGCGAGGGCTAGTGCAGAGGAGTTACTGTTAGACGTAGAGCTTCTTTTATCATCAAGACAGCCTGTTGGGTTGTTTCGGCAGTCCAATGGAAAATAAGAAAGAGCAGATCTTACATATTGCAATTGAGATTCTCTGATTTTTGGAGTTTCTCAGTCGTGATATGGATATTTTGTTCTGAAGCAGTTACCCTGATGAGTATGAAGGAAATATATGAAGCAGTACATGTATATCATATTTTGGTTATAATTTCTTCTGTAGAATCTCTGGCTAGCTGTGTTTTCGACTACCCCGTCTTCATTTCTGCTTTCACGGCCTCTTCTTTATTTTCAAATTTTCTACCTTAGTGTAAAATTACTAGTTTGAGTTTCAATGTATCTATCTAGTGGCTATTACATTGCTTGAACTCCTTCCTATGTTACACATAATTCGACAGATATATTTAATGAGTTAATGATGTGTTTTTTTATTTCTCCTTTATCACTACCTCTTCTCGCAGCGTAAAAGCCCTATGGACATCGATATTACAAGGGTAAAAAATACTCTATGGTAAATTCTGAGAAGTTGTTTGTGATAAGAACCTTGTAATATCTGTTCCCTTTCCTTCGCAGTTTCACAAACCTAATACGAAATAACGTGTGAACATGGCGGACGTTCTTCCGTGTTGGTTGGCTATACTTAGAAATAAACCTTCTGGGAACACTTATAAAAATCAATATTTACGCCTCGCTGTCAGCGTCGCTCATTCACCAGAGTCATTAGCATAATGCTTCGCGGTCGCTCTCAGCGGCTGCATATCATTCAGTCGGCCACAAAAAAAACGTAAGAAAAAAAAAGGAAACAAGGCGGCGACGAAACAGGGGGCGAATCAAAGTTTCAACGCCCATCCAGGTGTCCCGGCCACAGTCGTCTATCAGTGTGCACCTGTTTAGCATTTCTAATTTAATTACGCATTACTATGTATGAACGAAGGCAGAAACGGCGCTTAAATCACTATCTGATGCCCGTGTGGTGAAACAGCAACTTTGCAGACTCATTAAAAGAGCGTGCAGCGGCAGCGATGCGCAATAATACGATGGCGGGTCAGCAGATGTTAAATGTAAATACCCGAGTCGGTCTTCCCACCGAGTAGCGGTCCGGCGGTCCTTTTGAAGATAGTTCCGCCACAGCACAGCGTAGATACGTTTGAAACAAAGGCGCGGTAACATGGAAACGACGGTAATGATATGCCGCTTTGTTGACGATATCAACAATTCAGCCGAATGTTGAGTACTGTCAGAACTGCTGTTTCCCACAGTGGGAGTGTCTGCGTCGTGGATCTAGAGGCGCTTTGCTACATGCGGGGGAGACAAAGCGTCTAGGCTATCACCTGTTATAAAGAATGAAATATCTCATTTTATATTCGGGATCCGTGTCAGATAGGATTTAATGAGGAAATTCTCGGAATTTAGATGCGTTTTTCATATTAGACAGAAAGATGATGTTGGGGGAGATGCTCACATAAGTTACATTGGATTCTTTGAAAGAAAGATAACTTTTTTACAGTAAGGATGTGTATGCAGAACAGACTGGAAAACATGTTAATTTTTACAATAAAGTAAGAACAGCAAATAGCCACTGCTATGCTGCAGCTTATTAGATATACAGTCCGGCCACACCTTCACATTTACAGCTATGATGATCGTAGGAACTACATGAACAAAGTGACAACTAGTCGAAAGTCTCGTGTGTGGTGCTCTACATTTTTTCTTTGCTCCAAGTCCAGGAAATACTTAAATCTTGTCTAAATTCGGTGAAATTTGCCTTACTTCAGAAGCAGTCAGTTGTACAATCAAAAGACGTAGAAGGTACGATGTAAATAACATAAAACAATTTACTGGTTATTTTAGGAAGTTGTTTATGTTACTGTATTTCATTGACAGGTCCCTTTACAATAAAATGGTCCCCTTTATTGTTGTAGTGCACCACCACCACAAGGAATCTTCGCCACAACCAGCGAACATTACATGAGCAGAATGTGGTTGTTTTAAACGTGAAGAACTATCTGAAAATGAACTTGTCCGTTTAGTGGTGGTAAGTTCCTATGGGACCAAACTGCTGAGGTCATCGGTCCCTAGGCTTACACACTACTTAATCTAACTTAACATAACTTACGCTAAGGACAACACACACATTCATGCCTGAGGAAGGACTCAAACCTCCGACTGGGGCAGCCACGCGAACTGTGGCAAGGCGCCAACGGCCGCGCGGCTATCCCGCGCGGCAACTTGTCCGTTAAAAACCGGTAATGGCTTCCTTAGAATGTTTCAAGTATGAACTATAATAACAAGATACAAATTAGGGCTCATACGGAAGCATATATTTTGCATACGCTCCATTCTCGAATGCAACAGCCAAACAAAGGTCAAATAGCAGTACTAAGTACTATCCGATGTGGAGACTATAGTGATGTTCGGAGAGTTTTCTATGTTAGAATAGTCAGAGGCCAGACCTGGTATTTCATTTCAGTTATGTTATATACCTGACATGTGCTCTTAAGTATCACCCACAAAGATATCCTACAAAAAATATTTTTACATTGATTTCCCCGTACTCTCATATCACTCATTTTCAGTGATGGTAAGTCGAAGTTCATAACGTGTACAATGCGAATTCTTTGCGTTATGAATTCAATAACTACTGGGCAAATATCTCAGAGAAACTGGTGTACTAGACCGCATCTCAGTATATTTATTGTTTAATAAAATTCATTCTAAATAATATTCTTTTTTTCTGAAATCAGCTACTCAGTTCATTTATTCAGTACTAGGAATAAGAACATTTTGCACTTAGAGTTAACGGTGTTTCTTTGGTACTAAAAGATGTCCATTGTATAGGAACCCTCGTTTGCGACAGATTTCCAACGATCTAGACGGTGCAATTACAAACTAAATACAGATGAAGAGGAGCATTAAGAGCTGTTTGATGAACAACTTCTTCTCTTACATCGACATGATTCTTAGGTGAAGTGTGTATAACACATACTTAATTATTGGCAACTTCAGCATATCTCCACCTAGGGGCCGAAGCTCATAATAACCCTGGGTTCGGTGTGGGGCGGCGGTGTGGTGGGTGGACTGCTGTGGCCTGTTGTGGGCTTGTGAACAACTGAGGGCTACGGCGGGACGAAGCCTCCCCGTCGTTTCTAGGTCCCCGGTTCAATACATACATACATACATACATACATACATACATACATGGTGATGATAAGGAAATGAGACCCTGAGTTGGTTCACTGGTCCGCTTTTTATTATTTCTTCACGTGTGTACAACGAAGTAGCAGAACAACACAGACGTTAGCTTGTAAGACACAGATGCGGCATACTACGTTCTTCTACCAGTTACCAGAAGAAGTGACCACCCTGGCCTTTCACTTTATAACTATTGGGATATACGCAGTAATTTGTAGCACTACAGACCACGAACCATGGATGTGCCTGAATCTATTGCTCTAATAGAATCCTTTGGTTCAAGTACAAGTCACAGTGAAAGTGACATGTAGACGTAGGTACATGTAGAAAAATGTACGATGGAATAACCTAGTCCAGAGATACATGCAGGCGAGCTTTCCAAGTCCTTCTTAGTGTACAGGCTGGATCTCTCCTGTGTCTGGGACTTTCCATTGTCCATAACTCTCTCTTACTTGACGTTTGAGGGCCTCTATAGATGGGATTTGATGCAGTTTGCTTACAGATCGTACGTGACAGCGTCGCTTTTTACCTCCAATTCGTAATCATTGAGCGTGAAATCAGCGGTTTCTCAATGAGTACGACCTCTTAATGAACTGAAGAAAGTGGCTTGCACTATACGTCTCTACTAAAGTTACAAGGTTTACTCCTAATATTTATACTTACTTTTTTTTTACCTTGGATCCTTGGAATGAACATTAAATGTAAGCATGTTAAACTTCTGGATATATGTGTTTTATATTGGGTTATTCTGACATGTACCACATCCAAGAGTATCTGTGCACTACCGGCTTATGCCACGAATATCATTTATCAACTAATCTAATTTCTCATTTGTAACATAATGGTGCAATTGTCTGAAGGCCTCAACCGCTCGAAAGTAATCATACAGATAATTATTTGCGATCAGGACTGGAGGTGCACAAAATTATTAGTCACAAAATATTAGTCATTCCTTGAAAGAGTAAACTGGTCGCTTTGGTACGATTTAGATCCACTAAAAGTCGTATCAGGCCGCCATGTGACCCTCCGTGTCTCACCTAAGTGGTTGTGTGAAATGACCGCATTAAGATGGGTCAGTGTGTACACGTCACAGACTGGTAGAAAGCAGTTATCGCGTTCGGACGTGTCCACGACGACACCGTGGACGATGTATCAAATTTTGTTGATGTATCAGTACAGACTGTAAAACGTTTGTATGTGGAACGGTGGTCCGCAGCTCGTGGTCTCGCGGTAGCGTTCTCGCATCCCGAGCACGGGGTCCCAGGTTCGATTCCCGGCGGGGTCAGGGATTTTCTCTGCCTCGTGATGACTGGGTGTTGTGTGATGTCCTTAGGTTAGTTAGGTTTAAGTAGTTCTATGTTCTAGGGGACTGATGACCATAGCTGTTAAGTCCCATAGTGCTCAGAGCCATTTGAACCACTTTTTTTTTTTTTTTTTTTTTTTTTTGTGGAACGGTGTATCACTAGCAGCCATCTGACACGGCGTAAGACCTAATCGACAGCAGACCGGAGACAGCTAACCCGACGGGAAGTACTGCTTTCAGTGATCGCAGGCATTTGCAGGCTACCTCGCTAAAGGCTACTATGCACGGCCGCGCATTAATCTGTGTCTTCAACGGGCAAAACAGTACAGAAACTGGATGTAGCTAACTGGAAGCTAGTACTGCGGTCCAACAGCTTATTAAGACCACTAGGAACATGAACGACGATGTACAGACTCCCGTCTTCCAACAATTCAACAGCCGTATTCACAATACTCCATGTATATGTTGCTTGTTTGACCAATATTTGGGGATACTACCGCCCCTGACTGGCCCGTTACGTCACCCGATTTTAATCTCAAATAAAATGTCTGGAATTATTTCGAAACAGAATGAAATGTAACAACATTATCCTGGCAATTTACCAATCAACGAACAATGTCTTCAGCTGGATATGCAATTCCTCTTCCTCGCCGAACTGGGCCATTTTCAAATGTCGAAAAAGTGTTATACGGTATTGGAGTGATGACTCTGAATGTGAGTGCTGTGTTGTCATATGATAAAAGAAAATAAGTAGACATCACTAAATCAAAACACTATGTCACTAGTGAGCCGACGGCCTTCCTACAGTGGTAACATCAGTTCCCGTAAGGTCAGTGAAGTTAAGTTCTGTCGGGCTGGGCTAGCTAGCACTTATATACGTGACCGTCTGGTCTGCCGAGCGCTGTTGGCAAGTGGGGTGCACTCAGCCCTTGTGAAGCAAACTGAGGATTTTCTCTGCCTCGTGATGACTGGGTGTTGTGTAATGTCCTTAGGTTAGATAAGTTTAAGTACTTCTAAGTTCTAGGGGACTGATGACCATGGATGTTAAGTCCCATAGTGCTCAGAGCCATTTGAACCATTTTTGATTTCATATTTTCAGATTTCCAGAAGGCTTTTGACCCTGTTTCTTACAAGCGACTTCTAATCAAATTGCGAGCTACGGAGTATCGTCTCAATTGTGCGGCTGGATACGTGATTTCCGTCACAAAGCTCACAGTTCGTGGTACTGACTGAAAGTCATCGAGTCGAAACAGATGTCTGGCGTTCCCCAGGGAAGTGTTATGGGCCCTATACTGTTCGTGATCTATATAAACGATCTATAATACGTGAGGCAATAATGACCCTACGACTTGTCTTAGAAAATAGATTAAGGAAAGGCAAACCTACGTTTCTAGCATTTGTAACTTAGAGAAAGCTTTTGACAATGTTGACTGGAATACTCTCTTTCAAATTCTGAAAGTGACAGGGGTAAAATACAGGGAGCGAACGGCTATTTACAATTTGTACAGAAACCAGATGGCAGTTATTAGAGTCGAGGGACATGAAAGAGGAGCAGTGGTTGGGAAGGGAGTGAGACAGGGTTGTAGCCTCTCCCCAATGCTATTCAATCTGTATATTGAGCAAGCAGTAAAGGAAACAAAAGAAAAGTTCGGAGTAGGTATTAAAATCCATGGAGAAGAAGTAAAAACTTTGAGATTCGCCGATGACATTGTAATTCTATCAGAGACAGCAAAGGACCTGGAAGAGCAACTGAACGGAATGGACAGTGTCTTGAAAGGAGGATATACGATGAACATCAATAAAAGCAAAACGAGGATAATGGAATGTAGTCGAATTAAATCGGGTGATGCTGGGGAAATTAGATTAGGAAATGAGACGCTTGAAGTAGTAAAAGAGTTT
The DNA here is from genome assembly GCF_023898315.1 of Schistocerca nitens. Classification (NCBI taxonomy): domain Eukaryota; kingdom Metazoa; phylum Arthropoda; class Insecta; order Orthoptera; family Acrididae; genus Schistocerca; species Schistocerca nitens. The sequence continues at coordinate 394,086,948 of NC_064617.1, forward strand.
TGCTATTTAGGGAGCAAAATAACATGATCGTCGAAGTAGAGAGGATATAAAATGTAGACTGGCAATGGCAAGGAAAACGTTTCTCAAGAAGAGGAATTTGTCAACATCGAGTATAGATTTAGGTGTCAGGAAGTCGTTTCTGAAAGTATTTGTATGGACTGTAGCCATGTATGGAAGTGAAACATGGACGATAAATAGTTTGAACAAGAAGAGAATAGAAGCTTTCAAAATGTGGCGCTACAGAAGAATGCTGAAAATTAGATGGGTAGGTCACATAACTAATGAGGAAGTACTGAATAGAATTGGGGAGAAGAGGAGTTTGTGGCACAACTTGACTAGAAGAAGGGATCGGTTGGTAGGACATGTTCTGAGGCATCAAGCGATCACCAATTTAGTACTGGAGGGTAGCGTCGAAGGTAAAAATCGTAGAGGGAGACCAAGAGATGAATACACTATACAGATTCAGAAGGATGTAGATTGCAGTAGGTACTTGGAGATGAAGAAGCTTGCACAGGATAGAGTAGCATGGAGAGCTGCATCAAACCAGTGTCAGGACAGAAGACCACAACAACAACAAGACAATCTGACCAAACGTCTTAAACTGTTTGCAGATAACGCTGTGATTTATCGTCTCGTAAAGTGATCAGATAATCAAAACCAATTGCAAAATAATTTAGACCAGGTACCTACATGGTGCGAAAAGTGGCAGTGGATTGTAAATAATGAAAAGTGTGCTAAAAGGAATTCGCCGAATTTCGGGTACCTGATAAATGACAGAAGAGGCTGTCAGTTCAACTGGATACCTAGCAGTTACAGTTACGAACAACTGACGATGCAATGATCAGACAGGTAAAGTTGTGGGGGAGAAAAATCAAAGATCGAGTTTTATTGACAGATCACTCAGAAGATGCAACAAGTCTACTAGAGAGACTGGCTAATCTGTACTCTTCTGGAGTACTGCTGGGCGGTGCGGGACCCACATGAGATGGAATTGTCGGAAGACATCAAGAAAGTTCTAGGAAGGGCTGCTCGTTTTCTATTATCTCTAAGCAGGGCAGAGATTGCCACGGATATAATACGCGAACTGAGATGACAATCATTAAAACAAAATCATATACGAAACTATTCGATGAAACCTCAGCCAGGCACGTAACTTTCAATTGCGGGGAAGTCATTTAGAGGTAGACGAAAGGGTGGCGCACGAAATGTGTTACCACTTCTTTCTTTCACAATTTACGACGCACATTAGATATCCCGCTGGGATCTCTACAGCAGTACCAGCAGAGCTTGGAAAAACAAATGAGTTACGAAATGACGTGTCATTCACGATACTGCCGCTAGGAGACTAGTAAGCAGTAATGGCTGACAATGGAAGACTGACGACACAGCAACGATCGGCAATTGTGTTACTTTTTCATGAAACGAAAAGCCTTGTTGTGACTCAGAGGCGTTTTCGACAACAGTTTAACACACGATGGGTCCCTTGCAAGAAGACCATCCACAGGTTGTACGATAAATTTGTACACGAAGGAACAGTATTGGAAGCGAAGCGACCTCGGCCTAAGCCTGTTTGTTCGCCGGAGAATATTGAAGCTGTACGAGTTACTGTACAGAGAAGTCCCGAGAAATCGTGTAGAAAGGCAGCAGTGCAACTGGGAATATCCAGACGCTCCGTTCAACGCACTCTTAAAAGTGACCTCCATATGTACCCATACAAGATGACCTGTGCACAGAAGCTCACTGAAGAACACAAGCAGCTGAGGCTACTGTTTGCTCAGTGGGCGGAGGATAGGGAAGAAACTCTCAACAACGTTTGGTTTTCAGACGAGGCGCATTTTCATTTACGCGGTGTGGTTAACAAACAAAATGTACGCTTTTGGGCCACTGAAAACCCAAAAGTGCTTCATGAACGACAACATTATGCTCCGAGGATTACAGCGTGGGCAGCAATTTCCAGTCACGGACTTACTGGACCCTGTTACTTTGAAGAAACTGTGATCAGCGAGCGTTATTTGAGCATGCTTCTCAATAGCTTCATTCCACAGCTTCTTGCCCTTCGACACACAGTGGTTCATGCAAGATGGAGCAAGGCCACATGTGCAAACACTTGTTGGAGTTTTTACACGAGCATTTCGACATGCGGATCATTTCACTCAGGTTTCCAGGTCGCTTCAATGACGGACAAAATTGGCCCCCCGATAGTCCAGACCTCAATCCGTGTGACTTTTTTCTTTGGCGGTACCTAAAGGAAAAAATTTACCCGGAACGTCCACGTGATTTAATAGAGTTCAGAAGACTTATTTTTCAAGCTTGCAGTGAAATTACGGAAGACATGTGCCGTAGGGTAATCACTAACTTCAGTGTTCGTTTGAAGGAAGTTAGGAAACGAAATGGTGTACATACTGAGCATGTGCTGAGGTGGAACAAATCTCCATGGATGCTCTTCATTGTATATGTTCCTTTCAGATTGTATTGACAATAAAGTTTATATTCAAAAACAAAATGGTAACACATTTCGTGCGCCACCCTGTAAATGAGGAAAGCCGGGGAGACCAGTAAGAAGGCAGATCGATGGTTGTGAATGGCAGTGACACTTAATCCGTAGCGATATTTATACTGGGTTCGTGAGGAACGGCTAGTTTACGGTTAACGTCCGTCTCGCTGCCCAGGAGGACGGGGGTCGCCGCTGGAGGCGCCAGCCGCGGGGGGCTGCGTGCTGCCGCTGCCTCTGGCCGCGGGGTCGCCGCTCGGCGCGCAGGGTCGTCGACTCTGTGGCAAGTGCGCACCTGCCGGCCGGCCGGCGGTCAGCGCGCGCATGCGCCGGCGCTCGCACCCAGCCTCCCGGCTCTACCATCTCTGCGCTCTCTGCGCTCTCTGCCACCCGCGAACTGTCCGCGTCGAGGCTATTACAAAACAATTTGCTTTCGAAACGGACAGGGACAATTTAGGGAAATTGTTAGAATCTCAATCTGGATGAGTAGACGGGAACTTGATCAGCGCTCCTCAGGATCAGGAGTCCACTGCATGCAGCAAGTAGGCACATCTCTGCTTGTGTCGGAGGATTCGGACACACTCGGCTGTCCCGACACGAGCGCCATCGGGAGGTGGTGGAGCGAGGAGAGGACGGGCACGGAATCTGTTGGAGCGAGTGGTCAGAATGACATGTTAATTTTAATAATGAACAGCCTCTGTTGCACCGTTTACCTAGACTTTACTTAGGTTTCAGTCGGGATAACCCAACCTTCTTCAGGATAACAGTATCTACCGTTTGTCCATAGTGGACATCGTCAAGCTAAAACTACAAATCCATAAATTATCGTCAAACTGTAAAGCTTATCCGGCACTGCCTCGGCCCCACTTCGCGGCCGCGATGCGGCAGCCACGAGTGCTGTACAGTTCCAATACAATCACCGCAGTGAGATGGATGGACGTGACAAGACGGCAGAAACGAGCTATCGTATTTAGTCGCGGTCACGACCACACAGCTAGTGAAGTTGGTCGATTTGTTGGTGTCTCAAGGTGGAGAGTCAACGGTTGTAACACGAATAATGTACCACATGCACCTATGTAACATGGAGAAAGAATTGTCATCGTAAAAATATCGTAACCTACAGTGACAGAAGTCGAAAGGAATTACACGAAATGGATATTTAGTGAGTTGGCTCGGAAAAAGCCATTGCGGACTGTGGCACATAATGCTGCGCGTCTTCCGTGAGCCGAAAAATTCTTCAAATGGCTCTGAGCCCTATGGGACTTAACTTCTGAGGTCATCAGTCCCCTAGAACTTAGAGCTGCATAAACCTAACCAACCTAAGCACACCACACACATCCATGCCCGAGGCAGGATTCGAACCTGCGACCGTAGCGGTCGCGAGGTTCCAGACTGTAGCGCCTAGAACCGAGCGGCCACCCCGGCCGGCTCACTTACGTTGCCAGAGGCAAAGATGAAGGGTGAAGATATCTGAAGCAGCAATGCAGACCACCACACAGATTAAGACCCAGGTTAAGAACACCACATATCATAAATAGAAATTTTTGCATCAGGCGGTCTTTACTTCCTTCCACTGAATATTTTGGTGCAAACGTCGTCATTAAGGTTGACTTCTTTATGTTTTATATCTGAGACTGCACTTGCCGTATACACATGTGATATTTTGTTAACATCCAACAATGAGTCGCGGTGTAATATCAACTTTCACTAGATGCGAAATACGTGTAACAAAAGCGAAGCATGGTGCTGTATATTGCGGTAATACACGATAAATGTTGTACCGTGTGCGGCGCTATTGGCGGGATCGGCACTATCAAGCCGAAGTCAGAGACGCTGTCGTTCCTGGTGGTTTGTGGTCTGCTATCTCCGGTTCCGGAAGTCTCTATCTGGGCGCTGAGAGGACACGGAAGGGATCAGTCAGTCTGTGCACATGGCCACGAGGAAAGGCGGTTACTCGCTCGCACGCTCTGGGGGAGCCTTACCACAAGTTGTGAATGCGGTTTCTGGGGTCGCCGCACACAATGAGCGATCGCGGGCCTGCTATATTATGGAATCTGGAGGCAGTGCAGCATGAACTTATGGCAGTCTGTCTAACAAAGTGGAATACACGGCGTGAATTCTGGCCGCGAAGCGTGTGTGCTTCAGATACGAACAGATACTGTGAATTGACGTAGCTATATCGCCATTTCCTGTGTGCCTATATATTCTATTAAAACACTACTCACGTGTCTGGCTGTACATTGAGTTGATATGATCTACAGGGTGAGTCAGAAAGGACTTTACAACTTTCGATTGATAGTCATTTATTGAGATAACTTACAGGTGCAGTAGATGCGTCATTTTGTGGCAAACAGCCTCAAGTTTGATTCATGTAGTGCACCGGTATCACATTCCGCCACCAGGGGCACCAGAGTAGTGTACAGTTAAAATGGAATGGCTAGTTTCACTGGCATGGAGCATGCTCACTGTGTGTTTTGGTTTCATGAAACGAACTCTGCAACTACTGTTCGCCGTAAATTTCGCACCGAATACGCTAAATAATCTCCAAGCAAGCCTACAATTTACTCTTGGCACAATGACTTTGATGAGGCATGGTAAATCACCAGGTCACCTGCGTGTTGTTCATACCGGTTGGCTGATGCCACATCACAAATGGGACATTGACCCAAAATGATACTTGACACTTCAGACTGTTTACTGCAAAATGACACATCTACAGATTGCGTAAGTTATCTCAATGAATGACTATAGTATTCCAAAGTTGTGAAGTCATTTTTGACTCAAGCTTTACATAGGGACTGACCAGGACATGTGACATGTTGTTATATCGTTTCTGTGAATCTACCAGCTCACTGCATTTTAATTTTGTTCTGTAGCGACAGGCTTTCTGTGAGTGCATATTGCTGGAACACGGCCGGCTTGTTAGACTTGTAGTTAGTACGACTATACTGTATGGCTGCGCTAAGAAGCCATGATTTCCAGTTTCTAATACTGAGTTGTTTCAGGGCAATCTGTAATAGTTCCTGATATTTCTTTGAGCCGGAGTGAAATGACCTCATACATCCAAGTACCTGTTCTGACAGAAAGAGCGCTTGGGATGCAATTGAGTATGCTAGGGATGTTACTGTTGTCCTCATGGCTGTATGTAAATTCAAATGTGGTAGCTCTTTCTTCTTTAATTGTTAAAATGAGCATGTGTTTTTCTAAAATACAGTTACAAGGAAATTTTGATTTTAAGGCAAAGTAGTCGTCATTTGAAAGCATTCGATTGAAAGTGTGTTTTTGTAAATATTTAGTTTTTGAAACTGAGAGAAATTGGAAACACTTGTTTCACTGGTCGCTACGCTTGCATTTAATTTCTTGTGATAGATACTAAATGTTGTAGAATTTTGTTAAGTCAGAGTGTTTAAGACATGTGGCTGTCCTCTATTTGATTATAGTTATTAGGACAGGTTTATTGTTCAACTTGAATGGTCCTTTTGTATTGATCTTGAATCAAGTTATAATTAAATGAATAAGTGTTCAAAGATTAACGTGAACTCAATCAGTTGTTTATACCCTTTTTATCCTACCTACCCAAGCTAGACTCGTGTGGTGTTTATCACAATACAATCGAATGCAATAATATTTTGCAGCTAGTCGTGATTCCCATCACCAATACAAACATCTAAGCTGATTCTGTCAAAAACATATAAAATATGCATGCATCACTTCTTCCCACATGCATATCAGGATTAGATCAGTCTGATGACGGTTTTACGGCAACTCACAGGCGTAATGGACGTAAATAACAAGTTTCTGACGCTTAACTTTTTTTCAGGTGGGAGTTCTTGGAAAATTTATTTCCTATGATTAGTTGGCAGTGAACTGCCCAAAATCGTGCTACGTGGATAACGCTCTTAAATACCTATTTTACCGCAGTGCTAGAAGAGATCGCATCACATTATGACGATGAAACATTAATGCTCATTCCCATTCGAGTAACGGAAAATCTAAAAAACTTTTGAGCACAATATTTTTCTTTCATTTCATTTACCGAAACAAGTGGTAGTGTCGCAGTCCCATGAAAACGTGATTATACATGGCTTGCTACTGTGGCTTATTAAGTGACGATGTACTACCAGTATGTAGCAGTACTGTTGACTAAGCAAAGCATCTCGTCATCAGACATCATGTAGTTCAGCCTGTGGATGTCCGCTCTCTGCACCTGGATGACAGATGTTGACTTTGAGAAGTATACTTGCGCTTGCTAGAGAAGAGATCCTGCCCATGAGTTGCAGGCTCTACTCTGGAGTAAGACAAGGCCTATTACTTGTTCCTTTGGTTATTGGACGTGGCCACGCATGCCGTCCTGTAATTCTTCTATGCCTGATGCAGGAATAATTGTGAGCACCATTTCTTGTGTGCGTTAAAGTGTCGGTCGAGGTTCGTGGGAGCCCCTGCGCGTATTCTCCTGAATTCCATTTGCCGTAAGCTGATTTGGCTTACACTGCTGGGCGTTGTCTTGGTCGAAGCCCTTAACGTGGATCAGCAACGTGGTACCAACGATATGCCTGAGTGCAGCGTTTATTCGACTGTAAAAGGACATCCACTTTAGCTGGTCTAGACAGAAATGCTTTTACCTACACCACTGACGAGAGTGTTTTTTTTTTTAGGTATGATTAAAAAACGTTTTACTGTCTGTTAACCTTGACCTAGAAAGATCTGCGTTTACCTGGACTGTTAATACATGTACTCTCTGGGTTTATGTACCTTTCATACACTGTGCAGTCACATTAAAGCGACCACCTGTCAAAATCCTGAAATACCACATTTTGTAGCGCATACCGTTGCGGGACGTGCAGGAAGAGAGACAATGACGTTATGGAAGATACCGGAAGGGATGTGGAGCCATGCCGGCTCCAGCGCCGTGGGCAGCTGCGCTAGGTTTCTCAGTAGAGCCATAGAGCGAGCAGCCTGACCAAGGTGGTTCCACAGATTCTCGATTAGATTTGAATCGGGAAGTTTGGTGGCCAAGGAAGTATGGTAAACTCATCCTGGTGCTCTTCGGAGATATGCGCGACACGTTGCATTGTCCTGCTGGTGGATGCCACGGTGTCGAAGGGAAAAAAACTGCTGTAGGTGTGGACATGGGAGCCAAGAATATATGCATAGTTGTGTTGGTCCTTTGTGCCTTCCAGAAGAACGAGGTCACCCAGGGAATGCCACGAAAACATTCCGCAGACCATAAAGCTCCCTCCTTCGGCCTGGACCCCTCCGACCACTGATGCTGAGTGTTGGCTATCAGACGTTTCACGCCGATGGAGTGTAAAACGTGATTTATCTGAAAACACCACTTGTCGCCATTTAGGCAACGCCCAGTTGCGGCATTGGTATGCAAATTCCAGCCTTCGTCGCCGATGAACACCAGTCGGCATGGATGCATGAAACAGCCCCGTGGTTCATCTGGGCAGTCAGGCGCTCAACAGCTGCACGTTTATTCGCCTGTACACGTCTCCGCAGCCGCCGCTCACTCCCTGATTTATGGCCCGCGGTGCTCAACAGTAGCCTCGGCGCCAGTTTTGGATAGCGCCGTTTTGCCATTCACGGTGTACTTTAACCACAGCGGCATGCACACCGTTTACAAACTCAGCCGTTTCGGAAAAGCTTCCACCATTGGCCAAAGGGCTAATGAAAGCTTTTGGACGTCACATAAATTGCTCCGTTTTCGCATTACGTCAGTGACAGCACTGTTTCCCGTGTCCACCAGACAATCTACTAGAACTGCCACCTGCCGTCTGTAGAGTGGTTATGACACGTTAGCGCTGAACACACGCGTAGGTCACATTGATGCGACTCGGTCGTGTATTTTTCATTCTCAGTTAGGACAATGTGTTGTAATTTATGTAGTTACATGAATTGTGCTCTATTAACCCCAAGTACTTGCGGGTCAAATAGAGTCAGTTATCTCCCCTCATTTTCTCTGTCCATCTACATGTTACGTAAATTTAATGTAGTTTCTGTGGGTATTTTTAGGATCTGAAGTGATATGAACAACCATTCGGGGCATGGTCTCAAAGTGGTTACCATGCGTTAGTTAACCCATGCGTTTCAGCTCCTCTATGTGCTTTGGATTTGTCCTTTGTTGTTCTTGTGAATAACTGCTTGTGCTTGTTGATTTACGAATGCTCACTTTGTTATTTTATCGCTTGCATATAAGTTGCATATTCTGTTATTTTGGAAGTTTTTTTTAATGATTAAATTTTATGCACATTTTGGCTTTTGTAATATTGATTTCCAAGTAGCCAAAACTCCTGTTACACGCTGTAAGTGCCTATGGGGCGATTTTCTAGTGTTTATAGAGTTGAAAGTGTTAGTTTGGTTTTGTTTACAAAAAAAGGAATTCTCTGTACCGTTAAGGAAAATTTGGCTTAAACGTCTTTTTATTTTCGTCGTTCCACTGAGTTTAATTGTCCGTCACTGTTCATGTTAAACCTGGCCGCTGTGCCGAGTAACTATTGATCATCTCTGTTTATGTTAAATTTGGCCTCTGCGGTAAATAAATATATTGACTGGATTCTTTCCTTTATGCTCAGCACCTTAGCACTTCCAGATTCTAGCTCCCTACCATTTCAGGATTATTGATTGTTAATTGCTTCTGACTAGTTTCGAATATCATATCAGCAAACGTGGTCATCATAAATTAATTCTACTGACAACCAAATTCAGTTTTTATTTCTTTTATAACAATTTCCTATAGGCGTCCGGGCCGGCCGCTGGTGGCCGAGCGGTTCTAGGCGCTTCAGTCTGGAACCGCGCGACCGCTACGGTCGCAGGTTCGAATCCTGCCTCGGGCATGGATGTGTGTGATGTCCTTGGGTTAGTTAGGTTTAAGTAGTTCTAAGTTCTAGGGGGCTGATGACCTGAGATGTTAAGTCCCGTAGTGCTCAGAGCCATTTGAACCATTTTTACAAGCGTCCGGGCTCAGATACTGTGCAAAAATAGATATCAGAATGACATAATATAACTCAGCATTACACGAGAAATTTTAAGACTAATATCCTGTGATTTTTTCCCTCCTGTTTCAGCTGTTCTCAGTTTGCAGATGAGTTTTTATTTTCTCAAAGCAATATGCCTTCAAAAACAGTAATAAATAAAGCACTTATCGACCCTAAGGTCAGTCTGAATTCATAGTGGTTCACCAGGTATCGTCATATTGGATGTGGTATGACCTTGTTTTCCTCCCACCTGAAAGATGACTTACTAAGAAATTTACAGGGAAGCTAAAGTAGATGTATGAAAGAAGTACAAGCGTGTAAAAATATTTATTCCAGCATTTATATGGGACACGTCCATTACGAACTGGTGCAACTTCAGAGCGTAACTGTTTAGCGAGAGCTGCTGTACATCTCTAACGTACAGACAAATTTATATAAAACTTAAGCGTAGTCCATTACTTGCCATTATTCATATTTCTGAAATCGTTGCCAAACCTGAAACAGCGAAGATTTGGAGAAAGCGGAACAAGATGCACATAGTTGTAAAAGTGTTCCCTCTTTTCTGCACATCCCTACCATTTCTCATCTACGTGTGACAAAAGTAATACTTCTGTATATCTTTGGTTGCTGCCTCACAGATGGTCTCTCCTTTGAGAGTAAGTCTTCCAACTCTAGTCTTAATATTCGATGACTATCCTTCCCCCCCCCCCCCTAAGTTTTGCTTGATCATACAAAAAGAACTGGTAATTCTGCGGTTGCTGCTCTGGGCCCTAGTCACGTCTCGAGTGCCATTTTGTGACTGCCACTTCGTTCCTGCCTGTCTTGTCTGCTCTACTTACCAGCTCCATAATCGTCGCGGTGAGGGCAGCAAGGTGAGACTCCATTTGGCGTCTACGGAGTCAAGGGTTGCTTTATCTTTCCTCTATCCCTCTCCCTAACGAGGAGGCAAGTGCATAGGATAAGATAATGTACTGTTTTTTTTCTGTTTCTGCCTGATTCGAAGATAATACACGCTCAACAGCAGTTGCCGGCCGAAGTGGCCGTGCGGTTAAAGGCGCTGCAGTCTGGAACCGCAAGACCGCTACGGTCGCAGGTTCGAATCCTGCCTCGGGCATGGATGTTTGTGATGTCCTTAGGTTAGTTAGGTTTAACTAGTTCTAAGTTCTAGGGGACTAAAGACCTCAGCAGTTGAGTCCCATAGTGCTCAGAGCCATTTGAACCATTTTTTTCAACAGCAGTTTTGAGATGATGTTTGCATTATACCTTAAAAATAGCGCCAAGAGAAACAGCTCTCCAGGTCTAGCTGGGTAGCAGCATAAAATTAATAAGCTTCTGTTTTAACATTCCATCGGCGACGAGGGAAAACGGCAGGGAGAACATTCTCGGACTGGACATTGATATGGCGTGGAATCGGTCATGAACGTTTTGGGAAACCATCCCAGACCGAGCGAGGTGGCGCAGTGGCTAGCACACTGGACTCGCTTCTGGCGATCCTGATTTAGGTTTTCCGTGGTTCAAATAGCTCTGAGCACTATGGGACATAACTTCTGAGGTCATCAGTCCCCTAGAACTTAGAACTACTTAAACCTAACTAACCTAAGGACATCACACACATCCATGCCCGAGGCAGGATTCGAACCTGCGACCGTAGCAGTTGCGCAGTTCCAGACTGAAGCGCCTAGAACCGCTCGGCCACACCTGCCGGCAGGTTTTCCGTTATTTCCCTAAATCGGTCCAGGCAAATGCCGGGATGGTTCCTTTGAAAGGGCACGGCCGACTTCCTTCCCTAATCCGATGAGACCGATGACCTGGCAGTTTGGTCTCGTCCCCCAAACAACCCAACTCAAACCATCCCAGCTATCATCTGGAGCGATTTAAGGAATCCAAGGAAATACTGAAATTGACTGGACAGACAGTAACTTAAATCATGCTCCTTCTGAATGCTAACCCGTAACTACTGTGATACCTCCTTGAGTTTGTCTAGTTTAAAGAGGCCAAGGACATCTAAACTGACGTTGAAGTTCTCTTTACAAATGTAGAACAATCTTAGCATATTGGAAGCAACAGTGTTGTCTACATGTACATTGATACTCGGGCCACCTTATGGTGTGTGGTGAAGGGTACTTTGTGCACCACCGTCATTCCCCTTTACTGTTCCAATCCAGTGTTAAATCTATCTGAATGTGTGAGAACAGTAGTATAAATGTACAGAAGATGGCAGCTCTCTCGCCGTCTCTCTCTCTCATATACACCCCCCCCCCCTCTCCGCACACACACACACACACACACACACACACACACACACCTCTCTTTCTCTCTTTCTCTCTCTCTCTCTCTCTCTCGTTCCCCCGCTTACCTCTCTTACCTGTGCAGGTGAACGTCTCTCCCTCGCACTCCTCCAGTGATACTCTTCTCGCGCGTTTTGCTGTATGATTATCGTGATCGGAAGGGTCGTCGTACACGGTTAGCCGCTTCCACCGCTGGCGCCATTATGTCCCGTACCGCACTTGAGACGTGGTGGCGACGTTGGCGGCGGCTGGCGACCAGCTCCAGCTCCAGAGCCGGGCCACGCAGGCGGGCTCTGCAGTAGGGCGGGGCGCCGCCTGATCCGGCTGATTTCCTGGGGGACAGTCCGTCAGCAGAGAGCCGTCAGACTGCGCCGTCCGCCGTAGAAAATAAATTAATTCCACCAGCGCAAGGAGGCGCGGGGCGGACGCGCGGCTACGAAACGGCAAAATTACAATCGTGCGGGCTGCGGATTCTTACACTACCTCTTTGTGCCGAGAAATCAAACGACATTAAAGTACAAACGACGCTCTCCTTACCAACATTTCAGTCCCGAGGCGGAAGATGCACCGCAGTTATTCTTCACTGATACGACTGCTAATGAATCGTTTACTTCATAACAACATTCTATTCATTCGTTTTATTTATCGAGACATCAAGTCTCTCGGTTGTAAATGAATTGCGGGCTTTACCCCCAATTACAGCTTTCACAAACAGTAATGTTCCAGCGACAAAGTGCCTTCCTTGGAGGTATGGAGGATCTAGCATCGTGTATCAGCTTTTATCGGTAAATCGTTGATCCAGAGATCAATTTCACAGTGTACTTCTAGATAACAAGGAGTACCTGATTCCTGGGCAGTGACCCACGTAGTCTGCACATCTCACAAGCGTGGATTATCTTTTACAATGTTCCTATTCTGGGCTTTTTTTCATAACAAAACCTGGACTATGTTCATTACTTCATCTTCTTGCAAATAGTCTCAGTTGCTTTTCCAGATATAAAACAAATCTTTTTATAGCAGTCTCTACATATTTTCTCTTGCCCTTAATGTTTCATTATTTATCTTTTTTACAAGACGTTTTATGCTATGTTTTATTTTTATATACTATTTACATTGCTACTCTCTTTAATACGAAACTCTGGACACAGGGGATATCGTCTGGCGGCAATTTGCGTTTATTTAGGGCGTAGCATTTACACTCACTTACTAGTATAGCTACCGACCCTCCCCGATGTATCTTTGACCGGACGACTTGTCTCTCGTAACGGTACAAGCTACATTCACAACCCTTCCTCACCAATCAGTCTGTTTATTACTGAAAACTCAGTCGAAATCCCTACAGTAGTTCCTGATATTAACCTTCACATTCAGTCAGTCAGTAAAATGCAGCGGGGGATGTTAATTTACAATATGTGTACTTGGATATAACAGTATGATGACTGCATGCCAGGGGTAAGGGTGCTGCGTGTATTTTAAGATGATGATGGTATTTGGTACCGAAACCGGCAGTCATTTGATGACATAAAAGTGCGATTATACACTACAGAAAATGCATTTTCTTCTTCTTCTTTATAACAATTGATGAAATAAAGGCACACTCATTGCTATTACCGTATTTCTTTTTATTTATCTAATTTTGTTCTTTAAGTGCAACTAAAATTAAGTAAGACATTCTTTTAGTTTTCATCACACATTCAGAAGTTTCCAAAATTGCCAACATCACACAGTTTTTAAGTTTCTACTGTTCAAAAGTATGATTGGGCTTCTGTGTCATTATTACGATTTTTTCCGAATTATATTTCTGTTTTACATTTCCGAGATTTTTTCGTGCTTAGCTGCAGTTAGATATGTGACGTCAGAGACGTTTTGCAGTAGTCGTTCCAAAGCATTTTTATTTTGTGCCTTCTTAAAGAACTGAAACAGGATTTTGAAGTGTTAAAAGTCTCTAAATTAAAATTTAAACTAGTTGAAACAGTTGTTACTAAAATATTCTTGTGTGTTATCCGCTCACTGATTACACAACACCGAAAATGTTACATTCCGTTTTGACAGAATTGGTCTTTCATTCTCCTCCGTGGCTCACTGTCGGAGATGACGTGGACCATTTTTTTCCGAAAATGTCTACAGCTAACTCAAGAAACAACTCCACTGCCACAGCTAATGCTCTCGCTGTAGATAAATATACTAACAATTGCAGATATGTTGTTTCTAAAGTGTAAAAATATAACCTTTTACCATTTCAATGTTATTACTGTATTTGAATATATATTTGTGTCACACGAATGGCAAATATGTGACAAGTCATAATGTTATTTATCTTTGGAGAAAAATACATAATTTGCGAATGTTCTGTTTTGGTAGCACACTTTACTGGTAACTTGTAATTGCAGGCAGACTTATTTTTCGTTACGACACTGACTTTCCAAGAAACTCAAATATCTAAAAAGCGATGGCCGTCCGTAACAGTAGCAGGCTTCAAGCGAGACAGTGCAGTTCTTGTGTTCAACTATGTTAAGATTAGATTATCTTGGGAGGCCAGGCATGTACTTCCACGTTCTTTCAGTACTCAGCGAAAGTGACTCTGTTTGTTGGCAAGAAAGGAGTTCACTGTCTCACTTAAAATACATCTCTCTACCTGGAAGCTAGAGGCAAACAAATGATTGTGATTATCCGAGAACAACGTCACTGTGTTGTCCGTGTGTGATAATCGCATGCAGACGTGCCAGCGGTCTCAACAAACCCCAAACGGAAAGACAACTACCAGCCTCAACTGTACCCTGCTAGCAAGAGAAGAACATAATCTCACGCACTTTTCGAAGCACTCGTGGTAACACCTACCTCAACTCCAGGTGACCTCCACCCATGCTTAGATCAATCAGCAGGGTAGTAGAGGTATTTGTGCCTGGCGGCGGCTTCTGTTCAAAATGGCTCTGAGCACTATGGGACGCAACTGCTGTGGTCATCAGTCCCCTAGAACTTAGAACTACTTAAACCTAACTAACCTAAGGACATCACACACATCCATGCCCGAGGCAGGATTCGAACCTGCGACCGTAGCAGTCGCACGGTTCCGGACTGCGCGCCTAGAACCGCGAGACCACCGCGGCCGGCGCGGCTTCTGTACCACAAAACGAGGGCATCGTTCTAAAATAGATAGATGTTCAGCTTCCTGTTGGTAAGTCATCAGGTACCTTTGAGGTTCAACCACATGCTACTGACGGTCACCCCAGTCACCCACACGTGAGTTCGCACAGAATATGGATAGTTATAATGAGACGGTACCCCGAGAAAACTTCAGCGCCTGCTATTACAGTAATGCACCCCGTCTTCGGGCCACAAGTGGCCCATCGGGACCATCCGACCGCCGTGTCATCATCATCAGTTGAGGATGCGGATAGAAGGGGCGTGTGGTCAGCACACCGCTCTCTATTACAATAACGAGTGCCTTCCAAATGATGGACGCGGTCAAGTGACTGAAACTCTTATCTCGGCCAACATTTGATCATCTGTGACTCGGATAGCTGGTGCAGGATTCCGATATCATATCACTGTTCTGTTTAGTGCTGTGATAGACCCGCTGTCTTTTCAGCACAGGTAATGTATTTATTTTCAGATGGATGCAAAGCATCGAAAGTCTGATGTTCATGCAACATTTATAGTGGTTTAAAATGAAGTCGAAACAATATTTTGTTGGCAGGGGGAGTGGTAATGAGTGGGGAGGTTAACTTGGGATGGGTTGACGGCCGTTTAAGCAAACTGTTATTTTCTGCCTAATTGAAAACAGAACTGTAGCAGGTGAACAAGTCTGTTGGCTCGTCATTTGCTTCATCGCACGTTTATAGTCCTTTGCTTTTCCTTCGACTTCGAAATAAAACATGAGATATTTGAAAGAAAGGGGTGGAACTTTGAAATGCTGACATAACCTTTATGGCGTATGATGTACTGAAGGAATTTTGTCAAATAAAATCTTCCTTAATTGGTGCACCACAGCTTTCTGTAATACAGTTTTACATGCAGCCATCACAAAGCTGCTAACTAGTTTAGATGGTATGCAGTCAATCTAAAGTTTACATAATGATGACACACCGCTGAAACTGGTTGCGGAACAATGAATATTTTAGCCACTTTGTAATGGTTACACATAAAACAGTGTTCTTCTTTTGTAACTATCCGCAAATGAATTCATACTACTGTACATATACATGCATATGGCCTGCTGTAGAAAGAAATTCTCGTTCACTCATACGTAAAAACTGAAAAAGATGACAAATAAATAAAACAAATACAAAAATTATTTCAAATTTTTTTATTAAAAGTCAACAGAGTACAATAAAATTCACATTTGCTCTAGTGCAAAACCTAACTATCATTCTGTTCGAAAGTTTTTGATAACAATTCAGACACTAAATTCAGGGGATAAGTTTGACGGATAGTGAAACAGGTTAAGGGAACGGCGTTCATAAGACATACTACGCGAACAACTTAATCATTCGATAAACGCCTTAAATAAAAGGGGTAGTTCGTGTGACATGCTAGTGTACAATATTTATCGAACAGTTGCATCTTACAGTGAACTACACGTGTCACTTAACCCTTGACGAGTCTGCTTCAAAAGAGAATACCCAAAATCGATTACAAGCACTTCTCTCCAAAAAAAACCTTTGGCCTTCCTTTTCATGTCTTTTATGAAAATATTAATAAGCACAAAATACAGAACATTATATCGAATTATTTGCAGTGTAAGCAACGTACAAATTGCGCATAGGGACTCGGCGCCACGACCTTTGAGTTAAAGTTCTGCACTCTTTCCGCTACGCCAAGAGTTACCTAGCATCTACACTCACATAATTGGAACGTGCCTAGCGCCAAAAATGCTATTTTTTCGAAACGCTCGGCCATCCGGAGCTACCACTTCTATCTCTTACATTTCTGGCCAAGCCCTGCATACACCACAAATCTGGACGACATCGATGACGAGGAGTAGCAGCAGTCCCCATGCAAGTTTCTCGACTGCCCACTCGCATTCTGAAATCTGTCCAGGTGCATCCGTGTCAGGCCAGTCCAGCCAGCCTCTTTAGCCGCCTAGCCAGTACGGGCGAGTGCTGGATTCATCAGTACAACCCCAGACAAAGGGGCAAACCAGACAGTGGATGCCTGCCGATTCAGCACCGCCAAAAAATGCGGACACGGATACATAGGCCGCTTCTTGGCGCTATAAATTTTTTCTCCCCCCCTCCCCCCCGACCCACTCTTCCACGCCAGTCCCCTTCCCCTGCTCTCCACCGTATTCTCCTGACTTGGCACTCGAATACTTCTCCTTTTTGTGCGGTACTGATTTCACGAATAACCAAGAGACGATTTTCGAGCTGAAACGTTTCCCGAAGAGCCTAAATGCAGGCTTCTACAACCAAGATCTCCTCCTAGTTATTCATGACCAGGAAAAATATGTCGCACTGAAGAGTGAATATGTAGAGAAGCACTAACATCACCATCGCCACTGTTTCACAGTGGTACCTTTAATTTTTCTAGTTGATAAAAGTTCACGATAACTTCGTAAATGGCCATCTCATGTTTCCATACAGTTAAATAGCCTTCAGAGTTTCAATCTGTTACGAGCGTTACTATGGCAGTAGCAACCTCAATTTTCGTTGTCTGGCACTTTACGCTGTTGAGAATTACTCTGTCTAGTTTTTCGAAATCAGTGGAAAATTAACGTCGCATTCCCTTTGAGACCCCTATTAGCCCAGGCACACTAGTGGCGTCAGTCTAAGTTCGGTGCACTGTATCTTACGGGCGGTGGCGGGAGATGATCGGCCGACGGCGACTAGCGGCGCCACTGACCCACCAGTTGCCGGGTTCGGCGACAGCTCTGCCCACTTGGAACTGCCCAAGACCGTCACGGAGTTCAAAAATGGTTCAAATGGCTCTGAGCACTATGGGACTCAACTGCTGTGGTCATCAGTCCCCTAGAACTTAGAACTACTTAAATCTAACTAACCTAAGGACATCACACACATCCATGCCCGAGGCAGGATTTGAACCTGCGACCGTAGCGGTCGCACGGTTCCGGACTGCACGCCTAGAACCGCGAGACCACCGCGGCCGGCGTCACGGAGTACTGCGGTATATGGAGCGCAGCAGCCGTGGGACGATAGTGGCTCCACTTCCTGCCCGATGGAGTTGCGCGCACATACGATTAGTCACTTGAGCACATGTTCTCAGCCGCACAATCCTTCAATAACTTTTTGCTACGAGGCAGTGAACAGTGTGTTTGTTCCAGTAGCAATTAAATATGGGAACAACATCAAATAAGGTAGACTGAGAAGTGAGAGAAACGAATAAACCGTTCTAAAGTACAATAAACACAGGAGACATAATCTTTGAGTCTGTAAGGAAATCTGCAGTCCAGGATGCCATGACAGAAGCGTACCGTGACATAACGAGGAACTGAGTCCTAAATACAATATGTCATCTCGAGAACAGTTTGATATTATTTTCATTGCTATCAGTTGCTTGTTGAACATAACTGTGCAACACTAGTAACACTAGTAACAAAGAACAAGCCAGACTAACCACAAAATGGTTCAAATACTTCTGAGGACTATGGGACTTACCATCGGAGGTCATCAGTGCCCTAGAACTTAGAACTACTTAAACCTAACTAACCTAAGGACATCACACACATCCATGCTCGAGGCAGGATTCGAACCTGCGACCGCAGCAGTCGCGCGGTTCCGGACTGAGGCACATGGAACCGCTCGACCACCGCGGCCGGCTAGACTATCCACGCGCATTATTATTTATGAATGTGTAAGCGCAAACTTCGACTAAAAATAGACTCTGTACGGCTTTCGCCTTTGAATTACTGTGTTATTTTAGCAAGTGCTTCTCTTTTTAATAGCCGGCCGATGCGGCCGAGCGGTTCTAAGCGCTTCAGTCTGGATCCGCGCGACTGCTACGGTCGCAGGTTCGAATCCTGCCTCGGGCATGGATGTGTGTGATGTCCTTAGGTTAGTTAGGTTTAAGTAGTTCTGAGGGACTGATGACCTCATATGCTAGGGCCCATGATGCTCAGAGCCATTTCAACCCTTTTTTTCTTTTTAATATATTCCGCGATTACGAGCACCACAGTAGATAAAACGACTGGTCTCCATCTGTCTCTTCTCTACATACAGCCACTGAAAAGTTCACTGCTTTCCGCACTTCGATCGTCACGCAGCGTGTAACACAATCCTCACGTCAGTCAAGTAATTTACATTGAAGTGAAAAAAGTCATGGATAGCGATTTGTAAATATACAGATGCCGGTAGTATGGCGTATTCAAGGTATAAAATGGCAGTGCATTGGCGGAGATGTCATTTGTGCTCAGGTGATTCATGTGGAAAGGTTTGCGACCTAATTATGGCTGCACCACGGAAATCAATACCCTCTGAACGCAGAGTGGTAGCTAGAGATAGATGCATGGGACGTTCCATTTCGGAAATCATCAGGGAATTCAACATCCCGACATCCACAGTATCAAGACTGTGCCGACGATACCAGATTTCAGGCATTACCTCTCACCAGGGAGAACACTGTGTCCGACGGCCTTCATTTAACGACCGAGAGCAGCGGCGCTTGCGGAGAGTTGTCAGTGCTAACCTGTTAGGGCATTGCGGTGAAATTTGGCGTTAATGGGTTACGGCAGTAGCCGTAAATTCAACTAAATACCTAGGCATTACAATTACGAACAACTTAAATTGGAAGGAACACATAGAAAATGTTGTGGGGAAGGCTAACCAAAGACTGCGTTTTATTGGCAGGACACTTAGAAAATGTAATAGATCTACTAAGGAGACTGCCTACACTACGCTTATCTGTCCTCTTTTAGAATACTGCTGCGCGATGTGGGATCCTTACCAGATATGACTGACAGAGTACATCGAAATAGTTCAAATAAGGGCAGCACGTTTTGTATTATCGCGAAATATGGGAGAGAGTGTCACAGAAATGATACAGGATTTGGGCTGCACATCATTAAAAGAAAGGCGTTTTTCGTTGCGACGGCATCTTCTCACGAAATTCCAATCACCAACTTTCTCCTCCGAATGCGAAAATATTTTTTTGACACCGACCTACATAGGGTGAAACGATCTCCACGATAAAATAAGGGAAATCAAAACTCGTACGAAAAGGTATAGGTGTTCGTTCTTTCCGAGCGCTATACGAGATAGAGAATTGTGAAGGTAGTTCGACGAACCCTCTGCCAGGCACTTAAATGTGATTTGCAAAGTCGATCATTGACTGAAAATCGTTATGTTCGGCTACGTGGAGATCATTAGCAGTCATTCATGGACTTCATACCGTGCCATGTCACCGGGCCACAATTGTTCGCGATTGGTTTTTAACGATCATTCTCGACAATTCGAGGGAATGATATGGCCATCCAGGTCGCTCGATACGAATCCTACCGACCATTGAAGCGACATAATCTCGAGGTCAGCTCGTGCATAAAATCCTGCACCGGCAACAGTTTCGCAATTATGGACGGGTATAGTTGCAGTATGGCTCAGTATTTCTGCAGGAGACTTCCAACCATCCGTTAAGTCCATTCCACGTCGACCTGCTGCAGTAAGCCGGTCAAAAGAAGTTCGGACGCGACGTAAGCTTATTTGTCCGTCGCTGACATAGAAGACCGCAAACCTTCTTTCCTTCCCGTCTGGGCAAGCTGTGCAGTGACTAGAGTACGTGTAAAGCTTACTGGGACAGGGTAAATGCTAGCTACAATATAGTTGATAATTCGATTGTAATACCGGCATTTTAATTTGATATCCCCCACAACTGAAAAAATTCACAAAAAAAGTGAATTTCTTTGTCCACCCACACACTCCTGAGAATGGCACATCAGCAATTTGCAATTACGCGCCCCTATTACCGGCAGCTACGTTGATAAATTTCGGCACCTCGCAAGGATAACTACCAGATCAAGAATATTAGATGAGTTGTTGGAAGTAGTTAAGCGTTGGTGAAAATCTCGCTTCTGAGCTCCCAAACAGCTCTAACCGCAGAACTCTGCACGGAACACGCGTTGCTGCAGTGCTGCGACACAGACAGTGTATTTCCCTTCGAAGACGATGGCCAAGACACCGTCTGCAAGTCCGTACCGCTCGATGGCTGAAGGCAAAGTCCACTCTCTCCACAATTCTCCCGTCTCCCACGCGTACGAAAACGCGGCGGAAGTATTCTCACAGTTTCGGCCAATGTAGAACGCTCTACCATCGCCGAAATCCCTCCAACGGCATTTCTGAGATCCACCCAACGATCGAGTAGGTCATAACGCCCCTAGGCAAACGAAATTCCCGTCTTCGCCACGTGTTGCCCAGCACAGGTGGCTCCGGATGCCGGTCTGTCCCCAGAAGCGCCGTATTGTCCCGCGTTTCCGGTGACCGCTACCTGCCGCCCACGGCGGCCCGGCGAGCTACGGCCATCTGCAGACTTCATATTCCACAATTCCGACACTTTTCACCAACGCTTTAAGTTAGTGGCTCAATCATGGACACATGCAGGGAACACTGCTCGAGAGTGTCTCATATTTATCATAATTCAATAGAGTCATGATCTGATGCCCTTGCCAGTCCCTTTATTATTAATACTAATGTTGGTAAGCTAACGTGTAAGTGCCCATGTTCTGGCACCTTACAGCGATATTAGAAAGTAACAGATGAGTTCAGTCGCGTCAGTGTACATTGGATGTTTTCATTTTTCTACCACTGGTGGCTTTGATTTTTTTTTTTATAATAGAAAAGTGAGGACATGTAGATCCTTATACGACGCCATTATTTGAACTAACTATTTCCCGATAAGAAGTGATTATTAAAAATTTGCGCCAACATATGCCTGGTTCATAAACTCTCTAGCACCCCTCTGACGTCACGAGTCGCGCCCTCGGTTAATAGGGGCCTAAGACTATCGTGTTCAGCCAGACAAATAGTGATAGCATTAGACGCTATCCAGACGGGCATGCGGCCAGGGCAAACACGGCAGGCGGCTGCCCGCCGCGTCCGCGAGATTATGCGGGAACAGGCCGCGAGCCGAGCTTCTAATCGATGGCGCGTGCGGCGAAGCGGCGAGGATTACCCGCCTCGGAACCTCACAGGCCGTGCCCCGCTGCATCGCACGCTCTGCAGAACAACGCCACTCGTACGATGCTGCAGTTCTCGGTTTCCTCGCAGAATTTCTCGGCAGACGGGTCCCTGGGTACAGTGCATATAGAAAACGCACGCACACCCATCTCTATCTCCACGGTGGGCTCGATCTCAGCAAACAAGAGCCACGACAAAGTATTGCATCTAAGAATTGTGTTCCGAAAGAAGGACTACTCAGATCGTCAAACTTAGCAAGCTTTGCAGTTAACTCCGGAGAATGAGGTTGAGACAGACACACTTGAAGAGAAATCAAGAATCGATCTACCTTAACGCTGCCTTAGTATCAGGAAAAGATTGGTAGACCCCTATGGGAAAATGGCATTCAGCATATTTCGCTCCTGTCAACGAAGATAAAATGACTTCTTTGTAATTTTAACGGTCTAAGGCGCTGCAGTCATGGACTGTGCGCCTGGTCCCGGCGGAGGTTCGAGTCCTCCCTCGGGCATGGATGTGCGTATTTGTCCTTAGGATAATTTAGGTTAAGTAGTGTGTAAGCTTAGGGACTGATGACCTTAGCAGTTAAGTCCCATAAGATTTCACACACATTTTTGTAATTTTAAACACAACAAACCTTGGTCTTCAAAACCCGAGTGTGAATCCATTCCGAAAGAATGTTCCATGTCTTATTTCTGGCAGAGTATTTGAACAGTTTAGGAGGGCTGGTAAGAGTATCGTGACGCACCCGACCGAAACAACCAAGCGACTCAGCTGTCGGCAAGTACTGTCTCGAAAATAATTATGAAACGAAATATAACGAGACCAGTATCGTCGAGTAAACCCAAGATTCTGGAAGAGCGTAATTGAGGAGCCTATCGAAAAAAAGATGCCTGAAAACCTAATGAACAACAAAGAATATTTGAATTCAAACAAGGCCTGGACTCCGACCCTCAACTTTTTAAGATCTCCTTGGGCATCACGTCTGTCACTGCGTCATCTGCTCCGACTCTCTCAGTGCCCCTCAAAGCCTCTGTGTGCTGTACACCGTCCATCAGGAAGCGCAACGGGTCCACGAAAGCTGTCACTTGTTTACTCTTGGTGGAGCCACTGCGATGTTTATGTCAGTTCTTGGTCACGTCAGTCTGACAGGAAACGAGGCCGCTGACGCTGCTGCCACGGCTGCAATCCCTGCATCTCGGCCCGCTAGTTCTTCCACTCCCACCGATGATCTCTGTGTTGCTGTTTGTCAGCGGGTGGTGTCACTTGGGCATCACCACTGGACCTCCATTCATAGGAACAAGCTCCGGCGAATTAAGCCTCTCCCAGCGGCTTCGACGACCTCCTCTCGCTATGAGGAGATCATTTTGGCTAGGTTGCGTATTGGGGACTCTCGTTTTAGCCGTCGCCATTTGTTATGTGATGCTACCCACCACCGCCATCACCACTTCATGCTCACTGCCTTCAACCTTTGACGGTCCGCCATTTCCTGACGGAATTCCCCTTTTCTTAACCACTTACATTCTCATTTGTGTTTGCCGTCCGAGTTATCATCTGTGTCAGCGAACCATGCGCGGGATGTCCACCGCATCTGAATTTTTATCCGTCGTAGCAATATGGCGAAGGACATTTTATCTTTAGTTCAAGACCTCCGTTTCTTTAAGGCTTATTTTATAGGCCTTTCTCCACGTCCCTGTTTTTAGCTGTCTTTCCTTCCGTCGATTGGGCTTAACGTGTAGTCGTAGACCAGAAATAGTTCACAGTCTGATTGGAGTCCTGGCAGCGAGTACACGTAGTAGTAAAACTCGCAGTACGCGATTAAGATGAGCGGGTCGGTCATCGACATCTCGGATGAACACCTCGAAATACACCATTAATTCTCTACTTCCTTTTTACTCTCTGCTTCCCTGAATACTAGGATTCCTAACTTGAGTAAGTTTTCATTCCACATTGTTTTGCTAATATTGTATGATGCAGCAGTTTCTATATTACTGCATGAATCGAGAACCCAAAAACAGAAGACTAAATTGAGGAGATAAATTCTTATGTGGGCAGTTTCCTCTGAAACAGTCACCAAATGTATTTCTGAATATTTTTATCCTCACTTTTCTAGATCAAATAGTCGATTACTGACACTGCATAATAACTGCAATCGAGATTCAGTATCTCCAGTGGCTGTCCCTTTTACTGCCTTCATTCCACTTATTTTGTAGTATGATGAATTGTCTCGACAGATGGTAGCCTGCGAGCTGGCCAACAAAAGATAAGTGTCCTTTTGAGTGGAGTTTGCTTATACAGGAACGTTCAGAATCTGAAGCGAATTTGCAGTCTCAGGGAGATAGACCACCCTCTCGTGGCATGACATGGTGAAACGTCGCCTTTGAACAATTATACAAGACTGTGCTTAAACTGACATACAATATTTTTTTAGCGCAACGCAATCTGACTTTCAATAATCCCTACAAAAGAATGGCCCTGACTAACATTAACCTATACCTTTCACAAATCACTTACCTCACAAAAATCTTCGTTACTCGAACTACTGCAATACAGCGAGCGCCACTACTGCCAGCTAAATAAAAGATTCAAACTACGGAAGGCACTAACTACTGATAGGCATAGTTAGCAAATGAAAGATTTTAATAGAGAACAAACAATGTATTTACCTTAACAGTCATAATATATATAGCAGTTCATGACATCCAGTCTTACAAATTTCAAAACTCCGCCATCTCTCTCTCCACATCCACCACTGCTGGCGGCTCACCTCCAACTGCGCAACGCTACGCGCTGTTCGCATCCAGCTGCCCAACACTACAATGGCAGACAACAATGCAAACTAGCCACAGACTGCACACAGCACAGCCAGTGATTTTCATACAGAGCGCTACGTAACGTTGCCAATAAGAAAACATAAACAGCCTACTTACAATGGGACGGTTTTTTGTGTAAAAGGGACAGCGTTATTCGTAGCAGCCTTTTAGCAAGATAAGGAATCTCTAGCCAGGTGTCGCTTCCCAGACACTAGGGTGTAATCTTCGTTACTTCAGGAGCGACATCGCAAAATAACATTCGGTTTACATTTTAGAATCCATTGTTCCGTTTCGTTCGTACTGTTATTTCCCGTAGAGCAGGCACTTCCCGTGCCTACACGTCAGCCGTCTCACAGGTCTCTTTCAAAATTGTACCATGGAGTGGGAGTGATTTTCTGTCCACAAGTGATCGCAAATAGCAAAAAATGCGAAAGAGTAGGAGATTGTTTAACATCTTTACTTCTATTTTGCTGGCTGGAACTGACAATATCTGACCCTATTGGTCGGTGAGAACCCTGCTCGTACAGAAACAGTGAAGTTACACAGTGTCCAGGACGATAGCCCTTCACAATAGGCTTTTGCAAAGTAAATACTTCTGACTAGGAACTGGAAGGGTGATGACTTCTGATTAGGTCTTTGAAGGGAGATGACTTCATGTTGAGAGCCTGAAGAGTCTTGTTGCTTTACAAGTTATGAGATGAGCCTTGCAGTCGCACAGAAGGATGTTTCCACTTGAGCGCTGAGTACAGAGGGAGGCCTGAATTCAGCGTCTCCAGCCGCTACCGCTATTGCCTTCCGCATTACGCTACGGGTTTGGTAAGACAGGCCACCGATTCAGTAATGACACTTTGCCAGTTCACTCCCTTCAGGTCCCAGCTATTCCGTTTTTATGCTTTGCAACCAGCTAGTTTGCTTTCAGTATGCACAATGGCGATCTCATTGGTGTTCAATCCCACTTTTTTGCATTCTTCCTGTAATTTATTGATCAAACTCACAGTCACTGGTACTATTTGTGTATTATTCACATAACTTCCTGTTTATTGTGCTCTAGGGCGCTGCAGTCATGGACTGTGCGGCTGGTCCCGGCGGAGGTTCGAGTCCTCCCTCGGGCATGTGTGTGTGTGTGTGTGTGTGTGTGTGTGTGTGTGTGTGTGTGTGTGTGTGTGTGTGTGTTTGTCCTTAGGATAACATCTACATCTACATCTACATTTATACTCCGCAAGCCACCCAATGGTGAGTGGCGGAGGGCACTTTACGTGCCACTGTCATTACCTCCCTTTTCTGTTCCAGTCGCGTATGGTTCGCGGGAAGAACGACTGTCTGAAAGCCTCCGTGCGCGCTCGAATCTCTCTAATTTTACATTCGTGATCTCCTCGGGAGGTATAAGTAGGGGGAAGCAATATATTCGATACCTCATCCAGAAACGCACCCTCTCGAAACCTGGCGAGCAAGATACACCGCGATGCAGAGCGCCTCTCTTGCAGAGTCTGCCACTTGAGTTTGCTAAACATCTCCGTAACGCTATCACGCTTACCAAATAACCCTGTGACGAAACGCGCCGCTCTTCTTTGGATCTTCTCTATCTCCTCCGTCAACCCGATCTGGTACGGATCCCACACTGATGAGCAATACTCAAGTATAGGTCGAACGAGTGTTTTGTAAGCCACCTCCTTTGTTGATGGACTACATTTTCTAAGCACTCTCCCAATGAATCTCAACCTGGTACCCGCCTTACCAACAATTAATTTTATATGATCATTCCACTTCAAATCGTTCCGCACGCATACTCCCAGATATTTTACAGAAGTAACTGCTACCAGTGTTTGTTCCGCTATCATGTAATCATACAATAAAGGATCCTTCTTTCTATGTATTCGCAATACATTACATTTGTCTATGTTAAGGGTCAGTTGCCACTCCCTGCACCAAGTGCCTATCCGCTGCAAATCTTCCTGCATTTCGCTACAATTTTCTAATGCTGCAACTTCTCTGTATACTACA
Organism: Schistocerca nitens; assembly: GCF_023898315.1. NCBI lineage: Eukaryota > Metazoa > Arthropoda > Insecta > Orthoptera > Acrididae > Schistocerca > Schistocerca nitens. Next base: position 394,113,636 of record NC_064617.1, read on the forward strand.
GCATCATCCGCGAAAAACCGCATGGAACTTCCGACACTATCTACTAGGTCATTTATATATATTGTGAAAAGCAATGCTCCCATAACACTCCCCTGTGGCACGCCAGAGGTTACTTTAACGTCTGTAGACGTCTCTCCATTGATAACAACATGTTGTGTTCTGTTTGCTAAAAACTCTTCAATCCAGCCACACAGCTGGTCTGATATTCCGTAGGCTCTTACTTTGTTTATCAGGCGACAGTGCGGAACTGTATCGAACGCCTTCCGGAAGTCAAGGAAAACAGCATCTACCTGGGAGCCTGTATCTAATATTTTCTGGGTCTCATGAACAAAAAAAGCGAGTTGGGTCTCACACGATCGCTGTTTCCGGAATCCATGTTGATTCCTACAGAGTAGATTCTGGGTTTCCAAAAACGGCATGATACTCGAGCAAAAAACATGTTCTAAAATTCTACAACAGATCGACGTCAGAGATATAGGTCTATAGTGTTGTGCATCTGCTCGACGACCCTTCTTGAAGACTGGGACTACCTGTGCTCTTTTCCAATCATTTGGAACCTTCCGTTCCTCTAGAGACTTGCGGTACGCGGCTGTCAGAAGGGGGGCAAGTTCTTTCGCGTACTCTGTTTAGAAACGAATTGGTATCCCGTCAGGTCCAGTGGACTTTCCTCTGTTGAGTGATTCCAGTTGCTTTTCTATTCCTTGGACACTTATTTCGATGTCAGCCATTTTTACGTTTGTGCGAGGATTTAGAGAAGGAACTGCAGTGCGGTCTTCCTCTGTGAAACAGCTTTGGAAAAAGGTGTTTAGTATTTCAGCTTTACGCGTGTCATCCTCTGTTTCAATGCCATCGTCATCCCAGAGTGTCTGGATATGCTATTTCGAGCCACAACCTAACCTAACCTAACCTAACCTAACCTAAGACCAGAACTTCCTAGGATTTTCTGTTACGTCGGTACATAGAATTTTACTTTCGAATTCTCTGAACGCTTCACGCATAGCCCTCCTTACGCTAACTTTGACATCGTTTAGCTTCTGTTTGTCTGAGAGGTTTTGGCTGCGTTTAAACTTGGAGTGAAGCTCTCTTTGCTTTCGCAGTAGTTTCCTAACTTTGTTGTTGTACCACGGTGGGTTTTTCCCGTCCCTCACAGTTTTACTCGGCACGTACCTGTCTAAAACGCATTTTACGATTGCCTTGAACTTTTTCCATAAACACTCAATATTGTCAGCGTCGGAACAGAAATTTTCGTTTTGATCTGTTAGGTAGTCTGAAATCTGCCTTCTATTACTCTTGCTAAACAGATAAACCTTCCTCCCTTTTTTTATATTCCTATTAACTTCTATATTCAGGGATGCTGCAACGGCCTTATGATCACTGATTCCCTGTTCTGCACATACAGAGTCGAAAAGTTCGGATCTGTTTGTTATCAGTAGGTCCAAGATGTTATCTCCACGAGTCGGTTCTCTGTTTAATTGCTCGAGGTAATTTTCGGATAGTGCACTCAGTGTAATGTCACTCGATGCTCTGTCCCTACCACCCGTCCTAAACATCTGAGTGTCCCAGTCTATATCTGGTAAATTGAAATCTCCACCTAAGACTATAACATGCTGAGAAAATTTATGTGCAATGTATTCCAAATTTTCTCTCAGTTGTTCTGCAACTAATGCTGCTCAGTCGGGAGGTCGGTAAAAGGAGCCAATTATTAACTTAGCTCGGTTGTTGAGTGGAACCTCCACCCATAATATTTCACAGGAACTATCCACTTCTACTACACTACAGGATAAACTACTACTAACAGCGACAAACACGCCACCACCGGTTGCATGCAATCTATCCTTTCTAAACACCGTCTGTGCCTTTGTAAAAATTTCGGCTGAATTTATCTCTGGCTTCAGCCAGCTTTCTGTACCTATAACGATTTCAGCTTCGGTGCTTTCTATCAGCGCTTGAAGTTCCGGTACTTTACCAATGCAGCTTCGACAGTTTACAATTACAATACCGATTGCTGCTTGGTCCCCGCATGTCCTGACTTTGCCCCGCACCCTTTGAGGCTGTTGCCCTTTCTGTACTTGCCCGAGGCCATCTAACCTAAAAAACCGCCCAGTCCACGCCACACAACCCCTGCTACCCGTGTAGCCGCTTGCTGCGTGTAGTGGACTCCTGACCTATCCAGCGGAACCCGAAACCCGACCACCCTATGGCGCAAGTCGAGGAATCTGCAGCCCACACGGTCGCGGAACCGTCTCAGCCTCTGATTCAGACCCTCCACTCGGCTCTGTACCAAAGGTCCGCAGTCAGTCCTGTCGACGATGCTGCAGATGGTGAGCTCTGCTTTCATCCCGCTAGCGAGACTGGCAGTCTTCACCAAATCAGATAGCCGCCGGAAGCCAGAGAGGATTTCCTCCGATCCATAGCGACACACATCATTGGTGCCGACATGAGCGACCACCTGCAGATGGGTGCACCCTGTACCCTTCATGGCATCCGGAAGGACCCTTTCCACATCTGGAATGACGCCCCCCGGTATGCACACGGAGTGCACATTGGTTTTCTTCCCCTGTCTTGCTGCCATATCCCTAAGGGGCCCCATTACGCGCCTGACGTTGGAGCTCCCAACTACCAGTAAGCCCACCCTCTGCGACTGCCCAGATCTTGCAGACTGAGGGGCAACCTCTGGAACAGGACAAGCAGCCATCTCCGGCCGAAGATTAGTATCAGCCGGAGACAGAGCCTGAAACCGGTTCGTCAGACAAACTGGAGAGGCCTTCCGTTCAGCCCTCCGGAATGTCTTTCGCCCCCTGCCACACCTCGAGACGACCTCCCACTCTACCACAGGCGAGGGATCAGCCTCAATGCGGGCAGTATCCCGGGCAACCACAGTCGTAGTCCGATCGGGGGATGCGTGGGACGAGCTGGCCATCCCCGACAAACCCCCATACGGACCCCCACAGTGATGCCCATTGGCAACAGCCTCAAGCTGTGTGACCGAAGCCAACACTGCCTGAAGCTGGGGGCGAAGGGATGCCAACTCAGCCTGCATCCGAACACAGCAGTTGCAGTCCCTATCCATGCTAAAAACTGTTGTGCAAAGAACGTCTAAACTAATCTACAGAGAGCACAAACAAATCGACACTAAATTTAAACGGTTATTAAAATACAAGATTGCCTAGTAAATGCAGTAATGCTGATACTTGCGCACTGCTGACACACTGCTTGGCGGCGGAAGGAGACTACGCGATTTTACACTATTTAGGTACTAAAACGCGATGCTACAACTCTCAAATACTATAATACGCCCGAAATTTATGAATTTAAACAATTCAAGTACCAAAAACACGCAAAGAAATTAAGAATTAAACTATGTAACAAATGAGTGAGCTAGGAGTATACGACTTTCTGCTGGCAGCTGCTTATCCAACGGCGGCAGGGAGCACATGCTGTTACGTTAAGTAGTGTGTAAGCTTAGGGACTGATGACCTATAGCTGTTAAGTCCCTTAAGATTCCACACACATTTGAACATTTTTTTTATTGTGCTCAGCCACCTGTCTCACGGTTAGAGTTACCCATTAGAGCTACTTGTCCAAGTACGTAATGTTCAATTGCCTACCTCAGTGAGGAACTAATGTGCTTTACTTTGCCTTAATAAATGATTGTTATAGTGATCACTTACTTGTGCATTCAGTAAGACGTTTCCGTTGCGTATTACTATTTCCTTTCATTAATTTGCAAGATCATATGGGGTGCTTCCCCTTCTCTGTACGTCCCCAGAGATCGGACGGTAGCATAATAGGGGTATGCAAGCAGCACAACCGACACCCCGCAAAATGTGAAGTGTAGGAGACACTGAGGGTGAAACAAGAAGAAACATTAAGCAAGTAAGAAATTAATATTATTCATTTGGCTGCAGTAAAATGCAGTGTTGTACTGAAATGGACAGGTTTCATGAAAACCATTGAAATACATAAAAAATGCAGAAAAAAGTTTTGCAGTATTCACATGACTTGTTTGTGTTTGTGTCTGTTTTGATCTGACAGCTCCTTCTGAATAGTCTTTTAACCACGGAAAATCGATACACTGACACTTTATTAGCGCGCGCCCTTTCTCCAATAGTGAGCGGAATAATTGAGGACGGTGTCCACTTTTCTGTCTGTCAAGACGCCCGAACGATCGTTTCAAGCTTAGACGGACCGTACGTTTCCATTTTATGGCATGCACGTTTGTTAGCGCAGAAAGTTGCCGAGATGACGCCCAGGACAGCGACATTTGGACATTCAAGCGCTGACAAAATTTTGCAGATACGCCTCTTAGTGTCCGCCCACGGTCGATATTAGCAGCTTACGGCCGCTAACTTCAAATTAATCAGGTGAACTCTAGGCATTCAATAAAAACAATGTCACAAAACCCCTAGAACGGTGGCGCGAAAAGGGTCGGCAAGGGCACACCTGAAATGGAACCTCGATCAAAGGAGTGCGTTTCTCTTCATCGGCGTGTGCTGGGTTCGTGTGGTTCCTTATGATCGTTATAGAAGGCCGCTAAGTATTACTGTCCGTTTCAAGGTGTTTATACAATGTTTTGGCCGACATTGTAGGGCACAGAAAGGGCGGGGAAACTGATTAGCGCCAGCTGGGGTGGCCGAGTGGTTCTAAGCACTACAAAATTGGTTCAAATGGCTCTGAGCACTATGGGACTTAACTGCTGTGGTCATCAGTCCCCTAGAACTTAGAACTACTTAAACCTAACTAACCAAAAAACATCACGAACATCCATGTCCGCGGCAGGATTCGAACCTGCGACCGTAGCAGCAGCGCGTTTCCGGACTGAAGCGCCTAGAACCGCTCGGCCACAGCGGCCGGCTCAACAGGTCGTAAAATGATCATAAGCAACAGTGGTCGGAGACGATTGACACATCTAGTCACTACGCGTCGCTTTCAAACCAGACAGGAATTGCTGCTCTGAATGCATATTCATCTCATCCAGTTAACGAGTGAACATTGGACATTTGGATTATGGTACCTTACAAAATGAAGCTATTGACCATGGCCTGGAAGGCTTTAATGGCCCAAAGAACATATAAATTGGAAAGTAGCTGACTGGAGATCAGAAGAGTCTCGATTTCACCACTTTCCAAATGATGGCTCAAATGGCTCTGAGCACTATGGGACTCAACATCTTAGGTCATAAGTCCCCTAGAACTTAGAACTACTTAAACCTAATTAACCTAAGGACATCACACACACCCATGCCCGAGGCAGGATTCGAACCTGCGACCGTAGCAGTCCCGCGGTTCCGGACTGCAGCGCCAGAACCGCTAGACCACCGCGGCCGGCTTTCCAAATGATGCAAAGCACCGAAAGCACCACTGGCCCAATGAAGGGTTTTGCCTGTAGTGTGTGAAGGGAGTACACCAAGACGAAGTTTGTTCTGTAATGCTTTGGGACGGTTTTAGTACTATCGTTCAGACCCACTTTTCAGGTTATCGGGAACATGAACCAGGATGTTTGTTCCAACATTCTCAGCAGATAAGTATTGGCCTTTTTGTTCGTGTTAATGATCAGCATGCCGTGGCCAATGTTGTCTTCCAATATAACAGCGGTGTTGAGGCATGCACACTTTCCTGGTTTCACTAACAATCAGGCACCCTATTACACCTCGACTGGTCCGCTAAATCACTCGGTCGCAGTTCCACAGAAAATGTTTGGGTTCATTTCAAACAGCCGATGACACGTAACAATATCGCCGCAGTTTGGGAGCTCTATGGGATCTAATCCCCAGTTGGTGACTCCTGCGGGATATGACATACCAGAAGAAACTTGGGGCTGTTATGAAGTATACAGGCAGTGTACACGGCATTAGTGGGATGACTAATTTTATGTCCCAACATCTAGCTCATTACATCTACCAATCTTTCAGGAAAGTTCATGTCGATCATTGCACTGCTATACAGCCAACATTTTTTTTTTTTTAACAGGTTGTTTGGAGGGGCTTACACTGTGTTAAAATTAGTACGAAATGACATCAAGAATGCACTAGCCACCGAAGGCCAGTCTGATTGGAAACCGCCAGTATGTTGGAGCCCAGCATGTTCTCTGCTCGCGCTAAGGAGGCTATTTTGTGGCCGTCACGCAGGAGTGTCCAGTCAGCGAGGCGAGTGAAATGACCAAAAAGGAAGTACAGGAGACGCCTCTGTTTGCTCAATTGCGGACGGCTTTCAATAGTAAAATAGGAACACGCGGAGAAAAAGAATGAAGGCGACGGCGCGACTGGGACAGGTGTGAGGGCGCTGTTAGCGGACAAAAGGGCGGCTATGGTCGCCTTCCTGGAAGCGGCGCTCGGTATTATTTACCGGACGTGTCCAGCGGGCAGGCGGCCGGCCATCCCGGCTGTCGGACGCAGCGCCGCTCCTCATGCACCTGCTGGCCGCCGCCGCTCACTGGAAACACGCGGGAAAGTGGGCGCCGGTGCCCGCATATAAGAAGAGCCCCCTGTCTCGCGCGCCACTGGCCATCCACTGATTTATAGCCGCTGCCACCGGACTGCACCTGCAGCTTCTTACGCCCTAACGCTTTGACGCTATGAACATAACGGGAAACGCTGTGTCAGCTCCAGCAATTTACAGCAGTGCTATCGAAAAGCGTTTCGCCTAGACGCTTGCTTGTGACAAGAAGAAACAAGTACTAGGGTCTGTCTACGCACCGCATTAATTATGACGTTTTAACATGATACTAAATGAAGGTCTGACAGGCTCTTCGAGCGCAGTATGTCCCACAGTACTACATCTACACTACTGGCCATTAAAATTGCTACACCAAGAATAATGCAGATGATAAACGGGTATTCATTGGACAAATATATTATACTAAAACTGACATGTGACTACATTTTCACGCTATTTGGGTGCATAGATCCTAAGAAATCAGTACCCAGAACAACCACCTCTGGACGTAATAACGGCCTTGATACGCCTGGGCATTGAGTCAAACAGTTTGAATGGCGTGTACAGGTACAGCTGCCCATGCAGCTTCAACACGATACCACAGTTCATCAAGACTAGTGACTGGCGTATTGTGATGAGCCAGTTGCCGGCCACCACTGACCAGACGTTTTCAGTTGGTGAGAGATCTGGAGAATGTGCTGGCGAGGGCAGCAGTCGAACATTTTCTGTATCCAGAAAGGCCCGTACAGGACGAGCATCATGCAGTAGTGTATTATCCTGATGAAATGCAGGGTTTCGCAGGGATCGAATGAAGGGTAGAGCCACGGGTCGTAACACATGTGAAATGTAACGTCCACTGTTCAAAGTGCCGTCAACGCGAACAAGAGGTGACCGAGACGGGTAACCAATGGCACCCCATACCATCACGCCGGGTGATACGCCAGTATTGCGATGACGAATACAAGCTTCCAATGTGCGTTCACCGCGATGTCTCAAACACGGATGCCACCATCATGATGCTGTAAACAGAATCTGGATTCATCCGAAAAAATGACGTTTTGCCATTCTTGCACCCAGGTTCGTCGTTGAGTACACCATCGCAAGGGCTCCTGTCTGTGATGCAGCGTCAAGGGTAATCGCATCCATGGTCTCCGAGCTGATAGTCCATGCTGCTGCAAATGTCGTCGAACTGTTCGTGCACATGGTTGTTGTCTTTCAAACGACCCAATCTGTTGACTCAGGGATCGAGCCATGGCTGCACGATCCGTTACAGCCATGCGGATAAGATGTCTGTCATCTCGATTGCTAGTGATAAGAGGCCGTTGGGATCCAGCACGGCGTTCCGTATTACCCTCCTCAACCCGTCGATTCCATATTCCGCTAACAGTCATTGGATCTCGACCAACGCGAGCAGCAATGTCGCGATACGATAAACCGCAATCGCGATAGGCTACAATCCGAGCTTTATCAAAGTCGAAAACGTGATGGTACGCATTTCTCCTCCTTACCCAAGGCATCACTACAACTTTTCACCAGGCAACGCCGGTCAACTGCTGTTTGTGTATGAGAAATCGGTTGGAAACTTTCCTCATATCAGCACGTTGTACGTGTCGCCACCGGCGCCAACCTTGTGTGAATGCTCTGAAACGCTAATGATTTGCATATCACAGCATCTTCTTCCTGTCGGTTAAATTTCGCGTCTGTACCACGTCATCTTCGTGGTGTAGCAGTTTTAATGGAAAGTAGTGAATATTCTCAAAGACATGTTTGAGGATATCTTCACAAAAGTTGGAAGCCTTGCTGGTGTCAGCTAAAAATTCGAGGTAAATTTTGAAGTCCTCGAAGCTTCTGCATTTAGTCCACTGCTGTTCATCAGAGACTGAGAGACTGAAAATGCCGCTTCAGTTGTAAAGTTCTTTCATTATCACACGACCGGTTTCGGGATCTTATAAGCCCATCTTCAGGTGTCGTAGGTGCTATGGCGCCAGACCGCCGCGGTGTGCTACCGATGAGCGCAGAAGAGGGAGATCTCTTCAGTTTGGTCATGAATTATGTCACAATCTACATAAACCAACTCCATGCGCACTTTTGTACGCTGAGGAGATAGTTCAGATAGCTTAATCTGTAATAAGTGGTGCCCTGGGCTAGGACGTAGAGGACATATAGTTAGCAGGACCAAAGCGGAGATATGTACTGCAACTTCTCAAAAACGGCAACGAGTCTGAAACCGCAACCGAATCTAGACATTTCCCTTGTAACAATAACAGCTACGTCAGATAGTTAATAACATCCACAGCTGTCACTGATAAACAAATTGATAACCTTATCACGCCAGGTGGTTGATACAGAGGTCATACGAAAATGCCTATAGAAGTCAAAGGAAATATATACACCGCCATGACAAAAGAACTGAACCATCCAGAAGGGTAAACGAAACAAAATGAAACTTCACGAGTTGTGATGTGTGGGAGTGGCTAAGGCCTCTCCAATGGGGTAGGCCTGCCGCCGGGTGCAAGTCAAAGTGAACGCAATTTTGGCGACTTGCGTGTCGATGGGGGTGAAATGATGATGAAAACACAACAACGTCCAGTCCCTGGTCGGAGGAAATCTCCGACCCGGCAGGGAATCAAACCAGTGTCCCTCGCATGGTATTTTGCCACGCTGACTACTCGGCTATGGAGCCAGACACTTCATGGGTTGCGTAAGTTTGCGATGTGATTTCAGTGATTATGAAACCGAGTTACATTCACTTACGAGTAGGACGTCACAACCCTTCTGGCCCGAATCTATTAATTGATTCGCTTGGAAAGGATTTCATAAGGCCGTGCACCCTCTCCTGAGAGGTTCTTAATATCCTAGACAATGACAGTGGGACCAACCTGTCGTCAGAGCTGCTCTCACGTATATTCTGACGAGAGGACAGAACTGGGGCTCTCGCTGGCATCGAGAGTATGTCATCGTCACGCAGACAGTTTATCGACACCAGCGCCAAGTTTGAACGAATGTTGTCCTGTTGTAAAATGGCAGCACGATATTGTCACACGAGAGTTAAAACATAAAGATGAGTGAGGACATGTCCTTGACGTACCGTTGTGGTGTCAGTGCTTTCTAAGTCACCACCGGCCGTAATCTGAAGTCGTACCCGATGGTTCTCCACACCATGACACCAGGCATAAGACGGACGTCCTTCTCCAAACATTGGAAGTATAGGACTTCTCCTCAGGTCGCTGCCATACACGCCATCGATGGTCATCCGAGGAAGTGCAGAACGGCCGTTCATCGCTGAACACAAAGCAACACCAAAGATTAGAAATCCATGCTTCCCGGTGTGTTTCCCGGTCATAACACCACTCCAAACGCAGCCGTTCTGTAGTGGTATTAATGGCAAACTGTGAATGGGACGGTAATTGCCTAGCCCGGCTGCTGCTGACCTGCAAGCAGTGGTGCAGGATGATACCAAATGTTGCAGGGAGTCCATTAGTTGTGCTCAGGTGGTGGTCAGGTGTGGCAACCGGAACCTTCACGACCCCAAGCAGTCCACCATCGGGCCACTGTCACATCCGAATGTCGCACAAATATGGGTATTGCACGATTTGACCTGCCGGTCAAATGGAAGTCCACAATGAGGCCCCTTTCGGACTTTGTCAGTTGCTGATAAGGCTGTCACACACGGGTACGCGGCATCCCCACGGCCCTCACTGTAGCCACTCAACATCAGGCGCTATTCATGCCCCTTAAATACCCTGCCAGGCCTGATAGCAACACTAAATACGGATGACATTACTGCACTCTGGTGGCCATTCAGCTTATTTCACAGAATTGCAACTCTCATCATTTAACACACCCTCCGGTGGTGTGTACCAAGTTACATTCACATCTGACCATGTCTTCTGGGCACTTCACTTGTTTTGTCAGCCAGTATACAAACGTGCGTTAAAATCAGCTCTGACGTAAGGTTCAGAATATTAAGTCATACGCAAATCAGAAGAACGGAAGCTCCAGGTTACAGAGACAAGGATGCTGTGCTGATTTGGAGGAGTCCCCCTTCAAGACAGAGTAGGAAACGACCATGTCCGAGGCTCGTTTAAGGTAGCAAACATAGAGAAAAAGCTTCAAGAAAATCGCCAACGCTAGTGCGGGAATTTCATGCACACCCCTCCAGTCATCAGTCAAAATCTAAGAGGTGAAGTCAAACATTTCCAGAAAATGTACGTAGTGCTCACTTTGGACTAAGTCCAAGAGTAGTTCTTACTGTGTCCGCACCCGGAACTATAAAAACGGAACGGAACTGGTTGATGATATAAATCGCTGATCGGTTACCCACTGGATGGCAATGCAGTTTCGCAAATGTGCTCGCTACTCTGGAGGGACGTAAACAGTAAATCACGTTTTCAAGTTTGGAGAGAACAGTGTACTACATGTCACACTCGAACGTTGTACATATATATACTTTCAATTTTTGAAAAACTCGATACTATGGCAGCAAGTTCAGACTCAGGACAAGATGGTTCAAATGGTTCAAATGGCTCTGAGCACTATGGGACTCAACTGCTGAGGTCATTAGTCCCCTAGAACTTAGAACTAGTTAAACCTACCTAACCTAAGGACATCACAAACATCCATGCCCGAGGCAGGATTCGAACCTGCGACCGTAGCGGTCTTGCGGTTCCAGACTGCAGCGCCTTTAACCGCACGGCCACTTCGGCCGGCAGGACAAGATGTGCTAACAGTTTATTATTACAGATGTACGAAATAAAAAAGATTTTTGGTTCATCCGTGCATAGAAAAGTAAGCTGCCGACTATTTGTATTAGCGATAAAGCTGCAAGAGGCAAATTCGAAACCTTGCTAACCATTCCTTTTATACTGTTGTGTTATTACACAGTTGAGGAGTGAGTCTAGATTTTGCCTCCGGCAGTCAATATGATTTATTCTACTCCGCCCTACTGACGCGACGGCATTTATAAGCGACAAACTGCCAGTCGACTGAGCAGTCAGCTGTTGCTGAGCAGCACACTTAGAGGCACAGATAGATTACAATGGTCCTAAGAATTCGATCACGAGAAATAGTGTTCACCGCGAAAGGATTCGATGAAGGAGAGAGTGAAGTTTCATAGGCAGACACGACATCCCGATTCCCAGAACTCCTGAAGACAGACGTTGACTGTGGGTACTGTATCACAGACACAGTCCCTTCGACTGTTCAGAGATGTCACCAAACCCGCCCAAGGATGTAAACAACCGTGCATGAGCAGCGCCTGGTAGGTGGAGCGCGTCCGACAGCCGATCACTTCCAGTCATTCCACCAGGAAGGAGGTACATGGCTCGTGTTGTCTGTAGTTCAACCATGCCTAGACGGTCAATACTGCGGTTCGATCGCGTCCGCATTGTTACTTTGGCCAGGAAGGGCTCTCAACAAGGGAAGTGTCCAGGGGTCTCTGAGTGAACCAAAGCGATGTTGTTCGGACATGGAGAAGATACAAAGGACAGGAACTGTCGATGACACGCCTCGCTCAGGCCCCTCAGGGGCTACTACTGCAGTGGATGACCGCAAACTACGGATTATGGCTAGGAGGAACCCTGACAGCAACGCCACCATGTTGAATAGTGCTTTTCGTGCAGACAGGGGACGTCGTGTTACGATTCAAACTGTGCGCAATAGGCTGCATGATGCGCAACTTCAATCCCGACGTTCATGGCGAGATCCATCTTTGCAACTACGACACCATGCAGCGCGGTACAGATGGGCCGAACAACATGCCGAATGGACCGCTCAGGATTGACATCACTTTGTCTTCACCGATGAGTGTCGCATATGCCTTCAACCAGACAATCGTCGGAGACGTGTTTGGAGGCAACCGGGTCAGGCTGAGCGCCTTAGACACACTGTTCAGCGAGTGCAGCAAAGTGGAGGTTCCCTGATGTTTTGGGGTGGCATTATGTGGGGGCCGACGTACGTCGGTAGTGATCATGGAAGGCGCCGTAACGCCTGTACGATACGTAAACGCCATCCTCCGACCGATAGTAGAACCATATCGACAGCATATTGGTTAGGCATCCGTCTTCATGGACGACAATTCGCGCGCCCATGGTGCACATCTTGTGAATGACTTCCTTCAGGTCGTGCGGTTTGAGGCGCCATGTCACGGATTGCACGGCCCCTGCCGCCGGAGGATCGAGTCCTCCCTCGGGCATGGGTGTGTGTGTTATTCTTAGCTTAAGTTACTTTAAATTAGTTTAAGTAGTGCATAAGTCTATGGACCGATGACCTCAACAGTTTGGTCTCTTAGGAATTCAAACACACACACACACACACACACACTATATATATATATATATATATATATATATATATATATATATATATATAGGGTGAGTCACCTAACATTACCGCTGGATATATTTCGTAAACCATATCAAATACTGACGAATCGATTCCACAGACCGAACGTGAGGAAAGGGGCTAGTGTAATTGGTTAATACAAACCATAAAAAAATGCAAATAATGCACAAACCTACATTTTTTTAAATGGAATCCCGTTAGTTCTGTTAGCACATCTGAACATATAAACAAATACGTAATCAGTGCCGTTTGTTGCATTGTAAAATGTTAATTACATCCAGAGATATTGTAACCTAAAGTTGACACTTGAGTACCACTCCTCCGCTGTTCGATCGTGTGTATCGGAGAGCACCGAATTACGTAGGGATCCAAAGGGAACGGTGATGGACCTTAGGTACAGACAAGACTGGAACAGCACATTACGTCCACATGCTAACACCTTTTTATTGGTATTTTTCACTGACGCACATGTACATTACCATGAGGGGTGACGTACACACGTGGTTTCCGTTTTCAATTGCGGAGTGGAATAGAGTGTGTCCCGACATGTCAGGCCAATAGATGTTCAATGTGGTGGCCATCATCTGCTGCACACAATTGCAATCTCTGGCGTAATGAATGTCGTACACGCCGCAGTACATCTGGTGTAATGTCGCCGCAGGCTGCCACAATACGTTGTTTCATATCCTCTGGGGTTGTAGGCACATCACGGTACACTTTCTCCTTTAACGTACCCCACAGAAAGAAGTTGAGAGGTGTAAGATCAGGAGAACGGGCTGGTCAATTTATGCGTCCTCCACGTCCTATGAAACGCCCGTCGAACATCCTGTCAAGGGTCAGCCTAGTGTTAATTGCGGAATGTGCAGGTGCACCATCATGCTGATACCACATACGTCGACGCGTTTCCAGTGGGACATTTTCGAGCAACGTTGGCAGATCATTCTGTAGAAACGCGATGTATGTTGCAGCTGTTTGGGCCCCTGCAATGGAGTGAGGACCAATGAGGTGGTCGCCAATGATTCCTCACCATACATTTACAGTCCACGGTCGCTGTCGCTCTACCTGCCTGAGCCAGCGAGGATTGTCCACGGACCAGTAATGCATGTTCCGTAGATTCACTGCCCCGTGGTTTGTGAAACCCGCTTCATCGATAAATAGGTAGAACTGCAACGCATTCTCTGCTATTGCCCATTGACAGAATTGCACTGGATGATTAAAGTCATCACCATGTAATTGCTGATGTAGCGACACATGAAACGGGTGAAAGCGGTGACGATGCAGTATGCGCATGACACTACTTTGACTCAGTCCACCGGCTCTCTCAATGTCCCGTGTACTCATGTGTGGGTTCATGGCAACAGCAGCTAACACACCAACTGCACCCGCTTCTCCTGTGACGGGCCTGTTACGGACCCGTTTGCGTGCTACGACCATACCTGTTGCATACAGTTGGCGGTAGATGTTCTGCCATGTGCGGCACGTTGGATGCTCTCTGTCCGGGAACCATTCTGCATACACCCTGCAGGCTTCAGCTGCATTTCGTCGACACTCGCCATGATGAGTATCATCTCCGCCTTTTCAGTGTTTGAATACACCATGGTCACAGTTCCTACAACACTACACTATCACAGACGTCTGGTAACACAGTGTACTACAGTTGGTCTGCGTGCGGAGACGAATGCAGAATAACAATAGCAGCAAGCGCTACATGCGGACACTGCGACAGCTAGACCAAACCACAACAGTGCACTACAGCCACACTCGTAAACACGGTCGTCATCGTAAACATGTCCCTGCAGATGCTGCTCGCCGACCGTGGCCCGTGTTTGTTACAACACGCAACTGAACGTCGGAGGTTTCAAGCGTCAACTTTAGGTTACAATATCTCCGGATGTAATTAACATTTTACAATGCAACAAACGGAACTGATTACGTATTTGATTATGTGTTCAGATGTGCTAACAAAACTAACGTGGTTCCATTTAAAAAAAACGTAGGTTTGTGTTAAAAAACATACTTCCGTGTATTTTTGTATGGTTTGTATTAGATGGATGGTTCAGATGGCTCTGAGCACTATGGGACTCAACTGCTGAGGTCATTAGTCCCCTAGAACTTAGAACTAGTTAAACCTAACTAACCTAAGGACATCACAAACATCCATGCCCGAGGCAGGATTCGAACCTGCGACCGTAGCGGTCTTGCGGTGCCAGACTGCAGCGCCTTTAACCGCACGGCCACTTCGGCCGGCATGGTTTGTATTAAACAATTACACTAGCCCCTCTCCTCACGTTCGGTCTGTGGAATCCGTTCGTCAGTATTTGATGTGGTTTACGAAATATATCCAGCGGTAACGTTAGGTGACTCACCCTATATATATATATATATATATATATATATATATATATATATATATATATATATATATATATATATACTTCCTTTAGGATAACGATATCGCTCGACTAGAGTGGCCAGCATGTTCTCCAGACACGAACGCTATCGAACATGCCTGGGATAGATTGAAAAGGGCTGTTTATGGACGACGTAACCAATCAACCACTCTGAGGGAAGTACACCGAATCGCCCTGAGAAGTGGGACAATCTGGACCAACAGTGCCTTGATGAACTTATCGATAGTATGCCACGACGAATACAGGCATGAATGAATGCAAGAGGACGTGCTACTGGGTGTTAGAGATACTGGTGTGTACAGCAATCTGGTCCAACACCTCTGGAGGTCTCGCTGTATGGTGGTACAACATGTAATGTGTGGTTTTCATTAGCAATAAAAATGGCGTAAACGATGTTTATGTTGATCTCTATACTAATTTTCTGTACAGGTTCCGGAACTCTTGGAACCGAGGTCATGCAAAACGTTTTTTAATGTCTGTATATACGATACATTGACTGATATGCGGCTAGAGCTTTCCATGCAGTGGAAGGATGAGAATGCGGTCAAAATCGCTAGTGGCGGAGAATCCTACCAACTTTTTTGCCTCTCAAAATGTGTGTGTTTGGTAATATACTGATTAAACGATTCTAAGCGGACACTCTTAGGTTTTTAACTGTCTACTGTTGGAAGAGCAGCACACCCTGAGACAGAGACACATCCCGATCAAGATAAATCGGATTCACCGTCACATTTTTCGACAGAGAGCTCGCAGATGCACAGTCAGACACCTCCGGAACGGTCTGTAAGCTTGGGGCCAAGGCCTCGGAAAAAAAGGAATCTGTTGCCGGAGAAATATTACGCGGCACCCCCTTGTCCTTCAATTTTAATACCTACCCAGATCTCAGTAAGAGGGCAGGCGTTGGAAAAGAAAGATGGACTACCTCTTAGCCGGCAGACAATCGTCCGCGACAGCCGTAAAATATTGCGAGTGATCAACATTCGGGCTGCACGCAGGCAGGGATCTGCCTCCCCCTTTCTCCGTGAAAGCGGCGGCGCGGCGAACAAAGCGCCATAGGTGGGCCCGGCCCATTGTACCTGTCGCCTCACCCCTTGCCGCGTCTCGGAAACGGCGCCACCGCAACAAACTCCAGGCTGGGGAACCTCCAGCGGCGTGAACGGAATCAGCCTCCCTACTTCTCCCGGCCTCAATAACAGCGGAAGAAAATCGCCTTCGGAGAGATCCTGCGGCAAGTTACAGTTAGATTACACAAATACAACGAGAGGCTGACAACTCTCTCCAGGCCACCCCGTTTCAGTAATCTTCAAAACTGTTCAATTAAGTCCATCCTACAGAACTAGATATTTGGTACGATTATAGCACTTTTTTTTCCAAAAAATTTTCGTCTCATCTGTTATTTTTGCTTCCAGTGAAATATAGTGATCCCTACCTTTGGCACTGGAGATCTTACTGGTTGCATTCAGAGGCATCTCAATCTCAAAGGAAAGTAAATCTCACCTTCTTCCTTCACCACTCCCTGGGATTAGCATGAATACCACGACGGTACTCTGATTGCCGGACGTATATACATCACGGAACTGATAGAAGACGACTTGGGGAAGATGGATTTGAGTTCCGGAGAAATATAGGAACATGCGAGATAATAATGACACTACAGCTTCTGTTAGAAGAAAGCCAACCTGCATTCAAGACTTTTGGAGTAAACACTAGCCTTTTACCTGTGGCTTAGCCCATTTATGCATATGACACGTGCCTCAGTAACATCTCCTCCTCCCCTCCCTCTGTCCACCATCTACTTCTCCTCCTCTTTTCTTTTCATCACCCTCCTCCCCCCATCTCTCTGTTCATCTCCTCCTCCCTCTCTCTCTTTGCGCATCTCTTCCTACCGCTCTCTCTGCGCATATCTTTCTCTCACTCCTGTTTTTCCATCTCTTCCTGCTGCCCCCTGTCTGTTCATCCACCCTTTCTCTGCCTATTTCCTCCTACATCCTCTCACTATCCTTATCCCATCTCTCTGTTCACTGTGTTCACCTGCACGTATAGACCATGGACTGCGTTCCACTACTTACTTTTCAACATGCCTGTCGTGCAGGGCGGCCTAGATTTACTCAATAAACCATCTCACACCGCACGCCACGCCTATGTGAGCTACGTGCTTCTTACCCCCACAAAACCTCTTCTCAGGCAATAAGTAGTCTGTGTACGAAATTTGGTTGAAATCAGTCCAGTGGTTTAGGAGCAGTTGTGGACAATACACACACACACACACAGACACACACACACACACACACACACACACACACACACGCACGCACGCACGCACGCATCTATTTTTAAACATGTATATGATTCAAAGATATGTTGAATGCAATATATTCTTGAAAAGGGAGCGGAAGTGTAGCTACAACTTTTACAAAAACCAGATTGCAGTTATAAGAGTCGAAGGACATGAAAGGGAAGCAGTATTTTAGAAGGAAGTGAGGCAGGGCTGTAGCCTGTTGCTGATGTTATTCAGTCAGCATACTAAGCAAGCAGTAGAGGAAACCAAGGAGAAATTTGGAAAGGAAATTACGCTTCGGACAAAGAGATGCCAGAGGAATTGGAAGAGCAGTTGAATGAAATAGATATTGTGTTGAAAAATGGTTATAAGACAAAAATCCACAAAAGCAAAACAAGGGGAATGACATTTAGTCTAATTACATTAAGTGATGCTGAGGGAATTAGATTAGGAAATGAGGCAATAAAATTAGTATATGAGTTTCGCTTTTTACACAGCAAGATAACTGACGAAGGCTGCAGTAGAGAGAATATAAAATGCAGACTGTTTCTAAAAGACAAAAATCTTTGAATAAAGAATATAAATTTAGATCTTAAAAATCACTCCTGACGGTGAGGGAGTCTTTCCTGAAAGTCTATTTCCGGAGTGCAGCCGCTTATGAAGTGGAAACGTAGTTCAGGTACGTAGGGAACAGCAACTTTTGATAAGAATAAATAGTAATGATATACGTCGCTATTGTTATATTTCTACTTTTTATTTACTATCAATGCAAAAATATTTCGGTGTAGGTTATTTACTCTTATATAAACAAAATATCGCCAAAGTTCCAAGATGTTGACAAAATTTCTTAGAGACTTTTGAAATGTGGTGCTGCAGAAGAATGATGAAGATTACCTGGGAGAACAAGGCTTGACTAAATGAAAACGTTCAAATGGATGTAGGCTGCAGTATTTATGCAGAGAGGAGGCAGCTTGCAAAGAACAGACTAGTGAAAAGAGTTCCATCAAACCAGTCTTCGATCTTAAGACCAAAATAACAACAACGTCGATCTATGTTCTAATAGCGCAAAGGGGAGGTATATAAGATGTAAAAACAGAACGTATACAAAATTTTAGAGTGTTCAGAGAAGATAAAAAGAAACACTCTTTTATGCGACAGAAATGTCAAGATGCATCGTTTCCCCACTAGTGATCCATAAAGGGTCTGAAGCTAGTGGGGTTCAGAGACTGTGTCCACACTACCGTGTGATTATTACTGTTTTGCAGATTTTGGTCGCATGCTACGAATTTCTGTACGAAACATCTATAGACTCTGCAGAAGATCTGTTTACCCGTTTGGCTAAAGTTTCAGCTATAATTCGTGAAATACTTGACTCTTTTGAGCGTGTTAGACAATCATTAGCACACAGATGTCAGTAGTGCAATAAATGTAATTGCAGGACATTTTCAGCAAAACCTCTAAAACAATATTCACCACAAGGCAGTTTTAACACCATCTCTGAGCTTCACTAATGTAAATATCTTAATGGACGTCTAGCAGGATAACAGTGCACCACTGACAATTTGTCAATAAAAAAGTGTTTCTTTTCATATTCTCTAAACAGTCTCAAAGTTTTTATCCATCCGTCTAAGACACTTCTAAGGGTGTTGCAGGGCAAGAAGTGCTGAGAAACGATTGTTGAGATAAAATTCGAAACGTTGCGCCATTTCAGAGTCAATCGGTATTGAAATTAGCCAATCAGGCCGTTGCGCGAGCAAATTCAAGCGGACCGACAGATACAAATAGTGTCAGCAGTTCTCATAGTGTAGATGATAGATTGCTCAGCCTTTGGCTCGGGTTCGATCCTTACTATTGTGACATGTCCAATTTTTATATCGTTCGGTTGTTCAGTTTTAGAAAACCAAACGAAGCACACATTTGGCGACACAGTTTCCGGCGTGCTGCTTGAGTTTTCGAGAGCAGCGGCGTGATTAGCTAACTTCAGTACTAATTAACGCGGAAACAGCGCAACATATAGAATTTTTTTCTTAACTATTATTTGTCAGCACAGCCTATCTCGCAACAACCTTACACGCTTTCAGACAGTTTCTGACTACCCTGTATATTAACGTTTGGCACCTGGTCGGCAGTGAGGAATGAACCACCCACCATCTTAATGGCGTCCGGAGAGAAGTAACAGGCCATGGAATTGTCGACCCAGATATCTCGACATTTGCCTGAAGCAAGTTAGAGAAGTCACGGAGAACGTAATTCGATATCGCTACAAGGGTTTAAAACCTCATCCCTCCTATGTGCCAATCCAGCGCCGTTATAACAATAACTCGATGAGAACGTTAATCCTAGATATCTCTATGGAATCAGCACAATATTATCATGAATAGGAAGGCAATCGTTATCTTCTAATGTTCATGACGTACCCTTGACAGTTATGTCGTCAGAGAATAATTAGTCCATAGCTACAAAATACGTTGGAGTCAGGCTCCTTAAGTGTACATATTCCAACAAGCTAACTGCGTTACAAATACTTGTAAAGTGATCCATTCGCTGGTATCATCTCACTATAGCGAAAATCAGTGCTGACGCTTTTCGATAGCCGGCCGATGTGACGGAGCGGTTCTAGGCACTTCAGTCTGGATCCGCGCGACCTCTACGGACGCAGGTTCGAATCCTGCCTCGGGCATGGATGTTTGCGATGTCCTTAGGTTAGTTAGGTTTAAGTAGTTCTAAGTTCTAGGGGACTGATGACCTCAGATGTTAAGTCCCATAGCGCTCAGAGCCATTTGAACCATTTTTTGCATTTCGACACATTGTCAGTTAGCCTGATTACCATTGAAACAGTTACGGAACTTCCACTATATAAAAGCAAACTAAGCGTGAACAGTACGCCTATTGACGAAAGCCTGCCACAAGTTACCTAAACCTGGTTCAAAATGGTTCAAATGGCTCTAAACACTATGGGACGTAACATCTGAGGTCATCAGTCACCTACACTTAGAACTAGTTAAACCTAACTAACCTAAGGGCATCACACACATCCATGCCCGAGGCAGGATTCGAACCTGCGGCCGTAGCAGCAGCGCGATTCCGGACTGAAGCGCCTAGAACCACTCGGCCACAGCGGCCGGCCCTAAGCCTGGAACTGTTCTCGGAATGTATAGGACACTCAAGTTCAGAATAAACAGAACACCTTGAACGACTAGAGATAGAACGTTGATATTCACAGGACACGTACATTAGTATGTTCTGCAGGAATGATTAGCATTTGAAACATGCCGGCCAGTGGGCTCAAGGTCAGCTTCGATATCGCGGCTGAACATCACCTACCGGTAAAATGTGGCTGCAGCTGTCGTCGTCGCTTTAAATAGAAGGTAATGGATCAGTGTAACTTGAGCAGACGTGCACGATGCCCCGCAGACGGATGCGCGAACCGTATCATCATATCAGTGAATTTGAGGCAAGAGAGAATGTGATGCATCCATCCGAGAAATTACTCCTCATGTGGGACGAAGTGTTTCGGCAGTGCAATGGGTGTGTGCAGAACGGTTCACGGAAGGCCGCAGAACACAAGTTGGGTCAGGTTACCCCACCAAGACCACCATCCGAGAAGATCGACACAACATCCGAATGGCATTGCAGAACAGATCTGCGTGTTCCTCGGCTCTGGCGCAACAGTGACACAGTGTAACACATGGTACACTATCAGGGGTGACAGTCCGTCGCCGTTTATTACGGCATGGGTTACGTGCGCGCCGTCTACTTCTTCGCCTATCTTTGACAAATGTGCAGAAACATGCTAGATGGCAATGGTGTATGGAACGACGTCACTGGGCAGAGGAATGGCGTCAGATAGTGTTTTCGGACGAATCCAGGTTCTGTTCGTTTGAAAATAAAGGCCATATTTTGGTTCGCTGTGCAGAGAGAGGGAGAAGCATCACAGTGACTGCATTCGCAGAAAACATGCAGGGCCAGCTCAAGGTCTTATGGTGTGAGGTTCTATTGGACACAATCACAAATCACAGTTGGTGCATGTTCAGGGCACTGTGATCAATGTGACCTATGTGAATAACATCCTGCGATCCGTAGCCATATCCTTTCTGCACAAAACCTCAGACGCCATTTTTCAGCAACACAATGCACGACCACATGTTTCTGAACGAACACGTGTCTCCTTGGTGTCACAGGACGTCAGCCTTTTGCCATGGTCCGCCAGATCACCAGACTTGTCGCCAGTCGAAAATGTGTGGGATATGAAGAAACGATGAGTGCAGCGCTCTGACTCAATGTCAGCCACCACAGCTAAACTGTGGAACCACTTGAATGCAGCATGGATGGCTGTACTTCAGGACGCCATTCACGCCTTTTAAGCGTCGATGCCATTACGCGTGGAACAAATTTTTAGGGCCCATGGCGGACCCTCTGCCTACTAGGAGACAGGGCACATGCTGATCCGAGGTGACAGAATTGCTAATAATTTCTGCAGAACATACTGACGTACATGTCCCGTGAATATTAACGTCCTATCTCTACTCTTTCGGTGTGTCCTGTTTTTTCTGAACGTACGTCTATTTTTCCCAATAGTTCGGTACAATATCGTAATGCAAACGTAATACGAATGACAATCTACTGTATTTCTGTAATCAAAAATGGCTCTGAGCACTATGGGACTTAACATCTGAGGTCATCAGTCCCCGAGAACTTAGAACTACTTCAACCTAACTAACCTAAGAACATCACACACATCCATGCCCGAGGCCGGATTCGAACCTGAGACCGTAGCGGTCGCGCTGTTCCAGACTGAAGCGCCTAGAAGCGCTCGCTTTCTGTAATCCATCAAATTATACTGATCGATTATATCTAAAAACAGTCTATTTTCTACAAATGCTACCTGAATTTATAAAATGATATCTTAGTTCTGCGTACAGTCTCAGAGAAACTACCCGTTATTTTAATAAACGATCTGACAACGTTTGTGGTCCCCATTTATGCAAAACGCATGCCAACTGAACTTCCGAGCTGTGGATCTACGTAAGATCAACAGTCTTATTTCTCGCCTGCTTATTTAGGTTGACAACAATGGTTGACATTTAAGTGAATTAGGTGCAAGACCAAGAGAAGTTGATCTTCCTCTTTTTGTTATACAACTTATGAGGGCCCTACAAGCTCTACAAAAATTGAAAATGTTAATGGCTGGTGGCAATGTTAGGATAAGGGTAGGAACGATTATCATTCTGAAAACCTTACACCTTCCCATTAATTACGAGGAATATTTGAATAGTTCGTCAAAATTTCGAGCCTATTCTCAAACTCCTTACGCTCACCCAAAGGTCTCTTATTTGGAGTACCTAATTTAGCAGGAGTGTTCAGTAAGTTTAGATTAATAGTTATTGAAAAAATAAGTAGCTCAGACAGTCACTTTTAACAAGCACAAGTCTACCAAGGCTAGTAGTTAGATCTTTTGTTTCTGAATATTTACGCGTATGTCAAGTGATCAAAGTGCCAAACAAAAGAGTGGTTAGTGTTACCTGCCTTCCATACAATTTCCCGTTTAGTACACAGTTACGTAAAACATCGACTGAATCGCGTTTACTGGGGATAAATCAGGATCTATCTTTACAGACAAGAATTATCTGGTACTGAATTGAATGTAGGGTCAAAATTGTCAGAAACCATGAAACCATATGAAGCCAAGGTTTTTACACATCAAACTCGGAAGGTAACTGTTTTTACTTACGTCCTATGTTCAGTATTTTCACTTGTTAAGTCTCAGTTGCAGTCGTTGAGAAAATGTTGAGACTATATGAAATAACAAACACACCGTGCAAGACAGCGTAGTGCGTAAGAGACTGGGGACAGCGTGGATCCGATCGCTAATCTAGCTACTCAGAATTAGGTTTTGGGGGGTTTCGCTAAATCGATGAAGACGAATGTCAGGATACTTCCTTTGAATATTCGACATTTCTAATGAGCTCGTCGCCGAAAACTTCTTAATCTTCCTGCTTCTTTTGGCAGTGGGACAGTTCACGTCCACTGATTTCTTCCACCAGATCGAGTGGATGCTGATGATGATGGTTGGTTTATCGGGCGCTCAACTGCTCGGTCATCAGCGCCCGTACAAACTCTCAATTCTTACAGAGTCCAATTTTCTTTCACAGTCCAATCTAGCCACTGTAACGAATGATGATGATGAAATGAGGACGACAACACAAACACCCAGTTTCGGGCAGAGAAAATCCCCAACCCGAGTGGATTCTGTGAAACCAGAACAACCCGAGAAGTTCCATAGAACGTATCTCTTGTTTTGAAGGCCATCATGTGCTTTGCACCCAAGGGTAAACGTCTGCAACGAGCACAACTGGTTATCACTGGAACGGGCGTCGCTGACAACAAGGCCAAGCCGCCAAGTTCTGACTAGCTCCTCAAACGCTTCAGGCTCAGTATAACCTCCCTCGTTGGTAATAAGTAAGGAGAGAGTTCTTCCACTCATTTATAAGCCTTGTTGCAGTGGGAACTGCGTCACTTACATCAGAATAATGGGGCTAGTCGTCATGAAGAAGTAAGTGATAGGCCGGCCGGTGTGGCCGAGCGATTCTAGGCGCTTCAGTCTGGAACCGCGCGACCACTATGGTCGCAGGTTCGAATCCGGCCTCGGGCATGGATGTGTGTGATGTCCTTTGGTTAGTTAGGTTTAAGTAGTTCTAAGTTCTCGGGGACTGATGACCTCAGAAGTTAAGTCCCGTAGTGCTCAGAGCCATTTGAACCATTTGAAGTAACTGATAGGGTTATCACTACGAGGTATCTCTATAACCCGGCAATGTCCGGACTACAGTTTTTTAATTAGGTCGTGACCTGAATTTTAGACAAATGTCCAATATTTCAGAGTGGAAAGAAACACGACTTTTCAAACGGGAACATTCTTCTAAATATTTTCTTGGTTAGTGTCTATAACGAAGTTTCTCGTTTTCATACATCCACATGAAGACTAAGATCCTCCTATACAACGAATATTTTCAAAATGAGTTCCATTATAAGCTTAATCAAGCAAGGAAAGATAAAGTTTAAATTTTAAAGGTGAGTCCATATCGAGGGCATGGAAGACGGACCAATAGGTCGAATAGAATAAGCGTATGACACGAAGGACGAATCCCGGCACTGGCGCTATGTGATTTACGGAAACCACGAGAAACATAAATCGTAAATGTCAACAGGACTTCGAACCCTTTTCTTCGCGGGTACACATCTTTCAGTAATTTAATCAACCCACATGCTAAGCGAGTGAGTTCCTCTTGAACTTTATTATCTACAACTCTGAAACATGTGGCTGCAAAGAGCCCGATTAATATACAGGTTCAAATGGCTCTGAGCACTATGCGTCTTAACTTCTGAGGTCATCAGTCGCCTAGAACTTAGAACTAATTAAACCTAACTAACCTAAGGACATCACACACATCCATGCTCGAGGCAGGATTCGAACCTGCGACCGTAGCGGTCGATCGGCTCCAGACTGTAGCGCCTAGACCGCATTGCCACTCCGGCCGGCTAATATACACTTACACAGCTTTAATTCACATACTCGCATCTGGTGCCCCAGTTTCTTGGGTCAGTAATAGTTTGACACAATGCACAGTTTGACATAATGCACCCGTGAACATATACCACTTTCTTAAGCACACACTAAAGCGAGCGCATAATGCGCGAATTTAAACGGGAAAACGGTATTAGAGTGATGATCGCATACAGCAATCAGCTTTCTTGTGCTGCATAAGCATGCTCATTGCGGAACGTGTGTGAGTTTCGTCCACATGTAGAAGCTGACGCTATAACAATAGGTCAGTATGTTTCAAGTGCGTTGCGTCGATGGGTAGCAACTACAGGACATTTCTTGTGTTGAACGTATCCTACGCAACCGAGCGGTTCTGTGTTATCGTCAAAATACGTGTCTATGAAGTAGCCAAACAGCAGATGTAGCAGCAGTTTTAAAATGGTTGGTGACTGACACAACCAGCTACACATACTTTCTAATGTTGTATTTTAGTGCCATAACCGGTTTCGGGCAACCGTATCCATCTTCAGATGGCTAATATTTTTCGTTACACAGATGTTTTGATCAACAGCATGTAGTTTGCTCCACTCTGCACAACAATATTTCAGTATTTTGTCCCACTTTATAAGTTGTTCCATTAATAAAAATACGCTAAAATACTTGCACTTTTCATACGTATATGATGCAAAATACTTGTGTTCACTTACATACGTTCCAGTAGAACGTATCTAAGGAAACACAAGTATCTTGTATCATATGTACAAAAATGCAAGCACTTCACATTATTTTTATTACGTAAACAACTTATAAAGTGGTACTAAATACTCAAATGTTGTTGTGCAGTGTGGAGAAGACGACATGCTGTTGATCCAAACATCTGTGTAAAGAAAAATATTAGCCATCTGACGAAGAGCATGGTAGCCCGAAACCGTTTTCGGCACTAAAATACAACATTGAAAAAGTATTTGTGGCTACGTGCGTCATTCACCAACTATCATTAACGGTAGCGGAGTTCGCAAGATCCAACATGGATAAAATAAAGTTTTCAAATACTAAGAGAGGGAGAGAAGTAAAGAAAATGCATTTAATTTAGATGCAGACGGAAATCATAATAGCTTAGGCCCGTGCTGTTTGACTGGTATGAATTTACATGCTGTTCGCAGGTTGCTATAAAAGCGAGGACGAGAGAGATATTTGAGAAATGTAGAGAGAAGCTTGTTCTTGTCGCAATAGCGTAACGTAAACTGCGATGTAAAAACAGGATTTTTTTTTCAGCAACAACGTCTCTCGAAGTAATGTTTTGTTTTCTTGTTTTCAAAAGCAATGGAACATATTCTGTCATGACCATAAAGTTTATATCAATACCGCAAAGGTCGTGGTGGTGGGTGATCACAGTTTTCCACTGTATCTTCCCTCCCCTCCCCTCTCCCAAATATAATTTATCGTCACTCCACATTTAACGTGCCAGTGACTCCCGAGGTTTTAATAACAATAAAATACTGTCATATATTCACAATACTTTTTTTACGAGGGAGGGATTATGACCCCCTTGCCACCACTCCTCCCCCCCCCCCACCCACTATAGAGTGGTAGGAGTGAACATATCCTCAAGGCCCCTACTAGAGTCCTCTATCGATAATTACTGAAAAGTCGGAAACCATACCGCTAATAAGCAAACATTAAACATTATGTAAGCTTTGTCTGATATAAACTTTATAATCAAAATTAAAGAGCCCGCGGACGCACTCCGCCAAATAAGATGGCAAGTATTAGCAAATTCTACTGTACTGCTCCCGTGCCCCCACCCCCACTGTCTCTCTCTCTGCGTCTTGTCCCCCGGTACTGTTGTTGTTTTTTTTCTCCTTATAATTCAGCGGCAGTGACAAAGGCAGCGAATGTACATAAATCACAAATTGTATTCCGTGTTTGCGCCCAGCCGAGGAAAGACAGCAATTCCTAATTGCTTAGGTCGATATTCCTCAAGTTACAGCTGCAGCAATGAGAACGGCACTTGTTCAGAAGAACAGAGTCCGATGTCATACTTTTGTTACTACAAAATTACTGTATAGAAACAAAAAAATCGTAATGGTGTTAAACTGATAGCACACAATAAGCCACCAGAACATTTTTCATTTTGAAAATTACTGAATAGTAGATACTTAGAAGAGAAAACCTTTGAGTCCTACAAGCGTAGAATGTGTACTAAAAATAATATTTAGATCGGCTCAAATCAAAATCAAAAGCTAAAGAAATAATTCGTGAGTGTCTAGGAAACTTCAACACGTGAGTTCTCGAGCGGTCTCTTAGTGTTATTCAAGTTTTCCTTCGCTCAGTGGTGGACAAATTTCAAAAATGGTTCAGATGGCTCTGAGCACTATGGGACTTACCAGCTATGGTCATCAGTCCCCTAGAACTTAGAACTACTTAAACCTAACTAACCTAAGGACAGCACACAACACCCAGCCATCACGAGGCAGAGAAAATCCCTGACACCGCCGGGAATCGAACCCGGGAACCCGGGCGTGGGAAGCGAGAACGCTACCGCACGACCACGAGATGCGGGCGGACAAATTTAATTCAGGAATTATAAGTACATACAAGAAAAGAATAAAAAATTTTGAAATAAAGTGCTGAAGAGGAATGATGAATATTAGATAGGTTGATCGGTAATCAATGAAGAGGTACTGAATCGAGTCGAAGGGAAAATATCTTGATGGCATACTCCGGCTAAAAGAGAGTATACGTTGATTATGTCACATGCTGAAGAATAAAGGGACATTTAATTTAATAATCGAGAGGCATGTGGAGGTGAAAACTGTAGAGGGAGACCAAGACTCGGCTACAGTAAGCAGTTTCAAATAGATGAACGGTGTAATAATGAACAGGCAGAAATGAACAGACTTGTGTGGAGAGCAGCATTAAACCAGCCCTCGTACTGAAGACAACAATTATGGTCGCAACCGGACAGCAATGCAAACAATGTCATGAAGTTCAAGAAGCATGCCGGCAATCGCTTTTCAAAAATCATCCCCAAATAATAAGCGAAATTGCAAAGGAAGGTTAACAGTCTCAAATTATTTTCCAGCGACGCCGAGTGAAGTTCCGTCTTGGCTGCACCACCGTTGTATTTAAGGACGAGAAGGAGAGAGAAAGAGAAAGGGGGGAGAGCGCGCGCCCTGTGTGTGTGTGTGTGTGTGTGAAAGAGAGAGAGAGTACGTGTGTGTGTGTGTGTGTGTGTGAGAGAGAGAGAGAGAGAGAGAGAGAGAGAGAGAGAGAGAGAGAGAGGAGGGGACATAGCGATAGCGTACGCTTCAGTATCGTTACAAGCGCAGCCCAGTCATGTTCTAAGCTACTGTAGATATTAAACGTTGATCGGTACCTTTGACAATATCCTCGAAAACTGTTCCAAGCTGTCGTTTATACTCGTATACCGAATAACGTGTGCATGTGTACGTACACCACCGGCCCCTTGAATTCCGCTGTTACATTTTCCAGCAAAAATCTGATGCAGTATGCTCTCTTAGAAATCCGTAACCTCTTTTCAATACTGAATGTTTAAAAACACAACTCCTAGAATCATGG
The DNA here is from genome assembly GCF_023898315.1 of Schistocerca nitens. Taxonomy (NCBI): domain Eukaryota; kingdom Metazoa; phylum Arthropoda; class Insecta; order Orthoptera; family Acrididae; genus Schistocerca; species Schistocerca nitens. Next base: position 394,142,223 of record NC_064617.1, read on the forward strand.
TTCTGGTCCTGAAATTTAGAGCTGCTGCAAAAAGAGCGATGGTTTCACAAAGTTGGTATCCCAGGAATTCCTACTTAATAACACTTTATGCATACCTACAATGAAATACTTATTGTTGACACCTTAATCTTCCTTGTTTGGAGCAAATTATTGAATCCCCCTCTTCTTGGCAACCTTAACTCTTTGCCGCTGATTTCCTAAATAGACACACTTCATTAAACATTTTGCCAGCCGTTCCGTTACAGTTTACGTCGTTACGGCCGTTGTTTTCTGATTTCGACAGCGAATAAACCGAATGGCATTTACAGAAAGCTGTTAGGGATACCAACTCGCATTATTTTCTTATCTGCGATGTGTCTGTATTAAGCCAAGATATGAAAAAAATCAAGAGGACATCCTCGTTTGTCAAATAATATTTAACACCGGGACTGTCTGTGGCTGTGCGAAAGTTGACCGTAGACAGCGAAATTAGGAGTTCCATGGAAAGGACAGCAAGCTCCAGATTATGAGGGTTGCTGTGGACCTGAGAACCGAAAAACACGGATAATCCAAAATACACATGTTTCTAGGGAAAATTGCTGTTTACAGAATTTGCACGGCAACCCTGCTGCGTTAGTAATTACCGACCTTAGTATTGTAGGAAAAGGGCAGGGAAACATGACGACAGAAAATCGGGCGCTGACACAAGGATAGTATTTCCGAATTTTCCTGAACACAAACTGGAAAATAATCTGAAAATATCTGACATTATTTCAGGGAATGTCTAACGGCGGGACCGGAGCTCACATCGCCTTCCGGTGGTAAACGTTAGTCGCATGCATAATAATAGGTACCCTAACAACGAAAGTATTCTCTCTAATTGTGACAGAATATATCAGGCTTCGCTTTTTTATCATTATTATTATTTTACTGTTTCGAAAACTCTCCGAACTATTCACAGTTAATCCGCAAACCAGACACGGCGCCGGCCGGTGTGACCGTGCAGTTCTAGGCGCTTCAGTCTGGAACCGCGTATCCGCGACGGTCGCAGGTTCGAATCCTGCCTCGGGCATGGATGTGTGTGATGTCCTTAGGTTAGTTAGGTTTAAGTAGTTCTAAGTTCTAGGGGACTGATACCACAGATGTTAAGTCCCATAGTGCTCAGAGCCATTTGTGAGCCAGACACGGCGTATCCGTGTAATCGGGAGCTTGATGTAAATAATGTACACTGTCCCATTTATCTGAAGTGTCATTTGATACCATCTTGTGCAAATGTTGTTGAAAATAAATCCGGAAGTTTTCGTTCGAAGTTACGAAGATGTGCCTTACAGACGAAATCACAAGCTCGAGCGCGCACAAACAGAAACGCGCGCGCGCGCGCATACACGCATACACACACACACACACACACACACGCACACACGCACGCACGCACGCACACACACACACACACACACACACACACACACACACACACACACACACACACACAGAGAGAGAGAGAGAGAGAGAGAACAATGTGGGTTGTGTGAAATCTTATGGCGGGCGGAGTGGCCGTGTGATTCTAGGCGCTACAGTCTGGACCCGAGCGACCTCTACGGCCGCAGGTTCGAATCCTGCCTCGGGCATGGCTGTATGTGATGTCCTTAGGTTAGTTAGGTTTAATTAGTTCTAAGTTCTAGGCGACTGATGACCTCAGAAGTTAAGTCGCATAGTGCTCAGAGCCATTTGAACCACTTTGAAATTTTATGGGACTTAACTGTTAAGGTCATCAGTCCGTAAGCTTCTTAACCTAAATTATCCTAAGGACAAACACACACACACACCCATGCCCGAGGGAGGAATCGAACCTCCGCCGGGGCCAGCCGCACGGTCTATGACTGCAGCGCCATAGACCGCTCGGCTAATCTCGCGCGGCAGAGAGAGAACAGAATGTGCTAATCACATCATCGAGAGAGTAATGGATGCACATGTCAATACAGTGTATTTGCGTGTCTAACGAAAGAAGAAAGAACCAAATCACTCCAGTAACTTTTAACAGGAAAGCAAGCAGCCACTTCGATCAGGAAAGACAATGCTTTGGAAAATTGGAGTCCGCAGCGTGCAGTAAAGACGAGCCATTCGAGATCGAGACGCCGTGCCGTGTACACTTTCACTGATAACGCGCCGGCACACAGCAGTAGTTGGAGCGCCGCACGTCAGAGGCGCCGCTGCTGGGAGTCGCGCAGTGCAGCGGCGGCCGGCGGCCGGCGGCCGGCGAGCGACGCCGTCGGCGCCGGCGTCGGCGTCGGCATAGTCGGCGGCGCCGGCGTCCTGCCCGCGTGGCTCGCCGGGCGGCACTGTGACGCGGGGGCGTCCGCAGGCTGGGCCCGGCCGGCCGGAGCTCGTTAGCGGCCCGCCGGTTAATTTGGCCGCCGGCCCGCGGGCACAGGCAGTGCCAGACAGAGGCGGAGGCAGAGGCGCACGCGCCCAGCCACGGGCCGATCGATGCCGCGCGCTGACCGCCGCCGCCGCCGCCGCCGCCGCCGCCGCCGCCGCCGCTGATGATCGCAGCTGACCCGTCCAGGCGTCCACTAGCGACCGCAGTCACAATGCTCGTGACAGTCTGGCGTCCACTCCCGCTGACAAACTAGACGTACACTCAGCTGGCCAACGAATACTCTCGTCTTTCGCACGATTGTAGCACGTGGGTATCTCTAATAAATGCTGCCCTAGTACTACCCACCACTCAAGTTTCAAAGTAATATAATGTTATATATACTAACAAGGGAACCTCCCCATCGCACCCCCCTCAGATTTAGTTATAAGTTGCACAGTGGATAGGCCTTGAATAACTGAACACTGATCAATCGAGAAAACAGGAAGAAGTTGTGTGGAACTAAGAAAAAAATAAGCAATATATACAAACTGAGTAGTCCATGCGCAATATAGGCAACATTATGGAGAATGTAAGCTCAGGAGCGCCGTGGTCCCGTGGTTAGCGTGAGTAGCTGCGGAACGAGAGGTCCTTGGTTCAAGTCTTCCCTCGAGTGAAAAGTTTAATTTTTTATTTTCAGACAATTATTATCTGTCCGTCCGATGCGATCACTTTTTTGGGAGTGATTATCACATCCACAAGAAAAACTAAACCGGGCAAGGTAGAAGAATCTTTTTACCCATTCGCCAAGTGTACAAGTTAGGTGGGTCGACAACATATTCCTGTCATGTGACGCACATGCCGTCACCAGTGTCGTATAGAATATATCAGACGTATTTTCCTGTGGAGGAATCGGTTGACCTATGACCTTGCACTCAAATGTTTTCGGTTCCCATTGGAGAGGCACGTCCTTTCGTCTGCTAATCACACGGATTTGCGGTGCGGTCGCAAAACACAGACACTAAACTTATTACAGTGAACAGATACATCAATGAACGAACGGACATATCATAACTTTGCGAAAACAAAGAAAGTAAACTTTTCACTCGAGGGAAGACTTGAACCAAGAACCTCTCGTTTCGCAGCTGGTCACGCCACACGACCACGGCGCTCATGAAGTCACATTATCCTAGGTGGTACCTATCTTGCATATGGACTACTCAGTTTGTCTATTTTGCTTATTTTTTCATACTTCCACACAACTTCTTCCTGTTTTCTCGATTGATCTGTGTTCAGTTCTTCAAGGCCTATCCACTGTGCCAACTTATAACTAAATCTGAGGGGGGTGCGATGGGCAGGTTCCCTTGTAAGATGGTATCTGTTCTTTCGGACATGTCCGAAAGAACAGATATCATCTTAGTATATATATGTAGTTAAGGCCCACCGGCCACTTGACCATCTTCATCTTCTGTGCGAATGCACGAACAGTGCCCGAACTCTTACCGGAATCAGCAACGCGCCGCGAGTAATGAGTATAATGGGCGGGGGCACTACGAATGTAGTGCGGGACAATACGTTCAGAATGTGGGTTTCGCGGGAGGCGTGCCAGAGATAAATCCCTGCAGTCGCGCTATCCTGTGCGTCCCCGGTGGCTCAGATGGATAGAGCGTCTGCCATGTAAGCAGGAGGTCCCGGGGTCGTGTCCCGGTCGGGGCACACATTTTCATCTGTCCCCGTTGACGTATGTCAACGCCTGTAAGCAGCTAATGGTGTTCATTTCACTGTAATATAATGTTGTCGCAAACTATACGACAACGCCGGGCATCGAGTACAGGTGTTACCATAACCGTCGAAGGTGCCAGATTGGAAGTATGCACGTACTACGTTCTAGACGTCATTTTCCTCCTAATCCTCCGCCGGCTGGTGTGGCCGAGCGGTTCTGTGTGCTTCAGTCTGGAACAGCGCAACCGCTACGGTCGCAGGTTCGAATCCTGCCTCGGGCATGGACGTTTGTGATGTCGTTAGGTTAGTTGGGCTTAAGTAGTTCTAAGTTCTAGGGAACTGATGACCTCAGCAGTTAAGTCCCATAGTGCTCAGAGCCATTTTAACCTAATCCTCCACTGAAACTAACAAAGCTACAACGAATCCCGCTTCTTCGGAAGAGAATAATCACTGTCGTAGATACGCAGTGAGTTATAATAAGGAATCGTGATGAAACGAACATTTATTTATCGATACACTAACGCACGTATTCTAAATACGGTGCACATTATTTGAAACAAGTACAGTCCGACATTACACTACAATACATGCATAAACAGCGGACATTATTATAATAATGAGTCGCGACGAAATGGTTACTTAGTTACTGATACATTCATGCGTGCATCACAAATACTGTGTGCGTATGACTTCACGAATGAATGGTTCAAATGGCTCTGAGCACCATGCGTCTTAACTTCTGAGGTCATCAGTCACCTAGAACTTAGAACTAATTAAACCTAACTAACCTAAAGACATCACACACATCCATGCCGAGGCAGGATTCGAACCCGCGACCGTAGCGGTCGCTCGGTTCCAGACTGTAGCGCCTAGAACCGCACGGCCACTCCGGCCGGCATGAATGAATGAATATGTCGATAAGTTAACGTCCATTTCATCACGATTCCTTATTATACCTCGATTATACTTCACTAGGAATCCATCACAACGGTTAGCGTTATCATTATTATTATTATTATTATTATTATTATTATTATTATTATTGCATTCGATTGAAACGTGATTCGTTGTAGCGACACTTTATAATAATAATTATTTTTTTTACTTTTTATTCCCTGTCCCTATTAACTATTCGATAGTCAGTAACTTTGGATTCAAATACCAGATGAACTGGTAATGGGGCAAGGAGACTCCTAGGAATTCCAGTAGGGAATATTTCGGAGTGGGTATTCAGTTCCAACTTTCGCCTTACAATCAAGAGAAACATCCCGAAAAATTTGCTCACAACCGAGGGATGGGAACAGTTTTTAATTTATTTATGGGACAATATGTCCCACTCAAAAAAGTATGAAACCCTAGTGAATGTCCACCAACAAACTTTCAGCGGTTCTTCAGCTATACATATCGCTTGACTCTTCATTAGTAACCCTATCCATAGAAGTGCCGTCAAAATTTGCAGCCGGCCGCTGTGACAGAGCGGTTCTAGGCGCTTCAGTCCATAAGCGTGCGGCTGTTACGGTCGCGCCCGCATCTCGTGGTCGTGCGGTAGCGTTCTCGCTTCCCACGCACGGGTTCCCGGGTTCGATTCCCGGCGGGGTCAGGGATTTTCTCTGCCTCGTGATGGCTGGGTGTTGTGTGCTGTCCTTAGGTTAGTTAGGTTTAAGTAGTTCTAAGTTCTAGGGGACTTATGACCACAGCAGTTGAGTCCCATAGTGCTCAGAGCCATTTGTTACGGTCGCAGGTTCGAATCCTGCCCCGGGCATGGATGTGTGTGATGTCCTTAGGTTAGTTAGGTTTAATTAGTTCTCAGTCTAGAGGACTGATGGTCTCAGACGTTTAAGTCCCATAGTGTTAAGAGCCATTTGAACCTTTTCTTTTTTTTAAAAAAAAAATTTCACTGTTGCGCATTGTTTTCAGTCAATACAGATACAAAACTAAATGGGGCAAGAAACCAAACGAAATGCAGTAACTAATACAACGAGCCACCAGAGACCGTGGGTCCTTTATATCAAAATACGCACAATGTACCTCTGAACAACTTCTGAAAGTTTTCCGGTAGAGTTCTGGTTCGCCCCGTATACACAACAAGCTGTCAATGACTTGCTCGATATATTCAAAATACCTTTGCATGAACAAGTGTTTCGTGGAAATTTAGAGAAAAAAGGAAACGTTACTCGAATGCATACGCGAGGACTTCAGGCCAGATGTTCAAACTACTGAACTCGACGCCTGGCACACCCTCTTGGTATTCGACATGCTGATAAAACCTCCAACCCCAGTTTCACGAATACTCTTAAGAGGCACGTCCTACTACAGCTGTATTTGTTATATCTAAGGATGTAAGCAGTCCTGCGAAAAACGAGTAAAATTCTTGGGCCGTAGTGTGTATGCCCCCCATGTGAGTTAAAAACGGACCAATATGGCGCTTGTAAAGATCCTAGAGTACTTCCTAAGTTCAATCGTAAAGACAGTTCTAGTGGGAGCGATCGAGGTCGTACAGTGGTCAGCACACTGCATTCGCATTTGCAAGGTCAGCAGTATGGAAACTTGTCAGGCCACCTGGACTTTGATTTTCCGGTTTCCGTAAATACATTAAGTGGAGGGCTCAGTACGTGCCTCGATTATGAGGCAAAACTGAAGTAAGGTCAGTCTTCTCTGCTTTCTCCCCAACGTTAAGTACGTGCCTCACTTATGAGTTAAAACGGGAGTTAAGCCAGTCATCTCTGAAAAATTCAGAATATAAGAAGTCAAAGCATCTTCCCTTTGTTCAATCTGCCAATCTGTGATTCCACACCCCCAAGGAATAGGGACATCAACGTTGTAATCCGCAAATAAGTAGAATTAAGTAGAGTCCCCCCCCCTCCCCCCCATCCTGTTAGCACCCGCTTCAGGGTTTCAGGGTATCGTTAGTTTAACCCTCCATCGGTGACGTGCTGCATTCGGTACAACAGCCGGGCAGGTACTGAAGCACTTGCGTCTCCGCAACCAAGAGGGGGGGAGGGGCAGGCGGCAAGAATATTATCGCTACAAATACCTAATGTCAATATTCGAAGAAGCCTACTGGAAACGACGGCCAGTTCAAATAAGCCAGGTGCTGTACACAGTACCACGGCGCGGCCGGTGGAAGATTCAGTACGTGCCTAGATTATGAGGCCAGCCATATTTACCAGCTATATTTGAGAACATTAAATTACAAGAAACCAAACCATCCCCCTTAGTTGAACCAGCCAGTCTGTGCTTTCAACCCTTAAGGGGTAGCGATATCAAGGTTATATTCCATAAACAATATGAAACTTCTCCTTAGAAAAATTTATGAATGACTGTGCTGATAAACCTCTTACATTATTTGATTTTCAAACAGCTGAGCAGAACTGAACGTACTCAGACATTTCGCTATTTACCTATTCTGATCAACACTAAACTGACACACAATATTTTTAGCGCAACGCAATCTGACTTTCAAAAATCCCTACAAAAGAATGGCCCTGAATAACAATACCTATACCTTTCATGAATCACTTACCTCTCAAAAATCTTCGTTACTCGAACTACTGCAGTATAGCGAACAGCAATATTGCCAGCTAAACAAGAGATTCTAACTACTGAAGGCACTAACTACTACTCTGATAGAGAATAAACAATGTATTTACCTTAATAGTGTCCAAAAGTCATAATATATATATCAGTTCATGACATCCAGTCTTACAAATTTACTGTCTCTGATGGACACACGTCCAGATCATCCGCTCTCAAAACTCTGCCATCTCTCTCCCCACATCCGCCACTGCTGGCGGCTCACCTCCAACTACGCGCTGTTCACATCGAACCGCCCAACACTACAATAACGAATTTCAACAATGCTAACCAGCCACAAGACTGCAGACAGCACAGTCAGTGATTTTCATACAGAGCGTTAGGTGACGTTACCAACGTAAAAACCTAAACAGCCTACTTACAACAAGGAAAATTAACTAAAAGAAATCCCCCTCCTCCATGTAGCATTAGCCTCGCGCTTTCGCAATTCAGGGGAACGAATCTGCCCGGCAAATCAAAGACGAGTGCCGGGTTGCCGACGAGCCAGGATATGGTTTCTAGGCACGAGATGTGTCGACTCTTGCCGATATTGCATGTGATTACGCTCTTTCTCTGTTACCCAGCAATGGCTTCGCGCACTGTGCCTTAGAGAACGTGCGCAGTGACTTCTGAGCATTTTACAGTATAGCGGATTTTCGGCGAGGGGTTCCTGTCTGGAGGTCAAGAAGGAAGGTTCCAGCTGGCAACAAAAGTGCAGAGTCCATTCCTCTTGCTTAATTCTACTCGATTAGACTTCCGTCATCAGCACTATTGCTTGCAAGTTTCAACCTAGCTGTATTACGCTTGTACTAGGTTTTCCAGAACTTACTGTTGGTTTATCATTCAAGAATTAATAGATACTAGCGTTAGATACAAGCACTATTGTTTCAACTTATTCTTATTTCTGGGGTTTAAATTATTTATTAGTATTGTGAATTGTAATTTTAATATATTTTTCTGGGCACATGCAATGAAGTCTTTAGGCATGTGAAATTTTGGAAAGCCGCCCACTTTTGTTAACTGGTTATTGTGCGATGTTAAATATAATCTTCTTACATATTTTCAAATTACCAGTGATTGCATTGTTTGGTCATCGATCTGTAGAACAGTGCGTCCTGTACTATGAATTGGTGCCGGGTTTGAGCCCTCCCACACTCGGCTGATTGTAAAAGGAAGCTAATTTGATACCTGATAGCATTTATAATTGTACTGTCAACATTTGGACAACCATTTGTGTTTTGTTATTTAATGAGCACAATGCTGGTTTACTTTAATAAAATTGTTGTTCTGCAATTTATATTTATTTGACGGTCTAACCCTACCGCTCCCCTAGCACCTACTTCACTGGCCATTTCTAGGCAGTTTCCGTCTAGGTGAATACCAGTATGGTACAGACGCACCGTCTCAGTTGTACGATTCGCGAACATTTAGAAAACGTTTGCACGCTTTCACGTGGGTAGCAGTAGATAGAGACAACTTCCGTCTCAGAGGGAAAAGAATGGAGAAGGGTGGGGACACAGAAAGTGCAACCGGCCACTGTCTAGAACTAACGTTGCGAAATCCGCAACTTGACATACAGACTTCCTAAGACGGGCGATAAGGGCAACGTAGGAGTCTGGTCACAGACCCCTATGGTTCTCAGGAGAAAGCCAGACGGGCTCGAGAGCGCTGACAATAATTCACTTACTACGCCAGTTCTCTTTGAAGCGCTCTACCACAACAGCTCCTGACGCAGGCAGCCTATAAAAACATCTGATTACCGTTTTTGACCCATCTTTGATGCGTAACTTCACCCAGATTCATTCACATCAGGAATCCATGATAATCTCAGTAAATATTAACGAATTCCTTATTGCAAAAGTCACGCCGTCACCTTAACCTTATGAAAAATTTTCCAATCTAAATTTAAGATTTCGTTGCTGTTCGCTTCACATTTCAACCAACTTGCTGTTGGTAATGTACTGGACATTATAACCTTCAATAAGCGATACTAATTCTGGGACCTTACCACGGATGCTCCTGTAGTTTCTTCGGTTTCGATTTGTGACTGTCGAGTAGTGAGAATGCCTCCACACTAGAGCAAATGACGGTATAAGGGAATGTAAGGACGCCGAAGAGGAGACCATTTAACAACGCCTCTTAGCCTTGCTAATGGTCTCAGTTCGGTAACAAAGAGGGGCAACTAGTTTCCTCAGGTATGTGACGTCGATGTGAAGCAACTCACTGATGATGAGCTCATAAAGAGATACCAAATTGTGTGGATGTTGACCGCTACGTTTCACCCGTTATTCGGAACGGTCCCAGATATTTTCTGTGGGGTTAAGATCGGGTGACATAGTGGGCCAGTCAAGATGTGAAGGGATTCCTGAGTGTTCATCAAACTAGGATCATATGGGTGAAACCTTGTTGCCCCATTGTCACTGACGAGGGGAGAGATTCGTCTCCGGTTCCTGCTGGTTACTATCTTTTTACGACTACTGATCTTACACTTTTTAACATAGCTGCGAGTGGTACGCTACTCCTCGTAGACATTTTAGACGGTCCGCTTTTATACACCAACGAACCAGGCAGCTTTAATCACACGGACAAGTCCAAACACGATAGCTCCTTTCAGCTATTCTTTGTCGTCTAAACGCCGGCACATCTTACAGCGCTGATTCCATACAACCGACTGGCAAATACACGTAATTTCTATGCCACGGCTCACGTCAGCTGTGGAGAGTCGCATTATCGCCTGATACGTTGCATGGGGGCTTAATTAAAATATGATGAAAATAATTTTAATTTTTTGATTTAGTAGCTGTCTGTTCGATTACGAAGTTTCGTAAACGGTTGGCCCTGACTAGTATTATTACGCTATCTGACTGCATAGAATAACAAAGAATGAAATGGAAATTTTCATTAACACAATTAATTAATTAAGTCCCCAGCAACTATAAAACCTACGAAACCAAAGCACAAGTGTAACTGTTCTGTGTGTGGAAGTATGACTCAACGTACGCATCTGGCACGGTTCTTCTTCAATAACACAAGAAATTTTAAATATCATTTATACTGAATTAATTAAAGAAAATAAAAATACCATAATTACTCAAGAAAACCAGAATTACACTCTAATACAAGAACACAAGCCAGGTGCTTTGTTGACTGAACCTGTAATGACGCATTATTTAAAACATGGAAATAATGAAAAATAAATCAAGTTTCGTTACCTTCATATATTGACCAAAATCACTCTAATCATTACAATATATCTCCACACCGACTCGCTATTACCACATCTCAACAAGAACTTTTCAGTATCACATCTCAGCAAGCACTCTCTACTAGCACATCTCAACAAACACTCTCTGCTACGAGTTCTTAACAAGCACTGCCCACTACGACATCTCAATAATCACTGCCAGTGGAGGCGGCGGAACAATACCCTCTAGCGCGATCTCTGGCGCTGTGGCTCAGTGTAGCCACCTTTCAACGTTAAAGGGCATGGTCAGAAATAAGAAAGCACTGCTAACATATTACCATACCTAATACTGTGTAGGAAGTCTGCTGGCATCCAAAACCGTCTGAGAAATGGCAAATACATGTCCTGTGTGGTTTTAAAGGGAACCCTATAGCATTCTTCCTGCAAAACAGAGGCGTCTTCAGGTAACGATAAACATGGTGAATAACGATCACGCAGCCTTACCCCCGAAGAGGACCACAAAGGCTCAATACTACTGAGATCTGTTGAGTAGGGTAGCCAGAGGAGATACGACAAATCAACCTCGTGTTTACAAAATCAGTCCTGGGCGATGTGAGTTGTGTGAACAGGGGTCCTGTCGTCTCAGAACACAGCATGACTACGGGATGGACCTGACCTGCCAAAATAGTCACATAACCTTTGGCAGTACTGCGACCTTGCAGAGTATCCATGGGGCCCATGGAATACCACGAGATAATTGTCCAGATCATCGCATAACATCAGTCATGTTTCACTCTTGGCAGCAAGCAGTCTGCATCGTAGGCTTGGGACGGCGTACGCCGGACGTAAACACGGCTAGAAGCTGGCAACAGTGTGACGTAAAACTCGTCCGACCAAATGACCTCCTTCCATTGCTCCATCGTCTAGGTTTTATGACTTCGGCACCAGGTTATCCTGTTACGATAACTTTCATCCTTATCACCAGCGCGCAAGTCGCCCAATATGGTGTCGAATGATATAAGACTTGCATTTGGCGTCCGAACTTCCCCGGATGGTGCCTCTTGGCCAACGATGCCACACGCTCATTTAATTTTTTCAGATCACCGCACACTCCGCTACAGAGTGGAAGTCCATTCTGGAAACTATCTCCCCCCCCCCCCCCCTGGTTGTGTTAATCCATATACCCGTAATATTCTTTCTTCGAAGAGTCCTTGTCCCGCAAGGTATACTGGAGAACTTGTGTGAAATTTGGAAGGTAGGAGATGTTCTGGAGGAAGTAAAGCTGTGAAGTTGGGTCGTGACTATTCCTTTCAAAGTCCGGTCGGCGGAGCACTTACCAGCAATTGGCAAAGGTCCCAGGCTCGAGTACCGTTCCGGCACAGAGTTTTAATCTTGCAGGAAGTTTCAAACTTTTCACTTGGTAATTGACGTTCATATTCAAGCTTCTGCAAGTAACAGGTTTTTTGCCACCCTTTTATGTCTCCCATGGGTCAAACAAAGCTTCCCTTCATCGAGTAGATCCTCTATATTCAAGCGCCTGCAAGTAAAAGGTTTTCCATCATCCTTGTGACTTCTACCGTGAGTCAAACTAAGCTGCCCTTCATCGAATAGATCCAATATATCTGGTACTGGTCCCATACACTCAAGCAATATTCTACAATGGAGCACATGGATGTTTTGTAAGCACCTTATTTTGTAGACTGATGACGTTTCCTTAGTATCTTGCCAGTGAACTAAAGTGTATCAGCTGCTTTTTTACAACTGAACCTACATGAGCGTTCCATTTTGTATCCTTATGAGTTGTTACAACCCGGTATTTGTATGAATTGACTGATTCCATTTCTGACTGTAGGATACTGTAATCATCGGACACTTTTCTTTCCTTCTATAAATCGCACAATTTTGCATTTCGTTTAATTTAAATCAAGTAACCAGATCTTGCAACACTTTGAAATCTAATTAAGATTTGAGTGAATATTTTTGCACTTCTATTTAGATAGTACTTCGTCAAAGAGTTTTTTTTTTTTTGCTTTATTCTGTAGTTCCACTTTTATTTTGGATAATGACTGCCCGATTCACTACCATCTACTATAATCGGGCCATCCTATGACCAAAACAGATTGCATAGTAAAATTACTTTTTAGGAAACATTTACAGAATATTTTCCTCTATGAGAAGCTAACGTATGGTACAAAGTGCAGTCTTAAAATATAGAAAGCCCCCTTAGCCTTGGTACACAGTCTTATACAAAAAGTAAAGGTCAACGTTAAGGTTTAAATAGACGTTGACACAAGTGATAAGTGTTTTCTTGTGTTTTAAAAAGAGACACAATGCAAAATATATATGAAATTGAAAATCGCCTAAAATATGGAATGTCGTAGAACATAATGAATGAAGCAGTCCCCACTCTAATAAAACATTAAAGGCAGAACAACACATTTAAGTTGCAATATTTTTATCTAACGTTCGCACACAGTTCATGTCATAAAACTTCGATCTTACCAAGAAACATTCGAGTACGTATTATCCACAATAATAGCATTATTTACTGAGTACCAAAATCATTTATACTGGGACAATATTCAGCATCCAGGGGGAACAGTGGTGCAGTCTGGCTATGTGATACTCCTGTAATGACAGTTGACGCTGTTCGGCCTCGTTTGCAGTTTGTTTATCTCAGCGGTTTCCATGTGTACGAAGGAGCTCGCTACGGCGGTTCATCGTGCTTCCTACACACCGTACTGCAGTTCACCAACCTGACATGGACGTGGCAATCACTCTTCGTATGCAGCGTTTAGTCTTGGGAGGCTGCGACAATGGGCCTTAGTATTAGGATAAGAGCTCAACAGTGAACCACACTATCGTGTCGTGATATGAATTTAAATCAAATACTTACGTCACTGAAGATAAATGCATCGGAAAGTCTGAGATTACTGTTAATATTGTCTGCCAGGTCACTAATATATAGCCGGCCGGAGTGGCCGAGCGGTTCTAGGCGCTCCAGTCTGGAACCGCGCGACCGCTGCGGACGCTGGTTCGAATCCTGCCTCGGGCATGGATGTGTGTGATGTCCTTAGGTTAGTTAGGTTTAAGTGGTTCTAAGTTCTAGGGGACTGATGACCACAGCAGTTAAGTCCCATAGCGCTCAGAGCCATTTGAACCATTTTTCACTAATATACAACATTAACAGTACGGACCTCAACTCAAAAACGGCATAAACTTCATACTGCAAAATTTGCCTATACCTACTACATACAGAATATATCCTGGCATCCTCTTTAGTAGGCTTTTCTGTTGATGACATCTTCGCGATAGGCCAAATACTAGAAACATGTCAAGGATCTGGAAAGACATCAGATGAGCCTATGACAGTGTTGACAGAAGAGTTAGAGATTTCTGATAAATTCACCGCCTTAGTGATTTCTACTATAGGAAGACCAGCAGTCAAATCAAATTACAAAATATGTTATTAAGTGTTACGACCACCAAAAATAAATGAAATACGACAGGGAGATTCACAATCCTATCTCATGTTTAATATACTAGCCTCGGAAAATGTTATAAGAGACGCGGTCATTGATACAAGGTTCAAATGGCTCTGAGCACTATGCGACTTAACTTCTGAGGTCATCAGTCGCCTAGAACGTAGAACTAATTAAACCTAACTAACCTAAGGACATCACACACATCCATGCCCGAGGCAGGATTCGAACCTGCGACCGTAGGGGTCGCTCGGCTCCAGACTGTAGCGCCTAGAACCGCACGGCCACTCCGGCGACTTGATTCAAGGGGGACTATTATGTACAAATCGGATCAAGTGCTGGCGTATAAAGATGATACTAGTATAACTGGAAGAACGCCACGAGCGATGAAAGAGCTGCTAGAAAGGTGAATCTACGAGTATATAAAAGGAAAATTAAGTATATGCCAGTAACCATGAAATATTATCCTAATGAAATTAATTCATAGAAATTAATTCCTGTAGGTTTGATGCCTTGCGCAGTTTCACTTGCGTAACTCAGATCAGAAGTAAACTACAGGAAGACTGTTACTTCTGAAACCCAGAAAGAATACCATCGCCAAAAAATACTACCTTGGCCTCAGAAAAAATCTGAAATCTAAGCCGCTGTTCAGAAAAATGTAATTTACGGTGTATAAAGTTTTAGTAATTCCAGTGCTGCTGAAAATTGGAATCTAACGAAGTTAGGGGGAGATCCATCTACGAATTATATAATCTATTAGCCTATTTCCTGTGGCTTCGGCACCATACGTCTGTGATATCTATATAATTCCTAGCATCTTGTTTTCCCCTTCTCTGTCCATCCCGCCTCATTCTTCCTCCTTCCATCTCTCTGTCTTATCCTGCCCCTCCCCCCTCTAGCCAACTCTACCTCCCCCTCTCTCTGTCCATCTCGTTCTTCCCACTCCTGCCCTCCTCTCTCTAGCTCCTTTTGCCCCGTCTCCCTGTTCGTCTCCTCCTCCTCCCCCAATCTGCACTTTTCCTTCTCTCCCTTTCTCTGTCTATCTCCTTCCCTCCCCATCTTCTTTTTCCACCTCTCCCTCCTCCCTCTCTTCCTCTACTTCGCCCTCTGATCGTCTCCTTACGCCACCTCTCTGTACAACTCCGCCTCCCCCTCTCCCTCATGACACCTGATCCTCCTTCCACTATCTGTAGATCTTCTCATCCCACCCCCCTCTGTTTGTCCACTTTCTCCTACCCCTTTCTCTGTCCACCTCATATTCTCCTCCTCCCTCTTCCACAATCCATCTCTCCCTCTTCCTGCCCAGTTGTGTCCATCCGCACAAACAGTCCCTGGAACACATTACGATACAACCCACACGACACACATGTCACTCAGGGCAGCCTGGGTCTGAGAGGTTACCAACCCTTTTTATCCCCACCATTACTGGAGCTAGGTGGTTCTTACCACCATACAATATGTAGTAAGTGTGACAAATCTGGTTGAAACTGATCCTCTGGTCTAGGAGGAGGTGGCGAACATAAGAACAAGCATACATGCATCCACTTTTGGATACGTATGTGATATAATAAAACACACATTGCAATTTAAGATTAAATGGCTGGACTGGGGCAGGGAGCATATACTAAGAGATACTGACGGGATTATTAACATTATATTCAGCATAGTTACTGAAAAAAGCAGGAGGGATGGAAGAACAAACTTAAAATGGGTGGGAAAGCCTGTAAAGGACGTAAGGAAATTTTGAATTGGAGCTGGAGGAGTTCAGCACTAAACGGGAGCTCGTACCGGTGATGGGACGCGTCGTCTCGAAGGAATCACCCCAGTGAGCCGTGGTAAAAAAAATTGCTGTTTTGAAGAGCGCGGCAGCGCGTGGTGTGAAGCAGCGGTGGCGCCGCTGTGGGAATCGCAACTTTGGTGTCTCCCTCCGGTGGGAAAGGGGGAAAGGTTGCCGGTTCTCGTGTATTTAAGGGGCGCTATGAGCTCGGCAGTCGGTCAGTCTGTCAATCTCGGCGAGTGGCGGTTGGTCAATCGGAGTGAGGCTAGATCAGTCTCGCGTCAGCAGTTGCTGGTCTGTCTCTCGTTCGCATTTGTGCGGCAGTTAGTGCCTGTCTGTCGTCGGAGTGCGAGTATGTCTGTCGTTTGTATCAACCTTTAAGCCAGAAAATGAGAGTCTTGCCACTCTACCAGTAACAGACCTCAGCTAGTGATCGCCCGGTCGGGGCTGAGTTCCTGCATCAGAGTCTGCGCGTTAGGCCGCCAGTCTGCTCGAGTTGCTGGCAACGGTCATTGGCGGTTGGATCGGTCGGTCGGTTGGTCGGTCGCGCACCGAGACAGAAGATGACTTGTCCGCCTCGAGCGTCGGCGCATGTGAGGTCCCCACGTAAGTCCAGTGGGCCGCGCCTTATAGAAAGAGGTGGTGGCTTCGCGGTTGAAACAAGAGCAACAGGAGTGAAACCACGACATCGGTCTGGCCGGGGCGAGCTGCGACGCCGTGAGACGGGAGATCGGCGCGCCTTCTGCGTCCGTTGAAGCGGCTGGCAGCGGACGGTTCGGGAGAGCGTTGGGGGTGCTGCGCCAGGTCTTCGCCAAAAACCGCAGTTTATTAGAAGTTAAGTGATTGGAGATACGTTGTTTCATTTACTTGTTAAATTCTACTTGTTTTCTTGGGTCGTCCCACCATTCTTCTCCCTTCGCCCACCTGCGGGAAGGTGGTTATTTGTGAATTGGGTGGTCCGTTTTTCCGTTGTGGAGTTGGGGAGGTTTAGAGCAATCTGCGTTTCGGGTTGTTCAGTAATCCCCCTGTCAATCTTCCATACGTTAATAGCTGCCTCTGTCATGTTTGTCGGATTCGGTGTTAACGAATTTATAGAATTTAGGTGTAAAGGCCGAATTCCTGGAATATGTTTTGTCTTGGCTATCATCTTGCGAGGCGGTATATGTGTAATGTAGAGCATGTTGTTCATTTTATGTAAGTCTGAATTTCATGGGTTTTATTTAGTCATTTTTATAAAGTTGCCACCCTTCCACCGTAAGAGTCCTTTTAAAAACAAATTGCACTTTCGGTGCCAAATAATTTCTTAGTGTGAGTGTTTGTACCATTTCCATCCCTCTTACGGGGTGCATAGTTAATGTGTTTCTGTAAGTTGTTAAAATTTTTAGTTTAAAATAATCTGGTGCGTTGCAGATTTGCACCAGTGTAGTCTTTCAGAGGTTGTTGTGAGCGGTCGTGACTACAGCCGTGTTGAAAGGGAGCGGCAAGCTTCTCAGCCGTAAGGCTCATACTGTCAATGTTGTTCTTTCTGCCTGTAAATAAAATTGTAACTTGATATTTCGAGGGTGGTTTTCTGCTTATAAATTTTAAATCTGTTTCTGAAAAGGCTTTTATGAATAAAATTCCCATTTGTCAAAGGTAATTTCATTTTCATCAGTTACTCCCTGGCAAGTACTTCTACGCTCACCTAGTGTAATTAAATGTGTTAATGTTCTTGATGAATCGCTAGTAAATAAAGTAAATTCTTTAAGAAAAGATTTTGAAAGTAAATTCATGATTGACCCAGCATTCGCCTTAAGCGACTGAGGGAAATCACGGAGAATCAGAATGTGAATGGCCAGACGGAGAACTGAACCCCCATCCTCCAGAATACGAGTCGAGTGTCTTATCCGTGGCACCACCTCCCTCTGTGGCTCACAGAGGGCTGGGCTGCCACTGATGGTGATTAATGTCAGCCATTTGCAAAGGCGCCGAGGTGCGTTCCCGCGGCTCGAGGAGCGCACGCGGAAGCGGCGTGGCGCCGGCGGCGCGGAAAGCCAGCGGCCGGCGGTGCAGGTGCAGGCGGAGCCCCGCACCGCCAGGGCCAGAGCCACAGCCGCGCCAACACCTGTACGTCCGCCCGCCGGCGCACGTGCACCGCCCGGCCGCGATGCTATCGGCCGCAGACCGCGCGGCGCGCGTCCAGACCCGCGAGGCCGCTAATTCGCTTTTTGCGCCGCAGCCGCCCGCGGCCCGGATGCCGGCCTTCACGCTGTTTATTCGCGACTGCCACCGCGTCGCGGCTCACGCGGACAAAAAGCGCGTCCAGCGTGGCAGCGCACGTGCGTCCGCCAGCCTCGTCGCTCCCCAGCGGCGCTTCGCAACAGGACGCCGCCACCTGCTACGGTCGGCGAGGCCTCCGAATGCTATGTCAGGTCAGAGGCGCACACGAGGCTGGTATTCGGGCCTAGCAGGCGTATTGGTGTAATTTTTCAGCCTCCTCAAAACCTACAGCGAAATGCGGAATGTTGTCTTCTGGAGTATCGCTTTTAAGTCTATGGGCGTTACCACGTTGTGTTACTAGATAAGAGAGAATATCAGAAGAAACCTTGTGAATTGTTAGTAACTATAAAATTACTTGTAACATATAAAACGAAAAAAGTGGGATATCGGCAATAGATAATAGTAAGAGGAAGAACTATTTATGCATCTCCAATTACGTGTTGTATGAACCCCACGTTTTTAGTGTACAGTTTCACAAGTATTTTCATAGTTGAGGCGTTCGGTCGTAAAACATGGTAACCAACTAAATGAAAACTTACGGGAAATCGGCTGTTAAGTTTTGAGGAAAATATCAAATAGTTTGCTCTAACAAAACTCACATAATTACGTTGCGCAGATATTCTATGTGTACTGGAAAGTAAAATTCGTCTTAGCTGCTCCTCATAACATTTTGTTTGCGAATATAAGAACTAATATCAGAAGAAAGATGCCCGTAGATACCATATTTTTCATTCACGTATGAGACATTGCTGCCTTGTTATCTGCCACATACCATGTTCCACAACAACTGACGTTAAATGTTGCTTCTGGTACGTGGCAGTTACCACATAGATGGAACCTTACCAGGATGTTTTCAGTGCAGTGGTGTAACATGATATTGACACTGGAAATAAAGTAGCCAAAAGTTGCATTACCAATTGTTTTATTAGTAGTTTTTAGGAACAATAATTTTACATTCAATGCTCAGGAACTAAGCTCGTGTAATATCCGTGATATGCCTTTGGAATATACTTGAACAGGCTGAGGACATCGCGCAATTTTTCCTTATTGACTGGTATTGGTGAATTATACAACAGTGGAAGAGGTTCGTTAAATTTCCCCAGAAAATCTTCTGTAAGAGGACGACCTTTCAGCTTCAGTGATATTTCTTCACCAGATCCGAAATATGATTTATAAACAGTCAGAGAATCTGATTCTTCGCGGACCAACAGAAGTTTGACAGACGCAGCAATTACATTCTTGGGTGCTCTAAACAATGCCTTCAGTGAAGAAACTTGAAAGAAATCTCCCTGCTGCATTGTGTACACATTAAAGGGAGGTGAGCGTTGGGCGTTTTTCAAGATCTGTCCCCACTCCTCCGGGCAGTGCACATAATGAATGTGATCCCTCACATACGGCTCTACGAGGCCAAAATCTCTATCTGGTGGCAACAAAGTATGTCCAACTACTGGAAAAACATGTTCAACACGTTTTACACGGCCACTTGCCAATAATTTAAGCCAGAGAGCGACTATTGTCCTGTTTTTATTTTGACCGCAGCAGTTATCTGATATTACTATCAGTTTCTTGCACTCTATGTCATTCACGGTGAATTGTTTCAATATGCAACTTGCAATTTCATCACTTCCTCTTTTAGCAGTAGCCTCGTCCCAGTAATAAAAGTACCCTACGTTATTGGAGCAATCGTGAATGCTGAGGTTGTAGCAAAACAATTTTCTTTTGTAAAATGCAGGTCCAGTGGATATTTTGGAATGGGCAACGCCTATTGGAGATTAAATGTTAGAACAAGGGCTTCTTTGTCCTCTGGGGCAACTTGCCAAACTTTTTGGCCGGCAGCAGCATGTAGGTGGTGTCTCTCGATTTTGTGTCCAATTTCTTGGACTTTAGCGTCATTTTTATCGTTTTCGGCTTGTTGCAGTTCCATTCTCATTGAGTCGCAGTCCTTACATCTGTCTGTCTTAGGAGACTTGAATCCTTTATTAAATTCTTCCGTAAATATTCTTCTGAACTTGTCTGAAGATACAGGACTGCTACCACTTTCTGAACAGAACTGAGTGTATTCTTCAAAACAACGTTCAACTGTGTATTCCATAGACATAAACATCTTATAAGGATTTTTGCGCCTTGTGTAGTGACTTTCGTATATGGGAAGTTTTGATAAAAAAGTATGCACATTTTTTATATCTTCTTCTGAATACTTTTTTTGTGGTGCCCATGTGCATCTCTTTTATCTGATGGTGGAGTATGAGCACCATTGGTTTGTTTAGAAACCAAAATTTCGACTCTCCCCCTAGTTTTTTGCAGTCCGTGGATGTTGAGGAAAGCAGTTTTACATACTTCTACTTTTTGCCCTTCAACTAAGATATTGTAAGTAATGGTATATTTTCTTCGAGAGGGATTTCCATTCTTTTTCGTCCTTCTGGCAGTTTTTTTAGCATCTATTAGACTAAATAGATAAGCGTTTTGGATGTTGTAGTTTCCCATTCTATTGAACTCTTCAAACACCGAGTGTCGTACGTCAGCATCAATCTTTGAAAAACATTTTTTCTTACAAAGGCAATCTGGGCCTGCTTTTCGAGGTGCTTGTGGATTTCCTTTTCCTCGATAAGACAAATAGCTTTTACTTAAATTTCTTTTTTTTTATTTTTTTTCCTGTTGGTTGACCCCACGTTTCCTTTTTCTATCTTTTTTGTTTGATTTTTCCTGATCATCTACAGTATCCTTTTGTTCAAGAGGTACCGACGATCCTGCATAACGGACTGTACTAGGCGGATTAGATTTTCCAGAAGCAGTAGGTAACCTTACATTCGCATTGTTTTCATCATGACTGTTGGTTGTAAACCTACTGGTACATGGTTCCGATTCACAATCCTGGTTGATATTGAGCGCGGTCGATTTCTGAAACAAAACAAGGAATACTTGTATCGAAAAGCTCAGTACCCTTCTTTCTAAAAAAAAAAAAAAAAAAAAAAAAAAAGTGCAAGGGATAATAATAAAAATCTCGTGTGCCTCCCGATTCTGTTGCTAGTCTATCAACTTGAAGCCACTTGGGAGGTTCCCGTACCCCCAACCTGCAAGAGAAGGGATCTACAGTTCATCGCGGAAGCCGAACTGCGGCTGTATCTGGCGTAATTCGTATCTTATTGAAAACGATCGGTCAGAAGATTAACTGAAAACGCTTCGTGATCCGACCAGGATTCAATGTCGTGACCTTTGGCTTGGTAGTCAAGCGCTTAAGTCGCTACACTACAGGACGTAAGGTAGAAGTGTTGTGTTTACGCTTCAGGTACATTTCTTCTGAAGAGGTGAGTTACACCATGATAAAGAAAAAAATCCTGAGTGATTTAACCAAGTGGGTGTAAAACATGGTAACTCTAGTAGATACCGTGGTCACCTTCGCACATATTTATAATTTGCGAGTCAAAATGAAACCTATTTCTGTTATTTTTATATAATGCATTGTGTTTATGTTTTACGAAGTTTGGTTACCACGTACTCAGTTCATATTTGATGAAAGGAACTTCCAGAATTTCCGTTTTTGAAAAGTTTCAATACGGAACAGGCAGTAAAACTTGGTAAGTGCAATACATACCATCATTTACTTCAAACAGATTAAGAAATAAAGGCATCTGTTCTTACCTTTTTAAGGAGTAATTTGCATCCGATTTGTTTGCACTCATAAACAGAATAATACTCTGGGATTTCATCTTCGTCATCACAGGAAGGACTGTAGTCAGAATTATTGTTAACGCTCGAAACTTTCGATTCAACTTCCTCATCACTACGGAACAGAATGTGTCGGGCCGCCATGTTTGTTACTTACAATGTTTTACCTGCAGTCAGCTGTCACTTACCATAACATAATACCAACATAATTTCTTACAACGTACACATCTCCCACAGATTCCTTCACGAACCTATGCAATTAGCTGTAAGGAGTCCGACGTTGCCAAAAACGCCAATTGGCAAAAATTGTTGGATACCATGTTTTACGACAGAGTGCCTCAGTTATTAAAAATTCACAATCACATGTGTTTAGGACTATCTGTGTATGGTGCTACGAGAAATTATGTTATGGTTTTAGTACAATTAAAAAGTGGTATAATAAAAATTCATTTAATTTTAATAATTGTTTCCTGCTTTTTTTTCCTTGTGACTGTCAAAATTTTTCAATGTTGAATGTTTGAAGTCTCTAGCTCAACAGGAAATAATATGTAAACAAAGTACGCTCCACCACATACCAGACAAGAAAGAGAGTTAACATTGCTATGTTCCGAGTTATGTGAGTGGAGGTGACTTGAAATTTCAGCTCATCGAGAAGTTAGCTTAAAATAAATTGCAAAATTTGTACGGGACAGACAGACAAGAAAGCAACCGAATAAAAATGTGGAAAAAAGACATATCTCACAACGATTTTCTGTGATTGCATTAGGTGCCAGTTTCCTTCCAGAAGAATTGAAACGTCCCCTTAGAAAAATTAATGAATTACTGTGCTGATAAACCTCACGTTATTTGATTTTCAAACAGCTGAGCAGAACTGAACGTACTCAGACATTTGTCTCTTTACTTATTCTGATCAACACTAAACCGACACACAATATTTTTAACGCAACGCATTCTGACTTTTAATAATCCCTACAAAAGAATGGCCCTGACTAACAATACCCTATACCTTTCATGAATCACTTACCCTACAAAAATCTTGGTTACTCGAACTACTGCAATACAGCGAGCGCCAATACTGCCAGCTAAATAAAAGATTCTAACTACAGAAGGCATTAGCTACTGATAGGCATAGGTAGCAAATGAAAGATTTTGATAGAGAACAAACAATGTATTTTCCTTAATAGTGTTCAAAAGTCATAATATATATATATATATATATATATATATATATATATATATATATATATATATATATATATATCAGTTCATGACGCCCAGTCTTACAAATTTACTGTCTCGGATGGACACACGTCCAGATCATCCGCTCTCAAAACTCCGCCATCTCACTCACCTCATCCATCACTGCTGGCGGCTCACCTCCAACTGCGCAACGCTACGCGCTGTTCACATCCAACTGCCCAACTCTACAATAGCAAATTCCAACAATGCCAACCAGCCAAAGGCTGCACACAGCGCAGTCAGTGATTTTCATACAGAGCGCTACGTGGCGTCACCAGTATAAAAACCTAAACACCCTACTTACAGAATGTATGACGAGAATTCTTCTGCAAATCGGCGTGGGTTTCGTGAGATGGACATTAATGATTATGATCAAATCTCGGAGTTGCTGCCCAGGCGTCTGCCTTACAAATTACTCTCTTAAAGCCTACGATAGAGATCTCCGTGGGAAATTGTATCTCCTACGACAAAATGTAGTATTTCTTGGGACTAAATTCTCCACACAACTCCCTTTCAGACAGTGGTGGATTTGTTCTTGAAGGCTAAATATAAATCATATTGTGGACTGATCAACCTTGGTCTGCACTTTACTGACCTCCGCCGACATGAACTTTGTTTGGAAAACTTTGACAAAGTTTCAACATTGACAAACCCTTCATACCCTACGGTGAGCGCCCGTTCATAGCTGTTGAGACTGCATGCAGTGTTTGATATGTTTGAAAGAGTCCGACGATTAAAATCTGCAAACTACGGTCTTCACCAAGAGACCGCAGCAGCATGCTCACGTGGAAGGTGTAAACACGGTTCAGATAATGTGGTTCTAATGTTCTGCTTTTTGTTACCATGGAACAATGTTCCTAATGGAAGCAAAGAGCTCTCTTTTCCTATATTCATATCACAATCCCGATTTATCGTGTAAATTTTGACTGTGACCTCCAGTGATTTATTTAACTTTTCTCTGTCTGCTTTCCTCCGATCCTTTCACGCACATCTTTCGGACATCAGTATACTTGGAAAGAGTCAGGGAGCAGGCAAAGATATCGCCTACATCAAGGATAGGTAAACATTTAGGAGTCAAATGTTGCTCTGTAAAGCATGCACAAATACTAGAGGGAAAACATTCTTGAAGATGAACACGAATACGTGTTCCGTTGCGCTATAAAATTAGGTTATTGTAGAAGTAGGCGAACCAACAAAGCGATCACGAACCAACAAAGCGATCAGAGTTTAAAAGAACACTGAATGGCTTAAGCTCAAATCAGCAGCACATAATGACTCTCGGAGCCACTCAGATCGGTGGGAGATACAGGAAATCTGTCCAAACAGAAGGCAAAACAATAAATTTGTAAGAAGAATTTATCGTTATATTGCCACAACATGTACGAGAAGCAAAACTTAAAACCGTCGTACAATGATTTTGATACTTCACGCCTGTTACTTAGTAACTAAAACGAAGAAACTAAATTTTGGACGAAAATCAGTTTTACTTTTAAAAAATCGTTAAAGTGGTAGAGAAGCAATACTGATCTTGAGCTCATTAACTGAAAGAAGAATAAATAACAGCCGAGAGCTACATTGACGTCTATTCACCGAAAGTCACCCTATGGTGCGTGATGCAGGAGACTTTAGTGCAGCAGTCTCCCTCCTTTGTTTCCTGTTCCATTCGCAAATGGCGCACTGGAGGAACGAGTGTTGGTAAAAATTCTTGAGATGTCGAATCTGTCTAATGTTACCTTCATGATCTTCTCGCGAGATATACGTGGAGGGAAGCAATATATTGACTGGCTCTTCAAGTACATACGCTAATGTAATTTTAACGGTAAAATGCACCGTGTGCACAACGCCTCTCTTGTAACGCCTGCCACTGAACTTCGACGAACATCTCCGTAACACTTTTTTTCTTACTAAACAAACCTGTGGCGAAACGCGCTGTTGTTCCTCGAGTATTTCATCTATCAGTCCTATATGGTACCGATCTCCGAATGACGAGTGATATTCGTGTGTTGGTCGAACGAGTGTTTCGTAAATTACCTCCTTTGTGGGTGGACTACATTTTCTGGCGGTTCTTTCAATGAATTTACATCACAGCTTTGGAGGCTCTAAAGAAAGTTTCTTGCGAAGGTAATTGGATTAAGGTGCATAAAAACCTGAAGAACATGGTTGTGGGTATCTACAAACACGAAATGGCGAAACGAGCAAGTCGCAGTATTAATTGCAAACAAATTGAAAGACTTTTTAACCACTGGTTTCTTCTGCTTTTTCTTCTTTTTTCTAATTTTTTTCCCTTTTCTGAAAAACCTTATTCCCAAATATATGCCTTATCCTTAGCTCAACATGTCACTTATTAGACAGAAATGCTTAGTTTTGCACGCTAGTAAATGGGAAGCTGCGATGCGTAAAATGGAAATCAAACATCGTCGCTATAGCCCTGATATCAGCTGATGGTGTGAGGTCTTACATTGCGAAATAATGTGTGTATAATGTCTGTAGTGAGTGGGAGTGAAAAAAAAATAAACAGTGCCTTTTACATTATTAAATGAATTTTTTGCAAAACAATATTGTACACTCGGTATAAAACGAATGAGGTTTCAAACAGACTGGCCTTGTATTTAGGAGGGTTGAGCTTCCTATTTTTATCCGGCCGTACAGATTTTGAATTCCCGTCGTTTCCGTAAATTACTTCAGGAAAATGTCAAGATGGTGCCTACTATACAGCTACGGCCGACTATCTGTCCCATACTTATTAGTCTAGACCTATAAATGGATTTATATATGAATTATGTTATTTTTCTGGTACTTAAATTGTAAAACTGCGACGTATCCTTGTAAATGATATAACGGATGAATAAAACTTAAAGACGGAAGTAATTCTCGCATGACGTGTCACTGCTACGTAGCAGAACTGCTACAGTGCAATACATGACGTAGCTGAAAGAAACATGCAATGAGACGAACAGAAATGACACTTTTATTCAAAGTTACACTGAAGTCACCGAGATTCATGACGATCCACTAGACGTTACAAACGGTGGGACATGGGTTCTCAATAGAGTGTCTGATCATCACGGATGGCGATGCATGCTCTGAAACGTACTCACATACTAGTCACGAGGTTGGTAAAGAGTAGTTGTGGTCAGGCGTTCCATTCATCCACCAGCGCGGTTGACAACTGACGAATGGTCACTGTTGCATGTGTACGTGCTGCAAATACATCTTCCTAATACATCGCAAACGTGCTCGATGGGATTTAAGTCGGGGGAATGGTCAGGCCAGTCCACTCGCCGAATATCCCCACGTACCAAGAGCTCCTCCGCCTGCGCTGTTCGACGTGGTCGCGCATCGTCACACAAAGAATAAATTCGGGGTTCAATGCAATGCAACCCTGGAAATCCGCACTTGGGGACGGAGTAGAATGTCACGATGACGTTGAAAGATGGGCGTGCCCGGTTCAAATATTTGGAGGTCAGTACGCCCATGCAAAACTATGAACTCCCCACACCATAACACCTAGACCACCAAACGATCCTTTTCGACAATAATCCTGGGTGTTTTACGTGTTCTCACCTTTCCCCATATGAGGGAACGTCCCGAATCACTACTCAGACATAATGTGCTTTCATCCGAGAAGAGCACGCGAACACACTCCTCTTTGGTCTTGCCGCTACGCTCTTGGCGCCATAGCAAACGTTGCCGTCTATGTACGGACGTCAACGGATCACAACGTACTTGTCGTCGAGCAAAGAGACGACGCTCTGGCAGTTTTCGTGCGAGAGACTGTGTGCCTCCTATTCCTGTAAAATGTGGTTTCAGCTGCACCTGCTATCTGACGTAGGCCCCTTCTGTCCTCACTCACAATGTAGCCGTCATCTGCTTCTGTAGCTGACCGCGGACTGCCCTTTCCTCTCCTTCGGGCAGCAGTGCCTGTGGTTCGGAGCGCTCCCCATGCACGTGGAACAATGCAGTGAGCAACATCAAATTCTTGGGCTACACTCGTCACAATTCCTCTACTTTCCAGTGTCCCGACGATTCGTCCCCGTGTGAAGTTATCCAAATGTTCTCTCCCAGCCACGTTACAACGAAAAACACGATCACAGTGCCCCGTAAATGCTCGCAGATTGACACACACTATCGTTTCCGGTTCCTTAAACTGTCTCGTGTTGAGGAGCCAGCCCTATCTTGCTCTGAAGCCACGCAGACCTCACGTTATGTGAGATCAACTTTCTGCACGTCTATGAGATCTCCGGCAATATTCTCCCGCAGTTTCATTCATTTCCATCTTGCTGCAAAAAAAAAAAAAAAAAAAAAAAAAAAAAAAAAAAAAAGTCGGTACGGCGTTAGCACAATTCTGGTCCTTAAGCAAGCAGTTACTCGGCTTGGCACTGACTGACAGTGTTGAATGTACTCCAGAGAGATAACGTGCCAAATTCTGTCCAATTAGCAAGTTAGTTTGTCAAAATCCCGAAATTGGAGGGCTCTGCACATAATGCTACAAACGTCATCAGTTGGGGAGAGATGTGCCGACCTTGATGGCCAAGGTATGGTTTGGAATGCACGATGACAAGCAGTAGAAATTTTTGCCGTGTGCCAGCGGGCATTATATTCCTAGAATCTAAATCCAGGATGGCTTGCCATGAATGGCAATGAAAGGGGGCGTCTCCAGATTCGCTTACATTGGTCATCAGGGCTCATTTCGAAACGGGACTCATCAATGAAGATCATTCTACTCCAGTCAATGAGATTCCAGGCCAAAGACGTAACTGGAGACGCCCCGAACAGCGATGGGATACCAACCCGACTGTCACTTGCCATACAGTCTAACAACCAGGATTTTTAATCGTCTGGAGTGTCATTTCTTAATCAGAGCAGGTCCCCTTTGGTTGTCATCCGCAGCGCCCTTACAGTACAGCCGTATTCTAAGCCCTGTTTTGTTGCCCTCATGGCAAGCCATCCTGGGCTTAAATTTCGGCAAAATAATGCACACCCGCACACTGCGAGAATTTCTGTCGCTTGTCTTCGTGCTTGCCAAACCCTCCAAACCCGACGTTGGCCAGCAAGGACACCGGATCTCTCCTAATTGAAAAAGTTTGGAGCTTTATGGGCAGGGCTTCTCAAACCAGCTCTCGATTTTGATGAAGTGTTGCGCCAATTGCACAGAATTTGGCATGGTATCCCCCAGGGGAAATCCAACACCTCTATCGATACCAAGACGAATAACTGCTGCCACAAGAGCCAGAGGTGGGCCAAAGCGTAAATGACTTACTCAGTTTTATGAAGCTCTTTCCAATTTATCTGAAATTTTCATTAATTATTTGTCTGTACATTTATATCAGATCTACCGATTACATTCGGATAATTCCTACGTCAAGCGTGGATTTTTTTCTTTTTTAGTGAACGTTACGATAGTTTATCCGCAGAGCAGTGTACCACCGTTACCACGACCACCACCACCACCACCACCACCACCACCACCACCACCACCACCACCACCGCATTTTTTATTACATGAATGCTCAATTTGATACAAAATGCTATGGTGGTAAAATTCCCCATCCATCAACATCCGAAAACCTGGGAGAAACTTCTAGACTAATAAGAAACTTTAAGTCAGTAAGGGATGCAAGGATGCGATGCTATCGATATTCCTCCCTCCCCTCTCCCCCTTATCCATGTTAATGCGTTGCCCGCGATCGCGAGACTGCCGTTAGAGCGTCGCCCCGTGACGGAAACGAACCGCCCCGCTATTTGCACATGTGATATATGTGCCGTCGCAATGCGCCGCGATAGGCAGGGTTTCGCTTGGGAACCGAATCTGCATGAAAGGGTAGCGGGGTGCGTGCTTGCCACTCGAAAAGGCGCGGCCGCCTTCAAAAGATGCGCGCCGCCTAAAGAAAACAAACAGCGAGGCGAGGCGAGGCGAGGCGAGGTACCTGCGCGGCCGCGGCGGCGTTCCCACGTCCGTGCCCAAGTGACGCCTTCGGTACCCACGGCTAGCAAATAGCCAGCTTTCAGGTCGCCACTTCTTTCTGCACTGTATTTGCAGACGACGAAGAAACGCTGCGAGCACGTTGAATGTTTGGTGTGGACAAACCAAGTGATGGAATGTGAGGCTTCAGCAAATTCTTGTGCTGCAAGCTGGAAGCCCATTTAGGGACGCGAGTCTGTCTGTTTAAAGAACATTTGAGATTACAACGGTCTGGCATTTTCAACTGTTCATCAGGTTTTATCTCAGACTTTTAAGCCATCGAAGCGCATAAAGCTGGCGCTTTCAGGGTAACTACGTAGCCTGGGAACGGTATATAGCCTTGAAGTAGATCGTTCTACAGGCCCACCACATACCTGATAATGATGTGTGTAATACTTCTCGTTGTCGTTGTTGTTGTGGTCTTCAGTCCAGACACTGGTTTGAAGCTGCTCTCCATGCTACTCTATCCTGTGCAAGCTACTTCATCTCCTAGTACCTACTGCAACCTACATCCCTCTGAATCTGTTTAGTGTATTCGTCTCTTGGTCTCCCTCTACGATTTTTGCCCTCCACGCTGCCCTCCAATACTAAATTCGTGATCCCTTGATGCCTCAGAATATGCCCTACCAACCGATCCCTTCGCTAGTCAAGTTGTGCCACAAATTTCTCTTCTCTCCAATTCTATTCAATACCTCCTCATTAGTTATGTGATCTACCCATCTAATCTTCAGCATTCTTGTGTAGCACCACATTTCGAAAGCTTCTGTTCTCTTCTTGTCCAACTATTTATCGTCCACATTTCACTTCCACACATGGCTACACTCCATACACATACTTTCAGAAACTACTTCCTGACACTTAAATCTATACTCGATGTTAACAAATTTCTCTTCTTGAGAAACGCTTTCCTTGCCATTGCCAGTCTACATTTTATATCCTCTCTACTTCGACCATCATGTTTTTTGCTCCCCAAATAGCAAAACTCCTTTACTACTTTAAGCCTCTCATTTCCTAATATAATTCCCGCAGCATCACCCGATTTAATTCGACTACATTCCATTGTCCTCGTTTTGATTCTGTTGATGTTCATCGTGTATCCTCCTTTCAAGACACTGTCCATTCCGTTCAACTGCTCTTCCAGGTCCTTCGCTGCCTCTGACAGAATTACAATGTCATCGGCGAACCTGGAAGTTTTTATTTCTTCTCCATGGATTTTAATCCCTACTCCGAATTTTTCTTTTGTTTCCTTTACTGATTACTCAATATACAGATTGAATAACATCGGGGAGAGGCTACAACCCTGTCTCACTCCCTTCCCAACCACTGCTTCCCTTTCATGTCCCTCGACTCTTATAACTGCCATCTGGTTTCTGTACAAATTGTAAATAGCCTTTCGTTCCCTGTATTTTACCCCTGCCACCTTTAGAATTTGAAAGAGAGTATTCCAGTCAACATTGTCAAAAGCTTTCTCTAAGTCTACAAATGCTAGAAACGTAGGTTTGCCTTTCCTTAATGTATTTTCTAAGATAAGTCGTAGGGTCAGTATTGCCTCATGTGTTCCAACATTTCTACGGCATCCAAACTGATCTTCCCCGAGGTCGGCCTCTACCAGTTTTTCCATTCGTCTGTAAAGAATTGGTGTCAGTATTTAGCAGCCGTGGCTTATTAAACTGATAGTTCGGTAATTTTCGCACCTGTCAACACGTGCTTTCTTTGGGATTGGATTTTGGATTCTCGTTACTCTTCTTAAATGCAATGTAACTGTTATTTAGGAACTGGAAGCAATACCTAACGCCAAAAAATGTGTCCATTTAGGGGACAACTACGCATACTATCTGATTATCGCCGCCGGCCGCGGTGGTCTAGCGGTTCTAGGCGCTCAGTCCGGAACCGCGCGACTGCTACGGTCGCAGGTTCGAATCCTGCCTCGGGCATGGATGTGTGTGATGTCCTTAGGTTAGTTAGGTTTAAGTAGTTCTAAGTTCTAGGGGACTGATGACCACAGATGTTAAGTCCCATAGTGTTCAGAGCCATTTGAACCATTTTGATTATCGCCTATGCGGAACTGACCAGCAGATATCACGAGAGGCGGACGCGCGAGTATAAAACGAGGCGCGGAAATTGTGCTGTCAATCATCAGTAGGGAAGCAGTAACGGCAGAATGGATCGGTCAGGAGACTGTGGACAAGTAATTGGCTGACACCTGTGCAACAAATCCTCCAGGGACATTTCAACCACTCTAAAGCTGCTCAAGTCCATTGTTGGTGAGGTGACTGTGAAGCGGAAACGTGAAGGAACAACCACAGCTAAACCAAGACCCGGCAGACTACAAGTGCGGAAGGTGCTTGTAAAAAGTCGCATGAAATCAGCTGAAGGAATCACTCACGTGTTACAAACTGTTACCAGTATCCAAGCTAACACAGTGAATGCGGTATAATGGTCGCGCAGGTCCTCATATGTCACAAATTCAGTGCTAAGTGAAGCCTGAGGTGATGGAAAGAGCGACGCTTCTGTACAGTGGATGACTGGGAACGAGTGATTTGGAGTGGTGAACCACGCTATACCCTATGGTAACCGGGTAGAAAGGTTTTGTTTTGGCGTATACCTGGATAGCTTTACCTGCGGTCGTATGTAGTGGTATGGATTAACTACGGAGGAGGTAGTGTTATGGTATGAGGATGTTTTTGTTGGTTAGGCTGCTGTCCCTTTATAGCGCTAAAGGAAACGTTAAATTCAGAATGATAGAAACACATTTTACAACATTGTATACTACGTACATTACAGGAATAGTTCTGAGACTGTAATTGTTTCTATCGGCATGACAGTGTACCTTGTCATAAAGCAGCATCTTTGAGATAATAGTTTGTGAACAATAATATTCCTGCAATGGACTGGCCTGTCCAGTGTCTCGACCTGAACCCTATTGAGCTCTTTTGGCTTGAGCTGGATCGTCAACTTCTCTCCAGATCCCAGCGTCCATCAGCTCTGGTTTCGACTCGTGAGGAAGAATGGTCTACCATTCCTCCACAGACATTCAGATACCTCAATGAAACTGTCCGCATCATAGTTCAAGCCGTCATAAAGGCAAAGGTTGGACACATCCCATTTTAACGTCGACGTCTCCGGTTACTTTTGATCAGATAACGTGCATCAGCATTATACACGAACAGCCTTCCGAGATTCTGACGTTGACCACCAGACCATTTATATATTTCAAGAACAGCTACCACACTCATGAAGCTACGTTTACATTCTATAAGCTCTCCCGGTTAAGAACGACCTGTCGAGTCCCAGCAGCTATGAGGTCCTGCACCCGGTCACAAACTTGGTCAGATATTTCGTAAATACGTATTCTGTTCACTCGCGACGATAGTAACTGTACTGATTGCGTTCCAAAGATCAAAGAAATTGTCATCAGGTTGGGTGTCATCATTTAAGGCTCTCTAGATCTCGTGGACGAATGAAGCACGCTGCCTGATGTCAACGAAACAGACTTATGGTTCTCTACAATATGGATAAACGGAGTTGGAAAACTTGACATGCGAACTTCGTCCGTTATTTTTAAGGACTAATGTCAATTACACCTGAGACAGTTTTGACGGTTATGCCACTGATGTACAATACCAATGAATCCAGAATGAGATTTTCACTCTGCAGCGGAGTGTGCGCTGATATGAAACTCCCTGGCAGATTAAAACTGTGTGCCCGACCGAGACTCGAACTCGGGACCTTTGCCTTTCGCGGGCAAGTGCTCTGCCATCTGAGCTACCGAAGCACGACTCACGCCCGGTACTCACAGCTTTACCTCTGCCAGTATCTCGTCTCCTACCTTCTAAACTTTACAGAAGCTCTCCTGCGAACGTTGCAGAACTAGCACTCCTGAAAGAAAGGATATAGCGGAGACATGGCTTAGCCACAGCCTGGGGGATGTTTCCAGAATGAGATTTTCACTCTGCAGCGGAGTGTGCGCTGATATGAAACTTCCTGGCCGATTAAAACTGTGTGCCCGACCGAGACTCGAACTCGGGACCTTTGCCTTTCGCGGGCAAGTGCTCTACCATCTGAGCTACTGAAGCACGATTCACGCCCGGTACTCACAGCTTTACCAATGAAGTTCGCCAATTTCTGCCTCAGAAGTAGCCTCACACTTCCTGATGCTCTGTTCAGCAGTAGTTTCACACAATTACAAACCTTTAATCTAATTTCCTCTGCCTCATACTGACGAATTAATTTTTGCAATCACGATTTCAGCTCTAATTCACTACGTTAATGTGCCCTACAGAAACAAAAGTCATTAGAACTACTTTCCTGTATTACTCAAGAAAGTAGTCACGCTATCTTTCTTTTCGGTATAATAATGCATCATGGGTCTAAAGTGGAACCATATTACACAACCCCTCTACTAAATCAGCATTGGGAATCCCTCGAAGAGAGACACTAGGAGCAATACCTCGGAAACTTAATGACAATTCTGACATTATACTGTCATGTACGAGAGCTGTGTTGACGCATATAACAAAGGACGAAACAACCTCACCGATGGACAGAAAGTAAGTTCGTCAGCAGCAGAGCTCTTTATACTACACGGTGCGTCCCAAACGTACATTCAGTCCAATGTGCAATGCATACAATTACGTAGGCTTTGATGCTCACTGTGGGATCCAAGTCAGCGACAACTTACCGGGTGTACAGCATCTCGTCATCTTACCTGCAAGAAAACAAAATGCATCACGTTAGACATCATTCCCATGCTCTACTCTAGTAAATCGTCCCTCAGACACATATTTACATACAGGGTATATAAGAATTACAAATTTTCTGTAAATTGCCAGATATTTCAGAAACACTCCATATTTATTTCCCGGAATTGTTTTATTAGTCTGCAGCTCGTGGTCGTGCGGTAGCGTTCTCAATTCCCGTGTCCGGGTTCCCGGGTTCGATTCCCGGCGGTGTCAGGGATTTTCTCTGCCTCGTGATGACTGGGTGTTGTGTGCTGTCCTTAGGTTAGTTAGGTTTAAGTAGTTCTAAGTTCTAGGGGACTGATGACCATAGATGTTAAGTCCCATAGTGCTCAGAGCCATTTTTTAGATTATAGGCAAACACACAAGACACGCTAGCAAACAAGGCCTGGCACTTCGCCGAGTCGACATGGTACTACGACTTGGTACTACAAACACTTTGCCCAACATGTTAACAATAGAGCTCAGAAACAAAGAGGGCGTCCTATAGAGGTCATGGACGGCTTTCTGAATCAGGAACTGTGGCGCTCAGAATTCCGCTTTTTTTTATATGTTAAGAACGTTGAACAAAACGAGCACGTTAAGTCAACAAGTACACTCACTGGAGTTTAACGTGCCGCCGAGGACAAGTGCACGTAAGATAAGCACACGGAAGGAAGTCAAGCGTGTCATTTTCCAAGCAATGACTGACCGAATGAGTCATCATTTAAGTAAACAGCTAAAGAGGGCAAATGAGCTTCATCTACATCGATACTCTGTAAATCATGTTTAAGTGCCTGGCAGAGGGTTCATCGAACCATCTTCACAATTCTCTATTTTTCCGATCTCGTATAGCGGCAGGAAAGAACGAACACCTATATCTTTCCGTACGAGCTCTGATTTCCCTTATTTTATCACGGTGATCGTTCCTCCCTACGTATGTCGGTGTCAACAAAATATTTTCTCATTCGTAGGAGAAAGTTGGTGATTGGAATTTCGTGAGAAGATTCCGTCGCAACGAAAAACGCCTTTGTTTTAATGATGTCCAGCCCAAATCCTGTATAACTTCAGTGACACTCTCCCATATTTCGTGATAATACAAAACGTGCAGCCCTTCTTTGAACTTTATCGATGTACTCTGTCAATCCTATCTGGTAAGGATGGGCCATCCGTATCTTGACTTTGTTACTCTCTTTCTGCATTTTGTGTGAGTGGTTTCGCAATAGTGTCCATCCAGTAGTGTTCTTCTTACTCCCATTAGAGGTTAGTACCGCGCAGCGCGCTCCCTGTAACTGCCGGCATGTTCTGCTTACTGCAGTGTGAGGACTACCTAAAGGCAGGTGATATTTTTGAAACCCAGCGAACATGTTCCAAACTACAAACGTGACTGCTTGTCTCCTGATGTGGGCTACATTTACATGTCCGATTTACACGTCAATAACTACGATTCTTTTTTTCTTATAAGCTTTGTAGAAGCTACGAAATTTATATACACTATGTGATCAAAAGTATCCGGACACCTGGCTGAAAATGACTTACAAGTTCGCAGCACCATCCATCGGTAATGCTGGAATTCAGCATGGTGTTGGCCCACCCTTAGCCTTGATGACAGCTTCCACTCTCGCAGGCATGCATTCAATAAGGTGCTGGAAAGTTTCTTGGGTAATGGCAGCCAATTCTTCACGGAGTGCTCCATTGAGGACAGGTATCCATGTCGGTCGGTGAGACCTGGCACGAAGTCAGCGTTCCGAAACATCCCAAAGGTTTTCTATAGGATTCAGGACAGGACCCCATCAGGCCAGTCCATTACAGGGATGTTACGGTCGTGTAACCATTCCGCCACAGGCCGTGCATTATGAATAGATGCTCGATCGTGTTGAAAGGTGCAATCGCCATTACCTGAATTTCTCTTCAATAATGGGAAGCAAGAAAGTGCTTAAAACATCAATGTAGGCGTGTGCTGTGATAGTGCCACGCAAAACAACAAGGGGTGCAAGCCCCCTTTATGAAAAACAGGACCACACCATAACACCACCGACTCCGAATTTTACTGTTGGGACTACACACGCTGGCAGATGACGTTCACAGGGCATCCGCCATTACCACACCCTTCCCTCGGATCGCCACATTGTGTACCGTGATTCGTCACTCCACACAACGTTTGTCCACTGTTCAATCGTCCAATGTTTATGCTCCTTACACCAAGCGAGGCGTCGTTTCGCATTTGCCGGCGTGATGTGTGGCTTATGAGCAGCCGCTCGGCCATGGAATCCAAGTTTGTCACCTCCCGCCTAACCTCTTCAACTGTCGGCGGTCTCTGTCAGTCAACAGACGCCAGAGCCAGAGCCAGTGGCCTATGACGCCAAAATTTTAAGAGGCGTGAGTTTCTGAGCGAAAAGAAAGACAGAAAATTTAAACAATTTCGTTTTTCTGTCACTTCACGTTACTAGTGGTTTTGCTCTTTGACTTTGGCACAGTACAACACACATATGACTGAACCATGTACCGTTCAACGTACGAACATAGAGAACTATACCCTAAAAACATCAAAAAACATCCTGTGTGCATTAAAAGTGTTATATGGGGCACTTAGAAGGACCGTTTATTTTAATTTAATCTCAAAATGTAATAAATTCAAACTGCTAGTCAGTGTTTGTAAGCTTAATTAGTACGAGGGCAGTTCAATAAGTAATGCAACACATTTTTTTTCTCGGCCAATTTTGGTTGAAAAAACCGGAAATTTCTTGTGGAATATTTTCAAACATTCCCTCTTCGTCTCGTATAGTTTCATTGACTTCCGACAGGTGGCAGCGCTGTACGGAGCTGTTAAAATGGCGTCTGTAACGGATGTGCGTTGCAAACAATGGGCAGTGATCGAGTTTCTTTTGGCGGAAAACCAGGGCATCTCAGATATTCATAGGCGCTTGCAGAATGTCTACGGTGATCTGGCAGTGGACAAAAGCACGGTGAGTCGTTGGGCAAAGCGTGTGTCATCATCGCCGCAAGGTCAAGCAAGACTGTCTGATCTCCCGCGTACGGGCCGGCCGTGCACAGCTGTGACTCCTGCAATGGCGGAGCGTGCGAACACACTCGTTCGAGATGATCGACGGATCACCATCAAACAACTCAGTGCTCAACTTGACATCTCTGTTGGTAGTGCTGTCACAATTGTTCACCAGTTGGGATATTCAAAGGTTTGTTCCCGCTGGGTCCCTCGTTGTCTAACCGAACACCATAAAGAGCAAAGGAGAACCATCTGTGCGGAATTGCTTGCTCGTCATGTGGCTGAGGGTGACAATTTCTTGTCAAAGATTGTTACAGGCGATGAAACATGGGTTCATCACTTCGAACCTGAAACAAAACGGCAAGCAATGGAGTGGCGCCACACCCACTCCCCTACCAAGAAAAAGTTTAAAGCCATATCCTCAGCCGGTAAAGTAATGGTTACAGTCTTCTGGGACGCTGAAGGGGTTATTCTGTTCGATGTCCTTCCCCATGGTCAAACGATCAACTCTGAAGTGTATTGTGCTACTCTTCAGAAATTGAAGAATCGACTTCAGCGTGTTCGTAGGCACAAAAATCTGAACGAACTTCTTCTTCATGACAACGCAAGACCTCACACAAGTCTTCGCACCCGAGAGGAGCTCACTAAACTTCAGTGGACTGTTCTTCCTCATGCACCCTACAGCCCCGATCTCGCACCGTCGGATTTCCATATGTTTGGCCCAATGAAGGACGCAATCCGTGGGACGCACTACGCGGATGATGAAGCAGTTATTGATGCAGTACGACGTTGGCTCCGACATCGACCAGTGGAATGGTACCGTGCAGGCATACAGGCCCTCATTTCAAGGTGGCGTACGGCCGTAGCATTGAATGGAGATTACGTTGAAAAATAGTGTTGTGTAGCTAAAAGATTGGGGAATAACCTGGTGTATTTCAATGCTGAATAAAACAACCCCTGTTTCAGAAAAAAAATGTGTTGCATTACTTATTGAACTGCCCTCGTAATTGTCTAAATTATGGTTAGTATTGTTGGTGAACGAGTGTTTAGCAGCTCGGCCACTTCGACGATATAATATAAGACTTGAGAGATATTTTGGGGGGGATGGGGCAATAACGAGTAAATAGAGGAGCATCCCCCAATGATAGATGCATACTGATGTTGACCCATTGAGTCTTCCAGAATGACGAGATCACTCAGGGAACGAAAACGTTCCTCAGACCATAACGCTCTCTCCTCCGGCCTGGACCCGTCCGACGATTGTTAAAGACTTTTCACGCTGTACGCGCCATCTATCCGATAGAGCATAAAACGCGGTTCATTTGAAAAGACCACCTGTCGTCACTCAACGGACGTCCAGCTGCAGTACTGGAGTGTAAATTCCAGCCTTCGTCGCCGGTGAACAGCAGTCAGTATGGATGCGTCAACCATCTGCCTGCTGCGGAGGCCCATGCCGTAACATGCTCTCGCGGCTCAAATCTATGACCATTCGTGCTGCCCTTATGTCTATACATTCAACATCCGTTGTTAGTCCTGTTCACTCGAGCCCCCCGCCCCCTTCCCTCTTGAACATTATTCTAAGTTAGGACGCAGAGGTAATTTGTAAGCAGCCTCCTAGTAAACAGTCTTTATCCTGCCTTACCTACGACTGAGCCTATGTGATCGTTCCGTTTCATACCTCTAACTGTGTAACACTTAGATATTTCTCTTAGTTGACAGATACCAACTGCGACTTTCTGATGTTGTAGTCACAAGAACTGTGGTTTTTGCTCTTTTGAAGTGCACAGTTTTCCACTTTCAAACATTTAAAATACACTGTAAGGGAAGAAAAAGAGAGAATACATGCGCTACGAACTAAGTCTCCGAATGGCACGGACATGGGTAGATATGATGTCCATGCACAGAGAAACAAACGATCACAGTTTCACAAAAATTGGATTTTTTATTCGGCGGAAAGAGTTTCACAAATTCAGTAAGTCAATAACGCGTTGATTCACCTCTGGTCCTTTAGCAAGCAGTTATTCGGTTTGGCACTGATTAACAGAATTGTTGTATGTCGCCCTAAGGAATGTCATGCCAAATTCTGTCCAACTGCCGTGTTAGATCGTCAAAATCCCGAGCTGCTCAGATGGCCATGCCTTTTTTTTTTTTTTTTTGGTCATCAGTCTACTGACTGGTTTGATGCGGCCCGCCACGAATTCCTTTCCTGTGCTAACCTCTTCATCTCAGAGTAGCACTTGCAACCTACGTCCTCAATTATTTGCTTGACGTATTCCAATCTCTGTCTCCCTCTACAGTTTTTACCCTCTACAGCTCCCTCTAGTACCATGGACGTCATTCCCTCATGTCTTAGCAGATGTCCTATCATCCTGCCCCTTCTCCTTAACAGTGTTTTCGACATATTCCTTTCCTCTCCGATTCTGCATAGAACCTCCTCATTCCTTACCTTCTCAGTCCACCTAATTTTCAACATTCGTCTATAGCACCACAGCCGGCCGCGGTGGTCTAGCGGTTCTAGGCGCTCAGTCAGGAACCGCGCGACTGCTACGGTCGCAGGTTCGAATCCTGCCTCGGGCATGGATGTGTGTGATGTCCTTAGGTTAGTTAGGTTTAAGTAGTTCTAAGTTCTAGGGGACTTATGACCACAGATGTTGAGTCCCATAGTCCTCAGAGCCATTTGAACCATAGCACCACATCTCAAATGCTTCGATTCTCTTCTGTTCCGGTTTTCCCACAGTCCATGTTTCACTACCATACAATGCTGTACTCCAGACGTAGATACTCAGAAATTTCTTCCTCAAATTAAGGCCGGTATTTGATATTAGTAGACTTCGCTTGGCCAGAAATGTTCTCATTTCTACTACTTCTCATTACATTCGTCTTTCTCCGATTTACTCTCAAACCATACTGTGTACTCATTAGACTGTTCATTCCGTTCAGCAGATCATTTAATTCTTCTTCACTTTCACTCAGGATAGCAATGTCATCAGCGAATCGTATCATTGATATCCTTTCACCTTGTATTTTAATTCCACTCTTGAACCTTTCTTTTATTTCCATCATTGCTTCCTCGATGTACAGATTGAAGAGTAGGGGCGAAAGGCTACAGCCTTGTCTTACACCCTTCTTAATACGAGCACTTCGTTCTTGATCGTCCACTCTTATTATTCCCTCTTGGTTGTTGTACACATTGTATATGACCCGTCTCTCCCTATAGCTTACCCCTACTTTTTTCAGAATCTCGAACAGCTTGCACCATTTTATATTGTCGAACGCTTTTTCCAGGTCGACAAATCCTATGAAATTGTCTTGATTTTTCTTTAGCCTTGCTTCCATTATTAGCCGTAACGTCAGAATTGCCTCTCTCGTCCCTCTCTTCGGAATTGTGTGGATGATGCTTTTCCGAAAGTCAGATGGTATGTCACCAGACTCATATATTCTACACACCAACGTGAATAGTCGTTTTGTTGCCACTTCTCCCAATGATTTTAGTAATTCTGATGGAATGTTATCTATTCCTTCTGCCTTATTTGACCGTAAGTCCTCCAAAGCTCTTTTAAATTCCGATTCTAATACTGGATCCCCTATCTCTTCTAAATCGATTCCTGTTTCTTCTTCTATCACATCAGACAAATCTTCACCCTCATAGAGGCTTTCAATGTATTCTTTCCACCTATCTGCTCTCTCCTCTGCATTTAACAGTGGAATTCCCGTTGCACTTTTGATGTTACCATCGTTGCTTTTAATGTCACCAAAGGTTGTTTTGACTTTCCTGTACGCTGAGTCTGTCCTTCCGACAATCATATCTTTTTCGATGTCTTCACATTTTTCCTGCAGCTATTTCTTCTTAGCTTCCCTGCACTTCCTATTTATTTCATTCCTCAGCGACTTGTACTTCTGTATTCCTGATTTTCCCGGAACATGTTTGTACTTCCTCCTTTCATCAATCAACTGAAGTATTTCTTCTGTTACCCATGGTTTCTTCGCAGCTACCTTCTTTGTACCTATGTTTTCCTTCCCAACTTCTGTGATGGCCCTTTTTATAGATGTCCATTCGTCTTCAACTGTACTGCCTACTGCGCTATTCCTTATTGCTGTATCTATAGCGTAGAGAACTTCAAACGTATCTCGTCATTCCCTAGTACTTCCGTATCCCACTTCTTTGCGTATTGATTCTTCCTGACTAATGTCTTGAACTTCAGCCTACTCTTCATCACTACTGTATTGTGATCTGAGTCTATATCTGCTCCTGGGTACGCCTTACAGTCCAGTATCTGATTTCGGAATCTCTGTCTGACCATGATGTAATCTAATTGAAATCTTCCCGTATCTCCCGGCCTTTTCCAAGTATACCTCCTCGTCTTGTGATTCTTGAACAGGGTAATCGCTATTACTAGCTGAAACTTGTTACAGAACTCAATTAGTCTTTCTCCTCTTTCATTCCTTGTCGCAAGCCCATATTCTCCTGTAACCTTTTC
This sequence comes from Schistocerca nitens, assembly GCF_023898315.1. Lineage (NCBI taxonomy): Eukaryota > Metazoa > Arthropoda > Insecta > Orthoptera > Acrididae > Schistocerca > Schistocerca nitens. The sequence continues at coordinate 394,183,622 of NC_064617.1, forward strand.
TTCTACTCCTTCCCCTACAACTGCATTCCAGTCGCCCATGACTATTAGATTTTCGTCCCCCTTTACATACTGCATTACCCTTTCAATATCCTCATACACTTTCTCTATCTGTTCATCTTCAGCTTGCGACGTCGGCATGTATACCTGAACTATCGTTGTCGGTGTTGGTCTGCTGTGGATTCTGATTAGAACAACCCGGTCACTGGACTGTTCACAGTAACACACCCTCTGCCCTACCTTCCTATTCATAACGAATCCTACACCTGTTATACCATTTTCTGCTGCTGTTGATATTACCCGATACTCATCTGACCAGAAATCCTTGTCTTCCTTCCACTTCACTTCACTTCACTGACCCCTACTATATCTAGACTGAGCCTTTGCATTTCCCTTTTCAGATTTTCTAGTTTCCCTACCACGTTCGAGCTGCTGACATTCCACGCCCCGACTCGTAGAACGTTATCCTTTCGTTGATTATTCAGTCTTTTTCTCATGTAACCTCCCCCTTGGCAGTCCCCTCCCGGAGATCCGAATGGGGGACTATTCCGGAATCTTTTGCCAATGGAGAGATCATCATGACACTTCTTCAATTACAGGCCACATGTCCTGTGGATACACGTTACGTGTCTTTAATGCAGTGGTTTCCATTGCCTTCTGCATCCTCATGTCGTTGATCATTGCTGATTCTTCCGCCTTTAAGGGCAATTTCCCACCCCTAGGACAAGAGAGTGCCCTGAACCTCTATCCGCTCCTCCACCCTCTTTGACAAGGCCGTTGGCAGAATGAGGCTGACTTCTTATGCCGGAAGTCTTCGGCCGCCAATGCTGATTATTTATCAAAATTTAGGCAGTGGTGGGGATCGAACCCGGGACCGAAGACGTTTTGATTATGAATCAAAGATGCTACCTTTTCTTTTTTTTAATATCTCACTTTATTCGCTTTTGTTCGTTGTATCTGCTCGGGGCGGACGTCGTTAGACATCCGTTTAAGTTCGTTGTTGATCGATTAACTCAGTTTTTTTATTACAGAGGGCAGCTAACCCTCTGACAGAACACGCTGAGCTACCGTGCCGGCTGTCCCCTAGACCACGGGTACAGCCATGCCTATAATGCTCCAAACGTACTCAATTGGGGACAGGTCCGGCGACCTTGTGGGCCAAGATAAGATTTGGGAACCACGGAGACATGCAGTAGATACTCTCGGCGTTTGCTAAAATTTAAGCTCAGGATGGCTTGCTATGAAGGACAACTAAACGGGGCTTTGGATATCGTCGACGTATCGCTGTGCTGTAAGGGTGCTGCGGAGGACAATCAAAGTGCTGCTGCTACGCAATGAAATGGCACCACAGACCATCACTCCTGGCTTTCTGGCCGTACGGTGGACGACAGTCAGGCTGGTATCTCATTGTTATCCGGGGCTTCTCCAGACACATCTTCTCTGGTCATCGGAGCTCAGTTCGTAGAGGAACTGATCACTGAAGACAATTCTAATCCAGTCAATGAAATTCCAGCCCGAATGTGCCCGTTACCACTGCTAATGGGTTTCTTGGTGTACAGAGGTCAATGGTAGTCGGCGTAAGGGGCACGGTGAACTCAGTCCTCTTTCTTCTGGCCGCCTATTAATGGTCCTAGCAGCCACTAAAGCAACATTTGGACGTCGGGTCGATGATAATGTTGAATCCGCGGTTCTGAGTGCCACTCTGACGACTGCTCAGTCCTCACGTTCCGTCGTCTCTCTACGCCCACCGCTTCCTTCTTGACGCTGTGTTCGGTCAGAGTTCACCCAATGCTGCCAACATCGTCGAACAGCGGCATCGGTACTATTCATGTGTCGACCGATTCGCCAATTACTCCAACCGGCTTCTTTGAGCCCAACTACACGTCCTCTCTCAAATGCTGACATCTCCGTTCGTTGTTCACGTGCCTGTCTGCGAGACATAGTTACTGTCCAACTGAGTACACGGAACGAAATTCGCGAAGACTTTATACCCTGCTATCGACATGTCCCTGTTTACTATCTTTGCCACCTGCGCGATGAAGATGCAATGCAGTGTCGCGCGTTCAGCCACAGACCTCCGAAATTTACAGTTCTGTATTTTCCGTCGATGCCTGTATGAATATCAATCTGCGACCAATTTTGATGACTCCTTCGTTTCCTGGTACGGCTTCTTCTGTAACTGGCAAACGTTGCACCACTGTGAAATAGTGTCAAGATATGACTGAATATTCGTGCTCCATTTAACACGATGCAGCAATTTGCCGTATGTCCACATTTTCAAAAGTCAGATGTGTGGTTAGTTTCGCTTAGTCTGTAACGAGTGTTGTATTACTATACTCTTCTTTTCAGTGGCTCGTGGAGGCCAATAGAAAGTACAAAATTAAAATAACTTTAATGGCCGGCCGGAGTGGCCGAGCGGTTCTAGGCGCTACAGTCTGGAACCGCGCGACAGCTACGGTCGCAGGTTCGAATCCTGCCTCGGGCATGGATGTGTGTGATGTCCTTCGGTTGGTTATGTTTAAGTAGTTCTAAGTTCTAGGGGACTGATGACTTCAGAAGTTAAGTCCCATAATGCTCAGAGCCAACTTTAATGGGCTCTCATATCGCGGTAGAGAGAAGAATTTAGGAGCATTAAGCATACGCTAAAGCATATATCATTTGCAGGAAACATTGTTCGGTTTCTTGAAATGTTTGTGAGGTTGGCGGTGTCCACGTCACGTGTAACAATGTGTTATAACGGTACTGTAGGTCTTAAGAATATCGCAGCTGAATTAAGTAAATAACATTTAGATATTTTATTACTCTCTTGAATATGACTGGAAACCACTTTAAATAGAGCTTTGTGCATCGCATTTGATTTCCGTTATTTGTCGGAGAGAACAGACAGCTATTGACAAACACGTATAGGTGACACAAAACTGTCTAAAGCGTTTGAGCCGTAAATCACGTAGGAAACGAGGAAACCGAACGCCAGCGGCTGGGAAATGCGCGCCCTCTACCTGGAGAATCTCTCCAAAGGCGGCGAGGGCTGCCACCTGGCTAGATTCGGCGAAGGGGTCCACCAGCGCCGCTCCCGAACAGGTGACGCGCATCTGAATACCGCCAATACATTCCCAATAAATCACGCCAGAAAGCCTCGCTCCCCGTGCAGCAAAACCCATTAGCGGAGGGGAGGGGAGACGGCCGCGCCGATCTTATAATGCAGATTGCTTGCTGCCCCATCCCGGGCGCCCGAACCGAACCGACCCGACCCGAAAACCTAACCCTTTCTTTCTCTCCGACGATAAGATTTATGCAAGGAAGAATATGCGCGGCGAGTATTGGCTTTCTAGGGAGCGCTGCTAGGGAGATAGCGGACAATGGGTGGCCGTCTTCCCGGCTAGGGACCTCGCGGCTAAGAACAATTTATCAGGGGCAGCTTCCCACGGCCGCGTGCGCGCAACGAATATGCACGGGCGTGCAGGCAGGTAGCGGGCCGCTAGCTATGCACGTCGTTAGCACGGCCGGGCGAGCAGATGCGGCCGTTGCGCAAAGCAAACATAAGGCGCACAGTTCGGCCCGAATTAGTGCAGCCTCGTTTCGCGCTACTAGCGCCACAATCCCATCGCGCGCCGAATGGGTCCGTGTGCCTGCGGGCTTCCGGCCGAGCTCCAGTTCAAAGCGATATGCGTGTAAGGTGGAGGATAACATGCTACCGAAGTGCTTTTCGGGTGCTGAAACCGCTAACTAGATGACGTTTATCGACATACAGTGCTGGTTTTTTAATTACATTTCCTCTGCTCCTGCCTGTGAATCGACCTGCAAATTATTTATGAACTGGACTCCGTTTTCTCAGCATAACCCTAAGTACATTTTGTCGGAACACTTTCCTTACGCATCTCACAGCGGAGTTTTACTTCGTTTGCACATGCAGTAAGATGGGAATCCTTGACAGTCGAACGCTTTTTTTTTTTTCGAATCGTTCCACTTACAACTTATCGGGTGTCACATCACTAAGCAGACCTAATGTACACTGCCCCGACGGTGAATGTACTCTTCCCACTGATATGATACGCCCAGTAAGCACTGGCAGTAATTTCATCTACACTGATTAGAAAAAAAAAAGTTCAAATGTGTGTGAAATCTTATGGGACTTAACTGCTATGGTCATCAGTCCCTAAGCTTACACACTACTTAACCTAAATTATCCTAAGGACAAACACACACACACCCATGCCCGAGGGAGGACTCGAACTTCCGCCGGGACACTGATTAGACCTATTCTCATAATCCTGTCCCTTCTTCTGATACTCCTACAATTGAAACGAAGGCGATCGTCGAAAAGGAAGGTAGGAAAGAAGATTAGGGGTTAACGCCGCGTCGACGATCAGATCTTACGGACGCTGACGCTCGATATAAGCCAGAATAACACAGGGGAGTCCCACATAATGCGGACAGCTCCAGTGTTTCATAAACTGCTGAAATATCGAAATGAGATTTTTCACTAACGAATTATCTCTACAGTTGACACTCATCGCGCTTGACATAGTTGCAACAGTATCTCAGAAGATAAAATTTACATGTTTGAAATTGTAACTAAAGGTATTGGACAGCCAAGGTACAGGTCATAGAAGAGTGTTGTGTGTCTTACCCTGTTCAAGTACAGAGTGAGGGGAAAAACGACTAGTCCTCACTACGCCCCCTTATCTCGCTTACTACGAGGTGCATTCAAGTTCTAAGGCCTCCGATTTTTTTTCTAATTAACTACTCACACGAAATCGATGAAACTGGCGTTACTTCTCGACGTAATCGCCCTGCAGACGTACACATTTTTCACAACGCTGACGCCATGATTCCATGGCAGCGGTGAAGGCTTCTTTAGGAGTCTGTTTTGACCACTGGAAAATCGCTGAGGCAATAGCAGCACGGCTGGTGAATGTGCGGCCACGGAAAGTGTGTTTCATTGTTGGAAAAAACCAAAAGTCACTAGGAGCCAGGTCAGGTGAGTAGGGAGCATGAGGAATCACTTCAAAGTTGTTATCACGAAGAAACTGTTGCGTAACGTTAGCTCGATGTGCGGGTGCGTTGTCTTGGTGAAACAGGACATGCGCAGCCCTTCCCGGACGTTTTTGTTGCAGTGCAGGAAGGAATTTGTTCTTCAAAACATTTTCGTAGGATGCACCTGTTACCGTAGTGCCCTTTGGAACGCAATGGGTAAAGATTACGCCCTCGCTGTCCCAGAACATGGACACCATCATTTTTTCAGCACTGGCAGTTACCCGAAATTTTTTTGGTGGCGGTGAATCTGTGTGCTTCCATTGAGCTGACTGGCGCTTTGTTTCTGGATTGAAAAATGGCATCCACGTCTCATCCATTGCCACAACCGACGAAAAGAAAGTCCCATTCATGCTGTCGTTGCGCGTCAACATTGCTTGGAAACGTGCCACACGGGCAGCCATGTGGTCGTCCGTCAGCATTCGTGGCACCCACCTGGATGACACTTTTCGCATTTTCAGGTCGTCATGCAGGATGGTGTGCACAGAACCCACAGAAATGCCAACTCTGGAGGCGATCTGTTCAACAGTCATTCGGCGATCCCCAAAAACAATTCTCTCCACTTTCTCGATCATGTCGTCAGACCGGCTTGTGCGAGCCCGAGGTTGTTTCGGTTTGTTGTCGCACGATGTTCTGCCTTCATTAAACTGTCGCACCCACGAACGCAATTTCGACACATCCATAACTCCATCACCACATGTCTCCTTCAACTGTCGATGAATTTCAATTGCTTTCACACCACGCAAATTCAGAAAACGAATGATTGCACGCTGTTCAAGTAAGGAAAACGTCGCCATTTTAAGTATTTAAAACAGTTCTCATTCTCGCCGCTGGCGATAAAATTCCATCTGCCGTACGGTGCTGCCATCTCTGGGACGTATTGACAATGAACTCTGCCTCATTTTAAAACAATGGGCATGTTTCTATCTCTTTCCAGTCCGGAGAAAAAAAAATCGGAGGCCTTAGAACTTGAATGCACCTCGTATATCCTCATAATACCTCTGCGAGATATACTCGTACTGTACGATGGAGACAGTCATCTCTTTTCCTCGAATATCGGATCCATAATCTACCCTAAACGATTTTATGAGAATAGTACAGCCTTCCTTCCAAAGATACTCAATGAAGTCCCCGAGTATCTTTTTTTTTTTTTTTTCAATTTTCGCATGGGACACAACCACTTTCACGATGTTATACAGTTCTAACAGAGTGCGTCTGAATTCGTTCGATGCCTGCTGTCACGACTACTTCATAAGTAATTCGAAGAGTGCTGAAGCACTGTTAGAATTCGCCATACTAGCGAATACATAGGAGAGGACTGATACCATGCTGGTAAGGTATACATCATAATTCTTCGCTGAAAAAATAAAAGAAGGAAAACGGAGAGAATGTGAAGGCGAGGAAAGCCGTCAGAGCTGAGTCTCACCTGCTTTGCCAATTTAGTAAGATCGAGTTCTGCCGCAGCCCCCAATTAATTCTTGTTTTCTTTTTCGGAAAGTTCCACTTAAGACTTCCGAGGTGTCGCATCGCCGTGTAACGTAGATCGCCCCGTCAGTGATAGTAGTCTTTCCGTTTAGCTCCGTGGATAATTATATCACCACACTGCGGTCTTTTTTTCAAAGCTGTCCTCTCTTAGCGTGTACACTGATGAGCCAAAGCATTATGACCACCTGCTGAATAGCTTGTCTGTCCGTCTTTGGAACAAAATACATCCCTGATTCTACGTATCAGAAATCCGACATTTTGTTAGTAGGATTGTGGAGGTATGTGGCATTTGATGTCCGCCCACACGACATGTGATTCGCGTAAATAACGGGCCACACATTTGCGTACGCGGTGATGGCGCCCGATAGGGACTTAGATGGGTTCCATAGGATTTACATCAGGTGAATTTGGTCGCCGAGACAGAAGCGTGGGTTCACTATAATGCTCCTCAAACTACTGTAGCATGGTTCTGGCTCTGAGACCCGGACATTTATATTGCTGAAAGATGACATCGCCTTCGGGGAAGACATCAAGCATGGAGGGAAGCAGGTGGTTCGCAGCTGTCAGAGTGTCTTCGATCACCACCACAGGTCCCACGTAAGTGCTGTAGAGTGTCTCTCATAGCATAATACTGCTCCCACAGCCTTCGTCCGCGGCGCGCTGCAAGTTCCGAGCCACCGTTCACCTCGATGACGGTGTCTGTGGACACGACCGTCGACCTGGTGCAGCAAAATGTGATTCATCCGAGAAGCCGACTCCTTTCCATTGACTGACTGTCGAATCCCGATGGTTCCGTGACCACTGCAATCGTAACTGACGATGTCGTTGGGTCAACATGTGAACACGTAGGTGTGGTCTGCTGTGGCGCTCCATGTTCAACAATGTACGGTGAACGGTGTGCCGCGAACACTTGTGCGTGCACCAGCAGTGTGTCCTTTCGGCAGGGAAGCCACAGATCACCATCTATCCTACTTTCCAGAGCGGACAAGCCTCCGAACCCTACGTTCTGTGAAGAGTCGTGGACGTCCAACCATTTAGCGCCTTGTGGTAGTTTCAGCGCCTAGTGGTAGTCTCGCTTTCCTTTTACCTCTTTCGGTAGATGCTTACTACAGTAGCACGTGAACATTCGACCAGGTACACCATTACGAGATACTCGTTCACAGGTTGTGCTTAATAATAAATAATCTGCTCTTTGTCAAAGTCGCTTATCTCAATGGATTTACCCATTTACAGCCCATATCTCTGTAGGGTGATTCGCCGTCCGTGTCTGCTCCACTTACATACTTTTGTTTCAGCGTCACGTGCCCGCAACGCCACCAGGCGGCTTACAACGTCGCGGTGGGTAGTGGTCGTAATGTTTCGGCTTATCAGAGTATATCGCTACAACCCCCGTTTTCTGCACTCCTCACATTCGAGGCGAAGTGTCCTACTTAGGCTATCTGGAGCCTTCGATACCACCTCAGCGGATGCACTGTGTGTGGTGCTTGGAATATGCCCCATAGATATCACGATCAAATACAGAGCTGCAAGGTACTGGTTAAAGGTAGGGAGACTAGATAAGGTACACACAATAACCGGTGTGCCGATAGAGACGATACGTCTCCTTAAAAGTTGGCGTTTGGATACATGCCAAGGTGAGTGGGATGTAAGTGATAAGGGACGTGTAGACTGCACGACTTCCTCCCTGACATAAGGGAGCGGTTGAGAATGAGATATAGCGATCCCAGCCGCGGTATGGTACATTTCTTAACCGGACACTTAAACCGCGTGAGTCTGAGGCAGACACCTACATGCACATGAGGGGAAGAAGGTTCCCCAGAACACACTGTCTTTTTCTGCGGGCAATACGCGAACAATAGACGTACACTACACTTAGATTACACAGATACAGACATAGATATATACACAGCAATAAGAGACGAAGAACAATGGGCACAATTAAACGTACTGAAAACAGTATTTCAAAAACAACATATGAAGAGTACATGCGGACACGACATTACAGACATGCCTATGTGCAGCATAACAACAATCTCCAGAGGATGGACCGCGATACCAACAGTGACAGCGAAAATAGTGACAATGAGGAGGAACAGGAGGAGGAAGCAGAGATGTGACAGTAAATAAGCAAAAGTGCTGGCAATCTAGCCAAGAAAACACCAAATGCTGTACATGGATGAACACCTAAAGTAGTTAAAACATAGGATTAGTAATACATGGGATAAGCAACATTATTTCTCTACTAATAACCATTTGTGGGTGTGTGTGTGTGTGGGTGTGTGTGTGTGTGTGTGTGTGTGTGTGTGAGAGAGAGAGAGAGAGAGAGAGACTGGTGGTCAACGGCTCGAAGAAACCACTCCGAGGTATTCACCGTCAGTCACACTCGGTGATGGTACTAACAAATCTCTCCTCTATCCTACCTTCTTTTTATATTCTTCTTAAAAAAAACAAAAATTTATTTGTATTTCAACCTTAAATTATTGTTATTTTGAAAAGTATCATTCTTTGTAAATGTTGTAGATAAAACAAAAGAACAGAAAACTGTAAAAAGATGAAAAACGAGAATTGTAAGATGTACGACCTGTTTTTAACATCAGGTAACAGGTCTACAATTTGGCAATAAATAAATAAATAAATAAAATACGAGGCGAAACAAAACAAGACGAATGCGACTGCCCTTCTTTACGTGTGCTCTTGGAGAGAATGCATACTACCACGTCATTTTGAGCAGGGTAACACAATGGACGGTTCAAACCGGGGTCCGGCCATCCTGATTTAAGTTTTCCGTGATTTCCCCAAATCGCTTCAGACAAACGCCGGGATGGTTCCTTTGAAAAGGGCAAGGCCGATTTCCTTCCCCATCTTTCCCAAACCCAGACTGGTGTTCAGTCTCTAATGACCTTGTTGTTGACGGAACGATAAACACTAATCTCCTCCTGCATTCTGACCAGGCGCTAATACGCTTATAGTCCCCTGGCAAATACATTAGAGGGCGCTCTGTTTATATGACTGTTCAGAGCCCTTTACTTCAACGAATAGTTCATGCGATTAGATATTATACCATTATTTCTGCGCCACGCTCAAGACTCACGCAAACAAAGAGCACTGAAAAATTTCTGGAGGAGATGTCAGAGTCCTTTGCAATGAAAGCCGATGTTCCCCAAGAGATGGACTATTGATGTTAAGTCCCATAGTGCTCGGAGCCAGCCAACAATAATTAAGGAAAGGAAATCCATGGAAGTTTACTCACGTTGAACGAACGAACGATGACATTAAGACCTATTGCTTACTGTTATATTTCACAAACAATTTGGCTGTAATAGCGGACGGTGAAATCACAGCAATCAAAATGGTTCAAATGGCTCTGAGCACTATGGGACTTAACATCTGTGGTCATCAGTCCCCTAGACTTAGAACTAACTAACCTAAGGACATCACACACATCCATGCCCGAGACAAAATTCGAAACTGCGACCGTAGCGGTCGCGCGGTTCCAGACTGTTACGCCTAGAACCGCTCGGCCACACCAGCCGGCTCACAGCAATCAAACAGATAGAAGTATTCAAAAAAGTGCTGAAAAATTTAGCCTACAATTAAAATGAGTTCATGTGCACTGAAAAATGAGTTCATGTGCACTGAATTTGACGTTCAGAAGTTACACACTAAGTTTTGGCAAAGCAAAAAGGTCGGCGAGCTCACACAACAAACGGGGCTAGATAAGGAAGTGCAGGGATTTCGATTACAAAAACTCTAGACAGCGTACGAAAGAACGCGTGATTTCTACAATGGAAACTGCATATCCACATATGAAAGAGTTATACATTACAGCAAGCTTATCGAACTTGAATCTCTGTACGCTAGCGAGACTTTCATTCTCAACAGAAATGGCGATCTGGAAAATGTATTGGAAGCATAACAAAGGATTCTGAGAAAAATTCTTGCTAGAAAAAACGGATGACGGATAAAGATTAAAATCAGCAGAGAAATTATCAACCAGGCAGCAGACATTAGAAAAAGAAGATTAAAATCTTATGAGCATGTTCAAAAACTGCCAACAATGAGGGTTGCACACAAGATTATGACAAAACAAGAAACTTAAAGAATGTACCACGGCCCAACAACTTAAAAACGACCACAAGATAGCCCAGATAGTAAGTAGGAATGTGTTCAGTCAAAAGGCCTTCAGAAGAGTAGTTCTGACGTTGTGCTTGATAATGGAAGCAAGATTTAAACAAAATCAAAAAGCCTTCACTAGATTTGTCGATCTAGGAAACGCTTACGACAATGTAAATCGGTACAAGATGTTCGAAATTTTCAGGAAAGTAGGTATAAGCTACTAGGAATGACAGGAAACATACAATATGTACAACATGTAAAATAAGAATGTAAGACTAGCGACTAAAAGCAAGGATTACAAAAGGGCTTGAAACAAGGCTGTAATTTTCGCCCCTAATGTTCAATCTATACACACAAGTAATTGGGGACATAAAAGAAACCTTCCAATGTGGGATTAAAATTCAGAGTGAAAGGATATCAATAATGTACACATCAAAAAAAGTTTTGCATCGCCCCGGTTCCCAGAACTCGGGAAGATAGACGTTGACTGTGGATATTGTATCACAGACAGAGTCCCTTTGACTGTTCAGAGATGTCACTAAACCCGCCCAAATATGTAAAACAACCATGCAAGATCAGCACCTATTAGACGGAGGGGGTCCGACAGCCGATCAGTTGCAGTCATTCCACCAGGAAGGAGGTGCACGGCTCGTGTTGTCTGTAGTTCAACCATGCCTAGGCGGTCAATACTGCGGTTCTATCGCGTTCACATTGTTACTTTATGCCAAGAAGGGCTCTCAACAAGGGAAGTGTCCAGGCGTCTCGGAGTGAATCAAAGTGATGCTCGGATATGAAGGGGAGACAGAGAGAGAGGAATTATCGATGACATGCCTCGCTCAGGCCGCTCAAGGGGTGCTACTGCAGCAGATGACCGCTACCTACGGATTATGGCTCGGAGGAACCCGACAGCAACGCCATCATGTTGACTAATGCTTTCCGTGCAGCCACAGGGCGTCGTGTTATGACTCAAACTGTGCACAGTAGGCTGCATGATGCTCAACTTCACTCCCGACTTCCATGGCGAGGTCCATCTTTGCGACAACGACACCATACAGCGAGGCACAGACGGGCCCAACAACATGCCGAATGGACCGCTCAGGATTGGCATCACGTTCTCTTCACCGATGAGTGTCGCATATGCCTTCAACCAGACAATCGTGGGACGTGTTTGGAGGCAACCCGGTCAGGCTTAACGCCTTAGACATACTGTCCAGCGAGTGCAGCAAGGTGGAGATTCCGTGCTGTTTTGGGGTGGCATTATGTGGGGTCGACGTACGCCGCTGGCGGTCATGGAGGGCGCCGTAACGGCTGTAGGATACATGAATGCCATCCTCCGACCGATAGTACAATCATACGACAGCATATTGGCGAGGCATTCGTTTTCATGGACGACAATTCGCGCCCCCTTCGTGAACATCTTGTGAATGACTTCCTTCAGCATAACGATATCGCTCGACTAGAGTGGCCAGCATGTTCTCCAGACATGAACCCTATCGAACATGCCTGGGATAGATTGAAAAGGGCTGTAATGGACGACGTGACCCACCAACCACTCTGGGGGATCTATGCCGAATCGCCGTTGAGGAGTGGGACAATCTGGACCAACAGTACCTTGATGAACTTCTGGATAGTGTGTTACGACGAATACAGGGATGCATCAGTGCAAGAGGACGTGCTACTGGGTATTAGAGGTACAGGTGTACAGCAATATGCACAGCAATGAAGGTCTCGCTGTGTGGTGTACAACATTCAATGTGTGGTTTTCGTGAGCAATAAAAATGGGGGAAATGATGTTTATCTTGATCTCTGGTCCAATTTTCTGTACAGGTTCCGGAACTCTCGGAATCGATGTGATCCAAAAATTTTTTTGATGTGTGTAATATTCGCTGATGATGTTGCTATCTTCAGAAAAACGGAGGACGTGTTACAGGGCATACTAAACATAATTAACATTCTACTGAGCACGGAATATCGACTGAGAACAAACTGAAGAAAGACGAATGTAATGAGGAGGAGGAGGTTAGCGATAAACTTACCATCAAACTTGGGGATCACAACATAGACGATCTACAGTAGCCGGCCGCGGTGGTCTTGCGGTTCTAGGCGCTGTGTCCGGAACCGCGCGACTGCTAAGGTCGCAGGTTCTAATCCTGCCTCGGGCATGGATGTGTGTGATGTCCTTAGGTTAGTTAGGTTTAAGTGGTTCTAAGTTCTAGGGGACTGATGACCACAGATGTTAAGTCCCATAGTGCTCAGAGCCATTTGAACCATTTTTGAACGATCTACAGTAATTTTATTACCTTGAAAGCAAAACAACTCAGGAAGAAGAAAGCAAGGACGTGAGATGCAGAGTAGCATAGGCAAAGAAGAATTTGCTGGACAAAATAAGTCTACTATACTTGAACATTGGCGTTCATTTGAGGATGAAACTTCTGAGAATGTATTTTTGGGGCACAGCATTGAATAGTAGTCAAACATGGACTGTGGATGACAGAAAAAAGAAGAAATCGAAGCGTCTGAGATGAGGTCCTATAAAAGAACGTTGTAAATTAGGTGGACTGAGATGTCAAGGAATGAGGTGGTTCTCCGGAGAATCAGCGAGGAAAGGAAGGTGTGGAAAACACCGACCCGACAAGAACGAGGGACAGGACGGTAGGACATATATTAAGACATCAGGCAGTAACTTCCAGAGCACTAGAGGAAGTTGTAGAGCGTAAAAAATACATAGAAAGAAAGAGATTGGAATGCATCCAGCAAATAATTGAGGAGGTTGGGTGCAAGTGATACTGTGAGATGAAAAGTTTGGCACAGGAGTGGAACTCATGGCGTGTCGAATCAAACCAGTAAGAAAAATAATGACAAAAAAACAGTGATTATCATGGCTCTCCGAATCTCATCATTAAACTTAGCTCATTGTGAATGGATGCATATGTGCTGGTGTGGCACGGAATCAAATATATTCAGCAGATATCTTATTAACTGCAGCAGATCTTCTGCGCTATGGAGAAAGTAAAGGAATATCAATACATGCCGTCTGATTTGCTCCCTTCTTCCCGCCGAGACACGTCCAGTCAACCGGAACAAAAAAGTAAGTTGCAAGCGGACTTGAGCGCGAAAAGCGAGACGCTTTTAGAAGTTCCTATAAAACTTGTCGCGTAATTGCTGCTGTCATCATAAAGGCATCACGGCCCATTTAACTCTCGCCTGTGCGTCCTTTGATAAACAGAGGCGGGTGGAGCGGGTGCCTGCAGTGGCGCAGTGCTGTTTTTGCAGATGTTCCGTGCCTGCCGTCACAGGCCGACCGCAGCCAGAGCGTGTCGGGCCCTTTGCAGGGGCGTTCTAGTCAGCCAGCCAGCCAAACATCCAGTGTCCCAGGAATCTGATACACCAGCTCCAACTAAGGCATCGAGTAAAGTTGTATGAACATAATAGTTAACGCATTTTCTGGACTTCTCTCTGTCAGTATCTCGATGATGTGTGGATTGCGGAACTTTAATGCAGCTTTCTCGTATGAAAATAATTGCCAACATTAAGAAGCTAAACCACACATCTTCTGTCAGTTGCTTCAGATAGGGACTTTTGGTGATGATGGTACTACTTACAGGGACAGCGAGAAAGTGCAAAAGTAATTAGTAAGGTAAGGAGCATCAAACTGGAACTCCTTAGAGCGTGCACCGATGATTTATTTTATTTATTTAAGTGTCTTAAAAAAATGGTTCAAATGGCTCTGAGCACTATGGGACTCAACTTCTGAGGTCATCAGTCCCCTAGAACTTAGAATCACTTAAACCTAACTAACCTAAGGACATCACACACATCCACGCCCGAACCCGGATTCGAACCTGCGACCGTAGCGGTCGCGCGGTTCCAGACTGTAGCGCCTAGAACCGCTCGGCTACCCCGGCCGGCTTTACGTGTCTGTTTAACCTGGCGAGATTAGAGCCTTCAAGCTCTGTCGTACATCTAACAAGATGTGGTGAGTAATTTAACACCTCAATGAGTACTGTGATGTATTTCTGTATTTAAACGGGGGACCTAGAAACGACGGAGAGGCTTCGTATCGCCGTAGCCCTCAGTGGTTCACAACCCCACAACAGGCCACAGCAGTCCACCTGCCCCACCGCCGATCCACGCCGAACCCAGGGTTATTGTGCCGTTCGGCCCCCAGTGGATAAGAATAATATCTGTTTCCTAGGACTCATACCGTTGCACCGTTTCCGCTGTTTTTGTGATTTGGCTAATTGATTTCATTCTAATTTTCGAGGTCGGATTCCCTTCCTGTCGCTACTGTCGTCGGTTGAGCTAAAGGAGTCGTCTGCGCCATCTGTCTGTTAACCGAGTAGATTTTGTTCTGTGTGCTATCGTATCTTAAATGTTTGTGTGTCATATTTTCTGAGGCGGATATTAGGGACCAGCCCTAAATCTGCCTGCATATGCGAGTAAACTGTCTGAAAATCACAATCAGGCTGGCCAGTGTAGCAGACCAATGATCGTTGATGTGCCGCAGGCATTCTATTCGGATCTGACTCACCTCGCTGCCTCGCATCCCAGCGCGCTGCCTTTAAGCTTTATGAACAAGTAAATAATAACAATAAAAACCTGTGTTAAGTTGCTTTTCCCCATTGGGGACCTTCTCATTTGACAGATATATGTCTTCCAGGTACCAGACAGTCCAAAAAGTTTCGAAACCATATTAATAACAAATAGTGAAATGCTATGATAGTGGTTTTAATGGTTCAGGTATTCTGCACAGCCTCCGCCCACTTGAGTACAACGCACAGACCGTTCATAAAACCACGTGAAACCGTCAGTAAAGTACTTCTTTGGTAGTTGTTCAACTTGCGCCTCAGATTGAGTTGATATACCAACGTGTTGACCCTTTATGTGAATTACTGCGCTTTCACTTTTTGTGGTATGTTCGTATTGGTAACACATGTTTCGTCCCCTATAATGATATTTTCCAGAAAATATTTATTTGCGTTTTGCATTTCAGTCAAGCCGCGGTAGCGGTCTACTTGTCGTTACTGTTTAGAAATCAATGTGTGCGTGACAGACTTTGCACATCCCACGGTATGCTGTTGCTCCATTGTGATTTGTAACAGAACAACGCTGACACATTACGGACGCACGCTCACTACTTAACACTGCTCATAACTGACAGGTCGAATGCACAACTGTTCCTTACAGTTGTTGATTCAAACTGCCACCGTAGCTAAAGAGCTGACGTCGCTTATACCCCAGGAAAAAAATCAGTCTCGGACCTGTTTTGTACCGACGGTGTATGGTTGATACCGCGAAAGTTGGATACCTAGAACAGACCAAAACCTTCTAAGTGAAAGAGAATCCCCGACAGAAAACGATAACCACTCGTTTATCAATACCTCCAGCAGCAGAGGAAGACCACAGGACTCAACAGTCAGATACGTGAATGAATCACAGCTTACAGTCAAATCCCAATGTTAGGGGCGCTTTTATCATATCTGGTAGTAGGTGTAAAATTCATAGCCAGTCAAGCGGAAAAATCAAAAGAAGCCTCGGAAGAAAAACTCTGCCAGTGATTGGCATGGCACCTCCGGTGATGTCGCTTAGGGCTACAGTATACGACTGGCAGTCAGTGACACAGTTCCAGAAGGTCTCGCAACATATCATCTGAATCTGCTACCATCACACAGGAAGAGCATCAAACTATTCCAGCTCACACTCAATCACTAGCTGTAAGTGTTTCGGCTGGATTTATTTATTTATTTACATATCAAGTTCTGTAGGACCAAATTGAGGAGCAAATCTCCAAGGTCTTGGAACGTGTCAGTACATGAAATTACAACATAAAAGTAATAACAGATAAAAATAAATGTTTATGAACCCGAAAAAGTCAATACCTAAATTTAATTAAACGCAATCAACAATACAATAAGAATCAGCTTCTTTTTTCAAGGAACTCCTCGACAGATCAGGAGTGACCCATGAGGAAACTCTTCAGTTTCGATTTGAAACAAAGGATCACACGCAATAAGGCGGTAAATCGCGAGTGTCTATGTAATGGACTGATGATGTGACCGAATTTTCTACGCGCTAGTACTGCATAACGATGAAAGCTGTTGATAACTAGACGTTAAGCCATTATCATTATATCAGTGTCATGGAGAGATAAGTGAGCCAAAAAATGATAATTACAGGCCGGCCGAAGTGGCCGTGCGGTTAAAGGCGCTGCAGTCTGGAACCGCAAGACCGCTACGGTCGCAGGTTCGAATCCTGCCTCGGGCATGGATGTTTGTGATGTCCTTAGGTTAGTTAGGTTTAACTAGTTCTACGTTCTAGGGGACTAATGACCTCAGCAGTTGAGTCCCATAGTGCTCAGAGCCATTTGAACCATTTGATAATTACAGATATCGTATTGAATAGGTGATATAATAATTTCACCCTTCTTAACAGCGTGTTAAGCCATTTTCCCATTAACGTTCCTGTAGAATCAGAATAGTGATATAGTAACAGAAACGCATGACAGCAGTGCAGAGGAATCAAATCTACATCTACATCTACATTCATACTCCGCAAGCCACCCAACGGTGCGTGGCGGAGGGCACTTTACGTGCCACTGTCATTACCTTCCTTTCCTGTTCCAGTCGCGTATGGTTCGCGGGAAGAACGACTGCCGGAAAGCCTCTGTGCACGCTCTAATCTCTCTAATTTTACATTCGTGATCTCCTCGGGAGGTATAAGTAGGGGGAAGCAATATACTCGATACCTCATCCAGAAACGCACCCTCGCGAAACCTGGCGAGCAAGCTACACCGCGATGCAGAGCGCCTCTCTTGCAGAGTCTGCCACTTGAGTTTATTAAACATCTCCGTAACGCTATCACGGTTACCAAATAACCCTGTGACGAAACGCGACGCTCTTCTTTGGATCTTCTCTATCACCTCCGTCAACCCGATCTGGTACGGATCCCACACTGATGAGCAATACTCAAGTATAGGTCGAACGAGTGTTTTGTAAGCCACCTCCTTTGTTGCTGGACTACATTTTCTAAGCACTCTCCCAATGAATCTCAACCTGGTACCCGCCTTACCAACAATTAATTTTATATGATCATTCCAGTTCAAATCGTTCCGCACCCATACTCCCAGATATTTTACAGAAGTAACTGCTACCAGTGTTTGTTCCGCTATCATATAATCATAAATAAAGGATCCTTCTTTCTATGTATTCGCAATACATTACATTTGTCTATGTTAAGGGACAGTTGCCACTCCCTGCACCAAGTGCCTATCCGCTGCAGATCTTCCTGCATTTCGCTACAATTTTCTAATGCTGCAACTTCTCTGTGTACTACAGCATCATCCGCGAAAAGCCGCATGGAACTTCCGACACTATCTACTAGGTCATTTATATATATTGTGAAAAGCAATGGTCCCATAACACTCCCCTGTGGCACGCCAGAGGTTACCTTAACGTCTGTAGACGTCTCTCCATTGAGAACAACATGCTGTGTTCTGTTTGCTAAAAAATCTTCAATCCAGCCACACAGCTGGTCTGATATTCCGTAGGCTCTTACTTTGTTTATCAGGCGACAGTGCGGAACTGTATCGAACGCCTTCCGGTTCAAAATGGTTCAAATGGCTCTGAGCACTATGGGACTCAACATCTTAGGTCATAAGTCCCCTAGAACTTAGAACTACTTAAACCTAACTAACCGAAGGACATCACACACACCCATGCCCGAGGCAGGATTCGAACCTGCGACCGGAGCAGTCCCGCGGTGCCGGACTGCAGCGCCAGAAGCGCTAGACCACCGCGGCCGGCGCCGCCTTCCGGAAGTCAAGAAAAATAGCATCTACCTGGGAGCCTGTATCTAATATTTTCTGGGTCTCATGAACAAATAACGCGAGTTGGGTCTCACACGATCGCTGTTTCCGGAATCCATGTTGATTCCTACAGAGTAGATTCTGGGTTTCCAAAAACGACATGATACTCGAGCAAAAAACATGTTCTAAAATTCTACAACAGATCGACGTCAGAGATATAGGTCTATAGTTTTGCGCATCTGCTCGACGACCCTTCTTGAAGACTGGGACTACCTGTGCTCTTTTCCAATCATTTGGAACCCTCCGTTCCTCTAGAGACTTGCGGTACACGGCTGTTAGAAGGGGGGCAAGTTCTTTCGCGTACTCTGTGTAGAATCGAATTGGTATCCCGTCAGGTCCAGTGGACTTTCCTCTGTTGAGTGATTCCAGTTGCTTTCTGGAGAACTTGACTGGTTTGGGAAGAGTGAAAAATAATATGGTAAAGTTGGCAGATGAGATGGAACAAAAAAGACAAACTTAGGGATCAAGAAAGCTGGGAAGGTGTCGACAATGTGACAAATACTGGTTTGCTGTTGGAGGATATGCAAGAGGGAAGCTACGCCTGTGACGAAAGGTAAAGCTTTCTTGAAGGCAGCGTAGGTTACTAGGTAGTTTGTTCCAAATTCGTTCGGCTGGAATTGCTAAGGAAATGGAGAAAGACTTACTGTTTGTGTTCTGTACAGGTGCAGCCAAGACGCGGTACTTCAGGGATCTTGTCCTGCAGTTGTGAAATAATGATAGGTATCTAAAATACAACGAGGGGTACTGAGGACATGAAAGACCAAGAAAACAGTGAAGGAAACAGTATGTGCGAAAATCGTATCAGCTATTCGACGGCATAGGAAACACTGCTGTGATTAAACAATCCAATGCTGCAGACGTATCTTCGCAAACATTTAGGCTATGTACTAACATTCGGTAGGAGCGGAGTAGAAAAGTTCTCTTAGGATTCGAAGCAGTGGTACTCTTGGTCACTAACGAGCCGTAATAGCCCTCTTCTTCTGGACGCTAACCGAGCAGAGAAATTCAACGAGCTGGCCGTAGGTAGCACTTGCAGCGCAGATGCCTTCTACAGTTGCTGAAGCAGCAACCCATCTTCTAGTCTCTTAATTTTGGTCACGTATGGCAACAAAGCGAGGAGGGACGTTAGTGAAGAGACACGAGTAGGCGCGGTTCCAGTTAAATCTCGAGGGATCTAGTTTTAAATAACGCTTTGCAATCGATGGCATTACTATGACTCAGCAACCCAAATAACTAAACGCACCAGAACAATGCAATAATCATGTCCGATGCGAAACTGTGTATTTAATTTTCTTGTATGATCTCGTGAATTAGACACCAGAATATTTCTTTTCCTTCCCCACCGACTTTCCCGCTCAGGTTGTGACAACTGTTTCATTATACGGATTTTATGTTCCAGTTTCTACTCGTCTTCAATGTGTGAGAGGGTTAACTATTATTCTTGTTTATAATGTGCCGTTCCTCCCTTGGATTGGTTTGTAATGAACGATGGTCTAAGATATCAACCTTCCAGTAGAGTATCACTATTAATTTCAGTAGCAACCTCACCCACGACTCATTTGCCAGGGCCAACTTTTTTGAAATGCATTTGTACCGCGCAGTTTATCAAATACATCTGACACATAGGAAGGCGATCTGCATATAGACCGGATTCATTTATTCAGATCAAAGGGACTGTTTACTTTTATCCGTAGGGCAGTGGCGTTTCGCAAAGTATCACGAAACGAACTTCGCTCTTATCTTCTGAAGTTGTTTGCGCTGTTTCCATTCAGCACAAGGTCCTATGAAGTAATGTAGTCTTATTTCTAAAATAATTTTTTGCTGTAGGATACAACCACCGCATGGAACTTTCGCCACTACCAGAAACATCCACCATCTCTCGTTCAGTATAAATTAAATTAATTTATAAATCTGGCGATCAACATGTCGGTTCCAAACCGGAAACGGTGCTATTTGTTCTTCATAAATTTCTTTGTTAACAGTGACTGTTTCTGTTTTTACCTTTAGTAAACTTCCAACTTTTTTAGTGAACTTCCATTAATTCTAGTGAATAGTTTAATGACTGGAGGGAAAATTATTTGAACTGGAATGTATTAGGATGATGTCATCGTAGACCACCATTTCATAGTGAAGACGAGGGCTGCAGTTCTGCACGTGTGAAACGAAGTGCTTCGGCATAATCTCTGGCGGACATTAATACGTGTGAAGCTTCAGTGAGTAGATCATCCAGCATTCGGAACAAACCTGTATCTTTCTAAACGATCGGTATTTCACGCACTGCGGTGGTCGCTCATACTGTTCAAGCCCAACGTTATAGAGGAGGCTCGAGCAGAAGCTAGCTAGGCTGCTGTCTGCAGGAGCGCACGCGGACTGCGGAGAAAAGTTTTACGCGGCGTTTTATCCTTGGAGGAGCGTGCGAATTTAATAAGCGGCGACAGACGGCGCGTTGAACGACGGGCGCAACGAGATTAAATTCGGGCGCAGGAGGCGGTTGGGGGAATGCCGGGATGCGGGCCGCGAAAGGAAGGAAAGGCGAGCGCGAAAAAATGGCAAAAAGGACAGAAGGGAACGGAAGGGCGGAAGCGAGCACACCGTGTCCGGAATGCGCCAGCGCCGGATTCGTACACGCTGAACGAGGCTGGCGCCAGCCGATCCCGTTTTCCTTCCAGCGCGGCTGCCAGGCCTCAATGTCCTCACACGTGGCCCGCGCAAGGACGTCATTTGCAGCTGCCCCTACTGTCACTGTTATTACGATATTACTATCGCTCTTCGGTGGCAGTCATCAAAACAAATAAAAAAGATGTCGAGTTACGTACTGCAACACTTCAGTTTCGCGGTCAATTTCGACTGAAAAAATACGGAATTTGCTGTAGGACACCATGGAATATTCGCCCTTCATCCCTATAGTTTCATCAAGTTCTGATAGGTGGCGGCGCTATGCGTAGCCTTCAAAATGGCGCCTGTAACGGAGGTGCGTCCCAAGCAGCTCGAGCTGTCACTGAGTTTCTTTTCGGCGGGAAACCAGATTATCGCAGATATTGACAGGCATTTGCAGAATTCCTACGGAGACCTAGCAATGAACAGAAGCACGGCGAGTCGGTAGGCGGGACGTCTGTCATCATCGCAACAATATCGCGCAAACCTGGCCGATCCCCCGCGTGCCGGCCGTTGGCACACAGCTACGACTCGTGCAGTGACGGAACGTGCGCACACTCTTATTCGAGGTGCACGATGAATTACAATTAAACACCGCGCCGTTCAACTGGACGTCTCTGCGGGTAGCGCTAACACTAGTCCAGCAGTTGGGATATTAAAAGGTGTGTGCCCCCTTGGTTCCTCTACATGTACATCCACGTCCTTACTTCGCAAGCCACCTGACGGTGTGTGGCGGAGGCTACCTTGAGTACCTCTATCGGTTCTCCATTTTATTCCAGTCCCGTATTGTTCGTGGAAAGAAAGATTGTTCCTCACCGCGTAACAGGACACCACAAAGAGGAACTAAGGACAATCTATGCGGGACTGCTTGCGTGTTACGAGGCTGATCGTGACAATTTTTGTCGAACATCGTCACGGAGACGAAACGTGGATTCACCACTTCGAACCGGAAACAAAACGGCAATCTATGGGGTGGCACCGCAGCTTCTCTCCTCCACAGAAAGAGTTCAAAGCCGTATCCTCAGCCGATAAAGCAACGGCGACGGTCTTCCGGGACTCCGAAGGGGTTATTCTGTTTGATGTCCTCCCTTGTAGAGCAACGACCAACTCTGAAATGTACTGTGCTATCCCTAGAAAACTGAATAAACAATTTCAGTATGTTCGACGCCACAAACGTGCAAAGGAACTTCTCCTTCTCCTTCTCCATGAAAACGCAAGGCCTCACACGAGTTTGAACACCAGAGAGCAACACAGAAACATTCAATGGACTGATCTTCCTCATCCACCTAACAAACCGGGATGTCGAACCTTCTGACTTCGACCTGTTTTGCCCACTGAAGGGTGCACTCCACGGGAAGCAGTACTTGGATGATGCGGAGGTTAGTGATGCAGCAAGACACTGGCTCCGACGTCGACCAGTAGAGTAGTACCGTGCGGGGAAAGAGGCCCTCCCAGTAAGGCGGCGTAAGCCCGTCGTATTGAACAGAGGTTATATTGAAAAATAGGGTACTGTAGCGAAAATTGTGGGGAAGGAAACCACCTGCTTTCAGAAACCAAGTGTTGCGTCACTTACTGAGCGGCCCTCGTAACCCCTAAAGCCGTGTACCGCAAGTCTCTAGAGGATCGGAAGGTTTCAAATGATTGGAAAAGAGCACAGGTAGTTCCAGTTTTCAAGAAGTGTCGTCGAGCAGATGCGCAAAACTATAGACCTATATCTCTGACATCGATCTGTTGTAGAATTTTAGAATATGTTTTTTGCTCGCGTATCATGTCATTTCTGGAAACCCAGAATCTACTCTAGGAATCAACATGGATTCCGGAAACAGCGATCGTGTGGGACCCAACTCGCTTTATTTGTTCATGAGACCCAGAAAATATTAGATACAGGCTCCCAGGTAGATGCCATTTTCCTTGACTTCCGGAAGGCGTTCGATACAGCTCCGCACTGTCGCCTGATAAACAAAGTAAGAGCCTAGGGAATATCAGACCAGCTGTGTGGCTGGATTGAAGAGTTTTTAGCAAACAGAACACAACATGTTGTTATCAATGGAGAGACGTCTACAGACGTTAAAGTAACCTCTGGCGTGCCACAGGGGAGTGTTATGGGACCATTGCTTTTCACAATATATATAAATGACCTAGTGGATAGTGTCGGAAGTTCCATGCAGCTTTTCGCGGATGATGCTGTAGTATACCGAGACGTTGCAGCATTAGAAAATTGTAGCGAAATGCAGGAAGATCTGCAGCGGATAGGCACTTGGTGCAAGGAGTGGCAACTGACCCTTAACATAGACAAATGTAATGTATTGCGAATACATAGACAGAAGGGTCCTTTATTGTATGATTACATGATAGCGGAACAAACACTGGTAGCAGTTACTTCTGTAAAATATCTGGGAGTATGCGTGCGGAACGATTTGAAGTGGAATGATCATATAAAATTAATTTTTGGTAAGGCGGGTGCCAGGTTGAGATTCACTGGGAGAGTCCTTAGAAAATGTAGTCCATCAACAAAGGAGGTGGCTTACAAAACACTCGTTCGACCTATACTTGAGTATCGCTCATCAGTGTGGGATCCGTACCAGATCGGGTTGACAGAGGAGATAGAGAAGATCCAAAGAAGAGCGTCGCGTTTCGTCACAGGGTTATTTGGTAAGCGTGATAGCGTTACGGAGAAGTTTAACAAACTCAACTGGCAGACTCTGCAAGAGAGGCGCTCTGCATCGCGGTGTAGCTTGCTGTCCAGGTTTCGAGACGGTGCGTTTCTGGATGAGGTATCGAATATATTGCTTCCCCCTACTTATACCTCCCGTGGAGACCACGAATGTAAAATTAGAGAGATTCGAGCGCGCACGGAGGCTTTCCGGCAGTCGTTCCTCCCGCGAACCATACGCGACTGGAACAGGAAAGGGAGGTAATGACAGTGGCACGTAAAGTGCCCTCCGCCACACACCATTGAGTGGCTTGCGGAGTATAAATGTAGATGTAGAAGATGCCCATTGGCACTATGCACGTTGACGGATCAGCGAATATCGACTTTCGGCTTAGTGTACGTGGTAATAAGAGACCAATACCGTGTAATATCACCGACGTTGCATCTTGAGCGATAAGAGAATAACCACAACCTCTGCAAGGTGCGACAACACGCGGATACACATCTCTGGGTCCATGAGTTTTATGGTCGCTTGCTCTTGAGCGCGCACCAGCACGGCAGTAATTAAAAAGGAGTTGACTGGGCAGTCATTAAAAAGTAGTTCACTGATGGGTGATAGAGTCGGTCGTGAAGAAATGGTGGGACAAAGTTTCGAAAGATAGTCAAGTAATGTAGTATATTTTGGATATACTGAACAGTAATTCTGAAGCAGGGAACGTCGGCCACGAATGAAGCATTCATGAAAGATGAAGTTTTATTCGAATCTCGTGGCATGATTTAGTTATCATGAATCAATAATAGCTTTTGACAAACGATACGAGACATTAGTAGTGAGATCTCAGTCCACTGTGCCACTGAACTCGACCCAAGCAATTACCAAATGCCGGCCGAAGTGGCCGTGCGGTTAAAGGCGCTGCAGTCTGGAACCGCAAGACCGCTACGGTCGCAGGTTCGAATCCTGCCTCGGGCATGGATGTTTGTGATGTCCTTAGGTTAGTTAGGTTTAACTAGTTCTAAGTTCTAGGGGACTAATGACCTCAGCAGTTGAGTCCCATAGTGCTCAGAGCCATTTGCACCATTTTGAATTACCAAATAAAATTAATGGTGAAACAATATTTAATCGACAAGGAGCGGAGGTCTTTTCACTGATGTGAGCAAGCGAGGGAGCTCGCAACGGGATCCATAAACGCAGCGAAATTAGAGCAAAAATGGTTTTAAGTTGTGGATGTTCTAGTGTTTCAACAAAGTACTTACTTCGATTTAAGGGGAGACATACTGTTTTTGTTGCATGTATAACGAGATTAAGCAAATGATCTATGGTGGTCTTCGTCGTCGTATTGGATTATGCAGGGTGAAACGGAATCCACTGACAAAATTTCGTAGGTGGACCTGGGTATGCAATTTCAGAACACGACTTCAAATATACACAGAAGAGACTTTTCAGTGCACCAGCTGCTTACACTCAAGTGTGTCCACATGCTAATAGATTAAATTCAATTTATTTCCAATTATAGCTCATACACGGTGTGCTGAAACATCGGCAGTATTAAACAACAAGGGACCCCAGTCGCGAAATCCACTATCAATGAGGAAGTGGACCCACACGTATAAAATGGAAACTAGGTACACAAAAAGTAGAAATATTACAGCTCACATTCGTTGTTAAGATTTTTGACCCTTTTTGACGATTATTGTTTTGTAAATATCGCAATATAACATAACATTTACGTTTTATGCGCAACCTGACAAAAAAGTAGAATACCCAAAAGCGGAGGGGGAAACGAAACTTGACGGGCTGAAAGGGTATGTGATATAAGTGCAGTGATTTCATAATCGAGTCGCATTTACAAAGAACTTGGCAGTGTAAGGTCACTTACTAGCATGGCATTGCACCACCTCTGACCTGAACGCACGCACTGATTCGGCTGAGCTGTCGAAGCCGTTGTATCATCTTCTGAGGCAAGCTGGTTCACAAGTGTTGTAACTGGTTCTTCATATCGTAGGTACTGGCACTGGGACGGAGCTGGTGCCACAAATGTTCTATTGGAGACAGATATGAGGATCTTGCGGGCCACGGGATTACCTCAGCATCGCATACGCACCTAAGACAGACACGTGCTACGTGTAAACGAGTAATTGCCTGTTCAAAAATGGCTCCACGATACTGCCACATGAGAGATAAGACAGGACGACGTAGGATTTCCGTGACGTAATCTTGTGTCGTCACAGTTCCCTAAATAGTCATGACCTGAAATCACACCAGATGACTAACGACACCTTGATGCCAAGAGTAACACCACTGTGTCCCTCTCCACAACAATGGAAGAATGGGATCTCTCCCCAGGTCGCCGCCATACTTGCCGACGATGGTCATCCAGAGCAGCGTACAACCATGATTCTTCAATGAATATACTGCGACGCCGTTCATCAGCAGTCCACGCTTCCCGGTCAAGCACCACTCCAAACGCAGCCGTTTGTGTTCCGGTGTTAATGGCAGCCTACCGCACGGGACGGCGGTTTCCTAGTGGGGCTGCCACTGGTCTCCGACTAGTGGTGCGGGATGACAAAACGTTGCACGGGGTCCATTACTTGTTCTAGGGGTTGGGTTGTTTGGGGAAGGAGACCAGACAGCGAGGTCATCGGCCTCATCGGATTAGGGAAGGACGGGGAAGGAAGTCGGCCGTGCCCTTTCAAAGCAACCATCCCGGCATTTGCCTGGAGCGATTTAGGGAAATCACGGAAAACCTAAATCAGGATGGCGGAGCGCGGGATTGAACCGTCGTCCTCCCGAATGCGAGTCCAGTGTGCTAGCCACTGCGCCACCTCGCTCGGTCTTGTTCTAGGATGGCGGGCGCATATGTAAAGGGGTTACGATGTGCTTGGTGCACCATACGGCTATCCTGTCTTGTCAGGGTTAGATGTGGTCGAACAGAACCTTGACGATGAGTATGCCTACCCTACCATTCGTATGCTGTCCAACATGGGGCCACTGTCACATGCAGCAGGCCGCCAAATCGAAACAAACAACGAGGCCCCTTCCAAACTGTCAGATACTGGTGTGTCACTAGAGTACACACGTCTCCGTGTCCTTGACAGTGATCACTCAACGTCTGACGCTGTCCACAACCCTTATATACCGTAACAGGCCTGGTCACAACACTAAGTACGAACAACACTAAGGCGCTCTGTTGGGCGTTCTACCTGTCACAGAGAATAAATTGCAATTCTCATCATTTGCATAACCACCGACGATGTGTAAGTGTAGGAAGCTACATTGAAATCCGACCGTGTCTCCTAGGTGCTTTACTTTTGTTGTCAGGCAGTGTATTTCAAAAGTCAGGTCTAAATGAGGTCAGACTCACAGTTTCAGCTAATTATCAAACCATAACTCGGAAATTTTGAATTACAATCAATATTTCTGACTGTAGTATATTTCAAGTTTTTGAACAAATATTTGCTTCGTACAAGTACAGTAAGTGCAATAGCAAACGCAGAACTTACTGCGTACGTTTTGCTTTATTGATGAAATTGTACCTGAGATTTAGTAAATCTTGTGCTTTCCACATCAGGTTCATATGGTATGCATTGTCACCCTGGTATTTGGCACTGAGTTTCTAATCAACTAGACGCTGCACTCCCGGACGCTGTTACACATTTTGCAATCCTGAGCTATTAACAGTAACTTGAATTCCTTTTGTTTTCGTTTTTGTTGAGGTGTGGTGTCGCTCGTCAAGGTAACAGGCAGTTTTGCTGCATTTATGTCCAAACTACAGGACAAACATGAATTTGAGACACCCGCCACACTAACAACCACGCAGGGCATTATGGTTTTGATTATCACTACTTTCTTTACTTATACAGTATAATTATGAGAGAGAGGCGACCACTTCATTTTGGATGGATTCATAACCAGACAGACTTAGATCATTTTTATGCTGTACTGTTCTCTTATTCTACAAGCAAATATTCTGATATGAACTGTCTAATCATTCTACTTATCTCGTAGTAATATACTTAGTACAGAAAACTGTATGTAGGGTGTTCCAAAATAATGAATACACTCTATGAAACTGTGAGTAATTATTGGAAAGGCAGTGAGAAGTTAGAAGCACTACCATTTGTTGCAGAACTGGAAGTAATTATGACGCTATCGTTTCTAGAACGGACGTGGGTAATAAAGCGTTACTCGAAAACAAATACTATCAGTGAGGTTAGATAGCGTCGAAGGGTTGAATTTAGAGCACTTCCACCTTAACGGTTAACAATTATAAAAATGTGAGACAAATCTGAAACAGGTGGAACGGTGCATAATCTGAAAAAGAAACATAGTGGAAGAAAGAAACATTCAATAGACGGCGGAAATGTTTATGCAGTGATTCGGGCGCACACAGAGTCTCGGAAGGAGTCTATAAGGCAACGCTGTCGTGAGACAGGGATCAGAAAAACCGGTGTTGAAAGTATTTTAGCAAGCACAGATGGAAGCGTTACATTCGGACACTTTTCAATACGCTGAACGAGGATGATCCCGATAGGCGAATTGAATTTTGTGTGTTTCGTCAATATATGTGAAGAGAGAACCGTTTCCAGGATCTAATTCTTTGATGGGATTAAGCGACCTTTAAACTTAATCGAACAATTAACCGCCGTAGCTGCGTATACGGGCCTAAAAAAAACCCAACCGAAGAAAGGCATGTTAATCTACTAGAAGTATCAGTACGGTGTGACTGTCACAGGTACCGCTTACCTAGAAAAGTTGCACATGAAAACTTCATATCTGAACGATGTTTTGACAATGAATAGTTTCACTTTCAACTCGATGGGGCACCATCCCAACTTGAACTTGATGGGAGGGAATTTCTCAAATGTATATTTCCTGTGAGATGGATACGACGAAGAGAAGTTAACCTTTTTACACTTCTATTCTTGCAGTTATATCACGGGTCGGGCTAGCTGCAGACCGTAGCCGGCCGGCTGCACCTGAGGGACTGGCTGTTGGCGACCTCGTCCACTGCACCGGTGGAGGACCACCGAAGACAATTAGTGTGGTGAGAAGCCTTGTAGAACACACGCTTTCAGTTGGCTGTGTACCACAGCCAGTCACTTGTATGCTGCTGCGCGGGATTAGCCGAGCGGTCTGAGGCGCTGCAGTCATGGGCTGTGCGGCTGGTCCCGGCGGAGGCTCGAGTCCTCCCTCGGTCATGGGTGTGTGTGTTTGTCCTTACGACAATTTAGGTTAAGTAGTGTGTAAGCTTAGGGACTGATGACCTTAGCAGTTAAGTCCCATAAGATTTCACACACATTTTTTGAACTTGTATGCCTGGTTCATTGCGAGACGAACTTTACCTAACTTTTACCTAACTTGCCCAGCTTCTGTTGCTTTCAGTATTGCGGCAGTGTGATCTGCCACTAGTCGTATTCTCGTGATATTTGCTTCTCTGCCCAAGTATTAAAACGATTGTTATTCACTGACAAAGAGTGTAACAAGCGTTTTATATACGTATTGCTGATTGTGCTCTGATATCAATGATAATTACTGCCTGATACGATGGCTGCATATGCTGATACCCCGACTGCTGGCGAAAGAACGTCACTGCCAGGAAACCAGTTGGTCCCGTTTTCATCTCGTTCTAATGACCCCTCAGTCTCACGGAGCTATGTGGAGCGTTAATTCCGAGAATCCTTAGTAATTCAAGCAAAATGAGGAAATTACCGAAGTCTAAACAAATTACAGAAGACTTTCGTACATCAGTTCTACCCTGTGATATTCCGTTTCAAACTCTACCACAGCCACCTATGCGTAACTGAATATGGGCTAAAAGTGTGCACCTACCATTTATAGAAATATTTTCTGGAGTAGCAGCCCCTAAGACCTGTGAAATAACTTCAATTTGAACTCCCACGTATCATAGTCCTTTGCTCTTCGTCATCATTTCAGTCAAACGCTGTCGACCACTTCGTGAGGAGAGTCGACCAGTTCACTACACTTCGAGAATATAAACTGCTTTTTAAACAACAGACTATAATTCTGAGTGATATTAATATTTAACTTTATGTACGAGAAATCGATAAGTGAACTGTAAGAGTTAGACCTCTCAAAACACATATCAAGTCTCTTTCCGTGATAACGATAGATATTATATAGGACGTAAACTCCTGAAGATACGAAGAGGTGCAGCCGCGCTGGCACGTGGCTGGTGAACGACTCACGACATCTTCCGGGGATTTTTCTGGCCAGAGACTATGACACTTACTGTTCTTTCGCCAGAATTTCAGATGTGCACAATCAAATTAAAGTCAGATGAAATCGGGAACCGTACAAGCATCTGCATCTCCATGGTGCGATCATCGATCCACTTAGGTACAATATGTCAGCAGTTGGCAGCAATGTCCTGCTGACCGTAGACTTCTCCGACAGAATACGTATGCATGTGATCTGCTACTATTTGTTTGTGATGAAATCATACGTACGATGTTTGGATACCGTTCCATTTGATAATTACTCATTCAAGACTACGGCTATCGGCATGATCTGTATGCGGCGAACTAGTTTCATCAACCATCAACCGTACGTGATTTCCGTCGCAGTTGTGTGGTCGTCTGCTGCGACTCATGACTCTAACTGATCTTCCTCAATGATGCTACGTTGCTACTGTAGTGTTCCCACATCCATTGTCACTGTGCACTGTGACGAGTGGTTAGTTGAGATGGCTTTGGTGCCCACAAAGAAGAAGGAAAAAACGACGACGGTATTAGAGACGAGCACTAGGTGGTATGGGGAAGGATATCAATCGTGCCCTTTGAAGGGAACTATCCAGCTAGTGCCTTATGTCGCCTATGGAAATTAAGGAAAACGTACGTCTCGGTGCTCGTACGGGGAAAAATGGTTCAAATGACTCTGAGCACTATGCGACTTAACTTCTGTGGTCATCAGTCGCCTAGAACTTAGAACTAATAAACCTAACTAACCTAAGGACATCACACACATCCGTGCCCGAGGCAGGATTCTAACCTCCAGACTGTAGCGCCTATAACCGCACGGCCACTCCGGCCGCCGTCATATGGGGATTTGAACCACAATCCTCCAGAATATGGATGCAGTGTCTTACCACTAACCCACCTCCCACGCTGTGTTCTGGATAGTAGGATTGCTTACCTATAGTTCAGTGTTAAATGAAGCGTGATCTGCTGGACTGTAGCCCCGTGTAAGTAGGCTATTTAGGTTTTCTTATTGGTAACGCCACGTAGCGCTCTGTATGAAAATCACTGGCTGTGCAGTGTACAGTCTGTGGCTAGTTTGCATTGTTGTCTGCCATTGTAGTATTGGGCTGTTGGCTGTTAACAGTGCGTAGCGTTACGCAGTTGGAGGTGAGCCGCCAGCAGTGGTGGATGTGGGGAGAGAAATGGCGGAGTTTTGAAATTTGTAAGACTGGATGTCATGAACTGCTATGTATATTATGATTTTTCAACACTATTAAGGTAAATACATTGTTTGTTCTCTATTAAAATCTTTCATTTCCATATGAAACGACCCCTTAGAAAAATTATACATCACTGTGCTTATACTGACACACAATATTTTTAGCGCAACGCAATCTGACTTTCAATAATCCCTACAAAAGAATGGCCCTGGCTAACATTAACCTATACCTTTCACAAATCACTTACCTCACAAAAATCTTCGTTACTCGAACTACTGCAATACAGCGAGCTCCACTACTGCCAGCTAAATAAAAGATTCAAACTACGGAAGGTAATAACTACTGATAGGCATAGTTAGCAAATGAAAGATTTTAATAGAGAACAAACAATGTATTTACCTTAATAGTGTACCTGAAAGAGTGGGCCCAAATCATCACAAGAAAAACAACCTCCAAAACATTACAGAACCACCTCCGGCAAACTGTACACACTTCGCACACAGCGGGCAAAACGCTTCATTTGACCGTTGAGACATTTGACACTTGATCATTTGAAAAGAGGCGAAATCCAGACTCGTCTGACCACACTAAACACCTCCAGTCAGCTACTTTCTAGTTTCTGTGTTGTTTGGTTGTAAGTAGGCTGTTTAGATTTTTATGTTGGTAACGTCACCTAGCGCTCTGTATGAAAATCACTTGCTGTGCTGTGTGCAGTCTGTGGCTGGTTGGCATTGTTGGAATTTGCTATTGTAGTGTTGGGCAGTTGGATGTGAACAGCGCGTAGCGTTGCGCAGTTGGAGGTGAGGAGCCAGCAGTGGTGGTTCAAATGGTTCAAATGGCTCTGAGCACTATGGGACTTAACATCTATGGTCATCAGTCCCCTAGAACTTAGAACTACTTAAACCTAACTAACCTAAAGACAGCACACAACACCCAGCCATCACGAGGCAGAGAAAATCCCTGACCCCGCCGGGAATCGAACCCGGGAACCCGGGCGTGGGAAGCGAAGCAGTGGTGGATGTGGGGAGAGAAATGGCAGAATTTTGAGACAGGACGATCTGTACGTGTGTCCGTCAGAAAGAGTAAATTTGTAATACTGGGTATCATGAACGGATATATATATATATATATATATATATATATATATATATATATATATATATATATATATATATATATATAATGACTATGCGTATCAGTAGTTAGTGCCTTCAGTAGTTAGAATCTTTTATTCAGCTGGCAGTATTGGCGCACGCTTTATTGCAGTAGTTCGAGTAATGGTTCAAATGGCTCTGAGCACTATGGGACTCAACATCTTAGGTCATAAGTCCCCTAGAACTTAGACTACTTAAACCTAACTAACCTAAGGACATCACACACACCCATGCCCGAGGCAGGATTCGAACCTGCGACCGTAGCAGTCCCTCGGTTCCGGACTGCAGCGCCAGAACCGCTAGACCACCGCGGCCGGCTAGTTCGAGTAATGAAGATTTTATTCATGAAAGGTATAGGTTATTGTTAGTCAGGGCCATTCTTTTGTAGGTATTATTAAAAGTCAGATTGCGTTGCGCTAAAAATATTGTGTGTCAGTTTAGTGTTGATCAGAATAGGTAAAGAGCGAAATGTCTGAGTACGTTCAGTTCTGCTCAGCTGTTTGAAAATCAAATAATGTAAGAGGTTTACTACCACAGTAATTCATAAATTTTTCTAAGGGGACGTGTCATGGTCTGCTGAAGGAGTGCAGCGTTGTGTTCCGCTACGGCTATGACATTGGCCTTTTGCGAGGTATCCGACTCCAAATGTCCACATCGTGCACTTCCCTTCGCATTGTTCGCCAGGAAACTGGATGAGATGGAGGTGCATTGAGTGACGGCTGCAAGTCCTGTGGGCCTGGAAACAGACTCTCATCGACTAGGTGTGGCATCTCCGGCCCCTGTTGATTTGGACCTTCCTACGATCACTGCTCATATACCGTGTGACACGCTGCGAGTGACACCTATC
The DNA here is from genome assembly GCF_023898315.1 of Schistocerca nitens. NCBI lineage: Eukaryota > Metazoa > Arthropoda > Insecta > Orthoptera > Acrididae > Schistocerca > Schistocerca nitens. Next base: position 394,216,845 of record NC_064617.1, read on the forward strand.
CTTGTAGACACACTTGACCACCCGCGTTCATGCACCAACAAATCGACAACTTCATTCACTGCGTGGTAATTGGCACATCCAAACATGACAGTTTCTTTCCATCATTCTGGCACGTCTCCACGTCAAGCCACCTTACTGCGCTGTTTTAGTACAACCGACGGGCACAGACACACCACTTTGTCAGAGTTTCAGGGTCACATGAATGCCTGATGACATTTCTACACCATCTATAGCGGCAAAGGGACCAGTATTCCATTTTGAGGGACTGGCTAATATTTTGTCCGATGATTCTATATTCTCGTTGCCATTTAAAAAAAAAATTCGTACTTAATTTTAGTTACAGTGCAAACCAATTCACATACATCAAGACAACAGTTCAGTGTATTATTTCTGACATATTCCTACGAACTTATGCAGGTGTTCGGAAATTCCTGTTACAAAATGGTTCAAATGGCTCTGAGCACTATGGGACTTAACATCTTATGTCATTAGTCCCCTAGAACTTAGAACTACTTAGAACTACTCCGCGGCCGGCAATTCCTGTTACAAACTTCTGGGTCTTGTACAGGGGAGTGAGTACATAATGTTTTGAATAAGAAGCTGTATCCGAAAACGACATCAAAGGATGCTACAGAGCGTAGATGGTACAGACGCCGGCGCCTGTAAATGTTTGTATCTACAGGGTGATTCCGTGATGATGGAGATGATGAAGACGAATAAATGTATCGATTTGAGGTAAGGATCTCTGTAACGGAAACGAACGAGTTGAAAAGGATAAGACAAAACTGTTCTGATGCTTCTGACACTGGAATACATGTAAGGGTACTGTTGTTGCTAAGATTTGAGGGTAGGCCATTTTGAGGGGTGGTAGAATGGACCAATACAAAAGAAAGTCTAGTAAACGTGGACTCTAAAACGCATACCACTTGTTCAACAGACGAGATTCTTTTCACTGTAGCCAAAATGAACAAATAAGTGCTCCTACTTCAGATATGCGTTTCAGAGCCCATGTTTACTGGATTTTTTTTTTTTTTTGTTTTGGTCCATATTACCAGCTGTGAAAATTACCTGCCCTACAATTTTAACAACAACAGTATCGGTATATGTATTCCACTGTCAGACGTATCACAACGGTTTTCGCTTATAGCGTTCGACTCGTTCGTTACAGGGACCCTTCCCTCAAATTGATACATCCATCTTTCTCCATAAACCTAGATAGTTGGTAACGTCATCACGCAATCAGCCTGTGTATACATACATTTACAGGCGCCGGCGCCGGCGCTGGTAACGTTGGCACTTTGTAGCGTCGTTGGATGACATTTCCGAACATGTGCTCCTATGAAGACTATTGTGCACTCACTCCCCTCTACAAGCCCTATCTGTACGCTGTGCGCACACACTACTATCCCATGTCATTGATGGGGTAGCCATGTTGCAGGTAATTTCAGTTGTGGTCATATGTGATGAATATCTTGACGAGGTGAGTATCTAACACCGGTAGACATGATGACCGATGTGACGCGTTGTCTATAGTACTACCGCAGATGAGCTCCTGATCTCAACCTAGGTAAAGTACAACAGAAGTTCGTGGAACACTGACGAAGTTGTGATTTCTTCTGCAATAATAACAGTGTATTTCAAACAGTGTTTCTCAAAGAAATCACAGTGAAATTAATTAAAGTATTAATTGTTTTGTTTCTGCACTTCCGTTAGTTCGGATTTCTGTCAAATGAAATGCACTCAGATTTTCTGAACTGAAGACATGAAAGTCCATGAAATATTTACTTGGCTGGCATTACGAGCTACGCTGCGGCTCTGAGCACTATGGGACTCAACTGCTGTGGTCATAAGTCCCCTAGAACTTAGAACTAATTAAACCTAACTAACCTAAGGACATCACACACATCCATGCCCGAGGCAGGATTCGAACCTGCGACCGTAGCGATCGTGCGGTTTCAGACTGTAGCGCCTTTAACCGCTCGGCCACTCCGGCCGGCAGCTACGCTGCGTGCCGTTTTAACTGGCTGGTACTCGCGTAAAATTTGCGACACAACAATAAACTGATGAAACGCGGAACGTAGATTTTGCGAATCAGAGAGACGTAGGTGCCAAATACAGTTTCCCATAAGGACGAGTCCAGCATGAGCTATGGTTGTAATCTGTCAATAACAATGTGATTAATCATAGACGAGCTGCGCAGGAAGGAAACAGTTGCCAATTTATGAGTTCCCAGCTATGTAATTTACATTTTAATCTAACTTTCGGGATACTAATTACTTAAAGTATATTCCTAAGCATTGTGGTAAGTCATTACAGTGTAGACAGAAGAAATATTACGATGGCAGTCAGTAACGTAATTAGTCTGCTCCGTGGTAAGGTAAAAGAGCGATTGTCTCCCGATTAATAATATCTAGCACAAAATCTTGTAAGATGAAAAATTGGAAGTTGAGATGTATCTGTGAAGAGATCAAATCGCCAGCACTCAGCTGAAAGAGTGAAGCTATAACGACGAAAAAGCGAAGGTTAACTACGGAAATAATTATTCGCATTTTGAATTAACAGCGCAGGCATATCTTCAGCGAAGCTTTTTTACGTGTACAAGAGAGGCATTAATGCACATCACGATGATGCAGCATCATGCGATGCGTCGTGCGGCGCTTCAGAAATCAATCCACCCCAACAGCGAGGGTTGCACGTGGTTCCGGGATCGTTCGCCAGGTGGCAGCAGGGCCCGCGACGCTGCAGAGCACTCTAGGGGAGAGCACCCCAAATACTACACGCCGGCCTCAGCTGCATATATGAACTTAACGCGGTTTCAGCATTGCTTTTGTAATATCCTGACTGTGTATCTATCATTCATATTCCCCATGTACTATGTCCATGAGAACTATCGCATTTCATAAGAAAGCGAAGCAAAAAAGAAAGAAAGAGAGAGACACGCAAGTGTTGTAACACAGTGCTTAAGCATGTGCGGAAGGAACTATGCTTCCGTAGATGATGGAAGTGCAGTATTAGTCAGCCGTCATGCGACTGAATATGAAATTGAAACAGTCATGTTTGCTACTCTATGAATTTTCAAATTTACGAAAAATAAAAAATAATTTTTCCATCATTTTTTGACGTTAGCAACTTTTGGTTCAACATCTTAAAAATAGATCAAATATAGAACCGCATGTTAGAAAAAAAATTCTTTTGAGTTTTGTGTACCATTCTTTCACTTTCTCTAATAGAAGCATGTATTATGTAGTAGAGTAAATCATTTCTACAAGTGTGTAGATACCTGCCGATATTTCAAACTGCTGGTGTGAGAAAAAGACCTACTGGAGCGGGCAAACAAAACAGAATCACGCCAACAGGTGTTTATCATAGCAAACAGGATACCAACAGCTCGTCTTTGCAACGTAAAACCTTACACTCAGAGATACTGTCTTTAAACGTGCTCTGGTATTCAGTAAGATTTTTTTTTATTTTTCTCGATCTCTGATATTCTTCTGAAGTGTGCAAGATCTTCCGAAAAATTTTTCCCCCTTAAGTAGAGGCACATGGTAAGGTACAGGGAATGAATGGTAGCTTATCTAATTTGGAATAACATATGGCGGTTCGTAGGAGCAACATGCTCGTTTTACAAATAAGAAAACTTCTTCCTTACCTCTGAGATTCAGGAGACTGTCATTTTTAATTTTCGTAATTGGAAAAAGGAAATAATTACAGGCCTCCCGATCTTTTTCGATACTCACAGTTCAGCAATTCATTTGCAAAGTATTTGCATTTTGCAGTACGAAGAAAATTATTCATCACCTTGATACAATAAACGAATCAAGGATTCCATCACGTTCCTTAAATATCTCATTCACTTCATACATTTCCAAGAGCTGCGGATATGAACCACACCTGTCATCCACTTTACAGAAACCGTTCTGTATGCAGATTGAGTTCAGGGAGTGTAACACTGCCGAAACCAGTTGGTGCAATAGAGTGATTATCAAGTCGCACGTAATACTCCTGACATATGAGAAGGAGAATAAATACAGACATGCAGACTAAGACTTATAGCCTTCGACGAGTCAAGGTTTCCTCACCATTACGCGATTTCGATGCATACTGAATGTCTTCCGTTGATGTGATTAATTTTGCGTCGACTGCAAGCTGTATTTTATTATAAAAGTGTGTCTTCTGTCAAGTGGAAGTGGTTTTAGATGTTCATGTAGTTTTGAGCAGCACAGTATCACAAACCAGCCCAAGAATATTTATCCGATCTCCTTCTTTGTCTCTAATACTCTTATAAATATGATAGTAATACTTCAGATTTGTCCAATACCTTTTTTTCATTCTAGATTTCGTACGATGCGCAGTATATGAGGTTTGTGGTTTTTTTTCCAAATTTTCTCTCCCGTAATCAGTACGATGTACTTGTGGAACGAATCTGGGCAAATATCTTTTTCATCTTGCAAGTAGTGTCCTCATCCATAGTGTGTACGCAGTGAAGTGATGCACTGGACCGTAATCGCGACGAGCGAATTCAAACCCCAGTCCGGCTACCAAGAGTCAGGATTTCCGTGGTTTCCCTAGAACTGTTTAAGATGTACGACGTAATAGTTCCTTTGAGAAAACCTCAACCGCTTTTCGGCCCAATACTTGTCCAAAGCCAGCTTGCGCTCTGCCTCTAATGACATCATCGTTGACGGGACGTTAATCCCTAATTTGCTTTCCTTTTCACGATCAGTGTTAGCAGCCTTCATATCCACTCCATGTTGGCGATAGTGAAAGAGGCAAGCATATTGTCCAGATACGTGCCGCCGAGTAACGCTTTGTATGTCCACAATAAATTTCATTTTATCTTGTCTTCTAATAATAATCAAGCCACTTTACGCAGAATTTACACGACGTTGTTACAGACCTTATTATGGTGATTGCCTATTTGTCGCCAAAAACTTCGTACTAGTCAGTTACGAGACTTAAATCTCTTATTTTCTGGGGCAGCAGACAGATCTTGAAATTTAAGACGACAGCGAGGGTAAGAAAGGAATAGTGGACATGTATTGCTTTCTCGACTGGATTTCGGAGTGATTCAACAAAGTCTCCCTTCTGGACCTTTTTTTTCGAACAGGCGCATAAAATAGTTAGAACTCTCCCTCTTGTCTACCACCTCACAATTTGATCACCAGAGTGAGTCATATTTTTTCTTTTTCCTGTTTTAGTTTCAATGATAATGCAGTGCGTAGTTCCAGTTACTCCCTTGATTTAACACGAGACCTGCTTAAAGAGAGCTAATGTCGTTATCTTTAAGCAGACACACATCGGTTGATGTTGATATGTAGTCAGGTAAAACGTAAACACTGCACTAGATCAAATCATAGCCTTTTTTCTTTTTTTCGGCTTCAATTTCAGCCTCCTAGCGATCGTTGCTACGGCAACCACAAATAGTATCAAATTTTATTTCTCTGACTAGCTAAATAGATGTAATTGTGTGGTACGTTAAGTTATCTTTTTAATTAATGTAAAATATTTATCTTACAGAATGAAATGCACTGCACTCTAGCTTAAGTACTCAACTGTATTGCTAGCAAAACTTAGCTACGTAATTACTAATCACATTATGTACTCGTGTATCACCAAAAGGCTCATGCGGGGCACGACCACCCCGTCCCAGTTGCAAGCTGGCTATCTAACGTCTCCAAGGAGCAACAAAAATCGGATTTTCAAAATTTTCATATAATTACTGACCGAATTTAAAAATTTAGAATTCTCTCATAATCCAGTCACTAAGAGGTATAATCTTCTGTTAAATGTGTAACACAGTAAGACAAATATTACAGTTAGAAACTGTGAGTAGATCTTCAGACAAATTAGCCAGAACTTATTCGTCCAGTATCGCAGAATGACAGCACTTAGCGAAATCCAACAAATTTTACACACTTTACGAAACTTTTTCTGCAGAAGATATTTTCCCAGAAAATTCTGAAAGGAAAAAAGTTTTCGCTGTTCATGCAGCAAAACGTGGACATCAGGCACGACGTTTTAATTTATTACTTCTTTAGTATTAATTTCATTCGCAATACATTTTGCAAACAGTATCCACATATACCACTGAACGTACCTGCAAAATTACGTCATTCTATGACACACAGTTCAGGAGAAACAACGTCATAAACATTGAGATGCGTGAAAATTTAGCTTTTGGTTACAACTCAGTGCAAATTACCCAGACTACATTCATCCAGTGTTTCATAATGAGAGCACTTAGCGACCTCCCACAAACGTTAAACACAATTTCAAATCTTTTCTAAACTTTTTCTTGCTCTCGTCCTTAAAACCAAATTTTTACACATTAATTCATATATTCTAAAATAATCAGAAGTCTGAAGCTGTTTTATACAAGTGAGTTCGATTCTTTAAAGTTAACTAAAGAACTGCAGATGAAAACTAGTTTTCTTCGTTGAAAGATGACAAATTAATGCAAAAAAACGTATTTCCATATGTCCAGGCGAGTTATTGATTCGGTTTTTACTGAAATATTTAGATGGCTGGCATTGTCAGCATCTGACGGTGCTCCAAAGTACAGCTATAAACAAAATCGAAACAAATGGAGCTAGTACTCACAGAACAAGTGTACTGTGTCACTTGATCTTACCCGATAAATGAAAAGCTTCTTCAATAGAACAAAAAAGATTGGGAAAATTTTTATCTTCCATCTCTGAATAGATTGCATTACAAAAGCCAAAGCGTTTCTTATTGCCTCCATATATCGGTCCTAAATGCAGCATTACAGTTTATAAGGCTTCTTATGTTTTCGTTAACGAAGAACAGACCACGACTTTGCCCTGAGGTTTTGCTGAAGCCAAGTTCCATTCATGCTGTGGATTTCAGAAGATTTCTAGTGCACACCTTCAGGTTTTCGTTCGACGTTTTCACGTACCGAACAAGCACGCGTGTGCTTGAAAATGTACACTTCTTCATTATTTATTTACCACTGTTGAAGGGGCGACGGAACTCGAGTTGATCTTGAACGCTAAAAGTCACTTTTCACATGTTGTACACACTTCACTCATGGTGCCAGAACCATGACGAAACAATGGAACAAACATAAGCGTACTTCGCGACAGTTACTTGAAACGCTGAGATTTCTCGTAAAACATCGGAACGAGCGCAATGTAGTGCCTTGTTAAATATACCTCAAAAACATACATTCTTCTAGCAAAAAACATCATAAAACTGCTATTTACTTTTTAGACAATGTGTAATTAGTCTTATTTACCATACTAAAAAGCTTCTATTTTTAGACTACTTATAGTTTATCTAATCTGAATGTTACCACTGTAATGAAATTAGTCACCATTTATCACAGAACACGAAACACTGATTTAGCATCCAGCACAATCCAGTAAAACGTCACATACGGCAATGTTTTATACCTGTGTTAAGGTATAACTAATATGAAATTTAAACCGAGTACACACATGTGTCAATGTGAGAATACTTATGTAGACCGTACCTGTAAGCAGATAGTGTTAATTCGAGAAAATTCCGAAGGTTTCGTCATTTTTCTTTGCTAAAATTACATTTAGAGTTAAAATTAACTATTGAAATATTTATAAAATATAATCAAATAAAACATATATAACAAATGAAATTTATATGTCTTTGATAAAATAACATTGTCTCTGAAAGTACTGGAATTTTGTATTGTAATACAGCCTATCTGATGAAAAATTTAGGCGGGAATCGTAGTAGTATATCGAACATTTTCGCATAGTGAAATGTATTCTGGTCCTCGTCTCAACTGGAAGTGATAACACAGAAAATCGTACATAAAGCATGGAAAACTCAAACTAAAGCCTGTGACAGTTCATATCAGTAAGAACGTGACCATAAAACAAGCCTTCAAAGCGATTTTCCATTCAGGAATATACCACTAGAAAAACTGTGTCAACAGCGAAAACGAATAGTAATGGACAACAGACCGAAATTAAGTAATAAAGTACTTTTAAGAATTTCAGCTTGAATTCGTGGTCAATCTAATCTTTTTGTCTTATTTATTCTCAAGCTAATGAGAAAATGACGCAAACTAAATCACAGAATATACGTGTTAGGTTTGCTGTGTAAAAACAAGTTCAATACAGTGCAATTCTCCATACTGAAAAATAAGACATCTTACATACACCTGACAAACTGCCGGTCAGAACAGCGACTAACACGATCAGAAGAAAGTACATGTTTTAGTCAATAGTCGCAGTTTTTTTTTTTTTTTAATTTGCCTATTGGCCACCGGTTTCGTTGCACAGTACCATCCTCAGGCCATCCCACGAACTAAAAAAATCATGGTACATAGTTAAAATAATAATGTAAGAAACATTTACAAAATATTCTCTCTTTATGATAGCAAAAGTAATACACAGAGGGCAACTTTAAAATACATGGGTAGTCCCTTGCTCCTGGAGCGCAGTCGTCACGCTCGCTTCCCAGGTGCAGTCAAATACTAAAAGTAAACACCAACCAATATCAGGCTCTAAATAGAAGTAAACTGGGGCCAGGAACGAGAGAAGTGCCCCCTATGAACACAGATCACTTTTTTTTTCTTTTTTTAAAAGATTGCCACACCACAGAAATATCTGAACAATAAAAATAGCGTTAAATATGAAATTTACGAAATCTCGTAATAAAACAAAGAACAAAATAGTCCCCAACATGATAAAGTATTAAAATCAAAATAGCAAACCTAGGGCCGGCCGCGGTGGTCTCGCGGTTCTAGGCGCGCAGTCCGGAACCGTGCGACTGCTACGGTCGCAGGTTCGAATCCTGCCTCGGGCATGGATGTGTGTGATGTCCTTAGGTTAGTTAGGTTTAAGTAGTTCTAAGTTCTAGGGGACTAATGACCACAGCAGTTGAGTCCCATAGTGCTCAGAGCCATTTGAACCAACCAGCAAACCTAGGCAGCCATGATTACATTCAGCGTTTCTATGCTGTTTATGTCATTTTAAAACATTGATATGACGTTGAAACATCTAATAAAGTAAGTGTCGATTTAGTAACAGCATTATACACTGGAAACACGAAATTATTTTGTTGAGACGCTGAGATAAACATGGCACCGGAAAAGATCGTTAACTGGCAGTTGTGGAGTAATATTTAGTCACTCTGCGACGCTAATTCCACTGGATGCTGTATGTCTTTTCGACAAAAAGGCAGAATAAAAAATATCTGTTGTAGGCTGAAACAAATACTTCTTCTGAGTAAAAAAAATAAAAGGGTAGGTTACATCACAGTTATTTTGTAAGGCAACGCGCAAAAAATGGAACAAAATTTCATCCGAACATCCGGGAGTTAATCTACAACATCAAAGCACAACAAATTAACTGTCATTATGAGAGATAACAAAACTTAGTAAGCGAAAGTATAACATACTATTAAATAAAATGTAACTGTCTACCAAATAATTCTGAACGGTAAATTCCTTCCAATTAAAAGGAAATGCATCAAACGCCGATATAACTTGAGTGCTTTGTAGCGCTTCCGTTGACCGTTGCATGTGAAGTGTGTGGTACAGAAAGGCACAACGTAAAATGCAAAAGAGAGTGGCGGGAGTGTTTTGTGAGGCGGCCGTAATTCCAGCAGGTGTGTGCAGCCACACAGCTGCTTGCATCTATGTGCCTCACAGGCAGTTCAGACTGGACTGTGATCTGCCTGGCCCACACACTGCAGCGTATACCACCACTTAGCCCCCTAATCTGCTTCCGCAATTTTTATGAAACATAGATTTTTCGTCATTACTGCCGACGACATTTGTAGTCGGTAGTATTTAGTACAATATTAAGCTGACAATACGTTAACAAGTCCTCTCCCAAGGAGTAGATAAATAACAGCAACAAGCAGAACAACGAGCAAGTGCGAAGAAACCAGATAAATGCTTCAATGATTAGTGATGAATCAGAAGTCTTGCCAGTCTGTCTTACTGTGCGATTTATACAAATGTTGTAAGATAATACATTTAAATTAATACCAGCAGTTATAAAAGAAAGCGACTTCTGAAGGAAGCAACTCATGGTAGCACCAGCTAGGTAAGTCGCTATAGTCTTCGGTCTCTGTGATTGCCGGCCGCTGTGGCCGAGCGGTTCTAGGCGCTTCAGGCCGGAACCGTGCTGTTGCTACGGTCGCAGGTTCGAATCCTGCCTCGGGCATGGATGTGTGTGATGTCCTTAGGTAAGTTAGGTTTAGGTAGTGAGATTTTAAGCCCCATAGTGCTTAGAGCCATTTGAACCATTTTTCATTTCTGTAATTGTAGATTGAATGGTTACTGGAACACCCACCAGTTTTTTTATTGAAACACTATGCGAACATCTAAGGTAAATCTTTTAAAGGCATGTCCGGGAACTCATGGAAAACAATAAATTCGGACAGGAATTCTATAGCGAATACGACTTCTTCGATTTTCTCGTGGCACCACTAGCTGTTTCTTTAATATCCATATGTTCTATTTGTATCGCCTTCATAATACAGTGTGTAAAAGGAAGAACAAATTTACAATCTTTACTATGATGTAAGTGATGTTTTTAGTGCGGTCTTTATTCCGAATACTGGTCTGATGCGGGTCTCCACGTTAACCTACCTTGTGAAAGTCTGTTCATTTCTGCATAACTCCTGTAACCTACAACGATTTAAAGCTGCCCACTGTAGTCAAGCCTTAGTATCCTACCACAACTTTTACCGCACACTTCCCTCCAATACCAAACCGACGATCCCTTGATGCCACAGGCCACGTGTCAATGGTGAATCAATCCCTTCTTTTAGTCTAGTTGAGTAATAATTTTTTTTCTCAGTTCGGTTCAGTGTCTCTTAATCAGTTATCCGATCTGCCCATCGAATCTACAGCATTCTCCTCTAGCACCACACTTCAAAAACTTCTAGCCTCTTCTTGGCTGAACTGTTTATCGCCCATATTCCGCTTCCATACAAGGCTACACTACAGAAAAATATCTCCAGAAAACACTTCTTAGCATTTACATTTATTTTCCGTGTTAAAAAATTCTAAATGCTTTCTTTGCTATTGCCATTCTGAATTTTATGTCCTTCCCTACTTCGGCCATCATCAGTTACTTTGCTTTGCTACTGAAGTATCGTAACTGACCTACGTGCACCTTCTAGCGTCTCATTTCCCAATTCAGTTTCCTCAACATCACCTGATTCATTGTTTTACTTTTGTTGATGTTTATTCTATATATTCTTTTTACAACACACCCCATTCATTCAAGAGCTCTTTTTTATTTCTCCTCTCTCAAGTTTTATTCCGTTTCCAACTCAATCCATTGTTTCCTTTACATATTAAGGGTGCGTGTACAAATAATAACTGCACAACTTACTTATAAATTACATAAGGAGGTCTAGTCTTTTCTATTTTTGAGGATTTGCGTTTTGTCTGTGAGTGCTACATACTTGCAACTCATCTCCCCTGTTAAATGGTAACGAATTACTGAATTCACAACGGCACCTGTACAACATACCATTTCTGAAAGTGGAGAAGGTATTCGCGTAAATGCTTTTCACTTCACGTAGTCCCACAGATATAAATGATATTGGTTAGATGATTGTATAAGTAGCATCCAAGGTCATCAGAATCCAAAAATCTCTGTCACTCAGTTGTTAAAGGGCCGTACATTAGATGGTAAGATGATGGGCCCCGTCACATATGAAAATAAATTTATTTGAATGTTTAAGAATTTGAGGTAATAACATGTTTGTAGCAAAGAAGGAAGATGCACAAACTACAGTAACATTAAAGGCTGAAAACACGTCTTGTTTCATTTCGTCAAGTTCAACAATTACGCCAGACAGTTCGTACACTTAAATACTTAAAAAGGTATTGGAAAATTTTTTACCTTCCAGCGCACATCGAATCGTAGCCCAAAAGTCGAATCGCTTGTTACTGACTTCAGATTAGCAGTCCCAACTGCAACATTGCAATTTGTTGGGCTTCATACTTTGTCTTGAGGTTTTTGTAAAACCAAGTTCCATTCTAATTCCTACGTGGATTTCAGAAGGCTTCTAGCAGTATTCGTTTAGGTATTGGTTCGACGTTTTCAATTACTATATGTGCAGTCGCGCGCGTAAAAACGCACATTTCTTCAACAAATATTTATCACCACTGATAAATTAGTTTACGGCACTGAATCTCTTCGTCGAACGGAAGACGGATGTTGAACTTGATAGCTGAAAGACACTTTTGTGTGTTCTCCCGCACAAAACTACATCTTTGATGGTGTAGGAATACGACGAAACAATGGAACGAACGTAAGTGGCAGCGCTATCTCGTGGCAGTTATTCAAAACTCTACGACTTCCGCTCTCTAATGACGTGTTAAACGTAACTGAATTCTTCCGGCAGTAAAAAAGTGAAACCTGGTTTTTATTCTTGAAATATCTAGTGATTAATTTCATTCACTAAAAAGCTTCTATTTTTAGACTTATAAGAGCTAATCGTGATATTAATATTACCCCACAATCATTTTGTGAGATAGAAATGGGACAAAATTCGTCTGATCATCCAGGAATTGGTCTACAACATCACAGGGCAACAATTTAATTGCTAGTGCTGTATCACGACAGACTACGACACGTAGTAAGAGAAGGTACATCTAACTGTTAAATAAAATTCGACCATCTACGGACAAATTCTAGAGGGTACTTTCATTTACATGTCTAAACTGAGAAGGAAATGGACCAAACGCCCAAATAAACCTAAATACCAGCTCATAGTTGGCTTCCGTTGACCGATGAATGTAAATTCTTTTGTTGAGTGTTACACAGCAAGTGTTTTGGCACATGGCAGCCGTAGATTTCCAGTTTTGTCACTATATCTGTTTTATTTTAAGCTTGAATGTTTCATAGGTAATTGTTCCAACAGATCACAACGAACCTCATGTGTTATTTCGTCATTCCCAAGCGGATGTTTCTAAAAGCCAAAGGTTATTGGATTAGTGTTGACTGTACTCGAGTAATGTGGGAGCTTTCAGCTACTGTTAAACGCTTTGATCGTTATCTTTTACACTTTCCGAATGTATACTGTTACCCGTTAAAAACATATTGGTGTACTTAGGAGGTGGTAGAGCTGCTACTGACGACCTGCAAATGCAAGAGATTCCCCTTCCAGGGGCCGTAAACACGTCTCGCGTCTGACATTCCGCGAGAGTACGTCGACAAGTATTTTTCCATTACTATGCTAAAGGAAACGCTCATTTTGTCTTTCTTTATGGCTCCTTGCAGTAAACATCGTTTGCGATGAACGACAGTTACGGCACACAAAAGGATCCGGAATCGCCAGATTACGACCGAACATTCTCCTCAACGCATGCTTCTACCGGCAGGACTACCCTCTCGGACGAAAGCACATAAATGCCTACACCGGCATATGTTATCGCCTTCAATGAGCTATTAAATGTGAGGAAGCAGGCACACGGCGATTTACATAGAGCTGTACGCGGAGCCGACTCATTCCTGGCAGGTACGTGTACCTCATGCAGTGACGCAAGCGGCCAATACGGACAGAGACTTTATGACGCGTTCTTCGGTTGCAATTTTCCTGAGGATATTTACTGGCACTTAAAAAAAAAAAAAGTCAGTATGGAAATATTCTCATATCTTGAGCTAAATGCTGAAGAGAAGGCTATCAAAAAAAAATTCGAACAAACGATGAACAGTAACGATGGACTTGCAGAGGAACTGCTATGTCACTAGCCTGTGACGCATAACGCGTGGACGGGCTCTTGATCTGACCGCAGGCAGAGTGCAGCTTCACATTCACTAGAAGGGGAAAGGTGGCGAGTCCATCACCCTGACGTCCTTTTACCTAGGGAAATTTGATAGTAGGCTGAATTGGCCTGGGTTCATCCTGCTGGGACTGGAACGAGGAGAAATCCCTGTTCCTACCCGGGACTGAAGCCAGAACGTCTACGTTCGCTGTCTAGCGCTCTACCCGCTTGACCACAATGGCTTATAAAACGACGAAAATGAAGCATATATATCTAAACAAATTTAAGCAAGCAACAAATATCGCCTAGTACAAAGTAAAGATAATAAAAAGGAGCACACTCCGTGAGGATAAAGAAAATAGATTCTTGAAAAAGAAAGAGAGATTTAAATATTGAAAATTTGGTACTATTTTTAACCATCACAAAAACTCCTGAAAGATTTATTTATTTTCTAGAAGCAATACTGTCAGTGAGTTTCGTAAATAATGGTGATTAAATAATTATTTGCCTTGCGACTGACTAAGCTTCTTTTGAAAATCTAGGAGTATCTTATAAACTCTCCTTCCCTTTAAGTACCTCTAACATCTCACAAGATGTGCTAAGTCCCCGCTTCAAAACCAAGGAAGTAGCGGACCATTCAAGACATCTGCGTCGACGTAGAACACGGAAGGCACGAAGCAAGAGTAGAGATTAACGTCTCGTCGACAACTAGGTAATTAGAAATGCAGCACAAGATCGGGCTACTAATGGATCTGGACCGAAATCGGACGTGCCCTCTTCAAAGAAACCATCCCGGCATTTGCCTGGAGCGATTTAGAGAACTAACGAAAAATCTAAATCTGGGTGGCTGGACGTGGATTTGAACCGTCGTCCTGCCGAATGCGAGTCTCAGTGCGCTAAATATGGCGCCATCTCGCTGGGTGCTAGGACAGGGAAGGTCAGAATTGTTTAGCTATAACAGAAAAAAAACTCTTTTGGGAGTAAGGCATAAAGAAACGGAAAAAATTATCTTTCCCGATAAAGTCAAACAATCTCACTAAGCAAAAGAGTAAAAGTACATCCCACTAAGCATAAAAGTACATATTATATATTCCTTTTTGTCGACAGTTATTTGCGGAAAATCCGATTAGTGACTCGAACAATTCAAGAATAGAGACAGGACACGGATTCATGGTTACTTTTGGGTGGTGAGGGGAGGGGGCTTTCACAGTTTCTTACTTTCTTTGCAACCCCACTTCCCCTCCCCCTCCTGCCACTTGGTTCAAATGGCTCTGAGCACTATGGGACATAACATCTGACGTCATCAGTGCCCTAGAACTTAGAACTACTTAAACCTAACAAACCTAAGGACATCACACACATCCATGCCCGAGGCAGGATTCGAACCTACGACCGTAGCAGTCACGCGGTTCCGGACTGAAGCGCCTAGAACCGCTCGGCCACCGCGGCCGGCCCTCCTGCCACTCCCACTTTTAACGTGCCACATATGCCTATGCTTTAATAACAATAAAATATTCACACACGTTTCTCTTGACGGGATATCCACAAATATTATTCACCGTTAACGATACAATCTACTACAGCTGCAAAATTTATTTATTTCCGAAAAGGAAAGCACTACCCGGTTTAAGGACGTATGGAAACGCGAGTCCACAAAGGATGCATAACTCAGGTTAAACTACGTTAAACTAGTGTATCCCTGGTACATGGCATGCAAGAGAATATTCTCTTCAATCTCAGTTCTGGCAGGAAGTCTCGCAGAGGAGGACAACAGTCGAGGCTTAGAGGCGCGCCACACAACGATCCGCTTGAGGACAGACAATGCTGCACAGACACACCAGCACCAAGCATAAGCCAAAATTGAAATTGCTCTAGCAGAGGACGAACGAGCGTGATGTAGACAGTCTCCTTGTTACACCTGTTGCATCTTCTGTGTGTTCTGCCACTAAAACGCAGTCTTTGGCTAAAATTCGCCAAGACATTATCTAAGTGATTGATAAAATTATGTTGTCATAGTCGTAATTCCTATCGTAATTGATATCCATAAAATTTGTATGATTATTCGTTCAATTTCCGTAATGACGCGGACGACCTCACACTTTTCCTTTTTTCAGACAATTGCCACTTTTCGCACCATACAGATATCTTTTCCAAATCATTTTGCAGCTGGTTTTGGTCTTCTGATGACTTTGTTATACAATAAACGACAGAATCATCTGCAAATAATTTAAAATGGTTGCTCACATTGTCTCCTAAATCGTTTATATGGGGTAGGAACAGCGGAGGGTCTACAACACTGCCGGCCGGTGTGGCCGTGCGGTTAAGGGCGCTTCAGTCTGGAACCGCGTGACCGCTACGGTCGCAGGTTCGAATCCTGCCTCGGGCATGGATGTGTGTGATGTCCTTAGGTTAGTTAGGTTTAATTAGTTCTAAGTTCTAGGCGACTGATGACCTCAGAAGTTGAGTCGCATAGTGCTCAGAGCCATTCTACAACACTTCCTTGCGGAACGCCGGACATCACTTCTATTTACTGAATGATATTCCGTAGATTTCTACGTACTGTGACCTTTCTGCCAGGAAGTCACGAATGCAGTCGCACAACTGACGCGACACTCAATAGGCACGAAATTTGTTAGAAGTCCCTTGTGAGGAACGGCGCCGAAAACCTTCAGAAAATCTAAAAACATATAATCAATTTGACATCCCCTGTCTAGCACTCATTACTTCTTAAGACTAAAGAGCCAGTTGTGTTTCACAAGAAGGATAGTTTCTGAATTCGTGTTGGCTATTTGTCAATATATTGTTTTCTTCGAGGTAATTTATGATGTTGGAACACGTGTTGGATATTTGTCAATAAATTGTTTTCTTCGAGGTAATTCACTATGTTAGAAGACAGTCAATGTTAAAAAAATCTACTGCAAATCGATGTTAGCGATGTGGATCTGTAATTCATCGGTTTATTACTTTTCTTGGGTACTGCTGTCCTTTCGACGAGGGAGCGGTTGTATACGATTGTTAAGTACGGGGCGCTTATATCAGCATACTCTGGAAATAACCTAATGGGTGTACAATCTGGACCGGCGACCTCGCCTTCATTGATTTAAGCTGATTCCCTGCACCGAGGATACGTACGTCTAAGTGACTCACATTGGTAGTCGCTCTTGATTCGAATTCTGGAAAATTGACTTCGTCTTCTGTGGTGAAAGAGATTCAGAAAACTGTGTTTAATAACACCGCTCTAGTGTCGCTGTCATCGGTGTTAACTGTGTATTGTCACTAGTGTATTTTACATACGACAAGAGTCTCTCCGTACGCCGCTTTAGCATACTCACAAGAACAATGATTTAAACGATACGAAATCGATGTGATCAGTCACAGTCACTGCTACTCCTCTTAGCACTACGATTGTGAACACGAGTCTCCAGACTATGGTTAGGCGTGCGAGTAAACAATGCTGTTTCTTTCAGCCGTCTCTGCCTACAGCCAGGAACCGAGGGGCCTTTCTCCTGTTGTCTTACCTTACCCAACCGATTGTCGTTTGCTGGTTTTACTGTGGACTCAAATATCGTGTCAGATTCGTTGCTGTGGCCAGCCTGCTTCTGGGGGTCTTCACCTGTCGAGTGCTGCATGCCCCAGGCGAGCAACTTAAAAGTGCTCTGTATTGAACATAGCTTGTAATTTTCTAGAATTACTTGCCATTTATAATCTGTTTCCATGCTACTTTATTTTCCGGAAACCGACTAAGAAACTTTGAAATTTAAATAAGTAAGAATATAGACACATTTACTAATATGTTTGTTGACGGCATCATGATCCCGATGCAGCCACACCTCTCCTCCACCCTCTTCGATATTCGTTGGCTAGAGAGCTAAATGTTTTAAGAGCAGGGACGGAAATTGTCTTCGATACTGTGAAAAACTCACCTAGAACAATTATCCGTTATACTGGTCGTGTCGTTCGATTTAGACGAATGCTATAAGCGTGTAGTGTGTTCTAAGCGGCTAGGCCGGCCGGGATGGCCGAGCGGTTCTAGGCGCTACAGTCTGGAACCGCGCCACCGCTTCGGTCGCAGGTTCGAATCCTGCCTCGGGCATGGATGTGTGTGATGTTCTTAGGTTAGTTAGGTTTAAGTAGTTCTAAGTTCTAGGGGACTGATGACCTTAGAAGTTAAGTCCCATAGTGCTCAGAGCCATTTGAACCATTTGAACCTAAGCGGCTAGTAAAAACATCCACCATCTTTACTAACTATATTTGCCATCATACGCTGCATCGATCATTGTCGTGTCGCAGTAATTTGTGTTTGACGTGAAACATTGACAGACCAAGATTAATTACGGGAAAACAGATTGCTTGTATACAAATTCCGCTATTTTTGCATATTTCTTGATGCCTTTCCTTTGATTTCACTTTCTTAAACAATTAAATCTAAGATGAAATACGTTTTAATGGAATACGCCGGAAACACCTTCGTTTTACGTATAACGAACGGAAGAACTTTGTAAAGGCTAAAAATATATTTGAAAATCAATTATTCTACGGCTAAAATACTACAGAATGAACATATTGAAAAATAGTCCTCATTAGTCATATAACTAGTTGATCAGTTTACGAGGGCGTGCTCAAAAGTTATGCATCCGAAATTTTTGTGTGAAAACTATTAAAGCGTTTTAAGTAAGGCAAACGTTAACTTTCCGCGTCTTTATTCTTCGTGTCTACATATTTATTTCTCAACACACTCAGCCTGGCGACAAACACATTCCTCCGAACGAGGGACCATTTTTTTTTTTTTTTGAGACGCCCACTGTAGAATGTTTGATTTTGTTGACGGAGCCGCAACCCCACCTCTGGTTACACCGTTTTATTACTATCAAGTATTAAGTTTTTGAAATAGTTGGAAATCGGATGCTGCCACGTCGGTACTGTATGGATGACGATCGATGACAGTGAACACAAGGCGTCGGGTTGTTGCAGATGTCGTAGGGCTCCCATGTGGTCCGGCGTTGTCGTGCTGAAGGAGAGGCTGCTCCATCTGTGGACGAACTTATCGAATTCGAAACTCGATTACAGGACGCTGTTTCTCACGCTCCGACATAGTTACTTCACACACACACACACACACACACACACACACACACACACATACACACACAATACAATTCGGAACCCTCTAACGGCAGAGGGCTGCACATATTTATACATAAAGATATAGAGTGTTAATACCGCTTGTTTCATTTAACAAACTTAAAGAATTTTCACATAAACAACTCGAAAGCATTACTTTTCAGCGCGCCCTCGTAGTATTTAGCGCTAATGAATAGAATGGGCGGAGAAATAGCAAAAGAAATAAACAGAAGAACAAAATTGGCATTAAGTCCTTTTGGTGCACAAAATAAGGTTTTCAAAACTAAGTTTCCATTGAGTATGTAAAGCGAAATTGAAATAAATGTGTTTAGCAGTTTCGAATTATGGCAGCGAGACATAGACTTAACACGAAAAACATACAAAAAGCTGAGGGTTGCTCATCGAACACTGGAGGTGGAATGCAAGTCTTGAAGATCGTAATGGAGACGAAATAGCGGTGGTCCTGACATGTAGCGAGGCTGTAGAACTTCATGGACGGAGATTTTATCGTACATTAGATGTTAAGCGGTTGATTGCGACGTGGATGATGATGATGATGATGATGATGATGATGATGATAATCATTTATGCCATTTTACGAAATACAGTTCTTCAGTACAGGTCTCTTCAAGCTATTCTCATAAGGTTTTTGTTAACATTTCTGCAATATATTAAAAAACTAGAAACCCGCCTCGATTGCGAAAAAAACACCTAGTGTTAACCTAGGTTTCGGAGTACATAACTACACCTTCTTCAGAAAGTGTAGTTATCTAGAAGATAAGGTGTAGTTATCTACGCCGAAACCTAGGTTAACACTAGGTGTTTTTTTCGCAATCGAGGGGGTTCCTAGTTTTTTAACATAGTAACCAACGATTGCTCACGCGCTGCGATGTTGAAGGTTCTTAAATTTCTGAAATACCCTGTAGACCCACTGACCAAGCTGCTTTTCGCACTATTTAGCAAGGTGTGCCACGCGCTTGAGAGGACGTTTGAAAAGGAAGAACTGAAGTCTGCTGGATAACCACGCAGCACTGCCTTGTATCACACTGCGAAATCGTTTACAGCAGGAACGATTAGTAGGATGGAGTGTCACCCATGTTGCTTTTGCTTAACCAGAATAGATTACAGCTGGGAATGTAGTACAATCCAACCAGCTGGAAACAGCAGTCTTTCTGGGATATAAACTCTGTTTGACAGAATTTCAAAGAGATCCATTAGTAATTAGCAGATAGTACTAATCGTCTTCCTACAAACAGTATTCGGAGCAAACTATCCGTGTGGAGTGGTACTGGATTAATATGCTGAATAAGTCTCGCGGAATATCCGTATTAGATTTCTATTACCGCTGTCGACGTCGAATTTTCCGTCGGCGGCATTTTCACTTATTCTTCCCCTTCCGTTTAAGGTCATTTGTTCCGGGAAGTGAAGAAGAAAGTTTTCACACTGGAACAAAAGCACCACTCCTCTGCGGCTGGTTAATTCTGGATGCTTAGCGAGGACTACGAGATGCTGCTGAGATGGCGCTGATGAGCGCATCAGGAATGCTGGCAGCGTGCGAGAGGCGCCAGGCGACCACCCACGCCGAGGAGGCGACTCTGCACGCAGGCTGAGCACCGCTCGGCGGTGACACATCTCCAGATGCATCTACGGCGTTTCCCGCTGCCAGTGGCCAGGGGACTTTTTCGCGCAGGTAATGTACCGTTGCACCACGTTTAAGTGCGGACGTAATATTGAGAAGAGCTCTCGATAGTAAGTAAAGGCCAATTCCGTCTGATACTTCGATACGGCTGAACGGTACATAAAGCTACGACTTAAAGAAGTCTGGCTGCGAACTATTTCGGAAGATACTAAAAACGCAGAGCGTTTAATCAGTTGCCTTGTAACCGAACGTTTCTAGAATGTCAGCTATTCGTGCTGGGGAAACATCAGAAAAAATTACTTAACGAAAGCTGTCAGAAGATCCCGAGACTTGCTGTCTGCTATTTACTTTCGTGTTCAGCTGAATGATATTTGTCATCTTCAGTCTTGATCTGTAATGAATGTTATGGGGAAGTGCTACTCGTCTCAGTATGTTTTCTGTTGTTGTGGTCTTCAGTCCTGAGACTGGTTTGATGCAGCTCTCCATGCTACTCTATCCTGTGCAAGCTGCTTCATCTCCCAGTACCTACTGCAACCTACATCCTTCTGAATGTGCTTAGTGTATTCATCTCTTGGTCTCCCTCTACGATTTTTACCTTCCAAGCTGCCCTCCAATACTAAATTGGTGATCCCTTGATGCATTAGAACATGTCCTACCAAACGATCCCTTCTTCTAGTCAAGTTGTGCCACAAACTCCTCTCCCCCCAATTCTATTCAATACCTCCTCATTAGTTATGTGGACTACCCATCTAATCTTCAGCATTCTTCTGTAGCACCACATTTCGAAAGCTTCTATTCTCTTCTTGTCCAAACTATTTATCGTCCACGTTTCACTTCCATACATGGCTACACTCCATACAAATACTTTCAGAAACGACTTCCTGAGACTTAAGTCTATACTCGATGTTAACAAATTTCTCTTCTTCAGAAACGCTTTCCTTGCCATTGCCAGTCTGCATTTTATATCCTCTCTACTTCGACCATCATCAGTTATTTTGCTCCCCAAATAGCAAAACTCCTTTACTGCTTCAAGTGTCTCATTCCGTAATCTAATTCCCTCAGCATCATCCGAGTTAACTCGACTACATTCCATTATACTCGTTTTGCTTTTGTTGATGTTCATCTTATATCCTCCTTTCAAGACACTGTCCATTCCGTTCAACTGCTCTTCCAAGTCCTTTGCTGTCTCTGACAGAATTACAATGTCATCGGCGAACCTTATTTCTTCTCCATGGATACCTACTCCGAATTTTTCTTTTGTTTACTTTATTGCTTGCTCAATATACAGATTGAATATGTTTCCTATGAAGTCATTAGACTTCATTCAACAATATCAAAACACCGTTCGAAGTTCACTATCTTCGCCAGCCCCCACCTCTTCTACTTTTGTATGAGGTTTATGTCACTAGTGTTCGAATAAAGGACCATTAATTACTGATGTTCAACTGCTTCTGTAATACAGTCATGCGAAATCTGTTTTTTTTTCTCTCAACGCTGACAATGATGTTCCCTTAGCGCGGCAATACTTATTTCTTGAGAAAATGTGAAGGTAAGGATCAAGTAATCTGACCAGCGGCGTTACCATGGAAGTAAAGTGGGAATCTAATAACACTTGTAAATAACTATGACGTACGATTAAAACAAACAGCAAATGCTAATTATTCTGGTAGCTGTAAAATCTGCAGTATTTTGAATCAAGTATGCCTGTTCACACGTGGCCTAGTTATATTTCCTTTCAAGTATGTAATGTTGATAACCTCTGATGGAAATTAGCTTGATAAAATATATCATAAACTAATTATATTTATACGCAATACTTAACCAGAATTCCAACTTCGATTGGAGCTAACTGTTTAGCTACGAAACTTTTTTTGTATCATGTAACGAGTACAGCCATACTGCAGAAAACTGGAAAAGTATAAACGGGAGGTTTAAGGCAGTAACAGTGCAAATTAATATACTCATGAAGGTGCATATCCCATTGATAAAACCAGTGTGTACTTACTAAAACAGGTTTCTCAGTACGTAGGCCTATGAATGGTGACTGGCTTGTATTACCGCTGCCCTTGGTGTGTCTTCGCTTTATTCGTTGTACAATATTACCTGCACTAAGGCTGTAGTGCTGCCAGATAAAGTTTACATTGCTTCGAGATTATTCGTGCAATGTGAAATGTAGAAACTGTCACGGACGATCTCAAAAAGACTTCGTCCCAGTTCAAACCCCCTCCCCGCCACCACCGCTATCCTCACTCTTCTCTCCAAGCAGCTCAACGCAATTTATCGTCTATTCTTGGTTTCGCTGAGGAACATTAATCCTATGACGGTTCTTGTAACACTGTGACACGAATCCCTCCATAGCCGAGTTACAGTGAAGGCCTATGAGAGGCGTATGTTGTTCAGTTTACCATTCCATATCATTACAACAAAAAAGGACAAAGTGAATATTTACATTTGCCTCGTTGACAGTTTGCGCAACTTCTTGTCCTGACAGTTCCTTGTTCAGATAGTCGCCCACTGATAACCGGAGTGGGATGTTCCGGTGCTGGCTATGTCTCATAAAATAACAAATAAACTTCCTTTAAAGGGTAACAAGTCGAGGAAGACTCAAACGTAATGAACAGAAAAAATCCATGGGTGCATAGGAGATGAGATTTGGAATTTCACTGAAACCTGTGAGGCAGTTAAGGAGTTGTTTGAAGTTATGTTCTATTGCGTCTGAAATGTCACATGTTGGTATGTACTCACTAATGCGCCTCGAAAGCGATCACTGACCTAAACCACTGTGGTTTACGTTGAATGGAAATGACCTGAAAACACTGCAATCTGAAATTTTAAATAATAACATAGCGGACTCTGTGGGCCACTTCGAAGTTTTTTGAAGATTCTTTAACTTCCCCATGCTCTTTAATTGATATTGTTATAGATGTTTGGACCACACAAACTACAAGCATATTTATTATTATCGTTACTATCAGTATTATTATTTTCCTTCCACATATTAGGCGTCTTGATTTCTTACGATGTTGTTGAGAAAATATCCTGTCATGCTTGCATTCATCGACCTAACGAGCGTACACCTTTGGAGACCTGTGGTGTGGGTCCTGCTTGAGCTTCTTCGTCGTAGATATTTTCTTCAGTTGTCTTGGGAGTTCTGAATATAATGTGTGACAGCTTCCGTTTTAAGTTTCTTTAACACACCTTCATTCCTTTTGAGATCGTGTTTGGTGTGACCAGCTGTTGGTCCCAAGAATTTTATTTCACGGGGCTCTTAGTCTTTTCGCATGTTTTGACTTTATTGTCCATACTCCACGGTCATAACGCAGCATAGCTCTTATCCTCTTCGCTTCCCGTGTGTCATATACGAAATATACGCCACACTTATCTTCATACAGAACCCATGTAAGGCCAAAGACACACACGCCAATACTTTGCTCATCTTCCACAATGTGTCATTATCTACTGCGACAAGTTTCAGCGTTATTCGTCGTCAGTTAGTCAATGGAAATATTACATATATAAACATATCCTTCTAATAGTAAAACGCGTATTCTTGTATGCTTCTGGATTAGAGAAGGTTTCACTTCATTATTAGTGACTCTCACCGTTTTTTGTATAGCTGGTGGTTTTTCCAGCTAGGTCTGCTTCCTCTAGAAACAATAGTTTATAGACTAAATATGTGAATGTGTTCACTCTTTCTAGAATTTTATTTTCCAAACATATCTTACACGGTACTGGGTATTTTCTGCAGAAGATCATAGTTTTTGTTTTTTTGATGTTGATGTCCAAGCTGTACTTCTCGGATATAATGTGTAGAGTAAGCGGCAAGTCATCCCCTGTTCTCTAAATTTTAAGAAAATACACCATATTCAGTCCTGTACAACAAATAGTGTCATACCAACAATTGAGATAACACATGAATTGGCGTCAATAAACACGACAACCGTGATATTTGTAACTCACGAATTTTTTGAAGTGTAGTACCAGATAGCTATTTGTCCTGGATTTAACAATTATTACGTGATTTATCCTGAATTGTATCGGTACATGTTATTATACGTGAGTAACTATTGAACAGACTGCTTCACGGAAAATGATATAAAAGAAAATGCTAATTGCAGTTTTTGGAGCTGCTGAAAGGAATTTTTTGAAGTGTGTTATTTTCAACAAATAACAAGTGCAACTAAGTCATTGACTAATAGGGCTCGGGTGTGCTGCCCATAATTTCATAATACTGTTCAAGCAGTAGGCGGCCCCGATTTCTGCAGAAAATAAAGAATCTAGCTTTGTGTTTCTGTTGATTTGAATGAAGCCGTGTGACCTTTGTCTCCATTCTTGGATGATTTTAATCATATAGATAATAAACAAGAGTGCTGAATGGCTGCATCTTCACTGTGATAATTTGTCCTCTTTCTTGCTACAGATTAAATTAGTTCTGTCAAATTTGTATAGATTAACGCTAAGTGGCTTGGGAAACGACCATCTGCCAGATTCTGTAATAATTTGTTTCTGTTGATTTTATCAATAGCATTTTTCGAGTCGACAAAGACAATAGGTGTTTTTAGATTTTCTGTTTATGTCTTTCTCTTAGTACTTTCAATGAAAAAGAGCCATAACAGCATGAGTTCCCTTTTAGAAAGCCATTTTGCTCCTCATCCGTAACGAATTCATACTGCCTGTACAGTTTATTTTTTATTGTGTTTTTTCTAAGCCAAATTCAAGAAGCTTGCTTCACGGTAGCTACCATAATATTTCAGGTTCCTTTTTTTAAAGATAGGAATGGCAATAACTGATTTAGTCCAGCTCTCAGGAGCATCATATTTAAGAACAAATGACTTTCTTGCATGTTCAAACACCTCTAGACTGATAGACTCCTATTCTCGGACTTTATAATTTCTATTTTGTTTAATACTTCTTTAAGTTCAGGCTTAAGGATGATTTCTCCTGAACAGCTCCCTCCGAATTGGATCGTAGGAGGCTCTCACTTTTGAGATCATAGGTTCTGAAAGTGCAGCAACCACTTAGGTAGGGACGGGATTCACTTTCACATTCTCTTTCCTATCACTATTTATCTTTTTAATATTTTGAACGTTGGGCAGTTGGGGTCTGTAAATGTGACGTTGTGAATGGACCAAAGATTCTTCTCAACTCTCTTTGTTTTTTCTTTCAGTGCTTGCTCTTTCCCTACAATATTCTATTTTATCTTCCTGCTTCTCGTCTGTCTTTCACAGCGTTTTCGGCATCATCATCCCCCATTTCCTCAGTCCTTTCTTCGGAGGCTATTTAGATTTTCTGTCATAGCTCGGATGGACAGTTTCTCCTAGAATGTACTGGAGAGCCTCCCATTCTTCGATTGAACCCTCTCTTACAGATGAGTTCATAAAGTCATTTTTTGTGCAACCAAAGTATACAGCGTTCTCTCAAAAGATTTACGCGGAAGAAAAGTTCTTTAATCATTGGCCGTTTCTTGCACTTATTTTTATGCTATCTTGGTGTTACTCGTATGGGGCTTATTATTATTATTCTTTACTTTCTCAGGCGTTAAGTCTGGTTAAAAATGAAAAGTGACGCGGACCTTGATCAGGCGTCACTTCCTTTTAACTGTATGGTATGTGTTATATTGCATTTAGGAACTTTCGGGTAATTGAACATGTATCAATAATTACTGATTTCTGTAGTTGTATATATACGTTTGGATGTAGCTCTATTGCATTGATGTACTGGTGGATATCGTGTGGTATGACTCCTGTAGTTGATAGTATAATTGGTATGATGTCAACTTTATCCTGATGCCACATGTCTTTGACTTCCTCAGCCAGTTGGATGTATTTTTCAATTTTTTCTCCTGTTTTCTTTTGTATATTTGTTGTATTGGGTATGGATATTTCGATTAGTTGTGTTAATTTCTTCTTTTTATTGGTGAGTATGATGTCAGGTTTGTTATGTGGCGTTGTTTTATCTGTTATAATGGTTCTGTTCCAGTATAATTTGTATTCATCATTCTCCAGTACATTTTGTGGTGCATACTTGTATGTAGGAACGTGTTGTTTTACAAGTTTATGTTGTAAGGCAAGCTGTTGATGTATTATTTTTGCGACATTGTCATGTCTTCTGGGGTATTCTGTATTTGCTAGTATTGTACATCCGCTTGTGATGTGATCTACTGTTTCTATTTGTTGTTTACAAAGTCTGCATTTATCTGTTGTGGTATTGGGATCTTTAATAATATGCTTGCTGTAATACCTGGTGTTTATTGTTTGATCCTGTATTGCAATCATGAATCCTTCTGTCTCACTGTATATATTGCCTTTTCTTAGCCATGTGTTGGATGCGTCTTGATCGATGTGTGGCTGTGTTAGATGATACGGGTGCTTGCCATGAAGTGTTTTCTTTTTCCAATTTACTTTCTTCGTATCTGTTGATGTTATGTGATCTAAAGGGTTGTAGAAGTGGTTATGAAATTGCAGTGGTGTAGCCGATGTATTTATATGAGTAATTGCTTTGTGTATTTTGCTAGTTTCTGCGCGTTCTAGAAAGAATTTTCTTAAATTGTCTACCTGTCCATAATGTAGGTTTTTTATGTCGATGAATCCCCTTCCTCCTTCCTTTCTGCTTAATGTGAATCTTTCTGTTGCTGAATGTATGTGATGTATTCTATATTTGTGGCATTGTGAACGTGTAAGTGTATTTAGTGCTTCTAGGTCTGTGTTACTCCATTTCACTACTCCAAATGAGTAGGTCAATATTGGTATAGCATAAGTATTTATAGCTTTTGTCTTGTTTCTTGCTGTCAAATCTGTTTTCAGTATTTTTGTTAGTCTTTGTCTATATTTTTCTTTTAGTTCTTCCCTAATATTTGTATTATCTATTCCTATTTTTTGTCTGTATCCTAGGTATTTATAGGCATCTGTCTTTTCCATCGCTTCTATGCAGTCGCTGTGGTTATCAAGTATGTAATCTTCTTGTTTAGTGTGTTTTCCATTGACTATGCTATTTTTCTTACATTTGTCTGTTCCAAAAGCCATATTTATATCATTGCTGAATACTTCTGTTATCTTTAATAATTGGTTGAGTTGTTGATTGGTTGCTGCCAGTAGTTTTAGATCATCCATGTATAGCAAATGTGTGATTTTGTGTGGGTATGTTCCAGTAATATTATATCCATAATTTGAATTATTTAGCATGTTGGATAGTGGGTTCAGAGCAAGACAGAACCAGAAAGGACTTAATGAGTCTCCTTGGTATATTCCACGCTTAATCTGTATTGGCTGTGATGTGATATTATCTGAATTTGTTTGGATATTAAGTGTGGTTTTTCCAGTTTTTCATTACTATGTTTAGGAACTGTATCAATTTAGGATCTACTTTGTATATTTCCAATATTTGTAGTAACCATGAGTGGGGTACACTATCAAAAGCTTTTTGGTAATCAATGTATGCGTAGTGTAGAGACCTTTGTTTAGTTTTAGCTTGATATGTCACCTCTGCATCTATTATCAGTTGCTCTTTACATCCTCGTGCTCCTTTGCAACAGCCTTTTTGTTCTTCATTTATAATTTTGTTCTGTGTTGTATGTGTCATTAATTTCTGTGTAATGACTGAAGTTAATATTTTGTAGATTGTTGGTAGGCATGTTATGGGGCGATATTTAGCTGGGTTTGCTGTGTCTGCTTGATCTTTAGGTTTCAGATAAGTTATTCCATGTGTAAGTGTATCAGGGAATATGTATGGGTCTGCAATGTAACTGTTAAATAATTTAGTTAGATGTGAATGTGTTGAGGTGAACTTCTTTAGCCAGAAATTTGCTATTTTATCATTTCCAGGGGCTTTCCAATTGTGCGTAGAATTAATTGCTCAGGTGACTTCATGTTGCAAAATTATCACTTCAGGCATTTGTGGTATCATCTTGTATGTATCTGTTTCTGCTTGTATCCACCGTGCATGCCTGTTATGTTGCACTGGGTTTGACCATATGCTGCTCCAGAAGTGTTCCATGTCTCTTATGTTTGGTGGATTGTCTATTTTTATGTGTGTGTTATCTATTGTTTGGTAAAATTTCTTTTGGTTTGTGTTGAATGTTTGGTTTTGTTTCCTTCTATTTTCACTTTTTTTGTATCTTCTAAGTCGTTTCGCCAAAGCTTGTAATTTTTGCTTCTTTTCATCTAATTGCTCTATTGCTTCTTGTTGTGTGATTTTATCTAACCTTTTTCGTTTTTTGTCTGATATTTCATTTCTTATAAATTGTGTTAACTGTCCGATGTCTTTTCTCAGTTTTTCTGTTCTGATCTGTAGCCTGTGTTGCCATGCTGGTTTTGTGGGTTTCTTCTGTGTGTTGGTTGGTTCTGATATCTGCCTAGTGTGTATATTTAGTCTAGTGAGTGCTCC
This sequence comes from Schistocerca nitens, assembly GCF_023898315.1. Classification (NCBI taxonomy): domain Eukaryota; kingdom Metazoa; phylum Arthropoda; class Insecta; order Orthoptera; family Acrididae; genus Schistocerca; species Schistocerca nitens. Next base: position 394,245,725 of record NC_064617.1, read on the forward strand.
TACATAAACCAGTAGTTGTAACTCTTCCATAGTTGTGTATTCATTTATTTTGTTGTGTATGATTGTGTTGATAGTTTTTATTGTTGTTTCGACTTGTGGGCTATTTGGTGGTCTATGCAAGAATGGTCTAATGTCTGTATTTGTGTCTTTGTATTCTATATATGTCAACTGAAATTTTTCTTCTATATCTAACATGTGTGTCACTTCGTGTTCTATTTGTGCTTGTGCTGGTGGCCGTCTTAAGATTTCATTTTCCTCTGATTGTTTAATTGATGCGTGTTGTTCTTTGTTTGTTTGCTCTGGGATGTTTGAGTCCATTACTGTATTTTCTTCTTCTTCTAATTGCACATTATTTTGTTCCAGTATTTGTTGTACTTGTTGTTTGATGTTTTCTAATTCTGACTGGGGTATCCTGTTATTTTTTATTATTACACGAATCTGATCAGCTAGACGTTGTTCTGTTAAAAATTTTAATTCTGGGTATCTGGTAATAAATGTTGTGTATACTTGTGATCTGTATCCAGTTGTGTTGGTTCCTAGGTTTGTTGCTTGGTAATAACAGAACATGAGGTGTCGATTAACTTCATCTGACCATCTCATCCTCTGTCTTTGTTTTCCTTCTAGGGTGGTTGCAGGAAGCATATCCTGCAAAACACCTCTATTTGGATTTAAATCATTTTCCAGTTGGCTAGCAGTGTCATTACCATTTTGGGCGGGCATAGGGTTCAAGCGCCGTCCCCGACCATGACGGCGCTTGTCCGAGGCTTCTTTAGTTCTGTCCTGAACCAAGTAATCACACTAAAAGGGGGGTTAGCCCTATTAGTGGTTTGTTCTTTTCGTCGCCTTTTACGACTGGCAGAACATACCGGAGGCCTATTCTTTTCCCGGGCCTCCACGGGGAGGCTTATTATTATTATTATTATTATTATTATTATTATCTTTACTTTCTCAGACGTTAAGTCTGGTGAGGAATGGAGTGACGCGGACCTTTATCAAGCGTCACTTCCTTTTTGCTGTACGGTATATGTTATATTGCATTTAGGAACTTTCGGGTAATTGAACATGTATCAATAATTACGGATTTCTGTAATTGTATATATATGTTTGGATGTAGCTGTATTGCATTGATGTATTGGTGGATATTGTGTGGTATGACTCCTGTAGTTGATAGTATAATTGGTATGATGTCAACTTTATCCTGATGCCACATGTCTTTGACTTCCTCAGCCAGTTGGATGTATTTTTCAATTTTTTCTCCTGTTTTCTTTTGTATATTTGTTGTATTGGGTATGGATATTTCGATTAGTTGTGTTAATTTCTTCTTTTTATTGGTGAGTATGATGTCAGGTTTGTTATGTGGTGTTGTTTTATCTGTTATAATGGTTCTGTTCCAGTATAATTTGTATTCATCATTCTCCAGTACATTTTGTGGTGCATACTTGTATGTAGGAACGTGTTGTTTTATAAGTTTATGTTGTAAGGCAAGCTGTTGATGTATTATTTTTGCGACATTGTCATGTCTTCTGGGGTATTCTGTATTTGCTAGTATTGTACATCCGCTTGTGATGTGATCTACTGTTTCTATTTGTTGTTTACAAAGTCTGCATTTATCTGTTGTGGTATTGGGATCTTTAATAATATGTTTGCTGAAATACCTGGTGTTTATTGTTTGATCCTGTATTGCAATCATGAATCCTTCTGTCTCACTGTATATATTGCCTTTTCTTAGCCATGTGTTGGATGCGTCTTGATCGATGTGTGGCTGTGTTAGATGATATGGGTGCTTGCCATGAAGTGTTTTCTTTTTCCAATTTGCTTTCTTCGTATCTGTTGATGTTATGTGATCTAAAGGGTTGTAGAAGTGGTTATGAAATTGCAGTGGTGTAGCCGATGTATTTATATGAGTGATTGCCTTGTGTATTTTGCTAGTTTCTGCTCGTTCTAGAAAGAATTTTCTTAAATTGTCTACCTGTCCATAATGTAGGTTTTTTATGTCGATAAATCCCCTTCCTCCTTCCTTTCTGCTTAATGTGAATCTTTCTGTTGCTGAATGTATGTGATGTATTCTATATTTGTGGCATTGTGATCGTGTAAGTGTATTGAGTGCTTCTAGGTCTGTGTTACTCCATTTCACTACTCCAAATGAGTAGGTCAATATTGGTATGGCATAAGTATTTATAGCTTTTGTCTTGTTTCTTGCTGTCAAATCTGTTTTCAGTATTTTTGTTAGTCTTTGTCTATATTTTTCTTTTAGTTCTTCTTTAATATTTGTATTATCTATTCCTATTTTTTGTCTGTATCCTAGATATTTATAGGCATCCGTTTTTTCCATCGCTTCTATGCAGTCGCTGTGGTTATCCAATATGTAATCTTCTTGTTTAGTGTGTTTTCCCTTGACTATGCTATTTTTCTTACATTTGTCTGTTCCAAAAGCCATACTTATATCATTGCTGAATACTTCTGTTATCTTTAGTAATTGGTTGAGTTGTTGATTTGTTGCTGCCAGTAGTTTTAGATCATCCATGTATAGCAAATGTGTGATTTTGTGTGGGTATGTTCCAGTAATATTGTATCCATAATTTGTATTATTTAGCATGTTGGATAGTGGGTTCAGAGCAAGGCAGAACCAGAAAGGACTTAATGAGTCTCCTTGGTATATTCCACGCTTAATCTGTATTGGCTGTGATGTGATATTATTAGAGTTTGTTTGGATATTAAGTGTGGTTTTCCAGTTTTTCATAACTATGTTTAGGAACTGCATCAATTTAGGATCTACTTTGTATATTTCCAATATCTGTAGTAACCATGAGTGGGGTACACTATCAAAAGCTTTTTGGTAATCAATGTATGCGTAGTGTAGTGACCTTTGTTTAGTTTTAGCTTGATATGTCACCTCTGCATCTATTATCAGTTGCTCTTTACATCCTCGTGCTCCTTTGCAACAGCCTTTTTGTTCTTCATTTATAATTTTGTTCTGTGTTGTATGTGTCATTAATTTCTGTGTAATGACTGAAGTTAATATTTTGTAGATTGTTGGTAGGCATGTTATGGGGCGATATTTAGCTGGGTTTGCTGTGTCTGCTTGATCTTTAGGTTTCAGATAGGTTATTCCATGTGTAAGTGTATCAGGGAATGTGTATGGGTCTGCAATGTAACTGTTAAATAATTTAGTTAGATGTGAATGTGTTGAGGTGAACTTCTTTAGCCAGAAATTTGCTATTTTATCATTTCCAGGGGCTTTCCAATTGTGCGTAGAATTAATTGCTCGGGTGACTTCATGTTGCAAAATTATCACTTCAGGCATTTGTGGTATCATCTTGTATGAGTCTGTTTCTGCTTGTATCCACCGTGCATGCCTGTTATGTTGTACCGGGTTTGACCATATGTTGCTCCAGAAGTGTTCCATGTCTGTTATGTTTGGTGGATTGTCTATTTTAATGTGTGTGTTATCTATTGTCTGGTAAAATTTCTTTTGGTTTGTGTTGAATGTTTGGTTTTGTTTCCTTCTATTTTCACTTTTTTTGTATCTTCTAAGTCGTTTGGCCAATGCTTGTAACTTCTGCTTCTTTTCATCTAATTGCTCCATTGCTTCTTGTTGTGAGATTTTACCTAACGTTTTTCGTTTTTTGTCTGATATTTCATTTCTTATAAATTGTGTTAGCTGTCCGATGTCTTTTCTCAGTTTTTCTATTCTGATCTGTAGCCTGTGTTGCCATGCTGGTTTTGTGGGTTTCTTCTGTGTGTTGGTTGGTTCTGATCTCTGCCTAGTGTGTATATTTAGTGTAGTGAGTGCTCCTACATAAACCAGTAGTTGTAACTCTTCCATTGTTGTATTTTCATTTATTTTGTTGTGTATGATTGTGTTGATAGTTGTTATTGTTGTTTCGACTTGTGGGTTATTTGGTGGTCTATGCAAGAATGGTCTAATGTCTGTATTTGTGTCTTTGTATTCTATATATGTCAGCTGAAATTTCTCTTCTATATCTAACATGTGTGTCACTTCGTGTTCTATTTGTGCTTGTTCTGGTGGCTGTCTTAAGATTTCGTTTTCCTCTGATTGTTTAATTGATGTGTGTTGTTCTTTGTTTGTTTGCTCTGGGATGTTTGAGTCCATTACTGTATTTTCTTCTTCTTCTTCTGATTGCACATTATTTTGTTCTAGTATTTGTTGTACTTGTTGTTTGATGTTTTCTAATTCTGACTGGGGTATCCTGTTATTTTTGATTATTACACGGATCTGATCAGCTAGTCGTTGTTCTGTTAAAAATTTTAATTCTGGGTATCTGGTAATAAATGTTGTGTGTACTTGTGATCTGTATCCAGTTGTGTTGGTTCCTAGGTTTGTTGCTTGGTAATAACAGAACATGAGGTGTCGATTAACTTCATCTGACCATCTCATCCTCTGTCTTTGTTTTCCTTCTAGGGTGGTTGCAGGAAGCATATCCTGCAAAACACCTCTATTTGGATTTAAATCATTTTCCAGTTGGCTAGCAGTGTCGTTACCATTGTGGGCGGGCATAGGGTTCAAGCGTCGTCCCCGACCATGACGGCGCTTGTCCGAGGCTTCTTTAGTTCTGTCCTGAACCAAGTAATCACACTAAAAGGGGGGTTAGCCCTATTAGTGGTTTGTTCTTTTCGTCGCCTTTTACGACTGGCAGAACATACCGGAGGCCTATTCTTTTCCCGGGCCTCCACGGGGGTTATTATTATTATTATTATTATTATTATTATTATTATTATTATTATTATTATGCATTGCTATGCTAGTTCCATAATCTCTGTCTCCTCAATGAAACTAATACTGTCTGTAAAATAAGCAAATATTGAGGAAAATTTGATAACTTTTTTGTATTTTGCCCATCTCATTTGAATGAATATACAATTTATTGCTACAGTCGTTACCGGTTTCGGACTGACTCCCCCATTCTCAAACCACACACCTCGTTATCAGCAGTAACTACAACATGGAGCTAAGAGGTACGAATAGCTTTGTACAAGAAAGTCAAACTGTGAGCAACAAGAACACTCATGGATAAGACAGAGCATGTGTTTAATGTTACAAAGCTATTCGTGTCTATGGACACCAAGTTGTATAACTAGTTACGGTTGATAACAAGGTGTGTGTGGTTTGAGAATGGGAGAGTCAGCCCGAAACCGACAACGACTGCAGCCATAAATTTTATATGGTTGCGGATCTACCGTCCCGAAGCAGCATGCCTGAATTCAGCAAATAAGTGAATATATTTCGTAAGGGCGATTGAAGTAATCACTGTGACTTCTAAAAGTTTTGATTTTCTCTCAAACGCCTTACTGGTTTGTTCTTCGAGGCAACTGCTTCATTCTTAAATAACACATTAAGTCATTAATTCTGCTTCTTGTTTCATTGAGAACGTTTCTGCTTCATGAAAAAAGTCAACAAGAACACTTCCATCAGTTTCTCTGTTACATGTCTCAAAATACTCATCTAAGAACTGATGACATGACTAAATATTAATAGAGGAAGAACTGAAGGAACAGGAAACGTAATTTACAATATGTAGAGTTTTGTGGCTTATTTGGAGGGAGCGAGCAATGATGGAAGGAAATATGCAACTTGACCGTTGTTTGTGTACAAAGTAAATGCCTACCACTTTAATAATGGCCGGCCTGAGTGGCCGTGCGGTTCTAGGCGCTACAGTCTGGAGCCGAGCGACCGCTACGGTCGCAGGTTCGAATCCTGCCTCGGGCATGGATGTGTGTGATGTCCTTAGGTTAGTTAGGTTTAATTAGTTCTAAGATCTAGGCGACGGATGACCTCAGAAGTTCAGTCGCATAGTGCTCAGAGCCATTTGAACCTTTAATAATGACACACAACACACGTTTATCAATCCTTTTAGATTCTGGAACTGAGCATCCACTGCAATTCATGTTTAAAATATTCACAATATGGTGATGTTAAGTACTTAATTATGAGACCCAAATCATTAATTTTGGCAAAAGAGCCTCCTAAAGAAATAACTAGAAAATAGGTACATAGCGCTGCGAGGTTATAAACACACTATTACTTTCCGAACAATGTGAGGGGCTGCAATGATGCAATTGACATACGTGGTTCGCCAGCAGAAAACTGAACTTCGCATCGTCTAATATAAGATTCATAATGGTTGTCATATTTATCTTCGCCATCAGACTTCCATTCAGTTTAATCTAATACAGGAGTATAATATATATTTGTAGAGAGGTTATAGGTTTCTCTGGCAAATCAAAGTGTAGTTCTCTTCCTTACTCGACATAAACGTTTTGAATTCGTCATTTCATGGCGGAACTGCCTCTTCCAGGAATTCATAACATTTCTGAGGACATTCGGTAAGATACACATCGCTGACGTACTGAATGACTGACTGTAAGTGACTTGACCAAAGACCGCAGTAAGTTCTTAGTTTTGAAGCAGGACAGGCTTGATCCTTTTAACGTGAAAATATTAGTGCAATAAAGTATTATTATCGCTCCGTACCCTTTCGTACCTCAATTATATCGACCCGCACCTTACGACTTCCACAAGTCTGTGTATTGTAGGATTGTAGTTAGTCTATTGTCGTGCTTCTAAACCACGATAGCACGAAGAAATCAGTATTACATGCACAGCAAAGGCCCTACACTGCCGGTTATGACTGCGATAGATGGCTTCTAAGGCTCTTGGAAATAGGAAAGTGGCACAAACATAAAACGAGAGGTGCACGGTGCCTTATTATACAGAGAGAGTTGTAATCTGTTGTTTCATCTGCGATATCTTCAATTACATTATTATCGCAGTTCCATCAGGCGACTTATTTTGTTCCTTTTCTTTTTCCCATTTCAGCGAGTATACAATGTGAAACTTAAAACATTTACTCTAGATGTGTTGTTATTGGATCGTTTCCATTATAATACTGGTGCAACTACTATTTTGAATTTTAATTCATAATTTCTACACGAATCTAATAACAATTTTAAAACAAAGTTCAGTACGGATATGAAAGGCATACACCGTCTGGAACTGAGAAAGAAGAGTAAGCATCGGACGACCAAACAAAATTAATGTAAACTTGCACTTGAAAGTAGAACTATGTGGCGCTGAAAGCGACAGCGGCGACGAATCCTGTAGATGGCGGCAAAGAATGCAAAACATGTCAAGAGTTCTCTGCCGACGTTGACCGCTGCAAACAAGCATGGAGGGAGAGATTGGTACGGCCAGATAGAAATGGAGAGTGACGTAAGGTCAGTAGAAAAGCTAACGCCTATTTAAAGAAGTGAGGTAAGTAAATAAATTCAGCTCTGAAGTACGTATCATGCTTCCCAGTCTCTTTTTCTCTTGTCAACGGTCGTGCGAACGCTTTAACTCTTCCATTTACTTTGACACTGCGCATATCTCTTCATCTTTGTTAATTTACTGCACCTTTGATCCTGCTACCACCTTTCTCCGTTTACAGTTTTCTACGTTACCATGTGAAGTATTACTTGATGTTTTAACACACGTCCCAGTAACTCCACCAAGGCTACAACGTTTCCCACAAATTTGATCCATCCCTATTCTACCTCTCCCGTCTTCCACTTTGAACTATATTTTTAAAATTGTTTTTTGTCTTTCGCCATTCCTGTGATGTCTTAATGATGCACACGCTAACAGATTCCATTGGCTAATGAATAGCGATTGTTCAGCAAGCAGTTGTGGCAGAGATTAAAGAAGTATCTCGCGACAAAATTCTTGTGTAAAATATTCTCGGTATTGTACCGTGCGATAATTAGTTCAAATGGTTCAAATGGCTCTGAGCACTATGGGACTCAACATCTGTGGTCATAAGTCCCCTGGAACTTAGAACTACTTAAACCTAACTAACCTAAGGACATCACACACATCCATGCCCGAGGCAGGATTCGAACCTGCGACCGTAGCAGTCCCGCGGTTCCAGACTGCAGCGCCAGAACCGCTAGACCACCGCGGCCGGCGATAATTAGTAGAAACTCGTGTCGTCAAGAACAAATGACAGTGCAGGTAGTGCTAGTGGGATAGTACTGCAGATATACAAGGTGTTTCACCTCTTTTCAGAAGACTAAATCTTCTACATGAATGAAGACAGAACCTTTGGTTACATTGAACTTACGTATCATTCCTATACATTTACCAGGGCGACAGTAGTTTGTTGCAGGTTCAACTAGCTGCTGCCAGGGATCTCACTGATGTGACTAGCTCCCTCTTTCGCTCGTAATGCAGTGTGCGTCCAGTCGAAATAGCCGTGACACAGGAAAAAAATGGCGTTTTGCGTTCTCCGTTTCACCATGTGCCTTTCGATTACAACATTATGGCACACATTTCACCGAGACTGTGGTATTGCACCTAAAGCAGCTCAGAGCTGCACGATTCTTGCGTTGCGTCAGTGTCTCCCAGGGCCGCTTCTCTGACGGTATGTAACTTTTTTGTCTGTGTTTGTGAAAGGCTCCGTCTATGTCACTCGCTTCAACAACTTTTTTCCCACTGATGTTAGTCATGAAGGAAAAATTGTCTTCGCTGATAACAGCAACTATAGTCATCGAGGAAACAAGAGAACTCCTTGCAAAGAAAGCAGATGAAACCCACAAGGAAATTTGCAATTGGTCAATAAGCAATGAAGTGACACTGAACTTAAAGAAAACAAATGCCATGAATTTCAGTTTGAAGAGGGGAAAATGGCTCAATTAAATATAGATGGCACCTCTACAGACAGTGTAATAAATGCAAAATTTTTAGGAATGAATACTGATTCTCGGTTAAAGTGGTGTCAGCACACAAGGTTACTTGCAAACAGAGTGTTATCAGCACGTTATTACCTCACAGTCCTGTCATCAATGTGAAAAAACCACTGTCTTCTAGTTATATACTATCCACACGAACACTCAGTTCTTGGCTATGGCATTCTTTTCTGGGGATCAAATGCATAAAATATGAACATAATTTTCAAACTGCAGAAAAGAGTTATAACCAAAAATAGCACTCGAGCTCGTTATAAAAGCCAATTCAAAACACTGGGGATTTCAATTGCACCATGTGAAGACAACTATCAAACAGTTGTACACAACAAAGATAACATTGGTAATTACTGCACAAACAGCTCTGTCCATGAGCATGGAACAAGATCTAGACTGAACTTGCACTGATCAGGAAAGGATGAACATGAAACTCAAAACAGCATTTTCTATCAAGGAATAAAACTGTTTAATAAATTACCGAAGGAGATTACAGAAACTGCTAAAACAGAGTTTTTTTTAAAAAAATGCATTATTTGTTGACCCAAATATTCTATACACTGAAGGATTACCTAGACAACACAGAATAAGGGTCTGGTAAAAATTGTAACAAAAATAGTAATAATGATAATGAAAAAAATAACATTCCACATATTACTTCCACACTATACTTTTCCTTCTTTTTCGTGCTTTCCTGGAAAATGTACTCCCAAATCTATGCACTGTAAAATAGTAGCACCATATTCTCTTTTTGAGCTCAACATCTCACTCGTCATACTGGTAGAGGTAGGCTGCCTCAGTTTTTCAGGATATCAAATGGGAAGCTGTGGTGCACAAAATGGTCCTGGCGTCAACTGAGATTGCGCAGTGTTATGAAACAACTATGTGTAGCCTTTTATCATTATTAAATAACTTATCTGTAAAACGTTATTGAACATTAGGGGCAAGAGAACGATGTAGCATTGCTTTAAACAGAGTGGCCTTATATTCTTCAATTTTCATCCAGCAATCATGAACTTAGAATTCCGTGGTTTCCCTAAGTTATTTCAGACAAATGCCGGAATGGTCCCTACCACGTATAAGGCCACGGCTGCCTACCTGTCCCATCCTTGTCATTCTAGACTCTTTAAGTCTGCAAATGTCTGCATACGTGCATTACTTTGATTTGTTGCTCTTAAATTGTAATACCAAAACATGTCCAATATCCCAGTAAAAGCGATCTTTCGATAAATAAAACTATTACCACTTTGGGTTAATTGTGACGTCGGCAACAGCAGCGAACGCAATAACTGCAGCCATGCTCGCAAAAGTGTGGGACGTGTGGCACGAGTTTGCCTGTTATCTGTATGTTTGTCGTGCGTCCGGCAGACGGCACATTGAACATTTGAAAAAGGTAAGCGAAAAATTTGATTGAAAGTACCCCAAGGTTGTACGTGTGTCTATGTAAAATATGTACCCTAGTAAAATCGGATGTGTCCTTCCAAAATAAAAACTTTGTAACTTACGCGTAAGTTAAAATTCACCGAAAGCTTCTACCTTTATTCGCGCACAGAAATCGAATGATCCGTTTGAAAGTTCCTATATTCCTTGTCGTGTGAAAAGGTGGCGATTACATTCGTCGGTCAATTAGAAGCTAACTGCTGCTTAAAAAAAGGATCAGATAGTACTGATCACGGAAGTAGATCTGCACAAATCGAATTGATAGTACAGGGTGAGATCTACGCTTATTTGAAATGACATTAATATGAGGCCCCACTAAGTACAATCTGAAATCCACAACTTCATTGGATACACTTATCTTGTAGTGGTTAGTTGTTCAGGATGGAAGTCCACGGGTCCATCTCGTCGTGATCATAAGTTAGAGTAATGTTTGTCTGCTTTTGTGCAGTATAAAAACAATAACAAGAGTAAGATGCAGTGAAATGTCTCGCAGCCTCAGTGTCGCCGACTTCACACTAGACCAAAACAGTACAATGGCATCTTGAAAATAAGCACATTCGCAACAGTCAGTGCGTCTGTTTATTAGACCAGTCGATATCGTGTAAAGGCTGACCTCAAACGCCACTACTCCACGTAACTGCCCACTTCCAGCTGAGCAACCTTCGTTTATTATGGTGCCTTTTCATTCTGTTGGCGTCAAAGAAGCCCTACGTCAGAACTACGACACGTCTTATGCATCAAATCAAGTTTCAAATAATCTGAAGGTATGTCTATCGCCAAATATATGGATAATTTAGTGCATCTAAATTGCATTCGGAGTTCCTCACAAACTGCCAGATGTGAACACGTGCAAACTGTGTTTATAATGTATTGATTGAACTGAGATGAAAGGGTTCGTGGTAGGATAAAAACATACAGCAACAAAAATGACGAGAAAAATGCTCAAATAACAATCAAATAGATGTTATTGTGATGTATATCAAACTGTTTAGTTCGATCAGAGCTTTATGAAACTGACATTGGATATTGTCCGGGAAAGTATAATACGAAAGTTAGCAGTGAATTTTTATCGACGCTTTCATTAATTAATAATAATTAAAGTAAAGTAGTTGTCAGAATCGAGGTATTTAGACTTCACTCTTGGAATGAAGTACCGCAATAGGTTTTCTAAAAGAAAAAAAAAATATCAAAATTCAGATGAGCATCGCTGTCCTGCCAGGTATGGTAGAATTAGTTCCTGGAAGCAACCCCACAAAAATTACTTACGTCACTGCGAATAAGAAAGAAGTGGTTCTGATCCCAATGCATTTTAGTCAAGTTGGGGAAATTTGTGAACGAGAAACCAAACACGAAAAATTGAGGCACACAAAGAAAGTCCATGAAGTAAATTGAAGCAAAATGGAGCACATGGAAAGGGACGGACAGCTTCAAGTAATTTTATGGTTCAAATGGCTCTGAGCACTATGCGACTTAACATCTGAGGTCATCAGTCGCCTAGAACTTAGAACTAATTAAACCTGACTAACCTAAGGACATCACACGCATCCATGCCCGAGGCAGAATTCGAACCTGCGACCGTAGTGGTCGCTCGGTTCCAGACTGTAGCGCCTAGAACCGCTTTGCCACTCCGGCCGGCAAGTAATTTTATGTTGTAGCCAAAAGTACCCGTTACGTTATATCAGAACCCACTTTTACTACGTAATTTTTTTAAATCTGCGCTTACAAATGATCTGCTACGTGGTTACTAAGAGCAGCTGTGTTTTCACAATATAATTTTACTTGTACAGGATATGAAGCGTTTGTTTTCTTCTTATTTTAACAAAGCTTGACGATCTTCTAAGTTTAAATACCTGCAGTCTTAAAACTAATTATGGACCGGAAATCCTTAAAGTTAACAATTTACGCATGAACAATGTAAAAAAAATAAGATAGACTTTAGACTTATAGGACCCCGGCAGCCTTGCTCTCCAGGAGGAAGTGCCTCAGTAATAGTTTGAGCCTCTCGTCCTCAGATGGCATGATTGAACTTCTACGTTAGGTTACTTTATGTCGCAGCGTGTGCTGTCTTCTATTTCTACGTTTCTCTTACTAGGTAATATTAATGTGTTATGAACACTTGTTTTCTTGATGCTTTGGTGACTACGCATTTAGTTCTTATTCTATGTTTTTTTGTCTTCAACAGCGCCGCTGTTGTCTGATCTGCTACTGCCATCTGTCTTGCTAGTACTGTCTTTGGAATCATTTGTTTCCTGTGCTCATTGCTGCCTGTACTCTCGTTGCTGCAAGCGCTCTAGATATTCTGTCTGCACAGTCGTTGTGATCGGTCCGCAAAGGTGTGTTTTGGATCTGCAGAAGGTCGGATTAAAGGAAGACATTGAGTTAATTCAGAGGCGGGTTGCTAGATTTCTTACGGAGACATAAAGACTGCCGTTCTCCCCCTTGCTCTATTTGCGAGTGGAACAGATAAAGTGACGGCCAGGTTACCCTCCGGCACCCACCATAATGTTGCTTGCGGAGTGTTTATGTAGATAGGTGTACAAGGTCTGATCTCTAAGTGATTGCCGACCGGTGTAGCGGAGCGGTTCTAGGCGCTTCGGTCTGGAACCGCGCGACCGCTACGGTCGCAGATTAGAATCCTGTCTCGGGCATGGATGTGTGTGATGTCCTTATATTAGTTAGGTTTAAGTAGTTCTAAGTTGTAGGGGACTGATGACCTCAGATGTTAAGCCCCATAGTGTTATGCCCCATAGATATCACAATCAAATACAGAGCTGCAAGGTACTGGTTAAAGGTGGGAAGACTGGATAAGGTACACACAATAACCGGTGTGCCCATAGAGACGATACGTCAGCATAAAAGTTGGCGTTTGGATACATGGCAAGGTGAGTGGGATGTAAGTGATAAGGAACGTAGACTGCACGACTTCCTCCCTGACATAAGGGAGCGGTTGAGAATGAGACATATCGATCCCTGCCGCGGTATGGTACATTTCTTAACCGGACACGGACCTTATCCCACGCACTTAACCGCGTGAGTCTGAGGCAGACACCTACATGCACATGCGGGGAAGAAAGTTCCCCAGAACACACTGTCTTTTTCTGCGGGCAATACGCGAACAATAGAGGTACACTACACTTAGAATACACAGATACAGACATAGATATATACACAGCAATAAGAGACTAAGAACAATGGGCACAATTAAACGCACTGACAAACAGTATTTCAAAAACAACACATGAAAACTACATGCGGACACGACATTACAGACATGCCTATGTGCAGCGTAACAACAATCTCCAGAGGATGGACAGCGATACCCACAGTGACAGCGAAAATAGTGACAATGAGGAGGAACAGGAGGAGGAAGCTGAGATGTGACAGTAAATAAGCAAATTGCTGGCAATCTAGCCAAGAAAACACCAAATGCTGTACATGCATGAGCACCTAAAGTAGTTAATACATAGGATTAGTAATAAATAGGATAAGCAACATTATTTCTCTACTAATAACCATTTGTGTGTGTGTGTGTGTGTGTGTGTGTGTGTGTGTGTGTGTGTGTGTGTGTGTGTGTGTGTGTGGGTGGGTGGGTGGGTGGGTGACTGGCGGTCAACGGCTCGAAGAAACCACTCCGAGGTATTCACCGTCAGTCACATTCGGTGATGGTACTAACAAATCTCTTATCTATTCTATCCTCTTTTTATATTCTTCTTAAAAAACGACAAAATTTTGTTTATATTTCAACCTTAAATTGTTACTCGTATTTTGAAAAGCTGTAAAAATATGAAAAACAAAAATTGTAAGATGTACGACCTGTTTTAAACATCAGGTAACAGGTCTATAATTTGGCAATAAATAAATAAATAAATAGTGCTCAGAGCAATTTTCTAACTGATCGTGTCATGTCGTTGTGTGAGTACGGTAGTCGTCTCTCCTGCGACCATCGGTCACAGTAAAAAAAGTGTGTATTCTGGGGTCCCCCTCTCTCCAAAGGCACAATCAGTCTCCAAACCGAGATTGACACGCAGCAAATAAGTGGAATATGGCCCATGACCGATTAAGAAATGAACCGTGACCCCGTCTGGGATTAACATGTTTCATCCTCAGTCGCTCCCTGATGTTGGGAAAGAATGTATATACCTTACGGACCTTTTCACAGTTGTCACACTCTTTTTGGGTTATACTTTAAAAAGCTGTTTCCTCTGAGGTAAGCCGGCCGCTGTGGACGAGAGGTTTTAGGCGCTTAAGTCCGGAACCGCGCTGCTGCTACGGTCGCAGGTTCGAATCCTGCCTCGGGCATGGATGTGTGTGATGTCCTTAGGTTAGTTAGGTTTAAGTAGTTCTAAGTTCTAGGGGACTGATGGCGTCAGATGTTAAGTCCCATAGTGCTCAGAGCCATTTGAACCATTTTTGTTAAGTCCCATAATGCTTACAGCCATCTGAACCTCTGAGACAACCGAACAGGTGGTCGGAATCGATCTCACATTTATAAAAAGGAGCGGCGCGTTCCGTTGAATTACAGCACAAGGGGCACAGAGAGCTCAAGTTTTCATTGAAGTCTGACGTGGTACGAATACTGAGAATATTTTATGCTTCGCGAAATTAGAGACGAGTGACCCCGTAACTGAGGCCCAGAATGGCTGACAGGCAGTGAGCAGAGTTTTTTTCGCGTTTCAGGGTGACAGAGTAGAGAGGACGCCACACAATGGCCGGCACTGGCGACGCCTGGCGCGCCAGGTCGGCCGGTACGGCGCGACGGCGGTGGCGGCGGCGGAGGCGGCGCGGCGGTTGCGATGGCGGCGCTGGCTGGACGTGTGAAGGGCGGAAGCCGCCGTATGTGGAGTACAAAGACCGGAAGCGGCGCCGTGGAGGGGGGCAATGCACCGCAGCTGCAGCGCAACTGCCAAATTTATCCCGCCGTGTTGTTCTGCCCCGGCCGGCTTCCTGCCGCGTGCACGAGCCGCGCCGTTTTTGCCGTCGCCACCGATGCGGTGCGGTGCGGTGCGGCAGTTTTCAAAAATTCTGCGCTGCACGCTGCTCCGCGCCTTGGTGCCCGGAATGCGTACACAATGCGGCCTTAACGACTGCTCCGCAAACTTTCTTGGCCCCTCTCGCAATTGCGCACTTCTTTCGGCGCCAACCTTACCGCACTGCCAGCAGTGTTCAGTGTCTCGCTGTGACGTCCCCACGTCGCCTGCAATAACCGCTGATACAGGTGAGCTACTGACGGCTTTTTTGTGTCGGAAGACGACCAGTAGATATCGTAAGACGAACAAAGAGCGAAATCACAAGACGAAACGTAGTGAACAATGCTACACCGCCCAGTCACAATTGTGTGACGACCACCTGTCATAAGCCTGAATTAACAACTTCTGCAGCGCGAGATGTGCAGGAAAAGAGTGAGTGAGATTCCGGAAGGTGGAGCTATGCTGACTGCAGTAGCGTGGCCAGCTTCGCTAGGCTTCTCACAAGGGAACCTCCCCATCGCACCCCCCTCAGATTTAGTTATAAGTTGGCACAGTGGGTGGCCTTGAAAAGCTGGACACATATCAATCGAGAAAACAGGAAGTAGTTGTGTGGAACTATGAAAAAAATTAGTAAAATATACAAACTGAGTAGTCCATGCGCAACATATGCAACATCTAGGAGATCGTAGCATCAGGAGCGCCGTGGTCCCGTGGTTAGCGTGAGTAGCTGCGGAACAAGAAGTCCTTGGTTCAAGTCTTGCCTCGACTGATAATTTTACTTTCTTTATTTTCGCAAAGTTATGATCTGTCCGTTCGTTCATTGACGTCTCTGTTCACTGTAAGAAGTTTAGTGTCTGTGTTTTGCGACCGCACCGCAAAACTGTGCGATTAGTAGACGAAAGGACGTGCCTCTCCAATGGGAACCGAAAACATTTGATCGCAAGGTCATAGTTCAACCGATTCCTCCACAGGAAAACATCTGATATATTCTATACGACACTGGTGACGGCATGTGCGTCAAATGACAGGAATATGTTGTCGACCCACCTAACTTGTACACTTAGCAAATGGGTAAAAAGATTCTTCTACCTTGCCCGATTTAGGTTTTCTTGTGGATGTGATAATCACTCCGAAAAAAGTGATGAAAACATAAGAGTTTGTCACATAAACTGAAAATAAAAATTTAAACTTTTCACTCGAGGGAAGACTTGAACCTAGGACCTCTCGTTTGATAGTTGCTCTCGCTAACCACGAGACCACGGCGCTCTCTGACACCCCTTGTGCTTGATGTTGCCTATCTTCGCATGGACTACTCAGTTTGTATATTTTACTAATTTTTTTCATAGTTCCACACAACTTCTTCCGGTTTTCTCGATTGATCTGTGTTCAGTTTTTCAAGGCCTATCCACTGTGCCAACTTATACCTAAATCTGAGGGGGGTGCGATGGGGAGGTTCCCTTGTCAGTTGAGGATCGAAGGCGCGAACAGCCTGATCGACGTGGTCCCGGAGATTGTCGATTGGGTTTAAATATGGGAAGTTTGGTTGCCAGGGGAGTACGGTAAACTCATCCTGGTGCTCTCTGAACCACCCACGTAAACTTCGAGCTGTATGACACGTTGCATTGTCCTGCTGGTAGATGGCACAGTGACAACAACAACAACAACTACTACTACTACTACTACGTGATCAGGCCCAGTGGACCGCACGCATCTACAAGTTTCCTCCTCCCTGTATTCCGTCCATTGCTGCTATCCTCCATCCGTCCACATCTATCGACAAGTGGTTTAAATCTTCATGGAGTCTCTAACAACCTTACCACAACAAAGGTCAAAATTTAATAATCATTGTGGTGTTGCTCACGCTGCTAAATACTGCATTTTCGGGCAACAACAAAGTTATTATGTGGCAGGTGTCATTAGAGCACAGTTAATAAAGTCATTTCATGTAATAATGAATAAACTAGGCACTCATCTTTTCGTGTTTCCCACGCTGGTCTCGTAAAATCATGGCTCAATCATCGAAAATCTAGGTGGTGATGATTCCAAGCTCGGATGCAAAAAGGCCTAGGTTTTATCCTGCTATATTCAAAAGTTTTGTAGATGCGCTTCACAAACCATTCTTGAAGATTAAACCTTTCAAAGTTAGCACAATAGTGGTGTAAAAAAAATAATCAGCACTCCGAATTTAAGTTACACATGCTTTTAATTGCTTTTGTTGCAATATCACGTAACACACAAAACATCACTTCACAATACAAAACATACTTGAAAACATCTTTCTCACAGTCACTGTTAAAGTTCACATTTTATAAGCTGACTACAATATGCGTCTTTCCAACATGACGTCCAAGACTTGACTTTCTCAAGGTCCGTCTTTCTAACTACTAACTAATAATCGCTTACGCGCCCAAAAATCAGAGTTACAAGTACGTCAAAGATCATAGTGACAAAAGAAAGAATACACATAAGAATAATATCACTGCAACATAATCATATCGATGCATCAAAGCATCTCTACATTAATAAAATCAAATCTGAAAGTTGTCTCAGAAATATGTCAACAACTTTACAGAAACACAGTAGAATATTGCTGGTATCGAGAGGTTGAGCTGATGTGCCGTAATGGTTACGTAATTCAAGTACCATTACTCTCTGACGGTTCTTGGGTCTCCCTGGCGGTCTCTTTCCTGTAGGTGTGAAATCCAGGAGCTTCCGAGGCCATCTGTGATTCTCCATCCGGGTCACATGGCCGGCCCACTGCATTCGTTTGGCTTTGACAGTTCCTGCTATGTTGGGCTGCTGGTATAGTTCCTCAAGCTCTTGGTTGTATCTGATCCTCCATTCCCCTGTATCTGCATCCGGAACCGAACCGAAGATCTTCCGAAGCACTTTTCTCTAAAAAACAAGGAGCTTATGGAAGTCCTGTTTCCGGATACTCCATGTCTCACAGCCATATAGAACAACATCAGGGTTTTGTACAGACGAATCTTGAACTGTCTGGAGAGATATCTGAGCCGAAGCAGTTGTGCTAGGCTGTGGTAAGATCGGTTTCCTGCTCGTATTCTGGCACTGATCTCTGCTTCATATGACGAGTTCTCAGTCAAAAGTGCCCCTAGGTATTTGAATTCTTGCACTCTCTTGTAGGAATGGTCCCCAACCTGCAGTGATTGTAGATGATCAGCAGTCTGACAATGACCACGCGTCATAACGAGGTACTCTGTTTTGGCTTCGTTTATGTTTAGCTCAAATTTGCTGCCGGCCGAGATGGCAGAGCGGTTCTAGGCGCTACAATCTGGAACCGCGCGACCGCTACGGTCGCAGGTTCGAATCCTGCCTTGGGCAAGGATGTGTTGGATGTCCTTAGGTTAGTTAGGTTTAAGTAGTTCTAATTTCTAGGGGACTGATGACCTCAGAAGTTAAGTCCCATAATGCTCAGAGCCATTTGAGCCAAATTTGCTGGTAGCCTCCTTTAGTGCTTTGGTCATTTGCTCCAACTCCTCTTCTGACCTAGAGAGTAAACATATGTCGTCTGCATAGGCTAAGTATGCCAGTCTCTTTCCTTCGATTTCAATCGCTTCGTTCTCTTGACAAGCAAAAACAAATTGCCAGTAGGGTGGACCTGGTCCCCAAGAATAGATGCATACTTGTGCTGATCCAGTGTGCCTTCCAGAAAAACGAGACCACCAAGGGAATGTCACGAAAACGTTCCCAGACCGTAACCCATGCAGGGTACTTGCTATCATGTGTTTCACGCCGTAAACGCCAACAGCCATCTGGCAAAAATGTCATTCGTCTGGAAAGGACCCCTGCTGCCTCTCAGTCCTCGACCAGTTGCGGTATTGGCGCGCAAAGTCCAGCCTTCTTCGCCGATGAACGGCAGTCAGCCCGGCTGCTTGCACAAGGTGCCTGCTGTGGAGGCCCATACGCAGCAACGTTTGCTGAATGGTCGTCCAGGAGACATTCGTGATCTTCTGGGCGGTCACTTGCTCAAGAGTTGCACATCTATTCGCTCTTACACATCTCCGCTCACCCCTGTCATCTATGGCCCGTGGTTTTCGACAGCGCCATTTTGCCATTCACGGTATACATTAACCACGGCGGACATGAACCGTTTACAAACCTAGTCGTTTCGAAAATTCTTCTACCCTTGGCCCGAAAGCCAATGGTCATGCCCTTTCGAAAGTCAGAAAAACCGCCCCGTTTCCGCCTTACGATAATGACTGCACTGTTTTCCGCGTCCCTTGGGCACGTTTTACATTTTCTCCACTGCTAGTTATGGCACGTGCAGTCTGTGAGTGGCTTTTGCACGTTGACTTCGAACATGGGCGGTGGTGACATTAATGTGTCTGGACCGCGCATTTCGCGGCAAGGCGAACTGATCTCATGAACAACTCCCCCTCCCTACCCCCCCCCCCCCTCCAAAAAGGTTTCACTAAAGCCGTTTTTACATTTTTTTACGTACCTGTATTTTATCTTGTAAGTAGGCTGTTTAGGTTTTTATGTTGGTAACGTCACGTAGCGCTCTGTATGAAAATCGCTGACTGTGCTGTGCGCAGTCTGTGACTGATTGGCATTGTTGAAATATTCTCTATTGTAGTGTTGGGCAGTTGGATGTGAACAGCGCGTAGCGTTGCGCAGTTGGAGGTGAGCCGCCAGCAGTGGTGGATGTGAGGAGAGAAATGGCAAAATTTTGAGAGCGGACGATCTGGACGTGTGTCCATCAGAAAGAGTAAATTTATAGTATTGGATATCATGAACTGATATATATATGATGACTTTGGAACATTATTAAGGTAAATACATTGTTTGTTCTCTATCAAAATCTTTCATTTGCTGACTATGCCTATCAGTAGTTAGTGCCTTCAGTAGTTAGAATATTTTATTTAGCTGGCAGTAGTGGCACTCGTTGTATTGCAGTAGATCGAGTAACGAAGGTTTTTGTGAGGTAAGTGATTCATGAAAGGTATAGGTTATTGTTAGTCAGGGCCATTCTTCTGTACGGATTTTTGAAAGTCGGGTTGCGTTGCGCTAAAAATATTGTGTGTCAGTTTAAGCACAGTCATTTATAATTTTTCTAAGGGGACGTTTCAATCTGAAGTTCTAAATCTTACTCATAGACATCGGTGGATAAAATAGCAAGAAAACGAAGCGTTTCGATAACGGAAAGCTATTTGAAAAAGTTACTGGACACTTTTGCTCAGGATTCCTTGCAGCTGCTCATCTGAGAGCTGCCCCACGTGTATGGGTTGTTACCTCGCCGCCTGCAGAAAACATTGCACCTACGTAAACGTGTCCATTTACAGGCAAACAGGGACGTGAGTGAGGCAACACAGAAAGGGAAAGACCCTCCACTGAAAGACAATAGAAATAGCGACTCTCCCGCACGTAGAGCGAACTGACTGAAATGGCCGAGCGGTTCTAGGCGCTTCAGTCCGGAACCGCCTTGCTGCTACGGTCGCAGGTTCGAATCCTGCCTAGGGCATGGATGTGTGTGATGTCCTTAGGTTAGTTAGGTTTAAGTAGTTCTAAGTTCTAGGGGACTGATGACCTCAGATGTTAAGTCCTATAGTGCTCAGAACCATTTGAACCATTTTTTGAACTGACTGAAACAAATGATGTTTCACTCATTCACACGCTCGCATAGCTATTGTCTGCAGACCCATGTATTCACAATGGTAGTGCTCTGTTAAATACTGGTAATATGAGAGCGTACTTTGATTTTATTTAGTGGAAGATATGACGTTGTCGAAGCAGTAAGAATTTACATTTTATAAATCAGTTACATGATACACGAATTTCTCATATTTTCGGACGAATGCTTCTATAATGATGTATATCTCTTGATCGCTACTTCTATGAAATTATGATAAGGCAGTGCCCCAAGCAATGATGTAAACAAGTTATTATATTACTATATCAAAACATACATTTTGTTCTGACCATCATGACAATTCTAGGTATCAGACTAACATCGAGTTTTCTTTGAAAGCGCAGAACTGGAAACCAACGACTTTCCCACAGAACCGAATCCTCGATCGGCGAGCCTGGGTACCAGCAGAATGATGACATCCCTATAAACACCGATGAATTCGAGGTCCTGTCCACGACGAGTTCGTTATGGATGGAGGATAAAATTCAGAATGTGAAAGAGAGTTGGCCGTGTCATTTTCTTAATAACTATACCGGTATTTGCCTCAAGCGATTTAGTGAAGCGACATAAAAGGTAAATCTGTATGATCGAACGAATTTGTAGCATCAGTGATAGTAGTCAGTCGTCAGTAGTAGTAGTAGTAGTAGTAGTAGAGTGGAGAGGGAGGGAGAGGGAGGGGGGGCGGGAGAGAGAGAGAGAGAGAGAGAGAGAGAGTTGACAACGACATACGCTTCGGTATTGCTACAATTAGAACGATGTCACGGACCAAACGTCTAACAATAGTTTAACGTTTATCAGAACATTTGTTTGACAGCAACCGACCGATATGTGTGAATCTGCTTTTCGTGTAAATAAATATCTGATTGATTTCCAGTGCATGGGTTCTCCTCTTCGCTACTATATTTTGTCCTTCGCATGAAATGATTATTTTAATTTAACAAAACTATATCCTCTGAGAGTTGCTTTCAGTACCTTGAATAAGAATTCTGTACACGAAAAAATACAAGTGGTCGATATTAACATTGACTCAATTGACAGACTTCGAGGAGCCTTGTGTAACGGCTAATGAGACCGAGAAGAATGTTCCACCGCTGGTTGTCAGAACCACGAGTGGTCTGGACTGCTCGCGCGACGCGTGTGTCGAGTGGCAGTTTCTTCGACAAAACAGCGACGTATGAATCAGAACGTATGGTTACATGAGATCAGACAGATCGTTTCCATTGATCCACGGTCGAATCATGGTATTCTTGCGGCCACTGCGCTCTTGACTATTGAAGTTAACTCACATAAAGCCTTCTGCTAAGGAGTCTCATTTGCAGAAAAGTCTTCCTGAACGTTTGTACCTTTCTGAGCATCATACCATGCTGGTAACTGGATTCTCGGCTATTGCACTTCATCAAGCGGACAAACCGTGTATCCTGATGGGACGACTGCTCGCATTTTCTGCGCCATTGTTTTGCTTTCCATGGATACTAATGAGGTCAACACGGACCGACCCACGGCATTCGCAGCGACCCGGCCATCACTGCCTGATCTCTAACAAAATGTCTTACATAAGCAGCTTTCCCCAGTCCCTATTCACGAAGTCAGCAAAGTCATTTTTCTCTCTGCGTGGCGCAACTACCTTTTGTACGGCCTCATGCGCCCGCCGCGACGTCTAAGAGTCCTCATTTCCACGATGTAGCCACCGTCGCAATATCTTATTGTATGTAGCCTAAGTTACACAACGGTTCTCTGTACGATAAAAGATGTGAGACTGGAATAACTCATCTGATGGAACCGACAGATGTGTTACCCTGGTTAAGAAACTACACTCCGATTTCTGTATCTACACCTGTGCTCCACAAACCACTGTACCGTGTGTAGCGGAGGGTACACAGTGTGTCAGTCTCATCCTCCCTCACCCCCCTCGTTTTTCACTCACTCCTATTCAAGTGTCATACGTGGGCAGAAAGACTATCGGCGTCCCTCAGTACAGTGCGCTGGAAGAGGTATGGTTTTTCACTCACTGGAAAAAAATGAGCTGTCAGAATATTGTGAGTAAAGCTAATTAGAGTTTGGGAACAATGGGGTTCGAACGCCGTGCGGCCAACCGGAAGTAAGTTTATCTTATACACACTACTAAAGCCGAATGTTGATTCCTTGGAAACAACTGTGACACATTTTTGCTGGGTTGGTCCCTGTGTCCGAGACTGTTCTCAGTGTCTAACGGCCACGCCGTCGATGTTAAACTGCCGCTGTGGCCTTCAGTTTGCACAATGGTTTGATGCAGCTCTCCACAGTAATCTGTTCTGTGCATGCCTCCTCATATCTGCATAACTACTACAATTTACAACCAACTGAATCTGGTTAGTGCACTCAGGTTTCCGATACCTTGATGTCTCATGATATGTTCCGTAAATTGGCCCCTCTTTTAGTTGTACCAACATTTTACCTGCCTCCCAATACGATTAAATAACTTACATTCTTATTATCTGTTGGATATACTCAACCAGTCTTTATCATTCTTCTTCATCACCACATTTCAAAAGCTTTTATTCTCGTCTAGTCTGAATATTACACTACAGTTGCTGAAAATCGCCTCCAGTAGTAACGTTAGTGCCGAAGGAGCTAACCGAGGAAGGAGAAGCAGTGTACTCAAATTCAGGAGGACGGAGGTTCAAATCCCCGTCCGGCCATCCAGATTTTGGTTTTTCGTGGTTTCTTCAAAACGCTGAAGGAAAATTGCAGGATGATTCCCTTGAAAAGAACACGGACGATTTCCTTCCCCACACTCCCACAATCGCAGTCTGTCCACCTTTAACCACCCCGTTATTTACGGAACGTTCCTTCCTTGCTTCGCAGTAGCTTCCATTCAACCAAATTCCAGGTGTTCAGAATCCATCATAGTTCTGTTAGGTTAACAATTACAGTACGTTATACTCTCTCTCTCTCTCTCTCTCTCTCTCTCTCTCTCTCTCTCTCTCTCACACACACACACACACACACACACACACACACACACACCTTTTTAGATAAAAAAAATGGTTCAAATGGCTCTGAGCACTATGGGACTTGACATCTGAGGTCATCAGTCCCCTAGAACTTAGAACTACTTAAATCTAACTAACCTAAGGACATCACACACATCCATGCCCGAGGCAGGATTCGAACCTGCGACCGTAGCAGCAACGCGGTTCCGGACTGAAGCGTGAAAGGTCTCTGTTGGATTCCTTTCATGTTAATTTCTTAAATCTGTTGTCATTTACGGCATAAATTCCTCTTCTAAATTTACTGTGGCGTTTCTGACTATCTGGGAGGAGACTTGAGCAGTGGAACGTGTTACTTTTACACATAAACAAGAACGATCTGTCACACTACTACACTTTAAAGCACAGTTTATATGTAATTCTTATATGTAATTCATGTCACACAGTCTCATACGGAACCTACATCCGCTTTCTTTTATATACAGCTGTGAGCTGTCTGGGGAAGTTAACCGTGCATTACTGCGCAACTGTTTCACCAGGTAGTCTAGCTTACCAAATTCCCAACCAGACTAACATTAATTATAATCTTTTAATAGTCATACAACAACCGGTAATATATATATATATATATATATATATATATATATATATATATATATATATATATATATATATAAAAGAGAATTTAAATAAAAAGAAATAAATCAGTTTATATTTGGAAATTTATTTTAACATTGATCATTGAAATTTCAGCATATTAAACTTGATTCATTACTAATGTGGTGCCTTATTTAGGATTGTGAAAATGTGAGTTTGTAATCTTACAGAACACATCAAATATGGAGCCAAGATTGGGAGACTGTATACAACACTGCATTCATAAAATAACACACGAAGAACGTTGAAACATATGCAAGAGGAAATTAACCACAACCAACCGATTCAATTTTCACCCAAAGAAATTACGTTCGTAGCGCAATCCTGTCCGTCATGTAATTACCACACACTGGTATACTAAATTCATACTAACTGTCTGTGAAATCTTCCCGAAAAGAATAGCCGAGGGCTGCTTTGATGATTACACCACATGCTACACGTGGTCAACTTGGTTTACACAAAGCGTGTAACTCCACAATGATTTTGATAATTAAAATAAATTACATCGAAACGCAATTTAGAAAAGAAAAACTTCGAACTGGTTACTATCGTCTTACTATTAACCTGATGGGTCAAACAATTGCATAAGCACGTGGTACTGGTCTCACAAAGTACACCCCACGTGGGTTGAACATAAAGAAAAGTTGCTATATTGAGAAATATTGTCAAGATGAGACGTAATAATCACACGAGCATTCGCATTTAAGATTGGTGATATTAGTCAGAGTTACTGATCAACACGTGGTTCCACTTCACCCACAAAGTAGTGACAAAGAAGCTACTGGAAGATATTCTTAACTTCACACTCGAATTTCCTGCGTTGCAATTTAAGATAACATAAGATATTTTAGATCTAAACCTGAAATAAAGGTGCTTAAATTTTCAGTTACGCTGAAGTTAAGAAATCCATTGTCCTACGGACTTAGCCGGACCGATGGCCGTAGCAGTCTGGTCCCTTTAATCCCACAAACCAACCAACCAACCAACCAACGGACTTAGCAGACCCGCGCTTAGCCGGAGATCTTACCACTTCAGACGCTCGCCGGGGACAGACTGACCTGCGCTCCTACCGAGCGTGCTTCCCAAATACAAACGGAAGTGACCAGAGAGGCAGCTTCCTATACCAACATGACAAGGGACAGACAGGACCATACTAAGCATAGAAACCTCTCTGCTTTTAGAAAGCGTAGCTACCTGTTCCGACGTTGGTCCTACTGTTCTCTAGCAGACAGGCTTGTCTGCTACCATCCAGCATGCAACTACTCGTACAAACACATTTGCTCATTCATCCTCTCACACAGAAGGGAAAGGGGATGACAGTATTTTATCATATACAGTATATAAAAGAAAGCGGATGTAGGTTCCGTATGAGACTGTGTGACATGAATTACATATAAGAATTACATATAAACTGTGCTTTAAAGTGTAGTAGTGTGACAGATCGTTCGCCGGCCGCGGTGGTCTAGCGGTTCTAGGCGCTCAGTCCGGAGCCGCGCGACTGCTACGGTCGCAGGTTCGAATCCTGCCTCGGGCATGGATGTGTGTGATGTCCTTAGGTTACTTAGGTTTAAGTAGTTCTAAGTTCTAGGGGACTTATGACCTCAGCAGTTGAGTCCCATAGTGCTCAGAGCCATTTGAACCATTTTTTTGACAGATCGTTCTTGTTTATGTGTAACAGTAAAACGTTCCACTGCTCAGTCTACTCCCAGACAGTCAGAAACGCCACAGTAAATTTAGAAGAGGAATTTATGCCGTAAATGACATCAGATTTAAGAAATTAACATGAAAGGAATCCAACAGAGACCTTTCAAGCGCCTAGAACCTCTCGGCCACATCGGCCGGCTACAGTATGTAGTAAAGAACTGAGCAAATATCACTCTGCTATTGTGCATATATATAGTATGCAGTAAACATCTGTTACAGTACTGTTACTATAAGCCGCATTAAAAATTCTGGGTAAGTGCGGGGGATATGTTAGTTCTAATGCAACCAGTCTGTGAAATGCCTTCACTTAGCACTTACTAGTATAATGTAAGCCTGTTATTTCACAAGGAAAATGGCAAATATGATCTATTATACTGGCACATGGAAGCAAGCGTGGAGCCTCTGACCTGTATGCTGAGAAATATCAAAACTCAGGGTACCATCTGCACAATTATTCAGCCGTCTTTTCCAGTGACTACCAGACTCAGGCTCCGTAATTCTAACACCGGGGCTAATCGTGGCAGACCTCTCATCATTCGTACTCCTGTTGTGGAGGAGCTATTGCAACGTGCGAAAGAAGATCGTGGAACTAGTGTACGTAGAATGTCAGCGCCTGTCGGAGTTTGTCATCCTCTACTCTGGGCGATATTGCGTGAACAGTTCTATACCCGTATCGTGTTCAGCGTGTTCAAGCCCTTCGGCTACGAGATCAGCTTGCCAGAATGCAGTTCTACAATGGTTGGCGTAAAAATGTGGGAAAGATCCTCTATTGCCAGAGGAGGTACCATTCCAGCACCGGCTGGAGGCATATTCAAGCATGATGGATAACAAGCCAATTTTCTCCGAAATGCCCGTGACCGTATTTTGTAGTGCATAGACAATGGAATGGTCGGGGAGATCCAGTACGATGGTCAGCTCGTTTCCTCGATCTTGATCACGTGGATGTTTGATTGTGGGGAACTGGAAATCTTTGGTGTATGAATGCCCATTAAATGACCAAACACTACAGGAACGCGCGATCAATGGCTGCCAGCCACCAGTGACCACCCTGGGATTCTTCAGAGTGTGCTTGATTTTCAAAGATATGGGGCAGAAGCATGCCTCTCACAAGTGTAGCTCGTATGCAATAGCAATGTGGAATATTTATTTTTACACAATGTATATTTACTTTGTCCGTCAGAAATAGCTGCTTCATATGACTTGAATGTTAATACGTTTAACCGTAGATTGAAAATTGAATGTGATACTAGATTTGTAATTCAGTATACTACAAGATGAAAGAAGTTACTGGAGATCATGGTGCTTCAATAGAAACGGTTAAAGCTGGAGGCAAAGTAAACAAAATAAACTTGTGAAATTATTCAAAGAATATTTTCGAAGAAAGACAGTGCCACATGATTGGAAGAATGTTGATATCGGCCTCCTAAGAAAAAAAACTTTAAAGTCAAATATGTTAGATTAGGCCTGCCCGTTGTTGTTGTTAAAATCAACAGAAAATACAAATTGCTCTAACTAGTCATAGTCATTGTTTTATACCTTCCACTGTATGTTATGGAATGATACCTCCGCAACCAGGCATTTTTATATTACTTAATAAGGCACACAATTTGTGAAGTGTGTCAGCAATACAGGTTACTTAAATGCCGTTCATCATAATATATATCCGCGTCTTATTAATTAACAACCTGCGATACGCGTAGCAGAAAACATTATAAATTTCACTGGCTACAGTAATTTGTATTTTCAGTTGATATGAAATATTTAGCAAAATTACAACAAACCAGACAGATAAAACACGTATTTTAATTGGCCGAAGGAACTATTTGGTTTTGGAAGTTGGTATAATACAATGGACCGTTGGCAGTTGGTGAACGGAATTATCTATAAGGAGCAGTGAGTATGAATTACCGTATGTCTGAAATTCATGGATTCATTGTAAGCTTTTTACTACATTCCAACAAACTCTTTACTAATAGAAAAGAAGAAGTCATTATTCAAACTATGTTAGCTTACTGAATAATGAATACGTCATTGCTACAACTTAATTAGGCTTTCCACGGATACTTAGAGGAGGCAAGCAAAGAGAATCCATAAAACGGAACCATCGTCAGCAGCCCTAAAAGAAGTATTTGAATCCTAAAGTTGAGCTGACCAAGATGGAGAATACCTGAATCAGCTTCGTATTGGTAATGAGATAGCACTTTCGCTTTTAGTGCAGACCTTAATAAACGAAGTTGGAGGGTATGCTTCAAAATCATTTCCAATAAAAGTAAACTGATGTTGAATACATATATTACGAATTTGGTTAGCATGGCTTCGAACTGGGGGCAATTTCGTTGAAATTACGACTAGATGAACAGCAGAACAAATTAACATAAGAGAGGAAGTGGCTTGGGGTGTTTCCGAGAAGCTACGGAGACTTTTTCGAAATGAAGTTCTCAATGTTAATGGAAAGAATAAATTACGTTCAGTATGTTTTATCAGCATTCACTTACGCGATGAAAATATGAATCTATTTAATGTAAATATCATTGAGAAAATAAAGTTTGCTCTGGAACCATGCTGGTAGTTATTTGAGACTTTGACTGAAATTATCCGCACCGGCTGTAAAATACTTTCATTCAAAGTTACTATAGGTTTGCTGTCAGCTGAAGATACATCTTTAGGTCACAGAGATTCTATTTCACAACTCATAGCCGAAAGTTAAATACGCTATAGCCACTTTCCGTCTTTCAAGTGAAATAATAAACACATAGAGCGCTAAAAGCGGTAGTCCGTAGTTAAAATGAATGGGGTAGTATAGATCCATGCCACGAGTAGGAAGATGAATGTGCGGTAGCAGGCAAGGTTGTACTGACCAAATTTTCAATGTCTTTGGAAAGGAAAGTTTACGTTCAGTGCGGTCGGTACTGCTTCGTCTGCTGTCTCTCAACCACCTTCCTGCTCTTGGCATGGTTCTATACTATCCCCTTCGTTTTAAATACGGACTACCGCTTTTAGCGCGCTATATGTTCGTAACTTGACGTGAATCGTAGCGAGTGGCTATAAGACAGTTAGTTAGCTTTCCGCTAGTAGTCGTCAAATAGACTCTCTACCACCTGAGGGTACGTCTTCAGTTGACACGAAACAGGTCAAGACTTTGAATAAAAGTGTTTCACAGCCAGAACGGATCATTTCAGTAAAAATGTGGAAATTCGGTTGTGACTGCCCGCAATTTAAAACACTCATTTTTAATTACTAGGGATACAGAAAGAGGAACAAGTGGCTCGGGGAAGAAGGGATGAGTGGGACATCTAGGCTGTCTAACCGATGGGACAGGGATCCAAAATCATCTTTGCTGGATTCCAGGAGATAAGGAAAGACCAAAAAGACGAGCTGCTGGATGTTGGATAAATGACAGACAAAATGCAGGAGACGCGGTGATATGTTTATCTGAAGACTGTAATGCTTAACAAAGTCTAGATAAAGCTTTCATCAAGCAGAGCAGTTCAGACTGCTGCTGCTGCTGCTGCTGATGATGATGATGATGATCTGGAGTTAGGGAAGTTGACAAAGTGATCATCCAAATGTTACTCGGAGAATTGGAAGTTTCGTTGTACAGCTGAAATGTGGTTGTCACAATTGCTACTTCTGTCCGTAAAATCCTTTTCTTTTATAACAGCTGTTTCCTAGTAAGTTGAAACACAGCCTCCCTCATTTCATTAGTGCGCCCGCGGTGTGTGTGTGTGTGTGTGTGTGTGTGTGTGTGTGTGTGTGTGTGTGTGTGTGTGTGCGTGTCCCTCTCACCCTCCCCCCCTCTCTCTCTCTCCCTCTCTCTCTCTCTCTCTCTCTCCCCCCCTCTCCCTCCCTTTCTCTCTCTCTCTCTCTCTCTCTCTCTCTCTCTATCTATCTCTTGGTGGAGAAAGACTGGGGGATTATGCAATATACTGTCGGCCCGTAACTGTTCTTTCATGCAAAACAAATAACGGCCCGGAATCCACAGAGACCAGGGAGCGGCAATAACCTGAAACCGAAGTCTAATTCAACGGTTTGCAAGCTGTAGAACTCTTTTCGTCACGAAACGCCTCTTCAGAGGGCAGTGAATTAACTTAGACATTCGTGAAGCCTCGCAGGACATTGGTTTGGCCGTATTCACGACCAGAATGAAAAGCTTCTGCTCCTGACATGTTCGGAGTACGAGCCTCAAGTGGAAGCAGAGAGAGAAAAATAAAGAGGATGTTACTGGCGCTTTCCGCACTCGTCGCAGCGCCGCCGGCTGACTGCGCGCCACTGTTAAGCAGCGGGTCTCGTTAGCAGTAATCAGGATACGGAGCGGCCGCACGGAACGAACGGAAAAGCTCGCGGTAATGTGACGGGCGGAGGTTGTGAATATTCATACGGCGCGCCTACAGCTGACACCGCAGTGCGCTCGAGCTGTTAAGCGCCCGAAGGACCGTAGTCGCGCGTGAGGGAAACGTGGCACGCCGACTCACTCAGCTATGCTAAACGGGCGCGCGCTGACAACTGCAAATATGCTACGGTGCTCTCATAATGCTTAAAATAAAGGGGACGGGCGCTGCCGCTCCGGAGGCTCACACTACATAATCATTCCTCGGAATGGTCAGAGCACGAGAACTCATCTACTTGTGAAGACACCAGCAATTCTCCAGTGCAATTTCGCCACTCTCTCGAGCAACAGTGAGCCTTCCAACTGTTTGTGGGTAACAGAATGTGAACGACTAGCTCCCTTAATATTAAGCTCCCTCTATTACTGTAACTCTACGTCTGCAGGAAAATACGCGAAAAAAACTGACGCCAAACTTGCCCTGTCCTACGGAAGAAACCGAAAGAATCACTCAATGAATACAGAATTACAGAAGGAACTTGCTGCTTACTGGCTAAACTGTATTCTGTAATCTGTGTTAAATTTCCTATTATTCATAATATCCTACAGGTGCTACGCTTTTCTACTTCCTCCATTACCTACACTATGTGATCAAAAGTATCCGGACACCCCCAAAAACGAACGTTTTTCATATTAAGTGCATTGTGCTGCCATCTACTGCCAGGTACTCCACATATCAGCGACCTCAGTAGTCATTTGAAATCGTGAGAGAGCAGAATAGGGCGCTACGTGGAACTCACGGACTTCGAACGTGGTCAGGTAACTGGGTGTCACTTGTGTCATACGTCTGTACGCGAGATTTCCACACTCCTAAACATCCCTAGGTCCACTGTTTCCAATGTGAAAGTGAAGTGGACACGTGAAGGGATACGTACAGCACACAAGTGTACAGGCCGACTTCGTCTGTTGACTGACAGAGACCGCTGACAGTTGAAGAGAGTCATAATGTGTAATGTCCGCCCTCGGTAGCTGAGTGGTCAGACTGTCAATCCTAAGGGCCCGGGTTCGATTCCCGGCTGGGCCGGAGATTTTCTCCGTTCAGGGACTGGGTGTTGTGTTGTCCTAATCATCATCATTTCATCCCCATCGACTGGCAAGTCGCCGAAATGGCGTCAAATCGGAAGACTTGCCCCCGGCGAACGGTCTACCCGACGAAAGGCCCTCGTCACACGCTATTTAAAATGTGTAATAGGCAGAAAATGGTTCAAATGGCTCTGAGCACTATGGGACTTAACACCTGAGGTCATCAGTCCCCTATAACTTAGAACTACGTAAACCTAACTAACCTAAAGGACATCACACACATCCATGCCCGAGGCAGGATTCGAACCTGCGACCGTAGCAGTCGCGCGGTTCCTGACTGAACCGCCTAGAACCTCTCGGCCACCGCGGCCGGCGTGTAATAGGCAGACATCCATCCAGACCAGCACACAGGAATTCCAAGCTGCATCAGGATCCACTGAAAGTACTGTGACAGTTAGGCGGGAGGTGAGAAAACTTGGTTTTCATGGTCGAGCGGCTGATCGTAAGCCACACATCACGCCGGTAAATGCCAAACAACGCCTCGCTTGGTGTAAGCAGCGTAAACATTCGACGATTGAACAGTGGAAGAACGTTGTGTGGAGTGACGAATCACGGTACACAATGTGGCGATCTGATGGCAGCTTGTGGGTACGGCGAATGCCCGGTGAACGTCATCTGGCAGCGTTTGTAGTGCCAACAGTAAAATTCAAAGGCAGTGGTGTTATGGTGTGGTCGTGTTTTTCATGGAGGGGGTTGCACCCCTTGTAGTTTTGCGTGGCACTATCACCGAACAGGCATACATTGATGTTTCAAGCACCTTCTTGCTTCCCACCGTTGAAGAGCAGTTCGTGGATGGCGACTGCATCTTTCAACACGATCGAGCATCTGTTCATAATGCACGGCCTGCGGCGGAGTGGTTACACGACAATAACATCCCTGTAATGGACTGGCCTGCACAAAGTCCTCACCTGAATCCTACAGAAGACTTTTGGGATGTTTTGGAACGCCGACTTCGTGCCAGGCCTCACCGACCGACATCGATACCTCTCCTCGGTGCAGCACTTCGTGAGGAATGGGCTGCCATTCCCCAAGAAACCTTCCAGCACCTGATTGAACGTATGCATGCGAGAGTGGAAGCTGTCATCAAGGCTAAGGGTGGGCCAACACCATATTGAATTCCAGCATTACCGGTGGAGGGCGCCTCGAACTTGTAAGTCATTTTCAGCGAGGTGAACGGATACTTTTGATCACATAGTGTATATAACGGTCCCTGCTGGCGTCACCGTCGGTCTTTTCTCAAGGCAGGAATGCTTTATTAAATCGGTGAATGCGAGCTCTTTGTTTCGTTCACTAACAATACGCTCAAAATTTCTACATACAAGGAGCGTCTGAAACGTTCGGTGATCTGTCTCAGAAAATAAACAAGAGTTATAAGGAAAACGCCTTCACTTGCCTTCAAAGCGACCACCATTAGCTACTACATATTTCTGGCATCGGTTGTGCAGCTGCTGGAAACTGTCAGCAAATGTTTCGCTCGAAGCACTGTTGTCACGCGCTGTAGACATCCGCATCCTTACAGGGGATGGGACCTGGCGCTACCAATGCGATCCGGTGACTAAGCGACAGTCAACGGCACGGTTTGCAGCGTCATTCACGCCTCCATCGGGTAGAAATTCATGATGAATGAAGCACTTTCTGTCGGAAATGGAGGTCAACGTCGTCTTAATCTCGTATTTTATCAGCCGACCTTTTTTTGGGAAGGGCGGAGGGGAAGGCGGGGAAAACGACGAAAACCATGCCATTGACTGTCGCTTAGTCTCCGGATCGTATTGGTGAC
This sequence comes from Schistocerca nitens, assembly GCF_023898315.1. NCBI lineage: Eukaryota > Metazoa > Arthropoda > Insecta > Orthoptera > Acrididae > Schistocerca > Schistocerca nitens. The sequence continues at coordinate 394,279,095 of NC_064617.1, forward strand.
GCCAGGTCTCATCTCCTGTAATGGACTGATGTCCAGCAACGCGTAACCACAGTGCTTCGATCGATTCCACAAAAAGCATTGCTGACAGTTCCCAGCAGCTACACAACCGATCTCAGAAGTGTGTTGTACCTAATAGTGGTCACTCTGGAAGCCAGTAAAGGTATTTTGTTCGTAACACTTTTTCCTTTATTTACTGAGACCGTTCACGGACCTTTTCAGACGCACCTTGCACTCCAAAGGTCTTACACACTACTTCGAGCTACTGGTTTCACAATATCATTTCTATATAACTCTGCCCGTTCAACAAATAATTTAAAGATATCTGCATTACTCTTAAGGTTTGACTCATGACCAGAACATATATCTTCCCTACGTCTTTCCCGTTCCTGGCCCTCTTGACACAAAATTCTTAACTTTCGCAGAAAATATTTTCTTAATGTTGATCTTTAAGAAATCATTAGTATCATTAAGTTTGATGTTAATGAAGAAGCAGAAAGAGTCCTCGTATTCGTAAACAAATTCCACCACATTACTGAAAACGTTGTGCTTCGGCGAGAATCGTTTTCCATGAGACAATAACTCAAACTGAGAGAAAAAGGAAATATCTCGATGTTACAGTCTGAATGATATGTGAAAAGCACTGAAATTGTGCAAAATAACGAGAACGATAACAGTGATCAGCCGAACTATTTCATCTTGTGTGGAGGACTCAGAATAGGCTGATTGGCTACTGCAAATGAGGCAGTTACAAGGAGTTGCTAATTCTGTGGTTTTATTATTGTCACATTTGAGTGATACAGTAGCCGAAGACGTTCGTAAAATTGTTCTGAATTTCTTACGTGCATCAAGGGTATTGAATTGTATTCGTAATCAGAAGTCTACGATGAAAATTAGCGTTCATCTCGCATTATGTTGCTGAAAATACTGGGAATCATTGGCCACTGCCAGCTATGAACACATTTGTTACCTGTAATTCAGTTGTAGTTGATTAAGTTGATAATTCAGTAACGCACAATACTGGAAATTACCTTTTTGCTCGAATAACAAATGACAAAATACAGAATTACGTTTAGTTCCAAATTTAACGTTCCAAACAGAAGTGGTTTCTGGTATAAAACAACTACAAGACGAAAATACTGCAACAAAAGCGCATTTTCGTCAAGGATTACATACAGAGTAAGGGATACATGAAATTACGAAATTAAAATCCCTCGCGGTTTTTTTATTGTCTTAGTCACTCAACTGTAAAATTATTATCGTATATACCAAAACATTGGGATCAAGGAAAGAAAACATGACAAACAAATAGAGATACAGTGTACATTTACACAGTTTTCACTTCGATATGACGCATGATGGCTTAAGTGTTAGTCATGAATATCTGATTGCGAAGTGCTGTAAAATGAGGATTAGTTTAAAAAGGCTGTCAAAACCTGAGTCCAAGAATTAAAAGGCACACAATAATGTTGTGCCTGAAGAGAACACACACATATGAATAACAGAAATGCGTGAGGCGTAAATTAAGCCTAAAACGTAGCAAGATAAATTGCAACATTGTTTTCTAAATTTCACTCACATTGCTAGCAAACTTCAGAAAACTGAAGTTACAACTTGTTATCATTATCCACTGAAAATTTTAGTGCGAATGTTCTGTGCGATGAGCCGCTTCTGTAAGTATTGTTACGCTGCTTACCATAGGGGAGAGGACGGAAGGATTCTAGAGACGATAACTGCATTCTTTCAGGAGGTTGAGAGTGGGTGAAAGGTTCTCAGGCGTTGCGTCGGACACTGTTGCACAATATTTCGGCGAGGTTTATGCTCGTCATCTTGAGTGCGACCTGTAAATGAATAGCAGCTGCCTTATTGAAATATTGCGAAATTTCCACAGCACCGTCCGACGTAACTCCAGAGAACCTTTCAAGCAGTTATTAGGTCGGGAAAACCTCAAATATCACATCAAGTTCTGAGTGTGACATAGACACAAAATTTAACTAACTTCATTGTGTCTACTCTGAAATCTTGCCCTAAATGTTTCCCAAATTCTCTCTCAGCGAGAAATCGATCGAGATAGATGAGAGAGAAATAACGTGAAAATCCTCGTTGGGCTACCCAGAACTAAATTTTCATGTTTAAGATCAGTCTGGGACGGTTCCTCTGAAATTTCCATGTCCTATTTACTTCTCAATGTCGAATAGAAGACTTTATTTCTTCTCTAATGGGACTCTTAGTAGTTTTGACGTTAAGCCCTAATCTTCCTTCTTTCATTCTTCAGCGAGAAGTTCGGAAAAATAGGTTACTTTTTTCAGTTTCGCGTTCAGGTAAGCGTGACAATTACATAAAACGACGGTGCTGGAATTGTACAAATCAGTAAGCTAATGGCAGAGTACAAACGATCTTCCGACAGTTATCGGGGCGAATGAGATACGAAGAGTGTCTGCCAGTAACAATACGAGTATCTGATGCAAACCTGAAACTTTCGTTGCCATTGCCACTGAAGGTAAAGTCTTCTAAGTCGTTAGGTCGCGTCATGTTCCTTTTCAGTTTCTTCTTCGTATCTTCATGGTACAGTAAGAAAGCGAATTAGAGGTAAGTATTAAGTTATGCTTAACAGCGAAACACTTCCCTTCATAGTTAGTACAACTTCTACAATGCCTATTCATCTTAAAGGATGAAGAAGAGAGGAAAAACTGAACTTCTTTCAACGTTCCATCGACATCGTTGTCATAGGTGACAGAAGGTCGGTGCAAAAAGAAGGAAAATTATCAATTAACGTTCTGTTGGCAATGAGGTCCTTAGAGACGGAGCACATACTCAGATTAGGGAACAAAATCGGCTAATGGGTTGTCAAGGGCACCGTCCTGGCGCTTTCATCTGAATCTGTATGGTCGGACAGGGACCTTATTTCTGCTCCAACTGAATTTCAGTCGAATGCCTTAACAACGGCGCTTCCACGACCATTGAGACGCATCCGCGAGTTTTCCATTGTTTTGGTCAAAGTAAGGTGTATTCTGACCTTGTTAACGAGATGATCACGGGACTTGCCGTAAACGTCTTAAGGAAATAATCTGAAACGTAAATTGGGCTATCCGGACAGCTATTTGCACAGCTCTCTTCACCAGAATGCTGTACCAGTGTTAGTACCAGTGCGCGCCTCTTCAGTATTCTGATAAGGTCCTAAGAAGAAAAACAGAAGTGTTACTGTGGTAAAAACGATACGTACAACAGCTATGTTGACAAGACGAGTGGGAAAGACGTTAAAACCTATTATAAAACGCTGAGAAAGTACACTGCTTTACCTAGAACGACCTGCTGCGCTCTCGGTAAATACCTTATCTTTACATGGGACTGGAAGGACTACCTCATCTGTGGCATTTGGCGCCAGAATTTAGTTTCATGCGCGTGCGATCGTTACTTCTTCGTGCTGAATGCGCCTGCAAACACTCGAATAGGCAAGACGTACAACAGCAACACAACGCGAAGCAGACGAGCGACCAGTTACGTAAGCTGGCGCAGCTGCCGGAGCTGATAGTACGCAGTGCTCGTCTTTATGGGGCTCTTGACAGTCTGCTGATGCCAGTAAAACATATGCACCCTGCAAAAAGTGTGCAGTGATAGCTGGCTCAGTTCCGATGCGGGCATGTTAGGCAACGTTCTCAAGGAGAACTTGTATATTTTCCACGCCGATAGAGATGGGTTGTCTATGGAGTACTGTGTGTTTCAAAAACAGTCATCCGATTTCACAAGACTGCATCTCCTATATGAATGAAGGCAGAAAACTGCGAGTGAATTTTAACTTACGTGTTTTCAAAAGAATCATCCGATTTTGCACGAGTATATCGCTTACATGCATGCAGTAAACTAGGGACAATTTTTATAATTTCATTTTGATTCAAAGTTTTTATTTACCATTCACAAATCTTCAGTGTCTTCGTACATCCATATTTAAATTGGATGATGGTGGGACATCAGCTGGTATAATTTTTGTTAAAAATGAAACTCCTCCAGCTGTACTTAAGATTTCATATTTATTTGGCTAATAGTTTCGACGTTGCGTCAACGCCATCTTGAAGCCCGTACACTTTGATGATGTCAAGTTGTGTGTAGATGAGTACTAGAAGTTGGTCTCACTGAGGACTTTTAGTACTCAGCCACACACAACTGACATCATCAAAGTGTACGGGCTTGAAGATAGCGTTGACGCAATGTCGAAACTAGTAGCCAAATAAATATGAAATCTGAAGTACCGCTGGAGGAGTTTCATTTTTAATAAAAATCTTCAATGTGGCCTCCACTTCGTAGCTGCTCGCGGAGGTCCAGAGTGCGGTGTATTATCGTATGGTACCGAAACATGTTAAATATGCTGATGATTTAATGCGAAATGTCTTTACGCTGGGAAAAAATTAGTTCCAGTTGTGGCCACCAGGTGCAAATCTGGCGCTGTACACTATTTATTTGACGGTATGACATCCACGCTGTCACTTGACAAGCCATAACATGAGTGAGCAGTACGCCTACTAAGAAGAGAGAGCGTGCGAAGTTACTGGCTCTGTTTTAAGTGAACGGCAGCATGTACAGTGTTACATTGAGAGAGTATCGCCGACTGAATTGTCTCCGGAGAGGCCCGAAGTCAATAAATGGTTTAAAGGAGATGGTAATGAAATTTGAAAACCAGGTGCGCTTGCTGTGGCACCTGGAAGAAGAAGGCGTCCTATCCTGGAGAAAGTTATTGATGAGGTTGCTGTTGCTGCAACTGACTGCGCAACACGTGCTCTGGGGAGTGAGAGTGCGTGTGCAGTGTCACGGGAATTGTCCACCCCATGGTCAGCAGTACGGAAGGCTTGACGGTCTATATCACACAGGTATTCGTACAAGATCGAGATGGTGCAGCAACTGAAATCTCACGAAGTGCAGCAATGTTCTGAATTTGTTCTTTGGTTTCTGGACGGATCGACATTGATGACTTGTCTCAGGCCAAATTTCTTCACAGTGATGAGGCACCTTTTGCACTACAAGGTGAGTGAATACACAAAACTGCCAAATTTGGGGCAGTGTATTGTGCACAAAGAGCCACTGCACTCGGCCTATGTGACGGTGTGGTGTGAATTCACCAGCACCTTTATTCTCGGTCCGTTCTTCTTTGAAGAGAATACATCCAGAGGTCTGTCAGGTGAACCGTGACGTCAGCACACTATGGAGACTTCCTTTTACAGCACGTGATTCCTGCTTTGGAAGAGAGCAAATGTGTCAAGACCACAGTTTTATTGCAAGATGGGACAACACCTCGTGTCACTCGTCCAGCGAAAGACCTGCTCAATGCAACCTTCCACGAACTTGTTACCTCCAGAGGTTTTTCCAGATGCATGGTATGCAAGATAGCTTGGTCTGAATCCATGTGACTTTTGGCACTAGATACCTGGAATACGATGCTCAGATTCCACTGGAACTGCTGCGAGCAGTTGTTGATCAAGTCGTTGTGCGTATGCAGCAACTCGTCGACGTCTCCGGTGGTGTTATTGAACAAACTATCTAAGCGGCCGTTAATAATAAAATCAACGTTATGTCTCTTTCACTTGTTTCACCATTTCTGCCAGCGTCCCGATCTTAATGCATTACATATTAACAGAAACATTTCTTGAGGTCTTTCTTTTAGTCACAGCGTCAGAATTGCACCTGGTGGCCAAAATTGGAACTAATTCATTTTCAAGTTTAAATCGATTCCGCATTAACGCATCAGCATAGCTATACGTTTCACTGCCATATGGTAATTATAGCCCATACAGGACCTCTGTGAGTGGTGGAGGGTACTTCTGGCCCCACTAACGCTCCCCCTTCCATGTTCCATTCAAGAATGGCGTATGGAAAGATTGATTGCGTGGGTTAGCTCTAATTCCTCGAATTTTCTCGTTGTCATTTCACGATGCGTATGTGGGAGACAGTAATATATTGTCCGACTTCCCCGAAAGTACTCTCTCGAAGTTTCAATAGTAAACTTCATGTTGCACAACGCCTCTCTTGTATCGTCTACCAGCCGAGTTTGTAGTGTATCTCTGTAACACTCTCGCACCGACTAAACGTCTCCGTGACGAAAAGCGCCGCTCTTCGTTGGATCGTCTCTATCTTTTCCATCAGTCATTCCTGGAGTGGGTCCCAGATTGATGAACAATCGGTCGAACGAACGCCTTGTAAGCCTCTTCTTTCGAGGGTGAGTTACATATCCTTAAGATTCTTCCTATGAATCTCAATCTGACATCTGATTTCCCTACTATTTGTTTTATGTGGTCATTCCACTTAAGGTTGCTTTAGATAGTTACTCACAGATGTGGGAGGGTGAGATGTGGTACGGTGGTTATAGTTTCCAGCAATTTGTCACCAGTATTATAGTTTTACAGTAGTGGATATCTTTTTGTATGTATGCGCAATATGTTGCATTTATTTACGTTCAGGTTCAACTAAGAGACTCTGTACCAATCATCAGTCCTCTGCAGGTCCATCTGCAAATCGTCTTTGTCTTCTGGCGTTGCTACTTTTTTTTAGACAACCTCATCATCTGCGAGCAGTGTTAAAGACCTTCCGACGCATTCTACTAGATCATTCATATACATTGTAAACAGTAACGGTCCTATCACACTTTCTTGGGCACCCCGAAATTACCTTCACATCTGTCGATTTTGTTCCGTTAAGAGCAGCGTGTTGAGTTCTGTTTGCAACGAAGTATTGAGTCCCGTCACAAAACTAGTCCGTCGCTTTCTTTTCTCCATAGAGCAGTGCGAGGCAGTGTCTAAAGCCTTACTGAAGTCGAGGAAAGCGATACCAACCTGAGCGGCGATGGCCACAGCGCTGTAAATGTCATGGAGGAATAGAGAGAGCTGAGTCCAGCAAGATCTCTGTTTGCGAAATCCATGTTGATTTTCATTCACCAAAACAGTCATAGGTCTTCTGCATAAATATGTCTCATTATTCTACAAAAGATTGACGTCAACTATATAGTAATTTAGTAATATCGCGCATCTGGAAACGGGAATGATTTGCGCTTTTTCCAGTCGCTACGTACCGTTCGTTACTTCATCGACCTACGATAACTGCTAGAAGAGTAACAGGTTCTTTCACATCATTTATGTAGAATCCCACAGGTATCGTATTCGGTCCAGATGCCTTCCCACTTCAGGCGATTGTAGTTGTTTTTCTATTTCAGCGTGAACTTCAACTTATACGTTTTTGTCTCCATTCACAAACTCCTGTGAAACAGGATAAATCTTTTTAAAACACGCTGTATGTGAAGTAGGAGAGAAAATTTAGGTGCTTCACTTGCGAAGGTGCAGACTGCCATTAGGTATTTCAGAGGGCGATTCGAACTATACTGCGGCTTCTTGTTGGCAGCTTGATGGGTTGCCAAGATTGCGCAAAATACGACTACAGCGTGTGTTACTCGCGATTTCTTTCACAGCGAATGTGCGTTTCCCGTAACGATATGGAAACTTTTATGGTTGTTATTTATCTAATTATGTTTCTCAGTCTGCTGTAGCTTGCCACCAAGCCAGTGAGAATGTGAGAAACAAACCAAGCATTCTGCAGGTAGATCACTGACTGGTTAAGAAGTCTCAGTCTTTAACAAATTTCTGGAAATGCCCTGAACCCGCTAAATCTGAAATTGTGTATGAACCTTGTTGTAGAAAACAGCCAGGTCCTGCGCGACCGTGACGAGAAGTTTCACAGCAGAGCAGAGTCATTTACTTCCGGTGCATGTGATTTTACATGACCAGCTTTGCTGTACTAGCCGGTGATCGATAATTCTGACTCTCAAAAACGAGTTAATGGTGATTTAATCAAACCGCGACAGTTTTGTGTAAGATAACAGAGCTAATACACTCCTGGAAATGGAAAAAAGAACACATTGACACCGGTGTGTCAGACCCACCATACTTGCTCCGGACACTGCGAGAGGGCTGTACAAGCAATGATCACACGCACGCCACAGCGGACACACCAGGAACCGCGGTGTTGGCCGTCGAATGGCGCTAGCTGCGCAGCATTTGTGCACCGCCGCCGTCAGTGTCAGCCAGTTTGCCGTGGCATACGGAGCTCCATCGCAGACTTTAACACTGGTAGCATGCCGCGACAGCGTGGACGTGAACCGTATGTGCAGTTGACGGACTTTGAGCGAGGGCGCATAGTGGGCATGCGGGAGGCCGGGTGGACGTACCGCCGAATTGCTCAACACGTGGGGCGTGAGGTCTCCACAGTACATCGATGTTGTCGCCAGTGGTCGGCGGAAGGTGCACGTGCCCGTCGACCTGGGACCGGACCGCAGCGACGCACGGATGCACGCCAAGACCGTAGGATCCTACGCAGTGCCGTATGGGACCGCACCGCCACTTCCCAGCAAATTAGGGACACTGTTGCTCCTGGGGTATCGGCGAGGACCATTCGCAACCGTCTCCATGAAGCTGGGCTACGGTCCCGCACACCGTTAGGCCGTCTTCCGCTCACGCCCCAACATCGTGCAGCCCGCCTCCAGTGGTGTCGCGACAGGCGTGAATGGAGGGACGAATGGAGACGTGTCGTCTTCAGCGATGAGAGTCGCCTCTGCCTTGGTGCCAATGATGGTCGTATGCGTGTTTGGCGCCGTGCAGGTGAGCGCCACAATCAGGCCTGCATACGACCGAGGCACACAGGGCCAACACCCGGCATTATGGTGTGGGGAGCGATCTCCTACACTGGCCGTACACCACTGGTGATCGTCGAGGGGACACTGAATAGTGCACGGTACATCCAAACCGTCATCGAACCCATCGTTCTACCATTCCTAGACCGGCAAGGGAACTTGCTGTTCCAACAGGACAATGCACGTCCGCATGTATCCCGTGCCACCCAACGTGCTCTAGAAGGTTTAAGTCAACTACCCTGGCCAGCAAGATCTCCGGATCTGTCCCCCATTGAGCATGTTTGGGACTGGATGAAGCGTCGTCTCACGCGGTCTGCACGTCCAGCACGAACGCTGGTCCAACTGAGGCGCCAGGTGGAAATGGCATGGCAAGCCGTTCCACAGGACTACATCCAGCATCTCTACGATCGTCTCCATGGGAGAATAGCAGCCTGCATTGCTGCGAAAGGTGGATATACAATGTACTAGTGCCGACATTGTGCATGCTCTGTTGCCTGTGTCTATGTGCCTGTGGTTCTGTCAGTGTGATCATGTGATGTATCTGACCCCAGGAATGTGTCAATAAAGTTTCCCCGTCCTGGGACAATGAATTCACGGTGTTCTTATTTCAATTTCCAGGAGTGTAGTTAGTTAGAGGAGACGATGTTCGAAGAAACCGGCTTGTTGAGGTTCATCGGAATCGGAATGAATCTTAGTTTTTCAGTGCGAACCGAATGTTTGGTTTTGGTGTGACATTCTGACCTTTAATTCTCCGAGGTGATATCCTGAGGCTTTTTTTCCTTGTCTGCCGAGGAGACATTAAACAGAGATTATTAGTTTTATTTGTTTTCATTGTAGTATTCGGACCTTCGGAAGTATCAGAATCTAACTTCAGGGCACGGCAGTGATGCGGTGTGTTGGAATTGTGACTTCTCAACTATCGTTCGCGGGGTGTAGTGGGGTTGACAACCTTCATCGGAAACTATTCTACTAATATACTAGTGCAGAGAGATGATCTGGGACGCAGACAACTGAATACTTACGAGGAGCAGAGGGATCGCGAGGGGAGCATAAATAGGGACTGCGTGGACTGGGGTTAACATGAATTCGCGACATAGTACTACTAAATAGGGGTGGATTCTTACAAACCTTAATTGTCCCTGTACATGACTGCGTGTGTGTGTGTGTGTGTGTGTGTGTGTGTGTGTGTGTGTGAGTGAGTGAGAGAGAGAGAGAGAGAGAGAGAGAGCGCACCACCCTCGATATGACTGGGCACGTTTATATATTGCGTCTTATACAGCTATGTACTCTGTAAAATATGAGGCTGTCACCAACATCCTGAGGAGCATGAACAACGTACTAATTGAGGTGACACAGTTCAAAAAGATTTCGGGCTTGCAGCCGGTAGTCGTAAATTTCATTGCACGATATTTCGGCTGGACAACTGCCAGCCATCTTCAGGTGAGCCGAACGAGGACTGACGAAGACGTTCTCCGCTCCGACTTACATAGTGTGCTGATGGTACTGCCGCGCATGCTTTGCAGTCGCGGAGACAGAGGTGACACATTCTAGACATCTGTAAACGGTCGGGTAGTCCCCTACTTCTCACTTTTTAAATTGCTGCTGAGAATTAATAAAGAGCAATGGTAGCGAAAATTAAAGTGGAAATGGACGAAAACCAGATAGATTTAAGGGAAATTAAAAGTATGACACAACATTTCTGACTTCATTCTTCCTTCAGTTAGTAAGCACTAGGTGATACTATAGCACCTAAAAGTGCTTATAAAAAGTATCCAACAATGTAAGCTGATATTCTGTGATGGATGGAGATAAAGCTTACAGAATACAAAACTGAAGAACTGTTGCATGGATTGGTCACTAACTACGTTTTTTTTTCCTTTTTTTTCCAAGCAAGCAACTTTACGTCTATCAAATAGTTAATATAACTGAACGGTCTGTCTAAGCAAACACAGATAAGGAGGGAAGAGAAAACGAAAAAAGAAGCTGCCATTTTGACGTACCTTCATATTACAACATGTCTACAGATAACAGTAGTGAAATGATTTTATGGTGCAAATTATGGTCAGAAAATCAGAAATTCCGGTAACTCGTACAAAAATGTGCTGATGAAATTTTTTTATCCGAGTTTAAACCAGTTACATAACTTTCTCTCTCCCATTTACAGGGTTCTGTTACACAGGATTACAGACATAATTTCAATGTTTTTGACACTAAGTCACTGGCGTTTTCAGATCCTTATACGTATAAGGAGAAACTCCATTTGACATTTATAGAAACCAACTGAATATATCTTTTAAGTACCTGTAAAGGATGTTTAGTCAAAATTGCACATATTTCCACATCTGGATTGTTTTTCAAATTGACTTCGAATTTGTTTTTAGCAAATCCATTAAGGATGTCTCCAACACTCACCAACTTCTTCAATCTGAATCACATCAGACATCGGGCAAATACTTGTAGCCATACACGTAAAAAGTTCCAACTCTAGGTCTTTGTTGCTGTTGACTGATTGTTAGGCATGCTTGATGGCTGCTGTATCCATTGAGTGTAGGGCACATATGAAGGGTTTGATTTTACCTAAGTTTATGTGCAAGAAAACTGTGCATCTTATCCATCCAAGCACTCAACTTTGTTATGGCAGGAAACTGTGCAAGGTGGAGTCCTGGCATTTCTTCATTCAAAACTTTATGACGGGAGCCTTTACCACAATCTTCTTCAGAGCAGCAATGAAGTAATTTACCCTGCAGGAATTCTCTATCATACTTTCGCAAACAATGTGTAGACGACGTGCAACACATGTCACATAGCTGAGGTTGAGGTACCGAGAGCATGCAGCGTACTTGATCGGTAACCACAAGTCTGACTTTTTCGTGTTGTATTTTCTCTAAAACGTTCTCATAAATTGGCTGCATGTAAATCAGAGTGCTTTCATGCGGTATTGACCTTGTGTGTAATTCTCAAGAAATGATTTGAATATAGGAGTATTTTCCTTGTGGACTGGGATTCCTGAGTACTTAATGACATGGCAAGATCCGCACTAAACTTTCAATGGTTGCGGCTTTTCAGGTCCTGAAGCGATGGCGTGTATCGGAGTAGTTTGTTTAGGTTTGAAGTTGGGAAGTTCAGTGTTCTTTAAATGTTTGTTGTTCTGGATGTTCTTATTTATTATGTTTGTTTGATGGTTATCACTGATTGCAATATTTACTTCGCAGACGGCACACGCAGAATGATGCCATCAGTTTCGATGAACTGAATGTTCAACACTCCTGGAAAAGCACATAACTTCTTCGGTATGGTTCTGTTGTGAAAAATCCTTTCTAGTAAAACGCTACAAAACCACAGACAGGAACCGTGAGATTCACGCAAATGCTAATTGAATTTAGGTTTCAACTGTTGCAGTGTCACTGTTTAAGTTTTATTTGCTTTCACAGTTGCTGGTTAACCATTGTTACTGAGGCTGACTTGTTGCTGAGGTTGACCATAGCTGCTGGTGTTGACCGTAGCTGCTGGTGTTGACCATTGTTGCTGGCAGTGTGAATAATTACTGGTGCTTTTCATACATTAAATTTTAACATTTATTGACCATTGTTAAGTTCTGATTAAAGAAAATAGTAAAATCCTCTTCCAGAAAACAAAACAAATTCTGTGTAATCTAGAACAAATAAAAATGGGGGAAAAGGTACTTAAGCGTGGAATAGAATAGAAGATGCAAAATGTGGTAATCTCACAAAAATGTGCCGAAAGGTGCTACAAAATGTGGTTATTTTTCTTCATTTCTCGTCCCCGAATGCATATATTGATTTGTGTGTGTGTGTGTGTGTGTGTGTGTGTGTGTGTGTGTGTGAAAATAGCTGCATTCGACACTGACTTAATTTTGACGGATGACAAAGAGCGACCGCATCGAATAGTGCAGGTGGAGGAGATCTTGGAACGACATGATATTCGGCAAATGGGCTCGCCTGTCCGTTCCCACCGACTTAAATCCCATCGAGAAGTGTCTGATGCATTGCGGAAACGCATTACAGCACTTCACATGCGCTAACGACCATTCAGTGTTTATCAGCACCACTGCTGCTGGAATGGAATGCCCTATCCCAAGAACACCAACCACGTGACCAAAATGTGAGCACGTCGCAGAGCATGCATTGCCATCCTTGGTGATCACACACCCTATTAAGAACTGTGTCTCGCCTTTTCTAACGTCCAGGAGAAGATCACGATGCGCAGTGATTTCAGTGTAATTGTTGTCATCAAAAAAAGTGTCTTCTCTGTTCGTTTCTCAGTGTATTTCTTTAACTTATATTTCGTACTATAGTGTGTAAGTTCTTTCTATGTATAATGCAAGTTTTATTGTGCTATGTTACTTGGCAGTGACACATCATGCGAAAGTTGCTTCTGCCCTTAAGTTTTGCACAACAGTGAAGTACACGTTAACAATAGAGTCATAGAATCAGGTCAGTTTTTGTAGCTGAAATAAATGAAGAACAACGGGATGGACATTAGAATAAACAAAAATAAGAAAAACAGATAGCCACAAACGCATTTACTAATTTAATACGATATTTCAAAAGTAATGTCCTTTGAGAAGAAAAGTTAGCAGTCACTTTGCATTACCAATATTTATTTATGACAGTCAGATATGGACTTTCAGTGCAAAAACTTACATTTGCTTAATGGGCAATGGGGACATGTGTGTCAGGGTCTGCAGGGAGAGACAGGGAACAAATAAATGGACAAGGTACCATACTGGAATGAAAAATCTAATTATAGCTGTAATTATAAGGAATGGGGATTAGCAGGAATGTAACCAACCGAAGGTCTTTGCCGGCTTTTAGGAGACAAGAAACGACAGGGGTGATCACATAAGGAAGGTGGAAACATAATATTAGAAACCTGCAGGAGGAACATGGCTGCAAAGAGCTGAAAATTGTAAAATGTTGAATGATGTAGAGTGGGAGTTTATCCACCAGTGATCGTCGAATCGCTTATGATGATGATTCTCAAGGTCCCTCCCATATGAGCCTGTGAGGAGTCAAAAATATACATTCTTTTAAAGTACAAACAAATTAGAGTGTATTAAATATTATCATATGAAAGTGAGAATATTCGATGTATTACAACTATAGAAACTCAAGAATTAAGAATTCTTATTAATACAGTAATCACAGGAATAAAATCGAACAGAATATTTTATATCAGTAGTTGTCCAAAACAGAGACATCAATTTCGTGAACCAATGTTAAACTTTTAACATCTACACCAAATTTATTTAAGTTCTGGCTTTATATAGTACCTGTACAGTTATTTGAGGAAAGAGTAATATTTTTTATACTTTGTAATATGTGTTTTTGATTTGTTCAATATATGTTTTATTTATTTGCTTTTTATTATATTTGTATTTGTTTGTTTTCTTGTTTTTATATTTCTTTGTAATCTTATAAATTTTTATTGTGAAACATGTGTCATAATATCAAGCTTCAAAAACATATCTCTGAAGGCAAACTCATTCAAAAGCCACAAGAACCTTGTAACACACTTCTCCAGTCAATAAAATTATATTATATATAAGTATAATCCTGTATAGTTCTGTAACATACTAGTGATTGGAAATATGCAGAATAAATTAATTTCTCTTCATTTAAATAATCTTTATTGGTAATTGTGCAAACATAAACATGACTACAGTATGTAATTCAATAAGTAAAAGGCAATCCTTTTACTAACTTCAAGTAAAGATCCTTTTGCAGAGCAAAAATTGAACAAAATGTCCTTTTCACATTTCATGATTCGAACAGATTTTAGTTATGGGTTTAGAGGCACTTTAGGTTTTACTTAACTGTATCTGTAGCATTTTATCTAAAACTAATAATTTGTTTTCACTGAACCGTATGGTGATTTTTTTCCTATGTTTACTGTCTGCTCTTTCTTCAATTAGACCAATACAGCATGATGTCAGCAATTTGGTCAATGAGGAATTCACACACACCAGTTACTAGTTTCCATATGTAGATCATATACAAAAGCCCAAAAATCTGCACATTGTTATAATTTAAGTAAAAGGTCATTATTTAGAAACAAAGAAATCAATATAGAACCCATGATTTACTAAACCCAACTGCCTGAAATTTAGATTGCATATTGTCATATGGTAGATATACAACTAATCAAAGATTATTCCCACCAATTAGCTAAACCCACAATGCCAATTACTCTGCAGTATATTAATTTTGTCATGAGAATATTACGCTTTACCTAACTGAAAGCTTTAATATCGCTTTAAACTCGCAATGGAAATAACTTTTGGTTATTGATTCTAATGCGTCTGATGAGATTTTATGTCTGGTTCTTGATTATAGACAAACTTTTCCTAATTGAAATTTTTTGCGTATAAAACATACATTAGCTACTGAAAAATATTTGAAATGGTGTCAGAATTAAGTTGCATTGGCTATTCTCTGCTGCTTTCTTACTTTTTTTTATTTTGGTCAAGCATATTGACAACAGCATTTGTAAGACTTTATTGTCTTTCTCATGAGATAATGGTAGAATTTCCCTTCATGAAGTCATCAACAACTGTTTAATGAAGTTAAACACCGGAATTGCTAATTTTGTTGTAAATTTCATTCACTCAGCGAATTATGACTCAGTTATCAGTCATCATGTGTTAAGCACAGTCACAACAAATCTGGTGTCAACATTGCATGTTATTCAAATCTGTATATTTTCGTATATGACAGTGCTGTCCTTAGTATAAATGCTTAATAGATTTGAGAATGAGTCAAGAACTGGACCGAAATCGGTTGTGTGAATGAAACTGCGAAATAACTGGCAACTGGAGAGCTCCATTTCAGTACATCTATCTGCCTAGGGAACTAAAACTGTAAAGATACTTAATACAATACTAATTTTCTGTAAACAGTTAGTGGTTACTTTTCGTTCTCATAATGTCCATCAAAACATGTATTTTTCTGAGGTTAGAATATATTAAGAACGTATTTTAGAACTACAGGATGTAAAACAAGTTTCGCAAACTTAATTAAAAACAAGGTTGCGATCAGTTAGCGATGAGAACACGGAGCTATTCGTAAAATAATCTAGCGAGACAGTGAAAGAACTACAAGAAACCCAAACACGATCTTTTTTAAAGAAATGATAGACACTACTTTAATAAACGTTTCGAAGATAATTTATCTGCTACTGCAAAAAAACTACTAAATGTTAAACAGTTAAGTTTTACATGCTAGTTTCAACGTACCATCACGTAGCATAGACAGCCGTAACATCAACAAAACATTCGAACGTTGTTCAATATATGAGCGAACTATAAAATTGTGATGAAAAAAATACAATAAGGCACTTGAATCTGATTACGTGCTAATAAATGTATGGGATAAAAATACGGGAACACCGCAAGAAATGCATGCTTGAACATAAACGCAGGTTCTACTGTTGTTTTTGACCACGAGCGTATTAAGTGTCAGAACACTGTTCTGTGCAGTCATGAGTCCATTATGTCGGAGCTCAGTGAATCCACACGTGGGTGCTTTCGAAACCAAGGGTACCGAAGTGTTGTCACAAGAGACACTGTGTCTAACATTTATACTGCATCCAGGGAAAGCGGTAAAAAACATCATGCGCTAACTCACAACGTGGAAAAAATGTGTACTGAGTGACCGTAACAGACGTTCATTGAATAGCATTGTGATGGAACGTAAGAGGACGACAGTTGCCAAAGGCGCTTCAGGACTGAATGTAGCACCAAAACAGGACGAACGGAGCTCAGTAAGCAGTCAATTGCATAGCGAGCTGGAATACCAAAACCACTCATTTGTGACGCAAATGTCGCTAACAGAAAAATGCGGCGCCGAAACGGTAAAACCTGGATTATGGAGCAATAGAAGAAAGTTGTTTGGTCATCTGTGTCTCGTTTCACAATTTCTCCAATTTTTTGTCGATTTTACAGGAGTGAAACGTGGCAGGAGGTTCGGTGACGAATTGGGAAGCCATATCGTGGTATTCTAAGGGTCCTTCCATGGTTACTTTGCGAGATCGCTTTATAGCCAAGGATTATGTGGTTTATCAGCTTTACCCCATGGAACAATGTTTGTTTCTCAGTAGTCACCAAGTGTTCCAAGATGACAGAGCCTTTGTTCACATATCTCGAATCGTCCAGAACTGGTTTTGTCGGCACGAGGATGAATTGTCGCATCAATATCAGGAGCCTTTGGAATTTGCCTTGGAGAGAAGTCACCTGAACTTGCCACTATTTTACAGAAAGACCGGGTTAAGATTTCCTTGATAAACGTAGTGGTCCTTTACTAATCCATTCCGAGAGGACTGGAAGCTGTTTTGGTTGCCAACGGTTCTCTACACCAAGTTGGGAATGCTAATGTTAGTGTTTTTGGAGCTCCCATGTTTTGTCCATCCCTGTATCTAATCACAAATTTTTGTTAAAAGTAATCTATAAACCGCTCACAATCCTTTCTATCTACACTGTCCTCGCTAGTACCACAGCGCGAATATGTAATCATTATGGGTCACAGAAATAGAGACCTGCACTGAAAACCTGACTCTGGGGAGTTGGGTAGACTGCTCCACCACACAGCCACCCCCTTGTAAATGTAATAGCAACAAAGAGGGCAGTTCGCACCAGTCAGAGTTCTGTTCCAGGACATTGTGCTCCTGATATTCGTAATGTAGTCAGAGCAGACCGCCAGATAAAAATCTTGCCTAACACGCTACAGAAACTTAAAATAAGAGACACATGGTACGTTAGAAAAGCATTGTTCATATATCCCATTGCAGGATATAGGTAAAGAGGGTAACATTAGATGATAAAACCTGGGAATTAAATGGCAGACATATTGTACTGTATGGAAAACATGCCCCGAAACGTTCTGTCATAATAAAGGGAGCTCCAGTTCCATGGATGACTACAGAGATACACTATATAATAAATAAACAAGATTCTGTACGCAGAAGATACAACAGAAATCCGACATCTAAATTATATTAAGTGTACAGAGTGCTGAGAAACAAACTAAAGCACAATGAACGCAACATTAAAATCAGAGATGCCAGTTCTGTTGCATGCAGCGTATCGAATCGTGCAGCATTGGAGGAGAAACTGAAATTTCACACCGTTTTTCAAGATTATGCATACTAATTAAAGGATTTTTTTTATCTCTGCAGCAGTCACCTGTCAAGCTATGATAAACTGTCAGCCATGAGATAGCAACATATCGAATTTCTACACACACGGTGCGGAAAGAAATCATGAGAACTTCATCTCAGCCAATAGGTATGACTCAAAACGATGTCGAAACTATTATTCCAGTTCTCGCAAACATCTCCAGTCTTGTTGGTAGTACACATCCAGCTGAGTTGAAACAAAGTTTAATTCAATCAATATACAAAAATTACACCGCTAAATCACCAGGTGGTCATAGGACGATTTATATTACCCGCAGTATCTAAAGTCTTAGGGTACATTGTTTATGAACAGCACGCGGATTATCTTAAAACGTATAACATGCACGATAAATATTAATGAGGCGTCCAAAGCAGCATAGTACAGGAACTACATTAATAAAAGTGACTGATGACATCAATTATGCCATAGACAGACATGAGGCCACCATCATAACAGTGATTAAGCACAGCTTTGATCCAGTTGATTTTGATACATTGCTTAGTAAAATGAAACAACTGAAATTCTCAAACCGTGAAATACTATGGTTCGACAGCTACCTCAAGAGCAGATGTCATCCGTGGGTTGGACGAGTCATCATGGAAAAAAGTTCTCTCTGGAGTCTCCCAGGGTTCCGACTTTGGTTCATTGATTTCTCGTTGTGCGTCAATAGTATTTCAACTGTGCTTCACTCTTGTAAGTATCACTTATATGCTTGCATGCCAGTCCTAAGAACATTGCTGCTGCCGCGTTAGGTATGAATGGCGATCTTTGCTCTGCATCATGATGGGCACAAAATTAGGGTCCTAAACTGAAACCTAAGATGTAATAGCTCATCCTCATATCACGCCGAATGTTGATCAACGGACATTTTCGTGAATCAGTTCCTCCAGTACTTCACAATAGTACCCAATTAACGTTTCAAGAAACAGTGAAAGACCTTGGTATCGTATTGAATGGACATCTAAATTTGGAAGAAAAAACTGTTGCAGCATGCAGGAAATCCCTCTCTCGCCTTAATGCAATCCAAAAAATTTATAAATATATTTCTGTATCAAATAAAACAAAAATTGGTCCAATCTTCAACCCTGCCAAATCTTTATCGCTGTGATGTAATGCAACATGGCAGAAATAGCGGAAATTCCGACCACTACCAGTGAATGCCTGTGTTAAATATGTGTGGAAGATTCGGTTGTTTGATCATGCCAAACCTTTCTATACGCAGTTACGGTGGACGCGACCGGTTAGTGGCTTGATTTTCACATGCTCTGTACACTTCATCGCTTTATTAGTCACAGCTGTCATCAGCACATCTACATCTACATCTACATTTATACTCCGCAAGCCACCCAACGGTGTTTGGCGGAGGGCACTTTATGTGCCACTGTCATTACCTCCCTTTTCTGTTCCAGTCGTGTATGGTTCGCGAGAAGAACGACTGTCGGAAAGCCTCCGTGCGCGCTTGAATCTCTCTAATTTTACATTCGTGATCTCCTCGGGAGGTATAAGTAGGGGGAAGCAATATATTCGATACCTCATCCAGAAATGCACCCTCTCGAAACCTGGCGAGCAAGCTACACCACGATGCAGAGCGCCTCTCTTGCAGAGTCTGCCACTTGAGTTTGCTCAACATCTCCGTAATGCTATCACGGTTACCAAATGACCCTGTGACAAAACGCGCCGCTCTTCTTTGGATCTTATCTATCTCCTCCGTCAACCCGATCTGGTACGGATCCCACACTGATGAGCAATACTCAAGTATAGGTCGAACGAGTGTTTTGTAAGCCACCTCCTTTGTTGATGGACTACATTTTCTAAGCACTCTCCCAATGAATCTCAACCTGGTACCCGCCTTACCAACAATTAATTTTATATGATCATTCCACTTCAAATCGTTCCGCACGCATACTCCCAGATATTTTACAGAAGTAACTGCTACCAGTGTTCGTTCCGCTATCATATAATCATACAATAAAGGATCCTTCTTGCTATGTATTCGCAATACATTACATTTGTCTATGTTAAGGGTCAGTTGCCACTCCCTGCACCAAGTGCCTATCCGCTGCAGATCTTCCTGCATTTCGCTACAATTTTCTAATGCTGCAACTTCTCTGTATACTGCAGCATCATCCGCGAAAAGCCGCATGGAACTTCCGACACTTTCTACTAGGTCATTTATATATATTGTGAAAAGCAATGGTCTCATAACACTGCCGTGTGGCACGCCAGAGGTTACTTTAACGTCTGTAGACGTCTCTCCATTGATAACAATATGCTGTGTTCTGTTTGCTAAAAACTCTTCAATCCAGCCACACAGCTGGTCTGATATTCCGTAGGCTCATACTTTGTTTATCAGGCGACAGTGCGGTACTGTATCGAACGCCTTCTGGAAGTGAAGGAAAATGGCATCTACCTGGGAGCCTGTATCTAATATTTTCTGGGTCTTATGAACAAATAAAGCGAGTTGGGTCTCACACGATCGCTGTTTCCGGAATCCATGTTGATTCCTACATAGTAGATTCTGGGTTTCCAGAAACGAAGCCGGCCGCTGGTGGCCGAGCGGTTCTGGCGCTACAGTCTGGAACCGCGCGACCGCTACGGTCGCAGGTTCGAATCCTGCCTCTGGCATGGATGTGTGTGTTGTCCTTAGGTTAGTTAGGTTTAAGTAGTTCTAAGTTCTAGGGGACTTATGACCTCAGCAGTTGAGTCCCATAGTGCTCGGAGCCATTTGAACCAACCAGAAACGACATGATACGCGAGCAAAAAACATGTTCTAAAATTCTACAACAGATTGATGTCACATATTAAATATCTTTCATCATTCCATAAGTGTTGTACCAGTTCGGATACGTGCAACATCTTCGCTAAATCTATCTCCACAGCCATCTCTATTTCAGCTTCAGGGTTGGAACAAATTACCTTGTAATCTACGTGATGTCCAAAATCATTCTCTATTCAAGAGGACATTGAAGCCTTACCTTTTATCATAGTCGTAGCTTCCCTCTCAGCTTATCTTGGCTGGTTTCTTTCTGTCCAACAGCGAACCATTGTGTCTGGCACATACTAAACTTCTATGCTTTTCTCATCCCTTTCTGTTTCTGTTTTCTTTTAATTCATTTCATCTGATAATCTTGACCCATTACTTGTCGGTATTCCACTGACCATTCAACTTCCTCTCCACAGTGATTCCTTCCGTATTGTTGACATAGTTCTGTTACAAGTCACTACTCAAATTCGACAAGAATTACTTGATCTTAAACATAATGACATTTCTTAGATTCTAGATATTCATCACTATACATATTATTATTATTATTATTATTATTATAAATGCTCAAGTACCATGTCTGTTATGTTTACTCACTGAGGAAAGTCCGATTAAAAGTAAGAGGGGCCTGAAGGCTCTAATCTTTCCAGGGTGAAATAAGACGTAAATAAATAAATAACTAAACAAATAAACGAGTACCACAAACGGCGTGTGTGTGTAGTGCATCCCTACATTGGTTGGGGGGGGGGGGGGGCGACGGAAAATGGTGACACAACGTCTCCATCCACCCCCCCCCCCCTCCCTCCCCACATTGCCTGGATTTGAACAGTGAATAGTTAAAGAGCGTAATGTTCATCAAGATAGCCTGTTCGCTGGACAAAAAAAATTATTTGCTGCCAGTTTCTGTCGCACAATTTATCATCAGATATCATAAAATGTCTTTCCTCAGACTTACATGGACGACAAAATGACATTAAAGATTAAAACAAAACCTATGGGGTTCCGTTATAGTTATACACAACAAAAGAACGAGTAACATCACAGCTGTAATAGTTACATGAATTCGGCCACAAATTCTGTAGGGCTCAGTACAAATGGGAGCGTTGTCTGGAACAACGACTTCACTGGAATCGTAATCAGTCAGTAATTCTTACATATTACACTACCACATCATTTATTCTTAAATCACAGTATTTAGTTTATATTTGGCGGAAATTTAGTCCATGTGCTGGTGTTTGAAATGGATAAAAGAACTATTTCAAACATCTGATGTTCTATATCTCGATGTCAATATATATCACTTAAGTCGTTGTCCCAGAGAACACCTCAACTGTGCTTTTCACTGGCAGTAAATATCAAAATTCCATACGTGTAAAATATGCAGGAATTTCACTAACGTAGCTGTGAATGACTTACGAGCACTCTCCCATTCAATGTTTCAACGGTGACGAATGTAACTGAACCTCATGACATATATTTTATAACTGACGACGTAATGTTATCTACGGTGAGAATACTGTATTGGCGCTACATGATAGCTGAGGATGCCATATGACGTCGACACCAATAAATAAATAAATAAATAAATAATATTTTTGTCCAGTCAGCCGTTTACCTCAGTGAATACGGTGTTCGTTAAATATTTACAAGCTGTGATCACCAACTGCACAAACTTTTTGAAACCTGAATAGGGTCAGTACGTTGATCTCACAAGGTGTCCTTTATACAACACGTCACTTTCCGTGTCCAAGTGCTGCTTTTTTGATCCCACATAAAGATGAGCTCCCGGTTTTGCGCAAAGGAAATGAATAGCACATCATGTGGTCATTTTTACGTTGAGCAGCAGGAAAAAGAGAGGTGAGCGGCACACTGAGGTAGAGATTGCTACAAACGGTGCCCTCAACATCGGACTGGACACTAACGGAAAAGGAATCTGTTTCATTTGTGTAAGGACACTTCAGACATATCTCTGAAATGGCTATGCGGTGAAACCTCGAATACCTTAAATCGCGATGGCAGGAAGAGAAGTTTAAATGCTGTGATACTTCCGCTGAACTATACGGACATATTTCACGCATTACGTATAGGAGAGATTCGTTGCGAATGTTATTTCAGAATGAATTTTACGAAACTCTATTAACAGTTGCCTGTGCATCTGAAATCCCTAGTTTGGTTAGGCCGGGCCTCGGTACGACAGGAATAACTTCCCCTCCCGTATTGTCTTCTAAAAAATCACTACCTTTTCTAACCCGGATTAAAGTTTCGAGTACACTTCTGTCTCGATGGCGCTTTAAAAGGAATTCCGTGGCCTCTTACCGAGGCCAAAAGCCCAGCTTTTCGGTCGACAAAGGAACTGCTGTGAGCTCGAGGCAGCTAGGAGCCTGCGCAGCGCCCGGACAACGCTACGAGACTTGTCTCCGGCCTCCTTTCAGGAACGGCATAACGCTTTTTATTTCCGTATGTACGAGCGGCCGGACGAGAGGAGAGCTGAAAAAGAATACAGGTTTGCGTCGGCGAGTCTTAAAAGCGGTCGTCAGCGGTACGAACGGCCTCTTGTGACTCTCCACTCTTTGCGCACTAAACTCGTTTCGCAAGTCTGTGCGGTTATAATGGCCAAAGAACCCAGGGTTATTGCTGCTCACCTTGTTGTAATATGTTCTAGCTCTTAATATTAAGCACCATCAGATAATGAGTCGAAGACAGCGCAAAATGAGCTCACAATCACCGGTGTAAGTAAGCTGTTAGAAGGTATCACTGCGGCGCACGGTCGAGATTAATTACATTGAATGTGAATGAAATTAGCAGTGCTGCAGGTAAAAATACGGACCTGGCTGCTCATGTGCTTTCATTCGTTCTGTGGGAAGCGTAATTCCTCCCATTGAGCTGGACTTCGAACCTGAACTAACAGCAATGAAAAGTTTGTACGCATATGAGGAATCCTGTCGGGCGACTAACATTTCATACTGTAAGCTGATTATGTTAGGAGAACAAATTTATATGGTAGGTTGCGCACAGATTTTTCTGACCATCCCCATTTGAGTATTATACTTCAACATTCTGTCGACGGTGATCGAGCATAATTACTACATGCTGGGCAACTAATTCTTAAGAGACAATAAACAGACGCAAGAAAGTATTTGTTTGGCGATAATTTTTAATTTTAGATTAATATGGCTACGAAGTCTTTCGCGACGTATTTCTTGAATAAAAATCTCTCGGTGTACATGCCGCGTCAATTCTGGATAAAACTCCAAGCTTTCGACCACTACCTCCATGGTCGTCGTCAGGGCTAAAACTGACTGTCGTGAACTAGCGAGGTTCCCACTCTTATATGCCAAGGACGGCTTCTGATTTAGATGTAGTTTCTATCCTGCGTTGCTTGCAGCGCCATCCCTTGAATCAGGAGGTAAAGTGCGGGAAGTTTTCCGACCACCTAGGAAAATTAAGGAAATGTTGAGATCAGTCAAAGATAGTCTCGGCTTAAGAGTACCGGGAATTTATACTATTCCTTGCGAATGCGGCAAGAATTACGTGGGCCAGTCTGTAAGAACCGTTGCCGACCGCTGCATCGAGCACCAGCGCCACCTAAAATACAGGTATTTGGAAAAATCAGCGGTGGCTGAACATAGCCTGCTTAACAAGCATAAGATTTTATTTGAAGAAACCAGAGTAATAGCCCACGCATCGAATTACTGGGACTCTGTGATCCGGGAAGCAGTCGAAATTAGACTCAGCAATAATAACTTTAACAGAGACAACGGCTATGCACTTAGCAACACTTGGAAGAGTGCACTGGATAAAGAAAAATCGCAGAGAAAAACTTCCTGCACTTTACCTCCTGATTCAAGGGATGGCGCTGCAAGCAACGCAGGATAGAAACTACATCTATGGAAGTAGAGGGCACCACTTCATTACGCGCCATATCGCTGTTGCTATGACGTATTCCAGCCAATCAGAAGCCGTCCTTGGCATATAAAAGTGGGAACCTCGCTAGTTCACGACAGTCAGTTTTAGCCCTGACGACGACCATGGAGGTAGTGGTCGAAAGCTTGGAGTTTTATCCAGAATTGACGCGGCATGTACACCGAGAGATTTTTATTCAATTTTAGATTAAAGTCAAAATTATATTAATGGATTCATTCTTCGCTGTTCACTTGAACAAACAAAGTTTTAACAACTACAAATAATGTTCTGCATATGTTTCTCCTGATACCCGACAGGGGTTTTCATCTCTAAGTTCGAGATATTAGTCTATAAACTATCCATTTTCATCCGTCGTGGAAGTGGGTGTGAGAAGAAAAACAACTCTACCCAATTACTGTTTCATCACTCAATTTTAGCCGGCGGTAGTGGCCCAGCCGTTCTAGGCACTACAGTCTGGAACCGCGCGACCGCTACGGTCGCAGGTTCGAATCCTGCCTCTGGCATGGTTATGTGTGATGTCCTTAGGTTGGTTAGGTTTAAGTAGTTCTAAGTTCTAGGGAACTTATGACCTTAGAACTTAAGTCACATAGTGCTCAGAGCCATTTGAACAAACTTATTTTTACAGCAAAATCAGGTATGTATTAAAATGTAATATGTATCACTAGATTTATCTTACGCAATAAGAACATCGAATCGAGTGGAGCACTGATATTTACTGATTCTACGTATGTCACACGTCTACCAACGACGGTACACAAAATCATGTAGAACTATTTGCAGTAAATTCTGCAACCTAGAAACTGTATTTTTCAGATTAAACACAATGGTGTCTGCAAATGCTCCATAAAGATGTAAAATTCTCTCAACCATAGGCGCGAAGTATTGAGTACAACTATGAAAAAACGTGTTTTCACATCGGATAATCCATATGAAATGAAGAAAACATTTCAACAGATTGTACAACGGATATCAAAACTAGATCCAGCACGATGTTGTCGTCATACAGGAGAATATTGGACGAGTACTGACAACATCAAACCTTGTAAAATATAGAAACCTAATAGAAGCAAGACTTGTGTTATTGGCCAGACAAAAATACCGAAATTTTGCTAACAAAGGGAAAGCACAATCAGCCGCCATAAAACAAGAAAAAAAATTGATAGCAAAATTTAAACAAAAACTTGAAAATACAGGTCAGAAAACACCAACAAGAACTGCACTGCCGGCCGGAGTGGCCGAGCGGTTATAGGCGCTACAGTCTGGAGCCGCGCGACCACTACGGTCGCAGGTTCGAATCCTGCCTCGGGCATGGGTGTGTGTAATGTCCTTAGGTTAGTTAGGTTTAAGTAGTTCTAAGTTCTAGGGGACTGATGACCACAGCAGTTAAGTCCCATAGTGCTCAGAGCCATTTGAACCATTTGAACTGCACTCAGAAAGGAATAAACATTAAGACGTCTTTTCAACGAAAAGAAAGCTTTATCACGAACGAATGTTGTATAGTATTTGAGGCTTACAAACTAAAATATTGAAGGAATATTCGGCATGATGTGATACAGCAAGCTAGTTCGAAACATACAAATAGAAGTATATGTAATAAAGGACTTGGAATGGTTAGTATGAATGAAATGTTCCAGTGCGGATACGTTGAAGATGTAAATAATACAGAATTGCAAGACACAAAATGATCAAGTACATAACTTTCATAAACGAAAACAAGTGAGGCATACCCAACGAATGAACATACATGCGTGCATGTGCGAACGAACATTGCATCGTTCTACTTCACAATGCTGGCACTGCATTATAGTATTTATCCTCCGATATGAGGCAGAGACTTTTAATTAAAATGTCCTTCCCTGTACGGGAATTACATAATGTGTGTACGATTACAGGTGTACGGCTGGCAGATACTTTCACCAGCAGCAGTTCATGCGTCTACGTTCGCAGCTCCACAGTCTCTCGCTACGGTAACCACTGTAATAGTCTAAATTGATTGAAATATTAACTCTCCTTTACACAGATTGATGTTTACCTCTTCTTTTTTGAAGAAAATGATGTACCGTCCAGGTAGGTGATAAATAATCCAGTACAAAAAATCATAAATAATGTCGCCGTGTTTTCCGAAGTTTGCAGGTTATGGTACATACAGGTGTCATTTTCAGGATGAAGCTATTTAGAAATGAAAGAAACTGCCTCCCTTTCCAGAAGATATATTGTACAAACTTTTACACAAATATATACCGTTGTCTGACATACACACAATACAACCCAGAATCACGGACGGGGAGAGACAGATACCTGATATCGGCCTAAGGAAACATTAGAATACAGATAAAAGAGCATCTTTATTTTCGTACATATCTCTATTTGGCGCGGGCATGCTTATATTGCATCTTTCCCCACACAGTGTTCCGATACTAATAAAATGACAAACTTTATGGCTAAACCGAAATAAGATATATCACAATGTGAAGCTACCCTCCGAGGTCTAGTGTGGGCTGTAATTATCGTATGTCAACGAATCTTGGTAGACATGCTAATGCGTTAATGCGGAATGGATTTGTGCTGCACCAAAAAATTCGTTCCAGCTATGACTACCAGGTGCTGCACGCCGTTTTTATTAGGGTATGACATCCACGCTGTCATTTGATAAGCCACAACGTGAGGTAACAGTGCGGCTATCGAGAAGAGGGACCGCGCACTGTTAGTGACACCGTTTTAGGCGAACGGCAGCCTAGTACAGTGTCTGCATTAAGGGAGTATCGGCTACTGAAAAGTTTGAGGAGAGGCCAGGTGTCATTAAACGGTCTAAAGGCGATGATAATGAAATTCTTGTTCGGCCTCTACCTGATCTGAAAGCCAGTATACAATAATACGTTGCTCAGACTCCACGGGAACTGCTGAGAGCAAGACTTAATCGCTTCGTTTTACGGATGCAGCGTCTCGTCGACGCCTCCGGTGATCGTACTGAACAAATTGTGTAAGCGGCGGCTAGTAAAAAAAAAAAAAATAAATAAATAAATAAAAAATATTAAAAAAAAACTCGGCAGTCTGCCTTTCTCGCTTGTTTGACATTTTCTGCCCACGTTCCACTCCTAATCCATTACACATGGAAACATTTCTATACGCCTTTGTTGCATTTGCAACTGGTGGCTAAAATTCGAAATAATTTTTTTCCAGTCTAAATAGGCTCCGCATTATCGCGTCAAAATATTTAACAAGTTTCGCTGACATAATTACGGCCCACACTGGACTTTAGTGAGTAGCTGCACTTTAATTACAGTATAATCATCCGGTACCTCTTTCTGCATCATCTTATTTAATGAGCGTCGGGAATGTTTAAAAAGTACTGTAGAAAGCTTTCCACAGAAGGAGGAATTTTGTTTACGGCTAAACATATGTAAGAAACAATTCAAGAATAAAATATCAACCAATAGAATAATAATGGAGATCAACCATCAGATTTAACCAAAATTTGTTGTAAGAATGTACGAAACGCCCCCTTAGAAAATTTAGTGAAGTACTGTGCTGGTAAACCCCTTACGTTATTTGATTTTCAAACAGCTGAGCAAAACTGAACGTACTCAAACATTTCTCTCATTACTAATTTTGATCATCACTAAACTGACACACAATATTTTTAGCGCAACGCAATCTGACTTTTAATAATACCTACAAAAGAATGGCCCTGACTAACAATAACCTATACCTTTCATGAATCACTTACCTCACAAAAATCTTCATTAATCGAACTACTGCAATACAGCGAGCGCCAATACTGCCAGCTGAATAAAAGATTCTTACTACTGAAGTCACTAACTACTGATAGGCATAGTTAGCAAATGAAAGATTTTGATAGAGAGCAAACAATTTATTTACCTTAATAGCGTTCAAAAGTCATAATATATATATCAGGTCATGACATCCAGTCTTACAAATTTCAAAACTCCGCCATCTCACTCCCCACAGCCACCACTGCTGGCGGCTCACCTCCAACTGCGCAACGCTACAATAGCAAATTCCAACAATGCAAACCAGCCAGAGACTGTACACAGCACAGTCAGTGATTTTCATACAGAGTGCTACATGACGTTACCAACATAAAAACCTAAACAGCCTACTTACAAATGCAAGAAATAAAGATAAGGAAAACAAATTTAGAGTCAATACGGACGACTTAATGCGTGATAAATCCAG
This sequence comes from Schistocerca nitens, assembly GCF_023898315.1. Classification (NCBI taxonomy): domain Eukaryota; kingdom Metazoa; phylum Arthropoda; class Insecta; order Orthoptera; family Acrididae; genus Schistocerca; species Schistocerca nitens. The sequence continues at coordinate 394,307,835 of NC_064617.1, forward strand.
TCACAGACAAGGCAAGGTGTATCCAGTAAGAAAAAATAGCTTGGAATCAAGCATTGCAAAGTATCGCCAACGTTTATTTACTTTTCAACGTGAAAGTGTGCTGACAAAGTTATTACCAACCATGGAGTCTTTCTCAACGAATTAGTTGTATAAGCTCTTCTCGGCGCACTTTCATTTTGATTCTCTATGAAAAATCTGAGATTTAGATAGCAACTACCAGTGTCTTCATCATTTGCTTTCCTTACGAAGGTAATGGTGGTTATTGTCGAAAACTCGGATTTACTTTGAAAATTAACTTGACAAGTGCACTACGAACAGCTCATATAAATTTATTACAAGTGCCAAAATTTCTACATCCACATATTCACTCTGTATTTGACCGTAAAGTGTGCGGCAGAGAACACTTTTTACTATATTGGAGCTAAGTGCTGTTATCGCTCCATTCGTTGTTGGAGGTTTAGAAGAATTACGGCTTACATGCCTCCGAGAGAGCTGTTATTTGCCAAGTTATATCCCCGCTATTTCTACAAGATACACACGTAGGGAGCTAAAGAATATTTTTAGTTTTTGTAAAGAAAGACGATTTTGAAGTTCTCTAAGCTGGTTCTCGGGAGACGTAAGGCGTATTCCTTCGACTTTCTACCACTTCTAATTTTTAAATATTTCTACTGTATTTTCACTTCGGTCTAATCTAATATGCCTGTGGCCAGTAGGATCGCCCCTATTCACATGTCTCCCTTGTTAGTCCGTCCGTGTAAGGATCGCCTGGACTTGAGCAGTACTCCCGTGTGAGCGGTACAAGATTTTTATACGCACACTCTTTGTAGACTAATGGAACTTCCAGCAATGAATTGTAGCCTCACATCTCCATTACCTGCAACTGAGCCTATGTATCTTGAGCCTTTTTAGCTCCACACATTGCTACTCCCAATGCTTTTATTACGTAACTAGTTGTGAGTCACTAATTTTGTGGGCAAAGGCTGCCACTCGGTAAAGTTTCGTGAATCACACAATTTAGCATAGACTACGTTAGCAGATAACTGCCTGTAGTTGCGCCAGGCCGATTTTTTTTGTCGAGCTAGACATACTAATATTTTTAACAGACAGAACTTCCTCAACCATAGCCAAAACAAAAAGCGAAAGAGTCATTAATGTACGATATGAACTGCAATTACGCCGTTAGATGCTCCTAGGGAACACCAGTGCTTGTAGATGACTCTCCATCCATAACGACGTGTTGTGTCTTGCTTGTCACGATATTTTCCATAGAGGCGCAAACCTAATCAAATACCCTACATCTTATGTAAATGACAGTCAAATGAAAATGTAACAGATGTAAAAATAGTAAGTAAATTGTCTATTATTTCAAAAGTAATAGTCATAACAGTTTAGAGATTTATTCAGCTGTGACGGCCAATGTCTTCTTGAAAAATTGTTTGCGGTTGCCTACTGAATCATGATTGTATCCAGGGGTGCACCGCAGCAAATCGATGGCAACTAATGTTTTTCCTCAGGGCTCCAAAAAATATGGAAATCGCATGGGAAGAGATCGGGACTGTAGCGGGATGTGTAAGGGCTTTCCAGCAAAACTTCCGCAGTGCACTCCGAGCAGCCTTGGCTACATGTTGGCCCGCACACATTCAAATGAATGGAGGGATATTTACGTCTTAACCACATTCGTATTACGGTGACGTCTATACCACCAAATTACACTGTCGGCGGATCTAGCACCAAACACGCATAATGGGCTCGTTCCCAGTTCTAGTCTTTCTGTGCTTGTTAAAGTGTTTGAGGAATAATATCACTCCATGGGAGACTAATACCTTTAATCTGCCTTGTAACAAAACTTTATCTAGCATTTGCGTCTTCTATTTTGTCCCCTGCGATTCCCTGCAATGTTTTGAACCACAGTGTTAACGATATATTGTCAATTTTTACACGAAACTGAGGAAGACAGGATTACAAAAGTTGAAGACAACGTCAACATTTCTTTTTTCGCAGTTTTAAAATTTCTTGAGGTATGAGCGGAACTCAGTGTGTTGTGTTATCTTCAATCTGAAGACTGGTTTGATGAAATTCTCCACTTTAGTCTATCTTGTGCAATCCTCTTCATCTCCAAATAACTACCGCAACCTACATTCACTTGACTCTGTTTGCTGTATTCATTTCTTCATTTTCCGTTGCTATTGTTACCCCACCCCCCTTCTTCTCATTAATTATTCGATCTACCACCTGGTCTTCAGCGTTCTTCTGTAGCAACAGATTTCAGAAACCTATTCTCATCTGGTCTGAGCTACTTATAGTCTAGATTTCACCTCCGTACTAGGCTACACCCACACGAATACCTTCAGAAGAGACTTCCTAACACTTGAATCTATCGATATTAAATGTTAACGATCTACATTAAATTTTAACAAATTGCTCTTTTTCAGGAAAGCTTCTCCTGCCATATCCAGCCTGCATTTCATATCCTCTCTACGTCTGTCATTATCAGTTATTTTGTTGTCCAGATACAAAACTATTCGAATCTTATTTTGAGGCTTGTGAGTATGAAAATGTTTACACCTGTTGATTGACAAAACGGAGAAAATACCGTTATTAACAATGGAATAAAAATGAAAGACTTTGTAGCCGTTAATGAGCTGGGCACGAGATCACAGGTCTCTTACTGTTTACGTAATGGTAAATAAAATCATACCTTCAAAGGTGACAGACATACAAGTATATAGAAGGTGGTGCATGAGTATGGACCACTAACTTGTTAAATCAAAGATCCAATTGTGGAAAAGATGGAAGAAATAGAACAATACGAAAAATGAAAGAAACCCAAGTAAAACGTTTAAGGTGCATCTGCTCCAAGAAGACAGCTTAAGGAATCTGTATCAGTGCAAGCTAACTAAAGTATTCCAAAAAATGACTTCCAGGGAAGATCTAACTGAAGGATACATAAACATTAAAAATACTGTAATGGAGGTAGCTAAGTAAGTACTAGGTGAAAAACGAAACGAAAAAATGTACTTAAGATTTCGAAAGAAGAGATAGAAGCCGTAGAAAAGAAAAATACAGCATATAGGGAGTGCTTAAAGAAACAGACTGAGGAAGATAAAGAAAAAATAATGAAATCAGAAATGAAACAAAAAGAATAGTAAGACAGCCACATAGATTCTTAAAAGATATGTTTAGAAGCAGAATTGAACAGACATACACGGTAGATAGGAAATAGCATATAAACGGATCAGACAGCTAAAAACAACGGAAAAAGATACTACAAATACAAATACCATTCCTTCAAAAAACTGGATAAATAATTACTTGAAATGGTGGAATAATCCGAATGCAGAAGAGGCAACATAAGGGAAAGCAGAGGAAGGGAAGGATCTAATAGATTTGACAGAATGAAACCAGGCATTCAAGAAAACGAAGAACTGAAAAGCACTCAGATCAGATGGAATTAACTCAGAACTGATAATTTGCTGTGGAATGTTTCTAAAACTGAGTATGATCCATCTGTATAACATGTGTTGGCATACAGGTGAAATACCAGAAGAGTGGAGGTGCGCTAAAATGGTTTCACTGTTTTTTTTTTTTAAAAAAAAGAAGAGACAGAAGTGAGACAATTATAGGGCAATCAGTCTTCTAAATACCGCTTATAAAATCTACAGCAAAATAATTAATGAAAGGTTTCGAAACATATCTGATTCAATCTTGTTAGAAAAGCAAGAACGCATCCGCAAAGGAAGTTCTGTGCCGACACTGTTTTCACTCTGAAACAAATTGTACAAAAAGGGCGAAAATTCAATTTGGACACACATCTAGCATTAATCGACATTCAGAAGGAATGGTTAGAGATGATTGTTAGAGCTTAATGTTGCGTGCTGGTAAACGCAGCTACAGGAACCTCAGGGACTGCCCCCCCTCCCCGCGCCCCACACCCCTTCTCCAGCGTGAAGAAAAGTTCCAAGGCAAGTTACTGTACATAGTGTTACCCTTGGGACATATAGGCGATTTGATCGAAATCATTGTACGTAGACTTAATGGCAGGAGCTCTTGTTGTGGCTCCACGAAGCAAGGGCTCCCGCATTGCTGGCAGTTCACATCCAGGCCAGGATGACGTCGCGGCCCCCGGGCTCCTCGTGGGCCTACCCACAAAGTAAAACATCTCGTCTGGCTGCCGTTCCATAATTTGCTTTATTATGAAATACGACCAATTACGAATTTATGCGTGTGTAATGGCGGAGCGGAACCGTGTGACATGACATTTATGTGCGCGGCGCAGACGTCCAGAAATATGGAACGCGCTCCGCTCCATTAGCCTTAAATGCAAATGTGGAGACGCAGGTTACGGTCCAGGGCGCAGCCATTAGCAGGGCTGTGAGGCCGGCGTGGACGCGGAAGTGGCTGCCGCCCGAATTCTGCTTCTGGGAACGGGGCTGCTCTCGGCGGGCGGAGAGCCGGGACGCTTCCGCTGCTGCTGCTCTTCGACCGGTTTCACGTCGTTCTTCAATGACCTCTTACCCGAGAAGAAATGGCGCAAGTTTGCTGGTACTAAAAAACTTCAGCGAAACCTTTAGAACACCAGGGAGAAGACGTTCCCTCATTACCATACAGTAAATCAGACTCAGTCTGTCCCTCCACATTATTATGAGGCCAAGGAGAAAATTGGCTGGCCTGGCAGACCAAAACTTCGTTTTCCAGGTAAAAAATGTACTTATTTCATGAGGTCGTTGCACTTCATGGAATGTTTGTCGAGGGAGTAGATTCCGCTCTTGAAATGCGATTCTCTTATGCCTACAAAATAACCATCTACAGTGCCGTAACCTTTTCATTTGGAAACTCTTCCTTATCAGAGATTTCTTCAGATGCTAGAATAGGGGAAGTCAGGCTATGTCCAATCTGATGCATAAGACAGATGGTCCAATAATTTGCACTTCAAAATTTCTCAGTTCACCCATTGTGAAATCATGACCAAAAGCAATATGTGGATGAAAACTGATAATTCTTCTTTTCCTATCCAAGATGTTTGTCGCATATTTTTTTATCTGTTTTCTTACGTAGTATCAAGCAGTTATCGTTTTACACATTGTAAGATGATCAGTAACAAAAACCTCGATAACAAGATCAATAGCTTTTCCAGCAAATGGAATGTCCATCTCCTTTCTTGACGCAGATCTGCTCTTTCGTTCTTTCTGTGGAAAAGTGGACTGACGTCTTCTCCATAGTGCACAGAGTAAGTTTGTTTTTAAGACACTCCAGAAATTGTGGAACACTTACGTTCACATTTTTTCGAGCCGAGGACACGTGGAATCCATACCTCAACAACGACTGATGTTTTCAGTTTAAAGCGTGGACCGGCACTCTATTAACTGAATATTGATACGTTCTCAAATACCTGTGTAGCATTATATTTTTCCTTTTCTTTCGATTTTTGGAACACAGAGTACAGAAAACTTGTTTCTTGGTCACACCTCGGTGTTTATCATCTTAAACCGACAAATGAGAGAAGTTTTGACGGCGAGGCACTCCTATATTACGATGGTTATCCGTGTATGTGATGTTTCTTCATACCACAAACTGTATCTATTGATTTTACTGCACATTGTACTGATTACTGTACCTGTGAAACATAGTTTAGCTACTGTTTGTATCATTCAGGCACATTCAAAACCACAAGATAATCCACTAATCTGGGAGAGAAAATCAAATTTGAATCACAAGAAATCTGGAACGTAGCAACTAAAGTACCTTCACTATGACTAGATGATTGCGATTTGAATTTCGTAAAAGTGGGATTTCCAGCTTCGACCGGTCTCTCAGATACACATTTTGTTCGATGGTAGGGGATAGTTGCCTAAGTTGGACCGTTGCCTAAGTATTTCAATGTGTGTTGGTAACTTAAATTTTTAAGTTGGCTCTACTGGTGAAAAATGTTGGCGAGGTGACGCGGCACATCGGGCAGTCGACAACAGCCACTGAAGCGAGAAAGTTGCCATTCTTGTGTTTTCTTCGTTATTGCTGCAAGTGTCGTGCTAAAAATCGCAAGATTTTCTGTACAGTACGAGTAAGTAAATAAATTATCTGCTATATAGTTCATTAGTGCCATTCATTAGTTAATAATTAAACGTTGCAAAACTAGAGTTTAATTTTGTTTACTCCTGGAGGGTTATCTTTTCTCATATTGTGACCAGGTGCCGAAGTCAGACAAACGCCTATTTTCTAATTTGGACCGGTCCAACTTAGGGGACACTCATAACAAATAATATTTAAACGCGTTTTTATAATATGTAATAGGTACGGGTAATGTTTTTAGGTTTCCGAGATGGCAAAACTTTTACAGTAAGTAATAGGTACGGGTAATCTCTAAGTTTCCAAGTTGGCAAAAAGGGGAGTGGACGGGAGATGGACAGAAGGTAAGCTGAAGGTCGCCGTGGCAGCAGACAGAAATGGTGCCATGGACTTAACGACTGTGCTCGAGTATATGGAGTACTCAAATCTACAACAAAGAGAATGCTGATAGCAAAAACAAATTCTCAACTGAAGTTAAGTTATCTGGAAGACAATCAACTTTTTCGACTGAGATGGAAAATATTATCGGAGATAACTTCCTTTTATTTGAAGAGAGGTTTTTTGGATTTACTATCAAAGATGTTCGTAAACTTGCACTCGATATACCACAGAAATATGAAGTGCCGCATTCTTTTAACAGAGAAAAGAAAATGGTGGGTAAAAAGAGGTTTCATTGATTTATGAGACGAAATCCACAGCTCCCCCCCCCCCTCTTCCATCGGCCAGAAGGAACATCAATGGCCAGAGCAGATGGGTTTAATAGAGAGAATGTGAATCAAGTGTTCGACCACATTAAAAAACAGTCGATGAAAATGCAATTACAGCTAACAGGATATTTAATGTCGACGAATCTGGATTTACAACGCTTGAAAAAAGGCAAAAAAAAGTCATCGCGCAAAAAGGCAAGCACCAAATGGAACCTATCATAAGCGGGAGCGATGAGTTAACACCACAGTTGTTAGTGATGTTGCTTGATACTTAATTACACCTAAGATCATATTCAGATGTAAGTGGAGGCAGCAAGAACTTGAAATCGGTGCTCATCAGGAAGAGTAGTTGACATCTCTGACACAAGCTACATGAATTCTGAGTTGTTTTTGTTGTGGTTCTAACACGTCGAAAACCATGTGAACTGAAGCAAAAATTCGCCTGTGCTTCTGCTACTTGATGGTTACACAACACACATCAGATATCAAGAGGCTGTTGAGGTCGTTCTTGGTAATGGTGTTATCAGGTTGCAATTACCACAGGCTGCAACCATTTAAATTTTCGTTTTTTGCATCTCTTCAAACCTACTTCATTCAAACCCAGGACAAGTGGTTGCACGAAAACGTAGGTAAAACAATAACACAGTTCAAGGTACCTGGACTGTTGAATGAAACTACGGCCGAGCAGCCGCAGTTGGAATAGCGGAGAGTGCCTGCGCTCAGCAGGAATGTGGCCTGTGAATAGGAATGTCTTTCCAAGTCATCATTTTTCACCATCTGATTGCTTGAAAAGTTATGATAATTTTCTAGAGGAACCCAGTGCTACGAACATTATAAAGGAATCTTCTTCAGAAGACATTTAAAGTGACGACGAGTGTAGGCCTACGGCACCCAAAAACAAATTGAAGAAGATCGTGAACTAGATGTCACCCCTTCGAAATTCAACAACAAGCCTGCTATTCGAGGCAGAGGGAAAGCACAGAATACCACGCAATCACTAGCAGCCCTCATATGCAACAATTAGAACAGTCGAAAAGTAAAGAAAAAAACTGCTAAAACAGCTTTTTTCCCAAAAAACAGAAGACAAACGGCACTGTTGGAAATTCTAGCTGGTTCCGTGTTTTGTGTAAGAAGACTGAAGATGACATGATACAGTACTGTAAATTATTGGTTCATACACGATGTGCCAATGTGAAGCCCAGCATAAAGAAAATTTTCTGTTCAGACTTCAATTAGACTTCAATGTTACTTGCCATTCCTAATATCAGTTAACAGAAATCATTAGTGTATTTCAGTGTGCCAAGTTTTCTTATATTTTTCTGTGCAATAAGTATAATAGTTTATTTTTTACTTTGACTTGAAGCGATTACAGCTATGACTACAAAAATTATTTCAGTAGTTTCATAATCTTAAAGATGATCAACATCTCAGAACTCTTTGTTTTGTATAATATAGCCTTAGTACCTAATTAATGACTTTGTTTGATAAATATGTTGAACTGAAGCTTCATTTCAAACATTACAGTTCTTATTCACTTTTTACTCATTGTTTTATCATCTGGTCCATTTTAAGCAACTGAAGGTCCAAATTAAGCAACCAGTTTCCTAATTCGGACCACTTACACATTCCTAAATTTTAAATAATAGCCATTTATGCCATTTGTTTATTCAGCATATAATACCACCTGATGAAAGTGTGCAACGTGTAGCATTTTGTACAGTACATTTCGTTTCAGTTAGATACATAATAATGGGGTAGCAACATAAAAAAGTGGTCCAATATAGGCAAACTTCTCCTATTTAGTTACTTATTATTAGATTTGTTACAGGTAGCTTCGCGGAAAATGGAAATATTCCAGAGATGCATATATCCCGTAGGGATTGTGAAGACAATTGGACTAATAACAACTCGCACAGAGGTATATCAAAAAGAAATTCTCCAAAGCTGCACGCAAGAGAGTAACAATACACATTGCTCAACAAAAAGAATGATTCACACATTATCAGTGCAGATGTGGATTGACTCCCGCGTTATATAAATGCGCAATGACAGTGCAGCAGCAAATCCGTGACGTTACGCTGCTCCGTTATTTGCCGTTGCTGCTCTCCAAACGCATGCGCTACGATCTAGCGCTATCACCATCCAGTTTATAAAGTCTCCCAGTTTTCCACCTGTAGAGAATATCTGAAGTGTTACGGGATGACAACCCCTATGCCTTAATCGTCCACACAAACGTTGGTAAACTTGAATATGCTGCTAGCGGAACAGTAGACACATACATTTGAGATCAATTTTTGTGGTCTCTGTGCCGATATCCCTGTCGCATCTTTTGTGAATAGTCGGGGAAGTCGCCATGCGGATGTGAAGGGTATTTATGGCTTGGTTCTTAATTATTCCCTATTTTAACATGATATATCAGGTCGTAAGATTTAATAAAGCATCATATATCGAAAAGTGCGGGAGCAATTTCCATTTCCAGCGCTGTATATCGACACCTGCTGAATATTCAGTGACTTCGTTCATTATGTTTAACAGTTTATCAGGAGAATTCCAGAGAGAGAGAGAGAGAGAGAGAGAGAGAGAGAGAGAGAGAGAGAGAGAGTGAGAGAGACAGACAGACAGACAGAAATTAGATACAATTAAGTTAAATTTATCTTCAATGAACCAAAAATGGCTGAGACCGAAACTCAGGTTCAGAAATGTTTTATAGAAACGAAATTAATGTATAACGTGGCACCAATAATTCGCCGAAAGATAATAGCGTAAGACAGTCAATACAGTAGATGTACTGAATTATGTACTGACAGGCGAAGTTCCTTTCGTCGTGATGTCAAGTAATTATGCCTTTACCTTCTCCAGTTGATTTCATCAAAAGATAAAACTTTGCTATTCATTTTGTTGCTCTCTGTCTGCGCAAAATAAATAACGACTCTAAGGTTGGACAACTATGAGGGACACACTGAGTTTTGCAATGGCGCCATGCAGCCACTTTCCATTACAGAAATACAGGAATCTCTGCTTGTGCTTACCGTTCTAAACGCAATCACCCTGAAACGTCCCCTTAGAACAATTTCACAGGACTGTGCTTAAACTGACACACAGTATTTTTAGCGCAACGCAATCTGACTTTCAAAAATCCCTACAAAAGAATGGCCCTGGCAAACATTAACCTTTACCTTTCACAAATCACTTACCTCACCAAAAATCTTCGTTACTCGAACTACTGCAATACAGCCAGCTAAATAAAAGATTCAAACTACTGAAGGCACTAACTACTGATAGGCATAGTTAGCAAATGAAAGATTTTAATAGAGAACAAACAATGTATTTACCTTAATAGTGATAATATATATAGCAGTTCATGACATCCAGTCTTACAAATTTCAAAACTCCACCATCTCTCTCCCCACATCCATCACTGCTGGCGGCTCACCTCCAACTGCGCAACGCTACGCGTTGTTCGCATCCAGCTGCCCAACACTACAATGGCAGACAACAATGCAAACTAGCCACAGACTGCACACAGCACAGCCAGTGATTTTCATACAGAGCGCTACGTAACGTTGCCAATAAGAAAACATAAACAGCCTACTTACAACCCCCCTGTCTATAGCTAACAAATATATACCTCAATTCCTATGGCACGATAGGGAAACGCACCCGCGATATTTTGCAAACTTTCTCTTAAGCGTTCCACTATATCGATAGTTGATGTGGGTGGGCGACCGAAACATCTGATTACTAATTTTTGCTTCATCTTTGACTTTGATCTGCACCCTACTATCTTGCACCATGACTCCACATTTATCTTAGAAGATAATTGAAACGCCACCGTCACTGGAATCTAGCTTATCTTCCCTGCATACATTCAGTTCGGAATTTAAGATTTGACTACTTTTCGGTTCTGGTTTCAGCTCCACCTATATCATCTGCGTGCTGCTAACATGAGTAACTGTCAATAATAGTATTACCTCATTGTTGCAATTAACTAATTTTACGTTCACATTTCTTTCCTTGATGCGGAAGAACCTCTGCTTTCTTGTGTAGCAATTAAAGGTGACCTGCTGCCGGCTCCGTGGTTTACAGAACTTAGCTGTTTATTGGATCCACAGATGTGCTTCCCTGATTTACAATACTCTCATGAACATGCCACACATACTCTGTTACCCCAAAAGCTGTTTCCTGAGTGTAGTGCATGCCTGACCTACACTGAAGCGCCGAAGAGACTGGTATAGGCATGCGTATTCAAATACAGAGACATGTAAAAAGGCAGAATACGGCGCTGCGGTCGGCAACGCCTATGTAAGACAAGTCTGGTGCAGTTGATAAATGGGTTACTGCTGCTACAATGGCACGTTATCAGCATTTAAGTGAGTTTGGTTCAAATGCTTAAAATGGCTCTGAGCACTATGGGACTTAACATCTGTGGTCATTAGTCCCCTAGAACTTAGAACTACTTAAACCTAACTAACCTAAGGACATCACACACATCCATGCCCGAGGCAGGATTCGAACCTGCGACCGTAGCAGTCCCGCGGTTCCGGACTGAGCGCCTAGAACCGCGAGACCACCGCGGCCGGCAAGTGAGTTTGAACGTGGTGATACAGTCAGCGGACGAGCGATGGGAAGCAGCATCTACGAGGGGGCGATGAAGTGGGGATTTTCCCGTATGACCATTTTACCAGTGTACCGCGAATATCAGGAATCCGGGAAAGTATCAAATCTTCGACATCGCTGAGACCGGGAAAAGATGCTGCAAGAATGGGACAAACGACGATTGAAAAGAATCGTTCAACGCAACAGAACTGCAGCAGATTTTAATGCTGGGCCATCAAGAGGTGTCAGCGTGCGAACCGTTCAACGTAACATCATCGATATGGGCTTTCGGAGCTGAAGGCCCACTCGTATGCCCTTGGTGACTGCACGACACAAAGCTTTACGTCTCGCCCTGGCCCGTCACCACCTACATTCGACTGTTGATGATTGATATGTTGCCTGGTCGCATGAGTCCCGTTTCAAATTGTATCGAACGGATGGTCGTGTACGGGTACGGAGACAACCTCATGAATCCATTGACCCTGCATGTCAGCATAGGGCTGTTCAAGCTGGTGGAGGCTCTGTAATGGTGTGGAGCGAGTGCAGTTGCAGTGATATGGCACCCCTGATAACTTCTAGATAAGACTCTGGCAGGTGACACGTACGTAAGGTTCCTGCCTGATCACTTGCATCCACTCATGTCCATTGCACATTCCGACGGACTTGGACAAATCCAACAGGTCAATGCGACACCACACACGTCCAGAATTGCTACAGAGTGGCTCCAGCACGAACATCCTTCCGAGTTTAAACCCCAAGCTCCTCAGACATGAACATTATTGAGCGTATTCGCGATGCCTTGCAACTTGCTGTTCAGAAGGGAACTCCACCCCCTCGTACTCTTACGGATTCATGGACAGCCCTGCAGGATTCATGGAGTCAGTTCCCTCCAGCAGTACTTCAGACATTAGTCGAGTTCGTGTCACGTCGTGCTGCGGCACTTCTGCGCGCTCGAGGGAGCCCTGCACGATAGTAAGCAGGTGTACCAGTTTCTTTGGCTCTTCATTGTACCGTATGTACGGTGACCTCCACTCTACAGTGCAGGTGAGGAAATCACAACCCTACTTTGTTACGTACTTGACCAGAGTTTCTGATTTAAGTCTCGTTTCCGACTACGGACCAGATGCAGCCATTTCAGTCGTAAGGCCGAACGTACTTCCACCTCGAGAGCGACAGTTACTGTATCCGACACTTCATCCAACTATTCTTGAGAGTCGAGGATGGCCTCAGAACCAGAAGACAGAAATCACTGGTTTTACTTGAATTTATCCACTTTATACGGAATGTTTTGAGGACTGCGTCTCTGTTGCAAATTTATGAAATAATTTGTATTGCTTCAGCCACTTTTTGCTAATATTTAATTAGCACGACGTTTTACGGAAGCATGCTGGCATCATCAGGTGCATTATAGTGACATGTGCATTATATTAATCTAACGTGCGACAAGGTTCTCTTCCTGTTTGTGCCACCGAGGTGACATATCAAAATGCAACTCCGTACAGAAATATGCATATACCAGTACTTTAGTGTGTATAGTAAGTGATTCGCATGGTTAGATCATTTCATTAGTGCATTAGTGCATATATCAGTAACGAGCACGTCACGGTTTATCATTTTCACATTCGAATGTTAACATCATTCCAAGGATTCTTAACTGCTAAGATAAACTACTTTCAATGGCTAAAATAGTAATATACAGTGAATGCATTCGTATCATGACATATATTAGACTACATGCTACTTCGTAAAGATATATGCCGGAGTGGCCGTGCGGTTCTAGGCGCTACAGTCTGGAGCCGAGCGACCGCTACGGTCGCAGGTTCGAATCCTGCCTCGGGCATGGATGTGTGTGATGTCCTTAGGTTAGGTAGGTTTAAGTAATTCTAAGTTCTAGGGGACTGATGACCTCAGAAGTTAAGTCCCATAGTGCTCAGAGCCATTTAAACCATCTAGTTCTTCATGTAAATCTATTGTCGTAATCTTTATGCAACAAATCGCAGAGTTTTGAATGCTGCTAAACAAGTATTACAAGCTCCTCGTCCATGTTTACGAAACACACGCAGAGCCTAGAGTGAGGTTAGGCAAGACGCGTGCGTTCAAGAGAGATTCCTAGCAGTTCGGGCAGAGTCGGACACCGAACAACCGGCAACAGGCGTCGTACTGGCGCCATGATGTAAACTAACGAAAAAAAGTCGCTACACCAGGAAGGAGTTGTGCGACGTAAACGAAAGTTGGTAGGCCTGTTCTATATCTGAAAGATGATGATTATTCAAATTTCGCAGCCACTCGCACAAGAGTGGAGCTAGTAGCGTCACTATTAGGATGCAAATCAGGTTTGCTTTTAAAAGCACGCTGTAACGGTTATTAGCGTTAGTTACCTTTTAGGCTGGACGTGGTGAGTTGATGTTAGTCAAGAATAACTTCAACGCAACAAAGAAGCTATTATCTCACTGAATTTGAAGGAGGTCGTGTAATAGGGCTCCAAACAGCTAGATGTTCCTTCGTCGATATTGCAGAAAGACTTGGAAGGAATGTAGCCACTGCGCATGGTTGCTGGCAACGGTGTGACGAGAATGCACGGTCATAAGAAGACCGGGCTCCGAACGGTCACCACTACCGAGAGAGAAGACCATCGTTTTGAGCGTGTGGCTCTGGCGCATCGTACTGCATCTGCAGCAGCAATATGAGCAGCACTTGCCACAACGAACTTTTACAAATGGGTTATTACAAGGACAGCTCCGAACCAGACGTCGTGTAGCGTGCATTCTACCGACCCCGAATCACCGTCATTTGCGATTTCAGTGGTGTTAAACGAGAGCTCATTGGTAGGCAGGGTGGAGTTCTGTTGTGCTTTCCGATGAAAGCTGGTTCAGTTTCGGTGCCAGTGGTGGTCGTGTATTGATTAGAAGGTGGCCAGTTGACGACCTGCAACCAACCTGTCTGCGTGCTAGACACAGTGGATTTATGGTCTGGGGTGATTTCGTATACCAACAGGGCCTACACCTGAAGTTAAGGTCTGGATCGCATTCATATGATTGCAGGAACACTCTCGTGACTATCCCACGCACCCTGCCTGCAAATTTGTACATCAATATGGTGATTCGACGTGTTGAACTGCCATTCATGAACAGTATTCCAGTTCTTTTTCAGCAGGATAATGCTCGCCCATATACTCATTTTGTAGCCCAACATGCTCTACAGTGTGTCGACATTTTGCCTTGGCCTGCTCGATCCCGAGATTTGTCTCCAATCAAGCACATATGGGACTTCGTCGGACGACAACTTCAATGTCATACACAACCAGCATTAACTATTCCCATATTCACCGATCAAGTGCAAGAGGACTATCCCACAAACTAACATCTGGCACCTGTAGAACTCAGTGCAGGCACCTTTGCTTGCTCGCATTCAACATTCTGGCGGTTGCGCCGGTTATTAATGTACCAGCGATTCACATTTACAATGGCTTACCTCACGTTTACATTCACCTGTGACTTCGCAATGTTAATCATTTACACTAGTGGCCATTAAAATTGCTACACCACGAAGATGACGTGCTACAGACGCGAAATTTAACCAACGAGAAGAAAATGCTGTGATATGCAAATGATTAGCTTTTCAGAGCATTCACACAAGGTTGGTGCCGGTGGCGACACCTACAACGTCCTGACATGAGGAATGTTTCCAGCCGATTTCTCAGACACAGACAGCAGTTGACCGTGTTGCCTGGTGAAACGTTGTTGTGATGCCTCTTGTAAGGAGGAGAAATGCGTACCATCACGTTTCCGACTTTGATAAAGGTCGGATCGTAGCCTATCGCAACTGCAGTTTATCGTATCGCGACATTGCTGCTCGCGTTGGTCGACTGTTGGCAGAATATGGAATCAGTGGGGTCAGGAGAGTAATACAGAACGCCTGGATCCCAACGGCCTTTTATCACTAGCAGTCGAGATGACAGGCATCTTATCCGCATGGCTGTAACGGATCGTGCAGTCACGTCTCGATCCCTGGGTCAACAGATGGGGACGTTTTGTAGACAACAACCATCTGCACGAACAGTTCGACGACGTTTGCAGCAGCATCGACTATCAGCTCGGAGACCATGGCTGCGGTTACCCTTGACGCTTCATCACAGACAGGAGCGCCTGCGATGGTGTACTCAATGACGAACCTGGGTGCACGAATGGCAAAAGTCATTTTTTCGGATGAATCCAGGTTCTGTTTACAGCATCATGATTGTCGCATCCGTGTTTGGCGACATCGCGGTGAACGCACATTGGAAGTGTGTATTCGTCATCGCCATACTGGCGTATCATCCGGCGTGATGGTATGGGGTGCCATTGGTTACACGTCTCGGTCACCTGTTTCTCGCATTGACAGCACTTTGAAAAGTGGACGTCACATTTCAGATGTGTTACAACCCGTGGCTCTACCCTTCATTCGATCTCTTCGAAACCCTACATTTCAGCAGGATAATGCGCGACTGCATGTTACAGGTCCTGTACGGGCCTTTCTGGATACAGAAAATGTTCGACTGCTGCCCTGGCCAGCACATTCCCCAGATCTCTCCCCAACCGAAAACGTCTGGTCAACGGTGGCCGAGCAGCCGGCTCGTCACAATACGTCAGTCATTAGTCGTGATGAACTGTGGTATCGTGTTTAAGCTGCATGGGCAGCTGTACCTGTACACGCCATCCAAGCTCTGTTTGACTCAATGCCCAGGCGTATCAAGGCCATTATTACGGCCAGAGGTGGTTGCTCTGGGTACTGATTTCTCAGGATCTATGCCCCCAAATTGCGTGAAAATGTAATGACATGTCAGTTCTAGTACAATATATTTGTCCAATGAAAACCCGTTTATTATCTGCATATCTTCTTGGTGTAGCAATTTTAATGGCCAGTAGTGTACATATGTTACCCAGATAAATGTATTCTCGATATTTCATTATTCTACTTTGATTGTTTTCTGGTGATGTGATTCTTTTCCGTCAGTTTTGTTTGCATGTGACGTACTACATCTCGCCGCGCTTCTATCATCTGTCGTGGAATCGCTCTCCTTAAGGATAGCCTACAACACGACAGGGCGCGGCATGGACACTCCAGCGACATAACAGGCTATGTGGAAACGATGTATCTGACGCCTATGCAAAGTGACAAGGACGAATTCAGACGCGATCCCGTGCTTCGTGACACAGTCGGAGCACAGTATGAACACGGTACCCTAAGCGGAAACCGGCCCTATACTTCAGTTAGCGTCACTGCCAACAGTTGGCGTAATAGTTGCGAAATCGGAAAAAAAGACCTAGACTGTAAGACGGAGCACTGAAAGGCGACTGGAACCAGGAGCCTGGAGAAGTGAGAAACTGGATGCTATGGCTTGCTCTGGCCCGGCAGAACAGAGTGACGTGTCGGGAGCGGCAGGTAAGACGAAGCCCAGCATTAGTACGTTTGCCGCGGCGGCCAGTCTCGCGGCGCGCAACGGCTTTGATCTCTGCCGACACGGCATCAAACGGGAGCCGCAGTCGCCGCCGCTGCCGCGATCCTGCAGTAGCTGGCCACAGCTCACGAATTATTACTGCAGTCAGCCGTTTCCAAGATGGTCGATATTTTCTGGTCCGCGTCCGCAATGAGTAAGCCGTGCCGAGTGGAACGACTCGAAAGGTTCGCGGGCGGCTTCGGTATGGACAGCCAACGACAAACAGGAGCCGTCGGGTGCATATACAGGGTTATTACAAATGATTGAAGCGATTTCACAGCTCTACAATAACTTTATTATTTGAGATATTTTCACAATGCTTTGCACACACATACAAAAACTCAAAAACGTTTTTTAGGCATTCACAAATGTTCGATATGTGCCCCTTTAGTGATTCGGCAGACATCAACCCGATAATCAAGTTCCTCCCACACTCGGCGCAGCATGTCCCCATCAATGAGTTCGAAAGCATCGTTGATGCGAGCTCGCAGTTCTGGCACGTTTCTTGGTAGAGGAGGTTTAAACACTGAATCTTTCACATAACCCCACAGAAAGAAATCGCATGGGGTTAAGTCGAGAGAGCGTGGAGGCCATGACATGAATTGCTGATCATGATCTCCACCACAACCGATCCATCGGTTTTCCAATCTCCTGTTTAAGAAATGCCGAACATCATGATGTAAGTGCGGTGGAGCACCATCCTGTTGAAAGATGAAGTCGGCGATGTCGGTCTCCAGTTGTGGCATGAGCCAATTTTCCAGCATGTCCAGATACACGTGTCCTGTAACGTTTTTTTCGCAGAAGAAAAAGGGGCCGTAAACATTAAACCGTGAGATTGCACAAAACACGTTAACTTTTGGTGAATTGCGAATTTGCTGCACGAATGCGTGAAGATTCTCTACCGCCCAGATTCGCACATTGTGTCTGTTCACTTCACCATTAAGAAAAAATGTTGCCTCATCACTGGAAACAAGTTTCGTACTGAACGCATCCTCTTCCATGAGCTGTTGCAACCGCGCCGAAAATTCAAAGCGTTTGACTTTGTCACCGGGTGTCAGGGCTTGTAGCAATTGTAGACGGTAAGGCTTCTGCTATAGCCTTTTCCGTAAGATTTTCCAAACCGTCGGCTGTGGTACGTTTAGCTCCCTGCTTGCTTTATTCGTCGACTTCCGCGGGCTACGCGTGAAACTTGCCCGCACGCGTTCAACCATTTCTTCGCTCACTGCAGGCCGACCCGTCGATTTCCCCTTACAGAGGCATCCAGAAGCTTTAAACTGCGCATACCATCGCCGAATGGAGTTAGCTGTTGGTGGATCTTTGTTGAACTTCGTCCTGAAGTGTCGTTGCACTGTTATGACTAACTGATGTGAGTGCATTTCAAGCACGACATACGCTTTCTCGGCTCCTGTCGCCATTTTGTCTCACTGCGCTCTCGAGCGCTCTGGCGGCAGAAACCTGAAGTGCGGCTTCAGCCGAACAAAACTTTATGAGTTTTTCTGCGTATCTGTAGTGTGTCGTGACCATATGTCAATGAATGGAGCTACAATCATTTGTAATAGCCCTGTACATTAAATAGGGTGGTTCGACCGTGTGCGTCTTACGTGAACGGCGTTGATAAGCTATTCGCACGCACTATTGTTGGGGGAGATCAGTGGGTGCGTGGTTCTGCATTCTACGTGGTACGGGCTGTTCGAGTTATCAAAACGAGTAATCAGTGGACTGTAGATAAACTGAACAAGTCATAAAACTGTAAAAAGTTATGCGGGAGCTGTATATTCAGATAATAATCATCATACAAAAAATTGAGTCTGTCAGTGGAACGGAAATGGTACGGAATGCGAAGTATATAAAAAAAATACGGTTACGTTCGAGTAGGACTTGCACACCGAGTGTTCCGAACAAAATACCCAGCGAGGCGTCTCAGTGGTCGGCGCACCGGACTCACATTCGGGAGGACGACGGTTCAAACCCAAGTCCTGTCATCCACATTTAGGTTTTCCGTCTTTTCCATAAATCGCTCGAGGCAAATGCCGGGACGGTCCCTTTGAAAAGGGCACGGCCGATTTCCTTCCCAGTCCTTAACACAGTCCGAGCTTGTGCTCCTTCGCTCATGGCCTTGGTGTCGATGGAACCTTAAATCCGATCTACCTTCCTTCCGTACAAACTTTATTACGTACATAGACACTTCATACATACCGGAAATCGAGAATCTGGACGATTCTCGCCTGTTGTCGATATCGATACTGGCATGATATTGGTCCCGTGAATTCTACGATTTTCGACAACATTTTAATTCTAAGATTTAAGTTCAAATTTTCTGTATAATTTCACATTTGCTATTGTAATTTTTAATTTATTGAATTAATTTCGGAGCAATATTATCGTGCTATGTTCACTGACAATTCCATATGCGGTGCATTCCTCTGCTCTCGTCCCTGTTGCGGTAACTGGTAAGATTTGACAGAAGTCTTCAGAGAATAAAGCAGTACAGCTGGCAATAGGGTTACTGTTGTTACGCAAAAGTTAGATTGTTCTGCAGAACGATTCAGTTGTATGAGCTATCAGAATACCATCTCAAATAATGGATGAGCAATTGTGCATCAATTACTGGTCTTAGTTTGCGTCGAAACATTACGGACGCCGTAGTAGCGTATGTATAGATGCTCGTTATTTGAGGGCCTGATGTCTATCACCGCTAGATGGCGAAGCACATTTTCACAGCGGGAGGGAACTTCATTTCATCGCATCTCAGTGAATTAGCACCAAATATTTGTAAGTTATACACATAAACCTTCCTCGTGGGTCACTCTACGTATTATTCAAAATCAGATGGAAGATCTCTACAGTTGTTCCTCACGGTTGGTTTGAACTAAATAAATGTGAAGATTGTTGTTGCAGATTTGTTCCACTGATTCTCTCACATTTTAGTATAACACACAATATTTTGATTTTTCACATTAACAAAGCCTAAAGCACATTGTTCGCACCTGTTATACAAAGATACGTCCGATTACATCAGAGGCAAGCTTACAACTTTCACACTCTGCGGAAATAACAATATTCCAAAGCGTTTACAATTTTTCTTAACAAACGAATTCAAATGGTTCAAATGGCTCTGGGCACTATGGGACTTAACATCTATGGTCATCAGTCCGCTAGAACTTAGAACTACTTAAACCTATCCAACCTAAGGACATCACACAACACCCAGTCATCACAAGGCAGAGAAAATCCCTGACCCCGCCGGGAATCGAACTCGGGAACCAGGGCGTGGGAAGCGAGAACGCTACCGCACGACCACGAGCTGCGGACTAAACGAATTCCTACTAGTTTTCGCTACATTATTAATTTCGATTATTATTTCATAAATGAATCCAGAAATAAACATAGTAAATAGTACAGAATTGGGTAATTAATAATAGAAATTTTAAGCGTGCAAATAATTCGTAATTTCAAATGTTTCTAAAAAGAATAATTTTAACTGTACATTCTAGTTAACATCTAAACTAACATATTTTATAGAGTAGTTCTTTTTCATAAATTTTAGCTTCAAATATACTGTGTACCTTTCCAAGATTCGAAAAATTATACTGCTATCGACAACTACTGATGAGGAAAAGTAATTCTAGAGGAGGATGCGCCGTTACTGTTTTTGAGATATGTGTAGTATACTGTTGCTGGATGAGAGAAGTTAAATTGATTTTTAAAACACTTGAATTTAATCCACTAGAATATTCATTTCACGACGGAGTTGGTGGTACGTTGGGGAATGCCGTTTATACGAAGTCATCTGTGACTGACATGAAATTACAGGCTGATAGTTGTCAGCATCCGGCTCAGTATGAAGGTGTGCTTCGACCTTGGTTAACAGGATCCATGTCATCTCAGACCCATAGAGTTTGTCAGTTCAGTTTGCCCATCTCGAAGTCACCTTTCGTCAGAATGGTTATAGTGGAAGACAGATCAGGCGTTCGTTGCGCTAGCGACCAAGCACCAATCGGGTGACCTTACGCTGGTAGCATTTCCAACTGTATTGGTAGTATTTTGCATAAATATGATGTAAAATGTGTTTTTCGACCACATTCTAAGATAACGGTCCTTTTAGCATCCGGAAGAGATGATACGGAAATGAATAAACGGGATTCTTTCGTATTCCTTGCAGTGAATGGCATATCACGTATTTGTCAGACCATCAGGACCTTGAAGGATCAGGGCACTGAGCACAAACGCCACAAAAGCTTATGACAGCCGAGGAAATCTGCTATTGTAGAACATTGCCTTGTCATTGGTCGCCCAGTGGCATACACTTCTAACTACTGGGATAGTGTCATCGTCGAAGCAGCTGAAATTAAATTATCAACCGAAGTTTACGCTTCCTTATCCCGTGGTTAGTAAATCACTGTCGACAACTTCCGGCGTCGGGCATCTTTGGCCGCATGGTGACGCTAGCGTTCACATCGTCAGTGTGTGTTATCTTTCTGGATGTGCTCTGCATACTGAGGTTTTAAATTTCCTTGCATAGTGCTTTTTTACTGTATTTGTGCCTAGAAAATGACAGGACGTACACCTATCGAAATATCGGCGGCAGTCGAAGACGTTACCTAACTGCACCCCCTTAGTTATTTGAGAGTTTTTTAAGCACAACGATGGACGCCCATGTAATGATATATTTGAACGGTATCACTTTATTAATTTTTCTCTGTCAAGTTCATAATGTACCTTGGTGCTCACATTAAATGCCTTTTAACATTAACAGATCTATTTACTGCCCGTCTTCTAAAACACTGATCAATAAATAGTAAGTTATCGTAACAAAGTCCTCTCTAATGATGTTGTTTTACAGTCTCTCCCTTTTTCTTGGTGAGACAACATTTTTTTTTACGGTTAGTACACAGTCTCCATTAGTGCAACACATACTCGCGTATTGTGATGATGCCTGGACTCTTCTCGTACTTTTGATGTCATTATTCTTCGTGTTGATAATTTTTTGTTCTTCTGTGTCAGTCTTCCGTTGAATTTTAAGTTCTTGATCCTTGCCTCTCTCGTCATATTTCACTCCTCTTCTCCCTTGATGATTTCGAAAAAATCGTGAACTCCTTTCCAAAGAAACCATTCCGGTATTTGCCGGAAGTGATTTACAGAAACCGCAGGAAACATAAATCTGAATGGTCAGACTGGAATTTGAAAACGCCGTTTTCTCGAATGCGAATTCGGTGTTTAACCACAGCGCTACCTCGCTCGGCAACGGGCCAAAACAAATTTAATAATACACTGTAACGGGAATGTCGAATAGCTTGCCCATACGATTAATTTTATCGGACACATCTCGTCTATTTATGTGAATAGTATCAGGCTTTGAATTGTAACTAGGAACATGCAAGCTACATAATTCATTTTGCTGTGCTCCCTTAATTTCACGTGGGCGGGCTTCTCCAGGTACCAGCTTGTCGCGACGGCGAATAATACGACTGCAATTGACGAATGGTGACAGCCGTTGTCAGCTATCATACAGGCTGTATAACATCTTACTCAAAACCTCTAAAGTCTCCATTTCAGAAGTGTCTGAATAACTTAAAATACTATAGCAGTGTCGTCTGTCCTCTTCGACTCACATTTCCTGGGAGATATCATTCAGATTCGCTTGTTTCTGACAAGAAGAACGATAGTTACAAAATATCATTTCGTCAGGCGACGGCCAAATGACCGATTTTCTCCAAGATCCTGGCTTTCCAGAGAAAAGCTGAGGACTATAAGATATATCTCACGTACTGATTGAGATAAAATTGTACATTTTCTTAATATTGTCGAAACCGCTTCATAGCAACGAAAGTCGAAGCGTGCTGAGTACACGGACTGTTTTTCACTGTTGCTTTTTGGTTCCGCACTTTGCACCCAAATGCAGAATTTCACAGTAATGTTTGAACGGTTGCCACAGATGAGTGGGATTTTGTGTTACCGCAAATTCGGCACCAACGCTCCCACATTAGAGCGTCGTCGGACAGCACACCATATGGGCTGGCAGCATCGGGATTGGAAGCCTGGTCCCTCCACTACCACATTCCTAAGCACCGGCCGGGAGACTAATTTTAAATAACACGTCACTGTTTCGTATAACGTTCCCTCTAGAGAGGAACAGCGGGGGAAGGAGGGAGGGTATTTGGCACAGAGGCTATAACACATGACATCGCACAGGATCCCGGTATTTCATCTGAAGAAGGGCTTATGCTCCGTTACCAATGACCTGATAGTCTGAGAAAATTTTATCGAATTTGCAACGATTAGCGCGAAATTTGCATCACTCACCCCAAACCGAATAAGCGTGGTAAAATGGTGTTCAGGACGGTAGAAGGACGTTTTATTCACAGTTGGAAAGGAATATGTCGTTGACCCAACTAATCAGGACCTGTACCTCGTCTTATTTCCTGTTATCACATCCAGAACGCGTGACAACTGTGTGATTTTGAAGACACTCCTATTCCAAAAAGGGAACGGCTACTGTCTGCAGCAGTGCAGAAGAGGAGGCTCAGTGGAGTTTGGATAAGGAGAGGAACTAGTTACAAACTGAAACCAAAGAGTAAACAACATCTCACTGGCAATATAGGTAAACACATCTGACAGAAAATTAATAATCCTCTGGACCCATCATACAGTCGAGCAACTTCATTAGCCTCTTCGGCGAGGAAGAGTCTCAGCAAGTTTCTTCAGGTATGCCACATCATCTTGAAACCACTTACTGACTATTAGATCCAGTAGAGCTACCAAATTGCAGGGATGTTGACTTCTACGTTTCCCCCGCAGTTTCAAATACTCCCAGCCCTTTTCTGTAAAATTAAGATTGTGTGGTTTCGCGGATGAGATGAGGTGCGACAGAATGCTAGAGTGCTTGCCAAACCAGGAACGGATATTAGCACCCTTCGAACACACCAAGAGTGTTCACAATGATACTTATCATGAATAAGTAGAAGAAGGGACAGCACTTGATTTCGAAAATACTGAAATAAACGTGTTTTTTCGCAGTCACGCTAACGTGAGAGAGTGCGCGCAAGTCATGACAGCACCAGATCCGGCCTGAATTACACCTTTCCGCAGCAAACTGCAAGTTAAATGTCTCATTGGCACGTTGGTACACTCGACGTCTTGCATCATTATAGAGAGAAAATCGTGACTAATCTGATCACGCTACAGTCCAGTTTATGTGTAGTTTGTCCCACTAAAGACGTGTCGCTGTGAGCCCCAGCATTTTGCCAGTGTCCATTCTACGCAGTTCCATTCGCAGTGTTCGCTCTGAAGCGTGTTGAGATGAACCTGCACCACTCTTATTATTATTTTAACCGACTGTTATTGACAAGGCGTGACATTCGCCTCCAGTCCCTGTCGGCATTGTTATTTTTACGACCTCTGTTCTTAAGCCCTTATTATATGGCTGCGAGTGGTCCACTATTCCTTGCACATCTGTCGGACAGCCGCACTGATGTACACTCAGGTTGCAATGCAGATGGCGGTCGTACTGCGTATGCAAGGTATAAATGGGCAGTGCATTGGCGGAGCTGTCATTTCGACTCAGGTGATTAATGTGAAAAGGTTTGTGACGTGATTATGGTCGCACGATGGGAGTTACCACACTTCTAAAGCGAACTAAGTCGGAGCTACACGCATGGCACGCTCCATTTCGGATATCATTAGGGAATTCACTATTCCGAGATCCACAGCGTCAAGAGTGCGCCGAGAACACCAAATTTCAGGCATTACATCTCACCACAGACAACGCAGTGGCCGATGGCCTTCACTTAACGACCGAGAGCAGCGACGTTTGCGTAGAACTATCAGTGCTAACAGGTAAACAGCACTGCGTGAAATAACCGCAGAAATCACGTGGGACGTACGATGGACGTATCAGTTGGGATAGTGTGGCGAAATATGGCGTTAATGGGCTATGTCAAGCACATGATCGACCCGAGTGCCTTTGCTAACAGCATCAAGTCGCCTGCAGCGGCGCTCCTGGGCTCGTTACCATATCGGCTGGACCATAGGCCATGGAAAACCGTGGCCTGTTCAGATGAGCCTGGATCTCAGTTGGCAAGAGCTCATGGTATGGTTCGAGTGTGGCGCAAAACACGACGAAGCCACGGACTCCAGATGTCAATAAGGCACTGTGCAAGCTGATAGTGCCTCCATAATGGTCTGAGCTGTGTTTACGTGGAATGGGCTGGGTGCTCTGGCCAAATGAACTGATCATTGACTGGAAACGGTTATTTTCGGCCACTTGAAGACCATTTGCAGCCATTCATGGACTTTACTTTTATGGATGGTAATGCGCCATGTCAGTGGGCCAAAATTTTTCACAATTGATTTGAAGAACATTCTGGATAATTTGAGTGAATGATTTGACCACCCTGACCGCCCGACATAATCCCATCGAACATTCATGGGTCATAATCGAGAGGTCGTTTCATGTACAAAATCCTGTACCGGCAACCCTATCGCAACTCTGGACGGTTATAGAGGCAGCATGGCTCAATATTTCTGCAAAGGACTTCCAGCGACTTGTTAAGTCCGTCGAGTTGCTGCACTATGCCACTATGTTAGGAGGTCTCCGATGACTTTTGTCACCTCAGTGTATAGGGTCTAGCGGAATAAATAGTACGACATAAACAAGACAGAATTTATTGAAAGACATACTGGAAACAAAGAAAAATACATGCCACTGCCTATATGACCGTTTCTTGGATCTGAGTATGACAAACATGAACCGAAGATGCCAAACAAAGCCGCGGTTCACTCCACAGTCACACACTGACAGTCCAAGAGCTTCTCACGCAGCTGACGAGGATTACATTACGTGGCGCCCACTACCTGTAATTCTGTTTATTTACACCACCGTCTAGATGAAAATGAGCCTCATCCGGCATCAGTGTGTTGTTTCGCATCCGTGGGTCGGCTGCTAAAACTTCCAGGAAGTGCATGGCGAAGGTTAGTCTGGCAGCTTTATCCTGTTGGTTTAATTTCTGTACGATCTGCATTTCGTATGATTAGAAGTGAAGGTTATCACGGATAATTCGCCGCAGGGAACTACCTCACCGCCAAGGCACGTCCGGCAGTAGAAAGGTGAGGACTTGGGATGAGCGCTTGACGCTCCTCCTGCACTCGCTTGATGGCCCACTGTGTCTTTTGTCGACCTGGAATTTTCTTCTCTGCACAAGATGCAGTAGTCGTTTGTTACACCCACCGCACAATCGTCTGATGATCTGGGACATTACAGCTTGAAATGGTGACGAAAGATTCGCTGAATTTTGATAGAAGGCTCGTTATTACTGAAATACGCCTCTACGGCGAATTGTCGACGCTCTGAACACCACAAGGCTGTAATAACGAAAATGGAAGCCCTTCCTCAATGGAGCGCACACATAATTATTTAGCGCAAGCATGACACTTGAAACGCATACGTTTCATATGTATTCATTACCAGCGATGGCGAGGCATGACAGAATCTCTGACCAGAGAGTTATTTATCGTGGCTAGTCTGCGCTTGACCGCGCGAGAGTTCTGTTAAGTGTACCGAGTCGGCAGGAGCAGTTGCGAGTTGCACTCTGTCTGTAGTTGAAGTCGGATACAGTTGTGTGTAGCGAGTCGGCAGAAGTTGCGAGTTGCACTCTGTCTGTAGTAGAAGTCGGATACAGTTGTGTGTGGCTAGTCGGCATGCGTCCGCGGTGTGCTCTGCCCACGAGTCTGGTCGGGAATGAGGTGGACGATATGTATATTATTGTAGAAGGTAATGAAGCAGCATTGCGCTCAGCTAATAACGTATGTTAATTGTAATTAATTTGTTCAAAAAATGCCCCAATAATAATTTTTTATAAAGTAAATCTTTTAAAGAAAAGTAATCATTTCAATTTAAAGAATTTTTCCACTCCTTTGAAAAAAAAGCATTCATTTCAATTTAAAGAATATTTCCTATGCATTTCCTCCAAGAATCAAAATTAAATATACGCCAGCATTGCACAGAGCTGTGCCGAAAAATAAGAGCAGATACAGACGCAGTTTTACTGAGGTAAGAATTTATCAGGTTTAATTATTTCACAGGGCCGAAGGTCAGCGTTGCTGCCCTTATATGATTTATCAGGTTTAATTATTTCTGTTAGGAAGTTACATTTCCTACATGGTTCATTAGTTGATTGACATTATTGCGGTTTTTGGTCAATTTTCATTTATTAATTTTGTGGGGAGTTAACATTTGGCTCATTATCATTGTTATGCATTTCTGTGGGGAGGTTACACTTGGCGACATCTGGACCAGGATCGTATTTCTTTGTGAATCTTCTGACAAGTAGTCAGATATCTGCTCTTATTTACTTAATATAATTAGCATTTGGCGCAACGCTTTTACTAACATTGTCACTTTCTTCCACAGATCATCGGCAATTTGTTGCTCTTTGTTGTATAGTGTTTGTTGGATTTTGCATTGTCTTTGTTCTATTTGTGAATAATTGTGACTTGTGTAAAAATGCCGCAAAAGACTGTTAACAGTACATCGCGATGTATAATGAGTGAAATAGCCGACTTAAACAATTTGGTCGATAGTAACTATGACACGCAATGTAATGATGACAATCCTCCATTTAGTGACAATCAGTGCGTACCGACCACTAATAATGATTTTTATCATAGTGATGAACAAACGAATTCAATTGTATCGTCTGTTAATTTGATGACAATTGACGACGCGGGGCGTTCTGTTGCAATGAACGCTGCCTAGCTTGACACACCCGGTTTGCAGGATTTGCATAACAAACAAATAAATTTTTCTAATGAAAATGAATAGTGTAATCAGAGTACGACAGATTTATTTAATTCCGGTGTAGTGACTAACAGTGCACATCCGATTGGCAAACATTTTCTAGAATCACAGAATAATCAATAGGTTACACAAAACGTGACAATTGCAGGTACGTCATCAAACAGCACAGAGAATAGAGCCGGTAATATTGACTTGGAACAAATTATGGCAAGATTGCTACAACAACAATTTAGTGAAAATTTCAAACAATTTAGTGAACAGAGCAAACAACAACTTAATGAAATTAATAAAAAACAAGACAATCTTAAAGAAGATCTCAAACAACAACTTAATGAAAATAACGAAAATCTCAAACAACAACTTAATGAAAAATTAGACAACAATTCCAGACAGTTAAATGAAAAATTAGACAACAATTCCAGACAGCTTAGTGAACAGATTAGAGCCGTTGCCGCGCAGTGTCATGATACTAAGGAACAATTACGTGAGGAAATTGAGACTTGTGCTAGGAAAAGTAGTGAGGAAATTAGATCTGTTGCTCAAGAATTAAGGGATATGCAAACAGCTGCAACAGAATCACTTAGAGACGAAATTAATGCAGTCGGTAAACAATGCTCTGAAAAGGCAACACAATTACGCGACGAGTTTAAATTAATGACAGCAGAACTTTCGCGCACACTAGATGCAAAAGTAGACGCGAAATTCGACCAACAGAATAGTCAAATTGACGAACGTTTTAATCATCACCTACAAAACAGTGATACGCGTTTCCGTAAATTTATACAGGATCAGAATAAAGTAAAACGACAAGTCATGGAAACAATCACCGCACAGAGACAGGAAGATAAACGTAAATTGTTTGCGAAAGCAAAAACATACATGGACAACAATATTGCTACAGTGTCCGACGAAATTAATACCATCAAACAATTGAACACAGAATTACGTGATGAAATTTCCGATTTTAAGTCGAAAACAGACACACACACAGCAGACTTTCAGACAGTGACAGACAGACTCGAACAATTAGAACTAACACAGGATTCCGATGTCATTAAAGCAGACGTTAAAAAATTGAACGAAACCACACGAAAAATACAAAAACAAATTAATGCTTGCGACACTAAAACCGATGATCAGGTAAAAATACTGACTGAAAAATATGATGAATTGGCCAGTCGTATTGACGTTATTGAAAGTGATAATGACAGCAAATCAGACGATACTGCACCGATTTTGTTTAACCAAACACCTGAATTCCAAAATTTACAGCAGACGATCAGTGAGATAGATTCGTCTAATAATACATTGCGTAGAAAATTGTCAACTTTACAACAAGAAGTGACAGAGATAAAAAATATTTCAGTTAATAACACGTCACAGCATACGCCACGTTCCGAGCATTTGTCACACTCACACAGCCAGTGTAACTTAAGTAATTTACAGAGAGTACGCGACTTAAAATCCGAAAAACTACGCGACTTAAAATCCGAAAAGATACAGACAAACAGATTCTTATGTAATGCTGAACCTGTTCACAAAGTCAGAGACGATAACGTTGATTATAAGCAATTTGTAAAAAAAATGTAATGAATTTAATGACAGCGCACAGGTACACGCTTTGAACTGGATACGTCGATTTATTTTTGTACTTTCACCGCCTTTGTGTGTGATGCAGAAACTAACTTTGAACTGGATACGACAATTTGCTCTTGAATTTTTACCAACATTTCGTGTAATGCAGAAACTAGAATTAGCATGGATACAGCAATTTGCTTCTGAATTTTTAACGGCATTGCCTGTAACGCAGAAGCTAAAATTTATTTGCAGCGCGTAATAGACCTCAGGGGATTCATTATGCTTTAATGAGTATGTGCCGTAGCGTGCACAGGGCCCCGAGCTGTAGTAGTGCTGTTTCATCTTTAGTTTTCTGCACTGCTGCCTTCTCTTCTACTATCCTTTATATCTATCAAAACGGCTCTTTAACTATTGCTCTACCTGGTATTAAGAAACGTGTAAAGAAAACCCGATAAGACAAGTTTTACCGAAAGGGACAGTTTTCTTTAGACATTCCCGAAATAACAACTGCCGCCGTATTTTTAATAACAGATAAAATTGTAATCATCAGTATGTATAGCGTTTTCAGCAATCGTCAAAATTATCAGCAACAGCGAACGCATTTTGGTAACAATAGATGTTTTTCACAGCAACAGCATGAAAGTCAGCCGGTTAGCATACATAACCAACAATGCAGTCTACAAGGTCAGCCAAACTTTAATGTTAGCCGCGTGCACGTATAGTCTCAGCTCCAACAAATAGTAACACACAGCAACAACGAAATCAGTACGTACAGAAGACACACTATTTCAATTCTTATCGCAATACACCGTATCGAAATGACTATCATGACAGACGTAAAAGTAATGAAAACAATTTTCAGCGTACGTTTAATAACAGTAGGTCTTACCAACAGCAAAATCATCCGCAACAACATATTATCATAAATGAACCAGACAATAGATATCATCCCGAACGTAATACGTCAGGAAGAAATAACAGAATAGTACAAATAGTGGAAATGCCGCAACATTCTCCTGAAAATAATAGCGCGTCAGATAGAATTTGACTAGATACTGTACAGGTCGCATCTTCCAGTAACGCAAGCAATACCTTTGACACGCAGAATCTTGTTCATGAGAATGTTATTTGAAACATGCTTTGTTGAATGCACCACATTTATCGCACCCAGATCTTACCAGAAATTTTTCCATTGCGACCGACAGTTCTAACACCGCTTTAGGCGTACACATTTTTCAGGAAATTGAAGAAGATGGCTGTACAGTAATTAAAAATATAGCATTTGCAAGTCGCACTCTGTCACCTGCTGAACGAAATTATTCTGTTACAGAACTTGAAACATTATGTGTTGTTTGGGCTTTTACGAGATTTCGACATTTTCTTTATGGAAGACATACCACCGTCTACACAGACCACAGAGCGATACAATTTTTACTTTCGGCTAAATTTACACACGATAGATTAAGCAGATGGAAACTTTATCTACAGGAATTTAATTTTACAATAGTTCACATTCCCGGCACACAAAATATTGTAGCAGACGCACTATCTCGTTCTCTCAGCAACAATCAGCAAGACATCGCAACCAACTTCTGCAAAGCAAATTTCAGCGTCATGTACATTCAACAAGTTGCATTTGAAAATTTCATTTCGTCGTCATTACAGGACATAGCACAAGAGAAAAGTAAAGACAATGTGTGGAAAGAGATTAAACACCTCTGGCAAGATAGGAATAATGTTACGATTAGAAACCATTACACTGTACGCAATAATATTCTGTTTCGCCGCTCTCATCCTGACAGCAACGATTGGTTATTATGCATTCCTGACGAACTTGTTAACAAATTAATCTGGTATAGTCATTTAAGTTACTCACATTACGGAGCTAGAAAATGTTTTCTTATACTGAGACAGAACTGTTATTTTACGAACATGGAGAAACGTATTCGACGAGTTTTAGCGTCATGTAAAATCTGCCATAAAGCTAAATCAGATACGACTTCACATATTCCTCCATTATATCCCATTGTACCTGTTAAATTGACATATGGCCGCTGTAGACATTTTTGGTCCGATTCCTAGAACTAATAGAGGTTTTTCCTTCATCTTTGTCGCTGTTGAACTCATTTCAAAATTTGTTACCTTCACTCCGTTACACAAAGCTACTGCTAAAACTGTCTCGAAAGCATTTGTAAAACATTTTCTATTTCATGTAGGGCATGTGTTGAAAGTAATTTCCGACAATGGACCACAGTTTCGATCTGCTATATGGACACGTATGTTACGAGCTAGAAACATTTCTCCGATCTATATATCCAAGTACCATGCTTCTTCGAACCCTTGTGAACGATTAATGAAAGAAATTGGTAAACTGTGTAGAATATACTGCCATAAAAGACATATTGATTGGGACACACACATACACTTATTCCAAGATGTAATTAATTCCATACCAAATGAATCCACTATGCTATCTCCGACTGTTATACTGAAAAATGTTGAACCACCTAACAAAATTAAAGAATTAGTATCATTTCCTACATCTCGTCGACTACGACACCATGAAATAATTGACATTGCGCTGAACAACATCAAACGTGCCGCAGAGCACCGGAGAAGACAACAAAAACAGGTTTGTATACGCCGTGACTTTCACGTTGGACAGAACATATTAGTACGTACACACTATTTATCCAACAAAATAAAAGGTAGGTGCAGTAAATTTGAACTTCTATACGCAGGTCCATATCGGATTCGCAGCATTCCTCACCCCAATGTTGTACACGTCGAAACTTTGAGAACCAGAAAATCGAAAGGAAACCACCAAGTGTCGAACGTCAAACCTTTTATTGAATAAAAATACTTTATGATTTAACATGCTTAGTGCCATTTCCTAATTTTTATGACCACTTATACAATTATATTCATGTGAATACTTACTGATGATTATCTCATTTTTTGTTGGCAAGTGACCGGCAAGGTAAGGTTAGCAGGTCGCTTTTCTTGTCGTTACACATCAGACCGTGCATATTTTTCCACATGAATTTACACATTTTATGACCACTTATGCAAATATATTTATGTGACTACTTGCTGATGATTGTCGTATTTTTCAAGGCAAGTGCCCGGCAAGGTAAGGTTAGCAGGTCGCTTTTCTTGTCGTTACACATCAGACCGTGCACATTTTTCCGAATAAACTTACACTTTTTATGACCACTTATGCAATTATATGCACATGAACACTTACTGATGATTATCGTATTTTTTTTCTTGGCAAGTGCCCGGCAAGGTAAGGTTAGCAGGTCGCTTTTATTGTCGTTACACATTAGACCGTGCACATTTTTCCAAATAAACTTACACCTTTTATGACCACTTATGCAATTATATTTATGTGACTACTTACTGATGATTGTCGTATTTTTCTTGGCAAGTGCCCGGCAAGGTAAGGTTAATTTTTTACGTATGTATGATTGTTTTCCTGTTTGTTTGTATGCATTATGAAATAGTTAAGATATAGCAAACACCAGTTGACTTTGACATTTTTGCCCTACGATATCTCAACATCGTGACTATTTTTACATTTTTTGCTGCTGCATTATGATATTCTGTGTACATTTTTGCATCTGAACACCGTCTATATTTTTTGACATATTACGTTTTCTGTCATGCTATGCTGTATGCTTAATTATACCACTATAAACCAGTTTTTATCTAATGGGTATATGAATTAAATGCAAGACATAAATCTTTGTTCACCATTTTCAGAAAGAAATAACGTGTAAAGGAAATAAATTAAACAGAAATGGGAATTTCACCTACGGAATAAACGAAAGAAGATGCAAAAACCTTATGAGGAAGAGTAAATGGATCAGAATTAACAAGCATTAACAAGAATATACTATACACATCGTAGAATAGCAGTCTTAACTAATTTTTTCTTTCAGAATACGATGCGATTGATGCAGGCTGTCAGACAGAACTTCACATCTTAGTTTTAGTGAGGAAATATGCTAGAAATAAGGAATAGTAGTGTAATGAATAATGAAGTGATTTTTTTTTTGCAGATGATAATGAATGGTGATGAATAATGATGAAGAATATGCAGTTATGAATAATGAAGTTTTTCTTTACAGGTGATGATAATAATGGAGTTATGATAATTAAGTGATGGATAATGAAGTTTTTTCTTTACAGATGAGGATGATGTTGAAGTTTATGTATTTATGCTCTGTAGTTATTTAAGTATTTGTTGCAGTTCGTTTTGACAGTATGTGTTGTATTGCATAGTATGATGACTGAAGGTTTTGGAAAGAACAGCTAGAGAACACATTTTATACACATTTCACTACCTGTTAATTCGAAGTTCACTACTTTTCAGCATAAAATGCGTTTCTTCTTTCAGTCTAATAATCCATTTTTGTATATTTTGCAGGAGAAATTATTCATGAAATTAATGTACTATAAGCAGTTGTTCATTAAACCCAAGTCATTTATGAATGTGATTACATATACTCTACTTGTTTCATAATCTTGATACAGCTGACTCATGACGAATGACGTTACACATCTTCATTTGCAGCAATAACTCAAAAGCAAATATTGTTATTAATTATCGAATCCAACGCAATGCATTGCTAGCACAAAAAAAAATGCTTTGTAACTGGCAAATGAATGCCACTGATTAATGTAATAAGATGAACTATGAAGACAATGTTTACTATAATTAGATTAATTATGCCATTTATTAACTCATTTTCAATGATGACTTCTGATGGTTTGTACTTACGCTATGAATGCCAATGTTCTCTATAAATGATTTCTGATGGTTTGTAATTAGTCAATGAGTGCCAATGTTCTCTGTAAATGATTTCTGATAGTTTGTAATTAGGCAATGAGTGCCAATGTTCTCTGTAAATGACTTGTGATGGTTTGTAATTAGTCAATGAGTGCCAATGTTCTCTGTAAATGATTTCTGATGGTTTGTAATTAGGCAATGAATGCCAATGTTCTCTGTAAATGATTTCTGATGACTTGTAACTAGACAATGAGTGCCAATGTTCTCTGTAAATGATTTTTGATGGTTTGTAATTAGGCAATGAGTGCCAATGTTCTCTGTAAATGACTTGTGATGGTTTGTAATTAGGCAATGAGTGCCAATATTCTCTGTAAATGATTTCTGATGGTTTGTACTTAGGCAATGAGTGCCAATGTTCTCTATAAATGATTTCTGATGGTTTGTAATTAGGCAATGACTGCCAATGTTCTCTGTAAAGTTACTCATGAACATTATTCTGTAATACTACGTACATGGTACAGAAATGTTCAATGACTGGGCAATGAGTGCCACCCATTACTAGTGTAATTCTCAATGAAGACTAGTATGTGACTTAATGTCCTTCACCTTCTAACCTAATTACCTGGAATTACTGCAATATCCGTTTGTCCTGTATATCCTCATGATCATGGAGCACTATATATGGGTTTTGCACTAATTCTACGTTGTTGTAACAGACAAGGACGTGGCGTTGACACCATTACTAGTGTAATTCTCAATGAAGACTAGTATGTGACTTAATGTCCTTCACCTTCTAACCTAATTACCTGGAATTACTGCAATATCCGTTTGTCCTGTATATCCTCATGATCATGGAGCACTATATATGGTTTCTGCACTAATTCTACGTTGTTGTAACAGACAAGGACGTGGTGTTGACACGACATGCTGTCCACCACCATGAGCGGTGAAGATGATATTATGGTCCCACTGTTTGGTGTACCTAATGTACTACCAAAAGGATAACATGGAATATTACTACGGCATTTCAGTGTCATGGCCACGCTGTTTAATACTTCTGGTAAAAGAACTGTAGATTGCCTCACTTGGTGTTGTGCTTCTGTAGAAAGATATGGACTTTCAGTGCAGCTGCGTGCAACCTAAAGTGCTACAACCATGACGCAATCCTTCCCTTTCCTATCCTAATTCTTGTGACACAGTAAAAAAAAATCATTTTTGTTATCATGATTGGCATTTATGGCCTATACATTTTTTGTGATTTGCAAATATGTTATGAACTACAACGCATGTGCACTTTTGTCATTTTGTTAACATGTTTTCTACTCATTGCATATACATTTTTTGTGATTTGCTGATATGTTCTATACTACTGTGCGTGTGCACTTTTGCCATTTGTGAATATGTTTTGTACTCATTGTATATATTTTGTCTTTGCCTGATATGTTCTGTACTCAGTGCATGTGCACTATATTTACTTCATGTTCTACATCTATATATCTGTATATTCTGTAATTGTAAAGTTAATTAGTTAAGAAAAAATTTGTTGCTCATGGCAAGTCCAAATGACTCACCATCGCTGCCAAATTTTTGCCCCCCCCCCCCCCGCCCCCCCCCCCCCCCCCCAGTGGAGGGTTATGAAACGCGTACGTTTCATATGTATTCATTACCAGCGATGGCGATATTCATTACCAGCGATGGCGAGGCATGACAGAATCTCTGACCAGAGAGTTATTTATCGTGGCTAGTCTGCGCTTGACCGCGCGAGAGTTCTGTTAAGTGTACCGAGTCGGCAGGAGCAGTTGCGAGTTGCACTCTGTCTGTAGTAGTCAGTCGGCAGTTGCGTGTACCGAGTCGGCAGGACAGTTGCGAGTTGCACTCTGTCTGTAGTTGAAGTCGGATACAGTTGTGTGTAGCGAGTCGGCAGAAGTTGCGAGTTGCACTCTGTCTGTAGTAGAAGTCGGATACAGTTGTGTGTGGCTAGTCGGCATGCGTCCGCGGTGTGCTCTGCCCACGAGTCTGGTCGGGAATGAGGTGGACGATATGTATATTATTGTAGAAGGTAATGAAGCAGCATTGTGCTCAACTAATAACGTCTGTTAATTGTAATTAATTTGTTCAAAAAAATGCCCCAATAATAATTTTTTTATAAAGTAAATCTTTTAAAGAAAAGTAATCATTTCAATTTAAAGAATTTTTCCACTCCTTTGAAGAAAAAGCATTCATTCAATTTAAAGAATATTTCCTATGCATTTCCTCCAAGAATCAAAATTAAATATACGCCAGCATTGCACAGAGCTGTGCCGAAAAATAAGAGCAGATATAGACGCAGTTTTACTGAGGTAAGAATTTATCAGGTTTAATTATTTCACAGGGCCGAAGGTCAGCGTTGCTGCCCTTATATGATTTATCAGGTTTAATTATATCTGTTAGGAAGTTACATTTCCTACATGGTTCATTAGTTAATTGACATTATTGTGGTTTTTGGTCAATTTTCATTTATTAATTTTGTGGGGAGTTAACATTTGGCTCATTATCATTGTTATGCATTTCTGTGGGGAGGTTAGACACTGACGCCGTATTACGCAACTGAAATCCTGCTGCTCGTTCTGTCAGGCCTCGTGCCAACAAATATGGACACTTCATTCACAGCGTGGTTATGGACACATCGAAATGCGAAAGTTGCTTTCTACTATTTTCACCTCCACACATCGTATAAAACCGAATGGCACATACATGCCAGTTCATTCCTCGGGGCCAACAAGACATACGGGTCCTGTGGCGTGCCTCACAGCAAGTGACTCTACGGGTCTTACGAGTCCCAGCGCAGGTCTCCAGCGGACAACGAGTTATCGTCCCAGGCGAGTTTAGTATTTGTTAAGTGCGCATTTAAATACATGCAGGCTCTCGTTAACACACCACAAAGCAAAAACATTTAATGGCTAACACTAATGTACTGATACCCCATGGGCCCCGGATGGAGCAATCTGGGAAGAGATACAGCGACCTTGCTGATCAAGTCAGGGTATGTCAAGCACGAATACAAGCAATAGAAAATCTCGCCGTGGGTTGACAGGCTTTATTTTGTTAGAATGTAATCCCAGGATGACTTGCCATATAGCACAACAAAATGGGGTATAGAATACCGTCGACGTACCGCTTTGCTGTAAAGGTGCCGCGGATAGCAACCAAAAGCATCCTGATATGAATAGAAATGGTGACCAGTACATCCCCTGCCTTTGCCGGTCCGGGTGGCGAGCGAAGTCAGGTTGGGAACCCACCGTTGTCCAGGGCGTCTCCAGACACATCTTCACTGGTCATCGGGGCTCAGTTCGAAGAGGGACTCATCGCTGAACACTACTCCAGTGAATGAGATTCCAGGACAAAGACGTTGTCGAGACGCCCCGTACAGCTGTGATATGCCAAACTGATCGTCGCCCCCATATCGCCCGACAACCAGGAATGATAGTCTTGGGTGCCATTTCTTTTCTTACGAGGGTTGAAACTTAAATAGTGGCAACTATTTATTCACAACAGATACAAAAGAGTTACATGTTTTTACCTGTTACTGTCCTTCAAAGTAGTCACCAGCGTTGTGTAGAACCCGTTGCCAGCGATGTGGAAGGCGTAGTATATCGTTAGCAGATCTCGTTCTGTTGATGGTGCGAATGGAGCGGTCTAAAGTTATGGTGATTCTCTCGTGTGCGGATGGTGTTATCCTAACGCATTACGTTCCTCCACGGCAGACCGTCAATGCACAGTATTACTGTTCGTTTTTGGAGCATCACCTGCGACCAGCTCTGCGAAAGAAGCGGCGACACTTTCTCCCACCCATCATTTTGCAATGCGCGGGCGCATACAGCGGAAGCTATGGCTCCTCTGTAAGGTAGATGGGACTGGGAAGTACTGTACCATCCACCATACTCCCCGGACTTACTTTGATTTGAGTCCGAAGATAAAGGAACCATTTCGTGGCATTCACTTCAGATCTTTTCCAGAGATTCGACAGGCAGCAGACCGCTCCATTCGCACCATCAACAGAACAGGCTCTGCTAACGGTATACTACGCCTTCCACATCGCTGGCAACCGCTTCTACACAACGCTGGTGACGACTTTGAAGGACAGTAACAGGTGCAAACATGTAACGCTTTTGCATCGGTTGTGAATAAATAGTTGCCACTATTTAAATTTCAACCCTCGTACCAGGACCTCTGTAGTTGTCATCCGCGACATCTTTAGAGCACAGTAGTGCCCCCCCTTCAGGGCAAGGCATCCTGGGCTTACATTTCAGCAAGACAATGCCCGACAACACACGGCGAGAGCGTCTCTTGCTTGTCTCCGTGCTTGCCAAACCCTGCCTTGGCCAGCAAGGTCGCCAGAGCTCTCCCCTACTGAGAACGTTTGGATCATTATGGGCAGGGCCCTCCAAGCAGCAGGAGATTTTGACGATCTAACGCGCCAATTGGACATAATTTCGTACGACATCTTTCGGAAGTACATCCAACAACATTATCAGTCAGTGCCAAGCCGAATAACTGCTTGCGCAAGAACCGGAAGTGGTGGAATGGGTTACTGAATGCTTAATTTGAGAAGCTCTGTCTCTTGAATAAATCATCCAATTTTTCTGAAATTGTAATCACTGGTTTGCCTTTACATGCACATTTCATCTACCTATTTCGAAAAGAATGTATGTTGGGCTAGGCAACTGGTGTTGCGGGTCCCGTATTTTTCGTGATCTCGTTCAATCATTACCTTAAGTCAGCTGTTGAGGGTCATACGAAGGCCTAGCACCAGTTTTACACCATGCACAGTGCTCGAAACCGACCTATGTACTCTTTTTTTAAGGGGGGGCTAATATTTTGTAGGAAAAAGGAAGATTAGGGTGTAACGTCACGTCGACAAAGAGGTCCTTAGAGAAGAAGCACAAGTTCGGATTGTTTCTTTGCCGGCCGGGGTGACCGACCGTTTCTAGCCGCTACAGTCTGGAACCGCGCTACCACTACGGTC
This sequence comes from Schistocerca nitens, assembly GCF_023898315.1. Classification (NCBI taxonomy): domain Eukaryota; kingdom Metazoa; phylum Arthropoda; class Insecta; order Orthoptera; family Acrididae; genus Schistocerca; species Schistocerca nitens. The sequence continues at coordinate 394,346,850 of NC_064617.1, forward strand.
GCAGGTTCGAATCCTGCCTCAGGCATGGATGTGTGTGGTGTCCTTAGGTTAGTTAGGTTTAAGTAGTTCTAAGTTCTAGGGGACTGATGATCTCAGAAGTTAAGTCCCATAGTGCTCAGAGCGATTTGAACCATTATTTCTTTAAGGATGGGGAAGGAACGAGGCAGTGCCCTTTCAAAGGAACCATCCCGCCATTTGCCTGGAAATTCTGAGGCAAATCAGGGAAATCTAGGTCTGGATGGTCGCATGTTCCCGATGTGAGTCCATGGTGCTGACCACCGCGCAACCTCGCTTGGTTATCAACAGTCGAGGTTGCGTTGAAGAGGACGACGTTGTAATGGAACCGTAGCGAGATAAGTTTCCTAGCGGCCACACCTCGATCTGATTGAGCTGTTTACCCGCGGCAGCGACAACTGGCCTAGGAGTGAGACGAAACCAGCGCAGCCACTCCCGGCGCATAGGGCGTGGGCGGGCCGAGCCGGCCGCGGTGTAATGGCGCATTGTGGCGGTGCTGCCGCGGCGCGCGATCCGCCGCTTTTACGGTTCATATTTCTCAGTTATTGGCCGGCTATCAGTCAGGCATCTCGGCGCGCCGGCCACAAAGGCAGCGGCAACGCCTGCGAGCCGCAGCGGGACGGGCCCCGGGCGGCGCTCCCTCCTGCCGCTGCTTTACGGCGGCACTCACTGACAGCTGACAAACGACGACGGGCCTGGCGTTCTGAGCTGCCGCTGAGCGCAGTCTCTGTTGCACGTATCCAGTAGCCGCTGGCTGAAATCGTGGCGTTTTGGCAGCTACGAGAGAGTTTTTTTTTTTAATAAACGGAAGCTAACCCTTACGTATCTGTTGAAGAACACAGACTTATTCCAGAAATTTAGCTGAAGAAATATGATTAAACTGACTTCTGCAATGCTGGCGTCCGCAGCTCGTGGTCGTGCGGTAGCGTTCTCGCTTCCCGCGCCCGGGTTCCCGGGTTCGATTCCCGGCGGGGTCAGGGATTTTCTCTGCCTCGTGATGACTGGGTGTTGTGTGATGTCCTTAGGTTAGTTAGGTTTAAGAAGTTTTAAGTTCTAGGGGACTGATGACCATAGATGTTAACTCCCATAGTGCTCAGAGCCATTTGAACAATGCTGGCCACTGAAAGTGCAATACGATGAGAGCAGTATGCAACAAACTTAAAACAGATATTAAGTGCACTACAGCTGCACTCAAAAATATTTTGTTGTTTCGATTTTATGTTGTCAGCACTGTTTGCATGCAGCCACAAGAGAGTAACGCATGTAACTGTGTCACTGCATCAACACCTTCACGCCGCTGTGGTTATACCGGGTGATCAGAAAGTCAGTGTAAATTTGAAAACTTAATAAACCACGGAATAATGTAGATAGAGAGGTAAAAATTGACACACATGCTTGTAATGACAAGGGGTTTTTTGCCCGCATCTCGTGGTCGTGCGGTAGCGTTCTCGCTTCCCACGCCCAAGTTCCCGGGTTCGATTCCCGGCGGGGTCAGGGATTTTCTCTGCCTCGTGATGGCTGGGTGTTGTGTGCTGTCCTTAGGTTAGTTAGGTTTATGTAGTTCTAAGTTCTAGGGGACTGATGACCATAGATGTTAAGTCCCATAGTGCTCAGAGCCATTTGAACCATTTGACAAGGGGTTTTATTAGAACAAAAAAAAAAAAAAAGTTCACAAAATGTCCGACAGATGGCGCTGGACAGCAAAAAGTCAGCGACTGCGCATGACAATCGTGTATAAAAGGAGCTGTAATGAGAGAGAGAATCAGATGCGCCAGCAGTCGCAGCATGTTGACGTTACCTGAAAAGGCGCTTTTAGTGAAGCTGTAGTATCAGAATGGGGAATGTGCTAGTTCAGAGTTACGATCCTATCGCCATAGGAAGGGGATTGGAACGGGTAAAGGTCCGTTGACAAATGCAGCTGTGACGGGAATGATTTCGAAGTTCGAAGCCACGGGTTGCTTAGACGATAGACCCCGTAATGGCCGACCGAGCAGAAGGCGTAATGCTGCTGAGACAGTTCAGGAAGAAATGGAGACTGTAGCGGGTTCGTCTATGCACGGGGAAGTCAGCGCTCGTGCAGTCGCACGTCGCACCGGAATTCCATACACTACTGTTTGGTTGGCACTTAGGCGTACCCTCCGATGCTATCCGTACAAAATCCATCGGCATCATGAACTGTTACGAGGCGATTTAGTGAAGCCGAGGACATTTGCGGTGTGGGCGTTTCAAAAGATGGCGGAAGATGACGATTGGTTGAGTAACGCGATGTGGACCGACGAAGCTCATTTCACGCTCCGAGGGTCTGTCAACGAACACAACTGCAGAATTTGGGCTACCGAAAATCCTAGAACTGTCGTGGAAACTCAATTGCACGACGAGAAAGTCACGGTATGCGTTGGATTTACCACATCTACCGTTATCGGGCCTTTTTTCTTCGAGGAAATGCGTGATTCTGGTTTTGTAACTGCTACCGTAACGGGTGAGAGGTACGCCGATATGTTACAAAATCGCATCATTCCAAGCCTGGCTGATAAACACCTGCTGGAACGTACGATATTTATGCAGGATGGCGCTCCACCCCATATTGCTAGACGTGTGAAAGATATCTTGCGCGCGTCGTTTCGTGATGATCGTGTGCTCAGCCGCTACTTTCGTCATGCTTGCCCTCCCAGGTCCCCAGATCTCAGTCCGTGCGATTATTGGCTTTGGGGTTACCTGAAGTCGCAAGTGTATCGTGATCGACCGACATCTCTAGGGATGCTGAATGACAACATCCGATGCCAATGCCTCACCATAACTCCGGACATGCTTTACAGTGCTGTTCACAACATTATTTCTCGACTATAGCTATTGTTGAGGAATGATGGTAGACATATTGAGCATTTCCTGTAAAGAACATCATCTTTGCTTTGTCTTACTTTGTTATGCTAATTATTGCTATTCTGATCAGATGAAGCGCCATCTGTCGGAAATTTTTTGCACTTTTGTATTTTTTTTGGTTCTAATAAAACCCCATGTCATTCCAAGCATGTGTGTTAATTTGTACCTCTCTACCTACATTATTCCGTGATTTATTCAGTTTTCAAATTTATACTGACTTTTTGATGACCCGGTATATCCAGTAAACAAGCATGGTCATACAATAAAAATGTAAGTAATAGGGGAGCTCAATAAGTAGTCAATACGTTTTTTTCCGTCGGACAGTTTACGTTGAAAAACGTGGAATTTGTTGTGGGACATGGTGGCGTATTTTCGCTCCAGCCCCTACACTTTCATGAACTTCCGATAGGTAGCGGCGCTGTACGTAACTTTTGAAGTGGCGTCTGTAACGGACGAGCTTTCCAAGCAGAGAGCTGTCATTGTGTTTCTTTTGGCGGTAAACCAGAGCACCGCAGATATTCATAGGCGCTTGCAGAATGTGTAGGGAGACGTGGAAGTGAACAAAATTCAGGTGAGTCGCACGGCGACGCGTCCTTCAATCTCGTGACAGAGTCCTGCAGTGTTGGAACGCGGGGACAGTCTCATTAGAGACGACGACGGATCACTATTAAACTCATCGCTGCACAGCTGAACGTCTCTGTTGGTAGTGCTCACACACTCGTGCACCAGTTGGGGTACTCAAAGTTGTGTGAGCACTATATTCCTCGCCGCCTTACAAAAGATGATTAAGAGTTTCCATGTGTTTGGCCCAGCGAAGAATGCACTCTGCGGGAAGCGGTACGTGGATGACGGGGAGGTTACTTACTGTTGCAGCAAGGCTTTGGCTCCGCCGTCGACCAGTTGAGTGGTACCATGTGGCGTATAGGTCCCCTCAGTGAGGTGGCATAAGGCCGTCACATTGAACGGGGATTATGTTGATTAATAGGGTATGTAACCAAAACACGGTGTACTGGAATTCTGAATAAAACCAATCTGTTTTCGGAAAAAAATATGTTGCATTACTTATTGAACGATCCTAGTATATATTCCTTTATGTCAAAAGTATTTTGGAATTTTCTTTGGTTAACTAATGTCACTTAGGAATTTTTTGTAGAGACGACTATGTCAAAACATAAAGAATACTCAGTTGATCCGAGCAAACTGTTTAGCATGTTTTCAAGAAGGAATCGTTGCAGTCCAGCGTCGATAGAGACTACGGCACATCTCGACAACTAATAAGCGCGTGAAGCTGACGGTAAAAACAGCATGGAACAGCGGCCAATAAGCGAAGATCAGGTAGTTTTCGAAAACCAACAAGGAAGAGGACATAACGATTTGTAAGCAGTCGGTCGCTAATCCAAGAAGATTGGCACACCTACTTAGGCAGCATCAGGAGCAGCATCGTGGACTGAACCCACATGTCTCTAATGTAAAACGTCGTCTAGCTGCAGGTGATTTAACTTGTAGATGACCATCACGCAAATCACTTGTTGTTGTTGCAGTAATCCGTCCGAAGACTGGTTTGATGGAGCTCTCCATGCCACTCTGTCCTGTGCAAGCCTCTTCGTCTCCGAGTAACTGCTGCAACTTACTGTACATTTTTCTGAATCTCCTTACTGTACTCATATCCTGGCCTCCCTCCCTCTACGATTTTTACGCCCCCTCCCCCCCCTCCCCTCCACGTCCCTCCAGTACTAAATTGATGATCACCTGCTGTCTCAGAATGTGTCCTACCAACCGATCCCGTCTTCTAGTCAGGTTGTGCCACAAATTTTTTTTCTTCCCTTTTCTATTCAGTACCTCCTCATCAGATACTGGACTGTAAGGCGTACCCAAGAGAAGATACAGAGTCAGATTACAACATAGTAGTAATGAAGAGTAGGCTCTGAAGTTTAAGACATTAGTCAGGAACAATCAATAAGCAAAGAAGTGGAATAAGGAAGTACTAAAAAATGACGAGATATGCTTCAAGTTCTCTAAGGCTATAGATACAGCAATAAGCCATAGCTCCATAGGCAATGCAGTTGAAGAGGAATGGACATCCCTAAAAAGGGTGATAACAGAAGTTGGGAAGGTTCAAATGGATCATATGGCTCTGAGCACTATGGGACATAACATCTGAGGTCATCGGTCCCATAGAACTTAGAACTACTTAAACCTAACTAACCTAAGGACATCACACACATCAATGCCCGAGGCAGGATTCGAACCTGCGACCGGAGCGGTCGAGCGGTACCAGACTGAAGCACCTACAACCGCTCGTCCACACCGGCCGGCTAGTTGGGAAGGAAAACATAGGTACAAAGAAGGTAACTGCGAAGAAACCATAGGTAACAGAAGAAATACTTCAATTGATCGATGAAAGGAGGAACTACAAAAATGTTCCGGGAAGGCCGGCCGAAGTGGCCGTGCGGTTAAAGGCGCTGCAGTCTGGAACCGCAAGACCGCTACGGTCGCAGGTTCGAATCCTGCCTCGGCATGGATGTTTGTGATGTCCTTAGGTTAGTTAGGTTTAACTAGTTCTAAGTTCTAGGGGACTAATGACCTCAGCAGTTGAGTCCCATAGTGCTCAGAGCCATTTTTTTTGCTCCGGGAAAGTCAGAATACAGAAATACAAGTCGCTGATGAATGAAATAAATAGGAAGTGCAGGGAAGCTACGACAAAATGGCTGCGTGAAAAATGTGAAGAAATCGAAAAAGAAATGATTGTCAGTAGCACTGACTGAGCATACAGGAAAGTCAAAACAACCTTCGGTGACATTAAAAGCAAGGGTGGCAACATTAAGAGTGGGACGGGAATTCCACTGTTAAATGAAGAGGAGAGAGCGAATAAGTGGAAAGAATACATTGAAAGCCTCTGTAAGGGGGAAGATTTGTCTGATGGGACAGAAGAAGAAACAGTAGTTGATTTAGAAGAGATAGGGGACCCGGTATTAGAATCAGAATTTAAAAGAGCTTCGGAGGACTTAAGATCAAATAAAGCAGAAGGGATAGACAACATCCATCCGAATTTCTAAAATCGTTGGGGGAAGTGGCAACAAAACGGCTGTTCTTGTTGATGTGTAGAATGTATGAGTCTGGCGACATACCATCTGACTTTCGGAAAAATATCATCATCACAATTCCGAAGTAGGCAAGAGCTGACGAGTGCGAGAATTATCGCACAATCAGTTTAACAGCTGATGCATCCAAGTTGCTGACATGAATAATATACAGAAGAATGGAAAAGAAAATTGAGGATGCGCTAGATGACGATCAGTTTGGCTTTAGGAAAGGTAAAGGCACGAGAGAGGCAATTCTGACGTTGCGATTAATAATGGAAGCAAGACTAAAGAAAAACCAAGACAAATTCATAGAATTTGTCGACCTGGGAAAAGCGTTCGACAATGTAAAATGGGCAATATGTTCGAAATTCTGAGAAAAGTAGGGGAAGCTATAGGGAGAGACGGATCACATAGAATATGTACAACGGCCAAGACGGAATAATAAGAGTGGACGACCAAGAACTAAGTGCTCGTATTAAAAAGGGTGTAAGACTAGGATGTAGCCTTTAGCCCCTACTGTTCGCATTCTGTACATCGAGGAAGCAATGATGGAAATAAAAGAAAGGTTCACGAGTTGATTGAAAATTCTAGCTGAAAGGATATCAATGATACGATTCGCTGATGACATTGCTATCCTGAGTGACAGTGAAGAAGAATTTCATGACCTCCTGAATGGATGACCATTTTAATGAGTAGAGTATGGACTGAGATTAAATCGAAGAAAGACGAAGGTAATGAGAAGTAGTAGAAATGAGAACAGCGAGAAACCTAATATCAGAATCGATGGTCACGAAGTAGATAAAGTTAAGGGATTCTGCTACCTAGTCAGTAAAATAACCAATGACGGACGGAGCAAGGAGGACATCAAAAGCAGACTAGCAATGGCAAAAAGGGCATTCCTCACCGAGAGAAGTCTACTAGGATCAAATTTCGGCCTTAATTTGAGAAAGAAATTTCTGAGGACGTACGTCTGGAGTACAGAATTATAGGGTAGTGAAACATGGACTTTGGGAAACCGGAATAGAAGAGAATCGAAGCATTTGAGATGTGGTGATACAGACGAAAGTTGAAAATTAGATAGACTGATAAAGTAAAGAATGAGGAGGTTCTGTGCAGAATCGGAGACGAAAGGAATATATGGGAAACACTGATAAGAAGAAGGGACAGGATGATAGGACATCTGTTAAGACGTGAGGGAATAACTTCCATGGTACTAGAGGGAGCTGTAGAAGACAAAAACTGTAGAGGAAGACACAGATTGGAATACATCCAGCAAATAATAGAGGACGTAGGTTGCAAGCGCTGCTCTGAATTGAAGAGGTTAGCACAGGAAAGGAATTCGTGGCGGGTCGCATCAAACCAGTCAGAAGACTGATGACCCCCCCCCCCCCCCCAAAAAAAAAGAACCACCTCATCTATCCATCTAGTTTTCAACATTCTTTTGTGGCATCACATTCTGAAAGCTTCTGTTCTCTTCATGTCTAAACAGTTTATCGTCCATGGTTCACTTTAATACTCCATATAAATGCCTTCAGAAAAGACTACCGAACACTTAAATCTATACTCGATATTAACAAATTTCTCTTCTTCAGAAATTCTTTTCTAGCCATGGCCAGTGTACATTTCTACTTCGGCCATCATTAGTTACTTTACTGCCCAAAAAGCAAAACTCATGTACTACTTTAAGTGTCTCGTTTCATGGTCTAATTGCTTGCGATATATTAAGTGCCGCCCCATTCTACTGGAAATATCCAGTAGAGCTTCATCACTTAATTGACTTTCAATGGTGCTGAAACTTCCCTACTTGTAGGTATCGCAATAATTTTACCACCGACGTTGGTAGTATTACCGTCTCTTCTACATGTCCTACAGTAGATAATCTTGGAATGAACGAGTTCTTCGTCTATCGTACACTAAGTTTCACGTGGCAAAATAACAGATTTTTTACACTTTTTTATTCAGAATTTTATTCATGTCAAAAATGAATCAAAGTCTCGTTTGATAACCAAACTCCATAACGCTTGGACTTCCTTTAGGTATGTTTTGGAGCCTTCGAAAGGGTAGTTTTTACTCCCAAGACTCTTAATTAGTACAGCATGGTGACCAGGGATGCATGAAAGTTCGGCTTTTTAGAGACAACTGTAACCTTTGCTTACTCCACATAAATTCATTCCAAAGGCTTCTAAGTAGTAGTCAGTCCTTCGCATTGCTTTTTCAGCTGTATGAAATGTATTCGCAGTTGTGAATATGGACAACCATCAGCTGTATAATGGAATAATGTCAATGAAAATTTATGCCAGAGCGGGACTCGAACCCGGATTTCCCGCTTACCGCGAGCAGTCGCCTTACCTTTTTTTTTTAAATGTAGGAACGTTCTTGGCGCCCAAATGGGGTGGTGGGGGGCACAGTGGGCAGGGGTCGCAACCCGAGGCCTGCCACCATGTCTCGTTCACACTCTCCAGAAACCAAGAAAAGCACAGGGAACGTGGAGTAGAGGTACAATGAACATCAATGGTTTACTTATTTATTTTCCTTTTCTTTCAATTAACATTAATACCACCGAGAATAGCAGGAAACCGGCGTCGCGAGGAGCGGTGCGCACCAAGAGTCAGAAAATGGTCCAAATGGCTCTAAGCACTTTGGGACTTAACATACGAGGTCATCAGTCCCCTAGACTTAGAACTACTTAAACCTAACTAACCTAAGGACATCACACACATCCATGCCCGAGGCAGGATTCGAACCTGCGACCGTAGCAGTCCCGCGGTTCCGGACTGAAGTGCCTAGAGCCGCTCGGCCACAGCGGCCGGCAGCAAGCGTCAGACTCATTGGGACTATCGACGTATAGCTTTTCCGAGAAGAATATTCCGATGACCGGAGAATATATCAGCTCTAACTGTGGTAGGGGCGGGTATCAACTCTTCATGGCAGGAACACCCCAGCTATGGGGCGGGTTAAGGAAAACACGGCGAAGTAAATTTTTGTATTTTGGATTGTGGACAACAGGACAATGGCGTTCATTAAGGAACTGCGAAAAATCAAGGACGCTTTTCTTGCCATCAGCAAACAAGCAGTGAGCGCGTTTCCACAAATCCACTTCACAGAGTTCGTCTTCGCTTCCGGGAAGTATCCAACCTCCAGAAAGAGGAGCAGTTGAATAGGTAACTGATGAACAGTCACACATGTGATTAGGACATCTGTCGCGCCAGTAACCAGACACCTCTTGCCGATATGCACACAAGGCGATGCTCGTCTGTATCCAAAACACCACAGGCGGCACACAACAGCGTGTTTGGGAGGTGAATTCCGTGAAGGCGTGGCCGGCATACTTGCTTCCCATTGACAGTAAGGTAACATGCAGACTGGACGTCAGTGTCAAGATAAGGAGCGCATACCGGTCACCATACGGCACTCCAGTCAACGTGGGGATGCTTCCCCTCAAGCACATTCGGTGACCGGTGCTGCTGAAGAAATCCACAGATCGCATTCGTGGATGTCAAGAGCGCTGGCATTATCGCAGTAAGGACGTAGCTAAGCTCGAGGGAAAAGCGGCGGAAGTAAAAGAAGGGCGGCGGGACGGTCAAAAGCGGAATAGGTGCTGAGAGAGAGTGTGAGCAAGAGCCTCCACCAATAGGACATGGCGCAAGCATACAGTGCAGAGAGCAGGCAGCCTTGACGCACTGACCGACGGATCGAGGCGGTGGGAGTGAGACGGCTACTCCATAGTACATGAGACTTAGTTCCATGAAGGAGACACATTAGGACGTCGACGGTACTATCAGGCTATCCCATATTGCAGAGCACACCTTTCAGGTAGTCGTAATCGGCCCGATCGAACGCCTGGCTGAAGTCAAGAGCTGCCGAAAGTCCAGGCGTACGACGAGCATGAGCAGGAGCGATTATGTACCGATAGTGTCAGAGGGCAGTGCGGATGTTATTGGCACCTCCTAAAGAAGTTCGATCAGGGAAAACCATGTACCGAGCGCTCCGTTTAAGCCGCGGAGCCAACACCCGGGTAAAGATCTTCATGTTGCCGTTGAGTAGCATCAAGGGGCAGTAATAGCATATCTATAGGGTGCCCCACGGCTTGTGGATGGGAATGAGGAAACCACCGCGGAAACAGTCTGGAATCGGCACGAAAGGTGACATAAGGTACTGACAAATTTCCTTCCACACCGGCGCCAGAAGGAGGCGAAATGTTCGATAAAACTCCAGTGGGAGGCCGTTAGGACCAGGCGACCTGTTCGTAGAATCCGCCTGGATAAATGGACTTCGTCCTCTGTGACGTTAGCAAGCAGATCCATCGTCGCATCCATGGGGACCGAGTCAAAGGAGTGTCTGGAGACCGCCATAATGTTGGCACGTGATGATGTTGTTCAGAGTACACTGTAACATAATGTGCATGGAGGGCGGACCCTATATCCCGTTGGGTATCAAAACGCTGCCCATCATCGGTCATATGGACATTAATCAAAGTATTCTGATGGTGGTTTAGTTTCGTTATGACATGACAGATAGATGGACGCTTCTGCGCTAAACCGGCATGTGTGCGCGCCCTAACCATAGCTCCAGCTCTGGCGAATAAGGCATCTTAGTACATACCAGGAGAATGGCGAAATATAATTCCTGAGTTAGTCGCCGCCATGGCGCAACCGCACTTCCATACTCAACCAAGGCCTTGCGGAGGGCAGGCTTAGCACAGAGCTCCCATCAAGACAGGGAATACTGATAGGCATCACGGTGGCGACGACAATTGCCCACGTGGTCCCGAAGAGGTGCCGGCATTCAGGTGAAGTACGGTGGATCGTAATCAGTTTCCATGGCCGCTGGCCGCGCCACACACTTCGCAGCAGAGTCTGATTGCGCAGATATATGCTATAAGGTCAGAGAGCGCAACGGGGCAGACTTCAACAGCCTGCACCCCACTGACAACATTGCGGGAGATGTAAACACGATCAAAGCGGCTGGGAGAATGGCTAGCGAAATGCTTAAATCATGGACGATCGCCATGAACATGCTCCGAAGAAATTTGTGGTAAGGTCTTATGGGACCAAACTGCTAAGGTCATCTGTCCCTAAGCTTATACACTACTCAATCCAACTTCACCTAACTTACGCTAAGGACAACACACACACCCATGTCCGAGGTAGGACTCGAACCTTCGACGGGGTGGGGGGGGGGGGGGTAGCCGCGCGGACCGTGAGAAGGCGGCGACTGGCGCCAGGCGCCTCAGACCGCTCGTCTACAACATGGTAGTCGGTCTTCGGGTGCCTGAGCGCAGCTGAAGTCGCCTCCCAATCAAAGCATCTTGGTGACCCAGGAAAAGAAGCGTGACTGTTTCTGAGAAGAAGGTGAAATGTTCACGGCAGCGACACGAACCAGATGGCGCATACACATTGACGATCCTAACGCCACTAAACGTGAGAACCATACCTCTGACATCAGGGAGACAGGCTACTGCATCAGCGAGGATACCGTCACGTAAGAGGCTCGCCACCCCAGGGGCAACATGACAGATTTGTGATGCAAAACCACGAGGAGCACAAAAAGTTGCAATATGCACCTCCTGGAGGAGAGCAATATCAACGTCCGCAGCATACAGCATGTCATGGAGTAAAGCCAGTTTGAGGCGTACACGAAAGGTTTTGATATTGACTGCGGCTAAGCGATAGGTCTGGGAAGCCGCCATCGCCAAGAGGACAGGTGATGCAAACATGGGGGAAACACAGGGAACTCCCTGTTAGGCCACTGTGGAAGGGCTTATCACTGTGACGAGGAGGGAGCCGAGCTCACCGAGGGGGGTCCATCGCTATGTACAGTGCGATTAATTTGCTAACAGCCACACTGTATACGCTCTTTTCGGTGATCGGTAGATACCAAGTGAAGCCAATAAAATCGTATGTAACACACGAATATGATGCTGAATATTATTATTTGCCAGATCACTCTTAAAGATCAACCCCGAAATTTCTATTTGAGGAGTATACTCTGTATATTTTGTTATATTACGTTCACGACATCGTCATAGTACCTTGTAACAGAAGAGATTCAAAAATGGTTCAAATAGCTATGAGCACTATGGGACTCAACTACTGTGGTCATAAGTCCCCTAGAACTTAGAACTACTTAAACCTAACTAACCTAAGGACATCACACACATCCACGCCCGAGGCAGGATTCGAACCTGCGACCGTAGCAGTCGCACGGTTCCGGAGTGCGCGCCTAGAACCGCGAGACCACCGCGGCCGGCGAAGAGATTCAAATAATATTTTGTGACTGTACCGTCACTGGCGATGAATGGTCGACGGAGAAACATACAGACTATATACGTGGAAGAGATCTACGGACAGCAGAGATTTCGAAATCAGCTTTTAAACTGTGTGTCATTTCCTGGGGCAGATGTGGTTATGAACTGTAGATTAAATCTGGTGAACTTGCAAAAAGACAGGAAATTAAGGAAATGAGACCTGGATACACTGAAGGTATCAGAGGTTGTAGTGTGTTTTACAGGAAGAATTAGGTAAAGTTGGAATGAGACAGGGGAAAGAAATACAACAGAAAACGAATGGATAGCTTGGAGGGATTAAATGCTGAAGGCGGGCAGCACAGGACGAAAGTAGTAAAAACACAAGGCCTAGTAGAAATCCATGTGTAACACAGAAGACGCTGAATTTAAAAGACGAAAATAAGAAATATAGTAATGCTGCTACTGCAAAAGACGAAGGTTGTGGTGTCGTCCAATGAACGAAACGAGGCAGCATGGTAAGGTTGGTACCTCGCGACGGAACCACAAGTATGCTTAGTTGCTGCCAGAAGCAACGACGAATAACATACAGTGGCGTGGACGCGCGGTAAACAGTTTCCATGCGAATCGCGTCAATTATCTTACTTATGTCCCAGCGCAGTACCGTACAGCCCAGTCAGCAACCACCACCGAAGATGACAGAGTTGACAGCAGCGTCCTCTACCGAGCCACCAGTGCGAGACTTTTATTAGACATAAATTTGCATAAACGTTTACAGTCAACTGTACTCTGTGAGAAGAGAAGAGATTAGTATCTTGTTCTGTACCAACAGATACATTCATGTTCCGTGGTAGTAATACTCATGACATTCCTGTGGACATCGATTGTAACAAAGGTAACGCACTGTCGACACAATGCGGAGGGATAGTTGTAAAATCAGAGGGAAGACTCAGTCGTGAGTTCCAAAGTGCTACCTTCAGTCTAGGTAGCTCAATCAATGTGCGTAGCGAATTACAAGGAATGGGGTACAATGGTCGAGTCGCTTCTCATAAGGCATATATTTCCCCCGTGAGGCGGCCGCTGTGGCCGAGCGGTTCTAGCCGCTTCAGTCCGGAATCACGCGGCTGCTACGGTCGCCGGTTCGAATCTTGCCTCGGGCATGGATGTGTGTGCTGTCCTTAGGTTAGTTAGGTTTAAGTAGTTCTAAAGTCTAGGGGACTGATGACCTCCGAGGTTAAGTCCCATAGTGCTTAGGGCCATCCATCCCCCGTCAGTGCCAAGCGATGCTTGAGGTTTTGTGAAGAGAGACGGCACTGGACACTGGCTGAGAGGAAACGAGTGAGGACCGACGTTATACGCTTTGGCAATCCGATGGAAAAACCTCGGTTTAGCAATGGCTAGAGAATGTTACCTGCCATCATGTGCAGTTCCGAAAGTGAAGGACGGATGGGATGGTGTTACGGTATTGCAGTGTTTTATGTCGGTAGGGTGTGATCCCCTTATTACGCTAAAGTAACCGCTACTGCGTACAGTAGATGACTACTTCAGAGACCATGGTTGATTGTATCAGCATGACGATGCACCCCGTCATTAAGCAACAGCTTTGAGCCAATAATCTGTGAGCAATGACGTTTCTGAAATGGGTTGGTCTGCCCGAAGTGCCCACTTGAACCCAGTGGAACACTTTTGGGATGCGTTAGATCGTCGACTTAGCTCCAACCCGGCGTCCACCAAGACCGCTTCTCTTGTTTCGGCTAATGAGGAAGAATGGGTTGCGATTCCTCCACAGAGATTCAAACACCTCCTTGAAAGTGACCCCAGCGGATTTCAAGACATCATAAAAAAGCACCTCATATTAATGTCGACTACTCTTGCTCAGTTAGTGTATCTGTTCTAAATAATATTGCAATTCGTTCTGATCATCTGATGACCTAGATGGTAAAAGACATTTTCATCTGAAAACCAACTAAGAGAGCTGCTCAGAGCGTCTCCAAACTCTTTTATAGATATTAATAACAGCAGATATCAGTTGTGTTTCACTGGACGGCTTTCCGTCAATTACTGCGGATTGTAGGCTTTCCGACAGGAAATTGCGAACACAATCGCGTAGTCCTGTTAGAAGGCTGAACAAATCGTAGACAGGTTCCTTTCGTGTGTATCCAAAGAAGTCTCAGATCGCAATTACGTAAGCGTGTGAGCACGTTGCACACGTACTGCGCGCACTGTTATTCGTTGACGCCCGTTGACCTGAAGGAGGAAACTAGCCTCGTTTGAGGTTTAAACAAACCGAAAGAGCAACGAACGGCGGCGGCGGCGGCGGCGGCGGCGGCGGCGGCGGCGGCGCCGGCAGAGCCAGCTCAGGGCACGGGGGAAGAAGTGCTGCGCTTGACATGTAAATCTGGAAAAGGGAGCGCGCAGGCGCAGGCGAGGCGAGGCGAGGCCAGCTGCCGGACAGCGGCGCGTCCGCGCTGACAATGGCCGCCGAAATCTCGCATAATGCCGGACGGCTGCAGAGGAACAATGCGCCGCCGGCGGCGGCGGCGGCGGCAGCAGCCTGGCCCCTCTGCAGCAGCGGCCGCGTCCACCGGTTGTACACCGCGCCTGCAGCCGACTACAATGCTGTCGTGACCCATTGTAGCCCTGTTGTGCACGGCGATGGCGAACTCCACATACAAATTTAGAAATGTAGACCAGCAATGGACAGTCTTCTTTTGCATTAGTGTACAACACATTTGTGTTAGGCCTAACTCAAAAACCTGCGTCCCGTTTTGCGTCCTCTAAAATGACTCCAGTATCGACACGGTGTTAATTGATGTTAGGAAGAATTCTGCTCACAGCTGGTAAAATTGTTGTTTATTAAAATACGCGCGCGACCGCTACGGTCGCAGGTTCGAATCCTGTCTCGGGCATGGATGTGTGTAATGTCCTTAGGTTAGGTTAAAGTAGTTCTAAGTTCTAGGGGACTGATGACCTCAGAAGTTAAGTCCCATAGTGCTCAGAGCCATTTGAACCATTTTGTGCTGACCAAATAGCATGTTCATCTTATATCTCCTGTTCATGACACCATTCACTGCGTTCAACTTTTCTTCCAATTCATTTGCCGAATCTGACATATTTACTATGTCTACAGCTTAATTTCTTCTCCTTGACCTTAAATTCAATTATTAAATTTCTTCTTGGTTTCCTTCACAGCTTGCTCAATATAGACGTTAAGCAACATAGGGGACGGACTTTAAACCTGTTTCACTCCCTTCTCAACCACTGCCTGCCTGCCCAAATTTAGGAGGTTATTCAGGGAGGGATATCTCCTAAGCAGTCTGGTATAAGGGACCCGTGGGTCTTCGATGGCTCATTACACAGTTATAATGTAATTCTGATTTATTCGATTTGCTACCACAGTTACCTTTGTTTCTATGAAAAACCTCACAGCAGTGAATAAGCCTGTAATATGCAGTCGCCAAGAACAACAACACTAAACACAGCGTAGTGCAATAACTCTAAAACAGAACCAAAAGCACTGTGAAGTGAGTGCCATCGCCGCTAGGACACCTCATCGCAGCGTCGCTGTGCTGCTCTTCCACTGCATTCAGAGCACCGATACACCAAGTGCATTTTGGCCAACTGTTCATCAGAAAACCTATCTTTTCTGCTGTGTATCACAGTTAGCGTCCAGCTAAAATCGCTAGAAAAACAAATCCGAGAAAGAACAGAGCAGTACTGAATAAGTTTGAATGTAAAAAGTGTAGCGGGCATTACTATTGTCAACAGCCCAGTATAGTGAGCGAAAGTTCAAAAATGGTTCAAATGGCTCTGAGCACTATGGGACTTAACATCTATGGTCATCAGTCCCCTAGAACTTAGAACTACTTAAACCTAACTAACCTAAGGACAGCACACAACACCCAGTCATCACGAGGCAGAGAAAATCCCTGACCCCGCCGGGAATCGAACCCGGGAACCCGTGCGTGGAAAGCGACAACGCTACCGCACGACCACGAGCTGCGGAACACGTTTGTTTCCAAATAAGACACGCAGCACATACCGTCGACATACCGAGTGAAATGCATGCTTGAAGATAAATCCGCATTCTAGCCAGGCCTGCAGGTTTTCCTCTTGTATTTGATCACTAACGGCACCTGTGCAATGTCCTCAAAACGTTGCAAATGTCAGTCGTGTTCAGAACCGTATTTTGAGCAGTCGTGAGTGAATTATATTATAGCTATGTAAATTCAAACATGGGAGCACTATTGCTCCTCTTATGGTCGGTGCTTCCGTAACCAATGGATCCGAAGTGTTTATTGTTTCAAGAGGAACCATATCGAAGATTCATACCGCATACAGGGAAAGCGGAAAAACATCTGCGTAGCTCTGCACTAGGACTTGTCTATTCTGCAGCAGAGTACTGTTCCCCAATATGGTTAAATAGTGCTCACATCAAGAAGGTGGATGCAGTCTTGAACCAAACGATGAGGATTATCTCTGGAACGATCAGGTCAACTCCTGTCCAATGGCTGCCTGTATTGAGCCATATCCCGCCGCCACATTTGCGCAGAGAACACGCACTTGTCAGGGAGTGTCGAAAAATCCAAAATAGCCCAGATCTTCCTATCCACACCCTGAGTAATGGAATTGAGCAAAAGAGATTGAAATCCAGACACCCCCCTCTCGCAAGTGCCAAAGATCTGGTAAAGAACGCTTTTATTCTTGAGGACCGCTGGAGAGAAGAATGGGAGGAAAAGACACCGCCTCAGGTTAACACCTTATTGGGAACATCTAACAGACCTCGGGGCTTTGATTTGCCCCGCAAAATCTGGTCTACCCTTAACAGGATCAGGACGAGCCACGGCCGTTGTGCGGACTCCTTGTACAAATGGAGCATAGTGCCATCACCACAGTGCGACTGCGGCGCTGACAGGCAGACAATTCACCATAACGTGGCAGAATGCCCTCTGAGGACCTACCCTGGGCCAACAAGGGATTTCATGGATGCGACTAACAGTGCAATCGATTATATTTCTAACCTAGATGTTTGTTTGTGATATTGTAACTGTTTTGTGTGTTATGTACTTTTAGATTTTTCATACGTGATTTGTACTTGCCATACGCTAAATAAATCATCCGCTATGTCGCAACGTGGACAAAATTGGATACTGTTGAGAGATCGTGAAGGATGGTCATCGAAGAGGAGGAGTAAGAGGAAGAGAGCTGAAGAAGTCCCTTCAGAACTAAATATCACACTTGCGAACCCTGTCAGTAACAAAACAATGCGAAGAGACTTCCATTAGCAGGGAATTACAGCGCTAGCTGCAATTCCAAAACCACCCATCAGTGATGCAAATTACCGTAACAGGAATACGTAGTGGCGAAGACATAAGACCTGGACTATGGAGCAATGGAAGAACGTGTAGGACGTCATGATCTCCCGACCTTCATTGCTTACATATTCCGCCCTCACAATCATATTCCGCACATCAAGACGCTTCATTCGAACCCAAACTCGATAAGATAAAGTCAACGTTGTACGAATTCATGTAAACGATAAGCAAATAACAAGTGCGGACCGGGGTTGAGATACTCGAGACTGGCGTACACACACACATTCAAGACATGACGGTCACAAGAGATTTTAGTTCGGGAGAGGCAGACTGCACGCCGAGAGACCAGTCCCTTCAGAGGACGATTCAGCCTATCTATATCGGACGGCGACCGCTCATGGAGCGGACAGCGTTTGCCCGAGCGAAAGGGGAGAACGAACCCCGTGTTCGGCTTAAAAGCAAATTCCGCTACATTGTGTGGGAGCGCCCAGCCTACGCATTCTTTACAAACATAGCACGCAGTTTCAGAGGTTTTCAGAGGTTTTCACAGGGAGACAGCAAACGCCAAATGCCGATGCTACAGATTTTGGGATTGGTCGCCTTAAACGAAACGTCATTCTCCCGTTTTAGAAGAGCAATGCTGATTGGCAGACTATATTCCTGACACCTTGAGCTGAAGGAGTAATGGAAGAGACCGAAAGATATACCCCTTCACGTCTGGAATGGAGAGGGGCCATTCCGTTGTCGCTCTTGGAGCGAGAACACGTAACGAGAGCGTGCGCGCTCGTACGTGTACTCAAAGAGCGAGGAACAAGTCTTTCCTCAGTACCTCACTGGGAGAGCACCTCTGTCGAGAGCGAATCGGAGTGCGACTCTATATTGAGTCCTTGCAATTAAGCCGGCCGAAGTGGCCGTGCGGTTAAAGGCGCTGCAGTCTGGAACCGCAGGACTGCTACGGTCGCAGGTTCGAATCCTGCCTCGGGCATGGATGTTTGTGATGTCCTTAGGTTAGTTAGGTTTAACTAGTTCTAAGTTCTAGGGGACTAATGACCTCAGCAGTTGAGTCCCATAGCGCTCAGAGACATTTGAACCATTTGAACCTTGCAATTAAGCGTTGTTCACTGTGTTGGCCGCCACACTTACTGTGCGGTGTGAACGGACAGAGTTATAGTTAAACGCCTGCGAGCGAATTTTTGAGTGGCATCGCGGTGGACTGGTCATCTGACCGGTGTACCATGCCAATAGTTAGACTAGGGGCGAATAGTAGTCCTTGACTTCATAAACGCGTAGAGAGATTTTGATTGGCAAAGGTCAATCCAGATAGAACGAGAGTTATCTTATTTGTCATCAGCGAGCGGCGCAGACAGCAGTCATCGCAGCTTACGGTATTGTGCGCTACAGCTCTTGCGAGCCCCATATTTCCTCCACAACACTGCACTTCACTGCATTTCACACGCGGCAGCCTCGACCGTACCTAGCAACATTCTAACGGATAATTATTCAAGTTGAGTAGGCGCGGCTCTCAGCCATTCTGCCAAGTCAATAACAATCTTAAAATTTGTTTAGAAATTTCAATAGCGAATCCTACCCTTGAGAGGTAACTTCAATTTCCGAAAAGAACAAGGATATAACTTGTTCAATTCATAACTAAAAGTGTCTTTGTGATTTCTTAGAATTTTTACTGTCATTTCATTACAGCGGACGACTCCAGAAGATATTTATTGCTGAAAGTTTTTCAGGCATTTCTCTTTAGAACGTTAGGAGCGTCTGTCTGCCTTCTGTAGTAGTGTGGGGGTGGAAATTGCATCTTGCAGGAGCCACAGGGTAAAGGGTACATCTCAGATTAATCCGTTGCGCAGAATGACAGAATAACACCCACACGCTCTCAAACGCCATTAGTCAAATTAGTCTCGGTTCACACTGTTTCCAACCTTTTGGGCGAGTTTATGTGCGAACGATTCGGTGACGTATTGGGCAGTCATATCGTGGTATCCACTGCGTCCCATGGTTACTCTGCGAAGTCGCAGAGCATTACATGACCCTTTTCACTGATCAAGTCCATCCCGTGGCACAACGTTTTTTTCCTCAACGGTGAATCTGTGTTCCAAGACGACGGGGCAACTGTTCACACAGCTGGCATCATCCAGGACTGGTTTTGTGCAAACGACGACGAATTGTCGCATCTCCCTTGACCATCACACTCACCAGATCTCAATACTGTTGAAGCTTAGGACAGAAGGGTGCGTGATCGCTATTGACTCTCATCATAGTTATCTCAACTTGCCTCTATTTTGCGGAAAGAATGGTGTAAGATTCCCTTGAAAATCTTACTGGACCTGTATTTATCCATTTTGAGACGACTGGAAGCTGTTTTCAATGCCAATGGGTTCCTTACACTGTATTACAAATGATACTCTAGTGTTTTTTAGTGTCACTGTATTTTGTTCAGTCCCTGTATTTTTTTGTGAAACACAGACAGAAAGATAATCAGTGGTTAAAAATAAAAGGATATGCAATTACTGTGTAATGACACATCGGACACCCCTTGTCCCTTAGCATAAAATAGAAAATATTGCCGAATAATCTCCGAAATTTTGTCGGTGGAATTAGAGTTCACCTTGTATATCTACGGAAACGTATTCCATTAAGGACCACACCATCACCCATTCGCGATACTACGATCATATGGCTATCAAACCAAATTTACGACTCTACCGACAACCTTTTTTTCGGTAGGGTACAGCATGTCATCTTGAACAAAGAACAGTCAATCTCAATGGACATGTGCTGGGACTCTCGCTGTTCACGTTTCACGTTATGTTTTAATGACGTTACCGTCAGACAGCATTAACAGTAACTTAAGATTTTTGGAAATGATACACTTATCTTTAATTAAGTATCTTTTAAAAAAGCTGCATAAATATGCAGTCAGATCTTGACAAGTATTTAAAATGGTGCGAAGATTCTCAACTTGCGTTAAAAGTTCAGAAATGCAAAACTGCTAACCCTATAAAACGTATAAACATACTATCATCTGATTACAATATTAGTGAATCACAATAGGAATCACGTAGCTCATACAGAGTGCAGCAGTGTATGGGAACACAAACATGTAATGATCGATCATTGACAGGATAATGGGGAAATGCTGTCCGCGAACCGAGAAGAACCAGCCTAGGATACTGTGGGCTTCATAGGACTAGCAGAGGATACTGAATGTGTACAAAGGAGGCCAGCACGAATAGCCTTAGATACGTTTGATTCCCTAGAGACCGTCACGAAAACTCTGATAAAACTGAAGTAGCAGACGTTAGAACATAGACGTCAACCTTCGTGCGACAACCTACTGAAAAGCGTCCCGTGCGGACCGCTAAAATAAGATTAGATAAATTACAGCGTACACTGAGGCTTTTAGACAATCATTCTTCACAGGTTCCATACGGAAATGGAGTGAGAAGAAAACCCAATATACGGTATAATGGAAAGTACTCTCTACCGTCCTCTTAATACTGGTTTGATATTAGAGATGTACATGACAATGTAGATGTTTAATCGCAAACCTATATGACTACATAATAAGACCGTTAATATCCTGTCCACACACACACACACACACACACACACGCACACACACACACTCACTCATTCACTTCTACATCTACTTACAGGTGTATCTCCCATTTAACGTTACAGTAGAGTCTCGATAGTTCGAGTTTCCAATAATCCGAGCCTCTTATAATTTCTTTTTTTTACTGAAATGTCAAATAATGAAAACATCATTGCAAAAGATAGATAGGGTTAGGTTAGGTTAGTGTTGTTTTAACGTCTCGTCGACAACGAGGTCATTAGAGACGGAGCGCAAGCTCGGGTTAGGGAAGGATGGGGAAGGAAATCGGCCGTACCCTTTCAAAGGAACCATCCCGGCATTTGCCTGAAACGATTTAGGGAAATCACGGAAAACCTAAATCAGGATGGCTGGAGACGGGATTGAACCGTCGTCCTCCCGAATGCGAGTCCAGTGTGCTAACCACTGCGCCACCTCGCTCGGTGATAGATAGGGAGAGCACAGCTCCGTGCCAAAGCAGACAACAACAATGCTATCAACACCGACAATTAGCTCGCTTCCCTGTTGCACGAACATCTGTCGTCAGTTTGGCACGAAATACCCCGACTGCTGCCGGCTGCTACCGATCTGAACTGGGGAGTTCATACGCTGCTGTAGTTCCCAGTACCTGTACTGTACAGTGTTGTGTGTCGTTTTGTTTGTTGACAGTGTGTTCCGTTGAACACCTTACAAAGATGAGTGCTGTAACAGAAAAGAGGAAATTTGTGCCTTTGCATCTAAAATTAGAAGCACTAAGACGACTTGACAAAAGGAGAAACAATAAAAAAACTTGCCCTCGAATATGGTATCGGTGAAGTTACTGTTGGTGACTGGCGAAGAAACCCGACTTAAATTGGAACAGTTTTCTTCACAGAAATGCTCACACGAATCTCTCTGTCGAAGAAGTATAAAGAAGTCAGACTTCGAAAAAACAAGTGAGGCATTGTTCATGTGGTTTACCCAACAGAGACAGAAGGGTGCTTCATTTCTGGCCCAATCTTGCAAGAAAAAGCTTTGTTTTTCAGAAACCACCCGCAGGAAGGAGATGACCGTTTCGCCGCTAGTGTGGGCTGGCTCGACAAGTGGTAGAAGAGGTATGGAGTGCCTCAACTAGACGTATGTGGAGAAAAACTCTCTGGTGACGCTCAGGCCGTTTCAAAATTTATCGTCGAGTTTAAAAAAATCGTAACTGACGAAAATTTGTCTAATGAACAAATATATAACTGTGACGAAACTGGGCTGTTACCAGCGAGAACACTTGCTTCTTGTGAAGAAAAAAGTGCTCCTGGGTACAAAACAACAAAGAGCGGCTCACAGTTATGGCAGCTTCAAATGCAACTGGAAACCACAAACTGAAACTAGTCGTGGTTGGGAAGTCTACCAAGCCAAGAGCATTCAAGAATGTATCCATCTCAGCTCTTCCGGTTGTCTATACGCGTCAGAATAATGCCTGGATGAATCAGGAAATCTTCAATAACTGTTTTTTTTAACTCATTTTTTAAAAGAAAGAGGACTGCCATGCAAAGCAATTTTGCTCATGGATAATGCGTCCTCACATCCAAGTGCAGGAGAACGGCAGTGCGACGGTATCCGCGCCTTGTTTTTCCCACCAAACGTTACCTGTCTCATTCAGCCCATGGATCAGGGCGTTCTGGAATGTCTAAAAAAAAGTATCGACGGCGATTGCTACAGTCGGACGTCGTGTACTGGATTAGCGAATCTTGGAGCGAAATAAAGTCAGACACAGTTTCTAAGTCATGGAGGAAAATTCTACAGGAAAGTATGCTAGACACAGAAACTGAAGATTTAGCAGATGGGGACGATCAACCATTGTGTAATTTAATCAGAAGATCGCCAGGGTGTGAAGAGGCAGAAGAGGTGGAAGTAGGCGAGTGGTTAAATTCCGAAAAACAGTTGGAAGTGACAGACTCTTTTATAATTGACATGGTTAACGTTCCATCGCAGTGTGAGAGTGACGAGGATGACGAGGCAGAGGCTGCACCAATGATGAGTCACACCGAAGGCTAAGCTGCTCTCGAGGCCGCCATATGCTACGTGGAACAACAGCATGAGGCGACACCAACTGACCTACTGCTCCTGAGAAGGTGGCGTGACATTGCCGCGAGGAAACGTTGCAGCTTCGCCAAACCAAAGACACTTCACTATTACTTGTCTAAATAAATAATTATTGTTATTCTGCCAATGCAAATGCATGTGTAAATACCTTTATTTTAATAAAATTCATATTTTGACCTGTATTACTTACAATATCATAATATTTCTTTTTCCCATTTAAATTTCGATAGTCCGAGTTTTCGATAGTTCGAGGTGGTTCCGGTACCGTTCACCTCGAACTGTCGAGACCCTACTGTATTTGGCGGCCGTTCTATATTTAGGTAACGTTTCGTATATGTGAAACATGGCGGACGTAAAAATCGATTACGGAAAAGAAACATAGCTGCAATCTGTTAGCAGTGGAAAGACGGACCGCTATCCTAAGAACCACTGAGGCACGCCTACAAGTAGAGCCCCGTAAAGGCCCATGATGTCATCCACATGCCTGTGGAGTCAACTGGACGTCAGAATGAATGGTAAGCGGTTGGGCTATCTCGACCGTTAAAGTAGTTTCCGAACACGAGTCGTTACTCCTAATTCATGCAGCACCCAACTTGTCCTCCTGCATCTGACAGCACAAGTTATTGTCCGGAAATATAACCTAAAACTTCCGCATAGCAGTTACGCTGTCCTCACAGGTACAGACATCCGCGTTTATCGCCAGGCACACAGGAAACCTAGAAGTGTCTTTTCACAGAGAGGTATGACACGACCTCTCTTGGTCTTTGTACGATCAAAATTTGGTCGTGAAATAGGACCATTGACAGAATAAAATTTCTAATTAGTAGACTGTGTTTTGTAGGGGCTGAATCAGAGGCTCAGACGGTTTTGCGACCGTGTTGGCTGCAGATTCCTTGACTTGCGCCATAGGGTGGTGGGGTTTCGGGTTCCGCTGAATAGGTCAGGAGTTCACTACAATCAGCTGGCGGCTACACGGGTAGCGGAGGCTGTGTGGCGTGGACTGGGCGGTTTTTTAGGTTAGAAGGCCTCGGGAAAGTACGGGGTGGACTGCAATCTCAAAGGGTGCATGGCACATACAGGACGTGCTTGGATCAAGGAACAGTCGGAATTGTAGTTGTAAATTGTTGTAGTTGTGCTGGGAAAGTCCCTGGGCTTCAAGCGCTAATAGAAAGCACAGAAGCTGAAATCGTTATAGGTACAGAAAGCTGGCTAAAGCCTGAAATAAGTTCTGCAGAAATTTTTACGAAGTCTCAGACGGTGTTCAGGAAAGATAGATTAGGCAGAATTGGTGGTGGAGTGTTTGTGTCTGTCAGTAGTAGTTTATCTTGTAGTGAAGTCGAAGTAGATACTCCGTGCGAATTGGTATGGGTGGAGGTTATACTTAACAGCCGAATTAAGTTAATAATTGGCTCCTTCTACCGACCCCCAGACTCCGATGATATAGTTGCGGAACAGTTCAGAGAAAATCTGAGTCTCGTAACAAATAAATACCCCACTCATGCGGTTGTAGTTGGTGGGGACTTCAACCTTCCCTCGATATGTTGGCAAAAATACTTGTTCATAACCGGTGGTAGGCAGAAAACATCTTCAGAGATTGTCCTAAATGCTTTCTCCGAAAATTATTTCGTGCAGTTAGTCCACGAACCCACGCGAATTGTAAATGGTTGTGAAAACGCACTTGACCTCTTAGCCGCAAACAATCCAGAGCTGATAGAGAGCATCATGACTGATACAGGGATTAGTGATCACAAGGTCGTTGTAGCTCGGCTCAATACCGTTTCTTCCAAATCCACCAGAAACAAACGCAAAATAATTTTATTTAAAAAAGCGGATAAAGTGTCACTAGAAGCCTTCCTAAGAGAATGGAGATTCCTTCCGAGCTGACTATGCAAATGTAGACGAGATGTGGCTCAAATTCAAAGATATAGTAGCAACAGCAATTGAGAGATTCATACCTCATAAATTGGCAAGAGATGGAACTGATCCCCCGTGTACACAAAACAGGTCCGAACGCTGTTGCAGAGGCAACGGAAAAAGCATGCGAAGTTCAGAAGAACGCGAAATCCCGAAGATTGGCTAAAATTTACAGACGCGCGAAATTTGGCACGGACTTCAATGCGAGATGCCTTTAATAGGTTCCACAACGAAACATTGTCTCGAAATTTGGTAGAAAATCCGAAGAAATTCTGGTCGTATGTAAAGTACACAAGCGGTAAGACGCAGTCAATACCTTCGGTGCGCAGTGCAGATGGCACTGTTACCGACGACTGTGCCGCTAAAGCGGAGTTGTTGAACGCAGTTTTCCGAAATTATTTTACCAGGGAAGACGAATGGAATATTCCAGAATTTGAAACACGAACAGGTTCCTTTCAGATTACGCTGATACAATAGCTCCCTACTTAGCGATCATATACAACCGCTCGCTCACCGATAGATCTGTACCTACAGATTGTAAAATTGCGTAGGTCGCACCAGTGTTTAAGGATAGTAGGAGTAATCCATCGAACTACAGACCTATATCATTGACGTCGGTTTTCAGTAGGGTTTTGGAGCATATACTGTATTCAAACATTATGAATCACCTCGAAGGGAACGATCTATTGATACGTAATCAGCATGGCTTCAGAAAACATCGTTCTTGTGCAACGCAGCTAGCTCTTTATTCGCACGAAGTAATGGCCGCTATCGACAGGGGATCTCAAGTTGATTCCGTGTTTCTAGATTTCCGGAAAGCTTTTGACACCGTTCCTCATAAGCGACTTCTAATCAAGTTGCGGGCCTACGGGGTATCGTCTCAGTTGTGCGACTGGATTCGTGATTTCCTGTCAGGAAGGTCGCAGTTCGTAGTAATAGACGGCAAATCATCGAGTAAAACTGAAATGATATCAGGTGTTCCCCAGGGAAGCGTCCTGGGACCTCTGCTGTTTCTGATCTATATAAATGACCTGGATGACAATCTGAGCAGTTCGATTAGGTTGTTCGCAGATGATGCTGTAATTTACCGTCTAGTAAGGTCATCCGAAGACCAGTATCAGTTGCAAAGCGATTTAGAAAAGATTGCTATATGGTGTGGCAGGTGGCAGCTGACGCTAAATAACGAAAAGTGTGAGGTGATCCACATGAGTTCCAAAAGAAATCCGTTGGAATTCGATTACTCGATAAATAGTGCAATTCTCAAGGCTGTCAATTCAACTAAGTACCTGAGTGTTAAAATTACGAACAACTTCAGTTGGAATGACCACATAGATAATATTGTGGGGAAGGCGTGCCAAAGGTTGCGTTTCATTGGCAGGACACTTAGAAGATGCAACAAGTCCACTAAAGAGACAGCTTACACTACACTCGTTCGTCCTCTGTTAGAATATTGCTGCGCGGTGTGGATCCTTACCAGGTGGGAGTGATGGAGGACATCGAAAGGGTGCAAAAAAGGGCAGCTCGTTTTGTATTATCACGTAATAGAGGAGAGAGTGTGGCAGATATGATACGAGAGTTGGGATGGAAGTCATTAAAGCAAAGACGTTTTTCGTCGCGGCGAGATCTATTTACTAAATTTCAGTCACCAACTTTCTCTTACGAATGTGAAAATATTTTGTTGAGCCCAACCTACAAGGGTAGGAATGATCATCAAAATAAAGTAAGAGAAATCAGAGATCGAACAGAAAGGTTTAGGTGTTCGTTTTTCCCACGCGCTGTTCGGGAATGGAATGGTAGAGAGATAGTATGATTGTGGTTCGATGAACCCTGTGCCAAGCACTTAAATGTGAATTGCAGAGTAATCATGTAGATGTAGATGTAATAACCAAAACATTCAGCAGAATCCTATAGAAGAAAACAAGCGACAATTAACGCTCATTTCATTCGACAGTCTTGCTAAATTTCACAGCGACGCTGGCAGTATGGTGTTGGATTGTAATTCTGAAATTGCGATTATTTATGACATAAAAATAAAGTAGAACGATTAGCCATGTCACTTTTACTTCCTTCCACGAACCGTTTCGAGGGCTTACACCCGACTCGCCTGCGGAAGAGAGTGAAACGAGTCACGAAAAAAAAAAAAAAAAAATAAAGGTGAGTGACACAGATAACCGTTTAAATTTGTCTTATAAGACAAATAGTTATATGGCTTTTGAGATGTTCAGTCTTCTGTGTGGTCGTCGGTCCGAAGACCGGTGGCCGGCCGCGGTGGCCGTGCGGTTCTAGGCGCTCCAGTCCGGAGCCGCGCTGCTGCTACGGTCGCAGGTTCGAATCCTGCCTCGGGCATGGGTGTGTGTGATGTCCTTAGGTTAGGTAGGTTTAAGTAGTTCTAAGTTCTAGGGGACTGATGACCACAGCAGTTGAGTCCCATAGTGCACAGAGCTATTTGAACCATTTTTGAACCGAAGACCGGCTTGATACAATTCTCCACGCTAGTGTATTCTGTGTAAGTCTCCTATCTCTGCATAACTACTATAACATCCATCCTCTTTAACCTGTTTTGCTACATTCGTCCGTCTCCTTCTACAATTTTTATCGGACAAACTTCCCTCCATTACCTGGATACCCCAGAACGTGTTCCATCAGCCAATCAAGTCCTTTAGCCAAGTTGTGCCACAGTTTTTTCCCCAATTTGATTCAGTATCTCCTCATAAGTTATTCGATCTACCCACACAAACTTCATCATTCTTCCGTAGCATGTATCAAAAGCTTATACTTTCTTCTCGGATGAACGGTTTCTCGTCCACGTTTCGCTTCCCTAAAAGGATACTCAAAGTATCCTCAAAAAAGAATTTCTAACACTTAAATTAATATCAGATATTAACCTCTTTTAGAAATGCTTTCCCTGACATTACAATTCTGCATTTTATATCTTTTCTACTTCACCCATCATCAGTTACTGTGCTGACCAAATAGCATGTTCACCTTACATCTCCTGTTCATGACACCATTCACTGCGTTCAACTTTTCTTCCAATTCATTTGCCGAATCTGACATATTTACTATGTCTACAGCTTAATTTCTTCTCCTTGAACTTAAATTCAATTTTTAAATTTCTTCTTGGTTTCCTTCACAGCTTGCTCAATATAGACGTTAAGCAACATAGGGGACGGACTTTAAACCTGTTTCACTCCCTTCTCAACAACTGCCTTCTTTTCAAATACCTCGACCCTTATAACCCCAGCCTGGTTGTTGCGCAAATTGCAGGTAAACTCTTGCTGGCTGTATTTTATTCCTACTACCTTTAGAATTTCAAAGAACGTAGTGCAGTCAACATTGTCAATATCCTTCTGTAAATATACAATTTCTATAAACACATGTCTCACTTTCTTCAGTCTTTCTCTTAAGATAAGTAGTAGGGCCAGTACTGCCTTCCGTATTCCTGCATTTCACCGGAAACCAAACTGATCTTCTCAGAGGTCGGCCTTAATAAGTCTCTCCATTCGTCTGTTCAGTACACTACGGGAAAAAACCCTCGCTCGACTAGGCAGCTCAGTTGGCAAGGGCCAGACTACAAATCTATAAGTTCAATCCTATTCGATCCTAGGATTTTTTCTGTTACAATTCACTTCCTTCACCTCTGGCGATGAAATTTTATTGTGAAAAATGGCAAGTTGCTCTACGTTTAGAAATCCACGTTGAACTGCGGGTCCACCTGCAACCGGTTGTGTACGTTTCTTCATAGGTCGGAGGACGACAGCTTCACTACCAGGCATACATCTCCATACCCTTGGGCACGTGAGCTTTGTGACTTCTATGCACCAGTTCAGTGCACTTCATTGTGGTGAAAGCGAATAGTATGTTCATTCTGTTTGCGTCTTTTCTCACTGAACGAGTGAGGGAAATCGTCTTTAGCACCTAATTTATCCGTCTCTGGAACAGCGTGGAGACAAGATAGCATAACTTTCTGGTTGGTGTCAGCACCAATGAAGTCAATACCATGAGATACCATAGGGGCGTTTGGGATTTAGCACTGCATGCAACCGCAAATCTTAAATTTTTCACTACCACGATTCGAAGCGATTACCCCCGATTCAGCTGTCGTCAGCAACCTCAGTCAGTCAGACGACTGCTATAGAAGGTCATCATGTGTCAGCACAGTTCAGTCTTCATCCTCAATACGTACTACACTTTCAGCAGCACTCATTACAGCCATCCAGCGTAAACAGTATTTATACGTCTCACACGTCAGGCGCACGTCAGACAACTTCCCCTAAAACCTAGCAAAGAGAATAATGTGAAAATTACTAGATTATCAGAATTCAGTAAATAGCCAAGTAGCGTCACGTTTGAGATAAAGCTATTTTGTAAAATTCTGTTACACGGAAGATAAGGAGTTCATTAGTTGCAGTTAAGGCCTCTCTGGAATGTCACTCGCAGGGCACAAAAGGAGAGTTAACGTTTCTTGATTTGAAGGGTTACCAGATTTCCATTTCCACTGATTAGCAGTGGGAATTTTATACGAAATTATTAAGTTAACTGGGGCATTAATTAATAAGAATATCAGAAATTATGATTACATTGAATTTTAAATGAGAGAGTAACATACAGGATATTTCGATACAGAACGTCCTTCTTGCAGAAAAACTGAAACAGCGTTAGACAGTCTACATGACTGAGTTTTATTAGACCATTTGGAAGTTAGAATAGCTCCTGGAATGCAGTGCTCCTTTCTGTTCGTTTATTCGTTTTCCAAGACCTGTTCTGGACTCCGTTGTCATAGAGATTAACCAATGTGATTTCACGCTACAGCGTAAAGTGCAAGATAATGTTTTTATGTATACGTTATGAATGCGTCAATTAAAGCTGAAACGTTGTATTGACGCAGTATGAATTCAACAGCCTTCAGAAAATTAACACTGTTAAGGCATGAAATGAAATAGGTGTAGTGTTTGCTCTCACACAGAACGTATAATTCCGCAACAGGGGCTAAACTAAAATATTTCTTCTGTCATCATGTACAAAAACAATATCTTTCTCATGTAGATGTTGTTATAAAGTCGGAAAATCAGTCTTTTTTTGAGCGTACTTGAATTATTGACTCCGAAAGTACATGCAACTTCAGCTACCTTCCACAATGGCAGCCTGAATGAAATACAGGCACGTCTGAGATGCACATCTGTGGATTGTCAACATGCGCTACTCGCACATGTATTTAACAACTTCTTAAATTTCAACATAACTTACAAATTATTCTGACAACTTTTGGCGCCTTTAATTTCTTTTGGGAGTGGATGTCTGACAACGACAGTGCAGTAACAAGGAATGCCTGCAGTTTGTGGCGAAATAAATAAAAAAAATTAATTTATTTATTTTTTGAAAAGAGGAAAAATTATGGACATGGAACTGTAACTTTAGAATTTTTGAAAGGCTTTTTAACGGACTGTATTGACCGTCTTGAATGCGGACAAATTCAGTGCTGCGTGAAATATGCCTGTAATGTAATTTACCATTCCGATTAATTACATTTTGAATTCTACGTCATTGTTGATTTAATCAGGGTTCTCATCTTAGACGTAGAATTAATCCTTCTGCCACAATATTAATTCATTAGTCGCCATCTGTGTTCTTCTCTTTGTTGACCGTGTGTATCTTCCTGAGTCGGCATCGGTTCACTTCACGAAGACGGTGGAAACCAAGGAATACAATGCTACGTCACTTTAAATAATTCTCGTAAAACTTAGATACTTCTCACTATTTATTATTCACAACACAATAAGACTTGCTGTGCTCGTCGCACAAACCATAATTACTAACTATATGGCTGCCTTTCCGCACACTTCAAAAATTACGTCCATCCTCCACAAGGCCACAATCGAAAGTGTCTCTTAGCTCCTTCTTGGAGTATGAAACAAAAGAGAATCCAATGTGAACATTACAAAGATTATAATCTACATGCCTCTCAATTTAATCTTTGGCGCAGCCTTTAAGGTATTGTATGTCTCTGCGTCGGAATGTGTCATTACAAGTTGCAGCTCACAGATCTGGAACAGCTGTACACACGTGTTTTTCACTGAAAAAAATCGACATGTACTTCGACTTTTGGATCGAAAGCTCCTACAATTGTTTTACGTAATCGATTTAAAAGTTTTCAATATTTCCCAAGGCCTAATGACTGTAACCACTTGGGCGAGTGGTGTAGGTGTTGGGATTTGTGGACTCAGTTTGAAGTTGGCATCCTAATTTCGAAGTAATTTTTGTTGTTATGCAAAATATACTTATATCACAAAACTGGAAGCATTGTAACACTACAAATAGTTTTATTTCGTGGAAGAATAACCGTGAATATTTATTTTGAGATTATATATCACAGTAACTCTGAATTCGCACATCACATATACGAGACACTTAATCTAATTTAGCCTGTTAGTTCTGTTCTGCATTATCACTCATATGCTTCAAAACCAGCAGTTCTCGTCATGAAGCCTTCTGTAGAAAATAACAGCTACTTAACTGAAAACGAGTCATACTTTCTGAAAGAAAAAGAAGCTTAATGACAAAAATTTCTGCAGCGCACCTAACATAGAGTGTTATACATTTTGATGCAGCTAACAGCTCTGTATCATTCGTTAGAGCTGGAATTCCTTTAGAGAATTATTGGCATCATTTGCTGCCCCGGCCACCGTTACAGTAATATAAATTATATGCAAGACACGGCATTATTTTTTGCCGCACAGAAAATGTGTCTGACTGTCAGAGCCTGAAACGCTATATATGTCTTATATGGAATGTGGAACTATCAGAGTACACAGTGTGATTATGCGCAGCTGCTTCTGATGTGAGGGGAATGTAATACAAACGCTGTTTATGATGCAGACGCACAAAGGTATGCTACCCGTACGACGAGATCAGTTCAACAGATAACCGCTCTGAACTGATAAAGTCTCAATAGTAAACGCAAATGAGTGCATTGCTCCACGCAGTTAGTGAGAAAACATAATTAGTAAGGAAATATAGCGTCTTCGTGACGACTCCCTGCTATTTCAAACACTGTGGCAGCCTTGCAGCGTAGATACAGCAATTTTATGACTTAATTTTACTCGCCGGCCGTAGGGGCCGAGCGGTTCTAGGCGCTACAGTCTGGAACCGCGAGACAGCTACGGTCGCAGGTTCGAATCCTGCCTCGGGCATAGATGTGTGTGATGTCCTTAGGTTAGTTAGGTTTAAGTAGTTCTAAGTTCTAGGGGACTGATGACCTCAGAAGTTAAGCCCCATAGTGCTCAGAGCCATTTGAATTTTTTTGAATTTTACTCGCATAATAGTAAATTTAATTACACACTGACGCTGTCTAACAAAATTTTTAGTTACATCATCAATTACTGAATCTGGGTTCACTGCAAAAATCTCCTATTTAGGAAGATTACGATGACATTAAACCTGTTTCTATACTCTGCTCGACGTCCTGAGCTACTGTTCAGTATTATTTCGAAATTTGTATTAAGCCTCCATAAACTTCGCTTTCAAAGCATAAACTGACGATTAAAAGCATTTTAATCTTCGTCTTTGTTTTCTAAAAAAAATTTAAGATTATTCGCCAATATTC
Source organism: Schistocerca nitens (assembly GCF_023898315.1). Lineage (NCBI taxonomy): Eukaryota > Metazoa > Arthropoda > Insecta > Orthoptera > Acrididae > Schistocerca > Schistocerca nitens. Next base: position 394,379,584 of record NC_064617.1, read on the forward strand.
CAAAGACCTTTTTGTTTTGACATTGCCTAGATGTAGTGTCCATACGTGCGATGAAGTCTTGGCGGCGGCGCACCGCACTTCCTAGTGTCGCTGCTCATCAACCCGCCGTAGCCCGTGATGATCACTTCTCGAATGTAACGTGCAGTGATAGGCCGCATCGACTGGCCTTACCGGTAGGCGAAAACCACCGCGGCCGGCAACGCTAATCCTCACAACCGTGTCGTGATGTGAATGTCATCCTCTTACTAACGCAGCTACAGCTATTATGCTATAACATGTGCAGGCACACCTACAGTTGACGATTCATTCAAATATTTGACAAACAATACGTTCAAAAATACATTCATTTTATAGCTACCACAAAATATTTCACCTAGCTAGCAATAGCTCTGCATTAGATGTAGCCTTAAGAAAACGTGTATTCAACCACGACAACTAAGCGGAATGTAAAAGTAAACAGATTTGGCGACAGCTTCTCCAAATAATAGTATATACGTAGTATATAATACACGTTTTGTGCAATTATAACGTGTACTCAGTGTCTCTCAAACAATACGTGCTGCACGACGGAAATTACTTTCTGCCGAGGCACTTCATTTACATCTCAATGATACACGACTACTAGAGAACATTGCTCTTTACGGCAGTCAATCCACTTGTAAATTAACACCATGATATCGCAGATATTAGGCAACACGTTACTAGGGATGAGAAAGGCCTTAAGTTTTGCAACTAAACATGCTACTCCTAGCTACTACTGAATAAGAATTTGATTATTAACGTGTCCTCATAACCATGTGTGCGGCGTTCGACTCTCAGTCAGCATAGACGTTTACGTCGCCTTATTTCTAGTTAAACGTGCGCACATCTCGCTAATGGTGGATCAACATTGGACATTTCTCGTCTGTTCCTGGTCAGATAACGACGGCGGTAGGCGCCGGTTTCGAATCCCGCTCAGGCAATACAACTTCAGTCGTCATTTAAGGTTCCAACCTCACTACTGGTGACAAACTGTGATACATACATTCTGATTTTACGTACTTATTCAACAAGCCGATTAGGTGCTGGGTTCGCATCCTTGTCACCATCATTACATGATGGCATTTCAATTTTAAACATGTGCATCCTTTGTACCTTGACAATGCAACAATATACAACGTCTTTCGAGGGTAATTACCAAGAAGGTAATTGTCATGTTAGGGTTCCTGGTTTCGTACAAACATTATCGTCATTTACGTTCAAGTTGAGAACTAATAACTGATACTGGTGTAAACACCAATATTTGACGTCTCTTTCTGCCTAGTGATCGAGTCTCGATAAGGCACAAAGCTTTGCTTGGTCAACAATGGCTTTACGTACTGGGTTTGCATCCGGATCCAGAACGAAGACGTTGGTCATGTCATTTAAAGTACAACTTTGTGTACAAGTAACTGTTGATGAGTAATGTGAACAATGATATTACTTGTGATTCGCTGTTAATGTTGGGATTTCCGTAGAGTGCTTGCCGCCGTTAATCACGTTTTCTTTTAACTGCTTAATATTACATAACGTTGATGCGAAACCACTCCCTGTTGGACGTTGAACGACGTTCAGCATGTGTTGTGTAAACCTTCTAGACAGCAAAGAACTTGTTTCCAATTGCCATACAACTTTATAGATCCATATACTGTCTCAAATATTTAATTGTGCCTAAGGATTACTGAACGATTTATGTGACAAAATTAGTTGTCCCATAACGTTTGAAATGTCACTTATTGTAATTAAGTTTCGTTTACAAACGTTAAGGACTGTCTCATCTCTTCTGTACTGTCGTGGTGTTACTTTACACCTGGACGGACTGTCATAAAGACCGGTGTTCTGTAGTAGTCTCTAGCGTTACCCATTGTGTAACTTACAACGACTGTACTGTGGAGGGTTGCGACGATGTGCAACAACCTCACTACTGGTGACAAACTGTGATATATAAATTCTGATTTTACGTACTTATAGCATTATGTTGGTTGCATACATTCAGGTGCAGCCTACACGTTGGAATTCAGGCATGACCAACTTTTTGTTGTTGTCGAGTGTACAAGAGCCAAAGGGGGACAATAAGAATGGAAGACCAAGAACGAAGTGTTCGGATTAAAAGGGCTGTAAGACAGGGATGTAGTCTTTCACTCCTAGTTTTCAATCAGTACACCGAAGAAGCAATGACGGAAATAAAAGGAAGGTTCAAGAGTGGAATTAAAATTCATGGTGAAAGGATATCAATGATACGGTTCGCTGATGACATTGCTACCCTGAGTGAAAGTGAACAAGAATTACAGGATCTGCTGAAGAGAACGAACAGTCCAATGAATACAGGATACGGAAGAAAGACGAAAATAATGAGAAGTAACGGACATGAGAACAGCGAGAAACTTGACATCAAGATTGATGATCACGAAAGATGAAGTTAAGAAATTCTACTACCTAAGTAGCACAATACCCTATGACGGACGGAGCAAGGAAAACATCAAAAGGAGACTAGCACTGGCAAAAGGGGCATTCCTGAACAAGAGAAGCCTACTAGGCACTAATTTTAGGAAGACATTTCTGAGAAAGTACGTTTGGAGCATAGCATTGTATGGTAGCTAAACATGTACGGTGGAAAACCGGAACAGCAGATTATCAAAGTCTTTCAGATGTGGTGCTACAGGCGAATGTTGAAAATTAGGTGGATCAATAAGGTAAGGAATGACGAGATTTTGTGCAGAATCGGAGAGGGCAGGTACATGTGGGAAATACTGACAAGGAGAAGGGACAGTACGATAGGACATATGTTAAGACATCAGGGAATAACTCCCATGGTAGTAGAGGAAGCTGCAGACGGAGAAAACTGTAGAGAAAGACAGAGGCAGAAATACATACAGCAACTAATTGAGGACATAGGTTGTAAGTAGGCTGTTTAGGTTTTTCTATTAGTAACGCCACCTCTGTATGAAAATCACCGGCTGTGCCGTGTGCAGTCTGTGGCTGCTTTGCATTGTTGTAATACTCGCCATTGTAGTGTTAGGCAGCTGGCTGTGAACAGCGCGTAACGTTGCGCAGTTGGAGGTGTGCCGCCAGCAGTGGTGAATGTGGGGAGAGAGATGGCGGAGTTTTGTAATTTGTCATGATATCAAGGTAAATACATTGTTTGTTCTCTATTAATATCTTTCATTTGCTAACTATCCCTATCAGTAGTTAGTGCCTTCCATAGTTTGAATCTTTTATTTAGCTGGCAGTAGTGGCGCTCGCTGTATTGCAGTAGCTTGAGCAGCGAAGATTTTTGTGAGGTAAGTGATTTGTGAAAGAGATAGTTTAATGTTAGTCAGGGCCATTCTCTTGTAGAGAATTTTGAAAGTCAGATTGCGTTGCGCTAACAAAACATTGTGTGTTGAAAGTCAGATTGCGTTGCGCTAAAAAATATTGTGCGTCAGTTTAAGCACAGTCCTGTGTAAAATTGTCAAAAGGGGACGTTTCATATGTCGACCCTTAGCCGAGGATACCTCACTGGAATCTTCTGATTTTTTCCTTGTAGTTTGTGTAATTAGTGTAGATTTTGTTTATTGCTAGCGCGTAATTATAGAGAGAATTTCCTTTGTAGTTGTAGTTTTTCATTGTTGTACAGTAAAACAGTTGTGGCATGCATGTAGATTTGCAGCAAGTATTTCGCAGCTGCGCTTGCAATTAACTAGATATTATTTTCAGTGCTATGTTAATGTGTTTTCTTATTTTTGCTCTTCAAATTGTGTTTTTCTGTGTTGTCGTGTGAAATACTGTGACAATAATGGCGTGTGAAAAACGTAACACTAGGCTCCAAAGCAAACTGAGAAATAATAGTGACGACGAGCGTAGCTTGCCAGCACCACTGTGTAATGAATTAACAGGTGTTCAAAGTAATAATTTGGTAGCTGTGCATAGGGAAATGGAGCGGGCTGCAAACAATGGTGTAGACAGCGAAACAATTAGAGAACAGGGAAGCATTATCGATCGATCGGTCGGCGACAGCTCGCCTCAGGAATCCGAAACGACAGGAAACAATCTCGCAAATGCTGTGAATTCAGGATTTGGGTCCTCACCGTTTTCTCAAATGAGTCAAGACACATTTTCTGCTTGTCAAAATGTGAATGTTTCCGGTGCAAATTCACTGCCGAAAAGCACTGAGGAACATGTTCCAGACACCAGTGCATTGTTATTACAATTAATACAACAAATGGGACAAACACAACAAAAGCTTCAAAAGTTAGACACAACGCTCGAACAAAATCAGAAACAAATGGGACAAAATCTTCAAAAATTAGACACAATCGAACAAAATCAGAAACAAATGGAACAAAATCAGAAACAAATGGAACAAAATCAGAGTCAAACACAGCAACAGCTTCAAAAGTTAGACTCATTGGAGCAAACTCTTGAACAAACACGTGAGGATTTAACTAATGAGTTACATCACATTGAATCGAAATGTCAAAAAGTCTGTAACGACGTAAAAACACAAATTTGTGAGCATTTCCAACCTATTTTTTCGCGGCATGAAAATGCACTACAGAATCACGAAGTAGCCATAAAAGAACTGCAAACTACTGTTCATGAAAATCATGAGACCTTGCAAGCTAAATTTGACTCAGTTGCATCTACCGATTCGGTTACGCAACTTGCAAAAACCCAGGAAAACTTAAAAGACACAGTAGAAAGACACATGGAGGAAATTAGTACATTATCAGAGAAAGTAGTTGAACTTTCGGATCAGCTAAATAATTTATCTACGAAGGTAGATGATAATCTGAATGACACAAAACCGGTAGTCTTTAATGACACAGAAGAGTGCGAACAAATTAGGAAATTCAAACAAAATCAGAATCAAATTAATACGCAACACCAAAGAGAAATCCGCGAAGTACAAGATCAGCTGACACAGGTAGTACAAGAATTACGTATTTCGGAGGACACTCGCGCCCCAATACGGGAAGAGGGACTTAGCAATATGGAACAGCCACAAAATAATAACACAGGACACTTCGGAAATTATGACAGAAATTGGCAAGGCACACCGAATTTTGAGATGGAACCGCCGAAACGACGTAATAATGACCGATATGCGACTCGCCGACATGATGACTTTGACTATAAGCTGTTCATTACTACACGTAAATTCAAAACGTTTAAAAATTCTGCCAACGACATTCATCCACAAGCGTGGCTCCACCAATTCTCTCATTGTTTTCCCCCTAACTGGTCGTTAGAACACAGATTAGAATTTATGTGTGGCTATTTAGAGAATGAACCAGCTGTAAGAATGCGTTCGGTCATTCACGATTGTCATAGTGAAGGAGAATTTTACCATGCCTTCCTCTCAGCATATTGGTCTCAAGCCACACAAGACCGAGTAAAACATGGCATCATAATGATGAAACATTTCGAACAATCTGAATTCTCCAGTCTTGTGAAATATTTTGAAGACATGTTGCACAAGAATCAGTACCTGTCAAACCCATACAGCCCCTCAGAACTCATCCGCATTTCCTTAATCAAACTGCCTGAACATTTGCGACATATTATTTTGGCAGGACGTTGCAAAGACGACATTGAAGCATTTCAAGGACTCTTACAAGAACTAGAAATTGACACTGACAATCGCGGAACGCACGAGCACAACAATTACAGATCACATCCGTCACAATTCCGCGATGAAAGAAATAATAACTGGACGCGACAAGGCTATTCTCACAACACAAATCGTGACCGAAACAGACACCACCCGTATAACAACCGTTGGCAGAGTAGTAATAATTACAGGGAAAGATCACCTCTCCGCGGTAATGACTATCACAGAGACAATCAGAGAAACAGACAATATGGGAACCAAAACAATTATTATTACGAGGGACAGAATAACTTTAGACGCAACGGTCCAGCGCGCAGTTACGATTCAGGGAGAAATTCTCCACCACTTAACCGACAAGAAAGAAACCACAGAAACTACCGACATGACGACAGACGATGTGATCGTAACGACAGACCTGAATTGCATCAGAACTGGCGGGATTTAAACAGGGCAGGGCCCTCTCGTCACGGTGAATTTGTAGAAGTTAGGTCTCCAAATCCCAATAACGACGCGCGACAACAGAGAGGCAATAGGCAATGACTCACACCGCTGGCAGCCACAAAACGTTCTTATGACACTAACGACGCAGCTGCCGTAGCTAGTAATTACGTAAAAATGGAAGACATTAGGGACATCTTACTCCAAGAACACGACGTAAAACATAACAACATTGCATATCCTGTGATTCACATTACAGTAAATAACGTAAAATTTACGGCAGTACTTGACTCTGGCAGTCCCATTTCAGTAATTAGTGAAACAGCTTTTAGCAAATGCAACAAATCGAACGATTGCCCCATACTTCCGTTACGTAAGATTAAATTACAAGCTGCAATCTTTGGAAAAAGTGTAGATGTACGCCAACAAACCAACTTAGAATTCTTTTGCCAAAGCCACAGCTTCTCTATGAACTTTCTCATTGTTCCATTATTGTCGACGGAAATTATACTGGGAGTAGACTTTTTGAATGAATACAAAGCAATCTTAAGCTTTCACGATGCTGAAATAAGTTTAGAAAAAGAAGGTAAGTCAGTAGCTTTGAAATTTGAAGATTGGCTCTCAAACCATGACGAAGAAATTAATCGGCTTTACCTCCTGTTAGACAACAGTTCGGAATTTTCGACGGAACTTGACACTAACAATCACTCTGCAAGTACTGACAGGGGTGATATCGACGGCGCATTTGATACTAATGAGTTAATTCAGAATAAAATTCAAACAATTGAGAATTGTAATGACAATGATAGGCAAGACCTTTTTGAGATTTTACAAGCACATTCCACAGTTTTTACTCACAAAACAGGAACAATCAAGGGATTTCAATACCAATTTCGTGTTCGTGAGCATACTAAATTTTGTGTTAGACCATACGTAATTCCGGCGCATTATAGGGACCGTGTTAGAACAGAAATACAATCTATGCTTGACGAGGGCATAATTGAGCCTGCAGTAAGCTCATACAACAATCCATTACATGTTGTTGAGAAGAAAAATGGATCGATCAGGCTTGTCTTAGATTCGAGACAAATCAATACTATCATTATTCCTGAAACAGACAGGCCGCAAACGTTGGAAGAACTTCTTCAAAATTTTAATGGTGTAAACGTGTTGTCTTCCATTGATCTCAGATCCAGCTTTTATCAGATCGAACTTCATCCAGAATGTAGAAAATACACAGCTTTCCTTTGTTTCGGCGTTTGTTATCAGTTTCGGAAACTTCCTTTTGGTTTGAACATTTCTTCAGCAGCATTCATTCGCGGGCTAAATTCCATATTACTTGTACCTTTCCCGAATACACGTAAACTTCGACACAAAGACATAATTGATTTGGCTCTTAAAAATATAAAATCTGCAGCAGACAAAAGGAGAAAACTACACGGAAAAGCAAATGCAAAGAAATTGTATATTGGTCAGAAAGTTCTCATTAAAGCTCATTCATTGTCACATAAGAAGAAACACTTGAGTCACAAATTCTTTCTAGTTTACAATGGACCATACAGAATCCGACGTATACCACATGATAATTGCGTTGAAGTTGAAACTCTGCGTACTAGGAAGAGTAAAGGTTTACACCACATTTCACATGTAAAACCGTTTATTGAAAGATAATCTGCTTTTTTTTAATGCAACATATTGGTTTACTTGCAAATACATTATGGATTCAAGGTGCTTTCTGAGAGATACCAGGTGACACAGTGGTTAGTCTATTTGACAGCTACACGACTATATCATGACGCTACTAATGTGTGACACAATTCACCTTGTTGCTTTTGCGGTGTATCTGTTTTATATCTGCACAGTTTTTCTGAATTCTTCTGGAAAGTAAAACATGTTTTAGTAGTAACTTTTGTGGTATAGCAACAATGAGGCAGCCTTTTCCGTAGCACAACAATACGTTACAGCACAATACTTTCTTCATCACAACAATAAGCGTAATAACTAAGATATCTATACGCAAAGCATTTCACTTTTGTGTATCATCAGGTAAGTACATTGACTTCTGCAGAACTTAGCTTTCGGAGGACGATAACTACGACACTTCCACAGAGATTATCTTACAACATGACGCACAGTTTAGCGCTACAGGACACGTATTTGAGTGATTAATTTTGTACTTCAAACATTTATTTTTTAAGATTTTTAAATTGCAAAGAAAGTTTTCCGTCATACATTTCATTCCATTGTTGTAATTTGTAACACCTGAGGGTATAATTACATTTATCCTCAGGGGGGTACACGCTTACTTTGTGTACCATGTGTGTGGCAACCACAAGGAACCCTAGCTAATATGGTATTTGCTTATACAACTTTACACATCATATTTCTCCAACACAGTATTACACAGCTATCTGATTATTTACCTGAGAGAAACAAACATTTTTTTTACTGCATTAGTGACAGATGTTTACGTAATTACACAGTTGAATAACTCCACACTTATGAAACTGTATTTTGTCTGTACTTTGTGAACTGTTCATATTTTTTTCAGAACCATTGTGATACTGTGAGAGCTTTGAATGATGTATTTGGTATGGGATCATGATTTTAAAGTACGTTTGAGGTTGATGACACTATTGAAATGAGCAGAGAATTTTTTTAGGTTTTGAAATTATTGGAGGAAGCTACGACGTTTTTGAGATTTGACTGAGGTTTTATGGTGTTATTATTACGACGACGATGTGTATTATGCTGCTGAGGTATGTTTATGGTCAAGAAGCTGATGCTATATGAGGAATTTGATTATGTGTCGACGATATATATATGTGTAATAAGGTAAGGAGTAATGAATAGTGATTTAGGGACTCTGCTTTGTGGAAAAGGATGTTGGAAACCAAGAATCGTATTTTAGAATTATGAAATGTGTGTAAATGCGTGAATGTATCACAATGCCGACGAAAATTTTTTTTGGACGCTGTTATATTTATAGGATTTTGTTTCTACAGATTTGTAATCCAAATTCTTGACCTGTGAAATATTTTTATATGAGTCACTGTAGCGAAAACTGCTGTCGTAAATATTCCGGGATGAGAGGTAAGTGACCGAGACGTAATTCGTTGTGAGCGGCCACCTGTGCCAGCCACCTGGAGAAACAGCCATTAGGTGGAAAAAAAAAGGGGGGGGGCATTATCCTCGCTTGACGTTCCTTTGTAGAAAGCATCGCAACATTTCACGGCTATTGTCGTGCTAGTTGAGAGAAATGCCATATGGCGACAGAAATGCCTAATGAAATGACGAGAAATATTTTTACATCTGCACACCTGATTACGACAAGCGTCTTTCTACGAGAGTTGAGAGAATTTCTAACTTATGAAATGTCACATGACTACTGAATGATTATTTTATGCTTTACTTTGTACATAGTTGCTTATTTCATTTGATATCTAGTTTCCAGCTGTGTTGCAGCATTGGTTTCATAAAAAAAAAAAATTCATTTGCTAATGTGAACACTTTCTGTCAACAGATCTATTAAATAATTACTTTATGACCCACATTCTTCGAAAAAGGAGCTCTTGGAATGGAAAGAACAATAAGAAGGGACTAGTAACAGTTACTGCACACATAATTTTCTTTTCAAGTACATGGTAATATTTTTTTTACAATAAGTTGTTGTGGTGCACCACTTTAATTACATAGACATTAAGATGTGATTATACATTTCCCTTATCTGCATTGTTGTCTTTACTGTAATATTTTTCTGCTTGAGCGTTGTCATGTTTAGATATAATTTATTGCTTTTGCTTCTGCTGTTTGCCAGGCATAATGTTACTGAATTTGATTTTGTATTACGCTGTTAAGCCAGTTTTACTAATGATTATTTTATTGTTTGCTGCGCATTGCCTCATATTAGTTGTAATGTTGAATTGCTTGGTAATTTAGATTTACTGTAGCTTGCTTTGCCAGTTTGAAATATTTGTCATTGATGTTTATTGTTTTATGTGATGCTGCATTGCCTCGTCCCTTGGTATATATATCTGAGCTCAGTAGATTTAAGTTAGCTTAAGAGGGGGTAGACTATATAAGAAACTAACTATGATGAATTGGAAGAAATGCATTGAGAAGCCGCAAGAAACAGATAGGGCCAAAATGAGTATTGTACAATGAGCCATATTTATTTTGAAAGAATTATGGTTGGAATACAGAAAAGAGGTACAGATAGGACTTTTGGAAATAATGAGGAACGAAGGGAGATCTCCAAGAACAAAAAAAGTTTTGTTCGCAAGATACTGCAGTAAAAGAAACCCTGTCCTTTCCTTGTGTTATCCCACTATGTGTTTGTGTTCCCTTGTGTATTTGTGTACTTCCTGTCTTTAGTTGTTTATCTGATAAGACCTATGTTGTAGAATTTTTCTAATACCATGTTATTTACTTTGTAAACATGTTTAAACAGTATTTGTTCTGTTTTGTTTTAATGCTCATGTGTGAAGTTGATGTTTCAAAATTTATTCTGATCTTTTATGTATATACTTATCTCATAATTCCTGTAACATTGATGTATATGTTTAGTTCTATTCTTTTGTAAAACTCCTATTCCTACAAATGTTATCTGTATTATTATGTTTTTAATGATGTATTTTGTACCTTTGTTATTGTATTCTTATGTTATAAAATTGTATAGACACCAGTTCATCATATTATTAACTTGTAAGTGACATTTCACTGCACACGTTTCTGTTGGTCATTGTATATGGACAATATGTGAGAAGTAGGGACTGATAGTGTTTGCACGTGTGTTAATAATTCAGCAAGGGACTGGATAACAGCATTGCTGGTTCTGAGGACAATTCCAAAAACTTTGTGAGTGCACAAGTGGTGGTTATGGACTTGCTACATTATCCGCAAGACTCTTCGATGGTGATTGTGCACCTGCACAGTCGCAACAGATGGCTGCTGGCCGTCTCTACAAGGACTACAGTGGGTCTGCGTCTTTGCTGACTCACCAGTACCATTATCTCTACAAGGACTGCAGTGGGTCTGCACCTTTGATGACTCACCAATACCATTATTTCTACAAGGACTGCAGTGGGTCTGCACCTCTGGTGGCCCACCAATACCGTAATCTCTACCAGGACTACAGTGGGTCTGCTCTGTGATGACCTACCCACCAATACTCTTCAAAACTTCGACTGACTCCGCTGTGGGTTTGCTCTCTTGTGGCCCATTACCTGTCAGCATGTCGAGAGTCAGCACTGTCTTTCCGTTGGAAGGACAACGATACTTCTTCAAGACTGCATGGAAATCCACTACTTCCGTGTTCATTTTCTTTTACTGCTCAGACTTTGAGTAAAACACTGCTATTTTAACGTCATGAACGATCAGGACTGTCTTTATGGACTGTGAGAAAATTTTAGCTTTTGACCAACATTGTATCAATAAGTGTGTGCATTTGATTTCTTTGTTATTGTAATTGTGAAAAAAAATTTTAACAAATATGTATTGGCCAGTGCCCAACAAAATTTGTAAAATTTTTTGTGGGGAGCATGGGGGCTATGTAAGTAGGCTGTTTAGGTTTTTTTATTAGTAACGCCACCTCTGTATGAAAATCACCGGCTGTGCCGTGTGCAGTCTGTGGCTGCTTTGCATTGTTGTAATACTCGCCATTGTAGTGTTAGGCAGCTGGCTGTGAACAGCGCGTAACGTTGCGCAGTTGGAGGTGTGCCGCCAGCAGTGGTGAATGTGGGGAGAGAGATGGCGGAGTTTTGTAATTTGTCATGATATCAAGGTAAATACATTGTTTGTTCTCTATTAATATCTTTCATTTGCTAACTATCCCTATCAGTAGTTAGTGCCTTCCATAGTTTGAATCTTTTATTTAGCTGGCAGTAGTGGCGCTCGCTGTATTGCAGTAGCTTGAGCAGCGAAGATTTTTGTGAGGTAAGTGATTTGTGAAAGAGATAGTTTAATGTTAGTCAGGGCCATTCTCTTGTAGAGAATTTTGAAAGTCAGATTGCGTTGCGCTAACAAAACATTGTGTGTTGAAAGTCAGATTGCGTTGCGCTAAAAAATATTGTGCGTCAGTTTAAGCACAGTCCTGTGTAAAATTGTCAAAAGGGGACGTTTCAAGGTTGCAAGTGCTATTGTGACGCGAAGGGGTTGGTACAGGAGAGGAATTCATGGCGGGCCGCATCAAACCAGTCAGAAGACTAATGACTTAACAAATGACGACGGGATGTTGCGGCTATCGGTGGAGAGTGTAGGTACGATATCTCGGCAGTCGGTTACAGAGAGGTGTATACCTAAAATGGCAGCAAGTCGCGAGTTAACCGACTTTGAAGGTAGGATAGTTATCTGTGGAAGACGCAAGGGTCATAGCATAGTATTCGGTAAAGCCACTCTATTTTGAGTGAGGTGCGGTCGCCAGTACTCCACGCTCTGCAGTACTCACTCTTGTCTTCTGGAGAATATTGCGCTCGTATGTACGAAAATAGTACTCACATAACAAAGAATCATGTGCAGCTTAACGAAGGCATGAAAGTTATTATTGGCACTTGTCAGGTCTACTCGCACTCAGTGGCTGCCTGCTTTATTTAACATTCCTCCGCAAGATCTGGGGAGGAAAGCAGCTGAAACAAACTTGCTCAAAAAGATTACTTCTCAAAAGAACTCTCCCTTGTATGATGCCCTAAAAGATCCACCTACAACTCATCCGAAATCACGAAAACCATCCAGGGCGGATATAGAAAGTATCGCTTCTTTTGACGTAACCTCGAAATGGTGACAATGCTGGAACGAACATCCACCCAACAACGCTCACCTCGTTCAAGATCCAACAAAGAAGGTCGAGAGATTCCACGCTAGATCTGGTCGAGGCTGAACCGTTTCAGGACTGGCCAAGGAAGTTACGGTTACATCATGAAGAAGTGGAGTTTTCGTTCATCTGCTGCGACTTCTGTGCGGAGGAACAAACAATAGACCACGTCGTTAAGGAGTGACCACTTCAAGCATTTGACGGTGATCTGAGGACTTTACAGCAAGTGACAAAGTGCTCTCGACGGTTGTCACATTTGGACATTTCCATTTGATTGTAGATACTTTTGTGTACTTGTAAAACCATACAATTAATAAATAAGTAATAATTTCGAATAGTTTCGTTTTTGGCAAAGCATTAATGGTGAACTGAACGGCGACCACGACATCGCCTGGAAATGTAGTTGGAAATGAGGCCACTTCTAGAATTTGAAACACGCAAAGGTTTTTCTTGTTTTTTGTTTTTGTCGAATAGAGCTCTCAGAACTGTCACAAATTTTGTATGTTATGTTGCATGGCATTTATTAGATAATTAAAACGTATATTTCAGCACATTATTTATTGTAGAAATTTTTATTCTCTCCTTATCAACTCCAGGAATTATATCAATATCAATGAATTAGCGCAACACATCAAATAATTTTTTCAATAGATATGATCAGTTTTGAGAGCTATGTTTATCACATCTGATTTGGACTATCTCTTCATGTGAAACTCTGAAGCTGACAAGCTTCCATCATGTTCGCAGCTCATTGTAGGGAAATTGAAGTTCACTATTTAATTCGCTTGAACGTGTTTCAACAAAAAAAAGTGTGGACTTTTCGACAAAGAAAATTCTCTTTCATTTTATGAAAGCCGCAACTGTGATTGTAGACTTTTCTAGTGCATTAACCTCATCAGCTAAGTTGTGAAACCTGATGATGAGAGCATTGTGTCTCGAAACGCGTTGTTGAGCTGAGTGTAGGCCAGAGATACGGTCGCATACTGCTAGTCATTACCGTTAGAATTTTTAATGTTTGGGTGATTTAGCGGGCCAGTTGTAGTGCGACAGGATGCCATAGGGTTCGTGAAACCAGCAACTAAGGCGTGTAGCTCTGTGAATGCGGCTTTCGTCATCTCGGAAGACGGGAGTGTCCACATTATGCTCAGGAAGAAGATGGAGAACAACAGGCATTACTTCGTTATCGAGAATGTTAATCCCCTGGTTCAAGCCCCAAAACATGACTGAACCACATCTGGCCTGAATTACACACTCATAAACGCCTGATTAAATGCCTCGTTAGTCCTTTGGTAGATTGGATCTCTTGAATCATTTGAGAAGGGGCAAAATCGAGACTCGTCGGGCCGAAACATACGCCTGTAGTCAGCTTCTGTTCGTTTTCTGTGTTGTTTGACCCAGTGAAGACGCGCAGTTTTATGTGCCGCTGCCAACAATAAGTTTTTGCGACGTAACCGACTCCAAATGTCCACTGCATGTAGGTTCCTTAGCAATGTTTGCTCTAAATCTTGTTGAGATGCTCCTGCATTCGTTGACAGCAGCAATTCTTGTCTAGTTTCAAACAGACTGACACTGACAAGTCTTGGCACTCGTCTCAGGTGCCTGTTGGTTGGGATGTTTTTTTACAGGCAGTGTTCTTACACCGCGTTACATGGGTGTGAGTACTACATCGTTCCTTGTAGACAAGTTGGTGAGTCCGCATTGATAGGTTAACAAATCGGACAACTTCACCGACGGTGTGGTCATGGGCAGCGGAGAAACTGATGTGGGTACCCCGTGTACAACCTACCACTCATTGTACAGTGGCCTAGGGAGTTCAAATGTAACCGTCGACGAAATGGCCGAGTTTGAACGTCCTGTTAAGCCGTCCTCACACGAGATGTGTTTCTCATCGCGAAGCACGCCAGACGTGTTGTCCGTCGTAGTTGCTGCACGCTCTGAAACAACCTCCTACATCTCACGGAACGTGCTCCTCATTGTGGTTTGCGCTCTCCAGCGGGAGTCTGCGGCATCTGGTGCATAAGTCACATAGTTTATTTACAAAGATGGACGCGCATAAAAAAAAAATGGTTCAAATGGCTCTGAGCACTATGGGACTCAACTGCTGAGGTCATTAGTCCCCTAGAACTTAGAACTAGTTAAACCTAACTAACCTAAGGACATCACACACATCCATGCCCGAGGCAGGATTCGAACCTGCGACCGTAGCGGTCTCGCGGTTCCAGACTGCAGCGCCAGAACCGCGCGGCCACTTCGGCCGGCCGCATAAAAAAAAAAAAAAAAGCTGCGTTAAATTGTTAGCGATTATCGAAGAAACGCGGCGGAATTCGTTAAGCTTTTGGACTCGTTGGTGGTTCGAGCAGCAAATAATGCCGTGTAACGATCTGACACACATACTAACAAAAGTTATTCGTTGACTGAGCTGCATATTCACCCCCTTTTTCGGTTTTAAATTTAACATGGTTAATGTGTAGCGTCTAATATCCGTTTGCGCATGCACGGTATCCCTATTCACTATATTGCACAGACTTATGTACAGTCGCTGTCAAATAACGTACTTCATCGCATAGATATCATCACGATCGAGATTCATTTTGTAATTTCATTTGAGTGAAAGAGGAAATTTTTGCGAAGTATTTATCGTCAAGATACTAACATGAGGGAGTCCATAAAATCAAATGATTTTACATAAAGTTTCATAATAGCAAAAACTTCCAGTATGTAACTTGTGTTTACTTTCTGGCGCATACTTCCAGCTACGTTAAGATTTCTGACCACTGCGGTTACATTCCAGACGTTGGCCTTTGCAATGCAAATGCAGCAAATACATTATTTATAGCTAATAAATAACATCGACTATTGAAGGTAATTCTTGTTGAATTTAGTAGGAAATGCCCAGAAACTTTTAGAAAACAAATGGTGAAAAAATGGAACGAATAGGATGTGAACATGCTGCCTTTCTTGTTCCAGCTTACAACTCTAACTACTAAGCTAAGCTGACAATGCCGGCCAGAGTGGCCAAGCGGTTCTAGGCGCTACATTCTGGAAGCGCGCGACCGCTATGGTCTGCAGGTTCGAATCCCGCCTCGGGCATGGATGGGTGTGATGTCCTTAGGTTAGTTAGGTTTAAGTAGCTCTAAGTTCTAGGGGACTGATGACCTCAGCACTTAAGTCCCATAGTGCTCAGAGCCATTTTTTTTAAGCTGACAATTATAGATAGGAGCCAAGCCTTAATATATGGTATACAACGTCTATAAACTTTATCTACAAATCACATTATTTTATAGTTAAAAACTAAAACTAAACTCCGCTCGAACAGGCCAAGAAGGCCTAGCGGTACCGACCGGCCGCCGTGTCATCCTCAGCCCACAGGCGTCACTGGATGCGGATATGAGGGGGCATGCGGTCAGCACACCACCCTGCCAGTCGTATGTAGTTTACGAGACCGGAGCCGCTACTTCTCAATCAACTATCTCCTCAGTTTGCCTCACAAGGTCACAAGGGCCAAGTGCACCCCGCTTGCCAACAGCGCTCGGCAGACTGGACAGCACATAACTTCGGTGACATGCTGGGAACCGGTGTTGCCACTGCGGCAAGGCCGTTGGCTAGTTGATATAACTATAATAAACTGTATCAAAACGACGCGCTTTTGATAGATCAAAATTTTGCAATAGCACTGAAACGGTATACTTTCACAATACACATGTTATAATACTAAAATCATGAAATGCAGGAAGCTTTCATCTACGGATATATAGTTTCCTGTCACTTTGTTAAGACATACCGTAGCTAGAATGACGCGAATTCGAGAGAGCCTCAATTTGATGATGCTTTGGAACAGCATATATTCATACCACGTTCTCTGTGATAAAGAAAATCCACCAAATGCGTATTTTAACTCGATACAATATGGCAGCGCGTAAGTTTTGCTTGTGACGTAAACACAAAGCGGCGTCTCACTGGCCAGGTTCCTCTCCATGAGACAAAAATCTGACATGCCGGATTCTTCACTCGGCGCTCCGCAGTGTGGAATTCCAACGAGGCTCACGAGAAAGACAGGCCACGGCGCGTACGTCACGAAGGTAGTCCTGAACTCGCTCGCTCGCTCAGCTTAGCAGACAAAATGCGTTTCTAAACGTGTTAACTCGCAGCTGGCCGTGTAAGTACTAACGAGAATTGCATCTTCCATTGAAATCTGCTATTATGAAGTCTTACTGGTTAACAGTACTATAGCAAAATTTAATTTAAGATCAATACTCGATATAAATGGTATAATGGTTTGTTTATAGCAGTTAGTCTCTTCTGCTTAACAGTACTCATTACATGCTGGAAGCGGTGCCTTATGCAACTGATAATCATTTCAGCATGATTTTTTTTTTATTGTACGCCAGTACAGCCGTAACAAATTATAAGTAGGCACATGGACTTCCCATCATTATAGAACTAACAAGAGTAAGATTCCATAATAGCGGATTCCAGTACAAGATTCAGTTTTAGTTTGTACGGACACGCCTAGTTACGAGTTAACAGGTGTAGAAACGTAGTTTGTCCGCTGATTTGAGCGAGCGAGCGCAGGACTACCTTCGTGACGTACGCGCCGCGGCCTGCCTTTCTCGTAGGCCTCGAATTCCAAGCTGTGACGTCAGCAGCTCCTGGTCCACGTGCATTTTCACGCCCCGTGAGAGGACGGCTTCAGACTCGTATCGTTCGCGTGCTCGTGTCACAGTGGTGCAGTACATCCGGTGGCGGTCGGTACGCGAGGCGAGAGCGCAGTAAGGAAGCCAGTACCAGAGGCGTAGGGCAAGCGTGCGTGGGTTGCGACACGCGGCAGCACGTGTGAGCGCCGCCGCGCTCCCGGGGTCCGCCCCCCGCGCCGCGGCCTTGGCCGCACATGGCGCACGGCGCGCTTTTTGTCCAGCGGCGCTGCCCTGCTCTGCTCTGCGTGGGAGTAGTGCCCCTCGCCTCTTCTCCACCTGTTGACCCCCCGGTAGCTCCCGCAAGTTCGCTCGGACAGTCTCCACGCACTAACGCAAGGAGCGAGTTGCACTTAATTGAAAGAACTGCAGGAAAGAGGCAGGGGGGGGGGGGGGCTGTGCCAACAGTTTTGAAACTGACCTGATGTGGCCCGCCAAGATTTACTCTCCTGTTCCTGTCGGTTAATACCTTTCTACCTCATAGTAGCACGTACGCCAAGCGTCCTCATTTATTAACAGATACTTGTGTTATGGGTGACTGGAATTCGAGTGTAGGTAAAGGGAGAGAAGGAAACGTAGTAGGTGAATATGGATTGGGGCTAAGAAATGAAAGAGGAAGCCGCCTGGTAGAATTTTGCACAGAGCACAGTTTAATCATAGCTAACACTTGGTTTAAGAATCATGATAGAAGGTTGTATACATGGAAGAACCCTGGAGATACTAAAAGGTATCAGATTGATTATATAATGGTAAGACAGAGATTTAGGAACCAGGTTTTAAATTGTAAGACATTTCCAGGGGCAGATGTGGACTCTGACCACAATCTATTGGTTATGACCTGTAGATTAAAACTGAAGAAACTGCAAAAAGGTGGGAATTTAAGGAGATGGGACCTGGATAAACTGAAGGAACCAGAGGTTGTACAGAGTTTCAGGGAGAGCATAAGGGAACAATTGACAGGAATGGGGGAAAGAAATACAGTAGAAGAAGAATGGGTAGCTTTGAGGGATGAAGTAGTGAAGGCAGCAGAGGATCAAGTAGGTAAAAAGACGAGGGCTAGTAGAAATCCTTGGGTAACAGAAGAAATATTGAATTTAATTGATGAAAGGAGAAAATATAAAAATGCAGTAAATGAAGCAGGCAAAAAGGAATACAAACGTCTCAAAAATGAGATCGACAGGAAATGCAAAATGGCTAAGCAGGGATGGCTAGAGGACAAATGTAAGGATGTAGAAGCTTATCTTACTAGGGGTAAGATAGATACTGCCTACAGGAAAATTAAAGAGACCTTTGGAGATAAGAGAACCACTTGTATGAACATCAAGAGCTCAGATGGAAACCCAGTTCTAAGCAAAGAAGGGAAAGCAGAAAGGTGGAAGGAGTATATAGAGGGTCTATACAAGGGCGATGTGCTTGAGGACAATATTATGGAAATGGAAGAGGATGTAGGTGAAGATGAAATGGGAGATACGATACTGCGTGAAGAGTTTGACAGAGCACTGAAAGACCTGAGTCGAAACAAGGCCCCCGGAGTAGACAATATTCCATTGGAACTACTGACGGCCTTGGGAGAGCCAGTCCTGACAAAACTCTACCATCTGGTGAGCAAGATGTATGAAACAGGCGAAATACCCTCAGACTTCAAGAAGAATATAATAATTCCAATCCCAAAGAAAGCAGGTGTTGACAGATGTGAGAATTACCGAACAATCAGTTTAATAAGCCACAGCTGCAAAATACTAACGCGAATTATTTACAGACGAATGGAAAAACTAGTAGAAGCCGACCTCGGGGAAGATCAGTTTGGATTCCGTAGAAATACTGGGACACGTGAGGCAATACTGACCTTACGACTTATCTTAGAAGAAAGATTAAGGAAAGGCAAACCTACGTTTCTAGCATTTGTAGACTTAGAGAAAGCTTTTGACAATGTTGACTGGAATACTCTCTTTCAAATTCTAAAGGTGGCAGGGGTAAAATACAGGGAGCGAAAGGCTATTTACAATTTGTACAGAAACCAGATGGCAGTTATAAGAGTCGAGGGACATGAAAGGGAAGCAGTGGTTGGGAAGGGAGTAAGACAGGGTTGTAGCCTCTCCCCGATGTTATTCAATCTGTATATTGAGCAAGCAGTAAAGGAAACAAAAGAAAAATTCGGAGTAGGTATTAAAATCCATGGAGAAGAAATAAAAACTTTGAGGTTCGCCGATGACATTGTAATTCTGTCAGAGACAGCAAAGGACTTGGAAGAGCAGTTGAATGGAATGGATGGTGTCTTGAAGGGAGGATATAAGATGAACATCAACAAAAGCAAAACGAGGATAATGGAATGTAGTCGAATTAAGTCGGGTGATGTTGAGGGTATTAGATTAGGAAATGAGACACTTAAAGTAGTAAAGGAGTTTTGCTATTTGGGGAGCAAAATAACTGATGATGGTCGAAGTAGAGAGGATATAAAATGTAGACTGGCAATGGCAAGGAAAGCGTTTCTGAAGAAGAGAAATTTGTTAACATCGAGTATAGATTTAAGTGTCAGGAAGTCTTTTCTGAAAGTATTTGTATGGAGTGTAGCCATGTATGGAAGTGAAACATGGACGATAAATAGTTTGGACAAGAAGAGAATAGAAGCTTTCGAAATGTGGTGCTACAGAAGAATGCTGAAGATTAGATGGGTAGATCACATAACTAATGAGGAGGTACTGAACAGGATTGGGGAGAAGAGGAGTTTGTGGCACAACTTGACCAGAAGAAGGGATCGGTTGGTAGGACATGTTCTGAGGCATCAAGGGATCACCAATTTAGTATTGGAGGGCAGCGTGGAGGGTAAAAATCGTAGGGGGAGACCAAGAGATGCATACACTAAGCAGATTCAGAAGGATGTAGGTTGCAGTAGGTACTGGGAGATGAAGAAGCTTGCACAGGATAGAGTAGCATGGAGAGCTGCATCAAACCAGTCTCAGGACTGAAGACCACAACAACAACAACAACTTGTGTTCAATCTCTACATTTACATATATTCATGCAAACCACCGTAAAGTGCGTGGCGGAGGGTACATCTTACCAATATTATCGATTTTCTTTCCTATTCCACTCGCATATTGATTGTCTATGCACCACCGTACATGCCCTTAATCTCTCGGTCCTTATTCTCAACATTCATACGCCAGATATACAATGGTGGCAGCATAATGACCACACAGTCTTCTGTGTAGTATCATTGCCACAAATACTACTACAACGTCGCGCCAATACAAGGTTGGCAGCCCGTCGTCTGCCGAGCACAGCGCACTCTAGCGGGCTGTGCAGCTCGACGGAACTGGAACGTGTCTCGTTCACTTCTTAGCTAGACTTCAACCTAGGCAGACGCACTTTCATAATCGGCCCTCAAGCCAGTTGTGTTTGCATTGATTCTCTGAGGAGGGTCCATCAGGCTTAGTCTCTGAGAATATGTTGTATTAGTTCTTTGTATTCCACGTTTCCAGATTTTTAGTTCATAGCCACAGCTGCAGTCCTACAAATTACTGAAGATAAGTAATTTTCGTTGTACTATGTGTTTCTTGAATAATAACCCTTCTCTCTAACAGTGTGCCGTACCGCATACTATTGCAACCTGGACTCCTTCAGCTCCTATCAACTCGGCCTCCTACTTATTTGCATTTAGTAACGAGCTGAAAACACCCACGCGTTTTGTGCCTCTAAACAGCGAGACACAATATTCTGCATGTACAAAAAAGACTAAAAATGTAACCCTCCAATCAGGTCCTGCCGAACTTCACGAGATCCCTAAGTAAGTACATAGAGACTCTGTTTAACAGTTTCGTATGGGATACACGGAGCAGTTATGGTCCTAGCAGCGCAACTCTAAATCAGTTTGCTGTCTCTTGCCCCGTGCCGGCCGCGGTGGTCTCGCGGTTCTAGGCGCGCAGTCCGGAACCGCGCGACTGCTACGGTCGCAGGTTCAAATCCTGCCTCAGGCATGGATGTGTGTGATGTCCTTAGGTTAGTTAGGTTTAAGTAGTTCTAAGTTCTAGGGGACTGATGACCACAGATGTTAAGTCCCATAGTGCTCAGAGCTATTTCTCTTGCCCCGTGAATCGCAATGGTCCTATAACAAATGGTTCAAATGGCTCTGAGCACAATGGGACTTAACATCTGTGGTCATCAATCCCCCTAGAACTTAGAACTACGTAAACCTAACTAACCTAAGGACATCACACACATCCATGGTTCCAGACTGTAGCACCTAGAACCGCTTGGCCACTCCGGCCGGCTTCCACAAGCATTTCAAGTCATAAATTCGACCGAAAAGTCTGAATGTCGATCAGGAACGCTGGAATGCGTCCCTACGCGTCCGTAAAAGTCGCTTTACCATTGGTGCAGTAACTGCTGTAGAATGTTTGATCAGTCTCACACGAAGACTACGGAGAGAACTACTTATCCTGAAAAACTTCGCTGTCTCTTGCCCACGAAGAAGTGTGTTCGCCGCGTGCGAAGAAATGTCATTACTACGGAGCACTGAAAGGATATGGTCCTTTTATACATGTACACGAGTGATATACAGGGCTGGGCACTTTGCACTTCCCTGAGTGACTGCACGGAGGAAGATGAAAGGGACAACTGTTCTAGAGATGTTTTAATTATAGGTCATTGCGACGAGCTAAGATATACGAGTAAGCTGTATCTGAAGTGCTACAAGGAGCTGCTAGAGAAGCCCATTTTACTAGTTGCCCTTCATCTTAACAAGGATCATATTACTAGCCGTGACTCAAAAAATGATGCTTCCTCGACTAAAAGTTTATTGTCTCGCTTCGGGAACACCATGGATAGACCATGGGACTGGGACGAATCACCAAGTTTCCAAATCTGATGTCCGATTGAAAGTGTCAGTGAGCTGCGGTGTTACGCGCCGGACACCGCAGTCTGGCGCACAAGTTACTGCGCAGGAGCGGTTGCGCACCGATGCTTCCTGCATCCAGGACCTTGTCCAGCTGATATCAGTACCTATGGAGTTGATGCAAGAACGTGACTAGATTTTTGTTCAAAAATGGTTCAAATAGATTTAAGCACTAAGGGACGTAACATCTGATGTCATCCCACAGACTCACATTGAACTAGACTTAGAACTAGACTTAGAACTACTTCAACCTAACTAACCTAAGGACATCACACACGTCCATGCCCGAGGCAGGATTTGACCCTGCGACCGTAGCAGCCGCGTGGTTCCGGACTGAAGCGCTAGAGCCGCTTGGCCATAGATTTTTGTTCGGTGAATTTAAGTCTCTCTTTATTACCAAACGAAACAGAGAAGTCAAGGAATAACTGGAACCATGTAGATTAGTTTGGACCCAGAATACTAAAACGTGTAAGGACACATATTGTCTTCAACACTCCTTAACTTATACTACAAAGTTAATTTTTTCGGAATTTCTAAGACTATGATAAAGCAGTTAAGCGCAGGTGATCATTTAAACTTCGGCCACTCAGTGTATCACTGACAACTGGACAGCTGACGTCAGGGGGAAGCACTAGAGCAGAGGCCTCTGCACTAAGTTTGTCTCCGTACACCTCTGGTAGAAACGGGTTCTTGACGTCCCACATTAACATCGGCGGAAAACTGAATCAGCACAACGTCGACCGTACCGTATTGCTCTAAGCGGGTGACGTGACATCCGTCCCTGAAACACATGTGGTCGTCCTGCGCGTCCGTTTATGCCTGTCAGAACATCGTCTCCGCGATGTTGAAGATACACCATAGACATTGTTGACCTTGGAAATCCTTATTCCTGCCTATGCTGTGATATGCTACGACCCACTAATTTTGCAACGATTATCATCCCACACACAAATACCGTTAACTCGCGATGTGCTACCATGTTAACTACACACTTATCTGTAACTGACTGCTCAGAGCCGGCCGTGGTGGCCGAGCGGTTCTAGGCGCTCAGTCCGGAACCGCGCGACTGCTACGGTCGCAGGTTCGAATCCTGCCTCGGCCATGGATGTGTGTGATGTCCTTAATTTAGTTAGGTTTACGTAGTCCTAAGTCTAGGGGACTGATGACCTCAGATGTTAAGTCCCATAGTGCTCAGAGCCATTTGAACCACTTGACTGCTCGGACATCATGTCTACACTCGCGCCATGCCCTGCATCTAACCGCAATATTCAGACGTTACATACAGCACGACTTCAAATGGGACACACATTAAATGAATTGGCAGTTTCGAATAAGGACAACCATTAGCTGTCAAATGAAAATTTGTGGCATACCAGGACTAGAATCAGGATTTCCCGCTTATCAAGAGCGATCGCCTTACCATTTGGTTATCTGTGCACGACTCACGGCGAGACCCAAACTCGCATGCATGCATGCATGTCCAAAGGAACATGCACTGCAACGACTACAGCCGTTATGAAATACATTAAATGAATTCGCAGCTGCGAATAAGGACAACCATCAGCTGTAGAATGGAACGATGACAATGAAAATTTGTGCCGGACATAACGGATGCACGAGTACAGATCGTAGACGCATGGTTGACGACATATGGGTGTTTGAGTCTGCCCGAGAGTCGCGCACTGATAGCCAAATGGTAAGGCGACCGCTCACGATAAACGGGAAATTCGAGTCCCGGTCTGGTGCAAGTTTTCACTGTCGTCATTCCATTCTACAGCTATGGTTGTCCTTATTCGCAGTTGCGAATTCATTTAATGTATTTCATAACGGCTGTAGTCGCTGCACTGCCTGAAAGCAACTTTGTGTCGTATCAGAATAACACAGGCACTGCAATATCGTATTAAATGGGACAATTCTTTCCGCAACTTTTGGCTGCTCTGTTTATAATGGTCATCAGTTTATAATAGATAGATCAGACGCAGCGAATAAGGGTTATAAGTAATCATATTTTGCTTAATACAGAAATGATAACCAGCAGAAAATAGACGTTTCGATCTGGACGGCTATGCAGTTGAATGACTAATCAATATCAAATACGAGCACCTAGCATCACGGCATACAGGAAAATGGGGTGATTATGGGGGCGATATAAGATGCAGAATTGACAGTGCACAATGAATTCTTAACGAACTCAAATATCTTCCAAGTACTGGTGAGTTTGTGAAATGCAAATTAGTATCGTGAGTTAAGCAACGTTTCGTCTTAGACTCTGGATAAACATAATGCATAGGAAATTTATCAGAACATTGCTTTATGACGCAGCACTTACTTGGCTGATACCCCGAGAAAATACAATTAGCGATATAAACTGACGGAAAAAAATAATCGCAATACCCAAAAATAATTAATGTAGGGTAACGAAATTCCTGAAATACATTTGTTTGGGTAACATACTTAGGGTATTAATATCGTAGTATCACAGGTTAATGCAAGTGCGAAATAATCCGTTACAAATGTGAAATGCTGGTAGATTAATAACACGTGTAAGCAGTGTCAGTCTGTGGGATACAGTTCCATGCCTGTTGCACTTGGTCAGTCAATATAGTGACGGTTAATGTTGTTTGTGGATGACGCTCTAGCTGTCGCCCGATGATGTCCCATGTATGAGACTGACGATATACCATCAGACTTTCGGAAAAAACATCATCCACATAATTCCAAAGACAACAAGAGCCAAAAACAGCTTAACAGCTCACGCATCCAAGTTGCTGACAAGAATAACATACAGACGACTGGAAAAGAAAACTGAAGATGTGTTAAATGACAATCAGTTTGGATTATTCAGGGTGAAAGCATATCAATGATCAAATTCGCTGACACTGTTATTCTGAGTGAAAGTAAGAAGGATTTCGGGATGTGCTGATTGGAAGGAACAGTTTAATGAGCACAGAATATGGATTAAGAGTAAACAGAAAAAATTAGAAAGTAATGGGAAGTAGCAGAATTGAGAACGGTGAGAAACTTAGCGTCAGAATTGGGGATCATGAAGTAGATGAACATAAGGATTTCTGCTGCTAGGCAGCAGAATAACCTTTGACGAGCGGAGCAAGGAGGATGTCATGTCTGCCTTTTATAAGCAAACTAGCACTGGCGGAAAAGGCATTCGTGGCCAAGAGAAGTCTGCTAATTTCAAACATAGGTGTTCACTTGAGCAAGAAATTTCTGAGAATATACGTTTGGAGTACAGCATTGTGTGGTAGTGAGACACGGACTGTGAGGAAACCAGAACGGAAGAGAATCGAAGGCTTGCAGATGTGGTGCTACAGAAGAATGTTGAAAATTAGGTGGACGGGTATTGTAAGGAATGAGGAGGATCTCCGGAGAGTGGGAAAGTAAAATAACATGTGGAAAACTCTGAGAAGAAGAAGAGACAGGACGACAGAACAGTGCTAAGGAAATAGCTTCCAGAGTTCTAGAGGGAACTGTAGGCGGTAAAACAGTAGAGGAAGACAGACATTGGAATGCATCCAGCAAATGATTGAGGAAGTATGGTGCAGTTGTTACTCTGAGATGAAAAGGTTGCCACAGGAGAGGAATTCGTGGCAGGCTGCATCAAACCAGAAAGAAGAATGATAGCGCAAAGAAAAATATGTTCCATATGTGCTCGACTGAAGACAGATCTGGTGATCGAGCAGTCCACGGCAACATGTTGATACTTTGTAGAGCATGTTGGGTTACAACAGCGGCATGTGGGCGAGCGTTACCGTGCTGGAAAACAGCCCTTGGAATGCTGTTGATGAATGGCAGGACAGCGGGTCGAATCACCAGACTGACATATAATTTTGTAGTCGGGGTGCGTGGGATGATGACGTGAGTGCTCCAGCTGTCATTCGATATCGCTACCCAGACCACAACTGCAGGTGTAGGTCCAGTGCGTCTACAAGGAGACAGATTGGTTGCAGGCCCGCAATTGGCTTTCTTCGAACCACATCACCTACATCTACATCATAGCCTGCAAGCCACGTAATGGTGTGAGGCAGAGGGTACTTTCGGTACCATTATCTACTCCCTCCAACCCTGTTCCATTCGCAAATAGTGTGTGGGAAGAATGATTGTCGGTAAGCCTCTGTATTGGCTCTAATTTCTCGAATTTTCTCCTCGTGGTCACTACGAGAGACGTATGTGCGGGGAAGTAACATGTTGTCCGAATCCTCCTGAAAAGTGCTGCCCCGAAATTTCAATAGTAAATCTCTCCGTGAAGAACAACGCCTCTGTTGTAACGTCTACCAATGGAGATTGTTTAGCATCTCCTTAACGCTCTCTCGCCAGCTAAACGATCCTGTGATGAAACGAAACGCTCTTCGTTGGATCTTCTCTATCCCCTTTATCAGTTCTACCTGATAGGGATCACAGATAGATGAACAATATAAGCGCCTTATAGGCCACTTCTTTCCTTAAGATTCTTCCGATGAATCTGAGTCTGGTGTCTGCTTTTCCCACTATCTGTTTTATATGGTCATTCCACTTAAGGTCGTTCTGGATAGTTTCGCCTAGATATTTTACGGCAGACGCTGTCTCCATTTGTTTGTCATCAACAGAGTAGCTGTGCAGTAGTAGATTTCTTTTCTTATGTATGCGCAGTATGTTCCATTTATTTACGTTCAAGGTCAAATGCCAGAGCCCGCATCATTCATCAATTCTCTGTAGGACGTTCTGCAAATTAAACTATCCTCTGGGGTTGCTGCTTTGGTATAGACAACTACATCATCTGCGAATAGCCTTAAAGAGCCTCCGATGCTTTCTACTAGATCATATATATATATTGTAAACAGCAACGGTGCTATCACACTTCCCTGTGGTACACCGGATATTAACTTTACATCTGTCGATTTAGCTTCGTTAAGAGCGACGTATTGAGTTCTATCTGCAAGAAAGTCGTGAATTCAATTGCAAGTCTGCTAGGATACTCAGTAAGCTTGTATTTTTTTCATTAAAAAGCAATGCGGGACGATGTCAAATGCCTCACTGAAACTAAGGAACACGGCATCAACCTGAGTGCCATTGTTCACTACGTTGTGGATCTCATGGAGGAACAGAGCTAGCCGAGTTTCGCAGGATCTCTGTTTCCGGAATCCATGTTGATTTTTATAGACGATCTGTTCACTTTCGAAGAACGTCATAATTAAGCATAAAATATGTTCCATAATTCTACAACAGATTGACGTCAACGATATAGGTTTATAATTGTGTGGATCTCTCTTACGGCCTTTCTTAAAAACGGGAATGACCTGCGCTTTTTTCCAGTCGTTAGGTACCTTTCGTTCCTCAAGCCATCTACTATAAATTACTGCTAGAAGGGGAGCAAGTTCTTTCGCATAATCTTTATAGAGTCTTATAGATATCTCATCTGGTCCTGATGCCTTTCCACTACTGAACGATTGTAGCTCCTTTCAGTTCCGCGATCGGTTTTCTCAATATCTGCTATTTCGACGTGCGTACGACGACTGAAAGGAGGGACTGTGTTACGATCTTCCGCGGTGAAACAATTTCGGAAGATAAAATTCAGTATTTCGGCCCTCACTGCCACCAAGGTAGAACCAGCTTCCATCAGAAAACACAACAGACCTGCACCTTGCCCTCCAATGAGATCTCACTTCACAGCACTGAAGTCGCAAATTGTGGTGGGCTGGGGTCAGTGGAATGCACGCTACACGACGTCTGGCTCGGAGCCGTCCTTGGAGTATTGAGCTATAACAGTTCGTTACGTCACGGTGGTGCTAACAGCTTATCAGATTGCT
The DNA here is from genome assembly GCF_023898315.1 of Schistocerca nitens. Classification (NCBI taxonomy): domain Eukaryota; kingdom Metazoa; phylum Arthropoda; class Insecta; order Orthoptera; family Acrididae; genus Schistocerca; species Schistocerca nitens. Next base: position 394,407,824 of record NC_064617.1, read on the forward strand.
GCTACAGGTGCAATATGATGCGCCAGAGTCATAGCCGAACACTATGGCGCCACGTGGCCGTCCGGAGCATGGACTCCTTGCGAACGCACATTCTCGAGACCACCGCCGCTACCAATCATGTACAGTGCCCACATTCCTACCAAGAGTTTCTGCAGTATCGCAGAAGGAACATCCAGCTCCTGGGAGCCCTGTTACACGAGCTCGTTCAAACTCAGTGAGATGTAGATAATGGCGTCTTTGTCGTCTTAAAGGCTTTCTTGGTTAACATCAATTAACCACGTACAATCTCAAAGGTAACTAACGCTCACGACCGAGTGGGTATTTAAAACAAACCTGATTTGCATTCTCATAGTGGCGTTACTAGGGCCATACTTGTGCGACTGGCGCGAAATTTGAATAGACTTCATCTTTCAGATGTAGAAACGTGCCTACCAAATTTCGTTTATGTCCCATAATTCCTTCTTGGTGTTGCGATTTGTTTTTTCGTTAGTGTAAGAGGGAGAAGGAGCCTTTCTCAAATTTCCCGTTTAACACTGATGAGTCTTTAAGTGTTTGGTATTATTGCCAATGGAGAATGAACTAAAGGCCTTAGAAACTTTACATCTCGCTCATAAACAGGCCGAATGCATTTTAACAATAGATGGACTGCCGGATGGTAAAACTCCCTAATTGTTGCGTCACATGAACGATAACGATGTACTTTGCTGAGATGTGGAAAAAATCCTAAGCTGCATCAAACGCTGAATGAAAGAAAAGTGGACGGAACAGTTAACTAGTACGGAGAAGAAATTCTCGGCCATAGAACTTTCGTCTGTGACCCGGCGTCGAATACAACGTCATGGTACTGAACAGGTAGAGAAGAAAACAAAAGGTGTTTATTACGTTTTAAGTATCATCTTGTAAGTATTAACCTTCGACCTTGAAGCTTAATGTTATTTGTTCTCTACATTTTCACCCTTCAAATGGATTCGTCTCCACAGCCTTCCACAAACTCGTCGGGTGATATCAGTAGCATGCTCCGGTGACGATTTGCCATTACGAGAATAATCTGTTTGCACCACACTACAGCATTCCTAAAGAACACCCAGCATCACCTTCCCCGATGATGATTCGGCCTTCGCCTCTTTCGGCAGTGATGAATCCACATGTTTCCACTGCACGCTTTTCTCCTTTCTGTCGGGGTCGGGGACCAGTACTCGTCCACAATGATTAGGCGGCTACACATCGATTTGACACAGCTGCAAAATTTCTGCTGCTCCTTGTGTTCGGTGGGCTTTGCCATATTCAAATTGCCGTGCAAGATGCTGAAAAACTGTAGGGGGCGATCAGATGGTTTCCGTTCGAAGGCCGTAAGGTCCAAAATAGACACGCAAATCAGGGAAAAATCACCGTTAGTGATGTGTCGGCAGCTGGGCCAACACCTTGTAGATCGAAGTGGCTGAAAGTGCACGCTAAACTAACGCAGACGGGCGTGAAGTACTGGAACATGAGACTTATTAATGAATAAGAAGAAAAGTACGTAGCTGGAATAATATACTTAACTTTATTCTCTTGTTGGAATACATCTCTTGAATAGTAGTAAGCTATAAGCACTTATACAAATGGCGCCTTGCTAGGTAGTAGCTATGGAATAAGCTGAAGGCTATTCTATCAGTCTCTCGGCAAATGAGAGGAAGACTTGGTAGGTCTGGTCGCAAGCTATGTCGTCCGTACAACTGGGGCGAGGTCTAGTCCGTGTATTGTGACCTGCCATGTGGTGGCGCTAGGATTGCGATTACACAGTGGCGACACGCGGGTCCGACATGTACTACAGGACCGCGGCCGATTTAAGTTACCACCTAGCCAGTGTGGTGTCTAGCGGTGACACCACATTCCTCCCCCGCAAATCGGCGAACGGTCGTGAGATAAGGCTTCCGCCCGCCGTGGGGAGGACCCCATGTTGACGTATGCGATGAGGTGGGGAGCCTAACAACAGGCGAGGCTGTGCCACCCGCACCCGGCCATTCGGTCCGAGGGGAGCTAGGAAACGCCTGCAAACCTAGTCCAGGGTGCACGTCAACATGAGGTGTATGCGCACGTAATGAGACAGAAGGGTCGACCTCCATGTGGTCGGAGCACCCGACGGGCGAAGACGACATCTGGTCCGGAGCGGGCAAGAGGTCCATGGCGGAGGACGGCTGGTCACGGGAAGCGAGCGGCGGCGCGTGACCCAGGGAGGCGCCAGGCGGTTGCAGCGACGCGTCCACTGCGGGCGGCGCCGGCGGCGGCTGCGGCGGCGGCGCGACGCCATGGGGCAAAATGGAAGGCAGCGTCGGTAACACCTGGGGATGAGGCGAGCCAGTAGATGGGTCCCCAGGGCGCTGACCTGACGGCACCGTCGCTGAAAGCAGACGGGGAGCGGCAGAACCCAGGCGACGACAGAGGCGCAGCTGATTGAGATGCCGACGCACCTCACCAGAGGCCCCCAAAACCAAATACATCGCGCGGCCGAGGCAGCGAAGAATGCGCCCTGCGAGCCAACGCCGTGAACCGCGATAATTGCGATAATAGACAACGTCGCCAAGAGCAAAAGCAGGAGCCTGCCGCTGCACAGGAACCTGATGCGGCGGATGTAGCAAAGACATCAGGGTGCGATGAGATCGACCATGGAGCAATTCAGCCGGCGAGCGACCATCGCGGGGCTGAGAGCGATACGAAGACAAAAAGAGCAACAAAGCGTCCTCCCGAGAATGCGACTCTTTCAATTTCAACATCTGGGACTTGAAAGTCCGGACCAATCGTTCAGCGGCACCGTTTGACTGAGGCGAAAACGGCGCGGACGTCAGATGTTGAATACCATTGGCCTTGCAGAAAGACTGAAATTCCGCGGACAGGAATTGTGGGCCATTGTCGGAAACAATAGTCTGCGGAAGACCTTCAATGCAAAAGATAGCAGACAAGGCTTGGATCGTGGCAGAAGACGTCGTGGAAGACATCCGGACAACAAAAGGAAAATTACTGAAAGCATCGACCACAACCAACCATCGAGCATTCCAGAATGGACCAGCAAAATCGATGTGCAAACGTTGCCAAGGGGAAGTGGCTTTCGGCCATGCAAAGAATTTCCGCGGCGGTGCGGATTGTTGTTCCGCACACGCCACGCAAGAGGAGCACATATTCGTAATCGCAGCATCGATTCCGAACCAAGTACAGTGCTGACGAGCAAGCTGTTTCGTTCGCACTATACCCCAATGTCCTTGGTGAAGAAGCTTTAAGACAGAGGACTGTAACGAACGTGGGACCACGACTCTGGACTGATCATTATCGGAACGCAACAACAAAACACCACGTCGTACAAAAAGTCTCTCCTTGTGAGCAAAAAAACGGCGAACCAAAGGATCCTCGATCCGTGACTGTGACAAGGGCCATTGCGTAGCAACAAAACGCAAAACAGTAGCAAGGATAGGGTCAGCAGCTGTGGCTGTAGCTACACGACGAAAATCAATCGGAAACGATGCGACCACGTCATCGGTTTCCGAATCAATGAACATGCAAGCAAGTTCGGAAGAATCGAATGCCGTATCCTCAGCAACAGGCAAACGGGACAACGCATCAGCGTTGCCGTGCTTAGCAGTGGACCGATACAAGATATCGTAGCGGTACTGCGAGAGAAAAAGTGACCAGCGAATGAATTTCTGCGCTGTACGTGGAGGTACAGGCCTGGTCGGATGAAAAAGCGATGTCAAAGGTTTGTGGTCGGTGATGATTGTAAAGTGACGACCATACAAGAAGTCATGGAACTTGGTAACACCAAACACGAGAGCTAAAGCTTCTTTCTCTATTTGTGAATAATTTCTTTGCGCAGATGAGAGCAATTTTGACGCAAAGGCAATAGGGCGATCATGCGAGCCATCTTTGTGCGCAAGCACAGCACCGATCCCGAAATCCGATGCATCAACCATCAACAAAAGGGGTTTCTGGGGATCGAAAGGCGTAAGGCAAGTATTTGAAAGTAACGCCGATTTCAACTGGCGAAAGGCGCGTTCGCATTCCGTCGTCCAGACGAACGGAACACCGTTACGGCGTAAGCGATGAAGCGGAGCTGAAATGGAAGAAGCATTGCGCAAAAATTTATGATAATAATTTATTTTACCCAACACACTCTGTAGCTGTTTCAAATCTTGCGGAGCAGGTAAGTCCTGTATGGCACGGAGGTGCTCTGGACTCGGATGTATACCTTGGGCATTTATGACATGCCCCAGGTAGGGTAAGTCCCGAGCAAAGAACACACATTTGTCCTGTCTCAAGCGAAGACCATTCTGACGCAAGACCTGAAATAATGTTCGGAGATGTTGCAAATGTTCTGCTTCTGTCTGTCCTGAGATCACAATATCGTCCAGATAGTTCGCAGCAGTAGGGACCGACGCACAAATAGTTTGTAAATATTGCTGAAACAATGCAGGGGCGGAGGCACACCCGAATGGCAGTCTTTTGAAGCGATACAAGCCAAGATGCGTGTTTACCACCAAGACGCGCTGGGAGTCTTCGTCCACAGGTATCTGCAAGTACGCATCTGCTAGGTCCAATTTTGAAAAATATTTTCCCGGGCACAGTTTGTCAAAAAGATCTTCCGGGCGGGGCAAAGGAAAAGTAGCAGTCACAAGTTGTGGATTCACAGTGGCCTTGAAGTCCACACAAAGTCTCAGTTTTCCGGAAGGTTTTGGCAAAATTACTAAGGGTGAGGCCCAGAGAGAAGCCGGCACACGTTCAATTACACCTTGAGATTCTAAATCGTGTAATGTTCTGGCGACCTCATCACGCAATGCGTGGGGAACATTGCGCGCTCTGAAAAATTTCGGTTGCGCGTTGTCTTTCAATTCCAAATGTGCTGCATAGTTCTTAGCGCAACCAAGGCCCGGTGCAAAAATGTCTGCAAATTCTTCACAAAGACTAGAAACACTGGCGGAAGGCACAGTCTGATTCACTGATAGGACCTGATTTACTATAGACAAATTAAACAATTGAAACAAATCTAAACCAAACAAGTTCACTGCACTAGAAGAACGAAGAACGTAAAACGATACAAGTTTTGTCTGTCCCTTGTATGTGGCAAGAAGGCTGCACTGTCCTAACACAGGTATATGCTGTCCGGAGTAACTATGTAACTCAACATTGGCGGCACGCAATGGCGGTTTGTCCAGTTGTTTGTACGTGTCGTGATTGATCAAAGAAACTGCAGCTCCGGTATCGAGCTGGAATGGGATCACTTTGCCTTCAAAGTCTAAGTCCACAAAAAGTTTATTGTCCTGCTGACGACAAGAGCGACTGTCACGTGCAAATTGAACTGATACAGGTACAGAAGCACTTGCGACTTTACGGGATTTCCTGCGACGTCGACACACACTTTGGGTGGGACGAACACAGTCACTGTTAGCTAAAGTGTCACTGGACGGGTGCGAATGAACTACATTAATGTCCATGGGCGAAGGTCCACGAGCCTGATTGTCCTGGGTTCGATTCCGGCGCGAAGCAAAAGGCCTGGAATTATTGCGATTGTCTGATCTAAGCTTTTTCTGGCAATCACTTTGAACATGTCCCTTCTTTTGACAGTAAAAGCAAATAGCTTGGCGTGACGGGCAATTTTCACGCGAATGTCTAGTTGCACACCGCGGGCATGATTTCACTGCAGTTGCTTGCTTACGCGGCGCACGTGTTTGCGAGCGAGGCTGCGACGGGCGCGAGGGCCGCTTAGCGTCCCGTGCAGCGGGCCCGGCGGGCTGATTAATGTGACACACTGCTGGCGAAGTTTCAAATGAGTCCTGAGCAAAGTCAAGTGTGTCTTGCCTATCCAATATGTCTATCACTTGTTGAAGGGAGGGATTTACGAGTTTCAAAATCTGTTCCCGTATGCGAACATCAGAAACGTTCTGTGCTATTGCATCACGCACCATTGTATCGGAATATGGGAGGCCACATTCACAGGCAAACGCGCAGTCTCTAGTAAGGCCTTGCAAAGTTGCAACCCACTCCCTATTAGTCTGACCGGCCGTACGTTTTGTACGAAAGAACGGATACCGTTTTGCAACTACATTTACTGTTTCTTTGAAATAGGCATCTAAAGCCGACAAAATTTCCTCGTAGGTCAGAGTTGCTACGTCGCGTCGGGGAAACAATTTCACTATCACACGGTAGGTAGACACACCGACACAAGAAAGCAAAAACGGCTGCCGCTCTTGACCTTGAATTCTGTATGCTGCTAGGTGAAACTGGAACTGGCTGGCCCACTCAGTCCAGGTTTCGCACGTGGCCTCAAAGGGCCTAAATGGCGGTGCGACAGCGTTGTGTGGCTGCGGTAGCGAAGAAGCGGCGGCTGCCGCATCGGGTTGCAGCGCACGTTGACCCTGGACGAGCTGTCCTAGGGCTTCCAATAACGCCTGCGTCTGCTGATTCTGCAAGCGAAAAAATTCGGACAGTACATCTGGAGATTGTGGCGAAGCCATGACACAAGCAAATCAGAGCACAAAAAGGGAAAAAGAACAAATCAGTCCAAAGCAGAAAAAACACTTTCTCTCGTCGCCATGTGATGTGTCGGCAGCTGGGCCAACACCTTGTAGATCGAAGTGGCTGAAAGTGCACGCTAAACTAACGCAGACGGGCGTGAAGTACTGGAACATGAGACTTATTAATGAATAAGAAGAAAAGTACGTAGCTGGAATAATATACTTAACTTTATTCTCTTGTTGGAATACATCTCTTGAATAGTAGTAAGCTATAAGCACTTATACAAATGGCGCCTTGCTAGGTAGTAGCTATGGAATAAGCTGAAGGCTATTCTATCAGTCTCTCGGCAAATGAGAGGAAGACTTGGTAGGTCTGGTCGCAAGCTATGTCGTCCGTACAACTGGGGCGAGGTCTAGTCCGTGTATTGTGACCTGCCATGTGGTGGCGCTAGGATTGCGATTACACAGTGGCGACACGCGGGTCCGACATGTACTACAGGACCGCGGCCGATTTAAGTTACCACCTAGCCAGTGTGGTGTCTAGCGGTGACACCACAGTTAGCATTGCGAAAATCACCCTACCGACGCACCAGGTTTAAGGTACCCGTTAGGTAAAACACTGTGTGCTGATGCTTGGAGCAGTCCGTGACTACCTGCTGTACATCCTCGTCGAAATAAATCGTCGAATCTTGAAGGCCTTTTTTAAGGAACCGAAGGCATATCTGGAATCCCTACTATCTTCAACCCCAAACGGGACACATATCAACATCTCTTTTTCACCAAAGGGTCCAGGAATAATAATAGCTGAAGATCTAAATTAGGGTGAGCATGTAACTTCAGTGAGCAAGAAGGCATGAACATCTCTCCATGCCCTGCAACAATATAGATATCTCTTGCCTCTTGACCTGAAAAAAAAAAAACCTGCACAAACACTTACCTTTCTAATTATTCATCACAGCGATGTTATCCAGCAAGGCTTTCTCAGGAAAATTGACGGCGCCTGCAACTGGTTATGAATGCCCATGTTCTTTGTATCTGTGATGTTCGACAGTTTGATCATATTTCACCACCATGTGCACAACGATCCTGGTGCGTGCAGACAAGCGCAGAGGTTTCGAGAGCCTTTGTCTTCTCTACCGTCTTATCCATAAACACTGTCACTCATACCTCTCCTCGATCTTAACGCTCTTACCTGAACAACATGGCAGAAACACTCGCTCCCATCAGAGCAAAATCCTTCTGTCTCACTCCATCATTCAGGCACTTACTCGAAGTCCTTCTCACAAGGGAACCTCCCCATCGCACCCCCTTCAGATTTAGTTATAAGTTGACACAGTGGATAGGCCTTGAAAAGCTGAACACAGATCAATCGAGAAAACAGGAAGAAGTTGTGTGGAACTATGAAAAAAATAAGTAAAATATGCAAACTGAGTAGTCCATGCCAAAGATATGCAACATCAAGGATAGTGTGAGCTCAGGAGCGCCGTGGTCTCGTGGTTAGCGTGAGCAGCTGTGGAATGAGAGGTCCTTGGTTCAAATCTTCCTTCGAGTGAAAAGTTTACTTTCTTTATTTTCGCAAAGTTATGATCTGTCCGTTCGTTCATTGACGTCTCTGTTCACTGTAATAAGTTTAGTGTCTATGTTTTGCGACCGCACCGCAAAACCGTGCGATTAGTAGACGAAAGGACGTGCCTCTCCAATGGGAACCGAAAACATTTGATCGCAAGGTCACAGGTCAACCGATTCCTCCACAGGAAAACACGTCTGATATATTCTATACGACACATGACAGGAATATGTTGTCGACCCACCTAACTTGTAAACTTGGCGAATGGGTAAAAAGATTCTTCTACCTTGCCCGATTTAGGTTTTCTTGTGGATGTGATAATCACTCCCAAAAAGTGATGAAAACATAAGAGTTTGTCACATAAACTGCAACAAATGAATGCAACAGTTTGACAGTCGCACAGTTTTCCCTGTGCTCTCTCAAAACATATGTTTTAACGTTTTCAAATTTTTCCGTGTGTACACCATCTAATCCTGCATATGTCCAAGCAAATCTGAACATGTCCTGGAACTTTGGAGAGCGAAGCTGATTGTGTGTGTGTGCCTGAACTGTGATAATTGTCTGAAAATAAAAAATTAAAATTTTCACTTGAGGGAAGACTTGAACCAAAGACCTCTCGTTCCACGACTGCTCACGCTAACCACAGGACCACAGCGCTACTGAGCAGGTACTTTCCTTAATGTTGCCTATCGTTCGCATGGACTACTCAGTTTGTATATTTTGCTTATTTTTCTCATAGTTCGACACAACTTCTTCCTGTTTTCTCGATCGATCTGTATTCACTTTTTCAAGGCCTATCCACTGTGCCAACTTATAACTAAATCTGAGGGGGGTGCGATGGGGAGGTTCCCTTGTAAGTAACAGGCGCCCGACTCTGCAATAACTTCCCGCATTATACTACAAAACTGAGTAACATCTCCAGCTTCAGAAGACAGTTAATGACGTATCTACCGAAGCATCAATAAGGATTACCACTGTCTCCGTACGCAGTCGTTATCCCATACATTCATCCTTCCAACTACATCTTCCTCATTTCCCAGCATTCCTAGCTGATGCAGTTGAATTTCGTTTTCCCCAGAACTAACTATATCTGAAAACATCTGTTTTGTACATCTATAAATTCTTTTTATATCTGTCACTATCGTTATTATTATTATTATTATTATTACTGTCATGACTATTAGTGGCAGCAGCAGCAGTAGTAAAATACTACCAGTATTAACTTTATTACTTCATAGTCCGTATTATTGACTTACATCGTCGCTATACAGGGTGGTCCATTGATCGTGGCCGGGCCAAATATCTCACGAAATAAGTAGCAAACGAAAAAATTACAAAGAACGAAACTCGTCTAGCTTGAAGGGGAAAACCAGATGGCGCTACGGTTGGCCCGTTAGATGGCGCTGCCATAGGTCAAACGGATATCAACTACGTTTTTTGAAATAGGAACCACCATTTTCTATTACATATTCCTGTAGTACGTAAAGAAATATGAATGTTTTAGTTGGACCACTTTTTTCGCTTTGTGATAGATGGCGCTGTAATAGACACAAACATATGGATCACAATTTTAGACGAACATTTTATTTTGGTTGTTCCAAAGTGATACATCTACCTTTGTGAACGCATTCTGTTACAGCGCGATTACCTGTAAATACCACATTAATGCAATAAATGCTCAAAATGATGTCCGTCAACCTCAATGCATTTGGCAATACGTGTAACGACATTCCTTTCAACAGTGAGTAGTTCGCCTTCCGTAATGTTCGCACATGCATTGACAATGCGCTGACGCATGTTGTCAGGCGTTGTCGGTGGATCGCGCTATCAAATATCCTTCAACTTTCCCCACAGAACGAAATCCGGGGACGTCAGATGAGGTGAACGTGCGGGCCATGGTATGGTGCTTCGACGACGAATCAACCTATCATGGAATATGCTATTTAATACCGCTTCAACCGCATGCGAGATATGTGCCGGACATCCATCATGTTGGAAGGACATCATGCAGTGAAACATCTTGTAGTAACATCGGTAGAACATTACGTAGGAAATCAGTATATATTGCGCCATTCAGATTGCCATCGATAAAATGGGGGCCAATTATCCTTCCTCCCATAATGCCGCACCATACATTAATCCGCCAAGGTCGCTGGTGATTCACTTATCGCAGCCATCGTGGATTTTCCGTTGCCCAATGATGCATATTATGCCGGTTTACGTTACCGCTGTTGGTGAATGACGCTTCGTCGCTAAACAGAACGCGTGCAAAAAATCTGTCATCGTCCCGTAATTTCTCTTGTCCCCAGTGGCAGAGCTGTACACGACGTTCAAAGTCGTCGCCATGCCATTCCTGGTGCATAGAAATATGGTACGGGTGCAATCGATTTTGATGTAGCATTCTCAACACCGACGTTTTTGAGATCCCCGATTCTCCCCCAATTTGTCTGCTATTGATGTGCGGATTAGCCGCGACAGCAGCTAAAACACCTACTTGGGCATCATCATTTGTTGCAGGTCGCGGTTGACGTTTCACATGTGGCTGAACATTTCCTGTTTCCTTAAATAACGTAACTATCCGGCGCAAGGCCCGGATACTTGGATGATGTCGTCCAGGGTACCGAGCAGCATACATAGCACACGCCCGTTGTGGATTTTGATCAGAATAGCCACACATAAACACGATATCGACCTTTTCCGCAATTGGTAAACGGTCCATCGTGATGCATCACGAAGCAAATACCATCCGCACTGGCGGAATGTTACGTGATACCACGTAAAAAATGGTTCAAATGGCTCTGAGCACTATGGGACTTAACTTCTGGGGTCATCAGTCCCCTAGAACTTAGAACTACTTAAACCAAACTAACTTAAGGACATCACACACATCCATGCCCGAGGCAGGATTCGAACCTGCGACCGTAGCGGTCGCGCGGTTCCAGACTGTAGCGCCTAGAGCCGCTCGGCCATCCCGGCCGGCGATACCACGTACTTATACGTTTGTGACTATTACAGCGCGATCTGTCACAAAGCGAAAAAAGTGGTCCCACTAAAACATTCATATTTCTTTATGTACTACACGAGTATGTAACAAAAATGGGGGTTCCTATTTAAAAAAACGCAGGTAATATCCGTTCGACGTATGGCAGCGCCATCTAGTGGGTCAACCGTAGCGCCATCTGGTTTCCCCCTTTCAAGCTAGAAGAGTTTTGTTCTTTGTAGTTTTTTTCGTTTGATGCTTATTTCGTGAGATATTTGGCCCGGTCACTATCAATGGACCACCCTGTAGACACAGAAATCATTTTAATACTATTTCTCGTACTGTCATTGTTATTTCTGATGGAAATATGATGTAATAAAGGTAGTGTATGTGTGAAACCATGGTCCGATGTAACAGAGAGCTTAATCACACCAGGTTGAATAAATAAATTAATTAAATAGGTAATTGAATCTGACAGAAAACCTCCAGGAAAGGCAGAGAGTGGGGGGAGGGCGTGGGGGGACTTGACTGTGAACCGTCCAGTTTCAACGAGCTGTCGAGAGAACGATTCTCGTTACGTAGATTACAAAAAGCAGACAGGATGTACCGCGCGCCTGCACCGCAACCAGAGTACAAATGGCCGGAGACGCTGCGCAGGAACCTGTCGGGACGCCGGCGGGGAGGCTCGCCTCCGCGCCGTCAGATGCGCGAGCCTCGCCCGCACGCGGACCACCGTCCCGGAACTGGCGGAGGCGGCGGGCGCGGTGCGTGGCGTGTCACTGCGCACCTCTTTCCCCGGGGCGGAACGCAGCAGAAGGGAACAGGTGCTCTCGGGGAAGGGGCGGCAATTAGAAAGCGGCGCGCGCCCTGTCCGGGTCGCGGCTCTTTTTGCCGGCCATCTGGTTTCTGCATCCGGGACGCGCCGCCGCCGGCGGCGGCGGCTGCGGCGGCGGCAGCTTCCACCGCTCACCGCCGCCAACAGCGTTCCATCGGGATGCCGACAGCCGCTGCCTCCGGACGGCCCGCGTACGTGCGCGCTGTGGCGGCAAGCGACTTCAGGCTGCCAGTGTGAGGCAACCGGAACCTGTTATTACGCGACGCGTTTATTAAATCGGGGGTCACAGGTTCAGTTACGGAATAAACGGGAATTGCGTAGGTGCTGAAGTTCCTACGCCGTAATATAGCTTGCTGCCATCATTCTTATTCGTATTATTATTTTCTATACGCAACAGCTTATTACAAAATTACACAACGGAGTAATTCGTAAGGACGAAATCACAAATTGTACAAACATGAGAATTGACATGGAGTGTAGAGTCCTCAATTAGGATTACTAATTAGATTTTGCATGAGCTTTCGGCAATTCAGCTTAAACACAGACTGCCTGCCCAGCTGTGTATCGCTCATAGTTTAAGGTTCTTCTTGCGTCGCTCCACTGCTTAGCTTATTCAAATGCGTGGTGTCTGTTCTTTGAGACATGCCCGAAAGAACAGACGCCACATATATACACTGCTGGCCACAGGAAGAAGATGCTGTGATATGCAAATGATTAGCTTTTCAGAGCATTCACACAAGGTTGCCGCCGGTGGCGACACCTACAACGTGCTGACATGACGAAAGTGTGCAACCGATTTCTCATATGCAAACAGCAGTTCACCGGCGTTGCCTCGTGAAACGTTGTTGTGATGCCTCGTGTAACGAGGAGAAAATGGCTCTGAGCACTATGGGACTCAACTGCTGAGGTCATTAGTCCCCTAGAACTTAGAACTAGTTAAACCTAACTAACCTAAGGACATCACAAACATCCATGCCCGAGGCAGGATTCGAACCTGCGACCGTAGCGGTCTTGCGGTTCCAGACTGCATCGCCTTTAACCGCACGGCTGTAACGAGGAGAAATCCGTACCATCACGTTTCCGACTTTGATAAAGGTCGGATTGTAGGCTATCGCGATTCCGGTTTATCGTATCGCGACATTGCTGCTCGCGTTGGTCGAGATCCAATGACTGTTAGCAGAATATGGAATCGGTGCGTTCAGGAGGGTAATACGGAACGCCGTGCTGGATCCCAACGGCCTCGTATCAGTAGCAGTGGAGATGGCAGGCATAACGGATCGTGCAGCCACGTCTCGATCCCTGAGTCAACAGATGGAGACGTTTGCAAGACAACAACCATCTGCACGAACAGTTCGACGACGTTTGCACTATCAGCTTGGAGACCATGACTGCGGTTACCCTTGACGCTGCGTCACAGACAGGAGCGCCAGCGATGGTGTACTCAACGACGAACCTGGGTGCACGAATGGAAAAACGTCATTTTTTCGGGTAAATCCAGTTTCTGTTTACAGCATCATGATGGTCGCATCCGCGTTTAGCGACATCGCGGTGAACGTACATTGGAAGCGTGTATTCGTCATCGCCATACTGCCGTTATCATCCAGCGTGATGGTACGGGGTGCCATTGGTTACACGTCTCGGTCATCTCTTGTTTGCATTGACGGCACGTTGAACGGTGGACGTTACATTTCAGGTGTGTTACGACCCGTGGCTCTACCCTTCATTCCATCCCTGGGAAACCCTTCATTTCAGCAGGATAATGCACGACCGCATGTTGCAGGCCCTGTACGGGCCTTTCTGGATACAGAAAATGTTCGACTGCTGCCCTGGCCAGCACATTCTCCAGATCTCTCACCAACTGAAAACGTCTAGTCAATGGTGGCCGAGCAACTGGCTGCTCACAATACGCCAGTCACTATTCTTGATGAACTGTAGTATCGTGTTGAAGCTGTATGGCCAGCTGTACCTGTACGCGCCATCCAAGCTCTGTTTGACTCGATGCCCGGGCGTATCAAGGCCGTTATTACGGCCAGAGGTGGTTGTTCTGGGTACTGATTTCTCAGGATCTATGCACCCAAATTGCGTGAAAATGTAATCACATGTCAGTTCAAGTATAATATACTTGTCCAATGAATACCCGGTTTTCATCTGCATTTCTTCTTGGTGTAGCAATTTTAATGGCCAGTAGTGTAATGAAGGTGCGGACGGCCAATGATCCATTCACAACAGATGCGCACCAAGCTGTAAACCATACCGGATCCGGCGAAATGTCGCGAGTAGTGAAGGTAATGGGGAAGCGGTACTACATCAGTAGTGTGTGGATAAGCTGACAAATTGGCTCTGAAGGGAGTCACTCTATGGTAGTCTGTGCAGCTGCAATGACTACTGGTTAGCGCATTTACCAAGTATGCTGCATAACCGAGTTCGGGTTCCGGTCCAGAACAAACTTTTGACTTTTCCCATTGATTTAAATCAATGGCCACTGGCAACTAATGTCAATAATTCCTTTGTTTTTAACTTAGACAGTTTTCTCCCCGTGATTTATACCAAACAGTGGTCACCAGCAAGAACCTCCTGGAGATTTGGGCCGCTCGGAGAGGCCGCGCAATTAGAGGCGCCATGTCACAGATTGCGCTGCCCCTCCCGCCGGAGGCTGGAGCCTTCCCTCGGGCATGGGAGTGTGTGTGTGTGTGTGTGTGTGTGTGTGTGTGTGTGTTTTATTCTTAGCTTAAGAAGTGTGTAAGTCTAGAGACCGATGACTTCGGCAGTTTGGTCCTTTAGGAATTCGCACATATTTGAATATTTGGACATTCGGACTGATTTCAGGTATTTCACCAGGGAAGTCATCGGCGGTATCCAGACTATAATGGAATAAACTCGATGTTCGCTAAGTCTTTCGTGAACTGAGCCGAAAGGGCTAATGTTCATAGCCACACATGAATGACTGGTATCATTTTCTTGATTTTCCTTCTTTTTCTTCTTTTTATCGAATTCTGACACTGGTCCTCATTTGACTCAGGGGTGCTATTGCAATAAGGGGCAACAAATGAAGTGCATCCAGAGTGAAAGTTCCGTTTCGCAATAAAAACAAAAACGAGTATAAATACAGAAACAAACTATTTCTTGAAAGAAACTAATACTTTTAAACTATCTTCCTACATAATTCCCAGCATTTTGTAGGCACTTAGCATTGCACATGTTTTTGTATATCTTCCTCGTAGAACGTTGCCGGCTGTGTTGTTTACCTAGTGGTAACCTGTGCTTTGAGCCTGTCATCGTTGTTGAATTTTCGATCAGTAAGAAACATTTTCCGGTGCAAAAGAGACGGTAGTGGCTGGTGGTGAAAACTGGACCGTGTGGAGAGTGGCCCAACTGCCTCCGACCCAAGTCCTGTAAGAATTGTCGCGTCTTGTTCGCAGTGTGAGGTCGGCGCTGTCAGGAATTGAAGCAATACCGTTTTTTAAGCCTTCCGCGACGATTATGCTGTATTCCGCGATGCAGTTTCATAAGGGTGTCATAGTATACATTTGCACTGATTGTTTTCCCTCGCGATAAAGAAATGCACCTTAGACTGCTGTGTCTATCCCAAATGTCGTGTACATGACTCTTCGAGCTGTCAAGATTTCCTTGGCTTGAGTCTTGGCTGGTGAAACTGTATCTCGACTCCATGGAATATCATTTTTCTACTCAGGGACCGAAGTCTCATTGTCTTCCTTAAAAAAATCATCACACTTTTTACTATAACGTATCAGGGAGTCTAATGATCTGCCCAAACCCGGTATGTTTTGTTGCTCTGTAAGATTCTTTGCCTTCCAAAGAGCACACAGTTTTCGAGAACTTAGTATTTCAGAAGCAATTTCAAGAGGAAGTAGTCTTGAAATTTGCGGTTAGTTCTTAGAAGAATCTGATATTTTGATGTGTTCTTCAACTACATGAATTTGTTCTTTATAAACCCTTTGAACGCCAATGGTTCTTGTCTAGAACAACTATTTTATGAAGTTTGTTTTGAATCACCAGTGCCTTTCGCATGAAACTCCCTATGCTATTGCAAGAAAGGAACATTTAATGGTACGCTGAGGTACGTCTACGAATGTAGTGCATTATAACAGTCATTTAAAGAGTTCAAAGCAACAGTCGGCGCGAAATTTGTGTTGCGTGATTGTGATTTTTTTGGTGATGATATTGAGATCGTTGACACTGAATGTAATTATATCTAACGTAACTGTAACATAAATTTCAGTTTATACTATTGTTTTCATAGGTGGGGTGTATGTATCTTTGACAGAAATTTATTACATTTTAGATCCATTTTAGCTGCTTATTTAGGACTGCAAATTTTTGGGCACTATGATTTCTTTCAAGTTTCGAGATGCGGCATTGTGGGAAACATGTGAAACTACTTTCAAATATATCACATGAAATGATGAGCAGTTGAAAACTGTATGGCCTAGTGGTTCCAAAGTAAAGCGACCTCCTTAAAGCAATTGATTGTTTACTTTTTGCCCATTTCTTCTTGTATTCGTTGCTTACTATGATAACAAATATTAATTTTGGGCAAAATTTTAAAATTATATGTTTTTTTTTCATGTTGCTGGAACTCGAAGGATTAACGGAACAGGGACGTCCACGTCGTTGGTCGTCGTGCACTTCATCACGTCCTTTACTGAACTCTCAGATCAATCTTCCTGCCACTGAACCACATCTCTCAAATCTGTCAATGAATGTCGATTGGTTTTGTTGGCTTTCAGATAACGAATTAATCTCAAAAGCGGCGGAATTTTCTACTAACTTAATCATTCGAAACAAGCACTGTACAGCATAAGTAACACACAGGGAACTCAAAAGTAGTGTCATATTCTTGAGTCAAGGCAATTACTGTGCATGCGCCGAACTGCGACTGTAGAGGTGCCGCCGAAACACATACACAAAACCGAACTTACGTTCTGGACACACCTCTTAATAGTTCCTGAAGTTTGTACACGTATCCTGTAGCAATGCGTCCCATTTCGTTCAGAGTAGTATCAATGTAACTGCTGCGACCAGTCTCCCCACATTTCATTTGTGCAGACACTTTGTAACAGTGAAGCCGACGAGCAGAACTAATCAATCACATCAATTCCTTTTTCTGTTCAGCATATCAAAGTACATCCTATTTTGTAGCCAACGCTAGATGGTACCTTTTAGGATGGTTTTTTGTGGTTGCAGATTGTTATGTCATAACCACAATCAAGTCCACATCCGAAACCAGAGTCATCAACGAAATACAGCACTTAGTGTTTTAAGGAAGTTTATTACGAGCACCAACGTGCAGCCAGAACAGACACTTTGTAACAGTGAAGCCGACGAGCAGAACTAATCAATCACATCAATTCCTTTTTCTGTTCAGCATATCAAAGTACATCCTATTTTGTAGCCAACGCTAGATGGTACCTTTTAGGATGGTTTTTAGTGGTTGCAGATTGTTATGTCATAACCACAATCAAGTCCACATCCGAAACCAGAGTCATCAACGAAATACAGCACTTAGTGTTTTAAGGAAGTTTATTACGAGCACCAACGTGCAGCCAGAACAGAACAGAACTGCTGGATGGAAAGCTCTGTTATTTGTGCGATCATTGGATATTCCAGATTATTCAAGCATTACTAACGTATATACCGAGAGCTTTCCAAAATTGAAAGAAACTAAATAAACAAGATCTGCTGGCGATCTGGTTTGAAATGGTGACCCGCAATACGCCGGACAGTGAGGCTGATCACTGCGTCACAGGTCGCTGCAGAAACAGCGACCTGCTGATCCACAAGCTCTCCTCGCAGTCGACTGGAGCGGCCCAGCTCTAGATCCTGTCAGTGGTTCTTCGCACGGCAGCGCTGGCGGATCTTCGTGTTCTGGTCTCCCAACGAGGCTTCGTGGTCGTCGAGCGGGTCTTACGTTTCCTTGAACGAGAAGCCCCCACCGTCGACCTGCGCTTCAGGACTGTAGTAGTGCTTCATACGGATGACAAGGGCAAGGTTACTCCGAGTTTGTCTTTTTGATGATGGGATCGTAATCCTTGAATTCGTATGTGACGTCTGACAAGTGCCGAAAAATACGATACAGCCCAAAGCAGCTCTTTCACAATTTCATGATAAGGTGTTTCACGTAGTCATCCTCAGTAGTCCGTTGAAAGAGAACAGTGTATCCATTGCCATTTTGGACTGCCGACCTTGGAGCAGGAAATTCGGTGCGAACCCTGTAACGTCTTGTTTCGCAGTGTTGCAAACTCTTGCGCAGAATGCCGCGCAGCATTCTGCTGTAACTGTTTTCAATAAGAAGCCGCAAGTATTAAAAAACCTGTAGCGGTAATCCACGGATTTTCAAGTCAAGTCTGAATAGTTTCCTGATGCGTAACTGCATCCATTCTGTCGCAGAGTTCTTGTAAAAAAATTAAGCTAATTCCTATGTTACACTACTGGCCATTAAAATTGCTACACCAAGAAGAAATGGATATGATAAACGGGTATCCTAGAACTGACATGTGATTACATTTTCACGCAATTTGGGTGCATAGATCCTGAGAAATCAGTACCCAGAACAACCACCTCTGGCCGAAATAACCGCCTTGATACGTTTGGGCATTGAGTCAAACAGAGCTTGGATGGCGTGTACAGGTACATCTGCCCATGCAACTTCAACACGATACCACAGTTCATCAAGAGTAGTGACTGGCGTATTGTGACGAGCCAGTTGCTCGGCCACAATTGACCAGACGTTTTCCATTGATGAGAGATCTGGAGAATGTGCTGGCCAGGGCAGCAGTCGAACATTTTCAGTGTCCAGAAAAGCCCGTACAGGACCTGCAACATGCGGTCGTGCACTATCCTGCTGAAATGCAGGGTTTCACAGAGATGGAATGAAGGGTAGAGCCACGGGTCGTAACACATCTGAAATTGTAACGTCCACTGTTCAAAACGCCGTCAATGCAAACAAGAGGTGACCGAGATGTGTAACCAATGGGACCCCATACCATCAAGCCGGGTGATACGCCAGTGTGGCGATGACGAATACACGCCTCCAATGTGCGTTCACCGCGATGTCGCCAAACGCGGATGCGACTATCATGGTGCTGTAAACAGAACCTGGATTCATCCGAAAAATGACGGTTTGCCATTCCTGCACCCAGGTTCGTCGTTGAGTACACCATCGCAGGCGCTCCTGTCTGTGATCAGCGTCAAGGGTAACCGCAGCCATGGTCTCAGAGCTGATAGTCCATGCTGCTGCAACGTCGTCGAACTGTTCGTGCAGAAACGCCCCCTCTGTTGATTCAGGGATCGAGACGTAGTTACACGATTAGTTACATCCATGCGCATAAGATGCCTGTCATCTCGACCGCTAGTGATACGAGGCCGTTGGGATCCAGCAAGGCGTTCCGTATTAACCTCCTGAACCCACCGATTCCATATTCTGCTAACAGTCATTGGATCTCGACCAACGCGAGCAGCAATGTCGCGATACGATAAACCGCAATCGCGATAGGCTACAATCCGACCTTTATCAAAGTCGGAAACGTGATGGTACGCATTTCTCCTCCTTACACGAGGCATCGCAACAACGTGTCACCAGGCAACGCAGGTCAGCTGCTGTTTGTGTATGAGTAATCGGGTGGAAACTTTCCTCATGTCAGCACGTTGTAGGTGTCGCCACCGGCGCCAACCTTGTGTGAATGCTCTGAAAAGCTAATCATTTGCATATCACAGCATCTTCTTCTTGTCGGTTAAATTTCGCGTCTGTAGCACGTCATCTTCGTGGTGTAGCAATTTTAATGGCCAGTAGTGTATATTGTTGATTGAGCTAACATAAGCGTGTTGCTTGTTGTCCGCAGACTATTTGTATACATTTTTTCTGATATTAATTTCATGTATTGACTCGTTCCATGGCCAAGGGGATTTGATTCTTAGTTTGGTCCTTCCGAACTAGACGTGTGAAATAAAAATAAATAAATGTCTCGACAGGCATTACTGTAATCCAGTCTCTCTGTTCGACGTCAACGTACATCGAGAGCATATCTCTCATCGTCTTATTAAAACATTCTCTGAGGCCATTCGTCTGTCTACCATAGGCAATTGTCATCCTATGGGTGATGTCGCATAGTGAAATTGCTTTTGATACTAGTCTCGAAAGGAAAACCTTTCCATAAACAGAAATCTTCACATGGGGTAGTCCACGATTCAATAGGATGTCTTCTACAGGAAACGCAGCAGTTGTAGTTTCGGCAGTTGCCACAGCTTTGACGACAGCATAGTGGATGAGGTAGTCGTTGCAAACAATGATTATCCGTGAATTCCAGTTTGTCAATGTTGGAAATTTTCCCAAGAGGTCTATTACAGTTCGGTGCAGTGGCGTTGTTGCAGGAGGAATTGGTAACAGGTGTCCCAGAGGTAGCTGTAGCATGTGCTTCCGTCATTGTCATTGACAGCGGCTCATATAGTGTAACGGACTAGCTGAGACCTCCAGACAGCTTCGATAAGTTGGGATGACAAGCATCCATTTCCGCCTCACAGGATAACTGGCCTTAGATGAGCTGGGTTGATGATCAACCTTTTTCGCCCTACTGGATCATAATTCCTCTTATACCTGCACAAGGTTCCATTGTAATTGGAATTCATCTTTGCTCGGTTTCTCCTATTTCAATGCTTCTATGGATTTCAGCAGGACGGGATCTTCCTTCTCTTCAGCAGCAAAGACATGCACTGCCGCGATAACTCAGGTTTCATCCAGATTGCGGTGTTCCTCCAAAGGTCTCTTTGAAAGGCAGTCGGTGTCCTTGTGTTTGCAACCACTTTTGATACACTTGGCACGTCGTAATCCTGCAGCCTCATTGTCCATCTCGCCATTTGACCCGACATATCCTTCAGGCATAGAGAATGGTGATTCATCACAGTGGTGAACAGTTCGCCAAATAAATACGGCCAGGACTTATTGACAGGCCATATTACTGCATGGCACTCCTTCAGGGGTGTAGAATAGTTCATCTGGGAGAGTAATCTGGAAGCATAAGTTATTATCTTCCCAGCACTTCCCTGAATTTGCACTAGAATTACAGCTATCTCATTTCCATTGTCGGTGTGAAGTTCTGTCTTGGCACTCTCGTCATACAATGCTAGATATTGACGCCTCCTAAAGAACATAGAAAACTCTCTTTCTTGCAACTGCATCTAGGAAAATTTGGCGTCTCCCTGTAGTAGTTCTTGCAAGGGGTATGCCTTGGCACAGAAGTCCCTTATAAATCGTTACTACTACGTGCACATTCTGAGAAAACCACTACATCACGGATTTACCAATGACTCGGAAAAACAGTGACTGCTCTTATTTTCTCTGATTCTGGACGGACGCTGTTGCCTGTCACTGCGTACCCCAAGATGTGTATTTTTTGGCATTTGCGGGTCCAGCGTCAGATCTGGGGATCTTTCTGGCCACGGCAGTACGTTAACACAATTCATGGAGACACGTGCAATGCGGACGAGAATCGTCCTTTTGAAAAAACGGCATCACGATACTGTCGCGTGAATTTGCATTCTGCATCAGAGTGTTCAATGATTTGAAACTTCTTGGCACATTAAAACTGTGTGGCAGACCGAGAGTCGAACCTGGGACGTTTGCCTTTCGCGGGCAAATGGACTAGCGACTGAGTTATCTAAGCACGATTCAAATGGGCTCCGAGCACTATGCGACTTAACTTCTGAGGTCATGAGTCGCCTAGAACTTAGAACTAATTAAACCTAACTAACCTAAGGACATCACACACATCCATGCCCGAGGCAGGATTCGAACCTGCGACCGTAGCGGTCGCTCGGTTCCAGACTGCAGCGCCTAGAACCGCACGGCCACTCCGGCCGGGGGCATTGGAGATGCATTTCTTCGGGTTCAGGAGGAGGCCTGCCGTTGTACACATTCCAACAACGATGTCGGGTGCCTTAGATGACCTTCAAATGTCTACGAAGAAAGGGAAATGTTTTCCAGATAGCAAAAACACATTGTCCATTTAAGTTGTCGCAGCACATTGTCCTTCATACGTTCGAAGCTAGCTGGGACGTTACTCAGTCGAAGCGGCACAACTTTAAACTCCTACAGGGTGTCAGAAGTTATGAAGGTAGTCTTTTCCCGGTCATCTTCGTCAACCTCGGTTGAGAGAAAAGAGTCTGCGTGTCCATAATCGATAAATACTCTGCTCCTTTCAAGCGGTCTACGGCGTCATCAATGAGCAGCAGGGGTCAGATATCTTTCTTTGTGATCTTATTCATTTGCCGTCTCCAGAAAACACTGGTTGGTACCTCAGCTATCTTCCTGCTGTTTTGGAATCCATCTGTCTGCTCCACATGCGCATCTTTGGAACGATTCACTGCTTGTATCCTGGTCTTGTCCATGAAGGCGACGGCCTTTATGTTTCCTAATTGCAGCCACGGTAATGTCTGCAACTCCAGCACACTCGAGTTGAAATACGGAATCAGGGTAGTCAGTGAAGTACAGCAGCTAACACTGAAAGCAAGTTTATTACTAACACAAACGTACTGCCAGAACATAAACGAACACCTGGACGGAAAGTGCTGCTATTTATACAGACATCGAATATTCCAGAATATACGGGCATTACAAACATAAGATATTACGAGGACCTCCCAGAAATGATAAATACTAAATAATAAATTATTGCCGTTGGTCGGTTTTCAGACGGCCACCCGCAGCGACGATAACCACCACTATGCCACGCAATGCATGCTCCACAACTCGCGGCAATATATATTCCTAGCCGTATGCTACGCTGTTGTTCATATTTAATTCACTTTGTTTCCCTTGTGAAACTGTTTCTCCATTTTCGTGTTTCAGCTTACGTCACGAACGATAATTGCGTGACGAAGGATGACCTCGGCGGTCGTTTCTCCCATACCTTCTGTCACGCGATGTTGATGTTTGTTAGTGGACAGGTGAAATGGCTATCAATTTAAACGGAATGTTATAACCAGCAACATTGATATTATGTTGCCGTTGCGGTGTTTATGTACTTACGGTAAGAAAAAAAAAAGCTGTGTCTAAGTCGCCAGACTATGAATAAGTTGACTATAATGACGATATGTTTTTATTTTAATCGAGCTGAGGTTTCGAACTGAAATCTGTGTACCGAATTAAAGATAATGAAATCCACAGTGATATACTCAGCCCCTTCATTTCGAGACTGACTTCACTTTCTAGCTTCATTTCCTCTCCATGCGAGCTTCATTAGTTGTAATTGTACATGATTGACAGATAGAGACAATGTAGCTCTAAGAGACAAGAACTTGTACTAAAAGAACACAAGAACTCGTTTGCTTTAAGAACGAAAGAGGAATAGCGATATTTCTTCATCCCTGCTACATTGTCTCTATCTGTCAATCATGTACAATTATAACTAATGAAGCTCGCATGGAGAGGAAATGAAGCTAGAAAGTGAAGTCAGTCTCGAAATGAAGGGGCTGAGTATATCACTGTGGATTTCATTATCTTTAATTCGGTACACAGATTTCAGTTCGAAACCTCAGCTCGATTAAAATAAAAACATATCGACATTATAGTCAACTTATTTATAGTCTGGCGACTTAGACACAGCTTCATCTTTGGAATTGACCAAATGTCCAGATCTGAACAAGAGACACTATTATCAGATGAGCAAAAAATTCTACCGATTATTTCTACCATGGTTCGCCCTGTTCGCCCTTAAATTTCAGACAAACGCAGGAAAAATAAAGTGAACACTTTGATATAAATACATTCTACCGGAGATTGCTTTCGGCTAATCGCAGTGACTCGTTTCATAAGCTGCTAAATGTGTAGCTTGCCATTCTGCTCTTTTTCGAAAGTGTCTTATTTCTGACTGGCTGCGATATTCGTCTGGTTGCCGCGTAATCTCTGAGGGGTGGTACCGGTTTATCTTGTGCAAGTCGGGGACTTTTCCTTGTGAGAGACCATCAGAAGCCTCGCGCGAATTTTCGGTCAGGTGAGAGCAAGGAGATTGGGCGAGACCGTAGCTAGGCAGCAGCAAGCCTCTGGGCTAAGATTTTGTATTGTACGGACCCTAGACACTTGTCTGTAGTTGCATCATTCCACTTCATATATTTGGGTTAGACTGCTGAATCTTCTTGGCTTTAACTGCACTTACGCGTGTTTCACTTACTTTTGCAGGGTTTATTGTTTTTCAAATCATGTTCATGTAGTGTAAACCCTCGCTTTGTTTTTTTTATTCAATCTGAAATGGAATTCAACATTTCTTTGTGATCGGTTTGGAAATATGGGCCCAGACGGATAACAATATCCATCGGTGCTTCACACATCTCCCTCATTCCCTCCCTCCCTACCTCTCCCCCTCCCTCCCATCCTCCCACTCTCTCTTCACCAGGTTGAAGATACCCGTTTGGTAAAACACCGTGTCCTGCTACGTGAAGAAGTCCATAACTGCCTGCTGCACATACTCGGATGACAGGAATCATCGATCCTTAAAAGCTCTTTTTTTTTTAGCGACCGAAGACACGATGATAACGTGGGGAGAGATCAGAACTATAGGGCGGATGCTCGAGTGTCTCCCACACATCGACCGGCGTCTTGTGTCGACCTTGGCGCATCGTTCTGCAACGGTAGTTTTCGACAGACATGCTGCCCGATACACGTTCTTCGTTCTCCGATGGATGTCTAGCGGTGTTTGTCCTTCGGCAGCCAAGAAAAGAATAGCAGTACGTCGGTCTTACTTGGAGGTATTCGGTGATAACATCGCCATAGTAAACGTTTCCACATTTACCGCACGCTCTTCCGAAAGACACGAATGCCACGTCAATCCATTGCCTACATGTTGGTGTTTACATACTAGCATCGGAATCGAGCTAAGTTGCATATACGCTGCAGCGACGCCCTCAAACTGCAACTTTCGGATTGCCCCTTATATTAATTGTAAAACTTGGTCTCATTTAACGTCTCTGTTCCAAAAAGACATGCACTCGTTTTGTATCACCACGCTTTATTCTCTTACTTTAAGTCTACTGATACCTGCACTTACGCCAGTAGTAACATAGTCTTATCAGTCTTCTACGAAATGAAGTCGACAAGATTTTTATTTTATTCGTCCATTATCTTCATACTTTAGTTCAGATCGTACAGATGGCAAAGACATTTGCATTGCACGAGTGGTCGTCTACAAGACAGATCTCATTTACAAAGCAGTCATCAGCTGTGCAGAATTACTTAA
This sequence comes from Schistocerca nitens, assembly GCF_023898315.1. Classification (NCBI taxonomy): domain Eukaryota; kingdom Metazoa; phylum Arthropoda; class Insecta; order Orthoptera; family Acrididae; genus Schistocerca; species Schistocerca nitens. Next base: position 394,432,929 of record NC_064617.1, read on the forward strand.
CCAATCTGTTTCCTACAGATACAAACCAATGAATTTAACGTTGCACTTGCGGAAATTTAACCATTGTGAATGAATATTTCGAGTCAGATATCGTTATCACAGTTCTTGCTTGCGAAATAGCTGGAAATCAGTTTAAACATCGCTTTAAATGTGCACATAAAGTTACGATGTAACGGTTAGCTTTCAAAGCTATTCGAACATCTTCAAATTTCCGAGATGGATCTATAGGCTTAAGGTTTATCTAGCATCAAACATGAAAGAGATGGATTTTTCTTTAGTCTGGGACCATCATCACATTCAACTAAGTGAGAACACATACGATTTGCAAGTGTCGCTTTGTTTAGTGACATTCATAATTTCACAGAAACGCTACCAGTCCAATGAGAGCAGAAGGAAGACGTCATGGGTCGTGGAAAGAATATTTTAAGAGTCCTCCTTTGACGACACGAAAGGTTTCGATTACTGCCACAGGTGAAGGCAGAAAAATGGTAGAAGTACGCAGGCATCCTTCACCATAAATGGATCGGCGGTAGCTTGTTCAGTACAGGGCATTAGCTTAGCTGAGGTCAAGTACTTGACCCTAAGTGGATTAGGGAAATCACGAAAAACTTAAATCAGGTTGGTATGACAGAGGTCTGAATTCCGTGCCTCTGCCATCAGCATCCATTGACTAACTACTGCGTCACTATGTTCGATATACGACAGACAAACGTTAGATATGACTTGTGGTGTTCAGTGCGGCTCTCCTAACTAATTGCGATTTGCTGTGAGCAAGCGACGTAATGTTGGAGTTAAGAAACATGACGCGTATACTGGCAGATCGGAGTTCAGTTCAACTCTGGCCGTTGTAAGCTATATTTTCAAGGTTTTTCTAAACTACGTCAGATATAGAAGCTTCCTTCATTCATACTTTATCAAATTGGCTATTGCTCCATTTTTAATTATCTTATGTTGACAAAACTCAGCCGGCCGGTGTGGCCGAGCGGTTCTAGGCGCTTCAGTATGGAACTCGGCGACCGCTACGGTCGCAGGTTCGAATCCTGACTCGGTCATGGATGTGTGTGATGTCCTTAGTTAGGTTTAAGTAGTTCTAAGTTCTAGGGGACTGATAACCTCAGATGTTAAGTCTCATAGTGCTCAGAGCCATCTGAACCATTTGAACTAGACTCAAAACTTCAACATGTTTCTCAAACAAGTATTTCTAATTTGTTGATTGCATCATTTTCCCGTATTACAGCGTTTCAATTCCATTTCTTGGGTGTTTCACATTGCCACTGGGGAAGTTGCAGGCAGTGTCGTTAGTGTTCTGAAGCACACTATCTTTGACACCTGTTAATTTAATTTATTTCTCCACTTTATTGTTTCATCAGTCAGATGAAACGTCATTAGTTCTTACTTGATTGCTGTCAACAAAAGCAGTGAGTATCTCACCATTATCCTACAGGGTGATTCAATATAAAAACAACAGATTTCAATTGTTTATCAGCGACAAACCATGAAAGATAGAAAGGTTCAAAGTTTTATGTTCGCACGCACACTATCCCATATACTCAGCATGAGCACCATACGCTTCTCGAGAAACGTCGAAACGCTAGTGCATTTCATTCCACACACGAATCAATTGAAGCGACAGCTTCGACAATCAGATTTCTCAGCTACTGAAGAGTAGCTGCCATGGGTGGGACAAAGACTCTGTCTTTTGTCTTTTATATACCCCTACAGAAAAAAAATCGCAAGGCGTGAGGTCTGGTGACCTGGGAAGCCAAAAGCAAAGAACAAGATCATGTTGTCCACCTCTTTCAAACCAACATTGTGGGATAGTGTTGCTAAGATAACGCCGCACATCAAGGTGAAAGTGAGGTAGAGCGCCGGCATGCTTAAAGATGAAATCATTGTAATTTTCGTGAAGTTGAGGAAACAAACAGTTTTGCTGATAGGGTGTCACTTGTGTCATATGTCTGTACGCGAGATTCCCATTCTCCTAACCATCGCTAGGTCCACTGTTTCCGATGTGATAGTAAACTTGAAACGTGAAGGGACACGTATAGCACAAAAGCGTACAGGCAGATCTCATCTGTTGACTGACAGAGACCGCTGACAGTTGAAGAGGGTAGAAATTTGTAATTAGGCAGACATCTATCCAGACCATCACACAGAAATTCCAAACTGCATCAGGATCCACTGCAAACACTATGACAGTTAGGTGGGAGGTGAGAAAACTTGGATTTCATGGTCGAACGGCTGCTCGTAAGCCACACATCACGCCGGTAAATGCCAAACGACGCCTCACTTGGTGTAAGGAGCGTAAACATTGGACAATTGAACAGTAGAAAAACGTTGTGTGGAGTGACGAATCAAATGGCTCTGAGCACTATGGGACTTAACATCTATGGTCATCAGTCCCCTAGAACTTAGAACTACTTAAACCGAACTAACCTAAGGACAGCACACAACACCCAGTCATCACGAGGCAGAGAAAATCCCTGACCCCGCCGGGAATCGAATCCGGGAACCCGGGCGTGGGAAGCAAGAACGCTACCGCACGACCACGAGCTGCGGACGGAGTGACGAATCACTTTACCCAATGTGACTATCCGATGGCAAGGTGTAGGTATGGCGAATGCCCGGTGAACGTCATCTGCCAGCGTGTGTATAGTCCCAACAGTAAAATACGGAGGCGTTGATGTTATGGTATGGTCGTGTTTTTCATGGAGGGGGCTTGCACCCCTTGTTGTTTCGCGTGGAACTATCACAGTACAGGCCTACATTGATGTTATAAGCACCTTTTTGCTTCCCACTGTTGAAGAACAATTCGGGGATGGCGATTGCACAACACGATCGAGCACGTGTTCATAATGCAAGGCCTGTGGCGGAGTGGTTACATGACAATAACATCCCTTTAATGGACTATCTTGCATAGAGTCCTGACCTGAATCCTACAGAACACCTTTGGGATGTTTTGGAACGCCGACTTCGTGCCAGTCCTCACCGACCGACGTCGATACCTCTCTTCAGTGGAGCACTCCGTGAAGAATGGGTTGCCATTCCCCAAGAAACCTTCCAGGACCTGCGAGAGTGGAAGCTGTCGTCAAGGCTAAGGGTGGGCCAACACCATACTTAATTCCAGCATTACCGATGGATGGCGCCACAAACTTATAAGTGATTTTCAGCCAGGTGTTCGGATACTTTTCATCACATAGTATACCTGTCACAGTTCCCTGCACAACATTAACTTTCTGAACAGAAACGGCATTTTCGATTATTACTCCAGGATTTTGTGACCCCGAACTTCTTACGGAATTGCGGTTTACTTTACCCGATAGCTGAAACGTCGATTCATCTGCAACGATAAGTGGTTCCGAAAAAGACTCTCTGTCATTCCCCGGAGAACTTAACTGCAAAATTCGTACCTACTGTTATGGTCGCCGGGACGCAATTACTGCAGTAACTGGAACTTTTAAGGTTCATATGCAAGCGCCGTTTCAGAAGACGTCACATCGTTGTTTGAGGAAGTTAAAGATTCTGGCCTACCCGTCTTATGGGCTTCTGAGGGCTCCGAGTGAACGCATCTCGGATACGCTGATACGTTCCACATTTTCATCAGACGTGCGGGACCGACCAGTGCTCTTCCCGTTGCACACGTTACCAACTTCCCAAAATTTTGTATCCTCGTCATAAATCTGCTTGTGCTGACGCGGCTTCTTATTGAATCTACGGCGGAATGTGCACTACTGGACATTAAAATTGCTACACCACGAAGATGACGTGCTAAAGACGCGAAATTTAACCGACAGGAAGAAGATGCTGTGATATGCAAATGATTAGCTTTTCAGAGCATTCATACAATGTTGGCGCCGGTGGCGACACCAACAACGTGCTGACATGAGGAAAGTTTCCAACCAATTTCTCATTCACAAACAGCAGTTGACCGGCGTTGCCTGGTGAAACGTTGTTGTGATGCCTTGTGTAAGGAGGAGGAATGTGTACCATCACATTTCCGACTTTCATAAAGGTCGCATTATGGCCTATCGCGATTGCGGTTTATCGTATCGCGACATTGCTGCTCGTGTTGGTCGAGATCCAATGACTGTTAGCAGAATATGGAATCGGTGGGTTCAGGAGGGTAATACGGAACGCCGTGCTGGATCCCAACAGCCTCGTATCACTAGCCATTCGCATGGCTGTAACGGATCGTGCAGCTACATGTCTATCCCTGAGTCAACAGATGGGGACGTTTGCAAGACAACAACCATCTGCACGAACAGTTCGACGACGTTTGCAGCAGCATCGACTATCAGCTCGGAGACCATGACTGCGGTTACCCTGGACGCTGCATTGCAGACAGGAGCGCCTGCGATGGTGTCCTCAACGACGAACCTGGGTGCACGAATGGCAAAACGTCATTTTTTCGGATGAATCCAGGTTATGTTTACAGCATCATGATGGTCGCATCCGTGTTTGGCGACATCGCGGTGAACGCACATTGGAAGCATGTATTCGTCATCGCCATACTGGCGTATCAGCCGGCGTGATGGTATGGGGTGCTATTGGTTACGCGTCTCGGTCACCTCTTGTTCGCATTGACGGCACTTTGAACAGTGGACGTAACATTTCATATGTGTTACGACCAGTGGCTCTACCCTTCATTCGATCCCTGCCAAACCCTACATTTCAGGAGGATAATGCACGACCGCATGTTGCAGGTCCTGTACGGGCCTTTCTGGATACAGAAAATGTTCGACTGCTGCCCTGGCCAGCACATTCTCCAGATCGTTCACCAACTGAAAACGTCTGGTCAATGGTGGCCAACCAACTAGCTCGTCACAATACGCCTGTCACTATTCTTGATGAACTGTGGTATCGTGTTGAAGCTGCATGGGCAGCTGTACCTGTACACGCCATTGAAGCTCTGTTTGATTTAATGCCCAGCCGAATCAAGGCCGTTACTATGGCCAAAGGTGGTTTTTCTGGGTACTGAATCTCAGGATCTATGCACCCAAATTGCGTGAAAGTATAATCACATGTCAGTTCTAGTATAATATATTTGTCCAATGAATACCCGTTTATCATCTGCATTTCTTCTTGGTGTAGCAATTCTAATGGCCAGTAGTGTACGTTGCACTTGAACAATGGATTGACTTCGCGCTAATCGTAGCAGACAAAATTATTTCTCTTGTGGTGTAGTCACCATGTTGCTGCAAACGAGCAAATGCGCAGCTGTGACAAAACTTAGAATCTTACTCTATCGAGTGATATGCACAGTGTGTTTTTGTCTTTTATAATTTGTCTGAAATAAACATCTGAATTGTGTTCTTTCTTTTTGAATCACTACGTATATAATCTCATTTCTGCGCTCGCTGTTCTCTTGGATATCTTTTTTATTGATGTTCAAAATTCACTTCCGCAAAGAAATTTTGGCTCTATTCTTACTTTATAGAATTAATGTCTTCCCTCTGATGTTTCCAACACACCTCTCTTTCTGTCTCATAGATACCGGTAAATTCTGATTATCCAATGTACGTGTATACACACTCGCAATCTAGATATAAGAATGTGTTGATATGCTCTGCTATTTTTCGTTAATAAATATCTTAGCTCATACTAGTGCATCCTATGAATGCCCTGATTTTAGTTTTTGTTATGGAGCTGTTCAAATTATACTCCGCTACTACCGTCATCAGCGTACAAACTCTTTCGAAGATTTGTTGCATCACTTTCATGGCCTATTTATGGTACTGCTGTTTATTATCTAGCAACGTAATCTGATGCACCAGTCGGCAATTTTTATTTCGCATCACATTTCACTGTCTCAGTCGGTGGAAGTGGTACAACTCTTGTCGGCCCCTGGCGCTTGGCGAGGGAACTAATCGTACCTCATTGTAAATTTCTTCTGATGAGGGAACAGTGGTGCCGTAATTTTCCTCGAGGAAAACAGAAACATAGTAACACAGTTCCTAGAAGAAAATAAGTTTCTAAAATAACAGAAACATCTCCGTCAGAACAGCCGTGCAACGGACGCGGCCCCGCCTCCATCCTTCCTCAAGTGGCTTAGCAGCCTTCACGCCTGCCCATTAGGACTCATAAAGTTGGGAGTTCTGCTTAAGACATTCGTCGCCAGGGGGCAGCACCTCCCCGTCCTGCCGGAGCTATAGGCTAGGGACGCGCAGTTCTACGTTTACATTATTTCACGACAACAAACTGGAAGATTCTTTCTGAAATACTGCCGGACAGCTCGCCATCTGTATGTAAATACGCTGCAGGATGCCGTCCCCTGTCCTCCGGTGTAACAGAGTACTGGTTCTTTGGTATTCAGACCCAGCCACAGCATAAACGTAGTAGGGGTTCTTATTTACAGAGTTGTGTTGCCGTTAAGAAGGTTATAACACGGCATTCCGGCACATTGCGTTCCCCCGCACTGGGACTGGGAGGAGCGGTAAACCAATCAATAGGTATCACGTAGCCCAAAGAATATTTTCTCAGCAGATTAACTTTAAATAGTGTACGAAACACAGCAACTGGGATGACTCCCGTAGAGGAGGATGGGTCGATTATGTTCTTCTGAGAGATACACTGTCTCTCCATTAAAAGAATGTTACAACGAATCGATTACATGATAGATGAACGATCTATTTAGAAAGAAATTGCACCGTAGTGTGTAAGCTCTCAGGGACCGATGAACTAAGCAGTTTGGTCCCATAAGATCTTACCACAAATTTATTTCGAAATTCTACTGGGAATGACTGGAGGGAATTACTAAGAAATAAAGAGGATTTCTCAAATGGAATTTGAACCCGTCTGTTTTAGCATGTAAAGTAGTGTGCTTAATAGTTTGCACTTTTGCTCTGGGACATAAACTAATTTGTCCATACCGATATTAGTTAGCAAAACATTAATCTACGTCCGAGTAATATAACTTGATGGTCAAGTGTGGTACTCTTTTCTTTGGAATTCGTAATACTTTTGTGAATGTGATTCTTATTCATTAAAGCACTTCAGAGGAACGATTAATTCCGATGGGTAGAACCATTGCACCTATTTCTTCCATCTTTGCCAAATACCAGAACTCCCCATTCTCAGTCTCCTTTGTTTTAACGAAGAGACTATGTCTTCGTTTTTCTGTAGGACGCCAAAATTTCGTTAGGGATTTGATCTGAGAGCATGGAACATTAAGTCACGATTTTTATTCTGTAAATTTAATAATTATGCAGTCAAGACACTTTCCATATATATATATATATATATATATATATATATATATATATATATATATATATATATATATATATATAACTTTTTATTTTATTTTCCCCGTCGCTGTATTCTGGAGCTAACAGTTCAACATTGTGGGTGATATTTTTCTTGGATCTTAACCGTAGATGAAAAAGACTCAGTCGGTTCCATAAACCTTGTATTTTATTTGTGAGTGTTCAATATCTTATATTTGACAACATGCGTATTTTTCAATAGTGAAAATGCAGTTAGTTAAGTACGTAATTCGGAGCCTACTACTGTGTAAGATGGTCCGCTGTTTCGATGTCAAATTGCAATACCTGATAAAGATTATATCTCTGCTGAATAATCCCGTATTGGCCTACGTCATGGCCGGAGCTGCATAAATTGTATTGTGGTTATTTAACCTGCTATTCCTGAAACAACAGCTATTCAGAACAAGAGTAAAAGAATAATCAGACAAAACTAGCATTTTCCAGTCAGTTTCGTAGAAATAGTTTCAGTAATCTGTCCATACCGAACAACCGTAGTTTGGAGTAGGACTGCATTTAGTACTCCGGGTGTGAGGGAAAGGTGTTGAAGTAGCCAACTTGGTCGAATGGCATCGAAGCCTACCTTACTAGACGATATGTGAAACTGCATACTAGTAGGTTGCAGGCGATTTGAGCTCAGACATGGCCGGATGGTTGATGTTCTTGCTTCTGTTTTTCACAGGCCCCGACGACAATGAGAATTCAACCGTTCTGGATTTATCATTTACTTTTTTATGACCGATTGACCTTCCTGTCACAACATCGCTATTTACAGTTAGATGACACCGCCGTGTTAATGGTGAAAAGAACTTTTACTGCTCGTTCTAGCACTATCACCAAAAAATCTTCGAGGCAGTCTCATAGTTGGCGTCCTATTCCGTACGCTCGGACTTTTGGTAACAGTCTGCAGAGTAGTATAGTGTCCAAAGCCTTCCAGAAATATAGGAATAGAGAATCTGCCTACGGGTCTGAATCCACGATGCACACGATACTGTTTGCGAGAAAGGCAATCTTTATTCGGCAGAATGATGTTTCCTAAATCCATGCTGACAGAAGATTTCTTTCGTTATGTTTGAGTTTAGAGTGTGCTCAAGGATCCTACAGCGGACCGACGTTAAGCATATTGGTTTATAATTTTGTACGTCCGTTCTTTTGTGCTTCTTATTTACAGGAGTCACCTGTGCTTTTTTGCAGTCGCTTGGGGCTACTCGCTGTGTAAGGGTTCCACGATAATTGCAAGTTAAGAAAAGAGTGAATGCCCCAACCACGCTCTGTAACACTGGACGGAAAGTCTATCAGGGGCTGGAGCCTCATTCGTTTTCAGCTGATTTAGTTGCTTTTCAACATCAGGGATTCCAGTCGAAGTTACCTGGGAATTCGATTAGTATTGTAAATTTACTGACCTTGCAACGTCAACTAAATACAGGTTGTCGCAGGAGGAATGGTCAGTTTTCAGCGGTACAGTATGAGAGGAACGCTCATTTGAGACAAAAAACTTCATATGGACGTATTCCCCACTCCGAATGGTTTGCAAGATGAGCACATTTAAAGTCATTTTTGTACTTTTTCTTGAATTAGTCGAAAGCAGTCGCATCAGCCAAAAACGTGCAGTACGAAAGTAAACTACATTAAATTTCTTAAAAAAGGTGTATGTAAATCAATTTTAGCACAATTTAAAAGATAACTGTACATGCAACTTCCCTCTAATTATAACAGCAAGTTCATAGGAGCAGAAAACTGTCTTCAATGCACATAGCATTCAATGATGATCATGCTGCACCTCACGTAAATTATAGTCATTTTTTTCTCTCGGGCTAATAGCCTGCGCGAAGAGGGCGAGAGAACTTTGAAAATCTCGCGCGACGTGTATGCGCTGTAACTTAGGCAATTTTTGAAGGCCAATTTGAGTTAGTTTCCCGACATGGCAGACCACATGTGTTCCACACCAAGTTGTTCGTCTCTACTTCCTGTACACTAATGTGGTACCTTGTAAACAATGAAAACGTACTGAATAATACAGAACATAAATAACAATGTACATTAAATGTGTTCTAGCTCGGAAACCATTCGCAATAGGACATACGTCCATATGAAGTTTTTCGCTTCAATTGAGCGTTGGTGTCATATACTTGAATATTGACCAGTCCTTCTGGGGCACCCTGTATAATCTCCTTATTTGTCTGAGAGAGTCAGAAAGTTAAATTAAGCAGTTGAACATCCCCTTTGTATAAATTCTTCAAACGGCTCTATCACTAGGTGAGTTCCGACAAATGAAAAAAAGTACAAATAAAGAATACTTACCAGACTTGCACGAAAACACAGGCTGAATAATGCAGCAAGAAAACATTACCTGGAACAAAGAGAAATATATACGTAAAATCGCTGTCCAACGTGTATGCAAATAAATTTCTAGCACTGTTAAAAAGATAACTGTAAATGCAAGTTCATTTCAATTACAATCACAAGTCCATAAGAGCAGAAAACTGTCTTTACTGTGCGTAGCATTCAATGATGATCATGGTGCACCTCACGTAAATTATGGTCATCACAGAATTTTGAACATTCTCCTTTTGAAAACGACATTTCTTAGCTGTTTAGTAATTAAATGTGAACATGACAAGAAAACAGAGCCAAAACAACATTCAGATAGAGCCGGTGTGGATTCAGAGTTCAGTTCTGTGGAAGGGAGTGGGGGGGGGGGGGGGGGTGAGAGGATAATTCTTCCCTGTGTCGCCCCTCTCATGCCACTACAATTTCCTATCACGCCCATCTCCCCATATTTGAAGTGCAACAGTTGTTTGGGATTTTAATATAAATAACACTGAAACATATAATTTTTTTTACTATTTAGTACAGTGTTTTAGCTTTTTTTTGGGGGGGGGTATCATTACACACATACACAAACACACCCCTCCCCTCACACACTTTGGACCCACATCTGAGATGGAGTGTCGCCAAGAATAAGAGCAAAAGGACTGCTAAAGTGACATTTCTGCTACAGTGCACTCCGTCTTCAGGCCACAAGTGGCCCACCGGGACCATCCGACCGCCGTATCATCCTCAGATGAGAACGCGGATAGGAGGGGCGTGTGGTCAGCACACCGCTCTCCTGGTCGTTATGATGGTTTTCTTAGACCGGAGCCGCTACTATTCGGTCGAGTAGCTCCTTAATTGGCATCACTAGGCTGAGTGCACCCCGAAAATTGGCAACAGCGCATGGCGGACCGGATGGTCACCCATCCAAACGCCAGCCACGCCCGACTGCGCTTAACTTCGGTGATCTGACGGGAACCGGTGTATCCACTGCGGCAAGGCCGTTGCCCCTCTGCCACAGTAAAGTGCTATAAATACAGTGTGTCATAATGTCCCTGATCACAAGACTTAATGTCCATCTACTTGGTTCAATTCAAACATCTCCAGATTGTGTCATGAGGTGAAGGCACGCAACAATTGGTCAGGTGGAAGCATTTAGCTGGGCGGGTCCCTTGTGCTGTTCCAAAGGAGTAGACTATTTGAGCACTGTGTTCCACGCTTTCTTTCCTTTCATTGCTTGAATACCCATAAATACACAATATTACCACAGAGGAACACTGTCCTCAGCCATACACACATTAAAATTACACACTTAATAACGGCCTGGACAGAGGTAACAGCAGTTCGCCTCCACTAGGACCTTGCCCAGACCATGGTGCAGGCTTTTCGCAGTGTTGTGAACACACACTCACAGACTGAATGTGAGACTGGTTTATGCTGCATCAAGGCGTAACATCTGTAATGTCAGCAACCAACATCACGTCAGAGCTTAGAAGATGTCTAACACACAGGGGATAACTTTCCAGAAAACAGACGGTCAAGCTTTGACCATCCACCACGAGGCGACGCAAACGCCACTAGAGGTAACAGGCCTCTCGGACCTATTCTCTTCCACAAGACACGTGATCGAAAGTAGCCCCGGCTGTATCCTGACAACAAGTGGTATTTAGGGCAGCACTCGGGCCAGACCAGACTAATTCGCTCTGAGTTTTCCTGGGCCAAGCGCCAATTGCACAAGGATTCCTCAATTCAGGATTATTACTTGAGAGAGCCTCCGTATCACTGCCATTCACATCTGACTTTCCGACCCTGCAGGCTGCCAGCTGTGTACTAAAAGTGTGTTTCTGGCTTCCTCGCTGAAGGAGATGGGGACTCTGTCGTAATTGTAGGCTTATGGACTTGTGAATTTATTCTTGTTTAACTTTTAAATGGCTACACACCACACTTAGACAATTTTGCTCCCTAAGGGACTTAAACTTTGTTCATTCAGTTTTACTTTAACAATGATCATCCTACAGGATTTCTATAAAGTGTGTGTTTAATGAATTTTGACTGAGTGACAATATAGTTAGTTAGTTAGTTACGTGTTCCAGAGATTATCTGAACGATTCTTTTACCGAAATGTGGAACAAGTCAGTTTATGGGATATGTATGCATGATTAGTGTTGACATTAATGAATACATTATCATTTTATTCCTACTCGCGCAAATACACTAAAAACAAGTTTTTTGTCGAAATTATTGTCCTGTTTTAAGAAGTGACTTATTTTATATTTTGTTTCAGTCCACATCGGAGTAGATGTGGAATTAATCGTTGATAAATAAACTTGTTGAATTATCGTTGCCTGGATATTTTTTGTGCAGGCATACCAGTTCACAGCTGACCGGTGTGGCCGAGCGGTTCTAGGCGTTTCAGTCCGGAACCGCGCTGCTGCTACGGTCGCAGCATGGATGTGTGTGATGTCCTCAGGTTAGTTAGGTTTAAGTAGTTCTAAGTCTAGGGGACTGATGACCTCGATGTTAAGTCCCATAGTGCTTAGAGCCAGCCGTACCAGTTCACACATTGAAACACCACATCACTAACTTCATATCCTTTTCCACTTGGATGACTGGATTTGCCGATCAACCGACAGAGAAAAACTGTGTAGAAGCAGTTGAAATTGACCTTCTGAGGTACTCGCCATATTTGCATCAGGCCCACTTGCTTGTAGGAAAGCACCATTTTGAGCCCACTTATGGAATGTCCAATTCAAGGATCAGGTTATTAGTTTTTGTAGTATCTATTTTTTCCTTGCCACATGTTTACTGTGGAAAGACTTTCCATTTCATCAGGTAAAAGAGATTATGCAACATTAGCATTGGAGACAGGAAATACAAGGACAAACAGTGATTTTAGTTCGTCTTTGAAGAAAAAAGTTTGTTGCTATTTGTCGTTTTTTAGGATTCTTCTTCAGAACAGAATACTAGTTTATTCTTTGTCTTCCATTCAATAGTGACTTACGGAATCAGTTTTTGGGGAAATCAGCTTACAGGGACTTTCAGGATACAGAAGCAAATTGTAGAAATTTTTATGTCATTTTGGTTTTAGAACACCCTAAAGACTTCTTCCAGAAACTTCTGAATTTGTACAGCTGCTCCACAATATATGTCTTGATTAATGGTCTTTTACATTGCCAGAATTTCTTTTATCTGAAAAATGAAAAGCATGAACATAACACTAACACAACGGACAACTTCTACGAAGACTTCATGGGGTTAATACTACTATAGAAAGGAGTCAGATACATGGAGATATATACATTCAACAACCTACCAGAGCATATGAAATGTATTTCAGATGATGTGGTGGAATTTAAGACTCAATTAAGAAACTTACTTTTGCGCTGTTCCTTCTGCTCTGTTGAAGACTATGTTCACACAAATTCTTAAAATTAAAGTTTTTCATTTTTTATAATCGACATTATAAGTCTAGTAAAATGGTCTTTCATAGCGTTCAGCCATTTCATTCTGTTGCACTCAAGCAAAAGAGAGCACTCTCCATGGGATACATGGAACATGATAAACGTAATCCGAGGTAGTCTAACGGGCATAGTGGTAGAATCAACAGATAATTATCACTACGCCCTCTACGGCAATGCTTCTGCACTCTGTACCATCTGCTTCATATTTATGTCGACTGTTCGACCATGCTGTGAATGGGCACCAAACGAAAACAAAAACTGCGAGATATGTTTTCTGCACAGGGTAATTTCCAGTGGAGACCGGCCAATGATTCAATTTTCACACAGAAATCGCATGCCAACGAATGGCTCACTGGAACTGAGAAGATTATAATAATAGAGTGCAGTCTTTCTATTGCAACACGACATTTCTATAGCCGAATACTGCGCACCAGTTTGGCTGAATAGTACTCATTCCAAAACGATAGACCTCCAATTACATACGTCAAAAAGGATGGTTACTGTTGTATCGAATCTGCACCACTGTACTGGCCTCAAACACTCGGCCACGACATACCCCAGCTGGCAAGAAATCAGCCACGATCCCGAAACCCACCGTGGTATCTTGCTCAAAAGCTCATTAGCGACAGCTACAATCTCAGTACCAAATGGTTAGAATTGTGGAAAGGAAACGCCTTCTACTCTCTATGCGACCTAACAGATGCATCAGAAATGAATCTTGGTTTTGAATTCGTTGTCATATATGGTAAAGTTAAAAAAGAAGAATTGGCAGACAATCTATGCAAGTGCGGACAATTTCAGAACGAAACTGCCACTGTGGAGCTGCGAGACATTTCATTGACCACCTTGCAGGAGACTGAGTTGACATCATTCCCACGGTGATTAACGGAGCTCTTCGTTCCAACGCCCATAAGACCTCCGTTAATTGCAACTAATCTTAGCACACAAAATTCATATTTTACTTGTTATTTTTCCTTTACCTTGAGTGCCGTTCGCTATATAAATAAATAATAGCAGCACCTCTTACTGTGGCGGTAGCCTAACAGTCCAATGCAGAGACGGAACACACGGCAGTTACATGAGACAAAAACTTTTGAGACATGTCGCATTGTAGAGTTGAAGAAGATCGGATAATTATTTCGACGTAACGTGAGAAACACGACACTAGTAGCGTAGGTCTTTATTATATTTAAAGGTTGCAGCAAAGTACGCATGACTAACAATCAGACTGTATACGAACGCTACAACGCATTGTGAGATAAGTTCGAACATGCGAACAGAACAAACTGTAATTTAGTTGACGGAGATTCCTTTCGTGAAGACAACCATGAGACACAGGCGGTGCCAGACGCAGGAATATACAGCGCGCTTTCCATTACGTACACTGTCCTCGAAGCAACATCAACGTCGCCTCTGACTCCACTGGTTTCGCAAATGACTGTAACGAGTTTTACAGAATGATACGGGGCCACAATGAACTACGAGCAAACGCGTTTCCCCTCAAAGGCAAAATCACGGTTTCCGTATATTACGTCAAAGTGACCAGCGCTAAGATGAATTTTTTGATGTGAAGTTGTGACGATCGGGTGCGGCTGCGTGTAATCTCCGAACACTGATGGAGACTGCCAAGCGAAATTTCCCGTCCGCTTAGAGCATGGCGGAACGAGCAAGTTATTCACAAAAGACAGCTTCTGCTGAAACAACGAAATGTTTTCGTAATATTTAAATTTTAATTCGCCTGCTTTTATTGGAGGATTCAAGGCCAAGAACTGGATGGATTGCACAGCAAAGTTTATTGCTTTATTCACTTCCGTTCAAGTAGCGAAGTTTTCATGAGGTCTAGCCCGTTCGTTGGCGACAGTTGCTCGTGCCGTACTTTTCCCTACACTGTGGCTGGTGAGCCGTATTGTTTTCTTTCCGAGGTGCCACTCAGAGGAAGGCAGACGAGGCAACGCTGCGAGGCACCTGTCGCTGCCGCTGTCGCTAGGCGCTGTTCCCTATGCATGCCGCGCCCCTCCCACGCAGGAATCTGCACGCCCACACCCCTGCTAAGCACGCTGCCGCGGGAGGAACAGTGTACAAACTTCTCATTGAGTAAACTGTGCTTCGCTGTCGTTGAACAACCTGACGATATAACACTTTTTAAAAGAGACCAACGTGTTGTTAAAACCATGCGGCTATATAGTAATGCTCTTGGTACTTAAATTATTTGGTAATACGTCATCATATTGGACACTCTCGTTTGAGAAGTGTATCTACCGTGCGCACGTTTAACGACATCGTTTAACACAGAGCGCATGTGAAGACTAAAGTAAAGGGAATGCACCACAGCCGTTATCGAGACAATCGAGATAAGTACCCTTGTCACCTCAGACCTAAAACAACTTATTACTCATTTGCGAAAGATTGCAGGGGAGATGTGTATTCACATGCAGGATAGCATTTTGAAGGAAAGTGAGACGGCTGACGATTGTCTGATATCTTTCCGTATGTGGTTCTTGCGTAGTAACGACCCCTACGACTGCGTGACTTCGTGATAGCTGATGAAATGTCACAGCGTATTGTTCAAACGTTGCGAAAAGAACTGCTACTAGATTCCTACAAATGTTATTCATTACTTACCTTATGGCAATACGCAGCAGCAGTACACAATATCTGAAAATATAAAAATATAAAATCATAAAAGTATAACATGTATTACTCGAAGTTATGCGCGATTGGATTTCTATGTCCAGTGCCGTCCCTTGCAAGAGTCATTGCCAGAAGTTCTTGTGTGCGAGCTGCGATGTCTAAGTGACTGATATTTGTTGTCTATCGAGGAAACATCTTAATAAACCTATAGAAATACTTGGGATATGTTTCTCAGCAATACTGAAAGTGATTGAGCAGACATAAGCAGTTTGCATGTAAGATGATTAAACACCTACACAAAACGGAAAGAGATGTCGCAAGATTGAACCTCATAAAAGAAGAAGACGGATTATGTGCTATAAAGAGTTGTAATATGAAACAGAGCACAACACAAATATTTAAGTGTTGACTGAGTATAAAGTAAAGAATTTACAAAATCTCTGAAAACCAGCTGAAATAGGAAAGGTAGAAGAATTTCCAAGGTTAACGCAGAGTTCCTGAAGTACGGTGGACAATCCCTTGAATTACGGCTGCTTCACTTGTACTATTTTAATTGGGTGCAGCAACAAATATCACAAGGCAATAATCAAAGTCATTTTAGTTTTCTAACAAGGGAACAGAACAGTTTATAATAATTACAGGGCCATGAGTATTAAAATGTCCGGCCGGAAAATTTATGCAAAATTAATAAAACAAAGAATGAAAGCAATTACTGTATGGCTCTGATCACTATGCGACTTAACTTCTGAGGTCATCAGTCGCCTAGAACTTAGAACTAATTAAACGTAACTAACCTACGGACATCACAGACATCCATACCCGAGGCAGGATTCGAACCTGCGACCGTAGCGGTCGCCCGGTTCCAGACTGTAGCGCCTAGAACCGTAATTACTGTACAGAGATGTTATTGCTTAAGGATCGATCTGGTTTTAGACCACGTAGTTCATACATTGATGTCTTCCTTGTGAACCAAATTATTGAGGAACAGTGAGCAACCAACACAGAAACGAAACTAGCATTTATAGACTATGGAAGAAGGATTTTTGGGGAGATTCTGGATAAGAAGCTACCCCAGACAGTTCATTAATGTTCTTGAAAGTCTGTAAAATTGTACAAAGATAGTCATAGAATCCAATGAAGGACTGATCGAACCAATAAATATCAACAAGGGCCTGCGTCAGGGTTGCGTCTGTCGCTTTTACTGTTTAATATTTATATTGAGAACAGCTACAAGACTGGACGAGCACTATGGTTTTAAACAGGACACAGAAAAATTTTAAGTTATCTTTTATTTGCGAACGACCAAACAGTCTTTGGGAAAACAGAAGATGAACTGATGATCCTGGTGTACAGACTTGCCTAAATTGTGTAGACTGGAGATCACCACAACCAAGCACAAAGTAATGATATTCAGGGGTAAACATCCCTTAAGACCTAAGAGTGTCGTTTATGGAAAAATAATAGAGCAAGAAAGTCACTTCAAATATATAGGCTCTGATATATCATATGACAGAACCGTTGAAGTTAAGGAAAAGTTGAATAAATACGGACTAATGAGTAGGACATTAAGAATAATATAAAAATCATAAAGACACGTCAATGAGGTTTTATAGATCAACGATAGTCCCTAATTTAATATATGATATCGAAGCACTGATAACGGGGAAAAAGAACAACAAATACGAGATTTTTAAGACCAGTAAAGGGTAAAATAAGGAATGAATATGTTCGTTAGGAGGCAAACAGCTTTGTCCTGAATGACAAGATAATGCACTACAGGAAAAAAATGGGAGAATCAAGTGTCCAGGGAGGAGGATAATCGACTAACCATACTGGCAAGACCCTACGTACCAAGTTGTTGAAAAGACATTGGTCGACCAATTAAAACATGGAAGGAGCTGGACAGGTCAAAAGCCCAGTCCTTCAGGGAAAGTGGAGTAATTACTGTCTATCTCCTCTTAGCTATCATCAAGATTTTAGTGATATTTTCGCAGTTTGATTTCCAGGACTTCAACTGACGTCGCGGTAGATCGTTTGTGCACATATGGCTTGGGTAGTCAGTAAGGATCGCTTCCACTGTCGCGAAGTTGCCTGTTCTCGTCTTACCTCAAGCGGCGCAGTGTTGCTGAGCATACGTGAAGATGGAGTCGGGGTAGATTTTAAGGTACCAACTATTATTAGCCTCATAATAATGGCTCTGAGCACTATGGGACTCAACTGCTGAAGTCATTAGTCCCCTAGAACTTAGAACTAGTTAAACCTAACTAACCTAAGGACATCACAAACATCCATGCCCGAGGCAGGATTCGAACCTGCGACCGTAGCGGTCTTGCGGTTCCAGACTGCAGCGCCTTTAACCGCACGGCCACTTCGGCCGGCTATTACCCTCATAGTTTCATTCAGTTATACGAGGTTCGTTCAATAAATGACGCCAAATTTTTTTTACAACTGTTAATATACAAGTACAAAGGAAAACGTTCGTTTAGGTGTTTGAGATTTGATGTTTCGTTTGCTGCACGTGTGCTGAGTTTCGAGCCATTCCTATAGATGGCAATAAAGGTCTGGTAAGGACGCTGATGATAGGAGCACAGTTGGACAACAGGTAAAGAGAGTTAAGGCTCTAGGAAGTGCAGAAACTGAGCTCAGTGATCGGGCACGTTCAGAAAGTCCTGCCACAGTCACTGTTCCTGACATGATAAGTCGCATAGATGCCAATATTTATGCATAATGGCGCGCATTAAAACTTGACTATTAGTTTTACAGCTACGATGAGCATTGGAAGCGCGTCCGCAGTGAATGAGACTCTTGGATATTCAAAGGTGCGCTCAAGATGGGTTCCCCAAATGCACACAAAATACCACGAGATTCAAAGAAAAGCCAGTTCAATTGTTGGAGTACTTTGAGTTCACATTTCTGTCACGGATCGTCGAAGGTCACACAACCCGGGTGTACCACTTTAAACCGGAAACAACAGGTCACTCACGGGAGTGGCACCTCGCGCAGTCACCAAGAAAAGAACGAATTCAAGGCGGCTTCCTCGCAGGCAAAGTTGTGATGACAGTATTTTGGTATAGTGATGGTATCAGTCCTGTGGATGTGTTGCCAAAAGGGTAAAAAATTAATCCAGAGCATTTGCGAAGACTATGAACAAACTCAATAACAGTTTCCAACGTGTTCGATCTGAAAAGAATCGAAAAGAAATCTTGCTCCAACAGAACAATGCCTACCCACCCAGAAGTCTCAGAACAGTGGTAGACACTGTCAAATTTGTAACTTTCTAGAAGATTAAATATGTGCCGGACGGAGACTCAAACTCGGGACCTTTGTCTTCCACGGGCAAGTGCTCTACCAGCTGAGTTACCCAACCATGACTCACGACCCACCCTCACAGCATTTTCTTCCACCACTATCTTATCTTCACCTTCCAAACTTGATGAGCACCTGGCGAAAGTAAAGCTGTGAGGACGCACCGTCAGTCGTGCTTGCGTTGCTGAGCTGTTAGAGCACTTGCCCGTTGAAGACAAGGGTCTCGAATTCGAGTCTCTCTGCGGCACACTTTTAATCTGCAAGGAAGTTTCATATCAGAGCACACTCCACTGCAGAGTGAAAATTCAATCGCAAAATTTGCTTGGACATAACTGTCTCATCCGCCCTATGGCCTAGATCTGATGCCCTCGGACTTCCATCTGTTTTGGCCACTCAAGGACTCTCTACGTGCGACACACTTCGAATATGATGAGAGCGCAATCTTCAGAGCGTAATCCTCGCAGTGAACACAGGGTAACGAGCCCAAGCCAAGAGCTTT
Organism: Schistocerca nitens; assembly: GCF_023898315.1. Taxonomy (NCBI): domain Eukaryota; kingdom Metazoa; phylum Arthropoda; class Insecta; order Orthoptera; family Acrididae; genus Schistocerca; species Schistocerca nitens. Next base: position 394,452,401 of record NC_064617.1, read on the forward strand.
CGCCAAAAGGGGATTCATGCTGCTGCACAAAGCTAGCGACATGCCGTAGAAGGTGATGGAGACTACGGAGGAAATAGTACATGTAAAAGAAACATTGACTGAAATTGACATAAAATACTAACTCTTAAGAATAAATAGGTTCTGAGGGAAAAAATTGGAGAGTAATTATAGGACGATCAATACAAACAATTTTTTTGGTAAATGTATACATTTGAACCACGCGGGAGCACAATACTCTGCGGCTGAATAGAACCATAGCAATTGCTGTTGCACGAAGCATTTTTGCTAAGCCTTGCTATGTTGTCCCAATGAGATTCCTAACGATCATATAGTGAAGGCTTTCACGACCGGTACTCTTAGCTGTTGTTAAATCTCCCGGGTTGTATAATCGTGGTGCATGATTTTTTTCCCGGCAAGACAGTGGATCCAGGAGCTCCCATAAAAGGTGTCCAACGCAGCCCTCGACCAAAGGTCAGCAAGAAAACAGTTGCATGGACCACGACGCTACAATCCCAAAGATTCACAAGCGGCTATTTTGCTACTTCCAGCTTCTTTTTGCTTCCCCGGTCAAGGTGTTCCTGGCATGTTAATCAGCAGTTCAATAGAATACCGAATTATTTAGGATGAAATTTGTGTTGTACTCTCTTGTGACATTAAGCTATTTAGCTGTTAGATTGTTTTTAGTATGAAATGCACAACCCCAGTTTTGGAGGGGTTAGGGAATTATAATAGCTGTGGAGTGTACCTATGTTTTTCGTCACAATTCGCACTCCTCCTCAGAATGATTTAGAGCTGCCATGGCTAGATTTCGGACGCTTAGTAGATGTGTAATTACGTGACTGAAGATTTCCAGGCACTATGCAACTTGTGGAAATCACATTGCACCTTTTGACTTCCCTTGAGGCAATGATAGCGAACCGCACATTTTACATGTGTTTCGAACCCAGAAAGGAGCACACAAGAGTTGACTCCTGCGAACGTCGTCTTTTCATTGCATCGTGTTAATTTGCTTTCTCGCCAGACAGACAGCGACATGCAGAAAAACAAACACTGCAGTCTCTCAAAACCCAACGTTCGCCCTAACGCGCGCATCAGCGTCACGGACGACTTCACCGCGGGCTCTGCCTCGACAGGAGCAGAAAGTCAGACGTTCCGGTGAAGGAAAACGCAGCCACGCTTCAGCAAACATTGCCAGCGAGCTTATTAATCTGTCAGCGCTCCTCTCAGGCGAGCCGCTCGGCCCGTCGCTCTGGGGCTAACTTCGCCGAGGAGTCCACGCAGGCCGACACACATCTTCACTACGCTCACTTCCAGTACAATAACGAAGAGAATGAAGACCACGGGAATGTCATGAACGTCTCATTTGCGAAACGCAATTACAGTTTTGTAAAATGTCCTAGAAATATAAGAAAAAAACACAGACTAGATCTCCGTAAAGTACTACACAAGAGCCCGCATCTCGTGGTCGTGCGGTAGCGTTCTCGCTTCCCACGCCCGGGTTCCCGGGTTCGATTCCCGGCGGGGTCAGGGATTTTCTCTGCCTCGTGGTGGCTGGGTGTTGTGTGCTGTCCTTAGGTTAGTTAGGTTTAAGTAGTTCTAAGTTCTAGGGGACTTATGACCACAGCAGTTGAGTCCCATAGTGCTCAGAGCCATTTTGAACTACACAAGTGACTAATTTCTAATGTCACGTGTCACGATGAGTGTAGTGCCAATTTTGTCCTCCTACACTGATTACGACATCGATGCTAGCGAGATTGTGAATTAAGTAGAATAATGTATAGAGGCCCATGGGTTCAGTTATGATTCCCCCACCCCCCTCCCCCCACATCTCCGCTTTCTTTTTCTTCCAGATACACCAGCTTAAATAAATTTTACATGACTACTAACACCTATTACGCTTGCTAATGACACACGGCTTTTAATCAGTTGCTCATTTTCACCCAAACCAAGACAGCCCATATGATTGCTGTGAGCCAGTTGTACACTCGTCATAATCGGGCAATACAAAAAAAGAAATTTTTCTATTGAAAAGAAGTCGAAATCTGCTAATAACTTGACTGATTATTAAATTAGTTTCCCCTATGCCACTGACCATAGAATTCAGTCAGTAACAGTGATAAAAGAAGACTGATGTTGAGTATTACAGACAGACGAAGTGTGTGCTATGATGGTAAGCAACGAAGGTTTCTGCGACTGTTCAGAGCAAAGAAAAGAACGCATGGAACGTCGACGATGAGGTCGTCACAGACGTCGAACGAACTCTGGTTGGGGAACAACAGTGAAGGATATCAAACGCGTTCATTCCAGCATTGGTCACGTGTATTTTATGGAAACAATGAAAAACGTAAATCTGTATGGCAGGACCGAGAATTGGAATCAAGTGTCTTACCACTGCACCATATCACTAGGTGAATTTAAATGAACTGTTGACTGGTGCAGTTCCAAGTCACTGATGGGATTTTACATAATAAAAAATAAATAAATAAAATGAAATAGCATTAAGAAAGATCAATCAGCAACCCACCCATACACATCCACTCTGTTCCATTGTGCTCAACCGTATGTGAATGAACATTAAAAAACTCATGTATTAAAAACAAAGCAAGTGAAATGACACGCGATGGCATGAGAAATTAGCGACCGACTTTCGATTCAGGCTGTATTTTATAAGCCTAACCGCTGCCTAAACGGTGCTATAAATATGCCGGCCAGTTTGAACTTCCTAGGAAATTCATGCTTTAGTGACGTACTAGCATTCAGAAATTCTGAATGGGTCCATGAGTAGGTCCCGGAAACTTTTCTTGCTGTGGCTGTCTCTGCGAAGAAAAATGGGCCTATTACCCTACTGTGGATGAGAGGTCACCAAATATTAAGCTTCAGTTGGTTGGTTGGTTGGTTGGTTTTGGGGAAGGAGACCAGACAGCGTGGTCATCGGTCTCATCGGATTAGGGAAGGATGGGGAAGGAAGTCGGCCGTGCCCTTTCAGAGGAACCATCCCGGCATTTGCCTGGAGTGATTTAGGGAAATCACGGAAAACCTAAATCAGGATGGCCGGACGCGGGATTGAACCGTCGTCCTCCCGAATGCGAGTCCAGTGTCTAACCACTGCGCCACCCCGCTCGGTAACAAGCTTCAGTCAATCACGGTTGTATTCACGTGTGTTTTGTGGGTTTTCGGAGTCTCAAATCCTGATGTTGTGGCGATTCACATGTCTATAAACTTTTCTTCATCTGAAAAGAGGCACTTTATCAGGCAGTCATCGCCAGCGTCTATGGAGGCCAAACTGGAACACCCGAGTGCATACGGCAGAGGACGATCCTTTGGCTGCAGTGCTTGGATCATTTGCACTCTGTACGCAAAACGGCGTAATCACTTACGTAACACTTAATGAACAGTCTACCTTGCCTCCCGTAGTTCGCGTGTTGCTCGAAGAATTGCTGGGGACTGCGTTGAAGTGCAGCTTGCACTCTGTCGCCACAAGCCTGAGACACACAGGGGGACGTCTAATTTGAGGAAAGTCTTTGACTCTGCTTGTCTCTTTAAAGTTTGGTGTAAAAAGTAGCAATTGGCACTAAACAAAGAAAAGTGCGAGGTCATCCACATGGGTACTAAAAGAAATCCGATAAATTTTGGGTATACGATAAATCACACAAAACTAAGGGCTGTCAATTCGACTAAATACCGAGGAATTACAATTACGAGCAACTTAAATTGGAAAGACAACATAGATAATATTGTGGGGAAGGCGAAACAAAGACTGCGCTTTGTTGGCAGAACACTTGGAAGACGCGACAGACCCACTAAAGAGACAGCCTACATTACACTTGTCCGTCCTCTGCTGGAATATTGCTGCGCGGTGTGGGATCCTTACCAGGTAGGATTGACGGAGGACATCAAGGGGGTGCAAGGAGGGCAGCCCATTTCGTGTTATCGCGCAACAGGGGTGAGAGTGTCACTGATATGATACGCGAGTTGGGGTGGCGGTCACTGAAACAAAGGAGGTTTTCTTTGCGGCGAGATCTATTTGCGAAATTTCAGTCACCTAATTTCTTTTCCGAACGTGAAAATATTTTGTTGACACCCACCTACATAGGGACAAATGATCATCAGAATAAAATAAGAGAAAGATTTAGGTGTTCCTTTTTCCCACACGCCAATCGAGAGTGGAATGGTAGAGAAGTAGTATGAAAATGGTTCGATGAACCCTCTGCCAGGCACTTAAGTGTGAATTGCAGAGTAACCATGTAGATGTATCTCATTATGCTTGTTTTATTCCGGCGGTGCCTTCTCATAGTGGCGTCGATAATTCTGCATTACCGATGTCACACATTTGGATTCTGCATAGCAGATGGTACATTGTGCGTTCTCCTGGTCTGTCTCCATTTTGATGCAAATTTGCAATAAAGGGGAAATGGAAGAAAGATTGATGACTACCAAACGTATTACAACAAACGACGATTCTCTATCTCTAATAGTTACAAAGTTATGATTTTTTAAGTAATTGCATAACTTCATGAACACCATGTATGACATTACCGTAACTTAACATACTATAGATTTAGGTAGAACCAGTATTTTGTTTTTATGATTTGGTCATTTCAACTACGTTTTCTGCCAGAAATGCCATTTACGCAGTATTTTGATTCCTATGGAACATCCGTAGTGACCTTTCACTTACTACATTGACGTTTCCTCCCCTTTCTTCCGACTGACGTAAGAGACTACAATACTAGTGGGTCCCGTCGTATGACTTTGCAAGTGAGATTGCGTCACTGGTATTTTTAGAAAGGAATTAACTTAAGAAGGAAAGAAAACCTAAGAAGATCAGCGTGTTGTCGGAAGATAATACAATCCTGAATGATGTAAACGACTCACAATGTTTCTCCCATACATCTAGCACCGCGCCTTGTCAGTCATAGGAGTGCAGTGTGGCTTGGCTTGCAGGTCGCACCGCCCACAGCCAGATGGTCGTGAGCAGGTGTTTAGCTGTGTCGGGGCCGACGACTACCAGGGTTCAGGCGGCGTGGGCGGCGGCTGCCCGCCTGCCGATAGCATCGCAGCTGCCGCTGGCTCCACGCTCGGTTTATAATTGTAAATCCGATATTGATTTACAAAGACGGCCACGCCTCCGAGCACAATGCCGGCCCGTCATTTCGCAAGGCCGGCCAGTCCGCTGCTACGACCACGTGTATCGTGGCTTTAATCGCAACTCAGTTCAATGGCAGGAGCCATGCGCGGAAGACGTGGCATTGGGAACACTGGCAGGTTCCATCTGTAGTTGAGAGGTACATACAAACAGTCGTGCTCGCCCTTATATTTCTTACCTTTAGCTACCCAACGCGACGTATCTCTGTATTTAAAGCAGCCTTCAGTATTCTTCTCACAGTCTCGTGATCTTCGTAAGTCGCAACAGATGCCCGTTTCTCTCTCTCTCTCTCTATCAGATGGCATTCATAGTTCATTGCTCTTTCTTTCATCTCCTTCAGTATTCTAGAGAACATAAACGGGTTTCATGCTTCGTGTCATCACTTTGAACTTTGGCTAACAGTATATAAAGAACGATTAAAAAGTTAGCCTTTGAGGCCGTTGCCGCAGCGTATATGCAACTTCGCGCACTCCGACGCGGGTATGTAAGCACCTAGACAAGGGATTAGCTAGGCATTCGTGTCTTTCCGACATGCGTGCGGTAAATGCGGAAACGTGAACTATGGCAACGTTATTAACAAATGTGTCCAAACAGGACCAACGTGATGTTACTCCTTTCTCGCCTGCAAAGGATAAACGCGTCTAGACATCCATCAGAGGACGAAGGACGTGTATGAGACAGCATGTCTGTCGAAAACCACCGTTGTGAAATGGTGCGACAAGAGGTGCTACTGCATCATAACAACGCACGTCCTCGTATTGCAAATGTCGTAACGTACAAGTTACGCCAACTCAAGTGGGAGACACTTCAGCACCCGCACTAAGGTGCTGATCTCTCCCCATGCAATTATCACGCCTTAAAAATGGCCTTGAAGAATGGTGATTCCTGTGGACTTCCTCCAAAGGATTGGAAAAGGACACAGGTCATCCCCGTTTTCAAGAAGGGATGTCGAACAGATGTGCAGAACTATAGACCTATATCTCTAACGTCGATCAGTTGTAGAATTTTGGAACACGTATTATGTTCGAGTATAATGACTTTTCTGGAGACTAGAAATCTAGTCTGTAGGAATCAGCATGGGTTTCGAAAAAGACGATCGTGTGAAACCCAGCTCGCGCTGTTAGTCCACGAGACTCAGAGGGCCATAGACACGGGTTCCCAGGTAGATGCCGTGTTTCTTGACTTCCGCAAGGCGTTCGATACAGTTCCCCACAGTCGTTTAATGAACAAAGTAAGAGCATATGGACTATCAGACCAACTGTGTGATTGGATTGAAGAGTTCCTAGATAACAGAACGCAGCATGTCACTCTCAATGGAGAGAAGTCTTCCGAAGTAAGAGTGATTTCAGGTGTGCCGCAGGGGAGTGTCGTAGGACCGTTGCTATTCACAATATACATAAATGACCTTGTGGATGACATCGAAAGTTCACTGAGGCTTTTTGCGGATGATGCTGTGGTATATCGAGAGGTTGTAACAATGGAAAATTGTACTGAAATGCAGGAGGATCTGCAGCTAATTGACGCATGGTGCAGGGAATGTCAATTGAATCTCAATGTAGAAAAGTGTAATGTGCTGCGAATACATAGAAAGAAAGATCCCGTATCATTTAGCTACAATATAGCAGGTCAGCAAGTGGAAGCAGTTAATTCCATAAATTATCTCGGAGTACACATTAGGAGTGATTTAAAATGGAATGATCATATAAAGCTGATCGTCGGTAAAGCAGATGCCAGACTGAGATTCATTGGAAGAATCCTAAGGAAATGCAATCCGAAAACAAAGGAAGTAGGTTACAGTACGCTTGTTCGCCCACCGCTTGAATACTGCTCAGCAGTTTGGGATCCGTACCAGATAGGAATGATAGAAGAGATAAGATCCAACGGAGAGCAGCGCGCTTCGTTACAGGATCATTTAGTAATCGCGAAAGCGTTACGGAGATGATAGATAAACTCCAGTGAAAGACTCTGCAAGAGAGACGCTCAGTAGCTCGGTATGGGCTATTGTTGAAGTTCCGACAACATACCTTCACCGAGGAGTCAAGCAGTATATTGCTCCCTCCTACGTACATCTCGTGAAGAGACCATGAGGATAAAATCAGAGAGATTAGAGCCCACACAGAGGCATACCGACAATCCTTCTTTCCACGAACAATACGAAACTGGAATAGAAGGGAGAACCGATAGAGGTACTCAAGGTACCCTCCGCCACACACCGTTAGGTGGCTTGCGGAGTATGGATGTAGATGTAGATGTAGAAGCAGGACACGTCGTTTTACCAAACGATTATCTTCAACCTGATGTGCCGATGTGTTGATTGCCTCAATGCTCACGGCGTTTAGGCCTGATTGGCTACCCGATTCTGGATTGTACAACCTTCGCAGGGAAACTTCTGACCGCTCCTTTACTTAGAATCACTAGATTTATATCAATTAATGTACACAATATGGGACGTAAGTATTAAAAATACCCGAACACAAAGTGCGACATAAACACGTTAATAACAAAATAGGTGATATACGTCAAATCCACAGGACTGCGACAGAACCTGAGAAACTGAGGAACATGACGTGACAAAGAATGACTAAAACCAAAGCAGCGTGTCTAATTACCCTCACTGCTTGTAATTAGAAATTAATACCCCATGGATTCCATATACGACGTTAGTAGACTATTGAACAACGAAGTATCTCTGCACAATGACCTTGAGAAGGACGATTTCGGTGAAAGAACTTGAGAAATTTGGCAGAAGAAAGGGCGAAATAAACTGAAGGCCAAAAGACCCTTCATGAAGGTGGGAACAGTATGACGGCGAAACGTTGCGGCATATGGCTAGGTTGTAGACACGGTAGCTGAGCAGTCTGATTCAGACATGAATGTGGTAACCATGCCAGAACGTCGCGAGTGCACTCACTTCGAACGAGTTATGATAAATCACACCAAGGTTCATGGGTCACAGCGTAATGGATATTAAACAAGAATTCTTGTTTCCGAGATCAAGCGGGCCCAGGACACATCTTCAGTGTCGCAGAAACAATGTTTCCACACCTGTCAACTGCGGCGCAGACTACCACATGTGTCTGACAAACGGACCTCACGTCGCCTTATCGGACCCATACGGGGTGAGCGACAGCCTACCGTAGAGCTCTTGGATATCGCATGTATTCGTTACTAGCGAATATGCCTTGATACTTGAAGTTCCGTTTCGTTACTGCATGAACCACTTCCCCACACCTTATGCGACTCGGGTTGAGTCGGTATTTTCGTATTTCTGGAGTTCATCACTTCATCGGACTCTGAGTGACGGAAACGTTTCATTCCTCGCATGTATTCTTCCTTGCATGCAGTTCATGCCGACTCTGTAGTTTTCCTATTCCCCCAACTTCTTATTCCTAGCGGGCAGCGGGTCAGGTCGATAGTGACAATGTATGTGGAATAGGTTTTGTCACTCGCCATGTGAGCTTTTTTTCCCTTGTGGAATTCGAGCGCAGCTTGGGACGAACCGCCAGTATTCGTAAGCCTCCAATACCTTCCTCCTAGATACGTTTCTCGCACTACACCAGCCCTGTAACCTCAAACGATGTGTAAAAGCAATAATGACTTCTGCGTGAAGTGTGTTGCCGGCATCAATTATTTCGAAATTATAATCTTATAATAGCCGCGCGGGATTAGCCGAGCGGTCTCAGGCGCTGCAGTCATGGACTGTGCGGCTGGTCCCGGCGGAGGTTCGAGTCCTCCCTCGGGCATGGGTGAGTGTGTTTGTCCTTAGGATAATTTAGGTTAAGTAGTGTGTAAGCTTATTACACTATTAATATACTTTCACGTTGACAATAATTATTATGTAATGCAACCATCGTGTAGCGGAAAGGAAGCAAACGGTATAATTTTTTCAGAAGAGAGCCACGGAACAAAGTAGCGAGTGATTGGTGTCGACAGTCATAGTCAGAAGATAGTCCACTACAAACATCAAAAAACGTTTCGTCATTAGACAAAATTGATGACTAACGAATGCTATGCAGCTGGTATGTCTCTCGCCAATACCGAAGGCATACGATACAGCCCGCAGCTCGTGATCTACATCGCCACGTCTCGGGTTTGCATCCCGACCGCGTCGGAGATTTTCTTCGCTCGGAGACTGGGTGTTTGTGTTTTCCAAAACATTTCATCCCACCTTCATCGACGAGCAAGTCGTCGACGTAGCTTCAAATGGAAAGGCGGCCCAGCTACCCCAGAAGGGGTTTCATGGCCGAAATGCCATACGATCATTCCATTTACGTTCGGTACAAAATGTTATCGTCGCTCTTGCAGCCATAGTCGACGGGCGTATGGAACTCGTTTCTGCCAGGACTCTACGGAGAGAAATGCACCACAGGGCTTCCGCAGCCGCCGACCGACTTACACATCGATACAGAGCTCAACGACTGTCACAGGCCAGCGATTATAGTCACTGGACCGTGGAACAGCGGCACTACAATCCGACCTTTATCAAAGTGGGAAACGTGGTGGTATGCATTTCTCCTCCTCACACGAGGCATCACACCAACGTTTTGCCGGCCGGTGTGGCCGTGCGGTTCTAGGCGCTTCAGTGTGGAACTGCGTGACCGCTACGGGCGCAGTTTCGAATCCTGCATCGGGCATGGATGTGTGTGATGTCCTTAGGTTAGTTAGGTTTAAGTAGTTCTAAGTTCTCGGGGACTGATGACCTCAGATGTTAAGTCCTATAGAGCTCAGAGCCATTTAAACCACTCCATCTTCTTCCTGTCGGTTAAATTTCGCGTGTGTAGCACGTCATCTTCGTGGTGTAGCAGTTTTAATGGCCAGTAGTGTAACATAATGTACCCACCTGTGGCACCTCAAGTCTGGGCGCAAAAGTTTTTCAAAATGGTTCAAATGGCTCTGAGCACTATGGGACATAACATCTGAGGTCATCAGTCCCCTAGAAAATAGAACTACTTCAACCTAACTAACGTAAGGACATCACACACATCCATGCTCGAGGCAGGATTCGAACCTGCGACCGTAGCGGTCGCGCGTTTCCAGACTGAAGCGCCTAGAACCGCTCGGCCACTCCGGCCGGCTCGTAACATGGTCTAATCAGTCTGGGTTTCAGTTTTAACGAGTTGTTGGGCGCGTAAGTGTGGCGTACGCCCCTGAACTGTGGATCTTGCCTGTGTCCACGTAGGAGGTGGTTCAGTTATGGTCTGACGACAATGATTAGTGTGTTAGGGCGAAAAACGGCAAGGTCATCAATGCCCTTGCTTGAAATATATAGAGAAGAGGGTGATGAAAACCTAGTAAAAATAACTAAATTTTTAAAAGATTGTAACAGTAATAAAAAACAGCAATAAAATTAGATAAAACGCAGCAGAACGAGCAGATAAAAATCAAGAATAAAATACCTGCACAGACAGTTAAAAAGGTTACAGATTACAGTGATGGGGCGACTATTTAAAAATAATGGGTTACCAAGCCACTCTGTGACGTACAAAGATCTCTAACCAAATATTTTGGCAACGAGCCCTGACAACATACAAAACCTTATAACTCGAACCACACTTGCTCGTCTTGTGGGAGTCACATGTCTGCCATTATGTCGTCATATAAAAAGTGCTCTATTAAAATATGCCGTATGATCTGCTGTGACAGACCGGTGGTTCCTCGCGACATAAGAGAAAGCGATGTGTAAATGAGCTAAATTCCACTCGAAGTCTTCAGCTACTTCTTCATCTCGTAGTGGTCGGAAGGAGATACGACACGGTCACACAGAGGGGTTCACTGACCGCATTTTATTCTTTCTTACTTCTAAACACTGAACCTCCCACAAAACATGACTTTTCGGCTGATGTATGTGGACAGCGAGCCGGGGGTGGAAGGGAGCAAGCCCCATTGGCAGCCTCATCGGCGAGTTAATTTCTGCGGAACACTGTGTGTCCTGGAAGTCAGCAGATTTGCAAAAAAACGGTCTTCTTGAACCATCATATCAGTTGGATGTATCCGATAAACAGCAGGAAGAGCACTAGTAAACAATAATAAAATTCTGGGTGGCGATTTAAAATCATGTAAAATTTATTTTAAAAAATACAACCTGGAGTACAGTTCTTACCGTACTCGTACAATCGGAAAAGTAAACTGGGTCTCTTTAGTGTCCAGAGGGATCCTCTAGTCCATCGTTGGTTTTGCACCTAAATGCCCTCCACTTGTAATTGCATAAGGCTCTCCCTCACACGGGTCCCAAACGGTCTTGTTGTCCGAGGACGGTTACGGAGCAGACGTTCTAATGGCGGCTGGGCAACGAGATGGATGCAAGTAGAACCCTCTGTGCTAGGTGTACCGCGAGGAGCAGACGACGTACAGACAGTGGAGGCTCTCCAGCCTCTGCGCAAAAGCTATCAACTGGACCCACGCAATAAGCTCCAGCTGACAGCTGAACACTCTCATGGTGAACCGCACCCAGCATTCTGTGCTGCGAAAACTTAGGTGCCTCATAAACGGAACATCTGTTTTTAAGCCGGGATCCCACGAAAGCTTCATAAAATTGGACACGACGTGCCCTGTGGGCTCCACAAATACTATGACTGACGCTTTTTAGACATAGTAATTTCAGTTCTTTAAGGTGCGGCAGCCTCCTTATACGTCCATCAAAAATTAGGCCCTTGTATTTCAAGTTATGATCTGGGCTGTGTTCACACGGTCGCAGTTAGGCCCCATTCTCGGGCTGCAGGGCTCTATGGAATATTCACGTTATGTGGATCTTTTCTCAGATCATCTGCATCCCTTCCTGACATTAGAGTACTCTGTTGGAGATGCTGTGTTCCAACAAGACATGCGGCAACTCACCACTAATAACTGCCCGCAAGTGAATTGATGAATGCTACAGTGCATTCACGTCTAAGGGTTGGCCACCGAGAGAATTTATGGATTGCAGTCGATACTCGTGTATTCTCGATTAATCCAACATCAATAGCAGCTGTCGTAGCACTGAGAGAGGCCCAGATTATTATATTTCCAGAACATTCCAGAACCTCAAAGAAACCATACCTCGTCGCCTTACAGCAGTTTTGTGGGGGGTCGGTATAAACTTCATCATTAATCTCGATTGGTGCTATGCAAGTCCTTCATACACTGAGTAGCCACTAGATGTGAAGTTCCATTCAAGACTCTTAAGAAGAAATGGAGATGTAGTAGCAATTTTCTGAATACTTGTTAAAGAAATAAAGTCAGAGTACGAGACAGCAATTACTTTTTTGTTGTTTTTTCTTATATTACCGTCTTCCAGTCAAATCGTGAATATTTACCATTTTGTGCTTCACAAATGACTAATATCGAGCATTAGCCGTTACATAAGCCGTCTTATGCAAAGTATCTCGTGACAACCACATCATGCACAATAGCGTTGCTTAGTACTTAGTTCCTCCATTAAGTGCTACGTCGCCTCCGTAACGCTCTAACAATACACGATTTTGAGCAATGGCAGACATCTCATTTGCGCTCCAATACCACAAACTCGTTACAACTCACCTGTGTCACGTCCGCGCAGAATTTAAAGACAGTCTTATGTGAAGACTCCATTACGAGGTGATAGAAGCGGTCTGCTGCTGCACGAGAAGAAAAACTTGGGAAAGCAGACTGAAGACGTTCAACGCTAGAAAATAGTTGTCGGTGGTGAATGCGGAGGCAAGGTGCGGCCGGAACAAAGGGGTCTGCCTGTCGGTGGACGTGCGGCCGCCTTAATGGGATCGCCCTGCAAGTCACCTGCTTATTGAGAAGGCTTTATTAAGTTTGTGGGCTCATTTAATTGCCGGCGCGGCTCGTCTTGATGAGCAAAAAGGTGCGCCGCGAGCTGCTGAATCATAGCTGGTGCGCACGCCGGCGCCCTTCGCGGGCACGTATCGCGGGCCGCATCGCGGCGCCCGTTGCCACTGTGCGCCACGCGCTCAGCTCGACTGACGTGGCGCGGCGCCGTGTGGTACTCAGCCCCCCCCCCCTCCCACACCGAAGCGTACTTCAAGGCGGTTATCACCCCTTCGTTCCCATAGTCCTAAGGCTACTATTCGTTTTACTTGTTTCAGGCAAAGCACATTACACCACATAGGTGCAGCATACGAAGGGCATCTGTCTGTGAAAGTTCTCGTTAGGGTTCGGTGCTCGTGATGAAGTTGTCCATAAAAATGAGGTATCTATTAATACGGAAGGTAGGAAGACGGTTCTGGGTATACAGGAAAGAAAAACCTTTGATATTTAGATGAACTGGGTTCCGGGGCCTGCACATCTACGATAGTTGAAAAAATATTAAATAAATTACTTGGCAATATTTATCTGTTGCACAACGGATAACATTAGGACGTAAAATAGAAGTTTTCAAGGGAATACGTAAAAATGTCCTTTGGTAAAAATATCACATTTATTCAAGAACAGCTAAACAAACTAATAAGCTAACCAACTAATAAATTGGTGACAACAGCTGTTCTTCATAATACTCTCGGCAGAGTCATAAAAAATTACATTTACAACTGCGTCTTGGAGACCCCAGCACGATTTATCATTAATTATGGGTTAGAGGAATCTTTCAATGGCGATATTCACGCACATATAATAGATATTCAGGATAAATATAAGAATAAAGAAAAACTTTTGCGCCGGCCGGAGTGGCCATGCGGTTCTAGGCGCTACAGTCTGGAACCGAGCGACCGCTACTGTCGCAGGTTCGAATCCTGTCTCTGGCATGGATGTGTGTAATGTCCTTAGGTTAGTTAGGTTTAATTAGTTCTAAGTTCTAGGCGACTGATCACCTCAGAAGTTAAGTCGCATAGTGCTCAGAGCCATTTGAACCATTTTGAAAAACTTTTGCGCCCAGACTTAAGGTGCCAGAGGTGGGTACAATATGTTACACTACTGGCCATTAAAACTGCTACACCACGAAGATGACGTGCTACACACGCGAAATTTAACCGACAGGAAGAAGATGGAGTGGTTTAAATGGCTCTGAGCACTATGGGACTTAACATCTGAGGCCATCAGTCCCCTAGAACTTAGAACTACTTAAACCTAACTAACCTAAGGACATCACACACATCCATGCCCGAGGCAGGATTCGAACATGCGACCGTAGCGGTCACGCGGTTCCACACTGAAGTGCCTAGAACCGCACGGCCACACCGGCCGGCAAAACGTTGTTGTGATGCCCCGTGTGAGGAGGAGATATGCATACCATCACGTTTCCCACTTTGATAAAGGTCGGATTGTAGCCTATCGCGATTGGGGTTTATCGTATTGCGGCAGTGCTGCTCGCGTTGGTCGAGATCCAATGACTGTTGGCAGAATATGGAATCGGTGGGTTCAGGAGGGTAATAGGGCACGCCGTGCTGGATCCCAACGGCCTCCTATCACTAGCAGTCGAGATGACAGGCATCTTATCCGGATGGCTGTAACGGATCGTGCAGCCACGTCTCGATCCCTGAGTCAACAGATGGGGACGTTTGCAAGACGACAACCATCTGCACGAACAGTGCGACGACGTTTGCAGCAGCATCGACTATCAGTTCGGAGACCATGACTGCGGTTACCCCTGACGCTGCATCACAGACACGAGCGCCTGCGATGGTGTACTCAACGACGAACCTGGATCGAATGGCAAAATGTCATGTTTTCGGATGAATCCAGGTTCTGTTGACAGCATCATTCTGGTCGCATCCGTGTTTGGCGACATCGTGGTGGAAGCACATTGGAAGCGTGCATTCGTCATCGCCATACTGGCTTATCATCTGGGGTGATCGTATGGGGTTCCATTGGTTACACGTCTCGGTCACCTCTTGTTCGCACTCTGAACAGTGGACGTTACATTTCAGATTTGTTACGACCCGTGGCTCTACCCTTCTTTCGATCCCTGCGAAACCTACAGTTCAGCAGGATAATGCACGACCGCATGTTGCAGGTCCTGTACGGGCCTTTCTGGATACAGAAAATGTTCGACTGCTGCCCTGACCAGCACATTCTCCAGATCTCTCACCAATGGAAAACGTCTGATCAATTGTGGCCGAGCAACTGGCTCGTCACTAGACGCCAGTCACTACTCTTTATTAACTGTGGTACCGTGTTGAAGCTTCATGAGCAGCTGTACGTGTACACTCCAACCAAGCTCTGTTTGACTCAATGCCCAAGCGTATCAAGGCCGTTATTTCGGCCAGAGGTGGTTGTTCTGGGTACTGATTTCTCAGGATCTATGCACCCAAATTGCGTGAAAATGTAAACAAATGTCAGTTCTAGTATAACATATTTGTCCAATGAATACCCGTTTATCATCTGTATTTCTTCTTGGTGTAGCAATTTTAATGGCCGCTAGTGTAAATGTTAAACAAAATAATAAGGAGGGTCATGGAGAGACTGTACAAATATTACACATATGAGACATTTGTGGTATCACGTATCGATACCGCCCCACGACATATCACTGTTGGCACCGAAACGGCAAGTTTCCGTCTGACGCCGATAGGGGTCGCGGGGGATTGGGCGCGTCCGCTGGGCCACACCTCCAACAGACATGTAGTATGAGTGGCCTTTGGCGCCCCAACGTGGGATGGCCGGCGTTAGCCGCCCAGCCCACTTGCGCTTTCAGCCACTATACTATGATACGTTCGTTTGTGTTTCATCCTTGTTGACAGTGAAATAGCTGCATTGCTGCGTTGTTGTTATTGGGTCTTCATTCACTTAGTTAAGCAACTCTTCAGTTTACTGTGTTAATCTGTTCGCCAATCGTCCAGCTTTCCTACGACGACTGTTGCCACACCACTCTGTGGCCCAATGCTCCTTAACGTTGTGTATGAAATCATACACGACAAATCTCACTTATTACAAAAGACAATCAATTAAATAAATAAAAAAAATTCTGCTGCTCCTGCTGCTGCTGATGATCAAGGGTTTGCAGAGACTAAACGACTACAGTCAACAGTCTCTTATTCATCCCCATGGCAGAATCTGTCCACTCCCTCTGTCTGTGTGTTAATGTAGGATTCGTTGTGTTTTTGTTTGTCTGTGAGGAATTGGCCACTTTTAAATTTGCAGTGAAGCTCTCTTTGCCTTCGTAGCATCTTTCTAACAAGGCTGTCGAACTTTCTTATCTATCACAACTTTGCTTGGCACATGCTTAGCCCGTTGGTGGTCAAGAGATCGTATGTTATTTTCACAGGTCGGTTCTCTGATGAAGGTAATTTTCGGATAAGGTATTTAGAACAGGATTAGCCGAGCGTTCTAAGGCGCTGCAGTCATGGACTGTGCGGCTGGTCCCGGCGGAGGTTCGAGTCCTCCCTCGGGCATGGGTATGTGTGTTTGTCCATAGGATAATTTAGGTTAAGTAATGTGTAAGCTTAGGGACTGATGACCTTAGCAGTTAAGTCCCATAAGATTTCACACACATTTAAACATTTTTTTATTTAGAACAATTTCACACGATTGCCTGTCCCTGCTGCCGGACTTAATCACTGGACTCTTCCTGTCTGTAACTGGTAAACTGAAATCTGTAGCTAGTGCGAAAACATGACCAGGAAATTTATTAGAAAGTATCTTCAAGTTTTCCGTAAAACGTTCCGCCGCTGCTGCTCCTGAGACAGGGAGTCTCTAAAAGCACCCGATGACCAAGTTTGATCAACCTTTAACACTTGCCTGCATCCAAATTACTTCACATCTGGAATCCTTACTAACATCATTAGATAGTCCAGTATTTTTTATGGATATAAACACGCCTCCACCAGAGGCGTTTGACCATCTTCGCGATCTCGTACACTCCAATCGGAATACAGACTTTTCATTGCTATTAACATCTGCTTTCAGCCAGGTTCTTATGTCTAGTAGTACGTAGATATTGTTATCGTCGTGACATGTCCTGGGACCTTTCCATAGACGCTTCCGTAATTAACTAACACTGCATTAACATTTCCCTTTTTCAATCTGACATAAAGGATGCCATCTAATTAATGAGGATAATGTTCTTCCATGTCTGAAATCAGAACATATCTTATTAGTGATTTCTCTATTTCAAAAAAACCCACATGCGCAAACTCCACCTACTATACTACCCTAGTAGCCACTCCCTGCATGTACTGCACGCCTGGCCCCTTAAAGGCGGATCTTACAGTTCTCCACTCCATAGCAGAGGTTGAGGAATCTGCATTCGAGTTCGTCACAGAACCGTCTGAGCTGCTGGTTTAAGCCTTCCACTCGGCTCGAAACCAGAGGAGTGCCATCGGTTCTGGGAACCATACTACAACATGATAGCTCTTCACCAAATAAACCAGCCTGTAGTAACTGAGGATGGCCGCTGAACTGAGACAGCAGGCATCATTCGTGCAGGCATGAGCCACGATTTGCAGCCAGTGCACTCAGCCGCCGCCGGTAGGGCCTCTTCCCCATCTCGAACGTGACCCACGGCAAGCAAACTAAGCGGACACTGGCCTTCTTTCGCGACCTGCCTTCAATTTCCCCTAAGGAACTCCATCGCCCGTCAACGTTGGAGCTCGCAGTGACAAGGAGTCTCATCCTCTGCTCTTCCATATCTGCATCTACATCTACATCCACACAGATACTCCGCAAGCCACCGTACAGTGCGTGGCGGAGGGTAGCCTGTACCACTACTTGTCATTTCCTTTCCTGTTCCACTCGCAAATAGAGCGAGGGAAAAATTACTGTCTATATGCCTCCGTATGAGCCCTAATTTCTCGTATGTTACCAGGTTGGTCATTACGCGCAGTGTATGTTGGCGGCAGAAGAATCATTCGGCAGCCAGCTTTAAATGCCGATTCTCTAAATTTTCTCAATATTGTTTCGCGATAAGAACGTCGCCCTCCCATTTGAATTCCCGAAGCATCTTCGTAACACTTACGTGTTGTTCGAATCTACCGGTAACAAGGCTAGCAGACCGCCTCTGAATTGCTTCCATTGTCTTTCCTCAATCCGATCTGCTATGGATCCCAAACGCTCGAGCAGAACTCAAGAACAGGTCGCACCAGCATTCTACATGCGGTCTCCTTTACAGGTGAACCACTCTTTCGTAAAACTCTCCCAATACACCGACGTCGAATATTCGACTTCCCTGCCACAGTTCTCACATGCTCCTTCCACCTCACACCGCTTTGCAACGCTACGCCCAGATATTTAAACGACGTGACTGTGTCAAGCAGGAGACTAGTAATACTGTATCCGAATATTACATGTTTGATCTCGCTACTCATCCGGTTGTTCGGACTTTCAGAAAGACTGGCCCCAGTACCAGCATGCGAGGCGGGCTGTGCTGGCTCAGGCGTACTTGCAGCACTGGTTTTAAGTTATAGGGAGCCGCGCAGCCAGTGCCCACTTTCGCATCCCGCTCAGAGATTTGCGACCCCGCCACTGTTCGCCATTCACCGTCAGGTTAGGTGTCGACGGGCCGGGATGTGTGAATTAGAAGGCGCTGCGGTATTATGGATCCGACGCGACACTATAGGCTTCAGAGGTGCCGCAGGATTCGTTTTAGGTGCTCCAGCATCACCACAGTCCACGTCACCTGAGGGCAACACAGCGACGAATTCCCTCTGCATCTATACACGTCATAAACAAATTACGGAATGGAAATGAAGGAAGCATTCAGGAGAACCACGTTTTTATTCTCTGTCCATCTGGATTCACATTTTCCGTGGTTCCCCTAAGCTCAAGGCAAATGGCAGGTTAGTCCGTTTCCCATCCTCTCGCCATCCGAGTTTGTGCTTAGTTTTTTATCATCTCGTCGTTTAGGGGACGTTAAACTCTAACATTCCTCCGCTTCTATCCTTATACCGTGCATATAATTATGTAATTTCTCTCTTGTTGTTGTTTTGTGTAACGATACTACGACTTGTCTTCTCCTTGACTTGGAATAAAATTAGCTTGATATACATGTTATCGATTTCATATTACTTATGTTTTTCATTATATCTACAAATCATCAATACAGAGTGATTTTGTCAACTAGTAATTGCTAAGAATGATTAGAAATGTGCTCATCTCCATCCCACCACAGTGTGCGCTACGCATTTATAAGTTACACGTTTTTAATAGTCTGCGAAGAATCAAGTATCCAAGAACAACGAGTGTTCAGCGAATTCCGATAATTTTTGTAATCTGACAACTTCGTAGAGAGACCGATCATGGCGTTCGCGCCAAATCATCTAGAGACTGCATAGAACATGGCCCGTAGATGCCCTGCTACGAGCCTGGCGAGGAAATAAAATAAATCAGAGTATCATAAGGGGAAAATTATGAGCTTCTTAAGAGCTGGTATCTCATATTCACAAACTGAAGTTGTAGTGTTTTCCTGAGTTTTAAAAGATCAAGTGTAACTAAAATCGTACCAACACGATCAAATACAGCAGTGACAGCTCATCTGTGGGGGATAACGAAAGGCTAACAGGCGAATCAAAGCCACTCCACATGTAGCAACGAGCCAACCGATCTGCCACTACGGAACAGTTGTCAGCTCCGCCGTCAAGCGCCGCACCCAAGTGCATACCATCGTTAACGGAAACGACAGTTTTGCAGTGCAACAACTATGTCAAATGAAGGTTGAGAGCGAAAAAATTTGGGATAATGTGACGCTTCATGTTTTTCGACTCAATTAGTGGAAAGTTATATATGACTTGGACTGGAATCTGTGTGGATACACACTGTATGATGCTGGTTGTACAGCTCAGAGGCGGAAGTAATTTAGAGAGGTGCATTGTGGGACATATCACATGTAAAGTATTCGAATCCCTGGTGACACTACAGTAGACACGGCCTATCTCCTTGGCGCTGGATGCATTCCACATTGTTGCGCCTTTCGTAGTCTGTGAACATATATTCTGAGACAACCAGGTCCTAAGATATAACGTAAGTGCTGTCGACAAATGGTTCGAGAACACAGAACGATTTTTTACCTTAGATTGGCTACGAAAGTATATATATTTCACGTCTACTGATTGTTTGGGGATCTTCGTGTATCGGCATATCCGTCATCTTGAATTAGTCACTGAAGGCCGCAAGAGCATGTCATGAAACTAGTGCTGACGGCTCATAATTGTTTAGTCCACAGGATGCATGTTCTACAGAAGGCGAAAGATTAACTAGACGGCATTAGATACGCTGCGATTATTCAGTGTTCATCTATGTTCAGTAAACACGGGAAGTAAATGTCTCCCACGTTAGCCGCTCCATCGCGTTGTAGTAGCTGAATATTATATGGAGCTGCTATCCTTCGTGCCACACAAATCACCATGTTTTATGAATATGAAACGCGTATTATCGACAAATATGCATATGGAAATTCTAGGCGTTCTGTGCTGCTGTGTTGTATAAAGCATATTACTTGTTCCAAATTTGGAAGATCGTTTCCGAAACGGAATCAATTTGCGTATAAGCCTGAAGCGATTTTGATGGCGTATAAATCAACAAATCACAGCGCTGCAACACATCTCGCACCTGTCTACAGAAAAGCACAAAGTACTAAAACAGAACGAAAAAAACTTAACAAGAATGGAGAAGAATTTCTCTGGCGTTAATGGAATGTCGCCACTTACAATGTCTCCAGTATATCGTATTTCAGGGTGCTAAACAGGTAAGTACAGCTTGTTAAGAATATTTATTTTCCTATTATAAACCGTAATTAAGTGCGGATCAATCGAAATGGTACGGCAGAGGTTGACTCCTTGTTCTTTAATGGGTGTTTTGTACTGACAAATCCAATGCCACAAATACCTAGGAATAACAATGCCCAGAACTCAACTTACTCGTAGCGCACAACGAAGGAAGTTAGTATAAACTAATAAAACAGCGGTCTTTAATTGCTTGAAATTAAAAGATCTGTTCTTTAAAATTGTCTGTTGAAGGTAAAGTTTTAGTCATTTGGAAAAAATAACAATCCCAGAAATCGCATCATTTTTACAGGTAAATTCTCTATACTATTTACAAGTCTTTAACTTTAAGAACTGCACTATTTACAGATTTCATTATAGAATTTGTAACACCGTTAGAGTTACGAAGATCAGTATCTTTTTTTAAATTCGAATGGAACACTGGTTTCCACTGAAAAGTCACAAAAAAGGCCAAAATTGCGAAATTTACATAAATCGAAGCCTTCAGTATAATTACACGAAAAGAATTTCACATAATTGCGTTAAGAATTTGACATTGTGTTGTTATTTGCCAAACAATTCTGTATTGTAATATTTGCGATGATTAAATAAGGCTTTGTAAATTGCTGTCTGTCGGCTATATATGTATGTTATGTTATGGATACGAGTAAATAAACCAATAAATTAAACAAGGCGAAGAACCAATGATTATGTTTCTCTTGAGCAGGGGGTGTTGGTGGCCCATCCGCTGTCTTGGATGTTATGTTACCGACGTAAGTAATGCGGACGGTCCCAGAAACGGCGAAGCGGAAGTATGAAGTCGTCGAAATTTCAGTCCCAGATAGACTTAGTGTGTGTCTATTTTCCTACTGTGTATGCAAAGTCTCTGGAATTACTATCAATGACTGACAAATGTACTCTAATCTTTGTTCCTTACAACAGATGATATTTGCGACTGTGAAGGTGAAACGTGTGATGTATGCAAACTCTGTCAGGCTGAACAGAACTTCCACGTTGTAAATGACACATTACTAGCCATAAACAGTTCAGTTTGCCACTATCCAACTTCTGTATGCCGTGGCAGGGCAGATAAAGAATGACAAAGATCACTGAGAGGCGATTCTTAGGCGTATCGCAGGTGGTCTCACGAAGACTTTGTGTTCACGAAAAGCGATCACACGTAACTCAAAGAAAGACTCCGATAATGTTGTCGACGAGCACATTAAATAAAATGTTCCTCGATACGTGTTGATAGTCACTTACAGATTCTTTCAGATCTGGACTGCTTAGCCGGCCGGAGTGGCTGTGCGGTTCTAGGCGCTCCAGTCTGGAACCGCGAGACCGCTAGGGTCGCAGGTTCGAATCCTGCCTCGGGCATGGATGTGTGTGCTGTCCTTAGGTTAGTTAGGTTTAAGTTGTTCTAAGTTCTAGGGGACTGATGACCTCAGAAGTTTAGTCCCATTTTGCTTAGAGCAATTTTTGGATTGCTTAGGATGATTTCACGACGAATGGTGAAAGACACAGTGCAATGACTATTTTACGTACTGTGCTCACGTCGTTGAATATCCCTCATGATCCAAGAAGTTTTGTTACAGCACCATCATTCGAATTATAAAGACTCAAATCGCCTGTAGATATGAAAACTTGTGCATCACAGGAGATATTCAAGAGAATCGGCACATACAACTGCGAAACGAGAATTTGTAGACTATTTAATGCACTTCGTTGTAGATGTGAGTTTTTGGACAGTGCAGGAACTTCTTTACTTGTAAGTGGAGTAATGCCACTATCTTATCCACAAATACACAGAGAGTGAATTTGTTTGTGAAGCTTTTAGAAACTATAGAAGCACAACTTTCAATATTCCAACAATTTACCAACGTTCTTTAGCCAGTACTGAATCTTTTCAAATGTCATCTTCTGGGCTGTCAAACTAAGATTTCACGTTTAACAAATTCTCAGGGTATTATTGTGACATTTTCATTTGCAGTAATACAAAGTGTTATATCATTGTACTATTCTTTCCAATAGCTATGGGGCGCTGTAGAAAATAATGGTCAAAGTAAGAAACATATTCACATCAGTATTTCAGTATATCTGTTGTCAGGACCAGAGGACAATGCCGGTTGGGGGCATTTGGACAGAAAATGGAGGCGCGTGAGGTCTGCACACCGATCTCGCAGCCGTTGTCCGCTTTGCAGACGTTAGACTTGCTGATTCTCGTTCAAGTAACTCTTCAATTAGCCTCAGGATGCGTAGTGCACCAATGCTCCACCACGGTAAATCCCTGACAGTCGGGCATTGAACCAAGTTCCTCCATATAAAAGTAATCTGTGGTGACCCCTCAGCTAGAGAGGCGGTTTTTCGATACTCCAACGGATAAAATTATTACAGATGTTAACCATAATGAAAAAACTCATACTTTTAACCAATATGACTCACTTAAGCCATTGTTTTAACATCTTAAATGGTTTATGAACTGCACATATTTTTACATACAGGGTGTCCTAGGAGGAATGGTCAATATTTAGAGGTATGATAGGAACGCTCCTTTGAAGCAAAAAACTTCATATGAACACACACAGATCAGCCAGCCGGTATGTCCACTTTTGGCACGGATAACAGCAGCGACGCGTCACGACATTGAAGCAATGAGACCTCGGTAGGTCGCTGGAGGGAGTGGGTGCCACATCTGCACTCATAGGTCACCTAACTCCTGTGAATTCCGAGGACGGGGGCGATTCTTCTGATATCACGTTCAGTCACATTCCAGGCGTGTTCGGTCGGGTTCAGATCTGACGAGTCAGGGGGCCAGCACGTCACCTGGAACTCGTCACTGAGTTCCTCGAATGACTCCATCACACTCCTGACCTTGTGACATGGCGCGTGTCTTGTTGAAAAATGCCACTTCTGTCGGGAAACATAACCGTCATGAAGGGGTGTACGCAGTCTGCAAACAGTGTAGGTACTCCGTAGCCGTCATGGTGCACAAGCCCGGCTCGATCCATGGATGCCGATCTGAATATTCCCCAGAGTATAATGGAGCCATAGCCAGCCTGCTTCCGTGCCGCAGCACAGGTGTTCCACAGAAGACGACGGATTCGCGCCCTCCCATCGGCATGATGAAGAAGGTATCGGGATTCATCAGACCATGCAAAGCTCTGCCATTGAGCCAACGCCCTGTGCCGATGGTCACGTGCCCATTTCAGTCGTAGTTGCCGACGTCATGGACTTAACAGTGGCAAATCGTGGGTCTTCAGCTGCGGAGGTCTATCGTTAGGAGTGTTGTACGCGGCGCAGCATTAAAGTTTGATGTTAGTTCCGCCACGGTTCGCCACCTGTCCTATATTACTAGTCTGCCCAGCCTACGACGTCCGACTTCAGTAATGAGGGTGACCGTACAACCTTACGACGTCGGGAAGTGGTTTCACCTTGGTTCCGCACGTGTTGGAAGGCAGTCATCACGATACTCCTCGAACTCCCGACAAGTCGTACAGATTCCGAAATGCTGGTGCTGAGTCTCCGGGCCATCACACTCTGCCCTCGGTCAAACTAAGATATATCGCGCGCCTTCCCCATTCTACACAAGGACAGCACTCTCACTGTTACTGCACCGTGCGTGTGTCTGAGTAGCAGTCATTCCTCGCCAGGTAACGCTGCTATCGCCTGGACGGGGTTAAATTGTTAACACACATTCTCGCAAGAATGCACCATTGCAGTTGGGATATTCGAACATTTCAAAAATGGCTCTGATCACTATGGGACTCAACATCTTAGGTCATTAGTCCCCTAGACTTAGAACTACTTAAACCTAAGGACATCACACACATCCATGCCCGAGGCAGGATTCGAACCTGCGACCGTAGCAGCAGCGCGGTTCCGGTCTGGAGCGCCTAGAACCACTCGGCCACCGCGGCCGGCTTCGAACATTTACTGTGAACTTTGCAACAGCTGTATTGTCACTTGTACGATAATGCTTTGAGGTAAATGTGTTAAAAGTATGTATTTTTCAATTGATACATTGTAAAACGTATGTTGTGATGTTTACTAACTGTTGTACATGTGTACATATATAGACCTACAAACAATTGAGTGAATGATATAGAAAATAAATAACGTTGTACATTAAATGTATTATATCCTGGAAACCATTCAGAATAGGGTATATGTCAATATGCAGTGTTTTGCTTCAAATGACCGTTACCGTCATACACTCAGGAGCCAAAGAAACTGGTACACCTGCCTAATACCGTGTAGGGCTCCCGCGAGCACGCAGAAATGCCGCAACAATACGTGGCGTACACTCGACTAATGTCTGCAGGGCTGTCCATAGATAATAAATAAGAGTACGAGGGGATGGAGAACAGACATTGTAAGGCATCCCAGCTATCCTCAATAATGTTCATGTCTGGCGAGTTTGGTGCCCAGAGCAAGTGTTTAAGCTCATAAGAGGGTTCCCGGAGCTACTCTGTAGGAACTCTGGACGTGTTGGGGTGTCGCATTGTCCTACTGGAATTGCTCAAGTCCGTCGGAATGCACAATGGATATGAATGGGGGTAGGTGATGAGACAGGATGCTCACGTACGTGTCACCTGCCAGAGTCGTATCTAGATGTACCAAGGGTCCCATATCGCTCCAACTGCATACGCCCCACACCATAACAGAGCCTCCACCAGCTTGAGCAGTCTCCTGCTGACATGCAGGGTCCATGGATTCTTGAGGTTGTCTCCATACCCGCACACGTTCATCCGCTCGATACAATTTGAAATGAGACTCGTCCCACCACAGGCAACGTTTCCAGTCATCAACAGTCCAATGTCGGTGTTGACAAGTCCGGGCGAGGAGTAAAGTTTTGTGTCGTGCAGTCAGCAAGGGTACACGAGTGGGTAAACGGCTCCGAAAGCCCATATCGATGATGTTTCGTTGAATGGTTCGCGGGCTGACACTTTTTGATGACCCAGCATTGAAATCTGCAACAATTTGCTAAAGGGTTGCATGTCTGTCACGTTGAACGGTTCTCTTCAGTCGTCGTTGGTCCCGTTCTTACAGGCTCTTTTTCCGGCTGCAGCGGTGTCGGAGATTAATCTGCCAGGAAGTTTGAAATCAGCGCACACTCCACTGTGGACTGACATTTCAACTTGACAACTGCTAGCGCTACGCTGCTCAGTATCTCCTTTAAATGCAGCGTTGGTGCTTCTGTGTATAAAACAGCACCATCCACGAAAATCTTCGAAATTCCGAAGTTGCCTACTAGGTCATTCATACATATGCAAAAATTAATGGACCTGTAACACCCTAAGACAGTGTTATAGGTCCATCACTTTTCAAAATATATATAAATGACATAAAAGACAGCATCGGAAGTTCCGTGACGCTTTTCGCGGATGATGTAGTTGTGTACACAGAAGTCATGACAAAGGAAAAGTGTAGCGAAATAGTGAAGACCTGCCGAGAATAGGAGCTTGGTGCAGAGAGTGGCACTTGACACTCAGCATAAACAGATGTAGCGTTTTGAGTATACATAGACAGAATGACCCATCGTTGTATGATTACACGACTGCAGAAGCATCAATGGAAGCAGTTACTTCCGTAAAACATTTAGGAGTACGCGTACAGAGCGATTTAAACTGGAATGACCACATAAAAGTAATCTAAGGAAAGGCAGATGCCAGACTGAGATTCATTGGAAAAATCCGAAGGAAATGTAGTTCATCATCCAAGGAACAGCTTGCAAAATACTCGGTGGACGAATACTTAAATCTGGTGTTCTGTACAACATAAGATTGATAGAGGAATTAGAGAAGATCCAAAGGAGAGGAAATAGAGAAGATCCAAAGAAGAACACCACGTTTCGTTACAGGTTCATTTAGTAAGAACGAAAGCGTCGCAGAGACGATCAACCAACTCCAGAGGCAGACGCTGCAAGAGAGGCGTTCTGCATCTCGGTGGGGCTTTCAGTTAAAATTCCGAAAGCGTACGTTCCTAGAAGAGTCAACAAATATATTGCTTCCTCCTAAGTATATCTCGCAAAAAGAACATGAAGATAAAATTTGAGAGATTCGAGCCTACACAGAGGCTTACCGACAATCGTTCGTCCCGCGAACTATTCGCGACTGGAGCAGGAAAAGGGTGAAGTAACAGTGGTACATACATCTACATCTACATACATACTCCGCAATCCAGTATAAGGTGCGTGGCGAAGGGTACCTCGTACCACAACTAGCATCTTCTTTCCCTGTTCCACTCCCAAACAGAACGAGGGAAAAATGACTGCCTATATGCCTCTGTACGAGCCCTAATCTCTCTTATCTTTGTGGTCTTTCCGCGAAATGTAAGTAGGCGGCAGTAAAATTGTACTATAGTCAGCCTCAAATGCTGGTTCTCTAAATTTCCTTAGTAGCGATTCACGAAAAGAACGCCTCCTTTCCCCTAGAGACTCCCACCCGAGTTCCTGAAGCATTTCCGTAACATTCGCGTGATGATCAAACCTACCAGTAACAAATCTAGCAGCCCGCCTCTGAATTGCTTCTACGTCCTCCCTCAATCCGACCTGATAGGGATCCCTAACGCTCGAGCAGTACTCAAGAATAGGTCGTATTAGTGTTTTATAAGCGGTCTCCTTTACAGATGAACCACATCTTCCCAAAATTCTTCCAATGAACCGAAGACGACTATCCGCCTACCCCACAACTGCCATTACATGCTTGTCCCACTTCATATCGCTCTGCAATGATACGCCCAAATATTTAATCGACGTGACTGTGTCAAGCGCTACACTACTAATGGAGTATTCAAACATTACGGGATTCTTTTTCCTATTCATCTCCATTAATTTACATTTATCTATATTTAGAGTTAGCTGCCATTCCTTACACCAATTACAAATCCTGTCCAAGTCATCTTGTATCCTCGTACAGTCACTCAACGACGACACCTTCCCATACACCACAGCATCATCAGCACACAGCCGCACATTGCTATCCACCCTATCCAAAAGATCATTTATGTACATACAAAACAACAGCGGACCTACCACACTTCCCTGGGGCACTCCAGATCATACCCTCACCTCCGATGAACACTCACCATCGACGACAACGTACTGGGTTCTATTACTTAAGAAGACTTCGAGCCACTCACATACCTGAGAACCAATCCCATATGCTCGTACCTTAGTTAGGAGTCTGCAATGGGGCACCGAGTCAAACGCTTTCCGGAAGTCAAGGAATATGGCATCCGTCTGATACCCTTCATACATGGTTCGGAAGATATCATGTGAAAAAAAGGCGAGTTGCGTTTCGCAGGAGCGATGCTTTCTAAAGCCGTGCTGATGCATGGACAGCAACTTCTCTGTCTCAAGGAAACTCATTATATTCGAACTGAGAATATGTTCGAGAATCCTGCAACAAACCGATGTTAAGGATATTGGTCTGTAATTTTGAGGATCCGTCCTTCTACCCTTCTTATATACAGGCGTCACTTGCGCTTTTTTCCAGTCGCTCGGGACTTAACGTTGGGCAAGAGATTGGACTTAACGTTGGGCAAGAGATTCGCGATAAATGCAAGCTAAGAAAGGAGCCAATGTAGTACTCTCTGTAAAACCGTATTGGAATCCCATCAGGACCTGGAGATTTATTTATTTTCAACCCATTCAGCTGCTTCACAACCCCAGGGATGTCTATCACTACGTCCTCCATACGGGAATCTGTACGAGACTCAAACGGCGGTATGTTTGTACGATTCTCCTGCGTGAAAGATTTCTCAAATGCTAAATTTAAAATTTCAGCTTTCGTTTTGCTGTCTTCCGTTGCCAGGCCAGACTGATCAGTGAGTGACTGGATGGAAGCCTTCGACCCGCTTACCGATTTTACGTAGGACCACAATTTCCTTGGGTTTTCAGCAATATTTTTTGCTAAGGTATGACGGTGGTAGTGGTTGAATGCTTCGCGCATAAAGTACCCTCCGTCACATACCGCAAGAAGGCTTGCGGAGTGTAGATGTGAATGAGAGGCTGCCCAAGTGCATTATATGACGCAGTCAGATTTCCAATGTGGAAAGAAAAGATCGTCCTATGGGAAACGTTTTCACATTGTAACGCTCCCTTAATCGTGATGCAGGACTTGCCCTTATTAGGGCATTCCTCGAGTACTGTTCTTCCAGGAAGGCACTTGTCAATAGCTTCGGTCGTTTTGGGAAGACAGGAAAGATATGACGATGGAAAGAGGTTTGAGTTGGTCGCAAGGATCTCCAAGACAGACATTCTCTCTAGTGCGCAGCAGTTTCCCCAGTCTTCCTGCACATTTCTGGTTGGCCCTCTTCCTGCCGAGTACCACCACCAGCAGCAGCAGCAGCAGCAGGAGCAGGAGGAGGCCGCGGGCGGCAGCCGGCGCTGACCCGGGCGGGGCCCGCTGGGCGCGCCGGGTTCACTGAACCCCGCGGAGGTCGCGCCGTGGCCCGCACGTGGCGCGGCCCCACGTGCACCGCCGACACTTCCTGCTCTCGCACCTAGCTCCGGCCGCCGGCAGGGGGCGCTTTCAGAGAAAACACCTCCCAGTGCCTCCTACACTTCGGTGGACCTAGCTGGGAGATTACGACGAAACGCTAATGAAATTCACGTGTGTTGGCGAATGTACAACATTTCGCTGCCTGGCACAGAGAGAGCGTTGATACCAACGGTGTTCTGCATTCGTTACGCTGCAATGTCTTGTGCAATAACGAATATCGACTTAATAGTAACTTCGTTTGAATGGCATTTTAATCAGTAGTCTCTATCATCGAGATGAGTACACTGACGTACCATTCCGCAGTAACTGTCCTTCTTTTGGACGATTTATCCTATTTGGAAACTCGAAGTTCGATGAAAGCTTAGAAAAAACCTGCTACTTCGTTTTGAATATGAAACTTCCTGGCAGATTAAAACTGTGTGCTTGGGTAGCTCAGTTGGTAGAGCACTTGCCCACGAAAGGCAAAGGTCCCGAGTTCGAGTCTCCTACCTTCCAAACTTTACATAAGCTCTCCTGCGAACCTTGCAGAACTAGCACTCCTGAAAGAAAGGATACTGCGGAGACATTGCTTAGCCACAGCCTGGGGGATGTCTCCAGAATGAGATTTTCACTCTGCAGTCGAGTGTGCGCTGATATGAAACTTCCTGGCAGATTAAAACTGTGTGCCGGGCCGAGACTCGAACTCGGGAAGGTTGGAAGGTAGGAGACGAGGTCCTGGCAGAAGTAAAGGACGGGGCGTGAGTCGTGCTTGGGTAGCTCAGTTGGTAGAGCACTTGCCCGCGAAAGGCAAAGGTCCCGAGTTCGAGTCTCGGCCCGGCACACAGTTTTAATCTTCCAGGAAGTTTCATATCAGCACACACTCCGCTGCAGAGTGAAAATCTCATTCTCGTTTTGAATAGTTCGAAATGGACTGTAAATTATAACTTGATCGTTCTCCTTTTGAAAATGATCCGTGTTCAGGGCGTTCGAAACTACTATTACAGCCGGCCGGTGTGGCCGAGAGGTTTTAGGCGCTTCAGTCTGGAACCGCGCGACCGCTACGGTCGCAGGTTCGAATCCTGCCTCGGGCATGGATGTGTGTGATGTCCTTAGGTTAGTTAGGTTTAAGTAGTTCTAAGTTGGAGGGGACTGGTGACCTCAGCAGTTAAGTACCATAATGCTCAGAGCCATTTGAACCATTGTGAACTACTATTACAGATAAAAATGTTCAGAAAATAGAGAATACAACTTAGAATTTTAAACGTGAATGTGATCCAGCAACCGTACAAGAACATGATTTGTGCGTTACAGCCAACTTCTTGCAACAAGGTTTGGTTTGACCTGGTTTTGACACTGTCTCAGTCAGAAAAAAAAAAATTACATGCAATGAGAGCTGACAACAGATACACGAGCAAAATGATCTCGCTACATTAAATAACTTCTTAAGGTTATATTTAAAGCCGTATAAAAATTACAGGTATTGGAACTGACATGGTACTTGTCTAGAAATTATAGCTGCATGACGCAGCACACTGTGAGTCGCTAAGGGCTGCACGAGGAAACAGGCACTGGACGTGACGTACAGAATGCTACGTCATGTACCTATAATTTTTACTGACACTTGCCACTGTTACGTCAGTTGCAATATCTGTAATACTTATATCGTTTTCAATATGACTTCAAGAAATTATTTTATATGACGAGAGGAATTTGTTCGTATGTCTGTTTTCAGCTATCACTGCTTGTCATTTTGTTTTTTCTTTTGCTCTTTTTTCTCTGATGAAGACAGCCATAGTCGGTGTCGACATCATGTCGAGTTAAATCCTGCTGGAATCGGCTGCTTTAAAGCAATGATGTGAACGCTACGAAAACCTTCCGTATTAACTGTATGAGAAATGTTTGAAGGGATCTGTACTGAAAAAAAAAGCACCAACTTTAGGAAAACGATCCAACTTTAGGACAACGCACCTGCCCACGAACGTGCTTTGGTAAGGGGCAAACAGAGAGAGTACCGGCCTATGAACCAGATCTGACGCCCTTTGACTGTTACCTGTTTCCCCTTCTAAGGATATTAGTACTGGGAATCGTTTCGAGTCCAACGAACCGACGAAGAGCTGATGACAGTTGTAAACTGGTAATTAACAGACCATACTTCAGAAATAAAATCTATTCACTGGAGAATTTTTTGCCTCCATTGCTACGTAAAAAAAAAGAGGAAAGGGGACTGAAACTACAGTAGGTTAAGAGGGATCAAAAGATATTTAGCACATAGTTAGGCTGAATATATTCTGATAATCACTGATACAGTGTATTTTCAATTCCCTTTTACAAAGAAATGGAGGCAAAAAAATTCTCCAGTGAATAGAGACGAAAGTCAAAGTTAGTTACATAATGGCCGCTTTTTTGTAAAACTTTCGACTGAAATATTTGTCATGTGTTGAATCGTCGTACTTTTCTACCTCATAGCAAGAGAAGTTGGGAGTCTGGGATTGGTATCGGATCTGCGTCCGACTACCGATACTATAGGTTCTGCGTTATTCCCGTAATATCGGTTTACGAGGACGGTTATTTGTAAAGGTCTACAGCTGATTTCTTACCCAGATTCTAACACAATCTCAACGTGTGCTCCGCCACTAACGGCCAATCTGAACATCTGCTACATATCTAGTAACTATTCTGAAGATGCGCTATGTAATTAGTGTCCAACCTGAACATGTAATACGTCTCTAAGGACATTTTTCTCGATGTGGCATTACACTTACTTGCTCTTTCTTTATTCCGAATTTCTTCGATGGCCAAAAAACAATTCAATCGCTGCACTTTCGATAGCAACAATCTCTTTAAGATACCGTCAGAAAAAGGTACTGTATATTCACCAGGTAGCAAAATATTCATCAGTGTATAACATAATTTTGCGAAACCCATGTTTCATTGCTTTCAACAGTTAATTGGTTGTTTGACGTTAGGTCTTTAAACGACTTGTCGTGTACACACAAGATGTTCTAAAACAAATAGTGGAGCAGGTAACTGATTTGAGAATACAATTGCGCAAAAAGCTTGGCATTAGTATCTGTTTCCATTAATTTGTTACTATTGCTTACCTTATATTACGTGATGAATTTCTTCTGACCATCCATCCGTTTCATCCACCAGCCTATACTACGCTCAGCAAGTCATCTGCAAAGCACAGATGCGAAAATATTTGCGCTGGAATTTAGATCTAAATTCTTGTTCGAGAACGATGTATGTTTATATGACACAAGTCGCCGTACCTCAACCTGACATTTACTGTTACTGCAATGAAGTGTCTCTGAATTATGTTATTTAGGGTCCTAGCTATTTCTTTTAATGTGAATTACCACTACTTTATTTTTAGTGAGCTATGGAGTACGAACATATAGTCACCAACAATCCCTGTTGGAGACAGGAAGTCTGTTCACTTAGTTTTGGCGGTAACAAGTGTCTCATTGGAGTGAGGTGTCATCTCCCTTGAAGTCAGTTATAGATCCGCGGAGGGAAGTGCCTTGGAGATAATAAGAAAGTATTTCACTGCGATGGAGCGCCGTCGCACTATATGGTTCATCCGATAGCCACGTTTCAAAACAGATCGATTGGTCTATGGGGACCTGTGGTCAGTGCATCGAGATAATCTACTCTGACGACTCACGTCTTCTTTCTCTGAGCATATATATGAAACCGCCACTGAATCTGTGTAAGCCAATATAACTTATTGATCATAAATACGCGGAACGACCTACTAATCTCTGATTGCAGTATCAACGATAAATCACTGAAATAGTAAATGGCGTAAAATGTCTCGGAGTAACGCTAGGGAGCAGCCAGAAGAGGAACAACCACAGAGAACTAGTTTCATAAAAATCAGGTGCTAATCGTAAGCAAGTGTAATTCAACTACAACAGGAGTGGTTTGTAAAACGAATTGTTAAGTACTGTTAGTCAGTCTGAGACCATTAACAGGGAGGATTAATAGTGCAGATAGGGAAGATGAAATGAAGAACAGCAGGTTTAGTGACAGTTTCGCTTATCAGGCGCGAGAGTGTTACCGAGGATCGCATCAAACTGCAGACCCACCTTCCGAACGACACCGGCTCAAATCCCCCTCCAACTATTGAGATTTAGGTTTCCCGTGGTTCCCCCATAAACGCTTAAAACAGGAACTAGGGTGGTTCCTCCGAGAAGGATACAACCGATTTCGTCCCCCATCCCTCCGCAATACGTACTCAATCTGTACAGCGTCAGCGGGAAGGGCAAAACCACAACATCCTGCACTTTCTTCCTCCTTTCTTCTTACCAGTGGCAAACGCTCCAAGTGTGTCATTTTGCGTCATGGAGATGTTTACTGTTAAAATTTCGAGGGCGTATTCCAAGAGGATATTATTTTCTTCGGTATACATATGGTGAACCAGAATTCCGAACTTCACTGACAAACTTTGAGAGCTGGGGGTATCGACCAAAACAAGAAAAAACCATTTAGTGAATATTGGCTCTAAAATGCGTATCTTAAGGCCTATAAGCATTGTGAACCACAGCTCTTCTACCGAACAAGTGCTCATAGCTCTTAAGGTATGCATTTTAGAGCCCATGTTTGCTGAACATTTTTTTCTTGTCTTGTTCCATACTACCTCCACCGAAAGTATGTCGGTGAGGTTCTGGTTCACTCCGTACGTCGCGAAACGACGACGAATGAAAATCAAAGAAATTAGAGTTCTTACGGAGGCTTACCGACGTTCGTCATCCCCACGCACTACCCTTGAATGAAATAAAAGGAGAGTAAATGGCAGTGGTGCCGGAGACAACCCTAGTCAGACACAATCGGTGTTTCCGGAGTAGGTAGATGTATGATCAGTAGAGGTTCTCGTCGTAAGAATTCGCAGATGTTAACGTTCAGGACATTCTGGGCATCTTCAGCTACATAATATTAAACAGGAAACACTTTCCTGATTTGTTGCAGAAATCAGAAGAGTGTTTACTATTTATATTATTGTCACGTTCTGTCAGGCACCGACGGAAAATTTAGCTAACGTTTCAAATGTATAATTTCTTCACTGTCTGTGTGTTGCATAAATTATTTATTATCGGAGATTCCCAATTCGAGCACCACCTGTACATTTCACAACTGTTGGCACTAGGTGTGATTGGCTGATTGATTGATTTGGGAGAGGGGACCAAACAGGGAGGTCATCGGTCCCATCGAATAGAAAAGGAAGGATGTCAGTCGTGACCTTTCAAAGGAACCATCCCGTCATTTGCGTGCAGGAATTTAGGAAAATCACGGAAAACCTGAAGCAGTATGGCCGGACGAGGGTTTGAACCGTCGTCCTACCGAGTGCGAGTCCAGTGTGACTGGCACTAGGTTACACGACGCACGTATTCTTTAGGATCGTTCTCCCTAGGGCTGTATGCAGACATCAGTGACTGGATTTATGTTCCTTTTTATGTTCCCCATATCCTGAATTACTTCTAGCCGACAGTTTGGCAGAATACAGTATACAGAAAAATCAGGAAGGTGCAACTTTATTTTAGCACGAGTTGATGGCGTTTTATCAATTCCGCGACAACTCCTTAGCATAATACAGTTTTTTAAACTGTCTTTGGCTTGTTATTACGTACTGGCAAGCTATTAGAAGTCCACACATATATGAAGAAGAGTGTCCGTTTGTTTTTGCTTTTTTTTTGTAATTCATGCAAATCTTGAGTTTTATTCCGATCTTGATGAAATTTTGCATACTTCAAGACAAGAGGAAGATCACTTTCTAATTAAGATTTTGTAATCTGACTTGAAACACATATCTATCTAATATATAAAGGAGGAAGTTTGTTACCAAAAATCTCTCTTGGGCGAATTACTGCAAATTGCTGTATAGATAAAATATACAGGGATTGTCGCACTCCTTCGCAAACTCCGGCCTCTCTCCGAATAGCGTCATAGACTTCTTGAACACGCTGTTTAAGGGGCTGCACATCAGCAACTGGTTCATACAGAGCGCATTTCAGATGCCCCCAGAGGTAAAAATCAAAGGGGGTTAAGTCCGGTGACCTAGCAAGCCATGCTACAGGGCCACCGCTTCCGGGGAAGATGATGTTGAGGTATCGGCGAACTGTAATGCGCGTGTGAGGTGGCGCTCAATCATCCAGAAACCACATAACCTGTCGTACTGCCAAAGGCATATTCTGAAACAGCCCAGGCAGAGTATTCCGCAGGAAGCTCAGGTACGTTCCTCTGTAGAGTCGTTGTGGAATAATAACCGGTCCAAGTACGTGGTCGCCATAATTCCTGCCTACACATTGATGCTGAAACGATGCTGATGAAACGTCTCAGCCACTCACCGAGGATTTTCTCTAGTCCACAGATGTCGATTATACAGATCGATGATGCCAGTTCTGGTAAAGGTTTCTTCGTCGGTAAGGAGGACTGATTACAGAAATCCCATAATTGTGATGGTCTGGAGCAAAAACTATCGACAAATTCCTCCCCGTAGAGGGAAATTCGCCGCTGATAATCCTTGCATTCTTTGCTGGTGATACGGATTTAGCGGTTTTCATGCAGGATACACATAATTGTACTTTGGCATGCACCATGCTGGCGGGCTACTTGCCTGGAGCCCGAACTACACTTCGTCTCAATATCTTGTAGAACCCGGTCATCCAAATCCGATACACACCGAGACCGCCGCCTCCCTGCATGATCGTCTGTCGGAAATTACCCGTAATCACATAAACACTCAAAAAGTGTTTGAAATGTTGTGTGATGTGGTTGGTGTTTGCGAGGGTACTTCTTTTGGTACAGTCGCGCTGCATCTCGATCGTATCCACCTGCTTGGCCGTACATAAACACCATCTCGGCGTATTCTCGACAAGGACACCTAACCATGCTTCTGTTTACAGAACAATGTGTCAATCACAGAACTTAAAACACACAAGGAACACAAGGTAAGCGGTCAGAAGAACTTTCATTCGTCAGCGCCATCTACCGTCGCAACGATGCATTTCAAGACACATGTTCATAGAGCCTCTTTTCCGTC
This sequence comes from Schistocerca nitens, assembly GCF_023898315.1. Classification (NCBI taxonomy): domain Eukaryota; kingdom Metazoa; phylum Arthropoda; class Insecta; order Orthoptera; family Acrididae; genus Schistocerca; species Schistocerca nitens. The sequence continues at coordinate 394,488,680 of NC_064617.1, forward strand.
ATTTCCACTCAGGAAACCGCCCCTGTAGTTTGTCGGCTTTTATTAATGTTGTACGTGGGCTGTTCAGGTTTTTATGTTGGTAACGTCATGTAGCGCTCTGTACGAAAATACTGGCTGTGCTGTGTGCAGTCTGTCGCTGGTTGGCATTGTTGGAATATTCGCTATTGTAGTGTTGGGCAGTTGGATGTGAACAGCGCGTAGCGTTGCGCAGTTTGAGGGTAGCCGCCAGCAGTGGTGGATGTGGGGAGAGAGATGGCGGAGTTTTGAGAGCGGACGATCTGGACGTGTGTCCGTCAGAAAAAGGAAATTTGTAAGACTGGATGTCATAAACTGATATACTTTTGAACATTATTATGGTAAATACATTGCTTGTTCTCTATCAAAATCTCTCATTTGCTAACTATGCCTTCAGTAGTTAGTGCCTTTTATTTAGCTGGCAGTATTGGCGCTCGCTGTATTGCAGTAGTTCGAGGAACGAAGATTTTTGTAAGGTAAGTGATTCATGAAAGGTATAGATTATTGTCAGTCAGGGCCATTCTTTTATAGGGATTATTGAAAGTCAGATTGCGTTGCGCTAAAAATATTTTGTGTCAGTTTAGTGTTGATCAGAATAAGTAAAGAGAGAAATGTCTGCCGGCCGAAGTGGCCGTGCGGTTAAAGGCGCTGCAGTCTGGAACCGCAAGACCGCTACGGTCGCAGGTTCGAATCCTGCCTCGGGCATGGATGTTTGTGATGTCCTTAGGTTAGTTAGGTTTAACTAGTTCTAAGTTCTAGGGGACTAATGACCTCAGCAGTTGAGTCCCATAGTGCTCAGAGCCATTTAGAGAAATGTCTGAGTACGTTCAGTTTTGCTCAGCTGTTTGAAAATCAAATAACGTAAGAGGTTTTCCAGCATTGTCATTTATAAATTTTTCAAAGGGGTCGTTACAATGTTCACCCTATATAAAGGAGAAACGTTGTTACAAAACATCTCGAAAAGTACTTGACCGATTTACTTCAAAGTCCTTGGCCGATTTACTTCGAACTTCTACATTCATATGAAACAAAGAACAAAATTAATGAAAAATTAAATGCCTAAAAAACGAAATATTTCGTGATAAACTGAATATAATTCCTACCGCGTAAATAAATTACAGAGGCAGTACCCGGGACAAGCGAAATCTCGAGAATTTGACATAAACATGATTGCGAACTCTTATTTATTGATTAGTTGCCGTTGTTACCTGGGCAACGGAAAAAGACTGCCCGTGAAGAACAATGCCGAACGTAACAAAGGCCCCATCATCACGGTGTACGCCGTAGGTCAAAACGTATTCATTCCTCGCATCCAGTTGGTACCCAGTGATTTAAATAAGCCCTTCGATTTGAAGCGATTGCAGTTTCCCATCGGGTTGCATTCGCTTTGAGTATCAACAAGACACATGGCCAATCACTTTGTGTGGCAGATATTAAATATCCCGGGCAACGTAGTGCACTGCAGCTAATCAAAAAATAAAAATACAATAAAATAAAAACAAGACTAGAATTCTTAATTCATTTCACTTCTTTGCTCGTAAGATATTCGAATGCCGGCCCGGTAAGTCGCGTTCGTGAAGGCAGTAATGAATGAATTTGCGGGAAGAAAAGGAGAAAGAGTACGGGATATTCCATCGGCGAAACCTTGGATGTGAGAAGCAGCAGAAAAACCGTTGCAGCAATCGTAGGGGAAATCGAGCTGCTTTGCGATGGTGGCTGGATGTAGCGTTAAGCAGGTCACGATAGTCCCATTAATATCTCACTAGCTGATGAGATCTCAAGATGATCAGACTTCCAGTACGCCTAGGTCCAAGAGAGGAAAATTAAGTCAGAAAGAACTACGTAAGACGCACAAATATGCCAAATCAGATGTACCCAGTACTGGCAGAAGTACCCTCGTTGGCGAAGACGCTCAGAACAACTACATAAACAAATCCAGCGCCAAAACTAAAAACTGAGCACGATCTCGCGTAGAAAAGCGCACAACAGCCTGGCGTAACCATACTAGGAAGTTAGATAAACCGCAGCAGTGCGAAGTAATTTACAACTTTCGTAGTTGCGTCAAAAAGTTGTCGGCGCAGTTGGTGCCCCGCATTCAGGATGCGAGCGCAGGCGGCGGGGCCGCGCCGCCTCCTGCCAGGTCAGGCAGTACTCAGACCGCACAGACGGAACGCACTGTACACCTGGACGGCTCATGTCTCTCGAGCTCGCAAAAACCCTTCCATTAATTAGCGTTCTTGGGAACGAAAGCCGGCACGGAACAGAACAGCGGATACCCGCGCGATGCGGCTGTTAATAGCCAACGGACGTCAGTCACTGTTTTGTGATGAAGTTGTCAAGGGAGTTGCTGACGATACTTAAGGAATCCGTGGGAAGTAAAAAGAACGACTATAATCACTACAAAGGAATTTTATTCCTAATGGTGTATTGATGATAATTCGTACGTAATGTTTCGTGTCTGAGTGCCTACCAGAATTCCAAACTTCAAGTGCGAACATTAATAGTTGCTTCTAGAAAATTAAAATACCAGACATAAACTAAAGAAACTCTGGAAGAATGAAGAGGAAATAGCCTGTGGAAATTTTTTCTGTCCACTTCAACTTCATAAATAAAAGGTCAACCCCTTGCCGCTCATCCTGTGAACGGGCTCTTGTCTTGACAGCAGGGAGAGTGCAGCCTTTCGGCCGCCTCAGCGCTACGGGGGTTTGGGTGGCGAGCCCATTGACCTGGTCACATCTGACCCCCGGAAAGACACCGGCACTCAGGGTTTATTTTCCAATTTGTTGGCTTTCGGGACGTGCCCATACAACCATCAGCCATCTCAACATTGGAATGTCAATTATGACTTAAATAAATCACAATACCCTCTCTCCAAGCGGAGAAAATCTCCGACCCGGTCAGTAATCTGCCGCGTTGACCGCGAAACTACCGAAGTGAACCGGGCACTCAGTTTGAGGCTGAGTAGATATGAGACCGCTCTGGGGGGGGGGGGGGGGGGAGACTGGAACGAGGAAAATTCCTCGCTCCTAACCGGGGTTGAAGCCGGGATCTCAGGGCCGATGTCCAGCTCTGTACGTGCTGGACCACCACGGTTCCTCAGCTTAATAAACGAATTATATTTACGAAACTATGACTACTTTTTTGCTTGAAAATGTTTGCCTTTTAGACGACAGAAATTGAGTACGCCATGTATCATTACACAAAACGACATCTGATTAACTTCTCATCATCGCGGTTCATTTCGAATTCTTTGAAGGCCGTCGTTGACTAGAAATTATTTAGTTTTCAGTTGCAGTTTCGGATTTTGGACCATTTTGAAGTGATACTGCAAAAGTTAAAAACATACAAAATGAAGCTCAGAGAGTAGCACAAGGATGCCATGTAGACGATAGTACGCTACAAAAATGGCGAAAATAATGTATCACTTAACATTTTGGTCAAGTCAATAAAATTCTTCGGGGTTTGAGGCCGCACTGTAGTCTGTAAAATCCCGACGTTTCGGCGACTGTTGCAAAGCGCCTTTCTCGGGTGTATTGCTAAGAATTTTATTGACTGTGACAACGGCTGCGGAAGCCTACGTTTACACTTACATTTTGCTTCAGCTCATGCCTGACATTAAAATCCTCCGAGAAGTATACATGGGATCGTCAAAATAAGCCTTTTCGATGTAGTAATACGGTAATATCAGAGGACTGCGAAGCTCTGTGCATCGTGAAATGATGTAAATTACGTGAAATGTTACCAATGTTAACATCCTTCACATAAACCGCTACAAATCAGTGTTCTGACATACTGTTTACATATGAACTAAGCCCGTTGGCGCGAAAATACATTCAGAAGTCAGACTGTCTGTGCACTAATCAGAAAGAGTACATTCCAGCGATAAAAGTTGTAAGCTTCATATCATAATATCTTTTTAATCTGTTACATCTGTTGACGACATACAGCTTTCTTGGTGATGACACAGTCGCAAGATGCAAGGCGACAGGATAGGAAAATTTATTTAGTAGAGAGTAGTGTAAAAATAAATATGTTATCTGTTCAAAAGGTCTCATACTGACTTGGGTGCTCACACATTTTTACTTTTTTGCCTATACATTGCAAATGATGAAAAACCATAGAAGGCGCAGAATGTTCGCCAGCGACACAGCTAACAGCTTAAAAATAGCCAAAAGAACGAAACTGCAATTATGAAATAAATAATTCTACAGTCAACCGTGAATATGATGTCCTTTAAGAAAAAACGTCTGTTTTTTGTCGACAGATTTCTGAGCGATAGGCTCAGTCATTACATCAATTAACGAACCGTTACTAATTTTACGCACATTACTTAATGAATAATTCAAATGTTATTTCGTTAAGGTCGATACGAAATCCTTAACTCATTTTGTTGGTTTCAGTGCCATCATTATAATAAACTACGTAAGTACGAAAACACTGGACTTGCATTCGGGGGAGAAGGGTTCAAATTCCCGTCTCATCAACCAGAATTAATTTTCCGTGCTTTCCTTAAACATTGTCAGGTGAATGCAGACAAAGCTCCCGCCCCATGTTCATCCAATTGGAGCTTTGCTCAATCTCTGACGACTATGTAACCCAACTCTTTTTTGAATAGTTATTTATTATTCCATGAACCGGTTTTCGAACCCTTTCAGGGTCATTTTCAGATGGTTTTCTGGAAGATACATCACAGTTTCTGGCGTAACTTCCAGAAAAGCACCTGAAGATGAGCCTGAAAAGATTCGAAAACCGGTTCATGAAATAATAAGTAACTATTCAAAAAAGTGACTTCTTGCAGTTTCATGTATTTAAATTCAGTTAACAGTCACTAGTTCTATAATATCCTTAATGGATAAGCTTAAACCAAGTCTTTTTTCCTTCTTTACGACTCTGATACTGAAATACAACTACAGTACATGTAAATACACCATTGCTGTCAGTCAACGGGGAATCACGTGTGTGAATTTCACGTTCAGTTATGTATCCTGCTATAATACACTTTCTTGTTAGACTTTACCGAACGTCTTTTTTACGTTGGCTGAGTCCTTTCATGGTTCAGTATCTTTGATCTGAACTAAAGTAGTTTTCTTGAACACACTTTTTCAAATATTGTGCATGTGCCGCTGGTAACCCGCAGGAATAGTTTAGAAAGGACGCTCACAGCATACGTCGAGGCTACCAGAGACCATCAGCAGTAGTTTGGGCAAAGGTGGATTAATGGTGGTCATTCGCAGTAAAGGCTAACGCGAACCGTGGTTATGATAGCTTATCCAAATTATTTCACCACCTTTTGCAATCTTAAGTGACAGCGGCCTGCAAGATGGCAGCAAGTGAAGGGGTCTTATCAAATGATCCGGGGTCGCCGCGAAGTTGTTATTACTACTTTGAATATTATAGGTTTCTGCGTTCGAGAATAAATAAGCTAACCTCCTTCGAAAATATAATGCTGGATCCTTGTTTCGGCGACCCTCCCCTTCCTCAGTCATCAAATGTGAACTATCTTCAATACAAATGAACTGTCATAGGACGCCATCTCATCAGTCTCAAACTTTCTTTTCGAAAGCAATGAGAATTTTGTGACACATGCCCAGATACCCAAGCAGACTACCTGTAGCAGCAGACAACAGACCAAAGACTTAGTGCATCAATCCCAGGACGAACTGTAGCTGTTATAATTGCGTTATCAGGTAAGTGATGGTAACGTTCAGGCTGAACAGTTTCTGTGTTCGCGCTGCCATACTATATAATGAACTCCCATCCGTGTACGAGGTGTGGCTAGAAAAAAACCGGACTAGTACTGGTGAAACAATAAAACGAATGCAATAAGGCTGAAAGTCGCGTGGCCTGTCACGTGACTCTCGCTCCGCCTACTGCTCGAGTTTCATCTGCCTCCTGCACTCAGTCTGCCCGTGGCGTCTGTTTTAAGTAGTTGACGTTTTGTCTGTGCGTCGGAAAATGTTGAGTGTACAGAAAGAACAGCGTGTTAACATCAAATTTTGTTTCAAACTACGAAAATCTGCAAGTGAAACGTTTGTAATGTTACAACAAGTGTACGGCGATGATTGTTTATCGCGAACACAAGTGTTTGAGTGGTTTAAACGATTTAAAGATGGCCGCGAAGACACCAGTGATGACACTCGCACTGGCAGACCATTATCAGCAAAAACTGATGCAAACATTGAAAAAATCGGTAAACTTGTTCGACAAGATCGCCGTTTAACAATCAGAGCAGTGTCTGAGTTAACAGGAGTTGACAAGGAAAGTGTCGAACAAGTTTACCGATTTTTTCAATGTTTGCATCAGTTTTTGCTGACAATGGTCTGCCAGTGCGAGTGTCATCACTAGTGTCTTCGCGGCCATCTTTAAATCGTTTAAACCATTCAAACACTTGTGTTCGCGATAAACAATCATCGCCGTACACTTGTTGTAACATTACAAACGTTTCACTTGCAGATTTTCCCAGTTTGCTGTTCTTTTGGTACACTCAACATTTTCCGACGCACAGACAAAACGTCAACTACTTAAAACAGACGCCACGGGCAGACTGAGTGCAGGAGGCAGATGAAACTCGAGCAGTAGGCGGAGCGAGAGTCACGTGACAGGCCACGCGACTTTCAGCCTTATTGCATTCGTTTTATTGTTTCACCAGTACTAGTCCGGTTTTTTTCTAGCCACACCTCGTATGTGGAAAAATGTTCTCTGCTATTTGTAGGCTGTTGTAGAGAATGATGGTGTCTCAGACAGTTATTTCTAGAGCTCAAAAATTGAGTTCGTAGTCGATATGTGAGTGGCGAATAAATCTAATGAGAGTATGTGCTGTTCGATTTAGTCCCACAGGATCCTAATGGAATTTTTGTCTACTGCGTCTAGGCGCCAATTGTGACGATAAAAGCTTGTGCTACATTCTTCCCAATAACGTCTGCATCAGTTGTCTCTGACGCCTACGTACGCTTCTGCCTAACGTGTCTAATCAACATAAAGCAAATAAAGGTTCATTTTTCTATGGAATCGAACTTACTGCCTTGTAAACTCACAGCACATCGAACAGCACAATCGAGTACACCACACAGCGCCATTGACGCCAAAACGCACATATCTATTCACAGAAGCTTGTGATACCTGTGGCTCCTCGTAACAACTACATTTATTGCGATCATCAATTGTTAAACAGGAATGCTTCCTGCTTCAATAGAGTTGCTAACGAAACTCCGTAAATCGTAAATAACGCACTTGACAACTGCTGGAAGCGCTCATAGATGCAAGTGTGCGGCGCAAGATGACGACTGCAAATCTTTTCTCGTACTGTCATATGCTGGCACGCAAGAGTCTGCAAACCCGACGGTCACCTCGACCTCCCTCTTTTCTCTAGTGTTGTGTCCCTCGCTATGACTACCGTCGTCATTCCAAACGTGCTCACAAACATCTTGTGGCCACATGGCTGAGTTTGCGCATGATGGGGCGGTCATAAATTACTGACAGTTGGTGTACATATAAACAACATTTTACTGTACGATATTTCACAGATGAATCATAATGGCGTCAAGTAATGTTAGAAAGCCTCGTACGACAAAGACATAACAGAGAAGTCGAAGAAAGTAAAAACCGGAAAAAATGGTTCAAATGGCTCTGAGCACTATGGGACTCAACATCTGTGGTCATAAGTCCCCTATAACTTAGAACTACTTAAACCTAACTAACCTAAGGACATCACACACATCCATGCCCGAGGCAGGATTCGAACCTGCGACCGTAGCGGTCGCGCGGTTCCGGACTGAGCGCCTAGAACCGCTAGACCACTGCGGCCGGCAAAAAAAACCCGGAAAGACATGTGCTATAATTATTATTTCGCATTAATTTTTGAGCTACACTTCAACCAACGAAAAGCTGTTCTATCGTAAATTACCACAAAGAGTGCGTTACTAAGCCAGCTTTTACGCAGATAACACGATTCTTGGCTGCTTGGAAGCAACAAGCGATATGGCGCGGTGATTAGGACACTGCACTAGCATTCTGGATGACTGATCTTCAGATCCCTGTACAGCCTCTCGTTGTTTCCCTAAACCAGTGAAGGCAAATGCTGGGGCAATTGTTTTCAATAGGACATTTTCTTCTTCATCTTACCTCAACCTACGATCAGACCAGTCCATGATGCTCCGATGAAACGTGTTTTACAGAATTTAACGAAACTGACAATCTCGTTTGTTTGGAAAGAATATACCACTCACAGGTGTCTTAAACGATAGCATCTGGAAATTAACATCAATTACATGTCCGGACAAGTTTCCGATTCAGGAAGTAGAGAGCTAATGTTTGTGTGAGATACGAGTTGTTTGATTACCAGCATGCAAAGACCCATTAATCTTTCCCTGAGTTTTATATAAGCACGAGAGGTTTTACCTGATTTATTAATGTTTAGAGAAACTATAAGGAGATCAGACAAACGATATCGAAGGTATCTGCTGTATTTTTCGTTTTTAGCTGCTGTATGATCAAACGATAAATCACTGCAAATCTGACGCCAAAAACCACGTAGAATGTACATAAATCACCGTGCACTAGTGTTATATCACGAAATCATCGCTGAAACGTTTCCTACGCACGGTTGTCGATACCGAACAATAAGTGAAATATGAAAACAGACATTTCCTATCGTTACTGAGAATTCACGAAGACTGCCAAATCTATAATAGCGATTAATTTTTATACAGGAAGTAATTTACACATCGAAAACCAGCTCTGTAACTAGCGCAACATTAAGTCGCTGTGATGTATACAGCAAATTAATTTCAGTTCCTGCATAAATAATGTATAAATTTGGATGGGTATTGTTATTCCATAAACATAAATTATGTTATTTCTGATTCATGTAGTATCCGATATATGGCTATGTATCATCAGATGGGTAAAATTTGTACCTGCCGGTATAGCGTAAAGCGGTAGCTTGCGAGACCAGAAGGTGTGTCAGACACGGGTGGAATCCGCGCGATGGGCTAACGACCGTGGGTTGCTACTTTGGGCAGACTAGGTGTGGTTTTTAGAAGGTTTTCCGCTCACGTTTTGCTGATGGTGGGCTGGTCCCCAATGTCTGGCTCAGAGAGTATTTTACCCAAACAGCTGAAATACGATAACACAAAGAACAAAGTGATAAAATTCACAGGCTGATGGAGCATACGACGTAGGGTACCTTAACGACTTTTTGCGTCAGGAAGAGCATCCGACCACAGAGTTAAATAATGAAATAAAATTTTTCACGTCCTGATACAGCGGACCCCATATTAGACAGAATAAATGCTATGAAAAGAAGAAAATATGAGTGAAATTTGATAAATGGCGTTGTGCATGCTATAGGTTTTTTTTTTATCATCGTTAGTCCACAAAATAAGACCCTCCGACAAGGATGTACTTGTTCCAGCGAGTGATTAGTTTCTTATCCACATTCAAGAACAGAATTTGTCAAATTAAGAAAAACACATCGTCACAGAGGGAATTTAACCCTCGTTTTAAAAAGAATTATTTCCACCTTTACAATTGTTGAATATACAGGGTTATTTTCTCCACCGTGTACAAACTTTAGTGATTGATCGATGAGAGGTTATGGAACAGAGAAGGTCTAATGAACATAGTCTGGAAATAAGTTCATTAGACCTCTTTTGTTTCGTATCCTCTCATCGATTAGTCCCTAAAGGTTGAACACGGTGGAAAAATATCCTTATATGTAATGGGAAGAATTAATTTGTAGCAACATAAAAGAATAAGACGAAATACGAATCAGTTAGCATTCCCACCGACATAATATAGTCACAGCTACAGCATAGACTGGGGCGTGGAAGAACCCATTGCCGGCCGGTGTGGCCGAGCGGTTCTAGGCGCTTCAGTCTGGAACCGCGCGACCGCAACGGTCGCAGGTTCGAATCCTGCCTCGGGCATGGATGTGTGTGATGTCCTTAGGTTGGTTAGGTTTAAGTAGTTCTAAGTTATAGGGGACTGATGACCTCATATGTTAAGTCCCATAGTGCTCAGAGCACTGAGGAATGAGCATGAGCAATTCGTTACGTACTGGGGCTTTCCGAATAATTGCTTCCGACTAGCGACCATTAATTTCATTAATATTCAACTTTTTACTCGATTCGATAGGGATTAAGAGAAATTGACTAAGTTAAATTGTTGCCATCGACGACACTGACTGATTGACATGTTGCAGAGCGGGATTAGCCGAGCGGTCTGAGGTGCTGCAGTCATTGACTGTGCGGCTGGTCCCTGCGGAGGTTCGAGTCCTCCCTCGGGCAAGGGTGTGTGTGTTTGTCCTTAGGATAATTTGGGTTAAGTAGTGTGTAAGCTTAGGGACTGATGACCTTAGCAGTTATGTCCCATAAGATTTCACACACATTTGAACATTTTTTTGACATGTTGCACCTGTTTCTGGCAATAAGAACTCTTAAGTTGTAGGTATTTATCTGTTTTATATTTCTCAATATTGATTAGAAGCATATTGTATGCAAATGCATATGCAGCGGATGGAGAGAACTTTGGAAACTCCTAAAACAGAACACATTACCATACCTAATACGGTGTAGTAATCCCGTTAGCATTCAAAACAGTTTCCGCCTCGGAACGGATAAATACAGGTCCTATATGGTTTTAAGAGCATCTTACACCATTCTTCCCGCAAAACAGTGGCAAGTTCAGGTAACGATGATGAAGCAGTACGGCGACCACATACCCTTCTCTCCAAAGTAGACCACCAAAGCTCAATAATACTGGTATCTGGTGACTGTGGTCGCCGGGGAAGGTACGGTATTTCATCATCGTGTTCACAAGACCAGTCCTGGACGATGCAAACTGTGTGAACAGAGGCCCTGCCTTTTTGGAACACAGTATCACCATTGGGGGACAAAACGTCGTATCGTGGGATGGATCAGCCAAGTGGCCTCGCAATCCTTGGCAGCAAAGCGACCTTCCAGAGCATGCATGAAGCCCATGGAATACCACGATACGGCTGGCCAAATCTTTGCCGAAACACCGCCATGTTTCACTCCTAGGACGTAAACTCGGCTGGAGGTTGGAAACAGGATGAAACAATTCTCATCAGACAAGACGACTTTCTTCCGTTGTTCCGTTGTCCTGGTTTTATGGCTTCAGCACTGATGAGTGGTATTGGAATTCCAGCTCCCCCCATAATTCTCTGCTTCTGAAGCTCCCTCTGTGTTGTTTTGGTGCTGACAGGGTTAACGAGAGAGACATTTAGTTCTTCAGTGACTTTTGCAGCTGTCGTCCTCTTATTTATCGTCACAATCATCTGCAATGACCGTCCGTCACAATCACTCAACACACACTTACCTCCGCTTTGTGACTTAGCGGATAATGTTTTTCTGCTTTCCCTTATGCGGTATAAATCTTCGATAGGGTGCCTCTGAAAACTACCTGGTTACGGAAGCACTCACCATACAAGCACCAACAATCTGTCCATGTTCGAATTCACTGGTATAATGCACTCACAACTACACAAAACACCCTTCGGACCACGACTGACATTTGCAACATATTGAGGGCACTGCATGGGCGGCGTTCATGGTCAAATACAACAGTACAAACTGCAGTTTTGGGAAGCATCTGCGTTTATGTTGAAGCAGGCATTTTCGCGGTGTCTTCGTATTTTTGTCCTACCCCTGTAGTGACGTTATCAGCCGATATGTCAAATAAAACATACATGATACAGCTATAAGCAATGAACAACAGTTGTTTATAAATGAAGTACTTTCGACGTGACGACGGATTTTGGTATCAGTTGATATCGTAATTCGACCAGAACAGAACAACAAACACGGAATCACATATCATGATGACAGCATTGTGTAATCCCACAATCTCCCTATCTTCCTATATCCCAGATCATTCATGGGACTGACTGAAGAGTTCATTCTCATAAACAGAGTGGACTAAAGTTATTTACGACCTATTATCGTAGTCCTTGTAATTTATATTTATCTGAAAATTTGCTAGACTTTTCATCCTTCAGCGTTAATTCAGCTTTGTCAGAAGTTGTCTTACCAGACCACAGTGAAAGGTTGTGCGAGCTTCCCTCACTATTAGTCATGCGAGCTAAACCAGTTAGCACCACTACAGATCACATACTGACTGGAAGCTTTGGGTATGAGTCTAGCACATCCCATTCTGTTGTAACATAGGTGGTAAGAACTGGATGATACAGCACTGTACTGAACGGGGAATTTACGTGACATTAATAACAGAGTAAAATAGTGCAACACTGCACGAAACGAAGTCAGGATTGAGGGTGACTATCACAGCGGCCCGAGGACAAACGTGCAGTAGACATACAAACCAAGATTTCAATACGCAGTATTAATTCAGTTGGTAGCATTGAGCTAACATGAATACTACTTGTATTTTTTTTTTCCTTTGACACTTGACGATGAGCACTAATAGTTCAAAAGGAACTAAAGAAATCGATAGCACAAACATTGCGACTAGATTCAGTAAATATATTTTCATAGGTAACATAAATCGTATGGAACGGCCTAAATTCTCATAGTGTGAAAAGGACAGACAGTGGAAGCCAAACGACTTAGGCTTCCTGCCTCACACTGTAGGGCGCAGCAAGTCCTCTAGACATACAGTGCAACGTGCATATCGGGAATAAATCTGTAGATGTAAACGCAGTACATTGGTCAGTCATACGTGATCGTGACTGGAAAGATTTGGCGGAAGCAATCGCGAGAAATACAGGCTTAGGCGACGTATAAAAGTAAGTAAGCGTTATAAGACAAGTATCCGAAAGGGCAGGACACTAGCTTCTAGAGTAAATAAATGAGCACAATATTTATCTTATGGTACTATATCTCCAGGGCTTTTCACGATGTTCGTTGGATAACAGGGGAGTATATAAACGAGTGCTAGGCAAGCAGCCACAACAGAGTGCACCAAGCTGTCGATATAATTTGGATAGGCCTGATCTCGTGAGGCAAGATGACACATCAGTATACGTTTGGAATGTTTTGGTTTCATATGTGTAGTATCAGAAGAACTTTCCTAAGGAAGCAGAAGTGGATTACTGTGATGGAACTGAAGCAGATCGCCTACAATCGATGGGATGAGATATTTCAAAGATAGAATTCACCTGATAATTCGTAACTATCGGCTAGACTCGTTTTCTACAAGCATCCGATAGAATTTCTGACCGTAACTGTGCTCCAGTTTCATACAACATGAGCTCCATGAAACCATTTATTGGACCATGTGAAGGCATCTGTCCAAGAGCCTGCACGTCCAGACAACAGCTGCTGATGTGATAATAGCCTCATATTTTCCAGAGGAGTTCAATATATTCTCCTAGTCAATTAGTTGTCTAAATGTAGCACTGCAGATCCACAGGTCCGGAGTTCAAACTTCAGTCGGTGGTGGATTTTATTTTTTGTTGTGAGGAGGAGGATCCAAATGTTGAGCAACTCCTTCACTTTCTTTTCTCCTTGAAACTAAGCCGACACACGTTCACAGGCGGGTGGAGAACAATTTTTTGGGCAGTTTTGCGAGGATGATCATAATCTAAGAGCAGTAATGTGTGCAGCCTCTATTCCTGCTCCGTCTTCAAAACAATATACTCACGAAAACGTATTCCCGGGCTTGTACTTTTTGCAGGTCGTCCATGCAACCATAAATCACAGGAACTGTTATTGCCGCGTCTTGTTTGAAACTAACGGAGCTATCCCGGGCGCAACGATTTTTTTCCAGATTGACGCTTGAAAACGGAATTTCCTTAAAATGTACGACGACTGGTACCTAGCAGTACAAAAGCTACTAAATAAAGAAGATTGAGATTTCAGTATTATCTCTCAAATTTTAGACAGTCAAAGAACTGGCATGTTTAACATTTAACTGCTTGTTTACGATTTAGCAAGTATGCTTGGACTGAAAGATTCCAATGATTAGCTTGTATACGTCTACAGGTAGCCTACGTTTCGTGTTCTTGATGTAGAACTTGAAACGGCTCAAATGGCTTTGAGCACTATGGAACTTAACATCTGAGGTCATCAGTCCCCTAGAACTTAGAACTACTTAAACCTAACTAACCTAAGGACATCACACACATCCATGCCCGAGGCAGGATTCGAACCTGCGAACGCAGCGGTCGCGCTGTTCCAGACTGGAGCGCCTAGAACCGATCGGCCACTCTGGGCGGCTAGAACCTGAAAGAGGATTTAAGAAAAGATATCAGAAAAACAAATCTTTCGAAATTGGTCTGGAACCAAAAGCACATAATGGTTGACTGGCTTATGTGAACGCTTTGTGGAGACTAGTTTATTGGTTCCTGCCACACGTGACTAAACATTTCTGAGGCGTACACACTCCGATAGAATACATGAGCAGATTCAAAACTCCCAATTATTGTCTTGTGAGATTCTCCTTACTCGATGCGTATGGGCTACTTGTAAGCAAACTTCCAGTACATGACCGTCTTTATGTGAATATGAGGAACCACCATCGCCAAGAATGAAGGGAAAAGAACTAATGAATAAGCAGTTCGACTGAAACACATTTAATATATTTGTGCCCAACATAGCACAGATGGTTTCTGCAGACAAACTATACTACATGTGCTAAACGGTCTCCACAGCGTCCAAGACCGTTTGAAACCCTTAAGGATACAGGGTACTTACAAATGGTGGAAAAATCGAAACTTTTTCATGACTTTATTAAATTGTATAGTCTTTCCTGATTACATTGATGTATACATTATAGGGTTACAAATGAAAAATGACCTATATATACCAAATTTTAAAGTTACTGTCATGTATGCCGCCATGCCCCCTTTATTTCTGTTACAGAAACCAGTATTATTTCGAAAAGAACTGTGAACTTTCTGTTTGAAGCGACTATACGTATGATACATTGTATATGTTCGTAACAGTGCAGGTTTCTAGTGTCTGTAAATGATCATCTTTGCTAGTATTTACCTTTGTTTCTCTGAAGCAGTTTGTTCACGTGTTACTGAATGTTTGTTGCCCAAGTGCTACATATATTTGTGGAAGTACATATCCTTTTGTGTGCAATAAATACGAATTATGTCAGGCATCAAGAAATTTAATGAAAGGAAATTCCGTGGTAACCAGTTCACAAACAAAGAAAGCCACACTGTTGAAAGTAACCTATGTATCAGTTCTTCAGGGAAGAAACTCACACGTGGTACGACACCTGGTGATTCAAATTTTTGTGTTAACAATGACGCTCTTTGTAGTGGATTTGTTGTTGTTGATGTGGGCATCTTATCTTTTTTTCTAAAGGAAGTGGCGAAACGTAAACAATGTGATGGTGTAGGCTGTCTGGAAATAACTGAACAACAAAGTAGCAGGAAGGGTTTAGCGTCAAAATAAGTTGTTCTGTGTAGATCCTGCAATAAATATACCTCGAAAATGACTTCGCACATTGTGCATAATTCATATGATGTGAATTTGAAGTAAGTGTATGCAATGCGTGCAATAGGAAAAGGAAAAAAAGGCTGTTCAAATGTTTTGTGGTTTATTGGACCTCCCAGTAGGTTCAGCCAGAACATAAAAATAGTTTTAGATGCCTTGACGGTTGTGTCTAAAGCATCTATGAGACGTGCAGAAGTAGAAACTGTAAATACTAGTGGAACCAGGGACATTGCTGTTGCACTTGATGAGAAATGGTAACGTCGAGGACATCGTTCCTTGAATGATGTTGTAACTGCTACTTCTCTGCAGAATGGAAAAGTTGCTGATGTTGAATGCTTATCTAAGTACTGCTATACCTGCAATAGTAACAGTGAAGGACTTACTGAACATCAGTGTCCTAAGAATTATGATGTTTACATTGGAGGTATTGAGTGCGATGGAACTCTAAAAATATTTCAGAGATCGGTGCCCATTTATAACGTTACATATACCAAGTACCTAGGCGATGGGGACTCTAAAGCTACCAATAAAATTAATGAGTTCAATGTTTCTGGTGATACCTTGGTAACAAAACTGGAGTGTTGTGGACATATGCAAAGGAGGATGGGTGCTAGATTAAGGAAGCTACAAAGAGAAATGAAAAGAAATTTGCTATCTGATGGAAAATCCCTGTCTGGCCGAGGCGGATTGACAGAAACTGAAATAGATCTTCTTCAGAGTTATTATGGACTGGCCATTAGACTATCTGAAGCTCTGAATGATGTTCCAACAATGAGAAAAGCTGTATGGATCAGCTGATTTCATAAGTTGTCCACAGATGACCACCCTGTTCATGGACATTGCCCTAGAGGAGCAGATTCTTGGTGTGGTTACCAAAAAGCAAAAGAAAGTGGTCAAATGTACCATTATAAGCATTCTCTTCCTGAGCCTGTTATGAATGAAATAAACCCAATTTTTAGATACCTGAACGACCCTGTTTTGCTTAGTAAATGTCTTCATGGGGACACTCAGAATACAAATGAAAGTTTCAAAGGTTACATATGGGAAAGATTATCCAAGAATGTTTTTGTTGGACTAAATACATTAAAAGTTGGTGTACTAGATGCAGTGATATGTTTCAATGATGGAGTGATAGGAAAGTTGGCACTCTTAAGAAATTTAGGCATAAAATGTGGTTCTAATATGGAAGTGGCTCTAATATGGAAGATCAACTGCTTGCGCGTGACAGACAACGGGTGCATGAAGCTGAAAGATTTGCTCTTCAATTTACCAAAGAAGCAAGAAGTGCTAAAAGGAATACCAAGACGAAGTTGAAGATGAATAAATGCTGCAGGATGAAGACTATGCTTCAGGAATGTTCTGAGGCACAGTTTAATTGGACTCATATCTTCATTCGCAATTTCCTGCAAGTTGTGTTTTTCACAATTCAGGTACAAATATTTCCTAAAGTTTATGAAGCATTGCTCTAATTTTTTTCTGTAACTTGCAATAATCCATACTTACATAGTAGACCTACGCTTTATTGCAGAATCAACTAAATTATACAAAAATAACATTTTTATTTGGAAAAAAATTACAAAAATTAAAATGTAAGATGTGATATTTTTTATCCTTGTAATATACGTAATAGGTGGAATTAAATAGGTCTAGTACCTCATCCATCATGTCATGCATACCTGGTGAAAAATTTCTTCTCCTTCAAATGTATAACATTGGATTAAATGGTACCTCAATTTGAGGAAGTATTTTGGAAAAACAATTCCATCAATTTCTTTGTCATTTTTTGAATAACCCTAAGCATGTTCAAAAATATTCAAAATACTTCTAATTTGTTCAGAAAGTGTGCTGCATTACCAAATATTAACAGAAAATCCGTAAAACATGTACATTATAAACAGTGCCTTAAATAATTAGGTGTTGATTTTTACATACCATTGAGCTGAAAAAGTACCCAGTATCCTTAAGACAGCAACCTGCAAGGCTGTGTCGAGTATCTCTACGGGTAGGCCCAATTTCTCTCTTGGCACAATTTTTTGTAGGTCGCCGGTGCAACCATAAATCACAGGAACTGTTATCACGTGGTTTGATTGGTCAAGCATCTGAAAACCGTTGGTTACATTTTCGATGAACATCAACAAAAGCAAAACGAGGATAATGGAATGTAGTCGAATTAAGTCGGGAGATGCTGAGGGTATTAGATTAGGAAATGAGACACTTAAAGTAGTAAAGGAGTTTTGCTATTTGGGGAGCAAAATAACTGATGATGGTCGAAGTAGAGAGGATATAAAATGTAGACTGGCAATGGCAAGGAAAGCGTTTCTGAAGAAGAGAAATTTGTTAACATCGGGTATAGATTTAAGTGTCAGGAAGTCATTTCTGAAAGTATTTGTATGGAGTGTAGCCATGTATGGAAGTGAAACATGGACGATAAATAGTTTGGAAAGGAAGAGAATAGAAGCTTTCGAAATGTGGTGCTACAGAAGAATGCTGAAGATTAGATGGGTAGATCACGTAACTAATGAGGAGGTATTGAATAGGATTGGGGAGAGGAGAAGTTTGTGGCACAACTTGACTACAAGAAGGGATCGATTGGTAGGACATGTTCTGAGGCATCAAGGGATCACCAATTTAGCATTGGAGGGCAGCGTGGAGGGTAAAAATCGTAAAGGGAGACCAAGAGATGAATACACCAAGCAGATTCAGAAGAATGTAGGTTGCAGTAGGTACTGGGAGATGATGAAGCTTGCACAGGATAGAGTAGCATGGAGAGCTGCATCAAACCAGTCTCAGGACTGAAGACCACAACAACAACAACATTTTCGATTGCGAAGGAGACAATAAACGGGATGAGTGGTGTTGAGCCGGCCGGGATGACCTAGTGGTTCTAGGCGCTTCAGGCCGGAACCGCGCAACCGCTACGGCTGCAGGTTCGAATCCTGCCTCGGGCATGGATGTATGTGATATCCTTAGGTTAGTTAGGTTTAAGTAGTACTAAGTTCTAGGGGACTGATGACCTTAGAAGTTAAGTCCCATAGTGCTCAGAGCCATTTGAACCATTTGAGTGGTGTACGGTGGAGGCAAGTGACACGTTCACTATCGAGATGAATTTCAATCCAGTGACTGAAATTGCAAAGACCGCTACGGTGGTTCTGTTTGTAAGCCACCTGTATAACAGAAAAATATTCGTTACTCCATGGATAATCGAATACAAGGTGACAGCTGCAATGCTTACAAAGACTAGAAGCCCAAAACATAAAATATTGCTTTGGATCCTATTACGTAAACTCCTACGCGATATTAATCTATTGTGGGTACCATTTCACACTGTTTGGAAGCACCTACCGAATACTGGAGCACGAAATGTACAACTCCTGTAACACAGCTCAGGCAGTATTTGACAATCAGTAGCTGCAGACAGTAGTGTCCGTAATCGCAACAGCAGTTCCATCACCCATTTATGCTTAGAACTTCTTCGTGCTGTGCGGGGTAGCCGCGCGATCTCGGGCGTCTTGCCACGGTTCACGCGGCTTCCCCCATGGTTCCCCGTGGGAGGTTCGAGTCCTCTCTCGGGAATATGTGTGTGTGTGTGTGTGTGTGTGTGTGTGTGTGTGTGTGTGTGTGTGTTGTAAGTAGGCTGTTTAGGTTTTTATATTGGTAACGCCATGTAGCGCTCTGTATGAAAATCACTGGCTGTGCTGTGTGCAGTCTGTGGCTGGATGGCATTGTTGTAATACTCGCCATTGTAGTGTTGTGCAGTTGGCCGTTAACAGCGCGTAGCGTTGCGCAGTTGGAGGTGAGCCGCCAGCAGTGGTGCATGTGGGGAGAGAGATGGCGGAGTTTTGAAATCTGTAAGACTGGATGTCAGGAACTGCAATATATATTATGACTATTAAGGTAAATACATTGTTTGTTCTCTATTAAAATCTTTCATTTGCTAACTATGCCTATCAGTAGTTAGTGCCCTCCGTAGTTTGAATCTTTTACTTAGCTGGCAGTAGTGGCGCTCGCTGTATTGCAATAGTTCGAGTAACGAAGATTTTTGTGAGGTAAGTGATTTGTGAAAGGTATATGTTAATGTTAGTCAGGGCCATTCTTTTGTAGGGATTATTGAAAGTCAGATTGCGTTGCGCTAAAAAATGTTGTGTGTCAGTTTAAGCACAGTCATGTATAATTGTTCAAAGGGGACGTTCCATATGTCGACCCTTAGCCGAGGATACCTCACTGGAATCTTCTGATTTTTTCTTGTAGTTTGTGTAATTAGTGTAGATTTTGTTTATTGCTAGCGCGTAATTGTAGAGAGAATCTCCTTTGTAGTTGCAGTCTTTCATTGTTGTAATTTGGCCGGCCGCGGTGGCCGTGCGGTTCTGGCGCTGCAGTCTGGAACCGCGGGACTGCTACGGTCGCAGGTTCGAATCCTGCCTCGGGCATGGGTGTGTGTGATGTCTTTAGGTTAGTTAGGTTTAAGTAGTTCTAAGTTCTAGGGGACTTATGACCTAAGATGTTGAGTCCCATAGTGCTCAGAGCCATTTGAACCATTTTGTTGTACATTGGCTCTGAGCACTATGAGACTTAACATTTATGGTCATCAGTCCCCTAGAACTTAGAACTACTTAAACCTAACTAACCTAAGGACATCACACACATCGATGCCCGAGGCAGGATTCGAACCTGCGACCGTAGCGGTCGCGCGGCTCCACACTATAGCGCCTAGAACCGCTCGGCCACACCGGCCGGCAGTAGTTAAGAGCCTTCAGTAGTTAGAATCTTTTATTTAGCTGGCTGTATTGGTGCTTACTGCATTGCTGTAGTTCGGGTAGTGAATATTCTATGTGAGGTAAGTGACTTTTGAAATGTATGGGTTATTGTTAGGATTTCTTCTAATTCACGGCCATTCTTTTGTGTTAAATAATAGTCAATCCTTGAATATCGTGGATAATTAATGAATAGGAGAAGTTTGATTTGTGTTTGTCAGGGCAAATTCTTTAGGTCAGAAATGAAATGATAAAAAGCAAAGTGACAGTACATCAGTTTCACTCAGCAGTTTAAGAAGGTTCACTTGGATTTAATTTGACTGAGCAGTGTAAGTAAAAAAAAAAAGTTATTAAACAAAGAAGTTTCACCTTCTCAGTTATTTCAGTTTACGTAAAAAAAATTAGTAAAGAAGTTTCAACTTCTTCGCCTTTTCACCTGGCGATATTTTGCAAATGAAGATACAACAACTTTCATGAATTTACTTGCCACGTAAAGTAATTTATACTTATGAATGACAGCGGGATGTGGTGATCTAGTATTACTCTAACTCAAGTGATGAGCTACTTAACTCTTGTCTCAAAATATAGACTTTATTGTCATCATGTCTGGTCGTTATACAATAAACAGATACCTCTCCTAGCCGAGCGGTTCTAGGCGCTACAGTCTGGAACCGCGCGACCTCTACGGTCGCAGGTTCGAATCCTGCCTCGGGCATGGATGTGTGTGATGTCCTTAGGTTAGTTAGGTTTAAGTAGTTCTATGTTCTAGGGGACTGATGACCTCAGAAGTTAAGTCCCATAGTGCTTAGAGCCATTTGAACCATTTGATACCCTTCTATACTGGCTTAAGTAGGCAAGGTTTACAATCACACTTTTACCAAAATTCAGTTGGAGAAAATGTAGGCTTATTGCATATGCACAGTAGTGTATAATGTTGCATTAAAATTAGATCCACTTCCTCGTTGAAAATACAAGTATTACTTCTTTTCAATGGAAAAACCGAAACAAATCACAGCAGTCAGACGTCTTGCAGTGACAAATGACTTTAACTTGTTTGTGAGAATCTTCACTATCATACTTCCAGGAGTGAAAACACTGAAGCCTTTCGCTGATTCCGCATTCTTCAATAACGAACGACTAAGTGCTCGATCAGCACTTAGTGGTTTGGTTTTATAGCAAAGAGTCAAACTTGAGCTTGAATAGGATAATGTCGATATTATCGCATGTTTTTAAGTCCTGTCGTTTTCTGTGCAACTCACAGCCTGATTTTAACGTTCTCTAACAAATATAATACACATAAACGAATAAACAACAGAGACTCCGCCAAACACCATATAGACGCGTAAGAAATTTATGTGAACGCGGAAACTTTGACTTGGATCTCACTTTATTGAAGAATGTACTGTTTTCATTTACCAGTATCCGCTTTGTTCATAGCATCCTCGTTGAAGTAATAGGTTGACAAATGGTTAGTGCAGGTAAGAGGAGTGTGAATCAACTGGACTTCCAGCGTAATAGTTTCAGGGAAGGGCGTACTCCACCATTATGTCGCTGGAGCGCGGTGGAAGTATGAAGCCATCAAAGAGAATAGCAGCAGGAGCGAATGTTCCTTTTGGGAAGCGCGAAGCCACCGGATTGAGAGATGGAGAAGCTGCTGCGTTATTTTCTCGTGGATTAGTATACTGCCCACGGCGCACGCGCGTACGTACATAAAGTGTGCGCCTGCAGTCGAGTTATCCGGCGCGAGCGAGGAGATTTAGGACCGCGCGCCGTCCTGCATGCTCACGGACGCCTGCCGAATTATGGCCGGCGGTCCGAGGCAGGCGCAGCGCACGCCTCTGGCGCCGTACACCCAGAGAGAAGACGCGATAATGTTCTTCTCAGATTCACACTCTGCATCACTAACATTCTGCAAGCTTAAAGCTCAGAACAATGTTTTGGTTAAATTTTTATTGATGTATCGTAAGCAACAAATAGGTGAATGCCCAAGGTAAGACCGCTGCCCGAATCGCTAACTGCAAATATAAAATTTATAACGGTACTTTGCGGGCAGGCGTGTCAATTAGCATCATATTAATTAAAATCGGGGAAGAATTAAAAAGGGGAAACTAATACGAAACTTTAATAATTACACAATATTACTAAGAAGCAATATAATGAAAAGTAATAAAGAGCAAAGTAGCAGAGACCAAGCGGGACAGAAAGATATAGGGGCGCGTTTATTTTAAAAATACATATAAAAGAACATGTAACACATTATTGAGCTCTCTACCTTCAGTTATCGCGATCGGGCTAGTCCATGAAAACGTGGTACGCGACTGCGACATTCGCTAAGGAGATTATTTAAAGACTCTTCAAGCACGTTTAAAATACATTATGGGTGACGAAGTGATCAGAGACGTTTATTGTCGGGTGGAGTGAAACTGAATCCGACAACATAATTCGAACTTTGTGTTAGCTGGTAAAAATACTCTAGGGAAACTATTATAGTTGTGGAATCCACGAAAGTTTTATGCAACGGAAAGCTATAGTTTACGTTATTCTGCATTTTTTAAAATTGTGAAACGCGTGTACGCGGAACATTTAGAGAATCTTCTCCTTGGACGGTTGCGGGGGTAATTGATACAAACAACGCGCCAGCATAAAAATAGTTCGCTTATTAACTACCAGATATGAAGGATAGGATCATCACCTGCAATCCCGATTCATATTTGATATCTAGTTAGTGAAAAGAACAGTGATAATAGACAAACTACATTTCAATTTTATCCACGATTCTGGCTTCATTATGTAGTCTTGACTACATGATAAACAATATCTGTGGAAGTTGTATACAACGTATCGTCATAATATTTAGCCAAAAATATTGTGAGACATCAAAAATGTAAATGCATGAAATTGTTCTTACAGCGGATGTATAATGTGTGAGTGCGACAAACTACACTCCTGGAAATGGAAAAAAGAACACATTGACACCGGTGTGTCAGACCCACCATACTTGCTCCGGACACTGCGAGAGGGCTGTACAAGCAATGATCACACGCACGGCACAGCGGACACACCAGGAACCGCGGTGTTGGCCGTCGAATGGCGCTAGCTGCGCAGCATTTGTGCACCGCCGCCGTCAGTGTCAGCCAGTTTGCCGTGGCATACGGAGCTCCATCGCAGTCTTTTAACACTGGTAGCATGCCGCGACAGCGTGGACGTGAACCGTATGTGCAGTTGACGGACTTTGAGCGAGGGCGTATAGTGGGCATGCGGGAGGCCGGGTGGACGTACCGCCGAATTGCTCAACACGTGGGGCGTGAGGTCTCCACAGTACATCGATGTTGTCGCCAGTGGTCGGCGGAAGGTGCACGTGCCCGTCGACCTGGGACCGGACCGCAGCGACGCACGGATGCACGCCAAGACCGTAGGATCCTAAGCAGTGCCGTAGGGGACCGCACCGCCACTTCCCAGCAAATTAGGGACACTGTTGCTCCTGGGGTATCGGCGAGGACCATTCGCAACCGTCTCCATGAAGCTGGGCTACGGTCCTGCACACCGTTAGGCCGTCTTCCGCTCACGCCCCAACATCGTGCAGCCCGCCTCCAGTGGTGTCGCGACAGGCGTGAATGGAGGGACGAATGGAGACGTGTCGTCTTCAGCGATGAGAGTCGCTTCTGCCTTGGTGCCAATGATGGTCGTATACGTGTTTGGCGCCGTGCAGGTGAGCGCCACAATCAGGACTGCATACGACCGAGGCACACAGGGCCAACACCCGGCATCATGGTGTGGGGAGCGATCTCCTACACTGGCCGTACACCACTGGTGATCGTCGAGGGGACACTGAATAGTGCACGGTACATCCAAACCGTCATCGAACCCATCGTTCTACCATTCCTAGACCGGCAAGGGAACTTGCTGTTCCAACAGGACAATGCACGTCCGCATGTATCCCGTGCCACCCAACGTGCTCTAGAAGGTGTAAGTCAACTACCCTGGCCAGCAAGATCTCCGGATCTGTCCCCCATTGAGCATGTTTGGGACTGGATGAAGCGTCGTCTCACGCGGTCTGCACGTCCAGCACGAACGCTGGTCCAACTGAGGCGCCAGGTGGAAATGGCATGGCAAGCCGTTCCACAGGACTACATCCAGCATCTCTACGATCGTCTCCATGGGAGAATAGCAGCCTGCATTGCTGCGAAAGGTGGATATACACTGTACTAGTGCCGACATTGTGCATGCTCTGTTGCCTGTGTCTATGTGCCTGTGGTTCTGTCAGTGTGATCATGTGATGTATCTGACCCCAGGAATGTGTCAATAAAGTTTCCCCTTCCTGGGACAATGAATTCACGGTATTCTTATTTCAATTTCCAGGAGTGTATAATGTTGTATGGCAATTGGAAACAAGTTCTTTGCTGTCTAGAAGGTTTACACAACACATGCTGAACGTCGTTCAACGTCCAACAGGGAGTGGTTTCGCATCAACGTTATGTAATACTAAGCAGTTAAAAGAAAACGTGATTAACGGCGGCAAGCACTCTACGGAAATCCCAACATTAACAGCGAATCACAAGTAATATCATTGTTCACATTACTCATCAACAGTTACTTGTACACAAAGTTGTACTTTAAATGACATGACCAACGTCTTCGTTCTGGATCCGGATGCAAACCCAGTACGTAAAGCCATTGTTGACCAAGCAAAGCTTTGTGACTTATCGAGACTCGATCACTAGGCAGAAAGAGACGTCAAATATTGGTGTTTACACCAGTATCAGTTATTAGTTCTCAACTTGAACGTAAATGACGATAATGTTTGTACGAAACCAGGAACCCTAACATGACAATTACCTTCTTGGTAATTACCCTCGAAAGACGTTGTATATTGTTGCATTGTTAAGGTACAAAGGATGCACATGTTTAAAATTGAAATGCCATCATGTAATGATGGTGACAAGGATGCGAACCCAGCACCTAATCGGCTTGTTGAATAAGTACGTAAAATCAGAATGTATGTATCACAGTTTGTCACCAGTAGTGAGGTTGGAACCTTAAATGACGACTGAAGTTGTATTGCCTGAGCGGGATTCGAAACCGGCGCCTACCGCCGTCGTTATCTGACCAGGAACAGACGAGAAATGTCCAATGTTGATCCACTATTAGCGAGATGTGCGCACGTTTAACTAGAAATAAGGCGACGTAAACGTCTATGCTGACTGAGAGTCGAACGCCGCACACATGGTTATGAGGACACGTTAATAATCAAATTCTTATTCAGTAGTAGCTAGGAGTAGCATGTTTAGTTGCAAAACTTAAGGCCTTTCTCATCCCTAGTTACGTGTTGCCTAATATCTGCGATATCATGGTGTTAATTTACAAGTGGATTGACTGCCGTAAAGAGCAATGTTCTCTAGTAGTCGTGTATCATTGAGATGTAAATGAAGTGCCTCAGCAGAAAGTAATTTCCGTCGTGCAGCACGTATTGTTTGAGAGACACTGAGTACACGTTATAAGTGCACAAAACGTGTATTATATACTACGTATATACTATTATTTGGAGAAGCTGTCGCCAAATCTGTTTACTTTTACATTCCGCTTAGTTGTCGTGGTTGAATACACGTTTCCTTAAGGCTACATCTAATGCAGAGCTATTGCTAGCTAGGTGAAATATTTTGTGGTAGCTATAAAATGAATGTATTTTTGAACGTATTGTTTGTCAAATATTTGAATGAATCGTCAACTGTAGGTGTGCCTGCACATGTTATAGCATAATAGCTGTAGCTGCGTTAGTAAGAGGATGACATTCACATCACGACACGGTTGTGTGGATTAGCGTTGCCGGCCGCGGTGGTTTTCGCCTACCGGTAAGGCCAGTCGATGCGGCCTATCACTGCACGTTACATTCGAGGAGTGATCATCACGGGCTACGGCGGGTTGATGAGCAGCGACACTAGGAAGTGCGGTGCGCCGCCGCCAAGACCTCATCGCACGTATGGACACTACATCTAGGCAATGTCAAAACAAAAAGATCTTTGGAATATTGGCGAATAATCTTAAATTTTTTTTAGAAAACAAAGACGAAGATTAAAATGCTTTTAATCGTCAGTTTATGCATTGAAAGCGAAGTTTAGGGAGGCTTAATACAAATTTCGAAATAATACTGAACAGTAGCTCAGGACGTCGAGCAGAGTATAGAAACAGGTTTAATGTCATCGTAATCTTCCTAAATAGGAGATTTTTGCAGTGAACCCAGATTCAGTAATTGATGATGTAACTAAAAATTTTGTTAGACAGCGTCAGTGTGTAATTAAATTTACTGTTATGCGAGTAAAATTCAAAAAAATTCAAATGGCTCTGAGCACTATGGGGCTTAACTTCTGAGGTCATCAGTCCCCTAGAACTTAGAACTACTTAAACCTAACTAACCTAAGGACATCACACACATCTATGCCCGAGGCAGGATTCGAACCTGCGACCGTAGCTGTCTCGCGGTTCCAGACTGTAGCGCCTAGAACCGCTCGGCCCCTACGGCCGGCGAGTAAAATTAAGTCATAAAATTGCTGTATCTACGCTGCAAGGCTGCCACAGTGTTTGAAATAGCAGGGAGTCGTCACGAAGACGCTATATTTCCTTACTAATTATGTTTTCTCACTAACTGCGTGGAGCAATGCACTCATTTGCGTTTACTATTGAGACTTTATCAGTTCAGAGCGGTTATCTGTTGAACTGATCTCGTCGTACGGGTAGCATACCTTTGTGCGTCTGCATCATAAACAGCGTTTGTATTACATTCCCCTCACATCAGAAGCAGCTGCGCATAATCACACTGTGTACTCTGATAGTTCCACATTCCATATAAGACATATATAGCGTTTTAGGCTCTGAGAGTCAGACACATTTTCTGTGCGGCAAAAAATAATGCCGTGTCTTGCATATAATTTATATCACTGTAACGGTGGCCGGGGCAGCAAATGATGCCAATAATTCTCTAAAGGAATTCCAGCTCTAACGAATGATACAGAGCTGTTAGCTGCATCAAAATGTATAACACTCTATGTTAGGTGCGCTGCAGAAATTTTTGTCATTAAGCTTCTTTTTCTTTCAGAAAGTATGACTCGTTTTCAGTTAAGTAGCTGTTATTTTCTACAGAAGACTTCATGACGAGAACTGCTGGTTTTGAAGCATATGAGTGATAATACAGAACAGAACTAACAGGCTAAATTAGATTAAGTGTCTCGTATATGTGATGTGCGAATTCAGAGTTACTGTGATATATAATCTCAAAATAAATATTCACGGTTATTCTTCCACGAAATAAAACTATTTGTAGTGTTACAATGCTTCCAGTTTTGTGATATAAGTATATTTTGCATAACAACAAAAATTACTTCGAAATTAGGATGCCAACTTCAAACTGAGTCCACAAATCCCAACACCTACACCACTCGCCCAAGTGGTTACAGTCATTAGGCGTTGGGAAATATTGAAAACTTTTAAATCGATTACGTAAAACAATTGTAGGAGCTTTCGATCCAAAAGTCGAAGTACATGTCGATTTTTTTCAGTGAAAAACACGTGTGTACAGCTGTTCCAGATCTGTGAGCTGCAACTTGTAATAACACATTCCGACGCAGAGACATACAATACCTTAAAGGCTGCGCCAAAGATTAAATTGAGAGGCATGTAGATTATAATCTTTGTAATGTTCACATTGGATTCTCTTTTGTTTCATACTCCAAGAAGGAGCTAAGAGACACTTTCGATTGTTGCCTTGTGGAGGATGGACGTAATTTTTGGAGTGTGCGGAAAGGCAGCCATATAGTTAGTAATTATGGTTTGTGCGACGAGCACATCAAGTCTTATTGTGTTGTGAATAATAAATAGTGAGAAGTATCTAAGTTTTACGAGAATTATTTAAAGTGACGTAACATTGTATTCCTTGGTTTCCACCGTCTTCGTGAAGTGAACCGATGCCGACTCAGGAAGATAGACACGGTCAACAAAGAGAAGAACACAGATGGCGACTAATGAATTAATATTGTGGCAGAAGGATTAATTCTACGTCTAAGATGAGAACCCTGATTAAATCAACAATGACGTAGAATTCAAAATGTAATTAATCGGAATGGTGAATTACATTACAGGCATATTCCACGTAGCACTGAATTTGTCCGCATTCAAGACGGTCAATACAGTCCGTTAAAAAGCCTTTCAAAAATTCTAAAGTTACAGTTCCATGTCCATAATTTTTCCTCTTTTCAAAAAATCAATGAATTAATTTTTTTTTTATTTATTTCGCCACAAACTGCAGGCATTCCTTGTTATTGCACTGTCGTTGTCAGACATCCACTCCCAAAAGAAATTAAAGGCGCCAAAAGTTGTCAGAATAATTTGTAAGTTATGTGTTTGGGACTGGATGGAGCGTCGTCTCACGCGGTCTGCACGTCCAGCACGAACGCTGGTCCAACTGAGGCGCCAGGTGGAAATGGCATGGCAAGCCGTTCCACAGGACTACATCCAGCATCTCTACGATCGTCTCCATGGGAGAATAGCAGCCTGCATTGCTGCGAAAGGTGGATATACACTGTACTAGTGCCGACATTGTGCATGCTCTGTTGCCTGTGTCTATGTGCCTGTGGTTCTGTCAGTGTGATCATGTGATGTATCTGACCCCAGGAATGTGTCAATAAAGTTTCCCCTTCCTGGGACAATGAATTCACGGTGTTCTTATTTCAATTTCCAGGAGTGTATATTGCGAAACTGAACATCCATTACGTTCTTGCATGTTTAACTGCGAAAATGGTCCTTGTCGGTACATCAGCATAGAGTTCGAATAGAATCGCTGGAACATTGCAAACCATTCAGATTAATCGAACATCTAAATACGCATAATGCTGGTACCACCAGGATGTGTTCTTTCTCCTCATCCCCGTGGCAGTAATTGAATTAAGAGTCAGCCGGGAAATACATTTAAATCAATTGACGACCATTGAGTTAGCGTCACGAATTTTCAAACGTCCACTGCCATGTATCAAGGCGAGTGACACCACGAGTGTTAACGTCGATCGACGGGTGTCGTCGTGATCGTATTGAATGACATTGAGCGCTTACAAATTCCAGCAACCGGCTCCATTTACAATATTAAAACGCATTCCAGGACAACGTGGAACTACCTGTTAACATACTTAGCGTATCAATAATAGACATTGCGATGACATTGTACCTCTTCTCCCCAGTTGCACATTGTGCGAGATGTAAGTGTAGCTGATGTTGTATAACGACAATTGCTCGGTTGAAGTTTAACCATGCAAAATATTAGTGAAGCATGGGCACCATCAGTACTTGAACCCTATCTCTGACTGTGACTTTGTCATGATTGACGACCTTAGTAGTTAACTCCTTGAATCCCCGCGGCGATAGCATAGCAAGAAATTACCTGAATGAATTTTCACTCTACAGCGCAGTGTGCGTCCCGTGCTCCATTCCAGGGTACGCTGACATTGAGGCTCTTTATATAGGGTGAACCCCAACTCCACCTACAAAATTTCGGAGATTGTTCAGGGATATTTTCTGAGTATTTTGCCTGTGATGGGCATGTGGTCCCCGTGGCTTGCTATTGAGTAACAATATAATTGTGATTTATTCCGACTGCTTCCCCAGTTACCGTTGTTTCTGTGAAAATATTTTTCCGAAAGTGAGGAAGTCGGTAAATTGCCATCACCAGAACATATAACACAAAATAAACAGTACTGCAACAACACTCATATGCCGAAGTACTGCGATGATGTGGCGGGAACAGCGCAGCAGAGCGTTGTTCTGTTGGTCTCGCTGTGCGTTCAGTAAACACGTACACGAGGTGCAACGAGTCAGTTGTCACTGATAACGCACAAATAACACTGTTGAAAAAACAAACCCCAGAAAGAACCGAGCAGCATTCGAAGTAAGATCCAGGATGAAGAATAAACCGGCCGTAACAGTTGTCAACGGCAAGTACCGTGAGTAAATGGAGCATGCTGTTTCCAAGCAAAGGACACATACAAAAATAAATAGTAGGTAATAAATCAAACAAAACGAAATTATCTAAGTAGCCACAAAGGCCACGCGTCCCTTATACCAAAATATTAAAAAAATATCCCTGAACATCCTCCAAAATTATTTTGGTTAAGTTCAGGTTCATCCTCCATATCCTAATTACGATGTAACGCCAGCAACGCCGTACCCAACAGATGAATCTAGGCTTTCCATTCAGAAGTTTTCTCAATAAAAATGATTATAAAAGGATAAAAAGCCCTAATAGTGTATCTGAGAAGCAATTTACGACCAACACCAGATATGCAGCTGAAATCCTTGAGATAAATATGTAGATCTCGGGGTAAAAATAACGCATTTCACGACGCTTTACTGTTAATGAATTTAGACTGTAGGGAGGAAAGAGGTTGTGATACCTCTTGTTACCGGCCGCTGTGGCTGAGCGGTTCTAGGCGCTTCAGTCCGGAACCGCGCGACTGCTACGGTCGCAGGTTCGAATCCTGCCTCGGGTATGGATGTATCTGATATCATTAGATTAGTTAGGTTTAAGTAGTTCTAAGTCTAGGGGACTGATGACCTCAGATGTTACGTCCCATAGTGCTTAGAGCCATTTGAACCATACCTCTTGTTTTCATGGCATGATTAATTAATGTTGTGCTTTCACATATTGATCCGAGTTGTTGTTTACATTTTATGCATAGTATTTCTCCGACAAACCCATGCATTGTCTTCAGGTGCTGGATGCTGTGCTCCTAAGCGTACTCGCTGTCGCGACTCCCACCAGACTGTAAGATATTCCACACTCTCATGGAATACGGTACACACTCGACTTTCGGAGACCTAAACTGAAGTGCCAAAGAAACTAGTATAGGCATGCGTAATCAAATACAGAGATATGTAAACAGGCAAAATACGGCGCTGTCGTCTGCAACGCCTTTATAAAACAACAAGTGTCTAGCGCAGTTCTTAGATCGGTTACTGCTGCTACAATGGCAAGTTATCATGATTTAAATGAGTTTGAAAGTGGTGTTATAGTCGGCGGACGAGTGGTGGGACACAGCAACTCCGACGTAGCGATGAATTGGAGATTTTTCCCGTACGACCATTTCACTAATGTTTCGTGAACATCAGGAATCCGGTAAAACATCAAATCTTCGACATCGCTGCGGCCAGAAAAAGATCCTGCAAGACTGGGACCAACGACGACTGAAGAGAATCATTTAACGTGACACAAGAGAAACCCTTCAGCAAATTGCTGCGGATTTCACTGCTGGGCCTTCAACAAGTGTCAACCAGTGTGCCATTCAACGAAACATCATCGATATGGGGATTCGATGCTAAAGGCCCACTCGCGTACCCTTGATGACTGCACGAAACAATGCTTTACGTGTCACCTGAGCCCATCAACACCGATATTGGACTGTTGATGACTGGAAACTTGTTGCCTCGTCGGACGAGTCTCGTTTCAAATTGTACTGAGCGGACGGACGTGTACGGGTATGTAGACAATCTCATGAATCAATGGACCCTGCATGCCAACACGGGCTGTTCAAGCTGGCGAGGCTGTGTAATAGTGAGGGACGTATGCAGTTGGAGAAATATGAGAGTTCTGATAGTCTAGGTACGACTCTGACAGGTGACATGTACGTAAGCATCCTGTCCGATCACCTGCATCCATTCGTGTCCATTGTACATGCCGACGGACTTGGTCAATTCCAGTAGGACAATGTGACACCCCACACGTCCAGAATTGCTACAGAGTGGCTCCAGGAACATTCTTTTGATTTTAAACACTTGCGCTGGTCACCAGACTCTCCAGACATGAACATTATTGAGCATATCTGGTATGCCTTTCAATGTGCTGTTCAGAAGAGATCTCCCCCTCGTACCCTTACGGATTTATGGACAGCCCTGCAGGATTCACGGTGTCAGTTCCCTCCAGCACTACTTCAGACACTCTTAGAGTCCATGACACGTCGTTTTGCGGCACTTCTGCGTGCTCGCGGGAGCCCTACACGGTATTACTCAGGTTTACCAGTTTCTTTGGCTCTTCAGTGTATATTGCCTTAACATTAGAAAAAAGACTTTCTGTCTTTGTTGGCAGGAGCGAAATACGCTGATGTCATGTTTCCGCAGGAGTCAACATGTCTTTCCGAGTATTGGGCCATTGTAACATACGTAAGTGGTTCTTGGCTTCTCTTTCTCTGCCGGCCGTGGTGGCCAAGCGGTTAAAGGCGCTACAGTCTGGAACCGCGAGGCCGCTACGGCCGCAGGTTCGAATCCTGCCTCGGGCATGGATGTGTGTGATGTCCTTAGGTTAGTTAGGTTTAATTAGTTCTAAGTTCTAGGCGACTCATGACCGCAGAAGTTAAGTCGCATAGTGCTCAGAGCCATTTGAACCATTTTCTCTTTCTCGGTTAACATCTTTCTGAGGAGCTCTTGATCGTGACTGCAGTGCCCACTGTGTTCAATTTTGACGCAAGACTCTTGTCTACAAACATTAGATGTGTCATTTGTAATAATGAAGACGATATATGTCTCGGAAAGCGAATGTGACATGTCTTACCAGTGCCATGTGCCATGTGCGCGCAACTAGTATCGATAGTGTCTACGCTATGCATCCCTCTGGCCCGTTGCCGGGAGACCAGAGGACGCTTCGCCCCGGTAGTGTGCTCTTAAACAGCGGCAGACAGGATATTAGTCTGTGCTCGGCTATCTATTGAGATGAATAGTTCGCAGCAGTAGCAGTTGAAGTCCGTGTGGATCCAGTCCGTGTAGCCCATGAGCTTCAGAGATCAATGTCTCACCAACAATGTTCAATTATAGAATTTATGTGTGATTTTTTTTAAAAGGGGCCTTAAACCTATATTTCAATCTAAGAAACACTGCCGAAAGGCATCCTTTTGTATAATTTCAAGCTACCATTTTGCTTGGCCACAGTGCCGCAAGAGACTGTTATGTAGTCACATATGGACTTCCTGTATTTTCGCCAAATTTCATGAGAAATCGTGTCATCTTCGGCAGTTGTAAAGTTCGCTTACATGACCACTGGCCGTTAATTCAGTACAAGTGATTCTTTTAAAATACTTTTAAAGTTCCTTGTAAGAGAAAGTTTAAGATTTGAATTTAGCTACAATTTTACTTTTGTCGCTTACGTTCTTAATCCGTAACTCTTCTCGGTATTCTCGTTGCTAACACTTACTTCACTGTGATATCCCTTGTTGCAGTTGCTAAGAATAATTCTGGATTTGCCTTTCACCGTTACCTTGTTATCTGTGCTGTACTGTATTGTACTACACTTGCTTGTGATTTTTCTTTGTCTTACCAATGAAACGTATCTTCAATTGTACCTTAAGTTAATTTAGCACTTACTAAGTTTGGAAAACTATGTAACTGTCACTGTTGAGTAATTATGGTTTAACTGGTCTTGATTTATGACACATTTCTACTGTGACTGTGGAAGAAACGTATCATTTGGCCTTAAGATTTTTTTTTTTTCTTTTTTTGCGCATTGATCATTACTTGTGCTGCAAAGTTTTTGAACTTTAAAATTGTTCTGTTCTTGTTATTCTATTATTGGTGTATTTTTCTAATTGTAAAGATTTTGATAGTTTCTAATAAAGTATTTTTAAAATATTTCGTTGTCCCGGTACCTTCCATCCCCTAACCAGTTCCCTGCCGCTTCAGAGCAGAGTATCAAAACAGTCGAGAAGACGTGCGAGGAACATCAGCCTGACCAAAACATCCAAGCAAATCAGCTGTCAATGAGCATAGTCTCGAATATAATACAGGGTGTATCAAAAAGAGACATCCGATTTAGCACAAACTCGTAGCTATTGTGTTCTCTACATCTACATGATTACTCTGCTATTCACAATAAAATGCTTGGCAGAGGGTTCAATGAGCCACCTTCAAGCTGTCTCTCTAACGTTCCGCTCTCTAACGGGGCGCGGGAAAAACGAGCACTTAAATTTTTCTGTGCCCTGATTTCTCTTATTTTATCGTGATGATCATTTCTCCCTATGTAGGTGGGTGCCAACAGAATGTTTTCGCAATCGGAGGAGAAAACTGGTGATGGAAATTTCATGAGAAGATTCCATCGCAAAGAAAAACGCCTTTGTTTTAATGATTGCCACTCCAATTCATGTACTATGTCTGTGGCAGTATCTCCCCTATTTCGCTATAATATAAAATGAGCCGCCCTTCTTTGTACTTTTTCGATGCCATCCGTCAGTCTTCTCACCTGATGCGGATCCCACAACGCATAGTAATACTTCAGAATAGGACGGACAAGCGTGGTGTAAGCAGTCTCTTTAGTAGACCTGTTGCACCTTCTAAGTGTTCTGCCAAAGAATCGCAGTCTTTGGTTTGCTCTACCCACAATATTATCCATGTGATCGTTCCAATTTAGGTTATTTGTAATAGTAATCCCTAAGTACTTAGTTGAATTTACAGCCCTCGGATTTGTGTGACTTATCACGTTATCGAGATTTAACTGATTTCTTTTAGTACTTACGTGAATAACTTCGCACTTTTCTTTATTCCGGGTCAATTGCCACTTTTAGCACAATACAGATATCTTATCTAAATCATTTTGCAAGTCGTTTTGATCATCTGATGACTTTACAAGACGGTAAATGACAGCATCATCTGCAAACAATCTAAGACGGCTACTCAGATTGTTTCCTACTTCGTTGATATAGATTAGGAACAACAGTGGGCCTATAACACTTCCTTGGGGAACGCCGGATATTACTTCTTTTTTTACTCGATGACTTTCCGTCTATTACTACGAATTGTAACCTTTTTGACAGGAAATCACGAATCCAGTCGCACAACTGAGGCGATTTTCCGTATGCACGCAGTTTGGTTAGAAGACGCTTGTGAGGAACGGTGTCGAAAGCCTTCTGGAAATCTAAAAAATATGAATTCAATTCGACATCTCCTGTCGATAGCACTCATTACTTCATGAGTATAAAGAGCTAGTTGTGTTTCGGAAGAACGATATTTTCTGAATCCGTGCTAACTATGTGTCAATAAATCATTTTCTTCGAGGTACTTCATAATGTCGAATACAGTATATGTTCCAAAACCCTACTGCAAATCGACATTAGTGATATGAGCCTGTAATTTAACGGATTACTCCTACATCCCTTTTTGGGTATTGGTGTGACTTGAGCAATTTTCCAGTCTTTAGGTACCGATCTTTCTGTGAGCGAGTGGTTGTGTATAATTGCTAAATATGGAGCTATTTTATCGGCATACTCTGAGAGGAACTTGACTGGTATACATCCTAGACCGGAGGCCTTGCCTTTATTAAGTGATTTAAGCTGCTTCGTTACACCGAGGATATCTATGTTTCTCATCTTGGCAGTTGTTCTTAATTGGAATTCAGAAATATTTACTTCGTCTTCTTTGTTGAAGGAGTTTCGGAAAACCGTGTTTAATAACTCTGCTTTAGTGGCACTGTCATCAGTGACTTCACCGTTGTTATCACGCAGTGAAGGTATTGATTGCGTCGTGCCATTGTTGTGCTTTCTGTATGACCAGAATCTCTTTGGGTTATCTGGCAGATTTCGAGAAAGAGTATCGTTATGGAAATTATTAAAAGCATCTCGCATACTATCTCTTTGAAATCATTCCACAACTTTTATACGCCCACATGACCAGATCGGAAGAAGTGAAGAGTGTATCTTAAAACGGCGTTAAGGGCATTTTTTAAAATAGATATACTTTGCGTTTCTTTTTTTGGGTTGTAGGTGTTACGGCATTCAGCCTAGCAGCAACTGCCTTGTGGTCGCTAATCCCTGTATTTGTCACGATACTCCCTATTTGAGCAGGATTATTTGTTGCTAAGAGGACAAGTATGTTTTCGCAACCACTTACGCTTCGAGTTTCTGAGAAAGCATTCAGTACAACTTCGGATGACGTTTTATGCTTGCGCCGGCTTTAAACGTATAACTTTTCCAGCATATCGAAGGTAGATTGAAGTCCCCACTGACTATAACTGTATGAGTGAGGTAGCTATTTGAAATGAGACTCAAGTTTTCTTTGAACTGTTTAGCAACCATATCTTCTGAGTCGGGGGTCGGTAAAACGATCCAATTAATAGTTTAGTTCGATTGTCAAGTATAACCTCTACCCATACTATTTCGCAGGAATTATCTGGTTCAATTTCACTACAGGGCAAAATACTTCTGACAGCAATAAATATTCCACCACCAACTGTATTTAATCTATCCTTTCTGAACACTGTTAGATCATTTGAAAAAATTTCGGCTGAACTTATTTCCAGCTTCAGGCAGCTTTTTGTACCTATAACTATTTGAGCTTCAGTGCTTTCTATTAGGGCTTGAAGCTCTGGTTCTTTCCCAACACAGCTAAAACAATTTACAACTACAATACCGATCGTTTCTACAACTAATTACTGTGTTTTACCTTTCCCCTTTTAGACGGATGCCCTTTCTGTGATTCCCTGAGACCCTCTAACCTAAAAAACCGCCCAGTCCCTTCCACACAGCCCCCGCTACCCTTGTAGCCGCTTCCTGTGTGTAGTAGACTCCGACCTATTAAGCGGAACCCGGAAACCCACCATCCGATGGCGCAAGTCAAGAAATCTGCACCCTACACGGTCACAGAACCGCCTGAGCATCTGATTTAGACCCTCCACTCGGCTCTGCACCAGAGGACCACAGTCGGTTCTATCGACGATGCTGCAAATGGTGAGCTCCGCCTTAATATCACAAGCAAGACTGGCAGTCTTTACCATTTCCGTTAGCCGCCCGAAACCAGAGAGAATCTCATCCGATCCAAAGAGACACACGTCATTGGTACCGACATGAGTCACCATCTGCAGTTGGCTGCACCCTGTACTCTTCATGGCACCCGGAAGCACCCATTCCACATCCGGAATGACTCCCCCCGGAATGCACACGGAGTGCACACTGGCTTCCTTTCCCTCCTTGGCAGACATGTTCCTAAGGGGCCCCATTACGCGTCTAACGTTGGAGCTCCCAACTACCAGCAAACCCACCCTCTGTGAATGCCCAGATCGAGAAGCTTCCCCTGGAACAGGGTGGACGACTACATCCGGCTCCGAGACATCGTCAGCCACAGATAACGCCCGAAACCTGTTCGTCAAACAAACCGGGGAGGCCCTACGATGGGCCCCTCCTGAAGTTTTTCGCATCTTTCCAGACTTTGGAATGATCTCCACTCGAACACGGGTGAGGGGTCAACCTCAGTGCTGGCACTCCCCGGGGCGGCCACAGCAGTTATTTGTGATATGTTAGTGAAGAAAGTACAGTTGGAAAGAGCAAACTCTTGAGTTTACATGGTTCCTGCTAGGTGACAGCAGTGTGAGCCCGCTTCAGTTCTCATAAAAATGGTGTCGGGACAACAGAAAGAGTTTTGTGTTCTACGTTTTGCGCAGTGCGAGTCAGTAGTAACTGTTAACCACCACATTCGTACTAGGTATGGTGTGGATCCTCCTGCAGCACAGAGCATTACACGATGGTATGAACAATTCCGATAAACAGATTGTTTGTATAAAGGCAAATCGCCGGATCGACCACGAGAGTCTGACACAGACGTCGAACGCATCCGCCACAGTTTCACAAGGAGTCCGCAGAAATCCGTTCGCCGTGCAGCTCGACAGCTCAATATTCCCCCCATGTCCGCCTGGCGTCTGTTCCGTCGACGTTTACAAATGAAACCATACAAAATTCACCTACGGCAAGCTCTTCGTGAAGGTGACAAACAACAGCGTGTGGAATTCTGTAATTTCGTTCTTGGCAAGATGGAAAAATTGGAAATTTGTGGTAAGGACTATGGGACCAAACTGTTCAGGTCATCGGTCCCTAGGCTTACGCACTACTTAATCTAACTTAAACTTACTTAAACAAACTTACGCTAAGGACAACACACACACACACACACACACACACACACATGGCGAGGGAGGAATCGAACCTCCGACGGGGTGAGCAAGATGAAGGATGACAGTTTAAGTGACGAGGCAACATTCCATTTAAATGGAAAGGAGAACCGTCATAATGTGAGAATATGGTGTACGGATCAACCACATGAAGTTGTACAACGTGAGAGGGACACACTAAAATGAATTGTGTTTTGTGCAGTTTTGCGGGAAAAGGTGTATGGTCCATTTTTCTTCGCCGAGAACACTGTTAGAGGAAGCACGTATCTCGATATGCTTGAAAACTTTCTTTTCCCACAGTCGGAGACTGATTCGAACGACTTCATTTACCAACAGGATGGGGCACCGCACACTGGCATCTGGAAGTGCGGGAATTTTTAAATCAAAGGAGTACTTAACGATGGATCGGTCGCACCGGAGCAAATGATTCAGCCTTACATTACTGGCCTCCAACGTCACTGGATCTGATTGTGATTATTTCTTGTGGGAATTTATAAAAGACTCTGCTTTTCCAAGTACAGCGTGCAAAACATGGTGAACTCTCAGTATATAAAAATGTGTTTATATATATAATTAAAATAATGTTTTAATATGCTTTTATGATCAGCTATATCCTTGAGATACATGGTAATGTAAACAAAACTACCTAACTCCAAACATGACCTACTGGAATTTTTTTTAACTTTAACTTCAATTATCTCGAAATAATGTTTTTGCACTTGGACCCCTTGGCTTCTAGGCACCACATATAAAATTAGATACATTCTTTATTTTACGGCTGATGATTTGCATCTGCTGGGGTATTATTAATTGTGGAAATAGGTGAGTTCCACATGGTATCAACGGTGGATATTTGCAGCTGCTTGGTTCTTCTAAAATTCTATGGAAACGGTACTTTCCTATTGGACAGTTTCGGACCAAATTACGTGTGCGGAAGTCCTTTAAGCTTGTATTACGATTCCTTATTGGAAAGTTATTTGCAACCCCAAATTCTCTTTTGCCTTTCCGTTTCATTTCTTTTCTGAGCATATGAGTAAATACAACATACTCGGTAATATTTCTGTTTTTGTACAGTTTAAGTAATGTAAAAACTGAAAAGTTATTGCCGCGATGTGAATTGACGCCACCTCCCTCGGATTACCATTCTGTGTTCTGTCCCCAGCGCTAGCCGCTGCCTAGAAAGGTCTCTAACATAAATGGCTTATGTCCCTCCAAATCCGCATCTAAAATGCTATTTCTTTCCAAACGCTCGTCCGTCTTTTACGAGGGAGCTCCCACTTAGGTCTCTTTCACTTTTGGCGAGTACCTGCACCCCATATACATTAAAATACGGAACGTTTGTGTCTATGTTTGTTACTGCATCACGCTAAAACGGCTGGACGGATTTGGACGAAGTTTGACATGGAAATAGCTTATAACCTGGATTAACACATAGGCTACTTTTAAAAGTGCGCAGCACAAAATATTTATTTCTTTGAAGGATATGATGTGAAATGTGGACTAATAATTGAGCTCTAAGCAACGACGAACGAAACTTCCAACAGGAAGACAAGTCCAAAAAGGCACTGGGTGAAAGCTAATTTTCAGACTGGAAACTGTGTTAAGACAGTACTGCGTTTCAACGCAACATTGCATTGAAGAATAATCACAAATCCAACGTTCTTGGTAAGATTTGCTCGAATTAGATCTCAGTTAAAGTCATAGTGTCAGTAACAGCATTAACGAGCTACTCATCACATCAAATGAAATAGCGAAATTACGATGATTCGCGTAGCCGCGTCGTTAGGAACGTCATGTTATCAAAGTGAGTTGTGTAGTATCCCGGTCCGCGCCCTGCTGCAGTCAATGTTTTTATTTTATTTTACTTTGAGTTTGTGAAAGATTCTGGAAGTTTCTTATTAGATACTGATATAATTACAACATTTTGTTTTACACCCGGTGTTACAAACACCAGAACGGTGCCAAGTTCATTAACTCCTAGTTGTTTGGAATCGCCTTCAAGACTCGCAACGATGCTGTTATTTAAATGCTACATGGCAAACAGAGAGACGTCCTTTACATACAGCACGCCGTATGATTTTAGTGGGGTTGGACTATGATATGGGAGCTTATCTGCTGGTAACAGGCACAAACGTGAGAGCAGATGCTGTTTCTTCACATGCAAATGATATTAAATTTGCGATGCACCGAACTACAAATTCCTTTTTTTTCTTTCTCCGTCGAATTACTAGTTTTGTTATCCATTCACGCTGAAGCGGCAGGACAGATGTAGATGAACATTGGAATGTAGGTAGCCTAAATCCTGAATTGACACACATGCTGCCTTCTATTCCGAAGTAAATAATTGTTCTCGTGTCATGGGATGGGTAATGTGACTAAAACGTCATAGATGAAAGTTATTATCCATTAAATGCAATAAGTTTAGCTAAAGATTAGTTTGAACTATTTTAACAAATGAAGGGAGTACGTAAATAAATCTACGATAGCAGAAATATTGCTGTATGATACAGCCTCGGAAATAAAATAATTGTGAGATTTAGTATTGCAAAAAATTAAATTGTGATGGCGCATACGCGTGGGCAGCATGTTTCAGCATTAACGTTTCCGTACAGCTGACTGTATAACCGTGGAGAACACCGCGGGGCGTAGTTTTACGACAAATTTGGACGAAATCTATGACGACGATTAGGCGCGGTTCCCTTGCGAAGACGACTGGGCCGGTCGTAGAAGTGTTGTGCGTAAAATGGAAACAACTGCTCAGCCGAACAACCGGAAACACACCGTTAACGAAAGAGGGTATTCCGAAACCCTAATCAGTAGTGGTAGTGCTTTCCTGGCATGCACACGTGTGTCACCACGGGCGTCATTTAGTTGCTAGATGGCGGCGCGCAAATTTGAATGTAGAAATGAGCAGGACGTAATTACGAGCGGCTCTCGCCGGCTGTAAAGAGCACTCCGTCAACGGGTGTCGCGGACTGGAAATGGAGCCCCAAGGGAGGGCGTGGAGCAGGCGGCTGAAGCCAGCGCGCTTCCATCTCGCAGGCGGTCGTTCACACGTGGCCACATGTGGCGCCGTCCGCTGGCGGCTGCCTTCCCATAGCACAATCTGCGCACGCGGTTTAGCAAAGCGGGCCTCCGGCAAGTGCCCGAGGCGGGAGGAGAGGCGAGGGACTCTCCAGAATGGAACTGCGGTACGCTTCCACACACCGCAGCCACTCCTTCACTTCCAGAACGACGAAAAGTTTGTCGTGCCAGTGGCAAATGCGGACTCTCGGTTTGATTTCCATCTCTCAACATTGCGCCAAAGTTGTCACATGTAAGCAAAATTTCAACGACATCTCATAACTTCATTCCTACCAACATCATTACGGTAGAGCTACTTACGAAAAGGATTTTCACGAAAGCTGACCGTAAGAGCGAAGTTAACACAATTAAGTAGGGTGTATCAGAATAGCGAAAACAGACACGTGTGAAATGTGCGATAACTCTTCCAAAAATGTTCCAGTACGCATGGGTCAGTAAACGTGTAATTTTCTAGATAATTGCGAGTATTTGGTTATGAACCTCCACTGACTTCTGTATTAAATATGGTCACACTAACGAAGGGACCGTACGGACTTCCCCTCACCGTACTGATTCGAGTTGACAGAATGTGTAGTGCACGGCTGTGACGGGAAGACGCAACTCTCAACCGTTTTCGAGACAGTCGAGTTTTGAAAATTTTACGTTGCAGCAGGTACTGGGAGATGAAGAAGCTTGCACAGGATAGAGTAGCATGGAGAGCTGCATCAAACCAGCCTCTGGACTGAAGACCACAACAAGAACAACTCCTATTTACATGTTTTGTATGATCGCTAGTACTCAAGAAGCCGTAGCTAAAGCGTGTTTAGGTAGAACTGTTGGGATAGGCGTGGTTAAGGGCCAATGTCTGAAATAGTACAGATTTTTTTAGGGTTAAAGTGGGGGTGGCAAATAGCCCCCTTTTTTTGCAGTTTTAATTATAAGTGGGAAAGTGAGGGGCAAGGGAAAAAAGCGTGTTAAGTGGTTAGTTCCAGGAGCGCGAGGTCCGTGAATCGAATATCCCTGCCTGCAATTTTTTTCTCCTCACGTAATTAATACGACCGTCTAAACTGTCGTTACTGAGTGATTCATTTATTATTTTCATAATGTGTATCCTGAAAAAAGAGCTTCGTAATGAGATTGGAAAAAAATGGATACACAAAAATTTTCAATCAAATCAGTATAGCCATTTTACTTATATTATTTTATCAACATGTGTGGAAAGTATAACGTGTAACCTATGTAGCACTGTACTTAGCAGGATGATAGTGATCACAGAACTATGAGAAACAACCATGGGAATGAAAAAACAAAGAAAAAAAAGAGTACCGGGTGCTAGATTCCATACAAATTGCTAGCGACCATACGAAGTATGTAAGCACTCGTAAAATGTTCAAGCTCGATTTTCTCGAAAACGGTCGAGAGTCGCGTCTTCCTTCACGGATGCTGAAGTAGTAGCCGAGCCCTACTCATCCTCTGAATACGAATCAGTTTGGTGGACGGAAGTCCGTATGGTCCCCTTGTAAGTACAAATGTAATTGAAATGCAAACTTTTCCATTAAGACCCCATCTAACTGAGCTGAAATTTCACCCATTAGAAATAATACAATACTAGTTCAACATGTTACATGTTACAGTTAACTGTACAGTCTTACCTGTTAAAGATGTTACACATGTCGTCCTCCAAATTGGATGCGCTGCAATACTCCTCTCTGGAGTGAGTTAAGAATTCTTTCAAACACCCCCAGATCATCTCGACAAGATTGTGTAGTTCGTTGCTCCAGTTCTTCAGCCGTATGAACAGGAGTGCTGTACACTTCGCTCCTGAAATTTCCCCATATCTTGAAGGCCAAGATACACACCCGTCTGGACCGTATTGATGCCCTAGATGTCGTCTTACATCAGCAGTGAAATGTGGCAGTGAAGCATATTCCACTTATCATATTCCCCAAGCGTCAGCTACGAGTAAAATTGGAGCCCAATTGTATGGAGACTTCGTCAAAAATTTTACATTTCAAACGCATTTGTATTAACCCAACCTAGAAAATATTTCACACTGAACCATATTTTTTTCTATCATAGTTTACTCTTACCCTAGAGGCCATCATTGTCGATTGCATGTTTAACTTTTTCTTCTCGGTTTCTTCCCTGTTTTTGTGATCGTAAACCTCTTACCAAGGTCGGGAATCGAAACCGGGTCTCCTGCTTACTAGGTAGGTGCGTTAGCCACTAAACCACCTTGGCACACAGTTCACACAACAGCACGGATTACCCTGAGACGCCTCCATCCTCGATCCCGATTCTCACTGCCACCCCAGTCTATTTTAAATTCCCCCTTAAGCAGGAACAGAATATCCGTGGGTATTCTGGAATAGCACCTGAGCAATTAACGTAAATGAGGGAACCAGGCTGAAATCCAGGAGCAGGTACTTATACAAATGAAATGACACAGCTTCAGAGACTTTACTGGTCTCATACGCATATGATTTTATGTATACAGACTGAAGCGGCGAGCGAAATTTTGTACGAAGGCCGGGAATAGAACCCGTATCTCCTGCTTACTAGATAGGTCCATTAGCCGCTAAACCATCCTGGCACAACAGTTCACACAATTGCAATTCTCAGTTTGCTACTACAATCCTTTTTTAACTATATGGGTAATGTAACTTGTAATCTTATCCTCCACATCACCATTATATTTCCCTGTTATTTGCGAAAGTTTCAAAACCTTGAGAGGGGTATGAGGTACAAAAGAACAACTTTTTACTTATCTTGAATATCTCGTTGTTGTTGTCGATGGCTCAAAGTCTTGTCTAGCAGTACATTCTTGCAGCTGAAAATTTCGGTTTCTTAGATTTGATGACTAAATAACTGATGAAGATCTGTCTGTATTATTCTTGAATTTTATTCTTTGTCACATCTTTCAACAACACACCGTTTGTACATTTTCCACATTAAAAAAAAAACAATAATTACATTGTTGGTGACAAACTTAGACAACGTCTACTTCCATCA
Organism: Schistocerca nitens; assembly: GCF_023898315.1. Lineage (NCBI taxonomy): Eukaryota > Metazoa > Arthropoda > Insecta > Orthoptera > Acrididae > Schistocerca > Schistocerca nitens. The sequence continues at coordinate 394,532,899 of NC_064617.1, forward strand.
GAGGCATGCCCACTACTCCTTACATTCTGCAGTACTCACAGAATTCCAAAAAGTTTACAAAGCAAAAGAGTTTACAAAACAAAAGATGAATAATCACTAACAAATATCATTAATTTATAAATTAATCCAGAAATTAATTTAACAATTCGCATTAGACTGTGTAATTAATAACATGAATCTTAAATATGCTAGAAATTTTGTAATTTCAGTTATTCTTAAAAGAAGAGTAATTTTAACTGTTAGTACATATCGATTGTGACACATTAATTTCTTTTTACACATTTTAGCCTGAAACACAATACATCGTATAAAAAATCATATGAATCCTCTTAGTGAAACAGCCGAGGTAATTTTAACCTATGCAAGGATCGATAGTATTTATTTTTATTTATTTATTTATTTATTTATTGCCAAATTATAGACCTGTTACCTGATGTTTAAAACAGGTCGTACATTTTACAATTTTCGTTTTTCATCCTTTTACAGTTTTCTTTCCTTTTGTTTTATTGACAACATTTACAAAGAATGATACTTTTCAAAATAACAATAATTTAAGGTTGAAATATAAATAAAATTTTGTTGTTTTTAAGAAGAATATAAAAAGAAGATAGGATAGATCAGAGATTTGTTTGTATCATCACCGAGTGTGACTGACGGTGAATACCTCGGAATGGTTTCTTCGAGCCGTTGACCGCCAGTCACACACACACACACACACACACACACACACACACAAATGGTTATTAGTAGAGAAATAATGTTCCTTATCCTATTTGTTATTAATCCTATGTATTAACTACTTTAGGTGCGCATCCATGTACAGCATTTGGTGTTTTCTTCGCTAGATTGCCAGCAATTTGCTTATTTACTGTCACTTCTCAGCTTCCTCCTCCTGTTCCTCCTCATTGTCACTATTTTCTTTGTCACTGTGGGTATCGCTGTCCTTCCTCTGGAGATTGTTGTTACGCTGCACATAGGCATGTCTGTAATGTCGTGTCCGCATATACTCTTCATGTGTTGTTTTTTAAATACTGTTTGTCAGTGCGTTTAATTGTGCCCATTGTTCTTCGTCTCTTATTGCTGTGTATATATCTATGTCTGTATCTGTGTAATCTAAGTGTAGTGTATGTATATTGTGCGCGTATTGCCCGCAGAAAAAGACAGTGTGTTCTGGGGAACCTTCTTCCCCGCATGTGCATGTAGGTGTCTGCCTCAGACTCACGCGGTTTAAGTGCGTGGAATAAGGTCCGTGCCCGGTTAAGAAATGTACCATACCGCGGCTGGGATCGATAGGTCTCATTCTCAACCGCTCCCTTATGTCAGCCGGCCGGTGTGGCCGTGCGGTTCTAAGCGCTTCAGTTTGGAACCGCGTGACCGCTACGGTCGCAGGTTCGAATCCTGCCTCGGGCATGGATGTGTGTGATGTCCTTAGGTTAGTTAGGTTTGTGTAGTTCTAAGTTCTAGGGTACTGATGACCTCAGTAGTAAGTCCCATAGTGCTCAGAGCCGAGCCTTATGTCAGGGAGGAAGTCTTGCAGTCTACGTCCCTTATCACTTGCATCCCAGTCACCTTGCCATGTATCCAAAAGCCAACTTTTAAGGCGACGTATCGTCTCTATGGGCACACCGGTTATTGTGTGTACCTTATCTAGTCTCCCCACCTTTAACCAGTACCTTGCAGCTCTGTATTTGATCGTGATATCTATGGGGCATATTCCGAGCACCACACACAGTGCATCCGCTGAGGTTGTACCGAAGGCTCCAGATAGCCTAAGTAGGACACTTCCCTGCCCTCGTCTGACGGATGCTTTGTTGGTGACCACGTTCAGTCTATGTGCCCACGTGCTAGCTGCAAAGCTGAGTACTGATTCGAAGAGCGCACAGTGGTATGTACGTATGATTGGTAGAGGTAGTCTGTACTGTTTTTAATTTAGCCTCACCAGTTTGTGGAGTATTTTTTCTGCTTTGTCTGTTGTTAGCCTTATGCGTTCGTGGAAATTCGATTTTTCATCTATGTTTACCCCAAGATAGCGCGTAATGCGTGCTCTTTTGATGTTTGTGTCCCCAATTTTAACCGAAGGATTCCTTTGGAGTGATCCTTTCAATAAAGTGTATGTTGTTTTGTTTTCGGCTATCCTGAGTTGTTTGTTTTGACACCGCTGAGTAATTGTTTGTAGTAATCCACTGGCTTTCTCTTCTAACTGGGCTCTGATGTTTGCAGTGACTACAACTAATAGGTCATCGATAGCATACATGCTATCGGTTCCAGAATGATGTTTTCACTCTGCAGCGGAGTGTGTGCTGATATGAAACTTCCTGGCAGAATAAAACTGTGTGCCGGACCGAGACTCGAATTCGGGACCATTGCCTTTCGCGGGCAGTGCTCTAGGAGGAAGGTAGGAGACGACATACTGGCAGAAGTAAATCTGTGAGGACGGGGCGTGAGTCGTGCTTGGATAGCTCAGATGGTAGAGCACTTGCCCGCGAAAGGCAAAAGTTTCGAGTTCGATTCTCGGTCCGGCACACAGTTTTAATCTGCCAGGAAGTTTCATGGTATCGGTTATTTCCATAAAAAGGCAATGTTTCAACCTGACGTAAGTAAAGACAAGAATTATTTCACGTTTCGCTAGGTGTTCTACATTTTTGCCTTTTTTTCTTTCATCATTTGTGACGAAGACAAATGGCCGAAAACGTTATATAATTTATGCAATGCGAAGTTACGTTATGCAGTACATTGTACGAATATGGCTTTCTTAGAAGCAATGTAGGACAGATGGTTCTTAAGCTGCACTGATAGGTCGCTGCGATACGTACAGTTGACATACATCAGAGAGGACAAGGGTTAGACAGCTGTCTATTCCTGCCCATTAAAATAAATCGTTAATTATCAATCAAAACTTATCCTAGACATCGAAATTCCTGCTAACAGCTAGTATATTTTGTCTCCTGCGCCATACGGAGTTCGTCAAAAAATTACAAACGCCATAATTGTGTGTATCATTCCCGTTCATCAAAATTTCTAATCTGACAGGAGTTGCATATTCTGCAATGGCCCCCTCTTCATCTATTACAATATGGCTCGTATGTAAGATTCAAAACTAAAAATTTAAAATCAGAATATTACTTGATTTCTACGGGATGTTGAACCTGAACTTTTACGTTCACACATTAATTTGACCACAGAGAAATTGTGAACACCAAGTAAGAAAGGGCGCAAACATAACAGACTCACACAATTACCCGAAAAGAATAAAACTACGTTTAAAACCTCAGAGGTTCACAAAATGGAGACTAAAACCCCAAATCTGACACTAGCAGGATCGAAAAATCTGTCGTGGAAAAATTACAGAAAAAGCAGCTGAACAATTGGCAACAACTCAGAAGCACGAAGACTAATTCTTCTGTAGAGAACTAAGAAACACCCTTGTTGGAATGAGGAATGGGAGCATGCAATCTACTTTTGACGGGACGTTTACAGCAATTGTAAAGGCAATAACAGAAAAGGGAACTTAAAAAAATTCCTGACAGTGAGCAAAGAGAGAGCCAAATCAATCAGCAAGACCATACGGAAACACGAAAAGGCTCAACTATTTGAAACAGGGAAAGACGGCGAAGGAAACAACACACGAAATTTCTATAAGAACTTCAAAACTAATATAATAGGATACCAATCAGCAAGTTTCTGCTTCCTGAAAGAAAATGGAAAATTGGCTCTAAACAAAAGAAACTTGTCACATATTTCAAAAAACTACTTAATCGCCCAAGTCCAGCACAAAGATTCCCACCACAACAGCCTGAGTAAACTAATCCTAATTCATTACGGCCAGATGAAGAAGAAATTGCAAGATAGACCAAGAGATTAAAAAAACAATAAAGCAAAGGTGGAAGATGGAATCATATGAGAAATCCTCAAAACAGCAGGTTCAAACACCATAACAGAAATCATCTAAATCATGCAAGACATTTGTCAAACAGAAAAAAATTCCAGAAGATTTGAAAAATGCGTTAATTCACACGTTACATAAGAAGGGAGAAGAAGGCATGTAATTAATTACAGTGGGATCTCACTAATAACAGGTGCGTTCAACTTTCTATGCTAGTGTCTTCTCAACAGAGCAAAGAAACAACTTGAATCAAAAATTGGCTCATGTCCATAGCAAACCTTGAATCTATAGCTGATCCTAAGACATCAGAAAATTTGTAGCTAAAATATTGTCTGCACATCTGCTGATTTCAAAAAAGCGTACGACTCAGTTGAGTGCGAATCATTCTTTCAAATATTAAAAGAATGAGGTCTACATCCGGAAACACAATTATAAAACAGATACTGACAGACAAAAACTCAAAGTTTAAATTTATGGGAGAGATCTCAGTTCCTTTCGAAATCAAAACGGGCGTAAGACTAGGAGATGGATTGTCTCCATTACTTTTCAACTGCCTCCTTGAAAAAAAAGTAATACAAGAATGGCACAAACAGGAATCAGTCCCCAAAATTGATCAGCCAATCACTTTGGGCATAGGCAAATTGTCTGTGGATTGCCTAGCACTTGAAGACGATTTAGCCATCTTAACTCGCGACATTTCATCAGCGCAAAATCATACTGAAGTCTTGAGAGAAACTGCAGAAAAGTCGATCTCCATATGTCCTTTGAAAAAACTAAATACATGACCTGCAACAAACAAGCACAAAATTCATGGAAACGAAATATGGAAAAATTAAATAAGTTCCACTGTTTAAATATGTCGATGAAACAACTCAGGAAAATGGCATCGAAACAAAAGCAAACAAAATTAGGTCCAAAAAGCTGGTAACTGCATCCCGACTGGTCCAAAGTATCTATAGCAAACAATGTGTCTCCAGGCACACAACACTATGACATCACAACACAGTAGTTAAACTCGACTGCCTCTGTAAATCAGAAACACTAATTCTGAGCAGGAATGCAGACACTGGAAATACTGAGAAAAAAGAACGCAAAAAAAAATTCTAGGCCCAAAACTTATAAGTCGACAGTACCGAACGAGAGGAAATCCTGATATCAAAAAATACAGAAATATTCATCATGACATTACAAAACGCAGGTTAAGATTCTATCGACACATTAAAAGAATGAGTCGAGGCAGAGATACAAAATAAATAGCCGAATTATTTCACAACGGGAGTAAAGCCAAACCTCACGCAATGAAATGGATTGAGGAGATCAAAACCGATCTGAAATTGGTTGAAATTACATACAGAAATATTCATCATGACATTACAAAACGCAGGTTAAGATTCTATCGACACATTAAAAGAATGAGTCGAGGCAGAGATACAAAATAAATAGCCGAATTATTTCACAACGGGAGTAAAGCCAAACCTCACGCAATGAAATGGATTGAGGAGATCAAAACCGATCTGAAATTGGTTGAAATTACATCAGAAAGTGTGCAAAACCGTGAAACCTTAAGGTCCAAATGTCACAAATGGCAAGCTGAGCAAGAGGGAAAACCGTAGATGAAGAGTGGAACAACATAGTCAGAAGGGAGGAAACCCACAGGAAAAGAATGAAAGAAATACAGGCAGCAAAATGCCTTGCACTTTGTTTCCATACAGTTTTTTTTTTTAAGTTTTCACTCTATACTCGAAAATGGCCGAAATATCTACAGCGAAAGAAAAACCAATAAAACTTGCAGTCAAATGGCAACAATCATTTCATTTAAAAATGTTTATATTTACTTCACAAAAAGTCTTTTAACTTCAATTACTTTTCAGAGAAAGCTATCACCAACTGTAATGAGGCGCTTACACCTACTCCGTCTAATTGTTCTGATGGTTTCTCCGCCATATCATTCGTTAGGTTTATGCTGTGACGTCACCGTATGACAACCGAACGTTAATGTTTGCCTGTAATTCCAGCCATGTGCCCTTCTGTTGGAAAAAAACGTAATCACAAATAAAGATTTTGTACTGTTGCATGTGGCTGGGGCAAGCAGCCAAATGTGGTCTTGTTGAAAGAACATTCCGGCGTTTTGCAAAAATAGCATAGGACAACTAAATAAAGTCTACATTAGATTGGCAATATCGACGTTAGGATCCGACATTTTCAACCATCTGCAGCAATCTGTGATTTTTTTTTCAGACGAATCACCTCTCTCATGCACAAAGAGCATTCATGAAGAAGCGTACGTAAGACCGAGAGAGGAAGACCACTAATAGTTGCTTGTATGAAGTGGGCCGTTTACAGATTCTGGAGTACGAAAGAAGGGCGTAATAATAAAACGAAGGCAATCAAAACTCTAATAATCGAATTAAGAGCCAATAAAATCTGTCTCTGGCATAATCTGTGAACCACAGCCAACTGTTGGTTTAGTTCCTAGCATTTAATAATGCGATCCCTGAGGCCAATTATACTCTGAAGATCACACACAAGCCAAGAATGCCGAGAACTTACCCTACGTCTGACAACTATTTCAATGGGCGCGGAAGCTGAATGGTTCAGCTATTTTCAGTTTCCCTTTGCGCATTTAATTAGTACAAGACCATCTGTTGTGCCTGATTAGTTTCTCGCGAGTCACCCCTTGACGGACGAGTCAATCGTTTTAAACAGACAAGAATGCTGTTATCTTCAATCTTCACCATCTGCATAAATTCTTTCCGTCTTAAGATTTTTGTGGCCCACAAAACCAGTACAGAAGTGCGACACGTGCCTGGGACCGGACATTTCCACCAAATTGGTGCCACGAAACCGGAAACTGCGCTGGTACTGTTGCGATCCACGCCCGTGTCCCACAGTAACGTCTAATTAGACTTCCGCAGCGAGAGCCGTGTATCTTTCCTATCTTGACGTACTAATCCGTCCGCTCACTAACAAGACAGGCCCGCTGTTCTCGAACGGCCGAGCGCCATCAGGTTGGGCAGAACCCCGTTAATCTTGGGACCGCCGCATCTGTCTGGAGCTAAGGCAAGTTTCCACCTGCTGGAGCCATCTCATGTCGCTGGTCCGGTCACTGGTGGCAGCAGGGCCAAAACTAACATCATTCTCAATCAGGTATGATTGTCTGGTGAGAGTGCGGGGTGTAAGACGAAGTATCACATCATGGGTGGTCACAAAATCAAAACTGCAACATCTGTGTAGGAGAGGTGACACACCTTGTGTCAGTCTAAGTGGTCGTTCACAGAATCTCCGACAAATGGTGTTTGGTTTGACCCTGTCTTCTATTTTATTTCATATTATGCCTATTTTTTTTTCAACATTTTACGCGACTACTTCAGGGCTCCAAAAATGTGGAAGTCGCATGGAGAGAGAGCGAGGCTGTATAGAGAATGTGTAAGGACTTCCCAACTACCTTCAGCACCGTAGTAGAAACAACCTTGTGTGGCGTCCGCGCACTCCAACCGCGTCCTGATATTGTCGACGCCGTAGAGCTGCTACTGCCACAGCTCTGGCAGTGGAGTTGAGACACGATGCGCGATGACGTAGGTCCCCGCTGATGAACGGGAGACAAAATGCAAACTCGTACGATGGATGCTTCTTCTGATTTAAGATTGAATGATTCATTGCCAGGATATGCAGTAGTTGTTAAATCTTATCTCATCCGCATCGTACACACCACCAATAGCGAGGAAACATTGTAATTATCAGTTTTCTCGTACGTTATTGGCTCGTTGCTATGGAGTTGTTAAACCTGTATGAAGCGAGATCCACAGATACTCTTTGATCACGTCTGAGTGAACCTACGCAGTAATGTTAAAAAAAATGTTCAAAAGTTCTCTTTTCAATTAATGAAGTAGGTATTTTGATATTCAGATTAAATTGTCCCTGCTGAACAGTCTTTGGTTAACTATCATTGATTAAATCACTTAGTAATGTAGTTCACGCTTGATATTTCACTTGGAACGAACAGTTTACTGTTCCTTGGCCACTAAATACTTTATCTTTCGCACCACACGCAGTTGGTTGGTAAAGTCAGTTCTATTAAAATTAAGTTTCTTGACAATTACGACAGCTTGACTCTTCAGCGTAATTGTATTATCTTCGTGAAGTCGTGTAATTGTGTCCTACTCGAGACTAATTGATTGTAGTCCTTTGATATACTATCCACTCTTCTTTTAGTTCCAACTATTTGAAAGTCAAGTCCAATATTCACTAGTTTCGTCAATAAAGTTCAATTAACCCCTTATGCACGGTTAAAAGCGTCTATCAGTTCCTGTCTCTGCTTAGAAAATCAGTTTCCGAAGTTCGTGAATCACGGCACGCAAGAAACACTTCTGAACGCAAAACAATCTCGTCGCGTTCCGTACTCTCAATAACTAAGACAAGAATTGTTCTCGCACGTCTTTACAGGACGAGAGCCAGCAAGCGACTTCTTCTGTGAAAGATTATTGTAGGCGCATTGAATTTCTTCGTTGCACTTAAAAAAATGGTTCAAATGGCTCTGAGCACTATGGGACTCAACTTCTGCGGTCATTAGTCCCCTAGAACTGAGAACTAGTTAAACCTAACTAACCTAAGGACATCACACACATTCATGCCCTAGGCAGGATTCGAACCTGCGACCGTAGCGGTCTCGCGGTTCCAGACTGCAGCGCCCAGAACCGCACGGCCACTTCGGCCGGCCCGTTGCGCTTACAACTCTCTTCCACATAAAAGTTATTTCTGACTAACATAACCATGGACTTAGCTTTCAAGATATTAATTGCAATTATCACTTGGATATTTGTCCATTAATTAAATCTGATGTTTCTTCCTCCTCTTTTCATAACAAAAACTCTCAGTGATGTATAATGTTGAAACTTCCTGGCAGATTAAAACTGTGTGCCCGACCGAGACTCGAACTCAGGACATTTGCCTTTCGCGGGCACTTGCCCGCGAAAGGCAAAGGTCCCGAGTTCGAGTCTCGGTCGGGCGCACAGTTTTAATCTGCCAGGAAGTTTCATATCAGCGCACACTCCGCTGCAGAGTGAAAATATCATTCTGGATGTATAATGTTGTTGTTATCAAAACTTCTTGGTGTTAGCTTATCGGCAAAGATGTCGTATTTGCCAAGATAACTCTTCCCTACTTCATATTATGATATTCTGTCTTAATTGACTTTAAGGGGGTCGTTGGGGTGTTATACTTGTAAACATGTGGGCGGGCCCATATGTTGCCAAGGTTGTTTCGACTACACATGTGCTCGTGGGCGGGTCCACATGTTTGTAATGTTGTTCTCTCGGATGCCCTTACGCATCGTCCTTACAATCCCTATCCCTTCCCTCTGCGTGAAGTCCTCAATCCGTTGCTAGTGTCAGTCGAGGACAGAACAGTGTTCTGTCTAGTTGTTAGTGCGTTATGACAGAGCTAAATGAATACGAACACGGGCATATTCTTGGTGCTCGTATGGTGAGACCTTCCGTTACCAAAGCAGCCCAAGAGTTAGTTGTTTCCAAAGGCGTCTTACCGAAAATTTATGCCGCATACAGAGAAAGCGGAAAAACGCTATCCGTAAAACACCACGTAGACGAATATGTGTGCGGACTGATTGCGATAGACGGTTATTAAAGAAGTTTTTGACGAAAAATAAGAGAACCACAGCTGAAATAGTCACTGCAGAACTGAATGCCGCTCTCCCGAACTCTGTCAGTACCAAACAATACGAACGGAGCTCCAAATCCAGGGAACGGCAGGGCAAGCTGGAATTCCGAGACCACTCACCAGTGATGCATATGCCCGTAGCAGGAAAACGTGCTCCCGAAGCCATAACTGTGTATCAATGGAAGAACGTCATTTGGTAGGATCAGTCTTGCTCCACACTGTTTCCAACTGCTAACTGAGTTTACGTCACAAGGCGGAGGTTTGCTGATGATTTGGGCAGCCATGTCGTGGTATTCCACGGGCACCATGGTTACACTGGAAGTCGCATTACTATCAAGGACTATTTCTACATCTACATTTATACTCCGCAAGCCACCCAACGGTGTGTGGCGGAGGGCACTTTACGTGCCACTGTCATTGCCTCCCTTTCCTGTTCCAGTCGCGTACGGTTCGCGGGAAGAACGACTGCCGGAAAGCCTCTGTGCGAGCTCGAATCTCTCTAATTTCACTTTCGTGATCTCCTCGGGAGGTATAAGTAGGGGGAAGCAATATATTCGATACCTCATCCACAAACACATCCTCTCGAAACCTGGAGAGCAAGCTACACCGCGATGCAGAGTCTGCCATTTGAGTTTGCTAAACATCTCCGTAACGCTGTCACGCTTACCAAAAAAACCTGAGACGAAACGCGCCGCTCCTCTATGGATCTTCTCTATATCCTCTGTCAACCCGACCTGGTACGGATCCCACACTGATGAGCAATACTCAAGTATAGGTCGAACGAGTGTGTTGTAAGCCACCTCCTTTGTTGGTGGACTACATTTTCTAAGCACTCTCCCAATGAATCTCAACCTGGTACCCGCCTTACCAACAATTAATTTTATGTGATCATTCCACTTCAAATCGTTCCGAACGCATACTCCCAGATATTTTACAGAAGCAACTGCTGCCAGTGTTTGTTCTGCTATCATATAATCATACAATAAAGAAACCTTCTTTCTATGTATTCGCAATACATTACATTTTTCTATGTTAAGGGACAGTTGCCACTCCCTGCACCAAGTGCCTATCCGCTGCAGATCTTCCTGCATTTCGCTACAATTTTCTAATGCTGCAACTTCTCTGTATACTACAGCATCATCCGCGAAAAGCCGCATGGAACTTCCGACACTATCTACTAGGTCATTTATATATATTGTGAAAAGCAATGGTCCCATAACACTCCCCTGTGGCACGCCAGAGGTTACTTTAACGTCTGTAGATGTCTCTCCGTTGATAACAACATGCTGTGTTCTGTTTGCTAAATACTCTTCAATCCAGCCACACAGCTGGTCTGATATTCCGTAGGCTCTTACTTTGTTTATCAGGCGACAGTGCGGAACTGTATCGAACGCCTTCTGGAAGTCAAAGAAAATGGCATCTACCTGTATCTAATGTTTTCTGGGTCTCATGACAAAATGAACAAATAAGGCGAGTTGGGTCTCAGACGATCGCTGTTTCCGGAATTTATGTTGATTCCTACAGAATAGATTCAGGGTTTACAGAAATGACATGATATGCGAGCAAAGAACATGTTCTAAAATTCTACAACAGATCGATGTCAGAGATATAGGCCCATAGTTTTGCGAATCTGCTCGACGACCTTTCTTGATAACTGGAACTACCTGTGCTCTTTTCCAATCATTTGGAACTTTCCGTTCCTCTACATACCTGCGGTACACGGCTGTTAGAAGGGGGGCAAGTTCTTTCGCGTACTCTGTGTAGAATCGAATTGGTATCCCGTCAGGTCCAGTGGACTTTCCTCTGTTGAGTGATTTCAGTTGCTTTTCTATTCCTTGGACACGTATTTCGATGTCAGGATTTAGAGAAGGAACTGCAGTGCTGTCTTCCTCTGTGAAACAGGTTTGGAAAAAGGTGTTTAGTATTTCAGCTTTACGCGTGTCATCCTCTGTTTCGATGCCATTATCATCCCAGAGTGTCTGGAAATGCTGTTTCGATCCACTTACTGATTTAATGTAATATCAGAACTGGATACGATTTCGGCTAATCAGGTCCATACCTTGAACAGTGTTTGTGCCCCAATGATAGTACTGCGTTCCAAGATGTCAGACCCCAGTTTTACATTTCTCGCATCGTCAAAGACTGGTTTTGTGAGCCTCTTTCCTGGCCGCCACAGTCAGCAGATCTCAGTATTATTGAGTCTTTGAGGTCTGAGGAAAAGGTACGTGATCGCTATCCACTTCCGTCCCCGTTACGTGGGCTTGCCACTGTTCTGCAGGGTTGAAAGATTCCCTTAAGAAACATACAAGACCTGTGTTAATCCATGGCAATGTGTTTTTATTATTTTCATATTTTTGTCTGTCTGCTCCCTGTAGCTCTCAAAGTATACATTTTAGAGCCCCTGTTTAAAAGTTTGTCCGTAGACTTCTGGTTCGTCCTGTATGTCCTGAAGGGATTCACCTTCTCTACAGTATGATTCCGGGACATCGGCCATTCGAAATCGAAGTCGCTTCGATTTATTAAGAGAATACTGTGCAACTGCAGTTTATAAGCAACGAAGAAGCCTAAGCTAGTTCCATATTGCTGTATGGACCAGCACGAGCCACTGGATTTACACTAAAAGAATAATGAGGATGGTTACACGATTCACATATCAACAAGTTAATGATGGAATGCTTTAATTGATCAAGACTCGAAGTTAGTTACCAACTGATTTGAATAAACCAGTACAGAACAAAGGCGTAGTCTATGAACATCTTTGGGTAAGGCACGTGTAGGAGCTGTGAAGCTATAATTGGACTGATGAACTCGCACAAAGGTTTAGAAGCACTTTTCTCTTTTGAAGCCATTTTGACTATTTTTCGAGCGTGACTATCTGTAGATATATGCAAAGGTTTTTTTTTTTTTTTTTTTAAATTACCGCTACCAGTCACAAACTTTGTCAACTATTGTATTACTTATTTATTTAGCGACATGGTTCGAGGGAATACCTCATCTTCAGGCTAAATGGCATTATAAAAACAACTTTACAATAAGGTCATACTGATGTTACATAGTCTTTTCGTAAATGGTGTGGTCATCCTGTGAATGAAGAGAAAACTTAGTAAGAGGCGATATCATTTTGGAAGCTGGACTGATGTTTGCACGAAAATGTTTTGTATCGGTCACTCACTTTGTTCTTCTGGTGTGGCTGTCTCGTTGTGATGCGCTGAGGTGTTTCCATTTCCGTGGCTCTCTTGGTCACTGTTCACAAATTGTCACTAACATAGTAGTAACTTGGAAACAGGATCTCAAACAGTTATGTAGTGCAGTGGACAAGATGGCGGTCGAAATACAGCTGTTTTTAGCCTGAAGATGAGGTATTCCCTCGAAACGTGAGGCTAAATAAATAAGTAATACAATAGATGACAAAATTTTTGACTAGTAGCGGTAATTTAAAAAGAAACCTTTACACATTTTTTTCCTTTTTCTTCTTGATCAGTCATCTGTTTTAATGTGGCTTACCACGATTCACTGTCCTGTGCAACTCTTAATATCTCACAGCAGCACTTACATTCAACGTTCCCCATCCAGTACAGGAATTCAAAAAAATGGTTCAAATGGCTCTGAGCACTATGCGACTTAACTTCTGAGGTCATCAGTCGCCTAGACCTTAGAACTAATTAAACCTAGCTAACCTAAGGACATCACACACATCCATGGCCGAGGCAGGATTCGAACCTGCGACCGTAGCGGTCGCTCGGCTCCAGACTGTAGCGCCTAGAACCGCAGGCCACTCCGGCCGGCTACAGGAATTCCTCTACAATTTCTGCCCTCTATGGCTCCATACGAGTATAGTGCCATGGAAGCTATTCATAAATGGTGAAAACTGTGCATTAAACGACGTCTTTCGCTCCCAGCATCAGGCAGTGTTGGCTTCGGTCACACAGCTTGAGGCTGTTGCCAATGGGCATCACTGTGGGGGTCCGGATGGGGGTTTGTCGGGGACGGCCGCTCGTCCCACGCATCCCCCGATCGGACTACGACTGTGGTTGCCCGGGGTACTGCCCGCATTGAGGCTGATCCCTCACCTGTGGTAGAGTGGGAGGTCGTCTCAAGGTGTGGCAGGGGGCGAAAGACATTCCGGAGGGCTGAACGGAAGGCCTCTCCAGTTTGTCTGACGAACCGGTTTCAGGCTCTGTCTCAGGCTGATACTGACCTTCGGCCTGACATGGCTGCTTGTCCTGTTCCAGAGGTTGCCCCTCAGTCTGCAAGATCCGGGCGGTCGCAGAGGGTGGGCTTAGTGGTAGTTGGGAGCTCCAATGTCAGGCGTGTAATGGGGCCCCTTACGGAAATGGCAGCAAGAGAGGGGAAGAAAACCAATGTGCACTCCGTGTGCATACCAGGGGGAGTCATTCCAGATGTGGAAAGGGTCCTTCCGGATGCCATGAAGGGTACACGGTGCACCCATCTGCAGGTGGTCGCTCATGTCGGCACCAATGATGTGTGTCACTATGGATCGGAGGAAATCCTCTCTGGCTTCCGGCGGCTATCTGATTTGGTTAAGACTGCCAGTCTCGCTAGCGGGATGAAAGCAGAGCTCACCATCTGCAGCATCGTCGACAGGACTGACTGCGGACCTCTGGTACAGAGCCGAGTGGAGGGTCTGAATCAGAGGCTGAGACGGTTCTGCGACCGTGTGGGCTGCAGATTCCTCGACTTGCGCCATAGGGTGGTCGGGTTTCGGGTTCCGCTGGATAGGTCAGGAGTCCACTGCACGCAACAAGCGGCTACACGGGTAGCAGTGGTTGTGTGGCGTGGGCTGGGCGGTTTTTTAGGTTAGATGGCCTTGGGCAAGTACAGAAAGGGCAACAGCCTCAACGGGTGCGGGGCAAAGTCAGGACATGCGGGGACCAAGCAGCAATCGGTATTGTAATTGTCAACTGTCGAAGCTGCGTTGGTGAAGTACCGGAACTTCAAGCGCTGATAGAAAGCACCGAAGCTGAAATCGTTATAGGTACAGAAAGCTGGCTGAAGCCAGAGATAAATTCTGCCGAAATTTTTACAAAGGTGCAGACGGTGTTTAGAAAGGATAGATTGCATGCAACCGGTGGTGGAGTGTTCGTCGCTGTGTAGTAGTAGTTTATCCTGTAGTGAAGTAGAAGTGGATAGTTCTTGTGAATTATTATGGGTGGAGGTTACACTCAACAACCGAGCTAGGTTAATAATTGGCTCCTTTTACCGACGTCCCGACTCAGCAGCATTAGTGGCAGAACAACTGAGAGAAAATTTGGAATACATTTCACATAAATTTTCTCAGCATGTTATAATCTTAGGTGGAGATTTCAATTTACCAGTTATAGACTGGGACACTCAGATGTTTAGGACGGGTGGTAGGGACAGAGCATCGAGTTACATTACACTGAGTGCACTATCCTAAAATTAACTCGAGCAATTAAACAGAGAACCGACTCGTGGAGATAACATCTTGGACCTACTGATAACAAACAGACCCGAACTTTTCGACTCTGTATGTTCAGAACAGGGAATCAGTGATCATAAGGCCGTTGCAGCATCCCTGAATATAGAAGTTAATAGGAATATAAAAAAAGGAAGGAAGGTTTATCTGTTTAGCAAGAGTAATAGAAGGCAGATTTCAGACTACCTAACAGATCAAAACGAAAATTTCTGTTCCGACACTGACAATGTTGAGTGTTTCTGGAAAAAGTTCAAGGCAATCGTAAAATGCGTTTTAGACAGGTACGTGCCGAGTAAAACTGTGAGGGACGGGAAAAACCCACCGTGGTACAACAACAAAGTTAGGAAACTACTGCGAAAGCAAAGAGAGCTTCACTCCAAGTATAAACGCAGCCAAAACCTCTCAGACAAACAGAAGCTAAACGATGTCAAAGTTAGCATAAGGAGGGCTACGCGTGAAGCGTTCAGTGAATTCGAAAGTAAAATTCTATGTACAGACTTGACAGAAAATCCTAGGAAGTTCTGGTCCTACGTTAAATCAGTAAGTGGCTCGAAACAGCATATCCAGACACTCCGGGATGATGATGGCATTGAACCAGAGGATGACACGCGTAAAGCTGAAATACTAAACACCTTTTTCCAAACCTGTTTCACAGAGGAAGACCGCACTGCAGTTCCTTCTCTAAATCCTCGCACAAACGAAAAAATGGCTGACATCGAAATAAGTGTCCAAGGAATAGAAAAGCAACTGGAATCACTCAACAGAGCAAAGTCCACTGGACCTGACGGGATACCAATCGATTCCACACAGAGTACGCGAAAGAACTTGCTCCCCTTCTAACAGCCGTGTACCGCAAGTCTCTAGAGGAACGGAGGGTTCCAAATGATTGGAAAAGAGCACAGGTAGTCCCAGTCTTCAAGAAGGGTCGTCGAGCAGATGCGCAAAACTATAGACCTATATCTCTGACATCGATCTGTTGTAGAATTTTAGAACATGTTTTTTGCTCGAGTATCATGTCGTTTTTGGAAACCCAGAATCTACTATGTAGGAATCAACATGGATTCCGGAAACAGCGATCGTGTGAGACCCAACTCGCTTTATTTGTTCATGAGACCCAGAAAATATTAGATACAGGCTCCCAGGTAGATGCTATTTTTCTTGACTTCCGGAAGGCGTTCGATACAGTTCCGCACTGTCGCCTGATAAACAAAGTAAGAGCCTACGGAATATCAGACCAGCTGTGTGGCTGGATTGAAGAGTATTTAGCAAACAGAACACAGCATGTTGTTATCAACGGAGAGACATCTACAGACGTTAAAGTAACCTCTGGCGTGCCACAGGGGAGTGTTATGGGACCATTGCTTTTCACAATATATATAAATGACCTAGTAGATAGCGTCGGAAGTTCCATGCGGCTTTTCGCAGATGATGCTGTAGTATACAGAGAAGTTGCAGCATTAGAAAATTGTAGCGAAATGCAGGAAGATCTGCAGCGGATAGGCACTTGGTGCAGGAAGTGGCAACTGTCCCTTAACATAGACAAATGTAATGTATTGCGAATACATAGAAAGAAGGATCCTTTATTGTATGATTATATGATAGCGGAACAAACACTGGTAGCAGTTACTTCTGTAAAATATCTGGGAGTATGCGTGCGGAACGATTTGAAGTGGAATGATCATATAAAATTAATTGTTGGTAAGGCGGGTACCAGGTTGAGATTCATTGGGAGAGTGCTTAGAAAATGTAGTCCACCAACAAAGGAGGTGGCTTACAAAACACTCGTTCGACCTATACTTGAGTATTGCTCATCAGTGTGGGATCCGTACCAGATCGGGTTGACGGAGGAGATAGAGAAGATCCAAAGAAGAGCGGCGTGTTTCGTCACAGGGTTATTTGGTAACCGTGATAGCGTTACGGAGATGTTTCATACACTCAAGTGGCAGACTCTGCAAGAGAGGCGCTCTGCATCGCGGTGTAGCTTGCTGTCCAGGTTTCGAGAGGGTGCGTTTCTGGATGAGGTATCGAATATATTGCTTCCCCCTACTTATACCTTCCGAGGAGATCACGAATGTAAAATTAGAGAGATTAGAGCGCGCACGGAGGCTTTCAGACAGTCTTTCTTCCCGCGAACCATACACGACTGGAACAGGAAAGGGATGTAATGACAGTGGCACGTAAAGTGCCCTCCGCCACACACCGTTGGGTGGCTTGCGGAGTATAAATGTAGATTTAGATGTAGATTTATTTTTACGCAAGACATATGTCGCTGGTGAGGTGCAGAAACGCTCTATGCTCTTGTCTGCTGAAGCACGCTAGAGTCTTCGGCTGTCTAGATTATGTATTTCTATGCACCTGACTTTGTAGCAGTAGCTGACTGACCAACGAGGTCTTGGTGTGCGAGAGTTAGCAGGGACAAAGGCCTTCTGTGTTCTCCATTATCTCCGTTTGCATTGGTTGCTGTTCTGAGCTGTCTTGTTCCCGGAGTCGTTGGGACGACATGTATCGCAAGGACGC
The DNA here is from genome assembly GCF_023898315.1 of Schistocerca nitens. Lineage (NCBI taxonomy): Eukaryota > Metazoa > Arthropoda > Insecta > Orthoptera > Acrididae > Schistocerca > Schistocerca nitens. Next base: position 394,550,430 of record NC_064617.1, read on the forward strand.
TGCCTGTACTTATCAGGTGATTTGTACGATGTTCCATTTCGATGGTCGTATCCATACTGCACCACACTGAAACTGATGGTGATACTGTTGCTACCAAGTGCATCTTGGCGTAAAATTCCGTTGCAGAGTTTTCAGTTGCACTGATATACCTCTTTTTGTTTCCAAAGTTAAGAACCGTTGTTTAAAGACAGGGGTTTGTCCCATGTTCAAGAATCAATAATGCTAATTTATTTATTCATCCGTTAGTTTATTCCATGGCACATATTAATTCTCCCTTATAGGTCTGTGCGCGACAGTGCACGGTACCAATGTGTTCCGAAGCGGTGCGTGAAAATGTAATTTTTGAAGACACTAAATCTGGGTTCCGTTGACCACAGAAACAACGGGTCGAATGTTTTGGGTAGCATGCCTAGCAACCATCTGTATGCCTATTGGAATAACAAGCATACAGTAGCTATCCTACAGTACGGAGTCAAAATGTAAACATTAGGCGCTTCCTCCAGCCAAGGAAAATTGAGCAAATCGGTTGGTTCATTTGCATTAGGTGATGTCTAGGGTGGACTGTAGACTGCTTATAAAGGCACCGTTTGTTCAAGGGTGGTTTCTGAGAAAACGATGAAAAACCGAGATTTTAGGGTACCAGTAGCACCAAATGTGGGGATGGCCACCTTCATAACTTTTATTCACGGCAAATTCGTGAAATGTTTCCCATATGTTCTCGCCGAACTTCGAAAATTTTTTCGTTATCATTAAGCGTTACCGAGATCCAGAGGTTTCAAGCTACCGCAGTTATGCACTTAAAACGTGCACGTAGTATCTGGTCTGAGGCGTGAATGTTGTTTTAACTGTCGTAGTGAACACATGGCAGATTTCTCGCGTCACCGCAAGGGTTCTGAAGACACCAAACAATGTTTTCAGGGAGCCATTTCTAACCAATAAAACCTTATGACGCGCTGTCTCTGTATAATGGGCACTTCACGCTTATAAAGGCTGTCTTGACCTGGAAATTATTCGATGGTGCCCCCTGGCGGCGTAAGCACCTTCCAGAATATTACTTTGTATACGAACTTCTTTGTGCTTGAAAACCAAACACCGCAATTTTTGGTATACTGTTGGTGTAACCTAAAAATGTTGTGCATGATACTGTAAAGTAGTGTAAAGTGAACTTATATTGGAAATGATATGATTTGGTGTTAACCTTATATTATGCATACTCATTTGCTGTTTGTATATGCCGTTTGTATATGCCAAAGTATGTAAATATGACGAAGTACCTAAAAGAACTGCCAAATGTTAACGACCTGCCGAGTTCGGTTTATATATGCTCCACACTCTGCTGTAACAGGCAAAAAAAGGGAACCAATTAAAAATTATCCAGTAGGAGCATAAAAAAGGCGAATACCTTCTTTTTTAAAAGACTGACAAGTAAGTGAGGAACCAGTTGCCTCAATGCTCATTCCGCCTTTCTCACCAAAAATTATGACATGGAATATATTTGCACTTTTTTGTGTTGAAAGAGATTAGCAAAGGGACAGTGACATTGGAAGAGAGAGGAGACAGTGCCATTAGGAGACAAAGAGGGAGGAGATAGTGATGCTGGGAGACAGAAAGTGGCGGAGAAAGAGAGATATGACAACAGCAGTAGGAGCCAAAGAGAGAGGAAATATTTATGGTTAGTGGGGGATAGTGCCAGTAAAAGAAATAGTGAGATGGATGGAGATAGTTCCAGTGAGAGCAAAAGATAGAGGAGTCAGTGAAAATGAAAAAGGGAGATGAGTGGAGACCATACATAGGGTTTGGGGGGGGGGGGGGGCTCTCCAGACCAATGAACTTTAACACAAAAAACTTTTCCCAATTTCCCACATGCCCTAGACCAATGTGTCAAAATTTCCTGGCTTAGGGGTCAAAACCCCAAGCAAATCGTCCCCAAGGACATATGTGGAGAGGAGACAATGATAGTTGAAGAGAGAGTCAGCGAACTGTAAGTGAGAAAGAAACAGACTGTGGCAGTGGGAGAAAAAAGAATGGGACAAAGACAATGGCTGTGGGGCAAAGATACAGTGAAAGTGACAGAGAAGGAGATACTGGAAAGGAATGTTTTGTGAGAATATTTTTGAGGAAAGTAAGTGGAAGTTCCTTACTACACGCCACATTCTATAAACTAAAGCAATGTGAAAGACAGAAATTTATCGCAGAGTGCAGGAATAAAGTAAAATAAGATTCTCTTTCCTTTGGCTAAATGCAGTGATTACTCCGCATGTAGGATTCTTCCGTTACTTGCATTTATATATTAACATGCTTACAATCATCACAAATGTGCTTATGCTTCATTCATTTAAGAGATAAAATAGTAATTTTGAAAAGTAGTGATTAGTGATGAATGTGATTCAGACTGCTAATACAGGGTGGGGCAAATAAAAGTGGCCTGACGAGAGGATACGACTGGACGTCAATATATGCACATAACCACACCAACTTCTTGAAACAGAACGGAGCAACTGCCCACACAGCTGGCCGAACCTTGGAGCGCATTTACACATTCTTCACATCTGACAGAGTTGTTAGCAGAGGTCAGTCTGGTCGCGGCCCTAGTTAGCCACCCAGGTCACCTGATCTGTCGCTGTGTGGTTACTTTGTTTGTGGAGGCCTCCAGTCTAGGGTGTATCGCAACAACGCTGAATGAACTGCCTTAGAACATTTCGGATGAGAATGTAGCGTTTCCAGCAGTCCAGCTTCGATCCGCCTTCAGCACGTTGCTGACCAGGATCCAAAAGCGCCAAGAGATTAATGGTGGTCACTTCCAACGTCAACTGTAGGAAGGTTAGTAGCTTATTTCCTTTCCTCCGTTGTGTTTCTTTATGTCCTGGAACTCTGTTCTCCTGGCCAGTTTTATTTGCCCCGCCCTGTACTTTAGTGTGCATAGACATTGCTAATTAACTGGGAGGGTCACTTTAGAACTTCTGTTCTTACTTTTCACAATGTTAACATAAATTTTATGTTGTTAGAAACGTTTGAGAATTACGTAACACTTGTTCCTGTGGAAATTGAATAATTTTTATTCCGTCCCTCTCAGTTGCATTGATATAATGATTCAGTTCTAGTGGTTACCGGTTTTGGGCTGACACGCCGATTATCAAACTACACACCTTGCTATTAAACGTAATTATTCACACAATATGGCGTCAAAAGGCACGAACAGTTCCTGGACAGCAGTTATGCAATGGCGACAAGTACCCTCATAGATCGTAACCTAAGTCTCTGAAGAAACTGGCTAAAGCAAACAAACTGTTGTGTCAGTCACTTTGAACAGAGACGAAGGTTAAGATCGAAGAGGGTACTTGCTACACAGAAACTGATCGTGCCTTTTGGCACCACACTGTGTTAGTAATTAGGGTTAATAGCAACGTGTGCGGCTTGAGAAGCGACGTGTCACCCCAAAACCATAACCATGACAGCCGAATTTTATATTAATGTAACTGAGACGGACGAAATAAATCCAGTTTCTTGAATACTGAACAGTTGCGGACCTACCACACCGTGGCAGCATGCCTAAAATAGGCAACTTTGCCAGTGATATACCAAATGAAGAATGGAACTGTTCCCAAGAATTATGTGAAAACCAGCTCTGAATTTCAATTTTATGGGTAATTTATTATTGTCATGTCGCTATTGTACTCTTATGGATAATATGTGCATATCGAGTTTGTTGTTGTAATGATGAATATGGTAGCAATAATAATAATAATAATGATAATGATAATAATGATAATAATAAAGAAGTGCCCTGACCCTACACTATTGATAATTTTTTGCTTCTTATTTTATGGCGTTCTACGGATCGGAGCGTGGAATGTCAGGTCCCTTAATCGGGCAGGTAGGTTAGAAAATTTGAAAAGGGAAATGGATAGGTTAAAGTTAGATATAGTGGGAATTAGTGAAGTTCGGTGGCAGGAGGAACAAGACTTCTGGTCAGGTGATTACAGGGTTATAAACACAAAGTCAAATAGGGGTAATGCAGGAGTAGGTTTAATAATGAATAGGAAAATAGGAACGCGGGTAAGCTACTACAAACAGCTTAGTGAACGCATTATTGTGGCCAAGATAGATACGAAGCCCACACCTACTACAGTAGTACAAGTTTATATGCCAACTAGCTCTGCAGATGACGAAGAAATTGAAGAAATGTATGATGAAATAAAAGAAATTATTCAGATAGTGAAGGGAGACGAAAATTTAATAGTCATGGGTGACTGGAATTCGAGTGTAGGGAAAGGGAGAGAAGGAAACGTAGTAGGTGAATATGGATTGGGGCTAAGAAATGAAAGAGGAAGCCGCCTGGTAGAATTTTGCACAGAGCACAACTTAATCATAGCTAATACTTGGTTTAAGAATCATGATAGAAGGTTATATACATGGAAGAACCCTGGAGATACTAAAAGGTATCAGATAGATTATATAATGGTAAGACAGAGATTTAGGAACCAGGTTTTAAATTGTAAGGCATTTCCAGGGGCAGATGTGGACTCTGACCACAATCTATTGGTTATGACCTGTAGATTAAAACTGAAGAAACTACAAAAAGGTGGGAATTTAAGGAGATGGGACCTGGATAAACTGAAAGAACCAGAGGTTGTACAGAGTTTCAGGGAGAGCATAAGGGAACAATTGACGGGAACGGGGGAAAGAAATACAGTAGAAGAAGAATGGGTAGCTTTGAGGGATGAAGTAGTGAAGGCAGCAGAGGATCAAGTAGGTAAAAAGACGAGGGCTAGTAGAAATCCTTGGGTAACAGAAGAAATATTGAATTTAATTGATGAAAGGAGAAAATATAAAAATGCAGTAAATGAAGCAGGCAAAAAGGAATACAAACGTCTCAAAAATGAGATCGACAGGAAGAGCAAAATGGCTAAGCAGGGATGGCTAGAGGACAAATGTAAGGATGTAGAGGCTTATCTCACTAGGGGTAAGATAGATACTGCCTACAGGAAAATTAAAGAGACCTTTGGAGATAAGAGAACCACTTGTATGAACATCAAGAGCTCAGATGGAAACCCAGTTCTAAGCAAAGAAGGGAAGGCAGAAAGGTGGAAGGAGTATATAGAGGGTCTATACAAGGGCGATGTACTTGAGGACAATATTATGGAAATGGAAGAGGATGTAGATGAAGATGAAATGGGAGATACGATACTGCGTGAAGAATTTGACAGAGCACTGAAAGACCTGAGTCGAAACAAGGCCCCCGGAGTAGACAACATTCCATTGGAACTACTGACGGCTTTGGGAGAGCCAGCCCTGACGAAACTCTACCATCTGGTAAGCAAGATGTATGAAACAGGCGAAATACCCTCAGACTTCAAGAAGAATATAATAATTCCAATTCCAAAGAAAGCAGGTGTTGACAGATGTGAGAATTACCGGACAATCAGTTTAATAAGCCACAGCTGCAAAATACTAACACGAATTCTTTACAGACGAATGGAAAAACTAGTAGAAGCCGACCTCGGGGAAGATCAGTTTGGATTCCGTAGAAATACTGGAACACGTGAGGCAATACTGACCTTACGACTTATCTTAGAAGAAAGATTAAGGAAAGGCAAACCTACGTTTCTAGCATTTGTAGACTTAGAGAAAGCTTTTGACAATGTTGACTGGAATACTCTCTTTCAAATTCTAAAGGTGGCAGGGGTAAAATACAGGGAGCGAAAGGCTATTTACAATTTGTACAGAAACCAGATGGCGGTTATAAGAGTCGAGGGGCATGAAAGGGAAGCAGTGGTTGGGAAGGGAGTAAGACAGGGTTGTAGCCTCTCCCCGATGTTATTCAATCTGTATATTGAGCAAGCAGTAAAGGAAACAAAAGAAAAATTCGGAGTAGGTATTAAAATCCATGGAGAAGAAATAAAAACTTTGAGGTTCGCCGATGACATCGTAATTCTGTCAGAGACAGCAAAGGACTTGGAAGAGCAGTTGAACGGAATGGACAGTGTCTTGAAAGGAGGGTATAAGATGAACATCAACAAAAGCAAAACGAGGATAATGGAATGTAGTCGAATTAAGTCGGGTGATGTTGAAGGTATTAGATTAGGAAATGAGACACTTAAAGTAGTAGAGGAGTTTTGCTATTTGGGGAGCAAAATAACTGATGATGGACGAAGTAGAGAGGATATAAAATGTAGACTGGCAATGGCAAGGAAAGCGTTTCTGAAGAAGAGAAATTTGTTAACATCGAGTATAGATTTAAGTGTCAGGAAGTCTTTTCTGAAAGTATTTGTATGGAGTGTAGCCATGTATGGAAGTGAAACATGGACGATAAATAGTTTGGACAAGAAGAGAATAGAAGCTTTCGAAATGTGGTGCTACAGAAGAATGCTGAAGATTAGATGGGTAGATCACATAACTAATGAGGAGGTACTGAATAGGATTGGGGAGAAGAGGAGTTTGTGGCACAACTTGACCAGAAGAAGGGATCGGTTGGTAGGACATGTTCTGAGGCATCAAGGGATCACCAATTTAGTATTGGAGGGCAGCGTGGAGGGTAAAAATCGTAGGGGGAGACCAAGAGATGCATACACTAAGCAGATTCAGAAGGATGTAGGTTGCAGTAGGTACTGGGAGATGAAGAAGCTTGCACAGGATAGAGTAGCATGGAGAGCTGCATCAAACCAGTCTCAGGACTGAAGACCACAACAACAACAACATTTTATGATTTTCTACGGATTTCATTACTTGAGATCAAATGCAAGCAATATTTTCTGGCGATTTATTGTTTCTTCAATTACAAGTATTTCATGTATCAGTACATTATTGAATGTGTTGCATAATCATAGTGCACATACATGTATATGTTATAACGCTCTTGTGCTAGTTATGGAATCTGATGGTGTCTTATTGAGGGAAGTGTTGAACATACATCTAATATATGAGTGAGAACCATATAAATCTTACTTAAAGTTTTTGCTTGCTGTCTTTCGGGGCAATTTGACGTGATTAGGAGTGATGCGATCAACATATCGACTCAACTTACTTCAGGCAAGTTGTTTAATACATTGTGGTGAGAAATTAAAATTTTTCTGTTAGTAGCAGATGCAGGGATGAATTTCTCAACTATGCCTTGATGTGGAATACACTTATATTAGTGCAGTTTCATAGTTTTCATCCTTATAAAAAACAGAATATGTAATTGTTCATGCCTTTGTGCTGCAAAAAGAACTTAAAGTAGTACTGAATTAATGGATGGTCAGATGCAGACTAAAGATTCTGAGGATTCATGCTGCGATTTATTTGCAAGTTTAAGAGGAATTCAAAGTGCAGTGAGATTTTTATGGAAGTGGAATGCAAAGAAATTTGAACAGTTTGAAAAATTTATCAGAATTTGCAGCGTTGATGATGTTTGAACATTCAGACTGAAAGCTGCAATTTTTGTGGAGCAGATTACCTTTTTGGAAGGCGCTATTGATGTTGTGTGGTATTTTATGCTATTATTGAATGAATAAAATTTAATTTTGCACTGTAATATTATTTTGCTCTTTTGAACTAGCTGTTAAGTATGTCGTGTGGCAGTCTATATTGAATAATGTTTTGTCTGCAAATTATTCTTCCTTCATTTCAGTTTATGATGAATTTATTTATATCTAATGCTTACTATAGTTAAATTTGCAGAGCAGCCATAAGTCGCAAGTTACTTTTCTTTATTCTGACATGTTTCACTCTACCAGCGTCAGCATCTTCAGAAATTTTTGGAGATGCTCTCATCGGCCGAGTGAAACATGTCACAATAAAGAAAAAGTTACATGCGCGTGTAGCTGCTCTGCACATTTAATTTCTAACTGTCTTTGATCCCTCTTAAACAATGCCTGCAGTTACTGCATATTACAGTAGCGAACATTTTCGTGAGACTCTCAGTACTAGTTAATTGAACTGTGTATGTGATGTAGAATACTATTGTGTGTATTTAGTATATCTGTTAGCAGCTGGTAGTCTGAATATTTGTAGTAAATTTTATTACGGAAACTGTTGTGGGCTGTTCCAACACATGGTGTTGTAACAGTGCAATGCTAGAGGAAGTTTTGATTTCAGTTCCATAGTTATGATTAATTGTGGAGAGGAATTGTAGAATGGAAATGGGGAAGCTGAAGATGCCAAAATGGTATATTTGTGGTTATTTTTTTTTCCTGAAAACGGACGAATGTACCATGGCAAATAACTTGAGATAGGTTGGAAGTACCAAAGATTTTCTACTTCAAAATATCTTCACTATATTTAGCGGTGTTGTGCGGAACGGCCAGGCAGTCTGGGAATATTTTAGAGGTTCGGTACAAAACTTTATTCTAATTTTTTTCGTATGCTGTTAAACAAAGTGTCCAGCATGAGTACCCCAGAGCCAACGTACCTGGACGAACCCTGGCGTCAGCGGACGCCGTGGTTTTCAGTAATTTGCTGACAAAACCAACAACAGGAGTCTGTAGGCAACAAATAGGATTGTGTGGGAATGAGTCACATGGTGGTTGCTGACCACTTCTTGGAGAGAAGAGCCCAGTCGAGACCTCTTTCTTGGACCCTGGCTTTGTAGCGGACCAGACGGATTTACCGTCTGGACGCCTTAGACCAGCTATCTCTGGCTCTGTATTCTCGACTGGCCACCAGCTAATCCAGATGTTGAACGTTTCCCCTCTTGTCTTATTCCTTTACCTACTAGACCACCTAGACTGGGAGACATCCCCACAGCCGAGCAGTCGAGTCAGTACGACCGCCTTATGTATCACGAATGGTAGAATATAAAAAGTTCATCTAATTTAACTCTTTCATTTCAAAACTCCCTTCAGACGCTCATCCTTATCCACTCTGACCACAGGCTTCACTTGTATGCGCGTACAGCGTTGAAGTTCCTTTGTTCGTCACATGAGGGAAGCTAGATGTGCCGAGTGTGATGACCATAGTGATGAAGATGTTATAACCTGTTTCTCACTCGCTTTAGTATAAGCAACAAGCAGTAGTACAATTTACTTCATTTCATTATTTTCGACGTGGATTTTTTTGTGTCTAGTGCTGTATGATGGAGAGAAAACACAAGATTAGAAACAGAAAGAGGAATACTGAGCAATGAATTCAAGCGAAGCTGTGTGTTGCTCAAAAAGATCCACAACAACATGATTCAAGCTGAAATAATTAGAATTTAACTGTGTACTGTGCAGCATAATGAAGTTATTCTAAATATAGTGTAATTTTGGGGTTTAAACTGCATGATCTTCCGACCCTAGAAAATGTTCTTTATGTTCCATTGTCGAACAAATTAAGTTCTGAAAAAAAAGAAAGATCTGTTATGAATGGTCCATTTGTTAAGTGATTTATGGATATTCTTATTTCTCTTTGTATTCTTTGTTACTGCACAGGAATAAGTAAGATGATGCTCTCAATGTTAAGTAACTCCTTGGAAGTGAAGCATTGTAATTAGATCTTTACCTAAATTTTCGTTTTCGAATTTTTTAAATTCCAAATGTATTACAATTTTAAAACACTTTTTCTATCAGGTGTTGCAATAGATGGGAAACTATCATAATTTGTATTCATTCGAATGAAATGTCTTCCGATGGGAATCAGTCACGTTTTGCGCGTGAAACGCTTCCCATTTTCAGTCTACAATTGCAATCAGAAAGCAATCCACACCATGCCCCTTTCTGAGTGTAAATCCTCTACAACTCATTTTCACACCTCTTTATGGTGCGAAATAGATTGGAATTAATGGTTTTAGTAGTTATGCTTAATTTATTTGCTTATGGAAGAATATATTATACTTCGAAAAAAATTTGTTGTCTGCTGAGATGAGGTGCTATTAGATCTTGCGTATTGAAATTTTTGGTTTATTTCTCTTCTGGTACTGATCATTTACTATTTGTGTTTAATATTAAAGCCCTGTTGATTTGTAGGTAACTGGTTTCTGGAATCTTATCAGAACTCATTATTGGCTCTTAAACGTACTGCTGGTTCTTGGAGAACACCATTTAATACAGTTGCTTTATATTTATGCTTTATGGTGTTAGACAAAGATTTTAGTGGCACAGAGGAATATTATTTCTTGACTGTAGTTCTATCAGTCATAATCATTGTATTTGTGTGGGATACAGGAAGTGTTCTTAGGGTAGTTTGACTGATGCATTCTTCATCTCAACAGAAAGAAGTGCTGCTGATCAGAAGTAAACCTGTAGTACCATGAGTAGGAATGCAAATAGCAGTGAGAAATCAAAGTCTGTAGCACAATTAAGTGCTAGCGATATTCTGTTCCCTTCCTCTGCTCAACATAGTGAAAATCGTTTGCCCACTGATTCTAGGAGGAGGTTGGATGGCCAGGTGATCAGGTGGAAGTTGTTTATGTTGGTAGTGCTGATGTTGTGACTTAGGAAGTAAGCTGTGTTAATGTGAGTGGAGATACAAATGGTTCTTAAGTTGTGACTTCACTTGACTCCACTAGCATCTATGAAATTTGATCAGATAATTCTGTACTTCCTACTGCCTGTAATGTTCAAGTTGAACAACAAAATTTGATTTCAGCTCCTAAAAGTGGTCTTGATCATGAATGGATCAATGTGCTACTGGTATCTGTCAGGAAGATCATTGAAGCTAGTGCCAGGGAGCAGTAGGCTAGTGCAAAAGAAAGGGAGCTAAATTAAGTGAACAAATATAGCTTAATACAAGGAGAGTAAGTGAGCGTCTTCAGGCTACTGTAAGGGAGCTGCTCGAGTCTCAAGCAAGAAAACAGCATATTAATGTGAAAGAATAAAGGTCATAAATCCTAAATTTGGAAAGTAAATTTGACTCCACTGAGGAGATATTTTTAACAGTTTATGAAATAATTTCTTGTGCTTTAGTCACTTTTTACTGATATTTATATCTTTTTACTGGTATTTATTAGCATGAGGCATTTCCACAGGGTGCCGCCATCATTAGTGCATTACTGTAACATGTATATTACATTAATATGAATACATGTATGTACCTTCCTGTAGGGGGCTATATTCCATTACATAACCTCTTTGCTGCACCCAGAAAAAGAACCTCATTACACTTCAAAATAATGTAATACACATGTAACTATAATGAACATATGATAGCAACATGGTGCTGAAATATGTTGTGCTAATAAATATTAGTAAAAATTGACTGCAGCGGTAGTATTTTATAAATTTACAATTCAGTCTCAGACCTCAAACATTTCCATATAATATGCGTAAATTTAAGTTAGAAGTATTGAACAGGTTTACTGAACCTATAAATCAGATGAGGGGAGAGCTACATGCAGAAGACGATGGGAGAATTTTTATTGCTGAAAATAAACTTGTTGTCTTAGAAGGAAGTCATATTAAATTAATGGAGGCTGTGGAAGCTCAAAATAAATAATTCCAAGGGAATTTGAATGCCTTGTGAGAGGAATATGCGAAAGATAAGCCAGTGTTTTCAGATGGATAGATGCTGTTCTAAGTCTAGGAATCATTGATCAAATTAAGGAGCAAGTATCTAGATATGCAACATTTTTGCGAAACCTCGAGAAGGGACTAGAAATATTAAACAACAATAAAGGAAATAATATTTTAGCAAACATGGAGGATATGTAGAGGATTGTCATTAAGACTGATCAGCAAGCTACTGCAGAAGCGCAGCTGTCTGTTAATGTTGAGGAGGGATCAGCTCTTACTGTTCTGTCAGTGCTGCTGATTCAGAGAAGGTCAGGTCACTTTTAAGATTCAGAGAGGGACATAAGGAAATCAACAGGACGTGATGACAATTGAGTCAGGAATTACATGCAAGAGTTTCTGCAATTTAAGAAAAGATAGGTGAAGGAGTTACCGGAAATCATTATTATGTTAGAAGTCAGGTGCCCAAGAAAGAGTTTGATTCAGGTCATGGTTATGAGCTGGAACCAGAATCTCATATGAGAGGAGATGGGCTCATAGAAGTAGAAGGCAATTTAATCGTAAAGCTGTGAACAGAGCGGGAATGCCTGGATTTGATTATAAACATATTCTGTCAGTACACAAATTTTAAATGTTTTGTAATATGACAAACCGCATTCATCATTGTGCTTGGTTAGAACAGTTTGAATTTTTACTTCGTCCCACTTACTTTGCTGTTGATAACATTGAATTCATTTTTCGGTATTTACAGGAGGAACGAACCTACAATGTGCATGTACGCATTGGCTTAAAATTGCGACTCATACGAAGAGTTTCGACACTTGTTCTTCTCACATACTGGTGTGAAGCAGCTCGAGATAGAGTAAAACATGACATATTAATACTGCGGAATTGTAATCAATTTAATTTAACAAATCCAGCATGTTTCTTCGAAAATATGCTTTTAAAAAATAAATTTCTATACAATCCACACAAACCAGCAAAACTAACTTAGATATGTTTCATGAAATTATCTGTACTTTGTGGCAAACCATTCTCACCAGACATTGCAAAGATGGTCTTGTAGGATTCCAGAGTCTACTTTAACAACACAAGTATGGCAGTGTGAAGAAATATAATTGTGGCTGAGAAGCAAATCAATTTGAATATCTGGATCCAAGGCCGTAGTGCAATCGCAATTATCATTGTGGAGACTATAATTTCCATAGAGATAGGTATCATAGTGGTAGGTCAAAGCATCAGAAAGATTTCCCTGATAAAAGCTGTAATAATTGTTTTAGGAGAGGAGGAGTAAACTGGAATGAGAGGAGATTTGGGCATAACATTAGTAGCACAGGAAATAGTGGTGATGATGGATGGCAGTGAAGTTACTCGGCTCCATGAGTTATTGATATGCTGTCAACTGATCCACAGAACAATCCTCGAGCGGAGAGCCCTCTATCAATGTAATGGCAAGTGCTGTCAGCAGATATGAGAGCTGCAGAAGGAATTGACCAGAGTTCCGAACAGCTGAATATGTTGAATTTTGAGGATATGCGTGGAGTGTTGTTAAGTGAGAACGAGAAAAATGTTAAAATAAATAATGAATCCAGTGCTGACAATAGAGGAAAATGTAGCTGTTTTGTGACATGTTTTGGACTCAGAGGCTCAGGTGTCAGTATTGACCAAGTCACCGTTTCAGAAGTATAGAGTAGGTTCTTAGCCTAGTCTACTTTAACAGCAGGCAAAAGTGAAAGGGACAGTAATCAGAAAAAGTATTAAGGTGGAAAGACAAACGGGTGTTGAATTTCAGTGTCAATGGTACAGATGTGTGTTAATTTTGTTATTCTGCTGAGGTTGGCGAATGAAGCTATTTTAGGAGTGATGAATTTATGTTGCGGTGAAGTCAGTTTGATGAGTAATAGACCTTAGATTAACTTGTTATTTGATGACTGTGGGATTAGTTTCTCGTCAGATATGCTTTCTCTCTTCATCCATAGCTTGCTGAATGTGAGAATAGTGCTTGTACAGTTCTACTGTAGGATTATCAAAGACATGTTTTCACATCGTAAGAATTACAGAGTCAAGTTCGTTGTGTTGAGGAGGCAGATGAAGCAAATAAAGCGGATTTATTTAATGTGTTGCAAAGTTATTCATTAGATTTTTCAGAGAATCCAGGTACTATTTGAGGTTTTTCTTATCAGTTCAGAGTCAAAGGTCATAGGAAATTCTTCGTCGTATCTTATCCTATCCTATTAATTTATAAACAGAGAGTAGAAACGGAAACGGAAAAGATTATGCAACCAGGTAAGCCAATGGCCTTGCCACGGTGGTAACATCGGTTCTCATCAGAGCACTCAAGCTAAGTACTGTCGGACTTGGCTACCACTTGGATGAATGACTGTCCAGGTCTGCTGAGCACTGTTGGCAAACGGGCTGCACTCAACCCTTGTGAGGACAATTGAGGAGCTATCTGACTGAGAAGTAGCGGCCTTGGTCACGAAAACTGACAGCGGTCAGAAGAGCAGTGTGCTCACCACATGCCGCTTCACGTCTATATCCAGTAAGGGTCTATTGGCTGAGGATGTCACGGCGGTGGTCGGTACCATAGGGCCTTCCGAAAACTGTTCGGATGGAGAGATGCGGCAAGGTGTCACAGAACCCAAGGCTGGTTCACATAATAACCCATCGTTGGTTGGTCCGAAGAAAGGCCATGCTGTTAGGTTTGTATTGGATTCTGAACAAATAAATTCTGTTTTTCTATCTGAAACTGATAGGCCATGAAATTCGGATGAATTTTTACAAAACTTTTTACGTAGTCAGCGTTCTGACTCCATTGATTTGGGAGCAAGTTGCAGACAGATTGAATGGACTCCCTCATGTCGGAAATATATTTTTTTGACAGAGCTTTTATTATTGGTAGGGCCTTAATGTGAGCTCCACTACTTTTATTAGATGTTTCAATAGCATTTTGCCTACTTATATAAAGTACAAAGGGTTGGGGTGTATAAGTGACGTAAACAGCGTCAAACGCTAAGATCACTGTGAAACATGGCGATGCCGCGTACTCGTGGTAGACAGTGTAATAAGCATCTTACAGAGCTTGAAAGGGGCCTCTTTGTGAGTGTCTATTTGGCCAGCTGGTCGAATCGTGGAACGTCTAGATTTGTGGGGCATTCGAACGTAACAGCGGCAGGCGTTGGACACCATGGGGATGTGAGGGCAGCATATTCGTCGTTAAGGGTGCGATCGATCACGTCCGACAACTACAAGAGAGGATCGCGTTATTGTGCATCAGGCACATCGGAATACTTTCACAACCGCGCCTGCCATCAGAGAACAATTAATGGACTCCCGGAAACACCCTGTGTCGTCTCACAACATTGGTCAGTGGCTAGCAGCAGCTCGAGTGGGAAATTACTGTCCCATTCGTAGGCTGCCGTTAACTCCACAACACAGACGACTGCATTTGGAATGGCACCGTGATCGGTAACCTTAAAGTGCTGATGAATGCTGTCGAATTGTGTTCAGCGATTAACTGCAGTTCATGAACCCGGTTATGGATGGCGGCGATCTGGACAGAAGTTCCTTCCTTCCAATGTTTTGAAGAGACGCAGCGGTGTTATTCCTGATGTCGTGACCTAGGGGGGATAGAGGGTACTCTGACGACACGACAATACAACACTAATATCCAGTGTGCTCGTGCTTTACCTCTCGTGCGACAGCATCATGCTGCCATTTTTCAACAGAACAATGCTCGAACACAGACGGCAGGTGCTCCTGTGAGGTGTCTGCTTCATGTTGAGGTACTCCTGTGGCCAGTAACACTGCAAAATCTGTCCACACAGACACGTCTGCAACCAGCTCAAATCTCAAATACGTTCTCATTTCAGTATCCAGGATATCAAGGACCATTTACAACAACTGTGCCCTGCTTGCCTCAGGAGAGCGTTCAATGGCTTTATGACACGTTTTCCAATCGAATCAGTGCATACAAGTTCTTTGTAAATTTGACTCGATTTTGTAATCACTGAAACACATCACATAGCCTCTCAACTCGTGAATTGTCCTTCTCTTCCACTTCTGGACACTTCACTATTTTTGGTCAGGCAGTACATTAGCGAAAGATCTGCATCTGAATATATCTCAAATGAATAACGTATTGTTCCTCGAGACCGGTAGCATAATGGATTAGAATTTGGTTTACTTCGAAATGAGTTAGATGTTATTGTAGAACAATACAAATACGTCAAAAAACTTAAGCTATGCGATAAAATGCCTCGAATTACAGAGAATTCAAATGAAATGAAGACGAATCGTTAATTTCCGCTACCTGAATTGCAGAATTATTTCACACGAGTTATTAAATATCTTGAGGAAAGTTTTTGTCGTCTACACGTACCCTAGATACTATACCATGCTTCTCTTGTGCAAAAATTACATTTTTCTCCGCTATTACATTCCATTCAAACCGCAGTCGCCGTCCTGATGTTCATAGTTATATACAAACCTTATCTGAAACTAGTATAACGAAACAAATGTTCATACACAAAAAATATGCTCTGAGAACAGATAGTAATTTTGCTGGTGACAGACTTTCCAACTGGTAATGAGGAAGACTGTTGGGGTAACAGTGTCTGCCTAATATAAATTACGGGTACAAGAGACAGAGATCAGCTTTCTATAAATTCGCATCACACAAAATGGTCGAAGCCAACTGGATGCAAGAAACATAGTATGGGCCTTTGCAAGGAAAATTAAAATTTATTTAACGGAAGATCTCCATTCACGTGGAAATAAGCAGTCCCGGAAATTGTAAACTAGAGCACATCATTTTATGAATGTGAAACGTGCCCAGATGGAAAATCGGGGAAGACCGAAGTACAGAAATTTCGTGTTAGAAATATGTGTCTGAAACTAAGTGGACAGATAACGGGAGAAACAGGAAAAGTCAGCGAATACGTTTAGTGAAAGAATGGAAACATCTAGATGAGTTAACCTGGAACCGAAGGAACAGCAAAGGTTAAAAATAATAGGACATTAAATAAAAATTAACAGTAGGGCTCCTACATCTCCTTCTCGTATGTTAATAATGCCCATTTGAGATCGTTAATTTAACGTTGATGATGGTACTTCGCTACAACTATTCTACGGTCTTTATATCCTTCATGAATAGCTCATAACATAAGAAAAATAGAAGTGTATCAATGGTTCCACAACTTAGAGGTGGAACTATGAGAGGTAAGCAAAGAGAAAGATCGGCCACACAGAGCAAGCCCACCCTCACGTTCTTTCTTACGACACCGCTATTTGTCTGTCGCGTGCAATGAATGGCTCTTGTCTCCGGAAGTCCAGGTGACAGCCACATACCTTATTCGTCTCTTATATGGCCGTGAATGGGGCTGTCATTTATAATGGCAGGAAGCTACTTGAGAATGCACATTGACCAGTGGGTTCCTCGTTGAAAACGTTTCTCGATGATCCTGCTTGCTGCCCTGCGTCTCAAAGTGAGCTTCTCTTCCCCTAACTCATCCTCTTCAGGGCGTCCTTCACTGACTCGATAAACTCAGATTCTTCCCTTCAAGAAAACCTTCCGTGCGGTGACTTTCTGATAGTATTTTATTTCATTCCTAAAATGTCCGACTAAAGGAGTGAAATCACATGAGCGTTGGTCAAGCATTGTACAATTGTAAATTATTTTCCTGATTCGGCACAGGGATTGCAGTGACCCATGAAAAACGATGTGAATCTGAATTACAAAGCACAGAGGTACACTGTAGGCTTACTAATTCGGGGAATAGTCATTGAAGCTAAGGTGCAGTTATTCCCGATTTGAGTTCTCTGTACTAATGAATCACTGTAGCGGAATTTTATGATAGCCTACTACGTACGACTGTGGCAGGATCCTCTCTCAAATGTCATAGAATAAGATCTAGGGTTCGGTTGCCGAAGGGCCTTTAAAGCTTTTACGCATGAAACTCCCTTCTAGTTATTGTTCACGATATTCTGGGGCTTCCTTTAAAAGGTTGTGGCAAATGTCCTTTTTTTTCATATTGAGCTAGTGCTCCATCTCTAATGATGTCGGAACTGACGAGACTTAGAACTTTAGCCTTCCCTCTACATCTCCATTTAGACTATGTAAATCACCTCAAAGTGCATGGTAGGCAGTACTTTTCGTTGCACCAGACAATAATATTTATTTCCGTTCCATCCACGTTTGGTACACGAAAAACCTTTAGGCGAGGTGTTAGTGATCACGTTTCATCTTAAGTCGCCGTACAGGGGCTAGATGTAGACTTCTGAAGGGAATTAAAAAATTCTGTACCGAATATTCTGAGAATTTTCTGTGTAGTCTGAAGTGAGATATTCTTCAAGTGTAAGACACTTCAGATTTTGCAGCATTTTAGCTAAGTAAGACTAACTAATCGCGCCGTCCTGCTTTAAATCGCTCGGCATCTCTTTCAGTGCAGCCCAACATGTATCAAATACACTTCAGTAGTATTTGAGTACACGGCTTACAAGTTAGTCATAGATCTTTCTCAGCGTGTGAATAGACTAACTGTAGCATGTCAATGCGTTGTATACTTTTATAAAGGAGCTCGAGTTAGTTAGTTATTTGCACGTTGCGTGTATCGTAACTTTGATCTCTCGCTATGATATGGAACGAGTCAGTTTTACAATTATTATGCATATTCTCATCGGAAAATATGGTAACATGCTGACCAATTACATCATTCCTTAAGGTTTACTTATTTGCATACATTAATTTATACTTAGCTGTGTTCAAAGTCTCTCTCTCTCTCTCTCTCTCTCTCTCTCTCACACACACACACACACACACACACACACACTACTACATGTTCATAAATTTTCCTATCGAATTGAAGGAGTTGTGAGGCAGATCTGACTTCAGTTTGGATTTAAAGTTAGTTTTATTATCTACTAATTTCTCCACATCACAAGGTAGGTGGGCAAAGATTTTTATGGCTGAATACCCACGCCTTTCTTTGACATTGTAAGGCAGAGTGATGGGTTGGTTGGTTGGTTGATTGATTTGGGAGAGGGGACCAGACAGCGAGGTCATCGGTCCCATCGTATTAGGGAAGGATGGGGAACAAAGTCGGCCATGCTCTTTCAAAGGAACCATCCCGGCATTTGCCTGAAGCGATTTAGGGAAATCATGGGAAATATAAGTTTGAACCGTCGTCCTTCCGAATGTAGTGATGGATAGTATAAACCATTTCTCCTTATAGAATTATAGTCATGAATGTTTCTGTTATTTTCAAACTGTGATTGAATGTTGACAACGAACATTGTAAGGGAGTGAACGTACTGTGTGGTTGCTGTCACTTTACTTTTCACAGCTCTTTATTCTATAATTAACACAACACTTTATCGTTACCAAAACCTCTTGTGCAACTAACAGGTTGTGCTCAGTGATGAGTTGCACCAACGTGTTGTTGTTGTTGTTGTTGTTGTTGTGTTCTTCAGTCCTGAGACTGGTTTGATGCAGCTCTCCATGCTACTCTATCCTGTGCAAGCTTCTTCATCCCCCAGTACCTACTGCAACCTACATCCTTCTGAATCTGTTTAGTGTATTCATCTCTTGGTCTCCTTCTACGATTTTTAACCTCCATGCTGCCCTCCAATACTACATTGGTGATCCCTTGATGCCTCGGAACATGTCCTACCAACCGATCCCTTCTTCTCGTCAAGTTGTGCCACAAATTTCTCTTCTCCCCAATTCTATTCAATACCTCCTCATTAGTTATGTGATCTACCCATCTAATCTTCAGCATCCTTCTGTAGCACCACATTTCAAAAATTTCTGTTCTCTTCTTGTCCAAACTATTTATCGTCCACGTTTCACTTCCATACATCGCTACACTACGTACAAATACTTTCAGAAAAGACTTCCTGACACTTAAATCTATACTCGATGTTAACAACTTTCTCTTCTACTGAAACGCTTTCCTTACCATTGCCAGTCTACATTTTATATCCTCTCTACTTCGACCATCATCAGTTATTTTGCTCCCCAAATAGCAAAACTTATTTACTACTTTAAGCGTCTCATTTCCTAATCTAATTCCCGCAGCATCACCCGACTTAATTCGACTACATTCCATTATCCTCGTTTTGCTGTTGTTGATGTTGATCTTATATCCTCCTTTCAAGACACTGTCAATTCCGTT
The DNA here is from genome assembly GCF_023898315.1 of Schistocerca nitens. Classification (NCBI taxonomy): domain Eukaryota; kingdom Metazoa; phylum Arthropoda; class Insecta; order Orthoptera; family Acrididae; genus Schistocerca; species Schistocerca nitens. The sequence goes on from NC_064617.1 coordinate 394,570,009, forward strand.
CAGCTGCTCTTCCAGGTCCTTTGCTGTCTCTGACAGAATTACAATGTCATCGGCGAACCTCAAAGTTTTTATTTCTTCTCCATGGATATTAATTCCTACTCAGAATTTTTCTTTTGTTTCCAACGTATGATACCAGGAAACAACACAGAGAGAATAGGAACTTTTGACATTTTAATCTCCAAAATCAGATGTTGTCGGTAACGTAAAAACTACAGAGCTTAGACCTTTAAGAAGGTCTATTAACACGTGATTTTCAGTTCAGGTTCTTAATGATATGAACACCTAAGAATTCAGAATATCTTGTTTCATTTTTATATTTAATCTCATGTGTTATTTCTAATGAAGTGCCCATGCGTTGTGTAGTACTGAATTGCATGTGATCTGTTTCACCTAAATTACATGACAGTTCATTTGCAGAAAAAAGTTATTAATTTTCAAGAAAGTTACTCCACTAGACTTCATTAGAACACAAGTAACATCAGCAAAGAGAGCTATTTCCGATTCTTGTATACTGCAGGGGAAAAAATGTAACAACCTCAAGGACGAGGTCATTTTCTTGACAAGTGAGGTGAAGGTAGATCATCATTCTAGGAGTATATGACAACAAATTCAAATGAAATGAAACATACATATCACAGTAAAGTGTGCTCAAACAGTAATTCGGCGGTGATTCTTGCAGGGCCTGGCACATCTGTAGTAGTTAGTCCCAGTTGTGAAGACGTTGTTTCATTGCATACACTCACGACGTTTCTTAATGTTAACACTCTGCATCCTTTCAATTACCAGCAAGAACTTTGATATCGTAATATTTGAATCTTTCCTAGGAGAATACAGCGAACTGCACAGTCAAATAGTTTCTTTTTAACAAATACAGAAAATACCAGTTGGCATTATTTTCTCCTTCAGATTTCGTATAATCTCATTCGTGAATTGAGAAATAGCATGTTATGCGGAGAGACTTTCGAAATTCCAACTGAGACTAAGTGCTTTACTTCGAGAAATGTGTGTTACGGTTCCACAAAGGGTGTCCCAGAAGAAATAGCTACTATTCAGGGATATAACATGAACGATCGTTGAAGCAAGAACTTCATATGGACATACGCCCTATTCCGATTGGTTTCCGAGATAAAACACATTTTATACAATATGTTGATAGGTCCATTCAATTCAGAAGTGCGAAAGGCGGGAGAGAATTACTTGCATTTTTTTTTAAATTCATGTCTTGAACACCTTGAGACGTTCCTTTGGCCAAGCCGACTGCAACGTACTTTCAACATGATGGAGTCCCTCCAAATTTTACCAAACATGTGAGGAAACATCTCAGCCGTGCTTACCCCAAATCGCTGGTTTGGCCATGTTAGTAGAATTAACGGGCCACAAACGTCGCCAGAGATTTTTGTTAAAAAAAAAAAAAAAGGTTCAAATGGCTCTGAGCACTATGGGACTTAATATCTGTGGTCATCAGTCCCCTAGAACTTAGAACTACTTAAACCTAACTAACCGAAGGACATCACACACATCCATGCCCGAGGCAGGATTCGAACCCGCGACCGTAGCAGTCGCGCGGTTCCGGACTGCGCGCCTAGAACCGCTAGACCACCGCGGCCGGCGTGAGATTTTTGTGTATGGGGCTGTATGAAGTCTGAGGTGTACAAACCGAAGGTGAGTACGCTAGATGAACTGTTTGGTCATATCATGGACGCTGCTGCCCCGTTATGGAGCGTCCAGAGGCAACACAACATGTTCTCCAAAGAATGCATTAATGCATTGAAGTTGACGGTGAGATTTTCGAACATTTGTTGTGAACTGTAGAACAGCTGTAATGTGACATGTACGATAACGCTTAGATGTGAGTGTGTTAAAAATACATATCTTTCAAGTGACTCTTTGTAAAGCGCTAAACAACAATCTAGGCCTACATTAAAAGTGTTATTTCTCGGAATCCATTTGGAATAGAGCATATTTCCTAATGAAGCCTTTTTTTCTTTAAATGATTGTTCCTTTCATATTCCTGAATACTAGTCGTTCGTCCTGGGACACCCCGTATTTGATTGAAGACAGTACATGTATGTGAAGAACAGGATTTTACTGCATTACTTGAGATATTGTTAACTAAGGGAGAGTTTTAGATTTGAGGAAGTTAATTACATTCTTGATTTCTTTGGTTGTGTATATGAGTTTCACCTCAAGTCATACAAACTTCGTATGGATACTCAATCATTAAAAGTTTTTCCAGGTATCACATGAAAAGTGTAGAAGATGTTTTGTCGTCATTTAATGGATGAAACAGTCTGTAGGTGTCGGCAGTCGCAAGACTGCGTACCAGACCAAAAAGCGTTGTTCTATGCAAATTCTGTTATTCGAATCGCGTCAGGCATAGGATGCTACCGGGATAAGAACTGGATGAGACAGACAGTTTATAAGTGATTTTATAAACAAAAATGATGAAATCGAGCAAATATTACATCGAACAAAGAATCACTAAAGAAGCGTCTATTAAGAACCAGAAGGAAGAACCGAAAGTGAATTAAATACCCGTGGAATTGAAGCTATAACAGATTCTTCGACTTATTGCTTGACGGAACAAGATGAAAAAGAAAACGAACAAGAAGAAATAATTAAGGGTTACAATTAACGCCTAGCAGACATCGAGATTACGGGACACGAAGCATTACTTTGGCAAATAATAGTGAGAGAGGAAAGCGATCATGGCTTTGTTGAAATACCCATAATAAAATTTCGAACTATAATTCCAATAGATCGCACTTAAACCAGAGAACTCGAATGTTTATAAAATTCAATATCTTACACGTAAAGTTCTCCAGCTCGAACCATTAAAATCGAATAAAAACGATTTTAAAATACTGTGATATGCAAATACTCTAAATGGGCAAAAGTTTGCGTTTCTTTACGATCGGCGTTTGAAGGTTAACGAATCCAAAATCTCCAGGAGTTCAAGCAACAGAGAAATCAATGCCGTGTAGCAAATAATTATAACAAAGAGATTTACACGGCTCATAAATGAGATTATTTGGCAAAAAGGATACTGTTTGCTTGAACACATGCAGTACTTACAGACACATTTCCTAAAACAGAAGTTATTGTGTTGCCATATGTTCTTCCGTTCTTCTTCATGGAAGTGAGTATGTGGAGCTTAAATGAACATGCTAAGTCCTTTTCGGGGAACCCGACTGCAGTAGTCCAGTATCAAACGTCACAGCAATCAAATTAAGCAGATCTTTGCCGATAGTTCTTGTATTACGTTGTGTTGTAGTCACTTAATTAGAACCCCCATAAACAGCGTTGTTGGGTGGTAGAACAGATACATGTCCGTATTTTCGAATCATTTTATGAGAATTTAGTCGTTCGAGCGGCGGTACTTACTCGTACCTTGTTGTATGGATATAAAAGAACTCAGGGCTATATCAGTATCGATTTACAGCGGCGGGACTGCTCGTACGGGAGTCGTAGTGGCCAATTTCAATGCCGGACAGTTGAAAATGATCACAAACTACATACTGACGAACGTCATTTGGCCATGAAATCGTGGGAGAACGTTTCGTACAGTGATTTGTTGTACCACGTGGCATCAGGATGAAATCTGAGTTCAGACACAGTTCTCGTTCAATTTACTTTGCCGAGATCTCGAGATCTACTATCTCCACGTGGCAGTTAGGTTTGGCGGGTGACCGGATTTGGGAACTGCGTGTTATGTTAGGTATTTCACTAAACACGCACATCAAAAAAACGTTTTGCCGCACCCCGGTTCCCAGAACTCGTGAAAACGGACGTTATCTGTGGAAATTGTATCACAGACACAGTCCCTTCACAGTCCCTTTGACTGTTCACAGATGTCACTAACCCGTCCAAAGATGTAAACAGATGAGCAGCGCCTATTAGAAGCAGGGAGTCCGACAGCTGGTCAGTTCGTCATTCCACCAGGAAGGAGGTATATGGCTCGTGTTGTCTGTAGTTCAACCATGCCTAGACAGTCAATACCGCGGTTCGATCGCGTCCGCATTGTTACTTTGTGCCAGGAAGGGCTCTCAATAAAGGAAATGTCCAGGCGTCTCGGAGTGAAGCAAAGCGATGTTGTACGGACATGGAGGAGATACAGAGAGACAGGAACTGTCGATGACATGCTTCGCTCAGGACGCCCAGGGGCTACTACTGCAGTAGACGACCGCTACCTACGGATTATGGCTCGGAGGAACCCCGACAGCAACGCCATCATATTGACTAATGCTTTCCGTGCAGCCACAGGACGTCGTGTTATGACTCAAACTGTGCGCAGTAGGCTGCATGATGCGCAACTTCACTCCCGACTTCCATGGCGAGGTCCATCTTTGCAACAACGACACCATACAGCGAGGCACAGATGGACCCAATAACATGCCCAATGGACTGCTCAGATTTGGCATCACGTTCTCTTCACCAATGAGTGTCGCATATGCCTTCAACCAGACAATCGACGGAGACGTGTTTGGAGGCAACCTGGTCAGGCTGAACGCCTTAGACACACACTCCAGCAAGTGCAGCAAGGTTGGGGTTCCCTGCTGTTTAGGGGTGGCATTATGTTGGGTCGACGTATGCCGCTGGTGGTCATGGAAGGCGCCGAAACGGCTGTACGATACGTGAGTGCCATCCACTAGCCGATAGTGCAACCATATTGGCAGCATATTGGCGAGACATTCGTCTTCATAGACGACAATACGCGCCTCCATCGTGCACATCTTGTGAATGACTTCCTTCAGGATAACGACATCGCTCGACTAGAGTGGCCAGACTGTTCCCCAGACATGAACCCAGTCGACATGTCTGGGATAGACTGAAAAGGTCTGTTTATGGACCACGTGACCCACCAACCACTCTGAGGGATCTACGCCGAATCGCCGTTGAGGAGTGGAATGATCTGGACCAACAGCGCCTTGATGAACTTGTGGATAGTATGCCACGACGAATACATATATGTATCAAAATGCAAGACGACGTGGTACTTGACATTAGAGGTACCGGTGTGTACAGCAATCTGGACCACCGCCTCTGAATGTCTCGCTGTATTGTGGTACATCATGCAATGTGTGTTTTTCATGAGCAATAAGAAGGGCGGAAATAATGTTTATGTTGATATCTATTCCAATTTTCTGTACAGGTTCCGGAACCGAGGTGATGAAAACTTTTTTTGATATTTCTATTTGTGAATGCTACAGAAAGTCTTTACGATATAAGTTATGATGTGGAACGTATCAGTTAATGTATTTGGAATGTTGAACAGTAAAGCGGCGCTGAGAACTGTATTGTTTCTGAAGTCGCGATGCAGAGCTAGTGCAAGAGGAAAATTTCCTAGATGATAACATGTCGTATGGTATTAATTTCGTAACTTTCAATTTTTGGGATTTTCAAAGTAGATGTCGGGATGATAAAATAAAATGTAGTAGGTGACTGGAGAAGCAGATAGCAGATGTGGTGTCGTTTATTTTTGTGGTATTTTATATTCGGGGGTAGAAAATGTAATTTTATTGTGATGGTTTTAAGTATTTATTTATTATTTTTTACGAAGTTTGAGAACTTGATCGGATGTTAGTGCGTGGGCGGATGGGTGTTAAGTGTCAACTGAAGGACTTACCGGCAATTGTTGTTCGTGAGTATGAAGGTTCTTTAAAGCTTTTGCTGTTGCTGGAGATGTTGCTGGAGCTGCTAGTGCTGGAAGAGGTGCGATGTGTGCTGCTGAGAAATGGCCGAGCGGTTCTAGGCGCTTCAGTCCGGAAACGCGCGACTGCTACGGTCACAGGTTCGAATCCTGCCTCGAGCATGGATGTGTTTGAAGTCCTTAGGTTAGTTAGGTTTAAGTAGTTCTAAGTTCTAGGGGACTGATGACCTCAGATGTTAAGTCCCATAGTGCTCAGAGCCATTTGAACAATTTTCGCTGCTGAGAATGCTGATGCTATTGCTTCACCATGTCTTAGATGTCGACGATGCGTTAAACCTCTACTCGTTTAATGACTGTCATATCTGAACGTTCCCATAACCACACCGTGTCTGAGGTTGTCTAATTTGTTGGTGTATCAACGCGGACTATCCAACAAGCAATGGTGCACAACCGCAGTCATGTAACACAGGTCGCAAAAGATCCTAACCGACAGGTACTAGAGACGAATCTTTGTCTTGTCAACGACAACAGGTTTTATACCGACGAGAACTGAAGGGATTAGAGAATCCAGATCCATTTCAACCAGTTTCCAGCGAAGAAAGTGAATGTATTTTAGGAGCCGGGTCCTCGAAAAAACCCGTCGTTCACTGCAGAACATAAAGGTGGTGGGGCCAAATCCAGAAATTTAACAGTAGCTGACTGAAAGGGTGTAATGTGGGCCCGAAGAGCGGAAGTCACGACTTTGCCTTGTCTCGAGTTATGCAAAGTTTTCACAGCATCGACGTCCCAATGATGTGTTTAAATCGCTGTGAGCGTAGGGTGTAATTCAGGTCGGAGGTGTTCCTTCAATGTTTCGGGAGTTTTTTTCGTATTACAATTGGGCCCACTTATTAAGGTTTTTATTTCAACATTATCAGTGACCAGGTGTTCCCCCTCCCTCCTTTATCTTCATTATGAGTATGCTGTGGATGCGCCGAGCTTCGGAGATAATAGCCGTGTTCACAGAGCCGTAGGATTACGTTATTGGTCTCTCGAACACTTAATTATCCCATCGCATCTTGGCCTTAATCTCATAGAAAATGTCTGGACTATACGGAAGAGCGGATGAAACATAGCCAAAAGTTCCCCGCAATTTGGTATCTCCTCTGGATCAAATCATCAGCGCATTGTTTCAGATGGCTATGGCATACTCAAAGAAACTTGTGGATTCCATTTCTCGCCCGAAGTCTAGACGTGATATTTACACGGTATTAGCATGACGTCTCCTGGGCAGCTGGGGGGAGGGGTTGTAATTTTTTTGTCCTGTGTGCTTAACTCGTCTGGCGCTGTAGTGACAGAAATGTGTTCAGTATAAATAACTTTCTGTCATGTAGGGAAATTAATGTGTATTCTCTTGGTACTCGTATATCGGCCGGCAAAAAGCGCGCCACCTGTGCGCGCAGCGGTGCGTGTGTCACCTGCTGATGAGATAAGTGGGCGCGCTGGCTCGTGGGAGGCGCTGCACCACACAGAGAGACAGGTGCGGACGCTCCGCTTTCTCCTCGGCAGCTGGCGTGACGGACAGCTCGAGACGGGAGGAGGGGGTACAGACCGGCTTGCAAATGAGCAGGTGCCCGCCCGAGCTCCACTCCCGGACCCTGCCGTCGGCGCGCGCCTGCAACCGCCTTTGCCATGATCAACACCACTAGCTCCAAGTGCCTTTAAAGAGTCTCTACATTTGGTACAGGTGTTGCGTAGACAAGAGCTTTCAAATGCCCACACAAATGAAAGTCAAGAGGGTTGATGGTTCAAATGGTTCAAATGGCTCTGAGCACTATGGGACTTAACATCTATGGTCATCAGTCCCCTAGAACTTAGAACTACTTAAACCTAACCTAAGGACAGCACACAACACCCAGCCATCATCAAGAGGGTTGAGGTCAGGAGAGCGTCGAGGCCATGGAGTTGGTCCGCCTCTACCAATCCATCGGTCACCGAATCTGTTGCTGAGAAGCGTACGAACACTTCGACTTATATGTGCAGGAGCTCCATCGTGTTGTGTCGTACTTGTAAAGGCACATGTTCTAGCAGCACAGGTAGAGTATCCCGTATGAAATCATGATAACGTGCTCCATTGAGCGTTGGTGGAAGAACGTGGGACCCAATCAAGACATCACCAACAATGCCTGCCCAAACGTTCTCAGAAAATCTGTGTTTATGACGTGATTGCACAATTGCGTGCGGATTCTCGTCAGCCCACACATGTTGATTGTGAAAATTTACAATTTGATCACGTTGGAATGAAGCCTCATCCGTAAAGAGAACATTTGCACTGAAATGAGGATTGACACATTGTTGGATGAACCATTCGCAGAAGTGTACCCGTGGAGGGCAATCAGCTGCTGGTAGTGCCTGCACACGCTGTACATGGTACGGAAACAACTGGTTCTCCCGTAGCACTCTCCATACAGTGACGTGGTCAATGTTACCTTGTACAGCAGCAACTTCTCTGACGCTGACATTAGAGTTATCGTCAACTGCACGAAGAATTGCCTCGTCCATTGCAGGTGTCCTCGTCGTTCTAGGTCTTCCCCAGTTGCGAGTCATAGGCTGGAATGTTCCGTGCTCCCTAAGACGCCGATCAATTGCTTCGAACGTCTTCCCGTCGGGACACCTTCGTTCTGGAAATCTGTCTCGATACAAACATACCGCGCCACGGCTATTGCCCCGTGCTAATCCATACATCAAATGGGCATCTGCCAATTCCGCATTTGTAAACATTGCAATGACTGCAAAACCACGTTCGTGATGAACACTAACCTGTTGATGCTACGTATTTATGTGCTTGATGCTAGTACTGTAGAGCAATGAGTCGCATGTCAACACAAGCACCAAAGTCAACATTACCTTCCTTCAATTGGGCCAACTGACGGTGAATCGAGGCAGTACAGTACAAGTGACGAAACTAAAATGAGCTCTAACATGGAAATTAAGCGTTTCCGGACACATGTCCACATAACATCTTTTCTTTATTTATGTGTGAGGAATGTTTCCTGAAAGTTTCGCCGTACCTTTTTGTAACACCCTATATATATATATATATATATATATATATATATATATATATATATATATATATATATATATATATATAATCTGAAGCGGATTGTTTCTATTTGGGATTCCAGTGCGCCATACAGGATGCGTCAAAAAATGTATACACACGTTGAACTCTCTTAGACAATTTATTTCCCGTTCTAGAAGGTTAAATATCTGAGAGAAAGTAATGTCATGTTTCTTCAACAGGTGGCAGCAGTGGCAAGGAAGTAACTGCAATATGGCAAACGTGCGCTTGAGCTTTGAAGCGCGAAAGCAGATAATGAAGTGGTACTGGAAGTTTGGGAATGTAGCTGAGGTTCGAAGACAGTGGAGAAGTGAGTATGGTACAGAACAACCTTCAAGGATAACAATTACACGTCTACGAGACAAATTAGAAATTCATGGAACAGTGTGTGTTGTGCATAAAGGTCGATCAGGGCGACCTCGTACAGCTGTAAGTGATGATTCCACAACTGCGGTCTTGGAACTGTTTCAGCGTTCGCCTCAAAAATCTTCAAGGCAAGAGGCACGTGAGAGTAATGTAAGTGTTAGTAGTGTGCTACGCATTCTGAAGAAAAGCAAGTTTCGTGTGTACATTCCAAGGCTGATGCAAGAGCTAAGTGACGACGATCCAGATCGAAGATTAGAATTTTGTGAATGGGTTCAGGAGATGATGAGACGTGAACCGGGATTTATGGGTAGCATAATTTGGTCGGATGAAGCCCAATTCATACTCAATGGAACTGTCAATAGGCACAATTGTGTGTACTGGGCTGAAGATAATCCTCACTTTACAGTTGAAAAGGCTGTGAATTTGCCTGGTGTAAATGTGTGGTGTGGTTTGTCTGCAAGGGGACTCATTGGGCCTTTCCACTTTGAAGGTACTGTTACTGGACAAACGTACCTAACAATGCTTGCTGACTCCATATTCCCTGCCCTTTATGCATTGTACGGTAATGATGAGTTTTATTTCCAACAACATGGCGCCCCGCCGTACTATCATGGGGACGTACGAGCATACCTGCATCACAGTGTGCCAGGCCAGTGGATAGGATGCACGGTACCAATCGAGTTTCCTGCACACTCTCAAGACCTCACGCCGCTGGATTTCTTCTTATGGGGCACAGTAAAAGATGAGGTGTACAAACGTAAACCACGTAACCTGGACAGACTTTGGAATGAGATTCATGCGGTGTGCGCAAAAATCTCATTGGACACTTTGGTACGATGTACAGAATGGGTTCAAAGGTTCAAATGGCTCTGAGCACTATGGGACTCAACTGCTGAGGTTATTAGTCCCCTATAACTTAGAACTAGTTAAACCTAACTAACCTAAGGACATCACAAACATCCATGCCCGAGGCAGGATTCGAACTTGCGACCGTAGCGATCTTGCGGTTCCAGACTGCAGCGCCCGTAACCGCACGGCCACTTCGGCCGGCTGTACAGAATGGGTGGTGACTCTTACTCAGAAATGTATTGATGCTGAAGGCCAGCAGTTTGAACATTAATCACATTTGCAAAGTACATTTATTTTTCCAATTGGACTTTAAGCTTTCCATTTCCAGGAATTTAACATTGTAGAATGGAAAATAAATTTTCTATGATGCTTCAAAGTGTGTATACATTTTTTTTGACGCACCCTGTATATTCCCCACTCTTTTGGCTACATAAACCTATCTTTCAACAACTCCGTTCAATGCAGCGGTATTATGCCACCTTACTGGGAGGCTCTACATGCCCGCATGGTACCACCCTACTGGTCGACGTCGGAGCCATCGTCTTGCTGCATCAATAACCTCGCCACATTCACTTCCTCCTGAATGCCAGTTCCCCATAAATGGTCCTTCGTTGCTCTTTACGGTCTTCTGTTAGGCAGCGAGGGACCCAATTGGCACTCATCCCGAGCTGGTGGACGAGTGAGTCAGCACTACTAACAGAGACGTCCGGATCACCTCGAATGAGAGTGTCCGCACGTTCCAACACTGCAGGAGTCACAGCTGTGTGCGGCCGGCCGGCACACGGGAGATCGGACACTTCTGCGTGACCTTGTTGCGGGGATGACAGGCGTTTCGCCCAACGACTCGCCGTGCTTTTGTTCACTGCCAGGTCTGCATACACATTCTGCAGGCGCCTATGAATATCTGCGACGCTCTGGTTTTCCGCCAAAAGAAACTCAATGACAGCTCTCTGCATGGAACGCACCTCTGCTAACAGTTGCCATTTTTAATGCTTCGTATAGGGCCACCAACTATCGGAACTTCATTAAATTATAGGGACTGAAGCAGGAATATACCACGATGTCCCAAACAAATTCTGCATTTTTCAACAGAAACTGGCTTAGGAAATATGTGTTGCATTACTTATTAACGCCTCTCGTACATATACACATGTACACTACTGGCCATTAAAATTGCTGCACCAAGAAGAAATGCAGACGATAACCGGGTATTCATTGGACAAATATATTATACTACAACTCACATGTGATTACATTTTCACGCAATTTGGGTGCATAGATCCTGAGAAATCAGCACCCAGAACAACCACTTCTGGCCGTAATAACGGCCTTGATACACCTGGGCATTCAGTCGAACACAGCTTGGATGGCGTGTACAGGTACAGCTGCCCATGCAGCTTCAACACGATACCACAGTTCATCAACAGTCGTGACTGGCGTATTGTGACGAGCCAGTTGCTCGGCCACCATTGACCAGAGGTTTTCAATTGGTGAGAGATCTGGAGAATGTGCTGGCTAGGGCAGCAGTCGAACATTTTCTGTATCCGTACAGGACCTGCAACATGCGGTCGTGCACTATTCTGCTGAAATGTAGGGTTTCGAAGGGATCGAATGAAGGGTAGAGCCACGGGTCGTAACACATCTGAAATTTAATGTCCACTGTTGAAAGTGTCTTAAATGCGAACAAGACGTGACCGAGACGTGTAACCAACGGCACTCCACACCATCACGCCGGGTGATACGCTAGTATGGCGATGACGAATACACGCTTCCAATGTGCGTTCACCGCGATGTCGCCAAACACGGATGCGACCATCATCATGCTGTAAACAGAACCTGGATTCATCCGAAAAAATGACGTTTTGCCATTCGTGCACCCAGGTTCGTCCATCGCAGGCGCTCCTGTATGTGATGCAGCGTCAAGGGTAACCGCAGCCATGGTCTCCGAGCTGATAGTCCATTCTGCTACAAACGTCGTCGAACTGTTCGTGCAGATGGTTGTTGTCTTGCAAAGTCCCCATTTATTGACTCAGGGATCGAGACGTGGCTGCACGATCCGCTACAGCCATGCGGATAAGATGCCTGTAATCTCAACTTCTAGTGATACGAGGCCTTTGGGATCCAACACGGCGTTCCGTATTACACTCCTGAACCCACCGATTCCATATTCTGCTAACAGTCACTGGATTTCGACCAACGCGAGCAGCAATGTCGCGATACGATAAACCGCAATCGCGATAGGCTACAATCCGACCTTTATCAAAGTCGGAAACGTGATGGTACGCATTTCTCCTCCTTACACGAGGCATCACAACAACGTTTCACCAGACAACGCCGGTCAACTACTGTTTGTGTATGAGAAATCGGTTGGAAACTTTCCTCATGTCAGCACGTTGTAGGTGTCGCCACCGGCGCCAACCATGTGTGAATGCGCTGAAAAGCTAATCATTTGCATATCACAGCATCTTCTTCCTGTTGGTTAAATTTCGCGTCTGTAGCACGTCATCTTCATGGTGTAGCAATTTTAGTGGCCAGTAGTGTAGTTTTAATTTTAGTCTGGGAGGGTGGATAACATTCTCTCATAAATGAATTGAAATAGTTCCAGTCTCCTCATTTTGATCAAGATTTTTGGCACCTTTCTCTTGGCTCGAACTGTAAGTTTCTCCCAAACAGGCCGTAGTGGGATTCCCTCTGTCAGTCTGCGAGCCTACAGCGATATTTGGCTGAAAATAATCGCTGATCTTTAACAGTCTGCATCTCCAACAGTTCGGTCAGTTCTTTGAAATTAAAACTGAAAAGTTAAAAAAATAAATTAAAAATGAAAAGACACCACAACAGTACAAAAGATGAATAAAGGGTGCTAGTCTCGCTCTCCATACATCATCTTTTTAATGACCCTATATCACTAATAGCGTATACAGCAAGTTAAAACCCAGTTCCAGATTAAAACTCTAATGGGGCAATTACCTTTCACAAGGCAACAACACCAAATTTTGCTACACCAGTATTTCTCGGTTTCCATGTACTTTTGTACAGTTTAATTCTGTTTGACCACAAATACGAGAGGCGGTCAATGAGTAATGGAACACAACCTTTTCTCGGTCAATTTCAGTTAGGAAGAAAAACCGTAGAATTTATTATGGGACATCGTGGCATATTCCCGCTCAGCCTCTGTAGTTTCGTGAAGTTCTGATTGGTGGCGGCGCTATATGTAGCTTTCAAAATGGCGTCCTTAATGGAAGTGCGTTCCAAGCGTAGAGCTGTCATTGAGTTTATTTTGGCGGAAAACCAGAGCATCGCACATTCTCATAGGCGCTAGCAGAATGTCTACGGAGACCTGGCAGTGAACAGAAGCACGGTGAGTAATCGGGCAAGGCGTATGCCACCATCGGAACAAGGTCCCGCAAATCTTTTCTACTTCCCGCGTGCCGGCCGCACACAACTGTGACTCCTGCAATGTTGGAACGTGCGGACACTCTCATTCGAGATGATCGACGGATCTCAGTGAAACACTTCACTCCTCAACCGGACGCAAGGCCTCACACAAGTAGGCGCACATGAGAGAAGCTCATGCTGACATATAGGCGCTCTCAGTAAGGTGGCGAAAGGACGTCGCATTGAACGGAGATTAAAAGTAGAGTTTTGCAGCCAAAAGAGTGGGGAATACCATGCTGTATTGGCATCCTAAGTAACCTACCCTGCTGTCAGAAAAAATGTGTTCCATTACTTACTGAACGCCCCTAGTATAAAATAATTTTGAGCCTCCTTAGCGACTTAATAGGTGAGGATCTGCTTTGTGAAATTCCAGTGCGGCTTAGTTGCCAGAAGTCAGTAATTAAGTTACGCTCTAGAAGTAAGAATGCAATCACATTTGTGGGGTGGACGATAAGCTGCGAGCTGGTCATGCCGTGAGCAGTCCCGGATGGCGACTGACTGCTCTACTGCCTCAAAACACAACCTGGATACGAGACTGTTCTTAACCGCACTGTGGCAGAACCTAATCCCTATGCAGTGTTTATTGTGCAGTGTGAGCTGGCTTCGCTGATTTATTACTGTGCTTCTGTAATATACCTGTGGTCACACAAATGTATTGTTGAACTGAAACAGACTTGCTCTGTCTGTTTCCCATAGTAGTCACTTAAGGATTAATAATTAATTATTTATTACAGGAAATGGAAATGCCGTGTGGCTAGGGCCTCCCGTCGGGTAGACCGTACGCCTGGTGCACTTCGGCGACTTGCGTGTCGATGGGGATGAAATGATGATGACAAGGACAACACAACACCCAGTCCCTGAACGGAGAAAATCTCAGACACAGCTGGGAATCGAACCCGGGCCGTTAGACACGACAGTCCGTCGCGCTGAACATCCAGCTACCAGGGGCGGACCATTTATTACGGTTGATGTTGCGATTAATAAGGGGCAGTCAAATGAAAACGAGACCAAGAGAAAAGTAAGTGAACTTGTTTATTATTTCAAAAGTATTCGCCATAATGTCTTTTATCGAGACTCCATAATATAGAAATGGCATGGGTAGAGATAGAGACTACATGCAGGATGAGGAATGGCTTCCTAGCGAATTTTCGTTAATGTAGTCGAAACAACTCTGGAAACATCTGGACGGGCTTTATCCTTCAACAGAATGATGTCGTCCGTCAACATTCCTGGGCGTTTGGACTTGATGGCGGGCTTCAGTTTTTGCAAGGTGTCCGCGTACAGCTATGCGTTAATTGTGGCACCGTGTTGTAGAAAGTCAATGAGCAGCGGACCCTTGCATCAAACAAGAAGGTCATCGTGACCTTCCCGGAGCTGGCGTGCCTGTTACTTCGACAGCGCTTTGGTAGTTTCGCTGGGAATCGAACATAAATATAACAGAATAAAATATAACAGAAAACAGTCTGTCCAGATCACAAATTCTATTTATTTTTAGGGTAAGGTAACCGGTTTTAATCGAACATAGACCATTTTCAGACCAATAATGTCTCTGAAATTAATAACGTATGCCAAGAATACTACAGCTATTCACCTTAAATAACCTTAGGTAAGCACACAGTTACAAAGTACATAGAAATACATCGAGTGTATACTCACTGGTAACGCGTGGCGTCGATGCGCGGACCCGCTTTCAGTGCAAGAAGCTTGTAACCTTACATATATGCTGCATGAAGTATTTAAAATTATACACTCACTATTTGGTGTGCCTTAATGTTATCGGCTGTTCAACTGAACACGCACAGATCTATGGGCGGAACTCCCTCTTTACAACCGTCAAAATCCCTTTGGCACCCAGCAGTTGCCGGCAGGAGCCTTCAGCACTTACAACGGCTCCGCGCATCGACGGCACGTCGAAGGCACATGTTAACAATGAGTATACATTCCATGTATTTTTATTTTTTTGTAACTGTGTGTTTACCTAATGTTATTTAAGGTGAATAGCTATAGCACTCCTACTATGCTATATTAATGCCAGTGACATTAGGGGTCTGAAAATGGTGTATGTACGACTGAAATCCGGCTACCATACCCTGAAAATAAACATCATTCGCTATCTGGACTCCAATTATGAGTTCAAAAATTATTATGAAATAAAAGTGTTCAGGCAGCCAAACATGTGGATGTAGCTGGTGTGTTACGCTGTAACAAGACTGAAAAGATCTAAAGATGGTCCTTAACGATCGAGACCGTAATCAAATATATTACATAACAACTGAGACTTCAAATGGTTCAAATGGCCCCGAGCACTATGCGACTTAACTTCTGAGGTCATCAGTCGCCTAGAACTTAGAACTAATTAAACCTAACTAATCTAAAGACATCACACACATCCATGCCCGAGGCAGGATTCGAACCTGCGACCGTAGCGGTCACGCGGTTCCAGACTGAAGCGCCTAGAACCGCACGGCCACACCGGCCGGCAACTGAGACTAACGACTAATCAGACATAAATTTACAAGGATTGTTGAATCTCTCTTCCCACAAAACTCACCGATATTCTCTGCCTTCATGCCTGATATCTACAGATTAGTACTGCAGTCATGATCAGAAATGAGACTCGGAAATTCAACCAATTTCATAGCAGTGTATCCCCTAGAGGAGTTTAATTAGATTAAAAAATTCTCCAGAACTGCTTCTACAAATAATTGCCGAGCGGTCTGAGGCGCTGCAGTCATGGACCGTGCGGCTGGTCCCGACGGAGGTTCAAATCCTCCCTCGGGCATGTCTGTGTGTGTGTGTGTGTGTGTGTGTGTGTGTGTGTGTGTGTGTGTGTGTGTGTGTGTGTGTCCTTAGGATAATTTAGGTTAAGTAGCGTGTCAGCTTAGGGACTGATGACCATAGCAGTTAAGTCCCATAAGATTTCACACGCATTTGAACCTTATTGAACAAATAATGTACTGACAGGAGAAACGACAGTGATGCATACACTCTTTCATTTTGTTAATAGTGAATTATAACTGACAGATCCTGGTTGTATGAAGAGGAGCAGAAAACTACAACTGGAATATATAATGGTAGTCTAACTGCCATTGCCAACTCTATTAACCTAATGAGAGATCTCTGATGATACTACTTTTATCGGCTACATAATATTTGGGAAACGTTATATTTGAACAAAATTTTGGATCTGAAGGAGCATATGGTTATGGGGGATTGACCACAGAAATTGCAATTTTGCAAGTAGTATTGCACACTTTATTTCTGTCACAGAGAATACTTACAAAGGTATGCAACATGCCATAAGGAAGCTGGTCGTAATAAAGTGCAGCTTCTACGCCACAGATGTAGTGGAATCCTCTTCCGACATGTTCGAATTCAAATGCGAACTGACTCTTTCCACGACATTTCTGTGCTGACGAAAGGCTGAGTTCTGGCTAGCTGCACGCTGTGACTACCATAAGAACTAACTGCCTTTGAGCAACGTCTATGGTACACGTCCCTGTCTACATACCGCAGATATGACGGCCTATCGACCTCTCTCATATTCCATTAAACCATGTTGATAGCTTTAATGAGACACGACACTGTGCCGGATTATGATCTCTTTCCCAATCCTTTGACGCATCTAGAATATCAATGATTGTATTTTTCCAGATTCCATTACTACGCCTAAATCAAGAATAATTTTTACTGATTCCACAGTAGGCTCTTGGCCAAACGATGAACGTTTTATCAACTAAACGAATATTTCTTTGTATTATTTTACAAAATTTTATTTTCGTACGACCTAGGTTTCGAGTTGTAAGCTCATTTTCCAGTTATGTACGGGAAAATGGGCTTGCAACCCGAAATCCAAGTCATACGAAAGTAAAGTTTTGTGAAACAAAATAATAATAATAATAATCTGGAAAAACGAGAGATTCTGAGAATTGCATTTCAAGATCGCAGCAAAAACCTCTAGTTGTTCATTGCAGAACCATCTTCAGTACAGCAAGGCAAAGGTATATTTCAGATTCGGCCTGCAAACGTGAGTGAGAGTAACGACTCATTCTTGTTTTGTGATCCACCCCCTCACGGAGACTTTCTCACCTTTCGGAGACAGCTCTTCGGCTGTACCACGTTCAATTGTCCTCGATGGGTTTCCATTTTGGTTGCATCCTTCTAGGACTGCTATACCCGCTAGAAGAGCGCAGACAACAAAGTTATCCCTCGAGTGGAGGACGTCATTAGCATAACAATTAGAAACGTCTGCGAGGGCGGACGTGCGGAATGTTTGACTAATAACTTGACGATTCCGAAACAACGTTGATAAGTCTCACGTGTCCAATATTGAGAGACGAAAAGCATCAGAGTTGACGACACCTTTACCTCCCCCCTCCGCCAAGTACAAGGCAAACGATTAGCTTCATAGCATGGTATGTACATCAAAATTTTACGGAAGGAAAATTAACTGGGAGAATCTCCCCGCAGAATTACAGGGACATCTTCGCCTGTACACCAGTATCATCTGTACGACACAGAAGGAACCTATGACTACTGCAGGCAGTGCTACAGATTACCCCAAAATCGTAACACAAGAGACCCACACATGTGATAGTAACACTTCTAAATCCACCTGATGATGGCGGTTTAAACATTTTAAATGCGTCTTGGATTACATTAGCAATGAATTGTAACAGTAAACTTGATCTTTCAATCGATATCATCTGTGTAATAAAATATTAACTAATAATACAGTTTGTCCATAATAAAAACGGGCCCGTGTCAGTAACACGTACGTTCCGTCGTAAAAAAGCAGATTCATTTAAAATTTGTAAATAATTTTAAAAATTTACCAGTATTTAAAAATTACAATAGATACTGAAAATGATTGCCCCACGCCGCTATGCGTTTTTGTGCTTATGGAATCGCTTTCCAGCCTACTTCACGCAGAACAGTAACATTTATTGTTTCAGTGCATCGTCGTATATTCTCTACTGTTTTACGGTTATTTTCGTGCAGTTTTCCCTTCAGATATCCCCACAAGCAGACAATTATGGCGAAAGAGATGGCCACAATCCTTATTTGTTCTTATGTGAAGACTTGGTGAATAAGAGCCAGATAGCGAAAGCAAAGACAGCTTCACTCCAAGTTTAAACGCAGCCAAAACCTCTCAGACAAACAGAACCTAAACGATGTCAAAGTTAGCGTAAGGAGGGCTATGCGTGAAGCGTTCAGTGAATTAGAAAGTAAAATTCTATGTACCGACTTGACAGAAAATCCTAGGAAGTTCTGGTCTTACGTTAAATCAGTAAGTGGCTCGAAACAGCATATCCAGACACTCCGGGATGATGATGGCATTGAAACAGAGGATGACACGCGTAAAGCTGAAATACTAAACACCTTTTTCCAAACCTGTTTCACAGAGGAAGACCGCACTGCAGTTCCTTCTCTAAATCCTCGCACAAACGAAAAAATGGCTGACATCGAAATAAGTGTCCAAGGAATAGAAAAGCAACTGGAATCACTCAACAGAGGAAAGTCCACTGGACCTGACGGGATACCAATTCGATTCTACACAGAGTACGCGAAAGAACTTGCCCCCCCCCCCCCCCCTTCTAACAGCTATGTACCGCAAGTCTCTAGAGGAACGGAGGGTTCCAAATGATTGGAAAAGAGCACAGGTAGTCCCCGTCTTCAAGAAGGGTCGTCGAGCAGATGCGCTAAACTATAGACCTATATCTCTGACGTCGATCTGTTGTAGAATTTTAGAACATGTTTTTTGCTCGAGTATCATGTCGTTTTTGGAAACCCAGAATCTACTATGTAGGAATCAACATGGATTCCGGAAACAGCGATCGTGTGAGACCCAACTCGCTTTATTTGTTCACGAGACCCAGAAAATATTAGATACAGGCTCCCAGGTAGATGCTATTTTTCTTGACTTCCGGAAGGCGTTCGATACAGTTCCGCACTGTCGCCTGATAAACAAAGTAAGAGCCTACGGAATATCAGACCAGCTGTGTGGCTGCATTGAAGAGTTTTAAGCAAACAGAACACAGCATGTTGTTATCAATGGAGAGACGTCTACAGACGTTAAAGTAACCTCTGGCGTGCCACAGGGGAGTTTATGGGACCATTGCTTTTCACAATATATATAAATGACCTAGTAGATAGTGTCGGAAGTTCCATGCGGCTTTTCGCGGATGATGCTGTAGTATACAGAGAAGTTGCAGCATTAGAAAATTGTAGCGAAATGCAGGAAGATCTGCAGCGGATAGGCACTTGGTGCAGGGAGTGGCAACTGTCCCTTAACATAGACAAATGTAATGTATTGCGAATACATAGAAAGAAGGATCCTTTATTGTATGATTATATGATAGCGGAACAAACACTGGTAACAGTTACTTCTGTAAAATATCTGGGAGTATGCGTGCGGAACGATTTGAAATGGAATGATTATATAAAATTAATTGTTGGTAAGGCGGGTACCAGGTTGAGATTCATTGGGAGAGTGCTTAGAAAATGTAGTCCATCAACAAAGGAGGTGGCTTACAAAACACTCGTTCGACCTATACTTGAGTATTGCTCATCAGTGTGGGATCCGTACCAGATCGGGTTGACGGAGGAGATAGAGAAGATCCAAAGAAGAGCGGCGCGTTTCGTCACAGGGTTATTTGGTAACCGTGATAGCGTTACGGAGATGTTTAACAAACTCAAGTGGCAGACTCTGCAAGAGAGGCGCTCTGCATCGCGGTGTAGCTTGCTCGCCAGGTTTCGAGAGGGTTCGTTTCTGGATGAAGTATCGAATATTTGATTACCAAAAACCAGAAAGAGGAATTTGATTCACAGTATGGCTTCAGTGGACCAGTAACGAATAGTCTGGGTATTCACAGGGCCAGTAAAGAGAAACAATTCCTTCATCAGTTACAAAAATACAACGACGGCTCAAGTTCTCTATCCAGATTTTTTTTAGGCAACCATCTGCATTAACTTTACCCTACTTTCTTTATCAGGTGGAAGTAATTCCTGAACATCTGAAGTTCAGGACTAAGGACTGAAGACAGAATTACAATACGTACGTTTAACATCCACCCATTGCGAAAGCCACCTGGCAGATTTTTTTGGGATGAAAGAAATTTTCTGGAAAATGGTTGCAACCACTTTCGGAGTTCTAACTGAAAGCTTACGATTACGTTTGGAATTAGAGACAGAGTCCTTGAACTGTTATTTTGTTATCAGTTCCTGAAAACTACTGTTGGAATACCGTGTTTTGGAAATTGTTGATGTCACGAGTTTTCTTAAATGAACCAGTACAGATGTTAGCTTCAGCAACACGTACCTTTTCATTCACAGAATATTGTAAATGAATAGCTCAGAGAACGACGAAGAAGGCACTCAGAACTTTCAAGGAACAGCAGATAATACAGGCAGTGATTATCAGTCATGTCTGTCACGTGATCGGTTGATAGAGCAAGCGGAAAACACCAAAATCACAACGCAGTGCTTACCGAACGAGGCTGCTTTCATCTTGGCTATGATGTCTTCCACGACAAAGTCACTGGATAAAAAGTTCTCGGTAAACATGCCACGTCAAATTCGGATAAAATCCCTGGAATTTGACGCGGCCGGTTTACCGAGAACTTTGAGTCCGTGCTTTCATCTTGGACATACTGAATAATTATGTTTTAGTACTTTAGTAAGACAATGAAGGAACTGTCAGGAAACCACTAATGCTGTGCCATGGAACACTAGTACAAAGCAATTAATCGATTTAAGTTTTAGACTAAACGAGTCATATGAAATCAACGTGTTTTGCAGCCGCTCAGATTAGCGGTACGCTCTTCAGGTCAAGGCATCAATTAATCAAACAGGCGTTTAACTGTGTTTCAGAATTATACCAGTCAAGCCCATACGGAGTGCCTCACTGTTAACTAAACGATGTGACGGATTCCAGATTATGATTGTTCCATGGAGGATAGCGTGTCACATAAAATTATTGTACCACGTTCAAGTGCTATGGTTAGTAATTATTGGTCAGGAGTACAACCATACCATTATAAAACTTGCGTGACGGTATAGGTAATCTGTAGCAAGTAGTCAGTAACTGCATAAGATTTGTGAAAATCAATGTAAGAAATTGGTTCCTGAGAGCAGCGCCAGCACAGACTAGTGACAATATTTTGTGGTGAAGTCTAAGGGCCGATTGTACCCAACTCTTTCAAAAACAAAGATAGCAAACGTCCCTTGATCACGGTTAAAAGTAAATCACGTTTAAAATGTCTCTGCGGTGCACCTTTGTTAATAATCGTTTAGCAAAACGCCTTCAGCTAACCATGAATTTGACCACGGTTAACTCTGTGTATTGCAATGGAAGCACCCTGTAGACGCAAGATGTTAATAAAAATATGAATTTGCCGACGGCAAGTTTTCTGGAAAAAGGCCGGTTAGTTACGTCATTGTCACACCCTCTCACTTTCGTCAACAAATACAAGTGTGTTTATACCTTGCTGCTAGTCTGTTCACATATGTTTGGCGAAATGCAAAACAAACAAAAAAAACCAGTTTTTTTTCGAAATATGAGATCTATATACTTCTCGATTTGGTCGTCGCGAATTGCGCACTGACGGCTGTGGTCAGATGTGGAGGCATAATTTAATTCTACTCCTTTTTGGGTTCATATCAAGTGCACGGGACGGTATACGATGCCTTGAATCTGTCCCAGCACACCCCGCTTTTTATTTTAAAATTGGGAAGTGTTTCTGGCTCACCACTGAAATTTGTTTTTCCAGTAGGCTAAAACCATACATCACAGAGCTCGTTTCTTCTCTTGGAGGAAACATTATAAGGCGAGGAGACTTCGATGTTATCCCATCTGATACGTCATTAATGATCGTTGTCCTGCTGCACAATGTATATTACTAATGTCCCCAGCAACAGTGTTAGATCCACCAATTGCGTACACCATTAAAGTAATCAAAAGTCTGTCCATCAGCGAAATAGGATTATTCCGATTAGTAGGAAATACTAAACTAATATTAATTTGGTTTAACAACCACCATACTTATTTACTACATACGAAGTGTGTCTCAGACTTTGTTACCATGATTTTCAAAAAGGCCTCCCTTTCCACAGTCACTCCGATACGGTTTCGGCTCCGATTTAAATGGTCATGGTATATCAGTACTTCCTCAATGCCACCCATAACATCGGAACGCACCGCCACTCAATGCTGTATCTCACAGAACCTTGGTCATCTCGAGAAAACCAGGCATGAGCCACGGCCATATTCAACCATCGTCAACTCCTTCGTTTAACTCTGATCGAGATGTGTGCACCAGACTTTTGCGTTCAACCGGATAAATGCCGACTTAATCGAGTGTTGTGCATTTGGCCATAAGCTGGATCAGTCCATTGATTGGCGCTAGTTAAAATGGCTGCTTCAGCCAAATATGGACCACTAATTTGGTCAACGTGGGCTCATTTACAAGCATTTCTGATTATGTCTAAGGGTCGACTACATTAAAGTCGATTAAAATGCAAGGTAACCAAGGGACCTGTAATCACACTTAAAGCTTAATCGTGATTAAATTGTCTCTGTGCTGCACCAACGTTAAACGCTGGTTAACAAAACGCGTTTAGCTAAACGGGAGTTTGACCACAGTTACTTCCATGTGTTACAAAGGAAAGGGACCTTATTACATGCAAAGATACTGACAATCGCCATCTGTCTGTGGCAAGTAGGTTACAATATTGTGACATCCTTGGTCTGTGTTACTTACGCACACTTTTCAGGTTGTTTATGTAAAGTGGAAATTGTGACTGGGCCTTGGAGGCCAAAAAAGGGACGCCGAATTTTTCAAAATTTGAACTAAAGTCCTTCTGGAGTTGGTTGGATCCCATGCAGCAACATTAGTGTGTAAAAAAAAAAAAAATAAATAAAGGCAACTATTTAATTTTTTTATGTTTTGTCACTTCCATATCATTTTCATTTTTAAGTTAATAATTTACTTGTGTTATAAATCCTATGTCATCGTGATTAAATTTACGTTTCTCATCAGCGACTACTTCAACATTTTGTTACTTGTACACAATAATAATATAATAAAGAATTAATTACACATGTTACATTTATTGTGTAACAGTTGCCTAAGTGAAAATGTTCATTAATTATAGCGCGACCTTACAAGGTGTAATCACAATACATTTGTTGACCGGAAGGTATTGGTATGTTATCTCCAATGTCTGATCCTCTCTCACTATGTAACAGCTTCAGCAGCTCAATAATTTCCGGATCACCCGATGGCTCTTCCTCAGTCGTGCTCCTTGCAATATTACGCAGGACAGCTGTACTCACTATAATTTCCATTATTCTTTGTGGACTACACTTCATACCCACGGATAAAATGGTGAATCTCCTCTTCCACAAACCATATTGTCTCTCTACAGCGTTCCTTGTTGCAACGTGAGAATTGTTGTATTGGCGTCCTGCTTCACTTTGCAGATTTGAAAGTGGCGCCAGTAGGTGTGGTCTGCATACATATCCACTATCTCCTAGTAAGTGACCTGTCGATATTTCCCCACTTTCAAACTGGGCTCTGCCAGCGCAGTTTGTACCGTCGTGAGCAGAACCAGGCCACCGAGCCACAATATACCGTATTAATAAACTGTGGTCACTAATGATTTGACAGTTAAACGAAAGATAGAATTTTCTATTATGGGAAAGCTCCGCTCTACGTCCCCCAGGGACTGAATACTTATGTGAGTACACTGTACCTATGGCTTCAGGAAATCCAGCCAATATGCTAAAACCACCCATCATGGAGTGTAGTTCAGCACGAGATGGAAACTTTACGTACTGAGGAGACATTGCTGCAATGATCGCCGATACTTCACTTAATTCTTTGACATCTTGTGCTACGTACATTAGCACTGTCACCAGTTACTATATTAAATGCACCAGTTGCAAGTGCCCTTAATGTCATTAAGTCTGTTCATGGGTGGGACGGGCTTATTTTGATAAGTAGGAAATTCTAACCATTCATAGATGCGGCTTAATGACCACCACCACCGCACTGTTTCTTTTGAAAGACGAAAACTATCTTCAAAATTCCTGTCTCCACAGTCTTCGAAAGGCTTTCTCCTTTCCAGAAGCACACCAACACGGCGACGATTTACCATGGCGACGATTTACATGGTTAATGTATAACAATTCTTCGTCCTCTATGCCATCCGAAACATCATCAAAAAGTTGTTATTTTAACCGTGATTAAATCAAGATAACTGACTCTCCAACCTTGGCTAACATTAACTGCTATTAACTGCCTCGATTAACTTTAATCAAGGTTGGTGCAGGCGAATTCTGCGTTGATCAGGGTTAAGTATCAGCTTGACTGCAGTTAACTTTTATTCGACGTTGGTGTAGTCGGCCATAATTTCGATAGAAATTCTGCTAATGACTATTTATTCATGGATGAAGACTGCTGCCAGCTACACTTTCAGTAGTTACGTGCAACTAACAGTTAAGGGCATTTTAATGTGGAGGCTGTAGCTTATTTTTACCAGCTAAATTTTTAAATGTATTGTTGCTAATTTCCTTATATTAGCCATAAGTCACTGCTAGAGCAATTATTATTGATTCCAAGATAAAAATTACATCGTAGTATCTACATTCATAAATACCACCAGTAAGTAATTAATGTCACTAATTTATGTACTTTTGTGTCTCTAGAAAGACAGGTTCTTGATTGCCATTTCTAAAAGCATTTCGAATAATTGCATGAATTTTATAGTTATGAAGTGAACTGTTATTTAAACTCAGTTCATGTGTTTCTGGAGTCAAAGAAATTTTGATTATCACCAAGCCCATTGATGCAGTATGTCAAGGGCCTAAAAAGGAAACTATAAAGGCGCTACATATGGATGTGTGAAACTCTAGTGACACATTTCCGCAGAGTCTAACAATATTAAACACTAGTAACATGATTCATTCAAAATCAAGAGGCTAGGTACCTTGCAGAAGCAGAACAGATTCAAACAGCTCTGACTGATGCATCATAAGTATGAAAATGTGAACGAAAATTGTTCTTAGAAGAATGTAATTTATTCTCAGGACAGGATAGGAAGAAATGTTTGAGGTATTGCAAGCAATACTGTAAATCATCCAACAGTTTCCGCACAGCTTCAGAAAGGAACGGATTTCGATTGCACTCTCGTATCATTAGAACTATGTCAACAGCCATCCTGTGGGCGAAGATCTCTATAATTACTTTAGATAGAGGTGAGTCGGTGACGACGGAGACGGCGTGTTGTTGTGTTGTTAGGGCTCTCTCTCTCTCTCTCTCTCTCTCTCTCTCTCTCTCTCTCTCTCCCTACCACTTACACCTCTCATCCAAGCCTGCCGCGCGTAACAGCCATAATTGATTGCTCTTCCGGTGACGGAAGACAAAGAAGACAGGACCTAATTAAAAAGAACCAAATTACTATTCAGAGCGTTGCCCCGAGTGGAATGAGGAGATAATCGCATGGAGAGTAAATGTGAACATACGATACTCTTGAAGATTAGGCCGCATAATAAGATGCAATCACTCTTGCGGTAGCAACAGGAGCAGGGACTCCTCTGCCTTTCTTAGGAGTGAAGGTAGTAGCGATATTTCATTTGGTATTGCTTATTCTGTTTGTCTTCCCTTTTTATCCCTGCTGTCGGTCTCGAAAATAGCTGCTTTAATTTGATACTACGCCCAAATCAAGAGCAATGGCAGCCTAGCGACATAATTACTTTCGTCGGTCGGTGGGAGGAAACATCCGTGATAGACAACCCGTGACTGCCATACGTCTCTGCAATACCCGTGACGTAAACACGGTCATCTTTTATATGCAAAAACGACAGCTGATATAAATCAGGAAAAAACATTACTTCCAGGTAATCGGTGTAACGAATGCCCGATTATAAACTGGCGATTTATTCAAGACATTTAAGAAGTCGCTGGAAACACTGCGTGGTAAATTTAACGGCTGACTCGTGGAAAAGTATGAAACCGATCAGATAAAAGTTATCTACTTAGTGCATAAACTCTGCCTAATGCTTATCTCGAAGATACTATACAGATAATTTTTCGTAACCACCTAGTAAGAAAAGAAATATGGTTTATGAGTGTAGGGACCATCTCCTTCTCTTTTTAACTTACGGATCTGTTTTTAAGTGGTGAACAGTCCACGTGCATTTCACCACTACCTACAAAGTAAGGCATAAAGTGAGACGTTACAAAAGTGAATAGCGACAGTTTCTCATTTTTTACGATGGGTTTATAATAATAAACATAAGGATAAGGACAGTAATAGCAGCAGCTGTACAAATAATAACAATAATAATAATAACAATAATAATAAACAGCAGTAGTTTGTAATAGCTCATATTCTAACGTTGTATGAAATTACTCCACGGTCGTTGTTGTACACATGTAATTATAAAACTGCTTCTCTCAAAACTGAGTCTTTGAGAAGACAGTAAGACAACCGTCACCGTCTATGAACTGTTATCGCCTGTGTACCAAATAAATGCAATTAACTATGATGTTACTGCTGCACTTCGGACATCTCAGACTTTTACACGATTGACCATTCTACCACTTCTGATTCCACATTTGTTTATCTATTTAGAATAAAGCTCTCACTTGACGCAAACATCGATGTTTCGCGAACGTTTTTAATTGAAATGAGAGTTCAGTTACAGATGGAACTGTTTCTACTGATATAATCATATAAGACATATGACCGTCCTAACCTATAATTGAAATATATTAATCATGTCAGCTACTGGTATTTGATCTACAATATCCTTGTAGGTTGCATGTCTTATTATACTGGAGTGAATGTCAGTTACATTACGATAATATTCAAGCGATGAGAAGACAAATACGCTTCAAAGATATTTTTAGCTTTTATCTTCTCGTAGTCTATCAAAATGTCTTAATTAGTAATTTACATCTTCGTTATACTTAATAATTCACTTCTATAGCAGAAGGATATTGAAACGTCCACTTAGAAAACTTAATAAATTACTGTGCTGATGAACCCCTTACGTTATTTGATTTTCAAACAGCTGAGCAAAACTCAACTTACTCAAGCAGTTTTCTCTTTACTTGTTCTGATCATCACTAAACTGACACACAATATTTTTAGCGCAACGCAATCTGACTTTCAATAATCCCTACATGAGAATGGCCCTGACTAACAATAACCCATATCTTTCATGAATCACTTACCCCACAAAAATGTTCGTTACTCGAACTACTGCAATACAGCGAGCGCCAATACTGCCAGCTAAATAAAAGATTCAAACTACTGAAGGCACTAACTACTGATAGACATAGTTAACAAATGAAAGATTTTGACAGAGAACAAACAATGTATTTACCTTAATAGTGTTCAAAAGTCATAATGTATATATCAGTTCATGACATACAGTCTTACAAATTCACTCTCTCTGATGGACAGACGTCCATATCATCCGCTCTCAAAACTCCGCCATCTCTCTCCCCACATCCACCACTGCTGGCGGCTCACCTCCAACTGCACAACGCTACGCGCTGTTCACAGCCAACTGCCCAACACTACAATAGCAAATATTCCAGCAATGCAAACCGGCCACAGACTGCACACAGCACAGTCAGTGATTTTTATACAGAGCGCTACGTGATGTTACCAAAATAAAAACCTAAACAGCCTACTTGCAATATTTGGTGAATCCTATTTGTACGTGACTTGCTGAGTGTGTGCTATCGTCAATTCTCGTTGTGTGTCTTTTGTTTGTTTTGCTTTTTTTGCGGTAGACATTGCAGAATGCGGAAAGCTAAGTCGGGTAAAGTAATGTGAACGAGCAAACTGAAAGGATTACTCAACCTTCTGACGTGACTGAATGAGTAGTGATAAATTCTATTCATCATTCAGATCTGTGGACACTCTCCCAGAGTTCCCATTTAATCCCACTGAATATGTTCACGCTATGACAATGTGTGGTGCCACAGGAGAGAGTTGAGGATTAGATGGGCAGATTGAATAATTAATGAGGAGGCAGTGAATCGGATTGGGAAGAAAAGAAATTTGTGGCACAATTTGACGCAAAAGAAGGGGTAGTTTGAAAGGACACATCCTGAGGCGTCAAGTGATCACCATTTTGATAGTGGAGGGAAGTGTAGAGGGAGATCAGGACTTGACTGCAGCAAGAAGGTTCAAATGGATGTCACTTATGCTGGTATGCGGAGATGGAGAGGCTTGCACAGGACAGACTAGCGTGGGGAACGGCATCAAATCAGTTCTCGGATTGACGACCACAACAACAACAACAACAACAACGTGACAAAAAAACTCTGGACGCCATTTTCAGAAAATTGTCTAGTAAGTATTAACGTGGGTTATCTATTTTTGATAAAATCGGCATTTTATGTGTAGGTATCTCCTCCACTGGGTCTAAAAAACTGAAAGCAGAATTTGTTGAACTTTTTTTCCTGAATTGAGGTGAGTAGTTGTGCTACGTTGTTGGGCGGGTGGACTTGACAAGCATCTGACGCTCTCAGTCATCCCAACGAGCAATAACGAAGATTCCCCAGCTCGACGAGCGTGCCGGAGCAACAAACATTACAACAGTTCAATGCCCTTCTTCTCCTTTCCTCTCACGACTACATAAGAGGTTGTTTCCGAAGCATAAACTCAGAGTAATTTTTAAGGAAGTGAATCGGAACATTTCTTTACGCCAACGTGCAGTTTAGGGTCCACCAGGGTCACTCAGAATTCCCCGAGTCTCTTAGAATTTCTTGGAGTTCCCTCACTTTGCCTGTACATTGTATTTCCCAGAGAATTCTCGATCTTTCAGATTTTCCAAGTTGCCACCCTGAAATACATCGTCCATCCGAAAAATTTGGAGAAATTTTATTCCTGACGTAAAAGCGACGTCAGCGAGGCAACAAAGGCGGCAGCTTGAATTAAGAACTGAAAACAACAAATGTGCATCAGTTGTGAGCAGGCAGTGTTAAGTAGCGAAAGAGCGGCCGTAGTGTATTAACATTGCTGTGACAAAAACGGAATGGCGCGACGAAATAAGTCACTGTTCAAGATATTTTCTAGAATGTTCCGAGGACGAAAAAAGTGTATGCAAAGCTTGTGCCATACGCCTTATCTCCCGAACAAAAACAACAATGCGTGCACTCCTGCCGCGACTTGACTGAAAAGCAAAGCGTGGACAATTGTTTCGTGGAAATAATCATCATGGATGATCAGACTTGGGGTTATTAATACGAATCTACCACAGATCGACGAAATGCAGAAATTCGCATGAAGGGTGAACGCTTTGACGGCATAACTGACATTCGAGTCATTGTTACCCGTGAGTTGATAAACATACAAAAGAAGGGCTTTTCTGACAGTTTCACATGTATGTATGGACATTCTGTTCATTGTACTCAACTGGGAGGAGAGTAGGTAGAGCACATGAAGCATTTAACTATAGTCTTAACTTTCTTATATATTTTTATTAATCTGATGTCGAAAGTTTTACCACTGCTGAGAGGTGGACGGGAAACGAGAGGACTCGACTTTTCAATTAAGTTTATTGCCTTTGTTCAGACCTGTTATACGGAAACTTTAAACTGCTCGTACATATTCAATAATCATGAAAACAGAAAGCGTTTGTATTAAACACATAAGAGCGTTAACAGGAACAATAGTTAACATATAATGTAGAAATAAAACATAACGCTAAAATATAATGGAATAAAACAACATAAAATAAAGGGAATTTAATTATAGCTTTAAGCGAAAGACTTCCAGGTTATACTGCTAAATCTGCTATTGGCAGCCTCGTAAGACATCGAGGTTCGTCGACTAACCACAAATCTACTTACACCTAGATCTAATGTTGCTACTTTATTCTGTATGGCACCAGTAAGAGGGCGCTTCGGCAATCCTCGGGTCTATATACCCATGTGGGGGACCAATGTCTATTTTTACTTTTTATTTTTAATTTTATTGATAGTTTCTATTAATAATAATTTTGTCACGCCTGTAATTCCCTATTAAGGAAGTAACACTTCTTGATAGTGATCTACCTTTCTCTTCTTACCTTACGATGAAAGTTGAGAAATTGCTTTTTTTAATACACATTGCGCAGTTAAATTAAGTGCACTTCTAAATTCCGCTCGCTGGGCAAGTGTTTGCAAGTCGTAGTCTAATTGTCTGCATCCCCCCTCTATCTGGAAAGGAGGACCACTACAAAAGACGTGATCAGCGGAATCTTAGTATCCACGTTCACAGATTGGTGTGTTCGTACATCCCACTCGATGCCAATGACTGCCGTATGGACTATGCCCTGTTAATAGGTACACCACACCTGTAGTACGCGCATACTGAGCTTGTTCTTAATGCTTGGGAGTATGGGGTTTACCAGCTTTGCAGAGCTTCTAGCGTCCAAATGAGACTGCCATTACCCTAACCTCCGGGCCCGTAAGTACACTCCTGGAAATGGAAAAAAGAACACATTGACACCGGTGTGTCAGACCCACCATACTTGCTCCGGACACTGCGAGAGGGCTGTACAAGCAATGATCACACGCACGGCACAGCGGACACACCAGGAACCGCGGTGTTGGCCGTCGAATGGCGCTAGCTGCGCAGCATTTGTGCACCGCCGCCGTCAGTGTCAGCCAGTTTGCCGTGGCATACGGAGCTCCATCGCAGTCTTTAACACTGGTAGCATGCCGCGACAGCGTGGACGTGAACCGTATGTGCAGTTGACGGACTTTGAGCGAGGGCGTATAGTGAGCATGCGGGAGGCCGGGTGGACGTACCGCCGAATTGCTCAACACGTGGGGCGTGAGGTCTCCACAGTACATCGATGTTGTCGCCAGTGGTCGGCGGAAGGTGCACGTGCCCGTCGACCTGGGACCGGACCGCAGCGACGCACGGATGCACGCCAAGACCGTAGGATCCTACGCAGTGCCGTAGGGGACCGCACCGCCACTTCCCAGCAAATTAGGGACACTGTTGCTCCTGGGGTATCGGCGAGGACCATTCGCAACCGTCTCCATGAAGCTGGGCTACGGTCCCGCACACCGTTAGGCCGTCTTCCGCTCACGTCCCAACATCGTGCAGCCCGCCTCCAGTGGTGTCGCGACAGGCGTGAATGGAGGGACGAATGGAGACGTGTCGTCTTCAGCGATGAGAGTCGCTTCTGCCTTGGTGCCAATGATGGTCGTATGCGTGTTTGGCGCCGTGCAGGTGAGCGCCACAATCAGGACTGCATACGACCGAGGCACACAGGGCCAACACCCGGCATCATGGTGTGGGGAGCGATCTCCTACACTGGCCGTACACCACTGGTGATCGTCGAGGGGATACTGAATAGTGCACGGCACGGTACATCCAAACCGTCATCGAACCCATCGTTCTACCATTCCTAGACTGGCAAGGAAACTTGCTGTTCCAACAGGACAATGCACGTCCGCATGTATCCCGTGCCACCCAACGTGCTCTAGAAGGTGTAAGTCAACTACCCTGGCCAGCGAGATCTCCGGATCTGTCCCCCATTGAGCATGTTTGGGACTGGATGAAGCGTCGTCTCACGCGGTCTGCACGTCCAGCACGAACGCTGGTCCAACTGAGGCGCCAGGTGGAAATGGCATGGCAAGCCGTTCCACAGGACTACATCCAGCATCTCTACGATCGTCTCCATGGGAGAATAGCAGCCTGCATTGCTGCGAAAGGTGGATATACACTGTACTAGTGCCGACATTGTGCATGCTCTGTTGCCTGTGTCTATGTGCCTGTGGTTCTGTCAGTGTGATCATGTGATGTATCTGACCCCAGGAATGTGTCAATAAAGTTTCCCCTTCCTGGGACAATGAATTCACGGTGTTCTTATTTCAATTTCCAGGAGTGTATATGCATTTATGTCGATGTGTAATTGGTTTGTTTTGTGAATATTATTTGTATTTATACGCTGGGTCTGGCCTAGGGAAAAGTATGCTATCGAACGAATACATCGATAGGTCGTGTGGAGAACGAAAGTGTTTAGGATCTTTGGTAGTGTTAACTCTGCCGCGTGGAGCGCGGGCAGAGCAGGAGAGTCTGGCTGGGGTAGTGCAGTGGAGCAGGTGTGCTGTGTGACGCTCCCGCGAGTTGCCGCGCTTTCAGGGTTTGGCAGCATGTAATTGCGCTCGACTTGCTATGATAGTTTCTGACACGGTGTCGCGGACGGGAAGCATTAGCTGGCGCACATCAAGAGCCCGTTTCGCCTGGTGACCGTGTCGAGAAGGAGGCGCGCCAACATCCAGCTTCTGCAACAGCGACGACCGACAATGAGTGACTGTCGCCACCTCCTCGATCGATGGCTTCAAACCTTCAATCAACCAACAAGGAAGACTGGAAGCACGTAAAGTTTTAGAACTGTATGGCAGACTTCAGCTTTTAAAACTGTTCATTTCACAAAATTACAGCAACGTAGCATGAACCTTTGTTACTCATTGTCCCAATTGCATTACCAAGCAGGGTCCCTTCCTTTTCCGGAATGAACCCGAGTGTCGTTGAAATTCAAACGCCAGCATTAAAGCAATATTATTCTATTTCACTGCTTTAATTTCAAAGTTCAGGTAAAGTATTCATAGCTGGCTACAATATTTAGATTACACAAGCACAAATTATGAGTGCGAGTTTTGTTACCATATTTTAGCTTACCTGTGACTACAGCTCAGCTTGGCACGTACTAAATTTACTATTGTTAATTGTACGGAATGATTTCATTCACGTTCGAAGTTAAATCTCTTATTTCTAAATTGCGTAGATTCAAGTAGCTTTTGAAATGATTGTTGAGGTAGTCCAAGACCAACCGTATTTTACTGAATTTCGATGTGCTTCAGAAAGAAAGCTCACTATTAACTTCAGTCACTAAATTAACTTTCGATTTTCCGGTTTTATTAATTCTTTTGCTAAATTAAGTCAGAGTGTAACGAAATTTATTACTTCTGACGAACTTTCAGTTTTCACACTACACGTGTCAAGCTTCAGTTGCCACGCTTCTAGTGCTAATTATATGTGTAATAACCTTTCTTTTTCAGTTACTATAGTAATTGTCCTTAGGACTGGCGACCGTAATTTCCCCCAAATCTCAAATATCTAATTGCCGCTAGTTAATTGTTAACGTAACGGCCGCACATTCACTTTCTTTATTAACTTTACCCGTTTTCAAAATTAATTTCCACCAGTTTCATTTGCATTTTTCCTTTCATTTAGATGTAACCCTTTCCTCCCTCTTTACCGACAAATTGACTTCGGTGACGATTGCTTTTTCCCACATTTCCATTAGGTACACGCGATTTAATTTTTCACTGTCATTAAGGTCGATAAGTGAGGGGGAGGTTACAACCGGACCTCGACACTACTCCGCCGGACGGATTCGTGCAAGAGACCGGCACGCCTTCCCGCTCGGGAAGCAGCTCGTTACGAGGCTGGTTTGAAAACTTCTCGGAACGGAATAGAAATCACACGGGTTCAAATTTTGGGGGACAACGCAGTTTGGAAAGATCGGCCATTGACTCGGTTTTCACCAAATGTGTTACGGAGTAAGCGATGATCTCACGCGCAGTTTGAGGTGGAGCACCAGGGTGCGTCAAAACAGTTGAGTCCAAAGCACTTCTCTTTTGCAGAGCAGGGATCACAAGTTAGCGAAGCAGATCACAAACATATCCTTCATCCTTGGGGTCTGAGTTTCGAACCAGTACCGGCGCCACACGGCAAGCCATGACACTGGCACCACTTACAACGCAAATTCTGCTGCGCACAGTCTGAACATCATTCCTATACATTTGGGTAACCATACGGTAAACAGTGTTCCTTCTACACTGGCTCAAGTAGTGAAAGTTTAATTACAACCACCCTGTATAGCACATTACGACGTCCAACGGACGTATCCCCAGTCACCTGTAAACCAGCGACAAGTGAAATGGGAAGGGCACCGTTGATTCTCAGGAGTATGCTCCGCTGAATTTGTCGGAGTAATGTTCTGTAGCTCACCAGCCGAAGACGATGCGTCCAGACGCTGGCAGCGAAGCCCGCAACATCGATGGAGATAGCTACCTAACAGCCGGCCGAAGTGGCCGTGCGGTTAACGGCGCTGCAGCCTGGAACAGCGAGACCGCTACGGTCGCAGGTTCGAATCCTGCCTCGGGCATGGATGTTTGTGTGTCATTAGGTTAGTTAGGTTTAACTAGTTCTAAGTTCTAGGGGACTAATGACCTCAGCAGTTGAGTCCCATAGTGCTCAGAACCATTTGAACCATTTTTAGCTACCTAACAAGACCGCACAACATGTAGCGGTAATGTACAGTCGGCAGTGTCGGCACGTGCGATCTTGCAAAATCCGTTACTTAGAACGTGGATAAAATTACGAACATATTGTATGAAGTTTATTTTC
Organism: Schistocerca nitens; assembly: GCF_023898315.1. Classification (NCBI taxonomy): domain Eukaryota; kingdom Metazoa; phylum Arthropoda; class Insecta; order Orthoptera; family Acrididae; genus Schistocerca; species Schistocerca nitens. The sequence goes on from NC_064617.1 coordinate 394,604,850, forward strand.
TCGTCTAGAAGAGTGTCATGATACCTGAAAACAGTGCAGATGGATGGTAGGAGGGCAGGATGAAGCCAGTCTTTAGGTTGATGATCAGTGCAACAGCAGAATGTGGGCTACAGTGGAGTACCTCTGCTCCACTGTTAGCCTCGGTCCGCGACTTCAAAAGCGAGTATCAGTGCCCGCCGCCGGGACGCTGGGAGCTGGCTTCCCACGCGGTGATCGGCCGGCAGCGATCGCGGCAGCGGCAGCGGCGGGCAGAGAACGACGCGGAGCGTGTCCGGAATGCGCGATCGGCTGTCCGGGCGGCGCCCGCGGCCATACCAAGCAGCCGAATAAAACACGGCGCCGGCGCGGTGAGTTACTGGTCTCCCCTAATGCCATAATTTATGAGGCGCGTTATTTACGGGCCTTTGATGGCACCAGCCCGGACGCCATTGTGGAGGCTGGCCGCAGCGCGCGCTATCTGATTAATGAGGAGCATTCACGGCCGAGCCTCGGCCACCGACACGCCGCGCCGGAGGTCCGCGCCGGTCCGCGCTCGCCTTCTCACACGTGTCCCGCGACGGCGCAGCGTCTCCCACTCTGCTGGCTCCACTTCAACACTCTGAGAACAGCAGCTAGATCAAGTAACATGAAATCTACCGACTACGTTTTACTGGCAAAACGTTTAGAAAATGCAAAAATTCGCTGAAGAGAGAGTCTGCATTACGCATATCTGTCTTCTGCTAGACAACTGCTGTGCAGTACGGGATTCTTACCGGATAGGATTGATGGAAAATATGGACAACGCTCAAAGAAGGGCAGCTCGTTTCGTACTACCGCGAAACGAGGGAGAGGGTGTCACGGATATGATACGCGCTTTGGGGTGGTAATCGTTAAAACAAAGGTGTTTTCCGATGCGGCGGGATCTTTTCACGAAATGTCAATCTCCAATTTTCTCCTGCGAATACGACGAGATTTTTCTTGATGACCATCTACATAATGAGAAATAACAAGAACTCCGTACGAACAAATCTCTAAAAACCCATAGTTACCGACCGATCGCCCTGTCATCCTCACCTGATAGCGGTCACTGGATGCGGATATGGACGGGCATGTGGTCAGCACAGCACTCTTTCGATCGTTTTCGGCTTTCGAAACCGGAGCCGCTACTTCTCAATAAAGAAGCTCCTCAATTGGAAGCGGATCGAGAGTGGAATGGTAGAAAAATAGTGTGAAAGTGGTTCGCATGAACCCTCTGCCAAGTACTTAACTGTGAATTGCCGCTGATTCCTGTAGATGAATGTGCAGAGCCCTCTAGTATGATTCCACGAAGAAGACTCTACACCCGGTTATAGTGGGAACAAACTTGATCCCACTGCCAGTCATTAAAATTGCATCAGGAAGGATAGCAACTAACTAAATTTTACTTACTGTGCATCTATAGTGCAATAGGAAGAGCACAGATTAAATTTATGGGTGAAAAAGTCGTACGACATTGTTCTCTGAAACACTGCAAAGGACAGATTCAGCGACATAATTGGAAAGTTTCTCCTATCCTTTGCGCACACTAGCAGCTTTCCTTTGCGAAGTCTGAGGCTTGTCTAAGTGTATGTCATAAATGTAGACGATGTAGTGTGGTGTTATGTTTCTGTTGGATTAGGGTGAGGGTGAGGGAGAAATCCTATACCGGTACATAGCCGACTCCTCTCGAGTAATATACCAAGATGGCCGCCGAGCTCAACGTCTCCATTCGACGACTGGGTCACCATCAAGAGTGTCACATGCCCTCACTTCATGAGGCAGTCCGGAAACCTTTGGAATTTAATCCAGGAAAATTGCGCAAATTCTGGTGGCCAGGGGATTTATACTACGAAGAAGTCCTCCAAACGCACAAGGGGTACCCAGGCGATAACCCATCCAAGTACTGGCCACAACGGACTTTCGTCATCTGACGGGAACCGTTCTATTCAACGACGCAAGGCTGTTAGCATAATTTGTAGAATGTACAGGGTGATGATGATGATGATGATGATGATGATGATTGGTTCAAATGGCTCTCAGCACTATGCGACTTAACTTCTGAGGTCATCAGTCGTCTAGAACTTAGAACTAATTAAACCTAACTAACCTAAGGACATCACACACATCCATGCCCGAGGCAGGATTCGAACCTGCGACCGTAGCGGCAGGCAGAGCACTGCACAGACTCCTGACAAAGTGCTGCGTGGTCACAACCTGATTTTGGCCGACGAACACACAAAAGTGAACAAACTGTCAATACAAGTGCGAGTAGGAGGAGCACTTTCGTGCAGAATATTTAGGTTGGTTCAAATGGCTCTGAGCACTATGGGACTTAACTTCTAAGGTCATCAGTCCCCTAGAACTTAGAACTACTTAAACCTAACTAACCTACGGACATCACACACATCCATGCCCGAGGCAGGATTCGAACCTGCGACCGTAGCGGTCGCTCGGTTCCAGACTGTAGCGCCCCGAACCGCACGGCCACTCCGGCCGGCGATGATGATTGGTTTGTGGAGCGCTCAACTGCGCGGTTATCAGCGCCCGTGCAAATTTCCAACCTTTACTCACAAGGGAACCTCCCCATCGCACCCCACTCACGTTTAGTTTTAAGTTGGTGCAGTGGATAGGCCTTGAAAAACTGAACACAGATCGATCGGGAAAACAGGAAGAAGTTGTGTGGAACTATGAAAATCAAGCAAAATATACAAACTGAGTAGTCCATGCGAAGATAGGCAACATCAAGGATGCTCTGAACCCAGGAGCGCCGTGGTCCTGTGGTTAGCGTGAGCAGCTGCGGAACGAGAGGTCCTTGGTCTCCCCTCAAGCGAAAAGTTTTTCTTTATTTTTGCAAAGTTATGATCTGTCCAATCGTTCATTGACGTCTCTGTTCACTGTAACAAGTTTAGTGTCTGTGTTTTGCGACCGCACCGCAAAATCGTGCGATTAGTAGACGAAAGGACGTGCCTCTCCAATGGGAACCGAAAACATTTGATCGCAAGGTCATAGGTCGACCGATTCCTCCACAGGAAAACACGTCTGATATATTCTACACGACACTGGTGACGGCATGTGCGTCACATGACAGGAATATGTTGTCGACCCACCTAACTTGTACACTTGGCGAATGGGTGAAAAGATTCTTCTACATTGCCCGATTTAGGTTTTCTTGTGGATGTGATAATCACTCTCAAAAAAGTGATGAAAACATAAGAGTTTGTCACATAAACTGCAAAAAATGAATGCAACAGTTTCACAGTCGCACACTTTTCCCTGTGCTTTGTCAAAACATATGTTTTTAACGTTTTCAAATTTTTCCGTGTGTAGACCGTCAAATCCTGCGTATGTCCAAGCAAATCTGAAGATGTCCTGGAATTTTGGAGAGCGAAGTTGTTTATGTGTGAGTGCCTGAACTTTGATAATTGTCTGAAAATAAAAAATAAAGTTTTACGCTCAAAGGAAGACTTGAACCAAGGACCTCTAGATCCGCAGCTGCTCACGCTAACCACGGGACCACGGCGCTCCTGAACACTGACCATCCTTGCTGTTGCCTATCTTCGCATGGACTACTCAGTTTGTATATTTTGCTTATTTTTTTCATAGTTCCACACGACTTCTTCCTGTTTTCTCGATTGATCTGTGTTCAGTTTTTCAAGGCCTATCCACTGAGCCAACTTATAATTAAATCTGAGGGGGGGGGGGGTGCGATGGGGAGGTTCCCTTGTCAGTCGAATCTCGCCACGCGCACTAATGATGATGAAATGATGATGAAATGATGAGGGCAACAGAAACACCCAGTCATGTCGAGGCAGGTAAAAATCACTGACCCCGCCGGGAAATGAACTCGGGACACAGTGCTCGGGAAGCGAGAACGCGACCCCGAGACCACGAGCTGCGGACTGATGTGCAGGGTGCGAAAATTATCACACGGAGTTCATCAGTTATAGTGAGTGGCGAGTGATGGGTAGCCAATTTCTCGGCAAATCATCACCAGAGGTAGTCATTGCGTGAGAGATCTGCAGAACCTGTTCGCCAGGGCAACATTCGTACACCCTCTGTGTCGAAGTAGGTCAACAAAACACAGGCATCATGCGGCCTTGCGTTGTCTTGTTTAAAGAAAGACCTCGAAAATAGCGCACAATTACTAGCCTAAACACTTCACAAATGTAACGACTGCTGTCCAAATTACCGACTAAGTGAACCGGAAGTGATCTTGTTGTGCACACAATGGCACCTCACACCATCACCTCAGGCCCATATAACCATGACGAATGCAACCTAACAACATTCGTTCTCGTTTAGGCTTTCACACACAGGTACGTTTATTGTAATGCTATACGTAGAACTACGACTCCTCTGAAAAGACAACGTGGTACTGCTCCTATGTAGAGTGTTGTCGTTTGGCGCCCCGCAGTCGGCGATCGTATCCATACTGACGCATCAGGCGAAGACCCGGCAAAGTTCACCATGCTGACGTCCATAGTTCTCCAGACGCAGTCATACGGACCAAATGAGCAATATTTACGAAAATGGCGGTGTTACTATACCTTTCGCTCGTGAAGAGGTAGCGATAACGATAGCCACACTTAAAAATAGAAAGGCGCCTTACACAGATGGAATATTTTCCGAAACTCTTAAAAATACTGACACACAGATCAACTCCTTTCTTACAGACATGCTAAATGACGCCTTGCAGCACAGAAAGGTCCCTTCTCTTTAGGAAACAGCCAAAGTCGTCCTTATTAAGAAACCAAAGGTCAGGGAACCACCCGACCCGAAACCGTAAGTAGTGGGGTAACATCATCATCAACTGTGTGTAGAAAGTAAACAGCAAACTCATACCTTTCGATTTTATCAGTAGGTTTTATTTCATGTAACAGTTGCAATTTGTAGGCGCGCGGCTTAAGTCTTTTTATACGCACAACATTATACACAACATCAGGCGCTCCTAATTGTAGACTACATCTGGCCAATGACCTCTTCCTGCTCCGAACACACGAAATACGGATCTGTTCAACATCTTCAGAAGTTCTCGGTCTACCTGGTGATATTGCTTTCCTTGAAAGACTTTAGCCAATCACGGATAGCTTTTGCTGTAGGTGATTCAACACCATACTGACGTCTAAAATTACGTTGCACTTTTATAACTGACTCAGTTTCCACAAGACAAATAACACACTGTGCTTTCTGTTGCGGAGTACACATTGTTGCTGAGTCCCTCTGCTCTGCGCTGCGCTGCACCCACGCCTGGACTGAAATGAGGGAACAGAGGAAAAACCAGCACTGATGCCGTCTCAAGGTCAAGCAGACCTGCCAGCTGCAGGGGAGCCAAACTTGGAGAGTTGTTGAATCAAACACCACAAATTACACACATCAAAAAAAGTTTTGCATCTCCCCAGTTCCAAGAATTCCTGAAGATAGACGTTGACTCTGGATATTGTATCACAGTCACAGTCACAGTCCCTTTGACTGATCAGAAATACCACTAAACCCGCCCAAAGATGTAAACAACCATGAATGAGCAGTGCCTATTAGTCGGAGGGGGTCCGACAGCCGATCAGTTCCAGTCATTCCACCAGAAAGGAGGTACACGGCTCGTGTTGTCTGTAGTCAATACCGCGGTTCGATCGCGTCCACAATGTTACTGTGTGCCAGGAAGGGCTCTCAACAAGGGAAGTGTCCAGGCGTCTCAGAGTGAACCAAAGCGATGTTGTTCGGACATGGAGGATATACAGAGAGACAGGAGCTGTCGATGAAATTCTTCGCTCAGGCCGCCCAAGGGCTACTACTTCAGTAAAAAATGGTTTAAATGGCTCTGAGCACTATGGGACTCAACTGCTGTGGTCATTAGTCCCCTAGAACTTAGAACTACTTAAACCTAACTAACCTAAGGACATCACACACATCCATGCCCGAGGCAGGATTCGAACCTGCGACCGTAGCAGTCGCACGGTTCCGGACTGCGCGCCTAGAACCGCGAGACCACCGCGGCCGGCACTACTACTTCAGTAGATGACCACTACCTACGGATTGTGGGTCGGAGTGACCCTGACAGCAACGCCACCAAGTTGAATAATGCTTTTCGTGCAGCCACAGGACGTCGCGTTCCGACTCATACTGTGCGCAATAGGCTGCATGATGCTCAACTTCACTCCCGGCTTCCATGGCGAGGTCCATCTTAGCAGCCACGACACCATGCAGCGTGGCACAGATGGACCCAACAACATGCCGAATGGACCACTCAGGTTTGGTATTACGTTCTCTTCACCAATGAGTGTCGCATATGCCTGCAACCAGACAATCGTCGGAGACGTGTTTGGAGGCAACCTGGTCAGGCTGAACGCCTTAGACACACCGTCAAGCGAGTGCAGCAAGGAGGAGGTTCCCTGCTGGTTTGGGGTGGCATTATGTGGGGCCGACGTACGCCGCTGAAGGTCATGTAAGGTGCCGTAACGGCTGTAAGATACGTGAATGCAATCCACCGACCGAAAGTGCAACCATATTGGCAGCATACTGTCGGCTGGTGTGGCCGAGCGGTTCAAGGCGCTTCAGTCCGGAACCGCGCTGCTGCTACGGTCGCAGGTTGGAATCCTGCCTCGGGCATGGATCTGTGTGATGTCCTTAGGTTAGTTAGGTTTGCGTAGTTCTACGTCTAGGGGACTGATGCCTTCAGATGTCAAGTCCCATAGTGCTCAGAGCCATTTGAACCATTTTTAGGCAGCATACTAGCGAGGCATTCGTCTTCATGGACGACAATTCGCGCCCCCATCGTGCACACCTTGTGAATGACTTCCTTCAAGATAACGACATCGCGCGACTAGAGTGGCCAGCATGTTCTCCAAACATGAACACTATCGAACATGCCTGGGATAGACTGAAAAGAGCTGTTTATGGACGACGTGATCCACCAACCACTCTGATGGATCTATGCCGAATCGCCGTTGAGGAGTGGGATGATCTGGACCAACAGTGCTTTGATGAACTTGTGGATAGTATGCTACGACGAATACAGGCATGCATCAATGCAAGACGACGTGCTACTGGGTATTAGAGGTACCAGTATGTTCAGCAATCTGGACTACCACCTCTGAAGGTTTCGCTGTATGGTGGCACAAAATGTTATGAGTGGTTTTCATGAGCAATAAAAAGGGCGAAAATGATGTTTATCTTGATCTCCATTCCAATTTTCTGTACAGGTTCCAGAACCCTCGGAACCGAGATGATGCAAAGTTTTTTGATGTATGTAGAATAGTGTATGTCACATTGTACAGATTCTAGGACACATTAAAACTAGGGAGTCCTTTTTCAAATACACGGAAGATCTGATGATGATTTTTGCACGACCACGACTGTGTAGAGTAAATAATTATAGTGGTTTACTTATTCAATACACGAACTTGAATATACGGATTCAAAACACAGACTTCGAATATGAGTAAATGCTAGTATTGCTCATGACAGTACACGACTTATAAGAATGCTGCTGCTTACGCTGTCGTTCTCTCTCTCTCTCTCTCTCTCTCTCTCTCTCTCTCTCTAGTTCTCTGTCATTAATGACCACTTTGTCGACGAAAAGTTAAATCCCATTCTTCGCCAATTTTCCATTCTCTGGCGTAAACAAGACGGTCTCGGACATGAGTACTTGCTTTCGTAAGCTTTCTTTGTGAAGATGGCTCGTGAAGCAGCCCCAAGCTGTGGACAAGCCGTTTGTCCGCGATATTTCTACCAGGAGTGTCAGTCCAGCAAAGTATGTAGAGGTGTCCCTCTGGAATTTGGAAAAGAGACTCGTACTGGTCGAATGATGCTGTGAATACTGACTGCGAGTAGTGACCGAGTAGCTCAGTCGTAAGAGTATTTCCCGCAGATATCAAGGATTCGATGATAAACTCTAGCTCTGAAAAACAACACAAATCTCTCATTAAGTTTCACATCATCATATGCTTTTTGATATAAGGGATACTCACTACACAGACAATACTGGGAGAAAACTGCGTTACTGAGGGAAACAGGAGGCCGTCAATAAACTTTTTGCCTCTGATAAGAAGCAAATTCACATCATTGAATGCTCTCGCTCACACGAACGAAGTTTCATCATCATGAGTCTGAACTGATGTGTATTCTCTGGCTTTTACCATCGGTGACTTTCAGTCGACGGTACTGTGATTTAAACTAAGAGAAAAACTTAAGTGCCTTTACCTCATTCCAGCGTAGTTTGATTACCTGAGGCGGTTTCTTTACGGGGAATAACATATTCTATTCAGAATATAAAATCATTGTTCTTCATAATATGCGGATCGGAGCGTGGAATGTCAGATCCCTTAATCGGGCAGGTAGGTTAGAAAATTTAAAAAGGGAAATGGATAGGTTAAAATTAGATATAGTGGGAATTAGTGAAGTTCGGTGGCAGGAGGAACAAGACTTTTGGTCAGGTGAATACAGGGTTATAAATACAAAATCAAATAGGGGTAATGCAGGAGTAGGTTTCATAATCAATAAAAAAATAGGAGTGCGGGTTAGCTACTACAAGCAGCATAGTGAACGCATTATTGTGGCCAAGATAGACACAAAGCCCATGCCTACTGCAGTAGTACAAGTTTATATGCCAACTAGCTCTGCAGATGTAGAAGAAATTGAAGAAATGTATGACGAGATAAAAGAAATTATTCAGGTAGTGAAGGGAGACGAAAATTTAATAGTCATGGGTGACTGGAATTCGTCAGTAGGAAAAGGGAGAGAAGGAAACATAGTAGGTGAATATGGATTGGGGGGAAGAAATGGAAGAGGAAGCCGCCTTGTAGAATTTTGCACAGAGCATAACTTAATCATAGCTAACACTTGGTTCAAGAATCATAAAAGAAGGTTGTATACCTGGAAGAATCCTGGAGATACTAAAAGGTATCAGATAGATTATATAATGGTAAGACAGAGATTTAGGAACCAGGTTTTAAATTGTAAGACATTTCCAGGGGCAGATGTGGATTCTGACCACAATCTATTGGTTATGAACTGCAGATTGAAACTGAAGAAACTGCAAAAAGGTGGGAATTTAAGGAGATGGGACCTGGATAAACTGAAAGAACCAGAGGTTGTACAGAGTTTCAGGGAGAGCATAAGGGAACAATTGACAGGAATGGGGGAAAGAAATACAGTAGAAGAAGAATGGGTAGCTCTGAGGGATGAAGTAGTGAAGGCAGCAGAGGATCAAGTAGGTATAAAGGCGAGAGCTAATAGAAATCCTTGGGTAACAGAAGAAATATTGAATTTAATTGATGAAAGGAGAAAATATAAAAATGCAGTGAATGAAGAAGGCAAAAAGGAATACAAACGTCTCAAAAATGAGAGCGACAGGAATGGCTAAGCAGGGATGGCTAGAGGACAAATGTAAGGATAGTCTCACTAGGGGTAAGATAGATACTGCCTACAGGAAAATTAAAGAGACCTTTGGAGAGAAGAGAACCACTTGTATGAATATCAAGAGCTCAGATGGCAACCCAGTTCTAAGCAAAGAAGGGAAGGCAGAAAGGTGGAAGGAGTATACTGAGGATCTATACAAGGGCGATGTACTTGAGGACAATATTATGGAAATGGAAGAGGATGTAGACGAAGACGAAATGGGAGATAAGATACTGCGTGAAGAGTTTGACAGAGCACTGAAAGACCTGAGTCGAAACAAGGCCCCGGGAGTAGACAACATTCCATTAGAACTACTGATGACCTTGGGAGAGCCAGTCATGACAAAACTCTACCATCTGGTGAGCAAGATGTATGAGACAGGCGAAATACCCACAGACTTCAAGAAGAATATAATAATTCCAATCCCAAAGAAAGCAGGTGTTGACAGATGTGAAAATTACCGAACTATCAGTTTAATAAGTCACCGCTGCAAAATACTAACGCGAATTCTTTACAAACGAATGGAAAAACTGGTAGAAGCGGACCTCGGGGAAGATCAGTTTGGATTCCGTAGAAATGTTGGAACACGTGAGGCAATACTAACCTTACGACTTATCTTAGAAGAAAGATTAAGAAAAGGCAAACCTACGTTTCTAGCATTTGTAGACTTAGAGAAAGCTTTTGACAATGTTAACTGGAATACTCTCTTTCAAATTCTGAAGGTGGCAGGGGTAAAATACAGGGAGCGAAAGGCTATTTACAATTTGTACAGAAACCAGGTGGTAGTTATAAGAGTCGAGGGGCATGAAAGGGAAGCAGTGGTTGGGAAAGGAGTGAGACAGGGTTGTAGCCTCTCCCCGATGTTATTCAATCTGTATATTGAGCAAGCAGTAAAGGAAACAAAAGAAAAATTCGGAGTAGGTATTAAAATTCATGGAGAAGAAGTAAAAACTTTGAGGTTCGCCGATGACATCGTAATTCTGTCAGACAGCAAAGGACTTGGAAGAGCAGATGAACGGAATGGACAGTGTCTTGAAAGGAGGATACAAGATGAACATCAACAAAAGCAAAACGAGGATAATGGAATGTAGTCAAATTAAATCGGGTGATGCTGAGGGAATTAGATTAGGAAATGAGACACTTAAAGTAGTAAAGGAGTTTTGCTATTTAGGGAGTAAAATAACTGATGATGGTCGAAGTAGAGAGGATATAAAATGTAGACTGGCAATGGCAAGGAAAGCGTTTCTGAAGAAGAGAAATTTGTTAACATCGAGTATAGATTTAAGTGTCAGGAAGTCGTTTCTGAAAGTATTTGTATGGAGTGTAGCCATGTATGGAAGTGAAATATGGACGATAACTAGTTTGGACAAGAAGAGAATAGAAGCTTTCGAAATGTGGTGCTACAGAAGAATGCTGAAGATAAAGTGGGTAGATCATGTAACTAATGAGGAGGTATTGAATAGGATTGGGGAGAAGAGAAGTTTGTGGCACAACTTGACTAGAAGAAGGGATCGGTTGGTAGGACATGTTTTGAGGCATCAAGGGATCACAAATTTAGCATTGGAGGGCAGTGTGGAGGGTAAAAATCGTAGAGGGAGACCAAGAGATGAATGCACTAAGCAGATTCAGAAGGATGTAGGCTGCAGTAGGTACTGGGAGATGAAGAAGATTGCACAGGATAGAGTAGCATGGAGAGCTGCATCAAACCAGTCTCAGGACTGAAGACCACAACAACAACAACAATATATGACCCAAATTTAAGGATACTTAATGAAGATGAAGTGCCATATTTTGTGTAGTAAATGTGTCATTAATTCATCTGTTCAAAAATGTACATGCTGTTTCTTCAGTAGAGGGAGAGGCACAAATTAGAAAATACTAATCACTAGGTAATAGAGCATTTTTGGATGTTGTTAATTCTAAGTAACTTCTCTCAGTTTCAATTATTAATTTTCATTACGACGGCGGTGACCGTTAGAAAGGTCTATTTGTGCTAAGCATGACCTCCCAAGCACAAGGAGACCAATATGCTGGGCAGCAACTGGTTGGCAGGTAGGGTAAGCCAGGTAACAGTAACATATCTATGAAGTTCCCTCAGAAGTCGCTTGCGAAAATGACTTTTTTTTAAATAAGAAAGTCTGTTTAGGCTGGCAACAGAAAATACAAACAAAGAGATGATAATAAGCTGTTTTCTTGCGGATGCTAGGGTCGCAGGTTCGAATCCTGCCTCGGGCATGGGTGTGTGTGCTGTCCTTAGGTTAGTTAGGTTTAATTAGTTCTAAGTTCTAGGGGACTGACGACCTTAGCTGTTAAGTCCCATAGTGCTCAGAGCCATTTGAACCATTTTTTTCTTGCGGAAACTCAATCTTTAAAATGAACAGAGCAGGAAAATTCAACCTCACTTTTGTGGATTTTTGAAACAACTCGTACTCCACGTCCTCGTCAAGTAATAGGTGTGCAGCACAATGGATCTTGTGTCAGCGCCGTGTTAGCTGCAATCCTGTGCTGAAAGCTCGCGTGCTCGGAGGAGTGGAACAAGCCTCTAACACAGAGCGAGACGTTTACCGTGTACAACGCGTAAATATAATGAATCATGCACGATCAGAAGATGAACAACTAGCCGACGGCTTGCAGCTACATGTCGAGATGCCGTCGCCTACAGCAAGGTAACACGCTTCTCATTGTTACTATGGTCTTCACTACAAAGACTGGTTCGATGCAGCTCTCCACGCTACTCTGTGCCGAGAAAGCCTCTTCATATCAGCGTAACTAATTAAACCTACATCTATTTGAATCTGCTTATTGTAGTGAAGCCTAGGTCTTCTTCTACAGTTTTTAAACTCCTTAAGCAATTGGCTGAAAGATTTCACAGTTCTTTTATGTACCCGCCACCGGGGCCGAGGTCGCTAACCTACGCTTGTGTGATGGCACTCGTTTTGGGGGTAAGCCAGTTAGAATGCTAGTGGTAAAAAAAATTTTCACTACCAATATTTGGCCGGCAAGGAGATGAGACCAAGCGTGGTGGCACAGTGCTTAGCACACTGGACTCGTATTCGGGAGGACGACGGTTGAAACCCGCGTCCGGGCGTCCAGCTTTAGGTTTTCCACCATTTCCCTAAATCGTTTTAGGAAAATGCTGAGATGGTGCCTTCGAAAACGCATAGCCTACTTCCTTCCCTATCCCTTCCTAATCCGATAGGACCAATGACTTCTCTGTTGGTCCTCTCTCCCGAATCAACCAACCAACCAACCAACCAACCAAGGGGATGACAACAGGTAGCATAAAGCTCCTGATCACCCGACTTCGCGCCGATGTCCTGGTTTAAATACCAAACCTCTCTGTAGTCTCTCATGAATTGAGGGCATGAGCCACTGTTGATGGTGATCCGTCTGTCGGATGGGACGTTAAGCTCGGCACGCCCTTGATGCTATTCGCGAGGAGTAGGCTATGTGCCGGTACCAGGTTTCACTCTCTCCCTTTTTTCATCATCATCATCATCAGCAGCAGCAGCAGCAGCAGCAAGCAGGTACATGTAGTATTGCAAAAAATGTAATGGAACGTGTTGCAAATAAATAAACAAAAAACAGGAATCTTTTTACTTATATCTAAAATGTGTCTTTGGATACTGACTTTTCACAAAAATATGTATGTCGATTCTTTGCTTACGTTTTAATCATTCTGGATGCAGTCTAAGGCAAGTAGTCGCTACCAGCCGAGTAGTGTGCAGCCTGGCCATCTACATAACTCTGCACATGGTTACTAAAATAATGCTGGCGTAGCATTCTGCAATGGTGTGTTTACCATCAGCGTTGGATTGGTTTGCCACATGTTATAGCATAACGCTGCCGCTTCTGTGGCTCCCGTCATAACACAGGCAGTCCCAGCAATTATAATTGCTTCCTGTCCCTGCTCACCCACTAGCAGCAATTGGACATGTATGTCAGATTTCCGACTTCCACAGGCGCTGTGACAGCTTCTGCACCTTGTCATGAGTTAAAGGTCACATCGAGTGACAGTCTAAATGCTAGTGCCACTACCTTAGTTTCTCCATTTTCTGATAAGGCAGGAGCCATTAAGCTACTACATTGGTACAAAAAATAGTATTTACTTGTGGCTGTATTACATTTGACGGGATGTACTATGAAGTATGTAACACATCGTGAGGAACTGATGAGTGTGCAGACCTTTGATATTTTGAGGAAGGGCTTGGTAGAGCGAAACATAAGGAGAAATAGCTGCTGATACTATAGAGAACAGTCGAGCCATGTGTCACAAAAACAGTTAAGTCCATAGAGAACTTTGCGGACAGAATCAGAAAGATGTACGTCAATACATACCAGTTGGTGTAGAGTGATGATACCAACAGGCACCTTCTGTGGAAGGCAGAACAGAAGGCACTAGACACATTTTTGCTGAGCTGTGGAGTGTCAAGAAAGGTAGAGGTAAATTTTCCTAAGAAATTAACTAAAGTCATAATACCGAGTGTGACAGCACTGGAAAAGTTAGATGTGGTGACCAGGATTCGGAATAAAAATGCAGTTTTCACCATGGGTATAAAATATTACAAATATGGCCGAAAAAGCCACATATAGCGGGAATGCTGTGAATAGTAACGTAAGAAAAGTGGGAGAATAGTGCATCAAGAATGGGATTGCTGGGGCTTGACAGATGGGCAGCGGGTGGGAATAGAAACCCATTATTAAACGGCAGTAAAGGGGGGGGGGGGGGAGGCGTTCTGGAGCCGTCACGTCGCGCTCCCATTGAATATAAACACAGCGTCTCTTCGCTGGGTTCAGCAGTATTGAGCTTTCAAGTTGCGATAAATACACTCCTGGAAATGGAAAAAAGAACACATTGACACCGGTGTGTCAGACCCACCATACTTGCTCCGGACACTGCGAGAGGGCTGTACAAGCAATGATCACACGCACGGCACAGCGGACACACCAGGAACCGCGGTGTTGGCCGTCGAATGGCGCTAGCTGCGCAGCATTTGTGCACCGCCGCCGTCAGTGTCAGCCAGTTTGCCGTAGCATACGGAGCTCCATCGCAGTCTTTAACACTGGTAGCATGCCGCGACAGCGTGGACGTGAACCGTATGTGCAGTTGACGGACTTTGAGCGAGGGCGTATAGTGGGCATGCGGGAGGCCGGGTGGACGTACCGCCGAATTGCTCCACACGTGGGGCGTGAGGTCTCCACAGTACATCGATGTTGTCGCCAGTGGTCGGCGGAAGGTGCACGTGCCCGTCGGCCTGGGACCGGAGCGCAGCGACGCACGGATGCACGCCAAGACCGTAGGATCCTTCGCAGTGCCGTAGGGGACCGCACCGCCACTTCCCAGCAAATTAGGGACACTGTTGCTCCTGGGGTATCGGCGAGGACCATTCGCAACCGTCTCCATGAAGCTGGGCTACGGTCCCGCACACCGTTAGGCCGTCTTCCGCTCACGCCCCAACATCGTGCAGCCCGCCTCCAGTGGTGTCGCGACAGGCGTGAATGGAGGGACGAATGGAGACGTGTCGTCTTCAGCGATGAGAGTCGCTTCTGCCTTGGTGCCAATGATGGTCGTATGCGTGTTTGGCGCCGTGCAGGTGAGCGCCACAATCAGGACTGCATACGACCGAGGCACACAGGGCCAACACCCGGCATCATGGTGTGGGGAGCGATCTCCTACACTGGCCGTACACCACTGGTGATCGTCGAGGGGACACTGAATAGTGCACGGTACATCCAAACCGTCATCGAACCCATCGTTCGACCATTCCTAGACCGGCAAGGGAACTTGCTGTTCCAACAGGACAATGCACGTCCGCATGTATCCCGTGCCACCCAACGTGCTCTAGAAGGTGTAAGTCAACTACCCTGGCCAGCAAGATCTCCGGATCTGTCCCCCATTGAGCATGTTTGGGACTGGATGAAGCGTCGTCTCACGCGGTCTGCACGTCCAGCACGAACGCTGGTCCAACTGAGGCGCCAGGTGGAAATGGCATGGCAAGCCGTTCCACAGGACTACATCCAGCATCTCTACGATCGTCTCCATGGGAGAATAGCAGCCTGCATTGCTGCGAACGGTGGATATACACTGTACTAGTGCCGACATTGTGCATGCTCTGTTGCCTGTGTCTATGTGCCTGTGGTTCTGTCAGTGTGATCATGTGATGTATCTGACCCCAGGAATGTGTCAATAAAGTTTCCCCTTCCTGGGACAATGAATTCACGGTATTCTTATTTCAATTTCCAGGAGTGTATTTTTCGGATTTGTATGGAAGTTCCACCTGAAAAGCGTGAGAGTTAATGTGCAGTCTTAGGGTTAGATGTCATGTTTAAAAAACATGCTAAGTCGATTTAGAATGGGCCGGCCGCGGTGGTCTAGCGGTTCTAGGCGCTCAGTCCGGAACCGCGCGACTGCTACGGTCGCAGGTTCGAATCCTGCATCGGGCATGAATGTGTGTGATGTCCTTAGGTTAGTTAGGTTTCAGTAGTTCTAAGTTCTAGGGGACTGATGACCACAGATGTTAAGTCCCATAGTGCTCGGAGCCATTTGAACCATTTGATTTAGAATGGCGCATAGTAGAACCAGAAAGTTTATTGTTCTATTTACTTACTAAGGCCGAGAATACCAAACTGCTACAAGGCACGCCCCACAAGTGGGGCAAGCTACCACAGCTCAATCAACACACCCTAAGAATCGAGAAAATGGTTCAAATGGTTCTAAGCACTATCAGACTTACCATCTGAGGTCATCGGTCCCCTAGACTTAGAACTACTTAAACCTAACCAACCTAAGAACATCACACACATCCATGCCCGAGGTAGGATTTTTCCAACAGGGTAACACTCACCCTCATACCGCTGTTGTAACCCAACATGATTTACATACTGCCGGCATGTTTCCTTGACCTGTTCAATCATCATACTGTCTCCAATCGACCACATATGGGACATCATCAGACGACAACGCCAGTTTCATCCACAAACAGCTTTAACCATTTCTGCATCGATCGACCAAGTACAAGACACAGAATTCCATCCCACAACCTGACATCCAGTCCCAAATATAACGGAAACTTTGGATAATCTGGAGCAGTGCAGGTATTTTTCTACCACTGATATGTGGACTGCCGATTGTCATTTAGAAGCAGCACCAGGTGTTCAGCAAAAGTCGCCACTTATGGTCCCGTCAGGACATTAGAATATTGGCGTATTCCTTTTGGCATAAAAAACGCACCTGCTGCCTCTTGGATGGAGTTTGTCGGAATTGAAACCCACTCAATACATGAGGTAGTTACATGACGTAACCGTCTTATTGAATGACATGGAAGACCTTTTATTACGACTGCGGGAAGTGTTTAAGCAATTGCAAGTGGTGCACTTGCCACTTAGTGCAGAAAAAAGTCACGTTGCAGTACAGAAAGCACAGTATTTACAGCAAATAATTTGACATGAGGGAGTTTGGATGAGCCCCAGGATAGTGAAAGCCACACAGAATCTTATGGCATCATGCACAGAGAAGCAGTTGAAGTATTTCTTAGGCCTAGCAAACTATTACCAGAATCATGTACCAATATCTCTAGAGATAGCACAGTTTCTCACTCGCCTATTGAAGAAAGAAATGAAGCTTCGCTGGTCATCAGACTATGAAGATGCATTCAGACCTAAAGGAATTGCTAACTACTAAAACGATTTTGGTTTTCCGAAATTATGGAAAGGAATTTACTTTGACATATAACATTCACATCCGTTGAAAAGAGCACAGAGAACTACTTTATGATGGAGAAAGTGGTGTTGATTCACATATGCAGCATAATGTACGTTTGATGTTATTTATATAGGAGGAAATTTAAAGTCATAACATATCACTCAGCTTTGAAGTTGTTGTTAGGTTTAAAAGATCCTTCGAGCTGGGAATTATAATTTACAGTTCCCAGAAGATACTTTTGCTATTTTAATCCTTAAGATTTTTCAGTTCCAAGAACTGGTGTCACAGTTTTGTTGCACTAATTTTTCTGACCTAGGAAATACATTTTTATAAGAATAATGTGTTAAGAAATTGAAAAATCAAAACTCTGCAAACTTTTGAAATTTACATGAAAATTAGATATTCCCACAGAGGCATACATTGTATTAATCAAATAGTCCATATGACTTCATTAATCTTACAAATATCTAGCATACAGTTAAACATAACTATTCGCTAGAATGACATCAGTATCAAATTTGATCTTTTGTATCATTATAAAGTAAACTGTATTTACTGATTTCACCACTTATCCTGAGCACATAACTATCAGACAATAGACCTGGCAGCCCACATATGGTAATCATTCACTCAACGTCATTACATCAGTCAGCTAAAGTTTTAGCCTCTAACTTTGTAAAAAAATCCTTTGAGTCTGCTGGAGTCATTCACTATGACGAAATCTTGCAGTGACTGATTTACACTTAAATTTATCCACTTTATGTGGGATATTTTGCGAACTGAGAGTATTATAAATTTGTGAAATAATTTCTACAGCTTCCGTCACATTTGTACTAATGTTTAATTAGCACAATGCAGTTCAGCAGCATGCTGCCATCATTAGGTGCATACCAGTTATATGTAATCTTAAAAATGATTAGGTTCATTTGCTGTATGTGCCAGTGGGATTGTGTGTCGAAATACAATTCAGTACAGAAAGATAATTAAATTTTAGTGTGTTGTACATTACGTGTTCTCCATGTTTAGATAGTTTCAGTAGGGCATTCACCTACCTTTTTTTTTTTTAAATTGAGTTGTCTGGCAAACAGATCACACTGAGAAACACAGCCAGTGTAACACTTTCAGATACAGACGTTTATATAACTCCAAAGAGTCTTAACGGCTACGAAAAAACTAATGTCAGTTGCTAAGGTATTAACATACAATGAAGATGAAACCTTTTCTGTCTAGATGCATTTATATCATGGCATATATAAAATAATGTGATTAAGACAATTTTTTATTGTTAAGGACATTGGATATGTTCTCGAAGAAATTAATATTATTACCTTCTAGATTATCATTTACTAACATGTTATCTTGTACTGTGCATCGATTGAAAATTTGTTATTCTTTGTGTAGGTCCATTTAGTGTCCCTTGTCCATTTTATGTAACACAAAGATCATTCATGATATCATGGAATGGTCAGAAAGTGTCCTTTATGTCGGTGGCTACTGATAATTTATTATAAATGTAGGGATTGATATGTGCACTGTACCCTTTCTGGAAGTCTCTCCCACTTTGGCCTTAATATGCAGCTTTGTGTGTATTATACACTATTTTATAAATGCCTGATTGTGTCTGTCTATGTGTTTATGTTGTGTTTCAGTGTGTGCTCTGCAAAGGCATTTTTAATCTTGTGCAATCTGAAAGTGTTTCCTATTTCATAGAAGTGATTGCCTGTGAATGGTATGCACACAGTGGGTTTCTTTTTAATTTTCTGTGTGGTAGTTGTCAATAAGTATATCATCACAGTCGTTTGCTGCAGCTATTTGTTAAATTGTACCGAGTTCATCAAGCTTTTCGTACTTACCCATTGGTACATTACTGACTGTGTTAAATGGGGCTCTTTATGTGGCATGTTTGTATGTTGTGGGGTGGTAAGATGAGGTGGGTATAGTCATGTCTGCTGCTGTTGTTTTTCTGTATAGACTTTGAAGGTGTGTAAATCGTTTTCTTTACTGAATTTTAAATCTAAGAAGTTCATGGTACCATTATTTTCACATTCAATAGGGTGAATTTTATATTTCTATACCGTTTATTGGGTGTACCAAGTCTGTAATCAATAGGGTGAATTTTATATTTCTATACCGTTTATTGAGTGTACCAAGTCTGTTGTTACTATCATTTGTGTTACCATCTACCAGGAGCAATGTAGAATCAACATATCATTTATAGAAAATTATTTGCTTCAAAGAGCTGGATTTTTTGCAAGTGTTACTTGCTGAATGTGGTTAATACTCGTATATACGTTACCAATTGACTTGTACTTGAACTCATAGTGACACCTTAATTTTGCATGTAAAATTTATTACTGAATGCAAAATAGGTAAAATTTAATACTAATACAAGAAGATCAATGAATTCAACAATTTCGGGCAATGTGATTTGACCTGATGTCTGAGTTTTTCCAGGATGGGTATGCTTGCATACTTATAATGTCACATGATACTAGTTGTGCTGAAAGGGGAATGTAGAAGTTTTTAATTTCTTTTATTAGATGTTGAATTTTTTACTGAGGAGTCTTCAGTGTATGAATATGTCTTGGCTAGTATGTGTTTAGATTGTAGGTTTGTAACCTGTGCCATTTCGAGCTCACATTCAGGTAAATCAGACAACCTTCCTACGTTGCAAACTTTGGTCTGAGAATTTATCATCATGCTATACTACTTCCCACCGCCACTTAGCATGTAATGTGTGTTTTTGTATCTGTAATTTGAGTCTTGGCTGAAAGGCTTTTTTCTGGGGTCCTTTTGTATTTCAGTAATGCCATTATTCAGTGAACAGTTCCAATGATTTTTTTAAGTATTCCTCTTTTTTCATTATACACAAATAATTCCCTTTGTCCAGGCTTGTATGTTTGGTTAGAGCAGCTCAGTCAGTGTCAGTTAGACCGTCAGCGAGAGCGCATCGCTAGCTCCTGCTACTACTAAGGCGAGTACACCGTTTGCTTCTTACATATTTTACAAACAGCAGCGACTTATTTTCAGTTATCTGTGTAATTACTAGTTTATTTTTGTAATTTCTTGCGTGTTCGAGTGCTTACTAGGTAGAACCTTTTATTTCAATAACAGTGTTTTTGTACTTATTTGCTGCGCTTAGCTTTTAAATAATTTTTCTGGGAAAACCTAGCGTAGTTTTCGCGTCTCGTATTTCAGTGAGTGTTTCTTGATTATCAGAGTAGCTCATCAGAAGATTATCTTGGGAATTTGTCACCGTATAGAGTAGGGTAAACATAGTCATGTGTAGGGACTGTGGTTGTTGTGAGCGGACGCAAGGAGAATTGGCCACTCTTCGGGGACAGGTGGAGGCTTTGTCTGTTAGGCTCATCGAGCTCGAGGCGCAGGCGTCGGCTCGTAGTGGCGTTGGGGCAACTGTGGTGAGACCTATGCCTACTTCGGTGGCCTTGGAATCACATGGAACCCCTGATGTCGCTGCGTCTTCCGGCAGTGAGCATCTTACCGGTCAGCCATTACTCCAGGGTGAATGGCGGACAGTGGTGGGCTCGCGCGTGCCTGGCCGAAAGGCGAAGGTGGGATCTGGCCGCGTGGCAGCTGCCTTACCCCTTTCCAACAGGTACGGGGTGCTTCCTAGTGGTGATGACATCGTTTCCGAGCCACCACAGGATGCCTCGACTGTTGGGCCAGTGGCCGATTCTCCGGCAAGGTCCCGACAGTCACAGAGGGCGGGCCTATTAGTTATAGGGAGCTCCAACGTTAGGCGGGTTATGGAGCCCCTCAGGAAAATAGCGGGTAGGTCGGGGAAGAATGCCAGTGTGCACTCGGTGTGCTTGCCGGGGGGTCTCGTCCGTAATGTGGAGGAGGCCCTTCCGGCAGCTATTGAACGCACTGGGTGTGACCGGCTGCAGATAGTAGCACATGTCGAAACGAATGACGCCTGCCGCTTGGGTTCTGAGGCCATCCTTGGTTCCTTCCGGCGGCTGGCTGATTTGGTGAAGACAACCAGCATCGCACGCGGAGTGCAAGCTGAGCTTAATATCTGCAGCATAGTGCCCAGAGTCGATCGCGGTCCTCTGGTTTGGAGCCGTGTGGAGGGTCTAAACCAGAGGCTCAGACGACTCTGCGACTATAATGGTTGCAAATTCATCGACCTCCGTTATTGGGTGGAGAACTGTAGGGCCCCCCTAGACAGGTCAGGCGTGCACTACACACCGGAAGCAGCTACTAGGGTAGCAGAGTACGTGTGGCGTGCACACGGGGGTTTTTTAGGTTAGAGGGACCCCCCCTTGGGCGAAACGATAAAATACCTGACGGCTTACCAGAGAGAACATTATCATCGTTGATAAAGAACGTCCGTCCTCAGAGACCAAAAACAGGAAAAGTTAACGTAATATTGGTAAACTGCAGGAGTATCCAGGGCAAAGTTCCTGAATTAGTATCTCTTATTGAAGGAAATAGTGCGCATATAGTATTAGGAACGGAAAGTTGGTTAAAACCGGAAGTGAACAGTAACGAAATCCTAGACACAGAATGGAATATATACCGCAAGGATAGGATAAACGCCAATGGTGGAGGAGTATTTATAGCAGTAAAGAATTCAATAATATCCAGTGAAGTTATTAGCGAATGCGAATGTGAAATAATCTGGGTTAAGTTAAGTATCAAAGGTGGGTCAGATATGATAGTCGGATGCTTCTATAGGCCACCTGCATCAGCAACCGTAGTAGTTGAGCGCCTCAGAGAGAACCTGCAGAACGTCGTGAAGAAGTTTCGTGATCATACTATTGTAATAGGGGGAGACTTCAATCTACCAGGTATAGAATGGGATAGTCACACAATCAGAACTGGAGCCAGGGACAGAGACTCTTGTGACATTATCCTGACTGCCTTGTCCGAGAATTACTTCGAGCAGATAGTTAGAGAACCAACTCGTGAAGCTAACGTTTTAGACCTCATAGCAACAAATAGACCGGAACTTTTCGACTCCGTGAATGTAGAAGAGGGTATCAGTGATCATAAGTCAGTGGTTGCATCAATGACTACAAGTGTAATAAGAAATGCCAAGAAAGGAAGGAAAATCTATTTGCTTAACAAGAGTGATAGGGCACAAATCGCAGAATATCTGAGTGACCACCATCAAACGTTCATTTCTGAGGAAGAGGATGTGGAACAAAAATGGAAAAAATTCAGAAACATCGTCCAGTACGCCTTAGATAAGTTCGTACCGACTAAGGTCCAAAGCGAGGGGAAAGATCCACCGTGGTATAACAATCATGTACGAAAGGTGCTACGGAAACAAAGAAAGCTTCACCATAGGTTTAAGAGTAGTCGAATCATAGCTGATAAGGAAAAGCTGAACGAAGCGAAAAAGAGCGTAAAGAGAGCAATGAGAGAAGCATTCAACGAATTCGAACATAAAACATTGGCAAACAATCTAAACAAGAACCCTAAAAAGTTTTGGTCATATGTAAAATCGGTAAGCGGATCTAAATCCCCTATTCAGTCACTCGTTGACCACGATGGCACCGAAACAGAGGACGACCGAAGAAAGGCAGAAATACTGAATTCAGTGTTCCGAAACTGTTTCACTGCGGAAAATCGTAACACGGTCCCTGACTTCAGCCGTCGCACGGACGCCAAAATGGAAAATATTGAAATAAACGATATCGGAATTGAAAAACAACTGCTATCACTTAGTAGCGGAAAAGCATCCGGACCAGACGAGATACCCTTAAGATTCTACAGTGATTATGCTAAAGAACTTGCCCCCTTTCTATCAGCAATTTATCGTAGATCTCTGGAAGAACGTAAAGTACCTAGCGACTGGAAGAAAGCACAGGTCGTTCCCATTTTCAAGAAGGGTCATAAATCAGATGCGAATAATTATAGGCCTATTTCACTTACGTCAATCTGTTGTAGAATAATGGAACATGTTTTGTGTTCTCGTATTATGACGTTCTTAGATAATACAAATCTCCTTCATCATAACCAACATGGATTCCGCAAACAGAGATCATGTGAAACCCAGCTCGCCCTATTTGCCCAAGAAATTCACAGTGCCGTAGACACTGGCGAGCAGATTGATGCCGTATTCCTGGACTTCAGGAAGGCATTTGATACGGTTCCGCACTTACGTTTAGTGAAAAAAATACGTGCTTACGGAATATCGGACCAGGTTTGTGATTGGATTCAGGATTTCCTAGAAGAAAGAACACAACATGTCATTCTTAACGGTTCAAAATCTGCAGATGTAGAGGTAATTTCGGGAGTACCGCAAGGAAGCGTGATAGGACCTTTATTGTTTACAATATACATAAATGACTTAGTTGACAACATCGGTAGCTCCGTGAGGCTATTTGCAGATGACACGGTTGTCTACAAGAAAGTAGCAACATCAGAAGACTCGTACGTACTCCAGGAAGACCTGCAGAGGATTAATGAATGGTGCGACAGCTGGCAGCTTTCCCTAAACGTAGATAAATGTAATATAATGCGCATACATAGGGGCAGAAATCCATTCCAGTACGATTATGCCATAGGTGGTAAATCATTGGAAGCGGTAACGACCGTAAAATACTTAGGAGTTACTATCCGGAGCGATCTGAAGTGGAATGATCACATAAAACAAATAGTGGGAAAAGCAGGCGCCAGGTTGAGATTCATAGGAAGAATTCTAAGAAAATGTGACTCATCGACGAAAGAAGTAGCTTACAAAACGCTTGTTCGTCCGATTCTTGAGTATTGCTCATCAGTATGGGACCCTTACCAGGTTGGATTAATAGAAGAGATAGACATGATCCAGCGAAAAGCAGCGCGATTCGTCATGGGGACATTTAGTCAGCGCGAGAGCGTTACGGAGATGCTGAACAAGCTCCAGTGGCGGACACTTCAAGAAAGGCGTTACGCAATACGGAGAGGTTTATTATCGAAATTACGAGAGAGCACATTCCGGGAAGAGATGGGCAACATATTACTACCGCCCACATATATCTCGCGTAATGATCACAACGATAAGATCCGAGAAATTAGAGCAAATACGGAGACTTACAAGCAGTCGTTCTTCCCACGCACAATTCGTGAATGGAACAGGGAAGGGGGGATCAGATAGTGGTACAATAAGTACCCTCCGCCACACACCGTAAGGTGGCTCGCGGAGTATAGATGTAGATGTAGATGTAGATGTGGTGATTATGGCTTCATGCTTACTTAGCTTCATCTTTAAGTGTTTTTCTGTCTTCT
The DNA here is from genome assembly GCF_023898315.1 of Schistocerca nitens. Taxonomy (NCBI): domain Eukaryota; kingdom Metazoa; phylum Arthropoda; class Insecta; order Orthoptera; family Acrididae; genus Schistocerca; species Schistocerca nitens. The sequence goes on from NC_064617.1 coordinate 394,629,181, forward strand.
TGTTTCTTTAGCTCTTTGTCTATGGCTTTGGGTAGCCTTCTGAGTTATAACCACCTTATTGTTATTGCTTAAATTTGCTATATCTGCAGCATTGTTTGCTGAAATAATCTCTCTTATAATTTTGGCACTGAGTTCAGATTGTACATTGTATGTCAGACCTTAGTTTAATAGTTGGTTCCCCTGCAGATGCATATGATGTCTATCTGACTGACAACTTTGTTCCAAAATTGGCATGTATGTATGGTGACATTTGATTTTTTGGCAGTGGATCTGAGTTACCTTATATATTCATTAACTACAGGATTTGCAATTTCATCTAGCATTGTTCGCAAGGTACAGTTGTTGAAATAATTAACTGATTCTAAGAGTATTTTCATAAGTTTTGTAATAATCAGGTCTTTCTTTTGTGTAAAAGTTTGATTGCATTCTGTGACTTGTCCATTGTTTTTACCAAGATTTTATGGAGAGAGTCTTAATTTGTTCACAGGATTACTGGCTCACCCATATTTTACGTAAGTGGCCAGCCAGTGACAATTTCCTGTGGCATCCTTGACGCTCCTTTTCCTTACGTTTTATTTTCTTATACAGCATTTTGCATCTTTTCCCGCTTTCTTTGCATTTATGCTTCCATTTTACTAAATTTGTCCACATTCGTTTCTGTCAATGTGTGTCAGGGCATTGACGACCTCAACGTTGAGCGCGTTTAAGCCACTGTAACTTCTCAGCTTTTCGTTTAGTTTTTTCGCCTAATGTAGAGGTGTTGCTGCCAATATTTATCATGATGTATTTTGGAATGATGTTCAGATGTTTGCATTCCTTGTTGAACTGTAAGTTAGCTACAATTTTGAGGAGTTTTACTTTAATGCCTTTGTATATTAGCCTCTTTGGCTCATTTGGCATATTGATCAGAAAGTTATCCATGTTAGATGGAATGTTTTGATGACTCTGACTATATTATAAATTTATGAAATAGTTTCTACCTTTTCAACTACTTTTACTAATATTTAATTAGCACAACGCATTTTGGTGGCACACTACCATCATCAGGAGCATTCCATTTATATGTGCATTACATTAATCCTAAGTGAAATTTGGTTCATTTATTGTGTGTGCAAATGAGGTTATGTTTCGAAATACAATCATGTATAGAAAGAGACATATAGCTTTGTGTGTGGGTATTAACTAATTTGCATGTTTAGATCATTTAAGTAGTGCATTTACTTAAGTTCTTGTTGGAAATTCAGTTGTCTAGCATACAGAACACAGTGACAAACACACCCAGCTTAATACTTTCACAGAGTTAACACTATTCAAAACAGTGCTAATTGTTAAAATAAACTAGTTTTAATTTTTAAAATAGTAAGCTATCTAGATGCATTTATGCCATGGCACATATTACATAATATGAATACTTGATAAACACTATTGTTTATTATTAAAAACAATATTTTTTCAATAAAACAAGCATTCAACATTTGAAAATTAATACTGTTCCTTTCTAGCTTATGATTTAGTAATGTGTTACTAGGTACTGTACCATGAGTGAAAATTTCTAATTCTTCATTTAACTCCATTTGATGCCCCATCTCCATTTTATGTAATACATGAATACCACTCATGATGTCATGGAATGGGCGGCTAAGATATTTATATCTTTCTGTACAGGTTCGTATTTAGACCCATCAACTCGGGGCACACACAGCAAATGAACCGAATCACACGTCATATCTACATTACATAAATATGCAGTGTGATTCAGTTCATTTCACCACTGTCAGGACACTTTATACTTTATTGGGAGTGCTAACCTGTGATAAATATTATGTATGAAACCATGGACCTTGCCGTTGGTGGGGAGGCTTGCGTGCCTCAGCGATACAGATGGCCGTACCGTAGGTGCAACCACAACGGAGAGGTATCTGTTGAGAGGCCAGACAATCATGTGGTTCCTGAAGAGGGGCAGCAGCCTTTTCAGTAGTTGCAGGGGCAACAGTCTGCATGATTGACTGATCTGGCCTTGTAACAATAACCAAAACAGCCTTGCTGTTGTGGTACTGCGAACGGCTGAAAGCAAGGGGAAACACTGGTGTCACAGCCAGACACCACACGTCCTAGGTGATAGCTTAAATCGGCCGCGGTCCTGTAGTACATGTCGGACCCGCGTGTCGCCACTGTGTGATCGCAAACCTAGCGCCACCACAAGGCAGGTCTCGAGAGACTGACTCGAACTCTGCCCCAGTTGTATGGACGACAGAGCTAGCGACTAGACGTACTAAGCCTTTCTCTCTCATTAGCCGAGAGACAGAATAGCCTTCAGCTAAGTTAATGGCTACGAACTAGCAAGGCGCCATTAGCCTTACAGTGATTGTAATTTGAGTCTCACTTGTGTTCACCATAGAGATGTACAAGAAGACATTAAAGATAAGTATATGAGAAGCTCCGTTCTTTTCTTCATAGCATTAATTACGTATCCTGTTCCAGTACTTCACGCCCGTCTGCGTTAGTTTCGCGTGCCCATTAAGCCACCTCTATCTACAAGGTGTTGGCCCAGCTGCCGACACATCAGAAACTACAGCCGTATTTTTTCCCGAGGACATGCAGCTTTACTGTATGATTAAATGATGATGGCGTCCTCTTGGGTAAAATATTCCGGAGGTAAAATAGTCCCCCATTCGGATCTCCGGGCGGGGACTACTCAGGAGGACGTCGTTATCAGGAGAAAGAAAACTGGCGTTCTACGGATCGGAGCGTGGAATGTCAGATCCCTTAATCGGGCAGGTAGGTTAGAAAATTTAAAAAGGGAAATGGATAGGTTAAAGTTAGATATAGTGGGAATTAGTGAAGTTCGGTGGCAGGAGGAACAAGACTTTTGGTCAGGTGATTACAGGGTTCTAAATACAAAATCAAATAGGGGTAATGCAGGAGTAGGTTTAATAATGAATAAAAAAATAGGAGTCCGGGTTAGCTACTACAAACAGCATAGTGAACGCATTATTGTGGCCAAGATAGACACGAAGCCCACGCCCACTACAGTAGTACACGTTTATATGCCAACTAGCTCTGCAGATGATGAAGAAATAGATGAAATGTATGACGAGATAAAAGAAATTATTCAGGTAGTGAAGGGAGACGAAAATTTAATAGTCATGGGTGACTGGAATTCGTCAGTAGGAAAAGGGAGAGAAGGAAACATAGTAGGTGAATATGGATTGGGGGGAAGAAATGAAAGAGGAAGCCGCGTTGTAGAATTTTGCACAGAGCATAACTTAATCATAACTAACACTTGGTTCAAGAATCATAAAAGAAGGTTGTATACCTGGAAGAATCCTGGAGATACTAAAAGGTATCAGATAGATTATATAATGGTAAGACAGAGATTTAGGAACCAAGTTTTAAATTGTAAGACATTTCCAGGGGCAGATGTGGATTCTGACCACAATCTATTGGTTATGAACTGCAGATTGAAACTGAAGAAACTGCAAAAAGGTGGGAATTTAAGGAGATGGGACCTGGATAAACTGAAAGAACCAGAGGTTGTACAGAGTTTCAGGGAGAGCATAAGGGAACAATTGACAGGAATGGGGGAAAGAAATACAGTAGAAGAAGAATGGGTAGCTCTGAGGGATGAAGTAGTGAAGGCAGCAGACGATCAAGTAGGTAAAAAGACGAGGGCTAATAGAAATCCTTAGGTAACAGAAGAAATATTGAATTTAATTGATGAAAGGAGAAAATATAAAAATGCAGTAAATGAAGCAGGCAAAAAGGAATACAAACGTCTCAAAAATGAAATCGACAGGAAGTGCAAAATGGCTAAGCAGGGATGGCTAGAGGACAAATGTAAGGATGTAGAGGCTTGTCTCACTAGGGGTAAGATAGATACTGCCTACAGGAAAATTAAAGAGACCTTTGGAGAGAAGAGAACCACTTGTATGAATATCAAGAGCTCAGATGGCAACCCAGTTCTAAGCAAAGAAGGGACGGCAGAAAGTTGGAAGGAGTATATAGAGGGTTTATACAAGGGCAATGTACTTGAGGACAATATTATGGAAATGGAAGAGGATGTAGATGAAGACGAAATGGGAGATAAGATACTGCGTGAAGAGTTTGACAGAGCACTGAAAGACCTGAGTCGAAACAAGGCCCCGGGAGTAGACAACATTCCATTAGAACTACTGATGGCCTTGGGAGAGCCAGTCATGACAAAACTCTACTATCTGGTGAGCAAGATGTATGAGACAGGCGAAATACCCTCAGTCTTCAAGAAGAATATAATAATACCAACCCCAAAGAAAGCAGGTGTTGACAGATGTGAAAATTACCGAACTATCAGTTTAATAAGTCACAGCTGCAAAATACTAACGCGAATTCTTTACAAACGAATGGAAAAACTGGTAGAAGCGGACCTCGGGGAAGATCAGTTTGGATTCCGTAGAAATGTTGGAACACGTGAGGCAATACTAACCTTACGACTTATCTTAGAAGAAAGATTAAGAAAAGGCAAACCTACGTTTCTAGCATTTGTAGACTTAGAGAAAGCTTTTGACAATGTTAACTGGAATACTCTCTTTCAAATTCTGAAGGTGGCAGGGGTAAAATACAAGGAGCAAAAGGCTATTTACAATTTGTACAGAAACCAGATGGCAGTTATAAGAGTCGAGGGGCATGAAAGGGAAGCAGTGGTTGGGAAAGGAGTGAGACAGGGTTGTAGCCTCTCCCCGATGTTATTCAATCTGTATATTGAGCAAGCAGTAAAGGAAACAAAAGAAAAATTCGGAGTAGGTATTAAAATCCATGGAGAAGAAATAAAAACTTTGAGGTTCGCCGATGACATTGTAATTCTGTCAGAGACAGCAAAGGACTTGGAAGAGCAGTTGAACGGAATGGATGGTGTCTTGAAAGGAGGATATAAGATGAACATCAACAAAAGCAAAACGAGGATAATGGAATGTAGTCGAATTAAGTCGGGTGATGTTGAGGGTATTAGACTAGGAAATGAGACACTTAAAGTAGTAAAGGAGTTTTGCTATTTGGGGAGCAAAATAACTGAAGATGGTCGAAGTAGAGAGGATATAAAATGCAGACTGGCAATGGCAAGGAAAGCGTTTCTGAAGAAGAGAAATTTGTTAACATCGAGTATAGATTTAAGTGCCAGGAAGTCATTTCTGAAAGTATTTGTATGGAGTGTAGCCATGTATGGAAGTGAAACATGGACGATAACCAGTTTGGACAAGAATCGAATAGAAGCTTTCGAAATGTGGTGCTACAGAAGAATGCTGAAGATAAGGTGGGTAGATCACGTAACTAATGAGGAGGTACTAAATAGGATTGGGGAGAAGAGAAGTTTGTGGCACAACTTGACTAGAAGAAGGGATCGGTTGGTAGGACATGTTTTGAGGCATCAAGGAATCACAAATTTAGTATTGGAGGGCAGCGTGGAGGGTAAAAATCATAGAGGGAGACCAAGAGATGAATACACTAAGCAGATTCAGAAGGATGTAGGTTGCAGTAAGTACTGGGAGATGAAGAAGCTTGCACAGGATAGAGTAGCATGGAGAGCTGCATCAAACCAGTCTCAGGACTGAAGACCACAACAACAACAACAAGAAATCTCATGAAAAAACTTATCATTGTGTTGTTATGAGTGACAATAAACGTGAGAAAGTGCCACATTTACCGATGCTGTGTTCTGTACATCATTTCAAAACTTGGTACAGAATTAGAGTACAGCCAGCAACTAGACAACTGACACTTAACGACTAACTACCATGGGGCACCAATCACAGAAAATACTTGTTCAGCTCACAAAGATATCAAATTATTTTCAACATAGCTACAATTTACTATGCATGACAGAATGTTATGCAAGCAAACAAAGCTCCAGCATTGTACCGTGGTACCAGCTACAGTACAAAATGACCTATTCAAGCAAGTGCATGATAATGTTTTAGCATAAAAACTAGAGACTTGCAGCCATGCAATATTAGTGGCAAATACGAAACAGAATATTCAACTGTGTGTAACGAACTGTGTGCTCTGCATGTAATAAGCTGAATTGAGTGACCAGTGCATTCAGCTGCAGAGATTACCAGAAGCCAGTTTGAGGCCAGCTTGAGGTGATTGGTCTGGACATAAATGGCCCTTTCGAGCAGACACTGGCAGGAAATAGCTCTGTGTTAACTACAACAGATTATTTTTTGCGCTATGCAGAAATGACAGCCATTCCAAATCAACAAACCAACATGGTGGCACAAGGTGTGGTTAGCAATTGGTTGTTAAAGTTAGGTATTCCAGAGATGCTGATTATAGACTGAGATAGAGAAACCCATAATGGGAGTAAACAGTGCATCGGCGCGTAATTTTGTGGAAACCTTATGGATGGTATGGCACCAAGTGCAAAAAGTGAGTACATTGCCCTAGAACGACAGGAGTGAATGCGACAATGGAATGCCAAGTTGCATAAATATCATGTAGAGCATTGAGTGATGCTGACGAGCCCCTACATCCCAAAGGAGAAAACTAAAATAAATTATGTTCATCATCGATGTCCTTACCAAGTGGTCGAAATGCTCTCGCCAGGATATGTGGTTACAAATGCTACTCAAACAGCGATCGTCCATGGTGATGGTCTTTCACACTTCCAGGGCGTGCTGGAGACTTTACGACCACTGCTTGTGTCAGTGCCAAAAAAGAGGTGAGTGGATAAGAAAGGAGAGAAGGGCATGAAAAAAGTGAGCAAGCCACTCATGCAAAATCTGTGCATACTTCGCCCTAAGTGTTAAGATTTAAGTTAGGCTAACACAAAGAAAAGAGAAGTATTATATTTTAAGAGGATAAAAGAAGGCTGACTGTCTAAAAGTAGGTTCTGTATCCTAATAGTATAATACGTGGAAAACATATGTTAGTTATCAATTACTGTGTATGAAAGAGTAAGCTGTGTTTTGCAACTGTTCTGTATGCCAAGGTAACTAATGCTTAGAAGCCCGCATCTCGTGGTCGTGTGGTAGCGTTCTCGCTTCCCACGCCCGGGTTCCCGGGTTCGATTCCCGGCGGGGTCAGGGATTTTCTCTGCCTCGTGATGGCTGGGTGTTGTGTGCTGTCCTTAGGTTAGTTAGGTTTAAGTAGTTCTAAGTTCTAGGGGACTTATGACCACAGCAGTTGAGTCCCATAGTGCTCAGAGCCATTTTTGAACCAATGCTTAGAAAATTGCAGCACACATTGTTAAGAAGAGTGACATAGATGCACTTAATGAATATGAGGTCCATCTTCATCACCACAAGTCGTTCTGCTCATTGCTAAGTATCGTGATCTTAGAAACCAATCATCTCCATCCGAGATAATTAGTAGCTTCTCTTGGAACTCACTGAAGAGGCAGACTGGAGATCAGCTTATTTGATCTATCCATCTGCTCGTTGCAATCCTCCTCAGCCCCATGCCCTTGATCTTTGCTTCCATCACCATTTTCTCTACATTTTCTCCCTCTCTTCTCGCAGTATGACTAAAGAACTGGAGAATTTTATGGCAGACACAAGCAAAAAGGCGCCTGGAGATACTGAGTTGCTCAGTAATGCACACTTTAGTTCTTTTTTCGGTCATTTTTATATGCAGCATCCTGCGCCAACACTAAAGCTCAAATGCATTAACACGCTGCTTGTCTGTGCCCTTAAAGGTACTTGTTTCACAAGTGTGAAAGAAGACAGAAGACACGAGGATTTCAACAAGCCCAATCTTTGTATTACTCATTATTGCCCTTTTCTGCCAGATCTTGGTGAGCTTCCTCATTTCTTAGCTCATCTTCACTACTTCATTATCGTGATGTTAATCCAAGATAGCTGAAAGAATGAACGTCTTCCAGTTCCCTTAATGCACTTGTAAGTTGGACCTGTTCACATCAATCGATTATCGAAATCGGACTTGCTGACATTGATGTCTAATCCACATGATAAAGTAAGGTCCTTTACTTTTCTTAACAGCTCAGCAAGTTCACCTTCGTTGCTGGCTAAATGCATGGCGTCATCAGCAAATCACCGAGCGAGGTGGGGCATTGCGTAGCACACTGGACTCGCATTCGGGAGGAATGCCATTTAAACCTACGCCTGGCCATCCTGATTTAGGTTTCCCATGAGTATCCTAAATCACCTCAGCCAAATGATGGGGTGGTTCCTTTGAAACGATATGGCCGTCTTGCTTCCCCATTCTTCCCTCATTTGATGGGACTGATGACCTCACTGTTTGGTCCTTTCCCCCAAATCTACCAGTCATCAAATCAGAGGTTGTTAGCAATTCTTCCACAAACAGAGATGCCTTTAGGCCAACCATCAAGAGCTTTCCTAAGAACACGTTCGACATAGGTATTGTACAGAGCTGGTGGGATGGGACACAACCCTATTTGACAACTTCTGATACACTGAAGAAATCAGACCTACAACAATTGTCTTCACAGCTGCGAGGTGATTGATGTATAGCTTTATTATTGCTAACAAGTATAGTAAGATACCGAATTCTGCAAGAACCTCCACCAACTTTTCCCAGACAACACTGTCAAAGGTAGGTCAAAATGCAGATCAAGACTTTTGATGTATATCTGATTCGATGTATTTAAGGATAATTGTGCAGACTGTAGATCTAGATCGAACATTGGTAGACAGAATAACACACAGGTATCTTATAGTGTAGCATCGTAGAGATTGTGATAGTTGAATGGTTTTCGTGTGCAATGTGTTTTTGCACATGTTGCTTTCACGGTAGCGCAGAAAAAAAGGAACGGTGATCATTATGTTGGGAGCTGAAGAGCGGCAATGATGCCAAGGGAGAAGGTTACAACAAGACCTCTCCCCACCCTCATGGGATATCCTTAGAAACCACTAATATTTTTAGAAAGTAGGTCGTCAGTGGGTGTTCTTGGTATACTCCATATATGACTTACTCGTAGCTGCTATCACCTGCTAGAAGCAACGACTGGAATTACAAAACAGTAGGATACTGATCAACGGGACTCAACGTGACAAACGGGATTGAATTTTCGGCTTCCAGCGACAACAAGAAGCACTATAGCTCTGAATCTAACGTATCCTCTGCCATATCTACCTTATAAATCTTTCAAAACACTGTCACGAGAGAACCTAATCTACCTGAATAATATTCCTGGTATCACCACACTTAGTTCCCTTGACAAGCAAATATCTTTACAGAATGGGTGTGTTAGGGCGATGCAGACGTTCCAGAATATTCAACAACACCGCAGAATGTACCAGCAATAGGTCATGGTAATGGGAATTTCGTCCTCGGGAACTTTTCTAATCCCAGTTGTCGCTTCTATGACATATGTTTATCAGTGGCAGAGAGTCATCTTCCCAACTGAACTCCCAGTCCATTGCCTATCAACCCAATGTATCGGCGCAAGGTTTGATCAAAGTGGCTGGACATCGTGAATGTACCAGGCGCAATACACCGTGTAATGCGGTTTTTAGGGAAGAGGGAACGGACGATGTATAGATTGTAAATGGTTGTGTGAGACGGAATGCACTGTAGGTGCAAGGGGAAAATGTAGATACAGTAGTACCTTGTTGTTTTACTAGCTCACATCTTCAGCAGCAGCCTGAAATTCAGAGGAATGATTTCTCTCAAGTGGGGAAGAAATGTTGCGGCGTTGGCCTCAGGCAAGCCATCACGGCCAACTGAGGGGTGTGCAGGCTGGGAAACTATGTAATTCTGCTGCTGGGCACAAAGTTTGCTGGCATAGCGTTCTGCAGTGCGGTATCTACCATCAGTGGTGGGCTCAATTATTACACGTTGTAGCACAATATGGAAGTTCCACAGATGGATATATGACAAGAAGCAGGTTTCCATCACAATGCACCTAACAGGAGGAAGTATAAATGCGCCCTCCTCAGCTATTAGCACCACGCGGACTTTAAACTTCCACCCACACCATGACCTCCACGCCAGTCATCAGTCGAATATTTGGCTAAGGAGCTACAGCCATATCTAGCAGAATCATCAACTGGGCGAAGCCGCTGGTCTATGAATCGTCAGCTAGTCTTGATGGTTCCATGTTTCAAACTGTTACCGCTGAGGGGAGTCCAGCCAGTGGGTGGCATCGTCTCATATTCCAGCCAGTCTCCAGAGTCCAATTGACAGGCATGCCCCTGCCCGAACCCAGCCATAAGCTTACTGGCTGCTAGACTGACTGTGATGATGTGTTACCAAGGCCTTGCACGCTATTTTGGTGTGGCAGCACTCTGTTGACCCAGCACACACATTCGCCATCCCCTAAGCCAAGGTAAGTTCTGGATGCAGTCGTCGACCTCCTGAAGGGAAGCAACGATTAACTAAGCATGTTGTTGAAAAAGCTTTCATAGCCCCGGATTCGCGCGGTACTTGAAGATCCCATTCCACAGATCCCACACACACCTTTCTGGGGGTGAAGTAACAATCCTGCAGCTGTTGAGTCAGCATAACGGTCGATAAGCACACACCAGACCACTGTATGTTGTGTCAGACCGTTACCTAATGGTCAGACGTACAAAACACCTGAATTTTATTTTCCTTTACAACTTAACAGTAAAATTGTGTGTTTGCTTTACGAAATATTTTTGTGTGGTGATACCATCTATGGACTGAAAACACTTTCTTCTTGATGTGGAACTACATGGCAGCATGTTCCCTGAGATGTGAGTGCAGTGTAAAGGCGAATTGTGCTTGCAAAACCATATCATCACGAGATCATTTTAAGTGCTGCTCCACCATCAGTAATATCATCTTTCCCTCTAGACTGCATGATATCCTAGAAGAAATTCTGTAAGGAATGACATTGTTGCTTAAGTTTTAAGGATAAGCAATTAATAAACCAGTAACCTCTGGTTTATAAGAGCTACCCACGATTCGCAAAGCATAATGTGTTTTCTATAGACTCTAAATAAGTATGATTACTAATTTTTGGATTTAAGCTCACTGAATGTTTTGTACGTTCAGTTTCTTTACACTGAAGGTTCAAGTGCTTTAATATCAACAATTTGTCTTCTTCTTCTGTTTCAGATAGTTGTACACACACACAAACACACACACACACACACACACATACACACACGCACAAGCATTGTTGGGGAAAGCATGGAAAAGATAAATTGTTTATGATATAATAACTGCAAAAAGCAATTTTAAATAATTTTTGTGTCTAATTGCAATAAATTATCCGACTTCTATATTATCACTGAAATGTTCAATATGTTCAATTTCTCATGTATTTGGACAAAAGTTAATTACATTTTACATTGTTTACAACATGGATGGAAACCAGTAAGTTACAGAAAGTATTTTGTTTCCTTTTCAAACAAGCCTTTAGCTGCCAATATACTGTATTCCAGATTACATGAGATTAAAGTAGATTAGTGACATTCTTTCTCCACAGACCAACAGTGAGGACAACCTTGTAAAAAAGTTACCAGCCAAACAGGTAAAATATAGAATACAGATATAGAAAATATAGAAATACATATCCTGTTTGAAACATAAAATAAAATAAAAAAACATTTTCATTTGCAAATCAATACAATAGTTGCCACCAACATTTAAGTTTATGCACACTGAAATACACATATTATTCAGTAGGGTAATGTGCTGAAGCGTATTCAAATCAAACAAAATTAGTATGTTTTCTTTTAATTATCCAGTTAATGCATTTATGATTTCCTGTTATATACTATGAACATTATGTGACATTACAATTAATTAACATACATCAGTTAATAGTTCTAGTAAGAAATTCATCAATGGAACTGATCTGACAATAGTCTATCGGACTGCCGTTTATTAGTGGATAAACATATTATGGTTGCTGACAATTTGTCAAACATAAGTTTTTAAACCAAGTAAGTGAAACTCTAAATGCAGGTCGTGTATATTCTCAGGATTTTGTGAAGAGGATAGATACGTCATTCACAAACAAGGAAATCATTACTGATTAGGTACACTTAAAGGTTGACGTTGTCTATCCAATTCTTTGAACAACGCAGGATGGTCAAAAATTCGCACTGTTAAGACACCCAGTTAATGCTCTTGATATCGAGAAATCTGTCTTTGGATTCTCAGAATTTATTAATCTGTATAGAGTTTAATAGGCAGAAAAATGCGTCTGTGCAATCAACTGCAGACTAACAGTACGCTATAACATAGACCTAGTATATTCCATCAGTGTCTTCAGCTTGGAGATGGCTGGCAGGAGAAAATCATCAACATAATGAAAGCTTTTATTTTGATCTTCTCTTTGTATTTACTCCAAGCTGAGATCTTAAAATGTGCAAAGTCATTCCACACAGCATATCTGATGTTAAGAACACATGTTATTTGGTGATTTTAGGTTTCCATGCTTTATTCCGCCACTCAGCAACGTTCAGATTTTGAAGTATTTCGGCAGGCTGAGTTGTTTCCATCCTCATAAGGTCGTGATACAACACTGCACAATGCGAAGGATGCTGCAAAATACCGGAGAGCAGCTCAAAAACCACTCTAAGCTTCACTTAATTCGTTCATTTAGAAACTCCTAGACGATATGATCCGAGCAACAGTGATGAAGATGGAGACAAAATATCAATGAAAAATCATCATATGAAAACAGCAGTCGAAATCCTTGTGAAATGCTGAACTCGATCTTCCACGTACTTTGCTCTGCTGTTCTGTTCCATATTGTACGATTCATTTTACTGTTCGTTATCTTTATCCCTAACACTCAGCTCGTACACTGCTCACTAATGCAGCAATAGTAAATACGGAAGCCATTGAGTGATAGATTTGTATATACAATAAACGGATTAACATCTCACTGAATATTTAAAATATAATTTGTATGAAATTTCTCATGCAAGGTGGAACTACAAGAATCAAGACAGTGACTCAATATGTTTTTTTTATTTGGGCCATAAAATTATATGATTTTTCTTATAGGATACTGGTACAGAAGAAGATTTAAGCACACGGAAAAGCACAATCACGGTTATTAGCCAATACTTGGTCTGGTAGTGTCAGATAAATGAGGGTTCCTGTGGTAGGCTCTAATATCTCCTCATCGGAAGCTTATGAGCGACCACCAAACATTTCGAAATCGTCCGCAGAAAGATGTGGACCGTCTATAGGGTTCTGGAATTTCTCAACGATGACTCAAGTCACATCTGGTAACATCTCCTGAAACAAGATCGCTTTAATCGAATGTTAGACAGAATTAGTGTGTAGCAAGCACTCTATAATACCTCTAGTCATACCTGGTAACATATACTGAAACAACATCGCTTGAACGTTAATGTAACAAAACGATTGCTCATTAGTGTTTTTCGCCAATAAGTAGTGTAAATATAAAATTTAATTTCGACCCTCTATCAAGGTTCCATTAATTTGTTTAGTAACGCCTCTTTGGCCAAGTATGGAGTGCACATCATTTATCAGAGGTATTTTGCTACAAAACTAACGTGCTGCTAGTTAGAAAGGTACCTTAGCACGCTGCTCCTCTTTTGGAATGAGAGCGTCTGAAGAAATCAGCGTTCACCTCCTGGTAGTTGCAATGACGTTGCTGATCGCAAAATTAAGAGGAAGACTGAAGTTTAACGTCGCATCGACATAGATGATGTTGAGCAATGGTACACCACGAGTAGTGCCGTTAGCGATAATATCCATCAGTTGTTTTATCGAAGAAAGTTCCCGCAATCCGCCTGACGTTACTTAGGACAAAGAAAGACTTGAATCCATATGACTGGACGGCGACTGGAGCCTGAATTTATCAGGCTAGTGACTGGGAAATATTATCTCCAGAAACTTGGATTTATTTCATTAAACATTATTTTACAGATTAAGGAGCGATGTTTGAAATGAGGGTGGAATGTACGAGTACATAACTTGTCACAATTCTTTAGTTTTGCAGAGAGATTGAACCATTATTTTTAAATGTGCTATCCAAAAAGCAAAACCACATTTCAGCACTCCCATCACTAAAGCAAATATTCTTACAAGGGGTAGCCATTAAGTTTTATTGTGAACTCGAAAAAATAATATTGCGTAATCAATGTTTATTGTATGCAGATACATTTTTACACCCCTGGTAAATACTGACATTCCCGCGACACAGTGCTGTAACACGCAATTAGAGACGCCAAAAGAAAATGACGTAGCTCACTGACAAAGTATTGTAAAAAAAAACTGTAAAGTTCTGTGTTCTGGCCCTGGTAATCGCCATGTCATCCTCTGCTAATGGCATCATCGGATGCATGAATACTTGGGGTGAAAGGAATGGAAGGGAAATGGGATGGGAAAGAGATAGGAGGGAAATAATGACTTCCAGCCGCACAGGATATTGTGGAAATGCAGCGGCAACAGTTGGAAATCTGTGTCGAACCAGAACTCGAAGGCGGATACTCCGCTTCTCTAAGACGGTTGCCTGAACTGTTTGGGCCATCCGGACACGCTTTCCGCAAACCCTAATTCCCATCTCCCGGCTCGCCGGTTTGCGATAATCCCAGCCCATTAACCACCTCTTCGCAGATTTCTGATTCCCGTAGTAGTTCGGACGTTGGTTGTACACGCTCACTGAAACTTTTTCAAACGACCGTCGTACCTATAGAATTATATATATGAGCGGTGTCTGTTCCGTTGGACATGTCCGAGAGAACAGACGCCGCTCACATAATCGTGTAAGTCATCGGATGCGGTGTGGAGAGGCGTGTGGTCGGCACACCGCTCTCGCGACGTTTCTTGATCTTGGAACCGCTAATCATTGAGCCTCAAGGAAAAATACCTAGCAATACCGCGAATCGAACCCAGCTCCACAGCATGGCAGTCAGCCGTGCTGAGCACTCAGTTATGGGTATCACGGTAAGGTGGAGGTCGGTGTGGAAGTTCGTTTGAAGGGGAAGAACGCTGCAACAGTCCATCATGAGTCGATGGAAACGTTCAGCAAAAAGTGCACTATCATATGATACACTGGCTAGGTGGCGCAGACGCTTCCAGGATGGTCAGAAAAGTGAGAGTGACGAACAACGAAGTGGCAGACCATCTCTCTTTGTGAAGAACCGGATATCTCAGCAGAAGTGGAAACTCTGGCGCTCAAATACCGGAGTATCACAATTGAGGCAATAATGGAAAAAATGGAAATCGTTCATGAATCAGCTTTTGTGCTGCACGACGTTTTGAACATTGCAAAGGTATCAGCCTACTGGATTGAGTGACTGCTCAGTCCGCCGAACCGAAGTAGCAGTGGAAATGTAACTGTGTCAGACCAGTCCAGTTGATTTCTTTAGCGTCCTAATCACCACGAACAAGTGCTGGGTGTACCACTGTGAATCCGAGACAAAGAAGCAAATAAAGGAATGGAAACATGTGGATTCATAAGTTGTTTTAGAGAATGTGCATCATGGGCAAAACGACATCCGTCTTCCCTGAATCGCTTGCGCCACGCCTTGACCCTGACAATGAACATGCAGTGCTCTCGGTACACGTACGGCATTCTCCAATGAATTTCCGATTCCTGCACTCCTTCCGATGTCAGCAAACGCACTACACCACTTCTCTCTTCTTTTGAAGCCACCACTTAACTGTTTGCAACACGACTGTGTTCAAAGGACGGTCGATGTGTGTGTGTGTGTGTGTGTGTGTGTGTGTGTGTGTGTGTGTGTGTGTGTGTGTGTGCCCTCTCAATCGTCACGTATATGCCCATTTCCTTCTAGAGCAGAGTTTTTCGAAACTGTGTTAACATAACGTTTGTTTTTTTCGACATTTTCGCATTTTATTTTTCAAAATGTTATTACGGTTTCTGTCTTACTACTAATTATTTAAAATTATTACTAATCATTTAAAATTGAAGTAATCGCTGCATAAAACAAGTTTTTCTCATTTTTAAAAATGTTATCAAGCTCCAAAATAAACAAAGCGTTCCACCAGAGTACCATGATTGTCAAAGTGTTCCGTTAGAGGAAAAGTTTGGAAATCCCTCTTCCAAAGGCGAATTTGGAGCTTCGACGCTCTTACAGGTACCGCTGTTTCATCCGCAGAGAATGACATTACGCTATTTTCAAAAGATTCCATTTTACAGCTTCCGAATCGTTTCTTCTATAACGCATCTACCAGTAACGACGAACTGTGCCGCGCTTCCACACTGTAGTATCCGCCACAACACAGATCGAGTTAGACAGTAATATCTCCAGGAACTATTCACCACGTAGTGCACATGATTTGGCGCATTCGAATCTGAACAGTTTGAAGGGATGAAGACCACTTTTGTGTTGAGATTTGAGCTACAAGATGATATGTACAGGGCTATTACAAATGATTGAAGCGATTTCATAAATTCACTGTAGCTCCATTCATTGACATATGGTCACGACACACTACAGATACGTAGAAAAACTCGAAGTTTTGTTCGGCTGAAGCCGCACTTCAGGTTTCTGCCGCCAGAGCGCTCGAGAGCGCAGTGAGACAAAATGGCGACAGGAGCCGAGAAAGCGTATGTCGTGCTTGAAATGCACTCACATCAGTCAGTCATAACAGTGCAACGACACTTCAGGACGAAGTTCAAGAAAGATCCACCAACTGCTAACTCCATTCGGCGATGGTATGCGCAGTTTAAAGCTTCTGGATGCCTCTGTAAGGGGAAATCAACGGGTCGGCCTGCAGTGAGCGAAGAAACGGTTGAACGCGTGCGGGCAAGTTTCACGCGTAGCCCGCGGAACTCGACGAATAAAGCAAGCAGGGAGCTAAACGTACCACAGCCGACGGTTTGGAAAATCTTACGGAAAAGGCTAAAGCAGAAGCCTTACCGTTTACAATTGCTACAAGCCCTGACACCCGGTGACAAAGTCAAACGCTTTGAATTTTCGGCGCCGTTGCAACAGCTCGTGGAAGAGGATGCGTTCAGCGCTAAACTTGTTTTCAGTGATGAAGCAACATTTTTTCTTAATGGTGAAGTGAACAGACACAATGTGCGAATCTGGGCGGTTGAGAATCCTCACGCATTCGTGCAGCAAATTCGCAATTCACCAAAAGTTAACGTGTTTTGTGCAATCTCACGGTTTAAAGTTTACGGCCCCTTTTTCTTCTGCGAAAAAAACGTTACAGGACACGTGTATCTGGACATGCTGGAAAATTGGCTCATGCCACAACTGGAGACCGACAGCGCCGACTTCATCTTTCAACAGGATGGTGCTCCACCGCACTTCCATCATGATGTTCGGCCTTTCTTAAACAGGAGATTGGAAAACCGATGGATCGGTCGTGGTGGAGATCATGATCAGCAATTCATGTCATAGCCTCCACGCTCTCCCGACTTAACCGCATGCTATTTCTTTCTGTGGGGTTATGTGAAAGATTCAGTGTTTAAACCTTCTCTACCAAGAAATGTGCCAGAACTGCGAGCTCGCATCAACGATGCTTTCGAACTCATTGATGGGTACATGCTGCGCCGAGTGTGGGAGGAACTTGATTATCGGCTTGATGTCTGCGGAATCACTAAAGGGGCACATATCGAACATTTGTGAATGCCAGAAAAACTTTTTGAGTTTTTGTATGTGTGTGCAAAGCATTGTGAAAATATCTCAAATAATAAAGTTATTGTAGAGCTGTGAAATCGCTTCAATCATTTGTAATAACCCTGTATTTATTAATTCCGTAATCGTCACCGATTAAGCTACGGGCGCTGCTGGCGCAAATGCAGAAAGCGAGAAATAACCCTCTGACGCCAGGAGCGTGTGGTCCGGCCGGCGGAGTCCCTTCCGTGTCGCCGAGACGCGGCGAGCGCATCGTGGCCGCGCCGGGCCGGGCCACTCCCTGTCCATTCCATTCCCGAACAGGTTCTGCTCTGTGGCGCGGCGCGGCAGGTGGGAACGCACGCCTAATGAAATTTAGGGGCCGCGCTCGCCTTATCGCCCGGCCGCAGGCTCCGCCGACACTTACGTTTTATGCCTGGCATAAATACTCTAATTGCGTCCACAAGTCCAAGCGTTCGTTTTTCCTCGCTCTCGTGAGCTATGGCCCCTGCACTTGTTGTCGCCTCGTCTGTTTTGTTTCATGTCATGTCATCTCTCTCTCTCTCTCTCTCTCTCTCTCTCTCTCTCTCTCCCTCCCTCCCTCTCTCTCTCACTATGTCCTCTTTTTCTCTCCGACTACCTCCCTCCCTCCCTCTCTCTACCCTTACTCTCTTTCATTCACACACACACACACACACACACACACACACACACACTTGTTCGCCCGCAATACAAGTACGAGCAATGGTCTTTGCTCACACCAAGGATTCTACAATTCACATAACTCTTTCTGACTCGATGATTTCCAGCGGCCACCATCACAGGCTACTACAGCTAGTAAACGGGTACCACACAGACTCAGGAACATACTTTTCACGTGACATCAGTAACAACATGTTTTTCTACGAGATGTACCAGCACGGAGAAAAGTAAGATGACGGTATGTTTACAAAAATATCAGGGGGCGGAAGCAAATTTTTGGGTTCTTGATGATGGAAACACCGGAGCTTCATTTGAGGGGACAGCCCTCCAGATTAAGGTTTTCTGTGATTTCCCAACATTGCTTAAGATAAATATCTGGATAGGTCTTTTGAAAAAAGAGATGGCTGATTTTCTTCCCCAACTTTCTCTAACCTGAGCTTGTCTGAGCTTGTCTAGTGATCTCGTCTTCGACATTATGTCGTACCCTAAAATACCTTTTTTATGATCAGAACAATGTAGTGTTCCAGATAAGCTAACTTTCCCTTTCCAGTAGAGCTCTTAAAAGTTAGTAGTTTTAAAATGGAAGGTGAGGTGTTATGATTTTACTATTTCCAAACTATACATGACAAAAGCAAAAATCCGGTATAACTAGTGGCTAACGCATGTTAATTGTTTCCAGTGCAATGTGTCAGCCCTTGAAGCACACATTAGAAGCACAAACCTTTTGTCCTTCATGCAACCAATGAATAAGAATCAGTTCGTACAGGGTAATACTTAATGAAAGAGTAACCTGTCACAGCTCATTCTGCTGAAATAATTCACTGGAATTAGTAGTTTTCATAAATAAGCTTTCACGACTCAGTAGGCTACTCGTCAATCAGGCATGGAGTTTACGGAGCTGTACATCGTAAACCGTGTGCTGGTCGGCGATACTAGGGTGCACATTTTGGCGGAACATGGAACTTGTATTTTTTGTATTAAATATAGTATCACTGTCATTATTAACGTATCATACAAGTGGTACTGGTGTATAGAGTATGTGGGGATCCCGTACGAAAAGGCGTCAGACTGAACGAAAGAGCAGTAGGCAGTTGTTAGTGATTCCGCCTTATCCACTATTTTAAAAATATCATTTCACTGCCTTGATCTGCTGGTAAAATACTTTATTTCCACCATCAGTTTCACTCGTCGACTATCTTCATATTCGTTAGAGTATTCACACCATCAACTTACGCAAAACAAATTTATAATGGTCACGTGAGGAAACCAAGAATTATACACTGTTATCATATCGTAATATGTATTACTTCATCGGTCTATAAAAACTGCGCTGAGACTGAAGATGTACGAGTAATTTATATTACGAATGATAACAGGGTATAATTCATGATTGTATCACCTGACGATAATGAACTTATATTTCGCATAGCATGATGCTGTGAACATTTTTATGAACCTGATGATGGTCAGAGGATTGAAACTACTTGTACAAATAAAGTGTTTCACCAGTAACTCAAGGCCGTAACAGGACATTTATCAAATATACTCGTATAAGAGCTGTGGGGTTCCACCTCCTGAAAGTTATCGTGTTAATACACGAATGGCTTCGCATGTTACATAATCGAAGAATGCTTATAAGGGACGAACCCGAACCCCACCAGTCCATTTTCCGAAGTTGCTCAGCGATGTGTTCTGTACCTCGGTAAGTATAAGAGATTCGTGGTCTCCGATGGCTCGTTAACAAGTATTAAGCGATTAGGGTTTATTTTGTTCGTTACTACAGTTGCATTTGTTTCTGTGAAAATATCATCATAACAGTGAAAAAGTCTCTAATGTGCCATCACCAAAACATACAACGTAGAATACAGAAAATGCAACAGCCCGAGATTTAAAAGCACTATAATGCAGGGACAACGCAGCATGGCGTGATAGTGCCGCTCTTTCATCGCATTCAGAAGTATGGGATGCATATCGGCCAACTCTTCATCAACAACTCTATCCATACTGCTGTCTCTGACTGTTAAAGTATGACTAATACTGCCAGAAAAACAAACGCGGACAGAATCGAGAGCAACTGAATATAAGCTTGAAGGTGAAGGTGAAGTGTACTCTGAGTGAATGGAACAACCTTGTTTGCAAACAAGACACATAGCACAACGCGTCGACATATCAATTCTCGTGTAGGTAGTTTTAATACAAGAAAGATACAAAGGTAAAAAGGTTTATAAAATCGAACGACACCACAGATGTTTCTGTTGTTAACAAATACTCGTAAAATATCTTCAAACGACTTCCGAAATTTTGTCGGCATAGTTCACGTTCAGTCTGTATAGTCGGCCTGCTCATACTCAAAACCACCTGATAATAAATTGCTATTAAATGCGTATATTGCTTAGTATTACGCTGACACCAGCAAAATATCAGTTACGTAACGTACGAAACATCTTGTGAGTCCTCACTAATTTCTTACGTTGTAAACACAGTCCAGACATACTTTTCCTACCATGTCATGAAATATTAAAATTATCAGCATGTAAGGTTTATTTGGTTCAAATGGCTCTGAGCACTATGCGACTTAACTTCTGAGGTCATCAGTCGCCTAGAACGTAGAACTAATTAAACCTAACTAACCTAAGGACATCACACGCATCCATGCCCGAGGCAGGATTCGAACCTGCGACCGTAGGGGTCGCTCGGCTCCAGACTGTAGCACCTAGAACCGCACGGCCACTCCGGCCGGCTAAGGTTTATTACTAAAAAGAATGAGCCATAGGGGTATTTATTTCCATGTCCGTTGAGTATACCAGACGTCCCGGGCATAGACGTGGATCATGAACTAACCACTTACAAATGTAATATTCCTACTTATCTGTACAAAGTATTTTTTCCATCCCTGTCAACACGGTAGAGGGCGAACCGCCGCAAAGTGCCTGACATTTAGTTGATATTAAATTTAAGTGAAATGTGCGGTTTGTTTCAGAAAGTACGTAACACATCACAATATTGTCACCGAGCGGTGTTGGGAAATGACAGTAGAACTAGTTTGCTAGCGAAATGCATCGAAGAGAATTCACTGCCCCCATGTAATGTAACAACGCAATTTGTATGGTGTAAAATCGACATTCTCCTAATACCTATCGTGCTTTCTGGTTAGTATACAAAAAGAGACTTACGTATACATTTTTAAAGTGAGAAGAAATATCTGATTTAGACGATTGTAAAATACTTTATCAGTTACATTCAACAGCATGTAATATTCGATTTTACAACCAAGTAATGCATAAACGAATTTTACGTGGATAAAGAGTAGGGGTCAGGGATTTTCTCTGCCTCGTGATTACTGGGTGTTGTGTGATGTCCTTAGGTTAGTTAGGTTTAAGTAGTTGTAAGTTCTAGGGGACTGATGACCATAGATATTAAGTCCCATAGTGCTGAGAGCCATTTGAACCATTTTTTGATAAAGAGTACCATTGTTGCATTTTCTTCGTGTTTCGCATTCAGACAAATGTACGAGGGTTGGAACTTTAATAGTGGCGACTATTTATTTACAGCTCGTACAAAATGAATACATGTTTCAAAGTTTTTCTGACCTTCAAAATAGTCACCTGCATCGTGTATAATCCGTTGCCAGCGATGTGGAAGTCGTAGGATACTCTTAGCAGTGCCAGTTGCGTTGACAGTTGGAGCGGCGCGGTCTATTGCACGACGAATTTGTAGCAGTTCTGAGGCGAATGCCGTGTAGTGTTTCCTTCAGTTTAGAAAACGAGTTGGAATCATGAGTGCTTAAGTCAGGGGAGTGCAGTAGGTGTTATAGCACTTAGCAGCTCCATCAGTCAAACAAATCAGTAACAGCTTGCACTGTATGTGCTTGAGCATTGTCCTGCAAAATGATGGTCAGGTCGTGCAGAACGTGTTATCACTTCTTTCTCTATGCTGTTCATTTTTGGAACACAACCGACGAGCAGCTTAGAGATAGAAGTGATGACACTGTCTGCAGGACCTGACCATCATTTTGCAGGACAATGCTCAAGCACGTACAGGGCAAGCTATTACTGATTTGTTTGACTGATGCGGCTGCTATGTACTATACCACCTACTGCACTCCCCAGACTTAAGATCTCGCAAGTTCAACTCGATTTCTAAACTGAAGGAAACACTTCAAGGCATTCACTTCAGAACTGCTACGAATCCGTCGGGCAATAGACCGCGCCGCTTCAACTGTCAACAAACTAGCACTGCTAAGAGCATCGTACAAGTTCCACATCGCTGGCAACGAGTTATACACAATGCTAGTGACTACTTTGAAGGCCAGTAAAACTTTGAAACACATATCTATTTTGTACGAGCTGTAAATAAATAGTTGCCACTATTAAAGTTCCAACCCTCGTAAGTCATGTTGGAGAGAATTAACCACATGTTTGCAACGAATGTTTTCGCCACAAATTGTCCACTACTGTCACCGAAAACTGTAATGCCGTAAACGATTAGAGCCAGAAGTGTTTATCGATAAGATGCTCGTTTAATATTGTGCCACTGCGACAGCTTCGCAAGTAGGTTCTGCTTTGTGCTGTGTGTTTTCTCATGGAACATATTCAAACGGAACACGGTTATAACCAGTAAGGCCAACAAAACTACTTCCTTGTTAATCATATTACGGAAAACGTCAATTAAGGTCTCAATTCAGCTCGGCGAACTGTATTGAGGCTGATATAAAGTAGCAAAATTGGCGTAACTCTGAAGACTAACGATAACAAGGAATGAGTTTTTTGCGTTATTTATACCACAGCTTTATAGCTTTGTTTAAGCAAGTATCAGTGGAAGATGTTGAAATCCGAATGCCTTACCCCAGAATGTTTTCCAGCAACAGCAACGGGAAAGCGGCCGACTGTGTGACGCGAGGTGAGTATATCAAAGTTGGCTTATAAGTCAGGACAGCAACGAAGATTTAGCCAATGTCCAAATTATCAACGAAGAAAGAACTGTATTTTGTATTGTCAAACTACTTTAGCTGTGTTTCAATTACCGTCCGAACGAGTCATGTCAAGAATTGTATTAAAACGTGTAATACGAGTAAAACGTTAACCATTTCACGGAAAAAATCTGAGACCATCCCGAACCAGAAAAGCTTTGCGAGAATTTATTAAGGAGCAAAAGGTGGCTCTACAAGGAAGGGAGCGGGCGAGTGAGAGGAGGAATTTATTAATTACACCTCACTAAAGATTCAAAGAAATAACGAGAGTAGACACAAACGTCGACTCCAGACGCTCATGTTCTTGACATGTTAGTAGTCTTAAGGTAAAGGTTTTCGCAGTACACTTTATGTGGGACAAATATGGACGCTCTGTTTATCAATTCGCACTGAAGACAGTGCGACGAGTGAAACTATGCCACCTTCGGAACTAAATGTATTAGAAAGAACTGACTGCTAAATGGCGGTATTGATACGAGGTCCCTGCTGCTAAGTGACCAGCACACAAACCGGTCGCGTTGCTCCCAGGCCCCAGAATTTAAAAGCAATACTACGACAGCAGATACGATTTCAGGTGTTGGCCGGCTTGCGTACCATACGCAGTATTGTCGGAGGCCTTACTGTCGCGTGCGCGTTTCTGTTAAGTCGGTATTTCGGCCCTTGTGAAAGGATTTTTGGAGTAGTGGACCGAGAGGACAGGCCATGGCTTGAGCCATGGGTGACGCCCAGCTACTTGTGCGCCATACGTTGCTGCACGACAAAGAATAATACGAGTCTTCGAACTCCAACTGCTTCCCAACTGTAGGGTCCGAAGAAAGGGCAGTGGAGTTGGAAGAGGAGTTAAACAAAACCGTATCGGCTATAACATGGGTATTACAAATGTGGAACGAAACGAATACCAAATAGTATTCAAATCATGATATTATCACCACGAATAACAATTCAGAGAGGAATTTCAAGTCTATGGTTTGTTTATTAAAAATATTAAAGATGTTGAAGGTCTCTCAGGAATAATAACAAGTCTTGTTACAAAAACGTACAAAATATAATTAACTGAAATCTTTCAGGTATACGCACCACCATGCTCTGATACAGAGGACAAAGAAATTAAGCTGATTATATTTTATCAAATAATAAGGAAATTGTACATGATACGACGGATTTTTATCACTTCTAAGTTTCAAATGGTCATAGACGAGTAAGATACAAACTGACAATAGATGCGAGGCTACAAAAGATCAGACACTGTAGGGAAGACGTCAAAAATACATACCATGGGAGTAAAATTGGGAGATAAAGCAAATTAAATTGAGTAACAACACAAAATCATAAAAATAAAAACGGTACAGTCACATACGAAGGGCTCAGTTACGTAGCAAAGATACGTAAGCAAACAGCTATAGACATTAAAGTTGGGAAGAAGACAAATGAAATCAGTTTATGATATAGAACCACGCCGCAATTAAAGAGAAGGAAATTATAATATGAACATGAAAATACTGATTTAAACTATTCTCTAATATTTCAGAAAGGATGTGACAAGATACACTGAAAATTTCATAAGAGAAACAATTGAAAACGATGAAATGCTGAAGGAAAGTAAGTATTTCGTTAAATGTTTGTACAGTTATACAGCTAACTCCGAAACAGTTTTTAATGAGAAATGTCATTCCGGAAGTAATGACATGTGGCGTGTATAAAGACTCCTAGAGATGGTTAAAGATGAAAGTCGAGTAATACAAAGGAAATCGCAAAATTGTTACAGAATGTCTCTGGAAGCAGAAAATTCTCAAAAACTGGTACAATTCTGTAAGTATTCTACATCACAAAAGGAAGACAGACAATATGTAAACATCAGAACATATCACATATTCACTATGATTATCGGCAACTGCGTGAAAAAGCATAGGATTTTACTCAAGCAAGCTGGGTTTAGTAGTGAATTAGCACTATGGACAACATGCAAGTCGTGAACAAAATAAGAAAATTATAGAATGTAGTAATGAGGACGAATTATCGCTTTGTTTGAATGACCTTTATCAAACAGTGGATTTCAAAACAAAAGGGTTTTGTGATGGATAAGTTGCCTCTGGGAACATAGATTTTGGCAATTATGAAGGAAAACAACTGTGTTATTCAAAAAATTCTGAAACACATTAGTTTTTCAATTACGAAAACCGGTATCTGCAGTGGCTTAAGACTGAGTTGTTAAAATACCGGATGATCAAAAAGTCAGAATAAATTTGAAAACTGAATAAATCATGGAATAATGTAGATAGAGAGGTACAAATTGACACACATGCTTGGAATGACATGGGGTTTTATTAGAACCAAAAAATACAAAAGTTCAAAAAAGTCTGACAGGTGGCGCTTCATCTGATCAGAATGGCAATAGTTAGCATAACAAAGTGAGACAATGCAAAGATGACGTTCTTTACAGGAAATGCTCAATATGTCCACCATCATTCCTCAACAATAGCTGTAGTCGAGGAATAATGTTGTGAACAGCACTGTAAAGCATGTCCGGAGTTATGGTGAGGCATTGGCGTCGGATGTTGTCTTTCATCATCCCTAGAGATGTCGGTCGATCACGATACACTTGCGACTTCAGGTAACCCCAAAGCCAATAATCGCACGGACTGAGGTCTGGGGACCTGGGAGGCAAGTGGCGGCTGAGCACACGATCATCACCAAACGACGCGCGCAAGAGACCTTTCACGCACCATCTGTCGGACATTTTGTGAACTTTGTTTTTTTGGGTTCTAATAAAACCCCATGTCATTCCATGCATGTGTGTCAATTTTTACCTCTCTCTCTACATTATTCCGTGCTTTATTAAGTTTTCAAATTTATACTGACTTTTTGATCACCCTGTAGTTGTTACTTTATATACGGAACATGATTATCTTTGGTTTTACAGAATTAATCAGAAACGCAAAAAAAAGAACAGAGGCCTATTTGAGGTACAATGATCCATTTCATATGAGCTATAAGACCAATACAATGCACTGAGCATAAATTAAATACATATTCCATTGCACAGTTTCCATAGAGGAGACATATTTTACTGCACAAAAAGAAACTAATTTAAGACATATTGTAAAATATCAAATTCAAAATACAAACACCTAATTCAATCCTTTTAGCGCTGCCGTTTGGATGAAAAACTCCTTGTGCCACAACTCGCGTGTTGCAGAGGATTATCATGTTGCAGCAACCAACAATCGTCGACCATTATGGATGTGCTCCATCGCTCCTGATACCTCCTTTTCATTTCTTTAATGTCTTGGTGAAACGTCTCCCGCTGTACTTCACTTCCTACCCCGAGGTTTGTTGTTGCCTAAATGTTAGTGAAGGGAGTGTACCCTCAGCCTCATGTTGCATCCTAAGGCTCTATCTTCATCTTTCCATCATGATGTTCACATGTTCCACACAGTTTGAATCTTTCCTACAGGGTGACAATTATTAAACTGTATGAAAAAATGTAAATAATTTACAAACTACGGCGAGCACACACTTTATTCAACATGTAAACGTCACTACAGATATTCGGATTTTGGTTATGATACGTTCGATATACCTGCCAACATTGGCGGTGATGTGGCGCAGACGATAGCGAAATTCTGCATGAATGGGCGTTTTCAGCTCAGCAATGGTTTTGGAGTTATTTCTGTTCACCGTGTCTTTAATATAGCCACACAAAAAGAAGTCGCATGTGTTCAGATCCGGGGAATATGGCGGCCAATTGAGGCACATGCCAATGAGCTCTGGGTACCCCAGAGCCAGAATACGGTCCCCAAAGTGGTCCTCAAGGACATCAAACACTCTCCTGCTTGGATGGTGTCGAGCTTCGTCTTTCATGAACCACATCTTGCCGAAACCAGGGTCTCTTCGGATAATGGGGATGCAATAATCTTCCAAAACCTTCACATACCGCTCGACAGTCATCGTGCCATCAAGGAATATCGCACCGATTATTCAGTGACTGGACATTGCACACCACAGAGTCACCCGTTGAGGATGAAGAGACTTCTCTATCGCGAAATGCGGATTCTCAGTCTCCCAAATGCGCCAGTTTTGATTATTAACGAATCCATCCAAATGAAAATGGTCTTCGTCGCTAAACCAAACAACTAATTCCCTTCATGCCCCGCGGGCAACCGTGCAATTTGAACGTCCTAACACAAACCGTTCAGAAGTTATGACAATTTTATTTCATATAGTTCAATAATTGTCACACTGTAATTCCCAAATCTTCTGAATCACTTCTCTGAAACTAATCGAAGCTTCCTTTCCTTGAAGAGTTATACAATCTTTAAAACTTTTTTCTTTACTTCATTCTCTGATCTGCGGCCCTAGAAATAATCCCTGTTTGACTTTTGCGTCTGAGAGCGCAATAAACTTGTTCGTTAGATATTGAAAACAATTGCCGTTTTTATCCAGTGCATTTGTAAACTGCTTCATTAGTCCTAATTTAATATGCAAGGGTGGTAGTAGGATTTTCTGAGAATTTATTAAGCTTTCACTGATAATATTCTTTGATTCCAGAATCAGTGTATTTCAAAAAATGGTTCAAATGGCTCTGAGCACTATGGGACTTAACTCCTGTGGTCATCAGTCCCCTAGAACTTAGAACTACTTAAACCTAACTAACCTAAGGACATCACACACATCCATGCACGAAGCAGGATTCGAACCTGCGACCGTAGCGGTCGCGCGGTTCCAGACCGTAGCGCCTAGACCGCTCGGCCACCCCCGGCCGGCCCACTGTATTTCATCGAGGTCGTTCTCCTGTTGTGCAATGGTTCTTCCTAGCTCAGCTGTCCCATTCACATTGGTGCTTGATTTAACCCTGTTGTTGTCCTAAACAAAGTACACAAAACCTTCAAGTCACCACAGATCATGCACTGATGCCCACTGTAGGGGTCTAATTTGCTTTTCCGGGCAGCAGCTCGAGATTCTCGTATGTCCTCCTGAGGTGGACAGAATAAGCGACTAGGACGGATGCTAGAATGTTGCCTTTATATAGCAAAAGGTCTTTTAAACTTCTCTTACTAGAGTCAATGAAGAGCCTCTTAGTGTCTGTCTTGTACTCGACTCCCGAATTGTTAATGCTGTTTGGAATGGCAATGTACTAATCTTCTTGCCTAAAATACTGTTCCAGATCATTCTCTCGGTGTCTGTAAAATGTTACACTTGCTCCTGGAGACAGTTATTTTCTTTCAGCCTTCAAGCTAGGCGTTCCGAAGTATCCTTTGAGAAATTTACATCTCTGATCAAATGGTTTAGGTCACGTACAGAAATATCAGGACAATGTGGGACAGGTCTTCTAGCAGATTTCAAATCAGGATAATTTTTGTTTCTCGTGTTGAATCCTTTTACTTTGCAAATGATGGAGTAACAGTCATTCTGGTGCTTCTTTGAGTAAACGCAACACCATTAGAACCACATAACTAAGGGATCCTAATTTTCCCTTTGACTATTTTCTTAACTTCGCAACACAACACAAATGCTGCACACTCTATGAGGAGCCCATAATTTATCCTGATCCCTCAGTTTAATAAGTAAAATACTTTTGACAAACCAGGTTATGTTCTGTCTCTATGTGCCGACCATAAAACGTTTACAAATGTAACAAAATATATCTGGATTATTCATACACTGTCTCCTCTGCATGACTACAGCTCAAGAAATAAACCAAAACAAGAGTCCACTGAAATACTCCTCTAGATTCTCTTCCTAAGTATTAGTCGAATAACTTGCACCTGATTCCAGTCATTATAAAAGTAGAAAACTCTGCCATCTGCGGGTATGTCCTACATAACACTTTTATCTGAAAAGGCACAGTAATGCAAAATCAGTTCCTTCTAATTGGCCGTTTGCTTTTGAATAGATATTTAACTTCTATTTCATAGGTTATTTTGCGTTTTTAATGATATTTTAGTTACAAATATTAAAATAATAAAAAACTGTGTGTGCCAGGACAAAAATATTATTTTTGAATTCGTGTGAATAAAGTCATTATACAATAAAACAAGTGTATGATCAAAAAAAGGAAATTTGGTGCTGACCTGTGTTATCTATGATTACAGTGTCTTAAAGTTTAAGCGAATTTGCTTAATCTTTGCTTAAGTGAAGTAAAACTATGGAGGCGGGAACAGATAAGTAAATCCCCGCCTTATAGCAATTCAACCCATAAAATTCAAACGAAGATTTATCTAACAAAGGAATGTTTTAAATTTACTTTTTCCGCTTAGAAATAGAAGATGAGCATTCCAAAAACATATGCACTCTTGTTTCAAAGAATCAAATGATCTTTGATGTGACCGTCCGCTATAACAATTATACGTCAGCACATCAGGGAAAATCATTGTTTGAGTTAGGCCAGGTTTGTGTGGAATGACCCAGTGAACGTGGAACAAATGTCACGTACGGAGTCAGTCGACAGCACGTAAATCGTCCGAGTTAGGAAGAAATATTTCAGTGAGTGACAAGGCCGTCATTCACTGGTATGAAATCGTTATCCAACAGAGAGCACAGTGCGCCGAACATGACAGCAGTTTTTTCTCCCGCGATAGTTGCTCTTGAGACGAAAAAGAAAATAATAAAACTGGCGTTCTTCAGGACTGTGAAGGAGAGCTGGCGTACCGCCAAGCTTTCTTTTGACCGTCATAAACATCCATCTACATCTTATCTGTTTCTACATTTCAGATCCAGAAGGTTCATTTGTTTCTGCAAGAACAACTTCTTCCAGCTAAGCTATTCATTCCTTCAACATACGTACACATGTATTTTTCTCTCGTCAAAAAAATGTTCCAAGAATCAACAGTAAACGGAATAATGACCATCTTCCTGTAGCAACAAGTATATGTTGCCTTTTCAGTTACATTACAGTTGCATTTAGCATCTCCATACTTTTCTATTATCTGGGAACAGAAAACGATAGACCTGTAACAGGTATGACTTTCCTAAGGTAGTTTACATTCGACTAGAAAGGCTACTTGCAATAAATGTCTTGTGTTTTAGCCTCAGTGAAATACTTCATTTCCACTTCATCGTTCATTCTAAATGATTCCATTACTTTACCATTTCACTCCTTTATATATTACTAATTCAAGAGTTTCAGTTGCTACTAGATGTAACTGTCTTGTTTTTAATCTGAAACTATCTTTTGTTTAAACTGCAATTGTATTTACCACTTTTCTTCAGGGTGATAAACTTTATTAACTACAGTAGTAGAGGAATAAAACGATTTATCCCTTATGGGTAACATAATTTATCACTTTTATTCGGCTAGACGTTGAGGTACAGTAAGGCAAGATGTTCTGCTCTCTTAAGTAAAACAAGATGGTTTCTAGAGAAAATGAATGGCCTTAAGAAATGTTTGTCTGCTGTAACAACAGTTACATGTTGTATATTTGGTGAAGATAGCATCAAAATATCGTTTATAAATCTGTTTTCAGCCCTGTTTTTTCCTGTTGTTTCTAATATGTTATGAGACTTCCTCCACCAACCACACAATACAAGTTAACTAAAAGGTATCTAAATGACAGTGAAGTTATGAGTGCTGGCCTTATACGGCCGGCGAGACAAATGAGCCCTACTTGTTGCATCAGGGACAAGAAAATGTTTGAATCAGCTACGTCATGAACACCTCCTATGTCCAGTAAGTGAGCCATGTCGAATGGAATGTCGAGTCAAATGGCGCACCGGCGATCGAAAATCCATCCGGCCACCTAGATTTACGTTTTTTTTTTTTTTGTGGTTTCACGAAACCATAACGGCAAATACCAGTATGAGTCCCTGAAGAGGACATGCCCGATTTCCATCGAGTGTGCACTCCGTGCGTAATGATCTCGTCAACTCGTCGCTGAAGAGACACTCAAGCCCTCGTCATTCTTTACTCCTTAGAACGGAAGGATTCTCTTCGTCAAATCAATACAGTTTTGCTTTCAAGGCAAATTTGCTAAATCAACGTCACTCTTTAGTATCAGTGAAAAATCAAAGTCTGTTGTGGTATCGCCGGCCGAAGTGGCCGTGCGGTTAAAGGCGCTGCAGTCTGGAACCGCAGGACCGCTACGGTCGCAGGTTCGAATCCTGCCTCGGGCATGGATGTTTGTGATGTCCTTAGGTTAGTTAGGTTTAACTAGTTCTAAGTTCTAGGGGACTAATGACCTCAGCAGTTGAGTCCCATAGTGCTCAGAGCCATTTGAACCATTTTGTTGTGGTATCATCGATTTCTCTACAACGATAACAATGAAACTGTGCATACTGCAAGCGAAGGATGTGTACCTGCCCGAAATTAACTCATAGCATCGAATGACAAGTGTGAATGCGTACGACTCCTGTCGGACAGACTTTTGGCTCATCATGTTCGTAAATTAGTGTAAAAAAGCTAGACTCAAAAATTCAGCAGATACGGGACAAAAATCAACAAAGGTAACTTTATTTATTTTTTACTTAGCAAATGGCGTAGTACATCAGATGAACTAATTGATTTTCAATAGCCTACAATATAAAGATTGAGTATGCATAGAAAACATACTGCTCGTATAAAAAAGGGAAAAGAATGGATATAAAATACATGAAAACTCAAAATACATGGAAACACAACTACAGTCGGATGTCCATACTGCCCATATATTGTACCGCCTTTTCGGTAGCATGCAGGAATTCGTAGCAGTCACCAGTGCAACCTGTCAATGGGCAATCTTCAACTATATGTTTGCAGCTCCACAGCCGCACTTGTGAGATGGTGTTGACACTCGTCTACACAGAATGTCAGCAAATCTAATACAGTTCGTTCGAATTTTATTTAAGGTAGACCAGATTTTGCGGAGCTTGTAGAATCCGGGTGGAGTAGTGATGAGGCAAGGGATGTTATGGAAGATTGGTCCACTTCTCTTTCCAGTGATCAACTAGACTGAATCCATTTTCATCCAACATGTTTCTCTCTTTAGAGGGGGATGTCTGGAGCGCAGTTTACTTCTCTCACTGCCATTTATGTCTTGGTGGATTTGTAGAACAGCATTGTTCTCAATCTAGCACCCTTCTAAAAGAAAGCATGGCTCTGGTTAGATTCATGGTAAGTTTGCAGGAGATCCCTTTCATGAGTTTTAGTATCATCCCTTGACTCCAAACTGTGCAATATGCTTCTTTAAGGTCAATAAACACGGCTGAGATTTTCAATTGTTTTTGGCAGTCTGGCTGTATCAGCGTTGTTAGTGAGGGAACTTGACCCAAGCAGGTTCGATGAGAGCGAAATACTGCCTGTTCAGTCGGACAGGTTTATATATCATGTTTACATATCTCAGGTCTGATCGTCTTATAATTTTCGGAAAGTAGAGCAGCTTTTCTATAATTTTTCGGGGAATGTTAATATTTCAGATATCTACTTTTAACCTTGCGCTTGATAATGGAACCAAATCTTTAGAGGAAATGGAACTGTGAATCTACAGAAAGTCTTCGATCAAGTTACAGGAAATAAAAGGTCTAAAATATAATGGGAATATGGCCTACAATATCTACAAAAACGTATCTGGAGCTAAAAATAGTCTAACGCCAAGAAAGTCAATCGCCCATTAAGAAGTGTATAAAACAGAGCTGCATTCACAGCAGCTCTTCTGTGTTTTAGCTGGCATGTCGAAGAAGTAATTAGTGAAGAGGAATAAAGATGCAGAACAGCCACAAAAGTACAAGAGGGCCAATAACAATGCTGAGAATCGTTTTAATCGAACTTTAAGAGAGACGTGCGTGAATTGTTTGAATGGAATGGGCATTATGCTTCTCACAGAAAACATGTTATGGATAAACAAATCTTAGATGCAGATAATATGGGAAAGAGTCACGGTTGCGTGTGAAGTGAAAAAAAAATTTTGCTGAACGAACAAGCTCATACAAGATGGCTGAAGGGAGGTAGATGCAATTAAATTGGCGTCGGCGGGGACAATGTTAAATATTCTACAGGTACCATTTAATCGCATGCAATTATCACCCACACTACTATACCTACATGACCTACCCAAAAGGTGCCCCGTTGACAACAGTTATTATCCCCTCACGTCGTTTCCAACGTACTCTGCTACCGGCGCAAACGAACGTGTCGTGCAGCTCATTATCCTAACAAAACTTCTCCCATTCCTCGAACACCCTATGGTGGTGTTCCTGCATCTATGCTAACAACTGCGTCGTGTGATGTGCGGTGTGGCTTGAGTCAATGGTGTCTGAAGCCTAATAGGCAGGTGGTGGTTTTGATGGTGTGTGTCCAGCATTAAGTTTCTGAGTAATTTGTTGCCTAGTAGCATATCCAATCGATTTTACTACCAGCAACAGTCGGATGCGAAGACTTCCAGCGACAGGGTTATTCCCGAAGCAAGCTACTCATAGCACGTCAGTAACACTGTGACACGTTTAAAGCCGACTGGTTGCACAACCTTGAAGCATCCACTGCTGGGGTATCCAGGACCTCTCCGTGATCAAACCCACAGATAGTAGGTGTTGCCCATCATATGCACTACTATTAGGTCGATGATCCGTATAATCAAGCCACCAAAAGAATACTGAACTATCCCTTTCAACGTGGCGGCAGATATGCGCTCTCTCTCCAACGCAGAAGCAATCGCTAATTTAGCTACTCCTAAGGTACGACAATATCTTGTTGCAGTAAGTCTTTGCTGAACGAAACAGTGCTTGTCCCTTATCAAACAGTATGCAATACTTTATACGTTATGTGTCTGTTCACGAAAAAAATTGGGAAGTAGGTTGTAGATGGATAGAAAAATAACTCGGTGCTTCGGCCGTGATGGTCAATAATTCACTCATGGAAAGTACAGGCCAAAAGTAGCTAAAAAGCTCCAATAAATATGGGTCCGCAAATCAATCGTTGCCGAGGTATGCATTAATTCGAGTTGGGAACCAACTGTAAACGCGTCTGTATGCCGCGATGTTTACGTTGGTATCTACAGGTTTGCTGCCGGTTGTTTGTTTACGCATAGGCAACTGCTTCCCCTTGCCTCTCCGTGCGCTGTGTACCGGCCTCACAGTTACAAACGTGAAGGCACTATGGACAGTGGGAATGCTGACATGCACTTCAGGTATGGCAAAGCGAATGGCAGTGCCCTTCAGGCTGCACGATTGTATGAAGAAGCTTTTCCTCTCCCCAGGCAGCCCGACAGGTGTACAGATTCACCGCCAACAAAAAAATTTCGGGTAACCGCCAGTGCTGAAAAAATGATGGTGTCCATGTTCTGGGACAGCGAAGGCGTAATCCTTACCCATTGCGTTCCAAAGGGCACTACGGTAACAGGTGCATCCTACGAAAATGTTTTGAAGAACAAATTCCTTCCTGCACTGCAACAAAAACGTCCGGGAAGGGCTGCGCGTGTGCTGTTTCACCAAGACAACGCACCCACACATCGAGCTAACGTTACACAGCAGTTTCTTCGTGATAACAACTTTGAAGTGATTCCTCATGCTCCCTACTCACCTGACCTGGCTCCTAGTGACTTTTGGCTTTTTCCAACAATGAAAGACACTCTCCGTGGCCGCACATTCATCAGCCGTGCTGCTATTGCCTCAGCGATTTTCCAGTGGTCAAAACAGACTCCTAAAGAAGCCTTCGCCGCTGCCATGGAATCATGGCGTCAGCGTTGTGAAAAATGTGTACGTCTGCAGGGCGATTACGTCGAGAAGTAACGCCAGTTTCATCGATTTCGGGTGAGTAGTTAATTAGAAAAAAAATCGGAGGCCTTAGAACTTGAATGCACCTCGTAGATCGAAAAATGCTATCAAAGTGGCTTGAGTTTTCTCAGATCTTATGTCCATTGTCAAGCGCAACGTCGGAACTGCCTCTCTGGTGCTTTTACCGTTTCTTTAGCCAAACTGACTATAATCTAACAGATCCTCAGGTTTCCTTTCCGTTGTTTTGAGTACTATTCTTGTCAGCAACTTGGATGCCTGAGTTGTTATGCTGACTGTGCTACAGTTTTTCTCAGTTATTTGCCCTTGCTATCATCAGTTGATGAAGTTTGCCATATGAAGTAAAGTCAATAGCGACGAATTATACTAATAATTTCAATGTTAAAGTAATTCTTCAACATTTATAACCTGGTGTACATGCCTGACTGAATCATGGGAATCATAGGATTTTAAACTCTAAACATAGTTCTTCGACAATCACCTGGAGCTTGACTACAGGAACATCTCGTCAATATGTCTACTGTCAGACGCTATCTGACGAAAAGTATCCGGACACTTATTAGAAGAGGTAGACAGTGATATGGATGCATCCACCCTTCGCCTTTATGAGGGCTTGAACTCTGCTGGGGTGCTTTCAATCAGGTGTCTGAATGTCTGTGGAGGAATGACAGCCCATTCTACTTCAAGAGCTGAAACAAAAGAAGGTACTGATGTTGGACTCTTGGGTGTGGAACGAAGTCAAAGTTCTAGCTCTTCCCAAAGGTGTTTCATTGGGTTCAGCTCGAGACTCTGAGCAGGAGAGTCCTTTTCAAGTGTGTTATTGTCCAGAAACCACTGCCTCACAGAAGTTTGCACTGCCATGATAACACAGTCATAATCTCCGAACTACTCCTCTACAATACGCAGAACACAGTGCTGTAAAACATGTTCATATGCTTCCGCATTTATAGCCGAGTTCACCAATCTCGATTAACAGTTAACCGCGGTTAAGTCGATAAATAATCCTATTCAACGCAAAATTCTGGTGCACCAACATCGATCTAAGTTAAACGAGGGAATCGACCGCGGTTATATTTAACCGGGGCTCTTTTCCGGTTTTCTCGACATCACCGCGGTTTTAGAAGCATACGCTATTAAGATGGCGGTGCGTTTTGATGTTATGGATGTCACCGAGGAAGAATTGTTATAGAACATCCTTTCTTACAGGAGTGCCAGTTCTGCAAGGTTCGCAGGAGAGCTTCTGTGAAGCTTGGAAGGTAGGAGACGAGGTACTGTTAGAAGTAAAGATGTGAGGACGGGGCGTGAGTCGTGCTTGGGTAGCTCAGTTGGTAGAGCACTTGCCCGCGAAAGGCAAAGGTCCCGAGTTCGAGTCTCGGTCCGGCACACCGTTTTAATCTGCCAGGAAGTTTCAAGAACTGTTATACCTTGACCATTTAAATCGTTGCCGAAACCCTGTTGGAGTGATTGTGGAAAGGGGAAACCCTATTGAAGATTATAGTGACAGGAAGTTTGGAGAGAGATTTCGTCTGTCAAAAGAAACAGTGTGGTAGTTATTAAACCACATTAGTGATAGGTTAGAATATCCTACTGATCGGAATAACCCTATTTCGCCGATGAACAGACTTTTGATTAATTGAAGGGCATATGCAACAGGTGCATTCAATATTCTTATTGGGGACAACAGTAATGTACATCGTACAACAGCACAACGAATCATCCGTGATGCATCAGACATCATAGCATCAATGTCTCCTCGCTTAGTAAAATTTCCTACAAGAGAAGAAGTGCGCTCTGTGATGTACGATTTTAGTCAATTGGACCGATTGCCTGGCGTTCTTAGTACCTTGGATTGTACCCATATAAGAATTCAGTCTCCTGGAGGACACAATGCGGAATTTTTCCGCAATAGGAAATCATATTTCCCCTTTAACTGCCAAACCATTAGTGATCACAATTTGTTAATAAGAGATATTGTCGCTCGATGGCCGGGCTCTGTGCACGATAGTACCATATTTCTCAACTTCACTCACAGAGCTCAATTTAAAAACGGAGAAATACAAAAAAAAAAAAAAAAAATGGTTCAAATGGCTCTGAGCACTATGGGACTTAACAGCTATGGTCATCAGTCCCCTAGAACTTAGAACTACTTAAACCTAACTAACCTAAGGACATCACACAACACCCAGTCGTCACGAGGCAGAGAAAATCCCGGACCCCGCCGGGAATCGAACCCGGGAACCCGGGCGTGGGAAGCGAGAACGTTACCGCACGACCACGAGATGCGGACGAGAAATACCACACGGTCAGGTCACTTACTGGGAGATAGTGGTTATGCATGTAGATCCTACTCGTCAACTCCACTTATAAATCCGCAAAATGAAGCGGAGCATCGCTGTAACAGGTCTCATATTAAAACGACAAACACTGTTGAGAGGAACAATGGCTTGTAGAAGAGAAGATTTCCCATATTATCTGTAGGAATAAGACGTAATCCACAGAAACAATGTCAATAATTGTGGGTACAGCTGTCTTGCATAATATTGCGAGGAGTACAAACAGAGAAGAACCACCAGGAGATCCAGAAATTTCTCGACTCCCGAGAGAGTCGCCAACATTGAAGATAACGAACCTGTCCTACCTGGACAGCAGATGTATCGTGATGATACGTTACCAGGAAGAGCAGTTCGCCGTGCTATAATTAATGAACATTTCCGATAAGGTAACATAAATTCAGACATTTCTCAGAATGGAAAATTATGATTATAGTTACGGGATTTCGCCGTATTTTTAATTTTTTCAATTATTTCAGCATGTAATCTATTTTTTTCTGTAATCTAGGGAACATAAAAGTACTCAATGAACTGGGTGTGTGATGAGAAATTGAGTGGTACGCCAATAACACTTTCAAATTTCAAACTAAAAGCCATAGTGTGCCGTATACTGTGCTTACGATGAACCCAGAAAAGTTATTAATTTATGAGTAAACGTACGAGGAGTAGAATTAAATTGCGCCTCCACCTGGGACCACATGCCTGTTTTTCTTTTAAGCTGCAGCTGTCAGTTTTCTTATTTTCAAGAACGGATGCATTTGAACCCACCAGTTCAAGAAGTACATCTATCTCGTACTTCGAGATATTCGGGGTTCTTCTTTTGTTCTCCATTATTCTCCAAAAAAACGAACAGATCGGAAATAGGTAACGAGTTACGTATACACACTTCTGTTTGTCGACGGAAAACACAGCAAAGAGAGATTGTGACACGAGCTATTATCAGTGTAATCTCATGTTTACTAACATCTTTGCGTCGCCAGGGCACGTTCCATTGCAATGTACAGAGTTTACCGCGGTCAAATGCACGGTTGGCTGACGAGGGTTTGCTGACCAGCTATTAACGTTGGTGCACTGCAGAAACATTTTAAACACTATTTACTTTTAACCATGATCGCAGGACCTTGGTTATCATGCTTTTTGACCGGGGTTGGTGCACTCGACCATTAGTGTTTACTTAAGTGCAATAGGGGAACCTCACCTTTATGACGAACACCTTCATATCGCAACACCATCTTCTACGAGTTTCAGCGTTGGCACTAAACGTTATGGGAAGTAACGTTCACCTGGCATTCACCAAATCCCATTCCTTCCATCGGGTTGCCGCAAGGTATAGCGTGATTCGTCACTCCAGATCATTCGTTTCCAATCATTCACTGTCCAGTGGCGTTTCTCTTTAAGACCCACCTCAAGCGTCGCTTAACACTGACTACAGAACCGTGCGGGTCTATCATTCTCTGTAACTTTCTACGCTCAGCCGTTATATGTTAGCTGGACTGTGATTTCTACTGCAGATATCATTCGATTTCCTACAACCACCTTCTGCAACGCAGTCTGTCAGCACATGAGGTCTGGCTAGGCTTAGTTCATCTGTGGCTCTGCCTTCGCATTTCCACTTTACAGACGCATCACCAACGGTCGACTTGGGCAGCTTTAGAGGTGTTGGAATGTCCGTGATGGGTTTGTTACGCAGGTGACATCCAATGATAAGTTTACGTTGAAGTGACTGAGCTCCCCTGACCGATCCATTCTGTTGTTACGGCTTCTGTACAGGCAATACAATACTCCTCGCCTCCTTTTAAACTGGCGAGTTCACCTCATGTGACATCTAGTGGTCAAGTCTGCATTACATAAGGGTGTCGTGTCACATACTTTTGATCAGACAGCGTATCTTTCGTTAGCTGATATGCCATTTTTTATGGATATTCATAAAGCGTTTCAATTATAAAAATGAGTACGTTTCGTTATCGAGTGAAATTATGGGTTGAATATTAACGTTACACGCGACTGATTGACAGTACAGAAGTTGATCTTCGACAGTTTCTTGTAACTCTGTTTATTTATAAATGCTGACACGCAAATTGCGCCGGCCGCGGTGGACGACCGGTTCTAGGCGCTTCAGTCCGGAACCGCGCGACTACTATGGCCGCAGGTTCGAATCCTCCCTCGGGCATGGATGTGTGTGATGTCCTTAGGTTAGTTAGGTTTCAGTAGTTCTAAATCTAGGGGACTGATGACCTCAGATGTTAAGTCCCATAGTGCTTAGAGTCATTTGAAGCATTCATTTGTAAAATTCCTCTGTTTTGACAAGATTTGATTTTGTTGTCAACCTGCTGCACCTCAAGGGTAAATGAGATTTAGGCTGCTGGGTAAATCCTTTATTTTTCTTTTTGTCCTTTGCTGTACTGGAATAACGATTAAGTTCACTCACTTACATCAGTAAGAAAACTTGATGTTTCGTAACTGTCCATATAGACACATGGATCTGATATTTTGCTAAAATTGTTGAGGTTATGTCTAAATGCACCAGAATGACAGCAGTTTCTTATTGTGACATACGCGCCTCGCCTCAATTTACTAGTCATTTCAGTGATCTGGTTGATTATTTATGACACATGCCAGTTGCATTCTTCAATTACATTTTCGGACATTCTATCGCTGAATTTTAAACAGTTACGATACTTTGTAGCTTACTATATGTATGCTGTGCTCGACATTCGTATTTTTTTATCCGCATTGTGTCCTCCAGGAGACATGGGTAAAACGCCTTCTCTGTCAAGTCCTAAAAAACTATTCGAACCAGCAAACTTAGGTTTTCGGTTTACTCTTTTCATTTCAAAAGTGACACTGCTACTTTTTTATTTTAGTTCCAATTTACCACTGTTAGCTACTACACCTTTTTACCTGTTGTTTAATTTAAAATATTTATCGAGCAATGCACTACATGCTTCCAAGATTTTTACTTTTTGTGCCTCGATTCCGCCTACACGCTCCCGAGGTTCAGTTGCACAAATTCATGGTAAATTCTGGATGAATACAGGCAGCAATATTGACAATATACACGATGGTCAGAAATAGTCTAAATAGCTTATAAGGGTGTTGCAGGGGAGGCTGTGCTGAGATATGACTCCTAAGAAAAAACTTCGATACGTTGCGCCGTTTCTGAGTTATTTTGCATAGAATTAACCAATCAAGTCACCACGCGCGCAAATTCAAGCACTTGATCACGCTAAAATGCGATAGTACACAGATATCTGTGGGTTAGTGAGTTACCACTTGTTGAAATGCTCTTTACCAGTTGAAATGCTCGTTACCAGTTAAAATGTGCGTTTTACGGAAGTGATAAATTCAAGTAGGTGAGCAAAAGCTGTCTTTGTTGATTTTGAGGAAACCAAGCGAAGAACACGTTTGGCGGCACTGTCTGTAGCAGGCTGCTTGAATCTGCGCCCGCGTCGACCCGAGTGGTTAACTCCAGTGCTAAATAACTCTGAAACAGCGCAACGTATCGAATTTTTATAACAATTATTTCTCAGCACAACCTTCTCTGCAACGCCCTAACAAGCTTTTCAGCCTTTTTCTGAACATCCTCTAGGACGTATTGCTTGTAGTTGCTCCACCGCCTCTAAAAATCCACTGGAAACGTGTATCACTTCGTTAACAGCTTGAATAATGGAAAACGTGAGAACCTGGGCAACTCTGTTTTGTGAGCAGGTACTTTGGGTGCATATAATGATTCTGGGGCGAACTATGTCTCAAGTAACAGCGTATACACTGATTTGTACCAAACTGTTTTGGACGATGAGTAAAGGCAGATCCCCTTTTGGATCTCTGTCTGATCTACAACGAGTTTTAAGTGTGCGTTCCGCAACAGTGAGCGCGCCTCAGTAAGCAGTGAAATGTCTCACAATATACCTCGTTTACAGGGAGAGTTCCTCCGAGCTGTGTTGCTCATATACATACGTCGTAGCTGTCCTGTGACAGTGTTTCCAGTCGCGTTGCCCTGATCGCCGTTATACGAGTCATTTTCATCGAATTACAGAGCTTATTTATTTTCATACCTTCCTGGTCGCGCTGCGTAGCCTCATTACCTGTTCGGAAGATTGTGAAATTACGGACACCGCACGTGATCATTAGTAAAGTCATTAGAAGCTTACTATACCGAATATGAAACCGATCTGTTAACAAACTACTAACTACGAGACAAGCAGCAACAAGTATGACCGTTCGTGATAGCGCATTGCAGTAATAATTTAAATCTAAAACCAGAGAATAAATCTCTGTCCGGCAATTACGATTTATATATTTTGTAGTTTAACTAAATCAGTTCAGAAAAAGCCAGAATGGTGCCTTCAATGAAGCCTCGTATATTCCTGTCTAATATCGCGAATAACTCGTCTCCAGTTTCCTCGTTGATGGCGGAAATGTAACTTCAGATTTGTCGTCCTTTTTCCATTCTTCCGACTGAATTGTCTATACAGAAGGAGAGAACAAGCAACTGCTGAAATATCTGTAAATAAAATTCCTTAGGAATGAAGCAGCATGTGAGTAATTCTCGGAATATCCTACACAACATCTGTCATACGAGTAACGAAAAACTAGCAAAAGTGGGAATAAATTGATGCAAAACATGACAAACTTAGGGTACATTAGCGTGATTAATGCCTGCTACTATCACCGGAAGTAGCTACTTTATGTAAGTCTGTCAGTTCTGAATGACGGTAGTGAAGTGCGTATCGGTACATATATATAAGGAAATAAAATACTTGATTCTGTCAGACAGTAGAAGGAAATATACGTTCTTTATGTAAAGAGACAGTCTTGGATACAAAGTTATTTTTGTTACAAATACATATTCGTTCTTTTTCTTTTCCCTGTCAACCTTTTGTAAATGTACTCGCTACGGTTTGCAAAAACTTTTAATATGACAGAATAATCGTGACGTGTTATGGAACAACAAACCAATGTACATCGAGATAGACCAGTCTTTATTAGGACAAATTTGCACTCTGTAATAAGTGCTTCTGAATGCTGTGACGACAAAGGGAGGGGAGGGGTGTTGGAACATGCTGTTGAGAAACGACAGGAACCTTACGTCAGAGTCGATATTTCCGCTTTGTTGTCTGCCGGTTTGTCGTCACCACCGAGTAAGAGACTTTCAAAATAACTGACACGTTCAACGGGCGGCGCTGTCATTTCGATGGTCAGGTCAGGAACGACGGCGTCGAGTAGACAACTCTTACAGAAAGTGAATGCAAATCTCAAGTGCTGCCGAACAAGAGAATACGTGACTACGCATAAGGAGAGCTTTGAACGCTGTGTGCTAAATGTTTAGTCTTTTGCAAAGTATTTCGTTCTCCAAACCGCCGTCTGAAATCTCGTCATTATAAATTGTCACATATCCTGTCACATATCCTGTTATCTGGATGATTTTTTTTAATAATATGCATCGAGACAATACAAAATAAAACTGCACACTGGGGCGTTTGTTGCGTAATCGGCTGAGACTCGATACCTGGTATTCACCTATCGCAGGCCAGCATCCTCCTCGCACGATAGTCAGCTGGCGTTCAATCCGAGCTTCCTGGTTCGAATCCTTGTAGTGAAAGACATTTTCATCACAAACATGTGGACGGCAGAGAGAGAGCTGATAGCGCAAAATTTCTTATGGACTAAAGGTATATGATGCTGTTGGACGGATACTTGCTACGCGACCTGCTTAAAGCTATTTCAGAGGTGTAGGCTATGTACAGCACGTATTTCTCCTTCTTGTTTCTCTCTCATCGCCATCAACAACACAAATAGAACATTACATACACTAACCCACTACACATGGGTTAAATTTCGTATCTTCATCAGTCCCAGCATCTGTCCCATCCGGATTAACTCTTATGTGCTAATTCAGAATAATTCACAAATTTTCCTCAGTCAATTACCAGTTTTGAAGTATTATCGGCTGCAGGTGAAGCTTAACTCGACTAACTTTTCGTGTACGAGGATAGTATTTATACATTAAGTTGCTTTAGATGCGTTGGTACCGGAGTCTGGAGTGACGGAGACGTCAGAAGCTTGTAGTTCTGTGGTTACCGTTGCTGATTCTCGATGATGAGCCGAGGGCTCTACATCTACATCCACATGGCTACTCTCCAAATCACACTACAGTGCCTGGCAGAGGGTTCATCGAACCACCTTCACAAGAATTCTCTATTATTCCACTCACGAACGGCGCGGGGAAAAAAACGAACACCTTTTACTTTCCGTGCGAACTCTGATTTCCCTAATTTTATTATGATAATCTTTTCTCCGTGTATAGGTCAGCGTCAACAAAATATCTTCACATTCGGAGGAGAAAGTTGGTGACTGAAACTTGGTGAGAAGTTCTCGCCACAACGAGAAACGCCTTTGTTTAAATAATGTCCACCCAGAATCTTGTATCATGTCCCCAACGCGAACTCCCCTATTTCTCGACAATATAAAACGTGCTGGCGTTCTTTGAACTTTCTCGATGTACTCCGTTAATCCTATCTGGTAAGGATTCCACACCGCGCAGCAGTATACAAAAATATGACGGACAAGCATAGCGTAGGCAGTCTAGTAGATCTGTTGCATCTTCTAAGCGCTCTACCAATAAAGCGCTGTCTTTGGTTAGTCTTCCCCACAACATTTTCCATCTGTTCGTTCCAATTTATGTTGTTCGAAATAGTAATTTCTAGGTATTTAGCTGAATTTACAGCCTTTAGATTTGATTGATTTATTGTATAACCGAACTTTAACGGATTCCTTTTAGCACTCATGTGAATTAAAACACACTTTTCGTTATTTAGGGTCAATTGTCAATTTTCGCACCGTGCAAATATGTTTTCTAAATCGTTTTGCAATTTGTTTTGATCTTCTGGCCACTTTACTAGACGATAAACGATAGCATCATCCGCATACATCCTAAGACGGATGCTCAGATTGTCTCCTAAATAGTTTATATAGGTGACGAACAGCAGAGGGCCTATAACACTATCTTGGGGAACATCATAAATCAGTACTGTTTTACTCGACGACTTTCCATCAGTTTCCTTACTCGATAGCACACAACACTTCCTGTGAATAAAGAGCTAGTTGTGTTTCACAACAACGATGTTTTCGAAATTCATTTTGACTTTCTGTCAACAGACCGATTTCGTCTAGTAAATTCATAATGTACGAACATAATGTATGTTCCATAATCCTGCTACATGTCGACGTTAATGATATGGGCCTGTAATTTAGTGTATTACTACTATTGCCT
Source organism: Schistocerca nitens (assembly GCF_023898315.1). Lineage (NCBI taxonomy): Eukaryota > Metazoa > Arthropoda > Insecta > Orthoptera > Acrididae > Schistocerca > Schistocerca nitens. The sequence goes on from NC_064617.1 coordinate 394,673,650, forward strand.
TTCTTGAGTATTGGTGTGACCTGTGCAACTTTCTAGTCTTTGGGTATGGATCTTCCGTCGAGCGAACGGTTGTATATGATTATTAAGTATGGAGCTATTGCTATGTTTAAAATTGCATCAGCATACTCTCAAAGCAACCTGGTTGGTATACAGTCTGGATCGGAAGACCTGCATTTATTAAGTGATTTAATTGCTTAAGCGCTCTTAGGATATCTACTTCTACATTACTGATGTTGGCATCTCGAAGAAAAACATGTAAAACGTTAATAGCTTTTTTCAAAAAAATTTAGGAGTTTTCACAAAAAAATCGGAGGCATTACTTTCTAGTACGCCGGCGTATAGAACCACAAACCATTTGATTCTCTTCCTTTCTCGTGTTCCCACGGTCCATGAATATCTACCAAACAATTTTGTGCTCCAAACTTACATTCTCAGAAATTACTTTCTCAAATTTAAGCCTATACATGTATTTGATACTAGCACACTACTGGGCTGGAAAATAATCTTTGCATGTTCTAGTCTAATTTTTATGTCTTTCTTGCTTCGACCGTCATGCGTTAATTTTACTTCCAAGGTAGCATAATTCCTTCAATTCGTCTACTTCGTGATCACAAGATTTGATGTTAACTTAATCGCTATCTCATTTCTGCTAAACATTATTAGTTTCATGTTCCATAAAAACACGGGAGAACTGCCGGATATCAGTAACGTCCTGCCACGATATTTCGGCGCAGAGTCTTCTGGCCATCTTCAGGTGAGTGCCACTGTAGTAGTACTTATTACTTTCATCTTTCTTTGGTTTACTGTCAGACTATATTTTGCACTCATTAGACTGTTCATTCCTTTCAACGAATCTTGTAATTCTTCTTCATTTTTCCTAAGGATAGCAATGTCATCAGCCAACCTTATCATAGACATCCTTTAATACTGAATTTTAAAACAACTCTTGAACCTTTCTATTATTTCCGTCGTTCTTTCTTCGAAGTATAGACTGAAGAGTAGGACCAAAAACTGCATCTTTGTCTCATGCTCTTTCTAATCGAAGCAATTCGTCCTTGGTCTTCCATTCTTATTTTTCCCTCTTTGTTCTTATACGTATTTTGTATCACCCGTCTTTCCCTATAGCTTACTCCTTCTCATAATTCCTAACATCTTGCAGCATTTTACGTTGTCGCACGGTTTTTCAGGGTCAACTAATTGTATGAAAGTATCTTGATTTTTCTTATGTTTGCTTCTATTATCAAGCGCAACGTCTGGATTGCCTCCTTGATGTCTTTACCTTTCCGAAAACCGAAATGATCATCATCTAATAGTTCATCAGTTTTCTCCTCCATTCATCTGTATATCGTTTTTGCCAGAATCGTGGATGCATGAGACGTTAAGCAGGCTTTGTTACAGTTCTGGCACTTGCCTACGCTTACTACCTTTGGAATTGTGTGGATGATATTTTTCCGAATGTCTGATAGTATGTATCCGGTCTCGCAGATTCTACGCATCAATTTAAATAATCGTTTGGTTGCCACTTCCCACGTATATTTTAGAAATTCCAGAGGAATGTTATACATACCTTCTGCCTCACTTGATCGCAAGACTACCATATCTCTGTTAAACTCTAACTCTAACGACTCCGATTTCTTCTTCTATCATCAGACAAGTCTTCCAACTAGCTAACACCTACGCTATAATACTTTCACCTATTTGTTTCTTTCCTCTGTGTTTGACAGTTGAATTACCACTGCACTGTTAACGTTGACACTCTTGCTTTTAATTTCAGCGAAGGTTGTTTCGACTTCTTCTGAATCAGACATCCCGACGAAAGTTTATTTTTGGATCTCCTGTATCGATTTCGCCTTGGCCTCTCTGCACTTCCTGTGGTTTTTTTTTCCATTCCTAAGCGACGTGTATTGTTGTATTATTGTCTCGTCCTAAATATTTTTGCACTTGTCTCTTTCGTCGATCGGTTGAAATATTTTATCAGTTACTCAAGGTTTCTTTGCAGCTATCTTCCTTGTATCTATGTTTTTATTGCCAACTTCTGTGAATACCCTTTTTCGAGTTGTCCATTCTTCTTCAGCCGAAGTGTGGTATTCAGAATCGCAATGCCTAGAGCCTTAGAGAACTTAAAATACATCTCATGTTTCATCAGTACACACTTCCAAATGATCCTGCTGGACGATTCTCTCAGACTTCAGTCTACTCTTCGTCATTCTAAATCGTGAGCTAAGTCTATATCTGCTCCTGGGTACACCTCAATATGCAGTATCTCATTTCGGAATAACTGTCTGACTATGACATCATCAAGCTGAAATCTTCCCGTATCTGCAGGTCTTTTCCAAGTATACCTCTTCCTCTTGTGTTTGTTGAATATCAAATTTGCTATTACTAACTGAAATTTGTTGCAGAACTCAATTTTTCACATCTCTGATTCCTACTACCAAGCCCATATTCTCCAATAACTGCTTTCTATTCCTTCCCCTACTACCGAATTCCAGTCCTCTATCATTATTAGATAACCGTCTCCCTTTACACACTGAAGTCTGTGTACAATATCCTCGCATATTTCCTTTGCCTTCTCCTTATGACGTCAGCATGTCTTCCTGAACTGTAGTTATTGGCGTTGTTTTGCTGTCGATTCTGAGGGGCAACCGTATCACTGAACTGTTCTCAGCAATCACACTCTGCCGTACGTCCCTCCTCAGAACAAATCCTACTCTCGTTGTATCATTTTCTGCTGCTGTTGATATTGCTCTGTATTCGTCTGACTAGGAATCTCCACCTTATTTCCTTTTCACTTCACTGAACCCTAATATAGCTAGACTGAGCCTTTCCATTTCCTTTTGAGATTTCTAGGTTCCCTACCACGTTCAAATTTCTGAAATTCAACTCTCCTACTCGTAGAATGTCACATTTTCGAAGGTTATGCAGGTTTTTTTTTTTTTTGTCTGGTTACCTCTCGCTTGCCAGTGCTCTCCCGCAGAACCGAAGGGGGACTAGTCAGGAATCTTCCGCCAATAGGAAAATTATGACACTTTATTCAATTACATGCCACATGACATGTGGATACACAATATGTGCCTTTTAATGCACTGGTTTCAATTTCCTTCTGCAATCTCACGTCGTTTATCAGCATGCAGTATGCAGTTTTTACACGATTCTCACCGTCGTTACTAGAGAACAGCATATTTCATAGAAAACCAAGACTAACAGTTGTAAATGATTTTCTAATACTGCAAGAGGGTTCAAGAATTTTTTCTCATCTTCCGAAGATATTCCCCGACTGCTATGGAGACTGTTATTCAATAGGGTATAGTTCACAATAAAATTAAGAGAGTCTCATCAGATGGAAGAAGACTGGATCATATTATGAAGAAAGCCACTGTCTCACCCCAATTTTCCCAACACACACAGGTGAAAAGAGGGAGAATTACCTCCCTGTTACAATTCCTGAAAGTGAGAACAGTAGTTTGATCGTGTGAGGGGTTTTGACAATGAGCCAAGTAACTAAGCTGTCGAATAACAAGCTAATAGAAACAAAACGAGAACGATAGCCTCTACGTCCTCATGCATCTAATCGCCTATAATGCTCAGGCCAACTACGTAGAAATTTGATCTCTCGTTGTGACATCTTCAGCAGTAACATTTCTAGACTCACATTATCTCCGTAAGGCACCACACTGTTTTTGACGGGGACTACCTCATAGCATTGCAGCTGTCCTTTCTTCCCTTTCTATTCAAGGTTGCCGCAAGTAGTTTTCTGTCCTTATACAAATACCTCTAATTTCATTACCGCTACCTCTACGCGGCACGTCAACTGCTGAAAGAAGTATTCGGGCTCTCAGCAATTTCGTCTACGTCGTACCCAGTATATAACGACAAATGTATTATGAGAGTGTTAATACATCCGTCACGTGGATATTACGAAACAGCGTAAAATAATCACGAAGAAGTCACAATTTCTTTTAAGGAAAGTAACTTATACATATGTATTCCACACGTCACCTGCATTATGTTCTCCTCTACCTACTTGACTGGTCGATAGTACATGGAAGTAACGGCTATATTTTACCATCATGGTTGTGTGAAAGGAAGTAGTATGTTTATCGAGTAGTCTCACAACGCTCAGTCCCAGAGTTTGAAGTGTCGTTCCGTGTCTCAGATCCTATCCGTACAGTCTGCCACTGGAGTTTGTTCAATGCATTTGTTAAAACTTTCACGGTAACTAAACTAACAAGTTACAAGCTGTGCATCTCTTCTCTTGCCGGCCTTAGTGGCCGAGCGGTTCTAGGCGCTTCAGTCTGGAACCGCACGACAGCTACGTCGCAGGTTCGAATCTTGCCTCGGCAATGGATGTGTGTGATGTCCTTAGGTTAGTTAGGTTTAAGTAGTTCTAAGTTCTAGGGGACTGATGACCTCAGATGTTAAGTCCCATAGTGTTCAGAGCCATTTGAACCATTTCTCTTCTCTTACGCTTCTCTTTCTTCCGTTAGTGTAATGGAAAATGCCTCAAATAGGAGCAATATTCAACAATCAGGCGAACGATAGTAAGCGCTCTTCTTTATGACAATCAATTACGCTTCGTTCAGTTCACCCCAGCCTGCCGTCTGCTTCCCTAGAACTAGTTTTGTGCTGTCGTCCCACCTTAAATCGGTCGGGGCCCTTCAGTTTCACGATTTTGACCCTCCCTCCGTCTCTCTCTCTCTCTCTCTCTCTCTCTCTCTCTCTCTCTCTCTCTCACACACACACACACACACACACACACACACACACACACACACACACACACACACAGAGAGAGAGAGAGAGAGAGAGAGAGAGAGAGAGAGAGAGAGACGGGATATCCTGAAACTTTGGGTCACTAGACGCGCCAGTTGGAGCCTTATCTTGCCGTAGGAGGTAATTGTGTGTTAACCTAAATTTCCTCAGTCTGTTCAGTGTGACTCCTCTCCATGTCAGTAGAAGGCATAATGTTTTTTAGGCCAAGACAAATGGTCTTACGACCCTTAATTTACTGCACCTCTACTCACCGACTGATTTTGTGATGCAAACAATGACTCTGTCATATTTCTCTGTGAACATTGCGTAGCCTTCTCCATTCCTGGATCTATCAGAATACGACTGACTTCTCCTGAAGAACAGAAAGGTACCTGTATGTCACAGTACACAGTACATTCTCCCGTTGGGTGCATTTGGGCAATTGTTTGCAAAGACCTCAGTGTGTCTGAAAAATCGAAATATATATTTATTGGATGAGACTTCATCTGCCGTATCAATGTGATCGCATACCTCTCTGTATTGGAAACTATAAATTGGGCTCTGAGGCACAATCTGGAAATAGAACATCCTGTGGCTTTACTTGGTTCGATAATTAGTGCATGAACTGCAATATCGCATTGTTCATTTGATATAGCGCAAAGTGCTTGTTTTTTTCTTCATTTTAAGGCAAAGGCGCCCGCCTATTCTTACCTCAGTGCAGCCATCTTTTGCAATGTTCTTCTGCGATCTCATTATCCCTGTGATTTTTAGCGAAATTTTTATTAGTCGTTCCATCCTGTTGGTATGTTCTAATCATTTTACTCTATTTTGTTTTATTAATTCGTTAAGTGAACAAATTTCGAACTCGGCAGTGATGTTTCATTTCTTATCTGGTCCCTTCTGTGTGCCTAATATACTCGTACTTCATTTCAGTGTCCCATATACCATTTCATCTTACTTTGTAACGTAAGAACACAAGCCTTCTTACAGTCGGTCACGTTTGAAATGCAAACCAGGTGGAGACTTACTCCGACCCTAAGAAAATCGTTTGAATTTGCCACAATGAAGCAATTGAGTTGCTCTTTCGTTGGAATGGAAAATGGCTTTCTGTCTATTCTGCGACCAACAGAAATGTCCTCAACACGATACCGTACAACTGTGCTGCAACGTGGTGATGTTCCGTGACAGTGTGTTAAAATTTGTCTGGTATTTTCAACTGTTCAAACTCAGTACATTATTATGGTAGCGGAACATGTAGCCTTTTGAGGTCTTTGAGTCCAGTCTTGTTAAGGAAGGAAATGAAATGAATTACTAGGAATTCTTGTCTAATAATAGGGGAAAAACCTGCCAGACAGGTGCCGTACAATGTACAATGGAAGACATATGTTAAGAGGAAGATCCGAAAGTGTGTGAACTCCACACTGGATATCATCCTCTTAACACCTCGAGATGAGGTTGCGATTAAGAGGCTGTAGAAGGACATTAAGGTAAGTGTCCTAAGTATGGCCTTGTAAATGGAATTGTGGATCTCACAGGAGGGTCCCACTGAAGCCACTGGAGATGCCGCGAGGAGTTCTGTTTTGCTATCGCTTGGCTAGGCATAAGTGCTGTAATAGGACCTAAACAGGCGGTAACCCTCTAGTCTGTGACAGAGAATGCTGAGAATGATATTAAACGGCAAAATGACGTTCTGGTTCTGTGTGCACGGGTTGGGTTGGTAGGAAGAAAAGGAAGGTAGATTAGGTCAAAGACATGATCGTTAGAATCGGTGCACAGGCACAGATTCGGTCGGGAAGGACAGCGAAGGAAATCGGTTGCGCCTTTTCAAAGGAACCATCTCGGCATTCACTTTGAGTGATTTAGGGAAATCACAGGAAGGCTAATTCGGGATGGCCGGGCGGGGAGTTGAGCCACCGTCCTCTGGAGTGTGCTGACCATAGGCCCGCCTACACCGCTTTGACAGGCTGGAACAAACATGGATCTGAACTGGATCAAACAAATATTAAGACCACTGGTACACTGGGATTAGATAGCTCACTCCAGTATCGATGTTACAGGAGGGTGCACGACGAACTTATTGTTAGCTGTTACGCTCTTGAAGCGGTCGCTTTTGTGTGAGGCGTGTAAAGACGACAGTAGAATTCAGTTAAATAGTGTACTGGTTACAACGTATGTATGTTGTCACCGCGCCAGTATACTGTGGAAAAGTATGCATGACGAAAAACGTATAAGTTTTGTACTACAGGAGTGGAGTCGAGTATTCAGCAATCAGCCATGCTCTAAGACAATTACGAGAAATAAATAATTTGCCAAATTCGAGGTAAGGACTTTGAAAATGTTGCTTCAGCCATAACAGGATACATTTTAGCGATATTACTTTCAATATGGATAATTGCGATGTAAGAGAGCATATCTTAACTATGTCAACAGTCGGTTAAATGACTTACTAAATGTGGTTCTAACATAAATGAGTAGTTACGTCCTTGAAAGCTGCCATTAGCCAAAGCTATCTAGACAATTTGAAACAAGGCTCAGAAACTTAAGAACGCAGACAGGATTACATTCGATCAGGTGAACAGCTCAGGTTCCAAAGTTTTGGCTCCATCACAACCGTCGAAAAAGGATGAATATCCATACTAACTCACAAAAGCTTCATTCACACTCACTACAAGCCCACACAAACAACAAAACGCTTAGGCTCTGGAAACTGTAAGTTTGACGGATGATAAAGAAGGACCATCATTATTTATTCCATTAATTTTTGTTGCATGCGCTCCGAGAGCCAAGAGAAACTAAATTACTTGCCAGTGATTAATGAGAAGGACGGCCGCTACTCCAATATTAATAGACAGTCACGAAGAACAGATGTGGTATTTGGAGCAGATGATATCAGTCACCACAGACAACGTAGTAGTGTAACAAAAACGTAGAGGCTTTGAGTAGACGAATCTAGCGCTATGCGTATCAAGACGTACAAACGCTGTCGAAAGATGAAACGTGTATAATACCATTATAAGGAAGAGTGAAATTTTTGAAGTCATCGTGATTCAAAAGTCAGATGCCAGCAGCTTAGGAGAAATAAGCAACTTTAATTATGCGTCATAATAAATATTGTCGCATAATTATTGACATATCATTGAGAGCCTAAGCTAATGGTACTATGGTGATTCAAACAAAGAAAACTGAACGAGTATAAACAGGTTCCCTTTTAATATTAACTTAAATAACGTCCATCAAAGTCATAATCTATACAAGAAGAAAAATAGCAGCTCATTAAAGTGCAAAGTGGCAATGCCTTTGCGATCCAATAATGAATCCAGCTATCTAATAAGGAATCGAGGGAGGACCAATCAATTAATGCTGGACTGTACCTCAATCAGGTTATGAGACTCCAAGCAAAATATATCTTTAATTTCACTTACCACACCTCTTCATTGTTGTTCGTTCGAAGATACATTGTATTATCATAGTTTCGGGTGTGTTATTTGTAACTTGTCGAAAAAGGAACACATGGAATGAGTCGACAATTCTCTTAAGAAATTAATTTGCATTGCTTGCTACTGCGATATAAATCCTTTGCTAGAAACCGTGTACACATATTGCACCCACGTGTGCGTCAATTTACTGCGCAACAGAAAAAGGCTTTTTAATCAATTTATGTTCGCATTCGGTCCGGCTGTAACATTTCACGAATTCTGTCTCTCTGCGCTTTAAAAGCTGGTTAATGCAGTTCTAGGATTTCCATGTGCATCAACACGCGCTATGAGAAACACGATATAATATCAAATGCATACTAACGTCCGCTCTTATATTCGGCGCCGGTAGGAATACATTATATTAGGATTATTAAGTAATGATACATGTCTACTGCAAAACGCTTGAGCTCCCAAAACTGTTTTGTGACTGAATACTCTACTCAGATTATGCCTAATAAAGGACTAGTTTCGTGCTCATCACACACAGGTAGGTGCAATGGAACTGTGGAACTGACAGCTAAAATGAAACTATCGCTCTACTTATCTTCAATTAAAGTTTCCTGTGTCGCTAACAAAAATTGTTGACTCTTTTGCTCAACCTGAGGGAAGCGAGGGGAGGTTTTTTAAAATTTAGTTTCGCTGTACGATCTTCGTGTCATCAATCTATATTTGCTTTTATTAGTTATTTAATTAAATTAGCAATGTATCTGTCTCACACCATTGACAGGTATATACAAAGGGTAAAACTTCGTAAGAAAATTTTATATTGAACCAGAGATGGCCAAATCGGGTATCGACAGTGTAGTAGCGTCGCTGCTCAATAGCGATCGCTGGTTCAAGGTGTTGTGGGTAAATGTGTTTGAGTAACTTTAGATAAGAGAGATGTATGGAGGACTCAAGTGTAAAGACATGCTGTATCTGGTTTGTGTTGGATATATATTTACTACTTACGGGCAGTAATGATTTTTTATTTGCAATATACTAAACTGGAAGTAGTTAAGGTAAAGAAAATTGTTTTGTCACTAGCACAATGCGCGTATTTATAAATGATGACTGAGGCAAAGTATAGTCACATCCAGTGATTTTGTGATGCTAATTGTAATGTATTATCAGTTTATTGTGTGTTAATTGTAAGCATTAATAATTTTCAAAGAGTATAAATACAAGTTTTAAATTTAGTGACTTATTGTTACTTACCCCAAAGTCAATACCAGTTTCCAGATCCATGTCGTTTTTGATTAACTATTTTTCTCAGGAAGTTATTGTCTCAGTCATTTTCGATTTAATTAAAATGTGTGCTAAGCAACAGCCTTGTACAATAGCTGTACACTAACTATGCAATTTAAAGTACTTAAAGACAGCAGTGCGAAGAGCGTTACCATTGCGCAGATAGAGATAAGAAATTTTATCATTTCAGGGATAGTATTCATTAAGCACAGGTACCATTATTGTCAAAATGATCAAGTTTTGTTTTTATTACCAGGTGCAATTTCAAATCAATAGTGTTCCATTAGATTCAGTTTTTGTGTTAGTAAATTCATGCAGCTCTGGTTTTGTTTAAACTTATTGGCAGTTTACATCCTCGCAGTCAGGAAAGTTCAGTACAGGGCAAAGTGCATAGGTGACGAGACGAATTGCACGTTCCCATGCCATTCGCATTCTAAGAGTTGTGTTGCACAGTACTGTCAGTTACGTCATTAAAAACGTAAATGTTTCACCATATCTATACAGTTAATCATTCTGGCATGACCTCTGTTGAGAAATTCAAGCTAGCACCAGTTCCGAAACCCATAACCCTTGCCTCAGGCGGCACTTGAACTTGGGACACACGTGGTTTGCGGCGGTGACGCCATCTGAGACAACGGTAGCAAACACGTAGTATTTCTTGTGAAATATAGCGTACAACAAAAGGGCCTTAGCGTAGTGCTGTCTCTCTGCTGATGGGGTGTTCGCACAGTTTTTTGGCTAGAGACTGGCGCAAATTAGAAGTAGCAATTTACGTACGACTTTAAGAACGGTAGTTGAATGGAACACACAACGCCGTAATTCGAAAGCCATATTCGTCGAAATGGAAGAAATGAACGTTATTGATACTTTTACCATGATGACAGCCATGCCCAGTGTTGTGAAACGAAGATTTCTTGATACAACTCTCAGTGGTGCAACATTCTACTTTTAGTCAAATCCTTGATGTGAAATGAATGTAATTTACGTCATGTTTATCGATCGTCCCTGTGAGAACAAAGCACCAGGCTCAAGAGATACGACGACACTTCTGTTGAGATATGCTGCTCTGTGTAGGGAGACAGTGGAATTTCCCGTCTGCAGAATAAATACTTTGAGTACTAACATATTAGTAAACAATAAGGTCTTAGTTAATTGTATAAGAAAAAAACTATTTTTGCAAACAAACACGTTCTCTGTGTCTTTACTCTGTGAAGGTGATGGTCCTCACGTTAACAATCATGATAGCTGTAAGTGACAGACGAGGATTTTCATGCATTAAATCCAACTGAAAGTAGTCATCTGCAAGTGTGCTCCGTTAGGACTACCGAATGGTAAAGAATCTAGAATAAATTCCCACCAAATAAGTATGTTCAATTATTTACGGAGCGAAGAGAGTAGTATGAGAAAACTTCAAAAAGTAAGCTGCACATTGTTATGGCAGGCCAAGTAAATTTTATTAAATGATACATTACACTTCGAAGTGACAAAGGTTCACGGCCGTATTTTTGAACATAGTTAGCAAGTCTCTGTCAAGAACGGTCGCAATGTTCTACCAATTATTCAGTTTCTCGATTATATAAATCCGTTCCTTGATCCCGGAGTCACTCGAGAACAGCTGTGTGAACTTCCTCATCGTTGGAAAATCTCTCTGCCCCCACCCCTTCTCCCAGATGTTCTCCAGCTCGCCGGAAACACGGAAATGGTTCAAATGGCTCTGAACACTATGCGACTTAACTTCTAAGGTCATCAGTCCCCTAGAACTTAGAACTACTTAAACCTAACTAACCTAAGGACATCAAACACATCCATGCCCGAGGCAGGATTCGAACCCGCGACCGTAGCGGCCGCGCGGTTCCAGACTGAAGCGCCTAGAACCGCTCGGCCACCCCGGCCGGCAACACGGAAATAGCATGGTGCAAGACCTGTACTTCTGCATTAGTATCATCCAGGTCTTTGCGCCCTTGGAAAAATTGATAGGCACTTGTACGCTACGGCTGGGCGCGATATTGTCTTTGGTCCATATTCTACCAGAATTTTACTGCGAATGTGTGTGCTATTTAGAAGTTTTGCCTCGTTTGATGCACCTGTAGTCCGTACCGCAACAGAACTGTGTCCCTAGCAAACCCGCAACATTAATTCTCTTCTGACAACGAGATGTGTAACATACTTTCTGAAGTCCCTGCATTTGTGCCTGGTCACAATGGAACCCCCCACCCTCGTTGGTGCTAGTCCACCAGCGTAGCATTACACCTTTCTGGAAAGGTATGCATAAGATTCAGGTAGAGGTTAGAAGTCTGAGTCTGTCTGCGTCTATACGTAGACCCCGCAAGCCACAGCACCTTGTGTGACGGAGAGTCTGCGATTCACGCACGGACTATGCAAATGGTAAGGCACTACAGGCGAGAGCCGAGGTTACGGATTGGACTCTCAGTTTGGCACACAGGAACGTATGCTGACCGCAGCTCATAATCTGCTACAGATAAAAAAATATATAATCTCAAAGATAAAAAAGCACTCCGTCGTCAGGCCACGAGTGGCCTACCGGGACCATCCGACCGCCGTGTCATCCTCAGTGGAGGATGCGGATAGGAGGGGCGTGGGGTAAACACATCGCTCTCCCGGTCGTTATCATGGTATTCTTGACCGAAGCCGCTACTATTCGGTCGAGTAGCTCCTCAATTGGCATCATGAGGCTGAGTGCACCCCGAAAAATGGCAACAGCGCTTGGCGGCCGCTATGGTCACACATCCAAGTGCCGACCACGCCCGACAGCTCTTAACTTCAGTGATCTCACGGGAACCGGTGTATCCACTGCGGCAAGGCCGTTGCCCTATAATCTCAAAGATAGTTATAATAATTGCAATTGATAGTAGAGGTAGGGGTGACAAGAAACAGATCAAAGTCTGCAACATTGTTCGCCTTCACTTATTACGTTTTGAGTTGGCGGTCTCTAAGCTATTAGCACTGTACACTGGAGCGTCCCTCCAACATTCACTGAAGGAATAAGTCCCACGTGCAGTGACCAGTTGAACAGCGAACCAACGTCGCTGGTAGTGTTCGCTAGCAGACGTAGGTACAAGTCTTCGCCGGAGCAAAGTGAGACAACCCCTAGGGATCAGAAAGCGGGATCCATCTGGTTGATGAGAGTCCTACCCTGCGGACTGCGGCTGGCTTATGCGAACGATCGTATCTGTACTGAACGGCCGGGATGCACCGGCGAGCAGATGCAAAGGCCGAAGGCGGGAATTATTTTTCAGGTACGTCAGAGGCGGCGGCGCGTGTACGCAGTTGTGAGAGACACTGGCGGGCGGCTTCGTCAGCGAGGTATCGCCTCATCACCTTTCCCCTCCACGAGCTTCGTCTCGCGGGATCGCCGCGTGCGATAGGGGGTGAAGGGGAGAGGGCGGGGAGGGGGGGGGAGCCGCAGCCACATCAGCGTAATGAGTGACGGGCCGGCGCTCGCGAGCCCCAAAACTCGGCGCGGCGGGAGGTGGAGCCAGTGCGCAGCGCGAATCCCTCGGCCGCGGAAACCCCGCCCACCGAGCGCTGCCTGGAGGGGGTGCGCGTCGGCGTGGGTGCAGGGCGGGGGGCCGCCAGGGGGGGCGCAGTTCCGAGAGGAAATAATAAATAAAAAAAGGCGCGCCGCGGCCGGAAGCGCGCCATTAGCGTCGATGTACGCGGGGGGAGGGGTGTGACGCCAGAGTCGTCATGACGACGCCCAGAGGGAGGCGGCCGGCCGACCGACCGAGCTGCGAGCGCTTTCCCGTCTCCGACAATCACAGCAACAATTTGCACGCAGCTTTGCTTCCCGTTTCAATTAGCAAGAGCGCAGCCCATGCTAACGTCAACAGAAATCGAACGAGTTACCACGTCGCCGGTCGGTTAATTACCGCAGCTGCATCGCTCGGTCCTTTCTCTCTCCCGGTGCGGCGGTCTCTGGAGCCGCGCCGAATGAAAAGTACATTTAGCGCGACGCCTGGAGAGGAAGCTCGCGAGCGAGCAGCGGGCCGCGCGTCTCCGAGGAGCAGCGCTGTTCCGCGGCAACCGGTTCTGTACGCCCCCGTTCACTACAGACTACGGCTGCGTGCCGGGAAACCTGTTTTAAAATCTGGAATCGGAAATGTGATTGCCGCGGACGCCTAAAGATCTCCATTTACATGCTCTAGGGTGAGTAAGACTTCTCTCTCCACCTGAGAACACGTGGCAAATGAAAGTGTTGCGTTGGGCTGTGCCCTTTCAAAGGAACCATCCCAGCATTTGCGTGGAACGATTTAGGGAAATCACGGAAAACCTGAATCAGGATGGCCGGACGCGGCATTGAACCGTCGTCCTCCCGAATGCGAGTCCAGTGTCTAACCACTGCGCCACCTCGCTCGCTGACAGTGTTGCATCATGCTCCAGGACATCTATCATTTCATTCTGCGGTATGGCTATGGAGAGAACAGTGACCTAGTTTTGGCGAATCCCATTTTCTGGAACCGTAGAGCGATACCACGATAACAGTTAATTTTAACTGATACTGTGCACTGATATCATCGGTCTACCTTCCCAGCTGTTTTCATTCTGTCCAAAAGTGAAGCGGTGTCTCCGTCACACTTTACTCATGCCTATCTATGTCTATTTTCTTCTTCCATCAGATCTGCTAATCTTACCCAACTATTTTCTGTTCTCCTTCCCCACAGGTGATTCTATCTATACTGCTGCCATAAATTTCTATTAAATGTCATTACTCATAACTGGCAATAACGTAAGGAGGAAATTGCACAACACAATGTAAATAATTTCTCATATTCATTATTATGCATATTATTATTATTACGTTTGTTATTACCATTATATATGTAATGTTGAGTCACTGACGATGGCCGGTTAGATGTAAGAGAGGGACTGAAAGCCCACATTTTTCCAATTGAAAGAACTGTACAAATAGAAAAATAAATTTTATGAAATCAAATAAACTCTGAGATCGGCCACAACTGGGCAATGAATATATGCGGTTTGACGGCCATTAAAATCATTTCAGTGCGGACGCACTCTCTTTCCTTAACTACTGCGGGAGTCCAGCGTGATTCGGTGAGCAGTGGACAGGGGACAGTACGTGAGTACTATGTGACCAGGTGGTAATTTGAGCCGTACGGAAAGCGTGCTTGGACATATTCAAATGTGAGTGAATTCCTAAGGGACCAAACTGCTGAGGTCATCGGTCCCTGGACTTACTCACTACTTAAACTAACTTATGCTAAGAACAACAGACACACCCATGCCCGAGGGAGGTCTCGAACCTTCGGCGAGAGGGGCCACACAATCCGTGACATGGCGCCTCAAACCACGCGGGCGGCTAAGGCGACCGTTCGCGTAAACTGCGAAATTCGGATTTGAGTTGGATTCATTTCGATGAACAATTGCGGCCGATCTATGTATTTATTTCATTTCATCATATATATTTATGGTTGCGGGATCAAGAATGGTACATGTTCTTCCGGGTATATTCGAAAGGGCACCACACACATCCAAAAATATAAAGAAATATTTGAGCCGCGCCAGTGCCTAACAGGACTGCTGAAAAACAAGATTGGCACATCTGACGACAGAAGGTGTGTAGGAAATTCCTAGAACTGGTTTTCGCGTCAGAATACACACGTTCGCCAGCTTTCTCCGCCACCTACTGCAAGGTGAGGATGAATTCATACTTAACAGTCTGTACTGGAGCATATCCGCAGTCGTTGTTGCTGTGCTCCACACGCGATACGAACTGCCAGAAAGAACACAAAATTAAATAAAAATTATACTTTCGCTCACTATTTAATAGTTTGCAGAATGTAAATAAACAGGGTTATATCGTGATGATGTTACAAACTTTCAAGGATGACGGAGAAGGGTAAATGTATCAGCGTGAGGTAAGGGATGCTAATCCGGAAACGAGGGAGTCTAAAGATATACGTTCTCCCTTAGCCTCGCGCAACGCTCAAACTAAGAGCCCTATCTTCCGAATCCTGATCATGATGTACAGAATTCTCGCTGAATATTTCCCAATACCGTCAGATAATTACTGCTGTTGATGGACTAGTAACAGCGTATGTAACTTGATGTCAGAGAGACCGAAATTCTAAGTCTACTGTACGCTAATAGTGAATTCCATTTACCTGCACAACTTTGACATGCTGCTACATCTACAGCAGTTGTTCAAAATGGCGTGCCCCCAACGTCAACACATCGTCGTACAAGTTGTGTCGTTTGAACAATGACACAGGCAGCGAGAATTGTTGCCAGGGGATCCTCTTCAGGCTCGACAGGCGTCTCGCACACACGACTTTTCATGTTGCCCCACAAGGAGAAACCAAGTGGGGTGAGGTAAGATGAACGTTCTGGCCACGAAACAGGGCCTCCCGTGCCTGCCTACTTTTCAGGGAATGTCTGATCCAGGCGTTCACGAACCCTCAGTGAGGTGGAGCCCCATCATGTTGGAACCACATCCGTTGATGAACAACATGTGGGATATGTTCCAGCGACCTGGGTAGAATGTCACAACGATTTTCGCTTATAATCCAGACCAGTGTCCACCTACCTCCAGTTGATACAATTACCCTTCTCCGTCATACCTGAAAGTTTTTAACATCATCACGGAATCACCCCATTGATGTAGCGATGCATGGAGGAAGTACTTTTTCCTACTGAAGAGTGAAAGCAGAATCAATAATAAATTAGGCACCGGGCTTACCAGATGAGCCTCCAGACCTCCTGTTAGATACGACGACTAAGTACACAAAACTGTCCTAGCATTTACCGTTGTATATATCAATAAGACGACACACCCTCGTTAGAATCAGCGTTTCTATGCCTTTTCCAATGCTCTAGACTTTTTGCCCAAATGATTCCGCGTTCTTGTTTCTGTGTTTCGACTGAACGATGTACATGGTTGCGAGCCGAACGAGCTGCCGCATTTCAAGAACGCGAAATATTGAAGCGTATTCTCTTTTTGAGTCTGAACGGCAAAACTGCGTAGAAAAGAAGTTTCGTGGCATTTCGTCGTGTACGAATAAAGGAGCATTGGCGATTAAACTGTGGCTGACATCAAGCTCAACTCATACTGGCCATTGCGTCAGTTGCACAAGGATGGGAGAAGTAGTCGACAGCGGCTTCGTTGAATGATCAATTGGTGAACAGACGTAGGGAAACTAGGAAAGAAGTGAGTACGTTAAGTTTAAAGGATTGGGAATGTAATCGGCCGTGGCCTTTCAACGGAACCATCCAGGCATTTGCTTGGAGTGATTTACGGAAATCACGGATAACCTCCATCTGGTTGGCCGGACGCGGATTTGAACCATTGTCCAATGTCCATTGTCCAGTGTGCTGACGACTGCACCACCTCGCTCGGTGGGAGGAAGTTTAGGGATTGTCGACGACGAGAGCGTTAGATGGGTAGTATGTGTCAAGATTCGCAGAGGCGGGAAGAAATTCGCCGTTGCCCTTTTCAAAGCAACAGTCGCGTCATTCGCGTTAAGTGATTTAGAGAAGTGACAGATAGTAGGAAGGTGATGTGAGCTCCGCCCATCCGCACTGTGAGACCAGCCGTTAATCACCGTGTCACCTGGCTTGGTAACAAAGTCGGTGGAAAGAGATCTGCAGCAGTTTCCCTGTATACGAGTCTGGCATCATTGCCACTGCACCAACCCGCTTCGGTGTAGAAGTTATTTAAAGCGAAGAGAAGAATAGCAAGGGCTAGTAAAAGCAGATTCGACGACTTCAATTAAATTTCCCTTCTACTTATGCACATTCAGTCTGCTGCACATATTATGTTAGTGAGTACACTTAGCGGAAGAGAGGGAATACGTCACTTACTCGCTGAGGCAGCTTTAGAGCATTTGGGGCAGATCGTTCCAGTAAAACACGTGGAAAATTATTATCAACAAATTTTTATACTCTCGTTACAATTGTTGCAAGAAGCGAACACTTGCGTGCTTCCCATACGAACTACTGATCTGTTTCTGTGTGTAGGATTAGGAACTACGTCACGTACGATGCAAGTGCAACCGTATACCTGCATTCCAAACGTCGTCAGTAGCAGAAATGACGTACCGAAGATGAAGGAACAAGTTCTGCACAGTGAGGATGACCATTTTCCCGTCCATAAAACCAGACGGACTGCCGCGCTTCCCTATAGTCCTTAGGGGCGGCCACAGACGTGATCTGACACAATTACAAATGCAAATGCAGAGTCCGAGTAGAGAACCTGTAAGGCCGTTGAAATGCAGATTGTATCATTACTTATGGCTCATACGCAATGACTGAGCTTCATTGAATGGCTCACTATGCATCTGGCAAATGTTTCTCGACCTCACCTACACTTGTTTCCGATGAGCAAGTGCCTCGCAAGTGTAGAAATTATATTAACCTCCATTTCATAGCACTGGATCGCACCACGCAGTGTTGTATAATGCTTATAATGTAATATTTTATAAAGTCTAAGAATTACGTTGTCTCATTGACCCTATTCTCTATTTTTAATAATGCAACATTTGCACTCACAAAGTTATGCTGTTAGTAAATTCCATGCCTAATGGTGTGATATCATTACTGACTGGATCACTGATAAGCTTCAGATTTTTGTCAACGAGGTGATTAACTTGCCGAAGTGATTTTCACTTCTTTCTATTTACACATCGTCATTTCTCTCAGCCTATATACCACATGGTAACGAGGTCCATACACCAAAATTATTTGCTATAGTTCCATTTGCTTTAATAACCAATTGCACATCCTATCACCGTGCTTTCACCCCAGCGAAAAGTCGAGAACAAAGTTGTGGCCCCGACCTGTGAATTATGCGAGCTAGGTAGGTGTTTTGTTTTCGCCGTGAATCGGCCGGAGTGCTCTGTGCAGTGAGTAATTCTACACAACATCTGTACCTCAGGTTAAATAATTCAGAAGTTGTCTACTCTGACTGGATGTAACCTGAATGCAACCTATCTCAGCCATCTGGGGCATTTCATTACGCAAGAATGAATTGCTGGATTGTTTGAAACTGCTTATTGGAAGTATATTACAATAATGAAGACAACATGAGTATTTAAAGCTGGATATTTCTCCAACGGATCACCACGTATTCAACGAGCAGGAATTCCTGCATTTGTCTATTACTGTCGTTTTGGCAGACACATTACTGATGAAATTCGTTTGTTGTTGAAGTGACAGTGGTTGCACTAAATACGATAAGTGTCGTTTTACTTAGTTTCGATGCAAGGTTTTGTTGTATTTCGGGTAATATAAACATATGAATTTAAATCCATCTCTCCATCTTGTATTATATGGTTCAAATGGCTCTGAGCACTATGGGACTTAACATCTGCGGTCATCAGTCCCCTAGAACTTAGAACTACTTAAACCTAACTAACGTAAGGACATCACACACATCCATGCCCGAGGCAGGATTCGAACCTGCGACCGTAGCAGTCACGCGGTTCCGGACTGAGCGCCTAGAACCGCGAGACCACCGCGGCCGGCTCTTGTATTATAAGTTATATCAGTGTCACTGAATGTTAACGTATCGACATTACTGTAAAATACTCCCAATTTTATAATGTTTACAAAATCACTTTTCCTGTTTAACTCAGAAGCCTATTCGTTATTTCTAGTTTCACAAAATGTTAACGGTTACTATTCTGCCGTACGCCAGATACGAAAGGCAGCCACTGGATTGCTGATTACTGAACGCTTTCATGAGAACCTGGCTCTTTAACCACCTGGGACATTTCATTACGCAGGAATGAATTGCTGGGCAGCTTGAAACTGCTTATTGGAGGTGTATCAAAATAACGAAGACCATACAAATATTTAGTAACTGATCTCCGACAGATCACCATGCATTCACTGAGTCCAGTTTTCTGTCTTTGCCTGTTAGTGCCTAATGTTTTATTGATATATTGATTGATGGTCAAATATAAAGCTGGACCTCTCCCTATACTTCTTTAACAATTACACCATGGCGCAAGTAATAACCTCTTCAAGAAAATAATTACATAAACAAGAACTTATAGCAAGCTCAGTGGAAGTAGCAGCAAAGCAGCTCTATATGCTCAAACTCCAGGCTGCCAAGATAGGACTTCAATTGTCACTAGAAAAGACAAAATACCTCAACAGCATCAGTGATACTCCTAGTAAACTACTGCTGGAACAAGGTCAAACTGAGGAAGTTGACAGATTAAATTATCTAGGAGAATGGTTGGAAACTAATCTATCAAAAGGAACAGCACTAACAACTCGGATTAATAAGTTATAATTAGCATATCGATTAACCAAGAACATCTATAACAAGATATGCCTATCTCGCAATTCCAAACTAAAACACTACCAAACAGTTATCCACCCCGAAGCCCTATATGCCATTCGAAAGAAGAAGAAACAATAGGAACATAATTTCGCTCTTTCTCCCTCCATTTTCTTGTTTATTTGTCCCTGTGATAATATTACCAAGCTCTGGAGACCTCATATACACTGAATGACACCCGCATCTTTTTGTACATTCTTTCCTCGGAGCCAAGAGATACAAATTCGACAGAATAAAGGCTTTCACGACCGGATGACATTGCTGCTGGTAAACCTTTCGCGGTATAATGTCTTGGTCCACGAAACTCTTCTGGCAAGACTCAACGGAGGAGCAATGCCTCTGAAGATGTCCAGCCCAGTTCTGGACGAAACGTTAGAAACAGAAGAGTTTCATGGACCACAGACTTCTACTTCGAAAGGTTTACCAGCAGCAAAGATACACGGTTGCTGTCACATACCTTTTATAAAACTATGTACTACTAATCAGGTGCATTATTTTCCTACAAGTCGAATTATGTGCATGTCTATGTATATATTTGATACGTAGTCCACCACTATCAACGTTATTTAAGATATCGATAAATACTTGACGTTGCAGCTGTAGAACGCCTGCTCGACCATCAAATGTAGAAGATGTGATTGTATACGTTAGGTAAGTCCCCCCTTTCCGTTTCACTGACCAAGTAAATCACCAACTTTTCATCTTAATTCTGCGATACCCTCTTGTGTGGGAACAGTATGCAGACTACCTCTCTTCGAAATATAATGTAAATAAACTACCTTGTCAGAATGGTTTACGCACTGCTGAGGTTTAGTTGCTTTGAACACATCATTGCTGTGAGTAACAAAAAAGAGAGAACATGTCGTGTCAACAGAGATAAGAGATGCATCTTCCGGTATAGGAGACTTCCAGGCATTTCAAGATCTGTTGTATCTACTACCCGCTGAAACCGCCAGATAAGACTTCCTAAAAGTTAAATTTATATTCGATATTAACGATTTTTGTTATTTCCGTAAAGGCTTTTCTTACTATTGACAGCCTGTACTTGATATCCTCTACTACGGCCATCGTCAATTATTTTTCTCCCTAAATATCGAAAGTCTTTTATTACTTTTATTGTCTCATTTTCTAATCTAATTCCTTCACTACCGCCTGATTTAATTCACGTTCATTCCATTATCCTTGTTTTACTTTTGTTGATGTTCACTGTAAAGCCTCAGCACAAGATACTACCCAGGTTCTTTGCCGTCTCTGACGCAGTTACAATGTC
This sequence comes from Schistocerca nitens, assembly GCF_023898315.1. NCBI lineage: Eukaryota > Metazoa > Arthropoda > Insecta > Orthoptera > Acrididae > Schistocerca > Schistocerca nitens. The sequence goes on from NC_064617.1 coordinate 394,694,699, forward strand.
ACTGCCATACCCCGAAATTTTTATTTCTTCTCCCTGAACTTTAATTCCTTTTCCAAATTTCTCCTTGGATTCCTGTACTGATAGCTCCGTACACAGATGAGATCTAGTGGCTAGTGTTGCTAGGGTCCGATTCCCGGCCGGGTTGAGGATTTTCCCTGCCCGGGGACTGGGTGTTTGTGTTGTCCTCCTCCTCCTCCTCATCATCATTTGTGACAGTGACTACATTGGATTGTGAAAGGAAAATTGGGCTGTGTAAAAATTTGGACTTTGTACGGGCGCTGACCACTATGCAGTTGAGCGCCCCAGAAATCAAACATCGTCATCAGTACATAAATGGGATAACAATGGGAATAGGTTAAAGCCCCATCCTACTCAACTCCTATTATCCTTGTAACCTCAACTTGATTTCTGTGCAACTGTAGCTAATTTTTCGCCCCTATATTTTATCCTTGCTACCTTCAAAATTTCAAAGAATGTTTTCCAATCAACAACGTCAAAAGCTTTCTCTAAATCTGCAAATGCTATAAACGAAGGTTTGCCTTTCTTCATCTTCTCGTCTAAGACAAGTCATAGGATCAACATTGTTTCGGGTGTTCCACCATTTTTCCGGAACCCACACTGATCTTCGTTCTTTAGTAAATAATTTAGTGTCAGTATTTTGGAACCATGACTGATTAAAGTAATAGATGTGTAATATCCACACCTGTCAGCACGTGCCTTCTTAGAATTGGAATTATTACATTCTTCTCGAAGTCGTAGAGTATTTCATCTGTGTCAGACATGTTGTACATCAGGTGCAAAACTTGCCTGAGTACTTACACCAAAATTCTGGTATTTGCCTTTATGTCAGTTCATAAAAATGTTTGCATAAAGAGTCAACACGTTTTCGGCACCTTATATGAACAACCTTTTTAGATTAGTACCCACCGAAGTCCTTTAAGAAAGGAAGAATATATCGTCGAATCCATCACACAGTTATTAGATGAACCTTACCCTTTTTTTCTAAATATGCCTTTTGATTAGTATGGCAATGGCTGACTGACTGTCTTGTGAAAAATTTTATTATATGCTTAACTGTAACTCCTTCATTGCGACATGGTCTCACGAACGGAAGGCAGGCTCACATCATCATCAGATATTTACCTGACAAGGAAAAAATACAAGCTAATCATCCAGAAATAAATGATAATCAGTCTTCCTAGGCTAAAGTGGTTTATTGCCGAGCCGTCTTGTAGTTCTTTGTGTGGGCGTAGCTCTGACTGACATCCTTTCTAACTGTAATTCATTGTCTAATTAATTTCTTCGCAACAAGAAACTGATGGATATTTATGCAATGCAGCACTTGAGAAAGTGCACTCTTATTTTTTTCTTCTGATTTAGCTACTTTAAACGAATAATGGTATGGTTTCTTAAAAGGTTGCCGTTGCTTCCTTCTTCACATTTCTTAAACTAACGCAGTCTTAGATAAATGAGGAAGCGCAGAAGGCAGAAGATACCGTTCTGACACTCCAAATCCGTTCAGGTCATGGATGGTCATGAACAGGTACTTAGTTTATAACATTGAATTTCCAACATTATTTAGTACCTTCAAACATTATTTAGTACCGTAGACGCTATGTGAATGTGGTGAACGCACAAGCGGTATGAATGGGACACAAAGAGGCGTCAGACGGGTTTCACGCTATCACACAATACGGCCTTGCTCAGGCAATCAAAGTGCTCTTATTGTAGCCATGTTCGACGTATTAGCACATTAATCTTTCGTTTAAGTTGTAGTTCCACGGGCTGGTTTACGGCTGTTTTATTCAGCGTGCACAGGCAATTAGCGTTCACTGCATGACCAGTTGCAGTTGCGTACGTGACACACCACGTTAATCATTTACAGTTCACCAGTGATGAATTATGTGGCATTCATTTCCTCAAAACCAGATGATTCGACATGAAATCGCAGTTTTTATGTCAAGTAACATGTTATACATTTAATATTTTATGCGAAGGTGATAAATTTGCTGCAAAAAGTATGAGCGGCTTGTGTATACGTGTGATGCATTTGCTTAACAGTGATCAACTAACGCATCAGCACTGTATTGTCTTTATATTTAATAATGTCCATCTCTTACATAGTGCATCAGATAACGTGGTCCTAATATCAAACGGATATACCAAGCTGAAAGCGACATTTTGAAGTTTCCTACTTTAAATTTTGTTTTCTTACAAATTATACTATTATAGCGTACAGAAACTTCGGCTTCCTCATTGTCGTCTCTTCCGCCCACCCAAATACTTTTGAAATGACAATCAACTGCATCATTCCTCAGGATATTTGAGTCAAATGTGCGTTTGGCTGTTCGTATCCAGGCGTTCGTCAATTTCCTAAAATACTCTACAACAATAAAAAAAAATGTTTTATCCTGATTCAAAACAAAATTCTTATAGATACAATACAAATTGAAGAAAATGTTCTAATTAAACAGAAATCTTTTTGACAGCATGCAGAAATGCAAGAGTTTGTTGTGCATATTTCTACCAATGAATGCGACTCCAACGGACTCCTAGCTTTAACAAGTTAAACTTACGTACACAGCCTGGCTACTGTCACAGAACTTCAGTCTGCCAGTATCCCTCTTCCACTTGCGACTTTTTGTTCAATTTCGTTGTGATTGTCCAACTTACCACCCCTAGCTAGAGCCTCTGCGACAGGGCCACGATTGAGTTATCGAAGTGGATTCACAAAGCAAGGACTAAGGTTTGAATCCTATTCCTTAACAAGTACTACTACACACTTTTAACCGATTAAGAGGGCTCATTACTAAAAATGTTTCTTTTTGAGATGGTTGGCCAAGCATTTAACTGTTCATTCTCCATTGTATAATACTCTAAGATATCTCTATAAGATTTCCTACACTTAAGGAGCTGCGTTTCCTTGAACAACTCTGGTTCTGTACTAAAAAAATTATCAATGGACAAAAAGGTTAACCATGATACTGTTACTATCATCAACACTCATACATGGCGATCATTCCCAAACAAATGTACAATGTGTTTTTTAAACATCAATTTACTTTCCTTACCTTTGATATTTTTACAGTCTGTTGATGTATTTTGGAGAGACAAAATCTCGTTTTCCCACATAATCTTCGTCCCTTTCAACTGCCTTACGCCACCGTGAATTTAAGGACTGTATAGGTGCACGGTAGAGGCCAGGGCCAGCAGATTTGAGCCACCGTGTAGCAGCCTTCACAAGGGAAGCTTCAGCTTCATACTTCGTTCCACGCAGGGATTCATTCAGTTTGTAAGCGGTAATCACGGCGTCACATCAGGACTGTAGGGTGGATGTTTCAATGTTACCCACCCAACCTTTGTGATATCGGTGGCGGCTTTCTCATTGTCATCGGCCGGCCGTTATCATGCAGCAGCAAAACATTTTGTTGCTGCAGATGTGTCGAATACGAGGTATTAGAGCATGAAGATTTTTTAATAGTTGTAAAATATGTGTGAGAACTGATAGTGGTCCCGTGTAGCATGACATCCACAAGTAACAGTCCTTCCGTGTCAAAAACACGGTAGCCATCACTTTTCCTCGTGAAGGGGCAATTTTGAAATATTTCTTGTCCAATTAATTCGTATGACACCATTACATCGATTGCCTTTACGTCTCCGGTTTAAAGTGGTGCAACCCAGGTTTCACCTTCCGTCATAATTCTCGCAACGAAGTCATCTCCATAATTCTCGTACCGTTCCAAAAGTTCGCTGCGCATTGCCTCTTGTGTTTTTTTTTTTTTTCTCGTCACACGTCAACGGTCTCAAAACCCATCTGGCGCAAATTTATCTCCGACTGCCTAAATATTGGCCGCCGGGGTGGCCGAACGGTTCTAGGCGCTACAGTCTGGAACCGCGCGACCGCTACGGTCGCAGGTTCGAGTCCTGCCTCGGGCATGGATGTGTGTGATGTCCGTAGGTTAGTTAGGTTTAAGTAGTTCTAAGTTCTAGGGGACTGATGACCTTAGAAGTTAAGTCCCATAGTGCTCAGAGCCATTTGAACCAACCTAAATATTCTGCACGAAAGTGCTCCTCCTACTCGCACTTGTATTGACAGTTTGTTCACTTTTGTGTGTTCGTCGGCCAAAATCAGGTTGTGACCACGCAGCACTTTGTCAGGAGTCTGTGCAGTGCTCTGCCTGCCGCCGTGCGGCAGGCCATGGGTACTGACTCCCGTCAGATAATGTTTGCCCAACTAATGACTGTACTGCAGTCAACAATGGCATTGCCATACAACTTCTTCAGTCTCTTGTGAATGATTGTCACTGCCTCATTCTCAGAACATGGGAAATCTATAACAGCACGTTGCTTCAGACGAACATCCAGTGCTTGTTTCCGAACGAAGCTCTACGATAGAGCAACTTGCGGCAACAGCATCAAATAAATTTGAATACAAGCGGGAAGAATGAATCTGTGACCTCCATCAATTGCAAAGAAATGAAACAAAAACTGGATCTCTGAAAAAAAAAGTTGTGCATTTCTTGTGGTGTAACCCTTATAAATCTTTAGCGACCATTGTCACCGTTATTCAGCACCTGAAGCAGTGCAAAAATGCAACTATTATTATTAATTAATGTATTTCGTCCTTCGTAGAGGTCTACTTCATTGACACTGAATTCTCTTTAGACACGCTTCCCCTCTCCCTTCTTCTCCTGAGACACTTCACCTTTCCCGGTCTTATCTCTAAGGCACATTAATCAAGTAACGAAAATTTGCTCCCCTGTAGCATACATAAACAAAAACCAGTAACAGTTCATGAAAAGCTATGTTAGGAGACAATGGGGACGACGAAGATGAAAGGATTAGAAACTTTCGAGGCGTGGTATTAGAGGAGTATGCTGAAGATCAAATGGATTGATATAGTCAGGAATAGAGAAGTCCTAGAAGAAACCAACGACAAAAATTTGGCTAATAGAGAACATAATGAAACGATGAGATAAAATGCTTTGGCATATGTTACGTCATCAGCCGGTGATGAAAGGTTCAGTTGAGACAATGATGAAAGAAAAGAATCGTAGGGATGAGCGGACATGTGTGTGTATATACGGCCGACCGCCGATTCTGTGTGAGTAGTGGTTGTGTTGAGGTGAAGAGGACGTCTGGCAAGTGACGAGAATGGCGAATGGCGTAAAACAGTCGCTCGAGTTGCAACCACCATACGATACGAAAATCAAACGCACACATCCTTCTTTCTAGAAAATGGAAAGAACGGTAACAATAAACGAAGTTTTGAGCTTTGTTCGTATTAACAAACGTGCAGTTGCAACATTTTGATGTGGCTCAGCGCCGGCCGGGGTGGCCGAGCGGTTCTAGGCGCTACAGCCTGGAACCGCGCGACCACTACGGTCGCAGGTTCGAATCCTGCCTCAGGCATGGATGTGTGTGATTTCCTTAGGTTAGTTAGGTTTAAGTTGTTCCAAGTTCTAGGGGCCTGATGACCTCAGATGTTAAGTCCCATAGTGCTCAGAGCTGTTTTTGTGACTCAGTTGTGCAAGCGCAGCAACAGTTTACAATGAAGACCCTTGTCGATTAATGAGCTTCAAATTCCTTATTAGCTTAATTACCAATATTTTGTGAAATCTAGAAGCATCGGTAATTTCTGAACTCCAGCTGAACCTCTTCAATCACAGCCGATAACAAGTTGTCAACAAATCTGAAGCTCTGATTTTATTTTATTACCTTGTTAAGGATGTGCATAAACAGTTATAGAAAATGATATCAATGCAGATATATGAAAAAAAACTAGCCACAGTGTGCAATGTACATATATAGAGTACAGATGTAATTTTCATTGGGCCCTATATGGCAATTGTCACAACTAATATTGAAACTCGTTTCCTTTCTCTGGCAGAAGAATGTATACATAAAAAAAAGCTCACCTTCTTAACAGTATTTTTATCGAATATCAGTTCTTGGAAAAGTAAGTTAGTAATATGCCAAAGCCTCTAGGCTCTTGTGGGCCTTGTTTGTCTCAGATACTTATCAGTTATTCCATTTGATTATGTGATTACAGAGAGCAGACAAGACGCAGTACATGTAGAAATAACAGTGACTAACAGACCTAAAAAGGATCACAGAAATATCGCTAGTAGAGAACATGTAATGAACTAAAAAATTCATAACATTACTTCGCACCAGCCTAGTATCATTAACCTTCGCAACTAAAATTGAGGAGTGTTTCACTTTTGAGTGGAAACCATTCTGAAGCTGCGTTTCAGTTATATACGTATAAAACACACTACATGCAGTTCAGAACTTGTAAGGGGTGTCCCAAGAGTATATGTCTAACATACGATGACAAGAAGATAGAAGAAGTGGACAGTGTTAAATTCTTGGGATTACAGCTTGATAATAAATTCAACTGGGAGGAGCACACCACAGAACTGCTGAAGCGTCTTAACAAATCTCTGTTTGCAATGCGAATTTTGTCAGACATAGGGGATATAAAAATGAAAAAGCTGGCATACTATGCTTACTTTCATTCCATAATGTCATATGGGATTATTTTTTGGGGTAATTCATCAAGCCAAGCTAAAGTTTTCCGGGCACAAAAACGTGCAGTAAGAGTTATATGTGGTGTGAACTCAAGAACATCCTGCAGAAGCCTGTTTAGGGAACTAGGGATACTAACTACTGCTTCCCAATATATTTATTCCTTAATGAAAGTTGTCATTAAAAATATATCACTTTTTCAAACCAACAGCTCAATTCATGGAATCAATACTAGAAATAAGAATAATCTTCACAAGGATTTAAAGTCACTTAGTCTTGTACAAAAAGGTGTGCATTATTCAGGAACACACATTTTCAATAACTTGCCAGCAGCCATAAAAAGCTTAACAACCAAGGAAATCCAGTTTAAGAGAAGCCTAAAGGATTTATTGGTGGCCAACTCCTTCTACTCCATTGATGAATTTCTTAGTAAAACCAACTGATTTGTATATAAGCACAACATAACTTCTGCACAATTTCAGTGCAGTAATGTGTTCATTGAAAGTTTGTGTGTGTGTGTGTGTGTGTGTAAGTATAATCTAACTTTGCACCATTTCAGTGTAGTAATGTGTTCATTGTAAATAAGTATTACAGTAGTTGTATTACATGTTTATTACCTTATAAATAAATAAAAAACTTTTTTATTTTAAATTCAATGCATTAGTATTTGTAAAATGACTCTTAGTGTTCATTAAAAAATGACGATCATTCCACTTGGGACCTGTGGAATGGTACATTAGCTTATTTGTTTTAGTTATAAATATTTGTCATGTATTGTTGTTTTTCTTACATGTTCCACATCCTGGAGGACCTCCTCACTACGGATCAATTGGAATGAAAGTAAATCTAATCTAATCTAATCTAATCTAAAATATGTTGAAAATTACAATAGGGGAAAGGTCGTGTTCCACAGTGTGAGTAAAATATATTACACTCAGTCGAACAAGGCTGCGAATCTCTGCGGATATACTCTTATTCCTTCTTCGTCCTCTGCTCAACTTCTAATACTGCAATGTCTGTTGTAATAATATTCGGTTCTCGAGTCACTAAGGATTTCAATGGTATTTAGTGTCATGTTAGTACAGAAACAATTACTTTAGGAAATTGACATAACACTGTACATCCCTCAATGTCACTATGTTAATAGTGACACGTATTTCACACAAAGTGTAAGCTTTTAATAATCACGACGCGGACGCTCATTTCAGTTACTGTAATAATAAATAAGACAATATTCTGAATATCTGTGGATACCGTATGAATATCAAAAGTCCAGCATCAAACCAATTTTTTACTTACAATTAACCCCAGGTGTAGTTACTAGTAAGTATAAGTAGTTTTGTGCTCTTTGAGTACAACAAGTTACTTGATTCATATTTATGTCGACTCGTTGCTGGTTAGTAAGACAACTGTTTCCGCGGGACATCGAGCTTTCCTAGCAATGTTGCCACTTGTGCCATGTTTACACTACTACGCAGTTTATTTTTAAATGAAGTAAAGTTTTGTTAATATTTTAATTCTGATAGCTTTTTACATTACCGTAGATACCACAGCTAATTCATTTTTTGAAAATTACACACTGTAACTCTAAAAGAATAGAAATTATATGCATATTATGGGATCTATTACATATTTTAAACTTCATGTAACGTTAATTGAAGGCTTATATTTGGAGCAGGACGTCTATGCTTATAATATGATTGCAAATCATTATACGAGTCCTTGAAGTGAAGTTTCCGTCAGAAAATCGTTTCCAATGAAAATAGCACTTTTAACGTTATTTCCTTCTATTAACTGTTTCAGCAAACGGTAGCAGCTTCAGAAACGGTTAGCTAAAAGAGGAGAATTTCACAGAATAATCTCGCTGTTAACACAAGAGAACAAGGTCATTCCAGTCCTTGAAGCAATAAATACATACTTCCCTTCGACGGAATGGCCATTTTACCTGTAATTGAATCACTAGAGAAACACCTTGCATATTAGCATGTACTTTTTACGTCCATCGCTGCGGTCCCTCGTAAAGAACACAATCTCATGTAAGTCTACTCAGGAAATTGCGTGAAATGCATAGAAAGTAAGCAATGCTACCTGCTTCGTAGTCGAGACTGCTAATGGCCGTTAGTGTGGTGCCACTAGAGCAGGAGAATCCTAGTGACAATGTTTACATAGTTCCCGTCCCACAACCTACTAACGGCCCAGTCCATTATCACCGTGAGGTGGGTCGAAGTTAAATGTCCCCATCCGGAGGACCGATCACCACCAGCAGCTGCGTGCAGTGGGAATGATAAGAGACGATTTAATTTTCTTGAGCGATACATTAAGCGCTCGTTTCCTGCGTTCAATCGCAAACCTCTCTGCAGTGTTACCGTATGCCACGGTTTGACGGTATGTGACGCTGTTGACGATACTTTGTGCATCGGATGGAGACGTTAATTTTATCGCCCCTCGTTGGGCTGCTGGAGTGTAGTGGTCTGTGAGACGACACCTGACTTACCATTTCCTCTTTCCGTTTTACCGCCATCAGCAAAATAAACTCATTAAGCTCATAAAAGTAGCCTACACAAATCGGTTACGTGTAGGACGAACACTCATACATCTTAAGGAAAGCACTATTGTGTGCGGATTAAGAAAAAGGTTCCAAAACAGGCGTCCAAATAACCCCCAAGGGCCTCCGAGTCAGTAAATGAACCCTCGTGATGACTGGGTGTTGTGTGATGTCCCTAGGTTAGTTAGGTTTAAGTAGTTCTAAGTTCTAGGGGACTGATGACCATAGATGTTAAGTCCCATAGTGCTCAGAGCCATTTGAACCAGTAAATGAACACTGCATTAAGAGAGAGAGAGAGAGAGAGAGAGAGAGAGAGAGAGCGACTGTGGCAACCTAGAGTTGAGTTGGATAGTGCTCGAAACCGTAGACTTACCGAAGACAAATTCATGTTGTTCATACTTCAATTGACATTCACTGAATAGCAATGGATGTGCTATGACAGGAGTCGCTAGTTCCAATGGTTTAAGAGGCATTATTATGGACCTATTATCCTAAACAATCTGTGTGAGATTTCAGTCAGAAGAAGAAACAGTATATAGTAGACTTTAAGTGGCAGTTGCAGTTCTTGACTTTCACATGAAGTCCAGTAAGGTGGGAGAGGCTCTGGACATTTATCAGTGCCTCATTCTAAACGATAAATGTAAACATTCGAATTCTGAGTGGTTTATAGAACAGATAAATGACAATGATTAACGTCTACTGTCACCACTATCAGCAACAGAAACAATAGATACATTACGTTTGAGATGTCAGGCGTGAAGCGTTGCAAATATGTCCCCATTTATAAAATCATCCATTTTATGTGATCTCTACTCAGAGCTATCCAGAGAAACACACGAGATCGTAAAACATCTGAAACACTGTATCACCCTAGATTAAATAGCCACAGCAGTTTCCTTCAACTCCCTACAACAAGTAGGTATGTGGTTACTATAGTAAAAGTTACAGGTGCCTAGTGAAACATACGATATAGTACAGTAAAGATCACTGTCAAGGTTGGCTGGAAAACCACCGTGGACATAGTCTTGTCGGAGAACGCACGGAATTGCGCCTTCCTTCGCTCTGTTGGTCAACTACCGCAAACCCCGTCGATGTTGTTAGGAATAATTTGGGAGAAGTGCTTTAATTCTAAATATGAAATGTACATCCCTAACATGCCACATCTACGTGAGCTTATTGTTAGGTTGAAAATGTTTTGCAGTTACTTCATTCCAATGGAACGTCAGTGTTGAATTTGTCCACTAATAAGACATCGTTTATAAAGTACAAGTTTCACCTGCTAGACATGATCACGCTTAACGGAATACGTATTCGTGTCCAAAATTATGACTAACATTATTTCAACATATCAGTCATCAAAGGGAGCATCTTCAAGAAGGCAATTGAAGGCCGATATTAAAGTTTGTTGATGGGTCTTTACCAATCTCCGGTTAATTCCATCCATCGGTACACTGCGCACTGGTAACGCTGCTGTCACACTTGGGATATCAACATCTGTGGAGCGACGATAACATACGTAGCACTATGGTGACGTCTTTTAAGCAGCGCGTCTCTTAAATTTCTGGCGAGGTATTCTCAGAATTCAGTTGAACTGGCCTATTATCTTTCAGAATTGCCTTGGCAGCTCGCATTTTTGGACTTCCTACAAAATGTGTTGCTATCGCCATCTGAAAATGACCTTCCCGCTACAAGATTTGGCACGTTTTTTCAGCATGACAGAGCTCCTGCACGTTATGGCATGCAAGTAACACACAATCTTAACTGAATACACCTTGACCGATGTGTCCGTCTCACTGGTTACGTTCGTGGACCCTAATACATTAGACCTACAAGGACAGCACGAAAAGCGAAGTCTGCAGAGATAATGAACGCAAGTATTGTCTGTCTCCTATTATGAGAAGCTCTGCCGTCCCGAGAAGAGCAGAGTGTTACAAAGAGGGGTGGAGATTGTATTTACGTCACTGATAACATTGAATTACCGTCAAACTCTTTAGGAAATTCAGATAATTACTAGGCCTTTGATGTGTAAAGATTCATATGGTTAGGAAAGTGATTACCTGTGATACTTTACATTGCCAACGTATTTACTTGAGCAACTCATCTTTAGTGTGCTGGACTCTTCTCAAGCAGACTTAAATATTCACGAGAACCACTTACTTAAACATTTACAATTTCGCATTAGGGACGAATCGTACGTCAGCCAGGCAGCATAGAATCGAAGGTACTGACGAGAAACTGTAGCCAATGGAAATATATTGCGGGTTAACTTAAGCTCCCGGCAGGCTAAACCACAGCATATTACTAAATAAGTTGGAGCATTATGGAGTTGAATGTAAGAACACCTTTTGGTTTCAGTAAAATCTGAGCACAAGGTTGTAGAGAATTACACGAAATTCTCATCTAATTGGAAATGAACTACACCTCAAAGAATTACTGAAATTTATGGATTTTCCTCACGGTTACTTACTGAGGCTGCTTATTTCCATAATATACATTAATGACTTGCCTACAGTTGTAATGGATCCATTTTTGAATGAGGCCAGTGTAATTCTTTTAAATTAAAATTTATATCACGAACGTGTTGATATAGCAAATAATGTACTTTTGAGAAGCAATTCTTGGTACACAGCTTAATTTCAATAAAATACAGTATCTCCAGTTTCTTACAATTATGTTGGTAGTGACATTCAAATTCCCCACAAAGATATAAGATTAATACTGAAGATGACATTAGATATCAGGGGCTGTGTTAATCTCGTGGGGAAAAAATGTGAAGAGCTTCCTGCAGAAGATGGTGGCAATTACGTTCACCACTAGAATATTACCGACAGTGATACACCTGAACTTGTTTCCCACTATTAGGCCACAGCCAATACTTATCGCTGCTAATCACCATTTGTGTTCTGCCAAAATAAATAAGTTCTTATACTGTATTATTATTAATTTTATTATAATTATTACGCATATTGTTTATAACAGTAAACATAGCAAATTAGTTCGCTATGCTGGATTTCGTATTTTATCATTGCTCGGACACCTCTCAAGTGTCTAGGACAGATGATGTATTGGTGGATAATTCCTGCATGTCCCAGTTCAAAAATGGCTCTGAGCACTATGGGACTCAACTGCTGAGGTCATAAGTCCCCTAGAACTTAGAACTACTTAAACCTAACTAACCTAAGGACAACACACACATCCATGCCCGAGGCAGGATTCGAACCTGCGACCGTAGCGGTCGCGCGGTTCCAGACTGTAGCGCCAGAACCGCTCGGCCACCAGCGGCCGGCCATGTCCCAGTGAAGTGACTCTTTCTCATTACTTGATGGATGTTCAAAATGTTCAAATGTGTGTGAAATCTTATGGGACTTAACTGCTAAGGTCATCAGTCCCTAAGCTTGCAAACTACTTAACATAAGGACAAACACAAAAACACCCATGCCCGACGGAGGACTCGAACCTTCGCCGGGACCAGCCGCACGGTCCATGACTGCAACGCCTTAGACCGCTCGGCTAATCCCGCGGGGCCAGTTGATGGATGTTTTATCAGTATCAGTGTTTTTCAAGTGTCCTCTAAGACGTTTTGGCATTGCTCCCAGTGTGCCGAGAATCACTCGAACCACTTTCACTGGTTTACACCGTGGTTTATGCCAGAGTCTCTGCACTTTGATTTTTCAAGTCTTCGTATCTGGCAAGTTTTCAAGTTGTTTCTCGTCGATTCTGGTATCACCTGGGATGGCAATAGCAATGACCCACATCCTCCTTTTCTCCACGACTGTCGTGTCTGGGGTACTGTGTTTCAGCCAAATATGTATGTACTAGGAGATCACTCAGTAATTTGGCATGCTCGTTCTCATCAACTTTTTCTGGCTTGTGGTTCCTCTAGTTCTTTGCCATCAACAGATGGAAATTTTGGCATATCTTGCAGTGGACCATTCGTGCCACATCATTGTGTCCCCGCTTGTAGTCAGCCTGAGGGGTCTTTTTGCAACACCTCACGATATGGTCAATTGTTTAGACCCACTTTTTGCAGAATCTGCACTTTGATTCTTTTCCTCATTCCTCGATTCTGGCTTTAATACTTTTGTTCTGATGATTTGTTCCTGTGCAACAAAAATCAGTCCTCCAATTTCCTTCTTTATGGTTCTGTTGGTAAGCAAAGACCAGGTCTTTTGTATATCATGTTGCCTTCAATCTTCTCCAAAAACTGCCCGTGCACTGCTTTATTGCGCATGCCGTCAGTTCGAGTACAGGCTTCCGACATTGATTCTTAGTTTGCTGATCATTAGAGGCTTTCTGTTTGTGACTTTAATCAGACCTGATTATTTGCTCTCTTGCACATAGTCTGCCAAAGCCTACTTCACTTTCAAGAGCTTTCTGTTGTCTGCCATACTGGGCAACGACAGCCTGTCGAAGTCGTTGCGTGGACTAAGTGCCTGGTGAATTGTCATCAGTTTTCTTATTTTCCTGTCCAGATCACAATGTCTGCAATGTAACTGATGACGAGCAGTGTCCAGATACTGAGTCGCCATTTAGTGTGCTTTTCAAAATTTTCGTGACCTTTGGGCGTATTCTTTGCTGACCAAGCTTTTTACATGCTCATGCTTGATGTTGACCCACTGCAAAATGCCTAGGTATTTGTAGGGTTCTGGCTGTTAGCACTTGATGGTTGGTCCATTTGGTACTTCGATGTCTTCACTTTCTGAGAATTTGTCCTAACCTAACCTAACCCAACCTAGCCTATTCTAATCTAACAGAGAATTTATCCTTCGTTAGTACCAGTGTGGCTTTACTGAAGATTCGCACTGTTTTAGTCAGAAACTGAATATCAATTTCAGATTTATCACTGACCTGCGGGTCATACATGTACATCAGGTGGGATATTTTCTGAGAGTTTCTCGCCGTTTGACAGCCCGGGTTTGCTTTCTGTAGGAGGGCTGCTTGTGGAATCAAGGAGATGATAAACAGCAGTGGGGACGAGTCCCCATGGAAACTGCCTCTCTTGCTCTTGACCAGTGCGTAACTTTCTTTTCCAACAAACGTCTTGTTTTCTCCACCGCTTTTTCTGTGAATTTTCTCACGGTTTTGCTAATCCCGATAATTTTCAGGCACTTTATGATCCAAATATGTGGCTACAAGTCGAAGGCTACGTTCTAGTTAATCCAAGTCATACGTAATTTTTTGCAGTTTTCCAGAATAATTTTGTCAGTGAGGAGCTGGTCTTTTGCGCCCCACCTTCATCACTTTTTTTTTAGCTGGTATAGCGTCACATTCTTCCAAAAAGTCCTGATTTCTGTCGGCTATGATACCTATCAGCATCTTGAACATGGTAGGCAATCATGGTATTTGCGTGTAATTTCCAGGTATTAGCCATTTACCTGGGGCCTTCCGTAGAAAACGCTTTTCCCCAGTTGTTAACCATGCACTGATGTTCCCTGCTGCAATGTGTTGGACGGTTCGAACACATTCACATGCTGAGTGGCCGAGTATTTCAGCCGGAAGCCGTGCAGTGATCGTTGCCAGAGAATGTGCAGTTCTTCACTTCCTTTAACTTGTTGTCAAACATTTCGGGAGTTATCTGCAGCTGTTGCATTCTGTTCTTAGAAAATTCATTTTCGAAGTCATTCATACACTCAGCAGTTTTGTAGTAGTCTTTTTCAGTTTCCCAGAGAGATTTCCAGAAATGGATTGTTGATTCTTTCTACATTTTCTTAATTTCTGTGTCGATTTGCTGATTCAGGCTATGGTAGAACTATCCCTGATCGAACTAGAAAGTTTGATTTTCCCTGTACTGGGTGATCCTGGCCTCGTATCTTACGATCTTACTGGCTGTTGCAGTTATTTGCTGCTTCACAATTTCCGAAGCATCTTCATTTTAACTCGTATTCAGCCTATACTTTTTTTATCAGGTACTCTTCGGTCGTCTAGTTGTTCAACTGATGCCCTCTCGTGTTTTTCGGTTGCTTGAATTCGATCTCAGGCTGTTAATTTTCAGTTCCGGCCTACCTTTCCCCTTTGATTTTCCAGTCGATTTTCTGGCAGGTTTTGACAGTAGTAACCCTAGTTCTTTTGTTACATTTACTGCTGTACTGTAGGCGAGCTAATTCATTTCTTCCATTCTTGTTATTTGGACTGTTTGAAGGGCGTCATTAACGTCCTTCATCAGTGGGGCCAGTTGTATTCTGTGGATAGCTTTCAAAGTTGCGAACATCTTCCTTCATGCATTAGATGACGTACGACGCAGGATTCTGTCTTCTTAAGTATTTGTTGTCTTTGAGTTAGTGAGCCAGGCGTTTTTATAAACGATTCCTTGTTCTTGTTCCCTTTCATTCCGCAATATTTTTAAGTTTTCGTCAAGTCCCAGTTATTTCGTGACTCTAGATGTTGCTGGTGCCAAAGTAATTTTTTTTAAATTATGTTTCACAAGTTTTCCGAATTATCATCATCGTCAGCAACAGTAGTAGCATTATTATTATTATTATTAATTGTTGACTCAGTCCGCCCCGATAGCTGAGTGGCCAGTGCGACGGATTGCCTTCCTACGGGCCCGGGTTCGATTCCCGGCTGGGTCGGGCATTTTCTCCACTCAGGGACTGGGTGTTGTGCTGTCTTCATCATCATTTCATCCCCGTCTGGATCGCAGGTCGCCCAATGTGGCGTGGAATGTAATAAGACCTGCACCAAGGCGGCCGGACCTGCCCCGCAGGGGGCCTAACGGCCAATGATACCAAACGCTCATTTTCATTTCCATTGTTGGCTCATTATTTACCCGGGAATTTAAACAACACGATAACTATTTTCTCAGAGAAATCTGTACACTATTCTAGAGATGTTCAGCAGAACTGTCTTCCGCAGCATCAAACACGGTGAAGGACGCAGATTTAACTGCGCATAATACGCTCTGGAATCAAGTCAGTGTCTACATCACCACAGGGACGATATTCACAAGCTTCTTTTTCCATACGGCGTTTACTTCTTCCATATCTCCGTACCTGAAGTTGCAGATATTTTGCAAATTATCATTATCACATTCAATGGGTACTTTACTATTTCTCAGTTATATTATTTACACTTTTTTCTTCAAAGAAGTTTTGGATGTATGACGATTGACTCTATGACGTTAGGTGACTGACACATAGATCCAACAGCATAATAACAAATTACAAAAACAGACTGTTGTAAATTGTTAACGTGTTTTCGACTCAATACTTATGTGCTATTGGTCACATTTCTGCAATTTCTTTTCTGATTTTAGATTGAAACAGGTGAAGTGCAAATAGCTGTCCCTTATGTACTTTTTAACCTCAAAAAGCTTATTATACGTACCGCATCACTTCGTGTATTTAACCAAGTGGTGCGCCGCTACCCCGTGTGCAAGAAAGGAAGCGTCGTAGTTGTAGGTGAGTGGGAAAAACAGCCGTATCTGTTGATCGCTGGCAATTTAAGCCGCGGAATTATGCTGGAGCTGTGAGAAACCATTCCCGTTTCCAAAACCTCGCAGAACAAGTAGCAGTCAGCAGTGAAGGTAACAAATTTCGGCGAAATAATGAGAGCGCGTACCTTCGGGAGCGTTGCGCCCGTATCGGCGTGCTGTCGCCAGTGCGGCCTGTTCATTACAGAACCACGGCGCCTCGCGGGAAAAAAATAAGGAGGCAGCCAGGCAGCGCCTCATTGGGCTTCTCGCCAGCTGTTAATTCCGCTGCGGGCGTCTGGGAGAGAAGCTGCCGTTCAGAGCGCACCGCGATGAATTATCTTCTAATTGTTCGGCCCCGCGGTTTTCTTGCGGCCGAAGACGAGGCATTACCAATTAACTGCGGGGCAGCGAGCGTGCCTTCTTTTCTCGCTGCTGGTGCCGGGACTCGCTTTCCGCAATTAACCGCGGCTCCGCTGGGTTCGGCTTGCCACGATGCGCCCGCTGATGTATACCCCGCGAGTGGATAGTAAGGCGCTGGGGGGGGGGGGGGGGGGTGGAGGAGCTGAGCTGCGCCTCGCCTAGCCGCATAACTCAGCGTGGTCCGCCCACCGCAATTAGGAAGAATCCCACGCACTTACTCCTCAGCATATCGCGCTTCCTCTGCCAATCTCGTAACGCGGCGGCCCGATCCAGACCTACTGCTTTATACACCACGCTCGCTCGCTGGTAGCCCAGGAGAGTTAACACTATCACTTAAACTAAGGCCTAGCTCGGTCCACCATCTGGATGTTACGCCTTCATTTCTGAAGTTCAACACAGAACACAATGAGGGAAGCATTCTCTCACTTTAGAGCTCATTTTCAGCATCAGCAGCTTCCCAGTACCGCGCCACTCAAGTGCCTGGCACTTCGCACAGCTTCAAAAGGACGCAACACTACCGACGTAGTCATGTAACTTTCCGCAACTGAAATGACATCAAGGTAACGCACTACTCTTGAAACAAGTCAATCCCATCCATTCAAACGTTTGTAGATATTTATCAATGAAAACACGGACTGTGTTGTTTTTATGTTCTAAGCCGATTTTCGGCTTACAAGGTCATCATTAGACAGTAACTCGATAGAAAAATTTCTAAAGATACAGTAGTATGCAGTGTGTGTGTGTGTGTGTGTGTGTGTGTGTGCGCGCCTGTGTTTTAACAGAGGCAAAGAGAAATTAAACATGGTGAAGTATAAATCACTGCCACGAAAAAAAAGTGACTTAAAAATTTGGAGCGCGAGCCCAAGTATAGGTCCGGTCGTAACTTTGTGCTAAAAAGACTGCACGCTAGTATAGGTCGCGCTGGGATTTTCACAACGCGCGAGCCATCTGTCGTTCGAAATCTATTCTCATTGGGTTTGGAACAATGTAAGGACGTCGCGCTACCTGTTCCTCACTGGTGCTACCTTCTGTTGTCATTTCTTCATTATTTAGAAACAAACATTAGCGAACGTAACAGCTGTTGTCGCGAGTGGCTGCGCCAATACGATCGCATTGACGTAGTTTCGTGTGCGTACTCGTTAGGTTTCCCAGTTTGCTCTAATTCCGCTGCAAATACTTTATGTTTGTTCAACGAGCAAGAATTTTGCAAGTTCAAGAGAAAGAAATTGCTCAATAGCTATGTTGAAGAAGATTGGCCTTTTTTAGTACGTATTACCCTTGACGATAAATCAATTACATATGTGACAATAATGCTACAAACAACGGCATAAATGTCCGGTTTCCTAGGCCCGATATTATTCTAAGCGGGCAGTCTCCAAACTGTTAAGAGATGACTGGGTGTTTGTGTTGTCCTCATCATTTGATCAACATTCATGAAAGTGGCGAGACTGGACTGAACAAAAGGTTGGGAATTTTACGGGCACCGATAACCGCGCAGTTGAGCGTCCCACAAACCAATCATCATCCAAAGTATTAAGAAATCGTGCAAATGGTCGATGTTGCCACAGTTTTCACTGAGAAAGTATTCTGTTGTCGTTGTTGTTGTGGTCTTCAGTTCGAAGACTGTTCTGATGCAGATCTCCACTTTATCCTTTGCAAGCCTCATCCTCTCTGAACAACTACTGAAAGCTACACCCTGCTTAACATATTCATCTCTCGGTCTCCCTCCACAGGCTTTGCCCCACACATTTCCCTTCAATACTAAATTGGTGATCCCTTGATGTCTCAGAATGTGTTCTATCAACCGATCCCTTCTTTTAGTCAAGTCATGCAACAAATTTCTTGTCTCATCAATTCTATTGACTACTTCCTCATTGGTACATGATCTACCCATCTAACTGTCAGAATTATTCTACAGAACTATATTTCAAAACCTTTTATAGTTGTAAAACTGTCTCGTTCTACATCATTGCGATAGGTCACAATTATAGTCTACAGAATGTACAATTACCTAACTAACTACCTACCTATCGTCATCAAAAAGTGTCTTATGCTGATGGGCAACTTTGGGATTAGAATTATACACAAATACTGTCTCGCCAAACTAACAGAGGAAAAGCCATATTTTCTGTGCAGTATTATCGTAGCAGATAATATTATAACTAAGCATCGAATAAACTAAAAAGGCTATCGCTCCACAGCGTAAGCCAAAGTAGATTACAGGTTACAGTCACTTTACAAGTAAAACAAAATTTGTAATTAAGAAATTACCTAAATATATACTTGATATGCTTATGCACCGCAAGTAATTGTGGTGCTAGAGATATAATTGCAGAGAAGCTGGACTCATGTTAAATCAACAAAATCTTAAGCAATTTAAAATCCACTGATGATCACAACTTCTTCTTTTCGTTGTTCCTTTGTCCAACAGCTTCGCTGGATCGCCATGGTTACGGTCAGATTTGGCAGGGTTAATTTAAGGGGTGGACGGATGCCCTTCCTGTCACCACCCCGTTACGCAAATGATGATGAAATGATGACGACAACACAAACACTCAGTTCCCGGGCAGAGAAAATCCCCAACCAGGCCGGGGATCAAACCCTGGACCCCGATATCCAGAGGCAGCAACGCTACCCACTAGACCACGAGCTGCGGACAACACTGAGGATCACAACAAACTAAAATAACAAACAAGAGAGACATGAAGGTTGGCACAGACGTCGCGAATAGTGAAAGGATTACGTGATGTGGACCAAACGCGAAATACTCAGTTTAACTGATAAAAATTAAGTGAAGTCGGTTGCCGGACATTTTTTTTTATCTCGACGGCTTGCTACGGATGTGACACTCGTCTCTACTTTGTCGATTGTAGATCCTGGAACGGTGACCATTGAGAACATGCTCTGGAAATGTATTCAGGAGTCTGCAACATCCGTCTGCACTCATGTTCGATCAATCAAGTCCTGTTAACCTTATCGAGTTACCATTATAAAATTATTACAGTTTTTAGAGTTTTACTGTCGTTTACTCCACTGGCTTCCTGTTTTATCCTCGTCTTTGCTGCTGAAATTATACATGGCTATGATGCTTATAGTGCGAACTTAACAGTTACAGAATTTCAATGTCTTCGCTACATTCTGGTTTGTTCAGTCTTGTGTGGAGCAAATTTTCAGATTTTTGAAAATAATTAGATGATGTCACCCAGACAAGTTATCGCCATTGCCTACGGCAATACATTTTATGAAGTCTCATTCTCTTGGGAAGTCTATTGTCCAGCCAGCGGCATCTTTTGAGTATTGTACTCCGTTAACTAAACATGACAAGGCTTCGTTCGACATACTGAAGTTGACGACGCTTCGTTGGACGATATGGGCTTACACATTGTGACTACACCAGCAACAATAAAATTAGAAAGCGGATGCAATTTCTCTTATTGTTGGCTGAAACGAAGTGGCGGCAACGTTTCAAATTGTACTGCTGCCTCAAGAGCAACAGTGAGGAGCTGATGACAAATAGGGAACTCATAGCGCCCTTGAGGAACTACACTGCTTGGGCGTCCATGACGGCATTAATCACTATGGTAAGACAGCACCAGTGTTGATTTTTCCATATTTCTCGGCGCATTAGTACTGGTATGTCCGCCAGTATAAAAGCAGATGGGAAGTATAGAGTTAAGGGTACAGAAACAGTGACAGCCAAATGGAGAACTGACTGACTCCGGCTGTGGACTAGTTTTTGGATGTCACCTGGGTGATAAATCAATCAACCATTGCATGCCATCTACATAATAAACCTAACAGGGACATTTGAGCCCTTCCGAAGCTCTCCAGGTTGATTGCTGTTGATCTGATTGTGAAATTAAAGCACGAAGGAACAACTATAGCTAAACCAAAGCGAGGCAGACCTCTTGTTCTGACGGACCGGGAAAGTCTAACACTGTGGAGAGTGCTCGTGAAACCGCATGAAATCAACAAAAGGAATCAGTCGTGCGCCCGAAATGCTACCAGCGGTCCAGCTGGCATAATGAATGTACGCATGGAGTTACAAAGAATGGGGTACGGCGCTGGTATAATGAGCGACGTTACTGGGCAGTGGACAACTGTAAATGAGTAATCTGGAGTGATGAATCACGCTATACTTTGTGCCAATGCGATGGAAAAGTATGGGTTTGGCGAACGCCTGGAGAACGTTATCTGCCATCATGTTAATGTCAACAGTGAAGTGCGGAGCAGGTTATGTTACAGTATGTCAGTGTCTTTTGGCGAGTACGGTATGGTTCCCTTATTGCGCTTAAGAAAACAGGAAATACGGAAGGAAATGAACACATTTTACAGAACTGTGGACTGCGTAAAGTATAGGAACAGTTTGGATATAATGGTTGTTTTTATCAGCATGATAATGCAGCCTGTAAGAAAGCAGCATCCGTGAGGCAATGATTTGTGGACATCAACATACCGGAAATGGACTGGACTGTCCAGAGTTCCGACCTGAAGCCAGTGCAATACCAGTGAGATGAGTCAGAACGTCGACTTCGCTCCAAACTTGAACATACATCACCACTACCTTCTGTGATGAGACTAAAGGATACCAGCGACGCGGGACTGCTACGGTCGCAGGTTCGAATCCTGCCTCGGGCATGGGTGTGTGTGATGTCCTTAGGTTAGTTAGGTTTAAGTAGTTCTAAGTTCTAGGGGACTTATGACCTAAGATGTTGAGTCCCATAGTGCTCAGAGCCATTTGATACCAGCGACTTAGGACGAATTAAACCTCGTGTGTACCCCATCGATGCAAATGCGTAGTCAGCAGTGTGGCACAGTCGCGTGGGTGATGACCGTGGAAGGCAACTGGAAGAGGCCATTATGGAACTCAGCCTATAGCTGTTGCATACATCTCGCAATCCCCAACCTACGATGGGAGGGTCAGAGCAACGTCAAATATAGACGTCACTCTAGCAGATACAGCAGCGGCGCGCTGTGTGAAAGGCTAGAAGGCTGAGAGTGTAATGACATCGAGTGACATCATATGCTATACCATCAGTGGAAGGGAAATCCAAGACATTACAGAAAACGCGTACGTGATGCCCAAATAGAAGACAGAGGGGTAACTCGGTAAAACTGAGAAGGGTGTTCCAGTGTCCAGGAAGTCCATTGCTGAGTGAAGTTTTAGATGTTAAAGTGCAAGTACTGACATTGGCTGTACACAGGCCAATGGAGGCGTAAGAGAAGTCCTTCTAGAGGAGTACCTTGCATCTGGATCGAGGTGCTGCAGAAATTAAGACGTGAAACAAGAACAGCCAGGAAGCTATAACAGAGCAGCATGACCCAAGCAGAAAGAATCCGAAGGCAGCAAAGATACAGGTACGTTAAACAACGTTTACAGAAAACAAAAGTGGAATGACGGAAGTAATTCGTGGAGACTAACTTATAAACTGATCCCTGGGGTATACCACAAAAAAATAATCTGCGAGAAAATACGATCCCCAACTGTCTTATCCACGTTCAAAATGGTTGACTAGATGGTAACAGTAAGTTGCGAACAGTGAGCAACCCTGCTAACGGAAGCACTGCTTCTTGATGATTGAAAAGAAGTCCTGACGGAAGATCAGTGTACTTTACGAAAAATGTTATATGAAGACTATAGAAATAGTAAACTTGTGTATCCCTTCGCACAAGAAGAAATTACGCAAATAATTTTAAGTCCGAAAAAGAAAAGAATCTCCAAGACCGGATGAGATCCCTGCCAACGTAATACATGCCTTATGTGACCAGTCCGATATTTACTTGTGTGAATCAGAAAATAAGTGTCTCTTGCAAGGGGGGGGGGGGTCCTGCATGATGGAAGAATGCTGAAGTGGTGATAATTAGTGAATAGTGAAGGGCAGACAAGGATCCCGTGATACCCCAATCCTACAGACCAATTTACCTTTTGAATGTGTAAGATATTTGAAAAACTATTATATAAGAGATTATAACGTAATAGACTACTAAACGAGCCCTCACGAGTACGGGTTTAGAAGAGACAAATCAGCTGAAGATAATAAAACGTTGTCGCTAGCGATAGATACTCATCCGACGTACGCTCTAGCGATGATGGTCGATATTGCTGGCACTTTCGATAATGAATGAGATTTTCACTCTGCAGCGGAGTGTGCGCTGATATGAAACTTCCTGGCAGATTAAAACTGTGTGCCGGACCGAGACTCGAACTCGGGACCTTTGCGATTCGCGGCCAAGTGCTTTACCAACTGAGCTACCCAAGCACGACTCCCGCCCTGTGCTTGGGTAGCTCAGTTGGTAGAGCACTTGCCCGCGAATGGCAAAGATCCCGAGTTCGAGTCTCGGTCCGGCACACAGTTTTAATCTGCCAGGAAGTTTCACTTTCGATAACCTGTGGTGGCCGACTTTCTTTGGTCACTTCTGACTGAGAGACTACTCCTGCGAGAGACATGCTTCATTAATATCCTCAGGAAATGAAATAATTAAAACAAAAACAGCTATCCGCAGGGATCAGTGGATTGTCTAAATTTTTGGGATGAAGCATTGGGGCACATACTACAAATCTAGAAGATAGCGGTAACGTTATCGGACTGATAAATTTGTAGATGACGTGTTGTTCGCTTTAAGGGGTGACTCCAGAAGAAATATAGAAGACGTGTTGCAGCGCTACATGAACTTGAAGAGTGGTGTCGAAGTATCAAATTGTCACGTTCACTTCACTTCATAAACTACGTAGCTCCCCCTGATAAAGGATCATGCAAGAAACCCCAAACTTAAAGTAATGGTGTAACGATTAGAAAAAGCGCAGTAACGAGCTGTCTAGGGTTATTCCTGGACGAACGTAGTAATTTTGTACATCATGTAGGAGGCAGGCAGAAAAAGACAAACTTGATGAAAAACATTATAAGCATTGCTAACAGTCACTTTCGGCTTTAAACAATCAGTGCATGCGCCCATCTGTATGAACATCAATCGCAGGATAACGTGCGAGCTTTTTGGGCTCTCATGGATTACAACTCTCATTATTGAGCGTGTGCTGCTATCATTAACGGGGACCTACTGCAATACCCGACTGGTGCATTGTTAGTAATTTGAGGAGTACGTCCACTGGACTTGTAAATCAGGAGACCTTTATTGGTTAAAGAAAGGCAGTCAAATGGAAGTATTAAGGATACTTGGAACTGAGGCCAGTATAAAAAAGTTAATAAAAGATGGCATATGCCGACTGCGGCAAAATGAGTGACACATTTCAGGCGCAGGCAGGAGAGCATAAGAATTTCTCCCTGAGATCAGGAAGAGACTAAAAATGAGGTTTCTAACCAGTCGAGTGGAGTGATACATTACCTGACAGGTTATGAAGCTATGCTACCTACCTACACAAAATCGAAAGACAGGTGAATGTGGAACTGCGCGTTCTACGAACATGCGGCAAGTAATGGCCGTCAGACATTAAGGATGTTGGATCCCAAAGCAGTACTGAGGAGCAGTCAGCAGGGCGTATCTCGGACGACACTGCAGCCGCATTATCCAGGAAGGCCGAGGAAGGCCTCACGAGGCATTCAGCCGCACGCCAGCATGGTGCCATCCTAGTTAGACAACCTACTCAGCTAATAGAGTGAAGATAACTGAGGTCGATGACCACTGAATGAAATGGTTTCTCGAGAATTTACATTGTGTTGGCATAAGTCATCACGGACGTGTGAGTTCTAAGACGTAACGGTGAGCCGTGGAATTGCTTGCTACAGGGAAACACTGCTGATGTGCTGCCCTACGACCAAGAAAACCAGCAGACAATGGCTGTCGACCAGGATAATACGAGGGTGAATCCAACAGCGGAAACAACCATCTACACGTTAAATGCACCAAAATAAATGAACGAAAGCAGAACACATTCCATAGCGCTAATAGTAGTACTAGAAGTTGAGGATTTTGTTGTAATTTTGTAGTAGTAAAAGTAGATGTACTATTAACATTTTTGCAGTGTTAGTTTTTAAATCTCGTACCAGGAGTAAATGATTAATACATAAATTTGTTATTATCCAATAAGATGTGATTTGTATGGCCTACTTTAGATTCTCAGATAATACGTTGTAAACGTAAAAAATAATTAAATAAAAATAAATGAAATCACTACCGTCGCTGGTTTCGGCTCTTGAGGAGGAGTGGGCTGCCATTCCTCCACATACATTCAGACAAATGGTTCAAATGGCTCTGAGCACTATGGGACTTAACACCTGAGGTCATCAGTGCCCTAGAATTTAGAACTACTTAAACCTAACTAACCTAAGGACATCACACACATCCATGCCCGAGGCAGGATTCGAACCTGCGACCGTAGAGGTCGCGCGGTTCCAGAATGAAGCGCCTAGAACCGCTCGGCCACACCGGCCGGCACATTCTGAGACTTCACTGAAAGTGACCCCAGCAGAGTTCAAGCCCACATAAAGGCAAAGGGCGGACACGTCCCATATTAATGTTCACTAATTGGTGTCCGAACACCTCTGTCAGGTAGTATAAATTGTGCCACAGCTCTCGTGGGTTGTTGAAGCTGGAACTTCCGCTCTTTGCACAAGTGAGCGAGGTGCCGCAGTGGTAAGACACTGTTCTCGCACCCGGGAGAGCGACGGTTCAGTTCTCTGTCTACTAGTCTCATGTTAGATTTTCTGTGGTTTCCATGTGTCACTTGAAGCAAATGCCAGGATTTTAGCTTTGAACAGAATCTAACTAATTTCCTTCACCAAAATCCTCCAATATAAGCCTCAGTTAAATCTCGAACTAAATCATCATCGACAGGACATAAAACCTAATCTCTTTTCTTTCCTCTCTCTTTTTATAATGAATTAGTCGTCTTTATTTTGATACACGCTTGAACACATTGTTCTGGAGCAGGGGTGTCCAAACCGCCGCAAGCGGCCCAAAACAGATATCAATGCAGCCCATAAAGTGAAGAAAAGTCATTGTTAATGTTAAGTATATTATGTGCGGCCCTAAAATACTCATCTTCTTCGAATGTGGCTGAGGTAAGCTAAAAGATTGGACAAGCCTCCTCTAGAACCTTGACGATTTCGGTCGCATCTCATTTCACCGTAGTCCAGGCAGTATTCGGAGACAGCTGACTGGGCTGGCACACGTATCACAGATGTGTCCTTCCGCCTCTCAGTAACTCCTCTGAGGATATGTCCCACTTTCAACATGTCATAGTGAAACGTAACAAGGTAATGACCAAATCTCCGGAGGCCTCATTTTGATCTCTCTGTTAGGCGTTGTAGATTTTGACCTCTCAAACAGCTAGATTTGCCGTTCTGTGCATCCATTCAAGTAGAACATTAATCTTGGTTGTTTAGTTCTTTGGTGAGGCGTTTTTGTCTGCAGAAACTCTGTGCACTCGTGGCCACAGCGCGGTGTCTCTTCACGACGATGGTGGTGATTCTAATCATGAAGATAGAAGTTGGTGAAGGCGTATTTGTACACGTGATGTGATCGCTCTTTTAAGGAAAATCATCAGGCCCTCTTTTTCAAGATCCATCTTAAATTTTAGTATTTGAGTATACAGCATTTAAGTTCCCAAGAAATTAAATCGTCGGCCCTGTTAAGAGCCAGAAAATATGCCATCAACCTTAAGTATCAAGTGCCACATTGTCGTCGACCAGCGAAAGTGGCTTACAAACGGACGTTACATCTTCGTGTGGGAGACAAAACTCTAGAGCGCAACAATATTTACTTTCTGGTCTTTCCCTTTTATGGAATGCAGTAATTAAACTATTTACTCAATACTGTTTCCGGTTTTTCAAAGTTTCTATAAGTTCAGTGCCTCTTCTACACGTCATGCCGACACTAGTGTAAGTACGAGGACAGCTGTGTCTCATGATGAATGCTTGGAAGTACGTAGACTGATGAGGACAATGATTAATAACGCTCATTAACGAGGCTGTTCAAAGTCTGAAGAAGTTTATTTTCAAAAACTGGCATGTTATTTCAGCTGGTACTGTATACCAGTGTCTTGCAACGTCATACAACCGTGCTAGTGCAGCCATTTTGCTCGTATAGCGCAACATGAGCAATGTTAAGACGGCCATCAGTTTTGTGGAAATATTAGCAGTGATCTGAATTCACTTAATACCCTTAGCTGCATACAGGCGTTGATATAAGTCAACGGGGACAGACAGAAATGTGTGCCCAGATCGGGACTCGAACCTGGGATCTCCTGCCTACATAGCAGACGCTCTATCCATCTGAGCCAACGAGGACACAGAGGATAGTACGAATGCAGGGACTTATCTCTGGCACGCCTCCCGTGAGACTCACATTCGCTACTTATTGTCCCGCACTATATGCATAGCGCCGATTCCCTTAAGAGTTAGGGCACTGTTTGTGCATCCGCACAGAAGAAGATGGTCAAATGGCCGGTGAGCCTTTATATATAAGATGGTATCTGTTCTTTCGGACATGTCTTCGTATATATCACTTAAGTGATGTCAACAACAGAGTCCTTTCGTAGGACGTAAGGAATGGTTAAAAGGGTTCGATACGTTTAACAGGTCTAACTGCGACACAATAGTTAAAATTAAGAGCAGGGAGTATTTCTACTTCCTCAAGGAAAGTTCTAGGTCGCCCAAATGTTTTTGCTTCTACAGCATGTAAACACTAACAACGATTCTGGTGCAAGAATTTTGTGGTTAATTTAGAAGCAGACCCCCCTCTAAAACTGTTTGTTTTTACCATTGATGCAGGTTTCGTTAAGTCCTGCACTTTGTTTGCGCCTTAATTTCCTCGAAATAAAATTTGTCGATGAACATGCTAGGTCATGGAAATTATCTCAAGGTCAAGGAAACATTTCACTGAGAAAGACACATGTAGTCGATGTCGTATATCAAAATGAGTATAGGTTTCGGTTATTTTTGCTCGTCTGGTAGATATGTTTCCTCCAACATGTTGGAAGTTGCTGAACTAACACGAGGATTTGCTTCAATTTTTGCAGTCACATTTCTTACAAAGTCAAGTGATGATCAAAAAAATGTTATTGATTTTTCGACCGTTTCATAGCATCATATCACTCCTTTTAACTCGATCTAACATATTATTTCGTAACCAGGACTTTAAGCAGCATCATGATGTGGAAAGTTCGAATACTTTCTCTGCAGTAACAAATCTCACTGTCAATGAAAAAGGAAGCTGCCATTTAGGGCCAAAGTAAAACAACTGAAGAGATTACTCTGGATCCACAAATATCCTCGCCTGAATCAACGATAATATTACTGATTAGTGAAGATAACTGCAACGGAATTTCTGATGAAAAATAACTGTCGCTAAAAAGAAAAATGCATTCATTAATGTTAACACTAACAGTGCATACATAACTTGTAAACTGACTAGTTCTTTATCATTACGATAAAAGAATCGTTCAAGTGATCTATGGAATATGTAACTTACTGTGTCAGATTCATTGATACACTCCTGGAAATTGAAATAAGAACACCGTGAATTCATTGTCCCAGGAAGGGGAAACTTTATTGACACATTCCTGGGGTCAGATGCATCACATGATCACACTGACAGAACCACAGGCACATAGACACAGGCAACAGAGCATGCACAATGTCGGCACTAGTACAGTGTATATCCACCTTTCGCAGCAATGCAGGCTGCTATTCTCCCATGGAGACGATCGTAGAGATGCTGGATGTAGTCCTGTGGAACGGCTTGCCATGCCATTTCCACCTGGCGCCTCAGTTGGACCAGCGTTCGTGCTGGACGTGCAGACCGCGTGCGACGACGCTTCATCCAGTCCCAAACATGCTCAATGGGAGACAGATCCGGAGATCTTGCTGGCCAGGGTAGTTGACTTACACCTTCTAGAGCACGTTGGGTGGCACGGGATACATGCGGACGTGCATTGTCCTGTTGGAACAGCAAGTTCCCTTGCCGGTCTAGGAATGGTAGAACGATGGGTTCGATGACGGTTTGGATGTACCGTGCACTATTCAGTGTCCCCTCGACGATCACCAGTGGTGTACGGCCAGTGTAGGAGATCGCTCCCCACACCATGATGCCGGGTGTTGGCCCTGTGTGCCTCGGTCGTATGCAGTCCTGATTGTGGCGCTCACCTGCACGGCGCCAAACACGCATACGACCATCATTGGCACCAAGGCAGAAGCGACTCTCATCGCTGAAGACGACACGTCTCCATTCGTCCCTCCATTCACGCCTGTCGCGACACCACTGGAGGCGGGCTGCACGATGTTGGGGCGTGAGCGGAAGACGGCCTAACGGTGTGCGGGACCGTAGCCCAACTTCATGGAGACGGTTGCGAATGGTCCTCGCCGATACCCCAGGAGCAACAGTGTCCCTAATTTGCTGGGAAGTGGCGGTGCGGTCCCCTACGGCACTGCGTAGGATCCTACGGTCTTGGCGTGCATCCGTGCGTCGCTGCGGTCCGGTCCCAGGTCGACGGGCACGTGCACCTTCCGCCGACCACTGGCGACAACATCATGTACTGTGGAGCCCTCACGCCCCACGTGTTGAGCAATTCGGCGGTACGTCCACCCGGCCTCCCGCATGCCCACTATACGCCCTCGCTCAAAGTCCGTCAACTGCACATACGGTTCACGTCCACGCTGTCGCGGCATGCTACCAGTGTTAAAGACTGCGATGGAGCTCCGTATGCCACGGCAAACAGGCTGACACTGACGGCGGCGGTGCACAAATGCTGCGCAGCTAGCGCCATTCGACGGCCAACACCGCGGTTCCTAGTGTGTCCGCTGTGCCGTGCGTGTGATCATTGCTTGTACAGCCCTCTCGCAGTGTCCGGAGCAAGTATGGTGGGTCTGACACACCGGTGTCAATGTGTTCTTTTTTCCATTTCCAGGAGTGTATTTACAGGTCAGCTGTAAGCTAAATGGTAAAGGCAGATATAAGGGGTGAGACTGTAAAAAGCACCACAGGTGCTCTCATTTCCTTTCAGGAATACTACAACTGCCCGAGCCAGCAGGAATATACTTGCAGCGACATATGAACTAGAGGCATGGCATCAGAGGAAATTGAGAATACTTGCTCTTTCGCTTAGTACCGTCGCTCGAAATTGTGTGTCAAATTTACTATCCGCGAATATAAAAAAAAAAAAAAAATATTACACAAACCATTAAATGTAAGACTTCTACTGTTGTCAAGGTTATTAAAGACCAACAGGGATGTAATTTATCGCTATCCATACAGAGTAATTAATTCTCCGCGTCTTTTTTCTCTTTCAAACAAGTAACAAGTATTGTGAGTCTCGTATAACGGCACTTGACTATAAATAGACCTGCAAGATGGCACGGCAGCACTGCTGCTACAGTTGGACTATAATGCCATTTCAGAGCACATCCTGCCGGTAAAAGAAGAAAGTACGTCCTTTCATTTATTTTCTGAGCAAATTACATTTCATAATGTTGCACACACTGGTTATGCCATCCCAAAAAAGATTACAGCCAATTAAAAAATAACCTAAAAATTACGTACCAAACACATCAGTTTTATTGCCAAAACTATCATATATAGCAGCACGCAACTTGATTGAGATATTACTGAGAAGGATAAATGGATCAATTTTTGTTACGCGCTCATTGATATATGGCATAGGGACACACTCCCACTGAAAGCCTACATACAGTCCTGACCCGTGTTGCATGTACCCTATGTATTGGACTTCCCACTGAGAAACTAATTAATAAAACAAGTGCAAGGGAGTCTCGTAAGGAACAGTTTGAACAGCAGAGTACTCGCCACGTAAACTGCCTGTAACTGACAATAACGTATCGACAAGTAATTCCGTGACCAAAGTGTCGTAAGGAAAGAAGGAGGTTAACCAGAAACTTACCTATTTACAAGTATTATTAAACATTGTAATTAAGGTGCTTAACTAATTTATATAAATTAAAAGACACACTAGTATAAAGAACGTTTTAAAATCGTATTCTGCAACAGAGAACTGGGACTCTTTAATTTCCTTGTTCAATGAAAAGTCTGTAAGGAAAGACTGGTCCTATCAACGGCACACGTTACAGAAAATATGACGATAAATATGACTGGTGGTATAGCCACCAGCCAAGGACTACAAACCAGCAAAGCTTATCGTCTTCAGTACTTAAGTGGAGTGTCCTGAAACAAATGGTTCAAATGGCTCTGAGCACTATGGGACTTAACATCTGAGGTCTTCAGTTCCCTAGAACGTAGAACTACTTAAACCTAACTAACCTAAGGACATCACACACACCCATGCCCGAGGCAGGATTCAAACCTGCTACAGTCGCGCGGTTCCGGACTGAAGCGCTTAGAACTTCTCGGCCACCGCGGCCGGCTGTCCTGAAACAGTATCTACAAAATCAAAAAGAATTCAGCTCTATCCGAAGCACAGTTCATTTTCTAACTGTTCAAACTTTTTTCTAAAACTAAACATTTTTTTGTACCATCATAGTTGAAATCAGGATACTTTCATAGACCTAAGAGCCTGAATTTTTCTTTTGGAAATAAAAAAAAATGAAGGTATTTGTTGAATTAATAGAAATACTACGCGGGACCGAAATACATCCACTGCATTAGAGGTTTACGATAATTTTCCAAGGCTCTGAAAAAACATCTCAGCATTAAATAGTGCATTATGCTAGGCCACTTTTGGTCTGAAAGATTCACCCTGTATAGTAGTATGTTAAAAGTTACATCCACATTCTGTAAAACACAGATTAGTTCAAGATTACCCACGCATACCTTGCACTGCTGAAGCATCGTACGTACGTTCTCATCTTTATTTTATTAATTACGGGAAGCAATGAGTATTTTACAAAAAACTGCTGCGCGTACTGAAAGAAGTGTCAATGGCCGTAACTGGTGCCACAAATGTCGTACTCAAATTATTGTTCGACACATACGTGACACAAAATTTGCCTATTATAACTACTCGTAACTAAAGGAAACTATTTTGACTAAGCTCATTCCCAAGGGTTTGGACCGTAGTTTCACAGTAACGACAAGCGTACATAAATGCCGTCAAATTTTTTGACTTCTCATTGACTTTCCCAAAGCAGCTAATTCAATCTCTCATAACATACTCCTTAAAACATTATAAATGTTTCAACATTTTCTTTCTTTTCTCCTGCTGTTTTTTGTTTCCCGCAAATTTCTTCTCTTTCTCTAGGTTTTTTTTCTTTGCGGCACAAATCGACAATATATTAACACATTAACGATCGTTATGTAAATGTTTGTCTTGTGAAATTCAAGATGCCTCTTGTGATTTAAAAGAGGATCTTGAGCTATTACTCTAGCTACGGGAAATCACTTAGTAAACATGTAAGACGTGTATATTTCTATTGTTTATTGTCAAATCACAATTTATGAAAGATGTTTATATTTTATTAATAGGATTAAGTAGGAATAATTAATATTTGTCATGTTGGAAATAATTTTGGTAGCAGGGAATGTCTGCACCAATGTATTAATGGCAGGAGAGACCGCAAATTGATATAATTTTAAAAAGGGCGGGAGAGACCGCGTATGGATACATTTTAAGAAGAGCGGGAAAGACCGCGCAGTGATACATTTTGTAATGGTAGCCGGGATTGTCTGCACCAGAGAGCATTGTTGGCAGGAGAGACCGCACTTTAGCGTTACTAGGAAGTCAGTAGTAAGCGAGAAGTGAAGCGAGTCGGTAGCAGGTCTGAAGCGAGAGGTTGAGAGGAGCGGTGTGCCTGCCAGCCACTAGCTATGATTAACAAGAGATTATAAACGTATGTACAGAGACATCAGCTAACTATTATAATAAGAGGAACTAATATTATTAAATTAATTTTTTGAGAAACTCAAGATTACTGGAGGTGTTTGAGCATTGCTAGCTGTAAGATTATTGTAAAAAGTATCATTTGAACGTTTGTAAAATCATTTTATTCAGAATATAATTAACTTTTGCCAGCAATATTGCATTTCCAATTATAATCCATCCCAAAAACCATCAACGTAAAACTTTGCAAAATTTTATTGTTGTCAAGGAAAAGTTTAACTATGAATTACGTAATTTCAGTCAAATTAATTATAGAATAACGTCAGCTTTGCTATTAAAGAATAACGTCAGCTTTGGTAATAAATACAGCCACTTATTATGAAAGCCCAACCAGCAGCTAATAGAGTATAGTAAAACATAGTATATTCATGTCGCAGTTCGATGTAGCAGTCAGATGGAGATCAAGTAACAGTAAAAAAGGTAAGGAACAGTTTTGGGTTATTGCAGATAACGACTGAGGGCCACGACGACGACACATTCTATGTTTCGTCGAAATAATCAGAAAATCACTTTTAATAAGCAGCAATTAAATTTGTATGCAAAGATAGAGAAAGAGAATAAATTTCAAAGGGAAGATTTCATTTGTTGTTACTAAGCAAGAGATAGAAATCTTAAGAAAAGGTTACATAGTTTGTTGTAAAAGGGAAGGTTATCATTAACAAAAGAGGTATAGAGGAGACGGTTATTGCGTAATAACAAAAGAGGTATAGAGGAGACGGGAAAGTTTCAAACAAAATAAGTAACTGAACTTCTCTGACCCGCGCACAGTTTTACCTTACTACACTCTACTGGCAGGGGAAATTAGGAGATTCATTGTGAATACAACAGCAGTCCCAAAATATCTGACTGATTGTAAATGAATACATATCTGCATAAATAGTTCCCACAATTATACAATTACATTTTATAACTGAAAGTGTAGTTTTGTCGCTGTTATGTCTTTAAGGCAACTGTTGTTAAATACGCCTAGAAATAGTTGTCAGCTGATTCAATCGCATGGTAGAGCAGAATTTTTCAATATCATAAGTAGCTTGATAAACAGGTAATGTAAGTAAGTCAAAAATTAAGTAGATTTCCCCTTGGTTTTGACGTCTATACACAAGAAGCTAAAGCAATAAACACAAAAAAAAACTGTTGCGGCTGGTTTCGAATTTTATTTTAGTCATGTGCTTTTCACCTTTCCCTAGTATCTGGACAAGTATTCATACATGCAAAAGCACGAAAATGAGTATCATGTGTGTCTGGTAAGCAATTGTTGGTAACTACATAAAGTTCATTTATCGCTGTTGTAAATGAGAGTGGCACTATAACTTACATTCATAGTTACCTTCTTGCTGGCGTCTTTTATGCTTTCGTCACATACCTCTTAATAATTTGCAGGGTGAGCAGCAAAGTGATTCCAGATTTTCGAAGTGGACTAAATGACATCAATACAACTCATTATTTTTACATTCTTTACTTCATTGCAGTACCCTTAACGACTACGTACGAAACTTGTTGTCCTGTTCTGGTTGAATATAGTCAGTTTTGAGAGTCCCTGTTTGGTCTTAGCTACTTTTATTTAAAAAAACGCATTTTGATTTTAAAATTCAAATGGAAACGAAAAAGATGAATTTATTCCACAAACCGCGAAATTACTTCAGTGTTGTTCATCAGTTTTAATACTTGCTACAGTCTCATTACTTCGATGTCAGATGCACAGTTCCTCTTACTTTATTACTTATTGAATATATCAAGTTTCAGGCTGTTGCGGAATACATCTAATTTTCTTTTCTTCGAGCTAGGCTGCTTTCTGGTAAGAGTTCCAGTCAATTGTGTTCTACCATCCTCAGGATACTGACAGATCGCTGGACGGCGTTTAACGCCTGGATAAAACTGCTGAAATGTTGTTCACCGCGGATTGCACTGAACCGTATTCAATAAATATAAACTTGCGTACTTCTATGGACTGCAGTAGTCAGGTATAGTCAGGTATCAATTAGGGACCGGTCCCGGCTTCGCACGGATAGTAGCTAGCATCTCAGGCCGGACAACTTTTCTGGCGTAGTGGTAACACATTATATACTCAAATCTATCTTATGAATCAGTCTGTCTATTAGTGAAAACCGTATCCTGAGATTAGACTTCACACAAATACAAAAAATCGCGGCGGGGGATTTCATTGTAACCATGTATATCCGCCGCGACACTGAATTACGAGAAATTACACTGACTTAATGTTAGGCCGGCCGAAGTGGCCGTGCGGTTAAAGGCGCTGCAGTCTGGAACCGCAAGACCGCTACGGTCGCAGGTTCGAATCCTGCCTCGGGCATGGATGTTTGTTATGTCCTTAGGTTAGTTAGGTTTAACTAGTTCTAAGTTCTAGGGGACTAATGACCTCATCAGTTGAGTCCCATAGT
Source organism: Schistocerca nitens (assembly GCF_023898315.1). Classification (NCBI taxonomy): domain Eukaryota; kingdom Metazoa; phylum Arthropoda; class Insecta; order Orthoptera; family Acrididae; genus Schistocerca; species Schistocerca nitens. Next base: position 394,729,810 of record NC_064617.1, read on the forward strand.
GCTCTGAATCATTTGAACTTAATGTTAGCCTCACATCAGGGAGCGGCGAAGTCTAGTTAAAAGCCAGGATGGTTCCACATACTACGCTCATCTCCAGTATGAAGACAGAAGAGACGCTAACAATACATTTACTCAACAAAGCAAACTTAAGCCTCAGCCAAAGTTTTAACGGCCAGGAAAGTGACTGACGGAAACTGAAACGTATTTCTTTCTAGTGTTTTAGAGACCATTAAATGTCGGTCGCCCTTTCATTCGATAGTGCCTTTCCGATACGTTAACTTTGACAACATTTTTTCACAGTGTAAGATCCATGTCTTGTCTGACAAAAACATTGTGCCTTTTAATTTGAATTTATCATAGTTTTCGTAAAAATCTTCGTTTTGTCGTTCACGCGTAATTACTAACGTAATGTGGAACCTTTAACTGCCGAGTCCCACATAGAGAATAAATGTTCTGATAGTTGTGATGTATATTCTGCAGATAAAAACTAGAAGTTTTTCGTGAAGATAGTATATCCTTATATTCGTCGTTCTGATGTATATGGCAGAGATTACTGCCTAATAGCAAATTTCTACTTCCCGTCGGAGAAATATTCATATGAGCACGTTGCTTCCCGTTCTTTGAGGTGTATACTTGAATCTTACTACTCTCAGCGCAATTTCCTTCCTTTTGTAAATTGCATACAATGGAAATAACATTTTAGCAAGCAAGATGTCTCACCAGCCCGTTGCCACTGTATATCTTCTCTCCTTATCCCCGTCATTTAGGTTAGCGCCGTTGCATCTACGTCAGGGGGTCTTGGGTTCGATTCTCGGCCGTGTCACACATTTTTTTCGCTCGGGGACTGGATGTTTGTGTTGTCCCAATCATTTCATCTCATCTTCATCGACGCGCCGAAGTGGCGTCAAATAGAAAGACTTCTACCACGCGGCTGAACAACTCGAGCCGTACGATCATTCCATTTCTGTTTAATTTCTTTAATAGCAACCCACCTCGGTTGTCCACAAAAACGTTTTACTGGATTGCTGCCTATGGTTTCACTGCGTGCTAAATACGAAGACTGGAGTCGCAATCATAAGGGCGGCGGTTCAAATAGCCCCACGATCATCGTGACTTAATGTTTCTGCTGTCTACCTAAATCGTTTTTAGCAAACGCTGGGATTGGTCCTTTGAGAGGCACGAGCGAGACCATTGAAAATCTTCTCCGTATGTTATGACCTCTTCTTCGACAGGATGTTAAACGATGATTATTCTTTTCCTTAACAACGAGCTAATTTGAACTAATTTATCACGCCACAGATTACTTCCCGCTATGACAGAGAGTACAATTTGCTTACGAACTTCCTCTCAACGATTTGATTCATATTGACAGCCTGCGTAAGGCGAGACTAAGGCTTGAACGTACGTAAACAGGAAGACGCAACCCTGAATCATTTTCGAGGAAAATGAGTTTGAAAATTTTAGGCGTGCTTATATAGTCCTTGTATAGCTGCTAGGATTGACAGAGTTCGCAGTCCAGCGAGTAAGGGCTTAGTTTCATAAGCAAGAGTTCTCTGGATCGAAACCGCTACCGCTATTTATTTTTCATTCCCACGTAATTCTAACAAGAGATTTAGTATGAACGTGCAAATTTGCAATATGTAATGAATTTGTTATCCTGATAATCGTTACCCTCAAAATTCGAATTTTTCTCTAAGATTTTGAAGTAGGTTGCCGTTAGAATTGTATTCACTGTTCATTAGATGCGCTGTATATCCGAATAATAATAGTTTTCCATGTTTATACGATCAGTATCATTCTGATTCGTTCAGCGGTCCAGAAGCTACACATTATACTTAATCACAAATGTAGATACAAAATTTAAATAAAGTCACTATGTAAGTAGGCTGTTCAGGTTTTTATATTGGTAACGTCAAGTAGCGCTGTGTATGAAAATCACTGGCTGTGCTGTGTGCAGTCTGTGTCTGGTTTGCATTGTTGAAAAATTCTCTATTGTAGTGGGCAGTTAGATGTTAACAGCGCGTAGCGTTGCGCAGTTGGAGGTGAGCCGCCAGCAGTGGTGGATGTGGGGAGAGAGATGGCGGAGTTTTGAGAGCGGATGATCTGGACTTGTCTCCATCAGAGACAGTAAATTTGTAAGACTGGATGTCATGAACTGATATATATATTATGACTTTTGAACACTATTAAGGTAAATACATTGTTTGTTCTTTATCAAAATCTTTCATTTGCTAACTATGCCTATCAGTAGTTAGTGCCTTCAGTAGTTTGAATCTTTTATTTAGCTGGCAGTAGTGGCGCTCGCTGTATTGCAGTAGTTCGAGTAACGAAGATTTTTGTGAGGTAAGTGATTCATGAAAGGTATAGTTTATTGTTAGTCAGGGCCATTCTTTTGTAGGGATTTTTGAAAGTCAGATTGCGTTGGCTAAAAATATTGTGTGTCAGTTTAGTGATGATCAGAATAAGTATAGAGAGAAATGTCTGAGTACGTTCAGTTTTGCTCAGCTGTTTGAAAAGCAAATAATGTAAGAGGTTTATCAGCACAGTCATTCATTAATTTTTCTAAAGGGACGTTTCAACTATACTCATTTGATTGAAACTAGTCGTTATCCTTTTTTCATTTCCAGTCTCCTTGTGGGAAGAAGTATCTTTTTCAGCATAAATATTATAAAAGTAATAAATGAATCATTAGAAATTCATAATTTGCACAATGTTGTAAGACTTACGTGGAAATGAAAAAGAAAGTGCCAGCAGGGAGATTCGATGCAGAGACCTCACGCTTATTGAACGAAGCGCTTATTCGCTCCGTTGAGGAGTCCGTAAAGACTAGTGACCATTCGAAGTTAATTCTACACCAAAATTTTTCAAACTCTACTTTCTCGAAAAGGTTGGGAGTTGCGTCTTCCCGTTTACTTACGTTGAAATTCTAACCGTGCCCTAAACAGGCTGTCAATATGACTCAAAATCGGTGGGGGAAAGTTCCTACGGTCGCGTTGTGAGTGGAGTATTAGTCATTTTATTTTCTCAAGCATGCGATTAGTGCAGCATACTTGTTTTCGTACATTCGTCCCCAGTAGGAATTTGCCTACGCGGTCACGGTTCCGTGTGGCCCTCGCCTCGGGAAGGAACCCGGCTGCTGTGCTTCCTTCGCAGTTCCTCGAGGCTCTGAAACGATTTTTCGAAACGTTTCTGCCGCCCCTCGGCTCAACTGCGGCCAGTGACACGCGCCGCGGCTCGGCGCGGTGCGGTTCGGCGCCGGGTTAGGCCTAGGCGGCGCCGGCAGGAATGCTGCCCGCTCAAGGGCAGCGCGCGAACCGCTTCCGGTGAGGTCAGCCCGCCGCGGCGAGCCGGCGCCAGCCAGGCAACGAGCACCCGCCGAGCACTGGCCGCTCCTCCTGGACGCCAGGCTCGTCTACAAAGGCAAACGAAGGTACAAGACAGAGTGAGAGACTTGCTTCGTTTACGTGCGACACATCTTCCGGAAGACGAAAACCGAATTTCGGAAAACCGTTTTTCACTGCGTTGTTTACATATTAAGGCCTGAAGCAGTTTTGATAGCCCGATCAAATATGGCGTATGGGAAGCAGCTGTTCCAGCTCCTAATTTAGTCAGTACAATCGCTATTTCTTTCCAATTAAATATTAGAAACACACAGCTTCATGCTCGGTCTACCTCTTCTTCACCGCACAAAAAAGTCAATCCGTCGTTATCAGCTGGAAATTTTTAAGAAGATGACAACCCAAGGGGGTTTGAAAAACGATATAAATATTCTTACACATTTTATAAACTATTAAAATCTTCTTTAATTAGCTGTTAGTAGTTACTTTATTACAGGATCACACATCCGGTTTTGCGATGATTTAATCACATCCTCAGGTGTATACATATATAACTAATCGGTTTGTTTATTAATAAATAAATCTTCTGCTACCAGTCACGATTTTTCTTTATTTTACTTTTCGCACGACGCGTTTCGAGAAATAATTCCCATTTTCAAGTCCGTTTTTTTGTGTGTATTAAGCCATTTCTTTTGATGTTGTCAGTGTGTGTGAGTCTGCTTCATTTCGCTGACTTTTACTGCTATATACAAGAAACAAGCGAATTTTTAGTTGGGTATCAGCTCTTTTTGTGAAGTTAGTGGTGAAATTTAGAAGAATTTGTACTTACAGTTTTCCAATTGTCTATTTGTGCAGAGTCTCACACACACTAAACATCACACACAACTTGTTGTACACTTTGCACATAGAAAATATCTTATGTAAACAAAACAGTTACAAAGATCTTCTTACAGGTAGTCCTGTATAAAAAAATATAATCTGCGGAAGACCTATAATGTTATCTCTGTGGACTACCTGTAAGAAGATCTTTCTAACTGTTTTGTTTACATAAGATATTTTGTATGCGTTAAGTGGACAACGAGTTGTGTGTGATGTTTAGTGTGTGTAAGACTCTGCACAAACGGACCATTGGAAAAATTCTTCTAAATTTCACCACTAACTTCACAAAAAGAATTGATACCCAACTCAAAATTCGCGTGCTTCTTATATATTGCAGTAAAAGTCAACGAAATGAAGCAGACTCACACACACACTAGCAACATCAAAAGAAATGATTTAATACACACAAAAAACGCACTTGAAAATGGGAATTATTTCTCTAAAAGCGAAGCGTGAAAAGTAAAATAAAGAAAAATCGTGACTGGTAGCAGAAGATTTATTTATTAAAAAACAAACCTATTGTTTCTACTGTCGCAGGCTTTCAAAAACCATTTTTAATGGATCAAATTAGATATATATAACCAATTTAACACTTGTTCATTGCATATATACGGTCTCCCAACGTTCGGATGCCGTTCGAAATATCACAAACGCCTAGCTGGATGGCCCCAAGACGAAACATCAAAAATTCCATTGAGCAGCATGCGAAGGCGCATTGAAATATTTGATGTTTCATCCTATAACCACCCAGTTAGGCCTTTGTGGTTCGAACGGCATCCGAACTTTGGGAACAGAGATTTGTAACGAACTAATGTTAAATTACTTAAATGTGAATACATGAGGATGCGATTGAATCATCAGGAGACTGGTTGTGTATCAACATTTAGTAAAGGAGTTATTAACAGCTACTGCAGCTATCAAATCTTTCTCAGAAGATTTTTATAGTTTATTTTAAAATATTTCTATCATGAATCTAAGCTGTGGATGCCAAAACTGTAAAATCGTATGTTTCGAAAACGGTTGGGGGTTTACGTAGGAGCCCAAAACGATTGTGCAGGTGGACAATCGGTTGGTTCAACCGAATTTCCGGAGTCGATTTGGAGATGTTAACACGATCACCCAAAAGCGGTATAGGAAAATAGATTTCCGAACTGCAAATCTGGGAGCCCCAAGTAAACTAAGTGTGTGTGTGTGTGTGTGTGTGTGTGTGTGTGTGTGTGTGTGTGTGTGTGATATCTTAGTATACCTATTATTTTTAGGTTCCATGTGTCTGTGAGCGCATAAATGCAGGTTGACCGGCGAGTTTTACTGAAATCAGTGACGCGTGCTCTGTGGGGAGAAATATACAGGATGTCTCAGGAGGGAAGGATCGATCATTTAAAGCAAAAAAATATGCCCTATTCCGAATGTTCACCGCGAGAGAACACATTTAATGTACATTGTTATTTATTTTCTGTATTATCAATACATTGTCAGGTTTACACATGTACACATATACAATGGTTAGTAAGCATCACAACATGCTTTTTACGAAGTGGTATCAATTGAAACACACGTATTTTTAACGCATTCGCCTCTAAGCATTATCGTACGTCATGTTAAACATATTGTGCAATTCACAATAAATGTTCGAATATCCCATCGTCAACCTTCAATGCATTTATGCATCCTTGGAAGAACATGTTGTGCTGGTTGTTTGAGGACCTCTGCGTTTGCCCTGATGAGGGGAGCAGCGTCCATGATGCGACCAAGCAGTTCGTCTTGCCTATTCACCCTTCGTTTGCACACCTCAGACTTCATCCAGTCCCATAAACAAAGATCTAATGACATAAGATCTGTTGATCTTGATGGACAGTTAACTGTACAATCACGACAAATCCAGCGAGTAGGGTAAATACGGTTGAAATGTTCTCTCCCAAGTCTGGTAAAATGTGGAGGGGCCCCGTTATGCTGAAGTACATTCGAGACCGCGTGGCCAAAGGAACGTCCTCAAGGTGTTCTGGAAACGAATTTTCCAGCAAAATTCAAAGAGGTAAGGTGGAAAAGATAGACGTGCGCGGCAGTAACCCTGGAACATATGTACATTACGTGTGTTTTATCTCAGATACGATTAGGAAGAGGGTACATGTCCATATAAAGTTTTTTGTCTCAAATGTGCGTTCGTGTAATATTCCTAAATACTGGCCATTCCTTCTGTGACATCCTGTATAAGCACAACAATTCATTCAACGTGTTTCGCATCCACTGCCATTAAAGTTGCAATTTTAGATTTAATCACACAAACAGTATCATCATCGGGTTCTACTTGTTACCCAGTCATCATCAGGTGAGTTGTTTAAAAATAAAGAAAAAGGGGAATGGTAACATACTAGGAAACTAAATAACAAATCAAAGTAACAACTGTACACAGCAATACGTTCGACTCGCCAACTGAACAGGTTGGAGGGCGCTCACACTGAAAGCATACCTGTATTTTGGAACTGAATGTTACAGTTAACTACGTTTTAGAACAGAGGCTGTAATACACGATCAAATACATAAGTAAATAACCTGCGTTTCCCTTGGGAAGTATGCCTAGTCTGTGTGAAATTACAGCGTCAGTGAATGAAGCGTGCTGCATGAAACTGTGTATGTACTTCAGTGAAGTGCAACGCATATGCCCAAATATAAATTATATTTATTCGTCTACAATATGAAGCAATCTCAAAATCGTCAATACAATATTTTTATATAGTTCTATTCATTATGAGCTACGTTCCTGGAAGTTTACAACTGTGTGATTAGATTTTTGAAAAAGCGCATACGTACGCAAATCGGGTGTCTCATGCAATACGTACATAAATTCCTTTCTTTATTTTTATTTTTGTTTTTATTGGTACAGACTTCTAGCCAGCAAATATTTTTCTTGTGTCTTACTTTCGCTTCGAGGTCACCTGACGGCAGCATTTCTAGTATTTATTTCGGTTGCAGGACGCCCTGTTATTCGTACTGACAAACGAACGATGATATGTTTTAAAGTGGTAAACTGTATCCAAAAGATTATGAAGTGCAATAATAATCCATGATAGAAAGGGTATTTCTTACTTGTGTCAAGCATCAAAAGTTACTCAGAGACACAGAGCGATGATATGGCACAAGCTCTTATGAATTTATTGATAAACATTCCATTACAGAATAACGATATTAAGAGTTTCAGAAAAGTGCTAGTATCGTAAATGGGCGAGTACTTTACTGTACGTTGAATGTTCAAACTTTTTTTATCGAAGTAATCAACCATTTCTTTTATCTGGCTGCAGCTATGTAATTTTCTACGATGGTCGAATCTTTTCGCTAAATCAGAGGTGACCATCCTTTTAGGTTACCTGGCGCACGTTGGAAGAAGACGAGTGGGTCACACATAAGGCGAAAAAAATACTGGATCAATGAGGAAACAGCACCATGTGACGAGAGCATCAGATTGAAAATTTTCAATTTATCGTATGTTTACATAAACGGATTTTTTTTAACCGGTCCTGTGACAGATGCTCAGTTCCTGGGCCGCACCGATACCTGCTTTGGGTCGCATGTAGTCCGCGGGTTGGACACCCTTGTGCTAAACGATGCGGCAAATGTGTTGAATATGACGGTCAAGGCTGCTGGTTTCTCAGTGTTGCGTAACTAGAAAGAAATTGAAATGTGCAAAAACTTTGGCCATTTTTTGCGAAAGATCTCACATTAAAATTTAACAAGTTTCGCACTACTATTTTTTTTTTCTTTTGGAGTGCATTTTCATTACTTCCTCTTAAACAAAAGCCAGGGGTGTTCCAGTGTCTCGGAAAACATAAAATTTCTGAGGGTTTATCAGAAAAATAACAGTGATTACGTATAATCATAGTACAATAAATAAATCGCTTTTCCTGTTCCAGATTATGAACCCAGTGATATGATCTATATGAACTCAAAGAATCCGCCTCTCCCCCACTCTCTCACACCATCGCTTTCAAGATCAATGCGAAAGCGCATAAATGAAGGCTGTTAAATTAGACTACTACTTTAAAAATTTGTGTAGATTAGATCCAAAAATAATTTTCTGAACAATGTATTTGATATGAGCCAGTCTCTGTGTGAGAGAGGACCCCAGTACCTGTCAAATATCAGGATGACTGCACTACAGGAAAACAAATGAATTTACAGTTAATAAATAAGACGCTGGTTAACTAATTTTCTTCTTTTTGAGCAAAATACTTTACAATCAAAAGATCTGTTTAGGTTGATCCTGCAACTAACACTATGCTCAGTTTTTATATACATATGTGAACATTCTAAAGAAGTAGCTGTAAATAAACATTTGTCACTTGCTGAAAGCGGATGAGCATGGTAAGGGCATAATTTTAAAAATGTTTCGTGTGTTATACCTCCTTTGTTTTATTCCATTTGAAGGACAAAAACCACGTAATCGATCACTACACTTAATGGACTGAAAAATAGTATTTTATCAACACTGAATTAATACATAAATATCGAGATACACTATAAAAGAGTGTAGCATCAAACTTTATTAATTTAAGTTCCTTTGGTTTTATTTCATTCATTTACAATTTTTATACTTGTGTGACCTATTGTGTATATTTTTGTATGTAGAGATACATTATAACATATGTTTATTTTGAGCTGAATGTCAGAATCACTATAATCACAACCGTGAGATAAGACACAGCTGTTCGAAACGACGGTCAGCACTCCAAGCACTCTGCATGCCGTGAAGTCTCCATCAAGTAAAGGTCGATACCCATACAGGAAATGATGGGGAGAACTTAGATCAGGTGGTTTGCCAAACTGGAATTGAGGCCTACTTTTCCAATTTAAGGCAGAGGAAATTTAATTAAACATTTGCAGAAATTCACAACCGAGTGTGACTGAGTTCGGTCTGGTTGGAAATGTTTCGTCTTACGAACGACACAGAACAAGGCATCCAACAACATACAGAATACCATTTGCTACGTATAAATCAATGAAACTATAAAATGAACGTAAATCAAATGTATGTGACTAATATGGCTCAAAGACCTCAGTAGTGGCACACAAGTGGAAGCTCAAGTCACCTACCTCACATAAAACATGTTGCTTATCTCAAAATAAACGTTTCATGCTTCCAGACGATTGTACATAACTAGTCTGTGAAATAAGAAAACATCGTGTAACGATATACAATATACTGTCGTAGTGTGACACTGATGCTCCTCACACAGAGAAAAATTGTTCACAACCCTAGTTGTCATTATGGAATTACAACATACCAACAGTACAGGAACACAATGAAAAAAGCTCCAGTGGCTAAAATGTGCGAAAGAAAATTTTAATTTTTCCGGTACGATACTTAATATGTGTATGCTCTTTTTTTTTTAATTTCTCCGACACATTCACCTGAATAACCCCTTAATCAAAGACAAGAGTATTTATACACCATATCGTAATATGTAATAATCCCCGTCTACATTCAGCACAGTGTTCTCACTGAATCAAATCACATATTTCTGCAGAAATTCGGAGGAATGAATAAAAGCAAAATGATAATATACAAAAACTTAAGTGCACAACAACATCTTATGGCACATGCGAAAGAATAATATAATAATATATGCGTTGAAATTCAGTTCGTTATAGAAATGTTTCATCGATAAAACCGCTTTTTTTTTTAAGACAAATAAATTACAGTCACAAAGACTTTGTCTCTGAAGTTACGGCTTACATGTCTATTTAAATATCAGGGGAAATATAGTATTGACGTAATGGTCCAGTGTTCAGTGACGGAAATTCAATTTTAGCGCAGAACTAGATGCAACAAAGTAAGCTCGTAGGATGTGATACACTACAAGCGTAAGCAAGTGACGTAGAGTGAAGAAAAGCTGTGAAATTCGAAAAGTAAGAAATGAAAGTACATGCAACAGTCTAATGAAATGAGCAAAAACTTGTGCAAGCACTCAACACAGATGAAGTGCTCAGTTTTCGCGAATGCCTTACCAGTTTTGGTAATAGCGATGGGTGTAAATTACAGCGAGGTATGTTGACCGATGTTTACAAAGTCAGTAAACTTTAATACGATTTCGTTGGGAGGAGTGCCAACAAGGGTGCGTAGATTCCCTAAAGAACTATGAATGTGTTTTTATGGTAACTGTTTAATGTAAATACTACTTATTTATGTTGTTTTACTTTAGTCACTTCTACCGAATGCTTGAATACAATTAGTGAAACAGTGAAACATTACATAATTCGATATCCTACTTTGATGCTTATATGACTTACAAAATTGAAATATCGCCGCAAATTATTAAAGTTCTTTGCTTCTGATGGAACACGACAAAAACAGCGTTGGCCAAAAGCCGTAAGTTTTATTCAAGCATGCGAGATGAGTCGAAATGCTAAAGGAGATGCAAGATCAAGACTGGAAACCAACCAAAGAGTTCGTAGCATCTGTGCAAGTGATTTGAAGCAGAGGTTTACGTTGAAGTATGGAAGCTTCCTTTCTTTAACGGTTTCCGTAATGTAATTTCTCTCTCCGTCTCTCTCTTTCCTTCTCCTCTCCTATCAGCAATGTTAAAAGAAGTGGTTGCGTTTGTGCTACTGAAACATTTCTTGGTATGAATTCTCAAAGTAGGTTAACGTATTCATATCAGTATTGTCTCTGTAAAATGGCAATACATATTACAAATTATTCTAAACTGCAAATTCACTGTAACAGTCCGTATTATAGAATTTTTGACACGAACGTCGGGGTAATAGACAAGCCTAGTTTATAGCAGTTCAACGCTCCGCTGCTATATGCTGGCTTACGAAAATTGTGTGTTTGGAAAAGAAACGATATGATTCCAAATGGCCAAATGATTACAAACGGTCACATAAAACACATTTTTTCAGTGACATTTATTTTAGAGAGCAAGTTAAGAGTGAGAAACTCAGGGATATTTTCTGGACTGTGTTCTGAATACCAAGTAATAAAATTTTAAGTAGCAGCTGCTCAGTGGCTTAATACCATCTGCTGTCACCTGTCACGTACGCATTAACAGAAGAGGGCCATGTCGCCACGGCCATCTGCCCGTCATTGACACAAAAATTGGAACCTGAAGCGGTATCGAGAATAAATTTCCACGTGCACCTTTAATTAAATGACTGACAGCCACTGGTTTGGGAAGAAGTAAATTTTTTGCTACAGTCAACTTACTTAATAAGTTCGAGTACTTTGCAACGAATTGCCCCAAGAATGAAAAAGGCAATGACCAAAAGAAACTGTCAGATACGAGTGTCTGATTCTTGAAATATTTACGTGACTGGTTGTATCCGAGCGAAGGAATCTGTCCCCGTATCATCAGAACCCGACCTCTCGGCAGCACTCGTTGCGAAATACTGTTCACAAGCGCTGATTAAAATATAATCGTTAGTGAAGGAGAAATCTCTTCCCATATGAAGTGTAAAGAAGTACTGATGATACAATAAGGAAGTTGCTTTTGTCTGAAAGATTACACACCTCCTCAGGCTGCACTCTACTGATGCTGTTTACTCACACAACATACATGATCGATATCGGAATCCACATTCTGTCATCAGATATATCTGGGAAAGCAACTTTATCGATATTGATTTAATGTAATACGATCATACATTGGTAGCCAACAGCCCACGTATTTCGCCAGAGCACTTTGCCATGTACGTAAAAGTATGTAAAGTTATGCGAAAACTTTATTTGGAACGTACTGGCAGTTTGAAACTGTGTGCCGGACCGGGGTATGAACTCTGAACTCGCTGCAGAGTGAAAGTTCACTCTAGGAACTTTTTTCCTTGTTTTACTACATTCAGAATGAAAGTAGAGCGTACCAGACACCTACTTGGTGCAATATTATGGCAGGTGATTATCCGTTACCCATGCATGGACGTATTTCATTGAATCAAAAATGGTTCAAATGGCTCTGAGCACTATGCGACTCAACTTCTGAGGTCATCAGTCCCCTAGAACTTAGAACTACTCAAACCTAACTAATCTAAGGACATCACACAAATCCATGCCCGAGGCAGGATTCGAACCTGCGACCGTAGCAGTCGCGCGGTCCCAGACTGTAGCGCCTAGAACCGCACGGCCACTCCGGCCGGCTTTCATTGAATAGATATAGATACAATTAGTGTCACAGATGCAGCTGATAATGGAAAGTGTGTTCCGAAGTCAATCGTGTGTGTTGTATGATCAATCAACATGAGTCAACTGCAGCCTGAGGAAGTCTGTGTATATACGTGACAGCTGAGCGAGATGCCCGTGCCAGCCAACAACGATGCAGATATTAAAACATCAGAGTGATTTATGTCCGGGAACCGCGTTATCTTCCCAACGACTCTAGCGGCAAAGGTGCAAGCTCTCGTCAGAATACGCGACGTTTGAAGGATTCAACAGATTCGAGCTGCTCTTACACATGTAACCTACCTCAGACTAAGATCTCATCTGTATAATACACAGATCACCGAATGTCCATAAAAACGCAGTTGATTCTAGTACGAAGAGAGTTGCGTCGTTTGTACTCGTGCCAACCACCGGCAGTAGGCGGGACGTACTTTTCTAGCGGTGGGTGGTGGCCGAGCATGAGGTGGTGCCGTGTCAGCCGAAACAATATTCTGACATGGGCGTTCTGCAAACGACGACGTGGCGTCGGAAAGACATAACCGCGAGGACGTCCCAACGGCGCACAGTGCACACACGGACGTGGCACGGCGTCCAGGTGCGTGGAGGGCGCAGCTGGCCGGCCGGCGTATGTCAGCTCACGCACCCGCGCACGGCGAAAGGACGGCGCGGCCGCGCAAGACGCTCGCCTCTGTACGCCGCGCCGCCGCAATGCGCGCCGCGCACAATACGGGCCCGCCTGCGTTCTCACGGCTGCCCAACTGGCGCGCGCACACGCACACGCGCGTACGCACTCACGCACACACGCACACTTGCGCGGCGCGCCAGCCAGCCAGCCAGCACAAAACCCGACGGACGGCTTTTTTCCCCGCTCCTTGCTCTCGCGCAGCCGAGTAATGGCTTACACACATGCCTCCTCCCCTGCCCGACTCCCCCCTCCAGCCGCGACGGCTGCAGACGCGAGATGCTGCACGCCGCGCCCGACTGACCGTTCCGATCCGCTGCACGCCCGTCTACCGAGTCTAGCCGCACCGGGGTACGCGGTACCCCGTGTGCCACTTCCGCCCGTTATCGATCTTCTTTCCCCGCAGATCTAATTTCCTAGAGAGGCGCAGGTCGAGTTGCAGCGAGTTTTTCGATCATCAGTGCTAATGCGGTCCCGAAATTACACGGAAAAACGAAAAACGCGTATAGTTCAAGACGTACGTTTCCTTTTTACCAGAAACTATTCGAATAACAAGGAAGGAATGAAGGAAGATTGGGTTTAACGTCCCGTCGACATCGAGGTCGTTAGAGACGGAGCACTAGCTCGGATTGTGTCAAGGATGGGAAAGGAGTCGGCCGTGTTCTTTCAATGAAACCATCCCGGCATTTTCCTGGAGCGAGTTTGAGAAGTTACGGAAAACCTAAATCTGGATGGCCGGACGCCGATTTGACCCGTCGTTCCGAGCGGTTCTAGGCGCTTCAGTCCGGAACCGAGCGACTGCTACGGTCGCAGGTTCGAATCCTGCCTCGGGCATGGATGTGTGTAATGTCCTTAGGTTAGTTTTGTTTAAGTAGTTCTAAGTTCTAGGAGACTGATAACCTTAGATGTTAAGTCCCATAGTGCTCAGAGCCATTAGAGCCATTTTTTTGAACCGTCGTTCTCCCGAATGCGTATTTGAATAGTCGTTTGTTAAAAGGACGGATGTCAATCAGAATGAATTTTCTGGTATGAAGACAGAATTTATTTATTATGACATTTCATGTATTTTCTCCGAATTTTCCATTCCAGAACACAATAGTACCGCTCTTAATGAGGATGGTTGAGCTGAAATATCTTACATTGAGCAGAATGACACTGTTATCACATTTCAGAGGCTTCTGACCTGTACCCTTTTAACAAATTTTGAAAAAACAACAAATATATAGATTAAAAAACTCTATTATTACCTTTTTAATGCTTGTACAAGACCTCTCTTTCTTATTACACTTGGAAAGGAAATTAAAAAGAGCAATATGCGTATTTCGCGGATGATGCTGCAGTATACAGAGAAGTTGCAGCATTAGAAAATTGCAGCGAAATGCAGGAAGTTCTGCAGCGGATAGGCACTTGGTGCAGGGAGTGGCAACTGACCCTTAACATAGAAAAATGTAATGTATTGCGAATACATAGAAAGAAGGATCCCTTATTGTATGATTATATGATAGCGGAACAAACACTGGTAGCAGTTACTTCTGTAAAATATCTGGGAGTAGGCGTACGGAACGATTTGGAGTGGAATCATCATATAAAATTAATTGTTGGTAAGGAGGGTGCCAGGTTGAGATTCATTGGGAGACTCCTTAGAACATGTAATCCATCAACAAAGGAGGTGGCTTACAAAACACTCGTTTGGCCTATAGTTGAGTATTGCTCATCATTGTGGAATCCGTACCAGATCGGGTTGACGGAGGAGATAGAGAAGATCCAAAGAAGAGCGGCGCGTTTCGTCACAGGGTTATTTGGTAAGCGTGATAGCGTTACGGAGATGTTTAGCAAACTCAAGTGGCAGACTCTGCAAGAGAGGCGCTTTGCATCACGGTGTAGATTGCTGTCCAGGTTTCGAGAGGGTGCATTTCTGGATGAGGTATCGAATATATTGCTTCCCCCTACTTATACCTTCCGAGCAGATCACGAATGTAAAATTAGAGAGATTAGAGCGCGCACAGAGGCTTTCCGGCAGTCGTTCTTCCCGCTGTTAATGGAAGAGGCCATACCTATGCAATTTGATACAATTGAAATCTCACCCACTTCTCCCTCTGAAATTAGGAAAATAATAAACTTGCTTAAAAGCAAAAACTCACATGGAATTGATGGCATTTCCAGCAAAATACTAAAAGCTTGTTCTCAACAGATAAGTAAGATTCTCAGCCACCTGTGTAATAGCTCTCTGGAACAGGGCATTTTCCCTGATAGACTGAAATATGCTATTGTTATACCTTTGCATAAAAAGGGGGATAGATCTGATGTCAACAATTACCGTCCAATCTCCCTTCTAACAGCTTTATCCAAAATTTTTGAGAAAGTAATGTATTCAAGAGTAGCTTCACGTATCTGTAAAAATGAAGTACTAACAAAATGTCAGTTTGGTTTCCAGAAAGGTTTTTCAACAGAAAATGCCATATATGCTTTCACCAATCAAATTTTGAATGATCTGAATAACCGACCACCACCCATTGGGATTTTTTGTGATCTCTCAAAGGCTTTTGAATGTGTAAATCATGAAATTCTGCTAGACAAGCTCAAGTATTGTGGCATGATTGGGACAGTGCACAAATGGTTTAATTTGTACCTAACTGGAAGAGTGCAGAAAGTTGAAATAAGTAGTTCTCATAATATGCAAAGATCAGCACATTCCTCAAACTGGGGAACTATCAAGAATGGGGTTCCACAAGGGTTAGTCTTGGGTCCTTTGTTGTTCTTAATATATATTAATGACTTGCCATTCTATATTCACGAAGAGGCAAAGTTAGTTCTCTTTGCTCATGATACAAGTATAGTAATCACACCTGACAAACAAGAATTAACTGATGAAATTGTCAATACTGTCTTTCAGAAAATTACTGAGTGGTTCCTTGTAAACGGACTCTCACTGAATTTTGATAAGACACAGTACATACAGTTCCGTACAGTGAATGGTATGACGCCATTAATAAATATAGACCTTAATCAGAAGCATATAGCTAAGGTAGAATATTCCATTGATGAGAGATTAAATTGGAAGAAACACATTGTTGATCTGCTGAAACGTTTGAGTTCAGCTACTTATGCAATAAGGGTCATTGCAAATTTCGGTGATAAACATCTTAGTAAATTAGCTTACTACGCCTATTTTCACTCATTGCTTTCATATAGCATCATATTTTGGGGTAATTCATCACTGAGGAATAAAGTATTTATTGCACAAAAGCGTGTAATCAGAATAATAGCTGGAGTCCACCCAAGATCATCCTGCAGACATTTATTTAAGGATCTAGGGATATTCACAGTAGCTTCTCAGTATATATACTCTCTTATGAAATTTGTTATTAACAACGAATACCCAATTCAAAAGTAATAGCAGTGTGCATAACTACAATACTAGGAGAAAGGATGATCTTCACTATTCAAGATTAAATCTAACTTTGGCACAGAAACGGGTGAATTATACTGGCACTAAAGTCTTTGGTCACTTACCAAATAGTATCAAAAGTCTGACAGATAACCAACAAGTATTTAAGAAGAAATTAAAAGAATTTCTGAATGACAACTCCTTCTACTCCATAGAGGAATTTTTACATATAAATTAAGAAAAATAGAAAAAAATAAAAAATTAAAAAATTAAAAAACACAAAAAATAAACAAGTTGTTATATTAACTTAAGTACGTTGTTAAATTAATTATGTCATGTACTGGAAAATTTGACTCGTTCCACATCATTACGAAATATCGTATTCATGATCCATGGAACTAGTATTAATCTAATCTAATCTAATCTGAACCATACGCGAGTGCAACAGGAAAGGGAGGTAATGACAGTGGCATGTAAAGTGCCCTCCGCCACACACCGTTGGGTGGCTTGCGGGGTATAAATGTAGATGTAGAATGTGTGTAACTAGTTCATATTAGTCCTCAATTCGGTATTTTCTTCCACCATAGCGTCCTTCAAAACATACACATAAAATTCACAGCAGCAACCTTCCACATTGATTTTATCAAGTTCCTCCAACTTTTGCTTTTTTTATGGGCGCTTTACTAGAAGGATATCATACATTTCTAGGTGGTTCATTATGCTGGCTCAGGCTAACATTAAAGTTTTGTTTGACCAGACCATTGATGAATGGCGATCCCACAATATAGCCAGAATTGTGGAATCATAAATGAAGTGGTGTAGAGAACTTATGCTTAAGTGAATTGTCTCGTTCCTCTGTTTGAATGTCATTTCTCAGTCTTCCTTGCTGTCGTACTTCTCCCATAGCTGTCGTGGTTTGATTTTCTATTCCCTCCAACAACACACTAATCTTCGTCTGAGGAAATCATGGTGCTTAAATGTGCTTTCAAATAGTAAAATTTATACACGATAGTGCATATTTTATAATGCATTGCTGTGTTCTGAACTAACGGGGCCAAGCATTGTCAACTATAATGCATTGTTGTGCTCTCTAATAACACGCGCCAAAACACACTGCCATCTCACAAATAAGGGAACGATGAAGCATTTTGTTAAAATGGCCTATGTCCAGGACATTTGATCTTTTAACAAAACACGAAGGAAATAATAGTATTTTAAACTAACTTACTTTTAATTATGAATTTGCTGCCCTTTTAACACAGAATGGCCTTTAGGATTTCATAATCAGTGCAAAAGCGAAAATTCACAAAAAATGTTAAGTCTGCCTTTTTAACAAATGGCTATTCACTTACTTCATTTACAAAACATGCTACATGACACATTTGGAAGCCTACTGCATCACCTACGCTTAAAACACACTGAATTTCGTTATCACTTGCTTTCAGCCCACTTTCGCGAAACACTCTTCCAATTTTTTTCTGTTTCTGCTTTTCATTTAATTTTTTCCTCCCCACGGGCCTTATTTTCCTCAGAGTGAGAACGATATTGTGGACAAATCAATTTTGTTCTGTCCGCAGAGCACGAATTCTAAAGGGATCCAGCACACAAAAACATCGCAATCATTTTCTTTACTAATGGCTTTAATTATCGACCTTCAGCTAATAGAGAAAATGTTAGGCAAACATAGAGACGAGAAATCGGCCGTGGACAAATTACAAAGGTTGACTCCCGCGTTTACTTGTAGATAAAATGAGGAAACAATGAAAAAATATTTCAGACGTGTTCGACGGTAAGATTGGGGCTCGAATCGTATTCCGCGGCAATGAGTAGCATGGATAATAGCATCTTCGAAAGGAAAATATTCGTTCGAATTGTTTTTATTTTTCCAGAAATCGCCAATCTGTTCACGGATAACCAGCAAACCGGATAATCCGCACCTTTATAATTGGGAGCTCGCTTTACTTGTAACATAATTATACATTTTTTTCACTCAGTGCGTCAATATTCGTATTAACTGAGAGTATGTATCTGAATAAATTCTAGGCATGTCAGTGGAAGCCTTTTTTAGGTCGAACGTATTTTTCGACTTCGTTCTGTTACAGGTCAAAGTACTTTCTCCACCTTTTATACAGTGTGTAGATTTCATCCTTGTGCCGCTATGAAAGATTATACAATTCCAAGATGCTTTTATCGGACTCAAAACTATTGAATTTATGTCACATTTTTTATGTGGATTATCTTCAACGTAAGAATGGCCACCACTGAATTCAGAGGCCAATTTTTTAAGCGTTGAAATTGCAGGGCAGCCACTCTATCAATATTCACGACTCAGCGTTCCACTTTATCAATTCTTTCGAAAAACACAAACAAAACTATAGTAAAATTCTGTTTTAAGATTCCTATCTTCCAGATCAAGTTGACATTTTATTTATGTTATCCAGAAGGATGCAACAACATAAGAAAGTGTAATAATACAGTTTCATTGGTATCACTACATTTTCTGAGCCAGGCAAGATCTTTCTGCCTTGCCCTCACTTTGAACGCCACTGCAGTATCATCTGTGTGTTTACGGTTTTGTTTCTTTAGCCTACCCGACTGGAGATCTGTATTAACACCACAGTGGCATAGAATATGTCATAATACACAAAAATCTCATCGAATCAAAGCAAAAAAGTATTTATAATAAAACATGAAAATAATAGAAGAATTTATGTGATTTAACCAATCATAATAATGTCAAGGAAAGTGAAACGAAGCCTTTCTAAATCTCCAGGAAAACCACTGTTGACCGCTTTCCCAGTGCCGGCTGTGGTATAAAATTCTAGCATTAGTTCTTGTCTTCACGCCAGATTCGCAATTGGAGGCGTTTTACCAGGTACTAGTCTGAATGTTCGATTGTTTCCTTGTGTGAACACCCGTTAACGACACTAGGGGACCATTATTTATAAGTTTTTCTATTAAATTAAAGCATGCTCGTTCTACTGTAAAGTAAAATTTATAAAACTGCAGTGCAATTATTGATTTGATTTGCGTTCATTAGAACTAATTTATCGAGCCAAAGGATTGGTGAGCAATAAGCAATGATAACAGACCTGGTCGTTATTTTGAGAAGTCGGCGCCTAGAGTTAAAGACATATCGCGAAAACAAAAATCATACGAATAGTAAAAACAGCGTAAGAGCTTTATATTTGTCTCTATAATTTGATGAAATCATTTTGGCAAAAAATGAACTGACTGGTCTTAAGTACACCATATACGAGGAGACACGAAAATAGAGTAAGGAGATATAACTTCAAATCTTAATAACATGCGTTTCTGATTTTGTGAATTACTTAAATTATTTTTTTCACTTGAATAAATTTGGGAAGGGAGATGTTTGACTCTTCAATTGGCTGTCCTAATTAGACTCTCACTTGTCTCCCCGAAACAGTTTGGCGAATAATAGTTCCTCCCCCATCCTTGCACAATCCCAGCTAGTGCTACGTCTCTACTGCCTTCGACGTCGAAGGAAGTGTTAAATCTTAATCTTCTTGCCCTTCCTTCAGTAAAAAATTTAAAAATGATTTTAATAAAATGAGTAGTTTTCTCCCAAGACAGCAGTACTACCCAAATACAAATTTCATTTTATTGCACAATTTAATTACTTCAGTTATCTAATTTTACAAAAAGACACAATTTATAAACGGTAAGTTTTCTCTTTGAAACCAATGTCAGACACTCTTAATTATACAGGGTGATTCAAAAGTAACTGTACACACTTCATGGGTGTAATGTATGCATAAAAATAATAGCAAAACGTAAAACAAAGTTTTGTCTGAAATTGCTCTGCTTCAGGCTTTTCAGAAAGCAAAGACGCGAAAGGAGCCGAAATTCAGCTCAACTACGCCAGGACACGTTCAAAATGATGTGCATGTGGACAAGGACAATGACGCGCTCGATATTTTAGAGCTCTCGGAATGTTGAATGCTCTATTCATATCATTCTGCACAGTTGCACAGCCATTTTCACTGCTCCTCGGGACAACCCCAAAGGTATTAGTCCAGGGGTTAAGATCCGGAGATCTGACGGGCCAAGCGGCTGGTCCTGCACCATCTGTCCACGTATCGGGATAAGCACCTGTGAGATACTCTCTTGCCTCCCGACTCAAATGTGGAGGAGCACCGTCAACAAAGCACCATCAGTCGATATGCAGGCGAACACGACACGCCAAAAGATAGTTCTGCCACATTATGTAATGTGTACGACAAATGACATCGTGCATCATAAGTCGGAAATTAAGCGGATATAGACAAAATATTACTTAATATTTTACTCTTATGTTGTCCTGTACACTATACCCACAAAGTTTGTACAAACAATTCTGAATCACCCTGTAGATATGTAAGATAACACTGCACTATGTGAGCAGATTTTTATTTTTTGATAAGTTTGTCAGAACAGATTAAGAATAATACGCTGTCAGCTTGAATATACAACTTAAGCCTTCCTCTCCGAAATTATCTTTCACGCATTCAAAGTTAATCTAATTTATATAAATGTTGCGTGATTAACTTCTATGCAGAACTTTCATCGTATTTCACTCCTGATATGCCTTCAGCGTGATGAATGTCTCGTTATTAGGATACTCTGAGCGACTCATGTAGTAAAGATATTTTTAAAGGCTTAATTACTTATTTTGTAAAGTTAATATATTTCTATACACGAAAACACTCAAATGCGCATTTAATTTGCTCCAACAATGTAAATAGCCGATATACAACTTAAATTAGGAAGATTACATAGACCCTCCAACTTTAGATCGTTAAGCGTACCATCATAATGAGGAAGTTTCAAGCATCAAGGGTGCTCATTCCGGAGGAGAGAACATTTTTAGTTCCGCGACTTCTCAAGGTGAACAGAAACATGGAAAACGAGGCGAGCGAGAGGAGCCTTTAATTACTGTCTCAATTATGGCTGTCGTAACGAGTGCTGCTCCGTACAGCTGCAAGACAGCTAAAACTCTCAGACTAAAGCTTCATTTTTAATAGGTGAACCAAGAATCGTTCCCCCCGTCTCAGAGACCAAATAATCTTGTACGCAACCACATTCCTGAGGAATTCGACAAATTATTTTCACTTGACGGAACGTGGTTAGTGGTAAAAATTGACACATTGTCTCAGTTAATTTATCAGTGTGATGTGATAATACGTAAAAAGAAAAAAACCATAGTCTGTACCACATTAATTGACAGAGTAGGAGATAGCATATAAGGTTTCGTGGTGAAAAGAATTGCGGAGTAGATCGAAACAAGTTGTAGAGGTAGGAAAATGGCCTGAAGAATGTGTTCCTGCTGCAAGTAGTCCTACTACAGGTAGTTCTTTCAAAACGTCAGTGCCGCAGCATATAGCCCAAATATTTGTTATAACTACTTAAGAGAATTATGCTACGAGTTCTTCGGAGGTCTCTCTGAGCACTTGATCTACAAATGCAGTCTGGGCACAAAAAGTAGTATATACTACGACGCGTAGCCCGAAATTGGAAACTGGACAGCATTACTGTCAAGTTGAGAATTTCTCCACCTAATAGGAAAGACCGTTTTTAGTAAAAGACGCACGTGTTCCGACTTATTCCTCACTTAGATCAATTTTGCCCAACATTTTGTCACAGACTACATTCCATGTCTCCAGTGCCACTGTGGAAGATTTTCAAATTATCGATCTACAGCAGCCACAAGCATTCCTTTTGAATGAAGATGTTTTCCAGACAGACATTTCGGTAAGTATGAGAGTAGGAGAAGGCCGAAGTCTGAGAAACCTAGTGAACTGGGCGTTTATTCTAATAATTTGTACTTTAAATTCCTCGGTTTCTCGTCGAGAAAAAACCTTTGTCGGCACGTTAAGTGTTCAAACGTAACTTGTTTCACTGCCTACAAGAGAAGTACAGCCACATAAGAATTCAGCTGCCCATTTATTATAACCTGAAAATGAAGGTACCGTCTTCCTAAAAACAAGTACCAACGAATACCCGTTGGCGATGGGCAGTCCAAAACAAATATTTTTATCACTATCACGACAAAGCCGAGCAGGAGGCAGGCGACCATGTTGAAAATAAGCGGCAGTACCGCATAAAGGCCTGGATTGGTCAGCGACGATCCAGCGTTTATGCAGTACTACTGTTCAAATATTTTTATGGCGGCACGGAACACTGGTTTACGTATTTAGACGAAACGCATGCAACCTGACTATTTTAAAAATTCATATAAGCAGAATGTTTCCGTAGATCAAGTGGACACTTTAATTGCGTTATTGTGCCCCTTTTTTATCGATATGACAAATAAAATGTCATTCGCATTATCTGCAGGCCCTACTGAGAACTTTCCGCCATGTCCTCGTATAACGTCGACGGTAATGTACAAGCAAACTGGGTCATGCACTGAGTTTAGGAATTCCAATGTCACACTGTTAAGGCAAGTGTAACGAACTTCTGTGTAAAGTCTGGCAGATGCAGTAAAGAAATTTGATTGAGAACAACAGCACAACTCTTCCTGTGCCCAAGAAAATACAATCCAGCCTAGTATTTCGGCCTTTATATTAGACAACACTTTCGTTCTAGATATTTTCGTATTAATCACTGTCTGTAAATTTAGTACCTGATAAAAAGAATATAAGGGGACTTAACTGATATTAAAATTAATTATCCGAACACAGAACGAAGGAGGGCCGCTTTCCTAGAAGAAGTAGTACTTACAGTATTGTCGATATAATTTTAAACACAACATCTGCAGCTTATAAACAAATTCTATGAAGCATTTTCTCGCTCTAGTCTGTAGTTACGCACACAGATAGCGTGGTACACGTGATATTCATATTTCACCTAATTCCATGATTCTCAGTCAGGGGTAACTTTAGCACGTTATCATAGAACGTGTCACTGCATTAACTGGAGACACATTAAGAATATCGAATAGTAGTGTGTTTGTATAAGATGTTAATGCTAAATGGTTAGCAATGGCTGTGGAATGGGAAAGGTGACAGCCGTGATCTATTTTTGAAGAATTATCCTGGTATTTTGACGGAATGATTTCGGACCCACATCAAGACAGCTGTAGGAGTAACAGGACTAAAGATGAGAGGTCGTCCCTGGTGAGGGCCAGAAACACAAACTGAGACGACGCCGCAGTCTATCATCATTACATCACAAAGATGTTGATATTTACGCTGAAATTATCAAATTTATATGTTTTACATAAAGTCCTGATACTGTACAGTAAGCGGAAGTGTGCCAGAACAGCATTCTCGAAGTTAGTTAAAAATGTGGTCTTTTTTACAAAACATTTTTCTGTTTGTAAGGAAAATGGTAAAATGTTTTATCTGTAGATGCAGCATGAATTTAAATTCAAAAATGGCTCTGAGCACTATGGGACTCAACTGCTGAGGTCATTAGTCCCCTAGAACTTAGAACTAGTTAAACCTAACTAACCTAAGGACATCACAAACATCCATGCCCGAGGCAGGATTCGAACCCGCGACCGTAGCGGTCTTGAGGTTCCAGATTGCAGCGCCTTTAACCGCACGGCCACTTCGGCCGGCTGAATTTAAATTGTCTACCTGTCGTATTTTATGGAACATGATGACGAATGTGTATGCGAATGTGCATGAAGGTAACCCAGGAAGTCTTATTGTGGAATAGGGCTCTAAAAATATGAACATACAGAAAATTACGTGTTGTTTCATGGCTGAACAAAAAAAAAATGTTTGGCAACCTAGTGAGTATTACAATTTTTCCTAGAAGCTACCTCGACAGACACTGGAGGTCCGCCTTTTACATGGTTAGGTAGGACGTATGGAAAAGCAGTGTGGTTTGAAATCAACGTTTTCTTTGGTGTCAGCTTCAGTTACGCACTTACTTTGGCAAGTGTAGTAAGCCGGCATATTCATTTTTCTCTTGTGATTGATATTATGTACAAAAGGCCAAACAGTTCAATAATCTAAACGCCGGAATGATGCTGAGGTGGCGGTAGACAGTAACAGCGAGCAGAGCGCGTGCGGCGCCTGCAAAGGGTCCCGGAGCTGAGGCTGGCAGCGTACGTGCCGTGGGCGACGCCCCGCGCCAAGCGCTTCCACGGGTCGATATCTCGTTTGGTTTTCTTTGTTTCGGTTCCTACGCCTCTGCTTGGTCAATCTGTGGAGATTTTGCCTTCTAAAGCTCGAACCACGCCTGCAGAATCTGGAGGACGTCATGTAGCAAGAACAACAACAATCACACCGCTGATGCCCTAACCGAAACCTGAAAGTTCTGTGCATTGAAAAGAAGTACAAAAGGCGAATCGCAATGATTAATACGGACAGAAGTCTAATTTCCAGTTCTTTTCTACACTAAATTCGATGCATTAAACTATAGATCTGCCGGCCGAAGTGGCCGCGCGGTTCTGGCGCTGCAGTCTGGAACCGCGAGACCGCTACGGTCGCAGGTTCGAATCCTGCCTCGGGCATGGATGTGTGTGATGTCCTTAGGTTAGTTAGGTTTAACTAGTTCTAGGTTCTAGGGGACTAATGACCTCAGCAGTTGAGTCCCATAGTGCTCAGAGCCATTTGAACCATTTGAACTATAGATCATATTCTAGTTGTATACTAAAATAAGTAAATGCGGAAAATGGTACCGAGTATTATGTTATGCAGTGATCACGGTGTTGTCTGCAAACCTTTGAATTGTGAATTAGCACAACTAGACGATGCGCACAATTTATCCATAAATGTGCAATGTTTCTCGACAGTAAACGCGTTATTCGTATGTAAGTTAAGGAAGGACAAGTTCATCTCGGAATAAGTACAGAAACTCATTTGTGAACAACGATTAGCCTGCAGATAGCTACATTCTTTGTTATTCTTTAGTCTATCTTTCGTGTGATATCTTTCAACTGTACTCTCTCCTCGTGTCCTGTTCTGAACATTTTTCTCTTCCGCTTCTAATGTTACCGCCGGCCGGTGTGGCCGTGCGGTTAAAGGCGCTTCAGTCTGGAACCGCGTGACCGCTACGGTCGCAGGTTCGAATCCTGCCTCGGGCATGGATGTGTGTGATGTCCTTAGGTTAGTTAGGTTTAATTAGTTCTAAGTTCTAGGCGACTCATGACCTCTAAAGTTAAGTCGCATAGTGCTCAGAGCCATTTGAACCATTTTTCTAATGTTACCCATCATTCCCTTCCAATTCGCTTCCTAGATTTTCCCCTCATTCTTTGCACTTTCCCCTGAATAATTCATTGTTGCAGACAATGCTTACACTGTTTATTTTCCAGCCAAGATTTTCTCTCTTTCCGATTATTTCCAATTATCTTCTTTTTTCCCATATTTCCTTCGTTACTTTCTCATTCTTAAGTCTGTCAGTCCACTCCACCTTAAGCGTTCTTCCCCATTGCCAAATTTCAAAGCTTTCTATATATTTTTCTTCCCTCTTTTTAACCGTCCGTAATTCACTGCTGTATAACACTAGACATAAGAATTAGTAAATGCTTTCTTCAGCTCTACTGTAATTGTTCTAAATGTTAATAACTTCACTAAGGAATGGAATAATGTCGTTACACAATTCTTCTTGATTAGCTTATCAGTGAAATGACTTCCAAAACAAACATCAGGTAAAGAATAGGCTGTTGATGAATACGTTACAAATACAGCTGAAATTATGAACTGATGCTCGATTTATTCGGTGCAACATAACTGTCTTATATAAAAGCTCCGTATAACATAACAGCTTCGAGCATAAAAGAGAAAATTTTTTTCAGCCCATGTGTCGTGAATTAAAAAAATACAAGCCCAGGCCCTTACAATATTTGTGCACATTTATTTCTGCACTGATGTTCAATGGCTTCCTTCTGACAATGGTCCTGGATTTTTCATGCAAATGTTCTACAGAAGCCAACAACTCCATAAATGAATACACTTACTTAGAAAAGGTATCATGGAACTCGCAAATCCGTTTTAACAAAGAATTCGCTTTTTTGTTGTTCCAGTAGGTCGTTATTAAATACATTACAGCACTGTCAACAGGAAATGTTTTGAACTGACTTACCGCAAAATTGGCTTTGATGCTATAGTTAAGAAATGAGCTACGCTGTAATCCCTTTGTCACTTGCTATCAGCTTCATGATTTTAACCTGAAATTGCTATAAAAAATTCTCTATTTGACCGTCATAGCTTCGATCAATAACAGAAAACATCATAAGGAACCATCCGTCACATACGCACAGACATTCAACGCCACCTTACCGCACAATACTGATTACCAGTTGTGCCTGACTCTCAAGAAAACTCTCTACTTCTTAACCTAAGAATATGGTGAGCAATTACGAGAATCTGTGCTTACTTCAGTGTGACATCGTGAGCTGGATTTAAAAATTCGGAAGAAGACACAGAAGATACTATAGCATGTGTACTATATAAGACATATATACGATTTGTAAAGGTGAAGAATAAGAGGCACAAATTAAAGCCCTTCGGGCACTGCTTTGATTCATTGCGCTTTTTTCAGTGAGCAAAGAATAAGAATTTGTAACGTTTTCCCAAATCGATCAAAACGGATTCTTCTTTAATTTACATTTTCAGTTTTGAGTAATTTTCAACACCTTCACCAAATTCATAATACATATTGTTATAATGGAATTATAGCATGTAATAAGAAGAAGTTAGAGACAATTTTCTTCTTCTTCTTCTTACACTTTGTATG
Organism: Schistocerca nitens; assembly: GCF_023898315.1. NCBI lineage: Eukaryota > Metazoa > Arthropoda > Insecta > Orthoptera > Acrididae > Schistocerca > Schistocerca nitens. The sequence goes on from NC_064617.1 coordinate 394,756,935, forward strand.
GCTTGAATTTATTTGCGAACTGTGTTCACGTATTTGAAAACAACATTTAGCGGGCAGAGATGGTATGTGGGTCATTTCACTACATCTTCTAAATAAAAACATCTTCTAAATAAAAACACAGTTCGGTACAGACATGGTGTCACTTTTCCAGACGCTAACATCTTGGGTTGCAAGACATGGAGTATAGCAGAGACTTTTCATGCCTATTCCTGATCAATCTGGATTTTCTGGGTACCAATCTGGCAGTACCCAAGTAATTCTTTTTGAAGAATTTGAGTGGCGTGTGTGGCGTCAGTTTAGTTACATGTTGAAACGTATTGTGGAAGGCCGTTGTGTACAACCAGCTTTGAATACCATCCTCTTCCGCCTGAGCATAACTTTCGATAATTTAAGCTTTCTGTAACAACTGCGTAAAGCACACTTCTTGGCACTTATAAGCGATAGGATGGTAGGGAAATGGGTCAGTGCTCTTAAAGACATTCGCCGGTTTCTGGCTTACATGGCCATCATGAAGTGATAATTGACAGTTTTGATCACTGACTGCCACGTAAAAAAATAAATCGAAAATGCTGGTAGGTACAACCGAAATTTAATGTTTGTATTTCTTGTAGAGTGAAAGGATTCTTCCCCAAACCGACGGTAACAGGGACATTATACTGTATTAAATATCTGGGATGGACAGATGTGAAGAGTGAAACTGTAGATTGAAATCATACCGTATGTGCTACAATTAAACTGCAACGATATGAATGTGGTTAGTTGTAAACTGAACTATACAACCACATGAGAGGATAATATACGGAGAGGACTGTAGAAACTTAAAAGAAAATTGGCTAAAGCTATTAAACACTGAATAAGTTCCAGAAAAAATTGCAAAAGAAATAAATTTAAGAATATGTAAGAGCCGCAGTGAAACAAACTGGTACTAGAATTGAAACACCTCACAAGGGTTAAAATACATTGCTGCTTAGTAACAGAGTTTCAGAGAAGAAGGCGCGGAAAACGAGGCTAGACAGAAGGTGACACATTAGAAACACCGTAAGGAAAGTAGGCAGACTGAGAAGTAACTGGAATAGGTAACATGGAAAGTGTGAACACCACGTTGAGGAAACTGTGCGAAATCTCAGAGACCGCAGGTTTTATAAGAAATATCTATTAGTCTTCCAATCAGCCCAAGCATGGTCCTCTGAAACTGGAAGGCTTCAGATTGCATCCGTATTCACTCTTTCCTTGCTCAGCAACAATAACCTTGTTTTATGCGCTTCATCGTTCTCCAATACAAACTTCTTTTACCGTGCAGACGACGTCAAATTGTAACTATAGTGTATGAATTTCGAAAGTTGGTCTGTATGAAATAGTCTCTAAAGGCGATTGTCATTCGTAGCCTGACAGTTAATTTCGAAGAAAAAACAATATACATCATAAATAACTGTGATAAGAACAAAAACACTTCGTGTATTTCACTTTTAAATACGTGAGAGCTCTACGACAAAAGAATTCATTAATATTTATTCTATAGCACTATCTAGTATTTCTTGCAGTAATTCTAGACACTATTCTAATGGTAGCAGTAGAGATAATTGTTTCAGTTTAAAATTTTAAGTGTGAAGTTTATAGTACAGTTTGACACAGACCTTTAATACTGAAAGGTTTAAAGTTTCTACTTAAGTATGTGCTTATCTTTCAATTCAACGCCAAACGTAAGAGTTCTTTTAATACGTGACGCAATCTGTACTCTGTAAGTCAACGTGCACTGCAGAACCTAAACGGCAATATATTGTATCACAATATTTGGCTTATGAAAGTTGTTACATGTCTCCCCTCAGTCCTCAATTTATTAATGGTGATGTAACGTTCCACCAGGGTGTACGCATTATAGTTGGCTCCAAAACAGGAAAAAGAGACGGTTATGTGCGCAAATGTCGACATGAATAGAAGAAAAGCTAAGACATAGTAATTATTTACGTTTACGAAATGTATATACTCGTATACATTGAGAAACAAGACTAGATAACTACGTACCACTATAAAGAGACAAAAACTGTGCGCTAGGTGTCTCTAAATTGCTGAATATTTTCATCTATAAAAGTTCAGTTATATAAACGAAAGTAAGAGAGAGAACATATATAAAAGCTTCATGGCTATTAAAATTCGTGTTAATGTCAAACAAATTAACCCACGAAGCATATTGCTTACAGAAATTTCAGTAAATGTATATAATTTTGAATTAATACGCTGATCGTATACTGACTAACTGAATCAGAATGTAAGTTTAAACAAATTTCGCTTAAAGCTAGGTTTTTATTATGTAGGTATTCATAGCTTTATTTATGCACATCGAAATTATGTTGCAATGATAGCTACATTCAACAATTGATTCATATATTATGAAGTGTAACTGCAAATTTTTTAAATAAAATCTACGATATCGTTAACACAGTATTCGACGTACGAACCTCCTAGTCAAATAAAAGTGCACACCAGTCTAGGAGATATAACAAGATTTGAATGCAGTCTGTATGTGTCTCGTACACGATAATTTTGACTGAACTGCTTGGGAAACTTAAAAGAAGAGTACTTCAGTAGATATAGATTTTAATATGACGACAATAACATTTTTCATCACAAGTATTTATCACTGTTTGTACTGTGAGGGATGCACGATCACAAAGTTTTCCTCTGAAGTGCCTTTGTATCCGTCAGAAGTATACGACGGAATTCGAAATCATAAATACAATAGGCTGTTCAGGAATATGTGGCTGTTGACAGAATCAATGTGAACACCCTGGATTAAACAGTTTCAGAGCTTGCTTCTTCACAGTGACACTGATTTCTCTGTGTGTTATAACGTTCCGCAAATATTTTCAAAAACCAGTATGTCTCTGATTTGTTGATCTATCGTCATATCATACATTATCACTTTCGACGAGAGAGTTGTTGCTGTCAGCTTAGATTGTCATCCATGCCTGTAAGCATAAATCTACAGATGATGTCTAAACTTACAGAATCTACTGTCATGACAAAATACAGATCCCCGGGAAAACACAATAGTGAAGCAAATACTAAATTTACTAGTGGAGACAGGGGAACATTAAAGAGAAATCCTTCTTTAAAATTAACGTCAGCGCCATTAAGTGCTGATTCTAATATGCGCCTGAAGACATCGTCCACGCCCGGGTTCCCGGGTTCGATGCCCGCGAGGTCAGGGATTTTCTCTGCCTCGTGACGGCTGGGTGTTGTGTGATGTCCTTAGGTTAGTTAGGTTTAAGTAGTTCTAAGTTCTAGGGGACTGATGACCATAGATGTTAAGTCCCATAGTGCTCAGAGCCATTTGAACCAAGACATCGTCAACTGAAACAGAGGCGTGGGAACTGCATAAACAAAACACCTTGGCAGAAATGCTACTGTAAAAGCAGGTATGCGTAGGGAACAGTCTCACTGGTCCGTGCATTACAAAATCTGTATTACTGGACAACGGAGGAATGTGTTTTTACACATTTCTCCAGTGCAGTGCTGGTTCATGTATCGAGAAACAGGGAAACCTTTGCTCCCAGCTATGAAAAATGGTGGAGGCTTTTTAGTGTTTTCAGCGGTCAAGTCAGTTCGCAGTTCGTGGTCTAGTGCTTAGCGTCACTGCTTCTAGATCCTGGAGCCTTGGATTCGATTCCCGTCGGAGTCGCAGATTGTCCTCGCTCCGGGACGGGGTGTTTGTATGGTTCTCATATTTCATCACATCTTCATCAATGTGTAAGTAGCTTTGCGCCATCAAATAGAAAAACTTGGAGCATGCGTCCGAACTACCCACGACGGGATCTCCCGGTCAATACTACCATGCGATCATTTCATTTTAGCGCTCAAATCGTAGTTTGCAGAAAGTACTATGATCAAATTGGAAGGAAAGATAACTGGTAAGGTCTCAGAAATCAAATTCGGTGACTGTCTTCCAAGATAACATTGCTGCTCTCACAAGACTGAAAATGTCTCCGAATAGTTTGATGAATTTGACGATGAAATCAGTCCCCACCCTCCACGGTTTTTAAAAGCGCCAGATTGAAATATTATCAAGAAAATGTCGCCTTTATTACGAGAACAATTATGGACTTGTTACCTTACAACAGCATCTTATTAGGTTGTCCAGTTGTAACATTTTATTTGTTATAAATGGATTGAATACCCAATTAGCAACCAAAACGTTTCAAGCTGGATTTTGATAGAGAAACCATGCGAAGTGGTGCAGTTGTAAGACAGTGGAATCACATTCGGGACTACGATCATTCTAATTATCAGCAGCGATCAAGATTTAGGTTTTCTGTGGTTTCCCTAAAATCGATAAAATGGCTCCTATGAAAAGGACACGGCCGATTTCCTTCCCTATCCTTCCTCCATCCAGGGCTCCTAATCACCTCATCGTCTTCGGCAGTGCTTTCCAACAAGGGGACAATTACCCTCTGGTTACCAATAATTAAATTTTTTTCCCAGATACTAACATAACGTGACACAATGTGGTGGAGGCTGCAGCTTGTGAAACAGATGTATGAATATGTCACATAGTACGTACAGTACACAAATACTTTAGTACTTTGTACCACGCATCTATGACATTAAAAAGTGAGTATATATGTCACCTATGCTTAAATATGTGAAAAAAAATCCTTCTCTGAACTGTAGGTAGTTCCTGCAATGGGCCAGAAATTACTTCATTATGCACTTTGCAACATATTCAACGAACTGATCGACAGCACAACACAAGACCAATTATGTAATTGCTACTGCACTGTCGTTGGGCATACCCATTACTACTACTATTATTATTATGTTTTAGAATTCTCGAAATAAATGGAAGACGTTAAGCAAATAGCTCTGTCAACTTCTTTAAGGTTGTTCCAACAGGCTTCCTTTCTTTCCAAGAATGCTTGTTTACGTTCTTCTGACCACTTTGTTGTGTACTGTTTTTGTTTTGGTTGCTCTGATGCAACTTCCCATTTGTCTACTTTGTGTAAATAGCGTCCTCTGTCTAATACATCCGTTGGTCTTGTGTTTGCATTTTTGAGGTCCTTTTGGATTTCGTTCCGGGGTTGAGTCCTTAAGTGATGTTACATAGTCTGCTATCCTTTTAGTCAGTCGTTTTTATGATAGTCGGTTGGGATGACCAAAGAATTCCATATGCCTTTTCTTAATGTCAATTTCGATGCTATAAACTTTCCTGTTGTTTTGACTGATTGTAGCCTGTAACCGTCTTGGGTAAGTCGTACTCCTAAAATTTTCTTAATGATTTTCCTCTCTTCTTTTTTTATTTCTTCGTGGTTTCTTCTAAGTGTCAGTGTTTCGCTTGCGTAGGGAACTGTTCGTTTTATGACTGGTGTAGAGCCGAATTTTTGTCTGTCTTGACATGGATTGTTTGTTGTACAGGTTTTGGATTAACCATAATGCTTTTTTTACTTTTTGGATGCGATTTTGCGGTGAGATTTTTTTCAAGACCTGTCGATTCGTTGAATTCTCCGAGGTATTTAAAGTACGGGCGCCTGTTGATTTTACCGTACTTTGTTTTCAGGCTCACGATTTCTGTCTTTGAATTCAGTTTTCCCGAATGGATTTGCAACCTTACTTTTTCTGCACATTCTTTAATTATCTCGAGCTGTTTGTTTCATGAATTGTCGTGTTTTGGCATCTAGTCCCCTCTCTTCTAAAATTTGGAATAATCGGGACCTGTCTATCGAGTCGTACGCCTTTTTGAAATCTATAAATGTGCAAACTAGTGGCTTTTCTCTGAGAGCTCGCATTTTGAGTATGGTTTTGAGATTAAAAAATTGTTCTGGTCATGATCTCTTCGTTCTGGATCCAGCTTGACATTCTGATAATTTTGTAGGTGACCTGTAAGAGGTAGATCCCTCTATAGTTGTTTACATCCGATTTCTTGCTTAGTAGATGGATCTTTTCGGTTTTTCAAATGTTTCGGATTATATATGTAATTTCGTTGAGTGAGCTTGTGGTTAAATTTTTCAAAAGTTCAGCTACAATTTCGTCGTCCCCTGACTCTCTGTTGCTTTTAGGTTCCCTGATGTGTCAATAAATTACTTATTGTGTTAGTGGTGACGAACTTTCTGTTGTGATTTCTGGATGTACTTTCGAGAATCTCTCTTTGGGTTTTTGACAGTTTAAAAGCCGTGAAAAATATGTAGCTAGTTCTTGGCAATTTTATATGTCAAGATTAATTTACCATCTTAGTTCTCTTCAACTGGCACCAGATTTTGTCTTAAAATCCTGAATATTTGTTTTTGAGCTTCGTGGAATATCTTCTGTGTTTCTTTGTATTTGTTGCAATTGTAATTTTGAAATGTCTTTTTCTTTATTGTAGTGCGCTGTCAGTCTTGATTCCCCCACGGATGTTTTGGTTTTATTTGAAGAGGGATCAGATTTTTCGCTGTTTTGATGATTTTAATTTGAAATTTCTCCCAGTCTTCTGCATGTTATCCTTCCCATTTTTCTGTTATTTTAGAGGAGAAGGAGGAGAATAGTGTTTAACGTCTCATCGACAACGAGGTCATTACGGGCGGAACACAAGCTCGCATCAGGGAAGGATGGGGAAGGAAATCGGCCGTGGACTTTCATAGGAACAATCCCGGCATTTGCCTGAAGTGATCTAGGGAAATCACGGAAAACCTAAATCCGCATGGCCGGACGAGGGATTGAACCGACGTCCTCCAGAATGCGAGTCCAGTGTGCTAACCGCTGCGCCACCTCACACTCAGTCTCTGTCATTTTAGAGTCTTTGATTTTGTGTAGATCAAACTTTGGGATCACCGGTGTTTTCTTGTTGAATTTTCTTTTGGGTGTGAATTTAATTTTGATTCTAGTTAAATAATGATACAAATCCGTGTTTGTACCTCTGTGTACTTGCACATCGTGAATTTATGTTTTGTAATCGTACGATATTGGGACGTGATCAATCTGAAATTCTCTTAAATTATGGGATGGGTGATTACCATATCTTTTGGGATTTTTTTCCGAAGTGAGGTTGACATAATTTTTAGGCCGCTTTGCTGACATAACTCAACGAGTCATGTGGCATTCTTATTGGTTAACTTGTATGCAGGATACTCCCCCACTGTCCTATTGTATTTGCGTTCCCTGCCAAATTGGGCATTGAAATTATCGAATAGAATTGTCACATCATCTTTTGGAATTTTAGCCATCTCGAGTTCTTTCTAGGGTGTTTCTTTTTTTACAGGCCCTTTTTTATCGTCACCATTTGCCGGTGCATGTGAGATAATAGAGGTGTAATTTTTGTTTGTGTGTTTGATTCTTTAAGGTCATAAGTCGGTTGTTAATGGGTTTCCCATCTTTTACTGGATCCAAATTTTTTTTTTGTCTACAATGAAGATCATGCCAAATAGTGCTGCTACTTTGTTAATTTTCTTCTTTTTTCCACTTTTGAATATTCTGTAATTATTGTAGTCTATCGTTTCTGAATTTGTGAAGCGTGTTTCTCGTTGGGCAAGAATTCGGATTTTCTCTTTCGTGAGATCTGTTATGAGAGTGTGTAGTTTTCCTGCTCGAATGAGCGAATGTTGAAAGTGCCAACATGTGGGTGCTTAACGTGGAAGTTTACCACAGCACACTTACTTGGTATCTTGTATAAGTCCAAACTTCTCAGAATTCGAATGCTTGGTTGCCGCTTTGGATCGTCCAATGGGGTACTTCTGCTTTTATTTGAATGAGTCATGTTTTCTTGTCATCAATTTTCTAGATTTTGCTAGTGGTTGTAGAACCAGGGATTGTGAGTTACTGGGGCATGTTTACAGCCATACCTCCCGATGAATAGAGGCTGACCATACCGCTGTTTGATCCAATTCACACACTGCATGGATTTTGGTTGTCATTTTGGTCCGCGCGTGGTATTTTATTTCCTACCTAGCATCCATATCTACCGAGTACTCCGCTATTCGCCGGCCGCTGGTGGCCGAGCGGTTCTGGCGCTACAGTCTGGAACCGCGCGACCGCTACGGTCGCAGGTTCGAATCCTGCCTCGGGCATGGATGTGTGTGTTGTCCTTAGGTTAGTTAGGTTTAAGTAGTTCTAAGTTCTAGGGGACTTATGACCTAAGCAGTTGAGTCCCATAGTGCTCAGAGCCATTTGAACTCCGCTATTCACCACCTGGGGACGCGCCAGATGGGAGTTGACAAACCCCTTACCTGACCCATTACTATTATTTTTATTATTAGCGGAAGTGGTTAGACACAAACCATTGGCAGCCTTAACTCTAATTTTTGTCAGTTCAGAAGTAAAATGTCCAGCAATCAAGCCATTATAAGTATAGTGCACACGCTTTAACTTGGTTGATTTTAAATTGGAGAGCTGGATGTAGGTGCAGCAACTGTCGCTAGGAATAGGAGAGATGCAGAGGAAGCGCGTTTTGCAACAAGTGTCTACCCTCGACGTGGAGAGTGGACTTTCTTTTCTGAGGAGTTGTAGGTAGTAGTCGCAATGCACTGAGGATTGCTTCATAATTCGAGATATAAATTTGTTAGAAATAAGCAATACCTATTCTCTCATCTGGTCCTGGTTTAATAAAACACCTGCAAAACCTACATATCAATTATCTTTCGTCATTATAAAAATAAATGTACGGGAACAAAATAAATGGCTCTGAGCACTATGGGACTTAACTTCTGACGTTCAAATGGTTCAAATGGCTCTGAGCAGTATGAGACTTAACATCTACGGTCATTAGTCCCCTAGAACTTAGAACTACTTAAACATAACTAACCTAAGGACATCACACACATCCATGCCCGAGGCAGGATTCGAACCTGCGACCGTAGCGGTCACGCGATTCCAGACTGTAGCGCCTAGAACCGCTCGGCCACAACGGCCGGCGTACGAGAACAATGCGCCATCATATAAACACAGTGGTTTGCACGCAAAGGCGCTTCCAGTGTGGTCATAAAAGTAAGACAAGGTGACTTTCAGACCAGGTCTTGGGTATGTTGTAGGGGGGGTCTGCCCGAAGTACGTGTTCGCAGCTCGTGGTCGTGCGGTAGCGTTCTCACTTCCCGTGCCCGGGTTCCCGGGTTCGATTCCCGACGGGGTCAGGGATTTTCTCTGCCTCGTGATGACTGGGTGTTGTGTTCTGTCCTTAGGTTAGTTAGGTTTAAGTAGTTCTAAGTTCTAGGGGACTGATGACCATAGACGTTAAGTCCCATAGTGCTCAGAGCCAGTTCAACCATCCGAAGTACGTGCCCAGCGGATTTTCGTACGATGGCCGCTAGTTTCCGAGAAAATCGATGTTGAAGTTCTATGCGTACATCCTGTGCTGGTGAAGTTAGCGCCAATTTGGCATGCGAGCGTAGCGTAGCGGCTAAAGCTCACAGCCACCGTTGGGGTGGTACGGGTTCAAATCACGGATACCTACTTTTTTTTTTTTTTTTTTTGCAGTTTCATCTTACAGAATATTGTAACATAGCATATCTCACGCAAAATTATTAGCAGATTGAAATTTAAGGAAGTAATTCAAAATGTTTCCGACCTGCTGAAGACTAATAGAGAAGTAGCTACGAGTAAACAATTTATAAACATACAGTCCTCATTTCTGCATCAGTTCAGGGCACCTGAGTACAAAGGAATGGCCAGATACACATCGAAGCTGATCGAAGAAAGTTCTTTTTGAATTTAATCTAACTGCGTTTCCCGGCTTCGCTTATGAAAAATCCGTGTGCCAGCAAGGCAGTAGCTTTCATTAAATGACAGTAGCACTTGACGAATTTTTGTTTCGGTTGCATCTACGATAAATATAATCCGTAATTCTGTACTAGCACAGCAAAAGAAGCAAGCGATAGCGAGTAAGAGGATTCTGTAATCTATTCTATCACCAACGAATACCCATTTTAAGAAAGTTTACTGTAATGATTCATTTATCAACGAAATTACTGCACCAGAAATGACTACTTTTGAATATTTTTGCGGGACATACACTATTTAATGATAAGAAATTGAAAAAAAAAAAAAAAGAAATACGCAGACAGGATTTGAACCCATGTTGTAAGCATGGCAGCCGTGGGCCGTCAGCTTTAGCCGCTGCACTACTCTAGCTTGGTCAAAACGTGACTAAGATTGCGGCTATAGGCGGTTAGCATAAAACTTCAACACTGACTCTCTCAAAAAGTAGGGTCCATCGCATGAAATGCCACTAGCCATGTACTCCGGTCAGGTTCCCCTAGAACATACCTGAGACTCGTCAAAATCTGTAATTAACGCGTCTGATGGTCCCTTGTTAGTGACGAATAGCGAAGTGGCTGACTATCTCCCTCTGATGAACAGGAAATCGCAAGAGAACTGGAGGTTCCGGTGCTCGATGACCAGAGTATTACGACAGAGGTAATGGGGTAAAGAGCGAAAATCAGTCATGGATCAGTTTTCGAAATCTGATACGACGTTGTGAACATGACAAGGATTGCCGCCCACTGGGTTCCACGACTGCCCACACCCACTGAGAAGGCCGTCAAACCGAAGCAGCACCGGAAATGTTGCAGGTGTGTCAGGCCAATCTAGGTGATTTCGTTTACCGCCTAATTACCATAGACGAGTGCTGGGTGTGTCACTGTGACATCGAGTCAAAAAGCAAAGCAAGCAGTGGATACATGTGGATTCTGAACCGTAGAAAAAGGCGAAAACCCAACCATCTACGACGCTGAGTGAGTTTTCGGACTGCCATGGCATGGTGCTAGCGGTTATAGTCGTAAGGAGCAAACCGTCGCAGTACAGTACTACCGAGGTTACTGGAGGCTATCAAGACGAGGCGTCGAGGGAAGCCGTCCACGATGGTGGATTTTTCCACAACAGCGCCTCATTTACCACAGGACGCAGTCACACATGCTGCTTCCTTGACTATCAAATTTTAGCTGCACCTCCCGTGTTCTCCTAACATAGCACCTAGTGACTTTCCCGTCTTTCTTCGGATGAAGAAACCATTTCGTGGCAAGTTTTCCAGAATGACGAAGAGCTGACCTTCGAGGTGGAACCTTTCCTCTACAGCAGAAACAGACACTTATACAACCAAGATCTCCGCCATTTCGTCCTTAGCTGGGTGTGTTGCATCAAAGGATGACTATGTAGAAAAGGTCCAATACTATCACCTAGGTTCACGGTCGCGACTTAATATTTTTACAAGGTCATAATTAAAACTTCACGACTCCCTTTGGTACTCAGAAAGCCGTCGGAGCGATTTATCTGACATTTCCATAACGTTCTTTTTGAGTTGAGGCGTACCAGTTAGGTCGGAGCTGTTGGCGACGGAGGAACAGTCAGTGCAGAGCTCGGTACCGGCCAGGTGGCCGCATTGTTTATGGCCGCGGCGGCGGCGGCGGCGCGCGCAGATGGAGCGGTTTCCGCCTCGCCGCGCCGGACGCCAATTGATTGGGGCGCGGCGGCGGGCACGCTGAGCGCAAATTTACGGCGGCGGCTGGCCGCAGCTTCCAGGCCAAATCGTCCGCGAACCGCCTTCCTGCCCAGGCGCTGTTTCCGCGCCAACAAGTGGCCCCATCCACGAGGGGCGTTCAATAAGTAATGTAACACATTTTTTTCTCGGCCAACTTCGGTTGGAAAAATGCGCAATTTGTTGTGGGACATCGAGAAATATTCCCGCATCAGCCTCTGTAGTTTCATGACGTTCCGACTGCTGGCGGCGTTATACGTACCCTTCAGAATTGCATCTGTAACGGAGATGCGTTATTAGGTTATTTTTGGAGGAAAACCAGAGCATCGCACATATTCATAGGCACTTGCAGAGCGTCTACGGAGACCTGGCCGTGAACAAAAGCACGGTGAGTCGTTGGGCGAGGCGTCTGTCATCATCACAACAAGGTCGCACAAATCTGTGAGATCTCCTGCGCGTCGGCCGGCCGCACATGACTCCTGCAATGCTGGAACGTGCCAGCACTATCAGTCTAGGTAATCGACTGATCACAATCAAACACCTCGCTGCCCAACTGGACGTCTCTGTTGGTAGTGCTGACACTCTCGTCCACCGACTGGGACATTAAAAGCCCGCTGTATTCCTCGCCGCCTAACAGACGACAGCAACAGCAACTATAGACCATCTGTGCGGAATTGCTTGCGCGTTACAAGACTGATCGAGACCAATTTTCAGTCGAACCAACCACAGGCGATGAGACATTGGTTCCTCTCTTCGAATCGGAAACAAAATTGCAGTCCATTGTGTGGGACCTATTATCTCTCCTCCGAAGAAAAAATTCAAATCCACACCCTCAGCCGGTAAAGACATGGAGGACATGAAACAGAATAACCTCTTCAAAGTCCAAGAAGACCGTCTCCCTCATGGTGTAACGATGAACTCTGAAGTGTATTGCTGTAGCCCCAGGAAACTGGAGAAATGACTTCCGAGTGTTCGTCACCACAAAAATGGAAACGAACTTTTCCTTCACTATGATAACGTAAGGCCTCACACAAGTCTGCGCACACGAGAGGAATTAACGAAACATCATTGGACTGTTCTTCCTCATCCACCCCATAGCCCGGATCTCGCACCTTCCGACTTCCATCTGTTTGGCCCAATGATTGATGCGCTCCACGGGAAGCAGTATAAGCAGTGTGTGGAAGACGGGGAAGATATTGATGCAGCGAGACGTTGGCTCCGACATTGACATTGACATTGACATTGACATTGACCATGGGGGCATACAGATTCTCCCAATCAGGCGGCGTAAGGCCGTCACACTGAACAGAGACATGTTGAAAAACAGGGTTTTGTAGCCAAAAGACAGGGGAATAATATGATGTACTGGAATCTTGAATGAAACCAACCCGCTTTCAGAAGAAAAGTATCACATTTATTATTGAATGCTCCTCGTGCTGTGTGGCTCAACAATACTCCACACGCACTTTGTCCTCTGTGCAGCAGAAACGTTAAAGACAATAATACTATATCTTAAATCACCACCTTCAGATTCCGTATGTGAGTGGTCAGCGTGGCAGACAGTGATGCTGAGGAGCTGAGTTCGATTCCAGATACCACCATGGATTTTTTGCTTGCCGGAAGTGATGAGAAGACTGGAACGGGGTGCACTCAGCCTAGCGAACCCAAATGAGGAAGTACTTCAATGTGAAACTGCGGCACCAAAGTCTTCAAAACCGACAACAGCCAGGAGAGCGGTGTGCTGACCCACCCCTGTCCATACCGCTTTCAAATAAGGCCATTGGCTGAGGATGACACGACGGTCGTTCGGTCTCCATCGGCCCAACTGAGGCAAGAAAAAGGAGGAACTTTCCTTTTCATTAAACCATCACCGAGTCCTTCGCAGCGGTTTTGTTGTACATACAATTCTCGGCGCTCTTGTCACGTTAATTCTCTATGAAAATTCGAACCATCGACAATAACCAACATTACCTTCGACAGGAAACGAAATGGCTGTCGAAAAAGTAACAGAATCACACAGATGTAGTAGTGACCACGGAGACAAAAGATTTCATTGGCGGCAGCTATCAAATATTACTCGCAACGTGTTTGTTTCCGTTACAAAATATAATATGGGACACAAATATGTACTACTATTTGGTGTGGTGAAAAATCACACATGCAATACGCCTTGTTCTTTGCAGCTTAAACAAACCCTGTGCAACACGAAGGAAATATTGTCTGACAAATTCGAAGGACAGTGTAAATGTTTCCAGAAATCTTATCAGCACCACACAATTCCCGACGACCCTTTCTTCGATAAAACACACAACTATTAATAACAACCAGCATTAGCAAAATTCTAACAGCATCAGAAGCTTTAAATATACAGCTAACTTGCATCGTTCTGAAAGTAACAACAGAACACGCAGAATCGGCAACTGGCGAAGGGAAAAACTTTGCTTCTTGTACTGACAGCATCCGCTAATTTCACCTACTTACAGCACAAAAGGAAGACATAACTCATACTGTCCACTTCCTTTTCAGTAGGGCCTTGAAACTTAAACAAGCACCAAATCAGTGGAAAACAGTTAAAGTAATTAGGTTAACAAAGCCTGCCAAACCATTGCATAACCCTAACTTAGTAGTATACAGACCAATCACTTTACTATCAGTTGACAATATTATACACGCCTACAAAGTTTTGCTGAAAAACAGAAGATAATAGCTGATAGACAAATTGGCTTTAGGAAACAGCATTCTACCACTGACCCTATACCATAAGAGTCTGTAGCAATATCATAGGAACAATGAACATTATGCACTGCGCACGAGCTCTATGTTTGGTATTTACAAACTAATCATTTCCTGCATTCCCGCTTGAACTGTACGAGTATTCAGCTCAGTCCCAGAATACAGGTCCACAGCCATCACAGCAGATGACAACCATTCTGCAACTTTCATTCCTGAAGTTGGAGCCCTAAAGTCAGTCATCTTATCTCCATTGATACAAAATATACACTGCCGATATACCTCGCCCATATCTCTGAAACGTTTAGCGTTAATCACAGATGACACGTATATTGTACATTAGCAGCCTACAAAAACGGACGACCTGTAACTCATAAAACATACGCAAAAAAAAAATAAAATAAATAAAATAAATAAACTTATCTTCAGACAGTGAAATTGTATAAGGAAACAAAAGGGGAGTGTTATATAACCATTACTTTTCACAATTCATACAAATGGCATATTAGAAAACATCGGAAGTAGCACGAGGCTTTTCGCTGATGATGCTGTTTTATACAAGGAAGTCGCAATGCTAGAAAATTGTATCGAAACGCAGGAAGACTTGTAGAGGATTGACGCTTGGTGCAGGGATTGGCAATTGACTCTCAGCGTAAACAAATGTAACGCAGTTATTGTATGATTAAACTATTGCAGAACAATCTCTGGAAGCATTTATTTCCGTAAAATATTTAGGATTATGCATACGGAGCGATCTGAAGTGGAATGATCACGTAAAAGAAATTGCGGGTAAGGCAGATGACAGACAAAATCATTGGAGGAATACTCAGGAAATGTAGTCCATCAACCAAAGGAAACAGCTAACAAAACACTCGTTCGACCAATACTTGAATATTGCTCATTAAGGCGGCCGCTGTGGCCTAGCGGTTCTAGGCGCTTCAGTCCGGAACCGCGCTGCTACTACGGTCGCAGGTTCGAATCCTGCCTCGGGCATGGATGTGTGTGATGTCCTTAGGTTACTTAGGTTTAAGTAATTCTAAGTCTAGGTGACTGATGACCTCAGATGTTAAGTCCCATAGAGCTTAGAGCCATTTGAACCATATTGCTGACCAGTGTGGGACCCGTACCAGGCAGGACTGATAAAGGGATATAAAACATTCAAAGAAGAGCAACGCATTTCGTTACAGGTTCATTTAGTAAGCACGAAAGCGTCAGAGAGATAATCAACCAACTCTGGTGGCATATTCTGCGAGAGAGACGTTCTGCATCATGTTGCGTTTTATTGTTGAAGTTCCGGGAGCTTACATTCCCAGAAGAGTCAATAAATGTATCACTTCCTCCGACGTGCACGAAGATGAAATTAGAGAGATTCGAGCCAACATGGAGGTTTACCGACAACTGTTCTTTCCGTAAACTATTCGCTGCTGCCAAAGGGAAGGAGGGAAATGACAGCGTTCACCAAGTGCCCTCCGCCACACAGTGCAAGGTGGCTTGCGTAGTATAGATGCAGCTGCAGATGTAAAAACAAACACTAAAATACGTTCCAATTATGGGGACAAGAAATGACACCAAAACCGAAAGCTATGCATTTACGACTGACTATAGATACTACACTATCATGGAGACTTCACGCAGACACAAACACAGCAGAAGTAAGACGACGACTCGGATTTTAAGGCTGATATAAGGACGCAGTAACAATGCTTCAAACGAAACATCAGCTGTTATGCAGACCTTCATTATACCAATTCTCGACTATGCATCTCCTGTCTGAATAGTTAACACAGAGCAAACAAAAAGATTATTCAGCACTGAGAAAATCTTAAGAATCGGTACAAGATATAGCTCGCATACGCGAAACAACGCCACGTACGAAACAGCCAATATTAAAGTTTAAAATACCGACTCAACGAACTTTCTAGTAACACCGGACTGAACACATTAATTACAAAAACAGTGACTAAGGACCTACTTAAAGATAAGGCATTAATTTTGTAGCCGGCCGGAGTGGCCGAGCGGTTCTGGGCGCTACAGTCTGGAACCGCGCGACCGCTACGGTCGCAGGTTCGAATCCTGCCTCGGGCATGGATGTATGTGATGTCTTTAGGTTAGTTAGGTTTAAGTAGTTCTAAGTTCTAGGGGACTTATGACCACAGCTGTTGAGTCCCATAGTGCTCAGAGCCATTTGAACCATTTTTTGAGCCATTAATTTTGTAATTTTCCAAGATTACAATACAGTTACTCATCACATACTGTAGCTCAGCGTATAAATTCAGCAGGCGAGAAAAACAATACAAAAAAACTGTTAAAACAGCACTAAAATCTTCTGTCCAAAAGATACCACCGGGTGAGGTTTCCCTCACCTGTATGGTGAACACCTGGGTTATACCACACCCCCACGAAATCAAAATAGAAAAAATGATTAAATTTATTGCCAAGTTCTTCTTTTTCCCCACTCAAAAATAAATTGAGGCCAAACACTACAATCAAATGTGTGGCTGAAGGGAGTGAAACCACGGAAAACGTAAATGTTAATGTCTGGACAGGGTATGAAACCTACCTCACCCAAATAGCAGTCAGCTGGGGTAAAACACAATTCAGATTGTGACATGTGTCACCATATGGCTAAAAGCCGTGCTGCTATTGTTTTCCTACATTAGATTGTTGCTGTACGAGACGCTCTTGGGTCTAAACCTCCATCGTAACTAGGATGGATCCTTGTGGGATTCACCGTGGTGTGTCCGTGAGAAATCTAAAGGCTGCGCATATCCAAAGTGAACATTTCTCGACTCAGGAGCTGGCGTTTCAAGTCAGTAAGCTAACGTATATTCATTATTTCAACTGGACGACGATTTTAGTAACATAGGCGTCTAGGTTTAGTTTGAAAAGTAACAGAAAGTGCGCATTTGTTTTGTCTGACGTCAGAACACCTTATTGTAAACAAAGGTCTGCAGGTGCAATAATAAATTTTGGGTGAACTCACACTTTCCATGATCTTATACGTGGTCTCGTACAGCACAGATCTACAGATAGTCGGTACTTTCTATGTCCTTTACTTAAGAACGCTAATCTCTATTTCACAGAATGAGATGACAATGTCAGGCCACGTAGGACTCGTCGGGTACGAAACTTCTGAGCACTGCAAATAATTCAGTTATATTTCTCGATATGAATCTTGTTCGGCGTGATTAGGATTCTCTTGACAAGCGTTTCATTCGCGTCATTCATTTACACTAATATTTGTGAAGAAGCACCAAGGAAAGAAATGGTAAGAATTAATCCAACCTTCGAAAATGTAGAAACCACTGTATCAGGAATTGGTTAGAGAGATACCGGAGAGATATCTTACTTGTAAGCCCTGCAGCAAAACCTCGTATGGTCAGGAAGATGGACTGTCACTCTAAACGTGGAAACGCGTAATAGTAGCGTCGCCGACTTCGGAAGACATGTGAGTGACTTCCATTTGGGCAGAATGACCGTTCATCACAAACTCATTTTGTACCACCGAGATCTTTAGGACTGCGCAAAGCATGCTTCTACGACAAAGATGTGTATGTGGAAACGGCGGATAGAAGACGGCCGAGTGAAGTGACAAGAAGGTGCTCGATGGCGCAATGTAACACACGACAGACCGAACGCAAATTTGTTCGCATTGACGTAATAGAACAAACGATTTTCTTTAGTGTTCGCTCGGCGCTGGAGCGCTGCAACAGCTGTGCACATGTCTGCGTCGACGGTTTAACACCATTTAAATGGTGGCACATATGACGTTGCCTCAGGAACCAACCTCCAGAAAACACAAAACTCCCAGGTTACAGTGGGTTTGTGAACTTCATAGCTGGCGTGCTCAGTGGCAAAATTTTGTGCTGTTTGACGAGTCTCCCTACAGTTTTGTAGTCCTTTAGTTGTGCCTATCTGCGACACCGCATCACCGGTATATGGTGAGTAGAAACTTTCCTTCTCATAATTTTGTTACATTCCATCCTGGATTTTCCATTATTTGAATCTCGCCACAATATATGCTACATGTTGATCACACACATGATGGACCCTATACTGGTGATCACTTACCCGCGAGGTGCATTATCGAGAGTCACAGCAAGCACAAAGCAGCTATGATAATTTTGGGCACTATTGGGTATAATAAGTTGTATCGACTCCACCGAATGGAACGTAATCTGAGCAGGGAAAGATAATCAGACTATTTTTAGTTCCCGTGATATTCAGACACTTGCAGTGTCCAAATCTATGCACGGCAACCTGATTATGAACAGGAATATGGCTACTCGTGAACGTCTTCATCAGATGCTTCCAGTATTCACTGTTGTTCCTATGAAGACCGGTACGAAAGGAGTGGAAGAAGATCCCTGGAGTAAATTCCAAATTACCTTTGATACCGCATCATGACTGTTAGAGGGTCTTTAGCGCGTCAGGGGTTCAAATCGTACTGAAATGTCAGTGACAGGGCGTTTGCAGTTCTGTAATACTGATATGTTGGATTGAACCAACATTATTTCGAGTGAACCACAGGATGCTGTTTCTACTAAATTACAATCAGAACTGAATTGTCTGCTTTTTCTCATTGGCCATTAAATGGCGACACATTGCTGAATATTTGCAGGTTTTGTAAAATGACTGTAAAAAAAAATCAGTGTTGCTGTCGCATAAAAGCGTACATCTATGTGGTACGGAGTTTATTAAAGATAAAAAATTGAATAAATGCAAAAATTCAGCAAGGAATAGCGCATCAGGAAGTTAGCTATATGAAAACATTTAGCCGAAAATCCGAAAGGAAAAAAAAAGATATATTTCCAGTACTATAAACGCTACACTGATGGGCCAAAATATTATTACTGCCCAGCGCAAGACTTAATATCGACTCTTCCACTGAGGGCACATGACGCGGTACAGAACGCACATGAGCAGAGACAAATGGGAAATCATTCTACCGACGATACATGCCGCAAATGGAAACGTCCAGTGACACGTTTTGGCAGAAGATAGATTGTTATGACCTAGTGCCTGGGAAAGAGCACTTAAAAAAAACAATGTAGCTCGGTGGCTGATCGCGTGCTACTGTCATGAGCATCTATGAAAGTTGTTAAAAGATGGTGAAACTACGAGAAGGCGACAAGGTGTTGGACGTCCACTTCTCATCACAGAAGGCTCTGAAAAGCGGGGCAAGTGACGACCTGTGGAATATCTGACGACAGCGTGCAATGCTGGTGTGGACACCAATGTTTCAGAGCACACTGTTATTCGCACGTTATTCAATACTGAGCTCTGCAGCAGACGACCTCTGCGTGTTCCCAAATTGATCCACCACATCGTGGGCACGCCATGATCGAGACTGGGCCGTAGATCAATGGGAAAATGTTATCTGCCCGAAGTACATAGGATGTTGGGGGCAATATTACTCTATGTGATATATTCACCTGGACTTCTGTTGGAAATCTGCATGACAGCTGTAAACTATATCAACATTATTAGGGACTAACTGCATCCCTTCATGCTGACGACAGCAAGGATAACTTTCCATGTCACAAGGTCAGAATCGTGCTTCATTGGTTTGAGGAGCATTATAGTGAAGCCACGTTGATGTCTCATCCACTAAATTCTCCCGATCTGAGCCCGATGGAACCCATCTGGGGTGCTACTGGGTACCATCTCCGCAACCACGAATCACCGGCCCATAATTTACGGAAATTGGATGTTCTGTGCATAGACCTCTGGTGGAACGTGTCTCCGGAAACCTACCAAGGACTTGTTGAATCTATGTCACCCAGAATAGCTGCTGTACTACCTTCCAAAGGCGAATTACACGTGGCTCATCATTGTAGGAGTTGAAAATTGGAGGATGGTCAATGGGTTAATGTCTGGTGTTGCATCTTCTCTCGACCTCCCTCCGGAATACACGTGTTCGAAATCTATTATCTTTTTTCTAACAAACTGAAGCTATAATTTGTGAGCATTTCTGGAATTTGTATCATAAATCAAAAGTTTCGAAGTATTTAAATTTTTTCATTTATTTCATAAATAATAGTCCATATTGTTTTAGTTTTATATAAGCTCACGAGTACAAAATAAATTTTACCATTTGCAAATAACAAGCTCTAATGACGACGAGTCAGCTGCACTGAAATGTGTCGGCGAGACAAAAACAAAATTAGTATTTTGCAAAGGTAAGTATCCACCAATATATTGTAACCAGCAAGCACGGAAGCACAACAAATAACTAGTTGCCTCTACAATTACTATTTTGCCTCGTCCGTCATGCGATAGCTATTTCAATAAAAGGCCGGAAATCATGTAAAAGTTTAAATTGCACCTTATTTTTAAACACACGTGTCACAGCTATCAACACATGAATATTAAGGCCTAAATATGAGACTAATGTGTAAATAGAATAGTACAGTTAACAGCTTCGCTTACTATAGGACCAATAACAGTACTAACCCAAAAAAGAAAAAATACTGAAATTATGTTGTAGTAAATAAAGTACTGAGTCTTGTACATCATTTCACAAGGGGATGAATGAACTACGCATTAAGACTTAAAGTCTACACCCGTTTTAATAAGCTTATTTTTGTTGAAAGTAGGCATTACTGTTAGTAACTTCAATATGCAAAAATCGAAGGAAATGAAATATTCATAGTTTGGTCCAGCTCTGCGAATAATTTTTGGGGTGCCGCTTTATATTTCGGTATCAGACAGGGGATTAGAGTGTGCGCGGTAAGGTGGATCGCTTCGTCGCTTATCTTCCTGTTTCAGGCACTGCTATGGAGGGCAAAGGGCAAAGAGGGGCGGTAGAGGTGACTTAGTTTGGGGGAGGGGGACGGGTGTGGGAGGGGGGAGGGGAGAGCCTGGGATCCATGACGCACACAAGCGCAACGCGACATCCTTTCAGTCTGTCAATTCCATTCTGCATAAGCGCAAGAATTATTCCTTTTAATTTACCACCTACAACATAAGTATTATGCCTATTAGATATTTACAATCATCCTTTCGTCTAAGATATGGCCACCGGCGGCTGTCGTGTCTCTGTGCAGAAATCTAACCCAGGACTCCTCACGCAGCAAGTTCCTCTGACTGACCGTAACAATGAATACAATGAAGATCTGTATACAACGTTCTCTTGAGTCGCTCTGAAATTTCACCTAGCTTCTATGAACCAAACGTCAACCAGTATACTTGCAGACACTTGTGACCGCCGTCCAGTGAGCTGTAGTTCGACTCGGAACCAGGCTCCGCTTACCATTAATCCGCCGCCAGTTTTCCTTTTCAGATTTGGTCCCCTGTCTCAGTACAGCACCACTGCCTCGTAAAGCGGAAGTCGCGGCTTCGAGTCTCGCCCGAGGAGCAGATGAGACGGTTTCTGAGTGACAAAAGCTAAAGTGGTAAATGATTAAACCGTATGTGATGAGTACTCTAAAAGAAGGAAATCAACTGTGAAAAGTAAATTTTAGTTGTGTAATAACTTGTTGGCAGAGAATTTGACACAGATGTAATGGCTGTGTGATCAAATAATGAAAAGGCAATAAAAATAACTGAAAACCACGTTACCATCATATAAGACAAGCTACTAATTAACGTTCTGGCTACCTGTTTGCATTTCGTATCTGTCCCAGTGAAAGAAGTGGATATGTAATCCTGACTTACTTGCTAGTCGTGACCCCGTTCCCTTTAACTGGGTCGGCTTCTTTCTTTTCACATGAGACACTAAATCTCTTTCTCAACTTCAGAATAGTTTCTGCCATCTAAAAGATTTTGGTCCCAGAAACTAAATTTGTCTTTTAACAGTGAAACAGTTCTTCGAATTTTAATCAGGAACCGAAATACGAGGGTTGGAACTTAAATAGTGGCAACTATTTATTCACAGCCGATACATAAGAGTTAAATGTTTGCACCTGTTACTGTCCTTCAAGGTAGTCACCAGCGTTGAGTAGAACCCGTTGCCAGCAATGTGGAAGGCGTAGTATACCGTTAGCAGAGCCCGTTCTGTTGATGGTGCGAATGGAGCGGTCTACTGCCTCTCGAATCTCTGGAAGAGTTCTGAAGCGAATGCCACTGTCAATGCACAGTATTACTGTTCGTTTTTGGAATATCGCTTGCGACCAGCAAAGAAGCGACGGCAAGCTGTGGCTGCTCTGTTCGGTCGATGGGACTGGGAAGTACTGTACCATCCACCATACTCCCCGGACTTAAGCCCTTGTGACTTTGATTTGATTCCGAAGATGAAGGAACCACTTCGTGGCATTCGCTGCAGAACTGTTCCAGAGATTCGACAGGCAGTACACCGCTCCAGTCGCACCATCAACAGAACAGGCTCTGCTAACGTTATACTACTCCTTCCACATCGCTGGTAACGGGTTCTGCACAACGCTGGTGACTGCTTTGAAGGACAGTAACAGGTGCAAACACGTAACTCTTTTGTATCGGTTGTGAATAAATAGTTGCCACTATTTACGTTCCAACGCTCGTAAAGTCGTCTGCATTTAATGAAGATATCCTTATGCTCGCTATAGAGAGTACTTTAGGACGACAAGCTACGCTACAGGATTATAGTCAAGATAATTTCGAATCAGAAAGTTGTTAAAACACATTTCTAGTTTATAATTCGACAGGGCTACAGCTGTTTCAAGCTGATGTGTGTGAAGCGTTCTTAGAAAACACAGATGCCACATTGGTTACGGCAGGTAGCTTTCATTAACGTAGTTCATTGCTGGGGCTACCGTTACTCTTCAAGCAGCAACACAGTAATGAACTTGCATATCAGCTAATTTCGATGTTACAGCAGTGATTTGTATCAACAATATCATATACGTCGCCTTCCTGCGTTCCACGTATTCTTGACGAATCAATAAAAATTATGTTTCAGCAGCTATCTGAAGACAGTTTCCATCGCTATTGATAGAGGTTCCTATTACCTTAAAACTGGGCGTATTTATTGAGACAGCGACAGACTGTGGAAGGTGTCACATTTTTAATTACAGGTTCAAAATGGCTCTGAGCAGTATGGGACTTAACTTCTGAGGTCATAGTCCCCTAGAACTTAGAACTACTTAAACCTAACTAACCTAAGGACATCACACACATCCATGCCCGAGGCAGGATTCGAACCTGCGGCCGTAGCGGTGACGCGGTTCCAGACCGAAGCGCCTAGAACCGCACGGCCACACCGGCCGGCAATTAATTGGTGGAGAGTAAAACTGCAGATAACAGAAGAGTATTATAAACCTTTATATAGCTACTAGAAAAAGATAAGGCAGAGCAATGCCTAGCTCGAAACACACTGCTGTGAACCGAACTAAAAATTTTCAGTAAAGGCACTGGATAGTTTCTTAAGAGTGGCTGGACAAATATGCAGTTGATTTACTTATTGATGTTTGCCAGAAGTAGTTCTCTGTCTGTCACGAAAGGAATCGGTTTGCAAATTTCAGTCCATGTACTCAGTTGGACAGTAACTATCATTCACAAACAGGCGCATGAACAATATACGCAGATGTCAGCTTATGAGAAAGGTCCTGTAGTTGGGCCAAAAGTAGTCGGTTGGAGTAATCGGTGAATCGCTCGACATCTGAATAACAGCGATGCCACTATTCGACGATGTTGGCGGGAATGGATGAACCTTGGCCGAACACGGCGTTAAGAAGGAAGTGGTCAATTTAGAGAGACGAAAGAACGTGAAGGCCGAGCAATCGTCAGAGAGGCACTCGGAGCCCCGAATTCATCACTATCGCCGATCTGACGTGTTTCAGTATTCACAAGGACTATTAACAGGCGGCTCACAGGAAGGGGGCTGAGCTCACGACGCCTCCTGCGCCGACCACCAATGATCTCTGCAGACCAACATGCCCGCTTGCAGTGGTGTAGGCACATTCGGCCTGGAATTTTATTGACTGGAGTAGAATTGTCATCAGTGATGAGTCTCGCTTCGAACTGAAACCAGGTGACCAGCGAAGACGTGTCTGGAGACGCTCCGGATACAAACCTAGCTGTCGCCCACCATATGGCCCGACAACCAAGAGTGATGCTCTAGGATGCCATTTCATTCCATAGTAGGATCTCTTCCGTTGTCATCGGCGGCACTCTTAACGGCACAGCTGTACGTCAACTACATTACACTCTCCACTTTGTTGCCCTTCATGCCAAGCCATCCCAGCCAGATAATGTCCACGGCGAGAGTCTCTACTGCTTGTCTTCGTGCTTCTAAACCCTCCCTTGGCCAACAACGTTGCCGGATCCCTCCCCAATTGAGGACGTTTGCGGTGTTGTGGGTAGGGCTCTCCAACTAGCTCACGATATTGCCGACCTAACGCGCCAATTGGACAGAATTTGGTACGAAATCCCTCAGGAGAACATCCAGCGTCTCTATCAATCAATTCCAAGCCGAAAACTGCTTGCATACAGTCTAGAGGTGGACCAACGCGTTATTGACGTGCTGAATTTGTGAAGCACTTTTTCGTATATAACTCATCCAATTTTTCTGAAATAACAATCATTTGTTTGTCTGTACACTTACATCACATATACCGATTTTCGTTCCATTTGAATAGATCTTTAAAGGTTGGTCTTTTTTTATAGTGTACTTTAAGAGATGAATATCGTTAAAATGTATATGAAATGGAAATACCATCGTCATAAAACATTAATTAAAACCCAATCAATATCTCATTATACGCACAATCACATTGAAGCACACAACAGTAAAATTTCTAATACAGTATTTTGTATATTGATGGGTCTTTTTTGCTGCAAAAGGAATTCATGCGACATAGGGCAGTGACTACTCCACAGGAGAGTAAACAATGTTTAGACACGCTTCTATGAATGTTAAGAGCAATTCCAGGGCTGGAAGGTCTGTCTGTAGTTACTTGCACATTTCTTACAATCATTCTTCTCACCATTAACACATGGATCTGTATCTAATTAATAAGATGACTGCGTGTAGAGGGACTTCAGATTGTCACTGTAGGTTTGCTGGCCCTCTTGGGTGCTGCATCCTCCACTTCAATGCCTGGTATTCTCACATGCCCTTATGTCCCGCGGAATATCACTTCTTCCCTTGGTGACAAACGCAAAATCGGGTGTCATGGATGAATCATACCGGTTTCCCTGCCGAATACACACACTGGAAGTCACGGATTTGAAACAGATGAATTTCGTGGCTCTAATACGTCCAGTGACCTCAAGATAACACGTGCGTCAGCATCGTATGCAATGAACTGATTCATTAAGCGTACACTGAAGACAATCGATTGTGGCAAAGCGTCGAAAAATAGAGGTTCTATAAACAAGTATCTGCTTATATAAATAATTATTACTTTGAAGGTAAATTTGTTCAAAATATTGCGAAATAATATTTTAAAAACGTAATCTGTAATTAAAGCATACTTGAACTCCGTTAAACATCTAATAATTCTGGGTTCCAGGACTGATATTTGATACATCAGTGTGTGTGTGTGTGTGTGTGTGTGTGTGTGTGTGTGTGCGCACGCGCGCCATCTTATGTGAATGAGCGTGTGTGTGTGTAAGTGAAGAAGGGCATCCTGGATATCCTGGAGAAGCATTGCAGAGACTGAAAGGCACCCATGGAATCGGAACGCACGAGGAATTTAGCATGTTTAGCATGCACAGCATGTCTTATATCATCCAGCGCCCTCAAGATCACGGATAATTCGGCATCGTAGGCAGTGCAGCCTGGAGACAACCGAATCCTAAGGTCACAATCAAGTAAAACAAAAGAGCAGCTAACTGAATTCCCTTATTATGATCTGTCCGTGAATACAGCTACATAGTCGTGGTAGTCATTTAAAATGTAGAGACTATCGTGTTGAAAATATATAAAGGAGTTCATTCTCCTGTGCTGCACTAAATCTAAAATTACTCTGGGCTTTTGTAGTAACTAAGGTGTCAGTCAAGTAAGATCCCGGACTGGAGTCTGTACATGTCACACACAAAAAGATTCTAGCACATACCTTACGTGGATCCAAAACTGTTTCATTACCCATGCACAGTTGGTAAACAGGCATTCCATAGCTGGACGAGCAACGGTATTGGATGCTAATGAATTGGGATTTGTGAGGCGTACATACTTGATGCTCCATGAGGAGTTGCTCCCGGCAGTTCACCAGCCTCAGCACAGAGACTGACTAATATGCCTCTAACTGTCCGCAGCCACCTTGATCCCCTCATGGTGTAGAACATCAATAATCTTCAATTAAGAGGTCTTGTTGATCTGTACATTGTGTGCATATTGTCTAGCTGTGCTCGCACGAAGGCCCTAGAAAAACTGAAGCAGATGTGCACTGTCCACTCCCCAAAACCAGTGAGTAAGACACCTCAAGATGTTCAGTGCCTTCTGGACCCTTGACTGCAGGTCCTGTACGTGTGGTGAACACCACAGCTTGGAAACATAAGTGAGGCCCAGAAGCCTCACCAAGTCTTTAAAATAAAAAGAATGGTGTCCCACTTACAAAATTCAGGTAAATTAAAGATAAGCTGAGAACGAGGAAAATTAACACACACACTCTTCTCTGCAGAAAATGTAAAACCAGTGTTTCAGTCTTCGCAACCCACTCCATCAATCTCTTCATTGTAAGCTGCAACTGATAGCTCGCTGCTGTGGTACTGGAGGAAGAGCAGAACACTTCAAAATCGTCGACAAACAAGGAACACTGGATTGGACTCCTTACTGTGGACGCTATACTGTTGAAGGCTATGGCGAAGAGGGTGACACTTAAATAACGCCCTGAAGGACATCATTCTCCTACACACAATTATCTGACAGCACGTCACCACCTGTGTACCTAAAAAGGTGTCTAGAGAGAAGAGATCGAATGAAGATGGGAAGGTAGCCATGGAAGACCCATTCTTGTAGCTGACTGAGAATATTGTACCTCCACGTAGTGTCGTACACCTTACTGATGTCAAAAAATACCCCTACACAATGCTTTTTACATAGGAAAGCCAGTGGATATGTGCCTCTAGCAGAGTGAGATTGTCAACAGTCGATCGATATCTCCTGAATCCACACCTGATGATGGTTGATCATGCATTCTAGAGTCATTCCTACACAACTCTTTATCGCGACGCTGCAGTAACTGCTGGAACATGTTCGGTCCTTTCCTGGTTTGAAGTGAGGTATCAAAATGGCCTCTCACAACAAGTCAAGAAATTGGCCTGTCAGCCATATCGAATTAAAACACTGTATAAGAGGATTTCCTTTGAGAGTGTTTGCAATTGCTGCAGCATGCTGAGCCGGATTTGGTCCTGAATGGGCGTCATATCTCAAGTGGCAGGCAGCGCCGAATCCGACTCCCACATGGATTATGAGCAATTGTAGGAATTGGAATCAGTGGATCAAAAGTCCAAATCGACTGTCTCCATAGTGCCACACTAAGGACAGAACACTTGATCCTGGCTGGCAGTGGCAGTGGCAGTAGTTAGTGTAAAACGCTCTGCTGTGTCTGCAGGTGTAGTTGGACACAGCTCTGTGTCAGGAAGGCCACATAGGTAACCAACTTTGTAGAACAGTAGCGTCCAGGAACGCTTTCCGTGACTTTAGGATGCCTCTTGCAACGACCCGAGGATTTTGCAATGGAGGTGTCAGTGGCATGGTGTATCACTCGTGTGATGACGTTCACCCACTCCTGGACGCTGTCGTGCCATTCAAACACAGCGTACAGTTGGCTCTACTAATCATCCAGCGTGGCTACAATCGTTTAGGAAGAGTTCTGCACAGTAGGTGAATATGAAGTGGGAAGTGGTCACACGGATTAAGATCGTCAGTGATTTCCAAAGGAACAGAGTCTGTAAGAGACTGGGGAGCAGAAAGATGGGTAGATAGCTCATGATGACCCAGAAGCAGCACAGAAATGAATGAGAGTGAGAGTGTCTGTGTTGAGGATGCACAGATTGTGAGACTGCACGAATATCTCCAAAACGTGACCCTAAGGGTAAGTAGAGGCCAATCCCCAAAACACTTGATGGGAACTGAAGTCTCCCACTGGGAGAGATCGTTGGGGGAGTTGTTCTGCTAGTTCTGTGAGGGTCTTAGGGTCTGTTACATATTGTGGAGGTAAATGTAGCAAGCAAAAGTGATCCTGTAATGTACATGAATTTCAGCTGAAACCGCTTAGAGGTCAGTAGCCAGGAAGAGAGCAGACAAAAGGTGCAGATTATGACAACACACGACCCCTCCCTTGTCCCTTTCTCCACTCAGGTCATCCTTGTGATGGAGGGTATAGCCTCATAACACAGAGACATCAGACACTTTGAAATGCATTTCCTGCTGACATAAACACATGGGGTGATCCTCTATTAGGAGTTTCAGTTCCTGCACATGTGTCCTGAATCCGTTAATATTCCACTGTAGTATAGGAGCCATTTATCACAGAAGTAGCACTTTCACACTGTCTCTCCATCGGGAAGGGGAATCCACAGTGGGTGGAGGCTCAGTCTTGGAGCGAGATGAGTGCCACAGGCTGACATCGGGGTCTGTCAGCTCTGAAGACGAATCGTGTGAGGCGTCAAAGAGAGTGACATCGACACTTGGCCTTTGATTTTTTTGGCCCAGGGAGGCTTTGGAGCCACAACCGTGGTAGTGTTAGTGGCAGCGCTGGATACTGGACCAGACTGACGAGTTGAAGGGGCAGGCAGCTCCGCAACATCGGCAACCACGGCCTTTTCTGATGTTCTCGGGGGAGGTATGGGCTTTGAAATAACTGCGGTAGCAGAATTGCATTGACACTAGTGCTGACGCTAGCAACCTCCATTTGGTAGTACTAGTGCCCACACTTGCAACCTCTGTTTGTGCAGTAGCAACGATTTTCTAAACTAGCCATTTAACAATGGGAGCTAAGGAGGTAGCAAATGTGGGGGGCTGCGTGGAATTATATATATATATATATATATATATATATATACTCCTGGAAATTGAAATAAGAACACCGTGAATGCATTGTCCCAGGAAGGGGAAACTTTATTGACACATTCCTGGGGTCAGATACATCACATGATCACACTGACAGAACCACAGGCACATAGACACAGGCAACAGAGCATGCACAATGTCGGCACTAGTACAGTGTATATCCACCTTTCGCAGCAATGCAGGCTGCTATTCTCCCATGGAGACGATCGTAGAGATGCTGGATGTAGTCCTGTGGAACGGCTTGCCATGTCATTTCCACCTGGCGCCTCAGTTGGACCAGCGTTCGTGCTGGACGTGCAGACCGCGTGAGACGACGCTTCATCCAGTCCCAAACATGCTCAATGGGGGACAGATCCGGAGATCTTGCTGGCCAGGGTAGTTGACTTACACCTTCTAGAGCACGTTGGGTGGCACGGGATACATGCGGACGTGCATTGTCCTGTTGGAACAGCAAGTTCCCTTGCCGGTCTAGGAATGGTAGAACGATGGGTTCGATGACGGTTTGGATGTACCGTGCACTATTCAGTGTCCCCTCGACGATCACCAGTGGTGTACGGCCAGTGTAGGAGATCGCTCCCCACACCATGATGCCGGGTGTTGGCCCTGTGTGCCTCGGTCGTATGCAGTCCTGATTGTGGCGCTCACCTGCACGGCGCCAAACACGCATACGACCATCATTGGCACCAAGGCAGAAGCGACTCTCATCGCTGAAGACGACACGTCTCCATTCGTCCCTCCATTCACGCCTGTCGCGACACCACTGGAGGCGGGCTGCACGATGTTGGGGCGTGAGCGGAAGACGGCCTAACAGTGTGCGGGACCGTAGCCCAGCTTCATGGAGACGGTTGCGAATGGTCCTCGCCGATACCCCAGGAGCAACAGTGTCCCTAATTTGCTGGGAAGTGGCGGTGCGGTCCCCTACGGCACTGCGTAGGATCCTACGGTCTTGGCGTGCATCCGTGCGTCGCTGCGGTCCGGTCCCAGGTCGACGGGCACGTGCACCTTCCGCCGACCACTGGCGACAACATCGATGTACTGTGGAGACCTCACGCCCCACGTGTTGAGCAATTCGGCGGTACGTCCACCCGGCCTCCCGCATGCCCACTATACGCCCTCGCTCAAAGTCCGTCAACTGCACATACGGTTCACGTCCACGCTGTCGCGGCATGCTACCAGTGTTAAAGACTGCGATGGAGCTCCGTATGCCACGGCAAACTGGCTGACACTGACGGCGGCGGTGCACAAATGCTGCGCAGCTAGCGCCATTCGACGGCCAACACCGCGGTTCCTGGTGTGTCCGCTGTGCCGTGCGTGTGATCATTGCTTGTACAGCCCTCTCGCAGTGTCCGGAGCAAGTATGGTGGGTCTGACACACCGGTGTCAATGTGTTCTTTTTTCCATTTCCAGGAGTGTATATATATTTGGCCACACCATATGAGATGCGCTTGGTAGTTTCAAATACTTGTATCTTCTGTACTTCAAGATAGATGCTGCAGTGCCTACTTTATCCTCAGTGCAATTCACACACTTCAAAGGGGATGAACGAAGGATTCCCTCACAGGCAGCCTTACCACATTTGCCACAAATGGCTTCTTCCTTATATCCGGTGTAGTGAGGCCAAAACGCTGAGATTTAAAACAGCGCTTTGGGTAGGGGACATAAGGCTACACAGTTAGGCGAATGCAACCTGCCTTGACATGCTCTAGGAATCAGCAAGACGAAGCGGAGGAGCAACGCCTCTGAAGATGTCCAGTTCAGTTCTCAACAAAACTTTAGGAACAGATGAGTTTTATGGACCACGACCATATACCTCAAAAGGTTTACCAGCAGCAGTGCTCTGGGAGCCCCATGCAGGTGAAATTAAGTATCAACGAATCTGATTTCACCAGATCATCATCCCACCTTTTCAATATATTTTACATGTCAACAATGCCTTCTTGAGTCCACTCAGCTTTCATTTGTTCTTTGGCAATGCCCATAAGATCCCTGAAAATCACAATACTTTTGCTGTAGTTCAAGGTGGTGTGGAGATTTCAGTGGTAAAGTCACCAAGGCTTTTCGCTTTCTGCAGGTTTGTTGCTTGTTGGGAACTATAGGTTCGACCACCTGTGTCCCATTGCGCAATTTCTTGGCAGATTTTAATGTACCTGCTATGCTTTCCAAACACTTTTGAATGTGAAAAGTGTAACTTTCTCAAAGCTTTCCTGTTAACTACTAAAAGCACATCCTGGCTAACAGCATGCATTCTGTTGCTTTATACACTACAACTCTGAAAAATTACTGAGTATGAAAAACTAGCTAGACGAACCCTCTTGTTAGACTGGGTGTTGATGCCTATTACAGGCCCACCAATTCCACTGGGAGGAGGAGGAGAAAATTTCGAGCAGTCCTTCTCGGCCCCACGAGCAGCTAGGGAAATAAAGTCCACCCAGACAGAGCTCCAATTGCCTAGGTGAGCCTGATACAGTTAAGGTGCGGCAGATTCCCCGGAGATTGCCTGTTAAAAACGTCCAGCCTTGCTACGTGTCCAAGCCCAGATCGCCGTTCCCTGTGGCACACGATCTGTCACCACTGCACTATACGGTATTCGCTGAATCATGCCCAGAGACTGCGGTGACACGACTGGCGGCGCTTAACAATCCCCAGCTCAGGAACCCCAGGGCTCCCAAGCCTATACCCAGCAAACGAATGCTGAGTCCCTTTGGGTTTGGTATACCACATGTGCTCTAGGTCTGCTTTCGCGCAGATCCCAAATGGGTTTGTCGCTCATGGGTAATTAGCAAATGCCATTTCGATAGTATTCGGGCAAACAGTTGGTGCATCAGCATCAACATTTGAGCCAAATTCCATATGCCCAGTTCACTATGAAAAGCTGCCAGTTTGTAGTTAATGGTGGTTCACCAGTCACACCGAAGTAGTTTGGAGTGGCTTTACTCCTTTGAACACCTATATTCAGGAAAGCTGTCCATGGGGATAGCATCAATCATCTTCATCTCTCAAGGTCTTCTTATTTCTTGCCACCCAAAAGACGAGTGGAGGCTGGACCGCAAAAAGCTCTACAGAATTATAGCAAACGACCAGTGGTTAAGGCACATTGTAGCGTTAAGTTCTTTGGGTGACACTGAATAGTCATATTTGGTATCCAAGCGAGCTTGTTGTCAAAAATGAGACCCAGAAACCTATTTCTAAGTAGGTGTTTCTGTCCAAAATCTGATGCAATAAGTAGCATCTACTCTTCTAAACTTTTTAACGCCAGTTCCAACCGATTTTACAGAATTGGAGGGGATGCAAAATACAGACCAGTTCTCCGCCACTAGGAATAGTGTTCTTGACGTGCACATTATGATAAAGATTGTGACGGCAAATTCGGTGACGTCGAGAAAACTTCCTTAAGGGATATTTATCCTTTCTGAAGTGTTTAATAGCACTTTCTCCACTTGGTATTTACAATAAGGATGTAACAGAAGGGACTGTACCCGTAAGATGTATTGGTTGAGCTGTCCAATAATGTTATGCTTCTGTTGTCTGACGTACACTGGTCAAAAGAATTACGGGAACACGTGTACCAACGTCCGCTATGTTAAATCTGTTTTGTGCAGGCGGTACCTGTAGTCTTATTGCATAGCTTGAGATTTTCACTGTTAATGTATGCAGCAACCCAAGTCGTTAGCCATCTGTGGGCTGCGTTATGTATTACAGTATCGGATGACCCCTGAGAAGGATGTGAGTACCGATGTCCCAGGGTTCTCTGGAGAGGTACACAGACGGTAGTTGTCATTTTTGGACGTTGTATTCAACCAAGCACATGCAATGTGTGTCTTAGTACAGTGCAAGAACAGTCTGTTTGATCCAAGAAGGATGAACAGACAGAACTCGTGTTGCTGCAGACGCCAATGTCTCTCCAACCTTCATCCAGAAGTTGTGGACACGCCTAAGGGAGACAGGTCATTATACAGGGTGACGTAGGCAAGGTCCCCAAAATATTGCAATCCCATATGAACGCTGATTTGTGGCCATCTCTGTATTGGGGAATCATATGGATACGCCAGGCACTGCAAGACGATCTCAGAAAGACCACTGGAGCCGTTGTGTCCCATCAGACAGTACGTAAGAGAAAGGTACGTCGTCGTTGCCGGCGCTACGTCTCCCTATCTGGCCAGGGAGTCCTCATTCCCATTATACCAGTAACCGTGCAGTCCCATTCTCATGGATAAATCCACTTCATAATCTCCTTTACTTACATAGCTGATGTAGATTTTATGGAGCTGTTGATAATATCATAAACTTCATCTCACAATTTCTTCTTGCTCTTCTTATTAACTCGATAGCTTTTCGGCCTCGCTACCCGAAAGACTGACAATTTCAGCAGTTGGCTGATATTTAAAGCTGTGCAGAGCCTGGAGCCTATCCCTAGTTACAGAGCAGCAGACTTCACTCCATTAGGGGACAGCTAGTCTTCGTATTTGTCCCGAAGACTCCAGAATAGGTGTATCATCACTTTCATTGACCATGTTTGTAATGTACTACACCTATTCCTGGAAGCTGTCACATGTTCTTGCATGTCCAGTTAGATCTACAGAATGCAGATAACATGTTGAGCATCCACTTCGTGAGTTTCTTTCGGACACTGCTCAACTTGCCAAATTTGTCTTGGTCGGAAAATTGTTCTGGAGTGACTCTGCCCGGCCTGATGGTCTATTGCTGAAACACGTGCCTGGAAACCGAAAGTAAGATCGAATCCCGGTCGCACCACGGAACGTCTCACTCTGACTTTAATCTAGCTTTCACCATTCAACGATATGAATATTCGCCAGGAAAAACACGTTCGGACTCCTAGTTAAACTGAAGGTCCCCTTTTCCCGATAGTATTACTGGGGTAGGTGAACTATACGCAAGCCGCCGAACAACCAAAGTGGCGTCTAATTGAAGGGGTTGCACCGGGACGTTGAGCCAGACGGAATTATTATTATTATTATTATTATTATTATTATTATTATTATTATTATACCGGAGTGCCTCTATCGTGTCACATTGTGGAACTTTGGTGAAGGTGGGAAAACAGGTCGAAATACTGATGGCCTCTATGAAAGTCGTTTGAAGGGGACACAATTTTACTGCCTGAATGAGGATCAGAACAGCACTACATGAAGGGCCTGTGATGGCAGAGCCGCACGGAACATCGCGAATAGGAGAGTCCCGAAAAGGGACCTAAAGTGGGGAAGCTGGTTGGTGTCAGGAGGCTCACTGTCTCAGGTTTCAAGTGTTGTCATGTAAAGGGAGCAAACCGTTATCCCTTACGATAGATGCAGTGTAATGGCGACTACTTACAAGATGGTGTTGAGAGGGAGACGCAAAAAAATGGCTATGAGCACTATGGGACTTAACGTCTGAGGTCATCAGTCCCCTAGAACTTAGAATTACATAAACCTAACTAACCTAAGGACATCACACAAATCCATGCCCGAGGCAGGATTCGAACCTGCGACCGTAGAGGGTGCGAGGTTACAGACTGTAGCGCCTAGAACCGCTCGGCCACTCCGACCGGCAGGGAGACGCAAATTAATGCTTTTTTAAGAAGATATAACACTTTAGCAAATGAGATGCATTAGTAGCTTTAAAAATGATCTCTTGAAGTGATGGACGGAACTTCTTCCTTCCATAAAGAGATGGAAGTTATTTTTGTTCTAGGTTCTTGGATAAGAGCTTTTCCTTTTCTTGGAGCAGTGGTTGTCCAAAATATTTTTTGCTGCCTTTCCTTGTCGGATGGTAGTAAGTAGTGCCAACAGCTCTAGAACTTGTAAACTGTCAAGGACACGTATTTGTACGGTTTTATATTCCCTGAGTCTGCGTTGTTGAATTTATCCTCATGTACAGTTTATTCGGTGATGAAACAGAATACGCAGTAAAATATGGTGACTGCCCTTTTCCCGCCTCAGTAAATGTGCTTCATTACTTTCAATTTCTGAGTTATTTACACCTGGATCTTTTCATGCCGAAGAAACTAGAGTGTCTACTCCACGCAGGAATATGCACAGGATTCTGGCTCTGAGCATAGTGTACTTGGTTCGCACGCGACAGTAGCATATTTAATGTTTCGATTGCTTTTTACAATACAAAATCCTGCGGCCATACTTTTGGCATTGTTAATACCACATTGGGTCTGCAAGGAATGATCTAAGCCTTAGGCGGATAAAACCAGTCCTTGTGCGTTCAAGAAGATCGGCGAATTATAAGTAAGTGTAAAAGCCTCTGTTTTATCAACCTTGCTGTTGACTCTTTCTCTGATGTCCTGTATCTAACACACGCCTTCTGCCTTTCATTCTTTGTGTGGGTACATTGGCGATGTTTTCATGAGATCTCTGGATGTGACTACACCACTGCTGAAGTTTAGCATAATTGAATAGTTCTGCTATAATCGAGTGTTTATCCAGTCCATCACTCGTGAAAAAGTCTGTACGCATGATAGAAATAACTATTTCCATAGGGAGTATCCCGTTAAATAGTCTCTTTCCTGCTTTTAATATTCCCAGCAGTCTTTCCACCAGGTTTTTTGACTGACTGAATGGGAATGATTTCCAACAGCCCGCTCGAACGGCTGGAAGTTGGATTAGTGAACTTAAGAAATGTCCCACAAGCAGCTTTGTAAACAAATTGGCCACGCAATCAGGGGGAGAGGAGGTCCACCGTGCTCGCGGTGAGTGCCCCAAAAATTGACTGTTAACAACTGTTTCGTATCAGCAGCCCAAGGCAAGGTAGAAATTTAACTAACAGCCATCTCGTACGTCGCCAAATAGCACATTTTCAAGTATTTATATACAATCAGAGGGATTTTCGCAATCCTCGCGATCCGAACGGTTAAGCCAAGATCTGCATTCCTTGTGAAAAGCAACATTCGACAGCCACCATATATAGTGGTTACTGAACGATTGCTTGGGGACGTTGTTACAGACCACTGGTCCTCAGCTTGAGAACGCCACCAATCGATTACTCGAAAAATACTGGCCGAGTTACCTGAGATGCATATCAGACTCCATCATCCAAAGAAGCACATGTAGGTTACTGAATGCTACGGACGAGGCGCGCATTATAAATCAGTCACCAAATGCTCTGCGAAATATTAAAATACGCATACGTTATGATTTAGTCTTTAAATGTTATGAACACGCATTTCCAGTTTTTTTAATGTTATCAGGACAATGGTGTAGTAAAAGATAACGTAGCTAGCTCAGACGGAGGAAAAATGTGAGCATTGATTGCCAAGTCAGTCGGCAGGAAAGTCGGTGAGCCAGTGTGTACCAGGGCGGTAATGGCAATGAATGTACAGGCTATGCCACTGAAGGTCTTATTGACTGCTAAATAGCAAACTGCCACATATGGACATGGAGATGCTGGCGAATGGGAGCGCAATTATATGAAGGAGGGAGTGTCAGGACAGCAATTAACATTACTGTCGAACGAGAAAGTTCTACCCTCGCGAATTGAGTGATGTTTGAAGAATGCTACAGCAAATGTGCTACTAATAATAAATGAGCAAGACAAACTGCAGTTTCCCTGCATGCTAGCAATAAATCACAACGCTACCATTTGGTTTTTCTACGACTGAATCTGTATCGTCCTTCTACTTCATACCTCTACGCACCTATATTTGTTTGACATGGTTGGCTTTAGTTCAAAATGGTTCAAATGGCTCTGAGCACTATGGGACTTAACTGCTGAGGTCATCAGCCCCCTAGAACTTAGAACTAATTAAACCTAACTAACCTAAGGACATCACACACATTCATGCCCGAAGCAGGATTCGAACCTGCGACCGTAGCAGTCGCGCGGTTCCGGACTGAGCGCCTAGAACCGCTAGACCACCGCGGCCGGCTTGGCTTTAGTACTGACTGATTAATCCCTAAGGTGAAGGATGTCACACTTTTACGTTTCTTGAAGTGCAGAACTTTTCATTTCTCTACATTAAGAAGACTTATCAGTCTTTTGGCGAGGTCTTATTGGATATTAGACTACAATCATTTTTCCCGAAACACTTTTCTCAAATAAATTAAATTATCTTGGAAAAACTTGAGATACCACTACATCACCTGGGGCAGTCTGAATGGGCCAGGGTACTGAAATAATCATCTCACACTGGATCAACTACACCAGAAACACTGAAAACGTTATTTATCACGCTCTATCAACGAGAACACTTTTTTTATGTTACAAAACGTGATCCGTTCGTAAACACTAGTGTTGAACATGTGATCCACGACGGACACAAGTTTTGAAGTTTTCTCCTGTTCAATAACATAAATGGAGAAAAGATGTACCACGAATCCGACGAAAATTCCATACGCAAAACGCCCAGTCATATGAGAATATACTTATGTTAATAGCAAGCGGGCTTCAAGCAGAATGAAAGGCGTTTGGGTGTGGTTTCCACGATGCTTTCAGGCAATGCTAGATTATTTCAGCGCGTTCTTCTTATATACATTTGTCACAAACACAATACAGACATCTCACAAGAGTGACAGATGAATAATGAGACTGTCATTCGCCACAATGGAGCAACTTGGGACAAAGGGAAGTAATGAG
Organism: Schistocerca nitens; assembly: GCF_023898315.1. Classification (NCBI taxonomy): domain Eukaryota; kingdom Metazoa; phylum Arthropoda; class Insecta; order Orthoptera; family Acrididae; genus Schistocerca; species Schistocerca nitens. The sequence continues at coordinate 394,794,608 of NC_064617.1, forward strand.
AAATTACCGCTTTAAGGCCTTCACCGAAGACAGCGACGCGGGAACTACAGACAAATGCAAAATTAACGACAGGGAACAAAGTACTGTAAGGAAACATTACGGCCTGCTATTAACTGGACCTGTTTCAAGCTCTTATTTAAATACTGCGCGATCATCGCTCTGCTTGAGCTTCGTTGCGCCTTTAATACAGACACTGACAGATAGAGTTGAACGTTCCGTCGATCACCGGAATCTGCAACTATCTAACTTCAGGGCCATCGTCCTGTCAGCTTCAAGTAATTTAAGGAAAGGTAAATCAGGTCTGCTAGATAAGGGTTGAACCGCTTCGCTCTCCGAAAAAGAGATCATTCTCTTAAATATTGCGCTGAACTCGCTAGGTCTGATTGTTCATATAAAATAGGATTGCTTTGCTAATGGTGTGAGTTCCATCACAGACACAGAATATTTCCGATTCGCCACTGTGTATACATCTCTCAGTACTGAGCCAACGAAAGTCTTTCTTAATTGTTTTCTTTACAAGATGTCATGATTCCGTTGAGACTGATATCACCCACACTTTGAGAAGAAATACTAAAACTGCCGTCTGTATTGTCCTTTGTAGTCTTTCATCACCACTTCTTCGAAGTCCGTTGAATAAATTTGTATCTGCAATATTTGGCTCGCAGTAGCAGCTGAGGCGTCCACCTGATCGTCAGACTTGGTACCAATGTTCCAAAGTTCTGCATTAAACTCCATATATGCCCACAGCGTCTCCTGAAGCGAGGGACTAAGGCCGTTAATTTGCCAGCCCTCCCTGGTGCAATTCGAGACTAATAAGCTATTTCCTGGCATCAGGTTGCAGACCCTCGCCTCTCTCATTACAAATTATCAACAGCAACAACAAAAACACGATAGTTCACTCAAAACATTCTCATCGCACTCACGTGTACTCAAAAAGTTATAAATATGACGCTTGTCTCGCTAGCAGCCGAATGGCGCGAACTAGAATGTCTTAATTCATGCCATGCGCTAGACAAAAATTAAATACAATTGTTTTTTTGACGCGCAAGTCAAATAATAATGTCGAAAAGCTCTAACTCCACCTTTCAGTACACTTCATGCTAACTTCCCTTTCAATATTATCCACTTTTGTTATTTCGAGTTCGATTTTGAAAGTGCTTTCTATTTCTCTCATATTGATTCACCCACAATTTTTAACTCGTTATTCCACCTTAAATTATCGAAGGCTTTCTCTGGGTCCTTGAGTTCTCTAAAGATTTTCTGTTAACTCTTTATTCATCTCTGATTATCATAACACTAACGCTAACTACGGAAAAGACTAGCCATCATCTCTAAGGACAGCCCCCAGTGATCAACAAGAACGAATTTTAAAAAATCAGTGTCATTACTGGAGCCGCAAATGAACTTTTATTTCCCACGTGTTTTCGTTAACAGTCAAGGCACTGAAGAACAGTTTTGTTCACGCGTGATTTCTGACAGAATGCTTGGGCAGCTCTACAAACATGCGTTCAAAAAGTAGCTAGTCGTTCACACTGAAGTCACTTATAAAAGCGAGATTTGGTTTCCTTTCCATCTGACACGGCGGAATTTCCTTCAGCGATAAATAAAATAGGCGCTGTCCTGGAAAGCTGGAGAGAGAAGTTTGCTATCTTAATTTCATATCTGAAATCTCAAGGATAAATGCCGAACGCCACTAATTATATTATGTGATCAAAAGTATGTCGATGAAATCCGGAGATGACTACAAGATGCCACGAGGGGCGGACCCGCCAGTATAAAAGGAGGCGGGGGGTACTACTGTACTTAATTTTTATCGTATTTTACTGTATCCCAATGTGATATGTGGAATAATCATGATTTAATACATTTTATATTTCATAGCATCTGTACTGACTTAAAAATTCTATATTGTAAAAATGATCAACTGCACTTTTGCAAGAAATTTGAACTAGTAAACAAATGAAATGTACCTGTACAACAAAAGGCTGAAAAGGGTAGCGCAAGTCCTCAAATAGCCCGCCCACCCCTTTCAGCGACGAGAATGAAAAGTCAAAAAAAAAAAAAAAAAAAGAAAATTGTGAAGTCAGTGGTGAAGCAAGCTTGTGTTCCGTCTCTAATGACTTCTTTGTCGATAGGACGTTAAACACTAATTTCCTTCTCCTACTCACCTGAGTAATAAATCCATCAGGGACATTACAACCCTTCTACAGCTGCCAAAGGTGAGTATTGGTGATGTGATTGTGAAGTTTAAAGACGAAGGAACAACCACAGACTCAAAGACCAGCCATGTACTGACGAACAGGGACTGTCGATCATTGCAGACGATACAAAATTGTTAAGGCTTTCGTGGCCACTTGTTGACAAACTGCCTATTGGCTTCTGTCTCGGGCTCTTCGGCCGACGTTCATCTAATGATTTTTCTGACGTTCACCACCGGCAATGGAGGGTGAAGCTTTGACAATGCCAGCCACTCGTGCTGGTGAAACGTCAGAAAAATCATTAGATGAACGTCGGCCGAAGAACCCGAGACAGAAGCCAATAGGCAGTTTGTCATTGCAGACGATGATTGTAAAAATCGTTTGAAATCAGCGGAACGAATCATTCCTGATTTCCACAATTCTACCAACAGTCCAGCTAGCGCAATTGCTGTGCGTATGGTGTTAAAAAGATTGGGGTAGAATGGTCGAGCAGCTCCTCATAAGCCTCACATTTCCGTAAGTAGTGCTAAGTGACGCTTGAGATGGCGTAAAGAGCGACGGGCACTGGATAGTGGATGACTGAAAACGAGTAATGTGGAGTGATGAATCACGCTATATACCCTGTACAAATCAGATGGAAAGATTTCTATTGGAGAAGGTTATATGCCACCGTGTGTAGTGCTAACAGTGAAGTCGGAGGAGGTGCCGTTTCGGTACGGGCGTGTTTTGGTGCTCAGGGTCTGGTCCCCTTATTGTGCTTGCGAAAACGCTAAATGCAGAAGTACATGAATACATTTTACAGCGTAAAATGCAAGAACAGTTCGGAGACGATAACTGTATCAGCGTTGCAACCTGTCAATAAACAGCATCTGTGATGGATGGTTTGTGGACAGTAACATTCCTGAAACGGTCTGATCCACCAATAGTCCCGACCTCAATCCACTGGAGCGCCTTCAGAATGAGTTAAACGCTGACTTCGTTCCTGATCCCAGCCACCAACGTTTTTGAAAGCGCAATAAGGAGACGACACCCTAACCATGAAAAACACCCCCATACTGAAACTTCACCTCCTCCATACGTCACTGCTGGCGCTGCACATGATGGCAGATGAAGTTTTCCAAGCATTCGTCAAATTCATATCCTTCCATCCCATTGCTGCAGGGCATAGCGTGATTCATCACTCCACATCACTCGATTTCAGTCCACTGTCCAATGGAATCACCCTCTGGTTCAGGCGCTTATATATATATGGGCTGCCATTCCTCCAAAGACGTTCACACGTCTTATGTCTCACGAAAAGTGTCCGTAACAGAGTTGAATCCGTCATTTATGCATTTAGGCGAAGGATGGACACACCCTATAAACTGACATACGGCCGGGAGAGCTGTGTGCTGACCTCATGCCCCTCCATGTCCGCATCCATTGGTGCCTGTCGGCTGAGGATGACACGGCGGGCGATCGGTACCGTTGGGTCTTCATGGCCTGTTCGGGCGGAGTTTAATTTTTAGCAGGTATCGGGACACTTCTGAGCAGATAGTATAGTGTATACACTGAGCTGAGCCGGCCGCGGTGGCCGTGCGGTTCTAGGCGCTCCAGTCCGGAGACGCGCTGCTGCTACGGTCGCAGGTTCGAATCCTGACTCGGGCATGGGTGTGTGTGATGTCCTTAGGTTAGTTAGGTTTAAGTAGTTCTAAGTTCTAGGGGACTGATGACCACAGCAGTTAAGTCCCATAGTGCTCAGAGCCATTTAAACCGTTTGAACACTGAGCTGACAAAAGTCATGGGGTTCCTCCTAACATCGTGTAGCACCTCCTTTTGTCCGGCGTAGTGCAGGAACTCGACGTGGCATGGACATAACAAGACATTGGACATCCTCTGCCTCTATAGCATTGGACATACTCTGCTGCTATAGCCGTCCATAATTGCGAAAGTGTTGCCAGAGCAGATATTGCACACAGACTGACCTCTCTATTACGTCCCATAAATGTTCGATGCGATTCACGTCGGGCGACCTGTGTGGCCAAATCATTCGCTCGACATGTCCAGAATGTTCTTCAAACTAGCCCGCATCTCGTGGTCGTGCGGTAGTGTTCTCGCTTCCCACGCCCGGGTTCCCGGGTTCGATTCCCGGCGGGGTCAGGGATTTTCTCTGCCTCGTGATGACTGGGTGTTGTGTGCTGTCCTTAGGTTAGTTAGGTTTAAGTAGTTCTAAGTTCTAGGGGACTGATGACCATAGATATTAAGTCCCGTAGTGCTCAGAGCCATTTGAACCATTTTTTTCTTCAAACTAATTGCGAACAACTGTGGCCCGGTCACATGGCGCATTGTCATCCATAATTACTCGATCATAGTTTGGCAAGACGATGTCCATGAATGGCTGTAAATTATCTTCAAGTGGTAGTACATACCAATTTCAAGCCAATGATAGGTTCAGTTGGACCAGAGGATCCAGTCCATTCCATGTAAGCATGGCTTGCGCCATTATGGAGCCACCACTAGGTTTCACAGTCTCTTTTTGAAAACTTGGGTCCATGGCTTCGTGGGGGCTGTGCCAGTCTCGACCCCTACAGTGAACTAACACCAACTGAGATCGGGACACACTGACCAGGCCACAGTTTTCCCGTCGTCTACGGGCCAATCGATATGGTCACGAGCCCAGGAGAGGCGCTGCAGGTGATGATGTGCTGTTACCAGAGGCACTGGCGTCGGTCGTCTGCTGCCACTATCGTAAGGAGATGTTCGTCGCTGTGCATACTGCTATCCCATGCCTTTTGTCAACTCAGTGTACATTCAGCGGTGTTTGTTGATTTAATGCGACCCCACGTAATGAACGATAATGCTGAACGCGGTATTTGCTGATAATATCGTCAACTGGCCAGGAAGCGCCAGTAGCGGTCGCAGGTGAAGCAAACACGCCTCTCCGTGACGTGACGGGAAGACTGAGTGGGCAGCCGCGCCGGCTCAACGGTGGACGCGGGAGACGCTGGCCCGGCAGCCGTGGTCCCTCGGCAGGGGGCGCCGGCCGCTTTACCGCTATGCATCCACGATTTATGTCGCACTCTCCGCATTTAAATACAACAGCCCGCGTCTTGTCAGCGTATTTGTCTCGCTGTACGGTGACTTTTTGTGTCGCCGTCGTAACCCCGTCCATCCGACGGTCTCACTCTCCGCGACCTTTCAGCGAGCCGAGAACCAGGCCATTAACGTAACTGCTGGCAATAAATAACTTGAGGAGGAAGTTCCCTGAAGAGTGGCACAGTGTTAAATGTTTTCGGTCCAACTATATACGTGGCAAGAATACACTATCATCTGACTTTGCCTTCCGCCGATAAACTGTTTTATTTTTTAAATCTGAGGACCATCCTTAAAGACGGGTATAAAGAAGAGAGCGTGTTGTTCCGTGGTGACGAGTTTTCGACGAATAAGTCTGACACAGCCTTCATGTATCTATGCACAGCATGATCAACGCAACTAACGCAAACCGATTTTCAAATGACTTCAAATGGCTCTGAGCACTATGGGACTTAACATCTGAGGTCATCAGTCCCCTAGAACTTAGAACTACTTAAACCTATGGACATCACACACATCCGTGCCCGAGGCAGGATTCGAACCTGCGACCGTAGCAGTCGCGTGGTTCCGGACTGAAGAGTCTAGAACCGCTCGGTCACCGCGGCCGGCTACCGATTTTCCTTTGACTCATCCGACTGATAGTTACTCATACGCTATCTACCGTGAAAAAGAAAATCACGGGAATGAGAGACGCTAAACGAAAGAAAACTTGTGGCGCACAGTGTTTTACCACACTTCGTCTTTAACGGAAGGTAAAGCTTGTTATCATGTTGCTCGAAAATATTATCAGCAGCAGCTAATCACAACCTGACCTATAGAGCCGAGTGTTTCTATAAGGATTCTTCCCGACTGGATTCTGTTTACTTACTTATTTCCGGAAATCGTAATATCGGTCTATTTGCGCGAAGTCCTCACGGAATCCATCCTTCCAACGTTTCCCTATCGTGCTCGGAGGGCGAGTAGCGTATTTCATCCAACTCGTAAATGAACAGGATTCGGCAACCTCCAATTATCGCACCTTGTATTGGATCGAAGACTTTCTTACGGTTTTCGCTACAAACAAGCTATTACGAAATTGTTTTCGAGTTTTCTGTGTCCCACTAATATATAGCACCATCGGTCAGGATTTCAGATTTACTGACTGCGCCATTTAAACACTTGCCCGATATTTTAGTAATATCAATTCCATGGTCACATTCTCTCTTTTATTTCTGATAAGATCCATCTTACGTGAAAACTAGGTCAATTAAATTTTTCATGAAACGACAAAAGAGGTGGAAAGGAACCGATATTACACTCTTGAATGCGATCGATAGGTTGATCCACTTAGCATTATTGTTCACACAGTGACTCGCAAAAATACAGGTTTGTGAATATATCTTATATTATAATGAGTATCTCTATTTGGAGACGTGTGAAGAGAAAATGCTATCGTCTAAAAGTATAACTTGTAACAAAAAATAATAAAAAGAAACGCTACACCAGCAGTGGTCGGTTTCCTGCCTGAAACACAGCAGTTAGTCTCCTGGTGAAAGTAATGGAGTTGCACGGTCTCACAGGAACGTAGTGCCACTTCTGCCCGATAAGATGATAAAGGACTTCGACTCCTCGTCAGTAGAGCTCAGTGTCCGACTTTCGTTAAACTACGTCACTATCGACGAGCGTTGGTCGAGCTGACTGAGTCTGTGAGGGGCCGTCTTACTAAATTGAGCGAAGCTGACTGGTAATATCATAACATCATTCATCATCTAACCTCTTCAGCCCAGACTGTTGGGACGTAAGTGGACACTTCCACAAAACCCCTGTGACACTAATTCTCTCGTTACAAGACTGAAGGAGAGCATCAGCTACCAGTCTCACATCAGATTCAACCCAAAAACTTTAGAGAAAACCACAGTTCACTTGAACGTAAGTTCCCCTAATCATACTACAATCATACAATTAATTGGGAAAACTACAGTTTTATTAGTGGTGGCCATGTGAAGACCCCCTGCGAAATGTTACTTCAGGTAAATGTCTTCTCCGAAAATCACCTTGAATAGATAGTTGAGGTCCACATTAATGACGGAAATATTGGATCTAATGGCAACAAAAGCCAGCGGCCTTGCCACATTGGTAACACCGCTTCCCTTGAGAGCACAGAAATTAATCTTCACATCAGCATCGAGTGGTGCCTATCGGCTACGGATGACCCAGCGATCGGTCGGACGGAGTAGAGTCGAAATCAGTAATGGCAACAAAGAACTTTAAGACTTTAAAGATGTTCGCAATGAAACAGTTGTCAGGGACCAGCAGGCACTTGTAGCAACTATGATTACCAAATAACTAAGGCAAACTAAAACATGCAGAAAGATCTATATGTTCAGCAAAGAAAATAAAGAGGCAGTAGTGTAACATCTCACTGAGGAACTTGAAACATGTACACTATGTGATCAAAAGTATCCGGACACCTGCCTGAAAATGACTTACAAGCTCGTGGCACCCTGCTGGAATTCAAAATGGCGTTGGCCCACCCTTAGCCTTAATGACAGCTTCCACTCTCGCAGGCATACGTTCAATCAGTTGCTGGAAGTTTTCTTGGGGAATGGCAGCCCATTCTTCAACGAGTGCTGCACTGAAGAGAGGTGTCGATGTCGGTTGGTGAGGCCTGGCACGAAGTCGGCGTTCCAAAACATCCCAAAGGTGTTCTATAGGACTCAGGTCAGGACTCTGTGCACGCCAGTCCATTACAGGGATGTTATTGTCGTGTAACCACTCCGCCACAGGCCTTGCATTATGAACAGGTGCTCGATAGTGTTGAAAGATGCAATCGCCATGCCCGAATTGCTCTTCAACAGTGGGAAGCAACAACATCAATGTAGGCCTGTAGGGTGATAGTGGCACGACCACACCATAACACCACTGTTGGCACTACACACGTTGGCAGATGACTTTCACCGGGCATTCCACATACCCATACCCTGACATCGGACCGCCACATATACCGTGATTCGTCATTCCACACAACGTTTTTCTCCGTTCTATCGTCCAATGTTTACGCTCCTTTCACCAAATGAGGTGTCGTTTGGCATTTATTGTCGTGATGTGTGGCTTATGGCACATTACGACCCTCTTCAACTTTCTGTGGTCTCTGTCAGTTAATAGACGAGGTCAGTCTGTACGCTTTTGTGCTCTACGTATCCTTTCACGTTTCCACTTCACTATTACATCGGAAAAGTGGACCTAGGCATGATTAGGAAAGTGGAAATATCGCGTACAGACGTATGACACAAGTGACACCCAATCACCCGACCACGTCCGAAGCCCGTGACTTCCGCGGAGCGCTCCATTCTGCTCTTTCGCAATGTCTAATGACTTCTTAGGTCGTTGATATGGAGTACCTGGCAGTAGGCGGCAGCACAATGCACCTAATATGAAAAACGTATGTGGTAGGGGTGTCCGGATACTTTTGATCACTTAGTGTAGCTCTGGATATGAGAATGTAAAAGACCTACGGCTGAGGTTGAAAAAATAATTGACTATGCACTGCATAGATATGTAATAGTAGAACAGTCCGTGATGGAAGGAGTTCACAATGCTATACAGCCCCTGTAAAGAAACTTCTATAGAAACAGAGGCAATTCCGTAATGGGTATAAAAAGAAGCATAGGGCTATTGATAATAGACATACTGAATGAACCCCATTTGGCTATCAAGATGGGAACGCGAGACGCCTTCAACGACTACTGTAGCAGAATATTACCGAAAGATATCTCACAAAACCCGAAGAAATTCTGATCGAATGTGAAGGCTGTTATTGACACCAAAGTTAGTGTCCAGACACTTGTGGACGAATCATAAATGAAAGTTACAGTAGCAAAGCTAAAGCAGATAAGCTGAACTCAAATGTTACTTTATAGAGGAAACTCCGGGAGTAGTTTCCAATTTAAGTCTCGTACGAATTAAAAATGACCGAAAAAGAGAGAAAAAGAAAAAAACGCTAAAATTGAACAAAACTCCAGTCCCTATCAGATTCTGTACCGAATCTTCGGCTGATTTAGCCACTCTTTTAACTATAATATGACGCACATCCCTGAATCAAAACCCTTGCCCAGTTGTCAGACATAAGCGCAGGTAAGCCTATCCACAAGATGAACAACAGAAGTGATCCCAGAAACTGCCGTCCAGTGTCCTTAACATCCATTTGCCGTATGCTCTTGAATGCTAAGCAGCATGGCTTCCCAAAATATCTACCATGTGAAACTCAGCTCGCGCTTTTATGACATAACATCCTGAAAACCATGTCAAACTAGTCAGGCACATGCAGCAGCATTCTTGACTTCCGAAAAACATTTGATTTAGCACCACTACTACGTTTATTATCGAACGCACGATCGTATGGGGAATGAAGGGAAATTCGTCACTGGATTGAGGATTTATTGGCAGGGAGGACGCAGCATGTTATCATGTATAGAGAGTTATCGATAGATGTAGAACCTAGATATACAATAGCAGCAAATATGAGTTTATGTAAGACAGAACCCAAAATCCGATGTATTTATATTAATCTGGATCAGATATATTAAACTAAAGGTGATCTGAAGAGCTGCTAGAGCGTCAGTCGACGACTGTACATTTTTGGTGATAAGCACGTCGTTTGCACGGTAGTATTTCATGGCACTATGGGTTCTATAAAGTTTCAGAATGTATCAATAACTTCCGCTCGGGATACGTTATTAAATTCTTTGCTGCCAATTAATATCACGTTGAGCTTTATTGCAGTTTGCTTTCCTTTGGGCTCAGAACTTCCCTGTTCTTGGTTTCAGTACATTTATGCTCTCCGCTGATCAAGATGCACCTCGCCTCCTCCTTGTTTTTTCATATCGTTTCACCTCATTGATCACTATTGTTTGGGATAGGGATCTCAGTCAAAGTTATCTCACAGAGTAATTCCTGAAGTTTGTAGTTTTTCTTTGAAGTCTACAGATCACAAAATCGTAGTTCGACCTTTTTCATTGAAAACATCAAAGATAATTTCAGTTACCCCGCTGATATCTATTTGTTTGCCATGGGTATAAAATTCTGCCAGCTTTTTGTGGTACGTTCCTGTGATTTCGCGTTTAACTGTAGTCATCCTTTTTTATCCTTTTGGTGTGTTGTAGAATTCTTCTACTAATTTTGCCTTTTCTAGTTCTTCGAGAGACTGTAAGGGAATAGTTATTCCTTTAGAAGAATAGATTTTTTTCCGTAAATGTTATGAGTTGATTAATCCAAGTAGGATCTATGTAAATGTGATGTATCGTGTAACACTGACTTGTTTGAGATGGTATTTTTCCAATATCCCAGTATGTGAGTCCATGACACACACACACACACATGTAAGATGTAAGAGGACACTGTTCATTCTCCCGCGACACGCATCCCACACACACTCACTTAGGACGGTTGCGCCCCGTCAGCGGAACATTTTAAGCAATGTCATATGTAAATAAAACAGGGAGTGCCACTTAATGTATTATGATGACGCCTTTCATGCCCTTGGAATGCGCAACACTTGGCTGTTCGCCACGCGCCGCTCCAAACAAAGACGGCTAAGTGCTGTCCCAAGCAGTAGATACGTCCATTTGCTACTAAGCCATGGCTGAACGGTTACGACATTAAAGGCAACCCTTCCAGTATCTGCACCATTACGCTTCTTGAACGTAAGCGAAGATACGTGAGAAGTGGCCAGCAATCTGTATCGTCTTACACGCCACCACGTGTGCCTGCAGCGTGTGGTTTACCGCTGTGCCGTAAATTCCGCCAGAAAACTGGAAAGGCTAGAAAGAAGCTGCACAGCGCTGACTTCTTTCAGCCAATAACATGGACTCCACCGGAGATTCGACTGATGTGAGATAAGAGATTGGCCTCCAACTTCCCAGGGAGAGATGTTGCTATTGCTAGCACCTACCTTTCACTGCAATGCCGCTAATGCCAAGTGCTATAGATATCCAACAGCTCTCACCGTTATCCATTCTTCCCCAGTGGCGCAAAGAAAACAAAAAATGCTGACGCGTGGAGATCAACTGCTGCCGTCATCGTAAATGAAGCTAAGCAGGATTTTACCGGAAGCAAGATCAGCTTCTGAGCCACAAGGCAGTATCCATTGTATGCTGAGCAGTTGATGGTGCACTTTGGAGCGCTATAGTGGATTCACCATACGCGTAATTTTGTAGCGTACAAGGGATCTCGTCGACAATGACAAGTATCGTAAACTGTGGTCACTCAGATAGTAACCGCTGTCTCAGAGAAGTTGTTTGGGTCAAAATGTGATACCTTGCGTCAGTACACCTCACTCACATTTACCCTAGTGTGTATAAGAGCACGAACTGCCCTGTTTCCCACAAATGTAACTGATTTACCTTGAAATCTATTATGTCCATCCAAGTAGATTGTTACATGAACTTCGGTTGTTCAGTACGAAATACAAATTAAAACACCAGCAGCCGTCTCTTTTGCATTTAATTTATTTAAAAAACCAGTTTCGGGGTTCCATCATAGGATCATCAGGCCCCCTGACAGACGTAAATTGGGAAGAATCCAATCTCATGTGCAGTCGTAACATCTACATCTACATGATTACTCTACTATTCACAGTAAAGTGCCTGGCAGAGGGTTCAATGAACCACCTTCAAGCTGTCTCTCTACCGTTTCACTCTCGAACGGCGCGCGGTAAAAACGAGCACTTAAATTTTTCTGTGCGAGTCCTGATTTCTCTTATTTTGTCGTGTTGATCATTTCTCCCTATGTAGGTGGGTGCCAACAGAATGTTTTCGCAATCGGAGGAGAAAACTGGTGATTTGAAATTTCATGAGAAGATACCGTCGCAACGAAAGACGCCTTTGTTTTAATGATTGCCACTCCAATTCACGTATCATGTCTGTGGCACTATCTCCCCTATTTCGCGATAATACGGAACGAGCTGCCCTTCTTTGTACTTTTTTGATGTCATCCGTCAGTCTCACCTGATGCGGATCTCACACCGCACAGCAATACTCCAGAATAGGGCGGACAAGCGTAGTGTAAGCAGTCTCTCTGGTAGACCTGTTGCACTTTCTAAGTGTTCTGCCAGTGAATCGCAGTCTTTAGTTTGCTCTGCCCACAATATTATCTATGTGACCGTTCCAATTTAGGTTATTTGTAATTGTAAGCCCTAAGTATTTTGTTGAATTTACAACCTTCAGATTTGTGTGACTTATCGCATAATCGAAATTTAGCTGATTTCTTTTGTACTCAGGTGAATAACTTCACACTTTTCCTTATTCAGCGTCAATTGCCACTTTTCGCACAATACAGATATCTTATCTAAATCATTTTGCAAGTCATTTTGATCATCTGATGACTTTACATGACGGTAAATGACAGCATCATCTGCAAGCAATCTAAGACGGCTACTCAGATAGTCTCCTATGTCGTTAATGTAGATCAGGAAGAATAGAGAGCCTATAACACTTCCTTGGGGAACGCCGGATATTACTTCTGTTTTACTCGATGACTCTCCGTCTATTACTACGAACTGTAACAGGAGCCAATATTAAACAACCGGTGCCCGTAGATATTTGGTTTACACGACACTATCACTTCCTTCATCAACCGACGACGTGAGATGGAAACTGAAATGTCAGTAAGTAAGATGTGATAATTTCACAAAATACTGTTGTTCCATCGATAAACTGATTACACGATCTGAAACTTTATCAATTTTCACTAAAACTGATCATGTCTCCCGCCATCTCCGAGTGCACTGAGGAATGTCCAACTATTATTTTCATTTAATTTTTTTTCCGTTCGTCGGAACTGTATAGTTCCATCTTTCTGGTAAAGTATTACCACAGAAGGATGACGATGCAAGTTATTTCAAAGATATCGTGTAAGATCACACATGACCTCGTGCAGTTATTTAGAGAAAACAGTTTGAAGCTAGTAATTAACAAATCCCATAGGCTTTGAGAAGCAGACAGTACCAGGAGACACATAGATTATTTATTGCCTTTTACAACAAATAGTCTCCGTAGTACAAAATAACAAGAAAGCTAAATCAGCAAATAACTCAAAAGTTACCTACAGGTGAAAAATAATGATCTGGAATTATGTAAAGCGTCCGATGATAAAAGTCAGTTGATAACCTCAGTAGAACATGGGCAAAGAGTAGATACACTGAAGATAGCATAATCTCACGTGACCTAATGCGTTCTTATGTCACATTAAACATGACATCAAGAAAAAATTAATTCCTCGGAAAATGAGTTAGTAAATGGGTCTCTACTACCCACTGACAGGGAATGAAAAATTTCTTTCGTACTTCAAGAATATTGGGGACACACAAAAATGCGTCTATTCCTCACCTGACTCTAGTGACAAAGCAAACTGAATTTTAATTGAAAAATTAAATGAGGGAGATCAAGCGTTGCTGTCTCAAGGTAGTGAAGTGTAACGAAAAAGAATGACTACATGAAGAAAGCACAACTGATGTATATCGTTAACAAAGTAAATTCGGTAATTCGGTTGCAAACAAGATGTAAAACCTTTTGAATCGTCCAATAGGACTGGCTGTGTAGGACACTAATACATCGAGCCTTCAGCTGTGCATCTATCAGGTGTATGTTTGCTAAAAGACAAAGATCATCCTAATGACAACGGTTTGACAAAACTTCCCTCCAGCCTGTAATGAAATGTCAATCACCTGTATTGTGTGGATGATTAATGAGTGCCTGCGCTAGGTATTGTTGTCTCTGTGCCGTTATAAATAAGTATGGAAAGAAAGAGAAAAAGAAGTGAAAAGCCCGTTCTGGCAAAAGTCCTATTACTCTCAAAGAGCACGAAGAGGGCTGCCGAGCTCAGCGTCCTGGAAAATCGGACAAATCGCAGCGTGACAGATATTATCCACAATGGACGATAGGAAGATTTGCGTTTTAACTAACGACGTCAAGCAGAACTCGGCTGTTTATAAACTAAACTTTGTCATCACTTCGCTTCTAACTTCCAATTATTTATGACGAAAATCATCTTCCACAATCAGCATTCCGACCAATTACATTTGGGACGAAATCCACAGCAATAGTGGCCATTAGCGAGAATGGCAGCGGAGAGTAAATCAGGAATAGAATGTACGGTTATTCATCTTGAACTAGAGTAGTTATTTCGTGACCACTTAGAACCTTCGTTTGTTTCGCCTCTCTTTCACACTGGGTGGTATCTCGGCAGCACGTAACGTACTTGGTGGTTTACCTCTCTGCAGCTGTGTCCAGACACGTATACCGATGACAGAGTGGGGGTGGGGGCCTCAAAAAGGGCGTGGCGCATGCCTTCACGCGGCGCGCGGCGCACGCCTGCTTCTGATTCGCGTCCGCGTACGAGATCATATTCAGCGGCACCACGTGATACGAAACCCGATCGCTGCTGCGCGTTCGGGACGCCGCCTGCCACCATACGATCGAGCCGCTAAACTTTCGCGGCATTCTGATACGTAGTTTATTCGATACTGGGCTCACGGCGCACAGAGTCGCTTGGCAGACGCCGTTGACAGGAATTCCTCTTTATCGACAGCTCTCTCGCCGTGCCGTGCCGTGTATAGTGGGGCTTCCTTTACACATGTGCTGATCCAGTACTACAGCTGCAATGGGAACGAGAAAGTCAACACCACTTGTTTTTGGGTCATTAATATCTGCACTATGCAAGTTTCACATTTGCACGAAAGTTCTGCAAATTGAAAGGGCACACTAATCAAAGAATCAATAGCGCAAATTCTAAAACAAGCCCTTCTCCTATTTATGGACGTTTCTTACCGGTTGTTCTTCACTGATTTTTCGGCGCACGTATACGTCATACTGAATGCGAATCTATAGAGACTGGTTGATATGTCACTATAAGCATACATTATGAAATGACGCCGGCCGCTGTGGCCGAGCGGTTCTAGGCGCTTCAGTCCGGAACCGGGCTGCTGCTAAGATTGCAGGTTCGAATCCTGCCTAAGACATGGATGTGTGTGATGTCCGTAGGTTACTTTAGTTTAGTAGTTCTAAGTCTAGGGGACTGATGACCTCAGTTGTTAAGTCCCATAGTGCTTAGAGCCATTTTAACCATTTACTTTCTTATAAAATGACAGAAATGCTTCCACAGAAATTTGTAGTTTACCGTCCACCAAAACAAAGAGGAATCGGTAATAGAAAGATCTATCTTCTGTTAATTACAGAAATATTGCTCTCACAGATTAATTACTCGTATAGAAATTCAAGCAAATCTTTGATAGCAACGAATGTAATATAGAGGCGCAATATGGACGACTGTTGTAACAATGAATGATCAAGTTTGTTACCTCGTAAAGAGGCAGCCTGACTAAACACACTATGAGTTTCAACGAATAACTACACACTCTAAAAATAATAATTAAAAAAAAGACGCACGACGAAGGAATTATGCGAATACGACGGAAATTGGTCGATGTGATGTACATGTACAGACATACAAATGATTACAGTTTCGGAAAAATTGGATGATTTATTCAGGAGAAAGACCGTTACGAACTGAGCAAGTGAATAACGCGTTGGTGCTCCTATGGCTCTTATGCAAGCAGTTATTCGGCTTGAGACTGATCGTCAGATTTGTTGGATTTTTTCCTGAGGGATGTCGTGCCAAATTCTGTGCCATTGCCGGGTTAGATCATCAAAATCCCGAAATCCTTATATTGTTCCAATCGTTGTCAATTGGGAAGAGATCCGCTGACGTTACTGGTCAAGGTAGCGCTTGGCAAGGACGAAGATAAACAGTAGAAACTCTCTCAGTGTATGGGCGTGCATTATATTGTTGAACTGTAGGCCCAGGATGGCTTGCCAAGAAGGGCAACGATGGGGCGTAGAATATCGTAGACCTACCGCTGCGCTGTAAGGGTGTCGCAGATGGCGACCAAAGGGGTCCTACTATGAAATAAAATGACGCTCCATATCATCACTCCTGGTTGTCGGGCGGGCAACAGTCAGGTTCGTATCTCACCACAGTCCGGGGCGTCTCCACACACGTCTTCGCTGGCCATCGGAGCTTAGGCCGAAGCAGGGCTCATCACTGAAGACAATTCTACTCCAGTAAATGGGATTTCAGGCGTAAGACGTGTCTGGAGAAGCCCTGGACAGCGGTAGGCTACCAACCTGACTGTCGCCCGCCATGTGGCCCGACAACCACTAATGATGGTCTGGGGTACCATTTCTTTTCGTAGCAAGAACATGTTTGTTTACCGGCCGTTGTAGCCGAGCGGTTCTAGATGCTTCAGTCAAGAACCGCGTGACCGCTCCGGTCGCAGGTTCAAATCCTGCCTCGGGCATGGATGTGTGTGTTGTCCTTAGGTTAGTTAGGTTTAAGTAGTTCTAAGTTGTAGGGGACTGATGACCTGAGATGTTAAGTCCCATAGTGCTCAGAGCCACTTGAACCAAGAACATGTTTGGCGTCACTGTCTCTGGTGGGCCACTTGACTTTGCGGGCGCAACGACCTGATTGGCTGACTTCAATATCAATTAACTCGAAAACAGTGTAATGCATAAACTTTTTCTTAACCATTATTTCTCAGTGCAGTCTACCCTGCAACACCCTAACAAGCTTTCAGTATATTATTTGAGCTATTTCAAGTCTGAGGCCGTTACCCCCAGTTCCTTTTACATTCCATCACGAGGATGTGGAAAAGTGCAAATTTTAAAAGATTAACTGAATGTTAGATTTTTTTTTCATTTTCTTTGCGGGCAGGAAATGTACTTGCTGTTTTTATCCAACGCACAACAATGTGCGGTGTTGTCCTAATTCTCAAGCCGATTGTTTGTTTGGTCGTGTTAGAAATGCTTCAAAAAATGGCTCTAAGCACTATGGGACTTAACATCTGATGCCATCAGTCCTCTAGAACTTAGAACTACTTAAACCTAACTAACCTAAGGACATCATAAAGATCCATGCCCGAGGCAGAATTCGAACCTGCGACCGTAGCAGCTGCGCGGTTCCGCACTGAAGCGCCTAGAACCGCTCGGCCACAGCGGCCGGCTGTAGATGCTTCCAAAGTTTTGATATCAACATGACAAATTAAGGTAGTCGCGACTAACTGTCAGTACAATAGTTGGAAGATGTATCAGAAGCAACTCATTATTAAAGCTAAGGAAAACGATAAGTCAGAACACAGTTAATGGATTGGGCAGTATGTAATTTGTTAAGAGATTATATCTTTCTGTGCAGACTTCCAGGTAACTTCAGCAGAATTCTTAACCTACAACCTATTTCAGTTGATGCTCGACACCAAGTGGGGGTAGACTATAGGTAAGCTTAATTGCATTTCTCGTCGCCGTTATTAGTGAAGTAGCTCTCACTCGTAGTGTCTTTATGGAAACAACGTAAATCCTGAATCTGGATGACAAGTTAGAGATTTGAATTTCCTTTTCTTCTAAATACGTACCCACTATCTCAGCCACTGCTTAACTCCACGTGGTAACCAAAGATGAGTGCTAAAACACAATCAAGTAAGTCCTCTATATACTCTTCACCGTTTCATACACATAAGCAGACAACCTTGCACATAATGATGTGGGATTTTCCACGTAAGTAGACTGTAACTACAACAGCTCGACCTTAAAAATTTTGTTTACTTTGTGTTCGACTGTTGTTAGGGATGTTGTTGTTGTTGTGGTCTCAGTCCTGAGACTGGTTTGATGCAGCTCTCCATGCTACTCTATCCTGTGCAAGCTTCTTCATCTCCCAGTACCTACTGCAACCTACATCCTTCTGACTCTGCTGAGTGTATTCATCTCTTGGTCTCCCTCTACGATTTTTACCCTCCACGCTGCCCTCCAGTTGCCTCAGAACATGTCCTACCAAGCGATCCCTTCTTCTAGTCAAGTTGTGCCACAAACTCCTCTTCTCCTCAATTCTATTCAATACCTCATCATTAGTTATGTGATCTACCCATCTACACTTCAGCATTCTTCTGTAGCACCACATTTCGAAAGCTTCTATTCTCTTCTTGTCTAAACTATTTATCGTCCATGTTTCACTTCCATACATGGCTACACTCCATACAAATACTTTCAGAAACGACTTCCTAACACTTAAATCAATACTCGATGTTAATAAATTTCTCTTCTTCAGAAACGCTTTCCTTGCCATTGCCAGTTCAAATGGTTCAAATGGCTCTGAGCACTATGGGACTCAACTGCTGTGGTCATCAGTCCCCTAGAACTTAGAACTACTTAAACCTAACTAACATAAGGACATCACACACAGCCATGCCCGAGGCAGGATTCGAACCTGCGACCGTAGCAGTCGCACGGTTCCGGACTGCGCGCCTAGAACCGCGAGACCACCGCGGCCGGCCGCCATTGCCAGTCTACATTTTATATCCTCTCTACTTCGACCGTCATCAGTTATTTTGCTCCCCAAGTAGCAAAACTCCTTTACTACTTTAAGTGTCTCATTTCCTAATCTAATTCCCTCAGCATCACCCGATTTAATTTGACTACATTCCATTATCCTCGTTTTGTTAGGGATGGTTACGTTTAAATAGGTTGTTTCTAACATCGTTTTTTGGCAGCAGGGAACCACCGACCTAGCCAACTGTCACCACAAGCGGGAATAAAGATGCCGGCCGGGGTGGCCGAGCGGTTCTAGGCGCTACAGTCTGGAACCGCGCGACCGCTATGGTCGCAGTTCGAATCCTGCCTCGGGCATGGATGTGTGTGATGTCCTTAGGTTAGTTAGGTTTAAGTAGTTCTAAGTTCTATGGGACTGATTACCTCAGAAGTTAAGTCCCATAGTGCTCAGAGCCAATAAAGAACCTAAAACTGGTGTAAACATCAACAAGTGTGTGTCTGGAAGTTAAAAGCCGTCTGAAGACGAGCGCGTCAGTTCGAAACAGGTAACGGCGCCGTTTGTGTAAATAAACAGCATTATTAACAATGCCTAATTGCTGTTTTCTTTTTTGAAAGAATCAGCGTGTAAACTAATTACCGATACAACAAAAACATCATGTGCTTATACCATCATCAGAATGACGGAATGTGACTATGAACTTATCCAAAACCAGTTTTTAGCAGTTCACAGACGAGCACCATGAAATGTAAAGGACATGAACTGACCACAGACCACCTCGCACTGAACCCACTACCTGCAACAGCGTAGGCGGCAGGGCGCACGAGTGCCGTCTCATTTAAGCATCCATTCCGCCTGTGGGACATGAGAGGATAATAAACTGTTGCTTTACTGTAGGGACGCGAGTTTTTAATTATCGCGCGCACTTACAACGGCTCGGCCAAAGACAGGGGTCGCGGAGGTCGCCGAATGGAACCGTGCTAAGGCGTGGTAGACATAGGCTAAACACGCTTCACGCAGCAAAAAAGACCACATAGAGGACTCTTAGCATACGCGTGATTCATTTTCCCGAATGAAAAATGATTATGCTTCGAGGCACAGCGAGTTTCTCAAAGCAAAATACCTTAGTTCAACACACCGCGAACACGGCCGAGCAATGTCGCATCCCAGTCACGGTTTCTAATCTCCTTTCTTGTCTTCTGTTTCTTTCTTTCTTTTTGCTTCCCACTCTCTGTAGGGAATTAGCATCTGTCTGGCAGCAAAGCACTTGCCTTTGAGGAACAAGAACCTGTGAGAGAAGAGGCAGAGAGGCGAAAGGTTCCAGTGGCATGCAGGTCAAGGAAAACACTAGCTCGTGATCCAGCTTACAGAGCAATTATGGCATTTGCTCCCCTCTCCTCAGTATGTGACCAAAGTCTCTCACTATTATCGATGAGAGAATTTTTAAATTTCGGATTGTCCAGCTATCATCTACACTGGCTCCCAGCACGTGGACGTGTGGTATACGATCAGATGTTCTAGCAACATATCGAAGATATAATTTATATAAGGAAACTAACGTCCGATTGATGCCAAGACCATTACACACGAAGCTCGGATGAGGAAAGGATGGGAAAGGAAAGCAGCCGTGTTCTTTCCAGAGGAAGGACTCCAGCATTCGTCTCAAATGGTTTATGAAAACCACGGAATTCGCAACTGTGGATCACAGAATGATGATTTGAGCCACTTTCCATTACCTTTAACCTGCACCACTTCGATCGGTCACATGTACAAGAAAAGGCTTCTTTCTTATTAGGAAAACGGAAAACTAAAGTTAGTGGAGAAACCCAGAAAAACTTAGGGAGTTACTAAAATATGATGTTTCTATTTCAGAACTAACAGAGTTACAAATAAGATGTCTGACGTCAAAGAAAACAACCTACATCAGTAGTTACATAATTCGCAGGATAATAATTATACTCATTACAGGTCGTATGTTTTAGTTTGGCTAGTACCTCCAAGCATGCATTGCAAGAGAAAGCTATTAATTCTTTTTTTCCCCTGTGCAGCAGGTCAGGTTTTGGAAGTGTGGATGTGTGGCTGCAAAGAGATTAGTTTATACCGACAGGCGTAGTCAACTTCTTAGTGCAGTTACAACCATGCAGAAAACACCAGGTTGTAAAGTTTGTGACATGCGTGTGGGAAGACTGTTCGATGCGGAGAAAAAAAAGTCAACAAAGTGATGTGTGTACATATTAAGGTACCACAAATAAAAATATCTACACTTAAACCCGTTGCATCCTGTATAGTTTATTGGCTTCTGTACATACCTGTGGGTAATAGTTCGTCACTGCAGATAAAATTTTGGTTTCAGAAAACTTCATTTCGTGATTTACTGACTTAAGAGAATGCTCTGTTACAGCTGGTTTTTCTGTTTTCCTTAGTCAACAAAGATTTAATGTTCTTCGAGTCTTGTACTCACGCTTCTTTTGGTAGTTCCAATGTAGACCATTCCACAAGCACACAGAACCTTATATACCTTATATATTCTACATTACGACAGAGGGCGTTTATCCTTTACAGGTAAGAGTGCTTGAAATATTTATTAATTGGCCGGCTGAAGTGGCCGAGCGGTTCTAGGCGCTACAGTCTGGAACCGCGCGACCGCTACAGTCGCAGGTTAGAATCCTGCCTCGGGCATGGATGTGTGTAATGTCCTTAGGTTAGTTAGGTTTAAGTAATTCTAAGTTCTAGGGGACTGATGACCTCAGCAGTTAAGTCCCATAGTGCTCAGAGAAATTTGAGCCATTTGATTTTTTATTAATTGTTCTATAATCCGGTCTGATGTTATTATTTCGTATGACTCGATGTCAGCGGAACATTAACATAAAATGTTCCTTCGTAGATTTTGGTTGATGAGTTCCAAATTCCCACTTGTAAAACAATGTGCTCTACTCCTACGAGTAAATTTACGCTCAACATCTGAAAAAATGAGAAGCGGTTAGTGATAACAATATAAAGCACTGTAAATCTTGCCAAAAATGGGAACTGGGAGAAGCAGGCTACAATTAAGAACGTTTAAGAAAAATGGTTCAAATGGCTCTGAGCACTATGGAACGTAACTGGCTTTGAGCACTATGGGACTTAACTTCTAAGGTCATCAGTCCCCTAGAACTTAGGACTACTTAAACATAACTAACATAAGGACATCACAAACATCCATGCCCGAGGCAGGATTCGAACCTGCGACCGTAGCGGTCACGTGGTTCCAGACTGTAGCGCCTAGAACCGCTCGGCCACTCTAGCCGGCAAGAACGTTTTAACTCTGTTTTATTCAATATTATCAAGTTTAACGGTGAATGTATTCTATGAGCATGAATAGCAGACAAGAAGATGCTCATTTATTTGCCCTGAAAGATACGCTTCAGACTCGGAGGCTCTATCTTCAGACGGTATTTTGTATATTTACACAGCTTCCTTTACTCTTCAGCAAAATAATCTCATCTTAAAGGCTTTTTTTTAATTTTTGATTCATCAGTCTTCTGACTGGTTTGATGCGACCTGCGACGAATGCCTTTGCAGTGCCAACTTTTCATCTTAGAGTAGCACTTGCAAGCTATCTCCTCATTTATTTGTTGAATGTATTCTGATCTCTGACTTCTTCTACAATTTTTACCCTCTACAGCTCCCTCTAGTATCATGGAAGTTACTCCCTGATATGGTGCTGTCATCGTGTCCCTTCCCTTAAGGCCTACTTCTTAAAATAAATGAGAAATATTACTTCTGTCTCTCTGACAACGAAGAGCACGGACCACCATACTGCACCAATCCATTTCGCCTCACTCAAAGATCACATGTAAAGGTGCTCAATTCATTTTACGAGTAAAAATAAAGCTACGTAAATAAAGAATTTCTTCTTCATATGAGCCTACAAGGCCCAGAATAGATCGTGTAATTATATGAAACAAATGTCTGAGAATTACATGCGCTTTATTGTGTCCGTCATACAGTAGTGGTTTACCACGTACCGAGTTTTCGAACAGATATTTGTAATAAACCATGAGACTGTGGATTAATTCGTGAGGAGATAGCTGTACCTTTCTTGATCCGGGTGCAGGAACTTACAAAGATAAGACTTTCTGCCGCTGCGAAGGTCCGGTTCCACTCTAGAGATGCTGAGAATAAGGTAATATTAATAAAAGGTAATCTACCAGGCGGATAACCTGAAGATCCTGTACTCTTTTGTAATAAATCTGCGGTAAACCGCCGGAAGTTACTTTTATCGCTCGGGCAGATTATGCAATTCTCAACAAGCCGAGGTTGCACGCGGGTAATTACTATCCATTAGTTCGGTGCCTGTAATCGGTTCCATCACTCTTCTCACCTGGCTGTCAGCGCGCCACAAGAACCTGTAATTTCGACTTTTTGGGCTAATTACTTAACGCCGACAGGTCTGCGGCCGGCCGAAGTGGCCGCGCGGTTCTGGCGCTGCAGTCTGGAACCGCGAGACCGCTACGGTCGCAGGTTCGAATCCTGCCTCGGGCATGGATGTGTGTGATGTCCTTAGGTTAGTTAGGTTTAACTAGTTCTAAGTTCTAGGGGACTAATGACCTCAGCAGTTGAGTCCCATAGTGCTCAGAGCCAACAGGTCTGCGATTCACACGAACGCCTGCCGCGCCGGCCACGGTGTCCGCGGCCGCACTGGATGGAGGCAGTGCCGCCACAGCCCCTGCTGGGCGCTACTTGCAGGAACCGCCGACTCGCACAAAACCTCCAGAAATGTCTCAGTTTAGTCGTTGGGGCCGTAGGTGGTGGTATCAGGGGGCGTACAGTATGACTGGGCACGCTTTCCCACCCGAGTTTTGCTATAATTAAGCCAGTCCGTCCTTGAACTGTCTTAGTGAGTCGATGCGCAGGAATTCTTCCTACCTGTTATGTGGAGATGCTCTCATAGTTTTATGTCGCCTTGCAGAGACGTGGATACTACTGTCCATGTCTTACATAATGCAGCCGGAAGAAGTTGCATGTGCAAAAAAGTTTTGCATTACAGTGCGTTATTTAAGAAACACCGTAAAATGAACTTGGTCACACTGATTATAAGCTAACTATTAAGGGTACGAGAGCTTGATCTATCACATGGCTAGATGGAAGGGCGTCCTATCGACGATTGCCGAGCTTGCCGCACAGTCGGTGACTTGAGCGTACAATCGGTATAGTTCGTATAAAATCTTACATCTTGGGTTACACAGAAGTTATTCATTTATTTATGAATATCAGCGCTTCCTGGCACTGTAAAATTACTGAAAGATAGTGTTTATGACCTGTAGACTGCTCCTAATGTGTGAGTGGGGAAAATGCAACTTTTGTTAGCAAATATTTATTAAAAACAATTACTCGAGTCGCATCAGAATAAATGTACTTTCCCTACGTATCTCTTTTTTGACGTCACGAGCGATTTCTCATCGGCACCTCATCCCACTGGTTCTGAAAGCGCCTGAGAACCTACCGTTCGCTCCTTAATCCACACATACTGCAGTGCTGATACATCTACTTCATGTATGTGAAACAGCAAAACTGGAACTAAAATAAAATGCGCTCTTATCAGCAAATAAGAGGTACCTCACATGCTTCCCTCTGTTTTTCATACCGACACTAAAGTTTTCGTCGATAAATTTGGGTCTCTGTAGGCAGTCGTACATAGAATGTCCTCTTCAACCTTTGGAGACGCAGTTTCTCACCAAAGACATAATGTGCTTTACATCTAAATACTTTTATTGTACACTGAAGTTTTGAAGGATTTTTCAGCTATTTTTGCTTGATTCCAGGCACTTACAGAAGTGACAATCAATAGCATTCGCATACACTTTAACTACATCCGAAAATTTGTCTGTCATCGTTTTCGCTAACTTAAAAGTAATACCACATACCTCCTTTTGATTTTATCGAAGATGATCACACACATAACTGCATACTTGACAAGCAGGCGTGGACAAGCGTTCTTGCCCAAGCATGCTTGAGCATATGTAGGATAAATTTGCGCAAGTGTCATGACTGTACGAACAGCTTGATGCTTAATCGAATTGTGCAAGCGTTCAATTGTATGTATACCTGAGCGTCTGTGTGTTGCTTTAATTTTTATTTGGTCCTGTTACATTACATTATGTACGAATATTGTACTGTAATGCATGATAAGTCGAAGAATACAATATTATATGGGGCGAAACAGAAGAAAAACAGCAATACTGTGAGGCAGTTTCCACAGTGTGTCTACTGCGAATAGTTAATTTGGGAATAATATTTTGATCTCTTTAACCAGTGTGTACTCTAGATATCAGTTTGCTCTTTTCTTTTTTTCTCAAAACAATCAAAAAGACCGGAAAAGCCAGGGTACCATTGCCAGAGCTCGACATTTTCTGGTAAACTAACTGATGTCTGTACAAGCATGCCTGAACCGTATGGAGGCAAGAGGAATTTATACATGTTTGCCCATGCGTGCTTTTCAAACATGCAGTTACGTGTTTGGCCATCTTTATACTACTAATCATTTTGTCACTTCTTTAGTCCTTGCGATAGTCTTGTTATTCATGTCAAACTCAATAACAGACTTGTATGTACGTATCTCTACGACTATACCATAACATGTGCGAAATAGTCTTTTCCTTTTCAGAAAAGACGGAAGCAATATATGACAATTCAAGAAATCCCGTTTAATTTCAAAACATTGTCCACTTATCTGCTTATTTTATTAGCTTTATACACTACTAACCATTAAAATTACTACACCACGAAGATGACGTGAACAGACGCGAAATTTAACTGACAGGAAGAAGATGCTGTGATATGCAAATGATTAGCTTTTCAGAGCATTCACACAAGGTTGGCGCCGGTGGCGACACCTACAACGTGCTGATATGAGGAAAGTTTCCAACCGATTTCTCATACACAAACAGCAGTTGGATCGGCGTTGCCTGGTGAAACGTTGTTGTGATGCCTCGTGTAAGGAAGAGAAATGCGTACCATCACGTTTCCGACTTTGATAAAGGTCGGATCGTAGCCTATCGCGATTGCGGTTTATCGTATTGCGACATTGCTGCTCGCGTTGGTCGAGATCCAATGACTGTTAGCAGAATATGGAATCGGTGAGTTCAGGAGGGTAACACGGAACGCCGCGCTGGATCCCAACGGCCTCGTATCACTAGCAGTCGAGATGACAAGCATCTTATCCGCATGGCTGTAACGGATCGAGCAGCCACGTCTCGATCCCTGAGACAACAGATGGGGACGTTTGCAAGACAACAACCATCTGCACGAACAGTTCGACGACGTCTGCAGCAGCATGGACTATCAGCTCGGAGACCACGGCTACGGTTACCCTCGACGCTGCATCAGAGACAGGAACGCCTGCGATGGTGTACTGAACGACGAACCTGGGTGCACGAATGGCAAAACGTCATTTTTTTTCGGATGAATCCAGGTTCTGTTTACAGCATCATGATGATCGCATCCGTGTTTGGCGACATCGCGGTGAACGCAGATTGGAAGCGTGTATTCGTCATCGCCATACTGGCGTATCACCCGGCGTGATGGTATGGGGTGCCATTGGTTACACGTCTCGGTCACCTCTTGTTCGCATTGACGGCACTTTGAACAGTGGACGTTACATTTCAGATGTATTACGACCCGTGGCTCTACCCTTCATTCGATCCCTGCGAAACCCTACATTTCAGCAGGATAATGCACGACCGCATGTTGCAGGTCCTGAATGGGTCTTTATGGATACAGAAAATGTTCGACTGCTGCCCTGGCCAGCACATTCTCCAGATATCTCACCAACTGAAAACGTCTGGTCAATGGTGGCCGAGCAACTGGCTCGTCACAATACGCCAGTCACTATTCTTGATGAACTGTGGTATCGTGTTGAAGCTGCATGGGCAGCTGTACCTGTACACGCCATCCAAGCTCTATGAGACTCAATGCTCAGGCGTATCAAGGCCGTTACGGCCAGAGGTGGTTGTTCTGGGTACTGATTTCTCAGGATCTATGCACCCAAATTGCGTGAAAATGTTATCACATGTCATGTCTAGTATAAAATATTTGTCCAATCAATACCCGTTTATTATTTGCATTTCTTCTTGGTGTAGCAGTTTTAATGGCCAGTAGTGTATTATTTTTGTGAATCAAGGTTGAGAAGTGACACGTAAAATCATCGCTTTAAATGGCGATAAAAGGTTTTCTTCTGAATATCGAGTTACACTTCATACTGCTTCAAAACATTCTTTCATATACTTTTCGGTATTAAACCACAGGAATAAAAATTCTTGTTCTTGTTCAAATCGAAGAAATTGAGCACCAGAAACAGAAAACTAGTCTGTTTAGTCAATTAAGTAGGGAGACAGTAATTCAGTATTCTTGGAGTTCAACTGTCGAAAATCTAAGCATGATTTTTATTTCTAGTGGCGCCCTGTACACTGAAAAATACTCAGGTAACTCTTAATTCTGAATCCATATTAAGCTGCATATTCTCCAACAATAAAATGAAGTGCGTGTAAAATGCTAGGGTTACTTAGAGCTGTTTGCCATCGGTCTCAGGCAGACCACAGCAGCGAGATATTTTGGCCAGCCACCAGTGTAATTTTCCACATGCTACGGCGTCGAATTCTACTTTGACACCTATGTTACGGGATGGCCACTTCAATCTTCGGAGTGGCGTGTGTGAGGAGTTGTGGGATGTGATCACCAGTCCGAGGCGAGCGCGGACCCGCATTGCTTACTCAGCAGCAACATTCTTTATTAATCGATGCTTGCATACAGGATGTCGATGACTGCGGCTCAGGGACCGGCCGTGGCTAATGGGCTGCGGAATACTCTGACAGCATAGCAATGAGTGGCGGCGACGACGGCCTTGCTGATGCAAGCTTACATCGAGCTTACGGCTGGACTAGCGCACACTGCAAGCGGCCCAAGGCGGCTGGCAGGGGCGTTCAGACGCCCAAGCCGAACCCGGGACTCTCAAAGGCCGTCTGGAGTGTCAGGCGACAGCACCCAACTACTGGTCTTCCCTCAGCTATACCAGTTGGAAGCCCAGAAACTTCACGGTTTGCCCGATGGCTCATAGACCAGCAGCTTGCCTAGCTGATGGTACTGCTCGATGAAGCTGTAGCTGATGGGCGCGGAGACAGCGCCAGACCAACCCACAAGACGGTGAAAAGAAGCTACCGACTGAAGTGAGAGCATACAAAAGCTGATTCCGTGATGAAACTACAAACTTTCAGGGAAGATGGAGAAGGGTAAATGTATCAATCTGAGCTAAGGGACCTGGTCCGGAAACGACCGATTGATAGTTACAAGCAAATATATGTACCGGTACTGTTGTTGGTAAGATTGTGGGGTAGGGAATCCCGATGAGCACTTGAGTGTAGAGGCTGGGATAAAAGCCGGAGTGGCCGAGCGGTTCTAGGCGCTACAGTCTGGAACCGCGCGACCGCTACAGTCGCAGGTTCGAATCCTGCCTCGGGCATGGATGTGTGTGATGTCCTTAGGTTAGTTAGGCTTAAGGGGGGTAGGACGTCAAACGGGCTGACTTGGAGCAGGAGAGGCACCAGAGGACATTTTAATTTCCACTGTTTATACTTTTACAAGTAAATTCATACAACTTGGTCAGCATGACCAGGAAGGATTCAGGATTCACACTCGTAGCAGCGGAAGTTCAAAAACATAGCAAAATAATTTTTTTACATGTGAAATTTCATCATTTTTCCACTTACTATTGGCTGCATTTGTTGCTATAGGTACAATTTTCTTCATAAGTAAGAGAGACTGTTCGATGAATTTTGCACAACATACAAACCATACTTTCAGCTTTATGAAACTCTAGAATCTATTTAATTTATGAAAAAATGAATGAGCTGTTACGTTTTAAACGTAATGTTTAGAAAAAAATCAAATTTTGTAGTTAATTATCTCATTTTTTTCCACAGTTTTTAATAGATTTGGAAAATTCTAGAGTTTCATCTCTTACTTGTCAAGAAAAATATACCTATAGCAACAAATGCAGCCAACAGTAAGTGAAAAAAATGATGAAATTTCACATTAAAAAAAATTATTTTGTTGTGTTTTTTCACTTCCACTGCTATGACTGTGAATCCTGAACCCTTCCTGGTCATGCTGACAAAGTTTTATGAATTTATTTGTAAAAGTATAGACAGTAGAAAATAAAATGTCCTGTGGTGCCTCTCCTGCTCCAAGTCGGCCCGTTTGACGTCCTACCCCCCTTAAGTAGTTGTAAGTGCTAGCGAACTGATGACCTCAGAAGTTAAGACCCATAGTGCTCAGAGCCATTTGAACCATTTTTTAATAGCTCAAATAATCGAACGGAGAAAGCTTACTGGATACTGATGTGAGTAATCCTAGTGTACTGTAGCGGAATGCAGTCAGTGTTTACCAAGTGGAAGGACTAACGACGATCAGCCCTAAACAAATGGAGGTGTAATCGCTGACGTAACTTCCAGATATTATTTTCGTTTAGGGGTAAGCAAATGGAAGCAGCAGGGAAGTGAAAAGGTTGTACAGGACCAAATCCCCACGGAGACGACATCCTGCTCACACTATGCTACCAAGACTGTTGCAACAACATTAGAACGTGTGCGACACAACTTTGCACGATGATGTCATCCGCGCATTAACGCTGCGGGACGCCATTCTGAACAACTGTTGTAAAAGTAGCAGCTTGTGAAACTTTTGTAGGTAAATGGGATTCATTATTTCTGTACTGTAGGCTTAGGATTTCTGGACACTCTGACATAAATTACGTGCGCCGTTACAAGTCAATTACAAATTAAAATAATGTATGGGTTTTTGGAATGGAGGGTGATCGGCGACAGTACACCCACGGCATCGGATTGTTTCAGATTTCGCAGCACTCGTGTGTGACCTGCCATTACCATGCTGAAAGAGAGCGTGCTGCATGTGTGGACGAACCGTTCGAATTCGAAACTCGATTACAGTACGCTGTTTCCCAAGCTCTGACATAGTTACGTTACAGTTCGGAGCCCTATGGTGGCAGAGGGCTTAAAATATGTGGTTATAAAGACTAAATACGTAGAATTTCAACAATCTGTGTTTTATTTAAAAAGCTTTAACAGTTTCCGCACAAAACTTCGGAGCGTTACTTTGTTTATCCGTCCTCGTAGGTAGGTAGGAGAGACGCCACCAACATTCTGCATCCAAGGAAGGCACAGTCTCTGTTTTCTCATTCAGAAACAGAATTTGAATGCTGTTTGTTTGTGAGAAGATCGTGTTAGGCCTCGTGTGAAAAAGACAGAAGTCTACTAGAGAGTGTCGGAAGCCGACAGTGGGAGTTTCAAAACTGGGTTTATCAAATGGCTCTGAGCACTATCGGACTTAACTTCTGAGGTCATCAGTCCCCTACAACTTAGAACTACTTAAACCTAACTAACCTAAGGACATCACACACGTCCATGCCCGAGACAGGACTCGAACCTGCGACCGTAGCGGTCGCGCGGTTCCAGACTGTAGCGCCTAGAACTGCTCGACCACCCTGGCCGGCCTTGGTTTATCGCTCGGCGGTACTGCTCCTTACGTTGGTCACGTTCTCACGACTATCATAGCAGTACGGAATCAGTAGGCTCAAGAGGTGTACTCATCGCCATCCCTGGACGTCAATTTGCTGACGCGACTAGCACCGGAGATGAATGTCATATTATTCTGTTCGTTTCACATACCTTGAGTGAAGCAATTGGCTTGTTTGCAGCAAAACAAGTATCCAGACAATGAGTGTGAAGAAGTCTGGAGGACCAAGGACGTCAGCAAGGCGATCTTAGTTGCAGCTTCCCTTGTCGCGGCAGCAATCTACATCTACATCTACATTTATACTCCGCAAGCCACCCAACGGTGTGTGGCGGAGGGCACTTTACGTGCCACTGTCATTACCTCCCTTTCCTGTTCCAGTCGCGTATGGTTCGCGGGAAGAACGACTGTCTGAAAGCCTCCGAGCGCGCTCTAATCTCTCTAATTTTACATTCGTGATCTCCTCGGGAGGTATATGTAGGGGGAAGCAATATATTCGATACCTCATCCAGAAACGCACCCTCTCGAAACCTGGCGAGCAAGCTACACCGCAATGCAGAGCGCCTCTCTTCCAGAGTCTGCCACTTGAGTTTGCTAAACATCTCCGTAACGCTATCACGGTTACCAAATAACCCTGTGATGAAACGCGCCGCTCTTCTTTGGATCTTCTCTATCTCCTCCGTCAACCCGATCTGGTACGGATCCCACACTGATGAGCAATACTGAAGTATAGGTCGAACGAGTGTTTTGTAAGCCACCTCCTTTGTTGATGGACTACATTTTCTAAGCACTCTCCCAATGAATCTCAACCTGGTACCCGCCTTACCAACAATTAATTTTATATGATCATTCCACTTCAAATCGTTCCGCACGCATACTCCCAGATATTTTACAGAAGTAACTGCTACCAGTGTTTGTTCCGCTATCATATAATCATACAATAAAGGATCCTTCTTTCTATGTATTCGCAATACATTACATTTGTCTATGTTAAGGGACAGTTGCCACTCCCTGCACCAAGTGCCTATCCGCTGCAGATCTTCCTGCATTTCACTACAATTTTCTAATGCTGCAACTTCTCTGTATACTACAGCATCATCCGCGAAAAGCCGCATGGAACTTCCGACACTATCTACTAGGTCATTTATACGTATATATTGTGAAAAGCAATGGTCCCATAACACTCCCCTGTGGCACGCCAGAGGTTACTTTAACGTCTGTAGACGTCTCTCCATTGATAACAACATGCTGTGTTCTGTTTGCTAAAAACTCTTCAATCCAGCCACACAGCTGGTCTGATATTCCGTAGGCTCTTACTTTGTTTATCAGGCGACAGTGCGGAACTGTATCGAACATGGGGGCCGCATCGAGAGTTGTGCGACAGGAAACACTCTTGACACAGCAGTGGCAACACATTGTCTTTTTAGGTGAGCCCCGGTACTGTGTACAGCATCACGATTGATGTAACCGAGTATGGAAGCACCGTTACTGTCATACATGTCCACAATGTGGAGTGGTGGTGTGGGATGCTTTTGGGTGCACAATACGATCATCTCTGGTTAGTACAGCAGATAATTATGACAGCAGTCATTACCTTGATGATATATTAAGGCCGGTGGCTCTGCCCTGTCTTTGAGGTCTCTGCGACGTTATGTTTCAACAAGATAACTCAAGACCCCAAGTTGCCAGTGCCATTCTTTCTTGACTGATATAAACGAGCGCGTTTCATATGAATGGTCTAAATTTGAGCTGACTGCGATATGCTATGGATGGTACTCCATCAGAATTACAGAAACAACATAATCAGCTTTCGTTACCCAACGTTTTCTCTCACTTTTTTTCCTGAAATAATAGATCCCTGAGCAGAAAAATCAACACTTATCTACGACTTGATTTGCACGTGATTTTCGGAGTACAAAGCGACAGCAGAGTGCACTGAACCCACGCACCTCCATCGCCTCAGTCTCCGTGCTGCCCTGTGGCCAGAGCGCTGGCTGGAGTTTTTGTCGCGTGTGCCTGGCTGTGTAGCGTGGACCGGCTCAGAGAGGTGTCCGGGTTGCCGCTTATCGGGCGCCATACAGCGGGCCAGAGACAGGCAGCAGAAAGCAGTGGCCCCGGTCCAAAGGCTGAATAAGAGCGCGCAGCCTGTGAATGCAGAGGCGGACGCTCCCACGAGAGGCGGCGATGCTGCCAGGGGCTGGGCGAGGTGTGATGCGCGGGGGCTGAGGAGGACCTCTCTCCCGGCACAGCCGGCCGCACGACATGGCACCAGCGAGCACGTCCAACTTGGCGCTACTGCACACCAGCCGTTTACAGACCTCTGCATCGTGTATAGCTACACACTGAGATGACAAAAGTCATGGGATAGCGATATGCACATATACAGATGCCGGTAGTGTGGCGTACATACTGTATAAAAGGCCAGTGCTGTCATTTGTACCCGTGTGATTCACGTGAAAAAGTTTCCGACATCACTATGGCCGTACGACGGGATTAACAGACTTTGGACACGGAATGGTAGTTGGAGCTAGACGCATGGGACATTACATTTAGGAAATCGTTAGGGAATTCAATATTTCGAGATCCGTCGTGTCAAGAGAGTGTCGATAATACCAAATTTCAGGTGTTACGTCTCATCACAGACAAAGCAGCAGCCGACAGGCTTCACTTAACTATCAAGAGCAGCGGCGTTTGTGTACAGTTGTCGGTGCTAACAGAAGAACAACACTGCATGCAACAACCGCAGAAATCAATGTGGGGTATTTGACGAACGTATCCGTTAGAAGACGACCGACCCAAGTGCCTTTGCGAGCATCACGACATCTCCTGCAGCGTCTCTCCTGGACTCGTGACCGTATTTGTTGGACCCTAGATGACTGGAAAACCGTGGCCTGGTTAGGTATGTCCCGATTTCAGTTGGTAAGAGCTGAAGGTAAGATTCAAGTGTGGCGCAGACCTCATGAAACCATGGACCCAGGTTATCAACAAGTCACTGTGAAACTTGGTGGTGGCTCCATGATGGCGTAAGCTGTGCTTGTGTGGAATGGACTGGGTCCTCTTGTCCAACTGAATCATCATTGACTAGAAATGGTTATGTTCGGCTACTTGGTGACCATTTTCAGCCATTCATGGACTTCACGTACCCAAACAACGATGGGATTTTTATGGGTGATAATGCGCCTTGTCGCCGAGCGATTGATTTTAAGAACATTTTGGACAATCAGAGCGAATGAAGTGGCTGCACAGATCGCCCGAATGAATCCCGTCATTTATGGGACATAATCGAGAGGTGAGTTCGTGCACAAGATCCTGCACCGACAACACTTTCGCAATTATGGACGGCTATAGAGGTAGCATGATTCAGTATTTCTGCAGGTGACTTCCAACGACTTCTTGAGTCCATGCGTTCATGCCAGGTCGAGTTGCTGCACTACCCCGGGCAAAAGGAGGTGCAACACAATATTAGGAGCTATCCCCTGGGAAACTTCTGCAGCGTAGTCGAAACAACCTAGACAACATGTGGGCCCGCCCAGTGTTGCCAAGCAACCCCCCCCCCTTCCCAGCCGCCCCCCCCCCTCATATCTTTCCAAGGTTAGCCGCCCCCCCCCCCCTCATATCTTTCCAAGGTTATTTCGAGTACGCTGCAGTTCGGAAATCCTTACACATCCTCCACACAATCCCGATCTCTCCCCATGTGATTTCCACGTTTTTGGAGCCCTGAAGAAAGATGTTCGTGGCCCCCGATTGGTTTCGGACGACGAGGTGCACGACTGGGTACAAGCATAGTTCGGTAGGCAACAGCAGACATTTTTCCATGAAGGCAATGACAGTCTTTTCTCACAGTGGGAGTCCCCCCCCCCTCTCTCTCTCTCTCTCTCTCTCACCACAGAGAGAGAGAGAGAGAGAGAGAGAGAGAGAGAGAGAGAGAGGCGGTTGTTTTAGTGTCACACAGTATCAGAACCACTGTCTGACCTTGAATTTTTCTAAATACATAAGAAAGAGTGGCAAGAAGCCATATTAATGGAAAAATATGACTTAGCTCTAAAGTCGTGGTAAAAATTGTTATAATGACAACTTGTGTAAATTAATACTGCAAGTCAAAACACATCATGAATTTCAAGGTAAAATGCGTCTCTATGGTGAAATATGAATTTCTTAGCACTATTAATAATAAGACGATATTTTATGTAGGAATTAATTCCGTCAAAAATATGATATGTAGTAATATTTTGGATAATCATCAGTTAACATCAGTTCTTCTCAAAAGTGAGCAAAAATATCTACAACGTGACATCATATATGAAGGATACCGTTTTCATTTGACGAATGTACAGTAATACATCTTCCTAGTTTCACGCGCTCGGTCAACCAGGAGTGGCCGGCCGCGGTGGTCTAGCGGTTCTGGCGCTGCAGTCCGGAACCGTGGGACTGCTACGGTCGCAGGTTCGAATCCTGCCTCGGGCATGGGTGTGTGTGATGTCCTTAGGTTAGTTAGGTTTAAGTAGTTCTAAGTTATAGGGGACTTATGACCTAAGATGTTGAGTCCCATAGTGCTCAGAGCCATCAACCACGAGTCACTGTGAAAAACACACAACGGACACACGCAGGTACGCAATTCCTCAATAGCCTTCTCAGCGCAAAATGTATAATGACGCCAGCAATTGGAAGAACAAGGGAGAGTACGTCACAAAGTTTCCTTGCCATGTCGAGATGATCTAGCTTAGAGTCCAGTGTCCTATGCTTTTATAGCTACTAGGCACACATATTCTGCCTTCTTTTTTTTTATTTATTTTCTCTTCCATCGGTACAGAAACGAAGCATCTATGATATATTTTTGTATTTTTTGCCTTATTTCCTTTATTTTCGACAGCAAAATGCAAATAAATGGCATAAGCTACGTATGATGCAAACAATGAACAAATAACGAAGCATTGAAGAAAAAAGGTTTTACAGTCTCTTTTCTTCAATATTTGAGACGCATCGTACTGAAAACATTTATAGCGAAGTATTCTTACAACTTCCCCCTTTACAGTACTGCTTCGAGTCTGCATATGGGATAGTGAGCTCGTGTATCAGTTTTAAAAACGTTTTCTAAACTTTCTGTAAAACAAACATAAATATCATCGGAAAACGGTGCCTTTAAGTTTTCGATGATTACTATCAATTATCAGAAGACCAATACTTAGCAAAGCTATAAGAGTAACTCTAGTTTCTCTCGTTGCAGTAAAATGTCGCGGAAGTGATATCGGACGTTGTAGTTCTTAACAAGCGTCGGCTGACGGACTTCGGTTGTCACTAATAAACAACATGGATGAAATTAATTTCCTTGTAGCTTCGAGTGGGACATCCTGAAGTGTAGTAATTTGGAAACCATTCCGATTGAATTTCTATTTCATCACATTTTTGAGTCAAATTTGTTAATAAAACGCCTAGTGATAAAGTACCAATATAAATAAATAATACATCAGTAATGTTCTGATCGGAGGCAAAGGTAAGAATTTTTGCTGTTTCTGCTGGTCTGTTTGCAACACATCAGTCTGTACTTCAATGAGCTGAACAACTACTTTTCCGATCTGTCGAAGATAGAGGATATACTGAAAAGATTAAGTTATTTAATGTTCCAGATGATGCCAGAATGGTAAATCTGGAGCTGAAGCCGGCCCCTTGGTGGCCGAGCGGTTCTAGGCGCTACAGTCTGGAACCGCGTGACCGCTACGGTCGCAGGTTCGAATCCTGCCTCGGGCATGGATGTGTGTGATGTCCTTAGGTTAGTTAGGTTTAAGTAGTTCTAAGTTCTATGGGACTGAAGACCTTAGAAGTTAAGTCCTATAGTGCTCCGAGCATTTTTTTTTTTTTGTTTGTGGCTGAATATCGATATAAATAGTAGGTGAAGGCACATTGTTTTCATCACCGTATCAATTGTAATTTTGCTATTAAATTACTACGAAGGATTTGCTTAAATTTTGCTTTTTTTCGCATTCCTAAAGGAAACCAGTTGTCCTAAAACGGAAATCATTGTCCTAGTACTACTGGTTATATAACCTTTGTTACAATTTTTCAACCTAATTTTCGTGTATGATGGTGTTCATAATGTACATGGTGCTCAAGATGTAATGAGATAGGGTGATTACGCAGAAAATTTCCAGATTCCTTTAGCATTTCTGATTGTAGTTTACGTGACCCCTAGTAAAACTTAACATCCGAAAAAAAGTGTGCTGCATTTCGATTTTCAGTTTAAACCAGACGTTTCCTTTAACTGGCTGGCTAGATCGTATTTAAGATAAGAGCAAGGTGAAGATATGCCGTCTCCAATAACATGAGGAGGTATAGTCAAGTTCCATGATATTTACATAAATCTTCAGACTGATTCCGTTTTTTTTTCATGTTAAAATATCATTAATATGGATTACGTGTCACAGACGACTCGTTCATAAATCACTTTGATTAAGAGAAAAAAATTATTTATGTTGAAAGATAACTTTTTTGAGAAGAGTTATGACCTCGTGGGTGAAGCCTTGCTTATTTAAGTAATTTACATGAAAGAAGAGTAATGAATATTTTAGTTTTATAACAGGTTTTTTTTTAATTTTTGTGTTACTTCATTCTGTAGTAACTAGTAATTACTACACACGTGTGTCAACTGAAAAAATTATTTAAAAAGTTGTATCGGTTTTAATACTCGAGGAAGTTTTATCACATGCAACAGTATTTAACAATTTCCTTACGATCACTCTCATTTCATGCGATAAATTTTCCCGCTCCTCTGTCTCTGTCAGCACAAATTTGAACTACGTACACAAAATTCTTAACCGAAAAATCAGGTTTTCGTACGTTTATGCCAGGTTATGATTTAACACCTCCACGAGAACCCGTTATTAAATGCGTAGTACTAACGAAAATCTTGCAACATTGAAAACACGCCTGTCTGCACAACTGTGTGAGAATGTTGCCGCAAGAATTTCCTACATTGAAATTCAGTGCAATAGCGTGAAATACTGTGCCCTGGGAAGTGCTGGGGAGAGAAACGACACTACATACGGTTATAAAAGTTGCACCTCGCGCACCTTACGTTCGGCAGGGAGAGCAGCTACCCGCGGTAGCGAGAGCCTAGCGCGGCGCGCTGTCGTAGGCGTAAAACGGCCGGCCCGGCGCACGGCCAGGGCACCGCCAGCAGCCGGCATCACGCCTCGGTTCGCGCCGCTCCCTGACGCTGGGCGCCGCACTCGTACACGCCGCAGGCATCGCACTGTGCACTTCGCAGCACATTCGTCTCCACGTCGTTCCATATTGGAAAAGTAAACCGGACGTGAGGAGCAATTTGAGGTCTAAAGCTTAAAGCTGGGAAAGAGAAACATATTTTTCTGCAACTTGCGGACGTCGTAAAACTTTTCCAGTAGCCCTTGGAATGAAGCGGTTATAATTTTCAGTAAAATAAGAGTGATACAGACAGATAGATGAGACAGACGGACTGAGCTGCACAACACTTCAAATTTTTTAAACAGCACTGAAAATAAAAATTAAAATGAACTAATGAAGGCGTCCCCGTGTTTCACTTACTGTTGGAAACCAGACTACTACATTCGTTTCAGTGTTTATTCCCTTTGCTTTTTAATTTATATTCTGGAGAGATAAACACGACGTGTAAGTAATGATCATAACTGCGTAGTGACAAGTGGTCAAAGCAAAAGTTCATAATGATACAAATTTTTCATTTGTGTAGCCATATTGGCAGTAGTTGCTTTACAATTTCTGAGGATATTTTTGTTCCGTCTTTACAACTACAAGAAAATGCGTGTTTTTCTCACTAGACGCGTTTCGCATTATTGAAGTAAAGCATCATCAGTGGTCTGCTATCAAATACATTTACAATTTGATTTGTTTTCTAGGTGGCAAAACAGTTCGTTAACAAATTATTGGTTTTTATTTCTGCTTTGGTTTTCGCCTACATCAGGAAATCTGAAACCACGTTTTTGGCTCCTTTCTTCGTTAGGCACAGATAACTGTGGTCTAAATGGTTCAAATGGCTCTGAGCACTATGGGACTTAACATCTATGGTCATCAGTCCCCTAGAACTTAGAACTTCTTAAACCTAACTAACCTAAGGACATCACACACATCCATGCCCGAGGCAGGATTCGAACCTGCGACCGTAGCAGTCGCGCGGCTCCGGACTGAGCGCCTAGAACCGCTAGACCACCGCGACCGGCAACTGTGGTCTAATTTGACGCATTTTCTTGTAGTTGTAACAACGGAACAAAAATATTTTCGTATACCTTAATGGTATAGCTTATCCGGCTGTCAATCGCAAAGATGTTAAAATGGAACGTGCACACTACGTGCTACTGAATAGGGTCCAAAAATATACGTATGGTTACAACAGCCCGCTGAAGCAAGTGCAAGAACACGCTTAGCAAACTAAATTCCGTAATATACAGAAGTCTTAGGAAAGGAAACTGGCCAACAATAACAACTGTACAGGGACGACAGGAGAGAGCACTCAAATAATGCTTACGACACAGAAACAAATTTGGTGATGCAAAAACAGGAACAACTACGAAAGACAGAACTTTCAAAGTATAACGTTGGTATAATAGCTTTAAATGGAAATTAAATGTAGATTCTAAATTGATTTTAAAGATCTAAAAAAGTTGTGTCAGGGAACGACCTTAATTTCATGTGGACGGAAAAGTATAACATTAACAGATGTTAAACAACATAGGTGGTAAAATAGGCATACTCTTGGGGGATAGTTTATAAGGCCCACTGGTTTCGTCACTTGGGCGTTGTGACATGAACTCGAGAGCATCGATCCTAGAAGAGGACATATACT
Organism: Schistocerca nitens; assembly: GCF_023898315.1. Taxonomy (NCBI): domain Eukaryota; kingdom Metazoa; phylum Arthropoda; class Insecta; order Orthoptera; family Acrididae; genus Schistocerca; species Schistocerca nitens. The sequence goes on from NC_064617.1 coordinate 394,833,623, forward strand.
GCTGTATATGACACCGATTGCCATTTATGTTGTTTGTAATGAAATATTAAGAAGTTAAATGGGATGTTTCAGTACTGGAAAAAAACTGGAGGATTGAATTTGACTAGCTTAATCATTGCTTCGTCTGTTTATGCTGTCTGACTATTGGTACCCGCTCGCTAATAATCAAAACAGTTCAACAAAGAACACAAATTCTAAAAATAATGAAATCAGTGTAATACAGAAACAATGATGTTAGACCACACAAAGTAAGAACATAAGAAAAGCCACCGAATCCTTCGAAACATTCAGTGATGAAAAACATTATGTTCCCTTTCCTAGCAAACCACGGATAACATAGATTGTCTTAAACGTTAACAGTGTCATCACATTGATCTCTAGTTCAATCATTTCATTTAATCTTTTCAGCGAATGAGCAACATTTTATTAAAATACTGCACACTAATACAATAATGGCACAAGAATCACGCTACATAGCTATTCATGAATCAGTGTGAAGTAATAAGTTGTTACACCCGACTGACTGGATGAAAATACGCCAGTTTTGTGGATAAGTATTAGTATCGGAAGTTGACTACTTCATTTTCATGGACTATTTTTCATCATACACTATCACTGGCTTCCTAAACAACGATATAAATCAGTTTAAGAGTACGTCGCATGGCGCCATTTACTCCCCTCACAAGCCTATTTGACTGTTGCACATGTTAGCTCTTTGCCACAGTTCCGATGTATCGTGACACCCAGAAGATTAATATTTCGTTGCCCCACTTTCCTGGGGAGAAGAGAGTGTCCTCCAAAAACTTCTTTGCTGAGCGTTTTCTGTAGAAAGTCTGAAAATTACTCAGTGAGGTGAAATGAAGAAGTACCGTCACATTTCATTTATTTGAGGGCAATGAGGATCACATACAACTCGGTACTGAAGGCGCAGAATTCCGTAGTATGCAAATCCTTAGGACAGAGTCTGCAAAAACAAAAATATAGCCAACTAAATCGACATGCATGGACCATTCAGTGTTGACGACTGTGTTGCCGTGAGACCGGTTTCAAATACGAATGGAATATGTGAATAAAATCAGGCATATTCAAATTCAATGTAAGAAAATAATTTAATTCGTTTATCTGAAACACCAGTGACACGATAAGTCCATACTTGTGTCTAAAGATTAAGAAAACGTCACAGCTGTAATAAACAGTTCTAACATGTTTCCAAATGTTACAAGCGTGTTGCGTGAAAGATAACAGGGAAGGCACTGAACTAAACATGAACATTCGAAGTTTCTATGTCCACCAGGTAGAAAAAAAAATGAATTATGCAAGATAATATAAAGAGCCTTAGCTGTATCTTACCATATGTGATGCACATTTGTACACATATCACTAATTACATGCACTATCTCAGAAACATGTGAGCGCATTTCCCAATTATTGCTTATTGGGGATGCAATACAAACTATTTTCTTACTAAACATAAACTTCTACACAATAACAGTTATCACGCTTGATGTCCGCTTTGTCACTGCACTACGAATATGTTATATGCGACCACTTAGTCTATATAAATATATTCTACACGTCAGTTTTCGACCGTATAAATTCTTATCTGGTTTCGGAAACATCTGCACGCCAAAAGATGCATAAATTATTCAGTTTGTTTAAGTTCAAAATTGATAAGTGGTGACCAAAACACCTACAAGCCACTTACAATCTTTCTTTCAACATCCAGAGAGAGATGACGCCTCATGATCTCTATTTTTCTCCGTATCACAATCAGGTGAGTTCTATCCTCTCAGTCATTCCCAATGCGACTTCCGAGCCACATATAACAGAGATAAAAACAAAACTGATGTCAAAAACAAAGCCATGAAGTTCTAGGGTTAACATGTTGACGTTCTGGTTACTGGCGTCGGGGCAGAATCTCGGTTTGGGGCATGGGTGGCAGATAACACAAATATAAAAAAAAACACTGGCCTTTGACTTCAAGAAAACTGTGTGTGTGTGTGTGTGTGTGTGTGTGTGTGTGTGTGTGTGTGTGTGTGTGTGTGTGTGCGTGCGTGTGTAAAGAGAGAAAGAGACGATCATCGGCACCTGCCTTTCTCCGATTGCGCTCTTCCAATTGAGTCACGCGAGCACGTTTCACAAATCGTCTCACTACCAGGTATGCAGTTATTGGAGTTTGAAGCTCGATCTAACAGCTATTTTTAATTTGTCATGCATAATCAACGTAGCGTGCGTCTTGGCAAGAAAAACTATTTTTTATCATTTTTGTTATTCTGCATCTAGCTTAATTCTCAAAAGTACCAGGTGAGCTGTACAACGGAGTATCATGATCCTACTGATCCTACTCTTGTGAGATTAAACAGCACAAAATTCTTATAGTTCCAACTGCGATATCTCAGGGCCTCGTGTACAGCAGAATATAAACAATAAGCACATATGCTGTACGTCTCTTATTAGCCTTGACTAAGTCCAAACGAACAACATAAGATTCATTTGAACAGTGATATTTAATCAAAGGGCTTAAATACAGAATTTTTGTAGTATAATCAGTTTCACTGTCTGCTTTCTGTTAATGCGAAAACATTTTGTTGACACTGACCTACGTAGGGAGAAACGATCCCCACGATAAAAATAAGGGAAATCAGAGCTCGTACGGAAAGATATAAGAGTTCGTTCTCTCAGCGCGCTATACGAGTTTGGAATCATACAGAATTGTGAAGGTGGTTCGATGAACCATCTGCCAGGCACTTCAATATGATTTGCAGAGTATCCATGTAAATGTACATGTAGATGTCTATCATCTGCAATTTCCTGAGGATACAAAAGCAAAAAAGGACATTGCTCAAAAACATAAATGATTTGAAATAAGAAAAAAGGTTCTGGATAAATAGAAAGTTTTTTTTTGTAACCCAGCGTATTGTATATGTAAAAACCTACAACATAGATGAGTAATTCCTGCGACGTATTTTCTATTTCCATCAGTACATCGACGATTAATTTCGTATTTTGTCTTTTTTATCATTTCGATGACACTGATTCCGTGTAATACACGTTTGTAGACGTAATTATGAAGGCGAGAGAATGAAACTAAGGTTACATACCCTAATATTTTAATCAAAGAACTATATTCACGCTTTACATAGATCTTTGCGAGTGCATGTATATAGACGTAGTTGCTTGTCAACGATCTCGACACGATCAAAACGGATTACCTGATTCGCTGAGGAAACTTTTCCAGCGGAGGAAGTGTTTCATTATGCAAGAAGGTTGGGGTCTTCGCAACAAGAAACACGTGAAATACCATCTATTTGCGATAATTAATAACACCAAAAAACACAAGCAAAGTTAGTATGGAACCGCGAGACTTTATTGAAAACAGGGCCATTGAGTTCATACATCGATTTAGTTGCAATAGCTGGCTTCAACTGAAAATTTATCAAGGGTACAAGGACGTTTTGGAAATGTTACAGTCTATGCTTGTGCTCGTTTACATATGCCTTACAGCTAAGATACCCTTGTTCTCATGACTGTTAAGACGTAAGTGGTAACAGGTTAGTATAAATCAAGTCCCAAGAAGGGAGAGTAGTAAGATGTTTTGCAGTATAATTTTCCTCGAGGACTGACAAAAGGTCAGTGTTAAGTGGAAAGTTATATAGCCTAAATACAACATCGGTCGACGATACTGAGATAACACAGTTTCAGATGCTCCTTACACCTCTACGTACAGTTGCTGCATTACAGAAAATAACGAAAGAATATTGATGTGAAACAAACGACAAAACTGAACGAACTGCGGGCGCCTCCCTTCATTCAACGGGAACGTATTAAAATCACGAACTTCATGAAACTCACATTACTGCACCACGGAGCAATGTCTCTTGGTCCAAAAGAGCTATACAATTTTGAAACTAAGGCATCACTACATGGAAACTACATTACTAGTGACAATAGAACCTGACGAAACATGGGAAGTGTTATGCGGTACAGTCACTACCTTATGCACCAGTCGGGCCTGAACATCTGTCCAAGATGGAAGGAATGAAGGCTTTTGTCGAAGACGGGAGTACATCTGAACTTCCATCACCAAAACTCCGTAGCACATGGGAGCCTATTTGATATTTAGCTGCAACACGATTCCAGGTTCTTAAGTACTGCCATGTAGTTCCCTTCTCGTACCATGTCCTTCCGCCTTGTTTACCGAAGCAAAGATTCCTCTGAAAGACTGATTATTTTGTATGAATGAAGAGCTCATTTAGGCATAGATCCAGTTATCAGAAGAAACTTCAAAAACGGGTCTATAAGTACGTTCTAGAAATGTACCGATACACGAGTTAACTTACTATTAGCTTTAGAAGTGAAAGTAATTGAAATTTACCGAAAAAGTTTCCCATTACATTATACATTAAGAACCGTATACTGCCCTCCTTCATATTTTTATTAACCTCCGAAAGTAAATATAATAAACCGAAGCACATACTGCACACTGAACATAATGACAACTAAGCTGTCAAACAACATAAACATATGAAAAAGCATACATTATACTGCATCCGGAAGAGAAGAGATGAATTTAGGAGTGTCGGGGACAACGGACCTGAATATTGAGTCCTGTGCTACCATGGTAGTAATTGTGTTTCTGGTAGTGTGGAGCGGCGGGAATGAGCGAATTCTGATCATTAGACATGCTTTGAGTAACACGGAGGATTGAGTTCAGATGGTCTGCACGTCTCTGACACCTGCGTCCTAGGGTGTGTAGCGTAGTGAGAGCCTTAGGGTGATAATGTAAGCGACAAATTCGTAGTCATGTTAGGACTGATAAAAAATAACTGATATTGTTGTAAGTACGAGGCTGAAAGTAAATAACATTTTTCTATTTTACGTCGAAGATTCCGAGAACTCTCAACTCCCTAACAGTCATGTGTTTTACTGATCGAGCCATGGAGGCCTTTATTCATGTACACCAAATTCGCAAATGTTCCGTGAGTGAACGCGGATATTAGCTACCAATGCATATTACAGACATATACCTCTATCGCCTATATTTAACGAAGCTCCATATTACATTCAAGGCTTGCAAATGGGAAATTCCAATAACCTACTCCTGTCATCGATAATAAAATTACGCCTCATTGCTGGACGTGCCTTAATGTAACTATCGAAAGAAAAAAGAGTACAGTCGAATACGCATTTTAGTTAAAGATGTAGAAAATTGCTTCAAGTTCCAAGTGAAACCACAATGACCTCGGACTGGGAAATAGAGATTAAGCCATCATACTAATTCTTATAGTGTCACGATACATTCCTTCTACATAAAATATTTCATCCGTTGATTAACCGTCAGACGAAGTGTGCAATCCTCCTCACAAAACTATTAAAAATAGAAATTCATTTTTCTACATTCTGCCTTCAAATAATTAGTCTGTGCATGACAGAGACGATGCAACTGATGTAAGTGAAGTAAGTGAAGTACGATGCATAGAGAGATTTATAAGACAGTTACAAACCACTAGTTTAGTGATTAAAGGGTAAGGATGACAAAAGCACACTGACCAAAAAAAAAAAAACAGAAAGAAAGAGAGAGAGAGAGAGGGGGGGGGGGGGCAGAGAGAGAGAGAGAGAGAGAGAGAGAGAGAGAGAGAGAGAGAGAGAGACAACCCACTCCAACAATATCCTTCAGTTTCATCAAGGAACATCCGGGAACAGACAATTAATCCAATCGAAACATATTTAACGTCTAACAGCTATGATGTTACAAAAAGAATAAACTTAAGCTGCAAAACACATACGTATAATGACGAAGAGAGGATTCAAACATCGGGTTAAAATTATATGTCACAGAATACATTTATCCTACATCAAAATAAAGGTCGTCTCTGAAGAAAGGCGAGAGAAATCTACAAAACGAGGATAATTGGACAAATTTCTCACACACTGAAGAAAGCTAGTAAATTTCTTTGCGGTAATTTTGCCGTATACAAGAGTAATACCTTCAAATTTTCCTGCGCATACAACTTTGGTTCCAGAGGGCCGCAAATAAAGAGAGTACTTTGGCATCAAATAACAGAAACTGATAAATTTCTTCATGATTTAGTTTGAAAACAATGGAAGTAACATGAAATTATAGAGAAATATGTATTTCAGACGTGAAGAGAAGAACAATTTTAAAATTTCTGTAAAATGAATACTTATCATAGAAACCTGTATTTTTCTAGGCTGACTCTTCTGTGATGAGCTGTACAACTAACACACGGCGAGAATTAACGAATGCACATGCAGATGCACACAGGAATTAATACAAGAACAACGAATTCATACAAGCACGGGAAGCTTCACTGACTAATAAAAAATTCTGCTACTTTCAGATCAAAAGTGAAAGATCAACAACAGCAGTGCGTAAAATAAAAATAAAAACCAATGGAACTGACAGTGAAAAAGTCCTTAAATAATAAATATCCCGAATTTTATGTTAATGCTCCGCAAATATGTGGAAGAGATACTCACTGTCTTTAAAATCTCTACAAAAATATTTGTTTTTCGAGTAATCTGGGTAAAGTGTGAAGTTGATGTACAGATGTCGATAAATTTATTTTTCACCTTCTTCTGAGAATAGACAAACAATATCCAACCTACAGTTCGTAGTACTAATTATTGTTCTGTACTGGCAAAGTACATTTCAAATTCGTGCCAAACTAATACGCATGACGATCATGACTGCAGTCATCATTTCAATGAGCAGAAACACATTACCTGTCCTAACTGTACTTTATTCAAAACAAGCTACACACGTTCAGCCTGCTGGCTACCATCTTCATTTGCCCTAGTCCTAATTCTCAGACTGTACCCGTGGCATTGACGGGTAACCACGTAACTGTTCCTATTACGCTATGCGAACATTGACTTAAGTTGATCTTGCCGGAAATCTAACGCGGCACTGTTGGCACAGAGCATAACTCAAATGATATTTATTTGTTAACAAACGGTAAACATGCAGGTAGCTAACCAAATCAGTAACCAGCTCTAAATTAATATCTCTGGCGAACATGCCACGATGGACAGGATTTCAACACTTTTTACACATGGCGACTTTTCACATATAGCGCGTATCCCAGGATCCAGCAATAATAGAGAAATGCTGAGAGCAGATCATACAGTCTAAGGAAATTCAACTATGCAAAAATTGGCACAGATAATCTTATATAATTCTACTTGAACGTAAATCTATTCTGTTACTGCAATTTCGCTTGTCAGCTGAAGAACAAGCATGAACGCATTGAACAAGTCTTGGCTGCCGAAGTTTTAATGACGGAAACTTTTTGGAGGCAGTGAAAATTAGTTTTTCAGTCAATCATCACACTGAATTACGTACTTTGTTATTAGCAATTACCATACAGTTACTTGAGAACATTATGGTTTTAAGTGCAGCGTCATCTAAATTTTAGGTACAGGCGAACAAAATACGATCAGTTCAGGCTTATATTAAAAATTGTAATTTGTAATATAGAAGAGAAGTAATAGTTTCTTCAAGAAGCAAGCGACTCTAGTTATTTCTTAGAATCTTTCCTAACGCAGTATGCAGTTCTGATATTCAAGACCAGGGGTTCCTAAACCTTTCCTCTGACAGAACACTTTGAGACTTCTGATACTTTCATGGAACGCCTCGTTTATTTTGCGGGTTAATGAAATTTTTAAAATGAAAAAACTTATTTTGTTCAGTGATCAGTTCAAATTTTAAATCGTAACTAACAACACTGGAGTCATAATTTGTACGTAAATAATTACGGCGTCAAAATGTCGAAAAAGCCACCAAGTTGTTAAAAGATTACTTAGTTTATTTACTACCCGCGCAATACCAGTGTTCCGCGGAAACCAGTTTGCGAAACCCAGCTTTAGATACAGAAAAAGGGCTGCCCCAGTAGCTATGTTGCCCGCATCACACATAGCCGCTGGAAAGCAACTCGGGGATATTAGGCAGAGCAAGAAGACCCATCGCCAGAACGGGAGTCTATCTATTACCCTTTGACTGTAGAAAACTGATCATCTAACTGATGTTGCTATTCTGAGTATTAAAAACGTTATAATACAAATTAAACATAAATAAATAAAATTAAAAATGTCTTAAGGAAACATAAGCCATGCTCAGAGCTGGTAAGGGTCTTCAAGAGTCGGACTGGCGTATCTTGAACACGTAGATCATGGTAGATATTAATGTTTCCAATCATGGAGACCGTGCAGGAGGTCGTGAATAAACAAAATTCGGAAGATAGCAGCATAGTAAAACACGATTGTAATACAAAATAAGCGAGTAGAAGTACAATTTAAAATTTATGATACTTCTTATAACTGATAGCACCAAATCTGTAGTTGATAACGTTGCAAAAAATACTCTGTCTGATGAAATAAGCCTCCGAACACCCTGAAAAGCCATCTAACGATGTTTATGGCAGTAACGACAATTAGGTTCTCAAATCTTCGACAATTTCTGTAATAATTTTGCTGCGACCAATACGTGCTGTGTATATGAGAGACACATCATGCACTTTGGTATTCGCTTTTTATGTGATACGGTAGTAATATGAGTGACGTTCTCGCACGAAACACGGAGCCAAATGTTGACGTTGTCAAGACACTCACAGAGTTAAAGGTCTAGATACACGTCATACCGCTTTTTCCAAGTGTTAGTCACCGTATAAAAAGTGACACGACTTTCCTTCCCAGCACCACAAGAGAGCGATGGAAGCTTTCCTGCAAACCAAACCTGACAATTCATACCGTACAGTACCAGGGGAGGATATCTATCACTAACATAGTTTTCTAACATCGAAAGAACTGTAAAACGGCGTTGTAGCTCAGTATATGAAACCCTGTTTCAAAAGTTCCTTGCTGTTATAGTTGCTAGAGGTTTTACGGCAGTGGCTGCCACAGCTGCTGCTAATGTAAACATTCTGGAAAATTTCGGAGAAAAACAGTGGAAGATAGTTATTACCTTGTCCAAAGAATCATAGTAGGACATAATTTACGAATGCCGTGTGGCTCGGTGACTCAGTGGTATCGCGACGTACAACAGGCCTAAAGCTATTGGATACGATCCCTTGTCGGTCCTTCAATTTTTAAGGTCACTTTTCCCTTCTTTCGCCACTGACAATGTTACGTAACGCGAAAAAATACCAAGTGGCACCGGTGTTCGGAGTACATTTTCAAACAAAAGTCAATTCATAGATCGAAGGAAAGCAACGGAATATCACCTCCATTAAGGACCTGCCTAGTATAGCACAAGTCTACAAGCCAACCTTCTGGATGATTAAAGTGTAGTTTGTTATTTATATTTAATTAGACTTAAATGGATAAAATTCAGCAACTCGTGGTTATGGAAGGACTGTTCCATAGTCAAGCAACCGTGATTCATTGAAATTACCTCGAATAAATTATAACACCTTTTGGTTCCAAAGAGCGTGAAAGTTATGTAACTTCCGCGTTATGTATCATTGCCAAGTAACACAGCTCGACCAAACTTGAACCATACATAAAAACAGCTGCTACAATATAGTACAAAGGTAACTGGAAGAAGTACGCAAAGAGACAAACAGAAATTACATTTTTATTGAAAGACAGTAACTACACTGAAGCCACTGCGATCCTTGATGGTGCCCTGGACATTGCAAAAGGAGGGACATGGTTGTTAATATGATGTGTGATACCACGAACGGCAATGAATGGTCCGCAACGTGTCCTTATACTGGCCATAAGCTTGGTAGGGATTCCTTGTGGTTGGGCGTTGAGTTACTCCGCCAGCCGCGGCTGACCGCGTCAGGATGCTCGTTGGCACATGCCGACTTGCTGCAAAGAGTCTCCTCAAAGCACCCTACACCCGGTCAATGGTATTTCAATTGGGGGAACGAGCAGGCCAACGCATTCGCCGAATACCCTGTCGTTGCAAGAGTTCCTCCATCTGCGCTGTTCGATGCCGTTGAGCATCGTCCCTTATACCGGGTGATCAAAAAGTCAGTATAAATTTGAAAACTTAATAAACCACGGAATAATGTAGATATAGAGAGGTAAAAATTGGCACACATGCTTGGAATGACATGGGGTTTTATTAGAACCAAAAAAGAAACACCCCATATTGCTAGACGCGTGAAAGATCTCTTGCGCTCGTCGTTTGGTGATGATCGTGTGCTCAGCCGCCAATTTCGTCATGCTTGGCCTCCCAGGTCCCCAGACCTCAGTCCGTGCGATTATTGGCTTTGGGGTTACCTGAAGTCGCAAGTGTATCGTGATCGACCGACATGCCTCATCATAACTCCGGAAATGCTTTACAGTGCTGTTCACAACATTATTCCTCGACTACAGCTATTGCTGAGGAATGATGGTGGACATATTGAGCATTTCCTGTAAAGAACATCATCTTTGCTTTGCTTTGTCTTACTTTGTTATGCTAATTATTGATATTCTGATCAGATGAAGCGCCATCTGTCGGACATTTTTTGAACGTTTGTATTTTTTTGGTTCTAATAAAATCCCATGTCATTCCAAGCATGTGTGTCAATTTGTACCTCTCTATCTACATTATTCCGTGTTTTATTCAGTTTTCAAATTTACACTGACTTTTTGATCACCCGGTACATATGAATTCAGGTTCTAATGCAACCACAAAATTACACTCATGCGTCAGAATACCAATGTCCATGCAAAATTATAAATGGCTCTGAGCACTATGGGACTTAACATCTATGGTCATCAGTCCCCTAGAACTTAGAACTACTTAAACCTAACTAAGGACATCACACAACACCCAGTCATCACGAGGCAGAGAAAATCCCTGACCCCGCCGGAAATCGAACCCGGGAACCCGGGCGCGGGAAGCGAGAACGCTACTGCACGACCACGAGGTGCGGACACTAAGCAAAATTATACCTCTCCACACATGGAGCAGCAAAAAGAGCACGTTTTGAAAAGAACCAGGGTGCATTACGTACCCTTATATGGGGAGAGGTAGGAGAAGGTAATTTTTGTGGACGACAATGTGCGACCACATCGACTGTGCAGATGGAAGAGCTCTTGGAACGAGAGGATATTTGGCGAATGAACTGGCCTGGGCATCCCCACCCAGCAATTGTTAGCCCCGCAGATGGAGGCATGGAAGGCCCTACTGTAAGGACACCTTACCATCGTTGTGGGAGCATTGGAACACGTTGCACGTCCGTAGTGATCACACACCACATTAATAATCGTGTCTTGCTTTATGTTATGTCCAGAGGAACATTGTACACCGCAGATACTTGGGCGTAATTTTTGTCTTACAATGAAAGTCTCATTTCTGTTCGTGTCATTACGTACGTCTTTCAGTTACCTGTAGCAGTTATTTCCATATGTGGTCCAATTTCCATCGAGATATGTTACTTGGCAGTAACACAACATGCGAAAGTTACTTTCATCCTCAAGTTTTGCACACCAGTGTACTTAGAAAATGGCCTTTGCAGCACGAGAGGCCTCAACGAGGCGCAAGTGGCGCTTCCGTAACGGCTGGCCAAAGTGGACGAGGAACGGCTCGTGGTGACACTGCGCGCGGGCAGGTGCTACCTACTGGGAAGGCGACGGTACCGGTCCCAGCGAGAGCGCGTACATACATGTGTGCGTGCGTGCGTGCAGGCGGGCGGGCGGACGTGTGTGTCACCGGAGCCTTGGCCAGCAGGTGAGAAGGAGGGCGCGACCACCTGCCGGCCGTCCGTAGAACCGGTCCGGTCGCGAACCCGTGTCCTCAGCAGCTGCCGCACACGCTCATGTCTTGTGCATCTCGCAACTTGTACGCCTAAGGCGCCACCATTGCGTCCGTTTCCGGCAGAAGACTACAAGGGCCATGTGAATAATTTTGCAAATTGCATACAGGCAACGTACCAGCACCCTGTAGTTGTGAAACGTTGAGTCTGCTTCAAATAGGTAACGTTTCAAGTACCGGGTGATCAAAAAGTCAGTATAAATTTGAAAACTTAATAAACCACAAAATAATGTAGATAGAGGGGTAAAAACTGACACACATGCTTGGAATGACATGGGGTTTTATTAGAACCACCCCATATTGCTAGACGCGTGAAAGATCTCTTGCGCGCGTCCTTTGGTGATGATCGTGTGCTCCGCCGCCACTTTCGTCAGCCGGCCGAAGTGGCCGTGCGGTTAAAGGCGCTGCAGTCTGGAGCCGCAAGACCGCTGCGGTCGCAGGTTCGAATCCTGCCTCGGGCATGGATGTTTGTGATGTCCTTAGGTTAGTTAGGTTTAACTAGTTCTAAGTTCTAGGGGACAAATGACCTCAGCAGTTGAGTCCCATAGTGCTCAGAGCCATTTGAACCACTTTCGTCATGCTTGTCCTCTCAGATCCCCAGACCTCAGTCTGTGCGATTATTGGCTTTGAGGTTACCTGAAGTCGCAAGTGTATCGTGATCGACCGACATCTCTAGGGATGCTGAAAGACAACATCCGACGCCAATGCCTCACCATAACTCCGGGCATGCTTTACAGTGCTGTTAACAACATTATTCCTCGACTATAGCTATTGTTGAGAAATGATGGTGGACATATTGAGCATTTCCTGTAAAGAACATCATCTTTGCATTGCCTCACTTTGTTATGCTAATTATTGCTATTCTGATCAGATGAAGCGCCATCTGTCGGACATTTTTTGAACGTTTGTATTTTTTTGGTTCTAATAAAACCCCATGTCATTCCAAGCATGTGTGTCAATTTGTACCTCTCTATCTACATTATTCCGTGATTTATTCAGTTTTCAAATTTACACTGACTTTTTGATCACCCAGTATTATGGTTCAAATGGCTCTGAGCACTATGGGACTCAACTGCTGTGGTCATCAGTCCCCTAGAACTTAGAACTACTTAAACCTAACTAACCTAAGGACATCACACACATCCATGCCCGAGGCAGGATTCGAACCTGCGACCGTAGCAGTCGCACGGTTCCGGAATGCGCGCCTAGAACCGCGAGACCACCGCGGCCGGCACCCAGTATTATGCCTGAGTTTCTTGGCACTCCGGACAAAAACTTAATAACCCCAGGAGACACGTCACCAATACCGTATAACAACGCCTCTATAAATAATAATTGCCTCATTTCGGCGTGGAAGAGTGTCCACAAGTTTCTTCAGGTATGCTAAATCACCAATACTCCAAGACATTTTCTGTAGGACTAAGGTCGGGTGATTTTGAGAATTAGCCATTGTGCGGTAGGGTGCCTGAGTTGTCGTCAAACAGGGAAAGGAACGTATTCATGGAAATGTGCACAGAATATTCACCATGAAAACGTAGACTAATTTGTGACTCTTGATCACCTAGAATGTAGAAAGAAAAATCTTCACACTACCCCTGGTCTGAGGCAACGGCCTTGCCGCAGTGGATACACCGGTTCCCGTGAGATCACCGAAGCTAAGCGCTGTCGGGCGTTGTCGGCGCTTGGATGGGTGACCATCCAGGCCGCCATGTGCTGTTGCCATTTTTCGGGGTGCACTCAGCCTCGTGATGCCAATTGAGGAGCTACTCGACCGAATAGTAGCAGCTTCGGTCAAGAATACCATCATAACGACCGGGAGAGCGGTGTGCTGACCCCACGCCCCTCCTATCCACATCCTCCCCTGAGGATGACACGGCGGTCGGATGGCCCCGGTAGGCCACTCGTGGCCTGAAGGAGTGTTTTTTTTTTTTTTACCCTGGTCTGAACTACTCCCTCCAAGTACTGTGGATTAAATATCGCACTGGGTGGGCGGGGCACTCGATGTCCTGCATCTTTTTTCGAAAAGATGCAAAATCACGACTCTTCGGATCACACAGACGCTCCCAATTAGCTAGTGTCCAGTTACTGTGTTGTTTGACTCAATGAAGACATGTAGTGTTATGTTCCTCTGTGACCAATAGCTTTCCGCGAGGTACCCAACTCCTAATGTTCAGTGTTCGTTCGGAAACTGGTTGAGATGGTCCTGCGTCCGCTGACAGCAGTGATTCCTGTCGGATTTGGAATCGATTGTCATTGATCAACCTTAACACTCGTCTCCGATCGCTGAAGGTTAGGTTCATTTTACGGAGCCTTTTCTGACGGCATGTTACATCACTCCGATTGGTAGATCATTCCATGAAGACGCACTGGACAGTCTGCTTCGATATACCACAAACCAGGCATCATCATTCACGGTCTGATCATGAGCACACCTAAAAACATCGGCTCTCCCCTGTCATTCTGTTACGTCACCATACCGACCCATATTATTGCGCTGATTCCGCACAGCCGACTGGTACATACGCACTCGTAGAGGGTTCTACCAGCTCTACAGCGCTTCAAAGCGGCCAGTGTGCTCTTTTAAACGTGTGGGTGATACACTGATGAGCCAAGCCATTATGACCACTTGCTTTACAGCTTGTGTGTCCGTCTTTGGGAAGAAATACATCTGTGATTCAGCGTATCAGGGGTCCAACAGTTTGTTGATAAGTTTGTGGAGGTAAGTGGCGTTAGATGTCGACGCACAGGTCATGTTATTCGTGTAAATAACGGGCCGTTGATTTGCATGCGCGGTGATAGCGCCCGGTAGCGACCCATATGGGTTCCATAGGATTTACATTAGGCGAATTTCCTTCTCAAACCACAGTAGCATGGTTCTGGCTTCACGACACGGAGAGTTATACTCCTGAAGGATGACATCGCCGTCGGAGAGGACATCAACATGAAGGGATGCAGGTCATCCGCAGCCGTCAGCATGTCATCGATTACTGCCGCAGGTCCCATGCAAACGAAGGAGAAGGTCTCCCATAGCGTAATACTGCTCCCACCAGCCTGCGTCCGCGGCGCGCTGCACATTTGGCGCCGCCGTTCACCTCGATGACGGCGTTTGTGGAGACAATCAGCGACCTACCGTAGCAAAAATGTGATTCAGTCCAAGTGGCGACACGTTTCCACTGATCGACGGTCGAGTTGCGATGGTCCCGTGTCCACTGCAATCATAATTAACGTAACTGACGATGCCATTGGGTCAACACGTTGGGATGGTCCGTCGCGGAGCTTGACGTTCAGCAATGTACGAGGAATGATGTGGTTGTTATGTATCTCTACACGCCTGAAGACGAGCGGACGTAGCTCCAAATGCATCGGCGTGGATTAATACAGATATAACATCAAATATAAGAAGACTGATAGAGGAAAAATAAAAGTGAATAGTACTTCCGTTGGGGTAGCGGACCTCAGTCTGGGTCTGCTCGTCCAGATTCTGTACATACGTACTTCTATAAACACATACCTGAATTCCGAATGATATTTTACTTCTTGCATAGCAGACCTATATGTCTTCTTTTATTCGAATGCGACACTTCGGCGCATGTCGTGGCCTCAACAGACAACTTCAGTAAAGTCTTGTGCTCGCCATGTCTACCAATAGTTACTAAGTACATCTGAATACCTGTTAGCCCGTTGATCACCAGT
This sequence comes from Schistocerca nitens, assembly GCF_023898315.1. Classification (NCBI taxonomy): domain Eukaryota; kingdom Metazoa; phylum Arthropoda; class Insecta; order Orthoptera; family Acrididae; genus Schistocerca; species Schistocerca nitens. Next base: position 394,849,089 of record NC_064617.1, read on the forward strand.
GGTAGATGGCTTGTGCGGTGATTTGCCACGGTTCTGAGAACATGCTCTTTGTACTCAATGCTGGCGAATGATTTACTTATAAAAAAGGGACAGTTGTAATTCTACTCGGAGGACTGTGCATCGAATTGAGACAGGACAATGTAATTCCTCTGATGTTTATGAATATCGTTGAAGAATAATTGGTAAAGTCTTTGTCTATTCATCCCCTATTAGTATTTGCAATTCATCGTGCCTCATTTTCATTGCAGACTTATAAAGAACAATCAGAAAATACTACTAGTCGAGTAATAGAGTAGTGTCTACATATACCGGGTCAGCATATTTTGTTCACGTTAATACAAGATCTGTTGGATAATCATAACTTGCTATTATCTTCCATTTCGATTCGGTTGACGCTTTTCAGAAGTGCAATTTGAGTCGAATATATATATCCGTAACAAAAGTGTATCGGATTTCCTAAGGAAGGCAAAGAGCTTTGTTCTTGACAATCTGCGAAGCAAAGCAGAAAACAGCATGAAATTTTATTTCTACTATTTCAGTCACAGCTGCGTGTAGGTGCTATTCTCTTCAATGACAGGTACAATATTTATCGGAGAAATTAGTGAAATTTGAAATAAAACTAATGACGACTTTAGAGAGGTAATGATAGTAACCTTACATTCGGTAGGAGGTGTCCATAAAGGATACGCAAAGCATACAGTTCAACAGTTGCCGGTCCGGCCGGTACTCCGTCGCATGAATATAGGAAACTTGCTAAGTGTAGCACGGGCAAGCATAGGATGATAGGTAGCTTGCCTCGCAGGTTAGGAGCTAGACGAATAAATTCTTGAGAAAATTGTATATATATAATTTCGTCAGTCCCAGCTGCATTGACATAAAATTCTGCTGCAATGATTACCAGTTTCGGACTGGCACGCCCATTCTCAGACTACACACCTTGCTATTAACCGTAAAAGGGTGTTTCCGTAAGTGCGAGCAAAAATTTACCAGGACATAGAGGTTGTTCCACTGAACAATTTGAGGTGGGGAACCTGGGTTTGGAGAAGCCAGCTTACGGAGGTAATAGGAATAGAATCACTTTAATTTGTACTTTTTTATTTACATTAGTTAACTGTAGCATCGTTGACAAAATGAACGTACCATTTATACTGCATATTACAAAATGTGATGAAACTGACGGCCATCAACCGCAATGCAAGCGTGACATCGGCGAACAAGATTCGGACGCACCCTGACTAATATCCCTGCTGTGTTTCGAATCATATCACAGGCAGCTGCAATTCTGACAACTACTTCCATCTCCGTATCTGCTGGAGACGCATACACAAGTGACTTGAGATATCCCTGTAGGAAATAATCAAGGGGATTCAGGTCACGTGACTTCGCAGGCCATATAATAGGATCTCCCCTTCCAGTCCAGCGACCAGGAAATACTGTACCGGTACCACTCCATCGTACTGTACTGCACGTCACTGTGTAGTGAATGGGTGTCATTGATCGTAGCACGTTCTGTCACGGGTCAACGTAAATACGATACAACGGAGCTACCTTATGGGCCAGTGAAGTAAACAAAACCTCTATCATGATTTCCTGGTAATCAGGCTCGGCCTCTTTGTTTCCTTGCAGGAAATAAACAATGTACATGTAAATAAACATGTGAATAAACAGTACAGTACGTGTAAACTTGTACGCACGTTAGCTGTAAATAAGCTGGAAAACAGTAATGCAAGACAAAGCGCTAGACACGTTTACTTCCGTATTACCTTCAGCTGGCTTCTCCGACCCCAGGTTCCCTATCTCAAATTGTTCAGTGGAAAATTCTCTACGTCCTGTTTTTGCACGCTCTTACCGAAACACTGTATAATACGGTTAATAGCAAGGTGTGTAGTTTGAGCATGGACGTGTCAGCCAGAAACTGGTAACCGATGCAGCACAATTTTATATCAATGGATCTGAGTATCTGAGCAGGACGAAATAAAAAAAAATTATCCAAGTTCCTCAGTACTGAACAGGTGGCAGCATGCCTCGCATAATCAAAAATAGAGTCGAGCCTGCCAACCCACCGCTGCTACTCTACAGCTTTATTCGTGTAACAACACTGCCATTTCGACTGAACTTACCGCTTTCTAAGTTTTTATTATCGTTTTGCAGTGCCTTTCTCTGTAGTGACGCGTAGTAGTTCACCTTTTAATGTACAGGATACTTGTTTTCGAAATTTGCTATAGTCGCAAGATTAACTACAAGCTTGAAGAATTTGTATTTGTCCAACTGTCAGAAAGCTGTCGTCACTACATAGTTTTCATAAACATCTTTCTGAAAGGATTTTCGTGCTAATTGTAAGACGATATCTGAGCGCTGGAAATTATTGCAGACAGTGCCTGAGTTTACATTGTCATGCGTATGATTAAAATTAACACCACCCGAACATAAAATAGCCATGTCTTGTATACCTTTAGCCAGCTAATAACATAACGAGATTCAATATAAAACAGTACACTGCAAACAATGGCAGCCTCCAAAATGGATCGCTTCAGAAACACTAGCTTTACTCATCCAGCACGATAAATCGTCGCCCATGCGGTTTCCAATTTCAGGTCGAGCTTACAAGTAGACATTATCGACCCAGTTTTGTGATCCGGCCTGTGTCAGCCCTGTTACGTTCTGAGTAGCCGTATCGTAGTATTCTGCCATGATCACTGACAAGGGTGTGAATATTTTGTGTGGCAAGATCTATCCAAAGGTGCAAGGTCTCTTTACTCTGGAAGTACAGCTTTGCTAAGATGACAATGACCAACGTCTTACAATTGGTGCCTTAGGGCCGTGATTTGACGAGGAAAGTTTTAGTATTTTCCTGGCCGTCATTGTCACCGCATTTCACTGCAACGGAAGCTTTGATTTGTTTTGGTAAACTGGTCGTTAAAGATTGTGCACAAGATGAAACGGCAAAAGATATCGGCAGTATGCTTTTCAAATGAATTGTTCAGGCGTACATCTAAACTATTTTAGTGAAACGTTGGAAAATCTGTAGGGCTAGAGGGAGATTCGAGTCCAAAGCGTTAATCACTGTGCCATTTCGCTCGGTGGATAGGCGGTGAATAGCGTAGAAAACCAATTGGTAGCTGATTTCATTACGCTCGTGTGTAATCTTCGTCTTTTACAAATTTCCTCAAGATGCCAGGCGTACAAAAAACACGTTATGATAAATCTGCACTGTCTGGGTGCAGTTCAAAGAAATTGCATGTCCTTGTTAGTGTGACACACTCGGTGACATCAAAAATGGTGATGATTTAATGCTCTCTGGCGTATTTATGGGCTTTATAGAAATTACACCATTTTTCTAGCTATTCGTCACATTCTAATGCTGATTTGAATGGTGATGGCCATTTTCTACAGCAACACTAGACGTTACGCTCATGAAGATTATTAGCACTTATTATCTTGAAAAAGCCTGAAACAAAACGAAGTTTCCAGTGTTTAAGGTGTGAAGTGTGGCTCTGTGTTTAAGAGGATCGAAACGGACTCGCGTTTGGGAGAACTCGGGATCAGACCCCATCCTGATTTAGGTTTCCTGTGGTTCCGCTAAATGAGGATGGGTTCGTTTTCCAATAACAGCGTGCCCACTACACGCGTATGTTACGTCACAATAACGTCGTCGTTGACGAGACATTAAGCCATAATCTTCTTTTTCTTTATAAAATGTCCGACTTTAGCCTGTCTTGCTTGGTAGAGTTTTACACTATATCCGTCGTCGGCACAATACTAATAAATCTGTATGTCCGAAAATGCATTAGATGGCAAGCTTCGAACGGTTTCCATTTGACCTCGCGTTATTGGCCTGATGTTTTTATTATTTTATCCCTTTGCTGTGGAACTGGAGAAAATACACTCATAAGCCAGAACGTTATGACCACTGCCCAACGCGACGTTTGATGCCGCCTAGTAACAAAAGTATATAATCGGAGCAGACACGGACGAGGAATGACCCTGTGGGCTGCAAATGGGGAAATCCGTTGACATGACGGAATTTTACAAAGGACAGATTGTTATTATGAAGAGCTATAGTTTATATTTCATACTTTTATAGCTGATCACAATTTTTTTCCAGGTAACAAGACTTTCGTATAGCATAGAACTTGTATTCATATATGCTGTAAAATGGAAAAAAAAACTAATAGCGGACCTTTTCATCAAATGAATCTCAACAAGATCTCTCCTACCAACAGAAAACAAATACCCCAGCGTTAGTAGTCTTTATACAGGATATCTCAAAAGAACACTACAATTTAGCTATAGCACCCAAACTAATTGAGATATTCACACAATGTCTGGTTTATGTGACAGACAAACTTACGAAGTTTTGTTTGTTTGTGTTCCAGGTTGTCGTGACTGAAGCATAATGACAACGGTTAAAGAGAAGGATCAGTGTGTGGAATGGTTTATTCAGAGTGAATTGGACACACTGGTTCGCAGGAGCTTGTAAACACGGTATGGAAAACGAACCACCCTCGCGGACGTCGATAAGCTAGTGGTAAAGGAAGTTTATGCAGACAGGAAGCGATGATGTGAAACACCATACTGGACGATCTGGAACAAGTGAAGCCGACACAAAACCGAAACGGTCGGCTTTTCAACGTTCACCGCAGAGGTATTTTCGGAGCTGTTTGCGTTTGCGGGACTGGTGACCTCAGAAGTTAAGTCCCATAGTGCTCAGAGCCATTTGAACCATTTGGACAATGAAAACTGGGCCCGGGTTCCGGGGTTCGATTCCCGGCGGGGTCAGGGATTTTCTCTGCCTCGTGATGACTGGGTGTTGTGTGATGTCCTTAGGTTGGTTAGGTTTAAGTAGTTCTAAGTTCTAGGGGACTGATGACCATAGATGTTAAGTCCCATAGTGCTCAGAGCCAATGAAAACTGGTGTCAGATCGGGACTCGAACCCGGATTTCCCGATTTACGCGAACGGCCGCCTTAATCGGTTTGACAATCCATGCACGACCTACAACCAGATACAAACTTCCACACGTCGTCGTTCCTGCATCACAACCTGTATTGGTATACATATTGTGTGATTCCCTTACGGGGGAGGACATTTTAATTGAAAGTCGCGACCTGGTATCGGTGGATAAATTAAATACTGGGGTACCGTGTTGTTGAGAAGGGCGACGTAATGTATGTTTGGACATGCAAACATGTACGAAGCATCGTTCTTCTTAAAAACACAGGCACTGTAATTTCGTATTCGATCTGTTAGCGAGCAAGGGCTTTGAAGTATCAGTAACACCCGATCTGAATAAACAGTACTTCAAATCATACGGTAATTAGATTATGAACAACTGTCTTTCAGCTTCAGCCTGTATATTCGAATCTAGATATTCTGAGAAATCTATGAGTTGTGCTATAACTATTCCAAATGCTCGTACATTTTAATTTTAACGTAAAACATAGATACAGAAACCTAGGGCCACTTGCGCACTACACTTCTCACCATTTCGCTCGTTTAGCCCGGTATCTGCAACAACGAGAAGACTGTAGCCACTTCTGGTCCAGAGAGGAGACTGAAGCCCGCTGGGGCAGGTGAGGCAGCGAGCGGCCCGGCCCGTGCAGGCGACAGGTTGTGCACGCGGCTCGCCGTTTATTCCTTCCCATTTGCAGCGGGCTGCGGCGCTTTGTGTCCGACTGCAGAGCTCGCCTCCTCCCTGCGACAGGTTCTGCACGAGACGGGCTGCGCCGGCCAGGGGCTCAGCTCATGGGAACCCGCCGGCCGGCGCGGCAGGTACGTCAACGATTCTCGCAGCTCTCCGCTCTGACCTCTGACCGACGGCTGGCCCCAAACCCGCGGTGAGTCCATCTTCTGCAGTTTCCTCACATTCATTTGACAAAACCACGTGCTTCGGTGTACAGCCGGAACAAAGCTGGCTTGCGTAGCGTATGTTTTATTGCTTTTCCAGACATGCATGCTGTCCCTGCAGAAAGGGTCGATATTCAGTCCATATAATAAGCGCTCTAAACTGCACACGTAAAGTGCTATGAGCACTTCCTAATGCAAATTCTTTGCTTTCAACGTTTCGGGAGGTGGTAGTATGGACCAAAACAAGAAAAAGAAGCCCAGTAAAAATGGGCTCTAAAGTGCATATCTTAAGGGCTGTGCGCACTTGTTCATTTTCGCTACTGTCGAACACATACCTTCGACTGTAGAATTGCTCGTAGCTCTTAAGGTATGCACTTTAGAGCCATCTTTATTGGATATTTTTTCTTGTTTTTCTCCATACTAATATCTCTTAAAAGCGTTTGCAGAAAAACAGATTTATTTCACAGTATCGAAGATGAAGTGCTTGTAGCCCTTAAGGTGCGCATTTTAGAGCCCATGTTTACTAGGATTTCTTGTTTGGAATGAGCATTCCTGTTACATCCCTGAATGTTGACCGTTTCTCCTGGGATGTGCTGCATTCGGAAGCTTGCAGAAACATATGCAGCCGGGAACACATTACCGCAACTTATATACTGAAACGAAAACGCTACAATAAGCCCGTTTCTAAAACCAGATAAAACAACAGGAACTGTCGCTTCGTTTCAGGCTACGCTGCCATCTGTTTTTGTGGACGAACAGCCACTACGTAATTTCGAATCCGCTTAGTACATCAGTTTCACGAAACCTGTTCCCCTGCTTCAAGTAGTCCTCTACAGAGAAGAAGCTTATAACTTTATTGAAAGGTGTGTCCATATTTGCACCTGCAGTGTAGAAATGGTGGAAGTTTATCGACAACGCTGTTGCTTCCCGACCCGACCAAGACGTACGTCCTCCATTTCTGTCAGTTTTATGATTGTAAGGCTGCCTGCAAGACGAAGAGGGCCAGGCTTGGAAATCACTTTAACATTCCATTACGGATGACAAACTCATTTACCATGTCCTTGCGACCGCTGTCTTGCCCCAGACGCTTGGAAGCACACAAGATGCATCATATCGAAAATTGACGCAGATGAAAGCATGCGATGACAAAAGCGAAAACGTTCCGGCAAACACCGGTCCGCAAAAGTGCCGTTTGAGAGAAACAGCGAATACGCCACAACGACCCGCAACTAACTTCTGTATGAAACGTTATCCTAGTTAGTTCAAATGCACATGAAGTGCACACTTTTCGATAAAGTTCACATTTTACCCATGATCTACCGCAAAAACTAATACAATATTACTTCAGCAGGTTGCATGTTACAGTCCACCTGTGATTTATTTTAAATATCCCTTAATCAGATCCTAAGTCTTGAGAAGACCGTTCAATCTGCTACTCCAGTTCTTCAACCGTATTGACGGAAGTACTGTTAACTTCACGCCTGAGATAGCCTCAGACAGAAAATTCCTGATGTTTGATGACAGGTGATCTTCGAGACAGAGGTGCACGTCCTGCTCCATCTATCCATCTTGGACCATACTCGACGTCATATTTCATCTCACGTCAACAACAAAACGCGCAGGTGCCCCAGCTTGCTTCTACCACATTCCCCAACCATGAACTGTGAGTGAAATTTGAGCCCAATTAGATGGAAACTTAATCGAAAAGCTTAAATTTCAAATCCATTTCTACTAAGCAGGACAATATTTTATACGTGCAAAATGTGTATACAGCTGAAGTCATCATTATTGCACACAAATATAGCGGCGGTTGTACCAACACCCGTCAGAAGATTATTTGGTGTACATAAATATTTCATATCGTTGTCAGTAGCATCTTATAACCACATATCTGTATTATCTTTCAAATGGCTTGTTCGCAGGTCCATGCTTACTGGAAGGATTTTTGTTCTGTTATCGTATATTTTCACCTCTGTCAGTTTTCGCTATTAATTATAATGCACCCTGTATACCACTGTCTTCCGGATGCAAGCTAAAAAGTCCAATAAAAGCAGCGAAATGATGCAACGTTATGCTTAAGGAAATAAATACGCGAAATTTATGAAGTATGTGAGAGGCAGTGGGTTTCATAACTCAAAGTAATTTATTAATTTCTACTGAATGACGTTGCAGAGCACATGTCTACTGCAAATACATGCTAAGAGCTCATTGAAAAAATGCATTATAATTAGAGCGAATATAAGAAAATTAATTAGTTCGGTAAGAGTATTTTTCACTGAAGACGTTCAATGAATAAACGAAATTCTACTGTGTATGTCGCACAGTTGACAGTTATTTCCTTTCTGTCATGCTACAGCTTCATGGTTGCTGTTGTTTCTAAGTAACGGGCCGATTTTTTACTTCTGAAATTGCTTCCACCCAAAAAGTTAAAAACAGGAGTAAAGGACGTACATATGAACTTCACTAATATTAAATTCGAACTATTTTTAACGTTTATATATATATATATATATATATATATATATATATATATATATATATATATATATATATATATATATATTCCTTACGATCAACCTATGGAATCTATATCGAACACCACACCCAAATACTTTACATATAAAATTCACATCTATTTCGAACAAGTACATTGGATAACTTCAGACGAGGAGAGAAAATGAGTATCAATAACATTTTCCTGAACGTAGTCGTTATATAAACTATGTCAGAGAATAAGTCATTACGATATTACGCTATGGCTTGAAATTTTGGATGGAACTCACATATAACCGATTCCTGGGACACAGCCGACTGTGTCTCCTGTTGCTGCCACTGTTCTTGCTGCCTCTGTTCTCCCCCTCCGTGGTTTAGAAATGTCCCTCTGTCCCTTTTTATGTTTGGTGCAATTTCTTTTCCGTACCAATTACGAATAACTTGTTTTAAGGTATCGCCGGGAGAAACATTTATGCAGAAACAAACCAATAATGAGGATAAGCCATTATTTGCACATTCTATTCTCTCTCGTAGTCTTCCGGTACTTCGTCTCAGAGAAGACTGATATGGCAAGTCATTACTTCTCACTCAAAATATAATCCATAGGTATCTGTTGCGAAATCTCTGGATGCCGAAATGCCACGGCAACAACTCACATTTTTAATTATTCCTCTTAAATAGCCTTTACATCAAATAGGCGTGCGTTCAGATGCAGTATCAAAAACGTCTTTCTTATATCAAGGAGAATAAGCTCCGTCGGTCTGTTTACTTAATAATGTTGCCTCTGTTTCAGTCTACAGTGTTACATTCCAGAGCCTCTTACATCTACGATTCCGAATTAAAGGGAATTATTATGTTTGGTCTGGTGCTATTCTCATTTATTATTTTGTTTTAATGATTCTTCTAAATGCACTTTACTTTTAATGTCAACGCCAACCTTTGAGAAACAATGACTCAATAGCCTTATTTCTTCAGTTAGAAATGTTCCTCCAAATTCCTTCGCTGCTGTTCCTAGTTGCTTTGCGTAAAAGATTGTCTTTATTGGTTTTTCGCTTTTAATATTGGCATCTGCTATTTCTAAATAGTTTAAATTTATCGTCTATTTCTAAATATCATGCCCCAGAGAATTACAGCTGGCAACTTCTCCTCCAACTGAATAGTTACGCGATCTAATTTTCATAAATAAAAGAAACAGACACACAATCACTCGATTTTTCCATCTTACGATGCGGGCATCACATGAACTGGGCAACTGCTCGCACAGCTGGTTGGGTGACAGAGGAAAACAAGAACCAGTACAGGCGTTTTCCACTCTAAGGCTGTAATTACACTGATGAAGACAGCAATTACGAGTATTCAGTTTTTAATTCAGGTAGACTAAAGTCAATTTCGCGAAATTATAGTGAAATTAACATTTCAGGTTACTTCATATATACTTTGGATATTGAATTTCCTTGTATAGCTTCTGATAAAGTATAATATTACGACAGAAAATGATCTGCCGTGGGCAGGAACCGCCATAATTGCTCATCTATAGCCAGAAACCGTCTTATCCAATTTGGCTGTTTCCGTTTGAGTTTTAGACATTTTTATCGGTATGTAATCCCGCTTAATTGCGCTTTTCAAGCGAAGTATCATAACAGCAGATACTCTCATCGGTGTATCTCTTGGTTGCCGAAATTCTTGAGAACTAACGTACGACAGAACTTAGTAGCATGAAATTTCTCTTAATATCAATGAATGCAGAGTGCGTTCAATCAGTGAAACCCACAAAGCCGCCGTTACTACTCAGTAGCTACAACGACCAGAAGTTTTAAAACATGTTGTAGTTTCATTTAAAACTTTGTACTCACCAGTCGATGGCGCAGCAACTTTTACGTCCATTCAAAAAGCTTACCTGCAAAGAAATGAAAACAATTGATTGCTCTGGTTTAATTTCATAGCATTCCGTTAATAATAAATTAATTTTAATATTATTATTAGCGACGTATGAAAGCGCCGAACTTCGCTGTTATAAATAAACTGGTAGTAATCATATTAAATGGTTCCTCTTCCTCTGCTCGGTAGAACAATTTATAACCTGATGATAGCACTGCATGCCGAACCCCGGTTAAGTACACAAATTAATACTGTACAATGTAGACAAATTTGCGATTTTATTTATGAATATATAATTATATTTTAAGTCATTTGTGGTCAATATCTTCGTGTCATGAATTTCCAAAATCATTTAAGACAGTGTCACTTTGCTACCGTATTAACAAGTTACAAATGTTCAAATGGAACAACGTTTTGCAGATGTTGCACGGAATTTTTCAAATTGGTCATTTTTTCTGTAAAATACGTTAAGAATACTACGTACAGCAATTACGACTTTTATTATTTCTCGTGCGCGAAACAACATTCGCTAACAAGTATTTGAAACGTTGCGGTATGATTGCATTTCCGTCAGTGAATTTTAGCTAATAGCGATGACAGAAAATACAGCTTCGTAGTTGAGACTTGACAGGAAACGAGTGAATTATTGTGTTAATTGTTATGACATTTGTCGAATATCATTTCAAGCAACACCGCAGTACCTGAATCGCATTACAGTAATTATTGTCAGGATTTGATACGAGAACAAAAAGAAACAACATATTTAGCTTTACTTTGAGTGCCTCCACCATTGTTTAGTGACGTCCGTAGCTTGTATATAATTGTAATATGATAATAGTAATAATATGAAAGACGCCGTTCAACTTAACCCTTTCCATATGCGATATATTCTGCAGGATTTTCACGCTTAACTACTTGCGCGATGACTAACTGAGCTTACTAAATTGGTTAAATGGTTAGCCTGGTCGTCACATTGGTTTGCTATATCTTTTTATTTTAGGCTTCTTCTTCCAAGTTGAAGAGAGCAGCGATTTGTCTTTCCCTTTAGTTTTATAATGTTAGAAGCACTTGTACCGTTTTTGGTACGATCTTATTCCGTTCTACGAATACATCTTAAAATTTGACTTTTTCTCGTTTTATATGTTCCTACATCGATGTGCGTCTTGTTTTTCCTCTATATTTTTGTATTTTCAGTCGATTTTAATAGTTCCTTTAGTTCCACGCCAATTAAATTCAAGTTCCTACCACATCTTAAACAGAAAAGTAATGGCGTCAAGACTATTTTCATATGAAGGAGCAAAACATCGATTACACTCAGAAAATCATTTAGGGCTGTCGTCTTAAGCAGAGTAAAGTAAGTGCTTTGAATTTTGAAAGTGAGTAACATCATACTTTCAAAAACACCACAGGCTCGTCTTATGAGTTAACAAAGGAAGACCATAAGACATCTGCATCCATGAACGAGTGTTAAAACGTTGTTGATTTGGTTTCAACTACATGTTTTTGCAATGAAAATATAAACAACCACAGAAGAACCTAAATTTATTCGAAATCAATCAACATATGACTAGTGCAGACTTGTTGTGTGGTCTTCATAACTATGAAAGGAATCAAGTTTGTCACGTCAAGTGAAAAAACGGCGGTTTTAACAGAAAACTAGCACTGTGGAAATGGCGTGTCCTTCAGAAAGAACTAATCTGGCGCTTCCGGAGAAACTAAGTAACATGGAAGTCTATTAATATTTTTTTTATTGTAACGACTGCTGATAGTCTCTCATGCAATCTCTGACGACTTGGAGGAAATTTCGAGAAACGCATATGAGAAGACGCTTCATTCTTGTAGAATGTCACAAACTGTCATCCAAAGCCTACCACGACAACTTATTCCAGACTCCATTGCCCTTGTGATCATGCGGCCATATTTAGATTTACAGTGCCTCTCTTCCCAACACAGCAATCATCGGGAAAAACTTACAGTTCTTCAAATGTATTTCAGTTAGACGTCTTCCTCAATTCTGCAAAAAACAAGCAGTTCCATTAGTAAGACCGTGGCAGATCCTACCCACTCCCCTAGTCACCATGGTCATTGCTGTCATTTTCTGTAACAAGACGAGGAGAAGGTGTAGTGTCTTGATTAAAACAAAGCTAAACGTAAATGTAACACGGATTGTGTGTTGGTTAACACGTCCGGTAACAACAGGCCTGCGTTGGAAATTTCCCGCAGTCTTCTAATTACGTGGTTACTTGTGAGTTGGGGCAACTCAGACATCACTACAATGGAATAAGTCTCAGGTGTTCTGTGGTTCGAAACGGGAAGGAAAAGTATGGTTTATAGTCCCCTTTCCGACGAGCTCACTGAAGAAGGGTTAGGGAAGGACTGGGAGGGGAATCGGCCACGCCTTTCTCAACAAAACCATCCTGACATTTACCTTAAGCAGTTTTAAGAAACAATATTAAGATTATTGTTAATGTCCCCTCTAGTACTGATATTTAATGTAAGTTTTAGAAAAAAAATGGATCATAAATACACAAAGACTAGATTATTGCCCTAGTCATGTTGCTTAGGTAATCATCAAATTGTTACATGCGTTGAGAAAACCTTTCATGAAAAAATACATTTTGTAACTTCATTTGTCTGCAGCTATCTCTTTAGTACTAAGCGTAACAGAAATGATTACATTTTCAGTTAAGGTTTCGAGGCACACTGAGGTGATGCATTTGGCTAGTATGGCTGGACGTTCGCAGTAGCCCTTACTGTCATATTCAGACTATGCCAGGCAGTAAGCTTACACACATTTTACTGCACGTATTGCCACATACTTGCGCTTGTCGTATGTGATCATAAGTCAATCCAGTTTCAGACTATCAGCTAGACCGACCATGAAAAAAGTTGCCACACACTTCTATGTAACGTGTTCAATACGAGGAGTTCATAGGAGAACGCGGCATTTCTACATACATATTACTGGAGCAGTAGGTACTGACAGCTGTAGATATTACCTAACTATCGGTTTAAGTCATAGTTGCAAAATAGTAACACCAATTATTTACAAAAGAATAGAGAAACTGTGGAAACCGACGTCGGGGAAGGTTATTTTGGGTTCCGGAGAAACGTAGAAACACGCAAAGCAATATTAACCCTACGACTTCTCTTTGAAAATAAGTTAAGGAAAGGAAAACCTACGTTTATAGCATTTGCAGATTTAGAAAAAGTTTTGACAATATTGACTGGAATACACTTTTTGAAATTCCGACGGCAGCAGGGGCAAAACATAGGGGCACAAGGCTATGTTCAACTTGTACAGAAACCAGTCGACAGTTATAAGAGTAGAGGGACATGAGATGTAAGCAGTGGTTGAGAAGGGAGAGAGTCAAGGTTGTGCCCTATTCCCTAAGTTGTTCAATCTGTAAATTGAGCAAGCAGTAAAACGAACCAGAGAAAAATTTGGGGAAGCAATTAAAGTTCAAGGAGAATAAATAAAAATCTTGAAGTTTTACGATGACATTGTAATCCTTTCAGAGACAGCAAAGGACTTGGAAGAGCAGTTGAACGGAATGGACAATGCCTTGAAAAAAGGATATAAGATGAACATCAACAAGGCAAAAAAAAAGGGTAACGGAAAGTAACAGAATTAAATCACGTGATGCTGAAGGAAATAGATTAGAATCCAAGACATAAAAGCAGCAATTGAACTTTGCTATTTGGGTAGTAAAATAGATCCCATAAATTTAGACAATTTAGTCTACTGATTGCAGTGACCCGATGCTTATTTAAGTTAAAATAAACAGCCGAGATTGCAACAATATGGATTTTACATAAGCCGAAACCAGTAAATTTTATTGAAATCTTGACTGCATTTTAACTTGAGTAAAATACCTGATGATGGCCCGAAGTAGAGAAGATATAAAACGTAGATTGGCAATGACAAGAAAAGCGATTCTGAAGAAAAGAGATTTGTTAATATCGAACGTAGATTTAAGTGTTAGGAAGTCGTTTCTGAAGGTGTTTGTTTGGAGTGTAGCGATATGGAAACGTGGACGATAAACATACAGCAAGGAGAGAACAGAACCTTTTGGAATGCGGTGCTACAGAAGAATGCTGAGGCGGCGATCATCATCATCATCATCATCATCATCATCATCATCATCATCAACAACAACACGTTTTCTGTCATATTAGCACGTCTTTTGCGTCCCCATTCCTGCGATCCGTTGTTTTCTTCTTAATGTTGTCGTATGTACTGCCGTTCTTCACATCACGCAGGCACTGAAATAAATTCCTCCCTTGCCTCCTCTTTCCTTCAACATACCCTTCGAAGACAGTTTTTATAAGCTCCTCTTTCTTAATCTATATACAATCTAGTGTAGTTTCCTTTATGTAATTACGGCTTGTAACTGACTTTGCACTCCCAGTCTTCTCAGTACCTCTTCATTTTTCACTCTACCCATCCAAATTATTCTCTCCATTCTCTGCCGTGTCCACATTTCAGAAGTCTCGAGTCTTGCTCTGTCGTTCTACCTGAGTGTCCACGTTTCAGCCACATACCCGGAGGACACTCCATACGAAACATTTAGTAGCCTTTTCTTTATATTTTTGCCCACACTGTTGCAGAAAATTCTCCTTTGCTTATAAAATGCCTCTTTCGCCATTGCTATTCTGTTATTAATTTCTGTGCTGGGCCTCCAGTCAGTTTCTCTCCTGCTTTCTAGATATTTAAAGCTCTGCAAATGTTCTAATTTTTCTCCATTCAGCATTATCTTTATCTTTACATTTCTTCCCAATACCATTACTTCTGTTTTCTTTGTATTTATCTTCATTCCATAAGTCTTTCCTTTACCTCCTCCTGTATTCTTTTTCATCTGTCACTAGAAGGATCATGTCGTCTCCAAACGTCCAACACCATACTCTTCTTTCCCTGATTTTTAACCCCTTATCATGCAGTGGATAGTGTCAATCATATTTTATAAGTACTGATTAAGAAGGGTAGGAGACAGAGAGCAGTCTAGTTCTGTCCAGTCGGTTCTTTCTCTTCTCTTTTTCATTGACACTTCCTGGTTTAATACGATTTAAATATAATCAGTTTATAAGTTATTTGGATTTCCAGTCCAACCTTTTTCCCTCATTATAGTTGCAAGTTTATCCCGGGCCACATTTCCAAATGGTGTAGTCCAAGTCTATAGAACACAATAAACCTCTCTCCAAAACTTAGCAAGAGTCGTATTGTAATTCTTGTGCGTGTATTCCGTCTAAAACCAAATTGCTTTTCCGCCGAATTCTCCTCCATTACTTTTCGTAGCCCTCTATTAATGATTCTTAACATAACTTTGCCTGGATATAAATGAGGCTGATTATACTATTCTAACTGCATTTCTTAGTTCCTCGTTCTTTGGTTCTGAATCATTACTGTTGGCAGGAAGTCCTCTAGCCATTCACCACTGCTGTATTTTGTTACTTCTTCTTGGTTCAAACATTTTAGTGTTTCTCTGAGGAGATATTGAACAGGATTGGCGAGGAAATGAATTTGTGACACAACTTGACCTAAAGACGGGATCGGTTGATCGAGAGACACCGATTTAGTGCTGGAGTGTGTGTGTCGGGGGGGGGGGGGGGGGGAGTTAAAAATTGTAGAGGAAGATATCAAGATATGTATACAGTAAGCAGTTTCAAAAGTATGTAGGCTGTAGCAGTTATTCGGAGATGATGTTCAAATGTGTGTGAAATCTTATGGGACTTAACTGCTAAGGTCATCAGTACCTAAGCTTACACACTACTTAAATTATCCAAAGGACAACCACACACACCCATGCCCGAGGGAGGACTCGAACCTCCGCCGGGACCAGCCGCATGGTCCATGACTGCAGCGCCTGAGACCGCTCAGCAAATCCCGCGCGGCGTTATTCAGAGGCAAAGAAGCTTGCACATTATGGAGTAACATGGAGAGCTGCATTAAACCAATCTTTGTAGTGACGACCACAACTACAGCATTTAGTAACACTTGAGAAAGGTGTTTCATTGCATGTTAACAAGAAACACTTATTATGACTAAGTACCTGAATAATGATAACTGAAACCAACAGTGGTATTGTAATCCAAAGTCATTTATTCAAAACATGCTACCAGTTTCGAAGCCAAAAAACGTCATCCTCAAGCCCCAAGAGTAATCTGCCATCAACGTAAAAACCACAGTGGCAAAGACCAACGTACAGCGTACCCTTCACAGGGAAACAGTACAATTTATTAAGTACGTTACGCCAGCATGTGCAGCCAACAAAGTAGAGTGCACTGGGACAAAAACAACTCGATTCAGTATCTTCGTACCAGTAACAAGCCCACCAATGGTCAGACGACAGCTCCGTTGGTCTTTGCCTTCGTGGTTCGTACGTCGATGGAAGATTATACTTGGGGCCTGAAGATGACGGACGCTTTTCGGCGTCGAAACTGGTAGCACGTTTTGAATAAACGACGCTGGATTACAATACAGCTGTTGGGGTCAATTATCATTATTCCAGTACTTCATGTCCAGTTGCTGCCTCACTGTCCTCATTGGATTCAGAGACTTATTACGACTTTATCCCGATTTTTTTCACGTAATATCTACGATGCGAACGCGAACTGCGCACAAAGAACTTTTCGTCTTCCTGAATGTTCCACAATTGTTCTCACGAGTATGAGCGAACCATGTTTAGTCCTCGCACTAAGGGAAAGTCCAGGGACGTTACTCGGAACTTCCCACTGCCCCAAACGTAGTGAGAGGAGAACCAGGGTGCTACAACGATAAAAAAAGGAGACGAAAATGTGACCGGTAACAGATGTTCGCTTCTGGCTCTTTATCTCCAAAGTCGAACACAGTTCCATATGTATTTTGAATCAAATGTGCCGCGAAGTTGCCGCGTTGTTTTTGCAAAGGAGAAAATGGGACTACAGACAAGTAAATATATCTGGCAGCCCTGGAGCACCGCTGATTTCTTGGAGCTAGCAGAGATTCGTTTTGCCAGCTGAGGCTGGTGCGTGTGTGCTGTGTGGGGCGGGCGCGGCCTCTCCGCCATGCTGCACACGATCAATAGAGTGGCGAGACTGCCAGCTAACGAGCGAGACGTCAGCCTCCGCTAAATACCCGCATTACATCCCGCAAGACCGACCGCACCGCACCAAGGCCGCAACCGCTGCTCGCACTGACACTAGCGTTTTTTCACGGAAGGTGTTTCTAGAAAAAGTTGCCTTTACACCATGCCTTCGTATCCTGTGCAGTGACCATTATATTCTGATGAACGAACACACCACGTTTCCGCCTATATTAGTAATTACTGTCATTAATTACCTTTTATAAGTCTGGAAGTCGCAATGATGACGTCGCTGCAATTCAAATGTGCATTAATTTTCATGTTGTTGTTGTTGTTGTTGTGGTGGTGGTGGTGGTCTTCAGTCCTGAGACTGGTTTGATGCAGCTCTCCATGCTACTCTATCCTATGCAAGCTTCTTCGTCTCCCAGTACTTCCTGCATCCTACATCCTTCTGAATCTGCGTAGTGTATTCATCTCATGCTCTCCCTCTACGATTTTTACCCTCCGCGCTGCCCTCCAATGCTAAATTTGTGATCCCCTGATGCCTCAGAACGTGTCCTACCGACCGATCCCTTCTTCTTGTCAAGTTGTGCCACAAACTCCTCTTCTCTCCAATTCTATTCAATACCTCCTCATTAGTTATGTGATCTACCCATCTAATCTTCAGCATCCTTCTGTAGCACCACATTTCGAAAGCTTCTATTCTCTTCTTGTCCAAACTATTTATCGTCCATGTTTCACTTCCATACATGGCTACACTCCATACAAATACTTTCAGAAACGACTTCCTGACACTTAAATCTATACTTGATGTTAACAAATTTCTCTACTTCAGAAACGCTTTCCTTACCATTGCCAGTCTACATTTTATATCCTCTCTACTTCGACCATCATCAGTTATTTTACTCCCTAAATAGCAAAACTGCTTTACTACTTTAAGTGTCTCATTTCCTAATCTAATTCCCTCAGTATCACCCGGCTTAATTCGACTACATTCCATTATCCTCGTTTTGCTTTTGTTGATGTTCATCTTATATCCTCCTTTCAAGACACTGTCCATTCCGTTCAACTGCTCTTCCAAGTCCTTTGCTGTCTCTGACAGAATTACAATGTCATCGGCGAACCTCAAAGTTTTTATTTCTTCTCCATGGATTTTGATACCTACTCTGAATGTTTCTTTTGTTTTCTTTACTGCTTGCTCAATATACAGATTGAATAACATCGGGGAGAGGCTAAAACCCTGTCTCACTCCCTTCCCAACCACAGCTTCCCTTTCTTGCCCCTCGACTCTTATAACTGACATCTGGTTTCTGTACAAATTTTAAATAGCCTTTCGCTCCCTGTATTTTACCCCTGCCACCTTTAGAACTTGAAAGAGAGTATTCCAGTCAACATTGTCAAAAGCTTTCTCCAAGTCTACAAATGGTAGAAACGTAGGTTTGCCTTTCCTTAATCTTTCTTCTAAGATAAGTCGTAAGGTCAGTATTGCCTCACGTGTTCCATGTGTTTAATACCTGTAAGGAATTTTGCCACCCTCAGATTTCGATACATGTTCATCACCCTATCACTGTTGTAGATGATATTGTAGTCTTCAGTCCGAAGGCTTTTTTGACGCAGCTCTCCACGGTTGCCTCACCTGTGCATGTGTCATCTCCACACAACTGCTGCAACCTACATCTACATCTACATGGATACTCTGCAAATCACATTTAAATACCTGGCAGAAGGTTCATCGAACCACCTTCACAATTCTCTATTATTCCAATCTCGTATAGCTCACGGAAAGAACGAACACCTATGTCTTTCCGTACGAGCTCTAATTTCCCTTATTTTATCGTGGTGATGGTTCTCCCGATGTAGGTCGGTGTCAACAAAATATTTTCGCGTTCGGAGGAGAAAGTTGGTGACTGGAATTTCGTGAGAAGATTCCGTCGTAACGAAAAACGCCTTTCTTTTAATGATGTCCAGCCCAAATCCTGTATCATTTCTGTGACACACTCTCCCATATTTCGCGGTAATACAAAACGTGCTACCTTTCTTTGAACTTTTTCGATGAACTCCGTCAGTCCTATCTGGTAAGGATCCCACACCGCGCAGCAGTATTCTAAAAAGAGGACGGACAAGCGTAGTGTAGGCAGTCTCCTCAGTATATCTGTTACATTTTCCAAGTGTCCTGCCAATAAAACGCAGTCTTTGGTTAGCCTTCCCCACAACATTTTCTACGTGTTCCTTCCACTTGACCCTGTATGCTGTATTCGAGCTATGCCCCCTTTCCCCTTTCACTTCCCTCCATTACCGAAAACCGATTCTTAATGCCTCAGGATATGTACTATAAATCTGTCTCTTCTTTTAGAAAAGTTGTGCTATAAGGTTACTCCTTTTCCAGTTCCATTAGCTACTCAATCTATCCCTCAAATCTTCAGCTTTGTTCTGTGAAATCACATTTCATGAGCTTCTAGTTTCTTTTTTGTACTACTTATCCTCCACGTTTTGCACTTCTACAAGGCTATATACTCCATACGAATGCCTCGAGAAAAGATTTCCTAACGCCCAAATTTATATTCGATCTTGCTGAATTTCTGTTGTTCAGAAACGAGTTTCTTGCTACGCTAGCCTTCTGATTCTGCCATCATGAATTATTCTGCTACCCAACAACCTTCAGTGTATTATTTCCTAATATTAATTCGCTCAGTATCACCTGATTTAATTCGACTACGTTCTATCACCGTCGTTTTACCTTTCTTGATGTTGCGTCTTATATCCTGTTTCCGAGACGCTGTCAGTTCCGTTCAAATGATATGCCTAATCTTTTGCCATATCTGACAGAATTACAAGGTCATCATTAAACCACAATGCTTTTATTTCTTCTCCCTGAACTTTAACTTCCTTTCCAAGTTTCTCCTTGACTGCCTTTCCGTTTGCTCATAGTACATACTGAATAACATGGGAGGGGGAGGGGGTGGGGAGAGAGTGGCTATTGCTCTGCCTCAATCCCTTCACAACTACTGCTTCCCTTTTAACATAATTGGTAAAACAATATAGTTCTAATTCAGTTTTGTCACCACTATTCAGAGATATATTTCTTGAAGGTCACGCTTTGCCTATCTTCTCTTGCTCAGTTTCACTTCTCTACACACACCCACATTTTTAAACATACACAAAGATTCACTAGATCCAGGAAATACTTTTGTAGCTTGCTTCTACCTCAACAGTATTCATATATACGCTGCAGGAGCTGTCGATTGTTTGTAACACAATGCAAGGATAAGAGTTAGCCTTCCCTGTGCGATTCTACATTATTATTTTTATAGAAGGTATAGAGAAGCTGGTCAAAGTATGGAAACACCGCGAGAAATGCATGCGGGAACAGAAATGCCGATGCTAGCCAAGTTTGCATGTAGCGCTGCTGGTTGAGCACTCACGGAACCTGTGCAATGTCCTCAATACGTTGAAAAAAAAAAAAAAATAAATAAATTTCAAGTGGCTCTGAGCACTATGGGACTTAACATCTATGGTCATCAGTCCCCTAGAACTTAGAACTACTTAAACCTAACTAACCTAACGACATCACACAACACCCAGTCATCACGAGGCAGAGAAAATCCCTGACCCCGCCGGGAATCGAACCCGGGAACCCGAGCGTGGGAAGCGAGAACGCTACCGCACGACCACGAGCTGCGGACTCTTTGTGTTTTCCCTTTATATAGACCAAATTGCTGAGGTCATCGGTCCCTAAGCTTACGCACTATTTCACCTAACTTACACTAACTTACGCTAAGGACAATACACACACCCATGCCCGAGGGAAGATTCGAACCTCCGACGGAGGGAGCCGCGGGGACCGTGACGAGACGCCTAGACCGCCCGGCTACCCCGCGCGGCTCCCTGTTTTTGTCTACCTGTATTTCGACAACTATAACGAGAGTAAATATATTTTTCAGCGATGGCGTATTTCTGAAGACAGATCATAGACAATTTCCAATTGTGACGAGGACACTATAGAAGATTGCATGCACGTAACTGCCAGGGTAATCAGTTTCGGCTGTTATGTGACGCGTGTTAATGTTATACTGCTGTGATAACATGGCATTAGGAATGTACATACTCCGTAAATGTACATGCAGCTTGGGCGTTAAAAACTGTTCCGCTGGCAAATTTTGGATTTCTAGATTCCTTTCGCCGAGGACTGATGTCCTTACCAAACTAATAAAGTCGTTAATCTGCCTTGCCTTTGTTAGCGGGAAAGCTATTCCATGTCACTTTATATGGATATACTAAGACACCTTTGGATCTTTCTTTTATTTTACTTTTGATACCTTGCACCAGAGTGTTAGATTATTGCTTATTCTTCTTTTTTGTTGATATATGCATTGCGTCCCTTGCGTCTTCGGTAAAAAAAAAAAAAAAATAGCTATCCACGTTAAGAATTTCGAAATAAGGAACCGCTCCTCGGAAGCAACGGGCTATGTACTAATGAAAGGTAACTCAATAAACAAAAGTTATGTTTTACCTTCTATGAAAACATCCGCACCGTTGGAGAAAATGAGCGTATACTCAAAGACACCCGGTAGATGTGCGGAATTTCAGCGTCTGGTTATAAGATTGGAGCATAATGTACTAATCCAGAAGCTGGCCGTTATAAGCAGAGAAGTATACGAACAGACGCTATCCAAATTGATAGACATTTTCTTGCAGTCGATAGGAACCTGCGTTTGAGTGTATGGTTCGAGATGTCAAAAGTAGCCAATGCGCCGGGTTCCGAAGTGTTTGTGTGATAGCACGTTTTGCCTATTATGACAGTGCTCCGTCAATATCTAAAGGTGTTGACATCGGCGAGACTTTAAACTGTAGCCTTCTTGCTTTCTTGAAAGTGCCTACAAATTTCAACTTGACAGTAGGTATATTCTATTCCAAGGAAACACTATCGCGGGTCTTATTTAGTGCTGCCGCACTAGAATTTTTGCGAAGGACCTAACGATGCTCAGAAAGAACAGGCTAAATGCAGTTGGCGGTGGCGTGTTTGTTGCTGTTAGTTTATCTTGCACCGAAATTGAAGTAGATAGTTCCTGTCAGTTAGTATGGGTGGAGATCATTCTTGGAAACCGAAATCAAATAATCTTGAGTCTAATTTCAAACGCGCAATTCATGCAATTATAGTTGACAGTGACTTCAATTTACCCTAGATATGTTGGCGAAAATACATGTTTAAATCCGGAGGTACGCATAAAACATCCTCCAAAATTGTACTAAAGCCATTCTCTGAAAATTATTTCAAGGAATTATTTCATGAGCCCTCTCGAATAGTGAACGGTTGCGAAAACACACTCGACCTCTCAGCAACAAATAATATTGACCTAATAAGGAACATCAAAACGGATACAAGAATTACAGAAACAGGGTTGTCGTAGCTAGACTGAATACAGTATTTCCCAAATCCAAGAAAAATCTCCACTCATTCCAAATTAACAGTGAAATTGTAGACTAGATGTGGCTTGAAATCAAAGAGATAGCATCGACAGCGATTGAGAGATTTACACCAAATAAATTAACAAACGGCGGATCACATCCCCCATCGTACACAAAACAGGTAAGAAAGCTGCTGCAGAAACAACTAAAAAAGCATACCAAACTTAAACGAACGCAAAATCCCCAAGATTGACGACAACCACTCGATCAACGAAAGATTCGTACCCAAAGAGTGGAAAGTTACACAGATCACATCAATATCCAAGAAAGGCAATAGGAGTAATAAACTAAATCACAGGTCCATATCTTTAACATCGATAAGCAGCAAGATTTTGGAACACATATTGTGTTCTCACATTATGTATTACCTCGAAGAGAATGGTCTATCGACATACAGTCAACACAGATTTAGAAAACGCCGCTCATGTGAAACATAACTATGTCTTTACTCACACGAAGTGTTGACTGCTATCGACGAAGGATTTGAAATTGATTCAGTATTTCTTGATTTCGGGAAGGCTTTGGACACCGTACCTCACAAGCACAGCTCGTAATCAGATTGCGAGTTTACGGAATGTCGTCTCAGTTGTGCGACTGCATTCGTGGCTTCCTGTCAAAGAGATCACAGTTCGTAGTAACTGATGGAAAATCATCGAGTAAAACATAAGTGATTTCTGGCGTTCCCCAAGTTCATGTTATAGTTAGGCCTTCTGCTGTTCCTTATCAATATAAACGACTTCGGAGACAATGTGAGAAGCCGTCTTTGCTTGCAGATGATGCTGTCGGTTATCGTCTAGTAAAGTCATCAAGACACCAAAACCAACTGCAAAACGATTGGTGTGAATGGTGTGAAAATTGGCAGTTGACCCTAAGTAACGAAAACTGTGAGGTTATCCACATGAGTGCTAAACTTCGGTTACACGATAAATCAGTCATATCTAAAGGCCGTAAATTCAACTAAATACCAAGGGATTGCAGTTACGAACAACTTAAATTTGAAGGAACACATAGAAAACGTTGTGGGGAAGGCTAACCAAAGGACACTTGGAAAATGTAATAGGTCTACTAAGGAGACTGCCTACACTACGCTTGTCCGTCCTCATTTAGAATACTGCTGCGCGGTGTGGGATCCTTACCAGATAGGACTGATGGAGTACATCGAAATAGTTCAAAGAAGGACAGCACGCTTTGTATTATCGCGAAATATGGGAGAGAGTGTCACAGAAATGATACAGGTTTTGGGCTGGACATCATTAAAAGAAAGGCGTTTTTCGTTGCGGCGGAATCTCCTCACGAAATACCAATCACAAACTTTCTCCTCCGAATGCGAAAATATTTTGTTGACACCGGCCTACATAGGGAGAAACTATCACAACGTTAAAATAACGGAAATCAGAGCTCGTACGGAAAGACATAAGTGTTCGTTCCTCCCACGCGCTATACGAGATTGGAATAATAGAGAACTGTGAAGGTGGTTCGATGAACCCTCTGCCAGGCACTTAATAATGAAGTGCAGAGTGATCATGTAGATTTAGATGTAGACGGCTACACGTAGATATTCCCACACTAGTATACCTGGGTGAGTTGCATAGGACTTCAGAAAATAATCCGAGTTTATATGACTAGTTTCTTTGCATTTCTCACAATGGCTGAAGAGGGCGCAAGACTTCAACGAGACACCGCTTTACTCACAAGATGGAACGCTCCGTCACCCGGTACACAGGGTAATTTCTTGTGAACCTCTTATAAATCGAGTGCTGTCTGTGGCAGCAGAGAAGCCGACTTCTCCTCAGGTCTTTGTATGTAAAGCCAAACCCAAGTCATACGCCGATATACATATATAAAAACAGTGCTATAAACAACGACGAAATAAAATTGCATTTGTGCTGAGTAAAGAGACCGTGTTTGGTCTGTGCCTGTTTTCCAGGACTTGCAGGTCGCTTGCACATATATCGGTAGTTTCATATGCCTCATAGCAAACAATTGTTGTTAACGTTGTATCAGTGACACTGTGCACTGTGTCACTTTATAAACAAGTACGATTAAAAGTTTCATTTATGTAACACTGTATAAACAAGTACGATAGGTTTGATTGTCACTATTTGCTCGACATTTGACGTACCTGTTAGCGTTAACCTACACTTTAGCCGGTCTTTGGTTTGCTGTCGCAGCCTAATATAGGTTTTCCAGCACAAAATATCTAGTATAAGTATAAGCGATTTTAGTTTTGACGCATTTGATTTATTGTATTCTCAAAATTATTCCGTAGTTCTTAATGTATCGCTTAAACTTATTCGTGAATTTTTTGAGGGATGTTAGTATTCGGAATTAATCACAACTAGCTATCTTTTTACGTAAATGCTGATAAATTATCTGCTTACAACACTTTCACAGGCCTAATGCAGTATCTTTAGGCAGGTTAAAAAACTTAAATGCTTTGAAAACTTTGAGCACAGCGTAAGTTAGGAATATACATCGCAGCCTAGTACCAGTGTATTACCGAATATTTGTTGAGACTAAGCCATTTAAAATTATTATAAAATGGACATTAAAAGTAAAGACCTCCTCTCGCGGATATCAGATCAATATGAGTAGCAAATAAGGGTAATGCAGGGGTAGGTTTAATAACGAATAAAAATATAGGAATACGGATAAGCTATTGCGTACAGCATAGTGAACGCATTATTGTAGCCAAGGTAGACACGAAGTCCATGCCTACCACAGTAGTACAAGTTTATATGCCAACTAGCTCCGCAGATAATGAAGAGATTGAAGAAACGTATGATGTGATAAAAAAGTATTCAGATAGTTAAAGGAGACGAAAATTTAACAGTCATGGAAGAATGGAATTCGATATTAGAAAAAGGAAGAGAAGGAAAAATAGTAGCTGAATGTGGAGTCCGGGAAAGGAATGAAAGAGGAAGCCGCTTGGTAGAATTTTGCGGAGAGCGTAACTTAATCATAGCTAACACTCTGTATAAGAATCATGAAAGTAGGCTTTATACGTGGAAGAGGCCTAGAGACACTGGAATATTCTAGATACATTATATAACGTTAAGGAAGAGATTTAGGAACCAGATTTTAAATTGCAAAGCATTTCCAGGAGCAATGTGGATTCTGACGACAATTTATTGGTTATGAACTGTAGATTAAAACTGGAGGAACTGCAAAAAGATAGGAATTTAAGGAGATGGGGCATGGATGAACTGAAAGAACCGGATGTTGTAGACAGTTTCAAGAGAGCATTGACAAGAACGGGGAAATAAATACAGTAGAAGAAGAATGGGTAGCTTTGAGAGATGAAATAGTGAAGTCAGCAGAGGATCAAGTAGGTAAAACGACGAGGGCTAGTGGAAATCCTTGAGTAACAGAAGACATATTGAATTTAATTGATAAAAGGGAAAATATAAAAATGCAGTAAATGAGGCAAGCGAAAAGGAATACAAACGTCTAAAAATGAGATCGACAGGAAGTGCAAAATCGCTAAGCAAGGATGGCTAGAGGACAAATGTAAGGATGTAGAGGCATATTTCACTAGGGGTAAGATAGATGCTGCCTACAGGAAAGTTAAAGAGACCTTCGCAGAAAAGAGAACCACCTGCATGAATATCAAGAGATCAGATGGAAAACCAGTCCCAAGCAAAGAAGGGAAAGCAGAAAGGTGGAAGGAGTATATAGAGGGTCTTTACAAGGGCGATGTACTTCAGGGCAATATTATGGAAATGGAAGAGGACGTAGGTGAAGATGAAATGGGAGGTATGATACTGCCTGAAGAATCTGACGGAGCACTGAAAGACTAAGTCAAAAAAAAAGGCCCCGGGAGTAGGCAAACATTCCATTAGAACTACTGATAGCCTTGGGAGAGCCAGCCATGACAAAACTCTATCATCTGGTATGTATAGGACAGGCGAAATATCCTCACACTTCAAGAAGAATGTAATAATTTCAAAGACAGCAGATTCGACAGGTGTGAAAATTACTGCAAAATACTAACACGAATTCTTTACAGACGAATGGAAAAAATTGGTAGAAGCTGACCTTGGGGAAGAACAGTTTGGATTCCATAGAAATGTTGGAACACGCGAGGCAATACTGACTCTACGACTCATCTTAAATGATAAATTAAGGAAAGGCAAACCTCCGTTTCTAGCATTTGCAGACTTAGAGAAAGCTTTCGACAATGTTGACTGGAATACTCTCTTTCAAATGCTGAAGGTGACAGGGGTAAAATACAGGGAGCGAAAGGCTATCTACAATTTGTACAGAAACCAGATGGCAGCTATAATAGTCGAGGGGCATGAATGGGAAGCAGTGGTTGAGAAGGGAGTAAGACTGGATTGTATCCTATTCCTGACGCTATTAAAACTGTATATTGAGCAAGCAGTATAGGAAACAAAAGAAATATTTGGAGTAGGAATTAAAATCCATGGAGAAGAGATAAAAACTTTGACGTTTGCCGATGACATTGTAATTCTCTCAGAGACAGCAAAGGACCTAGAAGAGCAGATGAACGGAATGGACAGCGTTTTGAAAGGAGGATATAAAATGAACATCAACAAAAGCAAATCGACGATAATGGAATGTAGACGAATTAAATCAGGCGATGGTGAGGGAATTAGATTAGGAAATGAGACACTTAAAGTAGTAGATAAGTTTTGCTATTTGGGGAGCAAAATAACTGATGATGATCGAAGTAGAGAGGATATAAAATGCAGACTGGCTACGGCAAGGTAAGCGCTTCTGATGAAGAGAACTTTGTTAACATCGAGTATAGATTTATATGTCAGGAAGTCCTTTCTGAAAGTAATTGTATGGAGTGGACCTATGGGAGTGAAACATGGACGATAAATAGTTTAGACCAGAAGAGAATGTAAGCTTTCAAAATGTGGTGTTACAGAAGAATGCTCAAGATTAGATGGGTAGATCACATAACTAATGAGAGGGTCGCACTAGAATTGGGAAGAAGAGGAATTTGCGGCACAATTTGACTAAAAGAAGGGATCGTTTGTTAGGACATGTTCTGAGCCATTAAGGTGTCACCAATTTAGTATTGGAGGTAAGCGTGAAGGATAAAAATAGAAGAGAGAGACCAAGAGATGAATACACAAAGCAGATTCAGAAGGATGTTGGTTGCAGTAGGTACTTACACAGGATAGAGTAGCGTGGAGAGCTGCATCAATCCAATCTCTGGACTGAAGACCACAGCAACAACATGAGTAGCAAAACCTGCTTACACGTAAACCTTTCATTTAGGAAATTTCCGTCCAGCGAAAATTACGCTCTTTTGTTCTGTAACTTTTATCACAGTCTCACTCACAGAGATCGCGCTACAAGCCAGCTCAGCGACGTATTTCAGTACCTACATTGGCTTACTTCTATTTTTCTTTTATGAAAATAAATCTGATTTCCTTAGCTTTTTACTTTTGCAATATGCAGTTAGTTTTGTAATATTTATAAACCAATCAGAATATACTCGATTTTCTTGTAAATCTCTTTTATAGTAGATTTCTTTCTCATTTAAGTTAGATAGTAGTAGTAATTTAACTAAAACTCGTTGCGTTAAATTTGAAAGGCCTTCCAAACTATTATTTCTCAGTTAACTTTATTATTAGTTTAATGTAAAGTTGTTGAAGGGCAGTTTATTTTAAATTATAAATCGGGAACTCAATTTTGTTTTATGTGCCGTGGCTTCGTTATATTCAATGTCAATTACAATGTCAGCACAGTCTATTCTTAGGAAATGTACGAGTGCCAGCAAAGTTGTAAGTCCCCACTGACGAACTGTAATCATCAAGAAAAAGTACAAATAAAGATCCTAAGTGCCACCAACAGTCTGGTCCAGAATTAAAACCTTTTCAGATGTTGGCGATACGTGACCCACTAAGGATCCGTAGTTGACATGTTCACTCGGCACTGGTAACCAGAGGTAATAGCTTTTCTGTACAAATGCCTTCAAAAATGTTTCTTTACAAAGCGTGGTCTCTCTTTAATTATACTGGGGCAGATATTCACGAACTCAGGGCGAATTTTCACACTAGAAACAATTTAAGTTTCCGCTATCAAAAGCTAGGCTTTGTCACCTTAGATACAATGCACTTGAGTCATTAGCCCACTCAAGGCTCAAACATCCACCCATTTACAACCACACAAAAGCAACAATTCAATCCTTAGAGTGTGCCACACAATAATAAAAATTTCCACGACTTAATTACCTCTGCTAGTGTTTCCAGAACTATTAGCATCACGCCTCACAAAAATACGGATTTCAGTCCACTACCATCAAACAACAACTCACAATCACAATTTTTAACGCTTGCTATATCCAGGGCCGGTTTAAGGCCCAAGCGACACAAAAGGCCGCCTGTGGCACTAAGATGAGAGGGGCGCCATGAGCGGGAGCAAAATTGATGCTCAGGATGCATCATAATTAGTAGCGAAAAAACCCCATGTCCATGCACAGTAGTTTTAGATTTATTTTCAAAGGTCTTATCGAGAACCCAAGGATGGGCAACTAATGTGTCAGGGAATAGGGTGGGGGAGGGGGGGGGGAGGAGGTGGAAGGCGCCAAATGATGTATGGCTTATGTGGAACAGTGTTCTATAACCGGCTCTGTCTATACCAAAAAATAATTACTCAAGCCTGTCGAACAGTAACTCGCTACTAAAAATCTCCCTGCACCATATGAATCCTGACTTTGTCATCCGCGAAACTAGAAATCAAATCCTCCAAAATTTATATTGGAAGGATATGTGAAGCAAAAAGTATCATCGGTAGTCTCTTCCAATTACGACTTACAGCACGCAATAGCTCGCTCCCGACAGTTATCTTACCCAAGACTGTCCCTTCACGACCTGAACAGACTTCTCGTTCTGTTGAAATGTTACTGCCTATCTAGACCATGTTAAAACGGATTAGAACCACTAATTTTGACGAATGCACAGGGTCACTATTCCTTTTAAGTATTTAATTATTGCTAACGAAGAACAGCGGCCAGCTCCAATGGTAAGCTGTAATCTCTTTCCACTGCACGGTAACAGGTTGTACGGTATATGGAAATGAGCGTATGGCCGGAAGGGCTCCTCCGGGGAAGTTCGGCCGCCTAGTGCAAGTCTTATTTCAGTCGACGCCACATTGGGCGACTTGCGCGCCGGTCATTAGGATGAAATGATGATGAGGACAACACAGCACCCAGTCCACGAGCGGAGAAAATCTCCAACCCAGCCGGGAATCGACCCCGGGCCCGCTGCACGGGAGGCAAGCACGTTACCACCCAGCTAAGCAGGCGGACACATGTTGTATTGCTCGGAATGTCTCGTGTGTGAATAAACCAATCTGTGTTACTCGGAGTGGCTTTTGCCGGAATCCATGCTGATTCTTGTAGGGAAGTCTGTTACTCTCCAGGAACTTCATAATGTTAGACTTTAGATAATGGTGTAGTATCCCAGAGGGACGTCAGCAATATTGGTTAGAAATTCTGTGCATCTGATCTTTCACTCTTTTTACAAGCGGCGCTGATCTGCGCTTTTTTCCAGTCACAGGGGATTATCCTCAATAAAGACGACCAACGAAAGTTGTTACTTGTGCGGCATATTCGTTGTAAAATCTAAATGGAAATGCGGCAGGTGCTGGTCTGTTGTTCACTTGAAGTAGTCTTCAATTTTTTTCAATGCAAGGGGTGGTAACATCGATATCTTTCATTTGTGAATCTGTCTAACATCGCCACGGTCATATATTCCTGACATTGTGCCAGAATGGGGACGATCAGCAGTTAATTAACTCAGAATAAAATCTTCAAAAAGCCAAGATCTCTAGTATAGCATTAATTTCGATAACCGGTTTCAGTACGACTACTCTAACATCTTCGGATCTGCAGTGGATAGAACCAAGTTCCCAGGGTAGCAGGTTTACAAGTCAATTATAACACTGTACAGAAATAATTGTCCTTACGTTTGGAAAAACAACATACCTAAAGCTCTACGAATCCACGTAATCTCCTCAACCTGTGCTATGTATGTATTGCCATTTCTTGGCATGGAAACTGAATACTTAGTAGATTTAGTTTCTGAGTTTGGTGTTCCAAACACAAACTTGACAATTTCGGGCCTGTTTTTCAAAAAAAATGGTTCAAATGGCTCTGAGCACTATGGGACTCAACATCGTAGGTCATAAGTCCCCTAGAACTTAGAACTACTTAAACCTAACTAACGTAAGGACATCACACACACCCATGCCCGAGGCAGGATTCGAACCTGCGAACGTAGCAGCCTCGCGGTTCCGGACTGCACCGCCAGAACCGCACGGCCACCGCGGCCGGCGCCTGTTTTTCGATGTATGTTATAGAGTATGAAGAATGTTGGCTTGATTACTTTCTGGATTACGTCATACACTGCCTATATGAACCAATTTTACATCTTAACTGAATGGGGTCTTAATAATTCCCCAAAACTTTTTACAAAAAATTATTGTTTTAAGATTACAACGGTTTCGGATTTGGATTACACTTTGTATATAAATAATGGTTTCTTTGAAGACTCTTTTTTCAGTTAGCATATTAAAAGTTACTTAGTATTACATATTCATGCCTTACACAAAACGATTCTTCATTGTACCACCATGTGGCACCTGCTGGGCTTATGGAAGCATTTCCGTCTGTAGTCAGCTGTTATGTAAGCATGAGCACTTGTGTACGGCGCACTATCCTTACGTTTGTACATACTGTGTATTTTAAATTTGACATGCCGAATCCAATGATTTTCATGATCTTCATATGTCTACTTGTGATGTGACGCGCTACGTAGCACAGATAGAGAGGATAACATGAATTTGTAAAGCATGTTGATTTTCCAGGAGCATGGACAATTAATTTTTCACATCGCTATACTTAACTTGTAAAATAATCGCTCTGCCAACTTGGTTCTATCCGTGGCAGATCCGAAGATAGTAACGTAGGGTTGCAGAAACCGGTTATCGAACGATCTTGGCTTTTCAAAGTTTTTCTTCCGAGTTTATAGTTACGGTCAATTTCAGTACTCATGCTTACGCAACTGTGGAACAATAAACGTTGCTTTACACTCCTTCAGAATAGCTAACGAACGTGGAGCAATTTCTTTACGAGAAACTAAGAAAACTGGAACTGTTATTGCTGAGGATTTGTATGGTATCAGCTCATACATATTTCAAGTAATTTTATAAGCCAAAGGTGGTCATATTATGTGGGAGGACGTTAATATAATAGATTGTTGCGTAATTTCGTAGTGTTTTTGCTCTGCACGTTGGATTTCTGGTTGCTATGAGCTTATTTATCGATTGTCATTTTTTATTTGTGTTTTACTGTTGCCATTTACGTTTACATACTGTTATTTTGTCATTTGGAGATGGTGAGTGGAGTCGTGAATGCTATAAAATGGAGTGCCAAGTGGAGAAATCGGAACATTTCCGACATATTCTTCTGTTTGAGTTGAATAGAAGGGTGACACCGGCGGAGACAGCCAGGAACATTTGCACCGTGTATGGGGATAATGCCATCGGACAGATAAAGGAAAGAAAAGTGGGTTTTCCTTCTAAGGAGGATCATTTTGAAATTAGTGGCTCTCCACGTTCAGGAAGACTATCAGAGTTAGATGAAGATCGTTTAAACGCATTAATCCACAATGATCCCCGTCAGTGTACTCGCGAACTGGCAGATGTGACAACTGTGGTCATTCCACAATCATGTGGGGGAGCAGGTATATGGGTACCACACGCTGTAAGCCAAAATCACATAAATCAGCGGGTGGTCATATGTACATTTCTGCTGGCTCGTGAACAACATCGACCATTCCTATCCTGCATCCTTACTGGTGATGTGAAATACTGTCTTTATGTTGATATAAGGAAAAGAAAGAAATGGTTGAGCCAAAACAAAGCAGCAACCCTCCGCACAAAAATCTGCGTGCATTCACAAAAAGATAATGTTATGCATCTTATGGAACGGCGACGGTGTGGTGAACTGCGAATTGTTTCCCCGAGGTGCAACCGTCACTGCTGACACTTACTGTCAACAACTGAGACGTCTTGCTGACGCAGTGCAAGAACAACGACCGGGAAGACTGCCTGAAGTGGTGCCACTCCAAGAGAACGGCAGCGCGCATTCTACTAGACCGACAAAAAACACTACACAGGAGAAGGATTGGGAAGTCGTTCAGCACCCCGCCGTACCCAACTGATCTTGCACCCTCAGATTTTCACCTTCTCCATTTTCCAACGATCAACCTTCAAGGAACTTCCTTAATGGATGAAAATGCGCTCCGAATATGGCTCGACTAGTTGCGTAATCGAAAAGTTACCCCAGCGTTGGCAGACAGTTGTAAATAGTGATGGAGAATATATTATTGAAGACTGAAGTCTCTGTTGTGTTTATTAGACTTATAAAGAAATGCTTAGAACTTTCGTACCAACCCAATATACCGGGTGATAAAAAAGTCAGTATACATTTGAAAACTGAATAAATCACGGAATCATGTAGATAGAGAGGTACAAATTGACACACATCCTTGGAATGACATGGGGTTTTATTATAACAAATAAAATACAAAAGTTCAAAAAATGTCCGACAGATGATCTGATCAGAATAGCAATAATTAGAATAACAAAGTAAGACAAAGCAAAGCAAAGATGATGTTCTTTACAGGAAATGCTCAATATCTCCACCATCATTCCTCAACAATAGCTGTAGTCGAGGAATAATGTTGTGAACACCACTGTAAAGCATGTCCGGAGTTATGGTGAGGTATTGGCGTCGGATGTTGTCTTTCAGCATCCCTAGAGATGTCGGTCGATCACGATACACTTGCGACTTCAGGTAACCCCAAAGCCAATAATCGCACGGACTAAGGTCTGGGGACCCGGGAGGCCAAGCATGACTTCCCCGTGCATAGACGAACCCGCTACAGTCTCCATTTCTTCCTGAACTGTCTCAGCAGCATTACGCCTTGTGCTCGGTCGCCCACTACGCGGTCTATCGCCTAAACAACCCGTGGCTTCGAACTTCGAAATCATTCTCGCCACAGCTGCATTTATCAACGGACCTATACTCGTTCGAATCCCCTTCCTATGGCGATAGGATCGTAACGCTTAAGGAGGAGGAGGAGATTAGTGTTTAACGTCCCGTCGACAACGAGGTCATTAGAGACGGAGCACAAGCTCGGATTAGGGAAGGATGTGAAAGGAAATCGGCCGTGCCCTTTCGAAGGAACCATCCCGGCATTTGCCTGAAGTGATCTAGGGAAATCACGGAAAACCTAAATCAGGATGGCCGGACGCGGGATTGAACCGTCGTCCTCCCGTAACGCTTAACTAGCACATTCCCCATTCTGATAATACAGCTTCACTAAAAACGCCTTCTCAGGTAACGTCAACATGCTGCGACTGCTGGCGCATCTGATTCTCTCTCTCATTACAGCTCCTTTTATACACGATTGTGCCGGCCGCGGTGGTCTAGTGGTTCTAGGCGCTCAGTCCGGTATCGCGCGACTACTACGGTCGCAGGTTCGAATCCTGCCTCGGGCATGGATGTGTGTGATGTCCTTAGGTTAGTTAGGCTTAAGTAGTTCTAAGTTCTAGGCGACTGATGACCACAGATGTTAAGTCCCATAGTGCTCAGAGCCATTTTTATACACGATTGTCCAGCGCCATCTGTCGGACAGTTTGTAAACTTTTTTTTCCTTCTAATAAGACCCCATGTCATTCCAAGCAGGTGTGTCAATTTTCACCTCTCTATCTACATTATTCCGTGATTTATTCAGTTTTCAAATTTATACTGACTTTTTGATCACCCGGTAAATAAATACGTTATGTATAAAGTGAAAATTTCTTTTACGATAAATCGCGGCAAGTTTTTGATCGATTTACTTCAAAATTTTAAATGATGCACTAACATATATTAAGACGGATATAGACTATATATATTTTTAAACGACAATGTAAAGGCTTTTTGTTCAACCCGACCGCGGTAAAGAAAGTGCTGTACTTGCGCCGTGAAAATGTGCGGTTTCGTTCGATTTCTTGTAGTTAGTTTCAGTGCTACACCAGGGCATGTAAACCATTGGTAAAATTGGTTTCCATGTGTGTATTCTTTCTCAAAAAAATGTTCAAATGTGTGTGAAATCTTATGGGACTTAACTGCTAAGGTCATCAGTCCCGAAGCTTACACACTACTTAACGTAAATTATCCTAAGGACAAATCCACACACCCATGCCCGAGGGAGGACTCGAACCTCCGCCAGGACCAGTATTCTTTCTCCTCATAAAAAAAATCCTACTGTCGTCACTGAGGATTTGTATGGTTCCATCCCAAACAAAAGGAGTTTTATATACCTAGAGCGGCCATATTACTTGGGAGGACGTTCAAAAAATAGTTCAAATGGCTCTGAGCACTATGGTACTTAACATCTGAGGTCATCAGCCCCTAGAACTTAGCACTACTTAAACCTAACTAACCTAAGGACATCACACACATCCATGCCCGAGACAGGATTCGAACCTGCGACCGTAGTGGTCGCGCGGGTCCAGACTGACGCGCCTAGAACCGCTCGGCCACACCGGCCGGCTGGGTGGACGTTCACATAATTTTATTCAGAGACTGTGAAGTAACCACAGACCTGACGAAAGTCACCGCACTAGATAATCTGTGGTTGTGGATGTTTCTGGCGGCCTCGTTTTCTTTTGGTCACTGCGGCGTTTGAAACTCGAACAAGCATTCTTCGTTGCACACAAACGACTGATAACTGTCAGTTTAAATCATCATTTTCCGACACAGAAGCTGGTCTTAAAGTGATCCTTAGTTGAAACAGCGATCGGCCCCTGCATTAGGCGACAAATAACATGAGGAACGGCCGCGAGAGCTGCACCTGCTACATAATTCCTGGCACGTGTGCATTAGAGGAGCGGGCGGCCGCTATCTACACGTGTGCATCGGACGCACGCCGCCTGCCGCGGCCCAGACCAGACCAGCCCAGACCAGCCCAGCCCAACACAGCAGATCGCTTGTTGGGGAAAATAACAGCCTGCAGCCGCCGCCTGCGGCCCAAGTAGATTCGCATCAGCTCGCCGCGCGCCCTCCGTCCAAAACGAGGACGGCCGTAACTACGATCCATACAAATTACAGAAGCTAGTACGTAACCTGAGCAGTCAGGTGGCCGAGAAATTCAGTTTGAACGCTTCTGTGCAGCCCTACTGCGCAGGTTAAGTAGACTGCTTTAACCACAGCATTCTTTCGTTTTGCAATCTGGAAAATTCGCGTTTTGGACCGTTTTCTATGAGTTGGAACAAAGGAAGTCTGGGACCAAGTGGGAAAGGGACTGACAGAGTCCGATATCATTAGAAGGTGGCTATATCTACGCTCGAATGTGATTGTCTGGAGCGCCATCTTCAAGACTGCGCTCTCGCCTGACGGTCTACTAGGCCATTGATGATATAGAAGTTTCTACGAGTAATGAAGTCGGGGCGCAAGTGATTCAGCAAGGCCCGTCGGTGTTTTGCGGGTGTGTTCTGCACTTTACAGTTACGAGTAATTACGCAGCTTCTCATGGTAATAGTTGGATCACTGGTGGAATTGTGCGGTATGCTGGTGATGTAGTGAAGGCCGTTGCAGGTCTGGAGAGTTTCAATAGCTGAGATATGATTGCTTATCGCACCTTCCAAGTGAACGAGGTGTTTAACCGGAACATAGGTCAGTCATATTTTACGAGTACGATGATTCTTACAACCAGGAATCATCGTAAAATAAGTGAGTCAGAGTCCGTTGCTGTATGGTATAAAGATCGTTGCCCATGGCTGCCGTAGAGATCATAGCCATAGTTCAAACAGACGAATACCAGTATTAGTGCATGTATAGAGTGATCACGAAGTCCCATTACCCCCAATCGCGTGTCCACATCTTCACAGATGAACGCATTGTATTAATGTGGGATCATATCAGAGCTAAGCTTTGAGGCAGTGTGATTATTCTTTGTCAATTATTGCAGAGTTTGTGTGTGTACACCTTCGTTTTCATAACCGACTATGATCTCCTCCATGTACGATGTGAAATTCTCCTCGACATTCCTGGCATGATGGTACTAAATGCACGTCGAACAACATCCTTAAATACGTCTACTGTCTCGTAACATGAGGCATCAACTCTATGTTTAATGACCAGCATAATGAATTGTCTCTAAATACACATCAGGACTTCGGGGTGGACACTCCAAAGGTGCTGGCAAAGGGAGAGCACCACTTCCAATCCATTTACCAGGAATTACCTCGTTGAGATTTTCTGCAATGGCATATAGCACAATAGGCTGCTGCTCCATCATACTGGAACTATAAACGACCGACCACTTCTCGATCTTGCAGATGTAGAATAAGCTAATCGTGTAACATGGTGAAATACGCGATGAGGTTCAGAGCCCCGTCAAAGAATTACTGACCTACCAAGTGGGTTGCAGACATTTCAGATCAGTTCATGACATATGGCGTGTTGTGTTAAATTTCTTCATAAAAATGTTGGTATCCTTCACTCCATGAAAAAATGTTTTTCGCTTTTGAACTGCGACATATTGCACACTCTTCCCAGAAAAATACTTTCCCCCTTGGAGGAAACGTTGTAAAGACATCGATTTTTCGTCAACAAGCCTGATGGAGTTTTTTTGCATGTCATTATCACTTAATAGCTCTGAGCACTATGCGACTTAACTTCTGAGGTCATCAGTCGCCTAGAACTTAGAACTAATTAAACCTTACTAACCTAAGAACATCACACACATCCATGCCCGAGGCAGGATTGGAACCTGCGACCGCAGCGGTCGCTCGGCTCCAGACTGTAGCGCCTAGAAACCCACGGCCACTCCGCCCGGCCAGCGTGACGGTAATTGTGAACTGACAAAATTATATTTGGATATCTATTGCTGAAGTGCTAATCGGATCCATGTGTAGACATGTTGTACACTTCATGACTATTTCACATTTTTTGCATGGTGCGTTCATGGTGTTGTAACTATAATGGCCAGCAGTTTATGAAATATTTCAAAAATTGAAAAAATGTTAGCTAAATAAATAAAATTCACCTTCACTTACCATTTTAAGTTTCCACAGACAAATAAATATTGGCTGTCTTGGAAGTATTAGAGATTTGTCAAGACCGTGCTAAATGAGCCTATATTTGTTCTGCATCGAAAATTCGCTAGAGAATGCTAAAAGGAAGTCGATCTCTCAAAAGAAGTTCAATGACTGTTTTTCAAAACGACTTTTAACATTTTTGTTGGTATGTTTTTCATTTACTGTATCTTACGTTTGCATGTAAATATTATTTTGCACATTATTAAAATAAACGTGAGTATACATATGTATATTCTGTGTAAGCACTACAGTGTACTTTCAGTCAAACCTGTTTACTCGAATTTGGCAAGACCGTGCTAAATGAGCCTATATTTGCTTTGCATGTAAATCTATTACACTTTAATAGCTTTTCTTGTGTCCTGACCACACTTTTATTATTTTTAAAAACACCTTACACGCTCCGTCATTTGGAAGGCAGTGTTATGCCAATCATCGCTTTCGATTATTTGCATCCATGTTGGGAGGGTGAACCACTAACTATTGCCACCTAAAATAACTCCGAAAATATGATAGTAGTTGAAACGTTTGTAGGAAAAATGTTGCTTAGGGCAACGGGGGCCATAATATGACGGTTTTTTGTTGCTAGGTGGGGTCGCGTCAGATATGTAAAGGTCAACTTTGCTTCTTTAAATGGGATGCTGTAGTTTGATACTTATTTTCTGATAGCGGCTATCGAGACGAATCCAATGATATGAAACAGTGAGGTCTTTGAAGGTCAAGGAAGGTCATAAAGGTTGTATGGACGTCCATTTACAATATAAACGATACGTACGACGTAGGTTCCGAAAGTTTCTGGCCTGACTACTTTTTTAAAGTTGTAAAAACAAAAGAATGATGATATTTTTCAACGTAATCGCCCTTTATTTCCAAAACTTATCACGTCTGACGATTAACAACTCTATGCCTTTGAAAAAGTAATCTGATTCTTTACCAGCGAAGTGTCCCATTACTACAGCTTTCACTTCATCACCGTCATCATCATCATCATCATCATCATCATCATCATCATCATCGTCATCGTCAATAAATTTCCTTCCATGAAGATCTTTTTTCAGTTTGGAGAAGAGATAGGAGTCACTTGGGCTACATCTGGATTATAGGGTGGGCGATCAGTGTGCTAAAGATACATTCCTTTATTGCATCCTTCGCAATTGCCACTGTATGCAATGGCGCGTTGTCGTGGAGAGGGCCAACACCATGTGACAACTTTCTTCGCTTCTTTAGTTTGACGGAGTCACGTAATATGTGCAGAATAGAAGCATACATAGTATTGTTCGTTTATAGTGATATTCCTTTCTTTGAAATCAATCTGGAACCCCAGAAGATTGCTGCCATGATCTTCTTTGTGGACTGAGTGACCTTCGCCTTTCTTGGTGGAGCTTCTCCTGGTTTAGGCCGTTCACGAGATTCTCTTTCAAATAAAGGCTCATAATAAAGAACAATAGTTCCATCTCCTTTAACAATGGACTCCAGTACTTCTCGCTGGTTGTCATGGCACAGCTATAAAAACTTGGTGCACAAGTCACGCGCTGCTCCTTCT
Source organism: Schistocerca nitens (assembly GCF_023898315.1). Taxonomy (NCBI): domain Eukaryota; kingdom Metazoa; phylum Arthropoda; class Insecta; order Orthoptera; family Acrididae; genus Schistocerca; species Schistocerca nitens. The sequence goes on from NC_064617.1 coordinate 394,888,508, forward strand.
GCACTGCCGAGAGAAGTCTGGGTACCTATCTTGAACTGACCTTTTTCTTGTAGAAATGATCATGCATGATCCGGAAAACGGTAGTTTTTGATAACCCTAACCTTGGTGCAATTTCGTTGAGTTTCAACCGCCTGTCACTCAGAACTCCACTTTCAACAATAGCGATGGTTTCATCAGTCGCCACCTCAACAGGTCGACCAACACATGGGTCAACAGCAATGCTCTCTCTGCCTAGACGAAACTGTTGAGACCACTTCTTCACTGTGAAGTGTGAAGGGGAAGCATCACCATAAACACCATCCAAGCGGACTTTGATTTCAGCTGGCCCTATTCTGCCAGGTACTTCATCACTGCACGATACTCGATTTTATCCACTGCATCACGTCTTACTCAAACGAGTGTCGCCACTTGACAGGCTAGTAGCGGGCCCATCTACTGATAGAGGTCGCTAGCTCCCTTCCAAGGCGTTTTAGGCTACGCGCGCTTATTAAATGTCAGACTGTAATCTTATGGGTGACGGTCTTCTGCCCGTGTTGCTTACAAACAGATTTGTTTTTGGAGAGGGTCCGCCTTGAGCAAAACACAATTCTTATTTTTATTCCCGAAACATTTTTCACTTAAGTTTCAGGATCATCAGCGGTTTTTTTTTTGTTTTTCCCTTATTTTAACATGCTGTGGATTTCCTTTATTTTATATAATTTAATGCAGTTGTTTTGTTTCACAGTTTTCATTTTTGTTGGTTTCTGGTGTCCCCATTACCTTCACTTGGAAGACCAGCACTTAGTAATTTTTCGTGTCACTCAGGCATTCCCAGAGAAGGTAACTGGGAAACCAGAAACCAACAAAAATTAAAACTGTGAAACAAAACAACTGCAATAAACTACATAAAATCCAGAAAATCCTCACCACGTTTTAACAAGAAACCCACCGATGACACTGAAACATCATAGTAACTTATTTTGGGAATAAAAAGAAAAAATTGTGTTTTGCTCAAGTTAGAGCCTCTCCAAAAACAGATCTAGTTTCTTGTACTTGTTCTATTAACATTTTCGCCTTTACGGAAGTTCTCTCTGTATATTCTTTCACCTTACTGGGCATATCCAATGAACCAAACGAAAAGAGTAACGTTATATCTTTGATACACAAACATGATCTGAAAGCAATGGTAAATTCCAGAGTGAATAAATCACAGACGAGCGTGCATTATTAATTACGGCAACACCGTTAACGTTAATATGGCAGGCAGTTCTTTGTTAGGTTGTTTGTTATGAAACATAGCAGTTGGCGAACAGGTGCCTCGCAGGCACTGCTCATTCAGGATCTCATACCGCCTAAAACATTCATTTCCGACTAGTCGTTCGTGATCTCAAAATATTCAGTTATGGATACTCTGCTGTCTTTATATATAGTTTTCATCCCTAAAGTTTCAGACACACTTATACGTAGGTGGTGTGGAATGGTCTGAATGCTCAATCTACATTTGTAAACAAGTTTCACCATGTAAGCTAATACAGTGGCGCTATAACTAAAAGTAGCAGGTGCGAATACTGATTGTTGAAACTTCCTTTAGCACTATTCGGCCATATAGAGAAGATGGTAGTTTACGGTTCTTGATCACTGAATCATGCGTTGAAGTCCTACACTAAATTAAAAATCCCTCGGCAGTAGATCATGGCTTCCAAATGGTGACTTTGGAATCAGCGGACCCATTGGTGTTGGTACAGAGGAGTTGGCTATGCACCACCACCACCACCACCACCACCACCACCACCACCAAAACAACCACAATAATAATAATAATAATAATAATAATCATCATCATCATCGTCGTCGTCGTCGTCGTCGTCATCACCCTCATCAACAAAAGAAACAAGAAATAACACTAATCGTAGTCACTTGAACTAAATTGGTATACTCAAGAGACGTAACATGCAAGACCCTGCAATGATATCATCTGGTAAGGTTTTGCATCAGAACGCGTGCCACACAAATAAGTACTTGAATGTGTCCTCACATTCGTGCGTTTTCGTCGCTGAGTTTGGGAGTGACCCGCTACATTGTGACTAGTCTAACCCTTGCTGCTATCACAAGGAGGAGATAATGGCCCTCTCGACCCACTTTTTTATGTGTACGGCAATCTGCCATGTTTTCGGCCGCAATTAAATGCACACTCGTCTCGTATCTCGCTTATTTTCTGCACGACAGTCACTTAGCCGGCTAGTACAAGGTTTCGCGAACTGGCGACACATTCAGAGCGCCGAGTGGTGAACGGTACAGTAACGTTTTATGAACATAAAAACTCGGTGACTGACAGTTCTATTTGTACCAGACTGACATATCCTGTCGCCACATTTCAAACAAATTACAACATACATCACCTGTCTGAGACTGTGTCTACAAGGTGTCGTGTGTTTCGCACTTTTGCATAATTTCATCACATACAACAAGCAACTGGTTAAGCATGTGCCTGTTTTAGTTTCCGTGGCCGTTGTCACCTTCAGTAAAACCCGTGTGACTGCCTCGTTGCGTTGTTTAAAAAACAAGCGTTTCGACCACCAAAAGTTGACCGGTAGGTAGATCAGATACGACGGCGGTGATGATGATGATGTTTCGTTTTCTTGAGCGTTCAACTGCGCGGTCATCAGTGCCCATAAGAAGTCCCAATTTTTCACACAGTCCAATTTATTTATTCAGTCCAATTTAGCCACTGTCAAGAACGATGATGATGGTGAAATGATGAGGACAACATAAACACCCAGTCCCCGTGCAGAGAAAAATCCTCAACCCAGTCGGGACCCCGTGGTCCAGAGGCAGCAACGCTGGACACTGGACCACGAGCTGCGGACAGACACGGCGGCGTTCATGACATTACCACCAGGCCCGCGCTAATGTCTGTGATTAATAACAAACTTATTAACTTCGTTTTACGGAGGCACTGTGTGTTCACAGTGAAACAGAAACAAGATGCTTTTCGTGTGAAGCAGGCTGAGGCGTTGTACTAATCAGCCAGTGCATATTAGCGTAACACTGCTATTATAAACAATCAGGGCACTATCTTGAAGCGCTTGCCATTCTATGACTTTCTAACATCAACGGAGCAGAAATATAGTGAAATTGTGCATCAACATTCACGATATTCATTACTACTTACAGAATTTCAAATATATGCGCCACTGGTCCATCCGTAAGCATAATATGTAATACTGTAAATATAATAAGTAGACATCAATGGTGAATTCATCCTACCAATGGCAGGACAAACGTATCTTCAAAAGTTATTATTTTGACGTTTTATAAAAGTGCGAATACTTTAAAAATTTTTGTAATTGTGCAACTTTCTTTCAGAACCTTAAGGTAACGTTCATAAACATGGGTTACAAAACCGGAAAGTGTCTCACTGACAGACGCTGCGACTTTCCATATTCCAGCTTTACTGCGTAAATTCAATGTGAGCTTCCTACCCTGCAGACTCCATCTTGCCATCAGTGCTCAGGGCCTTTTCCCAGTTACTGTCTTTGTTAGAAAATGCATTCACTTCCATTCATTCATTCTAGCAGTAAACCATTCCATGCGGCTATTCCACATTTATTTGTGTGTAATTAGTTGACTAATTTTCTTACTATAATAACTTATATGTAAGTATTTCTTACAAGGGGAGGCCGCCAATTGTGAAATTCAGATTCCATTCATACTGCGCATAATAAAAGCTTATGGCCATAGGTGTAATGTGGCAAAGCACCAAGATGCACTTCTCAGCCGTTGTCGAGAAAATCGACAGTTAAAAGAAACCGTTGCGGTGAAATACTCTCTACGATTAATAATTTTCACAGCGTCGTGGCGCAGCGGTAAGCGCTCGGGTTCGTAATCCGAAGGTCGCGGGATCGAATCTCGCGCCATGCAATTTATTTTTATTATTAGTTTTTTTGTAATTCAAATTCAGATTACGAACCCGAGCGCTTACCGCTGCGCCACGACGCTGTAGAAAATTATTAATCGTAGAGAGTATTTCAGTATTTCACCGCAACGGTTTCTTTTAACTGTCGATATTCTCGACAACGGCTGAGAAGTGCATCTTGGTTCTTTGCCACATTACACCTCTGGCCATGAGCTTTTATTATGCGCAGTATGAATCGAATCTGATTTTCACAATTGGCGGCCTCTCCTTGTTAGTCGATTAATATTTAATTGTGACAAGAACAAACGAGAACGTTTCTTATGCGAAAATAAAATTTACAACTGACCATCTCTACACAGAATTGCTCCAAGCATAACCATATTCTACAGGGTGTTAGGGGTGTAAGTGCAGATATTTCTGTTGACTGCGGACGGTGTGCTGAACAACATTACATCAGTATTTACTCCATTTGCATACTAATCATTACTGATGTTACGAGTAAAATTTTTTTAGGTTGGTTAGTACCCCTAACTAGGTGTGGCACAAGCAAGCTATTAATGTTTATTTTTCATTGGGCAGATCAGGTACTGAAATGTGGACGCGTAGACGCAAACCGGGTAGTCTATAGTGACAGGTGTAGTGTTTGCGGGAAGACTGTTAAAAGCAGATAAAAAGCAACTAACATACTTCAGTGAGTACAGCATTAAGTATGAAATTCACGACAACTGATTCCGCAAACAGTCTGAGTGGTCTGCTTGATGTGTTACACTTGGAGATGACTATGTTGGCAATGTTTTATAAATGTTGAAGGAACTAGGATTTAGTTCACAGTAATAATCACTAAACAAGTAACAAACATCTGTTAATATGCTACTTGCTTGAAACTTTCTGTCTTGTGCTAATAGTTTTACACATTACATTACGAACACTTATCAGAAACTAAGTTTGTTATGCATGCTTAAATGTCAATAAAAATACGAGTCAAAATTTTAGAGAAAAATGATACGTTAAAAGCCTGACTTATCGAAAAAAATTGACCGTGGACATATACCCTTTAGTTCGCGGACTGTACGAACAAGTTTTGCTATAGATACCAAGAAAGAGGCTAACGCTTAAAAATGTAGACTGGGTGTTCAATCTGAAAAGAAACAAAGATTCTGGGAAGAAGTGTTAGAGAGAGAGAGAGAGAGAGAGAGAGAGAGAGACTATAAGTAAGATTGCGTCACTACGACAATTCATTTTCATATCACTCTTTGTTGGGTTCTGCTGTTGCATTCTGTTCCATTACTGGCACGTTGCATTTAAAGTGTTAGTTAATTGGATTGCTCGTTAATTAACTCCAGAGAAATACTGGCAGTACCCATATGTCTAAGAAAATCGGTCTTACAAACTAAGAGGGTCCCGTCCGATCACGAACGTGAGTCCATTAATTTGAAGGGAAGGATTGCATGAAACTTTAATTGGAATTTCTCGTGTGAATATCACCTAAGACAGAAGAACCCATATTTCATTCGAAATACGTGAAAAGTCTGCCTATTTTAAAGCTTTAATGATATTATATTAACATGAAAAAATTAATTACAGATCCTGTATCATTGTAACTGTTCCAGGTTTTACAAAGATAGCTTTTACGAACCGTAATGCTCGTATTGTACTATAGTTATTATTTCTCCATGAACTACGATTGTGACTGTGAAGCGGGACAAGTTTGCAAAGTAGTAGTTATTAAATTGTTTCTGTTTCCAGAAAAACCAGAAGCTCTCGGAAAATTATGTTATTCTTTTCGTATCAAGAAACTCTTTGTTTTTGTATAATGCGGATTATCATAATAAAACTGACACTTTAGTTCTCCTGACACGAGGCAAAATATGTTTCATGAGTTACTGTCAACTGACGATCATAGCGTAAGGAAAATGATTGATTAAAAAAATTAGGTGAGTTGGTGTCATTAGACGAAGCCAGCTTGTAAAGAGAGTGACTCAGGATTTAGTATTTATTTGAGGTACACTATGTGATCAGAAGTATCCGGACACACCGAAAACCATACATTTTTTTTATTAGGTGCATCGTGCTGCCACCTACTGCCGGGTACTCCATATCAGCAACCTCAGTAGTCATTAGACATCGTGAGAGCAGAATGGGGCGCTCCACGGAACTCACGGACTTCGATCGTGGGCAGGTGATTGTGTGTCACTTGTGTCCCTCTGGAGATTTATACTTTCAGAAAAATAATATTTCAGTGTCGGCAGAGTTCTATGACTACAGCAGGGGAAAATGTAATGGTGTTGCCATACAGTCTGAGTGATATTCGCATTTTTAACCACACCCGAAACAGCTACTGTTCAGAATGGCCCTCCAAAGCTTTTTTTATTTCTTGTGTTGTCAGCCATCGAGCGATACGGTGCATCTGTGGAATCATTCTCTTCGCTTTTGGGAGCGGGCGTTCAGTTTCTCTTTGGCTATATAGATTTAGGTTTCCTGCTATTTCCCTAAGTCGGTCCAGGTGAATCCTAGGATGGCTCATTTGGAAAGGCCACATTCCTATTTCCTGCTCCACTGTTGTCCAGCCTAAGTTTGTTATCCGTGTCAAATATCGCAGTTTATGTAATCCATGTTAATTCCTACGAAGGAGTCCTGTTAGTTGGCACTATACCTGAACGTTGCATTAAGAACTCTAGACGTGTACATTGGATACTGTAGGGCGTAACAGAGTTGCGTTATGTTGGTCAGGGCGTGAACGACAGGATGGTGTATAGGCAGTCACAGAATCTCACATACCCGACAAGATACGCCTCCGAATCCAGAGACCAAACCAAAGGCAAGTTGAATGGGACACTAGAGGCACTGCGACGTTCGTGTACGGTGTTTTCCCAGTTAATAAATTAACAACCGATTAAGAATGTAGAATATCGACGGGGTTTGACGATGACAGCCAATATCCCAACCATGTCAGCCGAACGTAATTCAGAAGAAATATATCACTTTGCAAATGTAGAAATGAAGGCTTTGCTGATCATGCGGTTCAGAGCTGCCTCTAATTCCAAGACGAGAAAAAATAAATTATGACTGGAATCTGTGAACAATTGTCAGAGGATTCGGATCTACTGAATAACGTTAATATTATTGCAAATCACATTTCCGAGAAGCACTTCAGTCGTTGAGGTCAAGAGCACACTTGGTATTTCTGCAAAACAATAACGAGGTCGATAAATCAGTCGAAATGACGGTATAATACAAAGTGTTATTTCCACGGCAGTACTAACCAAATACGATGCAGTTTAAAATCATAATACAAACTATATGGAACAGTCGCCTACACGCGATTCCGCAGCCTCGAGGACTGTCGAGGAATCCATGTACCGGCAAGAACTACGCAGAACAGCGTAACTACAACAGATTTCACTGCAATTTGCAAGAAAATACTGTGAGACGAAACGGCCAATTGGATGCATTTTAATAACTTTTCTTATGTCTTGACCACACTTTTACTATTTTCAAAAACACGCAAGTTTGCACTTGTCTCGTGATTGAGAATGTTGAATGTGATACTCTCTATCTAATGAAAAATTTTACATGACTGGCTTAACACTGCCTTTCAAAATGACGGAACGTCGAAACGTGTAAGGTGTAAGGTGTTTTCGGAAATAGTAAAAGTGTGGTCCAGACACAAGAAAAGTTATTAAAGTATAATAGATTTAGATATTAAACAAATATAGGTTCATTTAGCACGCTCTTGACAAATCTGTAATACTTCCAAGACAGCCAATAGTTTTTGTCTGTGGAAACTTTAAATGGTAATTAAAGGTGAATTTTATTTATTTAGCTAAGATTTTTTTTCAATTTTTTGAAATATTTCATAAACTGCTTGCCCTAAAAAGTACGACACATCAACGCACCATGTAAAATATGTGAAACCGTCATGAAGTGTACAACATGTCTGCACATGCATCCGATTAGCACTTCAGCACGACGGCACAAAGTAGGTAGGATTAATGTCTGTATATAAGGGAAGATTACGCAGCGGCTTTCTCACTCAGAAATAATATTTAAATGCAGATTATGTGTGAAAAGATGTTGTTTTGTCTTGCCAAAGAACGACGAATGTCTTCCAACCCATGTCTCAATTCGAAATTGGCTTATCGTGTCGTGGCACTGCTGTCGTCCGAATATACAGTCCACGGAGAACTGTGGTCAATGCCGTATAGGGCCCCAACGATTCCACCCGACTAGCGCCCGAGAGGTCAGACATCCTGTTCACCCGGCCGCGCAGTATCGCACAAAAAAATGGTTCAAATGGCTCTGAGCACTATGGGACTTAACATCTATGGTCATCAGTCCCCTAGAACTTAGAACTACTTAAACCTAACTAACCTAAGGACGTCACACAACACCCAGTCATCACGAGGCAGAGAAAATCCCTGACCCCGCCGGGAATCGAACCCAGGAACCCGGGCACGGGAAGCGAGAACGCTACCGCACAACCACGAGATGAGTATCGCACAGATACGTCACGTACTTCGAGTCGTTTGCAGCAAGACAGATACCCACAGAGACGAGGCGACGCTGTCTCGAGCACCACGGACTGTCAGCAAGGCGGCTGGTCCCCGCGGAGGTTCGAGTCCTCCCTCGGGCATGGGTGTGTGTGTTCTTCCTTACGATAATTTAGGTTAAGTAGTGTGTAAGCTTAGGGACTGATGACCTCAGCAGTTAAGTCCCATAAGATTTCACACACATTTGAATTTTGTCAGCAAGGCGACCATCTCTGCGGCTTTTTTCGACGCGCCAGCAAATGCGCACCGACAGTGGTGAGGCTAACGACAGCACTGGACAAAATGCTGGCACCACTCTGTCTTTTGAAAGGAGTCCCTGCTCTGCGTACAGAATCACAATGGAAGTAACCGTATATGGAGGTTTCGGGGAGAACTAAGCTTGCCAGATTACATTCGTCATACTCATACGTGCCGAGCACAAAGAGCGATGATATGTGTAGCAACTAGATACCAACAGGATTATGTCTGGTTCGAATAGCCGCCAATGTGGTCAGCAGGTATTACATTTCTCACTTATTAAGACGGTGACTGTGCCATATACACTACTGGCCATTAAAATTGTTACACCAGGAAGAAATGCAGATGATAAACGGGTATTCATTGGACAAATATATTATACTAGAACTGACATGTGATTACATTTTCATGCAATTTGGGTGCATAGATCCTGAGAAATCAGTACCCAGAACAACCACCTCTGGCCGTAATAACGGCCTTGATACGCCTGGGCGTTGAGTCAAACAGAGCTTGCTACAGCTGCCCATGCAGCTTCAACACGATACCACAGTTCATCAAGAGTAGTGACTGGCGTATTGTGACGAGCCAGTTGCTCGGCCACCATTGACTACACATTTTCAATTGGTGAGAGATCTGGAGAATGTGCTTTCCAGGCCATCAGTCGAACATTTTTCTGTAGTGTTTCGCAGGGATCGAATGAAGGGTAGAGTCACGGGTCGTAACACATCTGAAATGTAACCGTTCAAAGTGCCGTCAATGCGAACAAGAGGTGACCGAGACGTGTAACCAATGGCACCCCATATCATCACGCCGGGTGATAGGCCAGTATGGCGATGATGAATATACGCTTCCAATGTGCGTTCACCGCGATGTCGCCAAACACGGATGCGACCATCATGATGATGTAAACAGAACCTGGATTCATCTGAAAAAAAAAATGACGTTTTGTCATTCGTGCACCCAGGTTCGTCGTTGAGTACACCATCGCAGGCGCTCCTACCTGTGATGCAGCGTCAAGGGTAACCGCAGCCATGGTCGCCGAGCTGATAGTCCATGCTGCTGCAAACGTCGTCGAACTGTTCGTGCAGATGGTTGTTGTCTTGCAAACGTCCCCATCTGTTGACTCAGGGATCGAGACGTGGCTCCACGATCCGTTATAGCCATGCGGATAAGACGCCTGTCATCTCGACTGCTAGTGATACGAGACCGTTGGGATCCAGCACGGCGTTCCGCATTAACCTCCTGAACCCACCGATTCCATATTCTGCTAACAGTCATTGGATCTCGACCAACGCGAGCAGCAATGTCGCGATACGATAAACCGCAATCGCGATAGGCTACAATCCGACCTTTATCAAAGTCGGAAACGTGATGGTATGCATTTCTCCTCCTTACACGAGGCATCACAACAACGTTTCACCAGGCAACGCCGGTCAACTGCTGTTTGTGTATGAGAAATCGGTTGGAAACTTTCCTGATGTCAGCACGTTGTAGGTGTTGCCACCGGAGCCAACCTTGTGTGAATGCTCTGAAAAGCTAATCCTTTGCATATCACAGGATCTTCTTCCTGTCGGTTAAATTTCGCGTCTGTAGCACATCATCTTCGTAGTGTAGCAATTTTAATGGCCAGTAGTGTATTCCAGGTCTGGGAGAGGTTGGCTTTCAACTACATAACGCAAGTCCTTATGTTGCCGATGCTGACCTGACCTAACTAGATCCACAAGATGTTCGACTGTTGCACTTGCCACGACAGTCTCAAAATACCTCATCCGTCGAAAATATCTGGTCATGGGTTGCTGAGAGATTGGCACGCCAGCACTTGGCAGCCACTCCGACCCAAACTCCGGCAAATAGATCAAAGATATCAGTGTACTAAATTTCGTATCCTGTACATCCCAAATCACTTACATCTACATCTACAGGGATATTCCTCAAATGACACCTAAGTGCCTGGCAGAGGGTGCATCGATCCACCTTCACAATAATTTTATATTATTCCACTCTCCAACAGCGCGCGGAAAAAACTAACACCTGTATCTTTCCGTGCGGGCTCTGATTTCCCTTATTTTATTATGATGATTGTTCCCCCCTCTGTATGTTGGCGTCAACAAATTATTTTCGCGTTCGAAGGAGGTAGTTGGTGGTTGACATTTCGTGAGAAGATTCCACTGCAACGAAAAATGCCTATGTTCTAGTGATGTCCACCCCAAATCCTGTATCATGTTAAGCGAATCACGTATTATTCCACCTATACATTATACGCAAGATATAATTTTGTTATTTGCTATCGTTTCTGGTGTTGCAATTTGAGTGGATAGCTGTGTACACTATACATTTTCTACGAAGCAAAAGCGAATTACAATACCACATAAAAATTGCATTGTGAACGGCCTGTTTCAGAGTTTCTACTTAAAAGGTCTAAAATCATGGCAATGCACTGAATTTCATTCAATACTCCGAATATGTCGTCCGTGATCTAGGTGTGAAAGCGTATAAAAGCCCTCTTCTCTGCTGTTACAATATCGGTTTCTTCATTTCGTCAAATCAATTTGTGTAAGAGCGCTCTGATGTAGACACTTTGCAGTCAACTTTCAGAGTTATTCTCTTCACGATTAGCTTCTCTATAAACTGTTGTCCATGTGTCCCCATGTGTACTGTAATTTAGGTTTCTTTATTGTTACCGTGGTAGTGTAGAATGTAAACGGACAACTGCGGAATGTTCTTTCAGGAAGCTACCAGAATAAAAGTGCGGTAAGGAAGGCATCTTTCTTCGTGGACATTCCATTTATAACCACATGACATTCGTATAGCGCGTTACTGCCGACTGGATAAGCCAGTCACGAACCATAGAGCTCATCTTCGGACATTCAGAATCTTCTCACTCAGTCTTGCAGAGACGCCACGTGCTTAAACGCTGCCAAGGAATGCATTGGTAATGTCTTTACGTAAAAAGTTCCAGTCACCGAGAAGTATATTGTACCTCTTCTCTCCATACCAATGGTGTCTTATATCTCATTGGTAGGTTTATATCGTCAATTTTATGTGCTTGGCCTAGTCTACTGATAAACGCAATTGTGTATGGCGGTGGCAATTATCTTGTAACTGTTAGTTGCCTATAACCACACATACCCATTCACCTCGAATGCAGGATGACGGCTTTAGGAGGTAACAGTACCATCCTACGCATGCAAAACAAACACAAGCGAGAATGATGCTTCAATTAATTAATGTACGAACATTGAGATCGTCCACGTAATGCAGTAATCTTTTTCTCTCCACTGGTCATTTAAAGTATAGAAAACGTCGAATCCTTTACGCTACCCGTATTCTGAAACGTTAAATTAGCAAATCGTATTACACGAGGCACTAATAAAGCTAGTTACACTCTGCACATGGCAGAAGCATATTCCACATACTCAGTAACAGAACTTAGAAGATTCTTATCGCAAAGCTTGTTATAAAACAGCAACTCATTCTGAAGAAGTCTTTGCAATATGTGTAGTAAAAAGCTTGATCCTAAGAAATGTGGTAATATAACTGCACAAGCGTACTTTCGCAGTCATAGGGACACGGCAACCCCACTGCTCAGCGGAAATCGCTGTAATCAGCCACCTGAGTGTTGGAGGAAAAGCCGTACTTACTTTGGTTATGAGGAAATATCTACTGTCAGCTAGAAAATATCTCAAGGCTCTTCATTTTACACCACACAACAAACGAGTAGTTGCTTGTATGGTCTAAAACCCCAACGATAAGAATGGGTTAATGGCCAGTGATTCAGTTGCCCAGTGTGATACATCTTAGGCCCGAGACGATAACAGCGAAGGCTACCTTGATTATTCGGATTCTGGGGAACCAGAACATAATGCACGGAAGAACAGAAGCTTCCCGAAACCTCTCAAAGCACAGGAAACAACATTTACTGGCTGTCTCAACATACAAATGTTATTCAAAAAAGGAAAATTGAAGCTAGTGACACTTAATTGTGACAGATTCAAAATTGTTCTATTTGGAGTACAAGGCTCATATTTTAGTGAGTCTGGTCAGTTTGATTCAGGTGTATATCGTATATACAGCTGAAAAACATGTTTTAAACTCACGAACAGTAATTTAGAAACGATGGGCATTGCATTCCTGATATTTAATATTATCTAGCGTTCAGTAACAAACTTCATGTCGCCCTCAGAAATACTCTCTCTTTTCACAGAAAAGTGCAGCAAGCCTTATAAGCTGATGAATGGTTCCGTAAATAAATTAAAATAGTTCCAATCATCCGGTTTCGACAAAGGCTTTTGGAGAATTTCCTTGGTTGTCAGGTAAATAACATGACTGGTAATCCCTTCCTTCCCAAATATGCCCAATTGTGGACTCCTTTACACCACTATCAACTCGCATGGAAATTGGCTAACAAGAGACAAGACTCTCTAATGGAAAAGATATACAATGATCCTGAAAAATTGAAAGTTTAAACGTTCTGGTGAGAACTCGAACGAACGCTGTAGAAGGTCACCAACTACCATTTTAAAATCCTATCGTAATTAGAAATTTCAGTGAGCAGATCAGCAGAGATCGGGAAGACACACATATCTTCGCGAATTTCTCGGCCCAGACCTCGTCAGCAAAACAAATGCCAATGGACAGCGATTAATAAATGCATGTAGAATGGCACACTCAAACACTGTCCACACACTTTAAGAAATCACCATTAAATATGACGTCAAAGAAATCACCAACCAACCATATACACTCCTGGAAATGGAAAAAAGAACACATTGACACCGGTGTGTCAGACCCACCATACTTGCTCCGGACACTGCGAGAGGGCTGTACAAGCAATGATCACACGCACGGCACAGCGGACACACCAGGAACCGCGGTGTTGGCCGTCGAATGGCGCTAGCTGCGCAGCATTTGTGCACCGCCGCCGTCAGTGTCAGCCAGTTTGCCGTGGCATACGGAGCTCCATCGCAGTCTTTAACACTGGTAGCATGCCGCGACAGCGTGGACGTGAACTGTATGTGCAGTTGACGGACTTTGAGCGAGGGCGTATAGTGGGCATGCGGGAGGCCGGGTGGACGTACCGCCGAATTGCTCAACACGTGGGGCGTGAGGTCTCCACAGTACATCGATGTTGTCGCCAGTGGTCGGCGGAAGGTGCACGTGCCCGTCGACCTGGGGTCGGACCGCAGCGGCGCACGGATGCACGCCAAGACCATAGGATCCTACGCAGTGCCGTAGGGGACCGCACCGCCACTTCCCAGCAAATTAGGGACACTGTTGCTCCTGGGGTATCGGCGAGGACCATTCGCAACCGTCTCCATGAAGCTGGGCTACGGTCCCGCACACTGTTAGGCCGTTTTCCGCTCACGCCCCAACATCGTGCAGCTCGCCTCCAGTGGTGTCGCGACAGGCGTGAATGGAGGGACGAATGGAGACGTGTCGTCTTCAGCGATGAGAGTCGCTTCTGCCTTGGTGCCAATGATGGTCGTATGCGTGTTTGGCGCCGTGCAGGTGAGCGCCACAATCAGGACTGCATACGACCGAGGCACACAGGGCCAACACCCGGCATCATGGTGTGGGGAGCGATCTCCTACACTGGCCGTACACCACTGGTGATCGTCGAGGGGACACTGAATAGTGCACGGTACATCCAAACCGTCATCGAACCCATCGTTCTACCATTCCTAGACCGGCAAGGGAACTTGCTGTTCCAACAGGACAATGCACGTCCGCATGTATCCCGTGCCACCCAACGTGCTCTAGAAGGTGTAAGTCAACTACCCTGGCCAGCAAGATCTCCGGATCTGTCCCCCATTGAGCATGTTTGGGACTGGATGAAGCGTCGTCTCACGCGGTCTGCACGTCCAGCACGAACGCTGGTCCAACTGAGGCGCCAGGTGGAAATGGCATGGCAAGCCGTTCCACAGGACTACATCCAGCATCTCTACGATCGTCTCCATGGGAGAATAGCAGCCTGCATTGCTGCGAAAGGTGGATATACACTGTACTAGTGCCGACATTGTGCATGCTCTGTTGCCTGTGTCTATGTGCCTGTGGTTCTGTCAGTGTGATCATGTGATGTATCTGACCCCAGGAATGTGTCAATAAAGTTTCCCCTTCCTAGGACAATGAATTCACGGTGTTCTTATTTCAATTTCCAGGAGTGTAGAATAACAGGTAGACTATGTAATTGTAAATGTAGAAAAATGTACGTTAATGCGGCTGAGTAGGAAAATAAAAAAAAAAAACAGTAATGTCCGGATACAGACCTGTAGCGTTCTGTTTAACACAATCACGTCGTTTAAATATCTGGCGCAACCTTATAAAGGGATATAAAATGGAACGAGGATGTGAGGATTGTTGTAGGGAAGACGAATGGTAGAAATCGGTTTATTGGGAAAATTTTGGGAAAGTGTGGTTCAGCATATAGGATGCTAGTGGAACCTATTCTTGAATACTGCTCGACTGTTTGGGACATTCACCACGTCGGATTAAAGGAAGACATCGAAGCAACTCAGAGACGACTGCTAATTTTGTAACCGGTATGTTCGAACAACATGCAAGTATTACGGAATTTCTTCGTGAACTAAAATAGGAATGCCTGGAGGAAAGGCGATTTTTCTTTACGAGGAACACTACTGAGAAAATTTAGAGAACCGGCATTTGAAGCGTAGTCCTGCGTAATTCTACTACCGGCAACATAAAATTAATGTAGATGAGATACGAGAAATTAGAGCTTTTACGGAAGCATATAAATAGTCGTTTCTTCCTCGGTTTACATGTGAGTGAAACAGGAAAGGAAATGACTGGTAGAAGTACAGTGTAACCGCGTTACGCACCGCACGGTGGCTTGCGGATTATGTAGGTAGATGCAGAAGTATATCTTTTCTATGGAAACCTTAAGTTTGTGAGTACGCAAGGATTACATTAAGTCCGACCAACATCTGTCATAGACCAAAATCTGCTTCAAACCTAATCTGAAAAAAAAAAAAAAAAAAAAAAAAAAACAGAAGTACAGCGATTCGATCAAGAATACTTAAAAGAAATCGTACGTGAATTTAAACGATTGGTGCGGACAAACATACAAACATGGAATGCATTCGACAGGACTATTTTAGAACCAGGAAGAAAATTCTATTCCTCCGAGTAAACGTAAACAAGGACGATGGCCCCAATAATGTGATGGAATCTTGGAAATTCGCATCCGTGCCTGCAATCAAAGAACCAGTAAAGCGCAAATAATTGGGGAAACTTCTTAGAAACGCAAAAGAAAACACTCAAAACAAACAGGCGACTTAGACGCACCTATCTCTTCAACAGATGGCCGGAAATTGATAATAGCTGACCACAAGAAGCCGGCCGAAGTGGCCGTGCGGTTAAAGGCGCTGCAGTCTGGAACCGCAAGACCGCTACGGTCGCAGGTTCGAATCCTGCCTCGGGCATGGATGTTTGTGATGTCCTTAGGTTAGTTAGGTTTAACTAGTTCTAAGTTCTAGGGGACTAATGACCTCAGCAGTTGCGTCCCATAGTGCTCAGAGCCATTTGAACCATTTTTTTGACCACAAGAGCGTGCGAAATATCTGCAAAATTTTTAGGGAAGAACCACCATATTACAGACAACCCAACATTTCTTTGCGTCTCGAGACTAACAGAGAAGATAATGTGACATCCTGCTGCATTACTTTGAGAAACGACAAAACTGTGCACCCACTGAGCAAAATTGCAATCTGGCACATGCAAAACTTAAGTACGAAAGTTATTTGCGCATAATGCTCTTGTTCCTAGAGCCCTACCAACTGCGCTGTTCCATGAGGTCGCACATTGTCATCCATTAAAATTGAGTCAGGGTGGAATGCACCCCTGAAAAGATCCACATGGGAAGGTGTACAGCATCACAATAACGTTGACAGTAAGTGTACCGCATTAAAAGAGTTGGAGAACAGTACACCCATGCAACATTATATCTCTCCACAGCATAACATCAGCACCACCAAAACGATGGTGTTCGACAATGGTCAACGCACCCTCATATGGCGAGAGGACGGAAAATGTGAAGCAACATTGTTGAACACCATAGTTTTAACGGTCCAGGTGTTATGGTGTGGGAGACACATTGGCTCACAGACCTCCAAAACTTTGAGCACAGTACACTAACTGATGAACATTATTATGACACTGTACTCTTTCCCCATATGCCTCTTTGCAGGAGTGGCCTGACTTCATTTTTATGGAGGACATTGCGTGACCGCGTCGAAGAGCGCAGGTGGAGGAGCATCCGCAAAGAAAGGATATTCGGTGAAACTAATGGAGTGATCCGCCTGTTGCCACCGAATTAAACCCCATCGCTAGTGGCTGTAAATTATTGAAAGAGGAACACAGACCTGCAGGCCACAGTGACCGAGCGGTTCTAGGCGCTTCAGTCTGGAACCGCGCGACCACTACGGTCGCCGGTTCGAATCCTGCCTCGGGCATGGATGTGTGTGACACCCTTAGGTTGGTTAGGTTTAAGTAGCTCTAAGTTCTAGGGGACTGATGACCTCAGATGTTAAGCCCCATAGTGCTTAGAGCCATTTGAACCATTTTTGATGGGGGCATTGTCGGATACTGGCCTTTCGAGTGGGAGCTGGATGGGGGCGGGGAAAGCTCTGATGGACTGGCGGAGTGTTTTAGGAGACAGGGTGGTGGGAGGGACGATTGGTGGTGATGATGATGGTGGTGGTGGTGGTGCTGGTGGTGGTGGCGGCGGCGTTGATATACTTGGTCCTGAGGGCTCCCTACTCACGTGCTCTGTGTTGAGTAGAATTGCAATCGACGAGCCTCCCGATTGTGGGACGACTGTCGTGCCTACAATCTGGTTGGGGTCATGTCCGGAGCGGAAAGACGAGACAAAGCTGCCAAGGTAGTGTCGGGTGTTACACGTTTCCAGCAACAACATTGACCCTAACTGCCTACCAAACGTGGGTGACTGGCCAGCGACCAGGCCCTAGCTAGGAAAATGCCCTACGCGTCGGGGGAGCAGGTGGAGTATCTGGAAGGACCAGAATCTTGGTTGGTGTTCTTTGCAGTAGTCTTCGACTGATCGGAATGTTTGGCCGATGTAGGATTTGCCGCAACCGCATGGAATATTACATACGCCCGCTTTCTTGAGACCAAATTCGTCTTTTACTGTCTCCAGTAAGGCGTGTATCTTGGACGGTATTCGCATGACCGTGTCAATTTTGGGTTTTTTTAGCAGTCTCCCAATGTTTGCCGTCACGTTGCCTGCATACGGTAGAAAGGCAAGGCCTCGTTCCTCATCTTTAGACTATCCTTCATCTGGGTTTCTGCTGTGTCTGAGGGCTGTCTGGATTTGTAGATTGCTGTACCCGTACTTGCGGAACACATTTTCTAGGTGTTTGAGTTCTTTGTGCAGATTTTGTTCGTCCAATATTGAGTAGGCCCTGTGAACCAGTGTGTTGAGCATCCCGTTGAGTTGTGCAGGATGGTGGCAACTCGAGGCACGTAAATGTAAGTCCGTATGTGTAGGCTTGGGGTACACGCTATGTCCCAGTGTGCCATTTGCTCTTCGCTCTACAAGTACATCAAGAAAGGGTAATTTCCCTACCTTCTCCATTTCCATGGTGAATCAATATTGTCGTGGTCGGAATTTAGATGTTCTAAAAACGTCTGTAAATGATCATGTCCATGGGTCCAGATGATAAACGTGTCGTCCACGTATCGGAAAAAGCACACAGGTTTCTGTTCGGCCGCTTGTAGTCCTTCCTCTTCGAAACTCTCCATAAATAATTTGGCTACCACTGGTGAGAGAGGACACCCTATAGCCATACCGTCGGTCTGCTCGTGGTATTGGCCGTTGAAGACGAAGTAGGTGGATGTAAGCACGTGCCTGAAAATTTGTGTCAACTCGGGACCAAAGTTCTCGCTGATAAGGTGGACCGAATCTTCTAGAGGGACCCGTGTGAAAAGTGACATGACATCAGAGTTGACCATGATGTCTCTTTCTCGTAGGGTCAGCTTCTCAAGACGACGAATGAAGTCCGCTGAGTACCGAATATGGTGCTCGGACTTTCCGACATACGGTCTGAGCAGACCTGCCAGATGCTGTGCGAGGGGGTACTCGGGCGCCCCTATGTTTCTGACAATGGGACGCATCCCTTCCTTATGTGTCTTAAAGAAGCCGTATATTCTCGGAGCTACTGCGGAGCGCTGTCGAAGTCTCTTCATATCCTTCTCAGTTGCGCCATTTTTCAGTTGGGTGGCAGTGCTTAGTTGTATCCCGTTGGTCGGGTCCGTCTTTATCTTCCAGTATGCCGGGTCGTTAAGTAGTTGGAGCATCTTCTGTTCGTAGTCCTGTCTGTTCAGAAGACAAAGAGACCGTCGTCCTGCCCGCCGACAAAGGAAACACCACAATCGAAATGTCGGCGGCCCCAATCGGACCGTCGGTAGAGAGAGAGAGAGAGAGAGAGAGAACAGACAGACCATTTCATCAGAACCACCTGATGGTTATTCGCCGAAATATCGTGGGATTTCAACGATAGCATACGGCTGGACACGCGAGAGACCTGGAAACAACACACACGCCTGGAAAGCCTCCGATCACATCTCTCACGCTGTTTCTCAGGCGCCGACATAGTTACGTTATAAGCCACCATGTTACACTCTACAATTCGGAGCCCTCTAGTAGCAGAGAACTGCAATGAAGAATAAAGATGTAGAATCTTAGTAACTTCTATTTTATTTAAAAGCTTTAAGAGTTTCCACGTAAAAATTCCTAGACATTGCTTTTCAGCACTCTCTCGTACTACTACTACTACTACTAGTACTACTTCTATTTCTCCTTTTCCTTCTCCTCCTCCTCGATTCTATAACAACTGTTATGACCTTCAGTTTCCAAATGCTAATTCCTCACTCTGAAGGACGGTACTTGAGACTCCTTCGAGATGGACCTTTGTTTCAAAGCGGGGTAACGAATAAATACGAGATTAAGTAACACTCAATGCTGCTTCAGACATTATTAGAATAGAAGATATTTCATGCAATCAGCGAGCTTTAGTTAAGCTGAGGAATGATGAACGAAGTATTAGAAAAACCGAAATTAGGAAAATTAACTGACAGAATTTTGAAGACGAACTTGTAGTTATACAATCGCCACGGAGTCCTACACTGGGTAAATGTTCTAGAGAGCGGAAAATCGTTAGCAAAATCATCACTGTAAGGAGATTAGTTCTAGTAAAAAGTAACTGCAGAGTTTTGAAGTGCAGAGATTAGCCTGATAAATACAGAGTTCTCAGAAATTCCGGTTACAAATATCTAGGACTTGTAGAGCGGAGTGAGTAGATAATATTTTGAATTATAATCAGTGTCAGGAAACGTACCTTTCCGTGCTACAACCATTTGAAAATACGTTGGTACCGCGACCAGTTTCACAAGTAATTGATTAGGCGTGACCCATTACATCACTTATTTTACAGTTGCACTCATTAAGAGACAAAAACAGCCCATGTACTCGTTGACGGGTTCTCTTTAACGTGATGGAGTGCGGCTTCTTCCACTTCGTGTGTGTGGCGTCTCTTTGGAGCACTCTAATTACGCCTGCTGACGGTGAGAGTACCCTTTCTCAAAGACGTTGCGTATAGGCGACGAGCAGCCTTTCCATTACCGTGAGCTTAGCCATTCAGAAGAATCATGTTGGTGTATTTTGCAAACGTGTACTCAACCGTGTTGCTCCAACACTTATAGACACGTGACTGAGACTCGAACTAAGTCAGAGAGGTAGGATGGACGTCAAATGGCATCAGCCGTTCAGGCGCAACTACCCCTCTCCCCCCCCCCCAATCCCAATCCCAATCCCGCTCATCCTTGATTACCCTGTTGCATACCTGGCGAGCAACATGTTTTCAAAAGGCTACAACATGGAAACGTCATGTTTCCGGAGATGGGTTTTATTCAAAGTAATATGTACTCACTCACCTCCACATGCCATTCATACCTTTCATAACGCGTAGGAGAAGGTTGTGGTTTCTGTCTTATGAATTTTTGGTTTTAAAAGGCTGAACAATAACTGAAGTACAGGGTGATCAAAAAGTCAGTATAAATTTGAAAACTGAATAAATCACGGAATAATGTAGATAGAGAGATACAAATTGACACACATGCTTGGAATGACATGGGGTTTTATTAGAACCAAAAACAAACAAAGTTCACAAAATGTCCGACAGATGGCGCTGGACAGCAAAACTGCTACCGTGACGGGTGAGAGGTACGCCGATATGTTACAGAATGGCATCATCCCCAGCCTGGCTGGAACGTACGATGTTTATGCAGGATGGCGCTCCACCCCATATTGCTAGACGCGTGAAAGATCTCTTGCGTGCGTCGTTTGGTGATGATCGTCTGCTCAGCCGCCACTTTCGTCATGCTTGGCCTCCCAGGTCCCCGGACGTTAGTCCGTGCGATTATTGGCTTTGGTGTTACCTGAAGTCGCAAGTGTATCGTGATCGACCGACATCTCTAGGGATGCTGAAAGACAACATCCGACGCCAATGCCTCACCATAACTCCGGACATGCTTTACAGTGCTGTTCACAACATTATTTTTCCTCGACTACAGCTATTGTTGAGGAATGATGGTGGACATATTGAGCATTTCCTGTAAAGAACATCATGTTCGCTTTGCTTTGTCTTACTTTGTTATGCTAATTATTGCTATTCTGATGAGATGAAGCAGCATCTGTCGGACATTTTTTGAACGTTTGTATTTTTTTGGTTCTAATAAAACCCCATGCCATTCCAAGCATGTGTGTCAATTTGTACCTCTCTATCTACATTATTCCGTGATTTATTCAGTTTTCAAATTTATACTGACTTTTTGATCACCCGGTATGTACTGCATAAACTTAAGACTATTTGTTTTGAGTGAACGAAGTTGTATGGTTTGTAACTTCAGTTTATTATAACTCAGGAACGTAACTGATGGTAATGTAAGGAGAAACAAGCCGTAATATGCAGGATATTGTAGCTTGAGCAAACATACCTTACAACAAGTTCTGCAAAATAAGACGTTAGTTGCAACAGAAGAATGCGAACAACACTTCTCCTACTAATTTTTCCAGTGACGAGGAAATAACGGCAGCAGCCAAATGAAATCAAGAGCTACATGACCGATACAGACATAGCTGTTTAAACAAGAAAAAATTATGTTGTACAGCGATTTTGAAGCCAATGACAATCTTACAGCAACAAAATTATCTGATCAAAAGTATCAGGACACTGTTATGTAATGCAGAATTGACTACCAGATGTCACAACATGTGGAACCGCTTGTATAAAAGGAGGTAGGGAGTATTATGATGTCAGTGGAGAAACAGTAACAACATGGTGGGTCGGTCAGTAGAGTTCGGTTACTTTGAATGTGGACTATAGCTAGCGTCACGTAAGACGAAGCTTCCGCACATAGAGGCAGAGCAGTGAAGAGGTGAGACGTGCGCATGCGCAGCAGCAGAGAGCGGGCAAACAAAGTCCACGTTGCCGAACTGTGTTGCTGCGAACAGTAGTCAGGCTCATTTGCCTACGGTACATCGTATTATACGTTCAAATCTGTGAGGGGGAACAGTAAATATTAAAACCAATTTCGATCATTAGTCGTGAAAGAAATATTAATTCACGTCTTGACGACGTTGCGTCCATTTGCTCCACAGATTTACTCTGTGAGAAGTCGGGAGGTGAGAACAGTTGACACAGCTTAGTTCAAATGGTTCAAATGGCTCTGAGCACTATGGAACTCAACATCTTAGGTCATAGGTCCCCTAGAACTTAGAACTACTTAAACCTAACTAACCTAAGGACATCACACACACCCATGCCGGAGGCAGGATTCGAACCTGCGACCGTAGCAGTCCCGCGGTTCCGGACTGCAGCGCCAGAACCGCACGGCCACCGCGGCCGGCGACACAGCTTAGTGCTTAGTGAAGACGTGAAGTACAATTTCTCTCAAAATGCCAATTTTCTAACTATAAGATCATTGAAATTGCTTGCAATAATTATCATTTATTGTGGTTTGACCTTTATTATAAGTAAAAATTTAATACACAACAAAATCAACTTCAAGCATGAATCGAAATCATTATATTTGTTTGACAAATGCTTCTACTCAGTAAAATTTTTAAAAATGTGTGTGTTGATGTTTTAGACTGTAGTTAAGTGTAAACACTGGGCATAAAAAAGGATTAATGGTAGAAAAGACTAAAGAAAAGACTATCGTAAAAATGGTCAGTAAGTTGTCATATTTTTCGCTGTTAACGGGCATTACGAGTGTAAACTAACTCGTTCGACATTACAGTCAGAGACGGCATAAAAAAGAATTAATGGTAGAAAAGACTAAAGAAAAGACTATCGTAAAAATGGTCAGTAAGTTGTCATATTTTTCGCTGTTAACGGGCATTACGAGTGTAAACTAACTCGTTCGACATTACAGTCAGAGACGGCATTTATAATTCATTGAACAAGCAAACAGTTAACTATCATTTGCGAATAACTCCAGGGAATGATGACCGATAACATACAAAACCGTCGATATCTCGACAGGTAACAGTTACTGTCATTTAGGGCCTTATAAAGTTCGTGTCGCCGGCCGTTGGTGGCCGAGCGGTTCTAGGCGATTCAGTCTGGAACCGCGCGACCGCTACGGTCGCAGGTTCGAATCCTGCCTCGGGCATGGATGTGTGTGATGTCCTTAGGTTAGTTGGGTTTAAGTAGTTCTAAGCTCTAGGGGACTGATGACCTGAGATGTTAAGTCCCATAGTGCTGAGAGCCATTTGAACCATTTTGAAATTTCTTGGCAGGATTCAGCCTGTTCAAAAATGGTTCAAATGGCTCTCAGCACTATGGGACTTAACATCTAAGGTCAACAGTTCGTGTCTTGGAAATATCGGACTTTTGATGAATTTATCCAGCTGCATTCTCACGGGTTATTAGAGCATACAGCATGGTGGGAGAAGCTTAACTTCTCCTTGGCAATATGTTGAACATTTTAGTCTGCATAATTCAAAGGAAACAAAGTCCTAATAAAAAAGGCTAGGAAGTTCTCATTATTATGTACGCAACTGATAGGTTCACAAACACATTTTTTAAACGACGAGTCTTTAAAACTAAGAAATATTATTACTTTGTCCCAAAGTGTACATCACAGTACCACCGTCACTTCTATTTGAATATGTTTCCGAACAATCCGATTGTAAATTTACGATGACAGGTTCAAGGCTTATATCCATCATCACTTCCTTGTCAAATTATTCTTTCTGAAGCTTTTCAGTACGCCGCACAGACTGTGCTCACGCTACAAGTGGGATGTTGCAAATTGCCTCATGTACAAGTGATTCAGTGAGTGTTATCTTGAATTTTTTTTTCTCCCACAAAGCCTTATCCTTTGCCCAAATTAACTGAGTAGGGCTAAACTGACAGTGACACATGGGTAAACGCCAACTTGTGTGACCCCATTCACGTGCAAGGAAGTCAAGCCTGTACGTGACTTGTGCCAATCTCCTGCAGTTCGTTAATTTATACGAGTCTGCTTTATACTGTGCTTAATCTTTTTCTTTTAAGCCAGGGAAAAAATCCGCTTTTCTGGTGTTTATACTTGGTGTTTTCTCTGTAACAGTTGCATTATAACTGGCAATGACCGACTTCGAAGCAAGGTATGACAAAAATTGTGAATCACGTCACGAAACTGACAGCGTTCCTTCTCGAATGGTAGTCACTGCTGTTTTTGTTACACGTAAATACAAGTTTACCCTCAGAAACGAAACCAGAAGAGTCATCATGTAGAATAAATGAGCGAGAACCTATTCCTATGAAAACTTTAAAACCGTCAGTACCATCACTCATTTTCCAGCAGATCTTCCTGGAATGATTCTAATTGACTCATGTTTCATCAACGTAATACACTAATGAGCTACCTCCTCCTGTTGTATCGTGAATATTTATATGGGATGTAGTTCGCGCTGCACCTACGTCACTTCTTTGAATTAAAAACTCTCTTCTTAATATATAAGGAACCAACGTCTTTTAAAATTCTTTACGTTGACGAAGCATTTACCATTGAAGCTAATTTTCTCCTGCATAACTGTAACACGTTTTTGTGATGTCGGGCATTCATCATTCACTTGAAGCACTTTAAAACATCGTTGACGAAACCACTCATTTGTGTTACAGGTTCCTTGTGATTTAGATGCTTTCCAGGCAACACGAAATCAACTTTTTCTGCTGTTCCTACCGCTCTGACACTATCGTTTACAATTCTCTTTACAGTTCTCTTGCCGAAATCACATGGTTCTAGTGTCCGTTCTTGTGTTTTCAGATGTCAACAGTAGGAGACCTGCTTTCAAATTCACGTTTGGAAAAGTTATAAATGTGGTAAATAATCTCCCTCGCCTGCTTGTGAAGCACTTCACAATTATTGCCATCAGCTGGATTTGTTTTTTTTTTTTTAATCCCACTTAAACATTTACAGATAGAAATTCACATCTCTACTGCTACAAGAAAAAATTAAGGAAAAAAACCTGACAGTTGAATTAATAATTCGGTTGTCGCGAAGAACGGCAACAGTGCAGCATGTACGAGCGAGATTCTAGCTGTCTAGCTCTAACTCGCTGCTAGCCGCTCGGAAAGAGAATGAATATTATTGGCTGTGAGTGGCTAGTGGAGGGGGATGTGCAGAGTGGCTGAAAACTGGGTCGCCTTCCAACGTGACACAGATTTTAGTCACTGCTTGTCACCCGAGTAACAAATCCGTCAGGGACATTTCAGCCCTTCTTATTCTGCCCAAATCGACTCTTGACGATATCATTGCGAGGTGGAA
This sequence comes from Schistocerca nitens, assembly GCF_023898315.1. NCBI lineage: Eukaryota > Metazoa > Arthropoda > Insecta > Orthoptera > Acrididae > Schistocerca > Schistocerca nitens. Next base: position 394,914,041 of record NC_064617.1, read on the forward strand.
ACGCGAAGGAACAACCACTGCTGAACCAAGACCAGGAAGACCTCATGTACTGTGGACAGGAACCGTCGAGCATTCCCGAGGGTAGTTGAAAAATTAGCATCAGATCAGCTGAAGCAATCGCTCATTACTCCCGAAATGCTACCAGCAATCCAATTATCACAATGACTGTGTGAAGGAGTTAAGAAGAATGATTTACAATGACCAAGCAGCTCCTCATAAGCTGCACATTTCTTTAGTCAATGTTAAGCCACACTTGAGATGCTGTAAAGAGCGATGTCACTGGACAGTGGATGGTTTGAAACGAGTGTATTGGAGCCATGAATAACGCTGTACTCTGTGGCAGTCCGATAGAAAGGTTTGGGTTTGGCGAATGCATGGAGAACGTTACCTGCCATCATGTCTAGTGTAAATACTGAAGTACGGTGGAGGTGGTATTACGTCATGGGAGAGTTTTTTTCGTCGACAGGGTGTGGTCCCCTTATTGCGCATAAGAAGATGGTAAATGCAGAATCATGTGAACACATTTGACGGCGTTGTTTATTGCGTACAGTAAGGATCATTCGGAGATGATATTTGTTTTATCAACTCGACTGTGAATCCTATCACAACGTAGCATTTCTAAGACAATGGCTTGTGGACAGTAACATTCCTGAAATGGACTGGACCGGAATCCAGTAGAACACCTTTAGGATGAATTAGAATGTCGATTTCACTCCAGACCACAAAGTCCAACATCACTACTTTTTTCTGGATTCGGCTCTTGTGAAAGAATGAACTGCCATTCCTGCACAGACATTGAGTCACGTCATTGGAAGTGTTCCCAGTAGAGTTCGAGTCGTCATAAAGGGGAAGTGCGGACACGCCCCATATTGGTGTCCACTACCGTAAGTCCTGGAACTGATTGTGCATAAAGGCTGTCCCAGGAGGAATGCTGAATATTCAGGGACATTACAGGAATGACCATTCGAAGGAAAAAAGGTTAGTACACATGGGTTTTGAAATACCTACCTTCTACTGAAGGGTAGTGTTGCACAGGATCAGAATAAACAGGTGGTCATGGCTCTTGAGTTAAGTATTTTTAAGGCCATTTTAACTCGATTTTTTTGCTTCCAAGAATCGTTCCTGTAATATCCCTGAATATTGACCATTTCTCTTGGGACACCACGTGTACTATTTTGAGCGATATTGAGACTAATTAAACGGGGATGAAAGGACACAATACTACAACGAAAAGATGTTGAGCATCCGCAAAAATCTATACAACGCATTACAATACCAGATGCAGTCAGCTGATATCGACGTAGTTTCTACACGTCCACTCAGTCTGATATAAAACGACGCCTTGGGACGAAGAGGAACGATAAAGACATTTTAATTAACACTCTGACAACAAAATGTGCTTCACTACCGCTGTACGCTTATGGTACATTCCAAAAGTAGGAACTAAATATAGATTAATTCGCAAAAAGTGAGTTGGATGCGACAGACATATTGTAAAACGAATGGCTTCCCTTTCAATCATACATTGAGCAAGTAATCCCCGTATATGAGGCACAGAGAGAATATGCTCCAGAAAAGAATCTTTTAGAATTGTCTGAATTTGATGGTTATCTTTTTGTTGATTCGTGAAGCATCAGTTTTCACTGCAGTGCCTTTAACAGAATGTATCCTACTGGAACGCAATGTTTTCGTGGTATCTTCCCGACTGGTTCCTGGAAGAGATACGAAAAAGGAACATACACAGAAGTTCTGCTTGTCCTGTTATGTGTGCTGCTCGTAGAAACATGGAAAGCATTCTCGGAAGCTGGTACGTAGAATACTACGACGTGGAGCAGGAAGTAAATTTGAACGAAGCCAACTACGACAGTAACCGCGAAGAATTCTAGTGGGACCGTCTTTTATCGCTGGCCCCAGCCCCTGAGGTGCCGTGGGACACGCTGGGAGTTTTAGAAGCTGACCGACAAAGCGAAGAAGCGGGGCCGGCCAGGCGACAAGTAAAAGGAAATAGTAAAATGCTTGTTCTTACAGCCAGAACGAGGGGAAGGAGTAGAAGCACGCCGCGCCAGACGCGACCGCCCTGGCATACAAATACTCACGCTCCCTCCGCAGAAGAATATAATGCCAACTTACAGAGGCGCACATGTTTATTTATGACGAGGCTAGGGTGAAGTGTCCATTTACATTTCCCTGCCCCCTCCCACGCCGCCTCGCGGCCTTTCAGCGCATCACTCCGAACCGACCGAAGCGGTAGGCAGCGGGGCTGGTTTTGGGCCGCGGGATGAGACCTCTGCTCACTGTCCAGGTGCCGCGCAGGAGCACTATTATGGCGGCAAACGTCAAATGGGAGAACACAACGGTGAACATCTGTCTGCAACAAACCTATTAGCGAGAGCTAAATTCCATTCTCCGGATTTTGACTCATATGTTAGAAGTCACCGTCATTTCGAGACTAGTGAGGTAAAACAAATGTAGGACTGGCACCAAACAAAATAATTCTTGTGAAACTTGAGTTTCAAATAAATTCCGCGAATGTGGCCGGGAAACGTCCTCCACAGCCGCCGATATTTCGAAAAAAATGGTTCAAATGGCTCTGAGCACTATGGGACTCAACATCTTAGGTCATAAGTCCCCTAGAACTGAGAACTACTTAAACCTAACTAACCTAAGGACATCACACACACCCATGCCCGAGGCAGGATTCGAACCTGCGACCGTAGCAGTCCCGCGGTTCCGGACTGCAGCGCCAGAACCGCACGGCCACCGCGGCCGGCCGATATTTCGAGGGGAGAACACGTAAATGTAGCGCACATCAGGAGGCAGTCACGTTTGTAGTTTCGAACATGTTCACTGCATTTCAAAAATACCACCAGGCTTCAGGTCGTCCTCGCACTGCAGTAAGCAGCACATGGCGGGAGTTGAAGAGTTAGGGCGCTACGCGGTACAAACTTCTAATGGGAGGAAGAAAAACATAATTCGATGGTCACTATTCCAAAACCACACACTCAAAAATTAGAAACAGAGCAGGAAAGACAGTTACGGATCGACGCCACTTCTATCCATTCTCATAGTTTCAGGAATTATGGGTTGGTGCGTAAGTTCGTATCGTTTTTCCATAATTTTAATAAACACAGAAAATACACATAATAGAGACTCTATTCATTCATAATACATTCTCCTTCCTATTTACAACAGCCTGCCACCGCTGGGATTCCGTTACTGTGCTTTTGAAGCGAAGAACTCGTCGAGCCATATTCGGAAGCCGCTTTCACCCAGAAAGGAAGTTCTTTAATTGTTGATAGAGAGCGGAAAAGGTGAAAATCTTAGGGCGTAAGATGAGGTGAATGAGGCAGGTGCTGAAAGACTTAGCAAACCAACTTCTGTACAGCGTTTTATAGCAGCCGCGCGGGATTAGCCGAGCGGTCAGAGGCGCTGCAGTCATGGACTGGGGCGCTGGTCCCGGCGGAGGTTCGAGTCTTCCCTCGCGCATGGGTGTGTGTGTGTTTGTCCTTAGGATAACTTAGGTTAAGTAGTGTGTAAGCTTAGGGACTAATGACCTTAGCAGTTAAGTCCCATAAGATTTCACACACATTTGAACATTTGTTTTTTGCCAGCCTAGCAGAATGCGAGTAGGCGTTATAGTGGAACAACATCACATCACTTCACGCAGTCGTCCTGGTCGTTGCTCTCCAACTGCGTCCGCAACACGTGTCACCTGTTGACAGTAAATGTCAGTAGTGATGGTCACACTCGGGGAGCACCGTCACTGTTCCACCTGATGCATAACAGCTGTTGTGGATCCGCGTAGGTCTTGTACGGGAAGTTTCTGCTTTGTTTCGGTTCAACCATTCCTTTCTTTCCTTATGTCAACATAAAGACACCATTTCTCGTCACCAGTAACGATACAGGATAGGAATGGTCTGTGTTGCTCACGAGCCAATTGATTACGAACAAGCAGAGATACACATTTGGCCACCCGCTGATTTTTGTGATTTTGGCTTAGAGCATGCGGTATCCATACACCCGATTTTTGAAACTTCCTCATTGCGTTCAAACGACACATGATGATGGAATGATCACAGTTCATTTTCCAGTTCTCGAGTTCACTGACGTGGATCATTGTGGATTAATGCTTTTAAACGATCTTCGTCAAACCTCGATTGTCTGCCTCAACGTGGAGAGTCACTAATGTCAAAACGATCCTCCTTAAACCGAGAAAATCATTTTCTTGAAGTGCTCTGCCCAACGGCATTATTCTATACATGGCGTAAATATTTCCAGTTGTCTCTTCTGCTGTTAGCCGTCTATTGACCTCAGAAAGAATAATATGTCGGATATGTTCCGATTTCTCCACTTGGCACTCGATTTCCTAGCGTCTACAGCTCCACTCGGTATCGCTAAATGACAAAATGACAATATGTTAACTCAAATAGCAACAGTTAACTACAAATAAAAATGACCGTCGATAAATAAACCCTTAGCAATCGGAATACCAACATGCAAAACAAAAACACTACGAACTTGTCAACCATTCTAATATTTTCAAGGCACAAATGCAATGAGATTATACCGTACAAGGAAATTTGAAAATAACAGCTGCCTTCCCTTTCGTTGATGCCTTTGTCAGGAGTAATGTGTGCGAAACTCAGCTTGGTGTTTTCTCACATGATATCCTGCGAACTATGGATGAAGGTCAACAGACAGATTTCATATTCATAGATATCCGCAAAGCTTTTGACACGGCGCTCCACTGCAGTGCGTCAACGAAGATCTGAGCATTCTTATGTAGTAGAACCCAGTAGGTTGTCCCTGACGGCAGGTGTTTATCAGAGACAAGGGTGTTGCCAGGAGAGTCCTCGGGAAGTGTGATGGGACTGCTCTTATTCTCGATGTACACAATTATCTGACGGACAGGGTGAGCAGCAATCTGAGGCTGTTTGCTGAGAATGTTGTGGTGTATGGGAAGGTGTCGTTGAGTGACTGTAGGAGGATACAAGATGACTGAGACAAAATTTCTCGTAGGTGTGATGAATGGCTGCTTGCTCTAAATATAGAAAATTAAAGTTAATGCAGATGAGTAGGAGAAACAATACGGTAACGTTCGAAAACAACTTTGGTAATGTGCTACTTGACACTGTCAGGCCGATTAAATATCTAGGCGTAACGCTGCAAGGCGATACGAAATGTAACTAGTATATAAGGCCGGAAGTAGTGAAGGCGAATGATCGACTTCGGTTCATTGGGAGAAGTATAGGAAAGTGTGTTTCAACTATAAAGGAGCCGCGTATAAAACAGTGGTGCGAGCCATTCTTGAGTACTACTGCTCAAGTGTTTGGGAACCCAACCAGGTCGGACTAAGGAAGACATCGAAGCAGTTCAGACGTATGTATGCTGCTAGATTTGTTACCAGTAGGTTCGATCAGCACGCGAGTATCACACGGAGACGCTTCGTGAACTCAAATGGGAATCTTTGGTAAGAAGACGACATCATTTTCGCAGAACGCTACTCAGAAAATTTGAGGAACCGGAATTTGGAGTTGACTGCAGAAAGATTCTACAGCTACAAACGTACATTTCGCGTAAGGAACTAGAAGGTAAGAAACATCAGGACTCGTACAATGGCATATAGACAGTCGTATTTTTTCACTCTGTTTGCGGGTGGAACAGGAAGGGAAAGGTCTAGTAACAGTACAAGGTACCCTCCGTTATGCGCCATACAGTGGCTTCCGGAATAGACTGTGGATATAGATGTATAAGGTTGATAGTAAGGACATGCCGTTTACAGGAAGTCTACTCACACTGACTTGTATCTACAGGCTGATGCCATACGGCTCACGGGCGCTAAAGACTACACTGTTGAGCGCCCATAACACCATATCCATCCATCCATCCATCCATCCATCCATACGGCTCAGTGTGAAGAGGTACTTCGTAACTTGGTTCACAGGGCCCACGTCATTTCAGACCCAGAGAGTTTGTGAGATAAGTTGTCCCATCTCGAAGTCATCTTTCGTCAGAATGGTTAAAGTGAAGGACAGATCAGACATGAGTTGCACTGTCGACTAACCACGAATTGGATGAGTGATGATAATGACGAGGCGGCACAAAAGTCTGTGGCCCTTCTGCCTTACGCAGGATGCATTTCCTACAGGACTGGTTGTATTTTGCATAAATATGAGGTAAAATATGTTCTAGATTCGATGATTAGGGCCCTTTTAGGATCGGCAAGGGATGACCTGGGTTTGCATAAGGTGGGTGTCTATGGTATTCCTTGTTGTCATGGCATGTCATAAGTTGGTCAAACCATCAGGACCGTGGAGAACTGGTGTACTGAACAGAAAATCCACGCACGTTTACAATAGCCAAGAAAATCTGCTATTGCAGAGTATTGGTTTGGCACCAGTCTTCAGATACGAAGATTCTGGCACTCAGTTGCAGCTATTACGATAGTGTTACTGAAGAAGTAGTTGAAATTTAATTAGCAAACGACCTTATAAATAGAAATGCAGGTCTTTGCTTAAATCCTGCTTAGAATCCTTATCTCCCTCTGATCAAGCAACGGAGAGAGAATGTTAATTTTACTTCTTCCGTTGGCTATTAATGTACACTTTCGATAAATTCTAACATTGCCCACGTTTGGTTGTATGGTGGCACTAGTGTTCACAGGGTGCATGTGTGTGTTACCTTTCCGCATATGCGCTGCGTACTTCAGGTTTAAATTTCCTTACGCAGCGGTCGCTCGTTGCAATTCTGCCTTGAAAGCACAGGGAGTGTATCCGTCGTCGGTTGTCGAAGACGTCGCCTGGCTGTATTTCTTTAAGTTATCTGGACAAAGCAATTCTATAATTTAGTGAAACTAAACAAGTGATTAATGACAGCAAGCTCACAAGGGAACTGCTTTTGCTGTTTGTTCGTTTATACGACTTAAAAGTTAACAGCAGAACCCTTTTCATCGAGAAACATTCCTGTCAGCAGTATTATTTTTCGTTTGTGTAATGTTATACACTTGAATTAAGACGTCCTATGCAATAAGAAAAGAACAGCATAAAAAGTGTTTATTAAGAGTAATTAGAAAAGGCAAAAAACAAAAATTCTTTTCTGCAATTATATCCGTCAAGATATTTTTAATAATGGGGACACAACAAAAACAATTGCAGAAAGAAACTACAAAATTCTTCATACAGAAAAGGGAAGTTAAAATTTAACTTTGCATCGAGATCCAAATAATTATAGATCGAACAATCCGCTGAGTTGGAGGAGGATTGGGAGAGCAATCCGTCATGCTCCTTTTAAAGGGGGCATGATGCACTTTATCCTGAGGTCGTACAGCAAAGCCTTGTGTATGAACGGTCGAGGAATTCAACCATACTCCTCCTAAACATTTAAGGAAATAGCGGGAACTCTATAGTAGTATGGATGAATGCGAATTCGAACTGAGCTCCTCCCAAATGTGAGTTACATACCAACTACCGCACCACAACAATTGGTGAAATTATCTAGACTTATTAAGGGGAGCCGGAGGTGCCTATGCTGCCCATGTTAAAATCACTAAGTTTGAGGAACATTTATGAATAAACTACCAAATAGAAAATTTTGAATTTTTTTTTACATATAGAGTGGTTTAGTATTGCAGTTATGACAGAGGGATTTTGGAGTGTCTTTTCTAGTTTCCTTCCAATTATGCTTTTCGCATGTCACTAACATTATAGCATACCCATAGTATCTCTGTAGACGTTCAATCACCTCATCAGTAAGCCTGCCTCTCCCTCCTATTGTCTTTCCATCACTGAGCTTACTTGAACCCAAAGTTTGTTTGAGCCTTCGAAGCCATGCACCCATACGCTTTGGCACATGCCCAATGCATTCCAACTTTTCAACTACAAATTCATTTCCATATGGTTTCAGTTCCTCTATAGTCTTGAAACCTTTGGAGTCACCATCCCCAAGGTAGTATTTGTACCTAACGTTGTATCTAGGAACTGAATGTTACAAAATTTGTTTCACTCCATCCACTTCCATTGCTCCACTTGATCCACTAAAATTTGCCTCACAGGTTCCACTGTGCTCTCCTTTGATTTTATTTTTGCACCTGCAATGTTTTGATAATATTGCAACATCTATCACTTTTGCACTATCACCACAAGTAGCAGTTACAACCCCATTCAGGGATTTATGACCCCTCTTTTGCCAGGAACCATCTAATGCCACTACCAAATCCCTAGAAGCACCGTTCATTTCTACAGATTCCTCCACTGCTTCCTTCATGGTTTTCAAAGCCACATCTTCAACAGAGGATCCTACCAGTTCACAGTAGTACCCAAATTTGCTTGGAGGCGATGGCAAGTTCATAATACCACCAAACAGTTTACCAGCAGCAGACCCTTTTCCAATGGATCAAAGACCATACACAAGTCGAACATTCACATCAAACACTCTAGATCGTCAATTTTCACCAAAGAGACTGGCATGTGAATTGTAGAAAGTCACTTGATACTTGCAACATGCACAGATTATCTTCATCTCACAAGCTAAACCAAAGTGCTTTGTTATCTCTAGTCCCACTCTTACACTTGAACACATTTTGCACAGAATACTTTCTTTCAGCACAGAAGATAATAATCCAATATTCAGTACTTCGTTAATATCATCACTGTCACTAACATATTCACGAAATCTGTCACTTCCACCAGTCAGCTTCTTGCTGGAAGATGTCACAGGGCTATGGCCGGCCATGTGTTGCTTAGCAGAAGAACGCACTGTTTCAGTAATTGTAGTATCGCAACTTGGTATTAGTGTTAATTTTCTTTTCCCTACGTTCTTCCTCTTCTTATATACACGGTTACTAAAACGTGGCATCGTAAGCATAACAACGCTTTACACAAGAAGTATAATACTACCAACAACAGGCGCAACACTGAACTAATTCGAAACGGTAAACAGCAAAGAGACGATGTTCCGCGCTCTTGGCGCTTCATTTGTCACAGAAAACAATGTAGCCAACCCTTGCACACTCGCTGTATGCGTCAACATAAGGCGCTGTATGCGTAACAGGCCGAGAAAATCCCAAGCAGTTCGCCAGGAAGTCACGAGAGGGTGTTATATGCATTCAGCGGCCGCCCATTTCCTCTGCAGGCGTGGGGGAAAATGCTAATAACTCCACTTCTAGGGCGAGTAGAAAAATAATTCAAAGTTTACATTAAAGAGGAATGTTCCAACTGATTTTCGGTACCAAAAAAAACCGTAATTTTTTGGATTTGACCACCTCCGGCTCCCCTTAACATCATCAGCGAGATGTCACTGTCAGAGACTGATGAACTATCCTACTTCGTCCTGAGTGAAGGAACGATCTTCTGAAAATGGCAACCGTTGTCTGTTCTCACCACCAAAAATCTATAGATCTGAATACCAATGTATTAAATTCTTGCAAGCATAACAGACCATATAATTAAATAATCTGAGAACGTACCATACTATATAGACACAGTCGCAGAATAAAATGGGGATACATAAGGAAGCAGCCGAGGGTGCAACACTTGCGCAGCTATTGCAGAAGGAACTGACATATCTTTTAGTTTGGGGAAAGTACTGCGGTATCGACAGCTGTCGTCACAGCTGCGAGAGAAACGGCACTTTCGAACCTCCCGCTAGCGGGCCGTTGGGGCGATGTACTTCTTCCACTGTTCGCTTTTCTCCGTCGATATACACGCCACCAGAAGACGCGGAGGTGACAAGACCTCAATGCACGTAGATATGACATTTTTGTGGGTGGTTGTGTGCTGAAGTGCTACCACCTTGTTGGTTGGACTTCGTGGGTGACAGGCAGAAAGGTAGTCCACTCTTTATTTAAGCATAAGAAGAGCTGCGAGCTCAGAGAGGTCCTTGAGCCTTTCTGGATTAGGGGCTGAGGCAAGGTGAGGGAGGGTTTGTTTCATTTGACTTTATTTAATGTTTTAGTGTGGCGCCTTGACGACGCCTTGAGGTACCCGGATGCGGTGCCTGAGTGCAGGGGCGACTGTGCCCGTGTAGTCGAGGTGTCTTGTAAAAGACCTAGGTGCGTCCACTTTGTTCAAAAGTTTACGTGTGTGGGACATGATGATAAGTTCCTGGGCAGTCGTCATGCCGAGTTGCTGGTGCAAGTCACGGACCCTGGCCCACCTAGGTGCCCCAAGGATGAGCCGAAAGCATCGACTTTGTTAAACTTGCAGCAATTTGAAGTTGGATGGACACGCCGTCCTCCAGGTGGAGCACTCATACAACACAGCCAGAAGAACTGCGGCTTTATAAAGGTGGAGTTTTGTACGGACGCTCATGTACGTGCTTGCCAAGAACGGAAAGAGCTAGTGGGTTCATCGAAGGGTTTTCATTCTCTTCTCAGTCAGGTTGAGTTCGAAGAGAAGCTTGCTGTCGAAATTCACACCACGGTTCTACACGTGGTTTGTCCAGGTGATTTCTGTTGCACTCAACAATGCCCTGTCCCGAAGGGCGGGCCCTTGTTCTTTCGGTCTGGAGTTAAATGAGTTATTCGGCCGCCCAGTTAGCCAGGAGGCTGACTGATGCTGCATTCTGTTGATGACAGCTGTAACTCGACGTTTACTGGTGAGCATGGCTGTATCGTCAGCGAATTGTGCGAGCACCACCTGGGGAAGCACCGGTACATCGTTCTGGAATTCAGAGCACCCCCCCCCCCCCCTCCCCCAGATAAAGCGCATCCCTATACTTACGAACATTAGAACAGAAGACTGCAGTAATGAACATTACATCGAAGCAGCACGACGCTAAATGGTTCAAATGGCTCTGAGCACTATGGGACATCATCTAAGGTCATCAGTCCCCTAGAACTTAGAACTATTTAATCCTAACTAACCTAAGGACATCACACACATCCATGCCCGAGGCCGGATTCGAACCTGCGACCGTAGCGGTCGCGCGGTTCCAGACTGAAGTGCCTAGAACCGCTAGGCCGCAGCGGCCGGCAGCACGACGCTAGAAACTATTGCTAATAGTTAGTGATATGTATAATTTTATAGGCACTCATGACTATTTGTTATAATCAATAACAATACTATCATTCTTATATAATTCAATTATTAAGTGTACATACTGTAAATAAAATTATCGAGTCGCAATAGTCGTCGTTCTTGCCCTTTACAATAAATTCATCACATCACTATAGATGTCAGATTTAGCAGAAATACACACATCAGAAAAGGTTTTGCATCACCTCGGTTCCGAGAGTTCCGGAATCTGTTCAGAAAATTGGAATAGAGATCAATATAAACATCATTTCCGCCCTTTTCACTGTTCATGAAAACCACTCATTGCATGTTGTACCACCACACAGCGAGACCTTCACAGGCAGTGGCCCAGACTATTGTACATACCGGTACCCCTAATTCCCAGTAGCACGTCCTCTTGCATTGATTCAGGCCTGTATTCGTTGTGGTATACTGTCACAAGTTCATCAAGGCACTGTTTATTCAGATTGTCCCATTCATCAACGGCGGTTCGGCGCAGATCTGTATCACTTTTAGTTATAAACACATATTTCCACGTATGTTATGTTTGTACTGTGTTTCATGTCGTCCATCATTGCCTGTGATTATTCCTGTCAAGAAGTGTATCTTGCTCACCAAATGGAATATATTTGTCATCGCTGGCTCCCAAGGATCTCAGCAATTCTTTGGGATGCCTTGAAATGCGAGTGCCTTGTTTCAGCTAAGGTCTTTCAGCACCCTGCAAAATGCTTCTCGCACTGTCGTATCTCCCATCTTCAGCTACTTCCTCTACCCTTTCCAGAAAATTGTATTGAAGTTCATTTTCTTTGTACAGCCCTTCAATATATATTCCTTCCACCTATCAGTCCTCTCTTCTTTGCTTAGTACTGACTTCCTATATGGGCTCCCAATACTCATCTAGGCGCTCTTCTTTCCTACAAAGACTATTCAGTTTTCCTGTAGGCTGCAGGCAGCCAGCTAGCCAGCCAGCCAGCCATCCAGCCACCCATCAATCCATCCATCCATCCATCCATGCACTGCTCCTCTAGCTGTTCCTGCTTTGTCATTTTGTTATTTTTGGTCAATTTAATTTTTAGACACCCGTTTTCCCTTTTACCCGCTTCATTAGCTCCATTTACAAATTTTTCCTTTTGTCAATTAAGTTTTGATTAGGACTGCACTCTAAAAAAACTACCGTTCGGTAGATGTGGTACACTACATAAATGATGTAGTAAATGGTACGATTACCAATAGTATTAGTAGAATTGATAGGGAAAGAAACATACATGAACGCGTAAGAGAGAAACTGGGAGACGACGACTTTTCTTTGTATTTTTCTTTTTGGTAGTTTGCTTTTCACGTAATCATAACTGCACAGAATTCAGTGTTAATCCATTGAGTACTTTATACCCTTACAGAAAATAAATTGCATTTTATAAATAACAAAAATTAGTTGATCGAGTAATTTCTACACTTTTATGTAACCAAATTATTTTTAATTGAAGTAATATGCACAAACAACACAACATATTATTGCCGTTATTTTGTACTCAGTGGAACGTTCTTCATCACGATCGAAGACAAGAGTTTCCTGTTAGTGCTGATAAATGTGAAAACTGAAACTTCCTGGCAGATTAAAACTGTGTGCCGGACCGAGACTCGAACCCGGGACAGAAGAGCTTCTGTGAAGTTTGGAAGGTAGGAGACGAGGTACTGGCAGAATTGAAGCTGTGACGACGGGTCGTGAGTCGTGCTTGGGTAGCTCAGATGGTAGAGCACTTGCCCGCGAAAGGCAAAGATACCGAGTTCGAGTCTCGGTCCGACACACAGTTTTAATCTGCCAGGAAGTTTCATATCAGCGCACACTCCGCTGCAGAGTGAAAATCTCATTCGGAATGTGAAAACTTTTTACGAATGACAGAAACGTGTTTGATATTAGTTCGATGAAATATTGAATAGATGTTTAATATATTTTTGTATTACTGTTTTTTTTTATTTTACCTTTTCATTGAGTAATTGTGTTTTCTAGAGCTACATGATAAATCTGTATCGTTTTCCTTACTTTCACTATGACATCCCTCTGATTCACGCAACAAGTCAAGAATTTTCGAATAAAACCTGAATTAAATATTGACAATTTCAGTCTTGCTATAAATAATTTTTTAAGAGATAGGAGGATAACTACATAGAACAAAAAATGTTCTGTAGATTATGCGCCACCATTACAAATACTCACTCAGTTTATAGACGGGTCGCCGCTTCCAGTTTTTAGGGGAATCTAGTAAGAAACTGATCGCATACGTAACGATCGCGTTATGAGGTAACGCCTGATACCACGCAACACGCCAAACTTATAGGTAACGCGGGTACGACATTAAATGGCCAAAGCTACTAGGAAAACTACGCCTCTTACGGCAGTTTACAGTAGTTTTACAACTATGGTGGTGGTGATTAGCTCCCTAAGACAATTGTCCGTAAGGATATGACTGTATTCACAACAAAGTACAATAAACAATGTGTATAACAGGAGAATAAAATTTCATTTATGTGGAACCATTGCTTCAGGATGTTTTCACTTTCCACATTTTTTTTATAGCCAGTAGCCAGCAATCTTGAATGAATAAGCATGCATTCTGCTTCTTTGTAACTGCGTGCACGTTCAGATGAGGTATTAATGGAATTAAAGTGAGCAGTAATGGTAGGTCCTGTGGGGACGGTAGGGACCCCACTTAGCGCCGCGTGTGGGCGCTGCCAAAAGCAGGCCCCGCCAAAGGGTCTTCTTTGGAGGCGCGTCGCGGCCGCAGCTTGGCACGCAGCGCCGGCGCAGACCGGGAATAGCTGCCGCCCACGCCCGCCGCGCCGCCGGAATGCCTAATGCACTCGCCCGGCTGCCGCGCTTCATCGGTAGCAATGCCCTTCGCTTCCGCTCTTCCAGGCCCCATCCCCAGCCCCAGCCCTTCTCTACATACACACACGGGGGGCACACACACACACACACACACACACACACACACACACTTGCTGAATCGCTCATTTGACTGACAACTTTTCAAGTGAAATACCCACCAGGCTGTGGCTACGCCATGTCTCCGCAATATCCTTTCTTTCAGGAGTGCTAGTTCTGCAAGGTTCGCAGGAGAGCTTCTGTAAAGTTTGGAAGGTAGGAAACGAGGTACTGGCAGAAGTAGAGCTGTTATGACGGGGCGTGAGTCGTGCTTGGGTAGCTCAGTTGGTAGAGCACTTGCCCGCGAAAGGCAAAGGTCCCGAGTTCTACACAATTTTAATCTGCCAGAAAGTTTCATATCAGCGCACTCATCGCTGCAGAGTGAAAATCTCATTCTGGAAACACCCCCCAGGCTGTTACTAAGCCACAGGAGTCCTAGTTCTTTCAGGAGTCCTAGTTCTGCAAGGTTAGCAGGAGAGCTTCTGTAAAGTTTGGAAGGTAGGAGACGAGGTATTGGCAGAAGTAGGGCTGTTAGGACGGGGCGTGAGTCGTGCTTGGGTAGCTCAGTTGGTAGAGCAGTTGCCCGCCAAAGGCAAAGGTCCGGAGTTCGAGTCTCGGTCCGGCACACAGTTTTGATCTGCCAGGAAGTTTCATATCAGCGTACACTCCGCTGCAAAGTGAAAATCTCATTTTGGAAACACCCCCCAGGCTGTGGCCAAGCCATGGTCTCCGCAATATCCTTTCTTTCAGGAGTGCTAGTTCTGCAAGGTTCGCAGGAGAGCTTCTGTAAAGTTTGGAAGGTAGGAGACGAGGTATTGGCAGAAGTAGGGCTGTTAGGACGGGGCTTGAGTCGTGCTTGGGTAGCTCAGTTGGTAGAGGAGTTGCCCGCCAAAGGCAAAGGTCCGGAGTTCGAGTCTCGGTCCGGCACACAGTTTTGATCTGCCAGGAAGTTTCATATCAGCGCAAACTCCGCTGCAGAGTGAAAATCTCATTCTGGAACCTTTTCAAGTGACAAGACACTTATCTTAGGATTTTCTGGTCTCACGTAGCAAGTATTCCTTCCTTGATATCCTTCGGAAAGCCATTAACAACTTGTTTTACAGACCAGGACGCCTTTGGACATATGCCTGCTTAAGACATAATAAGGAATAAAGAGTTGTGCCACAAGCTAAACTTACAGACAGCCAAAATATCAGCTTAAGAAAACTGCACGTCTACAGGGCCGCGGAACAGTATAGAAAAAGCCATATGCAGAGTGTTCAAACAAGGGGTATCCAAAAACATTAGTTTATATTTCAGTATCTATTAAAGTTTATAACTTAATTCATCCAACATTGTATACAGGAGCTCAAATATTCTTTGCATGTTGGTGCACAGTTCAGTGTGGGCACGATTATAGCTCGACAGATATCGAAACGATTCTCCACTTCTCCTCACATGATGTTCCTGAGCGTGACAGGTGTTAGGCCTCTACTGCGGCATAGGTCCGTTGTCTCAGATCTGATGGAGATGTGTGTGAAATCTTATGGGACTTGACTGCTAAGGTCATCAGTCCCTAAGCCTACACACTACTTAACCTAAATTATCCTAGCGACAAACACACACACCCATGCCCGAGGGAGGACTCGAACCTCCGCCGGGACCAGCCGCACAGTCCCTGACTGCAGCGCCTAGGCCGCTCGGCTAATCCCGCGCGGCTGTCTCAGATCTACCCGATCTCGAACCTGTTCCGGCGTAACGTCAAGCGCCGGAAGAGCAGAGAGCGCTGTGAGGCGACTGTGCCAATAGTACGCTTAAAGACCCGTGTCTAGGACGGGAGCGGTATCTAGACCAAGAGAATACAAGGGCCGCTCCGTCTGGCCGCAGCTCGCACTGAAGACGAGTGATCCTATGAACGGTATTGTTTTGCTTGTACCGCAGTTGTATGTACTGAAGGACATTGATTATTTGCATATCGCCATTTGCTTGCGACACACCTTTGTGAACACGAAAAGTTAAGTATTATCATTTACCTTACTGTAATAAACTTCATTAATACTATTTGCTTGAATTTGTGTCTAACGATCCGAAATAGCAGGTTTCCTAGGCACCCTATATTAGATGAGTGGCCAGAACACAACAGAACCTTGATTCTGTAAACAATATTCTAGATAACCCCCCCCCCCCCCCCCCGTACTGAAACCCACCGGAGTCAGATCGGGAGACTGAGGAGGTCAACCCTCCTTCCGATCGAACGCTCAGAAAGCATCTCTTGCAGAAATGTGGTCATGTCCCCATAATAGCGCGGTGGGGCACCATTCTGTTGGAAAATGACGTATGGAGACATCTGTGGAACAGCATATTTCTCCAGCATGTCAAGACAGATGTACCCTGTCACTGTGAACTCCATAACAATGGACCATTCACACTTTGTTTATGTACTCCCAAGCACACGCAAACTTCTGGTGTGTCCCTTCCCTGTTCAATCATTTCTCTCTTCTCCTCGAGTCTCACTCTCCCATGTTTGACAGTTATGTCGATTAACTTTGCCACAGACGCTAACATACATTCATCACTAAATAACACTGCATTTAAATCGTCGTTCTTTTCGTCCATACGATGCAATATTTAAACAGCACAATCGCATCGTCTGCAGTGACCCTCCGGCTTAATGTGATCCAAAAGTTGGAGTTTATAAGTTTGCAGCCGGAGAAGTTTGTGCACAATGTCGTGAAGCGTCTAACAGGGGACTGTTACTTCCCTACTAGCTTGTCTAATGGATTTGCGTGGACTTCTAGCGAATTATTCGCGCACACACGCCGCAGTCTCTTCATTCACATGCGTTTTAGGATTTTTTACGGCATCTAAAATCAAACTTACCGTTTCTCGATGAGTTCTGTCCCACTGACAAATGGATTTACGCGCGGAAGAATCTTAAGGGATTTTAAATCCACTAACCATGGCACACAATGCACCTTTCGTTGTAGCGTTCACATATTGACTGCCTGGAGTTCGTCACACTATTGCACAGTAAACATTTTTGCGCATGGGCCATACGACTCAGCGCTGTTTATAAAATGGTGAGGATCATTTCTTGGAGAGTGTCTCTATCGATTGCGTACCTAACAACATAAAATGTTAAGTTCTTTCGTTATTAGCATTTGTTTGTGTTTACCTCTAGCCCAGAAACCATGTATTATGACAACGTGATGTGCAAAGACAGAGCGCCTACCACAAAAACAGACGATATACAAGTCGGGGAGGATCAGGGAAGATTTCCTGGTACCCTTACAGCCATCTCTCTCCCTATCTCTACACCTCACGTGGTGTGACAGCACAGCACCCGTGAACCCTGTATGCCGCAGAAAAAAAGCAGAAGAATAAATTTCCCTTCTAATACCCAATAACGTAGAAAAGAACTATAAATTACAAAATATTGGTGTTGTAGTACCGTGTTGCAGTGTAGTGTGCCTTGTGGATTCGGTATGAGCTTATACAGTGATGAGCCAAAACATTATGACCACTCCCAACAGCGAGGGTAATGCCGCCTGGTGGCGCTGCACGCACATAGCGCGCTAGGAAGGGAAGACCAGAAACGAATGAGGAATGATTTTGGCAACGATGCGTAAATAGGGAGTCCACCGACACCGACTTCGACAAAGGGCAGAGTGTAAGTGCCTGGCCCCTGGGAAAGACCATCTCTGAAACGGTTAAGATGGCCTGCAGTTCCCGTGCTACTGTTGTGAGCATCTACGGAAACTGATTGAAGGACGGCGAAGCCACCAATAGGCGAAAAGGTGTTGGACGATCAAGCTTCGCCGCTCAACATAGGAATCGGAGACTTACCCGCTATGTAAAGCTGGATAAGCGGCAAATCTATGGCAGAGCCGACGACAGTGTACAATGCTGGTTCAGGTGAGAGTGTACCAGAACACACAGTCCAGTGCATATCGTTGAATGTGGGATTCCACAGTAGATCCTTACGTGTTCCACGTTGTCAAACAAAATCGTAAATTATGTCTCAGTGAGCACGGTAACATCGAAAGTGAACCCGTCAGTCAATGGAAACGTGCCGCCTCGTCAGATAAATCATGTTTCTTATTACACCAGTTCGAGGGGCATGCCCGGATACGCCGTCGTCCAAAGTACGGCTGTTCGTAACATGTAGCCCGTGACAGTCTCAGCCTTGGGCGAGCAAGGGGGGATTTATCCTACGGAAGACATTCAACTGGGCTTCCACACTACCTGTGCAGTAATCGAAGGCCTCATGATACCTGTCGACTACATGAACATTATTGCGGACCACCTGCATCCCTTCATGCTTGATGCCTTCCCCGAAGGCGGCGGCATCTCACTGCAGGATAATTGTTCGTGTCACAAGGCAAAAATGGGCTACACTGTATTGGGGAGAACGACAGTGAGTTCACAATGATGGGCGCCATCTCCTCGCCCACAAACCACCGGCCTCTAATTAACGAGAATTCTGGTACCCGTTGGTAGACATGTGGTGTGTGATACCGAAGAAACCTACCAAGGACTTCTCATACGATGCAGAAGGGCAGTTATGTTTTATTCCAAAGGTGGATCAGTATGCGGACGATCATAATCTTTTGCCTCACCAGTGAATGTGTGCGTCATTCAAATAAAATACTCCCTCCCCCCTCTCTCTCTCTCTGTCTCTATCCATCTTTGAAGATATTACGTGTTAAATCGTCCATACAACTTACTGTAAACATTTGGAGCTTTTTGGTATCTAGGACATTGGAAATTTGTAGCAAGTTCCTGTGGGAGCAAACTACTGAGATCATCGGTCCCTAGGCTTACACACTACTTAATCTAGCTTTAACTTACGTTAATGACAACAGAGACACCCATGCCTGAGGGAGGACCCGAAACTCCGACGGGGGCAGCCGCGCGAACCGTGGCAAGGCGCCTCAGGCCGCACGGCTAACCCGCGCGGCCTTGGTATTTAGGAAACATGCTAGTACAATATAGAAGATAAGGAAACATGCCGATAACAAAATCAAAAACAAATAATATAAGCTCTGGGGCTATAACACTGTGAAATATGACGAAACACGTACATTAAATAATGCACTGACGACTCATTTCCGTGGCAGCAGTGCCTCAGCAATCATTTGCACCCGTTTCATGGCTCATAAAATATAGGAGACATTTTGTGCCAATGCTGCACCATCACAAAGTAGAACCGGCTACCCTAGACGAGGTCGCTGATGGATGCTACCGCGGTGGCACTCGACCATGACACTGCCAGTTCGAATCCCGTTGGTCTAAGATATTTTCGTTACCAGTTTACGAGCAGTAATGGAAGAATAAGTGGTAACTTGAAGTAAATCCCAAACCTCTCAGCAGTGTCTCGTGCAGTGACATTGCTGCTGCTGATTTGTCCATAGGGCAGCACCGATTTCCTTCATGCTATCTGAGACGATTAGTCTGTGTGCTGATATCGAGTATTATCCTCTTCCTCTTACCTCTCATCTGTACCAGCAGCTCAAACATGACATTACAACTCTGAAGAAGGTGACTGTGTTCATTGCTTGTAAACAGTTATCCGGTACTAAAGACACAATACTCGCTCTTTGGTTGTTGAAAGTCTTACAGTTCGCCGGAGCACCGTACATATTAGGCAGGAATACCAATCACTCGAGGACTTCCAGCCACTAACGCCGGACCATATTACTTTTTTTCGCATAGCAGTAATTTCACAGATACCGGACATACTTTCGGACAAAATACTGTAATTGTGCTCTGCATAAGAACTGTAGCAGGTACTCACACATGAAAGAAGTTCAAGAAGATCGCCATCCACAACCACCAAGAAATCCCATACGTCACTGTCCACCAAATGGCGTTTTCAGTAATCAGGAACAGTTTCAAGCCAGTCTGAGAAAGAAGCGAGGACACGTATCAAAGGGGATATTAAGTTCACAGGTTTCGCATTGACATAATAAATTTGTCGGAAGTCTTGCTTTCTTTCCGTTTCGTATTGATGATTAGGTGTTACGAAAAACAAAATAATAATCGAAACATACTCCATGGATAGCCTAGCACCCGTGGTCTAGGGATAACACCTTTGGCTAGTAATATAAAATGGTGCAAGATGTTCGAAATTCTCAGATACATACGGGTAAGCTACAAGGGAAGTCAGGCAATGTACGACATGTACAAGAACTAAGAGGGAACAATAAGAGGAAGGTCAATAACGAAACGCTCGGATTAAAAATTGTGTAAGGCATGCATGTACTCCTTCGCGCCTAGTGTTCAATCTACGCATCGAGAAAGCACTAAAGGTTCAATAGTGGGACTGAAATTCAATGTGAAAGTACATCAATGACAATATTTGCTGATGACATTGCTAAGCTTAGTGAAAATATAGAAGAATTAAAGGATGTATTGAATGGAATGAACAGTCTAATGAGTACAAGATATGGATTGAGATTAAATTGAAGAAAGACGAAAGTAATGAGAAGCAGCAGAAAAGAGAACAGCGAGAATCTTAACATCAGAACTGAGGATCACGAAGTAGAAGACTAAGTTAAGAAATTCTGATACCGAGGCAGCAAAATAACCCATGACGGCCGGAGCAAGGAAGACATCAAAAGCAGACTAGCCCTGGCAAAGAGGGTATTTGTGGCCAAGAGATATGAAACATAGGCCTTAATTTAAAGAACAAATTCCTCCGAATTTACGTTTGGAGCACAGCAGTGTATAGTAGTGAAATATGGACTTTGCGAAAACGGGAATAGAGGAGAATCGAAGCATTTGAGATGTGGTACTACAGGAGAATGTTGAAAATCAGATCGACTGATAAGGTAAGAAATGTAGTGCTTCTCCGTAGAATCAAATTATGATCAATGTTACACCCAGAGTGTCATCCACGATCCTAAGGAACCGTTTACTGTAACCCACAATGGAGCAAAGATACAGCTCGCCAGTCTTTCTCCAACTTAATCGTTACGGAGTTCTTCTTTTGCGGTGTATAAAAGGCTTAATTGGAGGGATGCATCGCGCAAAATAACATGTATTAACGAAAGCTGATTGTATCTTGGTATTATTATGGATCGCCTGGAGTGTATGAGGCAGTATCACGTAGGATCATCTCCTGGTCTGAGTGGTCTCCCACATTACTTTCCCGGATGTGTTTTTAATGGAGTTGCTTAACCTTTTTGTCTTCCTCCGATCAGTGGATGATCATGTGTAGCAGATGAGTAACAATATAACTTTGAATTTGACTTCGTACGAACGAGTGTGCAAACGAAAAACAAGTAGAGAGAGAAAACTGTACAAAAACTGGGAAGCACTAAAGTGTTATCGGGCTTGCTGTACCGGCAAGAGGATATAACATAATAAAACTATTTTATTCTTACTGTTGAAAGGTTACGACGTCCTCATCGTAAACCATGATTACTGGTCGTGGCAAATGTTATGTCAAGCGAAGCTGCACTTATCACCAGCCGCTCGCCCACGTTGGTCAGCGGTCTATCACCGCCCACCCCACCGCACCAGCTCGGCTGTTCTTCTCGTCTAGTACCTCTCGCAGTTGTAGACTGCGCATCTCTCATGCAGATCTAAAGTATCGAGGCTCGCTATAGGTGTTCCTCCTAAGTAAACACCAGGAAGCCTATTAAAATCACCAGTTTATCGTAACAGTGTTCCCTGCATGGTAGTAATCTGCTGAGAACTACAAATTATTCACCTGACATTAGAAGCTGAGTGTCTTGTTGGCCTGTCCCCCAATCTATGCAAAATTAAATTCCTAGTGGATGTTGTTCAGTCTGATGACATCTAGTGTCCCACTTTTTGTGCATCTGACGGTCGATAAATTTCCATTCGTCGGAAGATACCCTAGCCTCCCTCAGCGCAAGCGAAAGGTCGCGCAGGCCCAAAGCACTATTAACTTTGGGTTCCCTATCAAGAAATAAGCAGACATATTTTTAGAAAAAAAAATTCATTTTCATATAATATTTGAAGGTAACGTTACACAAAATTTTATTTGCCTAACTGAAGCCCTGACAGATGAGATGCTCTTTGATCTCAGAGCCATCAAATGATCAGCACTAGTAACGTTAGTGTTCCTAACCAGATTCACCTAGTAAGAAAATACTGCTGTTAACAAATTACCTCCAATATTAAATCAAAATTTAAGTTTTGGACCACTACTTGCTTAAGCCCTGTGAAGGATGTAGAGGTATATTTGTGGAGCTGGGGAGAAAATTTATTGCAGTGAGAGATAAACAAGCCATGAACAACATATATGAACAATGAGACTTATTTTTGATGGTTTACATTATATAGGGTGATTTTTCCCACCGTGTACAATCTCTAGAGATTGATCGATGAGAGGATACGGAACAAAAAAGGTCTACTGCATTTCCGGATATAACTTCATTATACCTGCTGGAAAAAATCACCCTGTATTTATTATAACTCAGCGCTGTGCAATAAAAGATTATACCCCTATACTTTGGGGTAAAAGCAGGTACTCTGTGGGGCACAAAAGGGCGATGTTATATTTTCCGTCTGAGGTATGGGATACTCACGGGTCCACTTCTCACACTTTAAATACTTTCTCCAACCATCTAATTTTCTTGTTGACGAGTGGGTCTCTTTGCAAAGAAGGTACGGCGTTTCTTTCTCATCTTCAAAAAAGCTGTTTGCCTCACACATCTTCAGACTATTCTGACTCTTTTTTGTGGTCTAGACCCGGAGTCCTGCAACATTTTTTTTTTAATCTGCCTGGTAGATGCTTTTGTTGCATTGAGTTCATTTTTGTAGAGAGACTCCATGATGAGGGCGCATTTTTCTCTTCACCTAGTTAATGGTGGCGTCTCGTAATGAGGAGCCGTTTTTACACTCTCCAGTGATACAGTAATGAAGACCGTGTTTGCACATCAGCCGACATACCACAATGCGGAGAAGAAGCTGTTACTTACTTTGTGGTGTTCTGGGAATCTGCCATTATTCTTTCTGTTGTATCTGATGGTGCAAATTCATCTTCGCCAAATGCATTCGCATTAAGCGGGGAAATACCCGTCTTTTACACCCCAGACACGTCATTTTGCATCGTTGCTGTCCTGGTATATGCAAGTCTAAGCAACTGAGCCATTTGGTACTATGCTGCCACTCTTTCAGGATGGCTATTAAGCCATGTCTTAATTTCCTGTCCGTATAAAGCGCCTAATGGTCCCATCACGAATGAAAATATACCGCTTCAATAAGCGACAACTAATCAAAGTATTATTGACAGAAATAATGTAAAAATTGACGTAAAATAATTGTAAATTCTGTATATAATTATTAAATAGTAGTTATTAAAACTTGTACACACAACTGTTTACCATTAAAAGCATATACTACTTCTGTCACACAAGTAAGTTTTATGCACCCCATTGCTTCTCCCGGTTTTACCCGAACTGTAGCTTATCTGTAAAATTCCTTTCGCATAAGGCAGGAGATGAAGAACCCTTTAAAGCGACCTATGTTCATACAATCTGTTAAAAGTGTTAGTCTTTGTGCTACTAGTTTCAACTTGTAATACGTCGGTTTAAGTTCCTTACTGAACAGAAGATATCACAAAGTAAGACACACAACCACAAAAATCTAACAAATAATTTTGCTCAACAACAACCGGTCTGACACTTCCAAGGCTCATGGAGGTACTGAAGCTGCCGACTGTCTTCATGGACTAACAGCCAAAAAACAATGTTACCAATTCGTAAAAATTAATATGGAGGTTCACAGTCGCACCCCCATAGCCGATTGTATCCTAATTTCCCCTGTACACTGAAATCAATCACGTGACCAGTTGTGTTCTTACTGAGTGGAAAGAATTTTCTAAAGTATTCTGGATTTTAACCGTCATTCACGTTAATAGGAAATAGAACTGATAGTTGTCCGCAGTCATAAGCGCAGACTGTACACACTTTCTCGAAACCGGGTTTCCCAGGAGGAGTGGTCAATATTCAGGGGTATTACAGAACGACCATTTGAAGCAAAATTCTTCATCTGGACATATGCCCTGTTTCAAGTGTTTTCCAAGAAGGAACATATTTAATCTACATCGTTGTTTATTTTCCGTATTATCAACCATCAAATTAAAGTCATGTGGCATTATCGCCAATGAGAAGCTGTGGACACATTGTATGTGAAATTGGTATAGTGTATCCACGTGTAATGTTCGCCGTACACGTGTTCGTGGGACATTGATACATGCAGAAAGTCGCCGTGATCTGGTAGCAGGACCACCAATCCGCCATTTAAACAATATGTTGCTATTGCTGCACTGGTTGTTTAACTACACGTTCAGCAAAAACGGGAACTTGGAAGAATACATGCTTCACGCATTGTGCTGAAAACTTTCTAAACACTCTACAATTAGGAATCCGAATTGTCGGAAAGCGCCGACGGTATTCTTCGATGGCAGCAGGAGTCTTACCGTCGCAGAAGCTGTAAACATACAGTCTGCATGCAGCAGAGATTGGAACTAAAGAGGTAGTTTGGGTAGAGCAAAGCGTCAAAGAGGATGGGTGGGTAAGACAGGTACGTGCGCACCGCTAGTCCAAGAACACATGTGTATTAAGTGTGTTCTGTCTCGGAAACCATTCCGAATAGGGCATATATCCAGAAGACATTTTTTTTTTGCTTAAAATGAGTGTCCCTGTCATTTCCTTGAATATCGACGATTGCTCCTGGAACACCATGTATAATATTACAGATTACGTTAAAAAGTAAAATACGTCGTATTGGTTGGGAATGCATGATATACAATGCGCTTATTGATGGAACCTGAATATACCAGAGGGAACCGAAAGTAATGTATTTCTGTGCATGTCGATATTCGTTTTTCATTTATCAGCCCATTGCGTACTTCGAAGTCGTTCCAAAGGCATTGTAAAGTTAGAGCGACTTGTTTACTCGTACATAATTAAATCTTAACATTTTTTTCAGTTCGTGGTGAAATGATCAGCCAAATACTAGAAGAGCTGCGTACAGCCGTCGCATGCTTTTTTTAGTCCGGAAGGGTAGTAACGCAACAGTTGCTCCCAACTTTTTCGATGCTTATCCAGGTGCAGTAAACGTTCGTGAATGCCAAAGGCGATTTTATAAGAACAATACAATAATTCTGATCTTTCAGATTCGTATCGATCAGGAAGACCAACAAATTCAGACAATATCATGTTAAGGGCGGAAGTGGAAACAAATCCGTGTCAGATAATTGAGGTACAGTCTAACACTCGTAGCCAATCTTGGCCGACCATCCAAGAAAATTTGTAGTAGATTCGTAAAGGCAAACTATGCTAACGCATCTACCACATGCAACATTGCTTTATCGGCACTGGGTCACTGAGGACGACAAACGGGTCCTCTGTGATAATTCAAAATGCAAAAGTCTGCAGCTCTCTCCGAGATAATCTCCACGAAGTGCTGCCGAGCCAGGTTTACACCCCAAAAAGACGCTTTAGTGTGTTCGGTGAGGTATTCGCCGGTCATGCATTCTGAAGTGCTGAAACATGGACAAACAATTAATGCAGGCCTCACTGTTAACATCTGACTCGACTAAATCAATCTTTAATTGAAAGTGCCCAGCGACTGTCAACAGGAAAGGCATTGATCTGCAACACAATAATGCAAGACCGCAGTGTGCAAGACGAACCCTGGAGAACGTTAATGAATTGCGGTGGGAGGTATTTCCTCACGCACCGCACTCGCCGGATTTTGCGGCAAGGATTGCCATTTATTCGCACTGCTAGAAGATTCTTAAGCGGCAAAAAGTTTGAATATGTGGATGATGTCCAAACTGCCTTCTCCAGACATCTTTCTCACGAACCAATCGACTTTTATCGATCCAGCATTAAAAATTTGTACACGAGATGACGAAAGGTTGTTGATAATGAGGGTGATTACATCACTGATTAAAAATAAGAATTTGTTAACAATTTAACTGTGTGAATTTGATGTAAGAAACAACATTACTTTTCGGTCCCCCTATACTTGACATTCCGAAATTCGGCAGGAGAGAATGAGCACACAGGTGTATCTGAATGGATTAGACAGTAAAGAGTGCATGAAAACTTTCCGCAGATGTTTAGGTATATGGTACAAAAACATACTGAAAGACAAACAGTGCCTGAACTTAAATGTAGATGGAGTACAATAAGATCGCAAAATACACACAGTTTTATGTCAATGATCTATTATTTACCGTGCTTGACAATACTGCGCAAAAATAAACGTATAGGGGTTAAGGTTCTGAGCACTATGGGACTTAACTTCTGAGGTCATCAGTCCCCTAGAACTTAGAGCTACTTAAACCTAACAAACCTAAGAACATCACACACATCCATGCCCAAGGCAGGATTCGAACCTGCGACCGTAGCGGTCGCGCGGTTCCAGACTGAAGCGCCTAGAACCGCTCGGTCACTCCGGCCGGCAATAAACATGTAAATCTGAAAAGTAATTACTCTTATTTTCAAATATAAATTTGAAGAGTGTGTACTACACGTGTTATCCACAGTGCGACAGTTGCGAAAATCCAAAGCATCGCGCAGACCGAGGCTAGTGAAAATTATCGCTATGGCGTTTTTAACCGTCCTGGAGACACACATACGTGGCAAAGTAAGGCATGACGGCATAGATGTCGCAAAATTAGAACTAAATCCAGTATACGGGCGCACAATGAGGTGTTCAGTAACTGTACATCATTCACACCCTCTCTCAACGAATTCGTAGCTGTGTGAATTTCTTCCACCAACATTCTCACACCCAGCTACTTCCGGTGAAGAGCACTGGCGCGTACATACGGCGATAAAAAAAAAAAAAAGACAAAGGAGAAGGAGAGCACAGTCGGTGGCCTGTAGCGGTAGATGCCGCCTGTAATATGGACGTGTTTTCCGGTTGTTTGCGTGCATCAAGTACGCATCCGGCGGGGCGGTACGATGTGCCTTTTTATAGGCTTTTAATCGGTTGTATTTCCGAACGTAATGGCGTGTAAGCTGATGAGTATTCCGGCGGCGGGCGCGGACGGCGCCGGCGCCGGCGCTGGTGCCGCCTTTACGAGACGCGGCGCGACAGCGCGATGGCTATCGGCAGCGCAGGAAGTGCCGCGTGTCGTCCTGATCGGAAGTGGACGTCGGCGCGCACCGCAGGAAGGCAGGCAGCTGCAGTCGGGCTGCAACGGCGCTTCCGCGAACACCGCACGGTCCGGGAGCGCGAACTGTCCGTCGCTGCTTTAGGGCGAAGGGACAGTTACCGAAATGAAATTCAACACCAGACTAGTTACAAGACAGTACGCACACACGAGTAGAATTATAGAAGTACGAAGGGTATTAAAAGTTTTAATCACCACCTCGAAAAAATCGAAGTGCAGTTATCAAACTCTGGAACGAAGTGCATTCAGCCTCGTGATGTCACTTGAAGACCTTCTTGACCGAGCAGTAGCGGCTCCAGGTCATGACAACCGACAACGGCCGGGAGAGCGGTGTGTCAACCACATGCCCCTCCATACCGAGCGGCCGGCGTGGCCGAGCGGTTCTAGGCGCTTCAGTCTGGAACCGCGCGACCGCTGCGGTCGCAGGTTCGAATCCTGCCTCGGGCATGGATGTGTGTGATGTCCTTAGGTCAGTTAGGTTTAAGTAGTTCTAAGTGTAGGGGGCTGGTGACCTCAGATGTTAAGTCCCATAGTGCTCAGAGCCATTTTGAACCTCCATACCGCACCGAGGCCCACGAGAAAGACAGGGCGCGGCGCGTACGTCACGAAGGTAGTCCTGAACTCGCTCGCTCTCTCAGCTCAGCACACAAAAAGGGTTTCTAAACCTGTTAACTCACTGCTGGGAGTGTATGTACTAACGAGAATTGAATCTTCCACTGAAATCTGCTATTATGAAGTCTTACTGATAAACAGTACTACAGCAAAATTTAATTTAAGATAAATACTCGATAAATGGTATAACGGCCTGTTTATAGCATTTAGTCTCTTCTGCTTAACAGTACTCATTACATGCTGGAAGTGATGCCTAATGCAGCTGATAACCATTTTAGCATGATTTTATTTTAATGTACGTTAGCACAGCTGTAAAAAATTATAAGCAGCCCTATGGACTTCCCATCATTATCATTATAGGACTAATAATAGCGGATTCCAGAAGAAGATTCAGTTTTCGTTTGTACGGACACGCCTATTGAAGAGTTAACAGGTGTAGAAACGTAGTTTGTCCGTTGATTTGTGCGAGCGAGCGCAGGACTACCTTCGTGACGTACGCGCCACGGCCTGTCTTTCTCGTAGGCCTCGATACCGCATCCAGTGACGTCACTGGCGGAGGATAACATGGCCTCTACCATTGGCCCGCCATAGCCTGGGAACGGAGTTCACGTTTATGACTATGAAACTTAGTCATGTTGTTAGTCCTTCCCTACAAATTCATCTTTCAATGTGATACATTCTTTTTCCCGAAAAATGATGACTTCGTGGAAATCTTGGTTGTAGAAGTCTGCGCTTTGGATTTTCAGTAAAGCGGGCTGTATGGTCGTGGTCGAAGAAACTTTTCGATTCCTGACATTTCGTCCAGACGTGCGCAGGTGATCTGCGGAGGCGACGCTGAGTCTTGCACCTCCGAAGAAGTCCTGGACGAAAGCTCTGGACGAAACGTCAGGAACCGAAAAGTTTCTCCGACCACGGTCTCACAGCCCGGAAGACTTATCAGTTCAAAATGTTTAAACGTGTGTGAATCCCTAAGGGACCAAACTGCTTAGGTCATCGGTCCTTAGACTTACACACTACTTAAACTAACTTATGCTGAGAACAACACACACAGCCATGCCCGAGGGAGGACTCGAACCTCCAGGGGGAGTGGCCGTGCAGTCCGTGACATGACGCCCTAAACCGCGCGGCCACTCCGCGTGGCAGACTTATCAGAGAACTATGATATCCTGTTGTAAAACCCTTCATCGTATGTTCTATAAACTTTCTACCTCGAAGTTCAAACAAGAAAATCAACTCGTCGTTTCTATGGAAATGCGAGCCGGCCGCGGTGGTCTAGCGGTTCTAGGCGCTCAGTCAGGAACCGCGCGACTGCTACGGTCGCAGGTTCGAATCCTGCCTCGGGCATGGATGTGTGTGATGTCCTTAGGTTAGTTAGGTTTAAGTAGTTCTAAGTGCTAGGGGACTTATGACCACAGATGTTGGGTCCCATAGTGCTCAGAGCCATTTGAACCATTTGAACCTCTGGAAATGCCAGCCACACAGTGATTTTTACATTCGAGGAAACAGGAAGAATTCACTGGATGCGAGGCAAAATTTCATTGCTCAAAGAAGCAGCATGTGTGACTGTATCCTGTTTACAACGAACCGGGCCACTGCCGACATACAGAAACACCCCCTTTGACAATTACCCGTGCCGCTTCGTTTGACAGCTTCTCCTACGCTCGTCGTGAGTTTTCCGTAGTATTGTTGCACCTCGGAATGCTATCGCAGGCTAACACTAAAAATTGAACTTCTTCATTGGCGACATAAGAGGTAAGCCGCCTGAGTCAATGACCAGCAAACAGCCAGTTAGGAGGAAATGCTGAGCAGGCTGATGTGAACACGGAATTGACTTCGACAAGAGGGACCGGCCGCAAATTCAGCAGAAAAGGATGTCTGAAACACGAAGTTACTAAAGTCTAAAGGCACTAGTAGGGCTGAGCACACGAGAAAACTAGCACATAAGAGGTCAAGTGCTAATCCCACTGCAGCAGAGCGCAGGGAAGTCGCCAGCGTAAGTACTGCGACTTTCTTAAGCTCAGTTTCAGTTGCAGCTGTCCCATGGCAGGGGAGGCTATGTTAGTCGGCCATATGCTGCACCTCATCGACTACAATCATCTTTGGAGTTGCTAGTCTCGCTGGAGAGACTGTCACTGCAAGCTCTAGCGCCGACAACCGTCACTGATGGGTTGTAGAGACCGCCATCATTTTTTTGACCTGCTGGACGCTTGACCAGCAGAGCCAAGAAGCTGTACGCCATACGCCATACGCCATACGGCTTGAGGGGAGGGGGAGGGGGGCACTGCTGCTGCACCGTGCAGTTTCTGCCGACGAGAGCGATGCTGCTGGCCTCTGTCTCCTAACTGGAGGCCACAGGTCGAACTCCACACAGCAAAGAGTATCAAGGGTGGGTCTCCTGGGCGAACATCGTCAACGAGAGCGCTTCGGAGATCAGCCTGATCAGCCTGCAGACGCTACTGCCCACGTCGTCCATCGAGGACTTCGCCAGATGCGACGCCTGGGGGCCATCGACCGCCCGTGACGTAACGTCTGCCACGCAAGCCTTCCGCGATGCAGTAGGACTGCCGGGAGACGCGCACCTGCTACTGCTGACTGGATCCGCACACCGCTGTCCCGACTGAGCTGCCAGCACCTGGGGAAGACAGTCCTGTATTTTTTATTACACGCAGATTGACGAACGATGGCGGTTCACGTAGGATGAGGCACGGACGAGGATTGCATTGTTGTTGGTTCCAAACGACAGCTGCGGTAGGTGCTTTGCCCTTAAAGAAAGGGTGTATGCTGCAAATAATATCTCTCGCTTGCTTATGAGACTTTACCACTTACCACCACCAAAGCAATGACAATAACAGAAGACTTCACGACCAATGTGTGCCTCTTCACACATGTAACAACCAATGTCCAACTACGGAAACCAGGAGTAAATATTGGTTCCCTGTAGTATACATGTACGACCGGATACTTTTTGTCGTTCGTGCTACACAGTCTGAAGATGACATTAATGAGGAGTCTAAACTAGTAACCAAAATAAAAATCTATAAAAATAGCGGCTGTTGGAATATTATTTTTACATTTCATCGACCAGCCGCAGTTCCACAAGGAATAATCGCAAGATGGAGTTACATTTACATAATACATTCCTTTACCCAGTAGCCCAATCACAGGGCTGATGTCGATGTCCAGAGCAGATGGCGTCAAAAGGTAGACTGCCCAAGCTGCAGCGCTATTGCTTCGGGCGAAAACGGCAGGCGATGCTTTGCAGTCCGTTGCGGTATGCAGACAAGATGGCTGACATTCCACTGCGTGTTCTGGCAAACGTTAATCGCTCTTATGTCCGCTGGTCCCACGCACTAGCCACTACCGTAGTCACTTGGGGAGACTGGGACACCTCGACCATAGGGGCACGATGGCCGACTTGTATTATTTCGTTAAACTGCCGTCGGAATACGCCATCAGCCAAGGAGGATGGTGGTAACAATACGGTCGTCATTCTACAAACATGTCAGTGCAGTTATATTGTCGAACGAGAAAGAGCAAGCTATTATGTTTAATTATTACTCCTGAAAGTTAATTTTACTTGTTCAAAAAATGTGTCTGAAATCTTATGGTACTTAACTGCTAAGGTCATCAGTCCCTAAGCTTACACATTACTTAACCTATATTATCCTAAGGACAAACACACACACCCATGCCCGAGGGAGGATTCGAACTCCGCCAGGACCAGCCGAACAGTCCATGATGGCAGCGCCTTAGACCGCTCGGCTAATCCCGCGCGGCTTGTTGTTGTTGTTGTTGTTGTTGTTGTGTTCTTCAGTCCTGAGACTGGTTTGATGCAGCTCTCCATGCTACTCTATCCTGTGCAAGCTTCTTCATCTCCCAGTACATACTGCAGCCTACATCCTTATGAATCTGCTTAGTTTATTCATCTCTTGGTCTCCCTCTACGATTTTTACCCTCCATGCTGCCCTCCAATACTAAATTGGTGATCCCTCGATGTCTCAGAACATGTCCTACCAACCGATCCCTTCTTCTAGTCAAGTTGTGCCACAAACTCCTCTTCTCCCCAATTCTATTCAGTACCTCCTCATTAGTTATGTTATCTACCCATCTAATCTTCAGCATTCTTCTGTAGCACCACATTTCGAAAGCTTCTATTCTTTTCTTGTCCAAACTATTTATCGTCCATGTTTCACTTCCATACATGGCTACACTCCATAAAAATACTTTCAGAAACGACTTCCCGACATTTAAATCTATACTCGATGTTAACAAATTTCTGATCTTCAGAAACGCTTTCCTTGCCATTGCCATTGTACATTTTATATCCTCTCTACTTCGACCATCATCGGCTTACTTGCTCAAAATGTTTTGTTGTGTACTCTAATACACGCTCTTGCAAAACAAGCAAGTGCAATGGTTATAGTCTATATATTAAAGATTATTAAAATGTTTTCGTAAACGAACCAAATCTTTCCAGTATGGCCGTTTATCTAAATACGGACACGTCGGACCTCATGACCAACGTAGTTCGCTGTCTTTTGGTAAGTAGTACCGTTAATAGGTAACTTCGTAACGTTAATAGGTCCAACATATCCGAAGTTTAGATCATCTCCAATGCAATTTATACGTAAGCAAATTGCGTCCTGCATTGATTTTAAACTGGAAACATTTATGCTATGTTTGATTTTTTATTTATTTTGCCTTCCAAAATCCACAAGTTGTGTTCAAATATTCAGATGAAACAATAGTAATATAAACCTGAAATTACTACTGACGGGACACTGCAGAACACATGCTGTATTTTGAAGTATCAAATCTATATGTTTCTTCGAATGTAGTCTTACTGACACTCATCGTCATACTCTCAATTTGATTTTAGAGTGCTTCGAAATCATAAAAGGAAAACTGAAAGACGGAATGTTTCTGAAGCGACTATCAGATTAGCAGTGATAGAAATAAAACGGCATCAGTTAGGTAAGTGAGCAAAGAGTTTAACATTCCTAGGTAAGTCGTAGAAAGATACTGCAACAAATTCAAAGATTCAGAACCTACGGAAACGGTAACAAAAATCTGAGATAGATTTGGCTTCGCAAAAGATTTCGGGTAATGTATTTCTTTGTTTTGTAGTATTGTACTCAACATTTTCGCTATTTTAATAACAACATCAAATATAATGGAAATAATATATAAAACTAAGTTCGCTATTAATTTTCTGGCAGTTTTATTTATTCATGAACCACTTAAATACATAGCTGAGACAAATTCATTTTTCCAGGTGTAGGAACCTGAACGGAAAACATGCTTGAAGAGTGCTTTACTAAAGGTAGTGAAATATGCTCTGGCATTCACCAAAAGAAGCTATGCAGTTTACATATATTTAAGCAGTTTCCGGTCCACCCCAATTCTGGACCGCCTAGGGAACGACGGGACCTGATTGGTTTTCAAGATTTGTGGAAAGACACCCAACGGTCTTCATTAGAACTACTCAGAAAGTTACTTTGTCACGATGTACTCATTCCAAAAAGCACAACACCGTCTTTTTCTATGACAACCGAACAATGTTTTGACAGAAGTCAAACTGACACTTGGTAATATCTGGAATTTTGTTGATACTGGAATCACGACAGTCCAAAGGCTTGACAGAGTAGTCACCCGAAGGGGATTACGTCAAACAGGGCGGGTACCACTTGCTGAAACAGGATCACTTATCACCATGGCTTTAATTGTTGGTGCAATTGGGAGCAGAGTGCCTCCATTTGCATACTGTCTAGGGTTAACTTCAAGGCTCATTTTATCAGAGACGGCCCTGTTGGGGCGGAAGGTAGTGACTACGGTTCGTGGTGAATGACAAACTAGCTTTTGAAATATATAATACTAAGTGACATCCATAGTTCCCATTTAACCGCTGAACTAAGGAATTTTGGAAGGAAAATGTTGTCAAACTTTTGCCTTTGCCGGCTCACTGTGTCAAAAACTACTGCCCTTGGACAGAAGTGTTCACGTCCCCTTCAAGAAGTTTGTGAACTCCGTGTGCGATGCATGGGTGACAACAAGCAAATGACCAATGATGATAACGACCTCGCCGGCCGGGGTGGCCGAGTGGTTCTAGGCGCTACAGTCTGAAACCGCGCGATCGCTACGGTCGCAGGTTCGAATCCTGCCTCGGGCATGGATGTGTGTGATGTCCTTAGGTTAGTTAGGTTTAAGTAGTTCTAAGTTGTAGGGGACTGATGACCTCAGATGTTAAGTCCCATAGTGCTCAGAGCCATTTGAACCATTTCATAACGACCTCCCAGGCATAGTGAAAACACACTATCAAACGTAAATCTGCACAGAAATATATAGGCCAGACTCAAAGTAGCGGGCATCTCCCCCTTAAATAGGAACATTTTCATCGTTCGCGACATTCTATCAATGTAACGGAAAGATCTGATCCTAAAGCTGTTGGTTGTCGTTTTACGGCTCGAACCGGCCCTATTCAACTGCTCAAGAACATGTGGGACGCCTCTGCTTTCAGTAACAACGTCTGTTACATTAAACTTCAAATCACCAAACGTGCTTCCAAATGCATGAAGAAGTCAGGCCATTTGAGAAATTAAAACCAAGAAAAAAGACAGCAAACAAACGAAAAAGTAATTCAGCAGTACTGACAGATAGCCCTGTGAACGACGGGTCACAAGGAGAACAAGTCTCCACGTCAACAAAGAAAACACTCTAAACAGAAATATGGATGGTATGCGAAAAAAAAGTTTCTAAAAAAGTGTCCATGGTCAAACTATATCACACGAAAAAGTCCTTAAAGCGCAGGAAGAAAGTAAGCATCTCCAAGAAGGTTTTTTGCAACGATCGTTCACTCAGCACGGGAATCCAGGATATTTCACCTTGACACTTTCCTCTTCCCTGCTGATATTATAATCGCGTATGTGAATTTCTAGGAATTTCCTGAAAAAGCGGCAGCGGTAGCACTTGACCACAGCGAAAATGTCCGTATCGATAAATTTTATTATTTGGTTGGTCTCAAGCAGCGCGTGCTCCGCTCCAATTTAGATGTGAACAGAGCCCACAATTTGTGAGGAACTTAGTTGCACTGAATTATCCATATCGGTGGCCATCTGCATAGCCTGAATTTACAAGTAACCTAATGTGATTTGTAAGACACGTCGTATTTCTGACTTACGGCTTGTTCGACGTCATTGAAAAGACATCACCAGCCACCAGAGCAAAATGAGCATCATCAGATGAAGTAGTACTTGTGACAGTCTTGGTACGATATTCACGGAAGTAGGTGCTTTGACAATTAACAGACCTGTATATTTTTCAGGATTGCGCTGTATTGTGTTTGCAATATTTACGCATC
The DNA here is from genome assembly GCF_023898315.1 of Schistocerca nitens. Taxonomy (NCBI): domain Eukaryota; kingdom Metazoa; phylum Arthropoda; class Insecta; order Orthoptera; family Acrididae; genus Schistocerca; species Schistocerca nitens. The sequence continues at coordinate 394,949,092 of NC_064617.1, forward strand.
TCATCTGTGTTACTGTTCCAGTGTCGCACAATAGTAAACAAATGATACTCAGAGTTTTTGTTTGTTCTATACAAAGTTAAGTTCACGTCAAGCACAAAATGGATCAGTCGACCTACAACCCTCGACAACCAACGACCGCAAGTTAAGTACGCTATTGGCCATTAAAATTGCTACACCAAGAAGAAATACAGATGATACACGGGTATTCATTGGACAAATATATTATACTAGAACTGACATGTGACTACATTTTCACGCCACTTGGGTGCATAGATCCTGAGAAATCAGTACCCAGAACAACCACCTCTGACCGTAATAACGGTCTTGATACGCGTGGGCATTGAGTCAAACAGAGCTTGGATGGCGTGTACAGGTATAGCTGCCCATGCAGCTTCGACACGATACCACAGTTCATCAAGAATAGTGACTGGCGTATTGTGACGAGCCAGTTGCTCGGCCACCATTGACCGGGAGTTTTCAATTGGTGAGTGTCAGTTAGACCGTCAGCGAGAGCGCATCGCTAGCTCCTGCTACTACTAAGGCGAGTACACCGTTTGCTTCTTACATATTTTACAAACAGCAGCGACTTATTTTCAGTTATCTGTGTAATTACTAGTTTATTTTTGTAATTTCTTGCGTGTTCGAGTGCTTACTAGGTAGAACCTTTTATTTCAATAACAGTGTTTTTGTACTTATTTGCTGCGCTTAGCTTTTAAATAGTTTTTCTGGGAAAACCTAGCGTAGTTTTCGCGTCTCGTATTTCAGTGAGTGTTTCTTGATTATCAGAGTAGCTCATCAGAAGATTATCTTGGGAATTTGTCACCGTATAGAGTAGGGTAAACATAGTCATGTGTAGGGACTGTGGTTGTTGTGAGCGGACGCAAGGAGAATTGGCCACTCTTCGGGGACAGGTGGAGGCTTTGTCTGTTAGGCTCATCGAGCTCGAGGCGCAGGCGTCGGCTCGTAGTGGCGTTGGGGCAACTGTGGTGAGACCTATGCCTACTTCGGTGGCCTTGGAATCACATGGAACCCCTGATGTCGCTGCGTCTTCCGGCAGTGAGCATCTTACCGGTCAGCCATCACTCCAGGGTGAATGGCGGACAGTGGTGGGCTCGCGCGTGCCTGGCCGAAAGGCGAAGGTGGGATCTGGCCGCGAGGCGGCTGCCTTACCCCTTTCCAACAGGTACGGGGTGCTTCCTAGTGGTGATGACATCGTTTCCGAGCCACCACAGGATGCCTCGCCTGTTGGGCCAGTGGCCGATTCTCCGGCAAGGTCCCGACAGTCACAGAGGGCGGGCCTATTAGTTATAGGGAGCTCCAACGTTAGGCGGGTTATGGAGCCCCTCAGGAAAATAGCGGGTAGGTCGGGGAAGAATGCCAGTGTGCACTCGGTGTGCTTGCCGGGGGGTCTCGTCCGTAATGTGGAGGAGGCCCTTCCGGCAGCTATTGAACGCACTGGGTGTGACCGGCTGCAGATAGTAGCACATGTCGGAACGAATGACGCCTGCCGCTTGGGTTCTGAGGCCATCCTTGGTTCCTTCCGGCGGCTGGCTGATTTGGTGAAGACAACCAGCATCGCACGCGGAGTGCAAGCTGAGCTTAATATCTGCAGCATAGTGCCCAGAGTCGATCGCGGTCCTCTGGTTTGGAGCCGTGTGGAGGGTCTAAACCAGAGGCTCAGACGACTCTGCGACTATAATGGTTGCAAATTCATCGACCTCCGTTATTGGGTGGAGAACTGTAGGGCCCCCCTAGACAGGTCAGGCGTGCACTACACACCGGAAGCAGCTACTAGGGTAGCAGAGTACGTGTGGCGTGCACACGGGGGTTTTTTAGGTTAGAGGGACCCCCCCTTGGGCGAAACGATAAAATACCTGACGGCTTACCAGAGAGAACATTATCATCGTTGATAAAGAACGTCCGTCCTCAGAGACCAAAAACAGGAAAAGTTAACGTAATATTGGTAAACTGCAGGAGTATCCAGGGCAAGGTTCCTGAATTAGTATCTCTTATTGAAGGAAATAGTGCGCATATAGTATTAGGAACGGAAAGTTGGTTAAAACCGGAAGTGAACAGTAACGAAATCCTAGACACAGAATGGAATATATACCGCAAGGATAGGATAAACGCCAATGGTGGAGGAGTATTTATAGCAGTAAAGAATTCAATAATATCCAGTGAAGTTATTAGCGAATGCGAATGTGAAATAATCTGGGTTAAGTTAAGTATCAAAGGTGGGTCAGATATGATAGTCGGATGCTTCTATAGGCCACCTGCATCAGCAACCGTAGTAGTTGAGCGCCTCAGAGAGAACCTGCAGAACGTCGTGAAGAAGTTTCGTGATCATACTATTGTAATAGGGGGAGACTTCAATCTACCAGGTATAGAATGGGATAGTCACACAATCAGAACTGGAGCCAGGGACAGAGACTCTTGTGACATTATCCTGACTGCCTTGTCCGAGAATTACTTCGAGCAGATAGTTAGAGAACCAACTCGTGAAGCTAACGTTTTAGACCTCATAGCAACAAATAGACCGGAACTTTTCGACTCCGTGAATGTAGAAGAGGGTATCAGTGATCATAAGTCAGTGGTTGCATCAATGACTACAAGTGTAATAAGAAATGCCAAGAAAGGAAGGAAAATCTATTTGCTTAACAAGAGTGATAGGGCACAAATCGCAGAATATCTGAGTGACCACCATCAAACGTTCATTTCTGAGGAAGAGGATGTGGAACAAAAATGGAAAAAATTCAGAAACATCGTCCAGTACGCCTTAGATAAGTTCGTACCGACTAAGGTCCAAAGCGAGGGGAAAGATCCACCGTGGTATAACAATCATGTACGAAAGGTACTACGGAAACAAAGAAAGCTTCACCATAGGTTTAAGAGTAGTCGAATCATAGCTGATAAGGAAAAGCTGAACGAAGCGAAAAAGAGCGTAAAGAGAGCAATGAGAGAAGCATTCAACGAATTCGAACATAAAACATTGGCAAACAATCTAAACAAGAACCCTAAAAAGTTTTGGTCATATGTAAAATCGGTAAGCGGATCTAAATCCCCTATTCAGTCACTCGTTGACCACGATGGCACCGAAACAGAGGACGACCGAAGAAAGGCAGAAATACTGAATTCAGTGTTCCGAAACTGTTTCACTGCGGAAAATCGTAACACGGTCCCTGACTTCAGCCGTCGCACGGACGCCAAAATGGAAAATATTGAAATAAACGATATCGGAATTGAAAAACAACTGCTATCACTTAGTAGCGGAAAAGCATCCGGACCAGACGAGATACCCTTAAGATTCTACAGTGATTATGCTAAAGAACTTGCCCCCTTTCTATCAGCAATTTATCGTAGATCTCTGGAAGAACGTAAAGTACCTAGCGACTGGAAGAAAGCACAGGTCGTTCCCATTTTCAAGAAGGGTCATAAATCAGATGCGAATAATTATAGGCCTATTTCACTTACGTCAATCTGTTGTAGAATAATGGAACATGTTTTGTGTTCTCGTATTATGACGTTCTTAGATAATACAAACCTCCTTCATCATAACCAACATGGATTCCGCAAACAGAGATCATGTGAAACCCAGCTCGCCCTATTTGCCCAAGAAATTCACAGTGCCGTAGACACTGGCGAGCAGATTGATGCCGTATTCCTGGACTTCAGGAAGGCATTTGATACGGTTCCGCACTTACGTTTAGTGAAAAAAATACGTGCTTACGGAATATCGGACCAGGTTTGTGATTGGATTCAGGATTTCCTAGAAGAAAGAACACAACATGTCATTCTTAACGGTTCAAAATCTGCAGATGTAGAGGTAATTTCGGGAGTACCGCAAGGAAGCGTGATAGGACCTTTATTGTTTACAATATACATAAATGACTTAGTTGACAACATCGGTAGCTCCGTGAGGCTATTTGCAGATGACACGGTTGTCTACAAGAAAGTAGCAACATCAGAAGACTCGTACGTACTCCAGGAAGACCTGCAGAGGATTAATGAATGGTGCGACAGCTGGCAGCTTTCCCTAAATGTAGATAAATGTAATATAATGCGCATACATAGGGGCAGAAATCCATTCCAGTACGATTATGCCATAGGTGGTAAATCATTGGAAGCGGTAACGACCGTAAAATACTTAGGAGTTACTATCCGGAGCGATCTGAAGTGGAATGATCACATAAAACAAATAGTGGGAAAAGCAGGCGCCAGGTTGAGATTCATAGGAAGAATTCTAAGAAAATGTGACTCATCGACGAAAGAAGTAGCTTACAAAACGCTTGTTCGTCCGATTCTTGAGTATTGCTCATCAGTATGGGACCCTTACCAGGTTGGATTAATAGAAGAGATAGACATGATCCAGCGAAAAGCAGCGCGATTCGTCATGGGGACATTTAGTCAGCGCGAGAGCTTTACGGAGATGCTGAACAAGCTCCAGTGGCAGACACTTCAAGAAAGGCGTTACGCAATACGGAGAGGTTTATTATCGAAATTACGAGAGAGCACATTCCGGGAAGAGATGGGCAACATATTACTACCGCCCACATATATCTCGCGTAATGATCACAACGAAAAGATCCGAGAAATTAGAGCAAATACGGAGACTTACAAGCAGTCGTTCTTCCCACGCACAATTCGTGAATGGAACAGGGAAGGGGGGATCAGATAGTGGTACAATAAGTACCCTCCGCCACACACCGTAAGGTGGCTCGCGGAGTATAGATGTAGATGTAGAAAGCTGGAGAATGTGCTGGCCAGGGCAGCAGTCGAACATTTTCTGTATCCAGAAAGGCCCGTACAGGACCTGCAACATGCGGTCGTGTCCTGATGAAATCTAGGGTTTCGCAGGGATCGAACGAAGGGTAGAACCACGGGTCGTAACACATCTGAAATGTAACATCCACTGCGCGAAGTGCCGTCAGTGCGAACAAGAGGTGACCGAGACGTGTAACCAATGGCACCCCATACCATCACGCCGGGTGATACGCCAGTATGGCGATGACGAAAACACGCTTCCAATGTGCGTTCACCGCGATGTCGCCAAACACGGATGCGACCATCATGATGCTGTAAACATAACCTGGATTCATCCGAAAAAATGACGTTTTGCCCTTCATGCACCCAGGTTCGTCGTTGAGTACATCATTGCAGGCGCTCCTATCTGTGATGCAGCGTCAAGGGTAACCGCAGCCATGGTCTCCGAGCTGATAGTACATGCTGCTGCAAACGTCATCGAACTGTTCGTGCAGATGGTTGTTGTCTTGCAAACGTCCCCATCTCTTGATTCAGGGATCGAGACGTGGCTGCACGATCCGCTACAGCCATGCCGGTAAGATGCCTGTCATCTCGACTGCTAGTGATACGAGGCCGTTGGGATCCAGCACGGCGTTCCGTATTACCATCCTGAACCCACCGATTCCATATTCTGTTAACAGTCCTTGGATCTCGACCAACGCGAGCAGCAATGACACGATACGATGAACCGCAATCGCGATAGGATACAATCCGACCTTTATCAAAGTCGGAAACGTGATGGTACGCACTTCTCCTTCTTACATGAGGCATCACAACAACGTTTCACCAGGCAACGTCGGTCAACTGCTGTTTGTGTATGAGAAATCGGTTGGAAACTTTCCTCATGTTAGCACGTTGTAGGTGTCGCCATCGGCGCCAGCCTTGTGTGAATGCTGTGAAAAGCTAATCATTTGCATATCACAGCATCTTCTTCCTGTCGGTTAAATTTCGCGTCTGTAGCACGTCATCTTCGTGGCGTAGCAATTTTAATGGCCAGTAGTGTATATACTTAGTGATTCAGCTACCCCTGTCTATTCATTTGATGCAACCCGCCGTACTTCTGAATCAGGAACGGTATGTAGACAGGCGACAGCCACGTAATGGATTAAGTTCCCTCTCAGAGCTACGGATGATTGTTAGCAAACGGAATGATACAGAAAAAAATACAAGTGACGATTGGCAATGAGTTACACGGTAGTTTTGGACCAAGATACACCTTACTTCTGCCACACTTATCTAAATGTCTTCAGTCTTTTTTTGCGTAATCAGCGCTGTAGTCATAGAGGCTTTGGAGGTCTTCAATGGTTCAAATGGCTCCGAGCACTATGGGACTTACCATCTATGGTCATCAGTCCCCTAGAACTTAGAACTACTTAAACCTAACTAACCTAAGGACATCACACAACATCCAGTCATCACGAGGCAGAGAAAATCCCTGACCCCGCCGGGAATCGAACCCGGGAACCCGGGCGCGGGAAGTGAGAACATTACCGCACGACCACGAGCTGCGGACCTTTGGAGGTCTCTGTAAGTTTATTACGTTTGTATTTAATCTTTCGAAAATGGTTGAGAGGTGATATACCGGAAAGTTATTACTTCCATGCTTCCCATTTTGATATCTCATGTTAATTGCATTGTTTCCGTTGGTGAAACACACTTTATAAGCCGACGTTTCTGAACCATTCACGGAATGTTAAGAACTATAAACGGAATAAACTTACACACACGTCCAAAACCTGTATGATTACACTTGGATAAGTATAGCAGAAGAAAGGTATGTCTTGGTCCAAAAATACGATGTAACGCATGGTCAATCTTCACTTGTTTTTTTTTTTTTTTTTTTTTTTTACAGGATGCTTGTTAACAGTCTCCCAGATCTCTGAGAACGTACATCGATTAGGCGGTTGTCGCCTGTCTTCGATATAATTCCTGATACAGACGTAGTGTGGCTTGCATAAAACGAATCGGTAGGGGCAGCTGAATCACCCTATAGGCATGAGTTGTGGATTTGGGATTCTACATTACGGTGGCTGCTCGTATTAATGTCACTTCAAATAGTTATAGAATTATCTCTGTGGCACACCCAAATATTCCAATCGCTGCAGCGACAGCAGCACTTTCTCTCCAACACATCAGCCGCGACTGCTCATGAGGGCCTGCGTTCCGCACATTGCCTTAATTTTCCACATCGATCCTCATTTTTAATAGGCCATAAAAGGGCAGCTGAATACTGTGTAAGATTAGCGTGAGGAAGCGCAATAACCGTCATTAAATGGTATTGAAGATTCGGCAATTAAGATCAGTGAAACAGGTGAAACACAGCCATTTCGCAAGATTGGCTAGGATACTTTTTACATTAAGTATTAATTATGAGACGTATGTGTGTGAAGTAAAAACCTCATTTTTTGAATGACGAAAGAAAATAAAGGTAAAGAATTTATCAGTGATATTTGGATTTTGGTTAAAAGAACTCTACGAATTTATGAGACGATTTCTTCCTTGAGCCACCTTACAACAATCAAACTGAATCAAAGCAGAGGATGGAAAACAGCGGTCCTGTACAAAAAGAAGGACGAAATCGATATCATTTGCCAGAAATGTTTCAGGGGAATACTTTGTAGTACGTAAAAGGAACTAATTTCATTGCTAAAGAGAGTCTTTCTAAATCATTACCTTGCAAACGGTGAAATAGTAACTACTAATACACAAATGTTCTGCACAAACTAGGAAAAATGTCCGGGAAAACCTGATTTTCCGAAAATAATTCTTCAGGACAGTGGGCCAGTCCATAAATATACTTCGGCAATAGAAATATTAATGGATCAGAGATTAGAACAGTTACCCTATTCAGTGGATTTAGCACCCTCTGATCAAATGTCGGAATAGGTAGTAAATAAATTAGTGACTCAACAACGTTTGGAATACAGAAACAGTCGTAAATGAATGTTTTGAAAGCCTTCCAGATACACACCCCAACTATCAACTATATGACTGGAAGAACAATGGACTTCATGACAACACATTAACCTGGTGCGTAATAACAGGACACTACAGGGTATTTGTAAACTGATGTAAATAAATGTAGAGACCTGTTCTTGACACCAAGCAATATAAAAATTCTTTATGAACATGGTTCCGAAAATCCTTCGATACGGAGTTACATCGATTTATTGCTAATATTAAATGTGATACATTTAAAAATGTATATTTACGAAAATTTCTGTAAATGACATCCTCCACATTTTAAATGTATATTTAGATGAAGAAATTCGGAAATTTTTAAGGGGGGAATTAAGATTAACAGTAATTCCTGCTTGTATTGTCTTTTACATGCAAACAACTGGCAGATAATGAAGATGACCTACCAAGTGGAATACATTTATTAGGTAAGCTTTGTGAAGAGTATCATTTGACGTTTTAAGAAAAGAAGACAAAATCAATGACTTTCAAAGGGAAACATCATGTACGGACAAAAATTATGATCAACAACAGAACAGCAGAACAGGTCAAACATTTTAATTATTTAGGTGAAGTCACATATGAGTATGACAAAGCGTAGAGAAGAAATTATTAGAGTTTGGGAATATATGTGGAACAATAAACAGATGTCTAAAAAGTAAAACGAGGAAAGAAACAAGACTGAAATTTTATAAGGCAAAATTGGTTCCAATGATTGCTTACGGAAGTGAATTGTGGGTTATAAGTAAACGCCAAGAAAATCGCGTAGAAGTAACGGAGATGAGTTTTCAAAGAGCAATAAAAGAATACACAAGAAACGACAGATATAGAAATTCGGAAATTAGGGAAAAGTTGAATACATTAACATCCTCAAAAAAATAACATCTTGAGACAATGAGTGGAGAAAGATTACCTCTTGGGATAAGAAGATTTAAGGCAGTTGGGAGAAGTAGTCAAGAAAGACGGAGGAAGCAATAGGTACAGTAACAAACAAAACAAAATAAGCCTACTGCTTGATGTGAAGATGAAGACATCCTCCTGCTTGATGTATGCCTCGAATCTGCGTCTCATGTGTTGCCGTACTCTGTAGAAAATTGCTGGAATGTGTCGTATTCGTCCAACTCTGTTTTCGATACGATCGGCCAGAACGTTGACAATAGATACAGAAGTTAAATCTACTGACGATTCCATAGGTAAAATTCCAATCAATCCAAATCTGGTGATCAGGCAGGCCATACAATGGAACATCTCGACCAGTCCGTTGATTCGGAAACTGGTTATCGAGATTTCGGGGAAATTTTAGAGTAAAATGTGGTCTATCACCATCGTGCATAAACCACAATCACCTGATGACATCTAGAGGTGCATTATAAACTAAATGAAGCACCTCATTCCTGAGGTACAACATGCATCTTTGCTCAGCAAGACGTTGTGGGGAGAAACAGGGGCCAATAAGACTGTCACGAATGATTCCTCTCCACATGATGATGCTGAACAAAAGACAATGAGACAAACTAAAAGCAAATGCTAAGACACGTCTAAGCAAGAATGTAAATAAAAATGCACGTGTGCGGCCCATTGCGTAATCGGAGGTCACTACAGGGAATAATTTCAGGAACTCCATAACGACCGATTTTCGTACTTTTGTTCAAATATACTTTTTGTATTACTTTTGTGTTAGGAGCAGACCTCCACATTTATGGGCACCAATTTATTAACACCCTACACAGAGTGAATCGCGCAAGACGTAACACTTCTTTTACTTCGTGAACGATTAAGCTTTCTGCAAATGTTAATGCGTCGAGGGACACGCATTATTATTATTTTCTTGGTTGTTTCATTAATGTTTTTAGCGCTTGTATCAACAGTGATATTTGAATAAGAACTTTTTTAAAAATGGAACCGTATACTTTTTGTAACTTGTTTCGTTAGCTCGTGGGAAGGTAATTACAGGGATACAGCGTATGTTAATGTTGTAAAAAATCGAGAAATGTCCACGAATTTAAGAGCACGGTGGCCAGCCAACCAGAGCTGTCGTGCTACGCTGTATCAGAATGTCAACACATTTGCCTGTTAGCTTGACTGCACTACAGGCCGCTCATTTCTACTTCAACATTCGTTGCTTGTACACCAATGAGAAGAAGTACATTATTTTCACATGGTGAATGTAAAAGAAAAGCCTTAAAAACAGTAGAGCGGTATAGGGCTATCTATCGGCATTGTCAATGTCCGACGCAAAAGGCAATTGCACGAATTATTAAGACCCTAGTGCGGAGAGGCTGCTTGAACGTCAAAAATACGACTGCAGTTGACAGAGAACACGAAGAAGCAGTTCTGGGTACAACGCTAATGAATCCGCACAGTGGTACGAGAGACATTGCCAATGAATGTGCAGTCAGCCACGCGATTGTCATTCGCATCCTGCATCGACAAAATTTCCATCCCTATCATCTGTCACTACATCAGGTACTCGACGACCGTGATTTCTAACTTCGTACAGAATTCTGTCTCTTTTCCATTCAGCAACTGAGAGACGACCCTACTTTTTCCTTACGTGTGCTCTTTGCCAATGATGCAACATCTACTAACCACGCTAATGTAAATTTGCATACCACGCACTACTGGGCAGCCAAAAATTCACACTGCCTTCGTCAGGTGCAACATCAACGGCCGTGGAGCGTAAACGTATTGTACGCCATCATAGGAAATTACATTGTGGGACCTCACTTCATCTCAGGCGTTATAGATGGACATTCGCACGCACTCTTTCTGACAAAGATTCTGCCGGTTCTTCTAGAAGATATGCAACAGTGTATGTGGCTACAACACGGCTCTTGTCCAGCTCACTCGTCCCGGTGCAACACAAATACTGAACGAGAACTTTTCTGGACGTTGGATAGGACCAACTTGTATTGTCAAATGGCCTGCGAGACTCCCCCGGTTTGACTCATGTCGATTTCTTTCTTTGGGGAGTACTGAAAGATACAGTCTATGGCAAAGCCGAACTACGCCAGGCGATATGTGTCGTCTGATAACCGGAGCATTTCCTAACGTATTATCCAATGTAATTACATCTGTTCATCGTTCTTTCGAACGGCCGGCCGCGGTGGTCTAGCGGTTCTAGGCGCTCAGTCCGGAACCGCGCGACTGCTACGGTCGCAGGTTCGAATCCTGCCTCGGGCATGGATGTGTGTGATGTCCTTAGGTTAGTTAGGTTTAAATAGTTCTAAGTTCTAGGGGACTGATGACCACAGATGTTAAGTCCCATAGTGCTCAGAACCATTTGAACCATTTTTTCTTTCGAACGGCGATTGCAATTGTACCTTTCAGTCCATGGTCAACAGTTTGAACACACGCTTAAAGAAAGGATAAAGTTATTCTTTTGGAAGACAAAACTTATGTAACGTGATTTGGGTGGCTACAAAATCAGTGTTAGTAAGTTGGTTCAAATGGCTCTGAGCACTATGGGACTTAACATCTATGGTCATCAGTCCCCTAGAACGTAGTACTTAAACCTAACTAACCTAAGGACATCACACACATCCATGCCCGAGGCAGGATTCGAACCTGCGACCGTAGCGGTCACACGGTTCCAGACTGAAGCGCCTAGAACCGCACGGCCACACCGGCCGACTGTTAGTAAGTTGTTTATTTCATTTACGTGCGCATGAAACTACAATGCAATGTCAAATAATCGACAGCCTTTCTTGCAAGTAACTGGTAACACTATCATTACGCGCTAACATCATGAAATGACGTTTCGTTAAGAACAATATTTACTTTGGGGTGTAGGAGTGGACACTAAAGTATTTTTAATAAAATTTTAGTTCAATGAATGTACACAGTATGATATAATTTACAGCAGAGTAGGTGGAGACAGTTGTTCTGACAGCATGTATTTTTACCTCTAAGAAGCACACAGCCATGCACAGGAAAAGATAAGTCACATCTTCCTTCTACAATTTAGATATTTAATACGGTAGTTGCTTTTTTTTCAGCGTGTAAGACATCTTTATTTTTGAAGAATGAACAGTTGATTTCTCTGTTTAAGCTCACATAAATCTGGGAGGATACACAAATATGAAATAGTTTTTCTAAGCCCTTTGTGATACGCTAGATTCTAGCCTATGTCGTATTTCCACATAATACATTTGTAGGTGAACCTGCATCTAGGTCTTTAGTCCGTTCAAGGGGAAATAAACCTTTGTTCTCCTAGCCCAGGCCTACATTAGGTTATAGAACTTCGTTACCGGCCACCGTGCTCTCACTTTCTAGGACATTTCTCGATTTTTTTTTTTTTTTTTTACGACAGGTTTCAACGTGAGCCTTTAAAATGCTATATCACTGTATTTATCTTCTCAAGTGCTATCGAATGCAGTTATGAAAACTATAAGGTTCCATTTTAAAATAATGTACTTGCTTGAATATCTCCGTTGATACTAGCGCTAAAAACATCAACCAAAGAAAAATATACAAGTCCCTTCATGCTTTAACATTTTCCGAAAACCGCTTTTTGATACGTGAAATAAAAGGGGTGTTGCGTCTAACGTGACTCATCCTGTATAAACGACGGAACTTCAAAAAGGAAGTTACACATTATTATGGCAGGCGAAGTAACTTAGACGCGCTGAGCGGCCGCGCGGTCAGAGGCACCATTCACGAACTGCGCGGCCCCTCCCACCGGAGGTCGAGTCCTCTCTCGGGCACGGGTGAGTGTGTTGTCCTTAGCGTAAGTTATTTTAAGCAGTGTGTAGGTCTAGGGACCTGTGACCTCAGTAGTTTGGTTCCTTAGGAATGCACACACATTTGAACATTTTTGCAAGTAACTTTTATTGACTGCTGCACTACCTTGCCGGCCGCTGTGGCCGAGCGGTTCTAGCGGCTTCAGTCTGAAACCGCGAGACCTCTGCGGTCGCAGGTTCGAATCCTGCCTCGGGCATGGACGAGTGTGATGTCCTTAGGTTAGTTAGGTTTAAGTAGTTCTAAGTTCTAGGTGACTGATGACCATAGAAGTTAAGTCCCATAGTGCTCAAAGCCATTTGAACCAACCATCACCACGTCTGTGCGGCCTTGGTCAAATTGTGGACACCATTTGACTACGGGTGGGATCGATGAAGCATTTGGTCCGTGCACAACCAGAATTTCAAGGTGAATCTGTGCGCAGTTTACAGATTTTACCCAACGAGAATCGTACTGTGCCGCGTTCTTTGGAATATATTTCCAGCTGGCGCAGCATTTCACTCGCACACTGAGATGCACCTGTTATCCGTGCCGCAGCGGAACTGTGTCTACCCGTAACTCAGAGTATGTATCTCTTCTGAGAATACACTAAGTTTGTTGTGTAATGGTATTCGCCTAGGACGATCTATATAGCTTACTTTTTGACGTCTCCTCCTGGGACATTGCGCAGGGCCCACAATTTCGACATTTGGTTCAAGCCAGCCAGCTATCATTTATGTACATTGGGATCTCTCAGTAATGAAGGTATTTCCATCCTTACCAAGGTCTGCAATACCTCAACAACTGTACGTATTATCCAAAAAGCATTCTGAGGAACATTTGTAGAAATCGTATTCCTAGGTTTGCCTCAGATTGTCGCAGCCTAATTGTAACAAGGGCACTGAAGATTACTATTTTAATACTTGTCTTACATCAGTAAGTACTAGTTCCACACCGAACCTACATGCCAATAGTTACCGGTAGACGTTAACGAAAACAAGGCTGAGCGTGGCACCTCGGCAAAGTGGTTCACCGCATCACTTATGCAATAAATGTTGTTGCAGCGAATTTTAACTTCACAGTTCTCTACAGTTGCGTACGCATCATGTATAGGACTGGATTCATCTTTACGCGTGATTTAGTGTGTTCTCTTTGTATATAACGCGATGACTTATTACGGTTTTATTTCTTTCTCAGTATAAGCGAGAAACAAGGAGGCCTGCAAAACTAACATTACGACGTAAGGTTTAATTCTACCCGCTGCAACGCCTCAGTAGCCATCAAGCATTATGACACGCGAAGCTCACTACAGGTTGCAGACGACACTCTAACTCGTTATTAATGTGATATAGGGTTGAGTCCTTAACACGCCATTATTTTCCCTCATACCATTTAAAGGCAAATGTAATGTGATAGCGGGAGTCTCCATTCACTGTCTCGAGGATAATGAGTCAAGTGAAATGCTGAAGACCGCAATAACTGATAGCATCTTCAAATCTTGAATAATGTGAGTGAATAATGTAACAGGTTTGTCATGTACTATCGTGAGGTCTTTAAGAGGTATAAAACACAGTCAATAAAAGGTTTCACATTGCAGTGTTTTCTCTTGTGCCGATGACTACGTTCCGAAACCCAACCAAAGTGCCTTTAGTTACGAATAAACCGTAATTCATGCTATGTTTCTGCTCTTCTCCCGTTAAAACCGAATAGTGATAAATATGTAACACATAGGGGGTTGATGTTGGCTTTCAAGAGACATGTACACAAAGAAAAGAAAATTTTTCGTAGGATACCAACCAATAAAATGAAAAGAATTGTGAAAAGGGTAAATATCTTACAGAAATGTTTGATGCAGCATTGAATGCAGTATATCGTCAAGTTTTATTTCCGCCTGACACTGTTAGTTCCCGACGTTTGTCCTAGGTGGCATGCGCGAATAAGTTATTCCAACAGTCACCATGGGGTCGTATAATGGTGCGTAGCGTGCGCAGTGTTATTTATGATTTCATGAATCCAAATCCGCTACCACAGTTCATACACAAATCAGGAATAAATATCCCAAGCCACCATCTCAGAGATAAGCTGTTATTAATTATTACAATAGTTTCACCGAAACTGACTGTGTATCAGAAAAATGGTTCAAATTGCTCTGAGCACTATGGGACTTAACATCTGAGGTCATCAGTCCCCTAGAACTTAGAACTACTTAAACCTAACTAACCTAAGGACATCACACACGTCCATGCCCGAGACAGGATTCGAACCTGCGACCGTAGCGGGCGCGCGGTTCCAGACTGAAGCGCCTAGAACCGCTCGGCCACACCGGCCGGCTGGCTGGCTGTGAATCAGATTGGACGCTAGGTCAGCAGTCTCTGATACAGGAATTGAATGAATTCGGTAATCTTACGTTCGTAGTTCGGATAAATCAACGAGACGTGCCAGTTTAGAATTGAATATGCCTAGTGTGGAAGGTATTACGGAAACTCCTGTCATTCAAACCCTACAAACTGGAATTGCCGCAAGCTTTAAGAGAAAGTGACAAAGAAAAACAAGTTGAGTTTTGTGTAGAAATGTTCAACAAAATGCAGACTGAATATGATTTTCTTAATAAAACAGTGTTCAATGACGAAACTACCGTCCATATCTGCGTTAAAGTGAATCGGAACGGCACAACTTTTTTATGTGGACTGTGCAGAAACCATGTCAGGTAATCGAACGTGTGCGGGACTTGCCAAGGTAAATGTTTTTTGCGCTTAAGCTGTAACAAGATTTACGGTCCTTCCTTTGTTGCCGACTCGACTGTGACTGATATATATCGTACAAGACATGCTAGAACATTATACAGAGGGGTCCAAAAAAATGTATCCACTTTTTAAAAGTCCATAACTGGCCAACTAATTGACGGAGTTGTCTCGTCTTTGGTAGTGTAATAGTTTGCAGTTCCGGCAATCGCAACACAAGCGATGTATTACGTTGTTTTTTCCTTTTTTTTTTTTTTTTTTTTTTTTTAAGTCAGATGACAGTCGCCAGATAGTCAGTGTTTTGTTCTTAGTTGCACCTAGTTACTCGAGTAAACATGGCTGGCGCAAGGCTTACATTCGATGAAAGTAAGTCAGCTTTGAAGTGGTATTTTAAGTACGAAAAAATTAATGAGGTTCAACGGCAATGGCGAAATGAGTATCAAACAGAGCCACCGATACGTTTAAAGATTCGTCGCATTCGAGACAAATCTGAAGCCGAAGGCTGTGTTAAAGATGTACACAAACAACAATCTGGACGACCTACAACAGTAACAAGTCCAGCTAACTCCCGTCGTGTGTTACAACAATTCACTCGCTCACCACAGAAGTCTGTAAGACAGTGTGCCCGTGAAACTGGAGTGAGTCGCTCAAGTGTTCGGCGAGTTTTGAAGACAGCAAAGTGGAAGTGCTACATCCCACGATTGCTACACGCAATCAACGAGGACAACCCAGATCGTAGAATGGAATGGTTTACTAACATGGTGCACAACGATAAGAGTTTACAGAGATGATTGTGTGGTCTGATGAGGCCATTCTTCTTTGACGGCACAATTACCGGTGAGGTGTACTTTCAGAAGCTTCAGACATCCATTTTACCTGCCATCCGAGACTTGTATGGAGACGGAAGAGTTTACTTTCAACAAGATGGTGCCCCAGCCCACTACGAAAATCGTGTTAGAGCGTATCTGGACGAAAATCCACCAGGAAGATGGATAGGTCATAGAGGTGCTGTGGAGTATCCACCACGTTCCCCAGACCTAACTCCTCTGTACTTTTACTCCTCTGGAACACTAAAGGACGTCGTTTATCGACAAAATCCACGCACATTGGATGACTTCGAGAAACCATCGTACATTCATGTGCAAATATCCAACTGAACTCGTTGCAGTCAGTAGTTCGTGCTGCAGTTCGGCAGCATCGTTTGAGTGTGGATGTTAATGGTGACCATTTCGAACTCCTACAGTGATATCTTTAAGTTTGACTTTAAGCTACACTTTCACCAAAAATGAGACAACTCCGTCAATTATTTTGCAAGTTATAGAATTTTAAACAGTGGATACATTTTTTTTGGACTCCTCTGCACAATGTCTCAATTACATCACAATATGGACACAACAAAATGTCTCTGAGCACTATGGGACTTAACATCTATGGTCGTCAGTCCCCTAGAACTTAGAACTACTTAAACCTAACTAACCTAAGGACATCACACAACACCCGGTCATCACGAGGCAGAGAAAATCCCTGACCCCGCCGGGAATCGAACCCGGAAATCCGGGCGTGGGAAGCGAGAACGCTACCGCACGACCACGAGCTGCGGACGTGGACACCACATTTATTTTCCAGCAAGATGACTCGCCACCACGTTATCATTGTGAAGTTGTCGCTTATCTCTGTATGAATGTGCCGAATTGATTGTGGTGGAACAATATCCTGACCACCACGATCACCTCATTTAACCCAAACGGACTTCTGTGTTTGGGGTTACATTAAAGACAGAGTGTTCCTCCGTTTCCGGGAAACGTCAACGAGCTCCGACAAAGGATAATACAAGCAGTTGCCATCATACACCACGATTTCTTCATAGCATCTGGCGGGAGACTGAATACATAAGTAATATTTTTCATGTTACAAAAGATAGCCACATTGAACAGTAAATAAAACTTGAAGATATACCGCATTCAGTGCTGTAACGTATCAAATATTTCTGTAAGTTATTTACCTTTTCCGCAATTAAAAGTTACTTTGCGTCTAACTAATGTACAGACACCCTGTACATCATCCGATAAAATATTAGCGCACTACCAACATTCCATTCGACAGAAATTATTTACGCTTGAGTGGCAACGGATGAGATCAGGCAACAGGGCTTTGCCTGGAAATGGATTCGCGTATTCCATTGTCATTGTGTTTTCAAGCGTGCAGAAGACCACCGAAAAGGGACCATCTCGTGTATAAAAAGTCGTCCACGTAACATGCATGAAATGTCACGCGCAGGTGTGGTAAGAGGTAGTTAGAACGCCTTGAGCCCGGTGGATGCATTTCGACTCGCTTTTCGAGATCCTCCGGAAAAACGCCCCGTAGCTGTTTCATTTTTTATACGACGTTCCAGAGCGTTTCGTACACGGCTCAGCATTTCGAATATATTTTCCACGGCTCTCTGCGTTCGTTGGTACCATTCTACAAATCTGCAGAAAGAAACGATTCTGGTTTTTGAAAACCACCCAAAACGTTGGACATTACTTCTTGTATTTCTAGACTTCTTATATGGACAAATAAACTCTGGTCAGAAAATCAGTTTTAACGTAGTTTGCCGAACTGCATATATGGTTTACCTGATGGTCAATCTGGAAAAAGGTGCTTTAACAATCTTCACTAACTTGCTAATAGGATGCCATAAAGTGGCTGGAAGTAAATGCAGACGAGCAACCGCGCTTCATACATTCGTAATATGGTATATTCCGTTCTTAGCAACGAATGGATCCTCGTTTAACAAGCTGTTACGAGAACACATACAAAAATATGTCGGTAACTAGTATTTAGGTAGAACTTTATTTACTTTTTGTTAATTAACAACAATGTAACTCATAAAACTTTAGGATCAGTTATATTTTTAATTTTAGACCCAGTGTATGGAACTATAGCGAGTGTTATGTCTTTATTGTGAAAATTAGTCCCTACCGCCTAATATTTAATAATAGCACTGTTAGTGTTTTCGGTCAGTAAGCCATCATTAGACGTGCTTAAAAGGTAAAAAGGGTCACAAGACTTGGCGACCTACTGACGAAAAATGCTAAAAACATTTATATTAAATAAACGCGACTGAGACTGTTTTTCACATCTAAGTAATGTTTTTCTCCGTACAGCTATGTTCTCCTGATGCTCAAGCAGTCAGCACAATTATGTACGTGGTGAAATCGCGATTTATGTACATGAAGTTATTTCAGAACAATATAGTTCCTTGCATGCAAATAAACGTTTTTGAAGCTATTCCGATATTTCGTAACCCAGAACGTCTCCTCGTATCCAACTAGAACATGACCGGTTTTTACCTTATTTAGACAATAATCAACCACCAGAGACAGTATTTTGATCTAACCTACGTTAAACACCGAGAAGATAAAAAATAACACTATTGGCTCAGAAGCACTGACAGACTTTGTGGTCTGTTTATGCATAAAGTTATTTGCTGTCTGTTTTATACGGAACGCGTTACTGGGGTAACTGTCTTCCACAACTTCGTAATACTTTACACAAGTTACCTTAATCCTAGGCCGTAAGTCATGATTGGCTCGGTAGAATAAAGTGTTGCTATGACGAAGTTCTATCTTTCTGAGAAGCGCTATTGAACAGCAAATTTAAACGATAGCTAAGCTAGACGGACTCTTTCGAGCAGTAGCTTCTTATTTATCACGTTCGGTTACATATACTTGAGAGTATAAAAATAAAGCATCTACTAGGACAGTATTTTCACGATTTACTTTTAATGAGGACGTCAACGAAAAAATGGTCGTTCTTTTGCTTTCAGTTGCCTGTTATTTGAAAGTTTGCTTGAACATAACACACAAAATTTAAGTGACGGTTATGTCCGAATAACAGACTTCTTCTTAGTCTGATTCTTTAACAGCGACAGCCTCCTAATTAAAAATTGTACACAGTGGCTGCGCAGCAAAGAAAATTTTCCATTTAAAGCAGATCTTAGAAGAAGGGAGGAAAGTAGATTATAGACTAACGTCATTAAGGACTTAGCGCAAGATCTGACTGAACAACAACTGGCTATGCCCTTTTCCAAGGAACCATATTCTCCTTAATCGATTCAGGAAACCACGGAAAACTTAAATCTGGATGACTGGATGTGGAATTGAACCCTGTTTATCCTGAATGTGGGCCCAATCTCCTAATCAATGCAGATAATAGAGGGCGATGTCTTCATTTTACGTGCATTTTCTCTCTTCATACAAATGCATCACACATTGCTCCACAAGCGTAGTGAAGTACATGCTGATATGTGACTTACGTAACTTTGTTGTATCTCGTGTCTGTAAGTACGTATCCTAATTTTCCGTTTTATTTATTTATGAGAAATACAGGACAGGTACAGTACAACAGTCTCTATATTACATATATATGTGGTGTCTGTTCTTTCGACAGGACCGAAAGAACAGACACCACATATATATAATTACGGCAAGGACGGCCAATGATCGCTTGAGCGCGGATGTTCACTATGCTCGAACTCTTGCAGGAATCGGCGAAATGCCGCGAGTAATGAGTATAATGGGCAAGGGCACTATGAATATAGTGCGAGACAATAAGCTGGGAATGTGGGTCTCACGGGAGGCGTGCCAGAGATAAGTTCCTGCAGTCGCACTATCCTCTGTGTCCTCGGTGGCTCAGATGGATGCCGGCACGGTAGCTCAGCGTGTTCGGTCAGAGAGCTGGTTGGCCTCTGTAATAAAATACTGAGTGGAAGGATCAACTAACGAACTTTAACGGATGTCATGTGACGTCCGCAACGACCAAACACAACGATCAACAACGAACAAAATGAAAAGAAAAAAAGAGATGGATGCGGCACGGTAGCTCAACGTGTTCGGTCAGAGGATTTAGCAACCCACTGTAATAAAAAAAAAACTGAATGAACGGTTCAATGAGCAACCTGAATGGGTGTCATCGGACGTCCGCCAAGAACAAATTCAACGAACAATATAGAACAAAATGGGATCACAAAAAAAAGATAGATAGAGCGTCTGCCATGTAAGCAGGAGATCGCGGGATCGAGTCCCAGTTGGGGCACACATTTTCAACTATCCCCGTTGACTCATATCAACGCCTGTATGCAGCTAGGGGTATTCATTTCATTGTAATTTCATTCTAAAGAGTTGCATCGTCACTGATGGTATCTGTTGTTTCGGACATGCCCGAAAGAACAGATACCATCTTCATATATATTTAGTGCATGGCATTACATATGAACGGTGATTAGCAATTGTGGATTGCATAGTTTTACAAAATTTTATAAAAATATATTAATTTCATAATTTATAATTTAAAAAATAGGTCTATAAATTAATATCTAATTTGTCCATCCATTCAAGGGCTGCCTCTGTCACTTCAAAGAAATCTTCCAACTTCCCATGGTAGGCTCTTTTGCTACAGCTTATTACAATGTGATGGTGTTCATTCCCACAGTCACACTGAGAAGATGAAGCCCTTCCCCATCGGTAGAGGTTTTCAGCACAGATGCCGTGATCTATTCGGATCCGATTAATTGTTTTCCAGGCACGTCGCGTTAGTTCCATACCGGCTGGTCTTGTGTCAGGTCTTTGGAGGGTCTGATGTTCCTCATGGGCAATAATGTTCCACATTTCTGTCCACATTTTGTTGATACTACGAGGGTCACTTCAAAAGAAATGCACACTATTTTTGTAAAAATACAGTTTTCATTCTGCATGTGTGAAAGTTTTACAGTGTGTAGATTCATCCTTCCCGCATGTTTTCAAATTTAGTTCAACCTCTTCCCGTGAGTGGCGCCGTCACAGCATGTCTTCAAGATGGCTGCTAAACTTGACGTTCGTCAGAAGCAACGTGCTGTCGTAGAATTCCTGTGCTGTGAAAACGAGACAGTGGGAAACATCCACAAGAGGTTGATAAAGGTGTATGGAGATGCTGCTGTCGGTCGCAGTACAGTTAGTCGGGGGGCAAGCAGGTTACGTGATGAAAGCGGGCACGGCAGTATTGAGGATTGTCCTCACAGTGGCAGCCTTCGTACTGCACACACTCCAGACAATGTGCAGAGAGTTAACGAATTGGTGACTGCTGACAGACGCATCACAGTGAACGAATTGTCACGCTACGTTGGGATAGGGGAAGGAAGTGTTTGCAGAATACTAAAAGTGTTGGCGTTAAAAAAGGTTTGTGCCAGGGGGTTCCCAGGATGTTGACAGTGGCTTACAAAGAAACAACAAAAACGGTATGCAGCGAACTTTTGGAACAGTACGAGAATGGCGGAGATAAATTTCTTGGAAGAATTGTGACAGGTGATGAAACATGGCTCCATTATTTGTCACCAGAGACGAAGAGGCAATCAATGGAGTGGCATCATGCAAATTCACCCAAGAAAAAAAATTTCAAAACCACACATTTTGCTGGAAAAGTTACGGCTACGATGTTTTTCGATTCCGAAGGACTCTTGTTTGTGGACATCACGCCAAGTGGAACCACCATAAATTCTGATGCATATGTGACGACAATGAAGAAACTTGAAGCTCGACTGAGTCGCGTTCGACCACATCGGCAAAAGCAAGATGTTTCGCTGTTACACGACAATGCACATGTCAGTCAAAAAACCATGGAAGCTACAGTCCTGAGCTGGCTCCATGTGACTATCATCTCTTTGGGAAACTGAAAGACCCTCTTCGTGGAACAAGGTTTGAAGATGATGACTCCCTTGTGCTCGCTGCCAAACAGTGGCTCAAACAGGTTGCTCCAGAATTTTACCGTGCGGGTATACAGGCGCTGGTTCCAAGATTGCGTAAGGCAGTTGAGAGGGATGGAAATTATGTGGAGAAATGAAAATATTGTTCCTAAAGGATGTATCAACACACTGTAAAACTTTTAAAACTTTCAAAAATGTAGAATAAAAGACAGATTTTTTTAAAAAAAGTAGTGTGCATTTCTTTTAGTGACCCTCGTAAAAGTAGCTGCCTGTAGCGATTCTGCCTGCAGGACAGATGGCTACCTAGATTTTAATCGGTTCATTCGGTGTGCAGGAACGTCAGCGTGCATTGGAAGCACGGGGATTTTAAGTAATTTTTGGTATTCCTTGAGGAGGGCGTTCTGTCTTCGGGGGACTGGGGCGCAATGTTGCTTAGAGGTGGTAACCAGTATAGATAAGTAGATTTAATGCAGCCTGTTATTGTCCTCATTGCTGCATTTAGCCCCACATCAATTTTTCTCACATGTGTCCTACTGAGCCACACTGGGACACACTATTCGGCAACAGAATAGACCAGCCCTAAGGCAGCGCATTGCAGTGTCGTAGTTCTTGCGCCCCATGAGGTACCAATCAGTTTCTGTATGATGTTATTGCGTGATCTCAGCTTTGCTGCGGTGTGACCCATACCCCTAGTGATATCACGCTCTTGCGAATTAATGATTCTACTGTTCCCTTTAGTTTCTAGACTGTATCTGATACGAGATGATTAACAGTATATTAGTATTTGTAACTACTATTTAATAGTCTATTTCGAATTTTGAGTTGGTGAAGAAAGGAACTCAATATTCTGTAAAAGTTGTGGAGCAGACAGTTCAATAAATAACACTACTCAGAGGGATAGGCAAAATGTAAAATGCATGAATAAAAAAGTCACTGAACTTGTCGTGCCATGTGTACACAATTTTAGGCACTGTGCCCTGTATGACAATGGAATTGCACGTTCAAGTCAAAATTTCTTGAGCGGAATAACTATGCGCAGAACTCTAGCCTGTCCCAATCCGTTAGGCCGTATAGACAGTGACCACGTTCAACGTAGATCTCTTCTTGTTGTGCATTTAATCTACCTTCGTCGCATTTTTTTATCTGGAGCATCGTGCTCACACCGATTTAGGACAATTTTGGTAAAACCGATGTCGGAGTAGCTCATACCGAATGTCAACCACGGGCTTACTAAGTATGAACTAAGTTTTTTGCTACTTCACTACACACTGTATACGATTTTCTATTGAGTGCAGGTAGTGTTCTTTGATTGCCTTTAGCCCATCAATTCAATCAGCCCTTCCGTTATGGAAGGATCGTAGAACTTCAAATGCATCCGTAACACAAATTGTCATATTCACATACACGAAAGTATCGGATTCCGTAAGACGTCACATACACACAATCTATAAAGATTTAAGAGATTCGAAATCTAGTAATGGAAGAAATTTATGTCGCCAGTTTTGTTTTGAGCAAAGGAATGGGAGATAAGCGGTCACCAGACTGTAAGCCAGTGTCACGGGTTAAACTCCAGAACTTTCCGTAAAGCAACCATGTGCAGCCATGAAACAATGTGATCTATATCTCGGCAAACACGATGTTGCTATTGGAGAATGATACGTAGTTATGTCCCAGAACCAAGATTGACCGCCGGCCGCGGTGGTCTAGCGGTTCTAGGCGCTCAGTCAGGAACCGCGCGACTGCTACGGTCGCAGGTTCGAATCCTGCCTCGGGCACGGATGTGTGTGATGTCCTTAGGTTAGTTAGGTTTAAGTAGTTCTAAGTTCTAGGGGACTTATGACCACAGATGTTGAGTCCCATAGTGCTCATAGCCATTTGAACCAACCAAGATTGACCAGATCTCATTTCTTCCTTCACTACTCAGTGATTACAGCATGAACCCAGTACATCATTACAATACACCAATCAACCATTAACGAAAGTCATCCAGAAGGTATGTGTATCCACTTGACAGATACTGATTTAAGTGGAATTGCGCGTGAAACACTAAACTTGTTTTCGGGAGGAACGGTTTCAGATCCCGGTCTGGATATCCAGATTTTGTTTTTCCGAGGTTTCCCAAAATTACTTCCACGGAATGCTGCGTGGTTCCTCGAACAAAACAACTGCCTCGTGCTTCTAATATAGTACTCTTCTCCAAAGGTATATACGCCGATGAGCCAAAACATTATGAGCACCTGCATAATAGCGCGTTGGTAGGCCTTTGGAACACAATACGGCAGAGATTCTGCGTGGCATTGATTCGACAAGTCCGTGGTAGATTTCTCGAGCTTTCTGGGACCAGATGTCTATGCAGAAGTCAGGCAGCTCCCGTAAATTACGGGCCGGCGGTTTCTGGGCGTCTGTCTGACATTCGATAGCTTACCGTATTTCTCCGATCGGTTTCAGGTCAGGAGAAAATGTTGACCAAGACATCAATGTTAATTCAGTATCGCTCTCTTCAAACCACTGTAGCACTATTCTAGCCTTGTGACACGGAAAGTTATACTGCTAGAAGATCTTGTAACCGCTGGGAAAACTTAAATGCAGGGTTCTAGCAGACGTTCGCCTGGATGACGATGTATTCGGACACGACCCTCGAGCTGGTGTAACAAGAAACGGGTTCATCCGACCAGGTGACATGTTTACATTGTTCCACGGTCCAGTCTTGGAGAACCCGTCCCAATGCAATCGTAATTGACGATGTCGTTCGGCAACATGGGAACACGTAGGCGTTGACTGTTGTAGAGCGTCAGGTCCAATAATATGCGTTGCATGGTGTCTTCCGGAACACTTCTGCCTGAGTCGGCTTTGTTCTCTGTCGTCATTGTTTGCCACGGATCGCTGCCTGTCGTGCTTTACAGAGAGGACAAATCTCCACGTTCCGCAACGAAGCGTAGACGTTCAAGACCTTGTCGCCTATTTCTGGTTTCACCGTCCTTCAAACAGTCTGTATGTCCAGACAATAATCTGCGAACCGCTGACAACCTCTGCCGTTTCCGACATGCTCGTTCCCAGGAGCCAGGCCATAACAATCTGTCCACTGTCAAAGTCGCTTATGTCTGAGGATTTTTCCTACCTGTGGCCCGATTCGTCGGCAGAATAATTCCCCATTAGTCTGTGCTCTGCTTACATATTTGCCCGCATCTCGTGGTCGTGCGGTAGCGTTCTCGCTTCCCACGCCCGGATTCCCGGCGGGGTCAGGGATTTTCTCTGCCTCGTGATGGCTGGGTGTTGTGTGCTGTCCTTAGGTTAGTTAGGTTTAAGTAGTTCTAAGTTCTAGGGGACTTATGACCACAGCAGTTGAGTCCCATAGTGCTCAGAGCCATTTGAACCATTTTTTGCTTACATATTTCACTATGGCACGTACCCGCGGCATTTACTCTCGTGATGGACAATGCTCATAATGTTTTGGCTCATCAATTTATTTTGAATAGCCTAAAACTCTAGTATTTCTACTTTTCTTCATCCCTTTCTTCATATTTCCAGACGAAATTTTCGCAACATGCCAGAGGACGACAAAGAGAAATTACATCTCTAGACCAGAACAACAATGCATGACACTTATATTGTTCCCAGCGCAATAGCACTCCTGGTGACGAGACGTGCAGAGACCGAGGCATGCAGAGGGCTGGAACATTGAGGCATGTCTCACGCTGACATCCTTAGCTTGGTAACTCATGGCCCTCATGTCACTGAATTTGCACGTCGTTCACTAGAGTGACTTCAAGATCGCACATATTTCCACGTAATAAACTTTGTTAAGTCAACGTTGAGGACATATTAACAGAATACTACACAGCAGCTAATGGAACCCGTAGTGTCTAGGAATCCTGCGTACTCAGTTCGCTAGACAAACAATCAAACAAGTCGTATTAATGAGTTTTATTACAATAAGAAAATTATAATACTCAACTCTGGAAATTACAGAGATGTGTCGCAAGCAAAGGGCCAAATACAGAATAATCCATCTTCTTGAGTATAGACAATCGCAAGTCTGTGCTACGTGGAGAGAACAAGCGAAGTGCCTAGCGTTGACGCTGCTCCAAGTCGCTAATCTTGAAGCTGCTGTCGAAATGGGCCATCACCAGTCGGTCGCAGAGCTTATGTCCTTTTCCCATAGGAGCCGCTGCTGTCACGTTGTCGTCCTGGAAGGGAGGTCGGTCAGCATGTGATTGGCTGACCCCTTCTCACAGCCTTCTCTGCTCTATCGTTCCCGACTGACGTGTCGGCGGTTGCCTTTACGCCGTAACAGAACCAAACCAAACCACTATTTGGATCCGCTTCTATAAACTAATGACTCTCACATGAGTAACCATAATATAAACTGTTACAAACACCTACATATCTGTGGACATGTGTGGGCTTTTAATCAAGCGGAAGAGAAAATGTAAGAATAAAACTTACGAAAAAAGGAAATAATTTTTTTGTTATTTATGAAAAAAAGCAATAACAAAGATAGGCTGTTCGAAGGCGTACGTCTTCGCATATCTGTGAGATCGAAATTTGAAGATCAATGACCTTCAGTACCGTGTTGCTCCAGCCACTGTGTTTTAATTTCCTTGAGATGCTCTCCACAGATGGTCAACAAGAGATAGCTGATGATTATCACTCTTCGACGTTAGATCTACCGAAGTTACCCAGTGTGTGAGGAGGACTCCTGCGACGACGGACGGTGCCATGCAAGTTTCAAGCGGTTTTAAGCATGTTCAGACGGGTTAATGTCTCCAGGCGCCGCAAACCAGCACATTCGGTTGATTCCTTTCTACTGGAGAAAGGTGTTTACGAAGGCTCGCATTTTATTCGTGCGTTAGTATTAGGTGATGTGGAAATGGTTGCGTATTGTCTGTGTCAACAGAGTCTTTCCAATTGCCACTAAAAAGACAGTGCGCAGTTGTGCTGCATCCTCCTAAAAACTAAAACTAAACTCTTCCCGAACAGGACTTGAAGGCCCAACGGTACAGACCATTCTCAGCTCACAGGCATCACTGGATGCGGATATGGGGGGGGGGGGGGGGGCATGTGGTCAGCACACCGCTCTCCCGGCCGTATGTCAGTTTACGAGACCGGAGCAGCTACGTCTCCAGTAGCTCCTCAGCTCGCCTCATAAGGACTGAGTGCACCCCGCTTGCCAACAGCGCTTGGCACGGTCACCCCTCCACGTGTTAGCCCAGCCCGACAGCGCTTAACTTCGGTGATCTGACGGGGACCGGTGTCACCACTGCGGCTAGGCCGTTGGCCTCCTCGGGTATCTATAAGCCATAATTCGTAGGAAGCGCCATCAGCTTCAGCTGGTGGTGTTGACAGCTGGCGACCAGTACGACACAGACTGCCGATCTTTAGTGTATCAGGATAATGGCTGAACGTTTCTATGCTGTCAGTGTGATGTAAGCCGATTCGGTGGGCTATATGCTGTAAAGTGCCGTAAACTGAGAATGCGCGTACCGTCTAGGCTTCGAATGACGCTTAGAGACATATTGATAGACTTCACTGTCCCGTTCAGGATTGATAAAGTAGTTTCCTGTGTTCAACTGCTGTGAGAAGGTAGGCTTACTTCCACCTTTCACTAATCAGGAGGATGCTCCAGTGTCTGTGTCAAAAAGAGTACTGAATAGAATGTTTACTAATAAAGAAACAAAAAATGGTTCAAATGGCTCTGAGCACTATGGGACTTAACATCTGAGGTCATCAGTCCCCTAGACTTTACTTAAACCTAACTAACCTAAGGACATCACACACATCCATGCCGAGGCAGGATTCGAACCTGCGACCGTAGCAGCAGCGCGGTTACGGACTGAAGCGCCTAGAACCGCTCGGCCACAACGGCTGGCAATAAAGAAACACTCCCGCTAACTACGTACATCATGGGGGCGGTGTAAAACTTGTTGTGAGTAGACTTGTTTTGGGGTGGCACCACAGCTTTGATAAATTTGAAGACTGACATCGTTTCCACCGGGCTGCTGTTTGAAGCAGTACTTTAGTAAGCACTAGAAACTAGTTTGCTCATTGTCAAATGTAGAACAGATGTGGAGGCATCCTTCCCTTCAGTTGTAAGCAGGGTGGTCAGAAACAGTTTGAAAACTTTGTAAGGGTATTGAAGGGTAGGCTGCGCTAAGAAATAACTAAGGCAAATTTCATCAGGTACTGAGCATTTCGAACCCATGGATGTCAGTGCATTACAGCATTTTAGAGGGTGCAAGTGCTCGAATTTGCGCGGTCAAAGACCTGATTCGCTAACGTCACTGCTAATCAAATCGGAACCGGCGCAACCTATCTAATTTTTTTTCTTAACGAGTATTTCTCAGCACAACCTACTCTCCAATAGCCTTACATGCTTTTCATCTACATCTACATCTACATGATTACTCTGCAATTCACATTTAAGTGCTTGGCAGAGGGTTCATCGAACCACAATCATACTATCTCTCTACCATTCCACTCCCGAACAGCGCGCGGGAAAAACGAACACCTAAACCTTTCTGTTCGAGCTCTGATTTCTCTTATTTTATTTTGATGATCATTCCTACCTATGTAGTTTGGGCTCAACAAAATATTTTCGCATTCGGAAGAGAAAGTTGGTGACTGAAATTTCGTGAATAGATCTCGCCGCGACGAAAAACGTCTTTGCTTTAATGACTTCCATCCCAACTCGCGTATCATATCAGCCACACTCTCTCCCCTATTACGTGATAATACAAAACGAGCTGCCCTTTTTTGCACTCTTTCGATGTCCTCCGTCAATCCCACCTGGTAAGGATCCCACACCGCGCAGCAATATTCTAACAGAGGACGAACGAGTGTAGTGTAAGCTGTCTCTTTAGTGGACTTGTTGCATCTTCTAAGTGTCCTGCCAATGAAACGCAACCTTTGGCTCGCCTTCCCCACAATATTATCTATGTGGTCTTTCCAACTGAAGTTGTTCGTAATTTTAACACCCAGGTACTTAGTTGAATTGACAGCCTTGAGAATTGTACTATTTATCGAGTAATCGAATATCAACGGATTTCTTTTGGAACTCATGTGGATCACCTCACACCTTTCGTTATTTAGCATCAACTGCCACCTGGCACATCATACAGCAATCTTTTCTAAATCGCTTTGCAACTGATACTGGTCTTCGGATGACCTTACTAGACGGTAAATTACAGCATAATCTGCGAACAACCTAAGAGAACTGCTCAGATTGTCACCCAGGTCATTTATATAGATCAGGAACAGCAGAGGTCCCAGGACGCTTCCCTGGGGAACATCTGATATCACTTCAGTTTTACTCGATGATTTGCCGTCCATTACTACGAACTGCGACCTTCCTGACAGGAAATCACGAATCCAGTCGCACAACTGAGACGATACCCCATAGGCCCGTAGCTTGATTAGAAGTTGCTTGTGAGGAACGGCGTCAAAAGCTTTCCGGAAATCCAGAACTACGGAATCAACTTGAGATCCCCTGTCGATAGCGGCCGTTACTTCGTGCGAATAAAGAGCCAGCTGCGTTGCACAAGAACGATGTTTTCTGAAACCATGCTGATTACGTATCAATAGATCGTTCCCTTCGAGGTGATTTATAATGTTTCAATACAGTATATGCTCCAAAACTACACAACTACACAATAATTTCATGCAGTTTCTGGCCATCCTGTATAACAAAAGGCATATGCCATTCGCAGTACATGTAAAGCTTGGGCATCAATGTACACGACCTTTGCATAGGTATCCACAAATCACACATACACAAACTGTTTGCAGTTCCGCCTTAGGTGTACAAGGGACTTTAGTTGGGTATAATTTACGAGGAGAATATATCCACATCCATTATGCACTTGACAATGAGTAAAGCTCGAAACTCACAACCAGTGCTTAATAAACAAATGTCTGACGGAAACGACGTATTTTTTCAAGTTTATTACTGTTTTGGCCTCTCTTCGGATTACAACTCGAGATCTCTAACTGTGGACACATTAGGACGTCGAGTCACCTGCACCGCCTTCGACAAGGGGAACGCGCAGAGATTAGTCACTGCAGCGAAGCGTAAGCACCTGCTGACAGGGACAGGCGCCTCGCCAAGGCCGGAACCTGTTCCCCGGGGCGCCCTTCTCCGGCTGCCGTCAGCGGCAGTAAAGGCGGAGACGTAGACCCGGCGCTCGCGACATTCCCGCCGGCGACGCTAATGGCCAGCGCCGGGGCCTATCGTTAGCGTCCGGCGTGCCACGCCACTAGCGGGGCATTCCTAACTAACTTAAGTGCCGTGACCCCGGCACTCGCTTCCCATCGGCCCGGAGGAGCGGGCCGCGCGGGAAAAAGAAAACCGTCCCGCCGAGGCCGCAGTCACTTCCTCCTCCCTCGTAAATTTACAAAGCAGCCGGGATCCTACTAGTTGGATAATACTCTTGTCTCTGACACCCCTATAGGTAAATCCTAGGCTGAGCAGGTTCCGCCTCACTTAGTCCACTCGACTCAGGCGTGTTAAGTGAATTTAAATTTTAATTAAACGAACAAGTGTTTTTACAAGTTCGTTCTCGAAATGAATCGCCGAACTTTCACTGGTAACGGCAGTGTAGCGTTAAGCAAAATCGTTATCGGCACTGTCCAAGCAAAATCGTTATCGGCACTGTCCAAGCAACCTTCCCCCTCTTAAAATCCAGTTCTCATTCTTTTTAAGATCTTTTTATTGTTGCACTCTTCTTGTGAGATGATTTTTGGTATACGATTCCATCTGTTGTGTACATAGTTCCGCGTAGTCACCGCGTACACAACTTTCCGTCTTCGCACTACGAGATGGCGCTGTCTTAGAGACGGACCAAATTCTGCTTCGGCCGATCCGCGTATTAATATGTAATGCAGCCAATGAGATTGCTGCTAACGTAGAACCTTTTCTCCTCGCGGATCACACTCGCGCAGTGATACCTGAACGCTCGAGGTATTATAACGCGTGTACAGACCTCCGATTAGTCAGTATCCATTAGTCTGCACCAGTCTATAGTCAAGTTTCACTCTGCGTCTAATAAGATTATCATATTCCTGTACATAGCCATGAAGAGAAATGTATAGACACTTTGTCAAGTATCAGAGATATGTGAGAATAAGATTAACGTACCAAGACCAAAGGAACTTCAGATTGTCAATTGTAAACAGCATCCAGAATCAAGTTACGTGTATCTATGATTTTTATTTTAATAAATGTGTGTGAAAATTAATCAAGTCCTGTTTAAAGTGGGTCACCGTCAATCTGCCTCTCTAAGCGTGCAAGTGGCATTTCTATCGTCTGACCTAACGGCAGAAGATAAACACGCCACGATAAAACCACGAGACATATTGCTGACACTCGCCTACTTCGTTAGAGCGACAAGTCAAATAATCTGATGGTGTGTGTACCGAAGATCTTACAGTACGCACACAACACCATTTTATCCCCGTCTTGAAAATTTCGTAGCCACTAAGTCCTATAATTCCTTACATGATAAACGCATTCATCAAGTTCAGTCTTAAACATTTGAAGAGTGGAAATGCAAAACGTTGTAAGTGCCAAAGCTGGAGACTGAAAGAAAATCCTTGTGTCTTTGGACAAACTTGATTTATATCCAGAAAACTGAAAAGGAATTCTGATACCTCAGAACTATCCAGAATGAGATTTTCACTCTGCAGCGGAGTGTACGCTGATATGATACTTCCTGGCAGATTAAAAGTAGCGCATTAGGCGCTAAATGGTTGGAGATCCACGACTCTTCACAGAAAACGTGATTCGAAGGCTTTTCTGCTCTTTAATATAGTATAGATGGTGATCTGTGGCATCTCTGCCGAAAGAGTACAATGCTAGTGCACGCACAAGTATTTCGGAGGACACCGGTCATCTCACGTAGTTAAAGGGCTTATTTCAATAGTGGTACAAGTTCATTTTTGTTCATATTGAGATACAGAGTCCTTAAGTTAAGTGAGCACAGTTTTAATCTGCCGGGAAGTTTCATATCAGCGCACACTCCGCTGCAGAGTGAAAATCTCATTCTGGAAACATCCCCCAGGCTGTGGTTAAGCCATGTCTCCGCAGTATCGTTTCTTTCAGGAGTGCTAGTTCTGCAGGGTTCGCCGGAGAGCTTCTGTAAAGATTGAAAGGTAGTAGACGAGATACTAGCAGAAGTAAAGCTGTGAGGACGGGGCGTGAGTCGTGCTTGGGTAGCTCAGTTGGTAGAGCACTTGCCCGCGAAAGGCAAGGGTCCCGAGTTCGAGTCTCGGTCCGGCACACAGTTTTAATATGCCAGGAAGTTTCACCTCAGAATTATGCTGGTCACCGTGTCACCACAAAAAATAATGAGAGAAGTTAGAAAACAAATACTTAATTAACTCAGAAACTGGTTGGTTCTATGTTCTCACACATTTTTAGAAGCCGATTCTTCCTAAGAAGAAAACAGAAACCAGCCATTGTTAATAATGCTATTTGTTTACACAAATAGCGCCGTTACCAGCTTCGAACCGACAGGTTCATCTTCAGACAGCCGTTCACGTTTACTCTGATAAGCCAAAATATTATGATCACTACCCACCGCAACGTTGGATGCCGCCTGTTGGCGTTGCGGGCACTGACATGGTAACAAAAATATGTAAGCGGAGCAGACACGGACGGGGGATCACTCTAGCGAAGATATGGGCTGAAAATGGCGAAATCTATTGAGATAAGCGATTTTGACAAAGGACAGATTATTATTACGCAGAGCATATGAACGAGAATCTCTAACACGGCGAAGCTGGTCGAATGTTCACGTGCTACTGTCATGCCCGCATCTCGTGGTCGTGCGGTAGCGTTCTCGCTTCCCACGCCCGGGTTCCCGGGTTCGATTCCCGGCGGGGTCAGGGATTTTCTCTGCCTCGTGATGGCTGGGTGTTGTGTGATGTCCTTCGGTTAGTTAGGTTTAAGTAGTTCTAAGTTCTAGGGGACTGATGACCATAGATGTTAAGTCCCATAGTGCTCAGAGCCATTTGAACCATTTTTGCTACTGTCATGCGCATCTACGGAAAGAGGTAGACGGACAGTGAAACTACCATTAGACGCTAAATGGTTGGAGATCCACGACTCTTCACAGAAAACGTGATTCGAAGGCTTTTTTTGCTCTTTAAAGTAGGATAGATGGTGATCTGTGGCATCTCTGCCGAAAGAGTACAATGCTGGTGCACGCACAAGTATTTCGGAGGACACCGGTCATCGTACATAGTTGAAGGGCTTATTTCAATAGTGGTACAAGTCAATTTTTGTTCATATTGAGATACAGAGTCCTTAAGTTAAATGAGCACTGAAAAATCTGCAATTCAGAAATATTCATGCATATGGCTTCTTGAAACTTTTCTGGATATGGCTTCTTGCTAGAGATGAACCTTTCTTTCTGTTTGTTTGAGTCATTAATTTCAGAAGCATTATAGACAGAAAAGTGGAGGTAATGGACTTGTACCACTATTGAAATAAGCCCTCACGTATCTTCTGCGACGGTAACCCATGGCTGTCTGCTTCGTGCGGCTGCCTCGAGTCGAATGAGCCTGCATATGTCGACCAACGACATTGTCAATTACGATTGCAGTGAGCACGGGACCATAGGGATTCGACCGTCGATCAATGGAAACGTGTCGGCATTTCGAGTGAATCAAATTTTTGCTATACAAAGTGGATGGTCGTCACCACAAACGCCGTCATCGAGATGAACGGCGGCTCGAAACGTCCAGTACGCCATGGACGCAGGCTGGTGGGAGCGATATTATGCTATGGGAGACATTCTGCTGTCCTTGCATGGGACATGCGGTAGTAATCGAAGACTACGGTGACAGCTGCAAATCTCCTGCATCCCTTCATGCTTGATGTCTTCCCCAACGGCGATGTCCCCTTTCAGCAGTATAAATGTCCATTTCTTAGAGCCAGAACCATGCTATGATGGTCTGAGGAGCACTATAGCGACCTCACGTTAATATTTCGTCGACCAAATTCATCTGCTGTAAATCCTATGGAATCAATCTGGATCGCTACCGGGCGCCATCACCGCCTACACAAATTAGCGGCCGGTTATTTACGCGAATTACATGACGTGTGCGTAGACATATAACGCCGCATATCGCCACAAACCGACCAACAAACTGTCGGATCCTTGATACGCACAATCAGTGATGTGTTTTGTTCCACTGACGGAAGAATAAGCTATTAAGCAAGTGGTAATAATGCTTCGGCTCGTCTGTATATAATACTTCTGTTGTTTTTACATAAGTTGTTGGAAAGAAGCAGTCAACAACAAATGTAAACAACAACAAATGTAATATAAATCCGAACAGCAGTCTGAAGATGCACGTGTTAACGGTACCATTTGTATAAATAAACAGTATTATTAACAGCGGCTGGTTGCTGTTTTCTTCTTTGAAAGAATCACTTCGTATTTTGTACACTGACACTCTCTCTGAAATGTTAGTTTTCACCAAAATAGAAGGAGAAAAGTATTTGTTCCAAATACTATTAATACTGATGCATTAGGTTTTATTTGCGATAAAATATATACATAAGTACAGCTTTAGTTTTCTAAGTAATAGAATTACAGTCAACAGAAGACATTTCCCGTATGTTGTAAATTTTGTAGCTCCTGAGGGAAGCACAGCTTGGCACAATGAGCGTGCAACATCTACTGAAGTCTGATCTTGTTCATAGTTTGGCATCTGGATGAGATCTAGAGTACAGTAGCACGATGAACGCGTTTTTATTTTTTAAAGGCACATAGGGCGTTTTCCATTTCCAATCTTCAATTCTTTTCTACTCTACAAAAGACGGATATTGTCTTGCAGACAATAGTTGTTAAAGGTGTTTAATACGACGAAAGAAGGCAAATTTAGCGACTTGACAGCTCAGCAGCAAACACCTGAAGTTTAAACAATGGTTAAAAATTACCTGAAAATTGCATTATTGGAATAAAGTACATAAATTGTACGATTTTTAAATTTCTACTTCAAAGAGTCTCAGTTTTAATTGCAGTTTTATCCCTGAACAAAAAGGCCAGAGACTGAAGTTTCGATTTTCCAACGTATTTAGATCTAAAGAAAAATGAATACAGAAGAAATTTTATTTTATCATCAGTGGTCTTCACGTTCACCAATGAATGCTGTTTTGTAGGGATCATTTTCCATGAATTTTTAAGTGTAGTATTGTCTTACTTCCAGTTGAAAGTACAGTGAAAACTCCAAAATGAACTTTGAGTGAGATGTTAGTTATTCAAGAACATTTATTTATTTATTTATTTTGTTTTATTATTTTAAGAAAACCTATGAGTTTTCTAACAGTATTGCCGTATTAAAGAAGAAAATCTGCCTTTAATTATTTAGCAATACACAGCAAACACGAGGACTTAACAGATGGCACGGCAACATAAAAATAGTAAAGTGTCACTACAGACCTAAAGGTGTGGGGTTCAATCCTCGGTCTGTCCTACGATTTTTAACTGTCAGTTCTATCACATCTGGCAATGTTAGTTACACTGGAGAATGTCATGTACATCGTGGTTTGTAGTCCCCTGTAACTGGCTGATAAGTCAGTTCATACGTCCGAAGAAGGTAAGGGCACACCATCACTAAAAGGACCGTGCCTAGTGAAGCAATGCTGTGTACACGCCAATCTTCCGGTAGAATAACAGCTTTACTTAGGATACCCTTCCCGATACCAAAGTGAGACTAATACGCCTGACTCTACCTATGTAAAGACTGTATTGTTGTTAAGATTATGCACATTGTAACAGTTCAGGAAAGTAAATCTGTCGCTTCACCACGCCGTTGGTTTTCAGATCTACAATAGTGTTGATTTATTTTTTTGTAGAGAAACTACAAACAAAAATTTCCTGATGTAGTTATTGTTGAGAAGGATATGTTTTAAAAGCGCTCTCATTTTTTACTTTTTGCTCTATTTTCGCTAAGACAAGGTAGTATCCCATATCGTATGGTCAGTTGAGTCAATGATATGCTTTTGCTTTCCAATTATGTCATTACTCTTTAAAAAGTTACCTAACACTTATAATTAAATCTAGCTGTAATCTCTTGTCGACACATTTTTAGTATACAATAAAATTCGGTGTTTCACATCTTACACCAGTCTTAAGTCCACAGTCGTTATCAATTGTAATTTATGTTTGTTCTCATTCTTAAGGTTCAGCGTTTTATCGTCATCGAGTTCAGCTGGGATGGAAAGAGAGCTCTACTGAAGAAAGGTGAACGAAGCTACAGAGCTTCAAGAAAATAGGAATAACCTAAACTAAAATAGCACAGCAGAATCTAAACCTGAGTTCTGCCGCGTACAAAGCCATGGATCAAACCACTGCGTACTTCACTCGCCGCCACATTTATGCTTTAGCAACTGATGTTAAAATTCGCCATCAACATCTTACCGCAAAAACAAAGGTGAGGAAAAAAAATCGTTATACTATGCATTCTATGAAGATAACATTGTATTATGAGATGCACCCTTAGAATTTTCCTATTTCATTCACTGTACTTATGTGTAGCTGATGTGACATTTATACAGCTGACAGTTCACTCAAATGGGTCTACTGACTGTTATTGTTACGTAGAAATATAAAGTGTCTAAAAATTAGGTGAGGGAACTGTAGGAGGAAATTCTTTTGGAAACCAAAGAGTGATTTCGAACGATGGTTTTGTCAGTTTTGTCCGTCAAAGAGTAACTCACCAGAAATTCGACTGAGAATATCACATCGACAGGTTTTTCAAAAATGATTTTCATTTGCCCTGTATACCAGAAATCGTCATACTCATCACATATTGAAGGTACTGTGGGAGTCATAGACAATGAAATTGGACTGCGAATACCTGCATCTGACTCTCATCTTGTATTAACATGTAATAACATGTAATAACATCATTTTCATATAAGAAGCACTAGAGCAGTACAAATGTTCTATTTGTTAGTAACGATTGTTTAATAAAAAGGGAAGAGCATGCAATATCCGACACCTCCACATTATCTCATCCTCGCTTAAACACCGTGGAGCCCACGGAGCTTATCCGACGGTGGGTATCACGTTCAACCATGTCCTCGATTCTTTAGTGGGCAGAGTTTTGGCACATTCATTCATGGTGAATATTCAGGGACATAATAGGAGCCATCTATCGAAGCAAAAAAGTTCAACAAACATAGGCTCTAAAGTGCACACCTTAAGAGCTATGAGTATTTGTTAATTAGAAGAGATTAGTTTCACAGCATCGAAGATTAAGTGCTCATAGCTCTTAATGTATGAGTCGTTGTCAGTTTCGATGTAGTATCCCTGCTGACGAAGCTCTTTCTTACATAGCTGATATGTTTCCTACTGATATAATAGCGTTGTTTCGACATTGATTATCCTCGACTTATTTTCAATATAACAAATTGATGGGGTGGCCATGGGTAACCCTCTGAGCCCTGCTATTGCTAATCTATTTATGGAATTTCTCGAACAAGTGCTGCAGTCGGCAAAAAAAAAAAAAAAAAAAAAAAAAAAAAAAAAAAAAAAAAAACGATACCTGGATGACACCTTTGTGATATGGAACCATGCTGAAGAGGAACTGAGTGATATATATATATATATATATATTTATTTATTTATTTATTTATTTATTTATTTATTTATTTATTTTTTTTTTTTTTTTTTTTGCTGTGCACATAAACAGTTTCAATCCAAAGATACAATTCACCATGGAGAAAGAGAGTAATGGACAACTAAATTTTTTGGGATGTATTGGTTATTAAACGGGCAGATGGGACTGAAGGGCCCAAGGTATATAGGAAAGACACACACACACCGATCGTTACCTACATAAGGATTTGAATCATCATCCTAGGAAGAAGAGAGGAGTCACAAAAACTTTAGTGAACAGAGCTAATAACATCTGTGAGCCAATTTATCGCAAGATGAATTAAGCCATTTGTGAACGGCCTTCAAGAGAGATGGGTACACTGACAACGAAATAGATCGAGCACTCCACCCTAGAAGAAAAGTGTCCGAAAATACACGACAACAACAACCGTCGGCTGGAAAAGTTTTTCTTCCATTTATTCATAACATCACGGGCCGTATTGGGAAAGTTTTGGCCAAGTTTCAAGTGGAGACAATTTTTCGACCTACCAAGAAACTTAGTGAAAGTTTAAGATCGGTGAAAAAGGGCACGACACCCTTTACCTACCCCAGGTGTGTATAAAATTCCGTGTAGCTGTGGCATGGTTTATATTGGAGCAACTACAGGGTGTTTCAAAAATGACCGGTATATTTGAAACGGCAATAAAAACTAAATGAGCAGCGATAGAAATACACCGTTTGTTGCAATATGCTTGGGACAACAGTACATTTTCAGGCAGACAAACTTTCGAAATTACAGTAGTTACAATTTTCAACAACAGATGGCGCTGCGGTCTGCAAACTCTATAGTACGATATTTTCCACATATCCACCATGCGTAGCAATAATATGGCGTAGTCTCTGAATGAAATTACCCGAAACCTTTGACAACGTGTCTGGCAGAATGGCTTCACATGCAGATGAGATGTACTGCTTCAGCTGTTCAATTGTTTCTGGATTCTGGCGGTACACCTGGTCTTTCAAGTGTCCCCACAGAAAGAAGTCACAGGGGTTCATGTCTGGCGAATAGGGAGGCCAATCCACGCCGCCTCCTGTATGTTTCGGATAGCCCAAAGCAATCACACGATCATCGAAATATTCATTCAGGAAATTAAAGACGTCGGCCGTGCGATGTGGCCGGGCACCATCTTGCATAAACCACGAGGTGTTCGCAGTGTCGTCTAAGACAGTTTGTACCGCCACAAATTCACGAAGAATGTCCAGATAGCGTGATGCAGTAATCGTTTCGGATCTGAAAAATGGGCCAATGATTCCTTTGGAAGAAATGGCGGCCCAGACCAGTACTTTTTGAGGGTGCAGGGACGATGGGACTGCAACATGGGGCTTTTCGATTCCCCATATGCGCCAGTTCTGTTTATTGACGAATCCGTCCAGGTAAAAATAAGCTTCGTCAGTAAACCAAATGCTGCCCACATGCATATCGCCGTCATCAATCCTGTGCACTATATCGTTAGCGAATGTCTCTCGTGCAGCAATGGTAGCGGCGCTGACGGGTTGCCGCGTTTGAATTTTGTATGGATAGAGGTGTAAACTCTGGCGCATGAGACGATACGTGGACGTTGGCGTCATTTGGACCGCAGCTGCAACACGGCGAACGGAAACCCGAGGCCGCTGTTGGATCACCTGCTGCACTAGCTGCGCGTTGCCCTCTGTGGTTGCCGTACGCGGTCGCCCTACCTTTCCAGCACGTTCATCCGTCACGTTCCCAGTCCGTTGAAATTTGGCAAACAGATCCTTTATTGTATCGCTTTTCGGTCCTTTGGTTACATTAAACCTCCGTTGAAAACTTCGTCTTGTTGCAACAACACTGTGTTCTAGGCGGTGGAATTCCAACACCAGAAAAATCCTCTATTCTAAGGAATAAACCATGTTGTCTACAGCACACTTGCACGTTGTGAACAGCACACGCTTACAGCAGAAAGACGACGTACAGAATGGCGCACCCACAGACTGCGTTGTCTTCTATATCTTTCACATCACTTGCAGCGCCATCTGTTGTTGAAAATTGTAACTACTGTAATTTCGAAAGTTTGTCCGCCTGAAAATGTACTGTTGTCCCAAGCATATTGCAACAAACGGTGTATTTCTATCGCTGCTCGTTTTGTTTTTATGGCCGTTTCAAATATACCGGTCATTTTTGAAACACCCTGTAAAAGGAGTGTTAATACAAAAGGAACTGTAGATTGCGACAAATTGACAAATCAGCTGTAGCGGAACACGTTTTCAAAGACGGTGATCACGAAATAAAATTTAGTGAGATAAACGTGATAGGTAGGACCTCACATTATTATACCCGCATGCATAGAGAAGCTATAGAGATCTGCAAGCGCGAAAATAATTTTAATAAAAAAGAAAAAGGACTAAAACTAGACAAGATATGGCGGTCGACTCTGTACCAACGAAGTGACTATCGATTACCTATAATCGAGAGAGATGGCACTACCCAGAGATAGTTTTAAAGTCGAAAGCACGTGATGAGTGGTGGCGCCATCTAAGCGCTCTATATAAGCGGGACCTCCAGCGCCTAGCAGCCAGTCGCCGACTCACCTCAGATGATGTTGCCCGCAGTAGGCAACGAAACGCCAGGAAGGAGAAGCAGTTTTATATATGGACCACGGTAATTCAGCCCGGAAGTTTTAAATAATGAAGACGCCGGCCGTGAAAGCTTACATGTTATGAATTCCCAAATTGTTGGATTGGACACGGAGGATATGTGTCGTGGCCGGCTAGTTCGCCAGACTTGACGCCTCTGGTATTTTTCTTGTGGGGTTTCGTAAAAGACAATGTTTATAAAGACGTTCCAACTACGCCTGAAAATATGCGATAGAGAATGTCAGAGCAGGTGCTTCGATAAGAGCCGGCATTGATACCAATGGTCGTCACTTCGAACACCTTCTGTAAATGGACATTCATGCCATCTTCTTGACCTTTAAAGACCTTACTGTTACACATCATTGGATTCGTCTCGATAGCCACTATCAGAAAATACGTACCAAACTATAGCAACCCATTTAAAAAAACAAAGTTGACTTTCACATCTCTGAAGCGACCCCACATAGCAACAAAAAACCAATGTCATACTATGGACCCCGTTGTCCCAAGCAGCATTTGTCCCACAAACTTTTCAGCTACTATCATACTTTCGGAGTTATTATAGGTGGCAATAGTTAGTACTCACCCTGTACAGTGATGTACGGGTACTTTTTATCAGGTGACGTAAGTATTTTAGGTCACCCATATTGTATTATAATACTGTCACTAAAATGTATTGAAAAGTGCGATAGCTTTCCATGTAAAGGGAACACAGACTTGTTTACCTGGTGCAAACATTCTTATTTCGGTTTTCGTACTTTCCCCACATCATTCGTTGCGAATGTTGGGATGATTCACACCTAAAGGTCATGACCGACAGACTCCCTTTCCCCTGTCGATTTTAAGGCTGTAGCTGTGAAGTAAATACTTACACTTTTTTCCACTTTCATTTTGGTCGTCAAACTGTCAAGTGACAATTTTTGGAAATTTCTGGTAAGGTCTTATGGGACTAAACTGCTGAGGGCATCGGTCCCTAAGTTTACACACTATTTAATCTAACTTAAACTAAGTTACGCTATGGGCAAAACACACACACACATGCCCGAAGGAAGACTGGAACCTCCGACGGGGGGAGCCCCGCGGACCGTGACAAGATGCCCCTGACCGCGCGGCTACATCGCGCGGCGACAATTTTTAGCCCTTCTCATCTGCACTTCCCAATTTCTTCAATATTCTGCCATGATTTTTTTCCTTTCTTCAGACAATTAATCACCTTTTCTCTTAGTGCTTCTGCCTTGGATTCCCCCCAAAAGCTTGGCAGTTTTCTTATAGGAATATCTCTTTCTTGTGCACCTTGTGCTCTTCTATTGTGTACGTCTAAATAAAAAACTTCTCGGATCCATCTTGCTATTAATTTTTCTTACAGAACGTTGAATATCTGTATTGTCACGCTGTTCACTCCGAAAAAAATGTACAAAAGTATCAGTCTTTTTGTACAGCTATATATTATTTTTTTAACAATTTACAGATATTATTTCACTCAGGCATATTTAAAGTTCTGTGTCTGTTACTGTTGTTATACAAGAACGCCTCATTTAAATTCATGTTTAGTCCAATAAAAGTACATTACGATACTTTTACCCAATCATTTTTCAAATCGATATCGCGGCACGACTACTGCGTTCAACACTTGACGAATCGTCTTGGATCCGATCCCAGCAACTGATTACATTCTGAGAGCAAATAATGAGCAGTGGAGGCCGAAGACCTCCGGTATGGGCACCTTCGCTCTGCCGACAGCCCTGCCAAAGAGGGTAATGGCCGCTAACGACAGGGGATCTCAAGTTGATTCCGTATTTCTAGATTTCCGGAAAGCTTTTGACACCGTTCCTCACAAGCGACGTCTAATAAAGCTACGGTCTAATGGGGTATCGTCTCAGTTGTGCGACTGGATACGTCATTTCCTGTCAGGAAGGTCGCAGTTCGTAGTAATAGACGGCAAATCATCGAGTAAAACTGAAGTGATATCAGGTGTTCCCCATGGAAGCGTCCTGGGACCTCTGCAGTTCCTGATCTATATAAATGACCTGGGTGACAATCGCAGATTATGCTGTAATTTACCGTCTAGTAAGGTCATCCGAAGACCAGTATCAGTTGCAAAGCGATTTAGAAAAGATTGCTGCATGGCGTGGCAGGTGGCAGTTGACGCTAAATAACGAAAAGTGTGAGGTGATCCACATGAGTTCAAAAGAAATCCATTGGAATTCGATTACTCGATAAATAGTACAATTGTCAAGGCTGTCAATTCAACTAAGTACCTGGGTTTAAAATTACGAACAACTTCAGTTGGAAAGACCACATAGATAATATTGTGGGGAAGACGAGCCAAAGGTTGCGTTTCATTGGCAGGACACTTAGAAGACGCAACAAGTCCACTAAAGAGACAGCTTACACTACACTCGTTCGTCCTCTGTTAGAATATTGCTGCACGGTGTGAGATCCTTACCAGGTGGGATTGACGGAGGACATCGAAAGGGTGCAAAAAAAGGGTAGCTCGTTTTGTATTATCACGTAATAGGGGAGAGAGTGTGGCAGATATGATACGCGAATTGGGATGGAAGTCATTAAAGCAAAGACGTTTTTCGTCGCGGCGAGATCTATTCACGAAATTTCAGTCACCAACTTTCTCTTCCGAATGCGAAAATATTTTGTTGAGCCCAACCTACATAGGTAGGAATGATCATCAGAATAAAATAAGAGAAATCAGAGCTCGAACAGAAAAGTTTTGGTGTTCGTGTTTCCCGCGCGCTGTTCTGGAGTGGAATGGTAGAGAGATAGTATGATTGTGGTTCGATGAACCCTCTGCCAAGCACTTAAATGTGAATTGCAGAGTAATCATGTAGATGTAGGTTTTTCTTTGGTGTGACGTCACGTGTGCTGAACTGCTGTTGAAATAGCTCGTTAATATTTTATAAATTTTAGACTTCATTTACTTATTTTAAAGTTTATTTGTTTTAATATTTGCCGTAAAAGTAACTTATTAGTGGATTTTCATTAATCTCAGTCTTTCTTCCTGTGTTATTGACTTGAGTGGTCTGTTATTTGTGAGTCTGCTTTCGTCGTTCGTCTAAGCCTCGCGCCTCAGTAGTGTGTTCACATTTTGCGGCGTGCACTGCAGCTGTAGCGGTTATAAGCTAAGTACTGACAAACTTATTTGTGCTCTGTAATACAGTTAATAAATTTAATAGATTTCAGCGGGGTTGCGTGCCGTTTGTGGCGAAATAACGACTTAATAAACTTTTGTAATCGTTCGCTCGCTGTGTTTTAGAGAGTTTTCAGTGTGTTAAAGTCGTTAGTAATTTTCGTGCTTTAGTTTTCAACTGACGTTTATTATTCTTTCTAGTGAAATATTTCAGTAAAATTTTCATATAGTGTTTTAACTTCGCTTAGTGTTACAGTGGTAGTTTTAATTTTTAGGTTGTAGCTAATAATTTTGTGAAGTTTTGCTGGTATTGGTATCGGCTGTGTTGTAGTAGTATTAATACGAGAAGCTGCTTTCTTAGTAGGCATAGAATTTCGAGACCATTATTCTTAGTTCTTAAATAGTTCTACTGGTGTAACTGAACTTTGGTAACGTAGACGTATAGATTTTTTTCAGTAACTGTAAAATTTACCATGAGTGAAAAGTGTGGGCTCTGTCGTAGGTTTGTGAGTAGTGGATTACGGTGTGGGATTTGTTCAAAGTATTTTCATTGGAGGGAATGCAGTGGGGAAGCCAGTGGTCCTTTTAGGGAGATCCTCTTCTGGGAATGTAGAATCTGTAGTAGAAACAAGTTAATAGAGGAGCAGGAGCGTAAGATCTGTGCCCTTCAGGTGCAGTTACAATGCGCAAAGGAGGAACTAGATAGGTTGAGGAGGGTGAAGGGTGGTGGGGAATGGGAACTGGCAGTTGGCAAGAAGGTAGCTAGGAAGAGGAGATACTCAGACAGTTTTACTTTGCATACATGCAATAGATACGACCAACTGTCAGAGTTGAGTGGAGAGAAGCCTCGTGTAGCCGTAGATGTAGGTAACTTGCAGTAGTCCTCAGCAATTAGGAGGCCTAGGTTAGTTGCAAAGTCTAGCAGAAAGGTTCTGCTGCTAGGTAGTTCCCACGGTAGAGGTGTGGGCCAGCAGTTGCAGGAAGTGTTGGGGAGCGAGTACCAGGTCACCAGCATTGTGAAGTCTAGTGCAGGGTTGGCTCAGGTGAATGAAAGCATTGGGGAGTTATGTAAGAATTTTACGAAAGAGGATCACGTAGTGATAGTGGGTGGAGCAGGGAACAGTCTCGATAGGGACGGGGAATATGATGTCAGTGGTGACTTGGTTAAGATAGCTACTCAAACTGGTGGTACTAATGTGCATTTCGTGCAACTGTT
This sequence comes from Schistocerca nitens, assembly GCF_023898315.1. NCBI lineage: Eukaryota > Metazoa > Arthropoda > Insecta > Orthoptera > Acrididae > Schistocerca > Schistocerca nitens. The sequence goes on from NC_064617.1 coordinate 394,993,646, forward strand.
TCAGCGTCATGATCGGCCTCACCTTAATGCGGCTGTTAGGCTCGTTAATGTGGGGCTGGGGAGGGCACTGATGACGGAGGACATGGATCACATCTCAGTGGTGCCAGTTGGGTCTATCAGTAGATGGGGTTTCACTAGGCATGGCCTGCACCTCAATAAGTATGGGAAGGGGAGGCTGGCTAAGCTTATAGGTGACAGTGTAGTGGGTGGTGGTAGTGGTATCACTCATGGAAAAATTCCTATAGTAGTTGGTGTTAGAGCTGCACCTTTTTTAGACTGAAGTCAGCTGATAGGTATACCTGCTTAAAGGAAGTGCCTCTAACTAAGGGCTCACCTCCAGAGGATGTAATGTTTCCAAGTAGAGAAGGAATTAGCATATTTCATCAAAATATAAGAGTTATTAGAGATAAAGTTAGTGAACTGCTAATAGATGTTAACTCCGAAATTATTGGTATATCAGAGCACCACTTAAATAATTTGATAATTCAGAGGCTTCCTTTACCAGGCTACAGATTAGCTGGCTGTTTCTCAACGTGTTCCTTGCGTGGTGGGGGAGTGGCTCTGTACGTAAAAAACAGTATTTCATTTGAGTCCATAGACGTATCACGGCACTGCACTGAACAGATTTTTGAAAGTTGTGCAGCATTAGTTGAATTTAGTGAAACTAAACTTCTAATTGCTGTTGTTTATAGGTTCCCTAACTCTGACTTAAGAGCATTTTTGCTTAAGCTAGAGAGGGTTCTTGATTCACTTTGTAGGAAGTACCAGAAAGTATTTCTATGTGGTGACTTCAATATTAATTTTGTACATGATTGTGCAAGAAAAAGGATGTTGGTAGATCTCCTAAATTCATATGATCTGATGCAAACTGTGTTTTTTCAAACTAGGGTGCAGGGGAACAGTAGCACAGTCATAGATAATATTTTTATTCATTTTTCATTACTAGATGGGCATTCTGTTAGTAGAAGGGTGAATGGCCTTTCAGACCATGATGCACAAATTTTAACACTAAAAGGTTTTTGTACTTCAATCAATGTCGTATTTAATTACAAACTACGTAAGAAAGTTAATCAAACAGCAATAGAGAGTTTTTCAAAACTTGTCAAGGAACAAGAGTGGCAAGATGTTTATAGTGCCGATAATATAGATGATAAATACAATGCTTTCCATAACACATTTCTCATGCTCTTTGAGAGTTGCTTTCCATTAGAACATTCTAAACGGGGTACTAGCAGTAATGGACAGCCCGGTTGGCTGACTAGTGGGATAAGGATATCATGTAGAACAAAGCGGAAATTATATCAAAATGTTACAAGTAGTCACAATCAAGCTACAGTAGCCCATTACAAACAGTATTGTAAGGTGCTTAAAATGTTATTAGCAAGGCAAAAAGTATGTGTTATGCAAATAGAATAGCTAATTCACAGGATAAAATTAAAGCTATATGGTCAGTTGTGAAGGAAGTGTCTGGTCAGCAGCACAAGGTCAACGATATAAAGTCAGTTTGCAGTAATAATATTTCTGTTACTGACAAATCAGATATATGTACAGTATTTAACAATCATTTTCTGAGCATTGCTGGTGAATTAAATAAAAATTTAGTATCTACAGGAAATCATATAAATTTCTTAGCAAATGCCTTTCCGAGATTGACGTCTGAAATACTCCTCTGTGATACAGACAAGAGGGAGATTGAGACAATAATCAAATCATTGAGGACTAAGGACTCTCATGTTTATGATGGAGTGTCTAGTAGAATATTAAAGTACTGTGCTGCACATGTTAGCCCTGTATTTAGCCATATTTGTAATTTTTCCTTTAGGAATGGTCAGTTTCCTGAGTGATTAAAGTACTCAGTAGTAAAGCCGCTTTATAATAAGGGAGAAAGAGATCATGTAGATAATTTTAGATCTGTTTCTATGCCATCAGTGTTTGCAGAAGTTATCGAAAAGGCTGTGTATGTAAGGTTAATTGATCATTTTATATCACACGATTTGCTCTCAAATGTACAGTTCGGCTTTAGAAGTCGTTTGACAACTGAAAGTGCTATATTCTCTTTTCTCTGTGAGGTACTGGATGGGCTAAACAAAACGTTTCGAACGCTTGGCGTATTTTTTGATTTAACAAAGGCATTTGATTGTGTTCATCACACAATATTGCTCCAGAAGTTGGACCATTACGGCATAAGGGGAGTAGCTCACAATTGGTTCACCTCTTAGTTTAGCAACAGGCAGCAAAAGGTCATTATTCACAATGTTGATAACGGCTGTGATGTGGGATCTGAGTGGGGTACTGTCAAGTGGGGGGTGCTCCAGGGATCAGTGTTTGGGCCGCTCCTGTTCCTTATTTATATAAATGATATGCCCTCTAGTATTATGGGTATCTCTAAAATATTTCTGTTTGCTGATGACACTAGCTTCGTAGTAAAGGATGTTGTGTGCAACATTGACTCGGTTTCAAGTAGAGCAGTACATGACCTCAGTTCATGGCTTGTAGAAAATAACGTTAAATCACAGTAAGACTCAGTTTTTACAGTTCCTAACACACAATTCAACAAAACCTGACGTTTTAATCTCACAGAACGGGCATATGATTAGTGAAACTGAACAGTTCAAATTCCTAGTTGTTCAGATAGATAGTAAGCTGTCGTGGAAAGCCCACGTTCAGGATCTTGTTCAAAGACTTAATACTGCCATTTTCACTATTCGAACGGTATCGAAAGTGAGTGATATTTCGACATGTAAATTAGTCTACTTTGCTTATTTTCATTCACTTATGTCGTATGGTATTATGTTTTGGGGTAACTCTTCCCATTCTAGAAGGATATTCTTGGCTCAGAAACGGGCGGTTCGGGCAATAAGTGGTGTGAGTTCACGAACCTCTTGTCGACCTCTTTTCACCAGTCTGGGTATTTTGACACTGGCCTCTCAATATGTATATTCCTTATTGTCGTTTCTTGTTACCAATATTAGTTTATTTCCATCAATAAGCAGCTTTCACTCGGTTAATACTCGGCAAAAATCAAACCTCCATTTGGATCGGACTTCCTTAACTCTTGTGCAAAAAGGTGTGCGGTATACTGCTGCATCCATTTTCAATAAGCTGCCACTCGAATTCAAAAATCTTAGCAGTAATCCACGCGCTTTCAAATCGAAACTGAAGGGTTTCCTCATGGGTCATTCCTATTCTGTCGAGGAGTTCCTTGAAAAATTAAGATGATTCTCATTGTATTGCTGATAGCGTTTGCTTAAACTTATGGACCGACTTTCTTTCAGGTTCACGAACATTTATTTTTATCTGTTATTACTTTTTATGTTGTAAGTTCATGTACTGGCACGTTCCATGACCTTGGAGATTTGCTCCTCAATTTGGTCCTACGGAACTTGACATTTAAATAAAAATAAATAGTTGTAGATGTAGGGCAAACCTGCCATAAAAGTAAGAGACAAACTACCACTTTTCGGAACAGGATTCGCCGTACACACTTCCGTACTCGACTCAGTTATTGACTTCACGTCTCCCAATGAAAGAGTCTCCCTGTTATCAGTAAAATCAGCTAATAAAGCATACACTCTGATCAATGTGTACGCCCCCACAAATCACCACAATAAAATCTACCATGAAACAGTGGACAATTTCTGGGAAACACTAGAAGAAACAACAAATAAAACACCTAGGCACCATGTGAAAATCTTAGTATGCGATTTTAACGCACAACTAGGGAAGGAAAAAAAATTCAGAAATTCCACTGGACCCCACACCAAACACAAAAGTACCAACAAGAATGGTGAAAAACTAATCGACTTCTGCAGAAACTTTGGACTTAAAATAATGAGTACCCAGTTTCAAAAACCGGCACATAAATTAACCACATGGAGATCACCCAGTCTTAGACAGGGTGAATACCAAATAGACCATGTCGCAATTTCCAAAGAAAACATCAAAGAAATTCAAAACATCAGAACCCGCAAAGGTGTCTTTGAATCAGATCATCTTCTCCAAATAAAAACAAAATTCCAACCCAACAGAATGCTAAAAAGGCCACCCAAAAGTACCAAACCAGATCCGGAATATCTGCAACTCAGCAAAGAAAAAATCATCATGCAAATTAATCAAGAAAAATCAAAAGACTGGAAGAAACTAACAGAGAAAATTCAGGAAGCCCTCAAATAAGGACAACCTCCTCGCAACAGGAAACACCGCTGGTGGAATGCAACCTGTGATGAGGCAGTCGACAACCGAACAACTGCATGGAAAAAATTTAGCAGTCACAAAACTGAAGAAAACTGGGAGAACTTTCTTAAAACTCAAAAACAGACCTCAAAAATGATTAGAAAAGAAGAACGGGGATATGACAACAACAGACTCTCTGAAATCCAGCAGGATTTCATCAAAAATAATACAAGAAATTTTTATAAGACTTTCAGAGAAAACTTATAGGGATACCAGGCGCCTAGCTTGTGCTTCAAGAAACCCGATGGCTCTTTGGAAACCAACACGAAAAATAACTGCAAAATCTTAGCCCAATATTTCAGTTCCCTCCTCAACTGCGAACCACCCAAAGAAAAACTTGTCTTCTCTTCTCCAGTATTCACACACCCAGACTCACATACCCCGGATCTTGAAGAAATTATCGAGATAGTCAAGCAGTTGAAAAATAACAAAGCACCAGGAGAAGATGGGATCATTGCTGAGTTCTGGTAACTAAATGATCCTACACTTATGGAGAAATTACACCATATAATGTCAGACATATGGATAACGGAGCAGATACCAGAGGACTGGAAATGCGCTCTAATTCACCCGCTACACAAAAAGGGCGACAAGACAGACATGAACAATTACAGAGGAATTTCCCTGCTCCCAGTCGCTTACAAAATCCTTTCCAAAGCCCTTTTAAACAGGATAGAACCCCAAGCAGATACACTAATTGGTGAATACCAGGCCGGATGCAGAAAAGGACGCTCATGTGCGGAACAGACCTGGTGCTTAAAGACAATATTACAAATGAGGGAATGCAGAAACACAGTAGTTACATTCTTCGACTTCAGGAAAGCGTATGATTCAGTGAACCGTGGAACCCTGTTTAAAATCATGGAAGAATTTGGGATCGATCGAAACACACGAAAAATCACAGAACAGACACTTACAGGAACAACGGCCAAAGTGAAATTCATGGGCGAAGTATCAGAACCCTTCGAAATCGAATCTGGAGTACGACAGGGGGACGGACTATCCCCAATCCTTTTCAATATTGTTCTAGAAAAGATAATCAGGGAATGGGAACCTCACGTAAAGGGTATCCAAATTGGTATCAAGAAAGAGAACCGAATTAAAGTGAAGTGCCTTGCTTTTGCTGACGATATTGCAATTATGGTCCAAATGGCTCTGAGCACTATGGGACTTACCAGCTGTGGTCATCAGTCCCCTAGAACTTAGAACTACTTAAACCTAACCAACCTAAGGACATCACACACATCCATGCCCGAGGCAGGATTCGAACCTGCGACCGTAGCAGCCGCGCGGTTCCGGACTGCGCGCATAGAACCGCGAGACTACCGCGGCCGGCATATTGCAATTATCACCAATAACAGAACAGAAGCGATTCACGCAGTGGAAAAACTACATGAAATTTCACAAAAAACCGGACTACAGATATCTTATGAAAAAACCCAATATATGGAAAGGCAGCCAGAAAATAATCCCCTTTAATAACAAAATATGGTAAAATTGCACAAGTCTGCCATTTTAAATACCTCGGTGAAACTATACAGTCCTCAGGATTAAACCGAATTGCCAATGAACAAAGAATCACCAAGCTCCAGAAGGCCTACAAGCTAACATGGACGCATTACAACAAGAAGTGCATTTCGACAGACGCAAAATTAAGGCACTATACAACAGTGATTCTTCCAGAAGCAATCTATGCAGCTGAAACAATGGTGATTGATGGTCATTCAAAAATTAAGGAAATAGAAAAGCAGGAAAGAAAAATTCTCAGAAAGATTTACGGTCCAATCACCAAAAATGGCATTTGGATGAAGAGACCACAAAACGAACTCTATAGAAAGATCAACATAGTAACAGATGAAATCAGAAAGCGCCGAGCCAAATTTCATACACACATCTACAGGATGGAAGACTCCAGAACAGCAAAGAAATTATTCAATATTATAACAAGGAGTAAATGTGGCACAGAATGGCTGAAAGAAGTCCAGAGGGATATACAGCAGATCAACATAAAAAATCTCGAAGATCGCACCGAGTGCCGGCATAAAATCACAAGTGTGAAGTTTGGGGAAAGAACATCGCGTCAGCCTGGTAAAAAATGGACAGAGGAACGGAAGAAGGAGCATTCTGAGAGGATGAGGTGGTTTTGGGAAGCAAAGAAGAAAGACATCCGAAGATGAAATTATGAATTCAAGTTCAATCGCTCTCCTAAAGGGGAGCAATCGTTATAATAATAATATGTAGATGTAGGTGGAAGAGCGGACAGAGTTTCAGAGCCAACGGAAAAGGTTATATTAAAGACACGTAACATGTATCCACAGGACCTATGGCCTGTAAACGGTGGAGGGTCTCATCAAGTCAGCCAGAAGACTGATGACCGCCCCCACCCCAAAAAAATATGATTAACCGACTTGCTGAATGCTAAAGTGAGTCCAGATATGGAGGCCAAAACAGCGGAAGCGACAGCGTAAGACCTGGGCAGAGGAGTGCGGCTCGGTGGATGCAGCAGACGTCTCGGAGCGGGTCGTTAGCGCCGCTCGAGCGCGCGGTTCTGTTCGAGCGCCCGCGTCGGCGTCCTTGCCGGCGCCCAATGGCGGGCCGTGTCCGCCGGGACGTGACGCCGGTGGCGGCCAATGGCGGCGGCGTCTAGCGGCGCCTAGCGCCGGCTGCCACGGCCGGCCGGGCGTCGGGGGCGTGGCCTGCGCACCCCGCCGGAATATACAAGGTGGCACCGCGCGGAGGTCCACCACCCACGGCGCATTCCCACCTTGTCTACACACACACACACACACACACACACACACAGAGAGAGAGAGAGAGAGAGAGAGAGAGAGACCAACTTCTATTTAATTTGAGCGTCCCACTTCTTCACGACGTCTGAATCAGATGAGACTTCCACTAATTGCAAAACTACTTCTGCGTCACCTACAAACAACGAACGCTGCCACGGCGCGGCGAGAGCACAGTAGAAGACCTGCAAGCAAGTTTATGCGTTTTCTGACATGGAAACAACTTGATGTTCTAGTACAGCTCCCGAAAATTATGCCATCCTACTTTTCATTACAAATTTTTGAAATTCGTGTGGCCGTATCTAAACCATATTCTAAAAATAGTCTGTGGACCAATTCTCGCTATGTGAATCAAACTTGCTTCCGTCCTTACGTCATCGAGCACGGGTCTGGTCATGTAGTTCAGTAACGGAACGAACTGGTGGTGCAACTGTCCTACTTGGGTCTACAGCAAGCTCCGTTCAGGATAGTGGCTTGAGGGTAAATACACTAAATCTTGTAATTCTGAAGTTACAAGTAACAATGAAAATTTGCTGAAAAATGGCACAAATCGAGTAATGCAGCCCAAACAAAAGAGTAATATGTGCCCGAAACAACGGAGTAGGATTTCATCGAACAGAGAGCAATCTAAAAAATTTATCGACAGCCCACGTGGAAATACCGACGTCCCAGGAACTCACATGTGGCAGTAAGGCATCTGAAAACCGCGACAAATGGACACCAAAGCACACTGTAGAACTAGCCGTCAAGCGAACTATCCGCAACATTCTCAGCGCAGACTTGAGTGGGCCTGAGTCTCAGAGACGTGGTCATCGCCACCAGTTCACACTCAACTTAATACTGTGCTTCAACAGTCAGTCAGTGAGTGAGTGACTACAAGGCTTTCAAATATACAGGGTTACAAGCTGACTCCGTACGCTGTTTGCAGTGTATGTTGGTATGCATCTTTCTTTTTTTTTTTTTATTTACAAGGGCGGATTATGAAAGAGCTTTATAGTTTTCCATTTCACTCACTATTCTGGCAAAATTATTATCTTTAGAGGGAAGTGTAGATAATTTTTTCTTCTAGTGTTATATTTGTGAATCTGTCTTACTTTTAAATTGCAATGTATTGTTGGCAACAAAATTCATCAGTGCGTAGATCTACCACGAAGCTGTGGTTGACATTCTGAATTGCTCTAAGAGATACCTGCAATATCTACGTCTATGAACCCAGTACATACCCATATAATTACTTTCTTTTATGCAATTAATAGGCCGGCCGGAGTGGTCGTGCGGTTCTAGGCGCTACAGTCTGGAACCGGGCGACCGCTACGGTCGTAGGTTGGATTCCTGCCTCGGGCATGGATGTGTGTGATGTCCTTAGGTTAGTTAGGTTTAATTAGTTCTAAGTTCTAGGCGACTGATGACCTCAGAAGTTAAGTCGCATAGTGCTCAGAGCCATTTTTTGCAATTAATATTTCTTGCCTCATTTAAGAATTACCCCAGATTAATATCCCGTAGGATATCAGTGAATGCAACTCAAAGCTTCATGCCGTAAACATCTCTCTAGGGGACGCTGTACTCTTCGCTGATCGGTGCTCTTATTTGTAATTAAAATGTAATTCAGCTCTGACCCCACCTAACTATTTCTTAATATAGTCAAGTTTCCTTTAAGTGCTGTGTACAAAATATGAAAAAATACTTAGATTATCTTTCTTGCTCGACAAACAATATGGTAGCACGTGTCCACATTTTCTATCTTTTGCCTGCTTACAAGGAACCAGGAGGTCCACCTGGTGTCTTGTGCAGCCCATATTTCGTCAAACAGTCTATGTGACCGCATAAAAAGAGGTACTTCAAGCAACTAAGTAGGTACACCTCCCGATCAAAAGTATCCAGACACCCCTGTATAATACCTAAATGTCACGAGAGGCGGAACCCCCAGTATAAAATGCAATACAGAAGCAGCAACTACTGTGGGATGGTTCGTTCGGGAGAGATCGGAGACTTCGAACGTGGACTAATCACAGGATGACACCCGAGTAATAGATTCATTAGGGACATTTCAGCTTTTCTAAAACTGCCCAAGTCGACTGTTAGTGATGTGATTTTGAAGTGGGAGCGCGAGAGGACAGCCGCAGCTAAATCGAGACCATACAGACCTCACGTACTGACGGTCAGGGACCGTCGAGCATTGAGGGTGGGGGTGGGGGGGGGGGTTGTTATAAGAAATAGGATGAAATCAGGGGAAGGCGTCACTCGTGAGTTCCAAAGTGCTACCATCAGTCCAGCAAGCGAAAAAAAAAGGGTACAACTGTCGAGCAGCTCCTTACAAACCACGTATTTCTATATTCAGTGCTAAGCGAGGGTAGCGGTGGCGTAAAGAGCGACACCACTACTCCCATACTCTGTGACAGTCCGATGGAAGGCCCGCATCTCGTGGTCGTGCGGTAGCGTTCTCGCTTCCCACGCCCGGGTTCCCGGGTTAGATTCCCGGCGGGGTCATGGATTTTCTCTGCCTCGTGATGGCTGGGTGTTGTGTGCTGTCCTTAGGTTAGTTAGGTTTAAGTAGTTCTAAGTTCTAGGGGACTGATGACCATAGATGTTAAGTCCCATAGTGCTCAGAGCCATTTGAACCATTTCCGATGGAAGGGTTTACGTTTGGCCAATGCCTGGAGAACGTTACCAGCTACCAGCGCTAGCAGTGAAGTACGGAGGAGATGGCATTATGGTATGGGCGGTGTTTATCGTGGTTAGGGTGTGATTACCATTTTGCGCTTAAAAACGCTAAATGCGTAAATTCGTGAATACATTTTACATCATTTATTACTGCCTGCACTAGAGGAACATTTCGGACAAGAGGCTTGTTTGCATCAGGATGACAACGCACCCTGTCGAAAAGAAGCATTCGTGAAGCAATGGTTGTTGAGATGAAATTCCTGAAATAGCATGGCCTGCCCAGAGTATCGACCTGAAACCAATGGAACAACTCTGGGATATTTCCAGAATGAGATTTTCACTCTGCAGCGGAGTGTGCGCTGATATGAAACTTCCTGGCAGATTGAAACTGTGTGCCCGACCGAGACTCGAGCTCGGGACCTTTGCCTTTCGCGGGCAAGTGCTCTACCATCTGAGCTACCGAAGCACGACTCACGCCCGGTCCTCACAGCTTTACTTCTGCCAGTACCTCGTCTCCTACCTTCCAAACTTTACAGAAGCTCTCCTGCGAACCTTGCAGAACTAGCACTCCTGGCAGAAGTAAAGCTGTGAGGACCGGGCGTGAGTCGTGCTTCGGTAGCTCAGATGGTAGAGCACTTGCCCGCGAAAGGCAAAGGTCCCGAGTTCGAGTCTCGGTCGGGCACACAGTTTTAATCTGCCAGGAAGTTTCATATCAGCGCACACTCCGCTGCATAGTGAAAATCTCATTCTGGAAACATCCCCCAGGCTGTGGCTCTGCCATGTCTCCGTAGTATCCTTTCTTTCAGGAGTGCTGGTTCTGCAAGGTTCGCAGGAGAGCTTCTGTAAAGTTTGGAAGGTAGGAGACGAGGTACTGGCAGAAGTAAAGCTGTGAGGACCGGGCGTAAGTCGTGCTTCGATAGCTCAGATGGTAGAGCACTTGCCCGCGAAAGGCAAAGGTCCCGAGTTCGAGTCTCGGTCGGGCGCACAGTTTTAATCTGCCAGGAAGTTTCAACTCTGGGATAAGTTAGAACGTCAACTTCGCTCCAGTAGACCACAGCGTCTGGTTTCGGTTCTTGAGGAAGAATGGCCTGCCGTTCATCCACAGACATTCCGACACTTCATCGAAAGTGTCTCCAGCACAGTTCAGACCTTCATAAAGGCGAAGGGTGGACACGCCGCATATTCTAATGGGTGGCCGGATAGTTTGATAAGATAGTGTACGTAAAACCTGTGTCATGTAACTCGCGAACCGAATTAACATTGGTCAAAAGTGGATAGTCTCGGCCGCTTGTTCCATTGTAAAACAATGCGCTCTGTTATTTTATAGCTCAAGCATAGCAAGCAGTAGTAAAAGATAATGCTTTTACGAACAACTGCGGCGCCTTGATATTATTATTATTATATTATTATTATTATTATTATTATTATTATTATTACTAGCGAGTTCTTCCAGAAAATGGAAGAAGTTAAGCACATAACTTAATCCACTTTTCCTTAGGTACTACTTCTTGTTCCAGTAGGATTTCTTTGCGAGGAGGCGGCTTGTTTACATTCTTCCGACTACTTTGGTCTGTACTGTTTCTGTTTTGGTACTCTTATGTAACTTCCCTTTTGTTCAAATGTTGAAATGTGTGAAATCTTATGGGAGTTAACTGCTAAGGTCATCAGTCCCTAAGCCTACACACTACTTAGCCTAAATTATCCTAGGGCAAACACAGACACCCATGCCCGAGGGAGGACTCTAATCTCCGTCGGGACCAGCCGCACTTCCCTTTTGTCTATTTGCGACTGAAGGTGTCCCTTTATAATATGTTGGTTGATCTTTTGTTAGGTTGTTCAAGTTCTTCCGAATTTCGTTCAGGATAGTTGTTGGGTTCTTAACTGATGTTACATGGTCTATTATCCTTTTTGTCACTCGCTTTTCTGGTAGTCTGTCGAGATGATCAAACAATTTCATTCGCCTTTTCTTAATGTCAGTTTCGAAATTTGAAAACTTTTGACTGACTGAAGCCTGTAATCTTCTTGAGTATGTCTTGCTCGTAAAATTTTCCTAATGGGTTAGTCTCTCTTATATTCTTATTTCTTCAAGTTCGTGTTTTCTGTTAAACGTCAGTGTTTCGCTTTCGTATTGGACTAACCATAACGCATCTTCCACTTTCTGGAGGCTATTTTATTGTGAGATTTTTTTCAAGGCCTGCCGGTTCGATGAATTTTCCGTGGTATTTAAACTACGGGACCCTGTTGATTTTACCGTATTTTGTTTTCAGGATCGTGATTTCTGTCTTTGAGCATAAGAATTCAGTTTTCTCAAATGAGATTTGTAACCCCACTTTTTCTTCGTCCTTTGTATCGCCAGGTCGTCAGCAAACGCGACGAGTGGCATGTACAGGTTTCTTTTGGGACAGCCAGCAGGACTGGCTTCCAAAAATAACTTTCCTTCGGTTTTTCTCCCATTGTTCGATAACCGTGTGTAGGACACATCGAACAGAACAGGATGAGTCCATTTCCGTGTCTCACACCTGTTTGAATGTGAAAGGGTTCTGAGACTTTCCCCCATAATAATTAACATATTCAATGTAAATAATCACTAGAGGAGAAAAGTACGAGTTATCACGAAAAGGTGAGAGAATGTATTTGCAGGACGTGAAAGCATCACATCAGGAACATAAGGTGAGCGAATGTCACTGTCTTCAAATTAAAAAAAAAAAAAGCTCAAATAGCTCTGAGCACTATGAGACTTAACATCGGAGGTCATCAGTCCCCTAGAACTATTTAAACCTAACTAACCTAAGGACATCACACACATCCATGCCCGAGGCTGGATTCGAACCTGCGACCGTAGAGGTGGCGCGGTTCCAGACTGAAGCGCCTAGAACTGCTCGGCCACAACGGCCGGCTCACTGTCTTCTCCAGAGCGGGGAAAATATTTAAGTGTACGACGTACGTAGGTGTGTTACCACCGTGAACAGTACAAACAACTTCTGAGATAACGTTTCAAAAGGTGTTACAGTATATAGGTGGCTACACGCAGACGGCAGGAAATCATTGCCAGCTCGCACATTTACGATAAAACGAAGCATCGAAATTCAAATTGATCGCCATATCTGAATGAACCAACGGATTCCACACACTACGCGACAACAAGTGTTTTACTGTCTTTAGTCGCCGGCCGAAGTGGCCGTGCGGTTAAAGGAGCTGCAGTCTGGAACCGCAAGACCGCTACGGTCGCAGGTTCGAATCCTGCCTCGGGCATGGATGTTTGTGATGTCCTTAGGTTAGTTAGGTTTAACTAGTTCTAACAAGGGAACCTTCCCATCGCACCCCCCTCAGATTTAGTTATAAGTTGGCACAGTGGATAGGCCTTGAAAAACTGAACACAGATCAATCGAGAAAACAGGAAGAAGTTGTGTGGAACTATGAAAAAAATTAGTAAAATATACAAACTGAGTAGTCCATGCGAAGATATGCAACATCAATGAATATAGGCCTCAAGGAGCGCCGTGGTCCCGTGGTTAGCGTGAGTAGCTGCGAAATGAGAGGTCGTAGGTTCAAGTCTTCCCTCGACTGAAAATTTTAGTATCTTTATTTTCGCAAAGTTATGATCTGTCGTTCGTTCATTGATGTCTCTGTTCACTGTAATAAGTTTAGTGTCTGTGTTTTGCGACCGTACCGCAAAACCGTGCGATTAGTAGACGAAAGGACGTGCCTCTCCAATGGGAACCGAAAACATTTGATCGCAAGGTTATAGGTCAACCGATTCCTCCACAGGAAAACACGTCTGACATATTCTATACGACACTGGTGACGGCATGTGTGTCACATGACAGGAATATGTTGTCTACCCACCTAACTTGTACACTTGGCGAATGGCTAAAAAGATTCTTCTACCTTGCCCGATTTAGATTTTCTTGTGGATTTGATAATCACTTCCAAAAATTGATGAAAATATAAGCGTTTGTTACATAAACTGAAAATAATAAGTTAAACTTTACACCCGAGGGTAGGTTTGAACGAAGGACCTCTCGTTCCGCAGCTGCTCACGCTAACCACGGGACCACGGCGCTCGTAAGCTCACAGTTTCTTTGATGTTGCCTACCTTGCGCATGGACTACTCAGTTTGTATATTTTGCTTATTTTTTTCATAGTTCCACACAACTTCTTGCTGTTTTCTCGATTGATCTGTGTTCAGTTTTTCAAGGCCTATCCACTGTGCCAACTTATAACTAAATCTGAGGGGGGTGCGATGGGGAGGTTCCCTTGTAAGTTCTAGGGGACTGATGACCTCAGAAGTTGAGTCCCATAGTGCTCAGAGCCATTTGAACCATTTTTGAACTGTCTTTAATCACTGCATTACATGTAGCAAGAAAAATGTCTTAACCCTCTCGGAAATACGATGTATCACGCGAATTGAAATACAGACGAATCTTGGGAAAAAGGCTAATTTATCCATTTGAGGGCTTACAAAATAGTGCTTTTATTTTCACCTGTCAAACATTTTGTTTGCAGTTTTACATTAGGTTAGAACAGTATGTAGGCGTTATTGAATGACACTTGTTTTGACCGACAACAGATTTAAAATACGGTAACTTTAGAGAGGACGTTCAGTACCACGACGAAAGGAGGAAGATTAGGGTTTGACATACCGCCGACGACGAGTTCATTGGAAACCTAGCACAACCTCGCATTTGAGAAGAACGACGAGCAAAATCGGTCGTATCCTTTTTTCAAACTGTGAAAAATCTAAAGATGGATGGCTGGACGAGATTTGAACAACTGTCTCCCACAATGCGTCCGAAGTGCCTTACCTCTGCGCCGCCTCGCGCCGTTCCAACATGACGAGTCTCTGTGGATGAAAGTTAGACGGCCACATCTGATGGAGATTTGATACCGCCATATAAATTAACTTGTAGAACACTGGCAGCAAAATTTCATGACAAATCGAGAAAACTATCAAATCTGATCGTTAGAAAAACTGTACCTGCCGTTTAGTCAAATGGTTCAAATGGCTCAAATGATTCAAATGGCTCTGAGCACTATGGGACTTAACTTCTGAGTTCATCAGTCCCGTAGAACTTACAAGGGAACCTCCCCATCGCACCCCCCTCAGATTTAGTTATAAGTTGGCACAGTGGATAGGCCTTGAAAAACTGAACACAGATCAATCGAGAAAACAGGAAGTAGTTGTGTGGAACTATGAAAAAAATAAGCAAAATATACAAACTGAGTAGTCCATGCGCAAGACAGGCAACATAAAGGATAATATGAGTGCACGAGTGCCGTGGTCCCGTGGTTAGCGCGAGCAGCTGCGGAACGAGAGGTCCTTGGTTCAAGTCTTCCCTCGAGCGCAAAGTTTAATTTTTTTATTTTCAGACATTTATTATCTGTCCGTCCGTCCGTCCGATGCGAGGCAAATGCGCCGTAGCATGGGGACTCTACACCTAAATAAACATAGAAACACACGACGTCAGTCGACTACAGCGCACGGAAGAGAGAGTATTCCTGCTAACGAGGCTCCCTGGCTGGCAGTTGACTGTTCGCTACTTTGGACGAGAGTGCATTAAATATGTGAGATGTATTCCGTGGGTAATATGAATCCGGCAAATATAGCTCGCGACTTCAATAACAAGGTCAATGAATATTTTCCGAACTGTAAGTTTGCGGTGCGGTCGCAAAACACAGACACTAAACTTATTACACTGAACAGAGACGTCAATGAACGAACGGACAGATCATAGCTTTGCGAAAACAAAGAATGTAAATTTTTCACTCCAGGAAAGACTTGAACCAAGGACCTCACGTTCCGCAGCTGCTCACGCTAACCACGGGACCACGGCTCTTGTGAGCTCACGCTATCCTTTATGTTGTCTATCTTGCACATGGACCACTCAGTCCGTATATTTTGCTTATTTTTTCATAGTTCCACAAAACTTCTTCCAGTTTTCTCGACTGATCTGTGTTCAGTTTTTCAAGGCGTATCCACTGTGCCAACTTATAACTAAATCTGAGGGGGGTGCGATGGGGAGGTTCCCTTGTTAGAACTACTTAAACCTAACTAACTTAAGGACATTACACACATCCATGCCCGAGGCAGGATTCGAACGTGCGACCGTAGCAGCAGCGCGGTTCCAGACTGAAGCGCCTAGAACCACTTAGCCACAACGGCCGGCTGCCGATTAGTCAGTTCATATGAAATGTACGCATGCAGCTAGTATTATACGAAATTCCTTTGCGTAACATGGCAATCAATCGCTCCCAAAATGTGCAATTCTCTATGTTATTTTATTTCGCTCTGCCGTTCCCACAGCCCATGTAATTTGCTTTTACCATTTAGTTGCTTCTTTGAATCTCTTATGGCTCACAGGTAATCTCGTAGATCGTCTAAAAATTTCCCGATAAATTGTCGAAGCTATAAAGTTCATGGTTTAGTAATATCAAGTATTATTCAAGTGGTAATGTTGAGATACCTCGGCTTTTCGACGAATCTCATAGTCACAATTAAGGGTAATACACAGTACTTCAAAACTTCGGCTGAAGATGATAAATATGATACTGGTCGAAACGTCGTGACACCTCAACACTGACACTAATTTTCACCGATATCTAAATCTATAACCGAAAGCACCTTACAGTGTGTGAGGGAGTGTGCTTCCGCTACCACTGTCTTTTTCCCCCGTTTTCCTGTTCCATTCATTCATGAATGGTGCATGGATAAGACGCTTCTCCGTAAGAGCTCTGTTTTCTTTGATTTTCTCGGCATGATACGTAGGCGAGACGTATGTGGGAGATTCTCTCTCAGAATTCCAAAGTGAACCTCTGCAGGATACACAACGCCTTTCTTGTAGCGTTGCCACTGGAATCTGATGTGCATATCCGTAACGCTCTCATCCGAAATAAACGATTCCGTGATGAAACGTTGCACTCGTCGTTGTATTCTCCCCGCCCCTCCCCCCCCTCTCTCTCTCTTTCTATTTTGTTACTCTTCCTTGATAAGGGACTTAGACTGATGGACAGTACTCGAGAATAGGTCGAAAGGGTGTTCTGGAAGCCACGCATTTCATGGATGAATTACATGTCCGAAATATTCTCCTACTGAACCTCAGTATGTCACACGATTTTCCTGCCACTTGTTTTATGTTCTCATTCCACTTAAGGTCGCTTTTCAAAAGTAGTATAAGCCGGGAAAGCCCACATTCACACTTTATTATAATTTTGTACGGATGTTTTATCAACTGCAATTTCGGATCGATAAATTCAACCATACGAAATATGATGGATGGATAATGGTACTCATTATGCTTTGGATATCTCTGATTCTGTATAGTATGCTTATCAACGTAATTCAAGTCGATATATTACTTGCGATTATATTTCTTAAGAATTTTAATTTCTTTCGCCTTGTTTACTTGCTTATATAGTGAAATTTTAAACGGCTAACTGCACCTTCACCCGCTTCCATTTGCAGGCTCCTTATCTAACGGATATCAGGGGCAACAAAAATTTGATTTTCAGTATTTCATGTAACTATTGACCAAATTTAAAAATTTAAAATTCTGTCATAACTTACTCATCGAGAGTTATAATCTTACGTCAAATAACTTTTAAAATTAGGAACTGTGTACGTGTCTTGAGACAGTAACTCACGGCACGCAAATCAGCCAGACTATATTCACCCAGTATTTAAAAATGAGGGCACTTAGGGACTTCATACAAAAAGCTTCAAACGTAATTTCCAACCTTTCGGAGCTTTTATCTCAAGCAAAGCCTCCCCCTCCCCCTCCCCCACTACTCTGCCCTCTTCCAATGTAATATGAGGCAACACGGTTTGCAGACAGTGCAGTCCATATATACCACTGAGTATAGCTACGTTGTACGCAACACAGCTCAGGAGATATGACGTCATAAATGTTCAGATGCCTGAAAAACTAAGTTTTCTTAAAACGGAGCGCAAATTAACTTGACTATACTCAACCAGTGATGGACAATGAGAGTACCTACCGACTTTCAACAAACTTAAAGCGTAATTTGAAGAGTTTGATATGTGGAACTCCGTGTATTTAAAGTCTTGGTGAAGGAGGGGGGCAGGGGTTACTGTTGGTAGACAACGAAGAGTAGAGTGGCTCAGGGAAACATCTAGACACCTGATTTTAGGAAACCACAACATACCTTTCCGACGACAAATTAACAAATCCCTTCCAGTGACTCGACCAGGATATCAAATCATCCCGTCTCCCATATATAATGAACTCTATATGTCACTCCATGTTCCTCTGAACACAACGTGTTTTTCATATCCTCAAAAACATTTCTTCAACATTATATTCTGGATATCTTCTAATTTCTTCAAAACAGATTGCATCTCATACTAGTACTATAATATGGCAAAGCGTGCAACAAATACTGTTTATTAACGAAAGGGTAGAATGTTGGAAGTGTTGGTCGACGAAGTCAATAATACACTGAAGAGGCAAAGAGATTGGTACACCTCTTTAATATCGTGTCAGGCCGTGAGTTACTCTGTCTCAAGACACTTACACAGGCCGTGAGTTACTCTGTCTCAAGACACTTACACAGTTCCTAATTTTAAAAGTTATTTGACGTAAGATTATAACTCTCGATGAGTAAGTTATGACAGAATTTTAAATTTTTAAATTTGGTCAATAGTTACATGAAATACTGAAAATCAAATTTTTGTTGCCCCTGATATCCGTTAGATAAGGAGCCTGCAAATGGAAGCGGGTGAAGGTGCAGTTAGCCGTTTAAAATTTCACTATATAAGCAAGTAAACAAGGCGAAAGAAATTAAAATTCTTAAGAAATATAATCGCAAGTAATATATCGACTTGAATTACGTTGATAAGCATACTATACAGAATCAGAGATATCCAAAGCATAATGAGTACCATTATCCATCCATCATATTTCGTATGGTTGAATTTATCGATCCGAAATTGCAGTTGATAAAACATCCGTACAAAATTATAATAAAGTGTGAATGTGGGCTTTCCCGGCTTATACTACTTTTGAAAAGCGACCTTAAGTGGAATGAGAACATAAAACAAGTGGCAGGAAAATCGTGTGACATACTGAGGTTCAGTAGGAGAATATTTCGGACATGTAATTCATCCATGAAATGCGTGGCTTCCAGAACACCCTTTCGACCTATTCTCGAGTACTGTCCATCAGTCTAAGTCCCTTATCAAGGAAGAGTAACAAAATAGAAAGAGAGAGAGAGGGGGGGGAGGGGCGGGGAGAATACAACGACGAGTGCAACGTTTCGTCACGGAATCGTTTATTTCGGATGAGAGCGTTACGGATATGCACATCAGATTCCAGTGGCAACGCTACAAGAAAGGCGTTGTGTATCCTGCAGAGGTTCACTTTGGAATTCTGAGAGAGAATCTCCCACATACGTCTCGCCTACGTATCATGCCGAGAAAATCAAAGAAAACAGAGCTCTTACGGAGAAGCGTCTTATCCATGCACCATTCATGAATGAATGGAACAGGAAAACGGGGGAAAAAGACAGTGGTAGCGGAAGCACACTCCCTCACACACTGTAAGGTGCTTTCGGGTATAGATTTAGATATCGGTGAAAATTAGTGTCAGTGTTGAGGTGTCACGACGTTTCGACCAGTATCATATTTATCATCTTCAGCCGAAGTTTTGAAGTACTGTGTATTACCCTTAATTGTGACTATGAGATTCGTCGAAAAGCCGAGGTATCTCAACATTGCCACTTGAATAATACTTGATATTACTAAACCATGAACTTTATAGCTTCGACAATTTATCGGGAAATTTTTATACGATCTACGAGATCACCTGTGAGCCATAAGAGATTCAAAGAAGCAACTAAATGGCAAAAACAAATTACATGAGCTGTAGGAAGGGCAGAGCGAAGTAAAATAACATAGACAATTGCACATGTTGGGAACGATTGATTGCCATGTTAAGCAAAGGAAACTGAAGAGAATCGTTCAACGGGGTGTAAGTGCAACCATTCCGCAAAATTTCTACAGATTTCAATTTTGGGCCATCAACAAGTGTCAGCGTGCGAACCATTCAACGAAACATAATCGATATGGGCTTTCGGAGCCGAAGGCCCACTCGTGTACCCTTGATGACTGCACGACACAAAGCTTTACGCCTCGCCTGGGCCCGTCAATACCGAAATTGGGTTGTTGATGACTGGAAAGATGTTGCCCGGTCGGACGAGACTCTGTTCAAATTGTATTGAGCGGATGCATGTGTACGGGTATGGAGACAACCTCATGAATTTATGGAAACTGGATGTCAGCAGGGACTGTTCGAGCTGGTGGAGGCTCTGTAATGGTGTGGGGCGTGTGCAGTTGGAGTGAAATGGGACCCCTGATACTTCTAGATAGAACTCTGACAGGTGACACGTACGTAAGCATCCTGTCTGATCACCTGAACCATTTGTGTCCATTGTGCATGCCGACGGAGTTGGTCAATTCCAGCAGGACAATGTGACACCCCAGACGTCCAGAATTGCTACAGAGTAGCTCCAGAGTAGCTAGTGTCAGTTCTTGAGAACTATCTACAAGCTGTGTATGAGTAACCTAAAATACGGATGCGGGACATCAGCCACGATGAGAATACGTAAAACAAAACCTGCAGTTGAAATCATTTGGAAGGGTTGTCTATTTGCGAGGGACGACTACAAAGGAGGTGGAAGACTGTGGTCAGTTTCTTTTCATTAGTAAAGTCAATAAAGACGCCGCATACAGATTGATGGTGACGCTGGCACATGATTTGGAGTAATAACCTTCTCACTACAGCTCTCGTCTGTCTTTTTACCATATTTGTTTACGTCTGTCTGCTTCGGCGGAAACTTAGATAGTTAGATTTGACGCTACGTATCCAACAGATCTTTCCTTAAGACAATCATTGTTTGGTTTTGTGCCCGTGAATACTGAAAGTGGATAACCGTTTCAAATCTTATGTCATGTCATTTTCTAACGACTTTCAAACCGAGATAAATGTTTTCCTAAGTAACAGTATTGCGGCAGCACTTGTTTAAGGAAAAGACATACTGTACTCAGAAGAAAAATACAATAAATGCACCAAAACAGAAATTCTTTTCGAATAGCACGGGAATACGCGTTCACAACAATTTCAGTAGTTTAGCAGATGACCTTTGCAAATCACTGTTACCATAGTGGCAACGACGCTAATAACAGTGCTTTGTTTGTTAAAATACAGCCTGTAATTCATTGAAAAAATAATAAATTAACCTTGACCGAGACAACCAAATCTTTTAAACATACAATAAATTTAGTGTCACCAAATAATACCAAAATCAACTAACCATTTACTTTTGGAAAAAAAGAAACTGGAAAGACAGTGACATAATCGTATAATTTATGTACGATTAGCTTCCGATGAGCCGATTAAGCGGTAAAGAAATAAAATTTCGAACGCATAACAAAGATGAAATCTCTATCTAGAAGTTCTGATAAGTATATCTTGTAATTTCTCCAAGTGAGATCCAACGAATTTCTAGGTACCTGCTCTCGGCGGAGTCAGGTACAAATTGAATTTTCATTCGGTTGGGTGACTTAAATCTCAGAAAGTTTAGAGCTATCTCTACCAAAGCGTTGAACGATTTTTAGTGTGAGTGTAAAAAGAAAATTCTAGAAGAAATGCAACAGACTTCTAA
This sequence comes from Schistocerca nitens, assembly GCF_023898315.1. Classification (NCBI taxonomy): domain Eukaryota; kingdom Metazoa; phylum Arthropoda; class Insecta; order Orthoptera; family Acrididae; genus Schistocerca; species Schistocerca nitens. Next base: position 395,015,005 of record NC_064617.1, read on the forward strand.
TTTAGGAACATTCCTAACACAGAAGAAGACTGGTTATGCAAATGCAGATTACGAGAACGACACTGGACAAGTACAAACACATTGCAGGCGGCGCGCGCTTCATCAACGTACGCGGCACGTAGCACTTCAGAGGTCGTAGGAGGTGCCGATTATAGAGTAGCGATAATGAAGCTATTATGCGGAATAGTTCATATAAATGCAAAACGAATAGCAAGACGTAGCTTTAAAGTGTATAACATGCGATCGATTGAACATATATAATTCGCTGACGCACACATCTAATGAATATTCCTTAGGTGCTTCCCGAGAAAGGTAAGAAGAAACTAACGGCGGCTCACTCAATACATTTTGCGAAGTGAATATTAATACTTTTGCTTGCAGTAAAATAGATATACAGATGAAACTTAGTGAGAGCTTAAAAGCTAAGACGTGATATATTTTATTTCTCTAGGTTGCATTTCACATCGACGTCTATTAGCTCGGTTTGTTATTTCAATGATCAGAGCAGAACATGAGCTACCAAAACAAATTCATACGGCAACCGATAGCAAACGGAAGATGCGCAGGAGGTGAGGAGAATGTTAATAAATTTAGAATAATAGACATGCTTCAGAGGCACCGGTTTAAGCATTCGGAACGATGTACTCGTATTACATCAAACAAATGCAGGAATAACCGCATATCTCGTAACACAAATATTAACTGCCAAACATTCGCAATGATACGGTAACTCCTACTCAAATTACTTTTGATGGTGTACGTAAATACAGAAAGGATTTAACGTTGTTTTCCCTCATTCTGTTGCTCTTCTTCCTTGACTCGGACAACAGTCATTTATAAACACAAAGCTGGTTTAGCCTTAACGCCACTCTGGCAACTTACAGTGGTCAGTACTATCGGCCCTATCTTTGATTGCACGGGAAAATAATACACTAATATCAGTATATGTGCGAGATTAGAGAGATTATTTTACCCAAAACCCATTATAAATGGTAAATGGGAATGACAAAATACCGCCCTCGGACAAAGTGCTTTGTCATATGTAGCGGAGATCAAATGTGAAGCAATTTTACACAATTTTCTAGTGACATATCGAAAATCTGAACAGTTGAATCTTCAACCAGGAAAAAATAAGTATGTGATGTTGGATGCAGTGTAGGGGCAATGCAGATTAAACTAACTTATGGCCGTAATACATGCTCTACATGCAAACACAAACGCTAGAAAGTGGATTGAGCCACAACCACATTCCAGTGAGTGATGTCTATGACAGACAGTGTTTAGAAATATCTGCAAGAAATTTTTAGATGTGTTTTTGAATGCGCGCTTAAATTTCTAACAACGGATGAACTATCATTCTCCAAAGAAACCGAACGTTGAACTGTCTTCCATGCGATTCGCATGGCAACTCCTCTAAGCTCTTGTGGCGCAATCGTTTGATTATACAAAATTGTTACTACAAGAGAGCAGTTGATAACACTGCTCTGAATGGCTCTCAGTCCAGAGGCAAATTAATACCTCGACAATGCAAATATCAGGAAACAGTTTACTAGAGATGAGACAGTCTTTAACGCTTGTAAATTCAAATTTATTATTATAAACGACATTCCAAAAAGCAAGTTTCAGCTTGAAATAACATGAAAACTTTTGTACTGGATCGGCTCCCAGGACTCCTAACCACCAACCAATGTCCCTGTTAACTGACCACGAAAGGTCTTAAATGTTATTTCCACCCCAAGTAACAAGGCGTGAAAATCTTTGAATTAGAGATGACGTGGTATAAAGTTTGTGTCAGATGGGGATTTGAATCTAGCAGCTGACTGACTTGTTAACTAAGCAGAATCAGATGTCAGATGCCGAATGTTTTCACCAGTAGTGAGACGACAAACCGAAACGACGAGCCGAAAAAATTTTGCTTTCTCGGAATTCAAACAGGACACACACAGCCGCAGTTTTCTCGTTTTCTGGCGACGAACAAACGTTAAATATCGGATTACTTCAACAACAGCGAGCTGTTCTCACGCATGGACTGGAAATAACGGCACCAAAATATCTGTGCTGACTGTTATTGACTAACACAGATATTAACTATTGCATTCTTTTTCACCATTAGCTAGATCTGGCATGGTTCAATATGAAATGATGTGGTGAAAGATTCTGTGTCTGACTGGGAGTCGAAACCGGCACCAATCGTTGTTGTCGACAACACATGGAGATACATTTGAAATCGTGATTATTTTTCACTTGTAGCCTGGCGTGCACAAGCTACAGCTTGAAATGCATAATTGAAGGTTTTGTATCAGACCAGGATTCGCACCCAGACACGTTGGTTTCGGGAAAACCGTGGGGGGTTTGGAATTTTCGGAAAACTACGAAACGATGGGAGTATATCACGCAGTAGGGGTCGAATCCGGCAAAAGAGATGTAAGTTCGAATCCCAGCCCAGCACCAATATTTTTAACACCTCAAATTTAAGAAATAAATGCCTAGGGATCTTACATGATGATTGGCTCATTAATGAAATAAAATTCCCAAAAAAGTTTACAAGTGACAGAGTTTCTAATTGCCGCGACTTATGTCTCTGTCATGGCTAAAACCGACTTTCCTTCAGTCGGTAGCGAAGGGAAACCAAGTTTAACGTTGATTTCGAACCACGGGGAAATCTTGCATTCCTCAATTGCCGTTACCGGAGGCGAAGAGTGTCTGTTCGTACTTCTTAAAAGTTGCTGCCTGAAGTGTGGATCGAACCAAGACCCCAAGCATACGAAGCTAAAATCATTTCAACAGACCACCGGACGGCACGTATCGGTGGCTCATGATTTTGTCACAACAAAGGATGCTGCAAATTGGATGAGAATTCTGACTGCGTGGAAGTGGATTACAGCCTGTTTCCTGGTTTGTCCACATCATAAGTCAGCAGCTGCCTTGACTATTTAATGTGTACTTTCGGCTTGATTTTATAATCACCAGTGAAATGAAATTACACAATGGCCATAAGCACGACTGGGTACAACGTAGGATGCAAAAATTTCTTCAGGAAGTGCTGCTTTCCACTTCAGCTGCCGTGGTATATTTATGGCAGTGCAGGAGTAAGATATCGAGCACTGTTCTCTCTCTGTTTGTTTGAAATCGCTTTCCATCTCAAACAATTGCGTAGCCAGGACGTGGTGACCTGTTGTCACTGACCTATTCTCATGCAGCATATGATGTGAAGAATACTGAAGTATGCAGCCTACCGTTACAGGTAAAATTGTCTGAAAAAAGTAGGTTGGCGCGTAAGTTCGTGGAGATTTTCTTTGCCGTATTGTCATGCAGATTCTACGAGTAGAAGCATATTTATAAATCGTCATTTTTTATTTGAGGTTATAGAATTGTTCTTGCATCAACTTATTGAATTTGGCTTAGTTGGAGATTATGAGGAACATTTTCTAAGCTTTGGGAAACGGAGCGTGAAACAGTAAAAAAATCCGACATTTGTGACATTTTGTTATCTTTGGATTGAATAATGTGTTGCTAGCAGCATTTAACGGAAGAAAATGGTTTTCTCGTTCCATGTAGGATTGTTGTGGTTGTTGTCATCGCATTCAGTCCAGAAACTGGCTTGATGCCACTCTCCATGCTACTCTATCCTGTGCAAGCCTCTTTATCTCGGAATAACTACTGCAACCGATATCCATCTGAATCTGCTTAGCGTATTCATCTCTTGGTCTCCCTGTACGATTTTTATCCTCTACGCTTCCCTCCAATACTAAATTGGGGATCCCATGATGCCTCAGAACGTGACCTATCAACCGAACAGTTCTTCTGGTCAAGCTGTGCCACAAATTACTCTTCTCCCCAATTCTATTCAGTACTTCTTCATTAGTTGCGTGATCTACCCATCTAATCTTCAGCATTCTTCTGTAGCATCACATTTCGAAAGCTGCAATTCTCTTCTTGTCTACACTCTTTATCGTCAATCTTTCACTTCCATACATGGCTGCACCCCCTACAAATACTTTCAGGAAAGACTTTCTGGCACTTAAATCTATACTCGACATTAACAAATTTCTCTTCTTCAGAGACGCTTTTCTTGCCATACCCAGTCTACATTTTATATCCTCTCTACTTCGTCCATCATCTATTATTTTGCTCCCCAACTAGCAAAACTCATTAACTACTGTAAGTGTCATTTCCTAATCTAATTCCCTCAGCATCACCTGATTTAATTCGACTACATTCCATTATCCTCGTTTTGGTTTTGTTAATGTTCATCTTATATCCTCCTTTCAAGATACTGTCCAATCCATTCACCTGCTCTTCCAGGTTTACTATTCGACATTAATTATTGGCCACTTTCAGGAAGACCAACGGGCTTTGATGAAGGACGATTTAAGGTTTACCACTATCCTCCATCCGACTGTTGGCAAACGTGAAGAAACGCAACCATTTAACCTTCGTGAGACGCTTAAATTCAACTGACAATGTTTGAAAAAAAAATGAAAGAAATGGTAATTAGGATTAACATCCTTTCGCCGATGTGGTCCTTAGAGATGAAGCAGAAGCTACACTGAACCGCCAAAGAAACTGGTATAGGCATACGTATTCAAATACAGTGACATGTAAACAGGCAGAATACGGCGCTGCGGTCGACAACGCCTGTATGAGACAACAAGTGTCTAGCGCAGTTGTTAGATCGGTTACAGTGGCAGGTTATCAAGATTTAAGCGAGTTTAAGCGTGGTGTTATAGTCGGCGCACGAGCGATGGGACACAGCATTTCCGAGGTAGCGATGAAGTGGGGATTTTCCCGTACGACCATTTCACAAGTGTACCGTGAATATCAGAATCCGGTAAAACACCAACTCTCCGACATCGCCGCAGCCGGAAAAAGATCTTCCGAGAACGAGACCAAGGACTAATGAAGACAACTGTTCAACAGGACAGAGTGCAACTCTTCCGAAAATTGTTGCAATTTCAATGCTGGACCATCAAGAAGTATCGGCGTGCGAACCATACAACGAAACATCATCGATATGGGCTTTCGGAGCCAAAGGCCCACTCCTGTGGCTTTGATTATTGCACGACACAAAGCTTTACGCCTAGCCTGAGCCCTCATGAATCCATGGACACTGCATGTCAGCAGGGCACTGTTCACGTTGCTGGAGGCTCTGCAATGGTGTGGGGCGCGTGCAGTTGGAGTAATACGGGACATCTGATACGTGTAGTTACGACTATAGACAGGTTACACGTACGTAACCATCCTGTCTGATCACCTGCATCCATTCATGTCCATTGTGCATTCCGACGGACTTTGGCCAATTCCATCAGGACAACGCGATACCCCACACGTCCAGATTTGCTATAGAGTGGCTCCAGAACACTCTTCTGAGTTTAATCATTTCCGCTGGCCAGCAAACTCCCCAGACATGAACATTATTGAGCATATCTGGGATGCCTTGCATCGTGTTGTTCAGAAGAGATCGCCACCCCCTCGTGCTCTTACGGAATTATGGATAGCCCTATAGTATTCATAGTGTCATTTCCCTCCAACATTACTTCATGCATTAGTCGAGTCTACGTCACGTCGTGTTGCGGTATTTCTGCGTGCTCGCGGGGGTCTACTCGATATTAGGCAGGTATACCTGTGTCTTTGGCTCTTCATTATATGACTGGGTAGAACAGAGAACGAAAACGACTGTGCCTTTTCGAAGGAAAAATAGCAGCAATCGTCTTAACATACACAAGGCAATAACGGAAAACTTAAATGAAGAAGACCAGACGAGGATTTGATCCACGGTGTGTTAATTTCAAAAGGAAAATTATGGTTGCTCCTAACAAAACCATGTGAAGCGAACTCCAGTGTGTGTCCACAAAACGTGATGTCACGTGTCTGATAACATTAAGAAGATGTTTTGTGTTAAAAACTGGGTCCCAGGGGTGTATCTATCGCCGTTGGCATCTGTTCCCAACAACTAAGACGCCTTGTGGTCCCCATATGAAGAAATGACTAAGGAATCTGCATCAACTGTTGCTACTCTACGAGAACACCCGTATGCACTCTGCTGTTTTTACCAAAGACCATATCCAATGGCTTGCTTGGAAAGCAATCCCTGTCGGACTTATTGTTCTAATCTCCTGGTCTCAAAAGTTTACCTTTCCTGTTTGGCTCGATTCACATTCCAGGTAACCATTTCTAAGAAGCTCGAACAGACCCTCTTCGCACCTTGTAACGCCAACTGAACAAGAAGGATTTCTGGTTCCAAATCCACGTTAAACATGGTTTCCCTTCGCTATCGACTGGAGGAAAGTCGGTGTAGGCTGGGCCATGACAGAGACAGAAGTCGCGGCAATTAGAACCTGTCGCCAGTAAGCTTTCTTACGACGGAAATTTCATTTTATTCATGAGTCAGTCATCATGTAAGGTGTCCGCCCTCGGTAGCTGAGTGATCAGCGCGACAGAATGTCAATCCTAAAGACTCGGGTTGGATTCCCGGCTGGGTCGGAGATTTTCTCCGGTCAGGCACTGGGTGTTGTGTTATCATCATCATCATCATCATCATCATCATCATCATCATCATCATCATCATTTCATCCCCATCGACAAGCAAGTCGCCGAAGTGGCGTCAAATCGAAAGACTTGCGCCCGGCGAACGGTCTACCCGACGGGAGGCCCTAGTCACAAGACATATACATACATCATGTAAGGTCCCAGGGCGCTAATTTCTTAACCTCAGATGTCGAAAATATTGGTGCTGGGCTGGGGTTCGAACGCAGATCTTCCTTTTTTGTGGGATTTGACCCCTTCTGGACGATAAAGTTCCATCTTTACTTCGTTTCCCCGAGATTCCAATTTCCTCAAGATTTCCACGAAATCCACGTGTTCGGGTTCGAATTCTGGTCTGACACAAAACCTTCAATTACGTCATTTTACCCTACAGCCTGTGACACCAAGCTGCAGGTGAAAAGTAATCGTGATTTTAAATGTGTTTCCAGGTGTTGTCAACAACAACAACAACAACAACAACAACTGGAGCTGGTTTCGACTCCCAGTGAGTACTGAACTTTTCGTCACATTATAACCAAATTTAAGATCTATCATGGTTTTTAATAGGACAATGGCTGCTGGGTAGGAGTAACGGGTCCCAGTCCAGTACAGAAATTTTCTTCGTGATATTTCTAGTTGAAACTTGCTTTTCTGCAATGTCATTTATTGTGATAAACATGAGTTTACGTGCATTAAATAGTGTTTCACCTCAATAAACTGTTCCCTCATATTTGCGTTATCGGGTATCAATTGGGGAGAAATCCGGCGACTTTGCTGGCCAAGGTGGGGTTTAGAAAGCACGAAGACATGCAGTAGAAACCCTCGCCGCGTAAGGGTGGGTGCTGAAATGCAAGCCCAAGACGGCTTGCCATAAAGGGCAACAAAATGCGACATAGAATATCGTCGACGTAAAGCTGTGCTGTAAGGGTGCCGCGGATGACATCCAAAGGAGTCCCTCTATGAAATCCAGTGGCACCCCAGACCATCACTCCTGGCTGTCTGGCCGTATGGCGGACGACGGCCAGGTTGGTATCCTACCACTGTCCGGGGCGTCTTCACACACTCTCCGGCATGTAATATCATTGACTGGAGCAGAATCGTATTCAGTAATGAGTCCCGCTTCGAAACGAGCCCCGATAAACACCGAAGATGTGTCTGGAGCCTCCCCAGACAGCGCAGGATTACAAACTTGACTTTCGCCTGCCATACTGTCCGGCGACCAGGAGTGGTGGTCTGGGACGCCATTTCTTTTCAAAGCGGGACTCCTTTGGCTGTCATCCGCGGCGCTCTTACAGCACAGCTGTACGTCGACGATATTCTACGCCCCGTTTTGTTGCCCTCCATGGCGAGCCGTCCTTGGCTTACATTTCAGCAAGGTAACGCCCGCCCGAAAACGGCGAGGGTTTCTAATGCTTTTCCTCGTTCTTGTAAAACCTAAACTTGGCCAGCTGAGTCTCGGATCTCTTCTCAAAAATGGCTCTGAGCACTATACGACTTAACTTCTGGGGTCATCAGTCCCCTAGAACTTAGAACTAATTAAACCTAATTAACCTAAGGACATCACACACATCAATGCCCGAGGCAGGATTCGAACCTGCGACCGTGGCGGTCGCTCGGCCCCAGACTGTAGCGCCTAGAACCGCACGGCCACTCCGGCCGGCGATCTCTTCTCAATTGTGAACTTTTGGAGCATTATGGGCCGGGCCCTCTAACCAGTTCGGGAATCTGGCGATCTAACGCGCCAGTTTGACAGAATTTGGCACCATGTCCCTCAGATGAACATCAAACAACTCTACCACGCCAATCCGAATAACTGGTTGCTGAAGGGCCAGAGGTGGATCAACATGTTGCTGCCTTGCCAAATATGTGGAGTTCTTTCTCTTGAATAAATCATCCAATTTTTCTGAAACGGTAAACATTTGGTTGTCGGCACATGTACGTCCTATATACTGATTTCCGCCCCGTTCCGATAATTCCTTCGTGGTGCATCGTGTTTTTGGTCTTGAAGTGTATTTCAGCATCGAAAATGTTCTACAATCCTGTAACAAACGCAGGTAAGCGATACTGGTCCGTAATTCTGTGCTTCCGACCGTCTCCCTTTTTTAATAAATGGAAGTGACGGGCGCTCTTTTCCAGTCAAATGGAACTGCGGAAGTGATTCTGGAGAAATGTGAGCTACGAAAAACGCTGATTCCGCGATGTATTCAACGTAAAATCTAACTAGCAAACGAGACTTTTTGATTATATGTATCAGATTGTTCCCCTAAATCAACATACAGGTGATAGGTACAATTAGGAAAACAAGCCATCGTTTCCACATTGAGTAAATATAATTTCTGGAAGAATCCATGGACTTGTGGTTGCTTGTAAAAACATTAAAGTTTAATGCACTATCGACAGTGAGGTCGTTAGAGATTCAGCACAAACTCGTAAAGGGAACGGAACAAGAAGCAAATCAGTCGTGTCCAATCCAAAGGAAATAGCCCTCCATTTACCTTCAGCTATTTAGGAAAACCGTGGAAACTTGGATAGTCGAGCGGGGAACTGAACCCCGCACCGACCAAGCACAGTGTGCTACTACCCCGCCACTTTGCTCGATGAGGGTGCTTTTGTAGCATCTCATGTCACTTGTCCATCAGCCCTACTGAGTACCCATAGCATGCAAGCGAGCAAGACGTTCGAGCCTTGGAACGTACTCCGAGCTATCCTAACAAGGGAACCTCCCCATCGCACCCCCCTCAGATTTAGTTATAAATTGACACACTGCATAGGCCTTGAAAAACTGAACACAGATGAATCGAGAAAACAGGAAGAAGTTGTGTGGAACTATAAAAAAATAAGCAAAATATACAAACTGAGTAGTCCATGCGCAAGACAGGCAACATCAAGGACAATACGAGCTGAGGAGCGCCGTGGTCCCGTGGTTAGAGTGAGCAGCTGCGGAACAAGAGGTTCTTGGTTCGAGTATTCCCTCGAGTGAAAATTTTACTTTCTTTATTTTCGCGAAGTTACGATCTGTCCGTTCATTCATTGACGTCTCTGTTCACTGTAATAAGTTTAGTGTCTATGTTTTGCGACCGCACTGCAAAACCGTGTGATTAGTAGACGAAAGAACATGCCTCTCCAATAGGAAGCGAAAACATTTGATCGCAAGGTCATAGGTCAACCGATTCCTCCACAGGAAAACACGTCTGATGTATTCTACACGACACAGTTGACGGCATGTGCGTCACATGACAGGAATATGTTGTAGACGCACCTAACTTGCACACTTGACGAATGGGTAAAAAGATTCTTCTACCTTGCCCGATTTAGGTTTTATTGTGGATGTGATAATCATTCCCAAAAAAGTGATGAAAACATAAGAGTTTTCCGCATAAACTGCAACAAATGAATGCAACAGTTTCACAGTCGCACAGTTTTCCCTGTGCTCTGTCAAAACATATGTTTTTTTACTTTTTCAAATGTTTCCGTGTGTAGACCGTCAAATCCTGCATATGTCCAAGCAAATCTGAACATGTCCTGGAATTTTGGAGAGCGATGTTGATTATGTGTGAGTGCCTGAACTTTGATAATTGTCTGAAAATAAAAAATTAAACTAGTCACTCGAGAAAAGTCTTGAACCAAGGACCTCTCGTTCCGCAGCTGCTAACGCTAACCACGGGACCACGGCGCTCGTAAGCTCACATTCTCCTTGATGTTGCCTACCTTGCGCATGGACTACTCAGTTTGTATATTTTGCTTATTTTTTTCATAGTTCCACACAACTTCTTCCTGTTTTCTCGATTCATCTGTGTTCAGTTTTTCAAGGCCTATCCCTGTGCCAACGTATAACTAAATCTGAGGGGGGTGAGATGGGGTGTCCGCAGCTCGTGGTCGTGCGGTAGCGTTCTCGCTTCCCGCGCCCGGGTTCCCGGTTTCGATTCCCGGCGGGGTCAGGAATTTCCTCTGCCTCGTGATGACTGGGTGTTGAGTGCTGTCCTTAGGTTGGTTAGGTTTAAGTGGTTCTAAGTTCTAGGGGACTAATGACCATAGATGTTAAGTCCCATAGTGCTCATAGCCATTTGAACCATTTTTTTGCGATGGGGAGGTTCCCTTGAAAGTAGTGGACCGCGGTTTAGCGGCCCCGCAACAGGATGGCTCCCCAACGCCGTTATATGGGGTCCATGGCATGACGCGTTACCGCCGCCATCAAAGCTCATAGGCGTAACAGAAGGTAGTGATCCAAAAAATGTGGTGTATCTAGTAAAACAGACAGGTTCCAAAAAAGCCGATCAGACGAAGCCCAAATCCCATGGATCCAGGCGGTCTGGTAGATGCAGCTGTTTTTAACTTCCCAAAAGCATTTGACTCGAGACTACAATAACGGTTATTCAGGAAAAGAACAATCATATGGGTTATCAAATAAAATTTGTGGCTGGACTGGGGTTTCTTGGTAGGAAGCACGCGGCATGTTATCTTGGATGGAGAGTCATCGACAGATGTAGAAATGATTTCAGGCATGTCCGAGGAAAGGATGTGGGGGGCCATTGCTGTGATAGACAACATTAGTAAGTAACCTTAGACTTTCTGAATATGATGGAGCTGTCTATAATCAGGTGCTGTCCGAATAAAATCTTGATGACATTTCAAAGTGGTGCAAAGACTGACAGCTTGTTTAAATGCCCAGAAATGTAAAATTGTGCACGTCACAACGAAAAACAACATTGTTTCTTGTAACCATAATATCAGTGAGTCACAGCTGGAATCAGTCAACTCACACAAATATCTGGGTGTAACAATTCGTAGGGAAATTAAATGGAATGGAATGATCTCATACGCTCAGTCTTAGGTAAAGCAGGTAGAAGATACGGTTCAGTGGCAGGATAGTAGGAAAATACAATCATTGTACAAAGGAGACTGTTTACAAAACACCCGTACAACTCATCCTACAATATTGCTCAGACATGTGGGATCCATACGAGAGACAACTGATTCTGAGCGCATACAAAGAACAGCACAGGTTTTCTTGATTTATGAGAGAGGGTCGAGGAGATTTTGAAAAACTTGAAATGGCAGATGCCAACTATCCCGCGAACGCTTACTTACTAAGTTTCAAATCCTAGTATTAAGTGAGGAATCTACAAATAGCATTCCTTACATTTTTAAGCGACAAGATTAATTATAGCGTGCTCAAAAAGCTGCCACTTTTCCCACGCTCAGTACGCGAACGGAATCTAAAGGAGCCTTAGTAAGTAGTAGAATGGGTACCCCTACCATGTGCTTCACAGTAGTTTGCGAAGTATGGTTGTAGATGGAAACTGGCACTTATGTCAATAATTAGATCTCTAATAGTTTCTTATATAATGAGGAAAGATGCAACACAGATTCAGGGAACGTAAGCAATTTAGTTAGCTCTGAGGTCCTCAACCTTTTCAAACCATTGCTCCCCTTTTATTTTAAAGAAATCCATCGCGACCACTTCATATTTGTTTTTAAAATCTTACATCTACTTCACATTTTCAAGGAAGTAAGTCTTTGCAATTATAAATTTTAAAAATTTCCTGTATTCGCATGGATTTAGATTTTCCCTGATTTATGAAATCTCTGACTGTGTAATACTTCTTTTCCGCAAGATGTAAATACTTAAACGGTGACTCAAAAATAACTGACGAAATCTAATATCTCCAGCTACATTTTAAAGCAAAATAGGTATCTGAGAGTTTTAAAAGATACAAGTTACTGAGCACTTTAGTAAAATCTCTTTTATAAAAATGAAAATTTAAATTATCTTTTTGAAATCTTCATCTTATGCCGCGATTAGTTTTTAATACTTGTAATGAAAACATGAAAAAGTATAATTATGAATTATATCAGCACCCTCTCCACCCTCCATATCTACTCCCACTGGAAGACTGAGTCGTAAGTTTTGATGGCAATTGTGTATCAAAGAGCGTTGGCCTATCGTTCTCCCTAGCCTGGGAATCCCCACACTGTTTAGTCTCTAACGTAATGCGTTGATTATGTATTCTCTTTTCTTTGCCGATTATTTGCAGATTTCATTTATTTTGATATACACTACGTAACCAAATGCATCCGGACACTTATTAGTTGACATTAATACGTAATGTGTCCACACTTCGCCTTTATGACGGCTTTCGCTCTGCTAAGGGCACTTTCAAGGTGTTGTCTGAATGAGTACGGATGAATGGCAGCATATTTTTCGCCGAGGACCGAAACCAGAGAACGTAGTGATACTGGACCCTGGGGTCTGGAGAGAAATCTACGTTCTAACTCATCTCAAAATTGTCCCATTGGGTTCAGGTCGGGACTCTATTTCGGGAATGCGATTGTCCAGGAAAGATTTTCTCATATATGCTTCTTTACGACTGACTGTATTGTCATGCTAATACAGTGATTGTCTCTGAACTGTTCTGCTACAGTACGGGACACAAAGGGCTGTAAATGCATTCGTAGCCTTTCACATTTACCCATTTTCTTCGCCGTAATAAGGGAACCACATCATAACTACGAAAAACATCAATTTACCGTAACACCGTCTCCTCCACTACTCGCACTACAGATGATGGCAGTTAACATTGTAGCTGCATTCACCAAACCCAAATCCCTCCATCGGAAAGCCTCAAACTATAGCGTGATTCAGCACTCCAGTTATGCACTGTCCAGATGCGTCGCTCTTTACAGTACCTCAAACATCGTTCAGCACTGACTATACAAATGTGTAGCTTATGCCGAGCTGTTCGACCATTATGCTCCATTCTTTGTAAGTCCTTATACTCTGTCACTATGCTAGCTGGATCGCTGGTAGCACTTCGGAATTCAGAGTGATTCCTTTCGCAGATTTCAGGGGATTTTTTTTACAGTTACTCTCGGCAGTGCTCGACGGTCGCTGTGTGTCGGTACTCGCACAGGAAAACTGTCTGGTCCCTGCTTTAGATGTGGTTGTTCCTTCACGTTTCCACTTATCAGTCACACCGCCAACAGTCGACTGACTTGCGCAGTTTTAGAAGGGCCGAAATGTCCCTGATGGATTTGTGACTCAAGTGACATCCAATGACTGGTCCACGTCCAAAGCCACCGACCTCTCCCGACCGACCCTTTCTGCTGTCGTTGCATCTGAACTGACAGTAGTCCCCGCCTCACTTTACACTGGCGGATCCACCTCCCGAGACACCTTGAGGTGATTTGCGCATTACGTAGCGGTGTCCGGATACTTACCATCAGATAGCATACATCTGAGATGTACTAACTATCGGAAGAGAGCTGTGATACAACTTTTGCATTAACCGCGACTGTCTGCCAACTTTGTAGCAGACTTTGCACAAAACGCATGTATAATTACGCGTTTTGCAACCATGAACTATGCCTTTATACGTTGTATTCTGGTGACTGAGTACAACTGTCAGGTGGTTTACTTATTTTATGGCAAGTAAATGTAAAGCAAAGTGGTCAGGATGGGCACAGTAATCAATACACAGATCTTATATGGTACCTTACTTCATTTTCTCATAGTTTCTATAAACCACTTCTGGCAAATTCCTATGCTCACACTCTGTCTTCACCCACTCCAAGTTCCTGCTCAGCCACAAACAACAGCGACATCGATAGGATTTCAACTCCAAGCTATTTTTTCTCCCTATTCTAAGTAAATGATACTCTCGACGTTATGACATATGTTTTTATAAGTCTTTTATGACTCTTCAACTGGTACCTTTAGGCCACTCTTTACTTGTTTATCGGCCAGTCACATCAACTACTGTGTATTATTTTCTGTGCTCAACCGGTATCTACGTCTGATGAAATGTTTGTTGCTTACTCATGTTCACAGGCGAGCTCCTATTACCAGCTATCCACCAGGTGAGAGGAAGCCGACCAGCTGCCTTGTTACAAATAATTAAACCCGTGTAATCGATTCGGCGTCCAGTCCCTCGCATTGTTATTTTTGGATTCCCTGGACCTGATTTCAATCGTGGCCGTTGATGTTGTGATCAAAGGCAATAATTTTTATTTAATTACTGAATAGCAGTTTTCTGCTGTTCTCTATACTTAACAATCGTTGTCAGTTATCAAAATCTTGTTAGTATGAAATTTGACACTACAGCGTCTTATCTACTAAAACGTGACGCTTTAGTCTAAGATTACAAAATATTAACAATTACATCTGTTTCTGTTTATATTATAATAATCGATAAACTATATCATCGTTTGCTATAGGAATATTCCTGCCAAAAAAGTGTTTTTACATTCTTTAGCAAGCAGGATTCTAGGAGCAACAGATTTACCTTTAACGTGAGCTTCGCAGAAAGTGAACGGAGATCCTTATGGTCAGAACTTCGAACATATTAGTTACAACAGACTTGTCCGATTTCAAGCAGTCTATTTCATGATTCGAATGATGAGAACACAGTGCCAATTATTTGACGAAGTGGTCAAGGGCGTGCCATCACAGATCTGGTGATCCACTGCTGTCTACTGATTTATCTATCATCAGTGGAGCCTTTTATGCAAATAATATTTGTATATGTATCGTTAAGAGTCTGTTCCTTGTGTTATATTCAACAACAATTGTTTCACGGAGAGGTCACTGATAGCGGTCTGCCGGCCGCTGTGACCGGGCGGTTCTAGGCACTTCAGTCTGGAACCGCGTGACCGCTACGGTCGCAGGTTCGAATCCTGCCTCGGGCATGGATGTGTGTGATGTCCTTAGGTTAGTTAGGTTTAAGTAGTTCTAAGTTCTAGGGGACTGATTACCTCAGCTGTTAAGTCCCATAGTGCTCAGAGCCATTTGAACCATTTTGCTTGGTGCCATTTTTGATAGCGGTCTGATATTCTTTCCCGCTCATAGTTCCTGGCCACCAGAAGATCTGTCTCAATGTTTTGCATCACTTTCGGTGTTGATACTTGCAGTTGATGCTACTCTCCAGTCACTTACGACACTTTATGTTCGTGCTTTACTCAAAAAACAAAACTGTCAAGCCACAGATTCTTTTCATCTAACTTTCTACTACAAAAACATTTTTGTTCATTTCCACTTGCTTGATGCAGTCTCCCTTTCCTGCTCTTCCATTGACCTACTACCGCTACAAAATCCGCGACACGAGATCGGGCTTCGATCATAATTCGCCCAAATATAATACGTACGTTTAGTTTATGGTGGATTTCTTTACTCAGAGTTCTGCAGGATCTTCTGTAGTTCCACTCTCGAGCCATGTTCAGCAAAAGGTGTAAGTAAGTTAATGGTTGAAATGGCGCTGAGCATTATGGGACTTAACTTCTGAGGTCATCAGTCCCCTAGAACTTAGAACTACTTAAACCTAAGCAACGTAAGGACATCAGACACATGCATGCCCGAGGCGGGATTCGAACCTGCGACCGTAGCAGCAGCGCCGTTCCAGACTGAAGCGCCTAGAAGCGCTCGGCCACTCTGGCCGGCAGTAAGTTAATGCAATCAATCACTTGTTGCACCAACTTCTTTATATTCCATCTGACTGCAGGTATACCCCGAAGTTCGGCACTTACTTCTCTATTGCACACTGCTACACTGGAGTCATGTCTAACTGGCGCTTCCAATCAGTCTCCTCCCGTGCGCCGACAACACTACATTACTCGTCGTCTGTCCGACGCTGGAAACGTCAGACACATACCTGCAGCTTCACCTCAACCAGGTCAGTTTATAGAGCACCGGGAGGTTCTTCAAAATCGAGCAACCTAAATTGTAGACAACGGTTATAGCCTTACTCCAATGTATTTCGCCACTAAGAATATAGACACCAAAGACTTCGACGAACATGAGGACGAACAAATCTTCAGATGCGTCGCACAGGTACATACTAACTGCGTGTAACTTACTACTGACTAGACGCATGTTGAACTTTTCTTCCACTTTGTTACATCTACCAATATACGACCAGAGGAACATCGACATTGCATCAATCTTATTAGCGTGGGTGGGGAATATCCGGTGGTAGCTTTATAGCATGCTTTGGCGATGGAATGGTGGTGGAGTGGCGTAGTGTAGTGTTGTAACTGCGGTAAGTGCCAACTAGTCGCTACGCAAATTGGACGATCGTTGTTTGTTGAAAAAAATTTCTGCATATGACAAGTGAAGTAATGGGAAAGATACTGTCTACGAGACAGGAACAAAATAACCTCGAAGTCAATATCTGACAACCACCGACAATGGTCCAGTTTTTTGAGAAAGTAATGACTCTAAGCAATATACGATATTATGCGCGTACCTCGAACGCAGAACAGCCGAAAAAAAGATTGGTGAAGAAGATCGAACTGAATGCACCTCTTATTGCTGGAGCCTGTCATGTGTCTCCCACGTATTGTGGATTATCGTAGAGTTCAGTGAGTGCGCTTTTCTTCTTGTTCTCAATATATCTTCCGTACAAATTTCTAATTTCTTTTCTTTTTTTTTTCTTTCTTCCTCATGACAGTCGATGTGGAGATGGGAGAAAATTCCAGAAACGAGCTATCGTATTTCAACTTGCACATATCCATCGCCCGATCCGTTGGTGTACGAATGGGCATTGTCCAGAGGGTCTCACAAGAAATGGTGTATCAGTCACAGTCACGTAACACGGTATGAGAGCTGTAGTAGTTAAAATATTCAAAGCGAAAGAGACCGGAGACGAGTTTTACGCCTCACCGATAACAATCCGTTTCAAACCCGACAGGAAATGTTGCAGTCAGTGAATGTTGGCCCATCACAACCGGTTTCCGTTGCGACCATTGCAAAGGGAACTGCATGCAATGAGCATTTGGAGTCGGGGTCCTCGCAAAAGGCCATTGTTCCGAATGGCTTGCGAGTAGGAAGCTGCACTGCTGCAGTGGACGAAACAACACAGAAACCGGACAGTAGCTGTGGTATGAGGAGTAGCGATTCAAAATTATGATGGGCGTCGAGTGCACCGACGACGCAGTGAGGCATTTAACCCGCAGTGCGTCAAGGACATAACTCCTGACAGAGGTGGTTTTAAGAGATGATTTTCATACCACGTCTTGGGCTAACTCATTCCGGTTGCCGTAAACATGAACCAGGACGTTTACTTTAACATTCTCGGTGACCAACTCTTGACCTCTCTTCTATACATTTGATGACTATGCTGAGGAGACTTCCTTCTTCCAAGATGACAACAGCCGTGTTCATCGAGACGCATGCGCAAGTTCCTGGTTTGACAAACACTCACGTACTCTACTGTACTTTTGGTTATTTGATTCATCATATATACAGATAACTCACAATATAAATAGTTTGAACAATGATTTAGTATTACTTCACAATCTCCATATAGGTGAAATACAGTACTTAAAGTTAAGTAATATTAAAGTAACACATATAGAGAAAATAGGATATAAAAAAGAACTCAACAGAGATTGGCAGGCATACGCCTGCAGCCATACCGCACCTCGGCTAGTTATCTGATCGTAATCCCATAGGAAATATCTGTGACTATTTGGAACACCGGTGAACCGTAGCATTGAAGATCCCCACAGCTGCACATGGCTCACCTGAAGAAACTTGTGAATTCTCTTCGACGTCGACTTGGGGCTATTATTAAGTGTAAGAGCGGTGTTACTCTGTATTAGCTGCAGGTCTCTTCGCGATGACTAATTATTTATCCGGTTTTTTTATATAGGCCTATTTCGCTGTAAAGCACATGATGATTGATAGTTCAGTGTGAACTATTTTCTGTTCTTCGAACCGCGTATGAAGTGCGAGAAAAATCGTTGGCTATTTCTCTCGGTACACACTCTCATCCTCTTATGGCTAGAGACGGTAAACAACGCCAACAGGGCTTCGGCTGTTTTGAGTTCTGCGGAATGTGAATTAATCTCTGTTTGCGACTGTCATAGTGAAGAGCAATTTTGGACACTTAGTGGTGTGGAGAGGCTGAAAACTGGTACTAATGTCCGAAACGTAGTACAGCACGATTTTTAGAAGGAGAAAGTTAACATTAAAAAAGTGGCATTTATCTATCTCGTATAGACAGGTCTTGAACGTAATTCTCCAGGTAAACTGCACAGTAGTCCTTCTTCTGATACCCCCATGTAGTCAGCCGTTTCATACATCTGATCTCTCAATACAATATCCTAAAAAATTCAGTTGAATATTCGTAATTAAAAAATCCGGATAAGTGGGAGTAGAACTCGAGCACCGAGGGTTCCGTACAAACTTGATTGTGTATACCAGATAGCTCCTCCATCCCGGAAATCGAGAATCTCGACGATTTTTGCCCGTTATCGATATCGATGCTGGCAAGATATACGTCTACCCGTTGCTGAGAAGGAGTTTTAACACACGGCCAGACAGACAATCGGATAGAAAATAACACCAAAAAATGTTTTTGTGAGATGAAATTAGAAATTAACAATTTTCTGTTTTTTTTCCATTTACTTGTACTGTGCACTCCTGCTTATTGCCAAACTTTGATTCTAGGTCAACGGGAAGTACCCTATAGTGTTCGATGGGCGAGTTTGCGAGAGTCAAAATTGTGCCATATATGACCGTATCTTTTCATTGCACTGACATAGTTGCTTATATTTTTTACACCGCTAAAGGATGATAGACTTTTATGCCTTACATAAGCCGGCCGCGGTGGCCGAGCGGTTCTAGGCGCTGCAGTCCGGAACCGCGCAACTGCTACGGTCACAGGTTCGAATCCTGCCTCGAGCATGGATGTGTGTGATGTCCTTGGTTAGTTAGATTTAAGTAGCTCTAAGTTCTAGGGCACTGATGACCTCAGATGTCAAGTCTCATAGTGCTCAGAGCCATTTGAACCATTTTTGCCTCATATAAATTTTAACTTGATATGTCAACGTGTTCCTGAGAAAATGGGGTCTTAACAGACGGACAACAAAGCGATCCCATAAGGATTCCGTTTTTACTAATGAGGTACGGAACCTTAAAAAAATGAGCCTTCTCCTCATTAACTCTCACAACTTTGTGCGCATTTTCACTGGCGATAAGCCTTTTCAAACAGATAATTTTATAAAGAAACAGTATTCCTATTTGAATAACAGACGTGACTTCCGTAAATGGCCGTACAAACAAATATATTTAGCAGACCAAGTTGACTCTGTTTTGTCGCTCGAGCCAACAATAATCCTTGCGACTTGAAGCCTCTTCGATGCATCCCATGCCAGTTGTTTTTATGTCTGTCTGTTATTGTAAGTTACTGTGATGATTAATGCGTTGGGAGCGTAGTATCGTGTTTGTGTAGATGACGATGACAAAGAACTCAGAGACTGAAACCCAGCGCCGGTACTCGGCCTGCTACTCTCGAATATCACAAATCTAGCGGCGCCAGGTGCCAACGTACTACGTGCCAGTATTTTCCCTCCCTTTCTGGCCAAACATCGGTTATGAAAATTTATTTAGACTGCGTAGAAGCGTTACTTTCAGTTATGGGGCTCTCGGACTTTGCGTTGGATAGTTTCACTAAAACTCAGTGCAATACGCCGGTTAAGCACCTACTCGTTCTCTTCAGTCACCTCCTATCCGCTTCTTACCAATATTGTGAAATGTATAGTGTAATGATAATTATTGTAATTGGATGACTGTTTCGAACGTAATTTATGGTTTCTCGTATTATATGTTCGAGCTTTTGGGGAAAATCATGCCGTATCGAGTACTTAAAATCAGCGTATTCTCTAAATATTCATATGAGCTTTTGATATCCCGTAAACAAAATGTCATATTTCTTAGTAACTGTGAAGTCAGGTATGGAGTGTCCAACGTGTAAAGCTCCTTGTCCTTTATATCCCTCCTCCGGATAGAAAAGTTTGAGATGCAAAGAGCTATGCCGAGTATTTCATTTTTCATTTTCATAAAGTACATAAATAGTTGTTCTTCTTTCTCTCCAAAAGGAAACACCGCATGCATCTCCCCTGGCACTAAGGCACGTACTTCCCTTCGTTGAGCTGTGAGGCCGAAACACGTTGCTGCTGACAGACTATTGTTCTCGGAAGGCAACGCCGAGTTTAAAGTTCCCCTCCGACAGACGTTTCTCCAACGGTTTCTTAAGAACTCCTAGCAGAAAGGAAAGAATTTTTTCCAATTAATCGTTTACACTGATGGACTATGCACTGTAGTCGCTACAGCCCTTCCCGGTTAAATTCTGACAAAAAAATTCTTAGACTTCAAGACCCTAATGTTTCTTCCTTCCTACCACAATTCCGAATTTAGCGCTGCCGTGGTACTACGATTTATGCGACTTCAGCCACGAAGGTGGTCATATATTCGCGCAGGCGAGCATACTGATAGCACTGTCAACATCTTCTCACTCATCTTCATTAAACGATTAGGTTAAATATCCTGTTACAGTGTGCATCGTTTCGTCGGTATTAGTGGTTCTCCTGGAAGGGTCATAACTTCAAAGTTTCGCTGGTAATCGAGTCAGTGGCACATAGGTTAGTGATGACGCACTCTCTTCGTGCTCTCGCTTTCTTCATATTGACTTGCTGCCTATATACTACAGCAAAGAGTAATAAAACTGTCATTACAAATTTTAAACGACTGAACATGTATTCAAGGTTAAAGCGAGATTCCGTGTTGGGTTATGTTGATTTGTTTGTACACAACACTCTTACAGTCTGTAGAATTATCTTACAATCTGTAATATTGTAGCCAAATATTAAAATGGTCCATCCTCTGTTAGTTATACAGTCAATAAGTAATGCAGAAAATTTTTTTCTCGGCCAATTT
Source organism: Schistocerca nitens (assembly GCF_023898315.1). Lineage (NCBI taxonomy): Eukaryota > Metazoa > Arthropoda > Insecta > Orthoptera > Acrididae > Schistocerca > Schistocerca nitens. Next base: position 395,036,243 of record NC_064617.1, read on the forward strand.
CGGTTGAAAAGATGCGGTATTTGTTGTGGGACATCGTAGAATATTCCCGCTTCAGCCTCTAGTTTCATGAAGTTTGTATAGGTGGTGGTGTTACACGTAGCCTTCAAAATTGCATCACTCAAGGAGGTGCATTCCAGGCAGAGAGCTGCCACTGAGTTTCTTTCGGCGGAAAACCAGAGCATCGCAGATATTCAAAGGCGTTTTTGAATGTCTACGGAATCCTGGCAGTGAACAAAAGCACGGTCAGTCGTTGGGTGAGGCGACTGTCATCATCACAAGAAGGCCGAGCAAATCTGTCCGATTTCCAGCGTGCGGGCCGGACGGCCGCGCACAACTATGATTCCTGCAATGTTGGAACATGCTGACAGTCTCATTAGAGATGACTGACGGATCACAACCACAAACTTCGCTGCACAGCTGGACATACCTGTTGCTAGTGCTGACACATTCGTCTTTTAGTTGGGGTACTCAAAGGTGTGTGCCCGCAGGGTTCCTCGCAGCCTAACAGAAGTCCATAAAGGGCAGCAAAGGACAATCTTTCGGAACTGCTTGTGCGTTACGAGGCTGATGGTGGCAATTTCTTGTCGAACATCGCCACAGGCGACGAAACATAGTTTCATCACTGCGAACCGGAAACAAAACGGCAATTAATGGAGTGGCATCACACTATCTCTCCCCCGAAGAAAATGTTCAAAGCCGCACCTTCAACCGGTAAAGTAATGACGATGGTCTTCTGAGACTCTGAATGGGTTATTCTGTTTGATATGCCCCCTAACGGTGCATCAGTCAACCCTGAAGCGTATTTGTGCCACCCTCTGGAAACTGAAGAAATGACTCCAGCGTGTTCGTCGCGCAAAAATGCAAGCGAACTTCTCCTCCTCCATGATATCGCAAGGCTTTACACAAGTCTGCGCGCACAAAAGAAGCTCACAAATGTCATAGAACTGTCCTTACTCATCCACTCTACAGCCTGGATCTTACCTCTTCCGACTTCCGTATGTTTGGCCTAATGAAGGATGCGCTCCGCGGGAAGCAGTACGTGGATGATGCAGCAACATGTTGGCTCCGACGTCGGCCAATAGAGCGGTACCAGGAGGGCATACAGGTGGTCTCAGTAGGGTGGCCTAAGGCCGCCGCAGTTAGCGGCGATTATGTTGAAAAATAGGGTTTTGTAGCCAGAAACGTTATGAAATAAAATGGTGAATGACCCGCTTTCAAAAAGATGTGTTGCCATTACTTACTGGAAGCCGCTTGCATTTATTACTTTATAATAATTATATAACATCTGTTATTGCTATCACACAAAAGTAGATGTTCCGGGGAACATAGCTCCTGTAAGTGAGGGCCATGAAAAATTACGCTGGTCTATCTACATCTAGCACTCCGTTTCGGCCCTGACTAGGGTCACATGGATGGTATCTGACCCTTACAGCCAGTGTATACTGTTCTAATGTTGGTCCTGAAATATGAGGTGACAGGCTGGGGATGTGACCATCTTCCAGATCAATTATCCATTACATAGCGTATACACGAAAGTCTCTATATAGTCCTAAAGTTGCTTTCCATCTCGATGATCACTCAGTATACTTTGTCACTAGCTGCACATTCGGTTTGAGGTGGTATTTCTTATTGTGGGTTGATTTTAAGACGCGCGGGATTAGCCGAGCGGTCTAAGGCGCTGCAGTCATGGACTGTGCGGCTGGTCCCGGCGGAGGTTCCTCGTAATAAAAGTTACCTCCTTTTCCGACTTCTCCTGTCGCCGTCTTGCTTCCTCTTGAAGTTGTGGTCCTGCTATGCACTGCGACGTATTTGACCGCTGACTTATTTTCCAATTGCAGAGGTGCGAGGGCTATAAGAGAGAGCTCCTACATTTAAACAATTCGCTACGAAACAAAACATAAACGGTTTCCGTGACTCTTCTATATGCAAATAGCTTCTCAGCTGACAACAACTGATAATTTAAAAAATGGTTCAAATGGCTCTAAGCACTATGGGACTTAACATCTAATGTCATCAGTCCCCTATACTTAGAACTACTTAAACCTAACTAACCTAAGGACATCACACACAGCCATGCCCTAGGCAGGATTCGAACCTCCGACCTTAGCAGCAGTGCGGTTCCGGACTGAAGCACCTATAAAACTGATAATTAACAAATCTTTCCAGACAACATGTTCATACATGATGCTTCAATGCTTGACCAAAACTGTAAGTTCGTACTTAACTCGAGACAGCATAGCATATAGTCTGTACAACAACATTCATTTTTCTTTAGCGCTCGATCATTATCGACCGGCCTCTTTCTCCTTTGCACTCCCCCCCCCCCTCCCCCCCCCTTCTCCAAAGCACGACTGCAAACTGCGAGTGACCCCTCATTCGCCAGTCCATATTACACATCTGTCGTCGCTTTCTGCGCTGTGCCTGCATTTTTCTTTTTGATACCTGCGCATAAATTCCAGGAAACCCGGAAACAGTAGACGCTCTTTACGCTACTACTAATTGAAGTCATGTTTTTCACACGCGCATCTTTCATTGGTCTAGTAAAAGGGAAGTGAGACGTTTTGCTATGCTTTATAGTAACATGTACCACTACACGTTATGAAATGCTGTTACTAGTTAGAGTCGATGATGGTGCCCTCATTAGCATTCGTCTGAACTCTCACGGAAGGAAACAGAAACTGAGACAGTCTTTTGTCGGGAAGCTCAATCCTCAAAGGCTTCCGGTCTATCACTGACATGGGGGACGGGAGGGGGGGGGGGGTATTGCGCTTCCCATCCCCCTTTTCTGATTTTTCTCCTCTTCACTATTTGTTTTTATTCTTCGTTTCCTTATTTTCCTATTAAATATGATACAGGTCTACATGCCTTAGCCGTATAAATAGTGTGCCTGTAAAATTGTTATTTTACATTGTTATTGATGGGAAATCATTTTCATAAATTATCATTATTTAAAATACCAAGTGACGGGTCAAACTAATAAAGCAGCAAATAAATGAAGAATAGTGTAATTCAGTACATCACTTCTTTTATCGTATGTGACAGGTCGAAATAAAAACATTAGTAAAGAAGTAAAAAGAATATAAAATAAAAATTTAGAATATCTCCTCTTATTTTTTTTTACAGGACCACATTCATACACATACCACCTTAATGCAAATATATAACTGTGATCAGCGAATATGAATGGATGCGCTAAATGGTTCATAAAAATCGAGAAGAGGTTCGTCTAGAGGTAATGCATAAGCTTCAGTCAGTACGTCAATTTACATATTAGTGAATTTTGTAAAACTTTCGGCTACTGCTGAAAAGCAGTTGACGTAAAAATGTGCTCGGTGTTTTCAGAAGATGGAAATAACTGGAATCTGTATTTAAGAGCTGAGCGTAAGAGACTGCCGGTATTACTAAATCCTCCGAGATGGCCTATCATGTCTGCAAACGGCCATCGATTTGCAGTTACCGCGGGGCACGTAGGCAACTAAACACGCTAATACCCTGGCGACACTCACACGAACGTAGTCCGAATCATTTAGTTTCATCGCAGTAATTATCTAATTAATCGTCCAACTCCGTTCGATTAATTTATCGATTGCGCGTCGTAAAGATGATTGAAAGATGCAATCGCGCCAATAAGAAGAGTGGTCCAGCGAGAAACCGACGAAGACTGTTCCTCCGCTGCTGCACAGTGAATGAAGACTTATGAAGGAACAAAAAGTTATCCTTCATACCACTGAAAAATGATCTAATAGCTAAAATCTTCAGGTTGGACATACATGGTAACAATTGAAAGCTTCTGTCATTTTAAATTCCTCTCTCTTCACAACATCTACAGTTCAAACGTCCTTGTCATATATTTCATAGATTGCTTTCTTCACTTATTCAAAGCATTATTCTAGAACAACGTCCCAATTATCCCACTCTTGGTAAATTACACTTTTTAAAATAAGAGCTATAGACTGGCATTACATATCGAAATATTAACATTTTCATTGGATTCCCAGACGTGGAGCGACTATATGCTATAAGAATATTGTATTAACGATATCAACTTAGTTGACAAAGTACTCCTAATCTATGTTCCAAAAGCAGGACTCGCTTGCACGCAAAAACAAATCAAAAAAAGTAGTGAGGACTAGGAATAATCGTGCTGCAGAAGTGCTCAAAAAAATACAAAGAATGTTTTTCTGTTGCTTCAAAGGACGTCTATCGCTGATACATGATGAAATTCGAAAGGTATAGATAAGAATTACAACTTTTTATAAATAGTTTATATATACTCCGTTGACCACTGCTATAGGGTAAACAGATTCCACCTTTTCAAACTAAGAATGTGATGTAAATTTAAGGATTTTTTATAACATGTTCAACGTTTCCTTGTGAGGTTCACTTCCCGATATTTCCTCAGCAGAAGAAAGATCTGTTGGAAAACTTATGTTAGTATGCGTTTCTAATCTCACACTTGTGTAACACGCGCAGTGTTCAATATTCGCGGTCGTATAGCACTTAATACCTGTTAGTCACTCGAGCACGTACAAAAATGGCTCTGAGCACTATGTGGCTTAACATCTGAGGTCATCAGTCCCCTAGAACTTAGAACAACGTAAACCTAACTAACCTAAGGACATCACACACAGCCACGCCCGAGGCATGATTCCAACCTGCGACCGTAGAAGTCGCGCGGTTCCGGAATGAAGCGCCTAGAACTGCTCGGCCAGAACGGCCGGCCGATCACGTACACTTGTCTTCCTCGGTCAGTGCTCTTGTGGTTATATCGTGAATAACAATCTGAAAGAAGCTACCATTTCTGACAAATTGACTCCACAATTTAAGAAAACATGTCGGACTCTTCGTAAGAAATACAACGAAACTCATCTTCGTACAGTAGACATTATAAAACGTCAAAGTTTAAAACACGTAAAAACAAAAGTGAGATACACATGTTAGTAAGTGTAATGCTCTTCACTAAACAACTCATTGTTGTATACATTGGATTTAGAGCAGGTGCGGTGAACATTTATATCCACTAAAGTATGGCGCCAAGGTTCAGGACTATTATTCGTCAGTAGGCAGAAATCTATTTTTCCAATAAAGTAAAAACAGATCACAGTCAGTTTCTCTGATATGTAATACAAGCGCAGCTTTCACGCAGGACAGCTGTGAACAGTAGTATGGATCCACACTTTTACGAGACAACCATCATTAGAGTTATCACTGCAACAGTTTTTGATCTTTTGGTTCGAACAACAATGCTACATTCCTTTCGCAAAAAAAGGATACTTAGTTTCTGTTTCCATTACGACAGTGAAACGAGTAATACGCAAACGCTACCCAAAGTACTGACTTACCATTCCAGTCATCTTCTATTAACCTAAACCGATAAGTATTGCCGCTGTTGATTTCCAATGTGCTCAGACAAAACACACAGACAACGTAAGCAAAGAAATAACTCAAAAGATAACCGTAATAAAGGTTCGCTGATTCGTGTGAAGAACTGGCTACTTACTACCTGTAATGTCAATAATGGTTTGTAGTTGCACTTCAACATAAAAATTTTCTAATAAATGTAGGAATGAAACATTATCAGTTTACAAGTTGGTAGTACACAAATACAAAATGATGTTCAATAAGACAAAACTGAATATTATAAATAATTGAATAGCGTAAGTTTCAAACATGCTAAGTGCCATTTTTTCACAATGAGTTTTCATTTCTATTGCCTTCTCGGTACTCTGTGGCATTTGCCTAGACTTGTCCTAAGTTCCAAATTATGGATAAAATGTTTCAAAAATTCATTACTAGATAGTCATGGTCTTTGTGCCAAGTACAGCATATTTCGGCAGATAAGATGATATTTGAAGCATGAGAAAACGCGCCCAAAATCGGGTTTGTTAAAACGTAGATTGAAAGTTATATACACTCCTGGAAATTGAAATAAGAACACCGTGAATTCATTGTCCCAGGAAGGGGAAACTTTATTGACACATTCCTGGGGTCAGATACATCACATGATCACACTGACAGAACCACAGGCACATAGACACAGGCAACAGAGCATGCACAATGTCGGCACTAGTACAGTGTATATCCACCTTTCGCAGCAATGCAGGCTGCTATTCTCCCATGGAGACGATCGTAGAGATGCTGGATGTAGTCCTGTGGAACGGCTTGCCATGCCATTTCCACCTGGCGCCTCAGTTGGACCAGCGTTCGTGCTGGACGTGCAGACCGCGTGAGACGACGCTTCATCCAGTCCCAAACATGCTCAATGGGGGACAGATCCGGAGATCTTGCTGGCCAGGGTAGTTGACTTACACCTTCTAGAGCACGTTGGGTGGCACGGGATACATGCGGACGTGCTAGTCCTGTTGGAACAGCAAGTTCCCTTGCCGGTCTAGGAATGGTAGAACGATGGGTTCGATGAGGGTTTGGATGTACCGTGCACTATTCAGTGTCCCCTCGACGATCACCAGTGGTGTACGGCCAGTGTAGGAGATCGCTCCCCACACCATGATGCCGGGTGTTGGCCCTGTGTGCCTCGGTCGTATGCAGTCCTGATTGTGGCGCTCACCTGCACGGCGCCAAACACGCATACGACCATCATTGGCACCAAGGCAGAAGCAACTCTCATCGCTGAAGACGACACGTCTCCATTCGTCCCTCCATTCACGCCTGTCGCGACACCACTGGAGGCGGGCTGCACGATGTTGGGGCGTGAGCGGAAGACGGCCTAACGGTGTGCGGGACCGTAGCCCAGCTTCATGGAGACGGTTGCGAATGGTCCTCGCCGATACCCCAGGAGCAACAGTGTCCCTAATTTGCTGGGAAGTGGCGGTGCGGTCCCCTACGGCACTGCGTAGGATCCTACGGTCTTGGCGTGCATCCGTGCGTCGCTGAGGTCCGGTCCCAGGTCGACGGGCACGTCCACCTTCCGCCGACCACTGGCGACAACATCGATGTACTGTGGAGACCTCACGCCCCACGTGTTGAGCAATTCGGCGGTACGTCCACCCGGCCTCCCGCATGCCCACTATACGCCCTCGCTCAAAGTCCGTCAACTGCACATACGGTTCACGTCCACGCTGTCGCGGCATGCTACCAGTGTTAAAGACTGCGATGGAGCTCCGTATGCCACGGCAAACTGGCTGACACTGACGGCGGCGGTGCACAAATGCTGCGCAGCTAGCGCCATTCGACGGCCAACACCGCGGTTCCTGGTGTGTCCGCTGTGCCGTGCGTGTGATCATTGCTTGTACAGCCCTCTCGCAGTGTCCGGAGCAAGTATGGTGGGTCTGACACACCGGTGTCAATGTGTTCTTTTTTCCATTTCCAGGAGTGTATTTTAAAACCATTATAAAATAAAACAGATCACTCACCAATGCATTTAAAACGCTGCGAAATCCTCAGTCATCATCCAAGCAAAACAGTCTCAAGCACATCCTCACTTTCATTGTTGAGAAGCTCGTCATGTGGACCCCATTCTGCACCTTGTGAATCGATTTCCGATCCGTCTTCAGTATCCCACAACAAATCGTCCTCAGCGCCTTCCATCGCATTGTAAATCCCAAACTTCTTGAAGGATTTGATCACTGTTTCCACTTTCACTTATTCCAATTATTTGATCACGAAATCACACAAAACATTAAGTGATGCAGCCCCATAGCTCCCCCTGTCGTACACGACTTTTCGCCACTCATCATCCAATTGGTCTATTGTTCACGCATGTGGTCTTTCAATGGTTTATTCAGAGCGACGTTTAAATGTTGTAGCATCTAACTCAAAACACGTGGTATAGCAGCAATCTTAGTATTGCTTCGTGCTATGTGATTTTGCTATTTTCAGTTATGTGACTGTGATATGTATTCCACACCAACAAACTTGACTGATTTCGTAAGCACTAGGTCGCTTCCGTCACACATTTTCCATCCAAAATTTTACACCATTCTCGTCTATCCACCCCTTTTCGTGAAAATGTACAAAAATGCCTCGTACTATTTTAAACCTGGTCTTTTCATAGCCTGTACTTCTGATTTGGACAGTTTTTACGCCTTTTCTTTCCACAGCTGTGTAATTCATAATATCGAAGTTCATCGGTGTTTCGTCCATTTCTCCAACATGAGATAGGGAAAGTTGCATTTTTTCCTCATATGACGAACAAACTTATGAAAACTCTTCATTTTGTGGTCAAGATCTTTCAGTAATTTCTGCACAATTTTTGTTTTCTGCCGTATTACCAGATTTTTTTCTGTTCGTGAAACAATTGCACCAACCTACTGTTGCTTTAAATTTGTTACCATGCTCTGGATTGGCTCGTGCACACTTCAGTGTATAAGCCCTGACCACGTATCTTGTAACGACATAGCAGTTCTGCCTTTGTTCTTGTACCCTTTCTGCAAATGCTGTTTTCTAAATCTGGCCAGCAATTTATTCCTCTCCTCATAGAACACTTTTTCATTGCCTTTTTTTTTTTTAATAGCATCTTCAGTCTTTCGCTAATCTCTTACCTCTTCTCTGTTATACCGAAAGCCATTGCTGCACCAAAGCAGCCTGTTTTATGACCTTTAATTTGAATTTTGCTTCGTATTTCGTTCTTGTTAGTTCTATCGTTAGGCACACACACTGCAAATTTTACGTCGATTACACTTACAGTGCAAACGGTATGAACACACAACAGAGCCTACAAGAACACTTGTTAGCTGTATATACGAGTTCTGTTATTTGGCAAGTGCTTCTACAATGTCATGACAATGCTGAAAGGGCTTTTGCCTCATGACGAGTGCAACCGTACCAGTTGTGTATTAGTACAGAGCGGGTATGTCTGAACAGCCAACACGCCGTTTTTGTCAATACTCAAGATCTCTACCAGAGTCAGTGCGCACATTATTATACAGATGATCACTGTTCTAAACTAATTTACAGGCCATTGATAGTTTGGGTATCGTCTTATAAGACAACCATCGGGAGAACTATGTATCTTTGACGAAAATTTATACCTCGTCTTATCTCAAGGTCGTTTTATCCGCTGAAAAATACGGTAGTGCTTCCCACTGTAGTTCAAGTGCCGTGAGTCATTGTCTTCGTCCCCCTAGATTTACACAAGAATGTAGAGTCAGCTACAACTGTGAACCCATTCCACGTAATTCCAATGCATACAACTGACTTCTTTGATTTGAAAGATGCTGCTGAAACACTGTTGTCAATGCAGGCGCGTTAGATCTCCAAATGCAAAGTGATCAAAGTGTCACATACTAATCCATCTCAAATAGCTATTGAAAATTCATACACTGAAAGAGATGATTGAAAAAAATGAAGACGGGAGACATTGGCTGATGTGCGGCATGCCGTACTTCATCTGGGATACCAGCCATGTTTATCAACTACGAAACAGAAAGGTCAGTTGACAATGTTGTCATTTCTTTTTCAGCAGCAAAGGGAGTTCTATAGCAAATTTTGCAATATCTTATCCCCAGAATGGAACTGTGTAGGAAACAGGAGTCAGTGATGTTAGATTTCTTGCTTGAGTTCAGTTTTCTCTTGTAAAAAATTGAAAATATTCGACTACTGATCTACTAGTTAAAACATTACTTTTGTATTTCACTGCTCGCATCATCACAAAAAGTGGCATTTGACACAACTGGCACTCAGAACCAGTCAATTGTCTGATATGGCACGTTCTTATCGAATTATTTATTTTCTGATTTGTCTCATTAGTAATCGCAGTGATGAGGTGAGGAACATAATACTATGGGATCCGAATAACTTCTCAGTTTTTCGGATGCGAGTAAGCTATGTACAAAAAAAGAGATATATTGTCTTTTGATTCTCCTGACAAATGTGAGATTTGGCACTTAGACATTTCTATTCTTCAGTTATAAAACATACTGTGTTATGAAACCAGTAATAACCCTCAATTGCACGAGCTCTGGTCGCGCCGAAGTAAATTTTTCTCTATGAAAGTAGCAAACAACATGAATTACCTAAAATGAGGCTAGTACTGTTCATGATCTTCAATAATCACTTAACGGGAATTACAACGTATTATCGCGAAAATGTTACTAGAGGGTCTATTGTGATACAGTCAAGGTTTGAGTTGACTGCAGCATTCCATGGCGAACCAGATACTAGTAAAACGAAAAAAAGTGTTTAGTTTTTACAATAGCTGGAGGTGAGTAATGACTGGAACGTATCGCGAAATGTACTGAAGTACTGCAGTAACGAACATTGCCAGACCATACTGTGGAAAACATAACGAGTTACATTTCTTAATAGTTATAAAGAGTCTCCGAACGATCGTATAGCGAATTTCCTTGCGATGCAGAAAAAATTCTTGCCACAAATTAACCAGCACTAACGATAATCTATAACGATTTACTTAAATCAGTTACATCTTCATCAGTCATTAATACGAAATAACGAACAAAGATCACCGTTACAGACACAAACTCACATTCGGAGACCTTGGAAATAAACGTCAGACCATTACAGTTTGGTGAAATCCAATACACCAAATACTAGAAAAGGTAAACCGCTCTCCCATCCTCAGAATGCCTCAAAAACAGAAAATAAGCAGCAGAACTTTAAGCGTGTGATTTTCGAGTTATCTTTGTTTTCAATGATGCCGTTTGTGGTATGATTGCATTTTGGTTCGAAGTATATGGCTCATCCCATTTTTTCTAGTTGGCGAACGTTCTAAAACGTTGATTTGTTTTTCGTGCAAGGGCACATGTCTACGCTCTAACTTCTGGTGAAATATATCTGAACGTAGTGTTTGGTTTCTTGCCACTCGTTTCTGACTTTTGTATCAAATGGATGGGGGATGGCTTCGATGAGTTTAGCACTGAAATGAGCTTGGAATATTCCACTATGAAACGATACTAACGAACTCAGGAGGCCCAAGGCATGTAAAATTAATTATCTACTCTGCAATATCTACAATTTTGTTCATGGCTGTTATTTTTCAGCAAATGCAGTATATATTTCAGAATAAATTCCAGTCGGCAATTGCACAGTTGTTTTATCGAAATAAAAATATATGTGCAACTGACGGCTTGATTTTATTTTGAAATTATATATATATATATGAGAGAGAGAGAGAGAGAGAGAGAGAGAGAGAGAGAGAGAGCGCGTTCATTGCACAAATCGTACTTAATTTTATAGCTATTTGTAAGTTCAACAACGGATGCGAATGTAAATCAACGAGCATGCCGGCAAAATGTGGAAAACTCATTGGCGCTCCGCGGTCAGAATTTTTCACTGCGATCCTTTGTCTGATATAACAGTACCCAGAACTTGCATTCTCAGTTTATTTTCATTTTAATATTTCATATGATTCAAACACATGTTCTATTCGTCTCATAAGTCACGTTCGTAAATTACAAGCGTAACGTTTGTGTTTCTACAAGAACTGTGTTCGGGCAACAGCAGAAGTTTCACCGCTTCTCTCATGGATTAAGAATTGCAGTTACTGTGGTTCCTGAGAAGGCTTTAGAAGAACTCTAGGAAACACGAAGTATCCGAAATGGTACTTTACAACGAAACGCATGGCCCCTATCAATTACAGAAGAACGACTACTGCCTATCTCACGCATCAAAGCAAGTATTTGTCTTTACATTTGTTACAATGATCTGAAGTTCAGTGCAAGGGCGGCAGCAAAAGAGAGAGAGCAATATTTGAAGAACTATCCCGGAATTATATTACATATGAAGTTAAGGAGATAATGTCTTCAGATTCCTATAAGTGATTAACCAATGCCCTGACCGTCATTACGTAAGTGGTACCGATATTTCAAGGAGGTTGGATGTCAACCATCAAACTCAATGACGTTGAATAAATGATAAAGACATCAAGTGCTTACGAGTTATTTGCTTTTGTTCTTTAAAGGACTCTGTTCAAATGGTATCACATGAACTGCGAATCCCTTGAACGACAGTGCACTGTGTACTTTGGAAACGTCTACACACCAACCCTTGTTGATTACAAATGTTTTACGCAGTAAGCTAAATAGCAAACTGAAACGATGCACATTACAGAGGAAGCATGTTTTTCATGTCTGAGGGAGGAACATATTACTTAAAACGCGAGACACTTAACGAGTAATTCGACATCTACAGAACACGTCAAGAATGCCACTCATCAAAACGTAGTGGAATCTCAACATTCCCATCCGGCTTCTCATCAACTTTTCAAGTATGCATAACAGTCAACGTAAGGAATTTCTGCGACTTGCGCTCGATACATCTTCACAATCCACGAGAAATGGTACACGATACCGCGAAAGTTAAGTAAAATTTAATATATGGTGTTCTCCTATGATTCAAGCACCATCAGAATTTTTCCTCTAGAAGCCAGTTAATAGAACAAACATGGTAGATCTGTACCTCGTACCTTAAATATATCAAAACCTGGCAGCTGTCATTTTTGCAGTATAATGGTACGCCACTGCATGATTTCTTCAAAACTACAGTCATTCTGAACAAAATGCACGCATGGGATTTGTGTATGTGTCTCAGTACCCTCGTCTGGCGGGCACCTGATCTTATGCTGTTTGACTCTTTTATCCGAGTGTATATTGAACAACACGTTCACCAACCTCTTGTCAAAGACGTTAACGATTTGAAAGCAAGTATTGACAATGAAATTACCATTCTTGATGCAGACGTATATTGTTACAGTGAATTGAGCTAAGCAATAAAAGTTGAAGTATCGCCTGAATTACAGTTTATTGTTCCCCATCACTCTCTGCACAGGAAGGCAATGCCCCGACTGACTGACTGACTCACTCATTCATTCACTCGCTCGCTCGCTCGCTCACTGACTAATCATCGTTCAGCTCAAACCGCTAAGAACAGAAACTTGAATTTTGGAGAGGGTTTTCATCTTACACTGTGGGCATCGTTTAACAACGGATTTTTCGATATTCCACCCCTAAAGGGGTGAAATAGGGGATGAAAGGTTTTTTGAAACTATGTTGCTATTTTTTTGAAAATAAATCACTATTAAAGAACTTTTAAGGCATTTTCAAAGCTATAAAGATCGGTATTTGACTACTCAGATATAAAAAAAAAACATGTTTCACTGTTTTTGGAAATTCAGCACCTAAGGGGGTGAAATAGAGGATAAAAATTTTTTAAGAAAATATTTTGATACATAAAAAAATTTGAAGCTAAGTCTATGAAAATTGGTACTTCACTTCTCTATTAGGTGTAAAGTAATATGCGTTAGAGAATGGAATATTCTACGGAAATGTCACCACACGAACGTTAAAGGCATGAGTAACAAAAACCATGGACTCCAGCTACCATAATTGCTGTTTGGTCAGAGATACAATCAGAAAAACCATGTTCATATGGCCTTAATTAGTTTAGAAAGTCTAGAAGGTGTTGCAGTTTATGGGAAACATAAAAATTCTATTAAAGAAAAACAAAATCTATGCAGACAATACACTCTACGCGAGCGAAGCAGCGGGCGCTAAGCTGGTTGAGTCATATTATTGAGGTGTGAAATATGGTTTGGGTCAGCACGCATTACCTCACATTACTCTGATTTTTAAAAAAATATATCATTGGAGGGGGACATCTGGTTGATAGTTGAAAGAAAAGTGTGTTCGAAGGAAACATGCTAATTAATTTTCTGACCTCTTTCTTCTGTCACTGAAAGTGAAAAACTAATGGGGATTATCTTACATGACTTAAAGTCTTCAGTGCTCCAAGGGAAAAAAGAACAAAACCTACATGTAACAGCCTCTGTTAAGAAGTTTAAAAACTAGAAAAAATAAAGGACATTAGCATGGCATTTTAAAATTAATGGACATGTTACATATCTTAATCAACAGGTGAGTGCTGTCGTAAGTTCAAATCATTCATTCAGTTATTAATTCTCGATATCGATTAAACAGAAGTGTTTACATAATTTAAAAATGTTTTGCAACATACGGTTATATTTCCTTTCATCCCTCTTCTTGGTGCTGTCAGGCGGACGGAATGTTATAAACATATCATAAATCTACATCCGTAGCCATTAAAAATTAAACGTTTCTCTCATGTAATAACATATCAAGATCGTTATCATTCATTACTGAGACATTCATTGTTTAATAACATCTGCATGAACACCTGCTTTATCGATTACCAAAATGGTTTAAAACGATGAGAAAGAGGAGGAGGGAAAGATTATCCGCGTCAGCTGTATGTACACTAGACAGTTAAAAACTAAAACAATTTGCAGAAAAAGCACCTTGTTTAGTGTCTACTTATGTAGAACGAGCAGGAAAGAGCAGATTAGGAAGAGCAGTTGAACGGAATGGACAGTGTCTTGAAAGGAGGATATGAGATGAACATCAACAAAAGGAAAACGAGGATAATGGAATGTAGTCGAATTAAGTCGGGTGATGCTGAGGGAATTAGATTAGGAAATGAGACACTTAAAGTAGTAAAGGAGTTTTGCTATTTGGGGAGCAAGATAACTGATGATGGTCGAAGTAGAGAGGATATAAGATGTAGACTGGCAATGGCAAGGAAAGCGTTTATGAAGAAGAGAAATTTGTTAACATCGAGTATAGATTTAAATGTCGGGAAGTCGTTTCTGAAAGTATTTGTATGGAGTGTAGCCAAGTATGGAAGTGAAACATGGACGATAAATAGTTTTGACAAGAAGAGAACAGAATCTTTCGAAATGTGGTGCTACAGAAGAATGCTGTAGATTAGATGGGTAGATCACATAACTAATGAAGAGGTATTGAATAGAATTGGGGAGAACTGACTAGAAGAAGGGACCGGTTGGTAGGACATGTTCTGAGGCATCATGGGATCACAAATTTAGCATTGGAGGGCAGAGTGGAGGGTAAAAATCGTAGAGGGAGACCAAGAGATGAATATACTAAGCAAATTCAGAAGGATGTAGGCTGCAGTAAGTACTAGGAGATGAAACTTGCACAGGATAGAGTAGCATGGAGAGCTGCATCAACCAGGACTAAAGACCACAACAACAGTAACATATGTAGAAAGGTGAGGCTGGGGGGGGGGGGGGGGGCGGGGGCGGCTCATAAACGCAAATTACAAATTACTTTTTAATTTCCCTAAGAACCTCGAATCCTTAGTTTTAACTGCTTATTGATTATTCGTTGTGTTCAGTGTACGCCACATGCTATTTGTTTCCTCAAGTTTTATCCGCTGATAAGATTAAAAGCGAATCAACTAATTGTTTTTATGTTTTCTGTCATCTAGTAGAGGTGTAAGTCTGCCTCCGTTCTGTTTGTTTATATTTCACCACCCATTCAAGTTTATTACTTCGCTGACAAGGAAGGCTAAGTCGGCAATACTGCCCCCCGGTCGTAGGATCACCTAACATCTTCCCTGATTCGAGAAATTTGCACGTATTTTACATTAGGTAATTTGGAGCGAAACACGTTGCCAAAATGAACGTGATTCCAAATCGAGAATTTATTTCAAAAGCTTAGTGCTCTTGTTTATTTATTAAACTGTTAACATATTTGTATTCTGTAAAAGTGGCATGATGGTTTCTTTAATTTATAAGTCACGTGTTCGGTTTCTGTAATCATAGTTGCAGTTTTATAATTTCGAGAAAGATTCGCTGATGAGCAGTACGTTTGTGGTGTTATTCAAAGTCAAGCTACATCGGCTATTACAGCGTGGGAGTAGGACTGCCGGCAACTTGACAGTCAAGTCCGTCTCCGTAATTAAGATCTCCAGCGGGACGCTGTACGTGCTACCGCGAGCCTTTCACAATTGACGTTCCGTGGGGAGGAGACGTCGTGCGGAAACCGGGCTTCAAACCGGGACTGTGAACAATCGCTGCCTTATAAATGACTCAAGAAGCGCAGCGAGCAATCATTAAAACAGTGTAGTTGGCATCCGAACTGGGGACGGTAATGTTTATAGTGATTGCGCGAGGGATCGAAGAGGGAGCCTGATGGTGGGGAGAGAAGGGGCTAATGACGATGACGTCATTGCGCGGGAGGGGTTAATTGCGAGAGGGGGCGTGGTCGGCGCCGACGACGACATGGCGCCTGCAGTCGCCAATCAGGCAGGGGGCGGTGGGGGCGGGGCTGGGCATGGCAACGTGCGCGTCATCTCTGCCGAGCAAGGGAGTAATGCAGTAAGACTGGCGGGAGCCTTCGTCTGCGGTAATACGTGAGACCTCAGGCAACATTGCGACACGTCGGCTGCGTCCATCGCGATTTCTGTAAAATCATCTGTAGGAGTCCTGACACTGAAGCCTTCAAAACGAGTACAGAAATTTCGCTTTTTTCGATCGTCAAGTTTTGAAACATAAAACTCAAGAGAAAATGATGGAGCAATTATCGAGATATCAGATAATTTCCCTGTGTGGAAACTGTTTAAAAAACGGCAAGTAATATAACGCATCCATTAAAGAAGACCGGCACAGTCTGTACTCTTCCAAATATAAGGAAAGACAATTATAACTGCGTCTGAACTTTTAACAGAATTACAGGAAGTCTAGAATCACGTGGAAACAGTTTAGATATACTTAATGACTAGAAAAAACGTTTTAATAGATGCAGCACTAGCTCACATGGATGGAACAGGATATTTGGTTCGGCCTTTAAAAGATAAAAACTTGGCATCGAGATGTGGATCAGTACCTCGAAAACGAATGTAAATGCTACCTGGGGTAGGTAGCCTGCAAAGCAGAAGACATCTGATTGGCATTGACATGTCGTTAGTCTCGATCACACGGTTGGATATCCACGCAGTAACAGTACATAGCAGCGAAATGTCACTATTCCGAGCTTTCGGTTGCACGTTTCTGCTTCGCATACATCGATAAGAAGATTAAAAGTGAAGTTAGCAGTAAGAGAAGCGGTGCATCCTGCCAGCCGTAGGACTGCCTTCAGTACCATACTCCTATTCCTATTATAAATCTTCAAAATAAGTGTGATATTAATTTTCACGCAAGAAAGGAAAGGTTACAGCGACTGGTGCCTCTGAAAATGACGCAGAATTGCTTAGAGATCCAGGAAATTACAAAGATAGATATAGGGAAACATCATAAATATGGTGTACTTTTTTGCCTGACAGTTATGTATAATCCCTCCAAGATCTTCAATAGTCTGAAGTAGTTCTTCAGTTAATCTGCAAACTGTAGCTTGAAGAGTTAGCAACTCTAACAAAACGCCGAGAAGAAATCGAGCACACCAGGTATCGTTTACAACAATGTGTATTAATAGAATCTGACGATCATTGTACACTATCCTCAATTATACAAAGAGTTACACGTTCTGAATCTCTAAAATCGATTGTTCCGCAGGAGTTCTACGAGTATTTCACACAGCTAGTATTAGGAAGAACGCCTTGTTGAAATAAAGCACAGATGATCAACAATGGAACTCTGGAAACTAGCAGATATGAAATTTCTTTTACTGCGCCCCCTGAAAGTACGTCCGTTGCTCCCTGGTGATTTTTCCTGGCAATGTGGGAGGTATTACGCAGCACTCTGAACCATTACTGTCAGGCCATTTTCAAAGTGTAACCTGATTTGTATATAGTTGTTTCTCAGAAAGGACATTATTTGTGTACCTTAATCTTGTTGTTCAGCGCAAATGCTGCTATCTTTGTGAATAATTTTATGCTGATAATGATTTTAAATTTGACCATGATGTTAATTATAATGATTATCAGTATCATGATGCTGTTGTGAAGTTATTACCAAGGAGGATCAAATAACATTTGAGCGAAACATACATCCAGTGCACCGAAGTTTAATGTTGCATAAAAAAGCAAGTATCCACAAAGTTTCCCAAGCAGCTGCGGGACAAATGGCCTTGTTATACAGTTAGGGTGAGATGTAATGAGAGATGAATTAAAACATGGGTTAGCAGTAAACACTCGTGAATATTTTTGTATGTGAAACAAATGACATGCTGAATATAAGATTCAAGAAATATAAACTACACATGCATGCATGCATGCATGCATATAAAAAGTACGGAGCATTGTACAGGCTACAACTTGCAACTTGTAACCGTACATTTTCCGCCTACATTCGCATACAGTACGTGGGTAAAGAACTGATAGCCAAGATGCCGAAGTGATTGAAGTACTGGTCTTGTAACAGAGTTCGGTCAGTCCACCCTAAATTAGCTATTTCATTGTTTTCCTAAATCACTTCGTTGAATTCTGCTATGGTTCCTTACACAAGCACTTAGATTATTTCCATCCACATCTTGTGTTTTGTCTGTAATGATTGGAATGTCAACGGAACGCTGTTTACTTACTTCCAAATGACATTTTACGTCATTATATGAATCCTATCCGTTCTCAGCTTGTCCTTTCGAATGTGAATTGTACAAGGGAAGCAGTACTGCCATTGTTTAATAGTATATCTTAAGTACTTGTTCTTTAATTTAATAACAAGAGCGTCGTTTCTTATAGATTAACTATTATCAAGTGGACTAAATGTGTCTAACATTAGTTTGGACTAATGTGAGGTTAAAGTCCTCCCTATTTCCATCGCCTATACACAGCTTCGGGCAACTAGTTTCGAGTGTTAGAGCGTTGTAGAATTACTGTAAATACAGACTGTTATTGGTCGAGTCCCAGATTCGATTTCTATTTGTATTAATATTAGCGTTGCCGTGTAAGGAGTAGACAGTTGTCAACACGTATTTTTTAACTTTAGTGAGATTATATGGATTACTGTTGAATGGATATCAGTTTTCAGTATTACAACTGCTCGTGATCCTTGAAAATGAAAGAGAGAACCTTATAGAACAGCAATACTCGAAGTGTCCTCTGAGGAGCTCTAGGACTCCACAAGGCCTTTGCGAGGATCCACCAAAATGATATTCACCTAAAGAACATAGCAGATCAAATTTTACCACACTCCAAAAACGACTCTTACGAATATCATATGAATGTTGGTTATACAAAAATAATTTTTTCACTATGTGCGTCATAGCTCAAAATGAGACGACACGCAACACAATAATTCTACACTAATACTATGATCAAAAACTACAAAAGAAAGAATTTAGCTCGAATGAGCGGGTATGTGGCGACTCGATACTCGTCACTACACACACACACACAAAGGGAACGTGCTGACGCGCGCTCTCTCTCTCTCTCTCTCTCTCTCTCTCTCTCTCTCCCCCCTCCCACCCCTCCCACCCTCCCTGCACGCTCTCTGATCTACACACGCCGCAAACATTCCAATACGCTCTCTCCATCACTCTCTCATCCACGAACACTTCGAGCCACCTCGAAGGATTTCATCGCTTCGCTGTCTATGCTTCACTGCCTGGAGATATATAACCCGTAGTTTCTATTCGAGCTTGGGATTGCAACATGCAGTCCAGTTCGGCACAGCGAAACCACACACCATTATCGGAGCGCAGTATATTCATTTTCGACTCAACCTGTGAAGTTCAGTATCTTGTGGCGATATGATTCTATGTTTGTCATATTGTAAAATTAAAATGTTGATTTTAAAAGACAGAATGGAGCTTTGGCTTGAAAGTGTTGCAACAAAATGTTGCATCGAAAGTTCAAGGATGGTTCACCCTCAAAGATTTCCGATCAAGACTAAGAGAATCAAGAAGGTGATGTAACGACTTCAACCTCCGCGGTTTGAAGCAGTAAGATATCTAACGACTCGCTAAAGGTGACAAAAAGAAAGTGTGCTGGATGTTACATCAATCTAGGATTAACTGATTCTAACGGATCACATCTCTACATGTTATGTAACAAGCTATTTCCGAATATTTCCATGTCACCTGCTAAACTGCACCAAAACTTAGAAACTATACCTGCCAACTGAAAAGACGAGAATGAAGAATTTTTATACGTACGAAAGAGCAAATTAAGAAGTCAAAAAACTGTAAAGTATGTGACCTAGGCTGTGAATGAAAAAGCTACGAATGCATTGTGATTTGGTCGCAATCACAATGTGTAAGCGAGCGAAGTGCACCCTATCGCTGACTGCCGGCCGGGGTGGCCGAGCGGTTCTAGGCGCTACAGTCTGGAACCGCGCGACCGCTACGGTCGCAGGTTCGAATCCTGCCTCGGGCATGGATGTGTGTGATGTCCTTAGGTTAGTTAGGTTTAAGTAGTTTTAATTTCTAGGGGACTTATGACCTCAGCAGTTGAGTCCCATAGTGCTCAGAGCCATTTGAACCTATCGCTGACTATTTAACGCTTTTTTTCTGAATCTAAGAAAATTTTTCTTTATGTGTAAATGCTCATAGTCGATTTTTTAATGATTTCAGATGCAAAATTTATACAAAAATATGTACTCGTTCAAAAAACATACTTGGTTCACTTCGCTTAATTTTATAGAATAAAATAACTAATTATGAAATACTCCCTATTGCAATAAGAAGTAAAAACATCATTCAATAATTACCAAGCAACATAACATCAATATTCAATTACACAATGGAAAACAGCGAACGAACCACATCTCTATATTCTAGTGGTCACGAATTGTTGCACACTGCTACATTGACTTGCTGATATTTTCATACTGATGCCCAACAGTTGGCGGAACTCGCACGTGATAAAAAGGGTGAACATTCACAAATGCTGACCCCAGGTTTCTATTGGGGAAAAAAACTTCTTTTGCAGCTAAGACACACTGGAAGTTAATGTACACAATTGTAGCCCGAGTGCCTCAAAGAGCTAATAAGACCATGTGCGGCAGACATCACACAACGTATGCTGGATGAAAAATTTGCAAAGCATTTTTTTTACAATACCACTTTGTAATGACATTGTTTTGCATTGAATTAACAATCCCGTAAACGATGTCAAACAAGAACTACTCGGTAGCCCTAAACACAACAAATTCGTCTTGCAAATGGATGAGTCGACAGGTGTTGCTAGACCGGTCATCTTGCTGATAATTGTACAATGTCCTTATAAACATTCGCTCGAAAACGACATTGCTTACGTGTGCATGGTTGCCAACTAACACAGTCGGAAAAGAAATAACTTAATTAGCAACTTTTTTTATTGAAGCCATCTCAGTTGGAACTATTGTATCGATATTTGTACAGATGGGACAATGACTGGTAAAACAGTAGCCGATGAACAGTTAAGTGCCAAACTGTATTTCCAGCCACTGTATACTGACTGGATAATCACTTGAAATAAAGAAGATAAGGGCAAATGTAAAATTGATTCTTGATGAAGCAGTAAAAATTATTTATTACGTTAAATCACGTCCTCTTCAGTGTCGATTGTTTTCAGTATTGTTTGAAGATTATGGGAGCTAAAATTAATGTTAATTAATAGTTATATCGGGGTAAGATCTTAACAAGATTATTCGAACTAAGAGCTGAATTACAAGCTTTTATGACAGATGTTTCTTTCATATTAAAAGATCATTTGAGCAATGTGACTTGGTTGTTCAGACTAGCCTTTTTGGCAGATGTATTTGGGAAAGTTAACTCTGTCTTTACAAGAAAAGTAGACAACAGTTTTAATACTAATAAAAAATAAACGCCTTCAAAAAACATTTTTGGATTATTTGTGCTGTAAGGGAGAATTAGAAAGCTTGTTAACACTAAATGAGTCCGTTGGTGCCGGTCCCGTAAACTGACATTCGGCTGGAGACCGGTGTGCTGCCACATGACCCTTTATATCCGCATCCAGTGACGTCTGTGGGCTGAGGATGACACGGCGGCCGGTCGGTACCGTTGGGCCTTCATAGCCTGTTTTTTCGTGCTGAGTTTAGTGTCCATTGGTGAGACAGCAAAATTACCGAATAAAATTCTTGAAGAATTGGTCCAATATCACAACGAATACGCGCCTCTTTTGAGATGAATGTTGCTGAAGGGCAGAACACAAAACTGAAAAGGAATTCATGAGTTCGGAATCCTTTTGTACCAAAGTTTCAGAGGCCAGGAAATATATCAAACGAAACCTATGAATCCCTTTCAGAAATGATATAAGATTTAAGCCTGGAATCATTATTCAAATTAATGTCACTTGACGATTTTTGTTACAGGGTTCGTGATGAATATTCACAACTTGTCTTACAGGCTCTGGCTGTTCTTCTCCCGTTCCCAGCAACATTCTCAGCATATGCAGCTACGAAGACAAAATACCGCTTGACTGGATCTGCACCTGATATGCATCTTCGGCTGTTTTCTTTCGTGCCTAACACTGAACAATTGATCAAAAATAAGAAAACATCATACCTACCATTATATGGAAACAATTTTATCAATTAACAGTGGAATCAATACAATGTTATTATGTTTATTGTATTATTATGAGTTGTTTTGTATGTTGTTGTTGACGTCTGTAGCGTATAATGTACCTATTTTTCCATGATGATTATTAAAGACTATAATTAAAGAATAAACATAAAACAAGATTTTGCTAATTTTAGGGCTCCGTAAAATATTTAGTATTTCAAACTGGTTCCGTCGCCAAGAAGCTTGAGAACCGCTTGTCTATAAAAAAACTACCAAATAAAACATGTACTATATAAGAGCAAGATAATTATGCGTTATCGTCGTTGTTGTCCTCGTGCCCTTGTCATTATTTGTTGTGCGCAGAGCGATTGCAAATTATTATTACATCTTGTAAGACTATGTTTTCATCTTCAGCAGCAAACGGAAATACATACATTAGATGTGTAATTGGACGCCCTGTTCTAGCAAGGTTCTCTTTAACATATATTATATTATGTTCTGTGTGTCTGTGGCGCTGTGCCTGCCAACGTTAGTGTAGACGAGGGGGTATACACGCCCTTGGCGAAACCCCATGGGAATAAATGACAGACGCAAATTCGGCATACGGGCGAATTTGATACTCCTGGGCATTTGTACGTTAGTATAGTGTGGTTTCCAAGTTCTTGAATACACAACCGTTCTTTCCCCTCGTCTAACCTGCGCTGCGACCTAAACCAACGTTTCATCACGTCAAGATGGACATGCTTCGTGATAGTTAATACACATCACTCGGAAATAGAAAAAAACGACGTTTTACTATAGTTTTTACAGGTTCCACATGAATAACAGCTCGATTTGTTGAATCGACATTTCGGGACATAGTGTCTACGGACTTTTCTAGATAATTGCAATGTTCCAAGTCATCAATAAAGATTCGTGCTCTTAAGCCTTTATCCTGTTCGAAAACAGTCAACATGTTCAAACTTGCACCAGTTACAGTTCTACAATCGAGTACATATAGGATTCCGTAGATGCAATATCCAATCAAATACCACCGTCGAATGAGACGGTGCTAATGAAAACCTAATCTAACAAAAATCTTCCGTAACTTTGAACTGTTTTTCACAAGCTGCTGTGAAATCTCTACTGATAGTAGAGAAGTGCTTTATTTACTCCATGCTGCTTTATCGTTATTCTTCTCAAAGTTTCTTGCCTGTATCCAGCGAATTAGAAAATTCGTGCCAGATTTATTCTATATGCGCAGCTCATCTTTCTCCTTCACTAAGCGCAACGCGACTGCTCAGTTCTCACACAACGTGTATTCATTATAACCTCGCGCACTTGTTTCATTTAAAATTAACTTTCCGGTTGTCAGCACAAGGAGAGCACATAACTTACCGTAACAAATGGCATTAAATTCCTCTCTTGTTGCTCAGTCCCGTAGCTCAAACCCTTACTTCAAAATGATAGATCGTATTGCTCAAATAATTCCACTATATTTTCTTGCCTCCCATTTCATTCAAGTGTTGTCCTTTTACCGGGAAATTTCACATCCGGGATACGAGAGGTATGAAACAAATTACATTATTATTCTACTGATGACAATTGTAATCCTAAAGGGAGTGATTTCTTTAAAGAACTGTTTCTTGCTCTATCTGGCACGTAGAAAGTGCTAATCGGTCGTTTCATGTATAATATTACAATATATAATATATAAAAATTATTATTATTAAAATAAAAATTATTATTTATAAATAATATATAAAAACCATATAAAATATATAATATTATGTAGTATAATTATTACAAGGAACATTACTTTCAACTTCAGGTATGTCGAAAATAAAAAAAAATGTGAATATCAAGAAGAGTGTGTTTTTAGAGATACTGCTTACATGAATTGGCTAGTTTCAACGTAATCCTCAGGGCGACGGATACCTATGTCGTAAATGCGTACCGTTTCCTTGTCCCCTCTGTAAACCAGCTGCCACCTGTCAATCAAGTCATACTATCACGATACCCTGCCCTGTCTAAAAAATAAATCTCATGATGACCTCTTCCTTTTCAAGAAACAACGGAGAGAAAGTAGTTAACAGTTTAGCGGGAAACGGACAATAAGGAGAACATTCCCCAAAGGAGAAAATTAAACACTGGAAGTTCGAATGTTGCGGAAAATTGGAAAATGTGAAGGGACGGATGGGCAGCTTAAAATTTGTCTGATCAGGGGTTAGTGAAAAGATACAGAAAGAGACTTTTATTGAAATGGCTGTAGAGTGCCACAAAAGCGTCAGTGGTTGGTCTCTGTTGCTGCTTCTCGTAGGACTGCAATACTCCAGAACCAGCATACACGTTAGTCTGCACTCCAATCTGGGAGGAAATAATGGTCCATATAAACTGCCCAGTTCCCACTACAGTATACAAGCAGGCAAAGTTAACCATCAGGTATCATTAATTTAAATCGTCTTTGATGATAAACAAAAACAATGTGGCAAAGCTCATGATGTATGGAAACTACTTCGAGATTAGTGTTTATGCAACGTGCTTCTGCAGCTGCTGCTATGAGGAAGAATTGTTTGGTTTCGTGTTAGATGGTTTGTCTTTAGGAAAAAAACTTTTAGGCAATGGAAAGAAGGCTGTAGTTTCCATCGTGTCAGATCGAATTGATGACTCCGACGACACTACGACAAGAACAACAACGACAACAACAACAACATGTTCCTTTCGTTGTCTTGCGTGTCTCCTACAGTTTGGTGCAGATAATTTCCATGCATGTCAGCAATTCTCCGTCAGATAGTGACTGTTAATCACATTTCACGAAAATGGAAAATAGAGAATAAATGTGTTGGTGAACCGAATTGCAAGAAAAAACCACCTAGCATATAGAGCCATGGGTGTCATGAGGTACTACTTCTTAATTTCTTCACGGGTTGGTACCGAGCGAGGTGGTGCACTGGCTAGCACGTAGAATTTGTATTCGGGAGGGCGACGATTCAAATCCGAGTTAGGCCATCCAGATTTAAGTTTTCCGTGATGGATTCAGCAAATTCCGGGGTGGTTTCTCTGAAACGGCCCGGCGGATTTCCTTCCCCATGCTTGAACGAATTAAGAGGTAATGTGCCATCTTAATGACTTCCCTGTCGACTGACGTTAAACCATAATCTTCCTTCCTTCTTCATGTATTGGAAGACGCGACTTCAGTAAACACAACCTCTGTCACTACGATATTCTGCAGAAGTCACTTTGCGGTGTTGCCGGTATGGCGAGCGATGCATTTAGAGCTAGAGAATCTCACATCACATTAAAAGGAAGACTTAATATCACAACACGAATGGTTTCAATACTTATCCTCAGGTTCTACTTCCTGTCCTTGTTGCATCTGCGCTGGCTGCAAATGCCTAATTAAATCGGATAAATGTTCGCGTAATTGCCGACCGGTGGTGGCCGAGCGGTTCTGGCGCTACAGTCTGGAACCGCGCGACCGCTACGGTCGCAGGTTCGAATCCTGCCTCGGGCATGGATGTGTGTGTTGTCCTTAGGTTAGTTAGGTTTAAGTAGTTCTAAGTTCTAGGGGACTTACGACGTCGGCAGTTGAGTCCCATAGTGCTCAGATCCATTTTGTTCGCGTAATTGAAGAGGAAAGTTTTCTGTTTTGCCAAATTAGAGGCATCGCTGCGTTAAGTATCGGCCCGAAATGGGGTATTTTCAAGTATAAGCATTATTTTTTTCGAAGTGTAATTCGTGAAGTACCCATTGGTTAATATCAAAACAATGAAATAAAGGTTAAATTTATGAAATTGATCATGTTTTAGCCACATCGTCATTGCTTTGTTCCTGCTATCGTAGAGCGCTCTCTGTGACTTACTTGATACAGTGGCGCTTCCCTTTCAGGCTACATCACAAAGCCCCCTGCAGTCAGATATTTTCTCGTTGATACAATGTCCATCGGAAGTTCTGCCAGAAAAGAAAGAAAAGTAGACATCCACAGTACATATAAATGTTTTCCTCTAGGACTGCTAAAATGTTTATCTTCACTATTCACACTATTTCCACAAGAACGTTTATACACTATTGGCCATTAAAATTGCTACACCACGAGCCGGCCGAAGTGGCCGTGTGGTTAAAGGCGCTGCAGTCTGGAACCGCAAGACCGCTACGGTCGCAGGTTCGAATCCTGCCTCGGGCATGGATGTTTGTGATGTCCTTAGGTTAGTTAGGTTTAACTAGTTCTAAGTTCTAGGGGACTAATGACCTCAGCAGTTGAGTCCCATAGTGCTCAGAGCCATTTGAACCATTTTGCTACACCACGAAGATGAGGTGCTACAGACGCGAAGTTTAACCGACAGGAAGAACATACTGTGATATGCAAATGATTAGCTTTTCAGAGCATTCACACAATGTTGGCGCCGGTGGCGACACCTACAACGTGCTAACATGAGCAAAGTTTCCAACCGATTTCTCATACACAAACAGCAGTTGACCGGCGTTGCCTGGTGGAACGTTGTTGTCATGCCTCGTGAAAGGAGGAGAAATGCGTTCCATCACGTTTCCGACTTTGATAAAGGTCGGATTGTAGCCTATCGCGATTGCGGTTTATCGTATCGCGACATTGCTGCTCGCGTTGGTCGAGATCCAATGACTGTTAGCAGAATATGGAATCGGTGGGTTCAGGAGGTTAATACGGAACGCCGTGCTGGATCCCAACGGCATCGTATCACTAGCAGTGAACATGACAGGCATCTTACCCGCATGGCTGTAACGGATCGTGCAGCCACGTCTCGATCCCTGAGTCAACAGATGGGGACGTTTGCAAGACAACAACCATCTGCACGAACAGTTCGATGACGTTTGCAGCAGCATGGACTATCAGCTCGAGAGAATGGTTGCGGTTACCACTGATGCTGCATCACACACAGGAGCGCCTGCGATGGTGTGCTCAACGACGAACCTGGATGCACGAATGGCAAAACTTCATTTTTTCGGATGAATCCAAGTTATGTTTACAGCATCATGATGGTCGCATCCGTGTTTGGCGACATCGCGGTGAACGCACATTGGAAGCGTGTATTCGTCATCGCCATACTGGCGTGATGGTACGGGGTGCCATTGGTTACACGTCTCGGTCACCTCTTGTTCGCATTGACGGCACTTTGAACAGTGGACGTTAGATATCAGATGTGTTACGACCCGTGGCTCTACCCTTCATTCGATCCCCGCGAAACCCTACATTTCAGCAGGATAATGCACGACCGCATGTTGCAGGTCCTGTACGGGGAAAACGTCTGGTGAATGGTGGCTGAGCAATCGGCTCGTCACAATACGCCAGTCACTACTCTTGGTGAACTGTGGTATCGTGTTGAAGCTGCATGGGCAGCTGTACCTGTACACGCCATCCAAGCTCAGACTAAATGCCCAGGCGTATCAAGGCCGTTATTACGGCCAGAGGTGGTTGTTCTGGGTACTGATTTCTCAGAATATTTGCACCCAAATTTCGTGAAAATGTAATCACATGTCAGTTCTAGTATAATGTATTTGTCCAATGGATACCCGTTTATCATCTTCATTTCTTCTTGGTGTAACAATTTCAATGGCCAGTAGTGTAGGATAGTAGGAGAGACGAGGTTATAACGTACCCACTGTGTATAATCTGCAGTCCGAACAGCGACGGAATCTCACCCTAGCAATTTTTCAGTCGGCATTCTAATGGCGCGGAACAAGGTGGCAAACTGCCTTAAGCAGACAGGAGCTGCTGTGAGCGCCGGGGACCCGGCGGCCGGCCACTAACTTATTTAACAAATTCAGATCTCACGGGGAAGAAACAGTTGTCCACTAGCTGTGAACAAACTACCTGCTCCTCGGCAGCTGCCGGTTCGGAGCTGAGGTCCTGCTTTAAATTCGCTCCGTCTTGTTTTATGTCCGAATGCAAATTACTTTGGGCCGATACTTAACGCAGCGATGCCTCTAATTTGGCAAAACATAAAACTTTCCTGCTCAATTACGCGAACATTTATCTGATTTAATTAAGCATTCGCAGCCAGCGCAGCTGCAACGAGGACAGGAAGCGACTAGCTGCATTACCATAACCGCTGCTGTTGGAAACGGGAATCTGATGCAGCGGGCATATTTTTAGCAGCGTGCGCGTCGCGGTGCAGGCCACCCGCTGGGCGTGCGTGCAGTTCGTCGACGTCGTAACAAGCCTTTGTTCCTCGTCTAACGATTTGTGCAAGCACTCATTCCGTACACCTACACGTGTATAGAAATACTAGGACGGGGAGTATATTTAAGATTGAGCAACTGTCAACAAGTTACAATGGTATTACAAGAGAACAGCACCCACTCGTCTCCGTCGATGTCGTGTAAATTTATGGGATTGCACTGCTTGGCCAGAAATACACTACTGACCATTAAAATTGCTACACCGAGAATAAATGCAGATGATAAACGGGTATTCATTGGACAAATATATTATACTACAACTGACATGTGATTACATTTTCACGCCATTTGGGTGTATAGATCCTGAGAAATCAGTACCCAGAACAACCACCTCTGACCGTAATAACGGCCTTGATACGCGTGGGCATTGAGTCAAACAGAGCTTGGATGGCGTGTACAGGTATAGCTGCCCATGCAGCTTCGACAAGATACCACAGTTCATCAAGAATAGTGACTGGCGTATTGTGACGAGCCAGTTGCTCGGGCACCATTGACCGGGAGTTTTCAATTGGTGAGAGAGCTGGAGAATGTGCTGGCCAGGGCAGCACTCGAACATTTTCTGTATCCAGAAAGGCCCGTACAGGACCTGCAACATGCGGTCGTGCATTATCCTGCTGAAATGTAGGGTTTCGCAGGGATCGAATGAAGTGTAGAGCCACGGGTCGTAACACATCTGAAATGTAACGTCCACTGTTCAAAGTGCCGTCAATGCGAACAAGAGGTGACCGAGACGCGTAACCAATGGCACCCCATACCATCACGCCGGGTGATACGCCATTATGGCGATGACGAATACACGCTTCCAATGTGCGTTCACCGCGATGTCGCCAAACACGGATGCGACCATCATGATGCTGTAAACATAACTTGGATTCATCCGAAAAAATTAAGTTTTGCCATTCGTGCATCCAGGTTCGTCGTTGAGTACACCATCGCAGGCGCTCCTATCTGTGATGCAGCGTAAAGGGTAACCGCAGCCATGGTCTCCGAGCTGATAGTGCATGCTGCTGGAAACTTCGTCGAACCGTTCGTCCAAATGGTTGTTGTCTTGCAAACGTCCCCATCTGTTGACTCAGGGATCGAGACATGGCTGCACGATCCGTTACAGCCATGCGGATAGGATGCCTGTCACCTCGACTGCTAGTGATACGATGCCATTGGGATTCAGCACGGCGTTCCGTATTACCCCCTCCTGAACCCACCAATTCCATATTCTGCTAACAGTCATTGGATCTCGACCAACGCGAGCAGCAATGTCACGATACGATAAACCGCAATCGGAATAGGCTACAATCCGACCTTTATCAAAGTCGGAAACGTGATGGTACGCATTTCTCCTCCTTACACGAGGCGTAACAACAACGTTTCACCGGGCAACGCCGGTCAACTGCTGTTTGTGTACGATAAATCGGTTGGAAACTTTCCTCATGTCAGCACGTTGTAGGTGTCGCCACCGGCGCCAACCTTGTGTGAATGCTCTGAAAGGCTAATCATTTGCATATCACAGCATCTTCTTACTGTCGATTAAATTTCCACAGAGGGACTGGATCCCACGACTCTTAAATTCTCTACTCACATTCCTTGAAACAAAAAGCGTCTTCGTGCTGCTTGACAGAGGCACGTCGATTAAGTAGGCGTAACGTTGCGACGCGGTATGAAACGGAAGAAGCATCTGTGGATTGCAATAGCGAAGACGAATAGTAGACTCCAGTTTATTGGGAGAATTTTACGAAAGTGTGATTCATCTGTAAAGGAGATCGCATATAGGATACTAGTGCACCCATTCTTGAGTATTTCAGGAGTATTTGGGATCCGTGCCAGGTCAGATTAAAGGAAGACATCGAAGCAGTTCAGCAACGGCCTGCTATATTTGTTACCGGTATGTTCGAACAACGCGAAAGTATTGTGGAGATGCTTAGGGAATGAGAATCCCTGGCGGGAAGGCGTTGTTCTTTTCGAACACTACTGAGAACATTTAGAGAACCAGTGTTTCAAGCCGGCTGCAGAACCAGCCTACTGCCGCCAACTTTCGTGTAGAGCCCACGAAGTTAACAGAAGTTATTGCTCGTACGGAGACATATAGGTAGTTGTTCCTCCCGCTCTCTATTTGCCAATGGAACAGGAAAGGAGTGACTAGTAGTGGTACCTCTGCCACGCAGCGAATAGTATGCGTCTTCCGCTGGAATCTCACTAACAATGTCTTCAGTGATGAGTCACGCTTCGCAATTAGAACCGATGATCAGCGAACACAGCCCCCATGTCCAGTGAAGACGTGTCTCGATACGCCACGAACGGCGATGGGATACCAACATGACTGTCGCCTGCCATAGTCCCTGACAGCCAGGAGTGATGATCTGAGATGACGTTTCTTTTCATAGCTTAACCCCTTTGGTAGGCATCCATGGCATCTTACGGCACAACGGTACGTTGACGCCGTTCTACGCCCCGTTTCGTTGCCCTTCATGCCAAGCCATCCTGGACTTATATTGCAGCAAGGTAATGCCCGCCCACACATGGCGAGAGTGTCTAATGCTTGTCTTCGTGCTTGCTAAACCCTACCTTGGCCAACAAGGTCGCCGGATATCACCCCAATTAAGAACGTTTGGAGCCTTACAGGTAGCGCCCTCCAACCAGCTCGGGAGTTGGACGACTAGAGAGAAATCGGTACGACATCTCTCAGGAAGACATCCAATAGTTTGTAAGATGTCGTGGTCTCCTGACCTTCATTGCTTACATATTCCGCCCTCACAATCATATTCCGCACATCAAGACGTTTCATTCGAACCCAAACTCGATAAGATAAAGTCAATGTTGTATGGATTCATGTAAACAATATGCAAATAACTAATAAATCGTAAGTGCGCACCGTGGTTGAAATACTCGAGGCTGGCGTACATACATACATTCCAGACACGAGGGTCACAGGAGCTTTTAGTTCGAGAGAGGCAACCGCACGCCAGGAGGCCAGTGCCAAACCATCTACGTCGATCGGTGGCCGCCCGTGGAGCGGACAGCGTTCGCCCGAGGGAAAGGCTTAAAAGCAAATTCCGCTACATTGTGTCGGAGCGGCCAGCCTACGCATTCTTTCCACATAGCACGCAGTTTCAGAGATTTTCACAGGGAGACAGCAAACGCCAAACGCCGATACTACAGATTTCCGGTTTGGTTGCCTTAAACGAAACGTCATTCTCCCGTTTTAGAAGAGCAATGCTGATTGGCAGACAATATATCTGACGCCTTGACCTGAAGGAGTAATAGCGTGGAGGGGGGCCGTTCCGTTGCCGCTCTTGGAGTGAGGAACAAGTCTCTCCTCAGTACTTCACTGGGAGAGCACCTCTGTCAAGAGTGAATCGAAGTACGACTCTCTATATTGAGTCCTTCCGATTAAGCGTTGTTCACTGTGTCGGCCGACCCACTTATTGTGCGGTGTGAATGGACAGTTATAGTTAAACGCCTGCGAGCGAATTTTTGAGTGGCATCGCGGTGGACTGGTTATCTGACCGGTGTACCACGCCAATAGTTAGACTAGGGGCGAATAGGAATCCTTGGCTTCATCAATGCGTAGGGAGAGTTTGATTGGCGAAGGTCAATCCAGATAGAGCGAGAGTTATCTTATTTGTCAGCAGCGAGTGGCGCAGATAGCAGTCATCGCAGCTTATGGTATTGTGCGCTACAGGTATTGTGAGCCCCATATTTCCTCCATAACAGTACACTTCACTGCATTTCACACGCGACAGCCTCGACCGTACCTACCAACGTTCTAACGGATAATTATTCAAGTTGAGTAGGTGGAGCTCTCAGCCATTCTGCCAAGTCAATAACAATCTTAAACTTTGTATAGAAATTTCATTAGCGAATCCTATCCCTGAGAGGTAACTTCACATTCCTAAAAGAACCAGGATATAACTTGTTCAATTCATAACTAAAAGTGCCATTGTGATTTCTCAGAATTTTTGCAAAATGAATAATAATTTTCATTAGTTTCATGTTTTTCTTACACTAACTAGCACTGCTCCAGTACCCAAGTATCCCACTAGTTATGCAAGAAATTTTGTGAATTTTTGTGTCATTTCCTTACAGCGGACGATTCCATAAGATATTTATTGCTGAAAGTTTTTCAGGCATTTCTCTTTAGAACGTTAGGAGCGTCTGTCTCACTTCTGTAGTAGTGTGGGGGTGGAAATTGCATCTTGCAGGAGCCACAGGGTAAAGGGTACCTCTAAGATTAATCTGTTGCGCAGAATAACAGAATCTCAGATCAACCCCACGCTCACAAGTTTTGTCAATCGACGCCAAACCGAATAACTGCCTGCATAACAGCTAGATGTGGCCCAACACGTTACTGACTTGCTCAATTTGTGAAGCTCTCTCTGACTCTCTTGAATAAATCATCCAATTTTTCTGAAACTGCAATCACTGGTTTTTCTATACATGTACAGCACGTCTACATATTTCCGCCCCATTCGGATAATTCCTTCGTGCTGCGTCTTTGTTTTCTTAGTATGTGTTTCTTCCAAACGCTTGTCCATATGAAGTTCCCACTTCTGTCACTGTCATTTCTGGCCGAGATCAGCATATACCACAAATCTGGACGAAGTCGGTGACGACGAGTAGGCCCAGAAACCTTTTTATGTGATGTTCTGTTATCTTTGTGGATGTCTTCCATCAAATCATGTTTCAACATAGTTTACACGATTCACGAACAAACTGATGCGGCGATTTCATCATTTCGTTAATGAAATGGGCGTCGTAACATCGTTCATAAAAGCACTTGAATCGTTGGAACTGTTTTGTAAACAATCTAACATCTGGAGCTGATGATACCTATAGCTGAATCTAACAAAGGCATCCAGGTTCGGGTAAAGTTAAAAATAATCGATACGGTTCTAGTGATATTTGAATTGACTGTTCTCCTGTTTTGTTGCTGTGGTCTTCAATCGGAAGACTCGCTTAATGTAGTTCTCCAAGCTAATCCATCCTGTGCAAGCCTCTTCATGTCTGCGTAATTATTGCATCCTACAGCCATTTGAACTTGTTTATTGTATTCGAACCTTGGTCTCGCGTCACACATCCTTCCATTAACAAATTGACCATTCCTTCGGACTCTAGGACATGTCCTATCAATCGATCAAAAAATGGTTCAAATGGCTCTGAGAAGTATGGGACTTAACATCTGAGGTCATCAGTCCCCTAGAACTTAGAACTACTTAAACCTAACTAGCCTAAGGACATCACACACATCCATGCCCAAGGCAGGATTCGAACCTGCGACTGTAGCAGGCGCGCGGTTCCGGGCTGAAGCGCCTAGAACCGCTCGGCCACCGCGGCCAGCTATATCAGTCGATCCTTCTTTTAGTTAAGTTGTGCTATAAATTTCTTTTTTCCACAGTTCGATTCAGTACCTCCTCATTTTTTATTCAATCTACCCACCTAATTCTCAGCACACTTCTGTAACGCCACATTTCAAAGTCTTCTCTACTTGTCTTAACTATTTCTCGTCAACTTTTCACTTCCGCCGGCCGCTGTGACCGAGCGGTTCTAGGCGCTTCAGTCTGGAACCGCGCGACGGCTACGGTCGCAGGGTCGAATCCTGCTTCGGGCATGGATGTGTGTGATGTCCTTAGACTAGTTAGGTTTAAGTAGTTCTAAGTCCTAGGGGACTGATGACCTCAGAAGTTAAGTCCCATAGTGCTCGAGTCATTTTTTTGTTTCACTTCCATACAAGGCAACAATCCATGCAAATATTTTCAGAAAAGACTTCCTATCGCTAAAAATGGTATTAGATAGTTACTACTTCGTCTTTTTCAGAAATTCTTTCATTTTTTGCCCTTTCTATATTTTTATACCCTCTCTACTTCAGCTATCGTCAATTATTTTACTGCGCAAATAGCAAAACCCATCTACTACTTTCAGTGCCTCAGTTTCTAACAGAATTCCCTCAGAATCGCTAGATTTAGTTCGACTACATTTCATTACCCTTGTTTTAATGTTTTCAAAAAAAAATGTTCAAATGTGTGTGAAGTCTTATGGGACTTAACTGCTAAGGTCATCAGTCCCTAAGCTTACACACTACTTAACCTAAATTATCCTAAGGACAAACACACACACCCATGCCCGAGGGAGGACTCGAACCTCCGCCGGGACCAGCCGCTCAGTCCATGACTGCAGCGCCTTAGCCCGCTCAGCTAATCCCGGGCGGCTTTAATGTTTTCGATATTTATCTTATAAATCTCTTTTCAGGGTACTATCCGTTTCGTTCAACTGCTCTTCCAAGCCGTCTACGACAGAATTACTATCTCTTCACCAAACAAAGTATTTACTTATTTTCTCTGAACCTATATTCCCTTTCGAGATGTCTCCTTTTTCTTCACAGATTGCTCAATGAACAGACTGAGTAACATCGGGGATGTGTCCATTCCACATCAACTGCGACGTGCGTTTCATGTCCGATTCTTACGACTGCAGTCTGGTTTCAGTCCAAGTTAAATAACCTTTCGCTGCCTGTATTTTATGCCTGCAATCTTCAAAATTTCAGTTTCTTATGAATGACAAAGAAAATCAGCTGCATCACAGGTGATGTCGGAAACTGAGGTCAGTTTCTCGACCAGTCAACGCGGAGACAGCTGATTAGAATTTTCAGCACCTGTATTTCACCTGTGCAAGGAGCAAACAGTGTGGTAATCAGTCCCGATCCTGTGTGCCATTATTCTGCACGGAATCATATATCTCCCCATCGAATGACGGTACGCGAGGGGTTTGACTGTGATCTATCCTCCGTAAGTGAAAGTTAAGTTCAGCATCCGCCTTGGTACTGTTCTAGAGGAATAGGCTATGTACCAGTACCATGCTTCAACTTTCCCTTCCTCTTTCGTCCTTTCACTTCCTCTCATTCCACACTCGTACATAGGAACAACACAGGTTACTGACATTTTGGCACTTCTCCTAACTGTCCAAATGATACAGGATAATTCTACACTGTGCAAGTCACAGTAAGCTGTTTGGCGGGATGTACACAATGTATCAACACTGTTTCACTCAGCGGCTAACCCACTCCCTACCTTATTCCGTTGCGTAAGATATAACAAAAATAATACGCCCGTTGGATGCCTACATACAAGTTCTACTTTCTTTAATTTTACTGTCATGCTTATTAGGCATATTTAGCGGGAATTAATAGTTTCCTTGACTCCTCTTGACATTCTTTTCAATAAAAAAGCGTCCTGCCACAATGATTTATATTTTCTACAAATGCAAAGCTGACAGCAAACCCGTGAATTGGTACCAGCACGGTCCTATTGGAAGTGGTATGCTATTTCTTTCCTCCGACCGTTGAACTGACTACCCAGATAGTGCAACCTGACTGTTTTCACGTATCTAAATGATTGCAAAAGACGAAAAAGAAGCAACACGTGACAGAGAAAAATCCCAAGCACCCCTGACGATTGATCCCAGAATTTTTTTCTGACGCCCCCAAAGCCACAGAGCTACACATAATATAAATAATTCATACACTCTGACGGGTTGTTTTAAACTTTCACGTAAACATATGTATGATTACACGGTAAAGTTCAAAGGGTTCGGTCCGATACGTGCGAAAGCTGGAGGTCCTAATCTGGTACTGCTAAATAAATAAAATGGTAATATATTAGCAATGAGAAGGAGAATACATCCGCCAACGAATGACAAGGGCAAGTTATCGAAGATCTAACGCACATAACACAAGCAGCCATTAAGATATTACATTCTTGTTAAACTGAATTATAATCAGCATTTACTCTAGAGATTCATCTAGTTTCTGGAAATCTCACTCCTGTAGGGCTCACACAAAAAATAAGTAAATATGAGAGCGTGAAAGATATGCTAACAATGGAACCTCCCCATCGCATCCCCCTCAGATTTAGTTATAAGTTGGCACAGTGGATAGGCCTTGAAAAACTGAACACAGATCAATCGAGAAAACAGGAGGAAGTTGTGTGGAACTATGAAAAAATAAGAAAAATATACAAACTAAGTAGTCCATGCGCAAGATAGGCAACATCAAGGCCAGTGTGAGCTCAGGAGCGCCGTGGTCCCGTGGTTAGCGTGAGCAGCTGCGGAACGAGAGGTCCTTGATTCAAGTCTTCCCTCAAGTCTTCACCCGATTTAATTCAACTACATTCCATTATCCTCATTTTGCTTTTGTTGATGTTCATCTTATATCCTCCTTTCAAGACACTGTCCATTCCGTTCATCTGCTCTTCTAGGCCCTTTGCTGTCTCAGAGAATTACAATGTTATCGGCAAACGTCAAAATTTTTATTTCTTCTCCATGAATTTTAATTCCTACTCCGAATTTTTCTTTTCTTTCCTTTACTGCTTGCTCAATATACAGATTGAATAACATCGGGGATAGGCTACAACCCTGTCTCATTCCCTTCCCAACCACTGCTTCCCTTTCATGCCCCTCGACTCTTATAACCGCCATCTGGTTTCTGTACAAACTGTAGATAGCCTTTTGGTTCTTGTATTTTACCCCTGCCACCTTCAGGTTTTGAAAGAGAGCATTCCAGTCAATACTGTCAAAAGCTTTCTCTAAGTCTACAAATGCCAGAAACGTAGGTTTGCCCTTCCGTAATCTAGCTTCTAAGATAAGTCGTAGGGTCAGTATTGCCCCACGTGTTCCAACATTTCTACGGATCCAAACTGATCTTCCCCGAAGTCGGCTTCTACCAGTTTTTCCATTCGTCTGTAAAGAATTCTTGTTAGTATTTTGCAGCTGTGACTTATTAAACTGATAGTTCGGTACTTTTCACATCTGTCAACACCTGCTTTCTTTGGGATTGGAATTATTATATTCTTCTTCAAGTCTGAGGGTATTTCACCTGTCTCATACATCTTGCTCACCAGATGGTAGAGTTTTGTCAGGACTGGCTCTCCCAAGGCTGTCAGTAGTTCCAATGGAATGTTGTCTACTCCCGGGGCCTTGTTTCGACTTAGGTCTTTCAGTGATCTGTCAAACTCTTCACGCAGTATCATATATCCCATTTCATTTTCATCTACATCCTCTTCCGTTTCCATAATATTGTCCCCAAGTACATCGCCCTTGTATAGACCCTCTATATACTCCTTCCACCTTTCTGCTTTCCCTTCTTTGCTTAGTACTGGATTTGCATTTGAGCTCTTGATATTCATACGAGTGGTTCTCTTTCTCTGAAGGTCTCTTTAATTTTCCTGTAGGCAGTATCTATCTTACCCCTAGTGATGTATGCCTCTACATCCTTACATGTGTCCTCTAGCCATCCCTGCTTAGACATTTTGCACTTCCTGTCGATCTCATTTTTGAGACCTTTGTATTTCTTTTTGCCTGCTTCATTTACTGCATTTTTATATTTTCTCCTTTCATCAATTAAATTCAATATATCTTCTGTTACCGAAGGATTTCTACTAGCCCTCGTCTTTTTACCTACTTGATCCTCTGCTGCCTTCACTACTTCATCCCTCAAAGCTACCCATTCTTCTTCTACTGTATTTCTTTCCCCCATTCCTGTCAATCGTTCCCTAATATTCTCTCTGAATCTCTCTACAACCTCTGGGTATTTCAGTTTATCCAAGTTCCATCTCCTTAAATTCTCACGTTTTTCAGTTTTAATCTACGGTTCATAACCAATAGATTGTGGTCAGAGTCCAGATCTGCCCCTGCAAATGTCTAACAATTTAAAACCTGGTTCCTAAATCTCTGTCTTTCCATTATGTATTATATCTGAAACCTTCCAGGGTCTCCAGGCCTCTTCCATGTATACTACCTTCTTTCGTGATGTGATTCTTGAACCAAGTGCTATTAAAACTATTTTTTTTTTCATTTCAGGTGTTTCGGTTTGCGCCGCTATCCGAAGGGGTTGATCACGCAGCAGCAATTTACCGTCGCAGCGAAACCGACAACGTTCCAAACTGACCAGTAGGCTGTCTTACGGGCAAATCAGTGCTGTCAACGGCTGTGGAAACATCCAGACGGCGAGACTTCCTATATGGCGAGCAGTAGCACTATTTCAACAAGAAGGAAAAGCGTACACTTGCCAGCAGAAACGAACTCACGAAGTGGCATAGATTGGTAGCTATCAATGAAACATATGTTGTGTTCTGAAACGCAAAAAGAAGCAAACCTTCAAGCAGATTCCTGTTCATAAAATGGAAGAGGACTGATGTTATCTTTAAATGCAAAGATGTCAACGACACAAAGGTTTCAGTGGCTCACTGAACATGGCCTCTGAAATGGCTTAACCGTATAGTTAACAGGGATCCACAGTTTAACGGCAACTTCGAACCATAGCACAACCTGGCATTTTTCAATTTAACAGACCATTGTCGAGGGGAAAGAGGCGGATGTGTAATAAAACCTTCCAGGAATGGCTGAGAATTGAACTTGTGAGCTTCATATTCTTGGATTTGGAGTCTGACATTTACCCGCTCAGCCACGAAGCCTTGATTACTGACGACGAATTCCAGGGTGTTTCCTTAAACAGACCAATGCCACTTCCTTAGCCTAGTGTTCTCCAACAGAGGAAGTACTCTGTGATGATAACCTTTTTATCATTCTGAAATCTTTGTTTAATGCAGCCTCTCAGTTAATATGCTACGCAATCACTAACGACTCATGGAAATGCAGTCTATCTATTCAAAAGCAGACAGGTATATGTGACGTTATATTAATTTGAAGACTATCAAACTATAACCATCCTTATAACACAGCAGTTATGATATTAGATTTCTGAAAATAAAAGCACTAATTCCCTTCTCAGTCCCCAAGCAATGAAGAAAGATCAGGTTTGAGTGTCCCTTTAAAAACGGAATTATCAGAAAAAGGTTGAGACTCCCTCTGTCCAACAGTCCACTTGTCGTATCAATAACGACAGATAAAGATAGGGGAATGAAACAGTGGATAAATAAATAGATAGCCGTGTGGTACTGTCGGCTGTGAGACTCTGAGGAGCTGCTCTGGCTTCTAATCGAAAACGGTTTCCGTCCTACACACACATGGCCC
The DNA here is from genome assembly GCF_023898315.1 of Schistocerca nitens. NCBI lineage: Eukaryota > Metazoa > Arthropoda > Insecta > Orthoptera > Acrididae > Schistocerca > Schistocerca nitens. The sequence goes on from NC_064617.1 coordinate 395,075,623, forward strand.
CTTTCTACATGGTGCATGGCAGCTGTGTCTTCAGAGGATCTGTTGAGTGTATGTGACTATAATGGTTGTGTGTACAGTATGGATTCACGTCCGTTTATTATAGTGATAAAAGGGAGAGGGTGAACCTGGTCGCGGCACATACCCTACTCCTCTCCAATAGCACCAAGGGGGCCAACGCGCTTAACACCCTCATCCGACGTCCGACGCTCGATTGCCATCAACAGTGTCACTTACCCTAAGTGCTTAAAAGACTGCGAAGATGTTTGTGGTGCTAAATCTGGCGATTAAGAACTCTGTGCCAACATCACTCTCTACTTTGCCGGCCAAATACTGGTGACGATAACGTGTCTCAACAACCGGATTCGAACCGGCTACCTCTTAGTCAACTGACAGCACAGAGTCTTGCATTAGCAACCTCGGCTACGGAGGCGGCTGCAACTTAGAATTTCTCTTACGATTACTGTTTCAGTAAATGAATTCTCTAACTGAAGTACATAACCAGTCAAAGCGTTAGTTTGCTTTTGAAAACTGGACACGTCTAATTCAGGAACAAAAGTTATATTTTTGACCGATATTTGCTTTGTATACTGAAGTAACTTGACAAGGCCCCCTTAAACAGATTTCGGCATGCAGCCTGCCAAGTTTTATTACTCGCATTTCTTAAGTTTCAGTTTTTTTTTATTTTGCTTTACATATGGACTTTTCACACACTGAGTGAGAAACTCACAAAAACGTTTAGAAAGCGCAATAAAGTTGACCTGATATTTTTAGTATTTTAACGTTTTCTGATCACTTTGGATATGCCAAGGTGTCAGAACATTTTGTTCATCTTCCTGTGTTGTTCTCCTGTTTTCCTTTTCTGTAAGTGTATGTTGAAGTCCCGTGGGTAGCCACAGTATTAGGAATCAAGTTCGCTTCTAACGTTATAAGATACTTTAAAAAATACAAAGGTACGCTAGTAATCTTTGTGTAAGTAATGTACAAAGCCGGTCGTTGTGGCCGAGCGGTTCTAGGCGCTTCAGTCTGGAACCGCGCGACCGCTACGGTCGCAGGTTCAAATCCTGCCTAGGGCATGGATGTGTGTGATGTCCTTAGGTTAGTTAGATTTAAGTAGTTCTAAGTTCTAGGGGACTGATGACTTCAGATGTCAAGTCCCATAGTGCTCAGAGCCATTTTTGTCTCATCTATGGGCAATAACGCACTACTTCTCTGATGCCGGCCAGCACGACAGCAGGTAGCGTCACTAGAGCACCCCTGAACGAGCACTATACCCACGCGATATGTTCAACAGCACATTACCCAGCTAGACAAGTTCGAGAGGAGCCACAGCGCGGAGCTGCGGGAACCTGGGTGATGCTGTCGTCGTATTGCGTGCCACATCGCTTGTACAGACACCACAAACGCTCGTTTTTGGCCGCGATGGATACAGCAAAGTCCGCATGCACCACATATAGGCTCTGGCAACAATAGGGGCTTCAGTTGGCTGTCCTGCTTTCTACACAGCATCCTATACGTGTTAGCACCGTTGGCAGCAGGTTGCCTGATGCAGGGCTCGCCACACGCCACCAGTACTTCCCTCACACCTACCGAGATGTCGTGTCCGACGCACCTGGTTTTCGCAGCGAAGGGATCCTGCAACCTCGCTGTAGATAATCTTCTGCCTTGGAGATGCAGTGGAGAGCATCACGAATAGAGGTTTGAGGTCTCCTGTCAAACGTCCGTCAGCCTGGTATGATGGTATGGTGAGCGATATCCTATGATGCCTGCTTATCGTTAGTATTCCTAATGGTACGTGAACGAGGCCGTGCAACCGGTGGCTCTGTCTTTCATGAACGCCCAGACCCATGCCGTATTTCAACAGGGCAACGCTCGTTCTCATACCACTGCCACCTCCCGAGCGTGTTTGGAGGTATGAATATCTTTTCATGGCCAGCCTCATCGCTCGATCTCTTCCTGATGGAGAACATGTCAAGTACCATGAAACATTCCATCTGAATTCCATCCCCACTCATAAATCTTCGGAAGATGTGCACTCCGTTTCAGGCAGCATGGGATGCGGTAGCACAGAATTACATCCGAGACTTGTACCTGCCGCAACGTTTGGATGCTTGTATTCACAACCATGCTGACCTACGCCATACTAACACATACGTTTTGTGGCCGAGTACTGCAACAGAAAGTTTAATCATTTCGTATGGGTGATGCCATCTACCTGCCTGCCAACAATGAATGCAATCCGCCTTGTTCTTATGGATGCATCACTTTTTCTGATCAATACAACTTTACACAGTGAGTCTGAAATTAACCAAAAAATATTGCCTTGTTCTGACTAAGGCATTCGTTACATTAAGTATACTACCCGATCAAAAGTATTTGGATATCTATGGGTGGACATAAATATGGGATTTGCCCACCCTTTAACTTTATGGCGGCTCGAACCCTGCTGTGGACACTTCAAATGAGCTGACTGAATGTCTGTATATGAATGGTAGCCATTCTTCCTCAAGAGCCGAAACCAGAGAAGGTAGTGACGTTGGACGCTGGGATCTGCAGCGAAGTCGACGTTCTATTTCATCCCAAATCTTTTCCATTGGGTTCAGATCGGGACTCTAGGCAGGGAAGTCCATTTCAGGAATATTATTGTCCACGAACGATTACCTCACAAAAAATGGTTCAAATGGCTCCAAGCACTATGGGACTTAATTTCTGAGGTCATCAGTCCCCTAGAACTTAGAACTACTTGAACCTAACTAACCTAAGGACATCACACACATCCATGCCCAAGGGAGTATTCGAACCTGCGACATTAGCAGCAGCGCGGTTCTGGACTGAAGCGCCTAAAACCGCTCGGCCACACAGGCCGGCGATTACCTCACACATGCCGTTTTATGAAAGGGTGCATTGTCGTGCTGATACAATCATCCTCTCTGAATCGTTTCGCTAGTGTACACAGTACACAAGGCTGCAATATGTGTTCATATTCTTAAGGATTTAGTGTTTTCTTAACTGTATTAAGAGGACCACACCCTAATCACGAGAAACATTCCCCTAATGTAACACCAGCTCCTCCATATTTCACTGTTGGCACTGCACATGATGGCAGACAGTGTTCTCCAAGCATATGCCAAACCCTTTCTTAGGATTGCAACAGGACCTAGCATGATTCGTCACTGCAAATCACTCGTTTCCAGTCGTCTACTGTCAAGTACATGGGTCTTTACACCGCTTCCAAGTGCCGCTTAACACTGACTACAAAAATGTGCTCGACCACTGAACCCCATCCTTTTTAACTGCCTACCCACAGTCATCGTGCTTGCTGGACTGTTGGCAGTACTTAGGAACTCACGATAGATACCTTCAACTGATTTAAAACCATTGTTTACAACCACACTCCGCAACGTTGGACGGTCCCTATCCGTCAGTCACGACATCTATCTGGTCTTGGTTAAGTCATGGTTACTTCTTCGCGTTTCCACTTCACAGTCACATCACCAACAGTCCACTTAGACAGATTTACAATGTGTTCAAATGTCCCTGATAAATCTGTTACATCCAGTGACTAGTCCATGTTCGAGGTCGGTGAGCTCTCCTGACCGATCCACCCTGCTGTTTGGTTCTCTACTGACAACGCATTACTTCCCGCGTACTTATATACTGGCAGGTCCGCCTCTCGTGACATCTTACATAGGACTGTCCGTATATTTTAATCAAACAGAACATATTAATCGAGAAAAGTGTCAGTCCGTATTACGTCAGTGAAATATAACAGTTCTACAATTCTGTAGAATCTGTTTCTCTCCGAGTATTTGTAGGTGCTTAGGTTAATATATTCTAACTAGTCTTCTTATTCGTGACACACCATCCATATCATAGATGACACAAGCTGTACAGCCACTTGAGTGTCATTACAAACTTCGCTACGTTTGTTACATACACTGACGGAAAAAAACCTCAATACCAAAAAAAAAATGATTCCTGCAGAGTAAGGAAATTTCGGGAATACATTAGTCTAAGCAATATGTTTAAGTGATTAACGTTGCAAGACCACAGGTTAATGTAAGCTCGAGATAAGTCATTGCAAATATGAAATGCTGGTATAGCAATAATCGTTGTTATCGCCAGAATTTTGAATGTAAGCATACAAACGTGTATGTACTGCTCTGTACAGGTGCCGGATGTCAGATTGTGGGATGGAGTTCCATGCCTTTTGCACTTGGTCGGTCAATAAAAGCACGGATAATGCTATTTGCGGATGACGCTGGAATTGTCGTCCGATGAAGTCCCATACGTGTTCGATTGGAGATATATCTGGCGATCGAGGAGGCCAAGGTAACATATCGACACTCGATAGAGCATGTTGGGTTACTATACAGGTATGTGGGCGAGCGTTATCCTAATGGAAAACACCCCCTGGAATCATGTCCATGAATGGCAGCACAACAGGTCGAATCACCAGACTGACGTGCAGATTTGCAGTGAAGCTGCATGGGATAACCACGAGAGTGCTCCTGCTGTCATAGGGAAATCATACCGCAGACCACAACTCCAGGTGTAGGTCCAGTGTGTCTAGCACGTAGACAGCGTGGTTGCAGTCCCTCAGCTGATCTCCTCCTAACGAACACAAGGCCTTCACTAACAGCTAGGCAGTACCAACTTTCACAACAAAACACAACAGACCTCCATCCTGTCCTCCAATGAGCTCTCGCTTGACACCAGTAAAGTCGCAAATGGTGGTGGTTTGGGGTCAGTGGAATGCACGAAACAGGGCGTCTGGCTCGGAGCTGTCCTTGAAGTAACCGATTTGTAACAGTTCATTGTGTCACTGTTGTGCCAACCGCTGCCCAAATCGCTGCTGTGGGTGTAGTACGATGCGCCAGAGCCATACGCTGAACACGATGGTCTTCCCTCTCGGCAGTGCCACGTGGCTGTCCGGGTCCGGTCTTCCTGCGACTGTACGTTCTCGTGACCATCACTGCCAGCAATCGTGTACAATGGCTACATTCCTGCCAAGTCCTTCTGCAGTATCGCAGAAGGGAACATCCAGCTTGCCGTAGCCCTATTATACGACCTCGTTCAAACTCAGTGAAGGGTTGATAATTGCGTCTTGGTCGCTTTACAGGCATTCTTGACTAACATCATGTCACCAAGTCCAATCTCAAAGGTAAATAATGCTCACGACCGTTACAGCGTGTATTTAAAGCAAACCTGATTTTCATCCTCATAGTGGCACTACCAGAGCCATTCTTGTGCGACTGGCGCGAAATTTGAATGGACATCATGTTTCTGATGCATAAAGACGTCTACGAATTTTCATTTGTGTCGCACAACTCCCTCTTGGAGCTAAGATTTTTTTTCGTCAGTGTATTTTGAAATGACAGCAATTTTGAGATCATGACCTGATTGCTTTTATAACCTGTGAGCGTACTTTGAACCACACATATTGACAAATCGTTTCTCTCCATTTATATATATGAGACTGCTATACTGGACGTATATTACTATGTATAGACTACCTTTATACTACGTTCGTATAACCAGTGCACTTTAATATACTCCGTATCCATTTTGTACTGTTTTTGTACCACACAGTCTGTAAACTGTATTTTAATACCCTTGTACCCTTACTCCGCAATAGCTTATTACATAGTAAGAGTCCTGTGTCTCCGAAGCGCAATAAATAACAATAATTCTGTTTTAATGAGTATGATATGTTATAAATTAGACTCCATGTGATGTTTGTATTGGAATGTGTCTGTCTAACAGAAGCTACCATGTACATTACAATTTGTGTACTCTCAACTTATCTGCCAATACAGTTGTCCAACATTATAATAAGAAATAATTTAACTGATCGTAACATATTTGGCAGATAACATGCGTTTTGAGCACTAGGACTCACGTTTCCTGCTAATATCATGACCAAAGTTCTGTACAGTTGCTTTCTTGAATCCCAATGTCTTTATGAATGTTAAATGTTGGATGTTACTAGATGATTGCTTTATAACCCGTAAACTGGTTAATAAAAACCAGTATTATTGGAACAAAAGGCAATTTGTTTACTTTTTTCATCCTGAAATAAGAAATTTTCCCACGAAGAAATGTCGGAAAATCCATTAGAATGATTTGATATTTTTAGTAAGATTGGACGGGCGGGATATGGAAATACTGGTGTTTCCAGTTAGCGCTGGAAATCATGTCCTGTATTCTTCAGTTTACGTTTCTTGTACTTTAGAGTGATTACTAACGTGTAGAAACGTTTCCACAGACGTATCAAGCGGCTGTGGGAATCTATGATGCACTGATGCATGTATCATGGACGCTCGCGTGGGAAAGCGCAGCCGAAGTATTAACTAGTGAAATACTTGCAAAGTTGTAAGGACGTAGCGACTCGACTGTTTTGCAGAGAACGTTTCCTCAGTATACACGTTAGTTCTGCATAGCAAATACGCAACCTGCTAAGATTCCAACGTTTCATTATCCACTATCAAATGACTGTGAGATTTTATTTGAATAAAATACAGGTTAATGAAACATTACGAAGGTTTTCGACGTTCGTCAATAACCTTATACGTTGATGTCCACGCACAAAAAAAATCGATTACAATACCGCAGCTGCAAGTAACAATGAAAGTTCGTATAGTGACAATAGCGTTCCTATTCCTTTGGATGCTTAATTTCTTCCAGTGTGGAGGAAGAGAGAAGTAAGTCACATAAATAATCGTATTGAACTTTTCCTGCGATCGACTCTTTCTTCGAGAAATACGATTTCATCTCATGTATCAGTTGTTGTTGTTGTTGTTGTTGTTGTTGTGGTCTTCAGTCCTGAGACTGGTTTGATGCGGCTCTTCATGCTACTCTATCCTGTGCAAGCTTCTTCATCTCCCAGTACCTACTACAACCTACATCCTTCTGAATCTCCTTAGTGTATTCATCTCTTGGTCTCCCTCTACGATTTTTACCCTCCACGCTGCCCTCCAATGCTAAATTTGTGATCCCTTGATGCCTCAGAACATGTCCTACCAACCGGTCCCTTCTTCTCGTCAAGTTGTGCCACAAACTCCTCTTCTCCCCAATTCTATTCAATACCTCCTCATTAGTTATGTGATCTACCCATCTAATCTTCAGCATTCTTCTGAAGCACCACATTTCGAAAGCTTCTATTCTCCTCCTGTCCGATCTATTTATCGTCCATGTTTCACTTCCATACATGGCTACACTCCATACAAATACTTTCAGAAACGACTTCCTGACACTTAAATCTATACTCGATGTTAACAAATTTTTCTTCTTCAGAAACGATTTCCTTGCCATTGCCAGTCTACATTTTATATCCTCCCTACTTCGACCATCATCAGTTATTTTACTCCCTAAATAGCAAAACTCCTTTATTACTTTAAGTGTCTCATTTCCTAATCTAATTCCCTCAGCATCACCCGATTTAAATTGACTACATTCCATTATCCTCGTTTTGCTTTTGTTGATATTCATCTTATATCCTCCTTTCAAGACACTGTCCATTCCGTTCAACTGCTCTCCCAAGTCCTTAGCTGTCTCTGACAGAATTACAATGTCATCGGCGAACCTCAAACTTTTTACTTCTTCTCCATGAATTTTAATACCTACTCCGAATTTTTCTTTTGTTTCCTTTACTGCTTGCTCAATATACAGATTGAATAACATCGGGGAGAGGCTACAACCCTGTCTCACTCCTTTCCCAACCACTGCTTCCCTTTCATGCCCCTCGACTCTTATAACTGCCAGCTGGTTTCTGTACAAATTGTAAATAGCCTTTCGCTTCCTGTATTTTATCCCTGCCACCTTCAGAATTTGAAAGAGAATATTCCAGTTAACATTGTCAAAAGCTTTCTCTAAGTCTACAAATGCTAGAAACGTAGGTTTGCCTTTTCTTAATCTTTCTTCTAAGATAAGTCGTAAGGTTAGTATTGCCTCACGTGTTCCAACATTTCTACGGAATCCAAACTGATCTTCCCCGAGGTCCGCTTCTACCAGTTTTTCCATTCGTCTGTAAAGAATTCGCGTTAGTATTTTGCAGCTGTGACTTATTAAACTGATAGTTCGGTAATTTTCACATCTGTCAACACCTGCTTTCTTTGGGATTGGAATTATTATATTCTTCTTGAAGTCTGAGGATATTTCGCCTGTCTCATACATCTTGCTCACCAGATGGTAGAGTTTTGTCATGACTGGCTCTCCCAAGGCCATTAGTAGTTCTAATGGAATGTTGTCTACTCCCGGGGCCTTGTTTCGACTCAGATCTTTCAGTGCTCTGTCAAACTCTTCACGCAGTATCGTATCTCCCATTTCATCTTCATCTACATCCTCTTCCATTTCCATAATATTGTCCTCAAGTACATTGCCCTTGTATAAACCCTCTATATACTCCTTCCACCTTTCTGCCTTCCCTTCTTTGCTTAGAACTGGGTTCCCATCTGAGCTCTTGATAGATATTCATACAAGTGGTTCTCTTTCTCTGAAGGTCTCTTTAATTTTCCTGTAGGCAGTATCTATCTTACCCCTAGTGATGTATGCCTCTACATCCTTACATGTGTCCTCTAGCCATCCCTGCTTAGCCATTTTGCACTTCCTGTCAATCTCATTTTTGAGACGTTTGTATTCCTTTTTGCCTACTTCATTTACTGCATTTTTATATTTTCTCCTTTCCTCAATTAAATTCAATATTTCTTCTGTTACCCAAGGATTTCTATTAGCCCTCGTCTTTTTACCTACTTGATCCTCTGCTGCCTTCACTACTTCATCCCTCAGAGCTACCCATTCTTCTTCTAATGTATTTCTTTCCCCCATTCCTGTCAATTGTTCCCTTATGCTCTCCCTGAAACTCTGTACAACCTCTGGTTTAGTTAGTTTATCTAGGTCCCAGCTCCTTAAATTCCCACCTTTTTGCAGTTTCTTCAGTTTCTATCTGCAGTTCATAACCAATAGATTGTGGTCAAAATCCACATCTCCCCTGGAAATGTCTTACAATTTAAAACCTGGTTTCTAAATCTCTGTCTTACCATTATATAATCTATCTGATACCTTCTAGTATTTCCAGGATTCTTCCAGGTATACAACCTTCTTTTATGATTCTTGAACCAAGTGTTAGTTATGATTAAGTTATGCTCTGTGCCAAATTCTACAAGGCGGCTTCCTCTTTCATTTCTTCCCCCCAATCCATATTCACCTACTATGTTTCCTTCTCTCCCTTTTCCTACTGACGAATTCCAGTCACCCATGACTATTAAATTTTCGTCTCCCTTCACTACCTGAATAATTTCTTTTATCTCGTCATACATTTCATCAATTTCTTCATCTGCAGAGCTAGTTGGCATATAAACTTGTACTACTGTAGTAGGCATGGGCTTTGTGTCTATCTTGGCCACAATAATGCGTTCACTATGCTGTTTGTAGTAGCTAACCCGCACTCCTATTTTTTTATTCATTATTAAACCTACTCCTGCATTACCCCTATTTGATTTTGTATTTATAACCCTGTAATCACCTGACCAAAAGTCTTGTTCCTCCTGCCACCGAACTTCACTAATTCCCACTATATCTAACTTTAACCTATCCATTTCCCTTTTTAAATTTTCTAACCTACCTGCCCGATTAAGGGATCTGACATTCCACGCTCCGATCCGTAGAACGCCAGTTTTCTTTCTCCTGATAACGACGTCCTCCTGAGTATTCCCCGCCCGGAGATCCGAATGGGGGACTATTTTACCTCCGGAATATTTTACCCAAGATGACGCCATCATCATTTAATCATACAGTAAAGCTGCATGTCATCGGGAGAAAATACGGCTGTAGTTTCCCCGTGCTTTCAGCCGTTCGCAGTACCAGCACAGCAAGGCCGTTTTGGTTAATGTTACAAGGCCAGATCAGTCAATCATCCAGACTGTTGCCCCTGCAACTACTGAAAAGGCTGCTGCCCCTCTTCAGGAACCACATGTTTGTCTGGCCTCTCAACAGATACCCCTCCGTTGTGGTTGCACCTACGGTACGGCCATCTGTATCGCTGAGGCACGCAAGCCTCCCCACCAACGGCAAGGTCCATGGTTCATGGGGGGGGGGGGGGGGGGGGGCTTACGAAAAGCCTGACTTAGGCGATACCTTTGCACATTTTGAGAGACTTCGAGGCATAAATAACTTTTTTGACAGGCTTCCGCAACCCTATTTTAACATCCAGTGAACAAATGTATGCGATGTACATTGGTCATGCAGTATTTTCACGAAATTTCAGTTCCCAACTTCCTCCTCCTTAGGTGGAAATACACTCCTGGAAATGGAAAAAAGAACACATTGACACCGGTGTGTCAGACCCACCATACTTGCTCCGGACACTGCGAGAGGGCTGTACAAGCAATGATCACACGCATGGCACAGCGGACACACCAGGAACCGCGGTGTTGGCCGTCGAATGGCGCTAGCTGCGCAGCATTTGTGCACCGCCGCCGTCAGTGTCAGCCAGTTTGCCGTGGCATACGGAGCTCCATCGCAGTCTTTAACACTGGTAGCATGCCGCGACAGCGTGGACGTGAACCGTATGTGCAGTTGACGGAGCGAGGGCGTATAGTGGGCATGCGGGAGGCCGGGTGGACGTACCGCCGAATTGCTCAACACGTGGGGCGTGAGGTCTCCACAGTACATCGATGTTGTCGCCAGTGGTCGGCGGAAGGTGCACGTGCCCGTCGACCTGGGACCGGACCGCAGCGACGCACGGATGCACGCCAAGACCGTAGGATCCTACGCAGTGCCGTAGGGGACCGCACCGCCACTTCCCAGCAAATTAGGGACACTGTTGCTCCTGGGGTATCGGCGAGGACCATTCGCAACCGTCTCCATGAAGCTGGGCTACGGTCCCGCACACCGTTAGGCCGTCTTCCGCTCACGCCCCAACATCGTGCAGCCCGCCTCCAGTGGTGTCGCGACAGGCGTGAATGGAGGGACGAATGGAGACGTGTCGTCTTCAGCGATGAGAGTCGCTTCTGCCTTGGTGCCAATGATGGTCGTATGCGTGTTTGGCGCCGTGCAGGTGAGCGCCACAATCAGGACTGCATACGACCGAGGCACACAGGGCCAACACCCGGCATCATGGTGTGGGGAGCGATCTCCTACACTGGCCGTACACCACTGGTGATCGTCGAGGGGACACTGAATAGTGCACGGTACACCCAAACCGTCATCGAACCCATCGTTCTACCATTCCTAGACCGGCAAGGGAACTTGCTGTTCCAACAGGACAATGCACGTCCGCATGTATCCCGTGCCACCCAACGTGCTCTAGAAGGTGTAAGTCAACTACCCTGGCCAGCAAGATCTCCGGATCTGTCCCCCATTGAGCATGTTTGGGACTGGATGAAGCGTCGTCTCACGCGGTCTGCACGTCCAGCACGAACGCTGGTCCAACTGAGGCGCCAGGTGGAAATGGCATGGCAAGCCGTTCCACAGGACTACATCCAGCATCTCTACGATCGTCTCCATGGGAGAATAGCAGCCTGCATTGCTGCGAAAGGTGGATATACACTGTACTAGTGCCGACACTGTGCATGCTCTGTTGCCTGTGTCTATGTGCCTGTGGTTCTGTCAGTGTGATCATGTGATGTATCTGACCCCAGGAATGTGTCAATAAAGTTTCCCCTTCCTGGGACAATGAATTCACGGTGTTCTTATTTCAATTTCCAGGAGTGTAGTTTGTTGACTCCGACCTACATATGGAGAAATGAACATCATAATAAAATTAGAGGAATCGGGTTCGCACGGAAAGACTTAGGTATTCGTTTTTCCCACGTGCTATTCGAGAGTGGAATGGTCGATGAACAGCCTGAAAGTGGTTCTATGAACCCTCTGCCACGCACTTTCGTGTGAATTGCAGACTAGTCATATAGAGGTAGATGTAAATCAACAATGAAACACGGATTTTTAATTTCAGCTACAATTCTTAGTCAATGTCCAGTGCGATAAAATGTCTGGTCTCATATTCGCAAGAAGTAGGATTACTCCCTGTTCAGTCATGCTTATGTAGTTTTCCTGCAATTTTCTTAAATAGTTTGAGGTGAATATCATGATGGCCATGGCCAATTTTCTTCCACAATTCTGTTGAATTTGGGCTTATGCTCGGTCTGCAACGACTCCAAAAACCTAGGGATGACACTGTAACAGAATAAAGGAACTGAAAGCAAAAGTACAATTTCATACGTCTTGTATTTTCGCTCACCCAGCGCGTCAACAAGCACGACTAATGGTGTCAGCCGTGCTTGATTTTCTTACACTTTTCTTACGCGGCAACGCGAGTTAGGCCTGTGCTGTGATGCTCTCTTTTCGCTGTCATCTCTCTATAACAACTCGTTTGCATATGTCAGTATTAATTAATTGTACAAACTGTCTGTCTAAGCGATTAAGAAATTTTGGTTGGCCATTACTCTTCGAATGAATACGAAAGGTGAAGGGTGGTACAATTATTCATTTTAATCAATTCAAAAATCGAGATCGGCAGCACCTACACCTTCCCTTTATAAATCAAGGTCCGACCGGTATACATCATGTTGCGCTAGGCCATGAAGCCCATAAAGTTATTCAAATTACAATAGTTCTGCAGTTAAGGCACTGAACTGAAGACGCACTATAAAGCATGCTACAATCCTTGGAAGTTACGATGCTCTGCTTATGAATTCACTGGCAACCGTATAAATAATTAATGTCATGGACTTTCACTAAGAGGGGTAGGAAACAAATATAAACCTGGATTAGCCTCGTCGATACATCGTCGTGTGTTAAATCACTCATCATATCTCCATAAGCGCTTACTAATGTGTGTTTCGCTCCGAAAGCAAGCGTGTCATTAGCGACGTGTCACATAAAACACTGAAACCTCGCGGGTAAAGCGTCGTTCTGCTCGTGTGAAAGCATTCTGCACCCGGTGACAGCAGCTTAATGTGCTCAGCGAATGCTATTAGTTGTGATTCGGTAGGCTCCGGATTTGTAACATGATGATAAAAGCCTGCATTTTAGCGCCAAAGGAACCTTTAACTATATATCTGCCATTTGATTCTTACTGAGTTCTTATAAATTTCATATTATCACTCAACAGAGAAGGCAAGATAAGACGACGTGCATGGTCTTTTCGGAATACCTTGAGAATTCCCAGTAACCTGATACCGATCCCATATACTTCGGAGTGGTTTTTTTTTTTCATTTTTCGGGAGGACAGCAGTTTCTTTGTTCCTCTTAATCTCAGACTTGCAAATGCCGGGATGGTTCAGTTGAAAAGAACACAGTCGATTTTCTTCCTAATCCTTCCCCAGACGGAATTTGTCCTCCACCTCTAATGATCTTGTCGACGACGAGACGTTAAACACGAATCTTCGTTTTTCTTTCATTCCTGTCTCAGGATGTTCTCGATTCGTCCAGCAGTTCTGTGAAGCTTAAATCTCGCAAAATAAGCCCACGATAAAATGCAGATCTTCTTTTACTTTTCTCTCTTTACTGTTACTTCTAGACGGTAGGTGTTTCAGACTAAGAAATAATATTCCAGAATCTATCGGACGAGAATGTTGCAATCGAACTCATGTTAGCATTTTTCCAATTAATCTATGTGGTATCTTCTCCTTCCGCAACTAAATTCATGTGATTGTTCACAGCTAAATACTGTTAGACATTCGACGATTACGACTAAACCCAGAGATAGCTTGGCGAGAGACTTATGGAACAGTACCTGCTTTTTCCGCCTGTTTTCGAGTATTATATTACCTTTGGTCATGTTGTATCTCTGGCGCCGGTCTCTGTGCGATGCGATGATCATTTGCAGGTCTCGCTGCCTTTTGCGCTAATTTTTTAGTGGTACGATTTTATTTTATGGAACGGCTTTATCTGCGAACAGTGTCAGAGGTTTATATCCCTTAACAGATTTCTGTACATCTTGCCAAACACCGAATCAGAAAGCCAGTTGGTACGCAACAAACGTCCGTGAGATATCTATACAAGAACAAAACTGCAGCTCCTTAAAATCGGATATGATCGAAAGGGTATGATCTGCGCTTACGTGGACAAATTACGCTAACAAATCCGTCGATATGCCTTACGAGAAAGATATGCAGTGTACTTCGGCGAAGGCACAAAAAACCAATGAATATATACGTTGCTGGCTATTAAAAGCGAAACACCAGCGAGGATATAAAAATTGAAATTTTACTCATTGAGTGTATACAGTATAGCAGAAGAAATACACAATAAAAATCTAGGTGATTTCTGGTCATACAGAATACGAAATTCAGTACACAGAGCTGCCAGTTCTTGCAGCAATAGCGGTTCTAATCTGGCTGGCTATCGAGTCGAACTGAACTTGGATGCCAGGTGACGGGTAAAACAACATGCGCTGCTTCAACTCTGTATCAGAGCTGATCAATCGTAGTGGCTGGTGACCGGTAGAGAGCTGGTCTCTCAGCAGAACACGACCAGGAGTTCTTGATGAGTGAGAGATCTGAAGAATCTACTGACCAAGACAACAATCGGAATAGTCTCTACATCGAAGTAGGCCAGGACAGCACGCACACAGAATAGACAGTACACAGAAAGGAAAAGTAGAGGGCGACTCCTTTGAGTTGTGTGAAGTCGAGCGTCATATTGAAACTGACTAAACGATAGCTGCTTGTTGTTACGGCTCGAAATGGACATTCTTACGAAACGGAAGTAATCTAACTGAGAAAATGAAAACTTTTTCAAATGTAAACACTAATAGAACAAATTGTAATAAACCTTTAGTTAAAAACTTATCACATTAACTTCTAAATTCATTACGATTCATATGTGCAAGCCGTAAACTGCCACTGCTTTTAGCTTCAGATGACAATGAAGATACTTTGTTTTGTAAATATAATTTTTTTTTCTTGCAGTAATTTTATTTTACTTCTTAATTTGTCTTTTTGGGGCTTTCAGCTGATATATCATCTTCAACAGAAACAGCTCTAATGGAACACAATGCAAGAGTTTCAGTGTGGTGCTGGGATTTTCATTCTTGTTTTCAAGCTGAAAGTAACACACAGGTATTGTTTACTTGCACGTCTGGATGAACGGTCATTAATGACGACTGACAGCCATCCGAAATTAGTTCTACATGAATTTACGTGCACGGATAATAACACGTATATATCTATGCCTAAAGCAGCTAATAACAAGATATTCACAGTCATCGAATTTATTTCAAATTAACGTACGTATTACTCTGAATGAAGACTTTAGGCTGCTTTAAATTTTAATTCGTACAAATATTTGAATTAGGCCCATACTTATTAGCTCACTCTAACATATTATGTAATACGAATCATGGCCAAGCCGGCCGAAGTGGCCGTGCGGTTAAAGGCGCTGCAGTCTGGAACCGCAAGACCGCTACGGTCGCAGGTTCGAATCCTGCCTCGGGCATGGATGTTAGTGATGTCCTTAGGTTAGTTAGGTTTAACTAGTTCTAAGTTCTAGGGGACTAATGACCTCAGCAGTTGAGTCCCATAGTGCTCAGAGCCATTTGAGCCAATCATGGCCATTGATAAGTGTCGCAAAGAAATTTTTGTAAAGCTTTCTGCTAAATATGAAATCTGTTTCAGCTTTTCCGTTACGTGATTGGTAGTGTGGGATGTCTTCTTTATTTTCTTTTAGTAATAAGTACAATAATATGTCGCGATCACTAATTTAAGGAACTTGGGTCTACTTGCACGAACTGTTCATGACTAAGCTTCAGACTACTTGCAAGCATGGTTGCCAACAATCATTCAATGGAAATACCAAAACGGTTTCGCAAAAGAGATCAGAAATGGGTAGATTATAATTTATAAGTTTAGTAGATAAAAAAAACATGAAGAAAAAACACTCGCCCACCAAAAATAATCCTCCTCACCCTCCTCTGCCACATTCCTTTCCTGGTGCTGCATATTTCCCTGGTCTCCCTCGTGTATGCGGTATTTGTACCGACAAGTTTCAGTATTTCTTCTGGGACTTTGTATGAAAAACAACATTATAGCGGCATCCCAATCAGTATCTTATACTCAGAACAGCAAAGAGTGTATTTGTTTTAAGTCTGCTTCTGAGTTTGTTTCACATTGAGTTTATCTGCCTAAATATTTTCTCGACTTCCGCATTTGAGTGTGGCGAAATTAACGCTGAAAATGTGAGTGAGACCTACTCCGTAAAAGGATTTCGCCTCCACCATAACTACACTGACTAACTTATTGCCAGAATTCAGAAGTAGATGTCTGATTTATCCTTTTTATGTAATTAATGTTCCGCCATTGATTTTCAATTTTGTCGATCTTTTGCTCAAAACCCATAGGTAGCCCTAAACCAGTAACAGGCTGTTTCATAGTTTCTTTGACACGTAGCATTAAACGTAAATAGCAAAACAGTCTCACAAAGAAGGCCAAAAGTTGCTAAATTGTAAATTATATGTTTAGTGCTTAAAAAATTACAAACATGAAGAAAAAACTTGCAAAATTGCCTGGAAGCCTATTTCTAAGCTTCTAAATCGGCTTTTTCTGTGAAATTCAGGTATGTGTCTCAAAGTTTTCTTTGCATCCTCGGGAACATTGGAGATCTTTAGTTCTGTGTAGCCGAGATATGGCGATGGATCAGTATAATTCTCAATGCTACTCTTGAGGGGATCAATTTTAGCAGTGAGATTTAATATTCTGCACTTATGGATGGAACTAAGTTGGGCAAACTACCAACAACTTGGTGGGATTCGCAGTCTAGGAATCGAAGAGTTTACTGTTCTTTTGTAGTTCAATTAGAATATTGTTAATGTTGTATGAATACTCCTTATTGGCTGGATCCTTGTACATACTGTGAGCGACGTGTGGGCGCTATTCTGTCATTCTGCGCAACTGATTAATCTGAAATGTACCCTTTACCCTGTGGCTCCTGCGAGACGCAATTTCCACCCCAACACTACTACAGAAGTCAGACAGACGCTCCTAACGTTCTAAAGAGAAATGCCTGAAAAACTTTCAGCAATAAATATCTTATGGAGTCGTCCGCTGTAAGGAAATGACACAAACATTCACAAAATTTCTTGCGTAACTAGTGGGATACTTGGGTACTGGAGTAGTGCTAGTTAGTGTAAGAAAAACATGAAACTAACGAAAATTATTATTCTTTTTGCAAAAATTCTGAGAAATCACAATGGCACTTTTAGTTATGAATTGAACAAGTTATTTCCGGGTTCTTTTCGGAATGTGAAGTCACCTCTTAAGGATAGGATTCGCTAATGAAATTTCTATACAAAATTTAAGATTGTTATTGACTTGGCAAAACGGCTGAGAGCCGCGCCTACTCAACTTGAATAATCATCCGTTAGAATGTTGGTAGGTATGGTCGAGGCTGTCGCATGTGAAATGCAGTGAAGTGTACTGTTGTGTAGGAAATATGGGGCTCGCAATAGCTGTAGCGCACAATACCGTAAGCTGCGATGACTGCTGTCTGCGCCGCTCGCTGCTGACAAATAAGATAACTCTCGTTCTATCTGGATTGACCTTCGCCAATCAAACTCTCCCTACACCTTGATGAAGCCAAGGACTCTTATTCGCCCCTAGTCTAACTATTGGCGTGGTACACCGGTCAGATAACCAGTCCACCGCGATGCCACTCAAAAATTCGCTCGCAGGCGTTTAACTATAACTCTGTCCGTTCACACCGCACAATAAGTGGGTCGGCCAACACAGTGAACAACGCTTAATCGCAAGGACTAAATATATAGTCGCACTCTGATTCGCTCTCAACAGAGGTGCTCTCCCAGTGAAGTAATGAGGCGAGACTTGCTCCTCACTCTTTGAGTACACGTACGAGCGCACACACTCTCGTTACGTGTTCTCGCTCCAAGAGCGACAACGGAACGGCCTCTCCACGCCAGACGTGAAGGGGTATATCTTTCAGTCTCTTCCATTACTCCCTCAGCTCAAGGCGTCAGAAATATCGTCTGCCATGCTCTTCTAAAACGGGAGAGTGACGTTTCGTTTAAGGCGACCAATCCGGAAATCTGTAGCATCGGCATTTTGAGATTGCTGTCTCCCTATGAAAACCTCTGAAACTGCGTGCTATGTTTGTAAAGAATGCGTAGGCTTGGCGCTTCCACACAATGTGGCGGAATTTGCTTTTAAGCCCAACGCGGGATCGTTCTCCCTTTCACTTGGGCAAATGCTGTCTGCTCTATGGGCGGTCGCCGGCCGACGTATCTAGATTGACTCGTCCTCTGAAGGGACCGACCTCCTGGCGTCCGGTTTGCCTCTCCGAACTAAAAGCTTTTGTGACCGTCATGTCTTGAATGTGTGTGTGTGTTTATGCCAGCCTCGAGTACTTCAACCTTGGTGCGCACTTGCAATTTACTTGTTATTTGCATATCGTTTACATAAATTCATACAACATTGACTTTATCTTATCGAGTTTGGGTTCGAATGAAGAGTCTTGATGTGCGCAGTATGATTGTGAGGGCGGAATATGTAAGCAATTAAGGTCAGGAAACCACGTCTTACAATACTGAACAAAAGTTCTGCAGTAAAGCAATGCACCTTGCGGTGGGCTATTTCGAAATGTACTCTTAGTTTAACTTTTGCATACTGTTCACTGGAAATCCATGCGAATATTTCGATTTTCTGAAATGTTCCGTGGGTCACGTTCACCTTTTTCGCAATTAACTGTGTTGTATACGTGCCTATATTCTAAGCAGCTCTGAGAAGAAAACGAAAACCATTTATATGCTCCACGTATAAGAAATTCAATATTTGTGGACAGAGTTCCCACTGTAACATGAGGAAGTGTGGGCTGTAGTGAATGACAGACGCAACGCAAGAGAACAATAAAATTGTTATAAAATTCTTTCTTCATCTGAACAAATACCCCGTTCTGAACAAAGAACTACCTGTTCCGATCCCCTGCACTTTGGGATCAAGTTTCGAATTCAGCCCAAGCTGTTTTATTCATAAAAGTACAGATGCAGCATCATATTTTTGTTGCTCAACAAACATAGAAATGTGGACACTATTTCCGTCATTTGTGTGCTATACTATCACACCACAACTACCAATAATTTCAATACTAAAATGTCAGTCAGTTCACTTATATTAAGACTGGATTTGGGTAAAAATGGCTCTGAGCACTATGGGACTTAACTGCTGTGGTCATCAGTCCCCTAGAACTTACACCTACTTAAACCTAACTAACCTAAGGACATCACACACATCCATGCCCGAGGCAGGATTCGAACCTGCGACCATAGCAGCAGCGCGGTTCCAGACTGAAGCGTCTAGAGCCGCTCAGCCACACTGGCTGGCAGATTGGATTTCTGTTCGTCTATACCTCTCATTAATAGATCAGCGATGTTTCCACGCAGACGAAGATCGAGTGTTTTACTGTCATTCAAAGACGATGGGTTATTGCATAACTGCTGCAGATGAACATTGCGGAATGTATTGCAATGTACTAAGCTAATCCAGCTTCAGACTTTTTGCCACTCGTGATTTTAACTTTTTTTAAAGTTATTTTAGTCTGACGTATGCTACTAAATGCAACATGGCCTGCCCGGTTAGCCGTTCGGTCTAACGCAAGCTTTTCGGACTGGGAAGGAGTGCCTGGTCCCTGGCACGAATCCGCCCAGCGGACCAGTGTCGAGGTCCGGTGAGCCAGCTAGTCTGTGGATGAGTTTTAGGCGGTTTTCCATCCGCCTCAGTGAATGCGGGCTGGTTCCCCTTATTCCGCCTCAGCTACAATATGTCGTCGATTGCTGTACAAACAAGTTCTCCACATACGCGTACGCCACCATTACTCTACCACGCAAACATAGGAGTTACACTCGTCTGGTGTGAGACGTTGAGACGTTCCCTGGGGGTGGGGGCACCGGGGTCGAACCCTGCTAGAGTGGTTCGGTGTGGGGTGGCGGAGGGGTGAAGTTGACTGCGGTAGTCGCTGTGGGTTTGTGGACCACTGCGGCTGCCGCGGGGACGGAGCCTCTCCGTCGTTTCTAGGTCCCCGGTTAACATACAATACAATACAAAAGCAACATGTAACAAAACATTTTATTTCAAGCGGTCACCCTGAAAATGGACATTTCGATGTTGCAGACAAGATTACGTCTCGGGAAATCAGCTTTAGGTCAGTAAATTCCTTATCCATGAAAGTCATTTTCGATTTTTCTTTTTTAAACAAACTGAGCTGATATCCCTTCCCTCTTTTTCTGATTCGAGCCTCCATACTAGAAGGTTGTACCATTCCTGCAGCTTGTAATTCATGTCAAGTAACAATGGAATTTAAACCATTTTCTCTTTATTTTGGGAATATAGTGCGAAACCCTGCGTTCGTGTACTAATGAACTTCATTTTGTTTAATTCTTGGCCTGTAAATGAGTTGGAAGTAGTCATTCGGGTGACGCAACGATAGCGCGTCAGAAATGCGCTATCGTCTTCTCATTTCAACATTTGTATGTCGAACCTGTAGTCTGTGTTATTAACGAAACCCATTTTTCACTATATCATAATCGTGCAAAACCAACTTCTTGCGTTAATAATTACCGATAAAAGGTTTCTGCGTCATCAAGCTCGCTGATTTGCAAAGACAACTGCTGGGCCTGAAGCTAAAATCATTTCATGCCATAAGAGAACATTCAGGAGAGCCTATACTATCATACGAATTTTTACTATTACATGTTGCCTTTTCATATTGGAAATGTGATGTATCCTTTTTCTCGACAACATTCTACTCTCAGGAATAAATTTAAAATATTTACCCATACTGGAGGAAAGAGCTTTGCAAAACTTAAAAAATGCATTATTTGTTTCTGTTACAACTGGTTGCATACATTCTTGGAAGTCCAACATACTCTCCCACGCCTCTCGTAAGCTTGTACATATTGGTGTTCCAGCATGGTGTGATAATTAACTATCACAGTTACCAATTGCATTATATTCTTCCAACACTCACTGCTCACACATGTTATAAACGTGAAACTTCACAAAAGACTTTTGTGACATTTATCGCATTTCCAAGAAAGTGCAACTGCATCAGTGGAAGCTCTTAGCTATTTACTTGCTGACAATTATTGAACTATATAAAAAAACGTAAATTAGTTACAAACTACGCGGTGCACACACTTTATTCAACATGTAAACGTCACTACAGATATTCGGATTAAGGTTATGACATGTTCGATATGCCTGACATCATTGCCGATGGTGTGGCGCAGACGCATAGCGAAATTCTGCATGACCCGCTGAAGTGTCGGAACATCGATGCTGTCGATGTCCTCCTGAATGGCTGTTTTCAGCTCAGCAATGGTTTTGGGGTTATTGCTATAAATCTTGTCTTTAATATAGCCCCCCAAGAAGAAGTAGCATGTGTTCAGACCCAGAGAATATGGTGGTCAATCGAGGCCCATCCAGTGGCCTCTGGATTCCCCAGAGCCAAAATGCGATCCCCAAAGTGCTCCTCCAGGACATCAAACACTCTCCTTCTTCGATGGGGTCGAGCTCCGTCTTGCATGAACCACTTGTTGCCGAAATCAGGGTCACTTTAGATAATGGGGATGGAATCATATTCCAAAAGCTTCACGTACTGTTCGGTAGTCAGCATGCCGTCAAGGAATGTCGCACCGATTATTCCGTGACTGGCCACTGCGCACCACACCCGTTGAGGGTGAAGAGACTCCTCGATCGCGAAATGTGGATTCTCAGTCCCCCAAATGCGCTATAGCGTGACAGTTTCAAATGCAAATGGCCGACAACAAGAAGGTGCGTGTGCATGCGCGTACTAATTCCCATCATGCCCCGCATCCAACCCTGCAGTTTGGACGGCTAAACGCAAACTGTTCAGAAGTTACGGCCGGCCGCGGTGGTCTCGCGGTTGTAGGCGCTGCAGTCCGGAACCGCGCGACTGCTACGGTCGCAGGTTCGAATCCTGCCTCGAGCATGGATGTGTGTGATGTCCTTAGGTTAGTTAGGTTTAAGTATTTCTAAGTTCTAGGGGACTGATGACCACAGCAGTTGGGTCCCATAGTGCTCAGAGCCGAGCCAGAAGTTACGGCTATTTTATTTCATGTATTCGAATAACTGTCGCCTTGTAGCTGATATGTCAAGCGTCTGGCTTTCTACAGGCAGGGAATCACGAAGTTAAATATCATATGTTACAGGCGATAAAACGGTGTGTATTATGATTTCACTGCATGGATATTCACATGCAGGAATGTCCAATGTTAACACAAGATCCATGATTGCTATCTGTTATATTACGGAGGAAAAGGAACGTTAGAAGAAACACAGATACAGATAAAATGGATTTAATTTTTATTGTGAAGATTGTCGAATAATTAAAACGGCTAGAAATGTCTAATCTTACCACAAAAATGACAAGGAATGCCAGCAGTATCTTTTTTCCGCAACAGTAGTGGCTTGCAGCCACTTCAAAAAGGCTAGAGCTACCTATAAAACGCTGACTTGGCAAAACTGCTTGCACGCTGCGCCGCCAGGCAGTATGCTCAAATAAAATACTTTAACTTCTATCTGCTCCATATTGTAGTGAGATGTGGCATTCTTTCCAACGTTAAAACCAATTCCGACTGTTAGCTACATTTAATACACAGCAACCTATCGCCGAAAATGAACCAAACATAAAGTAGCCAGTGACCACAGTTTTCATTGCAATCCTTGAAATTATTGCTGCAGAGTACTAGGATAGTATTACAGAAACCATGACCAACAGTGAAAAAAATATACAATTCATCATCGAGTCGTGATATGAAACTATAAGATATGAAAAAAAATCGGTTTTGTGAGTCTATTACTTTTCTCATAATCGAATGGGAGTAGTGAAAAAAATGTGCAATTGCAAAACAAATCGTTCTTAATTTATCTAAAGGAAAAGTGAAAAACTAACTCCAGGAGTTGATGTAGCATTGCAGTTTAATGAGATTTTATTATTTACAACAAGAAAATTGGAAAACTTATTTTTCTTATGTACTGCTATCAGCCGCTTAGAGGGAACCGCTCGTTATTTTCTGGTGCGATCTCTTCTCTTACAACTGCTCATTACACAGAGTGTGCCACACAAAACCTGTAAGCCTCACCTACCGGTTACTCATCTCTAGTCGAATTGCTTGTGAACTGGCAACACTGTTTTGAAAGTTGGCTACACTGCATTTTATCGGAAAGTTGAGTGCAGCTATGAGTTCGTGCGTCAGTTGTTGTGAGAAGCTCGTATTGTTGGGGCGTTACAGAAATGAGGCAGTTTGCATTACGGCAGGAAATTGATATTGTTGAGTGTTACATAACGACAGGCTCCATTAACCCTTCTGTGGGCGCGCCTGCGGCAGATAGTCGCAAGATTTATTTTTCTGCTAGTATCACAGACAGCGTTACAGTTGCGTCCGCATCCAGATACGTATTTGTTGTTCTCAACGGATGTCACCACGTACTACGTTTGCGCTATTCATGCTTTCAGCAGTTTGGTCGCTATTGTTGTGTGAAACGTGAGTGTTGCGTTTGCGGTGTGTTTGCCGCTAAGCGCCTTGTGATGTAAGTATTTTCTATACTTGTGTTTTCCTTTCGCCTTAAGGCAATCTTTCTTTTATATTGGTAAATAATGAATATTCGAATCGAATCAATGTTCCAATATCCAATTTTCATTACCTTTTACAGTCTTGGGTACTGATTTGCTACAATATATTGCTTTTACAAAAACATGTGTTTCATTAGGTCTCATAAAAGCGTGGAAATGGAGATAAAGAAGACATTCGACAGGCACCGTCTAATTGTACGTTCTGAAGACTATGAGAAAGTACTGCGGGAATTGTCAGAAGAAGAATTACAAGAATTGTCAGATTCATGTGAATCTGAGTCCTATTATAAACAGGTAATTACATGTTTTTCTAACATTGCTATTATCTATTCCTTTTTAGTTAGTTCATTGTTACGTAACTCAGACGTGAGATGTACCGGTTTTATGTGGGACACATTCTGTATTTCTTACTTTCACAGGGCATCAAATAACTGTTAGGTAAGGGCAACAGCTAAAATTCATTATTAATAAAATACCCAAAACTTATCCGTTCACCTTTGGCTTCAGACATACCTATTTACTCTGTTTCAATATGGCAGACTTCGCGCATGTGCACTAAATTTTGGTGCAGTAACTGCAGTCGAGTTTCCATTCTGTGTACTATCTATTCTGTGGCACAGGTAACATACTGTCTTACGTTAATTTTTTGAATGATATCGTCACCGAGATCTCGAACATAGGATATAGCACCCGGCCACAACAACACGTCAGAAATGTAAAGGCTGCTGGCTAAATTTACCTGCTACACGAACTAGATGTAGTAGTGTGTTGTGTACCCAAAGGCTTGCGACGCCACCGTTGCGCCAGATGTTGGACCCTTATGCTGATGACGAATGCAATCTGACAACGTCCGTTGTCCTCGGAGCCCCCACACACGGATAGGCCATCGTGGTACTGCACGCAGAAAAGGGACTCGTCTAAAAAGACGGCGTGGAGATACTCCCGTGCTCAGATTGGTCTTTCACTGGTGCCACGTCAAGGAAAGCTGTAACAATGGCCGCCGTCATGACGTCGTCGAAATATCTGTGTGAATACTTGTGTTGCTGCAAATAAATCCACATACTGACTCAAGGAACATGGAGCGGCTGGACGATTCTGCACTAGAGCGCTAATCGCTCGGGGCCGTTGAGATCCAGCAGGGCTTTGAGTATGGCTTTCCTGAACCCATGGATCCATATTCGTATGACAACCGTGGAACGTCGACCAGCGGGAGGAGCAATATAGCGGAACGATAAATCGAAGTCTCGATAAGCCACGACCCTGCCGCTGTCGAGGTCGGAATACCCTTGTAGAAGTTTCTCCTTCTTACACAAGAGGTGTAAGGGGCAATAAAAAAGTTGCCGTTATAAGAACGTACAGTCCAGAATCGGTACGCCAATCAGCAAAATCGCCGTGTGCAGTGAGGCAATCATCCTACCGACGCACCAGGTAGAAGATTCCCGTATGGTAGAACACCGTGTCCTGCTACGTGAAGAAGTCTGTAACTGCCTGCTGCACATACAATAGTCGAATTCTTAAGACCTTTGAAAGGACTGAAGGTGTGATAATCGCATTGCCCAGTGAAGAAAACACCAGTTCCTTGAAATCAATAAACAATGGGCCCCGGTAATCAAACAACAAAATGGTTCAAATGCCTCTGAGCACTGTGGGACTTAACATCTGAGGTCATCGGTACCCTAGACTTAGAACTACTTAAACCTAACTAGTCTAAGGACATCACACACATCCATGCCCGAGGCAGGATTCGAACCTTTGACTGTAGCAGTAGCGCGGTTCGGGACTGAAGCGCCTAGAACCGCTCGGCCACAGCGGTCGGCAATCAAAGAAAAAGGTAAGCATCACCTTACCAGCAGATAGCTTACTCTTTAACGCCTTGGGACGAGGACAATGGTTGACACCACTGTCCCATACACATTCTTTATTCTCCGATGGATTTCTACCAGTGTTGGTTCTTCGGCAGCCATGTTGATCCCGTTTGGAAGCATTTTGTAATAGCGTCGCCATAGTTCAATTTTCCGCGTGCAGCGCAATCAAGTCGAAAAGACAAGAATTCCACACTAAACCAATTCCTACATGTCGGTGCTTGTATACCCCCATCGAAGAGGAGCGAAGTTGCATAGACGCTGTAGCAACACTCTCAATCGGAAATGTACTGACTGCCCCTCACAACGAAATTTTCTCACAAACAATTAGCACACAAAAGCAATTTCTCGATGAGAAGCTCGCTGTGTAACCTTTCCTTACATACAGAATGTAGACGGCGTTACTACAACGTATCTTGTGCGGTTGTGTTGAAACGATTATCATTTGCATATCCACGTAATCAGTAGTCTTGATAGCAATTTAACATTTATTGCATGCAGCCTTCATGGTTATTCAATTTTTATGGCCTATAGTGTATGACATGTACTTATGAATGATTTAGTTATCCAAACACTCACAAAGTGGTTTTCATTTCCCGTGTGGATGAAATGTCCGGCTATCCATCACACAGGATCTGAACATATGAAACGAATGTCGGTGAAGAGGAAGAAGAATGCATGAAGCAGAATTTAAACACTGATTTAGCTTGCTCCGTAAAACGCCTATTCGAATAAATAAATAATGAGTGAGGGCCGTTCTGTATCTGACAGCTGCCCTGAAAGACGTTCACATGCAGCTGCTCGTAATATGTAAACATCGCCATTCCATCTGGAGCCCTGCAGTTTAGAAGTTTTTAGAGACGCCAACTCATAATATCCGTTTTTCATTGCATAGACAGTGACCTTAACGAAGATGCACAAAATTAGATACCCAGGCCGGCCGCTGGTGGCCGGGCGGTTCTGGCGCTACAGTCTGGAACCGCGCGACCGCTACGGTCGCAGGTTCGAATCCTGCCTCGGGCATGGATGTTTGTGTTGTCCTTAGGTTAGTTAGGTTTAAGTAGTTCTAAGTTCTAGGGGACTTATGACCTCAGCAGTTGAGTCCCATAGTGCTCAGAACCATTTGAACCATTTTTTTTAGATACCCAGACGAAGCCGATAAGGAGGGAAAAGAATGAGACGTGGGCACTGTGTTGCACTGAGATACCACACAAGAAGAGTTCGCGACAGGTGGTTCCAGAAGTACCGTGGACATCCGCCCTTAACAGGAATATCGCTGCGCACAAGCCAATCACGCTGCGCCGGCCGGGGTGGCCGAGCGGTTCTAGGCGCTACAGTCTGGAACCGCGCGACCGCTACGGATTGGATTGTTTGGGGAAAGAGACCAGACAGCGAGGTCATCGGTCTCATCGGATTAGGGAAGGATGGGGAAGGAAGTCGGCCGTGCCCTTTCAGAGAAACCTATCCCGGCATTTGCCTGGAGTGATTTAGGGAAATCACGGAAAACCTAAATCAGGATGGGCGGACGCGGGATTGAACAGTCGACCGCTAAGGTCGCAGGTTCGAATCCTGCCTCGGGCATGGGTGTGTGTGATGTCTTTAGGTTAGTTAGGTTTAAGTAGTTCTAGGTTCTAGGGCACTGATGACCTAAGATGTTAAGTCCCATAGTGCTCAGAGCCATTTGAACCAGCCAATCACGCTGCCCGCGAGAATCGTGCCCCCTGGAGCGGCAGTGCCACTAGGAAGAGACGTGCGCTTAAGTAACCGTGCAAGAGCAGAAGTTACGAGTTGCACGTTGTAAGTCAGTCAGAGCGTGCTAGGGAGTTCCTGCAGAACGTTCGTCGTGTTTTCAAGTTGTCGTGTGAGATAGAAATACTGCCAGATAGACAGATGATGGTTAGTCTTCAGTAGAAGCAGAACAGTGAATAGAATTATCGTGTATCGTCAGAGACCGCCTGCCTAGAGATTTAACAGAGCACTATTAGTTTGGAATTGTTCTTCGAATAGCATACCGAGACAGAAGTTTAGTTTTCTTCCGAATTTGGTTCGGAGAACATTATTTAGCTTATGTTCCTGGAACAGTAATCAAAACAAAAGATAAGTTAAACCTGCATTCTACAATTGCTGCAGCCAGCGTTGCCAAAGTTGTGTAATATATTTACTACTCAGTTCAAAATGGCTCTGAGCACTATGGGACTTAACATCTATGGTCATCAGTCCCCTAGAACTTCTTAAACCGAACCAACCTAAGGACAGCACAGAACACCCAGTCATCACGTTACTACTCAGTATTCTGTCTTACTTCCATTATGTGTGTGCTGCCTTAGCACCCACGCATTTGTCGGACCAAGACACCTTTATTAGTCTTTTTGAAGGGCAGCAAGATTGTTATCAAAATGAACGCCCCCAGTCTAAAATGGTTCAAATGTCTCTGAGCACTATGGGACTTAACTTCTAAGGTCATCAGTCCCCTAGAACTTAGAACTACTTAAACCTAACTAACCTAAGGACATCACACACATCAATGCCCGAGGCAGGATTCGAACCTGCGACCGTAGCGGTCGCGCGGTTGCAGACTGCAGCGCCTAGAACCGCTCGGCCACCCAGGCCGGCGCCTCCAGTCTACAACAGTCACTGATGTAGAATTTATGGGGAAAACTGAGCGAAAGAAAGAAAGGAAGAGAAACGAAAACTCGTTTACGAATAGAACGACGTTTCTTGAACAGAATGTTTTACCGTCGCAATTCAAAAGACGAAAAAATGTTTAGAGAAATAACTACTTAGAAAAAAGCCTTGCACAAGTTTACTATTTTTAAGACTTAGTAATAATTAGTGGAAGGCTGTATGTAAATTGTAGAAATGTCTTAGAATATGAGACTTTTTATTTGGGGACGTTAATTCCAAAACATAACTTAGAAAATTTCTAAGTCTAAAAAATGTTGACTAGGATTCAGGTTCTTGGAGCTTTCAATAATCCAAAAGTCTTTCACTACGTACCATACCAAGAAATTATTATGCCTTAAACCACATCAGCTACTGCTAAAACTGAACCGCGAAAGTTTATTGTAGTGCAAGGAGATGTCCAGGAAACTACTTCCATAAACTAACAGTTTCCATTTGCTCTCGGAAGATAATCCATGAAGGTCAAGTATGTTAGACAACAAAATAAATATTCATGTTGTAAGAGATGAGTGGAATATCTAATTACGGGTAGCCTCACTAAGCAATCTACAGGGTGAGAAGTATTTAAACCGACAAACTCTGGGAGGTTGTAGTGGACATCAAAACAAATATTTTTTCCTAGTGTCATTTTTCCTATGAGGATTATTTAATCCGGTGGAGGCCGTATTACGCTCTTCAGATGTAGGCAACTGCTGTCCACCAGTGTAGTAGTGCATTGTCTCTGTTTACTAATGGAGCGACACCCCTGGAGTGAGTACACTGATATGGTTGGTGCGTACCACGTAGCGCACCACAACGGGCGAGCTGCACAGCGGGTTTATCAACAACAATATCCTAATCGCCGTATCCCGCATCATACGACCTTTGCTGCTGTGTACCAACGTCTGCGTGAGACCGGGTCATTTAGCAGATTATCTGGACAGGGACGCCGTCGCACGATAAGAACGCTGCAATTTGAGGAAGCTGTCTCGCAGCATGTGGAGCGGGACTCTTCAATCAGCACTCGTGCCACTGCACGTAACATGGGGACGAATCAGACGAATGTAAGAACAGTCCTTGGAGAGCAATTGTTAAGTCCATTTCACTTACAGTGTGTCCACAACCTGGAACCACTTGATTATCCACCCAGGACACAGTTTTCGCAGTGGTACCTGGAACAGTGTGAAATGCATCCTAGATTTCGATCCTCTGTGTTGTTTACCGATGAAGCAGCGTTCGGGTGTGATGGAGTCTTCAACATGCACAATTCACATGTTTGGAGTGAGGATAGCCCACATGCCACAGTTACTAGCGCTCATCAAGTGCGGTTCTTCGTTAATGTGTGGGTCGGTGTTGTTGGGGACTGTTTCATTGGGCCGTTT
Source organism: Schistocerca nitens (assembly GCF_023898315.1). Lineage (NCBI taxonomy): Eukaryota > Metazoa > Arthropoda > Insecta > Orthoptera > Acrididae > Schistocerca > Schistocerca nitens. The sequence continues at coordinate 395,105,126 of NC_064617.1, forward strand.
CTGCTACCTAGGCCATTAAATGGCAGGCCCTATTACAATTTTCTCGCCAGAGCATTGCCAGAACTTCTGGAAGACATCCCGCTCCATACAAGACATGTGGTTCCAACATGACGGGGCGCCGGCACATTTCAGTCGTCGTGTGCGTCTATTCCTGGACCGACGGTTCCCAGAAATGTGGATTGGCGGAGGTGGTCCTGTACCATGGCCTGCTCCATCCCCAGATATGTCCCCTCTGGACTTTTTTGTGTGGGGAAAGATGCGCAACCTTGTTTACGCGACGCCTGTTGCATCAGAAGAGGATCTGGTTACCCGGATAGTAGCAGCAGCAGGAACAATTCAGGTACTTTTGGGGTTTTTGCCCGTGTCGGACGGAACATGATCCGACTGTGTAACCTTTGTTTACGTGTCAATGGAGGCATTTTTAAAACTCTACTGTAATTGAAATTGGGTTGTGTTAATGTGTTGTCTCTTGGTCATAAAAAATGGAAAAGTGTTTGTTGGTTTGATTAATTTGCCGCCAGAGAAATCTCCCTCTACCGGTTTAAATACACCTCTTAGGACAAAATGACACTAGCGAAAAATATTTGTTTTGATGGCCCCTACAACCTCCCAGAGTTTGTCGGTTTAAATACTTTTCACCCTGTATATTATTATTCATTGTACTACTGTTCCATCACCACTGCGAACACATTCTGTCACACCTTCCATAACAGGGAACAGCTTCTCGAACAGGGAAGAAGTAAAAAGACATTACACCTAAAACAGAAACATGTTTCACGTATCCCACGCTGTTCATGTCTACTTTTCATGTAGCGTCACAGTTTGTAATTGAAAAAAACGATGGTCTGCCCCTACGACGTGGTTCCACTCGCGCTCTCTGAGAGCTACTCAGATTTCTCCCGATTTCTCTGCCTTGAAAAATGTATACTTTAAATGTGTTTCATTTCTCTATCACGTAACGGCAGTGAGATTACAGAGACGGTTAGGAGAGACAGTTTTCAGGGGGAGTGACGACATCAGCAACAGTGCGGGGCACGGCAGTGGCCAGCGGCTTTGCAAACCGACCTGATTTCTCCCGTGGTGGTGTCGCGCCCGATGACGAACTGCGAGGCTCCGTCCTGCATCTGCTTTGCCCACGGCGGCTTCACCCACACCAGGTTGGACAGGTGCCCTGCGTATGCGGCAGGCAACATCCAGTTCTCGATGCTCAGCTCGCTGTAACAGCCAACGTGTCATCATTTAAAGGCGCCAGGTTCATTTGCTAGCAACGGTCGGCAGATGGAAGACAACCGTTCAACTCGTAACTTCTCCAGTTCTTTTGTCTTCATATTGAAAGGTACATAGGGTCGCTGCAAGTATGATACCATTACTTATTTCGTATTATCTTCAATTTCTTTTCATTTTAAATTAGAAAATTACGTAAAATAAAATTAAATGTAAAAGCTAAAATTTTTTCCACATTCAAGACAGGCAACTGAAGCTACTCAAACAACAGCAGAGGAATTAGCCTCGTTAACACAGGTTACAAAATCTATAGTACTATCTTAAATAATAGCCCGCGTTGTATCTCTGTAACAATTTTATTAGAAGAACAAATAGGTTTTAGAAAAGGACGATCCTGCATTGACGGTATTTTTAGTATAAAACAGCTCTTAGAGTAAAGGAGAGAATTTTAATTTTACAACGATGCAGTTCCGATGCACAGGGAACGGATTCTCAAATTGGTCCCCTTGGACAGTTAAGGGACAACTAAATCAGAGAGGAGGATCATTGTAAAAGATGCAAAACATAAAATCTTAATGCTAGCCCGAATCGGCCATAAATAGCTTACATAATGAAGTTCCAAGGATTTCTTTAAATAACTGAGCATCGAGACCTTAAATAATGAAACCTTTAAGTTTGTCTCTGGATAATAAAAGAATCTTTAAAACAAGGAACCTTAAAAATACTAAGCAACAAGTAAAATTTATGACTTGTGATCTTAACAGTACATAACGAACTCTTTTAAGAACATTTAAATAATGCTAGCCCTTTGGAAAACTTCAACTTCGTGAATTTAACTAAGCTAAACTTTACAGAAAGCTCAATAGCAGTTTCTGCACCACAGCAGACAAATGATTTAGAATCAACAGCTGATGTACTTGTGACAGTACACAACAGTTCACAATGAGGCAAACAAGAAATGTGAGTTCCACAACTTACAGTCTGTGCTAAGATTAACGTTCAACAACTCAGAAGTTTGGCAGAGAGCAAGTGGCCATCAGAAACTAGTAATTAAAATCACAATACAATATACAAATTGTATTGAAAGTGAATCATTAGGACAATAACACGCGGAGACAGTTGCCCGGATAAGCAGCTTGTTTTCAAGGCAACAACTCACGCACTAAAGACACGTGATGCTCACCTTCTGCCAGCAGCACGCTGCCAAATGATGCGTCCAGCAGTTTGGACCAACAGCTTCCTCAAGCGACCCCGTCATCTGCGGCCACCATACCTCAGAGTGCTCCATGTCACACCTCGTCCCGAAGTAACCAAGTACGTTCGACGTCCAGCAAATTACTCAGCTCTGCCAAGGCACCATTGTTTCACGTAAATCACAAGTGATGCTGGGCGCGAGAATACACAGGCTGCGCATAGCTGAGTGAGAATGAGAATGAGGTTTGCCCCTTGCACCTAGAAGACCCGGACATCAGCTTCAGCACGGCTCCCTTACACTCCCTGCGGACTCTGCCCGCAATTGCAAAAACGTTTACTGATGCCGCCAACACAGAGCCAGCACCAAACCGACTTATCCATCTCCACTTAAAAAAGTTAGTGTGGAAGGATGGGGGGGGGGGGGGGCTGAACTCAGCTCGAAGCTGCCACTACCTCGCCCTGTGGCCATGAGCCTTGATCTGGCTTACATGAATCCGAGTTCGCTGCCTCGTAGCCACATTCTCAACCACAAATGAGACTTGACGAGGCATCTCAGCAATTCGGAATGTCGCAACAAATCTCGGGAGCATCTTCCCCATAACCCTCTCTGCAACCCTACTGGGCCTTTTGAAGCTTTTAACGAGGCTCAAGTCGCCAATTTTAAAAGAGGTAGGACGCCTCCCACGGTTGTACCGTTCTGCTTGCCGGCAGTGAGCCAGTTTAATGTTGTTACGCCTCTCTCACAATTATTTGTGATGGTGGCAGCGTCCACATTCTCAGAAGGAGATCATTTATTCCCCGCAGTCTGATAATAATAGGACGGCTGGCCCCGGCGGAGGTTCGAGTCCTCCCTCGGGCATGGGTGTGTGTGTTTGTCCATAGGATAATTTAGGTGTGTAAGCTTAGGGACTGATGACCTTAGCAGTTAAGTCCCATAAGATTTCACACACATTCGAACACTTTTTGATAATAGGAGAATTAATGGGATAGGCTACAACCTAACTGCCTGTAGTGGCTTTATGTGATTCGTGCTCTGCCATATTCAACGCAAAATGTACCCAGTTAAGTGACTCATCCAACTTATTTTAATCTTTACTGTGGTAAATTATAAGGGTTGCCTTATATGTTGCGACTGACTGGCTCAGAAAAGGAAGGGTATGGGATATTAGGGAACCACGGTGACAAGTGTACCAGCATTCTGAAAGCAAGAATGCCTGAATTCCCTGAAAACAAAAGCAGGTGCGTTACAACTAAAACTGTTAGTGGACTAAAACGTGCAAATGTGCTTCCCAAAAGCTGAATCGTAAAGCCCGCATTCTTAGTGTTAATGGGGATCAGCCATAAAAACGACTAAATTCACTGACGACCTCAAACTCGTTATTTGCTACCATTTCTAGTACCCCATAACAGACCCAAATAATCGATACATAACTTATCCATAATGAGATTTTCACTCTGCAGCCGAGTGTGTGCTGACATGAAACTTCCAGGCAGATTAAAACTGTGTGCCGGACCGAGACTCGAACTCGGGACCTTTGCCTTTCGCGGACAAGTGCTTTACCGATTATTTTTATTTGAAGCTAGGACGTATGAACTACAGTTCCACATGCAACTTTCTTTTTTTTTAAGTGATTAGAGTCTTCAGTTCTGAGTTGGTGGAGACAGGGTGGGCAGGGGTCGAAAACCCGAGGCATACCGAGATTGGAAAGCTGTACTGGTCACACCGACACTCGGGAAAAGAAATATTAGTAATCCTTTGAATTACGTACCCGTATCACTAACGCCGACTTGTAGTAAGATTTTGGAACATATACTGTGTTCAAACATTATGAATTAGCTCCAAGATAAGTCAAGTGGCAGACAGTCAGTACGGATTCAGAAAATATCATTCTTGTGAAGCAGAGCTCTCTATTCGGACGAAGTAATGAATGCTATCGACAGTGGATCTCAAATCGATTTCATAGTTCTAGATTTCCATAACGTTTCTGTCACTGTTCCTCACAAGATACTTCTAATAACAGTGCGTACCTGCCTGCTTAGTTGAGTGGTTACGTGCTTGCCTCCCATGCACCCCTGGCCGGGATGGATATTTTCTCTGCTCGTAGAGTGGGTGTTGTGTTGTCCTCATCGTCATTTCCTCACCGCCGCCGGCCGAGGTGGTCTAGCGGTTCTGGCGCTGCAGTCCGGAACCGCGGGACTGCTACGGTCGCAGGTTCGAATCCTGCCTCGGGCATGGGTGTGTGTGATGTCCTTAGGTTAGTTAGGTTTAAGTAGTTCTAAGTTCTAGGGGACTTATGACCTAAGATGTTGAGTCCCATAGTGCTCAGAGCCATTTTTTTTTCCTCACCGCCACGCTAGTCGCTCAATGTGGCGTCGACTGTTATAAGACTCGCACTCGGCAGACGAACTTCCACGGATGGGGCCTTCCGGCCGGCAATGCCATACGATCATTTCAATTCATTTTGCGTACCTCTGGAATATCGCTTCAGAGATTTCCTCTAAGAGTGGTCACAGTTCGTAGTAATCGATGGAAAATCATCGACAGAAGCGATATCCGCCATCCCCGTCCACCCTCGCAAGTATTGCAGGCTTTAATCTGTTCCTAATCTACATAAACAATTTAGAAGATAATCTGAGCAGCCCTCTTAGAACGATTGCAGCTGATGCTGTCATTTACCGTCTAGTAAAGTCATCAGAAAATCAAAATAAATTGCAAAATGGTTAGAAACGATACCTGAATTGTTCGAAAATTAGCAGTCGTCTCTGAATAAAGAAAAGTGTTAAGTCATCCACATCAGTGCACAAAGAAATCCGTTAAATTTCGACTACACGAAAATCACACAAATTTAAAGGCTGTCACTTCGACTAAATACATAGGAATTATAATTACGAATAAATTAAGCTGAAAGATCACATACATAATGTTGTGGGGAAGGCAAACCAAAGACTACGGTTTAGTGGCAGAACGCGTAGAAGAGGCAAAAGAGACTGGCTGCACTACGCTTGTTCGTCCGCTACTAGAGTACTGCTGTGCTCAATTGGTTTCTTCCCGGATAGGATTGACGGAGAACATCGAAAAAGTTAAACGAAGGACAGCTTGTTTTGTATTATCGCGAAATAGGAGAGAGAGTGTCACGGATATGATAACAGAGTTGGGATGGCAGTCATTAAAGCAAAGGCGATTTTCCTTGGGGCGAAGTATTTTCACGAAATTTCGAAGGCGATTTTCCTTGGGGCGAAATATTTTCACGAAATTTCAATCACAAACGTCCTCCTCTGAATGTGATAATACTTTATTGTCGCCAACCTACATGGGTACAAATCATAATCATAATAAAATAAGAGAAATCAGAGCTCGTACAGAAAGATTAAATGTTCATTATTACCGGGCGCTGTTAAGAAGTGGGACTGTAGAGAAATAATCTGAATGTCGTTCAAAGAACCATCTACCAGGCGCTTAAGTGTGAACTGCATAGTAGTCGTGTATATGTAGACGAATTACGCTATTACCAAACAGTCGCACTCCCAGAAGCAAAGCCCGCATCTCGTGGTCGTGCGGTAGCGTTCTCGCTTCCCACGCCCGGGTTCCCGGGTTCGATTCCCGGCGGGGTCAGGGATTTTCTCTCCCTCGTGATGGCTGGGTGTTGTGTGCTGTCCTTAGGTTAGTTAGGTTTAAGTAGTTCTAAGTTCTAGGGGACTTATGACCACAGCAGTTGAGTCCCATAGTGCTCAGAGCCATTTGAACCAACCAGAAGCAAACTAAGCAGTTGACAAGTCATCTAACATTGGCTTTAATGTCATCCAGATAATGGAGCGGCATATATCACAGAAAATTTTCGGACCCAAGTTCTAAGTCGGTATCTGGATGTACAAAAGTTATTTTCCCCAACGAAACGATTCAGTTTCATTGCACGGAAAAGGTATCTAGAATTTTATGGAAATGCAGGAAGAATGAACGTCTCACAGTTAACAAAGAATATCCCAGAACGAGATTTTCACTCTTCAGCGGAGTGTGCGCTGATATGAAACTTCCTGGCAGATTAAAACTGTGTGCCCGACCGAGACTCGAACTCGGGACCTTTGCCTTTCGCGGGCAAGTGCTCTAGGTTCTCAGGAGAGCTTCTGTAAAGTTTGGAAGGTAGGAGACGAGATACTGGCAGAAGTAAAGCTGTGAGGACCGGGCGTGAATCGTGCTTCGGTAGCTCAGGTGGTAGAGCACTGGCCCGCGAAAGGCAAATGTCCCGAGTTCGAGTCTCGGTCGGGCACACAGTTTTAATCTGCCAGGAAGTTTCAACAAAGAATATATATATGCAGCATCACAAACGGGACATGAAAACCGTAAGGAAGATTGCTAGCAGACACACACACACACACACACACACACACACACACACACACACACATGTCATGTAAGTCGCTGTTGATTCACCGGTTAACTGCATGGACGAGGTACAGACTCTTGTAACTTTACGTTCAAACAACTAACAGACAGAAGTCAAAATAAAAAAACTGGACAAATGCGAGTAGGGTTCGCGCTTGAGAATACCGTAAAGATTTAATCATGGTATGTTTATAGATAGTTCATCTATAAATTTAGATGAGTTCGAGAGTATCAAAATATATTACATAAATAGCCGTATCTTTTGACTGCATTACTTAGAAGCTTGAATTTTGTTACACCGCCAATGGACTGTAAACCTTAGTATTTGCCATAAATGTTAACCTAAGATATCTAACGGTTCCCGAGGAAAAAAAGGTCTTAACAGACGGACAGACTCACAGACAGACAACAAAGTGGTTCTACAAGGCGTCCATTTTTACCGATTGAGTTATGAAATTCAGAAAATGTTGGACACTAGATCGATGATAGACCCATAATGACAAGATGAAGCTGTAGGAAGCGACGAAAGAAAATAAGGCTAAATCTAAGAAGTGGTTGTACGCGTTCTTTAATGGGCCAAGCGAAACATTAATAACATTAATAAAAATAATAAAGGAAGACAACAGAAGTGTAAGGTCAGTTATGTGAGAATAGGTCAATAAATCTGGAAGAGAAGACTTGCAAAGAATTTTAGTTCTATGTACAGTCAGTCAACAACAAAGCTACAATTCAGAGACTCGCTGATCGATATGGCACGGGAAATGGAGGTAACAAAATTATGCCTAAAATATTGTCACCGAGACTGCTTTGTCAGAGAATGCTACAAACTTGATTCTAAATTTATATCTCTCACGAATGCAAAAATTGCACAGACAGAAGTGAGTGAGCGTTGAGCTGAAAAACAGTTGAGGTCGCACGACAAAGGAAAAGCCAGATGATATGAAACATTACCCAATAGCATACTATTAAACATGCGGAGGATCTAAATTCTCTTCTAGAGATTTTCATAGGTCGCTGCAACAATGACCTGTTGCAGAACAGTTGCGCAGAACTACAGGCCTATCTCACTGACGTCAATACGTTGCAGAATTACGGACCTGTTTTATGCCAACAAATTACGATTCTTTTTGGAGCCAAAACATCGGGAATAGGTTACAACCCTGTCTCACTCCCTTATCCACTGCTGCCTCGCTTTCATGTCCATCGATTCGTAACTACAGTCTGACGTCTGTGTACGCTGTGTGTAGCCTTCTGCTCCCTATATTTTCTGCCGGTTAAGTGCAGAGCGTGACACTACCTACGTACCTGACCTCTGTTTCCGCGAGACGTGCGAGTCTGCTCGACTGCTAGAGTTACAAAATTTAGTTGTAAATTCTGTCAAAGTTATTTCAATGATTTTGCAGAATGAACTTTTTATATCGTGGAAAGTATTAATTTCATTGCACCATGCAATACTAAAGTTTATGGTTGTTAAACCCTAATTGAGTCATAGCCATTTGATGTTATCTACCTGCGGCTTCTCCCTAAATTGATGGATAAAAGAAAGAAACTTTGTATTTCAAAACTGACCTTAAATTGGAGACGAATTTGTTACAATGGTGGTATTACTTATACAAGAGCACTCTCTAAGATAGCAGAGTAATGCTGGTCCAACCTCTTGAGCCGGCCGTGGTGGCCGAGTGGGTCTGGGCGCTACAGTCTGGAGCCGCGCGACCGCTACGGTCGCAGGTTCGAATCCTGCCTCGAGCATGGATGTGTGTGTCGTCCTTAGATTAGTTAGGCTTAAGTAGTTCTAAGTTCTAGGGGACTGATGACCTCAGATGTTAAGTCCCATAGTGCTCAGAGCCATTTGAACCAACCTCTTGTCCACTTCACAATTATTCATTCAATAACATTGTTGTAATAATTTCGTTGATTTTTGTTTTAGTTCTTAGAAATTTAATATGTGCAGAATATTAAACTTAACAACAGAGATTAAAAAGATGTACATATTTCTTACAGTCACGGCGAAAAAATGCAACAACGTAGTTTTTATTAGTTAAGTCTAGAATGATTCCGCTGTTCTGTTCGCCTACGGACCACCGAGAAACCGAAATGCGGATAGAGGCAGAGATCTCAATTGTAACTGTTATTAATAGAGTATGAAAGAGTGCAAATAAGCAGCATATAGCGATCTGAAATTTGTGGAGCACAGAAGTAGCGCTGTAGGTGATAAATCTAATCTTAACAAGCAAGGGCAGTTAATGGTATATGAGTGAACCATGAACAATGATACAGATATCAGTTAACATTTTGCATCGAAATCATCGATTACTTCAGCTGCTTCGCAGCGCACAGCACAAGGCGAACAGCAAAAACAGCGATCATTTCTCTACAAATAAGTAATAAAGATCTTGACGATATACAAAAAACCGCCGACTTCCAAAAACAGCCGCAATCAAAAACTGCCTCAGAATACCTTATATAATGAATACCGGGCATCATCAAACTTCATCATCTTTCCTGGATGGTACCATGTTTCTAATGACGGGCATATGCTCAGCCTTCGTCACCCTGCCATAGCACTCTCATCGATAAAATTAACCATCGCAATCTGTACTTTATACGGTGGAATAGTCTATCATCCCTAACTAGCAGCCTATGAGACCTTACGAAGAAAGGCAGGCTAGTGGCAAGTTGTACTTAGCTCAAAGTGCCTTTAACAATCTCTAATAACATATTGCGAGAGCCTAATGGAAACAGCTATTCCAGCTATCGTGGCACGCAGTGACCTCTTTGTTTTAACCACATGCCGTGATCAGGGGGCGGTTCTTGAGCACGTTGTGGCTCATATCAAAAGCAATATTCTCTAAATACCGTACTTACTTCGCAGCGTCATAAAACATCAAGAAATGAGGACCCTAGGGCAATGAACTGAGGAGAACTTAGATTTCATGTAAGAAATATAAGTAGTATTCACCAAACGAGTTCACTTTTAGCCTCGTGTTTCATATTTTAATGTAAGTGCTGCTGTCATTTGATAACAGAACTGATAACCGCTGAAACTACGTAATAGGCGAAATTTGTGTAAAACATTCAAACTGACTGCATGGAAAGAAGAAAAATATATCTGTTACACACAGAACTGGAAAAAAATCAGTCAACCAAAAGATATATTGTGTCTCTATTTTTCTGTGCTAGGTATATAAAAATCTTCAAAAAAGTTTTATTGAATAGGTTGACACCTGTAGCCTATAACGCCCTGATTTCAACCCGATGAATGAAGCACAGGACAGACTTCAAATTTCGTGCTGCGCATGATTGATGGCTTCAAATCTGACAGTGGCAACAGTGGACAAGTCAGTTTATAACAAAATGTTGCAACTCCTTTGTTTCGATATCTACAAGGACGAGTACTCTGATATCTCTGAAACACGCCATACTTTCTCTTCCGGTGAACTACGTCCTTAAGTGCTACATAGAAGTTTAAGGCACGAAGTCAGCTTAATGATTTTCCAAATACTACGAGGAATTAACAGTCGAATCACAATCCAACCTAGGTTTCAGTTTACACTTTCCACCTTCGTAAAACATAACCTCGAAGGACATTTAAACTGCATGAACGCAGTTACTTCGAAACACTACTTTAAAAACAAGCTGTCGAATTGTTCGAGATGTAAGTCCCTCTGAGATTCAAACTGGGTGCTGAACCGGCACCCAGGTTCTGAACCCTGTAAGGCACACAACTGTAATTTGGCAGGAACCATCGAAACACCGCATACTCCGCTGACACAGTGAATGATTCATTCTGTTCATGAAATCTATGTACGTGACTAAATCTTTGTTGAAGTTGAGTGTGCTGAGCAAATTTGCAGTAATTTATTGTCATCTTCTTTTTCACCCTTTAAGAAGTTGGTTTCATGGACCAAAGTACCTGTTTCCATTATATAGTCACTTTATTCTTTCTGATTTACCTGACAGACCTTACAAATCTTTGTCTATATACCAGGGTGACACTTCTTCACACGAATCCTCCTACCTATTTTTTTTTTAACAATCCCATTTTGTCATGTGAGCTGTGCCCCGCAACTTTTATTAACTGTTTTATTTACCTTAGGGAAACGTTCAACAGAGTTCTCTTTTTTTTTAATCGGGTGTTCATAATTCCCGACACACCACCTTCAACAATCGAACAGTTTTCGCTTGAATTGGTACGTGCCACAAAAGTTCTACAAGAAGTTGGTGAATAAATGGTGATGTAGACAAAGCACCGCCTGATGTGGACAAGCCTAATACAGTTGGGACGCAGTACGTGCCATAGATAATGCTCTCTAATGACTGTTCCTCTCAACAGTCGTTCATCCAGCCACCATACAAGCACCCCTTGACTGAGACGCAGTTACTATCCTCACGATATGAGCGATTAAGTAAAGATTCTCCCGAAACACAAAGTTCCACATTCGTGCCTCATGCACTAGCTGAAGCATGCCCAGGGAATATTGTCACAGAACTTGCGGCTGTCGCCAAGTCCGGGTTTGGGAACTGTGTAGCGGGAAACTCATACCCAGCAATGAACGGCCGAGTCCCCTAAAGTGCTCGACATTTGCCACAACGCAGAAAACACCACATACGCTCCCCCATTTGAGGAAGTCTCGTCATTTTTTCTCTTTATACTACTACTACTACTAGTAGTAGTAGTAGTAGTAGTAGTACTGTTCGTGTCAGTAAAGTCGTGACAAGAATAAGTTCTTCACATTTGTAGCCCATATCCTTAGTACCTGTAAATGGAAGGCGAGGACATCCATGAACACCCCAGACAAGGTTTTTCTATATAGCCCTTGCTTAAATCTACACTCCTGGAAATTGAAATAAGAACACCGTGAATTCATTGTCCCAGGAAGGGGAAACTTTATTGACACATTCCTGGGGTCAGATACATCACATGATCACACTGACAGAACCACAGGCACATAGACGCAGGCAACAGAGCATGCACAATGTCGGCACTAGTACAGTGTATATCCACCTTTCGCAGCAATGCAGGCTGCTATTCTCCCATGGAGACGATCGTAGAGATGCTGGATGTAGTCCTGTGGAACGGCTTGCCATGCCATTTCCACCTGGCGCCTCAGTTGGACCAGCGTTCGTGCTGGACGTGCAGACCGCGTGAGACGACGCTTCATCCAGTCCCAAACATGCTCAATGGGGGACAGATCCGGAGATCTTGCTGGCCAGGGTAGTTGACTTACACCTTCTAGAGCACGTTGGGTGGCACGGGATACATGCGGACGTGCATTGTCCTGTTGGAACAGCAAGTTCCCTTGCCGGTCTAGGAATGGTAGAACGATGGGTTCGATGACGGTTTGGATGTACCGTGCACTATTCAGTGTCCCCTCGACGATCACCAGTGGTGTACGGCCAGTGTAGGAGATCGCTCCCCACACCATGATGCCGGGTGTTGGCCCTGTGTGCCTCGGTCGTATGCAGTCCTGATTGTGGCGCTCACCTGCACGGCGCCAAACACGCATACGACCATCATTGGCACCAAGGCAGAAGCGACTCTCATCGCTGAAGACGACACGTCTCCATTCGTCCCTCCATTCACGCCTGTCGCGACACCACTGGAGGCGGGCTGCACGATGTTGGGGCGTGAGCGGAAGACGGCCTAACGGTGTGCGGGACCGTAGCCCAGCTTCATGGAGACAGTTGCGAATGGTCCTCGCCGATACCCCAGGAGCAACAGTGTCCCTAATTTGCTGGGAAGTGGCGGTGCGGTCCCCTACGGCACTGCGTAGGATCCTACGGTCTTGGCGTGCATCCGTGCGTCGCTGCGGTCCGGTCCCAGGTCGACGGGCACGTGCACCTTCCGCCGACCACTGGCGACAACATCGATGTACTGTGGAGACCTCACGCCCCACGTGTTGAGCAATTCGGCGGTACGTCCACCCGGCCTCCCGCATGCCCACTATACGCCCTCGCTCAAAGTCCGTCAACTGCACATACGGTTCACGTCCACGCTGTCGCGGCATGCTACCAGTGTTAAAGACTGCGATGGAGCTCCGTATGCCACGGCAAACTGGCTGACACTGACGGCGGCGGTGCACAAATGCTGCGCAGCTAGCGCCATTCGACGGCCAACACCGCGGTTCCTGGTGTGTCCGCTGTGCCGTGTGTGTGATCATTGCTTGTACAGCCCTCTCGCAGTGTCCGGAGCAAGTATGGTGGGTCTGACACACCGGTGTCAATGTGTTCTTTTTTCCATTTCCAGGAGTGTATTATGCCAACGGCCTTGCCGCAGTGGTAACACCGGTTCCCGTCAGCTCACCTAAGTTAAGTGGTATAGGGCTGGGCTAGCACTTGGATGGCTGACCACCCGATCTACCGAGTCCTGTTAGCAAGCGGGATGCACTCAGCGCCTGTGAGGCAAACTGAGGAGCTACTTGATTGAGAAGTAGCGGCTCCTGTCTCGTAAACTGACTTACGGCCGGGAGAGCGGTGTGCTGACCACGTGTCCCTCCATACCCCCATCCAGTAACGCCTGTGGCCTGAGGATGACACGGCGGCCGGTCGGTATCGTTGGGTCTTCACGGCCTGTTCGGGCGGAGTTAAGTTTTAAATCTATTACGTAGAACATACGTTAAAGAACAGCGAATGGGGCGGAAAGAAACCTAAGTATGTAGTACAATGAAAACTATTCCTTGCCATGGACTTTAAAGTAAGTCAAAAAGTCGAGATAAATCTAAAGACTAGCACAATAGAAAGGAACAGAGTCCATGATACCTACGTTGATCTTGTAGCGAACCAAGTATTCAAAAGAGAGATGATCAGGTTCAAATGGTTCAAATGGCTCTGAGCACTATGCGACTTAACTTCTGAGGTCATCAGTCGCCTAGAACTTAGAACTAATTAAACCTAACTAACCTAAGGACATCACACACATCCATGCACGAGGCAGGATTCGAACCTGCGACCGTAGCGGTCACGCGGTTCCAGACTGAAGCGCCTTTAACCGCACGGCCACACCGGCCGGCAGAGATGATCAGGGAGATGCGATAATTGATACGGCGTCACTGATCTGAAAATGTTTGAAATGAAGTGGTGAGAGTGAAAGTGACACACTCATGCAAAAGTGTGAGACTTTCTCCACAGCTTCATACATGAAACGATGCCATTAAATGCTACATCATTTGCAATGCTGCATCTCGTACCTTAAATTAACAAGTACCACGTAATGACCATTCATTAGAACATTCTCTACTGAGAGTGTTACGAGGGGTCTGGAAGCACCAACAGGAAACACTGAGGAACTATCGGGATTTCAGTAAAGTATAATTCGGCTTATTGCGTTGTAGAAGCCATGAAAATTAGCTGGAAGGAGTCACAAGCAAAGGTATAAATATATAAAACTTACTGTTTCGATGAAACTCTTCCTAAAACAAATTTTATTAGAAAAACTTTGTATCTTTGGTTTTAGTTTTCTATAAATCTACTTTCTGACGTAATCTATGTTCACTTCCAAGCACGTCTCGTAACGTTGCACCAGGTTCTTAAAACCCTCTGCATGGGAGCTCTCCATGTAGCAATAAAACCAGTGTGAGAACGATGTTATGAAAACTTCTCATCACCTCCAAAAGACGCGCGCGCGCGCTTTTTGTGTGTGTGTGTGTGTGTGTTTTGTCCTAAGCGTACGTTAGTTTAAGTTAGACTAAGTAATGTGTAAGCCTAGGGAGCGATGACCTCAGCAGTTTGGTCCCATAGGAACTTTCCCTAAATTTCAAGTGCAAGAAGAGAGTAGGGTGCAAGGTCTGGACTTGAGAGTGTGTGGCCGAATAGTGTCAAAAGAAGAAACTGTATCTTAATATTGATGGTAGCACATTTCTTAGACATTATCCTGGTGATCACAATGAGTTCACACTTTATTCTGTTCTTTGGGAGTCATCTACTGCTCTGTAATCTGCATGTTGTCGCGTACCTAATCTTTAGCGTAAAGCACATATCATACAAGTATATTCACGTTAGTGTTGAGAATTTCAAAAGTGTTCGTGTATAGCACCATGACCAGTGTAAAATTTCATCGCATGATTATGCCAGAGTATACTTTCAACCAAGCACTCTGTTTTCTGGGGCTAACTATAGTTATATGCTTTCAGTTGGCGGTGCTTAAATTTTTTTTTCATTTACAGTTTAATGCTCTTACCTCTTTATTTTCGGTATATCTTGAGATCGTAATTATGGGCCATCAGCTTTTTGGCTATTTACGTATATTATCTTACGTACTGCCAGTTGCTAATCCGTAGTACGATTAATGACGTGTAGGGCATAGAACTAACTGTGAGATTGGGGATCAGGCGTGATGTTTCAAGACCTATTCCCAAATTAAGTGGCAATTCATGGAGCTTTCTTCAGCTGGTGTATCCTGACAAACTTCTGCCTTATACAAGAGGAAACTGATCTGCATCACACCTTCCTAATTGGTCGGCTTAATACAGTTATTTCTGTGGATTTTGTTGTAGAGCGCATGTGGGAGAGACCAAGGAAACAAAGACGCAGTGCAGACAGATCGATAAGGAAAGTATCATGTCATCAGTTTCGTATGGGGAAAAAGTGCTAGTGGTTTATTTTCAATGGCGGCAAACTGTTCAGCTATGTCGCTTAAGGAGTGTAACGGCAGCTGGACCGTTGGAATATCCAGTTCGTGTTCCACAGACTGATCTTGTTACACCTAGCAACTGAGCCAGCTACAACTTACTTAAAATGTTGATCTCAGTTCGCCACGCAGCTGTCCTGAGAGTCAGAGTATAATATCTGCCTTCCAGTGTGGCGAAAAATTGGAAAAAGTCAGTTTTTTACACAAGTGTATCTCTGTTGATTTTCAGTGAATAATAATACCGTAACTTCCTGGAAGATTAAAACTGTGCGCCGAGCGGTGACTCGAACCTTGGACCTTCGCCTTCCGTGGGCAAGCACGACTCACAACTGTGAGGGCAGATCGTGTGTCGTGTTTGGCTAGCTCAACAGGTGGAGCACTTTCTCGTGGAATGCGAATGACCCAGGTTCAAGTCCTGATCTGTCAAACAGATTTACTCTGCCTGGAAGATTCAAGGATTCTCTTCGTGTCACATGTTTGACACCAAGAGCAGTTGCTGAATACAACAGCTATAAATGAGGAAGTACAAGCCTGGCCTCTACCGGTATCTTATTCAACGATGGTTAAAAACACCCCCACCTAAAACAGCTACGTTAAAATGCCCACAGGGTACAGACAAAAGTCTCACACAGCACTACACCCGTATGAAACTTGTCGTCAATAATCATTATTATTCTGTCAGCAACAGAGGTGAGTTATCATCTACCGCTGGGTGACGGCTTTGCCTAGATACTTTTCCATGTATTATGGTACGCATCCATACAGGTTCTGTGCATTTTCTGATGTTATCTACCCACTTTTCAGAAAGTCGTTTTCTTGGTCTTTTCTTATGTCTTGGAAATCAGAAACGGACCTCTTCGGTTCATCTACGAGGCATTCATTCACCTAAGTACGTATCCCACACTCCATGCCATATTCATTACAGTCATAATTCCAATTCCCACTCCACTCTGTTCAGTGATACGCTACACTGCCTCTCCAGACAAGTTTCAATGTGTCTATCCTCATTGCCCTCTAAGCATCCTTCAGTGTTCGAATGGTTTTCGCAAGAAGAGTCCACGTCGCGCAGTCGTAAGTCTGAACTAGGCAATGCATATTAATCAACAATTTTCCTTCCAGACAAATCGAAGGCTATGTTTTCAAAATTATTAATGTTACTAAAAGCACTTCACTTCATTTTCCCTACTATGTTTATTTATTTTCCGTCTATCTTCCGTTATCTTCGCCTGTTCTATATACAAGTCTATGACTTCATTGTTATTTTTACCTATTTTCTATCCGGTATGTAACTTGTTTATTATATTTGTATTATTGTGCTACATTTTCAACGCCCGAGCGCTGAGAGATTCACAACAGCATTCGAGTACGGCCTTGAGGTTGAAAATGGTCGCCACATAAAATTTGATTGATGCAAAGAGAGTTGATATTTATTCAAAATACTAATAAAAATAGAGGATACACTGTGTCCAATATAAAGAACATACTGAGCAAAATAATACTCTTCAATGACTGTAGAAGAATAAATTGTGGTTCATGTAATGCACTAACTAGAACTTTTTTTTTATGGTTCAGATAACTGGTGTTGCATATGATGGCATCACCAATGGAAAAAAGTAAAATATGGAAATGATTTACAGAAACGAGGTTGGAGAAACTTAGATCAGAATACGCGAAGAACCACCCACTCTGTCGCCAGTACGAAAGTGGTACACAACTTTATGGAGGCATGTCGTGTGATTTTGAAATGCACATTGACCGGCCTGGAGCAGTAGATACGTCCAACGTGACGGAGTGACCTTCTGTCGCAAAAAACACTTAAGAATCTTTGAAGGGTATCACAAGAACTAGGAAAAGCGGAGTCTCTTTGTGGTTATACTATTAGTATCATTTTTAGGTTTCCATATCTTACTCGGTAAAAACGGATCGTTTTATTGTGTGTCTGCCCGTCTGTCCGACTGTTAGGAACCATTTTCTCAGGAACAGGGCGACGTATCATGTTGAAACTTATGTCACGTACTACGGCCTATGGTCGCTTGGTTGTGTTAAAAATTTGAACTTCCTAAGTCAACACAATCAAAAGATACGGCCATTTATGTTACATATCCTGATATTTGCAAAGTCACTCATCAAAACTTACTGTTGACCAAGAATCACGAAATTTGGCAAGAAGCAAATTTCCACACTACAAGTAAAGGAAAAACCCGAAAACTGTTACACTGTGATTATATCGCACAAAAATTATATTTTTTCCATTAAAACTTTCATTGCACTCATCATTCTTCAAAGCCATACTAGAAAAATATTATAGCACGCATGTCTTAAGTAAATAAAAATATTTTATTAAATATTTTCTCTCTTTATATACAAACAGAAGTTCCCTGATTGCTTCTTTTTGTATGTCTGGCTAGCCTCGGAAGTACTGTACAGGTTTTGATTCCCTCTTTGAATTGCCAGCACCCGTCTTTGAATTGCCAGCACCGATATCTTGCCAGTATCGATATCGATAACAGGCAACATTCGTCCAGATTCTTAAAATGTCTTCAACTGCAAATGAATGAACTGAGGTTAATCCAATTAAATCAAATTACAGATTGCAACATATCTAGTATAGTGAGAAGTTTCTTTAGCGTGTGGAAGCCAATGAACACTTTCAAGGGAACATTGTGTTTGGTTGGTTGGTTCGTTGGTTGAATGTAAGAGACTAAAAACCCCACCCACATCTGATCCCTACAAACCCGATTAAGGGTGAAGATATCTACAGAGTAAATAATGCCTTCTAGTCAAGAGATACAGAAAAGTAAAAGGCAAAGGACAAAAAATGTAATGGACGTAAGCTGGACCACCAGTAGTAAAACAAGGTACGAGAAATAGTTAAGGCCGCACTTGGGCGCCCCGAAGCTCTGCATGCGAAGGGTTTAGGACTTCCCACATCCTCCCACCCTTGATCCATCATAGACACAGCGTTGAAGAGGATACTAGCACCCGGTAATCAACGAAGTGCTACTCGTTCAACGGAAATAAGATGCGGCAGAAAAATAGGCAAATTGCATAAAAGCAATTAAAATAGAGAGAAGGAGGGATGAATGTGACACCAGGCAAAAGAGACAGGGTCGAGGCCCACCCTTGCCACAGCACGTGGCAGGAGACGCCTCCAAGCCCATCCACCCCACCCCCGTCCCGAGGGTTTAAATCTTTATATCTGAAACTAAAAACCACTATCACGAAGAAGACAGAGCACCTGTTCAATTGACCGCTTCTGGGACCGTCAAGCGTATAGAGGGCGTGTAATAAATAATTGCCAAACGATCAACAAGTTCATTCCCTGGCACACTTACGTGACTTGGATCCCAGAAAAAGACACCCGAGCAGGCAGTATGATTAAGTTCAGAGAGAAGATCATCAATACCAGACATCACAGGCTGACAAGAGACCCATTTAATAAAACGGAGGACTCTGTTAATGGACATGAGCTCAGTCACAAAAACACAACATGTTCCTGTTAACGAACGGGGTTCCTGTCCGACAAGAAATGTAAAATCATAACCCGTCCTATTCATGTTTTAGTGCCTTAGCATAAATAACGGTAGCATCTCGATACTCCTGAAGAACTCAAAGGAACAGAAACCAGAAGGTCATGGGGGCAATTGAGACTTTCCTTGAAATAGATTGGTCCTAACTCGTGGCGGGCACCAACCAAAGTGGGCAAGAAAACGCGGGGAATGAAGTCGAAGGGGTGCAGGCGGAGGTCCTGGCACAGTGAGTACCAGGGGGTCAGTGCCTCTTGTATGCAAAAAGTATAGTATCTAATGGATCATCAAAAAATTGTCGAATGGCGACTGCATAGATGAGCAACAATTGTTGCCATCAGAACTGACGAGAGACGATCCTTGCTTTGGCGAGGAGACTGCCTACAACGTTAGTCCGGAAGGTGCCATGTTGATTACTTGGTTCTCGATTTCAAAGCCGAAGGTGATGCCGAGCCATAAAACTGGCAACCATAGTCCAAGTGGGACTAGACCAGAGCCTGGTAGATATGAGGGAGAGTAGCTTGATCTGCACTCCAAAAGGTGTAGGTACAGAAGCAGAGTATTAGGCTTTTGTGTGCAGTTAGTCTTTAGTTGATGAATATGGGGCAACCAAGTCAGTTTCTTATCAGAGAGAAGGCCCAAAAAATGATACTCCGCAACTAAGGGGCAAAAGAGTACGACCCACGGTTTTGTAGGAGAGCTGCCTTTCAGCCAAGACTACAGAGTGGGAATTGTATCAAATGCTAAAGTCGTCGATATACAGCGCATGGTTGACCAGTAACCTGACAGAGGTCACCATCCCATTGATGATATTGATGCTCAGAGAAGTATCAACTCTAACCAGGAACAGCTAGTGACATAAAAAGTGACGAATAATAATTTGTAGGGAGCCTCGAAAGCCCCAGTCACAGAGGGTAAGTAAAATGTGATGGTGCCAGTTGGTGTCATATGTACGTCAAAATAGCCTGCAACAAGGTGGTGCTGTTTAGAAAAAGGGTGTTGGACTGATGTTTCCACGTCATCAGATAGTCTGTTGTGGATCATCCCTCCCAGAACCTATATTGATAGTGAACCAAAAAGCACAGAGATTCAAGAACCCAGCATAATCGTTGGGCAACCATGCTTTTGAGCAGTTTGCAGAGCTTGTTGATGAGGCGAATCGGCCAGTAACTGTCGAAGAACTTGGCTTTTTGCCCAGTTTAAAGATAGGAAAGATGATACTATATCGCCATTGAGAAGAAAAGACATTGTCGACCCAAATATGGTTGAAGACCCTGAGGAGATAGAGTCGTTTAGTAACACAGTCAGATGCTGTATCACCTAACTGTGAATGGAATGAGGTTCCAGGGCTGTTTCGTGAGACGAAGCAAGTCTCAGTCACTGAATGGTCATTAGATAATTTGACATGCCGAGAGGGATAGAAGAGAGGAATGTCTTCAAATCATTGCTTACAGGTCCAGTATGCAGCCTTCTAAGAAGAGGACGCGATTACAAAGTGGGTCGCAAGGTATTCAACACTAGTTGACACGTTAGTGCAGAGACTATTCTTAAGGAAAATACATAGTACAGTTGTGGACCTTAGGTAGCCCAGGAGACCGTGGACTTTGGCCCACACCTGGGGTGAAGAGGTACACATTCAAATAGAGGAGACGTAGCGCTCCCAGCATTCCTTCTTACAACGTTTTATTAGAGAGTGAGGCTTAGCACAAAGTCGCTTAAAAAGATATGGCTGGTTTGCAAAGGAAGTTGCTTGAAACGATCATGAACAGCTATTGCTTCAGCTATCATGTACAGCTATTGTAATGTCTTTGGTCCACCATGGCATTGGCTGGCGATGCCTGCAGAAGGGAATAACAGAGTCAAATGGCTCTGAGCACTATGCGACTTAACTGCTGAGGTCATCAGTCGCCCAGCAGTCAGTGGAGTCACTCTTCACATTGGAGACTTCTTGCGCAATCTCGTCAATGTAGTCTGACAGAGTTGGGGCAGAGGCATATAATTGCCAGTTGGTCCTTCGAAGCACCTAATATCATAGTTGGTCCAAGATCCCTGTGTTGTCAGGTGCATAAAACGAAGGGGTACATAAAGATCCCACAATATCAGATTAGCTGCCACATTGGCTTTGATTATGTTTGCTGTGTGGGGCGCTCAACTGAATGGTCATCAGCGCCCATACACATTCACAATCTGTGCACAGTCTAGTCTAGGCACTTTCATAAATGATGGTGGAATGATGAGGTCAACACAAATTCCCAGTCCCCAGACAGAGAAAATCCCCAACCCGGCGGGGAATCGACCCCGGTGTAAGACGTCGTGGTCTCCTGACCTTCATTGCTTACATATTCTGCCCTCACAATCACATTCCGCACATCAAGACGCTTCATTCGAACCCAAACTCGATAAGATAAAGTCAATGTTGTATGAATTCATGTAAACGAGATGCAAATAACTAGTAAATCGCAAATGCGCTCCGAGATTGAAATACTCGAGGCTGGCGTACACACTCACATTC
This sequence comes from Schistocerca nitens, assembly GCF_023898315.1. Taxonomy (NCBI): domain Eukaryota; kingdom Metazoa; phylum Arthropoda; class Insecta; order Orthoptera; family Acrididae; genus Schistocerca; species Schistocerca nitens. The sequence goes on from NC_064617.1 coordinate 395,126,590, forward strand.
ATGACACGACGGTCGCAGGGGCTTTTAGTTCGGGAGAGCAACCGCACGCCAGGAGGCCAGCCAGTCCCAACCTATCTATCTCGGCGCGCGACCGCCTATAGAGCAGACAGCGTTTGCCTGAGTGAAAGGACGACCCCGTGTTTGGCTTAAAAGCAAGTTCCACTACATTGTGTGGGAGTGCCCAGCCTATGAATTCTTTACAAACAGAGCACGCAGTTTCAGAGATTTTCACAGGGAGACAGCAAACGCCAAACGCCGATGCTACAGATTTCCGCATTGGTCGCCTTAAACGAAACGTCCTTCTCCCGTTTTAGAAGAGCAATGCAGATTGGCAGACGATATTTCTGACGCCTTGTGCTGAAGGAGTAATAGCGTGGAGGGGGGCCGTTCCGTTGCCGCTCTTGGAGTGAGGAACAAGTCTCTCCTCAGTACTTCACTGGGAGAGCACCTCTGTCGAGAGCGAATCGGAGTGCGACTCTATATTGAGTCGTTGCGATTAAGTGTTGTTCACTGTGTTGGCTGCCACACTTATTGTATGGTGTGAACGGACAGAGTTATAGTTAAACGCCTGCAAACGAATTTTTGAGTGGCATCATGGTGGACTGGTTATCTCACCGGTGTACCACGCCAGTAGTTGGACTAGGGGCGAATAGGGAGAGTTTGATTGGCGAAGGTCAATCCAGATAGAACGAGAGTTATCTTATTTGTCAGCAGCGAGCAGCACAGACAGCAGTCATCGCAGCTTACATTATTGTGCGCTACAGCTATTGTGAGCCCCATATTTCCTCCACAACAGTACACTTCACTGCATTTCACACGCAACAGCCTCGACCATACCTACCAACATTCTAATGGATAATTATTCAAGTTGAGTAGGTGCAGCTCTCAGCCATTCTGCCAAGTCAATAACAATCTTAAACTTTGTATAGAAATTTCATTAGCGAATCCTATCCCTGAGAGGTAACTTCACATTCCTAAAAGAACCAGGATATAACCTGTTCAATTCATAACTAAAAGTGCCATTGTGATTTCTCAGAATTTTTGCAAAATAAATAATAATTTTCATTAGTTTCATGTTTTTCTTACACTAACTAGCACTACTCCAGTACCCAAGTATCCCACTAGTAACGCAAGAAATTTTGTGAATTTTTGTGTCATTTCCTTACAGCGGACGACTCCAGAAGATATTTACTGCTGAAAGTTTTTCAGGCATTTCTCTTTAGAACGTTAGGAGCGTCTGTCTGTTTTCTGTAGTAGTGTGGGGGTGGAAATTGTATCTTGCAGGAGCCACATGGTGAAGGGTACATCTCAGATTAATCCGCTGCGCAGAATGACAGAATAGCACCCCCGCCGCTCACACCGGGACGCCGAGAACCAGAGGCAGCAACGCTAGCCACTAGACCACAAGCTACGGACACATTGGCTTTGAAACGCACATAAGGGTCCATGCAGGTATTGCGTGCCCATGATCTTTAACACGGCAGACATTAGGTGTTGTTTAAGATGTTCTTCCCCATTCAGCCCACACTACAGAAAAAATTTTAAAAAAGATTGTGACACTCACAAAGGGACCAAAAATTACTTCAGGCAATAAATGATGTAAGTAACTGAATAAATATTCTGAGGCAGGAAAGCAGAACCTAAGGAATAGCTAGGTTGACATCAAAATCTGCCACCATCAGAAAGAGAGTAAGAGGAGGAAGGATAGCCCGAGACGAGAGATTGCAGCGCAAGAACGGAAATAGGAACTGCAATAGCTTGAGGTTCCTTGCTCGTCACATACGCACTGAGCAAAGAGACGTGTTCCCCATGAGGAGAACATGGTATTTCTCAACAAAACAGTTTTACACATGTCTGTAAAGTCAGTCCACTTAGCGTCCATTTTTGTAATTTGACAAAACCACATGCTGTAAGAGCAATGCGAAAAGTAATATACATAGTTGTCTCTGGGTCAATGGCATTACAGGGAATTCGATTTTTGCAGAACACATCGTTAATGGCACGGATTACTTTCACCTGCTGTTATTATATTCCATTTCTTAATCAGGTAATCGATAATCTACACTCATTTTCCGATGACGTGACGTTATGCATCATGCCATTACTATAGGGTTCGATGATAATGTCTCCATTAAGAGCACGAATAACTGGATGTGGATATTTTAGTAAGTGAAACACAGAAAGGTTCCTTATAATTTCCTTTTAACAATATAGTCACCTGATAATCGGATATACTGTTACCAAAGATAGACATATCATGGAATAACTCATTTCTGCTTCCGAAATCAGGTGCACACCTCCGCCAGAACATCTTCATTGGAGTCGTGATGTCCACGAATACCATAATTCATTTTGCGAGACAGATGTCGAAGATATTGGGGAAGTGGTGTTGTCTCCAGCCTGCTATGATGTTTCATTGTGACACGCGAAGTGTTTGGCCTGTCGTTGACTGTTGCAGCAGAACAGTCTCACTCTTGCCAAGAACTTTCCTTAGGCTCTATTTTACAGTCTGTAGAGTCCCTACGTAACTAATTAAGATATGGTTCTGTTACGTTCTTCGACGTCAATACGGAGAACACTATTGGAATATCGGAATAAGGTATCCTTCTGTCTAAACTGGATAGACTGAAGTTTTACTTCGGGTTCATAATGGTAAATCCAACTTTGATCTGAATCACGATGATATCGATTAGATCCTCACCTTACACAAGTTCCAATCACATGGTTTCAATTCGGTCAAAGTAACTACAGCAATGGCTTGCGGCTAGCAGATTGTAGCAGAGAATTTACAGACAGTGGACAAAAATACAGACTCACCAAAAGCACAACCCATTACCACGCCTAATGTGGTGTAGGAAAACCTTGGCATTCAAAACGCCTTCCAGGTGTCTCGGAATGGATAAATATAGTACCCTTATTGTTTTCAAGGGAATATTATACCATTCTTCCTGCAACATAGCGCAAAGTAGACTACAGGCTCACTAATACTGAGCTCTGATGATTGTTGTAGCCAAGGGGGGTGGGGGATGTTACAATTCATCCTCGTGCTCTCAAAACCTCTCCTGGACGATGCGAGTTGTGAGAACAAGGGTTCTGTCGTACAGCAGTCCCATTGAGGAACAAACATAGTACAATGGGATGGACCTGACCAGTCTAAATCGTCATATAATCCATGGCAGTAATGCGATGTTGTATGTGGGGCCCATGGAAAACCACGATACGGCTGCCTGAATCATCACCGAACACCCATTATGTTTGACTCTTGGTACTGACATTTGTCCAGAAGTTGGAAACAGTGCGTAACAAGACTTATCACACCATTCTCCCATTTCTGCATAGTCGAGGTTTTATGGCCTCGGCACCACGTTATCCTGTTACGGTCATTTGCATCACTAATGAGTGGTTTTTGAATTCCGGTTCACCCTGCGATTCCCTGCTTATGGAGCTCCTTTCGTGTTGTTTCGATGCTGAAAGGGTTAGAGTGTGCAACATTCAGTCCTGTAGTGACTTTTGGAGCTGTGGACCTCTCATTTTTCATCACTACCTTCTCCAATGACCGTCCGTTACGATCACTCATCACACGCTTTCGTCTGCGTTCCGACTTGGCGCGTTTCCGCCTTCCCTTTGCGCGGTGTAAATAGTCGATATGGCACCTGTTGAATCACCGAACACTTGGGCTCCCTTGATTACGGAAGCACCCATCAAGTTCGCCCAACTTCAGATTCACTTAGCTGCGACATAATGTATTCACAGAACACTGTTCTGACCACGACTGAGACTTGCAGCATATGGAGGACATCGCACAGTTGCCGTCGGTGTTCAAACAGAACAGCACAACATTCAAACTATTTATCTTTATGCATGCATTTCTCGCGGTGTTTCGACAATTAATAAAGTGTTCCGGGTATTATGCCGTGGTCGAATGGATTTAACATTTAAACCAAACATTTCGTCCCCACCTGCGGAGGACACTTTCAAAGGGGGTCGTATCATCATCTTGGTGTGTCCGATTCGCACATTGGCTCGTTACTGAATGCAGTACATCTCTGTTTTCGCGTGCATCCACGGAGTGGCGTAACGTCACATGTTTTGAATCGAGGCCTACGAGAAAGACAGGCCGCGGCGCGTACGTCACGAAGGTAGGCCTGCGCTCGCTCGCTCAACTCAGCGGAAAAATTACGTTTCTCCATCTGTTAACTCTTAACTAGGTGTGTATGTACAAAGGATAATTGCATGTTCTACTGGAATCCTCTATAGGGAGTCTTACTGTTATTAGTCCTACGATGATCGGATGTCCATAGGCCTACTTATAATTTGTTACGGCTGTACTGGAGCACGATAAAGTTAAAATCATGCCACAATGATTATCAGTTGCATAAGGCACCACTTCTTGTATGAAATGAGGACTGTTACGCAGAAGAGAGTAAATGCTATAAACTAGCCGTTATACTATTTGTATCGAGTATTGATCTTAAATTAAATTTTGTTGTAGTACTGTTAATTAGTAAGACTTCATAATAGCGGATTCCATCAGAAGAGGCAATTCTCGTTAGTACGTACACGCCCACCAACAAGTTAACAGGTTTAGAAAGGCATTTTGTCCGCTGAGCTGAGCTGAGCGAGCGAGCGAGTTCAGGCCTACCTTCGTGACGTACACGCCGGGGCCTGGTTTTGAATATCCGACCACAACTGGCCTGGACATTGTCGACTGGCGTCGCCTGCTGTTTCTACCATCCCATGGTGGAAGACTGGTACACATCGTCTTCAGCGCCGGAATCCAGATGTCATTAAGTCTCACGCCCTCCTCGTTAAATATTGAAATTCTTGGGTTGTTTTACAGTCTCTATGTGCTCTCTTTATAATCCTTAATCGTATCGGCTTTTGGCTGCCCGCATTTGAGTTACCCAGTAAAATCCATTAGACCACGGCATAATAGTCCCGATTATTTTATTAACTGTGACATTGCGGGTCGTGAAAGTTTACATTTTACAATTCCAAATTTTCGTCCAACCCCTGTATGCAACATGTTGAACCCATAACCGTGCCAGTGCTCCCATCTGTCGAGTAGCACGGTACCTGGCGGCATGCTTAGACTCGATTTTCATACAGTGAACTGAGACATCACCTGAGAAACATCTTCCGTGGACGTCGGATTGGCGGAAGTAGCCCAACTTTCTTGCATCCCATTTCTCCTTTCTGACAACTTCGAAAGTTTTTCTGTCGTTATGCTGAAGCAATTCTGAGAAGAGCAAAGAGGAAATACATAAGGAATATCATCACTGAAGCAGAACCAGACTTCAGAGGACAAAAGACTAGGGAAATGTTTCTGAGGGTGAAGTACCTCTGCAAAGGTAAAAAAAAAAAAAAAAAAAAAAAAATGGCTCTGAGCACTATGCGACTTAACTTCTGAGGTCATCAGTCCCCTAGAACTTAGAACTAATTAAACCTAACAAACCTAAGAACATCACACACATCCATGCGCGAGGCAGGATTCGAACCTGCGACCGTAGCGGTACGCGGTTCCAGACTGCAGCGCCTAGAACCGCACGGCCACACCGGCCGACTCTGCAAAGGTCACCAGGCCAAGCAGAAATTTGTCAAAGATTCCCGTGATAAGATCCTGACGAACGATAGGGACATAGCTGAGAGATGGAAAGAGTACTTTCGACAGCTGCTGTTTGATTTCCAGTACCCAATTACAGCCGATGCAGACTATTCCCCACCTACCCTGGATGAGATAAAAACCAGAATCAGACACCTTAAACAGAATAAGAGTCCAGGTGAAGATGGAATACAGGCTGAAATGATCCTGGCAGGAGGAGAGAAACTTGCAGAAAAAAATACACCGACTGATACAGACTATATGGACCAAAGAAGAACTACCAGGAGAATGGAAAACAGCTCTGATTTGTCCAATACATAAGAAGGGCGACAAACTGAAATGTGACAACTATCGAGGAATCGCCCCGCTTAACGTCTGCTATAAGATCCTGTCCAATTGCCTCATACATAGAATTCAGCCAGTGGCAGAATCGGTGATTGGGGAGTACCAGGGAGTTTTCCGGCCAGGACGGTCAACAGTAGATAACATCTTCAGTCTCCGGCAGCTCACCGAGAAACTGGGTGAATATGGTAAAGATTTGCATATTTTATTCGTTGATTTTAGGAAGGCCTATGATTGCATACATCGGAAGAGCCTGCTCAACTGTTTACGGGACTTTGGCAGAGCAGAGAAACTCATCAATCTGATAAAGATCTGTCTGAACGAAACACGTGCAAAGGTGAAGATGGGAAATCGCGTAACTGAGGAGTTTGAAATTGTGACAGGACTCAGGCAACCTGTTCAACTTTGCCCTCGAGAAGATCGTACGCGAGACCTTCCAAGAGAACGAAGGGATTGAAATCGAAGGAAAGAGACTGCCATACTTAGCCTATGCAGACGACATCTGTTTACTCTCTAGGTCGGAAGAGGAGTTGGAGCAAATGACCAAAGCACTGAAGGAGGCTGCCAGCAAATTTGGGTTAAACATAAACGAAGCCAAGACAGAGTACCTCGTTATGACGCGTGGTCGTTGTCAGACTGCTGATCTACAATCACTGCAGGTTGGGGACCATTCCTACCATAGAGTGCAAGAATTCAAATACCTAGGGGCACTTTTGACTGAGAACTCGTCATGTGAAACAGAGATCAATGCCAGAATACAAGCAGGAAATCGATCTTACCACAGCCTAGCACAACTGCTTCGGTCCAAATCTCTCTCCAGAGAGTTCAAGATTCGACTGCACAAAACCCTGATCCAGCCTGTTGTTCTATATGGCTGTGAGACATGGAGTATCCGGAAACAGGACTTCCATGAGCTCCTTGTTTTTGAGAGAAAAGTGCTTCGGAAGATCTTCGGTCCGGTTCTGGATGCAGATACCGGGGAATGGAGGATCAGATACAACCAAGAGCTTGAGGAACCGTACCAGCAGCCCAACGTAGCAGGAACTGTCAAAGCCAAACAAATGCAGTGGGCCGGTCATGTGACCCGGATGGAGGATCACAGATGGCCTCGGAAGCTCCTGGATTTCACACCTACCGGAAAGAGGCCGCCAGGGAGACCCAAGAAGCGTTGGAGGGATGGACTCCATGAAGATTTAAACCACGTGTCAATAGATGTGGGCGAATGGCGGATAGCAGCAATGGACAGAATACAGTGGAGGAGAAAACTTGTAGATGCGTGCGGTCCACTGGGCCTGATCACGTAGTAGTAGTAGTAGTAGTAGTAGTAGTAGTATGCTGAAGACCTATTTGCATTGTTCGTCTGAAGATCGAAATCTGCGTAATTATTTCTGTTGATGCACGCGTTTTGTGGCGGTTTTAAGTGCAGTTAGAGCACCGATTTGAGATGCTCACATTAAAGGGGCTGTTGAAGTATGCTTTTTGATACGATACATCCGATCAAGCGCCTATGAAACTTCCACACAAGGCAGGCGTAATCTGATTGCAGTTTTGAATTCTGGAGAACATCTCTAACAGGTAACAGATGCAGCCAGCAGTAATGCACCTGGCAGAGAGCGCGCCGCCCGCCGGCGAGACACGGCCAGACCTGCTGGCTGCTGGCTGCAGCAGCGCCTTCCGCGCCGCCCCACCCCAGCCGGCCCAGCAACAGGTTCCGAATGCTAATGGCGCCCCACGGCCCGATCGTATCGCGCCGTCACGATGCTATCGCGCCGAATTTGGGAAATTTATATCGTTACCCGAAACGCAATTGCCGTAGTTTATGACTGTCAGCTCGCACATGCATCAATCGTCGCCCGACGTAACTCGTCACGACCCCACTGCACCCTTCATCGTGTGGCAGCTCGCTGCCGCACAGGAAACGTAATCGGGATGCGACTGTTGCGCTCTGTGGGTGCGCAAACTCCCTCATTCGCCAAGTTTCTCTGGTTGCAGGATTACAGCTTCTCTGCCTAGATATTGTCCTCTGGGATGACGATAAGGCCAACAGAAATATTAGATCGATTTTGTTCATCAGAAGCAATGAATGTCGCTCAGACTGAAGTGTATACGTGAATTAGCCCTATACTCCGTTCACCATAAGAATAAATCTGACGCAAACGAATACACACGCGTTGATTGGTCAGCAGCCGTAGCACACGTACACTGGTGGTGTTACGCTCTAGGAAGTAGGTCCTACTTATCTATGAAGTATCTTGTTACTGTTGTTGTTGTGGTCTTCAGTCCCGAGACTGGTTTGATGCAGCTCTCCATGCTACTCTATCCTGCGCAAGCTTCTTCATCTCCCAGTACTTACTGCAACCTACATCCTTCTGAATCTGCTTAGTGTATTCATCTCTTGGTCTCCCTCTACGATTTTTACCCTCCACGCTGCCCTCCAACACTAAATTGGTGATCCCTTGATGCCTCAGAACATGTCCTACCAACTGATCCCTTCTTCTTGTCAAGTTCTCCCACAAACTCCTCTTCTCCTCAATTTTATTCAATACCTCCTCATTAGTTATGTGATCTACCCATCTAATCTTCAGCATTCTTCTGTAGCACCACATTTCGAAAGCTTCTATTCTCTTCCTGTCCAAACTATTTATCGTCCATGTTTCACTTCCAAGCATTGGCTACACTCCACACAAATACTTTCAGAAACGACTTCTTGACACTTAAATCAATACTCGATGTTAACAAATTTCTCTTCTTCAGAAACGCTTTCCTTGCCATTGCCAGTCTACATTTTATATTCTCTCTACTTTGACCATCATCAGTTATTTTGCTCCCCAAACAGCAGAACTCCTTTACTACTTTAAGTGTCTCATTTCCTAATCTAATTCCCTCAGCATCACCCGACTTAATTCGACTACATTCCATTATCCTCGTTTTGCTTTTGTTGATGTTCATCTTATATCCTCCTTTCAAGACACTGTCCATTCCATTCAACTGCTCTTCCAAGTCCTTTGCTGTCTCTGACAGAATTACAATGTCATCGGCGAACCTCAAAGTTTTTATTTCTTCCCCATGAATTTTAATACCTACTCCGAATTTTTCTTTTGTTTCCTTCACTGATTGCTCAATATACAGATTGAATAACATCGGGGATAGGCTACAACCCTGTATCACTCCCTTCCCAACCACTGCTTCCCTTTCATGCCCCTCGACTCTTATAACTGCCATTTGGTTTTTGTACAAATTGTAAATAGCCTTTCGTTCCCTGTATTTTACCCCTGCCACCTTCAGAATTTGAAAGAGAGTATTCCACTCAACATTGTCAAACGCTTTCTCTAAGTGTACAAATGCTAGAAACGTAGGTTTGCCTTTCCATAATCTAGCTTCTAAGATAAGTCGTAAAGTCAGTATTGCCTCACGTGTTCCAATATTTCTACGGAATCCAAACTGATCTTCCCCGAGGTCGGCTTCTACTAGTTTTTCCATTCGTCTGTAAAGAATTCTTGTTAGTATTTTGCAGCTGTGGCTTATTAAACTGATTGTTCCGTAATTTTCACATCTGTCAACACCTGCTTTCTTTGGGATTGGAACTATTATATTCTTCTTGAAGTCTGAGGGTATTTCGCCTGTCTCATACATCTTGCTCACCAGATGGTAGAGTTTTGTTAGGCCTCGCTCTCCCAAGGCTGTCAGTAGTTCTAATGGAATGTTGTCTACTCCTGGGGGCCTTGTTTCGACTTAGGTATTGCAGTGCTCTGTCAAACTCTTCACGCAGTATCGTATCTCCTGTTTCATCTTCATCTACAATCTCTTCCATTTCCACAATATTGTCCTCAAGAACATCGCCCTTGTATAGACAGTCTATATACTCCTTCCACCTTTATGATTTCTCTTCTTTGCTTAGAACTGCGTTTCCATCTGAGCTCTTGATATTCATACAAGTGGTTCTCTTTTCCCCAAAGGTCTCTCTAATTTTCCTGTAGGCTGCATCTGTCTTACCCCTAGTGAGAATGGCCGATGCTGTTTCGTGCTCCGTAGTGAAAGACGTGCGTGGAATACTATTAAAAAGTGGTGACCAACAGGTTGTTCTTAATGTTTTTCACAGATTTACAGAAAGAATCAGCCGTGAAGTTTTCTGAGTAAGTATATTTACTAGATTTAAGGGGGGCTTTGAAAACCAGATGTGTTGTTGAATCGGTAACGTTGTAGACGAACCATGGATCGATGGTACAGATCTCGCCTTGGTCTTCCGTATTTTCGTTCAGCTTGGAATACCCAAATCTTTTAAATGTAAAATTTATCAAATATATGCTAATTTACACATATCTAATCTCCATTTTAATGAAAAATGCGCGTCTTCTTGTTTCTAATATACTGCACACAAAATTACAGTAACGCTCCAACATGAACCAAACAGGCAACAACTAATCTGGAGCCAAGTTAAGCTATTGTCGAGATAAATAACGAGGTATATAAGCTGCCAGACGCAATGGAACAAATGCACGGAGTTTTTGACGCACGTCACTCCCGAACGCTGGCTGGATGTAGAACGGCACGTCATAAAAAAAAGGAGAAAACGTGGCTCTTGAATGGTTTTGTAGATTCTGTTATTGATCTGTTTGTCATCAGTGTAGCAGATGACAGTTCCAACACTGAAATGTATTTCTCCGATTTGAATATGGAATGAGTTCAGAGATTACCAGACGACCGACTATAAATAACACGCCCAGTGGCTTCAATATTTAACTATATGGTGAAATCCCTGCAAAATGCTTTTGCGTCACACATATCGCACACAGGAAAATTACCCAGTGTTTAAGTTAGAAATTTTCATCACTGTTATTTTTAATTACAGTACTATGTAAGCTAAGAACGAGAGCATTTATGTTTTCTGTCTGGTCCAAGACGAAGTGTGCGGTATTTGTTTTGCCAAACCTTAGTTCAGTCTCTCTAAAAATTAAATGACATTCCAAGCTATATTGTCCCTGCCTAGCTGAGTGGCTTGTGCTATGCAAGTTAAATGCGCTGGTAAAGCTATTGTTCTGTGTTATCGCTCAGTCAATGTGCGCCTAACACACGGCATAAAACGTATACCTATTTATCGTATTTGACTGTACTCGAAGCAGCTTGCCTTTCGCTTCACGTGAAACGAATTCCAATGAGATTCCAGCAGGCGCTGTAGAATACATCGTGATGTGTTTACATCAGGTTTGTTCTTATGATGAACACAGTGTAATACTGTCAACTTCTGCAGTTCATTTTACGTTTGTCAGAAAAACATTTTGCTTCCTGATGGTTTTTCTTGCCACCTTTCCTGATGTTTGACACCTGCAATACACAGAGTTACCACAAAATATTGTATTGTTCGAACACTAGACACAAATGCCGTGCGAGGTAACGCAATAGTTGTTGACAAAAGATTCGTATTCGAGACGAGACACTCTGAATCCTATACTGAGCCCTTCTTAGATTTTCTAATTTTTACCTTAAGCTATTGAAAAAAATCAACCTCAAAAAGAGATCTTGCATTGATTCATTTACATCAAACTTTTTTTTGTGTGGACGTGGCTCATCCAAAAACCTCTCTATAACACACAAGATGGCATCCCACCCAATGTGTTCACCTATAAGCACACATTCATCGTATAGCCATCAAAGATAACCTTTCCTATGACTGGCAGAAGGGAGGAGATGTAAACCACTTGCTATTTTCCTGCCAGTTTTTTTCAAAGCACAACAAAACCGTTTACCGGAAAACTTGTAAAATTGAAGGTGCCTCCTCCAACATGTGCTCCTGTTTTTCTCATCCTCAAATATACGAAGCCCATTTTATATAAGAAGTGCTATTTTTATTTTATACGCGTAGTAACCTGTGTACATGAAATTGATGTACTATCTGAGGTTGTATAAACACGCTACCCTCCGGGTGTTTTTCCAAGTCTTTATTGAGTTATTTTTGATACTTTATTTGTTCTACAGTTGATAAGTTAAGATTCTTTAGCTGTAAGTAAAGTGCTTACGTAGACACTGTAGGACAATTCTTTAATCATTGTTCAGACTATTTATATTTGGATTTCTCTGAATATATCATTTTATATTTGTGCCCAGCTGTTCGCAATATGATTCAATGAACCATCTACATCTACATCCATACTCCGCAAGCCACCTGACGATGTGTGGCGGAGGGTACCTTGAGTACCTCTATCGGTTCTCCCTTCTATTCCAGTCTCGTATTGTTCGTGGAAAGAAGGATTGTCGGTGTGCCTCTTTGTGGGCTCTAATCTCTCTGATTTTATCCTCATGGTCTCTTCGCGAGATATACGTAGGAGGGAGCAATATAATGCTTGACTCCTCGGTGAAGGTATGTTCTCGAAACTTCAACAAAAGCCCGTACCGAGCTACTAAGCGTCTCTCCTGCAGAGTCTTCCACTGGAGTTTATCTATCATCTCCGTAACGCTTTCGTGATTACTAAATGATCCTGTAACGAAGCGCGCTGCTCTCCGTTGGATCTTCTCTATCTCTTCTATCAACCCTACCTGGTACGGCTCTCTGGCTCTGAGCACTATGCGACTTAACTTCTGAGGTCATCAGTCGCCTAGAACTTAGAACTACTTAAACCTAACTAACCTAAGGACATCACACACATCCATGCCTGAGGCAGGATTCGAACCTGCGACCGCAGCAGTCGCGCGATTCCGGACTGAGCGCCTAGAACCGCTAGACCACCGCGGCCGGCTACCTGGTACGGATCCCACATTGCTGAGCAGTATTCAAGCAGTGGGCGAACAAGCGCACTGTAACCTACTTCCTTTGTTTCCGGATTGCATTTCCTTAGGATTCTTCCAATGAATCTCAGTCTGGCACCTGCTTTACCGAAGAACAACTTCATATGATCATTCCATTTTAAATCACTCCTAATGCGAACTCCCAGATAATTTATGGAATTAACTGCTTCCAGTTGCTGACCTGCTATATTGTAGCTAAACGATAAGGGATCTTTCTTTCTGTGTATTCGCAGCACATTACACTTGTCTACATTGAGATTCAATTGCCATTACCTGCACCATGCGTCAATTCGCTGCAGGTCCTCCTGCATTTCAGTACAATTTTCCATTGTTACAACCTCTCGCTATAATACAGCATCATCCGCAGAAAGCCTCCGTGAACTTCCGATGTCATCCACAAGGTCATTTACGTATATTGTGAATAGTAACGGTCCTACGACACTCCCCTGCGGCACACCTGAAATCACTCTTACTTCGGAAGACTTCTCTCCATTGAGAATGACATGGTGCGTTCTGTTATCTAGAAATTCTTCAATCCAATCACACAATTGGTCTGATAGTCCATATACTCTTACTTTGTTCATTAAACGACTGTGGGGAACTGTATCAAACGCCTTGCAGAAGTCAGGAAACACGGCATCTACCTGGGAACCCGTGTCTATTGCCCTCTGTGGCCGGCCGGTGTGGCCATGCGATTCTAGGCGCTTCAGTCTAGAACCGCGTGACCGCTACGGTCGCAGGTTCGAATCCTGCCTCGGGCATGGATGTGTGTGATGTCCTTAGGTTAGTTAGGTTTAAGTACTTCTAAGTTCTAGGGGACTGATGACCTCAGATGTTGAGTCCCATAGTGCTCAGAGCCATCTGAACCATTTGAACCGCCTTTTGTAATGTCCAGGGGACCATCGTGAATCGCTGTGACTTCAGCGTAATTTGTGTCTTTGAACAGAAGTGTCATCTCTGTTCGTCTCAATGCGTATTTCGATCAGTTACGTCCTTCATATACTGTAGCAGTTCTTTTTATGTATGGTTTGATTTTCATCGAGCTGTGTTACTTGGCAGTAAGACATCACGCGGAAGTTATTTTCGTCCTAAGGTTTTGCGCATCATTGAATATATCGTGCACCAAACCTCTAAATAGATAAGCACTGTGACTGAAAATGAGCAACTGCTGACTAACTATTATTAACCGTTCGCACACATGATGTAAACTTCACACAGCTAGTCCATGAGCGCGATTATTGAAACCTGACGAGAGTTCCGAATATGCCAGCATTGGAGAAACTAGCTGACAAAAGGCCACAATGAAGGAAACAATTCGATATCTACTACGGCACAACGATACTAATACTGTTACTGAAACAGAAGGATAAGATTAAAAATTACGGAAAACCCTTTTACTTTCAGATCACTAAGTGAACCTCAAAATTTTTCATGTGACCCCAGGGCGTCGTGCCTGTCGACCCCAGCACCCCCCTCCCCACCCCCCGCCTCCCCCCCCCCCCATTTTTGAGAAGCTCTGGCGTACGCGTCTCTCATTATTACGTAAGGCCTGACATGAAGTGCATCTAGTATCACTGTTAAACCTTCGAACACACGTCACTGCGCTGCTGGTGAGATTATGTACTTGTTTTCAACGCTGGTAAAAACATGCGTTAGGAAACAGTCCCTTAATCTGTAATCAACGTACACAATTAATGAATTTTGAAATATCACACCGTCCGTCGAGAACACTAAAGTGAAAAAAAGTTTTTTTTAGCTTCGGTGACATATTTCTTACTGGTAAATGAAATAATAAAAAGGCGTCTCACTGAAAATAGCCTGGATTTATTCAAAATATTCTAAGAGCACTTATCTTTATAGCACTCTTTATATCACCAAGTGTCCCTGCACTGACTTCTTTTTTCTCCGCCTCCTAATTAACTCTTTATTCACTCGGATACCTGTCTAAAGAGGTCTCTCATTGAACCACATATTAAAGACCCTTCTCGTTCTTTTCATCGATGGAGAGAGGGGAAATGCGAGGTGTTATTAGTCTAATTTTTCCTTAATAGTCCTTATAAGAACGATACGTAATATTATCAAAAACATTCGAAGATTCCTTCTTGAAATCCGGCTCTTTGAATTTTCTAAGTAGGTTTTCGTGAAATATTAGAAGTGTTTCTTCGGGTGTCGGTTAATTCAAATTTCTCAGTGCACCGCACTCTCAAACTAGCCTGTGACCGTTCATGGCGCTCTTCCCTGTATACACTCTGTGTCCGTAGTGAGTCTGATGTGGTTCGCACCTGGTAAGCGATATTTCACTACGTACCATGTAAGTATTATTAAACAGTTTTGCGCTAACAATATACAGCGTTTTTTTCCCTACAACCGTTGACTGAACATTCAAATACTATAGAAAAACGTATGAATAACAATGAATGACTCCAGCTGTGGCAGCTGTGTTGGCATATTGAAGTTCCGTGAAACTCTCAACGTAAAATTTTTCTGCAATAAAAGCCTGTTGCCACTTTTTCCTCATGCCACTATTTTGTCTAGACCTGATCCGATGTATTCGCAACTTCACTCGTACTACTCGAGCAGTACAAGCTGACATTCTACGATTTCCATTTACGGTCGCTCCCACCGCACCGAGTGTCAGCTTGAACTGTGTAAAATTATACTTTGTTCATCAATAGAATAGGCCTGATGTAAACACACACGCAATGATAGGTCAGCAGCCGTAGCACACGTACGCTGGTGTTGTTAGGCTCTTGGAAGTAGGTCCTGCTTATGTATTTCATACCATATTACTATGTTGCAGTAAATAAAACTAACATTTCTAATTTATTAACATCCAACAATGTTTTTCTTGATCATACTTTGGTATATAGCTTTTATTTCAAAAATAGTGTACAGTCTCAGTCTCTCTACTGCAGTGATTCCCACCCTTTCTGAAACAGTAGCCCTCAGTGCAATCAGATCTGAACCCCCCCCCCTCCCCTCCCCTCCCAAATCATCAACATTAGCGATTAATTGAACTGTGAACTGTACAGAGAAAAAGACTCAATTTTCCATATTGAGGGTGGATACTTTTTACGAAGCATGCTTTCTGTAACCACTCCTTCCTCTAGCGACACTTACTTCACCCACAGTCTGCACCCCAATTTAAACTTAACCAAGTTAAAATGCGTATACTGTGCCTGCTGTTTGTAAAATAACTGGTTACTTGGCTCCTTACGTCTGAAGTGGTAGAAATTGGAAGACTTCACGTTGCCCCCGCTTCGTGTCTGACCACTCTCATTAATAATAATAATAATAATAATAATAATAATAATAATAATAATATGTTCTGCCAGTCGTAAAAGGCGACGAAAAGAACAAACCACTAATAGGGCTAACCCCCCTTTTAGTGTGATTAGTTGGTTCAGGACAGAACTAAAGAAGCCTCGGACAAGCGCCGTCATGGTCGGGGACGACGCTTGAACCCTATGCCCGCCCACAATGGTAACGACACTGCTAGCCAACTGGAAAATGATTTAAATCCAAATAGAGGTGTTTTGCAGGATATGCTTCCTGCAACCACCCTAGAAGGAAAACAAAGACAGAGGATGAGATGGTCAGATGAAGTTAATCGACACCTCATGTTCTGTAATTACCAAGCAACAAACCTAGGAACCAACACAACTGGATACAGATCACAAGTATACACAACATTTATTACCAGATACCCAGAATTAAAATTTTTAACAGAACAACGACTAGCTGATCAGATCCGTGTAATAATCACAAATAACAGGATACCCCAGTCAGAATTAGGAAACATCAAACAACAAGTACAACAAATACTGGAACAAAATAATGTGCAATTAGAAGAAGAAGAAAATACGGTAATGGTCTCAAACATCCCAGAGCAAACAAACAAAGAACAACACGCACCAATTAAACAATCAGAGGAAAACGAAATCTTAAGACAGCCACCAGAACAAGCACAAATAGAACACGAAGTGACACAGATGCTAGATATAGAAGAAAATTTTCAGCTAACATATATAGAATACAAAGACACAAATACAGACATAAGACCATTCTTGCATAGACCACCAAATAACCCACAAGTCGAAACAACAATAAAAACTATCAACACAATCATACACAACAAAATAAATGAAAACACAACTATGGAAGAGTTACAACTACTGGTTTATATAGGAGCACTCACTACACTAAATATACACACTAGACAGAGATCAGAACCAACCAACACACAGAAGAAACCCACAAAACCAGCATGGCAACACAGGCTACAGATCAAAATAGAAAAACTGAGAAAAGACATCGGACAGCTAACACAATTTATAAGAAATGAAATCTCGGAAAAAAAACGAAAAAGGTTAGGTAAAATCTCACAACAGGAAGCGACAGAGCAATTAGACGAAAAGAAGCAGAAATTACAAGCATTAGCCAAACGACTCAGAAGATACAAAAAAAGTGAAAATAGAAGGAAACAAAACCAAACATTCAACACAAACCAAAAGAAATATTACCAGACAATAGATAACACACACATTAAAATAAACAATCCACCAAACATAACAGACATGGAACACTTCTGGAGCAACGTATGGTCAAACCCGGTACAACATAACAGGCATGCACGGTGGATACAAACAGAAACAGACACATACAAGATAATACCACAAATGCCTGAAGTGATAATTTTGCAACATGAAGTCACCCAAGCAATTAATTCTACTCACAATTGGAAAGCCCCTGGAAATGATAAAATAGCAAATTTCTGGTTAAAGAAGTTCACCTCAACACATTCACATCTAACTAAATTATTTAACAGTTACATTGCAGACCCACACACATTCCCTGATACACTTACACATGGAATAACTTATCTGAAACCTAAAGATCAAGCAGACACAGCGAACCCAGCTAAATATCGCCCCATAACATGCCTACCAACAATATACAAAATATTAACTTCAATCATTAAACAGAAATTAATGACACATACAACACAGAACAAAATTATAAATGAAGAACAAAAAGGCTGTTGCAAAGGAGCACGAGGATGTAAAGAGCAACTGATAATAGATGCAGAGGTGACATATCAAGCTAAAACTAAACAAAGGTCGCTACACTACGCATACATTGATTACCAAAAAGCTTTTGATAGTGTACCCCACTCATGGTTACTACAAATATTGGAAATATACAAAATAGATCCTAAATTGATACAGTTCCTAAACATAGTAATGAAAAATTGGAAAACCACACTTAATATCCAAACAAATTCAAATAATATCACATCACAGCCAATACAGATTAAGCGTGGAATATACCAAGGAGACTCATTAAGTCCTTTCTCGTTCTGCCTTGCTCTGAACCCACTATCCAACATGCTAAATATTACTGGAACATACCCACACAAAATCACACATTTGCTATACATGGATGATCTAAAACTACTGGCAGCAACAAATCAACAACTCAACCAATTATTAAAGATAACAGAAGTATTCAGCAATGATATAAATATGGCTTTTGGAACAGACAAATGTAAGAAAAATAGCATAGTCAAGGGAAAACACACTAAACAAGAAGATTACATATTGGATAACCACAGCGACTGCATAGAAGCGATGGAAGAAACGGATGCCTATAAATATCTAGGATACAGACAAAAAATAGGAATAAATAATACAAATATTAAAGAAGAACTAAAAGAAAAATATAGACAAAGACTAACAAAAATACTGAAAACAGAATTGACAGCAAGAAACAAGACAAAAGCTATAAATACTTATGCCATACCAATATTGACCTACTCATTTGGAGTAGTGAAATGGAGTAACACAGACCTAGAAGCACTCAATACACTTACACAATCACAATGCCACAAATATAGAATACATCACATACATTCAGCAATAGAAAGATTCACATTAAGCAGAAAGGAAGGAGGAAGGGGATTTATCGATATAAAAAACCTACATTATGGACAGGTAGACAATTTAAGAAAATTCTTTCTAGAACGAGCAGAAACTAGCAAAATACACAAAGCAATCACTCATATAAATACATCGGCTACACCACTACAATTTCATAACCACCTCTACAACCCTTTAGACCACATAACATCAACAGATACGAAGAAAGTAAATTGGAAAAAGAAAACACTTCATGGCAAGCACCCGCATCATCTAACACAGCCACACATCGATCAAGACGCATCCAACACATGGCTAAGAAAAGGCAATATATACAGTGAGACAGAAGGATTCATGATTGCAATACAGGATCAAACAATAAACACCAGGTATTACAGCAAGCATATTATTAAAGATCCCAATACCACAACAGATAAATGCAGACTTTGTAAACAACAAATAGAAACAGTAGATCACATCACAAGCGGATGTACAATACTAGCAAATACAGAATACCCCAGAAGACATGACAATGTCGCAAAAATAATACATCAACAGCTTGCCTTACAACATAAACTTTTAAAACAACGAGTTCCTACATACAAGTATGCACCACAAAATGTACTGGAGAATGATGAATACAAATTATACTGGAACAGAACCATTATAACAGATAAAACAACGCCACATAACAAACCTGACATCATACTCACCAATAAAAAGAAGAAATTAACACAACTAATCGAAATATCCATACCCAATACAACAAATATACAAAAGAAAACAGGAGAAAAAATTGAAAAATACATCCAACTGGCTGAGGAAGTCAAAGACATGTGGCATCAGGATAAAGTTGACATCATACCAATTATACTATCAACTACAGGAGTCATACCACACAATATCCACCAGTACATCAATGCAATACAGCTACATCCAAACATATATATACAACTACAGAAATCCGTAATTATTGATACATGTTCAATTACCCGAAAGTTCCTAAATGCAATATAACACATACCGTACAGTTAATAGGAAGTGACACTTGATCAAGGTCCGCATCACTTTCCATTCTCAACCAGACTTAACGTCTGAGAAAGTAAAGAAATAATAATAATAATGTGTGGTCCCCACAGCAGTGTAGTAGCCAATACATAGTTACCGTCGAGTTGAACAGTAAACATTCTGATTTATTGTTCTAAAGTGAATAATGAAGCAATTTCTGGTTTATTGCGAAAATTTTCAAGAGGTATTAAAGCATACATGATTTTACAAATTTAAACATGGCTGTGAAACGGCGACCGTGTAAGAATATGAGTTGTATAATAAAGCCAACTGGTTGCAACAAGATTTTACATCAACCTGGTTTCGACATCCACTATGAGAGTCTTCAGCAGATAATCCAAAAAATTATATGTATTAACAGATGAAAAGGCTTAAGAGCAAAATGCTCTCATCATATAAAATACTTCATAATATTTAAACCATATAAAATTACAGAAATTAGAACTGACAAAGTCGGTAATTGTCAGTCGAATTACAGCTACATGGCGCAGAAGGCTGTAACAGTATGTATAGCCTCGGAGAACTTGAAGCATATCAAAAGTGGTTCAAATAGCTCTAATCACTATAGGACTTAACATCTGAGGTCGTCAGTCCCCTTAGGTTAGTTAGGTTTAAGTAGTTCTAAGTCTAGGGGACTGATGACCTCAGATGTCAAGTCCCATAGTGCTTACAGCCATTTGAACCATTTTTAATATGCTTGAAGTTCTCTGGGGCTATACATACTGTTATAATGAATAGCTCAGTAGGCAGATCAGTTAAACAGGAATGGACATCTGTAAAAAGGTCAATTTAAGAAGTCGAAAAGAAAACGTTAGGCACAAGGGAAGGGAACTGCGAAGAAACCTTGGATAACAGATTAAAGTCTTCAACTGATCGACGAAAGAAGGAAATATAAAATGTTGAGGGGAAATTCAGGAATAGAGGAATACAAGTTACTAAGGAAGAAAAAAAAAAAGGAAGTGCAGGGAAGCTATGGCGAAATGGTTGCATGAAAAATGT
Organism: Schistocerca nitens; assembly: GCF_023898315.1. Lineage (NCBI taxonomy): Eukaryota > Metazoa > Arthropoda > Insecta > Orthoptera > Acrididae > Schistocerca > Schistocerca nitens. Next base: position 395,147,299 of record NC_064617.1, read on the forward strand.
GAAGAACTCGAAAATGAAATGATTGCCAAAACAACCTTCACTGAAATTAAAGGCATGGGCGGTCACATTAAGAGTGCAATGGGAATTCCATTGTTAAATACAGAGGACAGAGTGGATAGGTGGAAGGAGTACCCTGAAAGCCTCTACGAGGGGAAAAGTGGTTTGATGACGTGATAGAAGAAGAAACAGGAGTCGATTGGGAAGAGGTAGATGATTGAGAATTACACTGAGAATTTAAAAGAGTTTCGAAAGACTTAAGATCAAATAAGGCAGAAGGGATAGATAACTTTCCATCGGAATTTCCAAAATCATTGGGCGAAGTTTAAAACAAAACGGCTGTTCACGTTGCTGTGCAGAATGGATGAGACTGGAGATATACCATCAGACCTACGGAAAAATATCATCCACAAAACTGAAGACTGTAAGAAACAACAAGTGCGAAAATTATCGTACAATGAGAGTAACAGCTCATGCATCCAAGTTGCTGACAAAGGTAACATACACAAGAATGGAAAAAAGAGGACGATCAGTTTGGCTTTAAGAAACGTAAGGGCACTAAAGATGCAGTCCTGACGTTGCAGTTGATAATGAAAGAAAGACTGAAGAAAAATCAAGAGATGTTTATAGGATTAGTCAACATGGAAAAAGCGTTCGAAAGTGTAAAATGGTGCAAAATGTTCGAAATTCCGAGAAAACATGAGTGAGATATAAGGAAAGACGGGTAATATACAATTTACACAAGAACCAAGTGGGAACGATAAGAGTGGAAGACCACGAACAAAGTGGTCGGACACATTGACGAAGCAATAACGGAAAGAAAAAAAAAGATTCAAGAGAAGAATTAAAATTCAGGATGAAAGCATATCAGTGATGAGATTTGGTGACCTGTTGCTATCCTGGGTGAAAATGAAGAATTACTGGATCTGTTGAGTGGGGTGAACAGTTTAATGAATGCAGAACATGGACTGAAAGTAAATCGAACAATGATTAAAGTAATGAGAAGTAGGAGAGGTGGGAACAGCGACGAACGTAACATCAGAATTGATGATCACGAAGTAGACGAAGTTAAGAAGTTCTGCTACAAAGGTAGCAAAATAAGCCATGACGAAACGGAGCAAGGAGGACATAAAAACAGAGTAGCGCTGGCAAAAAGGGCATACCTGTCGAAGAGAAGTCTGCTAATATCAAACAAAGGCCTTAATCACCGCAGAACTGAAAGTTGCTCTCATCACCAACGAACGACATTGTGAGCACGAGTATGATTCTCGGATCCCCACTGGCCACCAGAGTCAGTAGATCTCAAATATTACTGAGCCTTTGTGATCTACATTCGAGAGAAGGGTTCGTGATCGCTATCCAACTCCGTCATCGATACCTGAAGTTGCCACTATTTTGCAGGAAAATGGTAAAAGATTCCCTTGAAAACCGTGTAAGATCTGTATTTACCCATTCCGAAACGAATCGAAGTTCCTTCGAACGCCAGAGGTTTTCCTACACTGCATTGGGTATGGTAACGTGTAGTGTTTCTGCTGTTTTCATATTTTTCCCCAAACACTGTATATGTCCCCATTATATTGTCACAGACGAAAAGCACAAAGTGCATGAGTAGCAGGTGGAGTATGTGAGACGAATGATTTTCATACTTTCATTTTGCAAGCTGTAATCTCTACCACATAGTGTCACGTACTAATGACTGTATTTTTTTTAAAAAAGTTCATTATTGGTAAGTTATGTAATAAGTATTACAGCCTTACACAATAGTGACAATATCAGTGATGTTTTGAAAATAATTTAGTTTTGCGACCTGAACATTACTAAACACTTTGGTTTTTGCCTCTCAGAAAATTTAATTTTACCTGTCATGGGGATAATGACCTCCAGTTTGGGAAGCACTGCTCTAATGTTTTGCTCTGATTGTCGCGCCGTTGGTACGTACTTTGAAAATGGTTGATGCTGCTTGCTGCTCCGTAGTGAAACAGGCGCGTCGAACGCCGTTAAAAAGTGGCGACAAACAGGCCGTTCTTAATTTTTTTCACTGATTTACAGAAAGAATCAGCTTTGAAGTTTTCTGAGTAAGTATAATTAGTGGCCGGCCGGAGTGGCCGAGCGGTTCTAGGCGCTTCAGTCTGGAACAGCACGACCGCTACGGTCGCAGGTTCGAATCCTGCCTCGGGCATGGATGTGTGTGATGTCCTTAGGTTAGTTAGGTTAAGTAGTTCTAAGTTCTAGGGGACTGATGACCTCAGCTGTTAAGTCCCATATTGCTCAGAGCCATTTGAACCATATATTTAGTTAAGTTAAGAGAGCTTTGAAAACCGGATGTATAGCTGAATCACGCCGGCACGGTAGCTCAGCGTGTTCGGTCAGAGAGCTGGGTGGCCTCTGTAATAAAAAACTGAGTGGAAGGATCAACAAGCGAACTTCACCGAATGTCATGTGACGTCCGCAACGAACAAACACAACGATCAACAACGAACAAAATGAAAAAAAAATAAAATCGGTAGCGTTGTAGAATGATAATTCGGTACAATTCATGGATCGATGGTTCAAAACTCGTTTTTGTCTTTATTTTTTCGTTCAGTTTAGAACACCTAAATCTTTTAAATGTAAAATTCATTAAATATATGCTAATTAACACATATCATCATTGCAATGAAAAATGCACGTCTTCTTGTTTCTAATAACATACTGTACGCAAAATTACCGTATTACTCCAACATGAACCAAATAGAACATAACTGATCTGGAGCCAAGTTAAGGAATCTGTCGCGAGAAATAACGAGATATTTAAGCTGCCAGACGTACTGGAACTAATGCACGAAGTTTTTGTCGCACGTTAGTACCAATCGTTGGCGGGATGTAGAACGGCACGTCATATAAGAACAGGAGAAAATGTGCGCTTGAATGGCTTCGTGGATTCTGTTACAGATCTACTCGTGTCAGTGTAGCAGATTACTGCTCCAATACATAAATCTATTTCTCGAATTTGAATATGGAAGGAGTTCAGAGATTACCAGACGACTGGCTATAAATAATACGTTTAATGGCTTCAATATATAACAACACAGTGAAATTCTGCAATACGCTTTTGCGACACAAATATCGCGCGCAGGGAAATTAGCCGTGTTTAACTCACGAATTTTCATCACTGTTGCTTTTAATTACAGTACTATATTAACTAAGAACGAGTGCATTTATGTTTTCCGTCTGGTCCCCTAAGCAGCGTGCAGTATTGGAGATTGCCGAATATTAATTTATTCTCTTTAAAAATTAAATTCCATTCTAAGCTATATTGTTCCTCTCTCGTCTCTTTTTACGTCGTAACTGCAACTACTCACATCACTGCAGGTTAGTTGGACTGACTGACTGACTGACCAGTGCTGTCCAAGTTAAATGCGCCGGTAAAGCTGTTGTTCTTTATTATCGCTCAGTCATGCGCACGAAACACACAGCATGAAACGTATACCCATTATCGTACTCTAGGCGGCTTTGCTTATGCTCCAAGCGAAACGAAATCCAATGAAAGTCCAGCAAACGCGGAAGAATACATGGTGCAATGTTTACATAAGATTTGTTCTTATAATGAACACAGAATAGATATTAAGGTCATCTGAGAAACATAAGATGTGGCAACCAATACAGATCTCCGAGTTGTTAACATACAACATGAACCATAAAAGGCCCAATTATACTTCCATTAGACGCTCCTGCGATTACCTCCTTATCTATGTCAATCGCTAGAGGCAAATTCACGTAGTCTAACAGCAGTGATAACAGAAATACCTGAAAGATTTTTTTCGTTCTGTAATTCAGTAAATGCATTTCGACCACGTTCCTTATACTTTGCTCTACATCGTACACCAGACGTGTTTAGTGATCCGTGCCATTCGTAGACGGGCATGTATCACGTACGTCAAATATAGAGGTTAGAGTAAAGATGTACGTGATCGCAGTTAGTTTGTACACATTGGGCCACGTACTGTGGGAAAGTATTACTCGACAGGTGCGGTGTCTATTCACAGGCAGACAGAATGTTAACGAGGTGTCTTTGAGACAGTAATATTAATTGGTTGCCATGCAACTTTTTGTGAACGTTTGTGATCAAATACAGAGTTAACTGGAACCAATGTACTCGCTGTTAAGTAGAGAAGCAGCGTTTTGTTTTATAGCCACTGTACTTACAGAAATCTGGGATAAATTCTAGTGCCCGATACCACCCGTCGGCTTTGACCAATGACGTTATACGTAAGGCAAAGATGCTGCAATGGACAATCTATGAATGGAACGGATTATTCTCGTAAGCAAATGAATGTAGTATGCCATAAAATAATACATTATTTACGTGCTAGTTTCATTTAAACGAATTGAAGATGACTGAAATAAATAAGAACACGAGAGCAATTACGAGTGCATATATTATGTAATATAATAGATCAGCGTTGTATAGGACCTGTTGCCAGCAATGTGGAAGGCGCAGTATACAGTTAGCAGAGCCTGTTCTATTATATTTTCCACACGTACTGCAAAACCGATCTAAATAATGAATCGTCGAATGGTTGGCATCGATAACTAGAAGCAAGCTACGTAGATCATTTCTAGTTACCCATTCCAATATTACTGTTTGTTGCGCAAAAATCTTATATCAGAAACGCGCGTAAAAAATGATCTTTTAAGTGAACTACAGAATAGGACTAGACTTTCAAAAAATGAAAATCTTTACACACATTACCGCACACGCAAAGAAATAAAATGCTGAAAAGACCAAACCTTGTAACCGATAACTATACTACACGAAAGTCACACCAGCTGCAGTAGCTCCAAATAACACTCAGTAAAATCGATACACCAGGTGTGACAGTAAAAATAAGACAAGTGTAGCAACAACATCAAAAAAGATAACATAATTATGTAAGTAGGCTGTTTAAGTTTTCTTATTGCTAACGCCACGTAGCGCTCTGTATGAAAATCACTGGCTGTGCTGTGTGCAGTCTGTGGCTGGTTTGCATTGTTGTCTGCCATTGTAGTGTTGGGCAGCTGGATGTGAACAGCGCGTAGCGTTGCGCAGTTGGAGGTGAGCCACCAGCACTGGTGAATGTGGGGTGAGAAATGGCGGAGTTTTGAAATTTGTAAGACTGGATGTCATGAACTGCTATGTATGTTATGAGTTTTCAACACTATTAAGGTAAATACATTGTTTGTTCTCTATTAAAATCTTTCATTTGCTAACTATGCCTATCAGTAGTTAGTGCCTTCCGTAGTTTGAATCTTTTATTTAGCTGGCAGTAGTGGCGCTCGCTGTACTGCAGTAGTTCGAGTAACGAAGATTTTTGTGAGGTAAGTGATTTGTGAAAGGTATAGGTTAATGTTAGTCAGGGCCATTCTTTTGTAGGGATTACTGAAAGTCAGATTGCGTTGCGCTAAAAACATTGTGTGTCAGTTTAAACACAGTCATGTATAATTTTTCAAAGGGGACGTTTCAAGTGGCTACATAAAAAGAAACTTACCGCATATGAACTTCCAAAGAAGTCAAAGATCGAGGCAGACGAGAACGAAATAAGAACATAACAAGAAATAATAATGTTAGAAGGTCAAACTGTAACGAAAGAAGCAAAATCCAGAATAAGTGATGAAAAATAATAAGAAACACAAAGTCCAGGCACGAATGAGGTACCACTCAAATCAGTTCTTACCGCCCTCAATCAGACGCGAAATTTTAAAATAATAAAAAGAATGAAACCACGAGTCAATCACATAAACCCTCCGGCAAAGACACAGCAATACCCCTCAGCCTACCATTATAACCAGAAAATATTAAAACGACAGAAAAACCTCCCTCCCGAGAAACCAAAAAAGTAGCACTCGCACAATACCAGTAACATAAAAAGCGCAACGTAAAACAAGAAAAAAGTATCAGACCCACCAACATATAACTAACAAAACGAGGCTACTTTCATAAATGCAAGAAATGAACAATAACCTTTAGGAATGTTCTTCCTCCAACAGTATTCATCAAAATGGCCTTGCAACACTGAAATCCTTCTCTTTCCCCGCAATGACGCCCAATGATTGCAAAAATTTTATAGCTGATTTACGGTCATTCATTTTCTGAAGCAGAATTTTCGCAGTAAAAACAATTGACTCATCCATATCGAACAACGTGAGAAATCAAGATCTTATAAATCACGACTACTTACAAATCACGACTACTTCCATTAACAAAAGCTGCTGAAAACAAATTACGAGATGAAAACAAAACAATCTACATCGAATTTTTAATATACAAGCGCAACGAGGAAATCCAGAGAAATCATTTAACGTTCATCGACAGCAATCTGCGGCACAAACAAAATAACATCACACATTACGTCATTGGTCAAAGCTGACGGGTGGTATCGGACACTAGAATTGACCCGAAATCTGCAGGGAAGAAAGAAGTTCGATGCCGAGGAGGAACAGGACACAGCATAGCTGGACCCTGAGGTGAATCACTAGAATTTCAAGGCTGAATATCTACACCAATCTAATGAAGGAGTGATAAGGCGGTGGTGTTAGGTGTAGCTGCACGGAGTAATCGGTCTAGGGAAAACGTTGCTCAAGCAGTCAAAACATCGACACACTAGCTAAATACAGCAGTCATTTGAAACTAACACCACCCCACGTGGCGACCGTATGGTTATAAGTGAAAAGTGGCAGACAAAATACAGATGGAAAGGAAGAAATTCTGCAATAAATCAGCATGGAGAAACCATGCTACCAAGGGCCACACACCGTCAGGTGGCTTTCGGAGTATGGATGTAAATGTAGAACATAAACAATAACGTCGATGCACCTTGGCTTACAGCATCTTCCAAAACGACGAAACACGCAGCCGTAGACGGCCCGCCAAGGCGAGCCCGCAGCCGTCGACGGCTGATCCAACGCCAGGGCACGGTCTACACCATCGCTACGCCAGCATGCAGTCTAAACCACTGAGTAGTCATCACACCATCACACATTCATCGACGGCCAGACCATCGCCCTCACGCAATACCACTACGAGGGAGCTAAACCAGTGTTTCATTTCAAAATTGTTTTTGTGGGTGTAGTGCGGTGATTCGGCAATATTTGTGTTTTTTTTTATGCCAGTGATAGAAAGGAAAATGTCGACAGAGGTTAATATGGAAATGTTATTACAAAGACAGGAAGAAATACAGAGGCAGTCAAATGAAAATTTTCACACTTAGAAACTCAGATTAAAAACACTCGTGAGCAAGTAATGGAAAACCAAAACAGACTGCGACAAGAATTAGAAACTCAGATTACAGACACTCATGAAGCGTTAGGGGCGCATTTAGGAATTAAGCTACATGAAAGATTCAACTTGTCAAGAGAAGAAATACACACCGAAGTCTTGAAACAATGTGACTTAGTTCCCAAAGAGATACATGAACATATTAAATATTTGCATACAGACGTAGATAGTTTACGCAACCTTCCAGAAACAAAATGTAAGTGGATAAAAGATTACATGTCAGATGCGCAAGCGTGCAGAGAAATTTTAGAATAGAGAAGCGACTACACAGATTCCTTTTATTCATACGAGATACATTCAAGTTTGGAAGAAAAATGCCAGCACTGATAGATCAAGAATTTCAGGAAACTTCACTCACTGTAGGAAATGGGCAGCTTTCAGGGGAGGAAGTCACTAACACCACCAATGAGTTTAAAGAACTATGGGACGAACTGGCAAAAACTAGAAGAGAATTAACAAAAAGTCACCTTAAAGGCAAATCTTTCCATGCAACAGAACTATTAGAGAAATTAAAGTTGGGAAGCGGAATGAACATTTATAAGCATTTTCCAAAGTTTAAACCAGATGTGGAAGCGCATCCAACGTACTTATGGCGAGTGTTCTCGGGCATTACTACAAAAGTGGAAAAACTCTAGAAAGATAGATTTGTTTTGGAGAGTAAAGAAAATTAAACCCAAATGGAGACTGTGTATACTGAAATCTGTAGAAGCTGATTTAATTACGTTTATTCATCAAGGGGATGGACACTTTGGGGTACGAAAATGAGTTCAATATACGATAAATTTTACTACTTTAAGAACTTTAGTAAAAAAGTACTGTCTGTACTGCGTACATGTGTAACTTGCCAAAAAATGAAAAATAACAATCAAGCGATAACGCATAAGTTATATCCGATAGTACCTACAGGCTTACATGAGCACACGGCTGCTGATTTCTTCGGGCAATTACCAACGAGTAGAGGGGGCGAACGAGGTAACATATATTTGTACTAGCTTAGTATGTTAAACTCTATCCTATTAAGCATGCCAACACAGAGAAAGTGATTAGTGTCTAAAGGAATATTTCTCTGAGACAGGAAAGCCACGTAGGTTGTTGACAGATAATGACCCACAGTTTGAGAGTAAGGCCTTTAAAGATTTCTAGCATGGGAAAATTTTAGGCACATTGCTCGAAATATCACGCGCGAAGTAACTCTTGCCTTGCGAACGTACCACGAAATAAACTGATAGGTTATGTAGGAATACCGTTCAGACATACAACTTACGCAGAGAAAATACCAGAATTCCAAGTAATACGTAATGAACTTCCACATTTATTTACTGGTTTACCTCCCATAGAATAATGCAAGGTAAATTCCTACGCGAGCCAATGTTGAAATTATTTAAATGACCAGACGATGATAATAAAGTACATGGAGCAAACTTAGACGATGTTGTAAAAGAAAATTTACATCGAGCAGCAGGTAAACGGCTGCGTAAACAAGAAAAAGCTACGACACCTACTTTTGATGTGGCCGAATTCGTACTAATTAAGGACGTTCACTATAGCTCACTTTTGAAGAACGAAACACACAAGTTTTCAATCGATGTAGCGGTCCTGTCAAAGTTTTAAATGTACCACACCCCAAAGCAATTCTCTTGGTCGATCCAGAAACAGATCAAAGAAAAGCGATTATATAACACTGGATTGTTAAAGCAGTATAAAACACCATTAAAATGAACTTTAGAAAGAAACACAGCAACAACAAAAAATGTTCAAAAAATGTTCAAATGTGTGTGAAATCCTATGGAACTTGACTGCTAAGGTCATCAGTCCCTAAGCTTACACACTACTTAAGCTAAATTACTTCTGGAGCATTATGGGCAGGGCCCTCTAACCAGTTCGGGAATCTGGCGATCTAACGCGCCAGTTTGACAGAATTTGGCACCATGTCCCTCAGATGAACATCAAACAACTCTACCACGCCAATCCGAATAACTGGTTGCTGAAGAGCCAGAGGTGGACCAACACGTTGCTGCCTTGCCAAATATGTGGAGTTCTTTCTCTTGAATAAATCATCCAATTTTTCTGAAACGGTAAACATTTGGTTGTCGGCACATCTACGTCCTATATACTGATTTCCGCCCCGTTCCGATAATTCTTTCGTGGTGCATCGTGTTTTTGGTCTTGAACTGTATTTCAGCATCGAAAATGTTCTACAATCCTGTAACAAACGCAGGTAAGCGATACTGGTCCGTAATTCTATGGTTCCGACCGTCTCCCTTTTTTTATAAATGGGAGTGACGGGCGCTCTTTTCCAGTCAAATGGAACTGCGGAATTGATTCTGGAGAAATGTGAGCTACAAAAAAAGCTGATGCCGCGATGTATTCAACGTAAAATCTAACTAGCAAACGAGACTTTCTGATTATATGTATCAGATTGTTCCCCTAAATCAACATACAGATGATAGATAGGTACAATTAGGAAAACAAGCCATCGTTTCCACATTGAGTAAATACAATTTCTAGAAGAATCCATGGACTTGTGGTTGCTTGTAAAAAGATTAAAGTTTAATGCACTATCGACAGTGAGGTCGTTAGAGATTCAGCACAAACTCGTAAAGGGGAAGGAACAAGAAGCAAATCATTCGTGTCCAATCCAAAGGAAATAGCCCTCCATTTACCTTCAGCTATTTAGGAAAACCGTGGATAGTCGAGCGGGGAACTGAACCCCGCACCGACCAAGCACAGTGTGCTACTACCCCGCCACTTTGCTCGATGAGGGTGCTTTTGTAGCATCTCATGTCACTTGTCCATCAGCCCTACTGAGTACCCATAGCATGCAAGCGAGCAAGACGTTCGAGCCTTGGAACGTACTCCGAGCTATCCTAAGAAGGGAACCTCCCACCGCACCCCCCTCAGATTTAGTTATAAATTGACGCAGTGGATAGGCCTTGAAAAACTGAACACAGATCAATCGAGAAAACAGGAAGAAGTTGTGTGGAACTATGAAAAAATAAGCGAAATATACAAACTGAGTAGTCCATGAGGAAGATAGGCAACATCGAGGACAACATGAGGTGAGGAGCGCCGTGGTCCCGTGGTTAGAGTGAGCAGCTGCGGAACAACAGGTCGTTGGTTCGAGTCTTCCCTCGAGTGAATATTTTACTTTCTTTATTTTCGCAACCGATCTGTCCGTTCATTCACTGACGTCTCTGTTCACTATAATAAGTTTAGTGTCTGTGTTTTGCGACCGCACCGCAAAACCGTGCGATTCGTAGACGAAAGGACGTGCCTCTCCAATAGGAACCGAAAACATTTGATCGCAAGGTCATAGGTCAACCGATTCCTCGACACGAAAACACGTCTGATATATTCTATACGACACTGGTGACGGCATGTGCGTCACATGACAGGAATATGTTGTCGACCCACCTAACTTGCACACCTGGCGAATGGGTAAAAAGATTCTTCTACCTTGCCCGATTTAGGTTTTCTTGTGGCTGTGATAATCACTCCCCAAAAAGTGATGAAAACATAAGAGTTTCTCACATAAACTGCAACAAATGAATGCAACAGTTTCACATTCGCACAGTTTTCGCTGTGCTCTGTCAAAACATATGTTTTTTACGTTTTCAAATGTTTCCGTGTGTAGACCGTCAAATCCTGCATATGTCCAAGCAAATCTGAACATGTCCTGGAATTTTGGAGAGCGAAGTTGATTATGTGTGAGTGCCTGAACTTTGATAATTGTCTGAAAATAAAAAGTTAAACTTTTCACTCGAGAGAAAACTTGAACCAAGGACCTCTCGTTCCGCAGCTACTCACGCTAACCACGGGACCACAGCGCTCGTAAGCTCAGATTCTCCTTGATGTTGCATACCTCGCGCAGCATGGACTACTCAGCTTGTATATTTTGCTTATTTTTTTCATAGTTCCACAAAACTTCTTCCTGTTTTCTCCATTGATCTGTGTTCAATTTTTCAAGGACTATCAATGTGTCAACTTATAACTAAATCTGAGGGGGGTGCGATGGGGAGGTTCCCTTGTAAGGACAAACACACACACCCATGCCCGAGGGAGGATTCGAACCTCCGCCGGGACTAGCCGCACAGTCCATGACTGTAGCGCCTGAGACCGCTCGGCTAATCCCGCACGGCCCAGCAATAATAAAGGTAGTTGTTAATGATCAAAGTGTGTAAACAGGTACTGTCAACAGTTATTTAATCAACTGTTAAATAATCCTTTACTGTAAAATCGCTGACCAAACAGATAGGTTACTTACCATCGTATGGTAAAAACAGACGTTCAGTTTGTATGTGAATCTTTTTTTCTTTTTTAAGTGTCATTTATCATGGACAGCGATATCACCTCTATCAGCGTTGACCGACTAATAGACAAAATATGATTCTTGTTAACTTTTGTAATAATTTGATGTGTTGTGTGTGAGTTTGTGTTTAACTTTTATAAGGGAGGTGTGGGATTTGTGCGTAATAAACGTCTCCCCCCCCCCCTCTCTCTCTCTCTCTCTCTCTCTCTCTCTCTCTCTCTCTCAGTCTTTCTCTCTCTCACATGCGCGCACACACACACACACACACACACACACACACACACACACACACACACACACACAAATCAAAAAAAGGTTAGCATCACGGAACCTGTACAGAAAATTGGAATAGAGATCAACAGAAACATAATTTCCGTCCTTTTTATTGCTCATGAAAGTCGCGCATTGCATGTAGTACCACCATACAGCGAGACCTTCGCAGGTGGTGATCCAGATACACCGGTGCCTCTAATACCTAGTAGCACGTCCTCTTGCATTGATGCATGCCTGTATTCGTCGTGGCATACTACCCACAGGTTCATCAAGGCACTGTTGGTCCAGATTGTCCCACTCCTCAACGGCGATTCGGCGTAGATCCCTCAGAGTGGTTGGTGGGTCACGTCGTCCATAAACAGCCCTTTTCAATCAATCCCAGGCATGTTCGAAAGGGTTCATGTCTGGAGAACATGCTGGCCACTCTAGACGAGCAATGTCGTTATCCTGAAGGAAGTCATTCACAAGATGTGCACGATGGTAGCGCGAATTGTCGTCCATGAAGACGAATGCCTGGCTAATATGATGCCGATATGGTTGCACTATCGGTCGGTGGATGGCATTCACGTATCGTACAGCCGTTACATCGGCCCCACGTAATGCCACCCCAAAACCTCAGGGAACCTCCACGTTGCTGCACTCGCTGGAGAGTATCTAAGGCGTTCAGCCTGACCGGGTTGCCTCCAAACACGTCTCCGACGATTGTCTGGGAGAAGACATATGCGACACTCATCGGTGAAGAGAAAGTGATGCCAATCCTGAGCGGTCCATTCGGCATGATGTTGGGCCCATCTGTAACGCGCTGCATGGTGTCGTAGATGCAAAGATGGACGTCGCCATGGACGTCGGGAGTCAAATTGCGCATCATGCAGCCTATTGCGCTCAGTTTGAGTCGTAACACGACGTCCTGTCGCTGCACGAAAGGCATTATTCAACAAGGTGGCGTTGCTGTTAGGGTTCCTCCGAGCCATAATCCATAGGTAGCGGTCATCTACTGCAGTAGCAGCCTCCGGCCTGAGCGAAACATGTCTTCGACAGTTCCTGTCTTTCTGTATCTCCTCCATGTCCAAACAACATCGCTTTGGTTCACTCCGAGACGCCTGGACACTTCCCGTGCTGAGAGCCCTTCCTGGCACAAAGTAACAATGTGGACGCGATCGAACCGCGGTATTGACCTTCTAGGCATTGTTGCACTACTGACAACACGAGCGGTGTACCTCCTTCCTGGGGGAAGGACTGGAACTGATCGGCGGTTGGAACTCCACCGTCTAATATTCGCTCCCCATGCATTGTTGTTTACATCTTTGGGCGGGTTTAGTGACATCTCTGAACAGTCAAAGGGACTGTGTCTGTGATACAATATTCACAGTAAACGTCTATCTTCAGGAGTTCTGGGAACTGGGATGATGCAAAATTTTTTTTGATGTGTGTATATACATCTACAGACAATGCACAGACTAAGATGATTTTGGGCTAGCTTGTCATTGTTTCAAGGGGAGAAAGGAATAGAACAGGGTATACTACTAATAAGCTTGATATAGAAACGATAAGCCAACGCTAAGAAGGAAAAGGAGTTCTGCAGTGAAGAAAATAGACAGGAGAACTCGTAGTGGAAAAGCTGGAGTTTCGTGGGGGGAAGAGGGGGGGTGCAGCCTTAATATGAGGTGAAGTGAAAGGAGAGAAGTACTGAAGTACTGAATAAAGTAGTAGTAAAGAAGGGTGAGGTACTTCAAGTAAGAGTTATGGGTAAGTAATCCCCAAAGAAGGGAGCTTATGCCAGGTTCGGGTGGGCACAAGGAAGGAAGGACCCCCAACCACTTCAGAAGAAAGAGCAGGTACATCGCTCTGGCTGGGCCTATGAAATAAGAGGAAAATAGTATTAATCCCCCGGAAAGATAGCCTTCAAAAATGGTTCAAATGGCTCTGAGCACTATGGGACTTAACATCTATGGTCATCAGTCCCCTAGAACTTAGAACTACTTAAACCTAACTAACCTAAGGACATCACGCAACACCCAGCCATCACGAGGCAGAGAAAATCCCTGACCCCGCCGGGAATCGAACCCGGGAACCTGGGCGTGGGAAGCGAGAACGCTACCGCACGACCACGAGATGCGGGCAGATAGCCTTCAGTGATGGAGAAATGCTTAAAAGCAATATTCGCGAAGAGAAAACAGGCCGATTATTTTTCAAAGTATCATCCTAGTGTCCTCCTTAAGCCATTTTGCACGATCACCGAAAGCCTAAATCTGGGTTGCTGTAGGCGGATTTCAGCCAGGAGCCTCTCCAATAAAGTTTCCATGTCTTAACCACTAAGCCACTTCACTAAGTACACACGTTTTGTTTTCGTAATTCAAATTTTCTTACAAGAGTTTCTCTCAAGGAAGAAACCAAACACCGTTATTCGATGTAGGGTTGCGCAATACCAAGACGATAAACCACGTTCTCTATATTCGCTTCATTCTAATCTGTCTTAGCCATTTGTCAGGTTAGTTATTACCAGGTGTGTTCGGATCCTGCAATGTAATAAGAGACAGACGGGAAGCGGCATCTCGGGAAAGCCGGCGCAGGAAGACAAAAGACTTGGCGTGGGAGTCTTTCGCCCAGGCCGCCAAGGCTGTACGCCTCGCCTACGGCTGGATATGACGTTGATAAAACAATGGGCGTCGCCTCACAGGGTAGCATACGAGAGTCACGCCGGTGCTAGCAGCAGTGCGGAGTACGGTTACAGGAAATTGGTTTCTTTCGTTGTCTCTAGACGCCGTCAGATCTGCATTGCTGGCATTTCAAACCATGAAGGTGGCTTACAACAAATGTCAAACTTGCATGAGGTCTACTACATTAGTATTCCAGCGTAACCGAACAAAGTACCGGGTGATTGTAATTAAGATGCAGCTACCCACAGAGGTCCAGTGTGGGCTGTATTTACCGTATGGTAGCGAAACTTGGTGTATATTGTAATGCGTTAATGCGGAAGCTATTTATGCTGGAAAAAAATTAGTTCTAATTTTGGGGACCAGATACAAATCTGGCGCTGTGAATGTGAGAAAGCCGTATAGAAATGTTTTCATCTGTAATAGATTAAGAATGGGTTGTGGGCATAACAAGTGAGAAAGGTGTAATGTTGATTTTATCATTAGCTGCCGCTTATACTATTTGTTCAGTATGAGCACAGCAGACGTCGATGAGATGCTGCATCCGTAAAACGACGTGATCAACAGTTGCTCCCAGAAGTTCTGGTGGAATCTGAGCAATTTGTTCCTGTATACTGGCCTTCAGATCAGGTACAGACCGAACATGCCTCTGGCTAACGCGTTTTTTTAGATACCCCTGAGCCGAAAGTTAGAAAGATTCAGATCAGGTGATCTTACAGGTCATGCATCTGGAAAACCTCTGGAGATAACACATTCGTGGAAGACTGCATTGAGCAGATCTTTGACTGGGCGAGCGACGTGAGGTGTTGCCCCGTCTAGCATGAAAACTATGGTTTCCACACAGAGTTGCGCTCTTCCTAAGGAGGAATCACATACTGTACAAGTCTTTATACTGTGCAGACGTCACAATACACCTGATAGGCCCTCTGGGTGGTCTAGCGGTTCTAGGCGCGCAGTCCGGAACCGTGCGACTGCTACGGTCGCAGGTTCGAATCCTGCCTCGGGCATGAATGTGTGTGATGTCCTTAGGTTACTTAGGTTTAAGTAGTTCTAAGTTCTAGGGGACTGATGACCAAAGTAGTTAAGTCCCATAGTGCTCAGAGCCATTTGAACCATTTGAACCCTCTGGGTGTATTCTCTTCGAAAAAGAACGGACCGAGAATAAATGTGGTTGTGAATCTACACCAAACAGTGCATACGGCGAGTGCAATGGCTCTTCAAGCATAACACGCAGTTTAGCAACACCCCAAATTCAGCAGTTCACTGCACCCTGTAATGAAAAATGTGCCCCGCCACCGCACAGAATATTTCCCGGCCACATGCCATCAACTTCGGTCCATACCAGAAGACTGAAGAGCAAATACAGAACGTTGTTGTGGGCCATGAGGTTTCAGTTGCTGCACTGTGTGGGTCTTGAGCGGGTAGCAGTGTAAAATAACCGCAAAACTATCCATATTGTCGACGATGGGATGGACAATTATCATGACACTGCACGAGCACCAGAACTGCCCGGAGCACGTGCTGCATGTTCAGTTACAGCAACAACAATCTTGTCAATAACCTCCACCAGGATGGGACGCCTGCCCCTTCCAGGTGCCACAGCAAGCTCAGCCGTATTCTCGAAGTTAATTATCATCTTCCTTAAAACATATAACGACGTCGGGCCCTTCCTCGGACCTTTCAGTCGGCTAGATACTCTCTCAGTGCAGCACTGTAATTGCTGCCGTTCACATAAAACAGTTTCACTAATAGTGCACGGTCCCTCTTCTCGAAAGCTATACTGTTCACTCACGTTATGGCTTCTCAAATGATAGATATCTGTCCTACATACAGCGCCAGATTTTCACCCGGTGGCCAACATTTGAACAAATTTTTTTAGAGCGTAAATTTGTTTCGCATTAATTCATCAGCATATCTACCAAGTTTCGCTGCAAAATGATAATTACAGCCCACATTGGACCTCTACAAATAGCTGCACTTTAATTACAACCACTTGGTAGGCAGGAGTGACGTCATCTACATTTTGTTGGAAAGATTGTGCAGTGGTTTTCTCAGCCAGAAATCTCATTAAAATGTTGCCTTTTGGTAGAAGATCGTGTTATGTCTCTTGTAAGGAGGATAGTCGGAGTTCTAGAGCGGCAGGATCGTCAAATATCGTGATTGCAGTTTCTCGTTCCGCGATATTGGTCGGCATCCCTGGCCTGTCATGGGAACACAGAATCGATGGATTCACGAACGCAATACTCAACGCAGCGCACGATTTCAGTGGCCCCACCCGACTAGTGGCCGTGCACCACCACATAGCCACATGACGCACCTTGAGCCTGTGTATGGACTAATTTGCAGCAAAATATAAGACGTGCATTCAAGTTATAGCACCTCCGATTTTTTTCGCGCAAACTAATCACACATAGCTGTAAACTTGTGTCATTCTGCAGCAACAAACACTTTTCACAACGTCGGTGCCATGGTTTCACGTCCGTTGCGAACGCTTCTCTAGGTGTCTGATCTGAGCACTGGAAAATCGCCGAAGCAATAGCGGCACGGCTAGTGAATATGCGACCATAGAGGATTGTCTTTCATCGTTGTAAACAGCTAAAAATCGCCAGGAGCCAGGTCAAGCGAGTAGAGAGCATGAGAATTCACTTCAAAGTTGTTATCACGGAGAAACTGCTGCGTGGCGTGCGCCCGATGCGCTGTTGATTTGTCTTTGTGAAAGAGCACACGTGCAGCCTTTCCTGGCTATTTTTCACGCAATGCTGGAAGGATCTTGTGCTTCAAATCTTCTTGGTAGGATGCACCTGTCACCGTAGCGCTCTTTGAAACACAATGAGCAAGCACTACGCCATCGCTGTCCCAGAACATAGCCACCGTCATTATTTCAGCATCGGCGCTTACTCTAATTACTTTCTGTGGTTGTGAAATTGTGTGCTTCCATTGAGCTACCAGGCGCTTCGTTTCAGGACTGAAAAATGGCTACCGTGTCTTGTCCTTATCACAATCGCTCATGTTATCATCACGCGTCAACATTGTCTGGCAACAAGCCGCGCGCGTAGCTTTGTGGTCGTCCGTCAGCATTCGTGGCACCCGAACGAGGACACTTTTCGCATTTTCAGGTCTGCATGCAAGACTGTCTGCAGATTCCCCACGGAAATGCCAACTGTGGAGGCGATGTGTCCCACACTCATTCGGCGATCCTCCGAAACAACTTTCTCCACTTGCTCGATCAGGTCGTCAGACAGGCTGGTGTAAGGACGATATTGTCTTGTTTCTCCCCACACGGCGTACTGTCTCCTTTGAACTGCCGCACGTACGGACTCACATTAGACATATCCATGACACCATCACCGTATGAGTTACTCAAATGGCGATGTCTATGTCACGCCACGCAAACGGAGAAAACGAATGTTTACACGCTGTTGTGGTAATGAAAACGTCTCCTTGTGAAGTATCAAATTCAGTCTCACTCTAGACGCTGCCGCTGTAGTTCTGTCTGCCTTGCAGTTCTGTCATCTCTGTCACGCATTCACAATGATTGTACACGTATTTTGAAACAAACCGAATGTTTCTATCCGTTCCCAGTGCTGAGGAAAAAATCAGAGTTGTTTTAACTAGAATGCACTTCGTATACCCACACGGACAGTGCGGCGACGTCTGGACCATCATTGACCATGAAGACGGCAACCGCTGTCGTGGCTCCCCGTCGCCGCGCTGGGTTAGCCGAGCGGTCTCAGGCGCTACAGTCATGGACTGTGCGGCTCATCCCGGCGGAGGTTCGAGTCCTCCCTCGGGCATGGGTGTGTGTGTTTGTCCTCAGGATAATTTAGGTTACGTTCAAATGGTTCAAATGGCCCTGAGCACTATGGGACTTAACTGCTGAGGTCATCAGTACCCTAGAACTTAGAACTACTTAAACCTAACTAACCTAAGGACATCACACACATCCATTCCCGAGGCAGGATTCGAACCTGCGACCGTTGCGGTCGCGCGGTTCCAGACTGTAGCGGCTATGTTAAGTAGTGTGTAAGCTTAGGGACTGACGACCTTAGCAGTTAAGTCCCATAAGATTTCACACACACACACACACACACACACACACACACACACACACACACACACACACACACACACACACATTATTATGTGGCTTCCCTTCATATGGCAACAAAGAACAAAGAGAGGTGTCCAGAGACCGGAATAGGGACAGGAGTGGCAACACGTCACCTTTTCTGACGACTGCCGGTTCTGCATACAGTATCACAATGGACGCATCCATATGTGGAAGCTCCGACGAGAACGAACATTGCCGGATTGCATTCTTGGTTATCATATGGAACCAGCACTTGGCGTGATCGTATGTGGCGCCACTGCGTACACAACACGATCGTCTCTGGTTTGCATAGCCGGTGTATGTGACAGCAGCTGCTAAATGTATAAGGTGTTGCGGCTGATGACAGCACACTATCTCCGAGATCTCCGAGACGTTATCTTACAACAGTATAACGCAAAACCGTACCTGCACGTACTGTCCCGTCCTGCCTCGGTACACAGGGTGTTCGGCTGTTGACTTGATCACCACGTTCATCATATCTCACACCCACTGATAACATCTGGTAATGTAAATGATGACTAACTGAAACCCTCAGCTGCCGACAGGTGTTTTTGATATACCTCGATGTGGACAGCTGAAAATGTGTGCCCCGACTGGGACTCGAACCCGGGATCTCCTGCTTACATGGCAGACGCTCTATCCATCTGAGCCACTGAGGACACAGATGAATAGCGCGACTGCAGGGACTTATCCCTTGCACGCTTCCCATGAGACCCACATTCCCAACTGTCCACAATTCTACATATGTAATGTACCTTTATAGACAAAGGTCTATAGTTAGTCATCATTTATTCCAGGGAAAAGCTGCACGGTCATCAACAGTATTCTGTTCTTTCGAGAACGGTTGCTGTCTTCATATATATCTGGTAATGTGTTGCTTAAGCACACAATCAGTCGCCACGTATTCTGGCACAGAGTACAAATAGCATGAAATGACTTATCAGTATCTATCATCCAAACTCAGTTCGACTTGAAGCCCAGCTTCTGCGTCCAGAAGTGGCAGCCCCGTGTGCTAAATGTAAGTGCCATGGTGGAATTATTGATGATTGTTACTCGAGACCGTATAATACTACATACACCAAAAAAGGTTTTGCATCACCCCGGCTCCCACAACTCCTGAAGATAAACGTTGACTGTGGATATTTTATCACAGACACAGTCCATTTGACTGTCCAGAGATATCACTAAACCCGCCCAAAGATGTAAACAACAATGCATGAGCAGCGAATATTAGACGGAGGGTGTCCGACAGCCGATCAGTTCCAGTCATTCCACCAGGAACGAGGTACACGGCTCGTGTTGTCTGTAGTTCAACCATGCCTAGACGGTCAATACCGCGGTTCGATCGCTTCCGCATTGTAACTTTGTGCCGGAAGGTCTCTCGACAAGTGAATTGTCCAGTCGTCTAGGAGTGAACCAAAGCTATGTTGTTCGGACATGGAGGAGATACAGAGAGACAGGAACTGTCGATGACATGCCTCGCTCAGGCTGCCCAAGGGCTACTACCGCAGTGGATGACCGCTCCCTATGGATTATGGCTCGGAGGAACCCTGACAGCAACGCCATCATGTTGAATAATACTTTTCGTGCAGCCACGGGACGTCGTGCTACGACACAAACTGTGCACAACAGGCTGCATGATGCGTAACTTCACAACCGACGTCTATGGCGAGATCCATCTTTGCAACAACGACACCATGCAGCGCGGTACAGATGGGCCCAACAACATGCTGAATGGACCGCTCAGGATTGGCACCACGTTCTCTTCACCGATGAGTGTCACATATGCCTTCACCCAGACAATCGTCGGAGACGTGTTTGGAGGCAACACGGTCAGGCTGAACGCCTTAGACACACTGTCCAGCGAGTGCAGCAAGGTGGAGGTTCCCTGCTGTTTTGGGGTGGCATTACGTGGGGCCAACGTATGCGGCTGGTGGTCATGGAACGCGCCGTAATGGCTGTACGATACGTGAATGCCACCCTCCGACTGATAGTGCAACTATATTGGCGAGGCATTCATCTTCATGCACGACAATTCGCGTCCCCATCGTGCACATCTTGTGAATGACTTCCTTCAGGGTAACGACATCTCTCGACTAGCGTGGCCAGCAAGTTCTCCAGACATGAACCCTATCAAACATGCCTGAGATAGATTGAAAGGGCTGTTTATGGACGACGTGACCTACCAACCACTCTGAGGGATCTACTCCGAATCGCCGTTGAGGAGTGGGACAATCTGGACCAACAGTGCCTTGATCAACTTGTGGATAGTATGCCACGACGAATAAAGGCATGCATCAATGGAAGAGCACATGCTACTGGGTATTACAGGTACCGGGGTGTACAGCAATCTGGACCACCACCTCTGAAGGTCTCGCTGTATGGTGGTACAACTTGCAATGTGTTTTTCTCATAAGCAATAAAAAAGGGCGAAAATGATGTTTATGTTGATCTCTATTCCAGTTTTGTATATAGGTTCTGGAACTCTCGGAACCGAGGTGATGCAAAACTTTTTTTATGTGTGTATTATCGATACTGCCTATATTTATCTTAGATGACTTCTTTCCCTGTTTCTACTTAACGTGACATTTGTGTAGCCAAGCTCTGCCCGCCCAGCTAACCGTGCGGTCTCACGCACTGCTTTCCAGGCAGGAAGGCGTGTCGGTCCCCGGCACGAATCCGCCCGGCGGATTAGTGTCGAAGTCCGGTGTGCCGGCCAGTCTGTGGATGGTTTTTAAGGCGGTTTTCCATCTGCCTCGGCGAATGCGGGCTGGTTCCCCTCATTCCGCCTCAGTTACACTATGTCGGCGATTGCTGCGCAAACACTTTCTCCACCTACCCGTACACCATAATTACTCTACCACGCAAACATTGGGGTTACACTCGTCTGGTGTGAGACGTTCCTGGGACGGGGGGGGGGGGGGGGGGTCCAGTGGGGGCCGAATCGCACAATAATCCTGGGTTCGGTGTGAGGCGTCGGTGGGGTGAGTGGACTGCTGTAGCCTGTTGTGGGGTTTTGTACCACTGAGGGCTACGGCATCGACGAAGCCTCTCTGTCGTTTCTAGGCCCCCAGTTCCATACAATACAAGCATGTTCTTTAATGGAAGTGTTTTTGATATAAATGTTTTATTCATTATTTACGTCCATACAGCCGGCCGGAGTGGCCGAGCGGTTCTAGGCGCTACAGTCTTGAGCCGCGCGACCGCTACGGTCGCAGGTTCGAATCCTGCCTCGGGCATGGATGTGTGGGACGTCCTAAGGTTAGTTAGGTTTAAGTAGTTCTAAGTTCTAGGGGACTGATGACCTCAGAAGTTAAGTCCCATAGTGCTCAGAGCCATTTTATGTCCATATAATTAATCTGTGAATGTAATTTTAAAAGCGGTGTTCTGTAAAGGAACGAAAGTGTCGAAACGTTACTAGTAATACTAGTACATGCAGAGGGTACTTTGGTTTGCCATCACATAAAACATTGATGGAAGTCCTTCTGCAACGAAACCCACACGGCAAGAATAGAAAAGGTGGTATTGGCGGTCGAACTACAAGGCTTCTTTTTGTTAAGGGTCAGTCAGCGACTACCGTGTAAAGTTTTCCTTCCAATCTGTGTGCTGCATGAGGCAAGAAGAGCAGAAAGATTATATAATACAGCCTCAGATGTGGAAACAATTTGACTTATTATTCATGACATGCACTGGTTAACTCAATATTACGAAAATCAAACGCTAAGGAGAGAATTTGCTGGAATACATCAAGAGCCATGAATACTGTTGCCGCCTTTTTGAGAAGCCACAAGAGATTGCCACAGGCACCACTTTCGTCTCAAATTATCAGCTGGCTATTGTATAATCGCATGATCCAGTTATTTTGTTTCTTATCAGAATAATAATGCTTATTGTTTAAACTTTGTGTCGAAGATTCATATATGATCTCTAGTGATTTACGGAGGTACGTTCCTTTTCCATGTGGTGCAATTTTTCCGACTATCGTATTTTATTGAAATGAAAAGTAACGATTTTGTATAACAAACTTTTGATGAGTAGTAAATTTCATAATTATTCAGTGAGCCTTGTTTTTTAAGTACTCCACGTGTTTTTTCACGAAAGACAGGTTAAAGTTTCACAGAAAAACAATTGCAAAGAGATGATCTAAAGCGTTTTGCTTAAATTCTATTACAGTATTAAAGTTACATGAATAAGACTGAGATCATTCAGACATAGTTTACTAGCTAGGAACTTGAAGGACCAGCACAAGATATAATTCAAATGGCTCTGAGCACTTAGAACTGCTTAAACCTAACTAACCTAAGGACATCACACACATCCATGCCCGAGGCAGGATTCGAAGCTGCGACCGTAGCGGTCACACGGTTCCAGACTGTAGCGCCTAGAACCGCACGGCCACCCCGGCCGGCCAAGATATAATTATTGTACACCTTTGTAAGTAATAGTGTTTATATTTTCATGCATATATACCTAATATATAGATAGTGTTACTGGAGCCAGTTGCTGTCAAAACATTTAATATTACTTCTGTGCCGTTCATGCCAAACCACTGTTACACTGCGTGTTAGATTACGTTACTGCTTTGTGTCTTATTTGCAAAACAGAATTTCAGTATCAACTAGTAGTTAGTTTTCTTTACAAGCGGTGTTAGTACTTGATACAACTTTACCTAAACAGGCTGGCAACCGTTTCTTTGTAGGTAATTGCAGTTAATTTATAACTAATAGAATCTTGGTTCGAATCCCGTTCATTCTGCTGTTGCTCTCTTTCAATAGCAATATTCCGAGAAACGAAAATAGATATCTTACCCATTCTACACACTCACGGTCAAATCGAATTCCTGTCACACGAGTAACATTATCGGTGTACTGCTAATTTAATAGCAGCCGGCAGTGTTATAACCGCTGCAACGAAAGTGGCAGCTGAATTTCGTATACGTACACAGAGAAGTACATGAACAGAACAACCATGGTAGAGCTGCTACCGCAAACCTCTTGTACACCAAGTGGTTGCGAAGAGGTTTCGTATACGTACACAGAGAAGTACATGAACAGAACAACCATGGTAGAGCTGCTACCGCAAACCTCTTGTACACCAAGTGGTTGCGAAGAGGTTTCAACCTATTTGGCGAGTCTGTTGTTACACGTCTCTACCATCTCCGGGGAAACTCATGTTTCTTTGCGGTAAATAATGTAAGATTACAATTACAGTTGAACAGGATTTAGAAACACCGATCCGAAGGACGTTTCAGACTCCTTCACTTGCCGAATGTGGCCCTCCCCATATTAGATAAATGTTTCTTTTACTTTTCCCCGTCCCTGTATGCTTTCTTTCTTCAACCGTGGTATCACACTCACTGCAATCAAAGCGACTCCCAACAGTGGTGGCGCTTCGGCCCACTTCAAGTCAGCCAACTGCTCCTTTACGATTATGCTCACACAAATAACACATCTCAGGCGTCTCCTAACAGCATTGTTCACTGTATGTATCAATATCAATCTACAAGTGAATGTTTACACATTCGACAATTGCCAGTGGTCTCATTCAACAGGGTCATGGCAGCAAGTTGTGTTTGCTAAATCAGCTCCCATGCCGCTAATATGAAACTTCACGTGAGCTTAAAACTGGGCGCTTGAACTGGGACTATGGTCTTCCACGGGAAATCCTCGTAAAGCTCACAAAATATCCACACGCTTCTCACGACCCCCTTTCCCAGCTGCAAAGCTGCAATCTTTCACCAAGAGTTTTAGCTGCACATAAGTTTTCCTGCATACCTTGCTTGCCTACTCCTAGCAGAACTGAAATTGCGAGGAAGGGTCATGAATTGTGCCTGAATAGCTAAGTCGACAGCAATAGAAAGCACACTGTTCACCATAGCAAGAGAAGGAAACAAACTTGGAAAATACTATGAGAGACTGGGTTACATCATAATGGGACAGATGTTGCGAACTCAGATATTGGACTGTAAGACGTCAAATGTGAAGAATATGCAGTGACGATTAAAATGCTTTGCTCCATCGGAATTCGGTCCCGAATTTCCTACTTACCCCGAGCAATCGTCATAAGTACCTCAACACATTTTCTAACGTGACTCATCGTTTCACTCTCACTATTGTCTGCATTTGTCTTCATAGACACATTAATTTCATTTCGGTGCACTTTTATTTCAATCCCTAAAAATAGTATCACAGAAGTTAGACTGACAAACATAGGTATAAGAAGGATACCTGTGAATAAACTATGGGTGATAGACAGAATATTTAAACTGATTGATAAAATAAGGAAACACAGAAAAGCCCAGGAAAAGAAAAGAATACTGCAAATTTCCCTAAACGGAAAAAACGTAATTTATTTTGCTAAACGGCGCAGAAATCCATTAATGTTGGATCACACCGATGAATCAATGTAAAGAGTAACAACCGTAAAATATAGAAGAGTGCAACATGAAATGAAGGGACAACATAAAATGAAGTGGATACTTTTCGAATACTTGAACAGTTACGCCGTCATGCGAAAAATACCCTAAACATATGGTGCGGTCTGCTAGAAAGAGTAGGATTTAACAGTATCAACTAAATAACACTTACCTGAATAGTTTATATTTGTCCCAGACAGTGTCTGCAGGCATGGATTTTGGAATCAGCATGTCCGGATGAGAGTCCAGGTGTATAATTGTGTTCCCAGTAAACGGGAGGTGCTTGGATCCAATGCAGCGATAAATGAAGGGCAATACCTGTGAGAAACCAATTCATATAGTACATCTATTTGATCCGTGAATTTATTGTTCGCACTAAATGTAGATGTTTAAAAGTAGCAATATTAAAAGATGATTTTATTATTCTCTTATAACATTTTGAGTTTTCTGTTACATATTATTACAAAAGGGTCTCGAAACTTTTTGATATGTCAGTGGCAAATAAATATTCAGAGAGAAAGAAAAAATACCTACACAGAAATAAGCCCAGATACCAATAATGACTAACCAAATCAAACAGCATCAGCGGAATCACAATGCGTAAATGAACTGACTCTACTTAGCAACTATTCTGCTTAGCGGTTATACTTTCGAATAAATACTACCAAATTTCAGAGGGCAGGAAAGAAAGGCGATGGGAAACCAAGAAGAATCTTCTATGTGAAGCTACTGAAGGTGAAACAATTCTTTTTGCACTTCAAAAACTCAAACTTCTGTTCTACGTGTTTTGATAAAAATGTAGAGTTCACTGGAAGTGAGCCTTGTACGCAAATTTCAGCAGCTCGTGGTCTTGTGATCAACGTTGCTGACTTTGAATCACGGGGCCTTCCGTTCAATTCCCGGCCAGGCTGCGGAATTTCTCAGCTCGGGACTGGTAGTGTGTTGTCCAATACAATCTCAAATAGTTGTAGGTACGGAAAGCTGGCTAAAGCCGGAAATAAGTTCAGCCGAATTTTTTCAAACCATCTAACAGTGTTCAGAAGGGATAGATTAAATACAATTGGTGGTGGAGTATTTATTGCTGTCAGAAGTAGTTTACCTTATAGTGAAATTGAAGTACATAGTTCCTGGCTAGAGGCTATACTTGACAGTCGGACAAAAGTATTAATTGGATCGTTTTACAGGAGATATAGTTGCTCAACAGTTCCAAGAAAACTTGAGTCTCATTTCAAGTGGGTACCCCACTCATACAACTATAGTCGGTGGTGACTTCAATCTACCCTCGATACGCTGGAAAAATTATACGTTTAAAGCCGGTGGCAGGCTTAAAACGTCATCCGAAAGTCTGTCAATAGCACAGGCCACAGGAAAAAAATCTTTATTATTAAAAATGGTAATTACCGCTTGCAGCTGGGAAAAAATAACTTTTTGCGATTGTAGTACTGAAAATAAAACCAATACAACAAAAATATCGATCATAAGTAGTAATTACCATTAACGTACTGGCAGATTAAAACTATGTGCCTGACTGGGACTCGAACCTGAGGTCTTTGGCCTTTCGCGGGCTAGTGCTCTACCGACTGAGCTATCCAAGCACAACTCATAACTCCCCATTACAGCTTTATTACAGGCAATACGCCATCAACTACCTTTCAGACCAGAAAGTCCCAAGTTCGGGACCTGGCCAGGCACATAGTTTTCAGGAAGTTTCAGATCAGCGCCCACTCCACTGTAGAATGAAAATTCATTCTTGAAGTAATTACCTTATTTAATAATTACATGAAAACTGCAGATCCATTCCACATTAAACTGTTGTTAATAACTGTTCATGGCGAATTAAACCCGCTGTAGTTGTAATCTCAAAGTTATTTTGTTTCTATTAAAGCATGTACGATACCCGGGTTTCAGGACACTAGTCCTATCTTCAGGGCTACTGTAACAAGTAATGGAAGCTACATGGACACTGAACTAAAATATTTAAGATTAGAAGGTACGTTAAGGCTGGAATGGATTTCCTTCACCATGAACAATCCAAGAAACAGTTGTGGATGTCTCATTATTGCTACTAAGCTGCTTAGAAGGTTGCAGTATTATTAGTTTTACTTACTAACATAATATCGTTACGGACTTTAGTGTCATTAAAGGAAGGAATTTATTTTGGCATCTACGATTATAGCTCCCATGAAGTTGCGATTAGTGGATTCGAAATAGTCGCAAAAAAAAAAAAAAAAAAAAAAAAAAAAAAATGTTCAAATGGCTCTGAGCACTATGGGACTTAACATCTATGGTCATCAGTCCCCTAGAACTTAGAACTACTTAAACCTAACTAACCTAAGGACATCACACAACACCCAGCCATCACGAGGCAGAGAAAATCCCTGACCCCGCCGGGAATCGAACCCGGGAACCCGGGCGTGGGAAGCGAGAACGCTACCGCACGACCACGAGATGCGGGCGAAATAGTCGCCATCATAGTCGTTATGTCATGTCGTTTATGATGGCCCTTGTTACGAATGTACTAACTGTAACTTCAAGAAATCTATGGGTGCCAAAACCCATAACTTTAGAGGGCCAAGATCCTAAAATTGCAATTATTATAATTGACTGGATGAATTTAAAACGTGTGTTGTCCGAAGAATGAAAGTGAACAGGAAGTACACAAAACATGTTTTATTACAAACGATTGATAGTAATCCACACATGTCACAGTTTTTTTTAAGTATAAACTTCTATACCTAAATGAAAAGCGTGTTATTTTACTATACGTTAGCTCTATCTCTAAATAATACTGATATGAACGCCGCATTTTTCATTCAGTGATTTGAGATTACCTGTACATTCTCGTATGGTTGAATCGCCGGTATCCAAAATGTTAGAAAATAAAGAAAGAAGTATTTTTATTCATACATCAAAAATGTTATACTGTTACTGAAACTCAAAAATCTGAGATAAAAAACAAGTCAGAAATATCGGAAACCCCAGTTATATATCAATCAAAGTTATCAGTAAACGATTGCGGTATTAATACCAAATACACGAAATAAATGTTAAAAACACTTACTCAATTTTGATGCAGATTATCACATTTTGCTTACCCACAAAACTTCATATCGGATTATCTAATTGATTTACAGCATTATTTTCATTTTTTCCGGACTGACACACATCTGTAGTGGTTACTTTGCGAAGCAAAGGGAAGGAGCGTTCTAGTGTAAATTCGTCAAGGATGTCGCTCAGCTATAATGCATCCGTGTTTATGTTGGTCTGGAAATGGAGGCCACAGCCCGCTCGTATAGGTGCTGGACTTACTTTCTAAGTACGGTACAGCTGTTTGAGTGATACTGAAAAATAATATGCCCATTAATGGTAAGTAACGTATCTTTTGAACTGACTCGTTCCACATCATTTCGACAAACAAATCGTTCGAGTAACCCATGAAAACATAACTACATAACCAATTAATCAACAAGCTAACTAACTGACCCATTTTTACAGTTCGAAAAGGGCTGCATGAGGAAGCGACAGAAGATATTGACGACTCTATTTCGACCATTTTATAAAAGTTCTAAACCAACTTGACTGCTGGACTGCGTCAAAATAGCCGCCGCGCGAAGGAAATGGCATAAATTTCCCTAAACTGCAAGAAAACCGAACAAACCGAGGTAATTTAGTTATTGATACAACAGCATTTCCTGTCGTGCTCTGCTGTGCCAAATATGCTCTCACCTAATGCCAGAAACACTATAAATAAAAGGTCGGTCCCCAGATGCGAGGAGGGGACAATACTCTCACTTCCCACCCCCACCCCCACCCCCTCCCCACTCTTTGCGCACGCCTATGATCACACAATTTGTTCATCAACGTTTAAAACGTAAAATCTCAAGCTTGATGTAGCTATGAGACATCATCAGCTCAGGCTTCAATGAGCGTAGTAAACCGGTCGTTGTCATACAGGTTGAGGACAGATTGCTTTATCTGGGAAATATTTCCTCTCTCGAATTTCACTGCTCTGTCCTGTTGAGCCACCAATCCCCTTGTCCCCAGGCTCGCCCATTGT
The DNA here is from genome assembly GCF_023898315.1 of Schistocerca nitens. Taxonomy (NCBI): domain Eukaryota; kingdom Metazoa; phylum Arthropoda; class Insecta; order Orthoptera; family Acrididae; genus Schistocerca; species Schistocerca nitens. The sequence goes on from NC_064617.1 coordinate 395,176,409, forward strand.
GCCTTGCGTCTTGACCTTCATGCGAAGAAACGTAAGTCCCTTTGGGACCATACAACGATTTGTGGAGTTCTACGACGGCATCGTGCTTTCTGCGTGTCTGGGAACTATCTTAGGGACCCCTTGTAAGGCCACATCAGAAATTTAAGGTGTTTTATAGGGGTTCAGATTTTTAATGTTGACCACTTATACTATTTTGAAGGAAATACAGCTTATTACGTAGTATTTCACAGATAATGAATGTAATATTCACCTGAGGAGAAATTTTGATGCAATTTATGTTGTTACTTTCCGCTCAGTCATTTATCAGAACTATTTCCGTGCGCTGTGCCATTGAAGAATGTATTTAACAATCCATAAAAATCCAGTTGATATTAAAATCCCTTTTTTAAACATACGAAAATTATTATTTTTTTATCATGACGTGTGTGACAAATGTCCTCACTGTAATAATTTGTTTTTGTTTAGTCTACATAGAACAGACAGTTGTGTCTGCCATATTGTGTGTATTTATTAGTCTGTCGATGAAGTTTTGTAAATGCAGTTGCATGCTATGCAGAGATGATACAAGCGAATTCCTGCTCCTCAGGCTTATAAAAGGTAGTTTTTGCACAAAGTTCTTGTCAGTTTCTTCATACAGTTACAGCTGTTCTGGTGATTTTTCCCTAGTTTGTCGAAAACGATGTATATATAAATGTCATAAATGTCACAATAGATAAGGAATCTGAAAGGTCCACGAATGGACATTTCACTCAGCAGTGGAGTGTACGCAATTGCGAAATTCCCTGACAGATTAAAACTGCGTGCCGCTCTGTAGTTCGAATGTTCTAATCGACTACGCTTCCATACATGCCCGACGGTCAGTCGCATAGCTTCAATCTGCCACTATTTGCCTTCACTTCCCAATTCGGAGCACCGTGCGATAGATGAAAGAACATGACTTCTAGTCAGGTGAGAAAAAGATTGTCAACACAAAACAGGAGTAAGGCAGAAATGAGTTTACTAATAAGAAGGTGAGTAAGCTGCAGCTGAACAACGTAGTGACGCAGTAGCGTAGCCAAGTTACGCATGGTGACTCGAAAGTAAATGTACACACTTAGTGGGTGTGATGCATGGACCAAAATTAGAGTGAAGTTCAAAAATGCTTTAGTGTGTGGTAGGCATTAGACCATGGGCCAGTACACGCTTTTGGCGTGTCGTGTTCGCCTGATGTTGCTTTGTCTACGGTTCCCCCACACATTCCAGTCGGGGGGGGGGGGGGGAGGGGGGGGGGCAAAAGAGTATCTGAAAGTTGTTTATCCCTTAACTGGACAGATCGTGCGGCGCCATCTGCTTGGCCCGCCATATCTCTGGATCTTAACCCCTGGGCTTCTACCTTTGGAGCTCGTGTATGGCGTTGCAACTGAGAATGTAGCACAGCTACAGCAACGAACTGAAAATACGAGTAGCTTTGCAACTGTGCGGAATGAGATGAAAGGAGCCTGCAGCATTACGTGAGCGGAAAGATGTCGAGCATGTCACTGTCTTCGTCTACATGGCCATCATATTGAATAGAACCTAGGGTAAACGCACAGTAAGTAGTTGCGTTGAATTATGAGTTCTTTCGTGTCGCTACTTTCTGAAAAGAATTCATTTTATTTGGTTTGTGTTATACTTGTGATCCCTATTCCACTGCATAACTCTGAAATAAAGCAATTTGAGACAAAACTTTACTGAACGTTTTCTTCATATTTTGATGCGTACATTACACCCACGAAGTGTTTACAGTTACTTTTGAATCACCCTGTATACAAGTCAGCGCCCTCTACAGTGATACAAGTTTGTAGTTATATGCGCACTAGCTCCGCAGGTGATGAAGACATTAAAAAAGAATGTACGATTTGAGAAAATAAATTATTCAGATAGTTACGGGAAACCAAGTTTAGTTATAGTGGGGCAATTCAATGATAGGAAGAGGACGAAAAGGAAAAATAGGCGAAAGCCTCGTAGAAGAATTCTGCATGGTCCGCAATCGTTGATAATACGAGGCTTAAATCTCATGTAACAAGGTTGTGTACGTAGAGAAGATCTAGTAATATACGTAAGTTTCAGATAGATTCAGATAATAAGACAAGGATTTTGAAACCAGATTTTGAACTGCAAAGCATTTACAGGTGCAGATATGGACTCTGATCATAACTAATTGCTTATGAACTGCAGATTAAAACTGAAGCAATCACAAAAAGGGAGGAACAAAGGGGATGAGGCTTGGATAAATTGAAAGAATCACTAGTTAGGGATAGTTTCAGACGTAGCATTACAAAACGATTGACTGAACCAGTGGAAAGAAATACAACAGAAGACAAATGGGTAGCTTAGAGAAATGAAATAGTGAAGGCAGCACAGTGTCAAATAGGGAAAAGGCGCCGCGAGGTGTAGCCGTGCGATCTGGGGCGCCTTGTCACGGTCCGTGCGGCTCTCCCCGTCGGACGTTCGAATCCTCCCTCAGGCACGGGTGTGTGTGTTGTCCATAGCGTAAGTTAAAGTTAGATCACGTAGTGTGTAGGCTTAGGGAGCGATGACCTCAGCAGTTTGGTCCCATAAGACATTACCACTACCACAGGCAAAAGGCGAGGCCCAGCAGAAATCTTTGGATGACGCACGACATATTAAATGTAACTGGTCAAAGGATAAAAAATAAAACTATAGCAAATAATTTCTAAAATTGAGACTGACAGAATGTGCAAAACGCAAATCAGGAATGACCGGAAGACAAATGTGAGGTTACAGAAGAATGCGTGACTAGGGGAAAAATAAATAGATCTTTGGAGAATAGATAAACAACCGTATAAACATCAAAAGCTCAGATGAAAATCCGAAACTAAGCAAAGAAGGGAAAGCTGAAAGATGTATGAAACATATAGAGGCTTTATACAAGGGAAATGAACTTGAAGTCACCATTGTAGAAAGGGAAGAGAAAGTAGATGAAGATGAAATGACAGATAGGATACTGCGAAAAGAATTTGACAAAGCAATGAAAGACCTAAATCGAAACAAGACCCCTGGAGTAGATGACATTCCGTCAGAACTACTGACAGCCTTGGGAGAGCCAGCTATGACGAAGCTCTTCCATCTGATATGCAAGATGTATGAATCAGACTTCAAGAATAATGTAATACTTCCTTTTCTAAAAAAAAGGCAGGTGCGACAGATGTGAATATTACCGAACCATTACTTTAATAAGCCATTGAGTCAAAATATTAAAACGAATTATTTACTAGAGAAGGGGCAACTGGTAGAAGCAAACCTCGGAGAACAGCAGTACGAACACGTGAGGCATTAGTAACCTACGACTTACCTTAGAAGACAGACAAGAAATGCAAACCTATATCTAGAAAAAGCTATTCACAATTCTAGCTGGAATACACACTGTGGAATTCTGAAGGTACCATGGATAAAATACAGGAAGCGGAAAATTTTCTACAAGTTGCACAGAAAGCAGACTACAGTTGTAAGATTCGAAGCACATGAAAAAGAAAAGACAATTAAGAACTGATTGAGAAAAGCCTGTAGTCTCTTCCCGATAATACGTAGTCGGTGCACTTAGCACAAACCTAGGAGAAATTAGAGTTTAGGGAGAAGAAATAAAAACTGAGTTTTGTCAGTGTCACTATAATTCTCTCAGAGACGACAAAGAAATTCGAATAACGTATAGTACACTATTGGCCATTAAAATTGCTACACCAAGAAGAAATGCAGATGATACACGGGTATTCATTGGACAAATATATTATACTAGAACTGACATGTGATTCTGACAAATCAGTACCCAGAAAAACCACCTCTAGCCGTAATAACGGCCTTGATACAGCTTGATACGGCATTGAGTCAAACAGAGCTTAGTTGGCGTGTATAGGTACAGCTTCAACACGATACCACAGTTCATTAAGAATACTGACTGGCGTATTGTGACGAGCCAGTTGCTCGACCACCATTGACCAGACGTTTTCAGTTAGTGAGAGAGCTGAAGAATGTGCTGGCCAGGGCAGCAGTCGGACATTTTCTGGATCCAGAAAGGCCCGTACAGGACCTGCAACATGCGGTCGTGCATTATCCTGCTGAAATGTAGGGTTTCGCAGGGATCGAATGAAGGGTAGAGCCACGGGTCGTAACACATCTGAAATGTAACGTCCACTGTTCAAAGAGGTGACCGAGACGCGCAATCAATCGCACCCCATACCATCACGTCGGGTGATACGCCATTATGGCGATGACGAATACACGCTTCCAAAGTGCGTTCACCGTGATGTCGCCAAACACGGATGCGACCATCATGACGCTGTAAACAGAACCTGTATTCGTCCGAAAAAATGACGTTTTGCCATTCGTGCACCCAGGTTCGTCGTTGAGTACACCATTGCAGGCGCTCCTGTCTGTGATGCAGCGTCAAGGGTAACCGCAGCCATGGTCTCTGAGCTGATAGTCCATGCTGCTGCAAACGTCGTCAACCTGTTCGTGCAGGTGGTTGTTGTCTTGCAAACGTCCCCATCTGTTGACTCAGGGATCGAGACGCGGCTGCACGATCCGTTACAGCCATGCGGATAAGATGCCTGTCATCTCGACTGCTAGTGATACGAGGTCGTTGGGATCCAGCACGGCGTACCGTATTACTCTCCTGAACCCACCGATTCCATATTCTGCTAACTGTCATTGGATCTCGACCAACGGGAGCAGCAATGTCGCGATACGATAAACCGCAATCGCGATAGGCTACAATCCGACCTTTATCAAAGTCGGATACGTGATGATACCCATTTCTCCTCCTTACACGAGGCATCACAACAACGTTTCACCAGGCAATGCCGGTCAACTGCTGTTTGTGTATGAGAAATCGGTTGGAAACTTTCCTCATGTCAGCACGTTGTAGGTGTCGCCACCGGCGCCAACCTTGTGTGAATGCTCTGAAAAGCTAATCCTTTGCATATCACAGCATCTTCTTCCTGTCGCTTAAATTTCGCGTCTGTAGCACGTCATCTTCGTGGTGTAGAAATTTTAATGGCCAGTAGTGTATAATGTATTGAAAGAAGTTGTAGAACGAACAATAATAAACTTACATCAGGGGTAAACGAATGTAATAGAATTAAATCAGGTGATGTTGATAAAATTAGATAAGAAAATAGGATACTAAAAGTAGTCAACGAGGTTTGTCATTTGGTGGTACGAATAGCTGACGATGGGGTGATGTAGAAGGGATATAAAAAAACCAGCTACCAATAGCAATAAAAGTGGTTCTGAAAGAGAGACCTTTGTTAACATCAAACATGAACTTGAAAGTTACAAAGTCTTTTCTGAAGGTATTTGGAGTGTAGTACAAAACGAAAACAAGTATTATAAACATTTGAAACAAGAACATAATATAAGCTTTTGAAATGTGGTGCAGCAGAACTGAAGATTAGGTGGGTGCATCGAATAACAAATGAGGAGGTACTGAGAGGAAAATATATTTGCGGCACAACTTGACTAAAAGAATGGGTCGGCTCACAGAACATCGTGATGCATCAAGAAATTGTCATTACGTTAACGGAAGGCAGTATGGAGGGTAAACAAATGTTGTTAAAACAAGAAGTAAGAAGCAATCTGGGATAAAACTGCAATCATTCTCTCCCAATATCACCCATGATCACCCGCATAATCGCACTAACCTCACATCTTGTAAGATTGTGTTAAAATGGCCAGATGTTCTAAAGCTGTCAATTAAAACACGAGTAAGTCGAGAAAAAAATTAAAAGAGATTCACAGGAATGTGTGTCTGGCTGATCACTTACAAAAAACACGAATGAGCTGGCCACAGTGATAACACATTAAAAAAGTCGCCCTAAAATTTTAGGATACAAGCTGCACATTGCATAAAACGATTAAAAAGCACCGGTGGTGAGTGGCGACTCTCCAACCTCCGAAAAGAATCTGGGTATGTGCCTGGTGCTGTAACAACCCGTGACCAGCCTGAGCTCCTCATGGTGGATAGCGTCGACGATTTTCAGGTAAGAAGTTCTAGCTGATTCGTACAATGTGCATCGTGTAGCCGCGATCGCGCTAAAGCCCTGTAACACTGGAGCATAAGTGCCCTGCTCAAGCCCCAGAGTCTGTGATTGAAGACACTTTAAGATGTCCAGTGTTCCCTGTGTCCTACCCTTCATGTGTGGTAACTTCGGAGGTTTGGAGCAAAAAATGAGCACTAGAGACCGACAATGGTGTCCCTCACATAGATTAAAAATACGATGAGAACGATTCCAATGAAACCCTCCCCCGCCCCCCACCCACACTCACACAAACATACATACACATACTCACACACACACACACACACACACACACACACACACACACACTTATCAGCAGAAAACGGACTCACGACCTCGCAGCCCACTCCTCTAACGTCTGTACTATAAATTTCAACTGACTAGTGGCTGCAAATTATTGGAAGAGGAACACAGAACTGCTGGCCGCAGTCGTTCCAGGCGCTTGAGTCTGGAACCACGCGACCACTACGGTCGCAGGTTCGAATCCTGCCTCGCGCGTGGATGTGTGTGATGTCCTTAGGTTAGTTAGGTTTAAGTATTTCTAAGTTCCAGGGTGAAAGATCTGAGTCGAAACAAGGCCCCGGGAGTAGACAATATTCCATTAGAACTACTGACAGCCTTGGGAGAAACTCTACCATCTGGTGAGCAAGATGTATGAGACAGGCGAAATATCCTCGGACTTCAAGAAGAATATAATAATTCCAATCCCAAAGAAAGCAGGTGTTGACAGATGTGAAAATTACCGAACAATCAGTTTAATAAGCCACAGCTGCAAAATATTAACGCGAATTCTTTACAGACGAATGGAAAAACTAGTAGAAGCCGACCTCGGGGAAGATCAGTTTGGATTCCGTAGAAATATTGGAACACGTGAGGCAATACTGACCCTACGACTTATCTTAGAATAAAGATTAAGAAAAGGGAAACCTACGTTTCTAGCATTTGTAGACTTAGAGAAAGCTTTTGACAATGTTAACTGGAATACTCTCTTTCAAATTCTGAAGGTGGCAGGGGTAAAATACAGGGAGCGAAAGGCTATTTACAATTTGTACAGAAACCAGATCGCAGTTATAAGAGTCGAGGGACATGAAAGGGAAGCAGTGGTCGGGAAAGGAGTGAGACGGGGTTGTAGCCTCACCCCGATGTTATTCAATCTGTATATTGAGCAAGCAGTAAAGGAAACAAAAGAAAAATTCGGAGTAGGTATTAAAATTCATGGAGAAGAAGTAAAAACTTTGAGGTTCGCCGATGACATTGTAATTCTGTCAGAGACAGCAAAGGACTTGGAAGAGTAGTTGAACGGAATGGATAGTGTCTTGAAAGGAGGATATAAGATGAACATCAACAAAAGCGAAACGAGGATAATGGAGTGTAGTCGAATTAAGTCGGGTGATGCTGAGGGAATTAGATTAGGAGATGAGACACTTAAAGTAGTAAAGGAGTTTTGCTTTTCGGGGAGCAAAATAACTGATGATGGTCGAAGTAGAGAGGATATAAATTGTAGACAGGCAATGGCAAGGAAAGCGTTTCTGAAGAAAAGAAATTTGTTAACATCGACTATAGATTTAAGTGTCAGGAAGTCGTTTCTGAAAGTATTTGTATGGAGTGTAGCCATGTATGGAAGTGAAACATGGACGATAAATAGTTTGGACAAGAAGAGAATAGAAGCTTTCGAAATGTGGTGCTACAGAAGAATGCTGAAGGTTAGATGGGTAGATCACATAACTAATGAGGAGGTATTGAATAGGATTGGGGAGGAGTTTGTGGCACAACCTGACAAGAAGAAGGGACCGGTTGGTAGGACATGTTCTGAGGCATCAAGGGATCACCAATTTAGTATTGGAGGGCAGCGTGGAGGGTAAAAATCGTAGGGGGAGACCAAGAGATGAATACACTAAGCAGATTCAGAAGGATGTAGGTTGCACTAGGTACTGGGAGATGAAGAAGCTTGCACAGGATAGAGTAGGATGGAGAGCTGCATCAAACCAGTCTCGGGACTGAAGACCACAACAACAACAACAACAACAACAACAACTTCCAGGGGACTGATGACCTCAGATGTTAAGTCCCATAGTGCTCAGAGCCATTTGAACCATTCTGAACACAGAACTGCAAAGTCGTTCAGAAAATAGGAGCACTGTACAGGACTCCTTATGTAGATGTTATGCTGTTTACAGCTGCGGCAAAGAATGTAACACTTAAAACACTTCCCTGGGGAACACCATTCTCCCGCTCAAGACTATACGACAGCACGTCGCCAACTCGATACCCAAAAAAAGTGCGTTGATAAGAATAACCGAATGAAGCTCGGGATGTGGGAACGAAAGCTCCATTGGTGGAGCTTTCCGAGAATGATGGTCACGTCATACGCCTTACTGAAGTCGAAGAGCATACCTGTACAACGCCGTTTATGTAGGAAAGCCTGCTAGACAGTCGCCTCTAGCATGCTCAGGTTGTCGACAATGGAGCGACATGTCCTTAATCCATACTTAGAGAGGCTAAGGACCGGTCTGGTTTCTAACATTCAGACCAGACGACGTCGACCACTCACTCCAATGTCTTTCCTGTAGAATTCACTAAGGTGCTACTCTGGAACTACTCGGACACGTTCTGTCTTTCCTGGTTTAAGGAGAGGTATCAAAATTTCCTCTCCACGAGTTAGGAAAGTGTCCTGTGTGCTACATCGAATTGAAACATTAGAGACGCTGCTTGCAAGTGTTGCAGCATGCAGTACTAGATTTGGTCGTGACTGGGCTAGTATCACAAGCGCTGAGCCGAATCCAGCTCCCACATGGAGAAAGGAGAGTCGTAAGACAGGATTGTTGGCTCTTGATGTCTAACTCGCGCCTCTCTCCGTGGCCGCACAGCAGCAACTAAATGCTAGATCCTGGTTGGCACTTGTACCAATTGCCGGAAAATGCTCTGCCATTGTCTCAGCGATGTATGCATTTGTAGTTTAGAGACACCTCTGCTTCAGCGCCGATGCTGTTGGTAAACGACTGCATTTACTGGAACTATTGTTGATAGCTTCCAATACTTTTGTACAACAAGTGGAGCGAGTGAGAGCTCTCCTTGATTTCGTGTCCAGGCCTGGCTCTCACAACTCGAAACGCCACAAGGATTTCTTCTGTTGAGTGGTACTTAAACCGTCACAGTACAACAAACCATACCCAGATTGCTGATCAGCATCCATCAGTCCACCAAGGTAGGCTGCCTTTGAAATGACCTGACAACTTCAGGATGGATAAGTTAGCGGCATGGTGGATCACACGAGTGATATCCCTTGCTGGATGCTGCCTCGATATTCGAACACAGTCAGTTAGATAAACAGCGGGAGGAGGAGGATATTGGTGTTTAACGTCCCGTCGACAACGAGGTCATTAGAGACGGAGCACAAGCTCGGATTAGGGAAGGATGGGAAAGGAAGGCGGCCGTGCCCTTTCAAAGGAACCATCCCGGCATTTGCCTTGAGTGATCTAGGGAAATCACGGAAAACCTAAATCAGGATGGCCGGGCGCGGGATTGAACCGTCGTCCTCCCGAATGCGAGTCCAGTGTGCTAACCACTGCGCCACCTCGCTCGGTTAGATAAACAGCATCCACATAGCTTTGTTGATGGTCCATTTCAGAGTGTTCCTTTCAAGTATTTCTCAGTCAAGTAGGTGAATCCACAATGCGAAGTGGTCACTGAAATGAAGTTCATCAGTTACTTCCACTGTGCAGTCTTCCAGTAGGAGAAATGGCCGAGGGAGTAGTTCTATAAGGGCTGTGAGAGCCTTGGAGTCTATTGGATCTTGTGGAGCTAAATACAGTGAGCAAACTGTGATCCTCTGATTCACATGAACAACTTCAACTGCTTGCAGAACAGTAACCAGGAGCGGTGTGTGTTATCGACGAACACAGTCACCCCTCCATTGGCCCCGTTGAGGGGATAGCCCTGTAGGGGCATCAGTAAGTTTAAAATGTGTTCCCCTTCAACACAAGCACTGGGGACACTTCTGGACTAGTAGGTTTAGTTCCTCCGTATGTGTCTTTACACTACTGATGTTCCACTATAGTATGAGAGCGATTTCATCGGTGAGATTTTTCTTACACACTGTCTCTCATCAGGTTGGAGATCATGCTGCAGATGGTGATTTAGTCTGGTGGCTGTATTGCTGACCTAGGCGCCCCTCATTATTCCTTTGGCTCCAAAGCAGAATCGTGAGAACTGTCAGATTAAGGTCGAGATGGTTTGACCTGTGTTTATCTGCAGTTGACACTTCTCATTTGGTTTGTTTGCCTGAGAAGGCTTTATAGGAATGACTGCAACAGTAGTAGTAGCAGTGCTAGTCTTTTTCCTGGACTCTGCCTTTGGATGCGCCAGGAGCTCCCCAGTGTTCACAGCCATGGCTTTTTCCGATATTCTTGAGGAGATGTAGGTTCCAAAATAATAACACATTTGCAAGTGCACTAAGAAACGCAGGTAGCTGTGTTAACACTAGCAGTCTCGGTTTGTTTAGAGGCATCGACTACTGGGGTTCGCTTTTGAAGAGTTGAAGCTACAGATGTGGTAAATGTGGGAGGCTGCAAGGCCTCATAAGCTTTTTGGCCGCACCGTAGGGGATGTGCTTCGTTGTTTTGAAGTGATGTACCTTTCTTTTTTTTTTTTTTTTTTTTTTCTTCTTCTTCTTCAAGGTAGACGCTGCAGTCTCTACTTCAGACAGTGTGATACCCAGGACAGTTTACACACTTTGGAAGGATGGAACAAATGACGCTGTCTTGGGCAGCTATATCACATTTGCCACAAATGTTTGCTCCCTCACATGCTAGACTGATGTGTCCAAAGTGCTGATATTGAAAACAGCGCATAGGCTTGTGTACATAAAGCCGCAGACATAATATCTACAAGATACATGCATGACACAACATCTTTGCTGCAGTTCAAGGCATTCCATTTAGACTGCATATTCGGCAAGGCATTTAGCTTTCTTAAGTCTCGTTGCTTGTTGAGACCTAAAAGTTTCGACTAACATTCGCTTTAAAGATTTTAAAGTGCAGCAATGCCCTCTACAAAATTTGAATGTAGAAAGGTAAAATTTTCCTTGTAACTATTAAAAACACATTCTGAATAGCAGCATGTTCGCTGGTACTAAGAACAGAAGTCTTTGAATTAATTCCTATGTCAGGAGGATTGACGCCACAAGCCCTCTTGTTAGTTTTAGTGTTGATTCCCACCAGCAGCATACCCATTCCACCTAAAGTTTAGAGAGAAGTTCGAGGTTTCCATCTCAGTCCCACGAACCGCTAGGAAAATATGGGTCCAACCAGACAGAGCCCCACCTGTCTGTGGAAGCCTTGTGCAACTGAGGTTTGGCAGGTTCCCCGGAGGTTGCCTGCTAACGACTGTTCCACCTGAACAGGCATTCGTCCCATTGGCGTGTAGAGCAACTTGGGATTGGGGGAGATCATCCTCACTATCCGGGGGTTGAAACGAACATTTCCGTTCCCTGTAATACACGAAGTTCCACTGCCACACTACACGATGGTCGCTGAAGAATTTCCGGAGCTTGCAATTACAGGCAGACTATAGTACTCCGCTCAGGAAGGCTGGGTTCGCCAAGCCCACACCCAGCAAACGAGCACTGAGCTCATTGAGATACCATTTAGCACGGGCGACGGTCTTGTGTGACTTATCGAATGCTTGGTCCCAGTGAGCATTAACGCTTCACCAGTCTTTGAACTTAAGGCCACCACCACCACCCACCACCACCACCACCACCACCACCACCACCACCACCACCACAACAACAACAACAACTACTACTACTACTACAAACATTACTGAACTAATAGCGCTAGGAGAAAAATATCACAGAACACGAGTAGGCCAAACTCTGTGGGTTTTTAGATTCTTCAGCATCTTTACGAGTTATTCCAGAAAAACAGCAATACAAGTTTTGAGAAACCAACATATACAGGGTGAATCACCTAAAAATTGCACCACAAAGTCCGCAGCTCGTGGTCGTGCGGTAGCGTTCGCGCTTCCCATGCCCGGGTTCCCGGGTTCGATTCCCGGCGGGGTCAGGGATTTGCTCTGCCTCGTGATGACTGGGTGTTGTGTGATGTCCTTAGGTTAGTTAGGTTTAAGTAGTTCTAAGTTCTACGGGACTGATGACCATAGCTGTTAAGTCCCATAGTGCTCAGAGCCATTTGAACCATTTTTTGCACCACAAATTTTGCAGAAATGGAAAGTGCTATTGATGTGCAGTTTTCGCAAAATGGACTGATAGCCAGGGGCTCATATTAGTAGTCAATAAAAAGATTGTAATAATACGTGAAATGAGTATGTTTGTGCAAATATACACTTTTTAAATGGAACAATGCCTATTGACATCAACAAACTAAAATTAGGGTAAATTAGATTGTCAGTGGAGTTTATTGCAGGATTCTCAGGATTCTAGTGTGACTCGTTTACGTGATATCGTGTTTTCCACTGTTTCCACAGAGACACATGTTTGTGCCATTCAACTCACGTACTTGTTAGGTACGATGTTGTTATGTTTGCGTACAGTGAGCGTGTATGTTCCATGAGTGCATTACGACCGGCTAGTCAGTGTGTGACAGTCGAAGCAGTAGGTCGTCAGTGGACGATGAGACTTACAAATGTATAAAAAGACGATATGGTTGTAGAGTATGGAGAATGTAGGAAGAATGTAGTTCGTTCTTGTACAATGTACGCGGCAAGATATCCTAATAAACGTTAGCCATCTCAGCACTTATTTATCGGCCTCTTCAACAAGTTACGTAAAAGTGGTATGTAATAGCTAGACAATGTGACAGGAGGAAACAAATGACGACGAAAGAGAGGGAAATTAATGTTCTTACAGCTTTTGCAGCTATCCGCACCTTATCTCCCGCGCAATCGCATGAGGATGTAGCATGAGTCAGGCAAGTGTCCTACGAATTTTCCACCTACATAGGTTCCATCCATATCACATCTCTCCCCATCGAGAGCTGCATGAAAACGATTATAAGAATCGTGCTAACTTCTGTACATGGATAATGGGGTAGGATACTCCAGATTTATAACTATCTTGTTTAGTAATAAAGCCACATTTACCAACCATAGCCAAGTAATCTCTTTTGACAATCGGCGTTGGCTTCGTCAGACGGAACATCAGCGTCCACAGCATGTGAAAGTGTGGTTCCGGTAGTGAACCATCAGCTCACAGGCCTGTTTTTCACAGATGGAAAACTGAACGCACACAATTATTGGAGCCTCCTAACAGACCATGTTCCACAGATGTTAGAAGACGTTCCCCTGCGGACTAGGGGGAACCAGTGGTACCAAAACGGAGGCTGTCCAACCCATAGTGCACGAAATACTACAGCACGTCCTCACGAATTGTTGCCGAATTTTTGGATTGGACGCATAGGACCTGTATCTTGGCAGGCCTGTCCCCCGGATTTGACGCCTGTAGGCTTTTTTCTGTGGAGATAGCTGACACACGCTATCTATATATGGACTTACCAACTACACCCAATGACATGCAAAGACGTATTACTGCAGCCTGCTCGGACATCTCCACTGGAATGCTAGCACGTATGCAGCAGTCGTTCCATTCCAGACCGGAAGCGTGTATTGCCGCTGTCAGTCATCTTTCTGAACACAATCTGTGATGGTCAGATGTCTTGTTACTAGTCAGATCCACATAACTAATGTATGCGCTTATGTTGTTCTTTAGTATGTGCTACCACAGATACTGTCCAAGTGCCGGTTTGTGAGAGCGATAATCCCAGAAATGCTAGTACAGAACAAAAGAAATTGGTTAGATGCTGGTGGGAAATTATTAAAAACGTTATATGGGGAACAGCAGATAATGATGATATCGCAAAAACAGTACGATAGGGATAGTACAAGAAATGGCAAGGAATACAAGAACAGCCGTTTGTTGGTATACAGCATAAATTACAAATAAAGAACAGGGAATGTTAAACATAACAAGAACTATGTTCAAAATAACAACCGAGTTGCAACAGTACATGAAAGGAACGGTTGAAACATTGAATAAACATTTGAAATGTATACAGCATCAGAGAAGCACGTCAGATGAGAAGCTAATAATAGCCACACTGCTAAGCCAACTAGTGAATAGCTTGGGAGATGCGCGAATAGAAACTGAAAGGGCACAAGAAATGATACACCATGCCACACGTGGACATTTAAGGACAACGTTGTTAATGTCATAGCAGTTTTTATTGGGATTCCTCCAAACAAAACAAGAATTCCCAACAGTGACACATGTTGTGCCACTAATGAACAGTAATGTGGCGTTCTTTGTTCATGTTTCTACATTTAAGATTTATTCAGATCGAGGTAGAGTGTATATTAACATATAGTTTCCTATTACACGTTTAAATTCTCGTTACCACGGTTTGACGGTCCATCTGTATCCAGTCTAGTGGAAAATTAGAGATAAGTGGGTACAAGAGCACATTAATGAAGTGTTGCTTACGTCAGAACAAGGGGATAAAAATTTGTCTATGTCAATAGGAGACCTTGGTAACTGTGTCAAGGAGATAGTTACCATTTGTGCAGCACAGGTGGTTGGAACTGACAAGCGATCACGTGAAATTCAATTGTTCCTAGGAAACTGGAAACACCACAGTGTAAAAAAAAAGTATCAATGCCACAATCACATTTTCAGCAGATTGGCAGTCACTGGTTATATTCTATGTTTTCGCCAGAGACAGTAATAGTAAACTGCTACAATAATCAGACATTTATAAGGATGACAAAATTGGACTTTAAACAAAGTGGATTATTAGTAAATTGAACCAAGTGTGACATTGCTGGAAAATGTTTCACCTTCCTGCTACACTTACAGGTACCAGGATAAGTATGGGAACTTGACCGACGCTGTATTGGGCGGAGAACCTATTACATGTCACCCATGCAAAACCTAACCTTCCCGAGTAATACTTTAGACCCCACTTCACTACAGGCAATAGATGAATTAATCATTGCAGAAAAAGAACAAATTTCGGTCGATCAGTATCAACCAACTAGTGTTGTGATGATACTAGCCTTGATTTGTGCAGGCTACGTCTGTTTCAGATAGAGAATAAATCATGCAAAGGGGAACACCATCCATGAAGTTCCTTTGGAATGGATTCGTACAACTAAGTAAGAGATTTTTTAAGTACAGTGGAAAAACAAACAAGTTAGAAAAATAATGCTGAGCTAGGCTAAGAATTTCTGTGTGCTTAAACAAGCAAAAGGTTCAAAGTAGATGTAAATATATCAGATAGTTAACTAAACAGATAGAAAACGGTAAAATTCAGGACGAATTTTATTAGAGTTGAGGGGAATGTTACGTGACAAATTAGTAAGGAAATGGCAGTTCGAACAGTCGGCGTTACTCGGTAATGCAGAAGTAACAGCAGCTGCCAGCTGGGAAACGTAAACATTTACATGCTATTACTTGGTCAGGAAGACAGCAGCCTCGACACTCTTACATGCAACTGCGGGCGTGCTCATCAGAAAATGATTAGATGAGCATAGTCTGAGCTACTCTGGTAATGTTATGCGACACTAGGCAGGACGCAACGTGGCCTAGCAGGAGTTTGATTAAACAGTATACAGACACTATAACAAATGAGTTAAGCAAATGAAGAACTGATTCAGCCATTATGAATGACATCGTAGAGCGGAGCCTCGCCTCGACGACGTAAATACTCCGTTGACACTAGCTTAGAGCACTCGATCAGTAGAATCGATGGTGTTCATGTCATTCACATTTGATTCTCTGATTACGGCACAGTAACATCTTGTGTGTGAGACTGTTCTGGTCTTTCACTTGCTGCCTCATGAAAAGTTCAGCAATCCATAGATGCAGATGATGAAGTTCAGCACCAAGTACTGAAGTAGCACAGCACCCAGCACTGATAGGTAGTCCAGGATCTATCAAAAAGGTAGCTACCTTAAAACTCCAGCATTGCAAGAGTCTGACGGATTAATGTACCAACAGACCAGGTCTACATTTACGTGATTACTCTGCTATTCAAAATAAAGTACCTGGCAGACGGTTCAATGAACCACCTTCAAGCTGTCTCTCTACCGTTCCACTCTCGATGGGCACGAGGGAAAAACGAGCACTTAAATTTTTCTGTGCGAGCCCTGATTTCTCTTATTTTATCGTGATGATCATTTCTCCCTATGTAGGTGGGTGCCAACAGAATGTTTTCGCAATCGGAGGAGAAAACTGGTGATTGAAATTTCGTGACAAGATTCCGTCGCAATGAAAAACGACTTCGTTTTAATGATTGCCACTCCAATTCACGTACCATGTCTGTGACGCTATCTCCCCTATTTCGCGATAATACAAAACGAGCTGCTCTTTGTACTTTTTCGATGTCATCTGTCAGTCCCACCTGATGCGGATCCCACACCGCACAGCAAGACTCCAGAATAGGGCAGACAGGCATTTAGTTGAATTTACAGCCTTCAGATTTGTGTGACTTATCACGTAATCGAAATTTAGCGGATTTCTTTCAGCACCCACGTGAATAACTTCACCCTTTTCCTTCTTCAGGGTCAATTGCCACATTTCGCACCATACAGATAACTTACCTAAATCATTTTGCAGTTCGTTTTGCCCATCTGAAGACTTAACAAGATGGTAAATGACAGAATCATCTGCAAACAATCTAAGACGGCATCTCAGGTTATCTCTTATGTCGTTAATATAGACCAGGAATAATAGAGTGCCCATAACACTTCCTTGGGGAGCGCCAGATATTACTTCGATTTTACTCCATGACTTTCCGTCTATTATTACGAACTGTGACCTTTCTGACAGGAAATCACGAATCTAGTCGCACAACTGAGGCGATATTCCATGGGCACCAGTTTGGTTAGAAGACTGCTTGTGAGAAACGGTGTCGAAAGCCTTTTGGAAATTTAAAAATATGGAATCAATTTGACATCCCCTGTCGATAGAACTCATTACTTCATGAGTATAAAGAGCTAGATGTGTTTCACAAGAACGATATTTTCTGAATCCGTGCTGACTATGTGTCAATACGAGGTGCATTCAAGTTCTAAGGCCTCCGATTTTTTTTCTCCGGACTGGAAAGAGATGGAAACATGCGCATTGTTTTAAAATGAGGCCGCGTTCATTGTCAATACGTCCCAGAGATGGCAGCACCGTACGGCAGATGAAATTTTACCGCCAGCGGCGAGAATGAGAACTGTTTTAAATACTTAAAATGGCGACGTTTTCCTTACTTGAACAGCGTGCAATCATTCGTTTTCTGAATTTGCGTGGTGTGAAACCAATTGAAATTCATCGACAGTTGAAGGAGACATGTGGTGATGGAGTTATGGATGTGTCGAAAGTGCGTTCGTGGGTGCGACAGTTTAATGAAGGCAGAACATCGTGTGACAACAAACCGAAACAACCTCGGGCTCGCACAAGCCGGTCTGACGACATGATCGAGAAAGTGGAGAGAATTGTTTTGGGGGATCGTCGAATGACTGTTGAACAGATCGCCTCCAGAGTTGGCATTTCTGTGGGTTCTGTGCACACAATCCTGCATGACGACCTGAAAATGCGAAAAGTGTCATCCAGGTGGGTGCCACGAATGCTGATGGACGACCACATGGCTGCCCGTGTGGCATGTTGCCAAGCAATGTTGACGCGCAACGACAGCATGATTGGGACTTTCTTTTCGTCAATTGTGACAATGAATGAGACGTGGATGCCACTTTTCAATCCAGAAACAAAGCGCCAGTCAGCTCAATGGAAGCACACAGATTCAACGCCACCAAAAAAATTTCGGGTAACCGCCAGTGCTGAAAAAATGATGGTGTCCATGTTCTGGGACAGCGAGGGCGTAATCCTTACCCATTGCATTCCAAAGGGCACTACGGTAACAGGTGCATCATACGAAAATGTTTTGAAGAACAAATTCCTTCCTGCACTGCAACAAAAACGTTCAGGAAGGGCTGCGCGTGTGCTGTTTCACCAAGACAACGCACCCACACATCGAGCTAACGTTACGCAACAGTTTCTTCGTGATAACAACTTTGAAGTGATTCCTCATGCTCCCTACTCACCTGACATGGCTCCTAGTGACTTTTGGCTTTTTCCAACAATGAAAGACACTCTCCGTGGCCGCACATTCACCAGCCGTGCTGCTATTGCCTCAGCGATTTTCCAGTGGTCAAAACAGACTCCTAAAGAAGCCTTCGCCGCTGCCATGGAATCATGGCGTCAGCGTTGTGAAAAATGTGTACGTCTGCAGGGCGATTACGTCGAGAAGTAACGCCAGTTTAATCGATTTCGGGTGAGTAGTTAATTAGAAAAAAAAATCTGAGGCCTTAGAACTTGAATGCACCTCGTAAATCGTTTTCTTCGAGATACTTCATAATGTTCGAATACAGTATATGTTCCAAAACCCTACTGCAAATCGATGTTAGTGATATAGGCCTGTAATTCAGCGGATTACTCCTACTTCCCTTTTTGGGTATTGGTGTGACTTGAGCAATTTTCCAGTCTTTAGGTACGGATGTTTCTGTGAGCGAGTGTTTGTAGATAATTGCTAAATATGGAGCTATTTTATCAACATACTCTGAGAGGAACCTGACTGGTATACAAGCTGGACCGGAGGCCTTGCCTTTATTAAGTGATTTAAGCTGCTTCGTTACACCGAGGATAACTACTTCTATGTTTCTCATCTTGGCAGTTGTTCTTAATTGGAATTCAGGAATACTTACTTCATCTACTTTGATGAAGGAGTTTCGGAAAACCGTGTTTAATAACTCTGTTTTAGTGGCACTGTCATCTGTGACTTCACCGTTGTTATCGTGAGTGAAGATCCAGAATTCATCGCGAAATTAGGCATCTCAGATTGCGATCCATCTGAGGGGACAACATGGGCAATGATCTGGGAAGGACTATGTCTTTCCCAAAAATGACTTGTGAATCAAACACACACATTGTGGTCAACACTATCCCCAAGCAAGGCTACCAACAGGGCGTACCAGCTGACAACAAACCGCTGCACCAGGGCAGCATCGATTTTCGCATCGAGCTGATGCAACATTCTCGGCAGTTTTGAGTGCCCTGTTGGATTCAGTGGTTCATCTCTGGATGACATAGCCACCAGACATAGCAAAAGATACGGAAACAATTTGTATTCTGAATAATAAATAATTGAATACTGTTTTATTGGTCTAACAACACCACACAGGTCCTCGGTCTGTATGCTGACAAAATAGTAGGGGTTTCTACCACAGCAGTGAGCGACCCCTATTACTCCATAACCGATGTTTCGTGGCCTCATCACTACGTTTCCCTGTTACAGACATGTGTATCATTGGTAAGAAGTTTTGGATTTCCAACTCGCTCTGCAAGTCCTTGATTTTGCTGCTCCCTTAGTGTTCCTTTGATGTTGACTTCAATTCTGAAGTGGTTCCTGCAGCTGTCGTATTTTTCATTTCAGTGCTGTTTAATGACTGTCACGATCACTCAACACACACTTTCGTCGACGTTGTGACTCAGTGGATGATATTTTCCGTTTTCCCTGTGCATAGTAGAAATCTTCAATATGGTGCCTCTTGAAACACCAAACACTTCGGCTACCTTGGCTATGGAAGCACCCATCACAGGAGCACCAACAATGTGCTCACCTTCTAATTCACTTAGCTCCGACACAATGCAGTCAGAACTACACAGAACACTGTTTTGACCACTACTGATACTTGCAACGTATTGAGAATATTGCACAGGTGCTGTTCGTCGTAAAATACATAAGCGAAACCTGCAGGATTTGCTAGCAACTGCATTTATGATGAAGCATGCATTTCTTGCGGTGTTTCCATATTTTTGTAGAAGCCTGTAAAAACGTCTTCGTTATTACAGGCGACCCAGTGAAGTAGCCAAAAAGGACGTTAATCCTCTTATCAGTGGATTTGTAACTTTATTACTGTGTAGTGAGAGAGGAGACGAAGGGGAGAGAATAGTGTTTGCCACTCCGGACGGACAGAAGAAATGTGAATTAATAATGATACTAAAATGTAGACTTTTACGGCCGGAAATATCATGTCCATTATAATTATCCGGGCTGTTATGCCGTGGTCGGTTGATGAATTCTGCGTCGATTCCCAACGTTTCGTCTCCGACTGCGGGAGACATCTTCTGTTCTGTTCTGTTCTGTTCTGTTGGTTGGTTGGTTGGTTTGGGGAAGGAGACCAGACAGCGAGGTCATCGCTCTCATCGGATTAGGGAAGGATGGGGAAGGAAGTCGGCCGTGCCCTTTGAAAGGAACCATCCCGGCATTTGCCTGGAGCGATTTAGGGAAATCACGGAAAACCTAAATCAGGATGGCCGGACGCGGGATTGAACCGTCGTCCTCCCGAATGCGAGTCCAGTATCTAACCACTGCGCCACCTCGCTCGGTGGAGACATCTTCAAGGGGGTCCGTAGTTCGATGGAAGGTCCAACACACCCACTGGCTCGCTACCTTCCATCGAGCTACGGACCCCCTTGAAGATGTTTCCCGCAGTCGGAGACGAAACGTTGGGAATCGACGCAGAATTCATCAACCGACCACGGCATAACAGCCCGGATAATTATAATTGACATGAATTAATAATGACCAAATGTTTTGTTATTCAGAAGACACTGTACTCCTCCCACAGAGGATTCGAGATGTCCTACAAATATTCGGGAAGAAAGAAAGACAAGTGTTTAACTTTTCCTATGTAATGAGGTCAAGACAGACATAATACAGTCTCCAGTTGAGGCTGAGTACGAAAAAAATAGGTCGCGTTCTTTTCAAGAAACAGTCCCAGCATTCACCTTCAGCGATGTATGCGACGTACAGAACAGCTAAATTCAGATGTCTCGCCAAGTCCCCGAGGAGATGGAGAAGTCTGTGATCCATAATTCCAGAATTCTTGGCAAACATAGAAAAAGCTGGTAATGAGACCCTACGCTATTTTCTTTTGTCTCCTCCGGTGGTGTGCTATGAAACTCCTCTTATCACCCATGATGAAAAAGGAGACTTCTATGGAGGTAGGTAGTCTTCACTATCAACTGTACTAAGTCCTTCTTTGGGACTGAAGCTGCAGAATATCAGGAAGTGGTCTACCTGGCCGCTCGACATCTCAGTGCAGTGTGTGTCGGGCGCTCAAGGGCTATCAATAGATGACGACACGTCCTAACATCTGAGACATCTATACGATCGAAGACCTGACAGGTCAGTGATAAGTTACACCAAACAGATAGTCCAATAACTTCACGAGTGTGCACCCCCTTTTAAGTTTAGCATACCATTCTCTGTACGTTCTGAGATATCAGCGTTCATCGGTTTTCTACCACTGGTTGGAGGAAATACGAGTATGTTTTCCCACCAGTGTTTCCTGCTGTTACTTGTTTATTGGCGAGTCATTTCTGATACACTGTTCATTAAATTTACGCCGTGCATTTAAAAAAATCTTCCCACGTATTTTTACAATTTCCCTAGTGCCATATACACTGAAGAGCCAAACAAACTGGTACACGTGCCTAATATCATGTAAGACCCGGCGACCACGCAGAAGTGCGATGGACTCAACTAATGTCTGATGCTGTGCTGGATGGAATTGACACCATGAGTCCTGCAAGGCCACCCACAAATACGTAAGAATACGAGGAGGTGGAGGTCTCTCCTAAACAGCACGTCGCAAGGTATCCCCAGATATGCTCAATAATGTTCATTGCTGGGACGTTTAGTGCCCAGTGGAAGTGTTTCAACACAGAGGAGTGTTCCTGGAGCAACTCTGCAGCAATTCTGGACGTGTGGGGTGTCACATTGTCCTGCTGAAATTGCCCAAATCCGTCGGAATGCACAATAGACCTGAATGGATGCAGGTGATCGGACAGGATGCTTACGTCACCGGTCAGAGTCTTACCTTGAGGTATCTGGGGTCCCATCTCACTCCAACTGCACACGCCCTACACCATTACAGAGCCTCCACCTGCTTGAACAGTCCCCTGCTGACATGCAGGGTCCATGGATTCATGAGGCTGTCTCCATACCCGTATACGTCCATCTGCTCGATACACTTTGAAACGAGACTTGTCTGACCTGGCAACATGTTTCCAGTCATCACCAGTCCAATGTCGGTGTTGATGTGCCCAGGGTAAGGCGTAAAGCGTTGTGTCATGCAGTCATCAAGGGTACACGACAGGGCCTTCGGCTCTGAGAGCCCATATTGATGATGTTTCGTTGAATGGTTCGCACGCTGACACTTGTTGATGGCCAGCAATGAAATCTACTGCAATCTGCGGAAAGGTGCACTTCTGTTGTACGTTCAACGATTCTCTCCAGTCGTTGTTGGTTCCGTTCTTGCAGGATGTTTTCCCGGCCGCAGCGATGTCGGAGATTTGATGTTTTACCGGATTTCTGATATTCACGGTGCACTCGTGAAATGGTCGTACGGGAAAATCCCCACTTCACCGCTATCTCGGAGATGCTCTGTCCCATCGCTCGTGCGCCGACTGTAACACCAGGTTCAAACTCACTCACATCTTGATACCCTGCCTTTGTAGCAGCAGTAACCGATCTAACTGTGCCAGACACCTGTTGTCTTACATAGGCGTTGCTGGCAGCAGCGCCTTATTCTGCCTGTTTACATATCTCCGTATTTGAATCGCATGCTACACCAGTTTCTTTGGCACTTCAGTGTACTTCTTGTACAGAAACCATAGACTGCAACCAGTAGCCTTTCATAAATAAGACGCAGGGTGTATAAAGCAGACCGTACAGTGGGCTGGGCGTTAATTGCACATTATATCGCCTGGTCGCCTTGTGTTAATAGTCGTTGGTTAATGTTGGGATTTCAAATATATAAAGCGAGGCCTTGAGGAAAGTTATATAGCTGCCCTGAAGAAGGGCATGCAGCACAACATTTTTAATATTCTTTTACAATGTATAATTTTAGATCTTCACATTTTTCTTCTTCTCCAGTTTTCTACAATCCACACTTCCTTTTTCACGTAGTATCATAAGACAGTTACATCTACATGCATTTCTTCCTGAATTTCATGCCAATACTTCATGGTAGTAAACCATGTTATTGAAGAACTGCATTTATTTGTACCAACTTATTTATGATCTCTCCACTGCTTTAGCCATCTTCTGTAATGCAGCTTTTTATGCAGCAGATTTCTTTCACTTCAGCTGCAGTCCTGCCCAGTTTTGACGTTAAGCTAGATTCTATTGTTTTTTCTACTACTCTTAACTTTCCATATTCTCTGCTGTGATGCTGTTAATTTCTTCCAACAGCTCGTTTTAGACCTGCTTACTGTCGGCCAAATAGCTCTGTCTGTCAACTTCAGCAATAGTATAGATTGCCCGCGCCATCTTATCCATCTTGAAATTTGCGTTAATTCATCCGTTACTTCTGTGACAAGTTAAACAACATTAGCATTAAGCTGTAATCATCTTTCAGTCCTAGACTGCTGAATTGCAATTTGTCCGATTCACATATAAACCGTCACAGCGTATGTTGGTTGGTTGGTTTGGGGAAGGAGACCAGACAGCGAGGTCATCGGTCTCATCGGATTACGGAAGGACGGGGAAGGAAGTCGGCCGTGCCCTTTGAAAGGAACCATCCCGGCATTTGCCTGGAGCGATTTAGGGAAATCCCGGAAAACCTAAATCAGGATGGCCGGACGCGGGATTGAACCGTCGTCCTCCCGAATGCCAGTCCAGTGTCCACAGCGTATATATGTTCGTTGGTAATAGCAGCACTCGACAGATTTTCGTGGGAGGCGTGTCTACACAACTCACAAAGAACGTGTTCCCTTTGAGTGCTTGCAGAATGAACTCAGCTGTTCCTAGGCTGAGCCCATTAGGACAATGCCAAGTACTTGGAGATGGACATTTGCCTTCCTTTGTGCCCATATTTCTTTCATTCTCTACATGTGGGCTTCCTTTCGCTCTTCAGATCATGTTGTTCCAGTCTTCTTCTTTGGTTATATGTCTTGGCGAATTTGCGTTTGTGAATTATGGACATCATCTGGTGTAGCTCCCGGCAATTTCGGTTTAATTTTGATGTCGCCAATCCATTTCATCGTGTCCATTTTGGCTTTGCTCCTGTTGTTAAAGAATTCGATTATTTGTTTCGTGTTTCTGTCTGGGTACATTCTTTTAATCTATCTATACACTCTTAACCTGCGTTTTGTAATGTTACTATGGGTATCTGTATATTGTTTCATTTCCTGACTGCCCCTGAATCGGTATCGTTCGTCTAAAAATTTTGGGCCTAGAATTTTTCTTACGATTTAGCGTTCCATTTTTTCAATGTTTTCAGGGTCTGTTTTCTTGTTCAAAATTAGTGTTTCTGATGCATAGAGGCAAATTGGTATAATTACTGTAGTGTAATCTGTTAGTTTTATGTGCTTGGAGACACATTTCTTGGTACAGATCTTTTGAATAAGTCTGTGTCCAGTTTCCATTTTTTGACATCTAATTTCATTTGCCTTTGTTTCGATTCCATTGTCGTGACTGGTTTGACCGAGGTATTTAAATTACGACATTCGTTTACTTTTATCATATTACGTCTCCACGAATTTTGGTCCTTGTTAGTTGCACGTTTTCAAATGATATCTGGCGACCGACTTTTGGCGCAGTTTCTTTCAAGAGTTCAGTCCGATTTTGAGCTGATGCAACGTCGCGAGTTAAACTTGCTAAATCACCTGCAAAAGCTAAGCGGTCTACAGATAAATTGCCTCAGCCTAAAGTGATTGGCTGGTTAGTTTTGAGGACTGATTTTTTTTTGTGACATTCTTGTGTAACTTTCTCAAAGACACATTTGAAATTTAATGGAGACAGCCAGTCACCCCGTTCTTAACCCCATTTTGATTTCGAAAGGATCTGATATTTCGCCCATAAATTTAACCATTGACTTGGTGCCTGCCATCTGATGATTGCTACACTCATACTCTTCACGTGTGAGCCGGAAGCTACCTCACGCCGTCTCAAGATAAGTAGAACGTAGAGGCTAACTGCCAGAAGATGTCGTCCTATACAGGTAAGTTCCCCAATTATTCCAGAATGAGATTTTCACTCTGCAGCGGAGTGTGCGCTGATATGAAACTTCCTGGCAGATTAAAACTGTGTGCTCGACCCAGACTCGAACTCGGGACCTTTGCCTTTCGCGGGCAAGTGCTCTACCATCTGAGCTACCGAAGCACGACTCACGCCCGGTACTCACAGCTTTACTTCTGCCAGTATCTCGTCTCCTACCTTCCAAACTTTACAGAAGCTCTCCTGGCAGAAGTAAAGCTGTGAGGACCGGGCGTGAGTCGTGCTTCGGTAGCTCAGTTGGTAGAACACTTGCCCGCGAAAGGCAAAGATCCCGAGTTCGAGTCTCGGTCGGGCACACAGTTTTAATCTGCCAGGAAGTCCCCAATTATTGTTTGTCTAGACCAGGGATGTAAGACCGTGGCGCTCTGGCTGCATGCGGACCGGCACTGATCTGATAGCGGCCCGACCTTCACCGTTCGTTCTTTTAATTTTTTTTTTAATTGTTCATCTTTTATTGCCTCCCAGAAAGGAGACTGCGAGCCCTTGCACAACTTAGGTTGTTTGAGCCACACCAGTCTAGGTGGCATGTGGGCAGGATGGTCGTAATTCGGAGTAATAACTTTTCTCACGGCAAGTTATGTTTGGATTTGTACACTTGAGCAACAATGTAGTCGTCGCAACAAGAGCGGCGCGCAGGCCTGCAGGGAGCGACATAGTTTAGTCGTAATTCGTTCGTATAACCTGTAGTACATACCTGGCGTCAGTAAGCTTCACCAGCCTACGCACCAATGCGACAAACGAAGGTAAGTGAAAATGTTATATATTTCTATGAACCTGGAAACATTTACTTCACGATAATCGGCCAATAATAATGTAAAAAACTGTATACAGTTATCATTTTTCTTGCATACGAACATCGTTGTTCTCCTTTTGATAGGCGTTGTGCCCACCTGGAGAAGGTCTCAAATAAACTTAGCATTGATAAAGCAGGAACAAGTAGGAAGCGCAAATTACAGGATGAGAAGCGACAGTTTCAAAAAAGCTGGACCGAAAAAAAATATTTTTTGTGCAATCGCTGAATGATATCATTTGTCTTATTTGCAAAAGTGTCCCAAAACAATACAGCTTAAGGAGACCCTATGAGAGTCTGCATTCTGCATTTTTGAATTGTCACAAAAAAAATAATGTTAACACAAAATTTCTTTCTTGAAACGAGAACTGACATGTCAGCAGGCAAGGTTCAGAAGACCTGTTATAGATTCAGAAACAAACAGGAATAAGTTTTGAAACATCTCCCCTTATAGAAAAAAGTTGCTGACCACTTACGGACGGAGATTTCATTAAAAATTATTTCGAAATAATTGTTAAAAAGACGTGCCCAGAACCAATTAACCATTTTGAGAAAATTCATTATCGGCAGGTATGACGATATCAGTTAAAAACTTGCTCAAAAAATTTGCTTACTTTTAACTGACTATTGATGAATCAACCGACAGCACATTCACATTCAAATGACATGCAATATTAAACTACCTAAATCTTCAACTGCATAAATGGTGCGCTACACGGGGGCCACAATAAACACACAAATACTTCACAATATAACTGATAAGCGATTCTTGCCAAGTTACACATAGTTATTCAATTCTGACTGTGCTATACTTAATGACCTGTCTAGAATTAAATATTTTCGTCCTTATTAATTCTATTTACCTTTTACTGAACTACCTTCAGCATTTATTGTACTCTGGTAGTCAACGCCTCAGGGAGTTTCCAGGTTGTTTCATTTTTCCGTAAGTTGTCAGTATCAAACTTTCTCGTGTCTGTATTTTTCTTTTCTTTCTGATTTTTTTTCTTCTTTGAGGCTTGAATGTCACCTTGAGTGAAAGGAAGCATCTATTTCCCAGCTGAATACGTGTAACAACATCGGCCACTATTACAGCTTTCTGCAGACTACACATGGATCCTTTAGCTACTCAAATGACGCTGTGCAGTTGGCATGCCCTCAATACCTTCAACAACCCACACCCCTTGCTAATTGTTAGTCTTACATCTTCCAGCTGACGCTTATGGGCCACACTGTGATATTTCAGACGGTATGTGTTCGTTATAACATTGTGATGAGGTAAGTTATACTGGTAGAGTGCACATCAGAACTATTTTTCAGTCTACTGAAAATGTTTTCCCTTCTGTTTAACGGTTTTCATTGTGCTACAATCCCAATATTGGAACATTCAAACAAAATACTTTGTAAATAAAATAAACAAGAAACCATTTGTATAGTACTTATGTTAAAATTCTTTGTACAGCACATTCAGTTAAAAGAGCTACTCATGAAATATAATTGCAAATTGCAAGTTTTTCTTGGGGAGTAGGTACTATTCTGTGGTACACTATTTTTTTAATTTTTGGGTGCAAAATTAACTATGATATTAGTTTATAGGTATTTCTATCCTTTTACCCTATGTTGAGAGACAATACGACTTTATATCTGTTTGGAAAGGATATTCTTGAAAAATATGTTAGAGTCATAAGTAAATACACTACTAATGCAGCATACATAAAACTTCACTATCGTACTAGAAACATGATCATGATCCATATGATTACATACATTTCCCATATTTCATAACTACTCCAGTCTGATAGGTCATTTACTCAATCTGCTGTCATTTCCTTAAAAAGTATTCTGCAATAAAGCTACATAAGTTATGCTATGAAAGAGTTTTTAATCAGTTTACCAACAACAGACAGGAAATGTTGACTCAAGATTTTGCATTTCCATCATCCTTACTCAGTTGATAATTCTAAACCTTTGTATTTGTTATAAATTTCCTATGTACCTCTAAACTCACTATAATTTTAATACCTTCCACCTTTAAGATCACCATCTGATAATCCAATAGGATTCATGTGTAAATTGCTACTAGAACTCTTAAGACAGCAATGAAAAATATTAACTTTTGTGGTGTCACTGCTTCCCTGAATTCATGCAAAGGAATTTGAAGCTGTACTATCTGTGTCTCCTCTGGAGAACGCATCACAAACACAGTATTCAAGACCTTGTATAGAACTGAATTTGTATTTTTCTTCTTATAGCAAGTAACACAATTTCACTTTTCATCAGAAATATCCAACAGTTAGAACTGGAAGAATCTATAAATTACCATGAAAAATTTGATGCCAATAAATTCAACTCTTGTCACATAGCTCTAATACTTCTACACCACAAAATTTTTTGAACAACATTCAGGCAGACAATATCTTTGTCGCAAATGGCAGATCCTTCATCAATAAGGACCAGATGAAAAAAAAATGTGGGTGATAGCGTCCCCAAAGGGGGAAATCTGAATATGTTAACTTTGAAGCTTATATCCTGAGAAACAATACATGAGATTACAGATGCACTGATTCACAAGCACTTCAATGAAATTGTCATCACTCCCTGACATACTTATTAATGACCGCATTTTATACTGTACTATTTAATTTGTTATGACATTACTGCTAGTTCCTCCTTGGATGCCCATCAATACTATCATCAACTTAAGGTGCTACTAATTATCCTTACAGAAAGGTAATCTGCTGGTAACATTTTATGAAAAACTTTCTTTTTAACGTTTTGTATTTAATAATATCTAGAGACTATACGTGAATATTTTGCAGGAACCTATCCTGCTGACCTACTTGACGAAAGTATGACTTACGAAGAATCCTTGATAACCAGAGTGTCAGAGTCCATGTTATCCAGTGTTGTAGTTATGCAAATTGTTACTTAGAAGAGATTACTCAGCATTACCGAATGACAAAATTCATTACAACTCTCTATTTAAACTATATCTCATATTTTAATAGCTTAAATTCCTGTGAAGTAATGTGTCTGTAGTTTCTGCTCTTTCTGTAAAGTTTTTAGTGTTATGTGCTACACAACTGGCAACTGGGTGTACCTGTAGTATTCCATGATTAGTGATCTTATGTTCTGGAAGACAATGATGCAAAAGTGCATGTTTCTCACAGGGCTTTGGTTAAATAACTAATATGTGGGCACTGAAGAAATTTTAGAATGGTATCACACATTCTCTAACGGAGCCCCATACCACTGAAATGGTAGAAATTTTTGACTTCCCCTCAGCTTGTGGTAGCTACCCTGTGAATGATCTATGGAACATTTAGCTAACTAAATAACATGATCCACAAATAGAGGGAAGGATGAAGAGGTGATGGGGTCCAAGGAACAAACCTGACAGAAGAGGACTTCAGATGTGAGGAGTTAATCACTCGTGCAATGATGACAGCATAATGTTATTTTTTCTAAATAACTGGATTTACCATTCAAATTGTGCAGATAAGCCTTGATTCTTAAACTGTAAACAAATTTAATTTTTGATGCATAACAAACCTCAGAACAGATCTTCTCAATCCCGCATCCAGCCATCCTGATTTAGGTTTTCCGTGATTTCCCTAAATCGCACCTGGCAGATGCCGGAATGGTTCCTTTGAAAGGGCACGGCCGACTTCCTTCCCTAATCCGAAGAGACTATGACCTCGCTGTCTGGTCTCCTCCCCCAAAACAACCCAACCAAAAGATCTTCTCAGCACTATACATATATGTTGAGAATGAATTTGGGTAGCAGCAACCATCTGTACCATTTCACTGAATCGATCTTACTGAATTCCTGGTAAAAGTATAGTAATGAAACATTACCCTTCATGATGGATGGTAATATGTAAATTCCCTATCTTGCTGCTTACAGAAACTCAGTTCTACTAACCCCATCAAAAAACCACATATTGCTGGGTGAGAGACAAGATGCATCTTCCACTGATCTGCAAGTATTCTACTGCTAATTAAATAACTAAAAAACCTAAAATTCTATGAGCAATGGTATGAGCATATTTAAGGATGCAACAGTGACCAAGCAGAAACTCAATAGTACAATCCAAAGTTAAGATATAGCAAGCAGATGTTTGCAACCTTTATCTATATTACTAAATACTATACTCTATGCACTAATACTCTATGCACATGTATGGTCCAAATTAAGGTTGTCTGTCTAACAGCTTACAGGGACAACTACATTTTCGTTATTCTTGCGCTGAAACTTCACCATCAAGCAAGACATTTTAATGTATTACTTCTTTACTATTATCTCCATTCACAACACATTTTGCAGATAGTATCCAGATACACCAATGAATGTACCAGCAAAACTACATAACTATGCAACACATAGTTCAGGAGATATGTTTTATACAAGGGTGTTGGATATATTTTTTTAAGAATCGTAGGGGGGGGTGGGAGGGTTACTGGTATAATATGTATCAGTTGATGACAGAGTTTGAAAAGGAGCATCATTTGCTCATGGATAAAAATAGATTGGTAACATTGAGCCTATGGTTTAGAACTAAATGGAATATCAAACTCTTGAAGATCCCTGGCTCGTTAAAATTGTAGCCTGAACTGGAATCTGAAATTTGAACCTTTCATTTTGCAGGGAAGATTGTATCTCTACACTGTAATGATTTTTAGTGTAATTTTCTCCTACTTCAGTGGTCAATAGTTTCTTTAGTTTCATGTCATCGGTCAGTGTCAAACTTACAGAATAATATTTAGAATTTTATAATGCTGTAACATTAAAAAATGCCTCACTTTTCCTTTTTTTTCCTTCAACCTAAAGAGAATGTGAACCTTCAGCAATGATTTGATGCCAGTAACTTAATTTGAAATTGAAGTCAGTGGTAAGAACTTGCTTTTGATTGCAACATAAACTTACAATTTTTGTTGCCAAATACAGATTATTACTCCCCAACAACACCCTTTTTGGAAACTGCTGACAAAATTAAAATGAAGGAGGAAACTGGTTATGACACATTAATAACTGTATTTCGAAATTAGAGCTGTGATTCTATTGCAAGCAGTATATTCAGCTTCAAAATAAAATACCACATATTCACATTGTTAACATATTAAATACAGCACTAGCAAAACCAAATATTTTAACAACACAGTTAACAATACATTTTGAGAGAAAAGTGAAGAAAATAGCCTGTAATAGACGTACAGGTCAAAAGGATCAGGTGATCTAAACTAAGATGTAACTTCCAGATCTAAGATCTCTACCACATATCACTAGATGGAGAATATGTTTACCTAATAATGGTGTTATTTAACCCATCTAAATCTGTTATTATTCCAATGATTTTGAAAGTAACACTTGTCTGTGGAGCAGGTAAACACAAACTTTAGTTTAAGCAATTTTGAGTAATTAAGTTCCTAAATTATAACTTTTGTGGTGCTACTATGTTGTGGTACATGTATTGCTTAAGTGGACCAATACAAAAGAGAAAGATATTTTGTTGTCATGTTCTTTTCATCAATTGTAGGATCTTCTTCAATTGAATGAGAAGCAGGGTATATGTAAGTGATTTATTTTTATATTTAGTTGCACAATGTCCATTTGTAAATCAGTAAACACCACAATGAAGCATACTGTAATATAAAAGTAATATATCATTTTTCTACACTGTATAAATTACTAGTGAAACATTTTTAAATTTAAAAGCAGAAGCATACGTTTTTACATATGCCACTGAACATACCCTTCTGGAGTCTCCCAGCCAACAATACCACATGACTGTAATTTATTTTAATTATGTATTTGTATGTGGAATTGTCTAAAAAGAAAAATTGCAGTTTAATTTAAATATTTGTTTGCTTTCTCTTATATATTCTGCATTCTTGGTTCAAATATTTTTTATGAGCTGTAATGCAGGTATTACTAAGCAATAGACATTTTGAGTGAGGAGTAACGAATCTCTTGTATTCTTCTAGTATTATAGCTGTGGACATAGATCCTTTCAAAGTGCAAGATAAAAACTACCACATACAGCTATTATTAATATGTGCACTACAAAGGTATCTATGAAACAAATGTGTGTCAACACAATGTATTAATTGTACTGTTCACTTTTGATCACTTTCTAAAGAATGAGAGATGACACTATGTCATCATCATAGTGATGAGATGAAGTGAGTGAAATACATTTACGAATTGACATGATGTACCCAATAGTTGCAATGATTCTAGGTGCAACAGTTTCTAAACTTAGCTATGGCAGATACTTAATTGTGTGTGTTCTTGAGGTTACATTTTCTTCAGTATATACAATTGAAAGCTTGGAAGATTCTGTACTATTTTAAGACCTCTGTTCATTTGCTAAAGTTATTATTGACTTTGTTGCATTTGTGACACATATTTCACTTTCTTTTCAAAAATCAACAAACCATTTGTACAAAATTACATGTTCTCTTGAAAATCTTTTAATTTCTATAAATGTAATTGAAGGTCTTGAAATATATAAGGAACAGTGGCTTCGAAGTTAAACCAACCATTAAAGTTTATTAAACTTTATACATTGCTTGCATTATCTAACATCACTTTTTGCACTTCTTTTATGATCAGAAAGCAAATTGGCTTTCAGCATACTTAACACACTTACAATAAAAGTTTGAGATTTTTTTCAGGGAAGTAATGATCTGTGTAGATCATATGAAGTATTAATTTTAGGTAATACAGGTTTGTGATATTGAATGGGGAAACATAACAACAACAACGGTAGTTTATGCCAATCAACCCTCCTGGAACCCACACTGACATGTAATGGTCTGTTAGATAGATAAACGTTGTTTCATAGATCCACAGTAAGGGAGATCTGCAGGGATGTAGATCATATCACAGAAATATTTAATATTAATTTACTAAATGAGATAATATCCCTTTCACAGATCCTAAGTGAAATGGTCCGCAAGGATGTGGAATAAGTTCAAAAGCTGAAACATATTTCCATTTACAAGTTAATACAAAACTTGTCATAAACATATATTCACTGAAGTACATGAAATAATTCTTAGGCTATTCTAGACATGCATCATGAAACAGGTAATCAGTTCACAACACTTATACATTGATCACATTACTGCACTGAAGATGTGCAGTAGTCAGATTTTACACAATACTCAAGTTAATTAATATTGTTAGGACTGACTATATATACATCAATTGGTTCAACTAAAAAATTCACCAATAGAGTATTCGTAGTTTGCTCTCAGTAAATTCTTTAAGCTCCTCTTACACTGTAATTCATTAGTAGCTAATCTTTTTTTTACCTATCGCAAGTTACTGAAAATGGGTAATCCTGAATAATGGACCCATTTCTCAACAAAAGTAAGCATCTCTTAAATCTTTATGCATATAATTCTTCCTATTATACTGACTCCCTGAATTGAGATGTTGGTATCAAAGAGATGCATTATTTATGAACAGTTCCATTAAGGAGTAAATACATTAACAAATAGTACTTAATAGTGAAGGAAATCTGCCATATTGCAGTGTCTCCAGAAATACAGTCAAATTGTCAAGAACCTAAAAGCCTTTCAGGAAATGTTTAATTCTGCTGCAGTCTCTTGACTCTATATGCAAATCACTGTACTGTTAATGTAAAAATTGCTCTCTAGGAACACAGCTATCAAGTTTAAGCTGTGGCTTATAGACCCAAATGTGGTTGTACAGAAGCAAAACAAGAAATCACACATGGCGGTTGGACATATGGACACACAGTGTTAAATATCTGCATTGTCAGTCAGGTGGAACATCTGCTCTAAGTTAACATGGCAAAAACAGTTTCCTCACAAAAGTAAATGCCATGGAACTAAAACTAGTTTACAAAGATTAACTACTAGTGCTACTAGTTGATGCCTGACTGCCTTCAAATAGTTCATTGTTTTTCAGATGCCAAATTACGACATTTTGTCGGTCCTTGCATAGCTAATATACCAGGAACAAATACGACATTACATTTAATTTTCTGTGACATCCATGAGAAGTTATTGAGTCCCTAATTTCCTCTTTGTTACCACCAACAAGCACTACAAGGATTGCATTTTACACAGCTCTTCCCTATTCATGATACGACTCTAACGAAGTGACTGAATTTTCATCGAGGTTGTTTGGCGTTGCAGCCCTACCGGATTGCATATACGCTATACACTGTGAATAGAAAACCACGCCGCTGATAACTGAAACAGTTGGCCCATTCCGCAACTATGGGCCAGTAGTCGCTCTCTGACTCTTGAGTGCCATGGAACCGTGACGTGAGGACCTTGTTTACATTCTATAAAGAGTATCAGGCATGGTTTACGAAAAACGCATCAAAAAGTTTTCCAATTTCTCGGGACATGTGCTCTTATTTCACATCCCTCTTATTTCTCTATCTCCCATTTACTTTTAACAGGGCTCTATAGGGCATCCTTGAATTCACGCCAGATATGATCTGTATTACTCACTTCTAGACACCAACCCTTTAGCTGAGCTTGATTACTTATTTCAAAATATAAATCCAAGACATTATGGAATGAAAGTATGCCTTTTTTATTTTTGTACCCCCCCCCCCTCCCCTAAGTCTGTTAACATCCGACTGTAAATTAAGATTTCTTTAGGCGTTTTTGTGATATGTTCTAAGTGCATCTATTATCAAATTTACATCCCAAGAATTAAACGCTGTCAACGTTTTCTACCTGCTAGTCATTATATCCATGACAAAGAATAGGCTAGAAACCATTTATTGATCTCCATAAAATTTATATAAACAACTTTTTCTAAAACTATGCTTAATGTGCTATTATTGTAGTGTCTTTATCTTCTGCAAACATTTAATTTTTTGCTTAATTACGATATGGTGGACTCGAAATACTTTCCGATCCAGCACCCATATGGGTCTGTTACATAAGAAGTGCCAGAAACAAAGAAACAGTGACTGTCACTGCTACAGAAAATCAAACCTAGAGCGTGATCTGGACATTAACAGGCTGATTAGAAAACTATACTGCTTTATTTCAGATTACAACTATTATGATCAATCGCATATTAATAAGAGGAAAACTTATGGAAAGAAAGCGAATGGAGTCTCTTAAAAACAAGCTAGACAGCTGTAATGGACATTACAACTAACAGTAAGAACAAAAAATATTTCTCTTTAATAAATGGTTGCAAACATCGAAAAATATACTTTACCTATCTAGCACAAGAGGAGACTGCACTGCGCAGTTTGAATTGCAACTCATATTTACCTCTTGCAGCAGTGGTCTCCAAATATGGAGAAACTTACCATATCTAACTGTTCGTACACGAGAAAGGCAACTATCCTTCTCTGAAATTGAACTTTGGTGTTCTAAAACAAAATTTTAGTATATCTTGAATGAAACTAAGCGAATAAGAGAATAACTTACTATCACCCTGTTCACTGAAGCAGAGCAATTTAACAACACTTCGTCTATAATAGCTGTACATGTCCCCTACTTTCACATATTCTACTGATGCAAAACAACCTTCATTGTACAAAAGAACTTACTTTGAATCTGTATTTGTGTGGCTATTAGGTTTATATGATTCTCTGTATCATTTTATTCTGAATTTTTCTGGAGCGAAAAGCTTCTAAATTCTTGAAAACTATGCGATTTTCGTAACTTTACAGCTGAGCCTATAGTATAACGTAAGGGACTCCCTTATTTATATATCACTACGTGCTCTCCTTTTCACTTTACCGAGTGTGAAGTACCTATGAACAGATATTAAACAGAGGTTGGCTACTATCTAAAGAACATTAAAAAAACATTATTACAAACGAGTCTCCACTGCAAGATGTTGGAACACTACGACAGTACATTGAAGACAATAGGAACGCAGCACAAGCACAGCTGCACAGTGATGGAGTAGGTAATCGACTGCGGCCTTATTGACGAGTCCATTCCAGCATCCACGTGAAGGAAGTTGGTGAAACCGTGGAGAACCTAAACTGGGATGGCCGTACGTTTATTCTAACTCTGCTCCTTCCAATTGAGTTCATGATCTTAATCCTTAAGTCTAACACAAGGAGTTTCCTTTGTAAGTGATATATTTAATCAAGTGTTATAGCCAAAATTAGCTAGTTATTACAAGACATTCAACAAATCTCATTATCACTTTTTCACCGCTCTAAAACTCCCATTTCTCGTGTAGCATCAGCCATTTTGGAGCACTTCCTGCGAAAATCTTTTGACAGGATAGAGTAACCTTTACGGATTAAGGAGACCAAGTAATAGGATCAGCTCAACACTTGAACAGTGGATTAGTAACCCATTGTCGACAAATAAATAAAATCGAATGTTCACATTGTAATGACACATTCCTATGCAGAGACACAATATCTTAAAAGCTGCGCCAAAGATAAATTGAGAGGCATGTTATATTATAATCTTTGTAAAGTTCACATTGGATTCTCTTTTGTTTGATACTCCAAGGAGCTAAGGGACACTTTCGATTGTTGCCTCGTGGAGGATGGACGTAATTTTTGGTGTCTGCGGAAATGCAGCCATATTGTTAGTAATTATGGTTTGTGCGACGAGCAGAGCAAGTTTTATTGTCTTGTGAATAAAAAATAGTGAGAAGTATCGAAGTGTTACGAAAATTATTTATAGCGACGTAGCATTGTATTCCTTGGTTTCCACCGTCTTCGTGA
Organism: Schistocerca nitens; assembly: GCF_023898315.1. Lineage (NCBI taxonomy): Eukaryota > Metazoa > Arthropoda > Insecta > Orthoptera > Acrididae > Schistocerca > Schistocerca nitens. The sequence continues at coordinate 395,213,082 of NC_064617.1, forward strand.
AGTGAACCGATGCCGACTCATGATGGTACACACGGTCAACAAAGAGAAGAACATCGATGGCGACTGATGAATTAATATTGTGGCAGAAGGACTAATTCTACGTCTAAGGTGAGAACTCTGATTAAATCAACAATGACGTGGAATGTAAAATGTAAAATGTTTTTTATTTATTTCGCCACAACATGTTAAGGCCCCTAGAAGTACACTTTTTATCTTTGAGGTGAGCGACATTGAACTTTTCTGTTCAAAAAATTGCTCTGAGTACTATGGGACTTAACTTCTTTGGTCATCAGTCCCCTAGAACATACAACTACTTAAACCTAACTAACCTAAGAACATCATACACATCCATGTCCGAGGCAGGATTCGAACCTGTGACCGTAGCGGTCGCGCACTTCCAGACTGAAACGCCTAGAACCGCTCGGTCACAGTGGCCGTCGAACTTTTCTGTGATACGGTTGTTAAGTATATGCGTGAACAACATAACTGAAATAATCATTGATCCCCTAAGTAACTGACGTAAACCCACATAGGTCCAACTGCGTGGCTCCCATGTCCAGATGACATGAATTGGATTACTTAAACATTATTTTTGCTTGAGTTTTCGAGTTCGCTAACTATTAAAAATTGGGATTTTGTAGTGCTTATCGCGATTTTCATCTGTGGCAAGAATTTCGTGGACCATATGTTTCATGTGGCAAGTCACGCCGTGACTTAGTTTAACGACACGAAATGCTGACAAAATTTTCGAAGATACTCAGTATTAAAACACATGTGTACATTCTTTCGGTCCTGCTGAACAGTAACTACAGGTACTTACACGAAAAGTTGCCACATATTCCAAAGTTACAGTGAACACGAACAATTGAAATAAATAATGCTGTCACACAGCAGAAAAAAGGAGGAAGAAATTTAAGCATTGGACCAATGCACTAAGGAAAGCAAGGGGATATAGCAGTAACGATTCTCTTTCTGCCTGGGTTTTTGTAGTTCACACAGGTTGTCAGGTAAATGCTGTGAGAAGAAACACATCATAAAAGAATCAAAATTTAAGAAGAAAAATCGTGTAGGAAAAATAAAGATCCAACTTCCCTATCACAATTTAATACCACTTTGTCCTCAACAAAAGTACACTATCTTACTCAAGCAAAAACTTACGCGATTCATTCTTCAGCAGTGAATAAACCTCTTCAGCGGTGACACAAGAAGTCGGAGAATGTCTTTGTCTAACTCTATACTCCGAATATCAATCAACATTGCTGATTTATGAGCCTAAACTGTAGGTAAACGATCCGCTCAAAAGTATACGCCCACTTATTAGTGGATATTAATACGGGTGTGTCCACCCTTCGCATTTATGACGGCTTGAACTCTGCTTAGGGCACATCCAATGTGGTGCCTGAATGTCTGGAGACATGGCAGCCCATTCATCCTCAAGAACCAAAACCAGACAGACATGCAGTAACGCTGGACGCTAGGGTCTGCAGAGAAGCCGACATTCTAGCTTATCCCAATGTGTTCCATTGCATTCAGATCGGGGCTCTTGGCAGGTCAGAGCATTACATGAATGCTACTGCCCAAAAGCCATTGCCTAACAGATGCTGCTTTATGACAGGGTGCATTGTCATGTTGAGACAGACAGAAATATAGTGCACGCAGAATACTGTGGCCGGTAGATGTGCAGACGCGTGGAGATAGCGGTAGTGGTCGGGGCTGCGCGCAGGCGCCGTAGCGGAAATGCCGAGCGTTGGAGGGGCAGTGCCAGTCTAAACTGAAGCCTACACTCACATTTTCTGTAAATATTTAGCGGGGCCCCTTCACGCCCACACTTGCGTGGTGACCATTCAAGGAGATCTGTGGCCTCTTCTTTGGTTAGTAGCTAAAAAGAATTCTGCCGAAAATGCAGCGATTTACTGTCGCCTAGTTTGTTAACTACACTACTGGCCATTAAAATTGCTGCACCAAACAGAAATGCAGATGATAAACGGATATTCATTGGACAAATATATTATACCAGAACTGACATGTGATTACATTTTCACGCAATTTGGGTGCATAGATCCTGAGAAATCAGTACCCAGAACAACCACCTCTGGCCGTAGTAACGGCCTTGATACCCCTGGGCATTGAGTCAAACAGAGCTTGGATGGCGTGTACAGGTACAGCTGCTCATGCAGCTTCAGCACGATACCACAGTTCATCAAGAGTAGTGACAGGCGTATTGTGACGAGCCAGTTGCTCGGCCACCATTGACCAGACGTTTTCAATTGGTGAGAGATCTGGAGAATGTGCTGGCCAGGGCAGCAGTCGAACATTTTATGTATACAGAAAGGCCCGTGCAGGACCTGCAACATGCGGTCCTGCATTATCCTGCTCAAATGTAGGTTTTCGCAGGGATCGAATGAAGGGTAGGGCCACGGGTCGTAACACATCTGAAATGTAACGTCCACTGTTCAAAGTGCCGTCAATGCGAACAAGAGGTGACCGAGACGTGTAACCAATGGCACCCCGTATCATCACGCCGGGTGATACGCCAGTATGGCGATGACGAATACACGCTTCCAATGTGCGTTCACCGCGATGTCGCCAAACCAGGATGCGACCATCATGATGCTGTAAACAGAACCTGTATTCGTCCGAAAAAAATGACGTTTTGCCATTCGTGCACTCAGGTTCGTCGTTGAGTACACCATCGCAGGCGCTCCTGTCTGTGATGCAGCTTCAAGGGTAACCGCAGCCATAGTCTCCGAGCTCATAGTCCATGCTGCTGCAGACGTCGTCGAACCGTTCGTGCAGATGGTTGTTGTCTTGCAAACTTCCCCATCAGTTGACTCAGAGATCGAGACGCGGCTGCACGATCCGTTACAGCCATGCGGATAAGATGCCTGTCATCTCGACTGCTAGTGATACGAGGCCGTTGGGATCCAGCACGGCGTTTCGCGTTACCGTCCTGAACCCACCGATTCCATATTCTGCCAACAGTCACTGGATCTCGAACAACGCGAGCAGCAATGTCGCCATACGATAAACCGCAATCGCGATAGGCTACAATCCGACCTTTATCAAAGTCGGAAACGTGATGGTACGCATTTCTCCTTCTTACACGAGGCATCACAACAACGTTTCACCAGGCAACGCCGGTCAACTGCTGTTTGTGTATGAGAAATCGGCTGGAAACTTTCGTCATGTCAGCACGTTGTAGGTGTCGCCACCGGCGCCAATCTTGTGTGAATGCTCTGAAAAGCTAATCATTTGCTTATCACAGCATCTTCCCGTCGGTTAAATGTAGCGACTGTAGCACGTCATCTCCGTGCTGTAGCAATTTTAATGGCCAGCAACTGCGAGAGAATTCTGAAACTGTTTTATCAAGTTTATTAAATGAGCAACTGAGGAAAAGTGAGGTCAGCATCTTATGAGAAAGCACGTCCGCAGTACACAATAAACGTGTAATGACTTCACTTTTTTTGTTCCAAAACGCACAGCATTTCTCGTTTCATCAGCTGTCGATGGCCCTTAAAGATTACCTTCTTTCATGGGAAATGTCTATAGTTAATGGAATAACACGGTAGAATGAAGTTTTGCATAATGACCACAGGGAAAAAATACTCTCCTCTTTGACTGCTGCCATTTGCCAAAGTATTGAAATGAGATCTCAAACAATTTATGAAATATGAGGAATGTTTTGGATATTGCACTCTGGCTTTATCGCTGGCGCATGAAATCGCAAATGTGTTACATCAGATCAGTTTTCACGAGATTGATGACAGGAAGAAACCTCCAGCCAACTCTAAAGCAAAATTTTATATGTCAGCTAAATTTCACGTCCGGCAACATATCATGATATGAGCATCAAACGCAAAATCATAGCGAACGCTATTTCCCATTGCAAAATTTTTAGAATTTCGCGCAGTGTCTTACTTTCATGAAAATATCACAATAAGTATGGCCATTAACGAAATGATGAGATCATCATAATGAACCTAACATATAACGCTACAAATAAATCAAAAAGGAACTGCTTTGAGTTTCTATAAAATCGTTTGAGAAATATTGCAGGGCGTGCACGTCGATTCCGTCATCGCCGACTGGCCGAAAGCTGGCAAACGCTTGTCGGCATTCCCTTCTGAACAAACGAATGAACTCGTCCAGCGCTTTGGACGAAAACTGGTTCAATACCCATCGGCCACCATATCCTGTGCGACCTATACCCATTGTTGCACAATTAAGCGATTGCGAAACTATCACCGTAATCAGTTACATCCATAAAATAGCTAGGAGTATGTGTACAGATCGATTTAAAGTGGAACTACCACACAAACTTAATCGGTTGTAAGGCAGATGCCATACAGATTCATTGAGAGAATCCTAAGGAAACGTAGTCCATCAACAAACGAAGCAGATTACAAACCCCTCGTTCACTCAGTACTTGAATATTACTCGACAGAATGGGATCTGCACCGCATAGAATTGATAAAGGAAATAGAGAAGATCCAAAGAAGAGCTGCATGTTTCGTTACACATTCATTTAGAGAGCGCGCAAGTCTAACGGAGATGCACAGCCGATTGCAATGGTAGCCACAGCAAGAGATGCGTTCTGGACCACGGTGTGGTTTACTGTCAAAGTTATCAAAGCATAGTTTCCATATGAGTCAACCAGTACTTTGCTTCCTTCTATGATATATCATGAAGATAACATTAGAGGACTTCAATACACAGAGGCTTACCAGCTATCGTTCTTCTGGCAAGTCATTCGCAACTGAAACCAGAACAGTGGGAATGGGATATAGAACTATTTATGGGTGTAGACATAATCAATCATAGTTTCCAAACTGTTCCTCTGCTGTCTTACATTTAGTTTGTTTCCATAACAAGCCACATATACTTTTCAGACATTTCGTTGGATATCATTGTCTGACCAAATTCTCTCAGTTCTACACAACCTCGATAATGTGGCTGGGAGCTATTTTTTCCCCTATGTATCAGATCATGCTATACAGAAGCAGATTGGTGGAAAAAGTATTGTACGTTTTAGAAAAACAGGGAAGCGATATGCCATTACGAATCTAGTCGGGTAGTGTCAGAGCGTTCGGAAGACATCTATATAAAATGTTCTTTTTGCCTCAGATTACATATTCCATGAGCGTTGTGGAGCCACTTCCTGGAGAGTATCAACGTGATGATGCGTCCGATTTAAGATTTCGACGACGGCTACGATCTCTCTCATGTAGAGTGGGTAGTACATATAATATTCCACTACGGAAACCGACCATGGTTCTATTGGAAATTTAATGGCCACCGGCATAATGCCCCAGGCATCGGGTTTAAACTCGTTAGGTTTCCCCACATGCAGGCACTGGGCTTTTAACTGGCCCCAAGAACCGTCATCTGTGGGAGAACGCTGTTTCGATAAAAAGTAGCAACGCCTGGATCAAGTACTGTGGTTAACAAACTTTGGATAACAGGAGCTGCAGGCAGATAAATTGTTTTGTGGCCATCAACAGGGTGTTCGAAATTTCCGTTACAAACTTCTAGGACTTGCAGGGCGGAGTGAATACATAATATTTTGAATAGGAACCCACATCCGGAAACGTAATGTTTCCGTGCTACAGCCGTTTGAAAACATTTTTACTAGGTAGATATGCAATAGGGTAGCAGTGGAGGGGCGGGCGGGGGGGGGGGGGGCGGTTATGTCTCTTCGACTGATTTCGTTTGACGTCAATCCTACCTCTCTGACCTAGTTCGAACCTCATTCATGAGTTTGTGAGTGTTAGTGCAACATTGTTGAGTACACGTTTGCAGAATAGACCGACATGATTCTTCTGAATGGGTACGCTCATGGTAATGAAACAGCTGCTCGTCGCTTTAGTCAAGATCGTTCGGCTTCGAGAAATGGTGCCTTCAGTGTCAGCAGACGTGCGTGACGATGATGATGAAAGGAGACATCGCGCACACAAATTGGAAGAGGCCGTGTTGCATCAGGTTGAAGAGAGCCCGTCAACGAGTACACGAGCCATTTCTTTGGCAATTAGTGAGTGGAACTTTAAAACAAGTTATGTACTGGATCACGCCTAATCAATTACTTGTAAAAGTGGTCGCATTACCAACATGTTTCCAAATGGTTGTAGCACGGAAACGGTACGTTTGCGGATATGTGTTCCGATTCAAAATATTATCTACTCACTCTCCTCTACAAGTCCTGGAAGTCTGTAATGGGTATTTCCGATCATCCTGTACACAACTCATGGTTACCTCCATGCTGTGGAATATAGAAGCAAGTGTTCCACTGGGGCACCTTCATCCATTAAACGTTAGAGGATACATAGAGATAGAAAAAACAGGTAACATCATTACTGCGCGCTTAGAGTACATGAAAAGGTTTGCTGCAATGACTGAGCGCTGTATGTGTTTCTACACGACGATGGCAGATTACAAATGTATCGAAAAGAACACGAAGTGAAGCAACCCTCTTCCCTATAGGATACAGTTCAGTAGGCGGCTGTGTCCTCGTCCGGGGAATGTTTACGTAAGATGAAACAGCCCCTGTTTCAGCTGCCCTCGTCCGCCAACGATGATATTTCTAGTGATGAGGATGAGCCGACCCACTGTGAGCACACATTTGCTCGACAACAGTATCCCCTTAGAGTAGTTTGCCTTCATCAGCACAACATATTCCCATCACGCTAGCGAACTGTCAGAGTAGTTCATTTAACATGCCTATACCCAGGGATGGCGTACTTACCTGTGTTCTGCCGTCAACTGCTCTCGCGTGATGCTCCATTCATCTGGGATACAGTGAACCATTCATCTGGGATACAGTGAACAGGAATTAGTTTCGAAACTGATCACCCCATTTTCTCTTATCCGTTAGGGCTGATTAGCCATACCTGATCAGTACGATTCTTCTTCACTCCCACTGTTTTGCTCAGTTTGTCAATACGAACTACTGCCGTCATTAGCGATAACGAAGGCGTGTGTTACTAAACGCAACTAAAAAGTTTAGCGTAGAGTGTGTGTGGAAAGAGCAAACGCAAGGTGCCGGAATTCTGAAATGATGCTAATAAAACAAAACAAAAAAGAGTACTAAGCTAGCTAGTAAGAGAGGCCTCTACGGAACTAGCTAGTGATTTCTGGCCGTAGTGAACGCTGCATTGCTTCTCTGTCTCTGACACGAACAATACGAGGCATACCGAAGAACGAAAAATATCGTTTGTCCTGCAGAAGAAGTAAAGCAATAATCTTTAATAATCATTCCAATGTGCCACACTTCCTTAGGACTTTAGTTAAAAATGTGCAAAAATACTTCGTCATCAAAGTTAATGGAAAAGTGCACTGCATAAGTGTCCAATATTATTTAATACATTCAACGTTTTCATTAGTACGCTTGGCTAACAACGAATGTATCCCTTACGATGAATACTTGCTGCTGTATTAATTGCAGTTAATTTTTCAGTCCAACAAATTTTACAGCTGCTCAAGGTAGTTTCTATATTGGATACATTATATTTAACAGCAAGACGATAAAGTCGGTCAGAGGAGCGATGGAGAAACCTATGATGTGCAACTAAGTATTGACAGGGCTTGACAGCATTACTGGAGCCTATTCTTGTCATGCAATCACTCCAGTACAACAAAACAAAGCACATGACTGGCAAAACGTCGAATATACGACGATGTAAAAATTTTCCTTCTTGTTGTTAATAAATCACAAATAGCGCCAGCTATCACATGCATACAAGCTGTTGCAAAGTCACAACAGTCACAAGTGAAATTACACGAATCCTAAAAATTTTAGAAAATGATAAATCTGCTTTAAATCTTCACAGTACGATGCTGTTACTTGTCGTTTACTTTCGAATAAATTTCATATGACACATGCATTTTCTGCTGAACTGCGAAAAGATGCAGTCGTAGGTCTACTGCCGCCTAAAAAAAATGCACTTGCTTCTCAAAACATGCAGAGCAAAAATAAAAGTCACACAGTACATCGCATCCAAAAATTTCGGATCACGTTCACCAACACTAAAGCAGAATGGCTGCTCAGGAAGCAACAGTGGTTACCCACATGTTTAGGTGTTACTAATGTAACTGTAATTAACTTGATTTTAAGTGCGCTATGACTGTGTCCGTACATATACTTAAGAAGTGTGGACAAATGACAATGTAGTCTAGCAAGAGTGCTACAGTTTTCTATATCTTAAGACATTCAATGGTGTACCACGCGCACCATATCGCCATCCTGTTCCAATCGCATATGTGGCACAGGAAGAAACTTTCACAGCAAGCTTCTGTAAAAGCCCCAACTACTCTGATGTTAGTGTCATGTCAGTTTCTTAGTATACTCGAGGGCGTGCTGAAAAGTAATGCCACCGAATTTTTTTACCTGAAAACACTGAAAACTTTTCAAATAAAAAAAACATTATAAGCATTGTACTTCTTTCTTCTTCAAGTAATACATATTTATTTTTCAACGTAGTCATCCTGGCGACGAACACATTTCTCCCAACGAGAGACCAGTTTGTTGACACTGTAAAATGTTATGCTTTGGAGCCACAGCCTCACGTGTGCTTGTACGCCCTTCGTCACTATCAAAGTGAAGACCTCGAAGGCGTCCTTTGAGTTTCGGAAGCAGATGAAAATCGGATGGGACCATGTCGTGAGTGTATGGAAGATGATCGATGACAGGGAGCCTAAAGCGTCGGATTGTTGCAGATGTCGCGGCGTTCGTGTGAGATCTGGCATCTTCACGCTCAAGGAGTGGGAGCACCATGAGTGGACGAACTCTTCGAGTTCGAAACTCAAATACAGCTCGCTGATTGTCACACACCAATATACTACACTGAAGCGCCAAAGAAACTCGTAAGGGCATGCCTATTAAAATACAGAGATCTCTAAATAGGCAGAATATGGCGCCGTGGTCGGCAACAAGTGTCTGGCGCAGTTGTTAGATCTGCTGCTGCTACAATGGCAGGTTATCAAGATTTAAGTGAGTTTGAACGTGGTTTTATAGTCGTCGCACAAGCGATGGGACACATCTCCGAGGTAGCGATGAAGTGGGGATTTTCCCGAACGACCATTTCACGAGTGTACCGTGAGTATGAGGAATCCGGTAAAACATCAAATCTCCGACATGGCTGCGGTCGGAAAAAGATCCTGCAAGAACGGGAAAAACGACGACTGAAGAGAATCGTTCAACGTGGCAGAAGTGCAATCCTTCCGCAAACTGCTGCAGATTTCAGTGCTGGGCCATAGACAAGTGTCAGTGTGCGAACAATTCAACGAAACATCGTAGATATGGACTATCAGAGCCGAAGGCCCAGTCGTGTACCCTTGATGACTGCATGACACAACGCTTTACGCCTCACCCTGGGCACATCAACACCGACATCGGACTGGTGATAACTGGAAACATGTTGCCAGGTCAGACAAGTCTCGTTTCAAAGTGTATCGAGCAAATGGACGTATACGGGTATGGAGACAACCTCAAGGATCCATGGACCCTGCGTGTCAGCAGGGGACCGTTCAAGCAGGTGGAGGCTCTGTCATGGTGTGAGTCGTGTACAGTTAGTGTGATACGAGACCCCTGATACATCTAGATACGACTCTCACAGGTGACACGTCAGTAAGCATCCTGCCTGATCTCCTGCGTCCATTCATGTCCGTTGTGCATTCCGACGAACTTGAGCAATTCTAGCAGGACAATGCGATACCCCACACGCCCTGAATTGCTACAGAGTGGCTCCAGGAACACTCTTCTGAGTTTAAACACTTCCGTTGGCCACCAAACTTGCCAGACATTAACACATTGAGCGTATCTGGGATGCCTTGCAAGGTGGTGTTCAGAACAGACCTCCACCCCTCGTACTCTTACGGATCTATGGACAGCCCTGCAGGATTCATGGTGTCAATTACCTCCAGCACTACTTCAGACATTAGTCGAGTTCATGTCGTGTCGTGTTGGGGCACTTCTGTGTTCCCACGGAGGCCCTACACGATAATAATAATAATAATAATAATAATAATAATAATAATAATAATAATAATGGCGTGTGACAAGGGCCTCCCGTCCGGTAGACCGCTCGCCTGGTGCAAGTCTTTCGATTTGACTCCACTGCGGCGACTTGCGCGCCGATGGGGATGAAATGATGACGATTGGGACAACACAACACCCAGTCCCTGAGCGGAGAAAATCTTCGACCCAGCTGGGAATCGAACCCGGGCCCTTAGGACTGACAGTCCGTCGCGCTGACCACTCAGCTACCGGGGGCGGACCTACCGCCTTGTTACACGCTACAGTTCTGAGCCCTCTACCGGCAGAAGGCTGTAAATATGTAGAATATTAATACCGTTTATTTAACTTAAAAGCTTTAAATTTTTTGCATAAAAAACTTCGAGAGATTACTATTTGGTACTCCCTCGTATAAGAAAGTAAGAAATTGATAAATACAATACAGCAATGGTGACCCCCTTAAAAGAGCAGACTGGCCGCTTTGAATCACTGCAGATAGCACCAAGCGGTCATATGACGCTCCATCACTGACGTAAGTTATGACAGTGAAGTAACGTGTGTGTAGTACAATTTACTACGTGATAACAATGACTCATAATAACTTTTATTCCAATTGACGTCACAGGTTTCATATCACCATGCAAGTCGTTTTAAATGTCTTATGATACCTGACGAAGGTATGAGGACTGCAAGTGATAATTATTAGCAGCTTTTGGCGGGGAAATAATACTGTTTCTTTTTAATACTTCACGAGCTGTCGTGCACTACCAGCACAAAATATAATGTTATGTGATGCGTATGGGCCATTCAGTTGTATGGCAGCAGCGTAGTAAGAGGTAGAGACGTGACAGAATAGCGGAAAGGAGGTATCTTGTCTGGACGTGCCCATGACCATATAGTAAATAAAGCTGTCAGATTTGTCGATGTATGAATGCAGACTGCGCAATGTATCTACAAGGAATAGTGTAGACTCGCAGTCATGTAACACACTATACGAAGAGTGTCGTAAGAAGCTCCTAACCAACAGAGACCGGAGACGAGCGGCAAACCTTGTTTCAAACTGGAAAAGAACTGTTTCTGCAATGAATGCAAGTCTCTCAAACAATTCTCGAGAGATCATTGTGAACGGAACTGTTATGATTTGGGGGAGCTTTTCCGTGCCGTGACTTGGGCCCACTCGTTCATTTTCAGCGGCAGTTCGCGCAAAATTTTACCAATATGCTTCAAATTTACAAAAATTGAACAGACTATGTGAGCAAGACTTAATATTGCTGCGATACTGGTTTTATGTAAAGCACTAATATCAAGTATGTTGTTTATACGTTTACAATTTCCGTCACATTTTTGTATTAATGCTATAATATGTCCTAGATCTGTCATTTTCCCTGTACTCCCACGTCATTGTTGCCAAGTAGCAGGCATGGAACTCAAAGAAGATGCTTTGCAAAAATCACACCTGCAGAAACAACTCGTTTCAAACACTTTCACGCTAAATTTCCTCGTGCACTCGCTTTTTAAGCGCTAACTGTAGCCTTTTGACTTGCAAGGGTAGTAATCGTAACTAAATTGAATATATTAATTTTACATATATAAACTGAACTATTTAAATTTTAGAATTAATAGTTTAATATTGCGAGGAATAGAATAAAATGGAGAAAAGTGATGGTAACGGTGGGAATCGAACCCAAGCCGATCCACTGCGAGTCAGTAAGCACCACTGGGCCATGGTGCCATTACGTCGACTGCTCCTGAATAGTCCTTCATACTCTACACTGGCGCAATACTTTACATGCACTTTCAGAAAAAGATACTGAGCTAGAGCAATGTAGCGCTAATAGTCCTGGCGGGGGGGGGGGGGGGGGGGGGGGGGATGCCGTCGCAACAGAGCACGAGCAATAGAAAACTGACAGCTGCATCCCTTCTCTGAGCTGATCGTAGAACAGCTGAGCATCATCTCAGCACTCGACACTGGTTCCTAGTTACCGTGGAGAGCGATAAAAAAAATGTTTTCGTCCATTTTATTTACACACCAGCACGCGTTTGAGGAGAAATGGTGTACTTTTAATGTGATTTACGGTTGCATTCGAAGAGAAATGGCACAATTGGGGTGCGATATTTACAGTGTGCTGCAACACATTAGCAGATGATCACGGATTGCCACTGTTCATTTTACCGTGAACATGAAGCAAGAAGTTTATTTCTACATTTTCAGTAGCTAAGTGTTACCCTTCTTTCAACATCTTTATGATGAGTATGCTGTGGAGACTGCTGTCTTCAAAGATAACAACAGCAACGTTTAAAGTGTTGCATGCGCACGGTTCCTGGTTTGATGAACAGTCGGCCACCATACCGTACCTCAGGTGGCCCGCTATATCGCCCGATCTTAATCCCACAGAAAATGTCTGGGACTATTTGGAACAGTAAGTGAAATATAGCAATCGAAACATCCGCACATTGGTACCTATATGGGATCTAACCATCAATGAATGGCTTCAGCTAGATATAGCACACACCTAAACAACATGGTGATCCATTTTCCTTGCCGAACTGCGGTCATTATCAAGACCAGAGGGAGTTTTACACTGTGTTAATGTGATGTCTCCTGCAGGTGACTAATTTTTGTCAAATAAACTTGTGTTTTTTGAACCATCTCAGAACGAGCGCACATTTAATTTTAACAATATTCTTCCACGTGTTGGATGAACAACTCTTCAACGTCATAGCGTTGGGTACACGAAACAGCCCTTCTACATATAGTTTCCGTTTCTTTTAATCATACTTAATAAGGACGACAGTGGCCAAATTGACGTCGACGACTGGGCCAAGTTGATGGTGATATTAGGACGCTCGAAAGCACTGTCAGCAGTTTCGTTGCTGAATGTAAGCACATGCATTTAGTGAACGGAATAAAAATGTTTAAAATAGTACAGCAACGTTACTGTGACTGTACCCCATGGACATATATTAACTACCATTTTTCCCCTCTCCTATGATTTTCAACTTTCAAGTAATATCAAAGATCTACGAGCGCGAGGAGAACGCCGCACTGGGCCAGAACTCCAGGGACACACTGTCTATTTCATACATAACGCTTAACACAACCACAACGATCCCTGTCATAGCTTGAAACACCTGGCATTGTGAATGACAAAGACGAAGAAGAAGAAACAACTGATATGGTTACCAAACGAAACAGTTTTCACATATCAACACTTTATGAGAACCCACCGCCTCAGAAATGGAAGGAGGCCGTCATCATGAGGCGAAACTGGGCGATATTGCGTAGCAATTGGGAGGACGACGGTTCAAATCCCGGCGGATATCCTGATTCTGGTTTTCTGTGTGTTCCCTAAAATGAGGAATTTAAATCACTCGATAGTTGGTTTGAAAAGGATGACACCAGTTTCCTTCCCTAACATTTTCTAATTCAGGCTTGTTTTCTTCCTGTGATGACAGCATCTTTGGCGTCACTTTAAACACTAATTCCCTTCTCGAAGCAAAACCTACGATGCTAGACCAATTTCTCCCAAACTCGACCGTCAATATTTCATTCTTTCACTGAATCTTCCTTAGCGCTTGCTTTTTCGGCATCCGGTTACAACATGTGTCGTTCCCGACGCATACTCCTCTATCGTTTGCTGTTGTTACTTTTTACAGTGATTCACTGTCAGAGATGTAATCAAACAATAACCTTTCTTGCCGCCTATTTACTTGCAGGAACTTTCATCTCTTTATGTTGGGAGCCAACTGCCAGTACCTGCACTAACCACTTGTCCTCCACTGCTCTTTCTGTAATTTCGTGAAACTTCCAACGTTATCCATTATGACATAAAAAAATCTTTGGCAGTAAATCAGATTCACGGGGTACGCCCTTAGATACATTGAAATCTAAATCTCTCCCCGCTGTGAATTCCTGACTGAGTTCTGTTTGCTAGTTTTCGATGCATCAGAAAGCCGATTAGATATTGCATACGCTTATATTTTGTTCTGTGGGCGACAGAGATGAACTATATCGAATGGATTCTAGAAATCAAGGAACGCCGGCCTGTCTACTACCTTTTGGATCTCATGGTCCAACAGAGCGAGCTGAGTTTCAAACGAGCGGAATCCGTGTTGATTCCGACATTTCAGAGCTATAGTCTCCGTAAATGTCATAATAAACGGGTATTAATAGTGTTCTAGTATTCCACAGTACAAAGGCGTCAACAATAACGGGCAGCAGGTACATTTACAAATCAAATGCGTAATACTAAATTTATTCCTCAGTTCTTAACAAGCTCAAAGGAAACATTCCCACAGAGCAAGCGTCATACTTACTGTGGTACGCATGCACGATCCACACTGCAATGGAATGAAGTGGTGGAAGGAAGTGCAGGTGTTAACGTTCTGACAACGACAAGGTCATTAGAAACGGAGCACACACTCTAACTGGGGACAGAAATAGGCCGTGTTCTTTCAATGCAATCATCCCGACATTTACTGTGAGTAATTTAGGAAACTCACACAAAATCTAAATCAGAATGGTGGGACGATTTGAACCGCTGTCCTCCAGGATGCAAGTTCACAGTCCTACCACAGCGTCACCTGGTTCGGTAATAGATAAGGGGGTCACAGAAAATGCTTGAGGATCATCCTCTGACTGAAAGGCGTATTGCAGGTCAGTTGAACTGCATAAATTTACGGACACTAGGAGAAATATACCATATCTCTGGAAGATTCAAACAACACTTCAATAATAGTTTGTCACGCAGGCCACTCTGGTATAGAAACTGTAGGCCTGATAATAAACTGTAACGCGCATGCGCTTGCATCCACAAGCATTGCAGTAATGTTCGCAAATTGATTGTAACAAGAGCATTCGTTGGTATTAACAATTACGATTGTCGTCTGCTAAATATTGATCAATGACGTCTGGAGGAAAAGACTCCGACAAGCAATACCGACATGCTGAGGAACGGGCAAGATGCAGTACTGCAGTTCAATTAGACTCCGGGCAGTGCAGAAGTAATATTGCTGATATTTGATTTAGGGGCATAAGGCATTGGACCAGGGGATAATTGTTTGTCTAACGTTTCGTCTTCCCTGTTGGAGACTCAGAAAGCTGTTACACATTCGAAACAAGCTCAGCAAGCTAAACTGTTCGTATGTACCCAAGCAACGGTCAGTTACTGACGTTATCAGATCGCTGCCTAAGATCGCGGAGTGGCGCCGACGTATGCTATGGAGCTTATGCTCGAGAAGAGTTGGCGATGTTTGTTTTATTTAGCACTAGGGCCCACAACTTGTCTAATTTCAATCCTCGTCCTTTTTTGTTGAAATTGTTTTTGTGCTTTTGATTCCTGTAGCATCTGTGTACATCCTAGCATAGTAATTATTAGATAATAGTAATAATAATAATAATAAATAGCACTAATAATAAATGGTGATAAATAACACATACAGCGCCAACTTTTCCCCACTACAAGCTCCATAGCATACGTCGGCGCCACTCCGCGATCTTAGGCAGCGATCTGATGACGTCAAGAACCGACCGTTGTGTGGGTACATAAAAAATATTCGACTTGCTGAGTTTGTTTCGGGTCTGTAATAGGTTTCTGAGTCGTTGAAGCCTCTGATTAAGTTGCTAGCAGTGGAACACCAAACGTTACACAGACAATTATGCCCTGGAACATAGACTTAAGCCCCTAAATCAAATATCAGCAATATTGCACCTGCTCCACCCGGAGCTTGCTAATTCAACTGAGTACTGTAGTTCCAAGAGAGGGTAAAATACTAAAATTGTCATTTTCACTACAACTGATTCGGTGAATGTGAAAACGTGTCGTTCCCTAGATACTGATTTTGACAGGAATAAAAAAAAATGGCTCTGAGCACTATGGGACTCAACTGCTGAGGTCATTAGTCCCCTAGAACTTAGAACTAGTTAAACCTAACTAACCTAAGGACATCACAAACATCCATGCCCGAGGCAGGATTCGAACCTGCGACCGTAGCGGTCTTGCGGTTCCAGACTGCAGCGCCTTTAACCGCACGGCCACTTCGGCCGGCGGCAGGAATCATATAAAACAAAATTGTCTCAAACGTAGCACTTTTAAGGTAGATTACTTTGAAACTTAAAATGTTATGCATATTTCAGTACTTACGCAATCTTTTCATATTGGCACTACGAAAATGAGCACTATGGGACTCAACATCTTAGGTCATAAGTTACGAAAATGAATGCTACCTTTTTCATTCAAGTCTTATTATGAGACGATTGCGTGCTGGATAACCAATGAGTTGTGAAACATAGGTATAGAATAGTGAGCAAAACTTTATTAAATTCCAATAATGTTAGGCTGATACTGAACATATAAATTCAGAACAACTGAAAACATTCTGTAGAATGTCAATAAAAAAAATGTCGCTTCAATATTCACAAAGTGGAGAAACAGGAAAAACTTTAAAAGACACTTATTTTCTTTGATGACTTCTTAGCACAGTTTGCTTACGAAACTTCGCATCTTATCACGTTAATGGCTTTATTACTTTACTTCCGTTCTCTCTGTTTTTAACGTTGGCTGTGCAACTACAATTGAATAAAATGTGCTTTTTCACTTACATTTTTGTGTCGGTTGGAGAAAGCGTTAAGTCAGAGCCAACATTCGACTGGATGAAAGTGGCAGACCTCCCAAAAACCCCTCAGGAAGGGCGATGGAACGGATTTTTTAACAGCCTAGGACTGAGCTAAGGCAGTCCTCGTCTCTTCAGTTTGTCACACTGTTATGCAGCCAGGACGGATAATTCGTAACTCTGTGACGTCATTTCACTCTGTGTTGCAACTCATAGCGCTTCTGAAGGTCTCAAACAATGAGGGGGTAGCTTTTCGACCTTGAAACTTCTCACAGTTTTTCCCGAAATGGTTCAAATGGCTCTGAGCACTATGGGACTTAACATCTATGGTCATCAGTCCCCTAGAATTTAGAACTACTTAAACCTAACTAACCTAAGGACATCACACAACACCCAGCCATCACGAGGCAGAGAAAATCCCTGACCCCGCCGGGAATCGAACCCGGGAACCCGGGCGTGGGAAGCGAGAACGCTACCGCACGACCACGAGATGCGGGCAGTTTTTCCCGCTCATATTTCGCAGAAAACTATTTTCTAGAATGAGATTTTCACTCTGCAGCGGAGTGTGCGCTGATATGAAACTTCCTGGCAGATTAAAACTGTGTGCCCGACCGAGACTCGAACTCGGGACCTTTGCCTTTCGCGGGCAAGTGCTCTACCAACTGAGCTACCGAAGCACGACTCATGCCCGGTCCTCACAGCTTTACTTCTGCCAGTATCTCGTCTCCTACCTTCCAAACTTTACAGAAGCTCTCCTGGCAGAAGTAAAGCTGTGAGGACCGGGCGTGAGTCGTGCTTCGGTAGCTCAGTTGGTAGAGCACTTGCCCGCGAAAGGCAAAGGTCCCGAGTTCGAGTCTCGGTCGGGCACACAGTTTTAATCTGCCAGGAAGTTTCAACTATTTTCTATTTTAAACTGACTTATTTACCTCCCAAGATTAAGTATGGATGTAGACACCTACAGTACAACATCGTCATGTCCTTCAAAGAGTACTAAAATAGTTGCGATATGTCAAACCATCACGGGTCTCCTTTGACCTCAGAAAACGGTGAACTACTGTTGTCATTCTGTTCTGCAACAAAGGGAGAGGTCGATAATGGCTCTACGAGAAAATTACAATAAGAAAAATACTGAAGTGACTATTTCGGTACAAACAGATCCACCAACCTATTAGGTTCCCGTCACATTACGCTGATGCAACAGACTTCATACTGAAAAATCGTACAACTGCTCGCTCAACGAATGATCCGCATGCAAATACTGGAAAGTTATACAGGTCACACCAATGTTCAAGAAAGGCAACAAGAGTAATCCACTAAATTACAGCCGGCCGGAGTGGCCGGGCAGTTCTAGGCGCTACAGTCTGGAGCCGCGCGACCGCTACGGTCGCAGGTTCGAATCCTGCCTCGGACATGGATGTGTGTGAGGTCCTTAGGTTAGTTAGGTTTAATTAGTTCTAAGTTCTAGGCGACTGATGACCTCAAAAGTTAAGTCGCATAGTGCTCAGAGCCATTTGAACTAAATTACACCCCATATCATAAACGTAGATATGCGGCAGGGTTTGGGAACATATATTGTGTTCGAACATTATAAATTACATGAAATAGATTGGCCTGTTGACACAGTCAACGTGGATTTAGGAAACATCGGCCGGGAGAGCGGTGTACTGTCCTCGTGCCCCTTCGTATCCGCATCCGGTGACGCCACACGGTGAGGATGACACGGCGACCGGTCGGTACCGTTGCACCTTCAAGGCCTGTTTGGGAGGTGTTTGTTTTCCTGTTGTTTTCTATTTATACCTTTTATCATTCGCTTCTTCTTTAATTAAAGAAGGGTATGGTTGTGAAGGTTCAAACAATACAAAAAAGTGCCGTATAAGGTTATAGAAGATAGGATTTCGGTTAAGAGCTATCAAGTTAAAACCATAGAGGCAGAGTGATTTAGAATGCGTAGAATAAGACTTCATGAGCCAATCAACAAGAGTTTGACAAATTACTTAATTTTTTTAAATTACTGCTTCACTTTTCAATTTTTTTTTATTTAATTTTTTTTATTTACAGAGATATAAATTTAGAACTATTGCAAATAGATCTCACAGAAAGACAAGTGCTACATTACATAATTACATAACGTCTAGTTTAGGTAAAAAATTGTTGAATCAAAACATTTTGACCACTTGTTAGTCCACCTAAAGAACTGAATACAGCAGCGATTCTACGTAATGTAGATTCGATAAATCATTGATATGTTTCCGAAAAATATGGCGCCAAATGTCTGTGCATGGGTCACGCAATTACCGTAAATTGGGGGCCGAAGATTTGTGGGCATGGTTCTGGCGCCCAAAAGTAGCCCAGACGTTTTCCCATCAGGTTCAGAACAGATGGATTTGGTGAACGACATCAACGTGAGGTCACTCTCATCCTCCTCCAACCACTGTAGTACGATTCTGGAATTATGACAGAGGCGGTTATGTTGCTCCAAGATGCCATCCCATAGGGGAAGACGTATAGCATTAGGGGACGCAGGTGGTTTGCAATAATGTTCCCGTAGCTCACAGCTGTCGCGGTGCCTTCCATTATACCCTCAAGTCAATATCTCTCATAGTGCGAGGTGAGGCGAAAATAACATGAAATGGGCGTTCTCTTTTTTGCTTTTTCATAGAAACCACGACGTCCCGATATTGCACTGAGGAATGAAGGAAGATAGATGCCTGGATGGAGCTCTTTCAGTTCCCAAGCATCGTACAGGAAAAATGCAAGCCCTGGACCGGATGGGATGTACCATCGCACCTGACAATTGGTATGATCTAAGAGAATGTGCCAGTATATCTGTCATCACATTTGCCAGACGTCGCCACATATCCTGCTTGCTTTACAGAGCAGGGAAGTCTCAGACCTCCATATTCTGTAACGACTGGTGGCTTCGCCGTTTTTCAACCGCTGTCCGTAATACAACAGTAGCACGCGAATAGCCGATAAGTTTCGCTGTTTCCGAGATGCTCGGTCCCAGGCGCCCGGCCATAACGAGATGCCTTTTATCAGGGTCGCCGGTGTCAGTGAATTTCCCCATTTGCGAAAGCGACATTCAATTTCGCTGTGGACAGTCGTCATAATGTTTATCCATAACGAGTAATTACGTCGAGGTGCAGCGTTCGCTAAGTTATAGAGGACAATACAGCAAATTTTCTGTCATACACAAACAATATCTAACGTTAATTGTTGCCAAATTATGAGGAAGACTTTTTAACTGAATGATGTACGTTTTCTGTGGCACTGCATAGAGGCTTTCAAGAGGACTTCAGGGACACGGCTTTTGTGGAACTTGTCCAAACAGTACCAGCGTAACAGCGTCGTAAACCACAGTTTCATGGAAAGGTCCGACAAACGTTGGATCTACTACACCAAATGTACACAAATATGTGATTCAGGTACAGTTCGTGCCTGTGCGCTATTACCTTATCATCTATGCTCTGCCGTTCTAGCGATAGAACAAATCGCTCTTGCAGCATTCAAATAAATGGCTCTGAGAACTATGGGACTTAACATCTGAGGTCATCAGTTCCCTAGAACTTAGAACTACTTAATCCTAACTAACCTAAGGACATCACACACATCCATGCCCGAGACAGGATTCGAACCTGCGACCGTAGCAGTCGCGCGGTTCAGGACTGAAGCGCCTAGAACCGCTCTGCCACCACGGCCGGCTTGCAGCAATCCAGAGCTTCACACTGTATATTACAGTCGATCAAGTTGATATGATTTTAGTTTATGGTGGAGCTCGCCAATTTATTTGAGTAACAGCACAATTTTATGCTGAAAGGTATCCTGGCTGGGCCAAACTCCTCTCTATCTGTCCTTGCAAACTATACAAAAAAGTTCAAGAATCTGGAAAAGTGAAGAATAAAATAACCCAGCAAAAAAGAACAGCAACTGATGAGAGAAGTGCAACTAACATTTCAGCAGTGGTAACACTATGAGGCAGTATCCAGAATGAGATTTTCACTCTGCAGAGGAAGTTTCACTATGAGGCAGCTTGAATGTGCCAGCAGAGTTAGCCAAAGTAGTAGGGCAACAAGGGCATCGCTACTCCCTGCATTATTGTCACATTAATTAAAAATGGCGGATCCAAGATTGCGTCGATAGATGTGGCAACCTCGCAATGACGCATAGTTCAAAAATGATTCAAATGGCTCTGAGCACTATGCGACTTAACTTCTGAGGTCATCAGTCGCCTAGAACGTAGAACTAATTAAACCTAACTAACCTAAGTTAAACCTAACTAACGTAAGGACATCACATACATCCATGCCCGAGGCAGGATTCGAACCTGCGACCGTAGCGGTCATGCGGTTCCAGACTGAAGCGTCTAGAACCGCACGGCCACACCAGCCGGCGTGACGCATGGTGAGAAGTTCAATTTTTGGTGGGAAAATAGATCAATTTGGCTATCTCCCCTCACTATACACCAAAAAATTGTGTGAAGTTCACATTTTGGCGGAAAAAAAGATCAATTGAGACACCTCCACTAACCTAACCCCCTCCCCTCCCCCCCTAAGAAAATGATGGGAAGTTCAAATTTTGGTGGGAAAAAAATGTCAATTGAGCTACTTCCACTAACCTAAGAAAATGGTGGGAAAATTTTGGTGCGAGAAAGGTCACTTGAGATACCTGCACTAACCTACGTCGTCCAACCACCACCTCTGCCTTGGAATTGGTGGGAAAAGGACTCAGCCTGTGGTGGGCTGCTGGACAGGACAGACATAAGTCTTTATTTTGCATGCAATGTTTATTTAACCAGAGTGAGTTGTCATAGGCAGTAACTCCTACTGACCTAGTACACAGTAGTGCCATCAGAGGGCGCTGCCATCCCATGGTGGTCTGGAGAAAAATTGCGGCAAAAAGGACAGTCTGTGTCCAGCTGCTGGGGAGAGGAAGGAATGTACTTTATTTATATTGGAACAATTTATTTAGGGATGGATTTCATGTAATTTATTTATTTATTTATTTATTTATTTATTTATTATGCTGATACAAACACTCGCCCTAGGATTCTTGGGGTCCCAGTAAATAGCCTACAAACCTGCAGATTACTCGTAAATCTCCGAAATAATGCTGTACACTGATGTACAGACACGCAAACAACTCATAAATTACCGAAATAATGCGTGTATAACGCTCTGCAGACATGCTCACTAATTGTAAACTGTCGAACTAATGCATTACACAGCCTATAGACATGTTCACAAAATAATGTAACGGACACATTTACTACGTGTAAAATTGGCGAAATAATGCGCGAATAACACTCTGCAAGCACGCTCAAGACGCTTAAACAGCGGAAATAATGCAGTGCACAAACACTCATTGCACGTAAAAACGCTTTCGAACTATCGTTAAGAAATACAACCTCGACATATCAGCGAACGGTTCCCTACAAACACCCCAAGGCGGGCACGCCGGGGTAGCGTGAGCTCGTCGGTACAGTTTGCCAGACGCCTCCAACTGCGCACGTGTTTACCTAACCACCATTGCCAGCGCAATGATGCATAGCCTTTGTACCTGCAGTCAGGAGCTAACTGCCAAGCAACTCACCATCGCAAGAGCAACTAAAAGGTTCTCAACGTTATACTGACATCACAGGTCAGCCTCCTCTGTTCCCATCCCCAGTGCACAGAGCCAAGTCTCCCTCTGGATGCACTATAGAAATCTGATGCAATGCTTCCCATAATAGCACAGGATGTATTGTTGCTAGCGATCCTAACGGGACAGTACGTTATACATGCGAGACACCTCTGCCCGCCATACCTGTTTACCCAGCCACCGCGCACATCTGCCAGTCCAGCGCAGGCCTGATTGCCGCCGGCCGCGGTGGCCGAGCGGTTCTAAGCGTTCAGTCCGGAACCGCGCGATTGCTACGGTCGCAGGTTCGAATCCTGCCTCGGGCGTGGATGTGTGTGATGTCCTTAGGTTAGTTACATTTAAGTAGTTCCAAGTTCATGTTAAGTCCCATAGTGCTCAGAATCAGCCTAATTGCCAAGCGAGAGATGTCTGTAGTAACCCACCCACACAGGTGCAGCTAAAAGTGTAAAACTGATGTCTCATGTCAAGTCTCCCTCTGGATGCGCTATAGAAATCGTCTGCAGTGCTTTCAGGAACTGTTAAAGAAAATAGTCCACAATAACACCGAATGCAATCTTCCTGATGGTCCTTATGAGACATCCGATGCTACCCTCCCTGGAAATCGGGACGTCCTGCTTTCAACAAATGTCTCCGAAACGGTAAACGTTCTCACCGCTAAAAGCCTTCATATGTCTGTCCGTGCTTGTAAAAACACCATTACTTATGAAAGTGTTCTTGTTGTTTGGAGGGACAGCATCCCACAAGAGCACAGAGCATCCGATAAGCACATCCTGTCACGTTGCAAATACCCGCAGCCTCCTCTGTTCCCATCCCCAGTGCACAGGTACCCTTTGCCATTGAACACAAATTGCTTGAGGAGTTCTTACAGGAAGGACACAGGTTTTTCAGTCAACTGTTACGGCCAAATACCTTGCGACCGCTGCCCGCACCGGGCACCCCGTATAACCTCAAACACTGCCGGCCTTGAGTTAACTAAGCAATAGTAGATAAAAGGATGGCCATCCCAAGTGCAACTAGTTCGTCTAAAGTATAGGAACACAGCCCCCTTAATGGTGAGGGGGCCCTCGTGCGATGGCGACCTAATGCACACTACGGACATCCCCAACGCCGTCAATAAGCCTGTTGTCCTGTGATGAAAAATAAACACTTATCTAACGTTGACACAGCTCTCCCTTACAATCTGTTAAACGTATTTCTCAGAAAGATCGGTCCCATCTGGAACCAAAACGAAATTCCAGAGAACTGTACAAATGGTGTGCAGTGTCTTCATTAAAATGCGTATCTGCGAGCACTTGAATTGGCTCGCTGGGGTATCATCGCCAGCAAAAGCTGCACAACTCTCTCATCCTTCAGAACAAAACTGAGACCTATCCTAACTGCGGGTTGTTTGTGTAAAGGGGCAGCCACAACCTCTCACGGAATTTGGTCACCACACCGTTCTAAACACGGGACTGTAACAAAATTGCGACTATAATAAATGTCATCAAAGTAAAGAAAAAGAGGAAATTTAAACACTGAGGAAAAAAAAAACATCTATGTTAAGCAGTTTCTTTCAGATTGATGGATAAATTACACATCCTGAGAGCGTCACTTGCTTTCAGTGTCTGTAAGTAAACAGTAATGCATATGTGTATTAAAATCATTTTAGACACGTAAAATAACATAAACACCATTAGCAAATACAATCTTTCATGCCATTGGCTCACATGTGGGTAAGAAACACAAACATTTTTTGTTTGACACCAACAAACTATAATTGAAGAATACTAAGCTGTTTCGTCCACTATGGCAGGTCCGGTTTTCCAAAACAAACCGTGAGAGCCTGTCTTGTAATAGAATCCATAAGATTTCATCAACTCTCTCTCTCTCTCTCTCTCTCTCGCCGAACAATAACCGTCCACGTGTTGTTCAAATGGTTCAAATGGCTCTGAGCACTATGGGACTTAACATCTGTGGTCATCAGTCCGCTAGAACTTAGAACTACTTAAGCCTAACTAACCTAAGGACATCACACAAATCCATGCCAGAGGCAGGATTCGAACCTGCGACCGTAGTGGTCGCGGAGTTCCAGACTGTAGCGCCTAGAACCGCTCGGCCACCACGGCCGGCCGTCCACGTGTTGTCACAGAGCATATTGTATATACACGTGTCACTCCACTGGGCTGCAGGCCAGTGCTCGAACTTGCTCGCATAGATCTGCGCAAAGTTTTGGCGTCTGTACTGGAGGAAGGTCATATCCAACAGACTATCAATCACACGAGAGGAATCCTGTATTCCGCCTTCATAAGCAGTTTAATATGTTTTTTCGGTTGTAACACATTCAATCAATTTACATCACCACCATACACTTCAACACTTCAAGCTCTGTGTCAGCTGCAGGTAAACCGACAGTTAACACATTTTGACTCTGTGGCTCTCACAGAAAGCTGAACAAAAATGAAACACAGAGGCGGTGTTTATCACTGACAAAATATGTGAAAGACATTACGACATATGGGAACTGGATGAGCTTGCGGTATTGTAGAGAACTTGCCTCTGCTATCTGAAGGTGTACTGATAATCTCAACTTCCACAGCGACAGTGTAGCAGGCGTCTAATCAAGGCCACATCAAACTAGTGTTGTAAAACACAAGGGTCTGGTACTATGTGACACAAACACCAAACGAAAGTGCACCGTATTCCCTGTCAATGCAGTAGCTACCATGCCATAGAAAGTAGCTCCCGGCCACAGCAGTACAACTGGCATTCATGTCAGATGAATTCGGTGGTTGAAGAGCGTTCGTCAAACGATAGCCAATTACGTGGTTAATGTTGCTTGATGGAAATCTAAAATGTACCGAAAAGTGCTAAAGCGCCGTTTACTAACCTCGGCTGGAACAAGCATGCTCATTTATTATACCGGTCTGACTCAGTTCATTACATCAACATGGCACTGCAGTCCTAGTCAAATAGGACGAGGCAACTTATTCAACCTAAGAATGCCGCCATTTCCAGAGATGGAGAGGCACCAAACAAAATCAAACTGAATGACAGATGAGTCTTCAAAAATGGGATCCATGGTCGCTACACTTCCGGTTACTTTTGAGAGGGTTAATGTGCGTGAATTCTCTCTCTGATTACAACACTGATCAGTTAGTGAAGAGTCTGTATTACATTCCTAGTACAGAGAGGAGGATACCGCTATTGTCAAGGCAATCATGTAGTGGTATCAAAGTTATAGTGTAAATTGAGGATGTATTGTGAGGTATAACTTAAGGAAGATTGAAAGAAGTTATGATGTAGACTGACATGAATATCAAACGCAGTTACGTACAACACATTCTGTCTCCGCATTTCCATCTTCGGTGGCAATGGTGTTGTTTACTCCAGAGCAGGCAGGCTACGATGAGATTAACACAGATGCGTATCGGTGGTATACTCTGTTGTAAGGGACTCGTCTTGTAGAATATGTTGGGTATTAGGAGAGAGGTTTTTTTTGTTTATAGATAAAAAAATATAGCCCTTTTAATCGATATTTATTATTTCGTATGAGAATATAACATCATCATCATTGCCTTCATCTACATACTCCTCAGGGAGCATGCGCCACCTTCGTGGTGGTGGTGGTGGTGGTGGTGGTGGTGGCGGCGGTGATGGCGACGCTGGGCTGTCTGGTATAGATTCTGAAACAAAAATTAATAAATAAATTAATAGCATGAAGATAGAATGAAATTAGTTCTATGCATCACATAGTCACAATAGTAGTTATGCACTGAAATCCGCCACAAATTTTCTGTGTATTAGCAGACCCTGTCATAGATACCTGGCCACTTCGTGTCAGGCAATATCGCTTTTGTAATGAACCTCGCTTGCAGTTATCAGTACTCGTAACTGCAAGGAGCTTTAAACAATACCACATGTAAGCTGTATGTTTTGGAATCAAGTACTGTCGACATAAATGGGAAACCAGGATGATGTATAATTTGACGGATATTTGCTGTCGGTAAGCTGTAGGGAAAAGAATAATCGAATCAAGCACATTTATATATCGACTCAAGGTCTCGTAAGTCATTAGACAGCTAGCAAAATATTAATGCGTGAAGCATATAACTACCACCGTCACATCTTAGATAAAGATCTGGCATGGGGGCCGAGAAAATTCAGGCCATATGTAAAATCGGTAAGCGAGTCTAACGATTCTTTCAATCACTTGTTGACAAGTCTGGTGCAGCAGTTGAAGATAGCAAAACCAAAGCCTGTTTTAAATTTCACGTTTAAGACATCGTTCACGCACGAAAACCACACAAACATGCAGTCTCTTGACCTTCTGACAGACCCCCATATAGATGACATATAAATAAGTATACCAGAAACAAAAGCAACTTAAAGACTTGAAAAACAAACAAATCATCTGCTCCGGATGGCATCCCAGTTCGATTTTACAATGAGTACTCTAAGGGATTGGTCCGTTACCCAGTCTGCATTTGTCATAAATTTCTCTCTCTCTCTCTCTCTCTCTCTCTATCTCTCTATCTATCTATCTATCTACCTACCTACCTATCTCGTCCAACACAGAGGACGGAACGACTGGAAAAAAGCGCAGGTGATTCCGGTAAATAAGAAATGTGAAGGAAAGGATCCACAAAATTACAGACCAATATCCCTAACTTTGGTTTGGTGCAGAATCCTTGAACACATTCTCAGTTCAAACATAATCAACTTTCTTGAGGCTAAGCTGTTTATGTTCATGAATCAGCACGGTTTTAGAAAGCATCACTTGTGCTAAACTCAGCATGCCCTTATTACACACGATATTTCGATAACTATGAACAAAGGGTAAAAGGTAGATTCCATATTTCTAGATTTCCAGAAAACATTTGACATGGTGGCCCATTGCAGCCTGTTAACTAACGCACGAGCATATGGAATAAATTCAGAAATACATGAGTGGCTGTATCCAATATGTTGTCGTCGACGGCGAGTGTTCATCAGAGACAAGGATATCGCCAGTAGTGCGATAGGACTGCTACTGTTGTGTTTATACATAAATGATTTGGCGGACGGCAGTCTGCTGCTGCTGTTTGCTGACGGTGCTGCAGTGTACGGGCCGGCCGCGGTGGTCTAGCGGTTCTAGGCGCTCAGTCCGGAACCGCGCGACTGCTGCGGTCGCAGGTTCGAATCCTGCCTCGGGCATGGATGTATGTGATGTCCTTACGTTAGTTAGGTTTAACTAGTTCTAAATTCTGGGGGACTAATGACCTCAGAAGTTAAGTCCCATAGTGCTCAGAGCCATTTGAACCATTTTTTGCAGTGTACGGTAAGGCATCAAAGTTGAGTGACTGTAGGAGGATACAAGACGATTTAGACAAAATTTCCGGTTGGTGTGATGAATGACCGCTGGCCCTAAATGCAGAAAAATGCAACTTGATGCTGTTGCGTAGGAAGAACAAACCTGTAATGTTCAGACACAGTATTACTAGCGTCCTGCTTGACACAGTCAAGTCATTTTAAATATCTGGGCGTAACGCTCCAAAGCGATATGAAATGGAATGGAATGAGCGTGTGAGAACTGCAGTAGGGACGGCAAATGATCAACTTCGGTTTATTGGGGGGAATTTTAGGAAAGAGCGGTTCACATGTAAAGGAGAACACATGTAGGATGCTGGTGTGACCTGTTCTTGAGTACTTCACGAGTCCGGGCAATCACAGAGGGTGGGCTTATTGGTAGTTGGGAGCTCCAATGTTAGGCGCGTAATGGGGCCCCTTAGGGATATGGCGGCTAAGGAGAGGAAGAAATCCAGTGTGCACTCCGTGTGCATTCCGGGTGGAGTCATTCCTGATGTGGAAAGGGTCCTTCCGGATGCCATGAAGAGCACAGGGTGCCGCCAGCTGCAGGTGGTGGCACATGTCGGCACTAATGACGTGTGTCGCTTTGGATCTGAGGAAATTCTCTCTGGATTCCAGCGGCTATCTGATTTGGCGAAGGCTGCCGGTCTTGCTTACGAGATGAAGGCAGAGCGCACCATCTGCAGCATCGTTGACAGAACCGACTGCGGACCTTTGGTGCAGAGCCGGGTGGAGGGTCTGAATCAGAGGCTAAGACGGTTTTGCGACCGTGTTGGCTGCAGATTCCTTGACTTGCGCCATAGGGTGGTGGGGTTTCGGGTTCCGCTGGACAGGTCAGGAGTTCACTACACTCAGCTGGCGGCTACACGGGTAGCGGAGGCTGTGTGGCGTGGACTGGGCGGTTGTTTAGGTTAGAAGGCCTCGGGAAAGTACGGGGTGGGCTGCAATCTCAAAGGGTGCATGGCAAATACAGGACGTGCTTGGATCAAGGAACAGTCGGGATTGTAGTTTTAAATTGTTGTAGTTGTGCTGGGAAAGTCCCTGAGCTTCAAGCGCTAATAGAAAGCACAGAAGCTGAAATCGTTATAGGTACAGAAAGCTGGCTAAAGCCTGAAATAAGTTCTGCAGAAATTTTTACGAAGTCTCAGACGGTGTTCAGGAAAGATAGATTAGGCAGAATTGGTGGTGGAGTGTTTGTGTTCGTCAGTAGTGGTTTATCTTTTAGTGAAGTCGAAGTAGATACTCCGTGCGAATTGGTATGGGTGGAGGTTATACTTAACAGCCAAACTAACTTAATAACTGGCTCCTTCTACCGACCCCCAGACTCCGATTATATAGTTGCTGAACAGTTCAGAGAAAATTTGAGTCTCGTAACAAATAAATACCCCACTCATACGGTTATAGTTGGTGGGGACTTCAACCTTCCCTCGATATGGTGGCAAAAATACTTGTTCATAACCGGTGGTAGGCAGGAAACATCTTCCGAGATTGTCCCAAATGCTTTCTCCGAAAATTATTTCGGTCAGTTGGTCCACGAACCCACGCGAATTGTAAATGGTTGCGAAAACACACTTGACCTCTTAGCCACAAACAATCCAGAGCTGATAGAGAGCATCATGACTGATACAGGGATTAGTGATCACAAGATCGTTGTAGCTAGGCTCAATACCGTTTCTTCCAAATCCACCAGAAACAAACGCAAAATAATTTTATTTAAAAATGCGGATAAAGTGTCACTAGAAGCCTTCCTAAGAGAATGGAGATTCCTTCCGAGCTGACTATGCAAATGTAGACGAGATGTGGCTCAAATTCAAAGATGTAGTAGCAACAGCAATTGAGAGATTCATACCTCATAAATTGGTAAGAGATGGAACTGATCCCCGTGTACACAAAACAGGTCCGAACGCTGTTGCAGAGGCAACGGAAAAAGCATGCGAAGTTCAGAAGAACGCGAAATCCCGAAGATTGGCTAAAATTTACAGACGCGCGAAATTTGGCACGGACTTCAATGCGAGATGCCTTTAATAGGTTCCACAACGAAACATTGTCTCGAAATTTGGTAGAAAATCCGAAGAAATTCTGGTCGTATGTATAAAGTACACAAGCGGCAAGACGCAGTCAATACCTTCGCTGCGCAGTGCCGATGGTACTGTTACCGACGACTGTGCCGCTAAAGCGGAGTTATTGAACGCAGTTTTCCGAAATTACTTTACCAGGGAAGACGAATGGAATATTCCAGAATTTGAAACACGAACAGCTGCTAGCATGAGTTTCTTAGAAGTAGATACCTTTAGGGGTTGCGAAGCAACTCAAATCGCTTGATACGGGCAAGTCTTCAGGTCCAGATTGTATACCGATTAGGTTCCTTTCAGATTACGCTGATACAATAGCTCCCTACTTAGCAATCATATACAACCGCTCGCTCACCGATAGATCTGTACCTACAGATTGGAAAATTGCGCAGGTCGCACCAGTGTTTAAGAAGGGTATTAGGAGTAATCCATCTAACTACAGACCTATATCATTGACGTCGGTTTGCAGTAGGGTTTTGGAGCATATACTGTATTCAAACATTATAAATCACCTCGAAGGGAACGATCTATTGATACGTAATCAGCATGGTTTCAGAAAACATCGTTCTTGTGCAACGCAGCTAGCTCTTTATTCGCACGAAGTAATGGCCGCTATCGACAGAGGATCTCAAGTTGATTCCGTATTTCTAGATTTCCGGAAAGCTTTTGACACCGTTCCTCACAAGCGACTTCTAATCAAGCTGCGGGCCTATGGGGTATCGTCTCAGTTGTGCGACTGGATTCGTTATTTCCTGTCAGGAAGGTCAAAGTTCGTAGTAATAGTCGACAAATCATCGAGTAAAACTGAAGTGATATCAGGTGTTCCCCAGGGAAGCGTCCTGGGTTCAAAATGGTTCAAATGGCTCTGAGCACTATGGGACTTAACATCTATGGTCATCAGTCCCCTAGAACTTAGAACTACTTAAACCTAACTAACCTAAGGACAGCACACAACACCCAGCCATCACGAGGCAGAGAAAATCCCTCACCCCGCCGGGAATCGAACCCGGGAACCCGGGCGTGGGAAGCGAGAACGCTACCGCACGACCACGAGATGCGGGCGAAGCGTCCTGGGACATCTGCTGTTCCTGATCTATATAAATGACCTGGGTGACAATCTGAGCAGTTCTCTTAGGTTGTTCGCAGATGATGCTGTAATTTACCGTCTAGTAAGGTCATCCGAAGACCAGTATCAGTTGCAAAGCGATTTAGAAAAGATTGCTGTATGGTGTGGCAGGTGGCAGTTGACGCTAAGTAACGAAAAGTGTGAGGTGATCCACATGGGTTCCAAAAGAAATCCGTTGGTATTCGATTACTCGATAAATAGTACAATTCTCAAGGCTGTCAATTCAACTAAGTACCTGGGTGTTAAAATCAGGAACAACTTCAGTTGGAAAGACCACATAGATAATATTGTGGGGAATGTGAGCCAAAGGTTGCGTTTCATTGGCAGGACACTTAGAAGTTGCAACAAGTCCACTAAAGAGACAGCTTACACTACACTCGTTCGTCCTCTGTTAGAATATTGCTGCACGGTGTGGGATCCTTACCAGGTGGGATTGACGGAGGACATCGAAAGGGTGCAAAAAAGGGTAGCTCGTTTTGTATTATCACGTAGTAGGGGAGAGAGTGTCGCAGATATGATACGCGAATTGGGATGGAAGTCATTACAGCAAAGACGTTTTTCGTCGCGGCGAGATCTATTTACGAAATTTCAGTCACCAACTTTCTCTTCCGAATGCGAAAATATTTTGTTGAGCCCAAACTACATAGGTAGGAATGATCATCAAAATAAAATAAGAGAAATCAGAGCTCGAACAGAAAGGTTTAGGTGTTCGTTTTTCCTGCGCGCTGTTCGGGAGTGGAATGGTAGAGAGACAGTATGATTGTGGTTCGATGAACCCTTTGCCAAGCACTTAAATGTGATTTGCACAGTAGTGATGTAGATGTAAATGTCTTTGATCCGTACTAGGTTGGATTGAAGGAAGACATCGAAGCAATTCAGAGGAGGGCTGCTAGATTTGTTACCTGTAGGCCCGAACAGAACGCAAGTGCCACCGAGAGGCTTTGGGAACTCAAACGGAAGCCCCTGGAGGACAGCATTCTTTTCTAGTAACACTATAGAGAAAATTTAGAGAACGGCATTTCGAGCTGACAGCTGAACGATCCTACTGCCGCCAACATACATTGCACATAAGGACCACGAAGACAAGTTATGAGAAATTAGATCTCATATGGAAGCGTACAGACAGTCGTTCTACCATCGCTCTATTTGCGAATGGATCAAAAGGATGAAATGACAAGTAGAGGTACAGGATAGCCTCCACCACGCATCTTACGGCGGCTTGCCGAGTATCCATGTGGGTATAGATGAACCCGAAAATTGAAGCATAGATTGATCGTACATGGAGACCACTTAACCTAAAGAATTCGTAACATGCATTGCCATACACGTATACAAAGAAAAAAGAACTCAGATAATACCTTCTCTATAATGCATTAAAATCACACATACGTGAAAACAGGAAATTCACCCATCTCGCACTTAGCTAATATTGACTCCAGCACCAATCAGGTGCTGAGATTCAAATGACTTATGAAAATAACAACACTATGTGAAATGGAAACCTAGGGATAGTCATATTTACTCGATTCATGTGCACTACCACATACATACGAGGCAATTACAGTGCATCATCTGTTAGGTCAATGAAGTTGCACCACCAGAAAACGAAATATCACAGTCACGAAGGCGTCCAGGGCAGCAAACGCACTCTTCATTAGCATCATTTTTCACTTACTTTTCTATGGAAGTAACTTTATAAGCATTTATTCCCCCCAAAGTTTTAAGTAAGTTCCTAATTTTCAGTTCCTTTACTTTCAATAATATCGACTTTCTCTGTTATATGAAAAATATGTTTGCTTTAGCCTATGTCTCGAAGTGTAAGGGTAATAGGTTGGACTGAAAGAGGAAGACATAAAGATGCACAATTTCGGTGTAGACGAGGTAATAGGAATAATTTTGATGTTGATAATAATAATTGCATTGATATAATGAAAGATAAATTTAAAATGAACACGTTACTCCGAATAATTTGAGGGCTGTAACTATGATTCAAAGAATTTACAGTGCAGATTCTGTAATGCCTCTAGTTTGACATCTGGGGTTACTTCACGTGATAAGCGGTATCTGTACTGCACTGTCATAAGGAGGAGTTAAACTGATTGCATCAGGTCCACTGAATCATTTGATTGAATTTCGAACGCAGAAGATACTAACCTCTAGTGAAATGTGAACTTCAGTGTTTCGTCCTCGAACCGAAATAATGTAATGCACTTACCAGTGGCCGCCACCATCTCCTCCTCGTCTTCATCCTCAGTATCCTGGGCTGTAGGACCCCACACCACCTCATTCGCGGACGACATCGAGAAGAGTGTATATAGTGAAATTTATTGCAACACCTGCATGATTCGAAAGGTTCAGATGTATTTTCAACGTGGAAAGTATGCAGGATCAAATTCTTTGGTATTAAACACTGTATTGATAACATTAAGACAGCAATGGTGATTTCACTACTAAATGCGGAGGTAGGGGTGGATAGGTGGGAAGAGTGCATTGAGAGTCGCTGTGAAAGCAAAGTCCTATCTGATGTCATGATAGAGGAAGCAAGAGCCGACATAGAGGAGAAATGGGATCCAGTATTAGACTGAGAAGTAAAGAGAGCTTTGGGGGCGACTAACATTCCATCACTGGGAGGGGGGAATGACAACAATTCGATTATTCACGTTGATTTGTGGAATGTGAGTCCGACTTCATACAATCTGACTTTTAAAAAAAATATATCGTCCACACAATTCCGAAGACTGCAGGAGTTGACAAGTTAGAGAATTGTTACGCAACCAGCTAAACAGCTCATGCACTCAACTTTATGACAAAAATAATATACAGAAGAATGGAGAAGATAATTGGGGAGTGTGTTATACGACGATCAGTTTAGCTTTAGGAAAGGTGTGGGCAGCAGAGAGACAGTTCCAATGCTGCACCTGATAATGCAAGCTAGACTAAAGAAACAGTAAGTACATGTCCATAGGATTTGTTGACGGGGAAAATGCGTATGACAATGCAAAAATGCGGCAGGATGTTCGTAATTCTGAGAAAATAGGGGTAAGCTATAGGGAGAGACAGGTAATATACAACATGTTCAAGAGCCAAGAGGCAATAATAAGTGCTTAGATTAAAAAGCGTGTAAGAGATGGATGTAGTCCTCACCCCTACTGATCAATCTGTATATCGAGTGAGCAGTGATGGAGATAAAAGAATGGTTCAGAGGTGGGGTTGAAATTTATATCAATGATACGATTCACTGACGGTAATGCTATCCTAAGTGAAAGTGAGGAAGAATTACATGATCCGCGGAATGGAATGAACAGCCCGAGGAGCGCAGAATATGGCTTGAGAGTAAATCGAAGAAAGATGAAAGTAATGAGAAGTAGCAGAAATGAGATGAGCAAGAAACGTAACATCAGGATTGCCGGTCATGAAGTAGATTAAGTTAACGAATTCAACTACCTAGACATTGAAATAACCAATAATGGGCGCTGCATGGAGGACATCAAAAGCAAACTAGCTCGGAGAAAAAAATTTAAAAAGAAATACACTCACAATCAACCAGTTCCACCTCCAGTTCTTCTTCCGCCCCTAATGATTAGAAGAGCTCCCCTGCGGATAGCAACAAAAAGTTACACCTCTGCAAGTTATTTATTTGTAATTGTATACCAGTCGACTGAAGAAGCAGCAACTAGATTACTTACCTCCAATGAACTCCACAGTAGATATTGCTTCTTCTTCTTCTTCTTCTTCTTCTTCTTCTTCTTCAATTATACCCATCCACACAATTGTGTGGATGGGTGTTACATCTTCATCGAAGCTGACTGGAACAAAATGAAAAAAATCATTATCGCGTTCTTTCAGGCTACATATGTATGTGCAGAAATAAAAACGTGGAACTGATCCTAATCAGAGAGAAAGTGGTACCTACAGCAAATTCTGGAGCTCATGGTAACTTCAGATCACAGACTGACTTGTGATGGCTGTTGACGAGAGACAGGGTGATGGATGGTGGGGAGGGAGGTCGAGTGCATCCCCATTGGACGAGCTACCCTGGAGTAAACCCCACTGTTGCCACCGAAGACGGAAATGCTGAGATACAATGTGTTGTACTGAACTGCCTTTTATATTTATGTCAGTCTATCTCACAGGGTCTTTCAATCTTTCTTGAATTTTACCTCACAATACATTCTCAATTTATACTATAACTTTGATACCAACTTGTACCTCACAATACATCGCCAATTTACACTATAATATTGATCCCACTACATGATTCCTTTGATAATAGCAGTATCCTCCTTTCTGTAATACTCTGTACTCTGAATGTAATAGACTCTTCACCAACTGATCAGTGTTGTAATCAGAGAGAGAGAGAGAGAATTCAATCGCATATTAATCCTCTCAAAAGTAACTGGAAGTGTAGCGACCATGGATCCCATTTTGGAAGACTCGTCTGTCATTCAGTTTGATTTTGTTTGGTGCCTCTCCATCTCTGTAGATGGCGACATTCTTAGGTTGAATAAGTTACCTCATCCTTTTTCACTAGGTTTGCAGTGCCATCTTAATGTAATGAACTGAGTCAGACCGATATAGTAAATGAGCGTGCTTGTTCCAGCCGAGGTTAGTAAACAGCGCTTTAGCACTTTTCGGTACATTTTAGATTTCCATTAACCAAAATTAACCATGTAATTGATAATCGTTTGACGAATGCTCCTTAACCAATGGTATCCTTCGATCATTGAACTGACTTAACCAGCCGATTATAGAGGGGTACAGTTTAACGTTGACTCCGGATAATGCTGCCACTTAACTTTCTTCACGTTAACAAACGTTGCCAGATGTGAAAGAAGTGGTAAGAGACAAAAATCCTAGAGCTGTTCGCAGATCAAATCTGAGACCTTTGGAGCTGTAGTCTCTCAATTTAGCACATTGTTGAAAAGCAGTCGGTAAAATGATGGTGCAGCCACTACCCACAATGTAAAGTTGTTTTCCAGATGTCCTGAAACCCACAGTATTTAAACCACTATTCCAGAAAAGCGCAAAAGAACATAAGTGACACTATCGTCCAATCTCTCCTCTTCCAGCACATTCTAAGGTATTTGAAAAGGTTGTCGCAATCTAAATTCAAAAATCATACAAAAATTTAATGAAAGTTCAAAAAGTCAGTTACAGTTTCAAAAAGTCAAAAGAACATGAAATTTGAGAAAAAAATTAGCTCATCTCTAGGAAACTCTCCGCAAGCCACAGTCACTTTGTGTAGCTCATCAGACGTCTTTCATGGAGTGAATTATCGTTCGATATACTCTAAACTGGAAAGCATGAATTAGGTGGCATTGTATTATAATGGTTCAGGTCCTACTTGACCAATGGAAGAGAAAGATTAGTTATAACGTCACAGACAGGAAATTATCTTCAAAGTAGGAAACAAATCTCACAAGGGGTCTCCCAAGATTCAATTTTAGGTCTCATTCCACCTCTATACATAAATGAAATATTTTATTTATTTTATGACAGATTGTTTCGCATTCAGCTGCATGACATCACATTACATCAGTTATACCAGTATGGTTCTATTTGCACTCTTTTTCATGTCGCCACTTTTAAGAAATTGGAGGCGTTGGGGATGTGTCTAGTCTGCATCATGTCGCCATCACATGTGTACCCCCTCACCATCATGGCGGGCTGTGTCGCTATACTTTAGACGAACAAGTTGTACTTAAGATAGCCATCGGTGTTATTCTGAGCTATTTTCGTAAGCAGGTCCTGTTAGGGCAACAAAAGCGACCGTTAACTATTTCTGAGAAACTTTATGGTTTCTATGAGAGGTTGATATCGTGATGGACGGGCTCTGCCATTAGAAGTATCAGGAAGAATGCATTTGGTGTTATTCTGGATTATTTTCGTTAACAGTTTCTGAAAGCACTGCAGAAGATTTCCATAGTGCATTCAGAGGGAGATTTGGCTGTTAGTTATACTGACATGAGACATCACTATAACACTTACAACCTTTTAGCTGCTGCTGCACGGGTGAGTCGCTACGCGGACACATCTCACTTGTCAATTAGGCCTGCGCTGGACCGGCAGGTAGACGCAGTGGCTGTTGAACACGTATGTGCGGTCAGAGGCGTCTCGTATGTAGGACGGGCTGTCCCATTAGGATCGCTAGGAACAATGCATCTTGTGCTATTCTTGGAAGCATACGCAAAAGATTTCTACAGCGTGTTCAGAGGGAAACTTGGCTCTTATTTACATAGACCTGTGACGTCAGTATAACATTCAGAACCTTTTAGCTGTACTTGCGATGGCGAGACGCTCGGAAACTAGACCTTCGCTGGACCGCGGGTGCAAATGCTATGAATCATCGCGCCAGCAACTGTGGTTAGGTAAACACGCGCGCGGCTGGAGGCAACTCGCAGGCTGGACCGACGTGCTTGCACTGCTCCAACACCAGTATGATTCTATGAGCATTTTTTTCCATGTTGCCACTTTTAAGAAATCTAAATACATTATTATTTGTGAGCCGATTACCTTATTTCACAGCAAACCCCATTTCTTTGTAGCAAGTCAACTTCAACATGTTCACAACGCTAAGAATAACATAATTTTATGTTGTCAACCCGTTGTTTGAAACTTTTGTGCTCGAACTCTGCAATGCACGGCGAATCACTTGAAGTTGGAAACTCAAATATTGCAGAAATGGGAAGTACTGCTGATACGTGGTTTACAGAGAATGGACCGGCAGTCAGAGGGTCATATTATCAGCAAATCAAGACATTGTAATAATATTTAGAAAGTATTTTTTGTGCAAACGTACATTTTATTAAATGGAACAGTGCCTATTGACATGAAGAGACTAACAGTAGGCTAAGTTAGAATGTCACTGGTGTTTGTTGCAGGATTGTAGTGCGAATCGTTTACGAGATATCTTACTTTGAAAAGTTCCCACAACCCTTGTTTGTGACATTCAACCTAGGTAGTTGCTAGGCACGATGTTGTTATGTTTGTTTACAGTGTGCTTGAGTGTTCCTTGAGTATGCCTCTGTGTGGGCTCTAATCTCTCTGATTTTATCCTCATGGTCTCTTCGCGAGATATGCGTAGGAGGGAGCAATATACTGCTTGACTCTTCGGTGAAGGTATGTTCTCGAAACTTCAACAAAAGCCCGTACCGAGCTACTGAGCGTCTCTCCTGCAGAGTCTTCCACTGCAGTTTATCTATCATCTCCGTAACGCTTTCGCGATTATTAAATGATCCTGTAACGAAGCGCGCTGCTCTCCGTTGGATCTTCTCTATCTCTTCTATCAACCCTATCTGGTACGGATCCCACACCGCTGAGCAGTATTCAAGCAGTGGGCGAACAAGCGTACTGTAACCTACTTCCTTTGTTTTCGGATTGCATTTCCTTAGGATTCTTCCAATGAATCTCAGCCTGGCATCTGCTTTACCGACGATCAACTTTACATGATCATTCCATTTTAAATCACTCCTAATGCGTACTCCCAGATAATTTATGGAATTAACTGCTTCCAGTTGCTGACCTGCTATATTGTAGCTAAATGATAAGGGATCTTTCTTTCTATGTATTCGCAGCACATTACACTTTTCTACATTGAGATTGAATTGCCATTCCCTGCACCATACGTCAATTCGTTGCAGGTCCTCCTGCATTTAGCACAATTTTCCATTGTTACAACCTCTCGATACATCACAGCATCATCTGCAAAAAGCCTCAGTGAACTTCCGATGTCATCCACAAGGTTATTTATGTATATTGTGAATAGCAACGGTCCTACGACACTCCCCTGCGGCACACCTGAAATCACTCTTACTTCGGAAGACTTCTCTCCATTGTGAATGACATGCTGCGTTCTGTTATCTAAGAACTCTTCAATCCAATCACACAATTGGTCTGATAGTCCATATGCTCTTACTTTGTTCATTAAACGACTGTGGGGAACTGTTTCGAACGCCTTGCGGAAGTCAATAAACACGGCATCTACCTGGAAACCCGTGTCTATGGCCCTCTGAGTCTCGTGGACGAATAGCGCGAGCTGGGTTTCACGCGATCGTCTTTTTCGAAACCCATGCTGATTCCTACAGAGTAGATCAAACATATCCATAATGCAGTTCGTTTTTGTGCAGTGTATGCTCCAATATATCTCAACAGACGTCATCCATCTCGGCAATTATTTGTCAGTCTCTTCAACCAGTTCCGTGAAAGTGGTAGTGTAAAAATGGCTCTGAGCACTATGGGACTCAACTGCTGTGGTCATCAGTCCCCTAGAACTTAGAACTACTTAAACCTAACTAACGTAAGGACATCACACACATCCATGCCCGAGGCAGGATTCGAACCTGCGACCGTGGCAGTCGCACGGTTCCGGACTGCGCGCCTAGAACCGCGAGACCACCGCGGCCGGCGTGGTAGTGTAAGACCTCGACAACGTATCAGAAGGAAACAAGTGCCAACAGAGAGGGGGGGAAATTAATGTTCTTGCTGCTTTTGCAGTTGATCCGCACGTTAGCTCCCGGGCAGTTGGATAAAGGAAACGGAAAGTGTCCTACGCAGTGTACATCGATATAGGTTCCATTCCTATCACATCTCTGTCCTAGAGCTGCATGGAAACTATTATGAGAATCGTATTAACTTCTGTACATGGGAATTAATGCACTATACTCCAGATGTATCACGCGTCTTGTTTAGTGGCGAAGCCATTTACCAATCATGGCCAGGTCACCCACCAAAACACAAACAATTGGACGGTTGACAATCCCCATTGGCTTCATCAGGTGGAACGTCAGCATCCATGGAGTGTAAACGTGTGGTGTAAGATGGTGAAACAGATCACAGGTCCATTTTTCACAGACGAAATACTAAACGCGCAGAAGTTATCACAGCCTACTAATAGACCATCTAGCGCACGAAGCTCTACAGCATGTTTTCACGAATTGTTTCCATATCATTTGCTTGGATGCGAAGGATCTGTACCTTGACTGGTCCGTTCCCCGGATTCGATGCCCGTAGACTTCCTTCTGAGGAGGGAGCTGAAAGACGATGTCTACAGGGGCATACCAACTAAACGCGATGAAATGTAATGACGTATTACTGCAGCCCACTCGGGCATCTCTGCTGAAATGCTAGCACGGTGCAGTAGTCGTTCAATAGCAGACTGGAAGTGTGTACCGTCGCTGCCTGGGGTAATTTTGAACATAACCTGTTATGGTCAATTATCTCGTTACTGGTCAGAATCCACATAACTGGTGAATGCACTTGTGTTTTTCTCTAGTGTGTGCTACTAAACGTATTGTACAAGTTTCGGTGTGGGAACTTTTCAAAATATGCTATCTTGTACATGACTCGCACTAGAATCCTGCAACCAACACCACTGACATTCTAATTTACCCTACTTTTAGCTTGTTAGTGTCAAAAGCCATTGTTCTAATTAAAAAAGTGTAGGTTTATATAAAAAATACATTTTCTAATTATTATTACAGTGTGTTGATTGGCTAACAATACGAGCCCCCCCCCCCCCCCCCCCCACAACCAATCCATGCTGTGAAAACTGAACTTCAACCCCAGCACTTTGCATTTCTGCAACATTTGCGGTGCACGTTTGGGTGATTCACCCTGTATTAAAATTTATAATTCACTACAAGGAAGATATTTGCTCAAATATAATTTGTAACACTGAAAAACAATTCACACAAACTGGTGAAGAAATGCTACTATTCAGCTTATGAATTTATAAAGGTTGATTTGAGCAGGACAAAACACATATATCAAAAAGTCTATAGTTTTAATAAACTATCGATTATGTGTCCACACAGTATATTTCATTAACGACGTTTTAGGAAAAGCTGTAAACCAATTTTTGTGCTTTATTTATCTTCTGTAAATTAAGTTCAAATGCGAGTGAAATATTATGGGACTTAACGGCAAAGGTTATCAGTCCCTAAGCTTACACACTACTTAACCTAAATTATCCTAGGGACAAACACACACACTCATGCCCGAGGGAGGACTCGAACCTCCGCCAGGACCAGCCGCACAGTCCATGACTGCAGCGCCATAGACCGATCGGCTAACCCCGCGCGGCTGTAAATTTAGTCACGGACTTTAAATTGTATGTTTTGTGTTTTAAGACAGTGAACTTTTATTCTATGTTATTCCACTGAGCCGTCAAAAATTAAAAAAAAAAATGTTTACGTCATAATTTGGTAGTTTTAAACGTTGAAAATTACATGTGTGACTAAGAAAATTTAACATGTTGTTCACTATAATTTAGAGAAAAACGCACAGAGATATATTTACCAGCCTGGACATGTATTGAGTGGCCTGTCTTATCGGCCTCATCCTGTATTAGTGGTCAAAACGAACTGGACTATCACCTACCAAAGAAAATACTGATTTGTCGGAAAATATTGCGCTCTGCAGGTCACAAATGGTGTCCAGGACAGTAAGTAATGTAGTTTGTCCTCCCCAAGTCGATGCCAAACCATGTCCATCGGCTGGGAAAACCAGTAGTACTTTTGAATTATACCATATTTGAAAATGGATTTTGTTGTGATCTGTTATGGTTTATTATTCTGGAGCGAAGCTGTTACACAGCTAAGTCCAGTTTCCACACGCCTAAAGGATTCTCCATTATCTCGATATCCTCTTAATTCATCATCATCACAAGAGGTACGGATAATGAATACAGCGGCTGTGAACTCACAGCGACGTAATAGAGGTATCAGATCGTGAATCGCGACTTTCATGGGCTGTTATGAAACGAAGCATACACTTGCAGATATAACTCGCCCGCCTAAAACCAAAGACATTCTATAGATACGTTAACGACATTTTTGTGGTGTGGCCACATGGCACGGAAAACCTATAGGAGCTTCTACGTCATGTCAATGGCATACAGCCGGCCGTTGTGGGCAGCGGTTCTAGGCGCTTCAGTCCGGAACCGCGCTGCTGCTACGGTCGCAGGTTCGAATCCTGCCTTGGGCATGGATGTGTGTGATGTCCTTAGGTTAGTTAGGTTTAAGTAGTTCTAAGTTCTAGGGGACTGATGACCTCAGGTGTTAAGTCCCATAGTGCTCAGAGCCATTATCCATTATCAATGGCACACATGAAAATATCAAGTTCACCATGGAAGTAAAAGAGAACGTATGGCTAACCTCCCTGGATATCTTAATCAAGAGAAATCCAGACGGTACGTTGGAACACACTGTCTACAGGAAAAATACGCACACGGACATTTATCTTGATGCTCGGAGTTGCCTCCATCCAGCACAACGCAACTCGGTACTGAACACCTTGGTACATAGAACAAGGTCCATCTGCGAGAGGGGGGGGGGGGGGGTGCCACAGGAGTTGCAGCATCTGCAGGAAACTTTCCGAAAAAACGACTACAGCGAGACGCAGATAAAACGCGCGTTACGGACAGACAAGAGGCGGGAGGACAAGACGGAAGAATACTAAGCTAACCGTGTGGCATTCCTGCCCTATGCTGGCCCATAAACAGCCAAAATCGCAAGAAAACTGAGAAAGCACGGTGTAAAAGCCACCAGAGTCTGCTTTAAGACTGGAAATTGTTTTGAAATAAATAAACACTACATACTCATATGTTGTAACAAATATGTTTTTCATCATGTTCATTTGTTTGCAGTCTTCTTAATAGACAAGGAAATTGTATCATCACACAATTTTCTGTTCTTAGTAGCATCTGAAGGTTCACATGTCTGGCACGGTATTTACTGTGATCAAGCTGTCAATCTGAAGAATTGTAGACTATTGTTCTAACCACTCATTTTTCCATCACTTCCCAACCCTATGCGACAGATAGTTGGTAGCAGGCTCTAGGACTGCACAGCAAATCACAGTGCTTCCTCCACCAGTTCCCTGAGTGCTTCAGCAATTACGTTATTTCCCTGTACTCAGACATTTCTCTCTATCTAGAAGAAACTCCACAGTTTTCTTTGTTCTGTACAATCTGTAGCACATCTTCAATGTTTTAGTGGGTAAACTGTTTTGTTCTTAATAGGACAACAAAACTGTGACCTGATAACTTATCTGCTGTGATGGCCTTTCACTTGTTCCAGAAATATATATGATGCTGGTTCACAAACTGCTAAGGTGAGTGGCATTCAACCCAAAGTCACTATCTGGGAAAACATCAGAGTAGCAGCAATTTAGTATAGGAGGTTATCACATATCCACAAATAAATAGGAACAGAAATCTGTCTTGTTCCAGAGTCTTGAGAAATATAGCCAAATTCTCCACGATCACATAAAGTATGCTGAGAGTTGAACTGTGTTGCCCTCTCTGTTCTTAAGAAATCACTGCTATTGTGATAACTACTTCCTGGGACTGCAGCTACCAGGTTATGCTGTGTATCACCCAGTTGCAGCTGTCACGGTGTCAACTGCGACTGTTACATGTGCAAAATTAACTTTCCACTTAACTGTTGCTCATATCAAAACACTGCCTTAAACAGCTGAATTTTCTGTTGGTCTGCGGGAACATCTGCACAAAATTGTAGTGAAATAACAATCCATTCACACACAGTAGTGACTCTTATTGTCATCCACTGAGCAAAGCTATATTTTTTCATTGAATTAGCTTCTGGTTTGTCTTAATTTTCTACCCAGAATATTAATGCTTAGTCAAGGAAAGACAAGAGACACAAAGTTGAATAGAACAACTTCTGCTTCACTGTGTATTAGACCAAATAATGCAAATACAAACTTAGCTTATTTGGATCTTACCTACTGAGGTGCACAGTGGTTAGCACACTGGACTCTTATTTGGGAGGATGTAGATTCAAACCCCCATCTGGACATCCTCATTTAGGTTTTCTTCGATTTCCTTAAATCGCTTGAGGCAAATGCCAGGATTTTCCTTTCAAAGAGCATGGCCAATTTCCTTCCTGATCCTTTCCTAATCCGAGCTCTAATGACCTCATTGTCAATTCCTCCTCCTCTCTGTATCTTAATTTTTGTGCCAATACCCTTCCTAGCAGGCTTCACAACCCATGATCAGGTGAGCTGTTTGGACTGTAATAATGCTGAGGTGGCATGGTGCAAGACACCAGACTATCACAGTGGCGAGAGGAGTTACCTCATGCCACAACCTGACGTTTTACTTTGTACTGCCTCAGCCACATATATGACCAGAGGTGTGTTCCACTCCTGACGAAGTGGTACTTGTGTCTTACTGCTGCCCATGTTAAGGAGAACTCCATGTCAGCCAGCCATCAGCTCAATGCTGGTCATCCAGCCTCATCCTCAACTCGCCACTGCCTCCACTACCTACAGGCACCATTTGGCTCGGGTGTCCACTAGGCTGTCATCAACTTGCTCCTAGGTATCTCGAAGGAGTACTGGGCTTGCAGTCCACACCTGGATGCATCTGGCACCTGACCCTCCATATCTGCCAGCTGACTGGCTCCTTGTTGCTGGAGGAATGCCTGATGTAGCCACGCACTGCAAGGCTGTCCGCACTGGGATTCTACCAAAGCCACCTTCCCACGCAGCAATATTGTCCCGACTGCTGCCAAACAAGTCAACTCGTATTTTGGTGAGGCGCACTCTGTCACCTGTTGTCTCACACACCATCGAGATGCTGCCTGCAGGTACTGTATGAGATCTTGCTAAATGAAATATGATGTTGATATCTATGAATTTCAGATTCCTTGACTGCCTCTGAACTAATTCTTTGCATGCAACATCCTGCTCATCATCCTGAGTGGGCATCCTGGTTTAGAAAGTTTTTTTTTTTTGTGGTTTTAGGGCACACAACTACAATGGTCATTAACGCCCAGACTAAGTTAGGAATGCACAGCGAGGCACAAGGTTAAAACAGCAACTAAAAGGGACAATACTATAAAAGACAGACAGAGGATTAAAAAAAAACGCATAATCAAATGTCCTTAGACAGGTTTGTCAAGTTGATAAAACGAAGAACGCGAGCAGCTGCTCCTGGGTCATTCGCTAAAGTGGCATCCAGAGTACATGGCAGGCCAAGATCAAGACGCAGTGTATTAAAATCCGGACAGGACGTTAAAATGTGGCGGACCGTCAGCAATTGCCCACATGGGCAGAACGGCGCCGGCGCAGCCGTCAGCAGATGGCGATGGCTGAACCGGCAGTGTCCAATTCGTAACCAG
The DNA here is from genome assembly GCF_023898315.1 of Schistocerca nitens. Lineage (NCBI taxonomy): Eukaryota > Metazoa > Arthropoda > Insecta > Orthoptera > Acrididae > Schistocerca > Schistocerca nitens. The sequence goes on from NC_064617.1 coordinate 395,258,004, forward strand.
GCCAAAACGACCTCCTCCCGCCGAGAAGGGCGTGAGGAGGACGTCCAAGCCGTGCGAAGAGGTTTCAAGGCCCGAAGCTTGTTGTCCGTAAGTGCAACCCAATCGGCATGCCACAGCGATAAAATGCGCCGACAAATGACCCTGCTACAATCTGATGAAGGGACACAACAAGAAGCTGTCCGAGGCTGGAGGACCGCAGCCTTGGCCGCGGCATCTGCAGCTTCGTTCCCAGGGATACCGACATGGCCAGGAACACACATACAGCTAACAGGAGAACCGTCGTCCACCAGCTGCTGAAGAGAGCGTTGGATCCGGTGCACGAAAGGGTGAACCGGATACGGATCACTGAGGCTCTGGATGGCGCTCATGGAATCGGAGCAAATGACATAAGCAGAATGTCGGTGGCGGCAGATGTAAAGAACAGCCTGGTAGAGGGCAAAGAGCTCAGCTGTGAAGACCGAACAATGGCGATGGAGCCGGTATTTGAAACTTTGTGCCCTGACAATAAAAGAACACCCTACCCCGTCATTGGTCTTAGAGCCATCTGTATAAATGAAGGTCTTATTAATGAACTTCGCACCAAGTTCGACAAAACGGGAGTGGTATACCGAACCGGGGGTAACCTCCTTTGGGAGCGAGCTGAGGTCAAGGTGAACGCGAACCTGAGCCTGGAGCCAAGGTGGCGTGTGGCTCTCGCCCACTCTAAAGGTTGCAGGGAGTGATGAATCAAGGTGTTGAAGGAGGCGACGAAAGCGAACTCCAGGGGGTAGCAGGGCAGAGACATACAACCCGTATTGATGGTCGAGAGAGTCGTCAAAAAAGGAACGATAAGACGGGTAGTCGGGCATTGACAGTAGCCGACAGGCATACCGACAAAGCAGTATATCGCGCCGGGAGGTAAGTGGCAATTCACTGGCTTCAGCATGAAGACTCTCGACGGGACTAGTATAAAACGTTCCGATCGCAAGACGTAAACCCCGATGTTGTATGGAGTTGAGGCGGTGTAAGATGGACGGCCGTGCAGAGGAGTATACGAAGCTCCCATAATCCAGTTTGGAGCGGACGATCGACCGATATAGGCGAAGTAGGACGGTTCGATCCGCTCCCCACGATACCACTGAGAACACGGAGGACATTTAGAGAACGGGTACAACGGGCAGCCAAATAAGACACATGTGGAGACCAGCTAAGTTCCCTGTCAAATGTAAGACCTAAAATTTTTGTTGTCTCCACGAATGGGAGAGCAACGGGACCGAGTCGTAAGGACAGTGGGAGAAACTCTTTGTAGCCCCAGAAATTAATACAGACCGTCTTCTCGGCAGAAAAACGGAAGCCATTGGCGACACTCCAGGAGTAAAGACGGTCAAGAGAACGCTGAAGACAGCGCTCCAGGAAACATGTACGCTGCGCGCTGCAATAGATGGTAAAATCGTCCACGAAAAGGGAGCCTGATACATCAGCTGGGAGGCAATCCATTATTGGATTGATCGCTATGGCGAAGAGAGCGACGCTCAAAACTGAGCCCTGTAGCACCCCATTCCCCTGGCGAAAGGTGTCTGACAGGACAGAACCCACACGTACCCTGAACTGTCGATCCATTAAAAAGGAACGAATAAAAAGAGGGAGGCGACCGCGAAGGCCCCATGTATGCATGGTGCGGAGAATGCCCGCCCTCCAACAGGTGTCTTAAGCCTTCTCCAAATCAAAGAACACAGCCGCGGTCGGGCGCTTCCGCAAGAAGTTATTCATAATGAAGGTCGACAAGGTAACCAGATGGTCAACAGCAGAGCGGCGCCTACGAAATCCACATTGTACATTGGTAAGTAGTCGTCGAGATTCGAGCAGCCAAACCAAACGAGAGTTAACCATTCGCTCCATCACCTTACAGGCACAGCTGGTAAGCGAGATGGGTCGATAACTGGAAGGCAAGTGCTTGTCCTTCCCCGGCTTAGGAATCGGTACAACAATAGACTCGCACCAGCATGCGGGAACATGTCCCTCAATCCAGATGCGATTATAAGTACGAAGAAGGAAACCTTTACCCGCAGGAGAAAGGTGCTTCAGCATCTCAATATGAATAGAATCAGGCCCTGGAGCGGAGGACCGTGACCGGGCAAGTGCATTTTCGAGTTCCCACATGGTGAATGGGGCATTATAACTTTCACGATTCGAGGAGCGGAAGTTAGGTGGCCTAGCCTCCTCTGCCCGTTTTCGGGGGAGGAAGGCAGGGTGGTAATGAGCGGAGCTCGAAACCTCCGCGAAAAAGCGCCCGAAGGCATTGGAGACATCCTCAGGGGCCACAAGGACATCATTCGCAACCGTCAAGCCAGAAACTGGTGAGTTGACCTTAGTGTCAGACAGCCGGCGCAGGCTACCCCAGACAACAGAAGGAGTAAAACTGTTGAAGGTGCTTGTGAAAGCAGCCCAGCTGGCTTTCTTGCTTTCTTTAATAATACGACGACACTGCGCACGTAATCGTTTATAATTGATACAATTCGCCACGGTAGGGTGGTGTTTAAAGGTGCGTAAAGCACGTCGACGAGCACGTAAAGCGTCTCTACATGCTGCGGTCCACCAGGGGATCGATACGCGACGTGGAGAAGAAGTAGTGCGAGGGATGGAATATTCAGCAGCAGTGAGAATGACTTCCGTGAGGTGTGCGACCTGACTATCGCAGCTTGTGAAGGTTTGATCCTGAAAGGTCGTCCTGGAAGAGAAGAGCCCCCATTCTGCTTTGGAAATGTTCCAACTAGTTGAGCACGGAGAGGGGGTATGATGCAGGAGATGGATAACACACGGGAAGTGGTCGCTCGAATATGTATCAGAAAGTGCATACCACTCAAACCGGCGTGCATGTTGGGTAGTACATATAGAGAGATCTAAATGGGAATAGGTGTGAGATGTGTCCGAAAGAAAAGTAGGGGCGCCAGTATTGAGGCAGGCAAGATTGAGCTGGTTGAAAAGGTCTGCTAACAGGGAGCCCCCCGGGCAGGATGCTGGAGAGCCCCAAAGGGGATGGTGGGCATTGAAGTCTCCAGTTAACAAAAATGGTGCAGGTAGCTGAGCAATAATTTGCATCATGTCTGCCCTGGTAACGGTAGACGACGATGGAGTGTAAACAGTACAAATGGAAAATGTAAAAGTGGGGAGAGTAATTCGGACGGCAACTGCCTGCAGGCCGGTGTGCAATGTGATGGGATCGTAGTAAATATCATCCCGGACCAGCAACATAACCCCTCCATGAGCCGGAATACCTGCCACAGGGGGTAGGTCAAAACGCACAGAGGTGTAGTGTGCCAAGGCAATTTGATAGCATGGGCGTAGCTTCGTTTCCTGGAGGGCTACAACGAGCGGACGGTGCAAGCAGAGCAGCAACTTTAAGTCCTCTCGGTTGGAGCGAATGCTGCGAATATTCCAGTGAATAAGTGCCATTGTGAAAAGAAAAAGAAGATGCAAGAAGGGGTCACCTCGAAGGCCGTTGAGGGCCTGGCTTCGAGCGAGCACTGCCGCCGCTATCAGTAGGCGGACAGTCATCGGCCTTCTTGTTAAGATGGCCGGGAGGGGGAGCTTCCTCCGCCGGTGAACGGCCAGATGTTCGGCTACCAGCGGTGCGGCCAGGCGAAACGGATGACGGCCTGGGGCGGCAACCGCTGGGTGGCGCAGGAGAGGAAATGCGCCGTGGCGGAGAAGGAGAACTGTGCTTCCTATGAGACTTCTTGGAAGGTCGTTTAGTGGAAGTACTGGTCGATGGCTGGGAGTTCGAGCTACGTAGGAAGTCTGCACGGGACGGTTCCTTCTTGAAGGCCCGTGCATCTGACTTCTGGGTCTTCGTCTTGGCAGAAGCTGATGAAGGCGCTTGTGACTGAGGGATGACGGGAGGAAGAGGAGACGTCGACCGGGCGATCTTAGCACTGGCCGAACGGACGACCGTAGTGCTGAAGGTCAGATCGCATGTCTGCGTCACCACCTCCCTGGTAGTCCGAGGAGAGGCGAGGACAGTACTGTATTTCCCCGCTGGGAGCAGCGTGGGCTTCCTACTAGCAAATAGCTTGCGAGCAGCCGAGGTGGACACTTTCTCTTTGACCCGAATTTCCTGTATACAGCGTTCTTCCTTGTAGATGGGACAGTCGCGGGAGGACGCTGCATGGGGAACAAGACTGGCGTGTGATTAAAACGCTGACACTGGTAGCAGCGCGTAGGTGTCGGGACATAGGGGCGAACAGAAATAACCTCGTAGCCCGCTTTGATGCGCGACGGCAGCTGAACACTATCAAAGATCGAGAAAAGTGTCCGGGTCGGTACAAGGTCATTGTTGACCTTTTTCATGACCCTATGGATAGCCGTCACGCCCTGCTCAGCGAAGAAAGACTGAATCTCCTCGTCAGTCAATCCGTCGAGTGATCTAGTATATACCACACCACGAGACGAATGCAAAGTGCGGTGAGCCTCCAACCGGACAGGGAACGTGTACAGGAGTGTGGCCCGAAGCAGTTTTTGTGCCTGAAAGGCGCTCTCAGTTTCTAGTAACAAGGTACCGTTACGCAACCTGGTACAAGACTTGACAGATCCGGCTATGGCATCTACGCCCCTCTGGATAACGAAAGGGTTGACAGAGGAAAAATCCTTTCTTTCCTCAGATCTAGAAACTACTAGGAACTTTGGGGCAGGCGGTAGTACTTTTGTCACTGGTGGCTGGTCAAGTTTCCGTTTTTGGGCAAAAGTCGAGAGAGTAGAAGAAAAGGAATCCATTGCGGAGGAATCCCCCATGATTGCCAGCGTCTCCGATGGAGCGTTCCTTCCTTGTGGGGACCCTCTCAGAGGGCACTCCCGCCTTAGGTGAATGTTTACACCTCAGGTCACACCACCCAAGAAACGGACGGAGGGACCAATCGGCATGGTCGGAAGGTGTCAGCTCAGGCAATCACTCCTCCCTGGGCCTGGCCTTTACCAAGGGGTACGCGCGTGCCTTACTTGTCTACCCAGGGCGAGGAATTACGCGTTACCCCGTCATCGGCTACGCGTGCGAACGCGTGGGTCGGCCTTCTGGCACGCACAGGGAGGAAGGAAGAAGAGGAAAAAGAAGGGAGAGAGGGAGAGAAAGGACAGACTGTCTCAAACGCCGAGTCGGAGACCAGAGAATGTAAGGAGAAGGAGGCAAGGAGAAGGAGGCAAGGGAAAGAGTAAGTAAGACAGTGAGATGGAGAAGAACAAAGAAAGGAACCAACCAAAGGAAGGAAGAAACCAGAATAAGTGAAAAACCAAAATGACCGCAAATATAGGTCGTGGAACCGTCCGTCTCCAGACGCAAGCGCTAACTACCCCCTTGAGGGGGAGGGACTCCTTTTAGTCTCCTCTTACGACAGGCAGGAATACCTCAGGCCTATTCTAACCCCCGGACCCGCAGGAGAGGGGGGGGGGGGGGGTTGAAAGTGTCAATGGGGAATGGACCATTCTTGTACGTAACAACTGGTGTCAGCAGTGCACAGTAACACTGAGCAACATTTACTGTTAGCATACAGCATTGTCATCGGAGCATGTTGAGTGAAGACTAACTGTCTTTTCTTGAACAACACCTGAGAGAGAGAGAGAGAGAGAGCAACCCATGTGTCCAAATACGTTTTACAATAATGGATGTATTGTAAGATAGAACAGAGATTCAGAAGGCTATTACACAGAAATATAATGGAAAGTGCACCATACTTATGACAACATATAAAGGTTTTACCCCTGAACCACATATTTAAAAACAACTTTCTCTCTCCAAAAATTAGCAACACACTGTCATTAGTCATACATTAACTAGTAGCTTACGAACAGAAAGAGCTACAAGTTTATGCCTGACTGCCTCAAAATATTTTATGGTTGTTTAAATGGTATAAATCATGCCTATTATAGTTTGGCTTTCAAAACTTATTTTATGCAGCTAAACATGTCCTTGCACTTTATTTTTTGGGATCTGTGAAATATTCACTACCAATATTGCATTTCATATAGCTTTTCCCTAATCGTACCAAACAAACGATACACATTACAGGATATGACTGAATTTTAATCACACTGTGTCTGGCATTGCAGGCCTACCAGATTTCATGTATTCTAAACACTCATGGATATGATGGAGTGCCTAGCAGTGCTGTGCTGCACATGCTAGGCCTTTATTTAGCCATATTTGTAATTTTTCCTTTAGGAATGGCCAGTTTCCTGAACAATTAAATTACTCAGTAGTAAAACCACTTTATAAAAAGGGAGAAAGGGATAATGTAGGCAATTAATTTAGACCTATTTCTATGCCATCAGTGTTTGCTTAAGTTATTGAAAAAGCTGTGTATGAAAGGGTAATTGATCACTTTATCTCACATGATTTGCTATCAAATGTACAGCTCGGCTTTAGAAGTCGTTTAACAACTGAAAATGTTATATTCTCTTTTCTCTGTGAGGTACTAGGTGGGTTAAATAAAAGGTTTCGGATGGCAGGCATATTTTTCAATTTAACTAAAGTGTTTGGTTGTGTTGATCACAAAATATTGCTCCACAAGTTGGACCAATACGGAATTACAGGAAGTAGCTTACAATTGGTTCACCTCTTCCTTTAGCAACAGACAGCAAGAGGTCATTATTCACAGTGTTGAGAATGGCTGTGATGTGAAGTCTGAGTGGGGTATCGTCAAATGGGGGGAGGAGGGGCGGGGGGGGGGGGGGGGGGGGGGAAGGAGAGCCGAAGGAGGAGGTGCCCCAGGGATCAGTGATGCGGCCACCCTTGTTCCTTATTTATATAAATGATATGCCCTCTAGTATTACGGGTAACTCTAAAAATGTTTCCGTTTGCTGATGACACTAGCTTTGTAGTAAAGGATGTTGTGTGCAACAATGGCTCATTTTCAAATAGTGAAGTTGATGATGTAAGTTCATGGCTTGTAGAAAAGACATTTTAATTTCACACAGTGGAGATACAATTAGTGAAACTGAACAGTTCAAACTTCTAGGTGTTCAGATAGTAAATTGTCATGGAAAGCTCACATTCAGGATCTTGTTCAAAGACTTAATGCTGCCATTTTTACTATTCGAACGGTATATGAAGTAAGTGATCACTCAACACGAAAATTAGTTTCCTTTGCTTACTTTCATTCGCTTATGCCGTATGGTATTATATTTTGGGGTAACTCTTCCCATTCTAAAAGGATACTTTTGGCTCAGAAACAGGCGGTTCGGGCAATAAGTGATGCAAGTTCACGAACCTCTTGTCGACCCCTGTTCACGAGTCTGGGTATTTTTACATTGCCCTCTCAAAAACTTATGGATTGACTTATTTTGGGTTCATAAACATTTTATTATTATCTGTTATCAGCTTTATGTTGTAATATCATGTACTGACATGTTCCATGACCTTGGTGCTTGTAAATAAATAAATAAACTGGAAGTAAGTTTCAGAGGCAGAATTCTTCATCATAATTGGAACCCAAATAAATAAATAGAATGTCACACCCACTGATACCCAACCTGTAGGCCCACTCCCCAACATGCAAGCCTGCTGTTACCCTCTGTCTCTTACAGGGTTGCACAATCATACTTAATCCCCTGGAGTCATAAGAGGCACATATTTCAAGAAATGCAATGAGAAGTTCTTGAGGCATGGGATCTCGTTTCCCATCGCTACAAATAATACTACCATAGCCAAACCAAGACCTTGTAAATTCCCCTGGGCCATGCATCTTCTACTTGCAGTAATCAAGGGCAATTGCTTCTCAAAAATCAAGCCTACGGAAAAAAATAATTTTAAATTTAAAATTAAGTCCCCCATTTTGAGCTCCAAGTGGTTAAAAATGTAACCTGAATGATTAAAATCTACAAACATTAAGTCCTTAAATCAGTCTATTCTGGGCAATATTCTAGTCAGCTGACCTGGTTGTAGAAGTGAATTAAGAACAAAACACATTAGAGTACATGCATTATTGTTTGCAAAAAAAATATAATATAATAATAATAATAATAATAATAATCATCATCACTGGACATCTCTGTTGGCCCCTTTCACGAATCTGGCAATACGTGTTGAACCACCAAGTGGTGCCATCATCCAGTTCTGTAACCATCACCATAATAAGCTAAAATTTTGTATTTCCTCTTACCCATCTGTTTATTTCTGTCTCTGCTTCTATCATATTTTACAACTTGTGACAATTTCAGTTTTAGGACAAATACAGAATACTTGAAGACTGAAGATGACTGAAATGAATATTGCAGAACAAATTAGGTATGTAAAGTGAACATTATCAGGGATTATGAAACTGTACACCATCAAAGCTCCTTAAAAAAAATCTGTATGGTTTAAAGTCTGAACAACTGAATTTACACTCTCAAAACACTGCAGCGTGGAATCAAAGTTGATCTGGACATTTTTCTGAGGACTGTATGAAAGTTCACGAAGCATCAACTAGGGTCCCTAAGGTCTATTAACCAACAACTTTTTGACCAAACATATAAAAAGCATGACCAATACATGAAATTTTAATTTCTGCCAAATGTGCGTACCAAGGAAGCTTTATCCTGTCAGGCTATGCAACCTCTCATCACACGTACCTGAGCACCGAACAGCTGAAATACAGTACAAGCTGTTAATTTGAGGAGATAGTAATTCTAGTTCTAATACTTCAACAATATAGCGACTGCACATAGTGACAATAGCACTCGCAACAATCATTTGGTATTTGCTGATTATACTGGTTAACACCAGATGGGGGCAGATAGTGACAGAAATTGCAGCATGCAACATGGGTGGGATCATAATTATGGGATGGAACTCGCCCAAACAGCGTATGTTATGCATGCCAACTATGGTGTAAATTATCCATAATAGCTCGAGTCTTATTCAATTTATAAATAATGGAAGGAAACAAAGCCATGATTCCACTAATCCAGTCTGCATTAAAATATGACCCACTCCAATTTCAGTGCTACAGTGGTGAAATAATCCTTCTGATCCTGGAAATGTTCCCAACATAAGATGGAATTTCATGGTGAGGGAAACCTGCTTCCCAGAGACTAATCCTTTCCACCTTTCAATACCTCTCCTAAGTCAACACTGTGCCAACTGACATCTACAAGGCATGCTTGTACCGTATTTCTCATTCTTTCATTTACATACTACTTTCTACAAATCCATTTACAAATGAGAGGTTTCAGGAATATGGAAAAAGTTAAGTTACACATTAACAAACAGAAGCAGCCACTGAAGGTTACTTCTGTAAAGTACGCTAATAACAAATTACGACTAGCAGTGATCTAGATTTTATATTTCTAAGTGTGTATTAGGAGAAAACAGCTAAACTGAAAGTAGCCATAGCCCTTCCTTTCATGATACTCATTTGCTATTTTAATCTAATACTTCAAACAACACATTTAAATAATTTAAAGCAATATTTGCTATTTAAATGCTGCCTAATTCAAGAACTTTTTAACACAAGAGTCAGAATCAAGTGAAATTTACATATGGGAGTCTAAATACTCTGAAAATGTGTAAGACCAGTGACTAATGAGGTATCTTTTTACTTTGTTTTCTAATATCTGGAGATTTTTAACTTCTACATAGATCTACATCAAAGGCAGATACAGAGAATAGTTGTTGCTGTACCACACATTAAGGCTTCTTCCAATTTGGAATAGGATTAGTAGCCTAAGTTTTTTCCTATGCACACAACTGTCCTACACCATACTCAGGACAAATCCCTTCCATTGGCTGATGAATCAGTAAATTTTGTCTACTTGAATATGAAACAGTCAGTACTTGTGATGGACACACTACTGAAAAAATTTATCCACTCTTGCTAACATGAGGCATTTCAGTTAGCGTAAGCCAAGAGAGTAATACAACTTAGGCAGAAAGCCTCATCACACTGGATATTGCAGGTCTGCAGTGTAACTGCAAGGCAAAAACAGACAGGAATTTCGACCACAGGAACTCTTGAGTCCCATTTGCAATGCATAGAAAAATCCTACCAAATGAAATGTTCAGGAGATTCAACAACAAATTTTGACACTTATTATCACTAGTTATAAAGGCAAAACTTTTAAGATTTCAATTACTATAATGCAACATTTACATTCACTGTCATTCTGTTTCCAATTTTTGTCTATGTTGGTATAGCAGAATAATATTTGTACTACCCATATGTGTAAAGTCTCATAAACTAAGGCTGTACTCTGCAAAACTGAGTTAAGTAAATAGCAGAAGGTACTCAACAATGGGGGTTATCGAGTCTGTGGGGGCCATCCAGAGAAAATAAAACAAAATACCTTGGTAGGCTGCTTCACACACTAATCGCATAATGAGCATAGGAAGAAAGATTACTTTAATGCCTTTGCGCACACTGTAATGAGTCTAATCTTGTCTTTGTTGCCTCTAGGGATGGTAAGTAAGATGCTGGAAGTAAATTTCTAGATTTTACATTTAAAACTGGTTCTTGAAACTTTGTAAGTAAATTTTTGTGGGATAAGCCTTACTCAGAAGTGTATGCCTTTTAGTTTTTCAGCATTTCAGGGAATACTGGTGTTGTGAGTGTTCACCAGTGAGGTTCTCAGCATCATGTGGATTTCCTTTCATATTTGGAAGTCCCTAACACAATATGATTGTAATTTTCTACTATAGTTTCACCAACAAATATTTGTGCTCTAGGAGAAAATAAATGCCACTGCTTTAACCTGGGAAAGCAGTTACGAATGTATTTAATATCAAATTTTCAGACAATGATAAAAGTGGTAACAAAAAAAGAATTAAATAAAAATATGAATATTAGAATATTACATAACCTCTGTGCCAAGATGATGTTAAACTGTAATATATCTTCATCATATTGCTATATAAATAGAACAGCATCCTTAATGCCAATAGAATTAGCAGATCTTTCTTTGTTTCTGTCATCCGCTACATTCTGTTCTGATTATCCCATCTGTCTTGCTGTGTGCAAAAAATGCATATTTTTGCTTACATGTTTTACTTCAAATATTTGATTCACTTATAAGAAAACTGATCTCAGAAATAAGAGAAACAGCTCACTTGAAAGTGTCCAACATGAATTATGTGTAAAAGACACACAAGCTAGTGACTGAAAAAAAGCACAGCAGGACAAGACTACAGTAAAATTAACAAAATATAATTATAATAAGTGCCTTCCCTTCTTAATTTTTGAAGTCTCATTTCTTGGTGGATCAAAGAGGCCTTTGTTTCAAATGCTTGAATATCCTGCTGCAGCCATTAGCTACAAAGTATTACTGTACACAGGAGTCCCAATGCAGGGGCAAGGGATGCCTCCTGTTGTTCCTGACAGCCACCATGTGAAGGGTCAACTTATTGTCGACAATTGGTCCATGTACCAGCATTTATAATTTTGTGTGTCTATACCCTGCAATTGCTGTTCCAGATATAAAAGCTCAAAGGAAACCATTTTCCGTGTCATTAAACTTTTTAGCACCACATTACTGTTTTTTTTATTTTAAAATCACCAGTCAACAAACTAATTAATGGACATACTCAGCAAATAATTGCTGAAGTGAACCACCACCTATCTCAGAATCTTCAATTACATAGCTATCTACGTACAGTGTACTAACAAAGCAATAAGAAGAGGGAACAAACAAGATTATTGGTTACATGGACAGAAGGGTAACAGATTCATTAGGAAAATTCCAAGCAATGGTAGTGCAAGCATAGAAAGGCACACTATAAGCACAACTAACATAATGAGTAATTTTCTTTCACAATCACAGAGATAGTATTTTCTTAAGACTAGCTTCCTCACATTATTACACAGCACTGTTCTGTTTATCAGTTTTAGTTAACTGCCTAATGGATATCAATCCCAAACAGCACTGATACTTAGCTTACACAATCACTGATAATGACTATATTAAATTTGTGTGTGGCTTATGAGATTATGCCCACTGTGTTTGACACCCTTGTTGTGTGTAAGAAGTGTCTCATCATATACAGGAAAGGGATAAATTGCTTGCACATAATTGTAGGTTTACTGGTACCAAAGGATGAGTAACAAGTCAACAAATGAAATCACTTAAATATTAAACCACAGTGCTCCACTGTCTGTTTCTTATACCTTTCAAAGGGCAATTTCCTTTTCTTCACTACAAGTTTACTTTCGGTATTTAATCCGAATAACATCTGACGACTGAGCAAAATACCAAATGGCCTATTTCTATTTAATTTCTGAATGTTGGAAATAATTTGACTGAAGCCAATGGCAGTCACACTTCAGTTTACTTAAAAACACATTAACACCCAACCATTAGTCCAAGTTTCCATTAAGAAACTTGGTCTTTATACGCGCGCATCGTTTTCAGAAGTTTGGATTTCTTTTAAATGCATGTCACAATAGTATAATTACTCCCAGAAAATGTAATTTGCAGCACTAACATTAAGCTGCAGTCAGACTTTTAAGGAGTGGGGTCGAGGTAGCGAGGGAGGGAGTAAGGGAGGTGACTCATGATGCAAACATTAAACCGAATTACATCATGTCAACCACAGCAGCCTTTTCTTTTTTTACGATTTCTAAGGGGTTGGTAAATGGCATGGCCTCCACACACATTTGTCACTCTTAGGCATTTGCATTGACTAGAGCTCCAATCACTCTTGGTCTTCACATTTCGAACGACTCTTTCAATCCCTCCTCACTCTACATACATTCAATACACATCTCTGCATAGATTTATATATTGACTGCGTGAAATATAAACAGGGATAAGTATTAACAATTACTTTGCCTATTTCGCCACGTTTGATGTTTTTTGTACCTAAATTGCACGACACCAGTATGTAAACAGGTTGCTTCAATAAAATTATGCCGATCATCATCTGCAATTCCGTATCAAATTTAATGAATCACCTACATTCAATGATCAGCTACCTTGTTATAAAGATATGCACTTTTCTGTTGACAACAGATAACCCACATCAATTACGCAAATCCCAGCGTGATTATGCTGTCAGCTAGGTTACATATATGTATTCAGTAGCCCCATAATTCATCATTTTCCATAACATATATCGTTCAATGCATCTGCGCACATGCGCCCTACAGGTCCACGCCGTAGTCACTGGCTAATGAACATTACGAAATCTTATTTACATGTCGCTGAGCAACACGTGGTTACAAAATAATGTCTTTGAATATTTCTTGTCAAGTGAATTTGGGATGGAATTCAATATTTTTAATATTTAGTTTCACAATTCCACATACCTCATTATGGTTTTCTGTTACGAATATGGGTAATTCTTTAAATTTTTTGTAAATCGCAACAGTTTCTGATGCGGTTGATGCCATCTCGTAGACACTCACGGGAACTTCTTGAATAGTTCAAGCCTCAAGGTATCGATTATGGAGTGTATCGATGTTTCGTTGCCGAACAACAAGCGCGAATCGGATGCGATCTTCACAAACAGGACTAAACCCTTTCTGCTAGTACGAACGCGTACTAACTGTATTGAATGTGTGTTGTAGGATATATGACTGTTCCCTTATGCAAGGCGTCGATGTTTTGGCGATTGTATCGATTATTCTCATTCACCTCGACATCTGCACATTTCACCAGAAATGAGGAAGACGTAGTACGGCAAACGCTGTTGAAGTAATTGACATTAGTGTGACTAATTATGGAGTAAGAAAGTATGATGACGATGCAAACGGATGCATAAATCGTAATGTCTGATAGCGCTTCATAAAGAAGTCAACGTTTGCTATTTCGTTTATTTTTAACATTTTTTTTTACTTGCGATTTTGAAGCAGTGGGAAAAAATTATAGATGATCACTAATCAAATTATATTTCTTTCGTAGGAATAAAATTATCACATACAGTTTCAAAACAGTTTTCTTCATTTTCCTTTGTTGTTTTGCTGATTGATTAGTAGAATTTTGCATGATACTGCAAGAGTTCTTGATACACGCAATTGTAGAAAATGATCCAGTGTAACTAATGCGACATGAGTGATAATATTATTTTTTGGCTACGGTCAAGGAGTAGTAATGTCAAATATCTCGTCCAATCTATCTTTCTAGCGTCATCGTAGCGTGAAATATCTTGGCAGTTAAAGGCTTTGACGAGTACTGTCAGATGAAACACCGGTACTCTGTCAAAATATGTACATATATTAGTGTCTCTGTAGTTGGTAGAATATTGACATGGATTTGAAAGGGAAAGTAGCTTTAGTAACAGGAGGAGCTGCAGGAATAGGTCGCGCTTACTGCGAAGAGTTGCTGAAACATGGGGTGAAGGTAATGAATTGCGTAAATTGCGACCTGCTTCGATTTTGTTGATGTATTTTTGCAAGAAGAATGAATTTCTACATTAAGCGTGTAGTGTAACCGACGACGCGTAGACCGTAATAGTGCTGTATCAGCACTTCGATACTTGAGATAGAATTCCATATTGTAATGATAGTGTGGAGGAACGCCATGATACAAAGATTAACAAAACACCAATGTTACAGGTTTCTATATGCGATATAAATGCTGAGGCAGGGGAGCAGCTTGTTCAACGCTTGGAAGAAAAATATGGCAAAGACAAAGTGCTGTTTTGTCAGTGTGATGTCACGGATTACCCCCAGTACGAAGGTTTGCTACATTTTGAGTATTGCGATCGCTCGACGTTTTTGCATGCTTAACATAATAAATACATCAATATTTACGTTTCTGCTTGTGGTAAAATGACAGTCTAGTAGTGTAGAAGCTACCTTATTATAATCATTTTTTACTCATCTGTCAAATTTGAAATCCGTCCTTTTCGCGAGTGAGTTACGTTACAAAGAGCGTCAGCGAAATATTTTTCGAAGTAGACAAAATGAGCATGTGCCACAATTTTAAAGACTGTAGACTAACCAGTAGGGGTTAGGGAGGGGATGGTGCCACATTTAAAATACGGGCACCGTTAAACAATTTAAATTACTCACCACTGCAACCTCTGTGTAATTGGTTGACAGTTCCTTATTAGAACAGTTGCTGACTGTTCTGTACTGTTACGTAAACATGGTGTGATGCTGTGAAAAATACACAGTTTTTGAATAGCACAATTTTTGTACAACAAGGTAACTGGGGCACATCATATTCATCCTCCCCATTTATTGGGAGCTGCTGTATTTAAAATTCCATACACTACTTGAAACACTTTTTGTAAAGTAAGTACAACACTGTATTAATCTTGATGGCTACACTTGGGAAAGATTTCAATAAACCTGTGGGCCTAGATTTCAACACTCTTGGAGTGTGCCTGCAGCCCATCAAAATAATTTATTTGGGCAGTAATATATAACCATGTGAAATAATAGGTCCAAAGTAGGTTGCTTCCCCATTGACTTGCGTAATATGTTATGAAATTATAAAGAGAATTATATTAAATCAGAAGTGAGTGAGGAAAAAAAACACAAAAGCCATGAAAGCAGTAAAATATGGCATGTCTCTTAAAACTGCTGTAGATCTATTTGGGATGTCTTAGTGTAGTGCATTTGATAGGGTGAGAAACATGAATGCAGATAATATTACACTGGGTGACAGTAATCAAGCACCAGCTTCACTCATAGTATACAAGTTTTCAAAGATGAGGAATTTAAATGTTACAATTACATTATTAAAAGTTAGAAATATTAACTATGCGCTGACAAACAAATATATCTTGCATACAAAATGCAAAACTAATGGGCTCTAGCATACAGAGTAGTAAGGACACAAACAAAATAACAAATTTGACTGGGTCAGAGATGTTATGTTTCCCTTATGGAAACCTGAAACCCAAGAGCAACAGCTGTTAATAAAAGGAAACATCAGACAGATATATATTTTGTGTTAGGGATAAGACTCTCATTCAGTTACTTTCATATAAGACTGAACGTACACCATGGATGTATTAGTAGGTTTCTTGCCTCCGGAAGGAAACAGCACAACTGAATATGAACCTAGCACAAGCAAACAAAATCCAGTAGTTTTCGTGTGTAGTCTTAGGCCAACAACATTAAAAGCAATGGACTGCAATCAAGCACAAGTAAATGAGACCTAGGTGAAGACATCAGTCCTCTTCCAAAAGCATTTGCAAAAGCCAAAACTGGCAGAAGAAAGAAGAAAATCATTGGTAAGCCAGAAAAACAAGTGGGGCCGAAGAAAATCAAATCTGGAAATTTTTTGCATTTGCAACCACAGATATGTTATACGACTAGTACATCAATATTTAATATATGTTTTGTTGACTTAAAAATAAAAACAACTGTTGTTTAGGTGTTGAAAATGTCACGTGAAGTGTTGAAAAATGCTGCCTTCTCGGGGTGGATTTCAACAAAAGTATGCTTCACCTGAAATGTAGTATTTGACCTTTCATTCATTACTGGAACTGTGACAAAAATTTACAAGTGCTAATTGCAAAACAATAAAATTGGTTTGATAGGAACAGTTTCATAATCTAATAGTTTGTGCAATGTGTTCCTCCTTTGTATTTCTTGCAGAAGTGGTGTGTCATATCAGGGAAGTTCAGGAGATGTGTTCTGTCAACTTTCCATACTAGAAAAACCTATCTTTGAATGCCATGTACATTATTTGATGACACCATCCTTCCTTTACTGCCAGTGCTTTGGTCTGTGGTGCATATCCAGTGTGTGTGTGTGTCACTCAATTTTCTCTCCTCCATCTCTCTTCCAGGACAAATTTAATCACTACTAGTCTCAGTAGCATGTCCTGCCAGCACACCCACTTCTTTTGGTGCATGTATTACATAATTTTTGAAGTCATTATTGTGTGTCGTGATAAAACTGAAATGCAATTAAACACCAAACATCACCTGAAGTTCATTTCATTAGCAGGATACAGGGAAAATGAAGACAATCAACAAAGAGACAACTTACAAAATGTGTGCATCCCATCTACGAATATTGCTCCAGTACAAGGGACCCATACTAAATAGTACTATATGGGGATATTGAACATTTTTGGAGGAGGCCTGTGCAAGTAATTACTCGATATTGTAATCACTAAAATAAAATCGCATACCCTATCAACCTGTGAAGTTTCAGTTCATTTCCTCTTCTGGGTGCCTCACTTTTTTTTTTACGCAGTGTGATATCACACATAAAGGACAAGAAATGCAGGGGAGGTAGTGAGCACAACATAAGTTTTCACTTAAATGTGTACAATTGTGGAATTAGATACATAATAATTTGGAGGGCAATCATATGATGCATATAATTTTTATGTAATTGTCTTGATTTTTTTTAAACAGAATTAAGTTTTGGCTGTACAATAGCCATCTTCCAAATCTGTCATTGTACTGGACTGCGCTAAGTTAGAACCCTGTAAAATAATGAATTTTGACAAATATTATTTTTACACGTTATTACTTGTTGCAGTGCAGCAGAATGGGAGATTCTGAAGATGGCTGTTGTATTGTTGAACCTGGTAATTCTGTGCAAGAAACTTTGCAATGTTGTTGTTGTTGTCTTCTTCAGTC
The DNA here is from genome assembly GCF_023898315.1 of Schistocerca nitens. NCBI lineage: Eukaryota > Metazoa > Arthropoda > Insecta > Orthoptera > Acrididae > Schistocerca > Schistocerca nitens. Next base: position 395,275,492 of record NC_064617.1, read on the forward strand.
CTGAGACTGGTTTGATGCAGCTCTCCATGCTACCCTATCCTGTGCAAGCTCCTTCATCTCCCAGTACCTACTGCAACCTACATCCTTCTGAATCTGCTTAGTGTATTCATCTCTTGGTCTCCCTCTACGATTTTTACCCTCCACACTGCCCTCCAATGCTAAATTTGTGATCCCTTGATGCCTCAGGACATGTCCTACCAAGCGAGCCCTTCTTCTTGTCAAGTTGTGCCACAAACTTCTCTTCTCCCCAATCCTATTCAATACCTCCTCATTAGTTATGTGATCTACCCACCTAATCTTCAGCATTCTTCTGTAGCACCACATTTCGAAAGCTTCTATTCTCTTCTTGTCCAAACTATTTATTGTCCATGTTTCACTTCCATACATGGCTACACTCCATACAAATACACTCCTGGAAATTGAAATAAGAAGACCGTGAATTCATTGTCCCAGGAAGGGGAAACTTTATTGACACATTCCTGGGGTCAGATACATCACATGATCACACTGACAGAACCACAGGCACATAGACACAGGCAACAGAGCATGCACAATGTCGGCACTAGTACAGTGTATATCCACCTTTCGCAGCAATGCAGGCTGCTATTCTCCCATGGAGACGATCATAGAGATGCTGGATGTAGTCCTGTGGAACGGCTTGCCATGCCATTTACACCTGGCGCCTCAGTTGGACCAGCGTTCGTGCTGGACGTGCAGACCGCGTGAGACGACGCTTCATCCAGTCCCAAACATGCTCAATGGGGGACAGATCCGGAGATCTTGCTGGCCAGGGTAGTTGACTTACACCTTCTAGAGCACGTTGGGTGGCACGGGATACATGTGGACGTGCATTGTCCTGTTGGAACAGCAAGTTCCCTTGCCGGTCTAGGAATGGTAGAACGATGGGTTCGATGACGGTTTGGATGTACCGTGCACTATTCAGTGTCCCCTCGACGATCACCAGTGGTGTACGGCCAGTGTAGGAGATCGCTCCCCACACCATGATGCCGGGTGTTGGCCCTGTGTGCCTCGGTCGTATGCAGTCCTGATTGTGGCGCTCACCTGCACGGCGCCAAACACGCATACGACCATCATTGGCACCAAGGCAGAAGCGACTCTCATCGCTGAAGACGACACGTCTCCATTTGTCCCTCCATTCACGCCTGTCGCGACACCACTGGAGGCGGGCTGCACGATGTTGGGGCGTGAGCGGAAGACGGCCTAACGGTGTGCGGGACCGTAGCCCAGCTTCATGGAGACGGTTGCGAATGGTCCTCGCCGATACCCCAGGAGCAACAGTGTCCCTAATTTGCTGGGTAGTGGCGGTGCGGTCCCCTACGGCACTGCGTAGGATCCTACGGTCTTGGCGTGCATCCGTGCGTCGCTGCGGTCCGGTCCCAGGTCGACGGGCACGTGCACCTTCCGCCGACCACTGGCGACAACATCGATGTACTGTGGAGACCTCACGCCCCACGTGTTGAGCAATTCGGCGGTACGTCCACCCGGCCTCCCGCATGCCCACTATACGCCCTCGCTCAAAGTCCGTCAACTGCACATACGGTTCACGTCCACGCTGTCGCGGCATGCTACCAGTGTTAAAGACTGCGATGGAGCTCCGTATGCCACGGCAAACTGGCTGACAGTGACGGCGGCGGTGCACAAATGCTGCGCAGCTAGCGCCATTCGACGGCCAACACCGTGGTTCCTGGTGTGTCCGCTGTGCCGTGCGTGTGATCATTGCTTGTACAGCCCTCTCGCAGTGTCCGGAGCAAGTATGGTGGGTCTGACACACCGGTGTCAATGTGTTCTTTTTTCCATTTCCAGGAGTGTACTTTCAGAAACGGTCTTTGTAATAAAGACCTTTAAATTAAAAAAAAAATAAAAAATGCACTGACAATTTATATCTGACAACGTATTACTGCTCAAGAATTCTCCAGTTGCAGAAGTAAAATAGTTCAGGAAAGAAACTTTTAATTTACAGATGAAAACACTTTTTCTTACTCTGACATTTTACTTCTGTGGCTAAATGCTGTAGCTTTGTAACAGTTTATTTTACTGACCCATGATTGCGGTAGGTTCACTAAATGGCAACAGATCATTATTACTGTCTCATTACTTTCTTTTGTGCAGTGAATACTTTTTGCATAATTGAGGAATACTCCTAAATGTTATCCTGAAGGATGTCAGTGAATGAAAATATGTTAACTTACCAATTTATACGCAATTCAAAGTTAATTACTCTAAGTGTTTTAGCAGTTATTCAACTAGGTGGTTTAATTGATAATCTTAATTGCAAGCTTATATGCCAGCTGATGGCGCATATCCACTGAAACAATTTTGAGCAAGAAACGTAAGGAAAAAAAAGGTTGAGCACATACTTAAAGATCTTCCTACTGAAATGTCTGCTCTTGAGCTACACAAAGTAAAGTATGACCCCCCCCCCCCCCACTCCCAGAATCCCAGCCATTTATGCTATTATTTAAAATAATATAGGCACATTTATGGGGATGTATCTTAAAGATTAATATATATTAAAATAGACCATGCTTAAGGTTTATTTTTCATATTTACTGTAGTTCTTTGACACGGTAAAAAATTTGTAATAATGATGGCAGAAAGTAAAATTATTCTTACAAAAAAATGTGAGGAGTTCTTGAGAAAATTCATGTGTAATTTGCTTTCACATTTAGAAGACTGAAGTATTCTGTTTGCAGAGAGTTGTGTTGCAATCATGACAATACTTGTACTTTTTTTTCCTATTTGTTTTGCCAGTAAATTGTTTCATCTTCTCCAGACATATCTTGGAATCACATGTTGGATGATGCTTTGTCACGAGATTCATCAGTAAAAAAGATGAGATGAAGGCAAATAAAACAAAACTAAACCAATTATATGAGCAGTGTCTGTAGCAACAAAAGCAGCGATTAAAATTCTAAAGCAGATTGACATTTACCTCAATATGAGTCTTTGTCAAACTCTTCCCAATCGAATACTTCTCCCTCCAATCCAAAATGATTGAATACTTCCCCATTAGTTTTGAAAATTTTCTTGATCATTCAACAAATTTGACATTTGTAACAGTGTTACAGCAAAATGTAATGAGTATATGCATCAAACTCATGACAGTGCAAGTATGCATTGGCTCAGTCAGTTGCGATGATAACTCTTATGTTCACCACTGTTTCTTACAATGTTGCTCTAGAAATTGACAGCGAAAGACAGCATCTGTCATGGACCAGGTACTGAGATGTCCGTACATTGTTCTTACAGAAAATGAGCACAGTTTTTGAGTGACAGGAGTCTCCTGCTTCGAAAATTGTGGGCCGAGATATACTTGGTTATGGGCTTCTGAACACAGCATTGTGACCAGAGTTATGCTCAGGCTTTACTGCCTAAGTGTTGACTAATAGATGTGCAACCAGTGTATCATCAATATTTTGACAGTAATCACCAAATCAAGTATTCAAGATATTATCCAGAATGCTTTGAAGAAGAGAGAAATGTGTGTAAAGTTTGTCTCGCATATCTTGAGAGTTTGGAACAGAACTGACAGTGCTGGGATGCCTGCTGTGATTTTATTCAAATGAAAATGCAGACATTCTTTTCTGGAAAAGAATCATCATAGGTGATGAGACTTCGTTACAAATACAAACCTACCACAAAACAATGAAGTGTGGAATGGCTCTTTAATGGTTCACAAAGACCAAAGCAGGTGCAAATGTGATACACGAGTTGATCACCATTCCAAAAGAGGAGTTTTCTGACAGTTTCACATGGTTGTATGAACAGGGTGGACGATGAAGAACATCTGAAGTGTTAAAACCACCATCTTAATCTTACTCTATTTTTGCAGTCTCATAATTTTTTGGACTCAAAAGATGTATGTGGGAACTTCATGCTTCATTTATTATATATAGTTGATAAAATCTGTGCAGATGAACTGTATTGTCCACTCCACCCCCAAGTTTGATGCTACCTCATATTTGCAAAGCCAGTTAATAACTTTCACAAAATATCATTGTTTCCTCACTTTATGAAGTGGCAATATGTGTATCATCCGCAAAAGTAATTGATTCAAATGCCTGACTAAAATGAAATGCTGTATTGTTAATATGAAATATGAACTCTTAACTGCTTTTTAGTTAGGTACTATGGTGTTCTCATTGCAATTTCTCCAGATGCAGAAGCAGTGTCAGCCTTCTGAGGTTTATTGTAACTTGCCTACATTTCAGTTGTTGAATCGGAAGTGTACTAAGTGTGTGCAGAGTGATATACTCATATGTATTATAAAAAATGTATGCATGTACATATGTACCACATCTACTCCTATACCACTGGATCAGTTTCAACCAAATTCGGTACCCATATCACTTACTGCCTGGAAAGAATCAATGGTTGGGTAAGGACCATTTACCCACCGAAGGGGTGTAGGTGACAAGAAGTGCAGCCCGCGATATGCAAATACCCAGACTTTATTCATCAAGTATTTGATGATGAGAGAACTTAGTGACTTGCAACAAATTTTGCACATCATTTCAAAAATGCTTAAAAAAAAAAACACCCTCTTTCTTGCTGACAGCACCCCCTCCACCCACAAAATCATGAAAGGGAAAACATTTTTACTGTTCATGCAGTAAAACTGCCGCATCAGTTGTGGTGTTTTAATTTGTTACTTGTTTACTACTAACTGTACTCACGATACACTTTGTAGACAGTCTTCACATAGACAACTGAATGTACCTGCAAAATTATATCATTATACAATACATAGTTCAGGACATATGACATCGTAAACACCGAGATGTGTGAAAAACTGCTGAATCATGCATGAAGTTCAACTATATTACTTCTTTGCTACTAACTCCAGTCACAACACATTTTGTAGACAGTATCCACATATGCCACCGAATGTACCTAAAAAATTGTATCATTGTGCAGCACATAGTTGAGGAGATATAAGCGATAATCATTGAGCTGTATGAAAAGAAAATTGTAGGACAAAATTTGCTGGAGACACAGGTGAATGGTATATATCTAAAAACAAAGATGATGTGACTTACCAAATGAAAGTGCTGGCAGATCGACAGACACACAAACAAACACAAACATACACACAAAATTCAAGCTTTCGCAACAAACTGTTGCCTCATCAGGAAAGAGGGAAGGAGAGGGAAAGACGAAAGGATGTGGGTTTTAAGGGAGAGGGTAAGGAGTCATTCCAATCCCGGGAGCGGAAAGACTTACCTTACGGGGAAAAAAGGACGGGTATACACTCGCGCGCGCGCACACACACACATCCATCCACACGTATACAGACACAAGCAGACATATCTCTAAATATGTCTGCTTGTGTCTGTATATGTGTGGATGGATGTGTGTGTGTGTGTGCGCGCGAGTGTATACCCGTCCTTTTTTCCCCCTAAGGTAAGTCTTTCCGCTCCCGGGATTGGAATGACTCCTTAACCTCTCCCTTAAAACCCACATCCTTTAGTCTTTCCCTCTTTCCTGATGAGGCAACAGTTTGTTGCGAAAGCTTGAATTTTGTGTGTATGTTTGTGTTTGTTTGTGTGTCTGTCGACCTGCCAGCACTTTCATTTGGTAAGTCACATCATCTTTGTTTTTAAATATATTTTTCCTACGTGGAATGTTTCCCTCTATTATAACCATATATATATATATATATATATATATATATGTGTGTGTGTGTGTGTGTGTGTGTGTGTGTGTGTGTGTGTGTGTGTGTGTGTGTGTGTGTGTGTGTGGACAAATTTTATCAAAACTTGGCACGCATAATACTTACTATCTGGAAAGTTGCTACTCGCCATATATCTGAGATGCTGAGTCGCAGATAGGCATTCTGTCCTGGATTTTCCGTTGTTTGATTGCTATCTGGAAAGAAATACTGTGGGGATAAGAACCAGCAACCATCTATTGGGGTGGAGTTGATAATTTGGAGAGAGAAGGGAGTAGGAGGAGATGAAAGCAGATAGGGGGAGGAGGAGGAGGAGGTGGTGGACAAAAAGAGAAAAGAAGGAATTGTCAGAAGTGAGAAGAGGGGGTGGACAGCAAGAAGGATGGGGATGGGAAAGGGATTAATAGAAGATTAGATTAAACCATGGGTACTTTGCTTGTATATCTTAAAAATGTAGCTTTTGCGATAACAGTAATGGAAATTCATGGATGGAGCAATATGTAAAGTTAAGGAAAGGCAACTACTCACCTATAGCAGATCAGTGTATGGAGCACAGAAACACAAAATAGAAAACAGGATTTACACTAGCTCTCAAGCACTCTCTCTTTTTCTAGCAATTCTCATGTTGATCCAACATCATCATCAGTTAAGACTGCAGTGAGCATTGGATCATAGAGATTGGACTATAGATTAATTGAAAGAAGTCACCTGGACAGATTAATCATGCTTCCTGTTAGACCAAGATCTTGAATGTGTCCAGATATGCATTCATCCAAGTGAACATATGCTCAAAACATGCATTGCTACATGGACACAGAGCAGTGGAGGTCATATTATGCAACGAAGAAAATTCGCATGGCCTCCGATGGGAAATGTAGTGGTAATTGAAGGGACCTTAACAACTGTGAACTACGTGGACATTACTGCAACCACCTGTGTCCCCTCACACTTGATGTCTTCCTTAACAATGGTGCCATCTTCCAGCAAGGTGACAGTTGTCATAAGGCAGTAATCCTACTTCAGTGGTTCTTGGAGCATGAGAAAGAGCTCTTGTTGATGTCTTCACCACTAAATTCATCTAATCTGAATCCGATGGAAAATATCTAGGCCACTGTTGGGCACCAGCGCCACACCAGTGGACCACTGGCTGGTAATTTATGGGAATTGTGTGTCTTGTGCATAAACATCTGATGCCACCAACCTCCCTATTCCTACCAAGGACTTGGTGAATCAGTGCTGTTAGAATCACTGTTGTATTGTGTTCAAAGGTCGGCCATTATGATATTAAGCAGGTTGTTGTGATGTTTTGGTTGATCAGTGTACATCCTAGTGGCCATTTTGATATACAACCTGTTGTTGACTAAATACATTGAAGTGACAAAAGTCATGGGATAGCGATATGCACATACGCAGATGACAGTAGTATGGTGTGTACATGATATAAAAGGGAGTGCTGTGCCGAAGCTGTCATTTGTATTTAGGTGATTAATGTAAAAAGGTTGCCAGTATGACTGTGGTCACATGAATTAAAACTTTGAATGTGGAGTTTTAGTTGTAGCTAGACTCGTGGGACATTCCATTTTGGAAATTGGTAGGGGATTCAGTGTTCCGAGATCCACAGTGTCAAGAATGTGGCAAGAATGTGGCAAGAATACCGCATTTTGGGCATTACCTCTCACCAAGGACAATACAGTGGCTAATGGCTTTCTTAATGACTGAGATCAGCGACGTTTGCATAGAGTTTTTCAATGCTAAGAACAAGCAACACTGTGTGAGGTAACTGCAGGAATCAATGTGGGATGTATGATGATTGTATCCTTTAGGACAATAAATTTGTTAATGGGCTATGTTATCTGGTAAATGATGTGAGTGACTCTGCTAATAGTACAGCATTGCCTGCAGTGACTCTCTTGGGCTCGTGACTATATTGGTTGGACTCTAGATGACTGGAACACTGTGGCCTGGTCTGTTAGTCCTGATTTCAGTTGGCAAGAACTGGTGGTAGGGTTAGAGTGCGGCACAGACCCCATAGAGCCATTTACCCAGGTTGTCAACAAGGTACTGTGTAATCTGGTGGTGACTCCATAATGATGTGGACTGTGTGTACATGGAATGGACTGGGTCCTCTGATCTAACAGAACCAATCATTGACTGAAGATTGTTATGGTCAGCTACTTGGAGACTATTTGCAGCCATCCATGGACTGCATGTCCCCAAACAACCATGGAATTTTTTTTTTAAGACACTGCACCATGTCACTGGGCCAAAGTTGTTTGTGATTCGTTTGAAGAACATTCTGGACAGTTTGAGTGAATGATTTGACCACTCAGATCACACAGTATGAATCCCATTGAACATTTATGTGACTTAATCGAGAGTTCAGTTTTTGCACAAAATCCTGCACCAGCAACATTTTCACAATTATGGATGGCTGTAGAGGCAGCATGGCTCAGTATTTCTACAGCAAACTTCCAACGATGTGTTGAGTCTGTGAAATGTCAAGTTGCTGCACTATGCCAGGCAAAAGGAGGTCAGACACAATGTTAGGAGGTATCCCAGGATTTTTGTCATTTCATTGTATCTTATTATTACATAGGTGAGTGAAAAAATGGGAGTACATTAACTTCTCAAAAAAGTGAAATGAGAGATTGTTTGGTAGTTATTGACATCTGTGGACCCACCCTTGTCGAAAGGCTTAACAGTGACATATTTTAAAATGTCTAGGGAAGTAGTTGTGGTTATATTACACATCTGTTTAGGTTTTTGTAATATGGGGGCTTCATGGCTTGCTGATCTGTGGGAGATACACTGAAGCATATATTTTGCTATAACAAGCAGAAATGATGTAAATCCACAAGTTTTCACTGTGCACAATCCTCATGAAGAATCCTGATGTTGTTACACAAACAGCTGCAGTCTTTTGTATATGTAAGAACAGCTTCTTTGCATGTGTCAATGTCTCTGTCTGAAACAAATATTATTTGTGATTCACATGGTGAAAACAGTGCAAAGTAAATCCTGTGTGTGTGTATTTTGACAGACAGTAAAACGATTTTCAAAAATGTACACCTCATTAATGTTGTCTTTTCTGCATGAGTAATGTTGCTAGAGTACCTGACAACAGCATATTATGTTAAGGCTTACTTATCAACATTATGACCACCTGTATAATAGCATATTGCTCCACCTGTGAAATGCAATACAGCAGTGAATCTGTGAGACATAAATTAGACAAGTCTTTGGTAGGTTTCTATAAGTATGTGGTAACATATATTTACTCATGGGTCATACAGGTCCCTTAAATTATAGCCCAGTGGTTTATGTTCATGTGTCTGTTGCCCAGTAGTACCCCGGATGAACCCCATCAGGTTCAGATCAGGCATTTCTACATCTACATCTACATGACTACTCTGCAATTCACATTTAAGTGCTTGGCAGAGGGTTCATCGAACCACAATCATACTATCTCTCTACCATTCCACTCCCGGACAGCGTGCGGGAAAAAAGAACACCTAAACCTTTCTGTTCGAGCTCTGATTTCTCTTACTTTATTTTGATGATCATTCCTACCTATGTAGGTTGGGCTCAACAAAATATTTTCGCATTCGGAAGAGAAAGTTGGTGACTGAAATTTTGTAAATAGATCTCGCCGCGACGAAAAACGTCTTTGCTGTAATGACTTCCATCCCAATTCGCGTATCATATCTGCCACACAGTCTCCCCTACTACATGATAATACAAAACGAGCTGCCCTTTTTTGCACCCTTTCGATGTCCTCCGTCAATCCCACCTGGTAAGGATCCCACACCGCGCAGCAATATTCTAACAGAGGACAAACGAGTGTAGTGTAAGCTGTCTCTTTAGTGGACTTGTTGCATCTTCTAAGTGTCCTGCCAATGAAACACAACCTTTGGCTCACCTTCCCCACAATATTATCTATGTGGTCTTTCCAACTGAAGTTGTTCGTGATTTTGACACCCAGGTACTTAGTTGAATTGACAGCCTTGAGAATTGTACTATTTATCGAGTAATCGAATACCAACAGATTTCTTTTGGAACTCATGTGGATCACCTCACACTTTTCGTTATTTAGCGTCAACTGCCACCCGCCACACCATACAGCAATCTTTTCTAAATCGCTTTGCAACTGATACTGGTCTTCGGATGACCTTACTAGACGGTAAATTACAGCATCATCTGTGAACAACCTGAGAGAACTGCTCAGATTGTCACCCAGGTCATTTATATAGATCAGGAACAGCAGAGGTCCCAGGACACTTCCCTGGGGAACATCTGATATCACTTCAGTTTTACTCGATGATTTGCCGTCTATTACTACGAACTGCAACCTTCCTGACAGGAAGTCACGAATCCAGTCTCACAACTGAGACGATACCCCATAGACCCGCAGCTTGATTAGAAGTCGCTTGTGAGGAATGGTGTCAAAAGCTTTCCGGAAATCCAGAAATACAGAATCAACCTGAGATTCCCTGTCGATAGCGGCCATTACTTCGTGCAAATAAAGAGCTAGCTGTGTTGCACAAGTACGATGTTTTCTGAAACCATGCTGATTACGTATCAATAGATGGTTCCCTTTGAGGTGATTCATAATGTTTGAATACAGTATATGTTCCAAAACCCTACTGTTCGGTGGAGATTAATGTGAGTTGATTATTTGGCACCTCAAAACACTGTGCCATGATACTGGCCATGTGCATGGACAGTTATCCTGCTGGAAGATGCCACCACCATGGGATGCAGGTGGTCCACAGTAATGTTCACATAGTCCACAACTGTCAGTAATTGTAATGCACTGCTAGTGTCAAAAAATCAGGGGTCATTTACAACATAGCACTTCACATTCCCCTTCTGAAAAGTTACATATCTACATCCATACTCCGCAAGCCACCTGACGGTGTGTGGCGGAGGGTACTTTGAGTACCTATATCGGTTCTCCCTTCTGTTCCAGTCTCGTATTGTTCATGGAAAGAAAGATTGTCAGTATGCCTCTGTGTGGGCTCTAATCTCTCTGATTTTATCCTCATGGTCTCTTTGCGAGACATATGTAGGAGGGAGCAATATACTGCTTGACTCCTCGGTGAAGGTATGTTCTTGAAACTTCAACAAAAGCCCATACTGAGCTACTGAGTGTCTCTCCTGCAGAGTCTTCCACTGGAGTTTGTCTATAATCTCCATAACACTTTCGCGATTACTAAATTATCCTGTGACGAAGCGTGCTGCTCTCCATTGGATCTTCTCTATCAACCCTATCTGGTACGGATCCCACAGTGGTGAGCAATATTCAAGCAGAGGGCGAACAAGTGTACTGTAACCTACTTCCTTTGTTTTCGGATTGCATTTCCTTAGGATTCTTCCAATGAATCTCAGTCTGGCCTCTGCTTTACCGACAATAAACTTTATATGACCATTCCATTTTAAATCACTCCTAATGCCTACTCCCAGATAATTTATGGAATTACCTGCTTCCAGTTGCTGACCTGCTATATTGTAGCTAAATGACAAAGGATCTTTCTTTCTATGTATTCGCAGCACATTACACTTGTCTACATTGAGATTCAATTGCCATTCCCTGCACCATGCGTCAATTCGTTGCAGATCCTCCTGCATTTCAGTACAATTTTCCATTGTTACAACCTCTCGATATACCACAGCATCGTACATAGTGTCATGTAATTCTCCTTATCTAGTTTTCATTTCTTCATGTGGAGAAAGCTACTTCATTGCCAAATGCCAACAGACTTTTAATATCCAGTTCATTATTTATTGTTTCTGTTAAAATGTGACATATTCTGTCACTTTGTTATAGCCCTGTCAACTTGAAATTGATGTGCTTATAACTGTAGGTTTTGTTTTAAAATATGACACAGTATTTTTTTTTTTCTTTTATTTGCATCCTATATGCAACTTCAATGCACCCTGTAACCAGAAGCATCTGTAAGTGGGTTGATAGGTCAAGAGGTGGCATTTGCCCTCTCTATCTTGAGTACAGACTATTTATTCATTACAGAATTTTCCTACACCGTAGGTAACCATCAATTCTCTGGAATATAATATGTTCTTTGCACACCTTTGAAATTTAGTTCTTGTGGCATGACATGGCTCGAACTGATCAAATCATTTTTACCAAATATGGCTATTTTAAAGACTGCCCCCTCCTCCGAATAAATTTCTGGTGACACCTATCCCTGTAACATTACTTGCTGCTAGGTAGTGATATTTTACTTGTACCTCCATTGAGCCATCCCACTGAGTCACCGAGCGAGGTGGTGCAGTGGTTAGCACACTGGACTCGCATTCGGGAGGACGACGGTTCAATCCCGTCTCCGGCCATCCTGATTTAGGTTTTCCGTGATTTCCCTAAATCGCTTCAGGCAAATGCTGGGATGGTTCCTTTGAAAGGGCACGGCCGATTTCCTTCCCCATCCTTCCCTCACCCGAGCTTGTGCTCCGTCTCTAATGACCTCGTTGTCGACGGGACGTTAAACACTAATCTCTTCCTCCTCCTCCCACTGAGTCTCAGTGGTTGTCTACCCTAGATTCACTCTAAACAAAGTTTTTCTTATTATGTTCTATAGTTACACTAACTAGATACATCTTATTAAGTTTAGAACTATTCCTTTTTGGTTCAGCACAGTGCTAACAAAGGAAACTGACAAAATTTCAGTATGGTCATCACTGTTGAATAAGTTGAAGCAATTGTTCTAACATGTTTTGTATTTGGAAAGAGTGGTATTCAAATCCTTCAGCCCTTCTCAAATCATTCTGAAGTCTGTGTAACATGAAACTCTTGTAGATGATTACTCATATAGAAAAAAATAGTTCACTGCATGATACAGATTAAAGAACCCAGTTCTAATACCAAGGGGCAATGAGAAATATGGCAGCCACTAAAATGTCAACAGTATGACAGTTTAGGGTGTCACATGTATTTGAAAATCTACTGAGTCATTAGGAGACTCAATGAATGCTCCATACATGATTCACACCATTTAGCAGATCTCTCTTAAAACTAATGTTAGTCTGTCTTTTGTCCACAATGACGGAATAATCTTAATGAACCATTGTTGTCTTTCCTTTCTGTTGTTGTACATAATGCATGATATCTATATAATGTCAAAATGTTTGAATGTTCCTATAAATGGAATGTGGAAAATTAAAGCAACAGAAATTTGTGTTTGAAAAGGAGGAAGTGAGTGTTCTTGTTGTGAGTAGGTTACATTTTCAAAAAACACTCGCAGCTTTCGTCAACTGCTGAAATACACACACAACCTACCACAATTGGAATGCACATTTTAAAGCTACAACACTTTGTTTCAAATCTGATAGTAATCAGTGACTTCACTATGTTTCATTACAGAATCTTTTCAGACCACAATTTCTGAATTTGGCTGCCTTGACATTGTTGTAAACAATGCTGGAATAATGAATGACAGATTTTGGGAGCTGGAAGTAGATGTCAACTTGGTAAAATATAATATCAGTAATTATTTATTTTTAAGAGTTACAAAAAGATAGCACCTTCAGAAACTGTTATTGTATTTTGGATGTACCTAACTGTTTAATGTCAATAACTTTTGTTTCTTGTCTATGCTTTTACAATTTCCATAGTATGTTTCATAGTGCCTGTAACATTAGTGATTTCTGCATGGTAAATGTTCACAGAAGTGTGTACTAATAGTGTTTCCAGTGAAAGTCTTCATATCTGTAAATAAGAGCTTTCATATTTGTAAGCTGTCGAATAACAGCACAAATTTTATACTGTGGGGAGGGGGGGGGGGGGAGGGAGGGAGACAATGACAAATCTGGAAAACTGTAGCTTGGAAAATATATACCAAATAATTTTCTGTGTGGTTTTTTTTATCAATTACATTCATTTTTTTGGCCTAAAATTCAACAAAGGAAAATAATCTCTTGATTTAAAGTAAAATATTCTGTGTTCAGTCTTTCCTTGTAAATGTGGACTTCAGAGAATCCTATCAAATGTATTTTTTAAGGCTGAGATACACTATGTGATCAAAAGTATCCGGACAGCTGGCTGAAAATGACTTACAAGTTTGTGGCGCCCTCCATCGGTAATGCTGGAATTCAATATGGTGTTGGACCACCCTTAGGCTTGATGACAGCTTTCACTCTCGCAGGCATATGTTCAATCAGGTGCTGGAAGGTTTCCTGGGGAATTGTAGCCCATTCTTGATGGAGTGCTGCACTGAAGAGAGAGATCGATGTCGGTCGGTGAGGCCTGGCACAAAGTCGGCATTCCAAAACATCCCAAAGGTGTTCTATAGGATTCAAGTCAGAACTCTGCACAGGCCAGAGCCCATTACAGAGATGTTATTGACATGTAACCACTCCACCATAGGCCGTGCATTATGAACAGGTGCTCGATCATGTTGAAAGATGCTGTCGCCACCCCCGAATTGCTCTTCAACAAAGGGAAGCACGAAGGTGCTTAAAACATCAGTGTAGGCCTTTGCTGTGATAGTGCAATGCAAAACAACAAGGGTTGCAAGTCCCCTCCATGAAAAACACGACCACACCATAATACCACCACCTCCGAATTTTACTATTGGCACTACACATGCTGCAGATGACGTTCACCAGGCATTCGCCGTACCCACACCCTGCCATCGGATTGCCACATTCTGTACTGTGATTCTTCACTCCATACAATGTTTTTCTACTGTTCACTTGTCCAACAGTTACACTTCTTACACCAGGTGAGGCATCGTTCAACATTTACCGGCGTGATGTGTAGCTTATGAGCAGCTGCTTGATCGTGAAAACCAAGTTTTCTCACCCCCCACCTAACTGTCATAGTTCTTGCAGTGGCTCGTGATGCAGTTTGGAATTTCTGTGTGATGGCCTATTACACATTACGACTCTCTTCAACTGTCTGTGGTCTCTGTCAGTCAACAGACAAGATCGGCCTGCACGCTTTTGTGCTGTATGTGTCCCTTCACATTTCCACTTCGCTGTCACATCGGAAATTGTGGACCTAGGGATGTTTAGGAGTGTGGAAATCTCGCGTACAGATGTATGGCACAAGTGGTGTCCAATCACCTGACCACGTTTGAAGTCTGTGAATTCTGCGGAGCACCTTATTCTGCTCTCTCTTGAAGTCTAATGACTACTGAGGTCGCTGATATGGTGTACCTGGCAGTAGGTGGCAGCACAATTCACCTAATATGAAAAAGTATGTTTTTAGGGTGTCTGGATACTTTTGATCGCATGGTGTATATGTAGCATTACAGCATGTTCTTTTCTTGCATGGCTTTCAGTACACAATATCTCACACAAGCAGTTAAGTGGGAAAGTAGTAGTTGCATCATCCTTGCCATGATGCTGATACTCAGTGCATTGAGATGTGCATGGTAACAGTTCATATATCACTGTAACCTAGATGACATTAATATGCATGATATACATATGGACTTGAAAAATGTGCAAATTTTGAGTTCCAGATATGCAAGCAAACAACCAATTTAACAATGAAAAATATTGATGTGTGCTCAGTATCTTACGTTAATCAAATTAATCAGCTGTTACTTGTTATGTAAGGTTTGAATACAAATGTGCTAATGAAAATTCCTTGGTGGAATATAAATGATGAAAGAAATACAGATAATAACTTACCACATAAGCAAGGTGCTGAGTTGTCAGCCCACACTTAAACAAGACAGACTGTTACTAGCTTTTGAACTAATCTTTTGTCAATAAACATACATAGGCTCTGCTACAATGTTTCTGGTCACTACATTGTGCTGGCACTGCAGCTTGACTGTGGTGAGTGATTGTCAGATGGAGTGCATAAAGGGAGAAATGAGATGGGGTTTAGGAGGGAGGGCTAGGGAAGAGTGACTAATAGCCACGAGGGACAGGGAGCAGATACCCAGTATAGGAATGTGCCATAGGTCACCTCCTTCTGGCTGTAGGCAGGGTAAGATAGAAAAAGGGAAGAGGATGATGACAGAGAGGAATGTATGAGTACAGGATGAGTAAAATTAGGCTGGTGAATGATACGATTATATTGTTCTACAACAGGATAATACTCAGTAATAAATGAAATGATCATATGGCATTGTAGGCCAGAAGACATTGTATGTAGTTGTTCGGCCTCCTGATGCAAATATTTCTATTTTACGTCACTTCAGCTAAATGTGTGTCAATGATAATGAGAAGAAATAATTAGGACAAGACGAACACCCGATCTCCAAGCAAAGAAAATCTGCACCCTGGCCAAGAACCAAACCTGGCATCCTGCATCCTGCAATCTAGAGGTAGCAACGCTGACCACTAGACCACATGTTGCAGACGTATTGGGTGATGGTGATGATACTCATTTGCAGTTGATTTCTGGAGGTGGTCAGAGGATTAGGGGCATGTGTGGATATGATGTGGGGAAATCTGACTGCGGGCTATGCTTGGAGAGTAATGTCTGAACATGACATAACTAACTAACTAACATAATTGCAAATGCACAATCCATAGGTGACTAGATTACACGGGAGAGTATTTTTAGTGTGGAAGGGATGATAGGTGTCACAATGTGGGTACTGCTGGTGGCCAGTTAGCTTGCTGTGAACAGAGGTTTGTTTGAAGCCATTGAAGAGATGGTGACTATCCAGGAATGCGTGTTGAGAAGGTCCTGATGAATTTGATGGAAGAGAAGGTGTTGAGGCTGTGGAGGTACTGGGACATTGTTTTGGCCCTAGGTCCAGATTGTGAAGATATTGCCAATGAATTTGAACCAGACAACTGATCAGAGATTTTGGATGGGTAGAATGGTTTCTTCTAAATAGTCCGCAAAGAGGTTGGCATGGGGATGCCTGTGGATGGATTATTTTTGTATAACTTTCCCCATCAAAAGTGAAGTAGTTGTGTGTAAGGATGTAGGTTACCAAGACCATATGCATAACTCATCATCATCATCATCATCATCATCATCTAAGGAGAATATATACAAGCAAGTTTATAGTTAGTCATAGTCACCCAGTGGCAGAATAAATGCTGATCACAACGTGCTAGATTTCAGTGGTTGCTACACATCCGTGCCCTTGGGTCCTTGCCTCCTGTCCAACACCAGCTTCTCTGAGTTACATAGACAGAAGTTGTCCTTGTAACAAATCTTTTATTTGTGTACCACCTCCTCTGCCCTATGACCTTAAATTCACTGTCTGCAGCCCCATCCTCCTCTCTGCAAACCCTGTCTTCCAGTATCCTATGTGGATCATTTTGAAACTAATGCCACAAATTTATTTTAATGCAAACTAGAAAGATAAAGAAAGCACAGCAGCACATTAAATACGGTAAGATTTCAGATACATACTATCATTTTTCCACATAGCTCCCACAATTCATTATGCACTTTTGTCAAGAGCATTCATGCTCTGCTTATAGGAAACAGTACCAGCTCTGTTGTGCAGCCTGACATTATTGTTGCCAGTGGGATTTATGTGTTTGCTTGTCTCTGGAAATTACAGCTTTCAGCCTAGTCAGTGTGGTATTAATTGACAGTTGTGTTAGACTTGCAGACATAAATAAGAACCACAGCCTTCTTATACTAGAAGACTGTGCACTTCACTTTGCCTAGAAATTGGCTTTGTCTTCAACTTCTTTGTTGGAGAATTTGCAGGTAATTACTCTGTGGACTGTCTTTGGATTCCAGTTTGTAGTGGTGATACTACATCTTATTGTCAGTGATGATGATGTTCAGAAAATTGTCACCTTTAGCCTCTTATTGGTCCAACAAGCCCTGAAAAATATCCATGTGATGATTTTTTTCCCATCTCACACACACTTTGAAATAACCAAGGTTGCACAGTGTCTGGCCCAGGTTGTTACAGCCAACATTTTTGTGCATACAATTGAAGGGTAGAAATACACAGATCATTATGAGAACTGAAAGCTGAACAGGGTCGAAAAGGTATGGCTTCTTATGCACATTCTTTTCACCACAATTGACTTGCAGTATCCACCACCTTGCAATTACTCGTGCCTACTGTGTCATCTCCACACACCCTTAGCAAGTATAGGTGAATTTCAGTTGGTGCAGTTTGTTCAGTTCATATATTTGATGCCATGAGAAACCTATCTCTATCTGGAAACTTTGGAGTCAACTGGCCACAGCAGTGCACAGATGCGATGAACGTGAGTTGTAGGGATTCACATGCTTGCTAACATTGCCGCCCTCCCACCCTTGCCATCACAAACCCAGAATGCTGTCTAGCCTATGATGCGTCATTGCAGTCTACAGTGCCATTGAACTTGAACTGAATGTGATTTGTGTTATCAGTAACAGTACAATATTTTTGTTAGTAGCTAGTTTCATAATGAAAAAAAAAGTTATTCATACAATGGAGGCTATAAACTGAAAGTAGTAGCATATGCAGAATAACATGGAAACAGAGGAGCGGAGTGGCATTTTGGCCCTCCACCAACAGAAAACGTCATTTGCGATTGGCGGGCTAGCAAAGAAGAAATGAAAAAATGAGAGAGACTAAATATACAAATAGAGGACTAAATGGAAAGTGGCTAAAACTAGATGATGTATTGAAATGGATTAAAGGATGCCATCAAAATGGTATTGGAATTAATACAAAAATGATTTAAATACATGCTTGTAAGCTAGCGCCACACCAGAACTTAGCAGACTTTAAGGATGGAGTTGGTTGGTGCTACTGGTCTTTGAAGCATCATGGCCTTAGCATTTAAAAAAAAAAAAAAAAAAAAAAAAAAAAACCCTCAGAAAATGCCACAAGAGTATGAACAAAGAATGTTATCTTCTCATCACTGTATTATCCAACACCAAAAGAAAACCAGTGTGGAACTAAGCCAAATAATGAATATAGACTAAACATTTATGACATTTGATGTGCTGAATAACAAACTGTTGCCATGAAAGGTGCTAAAACTGTAACCATAAAAACAAATGGACATGGAAAAAAAGCAATACAATGCTGTCCTTTCATGCTGTGCTGATGGTTCTAAACTTAATCCAATAATCATTTTCAGGCACAAAACTATGCCAAAACCTGAAATATTACCGGACGGAGTTCACATACATGATAATGGTTGGATGGAAGAAGCTAGTATGTAATTAAGGAGAGTGTGGGAGAGAAGGAAAGGTACTATATTGAAGAGGAGTTTTCTTCTTGTGCTAGGTCAGTTTAGTAGTCATTTGAAAAATTCTGTGAAAGAGAAATTGAGACAGGGAAATTCAGAGCTTGCTGTTATTCTGTCAGAACTTCACAATTGAAACGTCTTGATGTCTTGATAAGTAAACTGTTTATGACAGAGGAATGCAACAAATGGATGATAGATGAAACCCAACACGAATTCACACCAAAGGGAGCTTTAGAACGACCTACAATCAAACAAGTGCGTCAGTGGATACAGCAGTCATGGTCCAGAGTGAGGGCCAAAATTATTGTTTAATCTTTCAAGAAGTGCAGCGGAAGTAACATTATCAATGGTGGTGAAGAAGAGAACAACAATGACGACAAAGAGGGAGGAGGAGGAGGAGAAGAAGAAGACGAAAGTTCAGATGATTTTCAGGGATTTTAACGGTCAGTTCAGTTTAGTTTCATAAACTAAGAATTTTTTTAGTCTGGCTGTACACTCTAGTAATAAAAATGGTAAAAATGTTATTTTTTAAAAAAATTCTTAAAAATTAAGGTGTGTCTGATTGTCTGTAAATGTGGCATGTACCTTGGAGTTAAAAGTTTATTTTGGAATGCTAAGAAGAAGAAGAAGAAGAAGAAGAAGCTATTCATTCTGGCAGCTTAGCCTAGGGTCCTAACAAAGATATCAAAGGCTTGTTGATGATAACTAAGTGAAAACTATTTTCATAAAGGAAACTGCCAAATTTACTCATTCCAAAAATGATACCTAGCACTTTATTCTCTATATGCAGATAAGGTTCTTGAGGCTGCTTTAAGGTATAGGCTTTTTGAAACTGTCTAGTAACTTATGGGAAACGACAGCACCAGTACTGTGAGGGGAGGCATCCATTTCCATAGCCAATGGCAACCAAAGCTGATACCATGTCCATTATAATTATCCGGGCTGTTATGCCATGGTCGGTTGATGAATTCTGTGTCGATTCCCAACATTTCGTCTCCGACTGCGGGAGACATCTTCAAGGGGGTCCGTAGCTCAATGGAAGGTCCAACACACCCACTGGCTCGCTACTGACTGCCGCTAAATTCCGTGTCCACACGCTCCCACGCCGCGGCGTGATGTCACGTGTTTTGAAAACTTCAGTGCAATTGGCCGCTGTCCATCGCTGTCGATCGCCGTTGCCATCACCCAGTAGTGGACGGGTGGTACACATCTTCTTTAACACTGGCATCCATATACCATTTAATTTCACGCCCTCCTCCTTTCGGTTGAAATTATTTGGGTGTTTAGCGATTTCAATTGCCTCCCTGTAGAGCCTTTCGTAATATCCGCTTGTGGCCACTAGTACTTGCGTCTCCTCGAAACGAATATTGTGGTTCCCTGGCTGGAAAGCATGCCCCACAACAGCTGATCGTTCATCTACATCTACATCTACATCTATACTCCGCGAGCCACCTTACGGTGTGTGGCGGAGGGTACTTATTGTACCACTATCTGATCCCCCCTTCCCTGTTCCATTCACGAATTGTGCGTGGGAAGAACGACTGCTTGTAAGTCTCCGTATTTGCTCTAATTTCTCGGATCTTTTCGTTGTGATCATTACGCGAGATATATGTGGGCGGTAGTAATATGTTGCCCATCTCTTCCCGGAATGTGCTCTCTCGTAATTTCGATAATAAACCTCTCCGTATTGCGTAACGCCTTTCTTGAAGTGTCCGCCACTGGAGCTTGTTCAGCATCTCCGTAACGCTCTCGCGCTGACTAAATGTCCCCATGACAAATCGCGCTGCTTTTCGCTGGATCATGTCTATCTCTTCTATTAATCCAATCTGGTAAGGGTCCCATACTGATGAGCAATACTCAAGAATCGGACGAACAAGCGTTTTGTAAGCTACTTCTTTCGTCGATGAGTCACATTTTCTTAGAATTCTTCCTATGAATCTCAACCTGGCGCCTGCTTTTCCCACTATTTGTTTTATGTGATCATTCCACTTCAGATCGCTCCGGATAGTAACTCCTAAGTATTTTACGGTCGTTACCGCTTCCAATGATTTACCACCTATGGCATAATCGTACTGGAATGGATTTCTGCCCCTATGTATGCGCATTATATTACATTTATCTACGTTTAGGGAAAGCTGCCAGCTGTCGCACCATTCATTAATCCTCTGCAGGTCTTCCTGGAGTACGTACGAGTCTTCTGATGTTGCTACTTTCTTGTAGACAACCGTGTCATCTGCAAATAGCCTCACGGAGCTACCGATGTTGTCAACTAAGTCATTTATGTATATTGTAAACAATAAAGGTCCTATCACGCTTCCTTGCGGTACTCCCGAAATTACCTCTACATCTGCAGATTTTGAACCGTTAAGAATGACATGTTGTGTTCTTTCTTCTAGGAAATCCTGAATCCAATCACAAACCTGGTCCGATATTCCATAAGCTCGTATTTTTTTCACTAAACGTAAGTGCGGAACCGTATCAAATGCCTTCCTGAAGTCCAGGAATACGGCATCAATCTGCTCGCCAGTGTCTACGGCACTGTGAATTTCTTGGACAAATAGGGCGAGCTGAGTTTCACATGCTCTCTGTTTGCGGAATCCATGTTGGTTATGATGAAGGAGATTTGTATTATCTAAGAACGTCATAATACGAGAACATAAAACATGTTCCATTATTCTACAACAGATTGACGTAAGCGAAATAGGCCTATAATTATTCGCATCTGATTTATGACCCTTCTTGAAAATGGGAACGACCTGCGCTTTCTTCCAGTCGCTAGGTACTTTACGTTCTTCCAGAGATCTACGATAAATTGCTGATAGAAAGGGGGCAAGTTCTTTAGCATAATCACTGTAGAATCTTACGGGTATCTCGTCTGGTCCGGATGCTTTTCCGCTACTAAGTGATAGCAGTTGTTTTTCAATTCCGATATCGTTTATTTCAATATTTTCCATTTTGGCGTCCGTGCGACGGCTGAAGTCAGGGACCGTGTTACGATTTTCCGCAGTGAAACAGTTTCGGAACACTGAATTCAGTATTTCTGCCTTTCTTCAGTCGTCCTCTGTTTCGGTGCCATCGTGGTCAACGAGTGACTGAATAGGGGATTTAGATCCGCTTACCGATTTTACATATGACCAAAACTTTTTAGGGTTCTTGTTTAGATTGTTTGCCAATGTTTTATGTTCGAATTCGTTGAATGCTTCTCTCATTGCTCTCTTTACGCTCTTTTTCGCTTCGTTCACCTTTTCCTTATCAGCTATGATTCGACTACTCTTAAACCTATGATGAAGCTTTCTTTGTTTCCGTAGTACCTTTCGTACATGATTGTTATACCACGGTGGATCTTTCCCCTCGCTTTGGACCTTAGTCGGTACGAACTTATCTAAGGCGTACTGGACGATGTTTCTGAATTTTTTCCATTTTTGTTCCACATCCTCTTCCTCAGAAATGAACGTTTGATGGTGGTCACTCAGATATTCTGCGATTTGTGCCCTATCACTCTTGTTAAGCAAATATATTTTCCTTCCTTTCTTGGCATTTCTTATTACACTTGTAGTCATTGATGCAACCACTGACTTATGATCACTGATACCCTCTTCTACATTCACGGAGTCGAAAAGTTCCGGTCTATTTGTTGCTATGAGGTCTAAAACGTTAGCTTCACGAGTTGGTTCTCTAACTATCTGCTCGAAGTAATTCTCGGACAAGGCAGTCAGGATAATGTCACAAGAGTCTCTGTCCCTGGCTCCAGTTCTGATTGTGTGACTATCCCATTCTATACCTGGTAGATTGAAGTCTCCCCCTATTACAATAGTATGATCACGAAACTTCTTCACGACGTTCTGCAGGTTCTCTCTGAGGCGCTCAACTACTACGGTTGCTGATGCAGGTGGTCTATAGAAGCATCCGACTATCATATCTGACCCACCTTTGATACTTAACTTAACCCAGATTATTTCACATTCGCATTCGCTAATAACTTCACTGGATATTATTGAATTCTTTACTGCTATAAATACTCCTCCACCATTGGCGTTTATCCTATCCTTGCGGTATATATTCCATTCTGTGTCTAGGATTTCGTTACTGTTCACTTCCGGTTGTAACCAACTTTCCGTTCCTAATACTATATGCGCACTATTTCCTTCAATAAGCGATACTAATTCAGGAACCTTGCCCTGGATACTCCTGCAGTTTACCAATATTACGTTAACTTTTCCTGTTTTTGGTCTCTGAGGACGGACGTTCTTTATCAACGATGCTGATGTTCTCTCTGGTAAGCCGTCAGGTATTTTATCGTTTCGCCCAAGGGGGGGTCCCTCTAACCTAAAAAACCCCCGTGTGCACGCCACACGTACTCTGCTACCCTAGTAGCTGCTTCCGGTGTGTAGTGCACGCCTGACCTGTCTAGGGGGGCCCTACAGTTCTCCACCCAATAACGGAGGTCGATGAATTTGCAACCATTATAGTCGCAGAGTCGTCTGAGCCTCTGGTTTAGACCCTCCACACGGCTCCAAACCAGAGGACCGCGATCGACTCTGGGCACTATGCTGCAGATATTAAGCTCAGCTTGCACTCCGCGTGCGATGCTGGTTGTCTTCACCAAATCAGCCAGCCGCCGGAAGGAACCAAGGATGGCCTCAGAACCCAAGCGGCAGGCGTCATTCGTTCCGACATGTGCTACTATCTGCAGCCGGTCACACCCAGTGCGTTCAATAGCTGCCGGAAGGGCCTCCTCCACATTACGGACGAGACCCCCCGGCAAGCACACCGAGTGCACACTGGCATTCTTCCCCGACCTACCCGCTATTTTCCTGAGGGGCTCCATAACCCGCCTAACGTTGGAACTCCCTATAACTAATAGGCCCGCCCTCTGTGACTGTCGGGACCTTGCCGGAGAATCGGCCACTGGCCCAACAGGCGAGGCATCCTGTGGTGGCTCGGAAACGATGTCATCACCACTAGGAAGCACCCCGTACCTGTTGGAAAGGGGTAAGGCAGCTGCCACGCGGCCAGATCCCACCTTCGCCTTTCGGCCAGGCACGCGCGAGCCCACCACTGTCCGCCATTCACCCTGGAGTGATGGCTGACCGGTAAGATGCTCACTGCCGGAAGACGCAGCGACATCAGGGGTTCCATGTGATTCCAAGGCCACCGAAGTAGGCATAGGTCTCACCACAGTTGCCCCAACGCCACTACGAGCCGACGCCTGCGCCTCGAGCTCGATGAGCCTAACAGACAAAGCCTCCACCTGCCCCCGAAGAGTGGCCAATTCTCCTTGCGTCCGCTCACAACAACCACAGTCCCTACACATGACTATGTTTACCCTACTCTATATGGTGACAAATTCCCAAGATAATCTTCTGATGAGCTACTCTGATAATCAAGAAACACTCACTGAAATACGAGACGCGAAAACTACGCTAGGTTTTCCCAGAAAAACTATTTAAAAGCTAAGCGCAGCAAATAAGTACAAAATAAATTTCTCTCCTAACGATCAAGAACTGTTAGTTTCTATGCAGAGCAGATAAACACAAATAGAATCCCTTCCTTAGTGGAAGGTCGTAAACAAAATGCAAAATAAACGCTTTATACAAACAGTACTCACTGCTGCTGGTGCTCTCGCCCTGGCTGTCACAATACAATTTCCCTTGTGCTCTTCCAAACGTTTAGAAACCGTTCTTTTAGTGGTACCCACATAAACATCACCACAGCTGCATGGGATCCCATACACTCCAGCTTTTTCCAATGGTTTGCGAGCGTCCTTGGCAGGCTTAAGGTATTCCTGTATCTTCCTGGTGGGCTTGTAAATTACGGTAATATTCCGCTTCGTCAAGATCCTCCCTATTCTTTCCGTTACATTTTTAACAAACGGCAGGAAAACCTTAGATTTTGCAGTAGCCTGTACGTCAGTATGATTTCTGCGTGGCTGCCTCAACGTACGTTTTATTTCGGCGGACGAATATTTCTTCAGCTGTTACAGAATCCACACTGCAAATTCCTGCTTCTACACGTTATCAATTTGTCCAAACTTTCGTTATCTTACGATGAGACATCTGTGTTTGCCAAGGGAGGAAATTTTGCTGTTAGTCCGCGGTTTGTGCCCACGGAAGAAATTATAGCCAGTGTAGAAGCAGGAATTCACAGTGTGGATTCTGTAACAGCTGAAGAAATCCGTATAGAAACAGTGAGAATATTAGCCAATGCAAAACCGCCGAAAAGTAATATAACTGTGGGTGAGAGAAGAGCTTTAAAACTCCTGAATGACAACGATAGTATTTTGGTTCTCCCAGCTGACAAAGGAAGCGCAATGGTGGTTATGGATGTGGCCGACTGTCAGAGTAAAATTACTGATCTACTGGATCCGCAAGCATATAGGAAGCTGAATAAGGACCCCACTAACAACGTTCTCAGAACTGTGTCACGGTTAATAAAAAAGTCCTCCATTGAAGAGAGTGTACAGAAAGGTCTCTGCAATTCGGTTGCGCTACCACTGAGACTTTATGGATTGCCCAAAATTCATAAAGAAAATGTGCCGTTAAGACCAATACTAAGTGCCATTGGTTCACCCACCTACTCGTTAGCCAAGTTTTTGACTACGCTGTTAAAACCACATGTGGGCCGTTCGCACTCTGAATTCGACACATTTCATCAGCAGATTGAATGGCATAGTGGTCCATCCGGAGGACATATTGGTCAGCTTCGATGTGGTATTGCTGTTTACCATGGTTCCACTTAATGATGTATTGGAACAGCTGGATCGAATTTTTCCTGCCGACATTTCAGAACTGTTTAAGTGGTGTTTGACGACCGCATATTTCAAGTGGAATGAACAGTTTTATGAGCAAACGGATGGCGTGGCTATGGGAAGCCCCCTAAGTCCTGTAAATGCAAACTTCTTTATGGAGAAATTCGAAGAACAGGCCTTAGGTACTGCCAGCAAAAAACCAAATGTATGGTTCCGATACGTGGATGACACGTTTGTGCTGTGGAGACATGGTAGGGAGGACCTAAGCCAGTTCCACGAACATCTGAACAGTATAAACACGAAAATTCAGTTTACAATGGAGGAAGAGGTAGACGGCAAATTACATTTCCTTGATGTGCTTGTTTTTAGAAACGAAAATGGTAGTTTGGGCCACTCAGTATACCGCAAACCCACTCACACGGACCATTATTTGCACCGGGATTTGAACCACCACCCACAACAGAAGCGGGGTGTTATCAAGACGTTAGTGGACAGAGCTAGAAACATTTGTGAACCTGAGTTGCTCGACGCTGAGACGGAACATCTCCACAATGCATTAATGAAGAACGGATATTCGTCCGCCGAAATAAAACGTGCGTTGAGGCAGCCACGCAGAAATCATACTGACGTACAGGCTACTGCAAAATCTAAGGTTTTCCTGCCGTTTGTTAAAAATGTGACGGAAAGAATAGGGAGGATCTTGACGAAGCGGAATATTACCGTAATGTACAAGCCCACCAGGAAGATACAGGATTACCTTAAGGGGAGCCGGAGGTGCCTATGCTGCCCATGTTAAAATCACTAAGTTTGAGGAACATTTATGAATAAACTACCAAATAGAAAAATTATAATTTTTTTTACATATAGAGTGGTTTAGTATTGCAGCTATGACAGGGGGATTTTGGAGTATCTTTTCTAGTTTCCTTCCAATTATTTTTTTTATTAATGACCCAAATGTTTTTACAAATAATTGCTTTATAATTAAACTGAAATGAAACTACTGAACATATTGCCAAATGGCTGTGTTTCAATGTAAGTTTGACCACTAGGAGTGCTGTATAAAAATTTCATCTTTCTAGCTTGAGTGGATTTTGAGAAAATGTTCCTTATATTCGAAAAATTCTAATTTACAGGAAATGGCTATGAAAGTTTCTCAATACATTCCTGCACTATAGGATGGATTATCAGGGTCTTCTTCTTCATCCTCCAAAAGCTTCCTCTTCTGTCTTCTTTTCTGGCCTGTTGTTCCATCATACTTCATATGCCTTTCTCTTCTTTCTGCTCCTCTTATCCTTTCTCTGTCAATATTTCTTAGTGCTCGTACAGTGTTCACCCCAGCTGTAAATCCTAATGCCTTCAGAACTTCACACTTCACACTGTTCCCTTGGTTGTAGGTTGCTATTGCATCATAAATGCCAAAGTGCAGTGTTTTTATGCTTACAAACACCCTTTTAGGAATCACTTTCCAAATCAAATTGTTTATGCTCTTATTAGGATTCTGCGTCTTTCCGTGTAGACATTTGTGTAACAATTCTGGCTGTGCTGAGTCATGAAAAATTGGTTTTATTGCATTTATCACAGCTGCTGGCAAACCGTGTTTGTGATAATAGTCCTTTTTTGCATTATATTTGCACCAGGAATCTTTCGGGCACAGGCTGTGTTGAGGGTATTCATTGGAAGAGGCAGTATGAAGGAACAATGCCCACACTGCTTTTCACATGTCACTAACATTACTAGTATTTTGCCTTATAGCATACCCATAGTATCTCTGTAGACGTTCAATCACCTCATCAGTAAGCCTACCTCTCCCTCCTATTGTCTTTCCATCACTGA
This sequence comes from Schistocerca nitens, assembly GCF_023898315.1. Taxonomy (NCBI): domain Eukaryota; kingdom Metazoa; phylum Arthropoda; class Insecta; order Orthoptera; family Acrididae; genus Schistocerca; species Schistocerca nitens. The sequence continues at coordinate 395,302,908 of NC_064617.1, forward strand.
GCTTACTTGAACCCAAAGTTTGTTTGAGCCTTCGAAGCCATGCACCGATACGCTTTTGCACATGCCCAATGCATTCCAACTTTTCAACTACAAATTCATTTCCATATGGTTTCAGTTCCTCTATAGTCTTGAAACCTTTGGAGTCACCATCCCCAAGGTAGTATTTGTACCTAACGTTGTATCTGGGAACTGAACGTTCAAAAATTTGTTTCACTCCATCCACTTCCATTGCTCCACTTGATCCACTAAAATTTGCCTCACAGGTTCCACTGTGCTCTCCTTTGATTTTATTTTTGCACCTACAATGTTTTGATAATATTGCAACATCTATCACTTTTGCACTATCACCACAAGTAGCAGTTACAACCCCATTCAGAGATTTATGACCCCTCTTTTGCCAGGAACCATCTAATGCCACTACCAAATCCCTAGAACCACCGTTCATTTCTACAGATTCCTCCACTGCTTCCTTCATGGTTTTCAAAGCCACATCTTCAACAGAGGATCCTACCAGTTCACAGTAGTACCCAAATTTGCTTGGAGGCGATGGCTAGTTCATAATACCACAAAACAGTTTACCAGCAGCAGACCCTTTTCCAATGGATCTAAGACCATACACAAGTCGAACATTCACATCAAACACTGTAGATCGTCCATTTTCACCAAAGAGACTGGCATGTGAATTCTAGAAAGTCACTTGATACTTGCAACATGCACAGATTATCTTCATCTCACAAGCTAAACCAAAGTGCTTTGTTATCTCTAGTCCCACTCCTACACTAGAACACATTTTGCACAGAACACTTTCTTTCAGCACAGAAGATAATAATCCAATATTCAGTACTTCGTTAATATCATCACTGTCACTAACATATTCACGAAACCTGTCACTTCCACCAGTCAGCTTTTTGCTAGAAGATGTCACAGGGCTATGGCCGGCCATGTGTTGCTTAGCAGAAGAACGCACTGTTTCAGTAATTGTAGTATCGCAACTTGGTATTAGTGTTAATTTTCTTTTCCCTATGTTCTTCCTCTTCTTATATACACGGTTACTAAAACGTGGCATCGTAACCAAAATAACGCTTTACACAAGAAGTATAATACTACCAACAACAGGCGCAACACTGAACTAATTCGAAACGGTAAACAGCAAAGAGATGATGTTCCGCGCTCTTAGCGCTTCATTTGTCACAGAAAACAATGTAGCCAACCCTTGCACACTCGCTGTATGCGTAACAGGCTGAGAAAATCCCAAGCAGTTCGCCAGGAAGTCACGAGATGGTGTTATATGCATTCAGCGGCCGCCCATTTCCTCTGCAGGCGTGGGGGAAAATGGTAATAACTCCACTTCTAGGGTGAGTAGAACAATAATTCAAAGTTTACATTAAAGAGGAATGTTCCAATTAATTTTCGGTAGCAAAAAAAAATCGTAATTTTTTGGATTTGATCACCTCCGGCTCCCCTTAAGCCTGCCAACGATGCTCGCAAACCATTAGAAAAAGCTGGAGTGTATAGGATCCCATGCAGCTGTGGTGATGTTTATGTGGGTACCACTAAAAGAACGGTTTCTAAATGTTTGGAAGAGCACAAGGGAAATTGTAGAAGAGGAGAAACGGAACGATCAGCTGTTGCGGATCATGCTTTCCAGCTAGGGAACCACAATATTCGTTTCGAGGAGACGCAAGTACTAGTGGCCACAAGCGGATATTATGAAAGGCTCTACAGGGAGGCAATTGAAATCACTAAACACCCAAATAATTTCAACCGAAAGGAGGAGGGCGTGAAATTAAACAGTATATGGATGCCAATGTTAAAGATGGAACACTACTGGGTGATGGCAACGGCGATCGACGGCGACGGACAGCGGCCAATTGCACTGGCGTTTTCAAAACACGTAGCGTCACGCCGCGGCGTGGGAGCGCGCGGACACGGAATTTAGCGGCAGTCAATAGCGAGCCAGTGGGTGTGTTGGACCTTCCATCGAGCTACGGACCCCCTTGAAGATGTCTCCCGCAGCCGGAGACGAAACTTTGGGAATAGACACAGAATTCACCAACCAACCACGGCATAACAGCCCGGATAATTATAATGGACATGATATTTCCGGCCGTGAAAGTCTACATTTTAGTATCAAAGCTGATACATTGATAACACAAGTTTTCACAGTTCTCAATGCCTACAGACGAGCTATGGACCATTGAAAAGGAACACACAATGCAGCCGATTTTTAACAATTGGCAATAAGAGCTCCCCAAGGAATATATCAGGCATAACAGGTAATCTTGCAGAGGTCTTGACAGATTTGGGAATGGACATACTTGTATTTGCCTCAACATATTCATGTGTGGATTGTAACTCTTCTTTACTGATCACATATCCTTGGTAAGTGATGGAAGGTTGAAAAAATGAACATTTAGAAAAATTGTACTTAAGACAGTTTTTAAATAGAGCCACTGAAACATGACACAAAATGCAGAGATTTTCTTAATTTGTACATCCCGTAACTGGGATGTTGTCAAAATAGTATATTTACTTAGGAATACGCTGATGGAAAAAAACTCGCAACACCAAATAATAACGTAGAGTAATGAAATTTCGGGAATACATTTGTATAGAAAACATATTTAAGTGATTAACATTGCAAGATCACAGGTTAATGTAAACATGAGATAAGCCATTGCAACTGTGAAATGCTGATACATTAATAACCTGTGTAACCACCAGAATGTTGAATACAGGCAGGCAAACATGCATGCATTGTGTTATACTGATGATAGATGTCAGTTTGTGAGATAGTTCCATGCCTCTTGCACTTTGTCAGTCGATACAGAGACGGTTAATGTTGTTTGTGGATGGTGTTGGAGTTGTCGTCCTTGGGTGTCCCATATGTGCTCAATTGGAGACAGATCTGGTGATCAAGCAGGCAAAGCCAACATGTCTACACTCTGTGGACCATTTTGGGTTACAACAGAGGTATTTGGGCAAGCGTTATCATGTGGGAAAACACTCCATGGAATGTTGTTCATGAATGGCGGCTCAACAGGTCAAATTACCTGATTGATGTTCAAATTTCCAGGGTATATGGTGACAACCACAAGAGTGCACCTGGTGACAACCACAAGAGTGCACCTGGTGTCATGTGAATGTGCATCCTAGCACACAGACAGGTTGGTTGCAGGTCTTCAACTGGCCTCCTGGCACTGAAGCAGAACCAGCTTTCATCAGGAAATACAATAGACCTCTACACTGCCCTCCTGCCTCCTCACTTGACACCACTGAAGTCACAAATGGCAGTGCTTTGTAGTCAGTGGAATGCATGCTTCAGGGCTTCTATCTCATAGTTGTCTTTGACGTAACCAATTTTTAGCAGTTTCTTGTGTCACTGTTGTGCCAAATGATGCTCACGTTGCTGCTGTAGATGCAGTATGATACACCAAAGCCATATGCCAAATGTGATGATCTTCCCTTTCCGTAGTGTCTTGTGGCTGTCTGGAGCCTGAACTTGTTGTGACTGTACCTTCTCGTGGCCACCACTGCCAGCAATCATGTATGGTGGCTACATTCCTGCTGGATCTTTCTGCAGTATCCCAGTAAGAACATCCAACTTCTTGCAACACTATTTCATGACCTTGTTCAGTCTCGGTAGGGTGTTGATAATGGTGTTTGTGTCATCTTAAAGGCATTCTTGGCAAACATCAGCTCAACATGTCCAATCTCAAAGGTAATTAACACTCAAGACTGTTACAGTGTGTATTTAAAGCAAACCTGATTCGCATCCTCATAGTGGTGCTATTAGCATCGCTCTTATGCGACTGGCACAACTTTGGAATAGATGTCATCTTTCAGATGTAGGAAAATGCCTACAAGGTTTAGTTTGTCACACAACTCCTTCTTGGTGTTGTGATCTTTTGTTCCCATCAGTGTATATGCTATTGACTGTTTTGAAAACCTTTGGAAAGTAGCAGGTTCACTCGTGACCTGAGTCCTTGGTTACGGAAGCTGGAAAAAGTCCTCCATCGGATTAGTTTTCTAAAAGAGCTGACCACCAGCTAATTTGGAAAAGTTAATGAGTTTCTGGTAAGATATAGGAATCCATTTCATTGATAGTAATTTTAGTTGCCACACTGATGTAGGTTGTCACCAGGCTTAAGTATGACCATTGAAAGAGAGGCCCATTGACTGAAGGGAAATTGCTGTTGTTCCAGCCTAATTCCAATTTCACTTTGTCGCAAAAGGACAATGTAATACGGTGATCTTAATTTAAAAAAAAAATTTTAAAAAAATGCACTACACCAGAAGATTTTACAGCAGTGTGTGCCTGAAAATTTAGGACTGTCCCTAGACCAGGCTCAAATAATGGCACAGATTGTGAACATAAAGTGTCAGTTTCTTGACATGCCCGTGAAGGCTAGTTGGCATTAACAGTATGTTGGATAGAAAAGCTGAATAGACATTAAGTCCAAAAATATTTTCTACAGACAGATTGGAAACTACAGAAAAGGTACTGTTCTGATTACTTAGTTATACTTCAGAACGCTTTGTTTGACTTGACAACTGAATTTCATGATGCCTGCAAGCCCACAATATGAAATGCACATTGAAAACCAATTATAAAGTTCATAGATTGATTCATCATAGAGATATACATATTTGTATATACAAGAATGTAACAGGGACAGTTCTGATTTCTTTGCATAAACAGTGTTTTTTTAGCAAGTGCATGACCACAACCTGCAGTTTTGTTGATCTCGATCATAAAAACACATGGCTAGGCACCTGTCAAACTCTGACGTACTTCTGCTGTGTGTCAGCACTCAGTGTTATAAAGAGAGCAGTCCTGACCTGGATGGACAGTTATAGTCAGGACAACTAGGCAATAACAAGTATGTCCTGCCTGATATCTCTGAACCATGCGAGGAGGAGCAGTAAGAGGTTCATGGGGCACCAATGGTTGAGAGATGCTTGTCATATTAGGAGCAGAAGAAAAGTACTGTTAGATTTCGTCGGTCATCATTGGGGCCATTGCACACACTTCAGAATCAGTGGAAAATGCTTGCTGGGCAGCTTGAGAACTTCAAAAGCATGAACTATTCACAATATCTCTGCTAACAATGATCTGACTGCTGAAAGCTCTTTGTGAATACATATTCATCAGTGGTGAGGCAGTTGAGAAAATTCCTGATTAATTTCTCTGTGAATAATAGTCCACAGGTGCACACAAATTTGCACTTCCTTCTCAGTACTTAAAGCATGGCTTCGAGTCTGATTTACGATGTAACAAAAATTCTAATCAGGCTGCAGCCACATACATGTTAGTGACATATGTTGTCAACAGAGTATGAATGTCTGAAAGGGAAAACTCTAAAGGTTCTGACAGTGAGGCTAATTGCTATGCTATATAGTACAACTGAAGGCTGATGGATAGTGAAAAAGTTCACCGCATTGTGTGCTTTGAATGTTACTTGTCTGCATATTCAGTGCTGACTACAAAAACAAAGTAGGTGGCAGGGATTGCAGGTGTTAGTCGATTTAAAAACATATCCATGGTAACCATGCTATCAAATTGAATTATAATCTCTCTTGTCCCCAATTTTGTAGTGTCAGACTTATATCACAAAAGTTTTTTATTAATACTTTGTTGAACACACTGAAATCAAAATAAATGATATTTGGTTCATATGGGTGACTGAGCTTTTGAATCTTTCAGAACTATAATGAATTGGAGGAATAATAAATTTGGGGAGCAAAATAACTGATGATGGTCGAAGTAGAGAGGATATAAAATGTAGACTGGCAATGGCACGGAAATCGTTTCTGAAGAAGAGAAATTTGTTAACATCGAGTATAGATTTAAGTGTCGGGAAGTCGTTTCTGAAAGTATTTGTATGGAGTGTAGCCATGTATGGAAGTGAAACATGGACAATAAATAGTTTGGACAAGAAGAGAATAGAAGCTTTCGAAATGTGGTGCTACAGAAGAATGTTGAAGATAAGGTGGGTAGATCACGTAACTAATGAGGAGGTATTGAATAGGTTTGGGGAGAAGAGAAGTTTGTGGCACAACTTGACTAGAAGAAGGGATTGGTTGGTAGGATATGTCCTGAGGCATCAAGGGATCACAAATTTAGCATTGGAGGGCAGCGTGGAGGGTAAAAATCGTAGAGGGAGACCAACAGATGAATACACTAAGCAGATTCAGAAGGATGTATGTTGCAGTAGGTACGGGGAGATGAAGGAGCTTGCAAAGGATAGATTAGCATCAAACCAGTCTCAGCACTGAAGACAACAACAACAACAACAACAACAACAACAACAACAATGAAAACAATCAGAATTGACACCACTTGAGTTGTGGTGGGGGAAATCATTCATAGGTGGAGCTGAAATCAATCACGTGGCTGTATCAAAGGTCGCCAAAGGAGAACCTAATAGTAGTAGGCAGAACATCATTATGCTCATATTCCAAGCAGGGCCAGTTCTAATATGAACAATCTGAAGAATAACTAGTGTTGTACAGAATTAGTATTTCATTTGGTTATGGAAGTGTACCCATTAACTTTCAAACAAAATGAGCCTGGCGTCACATCGCCTAGGTTGGCCAGCTAACACCCACATGACATGCTGGCCGGATATGCTGTGTTGTTTACCACTCCTAGTGACCTCACCAGCCCTAGATGTAATGAGGCATATCAGTAGGATTGAATCATCCACAGATGTCAAAAGGGATTAGAAGATGAAGGATATATGCTCAGAACTGTTAACTGATTTCACTGGTATCAATTTTAGAGTTATGGAATGTGTGTTATGTTTTTTTACTTTTTTAATTGAACAGATATTCTGTAACACCACATGTACACACATCAAAAAAAAACTTCTGCATGACCCCGGTTCCCTTAACTGCTGAAGATAGAAGTTGAGTGTGGATATTGTAACACAGACACAGTCCCTTTGACTGCTCAGAGATGTCACTAAACCCGTCCAGAGATGTAAACAACCCTGCATGAGCAGCGCCTATTAGACGGAGGTGGTCCAACAGTAGATAAGATCCAGTCCTTCCACCAGGAAGTAGGTACACGGCTAGTGTTGTGTGTAGTTCAGCCATGCTTAGACAGTCAGTACCATGGTTCGATTGTATCCGCATTGTTACTTTGTGCCAGGAAAGGCCCTCAACAAGGGCAATGTCCAAGTGTCTCAAAGTGAACCAAAGCAATGTTGTTCAGGCATGGAGGAGATACAGAGAGACAGGAACTGTTGATGACATGCCTCGCTCAGGCCACCCAGGGGCTACACATTGCAGTGGATGTCCGCTGCCTACGGATTATGGCTCAGAGGAACCCTGATAGCAATGCCACCATGTTGAATAATGCTTTTCATGCAGCCACAGGACGTCGTGTTACGACTCAAACTGTGCGCAATAGGCTGCATGGTGCGCAACTTCATTCCCGATGCCCATGGCGATGTCCATCTTTGCAACTATGACACCATGCAATGCAGTACAGATGGGCCCAACAACATGCTGAATGGACCACTCAGGATGGGCATCACATTCTCTTCACCGATGAGTGTCACATATGCCTTCAGCCAGACAATGGTTGGAGACGTGTTTGGAGGCAACCCGGACAGGCTGTGAATGCCTTGGACACACTGTCGAGCAAGTGTAGCAAGGTGGAGGTTCCCTGATGTTTTGGGGTGGCATTATGTGGGGCTGACGTATGTCGCTGGTGGTCATGGAAGGTGCAGTAACAGCTGTACGATACGTGAATGCCATCCTCTGACTGAAATGCAACCATATAGGCAGCATATTGGTGATGCATTTGTCTTCATGGACGACAATTCGCGCCCCCATTATGCACATCTTGTGAATGACTTTCTTCAGGATAATGACATCGCTCAACTAGAGTGGCGAGCATGTTCTCTAGACATGAACGCTATCAAACATGCCTGGGATAGATTGAAAAGGGCTGATTATGGACAACATGACCCACCAACCACTCTGAGGGATCCACGCCAAATCACCGTTTAGGAGTGGGATAATCTGGACCAACAGTGCCTTGATGAACTTGGGGATAGTATGCCATGATGAATACAGGCATGCATCAATGCAAGAGGACGTCCTACTGGGTATTAGAGGTGCCGGTGTGTACAGCAATCGGGACCACCACCTCTGAAGGTCTTGTTGTAAGGTCGTACAATATGCAATGTGTGGTTTTCATGAGCTCTAAAAAGTGTGGAAATGGTGTTTATGTTGATCCCTTTCCAGTTTTCTTTACAGGTTCTGGAACTCTCGGAACTGAGGTGATGCAAAACATTTTTTGATGTGTGTATTTGCAATGTTAAAAATGGTTGCAAAACACAGAAGGAGCTACAAGTGAACATTGCTTGGTGTAAAGATGGGTGCCTGACCCAACATATGTGAAAAATATTTTATTTTGTAGGACTAAATCATTGTGTTGGAGTCATTGAAATTGGTCACAAAATTTTGGTACATGAGGATATGTATCTGAAATAATTTAATACAGAATCACCATTTTAGTTTGTGTGGAAGATCTCAGAATGAGATACATATGGAGAACCTTAAAGTGTAGTTCATTCACAAAGGTAGTTCTTTATAAATCTCTTGTAATTTTATTTGAAGTCTTGTTTGTCTTTCTAGGATTCTGTAAGTGATGACAACGAGTGAAGAGATAAAATACAAAAGCAGATAAAAGAAAGAGCTGGAGGGCAGTCTTCACCACACCCATAAGCATTCAGCAAGTCCCTTGTGCTTTCATGTTTATGCCAAATGGCGAGCTTCTCTGAAACCTCAGTCAGTGTTGCATAGGTATGAGTTTGGTAATCCCAGTGCTCTGAGCTGGATGCTGATGAGTGCAGCCAGTCCTCTGTAATCTTAAGCTCTGTGCATGTTTCAGTACCTGCATGTGATGCAGCAGTAGGGCTGTGTGTGTCACAGGGGATGAAGATTGAGCCTTAACAGTTGGGATTGATGAAATATATGTATAATCAGAAAGTACTCTCAACTTCGAAGTGTGCCAATATCACTTGCAGCATTGTAACATGGTGTAAGAACAGTGGTTAAAAAATCCTACCAACAGATATTAGAGCATTGTCTCTCACATTTTCAATGAAAATCAATTTCAAATCCAGCAGGGATTGATGATGATACTGAATGCAGGTTCATCTCAACCAGATTCCAAGCAAAAATTACAAAGTCAGCTGCATACAATGGCCTTTGGATTCAGGTACCTTGTTCACATTGCTCACAGTGGCATTTAAACCTGCACATCTTCAATTGACCAAACAAAACAGAAACAAGACGATAGCTGACTGGAAACATAGTATTATATCACAAGAAGTTGTGATTTTTCCCTCTTTTTAAATGATGGAAGGCATCAAATGCATCAGTGACCCCATGAGGTATTTAATACCCAGTGTCTTAAGAACATAGCTCATATTGGAGGTTGTTCTGTGATGTTTTTTGGGTGTTTTTCGTGCTATGACTTGTGCCTACTCATTCATGTATTATTGATAGGAACCAAGATTTTTGTTTCAACATTCTCAGTGACCAAGTGTTGTGTTTTTCATGATGAGTATGCTGTGTTTACAGAGCTGCACATATATATACTACTTGGTTTGTTCAACAGTGGGACACACTGTAGCTCTTTCACTGACCTGCTAAACTGCCCAATCTTAATCCCGTAGAAATTGCTCTGGACTGTTTGGAGCAGTGTGCAAAATGCAGCAGTCAGCATCCCCACATTTTTTACTTCTAAAATATCTGCTCATCAAGTGGTTTTGGTTGCTTATGATATACCTGAAAAAATTGTGAACTCATCGTACCTGAATCAAGTCCATTATCAAGGATAGAAGTGTAGCTACACAATATTAGCGTGGTGCCTCCTGCAGATGACTAGTTTTTTTTTCCCTATGTGTTTATATATCACTAGTTGCTTATGGAACATTGATGAATCCTATATCATCAAAAGCAAAAACAATACCAGTGGTTTGGGTGTGTTTTTGGATAGTAGTAATACCCAGCCCAACAAGAAAAGTCCTGAATTAAGCCACCTTGAAAACACACTTCAAATATGAGATGAAATTATGGGCACAGACCAGCTCCGAAAAGATATTTTTAATCACAAATGTGAGTGACGGCATGTTATAATTGATAAACTATCACTGTTATATATCCAGAATGCCTTGTGTGATATGGCAGGAACTTTAGTTGGTGAAATACATAGGAAGTGCTTCCTTATCATATCAAGGTACATAGCTGCAAAATGTGATACGCTTCATGAGTACCATTTATGAAAGTGCTGCATGACTCCATAAATTTCAGCAAAAGGGTTGTTACATGCAGAGATTTAAAACACTTACACTAGTGAATGTACCAAAACAGAATTAATTAAGGAGGCACTTGTGGAGTAATTCAACTTCCAACACAGGAAACACACTTTATTTATATTTCTAGGAGGCATATTTTAAACTCTGATGCCCTTGAGCTAAGGGGATACACTCTCCACCATAAAGAGGACCTTAGTGGTGAAACAGCCAAAGGAGGGATGGCTGTGTGTGTAAATAACACATGCTGCCTTTATGCTCTCCCCCTCCTACCTAAAGACATTAAAGCAGTTGATGGTGAAAATGATGAAAGAATGCTACCATTTATTTTCAACACCGGCAGCCATACACCTTGGTAAATTGTAGGTGACCTACATTCTGGTAAAATTTCCTACATGGTATCCATTCACCAAATGGAGCAGCCTCTGAAAGCAAGCCTCCAAAATGGATGCTGTATAACCATCTGGCACTTCTTGAACAAAAAGTGTTCAGGAATGGATGTGCCACATCACAAACCTGCTCCGTAATGCCCCTCTTATGGCATCTGCCTCTGGATTGGGGTTAGCACCTTTGTGATGTTTTTGCACTTGCACAAATCTGTGATGAAATGCCAGGCCCATCTTCGAATCTTCACTATTTCCTCTGTCAGTCTTAGTTGGCGAGGGACCCAGACTGAGTAGCAACTCTCATATATCGATCAAAAAGATTTTTGTAAGTTACTCCCTTTTTGGATGATTTCTGCTGTGGACACCAGCCTTCCGTACGATAAGTTTCATGTAGCCATTCCATTTAAATCATTCTGCACACAAGCTCCCAGATATTTGATTGGTGTGACTGTTTCCAGTGATTATACAGTAACAATGGAATAGGGCAATAATGGGTCTTTTTACCTATTTATGTCCATTATTTTACACTTATGTTAACGACCAACTGCTGTTCTCTGCATCCAGTGTTGATCTTCTACAATTTTTTCTGCATTTTGTTAAGATTTTCTAGTGCTGTCTTAAGTAGTACTGTTGTGGAGCTATTTAAAAAAATATAAAACAAATTATTATTATACTGTATTTGCTAACTTGCAGACAACTATGCCTCTGCTCTGTGATATCCAAGGATTTGTCATGCCACAGTGCTGAAGCATAAGCAGGCCTCCATGCCTTGTCAATGTTCTGAGCTGATGTCTTTTCCACCCAATCTGCACATACAGCAAACTGAAGCACACACAGTGGGATGTACCACATTTAACAACTATGTAAACAATGCTTCAGGTTTCCATGAACATCTTTACTGGCTTGATTGGTTAGAAGTGGAACATGTTGTTTTACAGAATCATCATGTTACACCACAGCCACCATGTATGTTAGACAATGTTAAAACAAAAACAAAAATTTACAGGCGTGGTAGCCATTAACCTTTTCTGTGTCTAAATCTAGATCTGGATGGAAAAATGTGAGATTAGATAAAAATGAAATTACTGCTGTCTACAGTGACCTTTCACCACGAGTAATAACAGATAGATACTGGTTAAACAAATATAAAAATGTTTGAACATCTTTTTTGTTTTTGGTGGGCACTGCCGAAGACACAACAGAAGTGGTTATTGATGAATTTATTGAAGACCTATCATATGATTCACACTGATCGTCAATCAAAAGTGCATGAAGTATGAGGGTTGCCCAGAAAGTAATGCACCCTTTTCTTTTTCTCAGCTGAAAACAGTGCTATGAATGCGAAACGTAACATGTGTATTATTTGAACTCTCCTGAGTGAGTGCGCCAAGTCTCCGTCACTTCTGACAGATAGCATAGCTGCAGGGCAGTTTGAAAATGGCGTCTATAGGTGATGTACATTACAGGCAACGTGCCATCATGGAATTTCTCACTGCAGAGAAAGAAACTGTGGGAAATATTCAGAAATGCTTGCAATAAGTCTGTGGAGCATTGGCTGCCAACAGAAGTACAGTTAGTCACTGGGCATGGAGGATGAGGTCATCAGAAGGTGGTATTTGAGAGGACAGACACATTATGACTCGGCAGTTGGTGCTGCATCTGTCAATCAGCAAAGGAAGTGTGACTGCAATTATCTGCACTCTTGGATATTCAAAAATGGATGCAAGATGGGTCACGCAGTGTCTAACGGTGGATAACAAATCAAACATCTAGTACCTTCCGCCGCGGAAGTCGAACACGCGCCAGAACAAATGGACGTGGTCAGCCCATAGAGTGCTCCACCTCCGTGGCTGCTATTCCGCGCAGCGAGGGCGCCACTGCTACGCCACGTGCGGACAGCGGCCAATATCCGCTCCCTCCGGTTTCGTATATAAGGACCCGCTCTGCCCTAGTCCAGTCAGTCTGGTACTTGCTCTGGATTTCGTTTCTATCTCGGCGGTACTGCGTTCTGGTCATTGCTCATTGTTGACATTTGCCTGGCTCTGGTTCCGAGTGGATTTACTGTTGGTGTTTGGTGTTCTGGTTTCCACAAGCCTCCATTGTTTATCTCTTCCTTGTTGTGTCGGTCCTAGTCGGTCGTACTCGGTTGTTGTCAGTTGTCGTTGGTCTGTCGTCCGACTCGTCCTTGTGTTTACCCAGTGGTGCGTGCTCCACCGCCGGCAGCTTCCCCGCCTGGCGGCTCCGATCCGCAGCCCAAGGCATTCCCGCAGTTGGTTTTGGTTACTAAAAAACAGAAAAAACATTTGCCTTGATTTGTTGCAACATTTTGAAGCTGAGGTGAAGGCCTTCTTGTCCTGGACTGTGATAAGTGATGCAACCTTGGTTCACGATTTTGAGCCCAAAACAAAACGACAATCTTGGAAAGGTGCAATTCCCACTCCCCACAGAAGAAAAAATTCAAAAAAACTGCTTCTGCCAGTAAGGTCATGATCACCATGTTCAGGGACTGTGAAAGTGTGATTCTCATTGAAGTGATGCCAAGAGGCAGTTCCATTAATTCAGACGACTGTGTCAACACGTTAACAATACTTAAGACCCACTTCCAGCAATTTCAGTGCCACAGCAACCCAGGATATGTTTTGGTACAACATGATAACGCTCGGCCCCACAAGTCTGAGAACTGCTGAACACTTTGGAAAACAGGGCTGGGCAGTGTTACCCCATCCACCCTACAGCCCTGACCCAGCCCTCTTGGGCTTCCACTTGTTTGGGCAAGGATTGGTACCAACAGGGCATGCACACCCTCGTTTCATGCTGGAGGAAGGGTGTAGAACAGAGTGGAGATATGTGGAAAAATAGGATGTATAGATAAAACAGCATTCTCTCGTGTGTGTAATTATGATTACGTTCAATAAGGAATTATTGAACAGAAAAAATGTGTTGCATTACTTTCTGGGCAACCCTCGTAGTAGAGTCCATAGATGTATTGTTAGAAATGGCAACTGCTAATTTAGGTAATACCTTGGAAATGAAAAATTTGATGGTCCAGTGATCAACAGGAGGGCATGGCTTTCAACTTCAACTCATGTTTTGAACAATATAAACAAAATTTGAAGGACTTTTTGCAACAGGTTGTCACTGGCAATGAATTCTGGATTCATTGTCATTCCCTATAAATCAAGTAACAATTAAACCAGTGAGTTACTTCCAGTGAATCTGCAGCAAAAAAAGGTAAAGACAATCCCATGGGTAGGAAAATCATGGCAGTGATGTTTTAGGAATGCTAAGGGTGTCGCTCTCAAAGACTTATTAGAAAAAGGAAAAATTGTCACTGAACAGTACTACAATGAGATATTCCGCTACTTTGGCAATAAATTTGGAGAGTCATGTCCCATTTAGCAGTCTGTTGCCCCCACGATAATGCGCCATCACATTCATACAAAGGCTTCACTCCAAAACTGCGAAATGCATAGTGAATAACTGCTACACCTTAGGTATTCAGTTGACATGTCTGTCTACCATATTTCCTTGTTGCCAAACATGAGGAAATGGCTCACATGAAGAGGTCATTGTTGAGACATACTTGTATTTTACAATTCTTGACAATTCCTATTTTTTTGAAGGAATTAAAAAATAGCTTGAAGCGTTTTAAAAGGAAATGTTTTAAGAAATAGCTTATTTCTCTCTCTCTCTCTCTCTCCTATGTGTTTCTCTGGAATTGAGAGATTTTCTTCTATAAATTTAAGAAGTGTTATTTTTTGTTTCATATTAATCCCCGCTTTACACCAAAGCAAACATAAGTGAATGCACATTCGCAAACAATGCCAGAACTGTACTACTTGGTATTGGAAAGATTAGATTAGATGCATTAGATGTACTTTTCATTCCAGTAGATACACAGTGAGAACTTCCTCCAGCTTGTAGACCATATTAGAAAAACAAAAATACACAATAAATATTTACAAAGAAGACTAAACACGCTAATATATCTTCCACAGATCCAAGTGAAATGGTCCTCGTTGATATGGAATAATCTGAATATATTTTTATTTAAAAGGTAATAGATAGTGTGTCACAAAACACACAAATGTTCAGTGTACTGAAGTGCATATGTTAATTCCTACGCTAATGTAGCCATGCATCATCAAATAGAAAAATCATTTTACAGCACTTATTTACAATGATAACCTTACTGCACTGAATTTGTGGAATAATTTAGGTGTATCAATTGGTATGTAAATGTCAAATGCATGGTGATAGTGCACTTAACACTGAATTGCAGTTGCAGCTTTGCTTAGCTTTAGCCAAAACATTGCATATATGTTGGTTGACACTTTTTTCTGGCTTCTATTTACAGCTGAGGAGAAAATTTAAATGGAGAACACTAACTAGTGATGACCAACATAACCTAAAGAATGGCTAGCATTTACACTATGGTTATTAGCGACTGGAAACATTTAGGTTATTGATTGCTTTGAATTCCAACAGTTGCAGTTTCTGATATGTGTAGTGACATACGCAAAGCGCTTCAATGCTTTATTGCAGTATGTATAAAGAAGATAACAACAATAAAATATGATACATGAAACTTGAAGTATGCATGTGACCTGCCATATAAGCTACTTAATAAACTCTACTATAGAGGTCATGCAGCATGATCCTGGATAACCCATTTTTGTTTATCATGAAAAATCTCTAATATAACAGTGATACATAAACTGTGTAATTACAGATAATATGAATTTAAGCAACAATAATTACCAAGTCTTTCATAGTTTTGATTTTAATCAGCATAACAGATACATATTCAAATTTGTTTACTTTCAAGTGACCTATGAACCTTGCACTCACTCACTCTAGTCCCGCCTAGTGCAAGCAAAGATTGAATTTATCTTCTTCTTCATGTCCCCAATAGGACCTTTGAATGCTTTGTAAATTTTCCACCAACCATATTTATTTTCCTTTGACATTTATGCGATGGATCTGTTGGCTCATAGAAGCACGAATAACATCTACATTCTTCTATTAGCAACATAACATTATCTTTCTACCACGTCATCATTCACGGAACTCATGTCAATACCAAAAACAGTAAACAATATATCAGAGGCAAGCTTTCTGTACTGCTAGTGCTGAAGTGGAGAGAGAATGAGCTTCCTTTGATAGTTTGCTGAAACACTGAAAACTAGTTGAACACCATCAAATGCCATTTGCACATGTGTACCTAGTACTTATACCAGAGAGAATTCTTGTTTGCTGTTACATGTCCACTTGGGCTTGCTTCTTTGTAAAGGGTCACTAGTGTGTGCATAAAATGACTTGGCCTGTACCTGCACAGACAGCCTGGTAGGGGAGAGGACAACAGTAATGGAAGGGCTCCACTGCGAGTGGCCATCACACTGTTGGGGAGGGACAATTGAGCAGCTGAAGGCTAATCACAAGCATGTCATTGCTAACTTGTACTAATTTTCATTTCACCAGCTTTCGATGATCTTTAAAAAAT
Organism: Schistocerca nitens; assembly: GCF_023898315.1. Taxonomy (NCBI): domain Eukaryota; kingdom Metazoa; phylum Arthropoda; class Insecta; order Orthoptera; family Acrididae; genus Schistocerca; species Schistocerca nitens. Next base: position 395,319,134 of record NC_064617.1, read on the forward strand.
CACATTATCTCATTGAGAAAACTCTAGCTCCTTATATATTGTCATAGATACGAAAGTTTTCCATTCTAACGGTATGGCAGAATACTCTCCTCTTTGTGTGCTGTCATTTACCAAAAACTTATTTTAGTATCTTGAACCATTTATGAGATAAAGGATCATATGAATATTTCTCTCCCAGTAACATTTGCGCACGGGAGTGGAAGTTAGTGTATTATGCTCAGTCCTTTTGCTTGAAACTGAAGAAAGATATAGATCTTTTACCAAGTTTAAAGAAAAATTCAGTATGCCAGCTACATTTAATGTGCAGCAATGTAAACTCATAGAGGCTCCTATTTTTCGTGGCTATCTATTCTAATTTAGTGTGATGGGTTACTTAATTTCGAAATATCACAGTAACTATCACCATTAACGAAATGATGGACAAATCACCATGAAGATGATGAATAAGACCAAAATCATCTTTTTGTCAAATAATTTTCATAACATGATGTGTGAGAGATTGCAGAGCAACCGACACTGCCATTCCCGCAGTGTAGCATGTTGGCCAACAGCCACATTAAAGTGGGTAAAGTGTGTTTGTTTTCAAGAGACAAAGCATACAACTCAGTATCGGATCATAAGCAGAGGTGGCTCCCCTTCAGAACAAAAGGGTACACTCCCCCAGCACTGAGAACAGGAATGTGTTCCTGTGCTAGGGCCAAGTTATTTTGTGCGATTTCTACTACGGCTACTGCTGCCACTATCCGCACCCCCACCCCCACTTTATAACAATTTTTAGTATTAAAATTTTTTTATCGTTGTCTATGAAATGAGTGGTTTATTCTTCTTGCAGAATGGAGTCATTCGTGGTACCTTACTGGCTCTGCGTTTTATGGGAAAAGACCGTGGTGGCAATGGAGGAACTGTTGTTAATACTGGCTCAAATGTTGTTGTTAAGCCATATGTAAGCATTCCCATTTACACTGCCACTAAACATGCAATAGTTGGTTTCACACGTTCATTTGGGGTAAGTATTTTTTCTTTCTTTACTCTAGGAACTTCTTCACTTTCACAAGTGTCACAATATTTTGGGGATTCTGGTCATTTAAACTTACTGAAATGAGAACAATTTGATAAGCCATTATTTTAACAAATTGGAGATCCCAGTACTGAAATTGTGATGTGAGTCTGGTAGATATCTTACTCTTTGTTACTCTCTTTTTTGCCTCATCCTCACTAAAAGTTCCCCCTTGGGAACAATAAAAAATAATATCACCAGTTCATACTAGTTGCTTTCATACTGTCTTTTATAAGAGGAACTACACTGAAGAAATCTCTAGCAGACATGTCATTTTCTTGCAGTTATTATTAGCTCTTATTATATATATATATATATATATATATATATATATATATATATATATATATATATATATATATATATATATATATGATATCTCAGTAACGGTACTTCAAAGCATGGGTTGTTGATGAATTTCATTCATCTGAGATTATCACCCGAATTAAGGCATCATGTTGTTGCAATGTTAGGACAGGTTTCCTACTCGTCATCTTAAAGATGAAGTATTGAATTCATGTCTGGTTTATTCCTTTATAGCCAATGGATCACAGACTCTTCTGTTGAGGTCCGAGCAAGTGTGCCAATCATGTGCCTCTGAAAGAGATGGCATGGCAGGTGGAGTGGATGGGATAGACTAGCAACTCAAGGACTCTACATCCAGACTCCCCTACACCTTTGCTGGGGGTCTTTGCACCACTGGCCACACCTCTTATGTACACATGTGCTTGGCCCACCTGTTGAAGCATCACATGAGGAGTCTGTGGTTCAACAGCTATAAAGGAACAAACTGGACATAAACTTGACTCTTTGCATTAAGATGATGAGTAGGAAACTTACTGAAATGTAGTGACAACACGACAATGACTCAACTGATGGCCCAAGAAGACTTCATCAAATCTCAATAACTGTTCATTTTTAATTAACTTTCGCCAAATTTTAAGTTCTGCAAAGTAACTTCGTGTACTATTTATATCACAAAAATAAATTTTTGTGTTTCTTGTGGTGACCATTTTCGCAGCAGCCGTATATAAATTGCAATAATGTACAAGAAAAATGCGTTTTAAGGGCTGGACATTAAGTTTGTATTTTTTTAATGCACGCTAAAGCATTTTGTCTTTTAAACTAGGCATTTTCAGTGGGCAACGGCAAATAATATATGCTGTTTCATTTACACATATAAGTTACACATTTAAAATAGTTCATAGTTTTATATATTTATATAATAAAATGGAAAGGTAGTAACAAATCAGTATCTTTTCATTATTTCTAAACCGAACAGCTTTCCCTCATATGGAGAACCAGTTGAAAGTTTCCAGTTTTCTGTGTCTAGAGTGTCATTTGCTTTTGTTAAGTGTAGTAGTATTATTTTCCAGGGGGGGGCGCGCGCGCGCATGCGCGTTTGCGCGCGCATGCGCGTTTGCGCGCGCATGCGCGTTTGCGCGCGTTTGCGCGCGCATGCGCGTTTGCGCGCAAGCGCGCGCGCGCGCGTGTGTTTGCGCGCGCTTGCGTGTGTTTGCGCGCGCTTGCGTGTGTTTGCGCGCGCTTGCACACATGTGCTTTTGTCGCTTTTTTAATGTATGTATCTGATCCAGTATAGTATGTTGTAAAGTTTTTTTTTTAAGTATCACCACAGATAGCTGTAGCATACCATACTGGGCCAGATATATGATGATATCCTTTAACTGCTTAACCACCAACAAAAATTGACCACTTGCATGCAGACAAAAATAATACACAAAAAGATAAGATTCAAAATGGGAAAGAACATGGCAACCAAATATTCAGGCAAGCGGACTTTTCAAGAAAATTATCAGTTATACAAAACAAAGGCAGCAAAGAAGCTACTACTGAATACCCAAGTGAATATGACTAGCATCTCACTGTTTACATTAACTTGTCATACAATAGACACACACACACACACACACACACACACACACACACACACACACACACACACACACCAGCAAAAACTGGGAAAGTAGACAACACTTACAAAAATAAATCACAGTGCTGACATAGGAAACTGGAAGCTAGAAGCTTTCGACTGGTTTTCCACACGACGACAAGTTGCTTGGTTTACAAATAGTGAATAAGATGCTGATTCGTAAGTACCTTACTATTTTAAATCTGTAACTTCCTTAACATCCATGATGCCCCTGAAGACATTTTGTCAAAAAGATGAAACACATCTTGATGCATAAATAAAATAAAAAAGCATTTTTTTAAAACTATTGGTGTTTCATATGATGGTTTATAGCAATTTTTAATGTTTTATTTCCTTAGCTTTGCATGATCTGTTTACGACCTTGCAGATACCATGAATCACTCTTTTGAGATAGGTCAATAATTTATGTTTTCTTCTGCAGTAAAATTAACTAATTGCACTCTCGGGCAGTGATTATATTCTACATATAAATTATTAACACTGGAACATCTTCCTATTTGTCATTAGTGTTTTCATCTTGTTTTGCTACCTTCTGCTATATGCTTTTCAATTCCCCTCACCTCTGATATTAATTCCTTTCCTGCCGTTTCCTACAGTTATCTGCATAGCATAATGTTTTGTGTCCTGAAGCTCAGTTACAAATGTTCAGCAATAAGTGTCCATTTGTACTGATACATTCTTATTGTTCACACACTTGTCCCTATATAACTCTTTCATTGTAGAAACACTTAAAATTTAACAAGGAAAAACTTTGTCTGATGTCTGCAGGTATGTGGTTCCACTGTGAGGAAATATCTTGTTATGGTTCACTACATAACTTTCATCCTCTTGACACCATTATTGTAAACTGTTGGACATATGGGAATGATATGATCCTTGAGGTGGCTTGTTAGTTTTATTAATTTTTTCCCATTGTATTTTGTAATATGCTAAGTGTTATCAATAAAGATGTTTGCATCTTTGGATTTCAACTTTTCTTAATTTTTTGAAAAAAAAGGCAAATGTGTATGTTCATGGTTTTCTTTTGAAAGACATTGTCATCGACAGTCATTTAGTTCCCAGCATGGATTACCATGCTGCAGCAGTGTGTGTGCTGATTTGAAACTTCTGACACATTAACACTGTGGGACTGAAACCGGTGACCTTTGCCTTTTGTGAGCAATTACTCATTGACTGAGGTATTCAAGAATGACTCATGACCTTCCCCCTCACAGCTTTACTTTCACCAGTATCTCATCTCCTACCTTCCAGTTCCATAGGCATGTGAAATGCGATTTACTTATCTCACAACATACAATTTTCAAATCATTTGATTTGAGGCACAGAATACATCTCAAGATTTAAAATAAGAAATGCTTTTTAAGACAACTAAGATAGTTTACATCTACTTGTGTACTTTGCAAACCACCATGAGGTGCATGGCAGAGGGTACGCCCCAGAGTACCAGTCGTTAAGGTTTCTTTCTTTTCCATTCACATATGAAGCACAGGAAGAATGGTTGTTTGAATGTCGCTGTGTGCAGGAATTATTCTAACCTTATTCTCACAATCCCTATATGAGTGATACGTAGGGGGTTGCAGTATATTCATAGTCATCATTTAAAGATGGTTCTTGAAACTTTGTTAGTAAACTTTCTCAGGATAGTTTACGTCAGTCTTCAAAAGTCTGCCAGTTATCTCTGTGACATTCTCCCACAGATTAAACAGACTTGCGACCATTTGTGCTGCCATTCTCTGTGTACTTTCAATATCCCCAGTTAGTCCTATTTGGTACAGGCCTCACACATTTGAGCAATATTCTAGAACCAGCTGCACGAGTGATTTGTAAGCAGTCTCCTTTGTGGACTGATTGCACTTCCCCAGCATTCCAACAACAAACTGAAGTCTACCACCTGCTTTACCTACGACTGAGTCTGTGAGATCATTCCATTTCACATCCCTACATTGTATTACATCCAGGTATTTGTATGAGTTGGCTGATTGCAAAAGTGGCTCATTGGTACTATATTCAGAGGATACTATGTTTTTCGTTTTGTGAAGTGCACAATTTTACATTTCTGAACATTTAAAGCAAGTTGCCAATCCCTGCATTGCTTTGAAACCTATAAAGATCTGACTGAATATTTATGCAGCTTCTTTCAGACAATCCTTCATTATAGATACCTGCATCATCTGCAAAAAGTGTGCTGTTACTATTAATATTACCTGCCAGATCATTAATATACAACAGGAAGAGTGTGGGTCCCAACACACAATTTTATATACATTTCTGAGATACTGCTACATAAATGCATTCTGCTGTTTCCAGTTTACAAAATTAAAATGTATAATTACCTTGTAAAAACATCGAAACTGTCCTCAATGAATTCTTCAATAGAATAACAACACTTTTCCACCACAAGGGTAAAAAGTAATCTCTTCCGTGAACCAAGCTGCAGGTTAAATATGTTACTGCCTTTTATTTTATTGTAACTTTTAAAATGAATATATGGTGGTGTTTGGGAATAGAGGTAAAGTGGTGTGTTGGGAGTTTAAAATTCTCTTTGTGGTGTTTGCTTGTAGTTGTGGTTGAAGTGGAAAGAGTTTACTGTATGCTGATTTTTATATACTAATAAAAACACTTCAAATACGTAAAGGGAAGGAATAGATAGTATGGAACAATAAGAGAGAAGGAAAGTTGCTACACACCATATAGCGGAGATGCTGAGCCGCGGTAGGCACAATAAAAAGATTCACACAATCATAGCTTTCGGCCATTAAGGCCTTTGTCAGCAGTACACACACACACACACACACACACACACACACACACACACACACACACACACCTGCAGTCTCGGAAATCTGAAACTATACAGCTCTCTGAGACTGTGTGTGTGTGTGTGTGTGTGTGTGTGTGTGTGTGTGTGTGTGTCTGTCTACTTCTGACAAACGCCTTAATGGCCGAAAGCTATGATTGTGTGAATCTTTTTATTGTGCCTATCGTGGCTCCGCATCTCCACTATATGGCGAGTAGCGACTTTCCTTCTCTCGTATTGTTACATTCCATCCTGGATTTTCCATTGTTCGAAGGAATAGATAGCATTTTTAAATCTTTTAACAGTGGTTGACAGGACACCTGATGTTTTGCAGTGCACATGTTCTTTTAACAATGGTTGACAGGACACCTGATGTTTTGCAATGCACATGTTCTTAATTATTTTCTTTTTTAGTATCAGGCTAAGCCATATCTTCATATTACCCTTTCTTTTAAGAATGCTAGTCCTGCTAGGTACGCAGGATAATTTTTGTGAAATTTGGAAAGTAAAAGATGTACTGGTGGAAGTAAAGCTCTGAGGGCAGGTCATGATTTGTGCTTAGCTAACTCAGTCAATGAGCGTGATTGATTGATTGATTGATTTCTTTATTTATTAATCCATGTAACAATTTACATTGTGTGTATTTTGTCAGCAAAATCATATACAATACTATATACCTACAATTTATACACATAAAATTAATATTTACACACATTTTGAAAGTATCTTACATTAGTTTTACACCCTTATGTAATTTTCTTATAGTACTATACAATTCTGGATTTCATATTATAATTATTTCCTCATGTATTACAATGCAGATTACTTTAATTACACTACATGTTTTAATTCAGATAGTCTGTTACTGCATAATAACTTTTATTTAATAAATTTTTTTTAAGTTTTGTTTTGAACTGTCCAATTGTGTCAATATCTTTTATATTTTGGGGTAATTTATTATATAATTTAACGGCATTGTACAACAAGCTCTGCTGAGATTTAACTTTATTTTTCCTCTCTAGATGCAGATTGTATTGGTTTCTAGTTTCATAGCTGTGTACTAAAGAATTTTTAACATAGCAGTAAATTTTTTTTTTACATACATAATACTTTGAAAAATGTATTCACAGGGGACAGTTAGGATTTCCAGCTTTTGGAAATGTTCAAGGCAGTGAACCCTACTGCCACTTTTGGTTATTATACAAACTGCTCTTTTCTGTAATTTGAAAACTATTTGAATATTTTTACTGTTGACTCCCAAAAATATTATTCCATAGGTAATAAGAAAAATATACAGATCTGACACACGTAGTATCACACACTGCAGTCAAAATTCAAAGAGCATAGCATGCTGCAGCAATTCTATTACTAAGTATTTTAATATGTGACCTTGGAAGGCAAATGTCCCAGGTTAGACTCCCAGGGCAGCTCACAGTTTTAATCTGCCAGGAAGTTTCAGTCATTTAGCTGTTTGTAGTGGGCTCATACAGGTGAGACAGAAGAAGATGCAAATGCAGCAGTAGAGAATATGAACATTTATAATGTAAGTTATTCATCCACATGTATAACAAAGAATTTTACAAATTTCTGAAGTTCGGACATAGTGCTGTTGAACATTAAGATAAATTTATCTATGTACGAGGGGGAGTCAAATGAAAACCTTCATGGCCATATTATCACCAGTGATGTAAGGAATTTCCTACAGACTGCAGCATACTACAGACAAGCAAAATACGACCATAGTAGTACCAGTTCAAATTGGCTGCCCTGCTTGCAACATACACCAAGGAAGAACAGCATTCTGTCATACATTTTGTGAGCAGTGAAGGTACAAAACCTATTGGAATCCATTGGCAAACCAAGGTCCAGTATGGTGATGTAAGTCTATCACTGCAGCAAGTGTATGAGTGGAGCAAAAAGTTCAGAAAACGTGTGAGTTCTGTGACAGAAGCTCAGTGCCTGGGTCAAGCATGTCACATTGTGGCAACAGAGTCTACGGTAGCAATTGAAGCCTCTATGATGGAAAATCACTGTGTGACGATGGATGAAATAGCTGCAAATCTGAACAATAGTTATGGCTCAGCACATCACAACATTCATGATTGATTTACCCCTTCACTCATTATGCCTGCGATTTCAGAGATCACACGTCCATACAGTTCACAGCGCCACTCCCCCAGTGTGCTCTGGTGAGCCACCAGAGAAACAGTATTAAGTAAGCAACCACAAATGAGCTCGGCCTATTCTCTAACATGTATTACTGTTGTCCAGTGTTATGCACAACCTGTACTTCATTGTGTTGCTCTGTAAATTATTATTTAGCAAACTTGCTGACGAGCGAGGATTATGTTTTTTCTGCATAATAGTGTCACTGCTAAAGCACTCTACAAACATCTCAATGGAAGAAGTACTCCAGTGTATCATTGCCCAGCAGCAAGCTTTTGTGGAAAAACAGCAGGCTATCACCACCGCTCTGTCAAGTGGCATCTGCACAGTCACAACTGGTTACCCTCCCGCCAGTGCAACCATCACCCTTTCCAGCATATGATGAATCAGCTGGATATAGGGCCTCCTGCAAGAAGTGGTTATGCCCACATTTCCAGGTTTTTCCCATGAGCGATGCAACCTGTGTAGGGCTCTTTCTTTTCTGGCTTTTGCGGCACATTTATCAGTTGTTGTGCCAATTTTTGCCTTTGCAAAAACCAGCCAACTTATCATTTGATGAAATATGCAAGCTTCTCTCAACCTATTACTGTGACAATGCATTTCATTGTGTCTTGTGTAGATTTTTCCATTGTCATAAACGCCCAAACCAATCTTACAAAGTCTTAGCTGCAGAATTACATGGGTTGATCCATTGTCGTAAATTTGTCACTAGTACACATCATGAATCCTATGCTGATCACATGGTGCATGATGATATTCTTTGTTTGGCCCCTGATAGGGAAGTCAATCGTCCAGGAAGCCTCCCCTGACCTGGGGTTTGGGTGACTTTCCCAAACTCTACTTCTTTTCCCAAACCTCTCCAGTGCCTTTCACTTCAGCCATCTTCCTTCCCCTTCAACCATTCTGCCGCAAGGCAGAAGCTTGCATAAGTTAGCTTGCATAAGTAAAACTTTTTTTTTATATGAGTGTTCTCCTGTCGCCACTTGGTGAGTAGATTTTTTTATCTATCTATTTATATTATCTTGTCAAAAATTGATTATTTTCATTGTTATAAAAATTATAATAGGTATTTTGGCTTCAAAAGGTTGAAAACAATAGTTTAAAGGAAGTGACATTGAGAAACCTTTTTATAATACAGCAAATACATTACCAGCAGCTGTTTGATCAGTGTGAGGCACATAAATATATGTGAACTGTGATCTCACTATTTCACGTTCTGGAATTTTGATGTTTTCTTTCCAAATTGGAACACTGTTCTAAACACCATACAGTTGACTGAAGACTTCCTGGTGTTTTCAGGACCCTTACCATGAGAAGATAACTGGTGTACGCGTACTTGCTGTCTGCCCTGGTGCCACTGACACAAACCTTGTGAAAGATGTAAGGAAACAACTGCTGTCATCTGAATATGAGAATGCGTGGCAACGAGATACAGCAGGAGGGGTATCACAAACGTGAGTTTCATTTTAATTCATCTGTTGAGGAAAAGTAAATGATTTGTATATTTCCAATATTTATTCAGATATTAATTTGTCTCTTAAATTTATTTACTGCTAATAACAATGAATAATCATCATATGTTTGATGATACGATCTATTGAAAAATAGTCATAAGTACGTGGCAGTAATTGTGGGCCAGGGCAACTTGACAAAAATTTAATAGGCATCACAAGGACCCTAAACTCTATTGAGATTTCGGAAAGTAGCTGTTCAAAACTGGAAATTTGTTTTGACCTTATGCTCAACCTCAGTCGTAGGATAATCTTATTATCTGTCAGGAAACTGTCATTGCTTGCATTGTATCAGTTATAATAATTTGACATTCAAGATGAGCACCCTTGTTCTCAGTTTTTATACTTGCTACTTTACACTAGGCTGTTACAACTCAAGTGACTGCCAGCAGACATCCAAGTGCCCATGGGCACATATGTACAGACAGGCAAACAGCGATGTGCTTGCAGTCCAACAGCCGAGCCATAGCCATTGTGATCATACTGCCCTAGCAGAGTGCTCGCTGGTGCAAGGGGTGGCCAACCAGCTCATGCATATGCTGAAAATGTACAATAGAGCTATCTGGCTGGTGTCTATACTAACTGCAACTGTCCATGGGTGAGCAGAGGGGTGCTGGGTGCACCTGTACCGCATGGGGCAGTGTTGAAACAGCTTGCCTTACAGTATACTGTTTTAAACTTCATTTAATTACAGTTTAATTCTGTGGAGCAAGGCACTCTTATCTGGTGGTTTCACTAGCCAGTGCACAACTATGAATGACTTCTTGACTTTGCCAGTTCCCTGTGTGTGTGTGTGTGTGTGTGTGTGTGTGTGTGTGTGTGTTCTTTCAACAAAAAAGTCACAGGCAATGTGAATTGTTTGATCTGCATAGACTCTGCTGGTTCTGTGGAGGGCGCTATTGCACTTGGAAACATCCATAATGTCTTCCTTGCTGCGTTGCTGTAACTGTCATAAAGCATCTTCATTCCATGTACCATCTTGCCATCTTGTTGAAGACAGGTTATTATTAAACAATGGAAAATACAGTATGGAATGGAACAATATTATGAAAAGGAAAGTTGCTACTCACTATATCAACATCTCCACTATATGGTGAGTAGCAACTTTCCTTTTCATAATATTGTTACAGTTTATTATTATTATTATCATCATCATCATCATCATCATCATCATCACTATCACTACTACCTTTTTTCACTCACCTCCACCAGTGGAAACTATTTACAATCATGTAACAGTCAGTGTCGATTGGTTTCCTATACACAAAAATCAACTAAACAGATGCCTGCCTCTTTTTCAACTAGCGCATCCAAGAGAGGTAGCTTGCCACTTCACTGGTTAAATTTAATATTAGGATTAACACTGTGTATGTGATCCTTTTCCCTATGAAACTGAAGCTACATCAAGGAAGTGTCATTGATGTACCAAAGGAAACTAGATAGGTGAGAAGGCACAGAACTGAGAGTTTCTAGAGGCACCACTGTAGAAGTGACACCACATAGGGATTAATCTTTATGGTGTTTTGGGCTATTTTCTGCTTGTTAAACATCTCAACAAATGAAACTTCCTGGCAGATTAAAACTATGTGCCGGACAGAGATTCGAACTCGGGACCTTTGCCTTTCACAGGCAAGTGCTCTACCAACTGAGCTACCCAAGCACGACTCATGCCCTGTCCTCACAGCTTTACTTCTGCCAGTACCTCGTCTCCTACCTTCCAAACTTGCCCGCGAAAGGCAAAGGTCCCGAGTTCGAGTCTCGGTCCGGCACACAGTTTTAATCTGCCAGGAATTTTCATATCAGCACACACTCCGCTGCAGGGTGAAAATCTCAATCTCAACAAATGATGCAAATTATTGATGTTGTGCTTTCAAATCTCCGACTTCAGTGCTAATAGCCCTGACAGACTTTTGACAGTTGGCAAGTAGGTGAACTGGCACTACTAACAATTGCTTAGCCATCATGTTACACGTACTGGCATCGTTGTGCTGCTGTTTCTACAACTACCCATTCTCAATCACTTTGTGACAAGACTGACAATAGAAATAAGTGGCAATCAAGTAACATTTTAACATTAAGATTTAGTTCATGCCTCTCTGTGGACCAGAGGTGCCAGAAGTTGCCAAACTTCTTTCCTTGCACTTGTGACATTTCAGACCACCTCCAAAAACTTACAAGATGTTGCTGTATTGCCTTTAGAAGCAGATTAATGTGCAAACAGCAGCAGTCAGTAGTGTTCCTGAAGACAGTGGCAGAAGCAGCTGTTGAAAGTTCAAGAATTTTGTTTGAAATGGTATGGCTTGTATGAATATCAAGAAGATTGTAGTTAGGCATGCTACCAATGCTACCATGAAAGACTTTAAGAATGCAGAAGCTGTTTACAAATTTAGTTTATAGAAGTCTGTGTATTGGTGTCTTGAAAATCAGTTTTGGCTTTGTACTCATTATATCTAAATTTGAGAAAATACACTCCTGGAAATGGAAAAAAGAACACATTGACACCGGTGTGTCAGACCCACCATACTTGCTCCGGACACTGCGAGAGGGCTGTACAAGCAATGATCACACGCACGGCACAGCGGACACACCAGGAACCGCGGTGTTGGCCGTCGAATGGCGCTAGCTGCGCAGCATTTGTGCACCGCCGCCGTCAATGTCAGCCAGTTACCGTGGCATACGGAGCTCCATCGCAGTCTTTAACACTGGTAGCATGCCGCGACAACGTGGACGTGAACCGTATGTGCAGTTGACGGACTTTGAGCGAGTGCGTATAGTGGGCATGCGGGAGGCCGGGTGGACGTACCGCCGAATTGCTCAACACGTGGGGCGTGAGGTCTCCACAGTACATCGATGTTGTCGCCAGTGGTCGGAGGAAGGTGCACGTGCCCGTCGACCTGGGACCGGACCGCAGCGACGCACGGATGCACGCCAAGACCGTAGGATCCTACGCAGTGCCGTAGGGGACCGCACCGCCACTTCCCAGCAAATTAGGGACACTGTTGCTCCTGGGGTATCGGCGAGGACCATTCGCAACCGTCTCCATGAAGCTGGGCTACGGTCCCGCACACCGTTGGGCCGTCTTCCGCTCACGCCCCAACATCGTGCAGCCCGCCTCCAGTGGTGTCGCGACAGGCGTGAATGGAGGGACGAATGGAGACGTGTCGTCTTCAGCGATGAGAGTCACTTCTGCCTTGGTGCCAATGATGGTCGTATGCGTGTTTGGCGCCGTGCAGGTGAGCGCCACAATCAGGACTGCATACGACCAAGGCACACAGGGCCAACACCCGGCTTCATGGTGTGGGGAGCTGTCTCCTACACTGGCCGAACACCTCTGGTGATCGTCGAGGGGACACTGAATAGTGCACGGTACATCCAAACCGTCATCGAACCCATCGTTCTACCATTCCTAGACCGGCAAGGGAACTTGCTGTTCCAACAGGACAATGCACGTCCGCATGTATCCCGTGCCACCCAACGTGCTCTAGAAGGTGTAAGTCAACTACCCTGGCCAGCAAGATCTCCGGATCTGTCCCCCATTGAGCATGTTTGGGACTGGATGAAGCGTCGTCTCACGCGGTCTGCACGTCCAGCACGAACGCTGGTCCAACTGAGGCGCCAGGTGGAAATGGCATGGCAAGCCGTTCCACAGGACTACATCCAGCATCTCTACGATCGTCTCCATGGGAGAATAGCAGCCTGCATTGCTGCGAAAGGTGGATATACACTGTACTAGTGCCGACATTGTGCATGCTCTGTTGCCTGTGTCTATGTGCCTGTGGTTCTGTCAGTGTGATCATGTGATGTATCTGACCCCAGGAATGTGTCAATAAAGTTTCCCCTTCCTGGGACAATGAATTCACGGTGCTGTTCTTATTTCAATTTCCAGGAGTGTATAAACAAAATCGTATCAATGGACTTATAAAATAAAGTTTACAATGATGAGCATCAAGAGTGCTGTTAAATATAAGTTACAGATGAATGAAACTGTATGTATGTAACATAGAAAAAATATATATCTGACAAATGAGGGACATCCAGAAAGTAAAGAATGATTGTTTACTACACCCAGTGCCAGATCGCACCGCCACAATAGCAAGTGCCCAGTTAGCTTCTTCCCCCAACTCAGTGTGAGCTGAGTTTTGTTGGCAAACAAGTCATGCCTCTTTGTTTTGTAATGTTTGATAATACCAGCACCCATCAAAAATCACACCAAATGCGAAGTGCATAGTGTCCTTCACTTTCTGATTCCACAAAATGTTGGTCCTATTGAAATTTATTGGCAAATGAAGAATGTTTATGGTAGAAGTGCAATGAACGAGTCTTCAGTGTCGTGGAATGTTGTTGGCAAAGGTGTTTTTGATTCATTACAATATGCAGCCTTTTGCATCAGCTCGAGCACAGCAAGAACTTCAGTGTCTTAAGTGGAAAATTTTCAGACATTCTCTTCACAGCTCTGACTTGCCACCCAGTGATTTTCACTTGTAACCAAAACTAAAGGAAATTTTGGGTGGAAAACAGTTTGCAAATGATGAAGACCTCGAACAAGCAGTGATGTCTTGGCTCAGATCGTTGGTAGTAGAGGAGTGCAACAAGGGAATTGAAAAATTGGTCCCATTTTACAATAAGTGCCCTGACAGTTATGGTGACGTCATTGAAAAATAAATTAAGGTACCGTAACTTTGGAAATGAAATTTTGTTTTGACATTTAGTTTTTATTTTGTTATGCCAGAATATCCTTTACCTTCTGGACAATCCTTGTATATTAGAAGGTGCACAATGGAATACCTGTCATATATTTCTAATGTGTGGCAGAATCTAAATTTATAAATATACTTACTAAATTTAATATATGTAAAAGCTAAAGATCAGCTCATTTCTCATGTGATAAAAAGAATGAATATACTATAAACATAATTGCTAAAAGCATAAAAAATATTTTAATGTGCTTGAAGGCACACCTGTAATTAGCTGTATTACAAATGCTGAGGATAATTACGGTCAGTGAAGACTTCAGTGAGACCCTCGGTATATTTTGAGATGGACTGCACGTCACTGCAGATGCGACGACCACAAGTGGCTCGGCTGTACAGAAGGGAGTTCTTGGTGTGGAATGGGTGGCAGCCATCGAAGTGGAGGTATTGCTGGTGGTTAGTAGGTTTGATATGGATGGAGGTACTGATGTAGCCATCTCTGAGGTGGAGGTCAACATCTAGGAAGGTGGCTTGCTGAATCCTTCACTGACCGTAATTATTCTCCCGTCCTTGAACAAAAACAAATCTTCCATGCCTTATTTCTCCAGTGTCCCACCAACTCCCGAAGTCCCACAGTCCGGCCACAGAGGAGCATTCCCCTCATAACTCAGTACCATCCGGGACTGGAGCAACTGAATTAAATCCTCCGCCAGGGTTTCTATTATCTCTCGTCGTGCCCTGAAATAAGAAATGTCCTGCCCACTCTCCTTCCCACCCCTCCTACCGTGGTATTCCGCCATCCACTGAACCTACACAATATACTCATCCATCCTTACACAGCCCCTGCTCCCAATATCTTACCTCATGGCTCATACCCCTGTAATAGACCTAGATGCAAAACCTGTCCCGTACATCCTCCTACCACCACCTACTCCAGTCCGATCACCAACATTACCTATCACATCAAAGGCAGGGCTACCTGTGAAACCAGTCATGTGATCTACAAGCTAAGCTGCAACCACTGTGCTGCATTCTATGTAGGCATGTCAACCAACAAACTGTCTGTTCGCATGAACGGTCACTGACAAACTGTGGCCGAAAAACAAGTGGACCACCCTGTTGCTGAACAAGCTGCCAGACATGATATCCCTCATCTCAATGAATGCTTCACAGCCTGTGCCATATGGATCCTTCCCACCAGCACCATCTTTTCTGAATTGCACAGGTGGGAACTTTCCCTGCCATACATCCTACATCCCCGTAACCTCCTGGCCTCAACCTTTATTAGTCACTGTCCTCACCCATCCAGCTCCCTCCTTGTTCCCATTCTAGCACTCCACAACCATCATTTCACCACCACACCCAGCCTCTTAATTTCTTTTTATTTCTCTCCTTTCTGCTACTTAACCCCTCCCCCCTCCGCACATTCTCTCTTGCCCTCCATCTAAACTGCAACACTTCACTGGCCGCCACTCGCACCATACTATCCCTCCCCCTCCCCGCTCCAGCCTCCTCCTTACCCCCACCCAGTCGCCACTCCCATCAGGCACTGGTGCTGCTGCTCGCAGTGTGGTTTCAGTTCTCTGAGACTGCAGACATGTGTGCAAGTTGCGACTGCATGAGTGTGTGTGTGTGCGTGCGCGCGTGTGTGCGTGTGTGTGCGTGTGTGTGTGTGTGTGTGTGTGTGTGTGTGTGTGTGTGTGTGTACTGCTGACAAAGGCCTCAATGGCCGAAAGCTATAATTGTGTGAATGTTTTTATTGTCCCTATCGCGCCTCAGCATCTCCGCTATGTGGTGAGTAGCAACTTTCCTTCTGTGGTATTGATACATTTAACAACCAAATTCTTGTTTTATAACTCTATTGATATGTTTTTTTATGTATATTTTCTAATTCTTAGACTTTTATCATGTTTAAAGCCAAAACTGGATATCAGTGTTAATAACATCACATGTGGTCAAGACATTGAATTTTATAATCTAATCCAATACAAAGGTTTGAGTGTGTGCAGAATAATGTCCCCAGTAGATGTGCAGTTGGTAGGGCACATGTGGAAAGGGCGGTAGTGGTGGCAATTGCGGTCAGGTGCTCCATGGAAAATGCCAAGCACTGGAAGGGGCATGCCATTGTAAACTGAAGCCTATGCTCACATTTCTTGTAAATGTTCAGTGGAGCCCCTCCACACCAACATTTTCATGGTGACCATTCACAAAGATTTATTGTTACGTCTGCTTTAGTTAGTGTCTAAAAAGAATTCCACTAAAGATGTAACAAAAGCAGCAATTTATTTGTTCTATCTTGTTAACCATTTCTAACTTGCAGAGAAGCATCGTGAGTGGTGAATTTTGAGTGAAACCTACATTTATTTTGTTGCCATGTTAAAATTTGATTCATTTGCCGAAACACAGTGGAGTTCACTCAGTCTCACCTCACTAACATGTTGTGCAGACACTGTTGCGAGAGAATTCGGAAACTATGGTTTATTCAGTGTAATGTGTAATGTCTTAACTTATGTTGTTCCAAAACCCACAGCATTTTTCATTTCACCAGCTATTAATAACCCTTAAAATTATATTCTTTCATTGAAAAAGTTTGTAGTCAGTGGAATAATGTGGTAGATAATGAAGTTTTGCATAATAAACATATGGAAAAAACTCTCCTCTTTGCCTGCAGCCATTTGCCAAAATATCATTTTGATATCTCAAACTGTTTATGAAATATGAGGAATATTGTGAATATTTCATTCTGGCTTTATCGCTGGCTTATGCAATCGCAAATGAGTCTGCTAAATCAGATCAGTTTTCTTGAAATTGGTGACAGATAGAGACCTCCACCCAACTCTAAAGAAAAATTAAGTACGTTAGCTAAATTTAATATGCAGTAACATATAATATGATACACACCAAATGCAAAATCATAGTGACTCCTATTTTTCATTGCAAACTATTTTGGATAATAAATGCAAATACCACAATAACTGTGACCATTAATGATGGGCACATCATCATGAAGCTGACATATAAAGCTATAATTAACTCAAAAATGAAATTTGTTTGTCAAATATTTTCTCTAAAATCATTTGAGAAAGATTGCAGGACTTCGATTCTGTCATCACCGGTAATTCAAAAGTTGGCAGAAAATGTCGACTTGCCCTTCCGAACAAATGAATGAACTCACTCAGCACTTTGGACAAAAATTGCTCACTGCACATCAGCCGCAGTATCCTGTGGGGGCTCTACTGGTCTCCTCAGGAAGTCCAAATGGCTCTTTTTTGTATACAAATTTAGTTGTATGCTCTGAATTAACAAACACAATCCAGTTTGTTTAGACATTATGGCATGCTACTATGATACTTCTTAAATGGCATTTGTAGATTCTTTTAAGCTGTGTCATTGTTTTATTGTTAATGTGTTCTGGAAATTCTGAGTTGAAATACAGATGATGGGAAGAATCAAGATATCTACTCATCATATAATTGAAGTGGTAAATGGCAGGGTGACAAATGCCAAATCAAAAGATTGAACTTATAACTGCACTATTGGGGGAGGGGCAAGGGGTATCTGGGGATGTCTAAGGAATGTGGCCCCAGTGAGCTCATCATGGTACATTCAGAAGAAATCACCCCTTTTTCACGATGAAATAGCTAGAGTAGATTGAGAACAAAAGGAGAGGATGAAGGCTATGTAGAGAGTCAAGTAGGTGCAGGTATGTAAATAGGTGAATCAAGCTAAAGAGAATTGATGGAGAACTATTAGGAGGGGGAGGGGGTGAACAGGGCTGAGCTGATACTGGAGAGAGAGACAAACTTCGACTGCGTGCTCATTGTCACTTTGTGGCAAGAAGGTTACCAGCATGGGAGGTCACCCACCAAGTGGCTTATTCTTCTAGTTCTAGCTTCCCTCAAATCCAATTCCAGAGTGACATCATTTTGAATATTCAGCTTCTGTCAGTGAAACGTTTAATATATGATGCATAGCAGTCACTTGCACTCAACAACATTAGCTGATGATTGTTACCTATAAATTATTACTCTTAGATGCCCCAGGGATAATGCAACAGAAGTGGGTGCTAGCTTTTATGAGGTAACTAGGAGTACTGTGTTAATCTGGAAACACGTCATCAGATTGTCCTTCAAGTGTCCATTATGGACAACAGTGCTAATCCCTCAGCACTGTGTTGTGTGAAGGAGGTGGGTAAGGGAACACCTGGAATGGAGCATGTGTCATTGGCATTAGGTTATCATCACTGATCAGTGCAAGATTTGTTTGATGCCTGATTATCATCATGGAAATGTGTAGAGATGGCCGCACTTACAGTATCAACGTTCAGCAGGAAGTGGGTCACTCCTATATTGGGACAGTATTATGTATGGATGTCAGATGCATCTCATTGTATCAAGGGTAATTTGAGAGTGGTTCAGTATTAGAAAGGATGTTTCAACCTATTGTCCAGACCTACAGTCAATAATCTGATGACAGGCTTGTCTGTGAAAGGCAGTGATGCAGGAGCACACCATGCCCACCTTAGGACCACCTCCCTTTGGGAGGCGAGAGTCAACCAAATGCAAGTGCTTGCTGCAGTATTTGCTGACAAGGCACTGATTGAGCATCCTATGTGCCAGTTGAAAATTACATCTTTGCAAGAATCCTCCTCACACCAGCGATCTTAGGAGGGTCATTGTTGGAGAATTTCTCAGTCTTGAACAGCAACTTCTCAAGCACTGTGAAGTATGCTGAGGAGGATCCAAGCATGTTACACAGCCCAAGTTGGAACAGTACAATAGTGAATGTTACCCAGCAGCACTTTTGAAGAGACTGCCTTTTTTTTACATTGAAGATTTTGTTTGTTTTTGTTTCATGAGGCTTATTCTTCTAGTTCTAGCTTCCCTCAAATCCAAACCCACATGCCTTCAGATATGCAGGTGATGCAGTACTTTTGTGGGCAGTTTATATCCTTACCCACTACTAGTACTTGCTCTTCTTCAAGATGGAGATGTATGAACAAAACCACTGTACTACCATGGGCATTGACAGAGCACTTTTGTTCGACACTTAGTTTATGGACCACCTAGAGGAAACATTCCCGCTATCAAAGATCCTAAACTCTGTCTGGTTCAGGTTCACTGGTGATATCTTTTTGATTTGGACTGAGGATCATGAGACTCTTGAAATTTCTGTTGAGGAAGAAGAGTCTTTGAAAGATTAATTCAGTGCCCGAGCAAGATGGTGAGTGGCACCTTCATTCTTTCCACTGTTTTTTATTGTTTACAAACAGGACAAATTTGAAAATATGGTCTGGTTTCAACAGAATATGATTTTAAAATCTGTCCAGTCATTTTGTGCCCTCAAAGGATTAAAAAAATTTTACAGTCATCTTATAGTACTGGAAGATATATATACAAATCACATTGCTTTACACAAATTAATACTATGAGTGCATGTTAACTTCAGTGAACAAAAACCATTACTTATTTTAGATACATATCAGGAATTTGGAAACTGAATGTGTTGGACCAGTGCAATGGAAAACATAAAATATTACTGAAACATAAACATACAACATTACTGAAAAGTGTCACATTTGTTAACCAAAAGTGATATAACAGTGCCACCATTAGAAAATGTGTATTGGGTACATGCCTATTCAAAAACATGACTCATTCCACATTATAGCAATAGGTCGCAAGTATGATCTGTGGAACTTGCAAATAACTAAACTAAACTCAGGAACAAAACTGCCAAAAAGCAACAGATTTAAGATCTTTTCATGACTACCTTGAACAGTTCCAAAAACCATTACCATATTATTTTGAGATGTGGATGGTGGAGCACAGTATTAATGTATTTAAAAAACTAATATCATGGAACCACTAAAAGCTGCTTAATAAGTATTTCCAGAAAATTATATACAAGGGTTGGAACTTTAATAGTGGCAACTATTTATTTACAGCTCGTACAAAATAGATAAATGTTTCAAAGTTTTACTGACCTTCAAAGCAGTTCACCAGCATTGTGTATAACCCATTGCCAGTGATGTGGAAGCCATAGATCCTCTTAGCAGTGCCAGTTGTGTTGACACTTCGTCCGACGAATTTGTAGCAGTTCTGAAGCAAATGCTGTGAAGTGTTTCCTTCAGTTTAGAAATCGAGTTGAACTCGTGAGGGCTTTGTCAGGGGAGTGCAGTAGGTGGTATAGTACTTAGCAGCCCCATCAGTCAAACAAATCAGTAACAGCTTGCGCTGTACGTGCTTGAGCATTGTCCTGCAAAATGATGGTCAGGTCCTGCAGAAAGTGTCATAACTTCTGTCTCTAAGCTGGTTGTAGGGTGTTCCAAAAATGAACAGCATTATGTCATAAAAGAAACAAGACATTAGAGGATACTCCAAGAGAATCCGAATTTCTTGAACCATACTAAAATGCATAATGCAGCTTAATGTGTACAGTTGTATGTCCAGATTCAGATGTATATTTTCCTGGAGTACCAGCACTGTATTATTTCATGTTTGGTTCTTTATTATGGCATGATGCCATACGTGCCAGAAGATGAAAATGTGGACTTTAAAAGCAGTGAACAGTTGAAGCCAGCCAGAGTGGCCGAGCAGTTCTAGACACTACAGTCTGGAACCGTGAGACTGCTACAGTCACAGGT
This sequence comes from Schistocerca nitens, assembly GCF_023898315.1. Lineage (NCBI taxonomy): Eukaryota > Metazoa > Arthropoda > Insecta > Orthoptera > Acrididae > Schistocerca > Schistocerca nitens. The sequence goes on from NC_064617.1 coordinate 395,339,953, forward strand.
TCGAATCCTGCCTTGGGCATGGATGTGTGTGATGTCCTTAGGTTAGTTAGGTTTAAGTAGTTCTAAGTTCTAGGGGACTGATGACCTCCGTAGTTAAATCCCATAGTGCTCAGAGCCATTTGAACCATTTGAACAGCTGAAACTAGCCAATAGTGTGGAATTAAATACTTCATTTCAAATAATTGACTGCCTGAGTGGAAAATATTAATAAAAGCCACATTTATTTAGCAAACCGACAAAAACAACTTCATTGTTCCACAAGGTGATTAATTCTTGATTGTCAGAAAGGTGGAAATAAAATAAAATCCGAAACTAATAACATATTTTAGCCTTCCTATATTGTTGTTGTGGTCTTCAGTCCAGAGACTGGTTTGATGCAGCTCTCCATGCTACTTTATCCTGTGCGAGCTTCTTCATCTCCCAGTACCTACTGCAACCTACATCCTTTTGAATGTGCTTAGTGTATTCATCTCTTGGTCTCCCTCTGTGATTTTTACCCTCCACGCTGCCCTCCAATACTAAATTGGTGATCCCTTGATGCCTCAGAACATGTCCTACCAACCAATCCCTTCTTCTAGTCAAGTTGTGCCACAAATTTCTCTTCTCCCCAATTCTAGTCAATACCTCCACATTAGTTATGTGATCTACCCATTTAATCTTCGGCATTCTTCTGTAGCACCACATTTCGAAAGCTTCTATTCCCTTCTTGTCCAATCTATTTATCATCCATGTTTCACTTCCATACATGGCTACACTCCATACAAATACTTTCAGAAACGACTTCCTGACACTTAAATCTGTACTCGATGTTAACAAGTTTCTCTTCTTCACAAACGCTTTCCTTGCCATTGCCAGTCAAAATTTTATATCTTCTCTACTTTGACCATCATCAGGTATTTTGCTCCCCAAATAGCAAAACTCCTTTACTACTTTAAGTGTCTCATTTCCTAATCTAATTCCCTCAGCATCACCCGACTTAATTTGGCTACATTCCATTATCCTCCTTTTGCTTTTGTTGATGTTCATCTTATATCCTCCTTTCAAGACACTGTCCATTCCATGTTCCAATATTATGTGAATGTATTTTAATTCACTTGATAGTTCCTGGCCACAGAAATTCGTTTTGTTTTCATTTGACATGAGAGCAATATACGAAGAGGAAGTAGCAAAATCGCTAAACATAAAGACGGGTCACATGGAGACTAGCCACCTCCCCACTACAACTCAAATTAGTCTGTAGATCATCTCCAGATCTATGATATTTCCAAATTGGGGCAGTATTAGATAGTGCCCCCTCCAAAGCGTTTGAGGTAGGACACCAAAAGTTTAAAAAAATTGCCTTTTGAAAAATATGTTCATTTTGTAGTGTACATCTTTCTGAAGAGTCTGATACATAAAACATATGTGTTTGAGGAAGTGTAAGGGATGTTATTTGGTCTTAAGTCTGCTAAAGTGCAGTGCCATGCCTCTTCACACAGCATTCTTCTATTGCACGTCACTGTATTTCACTCTGTGGAATTCAAAACGTATAATTTTGGAATGGGTGCCATCAAACTATATTCAGGGCAGTGGAAATTAAAATGCCCTGTCATGCCCTCCTGCTCCCTGCCTGTTTGACATCCTGCCCCTCACTATTATTATTATTTTGTATTTTTTTTTTTTTTATCAAACAAACAAAAACTTCAGTTATTACTGGATGGGATTATTTGTAACCAGGAGAACAAGAACTCTTCAGAAAAGTTGCACTCTTTTTGCCTATTAGCTAATAACTTGCTGTTTAGTGTGACATAAAATTAAATATAGGATACATAAAACCAGTAAATACGAGACAAGCACGACAGTACACATTCCTTCAAACCTAAGTCCTAGCATTTTTTTCTCTCTAATCTTGCTACACCTTTATAGGGTGTGCTTTCCTTTCTGGGAGAGAATTTATTACCTCATCAAAGTTCATCAAATGTTTTGCTTCATAAATGAAATTTCGTTGTCTCATGCTGAAAAAGCTGGTAATTCAAACAATACCCAAGACTGGTGTGGTTTCTTGACCTGATTACTTGTATTTTGTCACTGCCTTCTAGATACAATGAAATAGGCCTGCCTCTTATTGCAGCACCAAATAAACGAGACTGGTTTGGCATAAATGGTCATTTTTATAACATGACAGAATATAATTCATGAAGAACTACCAGCAAAAAGGTTCATGTTCGGAAATAGTTTCACATCTCATTCATACACTCCAGTTTCTCAAGCATGAGATCGAAAAGTAGTAGTACGAAATTTTTATATTAATTTGGAATCGTCATATTCTTCCTTAATTTGTGTGATGTCCCCATTTCTTCTCCTTCCTCATTCTAACAATCAATCTTGTCTTCACTAATTCTGTAACTATTCCTGCCAGCATCAAAACTTATTCTCCAGTTAACTTCACTAACCCTGCCACAATCACCGATTTAGTTATCCCACGTCTATTCTCTGGTTAGGCATTATTAAGTGTTTGTACAACGCGTTTTCTGCACCACTCCCAGAATAGAACTTAAGTGGCTGCTAGCTGGGGACTGTACAACTTGCCCTTATTAGTGTAGTGATCTGGCCAAAAATGTTGTGTCAAAATTTCTCACCAAGAAGACAATATGTAAACTTTCTTACCTGTTACTCCTGTGAATCATTTATTTCCACTCTGGCAGTATGAATCTATGGATTTTGCTAGGAATTATAACAACACTGATCATTTGCAAACCCTGTCAACCACATAACAGCGATTGGCATTCATTCGTTCGGCTCAGCCCCCGTCCCCTTTTGTCTGCAGGAAAGTTTATTTGTAGATGTGACTGGGAGTCCCTTGGCAGAGACATCATGTGCACTGTGCACACATTCAAAAATCTACTTATGATTCATTCAGAAACCAACTTAGTATGTGTTCAGAACTGTTCAAAAACCAACAGGGATCTGTTTCAAAAACATATGAATAATCGATAGACCAACATGCCGTGGATGCTACGCACTTTGTGAAACCAGGCTTTTTCCTCAAGAATATGAATTTGACCCCCTCCCCCTCCCCTGAAATTGCCGCCCTGGGCAGATACCCCAGTTTGCCCCTGCACCCTAGATCTGGTCCTGTTGTGCATGTGTAAATCTGGCAGTGTGGGCGAGCCAGTAAAATTTTTTCTAGTAGCATCTGGCTGCTTGCTGCTACTGCTTCTACAGCTAACAGCCACTTTTCTGTAGCCAGAAGCTGGAGAAGGTACTACTCTCACGCGACTTAACTGCGAATGCCGATGAGCTCACTCGCAACTGCTCAAACAAATAATGTAAACACTTGTGACATTCCGCTCATTGGCGGCAATTTGTTGTTACGAAACATTGCATAGTCTTCCTAAAGCCTCTAACACTGCTGCTGGCAGATGCTTGTAGGAACACTGTGTTTTGTTGTTGTATATGGCACATCTCCTTTGCAACTTAAGCTTTTTTTTTCCATGTTTTATTGCTGTAGTATTATTCTGCAATAGTGAGATACAGTAATATCCTTTGTTAGAGTATTGGTTCCTACCAGTCAAAATTACAAGAATGTAACTGAAAACTAAAACAATGAAAAATTTCCAGAATTCAAAAAAATACCTGGGTTTTTCCCAGTTTTCACCCAGAAGAAAAAATGCACGGGTTTTCCCAGGTCTTCTGGTTGTCCTGGATCGTATACAATCTGTCTATTGTTTCTCTTTCATTGCATAATGCTCCCTTGGAAACCCTTGAGAGCCTCTTGTTCTTGCAAATTTTCCAGGTCTCATTGCCTATCTGCAATTTCTTCAGTTTTAGTCTACAGTTTGTAACAAATAAACTGTGCTCAAAGTTCACACCTGCCTTTGAAAATGGTTTGCTGCTTTAAATCTGTTTTCGGAATATCTGTCTTGCAGTTATGAAATCTGTCTGAAACATTCTGATATCAACAGCTGCCTTCCATATGTGCAAGACCCCCCCCCCCCCAAAAAAAAAAAAAAAAAAAAAGAAACAAACCTGGTGTTGTTGTTGTTGTTGTTGTGGTCTTCAGTCCTGAGACTGTTAGCATTATGAAATTGTATTCTGTGCAAAACTCTACCTAGCAGCTTCTCCTTCCATTGCTTTCCCCACAATCCAGGTTCTCCTATTTTTTTTTCTTCTTTTCCTTTCCTTTTTATTGAATTCCTATCTTCATCATAATTAAATTCTCAGCTTCCTCAAAAAAGTAGGTTGAGACCTTTGCAGTTCAAGTGGTTTTTAATGACCTGGCAGACAATACTAATAATATCAAACTTTTTGCAGGTGACTCAGTTTGTACGGAAGTACTGTCTCCAAAAAGCAGCATAACTATTCAGTGAGATCTCAATAAGATTTCAAAGTGGTGGAAAGACTGGCAACTAGCTTTAAATGTTCAGAAATGTAAAATTATGCACTTCTCAAAACAAAAATGACTATAGTCTCAGTAAGTCACAATTAGAATCAGTCATATGAATGGGCATTACAGTTTGTAGGAATATGAAATGGAAAGATAGCAAAGGCTCAGTTGCAGGTAAAGCAGGTGGCAGACTTCAGTTAATTGATAGAATACTAATAAAATGCAGTCTACAAAGGCTTATAAATGACTCATGCGACCCATCGTGGAATGTTAGAAAGCGTATGGGATACATACCAAATAGAATTAACTGGTGATACTGAATGCACAGAAGGAAGTGCTGCAAAATGACTACAGGTGTGTTTAATCCATGGGAATGCATCATAGAAATGCTGAAGAACCTGAACTCTCAGATAATTGAGGGTAGACGAAAACTGTCCCATGAAAGCCAACTTTGTTTCAGGAAGATGTTTTAAGTATGTCATCTAGGGTTAGGCTGTGTTGATAACCTAATATTGTGAAGACAAGATTAGACAAATTACAGTGCATACAGAGGAAAATCCAGGATGGAATGAAACAATATTATGAGAAAGAAAGCTACTCACAATATAGCGGAGATGCTGAGTCACAGATAGGCACAACAAAAAGTGTTTCACACTTAAACCCTTTCAACCAGTGGTCTTTCTCAACAATACACACACACACACACACACAAAATTGCAGTCTCAGGCAACTGAAACCCCACTGTTTCAGTTGTCTGAGACTGCTCAGTCGTGTGCGTGATTTGTATTTACATGAATGTGTGTGTGTGTGTGTGTGTGTGTGTGTGTGTGTATGTGTGTGTGTGTCTATTGTTGACAAGGGCCATTGGCCGAAATCTGTAAGTGTGAAGCTCCTTTTGTTGTGCCTATCTGTGACTTGGCATCTCCGCTATGTGGTGAGTAGCAACTTTCCTTCTCATAATTTTGTTACAGTGCATTCAGAGGTGTTTAAGCAATCATTCTTCCTGTGCTTCATATGTGAATGAAACAGGAAGAAGCCCAAATAATCGGTACAATGTGAAGTACCCTCTATCATGCGCTTCACACTGGTTTGCAGGAGAAATGATCTTTGGAGTAATATGCCGGTGAACACAATGGTTTTTGACCTCAAATTGTTCTGAGAGCACACAAAAAGAATAGTAACAGTTTATCTTAAGAGATTATAGTATATGAGCAATGAGAAAATTGCTCTAACGTGCACAAAGATAGAAATGATATCAATGAAATCTTGTTTTCATCACATTTATAAATGTTCCACAATAATGTAAGATAAGTGTCAACTTTATCTGCAAACAAGTTCTGTTTATAAAGCTTTTCATCTGCAAACAAGCTTTTCAAAGTAGTTGTGTGTGTTTTGTTCAAATGAATATTTGTGAGTTAAATAGTTTGACATCAACAGAAATTAATATGCGGTGGGAAGAGGTTTATAACAAAAATGCTTCTTCATTTTCTGTATTTAAGAGACTGATTGTCAAATTCAGATGTGGTTATACTTCTCTTCAGGATGATCCTTGTGAAAAATTTCACAATACTGAATTAATAGATGAAAACACTGACATAGTGTACAACATTATCACAGACCACTGTTGCTTAAATTTACAAATTATAAAGCGCAGCGATCAGTCGGCCTTTTTTGCAGGTTTTATTTGGCAAATCCAGATTTCGGCTAGTGCCCATTAAATATCAATGCTAAAAAATACAAGAAGAACATGATCAGGCTATACTATAAAATGTTTCAACTCGTGGCATAACCTATGTGGCTTATACAGTAGATTACATACCAATATTTTCTAGTGTCTTTGCATGTCAGTTCCCTGGTGTTTGGGCGACAGTCACAGTTCTTTGAATACTACTGTATAATGAAGGTAGGCTGTGGGGAGAACACTTCATTTGGCTGTATGGCGCCCTCTATATGAACTGTGTAATATATAACACTCAAAGGAGAGCAATTGTGGTCTCCAGTAAAATAATTTCAAATTTGCATGGGAATTACATAAAATAAAACGTAAGTAAAATTATTTACATTGCTGTCTGGCTTATTTCCACATTTTCCAGTAAACACAGGAAATATAAAAAAAATTCAGGTTCATTTCTTGTGAGTCAGTTGTTTTGTTATTCTGTAAACACACATGTAACGTCAGATGGGTAAAACCTTTTTTAAGAATATATTTACAAGACACAAGGAGGCACATGCTGAATGTTGCAACTATTAGAATTGATTTGATTTAAATGTTTTTGTCTTTTATACTATTTTTCTCTTTATTTAAACATCATGATGGGTATGTGAATGGTTCGAAGATGTCACCAATTTTAAGCAAGATGGATAGTTGGTGTGACTTTTCTAGATCTATCAATTCAGAATGAAAATAGCAGGCACACATTTGGTATCTTTCGCAAAGAGACCTGTACTGACTGCATTGTGGATTTCACTTCAAACCACCCACTTCAACATAAATAGGCATTTTTCAATTTTGCTATCAATTGGTTGGCATTCCGTTACAGATGTAGACAGTACTGGTATCTGTGTGACTTCAAACAGATTTTAATTATAAATACAATTAAACCAATACACTGAATTGCTGTTATTAACAATGTACAGGCATCTAAACTAATGTACCATGGAGAAAGTTCTGCAGATTCAATGTTATAACCATTGTATGTTAATGGCTGCTACATAATGGCGTGACGGCAGGAGCTACTTCATTCCCCCTGTGTCACACCTTATATTGTTTTCTCACAACAGGTTTTCAAACTATTCCCAGAACAGTGCATTTTCATAACAACCTGTTGTTGCCATTTCATCGTCGTGTTCATCTTTTGACAACGGAATTTTGAACAACCAATTGATAGCAAAATTGAAAAATGCCTATTTATGTTGAAGTGGGTGGTTTGAAGTGAAATCCACAATGCAGTCAGTACAGGTCTCTTTGCGAAAGATACCAAATGTGTGCCTGCTATTTTCATTCTGAATTGATAGATCTAGAAAAGTAATAGATGTACTTATTTCAGTCTCACATGTAAATTTAATTGTTTGATGCCAGTTATTAAATGTGGCTACTATAGTGTTAATGGCATCATCATTACACTGTATTAGCAGCAGTGTGTCATCTACATACTTAAAGTAGTATACAATTATGTCTGCTAATGAAGGATTTTCAGAAAAGAATCGATTTTCTAGATAATTGATAAAGATGTCATAGAGTGTTCCAGATATATTGCTCCCCATACTGAAACCGCCTTGTTGGGAATAAGTGTCTCCATTAAATTTAAAGTAGTTAAATTTCAAAATGATCATAAGTAGCCCAGTGAATTCATGTGCTTCCCTCATGGAAAGCTTGTTTTGTTCCATTAAATTACGCCGAATTACCTTCACAGTTTTATCAATAGGTATGTTTGTGTATAAGTTGACAATATCAAGAGAAACAAATTTCATTTCATCGATTGTTCGGGTATTTCTAATTTTATTGATAAGTTCGAAACTATTTTTAATAGAAAATTGGTTATAGAATGTGTAATGAGTTTTAAGAAACCGTAGGCATTTTTCAGCAACTTTATAGGAAGGACTACTACTAACATCCACCACCGGGCATATTGGATAGCCTTCATTGTGTACCTTTGTGTCCTAAGTGTGGGTGGCAGGGGGTTCATAACGTTTAGCCTCTGTACCGCCCTTGTTGATATTATCTCACTGAGGCTTTTAACTGACCAAGCAATTTCTTCTGGGCTTCGGACGTTACATCCTTATAGATTTTCTTAATATTATTATCTTCAAAGAAATTTAGAGTTTAGCAATATAGACATCTCTTGCAATGATCACAGTTGTTCCCCCTTTGTCTGCCTTAGTTACTATGGCATCGCTATTAGATTAGATTAATACTTGTTCCATAGATCATGAATACTAATGATGTGGAACGTGTCAGGTTAATAAAAGATGTCTGTACAAGATATTACATTACACAAAATATTGCATGACACTAATGTTTAAGTTGGTTTTTTTCCCCTCCCTTAATTTATATCTAAAAATTCAGCCAGTGAGTAGAAGGAGTTGTCATCTAGAAATTCTTTTTTATACTGTGAGGATCCCTAGATCCTTAAATAGATGTCTGCAGAATGACTGTGGGTGGGCTCCAGCAATTATTCTGATTACACGTTTTTGAGCAATGAATACTTTCCTACTCAACAATGAATTACCCCAGAATATGATGCCATGCGAAAGCAGTGAATGAAAGTAGGCATAGTAAGCTAATTTACTGAGATTCTTATCACCAAAATTTGCAATAACCCTAATAGCATACGTAGCTCAACTCAGACGTTTCAGCAGACCATCAATGTGTTGCTTCCAGTTTAACCTCTTATCAATGGACACACCTAAAAATTTTGGAAATTCTGCCTTAGCTACAGACTTCTGTTCAAAGTCTATATTTATTACTGGAGTTGTGCCATTTGCTGTACGGAACTGTATATACTGTGTTTCATCAAAATTTAAAGAGAGTCCGTTTGCTGAGAACTACTTAATAATTTTGTGAAAAACATCATTTACAATTACATCACTTAGTTCTTGGTTTTTGGATGATATTATTATGCTTCTATCACCAGCAGAAAGAACTAACTTTGCATCTTTATCAATGTGGAATGGTAAGTCATTAATGTATATTAAGAACAGTAAAGGACCTAAGACCTACCCCTATGGGACCCCGTACTTGATAGCCCCCCAGTTTGAGGAATCAGCTGTTGTTTTAACATTACATGAACCACTTATTTCAACTTTCTGCATTCTTCCAGTTAAGTATGAATTAAACCATTTGTGCACTGTCCCCCTCAAACCATAATGATTTAGCTTATCTAAAAGAATTCCATGATTTACACAATCAAAGGCCTTTGAGAGATCACAAAAAATACAAATGGGTGATGTCTGGTTATTCAGAGCATTTAATATTTGATCAGTGAAAGTGTATATAGCATTTCCTGTTGTAAAGCCTTTCTGAAAACCAAACTGACATTTTGTTAGTACTTTATTTTTACAAATATGGGAGGCTACTCTTGAATACATTACTTTCTCAAAAATGTTTGATAGAGCTGTTAGGAAAAGAGATTGGGCAGTAGTTGTTGACATCTGACGTATCCCCCTTTTTATGCAATGGTTTTACAATGGCATATTTCAGTCTATCGGGGAAAACACCCTGCTCCAAAGAGCTATTACATACATGGCTGAGAATCCTATTTATCTGTGGGGAACAAGCTTTATGTACCTTGCTGGAAATGCCATCAATTCCGTAAGAGCTTCTACTTTTCAATGAGTTCATTATTTGAAAAGCTTGGAATTGATACTTTCAACGACTGTCTCCTCCTTTATAGAATTGGGGAGAGGTTTATTAACCTCATTTGTAATAATATTATTCATCGCTAAACTAATCTTATTGTGATAAAAGTTTTAGCATTCTCAATGAGTCAGTAGCATACTTAGTATGGACTACCATGTCTTTTATAGCCCTGCGATCCACTTTCCCATTTACATTATACTTCAAACACTTAACTAAGCATTTCCATTTCACTCTGATCAAAAACAATGTTAGTCAGATTCAACACTCTTGCGAACTAGTTGAACTTTGATATACAATCTTCATTACTCACTGTTGCCCTATTTTCCAAGCTCAGAATCTTATAATGATGTCTCTGTTTTATTTTATGTACTGCGTTATCCACTATGTTCCTAACACATGTATGACTGTGTCGAAGGCTAAAGGCAAAAGTACATTGGCAAGTTCAAAATGTGACCCATGTAAGTTATCACTGATCACTTGTTTTTTCACAAACAAAGCCCTAATCTCATTTTTCATTATGACCACTTCACATTTCTTCCTACATCATGCCATTCAACTGTTTGTATTCTTGTTGTTGAACTGTGACTGTACGTACTGTGGCATGAGCTATTAGAAACGCACATTTTGTTGAATGCTATATGCTGGATGGTGACTGCCAGTTTTATCTTGAGCTTCTTGTACCTGTGACATGCAATGCTGGCCCAGCTAGGCAAAATCTTCCTCAGGTTACCTTCCATTAGGAACGTGGGTGCTCTCAGCAACTGTGTTCCGATTTATAAATCATAGAGTGCAGCAATCAGTTGTCCATTTTTGCAGGTTTTATTTAGCAAATCCAGATTTCGGCTCGTGCCTAGCCATTATCAATGCTAAAAAATACAAGTAGTACGTGGTGAGGTGATACTATAAAAAGTTACAACTTGTGGGATAACCTATATGGCTTATACATTAGAATACATATCACTATTTTCTAGTCTCAATGCATGTCAATGTTATGAAAAATGCACTGTTCTGGTAATTGTTCAAAAACTTGTTGCTAGGAAACAGTATAAGGTTCGACCCAGGAGGAACGAAGTAGCTCCTGCCGTCTTGCCATTATGTAGCAGCCATTAACATAATACTGTACGAGTACTATGATTGTTATAGAACATTGGTTATAGAACATTGAACCTGCAGAACTTTCTCCATGGTACATTAGTTTAGATGCATGCACATTGTTAATAACAGCAATTCAGTGTATTGGTTTTATTTTATTTATAATTAAAATCTGTTTGAAGTGACACAGATACTAGTACTGTCTACATCTGTAACGGAATGCCAAGTCACACCACCTATCCATCTTGCTTACAATTGGTGCCATCTTCGAACCACTCAGTAAATAAGAGGAACAATATACCCGTCATAATGTTTAAATAAAGAGAAAAATAGTGTAAAAGACAAAAACATTTAAATAAAATCAGTTCTAATAATAGTTGCAGCATATAGCATGTGCCTCCTTGTGTCTTGTAAATATATTTTTGAAAAAGGTTTTACCCATCTGATGTTACATATGTGTTTACAGAATAAGAAAACAATTGACTTGCAAGGAGTGAACCTGAAATTTTTTTTAAATATTTTCTGTGTTTACTGGAAAATGTGGAAATAAGCCAGACAGCAATGTAAATAATTTTACTTATGTTTTATTTTATGTAATTCCCATGCAAATTTGAAATTATTTTACTGGAGACCATAACTGCTCTCCTTTGAGTGTTATATATTACATAGTTCAAATAGAGGGCGCCATACAGCCAAATGATGTGTTCTCCCCACAGCCTACCTTCATTATACAGTAGTATTCAAAGAATTGACTGTCGCCCAAACAACAGGGAACTGACATGCAATGACACTAGAAAATAGTGGTATGTAATCTATAATGTATAAGCCATATAGGTTATTCCTCGAGTTGAGACGTTTTGTAGTATCGCCTGATCATGTACTACTTGTATTTTTTAGCAATGATAATTGATGGGCATTTGCCGAAATCTGGATTTGCCAAATAATACTTGCAAAAAAAGGACGACTGATTGCTGCGCTCTATAATTTATAAATCAGATCACAGTTGCTGAGTGCATCCACGTTCCTAATGGAAGGTAACCTGAAGCTGATTAAATGTGTAAGAAATAGATGATGAATGGCATATTAGAAGAAAGATTAACTGTGAGAGATTTTTTCGCAATATGGATGAAATTTTCCAAATTCTGACAAAAAGTAAATGCAAAAACAATGTGTGAACCATTTTGAAAAGGATCTAACTGAGTTAGAGGCATCATACTCGAACATTATCCTGCTCCCAAATATCTTGGAGTAACTCTGGATCAACGATAACATATAAAAAGCATTGTCTAAACACCAAACAGAAAGTGGCAGCCAGAAATAACATAGTGCGAAAATTGACAGGTACATCATGGAGTGTTAATCCATGCACTGTGCGCTCAAGCGCACTTGCTCTATTTATTCCACTGCTGAATATGCATGTTTGGTATGGTACAAGCCCAGTCATGCCAGGAATGTATATGTGGCTCTAAATGAGTCTTGCCGGATTATCACAGGTTGCTTAAGACCTACTCCTGTGGAAAAAACTCCATTGCCTCGCTGGCATAGCTCCTCCTGAAATCAGACGTGAGGTAGCTGCGAGATATGAGAAAAGTAAGGCCACAGTGAAGGAAGCCCATCCACTATATGGTCGTCAGCCCGCACACCCTAGGCTGAAATTGATAAAGAGATTCTTGACAACTACTGAGGCCCTCCTCGAGAATCCACATACGGCAAGGATCTCGCGATGACGGAAGAAATGTTGGTATTTGGGAGAATGGACGACTCCAAAGGAAGAACTTCCCACTGGACATTCGGAGAAGTGGTCAATAAGGAGGTCTGTCAATAGGTTACAATCAAACACAACGAGATGCAAGACCAATCTGCGGACTTGGGGTTTCTCTGTGGACTCAGTTCTGTGCCAGTGTGGCATTGAGCAAACTAACAGCCATTTCCTTCAGTGTTCCTCATCACCAACCACCTGCACCATGCAAGACCTTAGAGAGCTGCACCAAATGCACTTGAAGTGTCCAATTTTTGGTCTTCTTTTGTGTAAAATTATGTCAACACTTAATATATATATTTATAGACACACATACTTTTGACACGATAAATAAATAAATAAATAAATAAATAAATAAATAAATAAGTGTGCTGATTTGTTTCTGTGGATGCCACATTGGTCCACCACTTCAGCCAAAAAATTAATCAGTAATCAAAGCAGTAGATGGACACTGGTGTTCTTACACCAGAAATGGGAAATTATTTGTTTTGTGATTTTAAAGGAATTTTCCTTATTGACTGCTGACTAAAGTGTGAAGCAATAACTACCAATTACTACTTAAGTCTTCAGTACTACCTGGCTGATAAAATATGTGAGAAGAGGATTGATTGTAAAATTACCAATCAACTGTCATCAGGGCACTACAAATGGTCTGCCAATGAGCAGACTGAAATTCATGCATGGAACAATTTGTAAAGTATGGGAAAGGCAAAAACTCGCTTATAGCAGACCTATGCGTGGCGCATGGAAACATGTGGGAGAAAACAGTATTCACGCTACCTTTTGAGCTCTTGCTCTTGTTCTGATAAAAGTACACACATTCACAGACACAGCCATGCATACATCCAAACGCACATTCCTTCAGTTGCATTGAGACTGAATATTGTTTTTTTTTTATTATAGAGAGCAGTTGCATGGCCTGCTGGAGGTGGGGAACAGATAGTGAAAAATGCATGAGGCAAGAAGGGGGTAGGGAAATAGTGAAAGACAGGTCTTCTCACGGATTACTAAGTGGCTGCACAACAAAATGAAAGGATTTCAGAGGGTAGAGTGCATAGGGGTATAGAGGGGGGGGGGGGGAGAGGAAGGTGGAGATGAAGAAGGGAGACAGGAGAGGAAAGAGAAAGGAAGAGAGGTGGAAAGGGGGAGGTGGGGGAGAGAGAGAATGCCCACATAAGGGGAGGAGGAAGAATGATAGGAGGAGGCAGCATATGATCTGGACAGGGAAGGAGAGGTGTGGACAGAAGAAAGAAGGGAAAAAGTAAGTCGAGGCAGTGGGAAACAGTTAGTGGAGGTTAGGCCACGAGTATTGCTAGAGTGTAGGATATGCTGGAGAGAGTTTCCATCTGCATATCTCAGAGAAGCTTGTGCTGGAAATAAGTATCCAAATGGCCTGCATAGTGAAACAGCTGCTGAAATCATTTATGTTGTGGTGTGCAACATGTTTGGCAACTGAGTGGTCAAGTTTGCTGATTGCTCCAGTTTGGTATGGGCTCTCATTCGAGTAGACAGTTGGGTACTTGTCATGATTACATAAAATGCTGTACAGTAATTGCAGCTTAGCTGATACACAATATGGCTGCTTTCACATGTGGCCATTAATTTTATAGGATAGGATAGGAAATGCCCTTGATGCACTGCAGAAGTAGTTGTTGAGTGGGTATATTGGACAGGTTTTTCCCTGGCTTCACCACAAGGGAATGGTCCGTGGGGTGCATGTTTGGAATAGGGATGGGCAAGGATATTCTGTAGTGTGGGGGGATGGGGGGTAGGAGACTACTTTGGGTGATGTGGTTATGATTTTTGATAGAATTATCCTTCATCTCAGGGTATGACAAGAGTTTGTAGAAGCCCCAGTGAAGGAAGTGGCTGGACTTTTCAAGGCCAGGATGATCAGAGTAGTGCTGGTTGGCAGCTGGTGAAAAGGTTTGCTGTTGTCACAGGATGAGATGGCACAGCTCATCCATGAACAGATCTCCATTTCCTCCTCTGAAACCAGTAAACCTGTTAATCAGCCACTGGTTATCAGTCTTCTGATCACCCAGAATTACTTGCCTTGAAAAGCTCAACTAAATCGTTCAGCAGTGCTTTGACTACCTTTTGTTGAGCCTAGAGTGAGAGATATCTACACAAAAACATACCCACATCACCTGAAGTAGTGTTCTGCTGCACAGCCACCTACAGAGTGTTCTTGTGAATCCCTACTCCAATCCAGCTTCAAGTCATGTGCCCCATGGCACATTGTCTTGTGGTTGAGCCAGGAGCAAGAGACTTCCCATCCAATCACCCACTATCTCCTATCACAGGTATCTTCTACCCAATAAAAAAACAGGGTCAAATGTGAAAGTGGCCATGTTACACATCACCAATGCAGCAATTACTGTACTGTTGTACAGCATTCTATGTGGCTGTTACAAGTAACCAACTGTCTTCTCGCATAAATGGACACTGCCAAACTATGACCAAACTCGGACCTGACCATCCAGTTGCCAAAAATGTTGCACACCACAACACAAATGACTTACACAGCTGCTTCACTATGCGGGTCGTTTGGATACTCCCTTCCAGCACAAATTTATCAAAATTACGAAGGTGGGAATTGTCTCTCCAGCATATGTTGCACTGTTGCCACCCGCTGGCATAAACCTCTGCAAACTTCCCACTGTTTTATGTTACCTTTACCCTTCTCTCTTCTGTCCACACCTCCTTCCTTGTCCAAACTGTGTACTGCCTTCTCCCACCACTCTCGCTCCCACTTCCACTCCCCCCCCCCCCAAATGTGAACCCCCTCTCCCCCCCTCTCCCTCTCCCTCCTCCTCTCCTCCCTCCCCCTCCCCTCTCACCATACCCTCTCCTCCATACTATCTACCCTCTGAACTTGTGTCATCTTGTTGCGAAGCCCTGAAACACCTGTTGAAATATCTGCCTCACACTATCCTGCAGCCCCCTTCTTGCTTCTTTCTCTAACCCCTCCCCCACCTCTATTTGACCAGGCAGCAGCTCTCAATAATTGACAGCTGCTGTCAGTAATCGATAACCACTCTAGCTGTGCCTGCAGGAGTGTATATTTGGATATCTGTGTGAGTATCCATTGCAAAAAGAGCAAGAGTGTGAAAGCTGGTGTGAATGCTGTTCCGCATTATATTTTTGTGTGCACCACACATCTGTCCCCTTTGTGTGAGTGATTGGCTTTACCATATTTTATGAATGAGAAAACTGTATGGAAGTATATCAGTAATTTCTATAGGAACATTCACCCTGTTAGCAAGTTTTGACCCCATTTAACTTCCATCTGTTCCTACATTTACAAAATTTGGGGCTGGAAATGTTCCAAATTGAATGAAAATATTGTTGCAGGTATAGAGGAGTATTTTGCACACTTTCCTGGCTCACATTTCAGGGACAGAATTTACACACAAGAAAAATGTTAGAGATGGGATGTTGATTTAAAAGTGGTTGATATAAAAATACATCTTATTGTTTATGTAAAAAACAAACTAATTCGTAACCAGCCTGATAACTTTTCATCTCCAACTCTAACTGTAAATCTGCATAAAGCTATAGGCACCAAATATCACATGGAGTATAAACAAAGTAACTGAAAAGGTACACTGAAACCTCAAAGTATCATAATTATGTTAGTGCTGGGCCCATTCATTACTTCATAAACAAGAGGATGAAGCTAGAAAGAAAAGGAAAGAAAATTATGGTTCCTGGAGTGGTTGACAGGAAGTGACCAGGTACTAGAAGAAATAGATGATGATCAGTAACAATATAACACCACAAGACTTTTCGGCTTCTGAGTAACTTGAACAGAGAGAAGCAGATTGACCATATTGCAGTCTTGAAAACAACAACAAAGCAAATTATGAAGATCAAAGTATGGAGAGGTACCATATTTGATTCAGTTATTATCTTAAGAATGTTAAGATAAATTTTATTTGTCCCAAGAAGACTCTGTAAATTGGAAATTCTTTGCTTAAACATGACAAAACTTAAGATCAGGCAAAATGTTTAGGAGCTGTACCATTGGAACATAGGGAAAAAAATAGAAGAATATTGTCACTTGACATAAAATTTCAATTCATTGACTTAATATACAGGAGACTCTTGAAAATAAAAAAAATTGGGATTACAGTTTTTCGTAAAATTTGCTTTAGGATTTAGGAAACTGAGTGACCTTGCCTCTGAGATTCAGCAGGCAGATAATGCAACAATCTTGGTGGCTCCTTAATAAAAACCATTGTAATATCCGTATCATTGACTTTTTGGCTTATGTTCTTGGTGTTAATACAGCACTCCACTCACAACCACCATGGCTTTGTACCCTGAGTACGCATTCATGCCGCATGCAAACACTTTAGTGGCAACAAGTTCTAGTGACATGTTTACTTCTGGATATTGTATATGGATGCCAAGTTTAAGTAACTGTGGCAGCAACAGCTGTCATTGTAGCAGCAGCTACAAGAGCAGCAATTTGCAGCTCAAGAGCAGTAGGCTACTCTTCTCCAGTTCTGGTCTCATTAGCAACAAATAAGTCAGTCGGGTCTCCAGGGGCTCAGCATATGTTTGCTGGGTATGGGCTTGGTGACACTGAGGTTTCTGAGCTGGGGCTGGTAAGTCTGCAAGCCCTGTCACCATAAGTTTTGGGCATGCTGCGCTCTGTGGCAGTGGAATGTTTTTGCAACAGAGAATGGGGATCTTGGTTGAACCACCCAGATCACAGTGATGGTAAAAACTTCTATAAGAAACACCTCAATCAAAGGTATGCTGCATGCCAATGAGGTGCATAGCTGTTGAGGTAGAACAGTCCTTAGGAGGCACTCTCTGGGAAACCTACTGTACCTCAGTTGTATAAGGCTTACCTAGACACACAGAGCTCTCTTTGGGTGGACCATTTTTTCTGTAGCTGCACTTGGGACTGACAAGGGGAAGGCCTCAGACACGGCCAGCCAATTTGGCTCAAATTTGGCAGGTTGCTTGCGTACAGCCTAAAACAAAGGAATTTAAGATATTTTGGGTCAACACTCCCGTATTTTTGAGAAAATTACCACTAAAGGTTATGACGAGCAATCGACTCAAAATTGGCGGGATCGATAGATAATTGTAAATAGAGCATTTTTCATCATCAGGTATGGGGTCCGAAGACGCACACTTTCCCAGAAATCGAGATAAGATACTTTTTCAACTGCCGCTTCTGTACCTACATGGTGAAAGCTTTTTCACCGACAGCACCGATTTCTCTAACCTCTTGGGATAGTCAACAACTGAAATTTTACTCCATGTCACTTTACGACGACTCTTCCAGTCACTGTTACGTGTCCTCACTTTTCTTCTAACAACTAGATTGATGGTACTTGTCATATAAACTTTCGAAACAAATATACTCATGGCACCAAGAACATCCAATGAATACAATCTTTCGACAGCTACACTGTTCCTTCCGAAGAGTCGGCAGAAAACAAACTTGGTTCATATTTAACAATATGTCTTTTTCGGGAATTAATTTTGATGCATACCACGCATACGATATCATTACCTTGAAAAATCTGTGCTGGAAGTTGGTTATGAATTATACTGTGAATAGTTATTGCATCCGTGCGTTTGTGCAATTCCTGCTGGGTTTCCAGAAGCACACTGTAATTCTGAAGCCTGGAAATAGTTTTTAACGTGGCGATAGAAATAAACATCACACAGCTGGCACACAGGTGTGCAGTTTGGCAGTATTACTTTTACTGTGTACGTCGGCTGACCCTCGCCATCTATAAACATTGTGTCATATATTGTAGTATTAATTTGTCCACTCCATGAATCCAATATTAGACAAAACTTGTTATCAGAAACGTATGGTTTTAAAACATTCTCAAAAAATGTTCTGTAAATCGCTTTCGTCAGTTTGCCGGATTTGGAGCAGGTAACGTAAACATTTTTCAACGAGTCGGATAAACGATTGACCTGTTCTACAACCCGAGGACCAAATGTAACATTCGTTTCTTGTAAACACAGGAAAACCTTAGACAACACTTTTCCAGAGGCTGTGATGGCATATTGCGCCGTGTACGAATGTGTTAGTTTGTTTTTACTACAAACTGTGACAAGGGTTCGTTTTTCTCTCTTATGCGATAACGTGCATCGAATGTTCACCTGATACTCGCATCCTATTTGATCAGTGTTGATCACGTAATCACGATTAAAACTAGTCATAAGTGACCCCGTTTGCGTGCTGAAAATCTACTATATTTTGTACCTCCTTATGAGAGACTTATTTAGTGACATGCCGATGACGAATCTTATACTCCGATTTGAAATTTCTTGCCCAAGATAATGATACAGCAAAAGTAAAATCCTTGTTGGCCGTATATTGAAGCGCTGCACCTGCAGCCCACTCCTGAAGTATTCTCGTTCTTACATTCTCGTTACGACAACGAGATTCGACAAATTGGTCATATGTCCACTTATTTATTGCCTGGTATTTGTCGTATCTGGTCCCTCCTTTAACGATATCACTTTCCCACTATTTCAAGTCATCCTTCCTTTTCAGGGTTGTCATTGCTCCATTCTTTTGCAGTGTTTGTAAGTTCCAATTTGGATGATTCCTGGCTAGCGCTACCGCCTTTACTTTTACTTCAAGGGGTATAGCGCCGTAGTTCGATCGTTTAGTAACCGGTTTGTAATACTCATCGGGAACAGATGAAGCACTTATTCCCAGTGACGTGGAGATTTCCAAGGTATTATCACCATTTTGCGATTCATTAGTCGGGATATCTTCCGCTGAATCACCTTCTGCTTAATCTTCATGGTATAGTACTTCAGTATCAACAAAAGTCATTTCGTTCGTCAGCTCCAAAAATCGCTCGACGATAGCTGCTCCTACAATCTGGAATGACGAGAAACAGAACTGCCTGCTTCCGGTAGTGCATTGATAATACATCTCTCTTGCAACACTTTTACAAACCAAAACATGGCGTCGGTATCTTCCCGTTTGCCATCGTCTGTGACGGGCTCCCAATTATATGCTACAGCGCTAGTCGAAGGGTGTACATCCTCCATTATTCAGATTATGCACCTGAAAGATATGACACAACAAACAGCTAGTTACAATGGCATAAAAAGACGAGCTGATTACTACAAACTACATACAGTACTCGTCATATGTTACTTACGGAAGAACACTGTATTCATTCGCAAATCGTATTTCATTTGGCGCATGAACGATGGAAAAATCACTACATGTATCCGTGAGGCTTGCTGCAGCCTAGTGACAGAAAACAACTCTTTCCGATTAACTTATATAAGGCTCGTGCTGGACACTTTAACTCTTCCAGGTTTACAACTATGATATGACGAAGAGGCAACAGGGACAACATAACTCTCCCCGCGTGCATTCTGTCCCGTGCCTCGCTGTAAACAAGTGTCGTGCGGATGGCTATCTGTGATCCCTCGTGAGGAATTCGCAGCACACTTACTCGGAGTTGTTTTCACGTGGCAAGGCTTAACAGTTTAATACTTTACTAACTCACGGCATTTGGGAAATTAGTTTACTTACCTTAGTATTATCATTCCTTATTGATTTACTTATTTTATTAACCCTCCTATCCCTATCAATTGAGATATGGAAAAACACAAACGAAAATAAGAATATCCGCTAGGTTTCTGCGAGATTCGAACCCGGATTTTCCGATTCCCAGCCAGTTACCTTTGCATCTGCCCGGGGCGGACGTCGTAATACATCCGTTGAAGTTCGTTGTTGATCGATTAACTCAGTTTTTTTATTACAGAGGGCAACTAACCCTGCGACCGAACACACTGAGCTACCGTGCCGGCGCTATTGGTGCTGTCGGCAAAAGGCTTTTACCACGTGGGTACAGGAGCGACAGTTGTAAAAGTTTCTCTCCTCGATTTCTGGAAAAGTTTGCGTTTGCGGGCTCCATAACTGATAATAAAAATGTTCTATTTACAATTATCTATCGATCCCTCCAATTTTGAGTCGATTGCTCGTCATAACCTTTAGGGGTGATTTTCTCAAAAACGCGGAGGTGTTGCCCCAAAATATCTTAGAGTCCTTCGTTTTAGGTTGTACACAATCGACCTGCCAAATTTGAGCTGAATCGGTTGGCCACGTCTGAGGCCTTCCCCTTGTGAGATGGAACCCTCAAAAATTTTCTCCTCCACATCCCAGCAGAATGGAGGGGCCACTGGCAGATACCAACACCCACTCTAACAAGACAGCTTGTGTTGCCAGTCCTCCAGGCTCAAAAATTTTTCAGAGTTCTGTTAGTTGGAATGTATTGTTAGTAGCTAAACAGGAAGAGGGAACCTTTGAGAAAGTTTTGCCTTTCTACATCCAGAAAGGTTTAGAGGGAATCGCTGAACTTCAAAGAACTTCAAAATCTGTCAAACGATTGTAATATGGGGCACTGTTGGTTGAAACTTGTAGTTTCCAATGAGCTATGAACATTGGAAAGCCAAATGCCTTTGAGAATATGCAATTGAAGTGGCACTACATAAACACTGAACTACACCAAAGGCGTTGTCATGTACAGATCTTATAGATATTCCCAAAGAAGAATGGAAAGATGTGTGGTCTCCAGAAGGTATTGTCAGTGTGCAAAACATCATGAAAAGGGTGGATGGAGATTTGGTAAAATCCAGCTTCTTTGTCTGTACCTTCAATAGCATGAAACTCCCAGAGCTTATCAAGACAGGTTTCACTTAAGCACGTGGCCCTATGTCCCGAACCCAATGCGCTGTTTTAAATGCCAGCACTTTTGGCAAACTCACTGGGATGTAAGGGAGAATCCACTAGGGGTAAATGGGGTAAAGCTCCCTGAGATGCGTCATTTGTTTCTTTCCTCCAGAACATGTTAAGTTGCTCTGGGGACCACTGTATCTGGAGTAGAGACAGCAGCATCTCTCTTGAAGAAAAGAAGATGCAGGATATTAAAACAACAAAGCGCATCCTGTTGGTGAGGCCAAGATGATCTACAGCAGCGCGCTCCATGTGCCTTGCCTAAGGTTGGCGGCACATTCATGTCGCTGTATAAGGTAGGGGCTGGGATTCACTGCTAATGGCTGCATTTATTCAGAAAATTGGGTTCAACATTGTTACAATTAAAACAGTGAAATTAATTAATTATATTAATTACAGTTAAATACACTGCACTTACCATTATCACAGTAGGTGCTGGAAATGTTTTCCTCTTTCTTCAAGGCCTATTTCAACACTAGCAGTGCTTCACGTGTAATTGAATGCAATAATCAATTTTCGCTGTCTGCAGTTCATCTATTGTCTTTGGTTATTTTGATATACAAATGTTTTAGCCGCACCCCAAAGGAAATAGTTGGGCAGAGACAGGTCTGGTGAATGTGGGGGCCAGAGTCCTTTTGAAATTACTGTGTCTCCAAAGATTTCATGTAAAAGTCATAGGAATGGGTGAGCCGCATGAACAGCAGCGTTGTGTTGTTGGAAAAATGAATGATTCAGCTCATTTTTCTTCAGCAGGTCAAGAAATGGATAAATTATCTGGGAATGGTAGACATCAGATGTGACAGCAGTATCAAAACAGATTTGCGAATTTTATCTGCATGCAATGGCATTTCCCTTAAGGCATGTAGGTTTTCTGATGACAAAATTCGTGAATTTTGGGAAATAATGTACACAGATAGGTGAAATCCAGCCTAATCAGTGAAAAACACCAACCCCATATTGGTTAACAAATTGCTGGAGCCATTCACAATGTGCTATTTGTTTCACATGGCCCATGCAATGTAATTGTTGCAAAGCAGTAATTTTATACAGATACATACCCAGTTCTTTGGTTTTGGCCTTATGTGCTGTTGTACTAGATACTTTAGCTTCTTGCAATAATCTCCTCATTGAGTTTGTTGGACTCCACAACATGATGCCCGAAATGTCGTCAAGCTTCCATAGTGTGAAAATTCTCGGCCAACCAGTTTATGATGCATCATGAACTGAATATGCTGTCTCTAATTTGCGAATTAAATCACTTAGAGTGTCATGATGTGGACACCTCGAAGTAGGAAATCACACTCTAAATTGCCGCCTCACATGCTCTGTAAAGTTCCTCCTGCATGGAAGACATCTTCCACTAAAAGTGCTTTCTCTGCAATAGTAAATATTTTCACTACACGCAGCTTGCACAAGAATTAGACAATGACACAACTAATAGCTGCAATGTACATGCAACACTACTTCCCCCACCCTACCACTGCAGGTCCACAGAACATATACGTGCAAGACTTGAATGAGCTGCCAACCTTGCACACCCCGCAAGGTGAGATACGGGAGGCTTGCCACTTAAGGAAGACTTCGGGGATACTTAGTATAAGGCCATGAAGCCTCCCGCTTGTACTACATCTTTTGCTTCAGCCCGTAAAAAGCCTGTTCCAACTGTTGATGCCTCTACACAAACTGTGGTTTCTGGTGTCGGTACTAATCTAAAACCTGCCTTCGTCAGTGTACTTGCAAAGCTGCAGAGGTGTTCCGCTGCTACCACGAGACTGGGGGAGGGGGGAGAGGGGGGGGGGGGGGGGGCAGCAGTTGGAGTTTAGATCGAACAATTCTGAGTCTTACAGCTGCCTAATCTCCATGTGGGAGCTGGGTTTGGCACTGTCTGAGGCTCATGATACTGCACCTGGTCATGACCAAATGCAGTACACTATTCCAAAACATCCCAAAGATGTTCTGTAGAATTCAGGTCAGGACTCTGTGCAAGTCAGCCCATTACATGGATGTTATTATCGTCTAACCACTCTGCCACAGGCCGTGCAATATGAACAGGTGCTAGATCATGTTGAAAGATGCAATCGCCATCCCTGAATTTCTCTGCAACAGTGGGAAGCATGGAGGTGCTTAAAACATCAATGTAGGGTTGTGCTGTGATAGTGCCACTCAAACCAACAAGTGATGCAAGCCTCCTCGATGGAAAACACAACCACACCATAACACCACCGCCTCCGAATTTTACTGTTGGCACTACACACGCTGGCAGATGACGTTCATCTGGCATTCACCATACCCACACCCTGCCATCGGATCACCACATTGTGTACTGTGATTTGTCACACCACACAGCGTTTTTCCACTGTTCAATCGTCCAATGTTTACGCTCCTTACACCAAGCGAGGTGTCATTTTGACATTTACAGGCATGATGTGTGGCTTATGAGCAGTCGCTCGACCATGAAATCCAAGTTTTCTCACCTTCTGCCTAGCTGTCATAGTACTTGCAGTGGATCCCGATGCAGTTTGGAATTCCTGTGTAATAGTCTGAATAGATGTCTGCCTATCTCCCATTATGACCCTCTGCAACTGCCGGCAGTCTCTGTCAGTCAACAGACGAGGTTGGCCTGTACGCTTTTGTGCTGTATGTGCCCCTTTAGTATCACGTGCCACTTCAGTATCACAGTGGAAACAGTGGAGCTAGGGATGTTTAGGAGTGTGGAAATCTCGCGTACAGACGTACGACACAAATTACATCCAATCACCTGGCCACCGTTTGAAGTTCACGAGTTCTGCATCTAATGACTACTGAGGTCGCTGATCTGGAGTACATGACAGTAGGTGGCAGCACAATGCATCTAATATGAAAAACAATGTTTTTGGGTGTGTTCGGATACTTTTGAACACGGTGTAAGTAAGGCATGTGACACTACTTGCAGACCGAGTATTCTAGGGCAGCTCCACCAATGGGGGTTTTGTGACCACCTCCCCATCTTCACGTAGTCCTTCCTCTCTAAGTGCTTTTTTCAGTCCCAAGTAAGTGACTTGCTCTTGAATTTTTTTGAGCAGGAAAACAGTATTCATCAGGGCAGTATTTTAATTGTTACTCTCTTAGCCATACTCATGAACAATATCACTTCTAAGGTAAGGGGTCCTGCACAGTTCTCCTTATTTGTGGATGATTTTGCACTTTTCTGTTCCTCCTCCAATGTTGTTACAATGAATCATCAGTTGCAACTTCCAGTGCAGAGTTTAGAGTAGTGGGCTACAAAGATGTATTTTCAATTTTCTGCAGATTAGTGTGTGTGTGTGTGTGTGTGTGTGTGTGTGTGTGAGAGAGAGAGAGAGAGAGAGAGAGAGAGAGAGAGGGGGGGGGGGGGGGGGGCTCATTTTCAGCTCCAGGCTTTCGTGGTTACCATGTGCGAGACTTGACAGTCAGAACCTGGAAGTCACTGAATATCTTAAAGTGCCGTAGCCAGGAATATGTACTCAAGTTTAATAGGGCTTTCGTGTGATTGCACCTAGACTGTGGGTGGGCAGTGTGTGGATCAGCATGGCATTCTTATCTGAAGTTTATTGATAGTATCCACTATTAGAGGATTAGGCTGGCCATGTGTGCTTATAGCACTAGCTCCATACCAGTCTCTGTGCTGAGGTTGGGAAACTGCTACTCACCTTCTGGTGGCAGCTCATCATATTGCATCATGCACGTAAGTTCCTTGCTGCTCCAAATTCACCTGCATACTATACTGTTGCTCATCTGTTTCTGGAACACCTTTTCTCCAGTTGCCCATGAACAACAAGGGCATTTGGGATTCCCATGCTGTGTGCTGGAGTCACTTGGTGTGAAATAAGCACAACTCCAACTCCAGGGTTTACCACATAGATTACTACTGAGACCCAGAGTAACTTTAGAGTTAGTACAGTGCAGGAGAGGTTTTCACTCCTGCATATGTTTTTAATACATTATTTTGTGACATTTTAACAGAGTACCTTGGCTCTATAGCTGTATTTATGGGTGGGTCCAAACGGACGGACTCTGCTTGATTTCTGTGTTATTGTCTGCATTCATGTCCTCGAGATCCAACTGCCTCTTGAGTTTGTTGTATTGGACACAGAATTATACTTGATCTTGTGGGCACTGTAGCAGAAAGACGTGTTTCTAGTGCTAAATTCCTTGTCCGTTCCAATTTTGAGAGGGCCCTTTACTCTCTACCATACTTGTACCCAGTCCAGGATATTCAGGATGCCCTATTCCAATTACAAAGGCTGGTGAAGGAGGTGTCTTTCTGCTGGGTGCCAGAGCACATGGGTATTGTGGGGAATGAAAGGGCAAATATAGCAGCCAAGGAGGCATGTCGCAATCTTCAGTCAGTCGAATGTGCCACCTCTCTGCAGGCTCTTGCCTCACTGTTGAGGTACAGTGTCATGTGTTGATGGGAAGAAGAGCATCTGGAAGTGGCAGATAATAAGCTGCATCCTGTAAAGTCTACAGTGCAGCCATGGCATACCTCCTTCCAGCCATGGAGGTGGGGTAAGGTCCTCCTTACTCGTCTGTGTATAGGTTACAGCCATACGACACACGTCATCTTGCTCTGGCAAGAGTACCTTTCAGTGTGTGGTGCATGTGGCATACAAATCACAGTGCACCACATTTTATTAGACTGGTTTTTACTTTTTAGTCAAAGGCAGCTGCACATTTGCTGAAGTATTAGCTGACTGCCAAATGAATGTGATATGAGTTGTAAAATTTTGTGAATTGTCCGACTTGTTCTCTAAAATTTAGGGTGATGGTTTTAATGTCAAGGTGGCTGGCTAATCCATGTTTTTATGTAAGTAATCAGCCAGCCACATATTCATGGCAATTAATTGTAGTTTTCCTGTTGTCTTACTTCATTTTATTTAACAGTTTTAGAACATCTGAACACTTTTAACAGTTTATTCTATGATGTGACTGTGCATGTGATTATGGGTGAGAGTGAATGCAGTTTACCTCAGATTGATTTTTGTCAATTTTATTGCATTTTCTCCTTTTTAATCAGCTTTGTTTCTGCTGATTTTGTAAAACTGTCGCTGAATGCCCCTGCCCCCCCCCCCTCTCTCTCTCTCTCTCTCTCTCTCTCTCTCTCTCTCTCTCACACACACACACACACACACACACACACACAGCTTGTTGGAGAGAGCTTGGAAGTCTTATCTCGGTCATTTTGAATGCTACGTTTTTTTTTTACATTTATGGTAGACAGCACAGTGCTTTTCTTTTGTCTTCTAGTAGCTGTTTATATGAAATGGTGCAAAAACTGAAACCACTCTGACTCCAGTGAATTGTCTTGCAATGATCTCTGTGCTCTTGTTACCTGAATACTATGCTCAGCAGAGGCAGTTTGTTGTGGTTAGGCTCTAGATTAATCACTGTCATAAATTTTAAGTATCCTATGCGGATTCATTGATTTGAGATGTGATTGTGCAGCTTACTCCTGACAGGAAGGTCATCACAAAAGCTTTAGCTGAATCTGATCCTAATCTTGGTGAAGCACTTCAGATTGCTTAAATCTTTCAAAGTTGCTTTGGAAGCTCAACAGGTTTTTACAAATGACGCTCTGGGTTCCCAAAATGTTAGCCACTATTGTAAGCATTGGTCAACTGATGATTCCAACTCATCATCATCTACTTTTGCTCTAAGTCTCACCCGAGTTCATGGGCCTCTGGATCTCCAGCCTCTTATGAGAGACTCAAGTATGTTGATGATTCTGCTTCCTCCTCAGCATTGCATGGTCTTTTCTGTAATGTTTGGGGAGGTCTGAAATGCCCTCCCTCCTCAGCACTGCAACATACATCACACACATCAAAACCCTTCAGTCCTGTCTGGCAGTTGATGCCTGCATCTTCCAGCAAACAGCTGGGCCTATGGCAGGAGCGGTCATCTGGGTGTCATCTGTCAGCGACCTCCCTGACAGCCGTGTGCTCAACAGCAGCATGAGGAAAATGCTACATTAAATATGGGTACACTGCAGAACTGGCAGTTTCCTTATTACCCCAGCAGAAAGTCACTTTGGCTTTGATGCTGTTTGCCTAATCTGTGGAGTTCCAGCAAAGTGCCAGCATAGTCTTGTCTTTAATCAAGGGGACTAACTTAAATTAGTGCCCGCTACAGTATCTTTCTCCTATCTTGACAGACTGTAGATGTCTTTTGAGGAGATTTTCGAACCAATGATGGGGTTTGCATGTAACATTATGGGTCATATTTCTTTAAAGCCTTTAAAGTTTGACCACTTCCATTTACAGTTCACATGGCTGTTCAGGCATAACTTGCATGGCTTCAGGACCAAGGCATTATCTCCCCATTCTACCAAGGTATTACATCCCCATTTTCCATCAGTCAGTGGGCAGTGCCTATAGAGTTCGTTAAAAAAGTGAACAGCTCATTACATATTTGTGATGATTTTAAGTCCAGAGTTAACTCAAACTGTGACATTGATCCTTACTCACTGCCTCGCTTAGAGGAGTTGTCTAAACTAGGTGGGGGCCACTATTTTTCATAAATTGGTTTAAAGGATGTGTGTATCCAATTGCTTGAAGAGACTTGATAGCAGTTGATAGTCCTTCTGGTGCAATCATTTCTAGGGAAAATAACATACTTCACCACATTTATTCTCAACGTACCACAGATGGCACACCCTTTGAATCAGCCACATGAGGAGGGCATTGAATTCACACAGGCTTTTCAGCACCTTAAAGATGGTCTCAAGTCACCTTTATGTCTGATGCCTTACATACCTGGTCTGCCGCTGACACTGGCGATGGATGTGTCCCAGAATTACATTGTGGTGATTTTGTCACAAAAGTTGTCAGATAGCTCGCAGCACCCAATAGCCTTTGTCTCCAAAATTTTAAATGCTGCGCTGTTCATCTGTTCCCAGATTGAAGAGAAGGCTTCAGCATTCATTTATGATTTAAGAAGCTTCATGTTTTTTTGTATGGCAGTAAGTTTCCTGTTGATTGAACACAAACCCTTAATTTCCTTGTTCAGCCATCGGCCTAAGCTACTAGAGAAGAAGGCAAGCTACCAGATAAGAAGGCACAAAGTTTGCAGCAATACAGTTGTTTTTAATCGGGTATCATTATGAAATATATTTTTGCCCCCATCACCCAACATACCAACACAGGTGCCCTACCCTGCCTCCGTCTTGTCTGCGATGTGGAATTCAATCAAAAGGAAACAGCTGTAAACCACCTTGAGCGAATTCTTGGTGGCAGTGTACGAGGTCACCTTGGCATTGTTCTGTGATCCAGTTATGCAAGGTTTTGTTAGTAGTCCAGAAGTGTCGGTCAGCATGTTTCCTCTCATGTCAAATCACTTTTCCACAATTATTTTGCACTGTGATACTGGCTCAGTGCATAGAAAGCACCTTAATGTTAGCCGTGGAGGACCATTGTGGGTTGTCATTCCACCCTCACTCCACCACTGCATCCTCCAGCTCCACCATGCATCACATTGGGGCGGTACTTTTATACTGGCCTGACATTGATGCTTACATTAAAAGTCTGTGCTGCTCCTGGCATGCCCGCTGCCACAGTTAAGTGTTCACAGCTCAACATGTTTCACTGTGGAACCACCATGACCAGCCTTGGAAGATTGTCCATGTCGATATCGCAAGACCACTAGGGGGCTCTATGTGGTTGCTGGTTGTAGACATTCTCTTGAACTGAATGTCTGTCATATGCATGCACCCCTGCCACCATCTGTGCTGTTAGAGGATTTGTGCCATTGAAGAGGGCACCTTGTACCCTGGCGTCAGACAATGGCCCCAGTTTGTTATCTGAGTTCAAAACCTTCTGTAGCCACAATGGCATTGATCATATAACCACTGCCTCTTTTCATCCCATCACCAACGTGTAGACTGGTCGATCTGGGAAGTCTTGTAGATGTCACCAATCTCGGATGTCTTGCACAGCTTCCTTGTGACATATAGATCCTCGCTCATCAGGCCTGTTCCCATCAGTGGGATCAGTCCAGCCAAAATTGTGCACAAGCAGACACATCACATCCTTGTAGAACTCCTATGTCCTAAGTAGCAGGTGCATCCTGCATACACAACTACCTACATATGAGGCTGCTGTGTCTGGGCATGCATGTTCAGTTGGCATACAGGATGGAGCAAAGCATTGTCAGCTGTTCAACATCGAGGCTGGACACGTTCGCATGGCTTGCCAACCCAACAGCTCCAGTCGCAACTGCAGTCGCAGTCAGTGGCCCTGTCATTACCTCCACCTCAGACCAGATACCAGCTCTCTTCCAACCACATCTTTCTCACTCCCTCTGCCCATCCTGTAACACAGTATGACCTCCACCTCCATAAGCGGCTGAAGGGATCACAATTTGAAAACCTGTGGAGAGACAGCTACTCCCTATGTCCCAACTGCCCGCCACCCTGGTGGCCCTGTCTGTGGAAGTTCTGCCGTTCCAAACCCCCCTCCTCCCCCTAGCAATGTAAAAGATAAACCATCTTATAGAAATGCCTGAGAGAATAAACTAAAAATCTCTTTGGAGAAGATTAAACAAAGGACAAACATAAGAAATAGGCTAAAGAGCACACTCTAAACATGTTTGTTAACATGCAATTCATAGACTAAATTGGAATGAGGGAAAACATTAAAGAAAAGTGGAAAATGAAAGGTCAAATAAGGATGCATAGACATAGATGTACAATATACATTCCGACTCCTAGACAACTCTCTTCTGTTGGTTAAAAATGTTGTACATACATTCTTCTGGAACTAAAGTGTGTTTTAACACAACACCTAATATATTGGTTTAGAATAAGGAAATGGGTCTCAACACTATCAGCAGACTTCGTAAAACAGAGAAAAGTGTGAAAAATGCAGATGGAGAAACTAAGAAAGGAGTGAACATTGTTACCCTCTGGACTCGATGAAAATGAATACTGGAGGCACCTAGATAAAACAAACATGCTTTTCTCATGTACCTGGAAGAAACTTCAGTTGAAAGGGAGAGTCAGATAATTATGGAACATGAAGAATATTGAAAATTTGGTCTGGAAGAAAGAATGGAACAGTAGTATGTGAAAAATAAGCAATAAAAATACATTGAAGGCAAAAAGGCAGGTGAATTGGAATCCGAAAGTGAAAGATTCACACGAATGATTCCTTATGCCAATTTCTAGCTCTTGTCTCTTACATTTGTCAGATTATTTCCCTGAAATGAAATGCCCTCCACATTGCCTTCTTTTCTAGTATGTAGATAATGTCCCTGTGTCTTTATAATTCAGCCTTATCATACCCGTGTAATAGCGTTACTCCAGTTTCCATTTTTTTATATCTGTCTATTTTTCCATTGCACACAGTGCAATTGCAGTAAAATTGTGTGTGGCTGGAGAAGAAACAAATTAGCTACTGTGTCCTTTATTAAAAATACTTTTAGTGTCTGTAAGTAACGCTCGTTGGATATTGTTTGGGAGGATCATGTGTCCCCATTAGTCCAATTGTAGTGTATGACTGTAATTTGAGTCTAGAAAATTCATAGGCTGTGTGCCGTAACTACTTTGTTTCCCATTTTGAACAAGTAATTAGTTTTTCATTTTGATATAGGCACTTCGTAACTTGTCCGTCCTTATTTACCAATTAGTTATCAAAAATCTTCACTTTTATTTGTCCTAGGTCTCAATGAAAGAGCATACTGTTGCATACACATAGTTGCCTACTAGCTATTATGTCTCATTTTAGATATTGTTACAATGAACTTCTTCTTGGTAAGTATTGTCTTCTGGACACTACATGTACTTTCACAATTTATAAGAGAAGATTGTGATATACCTGCCAATTACATCTTACATTTGCATTGTGAAACATTCTAACATTTTGTATATTACTAATGTTCACATAATATTTGTGAAAATCTGCAGGGCAGAACATGTGGCAGAGGAGCTGATACAGTTGTTGCAGAAGGCAGCCAGTGGTTCTGTTTGGATGGTGGAGAAGAACCAGCCAGCACGGGAGATACATTTTACTACCCAGTAAACAGTGGTTTTACTGTTATGACAAGTTTAATTGCACAAGTAGCCTGTTGAAGTGCATCTAACACACTACAAATATTATGCACAATTTTCTTCCGGAGCTTTGCAGATTTATGGGCTTTTTGTGGCTTTTCATTCAAGTCACATTTATCATATGTACATTATGTAATTTGGCCTAAACATTTGTATATTTGTTGATATTTATGCACTCTATGTTACACTTAAGAAAGAACAGAATGACTGTTCACCTTTTTTCTAGAATTGATAACAATATTGGTTAAGAGAGGACATGATTACATACTACCAACTTGCTGTGTACATGTGATGGGAGCTAGAAGCATATAAGGGTAAACATGGAATTTTGTTGATGCAGTGGACCATTTTGGGAAGGAAAGACTTACCGATTATTCAGTGAGCCAAAGGGATAGTGCTTAAACATGTAATTTACCTCTAATAAGTCACTGATATTTTCTTCTGTAAGAGGCCACTTTGTGTTCAGACCGTTAGTACTGCTGCTGTCCTCTTTTATTAAAACAAATAAATAAATAAGCTAGAAGTAACTTCTGATGATAATCTTTTTAGTCCAAATTTGTGTAGTGTAATGGTTCAGGTGGTAATTATCTGCATTGTTTACAAAAGTACCGAATTTTACAGAAAAGGATATTAATATTAGTAAGAGCTACATTTAAGATAATTCTAGCTTATACACAAATCCCAGTAAATTGTAACCTATTAAGTCACTTTCTACGCCATTAAAGTGAAAGCTTGGCTGTACTTCCCAAGGCTGATTCACCTGTCAGACATGTCTAAAGAAAGTAATAATGCAAGGTGGTCAGAAAATGGAAGGGTCATAAAATGGAGTATAAAATGAAGGAGTATAAAATTATTGCAGTGGAGGAGGAGGTGGGGTCATCCAGTTGAGAGAGAGAGAGAGAGAGAGAGAGAGAGAGAGAGAGATAGAGGATAAATATGTCAACCTGTTAAACTGATAAGCAAGCATACAAAGAAATTTGAGTAGAGTATTATTTAGCATGGTGAACTGGTTATTTGGCTAGGGGGGCAGCACATTACATTCTCCAGTGACATTGCAAGTTTCCACAGTTATGTCTCTTGTTTTGTCATTTGCTGTTTAAGTCACTAATGTGTTTCAGTTGCTGATGATAGTGCCAGCTCTCTTTCAGATCTGTGCAACCTGATTTTGTTGTATTTCAGTTTCCTCAATCATCTAAGTATCTCTCCTCCAATAGCCATAACGTATTTTTTTGGCATTTACATTCTCTTAATGTCACAACAGTGATACGTAATGACACAAGACCAAAAGCAGACTGACCACATGGTATAGATATTGGCACTTTTTGACTAGTAATGCTGAGGTCCCAGTTTTTGTCCTGCTGATTACCTCAAATTTTTCTCACATTGGTGCTCCTTAATTAATGCCTATAGTTTGATGTCATTGTCTCCGAATATTTGTAATTTTTTCTGTCCAGTTTTATTTGATACTATGAAGTAAGTATCCCTGTTACAGTCACAGAGAAGTGAAAGTGTAATGGAACTTTGCATTTAAAACAATGAAGCACTGCCTGGAATTGTTGTTTGACAGTGCTACTCACACAGAGTCACTTTGCGACATTCATTCACAGTGTAGTAGGCATGAAGCCACAGTTGATCTAAATAAACCACTGGCTGCTTTTAATTCTGGTGCTAAATTTTTCATAAAAATCTATTATGGTATGCTGTGTTTGCAAGTATGTAGTCTCATCCATACAATGTTGTTGTGGTTTTCAGTCCTGAGACTGGTTTGATGCAGCTCTCCATGCTACTCTATCCTATGCAAGCTTCTTCATCTCCCAGTACCTACTGCAACCTACATCCTTCTGAATCTGCTTAGTGTATTGATCTCTTGGTCTCCCTCTACGATTTTTACCCACCACGCTGCCCTCCAATGCTAAATCTGTGATCCCCTGATGCCTCAAAACATGTCCTACCAACCGATCCCTTCTTCTAGTCAAGTTGTGCCACAAACTTCTCTTCTCCCCAATCCTATTCAATACCTCCTCATTAGTTATGTGATCTACCCACCTTATCTTCAGCAATCCATACAATATGAATAGTTAATTCTGCCACCTTTTGGAATCAAATCCTGTAGATAGAACAGTTTTTCCTCAGAGTTTCTTTGCTAGCCTGCAAGTCCAAAGTCTTTGCAGTAAAAGTTTTGAAGTTTTTGCAAAAAGAATTTTTCCTTTTCCTGTTCATAATGTTGCAGAACTTTCTATCTAATAGTGTAGTTATCTTTATCAGTGAAACATATATTTCATGCATTTTGTGTATTCTGGTTTGGGGTAGATACTTGAATCCTGCTCTACTTGACATCGTGTCCCTCTTTCGGTAATTTGCACATGAATGACTTGCTCAATTTTCTCTTGTCAACATTTGCTTTTACATTCTGATGCCTTCTCGGGGCTATCACACACTTCTCATAAAATTTATGAAGTTAACAGCATATTGTCACGGCTTCCTATTAAAATATTTTTCGCGATCACTTTTCATGCCTGCACCG
Source organism: Schistocerca nitens (assembly GCF_023898315.1). Lineage (NCBI taxonomy): Eukaryota > Metazoa > Arthropoda > Insecta > Orthoptera > Acrididae > Schistocerca > Schistocerca nitens. The sequence continues at coordinate 395,373,862 of NC_064617.1, forward strand.
TGAGGTAACATCATGTGCTACTTTGAATTGGAATGTGACTATACCTAATTATGAGTCAGAGTTAGTTTGCGCTATGGCCCAATAGTCACTTCACCTTGCCAAGTATGAGAAGACATTGTTTTGGTTGTTGTACTGATCCAGTGACAGGAAAGTATAAATAATGAGACAGGAAAGTACAGGTCCTCTTTAACTCACATGCCCAAAGTTATGTGATCAGAATTAAAATCCTTGATGTTGAATTTTAGGTTAATTTCTATTTGGTGGTAGAATTTTCTGATGCATAGGTTGACCATGTAGCATTATCACAGTATCACATTAGTATTTGTATAAGTGTGAATTGTTACTGTGTTTTAATAAAAAAAAGAGTAACCCTTACATTTGTTCATTAGTATGACTTGTAATGTTCTTAATCTGTGACTGCTGCATATCACAGATGTAAACATAAATAATAGTATACTGAAGAAGATGGACTGTTAAATATCTCAAAAGGATTATTCAGAATACCAGAAGAAAGTAGCAAATCTGTAATTCTCTGTTAGATTCACAGATACATGGTATCTTTTGTGTTTCCAAATTAGTTTTACATTGACTGTATTGTATCTAGCATCAATCTTACTAGGCATAACTTTAAGTAAGCCCAACTAAAATATTTATTTTGCAGTACACACAATAAATGTGATATGTAGTATTTTATAACGGAATGCCTGTTTTTGAGGTGATATGCTGCTGACCAAGGATATGCCTAAAAACAGCACAAAGATCAGTTTATTCGACTTAACTCATGGGATACAGGGAAATAGAGGAGAAAATGGGAAATTATTAAGATAAGTGTGTAAACAGTGATACTGATAAACAAAGCAGTGCCGAATAATATGTAGGAATGAGATTAAAAAAATGATACCTATAACTATGACAGTCACTGACTTGAATGAATGATGAGCATCCTGACAACATAGCTATGCTGTACTTCCTTCAGTTTAAATCAATCAATGGAAAAGACAGGATGGAATAATGACAGTATTATGAAAAAGATAGATTACTGCTCTCCATATAGTGGAGATGTTGAGTCACAAGCAGACACAACAGAAAGACTGGTAAACAAGTAAGCTTTCAACCAAAATTCCTTCTTGTGAATTAGACAACACACACACACGACCACTGTCTCTAGTTGCTGACAGCCAGACAGTGGTCATAAGTGTGTGTGTGTGTGTGTGTGTGTGTGTGTGTGTGTGTGTGTGTGTGTGTGTGTTTGTCTAATTCAGAAGGTCTTTTGAATGAAAGGTTACTTGTTCAGCAGTCTTTTTGTTGTGCCTGTCTGCGACTCAACGTCTCCTCTATATAGTGAGTAGCTAGCTATCCTTTTTACATTATTGTCTTCCGTTAGTTGTCTATTGAAGATTTTCTAACTAGCAACTTTCATAATAAGAATTTTTTATGATAAGAGTAATGAGTTATAGTGTGTCATTTGTAACAGTAGTGGTACACTGTATCCACTGTTCACATTATGAAGCATTTGCTGATGCATATCAAAGGCAACACAATAGAAAGATTGTATTGCCTGGTGGCAGTTATGAAAAGACGTATTCAGAATTGAATTTTATACTTTTCACCGATATAAAAGATAAATTATAAAAAGTAGCACTGCCAACTGACATGTGTAGAAGCACACCCTGGTGCATTAAAAAATGGTCTTTTCTTTTTTTTTTTAAATAATATTCACCCTTCAAGGTCTGTGAGCTAGTAGTGGAACCAAGTTCTCTTATTAGCCACTATGGTGTTTTTGTGCATGACATATTTCAAAGAGAGAGGAAACTATTTTCTGAGCCTGTATTTATAGTGTTATTTGTGCTGGTTGTCTCAGAAGCAGGACCACTTTCCTTCAACTTTAACAATGCTTCATTACATAGATTTCCAGCTGAAACTGTAACTTTATGTTCTCATCGTTTCGTGCCAAGACAAGGAAGGAAAATGGAACAAGAACTGCACAGAAAAGAACACTGGACGAGATTTTCCAATAAAATGAATGGAGAGTGTGGCGCAATAAATCCACTGCCTAAACTCATGTGATTTACTTCGTTAATTGGTCTTCCCAGTTATTTAAAATCTCATGTAATGATTCATCTGAAATTAACACATATGTACAGAAGACAGCTTCTGTAAAATTTTGTAAAACCTACCCACTATTTGTTTTGTGAAATGTGATGTTACATAACTGATTTGTGTGGAAAAAAGAAAGACGTGTTATAATTTTAAAGTGGAAAACAGTAAATTAAAATAAATAAATTATGGGAATGTGCATTTTCTGCAGTATAATGCTGATACGGATTTAAAAAATAACTATATTTTCTCAGGTTTTAAATTAAGGTATACTTCTGCACTCTAGTAATTTGTCTTGAAGACACATATTGTGCTTTCAGGAGGGGAAGGTTGTTCATGTGTGAAGAGGAAATATGCTCTCCCCTTTTAGTATCATATTCGCTATTCCATTAATATTTTATCCATTGGTGTGTGTATCTGTTTCACTGATTTGCTGTTTTTTCACCATAAGTTGAAAGTGCATTCACTTCTGTCACAATTTATATAGTTTTGTATTTCACACAGAATTTTGTAAAAGTACATTTTAAGGCTATATTTTCATCTGGTAGGTCTTCCATCATTCAAGTATAGGAGTTGGTTTTGGCTTCTATAGTTTTGGAAAGTTGTATAAAACCACAAAGTCTGTAGCTGTGGTATGTCCCTTCAGTATTATAAAATGGTTGAAATTCAATTAAGTGATATTTTGATGTATCTGATTGTATTAAGTGACTTTATACATAAAATTTTGAATGGGTGGTACAACAGAACAGAACAGACCAGGCCTTGGCAGAGTCATATTTTCTTTTACATGTTGCTGATATTTGTGTGTCTCACATATGTGATTTATTGAAAGGCTCTAAGGTGATACAAAATCTTCTTTCCAGATAACTTGATACACCATAACATTGAGAATTACAGGTCAACTAAGTTGTGCGCAAGTCATTGAATATTAAATGACAGAAATAATGTAAACTTCCTGATACTGTACCATTTATTACATGAACTGATGTGTTCTTACTAGTATGTGTTTCAAATTATCTAGCTAAATAATTCATAACATCTATATCTTCCAACCAAAGAATGTTAGGTCATATATGACATTTTCTTTTGACCAATATAGGAATTTTAGAATGTTGCACATGAACGGAAGTGTAATAAATAGATGTTGTGCAACAACTGTAACATTCTCTTCACATGTAACAACAGGTGGTGGTTCTTTGTTTAATTGAAAGTTCTGTAATGGCAACTAATTGACAGTGTATTTTAAAATTCAGGAATGCGATTACAGAAAACTAAATTCTAGAAACAATTTAAATCAGCACTGAGGAACATCTCAAGCAAATTAAGAGACACCTGGGAACCAGCATTGTTACTGTATATTAAATTTGACATGCATACTAGTGTAGTTCTGATCAAAAGCCTCTGTCTGTTTGTTTAAAAGCAACATTATGTGTGTGTTTGCACTATTACTTAATGCTATCTCTCATCATCCATTGGCAATGACTTTAGGTCCTGCATTATTTCAGTGCACACAGCCTTTATAAGTGTTACAGATTACCCTTCACGGTGTCCTTAGCTGTTGTCTTTTGTCTCTCTCATTCCAAGGAAGAAAATGCTCATCCAAAAAACTCATCATTTGGTGTTTATTCTTAATGTGTCTGTCCAATCTCATTTGTGTATTTCCTTGCAGAATAACTAACTATAAAAATGAAGCAAATAGCAAATATAGTATTTCTGTTAACAAAAGATTTGTTACAGTTGTTAGAACACAATACTTGTATTCTGATGATATGAGCTATCACAATTTAGATTTTCTGTTGTTTCCCAAAGATAAATGGCTTTTCCATAGGACTCAGACAATTTTCTTTCTCTATAAAAACTTGGGCTCTGTATCTAGTGATCTTGTTATTGGTAGGGCACTATATCTTACTAAATAGCTTCCTTATGAACTTAAGTTCTCTTTCTCTTGTTCTCTCATATTCTCAAACATGATCACAGTTTACTTGCTCTCCATCTAATTTGGTTATTTTCTATACATTTTACATCAGGATTTTTTCCAAATGTTTTCATTAAAGTATTCATTGCATAATTTTATCAAAATTATGTTACTAGATTTGTAATCCTCAGGTTTTCTCTGCATGATTGATTACTCATGTGCTTCCAGATGTTCTGCTGAATTTTTATTTTCATTCTAACCACAATATTTCAAAGATAGACCCTACTGTCTTCTTCAGGTGCTGGGAGTTTTGCTGTTATTTATACCTGTTGCCCAGAGTCCAACCACAGTGGTTGGAGCTTTGTTGCTATGTGTGCTTCCTGCCTGGATTCTTAACCAGACTGGTCCAGGCAGCAGGTACACACAGCAGTAAAGCGCAGAGCACCTGAAGAAGACAGCTGTGTTGGTCATCGAAATATTGTACGTACAATGAAAACAACCACCTTGATGCACACTATTAACTGGTTTTCTAGTTTAACCCAAAGAACAGTAATTTTATGAGACAGTAACTTGTGTATATACCATGAAAAGCTAACATGAATAAGATTTAACTAGTAATAATTTTAAGTGCCGTTAAATATTTCTAATTGTAATTTTTGTTTTGTGTAAACTTATTCAAAATTTCTAATTATCATCCAGAGAAGAGGGAACCACAAAAGCTTTCAAACATGGGGGCAAATTAGCTGGTCTACTTGTCAATATAACCATTCAATGTTACATATAATAAAACATTGATAACTTTTATTGTAAGAAAAAAGAGTGATGGGGAGGAAGATGGCATATGGTCATCAGTGGTGCTTTCAGTGTTAAAATTCATGAAATATATACTAAATCTATTAAAGACTTTGCATGACTGACTGGCAAAAGGCCAACAAAAATATCAGTGCTTTAATTTTAATTGTGAACATTTTAGGCTAGGCTTTACTGTGACTTAATGTTTTAATTTTAAGTTACATGCCAGTTCCATTGCATTTAGTTATATAAGTAATATTCATAGAATTCTTTTATGTAGATACAATTGTGTTCATCAGAAGGATGATTAGTTAATTTGATAGAAGTATTTTATCAGATTTGCATCAGAGAAGACTGAATATAATGGGAAACATCAGTGTGTAATGATTTTCACATCTGATATGTAAAATCAGAATGCAGTACTTAGCCAATCTTTTCTTTTACACATCCTCCTTTCTCTTAAGTAAACAGTCTCGATAAATTAAAAAAATAAATAAAAGCTACATGTTGCACCTGAAGCATATGAAAATCTTGTGTTACTCTTGATATATTTTTATGATGGCTGAGTTTTATACTTCCTGACTATTTCAATTTAAGTTTTGTATAAATACAACCTAGTAGACCTGGTTGATTATAGGCCTCACAGGGCACTAATAATATCAAAATGAATGTGTGCCTTTTTATTTAATAAGGGATCAATAACCATCCTGCTCTCACAAAAGCACATGAACTTTTGTACTAAACTTCAAATAACCCACAAATACGAGATTTGAAATACCTCAGAAGACACCTTTCATGGTTAAACTTTTTGTAATAATGGATATTCACACTGTAACTACTAGCACACTCCTGGAAATTAATTGCTTTGGAATTTTTTTGTTGTATTTCATATAATCATGCACTAGTATGTACTTAAACTCTTTTTAACTATATATTGGAAGAAAAATTGCCTTTGATGGTTTTTTATAAGTATCAAACAGTAAAATATACAAAAATGTAATTATAGGGCTATGTCTTGTAAGTACAAATGTTGCTGGCTCTGTATTATGTATACAGATACATTTTTAACATTTTCTATTCTGTTTGTAATATACTCAGCAGTTGTTTTGATAACTGACTAGTCCATGCAATGTTTTTATATCAAAAGTTGAAATATGTTTTGTAAAGATTTTACAGTAAATTAAGATATAATTTATGAATGTAGCGAACTTTTAGGTGCTTTGTCCATGTAGATTGGAATGTATGTTGAATGGCATTTTGAAAGTCTTATAATCATGTCTCTAAACATTTCTGGATGTTACCAGATGCGAGACATTTGTATTGCAGTTGATGTAGAAAGCAAGCTTGTAACAGAATGAAACATTTCTGGATAAGTATAAACTGTAGCAAAGCAACTAGTACCAATTCATGCTACCTACACAAAATAAGCAATGCTTTGCTTTAAAATTCAGTTTTGACTGTTTTCTTGTAAAAGAAAAGGAGCAAACTTCGAATTGTGTCTCGAAGCAGACTGTACCAAAACACTGAACAATAATTTGATAAAATATTACTGTATTCCAGGCTTTTTTGATGCTTGACAAATTATTTTGCAAAAGGAAGCCAAATTTTTCTCATTAGTTAAAACATTGTACCTGTTGTGTAACTGATTGATTGTTAATTCTAGTCCTATTGTACCAAATAAAGCTTAAAAAAGTGCACATGCTGTTTACTTACTACTTTTTGCAAGCACTTAAACCTTTTTGACTGGCTTGATGTCTAGGGTAAACAAGTCAGTTTAAAAGAGCTTGTGCTTTGAGAACCATCTCTGCAACACTGTTAACTTGAGTATTCGAAACTGGTCCTGCTGGAAACATTACTTTATAAAGACATAAGTGTCACACTGTGGGAGTTACACTATCACTCATAATGTGAGTACACTTAGGCAGCATCATACTGTTAACATATCCAACAAAATATTCAGGACCCTTGGGGAGACAAGAGCATGCAAATGAAAGTGCTGGCAAGTGAAAGTGCATGTCTAGACTCTTCATAAAACATGAATGAGACTCGTGGGAGCATTTCTGATGTGATTGTGTGGGAGCTCACACTCTTGTGGAATGGGTCAAAAGGATGATCCATAAATGGGGGTGTGGCTTTCTCTTCACAGCAATCAGCATGCATAGAACTTGCTTGCAACATCCAATGACGCACAAAGCATATTCACTAATTTCATCTGAACTATATCATTTGTTTGGTGTGAGTAGAAGACCACTGTACTACACTCAGTACTTGTAATACATACTGATGGCAGCGAAGAGGAATTGTGAGCATTCCATATTTCATGAATGCTCCAGGATACAAAGTGCTATGTCATATTTGTTTTCAGAAACAAAAATAGAATAGGCTTGAACTGCCAGAAATTATTTTAAGGCACTCAGTCATCAACTAGTAAGTTATTGGTGCTCAAACTGCTAATAACAATATGTTAGGGGCTGAAAGTTTTTATACGTATTTCAGGGACTAAACTTTTCCATTGTTTCATCATAAGTATGTAGGAACTTCAGAAAGTAAATTACACATGTTGTCCCACACAACAGAGACAGAACATTGTCAGTAAAGTGTACACATGCCGGTTTCCTGCAGACATAGTTTAATGCATTTGGGTAGCAGGTACATCTGTGCACAAGTGAAATTGCATGGAAATTGGAGACATACTCGAAACTGAAGTACAATGAACAGTAAGATTCTTGTGAGCAAAAGTCTAATTTGAATATAGATTCTCTGTGAAATCTTGGTACTTTATGGAGCAAATCCAATGTCACATCCATTCATAGTGAAATGGTGCCAATAATTTAACCATGATCCACAGAAGTGAGTGAGGCATACAGTCCAGATCTTGCACCATGAGATTTTAATCTTTTAGACAAGCTTGAAAGTATATCCTTTTATTTGGGGGAGGGGGGAGCGTGAGATTTTGCAACAATGAGGATGTATAGGTTCTTGAATGGCTATGTGAAACAGAAGTTGGTTATCATCATCAAGGGATTGAATGATCGGTACAGTGTTCCGACCATTGTTTATAGGATACTTGGTGACTATGTCAAAAAAAAGTCATGTATTTGTATCACTTTGAAGTGCAGTGTGCAATATTCAGTAACAGTTACTTGGCCTGCCATGATAATGTGCAACTTTTTGAAGTTTCCTTGTATGATACATATGTAGGAGATCGGTTTTCTTTACACTAGCCTTATGTTATTACATATTTGTGCTCTTTATCACATACGTGTGGGGATTATGAAGTAACATTCTATTCACCCTTGGGCATAGCACTCAGGAATATGGCACTACATCAGGGCTTAACAACTGGCCGGTTTTGAGCGCGAGTACTCGCGTCTGCTCAGGCACGTGCTCGCAAGCAGGTGCAAGGTCGCGGAGTAGGGAGGGAGGGGAAATACGCGCGCACGTTTGAATAGGGCCGCAGCTTCCCTATTGAAATCGCGCCGACTGTGTAACGTTTAAAGTACTACAATCAGCTCTAACAGTCACTTCGCTGGTTAAGAATCATGTCAAGTCGCCGTTGTGTAACCCCAACCATGCTTTCGCAGTTGGGAGGAATTGTATCTGTTTACAGACAAAGATGGTGTTGCAAAATGTTTAGTATGTCACAAAACGCTGAATTCTTTTAGGAAATTTAATTTGCAGCGACATTATATGTCGTACCATGCGAAAGACTACAGAAGTGGAAAATGTGATGGACCAGATCGTGCACAGGAAGTTATTAAACTTAAAAGAAAGCTATCCGAAGAAGATCTGGACGACGAAGAAAAATCAACTGAGGCAGCTCTTAGAGTGAGTTACAAAATTGCTTTGCTTTTAGCAAAATCCCTACGCCCCTTCACTGATGGCGATTTAATAAAAGAATTTTTGGTAGTTGCAGCGGAACATTTGTGTCCATCTCAAGTTGAACAGTTTCGGATTGTGCCATTATCTAACATGACCATTATGCGTCGCATACAGGACATGGCAGACGACATCCAGAGCCAGCTTGCAAATATCTGTAAAGATTTTATGGCTTATTCTCTAGCTCTGGACGAAAGTGTTGATATCACTGGAACAGCGCAGCTTGCCATATTTATTAGAGGTGTTAAAAGAGATCTTCATGTGAGGGAGGAGCTACTCGATGTAGTAGCCATGAAGAACACTACAACCGGATGTGATATTTTAAGTAGTATTGAAGAAAGTGTTGAAAATATAGGATTGTCGGGGAATTCTCTAGTTTCACTTTTACTGTGTGATCCACCAGGAAAACTTATGTGCAAAGAGTATCACTCTAAAAAATGTGATGAGTGTTGTTGTTCGTACAACCAATTATAGAAGGAAGCATGGGCTACAACACAGGCAATTTAAAAGCTTTCTTGAGGATGTAGAAAGCCAGTGTGGTAGCCTGCCTTATTACAGCGAGGTCCGCTGGCTTAGTCGTGGCGAATTATTAAATCGATTTTTTTGCCTATTAGATGAGATAAATATGTTCATGGAAATAAATAACATGTGTGTTCCTGAATTGAAAGAGCCTTCATGGAAATGTGATCTCGCATTCCTGGCAGATTTAACTATCCATCTGAATGCTTTGAACATTTCACTACAAGGTAAAGATCTGCTAATTACTCATTTCATAGATCGAGTACAAGCTTTTAAAATGAAATTGACACTTTGGGTGAGTCAGCTGGAAACAGGAAATCTAGCTCATTTTCCTAAATTATCATCCATGCAAGATGTTCACAAAGACTGTGAACGTTATTCACATAGTTTAGTTGCCCTTAAGGAAGAATTTGATCAACGCTTTCAAGATCTGACAGCACTAGGCAGTGATTTTGATGTGTTGTCCTCTCCATATTCAGCGAATATTGAAGAGATTCGTCCTGAGCTGGAACTAGAAATTATTGACCTGCAGTGTGACATAGAATACAGAGACAAATTTCAGAAGAAGAAAAACATTTTGGAATTCTACAGACATTTCCCTCAGGATAGATTTCCTCGTTTGCACAAACTGGCGGCTACAATAATATTAACGTTCGGTTCCACGTATGTTTGTGAACAACTGTTCTCTGCAATGAAATGTAACAAGACGCGCCTGAGAAACGCATTGTCTGATCGAAATTTAAACTGCACGCTGCGCCTACGATGCACAAGAACAGTTACTCCGAACATGGACGCAATTATAAAGGGCAAAAAGTACAAGATAACCGATAATGCCACACTTCAGTGACACCTTTTATTGTGTAATAGTTCAAAAATTAATACGAATGTAGAGGCATACACTAAGCTAATAAAATTATGTGGCAGGTGTACATTCTCATTTATTTGTTTCATTTGTCGCAGTAATCATTCGTGACTGATATCCCTGCAGGAGACCGCGGATTTACATTGACTGGCGGCCCGCTGTGGTCCGGTAGTGGGGGTAGCGTGGTCACGCTGCTCCGTGCTCACGCCTTGCTGCTCACAGCTTGCTCCGCGAGCACGTATGTTGTGAAGCCCTGCACTACATCATTCCTTCACAAGGGCATTGAAAGCTGTGATCATCAAAGCAGGGTTCTGCATGTTTGTGACCATCATTCCAGTGCTCTTACTGCCATAGAGCATGTGAGGCACTTACAAACATAAATCATTGAATTCAACTGCCAATCTACAGAGCAGAACATTATCACTTCACGTGTACTAACATTGAACATCTCTCGATATTCTACATACTGGGTGTTTCAAATACACTCCTGGAAATGGAAAAAAGAACACATTGACACCAATGTGTCAGACCCACCATACTTGCTCCGGACACTGCGAGAGGGCTGTACAAGCAATGATCACACGCACGGCACAGCGGACACACCAGGAACCGCGGTGTTGGCCGTCGAATGGCGCTAGCTGCGCAGCATTTGTGCACCGCCGCCGTCAGTGTCAGCCAGTTTGCCGTGGCATACGGAGCTCCATCGCAGTCTTTAACACTGGTAGCATGCCGCGACAGCGTGGACATGAACCGTATGTGCAGTTGACGGACTTTGAGCGAGGGCGTATAGTGGGCATGCGGGAGGCCGGGTGGACGTACCGCCGAATTGCTCAACACGTGGGGCGTGAGGTCTCCACAGTACATCGATGTTGTCGCCAGTGGTCGGCGGAAGGTGCACGTGCCCGTCGACCTGGGACCGGACCGCAGCGACGCACGGATGCACGCCAAGACCGTAGGATCCTACGCAGTGCCGTAGGGGACCGCACCGCCACTTCCCAGCAAATTAGGGACACTGTTGCTCCTGGGGTATCGGCGAGGACCATTCGCAACCGTCTCCATGAAGCTGGGCTACGGTCCCGCACACCGTTAGGCCGTCTTCCGCTCAGCCCCAACATCGTGCAGCCCGCCTCCAGTGGTGTCGCGACAGGCGTGAATGGAGGGACGAATGGAGACGTGTCGTCTTCAGCGATGAGAGTCGCTTCTGCCTTGGTGCCAATGATGGTCGTATGCGTGTTTGGCGCCGTGCAGGTGAGCGCCACAATCAGGACTGCATACGACCGAGGCACACAGGGCCAACACCCGGCATCATGGTGTGGGGAGCGATCTCCTACACTGGCCGTACACCACTGGTGATCGTCGAGGGGACACTGAATAGTGCACGGTACATCCAAACCGTCATTGAACCCATCGTTCTACCATTCCTAGACCGGCAAGGGAACTTGCTGTTCCAACAGGACAATGCACGTCCGCATGTATCCCGTGCCACCCAACGTGCTCTAGAAGGTGTAAGCCAACTACCCTGGCCAGCAAGATCTCCAGATCTGTCCCCCATTGAGCATGTTTGGGACTGGATGAAGCGTCGTCTCATGCGGTCTGCACGTCCAGCACGAACGCTGGTCCAACTGAGGCGCCAGGTGGAAATGGCATGGCAAGCCGTTCCACAGGACTACATCCAGCATCTCTACGATCGTCTCCATGGGAGAATAGCAGCCTGCATTGCTGCGAAAGGTGGATATACACTGTACTAGTGCCAACATTGTGCATGCTCTGTTGCCTGTGTCTATGTGCCTGTGGTTCTGTCAGTGTGATCATGTGATGTATCTGACCCCAGGAATGTGTCAATAAAGTTTCCCCTTCCTGGGACAATGAATTCACGGTGTTCTTATTTCAATTTCCAGGAGTGTAGTTCACAGAACTATATTTTCTGCATGAATGAAGACACCAACTTGCACATCTAAATAAAGTGTACCTAGGCTATATATGTAAGTTTTCAGTTCATGTGGTTGCTGTTAATGGTCTCCCTGGTGCAGCTAGCTTGTGAGCTCATTACACAATTATAAAAACATACTGAAAATTTTGTTTTACAACAGGACATAGCACAACTGCACTGACCTGCGTGCAAGAGCATTTCTCAACAGTGGGCTGCCTCGACCATGGATTGGCCATAAGGAGTGAGCAGCTCTCACATTGCTTCATTGGCCTTCATGGTCAACTGACCTCATGGTACAATATGTGATCAAAAGTATCCGGACGCCCCCAAAAACGTGTTTTTCATATTAGGTGCATTTTGCTGCCAGCTATTGCCATGTACTCTATATCAGCGACCTCAGTAGTCATTAGATATTGTGAGAGCAGAATTTGGCGCTCTGCGGAACTCACAGACTTAGAACCTGCTCAGGTGATTGGGGTGCCACTTATGTCATACATCTGTACGAGAGATTTCCACTCTACTAAACATCCCTAGGTCCACTGTCTCGTATGTGATAGTAAAGTGGAAACATGAAAGGACACGTACAACACAAAAGCAGACAGGCCGACCTCATCTGTTAACTGACACAGACCGCCGACAATTGAAGAGGGTCGAATGGGTAATAGGCGAACACCTATCCAGGCCATCACACAGGAATTCCAAACTGCATCAGGATCTACTGCAAGTACCATGACAGTTAGGCGGGTGGTTAGAAAACTTGGATTTCATGGTTAAGTGACTTCTCATTAGCCACACATCATGCCGGTAAATGCCAAACAATGCTTTGCTTGGTGTAAGGAGTGTAAACATTGGATGATTGAACAGTGGAAAAACATTGTGTGGACTGACAAATCACGGTACACAATGTGGCAATCCGATGGCAGGATATGGGTATGGTGAATCCCCGGTGAACGTCATCTGCCAATGTGTGTAGTGCCAACAATAAAATTTGGTGGCGGTGGTGTTATGGTGTGGTTGTGTTTTTCATGGAGGGGGGCTTGCATCTCTTGTTGTTTTGCATGGCACTATCACAGCACAGGCCTACATTGATGTTGTAAGCACCTTCTTGCTTCCCACTGTTGAAGAGCAATTCGGGGATGGCAATTGCATCTTGCAACATGATCGAGCACCTGTTCCTAATGCACGGCCTGTGGCAGAGTGGTTACACGACAATAACATCCATGTAATGGACTGGCCTGCACAGAGTCCTGACCTGAATCCTATAGAACACCTTTGGGGTGTTTTGGAACACTGACTTTGTGCCAGGCCTCACCGACCGACATCGATACCTCTCCTCATTGCAGCACTCCGTGAAGAATGGGCTGCCATTTCCCTAGAAACCTTCCAGCACCTGACTGAACGTATGCCTGCGAGAGTGGAAGCTGTCATCAAGACTAAGGGTGTGCCAACACCATATTGAATTCCAGCATTACCAATGGAGGGTGCCACAAACGTTTAAGCCATTTTCAACCAGGTGTCCGGATACTTTTGATCACATAGTGTATATGTTGTTTTGCGTGTAAGGTTTTGTGGAAGATGCTATCTATGTGCTCCCCTTCCAACAACTTTGGCTGAACTGTAAACCTGCATAGCACCACCAGTGACTGCAATAAGTCCAGATATGTTCGCAAATGTGGGGGAGAAGTTTGGCAATTGCCTGTATGTTTGTTGCACATTGAACATTTGTGAGAGGAAACTGTAATCCTAAATGTAACTGTAAACGGTACCTCAAGTTGTATGAGCTACGTGCATGGGTGTAACCACGTGAAATTGGCGGTTGTTTTGAAAATGATCACTAAATACTCCTATGCGTAATTTACAATTTACCCCAGTTTCTGGCTTCATTAATGTAGAATATATAGGCTTGTGAAATTGTATATCATCTTTGACCATGTACATTTACTGCAGAGTTAGGATGACGATATCATGTACTCACATTAATTACTTTCTTCTACTTCCACAACATTTATCCCACCATGTAGCAGGTTCCCCCCTGTTGGCTCTCATATTCACTTGACACGATCTTGTGTTTGGTTAGGGTGGAGGCTTGGCATCTTGAGGTCTATATGAAGGATACCTAGCTTTCATTACCCCCGTCTCTTGATAAGTCATTTATCACAGATTTTCAATGAAAACCTGTGTTTTACTGTCGTATCTTAGTTTGCTCTCAGTAAACATCCTTATCATGAAAGCTTTCTCTCATTTCAATGAAAGGTGCCACTCCGTACCACCTTCATATTTTGTAATTGATCACAGAGTCAAGAAGTGTAACACCAGTTGTCCACTGAAGCATTTTTGTTTCCACTAGAGCAAATTCTTGCTCCACTTCTTTTATTGTAGGCCAGCATTCTGCATTGTATAAGGGAATTAGATGGACTGCAGAGCAGTATATTTTCAACTTGAGTCAGCCCAGAAGTACACCAGTCATTGTCCACCATTTAAGCCATGCTTTGATAATACAGTTTGTGATTTCAGGCGACGAGCAACAGTGGCAGATTTCTATTTGTCAATTTTGATTGAGTCCATATTATTTGCATCTATTGACAGGTATATGGTTTTCTTTATTCTGAGGGATAGCCCAAAGTGTTCCAAGGTTGTTCTTCCAAGCTTGGACCGGTTACTAAGGGTTGTTCTTGGCTTCATCAGGCATTAGCGCACAGCATGGTCCAAGGTGAACATTTCTGAGGAATGTGCCCATTATTATTATTATTATTATTATTATTATTATGAACAGATGAACAGACCATCTTTGCAGGACCGATAATTCTGTAAGTCACACACTAATAATGTTTTAATACTTCTTTCAAAAAAAGTTTTAAAAATTTTGAGGTGGTTTTTACGTTAACTGAAAGGCAATTTTTGTTTGTTTCCATAGATCTGAGGTGGTTGCTAGTGAACTGAAACCAGTTACTGTCTAAGTGTTCTTATAAAATGTGATCAAAACATTAACATTTATAATAAATAATACAGCAAAATCACTGTGGCTCCCTCACCTGATGATATCAGGTCTCCTAAATTTACATCATTGCCTTAAGCTTTGTATTATTATTATTATTATTATTATTATTATTTCTTTCTTTTCTCAGACGTTATGTCTGGTCAAAAATGGAAAGTGACGCGGACCTTGATCAAGCGTGACTTCCTTTTAACTGTACGGTATATGTTATATTGCATTTAGGAACTTTCAGGTAATTGAACATGTATCAATAATTACAGATTTCTGTAGTTGTATATATAAGTTTGGATGTAGCTGTAGTGCATTGATGTACTGGTGGATATTGTGTTGTATGACTCCTGTAGTTGATAGTATAATTGGTATAATGTCAACCTTATCCTGATGCCACATGTCCTTGACTTCCTCAGCCAGTTGGATGTATTTTTCAATTTTTTCTCCTGTTTTCTTTTGTATATTTGTTGTATTGGGTATGGATATTTCGATTAGTTGTGTTAATTTCTTCTTTTTATTGGTGAGTATGATGTCAGGTTTGTTATGTGGTGGTGTTTTATCTGTTATAATGGTTCTGTTCCAGTATAATTTGTATTCATCATTCTCCAGTACATTTTGTGGTGCATACTTGTATGTAGGAACGTGTTGTTTTATAAGTTTATGTTGTAAGGCAAGCTGATGTATTATTTTTGCTACATTGTCATGTCTTCTGTGGTATTCTGTATTTGCTAGTATTGTACATCCGCTTGTGATGTGATCTACTGTTTCTATTTGGTGTTTGCAAAGTCTGCATTTATCTGTTGTGGTTTTCGGATCTTTAATAATATGCTTGCTGTAATATCTGGTGTTTATTGTTTGATCCTGTATTGCAATCATGAATCCTTCCATCTCATTATTATTATTATTATTATTTACAAATTTATACTTACTTATGGTCAGTCTCTCCCCCTCCCTCAAACACACCCACACACTCACTTGCATTTTATTTTTGTATCATTTGTATATATTATGCAGATTATTTTATAGTATTTGAATAAGTAGGATGGGTGTGTTATATTGTACAAGTAATTTAACTCGCAACCTTTCCAACAGGCTGAAACAAAATGTAAAAGTGCAATGAGTAAGTAAAGTTTTTCTTACTGATGATAGTCCATTATTCCAATTTTAACAGTTTCCTTTGGTATTTTGTTGCAAAATAATAATAAATTATTTTTCTTGTAGTCTGCATAAAGTTGCCAACTGTTTTATCGTACTTACCAGCAGAAGTGACCCTTATAGTCTCTAAGGAAGCATCATATATGCTGTGGAAAATAAGCTGCTCATTGTCATATATGAAGGATGTATTGTGTTGCATACTGCAGACATGTTGTCAGTTGTAGACACGTGAACTCAAAAGAAATAGGCAGTAAACAGATATAATGTCATCAATGATGAAACAGGGCAATTGTCATTAAATAACTTTAATTTACACAGTCATAAATATCAATAACTAAATATCAGCAAGTATAAAAAGGTGGGTGGTACAGTTTTTCAATTAATAAATCACTGATTTATACTACATGTGTAATGTACATATAAAACAGATAGTGTAATTACATTTCAGTTCACATTTAATTATATAAACTCTTAACAATGATGACATGTGTAACATGTGCAGATCAGTTTGCTCTTAATTTCTGTGTTAAACTGAGTATGTATTTGCGTGTGTCCACATGCTTGCTGCGAAACAGCTTTTGTTTGTATATACTAAGAACGAGTAACATGGTACAAGAGCTGTAATACAGGAACTTCGCTCAAGAATGTGTGCTGAATATAACAGTCTTTAGTTCACTTCTCACTCATTATCTGAAAATCGAATATCATTTCTCCAGATTTTGAATAAAAATTAAGTTTATAGAAGAGAACATCAGTTTTTTTCACTGTTCTGTGGACTGGCATAAAATAAATGCCTTGTCTTGTATGAATATCCCACGACACTTGTTCTCCAGGTTTGGGTACACACACTGGTCCTGTTGAAATAACATTTTCTTCTTGTGCATCCAAATGCCAGTCAACCCAAAGGGCTATACCATGGCAAGTTCCAGACCTATAAAAATTAATTAATGAAAATAGTTTGGTTTCATATGTTTTATAGTAGCTTGAATTAAAGACGAACATTGACATATCAAGTACTGCAAAAGGGAAAAACTGAAAACACATTTTTCTATAACAATTGAATATACATACACCAGGCTGTGTTATGGCATACACTAACATTGAAAAAATTGCAAATCACATGGAAAACTGGTGCTGTGTGATTAAAAAAAGAAATCAGTGGATACTGCAGTGAATACTTCTATCACAGCTGACAATGTTATTGATTCGGGGGGGGGGGGGGGGGGGGGGGGGGTTGCACGGAATGGTGTCAGTAATCCTAGCTGTACCAACAGTGGCTTAACTTTTCAAATAAAATAAAAAATTAAAGAGTCCCTGCATATGTTGTAGCTACAACAATATAAAATCCCGTTTGGTATAAGAAAAATGTTGTAAACTCATACAACTACAAACTGTACAAAAGATGATTTGAGTGTTACACACACCTATTGTTGTTTGGCCATCAAACATGTGTGTGCATGCCAACCCCCCAACCCCCCATACACAAACAACAACAACAAAAACAATGAAGTGCACCTACAGTTCTTCTGCTGCTGTTTTATTCTATTGAAAATTGCTGAGATTGTAAGAAAATAGATGAAGTACTGACAGTACTGACACTGCATCAACTTCATTGTTACTAGAGATGAAAGATATGATCGAATTTACCTAGTACAGGACTATGCTGCATGAAACCCACATGCACAATAATGGATTCCATACAATGGTGTGTGGCATATTGTCTCAAAATTAAACTATAAATAATATTAGTCCCCTGGTCCTGACCAGGATTTTCAGGAGAACTCTTTTATCAGTAATCTCACATAAATGTGTGATAGGATGCATGGCACTACATCAAGACATGAAGACATGATGGGAATTTGTCCCCAACAACACTGGCAGTAAAGGAACAAGTCATTCATCAAAGTTCCAAGCGGTACCTGACACACTTTCCACTATTCTTTCAGTGAAGATATTTGTAGATACTCCAGTCCTTGGGCTAATGCATTCCAAATGTGGTTCACTGGTGTTATGCCGAGTGATCACATAGGTCAAAGAATGACATTCACATCTTGTTGAGCCTCTTTTTTTAGAAGGCAGCATATTATATCATGTCACCCAAATCAGCTGAAAATATGATCTATCTGAACACTGAAATAGAGATTTGGTAAAGAACATACTGCGTTGCCATTACTGCTGCTTACTGTGACATTGCAAGCACAAATGTCACATTTTGTTCCAACAATATTTAACTTACATTTAAAGACACCCTGTTCAGAGCTCAACAGTAAGCAATACCAGATACACATAATTCAAATATTGTGAAGATTATTCAAGGACTGCCAGGAGTAAAATAAGAGATCAATTAACGAACAACATAAGTTCAATTGTAAGCTCAACTGATATGAACACTGCATGCACTGTTTACTCTTTACCCGTGACAATCCCCTGAATGCGGAGTGCAGAGGCCTCATGCTCAATTCTTATTCATTTTAGGTGACATATATACAGCTTTAAAAAAGAAAAAGAAGCAGCAGCTTCACATCAAAACTATAATCAGGCTGTGCCACTGATGAATCTAATTTCTGTAAAAATATCATCACTAAGATATTTTTTAAAAAAAAAGACTAATTATAAATCAACAGTCCCTTTAATAAATCCTGAATGAATGTAGGTTTCATTTTCAATTAACGTTGGAACAGCATGGGAATCCAGCACTACAGTCCTGGACAAACTCAGTGGATGTTGCTCTGCTTGCTTTCTCTGGCTATGGATAATGCTTCCAATGTGAATAATTAACGTGGATGGTCATAGTGAGATATTTTGTTTGTGTAGCAATTGGATTAACAGTGCCATCCACAGGATCACTTATCATGAACAGTATCTGGTGCTGTTATCCTAACATAATGGAGCAGTTTAAAGCATGATTCAGATATACAATCTAATGATCACGGACACTACTTATTTTACTCAATTATCAACAGCTCAAGTCTTTGAAGCTTATTTCTACCCACATATTCCTCCAAACACCATTTCAAGTATTTTCGCATCACCTGCGCTAGCAAGTTATACAGTCAAACCTCAATATGTCAAAGACTTCCCTTCCCCTGGAAGCCCAAAATCTTGATATTTCGAAGAAAACCTGCTGTTATATCAAAGTTTTTGGAAAGCTCAAGAAGGCAGATTTTACTTATATACATGAAGTTCAATGGACAAAAACTCTTTATACTGAAGTCACCTCTATACTTCAAAGTCTTTCAAATAGTGCCTCTGTACACTGAAGTGCACACAAATAGGGGTGTGTGAGCTGTAAGTGCCAACCATGGACTATAAGCAGAAAAGGCTGACAATCACTGAAAAGCAAAAGTCTACTGACGAAGTGAAAGTGGGAGTGAAGAAAAATAAAGACATAGCTGCAGATTTTGGGATTCTGGCAAGGACACTCGACAATAATCAAGAATGAAGACCGCATGATTACCACAGATGAAGGGACAGATCGGAAACAACAATGAAAGGCTGACTTTCCTGATTTAGAACAGCACTAAGTGTAGTGGTTCTGCCAACAGAGGAACAATAATGTGAACATCAGTGGACTTATTTTGAAAGAAAAGGCACACAATATGTTTCATGTGAATAAGGGGTGGTTTGAAAATTTCAGGGAAAGGCACATATTGTTTTCTGAAAAGTGAATGGGGAAAGTGCCAGTATAAACAACAAAATTTGAGATAAATGGAAGTTAGAATTGCAAAGGATCCTTCAAGATTACAAACCGGATGAGGCTTTTAATGCAGATGAACTTGGACATTTTCACAAATGTCTTCCAGACAAAAATTTGACACTCTGAGGAGGAAAATGTCACGGGGGCAAGCAAAGCAAAGATTGTGTTACCATTACGTTAGCACCAAATATGACAGGTACAGAACACTCGAGCCACTTATAATCAGAAAACCTAAAAAACCATGAGGTTTTTTTATTTGTGTAAGTCATTCCTTGTGGAGTACACTGTGAATAAGAAAGTGTGGATGACTTCAGAAGTGTTTTCAAAACTAGTTAAAGGATTTTGATAGGAAAACGGAAAGTAGTGTTGTTTGTGCACAATTGCAGTGTACACAATGCTATCCTCTTTTTAAAATCCATGACAGTACAGTTTTTACCACCTAATACTACATCGAAATTGCAGCCCGTAGAACAAGGAATAATCAAATGGCAAAGAAAACTACAGGTATGAAGTTGGTCTGAATGACAGTCTGCAATATTGACGATGTCAACACTACAACTATCACAATTTTAGATGCTACGAGATACTGGAGAAAATGTGGGGAAATGTGAAGAACCAAACGACGATCAATTGCTTCTGAAAATGTGGATTTTTATGACAGCTGAAAATGAGCAGCTGATGGGTTTAATACTTAAACATGTAAAATCTTAGTTTGATTCTGACACTGATTTATGGGGATTTTGATTAAAGTTTTTATTTTATGCAATACCTACAGGAGACACCCCCTGTCAGTCCGAATGGATGAAAGTGGTGACTCACTTCAACACCGCTCATATTCGTTTTCAAGATTTCGTGGCTGGGAACAATGGTGTTGCAGTAGCAGCAGGATCACTAACAGAAGTCAAGACTGTTGGCTCCATGAAGACAGCGAACGAAAAAGAAGGTGGCAACAATGATGAAGAGGAAGTCAAAGAAGCACTGCTAGTGATGTCCAGGCAGGCCAAAGCTGTTCTTGGCACAATCAGAGTATACATGGATAAGTGTGAGGAGGTAGAGGATAATCCATTCTCAGGAATCACAATTACAGACAATGAAATTGACTCACAGGTGACCAAAGATTTAAAGCAAGCCAAAATTACAGATTACTTTTAAACACAATGATTTCTGTAAATGTACATGCTACATATTCTTTTACTGAGTTTAATTTTTTTGCCTACAAAGGTATTTTATTGTAAGCTTATAAATTATTTCAGAAAAAAATAAAACAATATGGTTCACAATATACCTTGGTTTTACATTACCAAAACTAAACAAAGGTCTCTATCACACACAAATATGAAGAAATCACAGTACAGTAACAAAGAAATCATGGACTGTAAACTTTTTTATATATCAGATGATTTTGGCCTTCCCTAGAGCTTTGATATATCAAGGTTTGATTACACCATGGGGAGGCTAATTATATTCATTACACGTGTTTTACACCTTATGAGAAACAATGAAAAATTGCAAATGTTGAGTAAATAAATTACAAACCATTCACAGTTTATTTGTCCGGATTTTTCAATATTATCGGTGAATGATTTTTGTCCAAAATCAAATTTTGTTACATGGAATGGACAAGTTATAGGGCGTCCAGGATACTCCCACAGGGGATGAGCTTCGATCTGACTGTCACTAATGTTTCTGGAAGCCTGCAACAAAACAAAATTGTACAATAAAACTGCTACTGTGTTACAGTTTACTTTACTGTTTAACATATTGATTTAACAGGGTTGAAACACTTACATCTATTAATTCATCAAACTTAATCATTGAAAATCCTTCAACCGTATGAAGAGGTGATCTTATTTTCCACAGGTGGTCAAATTCTATTGCCATTCCCCATATACTGGCCTGGCATGGAATGATATTAGCTGTGTCAGCTATAAGTTGGTTCAATTCATTTTTCAGGTACCAAAAGTAGATATTGTGCCATGGGAGAATAGATGAAAAGAAAGCAGGTTCACCAAACACTATAGTCACCTAAAATATGAGAAAAGGTCATATTTCAAATCACATAAATTCATAAAAGTAATAGGCAAAAGCACTTACTCAGTAGATTGCTTCTCCACCTTTTCAGCGAGCAACTTTGAAAGAAAGGATATTTTTTTTCTGTGCCACAGGACTATGCTTGTATATGAATGAACACCACAGCTGTTTGCTTATAATGTAATGCCAAAAAATTAAATATAGCTAGTATTATTAAAACGGTAAAAGCAAAATAGCAGTACATACAAGGTAAAATGATGAACTATTTATATTCATTTGAAGATGGTGCTCATTGAGTTTGTCCACCCCTGTAGCTGAGTGGTCAGCATAGATGGCTGCCGCGTGGAGAATCCAGGTTCAATTCCTGGTACTGCAAGGAGTTTTCCTCGGTGGGGGGGGGGGCTTGTATGGGGTGCACTCAGCCTTGTGATGGCAATTCAGCAGCTATTTTAATGAAAAGTAGTAGCTCCATGGTCTGGAAAGTTGGCAAAATGGCAGGGAGAGTGGCATGCCCTTCTATATCGCAGTCAGCTGAGGAAGCAGCTGGTCGACATCCCATGGGCTCTCAAGGCCTTGGTGAGGAGCTTGACTGTAGATTTTAAACAAGCCATATTTGAACCTACTATAAAAATAAAACTTGGGACACTTTATAAATTCTATGATGATTCCTCATCTCTTCTTTTTACCTATCAACTATATGAAGACAGCCACTGGGTGGTCAAAAACGGTTATTGCACAGTACAATGCTCATGTAATCGTGTCATATAAAACACAAAAATAAAAGAACAAAGTAAACAGACAAAATTGCTTTGCACAATTTTTATTTTTGTCATATGGTAAAACAAAAGATAACTTTATTTATCAACTAATGAGACAGAATCAACTGCATTTGGGGGAGAAGGTTAGTGCTTATTTACATATTCCTTTTAGCACATAATAAGAATTGACAGAGCTGTGCAGGCTGCCCACCTGGCTTCTCCCAATCTGCTGATGCATGCTGCTCAAAACTGGAGGCAAATTTGTATCTGTGCATGACAGCACATACGATGTTAACGTTAATGCTGTCAACAGAAGCTGAAGAGTTCATGGAGACATGTGCTTTCAAGCAGTGAGAAGCCCTGCAGCTGCACACTTCAACCAGCTGTGTGCTGCAGCAGACTGAGAAAGCGATTCTAAGAAAGGAGGTATAATATGGCAACTTGGTGTACAAGACACATGAGTGTTTTAACTAATGACATAAGGCTGCCTTTTTCTGACATTGAAATAAAGATTATCTATCACAACATGAACAAATGTGATACAGCATTAAATGAAATATGCTGTACATTAAAAGAGGCTAAATCACAAAATAGTGGAGAAAATTAAAAAAACAGGAATTAAAAACTCTACATTCTCAATACTGCTGAGAAAGACTTGCTACTGAGACCAAGAAGAAAAGATGTGTTGGCAAGACTTCGAATATCAGGGCATCGAATCTCAGTGTAGCTGATAACCTATCAGAAAGAGTAATAGTTTTTTTTTGTAACATGTCAAGCTTTATTAATTTGTGTTGCACAAGGCCTAGTATGATTATTAATTATACTCACTCAATTAATTTAGAAATGAGTATTTGTCCTCTAAAAGAAGTTATTTTCAAAGAAATTTCTTTCCCATCTGCTCCAATCATTCATGTTGTTCATTGCTAAGGTGTATAATCCTGCGGTCACAGAGAAAGCAGGAATTGCTGACTTGTTTTTAGCACTTAACGTCATGACAGCTTGATCTCTGTGCAAGCTGTACTAATGTGTGGCTGTGTGGAAAATCTGACTGCATGTGACATTTCCTATTCTCTTTAGCATGTGCTTTGATGCGTGCTTTAAGGAATATGTGAATGGGCACTACAATACGGAGCATAGAGGGAATGCAGAAGTGAAGGGAGCAGACACACAAAGCCTGCTGGTAAGGTGATGAAACTATGCCTGAATGAAAGGAAGTTGAGATAATTGATATAAAAATGTCCAAAGCAATATGGCAAAAAAAAAAAAAAAAAAAAAAAAGAAAACCACACACACCTGCTTTCTTGAAGGTGTAAAGATTTAGTTTCTAGGTTTCATTTAAGTGACCAAACTAAAGTGACTTAATATGCAAGATTAGTACAGGAGGGTGCAGAACTTAACTGGACATTTGTAACACATGTACTTCTTTTATCTCATGTTATACATCCTTCAATTTATACCCGATTTGCAGCTACATGTTTGTTTTATTTACAGTATGCCCATTATTTATGTAATCTTTCTGTTCTAATATCACTGATAATTTCAACAAACAATTATTCAACTTTTGCAAAAATATAGGTCATGTCATGATTTAGAAGCTGATTTTGTTGATACGACAACCCAAGATATGACCACATGCTGTCAGTTAATTGGATATTTTTCAACAAAAGTACAATTAATACATATCTTCCATAAAAAATAAACATATCCGAAGTTCTTGACCATAATTAACAATCTGACAATCTTTGTACAATGGAGACTCTACATTGGAATAACAACATTAGGAATAAGATAGATTTCTATTTATCGTAAAGATGACCTTGAGTTGAAGACAGACACAGCGAGAAGACTGTTACACATGTAGTTATCAGCCAAAGCCTTCCTCAGCAAAGAAAACAGACACATTACACAGACAAGAGCATCTCTGAACGATCAGAGCTACCAGTAGTGCTGGTCTAGTGTGGGTGAGGTGTGCTTGCCTGTCAAAGTGTCTATGTTTTCTTTCCTGAGTAAGGCTTTGGATGATAACTACATGTTGCTGACAATATTTGTACTTATTCGTCTCATTTATTCTTTCATTATGCAACAGAAAAATTCACAATTTTTGACAATAGCTGATTCCATTTTGCTGATAAATTCAGACTGAGTCTTTGATATTATAATTTCAATATCAAACAAAAATATCTAAGCCCCAGCCTTGCCCCATACACATTCACACACAAAACACCACCACATTTGGTCTTGCACCACCCTTATATAGAAACATAACAATCCATTATGCCAATCACATTATTAGAATGCATCGACGAAAATAATCAATTTTTGAAAATATAAATGTAACCAGATAGATGAAAAATCTACTCACCAAATGGCAGCAGGAGAACACACACATAAAGGTGTTTAACTTTGCAAGCTCTCAGAGCCAGTGGCTCCTCCTTCTGGGAGAAGGGTTGAAGGGGAAGAAAGAAGAGTGACCCCTCTTCCTCCCCCTTCAACCCTACTGTGAGGAGGAGGATCCAGTGGCTCCGGAAGCTTGCAGATTTAAATAGCTTTACATGTGCATTCTCTTGCCAAAACTTGGTGAGTAGATATTTTTATTCATCTAATTACATTACATTTTCATTATCAGAACAGATATTTTTGTAAAGTTATAATGAAAAATTACTAATTCACAAAACCTCAAGTGTAAGAGCATGTTCTACAATAGCAAAACAATTGTTTAATGGTTTGTGTTCTTAAAAAATTGTTTTTCATTGAAAATTTCATAAAAGTGTGAATGGCAAAGAATTATTTCTAAAACACCCAATTTTTCTCCTAAATAACAATTATTTCAACTACTAACTTTTACACATGTTCTCACTTAAGAATTACGATTTTTTTAGTTCAGTGTGTCAATTTGTACTACACATTCCTGTTATTTTAGTGTTGAACTTTGGAACTTTAAAACAATAATTTTGTATGAAAATAACTGCACTAGAAAGAGAGTTAGTATTCCTTCAGATTTAACCATTTGTTTTATCTAATTATAAACTCAGAAATATGTTTTTACACATTATTAAAATTTTGGATGTTGTTGATGACAATGATTGGTCTATAATTTACAACTCTACCATAAAAAAATTAAATAACAGCTATGAAATGAGGTCTAAACCCAAGCTGTGTATCGAGTAATTCGTTAAAAGTTGTGTACTGTGTACTTTAACATGAGATTCAGAGCTGTTACATTACACTATATGGACGAAACAAACACTCTCTGAAGAGGACCTGTAAGCCCAGTGGTACTGACCGACCACCGTGTCATCTTTAACCCTAACGCGTCACTGAATGTGCATACAGGGCCAAACAGGCCTTTTAGGCCCTATGGTACTGACCGACTGCTGTGTCATCCTCAGCCCTAAGGTATGATTGGATGCAGATATGGGAGAGGGGTGGGGGGAGGCGCACCATTCTCCCAGCCATTGTCAGTTTTCATGACCGGTGCAGCTACTTCTTAGTCAAGTAGCTCCTCAATTGGCCTCACAAGGACTGAGTGCATCCTGCTTGGCAACAGCACTCAGCACACCCAGACGGTGACCCATCCAAGTGCTACCCAAGACTGACAGCACTTAACTTTGGTGATCGGATGAGGACAAGTGTTACCAATGCGGTAAGGCTGTTGGCAAATTACATTATACATCAGAGTAGACCGATTGAGGTGTGTTCAGTCTATGCATTAAAACCAGAAAATTTAATGCTTTCTACTAACCAACTAAAATTACATGGTATTATTCACTGTGGATACTTAATGAAGATTATTTCTTGGAAACACAACATTTTTGCACCTTCTTTACAGCTTATTTATTTTTGTGATTTATCTTTCAGGTTAGTAGAACACTGTCTAACGCTACTGGTAAAGATCTTATTATGCATACTGGTACAAACATGAACAAAGAAATGAATTTACAACCAACCATAACATCAATTAATTGCCAATACTACTTTTTCCTTCTTTTCCCTACGATTTATCCCATCTGACCCGAGGACTGCATCCTCAAGATTTAGCAAATTTTATTTTTGTTATTTAACTTTGTGCCATGATGCCCTTACTGAGATCACAATCGTCTAGGTAACCTGTATGTGAACTGTTTCAACTTTGTTATTGTATTTGAACTGTTTCTGTATCACATTCTCTGTGGAGAAATTTAGGAACTAGTTTAGCATTTGTCTAAATTAGCCATAGAAAACTGCCTAAAAAGCATGATCAGGATGTCTGGTGTACCAGCCCAGGGTCATTAACCTGCTGATCCAAGTTTGTCTCACATACCTCTCTCACTCTAGCAAGCTGTGCATTATACAATATGGGCAAGTCAATGAACTGCTAAAACTAAATATACAAAATAATACATATACAATCATAGAAATTACCAGCAAGTCCTTTTACAATGGGGCATACCTTAACAAAAGTGGATTGGGCAGTCACTGAGGTATGGAAGTATGAAAGAGTGGAAGTTATACAACTCTGTTCATTCGGCAGTTTCTCGGGAAGAGCCTTGTGGCTGTGGCGTGCTTGCTGTACTGAAAATCAAGCTGCACCACAAAACCCTTCCTGAAAAACTCGCAGTACTGGGAATCAAGCAGCACCACATGACCCATTGTGCCCAGAGCAGAGCATTACTGTTTCTACTGCATTACTGTGTCAGGTTTCCAGACAATGCTGCAAAAGGTGGATCCATTTTGTTGTTGATTCCAGCTTCTGTTGTTCAGTACACACTGATCTAGTTGTTTTTCCCTGTCTAGTACGATCCACACTCTTTGTAGCTGATCTTATTAACTCTATTTTGATTTATTAGGGGATGCTAGTCTTTGTGGTTAACCAAATTCTAGCTTACCTACTGTCCCCTTGGTGCATAGGCTACTTAATCCTTTTCTTAAGAATGTTGCCTATTTTGGAAGTTAATCTATAGTATATGGTAATACACATATTTTGTTGGCTATCATTTAGGGGCACTGTCGACAGCAAACCCAAATCAAAACATCAATGTGTAGCAAGATCAATACAATAGTGCAGTGAAACCACAACTGATTGACTGAGTGGCTGCGATGCTGGCTTTTAACAGCAGCAGTGGGCACTGACAGGACAGCAGAACAGGCATGTCTCCATAGCTAGCACTGAAACGGGACAGCAACACTTGCAGATTACAGTAGTGCTGTCTGGAAGCCGTCATCAAGGTGCACACCTCCTGGCGGGCTTTCAGACTCGCCAGACCAGGATGCCGTAATAGTCAAAAGACAGGTAATACAAGTCTATCCTCTACAGAATGTACAAAGAGGGATAAGTACTCTCCAAGTACAATGACATAAACATCAAGTGATATGTAGATGGAATAGTCTACCTTTAGGGTGTGATATTTCCAAGTACTGCCTACAGAAACACTTAAAATAGTAAATAATAAATATACAAATCTGCAGTTCATAATGAAATACATACCTGCTTGGCAAGACCTTCAACTTTTAACAAATCTTCTGGTGATGCCACTATGGTCACACGATCTTCCAGATTGTTGCTTATGCAATAATCATGCAGAAACTGTCGTGCAAGATTGTATGTTTCAACACAGTAAACATGTCTAGCTCCCAGGCTGGCTGCAACAGGACCCAGGAGGGAACCATCACTCAAGCAGAGACAGATCTTGTTGACAATGTCTGCAGATTTCAATGCGGACATGAACTTTCTACGCCGAGATTTGTCATTCATGCAGCCAATTCTGGTTCGACTGGCCATCACATGTAAACCACAATCACAGATGGGACGTAAAGAATTTGTTTCATGCCTAGTACAAAGAAAAATAAAATATAAATTGAAGCCTCAGCACAAAAGATTCACAGTGAAAACTATGTTGACCACATATATAAATATTTATCACAAACAACACTAATGAAGGAAAGAATATTGTAGATGGACATGAGCTATATACATACCATTCCTTCCCAATACATTTTACAACTGGAATATTTTTCTTCTGAAAGAACTGTTCTAACATTAATCATAAATAATTTAGAATAATGCTAACAACATAAATGATGAAGATTGACTACGAGGTCACGTGAGGAAGTTTAGGGCTTAACATTTCAACAACAATGTGGTCACTGCACATGGAACAAGAGCTCAGATTAAAAAGGACAGAGAAGGAAACTGAATGTGTCCTTTTCATGGGAGCCTTCTGGCACTGACCTTAAACAATTCGGGGAAATCACGGAAAACCCAAATCTCGATGGTTGGACAGGAATTCGAAGCCGAATGTGAGTCCAATGTCTTACAACTGCACTGTCTTGCTCAGTTGTGATAATGAGAGTACAACAAATTACATAAATTATACTTGTATCCAGGAAAAGTAAACTGGGATGGAAGGAAATGCAGAGGTGCAAGCCAACTTAATTTAAAAGAAGTCGTTTCCTCGAGGAGCGAGAGTCATGCATGTGTCCTGTGGCAGCACACAGAACTGTTTGAGCGTCATGTTACAAACACCTGGTTTATAAGAAACAAAAAGAGGTTACAATTTTAGCTAGGAATTTTTAATTTCAACCACTGTTTAGAATCTTGACATTTTATACCATTTACGAATTAAAGATTGGCTCATCCTTTAGATAGTGTTTTGCGCATCACATTACCAGTGGAACAACTAAACGGATAGCCCATAACAGGTCCACACTGGTTACCAAAAAGCTGAAAACTTTTAATACGATTTACTCTTGAAAGAGGACAGCTGTTTCTTTTTATGAGGGCAATTTAAACATTTTGATGAGAATCACAAAATTTGATACTTAGATCTTTCAAGCAAAATATATTATGTAGATGATGTTCCAACAAATAATTATAATTTAAAAGTTGTACTTACTGATTCTGCCATGAGTATAATACCAATCAAGTAAGAATTTATATCACTTCTTAATTTAACAAATATAGCCAGGGTGATGCAGTGGTTAGTGCATCTGCCTAGGGAGGAGGAGAACCTGGTCCAAATCTCAGACTTGGTATAATTTTTAAGTCATTACTTAGGCCTGTATTTATTATCATAAAGTTGAGACTTAATGTGTCACTGGAACACAAACTTACCTGATCAATTAAGAAAAGTCTTCAAAATTAAAGAGGTAATCTGGCTGTTTAGTATTGTGGATATGCTTCAAGTGCACATAAAATTACGTTGTCTGCAGGTAAACTAGTTGGTTACACTATGTTGTTAGTTTCCATTTTATCCTACTAAAGTTATATTAGACAGAAAAAAACAATGTACCTATAGAATAAAATTAATGTGATCTTCCTGCATGATTTAAATGCACAAGCAGCCTAATACAGTTTTAAAGTGAAACCTTAAAATAAATGTGATATTCCTGCATGATTTAAATGCACAAGCAGCCTAATACAGTTTTAAAGTGAAATCTTACAAGTTGTATTAGGGAATAAAACCTGTTTCATCTTCTATTAAAATTGACCAAATGATAAAAATTCACGAACTAAGCTGATTATAGCCCCCTTTCCACCCTGGTTACGCAGTTAGTGAGTTTCATGTTCCACGGATCATTTGCATGATAAACTGTACTGATGTGGAATGAGTCATTCACGTCACAAATTATTTTGTAAATATGCTTACAGGCTGATCACTCACAAGGTACAGATGTGAGTTAGTAATTCCTATCGTCTTTTAGACATTAAAATAATAGAAATTCTTCTACATAATAGAAGGAGTTGTCAAGGAGAAACTTTTTCAGTTTATTTTCAAATTTTACTTTGCTATGTATCACCGGGTAAGTGATAAAAAATTTTGTTGCCGCATTGTACACCCCTTTCTGTGCTAAAGATGACAATGTGACATCACTGATGTCATTCTTTCTTGTGGTATTGTAATTTGTACATCACTGTTCCTTTTGAACTGCAGTGTATAACTTACCAAAAGGAATAAATATACTGTGAAATACTAGTCAAAATGCGTTAACTCCTTAAACAGATGCCTACAAGATGATCACAGGTGATCATCAGATACTATTCTGACAGCATGTTTTAGAGCAATGAAGACTTTCTTTTCTTACAGATGAGTTACTACAGAACATTATTGCATATGACATTATTGAATGAAAATATGCAAAAACAAATGAGCACATGCACGCAGGTGTGTGTGTGTGTGTGTGTGTGTGTGTGTGTGTGTGTGTGTGTGTGTGTGTGTGTGTCATCAACAATTTCACATACACTACTTGCCTGGATATGAGTCTCCTCTCAACTTTTCGATACAGTGTTCACTATTCATATCCATGTTGCTTTTGCATGTTTTTGTAATGTCATCTGCTCACCTTTACTCACTTTAGCCTTACTTGATGATGTTGACTGCTTCTGCAGAGGTCACGAACTGAGGCCGAGCCCTTCCAAACTCGACTATATTGACCTCCATGCGTAGGAGTTGCTGTGCTGAATGAAGGGGCATGAATTCTTCAGCACCTGTCATCTGTTGCTATGGATTCAGCAAGACATCGCTAATGTCTGTGGTATGGATGCGTGTTATTGATTGTGGTGGGCCACTGTGATCATTCAGTGATACCATGCAAATCACTTCAGTCCCACTGCACTCAGGCATTCCTCCATGGCCATTTTCCCTTACCAGTCTCTCTTATGTGCTAATTTCTAATCCTGTCTCTGACTGTCTTATGTAGAGCAGACCTCAAGAATTTCATTTCACAGGTTTGTAGTTGACTTGTGTGTCTATTAATTGCAACACAGCTCTACAGACTATAGAACACAAAGGGCAGAAGGAATTTTTTTAATATGATCTATTTAGCTCTTTGAGGAATGTACTTATTCCAAACATGCATTCCTATTACATTGAAGAATTCTGATTCTTTAGTTACCCTTCTCAGAGCCTGAACATTGCCACAGCACTACCACAATATGTAAAATTATTCACTTTCTTGGTCTTCTTCCTCGAAAAATAGCTCACGTCGAGTGGGTGCTCTACTCTTTTATAATCCCAATCTCTGATTTATGCTCACAGTTAACCCTATCTCTTTGAATGTAGTGTTCTACATATCAAATTTCCTCTCTACCTCCATTTTAGTTCCAGCCCAGTGACATCATCTACAAACAGAAGAGCTTTATATCTTCTTTTTCCACTTCCTTTGTGTGCTTCATTAAGGTCTTCAAGACTGTGCTAAAGATTAATGGGGAAAAGGAACTACCCTGTTCTATACCCAGTGTTGCTACAGGTTTCCCCAAGTGAAATTCCCTGATATTTCCCTTATTTTCAGACATTTTAGCATTTTTCCCTGACAAATTTTATGTTCTCAAAGGTAAGTAAAGATGCAAGTTGAGAAACAAATGTATAAGGACTTCTGTATTTCTACCCGTGTTAGCAAAACTCTTAAGTACTAACATCAACAGCTTTTGTAATCAACTGTTTTTAGATAGAGAAAGGAAGTCAAATGGTATATTATTGTTATTTTATTTCAATAAAAAGAAACACATCTGGTGAAAAAACATGTATTTCCTTGGAGTCACAAGACAGATTTAAAATACCTTCATGATTTCAGAAATAACCTCAGAAAAAAGTAGGCTCATTGAAAGAAGTGCATAAGGTGGGGAAGAGTTGCGTACACCAATGCTATAGGTGACCACCAATAAAATGTTGGTTATGCTACGTTCGTTATTGTGGTTATTACCTACTGCATTATGTCCTTTATTTTACCGGTACTGTGTGATTTTTCTTTCGATAAATATATGAGTACATAGTGTACAAACTGCCAGCAGCTGCCACAATTTTCTTTTTCTTATCGTCCTTGTTTTCTAATATATAAACTACTTTTGAAGCCAAAATGTACTAGAATAAATAAAATGTACACTGCACTGTACACTGTAGTTGCAGTGAGAATGCTGCCATTCCTGAAATCCATTACCCTTGGCCTCTGGCCTGCTGAGGAGCATAACAGTCCTGGGTCCACGGATAAACCACAAAAATCTGCCGCATTATGCCACACACAAACAGACCTAGCCTGCGGGCAGATTGGTGAGACAAAATCTGATGGGCAGGGCTGACACATTAGTGGGAAACGACTGGCTTCAGTTCGGCTGGCTTGATCCATTAGAGATACCTGCAGAAATGGCCTGCAATTTTGGCCCATCGTGGAAGTTCACTTACATGGAGAGCTATTCACATGTCACAGACACCATGTTGATGAAATGAGACCACAGTGATCAATCCATGCAACAAAAAAGCTTGCACAAATACTCTGAGAATCAATACTAATGAGGACAGGCAGCAACTCACCGTAAAGATGACCACTGAACCACGGACAGGCATATCAAAAAGACAATCACACTCTCACAACTAAATTTTTGGCCATAGGCTTTGTCAGAAAAGGAGAGCACACAGACATTCACACAATCACTCAGACACAGCTCATGCAGACATGACCGCTGTCTCCGGCTGCTGCATCAACGATCTCTGAGAATCAGATCCAAACAAATCACTCCTCACACCTCCCTGCCTCTCATCAGCAGCTGCTAGACTACTGGCAAGAAGTGGGGCAGCGCTGACTGCAAGCTGAGGGGAGTGGTAGGAATGGGAGAAGCAGTAAGAACGAGGGAGCAGGGATGTGGCGCATGTACTCAGCTGTGCCCAGCCAGCGATCATGCATGACATCTCAGTAACAAACCATTTCATCTACTAAGACGAGAACAAGATTTTTCCAGGGCTTTTTTTCCCCAGATTCTGCTGATATTTCACTGATTTCCCTGACATGATTGAAATTCCCTGATTTCCAGAACTTGTGGCAACCCTAATACCATTTTCACTTTCCATCTCCTATTTGCACATTGTTCTTGCAATTATCACAAAGCACTGGAATTATGATATTTAGAATGCTGGTGACATTCTATTTTTCTATACCACCTCATGGAGTAACTTCAAACTGTGAAAATGTAAATAATGTGTTCTTAAAAGTTAATAACTGGTTGTTTGAAAACGAACTTCACTAATTTAAATAAAAAGCAATACATACAAATCAGTACTACACAAGGCCTCACCACACAATCAGAAATAATGCATGATGTTAAATCAACAAATGAAATAGAATATTCTCAATTTTTTAGTGTTTAGATTGATAAGAACCTGAACTGAAGGTCAAATGTTAGCGATCTTAAACGTCTAAGCTCTGCAACTCTTGCATCATGAATAAGATCAGATTTTGGAAATGAAAATGTAAAAATGTTGACTTTCCTTATTTTTATTCACTGGTATTTTATGGCAACATATTCTGGGGTGAAATGAGGACAAATGTCTTGAGCTGAAGACAGGCACCACAAAACAACTGTTACACATTGAGTTTTCAGCCAAAGTCTTCTTACACACACACACACACTCCCACAAGCAGGCACACCTCACCCACAAACCTCACATACAAATGACCACTATCTCCAGCCACTGCAGCCATAAAGTATCCCTCAAATTGAATGAAAGTAGCAATCCGGAGTGGGGCGGCAAATGGGGAGACATGGAAGGGTTTGGTTGGGGTAGAGTGGAGAGTGCACGGACTAGATGGCAGCAGGACGTGGATGCCAGGCAAAGTGCCAGGAGGGTATGGGGGTGGGGAATGAGAAAGCAGAGGAACAGAGACAGGGAAACAAACAGTGGGTACATTGGCAGAGAGCAGCACACAATGAGGGTGAAGGGATGTGAATTTGAAGGAAGTGATAGGTAAGATGGAGCAGAATTGTTGGATGAAGTGGATGAGGTCAGTAGGTTACCATATTTTGAGGCTGGGATAATTCTGGGAGTGGAGAATGTGTTATGAGGATAATTCCCGTCTGCGCAGTTCAGAGAAGCTGGTGGTGGAGGGGAGGATCCAGATGGCCTGGGCCACTGGAATCAAGAATGTTATTTTCAGCTGCATGTTGTGCCACAGGATGATCCATGATTCGCTTGGCCATACTTACATAGTGGCCATTCATACCGCTAAGACACCTGGTTGGTAGTCATACCAATATAAAAAGCTGTGCAAAGATTGTAGCAGAGCTGTTATATGACGAGGCTACTTCCACAGGTGGCTCGGCCTCTGACGGTGTAGGATAAGCCTGTGACAGGACTGGATAGGCAGTGCTGGGTGGGTGGATTGGGCAAGTCTTGCACCTGTATCTTCTACAAGATTATGATCATTGCAGCAAGGATTTGAGATTGGGTATGGCATAGGGATGGACAAGGATATTGTGGAGGTTGGTTGGGCAATGGAACACCACTTTAGGTGTGGTGGGAACAATCTTGGTTAGGATTTCCCTCATGTCAAGGCATGATGATAGATAGTCAAAGCCCTGACAAAGTAAGTGGTTGAGTTGCTCCAGACCGGGGAGGTATCAGGTGACAAAGGGGGTGCTTCTTTTTAGCTGATTCTTGGAGTTGGTGGGAATATTTGGGGTGTATGGGGATATGGCACAAACATTTTGTTTTTGGACTAGATCTGGGGAAAGTGCCTGTTGGAGGAGGCCTCTGCGAGACTATCAGCTTACTAGGCAAGGCAGTTCCAGTCACTGCAGATACACCATCCTCAGATGGCCAGGCTGTAAGGGGGGAGCTTTTTTATGTGTAAATGATGGCGCACTCTCGAAATGCGGGTACTGTTGTGGTTGGCTTGATTAACCTAGACAGGTGTGCGGATGAAGTCATCAGAGGAGAGGAGGTGAACTTTCTGGAGGATGACATGCTGGGTTTAGGAGGACCAAGTGAAGAAGATGGGAGAGAAGTTGTTGAGTTTGTGAAGGACTGAGGAAAGTGTATCTCGAGCCTGAGTCCAGATCATGAAGATATCTTCATAAACCTGAACCAGAGACTATGAAGATTTCCTCTAGATGGGCTATAAAGAGGTTGGGATAGGAGGGTGACATGAAAATGCCCACAGCGGTGTGTGTGTGTGTGTGTGTGTGTGTGTGTGTGTGTGTGTGTGTGTGTGTGAGAAATGATGATGAGGAGAGAGAGCTGGAAAGAGGGGGGGGATTGAGAAAACAGGTGTTCTTAGATATTTGGGACTGGCTGAATATTATGTTTTATGAGGGGAAGTACCTTAGTATACCGGGTGGTCGAAAAGTCAGTATAAATTTGAAAACTTAATAAACCACGGAATAATGTAGATGGAGAGGTAAAAATTGACACACATGCTTGGAATGACATGGGGTTTTATTAGAGGGGGGGGGGGGGGGGAAGGAAAAAAAAAGTATTGCTAGACGCGTGAAAGATCTCTTGCACGCGTCGTTTGGTGATGATCGTGTGCTCAGCTGCCACTTTTGTCATGCTTGGTCTCCCAGGTACCCAGACCTCAGTCCGTGCAATTATTGGCTTTGGGGTTACCTGAAGTCGCAGGTGTATCGTGATCAACCGACATCTCTAGGGATGCTGAAACACAATATCCGACGCCAATGCCTCACAATAACTCCGGACATGCTTTACAGTGCTGTTCACAACATTATTCCTCAACTACAGCTATTGCTGAGGAATGATGGTGGACATATTGAGCATTTCCTGTAAAGATCATCATCTTTGCTTTGTCTTAGTTTGTTATGCTAATTATTGCTATTCTGATCAGATGAAGCGCCATCTATCGGACATTTTTTGAGCGTTTGTATTTTTTTTGGTTCTAACAAAACACCATGTCATTCCAAGCATGTGTGTCAATTTGTGCCTCTCTATCTACATTATTCCATCATTTATTCAGTTTTCAAATTTAAACTGACTTTTTGATCACCCGGTACTTCACCGAGTGTTCCAAATAGCATTTTGTTGCACAGTGTTGTATTTTCATTCCTTGTATTATTGCCTTTTGTATGTGATAGTTCTCCTTTACTGCGAATTTCTGACAGTGACTATTGCTTTCTCTGAGGATCTTAAGTTCAGTCTCAATGTTGTTTGGGTGGTGGTTTTCTTGTATGAGATGATTTGTAAAAGACGAGTGTGTACTGTTACTTTTTAAGGCTCTGAGATGTTCAGGGTATTTTGTTTTGAAATTTATGCGTGTTTGGGATATGTAGACACATTGGCATGAACTGCAGGTTAATTGACCGATTCCAGCTTTGGAGAATTTGTCTGTGTAGGTGTTCTTAGTGTTTATAGGTAGAAATGAAACTTAATTTCTTAGACATTACTACATACAAAATCAACAACTAACACAAAACATAATTTTGGAATATTCAGAAAACCTACAGTCACCTGTACAACCATTCACAACTCTTCCACTCACCCCTAGGCACACAAACTCTCAAGTTTCAGATACATGATACACAGGCTCAACGGAACTCCACTGGATAAACTCAACTATGCACTGCAACTAAACAAAGTACACCTGATAACCAGAGAGAAAGGATTACACACAGCAACTAAACACAATACAGGGAGTGATGACTAAACAGTTTGATCCCTCTCCCCCCACCCACCTTTTAAACCAACCAACCAACCAACTACAATACACCTGATAGCTGTAGAGAAAGGGTCTAATACACAAATACTACACAGACAGCATAAAAAAATTAAAAAGCAAATGAAAAACGAGCAAACCCTGAAAAAACACCGGCCACAACAGAGAACCAGGAACACAAACACTTGACAAACACACGAAACCAGGTACATCTGACAAAGAACACAGCATGGCACATATTAACATACAGGAAAATGAATGCCCACAGGGTGGGTAACATACTTAAAAAACAACCAAATTAGGACTAAAAATATTCCACACAAACAATACTGTGTAGAAAAATCTGAACACTAAGAACACTTCCACAGCACAATTCCCCAAAACTAGAATCTATCAGTTAACCTGTCATTCATTCCAATCTATCTACATTGGCCAAACATGCAGAAATTTCAAAACAAGATACTCTCGACACCTCACAGCCCTCACAGTACTTTCCAGCTCGCTCTCTCTCTCTCTCTCTCTTTCTCTCTCTCATTTTACAGGCACGCTCATGCACGCGCGCGCACACACACACACACACACACACACACACACACACACACACAGAGAGAGAGAGAGAGAGAGAGAGAGAGAGAGAGAGAGAGAGAGAGAGAGAGAGAACTATTCGTAACAGTTCTCTTGAAACATTCAAAATTAGTGCCACATTAAACACAAGGCAATCATGAACAAGAGAGCAGCATCAACAACATAGCACCTCTCAATGAGTATGGAGACAGAAA
The DNA here is from genome assembly GCF_023898315.1 of Schistocerca nitens. NCBI lineage: Eukaryota > Metazoa > Arthropoda > Insecta > Orthoptera > Acrididae > Schistocerca > Schistocerca nitens. Next base: position 395,411,674 of record NC_064617.1, read on the forward strand.
CGTCTGCTCAAAACACATTTTGTCATGTTTGGTGCAAAACATGTGCTAAGTAAAGTTGTGTGCAAAATGTTGTAAACAACAGTGTGGAAACAGTACTCAATAGCAGTAGAAAGAGAGATCCGCCATAGATATGCAACGACACAAGAAGTAAGAACAGTAACATAAATTACCACTACCCACAAAACAGTACTTCAGAAATGCACAAAAAATTTTTCTTGTGACTACTTTGCAGATGACATGCTGACAAACAACAACAAAAAGGGAGGTGATCAATTGAAACAAACCAAACAAAACGCTCATGTTGTAATTTTCAGGCCTACAATACGTTAATGATTATAAACTTCATATTATACTACACAGAAATAAAATTTGACCCACAGAAAATGTCTCATACATGTTGAAACAAATAAATAGTGTTTGCATAATGCAGATTTGCAAAACAAACCAAAAATAAAATTGCATTTAAGTTCAGGTACTGTATTTATGTTACTTTTACTCTGAGGTAGCATAATTGTTTCAAACAGAAGCAGCTTGTAGTTAATGAACTAAAGCACTTTTAGAAGTGGATTAGTAGGGATTATCCTTAAGCATAAAACCTAATCTCTATTATCATTAGCCACCGTGATGAAATTGTTCAGTTTTGGCTGGTAAATTTTACAGCCTGGAGCAAAGTTCATAAAATAACTACAAGAAATTACAATCTGCAACTGATTAGAATTTATTAAATATATTAAACTGGTTGTAGTTCAGTAGCAACTGCAACAAAGTGTACTTATTTGCTGTATGAATATAAATGTAGTCTTACCTAATAGTGTCTGCAGATGGTAATAGATCAAACCAGAGGGAGAACTCATCATGGCTAGTGTAGAGTGTCAGAGTTTCCCCATTTGTAACAGTTAACTCCTTTGGCAAGTAATATACTGCTTGCATCCAGTGGTCCCGCCAAGGCTGCTTTACACCATCAGGATGCGCCCATGCTGGAGCACAAGTGAGTTTAACTGTGCCCTCATCATCCATAAGTAACTCCCACCACATGAATACCATTTGTGCTGTACCAGAAACCTCAGCTTTCACCTCCACTTTGGTGGAACGTGTAGCATGGAGTTGTGTCTGACCTGACCAATCAAAACTGGAGGAAAAAAAAAAAAAAATTACACACACACATACACACACAACTACCACCAGCAACTTCATGTAGCAGTATAAACTTAGTTACATATAGCTATTTTTAAATTGTAAAACTCCCACTAGTGACTTTCATTATATTGTTAGACTTATGTACGTTCTCTATTCTTCAGGAGCATTCTTGTTTAAGGACAACTACATGCTGTATTGCTTTGAAGTCATTCATCATGTTCCATAGATCCCATGACGAATGAGAAAGAAAGAAGGAACGAAGGAAAAGCCACCAAGTCTCTGTTTATGTTTCTGGTGTAGTTATTTTTCTTTTATGATATTTCTTAACTGCTTGTCAAGTTTAAATGTCAGCATTTGACCACAATGGCCAGGTAGGTCATTTACTATTGCTTTCACACGTAATTAAATGAAAGCATGTGACCACTTCTCTCTTCTGAATGACTCATTTCTGCATTAATACACTGCATGAATGAGAAGCATTGACTGTGATGCCACCTTCAATTGCATAATTGATATTGTGGTCCAAAATGTTGCTTGCACTTCTAACTGTAATTATATAATGACTTTTACCAAGATAATTTCCCAAATAGCCTACATCAGAGATGACATATCTGCTCTCTGACCCTGCACTTGATTAAAAATACTTGTATTTGGTAACCTAGCTATAATCAATTTCATGTGGCCATTGTGACATGTCATGGTGAAAATCACAGAAGCAGCTCTCCTGTTAGGGTTGTGATCATCAGAAAACTCTGATGACATCAAGCAGTCACTTCAATATGACTGGCAGGCTTGTCAAAGTTAAGCAATCCTGTACAGGAATAAGCATGAGCGAACTGGTTGAGAACATGTATCTCCAGATTTTTCAAACAGATATGAGATTCGATTTCTTGCAGAAAGTGAGTTTCAGGCAGTGATATGTGATTATTGTGTCAAGTAGCAGTTTCTCACTCATCAGTCTCTAGGAAGAACAAGGAAAGTAAGAGCATAGAACCTCAAAATTAAACAATGGAAAATCCAGGATGGAATGTAACAATATAATGAAAAGGATGGTTGCTGCTCACCATATAGCAGAGATGCTGAGTCCCAGTAAGGCACAACAGAAAGATTGTCTGAAAGTTAACTTTCGGCCGACAAGGCCTTTGCCAAAAGTAGACAACATACACACATGCAAAAACAACTCTCACACAGATGACCACAACCTCTGGAAGCTAGAGACAGACTGCGAGCAGCAGGGCATTATGGGAGAGGCAACCGGGAACCGGGTGGGGGTAAGGAGGAATTTGGGGTGGGGAAGGGGAGGGATAGCATGGTAGGCGTTAGGGACAGTGAAGTGCTGCTAAGAGCGTGCAGGGATGAGGTGGAGAGTGAGGAGGTTAAATGGTACAGTCTGGAGGCAGGGGGGGAGTGGGGGGGGGGCAAGGGGGTGGGGCTTGCACAGAAAAGGAGAGAAGTAGAAAGACTGGTTGTGTTGGTGGAATAGAGTGATGTGGAGTGCTGGAATGGGAACAGGAAAGGGGCTGGATGGGTATGGACAATGACTAACGAAGGTTGAGGCTATGTTATGGGAACACAGGATATATTGCAGGGAGAGGTCCCACATGCACAATTCAGAAAATGTGGTGCTGGTAGGAAGGATCCAGGTGGCACAAACTGTGAAGCAGTCACTGAAATCAAGGGTGTCATGTTGGGAGGCCTACTCAGCAACAGGGTGGTCCACTTGTTTCTTGGCCACAGTTTGTCAGTGGCCATTCATGCAGAGAGACAGCTTGTTGGTTGTCATGCCCACAAAGAGTGCAGCACAGTGTTTGCAACTTAGCTTGTAGATCCAAAGACTAATGTTTGTGACAGGACAGGAGTAGGTGATGATGGAGGGTGAATGGGACAGTTCTTGCACTAGGTCTATTACAGGGATAAGAGCCATGAGGCAATGAGCTGGGAACAGGGGTTGTGTGGGCTGGCGAGAATACTGTGTCGGTTCAGTGGGTGGCAGAATACCACTGTGGGAGGAGTGGAAAGGATAGTGGGTAGGACATTTCTCATTTCAGGGCACAAAAAGAGGTAGTTGAAACCCTGGTGGAGAATGTGATTCAGTTGCTCCAATCCTGGGTGGTATGAGTCAGGAGGGGAATGCTCCTCTGTGGCCGGACCTACTACACTTACCCCACCCTCCAAAACTCCCTCCCACCAGCACACAGAATCCAGAACATAAACAGACACGAAACACAGTCACGAACCTTTCCTCCAAAAGCCTTAGCCTCACAGAAGTATCAGTCCTTTCTAATGGTCTCACCTTTTTGCCCCAACCTCAAATTCAATCATGCAGGACTTGTTAAAGAGCTTCTCTCTCTACACAGCCCTCTATTCCACCAACGAAACTAGTCTTTTTACTTCTCTTCTTTTCCGCAACCTCCCCCCCCCCTCCTCCCCCCCCCCCAACCCTCTGTCTAACCTCCCAACTAACTGCACCTAGTTGCCCCACTCTCCATCTCGTCCCTGAACACTCCCAGCAGCACTTTACTGTCCCTGACCCTTACCCTGCTATCCCTCCACATCCCAGCCCCAGCCTCCTCCTTACCCCCACCTGGTTGCCTCTCCCATAATGCTCTGGTGCTTGCAGTCTGGCTCTAGCTGCCAGAGACTGTGGTCATATGTGTGTGTGTTGCGATTGCAATAGTGTGTGCACGTGCGTATGTTGTCTACTTTTGACAGAGGCCTTGCTGGCTGTAAGCTAACTTTCAGACAGTCTTTTTGTTGTGCCCTTCTGCTACTCAGCATCTCTGCTGTATGGTGGGAACCAACTATACTTTTCAGTATAAAATCTGAACTAGATCTCTAGATATGGACACCAGTCCAGATAGGAAAACAAAGAGAAATAAAATTGACTGTCTTCCAATGAGTCACCCTAGTATTCACCTTAATCAGTTTTGGGAAACAACGGGAAGGCTGAGCTTGGATGTATAAAAGGGGAGGGTTGAACACTGCTCTGCTTGGATCCAAGTCCTGTGCTTAAATAATGAGTGACCCTCCTCAGTTCAGTATTTAAAATACCACAGCAGGAAAAGAAGCAGTTGTTAGGTGTGCACAGTCAAAAATTTATACATATGATCACAATTGAAAAGGAAATAATTAATGGAAAGATAAAGATAGTCTAGTGGTATCTCATCCTTTATGTGGAGGAATTTTGAACAAAAAATTACGTAAACATTGCATCAGACCACCATTCCATGTGCTATAGGGCATACTATCTGCAGCATGTCGAGGCACTGAACTACCCGTAAACATTATATCACATGCAAAAAACTAAGAAAATCAGAACATAGAATTACAAAAGAACATAAAACATCTTTTGTAAATACAAAGATGTTATCTCATGCTTCATCTTACTGGGACACGGTACCATACATCAGTCCCAGCAGTTGGTGAGCTCCTGAAAAAAAATATGGTAAATATTTTCAAAACCTCAAGTCTTAATTCAGAAATGTCCGGCCTCGGTAGCTGAGTGGTCAGCGTGACAGAATGTCAATCCTAAGGTCCCGGGTTCGATTCCCGGCTGGGTCGGAGATTTTCTCCGCTCAGGGACTGGGTGTTGTGTTGTCCTAATCATCATCATTTCATCCCCATCGACGCGCAGGTCGCCGAAATGGCGTCAAATCGAAAGACCTGCACCAGGTGAACGGTCTACCCGACGGGAGGCCCTAGCCACACGACATTTCATTTTCAATTCAGAAATGATATGGAATGTATATTGAGAAATTTTTATACTAACTTCATTTGAAAAATTTGGGGATAACTTCCAATATCAGCACTAAACAAGGTCTTTCTCTTCAGATTTGAAACTATCACGAGATTTCAAAAATGTCTTAATTGAAGTGTCAAATATGGATAACCCTCACCATACAATCAATCTGCTTTACCTTTCCCAAATCTAGTAACAGTCCTCTGAGTAGAAATCTAATGGAGGGTCTAAAATAAACAATTTGCTGTTTCAGATGCCTTGATCTGTGCCATTGAGATGTCTTCAATCATTAAGGGCATGGAGGTAGTCTTCATTCTTCTGATCTAATCTGTCATGATTTCTTCTCCTGTGCCAATCCCTTATCTTAGAGGAGCACTTACACCAAGCATACTCAATTACTTGTTTATACATTTTGATCTCTGTCTTCCCCTACAATTTCTGCTTTCTCAAGCTCACTCTAGTACAAAGGAAATTTCATCTTAAGATAGATGAAATTAGCCTTTATTTGCAATTGCAGCACTAGACTATAAAATGTCACTGTGAATGGGAGTATTTTCTTAAGATCATCATTCATCGTCTTCATTATATTTTTCTATTCTACAGGCATTTCCCCTTCCACTTTTCCTTTGGTCCACGACACCTCTACAGGAGCAACATTGTACCACCATGATTTATGTTTTATTCTCTGGTTCCAAGGGGCCACGTGATGGAATGAGTCATTACAGATTTCAAGATTTGAGATAAAAATTTAAAGATAAACATCTAAGAATCAAGAAACAGAAATTTTAAAAAAAATTATTGGTTAAAAAATTACAAAGAAAAAGTTTAAAAATAAAGAGCTAATTTTAAGTTAAAAAAATAAAAACAAATAAAAAACAAATGCCTACAATAGCATGTAAAAACTAGTAACAAATTACAATGAAAGGATAAATAAAAAACACCCATACCCCACAAAATTGGAAAAAGACAGTTTTTTGCACAGAGAATTCGGAGGCCCAAAGTTGGATCTTCGGGAAGAACTAGACATCTTTAAATATCTAGAGTTCAAGGATGGAAGTTTACTGAATGGCTAGCTGCATCTTGCTTGCCTGTAGCCTTTGCCAGTTGATCATCCCTCAAAATTCTAATATACATTATTTGTGCAAAAGTGTTCATTTCTCTGTTGTATATTTTGTGAAGACAGTTACAGTGTGGTTTTCACTATATGATGACCCACGCCCTAGTCTCTTTCATTGTCATGTATGTTCATCAAAACATGTTTATGCATTAACTTTATTACTGTTCAAATGATAATGTACTTGTGGTCTCACAAGGGTTTTAATGTATGTCAGCACATTTTACTTTGCAATAGTGTCCTTTATGTTCCTTTATTTCTCATTGCTGCATTTCTTAATTTTGTGGTAACTGTGGTAGCTTATTGGCTGTTTGTGCTGCAAGCATACATCGACCTCAGCGTACACATTACCTGCCTTGTTTTCCTGGTGTTCACACTCATCATTTCCCAACAGTCAGCATGCAGCTTGTATCATGGCCTATCATTTTATTCGATTGGTTTTATTTCTGGATTTTAACTATTCTTACTTGACAAGCCCTGATCACAGGCACCAGCATATTTAATAGTGTAAACGGTGATGTGTGTTGACAGCATATTTTCATTTCACAAACGTCAGATCGCCTCACTAGCTGGTGATTTCCAACGTGAAATTTTGGTGAGTACTAGTTTTATTCTTTGTGGGAGTCTAGTCTCTGTATGACATGCAATTTTGGACATGCATGTTTCTGGGCTTGTAGTTATTGCTGTTACGTTGTCTTCAGGTTACATGTATTTCTGGAGAAGACAGTTTTTGCCTTTTACAGTTCTCTCAAGTAACATGGAAATTATTCCTTGAGAATGTCCTTGGTTGTTACCTTATTACTTCATCTTATTTTCAACATCATTCTGTAGCACAAAATCTCAAATATTTTGTTTTTCTTCTCTTTCAGTTTCCCCACAGTCCATGAGTCACCTCTTTACGATGCTTGCTCAAAATGCACTGTCTCAGAAATTTCTTCGTCAAATTAAGGCTGACGCTTGATACTCTTAGGTTCTGGCCAGGAATGCCCTCTTTGCTTGTACTAGTCTGCTTTTTATGTCCTCCTTACTTCAGCTGGCATTTTGCTTCCGAAGTGGTAGAATTGATGCAGTCTACTTTGTGGTACCCAGTTTTGATGTTAAGATTATTGTTAATCTCATTTTTGCTACTCTTCATTACTTTTGACTTTCTGCAGTTTACTCTCAATTCTTAGTGTTTGCTCATTACTCTGTTCATTGCATTTCACTCGTCCTGCAGTTATTCCTCACTTTCACTGAGTAAAGCAGCTACCTTTGATATCCTTTCACCCTAAATTTTAATTCCACTCCAGAACCATTCTTTTCTTTTTTTCATTACTTCTCCAATGTACAGATTGAACAGTAAGGGCAAAAGACTACATCCCTGTCTTACACCTATCTAATCCAAGTGCTTCATTCTTGGTCTTCCATTCATATTGTTGCCCCTAGGTTCAGTATTAGACGTCTTTCCCTGTAGTTTGCACTTATTTTCTCGAGAACCTGAAACATGTTGCAATGTTGAACACTGTAGGACCCTTTTTCTAGGTCAATGAATCCCATGAACATCTCGATTTTTCTTGAATCTTGCTTTCATTATCAAGTGCATCATCAGAACTACCTCTCCGGTATTTTCCCTTTTCTAAAGCCATGCTGATTATCACCTAACAGATCCTCAATTTTCTATTCCATTTTCGGTATACTTTTCTTGTTAGCAACATGGATGCATAAGCTGTTAAACTGACTGTGCAGCACTTCTTTCATTTATCTGCCATTGCTATCTTTGGGACTGTGAGGATGACATTTTTTCGGAAAGTCTGATGGTATGTCTCCAGTATTATACACTCCTGGAAATGGAAAAAAGAACACATTGACACCAGTGTGTCAGACCCACCATACTTGCTCCGGACACTGTGAGAGGGCTGTACAAGCAATGATCACACGCACGGCACAGCGGACACACCAGGAACCGCGGTGTTGGCCGTCGAATGGCGCTAGCTGCGCAGCATTTGTGCACCGCCGCCGTCAGTGTCAGCCAGTTTGCCGTGGCATACGGAGCTCCATCGCAGTCTTTAACACTGGTAGCATGCCACGACAGCGTGGACGTGAACTGTATGTGCAGTTGACGGACTTTGAGCGAGGGCGTATAGTGGGCATGCGGGAGGCCGGGTGGACGTACCGCTGAATTGCTCAACACGTGGGGCGTGAGGTCTCCACAGTACATCGATGTTGTCGCCAGTGGTCGGCGGAAGGTGCACGTGCCTGTCAACCTGGGACCGGACCGCAGCGACGCACGGATGCACGCCAAGACCGTAGGATCCTACGCAGTGCCGTAGGGGACCGCACCGCCACTTCCCAGCAAATTAGGGACACTGTTGCTCCTGGGGTATCGGCGAGGACCATTCGCAACCGTCTCCATGAAGCTGGGCTACGGTCCCGCACACCGTTAGGCCGTCTTCCGCTCACGCCCCAACATCGTGCAGCCCGCCTCCAGTGGTGTCGCGACAGGCGTGAATGGAGGGACGAATGGAGATGTGTCATCTTCAGCGATGAGAGTCACTTCTGCCTTGGTGCCAATGATGGTCGTATGCGTGTTTGGCGCCGTGCAGGTGAGCGCCACAATCAGGACTGCATACGACCGAGGCACACAGGGCCAACACCCGGCATCATGGTGTGGGGAGCGATCTCCTACACTGGCCGTACACCACTGGTGATCGTCGAGGGGACACTGAATAGTGCACGGTACATCCAAACCGTCATCGAACCCATCGTTCTACCATTCCTAGACCGGCAAGGGAACTTGCTGTTCCAACAGGACAATGCACGTCCGCATGTATCCTGTGCCACCCAACGTGCTCTAGAAGGTGTAAGTCAACTACCCTGGCCAGCAAGATCTCCGGATCTGTCCCCCATTGAGCATGTTTGGGACTGGATGAAGCGTCGTCTCACGCGGTCTGCACGTCCAGCACGAACGCTGGTCCAACTGAGGCACCAGGTGGAAATGGCATGGCAAGCCGTTCCACAGGACTACATCCAGCATCTCTATGATCGTCTCCATGGGAGAATAGCAGCCTGCATTGCTGCGAAAGGTGGATATACACTGTACTAGTGCCGACATTGTGCATGCTCTGTTGCCTGTGTCTATGTGCCTGTGGTTCTGTCAGTGTGATCATGTGATGTATCTGACCCCAGGAATGTGTCAATAAAGTTTCCCCTTCCTGGGACAATGAATTCACGGTGTACTTATTTCAATTTCCAGGTGTGTAGAATCCACACACCAACTTCAACAGTTAATAAAACCACTTCCCACCGATGATTTTAGAAATTCCGAAGGCATGTTGCCCGTGCCTTTCACCTTGTTTGACCGCAAATCTTCCAAAGCTCTGTTAAACTTTGACACTTATACTGGATCTCCAAAGTCTTCGATATTGATTCACACAACTTCTTCTATCACATCATCAGCCAGTCTTTTTTTTTTTTTTTTTTTTTTTTTTTTTTTACATCTATTCACTTTCTGCTCTGCACTTAACAGTGGAATTCCTCTTGCGCTCTTAATATAGAGGCCTCTGTTTTCAATTTCACATAAAGTTGTTTCAACTTTTCTACATGTTGAATCAGTCCTTCTGTCAAGCATTTCTTTTTTAATTTTGTTGCATTTTTTCCTGCACCCATTTTGCCTTAGCTTTCCTGAATTTCCTATTTATTTAAATCATAAGTGACTTATGTTGTGATATTCTTGCCTTTTTCCAAACTTTTCTGTACCACCTCATTTCATTGATCAGTTGAAGTATTTCTTCTGTTGCTGGAGGTTTATTTGTGGTTGCCTTCCTTGTACCTATAGTTGTCTATTCTACTTTGGTGAATGTTCTTTTTAGTTATGTCCATTCCTCTTTAACTGAATTGCTGATTAGTGTTCATTAACTTCTAGCAGTGGAGGGTATATAAAACATGTTGGGTGGATGTGAAAAACAGTGCAGTCATCACAATGTGGAAATGGAGCAATTTATCTGATGTCCAAAAGGGCACAATCATTGGCTTTTGGACAAAAGGTGGAAGAATTTCCAAAACAGGAATGTTTGTAAACTGTTCACATGCTACTTTCATTGAAGTATACAATGCATGGCAAAATAATGCTATCTGAGACAATCTGTGGTGCACCATGGGTCATAGATGACAGAGGCGAATGACAGCTGTGCAGATGTGTGTGGGTGAATAGGCATGCAACTGTTGAGCAACTCGTTGCCCAGATGAAGCAAGAGGTTATCCACAATGTCTACTCAATGGCCATTCCACGAACATTGCTGCAAACGAATCTCCACAGCAGTTGCCTGGTGCATGCACCCATGCTGACTGCTGTTCATCAGCAATGGTGGCTGGAATTTGCATGTCAATACTGCAACTGGACATCCACTGAGTGGTGACAGGTGCCCTTTGCAGATGAATCATCTTTTATGCTCTACTGGTCGGATGGCTTTGGCATGTACAGTAGGAAATGTCTAAGAGCGAGCACCCTGCAACAATCGGTGTAATGGTCCAGGTCAGAGGAGGGAGTGTTACAGTCTGGGGAATGTTTTCGTAGCATTCTCTGGGTAATTGCATCATTCTGGAAGGCACAGTGGATCAACATAAGTACGCATCTATCCTTGGGGACTGTGTACACCCCTACATGCAGTTTGTTTTTCCTTGACACAATAGTACCTACCAGAAGGACAGTATGATATGGTACAGTGCTAGTAGCGTAAATGCACAGTTCACAGAGCACCAGGACGTGTTTACTGTACTGCCCTGTCCACCAAACTCCCCAGATTTAATCCCAATCAAGAATCTGTGGGACCACCAAGATCAAGCTGTTAGTGCCGTGGATACTCAACAGAGCTGACTACAGCACTGGAGCTGCCACGACCCCGCATCCCTGTCAGTGCCTTCCAGAACCACAATGACTCTCTTCCTGCACATCTTGCAGCAGTCCATGCTGCAGAAGGTTGTTATTCAGGCTTTTGACAGGTGGTCACATTAATGTGTATCCACAGCCTTAGAGAACTTCAAATGTGCATCATCCTTCCTCAGGACCTCAGTATCCTACTTCTTTCCACTTTGATTCTTCTTGACGATTCTCTTAAACTTCAATCTACTCCTCATCTTCACTAAATTGTGATCCGAGTCTACATCAGGTCCTCGGTATCCCTTACAAACCAATGTCCGATTTCAGAATCTGCATCTGGCAACACATAATACAACTGGAATATATCTGTGTCTCCAGACCTTTTCCAAAAATAACTCATCTTTCTGTGATTCTTGATCACTGTATTTGCTATTCCTAGCTGAAATTGATTGCGGAACTCAGTTAGCCTTTCTCATCTCTCAGTCTTACTACTGAGGTCATATTACCCCATAACTCTGTCTTCTGTTCCTACCCCTACGAAAGTGTTCCACTCACCCACAATTATTAGATTACCATCTTCATTTACATCATCATTTATTGCACTCAACATGCCTTTAAGACCTACAATGGAAAGACAAATCAATTAACCACTCTATGATGGGAGACAAAACATCATTCTATTAAAAAAAATATAAAAGAACACATTATAAAAAGCACAATAAAAAAAGAGGTCAGACAGTTTTACAGAGGAAGTATCTATTGCAGATGTTAATCTACCGTTGCCTGTCTCTAGCTTCATCATCCACCACTGTCAGCTCCACTTTTGTAAGGATTGCTAATATCAATCCTTTCATTGTTCATTGTGTCCTTGGACATCCCCTTGGCTGTTTTCCAGCAGGTTGAAGAAATGAATATTGAGTTTAACATCTCATTGACATTGAGGTCATAAGAGACAGAACACAAGCTTGGACCGTGTCAAGGATGGAGAAGGAAATCAGCCATCTCCTTTCACAGGAACCATCCCGGCATTTTCCTGAAGAGATTTAGGGAAATCACGGAAAATCTATATCAAGATGACTGGAAATGGGTTTGAACCACCGTCCTCCGGAATGTGAGTCCAATGTGCTAGCCACGGCACTACCTCGCTCGGTCCCAGCAGGGTGAGGATGGAGAACTCAGTATGGGAGGGATCTATCAGCTTGAAGGATGTGGCCCATCCACTTTAGCCTCTTATGCCCTAATATTTAGTCAATGTGTGGATTTCAAAACCACTGGTATAGGTCTTCTTTTGTTCTTCATTCACATTTACCCTCTATGGTACTGTAGACAGGTCCATAGATATTTCAAAGTGCCTTCCATTCACAGGAACACATTGCTGCTTCTGTTGCTGATGTCGCCGAGGTTTCACAACCACATAAAAGTACCGGTTATACTACTAGTGTCATGTACAGTTGGATCTTGTTCTTCTGTGATATCAGTCATAACTTGAATAAACTGTTCAGCATAAAGAAAATGTGATTGTTATTTACTATTCACTGATGCAATTCTTTTGTCACTTCACTTAAGTCAGTACAGAATCCAGGTACTTGAATTATTGAACTTATTCAAAGGTACGCCCATCAAACAGAACAGAAGGAAGGAGAGCTTGACGGTTTGATACAATGAGATATTTGGTTCTATCCTCATTCACCTCCATCACAATTTTCTTTGCAGTGTAGAGAAATCAGGAAGTGTCAGCGCATACCTGCTCCAGGGTGTCACCAGGACTCCCTACATCATCAGCACATTCCGGGATTGTGTCTGCTCCCATTATCTCCTTTTTTGCTATTCAATAAGTGTCACAGATTACTTCTTGTAAGGCCAAGTTGAACAGTATTTGTGCCAATGGGTCGGCTTGTCTCAATCCATTTCATATACTGAATGGTGGCAATGGCTGCCTAACCACACTTGACCAGTTGACTGAGAGTAGCAAGTTGCAATTAGTCAGATGTATTTCGATGGGATGTGAAACTCCTGTAACATTTTCCATAACATGGAGCGGTCATTGCTGTCATAAGCTTATCAAAAATCAATGAACATGAGATGTAATACCTGGTCAAACTTGTAAAACTTTTCTATCAGCTGCCTCAAGGTGGTCAGGAGTTGACCATCCAGGCACAAAGCCACATTGATAGTGACCAATAACTGCTTCAGCTAATGGTGTCATGCAGTTTAGCAGCAGCTTTGTTCAGACTTTATAAGCAGCTTGAAGTAATGAAATCCCTCAGCATCACTCTTCTTGAAGATGAAACACATAATTGCTCCCTTCCATTCTTCAGCAATTACTTCCGCTGTCCAAATGGTAGATATTAACAGCTTCAAAGCATCCAACAATGTTTCACATCCGAAACAGAGAATCTCAGCTGTGATACCACTATCTCCTGGAGCCTTGTTTTTCTTGAGGGTCTTTAGTACATTACCAATTTTTTTCCTCTAATGGTTCAGAGGCCCCCATCTGTGTTATCACTGCTGTTGGAATGCCATGATTCAGTAAGTTTTCAACATGTTTCTTAAATCAGTATGCCTGTGGTACCATTTCACTTGTCTCTTTTGTTAGAACCACTACATGTCATCAGTAAATACCTCTTGCAAATCTTGACATCCCTTTGCATACTGAATTATATGAGGTGCTGAGAACCATAAGGACCTCAAGCACACTGTCGTCCATTTTGAGATTGTAGTATGTATGAATGTTTCTAGCATTTGTTGATCTTATTGTGAGTCAGGTTTATCTGTGCTGTAGGCCCACGCTGTACACATGAACATTCATGAAAAGCTGTCACACCAATTTCTCTGGAAGAAATTGAAGCTGCATGTGAGACTGTTTGGGCAATAATCAGTAGTATCAGGGGTGGTGGTAAAATGGTAATTGGTTTCTTCTATTGTCCAACAGGCTGACGTAACCAAAAACTTCAGAGACAACCTCAGTTCCCCAATCATACTGTCATGATTGATGGAGACTTTAATCATATAATAATCCACTGAGGAAATTAGTTTTGTTAGTGGTGGGCATGATAAGACATCCTGCAGAATATTACTAAATGCCTTCTCTGAAACTGAAACTGGTATAAGAGATCATGGCGCAACTGTGGCAACAATAATTACCAATGTACAAAGGAAAACTAAAACAAGGAGAAAGATATATCAGTTTAGTAAAATAGATAAAAAAAATCAGTTGTGTCATATCTCAATGAGGTACTTGAACTTTCAGTACAGGGCAGGAACATGTAGAGGAACTATTGTGCAAGTTTAAAAGAATAGTTGACCATGCACTGGATAGATATGTACTCAGTAGAATAGTTCATAATGGAAGGGACCCTCCATGATATAGTCACAGTAAATAAACTTCTAAACAAACAGAGACTACTGCATAATAGGTGCAAAACAAAGCATAGGTCTATAGATAAATAGATGCTGAATGAAACACATTTGGCTGTCAAGAAAGCAATGTGTGAAGCCTTCAATGACTACCACAGCTGAATATTGTCAACTGATAGTGTCCAGTCCATGGCGAATGAGACAGGAACTGAAATTGAAGGTAGCAAAGTGAAAGCTGGAATGCTTAACTCTGTTTTCAAGTGTTCCTTTACCAAGGAAAACACAGGAGAATTGTGCCAATTTAATCCTTGTAGCACTGAAATTGTTAAAATTGAACAAAGCTCCAGAGCCCGACGGAATCTCTCTCTACAATCAAGTTGTGGCTGAGTTAGCCCCTCTTCTAACTGTAATCTATACTCTATCATAGATCCCTTGGGGATGGAGGGGGTTGGCGCCAGTGCCCAGTAGGTTGGAAGAAAGCACAGGTCGTACCTGTCTACAAGAAGGATAGTAGAAGTCATCTATAAAACTAAGATACAATATCTTTGGCATCAATTTGTTGGAGAATCTTAGAACATATTCTGAACTCAAACATAATGAGGTATCTCAAACAGAATCTCCTCCATGCCAACCGGCATGCATTCTGAAAACATCAATCATGTGAAACCCAACTTGCACTTTTGTCACATGACATACTGAAGGCTTTGGACCAAGTCAGGCAGATGCAGTATTTCTTGATTTCAGAGAAGAATTTGACTAGTACCACACCCAGACTTATTGATCATATGTGGTAGCAAGTGAAATTTGTGACTCTTCTGAAGACTTTTTGGTAGGAAGGACACAGCATGTTGTCTTGAATAGTGTGTCATCATCAAATGCAGAAGCAACTTTGAGTGTTCCCCATGGAAGTTTGTTGGTACCCTTGCTGTTGATGTTGTGGACATAACTAATAGTAACCTGACTTTTTGCAGATGGCGCAGTTACCTATAATGAAGTACTCTCTGAAAGAAGCTATGTAAATATTCAGTCAGATATTGATAAGATTCCAAAGTGGTGAAAAGATTGGCAACTTCAAAAATGTAAATTTG
Source organism: Schistocerca nitens (assembly GCF_023898315.1). NCBI lineage: Eukaryota > Metazoa > Arthropoda > Insecta > Orthoptera > Acrididae > Schistocerca > Schistocerca nitens. Next base: position 395,426,964 of record NC_064617.1, read on the forward strand.
AAGTTCAAAAATTTAAAACTGTACACTTCACAAAATGAAAAAACATAAAACTATAATATCAATGAGTCACTGTTCAAATCAGACAACTCATACAAACATCCGGGTGTAACATCTTGTGGGCATATGAAATGGAATGATCACATTGGCTCAGTCGTGGGTGTAGCAGGTGGTAGACTTCTGGTTATTCGTAGATTACTGGGAAAGTGCAGTTAGTCTGCAAAGGAGATTGCTTACAAATCACTCATGCTACCGTTTCTAGAATATTGCTCAAATGTATGGGACTTGTACCAGATAGGACTAACAGGGGATACTGAACATATACAGAGAAGGGCATCACAAAAGGTCACAGGTTTGACCTGTGGGACAGCGCAACAGAGATGCTGAAAAAACTGAACTGGAAGACTCCTGAAAATAAAGGTAAACTATCCTGAGAAAATCTACTAACGAAGTTTCAAGAACTGGCTTTACACGATGACTCTAGGAATATACTACAATCCCCTGGATATCACTCACATATGGATCATATGGACAATATCAGAATAATTACAGCACACACAGAAGCATTTGAACAACCATTCGTCCTGCATGCCATATGTTAAAGGAGTGGAAAGATATCCTAATAACTGGTACAAGGAGACTTACTGTCTGCCACACACTTCACAGTGGTTTGGAGAGTCTAGATGTAGATATTCAGTTTCAAATGGGCCTGACTGAATGTGCTTTTGGGCCCTTATGGTTCTCAGCACCTCATATTATTTTCAGTACCTTATACTCTTCCTCTAACGCGTATCTTCTGCTTTGTGATGTTGCCATGTACAACTAAACTATTGTTGTTGGTTTTAGTTTGCTGTCAGTTCTGATACGAATAATGCTATCACTGAACTGTTCACATTATCTCTCTCTCTCTCTCTCTCTCTCTCTCTCTCTGTCTTATCAACTTATTCATGACAAATCCTTCACCCTTACATTAGTTTCTGCTGCTGTTGATATTCCCCTATATTCATCTGAACTCAAATCTTTATCTTCTTTACATTTTACTCCACTGTCCCCACTAAAACTAGATTGAACCTTTGCATTTCTCTTTTCAGATTTTCTAGCTTTCCTGTCGTATTCTGACTTCCAACATTCCACACTCATAAGACATTACCCTTCCAATGGTGATTCAATCTTTTTCTCATAGTCACATTCCTTTTTGGGGCCCCATGCAGACAGTGGTTTCCACTGTCTTCTGCATCCTCATGCTGTTGATCATTGCTGATTCTTCTGCCTTTCAGGGGCAGTTTCTCAATTCAAGGTTAAAAGGGTGCCCTGAACCTCTGTCCAGTCTGTCCTTTTTGATAATGCCTCTGGCAGAATGAGAATTACTCCTTACACTAGATATTATTAATTACAAATACAATGATTGAACATACATACAAAAAAAAGGCAGAGTTAAACTTTCAAGACATTTGAACAATGCCCTGACTATTCTTTTCAGGGTTAAAAATAGTCACTGTGAATGCACAGAATTGGCACAGAACATGGTTATCATAAGAAATAACAAGGCAAAAAATAAGAAATATCAACAGTCTTTTGCATTTCTAAGTCAATGATATTGTACAACATTCTCATAAGTGAAGCTGACAGCTTTCAGTTTCTGTAAAAGCTCCTCAAGTGTGTGATGTGCAAGGCAGCTTCTCTTCTGTCTTCAATCCTAAGAAAATAACATGTTTAACTGCATTGATTATTTAATCATGCTATGGTACTAGCACTCCCCTATTATGAGAGTTCAGTGGCAGAGACTATGGATTGGATCTTGCTGCAGTTATATTCCTCATTCATAAGTCATGAATTAATGCTACCTACAGCCCTTTTTAGCCCATCAATTAGTTTCCATTTCATGTTTTTCACACTAACATGTTACTTGCAAAAATAAACATTTTGGAATTGTCTGTTGTGATTGTGGTAGGTCACTGACATATATTAAGAAAACCAATGAAATTAGAATAGAAGCCTGAAATACTTTCATTTTACATCAGATTCAGTCATGTTTCCTATTTGATTATGCTGGAGAATGACATTCTGCTCACTGTTCACAAAGTATGAAATGAATCACTGATGACTTTTTTGGCTAATTTCATAATGTTTCATGTTAGGAAAAAATGTTGTATGGTCAGCATGATAAAATAAAGAGAGTAACTACAGTCAACCTATCATTTTGCTCTGCAAAATAATACATTGCATTTTCTGTTCTGCCGCCTTCACTAATCCAGATTACAAGTCTGACAACAAACTACATGTGCTCCTGAGACAAAATATACTTCTCTTCTCATAAGCACTTAATTTTTCTTCATATCCTCATGAGTCTCCACTCTTCAAGGACTTAAATGAATTAAAGTTTCCTCGTCGCCTGTTCCTCACAGCTGGATGTGACTTAGAATACCATCTTCTGGAAGTTATACATACTTGCCTGTACTTATAAAAGCATGATTTAATTTGGTTGTAATTTACTCCATCAGATAGTTTAAGTGTTTTGCACGACCCCCACCCCACTTCCTTTATGCTGAACATGAATTTTCCTCACATCTCTATTGGCCGAACTGTCACACACTGGGGATGTAGCTCTGTGTGGCTATGCTATAGCAGTGTTTTCTGAGGGAGAATTCAACTTCAAAAACCTGTATTACAATAATTAACTCTTTGTTTATGTACCTTTCCATGAAACTTGAAGGTTAGACATGTTTTCTACTTATGGGTCTGTCATCCCTATTTTTGTTACTTCTGTTTCATGGTTGGGGCTGGAAAGTAGATGCTTTTCTTCCACCATTAATATTGTCAGACTTACTTTAAATTCAGATAATTAGTCATAATTAGACATCCAAGATCTGTGGTCACTAAAGAACACATTTATACCTTAACACCAAATGAAACAGGTAACAGTCAACTGCACAATAAAGTTAACTTACAGAGATTATGAAACACACAATCTTATAAGTAGCTTGATGTGGATAATTATGCAACAATAAAATCCCTTTAAGCAATTATGGTGACTTTTGTCTTTCTCTGTCTTACCTCAATACACGTGTCGGTGCAACTATAGTTGTGAATTCTTTCTGTGAAAACTGGCTCAGTTGTATATCATGCACAGCTGCGGCTCCTGGACAGGTAGCATGGCGTTTAGGTGTTTGTATGCTTACACCATTTTCGAACCAGTCACTCAACTTGTTCCATCCATTTGCAAAATCACTTTCAACCACTTGTGCATAAATAATGGCCAATGATGGAACTACAATGCAGTCTTTCTGGAAATATGAATAAACATTAATGATTAATGAGTGCTTCCAAAGAATGAAATATATATTTAATGGATGTAGTTTATCCCCCCCATGAACCATGGACCTTGCTGTTGGTGGGGAGGCTTGCGTGCCTCAGCGATACAGATAGCCGTACCGTAGGTACAACCACAACGGAGGGGTATCTGTTGAGAGGCCAGACAAACGTGTGGTTCCTGAAGAGGGGCAGCAGCCTTTTCAGTAGTTGCAAGGGCAACAGTCTGGATGATTGACTGATCTGGCCTTGTAACAATAATCAAAACGGCCTTGCTGTGCTGGTACTGCGAACGGCCGAAAGCAAGAGGAAACTACGGTCGTAATTTTTCCCGAGGGCATGCAGCTTTACTGTATGATTAAATGATGATGGCGTCCTCTTGGGTAAAATATTCCGGAGGTAAAATAGTCCCCCATTCGGATCTCCGGGCGGGGACTACTCAAGAGGATGTCGTTATCAGGAGAAAGAAAACTGGCGTTCTACGGATCAGAGCGTGGAATGTCAGGTCCCTTAATCGGGCAGGTAGGTTAGAAAATTTGAAAAGGGAAATGGATAGGTTAAAGTTAGATATAGTGGGAATTAGTGAAGTTCGATGGCAGGAGGAACAAGACTTCTGGTCAGGTGACTACAGGGTTATAAACACAAAGTCAAATAGGGGTAATGCAGGAGTAGGTTTAATAATGAATAGGAAAATAGGAACGCGGGTAAGCTACTACAAACAGCTTAGTGAACGCATTATTGTGGCCAAGATAGATACGAAGCCCACGCCTACTACAGTAGTACAAGTTTATATGCCAACTAGCTCTGCAGATGACGAAGAAATTGAAGAAATGTATGATGAAATAAAAGAAATTATTCAGATAGTGAAGGGAGACGAAAATTTAATAGTCATGGGTGACTGAAATTCGAGTGTAGGAAAAGGGAGAGAAGGAAACGTAGTAGGTGAATATGGATTGGGGCTAAGAAATGAAATAGGAAGCCACCTGGTAGAATTTTGCACAGAGCACAACTTAATCATAGCTAACACTTGGTTCAAGAATCATGATAGAAGGTTGTATACATGGAAGAACCCTGGAGATACTAAAAGGTATCAGATAGATTATATAACGGTAAGACAGAGATTTAGGAACCAGGTTTTAAATTGTAAGACATTTCCAGGGGCAGATGTGGACTCTGACCACAATCTATTGGTTATGATCTGTAGATTAAAACTGAAGAAACTGCAAAAAGGTGGGAATTTAAGGAGATGGGACCTGGATAAACTGAAAGAACCAGAGGTTGTACAGAGTTTCAGGGAGAGCATAAGGGAACAATTGACAGGAATGGGGGAAAGAAATACAGTAGAAGAAGAATGGGTAGCTTTGAGGGATGAAGTAGTGAAGGCAGCAGAGGATCAAGTAGGTAAAAAGACGAGGGCTAGTAGAAATCCTTGGGTAACAGAAGAAATATTGAATTTAATTGATGAAAGGAGAAAATATAAAAATGCAGTAAATGAAGCAGGCAAAAAGGAATACAAACGTCTCAAAAATGAGATCGACAGGAAGTGCAAAATGGCTAAGCATGGATGGCTAGAGGACAAGTGTAAGGATGTAGAGGCTTGCCTCACTGGGGGTAAGATAGATACTGCCTACAGGAAAATTAAAGAGACCTTTGGAGAGAAGAGAACCACTTGTATGAATATCAAGAGCTCAGATGGCAACCCAGTTCTAAGCAAAGAAGGGAAGGCAGAAAGGTGGAAGGAGTATATAGAGGGTTTATATAAGGGCGATGTACTTGAGGACAATATTATGGAAATGGAAGAGGATGAAGATGAAATGGGAGATAAGATACTGCGTGAAGAGTTTGACAGAGCACTGAAAGACCTGAATCGAAACAAGGCCCCAGGAGTAGACAACATTCCATTGGAACTACTGATGGCTTTGGGAGAGCCAGTCCTGACAAAACTCATCTGGTGAGCAAGATATATGAAACAGGCGAAATACCCTCAGACTTCAAGAAGAATATAATAATTCCAATCCCAAAGAAAGCAGGTGTTGACAGATGTGAGAATTACCGAACAATCAGTTTAATAAGCCACAGCTGCAAAATACTAACACGAATTCTTTACAGACGAATGGAAAATCTAGTAGAAGCCGACCTCAGGGAAGATCAGTTTGGATTCCGTAGAAATACTGGAACACGTGAGGCAATACTGACCTTACGACTTATCTTAGAAGAAAGATTAAGGAAAGGCAAACCTACGTTTCTAGCATTTGTAGACTTAGAGAAAGCTTTTGACAATGTTGACTGGAGTACTCTCTTTCAAATTCTAAAGGTGGCAGGGGTAAAATACAGGGAGCGAAAGGCTATTTACAATTTGTACAGAAACCAGATGGCAGTTATAAGAGTCGAGGGGCATGAAAGGGAAGCAGTGGTTGGGAAAGGAGTGAGACAGGGTTGTAGCCTCTCCCCGATGTTATTCAATCTGTATATTGAGCAAGCAATAAAGGAAACAAAAGAAAAATTCGGAGTAGGTATTAAAATCCATGGAGAAGAAATAAAAACTTTGAGGTTCGCCGATGACATTGTAATTCTGTCAGAGACAGCAAAGGACTTGGAAGAGCAGTTGAACGGAATGGATGGGGTCTTGAAGGGAGGATATAAGATGAACATCAACAAAAGCAAAACAAGGATAATGGAATGTAGTCGAATTAAGTCGGGTGATGTTGAGGGTATTAGATTAGGAAATGAGACACTTAAAGTAGTAAAGGAGTTTTGCTATTTGGGGAGCAAAATAACTGATGATGGTCGAAGTAGAGAGGATATAAAATGTAGACTGGCAATGGCAAGGAAAGTGTTTCTGAAGAAGAGAAATTTGTTAACATCGAGTATAGATTTAAGTGTCAGGAAGTCATTTCTGAAAGTATTTGTATGGAGTGTAGCCATGTATGGAAGTGAAACATGGACGGTAAATAGTTTGGACAAGAAGAGAATAGAAGCTTTCGAAATGTGGTGCAACAGAAGAATGCTGAAGATTAGATGGGTAGATCACATAACTAATGAGGAAGTATTGAATAGGATTGGGGAGAAGAGGAGTTTGTGGCACAACTTGACCAGAAGAAGGGATCGGTTGGTAGCACATGTTCTGAGGCATCAAGGGATCACCAATTTAGTATTGGAGGGCAGCGTGGAGGGTAAAAATCGTAGGGGCAGACCAAGAGATGAATACACTAAGCAGATTCAGAAGGATGTAGGTTGCAGTAGGTACTGGGAGATGAAGAAGCTTGCACAGGATAGAGTAGCATGGAGAGCTGCATCAAACCAGTCTCAGGACTGAAGACCACAACAACACAACAACAACAGTTTATCTATTGGAATTATTTATCATGTTAATTGTGATTATATCTGAAATTTAATTGTGTCTATCATCTGTGACTTAATGTATACAGGGAGGTCAGAAAGTCTCAAAAGCCTTCAAGGGTGTATCAGGGTAGGTTGTGTTGAGAAATAATTGTTAAGAAAAAATTCGACATGTTCCCCCTTCCAATTTAATTAGCATTGACATTAGTCAATTATATCATTGTGCATTCATACTGAAGAACTTGTAAGCACTAACATGCAGTAATTCACAGAGATTGGTGGTTCCATGAGTTACCATTTCCTCAAATGCTCATTATCAGTTAAAATGTGCCTTCTTTGGAAGTGATAAATTTAAGCTAGGTGAGCAAAAGCTGTGTTTGTTTCTTTGAGGAAACACTGTCTCTGGCAATCTGCTTGAATTCCCATGTGCACTGACCTGATTGGCTAACTTCAATGTCAATTAAATTAGAAATGGCGCAACATACTGATTGCATCAACTCGTCATTTAAGCAATGTGTTAGATGTGGCAAAACCAACGATTTTGAAAATTTTACACTTTATGTTAAAGAAAAAAGTATACCACATTCTGGTGTTTCACAAATTAGATCATGAAGATTATGCAGCTCGCTAAGCTGCAAGTTACGATGAAAACCTCATAGTTCACATTTTGTTTACTCATGAGGTTCGAACACCTCATAGATCACACTTTGTTTCATTCTACATCTGCAGAAACGTCCTCCCATTAGGGGGGATTTCATAAGCCAAGCAACAACGCAGGAACAGTATGTGGGACTGGGATCTGGCTAGGGATAAGGAAACATTTCTTGAAATCTCCCCTAATGGCCTTACCATCAAACTACCCATATCTGACCTCCACCTGTTCAGATTCCGCCAATCCTTAGCCCTCACCAACATAGTCCTGCAAAACCATATCAACAAAGCCCGATCCTCCTTGCAGTACCTTCTCTCCATCTGCAAAATTCTCTTGCTATGTAACCCCAGATTCCTGGAACCCATAACACACACTGAAACTCTTGCCCTCCAGGAACTTGAGCAATATGCACAACGCCACCTCAAAAAGCTCTCCATCCTGCTCAGTTCCTACTCCCACCTCGGAGCACCACTGTCCACCACTTCTACAACCTCCAAACCTCCCCCACGCCCCCTCATAGCTGACAAACCTTGTCTCGTAGACCTACTGCACTTATCCCACCCTCCAAATCTCCCTCCCACCACCAAACAGAACTCAAATCCTAAACAGACCTGCAACACAGTCATGAACCTTTCCTCCAGAAGCCTTAGTCCCACAGAAATATCAGTCTTTTCCAAAGGCCTCACCTTCTGCCCCACTCCCAAATCCAACCATGCAGGACTAGTTAAAGACCTTCTCTCCTTCTCCCAGTCCCTACAGTGGAAACACTTTTTCACCACCAACCCGACCAATCAGACTCAACTAAAGACCAACATTGAACCTTGCCTAACTCAGTTCACTCCTCCATCCAACCATGATCCACCCCCACTGCCTCCAAACCACCCCCTGTTAACTTTCCAGAATTTCTTATCCTCGAACCTTGCCTCACCATCATTCCCCAAATCCCTCAGCATGCATACTAACCTTACATCCGCAGAAAAAGTGATCCCGATCTTATAATCCTACCTGTAGACAAAGGCTCCACCACCGTAGTTTTGAACCGCAAAGATTACATGGCAGAAGGACTCCGTCAGCTGTCAGATGCTTCCACCTACAAACCATGCCACAGTGATCCCATTCCAGCAATCCAGCAGGATCTCCAGTCACTACTCAAATCCTTAGGCCCATCCCACAACCTCTCCCCAGAGTCCATCTCTCTACTTACCCCTACCATTCCCCACACTCCTACCTTCCACATGCTTCCTAAAGTCCATAAACTCAACCACCCAGGATGCCCCATTGTGGCTGGTTACTGTGCCCCCACTGAGAGAATCTCTGCTCTTGTAGAACAACACATTCAACCTATTACCCAGAACCTATCCTCCTATATAAAAGATACCAACCATTTCTTCAACTGACTCTCCACAGTTCCTCTCCCTTTACCACACGGTGCCCTGCTCGTCACTACTGATGCCACCTCCCTGTACACTAACATTTCATAATGCCCATGGCCTTACTGCTATTGAACACTAACTTTACAGATGCTCTATGGATTCCAAACCAACAACCTCCTTCCTAGTCTCCATGACCAACTATATCCTCACCCACAATTACTTCTACTTTGAAGACATTACCTACAAACAAATCCGGGGTACGGCTATGGGCACCCGCATGGCACCATCCTATGCTAACCTATTCATGGGCCATCTACAGGAATCCTTCCTAAAAACCCAGAATCCTAAACCCCTCACCTGGTTCAGATTCACTGATGACATCTTTGCTATCTGGATTGAAGGTGAGGACACGATATTCACTTTCCTCCAGAACCTCAATAACTTCTCCCCCATTTGCTTCACCTGGTAGTACTCAACCCAACAAGCCACCATCCTAGATGTTGACCTACGCCTCAGAGATGGCTACATCAGTACCTCCGTCCATATCAAACCTACTAACCACCAGCAATACCTCCACTTCGACAGCTGCCACCCGTTTCATACCAAGAAGTCCCTTCCGTACAGCCTAGCCACCTGTGGTCGTCGCATCTGAAGTGACGAGCAGTCCCTCTCTTAATATACCGAGGGTCTCACTGAAGCCTTCACTGACCGTAATTATCCTCCCATCCTTGTACAAAAACAAATCTCTCGTGCCTTATCTTTCCAGTCTCCCACCACCTCCCGAAGTCCCACAGTCCGGCCACAGAGGAGCATTCCCCTCGTAACTCAGTACCATCCGGGACTGGAGCAACTGAATTACATTCTCTGCCAGGGTTTCGATTACCTCCCATCATGCCCTGAAATGAGAAATGTCCTACCCACTATCCTTCCCACTCCTCCTACCGTGGTATTCCACCATCCACTGAACCTACACAATATACTCGTCCATACTTACACGTCCCCTGCTCCCAATCACTTACCTCATGGCTCATATCCCTGTAATAGACCTAGATGCAAAACCTGTCCCGTACATCATCTTACCACCACCTACTCCAGTCTGGTCACTAACATCACCTATCCCATCAAAGGCAGGGCTACCTGTGAAACCAGTCATGTGATTTACAAGATAAGCTGCAACCACTGTGCTGCATTCTATGTAGGCATGACAACGAACAAGCTGTCTGTCCGCATGAATGGCCACCGACAAACTGTGGCCAAAATGCAAGTGGACCACCCTGTAGCTGAACACGCTGCCAGACATGATATCCTTCATCTCAATGACTGCTTCACAGCCTGTGCCATATGGATCCTTCCCACCAACAGCATCTTTTCTGAATTGTGCACGTGGGAACTTTCCCTGCAATACATCCAACATTCCCGTAACCCTCCTGGCCTCAACATTCGTTAGTCACTGTCGTCACCCATCCAGCCCCCTCCCTGTTCCATTTCCAGCACTACACAGCCGTCATTTCACCGTCACACACAGTCTTTTAATTTCTTTTATTTTTATTTCTCTCCTTTCCGCTACTTACCCCCGCCCCCCTCCGCACCTTCCCTCCTACCCTCCGTCTAAAAACACTTCACTGACTGCCACTCCCACCATACTACCCCTCCCCCTCCCTCCCCCAGCCTCCTCCTTACCCCCAACCAGTCAACACTCCCATCAAGCACTGATGCTGCTGTTCGCAGTGTCGTTTCAGTTCTCTGAGACTGCAGATGTGTGTGCAAGTTGCACTTGCTTGAGTGTATGTGTGTGTGTGTGTGTGTGTGTGTGTGTGTGTGTGTGTGTGTGTGTCTACTGCTGGCAGAGGATTTAATGGCCGAAAGCTATGATTGTGTGAATGTTTTTGTTGTGCTTATCGCGGCTCAGCATCTCCGCTATATGGTGAGTAGCAACTTTCTTTCTTCCGTATTGTTACATTCCATCCTGGATTTTCCATTGTTTGAAAAAGGTAGGTTAGATTGTTCCGAATGTGGTTGAGAGGATAAATGTTCCAACAGCACTTCAAATCTCCCAGTTTTCCAACTGTTAAGCACCATGTAGGCAGATGTTTGAAGATTATTACTTTTTTTGTGCAATCCAGGCACCTTATCTGCAGCGACAGAATAGTGCTGAAAATGACAGTTTTTGCATTTGCTTCTGGTTAGCATTCTACAAAGATGACAAACACCTTGTACAGAGCTTTTTCATGTTTACAACATAATTCATTCTTCTGATATTGTTGTTGTGGTCTTCAGTCTCTATCCTGTGCAAGTCACTTCATCTCCGATTAACTACTGCAACCTACTTCCTTCAGAATCAGCTCATAGTATTCATTTCCTTGTCTCACTCTATAATTTTTACATCCCACACTTCCCTCCAGTACTAAATTGGTGATCCCTTGATCTCTCAGAATGTGTTCTATCAACTGATCCCTTCCTCTAGTCAGGTTATTTCATAAATTTCTCTTCTCCCCTATTCTATTCAGTACTTCCTCATTAGTTACATGATGCACCCACATTTCAAAAGCTTTTATTCTCTTTTTGTCTGAACTGTTTATAGCCCATGTTTCTCTTCCATACACAGCTACACCCACTGCCAATAATTTCAGAAAGGACTTCCTGACACTTAAATCTACACTCAGTGTTAACAAATTTCTCTTCCTCAGAAATATTTTTCTTGCTATTGCCAGTCTACATTTTATATCCTCCCTGTTTTGATCATCATCAGTTATTCTGCTTCTCAAATAGCAAAACTCACCTATCACTCTAAGTGTCTCGCTTCCTAATCTAATGTCCTCGGGAACATCTGATTTAATTCAACTGTATTCCATTACCCTTGTTTTAGTTTTGTTGGTGTTGATTTTATATCCTCCATTCAAAACACTGTCCATTCTGCTCACTTGTTCTTCCAAGTACTTTGCTGTCTCTAACAGAATTACAATGCCATTGGCAAACAGAAAAGTTTTTATTTCTTCTCCCTGGACATTAATTCACACTCCAAATTTGTCTTGTTTCCTTTACTGCTTGCTCAATATACAGACTGAGTAAAATTGGGGATAGACTATAAACTGTCTCACTCCCTTCTCAACCATTGTTTTCCATCCGTGCCCCTCGACCCTTATAACTGCCATCTGGTTTCTGTACAAACTGTAAATAGCATTTTGCTCCCTGTATTTCACCCCTACTACCTTTAGAATTTGAAAGAGGGTATTCCAGTCAACACTCTCAAAAGCCTTCTGTGAGCCTAAAAATGCTATAAATGCACGTTTACCTTTCCTTAACTTATCTTCTATGAGAAGTCATAGGGTCAGTATTGCCTCATGTGTTTGTACGTTTCTCCAGAATCCAAACTGATCCTCCCCAAGGTCGGCTTCTACCAGTTTTTCCGTTATTCTGCAAAAAATCTGTATCAAATTTTGCTATCGTGACTTATTAAACTGATAGTTTGGTAATTTTCACACTGGTCAACACCTTCTTCCTTTGGAATTAGAATTATTATGCTCATCTTTAAGTCTGAAAGTATTTCACCTGTCTCATACATCTTTTTCACCAGATGGAAGATTTTGTCATGGCTGGCTCTCCCAAGGCTAGCAGTAGCTCTAACAGAATGTGTTCTACTCCCCGGGCCTTATTTCGACTAGGCTAGCAGTAGCTCTAACAGAATGCGCTCTACTTCCGGGGCCTTGTTTCGACTTAAGTCTCTCAGTGCTTCGTCAAATGCTTCATGCAGCATCATATCTCCCATCTCATCTTCATCTATGTCCTCTTTCATTTCCATAATATTGCCCTGAAGTACATCTCCCTTGTATAGTCCCTCTTTTCTGCTTTCCATTCTTTGCTTAGGACTGGTTTTCCATCTGAGCTTCTGATATTCATAAGGGTGGTTCTCTTTTCTCCAAAGATCTCTCTAATTTCCCTGTAGGCAGCATCTATCTTAATCCTATTGATGCGTGCTTCTACCTCCTTACATCTGCCCTCTAGCCATTCCTTCTTAGTCATTTTGCACTTCCTGTCAATCTCATTTTTTAGACTTTTTATTCCCTTTCACCTGCTTTATTGATTGCATTTATATATTTTCTTCTTTCATCAGTTAAATTCAGCATCTTTTGTGTTATCCAAGGATTTCTACCACCTCTAATCTTTTTACGTACTTGACACACTGCTGCCTTCACTATTTCAACTCTTGAAGCTACCCATTCTTCATCTACTGTATTCCTTTCCCCCTGATCTTGTCAGTCATTCTGTAACGCTCCCTCTTAAACTCTCTACAAACTCTGGTCCTTTCAATTTATCCAGGTCCCATTTCTTTAAATTCCTATCTTTTTGCAGTTTCTTCAGTTTTAATCTATAGTCCATAACCAATAAATTGCGGTCAGAGTCCACATCTGTGCTTAGAAATATCTTACAATTTAAAACCTGGTTCCAAAATCTCTGTCTTACCATTATACAGGGTGGTCCATTGATAGTGACCAGGCCAAATATCTCACAAAATAAGCATCAAACGAAAAAACTACAAAGAACGAAACTCGTCTAGATTGAAGGGGGAAACCAGATGGTGCTATGGTTGGCCCACTAGATGGCGCTGCCACAGGTCAAAAATGAGGGTTCCTATTTTTTAAAAATGCAGTTGATATCTGTTTGACCTATGGCAACACCATCTAGTGGGCCAACCACAGCGCCATCTGGTTTCCCCCCTTCAAGCTAGACAAGTTTCGTTCTTTGTAGTTTTTTTCATTTGACGCTTATTTCGTGAGATATTTGTCCCAGTCACGATCAATGGACCACCATGTATAATCAGTCTGAAACCTCCTGGTGTCTCCAGATCTCTCCCACATATACAACCTTCTTTCATGATCCTTAACCCTTAACTACTATCTACCGTCTCTCAGACCGCTGCTGATTTTTGTGTCGAGATATTTCTCACACCCCTGTAAAGCCAAATGGACTCTTCCATGTACCTTCCTATTGGCTGTCAAGCTACACGTGCCAGCATTCTTGCATTGTTGGTGCTCTTTGTTTCATAATTATTAGCCTCGAGAGGTCTCACAGATGTACCATAGTGTTTGCATGCCACATTTTTATTGCATGCTACTGTTTCTCCATGGCGGGGAAAGCTGGGCATTCTGTGCAATGTGTGTTATGTGAGACAGATGTCTTCACTTGCAAGATGAGCCTCAGACACCAAAAGAAGAATTCGAAAATCGAAAAACTTGCACCTTTTGCCCTCCTCGTCTGAAGAGGAAAACAAGGTATCCATGTCAACAGGGTGGTGTTCCGATTTGTTTGGAGTGTTACAGGAAGGTCTGCGTGAAGTGTTTGCAGGTGGAAATTGACTAAAGTATGATTCAGTGGCACATGAGAACAAGTATTTAGTTTTTACTTGTAATTTTAGAAGTAAAATGGTGGCAAAGTTTCTCCATTCATAGATTTATGGACTGAAATATTCGCTCTACATTGCAAAGTGAGTCGTAAACTAAAAGCTGACTTCGCACACAATTTATCGTAAGTCATGTCGGATTTTTCAACCTAGTTATATTGCAAATTTGTAATATAATTCCTCTGATGAAAATCTGTGTGTGAGTAAAGAGCTAACTATTTGCTGTTATTTTCGTAACTCATAAAATAAAAATATACTCCAGATGTCGCTTTGTTTTAATTGTTGAAGTGTTTAAAATACCGCAGTGTTTAAAACAAATCAAATTTCTACAAAAGCCACCTCTAAGAAGTGTAATGAATGACTGGAAGTCAAGAAACTGTATATATTCAGCAAAATTCTGGTCTGATATACAAAATAGAAAAATGCGGTCTGTGAGACCCCTCCATAGTAATTGTGTTCCTGTGAATGACCATAGTAGTTAAGGGTTAAACCATGTGTTAGCTATGATTAAATTCTGCTCTGTGCAAAATTATACTAGGCAGCTTCCTCTTTTATTCCTTTCTCCTGTTAATATTTACCTACTACTTTTCCTTCCCGCCCTTTCCCTGGAAACGAATTCCCGTCTCCCATGACTATTAAATTTTTGTCTCCCTTAACTATCTGAATAATTTCTTTTATCTCATCATACATTTCCTCAGTCTCCTCCTGATCTGCGGAGCTAGTCGGCATATGAACTTGTAGTACTGTGGTGGGTGTGAGCTTCATGTGCATCTTGGATACAAGAATGCATTCACTATGCTGTTCATAATAGCTTATCTGCATTCCTACTTTTTTATTCATTATTGAACCTACTTCTGCATTACCCCTTTTTGGTTCTTATATTTATAACCCTGTTTTCACCTGACCAGAAGTTCTGTTTCTCTTGCCATCGAACTTTGCGAATTCATCCATTTCCCTTTTCAAATTCTCTAACCTACCTGCCCAATTACGGGATCTGACATTACACGCTCTGATCCATGGAATGCCAGTTTTATTTCTTCTGATAATGACATCCTCCTGAGTAGTAGCCCAGAGATCTGAATGGGGGACTATTTTACCTCCGGAAGATTATACCCAAGAGGATGCCATCCTCATTTAACCATACAGTAGAGCTGCTCCTTCCCTCAGAAAAAATTACGGCTGCCCCTTGCTTTCAACTGTTCACAGTACCACCACAGTCACTTTGGGTTATGTTACAAGGCCAGATCAGACTTTGGTTTATGTTACAAGGCCAGGTCAGTCAATCATCCAGACTGTTGCCCTTGCAACTACTGGAAAGGCTGCTGCCCCTCTTCAGGAACGACATGTTTGTCTGGCCTCTCAACAGATCCCCCCCCCCCCCCATTGTGGTTGCACCTACAGTATGGCTACCTGTGTCAGTGAGGCACGCAAACCTCCCCACCAATGACAAAGTCCATGGTTTACGGGGCAGGGGGTTGACATTTTTCTGATATCCTGTAAAATCAGCTACTCCATGATTTGTTAGCCTATGTGTAAATTTTTAAATCTTTTTATTAATACGCATGAGACAGAGGAGAAAAAAAAAAAAAAAGATAAAACTTCACCATTTTGAGTATGTTAGGAGTTCCAGTAACAGTAACCAAACTCTAAAATACATAGTACAGACATTAATGTGACCAATGCCTTTGTATGAAGTCAATGTACAAGAACCACTCACAGAAAGTGGCAGCTCTGGCAGGAGAGGGTATGTAAAGCATGTTAAGGGGATGTGAGAAACAGAGCAGTCGTCGTCGTAATATGGAAATGGAGCGGTTCATCTCACATCCAAAAGGGCATGATCATTGGCTTTCAGTTGGTTCATTGGTTTGTGGGGTTGAAGGGACCTGACTTCAAAGGCCATAGGTCCCTTTTTCCATGACCATGAAACATCCACAAGGGATACAAACAAGCAATGGAGAGGACAAGGGACAGCACAGAACAAGAAAGACACAATCAAAGAGTAGAAAAGAGGAATTAAAAGCACACAGAGTTTTACAGTGGTTGGTCAACCATGGAAGCAAAAAAGCAAGCAACCACCAAGACACACACTAAAAAACCACAATTGAAAACCGTAGGCCAAAGGCCAGACTCAACACACAAAAGAGACAAACCTTCAGATTCAGCAATAAAAACCCCCTGCTTGAATAAAACTGAAAACTAAGACTGCCATTGCAGCGACAGCCATTAAAAGTTCAGGGAGCGTACCAGGCAGTGCAAACATCTACCTGAGTGCGGCTAAAAGCGGACAGTCCAACAAGATGTGGACCACTGTCAACGCTGATCCACAGCGACATAGAGGTGGGTTCTCACGGCGCAGTAAATGACCGTGCATCAGCCAGGTGTGGCCAATGCATAGCTGGCAGAGAACAACTGAGTCCTTGCGAGAGGCTCACATGGAGGAGTGCCACACACCTGTAGACCCCTTGATTACCCGAAGTTTATTGGGTGAAGGTAGGGTGTGCCATTCATCACCCCAGGTACCAAGGACTTTCTGCTACAAGACTGACTGGAGATCACATTCCGAAAGGCCAAATCTCCAGGGCCGGTTCACTGATAGCCTGTTCGGCCAGCCTGTCAACACGTTCATTACCGGGGATGCCGACATAACCCGGGGTCCACACAAAAACCACAGAGCGGCCGCAACGGGCAAGAGTATGGATGGACTCCTGGACAGCCATCACCATACGAGAACAAGGAAAACACTGGATGATACCTCGTAAACTGCTCAGGGAGTCACTACAAATAATGAAGGACTCACCTGAGCATTAGCGGATATACTCTAGGGCACAAGAGATGGCTACCAGCTCTGCAGTGAAAATACTGCAGCCATCCAGTAATGAGCATTATTCAGGTCGATCCCCAAGAGTAAAAGCACAACTAACTCAACCAGCAACCATCAAACCGTCATTATAGACTACGTCAGAGCTGTGAAACATGGCAAGGATGGAAAGAAAGCATTGGCAGAGGGCCTCAGGAGGGCCTCAGTCTTTCAGGCCTTGTGCCGAATCCAGCAGATGGCATGATAAGTGCACACACCACAGGGTTATAGGGATATGGGCCCAGAGACTGGACGTGAACCACAATGGTACACCGTGACCGGGGCCAACGTTCTGTAAGATGAACAACCGAGTTGGGGAACACGAGACAGTAATTTGGATGCCCGGACAAGCTACAAACGTGCAGCATAAGCGGCCAGTAGTCATTGGTGCTGGATCCACAATGGAGGGACACCAGCCTCCACAAGTAAGCTGCTTACAGGGTTTGTGCGGAAAGCTCCATGTGTGAGTCGGATCCCGCAGTGAAGTAAGGGGTCAAGCAACTGCAACGCGGAAGGCGATGCTGTACCATACTCTCATAATCGAGACGGGAATGAATCGATGCCTGATATAGTCGTGGAAGGGTAGACCGATCGGCACCCCCAGCTTGTGTGACTCAAGCAACAAAGAGCGTTAAAATGCCGCCAGCACAGTTGTTTAAGCCGCCGAATATGAGGGAGCCAAGTCAACCGGGTATCGAAAAGCAATCCCAAAAACCAATGCACCTCCACCACAGCAAGAGGCTCACCGTCAAGATAAAGCTGTGGCTCAGAGTGAACAGTGTGACGCTGGCAGAAACACATGACGAAAGTCTTGGTGGCCGAAAACTGGAAGCCACGCGTTACGGCCCAAGACTGTGCCTTGCAGATAGCACCCTGCAGCTGCCATTCAGCAATTGCAACTCCAGTGGAGCTGTAGTACAGGCAAAAGTCATCAGCATACAAAGAAGCTGATACAGACGTTCCCACAGCTGCAGCTAGCTCATTGATAGCAACTAAAAAGAGGCAGACACTCAAGACAGAGCCTTGTGGAACCCCATTCTCCTGAACTCAGGAGGTACTATGGGAGGAACCAACTTGCACGTGGAAGGAACGAAGTGACAGAAAATTCTGAATAAAAATCGGGAAGCGTGGTGAGGGTGTGATGTTGCCATGTTGTATCATATGCCTTCCACATGTCAAAAAGACTGCTACCAGATGCTGACAGCGGGCAAATGCTCTACGGATGGCAGACTCTGAGCAGACCAGATTATCGGTGGCAGAGCAGCCCTTACGGAACCCACCCTGAGATGGAGCCAGATGGCCCCGAGACTCAAGTATCAAACTCAACCTCTGGCTCACCATGCGTTCAAGCAACTTGCACAGAACGTTGGTGAGGCTAATGGGGCGGTAGCTGTCCACCTCCAATGGGTTCTTGCCAGGTTTCAACCCTGCTATGACAATGCTTTCCCGCCATTGTGATGGTAACTCACCCTCAACCCAGATACGGTTGAAAAGGTCTAGGTGGTGTCGCTGCCAGTCCACCGAGAAGTGTTTGAGCATCTGATAGTGGATGCAATCTGGCCCGGGAGCCATATCAGGGCACGCGGCTAGGGCACTTTGGAATTCCCACTCACTGAATGGAACATTGTACAATTCAGGGTGGCGCGTATGGAATGAAGGATCTGATGTTCCAACCGCTCTTTCAGAGAGCGGAAGGCCAGCGGGTAAATTGTAGAAGTGGAATTCTGAGCATAATGCTCTGCTAAGAGTTCTGCAATCGTGTCTGATTCAGTACAGACTGCTCCATTCGGGGAAAGCCCAAGTACGCTGACGGGGGTCTGATACCCATCGAGTCGCTTAATCTTCATCCAAACCTGCGATGGAGAGGTATGGATGCGTACGGTGGAGACATATCTTTCCCAGCAATCCTGCTTCTGTTGGCGAATAAGGCATTGGGCTCGGGCATGGAGCAGGACGAAGTGGACACCCTGTTGCTCTAAGTTGGCATGTAGCTCTTTATCTGACTGCAAAAGGAGGCCGCAATGGAAAATAATACCCTGGACCATGTTAAGGCTTTTATAGGGCGTAATCGTGACAGGGATGTCACCCAGCTTGTCACTGGCGAGCAACACCCGCGACTGGGCTGGGGAGGCTTCTTGGATCAAAATTGACACGCTGCTCATTTTGGACAATGCTGCCACTTCCTCAAACCTATATTCAAGATGGTCGACAAAAAACTGTGGCTTCGTTGCCTGAAAGGTCGCTTCATCAGTCCTGCTGCAAACTTGGTACTGAGGCGAATACAGCTTGCGAAACCTGGTCACCCTACGGTCCTCCAAAGGTGTGGCCAAGGAGGGGAATGATTGGGAATCATAGGTCACAGCACCAAAACCGTTCCTTATTCGGTTTGAGACAGCCGGGGTCAAGCGGCCACCAGCTTGATTCAATTTAACCCGTTTCATTGCAGGTCATCCGCCCTGATGCCACCCACTCCGACCAGGGGCTCTCCTCACAGGTGCCACCCAGCCTCAGCATGGGCCACCTGGTGGGATGGCCATTGCTAGGAGTCTTAGTGCCCCAGAAAGGATGAGCACCTACTTGTTGGCATAAGCCGGGAGATCTCAGCTCTGGCATCAGCAGTGTGATCCCTGTCTTGGCAGGGAGATATCACCAAGAGGGTACATGACAACCCCACCACGACGGACTTGCTACCGTGCTGGATTTCAGGTGCTGAAATGGTCCAGAATTGTTGTAGGTGTGAAGGATGGAACAGCACAGGAGACGAGAAGTAGGCAATCCATAAGACATTGGGTGGAAAGCCCGCAACACGACAATAAGTAGCATGCAAGATATTGGTGCCTGATGGACAAACAAAAAACACAGCGTAAGGCGTCCTTCCCCAAATGGCATGCACTATCAACAAAAATTTGGAAAAGTTGGAGGTCAAACCCGAAAGACAACCATCACAGAAAAGCTGAAACATTGGAGACTCCTTTTAGTAGCCTCTTACAATAGGCAGGAATATTGCGCGCCAATTCTAACCCCATAACCCGCTGGGGGCCATTGGCTTTCGGGCAAAGGGTGGAAGCATTTCTAAAATGGCTTAGTTTTTAAACCACCATGATTCAAATGTGCCTTGCATTGCAAAATGGTGCCATCCAAACTGGCAACTGTGTTGCGCCACAGGCTATAGAAGACGGGGGAAATGATGGGTGCAGATATGTGTACCGGCAAATAAATGTGCAACTGTTGAGCAATGACCACCCAGATGAAACAACAATGTCTCCTCAATGACCGCAAAACATCACACATCTTACATTGTATGTGCATGGTTGAAGAGCACAAGGAGATACTCCCATGGCCACCAAACTCCCCAGCTTTAAACCCAGTCAAGAATTTGTGGGACCACCTAGATTGGCTGTTTGTGCCATGGATCCTCAACTGAGAAACTTAGCGCATCCCATGTCATTGGAATCAATATGACACCACATCCCTGTTGGTACCTTCCAAAGGCCTGCTGACTCAGTCTGTGGATATCTTGTACTGGTGGTTATTCAAGCTTTTGACAGGTGTTCACGTTAATGTGACTAGACAGTACAGTTCTTTTATGGAAGACTGTTAGTCAACAAATCTAAGTTACACCCTTTTTATTTGTAAGTTCATCTTACATGGATTCTTCTACTGTATAGCAGTATTTCTCCCACAATATATCCTACAGTCTTCTTCTTGGATGGTGTAGATTTAGAGTACATTTTGATTATCAGTTTATTTTAAGTTTTACTTCCCGCATGACATGGAGTCTCAGCATAAAATTTCAACTGAAATGCACACTGCCAGACAAAATAAGTGAAGCACCCAGAATACGTGGTCAGATGACAATGTAACTTCCCACATGTGCACACAATTGATGGGTATGTAAATGATTAAGAGCCGCAATTCTTTATGACAGGTACAACAGCCATAAGAGTGCATTAGTCCTGTCTGAGTTAGTGTTGTTACCAACCTTGTGGGGAATAATGGTTGTAAACAGTGTAAGATGTTGAATTATTACTGTGAAGACACAGATGGTAATATCAGCAACTGACATCATTTGAAAGGGGCATTCTTGTTGTCTCTATTTGGCCAAATGGTTGAATTATGCAATATTTGGAGTTGTTGGGCATTTGGATGCAACATGAGGGCAGCCATACTTATCATCAAGGTTCCAGTCAACCACTTCTGACTACCACACAAGTCACCGTATTGTGCACCAACCCTGTGGGAACACTTACATGTCTGTGCCTGCCATCAGAGAACAAGTAATGAACTCCTTTCTACATTCCATGTCATCATGAACCAACAATTGGAGACTAGCAGCAGCCAAACAGGGAACTACCATCCCATTAATCCTACAAAACAAATGGCTGTTTGCTGTGGAACCTTGACCAGGACATCATCAGCGGGGACAGGTCATATTCTTCGAATGTTATGGAGAGACACAGCAGTGTTACTCCTGGTGTCATGGTGGGGAAAACCATTAGGTATGATTTCAGCTCATGGCTGATAGTCAAAGAGGGAATTCTGATGGAACAATGATATGTCATGAGCGTCCTCCATTCTCATCTGTTACTTCCCATGCGACAGTCTCGTGGTGCCATTTTTCAATACGACAATGTTCGTCCACAGGTGGAATGTGTCTCTATGAATTGTCTGTGTGATACTGAGATACTTCCATGACCAGAAAGACCACGAGATCACTCCCTTACAGAAAATGTAGGACCACTGGAATACCAACTCTGACACAGTGCCAGTACATCAAGGACGAGTAAAACAGCTCTGGGCCATATTGTCTTAAGTGAGGATAAATCATCTTTATAACGCTCTTCCCAACTGAATCAGTGCACCGAGGACAGACAGGTGCAACCCTATACTGATAAGTGGGCTCACACTAGCAAGTCCTTTGTAGATTTGACTCAGTTTTGTAATCACTGAAATATCATCATGTACCCTCTCATCCCTCCATAAACCATGGACTGTGCCATTGGTGAGGAGGCTTGTGCGCCTCACCAATACAGGTAGCTGTACCGTAGGTGCAACCACAACGGAGGGGTATCTCTTGAGAGACCAGACAAACGTGTGGTTCCTGAAGAGGGGCAGCAGCCTTTTCAATAGTTGCTAGGGCAACAGTGTGGATGATTGACTGATCTGGCTTTGTAACATAAACCAAAATGGTCTTGCTGTGCTATTACTGTGAAAAGCTGAAAGCAAGGGGAAAATACAGCTGTAATTTTTTCTGAGGGCATGCTGCTCTACTTTGATGGCATCCTCTTGGGTAAAATATTCCGGAGGTAAAGTAGTCCCCAATTCAGATCTCCAGGCTACTACTCAGGGGGTGTCATTATCAGAAGAAATAAAACAAGCATTTCATGGATCAGAGCGTGTAATGCCAGATCCCTTAACTGAGCAGGTAGGTTAGAAAATTTGAAATGGGAAATGGATACGTTAAAGTTAGATATAGTGGGAATTAGTAAAGTTCGATGGCAGGAGACACAGGATTTCTGGTCAGGTGATGAACTGTAGATTAAAACTGAAGAAACTGCAAAAAGGTGGGAATTTAAGGAGATGGGGACTGAATAAACTGAAAGAACCAGAGGTTGTACAGTGTTTCAGGGAGGGCATAAGGGAACGACTGACAGGAATGGGGGAAAGGAATACAGTAGAAGAAGAATGGGTAGCTTTCAAAGAAGAAATAGTGAAGGCAGCAGAGGAACAAGCAGGTAAAACGATGAGGGCTAGTAGAAATCCTTGGGTAACAGAAGTAATATTGAATTTAATTGATGAAAGGAGAAAATATAAAAATGCAGTAAATGAACCAGGCAACAGTGAATACAAACGACTCAAAAATGAGATCGACAGGAAGTGCAAAATGGATGAGCAGGGATGGCTAGAGGACAAATGTAAGGATGTAGAGGCATATATCACTAGGAGTAAGATAGATACTGCCTACAGGAAAATTAAAGAGACCTTTGGAGAAAAGAGAACCACTTGTATGAATATCAAGAGTTCAGATGTAAACCCAGTTCTAAGCAAAGAGAGGAAAGCAGAAAGGAGTATATAGAGGGTCTATACAAGGGCGATGTACTTGAGGACAATATTATGGAAACGGAAGAGGATGTAGATGAAGATGAAATGGGAGATATGATACTGCATGAAGAGTTTGACAGAGCACTGAAAGACCTGGGTCGAAACAAGGCCCCGGGAGTAGACAACATTCCATTAGAACTACTGACGGCCTTGGGAGAGCCAGTCCTGACAAAACTCTACCATCTGGTGAGCAAGATGTATGAGACAGGCAAAATACCCTCAGACTTCAAGAAGAATATAATAATTCCAATCCCAAAGAAAGCAGGTGTTAACAGATGTGAAAATTACCAAACTATGAATTCTCAGTGAGACCCCCAGCATAGTGGGCAAGGTGGTTCTTGTCACTGCAGATATGCCATCCCCAGATGGTCAGGCTGTATGGAAGTGATTTTTTGTTGTGGAAGCGATAAAAATTGTTGAAATGAGGGTACTGTTGGTGGTTGGTGGGTTTAATATGGACAGTGACATTTAGACAACCTCAAAACAAATCCTTTCCTAATCATCCTACCTGCAGATAATGATTCCACCACTGTTGTTATGAATCACAGTGACTACCTGGCAGAAAGTTATTATCTGAGTCATCCACCTTTAAACTATACCAGAGTGATCCCATCTCAGAAGTCCAATGTAACTTCCAATCACTGCTTAAAGTCTTGGGCCCTTCCCAAAATCTCTCCCCTGAAACCTTCTCCCTCCTCACCTCTATGGCATCTCGTACACCCATCTTATACAGACTCCTCAAAATCCACAAACTCAACAATCCTGCATGCTGCTTTGTTGCTCCACTGAAAGAATTTCGGCCCTCACTGACCAACAGTTCCAATCAACTGCTGTAATATAGCCTCCCACATCAAAGATACCAACCTCTTCCTTCATCAACTCGTGACAATCCCTACCCCTTTACCTCCTGGATGCCTACTAGTCACTGTTGCACCACGTCCCTACATGACAAATTCCCTCATACCTATAGTTTCACTGCTATTGAGCACTATCTTCCCTAACGTCCTTCATGCTTCAATCCCACTACCTCATTCCTGATCCACTATACTAACTTTATCCTAACTCACAACTACTTCTGCTTTGAAAGAAAGGTGTACAGACAAATCTGTGGCACAGCCATGGGCACCCGAATGGCACTCTCCTATGCCAACCTGTGTATGGGCCATCTAAAGGAGACCTTCCTAGCCTCCCAAAACGCCAAAATCCTGAACTGGTTCAGGTTCATTCATGTTATCTTCATGATCTGAATTCAGGGCCAAGGTGCTATTTCTTCATTAATTCACAACCTCAACACCATCTCTCTCATCCGCATTAACTGGTCCTCTTCAACACAGCATGCCTCCTTCCTGGGCATTGATCTCCTACTCTCTGACAACTTAATCTATGCCTCTTCCGTATTAAACCCACCAACTACAAACAGTACCTGCATTTCAACGGCTGCCATTCCCAGTATGCTGAGTGTCTCACCAAGGTCCTCACAGTCAGGCGCTGTCCCCCAGACCTAGTCCACAAACAGATCTCCCATGCCATTTCCCCTCGCACCCCCAGTCTTCTCACCACCCTCCCTTTGCCACCCAATACCACCCTGGACTGGAACAACTGAACCACACCCTTCGCCAGGGACCCAAAATGAGGGACAACCTACTCAAGATTTTTTCCCACCAATCCTGAAGTTGAGTTCCATTGGGCACCCAATCTCTACAACATCCTAGTTCACCCCTATGCCACTCCCAATCCCAACCCCTTGCCACAGGGATCATATCCCTGTGCCAGACCTGCCCAATCCACTCAGCCAACACTTCCCATCCCAGTCCTATCACAGGTCTATCTTACACCATCAGAGGCCAGGCAGACCACCTGTGAAAACAGTAGTGTCATATACAGGGTGACAATTATTGAACTATATGAAAAAATACTTAAATTAGTTACAAACTACAGGCTGCTCACACTTTACTCAACATATAAACATCTCTGCAGATATTTGGATTCAGGTTATGACATGTTCGATATGTCTGCCATCGTTGGTGATGATGTGACACAGACGAACAGTGAAATTCTGCATGACCTGCTGAGTGTCGGAACATCAATGCTGTCAATAACCTCCTAAAAGTCTGTTTTTAGCTCAGCAATGGTTTTGAGGTATTGCTGTACACCTTGTCTTCAATAAAGCCCAACAATAAGGTCTCTCACATGCTCAGATCCAGAGAATATGGTGGCCGATTGAGGCCCCTTCCAGTGGCCTCTGGGTACCCCAGAGCCCAGAATGTGGTCCCGAAAGTGTTCCTCCAGGACATCAAACTATCTCCTGCTTCAATGGGAAAGAGTTCTGTCTTGCATGAAGCACATCTTGTCAAAATCGGGGTTAATTTGGACAATGGGGATGAAATCATCTTCCAAAACCTACACGTACCGTTCGGCAGTCACCATGCCATCATGGAATACTTCACCGATTATTCTGTGACTAGACATTGCACACCACAGAGTTACCAGTTGAGGATGAAGAGACTTCTCAACTGTGAAATGCAGGCTCTCAGTCCCCCAAAAGCGCCAATTTTGCTGATTAATGGACCCATCCAAATGAAAGTGGGCTTTGTCACTAAACCAAACCAAATTCACGTCAATGTTCTGTTTGTCACTTCTGTGGACAATAGTGTTGGTGAAGCACAACCGCTGTTCTGTGGCTCTGGGGCTTAATGACTGATGGGTTTGAATTTTGTATGGGACAAGATGCAGGTCTTCAACAACAAGTTGTTGCAGTGTCTCCTGGTTGATTCCCACCTGTGGTGCAGTTTGTCTGACTGATTCCCTGGGGCTGGTTTGAAACACAGTATGTGTCACCTCGATGTTTTCAGGCATTTTTCACCCCTTTTTGGATGACTGACATTGCTAACACTGTCATCAGAACACTACCTATTCTCTCAAACTTGTGAATCAAATTCTTGATTGCTAGCACACTTGGGCCGGTTGTCTTCAGCCTGAACTCAGTCGCAAACTTCCTTTGAGCTGCAATTGGGTTTTTATTGCTCACATAGCAGGTGTTCACAAGTGCTATATGCTCAGGCATGCTGCGTGACATTTTCACATGCAAATTGCCAACAATAACAACGCACATGTGCAAGCACATACCAATTCCGATTGTGCCCTGCAGCCAACCATGCAATTTGAACTTTCTAACGCAAACCATTCAAATGTTATGATGATTTTATTTCATATAGTTCCCATGAACCATGGACTTTGCCGTTGGTGGGGAGGCTTGCGTGCCTCAGCGATACACATGGCCGTACTGTAGGTGCAATCACAACGGAGGGGTATCTGTTGCGAGGCCAGACAAACGTGTGGTTCCTGGAGAGGGGCAGCAGCCTTTTCAGTAGTTGCAGGGGCAACAGTCTGGATGATTGATTGATCTGGCCTTGTAACACTAACCAAAATGTCCTTGCTGTGCTGGTACTGAGAACAGCTGAAAGCAAGGGGAAACTACAGCCGTAATTTTTCCCGAGGGCATGCAGCTTTACTGTATGGTTAAATGATGATGGGTAAAATTTCCGGAGATAAAATAGTCCCCCATTCGGATCTCCGGGTGGGGACTACTCAAGAGGACATCGTTATCAGGAGAAAGAAAACTGGTGTTCTACAGATCGGAGCGTGGAATGTCAGATCCCTTAATCGCGCAGGTAGTCTAGAAAATTTAAAAAGGGAAATATATAGGTTTAAGTTACATATAGTGGGAATTAGTAGAGTTCAGTGGCAGGAGGAACAAGACTTTTGATCAGGTGAATACAGAGTTATAAATACAAAATCAAATAGGGGTATTGTAAGAGTAGGTTTAATAATGAATAAAAAATAGGAATGTGGGTAAGCTACTACATACAGCATAGTGAACGCATTATTGTGGCCAAGATAGACACGAAGCCCAGGCCTACTACATTAGTACAAGTTTATATGCCAACTAGCTCTACAGATGATGAAGAAATTGATGAAATGTATGATGAGATAAAATAAATTATTCAGGTAGTGAAGGGAGATGAAAATTTAATAGTCATGGGTGACTGGAATTCGAGAGTAGGAAAAGGGAGAGAAGGAAACATAGTAGGTGAAAATGGATTGGGGGTAAGAAATAAAAGAGGAAGAAGCTGTCTGGTAGAATTTTGCACAGAGCATAACTTAATCATAGCTAACACTTGGTTCGAGAATCATAAAAGAAGGCTGTATATATGGAAGAATCCTGGGGATACTAGAAGGTATCAGATAGATTATATAATGGTAAGAGAGAGATTTAGGAACCAGGTTTTAAACTGTAAGACATTTCCAGGGGCAGATGTGGACTCTGACCACAATCTATTGGTTATGAACTGTAGATTAAAACTGAAGAAACTGCAAAAAGGTCGGAATTTAAGGAGATGGGACCTGGATAAACTGACTAAACCAGAGGTTGTACAGAGTTTCAGGGAGGGCATAAGGGAACGACTGACAGGAATGGGGGAAAGAAATACAGTAGAAGAAGAATGGGTAGCTTTGAAAGAAGAAATAGTGAAGGCAGCAGAGGAACAAGCAGGTAAAACGATGAGGGCTAGTAGAAATCCTTGGTTAACAGAAGAAATATTGAATTTAATTGATGAAAGGAGAAAATATAAAAATGCAGTAAATGAACCAGGCAAAAGGGAATACAAATGTCTCAAAAATGAGATCGACAGGAAGTGCAAAATGGCTAAGCAGGGATGGCTAGAGGACAAATGTAAGGATGTAGAGGCATGTATCACTAGGGGTAAGATAGATAGATACTGCCTACAAGAAAATTAAAGAGACCTTTGGAGAAAAGAGAGCCACTTGTATGAATATCAAGAGCTCAGATGGAAACCCAGTTCTAAGCAAATAGGGGAAAGCAGAAAGGTGGACGGAGTATATAGAGGGTCTATACAAGGGCGATGTACTTGAGGACAATATTATGGAAATGGAAGAGGATGTAGATGAAGATGAAATGGGAGATACAATACTGCGTGAAGAGTTTGACAGAGCACTGAAAGACCTGAGTCAAAACAAGGCCCCGGGAGTAGGCAACATTCCATTAGAACTATTGACGGCCTTGGGAGAGCCATTCCTGACAAAACTCTACCATCTGGTGAGCAAGAAAGCAGGTGTTGACAGATGTGAAAATTACCGAACTATGAGTTTAATAAGTCACAGCAGCAAAATACTAACAAGAATTCTTTACAGACGAATGGAAAAACTGGTAGAAGCCGACCTCGGGGAAGATCACTTTGGATTCCGTAGAAATGTTGGAGCACATGAGGCAATACTGACCTTACGACTTATCTTAGAAGAAAGATTAAGGAAAGGCAAACCTACATTTCTAGCATTTGTAGGCTTAGAGAAAGCTTTTGACAATGTTTACTGGAATACTCTCTTTCAATCTTTCAAACTCTAAAGGTGGCAGGGGTAAAATACAGGGAGCAAAAGGCTATTTACAATTTGTACAGAAACCAGACGGCAGTTATAAGAGTCGAGGGGCACGAAAGGGAAGCAGTGGTTGGGAAGGGAGTTAAACAGGGTTGTATCCTATCCCCGATGTTGTTCAATCTGTATATTGAGCAAGCAGTAAAGGAAACAAAAGAAAAATTCGGAGTAGGTATTAAAATCCATGGAGAAGAAATAAAAACTTTGAGGTTTGCCGATGACATTGTAATTCTGTCAGAGACAGCAAAGGACCTGGAAGAGCAGTTGAACGGAATGGACAGTGTCTTGAAAGGAGGATATAAGATGAACATCAACAAAAGCAAAACGAGGATAATGGAATGTAGCTGAATTAAGTCGGGTGATTCTGAGGGAATTAGATTAGGAAATAAGACACTTAAAGTGGTAAATGAGTTTTGTCATTTGGGGAACAAAATAACTGATGATGGTCGAAGTAGAGAGAATATAAAATGTAGACTGGCAATGGCAAGGAAAGCGTTTCTGAAGAGAAATTTGATAACATCGAGTATAGATTTAAGTGTCAGGAAGTCGTTTCTGAAAGTATTTGTATGGAGTGTAACCATGTATGGAAGTGAAACATGGACGATAAATAGTTTGGACAAGAAGAGAATAGAAGCTTTCGAAATGTGGTGCTACAGAAGAATGCTGAAGATTAGATGGGTAGATCTCATAACTAATGAGGAGGTATTTAATAGAATTGTGGAGAAGAGGAGCTTGTGGCACAACTTGACAATTAGAAGGGACCGGTTGGTAGGACATGTTCTCAGGCATCAAGGGATCACAAATTTAGCATTGGAGGGCAGCGCGGAGGTCTTCTGTCCCCCCTTACCGGTACCCTGCTATCCCTTACCCTTCCCCGCTCCTTCCAGACTGCTGCTTCTATTTTATGTAACAGCTGCATTCTGTTCCAAGCTGCCAGAGATGGTGGTCGTGTGTGTGTGTGTGTGTGCTTCTTTTCTTTACTGAATTCAGTTTCCATGTGCAGTTGATGGCTGGTTGCTGTTTCAAATTAAAAACTTTATAGTTCTCTAATTATACTTAAACTGATTACAACATTCATTACAACTTAGGTTAACTACTTATAGTTATATTGCTGTGAATGTTAACTGGTTAGTTCATGGTTTCTGAACAAGGCATAACCATCCACATCGCTTGTGGATAAGTAAGAGCTTTTTTCCTTAATACAACATTTGTTGTTTATGTTTTTCAAACTTTGCACTAATATGTATTTTCTATTTGAATATGACTCCGCAACTGAAGCTGTTCAGTAATGCAAACAGAAATAAAATAAAAAGAATATTTTTCCATTTATTGATAAACCTTGTGGAGAATTATTATTCATTAAAATAATTTGTCATGGTTGTGAAACCAGTCACAAACAAAAACCTCATTTTTTTTTATTTATTATAAAGAGGACACTCCTATGAGATCTACATAACCTTAAATTTTCTTTGTCATCTCCTCCCCCCCCCCCCCCCTCTCTCTCTCTCTCTCTCTCTCTCTCTCTCTCTCTCTCTCTCTCTCTCTCTCTCTCCCCCCCCCCTCTCCCTCTCTTATGTGCTCCTGCCTCCCCCCCCCCCCAAAACACACATACTGTTAAAAATGAGACACTAGGATGAATATTACAACAATCAGAAAACATGTTCTACTCTTTAGCAGAGAATACATTCTAATCAACATTTGTGACAACTTAAAACTATTTGCCAGACTAAACAGTCCTATACACGTCTTGTAATTTGTTAAAATTGGAAAACCGGTGTCGCAAAATACTAACATATACATTTTGTTCAAAAAAATGGTTCAAATGGCTCTGAGCACTATGGGACTCAACATCTTGGGTCATAAGTCCCCTAGAACTTAGAACTACTTAAACCTAACTAACCTAAGGACATCACACACACCCATGCCCGAGGCAGGATTCGAACCTGCGACCGTAGCAGTCCCGCGGTTCCGGACTGCAGCGCCAGAACCGCTAGACCACCGCGGCCGGCTATACATTTTGTTAAAGCATTATAAGTTGTTGAATCTCTGTATGAGGGAAGCAGCAGAGAAACTGAATGAAAGGGAGATTTATGGAGCCTTGTGTAAATTGACAGCCAAACTTTGCCCAGGTGGCTGACAAGACAGGATGTTGAAACAGCAAGCAGTGAATATTGAAGATCCTTGTCTTTTGCAGGCACGTGTAACCAACCATGCTGTGTGAGCATGCCTCATGAAATAAATGTAACTTCAATTTATCACACCAGTTCTTCTCCATACATTAAAAGTTTCAGAGTGCCTCTTCTACAAATGCAACTGGACCCACATTTACTGTAGAGAGCATGTGTAATTCAGCTTAACCATAGCATTGGTAAAGTTCTAAAGTTAAGTATGTTTTTACATTTCTCACAAATGTTCACTGAAGACTATACTCTGTCAAACTGTAAAAAGCTGTCAACTCAATGACATTCCTGAGGCTTTAGTTTGGTTCAAATGTTCTTAGTGTCCTTTCTCCTCAATTTGCTAGTGCTACTATACTGTGTAAAAGACTCTGTTACATTTGAAAGATATGATGAACATTTCATGACAAGCAGAAGCTCTGAGCCAGTTTGTGGTGTGGACTGAAACCATACAACTGGCAGTAAATTGCCCAGGAAAGGCTGGGCTTCAGGTTCAGGACCTAGTCCAGCACACAGTTTCAGCTTATCACCAATGTTCATTATAATCAATGTTCATCAGTGATTCCCTTCAGATATGACAATTTTTGAAATTATTGTTTGCAATATCAGTACCTCTAAAAGATGTTCATGTGCATGTATGAAAGTACCAAGAGCACCCTCTCCAATGAGTTCAGTGTCAAAAACTTCTGTTACCAATATGTTTGCTCTGTTTTCCATGTCCCCTTTAGCTCCAACTGTTATGTCTGTGGACCGTTTCATAATCAGTTTGATTTTGTCAGAGAGATTATTTTCATTTAACACACGTTTTGCACAGTGTGCCATTGGAATAAAGGCCTGAAAAAAAAAAAGAGAAACAAAATTACTATAATAGATCTGTGCACTACTAAAATTTGCAAACACATACATGTCTCACACACATTCTCACTCTCATTCTTTTCTTCCTATTAAGTAATTTTATTTCACTGCTGCAATTTCAGCACACCTTTTTTGATGTCTTCTTTCCTAATAGAATAGCATATATATAAAAAAATATTAGACATTTGACCAACACTGTTACACTGTATTCTACACAACTGTCAATGGTATTACACTATAGGAATCTTCTTATACATTCAGATTATCTGTAAGGTGAATAAAAAATAATGTCCACCTAAATCAATTGAATGAATTCTCTGACTATACCATTTTAAGCCAAACAAGTGTTCAATGCAGACTGGTGGGGGACAGACTGTTTTAACTCCAAATACCAACAGGAATTATGTACACATTTATCCAAATATGGAAATATCTGTGTTCCCAGTCGTAGTATCTTTTTATGACAGTTATTGTGGTCGTTTGTGACTGTTGTTTGTTTTGTTGTGAAGGAGATTAGATTCTCATCAAGTAACTGGTCACACACAACTGAGTCACAATGGCAGGGTCCTCTATGTTATTCAGTATGCCATGATAACAGGGGTAGATCTTAATACACTGTAAAACAGGTTAATCTTTCATGGCTTTTGGACTGAATAAGGGATCTAGACAAAGTTATGGGTTAGGAAACTCCGAGATGAGATTCATAAGAACAATCATCTGAGAGGATTCAGAAAAGTCATACATATTTCGGAAATGACAGATCATAGATGGGTTGAAACTGAGACCCCAGAATGATGGCACTTTTTGAGGAGATTATGTCATTTTAAATGGGAAGAGAAGGTGGTTGTTTGGATGATCTTTGAGTCTATATGCAAGGACAGCACAGAATAAAATTTTCACTCTGCAGTGGAGTGTGCACTGATTTGAACCTTCCTGGCATATTAAAACTGTGTGCCAGATTGAGACTTGAACTCTGACCTTTGTAAATTTATATCAGTGGAGAAACTGCTCCGGAGTCATCTCATTCAGGAAACAACCCCCAGGCTGTGGCTATGCCATGTCCACACAATATCCTTTCACCCAGGAGTGCTAGTCGCAGGAGAGTTTGGAAGGTAGGAGACAAGGTACTGGTGGAAGTCACTCACTACTGGATCCAACTCGGCATCAATGGATGGCCACACTTTTCTCCAGCTCTTCATTGCTGTAGCACTCTCCGCTTCATCCCATGCTTTGGCTGCTTGGAAAACAACATCATGTATGTTAATTGCTTTCCACACCTTCAGTATAGTCTCGGTAGAGTTGGTTTCACTTTCATTCAGCAAGGAGACGAGAAGTGAATGTCAGTAATGACGTTTAATTGATTCCAAAATTCCCTGGTCCATGGGCTGAATTACAGCTATCACATTGGGTGGGAGAAAGAGTGCTTGTGCACGTATACCATCGGACTTTAGAAAATGGTTCAAATGGCTCTGAGCATTATGGGACTCAACTGCTGTGGTCATAAGTCCCCTAGAACTTAGAACTACTTAAACCTAACTAACCTAAGGACAGCACACAACACCCAGCCATCACGAGGCAGAGAAAATCCCTGACCCCGCCGGGAATCGAACCCGGGAACCCGGGCGTGGGAAGCGAGAACGCTACCGCACGACCACGAGATGCAGGCTCGGACTTTAGAGAAACATCTGAAGGATGACTGGGAGCATTGTCAATTATAAAGATAGCTTTCAGTGGAAACTTTTTTTTCTTTAGCTCTTTTCTCACTGCTGATACAAACGTTTCATTGAACCACCAAGAGAATACTTGTCTGTCCATCCACACTTTCTTCTGAGCGCAATACTGCAGTGGTAGAATATTTGCATCATTGTGTTGAAAACAATGAGGATGTTGGGATTTTTTCTATCACCATAAGTGGTAGTTCATGACTCCCATTTGCATTACAACACACCATTAATGTTACGTGCTCTTTCTGTTGCTTGTAACCACGCGCTTCCTTCTCGTTCTTGACAGCTAATGTTTTTGAAGGAAGCATCTTCTAAAAGAGACCTCTTTCATCAGCATTATACAAGGCATCAGCAGTTAAATCTTCTTCCTCTATTATCTTCCATATCTTGCTTACAAACTCATCAGCATCCTTATCATTAGCTGAGCAACATTTCCCAGTGACTGTCAGCTGCCGAATGCCATGTCGTTTTTTCGCTTGCTGCAAAGAAGTTACTACCGCCAAGTTGTTTGTTAAATGCAGCTGCTTTTTCCTTTATAATCGGGCCACTGACTGGAATTCCTTTACTGCGTTGCTGTATGAACCATTTATAAACAGCTACATCCAGTCCTTCATTCTCACTCTTTCGCATAACATTCCGTTTTCCCAACTCACTATCCATTTATGTTGAGTACTGTCCAATAACATCATCTTTCTTTTTGATGTCAAAAATAGTTGTTCATCCAACATTGAACTCAGCAGCATAGACTTTCTGCGAAGAAACTAAATTTAACTTATCTAAAATTTCGAGTTTCTGCGAAGTCTAGCATAATGTGTTTCCTTTTAGAAGACATGATTCTGAACTGCAAAGAAAGCTGCAATTTCAAATACAGTATATAAAGCATTGTTTCACTAAGTATTGTTGCCCACGATACTTCATTATATACGTGTTTTTGGATGTGCACAGGATTACTGAGAGGCCGGACTACTGAGGGCCAGATTAGTGAGAGTCTAGTGTATCTGTATTTATATTTGCAGGTCAGATCTACTGGTTTCGTGTACTACCATTCAGGTTAAATGTAAGTGCTGGAGTATTCATTACGGCTTTGGATACCATATTGGTTCCAGACCTATGGGAAAGGATAGTACTATAATTACCGTAACTACTTGGGAATAGCATTTAGAATTAACAGAGTGAGTATTAACAAAATATGCCGAAGCAGAAGTCACTGCAAATCTCTGTAAGTCTAAATTTGGTAGAATCACCGACTGGCATTGTACCTGATCTGGAGAAGAACTGATTCAATTTGCAATTGTCTTTCCCCTTAAAAAAAAGTTCTTTCTAGGACTTGTGACTTTTTTCCGAACACTCATACTAGACCAATTATCAAACAGTGAGACTTCGTTAAAGGATTTCTATCTAGCGACAGATGCATTGTCATATGGTCTGGGTGCTTGTCTCTTCCAGTTTGAAGAAACAAGGCACTCAAGGCAATACTAAAAAGTAAGTAATTGGTTTTGAAAGTTGAGTTTTATTACAGTGTAAAAGATCATACTACACAACAGAGTTGGAGGCATTGGCAGTTGTGTGGGCACTGAAGAAATTTCTTAACTGTTTACGGCAAGCATGTCGGCATCTTCTGCGGCAACAAGCATGAAGTTTCTTAGCAACTTTTAAGCTATTACACGACAGGCTAGCTCGATGGAGACTCACTTTACAAGTTTAAAATTTTGATTAGCTGATGCTTTATCACGATTACCCGCGTGTCTACCTGAATACAATGAATTGATGGAGAAATCCTCTGATTTTAAAATTTTACTCATTCACGTCAGGATAAATAGGCATTTCTTTCTCAACCTGTGTACAAGTATGTCTAGGTTACAAGCCAACAACTCCAGGTGGAATTGTTTAATACAAGAATTGCTTAAGGAACAGGACACCAAAATTTCAGAGCGTTCTAAGATGTATAACCAAATTTTCTTCTAAAGGAACAACATAAATTCAGAATGTTGGAAGGTGTGTGCACCACCAGATTGCATACAACAGATTATTGCCTATTGCATACACACTATCACTGGGGGCACTTTCGCTCCTTGAAATGTGCTAAGAAGGGCTGTACTGTTATTTTCCCCAACCTCTCCAGTTCCTTTCCATTCACCTCTCTTCCTTTCCCTTCAGCCCTCCTGTCAGAAAAAGGAGCCACTGGATCCAAAAGCTTCCCTAAGTAAAACCTTTTTTTATATGTGTGTTCTCCTGCTGTGGCTTTACGAGTAGATTTTTTTTTCTATCCATTTACTTTATAACTGAGATGTAATTCAAACCAAAGGTTTATGATACCAGTGGTATGAAAAACTGCACAGAAAGAGAATGTATTCTAATATGTAATTGTCAAACAGGTATTGTCAGTGAATGTGGGGGTGCTGAAACTGAACTGATTTCTGGGCACAGCTAAAACATTCTGACATTACCTTTCTAGCAAAATAAATGTAGCCTCACAATAGAGTGTATAATAGGGTGAAAGAAATATTCATTAAATCTAAATGAGATAAAACCTTAAAGAAGGCAAATCTAATTGAAATAATATCGGTCATACCATCGGCTGCAAATGAGAAAATTTATGATAATGATAATTGGAGACCAGATCATATCAGAGTATATACACGGACAAGAAAAAAAAAATTCCTGGATCTCTCAGTTAAAAATGCACTTTTTCCCACGTGAAAATACACTCCTTCCAAGGTGGAAAAATGGCACTTTTTCCATGATAACTGACAGGATACTTTCCCTTGGAGCTGCAAAAATATCAATACTTTGAATGGTAAAGGTTTTGTACAGCAGCGTGGAACTTCAGAAAAAAATTGGAAAGATCTGTGATATGCAGTAACATTTATGCAGCATATTTTCATATTATGATACCCTGCACTTTTTTTGTATTCTTATTACAAAAGTATAGATAACAGGACTTCAGTTTCCAAAGCATTGACATCGAGACTCCAATGCGCTTTCACAAGCCAGTCATATCTCATGTCACATGGTCTCGCCACCCAATTACAGCAGATATTCAGAGCGTAGGACACGTGACGTAGTCAGCCAGTAGCAACGTCATTGTTAAGCACTGTGAACAAACAAATAGGAAAAATTAGGCTTTCACATATAATATTGGTCTTGAAGCATAGTAAGCCATAAGAAAAGCTAAGCTTTCACATAAAATAGTGGCATTTTTGCATGTGTTACGCTTTAAGGAACATCAAATGTGCCGTTAAAATTTTAAATAATGACATTAATGTGTGGTCTTCTGGGCTCAAAATTCTTCGAAGTGGCTAGCCGTCAATGTGTTAAGTTTTAAATGAGAGTCAAACACTCTGTGATTTAAGAAATTCACTGTACACTCGGCACACTTTACCCTAATTAATCTTGTGTAAAAGGAAATTTACTTAGAAACTAACACATTTCAAAGCACCATTCGCGATATTTTGTCGCGACCTGTTAGAAATAGCTTTGTTTCAGCAGTTGCCAGAGTGTGCCAGAAAACAGGCATTGCTAGCGTGGGCAGCTACGATGATGCGAGAAGCCCATATGTTCGTACATATGTGTTATTAAGAGATTTTATATGGTGTCACAAAAGAAACAGGGTACTCCAGGAACATCGGAATTTCGTACACCATACTAAAATCTATACTTCAGCTTAAAGTGCACATTCATATGTCCAGATTCACAATGAAGTAGGCCCCAACCTGATATTAACATTTCAGTGCTCTTTTCTGGATGCAAATTTTCTTGGGGTACCACAGTACTGTTTGGTTCTTTATTATGGCATAATGCCATATGTGCCAGAAGATGAAAAAGTGCACATTGTTTCTAATAAACTGACTGCCTCTGGGGAAAAGATTAATAAAAATCACATTTATTTAGCAAACTGACAAAACGAACTTCATTGTTCTGCAAGGCGACTGACTGCCAAAAACGTAAAAATAATAAAATCAGAAAACTGAAACTAATAATGTGAAATCCATTACATTTTCATATGAAGTGTAAACGAAGAGGAAATAGCGAAATCACTAAATGTCTACACGGCCTATGTGAAGACTAACCCCGTCCCCCTTCCAACCCAGACTGCTATGCGCATGCGGCAACCTGGCAGCATGGGCGCGCCAGGAAAATTTTTTCTGGTTGCTTGTTGCTACTGCTGATACAGCTAACAGCCACACTTATCCGGAAGTGGGAGAAGGTACTGCCTATACACAACTCAACTTAATGTAAACAGATGTGACGTCACACTCGTCGGCAGCGGTTTATTGTTATCAAGTATTCCGTAAAGCCTTTGACACATTTTGCTGTTTATCAGTTCTTACCAGTTAAAATTACAAAAATTTAACTGAAGTCTAAACCAATGAAAAATTCCTGAGATTCTAAAAAATTCCCAGGTTTTCCCCAGTTTTCTCCCAGATGAAAAAATTCCCTGGTTTTTCCCGGATTTCCCGAAGCGTATACACCCTGCACATGCATTTGCATGTCGCATATTTTGCTCCTTTTCACTGGTTATTACATATTTTAACTAAAAACTATTGATGATGCACATTTTTGCTCTATTTCTACAATATTTTAAAAATTAGACGGTTGCTCTCTAGCTCTATCTACTTTTGATGTCTCACAGGCTGACTACGACCTAGAACTGCATGCAATTGCTAACTGAGAGGCCACTGCCAAGCGAAATCATTACAGAAGAGGAACAGGAACAGACAGACAGGGTCAATGCCCCCCCCCCCCCTTAAGTACGCGTCAGCAACAATTACATTAAACCAGTAAGCTTTTAGTCGCATGTCCATTGTTTCAGTTTAGCTTTCTATTTACTGAACGTTCTTACAACATGTAGTGTGTAACGTGTTGAGCGCAATGCCGCCCACTTAAAGAAACGTCGTTTCGTGGATAGCTGAACATCCTGGAACATTTACATATGACGGAAATTTTTTATATTGTTGAGTTTGCGAGAAAAACATTTCGTGCAAGAAAAAGTTTTAAACAGAACAGCATGTCAAGACAAGGTTCCATATCACAGGAATGCAGAAGAAAGGACCACAACAACAACTTCTAACAACAGCTGGGATTTGTCCAAAAGTAACCAAAAAAGTCGGTTTAACATGGATCTATGTGAAGCATTCATTGCAATATTCCTCCTCACAAACTTACAAACCCTATCCTCAAAGGCTTCCTGCACAAATATTGCTTAAATCAAAATGTTGTTGTTATGGTCTTCAGTCCAGAGACTAGTTTGATGCAGCTCTCCAGGCTACTCTATACTGTGCAAGCTTCTTCATCTCCCAATACCTACTGCAACCTACATCCTTCTGAATCTGTTTGGTGTATTCATCTCTTGGTGTCCCTCTACGATTTTTAACCTCCACGCTGCCCTCCAATACTAAATTGGTGATCCCTTGATGTCTCGGAATATGCCCTACCAACCGATCCCTTCTTCTAGTCAAGTTGTGCCACAAATTTCTCTTCTCTCTAATTCTATTCAGTACCTCATCATTAATTATGTGAAAAGGAAAAAAAAGCTCCCCAAACCTTTTGTGGTTAGGTGGACCTTCCTCTTCCTTCCAATAGGTTCAGCAAGTACATAAAAATACTTTTAGGTGCCTCGGCGGTTGTGTCTAAAGCATCTATGAAACGTGCAGTAAAAGGAA
Organism: Schistocerca nitens; assembly: GCF_023898315.1. Lineage (NCBI taxonomy): Eukaryota > Metazoa > Arthropoda > Insecta > Orthoptera > Acrididae > Schistocerca > Schistocerca nitens. The sequence goes on from NC_064617.1 coordinate 395,465,861, forward strand.
CTGTAATTATAAGTGGAACCAAAGACATTGCTGTTGCACTTGATGGGACATGGCAATGTCGAGGACATTTCCTTGAATGGTGTTGTAAGTGCTAATTCTCTGGAGAATGGGAAAGTTGTTGATGTTGAGTGCTTATCTAAATATTGCCACACCTGCCATGGTAACACTGTACGACATATTGAACATTAGTGTTCTAAGAATTATGATGGTTACAGTGGAGATAGGGAGTGTGATGGAGCTCTAAAAATATTTCACAGGTCAGTGCCCGTTTATAATGTTAGATATACGAAGTACCTAGGTGATGGGGACTCTAAAGCTTTAAATAAAATTAATGAGTTCAATGTTTATGGTGACACCTTGGTGACAAAACTGGAGTGTTGTGGACATGTGCAAAGGAGGATGGGTGCTAGATTGAGGAAGCTACAAAGAGAAATGAAAAGAAATTTGCTATCTGATGGAAAATCGCTGTCTGGCCGAGGCAGATTGACAGAAACTGAAATAGACCTCCTTCAGAGTTATTATGGACTGGCCATTAGACAAACTGCACCTCTGAATGATGTTACATCAATGAGAAAAGCTGTATGGGCCACCTACTTTCATAAGTTGTCCACAGATGACCACCCTGTTCACGGACTTCACCCTAGAGGAGCAGATTCTTGGTGTGGTTACCAAAAAGCAAAAGAAAATTGTCAAATATACCATTATAAGCATTCTCTTCCTGAGCATGTTATGAATGAAATAAAACCAATTTTTAGAGATCTGAGTGACGCTGTTTTGCTTAGTATATGTATTCCTGGGGGCACTCCGAATACAAATGAAAGTTTCAACCATTGCATAAGGGAAAGGTTACCCAAGAACGTTTTTGTAGGACTAAATACATTCAAAGTTGGTGTACTAGATGCAGTGATATGTTTTAATGATCGAGTGATAGGATGGTTGGAAGTCCTGAGAAATTTAGGCATAAAATGTGGCTCTAATATGGAAGATCAACTGCTTGCTTGCGACAGACAACGAGTGCATGAAGCTGAAAGATTCGCTCTTCAAGTTACCAAAGAAGCAAGACGTGCTAAAAGGAATGCCAAAAGGAAGCTTGTAGATGAAGAAATGCTGCAGGATGAAGACTATGCTTCAGGAATGTTCTGAGGCACAGTTTAATTGGACTCATATCTTCATTCACAATTTCTCACAAGTTGTATTTTTCAGAATTCAGGTACAAATATATTTCCTAAAATTTATAAAGCATTGTTCTAATTTTTTTCTGTAACTTGCAATAGTCCATACTTATTTAGTAGACCAAAGCTTTATTGCAGAATCAACTAAATTATAGAAAAAGTAACATTTTTATTAGGAAAATAAATATAGAAATTACAATGTAAGATGTGATATTTTTTATCCTTGTAATATACATAATAGGTGGAATTAAATAGGTCAAATACCTCAGCCATCATGTCATGCATATCTGGTAAAAATTTGGTTTCCTTCGAATGTATAACATTGCATTAAATGGTACCTCATTTTGAGGAAGCATTTTGGAAAAAACAACTTGTCAGTTTCTTTGTAATTTTATTTAATAGCCCTAAGCAGGTTCAAAAATATTCAAAAGAATTCTAATTTGTTTGAAAGTGTGCTGCATTACCTGATATCAACAAAAAATCTGTAAAACATATACATTATAAACAGTGCCTGAAAGAAATGTGTTGATTTTTACATAATATTGAGCCGGACAAGTACCCTGCATCCTTAACTTTTATCGTCTCTTAGCTGTAACAGAAGTATTTTTCCCAATGGAAACCTGAGGTAGAAATCTGTGAATGTTAAACCTTTTCATCATGTGCAAGTGCTGCTGAGTACTGGGCATCACTATGAAAATACCAGCAAGTCAATGTAGCAATGTGCAATGACTCGTGACCACAAGAATACAAAGACGTGGTTGGTTCACTATATTATACTGTGTAATTGAATACTGTAACTAAACAATGGAAAATCCAGGATGGAATGTGACAATATAATGAAAACGATAGTTGCTGCTCACTATACAGTGGAACTGTTGAGTCGTTGATAGGTACAACAAAAAGACCATCAGAAAGTGAGTTTTTGGCCAATAAGGCCTTTGTCAAAATTAGAAAACACACACAAACGCAACTCACACACACATGACCACAGTCTTTGGCAGCTGAATCCAGACTGCGAGCAGCAGTGCATATGGGAGAAGCAACTGGGTAGTGGGGCTAAGGAGGAGGCTGTGGTGTGGAGGGGGAGGGATAGCAGCGTGCATGTAGGGCTCAAAAATGGCTCTAAGCACTATGCGACTTAACATCTGAGGTCATCAGTCCCCTAGACTTAGAAACTACTTAAACCTAACTAACCTAAGGACATCACACACATCCATGCCAGAGACAGGAGTAGAACCTGCGATCGTAGCAGCAGTGCGGTTCCGGACTGAAGCACCTAGAACCGCTTGGCCACAACAGCTGGCCTGTATGTAGGGGTGTTGAAGTTCTGCTTGTGGGAGTGTACAGGGACAAGGTGGAGAGAGGGTAGGGCAGCTAGGTGCAGTTCGGATGTTAGATGAAGTTTGTGTGGGGAGGGGGGTGGGGGGAGTAATGGGAAAGGATAGAAGTAAATAGACGGTGGGTGCATTGGTGGAATAGTGGAATAGAGGGCTGTGTAGTGCTGGAATAAGAACAGAGAAGCAATAGCCCCTTTTCTGTTCCCTCTCCAGCACTACCCAGTCCTCTATTCCACTATTCCACAAATGCACCCAGTCTTTCTACTTCTCTCCTTTTCCATTACCACCACCCTCCCCCCTACCCACCCCCCCCCCCACCCCCACCTCATAATTGCACCTAGCTGCCCTACCCTCTCTCCACCTCGTTCCTGTATGCTCCCAAAAGCACCACTTTGCCATCCCCTACTCCTTACCCAACTATAACTCTCCCTGCCCACCCCAGTCTCCTCCTTACCCTCACCACCCAGTTGCCTCTCCCATCGTGCTTGCAGTCTGTATTCAGCTGACAGAGACTATGTTCATGTGTGTTGTTATTTTACATGGTTATTACTGAATTATATTTTAATTTTTATTACAATTGAGAATATTTAGTAATTAGTTAGTTTAGTCCATAAAATGAAGCAAAGTGTACAAAGTATGTTTTGAAAATGGGTACACACTTTTGTATAAATCTCGCATCTAAAATCATTAAAAAATCACCTAAGAGCATTAGAACATACAGGAAAATTTTCATTATTCTGGAAAAAATTTAGGTCTGAGAGAGTTAAAAAAAGTTATGGATCCTGGATTTGTCCAGTCTGAAATTGTTATCTCTGTTAGTTAAATTCTTTGTCAAAAGAATTTCCACAGTTTCTTTCACCGTTGAGTCCCACAAGGATGCAACAACACTAGAGTTTTTTCATTTTCAAACTGACAGAGATGTTGATTGGCAGCAAAATTCAATCTGTGGCTCTGTGGTCAACCCATGCAGGAATACTGATGTATCGTTATCAGCTTCCTGTAACAATATCTTTGTGAGTTTATAAAAGAAAATTCTGGATTCTATTATTTTGACAGGCCAAAACTGCTATCTCTGTTAATTAAACTCTTTGCCAAACGAATTTCAACTACCTGTTTCGCCAAAAGTCCCAAAAAGATGAAGTCAACGCTAAAATTTCAACATTTTCATATTGCATAGAGTGACCAGTGCCAATGCAGTGCTCTGCCACACCCAAATTATTGGAGTGTATTAACTCAGTGTACCTACAGTATTAAATGCATTTTTTGGACTGTATGAGTCTGCCCAATGTGTGAAAGGCCACACTGTAGGGGATCTTCTAAATCCCAGCCTGCTGTCTTTGGTGGAGGGCTCAAAAATCACTTTAACCTGTGTTTAGTGAGGATCTGGTCTAATTTTAACAGTTGGTTCCCATATATGGTGGGAAGGCCATGCATTTAAATCTCTGTCTTCTTCGTTATGCCTACCTTAGGTTTTATTTGTAGCACCTTATGTATCTGTTGTGGAGGATACACATTTGCCTCAAAGACTCCCTTTAAGTGTAGAAGCTCATCCTGTGGACTATTCTCATCAACAGTGCTATGTGCTCTGTGAACCAAACTTGTGAAGGCACTCAGTGCATGAGAAGTGTGGTGGCGCATATTTGCATGTAAATATAAAACTGTGTAAGTTAGCTTCCAATTAACTGCAAGTCCCAAGATGATATCCATCATCTTTGCAATGAACCATAATATCTAAAATGGAAGGCATTCCTCCTTATCAATTTCCATTGAAAACTATATTTTTTTCATGGATGGAATTTAGGTGGTTTACAATTGTTTTGTAATTTATATTCACCATGGAGCCACACCACAAATGTTATATCAACATATCTTCAAAATACTACGGGTTTCAAACAAGAAGATTCCATCATCTTTTCATCAGAGTACTAGATAAACAGATTTGTTGCCGAGGGTGGACAAGGGACCAGTCATGGAAACATTGTCACTCCGTTCAAAACGTTCATTATCAAACAAAAAGTATGTTGAGATCAGGATATTTTTGAATAAACCTGAAACTATATATAAAAATAAATAAATAAATAAAATAAAAAAATGGCAATAATATAGACAGATTCCGAAAGTTGGACCTTGGTGACTAAGGAAACCCCATCAAAGTTAACTAATAAATCGGAACTGTTCAATATCAGTGATTTAAGTTTGCCAATGAAGTCTACAGAATTCCACAGGAGATGAACATATTTCGCCAGTACAAGTCTTAATATTGAAGCAAAGTGTTCAGCACAATCGTGATTTAGAGCGCCAATGTTATTCCCTATTGGTCACAGGAGAACATCTTTCTTATGGATTTTTGGATGTCCTTAAGGCCTTTAAGGAACTGCACCACTTGGTTTCCACTTCTGGCGGAAAGGAGAAAAGTTCAGAAATTCAGCAGTCATCCTTACCACCTGGTCAGTCTTTACCTATCTTACAATAGATGCTATCATTCAGCAAACCACTGTGTCATGACACAGTGGCATTACCTTTACCAGCTGGAAGAACCAAAATCTGAGTGTCCTGGCAAAGTTTATGTGAAGTAGTCCTCTCTGCCACAGATATATTACTCGTTTGTATCATCATAGTGTCATCTAAAGCTCTACCAGTCATATTAATAATGGAGCACAGAATAACAGTTTCTTGCTGTGAAGTTACCCCAAGTTTGTGAAACTTTGCAATCAGTCTAACTGAGAGCATCTGACAAACCCAAACAGATTTGGCCTCTATTGTACCATCTATCCAGTTTCTTGAGTTGTAGGATGTCACAGAGATCTTGTCGAATTTTTGACGGGTAAACCAGCTTCCTTCCTTAACAATAGCAGAACTGGCCTCTCTTAAGTCTTACACATGGAAGTTGATTTCATAAAATGTACTAACCTGTCAAATTTTGCAATTATGCTATGGCCACAGTACCTCAATAAACAGCTTAAAGACCTAAATAATCTTGCTCACAAATGTTGTAATTTATCTAAAACCATTGGCTCCCTGAAGAGATACTTGATGTGCATCTTCGTGTTCTCAAGAAGCCATAACTCATCCATTAAATTTCGAGAGCACAGCTGCATGAACTCTATTTCTTCTTCTTCTTCTTCTTGTAATATTGCGGCTGTCTACCTTTCAGCCATCTTAAGAGTGAGCTGTCAAGCTGAAGCTACTGTACTTGCTACAGAGCTAATTATATCATTCAAATCACAGATACAATTGCTAGGATGTTGAACACAAGAAAACTGTATGCATAAATTGAATCTGCAGATATATGGTTGATCCATGCTGGGATATCGATCTATCATTGGTTGGTTGGTTTGTGGGATTGAAGGGACCAGACTGCTAGGGCCATTGGTCCCTTTTTCCAAAAACTTCAAACACCCACAAAGAATAAAAACGAACAATGGAGATTACAAGAGAAGACACAGGACAAGAAAGAGTCAGACAGAGACCAGACAAAAGGAATTAAAATCACACAGAGTGTGACAGTGGTTGCCCAATCAGAGAGACAGAAAGGAAAAGCCAACCACCAAGAAACACACTAAAATAACCCAGTCTAAAATCGTAGGCTCGAGGCCAGACTAAAAAACACTTAGATCAAGTAAGAAAAGCCCCCTGCCCGAATAAAACACAAAACTAAGCCTCCCATGACAGTGTCATCCGTTAAAAAGGCAGGGAGCCTATCAGGCAGCACAAACATCTGCCTGAGCGCAGTTAAAAGGGAACAGGCCAACAGTATGCAGACCACCGTCAAAGCGGATCAGCAGCAACATAGAGGTGGGTCCTCATGGCGCAATAAGTGGCTGTGCATCTTACGGGTGTGTGCCCAATGCGCAGTCGGCAGAGAACAACAGATTCCTTGTGAGAGACCCGCAAGGAGGACCGCCATAAGCCAGGTTCCCATAATCCAGACAGGACTGAATTAACGCCTGGTAGAGCCGTAAGAGGGTAGACCGATCGGCTACTCAGCTGGTGTGGCTCAAGCAACGCAGAGCATTAAGATGCCACCGACACATCAGTTTAAGCTGCCAAATATGAGGGAGCCAACTCAACCGGGCAAAACCACACCCAAAAACCGATGTGTCTCCACCAAAGCAAGAAGTTTGCCGTCAAGATAAAGCCATGGCTCAGGGTGAACAGTGCGTCGCCGGCAGAAATGCATAACACAGGTCTTGGCAGCCAAAAACTGGAAGCCATGCGTTACAGCCCAAGACTGCGCCTTGCGGATAGCGCCCTGCAGCTGCCGTTCAGCAGCCGCAATGCCAGTGGAGATATAGTATAGGCAGAAGTCGTCAGCATTCAAGGAAGCTGAGACAGACATTCCCACTGCCGCAGCGAGCCCATTAATTGCAATTAAAAAGAGGCAGACACTTAAGATAGATCCTTGTGGGATCCCATTCTCCTGAACTCATGAGGAACTATAAGAGGCCGCAACTTGCATGCGGAAGGAACGAAGCGATAAAAAGTTATGAATGAAAATGGAGAGTGGACCCCGAAGACCCCAACCATGAAGCGTAGAGAGGATGTGATGTTGTCATGTCGTATCCTATGCCTTCCTCATGTCCAAGAAGATGGCGGGCAAAGGCCATACGGATGGCAGACTCCAGGCACACAAGATTATCGGCGGCAGAGCGGCCCTTACAGAACCCACCCTGAGACGGAACCAGAAGGTCCCAAGGCTCAAGTAGCCAACTGAACCGCCGGCTCACCATGCATTCGAGCAACTTGCAAAGAACGTAAGTGAGGCTAATGGGGCAGTAGCTATCCACCTCCAGTGGATTCTTGACAGGTTTCAAAACGAGGATTTCGGTGCTTTCCCGCCATTGCGATGGGAACTCACCCCCAACCCAGATACGGTTGTAAAGGTCTAGGAGGCATCGCTGGCAGCCCACTGACAGGTGTTTGGGCATCTGACAGTGGATGTGATCTGGCCCGGGAGCTGTATCAGGGCAAGCGACTAGGGCACTTTGGAATTCCCACTCACTGAACAGAACATCGCAGGATTCAGGCTGGCGAGTGTGAAATGAAAGGCTCCGTCGTTCCAACCACTCTTTCATGGAGTGGAAGGCCAGTGGGTAATTCGCAGAAGCAGAACCTTGAGCAAAATGCTCTGCTAAGCAGTTTGCAATTGTGTCAGAGTCAGTACAAACTGGTCCATTCAGTGAAAGCGCAGGGATGCTGACGGGGGTCCGATAGCCATAGAGCCGCCTAATCTTTGCCCAAACCTGCGATGGAGAGATATGGAGGCCAATGGTGGAGACATACTTTTCCCAGCACTCCTGCTTGTGTTGGCGAATGATGCGGCGGGCCCACGCACGGAGCCGTTTAAAGGCGATGAGGTGTTCCAATGAGGGATGCTGCTTGTGACGCTGGAGCGCTCGCCTGCGATCTTTAATCATCTCAGCGATCTCAAGTGACCACCAAGGCACAGTCCTCCACCGAGGGGACCTAGAAGAACAGGGAATGGCAGATTCTGCGGCAGTAACGATGCCGGTAGTGACTGAGTGAACCACCGCATCAATGGCATCATTGGAAAGAGGCTCAATAGTGACAATGGAGGAGAACAAGTCCCAGTCAGCCTTATTCATAGCCCATCTACAGGTGTACCCAGAAGAGTGATGCTGCAGCAGTGACAGAAAGATTGGAAAGTGGTCACTACCGCACAAGTCGTCGTGCACACTCTATTGGACAGACGGTAAGAGGCTAGGGCTGCAGATCGAAAGGTCGATGGCTGAGTACGTGCCATGCGCCACACGGAAATGTGTGAAAACACCATCATTTAAAAATGGTAAAATGGTAAGGTTGAGCTGTGCCAATACATGCTTAACGGTGGCGCCTCGGCCTGTTGCATTGAAGTCGCCCAGTAACAGAAAATGGGGCAGCAATTGGGCTATCAGCGCAGCCAGGACATGCTGTGGGACATCACCATCCGGTGGAAGATACAGACTGCAGACAGTAACAGGCTGAGGCATCCACACCCGAACAGCGACAGCCTCTAAAGGTGTTTGTAGAGGGATATACTCGCTGTGAAGGGAGTGAAGGATGTAGATGCAGATGCCACCAGATACCCTTTTATAAGCTGCCCGGTTCCTATAATAACCCCAATAGCCACGGAGGGTGGGGGGTTCACATTGCCGCAAACCAAGTTTCTTGAAGAGCAATGCAGAGGAAAGGGTGAAGGCTGAGAAGCTGTCGGAGCTCAGCAAGATGGTGGAAGAAATCGCCGCAGTTCCACTGGTGGATGACATTGTCCATGGCTGAGAAAGACACGAAGGGACTGGGGAGGCAGATTATGCTGCTGGGTCACCAATTGAGTACCCACGCGAGTGACATTCATTGTGCCCGAGGGTCTGGCGAGATCTAGGTCCTTAGCGGACGTCAGAATCTCTAATTCATCCTCAGATGCTGAGCTTGTAAGAAGCAGTGAGATTGGTGCCACCGCAATGTCTGGATTCTAGGGAGCCTTCTTTTTCTGCTTTTTGCGGTGTGCCTTCGGTGGTTCTGGCTGGGAGGGCTTCACTGGATCAGTCTCAGGGACGGACGAGGACCGTGAAGCCCTACGACCAGCGACCTGTGGTTGCTTCAGCCACTGGCGGGTGTCTGATTTTCCACTGGTCAGAACCTGCGATGGGATGGCTCCAAGGGACCCCTTCCTGGCGAGAGGAGCCGAAGAAGACTTACGCTTATTCGGCTGGGAAGTGGGAACTGATGTCCTCGATGGTTGTGGGGGTGTTGCTCCAGAAATAGATGGAGCAGGAGCGACGGGAGTGAAGTACCCCCACCATCAAGGGGGCAGGTGGATTCTGACGGATCAGAGAGCCAAATGTACGCGACAAAGCGGGAGACGGTAGAACCATTGTCGCAGTGGCGGCATAGATGGATGACATTGGCACAGGATGGAGCCTCTCATATTTCCACTTAGCCTCAGTGTAGGTCAGGCGGTCCAGGGTCTTATATTCCATTATCTTCCATTCTTTCTGGAAAATCCTACGGTCCGGAGAGCAAGGGGAATGGTGTTCTCTGCAGTTAACACAGATGGGAGGTGGGGCACGCGGAGTATTGGGATGTGAAGGCCATCCACAATCTTGACACGCGACACCGGAGATACAGCGGGATGACATATGCCCAAAGTTCCAGCATTTAAAACACCGCATCGGAGGAGGGATATATGGCTTCACATCACAGCGGTAAACCATCAGCTTGACCTTTTCGGGTAAGGCGTCATCCTCGAAGGTCAAGATGAAGGCACTGGAGGCTACCTGATTATCCCTCAGACCTCGATGGACGCGCCAGATGAAGTGAACACCTCTTTATTCTAGGTTGCCATGCAGTTCATCGTCTGACTGCAAAAGAAGATCCCTGTGGTATATAATACCCTGGACCATGTTTAAACTCGTATGGGGCGTGGTGGTAACTGAAACATCCCACAACTTGTCGCAAGTGAGCAACCTGCGTGACTGGGCAGAGGATGCTGTTTTGATTAGAACTGACCCAGAGCGCATTTGGACAAGCCCTCCACCTCCCCGAACTTGTTCTCTAAATGCTCCACAAAAAACTGAGGCTTCGTCAACATAAATGATCCACCATAAACTCGCATACAGACGAGGTACCGGGGTGAATAAACTTCACTGCCTTCTTTAGCCATACGTTCCTCCCATGGAGTGGCCAGGGAGGTAAGTGATCTTGGATTGTATTTCTTGCCATTGAGGTTAGACCTCGATCGCTTAGAGACTGCTGGTGGAGGCCCACCAGTGAGAGATGATGTACCATACTTCATTGCGGGTCATCTGCCCTGATGCCACCCACTCCGACCAGGGACTCTCCCCACGGGTGCCACCCAGCCACAGCAAAGACCACCTGGTAGGATGGCCTTTGCCAGGAGTCCTGATGCCCCAGAGAGATAGGCATCTAGTCCTCGGCATATGTGGGGAGGTAGCAGCTCAGGTATCAGCAGTGCGATCCCTGTGTAGTCAGGGGGCTACCACCAAGAGGGTACATGATAACCCAACCACAACGGATTGGCTACTGTGCTGGATTTCGGGTGTCGAATATCCATTTTTATCATGAGGGCGAAGATGGAAGCGCACAGTGGAGGGAATGTATGCCGCCTGGAGCACACTGCATCCAAAGTGGCCGGAAGCTCGGTACAAGTCCAACTCCATGACGATATCAAGTGTGCCAGATCTGAGAGCAAGATGGATTTATGATACACCACGTAAGGCGTCCTTCCCCAAATGGTACGCACTAACAGAGAATTTTGAAAAGTATAGGTCAAACCCCTTAGGGGACCATCACATTAAGGCTGAAATGTTGGAGACTCCTTTTAGTCACCTCTTATGACAGGCAGGAATACTGTGGGCCTATTCTTACCCCCGGACCCACAGGGGGGTCGATCTATCATTATATAGCTGCACTGTATTGATGCCTTTGTCAATTTATTAAAGAAAGTGTGAGATGCCATGATTTGTAAGATTCCATGATTTGTACAGGTTGAGAGAGATACTTTTATTAATTAAATTCTTTGCCAAATGAATTTCAACTGCCTTTTCCACCAGGACGGAGTGAGTACTGTAGCTTCAGCCTGTCAGCTCTCTCTCTCTCTCTCTCTCTCTCTCTCTCTCTCTCTCTCTCTCTGTGTGTGTGTGTGTGTGTGTGTGTGTGTGTTTGTGTGTGTGTGTGTGTGTGTGTGTGTGTGTGTGTGCGTGTGTGTGTGTGTGTGGTTGGAGCTTATGTGCACGCATCAGAAAGGTTATCATTACACTCATTAAAATAAATGAATTGGCATAAAATTACATGCACTCGAATTGACCATACAAACACTTGATCTCACATGTGCTACAACAATAGAGAAAAAGTAAAAAGAGCTATATATGAGATTACAACACAAGTAAAATGACAAAGGAGCTAAAAGATAGGCACAGAGAAATGTAACTGGCTGACCACCAAGAAAAAACATGGGTGGGATAACCACCCTGTTACCACATTAAAACCTGCTCCCTAAAATCTTGGGAAAAATATTTGACAATTCACAAAACTGAAACTCTAACAACATTCGTTTGAACGTTACTTAAAATAGTGAGCAGATCCGTAATCAAACCCAACATGACCCACTGGTCAGAAAATAAAACACAGTCCAATAAAATTTGGCACACAGTAACGATACACCACAAGCACTGCACATTGGAGGGTCCTCTCGCGGGAGCAAGAAGCCATGTGTCGTAGGGCTGTGGTGAAAATGAGTAAGGAGGACCTCATCCCATTGATGTGACCTTTACTAGAGCGAACTTATTGTTTGTCACTTCCAGCCAATCCCATTGATGCATGTCTCTGTATCTTAAGAGCGAGGTGATAGCATGCAGGGGGATGACATACTGAACTAGCTGAGAATCGTTACATGTCTCCTTAGCTGCCACATTCACCCTTTTGTTCCCCACAATGCCCATAATCCCTGGCACCCAGCAAAAGGACACCATCTTCCCCAGCCACTGTAGCTGGAGGAGGGTGCCTGGATATCCTGAACTACTTTATCAGATACAAGCATTGCATAGATTGCAGGGCACTGAGGGAGTCAGAACGGATGAGAAATTTAGTACGCATGGCACAACTAATTTGCTCCAGTGCTCTCAAGATAGCAGATAGTTCGGCATCAAATACAGTGAACTCTGGGGGCAACCGAATGTTGAGGGTACAGTCTGGGAAAACAGAGCAAGCAACAAAGTCCACCTGTTTAGACCCATCTGTTAAGACAGATAAATAGTTGCGGTGCTCATTTATAATGCCAGGAAAAATCACATTAAAATCAGAAGCAAGAGTGCAATCTCTCCTGTACTGCACTAAATCTAAAATTACTGTAGACCTTTGAAGTAACCTGGGTGGCAGTCGGTTAAAATCCCAGATTTTAACCTATATGTGCCCCACCCCAAGGGACACTAGCACACATTTTGCACAGATCCCAAATGATCTCGTTGCCTGTGGATGATTTGTATGAAGGTGTTCTACAACTGGACGAGGGAGAGTATGGTATGCTCGGGAAGTGGGAGTGCTAGGAGCTGGCGTGCCTGGTGTACCCTGAGAAGCTGTCGCTGAATGTTAAGTGGTTCACCAGCCTCAGCACAAACATTAAGTAAGGGGCTGGTCTTGTACGCAGCCGTGGACAGCCTGATGCCCTCATGGTGTACAGCGTCAATGATTTTCAGGCATGAATGCCTCAGTGACCTGTACACTGTGCGTCCTTAGTCCAGCTGCGATTGAACAAAAGCCCTTTAAAACTGGATCAGATGCACCCTGTCAACTTCCCGAGACCTGTAACTTAAGACACCTCAAGATGTTCAGTGCCTTCTGGGCCCATGCCTTCAGGTTCTCCTGGTGTGGTAACCACGAAAGCTTGAAGTTGTATGCCTCACTGATATCAAAAAATATACCTACACAATGCTGTTTACATACAAAAGCCTGCTAAACAGTCACCTCTAACAAGTTCAGGTTGTCCACAGTGAATCAAAATCTCCTGAATCTACACAGTGAGCGACTTAGGAACTGCCCTGTCTCCAACATCCAAACCAGATGACGGTTAACCATTCGCTCCAACGTCTTTCTTATACAGCTCATTAAGGTGATGCTCCGGTAACTACTGGGACATGTGCAAACCTTTCCTGGTTTGAGAAGAGGTATCAGAATTGCCTCCCTCCACAAGTTGGGAAAGTTGCCTGTCTGTCATATAAGATTAGAACATTCAAGGAGGACTTCCTTTGACGCTGCTGACAAATATCAAAGCATGCTGCAATGGATTTGGTTGTGACTGAGTACAGTATCATGATATGCAGACAGATCCCAATTCAGCTACCACATGGAAAATGGACAATTATAGGACTCCAAGTTGTTAAACCTGAAGTCCAGCTCACCTGTTTCCATGGTTGAATGGTAACAACAGAATGCTGGATCCTGGCTGGCAGTGGCAGCAGTCAGCGCAAAATGTTCTGCCATTGTTTGTGCAATGTCTCCAGGTGTTGTCTGGAGATGCCCTCGAGTCAACAATGCTGCTTTACGTAATCAACTGCCTTTACCGGAAATCCTCCTGATGGCTTCTCATACAGCAGTAGAAAAGGTGGAATAGTTCACAGAGTCCAGGAACATTTGCCATGACCTTTTCTTGCTCTCCTTGATGATGCATCAGGCCTTTGCCCTCACTAATCAGAAGGCTGTGAGGTTTTCCGCCATTGGACGGCTCTTAAACCATCGGAGAGCTGCACGTCTGACCGACATGTCTGCACAGAACTCATCAGTCCACCAAGGCACAGGGAGCCTCCTAGGATGATGAGGAGAGAACTTTGGGATGGAGAGCTCTACAACATGGAGGATGACTAGCGCAGTGTGGTCCACCCACTCCTGGACGCTGTTATGGCATTCAAACACAGCCTGCTGGCCGATCATTATCCAGCTGGCTCTGCCGACCATCCATCATGGCTGTGTCCATTCAGGGAGAGCTCCATCCAGTAGGTATGTGAAGTGGGAACTGGTCACTAAAATGAAAGTTTTCAGTGACTTCCCACTGAACAGAGCCAACAGGGGCTGGAGAGCAGAGAGAGAGGTCAATAGCTAAGAATGATCGAGCAGCAGCACAGAAATGAGCTGGAGTGCCTTTGTTGAGGATGCACAGCTCCTAAGACGTCATAAGACACTCCGATATCCAACCCTAAAGGCAAGCAGAGGTCGAAGCCTACAATGTATGATAGGCACTGAAGTCTCGCAGGTGGGGGAAATGGTTGAGTGAGTTGTTCTATGAGACCTGCTACAGCCTCAGAGTCAGTCACATCAGGTGGGGATAAATGTAGCAAGCAAATAGTGGCCCTCTCACATACGTGAATCTCAGCTGCAACCACTTGCAGGTTAGTAGCTAGTGGAGAGCAGAGAAGTGGTGCGCATTATTAACAAACAAAGCAACCGCTCCCTTGACTATTTCGCCAGTCAGGTTATCCTCACGATAGAGTGTACAGCCCCTTATGAAAAGGGCATTAGATGCTTTAAAATCCATTTCCTGCAAACACAAGCACAGAGGGTCTTCCTGTACTTGCCGTTTCAGCTCTGCTGCATGTGTTCTGAAACCATTAATGTATGGAAGCCATTTTTAAGGGTGAGGTTTTAGTTTGTCTTTACCCTTCTCATTTTGCTGTGCTAGCAAGACGGCAATGGAGGGGGGGGGGGGGTCACTTGAGAAACTCACTGGTTCCCTCAGGTAGATGTCAACAACCATACAAGGAATGGTATGATCATCATCAGATCCATCTGACATCAAAAAGGTCACACGCACCAATGGCTTCACAGCGGACTGCTTTGGCCATTTGGCCTTCATCCCCAGCTTGGATTTTGGAGACGATGGCACAGAACATTGGCCCTGGTTTGAATCCACATCACAGATTAACAAAAGGAGGGTGGTCTGTTGGCCAGACCAGATGTGTTTTCTACATCCACCTACGTAAATACTGAACTGGCTCCCACGTACCACCTCAGATACACAATATGCAAACATTTGAACAACAGTGTCACATTTGACTGTGCAGTTACACTAGGTGCATACAGTAGGAGCTAGCAGTAGGTGTAAAATACCTTTGGGAGTGGCGATCCCATTGTAATAATAGCCCGTATAACAGTATGGTCCTCCATGAAACCGGCTAATAACCACACCATTCCCGATCCAGTGTTAGCTGGATAGAGGAAACCGGAAGGAAAGGAAGGGAGCTGAATAAGCTTTGAGCTTCTACTCTAATAGCAGGTACATTAAGTTCTTTGGGCAGATAAATATGTGACGTAGTCTTCTACTGGAAAATATGACAATTAATAAATGAAGAACAAGATGTCATGTACACAGTAAAACAAAATAGTTCCAAGTAGTATTTCTCAATAGCATGCCATCAATCAGGGTAACTTCTCAAAGACGTAACTGCAGAAAGAAAAAAAAATCAGATCTCACAAGAAACAGTAAGGTTGTGCCATCTCTATACATTAAAATATTCACAAAAGATTAACTTAAGTCTGAAATTTGTATAGTGATTTATGTCTTACATGGTCATCTCCCTGCTAAAGGTGCTACTAAAGAGCATCGTAATCAGTGAAACAGAACTTCGTTCTATTGGTACCTCTATACCATTCTTCTAGTCTTATATGTTGGACATGCATACCATACATTAGTATGACAAAAAATAATTAAATTGATGATTTTATATTTTGCAGTAAGACAGCTAAATCACAACAAAGAAATTGTGTTTCTTATGTGCAATAAATGCTGTAATTTAATACCTCACATGCAACAACTGAGTCAGCTCCACATGACGCTGCCATCATTGCTAACAGCCCAGTTCCGGTACCAATATCTAGGACATTTGCCTTCTTTCCCTGACGGTGCATTTTCTGAACAGCCAACTTTATTCCTTCATAGTATTTCTGGTTCTGTATGAAAAAAAGTTATAAACAAAGTGAATTGGTTAAGTTAATAGTAATTAACCGTAGCACCACTGGGGAGGGGGGGCGGGGCAAAAATTGCCCGCAGTATTTGTTTTATTTGTGTAACATATCGATTCATTGGAGTGAAGAAGCAAGATTTAGGTAGTTATAGAAAAATATCTCGAGTATGTGCTGTCATGGTTTTTTTTTAACTTTTTTTAATTATTTAGATGTGTCTATTATATTTAAGTATGGGTAGTTTTTGCAACTACACTCACAGTTCTAATACAATGTCTCATCAGTACCAGAGGTTTCTCACAAATGAAGAGGTGTCGGCTATAATAAATGAAGCAAGTGAAGGTGATGAAAGTAATCCAGAAGAAGATGATACAGTTGTGACACAGCAACAGAAAATGAGTCAAGTTCACGGAGTTCATCCCCTGATGAACAGCACACAGCTGCTTCCAGCATCATTGTTATAGCCAAAAGTGGTAGGGAAAATATTACTACACCTCCTAGGCAAGTACGCAGGTCAGTACAAAATATAGTGAATTTTCGTGAAAGTTTGACTCATGAAGGCTTGACCTATAGTGTGTCAGAATCTTTCAAAAAGTTTATAATTCCCCAAATAATGAAGATTATCATGGTCTATACAAACCAAGAAGCTCACTATAAGAACTTAAAACTTACAAACATAGAAGAAATGTATGCCTTCATTGGCATTCTGATACTCATGGACACCTCTGCCTCTTGAGAACTTATGGGGGAAAGTACTGGGAAAGAATATCTGCACAGCTACAATGAGTCGTATTCGATGTGGAGAACTTCTGTCCCTGATTAGATTTGATGATAAAGAAACAAGAATCAAGAGATGAAAGAAGGATAAGTTTTGCCACCTTCGTGAAGTTTTCGACAAAGCTGACTGAATGTATGTGAAATACTACATATCAAGTACAGATCTAACAATCTATGAAATGCTCTCCCTATTTTGAGGAAGATGTCCCTTTAATGTCTTTATGAAAGACATGCGTGGGAAGTATGGCATATTGATTATGATGTTATCAGGTGCACACACCCGGTACGTTCTAAAAATGGAGATCTACGCAGGGAAGGATGAACGGCCTGCCAAGGAACCGGTGTGCAAAGGCAGTTGTTAGACTGCGTTGTGAATCTGATGGCAGGAAGTGGAAGAAATATAACAACAGATCGTTATTATACATAGACCTAGCTGAGGAGCTTTACAATGATGACAAGTTAACTTTGGTGGGAACATTGAAGAGTAACAGAAAACACATACCAGAACTCAAGGTCGAGAGCTATTTTCCTCTAAGTTCTTATTCACATATCCGAAAGCAGGCAATGCACCAGTTACCCTGGTTTCATACATCTCCAAACCGAAACCTACTAAGATTCTCCTACTTCTTTCCGTACAACACAATGATAACAAGGGGGATGAGTCGACAGGGGGGGGGGGGGGGCACATCAGTCTCTACTACAATGAAACCAAAGGGTGCATAGACAGCATTGATCAAATGATGCGATATCATTCATTAAAATGAGGGGCGAGAAGGTGGCCATTCTCTCTCTTTTTTACGTTGATATATATTGCCTGTCTCAATGCTGGAAAAATTTACATGATAAACAACCCAAACTGGAATAAGAAGAAGCATAATGTAAGAAGGCTGTATCTGCTAGAATTAGGTCAACAGCTCTTTAGGCCAGCTGTGAAAGAGAGAACAAAGAATACGGAAAGTGTTCTAGGGAAAACACTGCCCAGCATTACTGCAACTGTTCAATCTGTTGAATTTTATTCAGGAGAAAGATGTCACATATGTTTGAAGAGTAAAAACTGTAAAAAGGAAAAAGACAAGATGATGAAAGTGTCTATAGTTTGTTGCAGGTGTTCCAAGTATGTGTGTTCCACTCATTCTGCAAAAACAATCATATGCAAAGGTTGTAAAATTGAAAGTGAAAGTGAGTAGGAAGGAAAAACTCAATTGTAATTTCTGACTTTGATTTTCTGTGTTCTTGTTTGAAGTGGTTTGCTATTGTAAGTTCTTTCATGATTTCTTAATATAAGTCTGATGTATATGAAAGTGTTAGTTTCATGATAAAAATATAATAATATTTCTCATATTCATTACTTTATTTATTGTTTTTGTATATGTTATAATGTTCCTGATAACTATGGAAAGTGTTTTTCAACCTAGTAAAGAAATCCCTAGTTCATTAAAAAAAAAGTTAAAAGAATGTGAGGATGAGGACAATTTCCGCCCCCCCCCAGACATCCATGTGACAGATCTGAGCATAGTGGTGCTAGGGTTAAGTAGCTAAATGCTTCTATCTCACCTCATACAAACAATTTTTTGAAGCAATGCCAATATCTGATTTGATCTGACAAGTCATCTACCTATACACTGATGAGCCAAAATATTATAACCACCTGATTCATAGCTTGTTTTTCCATGTTTGGAATGAAATACACCATTGATTCTGTATATCAGGGATCCAACAGTTTGTTGGTAGGTTTTTGGAAGTATGTGGCATTAGATGTCTATGGACAGGTCATGTAATTCACATAAATAATTGGCCACTGACTTGCGTACGTGGTGCTGGCGCCCGATAGTGACCCAGATGGGTTCTATAGGATTCACATTAGGCGAATTTGGTGACATTAATATGAGTTCACTATAATGCTGCTCAAACCACTGTAGCATGGTCCTGGCTCCGAGACACAGACAATTATGCTGCTGAAAGATGTTATCACTGTTGGGGAAGACATCAAGCATGAAGGGATGCAGGTGGTTCACGGCTGTCAGTGTGTCTTCGATTACAACCCCAGATCCACGCAAGTGCAGCAAAATGTTTTCCATAATATATACTGCTCCCACCAGCCTGCATCCATGGCGCGCTGCACATTTTGAGCCACTGTTCACCTTGATGGCAACATTTGTGTAGATAACAATTGATCTAGTGTAGCAAAAATGCGATTCACCTGAAGAGCCAACAAATCCCCATTGATCAATGGTCGAATCCCACATGCCCACTGCAATCATAACTGATGATGTCGTTGGGTCAACATGTGAACAAGTAAGGTGGTATGCTGCAGAGTTCCACGTTCAACAATATATGATGAATGGTGAGCTATGAAACACTTTTGCTTGCCCCAGCACTGTGCTCTTTTGGCACAGATGCCACAGATCACCATCTATCCTACTTTAAAGATAAGACAAGCCTTCGAACTCCATTTTCTGTGAAGAGACGTGGTCGTCCAGCCATTTAGCGCCTAGCAGTAGTTTCGCTGTTCTACTACCTCTTTCCACAGATGCTCATGACAGCAGCATACTCATTCAGAGGTTCTGTGTAATAATAATAATAATAATAATAATAATAATAATAATAATCTCTTTGTCAAAGACACTTATCTCAATGGATTTCCCCATTTGCAGCCCTTATCTTCACTAGGGTGATCCCACATCTGTCTCTTCTCTGATTACATACTTCTGTTACTGTGTCATGTGGCCACAAAGCCGTCAGGCAGAATCCAACATAACGGTGAGCAAAGGTCATAATGTTTTGGCTGATCAGTATATATAAATTTGAAATCTACGAGCTGAAGATTTCAAACCACAAAAACAAAAACAATAATAATAATAATAATAATAATAATGAAAAGTATTACTGACTGTTGTATGGCCAATGGGTATGTATAAAAGATACATTCAAATCAAATTTATTGAACAAAAGTGCTAATTTTGGAGGCAGTGAAGTGGGAAGAGCAGTAAAACAACAACAATGTGGATTTTCAGCTACAGTGACTTAAGTTTATATGCAAGACTACATGGAAAACAGTAAATGTGCTGTGTAAAAAAATCTGATACCTACATACGTATTTTACAAAATTATTTCAATGACTGACATATTAACATTAACATCTATTCTATGGGATGGGAGCTACAAGAAAAATTGCTACATTAATAACAAATTTGTGCAGTAGTGTAAAACATTTTAACAAATATTTTGTAACTGTTAATGAAAAATAGGGCTGTAAAGAAGAGTTGTTGCTGCCATGGGATAATTCAGGTCAGCCACTACAAATATATTCAGTAAAATGAATATGGCCTTCACTACACAAGAAGTAATGTTAACCATAAAATATATAAAATGAAAAACTGTAGTAGTTACTGTATCATATCAACAAAGTAAATTAAAGGGTGTTTACACAAGTTTAGTAACATATTTATTATTTGCAGATCAATTATTTAACACTGGAACACTTCCCAATTTACTGAAATATGCTAAAGTTAAGGCTCTGTATAAGAAATGGGATAAAACAGTACCATCAAACTTCCATCCGATTTTAATTTTTACACACTGCTCAAAAATTTTAGAGAAGGTAATACACAAGTGCATTTTTAACCAGCAAACTACTGACATACACTTTCCAGTCAGACTAATGTGATCACCACCTGTGTGTGCAATAGCCACTCACAGACAGCAGTTGGCAGCACTAGCAATGGAAGGTATATAACATGCATCAGGATACATGGAAAACATTGCAGTCGTTGTTGTAATGCAGAAATGGAGCAATTTATATGACATCCAAAAGGTCATGATCATTGCCTTTTGGGTCAATGGTACATGCATTTCCAAAATGGCTAAGTTCGTAAACTGTTTGTATGCTGCTATTGTTAAAGTACACTGTACATGACAAAATGGCACTATCAAAACCAGCACTATGGCAACTGTGGTGCACTACGGGTCATAGATGAAAGGAGTGAATGACAGCTGTGGTAATGTATATGGACGAATAGACATGCAACTGTTGACCAACTGACCACCTACGTTAACCAAGCAGCTATCAACAGTATCTCCACAACGATCTTTGAGTGAATGTTGCCGAGTATTGGCCTCCGCAGCAGGTGCCTGGTTCATGCACCCACAATGAGTGCTGTTCACTGGCAACAAAGGCTGGAATTTGCACACTTGTACTGCAACTGGCTGTCCACTGAGTGGCGACAGGTGGCCTCTTCAGATGAATTACATCGTATGTGCCATCGGACAGATGGTCGTTGGTGTATATGGCCCTGCAGCAATTGTCAGAAGGCTCCAGGGCAGAGGAGGAAGCATTATTGTCTAGGGAATGTTTTCGTGGCATTTCCTTTGTGATCTCATCATTATGGAAGGCTTAATTGATCAATACAATGATGCATCTAACCTTGGGGACCATTTCCACCTTATATGCAATTTATTTTTAGCTCAGTGGCCACTAAACTCACTGGATTTAAACCTAATCGAGATTCTGTGGGACCATCTCGATTGGGCCTCAATCGAGAAAACTCGTGCAGCTGGCCACAGCATTGGAGTTGGCTACCTCCACATCCCCTTCTACAACTTAACTGACTCTCTTCTTGCATGTCCACTCTGCAAAAGGTGTTTATTCAGGCTTTTGACAAGTGGTCATATTAATGTGAGTGGACAGTATATTGTCAAAATCACAGTTCGGTTTCTAATATTAAAGTCCCCCAGTAAAAAAGTACTTTATGTGTAAGGCAATAAATTACAGGCTCCTGGTGCCTTCTATTATCTATCAAAGATGTTTCATTGTGCAAATCACGTTACTTTTTTAAGAAAATTAGAATATTATGGTGTAATAGGAAATGCTGAACATGGTTCACAATATATCCCTTTTACAAGAAACAAAGGATGTCCATAGGAAAGAACCCTGTATTAAGCTATCCTTTCTTGTGTGTATTAATAATGTTTCATCAGTAACATTGCCAGATGCCAAGTTTCTTTAGATTTCAAGTGTAACAAACATTGCAATAAATAACAAAAAAAATACAGTTATTAAAAGCCCAGTTAATGAAATGTCCATGGATGTTACTGAATGGTTCCTTGCCAATTCTCTCTCACTAAACTTTGAAAAAATATACTCACTAAACTTTGAAAAAGTATACTACACACAGTTTAGAACTTGTAAGAAGTTTCCTTTCAGTATTTGAATAAATATGACAGATACATACAACAGACTAACAGTGTCAATTCTTGGCGTTACAACTTCATAATAAACTCAATTGGAAGGAGCATCCCGCAGGACTTCTGAAGTGTGTGAACAAATGTTTATTTGCAATGCAGTGATCAAAATTATATGGGCACTTTTACGTAATGCAGAACTGACCACTATGTGTTACAAAAGGTGGACCTGACAGTAGAAAAAGAGGCAGAAAGTATCGTGTTGTCAGCAGAGAGGCAATAACAGCAGAACAGGTTGGTCAGGAGAGCTCAGCAACTTCAAAAGTGAGCTACTCATTAGATGTCACCTGAGTAAATTCATCATGGACATTTCTGTCCTTCCAAACCTGCCCGGGTCAACTGGTGGTGAAGTGGTTGTGAAGTGAAAAAGCAAAGGAACAATCAGAGCTAAACTAAGACCAGGCAGAGCTCAAGAACTAATCAACAGGGACTGTCAAAGCATTGCAAAGGATGGTTGCATAAAATTGCATAAAATCAGTGGGCAGACTCACTCATGAATTCCAAAGTCTAAGAGCAGTCCAACTATTACAATGATTGTGTGTAGGGAGTCAAAAAGAATGACATGCAGTGGTCAAGCAGCTCCTCAGGTGCCACACATTTCTGTAGTCAGTGCTATGTGATGCTTGAGGTTGTGTAAAGAGCGACACCACTGGACAGCAGTTTATTGGAAACAAGCAGTTTGTAGTGATGAATGTAGTAACTGTTTGAATGCCTCTGAGTGTACTGTAATTACTGTAATCTTATTCTCACAATCCCTATGTAAGTGATATGTAGGGAATTGTAGTATATTTTTAGAGTCATCATTTAAAGTCAATTCTTGAAACTTTATTAATAGACTTTCTCAGGATTGTTTATATCTATCTTCAAGAGTCTTCCAGTTCAGTTCCTTCGGTATCTCTGTGACACTGTCCCACGGATTAAACAAACCTGTGACCATTCGTGCCACCCTTCTCTGTATAAGTTGTCCTACTTGGTGTGGGTCCCACACACTTGAGCAACATTCTAGGACAGGTCCCACATCTCCTTTGTAGACTGACTGCGCTTAACTGGTATTCTACCGATAAATAGTCTACCATCTACTTTACCTGTGATTGAGCCTATGTGACCATTCCATTTCATACCCCTACAGAGTGTTATGCCCGGGTTTTTGTATGAATTAGCCAATTCCAGGAGTGACTCTTGATATTATAGTCATAGGATGTTATGTTTTTTTCATTTTGTGAAGTGCACAATTTTACATTTCTGAACATTTAAAGCAAGCTGCCAATCTTCACACCACTTTGAAATCTTACCAAGATCTGACTGAATATTTATGCATTTTTTTCAGATATTACTTCATTACAGATAACTGCATCATCTGCAAAAATCCTGATATTACTATTAATTTTGTCTGTGAGGTCATTAATATACAACATGAACAGCAAGGGTCCCAACACACTTCCCTGGGGTACACCCGAAGTTACATCTTCATTTGACGATGACTCTCCATCCATGAGAACATTACATGTCAAAAATCCTCAATCCAGTCACAAATTTCACCTGATACCCCTTATGATTGAACTTTTGATAATAAGCGTGGATGTGGTACTGAGTCAAATGCTTTTCAGAAATAAAGACATACTGCATTTACCTGATTGACTTGATCCAAACCTTTCAGTATGCCATGTAAGAAAAGTTGGGTTTCACATAATCAGTGTTTTCAGAATCCACACTGGTTGGCATTGAGGAGGCCTTTCTGTTCAAGATACCTCATTATGTTTGAGTTCACACAATGTTCTAAGATTTTACAACAAACTGATGTCAAGGTCATTGGATGGCAGTTTTGTGGATCACTTCTACTACCCTTCTAGTGGTTGAGTGTGACCTGCACTTTTTTTCCAAGAACTGGGCATAGTTTCTTGTTCAAGTGATCTGCAATAGATTATAGTCAGAAGAGGGGCTAACTCAGCTGCAAATTCATTACAGAATTTGATTTGGAGTCCATCAGGCCCTAGAGCTTCATTCAATTTTAACGATTTCAGCTGTTTCTCAATGCCACGATTTCAGCTGTTCTCAATGCCATTGACACTAATACTTACTTCAGTCATTTTTCAGTGGTACAAGGATTAAATTGGGGCAATTCTCCAGGATGCCATTGGGGCAGTTCCCCTGTGTTTTCCTTCGTAAAGGAACATTTGTAAACAGAGTTAAGCATTTCAGCTTTTGCTTTGCTGTCCTCAGTTTCAGTTCATGTCTCACTCACTACGGACTGGACACTAACTTTGGTGCCACTAACAGACTTTACATTCGACCACAATTTCTTTGGGTTCTGTAAAGATCAGTTGACAATATTCTGCTACAGTAGTCATTGAAGCATCATGCTTTGCTCTCTTGACAGCCAAACATGTTTCATTCAGCATTTGCCTCCTCCTGATTCTGGACAAAACAGGTTTCCCCAAAACAGGTGAAATGAGTCCCATTGGCTCAGTTTCAGTGAGACAGCACTTCAAACTTGTTGGGCACAGGGATCAGTGCAACACCCTGAATCCTCCCTGGTCCCCGTCCACACCATACAGAATGCCTGGATCTACCACTGGCATACCACTCGCAGTCGAGTGGACAAGTAATGACAGATCCTGTACTTTCTGCAGGGGAGATAGGAGCCACACGTGAGGATAGTACTCGAGGTACCTCTGGTACTGGTATCACAGGTACACGACTCTGGTGAACTCTTCCAACACATCGAATCACAGCAGCTGCTAATCACTTGACAGTAGTCAGGGTGATTTCCAGCTGCTTACAAACGTCAACCAATTCATTCCGAGTTCAAGAACAGCATTCACAGTGGGGCTGCATTTTGACTGGTGTAATATATTACAAAGCAGTCAAAAAATAACTTTAAATTAAGCCCACTGATTATCTCTTAATACGTTGAGCTAAGAATTTAATTCCCTGGTAAGATCTGAAGCAAATACACAAAATGAGATTTCTATTAAGGAAATACAAAAACCAAAGGTAAAACTTGCTTGTTTCCCAAAATGTTTTGAGGTTAATTATAGCTGTTTGCAAACTCATATAAGGAGTTGCTTATGGCAGATGCAGGTAATACACAGGGCTACTCCTCTTTAAAGGAAAACTAGATGTAACACAATATGTTAGACTACCTGCTACAGTAATTATTAAGTGCCGCAGACTAAAACGGTGTTTTCAGCACCCTAGAGACACTACCAATTCAGAATTAAGCCATTAGGATTAAAAAATGTACCTCCCATGTTTCAGAGATTTTTGGACCCAGAACTCAGTTTGAAACCATGGCAATGCTTGTGTATCTCAACGACATAATTGTATATGGGAGTGATATGGAACAGAATTATGCAGTGATTAAAGGAAGTATTCGTAAGGTTAAAAGCAGCAAAGTTAACAATGAGTAAATGGAAAAGTGTAATTTTGTGATGGAAGAGGTAGCATACCTAGGTCATATCATAGGTAAAGATGGGGTTGAGGTAAATCCAAGATTAATTAGAGCCGTATATGAATTTCCTCTACCAGGATCTGTAAAGAAGTTGCAATCATCTTTGGGACTCACAAAATATTACCGCCAATTCATAAAAGGATTTGTGGATATTGTCAGAACACTGACATAATTGTTAAAAAAGGGTATAAAATTTGTGTGGTCAGAGGAGTGCCAGTATGCTTCTGAAGAGCTAAAAGAAGCTTTAACATTGAGTCTGATACTGGTATTTCTGGCTTTTAATAGAGAATTTGTTTTATCATGTGACGCATCAAATCATGCTCATGGCTGTATGCTGCCACAAGAGGTAGAAGGCGTAGAACATCTAGTAGCTTACACCACCATTCTGCAGAAAGAAATTATTCTACAATGGAGAAAGAGAGAGAGATGTTAAACCCTATTTATGGAACTCCATATTTCAAATGTTATCTGTATGACAAAAATTTGGAATAAGGAGAGATCATGCAGCATTAAAATGGTTGTTGGAGTTAAAGAAGCCTTCCAAGTAGGTAGACACGATGGGCAGCAAGACTAAGTGAATTTGATTTCGAAACTACACATAAACCTGGGAAGCGGCACGGAAATGCAGATGGCTTAAGTGGAAAAGTAGCAGTAAAACATATTGGGGGCGAGTATTTTAAGCAGTCACAGCTTTCTACACAGGATGGTTTCTACGTAGAGGAACCAAGCTGGGACTGTGGGTAGTGGTACCAGCGAAGCTAAGGAATAGAGTTTTACAAAAAGCTCATGATTACGTATTAGCAGGCCATGGAGGTTGCAGGTCTATCAACAGAAGAGCATTGCCAATTCCGGCAGGCCAGAAAAAAATCTTTCCTTCACAGTCTCGGATGTTATTGAATTTAGCATACGTTAAAATGAAGGACTAAGTAAGGAACACGTATTTTTTTGTTTTCTCCAAAACATTTCTGCTCCTAGGTACAGCCCTCCAAAGATGGCACTTTGCATACCATTTTCAAGTTGCAAACCTTGGAAAACATTTTAAAATGCTGTATCTTTGGAACACTTCTAGATATTTTGTGGCCTTCAAAAAATGGTTCAAATGGTTCTGAGCACTATGGGACTTAACGTCTGTGGTCATCAGTCCCCTAGAACTTAGAACTACTTGAACCTAACTAACCTAAGGACATCACACACATCCATGCCCGAGGCAGGATTCGAACCTGCAACCGTAGCAGTCGCGCGGTTCCGGACTGCGCGCCTAGAACCGCTAGACCACCGCGGCCGGCTTTTTCTTTTTTTTTTATTTTATTTTTATTTAAAAGATAATTGCCTTATGATTACAAAGAAATCCTCCATTTGGACTTATCTGTCAAAGTTCTTTTACTATAGCATTCTGAACTTCTTTATGATTTATGGAATTTTTTCTTTTTCTTTTTTTTTTTTTTTTTCAAAAATGCCAATCCATAAAATTTTGATTTTATTTTTTCTGTTGATCAGTATCTACATTCTCTGAAAAGGAGAGCTTCCACTTTAAGGTTGAACAGGTTTTAAAAACAATTGAAATTTTTGCCATACATAAAACCTGTTTTATTACTACATTATCACATAACAGGCTCATAAAAATCAAAACCTAGCCTTATTTAACATAATTTTAATTTTGAAAGATGAGTAAGAGTAACATTTTAAATGGTTCCAAAATGCATGTGAAAGGTCCAAAGACTTGAAGGTTTCAATATATACAACTTCTGTGCACTCTGTTTTGTACTGAAATTAGCCAGTCAATTAACTAAAAATGTGTTCCACTGCTTCAGTATCTTCCTTTGATATAGAGTGATGCCTTCCTATTGAACCAATAAGAACTGGAGCACTTACAACCTTCAAAACATTGTGAATAGGAAATGAGCAATGATGGCGTTGATGCTGTCCTTCAGCTGGAAACCTACATCCAGCAACTGGTCCATATCGTAGCATTAAGTTCACTACAATTTCATTTAACTCATAGCTGGTGTCTATAATCTCTGCAATCCACCAGTCACAGTCATACACACACGCACCACAAACATCCCCCTTCTCAAGTAGTGAATCTGAATATTACCCTGCTGTTTCTGAGGTGTTGGCAAAAGAAAAAAAATTATTCTTTCTTGCTCTTTACAATGCGTGCAATATGAGTTCATCCATCACTCTGAGTCCAAAAATGTGTCTTCTGAATTCCTTTCACAGGAGTAGTTCGTTTGGATCATTCTTCTTTTTTTCTGCTCACGTAAGATTTCACAACTCTCGTAAAAGCCTCAGCATTCTGAATCGCAGCAGTATTTGGTCTGGAAAGATTATGTTTTGTAGCATGGTTATATTTTGTAGCATGGTGTGTTAGCAGGCTCCCTACACCACCATAAGGCCCCTTCCCATAACCAGCAGCACTGTATACCCAGTCAGTTGGCACAAGTGACTTACTCAATTCAAACAGGTGGTAATGATTTTTAAATCGACTAGGAGTGCCATCAGAAATAATAATGATCTTCTCTGCCCCTGTTTGCAGTTGAAGAATTTTGTGCACTGCTAGCAAAGCATGTGGTAAGTCATGTCCTGTGTCATCACTTATAACTGCAACACTTGTGGTCTTGTTTTGAAAATAAGTCACTCCTGTAAAAACTGAGACCTGGTCATTACTCCAATGATACCCTTGTACTTCTTGTAGGAGGATTACAGACCAGTTCTCAGCAAAATCAAGAGAAGCACTAAACATAGTTCTTCTGCCTGTACACACACTTTCACTTCTGCAATGTGTTGTTGCAATTTCTTCAGGTGCTGGTGTGTTACTGCTTTCACTGACCATTTACCAAGTTCATCGATGAAACTGTCAAAGGCAACAGTTTTCTTAATTAGTTTATTTTCCTCCCATGTCACATATGTAATTTTTGCAGAGTTATCTGCTACATCTTCCAGGCCAAGTGTCTGTAAAAACAGTCATCCCTCTCCAGGGCAGGCTCCACATTCTTGAAATAAAGAATGTCTCTCGCTTTACGTCACAGACTTCTAATGACTTCACATGCCCAACCAAGGTATGATATGTCACATGCTTGAGTAAGGTCTTCAAAGTTACCACACAAAGTTCAAAATTCGTGCAGTACACACATAATAACATCTCTAGGTAGGTGTGGAACTACCTACTTAGGTCGTACTGCACAAAATTATGATCTTCCAATATGTGAAGTTGTGTAGTTGCTCTTATAAACTGCAAAAGTTTCTTTTATTCTTTTGAGTCATGCACCTCTTCACTTTCACAACTTTTTGACCTCCAACCGTTACAGTTATAATGCCTTTTTTGTTGGCGCTCTGGTGAGAACACTCCTATTTATCTTCCAGATAAAATGACTGCACTATTTGAACTTGAGCTGCTTCTGCAGGATGACCAAAATAGGTATCTGGCCTTCCAAAGACTCCTTTTACAGACCTCACATTTCTTGATTTGTCTACCATGTACTTTGATACTGATGGAACGTGGTTCAAAATTGTGTTCTTTGAAAATGTCTCTGGAATAATAGTTAAAACTTGCACCTTTTCGCTGTAGGATGCACAATATTCAACAGCTGAACTGATATTTGTGAAAAATTCCTGGCACGAGGTGCAAGAGTGCTTCAGTTAATTTTCTTCTGAAGATGGAATTTCTACTTTGAAGAATGTGGTCAGTTTTGCTGTAGTGTATTCATCCATAGCTTTAGTAATTTCTCTGCACTTTCTTGGTGCATAGAGCTTACGACTCGACTTCACTGACCACAGTTTCTTAACAGGACTATCATCTACCTCTAGTTGACTGATTCAGGGTATTTAATTCTTCCTTTACTGATGCAAAATCTACATCGTCTGCACCATGGGAGGCTTCACCTTGTTCAGATACTATCATTATTGTTACTGTGTCAGAACGTTTGGAACACAAAAGGTCATCACTGGAAACATCTTCACTTTGAAACAGAGTCTTCAAATGAGAACACATATTCCCAATCTTAACAAAGTCTTTTTTTTTCTTATATATACCACACATTTTTGAATATGCAAATAGTCAGCACACTTCATTCACCTGTGGCCCCAGTCAGAAGACATTTCAAACAGTCCTTTTCACAAAACACACTACAACTGTGTCAACTGGCAAATTCCTCACGAAAACACAGAACTCACTGGATGGTCTCACATTTCTTAGAAGCCTCTTCAGTAAACAAATTAGCACTGAACAACTACAATACCGAAAGCTGCAATGAACAACCACAAAGAAACTACAACAAAGTAAGAAATATCTGCAAGAATCAAAATGAAAAGAAATAACTGCAACGAAGAAAGTGATAAGAAATAACTGCAACAAAGACAATAGAAATAAACACTGTAACAAAGAAATTAGTAAGAAACAACTTCAGTGAAGGCATACATTAGCCTTGAAAGTTAAAAAAAAATGATTTTTTTAAAGTAAAACTTGTCCAACTTAAAAGTGGAAGCTCTCCTTTACAGAGAATATAGTACTACATAGTACTAATAACCAGAAAAAATCTAACTTTTCTGGATTGGCATTTTAAAAAAAAAAAAAAATTCTGTAAATTATTAAAAAAAAATACAAAAGGCAACAGCAAAAGAACTTTGACAGATATGTCCAAATGGAGGAGACCACTGTAATCATAAAGCATTATCTTTCAAATAAAAAAACCTCTAACAAAATATCTAGAACTGTTACAGAGATACAGTATTTTTTAAAAATTTCCGAAATTTGCATCTTCAAAATGGTGTTCGCAGTGTCGTCTTCAGAGGCCTGTATCTCAGGGCAGGAATTTTTTGGAGAAAACAAAAAAAGTGTGTTTCTCACTCAATCCTGAATTTTAACATATGCTAAATTCAATAACATCTGAGACTATGAACGTAACCCCTCCTTCCTGAACTGATACTGATTATGCCTGGAGGCATAGCCAGACAGACGTAAAATAGTATGTGTGGAATTGAATACAGTGAGCACAGAGAGTGAATTTGTGTCAAACAAGAGTACCATTGCTGAGGTTACCAGAAGCATTAGCACCAGATACAACATGTGGGAGGACCATATCATGCATGAGCCCCAGGAATTCCATAGGTTTGGCGAATGGAAAAACAACAGACCCAATATGTAAAGATGGTGGAAGAAACCCATAGTGCCACCACAAATTCACACAAACAGTTTTGTCAGTAGAAACGCCGAACGCCATTGTCGGTGCACCATGAGTAAAGACAATCGAGACATCGCTGAAGATGTCACTTGTGGTGTCACAAGGCTTAGGTCTGTCCCGCCCCTCATTAAATCGACCAAGACTTACATGAATAATTGTAAGAACAGTTATTATTACTATGTTCTTTAAGTTTGTTTTTGGGTTTTCAGAAATACTGTGGGAAGGAAGTTTATTTATGTTGCAGATAACGAGGAAGACGTTGCCCAACTATCACCACGAAAGTTCGACGTAGCGGCAAGTGGGCAAGGAATAAAACTAATGCTGCAAACTACCACGAGCCATAGAAGAGCCTGGGCCGCGAGGGTGTCGAGCTTCCTAGGTTGTTGTTGGACAACGTCAAAGGAAGAGATACTCTGCTTTCTCTTTGTAAACAGATCGATCGAGTCTTGAAAGGTTCACGTAAAACGTATAGGCGGGTGACACATTAGGTGGGGCCCAATGCCTGTAATACTTTCACAGTTATTAAAAAGTTGTTAAACGGCAAAACCAATAGTTCATCATTTATATAGATAAAAAGTAGTAAAGATATAGGAAAGGAAGAGTTGCGGCGTCAGAACGAAAAGTGATACATCGCTCAGCAACAAAGGAGGACGTAAACAGCGGGCGTTACGTGGTGAAAACAAATCAACTGATAAAATAGTAAGTCTGTAATTAAGCATAAAGCCACGTAACACTGCACACTCAAAGAGACAAATCTATGGAGAACTGCAATAGATCGCAAAATCCTTCAGGAAAAGGGAGCCGCAGATGCCTGGCACGAGACAGGCCATAGTAAGTTAATGGCTATAGCAAAGAGGACGACGCTCAGGACAGAGCACTGACATCCTGCTTTCCTGGATAAAGGTGTTCTGAAGGAAACAGGGCAGGCGGCCTCAGAACCACCAAATGTAGAGAGTATTGAGGATACCAGTCCACCAGCAGGTGGTGTAGGCTTTCTCCAAATCAAAAACTACAACCACAGTCTAGAATTTCCACAGAAAACAGTTCACGACATGGGTTGACAAAGTGGCGAGATGGTCAACTGCAGTACGGTGCGCTAGGAATACACATTTTGCAGTGATTAGTAAATTGCGAGAATCAGTGATTAGTAAATTGCGAGAACCTTGCAAGCACAGCTGGTGAGAGATATCGGGCGGTAGCTAGAAGGAAGGTGTTTGTCCTTACCAGGCTTAGACATGGGTATGACAGTGGCTTCACGTCAGCATCTGGGAAATGAGCCATCTGCCCAGATGCAATTGTACATATGAAGCAAAAAGTACTTGCGCACAAGAGGAAGGTGTTGCAACATCATCTTAATGTCAACAGTGCTTGGACCCTGGGGTGGAAGACCTGGATGAAATGAGAGCATGATCTACCTCCCTCATAGTAAAAGCAGCATTGTAGCACTCACAATTCTGAGAAAAGGGTATCACCCGAGCCTCGTCCACTTATTTCTGATGGAGGAAGGCAGGATGATAGAGGGTAGAGCTCAAAATCTACGCAAAATAGCAGCCCAAAGTGTTGGAGATAGCAATGGTGCCCACAATGACATCATCTGCTACAATCAGGTGGAAATTTGGTAATGGACCTTGGTCCCAGTGAGCCACTGGAGGTTGGCCCACATGAAGGAAGAGGGAGTGTAACTGTTAACGGAACTAGCAAATGAAATCCAGCTACTTTGTCTACTGTCCCGAAGAATGCAACGACGTTGTGCACACAACTGTTTATGAACTAATACAGTTCGTCACTGTAGGATGACAGTTAAAATAGTGGAGAGCACATCGCCGCGCGCGAATTGCATTGCATCATACCTCACGCCACCAAAGGACCGGGATGCGGTGCAGTCAAGATGAAGTATGAGGAATGGAACATTGTGCACCAGTAAGGATAATGTTTGTAAGGTATTCTACCTGGTCATCACAACTAGGGAAACGTTATTCAGCAAAAAATCACCATGGAAGGGTAAAGCCTCCAGTCAGCCTTAGAAAGCTGCCAGTTGGGTTTACACGTAGGTGGGGTAGGAGTCATCAAACAGATAGCAAACAGGAAATGGTCGCTTGAGTATGTGTCACAGAGAACAGACCACTCAAGACAGTGAGCAAGCTGGGCAATGCAGAATGAGAGGTCCAAACGGGAATAGATGTGTGTGGTGTCTGAAAGGAATGTGGGTGCTCCAGTGTTAAGGCAGATGAGTTTGAGTTGACTGAGAAATTCAGCCAAGAGGGCACCTCTTGGACTGGTTCTGGAAGAGCCGCAGAGGGTATGGTGTGAATTAAAGTCACCGAGCAGCAGAAAGGGTTGAGGGAGTTGACCAATAAGCTGGAGGAAGTCTTCCCTAGTGACACCAAATGATGGAGGGATGTAGACAGCAGAAAGAGAAAAGATGAAGCGAGGAAGGAAAATGTGGAATGAAACAGCTTACAGTAGGATGTTCAGTGAAATGATTTGACTGTGAACGTCATCTTGGATGAGCAGCATGACTCCCGCATTGAGATGGCATGCTGTCCTTGGGGGAGAAGCTCAAAGCAGACCAGAATGAAACGCAAGAGGTCAAAGCGGTCGTGAAGAGACAATTCTTTTACCTGGAGGCAGAAAAAAAGTGACACTGCAATTCCAAGAGCAGTCGTAATTCCTCCTTGTTCAGATCTAATGTTGCAAAGATTCCATTATAGGAGACTCATGATGGCGTAAAGGGAGGAAGGAAAAATTAAGGGTTGTCACTTTGACAGCTGCCGAGTGCCGGCCATCAAAGACTCACTGCTACAGGGTGCAGAGGCTGGAGGATCCTGTTCCATGAGATCTACGGAGGGAACAGCATTTTCACTAGGTCAGCTTGCAGATTCCAGGGTAGAAAAATAGGTGGCGGTGCGCACCGGCGAAACGCAGGTCAGCCAGGTGAGAGTATCAAGCGGCAACACTGTTGAAGACCTCTGAGTTGGTGAAGGAGAAGACTGTTAGTTTTTGTTTGATTTTTTAGAAGCTTTGTAATTGACAGATGAAGTCTCAGATGCTTGATGGCTGGAGGGACATAAGAAGTCTTTGTGGGGAAAATTCCTTCTGTTCTTTCCAGCCTGTTGGTTGTGTAGCAGGTGATTTTGGCATCAGAGGCAAAGACGTGATGGCTTGTTGCACAGCTGGAGGAGGAGGAGACTAGGATGCTACCATGACACTGGGCGATTTTACAACTGTGCTGAATTTGAGGTCACAAATTTCCATGGCTGTGTCCTTCATAGAGCAAGGTGTAGCAAGAAAAGCACCGTAGGTGCCAGGTGGTAAAATGCAGGCCTTTTGACTAGCCTACAACTTGTGAGTGACACGGTAAGGCACTTTTTCCTTCACCCAGATCTCCCAGACAGCCTGCTCATCGAGATACACGGGACATTCTCGGGATGAGGCTGCATGGTCATCATTGCAGGCTGCATGGTCATCATTGCAATTGATACAGCAGGGAGGAGCAGGAGGAGGACAGTCACCCCCTGGAGCATCCCTACCACTAGGAACACATTTGGCCATGTTTCAACAGGACATTCTAGTGGGGTTATAACGTTGAAACTGGTAGCAGTGCATCAGGTTTGGAATGTACAGTTGGATCTTGATGACTTCATAACCGGGTTTGGTCTTTGATGGAAGCACTGCTTTATCAAACATGTGAAAAAAAAGTGTGTGTAAGCACTAAGGTTGCATCAACCTTTTTCATTACCTGAGGGACTGCAGTGACGCCATGATCAGAGAGGTAAGTTTGGATTTCTTCCTCAATCGGACCATCAAGCAGCCTAGTCTAAATAACACCATACGAAGCATTAAGCATTTGATGGGCCTCAACATGAACCGGATAGCCATGGAGGAGTGAAGTTGCAAGAAGTTGTTGGGCGTGAAAAATCGCAATTTGTCTCCATAAGCAAAATGCTATTATGTAAACAAGATCAGGATTTCCCCGGGGTTGGCAACTGCATCAACACCTTCCTGAATTACAAACAGATTAACCGTATCAAAGGACTGACCTCCTTCAGTACATGATACCACGTGGAACCGAGGTGCAACTGGAAGAGTCTTTGAATCTTTAGTCTCATTCCATTTAAATTTAGTGGACGCAGACTGAGATGTTGATAGGCTCATTGTGAAAAAATCCCCCATGATTGCCAGCATCTCCATGGTGCACTCCTTCCAACTGGACCACCCTCCCCCTCAGAGGGGGACTCACCAGCCTTACATGGTTGTTCACACCTCAGGTCACACCTCCTGAACTTCTGACAATTGTCAATTTGGGAAGGTACTCGCTCAGGCAGTCACTCCTCCCTAGACCTGGCCTGTACAAGGGCAT
Organism: Schistocerca nitens; assembly: GCF_023898315.1. NCBI lineage: Eukaryota > Metazoa > Arthropoda > Insecta > Orthoptera > Acrididae > Schistocerca > Schistocerca nitens. The sequence continues at coordinate 395,500,849 of NC_064617.1, forward strand.
ACATGTGAACCCTACCGGTTGATCTGCAGCTGGGAATTATGCGTTACCCAGTCACCTGCTATGTGGCAGATGAATGAGCTGGCCTTCAGGAGCACACAGGGAGCAAGAAGAAACAAATGCAGAAGCAGAGGACGGATAGGAAATGCAGAATGAAGAAAGAGAAAGAAAGAGAGAGAGAGAGAGAGAGAGAGAGAGAGAGAGAGAGAGAGAGAAGCAGTGTAGGGACTGTTCTGATGTCAGGCTACTGAAAATTCAGAACATATTCCCCAAGGGAGGGGAAAAAGAATAACACGAGAACAGACAAGAGGCACAGAAGGGAAAAAAGATGCTGTGCTGCAAAGGCTGGGTCCCCATGATAGCCAAATATAAACTCACCAAAGAGTGGTGAGCCACTTGGTGGGGAGGTGGGGTGGGGGTGGGGGGAGGTTGGCTAGGTTGCCATCAGAGCAGTATTAAGAGGTTCTAAGGAAGGTAGAGAAGGAATTACTGTTGGAGTTGAGGTTGGTTTTAGAACCCAGACACAAAAACTTATCCTTTTATTTCAAGCTAGCCACAGTATCTGTGAGAACTGATGGAGTGAAAGCTTAACCTTTTTTTTCTCCAGTACTAGAGAAACAAGCAAATTCCAAATGCTCAAATGCTACATACTTCATGAGTATCCTGTTAAATGGGGGATATTGAAGAAATCTTTAGGAGTAAAAATGGTAATATCAGAGGGGCAGGATTCCTGTACAGTGAAACTGCTAATGGGAAAAAAGGACGTAAGAGAATGTGATTGAGCCAGAATTGTACTTTCAGCAGGTCAAGGTGCATTGATTGTACTCTTACCTTTGGCAAGATGGTAGTAGTGGCGAGTTGTTTCGAGCACTGGAAACTTAGGTCAGCAAAGAGGCAAGAATTTAACGGGAGATGTTTCTTATTATTCTTAAGGGCCAGAAGGGCCAGTTACCAGAAACTCTAGTGCAAAGAATAATCTAGCTTAGTTGACCTGAGGGCCTGGATCCTGATAAAAAGGGGGGCAATGTAGCATATCAACTGTATTTGGTCAGAAAATACACCAGAGCCAACTGCAGGTCATGCATTGCAGAGCAAAACATGATCGACTGGCATTGCAAAGCAGAGCCAGCTGGGCACTGTCTAACAACAGCCGACACTGCAATACACTAGTGGAAGGATGGAAGACTTTCCTCACTTTCCACCACAGAAGTGTTTAGAGCACATGCCCTAAGACCTAAACAAACATAGTCTGGGGCAAGTAAGCTATCAGCCAGTCATATACTAAATCATTCTTGTCTCAGCACCACAGCCTACACCCTTAGCCTATGACACCTGGAGTAACATCCCGGAATGCAGCACAGGATCCACTGTTCCACAAAACAGGGCAGCCTGCCCTGAGTCATGAGGGAGCCGCCCGCATGCTCAAGGAAGTTCATGGCCATTGTCAGCTGTAGTACTGCACTGTCACCACCTTCACAGATGGAGACCTCACTGACAGTGGCATTTGAATGACACATGCTCAGCCCCACTCTTTCTGCTGTTAACAATGCCAGATGTCTATTGTTTCACATGAGAGGCAACTGGATGCCTCCACCAGGCCGGAATAAATAAATGCATTGAACAAATCTACTGTTGTCCTGATGTCTCAATTCACTCTCCATGGGTGACAATCCAAGGATCATTTAACACCCAGTATGTTGAAGGTATCACAAAGGCCTTCACAGACAGCCACTATCCTCCAGAACTAGTACGCAAACACATTTCCTGTGTCATTTCCCCACATACTCCCAACCGTTCCACCATCCCCAAGAACCAGCTACAAAAGAGTGCCCCCTTTGTCACTCATTCAAAAGAGTGCCCCCTTTTTCACTCATTACCACCACCTGACTCTAAAAACTGAAACATATCTGTCGCCAGGGCATCATCATGCCCAGAAAAAGACACATCCTACCCAAGGTCCTTCCCATCACTCCTAAAGTGGTGTTCTGTCACCCAACCAACCTCCACAACACCCTATTCTATCCCTATGCCACTCCCAGTGGAAGACCCAGGTGCAAGACCTGCCCAACTCATCCAACCAGCACTTCCTATTCCACTCTTGTCACAGACTTATCCTAGCTCATTAGAGGCTGGACCGCCTGTGAAAGCAGCCATGTCATATACCAGCTTTGCTGCAATCACTGCATAGCTTTTTATATTGGTATGACTACTATCCAGCTGTCCACCAGGATGAATGGCCACTGCCAAACTGTGGCTTAGAGCAAAATAGACCAAACTGTGGCACAAAATACAGCTGAACATAACATGTTTGATTTCAGTGGCTGCTTTACAACCCGGACCGTCAGGACCCTGCCCTCCACCACCAGCTTTTCTGAACTGTGCAGATGGAAGTTATTCTTACAACACATCCTCTTCTCCCAGAATTATCCTATCCTCAACCTAAGGTGATCTACTATCCCTGCAGCTTCCACCAAACAGTTTCTGGCCCCCTCATCCAATCAACTCCTCCCTTTTCAAATTCCCTCACCCTCTTTGTATGCTGCCCCCTGCCAATGCACCCACCCAACATTCCCCCTTCTCTGCTCCTCTCCTTTTGTGCTCGCCATTTTTTACCTTATACCCCACCTCCTAACACTGCACTTGGCAGTCTCTATATCCCTGCATGCATTGCCAGACAGTACACTTCTCTCCCTCTACCCATACCCTGCTGTTCTTCCCCCTTCTCCGCACCACTCCAGATTGCTACTCCCATGACAGCTGCATCCCAGTTGGAGCTGCTGGTGGTAACAGTCGTGTGTGTGTGAAATTTGCTTGCTTGTGCAAATGTATGTGTGTTTTCTTTGCTGAAGAACGCTTTGGCTAAAAGCTATAATGTGTAACAGTCTCTTTGTTGTGCCAGTCTGCAATTCAACAGGTCATCCTTACAGTGAGTAGCAATCTATCAGTTTTCCAATATTGTTGATATTCCTACCTGGAATTTCCATTATACTCAAAGAAAACTTCATTTCTTTTACCAGCTCTATTATTTCATTATGGAAAGACATGATCTCTCTGTGGATTCTATTGCTTTGTGAGAGGCTAAACATCTTGAAGGCAGTTTTACTCATTCAAAAATAGTTTACTGTTATAGAGCCAATACAGAAGCCTATCACTGGTATCAATTAGGGCAGTTATTACGAGCGATTTTTTCCAGCACAGCAGGTTCGTATCACCAGCAAACACTAGAGGAACTGTTAATGATAAATTTTTGCTTTGGTCACTGATTTAGGGCAGGAAGAGGAGAGAACCCAGATTGGAGCCCTGTAAGATACAACAGGTTACTAATTCTTTCTCTAAATCAACTTATCTTCCTTGTTGGGATATGAGTTTAGTCAGTTGCTTCTTGTGAGAGAGATATGATTGGAGGCATCCACTGCAAATACCTCTTATTTAATAAGCTTCCAGATTATGTAACAGCAGTATGACTGCCATAGCTGAGAGATCAGTGTGTTTGGCTACTATGCAGAGGACCCAGGTTTGCTTCCCAGTACTACCAGGGATTTTTCTTTGGTAGGAGAACTTGTATAGGATGCATTCAGCCTTGTCAGGTCAGCTGAGGGGCTGTTTCAATGAGAAGTAGTGCCTCCAAGATCAATAAAGATTAAAAAGACAGGAAGAGCTGTGTGTTGACCCCACATTCCTCCATACTGCATCCAGTGATGCCATTGGCAGAGGATGTCACAGCAGTTGGTCGGTCCCAACTGGCCCATCAGGATTGGAATGAAGAGCTTTGCTTTATCCAACAACATGAATTATAACAACAAAAACAATGGAAATGGATAGATAAAAAATCTACTCACCAAGTGGTGGCAGGAGAATAGTGACACAAAAAGGTTTAGCTTTTAGAAGCTTTTGGACTCAGTGGCATTGTGCATGAATTAATAAGAGTGAAAACCTAAGTGCATTGTATGTAATAGAGGTAGCAGGGTGAACAGCAAAAGAACAGACAGGTCGGGAAATGATAGATGTAGAAAACTAAAATTGAGTGAAGAAAGGAGTAGTTACTGAGAAGAAATGCTGATATGGAAGAAATTAACATAAATTAAGGCCAGGTGGGTGGTGAGCACCGAGGACATGTCATTGTGCTAGTTTTATTGCTCCTCCCATAACTTTACTTCCCGTTCCAAATTTCTTCTTTGTTTCCTTCAGCATGTGCCCAATGTACAGATCAACCAACACAGACAATAGGGTATGACATGGTCTCACTCCATTCTCAATAAACACTTCCATTTCATGTCTTTCAATTCTTACAGTTGCAGTCTGTTTTCTGTTCAAATTATAATGATGCACTCTCTGTATTTTAATGCTGTTAGGTTCAAGATTTATAAGAATGTATTCCTGTCAACACTATCAAAAGCCTTCTCTAAATCTACTGATACTATAAATGAAGGTTTGCCTTTTCTTATCTTATGTTCATACCATTAATATTGCTTGTGTACTCAAGAACCCAAACTGATCTACATGGTTAGCTTCTTTCAATATTTTGCAAACCATGGCTTATCAAAGTAATGGTTCAGTATTATTCACACTTGTTAGTAGCAGCCTTCTTTGCAATTGGAATTATTACATTACTCTTGAAGTCCGAGGGCATTTCAACTGTTTCATATACCTTGCACACCACAGGGAATGGTTTATTCATGGCTGGCTCTCTCAAGAATCTCAATAATTATGAGCGTCCTACATTTTTTGAAATTCCTTCAGTTGTAATCTGCAGTTCATACTTAAAATTACAAACAGAAAAGCGTTGGTACGTTGATAGAAACAATAACAAACACATACACTCACACAAATTTCAAGCTTTCGCAACCCACGGTTGCTTCATCAGGAAAGAGGGAAGGAGAGGGAAGGACGAAAGGATGTGGGTTTTAAGGGAGAGGGTAAGGAGTCATTCCAGTCCCGGGAGCGGAAAGACTTACCTTGGGGGGGAAAACGGACAGGTATACACTCGCGCACAAACACACATATGCATCTGCACATAACAGACACAACCGTGGGTTGCGAAAGCTTGAAATTTGTGTGTGTGTTTGTGTTTGTTATTGTTTCTATCAACGTACCAACGCCTTCGCTTGGTAAGTTACAGAATCTTTGTGTGTGTGTAATATATATATATATATATATATATATATATATATATATATATATATATATATATATGCTTGTGTCTGTATATGTGTGGATGGATATGTGTGTGTGTGTGTGCGCGCGAGTGTATACCCGTCTTTTTTTCCCCCTAAGGTAAGTCTTTCCGCTCCCGGGATTGGAATGACTCCTTACCCTCTCCCTTAAAACCCACATCCTTTCGTCTTTCCCTCTTCTTCCCTCTTTCCTGATGAGGCAACAGTTTGTTGCGAAAGCTTGAATTTTGTGTGTATGTTTGTGTGTCTATCGACCTGCCAGCGCTTTCGTTCGGTAAGTCACATCATAACATTCCACATGGGAAAAATATATCTAAAAACAAAGACGATATGACTTAACAAGCAAAAGCGCTGGCAGGTCAATAGACACACAAACAAACACAGACATACACACAAAATTCAAGCTTTCGTAACCAACGGTAGCTTCATCAGGAAAGAGGGAAGGAGAGGGAAAGACGAAAGGATGTGGGTTTTAAGGGAGAGGGTAAGGAGTCATCCCAATCCCGGGAGCCGAAAGACTCACTTTAGGGGGAAAAAAAGGACAGGTATGCTTATGTCTGTGTATGTGCGGATGGATATGTGTGTGTGTGCGTGAGTGTATACCTGTCCTTTTTTCCCCCTAAAGTGAGTCTTTCCGCTCCCGGGATTGGGATGACTCCTTACCCTCTCCCTTAAAACCCACATCCTTCCGTCTTTCCCTCTCCTTCCCTCTTTCCTGATGAAGCAACCGTTGATTGCGAAAGCTTGAATTTTGTGTGTATGTATGTGTGTCTATCAACCTGCCAGCGCTTTCGTTTGGTAAGTCACATCATCTTTGTTTTTATATATATATATATATATATATATATATATATATATATATATATATATGTGTGTGTGTGTGTGTGTGTGTGTGTGTGTGTGTGTGTGTGTGTGTGTGTGTGTTTTTATGGTGAAGGAAAGGAGCAATAAGTTATATTTATTCCATATTTTGTTCTGTAATTTTCTGCCAAACACAATTAAAGACATCAGGTTATGGGCCCAGGCAAATGCATACACATGGTATTTGTTTCTGTTCTGTGAATTCATTGCTACCCTTCGTTTTCATTTTCAACTGAGTATTATGAGTTAGATTTATATTCAGACTACATGAAAATAGATAAATTGAAAACTTACAGTATCCAGAAATTTGACGGTAAAAATTTCCAGCTATGGAAATATCAGTTGCAAAATACTTTTCGTGCTGAAAAAGTGCTCGATATTGTTGAGGGGAAACTGAGGCCAAATGAAGCTAGTGAGAGTCAAACTGCTTGGGACGACTTAAATGTGAAGGCGATGCTCGTTCTACCTAATGCGATAGAATTTGACCAATTGCAATATGTTATGGCATGCACAAATGCAGTGGAAATGTGGGCCAGACTAAAGACTATTCATGAACAGCAATCCGCAGTTAATAAAATGGCCTTGAAGCAGAAATTTGTTTATTACAGAATGTCTCCAACAGACACAATTGCACAACACATCAGTCAAGTTGCGTCCCTGGAATAAGCATTAGCTGATATTGGGGAACCTGTTACAGAAGCTGACAAAATGGCAAAAATTTTGGGAAGTCCGCCAGCAAAGTTCGCAGTTTTTTCAACTGCCTGGGACTCGTGTGCTGAAGATCAACAAACGTTCGATAATTTGACTTTAAGGTTATTGAAAGAAGAACAAAAACTTTTACAATGTGATAAAAACTCAACAACCTTCGCAGCAGTTAATGTAGAGACAACACGCAGGTTGAGCTTAAATACCAGTAACAACAGTGTGTCTAACATGGTCAGTAGGAAAGAGATTGAATGTTATTACTGTCACAAAAAGGGACATTTTGAATCTGAGTGCAGAAAACTTTTGGCAAAACTTAATATGAAAACTGATATGTCTGAGCACCAAGCTTTGAGTGCAGAACATGTATATGTTTTTGCTCCAGATTGCGAAAACATTTGGTTAACTGACAGTGCTGAGTCAAAACATATGATGTCACACAAAGAGTGGTTCAACACATCTAAGCCAATTCAGTGAGAGGAGTCATTTGTTCAAATTGGAGACAACTCTATCGTCAAAGCAGAAGGCATTGGATCAATTGAAGTATTGTCATTAGTTGAGGGCAAATGGCAATGTCGCACTTTGGAAACTACATTATATATTCCTAAGCTAAAGAAAAATTTATTTTCAGTGGGAGCACTCACAAAAAGAGGAAATAAAGTTATTTGTGACAACAAGAGAATAGAAGTTCACAGTTCATGTCTAATTGCAACAGGAATTAAGATGAACAATCAGTGTTGTCAAATGTTGTTTAAACATCCAGATAAACTACAGGCTAATCTTGCTTCCCTGAATTCCATCTAGATCTGACATGCGAGACTTGGGCACAGTAATTTCAGTGGTCTCAAGAATATGGCTGACCTGAACTTAATACCTGGTTTCAATATGAAGGAAGTTGAAAATCTTCATTGTGAACCATTTTAGTATGGCAAGACGAAAAGAAAATCTTTTAATTAAAATTTTGAATCAATATTGAAAGTTCCTAGTGAATTTATTCATGTAGATTTGAGTGGATGGGTGAGAAAACCATCTCTTGGAGGTGCTCAATTGTACATGGTTTTCAAGTATGATTGCACTTCATACAGGTTTGTGTATTTTCTTAAAATTAAGCACAATACTTTCCCTGTGTTTTTGGAATTTCAGAGACTGACTGAAAGACAAACTGGAAACAATATCTAAGTTCTTAGAAGTGACAATGGAACCAAATTCATAAATAAGCAATTTGAAATTATTTCAAGCAAAATGTTATAATACATGAAAAAACAAGTCCCTATACACCACAGCAGAATGGCCGATTTGAACGAGAAAATAGGTCCATTGCTGAATGTGCACACACTATGTTAAACAGGTCCATTGCATTTTATTAAGTACTGACTTGTGTCACGAATTGTGGGCAGAAGCAGTAAACTGTGCTGCATATATCTTAGATCACCAACCATGTAAAGCAAATGACAATGTTATGCCATACGAAAAATAGTTTGGAAAACTGCCTTCATTGAGACACGTGAGGAAGTTTGGATCAGCAGCATACATACATGTTCCTGATAAAATTAGATCAAAATGGGATATTAAATCAAAGAAATTGATCATGGTTGGCTATGATGGATATAGTACCAACTATCGCCTCTACAATCGGAGTCAAAGAAAATTATAGTCTCCTGCAATGTCTCTTTCAGTGAAGAACAAACCCATAGCTTAAACACAGAACAAAGATTACTGAATTTTACCTGGGAGACGATGCTGCAAAAAATGTTCAAGAGGAATCTGAAGAGGATGATACTGGTGAACAAATGAAAGAAAATCAAAAGATGCATTTGAGAGATCGGCCTAATCTGCAAGCACCTGCTCTTTCGGGACCAAGATATAGTTTGCTCTGCCGTTATCTTTGAACCTCAAACTTTTGAAGCAGCAATGGCATTGAAAGAGTCATCACAGCGGAAACAAGCAACGGAAGAGAAAACGACATCCCTGAAAAAGAACAAAACTTGGGATCTAGTACCATCACCACACAACCGTAAGGCAGTTGAATGTACATCTACATCCACACTCTGCAAGCCACCTGACGGTGTGTGGTGGAGGGTACCTTGAGTACCTCTATCGGTTCTCCCTTCTATTCCAGTCTCGTATTGTTCGTGGAAAGAAGGATTGTAGGTATGCTTCTGTGTGGGCTCTAATCTCTCTGATTTTATCCCCATGGTCTCTTCGCAAGATATATGTAGGAGAGAGCAATATACTGCTTGACTCTTCGGTGAAGGTATGTTCTCGAAATTTCAACAAAAGCCCGTACCGAGCTACTGAGCGTCTCTCCTGCAGAGTCTTCCACTGGTGTTTATCTATCATCTCCGTAACGCTTTCGCGATTACTAAATGATCCTGTAACGAAGCGCACTGCTCTCTGTTGGATCTTCTCCTTCTCTTCTACCAACCCTATCTGGTACGGATCCCACAGTGCTGAGCAGTATTCAAGCAGTGGGCGAACAAGCGTACTGTAACTTACTTCCTTTGTTTTCGGATTGCATTTTCTTAGGGTTCTTCCAATGAATCTCAGTCTGGCATCTGCTTTACCGACAATCAACTTTACATGATCATTCCATTTTAAATCACTCCTAATGCGTACTCCCAGATAATTTATGGAATTAACTGCTTCCAGTTGCTGACCTGCTATTTTGTAGCTAAATGATAAGGGATCTATCTTTCTATGTATTCACAGCACATTACACTTGTCTACATTGAGATTCAATTGCCATTCCCTGCACCATGCGTCAATTCACTGCAGATCCTCCTGCATTTCAGTAAAATTTTCCATTGTTACAACCTCTCGATACACCACAGCATCATCTGCAAAAAGCCTCAGTGAACTTCCGATGTCATCCACAAGGTTATTTATGTATATTGTGAATAGCAACGGTCCTATGACACTCCCCTGCGGCACACCTGAAATCACTCTTACTTCGGAAGACTTCTCTCCATTGAGAATGACATGCTGTGTTCTGTTATCTAGGAACTCTTCAATCCAATCACACAATTGGTCTGATAGTCCATATGCTCTTACTTTGTTCATTAAACGAATGTGGGGAACCGTATCGAATGCCTTGCGAAAGTCAAGAAACACGGCATCCACCCGTGAACCCGTGTCTATGGCCCTCTGAGTCTCGTGGACGAATAGCGCGAGCTGGGTTTCACTCGACCATCTTTTCGAAATCCATGCTGATTCCTACAGAGTAGATTTCTAGTCTCCAGAAAAGTCATTATACTTGAACATAATACGTGTTCCAAAATTCTACAACTGATCGATGTTAGAGGTATAGGTCTATAGTTCTGCACATCTGTTCGACATCTCTTCTTGAAAACGGGGATGACCTGTGCCCTTTTCCAATCCTTTGGAACGTTGCGCTCTTCTAGAGACCTACGGTACACCGCTGCAAGAAGCGGGGCAAGTTCCTTCGCGTACTCTGTTTAAAATCGAACTGGTGCCCCATCAGGTCCAGCGGCCTTTCCTCTTTTGAGTGATTTTAATTGTTTCTCTATCCCTCTGTCATCTATTTCGATATCTACCATTTTGTCATCTGTACGACAATCTAGAGAAGGAACTACAGTGCAGTCTTCCTCTGTGAAACAGCTTTGGAAAAAGACATTTGGTATTTCGGCCTTTAGTCTGTCATCCTCTGTTTCAGTACCATTTTGGTCACAGAGTGTCTGGACATTTTGTTTTGATCCACCTACCATTTTGACGTAAGACCAAAATTTCTTAGGATTTTCTGCCAAGTCAGTACATAGAAGTGGGTTTATCATCTGAAGCAGAATTCTGAGGGAAAAATTGATCACTTTAAAACTAGATTATGTGCAAAAGGTTATTCAAACGAAAAGGCATTGATTATGATGAGACATTTTCTCCTGTGGTCAGATATGATTCAATCAGAGTTTTATTAGCGATAGCAGATTCATGAGATATGGAAATTAGGCAGTTTGATGTTAAGACTGCATTCCTGAATGGGGTTTGAAAGAAGAAGTTTACATGGAGCAACCAAAAGGTTTTGTTTCAGAAGGCCCAAATAATGTTTGCAAACTGAAGAAGAGCTATATGGACTCAAACAATTGCCACGTTGTTGGAATAAAAAATTTGTACAGTTTCTGACAATGTTTGGTTTCGTGCAACTGAATGTGGACAAATGTGTTTTCCACGTTTTAACAGATGACACTGATTTTTGCCTGGCACTTTATGTGGATGATGGCTTGCTTATTTGAAAGTCTCCAAAAATACTGGAAAATGTTTTGACAGCACTGGGATCAATGTTTGAAATTACTGTGGGCAATGGAAAATACTTCTGTGGATTGGAAATTGAACATAGCCCTTCTACAAAATAAATCTATATAGGCCAGCAAAGATATATCAGTTGTTTACTTCAGAAGTTCAACATGGATGATTCAAAACCAACTCCACTCCTTTTGATGTTGGAACCATGTTGCACAGAGGGCAGTCTCCTGCAAACCAACATGAGGTTAAGGAGATGGAAAGCAAACCTTATTGGCAGGCAGTCGGCAGCTTAAATGTTTACAGCAACTGTCTCACGGCCAGACATCACGTTTGCTGTGAGCATAGTGAGTAGGTTTTTACATAATCTGGGTCTCGATAATTGGCATGCTGTTAAAAGGATTATGAAGTATCAACAGGTGACCAGGGAACTGACCATAAAGTACAAAGCTGACTCTACTGGACTGGTGGTCTACTGATATGCCGACTTTGCTGCTGACTGTGACACTTGTCGGGCAACAACAGTTTATGTGAGCTTGTTAACAGGTGGGCCTCTGACATGGTGGTCACATCAGCAGAAATGTGTAGGCCGATCAACAACGGAGGCCGAATACATAGCAGCTTCAGGTGCTGCTACTGAAGTTGTTTGGTTGCGTGGTTTTCTCAGTGAGCTTGGTTTCCAGTTAGACAAACCATCAACACTCCATGTTGACAATCAAAGTGCTATTTGCCTGATTAAAAACACAGAACATCACAGACATATCAAGCACATTGACATCAAATACCATTATTTATGCAAACATGTTGAAAATAATGAGATTGAAGTTTATTATGTTTATTCTGATAAACAGTTGGCAGAGTTATTCACTAACTCTTTAACTAGAGACAAATTCATATAAAACAGAAAAGTTCTGTCAATTATCTCAAAACAAACTCAATAAAACAAGAGTGGAAGTGTTGACAGCAGTGAGCTTGTTGTAAGGAGAGTTTTTTTTTTTTTTTTCTGTCGTGGTGTGAGTGCACCAGATATTTATATTCATTCTGTGTGCAGCCGTGTTCTGTGACCTAAAATTATATCGTTGAATTTTTTTTTCCTGTTGTTATGGTTATGGTGTAACTTTTGGTTGCAACAAAAAAAGAAGCAATAAGTTATTTTTATTCCAATATACCGTATTTCGCTCTGTAATTTTCTGCCACACAAATTAAAGACATCACCTTCTTACATGAATCTTAAACCAAATGTTTGTAATCAAATTGTGTCCTCTTCTTAAGTCTACCAGGTGGCTTCCCCTTTGATTCCCTTCCTCGAGTCCATGATCTCCCACTATTCTTACTTCTATTCCTTTCCTTTCCAGTACCACACCACAATTAAATTTTTGTGTTCCTTAACTAAATGAATAATTTCTTTCATAAAACTGTACATTTCTTCTGCCTCTTCAACATCTGTGGCATTCCACGGCATAAGAACCTGAAGGTCCTATTACTGTGGTGAGAGTTGCCTTTGTGCCTATTTGGCAACTACAGTGTGGTCACTATGCTGTTAACAGTAGCTTAGCCATATTCCTATTTTATTATCCAGTTTTAGGCCTAGGCTTCTCCAGCATTACCTGATTTAGTATTTTAGTCCTGTATTTCTCTGATCACATGTCTTGTTCTTGCTGTCACCTCACTTCGTCAAATCCCACTATATCTAACTCGTCCATTTCCTTGTTTAATTTCGCTTTACTATTTATCTGATGAAAGAATCCAACATTACACACATTAACCTACAGAATGCCAGTTTTGTTTCTCTTGATGACATACTCCTGAGTTATGCCCACCTAAAGGTCCGAGTAGGGGCTATTCTATCCTCGGAATATTTTATTCAGGAGGATGCCTTCATCATTAAGCCACATAGTAATGCACCATTCCCTTCATAAAAATAATGTCTGATGTTTCCCCTTGCTTTCAGAAGTCTGCAGGACCAGCAGAGCAAAACCACAATGGCTAGTGCTACAAGGCCAGAACAGTCAATCATTCAGATTGCAATAAGACAAATGCTACTGTTCCTCCTCACGAGGCTAGTCTGTTCTCTCCACAGATACCCCTCCATCGTGGTTGCACCTATGGTGAGGCACACAAGCCACTCCACTTCAACGTCATGAGCCTCCATGATTCATGAAGGGAGAAGTGGTTCAAAAGATCAAATGCTTTTATGAGATCAACAAAGCCTGTAGAAGATGAATAGTTCTTATTAAATCGATTATTAATTGAGCTGTTTTTCTTGTGTTCAGATAATAAGATGTTGCTTTCAAAAAAAGTAATTAGATGTGTGTAGTTATATAAGAACTTTAAAGGATTGAGGCAAATCTCTTTAAGTTTCTATTTTTAAGTAACCCTTACATGACTTACTTTTAGACTTCTATATATGTACAAATTGGTGATAATCATTTCAGTGACAATAGATAAAATCTTACCCTTTCAGTATCGTGGAGCATATCTGCAAATGCTGAACGCGCTATTTCCTGGTGAAAATCATAATTTTCGTCGTGAAATATCCACTCGCCCTTTCCTGTAACTGGGTTAACCTTTTTGGTAAATACACTCATTGTTCGATTATTAGCGACGTACAGTTTCGGTGATATTGACAGGAAACGTAAAAACATAAATATCTTGACAGTTATGTCATCTATCGTGTTATGTATCGATGTGAGTCAGGAGGCAAACAAAAACCATGCTCACGTAACCTACTCCACACCGGCACCCGTCTGTTTACAGTTTACACTTACAGACGCTCAGAGTTTCAGACTGCGGCCAATAGCTCCGCAGCTGTATGTGATCTCTGTTTGTTGAAGTCCCTGCCCAGTAGATGACACTACTATCCTCACTGACCTGTTCAGGTTTTGTTGTGTATGAATATCTTTGTATTCTGTAGTGTACATGATCTTTGGCAGAGAGGGTGTAGGAGAGTTGATGTATTCATTTTTAGGTGTTTAAGAAATTGTATGAATGTATTGATTTTTAGGTTACAGTTTTTGAAGGTCTCCTAATACTCTCAGCCAGTGTTGTTTAAGTGCACACTCTTTTATTTTGAACACTTGGTTCCCAGCTATTTATATTTGTGCTGGAAAAATGGCGACTTCCACAGGCGGTGTGGGTAAGAACAGTGTGTTATTTTGTTCTGTAATTCACATAATTCACTGATATAACTTGTCGGTGTGTGTTTACAGAGCACGTCGTATACCAAATGAACGTAAAATTATGGTATTTCTACGTAAATGTCGTAGAACGGTATTAAATATTCACATGCTTAATCCACTTAACGCAGAACGCCACACTGCATCGTTATTGAAAAGTCCCTACGTGCAGTTTCACTTCGTGCAACCACCATCATTCGTTGCAGATGATCGTGCTACTTCTTTCCAGGCTAAGAGATTTGTTCCAGAGTGTGACTGTCATGTTGTAATGTTTCCGTGTCTGCTTTGACAATCACAGACTCGGTGACGCCTGATAATGTTACATACGATTTAACCTGTACAAATAGTTTACTGTTGCATTATTTCAATAGTTTTATTGACAAAGGTGTACTTCATCGAGTGTATCAATGGTAGCTCCTGGCCGATTAGTGGCTAAACTGCAAATAAATATATTTATCTTGATAAAAGCTTTGTAAGTGTGTAACAAGAGTTATTTTGGTATTAACTTGTTTCCAATTTGTGCTCTCTTAATCCTGTCAGTGACATTCCGGCCGACTGTGTAAAGTGTCGTTTGAAAACTAACAAGTTCAAAGTTTGTAATGTGAAATTACTATCTCCTAGAGGCGAAATTGTATACTTACTAAGATTGCGTAGGAATGGAGTACGCTCAGTTACAACGCAGTGTAATTTCGCAGTCAGAAACTTCATTTGATGTTTATGTGTAAAGCAATAACTTGGGATGCATAACCATAAAATTTAACTTTTATTTCAAAAATCCAATTTTTTATTCCCACGGCGTTTTTCATTTACCTTATTAAGGGTAACATTGGTGACGCGGTTTCGTTTTAAATGTACTAGACGACTGCTTAAGATACAGTTGAAGTTATTTTTGTTAGAACTGCATCGCAAAATAAATGAATTTTACGTATATTTGTGTTACTGATCACTGTGTGCATCATCCTTGTTTTCAATTGTATGTAATTTACTTTTTACTGAAATGTTTACTACTATATCCCATATTATTATTATTATTATTATTGTTATTGTTATCTTTATTCATCCAAGGACCATTGCATGGTGGTGTAGGAATTGCCTAGGTAATACATTACAAATCATTAGTTCAAAATAGGTAACACACAAAATACATAACATGCTTTTTGAGGATATCAGTTCAGACAGGGTGGTTCCATTCTTAGTCTCAGATGTTATTGAATTTAAAATACATTACAATTTAGGACAAAACAAGAAACTGCCTCCCACCATCCCTCCACTTTTGACCTGAGATACAGGCTGCCAAAGATGACATTTTTGGGAAAAATATGAAGACACTGTATCTCTGCAAGAATTCTACATTAAAAAAAAATAGATAATAAATTTATGATTAGAATGATGCCCTTAGCCTGGAGATGTGTGTGTGTGTGAAACCTCTCTTGCTGTAGTCATCTGATTGATTTTTAATTTAAGAAAGAAAACTGTTTTAAATGCCAATCCCATCATTCCCTCCCTCCCTCCCTTTTTAAAAAACCACATGCCCTGAAAAAAAGACCTCCCACTTGTCAGTGTAATAGATTTTGTCATTTATGTTTTAAGCCTTTGTGTGAATCACAGCGTTCTCATAAGTTAATTAGAAGGTTATGGTGTCATTGGTAGTGCTGCAAAATGGTTTGAATCTTACCTAACAAACAGTAATACTTGTGGAGTATGCAATCAGTCTTTATCTGATTGGGAAGTATTTCCATGCATTGTTCCTCAAGGTTCCATCATGGGTACATTGCTTTTTCTTGTGTATATTAATGACCTCTCGTCTGTTACATTACCGGATCTAAGTTTTTGTTTTTGCAGATCATACAAACATTGCGATAAGTAGGAAGTCAAGTACAGATTTAAAAGTGGCTGCTAATCAAATTTTCACCGGCATTAATAATTAGTTTAAAGCTATTTCACTGTCATTAAAGTTTTAAAAGACCCACCATATGCAGTTCAGAACCTGTAAGATTTCCTTCCGGCATGTGTATGACATATGAAAACATGCAGACGAAGATGTTGATAGTGTTAAATTTCTGGGGTTACAACTCAAGAATATATTCAGTTGGGAAGGGCATACCATAGATAGTGCAAAAGTGTGTAATAAAGACTCATTTGCTGTATAAATTCAAGAACATCTTGTAGAAACCTGTTTAAGGCACCAGGTATTCTAATCAGTACTTCTCAGTATAGTTGTTCCATAACGAAATTTGTTGCAAATAATATATGTCTATTTCCCACCAGTACTAGGAAGAACAACAATCTACATGTAGGGCTAGAATTACTTACCTTGGTACAAAAAGGTGTCCAATATTCAGAAGACACATTTTCAATAATTTGCAGCAACGATTAAAAACTTGGTTTCAGATAAAGCACAGTTTAAACAGTGTTTGAGAGACTTTTCAGTCGACAACTCCTGCTCGATAGGTGAATATCTTAACAGGAACTATTAGACCAACTTAAGTAAAAATGTCATGTTAGATTAAAGTTTTGACAGCATTTGGTCACAACAGTCAAGATTAAGTATTTTGTTAACGATAAAGTGCTTTCATTCTGACAGTGTGTTAGTTCTGTAACACATCAGTTCCATTTTGTTTTATGTATTGACATATTTTGACAGTCTCCTGGCAAATGATCAGCTAAGTGACTATTTATTCAAATTATCTATGATTTTATGTTATAATTTCTGACATGTTCCACACCCTCAACGATCATCTCATTTTTGCATCAATGGAAGGAAAGCTGAATCTAGTGTAATCTAAGTTTCATGGCTAATTTGTGTACTGCATTTTTTTATTGCTAATTTCTTTGTTGCAGTTGTTTATTGACAATTTGTTTGTTGCAGTATTTCATTGCTAGATTATTTTTTAGCTGTTCATAGCAAATATCTTTATTGCAGGGCTGAGCCTTGTAGGAAATCTGAGACCATTCAGATAATTCTTTCCCTATAAGTTTTTGTGAGGATTACTGCATATCCATAAAACAGTGATGTGTGATACTAGCAAAAAACAGACTTTCTTCAGTTTGGGATTAAGTTTGCTCATTTCAAGGGTCTTTGTTTTGATGTCTAGATGGTTCCAATAATAACAACTTTCTGTATTGTAAATGTTTTCACAGAGTATCTGTAGAGGAAGAATTACATTCCCTGAATCAGTCATCTGTAGTAGTGTTATTCCCATTAAGGTGCTGTGGTCTGTGAAGTCAAATAATTAAGATAGCACAGAGAAATTACTGAAGCTTTGGGGGAGTGTTTGAAAATAAACACATGTTCAAATTGCACTTTAATTTTACCTGGAAGATAAATTGGACTGTTCTAACCAGAGTGCGTACAAGAATAACACTATAACAGTTAAAGGACAGAAAGTGATGAAAGTGAAAAGATACATGATCCACAGTATCAAAGAACTCTTACTGTATACAAGGAGGAGTATGCTATGTTACACATTGGAAGATCCAAAGTTCATGCAGTACAACCTAAGTGGGTGGTTCCACTCTCACATTTAGATGTTTGTTTATGTATGTTTTATGCAAATTTTGGTCTTTATGTGGTAAAACTTTGAATAACTTCCTTGGACACATGTCATATGACATCTTGGTTGGTTGTGTGAAGTCCTTAGTAATCTATGATTTAAAGCAAGAGAACTGTTCGTTTCAGGAATGTAGTAACTTCCCTGGGAGGGAGGACACACCAACATCAGAAGAAATTGCAACAATGACACAGTGTGCAAATGAACAGATGTGGTTGGGCTGAAGAACTATGTTTAGTTCTTCACTGTGGATTTGCTGAGATCTGATAACTGTAATTTTTCCACAAGATATCAAGGGTTTCATTGGAGCAGTAACCAAGTTTCAGGTTTTGCAAGAAAGACATACTTTCAAAACAAGATCATGAGTGTTAAAGTTATGACACTGGACATGTCTTGGCACTTGCATTGCTGTTCTTCAACAATTGCAGTCACAAGCAGATAAGATTGTCATTATTTTTGATGCTGCTTCCAGTTACTTGAAAAATTGTCAACAACTGTTTGAATTGTGCCAATGGAGTACGTAGACAGTGCTGAAGCAGGCTACAAAACATAATCTCTCCAGCCCAAATACACACCTTGTTTATAAGGGCCTCCCACAACTGGATTTTGTAAACCGATTTCCCTATACTGCTTCTGGATAGTCATGTAAACATTTCAAAGTTGGTTCTGGAAATATAGTCCTAGTTCCTGGTTTTTGCTCCAATCCGCTGTTGATTTGCCATCCCATCTAAACTCAACCGGTTTTGAAATGTGCTTGGGCTGTCAGGTTTCTTTTAAATTTTTTTTGGTAATATGGAGGGATTTCATACAATGGAGGATAAGTAGAAATATTAGACTGAAGCTGTTTACACCTCATTTGATTGGAGAGATAGAGTAATTATGCCTGTTTTCCAGGTGCCATATTTAACAGGGCTAGCATATCCACCTCAGACCTTAAAATGTAAATGTGACCGCAAAAAACTGTTTTCAAAATTCTGTTTTCATCTTTTGGAAGATGTGTTGCATGTAAATGTAGTGACAGTTGCAGTACAGAATTCATCTACAACCACATCCTGTTGTCCAAAGAGGAAGTAAAAGAATTCAGTCTGCAGCAAAGCAAAAAGTGGTCCAACCAAACTACCCCTGTGAAAGAAATTCAACTTATATTGCATGAACTTTAAAGAATGAAATTGAGTAAAATTTCATTTCTCCAGGCAGGACCTCAGAAACAGTAGGAGAATATGGAGATTCACAATGTGCAAAAGGGGATGTTTGTGGACTTTGTGTGACTGTGACTGACTGACTGACTGATGGTTTGAAGAGATTAAAGACATCAATAAAGAGTTAAATGAAATTTTTTGAACTTTATGTTACCATCTGGACTGGCTGCTTGATAAAAGTTTCAAGCTCCAAGACAGCAAAAGTGCCATTAGTGCTCACTTCTTGTCTGCAAGATTTTAAAAATTGTGGGTGCAAGGTCTTAAAAATTGTGTGTTTGTCAGTTCTTGTTGGTGCAACAGGAAAGACTCTCCGAATATCTAAGGAAGATATTGATGCAACTGAATACAATTTTAGTGCATTGACTAACTAATTTCAGTTCTAAGCAGAAACCACAGAGGTTTCACACTTCTGACCTGCAAGTTTTTGAACTTTCACATATATTTTGAAATCATTTAATATGAAACTTCCTGGCAGATTAAAACTATGTGCCGGACCGAGACTCTAACTTGGGACCTTTGCCTTTCGCGGGCAAGTGCTCTACCAACTGAGCTACCCAAACACGACTCATGCCCCGTCCTCACAGCTTTACTTCTGCCAGTACCTCGTCTCCTACCTTGGGTATCTCAGTTGGTAGAGCACTTGCCCGCGAAAGGCAAAGGTCCCAAGTTCGAGTCTCAGTTCGGCACACAGTTTTAATCTGCCAGGAAGTTTTATATCAGCGCACACTCCGCTGCAGAGTGAAACTCTCATTCTGGATCATTTAATATGTTTGAAAAATGTGCTTCTTGTTCATCTTTCAGAAGAAATAAAATTCCTGTTAGATAAGAGTAGCTTTTGATTTTACGAGAGTTTGTATGTGATAAAGTATTAATGAAAAGGGGTTTAATCTATGGCAAAATTTTCAGTTGTTAGTAAAACCTGTTCAGTTTAAAAGTGGAAGTTAGCCTTTCAGGAAATGTAGTACAATAAAAGTGCACTTACGGTGGTGGCAGCTTTTGTGTTGTGTCATGGAGTTGGTAACTGTGCAGTGAATGCTGGGAAGTGTACCCAGTGAATAATTAATTGGGTGGTTAAACAAAATGGTGGAACCAGTGAGAAAATAGTGTTCAATAGATATCGTGATGTGTGGTGTATGGAAACTATATGGTAGCATAATGGAACATATTGTGCTGAATGTCATAAGTCACCGAAGTGGCGTCAACTAAAAAGACTTGCAATACGGTGGCCGAACCCCAAAGGGGATATCCCGGCCAGTAAATGCCATAAGATCATTTCATTTATTATCATTGTAGCAACACTAACTGCATTTTGATGTTTTATAATGTATATAATTTGTGTAAATTTAAGATAATGGCAATCACATGTATGAAAAAAGTGTTTTTTTCTGGTTTGTTAATTGTTTGTTTATTCTCATATAGAAAAAAATTGGAAGGCTACAGTGAGAGACCTTTTTCACATATTTGCAAACCCGAGGACATAATTGAAATAGCCAAGTTGCTAGCTTTCAAACAAAAACAATCTAGAACTGTTTCTGAGATACAGCGTTTCAAGTTTTCCCAGAAATCACATGTGGCAAATGGTGCCGAGGAGTTATCTTTGGCGGGCTGTTCCTTGGGCTAGAAAGTTTTTTGGACAAATGTAAAAAATAGAGATTTCTTACTTTGGCCTAAATTTTAACTTAAGTTAAATTCAATAACATCTGGAATCCAAGATTATTATTATTATTATTTTGCCTGAATTGATACTGGCTACACCAGTTATGGCACTCATGAATCAGGGCATAATCTTATTTGGGAGTACCAGTTATACATTTTCTTGAACAGTGTGAAATGACGTACTGTCAAATACAAATTGAATTTATATACATGAAGAGGAGGAACCACATTTCTGTGCATAATGGAAATTGTTGATAGGCAGATGAAACAAAAGATTTTGCCCCCTTGTGCTAAAGTATTTCTACTTATTAAAAAGATATGTACAGTGTCATCGAATGAACTGATTTTGCACTGAGAATTTGCTGAATAGCACCTATACATTTTTATTAAATAATGTTTATATCCTACTAAAGTTTTCCAAAGGATTTGATTGTGAACTCACCTGAAGTCAGCAGGTCACAATTATGGTAATAAGCTTGCCATCTATTTACAGTTGTTCCTCGAAACTTCCGTCTTCTTGAGGAATTGGAACAAGGACAAAAAGGTGTGGGAGATGGAACAATTAGTTGGGGATTAGAAAATGATGATGATATGACATTGACTCACTGGACTGGAATGATAATTGGTCCACCACGGGTAAGTAGAGGGTCTGAATAGTATATGCAGTGATTATTCAATAAGAACACTTTGTTTATTGCTTGTTTTTATCATTGATAATGACACAAGACTCTTAGAGAGTTTTATTACCAAATTACTTAAATTTATATTAATATCCAATCCGTGTTTGAAATACTCTTGTTGTGTTCCAATTATTTCATTCAATTCTTGCATGTAAACTCATTTTATTCTCCTTTGGGACTGTTTAGTCATTTGTGTGTGTCATCATCAGTATTACTGTTACATAGATTAAGCATACTGCTGTCACAGCAGTACTGACAATGATCACCAGATGTCTCCCAGTAACATCAGTTGACAGTTTGGTCCAGGGTTTCCGATCTCCTTTGTCAGTATTTGGTGGGATCATGGGGTTTAGAATATGTTATGTCATGGAGGTTAGAATCTATTGATACTCCTTTTGTGAGATGAATTCTGTGATTTCTCTGTTCTTCAAGATGAATACCGTATTCTAGATTTTGGTATTTAAATGTCACTGAAAACATGTGAGTGAGCTATATTTGTCTCCAGAAGAATGTGGTGAGTATTGTACCCTCTTTCTTTAGTAACTGGAATGACCAGAAAAGTTTTACAAATGTGTGAGATGCAGAGAGAATTGCTCTGTCACCCACTTAAGGTGATTTGTGGGATAGTGAAGAGTAATATTACAGACACTGCACAACTTCAGATAAATTCATCAAAACAGACGTAGGTCAATTAACATTCAGTGTCTGTCATTCACATATGTGTGAATCTTTCTTAGCCTTAGTTCCTTCAATACTATCAAGCATACTGGGCAACAAGTTTCCTACAGTGTACTCAATCAGCTGCCAGGTTATCAATTTCCTCCCAGTTCATGCCCATGCATTGAAGATCCTTTTGTTTCCAGGTGTTACGAAGTCTTTCTCTACCTCTGTAGCCATCCATTGGTTTCCCAACAGTGCTGATTAGTGGATTCTTCCATCTTTTATGAGATAATGTGCCCTGCAAGCTTCAGCCTTCTTCCAGCAAGAATTTTATGCAGACTGCATGAATCACTCCTTCTCAGCTCGTCAAAATTTGAAATGTGGTAGCAAAAGTTGTTATTTAAAATTCACTTCAAGCGTCGGTGAAAAATGTTGAGCTCACATGCTGATTTTCCTGGTTTCACTTGCATATATGGCCATTGGTAGGATGATAAGAGAGGACTAGGCTGCACCCGAAACTGTTTGTTTATATTTATAAAGTCTGACTATCACATGGATCAGATTCGTTGGAAGACTGCAGAAGTTCTCCCAGTTTTTATTGTGTTGTCTGGATCTACGTACCCGTTAGTACAGATGCTGCCGAGACATGGAAATAGGGCAGCATCTTGTAGTACCATCTTACACATTACAATTTGAGCAGATCACTTCCACTTCAATCCAGATTGTTTTTGTTTTATCATTCTTTATTTTTAACGCTACAGAACTGGACATTTCATGCAGCTTAGCTGCCATTGATTGTAAACTTTGTGCTGTCTGTGCCAGAAGAACAGTGTCATCAGCAAAATCCACATCTTTAAGCCTAGCTTGGTCATTCAAATGTATGCCTATGTTAGAGTTGTCGATAGTTTTTCTTAATATGAACTCTACACTGCTACAAGTGGGTCAATCCATACCAAGTGGTCCAAGAAAAGAATAATTGGTTGCTTGACTATCTCAGAAAAATTTTATATTTGCTGGGTGAATTCCCCAATGTTTAGTAGTCACAAACATATATACACACATACATTATTTTTAAACGGTGGCCATATTTGTTCCAGGCCACATGCGTGTTTTTTGTATTTGCAAGCATCTACATTTTTTACAATTATTCAGTAGTGGATTGTCCTAAGCCTTTCAGATAAAATGCATTTAAAAACATGGCTCCGAGCACTATGGGACTTAACATCTTGGGTCATCAGTCCCCTAGAACTTAGAACTATTTAAACCTAACTAACCTAAGCACATCACACACATCCAAGCCCGAAGCAGGATTCGAACCTGCGACCGTAGCAGTCACGCGGTTCCGGACTGAAGTGCCTAGAACCGCACGGCCACCGCAGCCGGCAAATGCATTTAGTTCAACACACTCTGGACTACAAATTAACATCATTATCACTTACCTGGATGTATTCTTTAATATATTTTTAATAGTTTAAAGTTAACTGCCACAAATTTAAAAGAACTCAATTTTTGAACAGTAGTTTCCCAAAGAAAGATTAATTTCTCAGCCTTAATATTTTTTTGCTATTACAGTGTGTAGTATAGTTACTTTTTATAGTGTGTCAGTTGTGAGCAGCTTACACTTTAAAAATGGATTTTTTTTTTTTTCCATTTTGTGGCCTGCAATATCTTTGCTGGGGGACCAGATAAAAATCTCAAAATTTCACAGTTAATAGGCCTTTATGATATCAAACTTCAGTATGAATTTCAATTTTGAGATTCAATTGGAAGTCATGGAAAAAAAGATTACAAACACAAGTCAAAAATACATTTTTAACATCTGCAATATCTGATAGGCTAATCAAATAAAGTATACCAATTGCATAATTTAATGCACCACATTACACTAGCTAATGATTATTTGTAAAAACAATGCTGTGGTAATTGTTTGAGCAGGCTAACAATTGCATTTGCAAGCCTATACAAGTCGGATTGTTGTCTTCTCCCTTACACCAACAATTGTCTACTAACATTTATTTAGCTAGAAGTTCTTGAAGTGTGCAGTTGAAAAATGGTGTCTCAGTGTTCTGTTGGTGTTATTAATAATGACGCATGCCATAATAGTGTGTATGGAGTGTATCCTGAAGACATTACTTTAATCGAAGATTACAGTGAAGAAGAAAAAGTGTTATTCTAATTATGAGTCAGCCCAGAGGTCAAATCAACATGCAAGTACCATGAAATGAAATACTTAAAAAAAAATTCATCGCCTTTTTGGTCAGTCTTGCATGGACCCTTTTTAGAAACATAAGAAACATTCAACAAAAGGTCTGCGAGAAATAACATTTGATCATTATTCCAAAAAAGAATACATTCAGCTAAGTAATAATGATTATTTTGATAGTCTCGTCAACCCTAGAATAACTATACCAGAGAACCCAACAGACACAAATAGGGAAGAAGACGCAGACAACAACCGTGAAGAAATTGAAAAACAACAAGGCGGCAGGGACAGATGGTATTCCAGCAGAACTGTTTAATCAAGGAGGCAGAGAGCTGGAACGAAGCCTTCTGAAAATGGTCACCAGAATATGGGAAGAGGAGAAAATGCCACAACAATGGAAAGAGGGTATCGTATGTCCCATATATAAGAAAGGAAAGAAGATGGAGTGTGGCAATTACAGAGGGATCACACTACTTAATTTGGGATATAAAATACTCTCTAATATACTATTCGACAGATACTCCCAATCATACAGAGGGAGATGGGGTCGTACCAATGCGGATTCCTTCCTGGGAAGTCAACCATAGATCAAATATTCACCTTAAGACAAATCCTGGAAAAAACAAACGAATACAGAGTTGGCACACATCACCTCATTATAGATTTCAAAGCAGCTTATGATAGCATAAATAGAGAGCAGTTATATCAAGCTCTAGATGAACTGGGAATCTCTAGAAAGTTGGTAAGGCTGGTGAAAATGATAATGAGCGAAACGCAAGGTAGTGTAAGAATAGGAGGAATGATGTCCAACACATTGAGTATTAAAAATGGAGTGTGACAGGGGGATGCATTGGCATGCCTTCTCTTTAATGCCGCCGTGGAGAAGGTGATGAGAAACGCAAACCTTCTGTACAGAGGAACGATCTTCTATAAATCGGTGCAAATACTGGCCTACGTAGATGACATAGATATAACAGCAAGAACCCAAAAAGCAATGGAAGAGATTTACAGCTCTTGAACAGGCCAGTAGGAACATGGGGTTAATTATTAATGAACAAAAAACAAAATATATGGCAGCTGGAAAAGCATATAGAGAAAATATGCCAAATGCAACAACAATGCGCAATTATACGTTTGAGAGAGTTGAACATTTCAAGTATCTGGGCTCGACAGTTACACATCTAAATGATATCTCCTTTGAAATTAAGCAGAGAATAATACTGGCCAACAGAGCCTATTTTGCCCTAACAAGACTTCTATCCTCAAGGCTCCTGACTCGTACCACGAAATTAACTATGTATAAATCACTTATACAACCAGTGCTTACATATGCCTCTGAAGCCTGGACATTAACAACCAAAGATATTGAAACACTGGATGCATTTGAAAGAAAGGTACTTAGACGAATTATCGGCCCAATCTGTGAAAGAGGAAGATGGAGGAGGAGATACAACCATGAGTTGTATACCATATACAAAGACCAACCCATCAGAAGGATAGTGAAATCATCCAGACGGAGGTGGCCGGGACATGTGGCTCGCATGAATGACACAGAAGTACCAAAAAGAATATTACAAGGAAAGCCAGGAGGGCAGAGAGGACGTCGTTGACCAAGAGTCAGATGGGAAGATGGAGTAATTGAAGATCTTAGGAAGATGGGCTATAGAAACTGGAGAGTATTGGCAAAGGACCGAGAGAGATGGAAGGAAATTTAGAAGAGGCCAAGGCTCATCATGAGCTGTAGAGCCAAGAAAGTAGAAGAAGTGATAATGATGTTAATTTGTAGCCCAGAGTGTGTTGAACTAAATGCATTTTATCTGAAAGGCTTAGAACAATCCACTACTGAGTAATTGTAAAAAATGTAGATGCTTGCAAATACGAAAAAACGCATGCGGCCTGGAACAAATATGGCTGCCATTTCAAAATAATAAACAATATTTTTTTAAAAATGTTTGTGACCACTAAACATTGGGGAATTCACCCAGCAAATATAAAATTTTTCTGACATGGTCAAGCAGCCAGTGCTGGACCACTTGGTGTAAATTGACCCTATTAGAAATGATCCACAATACTACCATCCAATTTCCCTGACATTGATTTGTTGTAGAATCATAGATCATATTCTTAGCTCAAAAGTATTGAGGTAACTTGAACAGAATGACCTCCTCCATGCCAACCAACATGGATTCCAAAAACATCAGTCATATGAAACCCAACCCATACTTTTACCATGTGACAAAACTGAAAGCTTTGTATCAATGCAGTCAGGCAGATGCTTTATTTCTTGCTTTTTGTAAAACATTTGACACAGTACCACATAAATGCTTATTGTTAAAAGTTAGAGCATATGGGGTATCAAGTGAAGTTTGACTGGATTGAGAACTTTTTGGTAGGAAAGACACAGCGTTTTATCATGGATGGAGAGTCATCATCAGATGTGACGTTTAAAGCTTTCCCGGCGTACTGATTGTTCCATAAAAACACGGGAGAACTGCCGGATATCAGTAACTTCCTGCCACGATATTTCGGCGCAGAGTCTTCTGGCCATCTTCAGGTGAATGCCACTGTAGTAGTACTGGCGAGTACGCGCTGAGCTCCGCTATTTAAAGCCTTCTGAGGTGACATTGCGCATGCAGCTGAGCAGCGCATGCGCAATGTCACCTCAGAAGGCTTTAAATAGTGGAGCTCAGCGTGTACTCGCCAGTACTACTACAGTGGCATTCACCTGAAGAAGGCCAGAAGACTCTGTGCCGAAATATCGTGGCAGGAAGTTACTGATATCCAGCAGTTCTCCCGTGTTTTTATGGAACACTCATCAGATGTAGAATTAACTTTGGGTGTGCCCAGGGAAGGGTGTTGTGACCCTTCCTGCTATGTTGTATATTAATGACCTTACTTATCCTAATCTCAATTTTCACAGATGATGTAATTATCTGTAATGAAGTACTGTCTGAAAGGAGCTTCAGATCTTGATAAGATTTCATAATGGTGCAAAGATTGACAGCTTACTTTAAATGTTCAGAAGTGTAAAATTGTACACTTCACAAAACAAAAATGTCATTGATTCACAGTTGGAATCAGCGAACTCATACAAATACCTGGGTTAGCCCTTTAGGGTTGTGAAATGGAATGACTTTATAGCCTCAGTCATGAATAATGCTAGTAGTAGATTTCGGTTTATTAGTAGAGTACTGGGGAAGTGCATATAGTCTACAAAGCAGATTGCTTACATATCACTTGTGATTCACTCTAGAATAAATGCTAAAGTGTGTGAGACCTGTACCAAATATGGATATAGATGAAGATATATTATGAAAAGGAATGGTGACAAAGTGCACCCTTGTCTGCTGCTTGTCAGAATACTAAAGTAAGGGATGTTCCCATCATCTGTTGTTACACAGCAACTCAGCTCTAGAGGCAGGTTTCTGTAAACATCAGTGAGGTGGTCAGGAATCCATATAGGCTTACATTGTTACACAATGATGCTTGGTGTACACTATCAAACAATCTTTTCTTTAATCAATGAAGTTTAGGTGTGTTGCTCTATTACATTTTGCAGAACAAATGTTAGTTCAGAGTAAGGTCTCCCTCTTTGAAGGCCAGCCTGCTCTTTACGTAGTCTACAATCTGCTGTGTCTTGTATTCTTTTTAGCAGAACAAGGCAAAAGACTTTTAGTCCAGCGTTGAAAGAAGTGTGATACGTCTCTAATTAGTACATTTGGCTGGAATTCCTTTCTTCGGTAGTTTAACAGCAATGCCACATCTCCAGTCTCTTGGAACTTGCCTTTTTACCAACAGATATTGCAAAATTTACTAAGATACTGGATTAAGCCCAAACCTCCATATTTAAGCTGAGATTTATCCAGACCAGCTGCATTGAACCGTTTCACACTTGCTAGCATTTCAGTACAGAGATGTCCAAGCAGGCTGCAATAATACATCGTTCCATATCATCAGGTGTAGTTGGTATGTCGTATAGACACCATCTTTCAGCTTTTCCTACAGAAAAAAGTCTACAAATGTCAAATCAGTTGAATGGGCCAGCCGAGGTACAGGTCCTGTGCATCCAGTCAAATGGTGTGGAAACAATTTGTGAAGATATGCTGTAGTACTTAGTGCTCTATGTTGGTACCACAGGTTCCTACTGGTCTGCAGAGGCATGTCTTCTAGCATTCATGGAAGATGGTTTGTTTGCAGACTGCGATAATTGGGCATGTTCAGTGTTCCATCTATGAAAAATGGACCTATAAGCTGATGGTTCACTATCCCATACTACATGTTTATACTCCACGGACACTGAACTTCCTCTAGACGAATCAATGGGGATTGTCAGCAGACCAGTAATGAATGTTCTGGCAGTTTATCTGGCCATGGTTGGTAAATGTGGCTTCATCACTAAACAAGATACAGGAAACTTCTGGTGTATCGTTTTGTAATGCCCATGTACAGAAGTTAACACGATTCTCATAATCTTTTCCATGTATCTCTTGATGGAGAGAGATAATAGGGATGGAATCTATTTCAGTGAAGAATGTGTAGGGCACTTGCC
The DNA here is from genome assembly GCF_023898315.1 of Schistocerca nitens. NCBI lineage: Eukaryota > Metazoa > Arthropoda > Insecta > Orthoptera > Acrididae > Schistocerca > Schistocerca nitens. Next base: position 395,529,508 of record NC_064617.1, read on the forward strand.
TGACTCATGCGACTTCCTCATTTGTTTGCACTGGAGCAAATCAACTGCAACAGCAAGAACAACATAAATTTTCCCCTCTTCTGTCATCACTTGTTTCTTTCTGTTTCATTGTCTAGATGTTGCACTACTACTTTCACATCACTGGCTGAAGAGGCTGACAAATAATTGCTGAGATGGTTAACGTCTATTGGGATACCATGCTGCATGCACTGTACAAGAATGAACTACATTCTTCCTACACTCTCTGTACAGCATGAGCATGTCGGCTTTTCCTGCATTGGTAAATCCCATCGTCTACTCACGACCTGCTGCTTAGACTGTCTCTCACAAACTGATTAGCAAATCTCAGTGCTCTCAAGGAGTGCACAAGCACACTGCAAGCAAACTTAACATCGTCATAACCAGCAATTACTCAGGTTGAATGGCACAAACAAGTGGTGGTGTGGAAACTTTTCAAAAGACGATATCTCATAAACGACTCGCACTAGAATCCTGCAACAGACACCACTGATGTTTTAATTTATCCTACATTTAGTTAGTTAATGTCAAAAAGACTGTTCCATTTAAAAAATTGTATGTTTGCACAAAAAGTACACATTCTTAGTATTACTACAGTCAGTTGATTGGCTAACAGTACAAGCCCCTGACTACCACTCCGTTCTGTGAAAACGGCCCACCAGGAGCACTTTCCATTTCCACAATGTCTGTGGTGCAAGTTGTAGGTGATTTAACCTGTATATACAGAATTTTTTTCTTAAATATGCCAATTAAATAATAGTAATAAAGTTAAACTTTAGAACCAAAAGTGGAAAGCTCTGAGATGTTTAGTGAGTCATGGACTTACATCAGAAAAACAGATTAGAGGCCCGAGGAAGGGTAGTGTTTCATTGCAGTTGACAAAATTATTGTCTCTATTGAGGTCAAAGTTGAGTGTGACAGTGAAGTCGTCTGACAAAATTACACGCATCAAAAAAGTTTTGCGTCTCCTTGGCCCCGAGAGTTCTGGAACCTATACAGAAACTTGCAATAGAGATCAACATAAGCATAATTTCCACCCCTTTTATTGCTCATGAAAACCACACATTGCATGTTGTACCACCATACAGCAGAGCTTCAGAGGTGGCGGACCAGATTGCTGTACACACCAGTACCTCCAATACCCAGTAGCACCTCCTCTTGCATTGATGCGTGCCTGTATTCATCATGGCATACTGTCCACAAGTTTGTCAAGGCACTTTTGGTCCAGATTGTTCCACTCCTCAACAGCGATTTGGTGTAGATCCCTCAGAGTAGTTGGTGGGTCATGTCATCCATAAACAGCCCTTTCCAACCTATCCAAGCCATGTTCGATATGATTCATGTCTGGAGAACATGCTGACAACTCTAGTCGAGCAATGTCGTTATCCTGAAGGAAGTCGTTCACAAGGTGTGCACAATGAGGGCGCGAATTGTCATCCATGAAGACTAATTCCTCGCCAATATGCTGCCAGTATGGTTTCACTGTTGGTCGGAGGATGGCATTCACGTATCGTACATCAGTTACGGCACCTTCTGTGACCACCAATGGTGTATGTCGGCCCCACATGTCACCCCAAAACAGCAGGGAACCTCCACCTCACTGCACTTGCTGGACAGTGTGGCTAAGGTGTTCAGCCTGACTGGATCGCCTCCAAACACGTCTCCGACGATTGTTTGGTTGAAGGCACATGCAATACTCATCGGTGAAGAGAATGTGATGCCAATCCTGAGCGACACATTCGACATTTTTTTGGGCCCATCTATACTGCACTGCATGGTGTCGTGGTTACAAAGATGGACCTCGCCATGGACATCAGGAGTAGGTTGCGCATCATGCAGCTTATTGCGCACATTTTGAGTCATAACATGACATCCTGTGGCTTGCATGAAAAGCATTATTCAACATGGTGGCATTGCTGTCAACATTCCTCCGAGCTATAATCTGTAGGTAGCAGTCATCCACTGCTCCCCCCCCCCCCCCCCCCCCCCCCCCTGTGGGTTCAGGGATTAGAATAGGCCTGAGGTATTCCTGCCTGTCGTAAGAGGCGACTAAAAGGAGTCTCACACGTTTTGGCCTTTATGTGATGGTCCCCTGTAGGGGTTGACCTCCATTTTTCCAAATTTTCCCAAAGAGGGAGCCAATTGGGGAAGGGCGCCTTACATGGTGCATCGTGTCCATCGTGCATTGAGATCTTTAGCCCACTTTCTTGTTGCATTTCAGTCCCGCTCATTCTCCGTCTCTTTGGCGAGGCCACCTTCCTGGGTGCGTTTTCCACCATGCACTATGTAGTGTTGCTATCTTCGTTGACGATGACCATGGACTCCTTTACACCTGATGTCCGGCACGGTAGCCAGTCCATTGTGGTGGGGCTGCTATGTACCCTGTTGGTTGTATCCCCCTGACCACACAGGGATCGCTCTGCTGATGCCTGCACTGTTAACTCCCCACGTATGCCAAGTGGTAGGTGCCCATCCCCCTGGGGCATCGGGACTCGCGGCAGTGGCCATCCTGCCAGATGGCCTTTTCTGAGGCTGGGTGGCGCCGGTGGGGAGGGCCCCTGGTCGGAGTGGGTGGCATTAGAGCGGATGACCCGCAATGAAGCATAATACAGGTACATCATCTCTTGCTGGTGGTCAACCACCAGCAGTCTCATAAGCGTTCACGAGCTCAATTCAATGCACAGATAGACCCGATACCTTGTATGTTCGAGAGCTGATGGGGAATCTTTCATGGTGATGAAGCCTCTGTTTTTTGTTGAACTTTTAGAGGACAAGTTTGGAGAGGTGGAGGGATTGTCCAAAATGAGATCTGGGTCAGTCTTGATTGAAACAGCATCCTCTGCCCAGTCATGGACATCATTCCCTTGTGACAACCTGGGGGATGCTTCTGTAACCATCACGCCCCATAAGAGCTTAAATATGGTCCAGGGTATCATATTTCACAGGGACCTTCTTTTGCAGTCAGCTGCGCGCCAATTTAGAGCGGCGATGTGGACATTTCGTCTGGCTTGTCCACCGGGGTCCTAGGGATATGTTTGCCACCAGGGCCTTCATCTTGGCCCTCGAGGGTGATACATTGCCCGAGAAGGTCAAGGTGATGGTCTACCGTTGTGATGTAAAGCCCTATATCCCTTCCCCAATGCGTTGCTTTAAGTGCTGGAAGTTTGGCATATGTCTTCCTGCTGTACTTCCAGCATCACATGTCGAGATTGCGGACGCTCATCACATCCCAATACTCCATTTGCCCCACCTCCCATCTGTGTCAACTGCGGAGAGCACCATTCACCTTGCTTGTCAAGCTGCAGGATTCTCCAGAAAGAAAGGAAAATCATGGAGTACAAGACCCTGGATCGACTGACCTACAATGAGGCCAAGAGAAAATTTGAACACCTGCATCCTGTACGTATGAAATCGTCTTACGCCGCCACTACAACAGTTCTAGCACCATCAGCCCCGCCAACCCCAGTCGCCTCTCAGAGCCGGAAGACTACACCTGCCCCCTTGATCGTAGGGGGAATATCCGTACAGAACCACGTACTTCAGGAGCAACACCCCCACCCAACCCATCGGGGACGCCTGTCCCCACTTCTAAGCCAAAGCGTAAGTCGTGTTCGGCTTCTCTCGCTACGAAGGGGTCCCTTGGGTCACTCCCTTCCCAGGTTTCTGCTAGTGGGACAGACGACACCCACCAGTGGCTGAAGAGCTCAAAAGCAGCTGGTTGTAGGGCTTCACTCTCATCCTCATTCCTGGAGACTGAGCCAATGAAGTCCTCCCAGCCAGGGAAACCCAAGGAGCAGCAAGAGAAATCCAAAAAGAAGACCCTTAAGACCAAGGTAATTGTGGTGACACCCACACCACGACCACTACCTACAAGCTCTGCGTCTGAGAATGGGGTGGAGATTCTGGCGTCCGCTGAGGACTTGGATCTCGCCAGACCCTCAGACACAACGGATATAGACTGCTCAGGCAGCAAGTCGGTGGCAGCAGGTGACTCTGAGGCGTAAACTGCCTCATTGTATGTTCCATGCCTTCCCAGTCTCATGATGACGTCATCCTCCAGTGGAATTGCGGTGGTTTTTTCCACCGCCTAGGTCAGCTACAGCAACTGTTAAGCTTCACAACTGCTATCTGTCTTGCCCTCCAGGGAACCTGGTTCCCAGCAGTGTGGCCCCCTGCCCTCTGCAGCTATAAGGGATATTACAGGAACCGTAGCGACTATAATCGAGTGTCAGGTATAGTTTGCGTTTATGTCCTAAACTCAGTCTGTAGTGAATATGCGGCCCTTCAAACCCCTTTTGAAGCTGTGGCTGTCAGAATAAGGATGGCGCAGGGAATAACTGTCTGCAATGTTTATCTTCCTCCAGATGGTGCAGTACCCTTGAATGTATTAGCTGCACTGATTGATCAACTCCCTAAACCTTTCCTACTTTTGGGAGATTTTAATGCCCATAACCCCTAATGGGGTGGTACCATGCTTACTGGCCAAGGCAGAGGTGTCGAAACTTAACTGTCTTAGTTCAACCTCTGCCTCTTAAACACTGGGGCCACCACACACTTCAGTGTGGCTCATGGCAGTTACTCGGCCATTGATTTATCACTTTGCAGCCCGGGGCTTCTCCCACCTATCCACTGGAGAGCACATGACGACCTGTGAGGTAGTGACCACTTCCCCATCTTCCTGTCACTACCCCAGTGTCATGCCCATGGACACCTTCCCAGATGTGCTTTAAGCAAGGCGGACTGGGAAACTTTCACCTCTGCTGTCACCATTGAATCTTCCCCACACGGTAACATCGATGTGATGGTTGAACAGTTGACTACAACAGTTTTTGCTGCGGCAGAAAATGCTATTCCTCTCTTTTTAGGATGCCTGAGGCGTAAGGCAGTCCCTTGGTGGTTGCCGGAAGTCATTGACGCAATTAAGGAACGTCGGCGAGCTCTACAGCGGCATAAGTGGCACCCTTCCCTGGAGCACCTCATAGCCTCTAAATGGCTCCATGCCCGCATTCACCAACTTACCAAACGATGGTAGCAGGAGTGTTGGGACAAACACATTTCGACAATTGGGTGTCATGCGTCGTCTTCCCAAGTCTAAGCAAATATCAAACGTCTTTTCAGGTACCAGGCCCCAACAGGCTTTCCCGGTGTTACCATAAATGGCGTGTTATCTACTGACGCAAATGCTATTCCCGAGCACTTTGCTGAGCGCTTTGATCAATCCTTTGTTTCGGAGAAATACCCCCAGCCTTTTCCTGAGCATCCAAATTATCGTCTCCTTTTCCCGCCCGCGGCAATCCATCTCCCGCATCCCGCATCGGTAGCACAGGTCGGGGCTAACAATTGTGGTTCTTGTGTGGTCCCTTCTCTCCGAACTGGATTCCTTCCCTTTACCACCTCTACTTACGGTCCGTTCACCTACGCCTCCATGGTGTACGCCTTGGTCGCAGCTTCGTCTGTACTTTTCATGTGGCCCTGAGAACTCCGTTAACCCTGCGGCTCTCCACTGTCACTTCTTCTCAATTCTTGACGTGTTCCGGGGCTCTGAAGTGGTTTACACTGATGGCTCGATGGGTGATGGTCACATGGGTTTGCGTATGTTCATGGTGGCCATATTGAACAGAATTCCTTACTCGTTGGCTGCAGTGCATTCACTGCAGAGCTGGTGTCCATTTCTCGTGCACTTCAGTATCTCCGTTCGTGCCCTGGGGGGTCTTTTCTTTTATGTACTGACTCTTTGAGCAGCCTGAAAACTGTCGACCAGTGCTACCGTTGTCATCCTTTGGTAGTGTCCATCCAAGAGTCCATCTATGTCCGGGAACGATCCAGTCGTTCAGTGGTGTTCGTCTGGACCCCTGGTCACGTCGGACTCCCAGGAAATGAACTTGCTGACAGGCTGGCCAAACAGGCTGCACAGAAACCACTTCGGGAGATCGGCATCCCCACAACTGACCTCCGTCCGGTATTACTCCACAAGGTTTTTTTAGCTTTGGGAGACGGAATGGCAAAATCTCAGTATGCACAACAAACTGCGAGCCATTAAGGGGACCACAAATGTGTGGAATTCCTCGATGAGGGCCTCTCGCAGGGACTCCGTGGTTCTTTGCCAGCTCTGCATTGGCCGTGTCTGGGCAACCCACATCTACCTCCTGCACCGTGAAGACCCACCTCAGTGTCAGTGCAGTGCCCGGTTTGCAGTGGCACATATTCTTCAGCTCTGTCCTTCGGCTGCCTTGCGATTTTGTCTTCGGTTGCCAGACTCGTTATCGTTGATTTTTGCAGACAACGCCTCATTGGCTGATTTGGTTTTATGTTTCATCCGTGAGGGTGGGTTTTATTTTTCAATCTTACTTTTAGTACATGTCCTTTGTCCCTCTGTGTCCTCCACCCTAGTACTTTTAGGGTAGAGGTTTTAATGTGTTGCATGGTGCCTGGCTTTTCCTTTTTATTTTCGTGGTCGGCCAGCCACTGTAATCTGCTTCTTTGTTTTACTCTCATCTAACTGTTTCTTGCATCTCTCTGTTGTTTTCTTGTCTTCTTTTGTTCCTTTTAGTGTTTGTTGCCTTTCCTTCGTTCTTGTGGTCTTTCATTTCTTTCCGTTTTGTGTTATGTGACTCGTCTTTTTTATTCTCATATTTGTGGAATTATTTTATTAGGAACAAGGGACCGGTGACCTCGTAGTTTGGTCCCTTCCCCCGTCTTTTAAACCAACCAACAAATCATCCACTGCAGTAGCATCCGTTGGGCGGCCTGAGTGAGGCATGTCGCCGACAGTTCGTGTCTTTCTGTATCTCCTCCATGTCAGAACAACATCACTTTGGTTCACTCCGAAATGCCTGGACACTTCCGTTGTTGAGAGTCCTTCCTGGCACGAAGTAACAATGCAGGTGCGATCGAACCACAGTATTGACTGTCGGGGCATGGTTCAACTACAGACAACATGAGCCTTGTACCTCCTTCCTGGTGGAATGGCTGGAATTGATCGGCTGTCAGACCCACTCTGTCTAATAGGCGCTGCTCATGTATAGTTGTTTACATGTTTGGGCAGGTTTAGTGACGTAACTGAACAGTCAAAGGGTCTGTGTCTGTAATACAATATACACAGTCAATTTCTATCGTTAGGAGTTCTGGGAACCGGGGTAATGCAATACTATTTTTGATGTGTGTATTTAATTGGATAGATAAAAAAATCTACACGCCAGGCAGCGGCAGAACACACACATAAAAGACAGTTGTAAATGGCAAGCTTTCAGAGCCAGTGGCTCCTTCTTCAGGCAGAAGGGTTGAAGGGGAAGGAAGAGGGGTGAAGGAAAAGGACTGGAGAGGTCAAGGAAAAGGGGTAGGTTTCGGGAAAGTCACACAGAACCATGGGTCAGAGGAGACTTACTGTAAGGATGAGAAGGAAAGACTGATGTTGGGGACTGCATCGGACAGGATTTGAAAACCTGAGAGCTTACAAAAGTTCATATGCATACGGATATTACTGCTTAAACATCATGCATGAGTTAATAAGAGTGAAAAGCTAAGTACATTGTATGTAACAGTGGTGGGAGTTGGGCAGTGAAAAATAGATGGGAAAGACAATGAAAGATGTAGAAAATAAAACGGAGTGAAGCAAAGAGTAACTAAAGTGAAGAAATGCCGAGACAGAAGAAATTAATGTAAATTAAGGCCAGGTGGGTGGTGAGAACTCTGCAGATGGAAACTGGTGGTGTTATAATATGTCCTTGCTTCTCACCAACCATCTTGTGCCCCTTGTTGTTTTACGGGGCACCATCACAGCATAGGCCTACATTGATGTTTTAAGCACCTTCTTGCTTCCCACTGTTGAAGAGCAATTCGTGGATGGGGATTGCATCTTTCAACACGATCAAGCATCTGTTCATAATGCACGGGCTGTGGAGGAGGTGTTGCATGACAATAACATCCCTGTAATGGACTGGCCTGCACAGTGTCCTGACGTGAATCCTATAGAATACCTTTGGGATGTTTTGGAATGCCAACTTCGTGCCAGGCCTCACTGACCGACCGCGATACTTCTCCTCAGTGCAGCACTCCGTGAAGAATGGGCTGCCATTCCACAAGAAACCTTCCAGCACCTGATAGAAGGTATGCCTGCGAGAATGGAAACCATCATCAAGGCTAAGGGTGGGCCAACACTATATTGAATTTCAGCACTACCGATGGCCGGCATCACAACCTTGTAAGTCATTTTCAGCCAGGTGTCCGGATACCTTTGATCACATAGTGTATATAACCATTAAAATGCCCTTTGTCAAATGCTACTCTGTTGTTGTTGCAGTTTTTTTTTTTTTTTACGTTACATTTTATGTGGTTAATCCCTTTAGATCTATGGTACATTGAAGTGTACGTAAATTCAAAACCAATTTAATTGGTCTCAAGTTTAGAGAAATTACCGAATCCTATGCTGCTTTCTTTTTGCAGAGTATTAATACTTTCGTTTTATGTTATAGAAAACGTGTAGGAATTTATAACTCTAATGCAAGAACACTGGTTCAGTTTTTTTTTTTTTTTTTTTTTTTTTTTTACAAAACCACATTTCTACTCTTGAATGAATGATTTGGGCAGTCACCTGTTCACTTTTTTGGTATATTGCATAGTGTCACTGATTATTAAAACATGCTTCAACTTGTTTGACAGAACTGTCTGCCACAATTGCGGTTTCTTCAGGGATGATGTGAGTTCAGTTTCTCCAGAACACAGTAGTGTGGCTCAGGTGCCCTGTAGGGCGTAGGTCTCGTCTGTTTCCAGGTCATTCATCCCAAACAATAGTAATGTTCTTTCCAGATACGCTGTTTTCTACTGTGTGACCTGTTGCTCAATTTGCATAGGAACAGCACTGTCTAGACCACAAGCATTTAAGTTTTTCCATTGCCACAGGTTCTGCCAGTGAAATATAAAACATGTTATCTCAAAACAATTCTTTTCCATAACAAATATTCAGCCTGTCATAATTCTTCCTTCGTTTGTGCACTGGAGAAATTTCATCTGGTTCTTTTGTACAGACTTGGACATTTTGATTGTTGGAATTTGGATAAAACTGTAATGTAGACTTGTTTGTAAACAAAATGTGCATCCTTCTCCTTTTTCCATCAGAGTTGGCATCGCAGAAACCATCAGATGTATTCTTTCAGCAAGTGCCTGAAATTCAGACATGTGGCAACTGCCCGACAACTGACCCCAATTTTTTCCTTTACAACACGTCTGAGTTTGTTTTTAATGTTTGGTGTGAGTTTAGTTGGTCATGCAACTCCATTACTATCACTAACATTACCATAACCTCTGTTAACAGAAAGTCAAAAGGTTTTTGGATCAACCCCCAATGTTTCAGCAATCTTGGTGTCAGACACTCCACTGGCGTGGAGGGCTTGACTCTGGGGAAAAACGTGTCCACGTTTTACTCCATTCTTAAATGACTCCCTTAAAAAAAGCAGAGAGCAGTATACAAAGTTAAATATTAACAACTAAGCAGTGTGTAAAACCAATAACATTACAAGACAACACCCGTAAAAATACGGGTGTGCCTGAACAGCCCGAAAATCCGACGCCCATAATTTTTCGGGCGTGTGTGCTTGATCTTCCCCTTTCTTCCTTTACGTGTTTGTAGGGCTTCCAATGGTCTGGGAGGCATGGCAGAGGCTATAGTTGAAGTATTTGATGCTAGATGGTGCAGGCAAGTCTGGACAGGGGAGAACCTTGCGAGGCTTTATGAGCGGAAATATTCTGCCACACATGCGTCATGGCGAAGTGTGGTTTGGCGGAAGATGAAATCGCTCGTGAGTCATTGCGTGAGTTTGAAGAAAGTGTTGTTGATTTTTCGGAGGATGATGATTTGCTTGATTCTCATGATATAGACTATATTCAAGAAGAAGATTTTGAGTCTTCATGTAAGGAATGCAGATAACAATATATGCAATATTTTTATTCAGATTTCAATTGAAAGGGCTTTCAATATGTAACTACTATAGTAAGTGATTTTATTTGCAAATACTACTATTATGGTGTATTCAGTTGAGGAAAGCGAGCGCGCAAGTTCTTCAGAAGCTGTATTGCCATTGTAGCTGCTGATACCACACCTGAAGTGCATGGGTGACCAAGGGTGAGTGTGAGACCGAAAACTTCACGCCGTACCGATTCTGAGGAAGGCTGGACGACTACTGATCATGTGCCAAATATCTATCCATTCTCAGGACACTCTGGAAAGTGCAACCTTACTAGTTTATACCAGAACAGCACACCTCTAGACATCTTTTTGTGTTTATTTACAGACAGTATGGTGAATCATATAAAGCAGCAAACTTATCTGTATGCACAACAAAGCATAAGGAAATTACAAAGCACAAATTCCCTTTCCCCTACCTACTCGCTGTCAAAATGGAAAGGAGTTACTCCCATAGAAATAAGAAAGTTTCTAGCAGTTGTTGTCCATATGTGTGTAAGTGTGATATCCCGTATGCAAGAGCACTGGTCCAAAAATCCTGTTGTGTCATGTAATTTCTGTCCAAACATCCTGAACCGTGACAGGTTTCTTTGTATTTTGAGAAACTTTCACATCAGTGACAATTCAGTTGTTAAGAAAAAAAGAAGAAGCTGGCTGTGACCCACTGCACAAGGTGTGACCCCTCCTGGATATGGCGTCTGCTAATTTCCAGCGAGCATATATACCCTCTCAAAACATTACAGTTGATGAAGGCATTTGCAAATTTTGTGGTAATGTGTATTCCAAGCAGTACATTCCACACAAGCCAAATAAATATGGTATAAAACTGTACATTTTGTCAGAGACAAGTTATGTCTGGAATTTTTCTGTTTGTGCAGGTGAGAGGTCTGACACAGTGACACCCATAAAGACATTGCTTGGGAATCTGTCAGGAAAAGGTTACACTTCATTTACAGACAGGCTCTACACCAGTCCAGTCCTTGCTTCAGAACTGGAAGCTGCAAAAACTGCTCTTGTGTGAATTACAAGAAAATCTAGACAGGGATTACCTTCTGCTATCCGAGACTTCAGCTAGGTGAACTAATTTTTAGGTGTAAAGGAAGTATCTTGGCATTCTGTTGGAAGGACCAACGAAATGTGCACGTGATAAGTACAAGGCATGCTGCTGAGATTGTGATGTATATTGATAAGAGAGGCAGAGAGAAGTCAAAATCAGTCTGTGTGGTGGACTATAATAAAAACAAGTTGGGTGTTGACTTAACAGACCAACGACTATCATACAGCGCTTTTGAGCATTGAACTATGAAGTGGTGGAGAAAGCTTTCATTCCACATAATACTAATGGTGATAATAAATTCAAGTATATTGTACGCCAAGGTAACTGGAAAATGCCTCACATCATCACAGTTTATGACAACTATCCGTGCAGACAGCAGAGATCTCGAACCACAACCTGCTACATCGGGACTCTCCAGACTATCAACTGGAAACCATTTTCTGGAAAAGATTGAGACAGAAATAGGCAAGAAACAGAAGCAAAAACAATGTGTAGTGTGTTCTCTGATAGGCAAAAAGCTTACTGGGAAAGTGTGGTGCAAAGACCCAAGCTACCAGTGCAATGAATGCTAAGTGGCATTGTGCAAACTACCGTGTTTCAAAATGTATCATACAAAGACCAAAATTGCATCTTAAAATAAAGCCAAAGGAGGTTACTGCATATAAAACAAGCAGTATAAATAATTGTTGAAATTATTGTTTAAAATGATTTAGTTTTCCTTCTGAGCATTAAGTGCATATATCCTTGACCAATTTTTCATCTTTTCAAAAATAATGCTATAATTGAAAGTTTCATGAAAGCAAATATTAATTAAAAGAACAAAGTATTATACATAGCTTCAAACTAGAAAGTTCAGGCTTTTCAATAAGGGTAATGTCATTACTATAACAAAAACCATGCAAGAGTTGTAGCAAATTAAAATATGCTAAAAACAGCTAGGCCTTGTGGTAGAGCTTCATGTGCTATGGCTCAGGGCCCAAAGTGTTAAATTGAAGGAAATTAAACTTAGAAGACTGTTTTTTAATATCCCTAATTAAAATTTAGAGAGAATATTAATTATTTTTCTTCTTTCACTGGGTGAAAACATAAGAATACATTAAAAAAACCTTGGCTGACAAATTTTATTAAGTTGCCAATTATAGGTGGGTTAAATTTATGAAAATTATTTGCTTAGAGGAAGTGCACCGTTACAGCAACACTAGTCAGCAACAGACTGTGGGAATGTGTTCACTATGATTCATCAAGTAACATTCATACAACAAGCACCATCTGTTGGTGTAAAGCACTACCATCTCCACAGAGATTCAATTCAATTTTTTAAATAATAAAATGGGGAGTAGCTTATCTAAATTAAAAGTTGCAAGAAGCATTGTCAAATAACTACTTGACATGCTCACCATACACTACCCATAATAGACCAGAAAAGATGTGTGTGTAAGATGCAAATGACTTTATTCAGAGAGGAACAACATTTTATTAAGGTCTGTATAGTCATCCATTTCATGCTGCCAGTAAGGGGAAGAATGTCCTGGATTATATTTCAAGCCTCCCTGCAGTTTTGCATGGAGAGAAGGTGTATGACACTGTTCATGATAATGGTTTATCAATTGAATGGTGAAGCTGAGCTCATTGATATCATTGGTGGTGTAAGAGAGAGGGAAACAGTGTTCATGCACCAAGATTGAGAGCCCCTGACCCCAACCCCCCGAACTCTCTCTCTCTCTCTCTCTCTCTCTCTCTCTCTCTCTCTCTCTCTCTCTCACACACACACACACACACACACACCAGTAGTCACCTACAATGGATACAATAATGCTGTACAACTTTCAACTTTCTTTTAACAGCAGGTGTACTTTCGCTGTTGGAATATCAAGAGAAGTGTTAGAAGTAGGCTATACACCAACACCTTCACATTTACACCAATACCTCCACATCTAGAAATGTAATATTATTGTATAATTATAGCACTTTATCAGAATAAATCACAACAGAATCTTCATTATTCTTGGTGAAAACTAGCCGGAAGATGGAGAATGCCTTGTGAAACAGTTGTCATCCCCCACTTCCTGCTTTACAAAGAACATGACACACAAGAATAACAAGTGTTGATAAGCTTCCATTCAGTTTGAATTTTTTTGATTTTATAAGCATGGTCAATTCATGATTAGTTTGAGGAAATGTCGCATAACCTTTCATTTCTTGTTGGTATATTTGAGTACCATTTCTATTGATCCATATTTATTCTGATTGCACACTCATTTCACACATACAAGGTCTGTTCAAAAATTTCAGGAACTTTGTTTCCAAAATGTTTTGCAGTCACCTTTCCCTTATTGTCCATGGTCTCCTTCAATACTCTCCTCCACAATTGATACACCACTCCTATTTCCATTTCTACTTCCCAAAGCAGTCTTTGTATACGTCTTGCTGTATCACGCGAAGCACCATCTGTGACTTTTCTTTAAGCTTGTCTATTGTTGCAAATCTATATCCATTTGACGGGGATTTCAACTTTGGAAATTTAAAAAAATAATAATAAAAGGAAAAAGCCTGGAGAGTACGGAGGATGAGGCAGCACATTGATTTCGTTTTTTGTGCAATAGTAGCACATCAACCGGGATGAATGTATGGATGCATTACTGTGATGCAAGAGCCATGAACTGTTTCACCACATTTCAGGTGGTTTCTCATGTATGGGGTGTGTTATCATGATGCAAGAGCCATGAAGTGTCCAGTCATGTTTCAGGCAATTTCTCACATTTTTTTTGCAGGCATCGCAACATGTCCCAATAGTGCCATCGTTTAACAGTTTGTCCCTGTGGCATGAATTCCTGATGAACTAATCCTTCAAAATCAGACATTTGATGTGAGCTGATGAGCATAATTTGGAACCTTTCCCAACCCATTGTGAAGATTGAACCTTGGCTTCAACATCATAACTGTAAACCCATGTCTCATCACCAGTTATGATTCTCTTAACACTAATCCGTCCGGCGACACCACAGTGGTGTCGTGCGCGAGATAGCGGTCAACGGCCGGCAACGCCACAGTGATGTCATCTGCATAGTATCGCCTTGTGGCTGGCAACACCACAGTGGTATTGTGAGCATAGTATCGCGCAGTGGCCGGCAACAGCACTTCAGTAACTTTTGCATTCTGTTGGTGTGTTGTTTAGATAACAATAAGTTACACACTTCAACAAGTTTTTTGTTTTTATTAGTACTTGTGCCCTTTCATCATGGCGGACGAAAGAGGCAATAGGATTATTTATGATGAATGCGCGGACGTCTTATCTGACGTTCCTGACGACTTGGCTGATTGGGAAGATGACATTGGGTATAAAAAAAATGAAAAGTGAAGCAGAATCGTAGGGTGATAGTGAAATACGTCCAAGAAGAATTTGGCAAACACTATGGCTGCCAACTGATTCGGCTGAATCAGACAAAGAACATGGTGCACAGTGGTCAGACTTTGATTTGCCGAGGACCAATAATAAATTTGGAGGATCTCTGGGTTAAATCATATTTCCCAAAGATATACAGAATGTCGAGGATATCGTAGAATTATATATTGGGAACGATCTATTTGAATATATTAGCAACAAAACCAACAAGTACTACAGTCAAAATTCCAATAGAAGGAAACTGGATTTAAAAAATGCCAAATTTGTGGACGTTATGGGACCTGAACTTAGAAAATAGTTTTGCGCTTGCTATCCTTATGGAAATTGTAAAAAAAGCAAGGATCCATGATTATTGGTCAACGAATCCGTTGATAGACACACCTATATTTCGCAAAACTATGTCCCGCAACCGATTCAGGCAAATATTACCATTTTTACATTTTTCCGACACTTATAAAATGTAACAGACCTACTAAGGAGACTCCCTACACTACACTTGTCCGTCCTCTTTTAGAATACTGCTGCACGGCGTGGGATCCTTACCAGATAGGACTGACGGAGCACATCGATAAAGTTCAAAGAAAGGCAGCGTGTTTTGTATTATCGCGAAATATGGGAGACAGTGTCACAGAAATGATACAGGATTTGGGCTGGAAAACATTAAAGAAAGGCGTTTCTCATTGCGAGAGAATCTTCTCACGAAATTTCAATCAACTTTCTCCCCCGAATGCAAAAATATTTTGTTGACACCAACCTACATAGGGAGGAACAATCACCACAATAAAATAAGGGAAATCAGAGCTCGAACGGAAAGATATAGGTGTTCATTCTTTCCGCACGCTATATGAGATTGGAATAATAGAGAATTGTGAGGGTGGTTCTATGAACCCTCTGCCGGACACTTAAATGTGATTTGCAGAGTATCCATGTGGATGTAGATGTAGATGAATTAGCACTGCCGGCACCAGGCGAATAAATTTGTACAAGATGTGCGGACGGCAAAGTGTTAAGGAATATCTTGTTCTCGTTTTCACAATCCAGAAGATCTTCACAGATTGCGAGGCAGAAGTCTTTCTGGTCTTGACTAATGAGCCACGGGAAGAACTTGGGAGCAACATGATGCATTCCGAGATGCTGTGTCAGGGTTTCATGACGTGATCCAAGTGGAATGTTACATTCTTCTGCAATCTCTCGGACAGTCAGTCTTCGATTGGCACCCACAATTTTGTCAGTAGGAGTTGAAGGTCATCCTGAAAGGTAGTCATCTTTAACTTCCATCTGGTCATTTTTAAACCATGTGAATCATTCGTAACACCAAGTACAGCTTAAGCACTCATCACCGTAGACTTCCTGCATCATTTGGTGTGTCTCTGTGAGGGGTCTTCTTGAGTTTCTCTCAAAATTTAATGCAGATGCATTGCTCCTCTAACTCTGTCATCCCGAAATCCGCAAACTGTGCAACACGACACTGTACTCAATACAGGGCAGAACAAAAACTAACAGACATACAATAATAAAACTTCCAGCAGTTACACATTAAACACAGGCGTGTGCAGGGATGCCAACCTCATTTCACCTTTTTAGGTGAAATGAGGTTGGCATCCCTGCACACGCCTGTGTTTAATGTGTAATTACAGAGGTTGCAGAATTTTTTGAACAGACCTTGTATTGGGCTGTTGGTGTGTTTAAGTACATATTTATTTTGAACTGGATACACTTCACCACCATTTAGATCTCCTTCAGTGTTCAAAGAGTATGTGTGATCTTCTGTGACAGCCAGAGAGACATTATGGGTTTTGTTTACTGTCATACAGTTGTTAGCCATTTTTGTACTTACTGGCATAGATGTGATGGAGGTTAGCTTCCATTCACATCTCCTGTAGCTGTTTTGTTAAAGGGTCATTGCATGTCAATTCAACCAATTTGAGAAAATGTTCCAGCTGATAGTCTCAGATTTGGCTGAAATTTAGCACACCAATGCTACCAAGTGTGGAACACTCATGTACAAAATTTTAAGTTCCCCTGCCAATTAGTTCCAGAATTATGGCTTGTGAAAGAAGGTGGCGTGACCCGGAAATTGCAACCCGTATCTGGCAATCTATCTTCAGACCCAACTTCAGGTCTTAATAACTTTGGAACTAATCCACACAGTCCAGTGAAATTTTTACAACCCAGTAACATCCATTTAGAGAACACACTCCATGAGTCAAAACACCAACAACATATTTCTGACGGAAAATAAAAAATTCCAAAATGTGATTAAAAAAATGTAATACGTTACAAGGTACATATTGTAGGTGCCCTCTATGACAAATATAATTCACTCAAAAAGGTTTTTTTTTTTGTGTGTGTGTAAGCTTAATATGGCCTAAACACACACAGAACTCATCTTGCCCATATCAGTCACACAGACAGAGTTACATGAACATGAAAATACAAAAATTTGAAAAATTACCTGGAAAACATGGATTTTTGAAGTGTGATAGCATAAAAGAGACAAGTGATATCCAAACTAAATTTCAAACACTGTATAAGTAGACCATAATATAATATGTGGCAAAATTTCAACATGTTATTGCAAGGCATTTGTGTACAATAAAAGTTGACAGAGATGTATTTGGTTACGTTTCTTTCAACACAATTTAGCAAGTAATAGTGATGATGCAGGCAGCTTGTTTCAGATAAAGCTGCAGCAATTGTTGGGAACCATTAGGCAACAGAAAGTTAAACAATGGTAGTTTTCAGTGACAGAACGAGTCATTGTTAGGCAGGAACAACAAAGGAAACAAGCAACAATTACAAGTTACTCATGTTTTTAAGATTCTAGTTCAGACTGGTCAGTACTGTTGTGGAAACTCAGTATGGTGGCAGAAGAGTGTACTAGTGGTGCTTTTGTTCAAACAAGTTGCAGTATTGGTAGAGCACAAGCATCTAAGTGTCATAAAACAAAATAAGGAACAAAATGTGGCATTCGCTTTGTACTATATGATCTGGATGATTCAGACCAAGATTTGTTGCTATGGAGAGCCGGGATTCACCCTGTGGGCACAAGAAGTACAGTTCCAGGAAACTTAAGTGTTTGTTATCATCATATGAAAGTGTTTCTGGATAAGTATTCTTTCCTACAAAGAAGTTGTTTTGATCCATTTCGGATTCATAAGAAGACAGTGAAGTGTAGCCTCAGAGAAATTGATATAAAATCAGTATTGAAAGTGAATCAGTGCATGGGACTTAACATGAAACCAGGACAAAAGTTATGTTCCAGGTGTGTTACACTGCTAAAAAATGAAGAATATTCTAATAATTTATATGACAGTGACAAAGAGTATCAGCCACCTACAACCACAGCGGATGAGCAATTAAATACTTCAGTAACTGCTCTTGGTTTGTCTCCCATGAAGACGCACAAAGTTGGGAAAAGAGACAGGCCCAGCCATGGTAGAAGAAAACTACAAGAAGCTCAAATGGAATTAAAACAAAAAATAGCCGACACACTAATGGTGGAAGAGGAAGAACTATCTGCTCCAAAGGTACAGAAATCATGCCAGAACTGCTCTGATTTGGACAAAATTGTGCATGATTTGAAAGAAAAATGTGCCATATCCACACACCAGAAAAAGTAGCTTTCCTTACCCTTGCCCTTGCACCTTCCAGCTGGTCTATTGACTACACTGCAAAGGAATTCAATGTTTCTACATATATGGTAAAGCAAGCTAGGAAAATAAAAGCAACCCAAAGAGTTCTTCCACAACTTCAGCAGGCTCAGGGTAAACAATTGAGTTCAGAAATAAAGGTGCTAGTGTCGGAGTTTTATGAAAATAATGACTACAGTCGAATAATGCATGGAAAAAAAGACTATGTAACGGTGATAATGGGAAATGTACGTGTACAGGTGCAAAAAAGTCTGTTGTTATGCAACATATCAGAACTATATGTAGAATTCGAGGAAAAGTATCCCAATACCAAGTTTATCATCTTTTTTCAATCTTCGGCCAAAATGGGTTGTGCCTGTAAGTGCAAGGTGCACACACAATGTTTGTGTATGTGAGACCCATCAAAATGCTAAGCTGATGTTTGCTGCTATAAAGGATTCTGGTCTGGATTTCAAAGGTGCAATGGAGCTGCTAGTGTGTGACACCAGTTCCTACCAGTGCATGATACATGGGTGTGAAAAGTGTCCTGGTAAGGCAAATCTTACAGAACACATGAATAACAAACTGTATGGTGAACTCCTTATGGATGACAATGAACTTGTTTCTTATAAATAATGGATCGCACAAGTCTTGAAACAAAGCAAAGTACAGTGGAAGATTTTGTTGAAATGTGTTGTCAAAAACCAGAGAAACAGACCACACTCAGCTTCACAGCAACAGCACAATTGGCTTATCTCCAATTTTGTAAGGATAATTTGAAACAAGATGAAATTATAGTACTACTAGACTTTTCTGAAAATTATGCATTTATAGTTCAAGATGCCATCCAAGGATATCATTGGGACAACAGTCAAGCAACTCTCCAGCCATTTGTGATTTACTGTAAAGGTGAATCAGGTGATGTGTCTGTCAAGAACCTGTGTGTTTTTAGTGACTGTTTAATTCATGATGCCATTGCAGTTCATGCCCACATTCGCACTGTCATGGCATATGTGAAAAACAAGCTGCCTCTCATACATTTTGCGAAATACTTCAGTGAAGGGGCAGCTAGTCAGTACAAAAACTGTAAAAATCTCAAAAGTTTATGCATGCATTACCATGATTTTCAGATTCACGCAGAATGGAATTTTTTCGCAGCAAGTCATGGTAAAAATGTATGTGATGGTATTGGTGCTACCATTAAGCGCATGGCATCATGAGCTAGCCTGCAGCACCCTACAGAAGGTCACATTGTAACACCTCTTCAATTATTTGCCTGGGCACAGTAAAATATCTCTGGCATACAGTCATTCTATGTTTCAAAAGATGAGGTGAAATCAGTCGAAGAGTTGCTAAAAAGCAGACTAGAACACATTAAAACTGTTGCAGGCACAAAGCGCCATCATCATTTCTTTCCAGCGGACTCTGACAATGTGCAGGTGAGCAGACTGTCTGCTTATAACTATAGGTTCAAGCACAACATGTGTCTTCACAGTGTGTCTCACTCAGGATTCAGAATCAAAAGCAGCAACATACAACCAGGTTGCTATGTTATTGCTGTTTATGATGACAAATGGTACTTAGGATGTGTTGCAGAGTGCTGTCAAGCAGGTGATGTATTTGTGAACTTCATGGCACCAGCAGGACCAGCAAGATCATTTCATTGGCTATGTTTGGCAGACAGGTGTTGGATTCCTTTTGAACATATTCTTATTCCAGTTCCTACCACAGTGTCAGGAAGACAGTACAATTTGCCAGTCAATGTACAGAGTACAGTAGCTAAAGTGTGGGAGAATTTCTGTTCGAAGCACAATCGACTGGTTTTTAGCGGTTAAGGTGCAGTAAACATTAAAGGTGTAGTAAACATTAATGATAGGTTGTGTTAATCTGTCTATATGTTGTTGCGTAGTGATTAAACAGTTGTGGCAGTGGATAAGAAGAGGCAGAACAGTTTACGATATGTTTTTACAAAATTGTGTTTTGGAACAATGGCCACATCAGCAAATACATCTGTCAACTTTAATTGTACACAAATGTCTTGCAATAACATGCTGAAATTTTGAGATATATATCATTATGGTCTACTTATGCAGTGTGTGAAATTTGGCTTGGATACCACTTGTCCCTTTTGTGCTACCACACTTCCAAAAATCCATGTTTTCCAGGTAATTTTTCAAATTTTTGTATTTTCACGTGCATGTAACTCTGTTTGTGTGACTGATATGGGCATGATGAGTTCTGTGTGTGTTTAGGCCACATTAAGCTTACCACAAAAAAATTTATACCCTTTTTGAGTGAATTATATTTGGCATAGAGGGCACCTGCAATATGTACCTTTTAACGTATTACATTTTTTTAATCACATTTTGGAATTTTTTATTTTCCTTCAAAAATATGTTGTTGGTGTTTTGATTCATGGAGTGTGTTCTCTAAATGGATGTTACTGGGTTGTAAAAATTTAACTGGACTGTGTGGAATAGTTCCAAAGTTATTAAGACCTGAAGTTGGGTCTGAAGGTAGATTGCCAGATGCGGGTTGCAATTTCCGGGTCACGCCACCTTCTTTCACAAGTCATAATTCTGGAACTAATTGGCAGGGGAAACTAATACACGAGTGTTCCACACATGGTAGAATTAGTGTGCTGATTTCAGTCAAATCTGAGACTATGGGCTGGAGCCCCTGGTTGAACTGACATGGAATGACCCTAATCAAACCATGGAAACTCCAGGTTGGAACATTTACATATTCTCATCTCCCACACTCTTTGTGTGCACCCTCTGCTAGCACACCAGCCTGCCTTTCCCCGCTTCTCCCACTTTTAGCTCCCTGTTCCCCCCCCCCCCCCCCCCCCCTTCCCTACCTCCCTGTTCAAAAGCCTCCTAAAGCTGCCCCTGTTGGCACTCTAGTCACTGTCACACACACACTCCCCTACCATCACCTGTACATTGCTATCCTTTTCCCTTCCCTGCCCATTGTAGATTGCATCTCCATTCTACATGACAGTTGCTTTCCAGTCTGAACTGCTGAAGATGGCAGTTGTGTGTGTGTTTGTTTCCTTTTCTGACTTGGGCCGTGGCCGAAAGCTAATGTGCTAGTGTCTTTTAGTTGTGCCTGTCTGCACGTTATCTTTTGTTGATTCTGTAGTTTTTATTTGTGAAATGAACTGATACAACATAGTACTTCAGATTATCATCTGGCCATGTGTACATTTTCTTGTACTGCTAAAGAAGCATAGTTCATAGTTTCTTTGATGTTTTTTGTTGCGTTTTGCTAGCGTTAAGGTCAGGCTCCTTTTATTGCCAGCACAATTCTCATTGTTGTCAGTATTGTTGCCCAGGAAAGTACCACTTTTCATGCATTGGCTATACTGACAAATAACCAAATTGTTGCAGCTCTTCTCGAAGGTTTACCTGATGCTAATGGTCATAAGGAGGCATCATGATGAAGACCACGAAACTGATGCAAGCGATGCCCCCTCTTGTACCAATGTCCTAACACATGTCGTATCGTCATATACCTCCTTCTCGCAGCTTTAGGTTTTTACGTGATTTTTGAAAAAGCATTAAGTTTTGGAGCAGATATTGAAACAGGTTTGATAGCATGTCCACCAGTGGAGCTCAAAATCAGTTTATTTGAAAGTGTAGGTGGTGGTGGTGGTGGTGGGGGGGGGGGGGGGGGGAGGATTGAGCAAATTTAGAAAGGTACTTGAGACCAAAGTTTACAGAAGACGGAAGGAGTGTAAATAACTGAGTCATTTCCTTCAAAGGGAAAAATTCGGTGAAACACTACAATGAAACCTGTGTACTGCAGTTACAAACTGCCCTATTGGAGGCCAGAAAGGCTGCATTCTTGTCTTCAATATTTGTTAAGGGAAAAAATTAAGGACTGGAGAGAGGATTTGAAAATTACGCATTAGGAGGATGGGTAGTTCTAAATTTATCTGACATTTCAATTCAAAAATGGGAGACAGAGCCATGATAAATTTTTCTTTACTTTCCCGGAAGGCTAAAAGTAGAGAAAAATATGTAAGAACTGTAATGTGATCTGTATGGGAAGAATCCATTTCCAGATTGTAGGAAATGTTGGTAATGGACTCGTGGGTCAGACAAATGCAAAGCATATCAGTACCTCAGCTGCAGGGCAAATTCTGGCAGAACTCAATACATGCAACAAAAGGAAGAAATTTGTCCCAAAGGATATAAGAGTAGGAAATAAAGTAGTGTATTTTTCCACTTTTGCAGTGAACATATGAAGATGTTAGGTCTGTAGGAAAAGAAAAGTTCAGTCTAGATCAAACCCTCAGCGGCAATGAAAATAAAAATATATTTGCTGAAATCCATTCTGTAACTATGTAATTACCTTCCTAATGTTCACTGAATTGTTCCCTTAGTATATGCTAATACATTTTGATTCATTGCATAGGAAAATTGTGGTACTGAGAACTGGTGATCAATAAGTCATTAAAGGGCCAGACAGTACTCAAAGGTACCACCATTGTAAAATGGTAAAAACGTAAAACACAAATTTTGAAATATTTATATAGCTCATATTTTGTTCATTAGATGACAAAGTGAAACTGTATCAAATGCCTTATAGAAGTCAACACAAATACAGCATCATTCTGGATTACAAATATCCTGCCTTCTGTATCTTGTGGACAAAAAAGTGACTTGAGTTTAACAAGATAACTATTTGTGAAATTGCATTCTATTTCCTACGCAGCATTTTTCTCCAGAAAGGTCATAATGTGTCAGCATAAAAAGTATTCCATGCACCTACAGCAGATTTACATCAAATACAGACATGTAGCTGTTGTTTAATTTTAAACATCTGTTTAAAGAGAAGTGAAAAGAGGGATGCACCGAAATGAGTAAGCATTCTGAACTACTCAAAACCACACAAAAATTGTTAAGTGACCTAGAAGGACCAGAAGCTAAAATAAGTCCTGTTGGCTTCAAGTAAGAGTTTACATACTTGATACAAATTTCATATTTAGTGACATCAGCAATTGAAATTGAACAACACATTGAAAAGAGACTGGAACTTGGCAGTGTACATGTTGCATTATCTACTTCTGTCTAAAAAGAGAAATCATTATCTAGACTCTACTTCTAAAATACATCTTACCATATCTGGCCAGTAGCAGATAATTATAGTGCCACAGTTGCCATTGTAAAGAAACATGCCAAGAATAAGTTGCGGAGATAGAATTACAGTGGGTGCAGAAGAAGTCAGCAGCACTAAAGAATACAGTGATTTCAGCGGACACATTGATATTGCAATGAGCAAACCACATCATTAGAAGACCAAGTGATAAATGAAACAGACCAAGTCGTAATTAATGCTCCTAGAAGAATGTGTATAAAAGGTGAGAAAGATTTGTAGATAGATGTCTTTGTGTTCAAAAGGGAAAGTTCCCACCTTCCTTGTAATAGATGTTTATCATCGACCTAGTTTGTTGGGGAAAACTTCCTTATTTGACAATAACAACTAATCACACTCCTCCTTTATGTCCTTTGGCATTTCTTTGTTGCTGTTCACTTTTCTCCATATTTCAGAGTCTATTACTTCTGTTTTAGTGATGTTTCTTTCATTTTTACCTAATCTAAAGTTGTTCATTTATTTCATATTCCATTGAAAACAGTTTTGCATTAGTTTCAGGTTATATGTCCACTTTTTGTCAACTATGGAGTTACTCCCTCCCCCACCTCCTTTTCCTCTTCCTTTTTTTCCCCTACCTCTTTATATTCCCAGGCTTTTGATTGTTTTGATGCGGCCCACCACTACTTCCTCTCCTGTGGCTCATTCCTCCATCTCTTTGATCAGACCACCTAATCTTGCTACTCCTTTCTGAATGTGTTTGCGCCCATTTCATTTACATTTCCACCATTAAGGGTAATGCCTTAACATTCACATCTATCTTCTAAATTTTTTATGGACTGTTGCCACTGAAGCTGAGACTATGATTCTACCATGGATGGCGAATGCCGCCACTGGCCCACTATGTGCACTTCTGTCACAACCTCTTACATGATTCCAGTCTAATCACACAGTCCATGTCCAACCCAAGGGACTTAAGCCTGCCAACGTAATTGTGGTAATGTAGTTTACTACTTCTCTTGCCTGATCAGGCCACGGGAGGTATTTCATTTCCCTCCAGCCCTCCTAGAATATCATGTGAATCACTCTGAGCAAGCACTCTACGTCCATTATTTTTTCTGGAGATACGCTCTCCAGATTAAGACAACTGCATCTACATACATACTCCGCAAGCCACCATATGGTGTGTGGCGGAGGGTACCTTGTACCAGTACTAATCATTTCCTTTCCTGTTCCACGTGCAAATGATGCAAGGGAAAAACAACTTTCTATGTGCCTCTGTATGAGTCCTAGTATCTCATATCTTCTCTTTGTGATCTTTATGGAAAATGTGCATTGGCAGCGGCAAATGCTTGTTCTGAAAATTTGTTCAATAGTGTTTCATGAAAAGAGTGTTGTCTTTCCATCAGTGATTCCCATTTGAATTCTCAAAGCATCTCCATAATGCTAATTTGTTGATCGAACCTGCTGATAACAAATCTAGCAATACACCCCTGAAATGAATTTAATTGTTTCAATGTCTTCATTTAATCTGACCTGGTAGGGGTCCCAGATACTCCAGCAGTACTCTTAAATGGGTTGTACCAGTATTGTCTACCGTATTTACTCGAATCTAAGCCGCACTTTTTTCTGGTTTTTGTAATCCAAAAAACCGCCTGCAGCTTAGAATCGAGTGCAAAGTAAGCGGAAGTTCTGTAAAATGTTGGTAGGTGCCACCACAGCTAACTTCTGCCGTCGAATATATGTAGTGCTACACAGGCATGCTTTGCAGGCACAAAGGTAATTACTGGTGCCAAAACCTCTGCGTCAGTAAATAAATTAATAAAAAGGTGGAAGACGAGCTTTTTTCTCTGCCCCTAGTTTCGACCACTGCATTTTCATACATTATCCAATGAAGTAAATACAAAATTCATATTGTTCATCTTCGAATGTAGCAGCATTTCAATGTACTACGAAAATCCGACTGGCAAGACTGTTTGGTATGTTTGTTTGTCAATATGGGAAACTCTACGTTCTGAATTTTTTCCTACCTGTGAGAAGAGATGGTTGCAAATAGGGAGTTTTATGAATTGTGAATCACATGCAGTATTCTCTTCACCATAAGAATAATACGAATATAAACATTTTGCCATGTATTCTTTCGTGTTTGCTGCTATCTCATTTAAATCCTGTCTGCCTAATAAACTACGAAACTAGAGTGAGACAACAGCAAACATGACATGTCATGTCATGTTTATATTCATATTATTCTTATGCCTAATAGTGATACTGTCAGAAATGAAGCATGGCAATTGACTAGATTTTTTAAATCTAAGATGACTCTAATTTCTGTGCCAGAATGTAATGTACTAAAGAGGCGTCTGCAAAGATTTTCAAACGGAGAAAAATTTTCGCTAAACTCTTGTTCAGAACACCTTCTATCATACGCAGTCTATTATTTGGTTCTTGTTGATCATTATCACAGAAAGCAGCAATGTAAGTAACAACAAATAGCAGTCTGTTGCCATTGTTTCGCTAATGAGACGAGTCCTCTCTCTCTCTCTCTCTCTCTCTCTCTCTCTCTCTCTCTTTTATTGTAAGCGGCGGTAGCATGCACATAACAAAGCCATGCCGCGAGCGGCGACAGGCCATAAACATTTATTATCAGAATGCGACAAACAACGCATGACACAGTACAGTAATGCATTTTCAGCTTAGAGTGACGTAAACACCTATAACAAAGAGAATGGCACTTATCAGATCAAAGAAAAATAAGCAATCTATTCAAATTAGACGAAGCACGTGAAAAAGAAAGGGTACCCGTATAAATTCGGACGGAGCGCCTGACGCCATGGCTACCTGGGAAAGCTTAACTGCTAAGCTTACGACTCGAACCAAACTACTGTAGCTGTATCGTCATTCATTCGACCTAAATTGTGTCTCATATTATAATGGACCAACTTTGTTTCGATTTGGAGGTGCGGCCTAAAACTTTTCTCTCCCCTTGAATTTTGAGTCTCAAATTTCAGGTGCGGCTTAGATTCGGGAAAATTGTTTTTCCTTGATTTCGAGTCTCATTTTTCAGGTGCGGCTTAGATTTGAGTAAATACGGTATGTGGTCCCATTTATAGGTGAGCTACAGTTTCCTAGAAACCTGCCAATAAATTAAGTTGACCATTCACCTACACTAATAGTGGTCTTCCATGATCGTTTATTTCATATTGCTTTGCAGTGTTATGCCTGAATATTTAATCAACATGACTGTGTCAAGCATCACACCACTAATACTGAATATGAATATTAGAAGATTGTTGTTCACACACATCTGCATAAACTTGATTTTTTTCTGCATTTAGAGCAAGCTGCCATTCATCACACCAGATAGAAATTGTTTCTAAATCATCCTGCATCCTTCTACAATCACTCGACAATAAAATGTACTCATATACTACAGCATCGTCAGCAAGCAGTCACAGATTGCTCTTGCCCTGTCCTCCCGAATGTAAATGAGTCATCTTATCACACTTTCCTGGGGCACTGCAGGACAACTATAGTGTTCTATTACTTAAGAAGTCTTCAACCCTCTCCTCTATATGTCTGGACCTTCATTAATAGTCTGCAGGCTCTTCCTTTCGTGTCCCAATCTCCTATGAGTAGCATGTACACCCACTGTCTTCATTTATTAAATATATTCCAATCCTTGTCTTTACCCACAGCTGTTGCCTCCGTTGCTCCCTCTTGTACCAATGTCTTAACACATGTCGTATCATCATATACCTTCTTCTAGTTAATGTTTTCCGCATATTCATTTAGTTACGTATTCTCTGGAAAACCATTTCGTCTCTTATATCATCATCATCATCTTGGACAGTTTCCAGCCACTGGCTGGGTCTGTCGGGAACACAAGCCTCTCCATCGTGTTCTGTCTTTCCACCATTCCCCCTCTTCCACCTTCGTCCAGTTCTCTCCTCTTCTCGTCACACATTCCTTCACTCCCTTCACCCATCTATCTCTTGGTCTTCCTCTGGGCCTCTTCCCCTCCAGTTGCAGATCAAACATCCTCTTTGGAATTCTTCCCTCATCCATTCTCTTCATGTGTCCATACCACTGCAGTCTTGATTTTTCTATCCTGTCCTGTACTGGTTCCTCCTTTAGTCTTTCCCTCACATACACATTTCGCAATCTGTCTCGTCTTGTTACACTCAACCTGCTCCTCTGGAACTTCATTTCACTAGCCTGTATTCTACTTTTGTCGCTTTTGTGCATTACCCATGTCTCACTTCCGTATGCCAATATGGGGACAAAGTAGGTTCGGTATATAATTCCCTTGGATTTCTGTGGCACCTCCTTGCTCCAAATAAGCCCCCTAATGCATTTGTAGAACTGCCCTGCTTTTCTGCACCTTTCATTTATTTCCATTGCGTTTACCCCCTTACTTTCAATCATGCTTCCCAGGTACTTGAAGTTCTCTACCACTTGTAGTTTTTCCCCTCCACAAGTTATATCCACATTTGCCCTATTCTTCTTCCTTGTTGTGACAATTATTTCACTTTTCTTTGCAGAGAAATGCATTCCATATTGTGCTGCCGTTGCCTCCCATGCATCTTAACTGCTCTTGCACCACCTCCTCGCAATTTCCCCATAACATCAGGTCATCGGCAAAAAGCACTGCTTTCATTTTATGATCTCCAATTGCATCTGATACTTGCTGTAGGATTTCATCCATGACAATAATAAACAATAAAGGCGAAAGTGCACTTCCCTGTCGCAGCCCATTTTCCAGCTTGAACCATGCTTATATCATCAGTTTAAAATAACTTACAACATTATTCTATAGCACCACATCTGGAACACTTCAGTTCTTTTCTTTTGCAGTTTTCCTTCAGTGCATACATCACATCCGTACAATACTATGCTCCAAATGTATATTCTCAGAAATTTCTTCCTGAAATTAAGGCATATAGTTGATGCCGGCTGTCTTCTGTTAGCCAGAAATACCCTCTTTCCCTGTGCTAACCTGTTTTTTGTGTGCTCCTTTCTTCATCTGCCATGCGTTACTTTACTTCCAAGATAGCAGAATTTCTTCATTTCATGTACTGTGTGGACCCCATTTTTTTATGTTTCACCACTGAAAAATTGTTTCTCTATGAGGCAGTGTTTTTTAATTTTACATCAGTTATCATTTCCACTTGTTCAGCAATAAGATAAGGATGTCCAATGTTTTCACTTACTTTAGGCTGAATGTTGTTTACTTTTGCTTGCACTACTTTGATATTCTATACCACAAATTCTTGAACTGTGTTTCATTTAGGTGATAGAGCAGATTGTGTATTATATTTAGAATCCCTTTCTCACACTGGGTTACATTTTGGTTCATTTCGGAATCAAGCTTTCTGCACTCCTCCTCTTCTATAAAAGCTACTCGTATAGGGGTTTTGGCTTTTTCTGTGTTTCAGTCTGATTTCCTTGCTGAGCAAGAACTGTGTCTTTGTGATTGGTTTATCAAGAATAATACACAATTTTACTTTTTCAACTGTAAGCTTGTTTATTTTTTTTCCCCGTCTTTTAAGCATATTTGACAGTCACTTCTTCAATATTAGCAATCTTTTTATTCTGTTCCAACAGTATTTTGTTGATGTTTATGAACTAATCTTTAAAAAGTCAATCAACTTATTCTTCTCTTTAGAAGTTTTTAAAGTATGTTTCAGCCAATTTTTTGTCATTGTCTTTGACTGATTCCAATACAACGTCCCGAAGCCTCTGAATTAGGTATTACTTCTCCTCCTTACTCTCTTCTTTTATAATGCACAGTAATTCACGTGACAAAATCTTCTCCAGTGCCCCCACACTAATTTCATCTTCACTATCTGCTCTCCTTGCATCATAAATGTCACATTTTCCCTTGAACTTTTAGTTCCTTTAGTTATTTCTCCCTCTCAATCCAAGTGAGACTACTCTAACTTGCCTTCCTTCACTTCCTCATGGGAAACATGACTTTACAAATTATACTCTCTATAAATGTAAAGATGTCACAACTGTTGACTGGTATGGTGTATTTGTTATTGCTGCGTGCTGCAACTTTTTATTAGCTCTCCTCCTCCTCCTCCTCCTCCTCCTCCTCCCCCCTCCCCCCCAAAGGTGAAGCAGTGAGAGGTGTAGTACATATTCCAGTTTCAATCTGCCCTTGCTTGCCTGGTAACCAGCAGGTTAAAGGAATCTTGCTTGCTTTCGTGCCCGTCTTCCAGCCGTGCTACGTTTCATAGCAGTTTAT
Source organism: Schistocerca nitens (assembly GCF_023898315.1). Classification (NCBI taxonomy): domain Eukaryota; kingdom Metazoa; phylum Arthropoda; class Insecta; order Orthoptera; family Acrididae; genus Schistocerca; species Schistocerca nitens. Next base: position 395,558,926 of record NC_064617.1, read on the forward strand.
TTTGTATGCTTCCATTGTAGTGTTCAGAAGTTAATGAAAAGTCCTCTTGTACCCAACTATCATGAGCGAGCCAAGTATAATATATATTCATTTTGAGATATTGTAGGCCAGAAAATTGTGGATTTTATTTGCCCCTTTTTTCTGTTTGGCATTTTTCAAGCTTGCTTATTTAGTGTCAGATGTGAACAGTTTTCCCTGCAACTTCACCCTCTTTCGACTAGTACTGGCTACTCTCAATTTGAACTATCATTAGGTGACCTCTAATACATGTTTTTTGTAGTAAACAGATCCATCTCTGAAAATAGAGATCCTTAGCACCTAAGAAATTGAAGATGACTGTCATACTGCAATGCCAAATAAGAAAGGTTAAAGAAGTCTTGTTTCTGTAACTTACGTGTGTTTCAGCCAAATATGACCACAGGCATACCAGTTTAATTACTTTTTCCATGACATGTATTCCAGGTTCACTGAAGTCATTCTAAGTTACGAAAATAGGTCATTGTAATTTCCCCAAATGCATTTTTAGCTAACATGAAATGTATTTTGTAATGTCACTTTATTGTGTTAATCTAGAAACAAACTGAAAGAAGGTTTTCATTCACTAGGTTGCACAGTGTCAGAATTTTTATTTGCTTTACATTTTTCACCATATTTTCCAGGCATTAGGTTCTTATGGGTGTGTTTTAGGTTACCTAAGTATTTGTATGCAATGTGTCTGTACCTTTAGTTATGAGACTCCTGTTAGTATACAGATGCAGGAATGAAATTACTTTCTGGAATGTATGTCGGACTCAGCACAAAATATTGTTTATTTGAGCACCTTATATTCTGTATTGCCTTAATCATAATCATTAGCAAATGAATATTTCATTGTGCAGAACAGATTTAAATATTTACCAAATGTTCCTCAATTCCTCAGAAATTAATTATTTAAACCAAACCAGATCCTCCTAAAATGTGTTTCACTAATTTACCAAGCACAAGTAATTGAAAATGGTTTATAAATAATAATAAATGTCATATGAGAAGATTAAAATCTAAAATTTTGTCCTCAAATTAAAATTAATGATGTATATATCACATACCAAAGAAAAACCCTCTCCATAAAATTACAATACATAAAACTGCACACTCGAATACAAAATGTCAATTCACATTTTCTTGTTTATAGCTTCTTGTAAATTCTGATGCATTATAGCTAACTATATTCTTGATACACCAATGAAAATAATCAATTTTTGAAAATATAATGTAACTGGATTTTTAAAAAATCTAGTCTCCAAGTGGCGGCAGAAGAGCACACATAAAAGGTATTACTGTATGCAAGCTTTCACACCAGTGGCTCCATCTATCATGAGGCTCAAAGGGGAAGGAAGAGGGCTGAAGGAAAATGACTGGTGAGGTTTAGGAAAAGGGGTAGAGTTCGGAAGAGACCCCAAGAATATATATTGATATTTGGGGCTGCACCAGACATGATTCGAATACCTGGGTGATATTGACACTACCATAGAGCTTCAAGGTGGATTGGGTAGGGTAATATCAATATTACCCCATCTTCCAATATTAAGCTCTCAGGTTTTCAAATCTCGTTCAGTGCAACCCCCAACAATCAGTATTTTCTTCTTATCCTGTACAGTACGTCTCCCATGACCCTGGGTTCTGGACAACTTTTCCTAAACCTCACAAGTCCTTTTCCTTCACCCCTCTTCCTTCCCCTTCAACCCTCATACCAAAAGAAGGAGCCACTTGTTCCAAAAGCTTGCATACCATAATACCTAAAACACTACGTGATCAAAAGTATCCGTACACCCCCAAAAACATACGTTTTTCATATTAAGTGCATTGTGCTACCGCCTATCACCAGGTACACCATATCAGCGGCCTCAGTAGTCATTAGACATCATGAGAGAGCAGAATGGGGCACACCATGGAACTCACAGATGTCAAACGTGGTCAGGTGATTGGGTGTCACTTATCATACGTCTGTATGTGAGATTTTCACACCCTGAAACATCCCTAGGTCCACTGTTTCCAATTTGATACCAAAGTGGGAACAGGAAGGGACACATACAGCTCAAAAGCGTTCAGGCCGACTTTGTTTACCCACAGAGAACGCCGACAGTTGAAGAGGGTCATAATGTGTAATAGCGAGACATCTATCCAGACCATCACGCAGGAATTTCAAACTGCATCAGAATCCACTGCAAGTATTACGACAGTTAGGCAGGAGGTGAGAAAACTTGTATTTCATGGTCGAGCGGCTGCTCATAAGCCACACATCATGCCGGTAAATGTCAAAAGATGTCTCACTTGGTCTAAGGAGCGTAAACATTGGATGATTGAACAGTAGAAAAACGTTGTATGGAGTGACAAATCACGGTACACAATGTGGCAATCCGATGGCATGGTGTGGGTATGGCGAATGCCCGATGAATGTCATCTGCCATCGTGTGTAGTGCCAACAGTAAAATTCAGAGGTGGTAGTGTTATGGTGTAGTTATGTTTTTCATGGAGGGGGCTTGCGTCCCTTGTTTTGCATGGCACTATCGCAGCACAGGCTTACATTGATGTTTTAAGCACCTTCTTGCATCCCACTGTTGTAGAGCAGTTTAGGGATGGGGATTGCATCTTTCAACACGATTGAACACCTGTTCATAATGCATGGCCTGTGGCGGAATGGTTAGGCGACAATAACATCACTGTAATGGAGTGGCTTGCACAGAGTCCTGACCTGAATCCTGTAGAATACCTTTGGGATATTTTGAAACACCGACCTCATACCAAGCCTCACTGACCGACATGGATACCTCCCCTTAGTGCAACAGTCTGTAAAGAATGGGCTGCCATTCCCCAGCACCTGATTGAAGGTATTACCGCAAGAGTGGAAGCTGTCATCAAGGCTAGGGGTGGGCCAACACCATGTTGATTTCCAACATTACCTATGGAGGGCATCACAAACTTCTAAGTCATTTTCAGCCAGGTGTCCCGATACTTTTGATCACATAGTGCATGTGTATTCTCCTGCCACCACTTGGTGACTAGATTTTTGTCCATCCAGTTATATTATTTATTCTTAATGTGTCTCCCAACTAGAGTTTGAGTGAATTACAGTGATATTCACTAATAACCTTTCCTTCGCAACTAAAGGCTCTCGCTGAAGGCATTTGTGGCAGGTAAGTTTAATATTTTTCTTGCCACACAAGAAAGCCAAGGAAGCTGTTTTGAATAATTTTTCCACCACAGTAGAGTATTTTCATTGCCCATGTAGCTTTCTTGTAAGTGTCGGCTGGCTTCATTGTGTAGAAGAGGGGAATGTCCTGCCCTGTCTTCAAGGAAAGGGAAGTGGACATAGTTGAAAATGAGATGGGATATATGTTGTGAGAAGAATTTGTCAGAGTTCTGAAAGATGTAAGTCACAACAAGGCCCTTGGGGTAGACGATATTCCATCAGAAATATTAATAGCCTTGGGAAAATCTGCCATGACAAAACTCTTCCATTTGGTTCGCAGCATGTTCAAGACAAGTGAAATACCCTCAGGCTTCAAGAAGAATGTAGTAATTCCAATTCCAAAGAAAGCCATTGCTGACAGGTGTGAAAATTATCAAACTATCAGTTTAATAAATCATGGTTGCAAAATCCTTTTTTACAGAGGAATAGGAAAAATGGTGGAAGCCGACCTCAGAGAAGATCAGATGGGATTCCAGAGAAATGTAGTAACACAGGAGGTAATAGTGACCCTATGACTTAATGTAGGAGATAGGTTAAGGAAAGACAAACCTACATTTATAGCATTTGTAGATTTAGAGAATGCTTTTGACAGTGTTGACAGGAATACTTGCTTTGAAATACTGAAGGTAGCAGGGGTAAAGTACAGGGAGAGAAAGGCTATTTCCAACGTGTACAGAAACCAGGTGGTAGTTATAAAGAGTTAGAGGATACGGAAGGGAAGCAGTGGTTGAGAAGGGAATGAGACAGGGTTGTAGGCTATCTTCGATTTTATTCAATCTACACATTGAAAATGCTGTAAAAGAAAACAAAGAAAAATTCAGGGTAGGAATTAAAATCCATGGAGAAGAAATAAAAACTTTGAGTTTTGCCGATGACATTGTAATTCTGTCAGAGACAGTAAAGGACTTGGAAGAGCAGTTGAATGGAATGGACAGTGTCTTGAAAGGAGGGTATGAGATGAACTTCAACAAAAGCAAGTCAAAGATGATGGAATGTAGTCAAATTATATCAGGTGATGGTGAGGAAATTAGACTAGGAAACAAGACACTTAAAGTAGCCGGTGAGTTTTCCTATTTGGGCAGGAAAAAACTGATGATGATTGAAATAGGGAGGATATAAAATGTAAACTAGAAATGTTTCTGAAGAAGAGAAATTTGTTACCATGAAGTATAGATTTAAGTGTCAGGAAGTCTTCTCTGAAAGTATTTGTATGGAATGTAGCCATGTATGGAAGAGAAACAGGGACAGTAACCAGTTTAGACAAAAAGAGAATAGAAGCTTTTGAAATGTGATGCTACAGAAGAATGTAGAAGATTAGTTGGGTCAATCACATAACTAATGAGGAAGTACTGAATAGAATTGGGGAGGCAAGGAATTTGTGGCGCAGCTTGACCAAAGGAAGGGATCTGTTGTTAGGATACATTCTGAGAGATCAAAGGATCACCAATATAGTACTGGAGGGCAGGGTGATGGGTTAAAAATTGTAGAAGGAGACCAAGAGATGAATACGGTAAGCAGATTCAGAAGGATGTAGGTTGCAGTAATTATTCACAGATGAAGAGGCTCACACAGTATAGAATAGCATGTAGATCTGCAGCAAACCAGCCTTCGGACTGAAGACCACAGCAGCACCAACTACTATTACAACAACAACCAACAATGTTCTGCATTTACTTCTTGGCTTCTGTGATTGGATGCTTGCAAAGAAAATATAAAAGCGCAAATTAATATTTTCAGAGTAATGGTAGGCTCCTACCATTAGTAGTTACCCTGCACATAATTAAAAGCATGTCTATGTACTGTTAGAAACTTACATTCAGCACATTCTGTCAAGCCATGTGGTAAACATACATTTTTTTCATATTCTGTTAGCTTTCTTAAAGTGTGTTATTTAGGCATAATGTATGTTGCAATTTTATGCGCCATACTGACATCCATATTCAGCTTGTTTCAAAAGCTTCACATACCGAAAATACATTTATATCAACACTCGAATTTCTCAAGAGGTGGTTTGAGATTCAGATGAAATATAATTTCATAACTTTCTTCATTATCCTGCAGAGTCCCATGTGCTTTTAAGACATATAAGGCTCCTCATCACCATCTAGGTCAATTATGGATTCCTTAAATGGCTTAAGGGGCTCCGGAACGCCCTATACTTGCAATGTTAAAATAACGCTTATAAATTACATCTTTCCTCACAAAGTATTTGAGGTAGGAAGTTGAACTTTTTACAGATTATTTATTGGAATGTGGGCTACAACTTAACACAGGGATTTTACAAAATTTTAGTTCAGTTATTAAAGATGATTTTTTTTTCAATTGTAATGAAAATTCACAACATTTTTTTGCAATTTTTTATTTATATATTCAAAAATATACAGTTTTTTGGAAAAAGGCTGTGTTAAATTATGCAGAAGGTACTGTGTAACATTTACTGAAAGTTTGAAACAAATATGTTTGGAAGATCCTTAGAAAACATGTAATTAGTATGAGAAAATAAAAGTTTTGGGAATCGAGCGACAAAGATTGGATTAACTTTTTAGTGCATTCCAGGTCCATAGGATGGATTATCTTCATCCTCTGCAAACTCCTCCTCCAGCTTCCTCTTGTTCCTCCTCCTGTTTACTCTTGCTTGTATTTCTAGACTTTTTACAGCCCTGTCTGCAGCCCGAAGGCGTTCCTTGTCTAAAGCAAGCATCGCTCGTACCATGTTAGAACCTATCTTCACTCCCATATTTCTAAATACCTTGCACCTTACAATGTTGCCATCATTGAAAGTCGCAACAGCATCATACACACCAAAGTTAAGTGTTTCTATTCCAACAAATACAGTCTTGGGGATTCTCGACCATATAACACTATTTACACTTTCATTGGGGTTTTGAGTTTTTCCGTGAATACACTTTTTCAACAGTTCAGGTGCTGCTAAGTCTCTGAAAATAGGTTTTATCACCGCCATTATTGCATGAGGCAGACTATGCTTATGAGTGTACACTTCACCAGTTAGCAATCCTTTGTTATATTTACACCAACTGTCTTCTTCTTTGGGACACAAGCTATGTTGGGGATTTTCATCGTCTTTATTGTTTACAGTAATAACACATACCTTTGGCTATCCAACATTTCTCCTTTTCTTAAAAGCCTTCAGAGGATTTCTAATAACTTTACTTTTACTCATTATTAAACTTCAACCAAACAGAGACTCAAGAAACAGAATTAATTACGAATATTTTCGAGATAACGACAGAGTAAATAAACATGAAACAATCGACACCAGCGATATATATTGAACCATCACAGGTTAGCCACAACACATACTTTATCTCACATCACTAAAATGTACCTGATGAATACGGACGTTAATAATAACACCATTTGACAGCAGTTTAACAGCGCCACAGTGGGTCACGCCCATGTAGAACACATTTCAAAAAAAATTTAAAAATAGTTGTAGTCTTTGGAATTGAATAAATTATATATCTATTAAAAGGTAATAGTCTGCAGATTCAGAAAACGCAAAAAAGTAAAAATTGAACTTTTCATGATTTTGAGCCTTTCCGGAGCCCCTTAAGAGAAGCTATAAGCTGGCCAGTTATATGATGGTCATAAGATAGCATTAAGGATGAATTCCATCTCACACAGAGACCTCTTCTCTTGAAGTAGGGAATCACAACCCTAACTGAATTAAGAATAGCTAATATGACTGGGACATTTTCTTTCAAACACTGTTTGCTCAGAACAAATTTCAACGCCATGTTTACATAATGACCAATGCATGAAAGACATTTATATGTGTTAAGAGCATTAATCAGGGTTGCCACAGGTTCTGGAAATCGAGGAATTTCAAACACACCAGGGAAACTTGAAAAAACACTGGAGATTCGTGTTTTTGTGTCAGTAGATGAAATGGTTTGTTTACTGAGGCATCATGCATCATCACTGACTGGGTGCTTGTGAGTACGTTCACTGCACCCCTACCCCCTCATGACTACTACTTGTCCCCTTCCTACCACTCCCCTCAGCGTGCAGTTAGTACTGCCACCACTTCTTGCCGCTAGTCTAGCAGCTGCCTACGAGTGGCAGGGAGGCATAAGGAGTGGTTTGTTTGGATCTGATTCTCAAAGACTGTAGATGCAGTGGCCGGAGACAGTGGTCATGTGTGCATGAGTTGTGGCTGAGTGATTGTGTGAATGTGTATGTCTCATGTTTTCTGACAGAAGCTGTGGCTGAAAATTTAGTTGTCAGAGTGTGTTCGTCTTTTCTGTGTGGCTCTCTGCAGCTCAGCAATCATCTTTATGGTGAGTTGCTACCTATCCTCAATATTATTGATTCTCAGAGTATTTGTACAACTTATCTGTTGCATGGATTGATCACCATGGTTTCATTTCATCAACATGCTGTCTGTGGCTCGTGAATAGCTGGCCACATGATTGGATTTCCGTGACTGGCCAAAACCGCCAGCCGTTTCTGCGAGTATTTGTAATGGATTGGGCCTGCCGATCTGAAGCCATTTGTTTTGCAATAATGTGCAGGCCCTGCCTGTTGGATCTAGTCTTGCCGATCTGCCCGCAGGCCAGCTCTGTTTGTCTGTGACATAATGCTGTGGGTTTTCATGGCGTATCCATAGACCCAGGACTGTGGTGCTCCTCGGCAGGCCAGAGGCCAAGGGCAATGGATTGCAGGAATCGTGACTGTCTCACCACAAGTACATTGTACAGTATGGCGTTTTATAGACATTTTATTTATTATAGTACATTTTTGGCACTTCAAAAGTTGTTTATATATTAGAAAATATGAAAGATAAGAAAAATAAAATTGTGGCAGACACTGGCAGTTTGTACGCTATGTACTCATATATTTCGTGAAAGAAAAATCACACAATTCCTGTAAGATAATAGATATAACACAGTGGGTAATAACTGACAATAATGGACATAGTAAAACCAACATTTTATTGGCGGTCACCTACAGTGTTGAAACGTCCTGGCAGATTAAAACTGTGTGCCAGACCAAGACTCGAACTCGGGACCTTTGCCTTTCGCGGGCAAGTGCTCTAGCAACTGAGCTACCCAAGCACGACTCACGCCCCGTCCTCACAGCTTTACTTCTGCCAGTATCTCGTCCACCAACTGAGCTACCCAAGCACGACTCACGCCCCGTCCTCACAGCTTTACTTCTGCCAGTATCTCGTCTCCTACCTTCCAAATGAGATACTGGCAGAAGTAAAGCTGCGAGGATGGGCGTGAGTCATTCTTGGGTAGCTCCGTTGGTAGAACACTTGCCCATGAAAGGCAATGGTCCCAATTTCGAGTCTCGGTCCGACACACAGTTTTAATCTGCCAGGAAGTTTCATATCGGCACACACGCTGCTGCAGAGTGATAGTTCTCATTCTGTAACCTACAATGTTGGTTTACACAATTCTTCCCCGCCTTATACTCTTCTTTAAAGGAGCCTACTTTTTTCTGAGATTATTTCTGAAATCAGTGAAAGTATTTTAAATCTGTCTTGCGACTCCATGGAAATGCGTATTTTGTCATAAGTGTGTTTTGTTTTATTGAAGTGAAATAACATCAGTGACCTTAATGAAACACACATACCATTTGGTTTGCTTTCTCCATCTAAAAACAGTTCATTACAAAAGATGTTGATGTTACTACGTAAGATTTTTGCTCATATCGTCCTCATCTCGTGGTCTTGCGGTAGCGTTCTCACTCCCCGCGCACGGGGTCCTGGGTTCGATTCCCGGCAGGGCCAGGGATTTTCTCTGGCTCGTGATGACTGGGTGTTGTGTGTCTTTCATCATCATTTCATCCCCATCGACACGCAAGTCGCCGAAGTGGCGTCAACTTGAAAGACTTGCACCAGGCGAACGGTCTACCCAACGGGAGGCCCTAACCACACGGAATTTCCATTTTTTTTTTTGCTCATATCAGGAAACACCATCTGCTTGCCAGGTTTTTTTAGATAATTCCTTGTCTGTATTATTGTTTCTTGTTGTAGCTGCAAAGACAGATCGTCAACTTATGTCTTAACTTACTGTTGATATCTCAAAATTTTTCAGGGAAAAATACTAAAATTTGTCTGGAAATCAGGGAAATATCAGGGAATTCCACTTGGGTAAACTTGCGGCAACCCTGTTAACAGTACTACTGTCCTGCTTTGTAATAAATGTAATTTTGGCAATGTCTTCAATGAGTAACATCTGCAGTTCGTGAACAATCTTGCAGTTTTGTGCAGTCAAGAGATGCTGAGCACATTAATACATATTTATTCAAACATCAAGTCTGAATTTATGTAGTGCATTGTGACAGTCATATAATGCATGTTCTTATGATTTTCTGTCCAAAAATCAACTGTACTTGGACAGATACCAGAGTAAATTGTGTGCACTATGTTGGAGAGCAGTTTGCAGTGCGCTTTATCAACTTACGTTTAGATTTGCGTAACTGCTGTCACTGGAGAAGGCATATGTTGCATATGTTGTTTTAACATCCACGAAGCCCCCCCCCCCCTTTTTTTTCCCAATCAGTGTTTGCCCTGTGTTCAGGAAGCCTTCTCCCTTTATACTGCTAAATGGCTCCAAGTCCATAGCACACATTTCCGCACACTTTCCAGCCACTAAGTCCTTGTGAGACACCTTCTGATTTATTTGAAGTTCCCTCATAAACACATGAAAACTTTTCCCATGCTGGACTTGAACACTATTTCATGACTAGCATATATTCCCACAAGTCGTAATTTGTCCATACTCACCTTTCGGTTTGGTTTGTTCTTTTATTTGCTCCCACCATTACGATGACTGAGCTGCAGTGAATGTTGCTACGTTGGATTAATAGCACAATCTGTTGTCAGGTGCAACAGAATGAATGGGTCCTATTAACTTGCCAGCTTGTGGAAATCCATGTGGGGCTGCTTTAACCACTGTGTATTAGTGCTCATGTATTTTTGGGTTTCCATGCGACAGGTTAAGCTGCTTTAATAGTTGTGGCAGAGATAGGGGCAAGCAGGCTGGAAGGAGAAGTTGTATACCACTGGATGCAATTGACAGAGAATATGCAACACCTCAGGAGCACCTTGAACTTTGGATGTCCAAACACATGCTACCATGAAATCATCGCTGTGTAGTTGGTCTCTGCATGCTGTCCACATGCTGCCTCTCGCCATGTGGATGTGTGACTACCATTGTCACAACCATCATGTTGCGATTATTCGGCCTCTTTCTTGCATCAGCTTCACAGTATATTGCTTGTAGAACATAATTTTCAAAATTTTTGAGTTATTCTGCAATATGCACTTTCAGATGTTCTGACTGCCATACATAAGCCATACTTTTGCCTTTTCTGATCCACAGGTGTGTATTAAAATATTTTTTAAAATCATTAATGCTAAAAAAAACAAAAGCATTTCACGGTGTAGAGATACCACATTATTACAATCCCTCACACCTAGTCTGTAATATTACTCTTTAGGTGTAGGCACTTCGCCTGTGAGCATTGACCTTGGTGTCATATGGATGTACAGGGAAAAACTGTTTCATTGACTGGTAGAAAGTGAAGTTAGCTCGTCCTTTGGGTAATCCCATAAGCAAACATTTAGACCTCCTTCTGCCTGTTCCATGTTCTGGTTCGTGCTGATGATGCTTCTTGTACTTGCTTGCACTATCTTGTAAAGTAATAAAGGATGTTTTCTGACAGGGTTGTGAGTAGCTACCATTACATCAAAAACTGTTATGGAATCTTGTTATAATTTATATTAAATAAACATAGTGACATAGCAGTAATACACTTCATTTTTTTTATAAACATAACTGACTCAAAAAGGTTACCTCCCTCACTACTGTGTTCAGCCAAACTTCAAATCTACTACATTGTCTTAGTGCTCCGGTTATGGACAATGATTGAGACACTTCCCTCAGACATTTTCTGTATCGAAAGTCAGTTTTTAATGTTTAGGGAAGTTCTTGTAGAATGTAAACACATCAGGATTGAAGGAGACCACACACACAAAACCAGAAACACTGAATTGTTGTTAGGCACACACAAAAGAGAGAAAACACTCTTAATTAGGAAGAGTAAAGCCTGCGTGCAACTTGCGCGCGCGCGTGCGCGCACACGCACACACACACACACACACACACACACACACACACACCTATGTTCTTACATGATGTATGCTCTTACACGATGCTGGCTAGACTAATAGTGCCTTTTTTTCGAAGCTAATATTCCGGCATTTGCTTAGAGGTATTGTAATATCTGGAAAAAGTGGTAACCTTTGTAAGCACATTGTGAAACTACAAGTGAAAAATCATCTTATTACTTGCGTTTAATGCATATTTTTCATGAAATAAACAATGTTTTTACCTCATTTTTGTGTGAGTGCATTACTACATCTACAAACAGTTCTTATTAATTGTTCCACATATTAAAGACATTCATGATACATTATATATTCAGCACTTGGAAAGTGAAGGAAACTTTGATTACATACACCCATGCTCATAAATTAAGGATAATGCTGATACATGGTGAAACAACACTCTGGTGGGTGGATGCGGGTTTAAATCACCTCGGGGTATGACCAATGCAGTGCATTTGACCTGCAGTCTTCGCACAGTGGCGCTGGCAATAGTCCACATACGTATGGTGCAACGAGCAAGTGTGCATAAGTTTTCAGACATGCTAATGGTGACTGTGTGTTGAAAATGGCTCAAAGAACACATATTGATGACGTTATGAGGGGTAGAATACTAGGGTGACTGGAGGCTGGTCAAACATAGCAGGTCATAGCACGGGCTCTCCGTGTGCCACAGTGTGAGATCTCAAGATTATGGCAACGATTCCAGCAGACAGGAAACGTGTCCAGGCACTACAGCATGGGACGTCCACAGTGTACAACACCACAAGAAGACTGATATCTCTCCATCAGTGTCCACAGACGGCCACGGAGTACTGCAGGTAGCCTTGCTTGGGACTTTACCACAGCCACGGGAACAGTTGTCTCCAGACACATGGTCTACAGACGACTGAACAGATATGGTTTATTCACCCAGAGACCTGCAAGGTGCATTCCACTGACCCCTGGTCACAGGAGAGCCCATAAAGCCTGGTGTCAAGAACACAGTACATGGTCATTGGAACAGTGGTCCCAGGTTATGTTCACAAGCAAGTCCAGGTATAGTCTGAACAGTGATTCTCACTGGGTTTTCATCTGGTGTGAACCAGATACAAACCCCTTATGTCCTTGAAAGTGATCTTTATGGAGATCATGGTTTGATGGTGTGGGGTGGGATTATGATTGGTGCATGTACACCCCTGCATGTCTTTTTACAGAGGAACTGTAACAGGTCAGGTGTATCGGGATGTCATTTTGCACCAGTATGTCCGCCTTTTCAGGGGGGCAGTGGGTCCCACCTTCCTCCTGATGGATGATGACGCACGGCCCCACCAAGCTGCCATCGTGGAGGAGTACCGTGAAACAAGATATCAGGTGAATGGAGTGGCTTGCCTGTTCTCAAGACCTAAATCCCATTGAGCACATTTGGGAAGCTCTCGATCGACATATTGCTGCATGTCTTCAAACCCCTAGGACACTTCTGGAGCTCCGACAGGCACTGGTGCAAGAATGAGAGGCTATACCCCTGCAGCTGCTAGACCACTTGATCCAGAGTATGCCAACCCGTTGTGCAGCCTGTTTACGTGTGCATGGTGATCGTATCCTATATTGATGTCGGGGTACATGCGCAGAAAACGGGCATTTTGTAGCACATGGGTTTCGGGACAGTTTTCTCAACTTATCACCAATACCATGGACTTATAGATCTGTGTTGTGTGTGTTCCCTACGTGCCTATGCTATTAGCACGAGTTTTGTGTAGTGCCAATTTGTGTGGCACCACATTCTGCATTTATCCTTAATTTATGATCATGAGTGTAGGTGAATGTCGCTTTCCTGAATGAATTTCTTAGCAAACAAGAGTAACAAAAGAGTTGGAAAAGAAATTCTCAGTTGTAGGAAAATATTTAAATAAAAGGTACTGGTGACTCTTAAATGGTCTTTTCTGAAAATTCTTAGTTGTCATGGAGCAGTTCTACTCTTACACAATGTCAATGTGAATAAAATAAATTTGGGTCTAGACTGAAGTGTACAGGTAAATAATTGTTTCTTACATTATTCATTAAAGAAAAATAAGAGAAACCAGTACTATCTGAGCAATATTTATTCACTGCCACACATGGGCAGTGGCTTGCAGAGTTAAAATGTAATGTAACTGCTGAGGGAGAGTGTCATAATTGACTAAATATGTTTCTGCTTTAATGAACTAATTTTTCCACCCACTGTACTCTTATCAGAAATGAGTTCTTCACGTTCTTGCAGACAGTACACTTATGTAATAAATAAAAACCATGCCCTGCTGGTTCTGAGGACAGGAGTTCTGCCTAAGGCTGGAGTGCCCTCACTTGTAGATGTCTGTGTATCAGACCCAACCTTCCTAGCCTCCAAGGTTTATTGATGGTAGCTTCATGATCTGGACCCAGGGCCAAGACACCTGTCCTCATTCCTTCACATCCTCATCACCCTCTTCCCCCAACATTTTCATGTGGTCCTTTTCAACTCCATATGCCATTTTCCTGGATGTTGACCTCCTACGCTCTGATGGCACCATCCACATCTCTGGCTGTCATCCCCTCCACACAAAAAATTGCTCATATACAGCTTGGATATCCATGGATGGTGTACCTGCAGTGACGTGAACTCCCTTGCCCAGTATGCAGAAGGTCTCATGAGGGCCTTCACAGACTGGTGCTACCCCACAAACCTAGCCTGCAAACAGATTACCCGTGCGTGAACCTCACACACCCCTAATCCTTTCACCACCTTCAAGAATCAGCCACAACAGAGCACCCCTCTCGTCGCCAGGTATCACCGTGGACCGAAAAAACTGAACCATATCCTTTGCAAGGGCTTTGATTATCTGTCACCATGCCCTGAAATGAGGGTCATCGTATGCAAAATCCTTCCCCCTCCTCCTAAAGCATGTTCCTTTGCCACCCAACCTACACAACATCCTGGTCGCATCTCTATGCCACTCCCAACCCCTTGCCACATGGATCATATCCTTGTAGAACTCCTAGGTGCAAGACATGCTCTGTTCACCCACCCAGCACTTCCTACTCCAGTCATCACTGTCGTACCCTACCCTGTCAGAGGCAGGGCTACCTGTGAATGCAGCATGTTAAATTCCAAATCTACTGCAATCACTGCACTGCTTTTTATGTCAGTATGACAACCAACCAGTTGTCCACGACAATGAACAGTCACTGCTGAACTGGCGAAGAATTAAGTTGATCATCCAATGGCACAACTTGCAGCTGCAGCTTTGCTGAACCAGAATCCTGGCATTGTACATCCCAGAACTTTTGTACTATAATTAGACTTGGTCATGTAATTATCAGCTTTTCTGTAGCACCACAACTCAAAAGCTTCTATTCGTTTCTTGTCTGAACTGTTGATCATGTACGTTTCATTTCAATACAAGGCTGCACTCCAGACAAATATGTTATCAGGAAAAGCTTCGTAGCATTTAAATTTATATTCACTGTTACCAGATTTCTCTTCTCCAGAAATGTTTGTCTTGCTATGAGCAGTCTTCATTTTCTATCTTCTCTACTTTGGCCATTGTCACTTTTTTCATTACTGTAATGTCAAAACTTGTCCACTAATTTTGGTCTCTCATTACCCTTGTGTTACTTTTGTTATCTTTTCAAAACATTAATTCAATTTGTCTGATCTTCCTGGCCCTCTGCTGTCTGGCAGAATTACAATGTTACTGGCAAACTCAAAAGTTTTAATTTCTTCTCCCGAAACTTTTTATTGTCTTTACTAGTTCCTCCTTAGTTTGCTTCACCAATTACTCAGTATACAGACTGAATAATGTGTGGGATTGATGATAACAATCATTAGTTGTTTTGCTCCCTAAATAGCAAAACTTGTGTACTACTATTAGTACCCCCCTGCGGGTTCGGGGGTAAGAATAGGCCCGCGGTATTCCTGCCTGTCGTAAGAGGCGGCTAAAAGGAGTCTCAACTGTTTCAGCCTTATGTGATGGTCCCCTCTCGGGTTTGACCTCCATCTTTCTAAATTGTTCCTAAGAGCGAGCCGATTGGGGAAGGGCGCCTTACTTGGTGCATTGTGTCCATCTTGCGTTGAGAACTTTCGCCAGCTTATTCGTCGTTGCATTGCAGTCCTGCCCACTCTCCATCTCTTGGGCATGGATCCGTTCCTGCGTGCACTTTCCGCCTTGCGATAAGCAGTGCCAGTTTTTGCACAGATGAAAACCATGGACGACGTGTCACCTAAGATCCAGCACGGTAGCCAGTCCGTTGTGGTGGGGCTGCCATGTACCCTCTTGGTTGTAGCCCCCTGACAACACAGGGATCGCTCTACTGATGCCTGCGCCGTTAACTCCCCACTTTATGCCAAGGAGTAGATGCCCATCCCCCTGGGGCATCGGGACTCCCGGCAATGGCCATCCTGCCAGGTGGCCTTTGCTGTGGCTGGGTGGCGCCCGTGGGGAGGGCCCTTGGTCGGAGTAGGTGGCATCAGGGCGGATGACCCGCAATGAAGCGTGGTACATCATCTCTCGCTGGCGGCCAGCCGTCAGCAGTCGCTAAGCGTTCCAAAGCTCACTTTAAGGCCCATGTGTATGACCCCAAATCGTTCCCCTCCCTGGCCACACCATGGGAGGAATGAAAAGCTATGAAAGAGAGCGAAAGATATTCGCCCCGGTATCTCGTCTGTACCAGAGCTGACGGGGAATCGTTTGTGTCTGTGAAGCCTCAGTTCTTTGTCGAACATTTAGAGGACAAGTTTGGGGAGGTGGAGGGCTTGTCCAAAATGCGGTCAGGGTCAGTCTTAATAAAAACAGCATCCTCTGCCCAGTCACGAGCCTTGCTCGCTTGTACGAAGCTGGGGGATGTTTCTGTTACTATCACCCCACATAAAAGCTTAATATGGTCCAGGGAATTATTTTTCACAGAGATCTCCTTTTACAGCCCGATGATGAGCTGCGCGCCAACTTAGAGCGACGAGGGGTGCATTTCGTCCGGCGCGTCCACCGGGGTCCGAGGGATCACCAAGTTGCCACCGGTGCCTTCATCTTGGCCTTCGAGGGTGACACGTTACCTGAGAAGGTCAATGTGATGGTATACCGTTGTGATGTCAAGCCCTATATCCCTCCCCCGATGCGGTGCTTCAAGTGTTGGAAGTTCGGCCATATGTCTTCTCGTTGTGCTTCCAGCCTCATTTGTCGTGATTGTGGTCGACCGTCCCATCCTGATACTCCATGTGCCCCGCCTCCCATCTGTGTCAACTGCGGGGAGCACCATCCCCCTTGCTCGCCGGACTGTAAGATTCTCCAGAAGGAGCGGAAAATAATGGAATACAAGACCCTGGATAGGCTGACCTACACTGAGGCTAAGCGTAAGTTTGAACGACTGCATCCAGTACGTATGACGTCCACTTATGCTGCCACTGTCGCTCCTGTTACGGTTCCTATAGCTGCACCACACAACGTTGGCTCTCAGAGCCAGAGAACCACACCTGCCTCCTTGATGGTGGGGGCACTACACTCCCTGTTGCTCCTGCTCCATCTACTTCAGGAGCAACACCACCCCAACCATCGGGGACATTCGTTCCCCCTTCCCAGCCGGAGAAGCGTGATACTTCTTCGGCTACTCCAGCCAGGAAGGGGTCCCTTGGGGCCCTCCCATCCCAGGCTTTGCCCAGTGCCAAAGCGGACACCTGCAAATTTTTGAAACACCAACCGGTCGCTGGTCATAGGGCTTCACGGTCGTCGTCCGTCCCTGAGACTGACCCAGTGGGGCCCTCCCAGCCAGACGCTCCAAAGGCACAGCGTGCAAAGCAGTTGAAGAAAAAGGCTCCCAAGCATCCTGACATTGCGGTGGCACCTGTCCCACCGCAACCTTCCAACTCTGCGTCTGAGGATGAGGTGTAGATTCTTGCATCCGCTGAGGACCTCAATCTCGCCAGTCCCTCAGACGCAATGGATAGCAACTGTACGGGTGCTCCATCGGAGGCAGCAGGTGACCCAGCGGCGTAAAATGCCTTCCCAGTCCCGCCTTTCTCAGCCATGGACAATACCATCCTCCAGTGGAACTGCAGCGGTTTCTTCCACCATCTAGCTGAGCTCCGACAACTTATCAGCCTTCACCCCTTCTTCTGCATTGCACTTCAGGAAACTTGGTTTCCAGCAATGCGAACCCCCGCCCTCCGTGGCTATTGGGGTTATTATAAGAACCGGGCAGCTTATGAAAGGGTGTCTGGTGGCGTCTGCATATATGTCCTTAACTCTCTTCACAGCGAGTTTGTACCTCTACAAACAGCTTTAGAGGCTGTCGCTGTTCGGGTGTGGACGCCACAGGGTGTTACAGTCTGCAGTCTTTACCTTCCACCGGATGGTGCTGTCGCGCAGCATGTCCTGGCTGCTCTGATAACCCAATTGCCGCCACCTTTGTTGCTACTGGGCGACTTCAACGCCCATAACTCTCTGTGGGGTGGTTCAGTGGCGACAGGTCGAGGTGCCACCATTGAGCATTTATTAGGACAGCTCGATCTTTCGCTTTTAAATGATGGTTCCTCCACACACTTTAGCATGGCGCATGGCACGTACTCCGCCATTGACCTTTCCATCTGCAGCCCTAGCCTCTTACCGTCTGTCCAATGGCGAGTGCATGACGACCTGTGTGGTAGTGACCACTTTCCGATCCTTCTGTCACTGCCACCATGTCACTCTTCTGGGCGCCCCAGCAGATGGGCTATGAATAAGGCTGACTGGGACTTGTTTTCCTCCACTGCCGCTATTGAGCCTCTCTCTAGTGATGACATTGATGCGGTGGTTCAATCGGTCACCACCGGCATTGTTACTGCCGCAGAATCTGCCATTCCCCGTTCTTCCGGGTCCCCTCGGCAGAGGGCTGTGCCTTGGTGGTCGCCTGAGATTGCTGAAGCGATTAAAGATCGCCGGCGGGCGCTCCAGCGTCACAAGCGACATCCCTCCATAGACAACCTTATCACGTTCAAACGGCTGCGTGCGCGGGCTCGCCTCCTTATCCGCCAAGGCAAGAAGGAGTGCTGGGAGCGGTATGTGTCCACCATTGGCCTCCATGTCACTCCATCGCAGGTCTGGGCCAAGATTCGATGCGTCTACGGCTATCAGACCCCTGTCAGCGTCCCTGCGCTCTCACTGAATGGAGCAGTTTGTACTGACTCCGACGTCATTTCAACCCGCTTAGCAGAGCATTTTGCTCTGAGTTCCGCTTCTGCGAACTACCCCCAGGCCTTCCGCTCCATCAAAGTGCGGATGGAACGTCGGAGCCTTTATTTTCACATCCACACTGCTGAATCCTACAATGCTCCATTCAGTGAGTGGGAATTTCACAGTGCCCTTGCCACTTGCCCTGATACCGCTCCCGGGCCAGATCGCATCCACTGTCAGATGCTGAAACACCTTTCGGTGGACTGCAAGCGACGCCTCCTCAACCTTTACAACCGTCTCTGGGTCGAGGGTGAGTTTCTGTCGCAATGGCGGGAAAGCATTGTCATCCCCATTTTGAAACCGGGCAAGAGCCCTTTGGAGGTGGACAGCTACCGCCCCATTAGCCTCACCAACATTCTTTGCAAGCTTCTCGAACGGATGGTGAGCCGGCACGTGAATTGGGTACTGGAGTCTCGGGGCCTTCTGGCTCCATCTCAGGGTGGGTTCCGTAAAGGCCGCTCCGCCGCCAACAATCTGGTGAGCCTGGAGTTGGCCATCCGTACTGCCTTTGCCTGCCGTCAGCACCTGGTCGCTGTCTTTTTCGACTTGCGGAAGGCGTACGATACGACATGGCGTCATCACATCCTTTCTACGCTTCATGGATGGGGTCTTCGGGGCCCTCTGCCGATCTTTATCAGAAATTTTCTGTCGTATCGTACCTTCCGCGTGCAAGTCGCGGCCTCATATAGTTCCTCCCGCGTCCAGGAGACCGGTGTGCCACAGGGTTCTGTTTTAAGTGTCTGCCTGTTTTTAATAGCCATTAACGGGCTCGCTGCAGCCGTGCGAAATTCTGTCTCCGCTTCCCTGTATGCTGACGACTTCTGCCTTTACTACAGCTCTACTGGCATTGCAGCTGTTGAACGTCAGCTACAGGGCGCTATCCGCAAGGCACAGTCTTGGGCTGTAGCTCATGGGTTCCAGTTTTCGGCAGCCAAGACCTGCGTTATGCATTTCTGCCGGCGACGTACTACCCACCCGGAGCTGCGGCTTTATCTTGCCGGCGAACTTCTTTCCGTGGTGGAATCACACAGGTTTTTGGGGGTGGTTTTCGATGCCCAGTTGACTTGGCTGCCTCATATCCGGCAGCTTAAACAGGCGTGTTGGCGGCATCTAAACGCTCTGAGATGCTTGAGCCACACCCGCTGGGGCGCCGACCGATCTACACTGTTGCAGCTATACCAGGCGTTAATCCAGTCCCGTCTGGATTATGGGAGCCTGGCTTATGGCTCAGCATCCCCATCTGCGTTGCAGGTGCTGGACCCAATTCTCCACAGCGGGATACGCCTTGCCACTGGTGCTTTCCGCACCAGCCCTGTGGACAGCATACTAGTGGAGGCAGGTGTCCCTCCACTGCGGTTACGACGCCAACAATTACTGGCTGCTTATGCTGCCCATGTTTTTAGTTTGCCCGGGCATCCAAATTACCGTGTCCTGTTCCCGCAGTCAGTCGTCCATCTGCCAGAACGTCGGCCCCAGTCGGGTTGTCCGATCGCCGTACGTGTCAAAGAGCTCCTCTCTGGGCTTGGGTTTTTCCCTGTTCCACCTCCTTTCAGGGCACCTCTGCGCACACCCCCATGGTGTGTTCCTCGCCCTTGCCTTCGGCTCGAATTGGCACAGAGCCCGAAGGACTCAGTCCCTCCAGAGGCCTTCCGCCGCCGCTTTTATTCCATCCTGGCTACGTATCAGGGCTCTGGCATTGTTTACACTGACGGTTCGATGGTTGCTGGTCGTGTCGGGTATGCGCTAACTCTAGGGGACCATTCCGAACAAGGTTCCGTGCCGGATGGCTGCAGCGTTTACACTGCTGAGCTGGTCGCCATCTTTCGTGCCCTAGAGTATATCCGCTCCTGCTCAGGTGAGTCCTTCATCATCTGTAGCGATTCCCTGAGCGGTTTACAAGCTCTCGACCAGTGTTTCCCTCGTTCTCGTCTGGTGATGGCTATCCACGAGTCCCTGCATTCTCTTGCCCGTTGCGGCCGCTCTGTGGTCTTCGTGTGGACCCCAGGCCATGTTGGGATACCTGGCAATGAGACTGTTGACCGCCTGGCGAAAGAGGCCTCTAGTAAATCATCTCTGGAGATTGGCCTCCCGGAGACTGATTTGCGGGCAGTCTTATGCCGCGCAGTTCTTTCGGTTTGGGACGCTGAATGGCGCAATCTGCCCACGCCCAACAAACTCCATCCAATCAAGGCGACGACGACTGTGTGGCGGTCGTCCATGCGGGTCTCCCGCAAGGAGTCTGTTGTCCTCTGCCGGCTGCACATTGAGCACACTTGGTTTACGCACGGCCACTTATTGTGCCGTGAGGACGCACCTCTATGTCGCTGCGGCTCCGTTTTGTCTGTGGTCCATATTTTATTGGAGTGTCCGCTTTTAGCTGTGCTCAGGCAGTCGTTCGCACTGCCTGACACGCTCCCTGCCCTTTTAACAGATGACTCTGCTACGGCTGACTTAGTTTTACGTTTTATTCGGGCAGGGGGTTTTTATCATTTAATCGAAGTGTTTCTGTTTTATCTTATTGTTTTGTGTTGATTCTGGTCTTTGGCCTCCGGTTTTCAACTGATTTTTTAATGTGTTTTAAGTGGTTGGCTTTTCCTTTTTTATTTCTATGGTCGGCCAACCACCGTCACACTCTGTGTGATTTTAGTTCGTTTTTTCTGGTATTTGTCTCAGTTTATCTTGTTCTGTGTCGTCTGTGCTCTATTCTGTTAATTGTTTTTATTCTCTGTGGGTGTTTTTAGTACTTGGAAAAAGGGACCGATGACCGTAGCAGTCTGGTCCCTTTAATCCCACAAACCAACCAACCAACTACTATTAGTATCTCATTTGCTAATGTAATTCTCTCTCTATCACCTGATTTGATTTGACTGCATGCCATTACCCTTGTTTCACTTCTGTTGTTGCTGATCTTATCTCTTCTCAAGATGCCATCCGTTCCATTTCAACTGCTCTTCCAAGTCCTTTGCTGACATATAGAATTATTTTGTCATTGGCAAGCCATAAAGATTTTATTTACTCTCCCTGAACTTATTTATTTCTTTGTCCCAATTTTTCTCTGGTGTACCAGTTGAGTGACATTGGGGATAGACTACAACTCTGTCCAACTCCCATCTTAACCACTGCTTCCCCTTTGTATCCTTTAATACTTATGACTGCAGTCTGGTTTCTGTGCAAACTGTATAAATTTTTTCTGCTTCTGTATTTTGTCTCCTCTATTTTCAGAGTTTGAAGGAATATAATCTATTCAACATTGACAAAAGCTTTTCTAACAGGGTGTACCACATAAAACCAGTATGTCTCATGCCTGAGTATCAAGGAGCGGTGAACTAATTAAAAAATAATTGATAGTAGTAATGTTAAAGACATGTAGTTACCTGCTTTATAAGAGATGCTGGAAGTTGTGGCCATGGGCATCCAGGCCATGTCGCAAGTAATCCAACTAGAGATGAGTTACTGGTACCCACAGTATCCCAGTTTTATGTTGGACACCCAGTACAAACATAGGTTTGCCTTCCCTTAACCTGTGTTCTAAGATAAGTTGTATGATCAGTATTGCCTTGCATGTTCCTACATTTTTCCGGAAGCAAACTGATCTTCAGCGATGTCAGCTTCTACTTCATCTGTAAATAACGCGTGTAAGTATTCAGCAACTGTGACTAATTAAACTGATACTCTACAGCTACATGGCTACTCTGCAATTTACCCTTAAGTTCCTGGCACAGGGTTCTTTGAATCACCTTCAGACTATTTCTCCACTGTTCCATTCTAACAGCATATGGGGAAAATGAACACTTAAATCTTTCCATATGGGCTCTGGTTTCCCTTATTTTATTATTATGCTAATTTCTCTCTATGTATGTCAGAGGAGAAAGTTGATGGTTGAAATTTCATGAAAACCTCTCCCCACAACACGAGCATTTGTTTTAACTATTTCCACTCCAGTTCACTTATCATATCTGTGACAGTCTCTCCCTTATTTTGTGATAATACAAAATGAGCTGAACTTTTTCAATATCCTCCGCCAAACCTTTCAGGTAAGGATCCCGTACAGCACAGCAGTACCCTAGCAGAGAAAAGATAAGTGTGGTGTAGGCAGTCTCTGTAGTCCTGTTGCATCTTCTAAGTGTTCTGCCAATAAAATACATTTTGTGGTTGGCCTTCGGCACAACATTATCAGTGTGATCATTCCAATTTGAGTTGTTCACAATTGTAATTTCTAGGTTTTTAATTGAATTTACAGCCCTTGTATTTGTGTGATTTATCATTTAACCGAAATTTAAGGGATTTGTTTTAGTACTGATATGAGTGACCTCACACTTTTCCTTATTCAGAGATAATTGCCACTGTTCACATCACGCCTACATCATTTTGAAATTAGTTTTGGACTTGTAGTGACTTTACTATACAGTGAATTGACAGCATCAGCTGCAAAAAATCTAAGAGGGCTGCTCAGATTGTCTCCTAAATTGTTTATATATCAGAACACTTAAGGACCTATAATGCTTCCTTGAGGGAATGTCAGATATCACTTCTGGTTTACTCAATGAATTTTAGTCGATTGCTACGTACTGTGACCTTCCGGGTAGGAAATCACAAACCCAATAACACAACTGAAGTAAAACTCAATAGACACGCAATTTGATAGAGGAATGATGTCAAAAGCTTTTTGGAAATCTAGAAATATGGAATCAATTTGAGTTTCCATGTCGATAGCACTCATTACTTCATGTGAATAAAGAGCTAGTTGTGTTTCACAATAACAGCATTTTCTGAATCCATGCTGACAATGTGACAATAGACACATCCATTCAAGGTATTCATAATGTTCGAACTCAGTGTATGTTCCAAAATCGTACTGCTAATGGACGTCAGTGATAGGGGTCTGTAATTCATCGGATTATTCATATTTTCTTTTTAGAATGTTGGTGTGACCTGTGCCAATTTACAGTCCTTATGTCTGTTAATATTCACACCTGTCAGCACCAGCCTTCTTTGGGATTGAAATTATTACATTTTTCTTTAAGTGTGAGGATATTTCAGTTGTCTCATATTTTGCACACCAGGTGGAATAGTTTTGTCATTATAGGCACTCCCAAAGATATCAATAATGCGGAGGGAACATCATCTTCTCTAGGGGCCTTTTTTGGACGTAGATCTCTTGGTGCTCAGTCTAATTCTTCCCATAGTATCTTCTTCATCCAACTCCTCTTCTCTTTCAGCACATTGTCTTCAGGTTCATTTCTATTGTGGTGCCTTTCTGTGTATTCCTTCCACCTTTCAGCTTTTCCTCCTATGCTCAGTACTGGTTTTCCATCTGAGCTCCTGATATTCGTACAGTTGCTTCTCTTTTCTCCAAAGGCCTCTTTAATTTTCATGTATGTAGTATGTATCTTCCCCCCTTGTTAAACATGCTTCACCATCTTACATTTGCCCTATGGCTTTTCTTTCTTAGCCAAATTGTACATTTTGCCTGTGTCATTTTTTATAAACCTGTATTCTATTTCACCTGATTCATTTGCTGCATTTTTATATTTTGTCCTTTTGTCAATTAAATTCAACCTCTCCTGTGTTACCCAAGGATTTCTGTTAGGCCTTTTTTCCTACCTATTTCATCCTCTGCCGCCTTCAGTGTTGCATCTCTCAATCTTAAATGGTTAATTCGACTTCTGCTGTATTCCCTTGTCCTTTTTCTGTCTAACATTGACTAATACTTCCTCTTAAACCTCAATAATCTCTGGTTCTTTCGCATTATCCACATACCATCTCCTTAATTTCCTGCCTTTTTGCAGTTTCTTGGGTTTTAACTTACAGTTCATAACCAATAAATTGTAGGATGAAGTTGTAATAGGATGTGTAGATGAAACATGTATGGATGAGCAAGAGAAGCCCTCAACTCCACAAAGAATAGGAAAACTACTGCCATAGACAGGATAAATATTGAAGTGCTAAAATATAGAGGCACCCTACTAGAAAAGGCTAAAACATTTATTTAATATGTTTTGGAGAAATGGAACTTTCCTGCAAGCATGGTCACAAGCAAAGGTGATATCACTGTTTAAAAAAAGGAGACATGACAATTGCGAGGACTGTGAAGGAATCAGCTCACTGGACACCACACACAAAGCTGATGAAAGAATAGTATACACGAGATTAATGGTTATAGCTGTGAGTTTATTAAGTGAAGAACAAATGAGATTTCAGAGGGGTAAGTTGACAACAGATGCAGAATTTATAATAAACAAATAATAAAAAAAATGAAGTATACAGTAGTAGGGAATCCCATTTAAGAGTCATTGATTTTATTCAGGCCTTCGATGATGTTGATAGAAGAAAACTGAGGAGTTTTATGAGGAAAAGGGGAGACCCACAACACCTAGTGTATGTTTCAAATAATCTACAAAAACAGGGCTGTAATTTTAGATGTAAATGGTACTCTAACATGGGTTATAACCACAAACAAAGGAGATAGACAGAGATAGAGCATTTCACCCACACCTTTTAACATTTAATCAGATGATGGCATCTGGAAATGGAAAAGAGATTTTTAGCAGGTTAATTAAGAAATTATTGTTTGTAGGTGAATAGAAGGTTTAAAGCGTGCAGTTTAATGCTTTCAGAAAGGAGACAAAATCAATGTGTT
Source organism: Schistocerca nitens (assembly GCF_023898315.1). Lineage (NCBI taxonomy): Eukaryota > Metazoa > Arthropoda > Insecta > Orthoptera > Acrididae > Schistocerca > Schistocerca nitens. The sequence continues at coordinate 395,584,134 of NC_064617.1, forward strand.
TTAAAGGAGAACATCCTGTAAGGCCAAAACTTTTAATTAACAGTAGAATAATAGAGCAAACCAAACCTTTTTTAACTACTTGTTTTGTGACGTTATATATGAGTATGATGAAGACTAGAAATAAAGATTCTTTGGGAATAGATGTGGAACAATAAATAGGTGAAAAAAGGGAAAGGAACAAGATGGAAATTTTACAAGCCAATGGCAGTTCCAATGCTTGCTTATGGATATTAACGTTGTTTATAGATGTGAATGGTGGGTTAAAAATAACTGCCAAAAATGGTCATAGAAGCAACAGGGATGAGCTATCTAAGAGCAGCAAAGGGATGCACGAGAATGACAGATTTCAATATTAGAAAATTGAGGAATAACTTACTGTATTTCAATTTTGTTTGTGTGGCCATCTTCCACAGCAAGCATAGAAATATTTGGCACCAGGAAAAGGCAGGTTTATTTACAAAACAAATATTACTTTATTTCATATCCTAAATAAAATAGGAGAAACTGGAACAACCATCTCGAAAGGATTGAATGAGAAAAGATTTCCTCTCCAGATAAGAAGTTTTAAGCCAGTCAGGAGAAGAGGTTGAGGAAGACCAAGGAAGCAATGGATACTATAATAGTCAAAAAGAAAAGAAAGGGAAAAAACCTAAAATAGTTGAACTGGTAGTTGTAATAAATTATAGTCAGCATCTGTATGTGCCTGTGGAAATGTCTTACAGTTTAAAATCTGGGTTCAAAATCTCTCCTTTACTGTAATGCAGTCAATTTGAAACCTTCCAGTGTCCCAGGTCTCTTTCCCTCCGGTCCATATTTTTCTACCTTCCTTTTTTTTATTGAACTCCCTGTGCCTTTTTATTTTCTTATTTGTTATTAGACCTACTTCCACATTACATTTATTTGATTTTGTAGTCCGGTGACCAGAAGTCCTCTTTCTTTTTCCTGACACCACAGTTCACTAATTCCCACTGTGTGTAACTTTAACATATCCATTTTGTTTTTTAAATTTTTTAACCTGCTTACTTAATTCCACACTCTGACCCACAGAATACTAGTTGTTTTCCTGTTGGCAATATCTTGCCGAGTAGTCCCTATCTAGATATCCGAAAGAGGGCTCATTCTATTCTCAGAATATTTTACCCTATATTTTACCCAAGGGGATATCATCAACATTGAGCCATACACGAGAGCTGCCCGTCCTCAGGAAAAATCATATCTGTAGTTTCCTCATGTTTTCAGCTGTTGACAGTACCAGCACAGCAAGGCCTTGTTGGCTAATGTTACAAGGTTTGATCAGTCGATTCTTCATACCGTAGCCCCTGCAACTACTGAAAACACCCATCTTCATTAACTACATGTTTGTCTGGCCTTTCCACAGATAACCCTCCATTGCGGTTGCCCCTATGGTACGACTATCTGTATCATGGAGGCATTCAGGCCACCCCACCTCAGCAAGTCCATTGTTTGTGTGATGGGAAGGAAACTGTGTTATATGGCTGCTATTACCTTTCTCTATAGGGTAATTCATTCCTTTCTTTTAAGGAAAAGGTCAAATTGTAGATTTATACAGTAAAATGTTGCTGTAAACTGTGAGAAACAATGGGAGAAGTTTTCCTATGTTCTCTTATGTTTCAGCAACACTCCTGTGTTCTGGTTTTTAATAACTGTTTGTTTTTCATGGCAGCGCTATTTTCCAAATATTACTTGTGTGAGGAATGACATGGGAGAGTTGTATCTACTTTACTCATTAGTGAACAGCAAGAAATGTAATTAAGAATGGGCCAGGCTATACATAGAAAATAACTATATGCCAGACCATGCTCTTCTATCTGTAACACATAATTTTGTTGCAGCTATTGTCATCAATGTTAAATACTGCGTATGCTTTTAAATCGTATACAATATTTTTAATTGCAGACTCCTTATGAGAACAGGATGTACAGCCTGAAAATTGAATGTGGAGCGAGGTATCCTGACGAATGCCCTAGTGCCAGGTTTATTTCAAGAATAAATATGACCTGTGTCAATAGTACGAATGGTGTGGTAAGAAACACTTTATTTTTTATGAAAGAAATCATAATTTTTAGTTGTTAATGTATCAGATTTTATAGAATGAAGTGCTGGTGAATGAAAAATGTCAAAGTGAATGAACTTGAGGCCTCTGTGGAATGAGTTCAGAGTAAATATGTTGCTTTTTAATTTGCGTTTTGGTTACCAATTTCCTTGCTGTTCTGTCTAATGTGACCTCATAATTTTTGAATTATTGTCATTTTCACCAAATCAAGTTATCAAGCTGCAGCATCAAATTTTGTAGGTTGACAGTAGAGCAGTTCCTGTGCTTGCTCGCTGGCAGCGAGATTATACAATCAAGACTGTCCTTCAAGAGCTACGCAGGATTATGACACTAAAAGAAAACATGAAGCTATCACAGCCTCCAGAGGGCAGTTCGTATTAGCAAATGGCTATTGCTGTGAAGGCAAACTGCAAGTATTTTGTGGATGAAGAGGAGAAAAGGGTGATGTTAATAATATTAAATGTTCACACCAGTCCAGAAGAAACCTGCATTACATTATTTCAGTATGTTGAATGTGAACTGCTGTAAAGATGTTGCATAAGTGAATAGCGAGCACTGTGAAATGCTGATATTTCTTAGCAAGTTTGTAATTCTGTGTAAAAAACAAAAAAACAAAACAAAAAAGAAAGTGTTGGGCCTTCGTATATTTTTCTTGGTGTTATTTACCTCATTAAATTTTGCTGTAAATGAGATTAAACCCATTTAGAGTTCAGAAATCCCCACGCAGTCTCCAGTTGCAAGTGAAGTCTGGCCTACTGTCCAAGATTGAAATGAGGTGCTGCCCCTCAGTCTGTTAACTTTATAGGCTTTGGAAGTATTATGTGATACACTGGCTTGTCATGTTTACTTTTCTATATTTGATTATGCAGCAATATCAGGACACCTTTTTTATAGTACTTAGATTTATTATAATTAGATATGAATAACATTTCTGATACTCTGTCTTAAATATGTACACATATTCCAAGTAAGAATGGATTTATTTGTTGGAATTGTCACCAGTTGTTCTGCAGCTGAACTATGACTGAAAAAATAAATATATGTTGAACGTGGACTTGAACTTCAATGTTAAACTGTTACACTTAACCATTTTGTTCTCTTGGCAAATGAGATTCATGTGCATAGTAGTTAAAAACCAGGCTGCTATAATTGTTTTAACTCCAAAGCAAAAATTGTTATGTTAATTGTGAAATGTAATAGTTACAGGAATGATTGCATGCCAGTGGACTGTATCGGATATATGCAAGGCTCATTTCCTCACTGCAGAATATAAATACAGCCTTTCTTAATTGTAATAGGTTGTGACTGTGGTTATTGTGCTATTTCTTTTAAAGAATGTAATAAACACTTGCATGGCCCCACTATTTTGTTTCAGCAAGGTTTTTGTATGTAGAATGAAAATTGATGAAGTTCTCAGTGTCATCACTATTGGAAGAAGGAAAATAAAAATGTTGTTTTCCATAAAAATGCAATACTTATTTTCATAATGAATAAGTCTGTGTCTGATAACTGAAGACGACATTTTATTAAAATTGTAAATCTTCTCCAATTTCTTTATTGCTTTAAATTAGCATGGCAGAAGATTTTGTTCAAAGAGAGCTAGCTAGTTGCACTATGTGATCTGTCACCTTTGCTTGTTCAGTAATGTAATTGTTTTCGTTGTTGCATTAAAGTAAGCTACTTGTGCAAATACTTCAAACTTTTCTTGTCTTTTGATTGCTGACTTTGTTTTATTACTTGCAAGAAAATATCAGAATGAAAGAAGGAGAGAAACAATAAGAAGGGATAACTTGAAGGGTGTGAAACTCATCACACACACACACACACACACACACAGCTACATTGCCCTGGATGACAACATGTTACTGAGGCATCAGCTCAGCTGGGATGAGGTGGAGTTTACGAGAGGACACAGGAGATGGGGGATTGGGAGGGAAGTGCAATTGGTGGCTAGGAGGGAGAGAAAGAAGGGAATGCAATGGAAATGCAGTACCACCTTGTTGCAGGCTGGAAGTGTTGCATATTGCACACAGGGACACAACAGAAGGTGAAGGAGAGATGATAGTTCTGTTGTAGTGCTAGTGCAGTTTCTCCTCATAGAATTAGTGTGTCTCTCTCAACTTAGAAATCCACTAATCTGGTTATTTTATGCTAGTGGTATGTTATTTCATATGAGATTTTATCCGTGAGATGACATCGTGAAACTACCAAAATGGTTGCTGGATGCAACACTGTATCCCATTCCAGATCTGGCAGCCTGATACTTCTCAACTAAACATGTTTTATTGTTCTGCAGTAAATGAGTTTGTGAACTCCTCTGGTAGTTGTCTGAGCTGTAGTGTGTCCTGGTTGTGCCTTTTTACAAAGACGTATTAATTGGATTGATGGAGGAATGACCAGTCATCTTGTATAAGGCAATTGGATTTTAAAATGTTGGGAGATAAAGAGAGAAATAGTTATGGCAGCAAAGGGTCAAATAGGCAGAAACACAAGGCCAAGTAAAAGAGATAGTGAATTTAATATTAATAACATACAAATGAAGCAAACAAAATGGAGTATACACTATGTGATCAAAAGTATCTGGACACCCCAAAACATACATTTTTCATATTAGGTGCATTGTGCTGCCACCTATTGCCAGGTACTCCATATCAGTGACCTCAGTAGTCATTAGACATCGTGAGAGAGCAGAATGGGATGCCCCTCGGAACTCAGGGACTTCGAATGTGGTCACGAGATTGGGTGTCACTTGTGTCATACGTCTGCACACGAGATTTCCACACTCCTTAACATCCATAGGTACAGTGTTTCCAATGTGATAGTGAAGTGGAAACATGTTGGGACACTTACAGCCCAAAAGCGTACAGGCTGACCTCGTCAGTTGACTGACAAGAGACCGCCGACTGTTGAAGAGGGTCGTAATGTGTAATACTTTCAGTTACATAGTGTAGCAAGAAAAGCATTTCTTGAGAAAAGAAACTTGCTAACATGAAAGATAAATTTAAATGCTTGGAAGTCTTTTTTAAAGGTATTTGTCTAGAGTGTAGCTTTGTACATAAGTGAAATGTAGATGATAAATAGATGAGACAAAGAGAATAAAAGCTTTTGAGTTGTGCTACACAAGGGAGGGCAAGAGGGGGCACTCCACCCGTGTATCTTCCATCACCAGAATCTAGATTATTGAGCTTTTATTCATTACAGAATTCTCATGCACTTCTATTATTGATTTCTTCTGATTCTAATAAACTTCTTGTATATCCAGTTCTAGCATTAAATGGCTGATCCCAGTGTGACAATACTATGGCTTTAGCAGTTGTTATCTAACTTAAGTTTACTTGCCATAGTGTTTGTAGAAAATTGTCATCTTTTGGTACAGCTGTGTTTCTGCTCTGCCTTAACCTCGAAACAGATGCAGACATATGAAAAAAATTGAACATTTGTCAGAACTTGACTAAAAGATTAAATTGGTCAATAGAAAGTATCCTCAGGCATAAAGGAATTCACAACAACATTAACTTTCACTTGCTTCCTCTAAGCTTATCCTTGAAAACATCTTGAGATACTTTGACTGTTTCTCATTATGCACACAGGAAAATACACAACTGAAATAATCTTGGAATAACTAACAGTGTTTTTGGTTAGTTTCTCCCATCACAACTATTATAAAACCTGTAGTTTAATCATCACAGGCTATTAATTGTACTTTTCCCTTGTCTGACAGGCAATGTAATAACCAAAAAATATAACAGACAGCTTAGATTTCATAGTTAGGACCTCCATACAGTTAATGATAGGTTAAAAAAACTGAGACACTTGTCATATCGTGGGATCAACTTTTGTATTCCTGTGTCATTGAAGTCTACCACGTGTTAATGGAACCAGTGTGTGACAGTCGTCTTCAGCTCTTCGTCTTCGCCAAATGTGGCCGGAGGACAGGAATTTCATGAGGGTAAGAAAAGATGGAAATTGCTGGGAACAAGATTAGGAAATAGCATTATCAAATAGCTGTGTGCCAAAACATATGTTAGTCCCCCTTAAACATCCCAACAACCCCCAAAACATATGGGGACAAGCATTGTCGTGAAGCAGCACAATACCTGCAAGTAAACATTCCACACCTCTTGTTCTTAATGGCATCCACAGTTTCTCCATTGTTTCACAGTAACAGTCAATGTTCACTGTTTCACCTCTGGTTAGGAAGTCAAGAAGCAGAATGCCCTTCCTGTGCCAGAATACTGTGCCCATCACTTTCTGCACTGACACAATCTGTTTTAATTTTGTCTTGATCTGAGATCCCGTATGATGCCAGTGCATTGACTGCTGCTTGGTTTCCAGGATCAAGTGAAAAATTCACTTGCTTTCTTGCTATGGATAGTGGTCATTTGTACGTGAGAAGTGCTTGCTTGTGTGAATAGGTGTTTCCCTTTCTGAAGAAGGCTTTGGCTGAAAGCTCACTGTGTCAGTCTTTTCGTTGTGCTTGTCTCCAAATCAAAGCATCATTTACGGTTAGTAGCTATCTGTTCTTTTCATAGTCTTGCTAATCATTTTGAGGATGCATATAACTTTTTCTACTGTACAATATTTTCAAGTTGTTGTCTTTGGTAATATCCTAATGTATTCAATTCATCAAGATCTTCATGAAAAATTCATGTCTCATCGGCCATGACGATCCTTTCAGGTAATTACACCAACTATTCAGATAATCATACTTTGCGATATGCCATAGATTTGACCAACTGTCAGAGTTCAGTGGAGAGGAGCCTCTTGTAGCTGTAGGTGTAGAGAACATGTAGCAGTCCTCAGCAGATAGGAGGCCTAGGTCAGTTGCAAAGTATAACGGAAAGAAGGAGGTTCTGCTGCTACGTATTTTGCATGGTAGAGGTGTGGGCCAGCAGTTGCAGGGAGTGTTGGGTAGTGACTACCAGGTCACCAGCATTGTGAAGCATAGTGCAGGGTTGGCTCAGGTGACTGACAGCATAGGGGAGTTATGTAGGTATTTTGCGAAGGAGAATCAAGTAGTGATAGTGGGTGGAGCAGGGAACAGTCTTGATAAGGACGGAGAAAATGATGTTGGTGGTGACCTGGTAAATATAGCTATTCAAACTGGTGGCACCATTTGATGCAACTGTTTCAGTGTTATGATTGGCCTCATCTTAATGCGGCTGTTAGGTGCATTAACATGGGGCTGGAAAGGGCACTGATGGCAGAGGGCATGGGTCACATTTCAGTGGTGCCAGTTGAGTCTATCAGTAGATTATGTTTCACAAGGCATGGCCTACACCTCAATATATATGGGAAGGGGAGGCTGGCAAAACCTATAGGCAACAGTGTAGTGGGTGGTGGTGGGATCATTCAAGGAAAAATTCCGGTAGTGTTTGGTGTTGGAGCTGCACCTTTTTGAAGTTAGCTGATAGTTATACCAGCTTAAAGGAAGTCCCACAAACTAAGGGCTCACCTTCAGAGGAAGTCATGTTTCCAAGTAGAGAAGGAATTAGCATATTTCATCAAAATATAAAAAGTATTAGAGACAAAGCTAGTGAACTGCTTATAGATGTTGACTCTGCAATTATTGGTATATCAGAGCACCACTTAAATAGTTTGACAGTTCAGAGGCTTCCTTTACTGGGATACAGATTAGCTGCCTGTTTTTCAAGGAGTTCCTTGCAGGGTGGGGGAGTGGCCACATGTGTTAAAATAAATAAATAAATAAATCCATTTGAGTCCATAGACATATCACGGCACTGCACTGAATAGATATTTGAATGTTGTGCTGGGGCAGTTGAATTTAATGAAACAAAAATTCTAATTGTTGTTGTTTATAAGTCCCCTAACTCTGTGTCTAGAGCATTTCTGCTCAAGCTAGAGAGGGTTCTTGATTCACTTCATAGGAAGTACCAGAAATAAGTTATATGTGGTGATTTAAGTATTAATTTTATATATGACTGTGCAAGGAAAAGGATGTTGATAGATCTCCTAAATTCATATGATCTGATGCAAACAGTCCCCCCCCCCAGCTAAGGTGCAGGGAACAGTAGCACAGCCATAGACAATATTTTTATTCATTCTTCTTTACTAGATAGGCATTCTGTTAGTAAAAGGGTGAATGGCCTTTCAGACCATTATGCACAAATTTTAACAATAAAAGGCTTTTGTACGCAAACAAATGTGACAAAGAATTATGAACTATGTAGGAAAGTTAATCCAACAGCAGTAGAGAGTTTTTTAAACTTCGTCAAGGAACAAGAGTGGCAGGATGTTTATTGTGCCATTAACATAGATGACAAATATAATGCTTTCCTTAATACATTTATCATGCCGTTTGAGAGTTGCTTTCTATTAGAACGTTCTAAATGGGGTACTAGAAATAAAAGGCAGCATTGGTGGCTGACTAGTGGGGTAAGGATATCATGTAGAAAAAAGCGGGAGTTATATCAGAATGTTAGAAGTAGTCACAATCAAGCTACAGCAGCCCATTACAAACAGTACTGTAAGGTCCTTATAAATGTTATTAGGGAGACAAAGAGTATGCCGGCCGATGTGGCCGTGCGGTTCTAGGCGCTTCAGTCTGGAACCGCGTGACCGCTACGGTCGCAGGTTCGAATCCTGCCTCGGGCATGGATGTGTGTGATGTCCTTAGGTTAGTTAGGTTTCATTAGTTCTGAGTTCTAGGCGACTGATAACCTCAGCAGTTAAGTCGCATAGTGCTCAGAGCCAAAAACAAAGAGTATGTGGTACGCAAATGGAATAGCTAATTCACAGGATAAAATTAAAACCATATGGTCAGTTGTGAAGTAAGTGTCTGCTCAGCAGCACAAGGTCAACGATATAAAGTCAGTTCGTAGTAAAAATATTTCTGTTACTAATAAATCAGATATATGTACAGTATTTTTAACAACCATTTTTGGAGTATTGCTGGTGAATTAAATAAAAATTTAGTTTCTACGGGGAATCGTATAACTTTTGGCAAATGCCTTTCCAAGATTGATGTCTGAAAAACTCCTCTGTGATATAGACAAGGGGGAGATTGAGCCAATAATTAAATCGCTGAAGACTAAGTATTCTCATGGATATGATGGAGTGCCTAGCAGAATATTAAAGTACTGTGCTGCAAATGTTAGCCCCGTAATTTTTCCTTTAGGAATGGTTAGTATCCCGAATGATTAAAGTACTCAATAGTACAACCGCTCTATAAAAAGGCATGTAGACAATTTTAGACCTATTTCTATTCCGTCAGTGTTTGCTAAAGTTATTGAAAAGGCTGTGTATGTAAGGATAATTGATCATTTCACATCACACGATTTGCTGTCAAATGTACAGTTCGGCTTTAGAAGTCATTTTACAATTGAAAGTGCTATATTCTCTTTTCCCTGTGAAGTACTGGATAGGTTAAACAAAAGGTTTCGAACACTAGGCATATTTTTATTTAACAAAGGCGTTAGATTGTGTTGATCACAAAATATTGCTCCAGAAGTTGGACCATTATGGAATAAGGGGAGTAGCTCACAATTAGTTCACATCTTACTTTAGCAATAGACAGCAAAAGGTCATTATTCACGGTGTTGAGAATAGCTGTGATGTGAATGGGGTACAATCAAGTGGGGGGGTGGCCCCAGGGATCAGTGTTGGGGCCACTCATGTTCCTTGTTTACCCTGTGTGATCAAAAGTGTCCGGACACCTGGCTGAAAATGACTTACAAGTTCGTGGTGCCCTCCATTGGTAATGCTGGAACTCTATATGGTATTGGCCCACCCTTAGCCTTGACGACAGCTTCCACTCTTGTAGGCATATGTTCCATCAGGTGCTGAAAGATTTCTTGGGGAATGGCAACCAATTCATCATGGATTGCTGCACTGAGGAGAGGTATCGATGTCGGTCGATGAGGCCTGGCACGAGGTCGGCGTTCCAAAATATCCCAGAGGTATTCTATAGGATTCAGGTCAGGACTCTGTGCAGGCCAGATCATTACAGGGATGTTATTGTCGTGTAACCACTCCGCCACAGGCTGTGCATTATGAACAGGTGCTCGATCGTGTTTAAAGATGCAGTCCCCATCCCCGACTTGCTCTTCAACAGTGGGAAGCAAGAAAGTGCTTAAAACATCAATGTAGGCCTTCACTGTGATAGTGCCATGCAAAACAACAAGGGGTGCAAGCCCCCTCCATGAAAAACACGACCACACCATAATACCACCATCTCCGAATGTTACTGTTGGCACTACAGATGTTGGCAGGTGACGTTCACCGTACATTCGCCACACCCACAGCCTGCCATCGGATCGCCATATTGTGTACCATGGTTCGTCACTCCACACAATGTCCAATGTTTACGCTCCTTACACCAAGTAAGGCATCATTTGGCATTTACTGGTGTGAAGAGTGGCTTATGAGCAGCAGCTCAACCATGAAATCCAAGTTGTCTCCCGCCTAACTCTCATAGTACTTGCAGTGGATCCTGTTGCAGTTTTGAATTCCTGTGTGATGGTCTGGATAGATGTCTACCTTTTACATATTACAACCCTCTTCAACTGTCGGCTGTCTCTGCCAGTCAACATACGAGGTTGGCCTGTACGCTTTTGTGCTGTACATGTCCGTTCACGTTTCCACTTCACTATCACATCAGAAACAGTGGATCTAGGGATGTTTAGGAGTGAGGAAATCTCACGTACAGATGTATGACACAAGTGACACCCAATCACCTGACGCACATTCGACATCTGTGAGTTTCGCAGAATGCCCCATTCTCTCTCTCATGATGTCTAATGACTACTGTGGTCACTGATATGGAGTGCCTGGCGGTAGGTGGTAGCACAATGCATATAATATCAAAAACGTCTTTTTGGGGGTGTCCAGATACTTTTGATCACGTAGTATATATAAATGATGTGCCCTCTAGTATTATGGGTAACTCTAAAATATTTATGTTTGCTGATGACACTAATCGGTAGTAAAGGATGTTGTGTGCAACATTGGCTCAGTTTCAAATAGTGCAGTTCATGACCAGTTCATGGGTTGTAGAAAATAAACTAACGCTAAGTCACAGTAAGACTCTAACACACAATTCAACAAAACCTGACTTTTTTAATTTCACAGAATGGTGAATTAGTGAAACTAAACTGTTCAAATTTCTATCTGTTCAGATAGATAATAAACTGTCGTGGAAAGCCCGTGTTCAGGATCTTGTTCAAAGACTTAATGTTGCCTTTTTACTACTCTACTATTCAAACAGTATCTGAAGTGAGTGATCGTTCGACACCGAAATTAGTCTACTTTGCTTATTTTCATTCACTTATGTCATATGGTATTATATTTTGGGGTAACTGTTCCCATTCTAAAAGGATGTTTTTGGCTAAGAAACAGGCAATAAGTGGTGTAAGTTCTCGAACCTCTTGTCAACCCCTGTTCACGAGTCTGGGTATTTTGGCATTGGCCTCTCAATATATATATTTCTTACTGCCATTTCTTGTTAACAATATTAGCTTATTCCCAAGAATAAGCATCTTTCACTCAGTTAATACTTGGCAGAAATCAAACCTGCATTTCCATTGGACTTCCTTAACTCTTGTGCAAAAAGGTGTGCAGTATACTGCTGCTTCCATTTTCAGTAAGCTACCACTAGAATTCAAAAATCTTAGCAGTAATCCACACCCTTTCGAATTGAAACTGAAGAGTTTCCTCATGGGTCACTTGTTCTATTCTGTCGAAGAGTTCCTCGAAACATTAAGCTGATTCTTGTTGTATTGTTGATTGCGTTTACTTAAACTTGTGGCTTGACTTATTTCGGGATCATAAACATTTTATTTTTATCTGTTATTACTTTTATGTTTTAATTTCATGTACTGACATGTTCCGTGACCATGGAGATTTGCTCCTCAATTTGTTCCTATGGAACTTGACGTGTAATTAAAAAGAAATAAATAAATAAAAGCTTATTGCCGTGCTGCTCCAAAGCATTTTGTTTTGTACTTACGTGTCAGGTTTTAAGGCACCCACCTGGCACACAACTTCTTGAACAGCAGGAGCTTAGTGACTATTTCATGCACCTAGGATTGCAATATCTGCGGAAAGTGACTGCTGATCTCCATAATCGTGAAGTAACAGTTCTCCAGGATGCTCTGCCACTCCAGCTCAACCAGGTGATAATTGATAAGGGTCAGTGGCTCACTGCACTCTTAATCATGGATACTTTCATGACCTTTAGAAAAAAGCCTACACCAGTAACACACTCTCTTTTTGCTCATGATGATCTGTCCTTAGACCTGACCGAGTTGACGATGAATTTCAGTGGATACTGTGTTTTGTGCATTAAGGATTCAGACCACTGACTGAACCTCACAGATGGCGGGAGAACAAACGAATAAAAGATACCATTTTCAGGGTATTGCCTGTCAGGCTGGCATTTGATTGTCAGGTTGTAGATCTGTTGCATATGCACAATTATCCTGGCTAAACACATCTACTTTAAAGGAAACAACATTGGGAATCGTACTTTCGGGATACACCTTGTAGGTAATCAAAGCCCTCAAAAGGATGGGACTCAGTTGTTTCAGTCCGATATGGTATTGGGCGATTAAGGGGTGCTGTGACTGGTCTATGGGGTTGGTGGAGGGACTGTGGCGGAAGGGGGGGGGGGATGCACAGGAAATCTGTTTGTGGACTATGTCTGGGGGGAATGCCTGTCTGTGAAGGCTTTTGTGAGATCTTCAGCATACTGGGCTAGGCAGTTCTTGTCAATGCAGGTACTCCGTCCCTGTGTTGTGTAAGGAGGAGGTGAATGTCTAGGATGGTGGCATGTTGAGTTGAGAAGCACTGAGTGGATGGGAGAGCTGATGATAAAAGTTGTGAAGGAATAAGGATAAAACGTATATACAAACAAATCCACAGCACAGCCATGGGCAACTGCATGGCACACTCCTATGCCTACCTCTTTTTGGGGCCATTTAGAGGAGACCTTCTAGTCCCCCAAAACACCAAACCCCTAGTTACGTTCAGGTTCATTGATGTTATCTTCATGATGTGCACTTGGAGCCAAGACGCCTATCCTCATTCCTTGACAACCTCAGCACCTTCCCTCTCATCTACTTCACGTGGGCCACCTCAATTCAGTGTGCCAGCTTCCTGAACATTGAGTTCCTCCTCTCTGATGGCTCCATCCACACCACTGTCCTTATTAAACCCACAAACCACCAACAAACAGTACCTGCACTTCAACAGCTACCTCACTTACAGCCTTGTCACCCAGGGGCTGCGTATCTGCAGTGACGAAAATTCACTTGTCCAGTAAGCTGAAGGTCTCATAAAGGCCTTCACAGAAAGGCACTAACCACCAGCCCTAGTCTGCAAATGGGTTTCTGTGCCATAACCCCAGGTACCCCCAATCCTCCCACCACCACTACCAAGAACCAGCGATAAAGAAGCATTCCCTTCATCACTCAATATCCTACCCGACTTGAACAGCTAAATCACATCCTTCATCATGGCTTTGATTATCTATTGTCATGCCCTGAAATAAGGGACATCCTGCTCAAAATCCTTCTCATCCCTCCTAAAGTGATATTCCATCACCTACCAACTGCTTGCTACAGGATCACATCCCTGCAGAAGACCCAGCTGCAAGACCTGTTCAATCCATCCTCCCAGCATTTCCTATTCCTGTCTTGTCACAGGCTTATCCTAGCCCATCAGAGGCTAGGCCACATGTGAAAGCAGCCATGTCATGTACCAGCTTTGCCACAATCATTGCACAACTTTTTCTATAGGTATGACTACCAACCAGCTGCCAAAGTGTGGCCAAGAGCAAAGTGGACAACCTAGGACAACCCTGTGTCACAACATGTAGCTGAACATAACGTGCTTGATTTCAGTGGTGTGGACCATCTGGTTCTCTCCTCCACCACCAGCTTTCCTGAACTGTACAGGTGAGAGTTATCGTTACAAAACATCCTCTGCTCTGGAAATTATCTCAACCTCAACCTACTGTCCCCACACTCTCCACCCAACTATTCCACCCCCTCTGACCTATCACCTCCTCCAAATTCATGTCCCCTCGCCCTCACTGTGCGCTACTCTCTGGCTGTGTGCATACTGTTTTTTTTTTCTCTTTCTCTGCTCCTCCCCAATTTTGATCCTCCCTTCCTCCTTCCCCCACAGCCTCCCAACACTGCACCTGGCAGCCTTATCCTGCTGCCATCTAGTCCCTACATACTCTGCCAGACAATTCTCCTCTCTCACCTCCATCCATATCCTGCTATCCCTCCTCCTTCCTCACCCCACTCGGGATTACTGCTTTTGTTCAATGCGACATGATAGTTACGTTCCGGCAGGAAGTAGAGTTCATGTGTTCTTAAAGCAAGCTTCTTAACGAAAGCGTTGGTAGGTTGATAGATACAAACAAACACACACACAAAATTCAAGCTTTCGCAACCCACGGTTGCTTCAAAAGAGGGAAGGAGAGGGAAAGATGAAAGGATGTGGGTTTTAAGGGAGAGGGTAAGGAGTCATTCCAATCCCGGGAGCGGAAAGACTTACCTTAGGGGGAAAAAAGGACAGGTATACACTCGCGCGCGCGCGCGCACACACACACACACACACACACACACACACACACACACACACACATATCCATCTGCACATACACAGACACAAGCAGACAAGATACACACACACACATCCATCTGCACATACACAGACACAATCTTCATGATGTGCACTTGGAGCCAAGACGCCTATCCTCATTCCTTGACAACCTCAGCACCTTCCCTCTCATCTACTTCACGTGGGCTTGTGTCTGTATATGTGCGGATGGATATGTGTGTGTTTGCGAGCGTATACATATATATACACAGGGTGTTACAAAAAGGTGCGGCCGAACTTTCAGGAAACATTCCTCACACACAAATAAAGAAAAGATGTTATGTGGACATGGGTCCAGAAACGCTTAATTTCCATGTTAGAGCTCATTTTAGTTTCGTCAGTATGTACTGAATTTCCTCGATTCACCGCCAGTTGGCCCAATTGAAGGAAGGTAATGTTGACTTCGGTGCTTGTGTTGACATGCGACTCGTTGCTCTACAGTACTAGCATCAAGCACATCAGTATGTAGCATCAACAGGTTAGTGTTCATCACGAACGTAGTTTTGCAGTCAGTGCAGTGTTTACAAATGCGGAGTTGGCAGATGCCCATTTGATGTATGGATTAGCACGGGGCATTACACGTGGCGCGGTACATTTGTATCGAGACAAATTTCCAGAACGGAGGTGTCCCGACAGGAAGACGTTCGAAGCAATTGATTGGCGTCTTAGGGAGCATGGAACATTCCAGCCTATGACTCGCGACTGGGGAAGACCTAGAATGACGACGACACCTGCAATGGACGAGGCAATTCTTCGCGCAGTTGACGATAACCCTAATGTCTGCGCCAGAGAAGTTGTTGCTGTACAAGGTAACGTTGACCACATCACTGTATGGAGAGTGCTACGGGAGAACCAGTTGTTTCCGTACCATGTACAGCATGTGCAGACACTATCAGCAGCTGATTGGCCTCCACAGGTTCACTTATGCGAATGGTTCATCCAACAGTGTGTCAATGCTCATTTCAGTGCAGATGTTCTCTTTACGGATGAGACTTCATTCCAATGTGATCAAATTGTAAATTTTCACAATCAACATGTGTGGGCTGACGAGAATCCACACGCAATTGTGCAATCACGTCATCAACACAGATTTTCTGTGAACGTTTGGGCAGGCATTGTTGGTGATGTCTTGATTGGTCCCCATGTTCTTCCACCTACACTCAATGGAGCACGTTATCATGATTTCATAAGGGATACTCAACCTGTGCCGCTAGAACATGTGCCTTTACAAGTACGACACAACATGTGGTTCATGCACGATGGAGCTCCTGCACATTTCAGTCGAAGTGTTCGTACGCTTCTCAACAACAGATTTGGTGACCGATGGATTGGTAGAGGTGGACGAATTCCATGGCCTCAACGCTCTCCTGACCTCAACCCTCTTGACTTTCATTTATGGGGGCATTTGAAAGCTCTTGTCTACGCAACCCCGGTACCAAATGTAAATACTCTTCGTGCTCGTATTGTGGATGGCTGTGATACAACACGCCATTCTCCAGGGCTGCATCAGCGCATCAGGGATTCTGTGCGACGGAGGGTGGGTGCATGTATCCTCGCTAATGGAGGACATTTTGAACATTTCCTGTAAGAAAGTGTTTGAAGTCACGCTGGTACATTCTGTTGCTGTGTGTTTCCATTCCATGATTAATGTGATTTGAAGAGAAGTAATAAAATGGGCTCTAACATGGAAAGTAAGCGTTTCCGGACACATGTCCACATAACGTATTTTCTTTCTTTGTGTGTGAGGAATGTTTCCTGAAAGTTTGGCCGTACCTTTTTGTAACACCCTGTAAAATATATATGTGTGTGTGTGTGTGTGTGTTTTCTTTTCTGAATAAAGCTTTGGCGTAAAGCTCAGGGTGTAACAGTCTTTCTGTTGTGTATGTCTGCAACTCAATACGTCATCTGTACAGCAAGTAGCAATCTTACCTTTCTCACAGTACTGTTCATATTTCAATCTACTGTCTCAAATAAACGTTTGTATATATAATTTTGTAAGGTAGGTACAGCCATATTGTGGTTCCCTTCTCAATATAAGATATGTAGCTAGCTCAAGTTACACATTAAGTAGTCGCTCAACAGTAGTGTGTATCAGTTCTGTCCCCTCCATGCCCCTGGCAGATATACTGACCATTAATGTCAATGTGTTGTTCCTTGGAACAGCAAAAGGGTTCAAGAAACCTTTCAACTTCTGTTTCCACAATAATGATTTCAGTTTTTAACATTTTTTCATAAAACTTCTTTACTTTTTCTCATATCTCCTATTCTTTATAATATTTTAATGCAATTTTAGGAATTTCACAATTTTGTGGAAATTTCATGAATTAGACCTAGAACAGCAGGACTGGTCAATTGACCCTTTGCACTACTTCATTTTATAATATTGCCATTCTCATAAGTACAGAGGTAATGGTGTTGGATTTTGTTTTGTCAACGATCTCTACCTCTGATGAGATATGTATTATCAGATACGTTTCCACATTGGAAATTGTAACATAACTTTTTGGTTATTTTTGTTCATTGCCACTGTTATTTACCTTATCAGTTAATGTTTTTTTAACTTTTAAAGGCATTTTCAATTATGTCTCTTCAACGGTTTCTTAGTAATGAAGAGATTCTGCATATACAGGAGGACTCTGAATTAGAAAGTGACTTGTTGAATACAGATGGTTATTTTATAACAGTGACAACTGATAAAGATAGAGAGACACACAGGTAGTTACACTCAGTAGATGTTTGCCATCTCAGTTCTTTCAACAACAGTCTCAGGATTCGATGGCACAATAGTGAGGATGGCAGCGGGAGATGGAATGAAATGGGATTATGCAAACAATCTGCCTCCTGGAAAAAGGGCTGCTTTGAATGCCCTGAGGGAGAGGAGGGCCCATGGCATGTGCCTGCTGCCAAATGGATGACTTGCTGTTGCCTTTAGAAAAGACTTCTTTTTGATGAATTATTACCGTGTATCATAAAAAATATACAATCAAATGCTCTGAATGAAATAAGGAACAATGTAGTTGAAGGAACTGGAGACAGTGCTTGCTGTTGTGTAGGCCAGAAGTGCTTTGTGTTCTAAAGATACCTCAGATGACCTCTGTCACATTTTATGGGTTTAATTTCATCATGGATAAAATGACTTGAGAGAGATTCAGTAAACTTACCAGATTCCTCCACTTCAATGAAAGGTTATGCTGAGCTCAACTCATTCTTCTTTCTGAAATATGAAACATGTTCATGCAAAACTGCCTCCACTGTGACTGCCCTGGTGAAAATATTACAATTTATGAGCAGCTAATTACAAGGTGCAATTAGAACCAGTTTATGAAAAAAAAAAAAAGGTAACACACAAAGACTGTAGTTTCTGTATAGCTATAAATATGGCATCCAGGTACAATCACAATGCTTCCCCATATCTTGTTAAGAAGGAAGGCTGACCAGACAACTAACCATTGGGAAATTATGTTGTTCTTCATCTCTTGAAGCTGAAAAATATCCACTGGCTGAATAACAATAATTCTAACTTACAGTTCATCATCATCATCACCATCATGAAAATTGCTGATAAGATACAGTGCACCTGACAGCATACCAAGAGAAGAAGAATAAGTGTGTCATTATTGTCACACCCAACCCTCCAGATGTCAGTCAATCAGGCAGATCCGTGCCTAACATTGTATATCGAACGAGTATCAACCAAAACTTTGATATAGCTTGCGTTACGTGCTGTTGTCCAGGAGAACATGTGTAAACAGTAACTAATAACAGCTGAACAATGGGGAACAGTAAAAGCATAACTGTGAGTGTATGTCGTGTAGAGCTCTCGTGGAGAAGTTGGTGAAGTGTTAGTTTGTCATTCCACATGTCGTGGCATTACCCTTTTGCTTTGTTTATTTGTAAGCAGCAAATCCATAGAGTACATTTTGAGTTTCACAGAATAAACAGAAATAACTGGAAGAGAAGAATAAATAAATAATTGCCATCATATGTGCAGAAGTATTATTATTACCACTGTTGGAATGATAAACTAACGCTCTACCGACTCCCCCAATGGGAGCGCTGTACAACGGATGCTCACAGTTATGATTTTCCTGTGCTCCGTAAGTCAGGTGTTACTTAATACTTAACGTTTATGCACGTTCTCATGCACAACAGCACATAGCACAAACTATATCAAGAGTTTTGGTTGATGCTCTTTCAATATACAATGATTTGTACTGATCTGACTGACTGATATCGGGAGGTCTGGGTGTCAGTGCATTACATAGTGAAACAGCAGTGAGGAAAGAAGAAACCAGAAACTGTTACTTTCTATAATGCCACAAATTATGGTATAGGTGTAGTTGATCAAAGGATTCATATACATTCAACTAAGGTTTTTTTAAGGATGATACCAATGCATGTTGCAAGATCCCCCCCCCCCCCCCCCCCATGGTACTAAACCTCCATAAATGTTTCTGTCTAGCCACAAGTCCACAGGTGATATAGACAATGTACAGTATGATCATAAGTAAGTACAGTTCCACTGAGACAAAAGAAATTAATGTAAATTAAGGCCAGGTGGGTGGTGAGAACTCTGCAGATGGAAACTGGTGGTGTTACAATATGTCCTTGCTTCTCACCAACCATCTGGCCTTAATTTACAGTAATTTCTTGTATTTCAACATTTCTTCGCAGTAATTATACCTTTCTTCATTCCATTTTAATTTTCTACATCTTTAATCTTCTGACCTGTCTATTTTTTGTTGTGCCCCTCCCACCTCTTATCACATACAATGCCCTTAGCTTTTCACTCTTATTAACTTGTGCACAAGGTTTTAGCAGTAATCTCTGTCTTGTATATTACCCTGTCATCCACCTTTAAGCTCACAGGTTTTAAAACTTATTCTGTGCAGTCCCCAGCAATCAGTCTTTCCTTCTCATCCCATCCAGTAAGTTTCCTCTGACATCGGGTGCAGGGTGACTTTTCTGAACTTTACCCCTTTTCCTTCACTCCTCTTCCATCCCCTTCAACCCTTCTGCCAAAAGGAGGAGGAAAGCTTGCATATGTAATACCTGTTTTCATATGTGTATTCTCCTGCCGCCTCTTGGTGAGTAGATTTTTTATCCATCCAGTTACATTGTGTTAAATCGTGTTGTGGATTTTTTTATAAATTGCATGAAGGGTCAAATAATTCCTCCTGGTGTTCTAGTGTTAAACATTCTTCTTTCATTGCCTGATGGCTCATGCCACATAATCCTTGCACCACATATGATGAGGTCAAAGTGGAAAGCCTTAGCCCTGGAACGGAGAGAATATTTACAGTAAAGAAATTTTGTTATGTTTGTATAGGCTGTAAAAATAACACAAGACAGTTCTCAACTTAATCTACGGCATAGTTTTTGCTACGGCTTCTTAAAGTAGCTGTACTGGAATTTTGTTCAAGAAGGTAAATTGAAATTCTGTGCAGTCACAAAAGTCATTATCTTGAATTGTTTATCACTAGCAGAAGTTCATCCTAAGTAGGGTCAAGTTTGTGGAAGTCTGTTCCTTAATTTCCAGCAATTAATGAATTCCAGAATGAGATTTTCACTCTGCAGCGGAGTGTGCGCTGATATGAAACTTCCTGGCAGATTAAAACTGTGACTCACAGCTTTACTTCTGCCAGTACCTCGTCTCCTACCTTCCAAACTTTACAGAAGCTCTCCTGCGAAACATGCAGAACTAGCACTCCTGAAAGAAAGGATATTGCAGAGACATGGCTTAGCCACAGCCTGAGGGATGTTTCCAGAATGAGATTTTCACTCTGCAGCGGAGTGTGCGCTGATATGAAACTTCCTGGCAGATTAAAACTGTTTTAATCTGCCAGGAAGTTTCAATTAATGAATTGGTGGCCAAATAAAGTTTGAATCATGCTTTTCTTGAGGATGAAGATAAAACACTCAAAGGATGCCCCAAAATTGCAGTACAGCTTTAAATGACCACCGTATGAACAGTTTATGAAATAACAAGCAGCACTGGTGTACCCGGAGGAGTCAAAATGGCCTCTTTGTACAGTACATTTTGGGAAACCATGTGGTGATGGATTTATAATAAAATATCTAACATGAGAAACAAATTTACTCTGATTAAATTTATTAAGTATAAAAAATACACTTAAAGTGCAATCAATAACAAATAGAAACAATCCTGCTGGAGTAACATCTGCAACTGGCCATGATACTAGAGGTTTAAAAGACCACTCCAATAGGAAGTTTTTTTTTTTTTTTTTCCAATGTTTAGACCACGGCTGCTCTCAGGCTATTACAAGCACATCATCGGGCTTGATACTGAAGATAAACAAGAGACCGAAACAAATAATAATGTTAACTTGCCATACTACACATGAGAAAAAAAAGTACCTTATAGCATTTTTAGAAACCAGGATTGGGAAAGGCTGGTAAAACATAAGTCAATGCCAAACCCGCCAGACAATACAGCAGATGACTGCATGATGAAAGAAGTGTGAAATGAACACCAGTACATTTACAGTTTGTGCTGCAATCCCAAGCACCACAAAGTATAGATCATGGTGTACCAACAGCGAGCGCAAAGCGTGGAGCACCATACATGAAAGACGAAGTAAAGTGGTAAACCAGACTGTCAAAAGTACAGCTGTCTGTTGACAGGAAGAATAATACAGGATCAACTAGCCAAGCCATTCACAATATGTTCCTTTACCTCTCAGAATGTATTTCTAACACTTTTCATGTAACTTTTTAGCATGCTTTTCGCTTTTGCACATAAATCAGTGATTTATGTGCAAAAGGGAAAAGCATGCTAAAAAGTTACATGAAAAGTGTTAGAAATACATTCTGAGAGGTAAAGGAACATATTAAAACACTGGCAGTACAGAACTGCAGTAAACTCCTAACTGGAAACCAGTGACTTAAAGCTTATGCATAAACCATTGAACACAACAAATTTTTTCCTTGAGTGGCACGCAAATTTTGATTGAATCGGGATGCATATGGTGACATGGAATAGTGTGCCATAGTCATGAGCTAAAAGAACATACACATATACCACTCCTATTGGAAAGCATCTCGCTACTATGCAAAATGGAAAATGTCCCCACTATCAAAAACCCCTATAATATTTAATAGATTGCAGCAATAGGAATTAAGGGACACATTGAAAACAGGAGCAATACAGCAAGAAAATAAAACTGTTAACTAAAAGCCAGCACCTCAACGAGCCTTACACAAGACATTGAGACAAATTTAGATCATGAATGTGTCCTCACTAAATTAAACTTTATGTATCATTCATGATGAAAATTTAAATGTCTCTCATCTTATTTTACATCAGCCTTGTTGTGTCACCAGTTTTTAGTTAGCAGTTTTATTACCGTGCTGTATAGTTCCTATTTTCAGTGTGTTCCTTAATTGCTATTGCTGCTAGCTATTAAATAATATAGGGATTTTTGACAGTGGGGACTTTTAAGGTTTAGCTGCCTTCCATTTTGGCTAGCAGCAAACTGTTTTTAATTGGAGTGGCATATGTGTATGTTCTTTTAGCTCATGACTGACGTATTATTCCGTGCCACATGCATCCCCACTAAATTAAAATTTGCATGCCACTCTTGGAAAATATTTCATCGTGTTCTACAGTTTATTCACAAACTTCAAATTGCTGGCTTCCAATTAGGAGATTTACTACAGTTCTGTACTGCTCCTGTTTCAGTATGTTTCTTTATCCCTCGGAATGTACTCTTAATGCTTTTCATGCAGCTTTGTGGTATGTTTCTTCCTTTTGCATGTAAATTGCTAATTGAAATTGTGAATGGCCTGGCTAGTTGATCCTGCATTATTCTTCCAGCCATCAGGTGACAATATTTTTGCCAATCTGGTTTACTATTGTTTTAAATGGTTTATATCCTCCTTTGTTTGCACTACTCCATGCTCAGCACTTGCTGAAGGTACACTACATGCTATACTCTCCATCGCAGCACTTAAGGTCACAGCACAAAATGTAAATGTCTCAGTGTTAATTCCGTACTACTTTGCCCATTTAGTTGTCCGTTGTATTGTCTGCTGTCACTTTGGCACTGACTTATGTTTTACCACATTTTCTAAAAAAGCTTTATGCTATTTCTTTTTTGTTTCCTCCTGTGTACTGCTGCATGTAAAAGTCTCTTGGTTTATTTTCAGTATCACGCGTGATGGCGGCCATATAATATCCCGAAACCACTTGTCGTCTAAGCATTGCAAATTTAAAAAAAAAAACTTTTCAACTGAAGCAGTCTTTTTAATCTCTACAATAACAAATAAATGGATTAGGTATGCCAGGTGCAGAAATGTTATTAAAGTATATGATAAAGGCTTTGTTTCTATAGAAATTGGCTGCTCTGTGCCATAGGTGGAAGAGGGAAAGGATGGAGGGGAAAAAAAGTTCAATTTTGAACCAATTAAAACTTAAAATTATCAAAGAACTGTGTGTAACCAGTGAATATACCAATTCTTCATATCTGCAGTATGTACATGTTGTCTGCAATGTATTTAACTGAAAGAGTACAATTTGGGTGATTGTTAAAATCAAACAATGGAAAATCCAAGGGGGATAACAACAATATTATGAAATGGAAGGATTGCTATTAATCATATAGAGGAAATGGTAAGTTGCTGACAGACAACAAAATGACTGCCATACAAGTTGAGCTTTTGGCCAAAAGGCCATTTTCTAAAGTAGACAAAACAAACACACAGACACAAAACTACTGTCTCTGGCCACAAGCTGGACTGTGAACAATAGTGCCTGACGGGAGAAGCACTATGGGTGACGGAGATAAAGAGGTGGTTCGAGAGGGAGGCACAACAGGATAAGTAAAGTGTGCCTTTGGGAGCTTGCAAGGATGTGGTGGGGATAGGGTAGGGCAGCTAGGTGCAATCGGGAGGGTTGATTGGGGGAGGAGAAAAGGAGAGAGGGGGAAAGACACCATTGGATGCGTTGGCGCAATACAAAGCTATCTAGTGCTGGAGTGGGAGCAGGGAACTTGTTAGATTTATTATTTTGATGATAGGCAGGTAACATTCAGAAACAAAATTGTTAAGGCTTTCGTGGCCACTTGTTGACAAACTGCCTATTGGCTTCTGTCTCGGGTTCTTCAGCCGACGTTCATCTAATGATTTTTCTGACGTTTCGCCAGCACGAGTGGCTGGCATTGTCAAAGCTTCACCCTCCATTGCCGGTGGTGAACTGGAGCCGAGCTCGCGGCTGCAGACTGTATGTACCTGGCGCGCCAACGTCCGAGGGCTTCTCCGCGGTCATTTCCGGTGCGGTTCTCCTCTTGCTACCTGCGACGGTCGTTCGCTGCAGTACGGGAAGCCAGGATCCGTTTACCTTAAGGTTTTCCTCTTTCTTGTTGAAACTGTACGCGTGTTTTTTGTATTTCTACAGCTTCTCTACAGCCAGAACTTCCGTGTCGGCGAATTTTATTACGTGGTCGGTCTCATTCAGTGTGTGCTCTGCCACGGCCGATTTCTCCACCTGCCCCAACCTGCAATGTCGCTTATGCTCTTTGATCCTGGTGTTAATGGATCATCCAGTCATTCCGACATAAACTTTTCCGCATGTGCATGGTATACGGTATATTCCCGACATTGCAAGTGGGTCTCTTTTCTCCTTCGCCGATCTAAGACACTCTTTGATCTTCCTTGTCGGTTTGAAAATCGTTTTTACGCCATGTTTGCGCAATATACAGCCGATTCTGTCCGTCACTCTGGGAATGTATGGCACAAAGGCCGTACCCGACATTTCTTTTTCTGGTTCCTTACTTCGCCGAATGTTTGGCTCTGTTATACTTCTAATGTAATTTGTGGAGTACAAATTGCTCCTCAGAACAGTTTCCAGGTGTTGCATTTCTCGTTTGAGGTGTTGCGGCTCACATATTCGTCCTGCTCTCGTTACGAGCGAACTAATCATGCCTCTTTTCTGGCTCGGGTGGTGGTTTGACAGTTTGTGCAGGTATCGGTCCGTGTGTGTCGGTTTTCGATACACGGTGTGTCCCAGGTTTCGCCGTCCCTTGTGACCAGCACATCTAGAGATGGCAGTTTCTTGTCTTTTTCTACTTCCATGGTAAATGTTATGTTGGCATGGAGGACTCAGGACATTTCATTGAGAAGCTGAAGGAAATGAAACTTGCACCGAACGACATACTGGTCAGGTTTGATGTTGTTTCGTTATTTACGAAAGTGCCACTCAGTGACGCTCTGGAGCACATCGGTTCCATGTTCCTGCAAGACATCAAAAAGCTCTTCCATGCATGTCTCACCACGAGCTATTTCACGTGGAATGGTGATTTCTACGAACAGCTGGAAGGCGTCGCCATGGGTAGTCCTCTCAGCCCAGTGGTGGCCAACTTCTTCATGGAACAATTCGAAGCCCAGGCACTGGACTCGGCGACTTGCAAACCTAAGGTGTGGTACAGGTACGTCGATGATACTTTCGTGGTGTGGAGCCATGGTGAAGAACAGCTCGGTGACTTCCTAAGGCACTTGAACAGCCTCCATGCCAACATAACATTTACCATGGAAGTAGAAAAAGACAAGAAACTGCCATCTCTAGATGTGCTGGTCACAAGGGACAGCGAAAACCTGGGACACACCGTGTATCGAAAACCGACACACACGGACCGATACCTGCACAAACTGTCGAACCACCACCCGAGCCAGAAAAGAGGCATGATTAGTACGCTCGTAACGAGAGCAGGACGAATATGTAAGCCGCAACACCTCAAACGAGAAATGCAACACCTGGAAACTTGGTTCAAATGGCTCTGAGCACTATGGGACTCAACTGCTGAGGTCATTAGTCCCCTAGAACTTAGAACTAGTTAAACCTAACTAACCTAAGGACATCACAAACATCCATGCCCTAGGCAGGATTCGAACCTGCGACCGTAGCGGTCTTGCGGTTCCAGACTGCAGCGCCTTTAACCGCACGGCCACTTCGGCCCCCTGGAAACTGTTCTGAGGAGCAATGGGTACTCCACAAATTACATTAGAAGTATAACAGAGCCAAACATTCGGCGAAGTAAGGAACCAGAAAAAGAAATGTCGGGTACGGCCTTTGTGCCATACATTCCCAGAGTGACGGACAGAATCGGCCGTATATTGCGCAAACATGGCGTAAAAACGATTTTCAAACCGACAAGGAAGATCAAAGAGTGTCTTAGATCGGCGAAGGAGAAAAGAAACCCACTTGCAATGTCGGGAATATACCGTATACCATGCACATGCGGAAAAGTTTATGTCGGAATGACTGGACGATCCATTAACACCAGGATCAAAGAGCATAAGCGACATTGCAGGTTGGGGCAGGTGGAGAAATCGGCCGTGCCGGAGCACGCACTGAATGAGACCGACCACGTAATAAAATTCGCCGACACGGAAGTTCTGGCTGTAGAGAAGCACTATCACACGCGCTTGTTTAGAGAAGCTGTAGAAATACAAAAACACGCGAACAGTTTCAACAAGAAAGAGGAAAGCCTTAAGGTAAACGGATCCTGGCTTCCCGTACTGCAGCGAACGACCGTCGCAGGTAGCAAGAGGAGAACCGCACCGGAAATGACCGCGGAGAAGCCCTCGGACGTTGTCGCGCCAGGTACATATAGTCTGCGGCCGCGAGCTCGGCTCCAGTTCATCACCGGCAATGGAGGGTGAAGCTTTGACAATGCCAGCCACTCGTGCTGGCGAAACGTCAGAAAAATCATTAGATGAACGTCGGCTGAAGAACCCGAGACAGAAGCCAATAGGCAGTTTGTCATCATTCAGAAATTTGGAAATGCTTTTTATAACCCTGTTTATTAGTAATCTTTGACAGAGGCTGCTGACACAGGGGGAAAACATTGCAGTTTGAAGGTACAGTGCTACAGTTCCAGTTACATCAGTGAAAAACAAAATTGTTAAGAGATTCCTTGACAAATGATTATAGGTATATTTGCTGCTAACTAGTACCTATTACGTGTTCTACCTTGCTTCAATCTTATACCAAATTGATACATCTGCCTGTGTGGTGGGACAGTGTCATGTCCTGAGAGAGAGGAGGAGGACTGCTAAAAGTGTGATTAGAGATCTTACCTTTTCGAAGAATGCAGAGTGGATGAAGTGATTGTGGGTTGGTTATGAACTGTAGATTAAAACTGAAGAAACTGCAAAAAGGTGGGAATTTAAGGAGATGGGACCTGGATAAACTGAAAGAACCAGAGGTTGTACATAGTTTCAGGGAGAGCATAAGGAAACAATTGACTGGAATGGGGGGAAGAAATACAGTAGAAGAAGAATGGGTAGCTTTGAGGGATGAAGTAGTGAAGGCAGCAGAGGATCAAGTAGGTAAAAAGACGAGGGCTAGTAGAAATCCTTGGGTAACAGAAAAAATATTGAATTTAATTGATGAAAGGAGAAAATATAAAAATGCAGTAAATGAAGCAGGCAAAAAGGAATACAAACGTCTCAAAAATGAGATTGACAGGAAGTGCAAAATGGCTAAGCAGGGATGGCTACAGGACAATTGTAAGAATGTAGAGGCGTATCTCGCTAGGGGTAAGATAAATACTGCCTACAGGAAAATTAAAGAGACCTTTGGAGAAAAGAGAGCCACTTGTATGAATATCTAGAGCTCAGATGGAAACCCAGTTCTAAGCAAAGAAGGGAAAGCAGAAAGGTGGAAGGAGTATATAGAGGGTCTATACAAGGGCAATATACTTGAGGACAGTGTTATGGAAATGGAAGAGGATGTAGATGAAGATGAAATGGGAGAAGAGTTTGACAGAGCACTGAAAGACCTGAGTCGAAACAAGGCCCCGGGAGTAGACAACATTCCATTAGAACTAATGACAGCCTTGGGAGAACCAGTCCTGACAAAACTCTACCATCTGGTGAGCAAGATGTACAAGACGGGCGAAATACCCTCAGACTTCAAGAAGAATATAATAATACCAATCCCAAAGAAATCAGGTGTAGACAGATGTGAAAATTACCGAACTATCAGTTTAATAAGCCACAGTTGCAAAATACTAACCCGAACTCTTTACAGACGAATGGAAAAACTGGTAGAAGCCGACCTCGGCGAAGATCAGTTGGGATTCCGCAGAAATGTTGGAACACGTGAGGCAATACTGACCCTACGACTTATCTTAGAAAATGGATTAGGGAAAGGCAAACCTACATTTCTAGCATTTGTAGACTTAGAGAAAGCTTTTGACAATGTTGACTGGAATACTCTCTTTCAAATTCTAAAGGTGGCAGGGGTAAAATACAGGGAGCGAAAGGCTATTTACAATTTGTACAGAAACCAGATGGCAGTTATAAGAGTCGAGGGACATGAAAGGGAAGCAGTGGTTGGGAAGGGAGTGAGACAGGGTTGTAGCCTCTCCCCGATGTTATTCAATCTGTATATTGAGCAAGCAGTAAAGGAAACTAAAGAAAAATTCGGAGTAGGTATTAAAGTCCATGGAGAAGAAATAAAAACTTTGAGGTTTGCCGATGACATTGTAATTCTGTCAGAGACAGCAAAGGACTTGGAAGAGCAGTTGAACGGAATGGACAGTGTCTTGAAAGGAGGATATAAGATGAACAACAACAAAAGCAAAACGAGGATAATGGAATGTAGTCAAATTAAATCGGGTGATGCTGAGGGGATTAGATTAGGAAATGAGACACTTAAAGTAGTAAAGGAGTTTTGCTAATTGGGGAGCAAAATAACTGATGATGGTCGAAGTAGAGAGGTTATAAAATGTAGACTGGCAATGGCAAGGAAAGCGTTTCTGAAGAAGAGAAATTTGTTAACATCGAGTATAGATTTAAGTGTCAGGAAGTCATTCCTGAAAGTATTTGTATGGAGTGTAGGCATGTATGGAAGTGAAACATGGACGATAAATAGTTTGGACAAGAAGGGAATAGAAGCTTTCGAAATGTGGTGCTACAGAAGAATGCTGAAGATTAGATGGGTAGGTCACACAACTAATGAGGAGGTATTGAATAAAATTGAGGAGAAGAGGAGTTTGTGGCACAACTTGACAAGAAGAACAGACCGGTTGGTAGGACATGTTCTGAGGCATCAAGGGATCACAAATTTAGCATTGGAGGGCAGCGTGGAGGGTAAAAATCGTAGAGGGGGACCAAGAGATGAATACACTAAGCAGAGTCAGAAGGATGTAGGTTTCAGTAAGTACTGGGAGATGAAGTAGCTTGCACAGGATAGAGTTATCTGCGACACTACCCTTTCCCGGGGGAAAATTTGAAAGCTCAGATCTCCAAGGTTGTAAAATTTTCGTTACTTTGTTGTGTGTGCCAGTGGAAGTTCCTGTAAATTTATTTTTCAAGCACATTTTACATTTAGTCACACAGATCCTCTCCATGACCAAAAACAGTTTGCCCTTCACACATTATTATTATACCTGACACAAGTATATGTGTATTGGACAGTAGACACATGTCATCCTTAGATGGACTTTCTATCCTTACTTAAAACCAACTCATTGTTAAACTTTCTCAAAAATTCCAAGTGATAAATATCCAAAACATTATTCACATACATAGGTTATGATTAACAAGTGGGAATTGGTTTATTTACCAAAGTATTACAATGTTCATTGTTTTACAACACAGAACACTTCAATCATATGTTACTTCAGAACAGAAAACCCTTTTTATATAATACAAGACTTCACAGCGTCGGCCAACCAAGAACTCTTATTTACAGGAACTGTCATCATAGTATAGTTGTAATTAGATTACACAAACAGAATTAGAGTTCTCATTATTATACTTGTTTTCTTTCTTTTCACTTTATGGATCACCATTCTCAACATCAAGGTTACATTTATCAGTTATCACATCATTTATCATCACAAGGGTCATTATTACAATTTTAGTGTACACAAATTCTTAAAAGCTAATCATCATTATTCCACAAACTTTACATAAGTCAGATGTGCTTGCCATGTAGAGCATGTTGATTATGAAATTCTTTTTCCATTATCTTTTGTCAGCCCACCACATGCGTGTATCACTTCCTGTCTCTGGTTGATCTCAGTGTCTGACTCTCCAGAATACTTTCTTGCTCGGCTCTAGCGTGGCGTGCGACTAACTCCTCTGTCTCAATGTATGGTTCAATTTGAGTCAGGTTTGTATACCTTACAACATTCGTAGAGGGATTACTAGTTACTATGGTATTTTGTGTATCACATCTTCTGCCATACTTATAGTATAAACACAAACAAGAAGTCTTAATTACAATACTAAATACTACTGAACCCGTGTATCCCCACATGGAGTACTTCTTTATTGACCAACCTCAGAAAGTTGTACATTGCTGACAGTCAGTTTCATTTTATAACCATTTTATGTCCTGCGACCTTGAGGTCATCTAATTTCTAACCACATGTTCTAATGGTGAGAGTAAAGGAACTTGGGACACTGACAATTCCTCGTCTTCTACTGAACAACAGTATGTATGTATACTTAGGTTGGGAACTATGTCAGTTTTTCTGACATTTGTGTGTACCGTATGGTCAGGTTACAGTAGAATTTGGGCTCCATACCCTTTACATTTATTTAAGAATTTAAGTTTTCCCTTGCCTCACACAGTGAGGTCAGTGGGCGGTAGGTCGTTACACAATATTGTTAGCTCTTCATCCATTGCGGTAACAAACAACCGCTCATTGGTTTGTATCTGTGTCCAGATACTTTTGTTCAGTACTGTGTACAATTATTTAAGATTGCAACCTTTTGGGATTCCATGTACTTATCGTAACATGGCGGCCTCTCATCGTTCATGATTGTAGATAGACATCAGTATGAAGTTTTGTTTACACAGTTGATGTCACATTGTGACTGTTTTACATAGAAGCTGGTCAGCGAACAGTTGTGCATACTGTCATTTTGTGTCATCAGTAATCAGTAATTCCTTTTCTGCGGCTATATAAGTGACAAGTTTCTTTGTTTTCTCAAATTCAGGCAGCAGAGGGCCAAACCTTGTACAAAATATATGTACACTGCTGGCCACCGTAAATGCAACACCAAGAAAGACAAGAGGTAGCACAACACAATTTATTTTGTAGATAACATGTTGACCAAGTATCAAATGATTACGTTTACAGACGTCTGTGACATGTGGTTCCTGCCAGAATCAGTAGCCAGAGTAGCCGCCATTGTTGGAGATCACCGCTGCCACATGTCTCGGCATTGAGTCTAAGAGACGTTGGATGTGTTCCTGGGGTACAGCAGCCCAGGCAGCTTCCACACGTTGCCAAAGATCATCTGGTGTGGCAGCTGGGGATGTAATCTGGGTCACTCGTTGAGCAACCATGGACCACATGTTTTCTATCGGCGAAAGATCCGGAGAGCGAGCCGGCCAGGGAAGCAATTCAATCTGGTTATTGACGAAGAACCTTTGGACAATGCGTGCCACGTGTGGTCGCGCATTATCATGTTGAAATATGGCTGTGGCCGAGCCCTGAAGGTAAGGAAGGACAACTGGCTCCAGCACCTCGGATATGTAGCGCCGGCTACTTAAAGTACCGGCAATGCGTACCAGAGGCGTGCGAGAGTAATATCCAATACCGCCCCATACCATAATACCCGGTGCAAGACCAGTGTGGCGGTGCATAATGCAGCTGTCCAGCATCCTCTCTCCACGGTGTCTCCACACTCGAATCCGACCATCGTGGTGCTGCAGACAGAAGCGTGCCTCGTCAGTAAAGACAACGTCATTCCATTCTGCCGTCCACATCCGTCTGTCATCACACCATTGGCGACGGAGATGTCTGTGGTTCTGCGTCAATGGTAGACGAAGCAATGGACGTCTTGCGGACAGACCACTCTGCTGTAAACGGCGTCGAATGGTACGCGCAGACACTGGATGATGCGTTACAGACGCAATGTGCTGTGCTACGGTTCGGAATGTCACTGAGCGATCCGTCACTGCCATTCGCACAATTTGCCTATCAGCACGTGCAGTGGTGCACCAAGGTGAATGCGATCGACCACGTCGGTCCGTCGTACCCTCCTGCATCCAACGGTCACATATCCGCATTACAGTTGTTTGGTTTCGTCCAACACGACTAGCGATTTCTCTGTATGATAATCCACAATCTCGGTAAGCCACTATCCTTCCTCTGTCGAAGTCGGATACTTGATCAAAAGATGTTCGCTGTTGTCTACGAGGCATAACTGATCGTCTTGTGAAACAACCACAAGGTAAACACACGTGCCGAACGTACACTCGTCGAAATCGCCAAGCCTTAAATGGCGCTATGAGGTGGCGCCACAGGCGCGCGTGAAGTGCGTCTGCGCTGAAATTCTAATCAGTTGCATATCTCATCGCTGCAAACCCATGGTGTAAATTTCACTTGATTCGGATGCTTCCTTCAGGGTGTTGCATTTACGGTGGCCAGCAGTGTATTTCTATCATCTAATGGTATATTTAACGCATGACTTATTGTGGCATCTGCTACAAATACAGCCAAATCTATTATATGGAGTATTTGATATCCTCGGTCCTTTGTGAACACAATCAAGAACCTCTCATCCTTCAAGTCCTCTTTAATGAGCTCAAGATACTTAACAACCTGTACTGAATTTATCAAGTGTGGTTCCAGTAGGCCCTTCCGCACATTTACTATGGCGGAAATCAATAAGTCATGTTCTTGCTCCAATTCATTAAGCATGGCTGTGAGTTGTACCACTTGCTCTGTTATAGTTATCAGAATCATGCCATGCTGCAGCCTCTTACCTGTACTGTTTCATAGCCCTGTACATGAGCACTCAGTTTTCTGATATCTTCAGCAATAATTTGTTCATTCTTGGTCACAGTGGTTATTGTCTGATTTATTCCTGTTAATCATGCTCTGACTATAGTTCCTAGCTCCTTGCAAAGTCACAACAATTCTCTCTGTTGCTCTTTTAACACATCTATCTTTGTTTGAAAGAAGGAGGCATCATTCTTGTCTAATGTACCAAACAGTATCTTACTAGCCTCGCCATTAAAATTTGGGATTCCGTGTTTTTCCCTTGTTCTTTCGCACCTAGACAACTGGCCAATTAACTGCTTTGCAGCTGTAATTTTTCTCACATGCCACTGTATAGTCTGGAGCACGTATTCACACTCGCTGGCGCTTACCTTGAATTGGTGTAACTTGGCAATACAATGCATTACAGATCGGTGGGCCATTTGTTGCATTTGTTCAAATTTATAGTGTAGTTCTTTTAGATTGACGTTCCTGACAATCCTCCAAATTGTACTGTACAGACTGACTACACCACAATCATCATAATATATTCCCAGTGGAGACTGTAACTGCTACATTCACATATCTGGGAACAGCGCCCTTTGGTGTGCAAAACGGGCCACCAGCATACTTCCGAAAAAGGTCTGTCTCGCTGGCATCTGGACTCTAAAAGAATTCTTTTAGCTAACTACCTGCCTGGATACTAGTACCTCTGTTCCAAACTTGTAGGTCATGTGTATCTTTATTATCCGTTCTCCTCGTGGGCCAATCACTGTCTCCACACAGCAACCATTGGTGTTTGCTGTCACGGGAAGTGACTTTTGTTTGTCTGACTTATTGGGTTCCTTCAGCGATTTTTCTGTTGCTCGCTCAATATACCATGTCTCGCTGCAGTGGCCTGCAAGAGCATCAGAGACAGCCTGACAGCTATCTGTTCATAATGCTTCTGGTTACTTAGGATCTGAGGTGAGCCATTAGACTCGGTCAGCTGTGTCACTATTGCTTGCAGGCATATTTGACTCTGTGTTATGCAATGCCTACACTCAAACGTCCTGGGTTCCCTATCTTGCCACGTTTTGTTACAAGAGCATAACTATCTCGTGTGGTCCCCAATTATTCATTATTTTTAACTGTGCGTGGAGCTATGGGTGTACCTTCCCATACCTTCTGCAATTCCAGCCAGTCGTCGTATACCCATATTCCTCTGCAGTCGTAATCTAAAATGACCCTGTTACTTTCTCCCAAGTAGATGGTCAAATGGCAAGTCAGTAAGATTATCTATGGCTTGAAATTTGGTGACCCATTCATTACTCATCCTTGTTTTCAGTCTTACTTGTACCGACCCTTCCATCTGAATTTTCCATAGGCAATGCTTTTTGTCAGTACGGCTTCATTGGTCTCACACTGTACCCAGTCACGTGACACACTGGTTTTAACGAAATTGACATGCACTCCACTATCAATTAACACTTATGTCATTACCTTTTACTTTGGCACTCTGTAACTGAACTTACTGTAATCATTTGTCCCAGTGTAGTCAATGGTTCATACAATATCCAATGCAGCGTAGTGGGTTTGTGTCATTATGCTTATCTCTCACATCCCGGAATGGTTTTCTGCCTTATGTTGGCCCTCTTACTCTCCCGACACTCTCAGGCATAGTGACTAGTTCATTGACATGTGTAGCAAGTCACTGGCTTGGCCCTGCTGCACAGGGGAGAGTGCCCGATAAATTGAACTGCGTGCACCATATGAGCGGCAGATATTGGGATTGTGACCCATTCTCTTTGAATTCTATGATATTGATTTCCTTAGTGAGGAGTTGCGCCCACATGGGTTAGCCTGGAATGCTACTTGTCTTTCCCTGCCACAGTTAAAGCAGCTGGCCATTGTCTGTTGCCCTCACTTCGGCACCACGGTTACCTGCTATTTTTCTTTATTGGATGTGATGGTGCATTCTTCCGTTGCTGCTAAATCAGATGCTTCTGAAATCATTAGCTTTTCCCCTTGACCTTCTATCACTGTTTTAATTCATTTATTGCACAAACCATGTGAACACAGCCCTGCCTAATTTTCCAAGCAATGCGTTACTGCCAAATATTTCCTACTCCTCCATGATCATTCCATGCTCTCCCTAAAGTGAAACCGCATAGTGTCAAAATGGGAACCCTGTTATACCATATTTTTGTCCTCGCTCTGTCGGCTACCGAACATTTTACAAGCATAATAGTCAGGCATACGTTTATTTTCATAGTTTTCTACCAGTATCGCCCTCGTGTCAGACCAAGTCTCCATATTATCTATAACCAACAGTTTTCTTCAGGTCGAGCCCTTTATTTGACCATCTGTAAATTTTAGAAGTAAGTCTCTAGCCTTAAGTTCTACTGTACTATGGGCACTCTCACAATTTTTCAAGAACTCGGAGAGTTTGTTGTGAAATAAGCGCTGGATCATTTGAGAGATACAGAGGCTAGTGAGTGTGCCAAGCCTTACTCCAGTTCACTGCTATTAGCACCATGTCACCATAACGTGCCTGTGCGTATTGCTATAATCTAAGGATGAAATTAAAAATTAAAATTGCTTTTCCAAACTTTGTCAATATATGCTTCAGGATTGTTGTTGTTGTTGTGGTCTTCAGTCCTGAGACTGGTGTGATGCAGCTCTCCATGCTACTCTATCCTGTGCAAGCTTCTTCATCTCCCAATACCTACTGCAAGCTACATCCTTCTGAATCTGCGTAGTGAATTCATCTCTTGGTCTCCCTCTACGACTTTTACTCTCCACGCTGCCCTCCAATACTAAATTTGTGATCCCTTGATGCCTCAGAACATGTCCTACCAACCGATCCCTTCTTCTGGGCAAACTGTGCCACAAACTTCTCTTCTCCCCAATCCTATTCAATACTTCCTCATTAGTTATGTGATCTACCCATCTAATCTTCAGCATTCTTCTGTAGCACCACATTTCAAAAGCTTCTATTCTCTTCTTGTCCAAACTATTTATCGTCCACGTTTCACTTCCATACATGCCTACACTCTATACAAATACTTTTAGAAATGACTTCCTGACACTTAAATCTATACCCGATATTAACAAATTTCTCTTCTTCAGAAACGCTTTCCTTGCCATTGCCAGTCTACATTTTATATCATCTCTACTTCGACCATCATCAGTTATTTTGCTCCCCAAATAGCAAAACTACTTTAAGTGTCTCATTTCCTAATCTAATTCCCTCAGCATCACCCGACTTAATTCGACTACATTCCATTATCCTCGTTTTGCTTTTGTTGATGTTCATCTTATATCCTCCTTTCAAGACGCTATCCATTCCATTCAACTGCTCTTCCAAGTCCTCTGCTGTCTCTGACAGAATTACAATGTCATCGGCGAACCTCAAAGTCTTTATTTCTACTCCGAGAAATTTTAATACCTACTCCAAATTTTCTTTTGTTTCCTTTACTGCTTGCTCAATATACAGATTGAATAACATCGGGGAGAGGCTACAACACTGTGTTACACCATTCCCAACAACTGCTTCCCTTTCATGTCCCTCGACTCTTATAACTGCCATCTGGTTTCTGTACAAATTGTAAATAGCCTTTCGCTCCCTGTATTTTACCCCTGCCACCTTTAGAATTTGAAAGAGAGTATTCCAGTCAACATTGTCAAAAGCTTTCTCTAAGTCTACAAATGC
Organism: Schistocerca nitens; assembly: GCF_023898315.1. Classification (NCBI taxonomy): domain Eukaryota; kingdom Metazoa; phylum Arthropoda; class Insecta; order Orthoptera; family Acrididae; genus Schistocerca; species Schistocerca nitens. Next base: position 395,620,279 of record NC_064617.1, read on the forward strand.
TAGAAACGTAGGTTTGCCTTTCCTTAATCTTTCTTCTAAGATAAGTCGTATGGTCAATATTGCCTCATGTGTTCCAGTATTTCTACGGAATCCAAACTGATCTTTCCCGAGGTCAGCTTCTACCAGTTTTTCCATTCGTCTGTAAAGAATTCGTGTTAGTATTTTGCAGCTGTGGCTTATTAAACTGATTGTTCGGTAATTTTCACATCTGTCAACACCTGCTTTCTTTGGGATTGGAATTATTATATTCTTCTTGAAGTCTGAGGGTATTTCGCCTGTTTCATACATCTTGCTCACCGGATGGTAGAGTTTTGTCAGGACTGGCTCTCCCAAGGCTGTCAGTAGTTCCAATGGAATGTTGTCTACTCCAGGGGCCTTGTTTCGACTCAGGTCTTTCAGTGCTCTGTCAAACTCTTCACGCAGTATCGTATCTCCCATTTCATCTTCATCTACATCCTCTTCCATTTCCATGATATTGTCCTCAAGTACATCGCCGTTGTATAGACCCTCTATATACTCCTTCCACCTTTCTGCTTTCCCTTCTTTGCTTAGAACTGGGTTCCCATCTGAGCACTTGTTGTTCATACAAGTGGTTCTCTTATCTCCAAAGGTCTCTTTAATTTTCCTGTAGGCAGTATCTATATTACCCCTAGTGAGATAAGCCTCTACATCCTTACATTTGTCCTCTAGCCATCCCTGTTTAGCCATTTTGCACTTCCTGTCGATCTCATTTTTGAGACGTTTGCATTCCTTTTTGCCTGCTTCATTTACTGCATTTTTATACTTTCTCCTTTCATCAATTAAATTCAATATTTCTTCTGTTACCCAAGGATTTCTACTAGCCCTTGTCTTTTTATCTACTTGATCCTCTGCTGCCTTCACTACTTCATCCCTCAAAGCTACCCATTTTTCTTCTACTGTATTTCTTTCCCCCATTCCTGTCAATTGTTCCCTTATGCTCTCCCTGAAACTCTGTACAACCCCTGGATCTTTCAGTTTAAGAATGTTTCAGTATAAGAATGTTTCAGTATAAGAATGTTTAAATTGTTAAATCTCAGAGTGATCAGATGAATATGTTTCCCTAAATAAATGGTTTTAAGTGAAAAACAAGTGGCGCTAAATAAGAAAGCTATGAACCCAAGAATAGGTCAGAATGTGCAAAAGTGTGTCGAAATAAGTTATATATTTCAACTTGATCAGAAGAGAACTTTGGTCAGAATCCAAGATTTAAAAAAAAAAGAAATTGGAGGTGCTAAGTATCGAACGTAGAAAGATGAAATTTGAATGAAGCTCCAGTTCAAAATAAAAACATTAACTATTGGACCCCATTAAGCTGTCTCTAACAGTTTTTCAGTAATTTACTGAGAACTAAATTTGGAACAAATGTCCTTATTTGTAGTAGATTAAGTACCATTTACATTAATGATAGAAAGTTCTGATTACAACATGTGATTAGACCCATTAAATAATAAAGCTTCTAATGGTTTTGGATGAAATTTTAAGTGTGAAGTAATATGCTAACTTCCACTTCTTTTCCGAGATGACTTACTTGACATTCTGGGTCGACTTTCCTTGCTGGTTAGCCTGCTGCTGCAAAATCTCTTTCACTTTCTTCTCTGAAGTTGCTGCTAGGTACAGGAATATCTTAAGACTCTCTCTATTTATAAAAATAAGTAGACAAACCAGTTTCATTTGCTTCAACTAATTACATCTATTTGAACTTCAGACTCGTAACGCTTTCTTGTATGACAAGAGATGTGCTGTGTTGGGTTGCATGACTCACATGTCTCTTCCAGTTGACCCATATGTTGTGCGTGCAGCTGATCCTCTTCTTTGGGTCCTCAGCTACGTCGCACTCACTGTTTAATACTTCTCCGTAGACTGTATCGGATTAAAGGGAATAATATTAACAGACTCTCTATTCTTGAAATAAATCATGTACTTGCAGAATCTTTTCAGTTCAACAACAATATATTTTCAACTATCATCCCCAAAGTAACAATTATTCTGTACAAGCTCCAGCAAGTCAACTGGTTCCAAGATAAATGTCAGAATCGACAAAACACCCATACAATTACATATGTGCTGCCTCATGCAGAGCCAAGACATAAAGTAAGCGTCTCTATACAATACATGCATATAGGGATTATTCTGGAAAGTTTGAATTCTATGTACAACTAGCATTGTTACGTTTCATGTAAGTTTATGACTGTTACGGAAATGCTGACTGCAGTACAATTTCACTGCCTCAAATGCTGGTTCTCTAAATTTCCTCAGTTGTGATTCACGAGAAGAATGCCTCCTTTCCTCTAGAGACTCCCACCCGAGTTCCTGAAGCATTTCCGTAACACTCGCTTGATGATCAAACCTACCAGCAACAAATCTAGCAGCCCGCCTCTGAATTGCTTCTATGTCCTCCCTCAATCCGACCTGATAGGGATCCCAAACACTCGAGCAGTACTCAAGAATAGGTCTCCTTTACAGATGAACCACATCTTCCCAAAATTATACCAATGAACCAAAGACAACTATCCGCCTTCCTCACAACTGCCATTACATGCTTGTCCCACTTCATATCGCTCTGCAATGTTACGCCCAAATATTTAATCAACGTGACTGTATCAAGCGCTACACTACTAATGGAGTATTCAAACATTACAGGATTCTTTTTCCTATTCATCTGCATTAATTTACATTTATCTATATTTAGAGTTAGCTGCCATTCTTTACACCAATCACAAATCCTGTCCAAGTTATCTTGTATCCTCCTACAGTCACTCAACGATGAGACCTTCCCGTACACCACAGCATCATCAGCAAACAGCCGCACATTGCTATCCAACCTATCCAAAAGATCATTTATGTAGATAGAAAACAACAGCGGACCTACTACACTTCCCTGGGGCACTCCAGATGATACCCTCACCTCCAATGAACACTCACCATCGAGGACAACTTCCTCTTTCCATTCTGGTAGGTACGCCCCTTTATGAAACATTCCTATTTTTTAGGCCACAGGTCGTCCTAATTCCATGTAGAGGCTCTATATACTTAGCGAATGCCGGGTAAGCCTCATGGTTCAATATCGTAATATACATTCCTATGTATACTATAATTAAGTATTCTCTAGAAAATAAAAAATCTATTTTACCCTTTGCATTCACTTTTTATTGCTTCATTTACTCCCTAGAGTAGGGTGTCCATTTCATTTTCATTGAAAAAGGGGACATTTAAAATAAATTAGAGAAAAACCTGGGACAATGAAGAAAAAAAAACGGGACATAAATATGTATTGACTAAATTTAATACACATACAAGTTTACCTTTAAGACGTGCACTCAGATGAACCCAAATCACTTTTTACAGTTATTCTGCCACACTATCACCGTACACGATACACCATTAATGTGTGTTTTGACAATGAGCAAGGCCCTCACTGTTTCAACTTTCATTCTGTTTTTTTCATCTGACCACAAAGAGTTCACTAACGAAAACACACGTTCCACAGCAGCATTTGACTCAAGAATTGCCAGACAAAACTCCACCAAATGAATCATGTTTTTCATGTTAATGTTTTTACTTTTGAAATAAGCAAATATTTTACACCACGTTGCACTAACACTTTCTTTGTCTTCTTCTTCACTTTTTATGAACATCTGTGCATATGAAAATTCATCGAACAGTTCGTCTTCATCAACAGGAAAATTTGGTACAATACTTTTAACAAAAACACAACAGTCCTGAATATCCTTCCACTGTAGCTGCTCCTTTTCAGTATTAACCCAGTCAAAAGGTGTGAGAAATTGTAAACACCACTCTCTAATATTTAAAATTAGCCTACTTGAAATTTTGACAGTTCGGTACATGTTTGGGGTATGCTGAAAGTCATCACACGCTTCCTGACGTAAATAATTGCGCAGTTAATAGCAAGTCAAACAACCAGTAGCGTAAAATACTCTAGCAAAGCGGAATCATAAAAAAACGGGACATTTGAGCGTCCCCAAAAAAACTTTCGGGACAGTGGGACATTTTGGTAAAAAACGCGACTGTCCCGGGAAAAACGGGACGAATGGACACCCTACCCTAGAGTCGTCCTCTACTTCTTAACTTCTATAGGCCTACTCTCAGTAGATACTATGTCTATACATACCATTCAAGTCCCACTATCCTACAGTTCGTCAGGGTGTTTATTAAACTGACATTTCCTAATTATCAGCATGACTAATGCCACTTCTGCTTTCTTTTTCTTTCTTTGCTCACATCTCTTCTTCTTACATTGTGATAGGCTTTGTAGTCTATAATTTCAATTTTTGTGTCTAAATGTATTTTTGTGTGTATGTGGATGTGTGTTTGTGAAGTAAGATTCTTTGGCCTTCTTATCTAAAGATAAGGTGTAGGTTATTAGAAACCGAGGAAACAAGGAAGAACTTCAGTGATAGAATTTTGTGAATATGGAAAGAGGGAAAAATAGATAGGTCCTGAAATGAGAAATAAGGAAGGAAAAAAAATACGGTTGCTAAGATCTAAGAAGAGAAAGAAGATAGCCCCAAAAACAGGAAACCCTTCCCACCTCCCTTCCCCAGGATAACCTATCCCTCAGGTACTTGAGTGAGACGCCGGAGGAGGTTTGGTGTTACATCATCTTCTACAGAACGGACATTCCCACCTTCACGCTTGAGGTACCTGAAGGAAATGTTAGCAAACCTATGGAAATGGCACATGGTGAAGAACAGGCACACTTGTTTGTGAGGAGTGTCTGAAAGGTGTGATGTGTGTTTTGTGTTAGCCATGATTTATTTGCTCTTGTAAACCATGCTTTTATTTACAATACCCGCCCCTTTTAAAACCTATACAAACCCTCCCATTTACATCACATCTCATAAAAGGTATAAAATACGCTATACAAAATAGAAAATTTATACACTATGGTATCACAGTTGTTTAATTATTCACCTCATATTATATTATCCATAAATAAAACACTCTGTTCATTTTATTTTATGTCAATATCACTTTCTTTCTCCTAGGTTTTCTTTATCTTGCAGTCATATCCAGTTTTCTAAGCACTTGATTCTAGGGTAGTTTAAGATTTTAGGAATAGATGACAGAATAGTTTAAGATTTTAAAGGAATTCATTGCAGGAAAACTATTCTGGAAGAAACACCGAAAACAACTCAGAATCCAATGGTCATCACTCCGCCCGTTAACTCAGAATGTTAACTTCACTGGGGGAATATATGACTCCGCTCGGGTCCCATGGATCTGATATTAACTTTTCTTGTGCACTGGCAGACCAGTATTTCTCTTTAAACATCTTTTGGATGTCTCCCTACTGCAAATCAGTCACCCTTCACTAGTTAACATGACATTAGGTGACGATACTCTTTTTTCTACTTTATCCTGGATCAGCTTGAATTCTTTCCACAGGTCATCTATACCTTTCCTGGTATTATTAAGTTCAGAAGATAGAATAGGAGATGTGTTTCCGGATGTTACTCTCTTGGTAACTTTTCGATCTATAATTTCTTCAACCTTTTCTCCAAACTACTTAGGCCTATATGAATGATATCAGAGTTTGCTAAATTCTCTTTGTAGTTCCTTTCCACACTATCTACTCATTTATTAACAGCTGTAATTTGCGATTGAAGTACTGGCATTAAATTATCCTGCTTATCGACATTCTCTTTCAAAGTACTCAACCCTTGCTTTACAACATTAAATTTAACATTACACACATTTTCAAAGGATCCTAACTTTTCATTAAGCTCTGATTCTACACTATTATATTTGTCTTCAATATACAGTTCTAACCTTTTTGTCAAATCCTGAAAATTATCGTTTTGTTTCTGACTAAAGTCAGTGAACTTTTGATTTACATGAATGGTCAAGGAACTAGTCAATTCATTCTTTAAATCTAATTTTAAATTCTCTACCTTACTATGTAAGGTGTTGAATTCAGTCTTTAAAGTATCCATGCTCTCACACAGATTACTAAATTCTTTGCTTTGTGAGTAAACTTTGGTATTTAACAAACTTATATTTGCTGCTTGACTACTTAAGGTTTCACTCTGGTTATTTAATTGAGAATGTACTGAGTCTAGTTTTTCACTTAGAGTCGCATTTTGAGCATTTGAAGCTGCACTTTGGGCTTAGATTAAGTTTACTATCTCAGTCGAGTTTGGCACTTCTTTACTAACTCTCATGGCCATAGCTGGTTCTTGAGTTTCCTCGACTACTTGTATGTTATCCCTATTCTTGCAAGCTTTAGATCTTGTAAGCATTTAACTAACTTCAAGTATGGTAACTACCGTAATGAAATTCACTGAACAGTTTGTACCACTTTGTACTAAAACAATAAAGTTCTGTTTTATGCTCACCCGGTGGACAATTCGTGCTGTGTCGGTGAGCGGATGTGGAGCAGGTCAGCACCGGTGAACAGCAACTGGTGCCAGCAGCGTCGGATGTTGGTTTCTGCACCTGCATACCTGTGATGTATATGAGAGCTCTACAATCCCTGCACTGGATCTTCTTAATCAAAGTGTTCTAGGCATTTTTCTTCTTAGAGAAACACACTGGAATCTTCTTCTCTATTTCTCAAATCAAAATTTTGCACCCAGCTTATTTTCTCGTTTTTCTCAGCTGACTATCGTTGCTGGTTAGCCTGCTACTGCAAACTCTCTTTCACTTTCTTCTCTGAAGTATGCTGATAGCTACAGGAATTTCTTAAGACTCTCTCTCTACGTATAAAAATAAGTAGACATTTCATTTGCTTCAACTAACAACATATATTTGAACTTCAGACATATTACAAATCTCACTCTTCATGTAAATATATATAGCTTCGTAAGCCTCTTGTGTCTCCAAATGTTAGAAACAAACTAATTTACATATAAGAGAAAGTTGGCTTGAACACCATGTCCAGTCTCAGCATGAACAACAGTACACGTCTTCCCTTCAACCAAGCTAAGACAAAACGTTTTTCTCGCAAGTACCTTCTCAACTGTTCTCGTTATTATAACAATGGTCACTGACACAATTAGCACAGAATAACATAGAAGCTCCATGGTTCTTCTGTACACTTTCTCTAAAACTTCCGTGGATCGCTGGACAAGTACTTGTTGTTGCCGTTCAACCGCCGCATCTACATTCTTCTGGTGACTGAATTTCAAACCTGCACACACAAACGTGTGACACACTGTAGGTAGGATTCTATCATCCCACACTCATGTTAGAAGGCTGAGTGGTTCTAGAATTTACGCAGAAATTCTCGAAACACTACAAGCTATAACAAGTTTCAAGACTTTGATGTAAATAACAATCAATACAAGGTCTCTTAAAGTTATAGTTCAGAGATCATGTTCTAATGTCAGTTCCATTCTTAAATTTGTAGTCAGCAGGTTTAAATGCAGTCAAGCTGAAAATGTTTGTGAGATTAAAGCCAACATTACCCCATTAACATAAAAATTACAAGGATTGTAAATTGATTCATGACAATGTTATAAAATAATATGCATCCGAGAAAGCAACCATTTAGAGGGTGCTACCTGGGCATACAGCAAGTGATGGCAGATATTCCCTTTGGGCGTCTGCTGCGCCCATAAATAAATATGACCTGAGAGGCAGTGACACTTAATTTAGCACCCAGCTATCAATCGGTCCACATCAATCAAACACTGGCTTATGCACTGCCTCTGGTGACATCACAGGCTGCAACTCGTGTTTTTGGTGCAAATGGGAAGTGAGCTCGCGAGGACTGTACACTGTCCTGGATCACTTAGATTTCGCGAAAGTGACTGTGTGCCGCTGATGATGTTAACAAAATTGCATGGCAAGTGGTGAGATTATTTTCCACTTTTGTGGCGAGCAATTTTGTTTGATTATTAAAAGTCAGGGTGAATGACCACTTAATAGGAACTTACTGTAGATGTCAGCTCCGAACTGTTCATAGTGCTGTTTGTAATAGAGACATCATTATTATTAGGAATTTTACTATGTTTTGCATGTGAACTTTTCTTAATATAACTGAATTAGTTAGACTCAAAACTTTTATTTATAGTTATAATTCCTGATTTCTCTGAGTAAAGAGAGAGTAGAAACACTTTTTTCAGTGAACAAAAGAAGAATGTGGACTTGCAGTCTGGAAACTATGGTCAGTATGTTCTCCATCGCTTTCTGGCTGACCACAAAAATAGTTTTCAAGCTCTTGTAAAAGACGGCGAAGCACAATGTCATATTTTCTTATCCATCTGCCGCCCCAAATATGGTGCATCGGCTGGGAAACTTAACAGTGAAAGTGATCGGTACAAAACAGTGAACTTGGTAGACACTAACAGGATAGCCGTGTGCAGTAGGCAAAACCAGTGGGAGAACATCGCAAAAATTTACTCAGGATTGTGGAAACTAAGCTGTGAATGTTAGCCACAGTGACCTTGATAGTGAAGGAAGAAGATGACGACAATAGATCGTGACTGCCACCTGCACTGAGGTTAGAAGAAGATAGGTGCGTCATCATGAAGCTGTGTGGACCTCCGAGCCACCTGCAAGCTATTGTCCACACTCACTGGCGTCCCCCCCCCCCCCCGCCACCCTCCTGCCGCTCCTGAAGCTACCACAGTAGGCAATACTCACTGCCACAGCCGCTGTTGCTGCCTGCTTTACGTCGAGACGCTTCACATCACGTTTGCTGGTACACCTTACCAGCATCACGCATCAGGATCAAGTAGTTAAATCAAGTCAAGAATATTTAAAGTATTTGTTAGTTGAAACTTCCCGACAGATCTTGGGCAAGTGCTCTACCATCTGAGCTACCTAAGCATGACTCATGACCCATCCTCACAGCTTTACTTCTGCCAATACCTCATCTCTTACCTTCCAAACTTCACAGAAGCTCTCCTGCGAACCTGCAAGACTAGTACTTCTGGAAGGAAGGGTATTGCACCCTGGGGGATGTGTCCAGAATGAGATTTTCACTCTCCAGTGGAGTGTGTACTAATATGAAGCTTCTTGTCATATTAAAACTGTGTGCCAGACTGAGACTAGAACTTGGAACCTTTTCCTTTCGCAGGCAAGTTCTGTAACAACTGAGTAGTCCACTAAAATGGGAAATATTGATGAGAACAATGTGAAAGTTAGATGGAACCAGTCCCTGACAATGCATCCGCAGAATCAGAAACCGAAATTAGTAAGGATGGTTCTGTCAAAGTAATAAACTGAAAATGAAAGTGTGGTTTGTCAAAAGTAGAATCGGAATTGAATTTCTATGTTACTGCAAAGTTGAAACCATTGTCTGATGATGAGGTAATTGAAGTTGAGATCAAAAAGGAAATGATAGAATTAGTTCAATTATGAGATAATGAAACTGAGTTCAATATGTCTGAAATGCATCCAACTCAGGGAATGCTAGAGACCCCTTTAAAAGCGGTGGAAATGCCAATTGGCAATGTAGAGGCACCAAGTTGGTCGCGTTGTATTGTTGTATTTTATTCAATTACTATGTGCTAAACTTGAACTGAATCATAAAGAACTGAACAATAACATGGAATCCAATAGTATACAGTTAAGTAGTAAGACTGATATCTCGAGAAGAGTCGAATTCTCAGAAAATTAATTACCACGGAAAGCGTAGGCCGCTCGAAAATTATCGACATCTCGAAAAGAGTCGATTTCTCAGCTTATTGATTACCATGGAAACTGTCGGGCGCTCGAAAGAAGTCGATTTCTCAGAAAATTGGTTACCATGGAATGTCTCGAAAGAAATTGTTACCACAAATAATCGTTATCACGACACATGTCGATAACACGAGTTACGACAACAAGAGAAGTATCGATACAACAAAATATATCGATTTCACGAAAATATCGATTTCACGAAAAACATAGAAATAACGAAAGATACCGTAATCTCGTGCAGTCGACTTCTCAGAAAATTGGTTGAGACGGAAAGCGTCGGGCGCTCGAAAAAAGTCGATTTCTCAGAAAATTGGTTACCGTGGAAAGTGTCGGGTGATCGAAAAAAGTCGATTTCTCAGAAAATTGATTAACATGGAAAGCATCGGACGATCGAAAGAAGTCGATTTCTCAGAATATTGGATACCACAAAAAAATAGATATTCCGAAAAAAAAACGGAATCTCGAAATTGGCCGACTTATCAGAAAATCGGTTACGCCAGAAAGCGTAAACCGCACGAAAAAATCGATATCTTGAAAAGTGTTGACTTATGAGATAACTGGTTACTACCTAAGCGTCGACCGTTCGAAAAATATTCAGTTCTCGAGAAGAGTCGGCTTCTCGGAAAATTGGTTATCACTTATAGAAGCGCCCGCACGGAATACATCGATATCTCGAAAAGAGTTGACTTCTCAGAAAACTGGTTATCACGGATAACGTCAGCAGTTGAAAGATATCGAATCTCGAAAAGAGTCGACTCCTCAGAAAGATGGTTACGACGAAAAACATACTGTGCACGAAAAATATCGATATCACGAAGGAGTCGACACCACAGGAAATATGTTACCACTGGAAAGAGTCGGACGCTCGAAAAAAGTCGATTTCTCAGGAAATTGGTTACCTCGAAAAAAACGATACCTTGGAAAAAATTGATATAATGAAAAAATCGACAACACGAAAACAATCGCCAAGTCGAATGAAATAAAGATTTCGAAAAATATCGATCTCTTGAAAAAACCATATTGTGCGGAAATTGATATCTAGAAACATTTCATGTATCGAAAGAAGTCATTTTGACAAAATATTCCTTCCCACGATTATTATCGATTACACGAAATACAGCGATAACAGTAGAAGTATCGAAGAGCCGAAATATTTCGATACGTCGAAAATAAAGATATCACGAAAAATATAGATATAACGAAAGATATCAAAATCTTGTGGAGCCGACTTCTAAGAAAATTGGTAGCAATGGAAATCGTCGGGCGCTCGAAAAAAGTCGATTTCTCAGAAATTTGTTGCCATGGAAAGGGTCGGGTGCTCGAAAAAAGTCGATTTCTCAGAAAACTGGTTACCATACTAAGTATCGGACGCTCGAAAAAATCAATTTCTCAGAAAACTGGTTACCACAGACAGCATCGGATATGTTGAATATTCAGAAAATTGGTTACCACGAAAAAAAACCGTAATCCCGACAAAAATCGAAACCTCGAAAAGTGTCGATTTCTCAGATAATTGGTTAAACCGGACAGTGACTTAGCTCGAGAAATATCGATAGGTCGAAAAGTGACGACACAAGAGTAAAATTAGTTACCAAAGGAAGTGTCGGCTGCACCTAAATATCGACATATAGTAAAAATCGAAATTATGAACAAAGTCGGTAGTTCGAAAATAGTATACTCAGAAAACTGATTACCACAGTAAGCGATGGCCCCTCGAATAATATCGATATCACGAAAAGGGTAGATTTCTCAGAAAATTTGTTACCACGAAAAGCATAGCGCGAACGAAAAAAGTCAACTTCTCAGAAAATTGGTTTCAACTAAAAGTGTCGCAAGCTCCAAAAAGTCGATTTCTCAGCAAATCGGTTACCATTGGAAGTGACAGACGCTTGTAAAATACGTTATTTCGAAAAGAATCGGTAACTCGAAAGGAAATCGTAGACTCGAAGAATATCGATGCTTCGAATAAAGCACATCTCAAAGAAATCGACATCTCGAAAAATACAGGCGTGCCTAAAAAATCGAAGCCTCGAAAGAATATTAAGTTGCCGGGTAATATCGGAACCTAGAAAACTTTCGATGCCTCGTGAAATATCGATATCTATTTAAGTATCTATACAAAGCATAGAAAATCGATATCACGGAAAGTCGATATCCTAAAAGTAAAAGATATAAAATGAGAATACGATAATGGGTTATATAACGATATTTAAGAGGTATCAACATCTCCGCAATACCAATATAACGAAAAATATTGATATCTCGAAAAGAGTCATTATCATAGAAAATTGGTTACCAGAGAAGGCGTCGGCCACTCGGAAAATATCGATATCTCAAATAGTGTCAACTTCCAAGAAAACTGGTTACCTCAATTAGCGCTGGCCGCTCGAAAAATATAGACTGCCTAAAAGAGTCGACTTCTGAGAAAATTGGTTAACACAGAAAGCGCCAGCCGCACGAAATGCACTCCTGGAAATTGAAATAAGAACACCGTGAATTCATTGTCCCAGGAAGGGGAAACTTTATTGACACATTCCTGGGGTCAGATACATCACATGATCACACTGACAGAACCACAGGCACATAGACACAGGCAACAGAGCATGCACAATGTCGGCACTAGTACAGTGTATATCCACCTTTCGCAGCAATGCAGGCTGCTATTCTGCTGGATGTAGTCCTGTGGAACGGCTTGCCATGCCATTTCCACCTGGCGCCTCAGTTGGACCAGCGTTCGTGCTGGACGTGCAGACCGCGTGAGACGACGCTTCATCCAGTCCCAAACATGCTCAATGGGAGATAGATCCGGAGATCTTGCTGGCTAGGGTAGTTGACTTACACCTTCTAGAGCACGTTGGGTGGCACGGGATACATGCGGACGTGCATTGTCCTGTTGGAACAGCACGTTCCCTTGCCGGTCTAGGAATGGTAGAACGATGGGTTCGATGACGGTTTGGATGTACCGTGCACTATTCAGTGTCCCCTCGACGATCACCAGTGGTGTACGGCCAGTGTAGGAGATCGCTCCCCACACCATGATGCCGGGTGTTCGCCCTGTGTGCCTCGGTCGTATGCAGTCCTGATTGTGGCGCTCACCTGCACGGCGCCAAACACGCATACGACCATCATTGGCACCAAGGCAGAAGCGACTCTCATCGCTGAAGACGACACGTCTCCATTCGTCCTTCCATTCACGGCTGTCGCGACACCACTGGAGGCGGCCTGCACGATGTTGGGGCGTGAGCGGAAGACGGCCTAACGGTGTGCGGGACCGTAGCCCAGCTTGATGGAGACGGTTGCGAATGGTCCTCGCCGATACCCCAGGAGCAACAGTGTCCCTAATTTGCTGGGAAGTGGCGGTGCGGTCCCCTACGGCACTGCGTAGGATCCTACGGTCTTGGCGTGCATCCATGCGTCGCTGCGGTCCGGTCCCAGGTCGACGGGCACGTGCACCTTCCGCCGACCACTGGCGACAACATCGATGTACTGTGGAGACCTCACGCCCCACGTGTTGAGCAATTCGGCGGTACGTCCACCCGGCCTCCCGCATGCCCACTATACGCCCTCGCTCAAAGTCCGTCAACTGCACATACGGTTCACGTCCACGCTGTCGCGGCATGCTACCAGTGTTAAAGACTGCGATGGAGCTCCGTATGCCACGGCAAACTGGCTGACACTGACGGCGGCGGTGCACAAATGCTGCGCAGCTAGCGCCATTCGACGGCCAACACCGCGGTTCCTGGTGTGTCCACTGTGCCGTGCGTGTGATCATTGCTTGTACAGCCCTCTCGCAGTGTCCGGAGCAAGTATGGTGGGTCTGACACACCGGTGTCAATGTGTTCTTTTTTCCATTTCCAGGAGTGTATATCGATATCTCGAAAAGAGACGGCTTCTCAGAAAATTTGTTACCACTTATACCGTCAGCCGCTCGAAATATATCTATATCTCGAAAAGAGGCTGTAAGAGGTCTGAGAAGATGTAATTTCGATGTATTGCTCATGCGCTGCGTGCGATATGCAAGGTATAAGAAAATCTCTGACCAGAGAGCAGTGTTGACTGCAGTAGGAACCACAGTCTAACATAACAGTCGTGACACTCACTGCTGTAAAAGTTGTTGCCGTTTGACAGATGGAGCGACACTAGCGCTTCAAGCGGCGGGTAAGGTGAACGTCAGACACGTCGTAAGCATAATGTGTGTTTGCATCCATTTCCTACGTAATTTCCGAATTATTCGAGTTAGTTTCTTGCCTCCAAGAGTTTGTGTAGTATCAGAAAGCACATATGTTTCTAAAAATGATTCTAAAATAAGCGCAAGTATGGACAAAAACCATGAATAGAGTGGCAAGCTACAACACATTCGTGAAGAAACACTTGTGACATTGGACAGAATTGCAGCTTACCACGTTGATATCAAAAGAATATAAACACACAGATTCACATGTAAGAAGCACGGACGTGTACCTCTACATGCAAAAGCGATCGACAGCTCGTTTATCGTTCTGTAGGCCTACTGTGTTTGTCACTGTCGCCTGTTGCCACAAGTACGACCTTCATCTTTATATTATTCTAAGTAGGACAAGCAACTGACAAATAGTGGGAGAAATATGCTGAAAACATTATAATGAGCTGCTTACATTACATTTCACAAAAAACCAAATATTTGAATAATTTTCAAACAATCTGCCTGTAGGCACTTTCCTTGTCCCATAATAGTTTCGCTCGAAGTCTAGCAATCTGAACGTTCTGACACTTCACACGCTTTTGTAAGACACGAACAGCTGCACTTAATCTAACCACTTCATCGTCAAAGCAGGTCTGTGTTGATGATTCTCACGAATCTGGCACTAATACATGGAGAGTTGAACTGGCTGCTTCTGTGTCATAGGACTGTTTTACACCCTTAGATTGACTGTCGAATCTTTGTGGCAGTTTCCTCTTCGTCAGTTGAGGTGGCTTATTTGGAATGTCAAAAAGTGTGGGTACTGCATTCCACACGAGTTTTTATTGTCTGCGTTCGTGAACTGGTTTTGTTCGAAATGTAGCGAACAAAACCTAATATTATTATACAGGTAAACCGGGTCTTTCTTCAAAAGGTCTTCTCGTCTGCTATTAACTAGCCATTTTTTTGCTCCTAAAACGAAACATTCATCATTTATACACATACATTTGCAAGTGAATCCTGACGATACAGTTTAGTAACATGATGGTATATACCTCTCAGGATCCTTAGGAAACCTAAAAAAGACAGCTGTGGTGTCTTCCTCGTATTGCTGCTGCAATTTATTGCGCTACAAACGCTCCCGATGGTAAAAACCATTGTATAAATCAAAATAAACAATCACTATTCGCTTTCACGATCGCGCCGAACTCACAGTTCAACCTACCGGCCGCTTGGAGCGCTGCTGGCGCTGAAGGCAACAAAATCGAGGCGAAGTGTCGCGACTGTTATGTTAGACTGTGGTAGGAACTGTGTAGCTGTAGCAGTAAGTTGTTGCTAGTCTGGAGTCTGCTCTGGTCTGGTATGGTGTATCGTGTTGACTGGCCCGGTCCCAGTGCAGCGATGCCGGAGCCTGAGTATTATTGTATAAGGTAAAAAGCAGCCTCGCGCATATGTAGTAATGTTATCTCAAGTCGCATGTAAATGTTTTAAAACTCTCGTAGTAATAATCTTCCTCATAAAAGGTAACTTTTAACAACCATTCATTTCAATTTAAAGAATTTACTATTTTCTCCCATCCATGATCATCCCGATTATTGCAATAGAAAAATCAGTTGCTTCCTTTCATAAATGACAAATAGGTCGGCCAGCATTGCACTGAGCTGTGCCGGAAAAATTTATTGTAAGAGCAGATATGTATATCCAGCGACTTCATTGAGGTAAGAATTTTTCCTTTTTTATTCAGAATGATCTTTCAGGGCCATGACACAGCACTGCTGTCGTCCAAAATTTACCAGGTTAAATTCACAGTGAATTATTGAAAAGTCATAAGTGAGTGACAATTTAATTGAGAGGTTAGTTACATTGTTTTATTACCAGGTTACTGAATTTATTTTTTTTATTCAGACGTTACACTGAATGTGAATGATATAATTATAATTTTTACTGTTGAGAGGTTTAGGAATTTTTCTGTTTTGAGGTTACGCTAAATGTGAATGAATTTTGAGCTTAGATTAAATCAGAATTTTGTGTGTAGGTTAATGTGAAAAGAAATTTTGTGGGGAGGTTATAAATGAGAATTTTGTGGGCAGGTTACACTGAAAGACGATATTTATTTATGTTAATGATTTTAAATTATTGTGGGGAGGTTACACTTGGCGACAACCGACCAGGATCGTATTTCTTTGTGAATTTCTGAGAAGTAGTCATATGCTCTTATTTACTTAAATGTAGTTTGCATCTGGCGCAACGTGTTTACTAATTTGTCACTCTTTCTTTCACAGATCATCAGCAATTTATTGCTCTTTGTTGTAATTGTGTTTGTTCCATTTTTGCTTTGTCTTTGTTTCATTTTGTGCTTAATTTTGGTTAGTGAAAATGCCGCGAAAAACTGTTAACAGTACATCGCGATGTGCAATGAGTGAAATAGCCGACTCTAATATTTTGACCGATAATACTTGCAACACTCAGTGTAATAGTGATAATCCTCTAATTACAGATAATCAGTGCGTGTCGATCACTAGTATTGATTTTGATCCTAATGATGAGCCAACAAATGCAATTATGTCCAGAGTAAATGTAACAATTGATGACGCGTCACATTCCGTTACAATGAACGCTGCCCAGCTTGACACACCCGATTTGCAAAATTTACGTAGCGAACGGATAATTGTTTCTAATGAAGGTGAACGGTGTACCCGAAATATGTCGGATTTGTTTGATTCTGGTTTAGTGACCAACAGTGCACATCCAATTGGCAAATCTTTTCGCGATTCAGACAACGACCAAATGGTTGCACAGGGCGTGACACGTGCAGATGCACCATCACACAGTACAGAGTGTGGAGCCACTAATTTTGGCTGGGATCAAATTATGGCAGTATTGCTACAACAGAGTGAAAGACAAGACAATAACTTCCATGAACTTAATGAAAAACAAGACAACCTTAATGAAAAACTCAAACAGTTGAATGATAAGCAAGATAACAATTTCAAACAACTTAGTGAACAGATTACAGCCGTTGCCGCGCAATGTCATGATACTAAAGAACAATTACGTGAGGAAATTAAGGCTTGTGCCAGGAACAGTAGTAAAGAAATTAGATCTGTTGCACAAAATTAAGTAATACACATGCAGCCACTTAGAGATGAAATTAGTGGAGTCGCTAAACAATGTTCTGAAAACGCAACACAGTTACGCGACGAGTTTAAATTAATGTCATCAGAACTTTCACGCACACTGGATGCGAAAATAGATACGAAATTTGAACAACAAAACAGTCAAATTGACGAACGTTTTAATCACCACCTACAAAACAATGAAACGCGTTACAGTAAATTTATACAGGAAAAGAATAAAGTAAAGCAACAAGTCATGGAAACAATCACTGCACAGAGACAGAAAGACAAGTGTAAATTGTTTACGAAAGCAAAAACATACGTAGACAACAATATTGCTACAGTATCGGACGAAATCAAACAGTTGAACACCGAATTGCATGATGAAATCTCCGATCTTAAAACAAAAACAGACACACACACATTAGACTTTCAGGCAATGACCAACAGACTTGAAAAGTTGGAAATAATACAGGATCCCGATGCCATCAAAGCAGACGTTAAAAAATTGAACAAAACCACACGTAAAATACAAAAACAAATTAATGCTTGTGATACTAAAAACGATGATCAGGTAAAAACACTGACTGAAAAATAAGATGAATTGGCCAGTCGTATTGATGTTACCGAAAATAATAATGACACCAAATCAGATGATACGTCACCAGTTTCGCTTAATCAAACACCCAAATTCCAGAATTTACAGCAGACGATCAGTGAGATAGGTTCGTCCAATAATACATTACGTAGAAAATTGTCATTTTTACAGGACGAATTGATGGAGAAGAAAAATATTTCAGCCTTTAATACATCACAGCATATGCCACTTTCCGAACATTTGTCAGACTCACACAGCCAGTATAATTTAGGTAATTTACAGAGAATACGTGAGTTAGATTCCGAACAGTCACAGACAAACAGATTATCATACAATCCTGAACCTGTTCACACATTCAGAGACGATAATTATGATTATGAGCACTTTCCAACCGTGAAAAAATTTAAGGTACTTAATAATGACAGAACACAATACGTCCTTTGAACTGGATACGACAATTTGCTTTTGTACTTTCATCAGCTTGGCCTGTAATGCAGAAACTAGAATTGGCCTGGATACAACAATTTGTTTTTGAATTTTCACCGCCATTGCCTGTAACGCAGAAACTAAAATTTATTTGCAGCTCGTAATTGACCTCAGGGGATTCATTACACTTCGATGAATATGTGCTGTAGCGTGCACAGGGCCCCAAGCCATAGTAGTGCTATTTCATCTTTAGTTTTCTGCACTGCTGCCTACTCTTCTACTATCCTTTATATCTATCAAAACAGCTCTTCAACTATCGATCTATCTAGGATTAAGAATGAGTAAAGAAAACCCGATATGACAAGTTTTACCGAAAGTGACAGATTTCATTAGACACTCTTGAAATGACAAGAACTACCAGCGTAATTTTAATAAGTGACAAAATTTTTAATCATCAGTATCGTCAAAATTATCAGCAACAGCAAACACATTTTGGTAACAATAGAGGTTTTTCTCCACAACAGCAACAAAACCAGTCGGTTAGCATACCTAACCAACAATGCAATGTGCAAGGTCAACCAAGCTTTAATCTTTCGCCGCCTACACGTATAGCGTCGGCTCCACCAAATACTAACGCACCGCAACAAGGAAATCAGTACGTACAGAAGACACATCATTTCAATTCCTATCGTAATGCGCCGTATACCAATGACTATCATGACAGACGTAAAAGTAATGAGCACAATTTTCAGCGTACGTTTAATAACAGTCGGTCTTATCAGCAGAAAAATCATCCGCAACAACAGATTCTCATGAATGAACCAGACAGTCGGTATCATCCCGAACCTAATGCGTCAGGACGAAATAACAGAACAGTACAAATAGTCGAAATGCCACAGCATCCTCCCGCAAATAATAGCACGTCAGATAGAATTTGACTAGATACAGTACAGGTTGCATCTTCCAGCAACGCAAGCAATACTTTTGACACACAGAATTTTGTTCACGAAAATGTTATTAGTTTTGACGACATCCGATACACACTTTTGCATGAAAGACAGAATCACAACGTATGTAGACGACATTCTTATTGCAGAAGCTAACTGGTCTGAACACAATCTGATTCTTGAACAGCTGCTGCAAACTTTTCCTTCACAAGGACTCACAGTTAATCTTAGCAAATCGCACTTTGGCAAAACTTCTATAAAATTTCTTGGACATGTAATTTCAGCACAAGGCATTGCGCCTGACCCGGAAAAACTTCAAGTTTTACGTGACATTACTGTTCCTACGACGAACAAACAACTACGCAGCTTTTTGGGTTTAATTAACTTTTTTCGTAAATTTATTCATTACTCTACTTTAGACACCCCTAGATTATGTCAATTGACGGGTAAAAACACTATTTGGTCCTGGGATAGCCAAGCGCAGTCTGAATTTGTCAATCTGAAACAAGCTTTGTTGAATGCACCACTTTTATCACATCCAGATCTTACTAGAAATTTTTCCATTGCCACCGACAATTCTAATACCGCTTTAGGCGTACACATTTTTCAGGAAATTGAAGAAGATGGTTCTACAGCAATTAAAAACATCGTCTTTGCGAGTCGCATTCTGTCACCTGCTGAACGCAATTATTCTGTTACAGAACTTAAAACATTATGTGTTGTATGGACATTTACGAGATTTCGGCATTTTCTTTATGGAAGAGATACGACCGTTTACATAGATCATAGAGCGATACAGTTTTTACTTTCTGCAAAATTTACACACGACAGATTAAGCTGATGGAAACTTTATTTACAGGAATTTTATTTTACAATTGTTCATATTCCCGGAAACGCAAAATATTGTAGCAGCCGCACCATCCCGTTCTCTCAGCAACAATCAGCAAGACATCGTAACCAAATTCTGCCAAGCAAATTTTAGCGTCATGTATATTCAACAAGTTGCCTTCAAAAATTTTATTTCGTCATCATTACGAGACATAGCACAGGAGCAGAGTAAAGACAACGTATGGAAAGAAATTAAACACCTTTGGCAAGATAGGAATAATGTTACCATTAGAAACCATTACACTGTACGCAATAATATTCTGTTTCGCCGCTCTCACCCTGACAGCAACAATTGGTTACTATGCATTCCTGACGAGCTTGTTAACAAATTAATTTGGTATACTCATTTAAGTTACGCACATTACGGAGCCAGAAAATGTTTTCTTACACTGAGACAGAACTGTTATTTTGCCAACATGGAGAAACGTATACGACGAGTTTTAGCATCATGTAAAATCTGCCAGAAAGCTAAATCAGACACGACTTCACATATTCCTTCGTTACATCCTATTGTACCCGTTAAATTGAGACACATGGCCGCTGTAGACATTTTTGGTCCGATTCCCAGATCTAATAGAGGGTTTTGCTACATATTTGTCGCTGTTGAACTCACTTCGAAATTTGTTATCTTCACTCCGTTACGCAAAGCTACTGCTAAATCTGTTGCCGCAGAGCGCCGGAGAAGACAGGAAAAACAGGTTTGTACACGCCGTGACTTTCACGTTGGACAGGTCCATAACGAATTCGCAGCATTCCTCACCCCAATGTAGTACACGTCGAAACTCTGAGAAACAGAAAAAGTAAAAGCAATCACCGTGTCTGCAATGTTAAACCCTTTATCGAATGAATATACTTTATGATTTATCACACTGTAATGCCATTTGCAGATATTTATATGAACACTTACTGATGATTATCATATTTTTTCTTGGCAAGTGCCCGGCAAGGTAAGGTTAGCAGGTTGCTTTTCTTGTAGTTACACATCAGACCATGCACATTTTTCCAGATAAACTTACATATTTTATGACCACTTATGCAATTCTATGTGACTACTTACTGATGATTATCGTATTTTTTCTTGGCAAGTGCCCAGCAAGATGAGGTTAGCAGACCATGCACATTTTCCATTTTCTGTGTATGTATGATTGTTTTCCTTTTTTGTTTGTATGCACTACGAAATCTTTAAGATATAACAAACACCAGTTGACTTTAACATTTTTCCTTATGATATCTCAATATCTTGACTATTCCACACTTTTGGCTACTGCATTATGAAACTGTGTGTACATTTTTGCACCTGAAGACTCTCTATGTTTTTGACATAATACGTTTTCTGTCATGCTGCGCTGTATGCTTAATTATATCACCAGAAACAAGTTTTTATTTAATGGGTATATGATTTAAATGCAAGATATTAATCCTTATTCATCATTTTCAGAAATAAATTAAACAAATCGCAGTGGATTACTATGAAATGGGAATTTCACCTTCGGAATGAACAAAATAAAATGGAATACCTTGGGATGAAGAGTAAATGGATCAGAATTAACAAGCATTAACAAGAATATTATATACACATCGTATGATAGCAGTCTGAACTAATTTTTTTTCTTTCAGAATACGAGGCGATTGATGCAGGCTGTCAAACAGAACTCCACATCTTAATTTTAGTGATGAAATATGCTAGAAATAAGAAACTCTATACTATGAATAGTTATATGAAGTAAATGGTAATATGAATAATGAATAATGAAGTGTCTTCTTTGCAGATGATAATGAATGATGATGAATAGTTATATGAAGAATATGCTAATATGAATAATGAGGTTTTTCTTTGCAGGTGATGGTAGTAATGAAGTTATGGTAATATGAATGATGAAGTTTTTCTTTGCAGATGAGGATAATGATGAAGTTTTTATATTTACTGTTAGTTAAGAGATGCTATGTAGTTATTTAAGTATTTGTTGCAGTTCGTTTTGACAGTATGTCTTCTATCACATGGTATAATGACTGAATGTTTTGGAAAGGATAGCTAGAGTACATACATATTGAGTACACGTTTCATTACCTGTTAATTCGAAGTTCACTACTTTTCAGCATAATATGCGTTTCTTCTTTCAGCTGAATAATCCATTTTGTATTTTTTCCAGGAGAAGCTATTCATGATATTAATATGCTATAAGCTGTTAGTTATTAAACCTGTTCTAGTACTTGCATTTTCTTTACCCAGTTGTGTATCATTCATGAATGTGATCACATATACTCTACTTGTTTCATAACCTTGCTACAGCTGACTCATGACGAATGACGTTATTAATCGTTATTTGCAGCAATAAGTCGAAAGCAAATATTTTCATGCCCCAGCAATTAATTATCGATAACAACGCAATGCGTTGCTTGCACAAAAAAATGTATTACCAGTCCCAAATAATGCTACTAGTTTAAGAGATATTTATAGTACTAAATATAATGCAGATTTCTCAGATGTATTGAATACATTATGTCTATGTATTATTGGACCAAGGACCTTGAGTAATAGTTGCGGTGTGTTTCATTTTAAATATGTCTTCTATCACTTGAATGATGGTTCTGAGTAATACTGAATGATGTTTTCTAACCACAGACCTTGAGTAATAGTTACAGAGTGTTACATTTTAAATATGTCCTTTGTCACTTGAATGATGAGTTCTGAGTAATACTGAATGATGTTTTATAATAATGCATAAATGCTATGCCAATAATTTCTGTAAATAATATTTTTGTTATACCCTATAAATGCTATGCCAATAATTAACTCTCATTTTTAATGATGACTTCTGAATAATACTGAATAATATTTTATAAAAGTATATGAATACTTTGTAACTGGCCAATGATTGCCACTGTTTTTTTATATTTTTAAATTTGTCTGATACCACTTACATGATATCATATATGAATACCACTAGCATAATGCTACACTCATTAACTCCTGTTTTGAATGATTACTTCTGAATAATGCATAAAATGGTTTGTAACTGGCCATTGAGTGCCAATGATTACTATAACTAGATGAATTATGTAAATGGTATGCCATTAATTAACTCTTGCTTTGAATGATCACTTCTGAATAATGCATAAAATGGTTTGTAACTGGCCAATGAGTGCCAATGATTACTATAACTAGATGAATTATGTTAATGCTATGCCATTAATTAACTCTTGCTTTGAATGATGACTTCTGAACAATGCATAAATATGGTTTGTAACTGGCCAATGAGTGCCAATATTTAGTGTAATCAGATAACATATGAATACTGTTCTGTAATACTCCATACATAATACAGAAATGTTTAGTAACTAGGCAATGAGTGCCAACAATTACTCAAATCAGTTGATAGACTAGTATAATTCTCTATGATGACTAGCATAAGACTTAATGTTCTTCACCTTCTGACCTAATTACCAGAAATTACTGCAATATCCGTTTGTCCTGTCTATCCTCATGATCATGGAGCACTATATTTGGTTTTTGCACTAATTCTACGTTGGTGTACCTTACAAGAATGTGGTGTTGACACATCATGCTGTCCACCACCTTGAACGATGGAGATGTTATTATGGTCCCACTGTTTGGTGTACCTAATGTACTACCAAAATGATAACATTGAATATTAATACAACATTTCAGTGTCTTGGCTACACTGATTAATACTTCAGGGAAGAGAACTTCAGATTGTCTCACTTGGTGTTGTGCTTCTGTAGAAAGATATGGACTTTCAGTGCAGCTATGTGCAACCTACTGTGCTACAACCATGATGAAATCCTTCCCTTTCCTTTCCTAGTTCTTGTAAAATGGTAAAAAATATATACAGTGCGTGTGCACTTTATGTCATTTATTAATATGCTTTGTACTCATTGCATATCCTAGTTCTTGTAAAAAGGTGCATGTGCACTTTATGTGATTTATTAATGTTTTGTACTCATTGCGTATCCTAGTTCTTGTAAAATGGTAAAAAATATATACAGTGCGTGTGCACTTTATGTCATTTATTAATATGTTTTGTAATCATTGCGTATCCTTGTTCTTGTAAAATGGTAAAAAATATATACAGTGCATGTGCACTTTATGTCATTTGTTAATGTGTTTTGTACTCATTGTGTATACATTTTTTCATTGCTTGATATGTTCTGTACTCAGTGCATCTGCACTCTATTTCATTTCATGTTCTCCACTTATATACACTCCTGGAAATGGAAAAAAGAACACATTGACACTGGTGTGTCAGACCCACCATACTTGCTCCGGACACTGCGAGAGGGCTGTACAAGCAATGATCACATGCACAGCACAGCGGACACACCAGGAACTGCGGTGTTGGCTGTCGAATGGCGCTAGCTGCGCAGCATTTGTGCACCACCGCCGTCAGTGTCAGCCAGTTTGCCGTGGCATACGGAGCTCCATCGCAGTCTTTAACACTGGTAGCATGCCGCGACAGCGTGGACGTGAACCGTATGTGCAGTTGACGGACTTTGAGCGAGGGCGTATAGTGGGCATGCGGGAGGCCGGGTGGACGTACCGCCGAATTGCTCAACACGTGGGGCGTGAGGTCTCCACAGTACATAGATGTTGTCGCCAGTGGTCGGCGGAAGGTGCACGTGCCCGTCGACCTGGGACCGGACCGCAGCGACGCACGGATGCACGCCAAGACCGTAGGATCCTACGCAGTGCCGTAGGGGACCGCACCGCCACTTCCCAGCAAATTAGGGACACTGTTGCTCCTGGGGTATCGGCGAGGACCATTCGCAACCGTCTCCATCAAGCTGGGCTACGGTCCCGCACACCGTTAGGCCGTCTTCCGCTCACGCCCCAACATCGTGCAGGCCGCCTCCAGTGGTGTCGCGACAGCCGTGAATGGAGGGACGAATGGAGACGTGTCGTCTTCAGCGATGAGAGTCGCTTCTGCCTTGGTGCCAATGATGGTCGTATGCGTGTTTGGCGCCGTGCAGGTGAGCGCCACAATCAGGACTGCATACAACCGAGGCACACAAGGCCAACATCCGGCATCATGGTGTGGGGAGCGATCTCCTACACTGGCCGTACACCACTGGTGATCGTCGAGGGAACACTGAATAGTGCACGGTACATCCAAACCGTCATCGAACCCATCGTTCTACCATTCCTAGACCGGCAAGGGAACTTGCTGTTCCAACAGGACAATGCACGTCCGCATGTATCCCGTGCCACCCAACGTGCTCTAGAAGGTGTAAGTCAACTACCCTGGCCAGCAAGATCTCCGGATCTGTCCCCCATTGAGCATGTTTGGGACTGGATGAAGCGTCGTCTCACACGGTGTGCACGTCCAGCACGAACGCTGGTCCAACTGAGGCGTCAGGTGGAAATGGCATGGCAAGCCGTTCCACAGGACTACATCCAGCATCTCTACGATCGTCTCCATGGGAGAATAGCAGCCTGCATTGCTGCGAAAGGTGGATATACACTGTACTAGCGCCGACATTGTGCATGCTCTGTTGCCTGTGTCTATGGCCTGTGGTTCTGTCAGTGTGATCATGTGATGTATCTGACCCCAGGAATGTGTCAATAAAGTTTCCCCTTCCTGGGACAATGAATTCACGGTGTTCTTATTTCAATTTCCAGGAGTGTATATATGTATATACTCTGTGACTGTAAACTTAGTTAATTAAGTAGATTTTAGAAAAATTTGTTGCTCATGGCAAGTCCAATTGACTCACCATCGCTGCCAAATTTTTGCCCCCCCCCCCCCCCCCCACCCCCTCCCCAGTGGAGGGTTGGGTTATGTAAGAGGTCCGAGCAGGTGTAATTTCGATGTATTGCTCATGCGCTGCCTGCGATTTGCAAGGTATAAGAAAATCTGTGACCAGAGAACAGTGTTGACTGCAGTAGGAACTGTGTAGCTGTAGCAGTAAGTTGTTGCTAGTCTGGAGTCTGCTCTGGTCTGGTATGGTGTATCGTGTTGGCTGGCCCGGTCCCAGTGCAGCGGTGCCAGAGCCTGAGTATTATTGTATAAGGTAAAAAGCAGCCTCGCGCATATGTAGTAATGTTATCTCAAGTCGCATGTAAATGTTTTAAAACTCTCGTAGTAATAATCTTCCTCATAAAAAGTAACTTTTAACAACCATTCATTTCAATTTAAAGAATTTACTATTTTCTCCCATCCATGATCATCCCGATTATTGCAATAGAAAAATCAGTTGCTTCCTTTCATAAATGACAAATAGGTCGGCCAGCATTGCACAGAGCTGTGCCGGAAAAATTTATTGTAAGAGCAGATATATCCAGCGACTTCATTGAGGTAAGAATTTTTCCTATTTTATTCAGAATGATCTTTCAGGGCCATAACACAGCACTGCTGTCGTCCAAAATCTACCAGGTTAAATTCACAGTGAATTATTGAAAAGTCATAAGTGAGTGACAATTTAATTGAGAGGTTAGTTACATTGTTTTATTACCAGGTTACCGAATTTATTTTTTTTATTCGTACTTTACACTGAATGTGAATGACACAATTATAATTTTTACTGTTGAGAGCTTTAGGAATTTTTCTGTTTTGAGGTTACGCTAAATGTGAATGAAATTTGAGCTTAGATTAAATCAGAAAGAATTTTTGTGGGGAGATTAAATGAGAATGAATTTTGTGGGGAGGTTACACTGTGAAAGAATTTTGTCTTGAGGTTCCACTAAATTAGAATCATACTCATATTATTTATTTTTTTATTTTGTGGGGAGGTTACAAGGCGACTTATGAGAAAATTTAATATAGCGGGAAGTGTCGGATGCTCGAAAGACATCGATATCTCGAAGAACGTCGACTCCGTAGAAAGATGGTTACCACAAAAGCGTCGTGTGCACAAAAAATTTCGATGTCTCAAATGAGTCAACTACTCAGAAAATCGATTACCATGAAAGCGTCGGCAAGTCCAAAAATATCGCAAGGCAAAAAAATCTATATCTCGACGAAAACTGTTTCATCGAGAAATGTCGATACATCGAAAAAAAATACATCGAAAAATAAAAATATCTCTAAAAATAATAATGTCTTGAAAACTATATACTCCTCGAAGAATATCGATATCTTTAAGAATAAGAACATCTCTTAAAATATCAATATCCTAAAAATACAGATATGCCACAGATTCCGATAGATCGAAGATATGGGTATATCAGACACCGGTATCTCATAGATGTCGACACCTCGAAAGGAATCGGAAAGGCGAAAAAGTTAATAGCCTGAATACATCGATATAACGAAGAATCCAGAGATATCGGAAAATATCGATACTGTGTAGTATTCAATATCTTGAAAGATATCGATATCATGACAAAAATATGTGTACCTATAATTAGATACTTGGGAAAATATGGATATCTCGAATAGTGTCCTCCTACCAGAAAGCTGGTTATGACGGAAGGTGTAAGCTGCTCGAAAAAAAACGATATCTCAACACACATCGACATCTCGTCGAAAATCGACATCCGACAGATCGATATCTTGGTAAAATCGACATCTGGAAGAATAACGAAATCTCCTATAATACTGATATCGCAAAGAGTATGGATCTCCTATAATATTGATATCTCAAAGCGTATGGATATTTGGAAAAACAGCGATGTGCCGAAGATAATTGATTTCACAAAGATATCGATATATCAACGATATTGAAACGCCAAATATTTCGTTACGGGTATTTCGAGGGTATGTATGTCTCAGAGATATCAATATCTCGAAAATGATCGATATTGCGAAAGAATTCGTTACATCGAGAAATACGAGATCTATAAAAAAAATCAATATCACGAAAATATCGGTTATTGAAGAATTACGTTATCTCGAAAAATATCGTTATATCTAAAAGTAATAATATTACGAAAAAATCGATGCCAATGGAAAGGGTAATACCTAAAAATATCGATACATCTAATAATTCGGTATCACTCAAAGACTGATATCTCGAAAAAAAAGTCTCTAAAAAAACCGGTGTAACGAAAAAAATCTATATCTCGAAAAATGTCTATATCACGAAAAATAACTGTTGTTGTTGTGGTCTTCAATCCTGAGACTAGTTTGATGCAGCTCTCCATGCTACTCAATCCAGTGCAAGCTTCCTCATCTTCCAGTACCTACTGCAGCCTACGTCCTTCTGAATCAGCTTAAAATATCTATATCATGAAAAGAGTCGGCTTCTCAGAAAATTGGTTACCACGGAAAGCGGCGGCCTCTCGAAAAATTTCGATATCTCTAAAAGAGTCGACTTCTCAGATAATTATTTACAACGGAGAGCGTCTGCACTCAAAAAATATAGATATCTCGTAAATAATGATGTCTGGAATATTACGAAAAACGATAAACGCCGTTACCAGGTAAAACATCGATATATCGAAAATATCAATATTTTGAGTAGTATCAGTATTTCAAAAATATCGATATTGTTGTTGTTGTATTCTTCAGTTTTCCGACTGGTTTGATGAAGCTCTCCATGCTACTCTATCCTGTGCAAGCTTCTTCATCTCCCAGTACCAACTTCAGCCTACATCCTTCTGAATCTGCGTAGTGAATTCATCTCTTGGCCTCCCTCTACGATTTTTACCCTCCATGCTGCCCTCCGGTACTAAATTGGTGTTCCCTTGATGCCTCAGTACATGTCCTACCAACCGATCCCTTCTTCTAGTCAAGTTGTTGCACACACTCCTTTTCTCCCCAATTCTATTCAATACCTCCTCATTAGTTATGTGATCTACACATCTAATCTTCAGAATTCTTCTGTAGCACCACATTTCGAAATATTCTAATCTCTAATGGTTTGAACTATTTACTGTCAATGTTTCACTTCCATACATGGCTGGAGAAAATTCGATGTCTCGAAAAATTCGACACCTATAATTATATTAACGCCACGAAAAATAACGTTATCTCGAGAAATGTCGAGTATAAAGAGTCAAAGATCCCATAGAATATGGGTTGTATGAATAAAAACGAGAACATTCTCCAGAGTTGATACTCAGAGCAAAAGAACATTCTCAAAGAAAGTTCTCACTTTCGTATGAATAAAAACTAGGAAGGATAATCTCTGACCCTGGAGTGCTTTCTCTCTACCTCCCCTCCTTGCTGAGTAAATTCTCAGCAAAGATATTAAATTCCAACATCTTTGGTTCTCACTCTCAGTTTGTTTCGTTAGCGACTTTGCGCGTGTGTTGTGTTAGCGGAAGTTTTCTGAAGTTATTTCTGTGCCGAAATGGAAGACTCAGAATTAGCGTTTGTTAACATTATTAAAGATTACCCCGCAATTATCAGCAAACCACAAACTCCGGCCGCAAGAAGAGAGAAAGCGGATTGTCTTAAAGAAGTTCAACACCGTTATATGGTTAGATTCGGGAAACAAATAACGGACGTGCAAATAATGAAGAAACTGCACATTATGAAATCCCGTATCAAGGCGAAAACGGATGTGAATAAGACGGGAAACATCAAGATTTCACTGAAAAATTGGGAGCTGATATTTTTAAAGTTTTTGGACGGAGATGACTGCAACCCAACTATCCACAGAGTTCCTGGTAAGTCCCATACTTTTCGATTTTTTAATTACGCGCTTAATGCTTTGAAATTGTGATTCAGACAAATACGTATTTTTAACATGTGAAAATGAAACAATGTTTGGTAAATTTCGTTTACTATATCACCACTTTTCAGTGAAAGTATCACAGTGTACTATGCATGAAATTGGACGAACCTACCCCACATTTCTGCGTAAACCTGTTTGGTATATTTACTAACTAGAAACTGAATCCTGACATACTACTATTACTTTTTTTTTAAATTTTCAGTAGGAGCTTGTGCAGTAGGTGGTGGTTCCACCTCTATCATCACATCACCAAGGAATTCGGAGGTAGCTGACACAGACTGCATGTATGAACAAGAGTCAATTTTGCAGCTACCACTAATTGTTCCAGCCGATCATATGGACCTCGTGGGCCCCGAAGTCGTCGTACCTTCACAATCGCCTGCTTCGGGGCATGAGAGTGTGCTTAAACGTCGGCGATTAAGCATGGAAACGGATGAGACACGTAATTTGTCTACTCCAGAGCTGCAAAGGCTGGTGCTATTGTATCAATTGGACATACTCAAACGAAAGCAGCAGAAATTGATGCGCGAAGAAGACAAACAATGAAACAAATTGTGTGTATTGTCTTATTTACATAACGAATTTTATTAATAAAAACATCTTTTTAAAGTAAATGTTCATTTTCATTCCTCATTTACCAAATTCCATATCCTCTTACAAAAATTATTCAGTACAAATGTCTTTACAACGAAACAATAAGAGTAATATAATCCAATCTGAAATGTTAAACATAGTGCATGCACTTATATTGTTGGGTCTGGCCAGTATCTTCACATCATTGAAACAATTTCTGGTAAAGTAAAGCAAAAAGAGTAACTTGTTTGTATTTTAAATGCTGCAGGTTAGACAGTTGTGCACTTATTCACTGTAGCACCTGGCAAATACCTTCACCACATCCTTGAAAGAGTTTCTGGTAAAGTAAAGCAAAAAGAGTAACTTGTTTGTATTTTAAATGCTGCAGGTTAGACAGTTGTGCACTTATGCACTGTAGCACCTGGGAAATATCTTCACCACATCCTTGAAACAGTTTCTGGTAAAGTAAAGCAAAAAGAGTAACTTGTTTGTATTTTAAATGCTGCAGGTTAGACAGTTGTGCACTTATTCACTGTAGCACCTGGGAAATATCTTCACCACATCCTTGAAACAATTTCTGGTAATGTAAAGCAAAAAGAGTAACTTGTTTTACTGTAGCATCTGGTAAATACCTTCGCCACTAATTTTTGGTACAGTAAAGCAAAAAGAGGAAGTTGTTTCTATTTTAAATGCTGCAGGTAAGACAGTTGTGCTATTATTTACTGTAGCACCTGGCAAATAACTTCACCACATCCTTGAAACAGTTTCTGGTAAAGTAAAGCAAAAAGAGTAACTTGTTTGTATTTTAAATGCTGCAGGTTAGACAGTTGTGCACTTATTCACTGTAGCACCTGGCAAATACCTTCACCGCATCCTTGAACAGTTTCTGGTAAAGTAAAGCAAAAAGAGTAAGTTGTTTGTATTTTAAATGCTGCAGGTTAGACAGTTGTGCACTTATTCACTGTAGCACCTGGGAAATATCTTCACCACATCCTTGAAACAATTTCTGGTAAAGTAAAGCAAAAAGAGTATGCGTGAAGTGGGGTAAGTGTAACCATGGTGTTAAGGTGACCACGGCTTATGGTGCCTTAAAGAAGCTGTATTTTTACCTTTGATTTATCACACATGTTAATTTACTCCTTTCTTTGTTATATTTAACCAGAAGTTGTCAAATCTGACATAAATTGGTAATTAATTTTTGGACTTGAATGGACGTCTACATTTTCACTCTGCGAGAGAGTGACATACTCAAAATTCAGTGCTGCCTGAGCCTACTTTGGGTCACAAGGGAGACCTGACATTTGGTGTTACGTTTGATTCATACAACGTTCAATGACTAAATAATAGTTAGGGACTAAGTGTGAATATAATAAGTTGAATTAGGGCAGTTTTGCATTAAACACAAATTGCCTACAACTTTAGTTCAATTTCCATGAAAAATAATAGAAAGTGAATTTCTCTTCAGGCTACATATTTTATTATTTTTGTTAAATTGCCTAGTAAAGAAAAAAATTACTTTTGTAGAATTTAAATTAATAAATTACTGGCCTAAAACAAAAATAAGTCATCTATGATGCATTCTGTTTCAGTGTTTTATGGATTAGGCTAACACTTATTTTTTAGTTTAGCTAACATTTTACGTGTATTTCATAATATACAAAGAGGCGTGTGCTAAAAAGTTCATATCTTGAGTAAAATTTAAGATATTTTAATAATTTAAAAACCTTCAAATTCAGTAAAAATTGGGTAATCAGGTCACTTATCCCAAGTCTCT
The DNA here is from genome assembly GCF_023898315.1 of Schistocerca nitens. Classification (NCBI taxonomy): domain Eukaryota; kingdom Metazoa; phylum Arthropoda; class Insecta; order Orthoptera; family Acrididae; genus Schistocerca; species Schistocerca nitens. The sequence continues at coordinate 395,652,068 of NC_064617.1, forward strand.
TTTACAATGCTCTGTATGGGTACAACAATGCGGGGTTACACTTGCCCCGAACCATGGGGCAAGTGTAATCTCACAACACAAAATTTTGTAAACAATTATTTGACCATATTATTATTTTTTTTCAAAAACAAAATGTGTATTTATTATAAGTCAGTAAGTCAAACTTTAAGCATGAGAAATTTCAAAATCATATCTTCATATCTTCAATAACAAGTTGCCAATTTGGTGTCAAAGTTGAACTATGCCAAAACGTGGTTACACTTACCCCACTTCACCCTAACTTGTTTGTATTTTAAATGCTGCAGGTTAGACAGTTGTGCACTTATTCACTCTAGCACGTGGCAAATACCTTCTCCACATCCTTGGAACAATTATGGTAAAGTAAAATAAAAACTTGTGCCATCAATCTGCTGAAGTTACAGTACAGAAATTACAGTAAGGTTCCAGCAGTTCATGTTAACCTGTTGTGTCCAAAGCTATTTACAGTAGTATCTCTGTTCCAAATAGTTACATGTTAAACAATTTTTGTTGAAAGTAAAATCGATGATAGAGAATGAACAAAATACAACACTAAACAGCATTTTATTACGTAACATCAGAGCACTGTGCTTTATTGTCATGAGGGAATAATTACAAAAAATATCAAATTGGGTTTAATTATGCAATTTTTGGGCAGACACCCATACATTACAGTTGTCGTATTACATTTACAATTTCCCGTCTCCTATTTGTTCCACGTACACGTACGTTTGCTACTTCCTCTACTCCCAGTACTGGAAGATTGTTGTCGTCATCACTAGTTGCCTCAAAATCCTCATCCCCTACATGTTTTGCTACGTTGTGCAAAACAAAACAGGCTACTATCACACTGGGGATTTTTGTTTGAGCAAGCCTTATTTTATTTTGCAGAATTGGGAAACGCCTTTTCACCTGTCCAAAGCACCGTTCGATTATCACCCTTTCCTTAGAGTGAAGACTGTTGTATGCCCTCTCATCAGGTGTTTCTGGATTTTGAAAGGGTGTCATTAACCACGGTGCAATGCCATATCCTTCGTCTCCTAAAATTAGGGCGTTGCACTGGTTCTCACGCAATATACGATAGACATCGGAGTTTCTCCATATCCTAGCGTCATGTACAGACCCTGGCCATGAAGCATCAACACTCGTAAACATTTCACTGTTGTCACACGTGCCTGCACGTTTATAGATGGAAAGCCCTTTCGATTGACGTATTCGTCTCCATGTGAAGAAAGTTTCATTATAGGTACGTGAGTGCAGTCTAGGGCCCCTACCGCACATGGAAACTTGTATCTCGATTGCCAATTAACTTTCGCTGTTTCTAATTCGTTAATGTTTCTCGGAAATCTGATCCACAACGGTGCTTTCCTGTTGACCTGTTGCAGAACGTACGAAAATGTTATTGATACTGTAGTCTGGTGTACTCCCAAATCTTCTCCTACACCTATCTGAAAACCAGGATCCGCTAAATAGCGCAAAAATATTTTCATTTTGCATTCATTGGAAAGGGCGCCTCCTCTTCTTTCGTGATTTTCCGGAAGAAAATGATTCGCCAGCCAATTAATGTTTTGACTGTTAAATCTATACAAACTTCTACAGTTCCTTTCTTCTGTGTTCCTGCGTACTACGTATATCTTTTTTTGCCTTCCAAGAAACATAAATTCCGCCATTTTCGCTAAAAACACTCGGTAACACTTAATAACAACACAACACAACTCACTCAGCTCGAAGTATGCTATGGAGCTCACTCACAAAAACAGAGGATGTTCTCCGCTTGTGAGAAACTTCTTTGGCTTCATTCATACGAAATCGGAAAATATACTTTGCTTTGAGCAACTTCCCCCACCCTTCACCCCACACTGAGAACATTCTCGGGTGAAGTATATTCTCAGACTCGCTTTATTCATGCCAACCAAAGAACTTTCTCCGAACTTCTGAGTATAAAGTATATTCTCTGCTTTATTCATTCGACCGTATGTCAACATCTCGAAAATGTCGATATATCGCAATGAGTCGACTTCTCATAAAGTTGGTTACCACGGAATGCGTCCGGCGCTCGTAAAATATCGTTATCTTGAAAAGTGTTGTTACTCAGAAGAATTGTTACCACGAAGAGAGTCGGCCGCTGGAAAAATATCAATATCACGGAAAGAGTCGACTTCTCAGAAAATTAGTGCTACGGAAGGAGTTGGCCACTAAAACATATCGATATCTCGAAGAGAGTCGATTTAACAGATAATTGTTAACCATGAAGATGTCCCAGGTTCGAAAAATATCAATATCTCGAAAAGTGTCAACGTCTCAAAATGATTTTCATAGAGAGCTACGGCCTCTCGAAAAGTATGGATATTCGAAGCAGCTCAACTTCTCAGAAAATGGTTAGCACGGAAAGTGTTGGGCGTTCGAATATTATCTATATCTCGAAAAGGATCGACTTTTCAGATATTTTGTTACCATTGGAAGCAACAGTCACTCAAGGCTTATCGATATCTCGAAATGACTCGACTTCTCAGAAAGTATGAAGCCACAGAAAATATGAAAAGTTTCAAAACCATCGATATATCGAAATGAAACAACTACACAGGAAAATACTATCTCGGGACGAGACGACCGCTCAAGAAATGTCGATATCTCAAAAACAGCAGTGTGCTTAAAAGGTTGATGCGCTTGAAAAATATCGATATCAAGAAAAGCGTTAGGTTCTCTTAAAATTAGTTACCGCAGAACGCACAGGCTGCCTGTTAGATATCGATATCTCTAATGGAGTCGACTACTCAGAGAATCAGTTACCACGATTAGCGTTGGCGACTCGAGAAATATCGATATCAAGAAGTGAGTCGTCTTCCCAGAAAACTGGTTACCACACAAAGCGTGGCTGCCCGAAAAATATCGATATCTCAAAAGAGTAGATTACTCAGTAAATTTGATACTACAGAAAGCGTCGAGCGCTCGAAAAAAGTCGATTTCTCAGAAAATAGCTAACACGGGAAGTGTTGAACGCTTGAAAAAAGTCGATTTCTCAGAAATTTGGTTACCACGGAAAGTGTCGATCCCTTGAAAGAAGTCGATAATTCGAAAGAACTAGAAGTCTAGAAAAAAATGTGTAATTCGAATAGTTGTCAATGTAACGAAAATAATCGGTGTGTGACTAAAAACCGGTAACTTTTAGACTATTGATATGTCGTAAAACACTGGGGCGTCGAGAAATTACGATAGGTATATAATTTCTTCCTCTCGAAAAATATTGATAACTCAAAAAATTTGATATGTCGCGAAAACTGGATATCTCAAAGATATGAACATACTGAAGAAACCGACACGCCGAAAAAAATCGATATTCCGCAATGTAGGGAAAAATATCGATATCTTGCAGAATACCGACAACCAGAAGAAATATCAATAACACGAAAAATAACGATATCTCGAAAATAGTCGAATTCTCAGAATATTAGCTACTACAGTAAGCATCCGCCGATTGAAAAATATCGTAATGTCGAAAAAAAGGCAACTTCTCAGAATATTGGTTACCAGAGAAAGCGATGGCCACACTAAAAATATCGATATCTCGAAAAGAGTTGACTTCTCAGAAATATCGTTACATCCAGTAGTGGGGCAGCCCAAACGACATCGATATCTCGAAAAGAGTCGACTAGCGCAAAAATTCTGTTACCACATGAAGTGTCGGCCTCTCGACAAATGTCGATATCTCGAAAAAGGCAGGCTACTCAAAAAACTGCTTTTGAGAGAAAGCGTCAGTGGCTCGAAAAATATCGATATCTCGAAAAGGTCAGACACTTCTGCAAAATTGGTTACAATGGAAAATTGTCAACTTCCCAGATTATCGTTTCCCAAAGAAAGTGTCGACCTTTCAAAATAATCGGTATCTCGATAAGAGTCGACTACTCAGAAGAGCTTACCTAACAAAGCGTCGACATGTCGAAAAATATCGTTTTCTCGAAAAGGTGTAACATCCCAGAAACTTGGTTTCCTCGAGACGCGTCAATCGCTTGAAAATTATCGATATCTTGATAATAGACGACTTCCAAGAAAAATGGTTGCCATGAAATGTGCCGGCTCCATTAAAAATATCGATATCCCAAAAAGGTCGACATCCCAGAGCATTTATTACCAAGCAAAGCGCTGGCTGGTTACCACAGGAAGCGTCGATCGCTCGAAAAACAACGATATCTCGAAAAGAGTCAATTTCCTAGAAAATTGGTTACCACAGAAAGCTTCGGTCACTCGAAAAATTTCGATATCTCAGAAAATTGTGTACCATGGTAAGTGTCGGACGCTTGAAAATATTCGATTTCTCAGAAAATTGGTTATCACAGATAGTGTTGGACGCATTAAAAAAGCCGATTTCTCAGTATATTTGTACTTCGAAAAGTATCGAACTCTCGAAAAAAAATTGATACCTTGGGTAATATCTATATCCTGAAAAATATCTGTATCTCGAAAATAATCGATATCTCCAAATTGATCGGCACCCCAAGAAGAATCGAAACTTTAAGAAAAATCAACTCCTCGAAATCTGGTACCTAAAAAATCAACAATACCTCTAAAAATTACGGTACCTACAGAAATTGTTGTCCCGAAAAATATCTATACCACGAAACTGTCTATATCTCGATAAATACCGATATAGCAGAACTACCTTTATCTCAACGTAATCACTATCCCGAACGATTTGTTGTCCCGTAAAGAATCGATATCTCTTGATTTATCGATATACCGAGAAATATGTGAGATGCACTAAATTTCGATACTTCCAAAAATATCGATATAGCGAATAGTATAGGTATAACGTAAAATATTGATTTCTGTAAATATGTCGATATCTTTAAAACCTTCGTCTTCCCAGAAAATAGGTTAGCACGGAAAGAGTCAGGCGGTCGAAAAAAGTCGATTTCTCTGAAAATTGTAAGCCTCGAAAATAATCGATATCTCGAAATGCACCGGCATCTGTGGTAACAAGTTTTCTGGGACGTCGCTCTTCTTCTGAGATATCGTTATTTTTCGAGTGGCCGACGCTTTTCGTTGTATCAATGTTCTGAGAAGTCGACTCTTTTCGAGATATCGTCGTTTTTGGAGCGGCCGATGCTTTATATGGTAACCAGTTATCTGGTAAGTTCGCTCTTTTCGAGATTCGATATAATTCGCGCGGCTGACGCTTTCTGTGGTATCCAGTTTTCTGGGGAAGCGATTGTTTTCGAGATATCGATTTTTTTCGTCCTATGTATATTTTACGAGATTTTGTTCTTCTTGAGATACCTACTACTTTACAGATATCGATTTTTTCGAGATATCCCTTTTTTTCGAGACATCCATTTTTTCGGGATTTCGAGTGTTATCGCGACCTGTTTTGATTTTCCAAATTAGTGGGGAAAGGAGCAATCTCTTCATTGTGTGTAACCTCCACGATATGGACTGTGTTGTCTTGACTTCGCCAGTTTGTGTATTGTGATGCTTGGGAATTAAATTCCCTTTGACCTAGACCTCTGCCCCGTACGTAAGCGTTGTTCCAATTCTTGTAGCTATCAGGAGGACTACCTGGCTATCTACCACTGGTTGGCCCTTGGCATTTATTGTACTGGTTATTACTGTCAGCCTGGGTTGCTTTTTGAATCTGTTGTCCAAAAGCCCCTTGTTCGGTATACACTGGTCCATTGTAATTAAGGTTGTGGTTTCCTTTAAAACCTCGTTTGTGTATTTGGTTTCCCCAGTTACCTTAGTTACCTTGTGCATGATAATTATTACATGGGTGTTGCGAGCGCCCACTTTTATGGTTACTACTTTCCACATCACTATTTCGCGAATGTTCTCTTGGCACATTATAGTTATGGGGTTGTGGCTGCCGCTCTTCATAAATCAAGACAATCGAATCTGGAATGGATAAAAAGTGTACCAAATCAATCTTGGGTATTGTGATTAATTTGTCCATGATATGTACAGGGTTATTACAAATGATTGAAGCGATTTCACAGCTCTACAATAACTTTATTACTTGAGATATTTTCACAATGCTATGCACATACATACAAAAACTCAAAAAGTTTTTTTAGGCATTCACAAATGTTCGATATGTGCCCCTTTAGTGATTCGGCAGACATCAAGCCGATAATCAAGTTCCTCCCGCACTCGGCGCAGCATGTCCCCATCAATGAGTTCGAAAGCATCGTTGATGCGAGCTCGCAGTTCTGGCACGTTTCTTGGTAGAGGAGGTTTAAACACTGAATCTTTCACATAACCCCACAGAAAGAAATCGCATGTGGTTAAGTCGGGAGAGCTTGGAGGCCATGACATGAATTGCTGATCATGATCTCCACCACGACCGATCCATCGGTTTTCCAATCTCCTGTTTAAGAAATGCCGAACATCATGATGGAAGTGCGGTGGAGCACCATCCTGTTGAAAGATGAAGTCGGCGCTGTCGGTCTCCAGTTGTGGCATGAGCCGATTTTCCAGCATGTCCAGATACACGTGTCCTGTAACGTTTTTTTCGCAGAAGAAAAAGGGGCTGTAAACTTTAAACCGTGAAATTGCACAAAACACGTTAACTTTTGGTGAATTGCGAATTTGCTGCACGAATGAGTGAGGATTCTCTACCGCCCAGATTCGCACATTGTGTCTGTTCACTTCACCATTAAGAAAAAATGTTGCTTCATCACTGAAAACAAGTTTCGCACTGAACGCATCCTCTTCCACTGTTGCGACCGCGCCGAAAATTCAACGCGTTTGACTTTGTCATCGGGTGTCAGGGCTTGTAGCAATTGTAAACGGTAAGGCTTCTGCTTTAGCCTTTTCCGTAAGATTTTCCAAACCGTCGGCTGTGGTACGTTTAGCTCCCTGCTTGCTTTATTCGTCGACTTCCGCGGGCTACGCGTGAAACTTGCCCGCACGCGTTCAACCGTTTCTTCGCTCACTGCAGGCCGACCCGTTGATTTCCCCTTACAGAGGCATGCAGAAGCTTTAAACTGCGCATACCATCGCCGAATGGAGTTAGCAGTTGGTGGGTCTTTGTTGAACTTCGTCCTGAAGTGTCGTTGCACTGTTATGACTGACTGATGTAAGTGCACTTCAAGCACGACATACGCTTTCTCGGCTCCTGTCGCCATTTTGTCTCACTGCGCTCTCGAGCGATCTGGTGGCAGAAACCTGAAGTGCGGCTTCAGCCGAACAAAACTTTATGAGTTTTTCTACGTATCTGTAGTGTGTCGTGACCATATGTCAATGAATGGAGCTACAGTGAATTTATGAAATCGCTTCAATCATTTGTAATAGCCCTGTACTACCTCTCTCCTTAGCCTCTCTTGGACTGCTATGGACCAGAATTTGTCCAAGAAGGCACTCTCAAACTGTTTATAAGTATGGCATCGCTTGGCCATATTGGTGGTCCATAATCGAGCATCGCCGTCAGTGGACCCCACAACGAACCTGATCTTATGTGCCTGAGTCCAGTTGCATGGTAGCACATTACAGAAGGCTCTGATGAATACCCCAGGGTGCGTTCTTCTCCCCTCTGTAGTAAAAATATGGAACTGCCTATGCTGTAGTAAATCTTCATCAGCTAGAAGTGTAGGCCTGCAGGAGGTGCCGTCTTCTACTGCTGTTGCATTGTTTGGCTGCATATGGGTGCAACCAGTGCATACTGATGCAACTGGTGTTGGCACTTTTGTTACCTGTTGCATTGTGCATTCTCCCTTCCTCTCCACCTAAACAGCTAGAGGTAGAAGACAGATAGGTACTGAAGCTCTCTATTCTGCCAGACTGCACCTGATTGCTTGTGATTAGTCGCTCGTTTATGATATCAATACCACTAGTTGAACTGTTCTGCAATTTTTCTTCTGCTACCTTTAAACCTGATTCAGTTCTCGCAATTAGTTCATTTTTCCTTCTCCTTGACTAGCGCTTCAAGCCCTTCCACAGAGATCTTGTGCTCTTGCACTACCTTCTGTGTTTAGTGTTGTACCCTTACCTGGTAATTCTGATTCAGCTCTCTTCATTAAGTTCTTTACACCATTATCAATTCTTTCTTGGGTTTCCTTTACGAACTTAATGCTTAATTTTAAATTAATCAGTTGTACACACAGTTCCTGTACCTCTTCAGGCAAATCTTTACATATAGCTTGCATCTCGGTAACTGTATCTTGCATCTCCTTTACACTTTTGTAGTTTCTGATTGAGTTGCGTACATTTTAATCTGTGTGTCGTTCATGTTTTTCAGCTTACCTACTTTGTCAATACCCAGTACCTTTTTACCTAGCGTATCTATTTCTTGGGAAAGATCTATGACTTATTCCACCTCTAATTCCTTTCCTTTTTTGCGCAAGTAACATGTTAAATCATTTGACAGGTCAGTGCGCAACTTTTTACATATGTCATCAAATTTTTGCATTTATTCATTTGAAAATTTGTCATATTTTTGCGTCACAGGTTTCCTAAAGCCATTAAATGTTAGTGTTTGATGTTTTGAAGAATTGAAATTACTAAGTTTTCGTGTTAGATAATTAAAGTTTTGTGTTTGTACATTAAATTTTGGTGTTTGTCCATTCCTAAAATCATTAAGAGTGTTCATAATCCCTTGCATAAGTTGTATCAATGCTGAGGTATCATCAGCTATTGAGTCATGTCATCTTATATTCAGCTCCGTTTTGGCCGATGTGGAAATTTTAGATCTTCTAGAATCTGTACTACTTCGCCTTTCACTAGCCTCATGTGAAAGAATACTTTCTGGTGATATTTGTGAAATTATCATAAGCCAATTCATGTTATTAATCACAAAACTGCTATCCTCAATCATAGTTGAGCTTAAATAGTACTCACAGTTGTCATTTATCTCACCAACATTTTCAGTCTAATTATTATTCGTCATTGTGTTAGTTGTGGCAACATTTTGTGCTTGTACATTAATTACTGGGATGTCAACAATGGTTTTATCTGCCATATCAGTTTTAGTCCATGTGATTTACTACTTTCTAAATTTTAAAACGAATATCTTTTTCTTAATTACTGTCAGAAATTTTTTTAAACAATCCTGTGACATACTGAGAAACTTATACTGCAACTAATTGTTGCTGCACTTACAGTCATTCAGAATTCTCATCCAAAAAAGGTTTTTAATAAATACACTATTTTACTACAATTAAAATGCTCCAATTTTAGCATGGGAGGGGGAAGTGCTACTACTGTTGTTAGAAACGAGTGATGCAGCTATTAGAATTTTCCTACCTTCTTGATGAGTTTCACAATTTCTTTTTCTCCTAGTTTCCATACAAATCTTATACTCCTTCCATGTTTCTCTTGGCAACATTATTCGTTTCATGCAACGAAGAAGACAAAAGATAATTAATACAATAGAAAAATTTTACAACTGGTTTTATATATCTTAAGAATTTAAATTATCTATACTTGGCACCATCATTTTGACAGTCACCTGTTATAGTTACTAAGGCACTGGCGACGTAAGGAAGAGTCGAATAATGTGGATTATCTCGAGGCGTGTGGCTTGGGAATACTTTCATCGAGAACAATTCATGCATCTAAGTTCGCACTTCCACAATCTCTCATTACTGATACAGTCTAATTGATTAGTAAATTAATTCTCCTTTTAACAGAATGATATTTACCTCTTCTTTCTTGAAGAGAATGAGACATCATCCATTGTCATGATAAATAATACAATAAAATTGAGGTCGCTGTTGTTCTAGAAGACTGTAGGTTGTTGTGCTTCCAGATATAATTTCCAGGAGGAATATTTTAGAAATGAAAGAAACTGCTTCCCTCGCCAGAAGATATATTGTAAAAAACTTTTGCACAAATACACATTCTGCCCCAAGCAACACGTCCATCAAAATTCTGGATTTTGGAATCATGGACAGGAAAAGACAGCTAGTGAGAGAGATAAAAATTGGTATCAGTTTAAAAAACTTAGAAATGGTCATTTTTCTTTTTGTGTAAATATCCTCTTGATGGGGGAATGTGTATATTGCATCTTTGCCCTGTACATTGTTCTGATGCCTCCTAAATGACATATGCTTTATGGTTAAATCAAAATAAGATATGTGACACTTGGAAAAACAATTTATGGTATGCTATGCCCTCCTACATCCAAGAGCAGTTTTTTATGTTTCGTGTGTCAGTGAAGACTACCTTGCGCAGGTATATTATCATTAATGAGGCACTGAATTTTTGGGATTGTGATGAGTAACATTAACAAAACCTTAAATTTTACTGATATGAATAACTGTTTTTAAATATTGTTTCTCATTATAGTCACTTGAAGCTGGTATTTGAGAAAAAAAGCTCTTTGCTCATCTGTCTTCAACCAAATAACTGTAACCCTCATGCACACAGATTCTCAATGAAAAGTAAACTTTTGCATTATGATGTGACTAATGACCCTGATGTCTCAGTGCACCTGTGTTTTTCCCTGGTGAGACTGAAAATGTCGAAAGAATGTTTGAACATCACATTTAATAATCCTTACTAAAAAAACTGCTAGGGCAGCTTCAGACACAGCGATGCAGTTCTTCAATGATATATGTAATTGGTTGACAATGTGGAGTGTATCTGTCAAACTATGTTTTGGCATGAGGCATTACAGTCTTTAATTTTAACTACTGAATCCCTACTGAATTCCATACTTGCATTGCATTTAATGTGAACTCTGTATCATGCTGCTACTTGCCAGCATTTTTCACGTAAAGAAAAAAAATCATGACTATGGTCAGTTTTGAAGACAGAATCTGTATCTCTGTCCAAAGCATTTAACCAACTGAGCCAAAATCACTTTGCTTCAACATTTTGAAATTTCTCATTTACAAATCATTTTTTTTAGCAAAGTTGGCGACTTCTCACTTTCAGAGAATGAGGAGGCATCAATAGCTTCCAAAATTGCACTTTTAATTCATCTGCAAGAATGGCTACTGCAGTTTAATGTCTCAAACGATCACAGAAGTCATTATATGGCCTCTGTCATTTTTGATATGGCATGTGTACATCATAATGATGTTATGCCTGACTTTGCATGTGTGCAACCAGACTCATCCATATACAGCCATGCTCTCATCTCCCATCCTTGACTTCGCTGTGCTTTCATTAGTTCATGGTTTTCGTAGTTGATATCACTTGTTATTGTGTATCTTTGTTATTCATTATTTGTTGTTGTTCATTGATATTTTTATTTGTTATAGATTGAAAACAGCTGAGGACAGCCATGAGAGTTAAGATCACAACCTGAATTAACTTGACATGACATGATGTGAAAGACAGTGGACCCTGATGTGATAGTGCAATGAAGCGATGCAGCCATGATGGCCTTTTTGAACTGGCCGTAAGTATTCTTCCACAAGTAAGGGCAGATATCTGAAAGCAAACAGTTATTTAGATTTTACAGTGACAGAGCATAGATGATGGTCACATTGTTTGTAAATAAGAACAGAAGTTGATTAAGCAATTTTCATTAAATAACGTTTCAGTAAAAAAAGTCTGTTGTAATGAAGGAGTAAAATGCAATTTTTTACGAAGTTTTCTGTTATTGTGGCTTTCAGTGTGACGATTGGTTTGATGCAGCTCTTCATACTACTCTTTCCTGTGCAAGCCTATTCATCTGAATAACTATCCTTCTTATATGCTTACTGTATTCATCCGTTGGTCACCCTCTACGATGTTTACTTCCCACACTTCCCTTGAATACTAAATTGATGATCTCTTGATTTCTCAGAATGTTTCAATCAACTGGTCCCTTCTTTTAGTCAAGTAGTCTCATAAATTTCTTTTATTGCCAGTTCTGTGCAGTATGTCCTCCTTAGTTAGACTATTTGCTCATGTAATATTCAGCGTTCATCTGTAACACCACATTTCAAAAGCTGATCCAAACTGTTTGTCGTCCAAGTTCCAACTCCAAATAAGGCTACACTCCAGACAAATACCTTCAGAAAAGACTTTCTAACACGTAAGTCCATATTCGATGTTAACAAATGTCTCTCCTTCAGAAACACTTTCCTGGCCATTGGCAGTCTACATTTTATATCCTCTCTACTTTGACCATCATCAACTGTTTTGCTGTCCAAACAACAGAATTCATCTACGACTTTAAGTGTCTCATTTTCTAATGTAATTCTCATCAGCATTATTTGATTTAATTCTTCTATCCTTCATTATCCTTGTCTTGCTTTTGTTTATGTTCATCTGATATCTTACTTTCAAGACAATGACCATCTGTTCAACGGCACTTTCAAGTCCTTCACTGTCTATGACAGAATTACAATGTCATCAACAAAACTCGAAGTCATACAGTGTAGGCATTCATTGCTGACATCTTTTTCAGTTAAAACTGTTGTGCTAAATGGCTGTGGTCGATGTATAAAACAGCTTCCTGACATTCCACCTCCAACTGTGGGAGACATTTCCCAAGGTAAAACAGCTATTGGTACCAAGGCTTGAGGGGCTGTCAGATTTATAGAGCATATAGAGGCCACCTTCGTACGTCGTGTGCTGCTGACTGTATGGTTATCTCTGGATGGCGTCATCATTCTCGATTAAAAGAAATAGATTATGTTGGTGCAAAGTCGACATCCATATTTTTATCTAACTTCAAACCTTCTTTTATAGTAAAACTATTATGTTGCTTATGAATCTCTACTGCTTTTCTATACACACATGTACGAAAATGTGATAATGCTCAGCTCACTGAATTTTATTTCGTGGATTCCCTCTCGAAAAACATTCTCTACTACGGCCGATTTTCGGTATGCTCCAGGCTATGCAGATGTTGACACTTCTTTTCGTGGTTCGAATATACACTTGTCTGCAACAGCACAGCATTTTATACACCACAGATCTCGCTAGAGTCTGCCTTGTATCTTTTGCTTTTCTTAAATATTCATTAATCATCTTGGTAGGTATAAAGATAATTTCCACCACACACTTGGCCAAAATTTTACCATAGTGATCCATAATTTTATTAATGAACAGAAGAAAAACTTTTCTACACTGGCGTCCAAAATTAAAGCAACAAACTGTTATTTCCCGGTCCTTTGTCTCCTTCACGATATAATCACATAAACTGTCAACAGTTATCCATAAGATCATGTTCTGCACGGAACTTGGCATTCCTGGCAACAGAGAACCCCGCCCATGATGACAGAAGGGTAACTATCAAATACGTTAGTGCTTACTGGGTAGTACCATATCCACAGTCACTGTGTACACAGTCACAGATGGTGCTGTGTGGCATAGAGAAGACGCCTACCAGAACCTCCGGGGTGGAGGGACAAGGAAGAATGGAAGCAGGACAGTCACAAACTGACGTGGCTCGCTGGCTTAATGTGAATTATTCTGTTGTCTCTTAGGAGTGGAGATAGTTTAAGCAGTACGTGTGCCTCTGACGCGCCTTCACACAAGGAAACGTTGAGAGTGGATTTGTCAAAATGCCATCTGAACGGTGGAACCATGGGCCAATGTTCTTTCCGCAGATGAGTCCCTATTTCGCCTGGAGAGTGATTCTCGACGGATTCTCATCTGGAGGGAACGTGGAACACTGACTTCGTGACTATCTCTGGATGTTGTCTTCATTTGTCATTAAAAGTAAGCGACTGTCATTCTGTTGGCGCGAAGTCGACATCCATATTTTAACTAACTTCAAACCTTTTTCTTTTCTATTGAGAGGCACCCACATGCCTTGCTCATACTGTGGCATCAAGCAGTCAGACCTGCAAGATGAGAGGTCTGCCAAGCGAGTGGATTCATTCTTATTTATCGAGTAACATGAACTCTAGTACTCACACTTAAGTTACAAGTTATCCTCCTATATGATTAATACGCAACGGAATCACGCATCTGACTATCAGTAATTTACAGAACTCTGACTGTACACTACGCACTGGCAATACCACATTTTCTTTCTTTTTTTATTTAACGGCTTTTGTCAACACGTGGCCACCGCACTGAATATGAATGGCGCACACATTATAAATTCGGGACATTATGACAACATACAATTCGAAGGAAAAGTCCACCAATCTTTTTCTTTTCACTATCTTATTTATTCCGATAAATTCTCTAACCTAAACACACAAATTCTATAACTTACAACAATAACACATGAGAAATTCCGCCCAGTGGTCATTGCTTTACATTGGTGAATCTCTATATTATGGTCTCGTAATTATTTAACGCTACAGTGCACTTTCTGGATAGGATGGTGGATCTTTTATTATATCTCACACTTCGACTCTCACAATCATCATCACGAAACTTTCCTCCAGATCGAGCGGTACAGAAGGAACAAGCATAACCCACTAATCTTTTGAAACTACCTTGCTACTCTCCCATGCAAACCACACATACCCAAATTACATGACATACATCACACTACAATATGGAATACAAAACACTAAATAGTCACAACACTATCACTTTCAGCTTTCCCACTTCAATTAATATTTATCCCAGTTTCACATGACACTGCCCCACTTCGTAATTCTACTTTCCTACTATGAACTCTGGAGATATATGCACGTCTTCCTGTGCAATGCAAGCCAAGTGGCGTTGCTGGATAGACGGCCGACTCACCTTGCTTCTCTCTCAGAGTTTGAATTTAGCGTCACACAGAATCATATCACGCAAAGTAATATTAAGAACATATTCATCACACACGCGAGTCCTCAACTGATACCATGGACGAGTACTTCTCTTTATCTTTTGTCTCATACACAGCTTGAGACTCACATAGTACTCACCACGTGGAAGTACTCGTCTCTAATTTCAAGTCCTGCACACGCCATTTCTTAAATATTTCAACTTATGGTACACACGCTATTTCTTAAATATTTCAACTTATTGTACACACGCTATTTCTTAAATATTTCAACTTATTGTACACACGCTAGTAATTCAGCTTAACTTAAGCACACGGAAGTATTTCAACTTATTGCTACACGTGGTTTCATTGTGACCGTTGGTCACTTCCGAAGATTACTACAATCCCATTAATATTACCTGCCTGACATTTAATTCTCCCCACAAAAGTTCCTGAAATAGAGAAATTATTATTTCAAACTACTCTTAAATATTCCACATGCATACCATGTCTCCACTCTTTTATTATTACGGAGCACAACTAAAACAGGTCTTAACAGCACAAGATCCAGCGGCAGAGTGCTGAAACATGGCCGTTCTCGAGGTCCTCTCCACCTCTGCTGAAGTGGGGGGAGCACCTTGCTAGCGTATTGGTCAGCCACATTTCAGGCGTTCAAAGCTCAGGTAAATTTCATCTCTTTGGTCCCACCAAAGGTAGCCAAAGGATCGTCTCAAAGATGATCATATATTCACATTCACTATCTGCGGTTATCAGACGACCATACATTCATTCATTTCACAGATCTCACCAAACTGGATGTAGGGATTTACTTTTTGGGAGTGCACATGTGATCAATTAAATAAATACATTGTCATTCTTTCCCACACTGGTATCCGGCTTCGCTGTATTAATTTAAATTGATTTATTTTACAAAACAAATGTGTTGTTCTGACAAAAATAATGAAGTATGTTGTACCTATTTTCAATGTCGGACAGTACTGTACCCTTTCACTATTAAAATTATTATGGTGTTTATGAATCTCAGTTGTTTCTCTATATATGTGTGCACGATAATGTGATGTCCTGTCTAAAACACTTGTCTCGCTGAATTTTATTTCTTAGTTCCAGTCTAGAAAAACATGCTCTTTTTTGGCCGATTCTTCAGTATGTTCAAGACGACAGTACCTTTCGGGTTCGGTTATATGGATGTTGACAATATACACTTGCCCACAACTGCACAAAATGTTACATAACCCAGGTGTCATCTTATGATATACTTAAATAAAGATCAAAGCAGATGAAATGAGTTATAATTTGTGCTGTGGCCGGGGCTCGAACCTGGGTCTTCTTGCTTGCCAAGCAAAAATGCTAACCATTATACTACCATCCCTCCACATGAACCATTGGTGGGGAGGCTTGCATGCATCAGCAATACAGATAGCCGTACCGTAGGTGCAACCACAACGGAGGGGTATCTGTTGAGAGGCCAGACAAACGTGTGGTTCCTGAAGAGAGGCAGCAGCCTTTTCAGTAGTTGCAGGGGCAACAGTCTGGATCATTGACTGACCTGGTCTTGTAACACTAATAAAAACGACCATGCTGTGCTGATACTGAAAGCGGCTG
The DNA here is from genome assembly GCF_023898315.1 of Schistocerca nitens. Lineage (NCBI taxonomy): Eukaryota > Metazoa > Arthropoda > Insecta > Orthoptera > Acrididae > Schistocerca > Schistocerca nitens. The sequence goes on from NC_064617.1 coordinate 395,668,293, forward strand.
AAAGTAAAGGGAGACTACAGTCATAATTTTTCCTGAGGGCATGTAGCTTTACTGTATGGTTGAATGATGATGCCTTCCCTTTTTGGTAAAATATTCCGGAAGTAAAATAGTCCCCCATTCGGATCTCCGGGCGGGGATTACTCAAGAGAACGTCGTTATCAGGAGAAAGAAAACCGGCGTTCTGGGGATCGGAGCGTGGAATGTCAGTACCTTAATCGGGCAGGTACGTTAAAAAACTTAAAAAGGGAAATGGATAGGTTAAAGTTAGATGTAGTGGGAATTAGTGAAGTTCGGTGGCAGGAGGAACAAGACTTTTTGTCAAATGAATACAGGGTTATAAATACAAAATCAAATATTTAGTAATGCAGGAATAGGTTTAATAACAGTTAAAAAATTGGAGTGCAGGTAAGCTACTACAAACAGCATAATTAACGCATTATTGTGGCCAAGATAGACACGAAGCCCACCCTACTACAGTAGTAAAAGTTTATGTGCCCACTAGCTCCGCAGATGACGAATAAATTGATGAAATGTATGATGAGATAAAAGAAATTGTTCAGATAGTGAAGGGAGACGAAAACTTAATAGTCATTGGTGACTGGAATGCGGTAGTAGGAAAAGGAAGAGAAGGAAACGTAGTAGGAGAATATGGATTAGGGCTAAGAAATGAAAGAGGAAGCCGACTGGTATAATTTTGCTCAGAGCATAACTTAATCATAGCTAATACTTGGTTCAAGAATCATGAAAGAAGGTTGTATACATGGAAGAAGCCTGGAGATACTACAAGGCATCAGATAGATTATATAATGGTAAGACAGAAATTTAGGAACCATTTTTAAATTGTAAGACATTTCCAGGGGCAGACGTAGAGTCTCACCACAATCTATTGGTTAAAACTGAAGAAACTGCAAAAAGGTGGGAATTTAAGGAGATGTGACCTGAAAAAATCTGAAAGAACCAGAGGTTGTACAGTGTTTCAGGGATAGCATAAGGGAACGATTGACAGGGATGGGGAAAAAAACAGTACAAGAAGAATGGGTAGCTTTGAGGGATGAACTAGTGAAGGCAGCAGAGAACCAAGTAGGTAAAAGATGAGGGCTGGTAGAAATCCTTGGGTAACAGAAGAGATACTGAATTTAATTGATGAAAGGAGAAAATACAAAAACGCAGAAAATGAAGCAGGCAAAAAGGAATACAAACATCTCAAAAATGAGATTGACAGGAAGTGCAAAATGGCTAAGCAAGTATGGCTAGAGGACAAATGTAAGGATGTAGAGGCTTATCTCACTAGGGGTAAGATAGATACTGCCTACAGGAAAATTAAAGAGACCTTTGGAGAAGAGAGAACCACTTGTATGAATATCAAGAGCTCAGATGGAAACCCAGTTCTAAGCAAAGAGGGGAAAGCAGAAAGGTGGAAGGAATATATCGAGGGTCTATACAAGGGCGATGTACTTGAGGACAATATCATGGAAATGGAAGAGGATGTAGATGAAGATGAAATGGAATATGATACTGCGTCAAGAGTTTGACAGAGCACTGAAAGACCTGAGTCGAAACAAGGCCCCGGGAGTAGAAAACATTCCATTAGAACTACTGACAGCCTTGGGAGAGCCATTCCTGACAAAACCCTACCATCTGGTGAGCAAGATGTATGAGACAAGCGAAATATCCTCTGACTTCAAGAAGAAAATAATAATTCCAATCCCAAAGAAAGCAGGTGTTGACAGATGTGAAAATTACCGAACTATCAGTTTAATAAGGCACGGCTGCAAAATACTAACGCGAATTCTTTACAGATGAATGGAAAAACTGGTAGAAGCAGACCTCGGGGAAGATCAGTTTGGATTCCGTAGAAACATTGGAACACTGAGGAGCAAAAGGCTTTTAACAATTTGTACAGAAACCTCATGGTAGTTACAAGAGTCGAGGGACATGAAAAGGAAGTAGTGGTTGGGAAGGGAGTGAGACAGGGTTGTAGCCTCTCCCCAATGTTATTCAATCTGTATATTGAGCAGGCAGTAAAGGAAACAAAAGAAAAATTCGGGGTAGGTATTAAAATCCATGGAGAAGAAATAAAAACTTTGAGGTTCGCCGATGACATTGTAATTCTGTCAGAGACAGCAAAGGAATTGGAAGAGCCGTTGAACGGAATGGACAGTGTCTTGAAAGGAAGGTATAAGATGAACATCAACAACAGCAAAACGAGGATAATGGAATGTAGTCGAATTAAGTCGGGTGATGTGGAGGGAATTAGATTAGGAAATGAGACACTGAAAGTAGTAAAGGAGTTTTGCTATTTGGGGAGCAAAATAACTGGTGATGGTCGAAGTTGAGAGGATATAAAATGTAGACTGGCAATGGGAAGGAAAGCGTTTCTGAAGAAGATAAATTTGTTAACATCGAGTATAGATTTAAGTTTCAGGAATTCGTTTCTGAAAGTATTTGTATGGCGTATAGCCACATATGGAAGTGAAACATGGACGATAAATAGTTTGGACAACAATAGAATAGAAGCTTTCGAAATGTGGTGCTACAGAAGAATGCTGAAGATTAGATGGTTAGTGTGATGTACAAACAGTAGCAGAGCCAAGATGGGGAAGATGTAGGCACATTTATTTGGTCCAAATCTCGTGGACACAAACTTATTATTTAACAATAATTTGTTATACATCCAAGTTATTACAATTAAGAGTTTAAAGAAAAATTTAGCAATAGAAAATTCTTTTTAAACATTCTCCAGAAGAACATGCAGCCCCACTCTGGAACATTACATAAAGGTACTGTTAGTAAAAGGTATATCATATATCATGTGCAGTCATCAAGACCTCAAGAATATTGTTTTGGTTCAACATAAGGTGAAAACACCAAAAATGTAGATCTTACAAATAAATAATTTAACACATCACTCACAAAACCACACGAATTATTTCACACATACAGTCTATTACGAGCTCAACAGTCATTTCTGACAGCTGTGTGATACCTAAATTTTATTGATACAGAATAAACACAGCTCAAAAGAATGATCTTCCAACATACTATAAAACAACTTCATAATAAAGATGACTGCTTTTTCCCCATTCAAATTTCTGTGTAACAGTTTTTTATACTAACAAGCTACTGTTGCTGCCTCTTACTTGCTACAGACAGACAAGCACATCTGTCATTAAATGATTGATTAACGAGGTGGCAATTCAGAGCTAGCAACTCCTTGTAACAACTGATTCTCAAATGCTGCCACGAAAAAGATTCTACAAAACAGAATCACACAAATTAAAGTTCCGTTGTTGTTGTTGTGGTCTTCAGTCCTGAGACTGGTTTGATGCAGCTCTCCATCCTACTCTATCCCAGTAACAACTGCAGCCTAAATCCTTCTGAATCTGCTTAGTGTATTCATTTCTTGGTCTCCCTCTATGATTTTTACCCTCCACGCTGCCCTCCAATACTAAATTGGTGATCCCTTGATGCCTCAGAACATGTCCTACCAACCGATCCCTTCTACTAGTCAAGTTGTGCCACAAATTTCTCTTCTCCCCAATCCTATTCAATACCTCCTCATTAGTTATGTGATCTACCCATCTAATCTTCAGCATTCTTCTGTAGCACCACATTTCAAAAGCTTCTATTCTCTTCTTGTCCAAACTATTTATCGTCCATGTTTCACTTCCATACATGCCTACACTCCATACAAATACTTTCAGAAACGAATTCCTGACACTTAAATCTATACTCGATGTTAACAAATTTCTCTTCTTCAGAAACGCTTTCCTTACCATTGCCAGTCTACATTTTATATCCTCTCTACTTCGACCATCATCAGTTATTTTGCTCCCCAAATAGCAAAACTCCTTTACTACTCTAAGTGTCTGATTTCCTAATCTAATTCCCTCAGCATCACCCGACTTAATTCGACTACATTCCATTATCCTCGTTTTACTTTTGTTGATGTTCATCTTATATCCTCCTTTCAAGACACTATCCATTCCGTTCAACTGCTCTTCCAAGTCCTTTGCTGTCTCTGACAGAATTACAATGTCATCGGCAAACCTCAAAGTTTTTATTTCTTCTCCATGGAGTTTAATACCTACTCCGAATTTTTCTTTTGTTTCCGTTACTGCTTGCTCAATATACAGATTGAATAACATCGGGGAGAGGCTACAACCCTGTCTCACTCCCTTCCCAATCACTGCTTCCCTTTCATGTCCCTCGACTCAGTCTACAAATGCTAGAAACGTAGGTTTGCCTTTCCTTAATCTAGCTTCTAAGATAAGTCGTAGGGTCAATATTGCCTCACGTGTTCCTATATTTCTACCGAATCCAAACTGATCTTCCCCGAGGTCGGCTTCTACTAGTTTTTCCATTTGTCTGTAAAGAATTCATGTTAGTATTTTGCAGCCGTGCCTTATTGAACTGATAGTTCGGTAATTTTCGCATCTGTCAACACCTGCTTTCTTTGGTATTGGAATTATTATATTCTTCTTGAAGTCAGAGGGTATTTCGCCTGTCTCATATATCTTGTTCACCAGATGGTAGAGTTTTGTCAGGACTGGTTCTCCCAAGGCTGTCAGTAGTTCTAATGGAATGATGTCTACTCCCGGGGCCTTGTTTCGACTCAGATCTCTCAGTGCTCTGTCAAACTCTTCACGCAGTATCGTATCTCCCATTTCATCTTCATCTACATCCTCTTCCATTTCCATAATATTGTCCTCAAGTACATCATTCTTGTATAGACCCACTATATACTCCTTCCACCTTTCTGCTTTCCCTTCTTTGCTTAGAACTGGGTTTCCATCTGAGCTCTTGATTTTCATACAAGTGGTTCTCTTTTCTCCAAAGGTCTCTTTAATTTTCCTGTAGGCAGTATCTATCTTACCCCTGGTGAGACAAGCCTCTACATCCTTACATTTGTCCTCTAGCCATCCCTGCTTAGACATTTTGCACTTCCTGTCAATCTCATTTTTGAGACGTTTGTATTCCCTTTTGCCTGCTTCATTTACTGCATTTTTATATTTTCTCCTTTGATCAATTAAGTTCAATATTTCTTCTGTTACCCAAGGATTTCTACTAGCCCTCGTCTTTTTACCTACTTGGTTCTCTGCTGCCTTCACTACTTCATCCCTCAAAGCTACCCATTCTTCTTCTACTGTATTTCTTTCCCCCATTCCCGTCAATTGTTCCCTTATGCTCTCCTTGAAACTCTGTACAACCTCTGGTTCTTTCAGTTTATCCAGGTCCCATTTCCTTAAATTCTCACCTTTTTGCAGTATCTTCAGTTTTAATCTACAGTTCATAACCAATAGATCGTGGTCAGAGTCCACATCTGCCCCTGGAAACGTCTTACAATTTAAAAATGGTTCCTAAATCTCTGTCTTACTATTACATAATCTATCTGAAACCTGTCAGTATCTCTAGCCTTCTTCCATGTATACAACCTTCTTTTATGATTCTTGAACCAAGTGTTAGCTATCATTAAGTTCTGCTCTGTGCAAAATTCTACCAGACAGCTTCGTCTTTCATTTCTTCCCCCAATCCATATTCACCTACTACGTTTCCTTCTCTTCTTTTTCCTACTACCGAATTGCAGTCACCCATGACTATTAAATTTTCGTCTCCCTTCACTATCTGAATACTTTCTTTTATTTCATCATACATTTCTTCAATTTCTTCGTCATCTGCAGAACTAGTTGGTATATAAACTTGTACTATTGTGGTAGGCGTGGGCTTCGTGTCTATCTTGGCCACAATAATGCGTTAACTATGCTGTTTGTAGTAGCTTACCCGCACTCCTACTTTTTTATTCATTATTAAACCTACTCCTGTATTCACCCGTTTTGATTTTGTATTTATAACCCTGTATTCGCCTGACCAAAAGTCTTGTTCCTCCCGCCACCGAACTTCACTAATTCCCACTATATCTAACTTTAACCTATCCGTTTCCCTTTTTAAATTTTCTAACCTACCTGCCCAATTAAGGGATCTGACATTCCACACTCCGATCCCTAGAACGCCAGTTTTCTTTCTCCTGATAACGACGTCCTCCTGAGTAGTCCCCACCCAGAGATCCGAATGGGGGACTATTTTACCTCCGGAATATTTTACCCAAGAGGACGCCATCATCATTTAACCATACAGTAAAGCTGCTTGCCCTCGGGAAAAATTATGGCTGTAGCTTCCCCTTGCTTTCAGCAGTTCGCAGTACCAGCACAGGAAGGCCGTTTTGGTTAGTGTTACAAGGCCAGATAAGTCAATCATCCACACTGTTGCCCCTGCAAGTACTGAAAAGGTTGCTGCCCCTCTTCAGGAACCACACGTTTGTCTGGTCTCTCAACAGATACCCCTCCATTGTGGTTGCACCTACGGTACGGCTATCTGTATCGCTGAGGCACGCAAGCCTCCCCACCAATGGCAAGGTCCATGGTTCATGGGGGGATTACCACTCACTACAAAATCCGACAAATCACGCGATATAAATAATGATCACTTCGTAACAATGAAACTGAAAAACATTACACACTGAAGTGTGCTTCTCACTCACAACAGTCCCTTTAAGTGCATACACAACACAGCTCAAAATCTAAATCCCAAGCAATATTAGTAGAATTAGGAAATTTGCAATTTAAACACACCAAGTTTAACAAGATGTAATGTAATAATAACTTGGACAGAACTTTGATAAAATGATCGATGATAGTGGATACCGTGCCATACACTATGAAACAAATTAAGAATTATTCACAGTAGACACCTGGCACGTGATCATATTCTCTGAATTGTTCCAAATCACAAAATGTTGGTTGCAAGTACCAACCCCATAATAAGTAATGATCATGAAATATAATAAAAGTATATGAAAATTTCGGCCTTAGCCAGGTAACGAGAACCACACCAATGCAGTTTCCTGTTACACTCGAGTGCTAGGCCCAACAAACAACAGCTGGTCATGGAGAACCACGCTAAGCAAGCGAGCATTCCGTCCTCCCCACATGCTCACAAACAGCAACCTTATCGCAGTCCTTAAACGGCAGGCACCTGTTGACTCCCAGCCGCTTCCGTCCTGTCGTCATCCGACGACCAGCCGACCGATCGACCAACGGCCTTCCGTCTGCGTCGACCACGGCCCCGGCGCGTACTTGCACCGTGCGGACCTGCCTGCTGCTGACTGCCAACTCGTCCAACGGCGGAGTAACGACGAACCCAACTCAGTGCTCAACCCAACAGCGACTGAGACTTAGAGCCGACCGACTGACATGCGAGTGTCTGCGTTCTGACTGACCCTGTCGCCTCACTACACCGACTCCCAGACTGAGCACCTACCCGACTGACCATACTGGTCCTCTCATCATCTCCCGACCGAGCCGTCCTCCAAAACTCTTGCTTCGCGCTCCAGCGCCAACAGCGCTCAGCGATCACGCCCCCTATCGATGCAGCAGAAACAAGTGAATAATGTCGTGGGTAAATCAAATGAGCTGAGCCGTGACACGGCTCTGTTAGATCACATAACTAATGAGGAGGTATTGAAAAGAATTGGGGAGAAGAGAAATTTGTGGCACAACTTGACTAGGAGAGGGATCAGTTGGTAGGACACGTTCTGAGGCATCAAGGGATCACCAGTTTAGTATTGGAGGGCAGCGTGGAGGGTAAAAATCGTAGAGGGAGACCAAGAGATGAATACACTAAGCAGATTCAGAAAGATGTAGGTTGCAGTAGGTACTGGGAGATGAAGAAGCTTGCACAGGATAGAGTAGCATGGAGAGCTGCATCAAACCTGTCTCAGGACTGAAGACCACAACAACAACAACAATACTACCACAGCACAACGGTCAACATTGCTGCATGAACTACCTAAGCTGAGTGCCCTCCCCACCACAAACTTCAATTCATTTTTCTCTTATATATTGTCACTGATGCGAGCCATAATTTTCTTATTGAATGGGAGAAAAAGTTTTCGAGGTGCTGGCCACTGTTGCTCAGAACTTCCGGTTTCTTCTGCTCTTTAATGGAGTGCTCAATCAATCTCCTTACTATCATATCCATTTTTCCTGAAGGTCGACTGTAAGCGATTTGTCTGCAGATAAAACAGCTCGCAGAGTTTGTTGGCTCTGTCCACCAAGGATTTAATCACACATCTTTCTTGTGTAGGATGATGGTTTAATTTCTTGGGGAGGACTCGATCAGTGTGTTTTCTTTCTATACACCTTATGGCTAAGAATTTCGCCCTCCCATTTGATTACAGCTACATCTAGAAATTTGAGTTGGCCCTTGCTCTCTTTCTCCATGTAAACTGTATCTTCAGTTTAATACCATTGAGATACACCAAGGAAACACCCTGTTCATCTCCATCGTGAGTCCATGTTACAAAAGTATCGTCCAAATAGCAGTACCTTTTAGCTGGTCTTTTACTGACCATATGCAACGCCCTCTGTTTGGAGGATTTCAGAAATAAATTGGCAGTGGCTGGACAAAGAGGTCTGTCTGCAGACACCCTGTCGATTTATTGGAAAAAGGCGTGGTTGTACTGGAAATAAGTTTCGGTAAGGCAGCGTCTAAATATAGCCACTATGTCAGACGGAAAAATATCTGCTATGTATGAAATAGCTTCGATTCAGGAACAGCAGTAAAAAAGAAAATACAGCACAAGTTAATCATATTAACAACCACGTGGAACTAATGATGCTACAGATGAGACGAGGATGGCAGCAGCTTGCAGTAAGCTGTTATACCTCCATTTTTGTATCAGTGATGTATTGCAGGGTTGTGACTGGAATAAGGTGGACTGACTAACATTCAGGACTATGGAACTCAGCACACAAGTGTCAGACATTCGGCAGCAAAGGAAGTCTGGCGGCTTACAGAAAAGCAGATGTGAAACATATGTCGTTGTCAATTATTGATCGGTTATTAATTTGTCTGGGAGAGAATTAACCGAAGAAGAAAGTTTAGTTCTATCGAAAGGCAGTAATTTTGCAGTGACATCGCTGAAGATTCTCGTGGAGGGCATTATAGCAAAAGTGGAGGTAGGACTATGTCTGTTATCCCCACAATCTGCTTATGAAATTAGGACAGAAATGGAGAAATGGCCAGAATGTTACGCAATGCTAAGCCACCTAACAGCAATTTATCTTAAGTGAAAAGGAAGATGCTGACAGAGATCACTGCAGACAAGAGCACCTTTGCACTTACAGCTGACGAAAGTACTACCACAGTTTTGATGAAGAGCAAAGTTTATTACCAGAAGAATAGTGACCTTTTGGAACCCACTACTTATAAAAACCTTCAGGAGGATCCTACAACGAAAGTTTGAGAATCACCACTCAACTGGTATAAAACAGTCTTCTTTCTCTTCAGCCAATAACCAATAACCAACAACTCTGCATAACAAAAGCTAATCGATCCAGACTATATGCCCCACCAAAGGTGCGTAAGCCAAATGTTTCTATGAGACTTATGGTGAGTACCATAGGATCTACTACCCATGAGGTGGCACGGTATCTCGCCTGTATGTTGCAGCTGTATATTGGTAGAACCGACAGTTACGTTAAAAACTCTGTAATTTTATTAAAGGAGATTATCGTCAGCCCAAGTGTTATTCTTCGATTCAGTGTCATTGTTTACTATGGTTCTCATTAACGAAGCTATTTCATACATAGCAAACATTTGACTGAATGGCATGCTGGGTTTATTTAGACACTGCCTTACCGAACTTATTTCCAGTACAACAATGATTTTTATCAACAATTTGACACCGTTACTATGGGCAGCCCTCTTCGTCCAGCCATAGCCAATGTATTTAAGGAGTTCTTCAAACAAAAGAAGCTGCAGACGCCCCGTAAAAGACCAGGTAAGGGGTAATGTTATGTGGGCAATACCTTTGTTGTATGGACCCAAGGTGAGGAGAAACTGGATGACTTCTTGGTGCATCTCAACGGTATTAAACTGAAATACAGTTTACAATGAAGAAAGAGGGCGAGTGTCAACTTAAAAGTTCTGTAAGTACCCGTAATCAAATAGGTGGATGGGACTCTGGCCATTAGGTATATAGAAATGACACACACACTGACAGATGCCTACACAAGGAATTAAACCACCAGCCTGCACAAGAAAGAGGTGTCATTAAATCCTTGGTGGACAGAGCCAACTAACGCTGTGATCCAGTTTACTTGCAGGATGAATTCAATCATTTACAGTAGACATTCAAGAAAAATGGATATGCTAGTAAGGAGACTGATCGATCACTCCATCAAAGAAGTAGGAAGTACTGAGCAACAACGGCCACCATCTACACTGGTGACCAAAATTAAAGCAACAAACGGAAATTATTCAAGGTCGCGCTTATTTTGCAACAAAATATCATAAACAGGCGACAGTAACGTAGAAACAATGTAAATAATACATAATGTAAACAAATTGCAACATGCATAACAGTAGAGAAAAATGTTCTTCGTTTTTTCCAACTTAACAGATTTGCACACACATTCTGACAACAGATCAATGTGTTCAGTATGGGGTACGACCATCTATGGCAGCAATACAGGTCTGACAACGATGGGGCATGCTGTGAATGACGTCATCAATTTCATGTTGAGGCAGTAACGTACATTCCTCCTGCAGAGCTGCCTGCAAGTTTTGGAGAGTGACTGCAACCCTTGTCCCTAGTGCATCCCAGGCCTTTTCTATGACATTCAGATCAGAAGAGCGAGCAGACCACGCCATCTGTGCAGTATTTTCCGTCTCCAAAAACACTTCAACCACCTGTTCTCAATGAGGTCGAGCATTATCGTCCATCAGTACGAAGTCTCGGCCCACAGCACATCACAACAGCTGCACATGAAGTCCCAAGATCTTGTCACAATACCTGACATCAGTTCAGCCTTGCCGATTCAACCAGGAATTTCAAGAAGAGGTGTTCGAGCGGCGAACGTAGTCCCTACCCACACCATTAGGGATCCTCCTCGGTACTGGTTTCTTTCCACAATGTTTGGTTTCTGAAGCCGTGTTCCACGTTCCCTCCAGATGAGAATCCGTCGACAATCACTCTCCAGACGAAATAGGGACTCATCTGCAGAAAGAACATTGGCCCATTGTTCCACCGTTCAGGTGGCATTTTGACAAATCCACTCTCAACGTTTCCTTCTATGAAGACGCGTCAGAGGCACACGTACTGCTTAAACTGTCGCCACTCCCAAGACACAACAGAACAATTCACATTAAGCCAGCGAGCCACGTCAGTTTGTGACTGTCCTGCTTCCATTCTTCCTTGGCCCTCCACCTCAGAGAATCTGGTAGGCGTCTTTTCTATGCCATACAGCACTGTCTGTCACTGTGAGGTGGAATGCCAGGGAGATGTTTTATACATCGACCACAGCAACTTAGCACAACAGTTTCAACTGAAAAAGATGTCAGCAATGAAAGCCTACACTGTATGACTTCGAGTTTTGTTGATGACATTGTACTTCTGTCATAGACAGTGAAGGACTTGAAAGTGCAGTTGAACAGATGCTCATTGTCTTGAAAGTAAGATATAAGATGAACATAAACAAAAGCAAGACAAGGATAATTAAGTATAGTAGAATTAAATCAAATAATGCTGAGGAGAATTACATTAGGAAATGAGACAATTAAAGTTGTAAATGAGTTCTGTTGTTTGGGCAACAAAACAGCTGATGATGGTCAATGTAGAGAGGATATAAAATGAAGACTGCCAATGGCTAGAAAAGTTTTTCTCAAGGAGAGACATTTGTTAACATCGAATGTGGACTCATGTGTTAAAAAGTCTTTTCTGGAGGTATTTGTCTGAAGTGTAGCCTTATTTGGAGTTGGAACTTGGATGATGAACAGTTTGAATCAGCTTTTGAAATGTGGTGTTACAGAAGAATGCTGAATATTACATGAGCAAATAGTCAAACCAAGGAGAACGTACTGTATAGAACTTGCAGTAAAAGAAGAGACATTCATCTCTTTCGTCTTACATTGCTTGTTTTTATAAAGATGACAAAGGCATTTCCTACAAATTAATTTATTTTTCTCCATATTCCCACTTTAGGTTTTATTCAAACTTTTATAGGAACATTAAGAACCAATAAAGACATCATAGAAATAAAACAAGAAGTAAAAGGCAATACTGAAAATGCCTCAATAAAAAATACTCGACTGCAGTAAACCATTTATGGGTGACATACAATGAAATCAATATTTCATTCACATCCTGATATTACTCTGTTTTTACACAATGTTATTAACTGCTGCCTTAAAAAAAATTTAACTGCCATAACTTTCCAATGTTATTTAAAAATATCCTGCACAAGTTCCTATGAATGCATATTACAAAAGACAACGATTCCTGACTTTTTGTGGTTGCTATTAGTTAAGTGAAATTTATTTACAGCCTGTTATCACGTCTCTTATGTTAAATAATGGAAGGATGCTGAAGTTGAGAATGTTCCCAGAAACATTACACTGAAGAAGAGCGGGAGTTACTATTATGGCACTGTCATGTTCTGTCTTTGTTATTTCATAAAATGTACTTACGGTCTAAACACAAAGAAATATATTTATTAAGAACCTCACTACATAAAAAATGGTATATTGATCCTTTCAGGTGTCACAAAAAAAACCAGTGTCTTCTGGCTTGCATTAAGTTACATTACAGCAAGCAGAGGAACCAAGAGAGAAGAGACTTTCTGTTATTCCTGGTAAAAAACTATGCCCAACTTGTAGATGGGAGGTTACACAATATAAGAACGGAAATGAAGGAACTACTTCAGAGGGTACCAGTGAAACTGGAGACCGGACTATTCAGTCTCTAGAAAAAAATATTCTAGACAAGTTTATCAAATTTGGGACTGTCTCAGGCTAAACTGCATTCTATTTCTCATCACAGGAGAGGTGCAATTGCCAAATGAAAACTGGACACTGAAACGGACACATTACAAAATAAACTCACATGCATACAATGTTGAACTGAAAGAGAAACATGAGCATAGAAAATATGACCATAAACAGAAAATAATCCATTTTGATAAATTAATGAAACAAACGAAAACAGAAAATGAAACATTCCAATAATCCAGAAAAAATCAAATTTTGACTCTTGTACCACAGGCTTGTGCTCGACTAAAGGGATGTGAAATGTTTTAAGTCTTTGAATATTTGGTACGCCGGGCACATACTCTTTTGAAACAAAAGAGAATTTTATCACTGCCTGAACAGAACACAAGAAAGGTATTACCACAGGAAACAGCTGACAAAGTAAAAAATTTCTATTTGGATGATGAAAACTCAAGAATAATGCCAGGAAAGAAAGACAAAGTGAGCATCAGGAAAAATGTACATGAACAGAAATGAGTGATTTTAAGTACTTTACCTGAATCGTACCCTCTACACAAATATAAATTTCCTAAAAACACAGTAGGTTTTTCTACACTACCTTCAGCCGAAACAGTTGCAACACTAATGACAAAACCTGTATGCTTCGTCTCTGTGACAAATGTCTCCTACATCCCTATTTCACGAACACCTGCAAAATCAAGTAGAAGATTTTGAGCCTGATGAGAGAGTTCAATACAGGCAGTGGGTTTCAACTGACAGGATGAATTTGGTTCTTCATGTAAAAACACTGTCAGAAATCTGCGAATAGCTGGTATAGAAGATAGAGAAATTTGCACCCCATTCCTTCAATGCAAAATCTCAGGTTAATTATTTGAAAATGAGAAATGAAACTCTTCAAGAAGGAACTGTTTTAATGTTGATGGACTTCCATGAAATCTTCAGCTTTGTTGTGCATGACAAAGCATAACATTCTTACTGGAGTAATGGCATAAATACTATTCACACAGAATGAGCGTACTATAAGAAAGACAAAAGTTTGCAATCAAAACACCTACGCATTGTTTCTGACGGTTTAGAGCATGATGTAGCCATAGTTTATGAAATGCATAAGACTGTATTGCAGTTCTTGAAAACAGAACTCGTATTGCTTATAAGTGATACTGAATATTTGACAGATGGTTGTGCTGCATAGTACAGAAACTGCAAGAATATGTATGAAGTGCTTGGAACTATATAGTGACAAGCAACATTTTTGACATATGCATGACTTTCCGTATATATACCAAGTCAATCACATATATATATCCTGTTAAAATACAAAATGTAGATCTTTTAGATGTGAAGAAACTCATTTGTTTGCTACTGTACATCTTTGATAGAAACTGAGGTTATGCTTTTTCTTAAATCAAATAAAAAAAACATTTTTCCCAATACTTTTTACCTTACATCAAATCTCAGCTTATGAAGGATGTACAATACACGATCCATAATTTTAGAATAGTTTATATGGATACTGCGGCTATTTAAGTTAGTTTTAGTTTTTTTCTAATGAATTGTGCAGCACATTACATTTGATTCCATTATGATGAACACAATTAAGATGCTATCAAAAAAACTTGAAAAACGTTCTTTATATTACATACCAAACAAGTAAACAAAGTTTCAGCTTGATACTTCATACATGGTTGCCAGGACCTCAATGATTTGAAACGGAATGATTCAGAATAAACAGTTTGCTTACTATTTTTGCATCTGTCCCACTTTCATTTGACTGCCCCTTATATTTTCCATTGAACAGGGAATTGTTAGACATCCGAACATGCCTAAAAAAATTGTATGAAACAAAATGTGAATGTGGAATTCTAAAGAGAATCCTACATCAAAACTGACCATAGTATCTGTACCATGGAGCCACAATGACTAACTCAGTGAACAAAGTCAACAGAGTTGTAGAAAACGTGTTTACACTTCATCACATAATTGCTGAGAATGTGTTTCTGGTATTTTGCCAGCTGGTATGTAAGTGTGACAATATTACTAGCTATTTTATTCCTGTTATTTATATATTGTTTCAAAGAAGTAGTCCATTGTCACTTATTGTGGTGAACCTATACAAGGAGCACTTTGAAGCTAACGCCCTTGAATCCACCAAGTTGAAACGCATGTCTTTCCATCGGTGCACGAATGATACATTTGTGGTGTGGTCACATGGGGTATAAAAGCTTCTAGAGTTCCTAGAACGTTTAAATGCCATCCATCACAATATAAAATTCAGATGAAACCTGAAAAAGGGGGCTAACTACTTATCCTTGACATGTTAGTTTAGAGAACAGTGGATGGATTCCTGGTTCACAGTGTATGTGGAAAACCTATGCACACTGACCTCTATTTCCATGCCTTGAGCTATCGCCATCCAGCAAAGAAATTCAGTGCTATTTTTCAGCAAATGTAATATATATTTCAGAATAAAATCCAATCATCAGTTGTACAGATATATTTATTTCACTTTACTGGTATGATAAATTAATTTACAGTAAATGAACCACACCTACTAGGCAAGTTGCTTCTACTTTACGTAAATGTACAGCTGAGGTCTAAAAATTTACAATATCACTAATTTCGTAGGCTTCTGAAGATAACAATTAATATCTCAAAAAAGTAAAGTGAAATAAAAATATATGTGCAACTGAAGATTCAATTTCATTCTGAAACAATCTGGGTGTCCGAAAGCTAGGTGTGTAGGTGTGCATCACATTGCATGTGAATGTGGCACATCTTACATAGGGCAGACTATCAGAACAAGTGAAAAGAGATGCAAGGAACACCAGTGACAACCTTACTAAAACAACCAAGCCAATCAGTTGTCACCAAGCACTGCCTCGAATACACAAGGTGTTGAATGAAGTGTCAAATACTTTTGAGGGCCGATAATATAGACCAAAACAAGAAAAAAATATCCAGTACACATGGACTCTAAAATGCATACCATAAGAGCTATAAGCACTTGGGCAATAGAATAGATGTGTTTAACAACAGCAAAGATGAACAAGTGCCCATAGCTCTGAAGGTGTGCATTTTACAGCTCATGCTTATTTGGAAATTTTTCTTGTTCAGTCCACACTACCAACTCTCAAAATATTCATCACTTTCTTTTTTTACAGCCTGCAGTCATGAAATGAAATACAAAGACACCATTATCATAGTCCATATGGCAAGTTTCTGGGACAAAATACTTTAGCAGTGTATCAAAACACAGATGTCAGAAAACTTTATAAACAGGAATGATAGTTTCAATTTAAACAACACTTGGGGTCAGGCACAAAATTTATTTAAATCGTGTTGGCCGTCACAATGACCACAGTTGGGAAACAGACAATTTGCATTTCAAGGAATATCAGTGTGTGGCATCGATAGGTCACATCGACTGCGTAAAGCATGATGTTTGAACTATAAGTGCTCCGATGCGCCACCATGTTACTGTGACAGTCAGCCTTTGTACCTTGTACAGTGTACAGTGTACACGTGTATCTTTCTTTGTGCTGAAATATATGTGTGTATAAACATTCATGGGCACAGTTTGTTGCATAAGCAGTTATCCGTATTCGCGTTTCCCACATTGGTGACCCCCAAGTTTCTATGTCTTCCACAATTTCGGCACTGGCTGTATGGAATCAACAGGTTTTACGTTTGATGCCGTGGCTACCTCACCCAACGTTTTATACAAAGATTTGAAGGCTCAGCTACTACTACCAGGCCACTCCAACCCCTGCCAACGTATGTTTCGCTGCTAACGGACAGTGATTCGCGATCTGCAACGAAGATAACTTCAAACTTTAAAGCTCTACAACGGCTGAGTGTTACACTATTACCTCAAACAATGGACTCAGGTTTCATGTCACTGGACTGTGCATGCCAACATGTGAAAGGTGAAGTGGACGATTTTCAGAATCGTGTAGCGATCGATCTCTCATGTGGTGTTCAAAGATACCCAAATTCACACACGTGCTTTGATCCTCTATGCGCTGCAACGTTGGATACAGTAGTGCCGTCTGCAACGCTGTCATTCATGCAAAACGCATACACGGTCAACTGCTATCAAGCTATGCCAGTTTTGCCTTCCTCACAATTTTTATATTGGACATTTTTCAACATCAAGTTCGCCAGGCTCAACCACCATATCTGTCGCCCAGTTTCTCGACCACTTGGGTTCGAGCACACTCGACGGTGCTTTGCCATCCAGGACCGTTGTACCATGACAAGTTTCACCAGTGATTTATGGTCCTACAACTCGAGGTGCGTTTCCAACAGGTGGGCCCCACATCATGCCGAATAGACCACTCAGGACTGGCATCACGTTCTCTTCACTGATGAGTATGGCATATGCCTTCAGCCAGAAAATCGTCGGAGACGTGTTTGGAGGCAACCCAGTCAGCCTGAATGCCTTAGACACTGTCTAGCGAATGCAGCAAGATGGAGGTTCCCTGCTGATTTTGGGTGGCATTATGTGGGGTCTACATACGCCACTGGTGGTTATGGAAGACGCTGTGATGGCTGTACGATACATAAATGCCATGCTCCAAGCGATAGTGCAACCATTTCGTCAGCATATTGGCGAGGTATTCGTCTTAATGGACTACCATTCGTGCCCCCATCGTGGATATCTTGTGAATGACTTCCTTCAGGATAGTGACATCGCTCAACTATAGTGGCCAGAATGTTCTCCAGACATGAAACCTATCGAACATGCCTGGGATTGACTGAAAAGGGCTGTTTATGGACCATGTGTCCCACCAGACACTCTGAGGGATCTATGCCGAATCGTCTTTGAGGAGTGGGACAATCTGGACCAACAGTGTCTTGATGAACTTGTGGATAGTATGCTAGGATGAATACATGCATGCATCAATGCAAGAGGACGTGTTACGGAGTATTAGAGGTACTGGCATGTACAGCAAACTGGACCGCCAGCTGTGAAGGTTTTGCTGTGTGGTTGTACAACATGCAATGTGTGGTTTTAAAGAGGGCGGAAATGATGTTTATGTTGATTTCCATTCCGATTTTCAGTACAGGTTCTGGAACTCTCGGAACTGTTGTTGTTGTTGTTGTTGTTGTGGTCTTCAGTCCTGAGACTGGTTTGATGCAGCTCTCCATGCTACTCTATCCTGTGCAAGCTTCTTCATCTCCCAGTACCTAATGCAACCTACATCCTTCTGAAACTGCTTAGTGTATTCATCTCTTGGTCTCCCGCTACGATTTTTACCCTCCACGCTGCCGTCCAATGCTAAATTTGTGATCCCTTGATGCCTCAAAACATGTCCTACCAACCGATCCCTTCTTCTAGTCAAGTTGTGCCACAAACTTCTCTTCTCCCAAATCCTATTCAATACCTCCTCATTAGTTACGTGATCTACCCACCTTATCTTCAGCATTCTTCTGTAGCACCACATTTCGAAAGCTTCTATTCTCTTCTTGTCCAAACTGGTTATCGTCCATGTTTCACTTCCATACATGGCTACACTCCATACAAATACTTTCAGAAACGACTTCCTGACACTTAAATCTATACTCGATGTTAACAAATTTCTCTTCTTCAGAAACGATTTCCTTGCCATTGCCAGTCTACATTTAATATCCTCTCTACTTCGACCATCATCAGTTATTTTACTCCCTAAATAGCAAAACTCCTTTACTACTTTAAGTGTCTCATTTCCTAATCTAATCCCCTCAGCATCACCCGATTTAATTTGACTACATTCCATTATCCTCGTTTTGCTTTTGTTGATGTTCATCTTATATCCTCCTTTCAAGACACTGTCCATTCCGTTCAACTGCTCTTCCAAGTCCTTTGCTGTCTCTGACAGAATTACAATGTCATCGGCGAACCTCAAAGTTTTTACTTCTTCTCCATGAATTTTAATACCTACTCCGAATTTTCTTTTGTTTCCGTTACTGCTTGCTCAATATACAGATTGAATAACATCGGGGAGAGGCTACAACCCTGTATCACTCCTTTCCCAACCACTGCTTCCCTTTCATGCCCCTCGACTCTTATAACTGCCATCTGGTTTCTGTACAAATTGTAAATAGCCTTTCGCTCCCTGTATTTTACCCCTGCCACCTTCTTTAATTGATGAATGTGGTGCTACAGGGTAATGCAGGAGTAGGTTTAATAATGAATAAAAAAAATAGGAGTGCGGGTTAGCTACTACAAACAGCATAATGAACGCATTATTGTGGCCAAGATAGACACGAAGCCCACGCCTACTACAGTAGTACAAGTTTATATGCCAACTAGCTCTGCAGATGATGAAGAAATTGATGAAATGTATGACGAGATAAAAGAAATTATTCAGGTAGTGAAGGGAGACGAAAATTTAATAGTCATGGGTGACTGGAATTCGTCAGTAGGAAAAGGGAGAGAAGGAAACATAGTAGGTGAATATGGATTGGGGGGAAGAAATGAAAGAGGAAGCCGCCTTGTAGAATTTTGCACAGAGCATAACTTAATCATAGCTAACACTTGGTTCAAGACTCATAAAAGAAGGTTGTATAGCTGGAAGAATCCTGGAGATACTAAAAGGTATCAGATAGATTATATAATGGTAGGACAGAGATTTAGGAACCAGGTTTTAAATTGTAAGACATTTCCAGGGGCAGATGTGGATTCTGACCACGATCTATTGGTTATGAACTGCAGATTGAAACTGAAGAAACTGCAAAAAGGTGGGAATTTAAGGAGATGGGACCTGGATAAACTGAAAGAACCAGAGGTTGTAGAGAGTTTCAGGGAGAGCATAAGGGAACAATTGACAGGATTGGGGGAAAGAAATACAGTAGAAGAAGAATGGGTAGCTCTGAGGGATGAAGTAGTGAAGGCGGCAGAGGATCAAGTAGGTAAAAAGACAAGGGCTAATAGAAATCCTTGGGTAACAGAAGAAATATTGAACTTAATTGATCAAAGGAGAAAATATAAAAATGCAGTAAATGAAGCAGGCAAAAAGGAATACAAACATCTCAAAAATGAGATCGACAGGAAGTGCAAAATGGCTAAGCAGGGATGGCTAGAGGACAAATGTAAGGATGTAGAGGCTTGTCTCACTAGGGGTAAGATAGATACTGCCTACAGGAAAATTAAAGAGACCTTTGGAGAGAAGAGAACCACTTGTGTGAATATCAAGAGCTCAGATGGCAACCCAGTTCTAAGCAAAGAAGGGAAGGCAGAAAGGTGGAAGGAGTATATAGAGGGTTTATACAAGGGCGATGTACTTGAGGACAATATTATGGAAATGGAAGAGGATGTAGATGAAGATGAAATGGGAGATAAGATACTGCGTGAAGAGTTTGACAGAGCACTGAAAGACCTGAGACGAAACAAGGGCCCGGGAGTAGACAACATTCCATTAGAACTACTGATGGCCTTGGGAGAACCAGTCATGACAAAACTCTACCATCTGGTGAGCAAGATGTATGAGACAGGCGAAATACCCACAGACTTCAAGAAGAATATAATAATTCCAATCCCAAAGAAAGCAGGTGTTGACAGATGTGAAAATTACCGAACTATCAGTTTAATAAGTCACAGCTGCAAAATACTAACTCGAATTCTTTACAGACGAATGGAAAAACTGGTAGAAGCGGACCTCGGGGAAGATCAGTTTGGATTCCGTAGAAATGTTGGGACACGTGAGGCAATACTAACCTTACGACTTATCTTAGAAGAAAGATTAAGAAAAGGCAAACCTACGTTTCTAGCATTTGTAGACTTAGAGAAAGCTTTTGACAACGTTAACTGGAATAATCTCTTTCTTTAGCAACTCGGAACTGAGGCGTTGCAAAACTTTTTTTGATGTGTGTATATCAACAAGGGATTCATCTCTTATAAAAGTTATGGCGCAAGTTTATTGATTAAAATTGGACAAAAATAGATGTTAAATGTGTTAACAGAAATAAAACGTGATGTGACGGCAGCAAAAATATGCAACAAACAGTTAACGACCCTGTGCGACAGCTGGTTGGCAGACTAAGGTTTGACTGATTGAAGTATTTACTTTGGCTCAAAATATGGATAATGCAATCTAAATTACTTAACACTGAATAGAGCTTGATAGATTTATTCTACGCAGAAGTTATACTACATTGGTGCAGCTGAGAACAAATGGCATGATTGTGATCTTTTTTGCCCTAACAAGCCAGTAGCAATATGGTACCCCTCTTCTCAATGTGCGTTACTGTCTCAGGTGCTGGTCATAGTTCAAGCACCTGCACAATGGCAATGTGCAACACTTGTAATTCCCTAACATGAGCATGAAATATGCAAAGTCGAGGCTAGCAATCTGTTAGACAGATCGCAATTACCCTCTAACACAGCCCTGAAATTTCGATGGACTCCAGTGCGTGACACTCTCCTCCCCCATCATACCATGGGGCAATTTGACTCACTTATATGGCAGTGCACACAAGGAGAACAAATGTCAAAGCGAAGCGAATAAGATTTTCTTAGGCACAGCGAGTTGTCCGAGATGACTATGGTCTAAACTGTCAGTACAGCTAAGTCCTCACCACAGGCTCCCCAGTAAAATCAGTGCGAGTGTGGTGTCATGCTCAGGGCAAGTGTCTCAACTGCATCCCACCCATAACAAAAGTCAAGAGCAGTTTCCTCTCCAGACCGAAGTCTGAATCGAAAGATCCATTCCAGACAGCCATCTGAATCGGAAGACCAAATACCACCTCTCCTCCCTTTCCATCAAGTCTCAATAAACTCCCAAAAGCATCTTCACGACCACCGCCACAAGGGTTTTATGCCAATCACGAGACTCCACGATCCCCATGTCTCTCCTCTAACTCGTCTGCTCTACACATCAGCCAACCCTAATCCAATTTAACAAATATTCTTAACTTTCTGGAGAAATGGCCAGTCCCTGACTCACTGTGTTCCCAATTTGCTTTTTTTTTCCATGGCCCCTTTAGGCAGCGTGTTATTTTGAGTTTCCGTAAAGCTCTAAAGTGAACATAGAGATAATTACCTGGATGGCCTGAATGTTAAGGTGTATCCGACCAGGGGCCTCAGTTAAACCAAGAGAATTGCTTTTGTGTCCCAACATGTATCGTTTCAAAGTCACCATAAATGATGTGTTCCTTCTAACACTGTTTTGAAGTTGTGAGGCTTCCCAGAAAACTCTGCAAGCAAGGGGTTGACACCAACTAATGGTTCCCTCGATAGCATTCTGTCCATGATTAACTTGGCAACTTGCTAATTTTTATGACCGCCATCCTCTTCACAAAGGTAGTTTACAGTGCTGTTGTAGCATGTTGGCTGGGCGACCTAGATTTCTTTCCCACCACGGGCCTCTGCTGTGGCAAGAGGTAGCTAACAGGTATGTTCAGGTATGCCGTGTTACCTCCTCATCGACCAAACGCATTGTCTGCACACTGTGGGAGAACTTCTTGGGTCCAGCATTCTGTCCCCAGTAAGTGTTTTGAGACGTTCGTTACCCTAGTAGCTGCATGTGGCTTTCAAGCCCTAAATGTCCACCACAAGATTTATTGTTAAATGGCCAACTGCCATCTAGTTCGAAACTCCAGAAAAGTACTATTTGAAGGAGAGACACCCTAAAGAACATGCACGCATTAACAATGTACATGCTTCCATCAATGCCTATTTATGTTGATAACTTCTTGTCGTCTCATAAACATGATGTCCTGGGCGAAAAATCAATATTAAATTGTAACCTTGAATATGGAGGATAGTGAGAAAGTGACCCATCCTTTCTCAACTGTATACCTTATCCATTATATTTTTCGTTACGTAATTAATGACCTCATGGCGACAGGAGAAACTATAAAATTTCAATTGATGAAGCAGTTCAAAGGGAACACAAACGTCTAAAGAGTTAGATTGCAGGAAGTGCAAAATGGACAAGCAGGAATGGTTAGAGGACAAATGTAAGAATTTAGAAACAAATTTCGTAGGGGGAAGATATATACCACTTACAGGGAAACTGCAGAGACCTTTGGAGCAAAACCATACAGCTGGATGAATGGAAAACTGGTACTAAGTAAAGAAGGGAAAGCTGAAAGGTGGGAAGGAGAGTATTGAGGATCTATACCATGAAGATGAGCTTGAAGGCTATGTTGTGGAAAGGGAAAAGAACATACA
Organism: Schistocerca nitens; assembly: GCF_023898315.1. NCBI lineage: Eukaryota > Metazoa > Arthropoda > Insecta > Orthoptera > Acrididae > Schistocerca > Schistocerca nitens. The sequence continues at coordinate 395,691,277 of NC_064617.1, forward strand.
TGAAAATAAAATGGGGGAGATGACACTGCCAGAGGAATATGAGAGTGCACTGCAAGATTTAAGTCGAAACAAGGCCCCTCGAGTAGACAAAATTTCATCAGAACTAGTGATAGCATTTGGAGAGCCATCCATGCTAAATCTATTCCATCTGACATGAACGATGTATAAGACAGGTGAAATACTCTCAGACTTCAAGAAGAATATAATGATTCCAAATCCAAAGAAAGCAGACGCTGAGAGGTATGAATATTACCGAACTATCAGTTTTATGGGTCATGGTTGCAAAATACTAACACAAATTCTTTACAGAAGAATGGGAGACATAGTAGAAGCCGACCTCAGAGAAGAGCAGTCTAGATTCTGGTGAAATGTAGGAACACGCATGGCGGTATTGACGTTACAGTTTTTCTTAGGAGAGAGGTTAAGGTAAGACAAATCCATGTTTACAGCATTGGTAGACACATAGAAAGTTTTTGACAATGTTGACTCGAATACTCTCTTTGAATTCTGAAGGTAGCGGGAGTAAAATACAGGGAATTAAAGGCCATTTATAACTTGTACAGAAACCAGAAGGTAGATATAACAGTCGAAAGGCGTGAAAGGCAAGTAGTGGTTGAGAAGGGATTGAGACTGTGTTGTAGCCGGACCCAATGTTATTCAGTCTGTACGCTGAGCAAGCAGTAAAAAGAACAAAAGGAAAATTTGCAATAGAAATCAAAGGTTAGGGAGAAGAAATAAAAAGTTTGAGTTTTCTTCAGCAAAAACTTTCAAGCTGAGAGGTTGTGGTCGATATATAAATTTTCTTTCTGACGTTGTGTCTACAAGTGTGGGAGCTATCTTCTGAGGTAAAGCTGCTGTTGCCACTAAGGCCTGAGCAGCTCTCGCCTTTATATTTTACAAAGTCGAAGCTCCAGTTTTTATGTCTGTTACATCAAATTGCACCCAGAATTACTAAAAGGAACACTGTGTTACGAGCTGCCGTAACACCTCTTGAGAAACTGGTTTGTTTGAGTCACCAGCCCAGTGCAAAATTTTTGCAATAGTCATATCTCCTTCAATACCCTTCTGTTGAAGATTTATAGGTTTTATTTACGTCTTGTATTTGGCTTTTAATAGTTCAAGTGCCTTATTTGTACTGGGTTTAGCTAGTGAAACCACATAAATATTGATCACTGCTGCATCCAAAATTATTTCAAAAAAACAATCCAGAGAGCTACTTAACATTAAATTGGCATATTTAAATGGCTCTGAGCACTATGGGACTTAACGTCTGAGGTCATTGGGCCCCTGGAGCATAGAACTACTTAAACCTGACTAAACTAAGGACATCACACACATCCATGCCCTAGGCGGGATTCGAACCTGCGACTGTAGCGGTCCCATGGTTCGAGACTGAAGCACCTAGAACCGCTCGGCCACCAAGCCCGGCACATATTTAAACAAACAACTCTAATACATTAGCTGATGTATATTTTGCACAAAAAAAAGCATTTGTCACTGTTGCAGTGTCTGAAGGGTTCAGTTCATTTCTTTATGAAACATTACAAATATCTGGCAACATACTAATAGATTCCACTTACTAATCAATCTCTTCCACCCACAGTACTTTTTACAATTCAAGCTGCAGTCTTATTGCAATCTATTTCATTGCAAAATACTAAATACGGTACTGGTATGCATAAAATCCACTTTGCAAATGTAGCAGATGGCAAGTAATTTAGCACACTATGTTGTACAGTTCAGGTTGCTGCCTCACTGCTTCATTTAATCTTTAGTCATTTAGTATGAAATTATAAATTTTAGAAAAAGAAATAACGAAACCAAACATTTTATAATAAATAACAAAAATAACTAACAACAAACAACTGATACCTGGCAACATACTAACAGATTCCACTTACTAATCAATCTTTTCCATCCACAGTACTTTTTCCACTTAAAGCTGCAGTCTTATTGCAATCCATTTCATTACAAAATATTAAATACGGTACTGGTATGTATAAAATCCACTTTACAAATGTAGCAGATGGCAAGTAATTTAGGACACTAGGTTGTACAGTTCAGATTGCTGCCTCACTGCTTCATTTAACCTTTAGTCATTTATTATAAAATTATAAACTTCATAAAAAGAAATAACGAAACCAATCATTTTATAATAAATAACAAAAATAACGAACAACAAACAACTGATATAAACGACGATGAAACGAAAAATGGAGATGTGGGCATCGCTGTGTATCGGAAGAAAATGAGCATGGGGACCACGTGATGAACAACGGATGGATGACGTTAGCCTTCAGAACTACATTCACGAGAAATCTGGTTGGTGCCATGACTTGAGGTAACATGACGGCACGTCCTGTGTGGATGTCGGCATTTGAAATATATTGTAGGATCTTTTGATGGGACGTGACAAGACATGACGGCCAGTGTGAATTAGGCTTTGCTCAGTGACGTTGCCTTCTGTTCTCTCTTGACGCCCAATGTGAATCGACAACCTGACATGACGGTGTCATGACGTGATGTGACGTGACAGCCAGTGTAAATCGGCCTCTAAAGTAAAGTTTCTCGGAAAGAAATTTTTGACTCTGACGTTGGCTTGAGTGACCATGTCGGCGTCTGCTAAATGGTGTGCTGACGTTGGATTTTAACTTATTCTTGTCATGAAAACTTTTATCATAGATGTGGATTTTGTGCTTTTGCACCTATTTAGTCATGACTTTATCACTTAGCTTTATTTTTGTGGCATCATACATAGATTGATGACGTTACTTTAGACAAGTAACCTTTTTTAAGAGTGACGAAGTGAACTCTGTGGAAGTGGAAAATATAAAAATGCTTTTCTCGCTTGCATGGTGATTGTGATGCTCAATATTTGGCAATACCAAAATCATAATTTCTGTAGCTCGTTATGTGCTGGTGCTTGTCTTCAGATTTTGGCACCTGTTAAGCGTTGGGCTGACCAGCATAGTGTGTGTATGCGGTAGTGCCTGAAGGTACTTTAGTGAATTGTGCCAAACCTAAGAAGTTGCTATAGACCCTATAGATCAGTCATTACTGGATACGTAAAAAGGGAAAAATCATTAGTGAAGCCAAACAAACTCTGTTTATTGCCTAATAAATATTGTTTGTTGATTGCATTTACGGTAGCAACTAATGTTGATATTTTGAAAATTGTCGGCGAACTGTCCTGTTGTGTTACATCTCAGCGGTTTGCGAAACAAAGTTTGTCTAGAAGTTTCTTTATGAAATTATTTTGGCCATTAATGTATTTAATTATCGTCATTGCCTTAACTCAAGAGTATATTGTGACTGTTTGTGTCACGAATTATATAGGATAACTTCACCTACAGCGTGCGGTGCCGGACTGGAAATGAAGTGTTGAGGTTACCGGTACGTTTACACTGGGATACATGTATCGCGACATGTATGAGCGACATGTCAATTTGACATGTCGCGATACATCACCTCATACAAAAATTCACGGAACTTGTATGCGGACCCTCGAGCTCATACATGTCGCGTATACATTTTGTATATCGCTTTTTGGCCATATACGCGACATGTATGAGCGACATTTGAAGAACTCGCGCATGCGCAGTACTATCATTTCCTGTCGTCTTGTCGACTGCCGCTTATTTCGACGATTAGCGCATGCGTAGTACCAGGCACTTTGGCGGCTGTTTGAGTTTTGAAGGTGCCGACTGTCGTTTCGACGTTAATGTATCTGCATAGAATATCAAAAAGTGCCATATGCAACATTATTCTTCGTGTTTGCGAGGCCATTGTGCAAGTTTTATCCCAAGAAGTGAAGGTAAAAGTTTTATATATATATATATCAGGTATGTAATACATTATACAATTTTTTCATGCATCTGGCACGTATATCAATGTTTTGCTATTATTCCGGCGGCCTCGCGTGATAATGTTGACAACGGATGCCGACAATCGTGTGTGAGCCGTTGGCATTAGCAATCGCGCGACAATGCAAATGTTTTGTCATGAAATCTTCGTTTTACGAGGAATCCCCAGTGGCTGAAAAACGGAGTGTTACTGCCAACTGATCCTCTGGTGGAATCGCTTCCCGAAAGTTTGTGTTGGTTTTGCACACAAGAGGAGCCACAAGTGATAACAAACCGCGGAAATCCTCCATACTCATCCTAACATAATTTCTAAAATATGCGCCATCCTCTAGCGTTAATTCACGAGAAACTCTCTGTGCCACCATCTACGCTTCCTCCGCCTTTTCTTCCTATCATCTTCCAAAAGAGCAAGTGTATCACCACATAAAAATGTGAAATCTTCCAAATCGTCGTCGGAAGCTATCGCACAGTGATACATATCAACCAGTGTAAACGCACGCTCATACATGTATGAGGTTGATACTTGTCAACTCATACAAGTCGCGATACATGTCGCAAAGTCGCATATACATGTATCTCATACATGTGCCGATACAAATCGCAGTGTAAACGCACCTTTACCGGTACGTTCAGTGCTCCCAGCTGTTGACGTTACCTGCCGTTTTGTTAACGTCTAGAACTGACCTATAACTGAAACACTGGAGTTGTTTTTTACGCAGCGACGCTACTCTTTTTTATATGTCTTAAGTTTTCCGCGATGTTGTTCCACACGGCTATTTCTTGTTTACATATAAGGAAATTACATTGTAGCTCTGGGGGGGGGGGGGGGGGGGAATTTGTAAGTGAGGTGACAAAAGACTGATGAGAAATGCCGGTCAAAGAGTGGAATCTTTGGCCAAGAGCACGTTTCAGTCCCATCTGAGCGTAAAGTGTATGTTATTGAACATATGTGCTCCCACACGATTGTGAAATAGTGTGTTTGAGGCATAGTGACGTGTAAAAAAGACGAGCATTGCTTACTTTTGCCTTCTATATGAGAGGAGATTCGGAAATAAAACATTTATCAAAAAAATACCCTTTTTTAATTTTGTGTCTAGGGAAGCAACAATTTAAAAGTTGCGATGGGAAAAGCAAAAAGAGGCAAAAAAGGTGCCAAGGATGAGGAAATGTAAGTGGAGCTTACTTTGACACTAGCTAATATATTCAACACCACTTTACAAATAGAGCGAGAAAAGCATTTTTATATTTTAGGCCAGCTGTTTTTGCTTATTATCGCCGCGAAGTGTCATCAGAAATGTGTTGTTTTTGTGGAGCATGAAGTCGAGTTTGTTTTCCATTAAAGAGCTATTATCCGAACGTTTGTGTCAGATATGAAATTCAGTGACCCGCAGGCGCCGGTTTTTTTTTATTTTTATTTTTTTTATAAAAAACTTGAAATTCAAGAATTTTACGTGTCAATTTCGTAAAATTAGATCGCCTAATAGGTTTCATTATTACTATATAGTTAAAGATGTTACGTATTTCCCAGTTTTATTTAACGTGTGCATACTTTTTACTTTTAGTGAAGATGATGTTGGGGAACCGCAATTTATTGATGAAACACCTGTTAAAGGGAAGGAAAAGAAAGTTAAACCTAGGTGAGTAACACTGTTCAATTTTAGTATACTTTTTCATCCTAATTTAATGCCATGATTTCATTGAGAATTCATTCCAGAACCAATACTACTATTTTTTTAGACTTATAAAACTGGTTGATCATGTTAGGGCAGTTAATCGTCAGTGAATCATTTAGATGGCGAAGTACATCCACACGTTTGGTTTCATGTTAATTTGAGGATATAGAACTGGCTTTCACGACAAGTTTCACCCACAGCCAGCCTTGCATGGTGATTGTGATGCTCAATATTTGGCAATACCAAAATCATAATTTCTGTAGCTCGTTATGTGCTGGTGCTTGTCTTCAGATTTTGGCACCTGTTAAGCGTTGGGCTGACCAGCATAGTGTGTGTATGCGGTAGTGCCTGAAGGTACTTTAGTGAATTGTGCCAAACCTAAGAAGTTGCTATAGACCCTACCTTGTGCAATTTGTTTACAGTAATCCTTTTTCATCCAGAGTGACAAGTATTTATTTTCTCTTCATACATTACCTTGTGATCGAACGTTATGTTTGCTTCCTCATGGCGTATTGAGCTATTAATTGAAGTTTTTGCATTCAGCTTGCAGAGCTGTGTGCCATCACTGCCGTTGAAAATGTTATTTTTTTCTGATGAAGAGACATCACACTCCTTTGCTATCCAGCTTAAATCAATATATTTACTGAGATTCTTGTGCATGTACAGAGCAGTGTTTGTGCAGGGATGACACAATGGATTTGCATTTTGGAGGACAGTCAATTCAAGCAATTGTTGAACCATCCAGATACATGTTTTGCGTGGTTTATGTAGATAATTTCATGCAAACGCAAGAATATTTCCTTAGAGAAGAACACTTGCTTTCTCCCTGTATGTTAATCAAATCAGCTTGTGCACCGTTTCTAGTTATTTTGCGATTTCTATGGCTTTAAATGCAACTCTGTCGAGCTTTTCTTTCTGATTGTGTTGTTAACAGGTATGAATGGTTATCCTTTGTGTCATTGTTGCCAATGGTTCACTATTGCACAAAGATTGATGATAGTTGTGTACATAGAGATTTATTTTCTCCTTTTATAGATATTCATATTTATGTCAGTGAGCTCTTGGTGCACCTATTTCTCTTCATTCTGTGTCATTAAGGCACTTCTTACCCCTGTCATTCATCTCTACAACTGAGTGGCTCAGCAGAACAAGGTCTAGAGTTATTTGGCAACTAGAGATAGTTTTGAGATAAATCAAGCTTTACTGAATTTACATTTTTAACAGACATGTGTTTTACATAATTCCCTTTAGGCTTAACATTACAAAACCAACGTACCTTTTGCCTGTAAATGACAAGAGTTGGCATGGGCTACGTCGGATCTTATTCATAATTAACGGACTATTAATATTCTGTTTTACGACTGCATTTTTTTAAAAACTTTTATTGCAAATATAACTCAGTTGAAATAGAGGATGTTTGCTAATGAAACTTTGCTGACCTCAATTTGTGTAACTTTCTATCGTAAGTTTCTAGACTCATATCAAAATCAACACCGAGCGAGGTGGTGTAGTGGTTAGCATGCTGGACTTGCATTTGGGAGGACGATGGTTCAAACCCGCATCCAGCTGTTCTGATTTAGGTTTTTTGTGATTTCCCTAAATTGTTTGAGGCAAATGCTGGAATGGTTTCTTTGAATGGGCACAGCCAACTTCCTTCCCTAACCTGATGTGACTGATGACCTCGCCATTTGGTCCCTACCACCACATCAACCAACCAATCACAATCAACATGTGAAGTCTTAAAAGTATCTTCAGTTTCTGCTTTGAGATTTCTGTAGAGTATCTGATACACAGGAGGTAGGCCTACAAATTTTGAGGTATGTGATATTATTGTATTTCAACTGAAATTCACATCCCTAAAAGGTATTTCCTTGGAAAGTGCACAGCACAGGGTACTTCCCTGTCTGTTTATGCAGACTAATTTGTACACCTGTTGTGATCTCGGATTTTCATGGCACATTTCGTAATACTTTGCTTCCTGCTGTTCAGCTTAGTTGTTTGTTTCCTTTTTATGCACAATTCAACAATTTCTTCAGGTTATGTGAATTTTGCTGTTATATATCTTTGCTTTCTGGTCTCCAGACAGACAGTGAGCTATTGGCCTCATGTTGCTGTTTGTTGCAAAGCTTGATTCCCAACACACACTCTGCTATTTGATGCTGTTCTATTTTTTAGGGCTTGCACTTACGGGAAACGGGAATACTGATCACTGCAAACGCAACAAACTGTTCCCGTAAATGTTTATACACACACATATTTCAACACAAAGAAAGATACACGTCTACACTGTACAATGGCTGACTGTAACATTAATATGGCGGCTCGTCAGAGCAGTTGGAGTACAAAGATCATGCTTTATGTGGTCGATGTGACCTATCGATGCCATCCCACCCCCACCCCCAAATCCCGCAGTACGGGACACCTTAGGGGCGCACGACTGGAAGCTCCATGTCAGTCAGGACTACGTGCGAAGGCGCAGTGATGGGCTGCAGGTCCACATCGTAATTGGACAGCCAGCAGGGGCGGACGATGTGTTGGCTGGCCCAGGAGTAGAGGTGTGGGGAGGGGTGCGGCGTGCGAGCGTGCCTGCCACTAATGCAGATCAAGCCGTCCGAGGAGACGAACGCACGAACTCTTGATGGATTGCACTCTCGGGGGAGGGACAGGCTATGCACTATTTTGAGATCTAGTTCTTTGTTGAGTCTGCAGTATCTTTAAGGAACATGAGCACCCGGTCGTAGAAAGCGACAATCGACACATCATCAACGTGGTTAGCTGGTACATTGCAGTGCAAGTTTAAAGTTGGCAAGCAAGTCTCTCCAGTAGATGAAACGTCTTCAAACCCTGCGGTGACGAAGGAGAAGACCCTACCATGGGATGAGCTATCTCATTATCGAGCACGACAGTGGAAAATTCGTCCGGATGGTCCGACTAGGATGGCAGAGGGGCGTTCATGAAAGCAGGTTTGAGTCTGTGTAGCGAAATGATCTGTGGGCGACCTTTAACCATAATGTCGAACGTCGTCTCACCCCTCCGGAGTACTTCAAAGGGGCTAAGGTATGGCGTTTGTGGGGGATGTCTAAAGGAATCGTCCCTAAGCATAAGGTGTCTGGTATCACACGCCGCGGAATTCGAATCCCCGCCAGACGTCTTGGACGTCGAAGACCCGTAGAGGTCTCTGCACCATCGTGCCATAAGCTGTGGCAGCACGCTTCCTGGTCTGCATATAATGTGAGGGCACCACAGTGGAACACGTGGTTCCAGTGGCCAATAGCGGTGCCCCTGATAGAGTATCTAAGCGCCTGCCTCTCGCTCAGCCAGTAAGTCTAATCGTTGCGTGAGTATCTACACATCGCCTCGACAACAGATATCTGTACATCGCCTCGCCTCGACAACAGACAGCGTGTTTATTGTTCTTTGTTTTCATTACTCGTGGACGTCTTGGATTCATTTAGTTGTTGTGGTAAGGTCTCTCACCATCGTCCGTCGTTGTTTTGTGTCCGTCCTTTCTGTTCGTTTGTTTGTTCGTGGGCCACCTTCTGTCTGGTCCTGCCGCGCTTTCTCGGCCACCCCGGAACGGTCGTGGTAACAACAGGTTACTACAATGTAGGAGCATGTGTTGAGTGTGGTTGGCACTTAAGTGTCTGGCGGGGAATGACTGACAGGCAGGTGTAGCTGTGCGTGTCTGAAGTGGGTGCGCATTCTACTAATAAAGTCCGGGGAGGTGGGGGAATCCTCAGGTGCTTGAGGCAAGATAAGTTCCCCAGGTAGAACCAGGTTCTCGCCGAAAACGAATTCGGAGATGGTTCCCTGTAAGTCGGGTTTAAAGGTCGAACGGAGACCGAGTAACATCCATGGAATCGCCTCAGACCAGAGGCAGTCATGGCACCTGAGTGCTGTTTTAATGGTGCGGTGCCATTGTTCCACTAAACCGTTGCTTTGCGGGTGGTAGGCTGTTGTATGAATTTTTTTAATATCGCAAAGGTTACATAGAATCATGAAAATTGCAGACTCGAACTGTCGACCCTAGGTGGTGGTGGTGGTGGTGGTGGTGGTGGTGGTGGTGGTGGTGGACGGGCAACCGAACCTAGTGATCCATGATGAGACGAATCCCTTGGCCATGGTTTCTGCTGTGATGTTGGGTATAGGAGGAACAGCTTCCACCCAACGAGATATGCGGTCGATTGTGGAGAGGATATATCTGTGGCCCTCTGACGGTGGCAGAGGGCTGATAAAGTCAATATGTACATGATGAAAACGTCCTTGGGTAATGTCAAACTTGCCAAGGGGGGGGGGGGGGGTCGTGTATCACTGATTTTGTTGCGTTGGTAGGAAATGCAGCTGTGTGCCCAGGTTTGACAGTCCTGCTTAACATTTTTCCGAACAAAACACTCGGTGATGAGGCGTGTGGTGGCGAGGTTCTGTGAGGCGTCGAAGGCTTGTCGGTGCAACGCAGGAGGGAACAACAGCCGCAGAGTGCCAGTAGAAGAGTCGCACCACACTTCATCCGAAATGCTGGGGAACTTGGCTTTGGTAAACACAGGCAATGTCTGAGGCTCCATGAGGAGAGCTTGAGATTCCTCGTCAGAGGCCTGGAGAGCGGCGAGGTCAGATAAATTGACGATGCGTGAGACAGTATTGATCCACAAAAAGAAATCAGTGGGATGTTTTCCGTGCCTTTGATGTAGTGTATCTCCGTAGTAAATTGAGAGACGAGGTTGAAGTGGCGGAAACACCATTGGAGTTAAAGGTATGGAGGACCTGGGATAAATGATCTTCGTGGTCCTCAGTCGACTTGCTGAAAATGAGGATGTCATCTAGGTATGCAAAGCTCTGTCGTAAGATTGAGTCAATGAAACGTTGCCACGTTTGTGCCGAATTCTTTTAGCCGAATGGCATGAAGTTGTATTGAAACAAACCGAGTGGCATGATGATAGCAGTCTTTGGAATGTCTTCCGGCACTACAGGAATCTGGTGATAAGCACATTTACAGCCAATCACACTGAAGATTGTGGCACCCGATAACATATGGGTGAAATTGTTTATGTTCGGCACTGGGTAATTGTCCATGATGGTGCGAGCATTTAAGCGTCTGTAATCACCACACTTTCAAAAAGAACCGTTGTGTTTGGTGACAAGGTGAATCGGTGATGACCAATTGCTGTCCGATGGCTGTAGAATGCATGTCTCCAGAAGTTTGTTAATTTGCTGCCAGGCCACGTGCAACTTAATGGGGTTGAGGCATCTAACCTTGTGCTTAATAGAAGGACTGGCAGTGGTAATTATCTTGTGCGTCGTTCCATCAGTGACGGAAGAGTCTGTGAACTGCACACGAGGCTGAGTAACATCCTGATGTGAAGTTTTGGGATGAGTGGGGCACGATGAGGCGTAGCCGTTAGTGCAAGTGGGAAAAGACAGCACGAAAGTCACATGCCTATTATGTGAGTGCAGCATGCGCTTGTTTGGAGAGGTCGGGTGTGCGCGCAACACGAAGCGGATTGGGGCGCGCAGTGACTGACTGTTGTTAGCTTTGCCTTGAGTAACCAGTGCGGGCGAGAGAGAGGCATTGGCGTTGCATGGGGAACGGCGATGGCCGCCAAATCACATGGTTGGCGTGTGAGAGAGGGGGAATGTTTACCAACATGTGGGGTGGCTATCTGCGTTGTGGGCATGTTTGTGTCACGCGCGTGACTGTCATTAGGAGCACTGTTTGAAACACATGGCACTGCACGTAGCAGGCGTGTGGCGGGCGCAGAGATCACTGAACGCAAATCGTCACATGCAATGAATGTTTTTAAACTAACTTGATGAGTGTCCATGCTGGTGTGTGCTGATGAAGGTCGATCAGGTGAAGGAACTGTGGATTGCAGTAGCAGCAGCGAGGTACGAGCCGCGGTGAACTCTTCGGAAGTGTGAGCAATGCGTTGTTTCAACTCGTCGTTTTGCCAACGGAGTTGCGCCGCTGCGTCGTACTCTGACAGTAAATAGGTGACGCAGTTCAGAATTTTGTCCGCGAGGATGAAGCACTCACAAACCAAATGACATGCCGCTACAGAAACGGAACGGCGAGCATATGGGAGGAGCCAATGGTGTAGGTATGATGGACATGTCAGCGCTTGTGTCTACTAGGAAAACAAGCTGCGACGAAATGTTGGTCACGTTTAAAGGACCGCTTGGCCGAGAGGACGAGTGGATGGAGTGCAATGTTTGAGGACGCCTGTGAAGTTCCCCGCAGGACTCGGCGTCTCTTAGATCCTGCAGTCAGCATTTGGGTGCTGGCAACGTAATCTGCAATTCTTGGCCTCATCCCCAAAAATCTTGCGGTACCAACAGTACGTATGAGCTGGATCTGGTGGTGGCGGTGATTGTGACAGTGGAGGTGGTTTGTCGCCGTTGATCTGTTCCGGAATGTAAACCGGGACATATGGTGCGTGTGCGATTTTTGAGTGCTTGGAAAGAGGAGAGAGCGAACGAGTACTGCCCGGTGGTGTAGATGGCGTGGAGGCGGAATGAGCCCTGCCTCTGCCCGCAGACAGCCGGTAAACAGGTGACATAGTGCCAACCAGCGGTGAGAGGTGTGCTGGTTGTTTTTGATGCAGAAGTGCATACAGCTGATTTGCAATGCGAAGGCGAGAGCTGATAGACTCAAAGGAGTGTGGTAGCAGATGTATCTGCAGGTCGGTAGGTAACCTTGGCAGACCGTACCGCCCACTGGCGAAGGTGGCACCAGAGTTGTGACGGAGTGCAGTCCCCCAAGTGTTCCTCGTACAGGATCTTGATTATTAATTCCTGTGGCAAGATGCGGCAGACACGGTCGGTACCGTGGGAACAAACGGATGAGCAGCACATAAACTAGGCCCGTAAACTGGACCGGAGGTTAAAGGTAGAGTACTTAAATTGTCCAAATCGGAAGTGACGCGAAAGGATGGCGAGGCAGTCGCAGATGGTACAGCGGGAGGAGCGAGCGGCTGTATGGTTGGTATCGCCCCCGCCCCTCCCCCCCCCTCCCCCCCTCCCCTCGTGTGTGTGTGTGTGTGTGTGTGTGGTGGGGGGGCAGGGGTGTGGGGGAGGGGTGGTTTGGTACTAAGTGTGGCAACAGCAAGAGTTTTCTGTGCACATCGGAAATGCACCTCATATTGTAGGACCATAAATCACTGGTGAAACCTGCTGGCTGTCACATTGTCATGCTACAAAGTTCCTGGATGACAAAGCGCTGTCGGGTGTGCTCGAACCCATGTGGTCAAAAAACTGGGCGACAGATCTGGTGGTTGAGCCTGGCGAACTGGATGTTGAAAAATGTCCATTATTAAATTGTGAGGAAGGCAAAACTGGCATAGCTTGATAGTAGTTGACCGCGTGTGCGTTTTGCATGAATAGTGGCATTGCACACGGCACTACCGTATCAAACGTTGCGGTGCGTAGAGGTTCAAAGCACGTGTGCGAATTTGGGTACCTTTGAACACTACATGAGGGATCGATTGCTACATGATTCTGGAAATCGTCCACTTCACCTTTCACATGTTGGCATGCACAGTCCAGTGACACGAAACCTGAGTCCATTGTTTGAGGTAACAGCGTAACACTTGGCTGTTGTAGATCTGTAAAGTTTGAGGTTAACTTCGTTGGAGATTGCGAATCACTGTCTGTTAGCAGCGAAACAACCATTGGCAGGGAATTGGAGTGGCCTGGTAATAGTAGCTAAGCCTCCAAATCTTCATATAAAACGTTGGGTGAGGCAGCTATGGCGTCGAGTGTAAAACCTGTTGATTCCACACAGTCGGTGTGGGAGTTGCGGAAGACGTAGAAACTTGGGGTCACCAATATGGGAAACGGGAATACGGATATCTGCATATGCAACAAACTGTTCCCATGAATGTTTATACACACATATATTTCAGCACAAAGAAAGATACATGTGTACACTGTACACCGTACAAGGTACAAAGGCTGACTGTCACATTAACATGGCAGCTCGTCAGAGCAGTTAGAGTTCATAGATCATGCTTTACGTGGTCGATGTGACCTATGGATGTGTTTTGATACACTGCTAAATTATTTTGTCCCAGAAACTTGCCATATGTACCATGATAATGGTGTCTTTGTATTTCATTTCATGACTGCAGGCTGTAAAAAAAGAAAGTGATGAATATAGCACTGAATTTCTTTGCTGGATGGCGATAGCTCAAGGCATGGAAATAGAGGTCAGTGTGCATAGGTTTTACACATACACTGTGAACCAGGAATCCATCCACTGTTCTCTAAACTAACATGTCAGGGATAAGTAGTTAGCCCCCTTTTTCAGGTTTCATCTGAATTTTATATTGTGATGGATGGCATTTAAACGTTCTAGGAACTCTAGAAGCTTTTATACCCCATGTGACCACACCACAAATGTATCATTCATGCACCGATGGAAAGACATGCGTTTCAACTTGGTGGATTCAAGTGTGTTTGCTTCGAAGTGCTCCTTGTATAGGTTCACCACAATAGGTGGTCTACTTCTTTGAAACAGGATATAAATAATAGGAATAAAATAGCTAGTAATATTGTCACACCTACATACCAGCTGGCAAAATAACAAACACATTCTGAGCAAGTATGTGATGAAGTGTGAACACGTTTTCTATAACTCTGTTGACTTTGTTCACTGACTTAGTCAATTGTGGCTCCATGGTACGGATACTATGGTCAGTTTTGATGTAGGATTCTCTTTAGAATTCCACATTCACCTTTTGTTTCATGCAATTTTTTAGGCATGTTCGGATATCTAACAATTCCCTGTTCAATGGAAAATATAAGGGGCAGTCAAATGAAAGTGTGACAGATGCAAAAATAGCAAGCAAACTGTTTATTCTGAATCATTTCGTGTCAAATCATTGAGGTCCTGGCAACCACGTATGAAGTATCAACATAAACTTTGTTTACTTGTTTGATATGTAATATCATGAATTTTTTCCAATTTTTACGATAGCATCTTAATTGCAAAATGTTAATTTTTTTCTTGAGAGTGCATGTAAGGTGTGATTGGCTTGGTACATATACGGAAAGTCTTGCATATGTCAAAAATGTTGCTTGTCACTATATAGTTCCAAGCACTTCATACATATTGTTCAGATACGTCACCCACCAGGACCTGATCACTGCAGGCAAACCATCTCGGCTCACATATCAGTGCAATAATTACACCCGTTTTGGAGTATTGTAAGTCAACTGTCAGTCAAACCACAAACCATGTAGCAACACTGCGATCAGTAATTTGCAGTAATTTGTCTCATTGCACATTCATTTTACTCTTAAATAAGGACCACTTTGCTTCCACCAATTTAGAAGGGACCTGACATGGAGTATGCATTCCAGTCATTGTGTTGATTTCTACCTGACATAAAATAAGGGAGAATGGAACATCCCAAGTGTCATTTTCAGACCAATAAAAGGACGATTATGGCCAATGTGGATGGATATATCTAACTCTTGCCTCACTTTCATCATCATTCACTTTCAAAATAACTCCTAGATGCCAGAAGGAATCATTCACACAACCAAAACAGCAATTAGCATGCACACGAACTTCAGGCATTAACGGCTCACTTCAAGGGAAGTAAAAAATGGCACTGAAACTGGTATCACAGCTGAGGTGCTTGGCTCCAATCTGAGTTGCTGGAAATGCTAAGAAGTGGTACATGGGTATGGTTCCAGAAACAGTTCTTGCAGTTGAAAACCATGCAGAAAGAAAACTACAATCCTCAGCTAGCTCTTGGTTTGTAATAAAGAAAAGTGACACTTGTTTCAGGTTGTCCTTGACAAAATTGAAAAACTTCCACATCACTAGGTATTTTTCCACAAAACAGTCCATACAGACTTGCTTGACTAAGAAGCCTGTTCAAAGTGCCAACAATTCCATCATGGGGAGATTTACTGTGGCTAGTTCAAAAAAATAACTAAGTGCATTTGGTTTTGAAGCCATGTTCATGATTTCATATATTCAGAAAATTCTTGCAGTTTCTGTACTATGCAGCACAACCATCTGTCAAATATTCAGTATCACTTATAAGCAATACGAGTTCTGTTTTCAAGAACTGCAATACAGTCTTATGCATTTCATAAACTATGGCTACATCATGCTCTAAATCGTCAGAAACAATGCATAGGTGTTTTGATTGCAAACTTTGGTCTTTCTTATAGTACGCACATTCTGTGTGAATAGTATTTATGCCATTACTCCAGTAAGAATGTTATGCTTTGTCGTGCACAACAAAGCTGACGTTTTCATGAAAGTCCATCAACATTAGAACAGTTCCTTCTTGAAGAGTTTCCTTTCTTATTTTCAAATAATTAACCTGAGATTTTGCATTGAAGGAATGGGGTGCAAGTTTCTCTGTCTTCTATACCAGCTATTCGCAGATTTCTGACAGTGTTTTTACATGAAGAACCAAATTCATCCTGTCAGTTGAAACCCACTGCCTGTATTGAACTCTCTCATCAGGCTCAAAATCTTCTACTTGATTTTGCAGGTGTTCGTGAAATAGGGATGTAGGGGACATTTGTCACAGAGACGAAGCATACAGGTTTTGTCATTAGTGTTGCAACTGTTTCGGCTGAAGGTAGTGTAGAAAAACCTACTGTGTTTTTAGGAAATTTATATTTGTGTAGAGGGTACGATTCAGGTAAAGTACTTAAAATCACTCATTTCTGTTCATGTACATTTTTCCTGATGCTCACTTTGTCTTTCTTTCCTGGCATTATTCTTGAGTTTTCATCATCCAAATAGAAATTTTTTACTTTGTCAGCTGTTTCCTGTGGTAATACCTTTCTTGTGTTCTGTTCAGGCAGTGATAAAATTCTCTTTTGTTTCAAAAGAGTATGTGCCCGGCGTACCAAATATTCAAAGACTTAAAACATTTCACATCCCTTTAGTCGAGCACAAGCCTGTGGCACAAGAGTCAAAATTTGATTTTTTCTGGATTATTGGAATGTTTCATTTTCTGTTTTCGTTTGTTTCATTAATTTATCAAAATGGATTATTTTCTGTTTATGGTCATATTTTCTATGCTCATATTTCTCTTTCAGTTCAACATTGTATGCATGTGAAAGTTTATTTTGTAATGTGTCCGTTTCAGCATCCAGTTTTCATTTGGCAATTGCACCTCTCCTGTGACGAGAAATAGAATGCAGTTTAGCTGGAGACAGTCCCAAATTTGATAAACTTTTCTAGTGTATTTTTTTCTAGAGACTGAATAGTCCGGTCTCCAGTTTCACTGGTACCCTCTGAAGTAGTTCCTCCATTTCCGTTCTTGAACAATAGAAAGTCTCTTCTCTCCTGGTTCTTCTGCTTGCTGTAATGTAACTTAGTGCAAGCCAGAAGACACTGTTTTTTGTGACACCTGAAAGGATCAACATACCATTTTTTATGTAGTGAGGTTCTTAATAAATATATTCCTTTGTGTTTAGAACCTAAGTACATTTTATGAAATGACAAAGACGGAACATGACAGTGCCATAATAGTAACTCCTGCTCTTCTTCAGTGTAATGTTTCTCGGAACATTCTCTACTTCAGCATCCTTCCATTATTTAACACAAGAGACGTGTTAACAGGGTGTAAATAAATTTCACTTAACTAATAGCAACCACAAAAAGTCAGGAATCGTTGTCTTTTGGAATATGCGTTGCAGAGGAACTTGTGCAGGAAATTTTTAAATAAAATTGGAAAGTTTTGGCAGTTTACTATTTTTTTTTTTTTTTTAAGGCAGCAGTTAATAACCTTGTGAAAAAAACAGAGTAAGTAATATCAGGATGTGAATGAAATATTGATTTCATTGTATGTCACCCATAAATGGTTTACTGCAGTCGAGTATTTTTTATTGAGGCATTTTCAGTATTGCTCTTTATTCCTTGTTTTTGCTATGGTGTTTTCATTGGTTCTTAATGATCCTATAAAAGCTTATACAAAATACAAAGTGGGGAAATGGAAAGAAATAAATTAATTTGTAGGCAATGACTTTCATCTTTACAAAAACGAGCAATCTAAGACGAAAGCTTATGGATGTGGCTTCCAAAGACAACACTATTCTCTTATATATATATATATATATATATATATATATATATATATATATATATATATATATATATATATATATATAATCTGTGTCCTAGTGCAAAAATTATAGGAACTGTAATATTATGTTCACAGTGACAGGTAAAGTTTTCTAAAATATGGTTACAAAACCCTCTAATTTATTTATTCTTTTCATATTGATGCAGTCATTTAATCAAATGCAATAAAATTTGGGCATTTGTCATAGGGGTTCCTAAACTTTCAACACACAAACTTTGAAAGCTTTTGTGTGTGTGTGTGTGTGTGTGAGAGAGAGAGAGAGAGAGAGAGAGAGAGAGAGAGAGAGAGGAGGGGGGGGGGGGGTGAAGGTTTCATTTACTTAAATCTATGGATGATTTTACCCAAAATGACCCTTCTTTCAAAAGTATTTTCCATAAAAGTTAATACATTCATCCCACTGTGAGACAAGACGGTTGATGCCTTCATGGAAAAATGTTGGCGGCTGACTATGGATCCGAGATTGTACACAGGTGTGCATCTCTTCGACTGAAGCAAATTGGTGGCCACAAATGTCTTTCTTCAGGCCTCCAAAAATACTGAAACCTCCTGGGGAGAGTTGGGGACTATATGGAGGATGTTTAAGGGCTTCCCAGCGGAACTTCTGCAGTATACTCGAAACAACCTTGGCAACTTTATGGCCAGATCCGTGTGTCACAGTATAAATAGAAAGCCTACATGCACAGACCTCTATCTCCTCATCTTGAGCCATCATTATCCGTCACAAAGAAATTTGCTGCTGTAGACTTCGGTCTATAGAGCTTGAACACTTTCAGGCAAGGAAATCCTTGTTGACAAATTAAAACATCTAGAAATAGTTTTCTTAAGAAATGTATACTTATGTCAGCAAATTGAATAGGTCAAAATAAAGTAATTCTGAGAAGGATGATTAGACTGAGACAGGGGAAGAGAATCTAAAAATTGCTTATCTATCTTATGCAGACCTTATATCGGAAAAGATGGTAGGTGCTTACAGAAATGTGCCATCCAGTGTGTTTTCTCCCTTGTGTTCTTTGTGATGTTGAAGATGATCTATGTTTCCAAAAGCTGGGTATGTATGAAATTCAATGCAAATGTGGCATGTCTTACGTGTGTTGGACTATCACAACAGTACAAATGTTGGATTACGAGAACAGTAGATAAGAGAGGCAAGTAACAGCAACATGCTTGACTAAAACAATTTAGCAAATCAGGTGTCACATAGCACTGCCTTGAATATAATCATGAAATGAAACAGTGTGACCAGAAGTGTGATTCATACTCCAAATTTTTAGGAAAGCATAATTAAGGAGTCTTTCAAAATAAAGATGTCGGGAAACCTAATAAACAGGGACAGCGTTTCAGTTCAAATAACCCTTTGTGTCCGGCACTCAGTGTATTAAAATCTCTCTGGCCATAACCACCAGACTTGGAAAATGCTGTAGAATTTAAGTTTCATGGAATACCAGTAAAAATTGTGGAAATAAAAGGGAGTAGTAGGCACTCTGAGTCAAACTCGTCTGTAAATAATAACATGGGACCAACATTATTTCAGTCTAATTGGAGTCTAGGCAGTAAGAACACATAAACAGGGAAACTCGCAGCAACTGAGGAAGACAGCTGTGTTGATGAACAAAATATTCTGTATTAAATGGAAACAACTCAGCAGAACACCTGTGAACAAACTATTAATTTACATCTCTTCTTGTGTCACTGCAAGGATATTTTAAATGCATTGCACACTCGTAATTGGAAAATGGAAGCTACGACACCCGCCTAATGCATACTTTCTGATTATGTGGTGACAAATTACAATCATTAAAAATCTTTAACTCGTCATTCCTCATTCTGGTGACTCAGAAAGCCTACAGATTCTTTAGTCTATAGCAAAACCAGCAGGATCAGCCATCAGCTGTGACTCACGACAGTATAAAGATGGTGGGCACTCCTGTTTCAACCATATACAGTGTGACAACCATGATATCACCCACTACACCCACAAACATTAATAAATAAAACGAAAAATATTTAATTAAAAGAATAAAATGAAATTAATGGGACAGCCACACCAATTAAGAGTTTTCGTTGTGACAAAGTAAATAAACATCAGTCTGAATAATGAAAACATATCAAACCAAATATAAACCCAAAAATAAAGCAAATGCCATCCTTCGCAATCAACAAAATCAGCATATAAAAAAATGAAAAACAAATCGGTATCGGAAATTTCATTGGATTTCTACACTGATGAGCCAAAACATTATGACCACTTGCTTAATTGCTTGTTTGTCTGTCTTTGAAATGAAATACATCATTGATTCTGTATATCCGACAGTTTGTTGGAATTGCAGTCAAGTCTTCAAAGGAAGCACCTGAGCTACAAATTCATAATATCCAGAAACATATGGCCCCAGCATGCCAATTTTGATTATTTTTGAGTGGTGCATATGGGGCCTGAAGATGACATAATGAATTGCTGAAATTGGTAGTGA
Organism: Schistocerca nitens; assembly: GCF_023898315.1. Classification (NCBI taxonomy): domain Eukaryota; kingdom Metazoa; phylum Arthropoda; class Insecta; order Orthoptera; family Acrididae; genus Schistocerca; species Schistocerca nitens. Next base: position 395,711,397 of record NC_064617.1, read on the forward strand.
AAATAAAATAAAATAACATCTCAGTTGCACAGCTGTTTGACGAATTTCGCTGTTAAATGTTTGTCTGTAGGTTTGTGGAGGATTACTACCACTGGTCCCATGCAAGAGCAGGAGAATGTCTCCCATAGCATAATACAGCTCCCACCCGTTGTAATGTTATGTGAGCCTCACTGCCCTTTTCTTAACTAATTTGTGCCTAATTTTTATTCTGAGAAGCTCAGTAATGCATATAAATACTGTAAATGTAAATGTGATTCAGAAAGTACTTGAAGTGAAGTGCAACACAGCTGGACAGCTAGAAACTCTTTAGCGTGCAATCCCCGCACAATAGTAGTTGTGAATCTTTGAGTGTGCACTGGAATGTTAATCTGTATCTTGTGGAAAGAGGACGTGTTGCTAGGCAGTCACTCAGAACGTATTGTTACATTTAATGAAAATTGTTTTTTTAGTGATAAAACTGAGTAAAGTATGTGTAAGAGTTGCCATACATTTATGTATACAAATTTTCTGGAAGTGAAGAATAGAAATATCTTATTTTTGGAAAAGGAAGTGAACTTCATTGTTGTTGCCATCTATCAATCAGCACTTCCCCCATGAACCATGGACCTTGTCGTTGGTGGGGAGGCTTGCGTGCCTCAGCGATACAGATGGCCGTACCGTAGGTGCAACCACAACGGAGGGGTATCTGTTGAGAGGCCAGACAAACATGTGGTTCCTGAAGAGGGGCAGCAGCCTTTTCAGTAGTTGCAGGGGCAACAGTCTGGATGATTGACTGATCTGGCCTTGTAACATTAACCAAAACAGCCTTGCTGTGCTGGTACTGCGAACGGCTGAAAGCAAGGGGAAACTACAGCCGTAATTTTTCCCGAGGAAATTCAGCTTTACTGTATGATTAAATGATGATGGCGTCCTCTTGGGTAAAATATTCCGGAGGTAAAATAGTCCCCCATTCGGATCTCCGGGCGGGGACTACTCAAGAGGACGTCGTTATCAGGAGAAAGAAAACTGGCGTTCTACGGATCGGAGCATGGAATGTCAGATCCCTTAATCGGGCAGGTAGGTTAGAAAATTTAAAAAGGGAAATGGATAGGTTAAAGTTAGATATAGTGGGAATTAGTGAAGTTCGGTGGCGGGAGGAACAAGACTTTTGGTCAGGTGATTACAGGGTTATAAATACAAAATCAAATAGGGGTAATGCAGGAGTAGGTTTAATAATGAATAAAAAAATAGGAGTGCGGGTTAGCTACTACAAACAGCATAGTGAACGCATTATTGTGGCCAAGATAGACACAAAGCCCATGCCTACTACAGTAGTACAAGTTTATATGCCAACTAGCTCTGCAGATGATGAAGAAATTGATGAAATGTATGACGAGATAAAAGAAATTATTCAGGTAGTGAAGGGAGACGAAAATTTAATAGTCATGGGTGACTGGAATTCGTCAGTAGGAAAAGGGAGAGAAGGAAACATAGTAGGTGAATATGGATTGGGGGGAAGAAATGAAAGAGGAAGCCGCCTTGTAGAATTTTGCACAGAGCATAACTTAATCATAGCTAACACTTGGTTCAAGAATCATAAAAGAAGGTTGTATACCTGGAAGAATCCTGGAGATACTAATAGGTATCAGATAGATTATATAATGGTAAGACAGAGATTTAGGAACCAGGTTTTAAATTGTAAGACATTTCCAGGGGCAGATGTGGATTCTGACCACAATCTGTTGGTTATGAACTGCAGATTGAAACTGAAGAAACTGCAAAAAGGTGGGAATTTAAGGAGATGGGACCTGGATAAACTGAAAGAACCAGAGGTTGTAGAGAGTTTCAGGGAGAGCATAAGGGAACAATTGACAGGAATGGGGGAAAGGAACACAGTAGAAGAAGAATGGGTAGCTCTGAGGAATGAAGTAGTGAAGGCAGCAGAGGATCAAGTAGGTAAAAAGACGAGGGCTAATAGAAATCCTTGGGTAACAGAAGAAATATTGAATTTAATTGATGAAAGGAGAAAATATAAAAATGCAGTAAATGAAGCAGGCAAAAGGGAATACAAACGTCTCAAAAATGAGATCGACAGAAAGTGCAAAATGGCTAAGCAGGGATGGCTAGAGGACAAATGTAAGGATGTAGAGGCTTGTCTCACTAGGGGTAAGATAGATACTGCCTACAGGAAAATTAAAGAGACCTTTGGAGAGAAGAGAACCACTTGTGTGAATATCAAGAGCTCAGATGGCAACCCAGTTCTAAGCAAAGAAGGGAAGGCAGAAAGGTGTAAGGAGTATATAGAGGGTTTATACAAGGGCGATGTATTTGAGGACAGTATTATGGAAATGGAAGAGGATGTAGATGAAGATGAAATGGGAGATAAGATACTGCGTGAAGAGTTTGACAGAGCACTGAAAGACCTGAGGCGAAACAAGGCCCCGGGAGTAGACAACATTCCATTGGAACTACTGATGGCTTTGGGAGAGCCAGTCATGACAAAACTCTACCATCTGGTGAGCAAGATGTATGAGACAGGCGAAATACCCACAGACTTCAAGAAGAATATAATAATTCCAATACCAAAGAAAGCAGGTGTTGAAAGATGTGAAAATTACCGAACTATCAGTTTAATAAGTCACAGCTGCAAAATACTAACGCGAATTCTTTACAGACGAATGGAAAAACTGGTAGAAGCGGACCTCGGGGAAGATCAGTTTGGATTCCGTAGAAATGTTGGAACACGTGAGGCAATACTAACCTTACGACTTATCTTAGAAGAAAGATTAAGAAAAGGCAAACCTATGTTTCTAGCATTTGTAGACTTAGAGAAAGCTTTTGACAATGTTAACTGGAATACTCTCTTTCAAATTCTGAAGGTGGCAGGGGTAAAATACAGGGAGCAAAAGGCTATTTAGAATTTGTACAGAAACCAGATGGCAGTTATAAGAGTCGAGGGGCATGAAAGGGAAGCAGTGGTTGGGAAAGGAGTGAGACAGGGTTGTAGCCTCTCCCCGATGTTATTCAATCTGTATATTGAGCAAGCAGTAAAGGAAACAAAAGAAAAATTCGGAGTAGGTATTAAAATTCATGGAGAAGAAGTAAAAACTTTGAGGTTCGCCGATGACATTGTAATTATATCAGAGACAGCAAAGGACTTGGAAGAGCAGTTGAACGGAATGGACAGTGTCTTGAAAGGAGGATATAAGATGAACATCAACAAAAGCAAAACGAGGATAATGGAATGTAGTCAAATTAAATCGGGTGATGCTGAGGGGATTAGATTAGGAAATGAGACACTTAAAGTAGTAAAGGAGTTTTGCTATTTAGGGAGTAAAATAACTGATGATGGTCAAAGTAGAGAGGATATAAAATGTAGACTGGCAATGGCAAGAAAATCGTTTCTGAAGAAGAGAAATTTGTTAACATCGAGTATAGATTTAAGTGTCAGGAAGTCGTTTCTGAAAGTATTTGTATGGAGTGTAGCCATGTATGGAAGTGAAACATGGACGATAACCAGTTTGGACAAGAAGAGAATAGAAGCTTTCGAAATGTGGTGCTACAGAAGAATGCTGAAGATAAGGTGGGTAGATCACGTAACTAATGAGGAGGTATTGAATAGGATTGGGGAGAAGAGAAGTTTGTGGCACAACTTGACTAGAAGAAGGGATCGGTTGGTAGGACATGTTTTGAGGCATCAAGGGATCACAAATTTAGCATTGGAGGGCAGCATGGAGGGTAAAAATCGTAGAGGGAGACCAAGAGATCAATACACTAAGCAGATTCAGAAGGATGTAGGTTGCAGTAGGTACTGGGAGATGAAGAAGCTTGCACAGGATAGAGTAGCATGGAGAGCTGCATCAAACCAGTTTCAGGACTGAAGACCACAACAACAACAACATCAATCAGCAGAATTGTAAGTGTACAAAGTTCACTAAAATACAGGAAAAGAAATGCATTCTCTATAGTTTCCATTCAATACATAACAACCTCTCATAATTTCTTAATTACAGTAATTGAATTATGTTTTTGTAGTATGGTGATGAACTCCACTGACTATTCTTGATGTAGCAGGACGTGTAGTTTGAAGGAAGTTTGTGTGCCAAGCAATCTCCTTTTCTCATGAAAAGCAGATTGCTGTTTGATCTTATTTACTTACCACAGTGGTCCCTTAGGTATGATAAGCTACGAAAACTTGGGCTCAAAGCTATCCGTTATACGTCCAAGTAACCAATAGTGTCATACTTTAAATCTTAAAGAACAATAACTTCCTCCAAATTATAATACGTCACCAACTGATGCAGAAGCTGATCATTTAAGGAGGCAGCTACCAAAATTCAGGTACCAGTTAAGACTTAAAGTAAAGTCTCAATCAAAATCAATCTCTCTCTCTCTCTCTCTCTCTCTCTCTCTCTCTCTCTCCAAACACATATGTAAATATTCATATTATTAAGATAAAAGTCCTTTTATACCGTGCTGTGTTCGTGGTGCGCAACATGTTTCAAGCCACTGTTCACCTTGATTATGGCATTTATGGAGATGAGCATCAACCTTATGTAGCAAAAATGTGATTTGCTCGAAGAGCTGACATGTTTCCATTGATGGAAGGTTGAATCCTGATTCTCCCATGCCCACTGCAATCATAATTGACAATGTCATTGGGTCAATGTGTGAATATGTAGGGGTGGTCTGCTGTGGAGCCCCATGTTCGGCAATGTACGATGAACAGTGTGCACCGAAACACTTCTGTTTCACCGACATTATGCTGTTTCAGCAGAGATACCACAGATCATCATCTATCCTACTTTACAAAACAGACAAACGTCCAAACCCTGTGTTCTGTGAAGAGTCATGAATGTCCAACCATTTAGCGCATAGTGGTAGTTTTGTTGTCCTCCTACCTTTTTTCGTAGTTGCTCAAGACATTAGCACGTGAACATTTCACCAGCTTCGCCCACTCAGGGGCTCAGCATTCATTTGTTGAGTATGGGCTTGGCGACCCCAGGGTTCTTGAGCTGGGATCTGGTAAGCACCACCAGTCCTCTGTCACCTTAATCTCTAGTCATACTTCAACGACCACCGTGCAGTGCAGCGGTAGAATGTTGTGTGTTTCGGAGAACGAGGGTCTTTGGTAACAGGGCATTAGTGTGCCATAACACTTTCATTGTAATCGAGCAGAACGGCGAAAGCTTTGAGAAGATATCCCCTTTCTATATTCACAAGGCTTTGGAACGTATTGCTGGGTCTCTGAACAGTGTCAAACAACTTCGTAATGGAACGCTTTTAGTTGAAACTGCTAATTTCAACCAAATATCTAAGCTTCTGGGATGTAAGGCCTAAGGTAACTACCCAGTCGAGGCTGAATTGCGTAACACCCTTAACTATAGTAAGGGCATAGTTACCTGTGACAAACTGCCTATTGGCTTCTGTCTCGGGTTCTTCGGCTGACGTTCATCTAATGATTTTTCTGACGTTTCGCCAGCACGAGTGGCTGGCATTGTCAAAGCTTCACCCTCCATTGCCGGTGGTGAACTGGAGGCGAGCTCGCGGCCGCAGACTATATGTACCTGGCGCGCCAACGTCCGAGGGCTTCTCCGCGGTCATTTCCGGTGCGGTTCTCCTCTTGCTACCTGCGACGGTCGTTCGCTGCAGTACGGGAAGCCAGGATCCGTTTACCTTAAGGCTTTCCTCTTTCTTGTTGAAACTGTTCGCGTGTTTTTGGATTTCTACAGCTTCTCTGAACAAGCGCGTGTGATAGTGCTTCTCTACAGCCAGAACTTCCGTGTCGGCGAATTTTATTACGTGGTCGGTCTCATTCAGTGCGTGTTCTGCCACGGCCGATTTCTCCACCTGCCCCAACCTGCAATGTCGCTTATGCTCTTTGATCCTGGTGTTAATGGATCGTCCAGTCATTCCGACAGAACACGCACTGAATGAGACCGACCACGTAATAAAATTCGCCGACACGGAAGTTCTGGCTGTAGAGAAGCACTATCACACGCGCTTGTTCAGAGAAGCTGTAGAAATCCAAAAACACGCGAACAGTTTCAACAAGAAAGAGGAAAGCCTTAAGGTAAACGGATCCTGGCTTCCCGTACTGCAGCGAACGACCGTCGCAAGTAGCAAGAGGAGAACCGCACTGGAAATGACCGCGGAGAAGCCCTCGGACGTTGGCGCGCCAGGTACATATAGTCTGCGGCCGCGAGCTCGCCTCCAGTTCACCACCGGCAATGGAGGGTGAAGCTTTGACAATGCCAGCCACTCGTGCTGGCGAAACGTCAGAAAAATCATTAGATGAACGTCGGCCGAAGAACCCGAGACGGAAGCCAATAGGCAGTTTGTCAACAAGTGGCCACGAAAGCCTTAACAATTTTGTATAGTTACCTGTCCCGAAATAATGGAGGTGGACCCTGTGGAGTTAAGTGAAGAATGGAAGACTGTGGGCATCATGGAGGTGCAGAATTATATGAGGAGAATCAATGGCAAATTGGAAAAATTGGCAATGTTTATTCAAATGTTTAGTACTTCCAAATTACTGGAATATATCTGTGCAGGCTATATCTGCCTCAAGGTTCGCCCATTTGTTTCTAACCCCATGTGATGCTATAAATATCAAAGATTTGGCCATACCACTATGGGATGTAATGGGAAGGCTGTGTGTGGCAATTGTGGAGGCTCCGCTTGTGAGTCAGGGACTTCTTGTACACTTCCATCGAAATGTGTAAACTGCTCTGAGGATCGCCCAGTGTGGAGCAGAAAGTGAGGGGTTTACAGTGAGGAAACGAAAATTCAAGAGTTGAAAGTAAAGAGATGCATACACTATGGTGAAGCTAAAAAGGCTTACAAAGCCATTGCATCAGCCCTTAAGACGTCAATAGCTAAGTGTGATGCCTCCTCACAAACTCAGATCACAGATTCAACTAAGAGCACATGTACTTGTCGATCTTGTCGATGTACCTGTGGGGGAAACTCTCCACTTGCAACTGATGTCGTTCGGAAGCCGTCAGCAGTAGGCTTACCACCTAAGCCACATACCACTCCCCAATATCAGAAGCCAACTAAGCCATCTCTGCAACCCAGGCAGCTGCCTCCACCTGTCAGCAAAGAAAAACATCCTTCGCAAAGTAGTTCTAAGTCCAAGAAAGCGGTAGGTAAGCCTTCGGATTGACGAGCGCTCTCACTTTCTGATGGCGATTATGCTCTTGAAGATAAGGACTTCCAATCGGAGGAACCAGAGAGCACGGAACTGGCTAATGTTCTCCCTGACCTACGTGGTAAATCACCGCCTCCGAGGGAGAAAGAAAAGAACCACCATCGCTAACCAATGGCTTCCATACGGAATTCTGTGTTGCAATGGAATTTGAATGGATATTGCTCACATTTGGAAGAATTGCAGCTGCTGGTCCAGGATAAATCTTTCTGCATCTGCTTACAAGAGACACATCTTAAAGTCACACACACCTGCATTACGGGGCTACCACACATATGGGAAGGACGATGCTACTGGAGATGGAGCTAAAGGTGGAGTGGTTATTTTCCTTGATGACAGATGCCACTGCTCTCCTGTCCCTCTTACCACGACCATGCAAGCAATTGCTGTGAAAGTTCTCACATGCTTTACTATCACAGTGTATTCTTTGTACGTGCCCATCAATGACGCTTTGGATGCGGATGCACTGGCAGACCTCTTTTAGGCACTCCCACACCCATTCCTCCTTGTGGGGGACTTAAGTGCCCACAATGTGCTGTGGGGCTCGGCTACAACTTGCTCCAGGGATCGGATGATTGAGCAACTCGTCGATTCTGAGAATATTTGCCTTCTGAACGCGGGTCAGATGACTCACTTTTCCACAGCTACAGGGTCTTTTTCAGCTATTGATCTTTGTTTTTGTTACCCAGCTGTTGCAGACTTAGTTCAGTGGGAAGTGGCTCCAGATTTACATTCTAGTGACCACTTCCCAGTGTGGATTTGTCTGCCGCCTAGGACGGTGGCCAGCAGGAGACCATGCAGGTGGTTGATACAAAGGGTAAATTGGTTACAGTACAGTCGACAGGCTATTTTTGAATGAAAGGATTTTGCATAGGAGGCGGTGGTCCATATCACTCATGAGATCCAAAGGGCTGCCGCAGAGTCCATCACCAGGTCTAGTAACCACCACAGACGATGGCCGGTACTGTGGTGGAATGACGACTGTCGATTGGCAATCAGGGCCAGACGGACAGCTCTGCGGAACTTCAAACAGTGTCCAACTACAGACAATCCTCATGCCTTGAGGTCTGCGAGAGCACATGCAGGATGAGTGATCAAAGAACGGAAGAGGGCTTCCTGGAGGGAATTCAAGACTTCCATTAATTGGTCCATTTCCGCTGCGCACATTTGGGAATCAATAAGACGGATTTCAGGCTAGGGTAGTCCACATCTCCTTGTGTCCTTGTCCAATAATGGGGTCTTGGTGGACACGCCAGAAGACATGGCTCACGTTTTAGCTGAACACTTCTTTACTGTTACTAAGTCATCCAGACAAGCTCCTGCTGTTTAGGTATTCCGTCAAACTGCAGAGTTAAGGAAGCTCAATTTCTTCTCACATGATGAGGAAGTGTACAACCTTCCATTCTCCATGTGATAACTGGAATCTGCTTTAATGCAGCCAGAGACACTGCTCCTGGACCTGATGAGATCCATTATGCCGTGGTTCGTTCCCTGAAGTAAAAGGTCAGCTCCTCTCTTGTTTGTCAGATCTGGTGTGATGGACAGTAGCCCAAGACCTGTAGGGAGGCAATATTAATTCCATTCTGGAAACCTGGCAAGGACTGTAGTGCCCCTAATAGTTATCGGAGTGTTGCCTTTACCAGTTTTATGGGTAACACTCTTGAACGCATGGTCAATAGCCTCCTCGTCTGGCTGCTTGAGTCCCGAGGTCACATGAGCTGTTCTCAGTGCAGTTTCAGATGCTACCGTTCCACTCTTGACAACTTAATTCTACTGGAGACGGCGATGCAGGAGTCCTTCTTACGCCGAAACCATTTAGTTTGTGTGTTTTTTTACCTCGAAAAAGCAAATGGCACTACTTGGAGGTACAACATCCTTTGCCCACTTCATGAATGTTAACTACGTGGACGCCTGCCGCTTCTGATCCAATCCTTTCTGGAGGACCGGCATTTTTGTTATCGCATTGGCGGTGCCATGTCTGATTGCTTTGTTCAGGAGAATGGTGTGCCCCAGGGCAGTGTCCTCAGCGTCACATTGTTTGCCACCACTATCAATGGCATTTCCTCCACAGTCAGGAGCCCTGTCAAACGCTCTTTGTTCGTTAATGACTTTGCAATCTTTTACCCTTCCTCTGATGTTACGACGACGACGATGCAGCTACAGCTGACCATCAGGAGGCTGGAAACCTGGGCCCAGACAACTGGTTTTCGGTTCTCACCTGAGAAGACTCTGTGTGCACAATTTTAACAAACCAGAGCTTACACTGGGGGTCCATATTTTATGTTTTCAAGAAACTGTACGCTTTTTGGGTTTATTATTTGACTCGAAATTAATATGGCTCCCACACCTGAAAGACCTACGAACAAAGGTCTTCCGGATGTTGAACATTTTGAAATGCCTTGGTGGAAAAACATGGGGAGCTGACAAGTCCCGGCTCCTGCAGTTTTATAGGGCATTTGTTTGATCACGCTTAGACTGTGGCAGTGTGGGCTACAGATCAGCCCGTCCTTCCTACCTCAGGAAGTTAGATGCTGTCCACCATGAGGGCATTTGGATATTGACTGGAGCGTTTTGGACCAGCCCAGTTCAGAGTCTGTGTGAACCACCACTTTGGGTTTGGCGACATATCCTTTTGGCTTGACAGGTGCTGAAAATACCAGTGTCACCTCAGTCATTGGCATTTAGTTCAGTGATCCAACCCACCTTTGAACGATTGTTCAGGAATCGGCCCCAAGCGATCCCGCCATTTGGTATACATGCTGCGGACTGTCTCAAGGATCTGGATCTCTCGGGTATGAAAATACACACTCAGGGTTGGAACGCACTGCCGCCTTGGTGTCTTCAGAGGCCTAAAGTGATTTTAAGCTTGACACTGTACAAGAAAAGTTGTACTCCAGATATGGTTTTTACGACTTTGTTTTCATCTGTTTTAAGTATGTACCATAGTTTTATCGTTATTTATACAGGTGGATCCCAGCAGGAGAATGCTCTCGGTTGGTCTGTGGTTTTCTCTGATAGGGTTTTTTAAGTGAATCTTCCAGAACAATATACAAATTAAGATGCGAAGTTATATGGCATTCTGATGCACTGCAGAGGGTTCACAGACATCATCTTAAGAGTTTTTTTGTCTGTTCCGACTCAGTGCACTGCAAGCACTTCACCAAATGTATCCGGTAGACCCACTGATTCAGCTCATCCATGACTCCTTACAATGGCTCCAGTGCCATGGCAAGGAGATGATCTTTTGCTGGGTACCTGGCCACGTTGGGATACAGGCTAACGACATGGCTGACAGAGCTGCCAAGGAAGCGTGTTGGGATGGTGCTGTCCATCAGTGTCCCATCCCGTTGCATGCCATTCTCTCATTTTCTTACAGATGCATCATGCGTCAGTGGGAGCCTGAATGGCTGCAGGTGTCAGGCAACAAACTGCAGTGGCTCAAATCAACCACAAAGGCTTGGCAGACTTGATGTCAGCCTCGCCACTGGAAGGAGGTTTTGCTTACCAGGTTGCGCATCGGGCATAGCACTTTCACACATGACTTCCTCCTTCGCCTGGAAGATCCACTATTCTGTGAAGTTTGTGGCGTGTCGCTTTCAGTTCGGCATTTTGTGGCTACGTGTGTCCTGTATACTGATATTAGGGCAGCCCTCGGTCTCACTGGAGATCTGCCCACCATTCTCGCAGATACCGATACCAGTGTTATCAGAGTAGTGAAATTTTGTGAACTGTCAGGAATCATCCCTAAACTGGTGGGGGAAGGGCAGCAGACTTTAGTACGTTATAAACTGCTCCGCATGTGGGAACAGCCTTCATTCTCACCTATGAGATTTCATGTTGAGTTTTGTCAGGACGCTGATGACCATGACGTTGAGCGCTCCCTCAAGCCAAATAATAATCATCATCATCATCATCATCATCATCATCATCATCATCAACAACATCATTTACCAGCTTCTCTGTTTTTGAGACACTCATTTACGGGCTCTGGGTAGTAATAATCTGCCCCTTGTCAAAGTCACTTTTCTCAACGGATTTCCCCATTTGCAGCCCATATCTTTGCTAGGATGATTCCCCAACCATGTATGCTCTGCTTACATACTTTCATTAACACGCCACATGCCTGCAACACCAGCAGCTAGCATACATCATCATGGTGGGCAGTGGTCATAATGTTTTGGCATATCAGCGTGTAGCTCAAACAAAGTGTATATCACAAATCTATGCACAGCTCCGAAAGCTGGTACTGCTATTTAAATTACCCTGTACAGCTCACATGAAGCCCGCGATACCAGAAAACAACAATACTCAAATCGTTAAAGGCAGTATTCAACACTTCACTTTACTGAATACGGCTCAAATGAAGTTTGTAATGTGACAAAACCTAACCTCGCTCACGTATCTAATATTGAAAACCTCACCAACAATAGTAAACCCATATCCATCATATCTACCAATCACAGATTTATGGTTCGGTGCCACCCTCAACATTGCGTTTGCTCGACCCATTGCATCATTGCGGAATTTGACTAGCGACAGGAGCTATTAGGACGAGTCCGGTGACAAGTGTACTGGTGGAGGCTGGAGTTCCTCCATTGAAGATCAGACGTGCACAACTGCTCGCCAGTTATGTTGCACACATTCATAGCTCTCCTGAATATCCTAATTACCATCGTCTTTTCCCAACCACGGTAGTTCACCTCCTGCATAGGCAGCCCAGGTCAGGGCTAATGATTGTGGTTCGCGCGTGATCGCTTCTGTCTGAACTGGAGTCCATCCCTTCACCACCGCCCCTCGAGGTCCATTCACGTACACCTTCATAGGGGTAACTGTAGGCCGAAGCTTCACCTGGACCTTTCACATGGCCCTAAGGACTCCATTAACCCTGCGGCTCTCTGCTGTTGCTTCTTCTCGATTCTTGAAGTGTTCCGGGGCTCAATGGCTGATGGTAATGTTGTCCACAGAGGCCATATTGAACAGCATTCCTTGCCTGATGGCTGCAGTGTATTCACTGCAGAGCTGGTGGCCATATCTCTTGCAGTTTAGTGTATCCGTTCATGCCCCGAGAAATCGTTTCTTCCCCGATAAATCATTTCTTCTGTGTACTGACTACTTGAGCAGCCTACAAGCTATCGACCAGTACTACCCTCGCCATCCTTTGGTGGCGTCCATCCAGGAATCCATCTGGGAGTCCATCCAGGAGTCCATCAAAGCCCTGGACCGGTCCCGTCGTTCAGTGGTGTTTATGTGGACCCCAGGAGACATTGGCATCCCAGGCAATGAACTTGCTGACAGGCTGGCGAAACAGGCTATGTGAAAACCGCTTCTGGAGATGGGCATCTCTGAACCTGACCTGCGTTCTGACTTACACCGCAGGGTTTTTCAGTCGGAGATGGAATGGCATAACAGTACGCACAACAAACAGCGTGTCATTAAGGAGACTTCGAATACCGTGGAAGTCTTCCATGTGGTCATATCGCGGGGAGTCAATTGTCCTCTGCCAGCTCCGCATTGGCCACACTTGGGCAACTCAAAGCGACCCACAGTTGCCTCCTGCGCCATGAAGACCCACCTCAGTGTCGGAGCGGCGCCCGTTTGACAGTGGTCCACTGTCCCACTTTGATTGCCCAGCGAAGAAATCTTGGGTTACTGGACTCACTCGTTGCCGCACATTTTATCTGACAACGCCTCATTGGCTGATTTAGTTTTATGTTTTATTCATGAGGGTGGGTTTTATCATTTGATCTAAGTTTCAGCGCATGTCCTTTGTCCCTCTGCGTCCTCCACCCCAGTGCTTTTAGGGTGGAGGTTTTAATGTGTTACAGAGTGGCTGGCTTTTCTTTTTTATTCTCGTGGTCGGCCAGCCACTGTAAACTGCTTTCTTCTTTTACTCTCTTCTGTTTCTAGCATCTCTGTTGTTTTCTTGTCCTGTTTTGTTCCTTTTGGTGTTTTTTGCCTTTCCTTCATTCTTCTGGTTTTTCCTTTCTTTCTGTTTTGTGTTATATGTCTTGTCTGTTTTATTCTCACACTTGTGACATTGTTGTACGAGAAACAAGGGACCTATGACCTCGTAGTTTGGTCCCCCCCCCCCCCCCCCTCCTCTTTTAAACCAATCCACCAATCTACCAGTCACAATCCGGCATAGTTACAGAACACTATCAAAACAAACTGAAAATTCATAAAAACTTGCATCACCACCAATATTGGTGTAAAAGTCACACACATTGTAAACATAAATACACATACCATACATACTACAATAAAAATAAAATAAAACTACAAAAAAAAGAAAAAAAAACCTTATGAAAGCTGCTAACATACACATGTAAGCTGCCCCGCTCCACCCACCCACCAAAAACAGCACAAAATCATAAATGTCAGCCATACCTCCAAAACACAAACACCCCTCCCCCAAACCCCCTGTGCCCTCCCCACACCTACTAACCATAGTAATCACAGTAACTTAACAAAAATATAAGTAAAAAAAAAAACTACATTCAAAAACCATGAAATGGAAAATCCTACCCCTCCCCCACAATCACCTCCACAAATGACACCAAGAGAATTCCCTCCCTCTTTCCTTCATTCCCCCCCTCCCCCCCCCCCTACACACACACACACACACACACACACACACACACACACACACACACACACACACACAAATCTATTCAACTGACTACCATAGGTGTATACATTTTCACAGTAGCCCTCAATAACCTCTGAAATGGGCAAAAATTAGGGCAGCTAAGTGTAGTCAGGAGGTTAGAAGGGGGTGGGAAGGGGCAAAGAGGAAAACGAGAGAAGTAAACAGACTGTTGGTTTGTAGGTGGAGAAGAAGATTGTGCAGTGCTAGTATGGGAGCAGGGAAGGTGATAGATGTGTGAAAGACAGTGACTAATGAAGGTTGAGGCCAGGGGGGTTACAGGAATATGGGATATATTGGAGCGAGAGTTCCCTCCTGTGTAATTCAGTAAAGCTGGTGTCGGTAGGAATGATCCAGAATGGTGCAGGTTGTGAAGCAGTCACTGAAGTGAAGAAGGTTGTGTTGGGCAGTGTGCCCAGTGACTGGGTGGTCCAGCTGCCTTATGGCCATTGACTGTTAGGGGGTCATTCATGCGGACAGACAGTTGTTGGTTGGCATGCCCACATATAATGGAGCACAGTGATTGCAGCTTAACTTCTAGATCGCGTGACTGTTATGGCAGTTGGCAGGAGGCAAAGGCTTGGGAGCAGAGGTAGAGCAGTGCTACCTATGAAAGCAGTTGTGATTTACAAGCTAAACTGCAATCACAGTGCTGCGTACTCTGTGGACATGACAACCAACAAGCTGTCTGTCCGCATGAATGGCCGAATGGCCACAGACAAATTGTGGCCAAGAGATAGCTGGACACGTAGTCTCTGAGCACACTGTCCAACACAGCCTTCTTCACTTTAATGACTGCTTCAAAGCTTGCACCATCTAGGTCATTCCTACTAACACCAGCTTTTCTGAATTACACAGATGAGAACTCTCCTGTGTTCTTGTAACCTCCTGGCCTCAACCTTCATTAGTCACTGCTCTTTTCCCACCTAGTCTAGGGAAGGCTGAAAGTTGGAAGAAATATGTAGAGGACCACAGGGTAAGCAGCAATTTATACTGTTTGCTGACGATACTGTCATTACAGTACAGTGTCATCGTTGAGTGACTGTAGGAGGATACAAGATCACAGACAAAATGTGTAGCAGGTTTCATGGATGGCAGCTCAATCTAAATGCAAAAAAGTAAGTTAATGCAGATGAGTAGACAAAATAATCCCATGATGTTCAAACACAGTATTTGTAGTGTGCTGCGTGATACAACCACATAGATTAAATATCTAGACATAACATTGGAAAGCGATATGAAATAGAACGATCATGTAAGGATGGTAGTAAGGAAGGTGAGGGATCAGTTAAGTTTGATGGGAGAAATTTAGGGAAGTGTGGTCCATCTGTAAAGGAAACCACATACAGAACATTAGTGCAAACAATTATTGAATACTGCTCTAGTGTTTGTGATCCTCACCAGGTCAGATTAAAGGAAGACATTGAATCAATTAGAGGTGTTCTGCTTAATTTAGTACCAATAGGTTCGACCAACATGCCAGTATTATGGAGGTGCTCTGTGAACTCAAATGGGAGTCCCTGGGGGGAAGGAACTTCTTTTCGCGAAACACTGTTGAGAACATTTAGAGAAGCAGCATTTAAAGTTGATTGTAGAGTGAATCAGTTGTGACTAATGTAGGTTTCGCATAAGAACAATGAGGGTAAGGTACGAGAAATTGGTGCTTATATGTAGGCATATATAGGGTAGTTTTCCTATCCCTCCATTTGTGAGTGGAACAGGAAAGGAAATGACTGGTAGTGGTCCAAGGTATCTTATGACATGCATCATGTTTCGGAGTGTGGATGTAGATGTAGATGTGTGGGCAGGAACTACCGAGGATAATGTTGTCACCAGAAAAAATAAATCTGGCAATGTATGGGTCGAGGTGAGGAATGTTAAGATTCCTAAATTTGGAAGGAAAGCAAGAATGGTCCCTAAAATGGAAACAGAAAGAGATCCAGCTTATGCTAAGACCCATCATTGTAGGTCATACTGCAACCATTTTTATAAAATAGTTGACAGCATTTTACTGAACAAACTAATAACTGTCATGTATCATTGCTTTTATCTCCAGCTGGGTGGTACTCAACCAGATAAGTCATGTGTAGAACATGTGGTTTTATAAAGCAAACCTCTGATGGTTTTGAGACTGGAAATGTGATAAGAGTATCTTTGGTTGACGTTTTGATGATATTTGACACTATCATCCATGGAGATTGGTATGTGCAGTGTCACCAAAAGAGGCAACTAGAAAATAAGTTTTTTGTTTAATTCTGAAGCAGCCAAAGTTAGCTATAATTTTGGAAGCTCCTGTATCTACATCTATACTCTGCAAACCAGTGTGAAGTGCATTAATGCTTAGTATCCACCCATATGACTAGATCACAGCATGTACAAATAATGTAGCTCCAGTAGGCTAGCTGTTTTTGTTGTTGGCTTTAGGGTGTCAGTGACAAAATGAATAGTGTCATTTCAAAATCTTTTGAAGGACCGATGATAGTAGCATAATATAAAACAAAGTTGAAGACAATGTTCAGCAAAAGAAGAGGGAGTAAATGAAGATAAGATATGAGGTACAGTACTGCAAGAAGAATTTAACAGAGCACTGAAAGACCAAAGTCAAAAAGAGTCCCCTGTAGTAGAAGACATATACTCAGAATTATTGAGATTTAAATGTGATGGTATTGAAGCCATTAGATTAGGTAGTGAGACACGAAAAGCATTAAAGAGTTTTGCTATATGGGCAGCAAAATAAATGACAGTGGCTTAAATACAGAGTATATAAACTGCCGACTGGCAGCTGCAAGAAAAGCATTTCTGAGAAGGAGAAATTTGTTGACATCTAAAATAAATGTAAGTTCTAGGGAGACATGTCTAAAGGTACGTGTGTGAAGTGCCTTGTTGTACGAAGGTGAAATGTGGACGACAAGTAGTTCAGACAAAAATGGAATATAAAAGAAACTTTTGAGAAATGATGCTACAGGAAAATGTTAAAAATTAGTGAGTAAAGTGAACAGCTAAAGTGGAGGTACTGAATCGAATTGAGGAAAAGTAAATTTGTTACATAACTTGACTGAAAGAAAAGAGAACCATACAAGAAGATCAGAAAATCTGTAAATAGTGCTGACACCATCATTTGAGCTATACAGTGTAACTTGAAAGACTTATACCAATACAAAAATCATTAAAGAATTTGCACTATAAAAAAAAGGAAGGCCAATACACATAGTAAAAAATTGCAAAAACTAATGAATGTCTGTATTGACAACATCAGCTGACCTATATAGCACAAAACGCCAATACTGACACAGAGAGGCCAAAACTTACACACACACACACACACACACACACACACACAAATAAATAAATAATAAACAAATGTGAACATAACTGAGAATTGAACTTACCAGATGCCAAATTCCCCATGCATGAAAGGCTGAGACTCATTGACGCAGATAATGCAGGGGGGGGGGGGGGGGGAAACCACAGTGAACAATGAAGAAATAATATAATTCACAAGTCAGTTAAAATACACAGTAACAATAAGAATGTACATGTCATTTAATAGAAGAAATTGACATACACAAAAACTCATCCTACACACCCAAAAAGAAACCAGCTACCCCCTCCCGTACCCACAAAAAAAAAAAAAAAAAAAAATAAAAGAGAGAGAGAGCCTGCCATCCATTCCCATTTAACTTACAAGCTGTGGAGCCTGTATGTATAACTTTATAAACACCTGAAAGATACAATACTCATGTGGAATATTTTCTGCCAACAGTACTCGTAAAGATGAGCCTGTAGGTCAGAATTCAATCTTTTACCTCTCCAAACATCAGATTTTAAAGTTCCTCAGTGTCACTTAATAGCATTAGTACAGGCCTCAGTGTCACTGTCTTTAAATTCAGTGTTGTGGTTCCCAACATGGCAATTATATCCCCTGCTGTTCAACCCCTTATAGGAAGCGAACTCAACCAACATAATTGTATGCCTCTCTGATACATATACCTCTATTAAGGATGTCAAAACATGTTTACTGTGCTTTTCAACAACCTGAAAAAAATCATCATTACTACTCTCAGTAGAAATAACGGCCCCAAAACCACAAAGTCCAACAACTTTATGGCCCACTACCACTCTTCTTCTTACCAGAGCTCAACTCATCTACTTCCATTATCACCCATCGACCTGCTAATGATCCACTATACCTAATGAATTCCTCGCAGACATTTTTACAGAACAAAAACTGATCAGTTACTGTACTTTTCGGAAACACACATTAAACTGAGGAGTTGTAACAAAAATAGTACATCAGTTTAACTATAACATAAAGGCTGAATCTTGAAGCCTCAAACCACATTTTGTGCCTGATGGACCGCCACATATTATTCTGATGACACCATCACATGTAGACGTTTGAAGAATGTTGACAGCAAACCTTTGTCAGTCTCATTTTGTTGCCACATATCTGACATTTAGAGAGTTCCGTACTGTCTCCTAACATTTGGAAAAGAAAAAATTCACAGTGTATTCCATACATTCCATCTCACTCCACGGCATTCAGCTATTGAATATTAATTTTGGGTCCATGTTGCAAAACATACACGGTATGTTCAAAACCAAAATAACCAACTAATCAAACCAGTCATGTACCATATATTATGTACATTATAAGAAAGAAGGGTATGTACCATAGAAATAAAAGAGAAGATACATGTGTCACACAACTATAAGATGACATAACATTGATCACTAAAAGGGGTTACCACACTGAACACAAGTTTAATTTACGAAACTAAAATTTGTTTGCCTCCAATTCAAAATAAATGTAAATTGCACACATAATTCACTGTTCATGTTAATTGTAATCACAGTTTTCTCCAGTTTCTGAGACATCCGTAGATATTTAATCTTTGGACACTTGAAAGCTTCACATTGCAAACAAATGACATCACACTTGATGTCATGGATCAAACCCAATGAGTGGTATCAAATGCTAGAGTTGACCAAAGTGAAGAGGCTTGCAGTACATAGGCTAATATGGAGACTGCATCAAAGTAGTCTTTAGACTGAAAATCACAACCTCAACAGCTGCTATTACGTGTATATGATAAGGACAGCAATTGCTAGAGGAATTATGTGGTACTGATTGCACTAGTGTCTTGTGTGGTACTTCCTTCTGGAGTTGCACTACACTTTCGCAGAACCCTCCCCTCAAATCATCATCTGTGCAACTGATTTCATGTGTTCACATGATTTCATACCACTTCATAATTAGCTCTAGATTTTTATTGCTAATATTGTAATTTGAGCCTGTCAATATTGCCTTTGTTGAAGGAAGTATCTTTGCATTTATCCAAAGTTTAAAGTGAGTTCCCATTCATTATACGAAATGAAATCCCAAGGTCATCATGTATTTAATTAGTCATCCAGTGATGATACTGTCCTGTAGACAACAGCATTGTCAACAAACAGTATGTTACTGCTTCTGAAACTATTTAATGAATTGTGTATGAGTATTGAGAATTCTAGTTATCCTGTAATGCTTCCCTGTTACACACCCAATTTTGCTTTCACTCTTGCTGCACAAGTGCTGTGTAACATACTGTGTTCTGTTAGTCAAACATTCTTCAAGTCATCATGTGTTTGTGAAGAGGGCACCACGTACTGCCTCAGACATCAACTATCAATGTGGTACAGTGTTGAAAATCTAGGAGGTGAAATGCACCTACTATTTGCAAGATACTGTGTGAAAAAGTTGACTGAGTAGTTTTTCCATAATTCAATCAGACTAGTTGACAGAAACTTCTCTTTGCCCAAGGAATGTTTTAAAGTTAGAGCTTAGAATGTGCTCTAAGATTCTGCAACAGACTGACCGTAAAAATATTGGTCTGGCATTCTATGCATGCATTATTTCACCATTTTTACAAACATGAGTGATGTACAGTCGTCTGCAGTGGGACTGTTCACTGCTCCAGTGTGTCTCAACAAAAACAATGTAGAAGTGTTTCTAACTTTGCACAGTATTCAGTGCAAAATCTAGTAGGGATACAGTCGAGGTGTGATGGCTTGTCATACTTGTTTCGTTACCTCTCATTTGTGTGTGTGTGTGTGTGTGTGTGTGTGTGTGTGTGTGTGTGTATTTTTAAGTGTGTAATTTCAGTTTCTTCTTTCTGTATGTTGTCTTCAATTTGGACACCCTACTGGCATTGGAATTTCCTAGAATTTTCAGATATTTTGCCTGGATCTGGCTGTGAAAATTGTTGTGGACATCGTGCATAGTTGTCCCCCCCCCTCCCCCCCCCCCAGCAATTCTCCAAACGGTCCAATTAAATTAAGATGCATCCTAGCCCTCTTTGATTATCATCCTTGATACATGTTTACCTAATTAGAATATTACCTGTGAAATGACTGACCTTTAACAATGTCATAGGATGGTCAGCTCCCTCTCTCTGTAGGAATGTTAATGGCTGACACCATAAAGGATGTCAAGAAGTTAAGTAGCAAACCAGTGTCCCAGTCATGATTCGAATCGACCGGTCTGATTTCTCAGTTAGCTATGAATGTGCCCAAGTGCTTACATCAACCAAATCACAAAAAGAAGGAAACATTCCACGTGGGAAAAATATATCTAAAAACAAAGATGATGTAACTTACCAAACGAAAGCGTTGGTACGTTGACACACACACACACACACATACACACACACACACAAAATTCAAGCTTTCGCAACCCACGGTTGCTTCATTAGGGAAGAGGGAAGGAGAGGGAAAGACGAAAGTATGTGGGTTTTAAGGGAGAGGGTAAGGAGTCATTCCAATCCCAGGAGCGGAAAGACTTACCTTAGGGGGAAAAAAGGACAGGTATACACTCGCGCGCACACAAATATCCATCCGCAAGGTGTCTGTATATGTGCGGATGGATATGTGTGTGTGCGTGAGTGTATACCTGTCCTTTTTTCCCCCTAAGGTAGGTCTTTCCGCTCCAGGGATTGGAATGACTCCTTACCCTCTCCCTTAAAACCCACATACTTTCGTCTTTCCCTCTCCTTCCCTCTTCCCTGATGAAGCAACCGTGGGTTGCGAAAGCTTGAATTTTGTGTATGTGTTTGTTTATGTGTCTATCAACGTACCAACGCTTTCGTTTGGTAAGTTACATCATCTTTGTTTTTAGATATATTACAAAAAGAAGTGTCTCCCAGTACTCTTGTGTTTGGGATTGGCGAGGTCGATAGGTGAGGTCTTCTGTCATTCAGCTATTATTGTGAAGTTTTGAAAATCATAAGACTAGCCATTATTGTAGGCAGTGTAGCTATATTCACAAAAAGTAATATACTAATATTTGGTTGTGTAGACCTTATAAATAATATGGAATTACCATTGTGCAGCATATTCTTAACAAGGTTTTTTCAATATGTTAATTCTACAAAAACTTGTACCTCGCGAAGCTATTACTCTCATTATGTTCAATATTTGATAAAGTGTTTAATTTTCAAATAAATTATGTTTCAGGAATAAGGATGAAAATGAACAGGATTTGGAAGATATAGATGATGAAAATGATTCAACAAAGAAGAAAAGGGTAAAGAAGGAGAAGAAAAAACACAAAGATGGTGGTGATCGTGAGACTGATAGTGATGAAGATGAATCAGGAAAGAAGAAGAAGGTAAAAAAGGAGAAAAAGAAACAGAAGGACGATGATGACGACGACCATGAGGCAGACAGTGTCGAGAAAAAGCTAGAGAACCTGCATATCGATACAGAACATGCAGGAAAAAAGCAGGCTAAGGTAAAAGTTTTCAGAACATTAAGGTCCATTTTTTCAATGACTGAAAACAAAAAGAAGAGAGCAGACTGTTTAAAGATGTGTGGCATTGAGATTGGTTAAAAATGTGTGATGTTATACAATGGACTGAAAAGAGTTTCTTACAAGTCTGTATTGAAAAACGACTTTTTTTGCAGTGCTGTGAACTTTTTGCATTAGTACTGATTCATGTACATGTCCCTCTGTTAGTTACTCTTATGCTTTTTCTTCTTAGCTTTTTGTGAGTGGACGATAAGTGGTTGCACTGATGAGAATTTCTTTCATCTGTCTACACTTTTTCTTCCAACGGAGCTTTGAATAAAAGATAATTCCACATCAGGTGGTCTAATTTTAGAAATGGACGCCACTGGACAATATCATATTTTGTTGTAATTTTGTGTGCAGATTTACTAAATGACCAAAGGAAGATTTACAAATTTTTATGTGTAAAATGTAATACTTCGTGTGTAGGGACCTCTTTAAGTGAAAGGTGCACAAATGGTGCGGTGACATTTCAATAATTTTCAGAGTGCTGTAATTCACTGGATAACTGTGATAAAGCTGCAAAATGTGGGAAGGTAGTCAGATAGTTTGTGTTGTGCACTTTCTGTAAGTTTTATGTCTTTTGGCTCACTATTTTTGCTCAGAGTGCCATAGAAAGGAGTCAGTAAATTTTGCCATGACAAAATTTCTCCCAAGTTGAAATAGCTTGATATCTTTATGTAGGCTAGTTAGTTTAAAAGAAATCCTCTTTTTTGACCTTAATGCCTAGTAGCTTGATTATCACTTTTTGGGTTATAGTTCTTGCGACTGATGGGTGAATGTACCCAAAAATAGATTTGCTACAAAAGTAATTTTTGAACCCTTTATTTCAAAAGGGATACCTAATGCATACTTGCTTTAATTACTGTTTGAAAGAACATCTTTTTCTCCACAAAATAGTCAGTTTCCAATAATGGTTTTTACTCTAAAGGTCAATAATTATCCATTAAAGTTTGTCATGCAAATCAATGGTTAGGAGGGTACAAGTTGTTTCCCCATGTATTTTATGTATAGAGGTATAGAGAGAGAGAGAGAGAGAGAGAGAGAGAGAGAGAGAGAGTTCCACCAATAACCTCTCAGAGATGGTAGTATGAACATAAACAAGAAAAAAATACCTAGTAAACATGGTTTTTGAAATGAAATGCATACTGGAAGAGCTATAAACACTACTTCATCTTCGATACTGAGGGAGATATCTCTTCTCCTGAATAAGTGCTCATAGCTCTTAAGGTATGCATTTTAGATTCCATATTTACTGGACCTCTTGTCTTGTTTTGGTTTGCACTGCTACTTCTGAAAGTGTATGGGGGTTTTGTTTCACTGTATGTATCTATCAAAACACATGGCAGGAACTTGCCTGTTACCTGAGTTACCTGGGTTTTCTGAATTTATCTTGCAGTTTTAATTTTTGAGATGAAAAATGCTTTAGTAAGGTGCTAATACAAACTTTAGGCTACACAACAGCTCAGTCTCTTATCACAACCTTTACATGGCTTTCACATTCATTTGCTTTTGCATTTTATCAACCAAATTTTCAACTTCTATATTAAAGCTCACTCTACCACCACAGCTATGCTGTGAAGGGTATTCAATCTCATACTGTAGCCGTTTGTGGCATCTGAAAACAGTCATAGTGTTGCTACTGTCACTACCAGTAAGTAAGAAACTAGCCTCCTCATCACCAAAGGCCACACTCAAAAGCCAGACAAGTTCACCATAGGTTGGGAACTTGTTCCAAGTTCTCAGCTCTGATAGTTGTTACTGGGTTGCTTATAACTGTTCCCAAGTCTTGCGTAGGTTTCTTAAACAAGTTGTGAAGCATTTGGGGGATTTGGCAGTTTTTTCTAAGCCTCATGTTTCAGTATCATTATGGTTCCAAAACTGATGTATTTACATTTATGTAAAAACAGCATTAGTGTTGCAGTGATTTAAATTTTTTGTCAATGGGAGGAATGCCAGGCTAAGGACGGCAGCGAAGCTTATTCACCCTGGTACCTCGTATGTACGAGAGTAAATGGGGAATCTTTCTTGTCAATGAAACCTCAGTTTTTTGTGGAGCATTTAGAGGACAAGTTTGGGGAGGTGGAGGGCTTGTCCAAAATGTGATCAGGGTTGGTCTTGATCAAAACAGCATGCTCTGCCCAGTCTGGGCATTACTTGCCTGTGACAAGCTGGGGGATATTTCTGTTTCCATCACACATCATAAGAGCTTAAATATGTTCCAGGATATCATATTTCACAGGAACCTTCTTTTGCTGTCTGACGATGAGCTGCGCGCCAATTTAGAGTGGCGAGGTGTCTGTTTTGTCCAGTGCGTGGGGTTCAAGGGATAATCATGTTGCCACTGATGCCTTCATCTTGGCCTTCGAGGGTGATCCATTACCACAGAAGGTCAAGGTGCTGGGCTGCCACTGTGACATAAAGCCGTATATCCCTCCCCTGATGCGGTGCTTTAAGTGCTGGAAGTTCGGCCATATGTCTTCCCGCTGTACTTCCAGCGTCACCTGCTGGGACTGTGGACGTCTTTCACATCCCAATACTCCCCGTGCCCTACCTCCCATCTGTGTCAATTGTGGAGAGCACCATTCGCCTTGCTTGCCAGACTGCAGCATTCTCCAGAAAGAAAGAAAAATAATGGAATAGCAGACCCTGGACCGACAGACCTGCACTGAGGCTTAGAGAAAATATGAGAGGCTACATCCTGTGCATATGCCGTCAACCTATGCTGCCGCTATGACAACGATTCTACCATCTTCTGTTCTGCTGCATACAGTTAGCTCTTAGAGCTGTCAGACTCCACCTGCCCCCTTGATGGTGGGAGGGGGGCCACTTCCCTACCTGTTGCTTTCCGACCAGTGGCAAAGCTGACACCCGTCAGTGGCTGAAGCAACCACAGGTAGCTGGTCGTAGGGCTTCACAGTCCTCCTCAGTCCCTGAGAATCAGTGAAGCCCTCCCAGCCGGACAAACCTAGAGGAGCAGTGAGATAAACCTAAAAAGAAAAAGACCCCCAAGAACCAGCACTACGCAAAAGCTCTGTGTCTGAGGATGAGGTGGAGATTCTGGTGTCCGCTGAAGACCTAGATCTCTCTGGGCACTCAGACACAATGAATGTCTATCACACAAGTACTCATCTGGTGGCAGCAGGCGACCCTGAGGCATAGACTGCCTCATAGTGTTTCATGACTTCCCAGTCTCACGATCACATAATCCTGCAGTGGAACTGTGGCGGTTTTTTCCACTACCTGGCTGAGCTAAGGCAACTGTTAAGCTTTACACCTGCTTTTTGTGTTGTCCTCCAGGAAACCTGGTTCCCGGCATTGCTGACCCCTGCCCTCCGCAGCTATAAGGGATATTACAGGAACCATTGCAACTATAATAGAGTATCAGGCGGAGTTTGTGTCTATGTCCTGAACTCAGTATGTAGTGAACAGGGGCCGCTTCAAAACCCTCTTGGAGCTGTGGCTGTCAGGATAAGGACGGTGCAGGAAATAACTGTCTGCATTGTATATCTTCCTCCAGATGGTGCAGTACCCCTGAATGTATTGGCTACACTGATTGATCAATTCCCTAAACCTTTCCTACTTTTGGGAAATTTTAACAAGCATAACCCCTTGTGGGGTGACGCCATGCTTACTGGCCAAGGTAGGGATTCGAAAATTTACTGTCACAACTTGACGTCTGCCTCTTAAATACAGGTGCCCCCACACATTTCAGTGTGGCACATGGCACATATTCGGCCATTGATCTCACGGTTTGCAGTTCTGGCCTTCCCCCATCCATCCACTGGAGAGCTCATGACAACCTGTGTGGTAGTGCCCACTTCCCCATCTTCCTGTCATTCCCCCGGTGTCATGCCCAGAGACGCCTACCCAGACGGGCTTTAAACAAGGCAGACTGGGAAGCTTTCACCTCTGCTGTCAACACTGAATTTCCCCCACATGGTGCCATCGGTGTTGTCGTCGATGTTGTCGTTGATGTTGTCGTTGAGCTGGTCACTACAGCGACGGTTTCTGTGGCGGAAAACGCGATCCCTCATTCTTTAGGGTGCCCCGGCGAAAGACAGTCCCTTGGTGGGTGCCGGAAGTCGCTGAGGCAATTAAACAGCATTGGCGAGCTCTACAGCGACATAAGCGGCACACTTCCCTAGAGCACCTAGAGAGCCTTTAAGCAGCTCCATGCCTGCATTCGCCAGCTTATAAAACGACGGAAACAGGAGTGTTGGGAGAGGTATGTGTTTATCATTGGGTGCCATACGTCACCTTCCCAAGCCTGAATGAAGATCAGATGTCTTTTTGGGTATCAGACTCCAGCAGGTGTCCCTGGCATTAACATCAATGGCATGTTATGTACTGACGCAAACGCGATTGCCGAGCACATTGCTGAGCACTATGCTTGAGCCTCTGCATCGGAGAAATACTCCCAGCCTTTCCCACCCTTAAATGGCGGATGGAAAGAAAAATCCTCCCATTCACTACACGCCACAGTGAACCCTATAATGTCCTATTTACAGAGTGGGAGCTCCTCAGTGCCCTTGCACATTGCCCCGACACAGCTCCTAGGCCAGATAGAATCCACAGTCAGATGATTAAACATCTCCCATATGACTACAAGTGACACCTCCTCACCATCTTCAACCAGATCTGGTGCGATGGCATCTTTCCATTGTAGTGGCAGAGAGCACCATAATTCCATTGCTCAAACCCAGTTAAAACCCACTTGATGTGGATAGCTACTGGCCCATCAGCCTCACCAGCTTTCTTTGTAAGTTGTTGGAACGAATGGTGTGTCAGCGGTTGTGTTGGATCCTGGAGTCATGTGGCCTACTGGCTCCATGTCAGGGTGGCTTCCGGCAGGGTTGCTCTACAACTTATAATCTTGTGTTCCTCGAGTCTACCATCCGAACAGCCTTTTCTAGATGCCAAAATCTGATTTCAGTCTTTTTCTTTTTTTTTTTTTTTTTTTTTTTTAAAAAAGGATACAGCACAACCTGGTGACATCATATCCTTGCCACATTGTATGAGTGGGTGTCTCTGGGGCTCACACCCGGTTTTTATTCGAAACTTCCTTTTGCTCCGTACTTTCCATGTCCAAGGTGGTGCCTCCCATAGTTCTCCCCATATTCAGAAGAATGGCGTTCCGCAGGTCTCCGTATTGAGTGTCTTTCTATTTTTAGTAGCTATTAATGGTCTAGCAGCAGCTGTAGGGCCGTCCATCTCACATTCTCTGTATGCGGATGACTTCTGCATTTCGTACTGCTGCTCCAGTACTGGTGGTGCTGAGTGACACCTACAGGGAGCCATCCATAAGGCACAGGCATGGGCTGTAGCCCACGGCTTCCAGTTTTCAGGTGCGAAGTCGTGTGTCGTACATTTCTGTCAGTGTCACACCGTTCATCCAGAAACAGAACTTTACCTCAATGACAATCCACTCACTGTAGTGGAGACATATCGATTCTTAGGACTGGTCTTCGACACCAGATTAATTTGGCTACCTCACCTTCGTCAACTTAAACGGAAGTGCTGGAAGCACCTTAATGCCCTCTGCTGCCTGAGCAACACCAACGGGGGTGCAGATCGCTCTACGTTGCTGCAGCTCTACAGAGCCCTTGTTCAATCCTGCCTTGACTATGAGAGTCTGGTTTATGGTTTGGCGGTGCCCTCAGCATTTCATTTACTTGACCCAGTGAACTACTGTGGGGTTCGCCTAGCGACGAGAGCTTTTAGAACGAGTCCGGTGACCAGTGTCCTGGTGGAGGCCGGATTCTCTCCATTGAAGGTTAGGTGTCCGCAACTGCTCGTCAGTTATCTTGCACACGTTCATAGTTCTCCTGCGCATCTGAATTACCATCTCCTTTCCCCAACCACGGCGGGTCATCTCCCTCATCGATGGCCTTGGTCAGGGCTTACGGTTGTGGTTCACATCTGGCCCCTTCTGTCTGAACTGGAGTCCTTCCCATTACCACCTCTCCTCGAGGTCCATTCACGTACACCCTCCATGGTGTACACCTAGGCCGCATATTCTTCTGGGCCTTTCGCATGGCCTTAAGGACTCCGTTAACCCTGCGGCTCTCCGCTATCACTTCCTCTTGGTTCTCGACATGTACTGGGATCATGAATGGTTTACACCGACGACTCGATGGCTGATGGTCACATAGGCTTTGCGTATATTCATGGAGGACATATTGAACAGCACTCTTTGCCAGATGGCTGCAGTGTTTCCACTGCAGAGCCAACAGCTATATCTCATGCTCTTGAGCACATCCCCGCATGCCCTGGCGAGTCATTTCTTCTGAGTACTGAATCCCTACAAGCTATTGACCAGTGCTACCCTTGCCATCCCTTGGTAGCATCCATTCAGGAGTCCATGTGTGCCCTGGAATGGTCCCATGGTTCAGTGGTGTTTGTGTGAACCCCTGGACACGTTGGAATCCCAGACAACAAACTTGCCGACAGACTTGCCAAACAGACTACGCGGAAACTGCTTCTGGAGATGGGCATCTCCAAAACTGACCTGTGTTCTGCCTTATGCCGCAGGGTTTTTCGGCTTTGGGAGGTGGAATGGCATAACAGTACGCACAAAACAACCTGCGTGCCATTAAGGAGACTACGAATGTGTGGAAATCTTCCATGTCGTCGTCTCGCAGGGAATCAGTTGTCCTCTGCTGGTTCCGTGTTGCTGTGGCTCACAAATGACGGTTGTCCACTTCTTGCTGGACTGCCCACTTTTAGCCATTCTGTGGCAGACTTTTAACTTTCCCAGCACCCTACCTTTGGTGTTGGGCGATAATGTCTCAACAGCAACTTAAGTTCTACATTTTATTTGTGAGGGTGGGTTTTTCATTTGATCTAAGTTTTAGCGCATGTCCTTTGTCCCTCTGTGTCCTCCACCAAAGTGCTTTTAAGGGGGAGGTTTTAATGTGTTGCAGAGTGGCTGACTTCTCCTTTTTATTCTCATGGTCAGCCAGCCATGGTAATCTGATCTCTTGTTTTGATCTCTTCTACATGTTTCTTGTGTGTCTATGTGGTTTTCTTGTCCAGTTTTGTCCATTTTAGTGTTTGTTGCCCTTCTGTTATTCTTGTGGTTTTCTCCTTTCTTCCAGCTGTGTTTTGTATGTCTCGATTATTTTACTCCCACTCTTGTGGAATTATTTTAATCGGAACGAGGGACCAATGACCTAGCAGATTGCTCCCTCCCCGCCCCTCTTTAAACCAACACACTTTTCACTTCAAGTTTTTGTCTACTTTAACCTATCTCTGACACACAAAATTCTATTGAGATTTTTTACTGGACCAACACCTTGATGCCAATGTGGGAAAATGAATTTTCTCACCATGAGTAAAAGTTTGCATTTTTTTTCTTTCCAGTCTGACAACAGCTTAGTAAACAACCATTTCATGCACTCTTTTGTACCTTTTTCTGCTGGTTGCTGCCACTCATCAGGATGGAAGGCACTAGCAGATGACACTTGGCTCTGAGCACTATGGGTCTCAATATCTTAGGTCATAAGTCCCCTAGAACTTAGAACTACTTAAACCTAACTAACCTAAGGACATCACACACACCCATGCCCGAGGCAGGACTCGAACCTGCGACCGTAGCAGTCCCGCGGTTCCGGACTGCAGCGCCAGAACCGCACGGCCACCGCGGCCGGCAGCAGATGACACTTACTTGGTCACTTATTAAACGTTGTACCTAATTAACATTGTGTTTTGTATAGCCTTTTGAATCACATTTACTGATTTCTCTAAAGAGAAGCACCCCCAATGGAACTCAAAATGCTATTAAACTTATCATGTGCTTCCATCTGTGCATCTTCATCAGACAAAGGCTGAAGCTGTGACATCAGCCAATTTCTTATGGATTTCCATGTAACCGCTTAACACTCGAGTATGCGCGCCATTTTTCATATCATGAGCAGGCGCGCGGCGCATTTTGTATGTGTGTATAGAATAGCTTTGTTTATGTTACCAAGGTAAGTCATGTATGATCAAAATCACAGTTTAATCTTAGAGTTTATTTAAACAACGAGAAAATAAGCGTATATTATTCGAGCTAAACCACTGTTTTATTAAAAAATAATGAAATAAATTTTCACTATAACACTGTTGCTAAGGACAGGTGTTACAGAGACAGTAACAACCCACTCAAAGCATTAAGCAGTGGAGTTGCATCATATCCCAGCCAGCTGCTTATTCGATTACCAGGTATCTCGTAGAAAACTGCCTCAATGTGGGAATAAGTTTGTAGTTCGTAATCTATGTAATTTTTTTTGCACGGATTGTAAATTTTTTTCTCGCCTAGCTCGCTTTATATTTTATATTACTGCTGCTCACTTGGACGTACGACAACACAATTTATCACTGTGTTACATGAAGCAAATAATGAAGGAATAGGTATGGGTTTGCAGTTGTGAAACAAAAATGGAACTGTGCAAAATCATTTTATTTTTATTTGGTGCACTTTATACACCTGCTCGAGGGTTAAACACAACTTTTGCTCAATTGTTCAGCTGATTTGCCAAATTTGCATTTATGCAGGTCAGATTTTTCCAGTTGTGATATTCTTCAACAAAAAAGGATTGCAACAGTATATTTGCAGACATTCAGATTTTGTCTGCAAAGTAGCTTTATGATAATAACAAATTGTACATTCATAAACTAGAATGACTCAACAACAGTTCCTTTTGTTCAGGAGAAAATTCTCCAGCATTTAGCAGCCTTAAGTTAATTACTTTTTTGTGTAATATAGTTCTAAAAAGTTGAAAAACAGAATAAGCCAAATGTTTCATAAATATTCTGTTTTTATGTGACCTGTGGGACATCACACACTGGAAAATAGAATAACCAAAAATAAATATAATTATACAACTGAGAAAACAATTAATGCTTCTCATATTGTTGGAATAGCTTGTAGTTAATTATTATTGCATCACCTTCCTCCTGAGAAACAGAGGCGGCCAGAAAATGAGTCTACCAACATACAAACATTTCTGTAATTTTTTGGTGAACTTATAGCTGTGTTCACCATCCTGTATTCTGAAAATTTCTTGTTTCTGGGAGAAATTGATAGCAAAACAATAAAATATAGAACTTCAGTGTCAATTTGATGTTAAGGAGGATTAAATTTGTTAAAAATTAATTTATCATCTGTGTCACACTTTTTCTAGAATGACCTAGTAGTCGTTTGTAGAAGGAATTGTACTGGATTGTTTGAAACCTTAAAGAAATAAAGCATTCTAAAAGTTAGATATTTCAAAGAGAAAGAGGTACTCTTTCAAATAGAAGGGATCAGACATGGGTTCAAAAATTAATTACTTTTACCAGCAAATCTGTTTTCAGGCAACTTCACGCTCGTTGATCTCAAGGATTGTCAAACCAAAAGTGATGTAACTTACAGGTTTTATTAACAAACTGATAAGGTTAAAAAAGGGGAATTTTTTAAACCAACTACATAAAGAGATCAAGCTGTTTCAACTTGGGAGAAAATGTGTCGTGACAAGAATGTATTGACAGCTTTGTGTAGCACTTGGAGTAAAAATGGTGAGCTAAATGACACACAATTTACAGAATGTGCACAGTGCAAACTGTTTAGCTGTCTTGCCAGGTTTTGCAACTTTACCACTAGTATCCACTGAAATACAACACTTCGAATGTGGCTAAAATTTTTGAAATGTCGCCGTGACATTTGGGCACCCTTCATTTGGGAGATTTAGAGGATCAGAGGTGTGAATATACCACTAAAGTTTGGAGGGAGCCATCTCAGTGTGTTCAGGATGGACTCGACCACCACCTGGGGCATCCTGGGTTCTTTTGATGGCTTGGGAGATGGGTGTGGTTTTGTGGACAGCTGTAGAGAAGCAAACAGTGAACATAAATTGTTCTTTATTAACCCATTAAACTTGGAATGCCATATGAGTGCACCTTCATCTCTGGTGCGATTCAGTGTTATCTTGTAACATTCCCAATTGCAGTGGCAGGTGAGCTAGATGCTCCATACAGTGTACTTGCACTGCCCTGGTGGCGGTGCGGTAACTGAGCACCTGTGGCGCCCCCACTGGGGCATAGGGTAAGACAGTGATGTCTTCCAACTTTGCAGCAGCGTCCCAGTGGCAGAAGACAGTGTTATCAGGCCTTTATCAAATACTACAACTGAAACAAAATCTGACACATTGAAAAACAATGAAACAAGGTTACAAATGATACAAAGATACCAGAATGTATGCATCTCATGAGTGAAATTCAAAGATCTTCTCTGCTACTCAAATATTCTACCGTCCCAGTTGAATCAGCTTTGCAGTCTGCTGTTATCAGAATGAAGTGTACCTTTTTCTTTGTTTCTCAACCATCATGCTTGTGACACCACAATGTCACAAGTTGGAGATGCGAACCGATCACTACTGGAGGATGGCAGCCGTCTTGGTGTGTCAGACTAGGCTCGACTCCCATGTGGGGCATCTTGGATTCTTTTGATAGCTTGGGAGAAGGGTGTGACGTGGACAGCACTCTTGTGCTGATTGTAACCTCCTTGCTTGGACCAAGGTTTAAATGCAGCTGTATAGCTCTGGCCATTGTGGAAGAAGCCATGTTTCTTGGCAGCATTGAAACATCTGGAATGGGGGTCTCTTCATGTGGAAGTGGGTGCATGGCGGAGGGTTGTAGGGTCGGCAGGTAGGTACCCTCGGCTGCTGGCAGTGATGTGGCCTGGTTACAGCTCTGGACTGTAGGGGAATTTTATGCCATAACAGGGATCCCCTACACACAAACTATTAAAATTCAGCAGCTTAAAGTTTTTAAACCTTTCTTGGGTCATAATCACACTAAATTAAATATATGGTTGAATGGGGCCCGTCTCTAAAAGAAGACCAACCTATTTTGATGAGCTAGTTCTGAAATCTGTGTATCAAAGAAAAGCAAAACGGAAGTAGGCCATTAACAACAACAGCAGCAGCAACAACAACAACAACAATAATAATAACAGTAGCAGTAATAGAAATGACAATAAATACTCACATTGATGCTTCTGATTTTGTTACTAATTTGAGTGTATGTTAATCATGGTGAAATCTTTATTATACATAATTTTTTTTAATCTTGCTTTGTTTTGACCCTACCCCTGTAGGATTAACTAATTCCTAGTGGAACTCTGTCCTTCATATCGTTTTCAATAGTTTTAAGTTGCACATAGATTCCTGTGCATCAGAATGTTTCCCTTGCTACTTTGTGCCGCACACTTAAAACGCATTTCACATTGTAACAGCGTCGGTAGACTAATGTTACTTGATCTTTTTGTCCCACATGTGAAGAATGCCATAACTTTGCAAACCATAACTTCTACCTGGTGTCAGTACTGCTCTGAGAACGTGGGTTTCACTTAGTTTCTTGATCATCAGTCACACATTCCAGTGTTTAATCAGGCTACTTATCCCAAGGAACTACTGGCAGTTCCATGTGAATATTTAAATACCATCCACACACAGCCTATCAAGACATGGTGCAGAATCCAGTGCTGCTGAGTTTTTCCTAGTATTCTTGCAAACCTCCCCACTGCCCTTTTTTTGTTTTTCAGCCCTGCTTCCTCAGAAACATTTTCTAGTGCCTCATCAGTGGTTTCCTAAATCTGATCTAGCTTTTCATTTGTTATCGGACTTTTGAGAAAAAAAAAGGGGGGGGGGGTGGGGGGTGGGAAGAGAGTGAGAGTGTTTGTGATTTATTCTAATCTCTTTTCTAGGGTCACAACTGACTTTGAATGGTCATAATAGTGATTGTTACTTTGTAATTACTTTTGTTCAATGTTTTTCTTTAATTTTATTTTTGGTTCATTCTCTTTGTATATTTAAATACTGACCGGTAACAAAATTTATGATTTTTTTTTTAATATATTTTCAAAGAATGTGTGTAAATCGATGCTGTGAAAAACAATGTTACATCTGTGTGTTGTTGACTTCCATGGTCAGCCATATTCGGTATCTGTTTTATCTAAATGCACACTTCATCAAAATTAGTTACCAGTTGCCATTTAATGGGTCATTGCTTTTTCTGCGTTAGAACATTTACTACCATGCAAGAGATGCACAATCATGAAGAACCTATAGTTAAAATATCATTCTCTGTCACTAATTGTAATGACATGTGAGTAATACTAGTGTTTTTTCAGGTATTACTCTGTGTACACCCGCAATCAGACAATAATGGTTCATTTTTTCTGTGGTAATTTTTTTTGTCTGATACAGATAGTGAGAAGATGGTATATTACCAAAAGTGGGAGTAATAACAAAGAAAGATTAATACAGCTCTGTCACACATTTTCTGAAGTACCATTATGTGATTTATGCCTTAAAAGTGAATGTAATTAGTACTAATTCAGTACCTACCAGTTCATCCACCATATTGCTGTCGAAACATAATCACTTTCTATTATTGTTATCCTACTTCATGGTACTTGTACAGAGATTGTGATGGAGGTGTCTGTAAAGTATCTGAGATGAGGACATGTAAAATCTCTCACGGTCATTTAAGTGTTGTCCATTTCAGAATAAATAGCCCTCAATCTCACCATGGAATGAGTTTCTGTATTAGGGAGTTGATAATTTTAACCTATTCTCAGAAAAGTCTTGTAAATTTATTCGAAAGGCTAACTGTATCCTTCACTGCCTGAAATCAGTACTTGTTCCATTCCTATTAAATACTAAAGTGGACAATTTTGTGATTTATCTGTTGGCAAGCACATAATTCTCAGTAAATCTCTGATTGCAAATCAGTACATAGTTTTCAATTACAACAAATTGAAGGTTCAGCCAAGGATCCTTTCATTGTGAATGTCTTAATCAAGTAATTAGAAAGAGTTTTCGTGGATGCCAGGAGTGGTGATCCTGTTAAGTTCATAGACAGCATCTTTGTTGTATGGGCTTATAGTAGACATGAACTACTTAGTTTTTATTCTTGGAACATCAAAATTCTTTCTCCATTGTGAAATTCAAATTATCTTCTTCTCAAAACAACTGAGGCATGTAAAATGTCAAGGGCATGGTGATCCTAGCGAGTCTCTATATGTAACTACTTTGTTTCGGCATCTCTTCAAAGATGATTTTGGTGAAAGTGTGTGGGGCTTGGCACAGAGAAGGTAGTAAATCCATATCACATGACAAAATTTGGCCAAAAGAACCTTCATCTTTTTCATTGTTATTACACTCACAACAGTGCTTTAGAAATAATTTATTTATTTGATCAAGTGGACAGGATGTACAGAGGAATATACCTTTCCAACCAGTATGTAAACCCATCTTATTGTCATGTAGGGTAAATATCTCATCATGGCTGTTCTTCTCAAGGAAGCATAAATTTTTAATTATCTTTTATTAGGTCATGTGTTAAGTCTTCCTGCAAGTGTCAAAGAATAAAAGAACTTGACAGATGTAAACAGTGCTGTGAACAAATATGAGAAAATGAAGTCCATTTTGTTTTTGGGTTAATACACCTTGTTCAGATAAAAAGGAGGCAGCCAAATTGTGACAATCTTGAATCCCAGCCCACTAGAAGACAAGTATCAAGCCATTATACTTGACCAACACATTTTTAATCGAAATCTCTGTCTCATCGCTGTAAATTAAAATTTATGGAACAGGATGTCAGTTTAATTGAAGCTTGAATTTCTTCTTTCCCAAAAGAAAAAGAAGTCATTATCCACAGTACAAAGTAATTAAGGTATTCTTAAATTCTGCTTTATGTATGTTCTGGATGTACACTAAATTTTGGATAGTTCATCCAGTGTGTGTTAATCTGTGATTCTGTTGGCGAATTTTAAGAAAAACTTACAGAAGCTTTCATTGTACTGCTCCTGCTCAGATACTGCACTACCTGTGACCAGAGAAGCTTAGAGTATAGCCAAAAAGAAATTATGTCTATGAAAAACAGAAAAATCTATGGAAATTCTTGAATTTCAAAAGACCGAATCTCAAATGCCTTAAAGTTCTATCCATGCACTATATGGACAAGCAGTAAGTGATATTCACACCAATGTTGACCCAGTTAGTATATTTTATAGCAAACAGTTGTCGATTACTGTGTGTGACTGTTCACTGGTATAATTGGGAGATGTTTTATGAGTCTAATGGGATGAAACATAGCAGGATGAGGTGGAAATGAGGTTGCATCTTGTCTGTTCAGAAATATTGTAACACCTGGATGCACTTACCAAAGAATATCTCTGCAGATTTGGTGTGATTATTGTGCTGGACTGCAGGACTAAAAGAGAATTGCATAGTTTTTATGGTACCTGTTTCAGTTACAGCTAATAACTATCTTGAAACAGTTTATTTGAAATTTTTAGTGTCTGGATACTTACATGTTCTTGTGGCAGAGATTTTGGCATTATCAAGTCAAGGAAGAAAATCTGCAAGACAGTGGTGCAGAGAGAAGCTGCAAATATGATAAAAGGGCACAACTATTAAGTGTTGCCTCCATGAAGACTGAAGATATCCAGGATGTACCAAATGCAAGTGATCAATTCCTGAGTACAACCATTTCGAAAACTGGCATCCTTGCTTTGATCAGGATATCAAAAACTGATTTGTCCTATGTGAAGATATTCCTTAAATTTTACAAGCTGGAAACTTGGATGAAGATCAAGATCACAATGGAATTACATTATCTATACCTCTTCCACCACTTGAGACTAGAACGTCTATTAGTGAATTTAAAAACAAATCTCTATTGGCCACACTTGAAATTTTTTTTATAATAAACATGAAAAATTTCTCTCAAAACTATGTGCTTCAGAATAGCAAGCTTATCTTTAACTTGTATGTACAAATTCTTTTTGTGTTTGACATGATGCTCTTGTATAATTTGTATTACTCGAGTTTCTATATTTCGCTAGAGGTGTGTGTGTGTGTGTGTGTGTAGAAAGATAGGAGTCTGTGATTCACCCATGTTATGGGTAATGAAAAGTATTAATATTGTCCTTCACAGTAAGTTCAGCTAGGAGGCAAATGTGAGGTACAGGGGTCGGATAAAAATTTGGAAATACTGCAAGTAATGATTGATTGAACATAAATGCAGATGCTAGCCAAGCCTTCAGGTTGCACTTTTGTATTTGATCCTTAAGAGCATTTGCTTAACATCCTCAATATGTTGCAAGTGTCACTTGTGGTCAGAACAGTGTTCTGTGTTGTTATTAGTGCATCTGTTGGAGCTAAGTGAATTCAAACATGGGAAAATTGTTATTACTTATATGATGGGAGCTTCTGTAGCCAAGGGAGCAAAGTATTTGGTGTTTCAAGTATACCACATACTTTGAAAATGCAAAACATCATCCACTAATCATAAAGCAGATGACAGTGTATGTTGAGGGATTGTGGCCAAAAAAGGGAAGAGCACAGCTGTAAACGTCACTGCAGAACTAAATGTGACACTCACAAACCCTGTCAGCACCAAAATAACACAAATGTATCTCCATAAGCATGGAATTACAGGGTGAGCTCGAATTCCAAAACCACTCATCAGTGATGCATAATCTTGAACCATAAAACCTGGAATATTGACCAATGGAAGAGTGTCATTTGGTTGGCCGAGTCTCGTTTCATGCTGTTTCCAACTTTTGGCTTAGTTTATGTCCCAACAGTAAAACATGGTATGGGTTCAGTGATGTAGACAGCCATATCGAGGTATTCCATGGGCCCCATCGTTACTATGCAAGGTCACATTAGTGCCAAGAATTAAGTGACCGTTTTGACTGATCAGGCCCATTCCGTAGCACAGTGTTAGTACCCAGTGTTGTGCTCAAAGGTGACAGGGTCCTTGTTCACACAGTTCAGATTGTTGAAGACTGGTGTTGTGAACACAGGGATAAATTGACGCATCTCTCCTGGCTACCATTCACAACCTCTCACTGTTATCGAGCCTTTGTGGTATACTTAGGAGAGAAGGGTGTGTGATCGCTATTCGCCTCCTTCATAGTTACCTGACTTGACATTATTATGCAGGAAGAATGGTATGAGATTCTCTTGAAAACTGTATGGGACCTGTATTTATCTGTTCCAAGATGTCTGGAAGATGCTTTGAATGCCAATGCATTCCTACACTGTATGGTTTGCCATATTTTTGTCCAACACCTGCATAACCTAACAACTCATTGCAGAAAATTACAAACCAGTATAAATGTCAGCATTTCTTGAAATTTGTTACACTCATGAATAATTTTCTATTGGTTTACTTGTGCCTTTTCCAGCACTCACAAAATGTGTTTGTCAATTGTTGAAATTTTTTACAAACTTTAGATGAATTAATACTTTTTGTGATCAGACCTATCTTATTTCGTGCCACATGTAAAATTATCATTAAATTTGTTAAGTTATGCCTTGTAGTTTATTTTTACTACAGCTTTCATTGGTGATGTTATGATATGGGCATTTAGAAATTTTATTCTATCTCTCTGTTTAATCAGTTACAACTCTCCATAATCCCATGGACTAAGGCATGCCACTTTCTTCTATCCTATGTTTTCTTGTAGACTTTCCAATTTGGAATCCATTACTTTTGTGATGCTATTGATACATATCATTCTTTACTATCCTGTTCTAGTGCGTTTAATCTTCTATAGTGTTAATGTCTTTTCTAGTGAATCGTGTTTTCTCATAATGTGCCCAAAGTAGGTCAGTTTTTGTTGTCAGTATCATACCTTCCAGGGAGCCATCTGGTTTTTTTTTATTGTAATACTGACCTGTTTTTTCCTGTTGGGGTCAATGGAATTCTAAGGAGTTTCATTGAACACCACAATTGAAAGGTTTCTGTTCTGCACCGTTCAGCCTTTGTTAAGGTTCAGGTGTCACACAATTCTTTTATCACAATTGGAAAGACCAGCACCCATACCGTATGGAACTTTGTTGTTAAAGTTATGCCTCAGCTCCTTAAAACATTGTCAAGCAGGGTGTATATGCTCCAGGAAAGCCGGGAAAAACACGGGAACTTTTTGATCGGGGAGAAACCTTGGAATTTTTTAGAATTTTAGAAATATTTCATTGTTTTAGTTTTCAGTTAAATTTTTGTAATTTTGACCAGTACGAACTGATACTATAACAAAGATTTTTACTGTGGCTCACGACTGCAGAAAAACACTGCAGCAAGTAACACACAAATGAGAGAATAACGCCAAAATAAAACTGTAGTTGCAGAGAAAATTTGCTATTTACAACAACAAAACACAATGCACACACAAGCATCTGCTGACAGCAAAATGTGTCAAAGGATTTAGGACAACAACTATGCAATACCTTGTTACAAGAACCTGCTTTCAATGAGCATGAAGTCACAACTGTTCACAAATATTGCTTATGGTTGTGTGAGAGACATTACTTTTCAAAGTAAATTCCCTTTGATGGAAGATGAATTATATTATGTATGAGAATGTGAGAAGAATTTCGTAAATCATTGAGTGTTTGACTCTCATTCAAAACTTAACAACACTTTGAAGACCAGCCACTTAGAAAAATTTTGGGCCCAGAAACCAGCCATTTAATCCATTATTTAAAATTGTACTGGCACATTTGTGTTTGATATATTTAAAGGGTAATACATGCTAAGAAAGACCAAGTTTCAAGGTAAGTTTATAACACATTTACAATAATGATAGCTAAAAGTATAGTTATCCTTTAAAAATGGAGAAGTAAATTCTTGAGCAATTTTATGCTCAATTGGCTTTTTTTATGGAAAAGTCAAAGCACTCGACAGAACATGTATTTCAGCAAAGTTATCCACGAAATGTTCAGTGTAAAACAGTGGAATTTATAATCATGCTTGTCAGAAATATTCT
The DNA here is from genome assembly GCF_023898315.1 of Schistocerca nitens. Classification (NCBI taxonomy): domain Eukaryota; kingdom Metazoa; phylum Arthropoda; class Insecta; order Orthoptera; family Acrididae; genus Schistocerca; species Schistocerca nitens. The sequence goes on from NC_064617.1 coordinate 395,750,866, forward strand.
GCTGCAGTTATTTAAGCTGTGCTCTTTAGGATCCTAACCAACCATACCCTTGAAAATTTTTGACGACTAACATTATATGTGAAATCTTAGCTTTTCAAGTAGCTGTACTGTATGTACATTGATTTAAGCCATTGAGTTTTCCTATTTGTTTGTGCACACTACTGAACAGTGATGATGTTTGGCTGACTACATCACATAGCCTATGCTCTGAATATCTGCTGTCATTGGCTGGTGAGATCATGCGACATGAGCTATGATTGGCTGATGAAAGTGCATCACAGCGCAATTTCGATTTCAGTGCTTCTGTAGCTACCGTGCAGTATTTGGTGGGGATAACAGTGTATTGGTTTTCGATAGCTCATATCAGCAAAGCAGGTTGTGACCTCAATGTTGAATTAAGAAATTTTATACTTTCGTAATACAAAAATATGCAGTGAACATGTTGCTGCACAGCAAAGGTCTTTCCAAAATGTGTTGTTTATTGCTGTATTTTGTTTCCTTAAGTGCTGGGAAGTTCTATGCCGGTATATGGAACCTTTACCATTCAAAGGATTGATCTGTTTAAAACTCCGAGGCAAAGTGTATTGTCATTTAATATTGGGGGTGATGTACTTTCACCCAGTGTACAGTGTATTTTCACCTGGGAAAAAGTGTATTTTTGACAGGGAAGTCTGTCAGCGTACACACCCTATCAAGGTTTGACATTGCCTTTCTGCCAGGTAACAAGGATTTCGTGGCTCCAGTCACCATCTTGGAGCCAAGATAACTGAGCATTGAAATATCCCATGTAGTGGTAGGTGTAATAACTCTAATTCTTGTTTTCTTGACATTCAGCGGTAGAGTATAAAGTCTTGCAGATATTATGTACATTTGTATGCTTGGTGTGAACTGCAGTAAACTGTTTGTCTGGAAGTACAAATTAATTTTTCTTAGTTGTGTGTTTTGTTTAATTAACAAAAAATGAGAAATTTTTGTTGGTGGTGATTTTAAGTAAAAATTGAGGTTTTGTTATAACATCTGAAGTTTTTTGTAAATGTGAACATTTATTTGACTTCTTTTCCACAGAAAAATAAAGGAGCCGATCTGAATGAAGATGATGATACCATAAAGCAGCCTTCTAAACCTTCAAAGGCAAAGAAACAGCAAAAAATTATGGTGCCTGATGAAGATGAAGATAGTGAGAGTGAAGAAAAATCTAAAACCCCTGTCTCTCAGAATAAGAAAAAGGGGGCTAAGAAAAGTTTTGCTTTGTTGGATGTAGAAGATGGTGACTCTGGCTCAGCTAGTGATAAGGATAAGAATAGAGACTCAGAAGAAGACACGCGTGAAGTAAAAAAGGCAAAGTCAAATAAAAAGGTGGTGTCTAGGACTGATAGTTTTGAGGATGATAGTGAAAGGACGAAAGAAGATAAAAGTGCAGTGAGTGGTGGCAAGAAAGGGAAAAAAGCCAGGCGGAAGAAGGATGAAGATGATGAGGAGGACATTGAGAGAATGTTAGCTGAACTGGAGATGGAATATTCAGGTGTGAAGAAAGAACAGGTTGAAGGTACAGAGGAGAAAAAAGTTAGTGCAGATGGTGATTTAGGGGCGAAGAAAGATTCTAAAAAGAAAAGTAAGAAGAAATCTAAAATTGACGTTGAAGACGTGGAACTTGATGATGATGATGTGACTATAGTTGATGGTGAGGAACTTGAAAGTACTGTTAAGACTGCTGCACAGAAGAAGAAGGAGAAGAAAGAAAGAGAGAAACAGAAGAAACTTGCTCAGAAGAAAGTGGTAAGTTTCTGTTATGTCTTTTTATAATTTCTTTTAATTTCTCTTTGGGCCGGGTAGAAAACTGATCATTTCATGTAAATGGTTGATCTCCTCCAGCCCCCCCCCCCTCTCTCTCTCGCTCTCTCTCTCTCTCTCTCTCTCTCTCTCTCTCTCTCTCTCTGTGTGTGTGTGTGTGTGTGTGTGTGTGTGTGTCTTCCTACCTGAATCCACATAGCGATCAAATGCTGCTTAAAGGCTGCTGCTGCGACTGTGACTTCATATAATACTTTCCTTTGCTGTTGGAAAGTTTGTTTTTTGGCATTATCAAAAGTTTGTGTGTAAATGGTCATACGTCCACTGTTCATAGATCACATGTTAAGACAAAAAACTTAAGCATGGCCTTGCCATTCTTGCCAACGCCTTACTTCATAAATGGTCTACAAACAGTAGATGTTTGACCACTTCCACACAAATGCTTTATAATGACCATAATGTACAAATTGACCAATAGCTAATAAAATTATTGCACAAAGTTACAGCCTCAGTACAGGGGCATCCAAAATCAGTCTGCCGTTACCTGTCTAGTGGAGTAGATTGGCATGCAGTGGTATACGATGCGGATTCTGTTCGTGGGATCTTAGTTGCCAGTGTCAGTCAGTTAACTTTGTGTACTTGCAGATAGACTTTGGTATATAGGACACATAAGAAAGGAACGCGAAAATAAACCACATGGTTTACTTGAATCGCCACGAAGGACAACTAATAATTTTGGGAAGGAAACCCATCATTATAGACAGTTTCACAAAAATCAGTTATACAACCAATGGTGGAGAACTTTCAAATAAAACTAAAAATAGTGCCGACATTATGGGATGGGATTTTTGAAGACATACTAGGTGCCATAATTATTAAGCTAAAAAGTGTTAACAATCTTGACAGTCACACTGCTGATGATGACCTCTAAAATGTGATGTATATAAATAGGCAATGAATAATTTCTTAAAAAATACATTGTGTGCTTTCAAACCTGACTGTGTTCATATAGTTTCTCTTGGTACAAAATTTACTACATGGTAATAAAAGTGTTAAACAGTTTTCCAAGGTAAATGCAGTCAAATGTGGTCCAAAGCAAATCTCTGTCTCAGTTACTATTCACCTGATTCTAAGAGACATTGCTTAAAACACACATGCAATACATATCCAGAACACTGCAGAAATTCCCTTCAAAAAATGTGTACTGATTATGGACTTCTACATAAAAAGCTTGACGTTCGAGGTGAGTTCATATATTAATTTTTATTTTTTGATAATAACTTTATTTGTTAACCTACAGCAATGTTATCCTATTCAAAATATTCCTCATTACATACTATACATTTGTGTCAATGCTTTTTCCAATTCCTGAAACACTTTTGGAACTGTTTCTTTGGGATGTTTATAGCTCTCTTAACTATGCATTTTATATCTCACCTATGCTTGTAAAACTGCTGTGCCCTAAGGCCTGCTTTGAAATGTTTGTACCACTTGTAATCTCCTGTTTTACTCATATACTCATATACTCCTCAAAATATTTACCATTTCTAAAAATTTGACACACTTCATTCCATTCTTATAACAAAATTTCATACAGATTCTCTAATATATTTAAATACAAAACAAAATATTGTTGCTACTACCAAAACACATGTAACCTTTTTGACAGCTGACAATAGACTAAATACTCAATATGCATAACATTGTGCAGGTCCTTTTCAGATATGTTTGTGAAGACCGTGACCAAAAAGTAGTGTGAATCAGACTAATACAACACCCGGAATTACTTTCATAACATTCTTTGTGTTGCAATAATTGTTATGTTTCAACAAAACCCTTTGAAGAAACTACCATTTAATAGGAACACAAAGTAAGAACAAACTTTAAATTCTACAGATTGATTGCACTGTATGGGGTTCATTTTACAAATAGCAGTGGAGGCACATACATTGACATGAACAGGCATTCAGTTCTGTGTTTGTAGTAGGATCCTGACTTCCATTCCTATGTTAATATTATTTACTCTATAATGTTGTGTTTCAGAAGTAGCTATTGTCTTTTCATTCCTTGTGTTTTTAATGTATTTATCTAAAAATAAATGCTGCCGGAATGTATCTGTACATGGTGTTGCAACAGATTTAAAGCATGTGCTGCGGCAGGGCTGGTACTACGTTGTGAAACAGCCTATAGAAGTGCCTTGTGACATAGCTGGATAGGCAGAGTAGGGGCTCACTCACTGATCTTGAGTTTACCGCAGAGTATAGCATGTCTTCTTTTAAAGAGAAATTCATTACAGTTGGTCTGTGAGACAGATTGCTGCTTTGTAGAACTAGCATTGCGTGGATACAGTGTACAGTATATTTAAGGCACCTACTCGTTACAGTCTTTTATTTTATTTTTTTGGGTGGTGGGGGTGGGGGTGTCTATGTAGTTTCTGTTGTTGTTGTTTTTTTTTTTTTTAATTAGCACAAGAATTGTGAAACAATACATCTTAATAGCCTAAATGTAATTTTCTGTAAGACAATGTTTGCTGTGTTTGTGGCAGTCTTCAAGCTACATAAACTCTGTTGATGGTGCAACTTAGTTCCTCATGGAGTGTGCAGGTGACTGGCTGTAGTTTGTTGTGGTAACCCCAAGATGCCTAACTTCTACACCCGTACTCTGCAAACCACTGTGAAGTGCAGGGCAGTGGGTATGCCCCATTGTACCAGTTATTAGGGTTTCTTCCTGTTCCATTCATTTGTGGAGCACAGGAAGAATGTTTGTTTCAGTGGCTCTGTGTGTGCTGTAGTTATTCGAATCTTATCCTCACAATCCCTGTGAGAGCAATATGTAGGGGTTGTAATATATTCCCAGAGTAATCATTTAAAGCTGGTTCTTGAAACTTTGTTAGTAGACTTACTCGGGATAGTTTACGTCTATCTTCAAGTTACTATCCATTCAGTTTATTTAGTACACCTCTGACATTCTCCCACAGATTAAAAAAACCTGTGAGCATTTGTGCTGCCTTCCTCTGTAGAGATTCAATATCCCATGTTAGTTCTATTTGGTATGGGTCCCACACACTTACGCAATATTCTAGAATCAGTTGCACAAGTGATTTGTAAGCAATCATCTTTTTAGACCGATTACATTACTTCTGTATTCTACCAGTAAACTGAAGTCTACCACCTGCTTTATCCTCAACTGAGTTTATGTGACCATTCCATTTCGTACCCTTACAAAGTGTTACACCCAGGTATTTGTATGAGATGACTGATTCCAACTGTGACTCATTGATATTATGGTCATAGTGTAAAACATTTTTTGTAAACTGCACAATTTTACATTCTGAACATTTAAAGCAAGATGCCATCTTTGCACAACATTGAACTCTTATAAAGTTCTGACTGAAAATTTATGTAGCTTCTTTCAGACACTACTTCATTCTAAATAACTGCATCAACTGCAAAAAGTCTGAGGTTACTATTAACATTGTCCATAAGGCCATGAATGTACAACATGAACAACAAGTATCCCGACACTTCCCTGGGGCACACCTGAAGTTGCTTCTACATCTGATGTTGACTCTCCATCAAAGATTACATGCTGTGTCTTCCCCACCAAAAAGGTTTCAGTCTAGCCATAAATTTCACTTGATACTCCTTATTGTTGCACTTTTGACTGGTCAGTGTAGTTGTGGTACTGAGTCAATGTTTTTTTTTCAGAAATTAAGAAATAATGCATCTACCTGACTTCCTTGATCCAAAGCCTTCAGTATGTCATGTGGGAAGAGTGCGAATTGGGTTTCATGTGATTGATGTTTTCAGAATCAATGCTGGTTGGCATGGAGGAGTTCTTCTGTTTGAGATACCTTATTATGTTTGAGCTCAGAATATATTCTAAGATTCTACAATAAATCAAAGATACTGGACAGTAGTTTTGAGGATTGCTTTTACTACCGTTCTTGTAGATGGGTGTGACTTGTGCTTTCTTCCAGCTGCTGAGCATGGTTTTCTGTTTGAGGCATCTAAGATAGTTTATAGTTAGAAGAGGGGCTAACTCAGCTGCAAATTCAATGTAGAATGTTATAGGGATTCCATTAGGCCCTGGAGCTTTGTTCAGTTTTAACAATTTCAGCTTTTTCTCAACACCACTGACAGGGATACTGATTTCACTCATCTTTTCAGTGGTACAAGGATGAAATTGGGGCAGTTCTCCTGGGTTTTCCTAAGTAAAGGAACATTTGAAAACGGAGATAAGCATTTCAGATTTTGGTTTGCTACCCTCAGTTCGTTCCTATCTCATTTGTTAGGGACTGGACACTAACTTTGGTGCCACTGACAGCCTTTACATATGCCCAGAATTAAATGGTTTCATGAAAGATCATTTGACAATATTGTGCTATGGTTGTCACTGAAGACTTCACACATTGCTCTTTTGATAGTCAAATGTGTTTCATTAGAATCTTTCCACCTATAGTCCTATAATACAGTAATCCATTTCTTTAAAAGTTTCTTTACAGTAACTTGATACCATGGACGGTCCCTCACATTATGCACTGGTCTTCTGAGTACATATCTATCCAATGCATGGTAAGCTATTCTTCTAAACTTTAGCCATAGTTCCTCTACATGCCCCCTGCTCTGTGCTGAGATAATAGTATTGATTTTTTATCTACTTTACTGAACATGTTTATCTTTCTGCTTGTTTTAATTGCCCCTTTTTACCTTGGTAATCATTGTTGCCACAGCCATTTCAAGATCACTAATTTGTTTCAGTGTGGACATCCTCAAAGAGATCAGATGTATTTGTTGCCATTAGATCCAATATATTTCCATCATGACTGAGGTACCGATCTATCCAATCCAGGTAGTTTTGAGAGAAGGCATTTAGTAATATTTTGAAGGACTTCTTACCACATCCACCTCTAACGAAACTCTAATTTTTACAGTTGATAGTTGGTTGATTTAACAGTCTCCACCTGTGTTTACAGTATGAGTTATGGTTAATCTGGAGATGAGTGTGGTGAGTGATAGAAGGGTCCAGTTATCATTTTATGCCCACCCTAGATACTGAGTCTTGCCCAAACAATCTCACATGCAGCTTCAATTTCTATCTTCAGGGTTTTAAGTTTCTTGTGTACTGTGACAAATACGCCATCTCCATTTCCCGTTTGTGTATCATTTTTGTATATGTCTAAATTTTCCTCAAAAAGCTCATTGCTATCAATTTAAGGTTTCTATCAGCTTCCTGTACCTAGTATTACGTGATTAACACCTTATAGGAGCACTTCAAACTGTGGCACTTTTTTGCGGATGCTATGGTAGTTAAACAGCATGATTTTAGTACTTTCACCTGTGGGAGGCATTTTTTTTTTTGACCTTACACTGATACTTCTGGATTTCCTACAGCTATCTTTATCTGCATTGGATGGAGATTCACCTAATCTAAAAAGCTGTTGTATGCAGCCCAAACACAGTCAGCTACATGAGTAGCAGCAGCTTCTCACAGAACCCTTTAATTCTCTGGTTCAGTCCTTCCACTTGACTTGGAACCAGAGGGCCACAATCAGTTCTGGGGATTATACTGCAAATTGTGAGCTTCATTGTTGAAACTCCGTGCTCAAGGCTGGTCTCCTCAAACTTCTCTGCTAGTCACTGGAATGACCCATGTATGACCTTTGAGACCAGACAACAGGCATCATTTGTTCCACGCGTGCCACAGGCTGCGGTTGGTTGCACCCTGTTCCCTCAGTGGATGCTGGAATAGCCTCTTAAACATGTTGAATGAGGTCCCTAGGCATACACACTGAGTGCATATGATGTCCTTTCCTGTCCCTTGCTGTCATTTCCCTAAGGGGCAACAGCATTCAGCATATGTTTGAAATGCTGACGATTAATAGATCCTATTCATTTTCGTTTGCCTCCTATTGACACCGAACAAAACAAGTTTTCCCAAAATGGGTGAAGTGAGTTCCAGTGGCTCAGTTTCAGTGAAAGACAGCAGGAAGAGAGAAAGCACAAGCTAGGACTGGGGAAGGGGATCAGCCATGTGCTTTTCTGAGGATCATTTCAGCATTTGCTTTAAGCAACTTAGAGAAAACTTGGAATACATAAACATTGATGCCAGGCAGAGATTTGAACCACCATCCTCCCAATTTCGTGTCCAGTAACTTACCTCTAAACCACCTCACCCAGTGCCTGGAGTAAGTTTTGTTCATTGCCACCAGACTTCCATTAACATAATGTTGGTGTATGCTTCGATACCTGCTACTTCTCTTACTGTAACCACCTACATTGTGAAGGTGGCCGAAATATAAAACAGTATGGTTGTAGGGGTGCCCAGTGTGCATAGTTGGTGAGCAGGACTGTGTTGAGGTCATGAATGGATGAAATGTGAGCGGTAACGTGTTCCGAATGAATTTTCACTCTGCAGGAGAATGTGTGCCGATTTGAAACTTCTTGACTGATTAAAACTGTGTGTCGGACTGATACTCAAAACTAGATTAGAGTCTTGGTCCAGCACAAGGTTTTCATCTGCCAGGAAGTTCCATTAATGAATTCACTGGTAGCTCAGTGCATAGTGTCAGCAGATTCTGATAAAGATGTTGGCGATTCAAATCCCACTAATAGCTTACCTTCCTTTCCCTTTTTTAAACAACATATTTGTTAACAATGGAGCATGTCAATTAACTAATACTGAAAAATATTTTTTTAATAAAAATATCTTTGTATTTTCATGAAAAGGTGAGTATTTACAAAAAATTAAAATTTGGCACAAAAATGGGAAACATCAGATACTATGTGCAGATACAGTTCTACACATCTATGGGTACTGCATCAGTGACACGTGTAATACCTGATGAGGCAATAATAAATAGAGTGGAAACGTAAAAATTCTTAGGTGTGTATATTGATGAGAATTTAAACTGGAAAACATACATATTGGGACTCCTAAAACCACATAGTTCAGCCACATTTGCACTTAGAATCATTGAAACTCCTGGTTAGACACACATCAGTATGTTGTCTTATTGTACATGGTTTCATTCAGTAAAGCCATATGGAATAATGTTCTGGGGTAACTCATCTTTAAACTAGAAAATCTTCATTGCTCAAAAACATGTTTTAAGAATAATGTGTGGTGCTTACCCACAATCTTCTTGTAGACATCTGTTTAAGGAGTTGGGCATTCTGACTACTACTTCACAGTATATTTATTCCAACACGAAATTTGTTGTAAATAATTCACTACAGCTCGAGAGGAACACTGATTTACATAATGACAATTCCAAAAGGAAAAAAGGACATTCATTACTTCATGTTAAGGTTGTCTTTAACACAAACAGGCGGTGCATAATGCTGCAACAAAAAATTTTGATCACTTACCTGGTGATATATAATGTCTAAGACAGCAAAGTAAAATTTGAGAACAAACTAAAATTTCTATTATTGCAATGTGTAAAAGGTAGGCATTACTAACTCTCCTGTTGCCCTCTCCCGCCCTTCGACCCCCTCTGTCCGCCGCTCCCCGTTCTGCCCGCCGCTTGGGTCAGTCTTGATCAAAACAGCCTCCTCTGCCCAGTCATGGGCATTACTTGCTTGTGACAAGCTGGAGGATGTTTCTGTTTCCATCACACCCCATAAGAGCTTAAGTATGTTCCAGGATATCATATTTCACAGGAACCTTCTTTTGCTGTCTGACGATGAGCTGCGCGCCAATTTAGAGTGGCGAGGTGTCTATTTTGTCCAGTGCGTGGGGTTCAAGGGATAATCAGGTTGCCACTGATGCCTTCATCTTGGCCTTCGAGGGTGATACATTACCCCAGAAGGTCAAGGTGCTGGGTTGCCGCTGTGACATAAAGCCATATATCCCTCCCCTGATGCGGTGCTTTAAGTGCTGGAAGTTCGGCTATATGTCTTCCTGCTGCACTTCCAGCCTCATATGTCGAGATTGTGGTTGTCCATCCCATCCCAATACTCCATGTGCGCCGCCTCCCATCTGTGTCTACTGTGGAGAGCAGTATTCCCCTTGCTCGGGACTGTAGGATTTTACAGAAGGAAAGGGAAACAATGGAATACAAGACCCTGGACCGAGTGACCTACACAGAGGCTAAAAGGAAATTCGCAAGGCTCCATCCCGTGTGCATGACAACATCTTATGCCACCAATATAACTACTGTTCCAGCCCTATCCATTTTATCAATTCCAGTCAGCTCTCAAAGCCGTAAGACTACATCGGCTCCCTTGATGGTGGGGGGCACTTCCCTCTCTGTTGCTCCCGCACCACCTACTTTGGGAGCGGCACACCCCCAACCATTGAGGATATCGGTCCCCACTTCTAAGCTGCAGAAGCGTAAGTCTTTTTCGGTTCCTCTCGCCAGGAAGGGGTCCCTTGGGTCGCTCCCTTCCCAGGTTCCTATCAGTGGCAAAGCAGACACCTGTCAGTGGCTGAAGCAGCCACATGTAGCTGGTTGCAGGGCTTCACAGTCCTCCTCAGTCCCGGAGACTGAATCAAAGAATCCCTCCCAGCTAGTGGAAACCCAAGGAACAGTGCAAGAAATCTAGAAAGAAGAGGTCCAAGAACAAGATAGTTGCAGTAGCACCCACTTCACCGCTACCTACAAGCTCTGCGTCTGAGTATGGGGTGGGGATTCTGGCATCCCCTACGGACCTAGATCTCGCTAGACCCTCAGACACAATGGATATAGACTGCTCAGGCAATAAGTCGGTGGTAGCAGGTGACCCTGAGGCATAAACTGCCTTATTGAATGTTCCATGCCTTCCCAGTCTCACGATGACGTCAACCTCCAGTGGATTTGCGGCAGTTTTTTACACCTTGTGGCTGAGTTACGGCAAATGTTAAGTTTTACACCTGCTTTCTGCATTGCCCTTCAGGATACCTGGTTCCCGGCAATGTGGACCCCAGCCCTCTGCGGCTATAAGGGATGTTACAGGAACTGTAGAGACTATAATCGAGTGTCAGGTGGAGTTTGCGTTTATGTCCTAAACTCGGTATGTAGCGAAACGGTGCCCCCTTCAAACCCCTCGTGAAGCTGTGGCTGTCAGGATAAGGACGACACAGGAAATAACGTATATCTTCCTCCAGATGGTGCAGTACCCCTGAATGCTTTGACTGCACTGATTCCTCAACTCCCTGAACACTTCCTACTTTTGGGAGATTTTAATGCCCATAACCCCTTGTGGGGTGACACCATGCTTGCTGGCCGAGGCAGAGATGTCAGTACTTTACTATCTCAGTTCAATCCCTGCGTCTTAAACCACACACCTCAGTGTGGCTCATGGCAGTTACTTGGCCATTGATTTATCACTTTGCAGACCAGGACTTCTCCCATCTGTCCACTAGAGAGCACACAACTACCAGTGTGGTAGTGACCACTTCTCCATCTTCCTGTCACTGCCCCAGCATCAGGCCCATGGACCCCCTCCCAGGTGTGCTTTTGACTGCAACAATCGTTTCTGTTGTGGAAAGCGCAATCCCTTGCTCTTTAGTGTGCCTCTGGCGAAAGGCAGTCCCTTGGTGGTTGCTGAAAGTCGCTGAAGCAATTAAGGTGCACCATCATTCCAGTGCTCAGCCTCTGGTAAAAACCCGCTTGATGTGGATAGCTATTGGCCCATCAGCCTCACCAGCGTTCTTTGCAAGCTGCTACAACGTATGGTGTGTCGGCAGTTGGGTTGGGTCCTGGAGTCATGTGGCTCCATGTCAGGGCGGCTTCCGCCATGGTTGCTCTCCCACTGATAATCTTGTGTCCCTCGAGTCTACCATCTGAACAACATTTTTCCAGGTGCCAACACCTGGTTGCTGTCTTTTTTTGCTTGACGAAAAGTGTATAACACCACTTGGTGACATCATATCCTTGCCACAGTATATGAGTGGGGTCTCTTGAGGCTTGCTGCCAATTTTTATCCAGAATTTTCTGTTGCTCTGTACTTTCCATGTCCAAGTTGGTGCCTCCCATAGTTCCCTCCATATCCAGGAGAATGGCGTCTTGCAGGACTCTGTATTGAGTGTGTCTTTATTTTTAGTGGCCTTTAACGGTCTAGCAGCAACTGTTGGGCTTTCAATCTCACCCTCTCTGTATGTAGATGACTTCTGTATTTTGTATTGCTCCACCAGTACTGGTGTTACTGAGAGTCGCCTACAGGGAGCCATCCACAAGGCACAGTTGTGGGTTCTAGCCCATGGCTTCCAGTTTTCAGCCGTGAAGACATGTCATGCATTTCTGTCGGCATTGTACCATTCATCCGGAACCACCACTTTACCTTAATGGTGATCCATGAACTGTCGTGGAGACATATCGATTCTTAGGACTGGTCTTCGACACCAGATTGACTTGGCTACCTCACCTCCTTCAGCTTAAGCGGAAGTGCTGGAAGCACCTCAATGCCCTCCGTTGCCTGAGCAACACCAACTGGGGTGCAGATCGCTCCATGCTGCTGCAGCTCTACAGAGCCCTTGTTCGATCCTGCCTTGACTGTGGGAGTGTGATTTATGGTTCGACGGTGCCCTCAGCATTGCGTTTGCTCGACCCATTGCACCATTCCGGAGTTTGATTAGTGACAGGAGCCTTTAGGATGAGTCCTGTGACCAGCGTATTGGTGGAGGCCGGAGTCCCTCCATTGAAGATCAGATGTGCACAACTGCTCGCCAGTTACGTTGCACACGTTTGTAACTCTCCTGTACGTCCTAGTTACCATTTTCTTTTCCCAACCACGGCGGTTCACTTCCTGCATAGGCGCCCCAGGTCAGGGCTAATGATTGCGGTTCGCGTACGATCGTTTCTGTCTGAACTGGAGTTCTTGCTTTTACCACCTCTCCTTGAGGCCCATTAACATACACATCCATGGTGTAGCCCTAGGCCAAAGCTTCGCCTGGACCTTTCGCGTGGCCCTAAGGACTCCATTAACCCTGTGGCTCTCTGCTGTCACTTCTTCTCGATTCTTGAAGTGTTCCGGGGCTCTGAAGTGGTTTACACTGATGGCTTGATGACTGATGGATGCGTTGGTTTCACCTACATACACGGCGGCCATATTTAACAGCATTCATTACCCGGTGGCTGCAGTGTATGCACCGCAGAGCTGGTGGCCCTATCTCGTGCACTTGAGTACATCCGTTCATGCTCTTGTGAGTCGTTTCTCCTCTGTATGGTCTCCCTGAGTAGCGTACAAGCAATTGACCAGTGCTGCCGTCGTCATCCTGTGGTAGCGACCATCCAGGAGTCCATCCATGTCCTGGAATGGTCCAGTCATTCCGTGGTGTTTTTCTGGACCCCAGGACAAGTTTGCATCCCAGGCAATGAACTTGCTGACAGGCTGGCCAAACAGCTACGCAGAAACCGCTTCTGGAAATGGTTCTCTCTGAAACTGGCCTGCGTTCTGTCTTAAGCCACAAGGTTTTACGGCTTTGGGAGGTGGAGTGGCATAACAGTACCCACAATAAACTGTGTGTCATTAAGGAGGCTGCGAATGTGTGGAAGTCTTCCCTGCCGGCTTCTCGCAGGGAATCAATTGTCCTTTGTCTACTCCGCATTGGCCATACGTGCTTCACACATGGTTACCTCCTCCGTCGCAAGGACCCACCTCAATGTCACTGTGGCTTCCAAATGACGGTTGTCCACCTCTCGCTGGACTGCATACTTGTAGCCACTCTGCGGGCTTTTAACTTTCCCAGTGCCCTACCTTCGGTGTTGGGCAACAGTGCTTCAACAGCAGCTTCAGTGTTATGTTTAATTTGCGAGGGTGGGTTTTATCATTTGATCGGAGTTTTAGCGCATGTCCTTTGTTCCTTTGTACCCTCCACCCTAGTGCTTTTAGAGTGGAAGTTTTAATGTGTTGCAGAGTGGCTCGTTTTTATTCTTGTAGTCGGCCAGCCACTGTAATCTGCAGTCTTGTTTTACTTTTTTCTAATTGTTTTTTGGGTGTCTCTGTTGTTTCTTTGTCCTCTTTTGTTCCTTTTATTGTTTGTTACCTTTTCTTTGTTCTTTTGGTTTTTCGTTCCTTTTGGTATTGTGCTGTAAGTGTCTTTTGTTTTATTCTACCCCTAGATGACTTTTATAGGAGCAAGGGACCGATGAGCACCCAGTTAGATCCCTCCCTGCCGGCCGCGGTGGTCTCGCGGTTCTAGGCGCGCAGTCCGGAACCGTGCTACTGCTAAGGTCGCAGGTTCGAATCCTGCCTCGTGCATGGATGTGTGTGATGTCCTTGGGTTAGTTAGGTTTAAGTAGTTTTAAGTTCTAGGGGACTGATGACCACAGCAGTTGAGTCCCATAGTGCTCAGAGCCATTTGAACCATTTGATCCCTCCCTCTCCCTCCTTCAACCAACCAACCAACCAACCAACTCCCTCCACTTCTCACCCCCCCCCCTCCACCCCCTATCCCCTCTCCCTTTTTCCTCCCGTGTGTGTGTGTGTGTGTGTGTGTGTGTGTGTGTGTGTGTGTGTGGGCGCGCGCGCGATATTTATACGACCAAAAAGTACATCAGTAATTTCTTCAGATATACTGGATCTAACTGAAGCCATTCGTTGATGATTTGATCCCATCCATCAATGAAAATATAAGTGTCCAGCGCATATTCACCATGAAAATGTAAAAGAATGGTACTAGAAATGATAAAGTAAACATCTTGGTCTGTGTTTCCAGTAACTGTAATGACTGGGAAAATGTCATGGTTTCAGAAAGTCGCTCAAAACATTACGGAACGACTGTTGGCTTGTACTATACTCTCCACACACACTGCCAGTTAAATACTTACACTGTTGGTGCACTCACTGTTCTGCATCACTTGAAAAGAGGGAAAATTACAACCCATTAGACCACTACGTGCCTCCAGTCAGCTACTGTCCGGTTTGTGTCATTTGGACCATTGAAGACTTACAGCTTTATGTTCCACAATAGCCTTTTGTGAGATACTCGACTCCAAACATTGATTGCATGCTGTTAACTTCACAATGTTCACTTCAAAACTGGTTGAGTTGGACCTGCATTTACTGAAAGCAGCAGCTGCTGTCAGGTTTGAAACAGATTGTCATGACAAGGTTGGCACTTGTCTCCAGTCCCTTTCAGTTAGGACTTCTTATGACTACTGTCCTTCTGCTGTGTTATGTAGTTGTGTGATACTCTGTTCCTTGCAAGGATGTTGAACAGTTTGCATTGATAAACCAGCAAGTTGGGCAACTTCATGCATGGTGTGGCCATGGGCATGTCTCCTTTTGGCCATTTGTTTGTGCCTCAGTGTCTGTGCTTATTAGATACACATTGTATTACATGACAAGAAGGGCAATTTTTTGGTGATTGGTGAGAAGGGATCATACTGAAAAATGAAAAGACCAATTTTTTTTGGAGAGCTTGTAGTGATACTGACAGTCTTTCCTTGGTATCACCAACTTTGATCATCTCAAAGCTGAAAATCTGAATGAGTGTGGGATATTGTTTGCTTAGGAATGTACGTGATACCATAATTAGAGTTGCACTAATACACAATTATTAAGTTATTAGTGATGATTACCAATCTATCTTGTATGAAAAACTTATCAGCACGCAGAACCAGATCAGCACGTACCATACCTAACAGCTACAGTTCATTGGCAAAGTTAATTATTTAATTGTGGCACAAACAAAAACTCAGATTTATGCAAAAACATTACAATTTGCACCTAGCGCAGTCCTGTAGTAATTTATCATATGCAGAATGTTATGATAATGGCATGAGTCAACATTAAGAGAGCAACTGACATAGGTCATGCTCTTGGGCTTTTGAACTAGAAACTACCAATTTTGATTAATGTTGGCCTACCTAAAGACTAGTGTAAGATTGCATTGTTATTCTATTAACTCTTTGAAAATTGGCTGGATTGGATTTCACTGTTTTGGATGAAATAACAGAACTAATGTTATTTTGGCTTACAGAAAATTATTTGGTTAGTAATTAAGAAAAAAATATGGATCTCATGAGATTTGGATCTCCTTTTTACATATATTAATACCATATTGCAAATTAGGTTACAGTACATTAAATTCTTAACTAGTGAGTTAATTAATGCCATATATCATTTTATGTAGAAAAATTATATCAATGAAAGTATGTATTCATAATTCGGAATCCAACAACAGTCAGGGCAAAGATGGCAATGAAAACTGTCAGAGATTAAGAAGTTAAAGTTTAATTATTTTAGAAGGTGATTGTTTTAGGTAATTTGAAATAAGTTTCTAAAAAATAGAAATGCTTAGGCTTCAAATGATGTAGGTCATTATATTGAATTATGCTGATTAGCCCACAAAGTTTTACATATATCAAAATATAGTGATAACTCTAATTAATTGTGACTTTTGATTAACATGCTCTGTACCCAAACTACTGTTACACATGGAATAATTCTATCCAAAAGGAATAATAATTCTATGCAAAAGGAATAACAGAACAACAAATTTAAATGGGGAATTCTTATGTAACAGTGTTGGGCAAGTTTGAGTATCAGAGGTGGGCATAAAATAATTGGATCCTTCGGTCACCTACCAGACTCATCTCCCTGATGTAACAGAAACCTTTAGAGAAAACCTCAGTTTGCTTGTATGTAAGTTCCCCACTCACACTGTAATCATCGTTGGAGGCTTTAATCATCCAACAGTCAATTGAAAAAAATAGTTTTGTTAGTGGTGGGCACAGTAAGACGTCCTGTGAAACATTACTGATGTGTGGAGGTGTTTTCCATTTATGCAACTAATTGAAGGCAGTTTGTTTATTGCTATATGAGTTTCGTATCTGTTACTTGTGAAGTTTCTTCAGTGGCCTGTGATACATGTTTCCTTTTATACAATAATAAATGTATTATGTGATACTTACAACATGTTACTATACATCTTGTCATGTTTCTCTCTTGTTTTTCAGCTTTTGTAGCACAAATTTTGTGTTGTTAAATCATCATTTGCTGTTACTTAAGGTTTCCAGACGAGATGTGTTCATTAGTCTCAGTACTCCTGATGGCTAATTTCTGACATTTTTTCGCCCACATTTGATGAACACATCGCGTACGTCACTTGCACTTTACATTTTGTGATCAACGTGTGTGTGTGTGTTTACAGTGTTTAGTGTTGCCAACTATTGCTGTGTGTTTATCTTTTGTTTGTGTTTTATGTGTGGTTTGATATTTTTCATTTGGTGTGTGTGTGTGTGTGTGTGTGTGTGTGTGAGAGAGAGAGAGAGAGGGGGAGAGAGAGAGAGAGAGAGAGAGAGAGAGAGAGAGAGAAGTGGGGGGGGGGGAGGGGAAGATTCATTAATTATTTATTCTGATTATGTTTCAGATTCCTGTTAGTTACTGTTTTTGTGGCTACCATGATCATAGTTATTGCTTACAGGGATTTGGTCATTAATTACCTTCTTTTTCATTGCAAGCTCTCTTTGTATGTGAAAGTTCTTGCAACGTCAGAAGCTTTTTGTTGTGATTATTCACTCTAATAATTGTCATGTCTTGTTCCATTTTGGGTGGTTTATGTCCATTTTTTATCAGGTTTTCGGCAAAGATAGAATGGCTGTTTTCATATTTACAACTTCTTACATGTTCTTTGTATCAGCCGTCTGGAGCGTGGAGACTAATGAATACATCTCCGCTGGAAATCTTGAGTAACACTAAACAATAATTTCACATCACAGAATTTGTATTACAAAAGTTGATTCTAACCTGAAAAACAAAAGAAAAACATGACAAAATTAACATAGTAACTATACATTTATTATGTGTATGAAAACAAATGTGTATTACAGGCCATTGAAGATGCTTCACAAATAAAAGAAGCAAAACGTGTGTAGAATAAACAAACTGCCTTCAATTAATTCCATAGAAGGAACATACCTGCCCGAATTTTGGAGCAACTAAGGATCAATGGAGAAAAAAAAAAAATAATAATAATAATAACTGAATGCCTTCTCCCGAAAGTACCTAGAACAGATAATTTGGAACCCCAGTCATGATGGAAATTGGCTGGATCTAATGGCAAAAAATACATGTGACCTCTTTGAGGATGTCCACATCGAAATGGGTATCAGTGGTCATGACGTGGTTGTGACAACTATGATTACAAAAGTATGAAGGGCAAGTGCAACAAGCAGAAAGATATATATGTTTAGTAAACTAAATAAAAGGACCATAGAGTGTTATCTCTGTGAGGAACCTGAAACCTTCAGACAGGGCAGGAGCATGTAGAGGAACTATGGCTCAAGTTTAGAAGAATAGTTGCCCATGCACTGGATAGATATGTACCCAGAACAGTGCATAATGGTAGGGGCTCTCCATGGTGTACAGTCACTGTAAAGAAACTTCTAAAGAAACAGACTCCTGCATAGTAGTTGTAAAGGAAAGCGAAGGACTACAGATAGAAAGATGCTAATGAAGGAGAACTGCAACTGCACCAATTTCATCCTCATACCGGGACCGATGACCGTAGCAGTCTGGTCCCTTTCATCCCCCAAACCAACCAACCAACCAAATCATCCTCATACCACTGAAAAGATGAGTGAAATCAGTGTCAGTGGTGTTGAGAAACAACTGAAATTATTAAAATTGGACAAAGCTCCAGGGCCCAATGGAATCCCTATCAGGTTCTACATTGAATTTGCAGCTGATTTAGCTCCTTTTCTAACTACAGACTGTCGTGGATCCCTCAAACAGAAAACCATGCCTAGTAGTTGGAAGAAAGCATAGGTAACACCCATCTACAGGAAGGTTACTAGAAGTTATGCTCAAAGTTACTGTCTATTATCTTTTACATCAGTTTGTTGTAGAATTTTAGAGCTCAAACATAATGAGGTATCTCGAATAGAATGAGCTCCTCTGTGCCGACCAGCATGGATTCTGAAAACATCGATCATGTGAAACCCAACTTGCACTTTTCTCACATGTCATACTAAAGGCTTTGGATGAAGGCAGGCAGGTACATGCTGTATTTCTTGATTTCTGAAAAGCATTTGACTCAATATCACACCTAAGCTTGTCGCTAAAAGTTGGATCATGTGGAGTATTAAGTGAAATTTGTGACTGGATTAAGGACTTTTTGGTAGGAAGGACACAGCATGTTATCTTTGATGGAGAGTCAATGTCAGATGTAAAAGTGACTTTGGGTGTGCCACAGGGAAGTGTGTTGGGACCCATGTTCATATTGTATATTAATGGCCTTGCAGACAATATCAGCAGTAACCTCAGACTTTTTGCAGATGATGCAGTTATCTGTAATGAAGTAGTGTGTGAAAGAAGCTGCATAAATTTTCAGGGTCTTAGATTAGATTCAAAGTGGTGCAAATACGGCAATTTGCTTTAAATGTTCAGTAATGTAAAATTGTGCACTTGCCCACAAAATGAAAAAGCTTGGTATATTATAACTATAATATCCAGAGTCACTTTTGGAATCAGTTCTCTCATACAGATACCTGGGTGTAACACTTTGTATGGATATGAAATGGAATGATCACATAGGCTCTCTTGTGGGTAAAGCAGATGGTAGACTTCAGTTTATTGGTAGAATACAAGGGAAATGCAATCAGTCTACTAAGGTGATTGCTTACAAATCACTGTGCGGCCCATTCTAGAGTGTTTCTAAAGTCTGTGGGACCCGTACCAAATAGGACTAACAGGGGATATTGAATGTATGCAGAGAAAGGCAGTATGAATGGTCAGAGGTTTGTTTGATCTGTGAGAGAGCGTTACAGAAGTGCTGAAGAAACTGAATTGGCAGACTCTTGAAGATAAATGTAGCAAGTGTATTAACAAAGTTTCAAGAACCGGCTTTGAAGGAGGACTGTAGGAATATACCACAACCCCTCCGTGCCATTCACATAGGATCCTGAGGGTAGGATTAGAATAATTACAGCATTCAGTCTACCATTCTTCCCACACTCTGTACATGAATGGAATGGGAAGAAACCCTAATAACTGGAACATTAGAACTTCCACTCTGCTATACGTTTTGTGTTCGTTTGCGCGTTGAATGTAGATGTAGATTGAAAATATAGCAGAAAATTAGAGAAAGGAAAGGAAAATTGTTATTAACTGGGGTCAGATGGTGTAGAACCATGCTGTTATGTCATAAGCTATAGACCAGTTTTCTGACAGTATTGTGCAAATTGTTTGGTGTGCTTGGAACATAGAAAAAATTCCAGTGCCGCTTGACACTATCATATCCTCTCCACACTTTACTAATGGCGCTTAAAGGGCAGATTCACAACTTTAATTCATAATTTTTTTTCTCCCACTGTTTCACATTCAGGTTGGAGTTACCTTCACTAATCAACATGTATAAGAGATTGCTGCACTTTTGGAATAAGTTATGAGTGGCACCCTTTCCACTACTGCCATCAGCAGTACAATCGCTGCTGTAGTTCAGTGTTCTAGCCGTAGAAGAGCTATCTACGCTACAGTGCTACATCAATAAATGCTACTGAATGCCAGCTCCAAGGAGCCAGTTGGAAGACACAGAGTTGAGCTCTGAAAAATATTCATTTATAACCTTTGATAAAATGCATTGTACTCTTATGCGGACTCTGGATTTTGCACCCCAAGCTGAGCATTACTGTGATAATTGTCAAAAGTTGTTGAACAGTATTGTTTCCTGAGTAAGAAGTTGACATGTATGCCATACACATGCCCACTGAATACGTACTATGAGAATGCCTAAGACTATCCAGTCCCTCAGTGGTACTACTTAGGGAGCTAATCACTCACTTTTTTTTATTTTTGTAAGTCATTTACCATATTTTGACTAGATTTAGGATGCATAATGTATGGATCTGCAGTGATGTTGGTGTTAGACCTGCTTGATCCTATTCAACATAAAGCCAATTTGGCAGCAATTGACATTGTGAGGATTCTATGGTGTATTATGAACTATGTCATAAAAACCACTAATTTAAAGACAATTGTATTTTTCCATGCCATTATCAATTTTGAAATTTCATTCATCAGATGGCTGCATTTAAAGACGACCTGCTAATCAGATGTTGGTTGTTGGGCACCATGGCAGACAAAACAACCAAAGTCTAATTAGCAGTTCTGATGATAAATGAAAATTCAGAACTGGTAATGGCATAGAAAAAATGCGTTAACACAAAAAAAGTCTTTGAATAAATGGTTGGTAACTGTTTTTAGAATACGGTCTATTCAACATAGTTGTTGTTTGGTCCCAGATTGAATCATTTTGGGAAGTCCTGTCAGCAACCTTCTAATATAAGCGAATGTCATGTTTGATATTAGCTGCCATTCATAGTATATGTAATGATGATCCACCATATGCCTAGCAACCTACACTATGTGATCAAAAGTATCTGAACACCTGGCTGTAAATAACTTAAAAGTTCATGGCACCCTCCATTGGTAATGCTGGAATTCAGTATGGTGTTGGCCCACCCTTAACCTTGATGACAGCTTCCACTCTTGCAGGCATATGTTCAATCAGGTGTTGGAAGGTTTCTTGGGGAATGGCAACCCACGGAGTGCCGCACTGAGGAGAGGTATCAATGTGGGTTGGTGAGGCCAGGCATGAAATTCGCATCCGAAACATCCCAAAGGCGTTCTTTAGGATTCAGGTCTGGACTCTGCACTGGGCAGTCCATTACAGGGATGTTATTGTCGTGCAACACCTCCTCCACAGGCCGTGCGTTATGAACAGGTGCTTGGTCATGTTGAAAGATGCAATCGCCATCCCCGAAGTGCTCTTCGACAGTGGGAAGCAAAAAGGTGCTTAAAACATCAATGTAGGCCTGTGCTGTGATAGTACCATGCAAAACAACAAGGGGTGCAAGCCCGCTCCATGAAAAACATGACCACACCGTAACACCACTGCCTCAGAATTTCACTGTTGGCACTGCACACAATGGCGGATAACGTTTTCCGGGCATTCGCCATACCCACACCCTGCCATCGGATCGCCACATTATGTACCGTGATTTGTCACTCCACATAGTGTTTTTCCATTGTTTAATTGTCCAATGTTTACACTTCTCAAGCGAGGTGTCGTTTGGCATTTACCGATGTGATGTGTGGCTTATGAGTAGCCGCTC
Organism: Schistocerca nitens; assembly: GCF_023898315.1. Classification (NCBI taxonomy): domain Eukaryota; kingdom Metazoa; phylum Arthropoda; class Insecta; order Orthoptera; family Acrididae; genus Schistocerca; species Schistocerca nitens. Next base: position 395,772,698 of record NC_064617.1, read on the forward strand.
GACCATGAAATCAAAGTTTTCTCACCTCTTGCCTACTGCCATAGTACTTGCAGTGGATTCTGATGCAGGAATTCCTGTGTGATGGTCTGGATAGATGTCTGCCTATTACACATTACAACCCTCTTCAACTGTCGGCAGTCTCCGTCAGTCAACAGACGAGGTCGACCTGTACACTTTTGTGCTGTACATGTCCTTCCATGTTTCCACTTCACTACTACATCGATAACAGTGGACCTATGGATCTTTAAGAGTGTGGAAATCTTGCATACAGATGTATGACACAAGTGACATCCACTCACCTGAACATGTTTAAAGTATGTGATTTTCATAGAGTTCCCCATTCTACACTCTCAAGATGTCTAATGAGTACTGAGATTGCTGGTATGGAGTACCTGGCAGTAGGTGGCAGCACAATGCACCTAATATGAGAAACATTTGTTTTTGATGGTGTCCGGATACTTTTGATCACATAGTGTATAATGCCTCTCCCCTAGGGCCTTATCCAGTAATGGTTGGGATAGACTTGTTGAAATGGGAACTGTTCAATGCTACAAACATTCTACAACTATAAGCTAAGTACGTATTTTGGTGATCAAATCACATTGATAAGAAAAGTAGAAACCTCTACAAAGAAAACCTCTCAACCTTTATTTTAGCAATAGTGTTGTGAAATGTAAAGATATCAGAAATGGAGGAGGAGTGGGAAAGGTGAGTAATGCCATGAAATGAGTAAATGGAGGGAGTTGGAAAAACAGTGGCTTTCATCCCTACATTGGACACTCCAACACTTCCTGAGTACTTAAAAGTGGGACTTACTCACTTCATAATGTGTTACTACGTTCCACCAAACCCATACACTGGGTGAAAGTTCGGAACACATTAAAATTTAATGTAATGGTGAAGCAACCTATGGAATGATCTCGGGGACACCGTGCACTCCCTCTTACCCTATTTTTTTAGTAGTTGCTCTGGCAAGCATGTCTCTCCCCTCCCTCCATATCAATTGCTTTGGCAACCATCCATTGTGGAGCAAGGGATATAAATCTTTTTGCTGTAGAGAGAAAAATTCAGAAACTGAAGGCCGGCAAATGAATATCGTACTGATGGTGAAGTAAGGAAGCCTTTAAAGCATGTAGCCTCCAGTTTTGCTATGTCATTAAGACTGTCACAGTAAACAAAGATACGTAACGCCATGCAGACAGAAGGTGATATTGTCGTTCATGCTAACTGCAACTGCAAATGATCCAGCAAGGTTATATCAACAGTTTGCTGTATTGAATTTCAGAGACCACCACAAGTGAAACCAAAGGAAATGGCAAGTAGGAAAGTATTTGGCCAGGAGCCACATTCAAATGGCAGTAGTCTATTGCCGTATCAAACCTAGCTACTCTCTCCAATTAAAAAAATGTATAAGCGAATGAAAAACATTGGAGGAGGAATCTCGTGTATAAATGAAGACTGCTGTATAATATCAAGGTACTAGTCTACCTACCTACCTGCTTAAAACATTGCCCCCATTGTCTTGGATCCCCCCCCCCCCCCCCCCCCCAAAAAAAAAAAGAGTATATTGAAGTCAAACCACACCGTTAAAAATAGGCCCCATAATAAAATAGAATATGGATGGTTTCAGGATTCTTGCATAAGAATTTAAGTGTGGAGAAGAGCCTTTTGTTTCTATCTTCTGGAGACCTACTTTGAAGGTTCTGCTGCACCTGTGTTAACGGGCAGCAATACGCACAAAAAGGATGGTCTTATTGGTGACTGGGCTATACATGGAACTGGTTTTTATGCTAACAAATGCCACTCCTCACCAATACCTCTTATGCTTGAATTTCAAGCAGGTGCAGGTGAAATGTGTGTTACTGTAGTGGTGAGTTCTTTTTAACCTGTAACTTGATGACTACGCATAAAAGCTCTCTATCACCACCTTACGAAGCTATCCCTTATCCTAGGATTTTTCAGTGCAGCTGACATGTTTTGAGACTCTGCCAACATCTGTCCCTGGAATCGACTTGCAGAAAGCTGCAGTCTCACACCTTGGTGCATCTATCATCTGAACAGAGTTTAAAGGCTGTACTTCAGTGCTGCAGCAAGGTTGTTATCAGCTGTTAACCTACCCTTCTGCCTGGCTGCTCTTGAAGATGTGGCTCACTGGGTTTTTGTCTTCCTGAAAGACCAGTGTCATGAAGGAAGCTACTTACATCTGTGAATCGGGTGTTCTACAGCCAGCTGTCTGTGTATAAATGCTGTGGCAGTGTTCAGTACATTGTGAATTTCATTATGTGTGTTTTATCAAGCTGCTGAAGCATCCAGTGCAGTTGCTTCTGGTCAATTTGGTGAAGAATGCTGGTTTGCTATAAAAGTCAGATAGCTGTCTTTTTGAAGATTCAGGTGCAGACCATCAGCAGAAGACCCATCAACCTGTTGTGTAGAAAGACCAACAGTGTGTAGAGTGATTGAACCTGGCTGAAGGCAGTCGTGGCACAAATTGATGAAAGTAGTCAGTCACTCCATTTCAGCACCCACAGAAAAGAAGTCAATTGGAAGAATCTCTGGTCATGCATATCAACATTTGTCATTGCTGTGCAATGGGGAAGTTGCTAACATCTCCCATTGAATTGGCTGAGGAAATGTCACAATATGTTCACCATTTAATGTCTGTGAATGCCAAGGTGGTTCTTTCCATCACTGTGACAAAGACATGGAGACGGAACAGTTGGATTTTAACCTCATCAACCAGGATTCATACTATAGTCCCTTCTCCATTTGGAAATTGGAATTGGCTCTATCATTGTCTAACAATATAGCTCCACTACCAGATATTATTCAAAGTAAAATGTACAGTATGTAAATATAAGATACAAAGAGATTCTTCATGATATTGTTGATAATATTTCAGCTGAGGGAAATTCAACATGTAGTGAGAAACCTTTGTGATCCCTCTTCTGAAGTTGGGAGATATTTCCAAATAGCTACTGCAGTGTTTCTTTGATGAAATGATTGGGAAAGACTATGGAATGAGCAATCGAATTTCATTGAACGAGGACTCCTCAGCTGCTTCTGGAGTGGCTTCAAGATGTACCATTCAAACTCAATATCATCACCCTGTTGGAGGCTGTGAAGAAAGAATTATTTCCACAGCAATACAACTTCATAATGTCTTTTCGACACAAAAATAATTTGTGATACGACCTGGAAGTATGTCATCCTGAGACTGCTCCTCAGTTTGGGGTTTTTGTGGGTGGTTGTTAGCATTTTATAAAATATTTTCTATGTAAGTGATATTTTAGCTATAGAACTGGAAATTCATTTTCAGACTTACACACTACTGGCCATTAAAATTGCTACACCAAGAAGAAATGCAGATGATAAACAGGTATTCATTGGACAAATATATTATACTAGAACTGAGTTGTGATTACATTTTCACGCAATTTGGGTGCATAGATACTGAGAAACCAGTACCCAGAACAACCACCTCTGGCCGTAATAACGGCCTTGATACGCCTGGGCATTGAGTCACACAGAGCTTGGATGGCGTGTACAGGTACAGCTGCCCATGCAGCTTCAGCATGATACCACAGTTCATCAAGAGTAGTGACTGGCGTATTGTGACGAGCCAGTTGCTCGGCCACCATTGACCAGACGTTTTCAATTGGTGAGAGATCTGGAGAATGTGCTGCCAGGGCAGCAGTCGAACATTTTCTGTATCCAGAAAGGCCCGTACAGGACCTGCAACATGTGGTCGTGCATTATCCTGCTGAAATGTAGGGTTTCGCAGGGATTGAATGAAGGGTAGAGCCACGGGTCATAACACATCGGAAATGTAACGTCTACTGTTCAAAGTGCCATCAGTGCAAACAAGAAGTGACAGAGACGTGTAACCAATGGCACCCCATACCATCACACCGGGTGATACGCCAGTATGGCGATGACAAATACACGCTTCCAATGTGGGTTCACTACGATGTTGCCGAACACAGATACAACAATCATGATGCTGTAAACAGAACCTGGAGTCATCCAAAAAAAATGACATTTTGCCATTCGTGCACCCAGGTTTGTTGTTGAGTACACCATCACAGGCGCTCCTGTCTGTGATGCAGCGTCAAGAGTAACCGCAACCATGGTCTCCGGGCTGATAGTCCATGCTGCTGCAAATCTCGTCGAACTGTTGGTGTAGATGGTTGTTGTCTTGCAAATGTCCCCATTTGTTGACTCAGGGATTGAGATGTGGCTGCACGATCCTTTTCAGCCATGCGAATAAGACGGTTATCATCTCAATTGCTAGTGATACGAGGCCGTTGGGATCCAGCACGGCGTTCCGCATTACCCTCCTGAACCCACCGATTCCATATTGTGCCAACAGTCATTGGATCTCAACCAACGCGAGCAGCAATGTCCGTGATACGATATACCGCAATCACAATAGGCTACAATCTGACCTTTATCAAAGTCGGAAACGTGATGGTACGCATTTCTCCTCCTTACACGAGGCATCACAACAACGTTTCACCAGGCAATGCTGGTCAACTGCTGTTTGTGTATGAGAAATCGGTTGGAAACTTTCCTCATGTCAGCATGTTGTAGGTGTCGCCACCGGCGCCAAACTTGTGTGAATGCTCTGAAAAGCTAATCATTTGCATATCACAGCATCTTCTTCCTGTTGGTTAAATTTCGCGTCTGTAACACGTCATCTTCGTGGTGTAGCAATTTTAATGGCCAGTGGTGTATATCCAGGAGAATTTTGCCCTTATGGGAAGTATTTTAAGTGTAACCCTGTTTGCTATTCCAATAACTAGCATAATGTCTGTAATGAACAACTATATCCATTTTTAACTTTTTGAAGATGATTTTTCTTGCTTGTGCACATTTTCAATGTTGGTAACTACAGAATGTCACATGTGCTTCATTCTTCAGAGATTGTAGTGAATTAAAATCATTAACTTTATTTTGCAAAAGACCACATGTGTAAATTTTAATCTTCCTCATTGACTTTTTAATGTATAACATGTGTGATTATGGGAAATTACTTTTGGTTTCAAAATAATAGTAAATTCCTAGGTTTCAATTTGGTGGGTGCTGCATCACCTTAAGGTGAAGACACTCAAAGAAATACCTGCAAATGAAGTGCAAATGTTTGCTTCACGTAGCAGCATATATAAAGTACTCATAAGTCTCATTCCCTGCGGGAATCTCAAAGTAGCAAGCTTAAGGGACATGGATAGGGACTGTGGACAGCTGGCACTAGATGGGAATGTGGGTTGGCTGGGAGACATGCCAAGGTAGTCTGCACAGTTGTGATAAAAAGTGTCCAAATGGTGCATTGGTTAACGCAACTGCCTAGTAGTATACCCAGCGAGGTGGCGCAGGCACATTGGACTCGCATTCGGGGTATGATGGTTCAAACTCGTGTCTGGCCATCCTGATTTAGGTTTTCCGTGATTTCCCTAAATCGCTTCAGGTAAATGCCAGGATGGTTCCTTTAAAAGGGCACAGCTGCCTCCCTTCCTCATCCTTTCCTAATCCAATGGGACCAATGACCTCCCCCGAGTCAACCAACCAACTACCTACTAAGTGGGAGGTCCTGGGTTCTAATCTCAGTCTGGTACACATTTTCACTTGTCATTGCAGATTCTGCAAAAAGTCCCTATGGTGCTGACATCAGTAGTTCCTTTCCTTTCTCCCCATCCACATTCAAGTTATATAGTGGTGGTGTGGATTTGTTTATTCCGCCCTTCCAAGTGCACAGTTTGATTATTTCTTCTCTTCACATGTTACGTTCTTCTAAATTGTTCATTATTTATCAATCACTCTTACCTAAATATTAGCTTCTAATGATGTAAGGGAATGTTGTGGAATGTCCCAGAACTTCTGAACACAGGAGGACAGGCACTATTTGGATTAGCAGATGTTGGCTCTCCCTGCAGATCTATCTCAGAGGGACATCCTTCCTTTTTTTCCTAAATAATTATACAGCCAGGTATTGTTAATAAATTGCTAAGTTTTGAAAGCTGTTTCACATTGCGATAATCAGAACTAATGATCTGAACTGTTAATCGTCACGAACTTGAATATAATCTCCCTACCTTTGGGCTCTGAATGAAGAGAGGAAAATGGGGGAAGAGAGGTGGTAGTAGCTGCCTGCTGGTCTGCCCTCCCAAACACATTGACATTGCCATATATTCCTAAAAAAGTTGCTAATTCTTTTTATGGAACATCATCACAGTATGACTGCTTCGAATTAAAGAATTAATTTGTTTCACTAACTGCTTTCATTCATATTCCACAAGGATGCTGATGACCAAATTCTTGAGCACCATAAAGTGACCATACATGACCACCATATAGCAGTTCTGTTTCATAATCAACAATATGGGCTTTATCAACAATATGGGCTTTTGATAAAATGTCGCACTGTTGACAAATCAGCTGTGGTGCTGTTACAAGTTTAAGAAATTACTTAAAGAATGTTCTGCAGGACTACATATTTAGGTACTCTTCTCAGGTACCTCATTGGTCTTTAGTTTGTCTTGAGATATGTCTGTAACTTTGGATCAAAGAGGGAAACTGGATTCTACAGTATTCTGATGACTGACTGTGTCCTCAGTGAGTACCCTTCTATGAAACTATCTACCGATGGCTGGTTCTACAGCCAGTTATTGAAGCTGCTATCCCTTTATACATCCCCAAGGTTTCAAATGACAATATCTGCCAGGTGCAACCAGGATGTCCACTGCCACTTTCATAACAGCCATCTAGGATTTGTAACATACCAGATTCTGCTTGTAGTGTGACACAATGACTTGCCTGCTTGCTGTTCCTGTATCTACAGCTTTACTCCACAAACTAGTGTGAAGAGTTTGGCAGAGGGTACTTTCCATTGTAAGTCTAAAAGTATTTCTTCCCACTCCATTTGAATATGGAGCACTTGAAGAATGCCTGCTTAAATGCCTCTGTACACCATAATTAGTCTAATCTTATCTTCACAGGCCATTTGAAAGTTATATGTAGGGGACTGTTGTGTATTTGTAGATTCTTTGTGTAATACTGGTTCTTAAAAGTTTATAATTTGGATTGTCTATCTTCAGGCATCTGCCAATTGAGGTTTTTTGGAATGCTCTCTTGTTGGTCAACAAATTTGTGGCCATTTGTGCCACTGTTATTTTTTTATGTATCTTCATTTTCCTGTGTTAGTCCTATTTGGTATGAGTGACACACACTCAGGTAATATGATAAGATGAGTTGCACGAATGTATTATAAGCAGTCTTCTTCATGGACTAATTGCACTGTTCCAATATCTTACTAAGAACTTGCTTTACCTGTAACTTAACCCTTGTGATCATCTCCCCCTCCCACAAATTATGACAACTAAGTATCTGTGAGAGTTGATTGATTCCAGTTCTGTCTCATTAATATTTTTGTTACATGATACTACATTTCTATGTTCTGTAAATGTACACTTTTACATTTGTGTATATTTAAAGCAAGTTGCCAATCTTTGCACAGCTTTGAAATTTTATCAAGATCTGACAATACTTGCACCTTTTTTTTTTCTGGTGGTACTTCACCGTTGATAATTGAATCAGTAGAAAATCTGAGATCATTGTTAATGTTGTTTGCCTGATTATTAATATACAACACTGGCTTAGTGCCTGTTGATTCTCTCCTGTTTGACTGTATGGCTTGCTGAGATTTTTTGTTTTGTTTTTATTTAATCCAATTTTTATTTTGTTCACAAATTGCAACACCTTCTAAGCTTTTCACATTAATTAAGGCCACAAATGCATGGTCTTTTCCAAATATACTTATGACTAAAAAGTGATTCTGTTAGCTGGAGGCCAAAGTTTTTGCTAATCATGCCTTTTGCATTCTCGTGAAGATATTTCTGTAGCAACTTCCATCCCCTAACAAATACTTCTTTTATACTTAATCAAAAAGTATAGTTCCAATTTCCATAAATTTAGCATTAAAACTTTTTTAATGTAACAAAATATTTTACTAAAAATTTTCATCCCGTATTGCACTCCCTTAGGGATTCAATGTCCAGAAATACTGAAACACACACACACACACACACACACACACACACACACACACACACACATTTATTTCTAATGGAGAAGTCAAATACCAATTGTCATAGATGTAGCCTTAAAAACCTTTCAGTTGTTCTTTAGTAATTATTTATTAAAAAAAAAAAAAAACTTTCAGCCATTATTCTACCCCCTTAGTGGTTGAATTTCCAAAAATGCTGAAACACATATTTTTTTATTTTCTGGCTAAGAAACCAAATATCAGTGTTCGTAGTTCTAGCTTCAGAATTCCCATAATAGCAACATACTTTCAGAAAGCCTTTCACCCCCTTAGGAGTGGAATTTCAGGCAATCCCTTCTTAAATGAGGGGTACAGATAAGATCCATGCCCTCTCCAAACTTCCAAGTTTCTGTTCTTAGCAGTTTGGGCTGGACGATGATGAGTCTGTGAATCAGTCTGACCCTATTTTATCCCCTTGGGGGTTGAATTTCCAAAAAACAGTGAAACACCTAGTTTTTCATCCCTAACCGAGAAGTCAAACACCAATTTTCAAATATTTAGCTTTAAAAATACTTCAGCAATGAGATATATTCATATAATGCATCACCCGCTATTTCACCTGCTTAGGGGTTGAATTGCCAGAAACAGTGGCATGTATATGTTTTATTTCTAACAGAGAAGCCAAATACAATTTTTCGTAGATTTAGCTTAAAAAATGTTTGACAGTGAAATATTTCCATAGAAACTTCCATACCTGTTTTACTCCCATAGGGGCTGAATTCCCAAAATCAGTGAAACACATGTTTTGTTATTTCTAACTGAGAAGCTAAATTTAAATTTTCAAAGAGTTGGCTGTTAAAATGCTTTCACAATAAAATATTTTCTTAAAAAGTCTCATCTCCTATTTCACACCCTTGGGGGTTCGGTTTCCAAAAACACTGAAAAACATATTTTTTTTATTTGTAACTGAGAAGTCGAATACCAGTGTTCATAGATATAGTCTTAAAAATAGTTTACTAGTTCTTTAATGATGATATATTATCAAAAAAAGCTCTCACCCCACTATTTCACCTCCATAGGGTTAAATTTCCAAAAATGCTGAAACACCTGTTTCTTTATTTCTGCTTGAGAAAGCAAGTATCAAGTTTTGTAGGTCTTACTTCAAAATTGCTTTAATAGAAACATTTAAAAAAAAAAAAAAAGTCATCCCCTATTTCAGCACCTTAGGGCTGGAATTTTGAAAAATCCCTTCTTAAACTATGCCTACAGTATAAGATCCACACCTTCTCCAAATTTCAAGTTTCTACCCATAGCAGTTTGGACTGGGCGGTGATGAGTCAGTCAGTTACACTGCCTTTTTTATCTAGAGATCAGCTGCTGTTGGTCAGTTCTGCTCCTGTATCACACTACTTCAAAAATTCAAGGTCTGCTAGCTGTCCTGAAGAAATGCCCCAACAGATAAAACACTCTGCACTAGCAGTCAGGATTGCCAGTGTATAAATTTGTCGAGCCCAACAGTTCTATCCTTTTTACTTTTTAACACCCACAAATCTTTCTTGTATAAGTACCATTGCTTAACAGCTGGTTTTATCTTTGCGTATTGTAAATTACTATTAAAATCCTGAGCACAGCCCTCTGAGAAACGCATCAGTAACGAGTCACATTTGGTGCTTTTGTTGGGTGGGTATAAGGGACTACCTCTCCCTGCAATATCAACCTCGAGAGGTATCTGGTTGGCCAGTCATTTGCACCTATACTCCCAACATTTCCTCCCATTCACCTCTCCCCTCTCCCCTCCCCCTCACCCGAACCCCTTTCCCCCTCCCCTTTTAAGTCTCCACAGATTAATATTGCTTTTAATTAGCACTGTATAGTGAAATACCCAGGCAACTTGGTAGTCATTATTTTGAGTTTCGATATTAATATGCCACAACAACTAAACCTCTTCTGTAGAGAGGGCACCCCTGGTTTTCGTCACATACATTGTCACTGTGAGCTGAGCATTTTGAGGATATAGGGACTGCTGGAAAAAAAAAATGAGGTGTGGCTAGAAAAAAAACCGGACTAGTACTGGTGAAACAATAAAACGAATGCAATAAGGCTGAAAGTCGCGTGGCCTGTCACGTGACTCTCGCTCCGCCTACTGCTCGAGTTTCATCTGCCTCCTGCACTCAGTCTGCCCGTGGCGTCTGTTTTAAGTAGTTGACGTTTTGTCTGTGCGTCGGAAAATGTTGAGTGTACAGAAAGAACAGCGTGTTAACATCAAATTTTGTTTCAAACTAGGAAAATCTGCAAGTGAAACGTTTGTAATGTTACAACAAGTGTACGGCGATGATGGTTTATCGCGAACACAAGTGTATGAGTGGTTTAAACGATTTAAAGATGGCCGCGAAGACACCAGTGATGACACTCGCACTGGCAGACCATTGTCAGCAAAAACTGATGCAAACATTGAAAAAATCGGTAAACTTGTTCGACACTTTCCTTGTCAACTCCTGTTAACTCAGACACTGCTCTGATTGTTAAACGGCGATCTTGTCGAACAAGTTTACCGATTTTTTCAATGTTTGCATCAGTTTTTGCTGACAATGGTCTGCCAGTGCGAGTGTCATCACTGGTGTCTTCGCGGCCATCTTTAAATCGTTTAAACCACTCAAACACTTGTGTTAGCGATAAACCATCATCACCGTATACTTGTTGTAACATTACAAACGTTTCACTTGCAGATTTTCCTAGTTTGAAACAAAATTTGATGTTAACACGCTGTTCTTTCTGTACACTCAACATTTTCCGACGCACAGACAAAACGTCAACTACTTAAAACAGACGCCACGGGCAGACTGAGTTTAGGAGGCAGATGAAACTCGAGCAGTAGGCGGAGCGAGAGTCACGTGACAGGCCACGCGACTTTCAGCCTTATTGCATTCATTTTATTGTTTCACCAGTACTAGTCTGGTTTTTTTCTAGCCACACCTCGTACTCCCATGAAATAACAAGAACCATCACCATCATTCTTTCCCTGCATCAGGCTCTTGCATATCAGATCTTATAAAAGTCACAGAATTTCCTCTCCCTCCTCTCTCTCCCAGCCTCTCTACCTGTGAATCGGTTAGAAGAGGAAGATAAGGGTATACTACACCTGCTGAGACATTCTAGTAACTAAAGTGAACTTACAGTACTTTGACAGTTATTCCCCAGAAAAAGATGACATCCATGACAAGTTTAGATATTAATCAACATTCTTCTGTTAAGACCCATTTTTGTAGGTAACCTTCTGTGTGATATTTTGATCCTTTATATAATTCATCTATGCTGTAGATTATTATTTATAAAATTTGGATTCTGTCAAGAGAAGGTAATGAAACATTAAATATATTTCATTTGTTATATATCATAAGGTTAATTGATAACATGTGACAGCAGGTAATATGCGTCACTTAACTTTGTAGTAATTCTCTAGGTGATATTCAGAAACTGCCATCTGGCTTTGGCTAGGAATATGATGGGCCCCACTCATAAGGGCCTGGGAAAAGTGTTACAAAACTCTTAATAAAAGAGGATGTGAACTGAAATTGGTACTTGACATACCTTTAGGTTGTGAAAGGAAGGTACGTTACAAGAGGTGCTGGAAGTGACCTCCCCTCAGTTATGATCACAGTTCAACACATCACTGCATGTTCATGAATGTTTCAGCCATAGTATAGGGTGTGACTGTCTGGATTTCATGACAGATGTCCTCATGTAGCTCATTGGTGGTGTGTGGTTAGTTCTTATACTCGTTACTGTTAAGGTGAGCCAACAGAAAACAAGTCAGATGATTTTGGGGGCCATGATCTGGTAGAAATCACTATCAGAGAAAAATTATTCCACTGCAGAGCCTTAATCACTTTAGACATTGTCCCATCTTACTGTTACCAGCCAAGTATCAGTAGCATCACCATCAAACTGGTTCGTAAATTCATGAAATCATATCTGATTTACTTAATGGTGATCATAATGTCAACAAAAAGTTGGTCTGTTGGTGTGCCATGTGATAACGCACAGAATGCGCCCACCTTCTGTGAACGAAGGGGTTTCTCAACTACTATACGCTGGTTGTTACTGCTCCCTAAACATGCGTCTTGTTAGCTCACTTACCCTGACAAGTGCAACCACACTTCATCACTGGGCTGTGTGTACTGCAGTAATCCTGGCCTTTCAGCAATAAATTAGTGACATCAGTGGTGGTGGGTTAGGCATTTATAACGGTCAGTCTGTATCAGTTAATGAATGCCTGCAAACTTGTAATGATACATGCCTGCTTTCTGAGAAGCTCTGTGACAAAGCTATATGATAGTACATATCCTTGCACTAAATGGCTAAGAGACTATATGGGTGACACCAACAATCATGTCTGTACGCCATCCACTCTTTCTCTGATAACTCCCCCCCCCCTCCCCCCCCCCCCCCCCAAGCCTTGAATACAGTGTGTAGATGGTTAATGTTGACCACCGAACCATTCAAGGAACAGTTGCTTACATTTCATAAGGGAGCCAATTATTCAATATTGTTTTACAGGAAAAACTGCTCTTATACAAAATACTGATACATCGTCAAAATTGAACAGCACTGGAAGGAAAAAAGTCATATGAAGCACCATGAACAGTAAGCCATGCTATACTGAGACACAAGACCCTCACTCAGCTCATGGAACCTCGTTGTTGACACATTTTGCAGTTTCTGCCACACTGATGAGTTACGTGAGGATATCTGCAGTGAAAGCTGATACTCTCAGCAACATTCGCCAACATGCAATGCCGTTTGTGTGAGTAGGTCACTTCCAATATCTCTTGTAATGCACCTTCATTTCCCAACCACAAAAGGTATGTCATACATAAATTTAGTTTCATGTTATCTTCTGTTAAGCTTTTTATAGCACTTTTTCCCAAGCCCATTAGAGTGGGACACTATTTGCGAGGGTTGACTGAAAAGTAATGCTTCCAATCTTCGTAACTCTTCAACAGTTGGCAGCATTGGTATGCGGCAGGTACTGGCTTGTTCTGTAGCCTCTTCTCTACAGCTGCAGTTGGCGAGAAGCCTTAGCATTGAATGGTTGTGTTGTTACAGTGTGAAGTATGGAACCCTGCCCAGACGGTCAGTAATGCGATTTGAGCAATGTGCAGTCATTGAATTCTCGACAGCAGAAGGTGTCATTCCAAAGGAGATTCATCAGAGAATGAAAGCAGTTTATGGTGATTGTGTTGATGAAGTTTAAAGGTATTGAGGCGAGAACATCTGACCTGCGTGACAAAGGAAGAGTTGGACAGCCTGTGACAGCAACCACAGAGTTTCACAAGCAGAATTTTGACAGATTGATTCAGGACAATTGTCATATCACTCAGAGATAAACTGCAAGCACAGTCAGCATTTCACAAGAACGTGTGGGTCACATTATTGCTCAGCTTGGCTATCGGAAGATCTGTGCACGATGGGTACCCCGGATGCTGACACCTGAAATGAAAGCGCACAGACTTTAAATTTGCCAGGAACTCCTCTAGCATGACAAGAATGAAGATGACGCCTTTCTCTATTCAGTTGTGACAAGAGACGAGACGTGGGTACACCATTACGACCCGGAGATGAAACGTCAGTCTGTGGAATATTGACACAAAGACTTACCCCTGAAAAAGAAATTCCAGAAGCAGCCCTCAGCTGGAAAAATCATGGCCACAGTGTTCTGGGACGCAGATGGTGTTATTCATGTTGATTTCCTTGATTGTGGAACAACAATAAATTCAGAGCATTACATCAACAATGCTGCGAACTCTGAAATGATGGCTAACAAGAGTCTGAGAGGGAAAGGGAAATGTTTTCCTACAGCATGGCAATGCCAAACCACACACTTCATGTGCCACCACAGCAGAACTTCAGAGACTGAATCTCACCACCGTATGGCATACTCCATACAGTCTAGATTTACTACCATCTGACTTCCATCTGTTCCCAATAATGAAAGACGATTTTTGGGGACATCATTATGCTTCTAGTGAACACATTGAGAGAACTGAGACTGTGGTTGCGGGTCAACTTCTTCTGACAGCTTCAGAAAACTTGTTCATCGTTGGCAGAATGCATCCAATTGGCTGGTGGTTATGTGGAAAGTTGAATATTGGTAATTAAAGAACACATTCTGAGGATTATTTCTGTGTATGATTTATTAAAATATTCCCGTCCAAACCCAATTAATGAAGGTGGAGGCATTACTTTTCAATCAACCCTCCTACATGATTGTTGTGCTTTTTCTTTGTGCTTCTATCTTCTGTGTTCAGCTGATGTGATTGAAACTCAAGCTCTCTTGCTTTATTAAGGCAGATACAAATTATCTGCTTCCATCTCTGTTTCATATATCTTTCTATTACATTCATTATTAGACGTAAAACAATTTTCTGTGACTCTATGGCCTGGTCCAAGTCTTTCCATTGGATTCCACAGCAGCAATTTCAGTATTCCTAACCCAATCGAGTAATCCAACTGGAAAAAGGGGACCGACAGTTCAACATTGAGTCTGAACCACGTATTGACCTGCACATCTTTGAGAGATGGAGGCTAAGTTAATGGCACACTGTGAAAAATTTCTGTGGTTGGACAGGGATTCTGTGCTGCTACCTCACAGTTTCCAGCCACATGTTTTACCACTAGACTACCGAGCCTGTAAATAGTTGCACTATTTGTAAAGCTAGCTTTTTGACATTTAACAGTATGAAGTTAAGAGACATGTATATTCCTCTCTCTTTGTGTCGGTTACCAAAAGATGAAGTGCCTGTTTGTAGGAACCAGTTAAGAAGGCTGAAGAGAATCAAGAAAGCGATAGACCTGCCACAGTAAAGCCTGAGGAGAAGGTGAAGCCTGAACAGAAAGAAGAGAAACAGCCTGTTGAGGGAGAAGAAGGTAAGATTCTGATTTGCTGGTCTGTCTTGTGACTAAATGTGTTCTTGCATGGTTTACAGTGAAAACTGATTTACCAAATAACCAACATCTAAAACAGTTATTACTCAAGGTAAAGTGACACACACACACACACACACACACACACACACACACACACACACCTGTGTGTGAGTTTATACCTGTCCTTTTTTAGTAATGTCCTAAATTATTTTATAATTATCTGTTAATGCAATAAGTAGCTGGTAACTAATTATAACAACCAGAAAAAAACAGTGAGCTTCATTATTTCTGATATTCCATTAAAAATAACAAAACGATAGAATGAGTAAACCAGCATATAAATTCCTGATATTTTATGAATCACTTTTAATATTCAGTGCAGTAGTTATTTGAGCTTATAAATCACACTGCAAGGAACACTGTTCTCACCAACATATTAGATTGACACAGGTTTAATGTACTCGTCGAGGTCAGATATGGGAGCATTACTAATTCAATATACTTTAATTTTATTTATTTGTTATTTTTTCACAATAGTCTTTCAGAGAATCATGACAGTGTCTTCCAATATATCATCTGGGCACTGGTCATCGGCTGACCTCATATAGCGACCCCAATGCCTCTCGTCTCATCAAGAGATCATTGTCAGGAACTCGTGTGATTTATATGTGATAGACATAAAACACACACTGCTTCAGTACAGTATTCACAACACCACATAACACTTAAAAATAAATACTTCAGCTTACCTGGTATATCTCAGTTGGTAAAAACTGGTGATTTTGAAACACTACAGCATCAGCATCCCACATAATCAGAAGCGAGTTAGCTGCAGTGATGAATTTTGGCTCTAGTTCCCATCTTGGGATTGATCCACATTCTTGTGGTGTGAGTGTGGCAGGAGCCAGGTGAGGGAAGCAGGGCAGTTGCAGTTGGAATTACAAGGGTTGGCAGTTCAGAGTCAAAGATGTTGTAAATAAAACTGCATCCTTAGCTGCTGACTAGGAATCTATGATGGCTGCAGCAATTGACTTGTGACCCGATAAGTGCACGAGTTCTGTGTTAGACTTTCTGACCTTTGCCTGAGCTATGGAGGACTCCATCCTTATTAAATAAGGGAAACTGGACAAGATGTCCCTGAAGATTATCCACATGGCACCTAAAAATGTATCCATGAAGTAAGCATCTATGTGGTCATAGTCGTTCGGGGGAAGGGAGCCAAGTAGTGAAGAGTATGCAGAATGGTGTTAACTCTACACTATTGGCATACTTCTCAATGTTTAAGGATAAGGGATGGAAAATGTGTAGCTGTGGTTTAGAGAATACATGACCAAGAAGACAAGGAGCAGATGAAGTTGATCCAGTTAGTGTCTGTGGATGCACTGTTCCACATTGAGCTGACATTGAAGCAGAAAGTGGCCAGAGATTTTAACAGCAAACTTAATTTCTTTGTGCGATCCATTCGTAAACAAATTCAAACTGGTTTTGATTTTGTAGCATGTGCTACAAAGTGCAGTTGCCAGCACCACCATCATTACTATCACTACTGTTCTTAACTTCAATATTGAGAATACTTGAATAATGAACAAAGTAAATAAGTTCATTCTGCTTTGGTTTTAAAGTAACAAAAACACACCGTAAAGAGAGCCTTCTCTGTAGGGGGCTTGCCATTGTCTGGCGGGTTCGTGCTTGGCTACCATGGGGCCCCAGCTTTTGCAGCATCTTTGCCCTTCCGTGCTGCATGTCTATCCTCTTTGCTATTCTTTTTCCCCCTCCCTTGGAGAACATGTCAGGGGAATGTTCCGCATTGTCCATCGCTGACATAAGAACAGTCTCACCACTGTTTTCATTCCCTTTTCCTTTCTGTATTTACCTGCTCCTGTCCTTCCTCCATTTCAGCGTTTGAGATTCTTCTTTTTCTTCTTCCTCCCTGTGCACTCCTGAAAGCTGGCCCACACATCTGACATGTATCAGGTGACTGGGTAAGGCATAATTCCTAGCCCCAGGTTGACAGGTAGGTTTCACACGTAGCCCCTGGTACAGGCCAGGACAGGGAGGGATGATTATCTGTGCTGCTGCCTTCCGAAATTTCAGGTTGGTCACTATCAGGTGTTCAGGAGGTGTGACCTGAGATGTGAACAATCACCTAAGCCATGTGTGCCCCCTTGTGAAGGGGGCCCCAGTTGGAAACAGCATGCCATCGGAGACACTGGCAATCGTTGGGATTTTCTCACAATGAGCCAATCATCTTCACAATCAGCATCTACGAAACGTAAACGGAATGACGATAATGATTCTAAGACCCTTCCAACTGCACCACAGTTCCTCGTGGTTTCATGTACTGAAGATTGTCAGTCCTTCGCAGAGGTAAATCCGTTTATTATTAAGAAAGGCGTTGATGCAATTGCCGGCCCTGTGAAATCCTGCTCGTTTACAGAATGGCACTTTGCTTTTGAAGACTACTTCAGATTCTCAAGCACAACTACTGCATGCTGCTTCGCTTCTCCATGGCTATCCTGTTCGTGTCGAGGCCCATGGAACTCTGAATTCTTCCCATGGTGTTATTTACACTAGGGTGCTCAACAGTCTGACCAAGGGCATAATCCGAACAAACCTCTCTGATCAGGGTGCCATTGCCATCCATCGGGTGGTGAAAAAGGTATATTCATCCTTAGTGCCCACACACTCGCTTTTTCTCACCTTTGCTTCTGGCCAAGATCAAAGCAGGTTATGAAGTTATCACAGTCCGACCGCACATTCCGAACCTGATGTGCTGCGACCAGTGTCATCATTTCAACCACATTCGAATGTCTTGTTGACACCTGGCCAAAGTGTAAACTGTGCTAGGGATGCGCACGAGGGTGATCAATTGTCCGCCTCCTCCTCCCTGCTGTATCAGCTGCAAACGGCGACCATGCGCCTCCTCTCGAGATTGTCCCGTGTATCTTGATGAGCAGGCTGTCCAACAGATCCTGGTAAAAGAAAAAGTTCTCTACCCGGTCGCTCGCAACTTATTGACAAGTCGCAAACCCTGCGTTCTACCGTGTGGCACTTATAATACTGTTCTTGCTATGTCTCGCTCCATGAAGGATGTGGCCATGCAGACGTGACCTCAAATTCAACTCTGAGGTTGTGAAATCGTCCAGTGTCGAGGTAGTATCACTGTCCCCTCATCCAGCTGTACTGTCGCCTCAAGGGATGAAGTCACCAGCTACACAACCAACGAGCCAGAAAGAACACAAATGGTACTTCTGTGAAGGCTTCCTGTGTCCCTCCAGCCAACCAGTCTTCCTCTGCTAACCAGAAAGGCTTGAAGAAGTCTACCAAAGGCAAATGGTCTTCTCCTTTGCCAACTTGAGGATCCTCTTCGACACTGTCGCCACATGATACCTTCGCCCGGCTGGCCTCCGTGTCGCCGGTGCACAGCACCAATCATTTTTATGCATCGGACTCCAAAGACCGACAGCACAAGAAAGCTGATGCTTCTGTGGACATCATGGAGCAAGATCCTCCTCCCTCTATGCCGTGTAGCAGCGAGCCTTAGCAGGCTGGCACTCAGCAACTGCCGAGTTGACACCCCTTAATTTTTTCCGCATCAAGACTCTCCTCCAATGGAATGTTCGTGGTCTTCAATCCAACAAAGAGGATTTCTGTCTGCTTTTAGAATCTCGACGTCCCATTGTACTGTGCCTTGAGGAAATAAAATTGCATCCTCACGACCAATTTGAGCTTTCACTTTTCGTCCTGGTCCATTTTGACCTTCCCCCTGAGTTCAATATTCCATCTCGTGGGGAAGTCACGCTGCTCATACAGGATGACATTCATAGTCTGCTCATCTCCCTGACTTTGTACCATTTATATCCCTCCATCATTAGATGTAACCAGGGCAGACTTCCTTCAGGTTATTGAGCAGCTACCTCACCCATTTCTGCTGCTCGGTGACTGTAATGCACTCCATCCCCTCTAGCATTCTCCCAGAATCTGTCAGAGAGGTGCCCACTTGACTGACCTTCTTAATCAACTTAACCTCTTCTGCCTTAACACAGGAGCACCCACATTCCCGTCCGACTCCTCGCATACCTATTCCCATTTGACCTATCCTTCTGCACTGTCCAGCTTGCCCATCGTCTCGCATAGTCCATTCTTTCTAACACATACTCGAGTGAGCATTTCCCATGTGCTGTGTGTTTCCTGACTCCTACCCCACCCATGTGGACACTCAGGTGGCAGCTTACTAAGGCCTACTGGCGGCTTTACTCCTCCCTGGTGACCTTCGATGAACATGATTTCCCCAGTTGTGATGATCAGGTGGACTATCTTACAAATGTTATCCTTCCTGCTGCAGAATGTTCCATTCCCTGCACTTCCTCTTCACCATGCCTTCTCCCTGTCCCTTGGTGGACTGAGGCATGCTGCGATGCAATTCGCGTGCGGTGACGTGCTTTCCGCATTTCTGGCCATCATTCTATGATGGAAAACTGTATTAATTATAAACAGATGTGTGCATAGTGTCTTCACATTATTTGGGATAGCAAGAAAGCTATCTGGATTTCATTCACTAGTTCTTTAACAGTTCCATTCCCTCCTCTGTCGTGTGGGACAAACTCCGACGGCTCTCTGGGGCCAAGATCCCTTCCCCAATTTCTGGCCTGACAGTAGCAGACGGTCATCATGGACCCGATTGCTTTCTTCAATGCATTGGGCTGCCATTTTGCGGAAATTTCTCTCTCTTCCCAGTATCACCCTTCTTTCCTCTGTCGGAAATGAGTGGAGGAGGCTCAGACGATAGTTTTCTCTTCTCAGGATCATAAGTGCTACAATGGCGCCTTTACTGTGAGGGAGTGAGGTCTTGCTGTCACTTCATCTGGATCCTCTGCCCCAGGGCCAGATGCTGTTCACATTCAGATGTTGCAGCAACTTTCTCTTGCAGGCAAGCATTTTCTGCTTAATATGTACAACCGCATCTGGGAAGAGGGCACGTTTCCCAGGTGCTTGCGTGAAGCCACTGTCATACCCATACCTAAGCCCGGTAAGGACAAACACCTTCCTTCTAGCTATTGCCCTATTTCTCTTACCAGCTGTGTGTGCAAGGTTATGGAACATATGATTCATGTCCGGCTGGTATGGTGGCTCGGTCTCACAATTTACTAACCACTGTACAATGTGGATTTTGAGTGCGTCGTCTGCAGTTGACCATCTTGTCACTTTGTCCACCAGTGTCTGAATGGTTTTCTGCAGAAATCCCAGACTGTGGCTGTGTTTTTCGAGTTGAGGAAAGCCTATGACATCTACTGGAAGACTGGTATCCTCTGTACTCTCTACATGTGGGGAGTGGCCGCTTGCCCTGTTTCCTTGAGGAATTTTTAACATATCAAGTTTTCAAGGTCCATGTGGGTTCTGCCTTGTTGGACACCTCTATCTAGGAATACGGTGTGTTTCAGGGTTCTGTCCTGAGTGTTGTCCTCTTTGCTGTCTTCATTAACCCTGTAATGGCCTGTCTCCTGCTGGGCATCTCCAGTTCCCTTTCTGTTGACGATATTGCCATCTTTTGCTGTGCTCCGGGGGCCTGTCTCATTGAGTGGAGTCTTCAGCAATGTCTTGATCATCTTTACTCGTTGGGCATTGACAATGGCTTTCGTTTCTCGACTGACAAAACCATATGTATGCATTTCTGGCTGGCGCAGTTGGTTTCTCCCACTATATTTACATCTTGGACTTGTTGCTCTTCCCTTTGTTGAAACTACGAAACTTCTGCTGCTCATGCTCAACAGGAAACACTCTTGGTCCTCCCACATGTCATACCTGGCAACCCGGCCCCTCAATGTCCTGTGTGTCCTCAGTGGTAGTTCCTGGGGTGCAGATCAAACCACCCTCTTCCATTTTTACTGGTCCTTTGTCCATTTGAAACTAGACTATGAGTGCTTTGTTTATGCATCTGCATGTCTGTCCCTCTTACGCCGTCTCAATACTATCCATCATCATGGTATCCGTTTGGCCACTGGCGCCTTTTACTCTAGCCCAGTTGAGAGTCTGTATGCAGAAGCTGCTGAACTACGACTGTCCTACCACTGTGACATTCTCCTCAGCAGATATGCATGCCTTTTGTCTGCCATGCATGGCCACCCATCCTATGCCTCCTCCTTTGATGACTCTTTTGATTGCCAATATGAGGCACGTCCCTCTTCTCTGTTACCTCCTGGTGTTCGCTATTGCTCCGGCAGCGTAACTTCTCACTCCTTGCAACTTTCCCAGTGGGTATGAACCCTTCAACACCTTGGCTTCGTGTGGTGGCCCATGTTCGCCTTGGCCTTCATTTGGTTCCTAAGGACACTACTCCTGCCTCATTCTGTCGCCTTCAGTGTTTCATGAACTTTGCATGGAACTTTGCGACTGTACCTTTGTGTACATTGATGTCTCTCGGACTGATCATGGTGTCGGGTGTGCCTTTGTCATAGATGCCGATGTTTTTCATTATCAGCTTCCGGCACACTGCTCAGTATTTACAGCAGAGCTCTTCGCCCTGTATTAGGTCACAGAGTACATCTGATGACACAGACTTTTCAATTGTGTCATATGCTCAGACACTCTCAGCACCGTTGAAAGCCTCTGTGTGCTGTACACTGCCCATCCCATAATGTTACGGATCCAGGAAATCTGCACTTTTGATGGAGCCACTGCTGTTTGTGTTCCTGGTCATGTCGATCTGACAGGAAATGAGGCTGCTGATGGTGCTGATGCTGCTGCCAAGGCTGCAGTCCCTGTACCTCAGCCCACTATTTCTTATATTCCGTCTGATGATCTCTGTGTTGCTGTCCATCAGGTGGTGGTGTCACTTTGGCATCACCACTGGCCCTCCCTTCATGGGAATAAGCTACAATCTATTAAGCTTCTCCCAGTGGCTTAGACGACCTCCTCTCAGCCCACCTGCTGCGAGGTCACCATTTTAACTGGATTGTGTATTGGGCGCTGCCTTTTTAGCCATAGTCATTTTACGTGGCGCTGCCCCACCACTTTGTACACATTGTGCCCAAGTTTTAACTGTCTGCTATTTCCTGACAGAGTACCTATTTTTTAACAGTTTATGTTCCCGTCTCTGTTTTTAGTTGTCTTCTCTTATGTCAATTGGGATTGACATGTAGTTGTTTCTAACTCCTGTCTCTTTGTGTTCTATAGTTTTGACATGGGCACTTATGACGCTAGGTGATTTGTGCCCTAAAACAAAACAAAAACAAAAGGGAACTTTCAAAACGTTCGCTGATTTGTGTAGATAAATACAAATGTTGCCAGAAATGCCTTACTTTTAAGTGCGTTACATGCCTGACCTTATGTAGAGGGTGCTTTATAACCAGAATTTCATATCGGTAATTACCTGTGTACTTTGTGCATTGCTGATCATGGGAGCTTACAAACATTTGTACGTTCTTTATTGTTACATTCAGCTATGGCATTTGTTCACAGATGAAGATGATAAGAAGAAAAAGAAAAAGAAGAAAGGTAAACCAGAAGAGGAAACAAAGGAAAAAACAAAAGGTCCAACAAAGAAAGCTATAGCTGCTATGCAAGAGGCACTTAAAAAACTGAAAGAAGAGGAAGAGAGGCTAGCCAGGGAGGAAGAAGAGAGGCTCAGGAAAATTGAGGAAGCAGAGAGAGCAAAGGAAGAGCAGAAACGTTTGGAGCAGGAACGAAAGGAACGAAAGAAGCAGAAGGAAAAGGAACGTAAGGAAAGACTGAAGGCTGAAGGCAAGCTTTTGACTGCAAAACAAAAGGCTGATCGTGCTAGAGCACAAGCAATGATCGAAGCACTGAAGGCACAAGGTGTTGATGTTCCAAATGTGGGTGAGAAGAAACAGACCACACCAAGACCAGGGACACGAATCAGGCCAAACAAAGTAAAGGCGCAACCACCCACTCCCGCCCAACAGGAAGGTATGTACATTATTTTTGTTTATCCCCTTACTCAGTAAATGTTGATATAAAAACATATTGTCTTCTTAGTAAAAAGCAGATGATAAATAGAAAAATTTCTTTCAGCTACAGTTGAACGCAAGGTGGAAGTTGAAATCGTGGACAAAATACCTACAGAAGTAAACAATAAAGATGTTAAGGATGAAGAGGACGATGTTAAAGAAGCATGGGATGCAGAATCATCTCAGGATGAAGAGGAAGAAGGTTTTTATAAAAGAAATACTTCTCATCTTTCTTTACAGTACTGCATTGCAAAAAGCAAAGTGATTGATTTTGTATTTCATTCTCTTTACTCATTTCTTAGTATTAGTAGTACAACACTGTTAAATCTTACATTATTTTTACTCATAATTTGTAAGAGTATTGACATACCTCCCCTCCTCCAATCTCTATTTCTGCGTCACCATCACTATCTCTTTACTGTTTTCTTTCAGCACAAAAAAGTTCCCCACTTCTCTGTCAGAGTCTTTGAAAGAGAAACATATTCATCTTTTTTGTGCTTCAACAGGACGTTTTTCTTCTGGTTTCATTCTTTTCCTTACTAGACCAGTGTGTACTACTTAGTAAAATGAATTCTATACGTCATTATAGTTTTGACAATTTGTTTTATATAATTTGACACACACAAACAACAGATAAGTATGCCTAATAAGTATTTTGTGGGTGCTTTGCTCATATTACAAATATTTTACTGAATTTGCAGTCTTTGCAGTTTTATATAACTTTTGTCAGTTAGTTTAAGTTCTTTCCAGACATTTTAAGACCCTTATTAGCCCAGTTTTTTGTCACTGCAATATTACATAGGACATATTTGTATAGACTTGAAGTGCCCACTATACAGAGACAGCAGATCCTAAAGTTTTATTAGTGAAAAAAATGCTGAAAATAAAATGTTAGTTTGGTGACTTCAGATCCCTTGCGGTGACCCTAGAACCCTTGCCGCATGTTCACTGTTTCAGTTAAATCTCCCATTACACCTCATCCCAGATTTTACATGCATAAGTATGGTAACTTTGAACTTCTGGTTCTCAGTAACGGATAATGGTATTGAAAAAGTTTCGAAATTCCTTGAGAATATCATCTTAAGAACATAAGGTAAAATTTTTGATGATCTGCTATGAATAGGAATGATAGATTTGGCCTCTCCCACAGTTGTTAATTTTTAAACTTTTTTTGTGGGTGGGTGGGTGGGGGTGTGGGGTGTAAGTACTCACGAACTGCCCATGAACAAATTATGTTTTAGTAAGTTGGCTAAGGTCCACCCTAGACAACACCTAATGCAAAAGAACCAACTGATTTGATCAGTGTGACTGGCCTGGAGTAAGTGTTTGTTTCAGTTTTGGTCCTGTACCATAGAATAGCAGTAGTATGCCTGTTCTTCGGATAGGTATACAAATGGTCACTAAGGCAAGGGCTATCCAAAACACGAGGTATGACCCCATGAAAAATCACATTTTCATGCATAGCTTTTTGGAAGATGTTGGTACCATGCACTATCGTGCACAGACCGATGTAGGGTGATTAATTTCTTCTTTTGCAAGCTATTGAATTTCTCCTTCTGTTTATTAACTGATATTATAGAATCTACTTCCATCATATGGCATGTTAAACTGTTAAATTTTTCCCATATATGGTGATGCAAATTATTACTGAGAAAAATTTGTAGCTCCATTAGCTTACAGTTCACATCACATGCGATGGATGCACTCTCAGAACAGTGCTGACTCTGTGCAATTGTAGACACGATGCCCAGATTCTGAAATGAAGTTTCTCTTCACCTTCAGAAAAATTGGTGCTGTCGAGGTGTCTCTGCACCACAGTGATAAGGTGAAAGATAAGATCTGGGTAAACAAGCTTAGACTGTAGGCCTTCATAACCTGTGTTTGTGATAGTGCTGATATTTGTACTATAGGTGTTTTCCTATGGTCCATGGCATACTTCTCTCCATAACATTTAGTCTTTCAGTGTTGGAGACACCATCAAAGGTTTTAATGTCTCAGAAAATAGTTACAAACGTGGACAAGCTCAGCAAGCGAAACTATTTCTATTTATTGACAAAAAGTCTGTTTTTTATGTCAGCAGACTGCTGCCTAAGGTAGTGCCGATGTGTGCTATGGAGTGCGATGTGGGAAAGATTTTTCACTGTTCGCTTTAATTAGCACTAAGGCCAACAGCTTGTCTAATTTCAGTCCTCTTCCTTTTCTTTTAAAATTGTGTTTGTGTTTTCTTACTTCTGCACCCTTTCTGTGCATCCTAGTGTAGTAATTACTAGATTTGAGTCCGTAATTGCATTGTCCTAGGCTCTTTTGTGGGTACACATGTGGTGTGCATGGACTCAAGAGTATTGCAGCCTTTCTTCTCTCCCAGACTGCATTCCCTTCACTATACCCACTCTTCCCCATCCTAGCTCCTCCACCTCTGCCTCTCCCTCCCCCTCCCTTCTCCCTCAGTGCTTCCCTTTATGATGTCCCAACTGTTCCCTCAGGTGTGCTATTCCTTTTCGGTCTTGTCTCTCGTGTTTTCACTCTTCCCTTTTTTTTCCAACTTTTTCTGGGCCGCCTCGGTGTTTCACCTCCCTTTTTAGATTCTTTTTCTGTTGTATGAGCCATTTGGGGAAGAACTTCTTCCGTAGCATCTCCTGCATGGGTTCTTTGCCTCCCTCACTCTCTGTCTCCCCCCCCCCCTGCCGCCTTCCTCCCCCCACTGTAGCCCCCCCCATCCCCCACCCCTAGGTCACCAGCATGTGTAGCCTGTTCATATAGTGGGGCTGTTATATATGCATTTGCTGAGGCCCCTGGCATCAAAGGGATCACATTTCTGTTAGATCAGCTGTCACTGCCTCGCATATGTCTAGGAGTGGTTGCTGGTCTTTTTAGGGCATTGGAACTCCTGGCAATGACTGCCACACCAAGTGGTCCTTGCGCAGCTGGGTGGTGCCCGCAGGGTAAGACCCTGTTTGGGGGGGATGGTACCAGGATGGACACTCTACAGATGAAGGATGCTAAGGACTACACTCCTGGCCGCTCTTCCGTAGCCATGTATTCAGAAAGGAACAGTTCTCTCTCTGCTCCTACTTTTGCTTCCCTGGCCTTCCCTCCAAGGCCACGCCGTGGGTGATAAAACCCTTTCGCCATTACTGGGTTTGTTCTGAGACAAACGGAGAGACTTTCACCACTACCAGACTGCTCTTGTTTGTGGAACACAGTGAAGATAGGTTTGCTGAAGTTGACTCCCTTAGTCACATGTCTTTGTGATGTGAAGCGAATCCTATTTGTGGCGATTGTGGCCGCCCTCTCCATGTAGTGAGTCATTGCAACCTACCGCCCAAATGTATGAACTTTTCTGACACACGTTCTCTTTGCTCGCCAAATTACCTGATCAACAAAAAGGATGGCAAGATTCAGAAATTCGAAACTCTCAACCATCTATCCTTCTCTGAGACCAGACAGAAATTCGACCATCTCCAACCAGTACTTTTTAACATGTACCTTTGCTCCACACTGGTGTCTTATGCTTCCTGCTCTTCTTACCCTTCTTAGCTAGCTCCCTCCCCCCTTCCTTCTCCTTGGGGATTTTAATGCCCATAACCCTCTTTGGAGCAGTACCATGATCACTAACTGGGATAGGGTTGTTGAAGACATGCTGGCAGGGCTTGGTTTCTGCCTCCATATCACTGGAGGCCCCACACACTTTCAGTGTGACATACGGCACTTTCTCTGCTATTGCTCTTTCCATCTGGAGCCTTGGATTCCTTCGCTGTGTTGAATAGGGAGTTCATGATGATTTGTGCGACAACAATCTTATTCCAATATTCTTATCTTTTCTTCAGCATCACTCATATGGATGCCTTCCCAGGTGGGCCTTTATTAATGCAGATTGGGATGCCTATTCGTCGGCTGCCATCCTGACTGCTCTACTGCATGGCGGCATTGATGAGTCTGTAAGGAGTTTGAGCAGTGCCATCCTCTCACAGCTGCTTTGGCGATTCCTTCTTCCTTGTTTGCTCTGTGATGGAAGACTTGGTGGACCCTCAAAATTGCTGCAGCTATTGAAGACCAGCGTCATGCCCTCAAATGCTACAAACAGCATCTCTCTCCCTGTCTCGACCACCTCCTGACCTTTAAACTGTTTTGTACCTGAGCCTGTTATCATCGTAAACGCTAGAAATGGATTTATTTGGAGCACCCCACAAACCAATAATAATAATAATAATAATAATAATAATAAAGTCCTTTCTGGTTCTGACTTGCTCTGAACCCCCTATCCAACGTGCTAAATAATACAAATTATGGATACAATATTACTGGAACATACCCACACAAAATCACACATTTGCTATACATGGATGATCTAAAACTACTGGCAGCAACAAATCAACAACTCAACCAATTACTAAAGATAACAGAAGTATTCAGCAGTGGTATAAATATGGCTTTTGGAACAGACAAATGTAAGAAAAATAGCATAGTCAAGGGAAAACACACTAAAGAAGAAGATTACATATTGGATAACCACAGCGACTGCATAGAAGCGATGAAAAACAGATGCCTTTAAATATCTAGGATACAGACAAAAAATAGGAATAGATAATACAAATATTAAAGAAGAACTGAAAGAAAAATATAGACAAAGACTAACAAAAATACTGAAAACAGAATTGACAGCAAGAAACAAGACAAAAACTATAAATACTTATGCCATACCAATATTGACCTACTCATTTGGAGTAGTGAAATAGAGTAACACAGACCTAGAAGCACTCAATACACTTACACGATCACAATGCCACAAATATAGAATACATCACATACATTCAGCAACAGAAAGATTCACATTAAGCAGAAAGGAAGGAGGAAGGGGATTTATCGATATAAAAATCCTACATTATGGACAGGTAGACAATTTAAGAAAATTCTTTCTAGAACGAGCAGAAACTAGCAAAATACACAAGGCAATCACTCATATAAATACATCGTCTACACCACTGCAATTTCATAACCACTTCTACAACCCTTTAGATCACATAACATCAACAGATACGAAGAAAGTAAATTGGAAAAAGAAAACACTTCATGGCAAGCACCCGTATCATCTAACACAGCCACACATCGATGAAGATGCATCCAAAACATGGCTAAGAAAAGGCAATATATACAGTGAGACGGAAGGATTCATGATTGCAATACAGGATCAAACAATAAACACCAGGTATTACAGCAAGCATATTATTAAAGATCCCAATACCACAACAGATAAATGCAGACTTTGCAAACAACAAATAGAAACAGTAGATCACATCACAAGCGGATGTACAATACTAGCAAATACAGAATACCCCAGAAGACATGACAATGTAGCAAAAATAATACATCAACAGCTTGCCTTACAACATAAACTCATAAAACAACACGTTCCCACATACAAGTATGCACCACAAAATGTACTGGAGAATGATGAATACAAATTATACTGGAACAGAACCATTATAACAGATAAAACAACACCACATAACAAACCTGACATCATACTCACCAATAAAAAGAAGAAATTAACACAACTAATCGAAATATCCATACCCAATACAACAAATGTACAAAAGAAAACAGGAGAAAAAGTTGAAAAATACATCCAACTGGCTGAGGAAGTCAAGGACATGTGGCATCAGGATAAAGTTGACATTATACCAATTATACTATCAACTACAGGAGTCATACCACACAATATCCACCAGTACATCAATGCAGTACAGCTGCATCCAAACTTATATATACAACTACAGAAATCCGTAATTATTGATACATGTTCAATTACCCGAAAGTTCCTAAATGCAATATAACATATACCGTACAGTTAAAAGGAAGTGATGCTTGATCAAGGTCCGCGTGACTAATAATAATAATAATAATAATAATAATAATTGTTCTGCCAGTCGTAAAAGGCGACGAAAAGAACAAACCACTAATAGGGCTAACCCCCCCTTTTAGTGTGATTAGTTGGTTCAGGACAGAACTAAAGAAGCCTCGGGCAAGCGCCGTCGTGGTCGGGGACGACGCTTGAACCCTATGCCCGCCCACAATGGTAACGACACTGCTAGCCAACTGGAAAATGATTTAAATCCAAATAGAGGTGTTTTGCAGGATATGCTTCCTGCAACCACCCTAGAAGGAAAACAAAGACAGAGGATGAGATGGTCAGATGAAGTTAATCGACACCTCATGTTCTGATATTACCAAGCAACAAACCTAGGAACCAACACAACTGGATACAGATCACAAGTATACAAAACATTTATTACCAGATACCCAGAATTAAAATTTTTAACAGAACGACGACTAGCTGATCAGATCCGTGTAATAATAAAAAATAACAGGATACCCCAGTCAGAATTAGAAAACATCAAACAACAAGAACAACAAATACTGGAACAAAATAATGTGCAATCAGAAGAAGAAGAAGAAAATACAGTAATGGACTCAAACATCCCAGAGCAAACAAACAAAGAACAACACGCACCAATTAAACAATCAGAGGAAAACGAAATCTTAAGACAGCCACCAGAACAAGCACAAATAGAACACGAAGTGACACAGATATTAGATATAGAAGAAAAATTTCAGCTAACATATATAGAATACAAAGACACAAATACAGACATTAGACCATTCTTGCATAGACCACCAAATAACCCACAAGTCGAAACAACAATAAAAACTATCAACACAATCATACACAACAAAATCAATGAAAACACAACTATGGAAGAGTTACAACTACTGGTTTATATAGGAGCACTCACTACACTAAATATACACACCAGGCAGAGATCAGAACCAACCAACACACAGAAGAAACCCACAAAACCAGCATGGCAACACAGGCTACAGATCAAAATAGAAAAACTGAGAAAAGACGTCGGACAGCTAACACAATTTATAAGAAATGAAATCTCGGAAAAAAAACGAAAAAGTTAGGTAAAATCTCACAACAAGAAGCGACAGAGCAATTAGACGAAAAGAAGCAGAAATTACAAGCATTAGCCAAACGACTCAGAAGATACAAAAAAAGTGAAAATAGAAGGAAACAAAACCAAACATTCAACACAAACCAAAAGAAATTTTACCTGACAATAGATAACACACACATTAAAATAAACAATCCACCAAACATAACAGACATGGAACACTTCTGGAGCAACATATGGTCAAACCCGGTACAACATAACAGGCATGCACGGTGGATACAAGCAGAAACAGATACGTACAAGATGATACCACAAATGCCTGAAGTGATAATTTTGCAACATGAAGTCACCCAAGCAATTAATTCTACTCACAATTGGAAAGCCCCTGGAAATGATAAAATAGCAAATTTCTGGCTAAAGAAGTTCACCTCAACACATTCACATCTAACTAAATTATTTAACAGTTACATTGCAGACCCATACACATTCCCTGATACACTTACACATGGAATAACTTATCTGTAACCTAAAGATCAAGCAGACACAGCGAACCCAGTTAAATATCGCCCCATAACATGCCTACCAACAATATACAAAATATTAACTTCAGTCATTAAACAGAAATTAATGACACATACAACACAGAACAAAATTATAAATGAAGAACAAAAAGGCTGTTGCAAAGGAGCACGAGGATGTAAAGAGCAACTGATAATAGATGCAGAGGTGACATATCAAGCTAAAACTAAACAAAGGTCGCTACACTATGCATACATTGATTACCAAAAAGCTTTTGATAGTGTACACCACTCATGGTTACTACAAATATTGGAAATATACAAAGTAGATCCTAAATTGATACAGTTCCTAAACATAGTAATGAAAAATTGGAAAACCACACTTAATATCCAAACAAATTCAAATAATATGACATCACAGCCAGTACAGATTAAGCGTGGAATATACCAAGGAGACTCATTAAGTCCTTTCTGGTTCTGCCTTGCTCTGAACCCACTATCCAACATGCTAAATAATACAAATTATGGATACAATATTACTGGAACATACCCACACAAAATCACACATTTGCTATACATAGATGATCTAAAACTACTGGCAGCAACAAATCAACAACTCAACCAATTACTAAAGATAACAGAAGTATTCAGCAATGATATAAGTATGGCATTTGGAACAGACAAATGTAAGAAAAATAGCATAGTCAAGGGAAAACACACTAAACAAGATTATTACATATTGGATAACCACAGCGACTGCATAGAAGCGATGGAAAAAACGGATGCCTATAAATATCTAGGATACAGACGAAAATAGGAATAGATAATACAAATATTAAAGAAGAACTAAAAGAAAAATATAGACAAAGACTAACAAAAATACTGAAAACAGAATTGACAGCAAGAAACAAGACAAAAGCTATAAATACCTATGCTATACCAATATTGACCCACTCATTTGGAGTAGTGAAATAGAGTAACACAGACCTAGAAGCACTCAATACACTTACACAATCACAATGCCACAAATATAGAATACATCACATACATTCAGCAACAGAAAGATTCACATTAAGCAGAAAGGAAGGAGGAAGGGGATTTATCGACATAAAAAACCTACATTATGGACAGGTAGGCAATTTAAGGAAATTCTTTCTAGAACGAGCAGAAACTAGCAAAATACACAAGGCAATCACTCATATAAATACATCGTCTACACCACTGCAATTTCATAACCACTTCTACAACCCTTTAGATCACATAACATCAACAGATACGAAGAAAGTAAATTGGAAAAAGAAAACACTTCATGGCAAGCACCCGTATCATCTAACACAGCCACACATCGATGAAGACGCATCCAAAACATGGCTAAGAAAAGGCAATATATACAGTGAGACAGAAGGATTCATGATTGCAATTCAGGATCAAACAATAAACACCAGGTATTACAGCAAGCATATTATTAAAGATCCCAATACCACAACAGATAAATGCAGACTATAAACAACAAATAGAAACAGTAGATCACATCACAAGCGGATGTACAATACTAGCAAATACAGAGTACCCCAGAAGACATGACAATGTAGCAAAAATAATACATCAACAGCTTGCCTTACAACATAAACTTATAAAACAACACGTTCCCACAAAATGTACTGGAGAATGATGAATACAAATTATACTGAAACAGAACCATTATAACAGATAAAACAACACCACATAACAAACCTGACATCATACTCACCAATAAAAAGAAGAAATTAACACAACTAATCGAAATATCCATACCCAATACAACAAATATACAAAAGAAAATAGGAGAAAAAATTGAAAAATACATCCAACTGGCTGAGGAAGTCAAAGACATGTGGCATCAGGATAAAGTTGACATCATACCAATTATACTATCAACTACAGGAGTCATACCACACAATATCCACCAGTACATCAATGCAATACAGCTACATCCAAATGTATATATACAACTACAGAAATCCGTAATTATCGATACATGTTCAATTACCCGAAAGTTCCTAAATGCAATATAACACATACCGTACAGTTAATAGGAAGTGACGCTTGATCAAGGTCCGCGTCACTTTCCATTCTTAACCAGACTTAACGTCTGAGAAAATAAAGAAATAATAATAATCATAATCATCATCATCATTGACCTGACCCTGTTGTGACAGGATATTAATTTTGATCAGGTAGACAGTGGAAGCAGTGCAGGATCAGGCCCAGGCATGGTGTCATCCGGGTCACCACTGCAGCAGCCTGGCACTTGACAGCCAGCTTGCTCCAGTGTTTGAATGAAAACTTGTCATTTCAACCCAGCACCTTTCCATCTTCCAGCAATGGATGCCTAGCTACAAGTTACAGATACTGACTTGGAAAGGTTGTGATGTAACAACAGGAAATGTCACTAACTTTCAAGGTGTATCACACTGAGGAGGATTAAACAACATATAACTTAAACCAAAGCAGGGTTTGAGAACTAGACTAGCCAAAGAAATATAAGCCAAACACATGCAAATTCAATTCACTAATTCGTAATACTATGTATCATTAATTTTATATGCCATAGGAATAAAACAGTGAGAATAAAACCTGGAACTGTTCAGTGGGTGTGTATGAGGGGTTATTCTTTTCTGTTTTCACAGCATTCGCATTTCCACCAAGTCTAGATTATGCCTTGACTGTGATGGATACCCACAATATGTGCTAACAAGCATCCCAGAGCATTTTCTTTGGCTGTCAAATTTTAAATCACAGTTTGAATACAGTTCAGCTGTAGAGTTTAATATGGAGCATTAATTCTGAAGGACATGTATTATTTTTGTAATAAACATGAAGCTATAAGATGCCAATAATGCATGAATTTAATCAAGAAAACCGAACTCAAAAGTCTGTTTCAGTCTGCTCTGTTTCAGTGTATCCATGGTTTCCGTAAATTGTTCCAAGCAAATGCCAGCATTTCACAGCTTGTTATTCCATGGCCAGTACTTTGTCTTAACAAGTAAACTAAGTTAAAGCTCCATGTCTACACAACTCCTTGTTTCTGGTACAGTTTTGTCTCCCAGTTCTCTCTCTTGAAGGAAAAAGGAAAACTGTATGATTGGTGAAATGAAGTTGACTTAATGTTTTGGTGTTTGTGCCGAATCCCAAGAAGTCTAGAGGGTGGTGCATGAATAGTTGACACATTTAATGTTGCCACAATGCTTCTATTTTTGAAACAAAAATTTTCAAATTTTACATGTGTACAATAGCACTCCATTGCAACGGACAACTTCGCAAAGGCAAGTACACATATTCTTTAAGACTTCATGGTGCAAGTCTTAATTTATCTTGTTGCACAATTGCACTGACTGGGCAGCATGTCCTTAATATTCTGTAATCTCAAACGGAACAATTTCTCTTCCAAATATCCTCACAGGAAAAAAAAAAAAAAAAAAAAAACATGGGTTTAAATCTGTACATGGAGGAGGCCTAAAGAATTCCCCATGGTGGTACTGGAGGTAGTGATAGTGCGTCACACGATTGCTCAGTGGTTCCTGTAGAAAATCCAGTACAGCTTTACACTGGTCCTCTTAGGCCATAACTGAATGGAGCTACCCACATTAACCCCCCCCCCCCTCCCCCCATCATTTTTTCATGAATGTTTTGTGGTTTTTCTCATTCTCAAAATTGAACACTTTGTTTGTTTACTGTTCCACTAAGATTCATCTGAGAACCACATGTTGAATGTTATTTTGTCTTTTCCTTTTGCCTGTAATGAATACTCCAGTTTTCTGTTTGCTCTGCTCAGTCAGCTTCTGTAATGCAGTTATTTTGTAAGGGAAGAGCTTGAGATGACTCTGCAAAATTCTTTGTACATATCGATGAGATATCTCCATTTCCCTTGGTGCCCCCAGGATGACTTGTTTGGACTTCCCCGGTTGACGCTTAAGGTCGTTTCCCTTCCAGCAAACTGCCTTCTTCTTCAAATTTTCTTTTTAATCAGAGAATTGTGTTCCTTGATGAAGCCCAATGCATGCGGAATATTGCTAAAATCGTCTTCGCATTGCTGTGATATTTTTCAATTCAGCATAAAGGAGAATTGCCATAAGGTGTTGAACAGGCAAACGTCCATGCACCGCCATGGTGAAGCGCTAACTGCGAACAAGGGACTGGCAATATTGCAGTAACATGACCTCTGCCAACATTTCCATGAAACAAAACATATTGGAGTGAAATCAAAGTGAAATATAACTAGAGGTACAATTTTTTTCAGTGTTAAAATGTGTCAACTATTTATGCACCACCCCATGTAATGTTAATACCTTGATGAAACAGTTGGATTAAAGAGCAGTTTTTTGGTCCTCCTTTATTTATTTCACTAATTATTCCTCCGTCCTGGATTAAGTACCTACCACTGCTTACCCCCCCTGCGGGTTCGGGGGTTAGAATAGGCCCGCGGTATTCCTGCCTGTCGTAAGAGGCGACTAAAAGGAGTCTCAAATGTTTCGGCCTTATGTGATGTCTCCTCTCGGGTTTGACCTCCATCTTTCTAAATTATTCCGAAGAGCGAGCCAATTGGGGAAGGGCGCCTTACATGGTGCACTGCATCCGTCGTGCATTGAGACCTATAGCCGGCTTTTTCATCGTTGCAATGGTGTCCCGCTCGTTTTCCATCTCTTGGGCGAGGATACGTCCCTGCGTGCGATTACCACACTGCACTCTGCAGTGTTGCTTTTAACTGCGACAACGACCTTGGACAT
Organism: Schistocerca nitens; assembly: GCF_023898315.1. NCBI lineage: Eukaryota > Metazoa > Arthropoda > Insecta > Orthoptera > Acrididae > Schistocerca > Schistocerca nitens. Next base: position 395,807,873 of record NC_064617.1, read on the forward strand.
TTTTGCATCTAAGATCCAGCACGGTAGCCAGTCCGTTGTGGTGGGGCCGCCATGTACCCTGTTGGTTGTAGCCCCCTGACAACACAGGGATCGCTCTACTGATGCCTGCGCCGTTAACTCCCCACGTATGCCAAGGAGTAGATGCCCATCTCCCTGGGGCATCAGGACTCCCGGCAATGGCCATCCTGCCAGGTGGCTATTGCTGCGGCTGGGTGGCGCCCGTGGGGAGGGCCCTTGGTCGGAGTAGGTGGCATCAGGGCGGATGACCCGCAATGAAGCGTGGTACATCATCTCTCGCTGGCGGCCAGCCACCAGCAGTCTCTAAGCGTTCGAGGGCTCATTTCAAAGCTAACGTTTATGACCCCAAATCGTTCCCATCCCTGGCCACACCATGGGAGGAACGAAAGGCAATGAATGACAGTGATGTGTATTCGCCCAGGTATCTCGTCTGTACCAGAGCTGATGGTGACTCGTTTCTATCCGTGAAGCCTCAGTTCTTTGTAGAGCATTTAGAGGACAAGTTTGGGGAGGTGGAGGGCTTGTCCAAAATACGCTCTGTGTCAGTTTTGATAAAAACGGCATCCTCTGCCCAGTCACGCAGGTTACTTGCTTGTGACAAGTTGGGGGATGTTCACGTTACCATCACCCCACATAAGAGTTTAAATATGCTCCAGGGTGTTATTTTCCATAGGGACCTCCTTTTGCAGTCTGATGACGAGCTGCGCGCCAATTTAGAGCGCCGAGGTGTCCATTTCGTCCGGCGCGTTCATCGGGGTCCGAGGGACAATCAGGTAGCTACCGGTGCCTTCATCTTGGCCTTCGAAGGTGATACCTTACCAGAGAAGGTCAAGGTGATGGTCTACCGGTGTGACGTCAAACCCTATATCCCTCCCCCGATGCGGTGCTTTGTGCTTCAAGTGCTGGAAGTTCGGTCACATGTCCTCTCGCTGTACTTCTAGCCTCACATGTCAAGATTGTGGACGCCCATCTCATCCCGATACTCCATGTGCTCCGCCTCCCGTCTGTGTCAACTATAGAGAGCCTCATTCCCCTTGCTCGCCGGACTGCAGTATCTTACAGAAAGAACGCAAAATCATGGAATATAAGACCCTGGACCGACTGACTTACACTGAGGCTAAGCGGAAATTTGAACGGCTACATCCCGTGCGCATGATGTCATCTTATGCCTCCACTGTCACTCCTGCTCCAGCTCCTTCAGCTGCAAGATATACAGTCAGTTCTCAGAGTCATAGGACCTCACCTGCCCCCTTGACGATGGGGGCCCCTTCTCCCGCTGTTGCCCCCACACCATCTACCTCGGGAGCAGCACCCACTAAACCACCGGGGACACCAGTCCCCACTTCTAAGCCGGAGAAGCGTAAGTCTTCTTCAGCTTCTCTCGCTCGGAAGGGATCTTTTGGGTCATTCCCTTCCCAGGTTCCTACCAGCGGCACAGCAGACACCAACCAGTGGCTGAAGAAGCCACAGGTCGCTGGTCGACGGGCTTCGCGATCCTCTTTGGTCCCAGAGACTGACTCCAATAAGCCCTCTCAACAACGGCAACCAAAGGAACAGCAGGAGAAAACGACTTTGAAGACCCGTAAGTCCAAGACACCTGCGGTGGCACCTACTCCACCGCTACCTAAAAGCTCTGCGTCTGAGGATGAGGTGGAGATCCTTGTGTCCGCTGAGGACCTCGATCTTGCCGATCCCTCAGACGCAGTGGATAGCACTTGCACGGGTGCTCCATCGGAGGCAGCAGGTGACCCAGCGGCGTAATCTGCCTTCCCAGTCCCGTCACGCCTTTCTCCGCAATGGACAATACCATCCTCCAGTGGAACTGCAGCGGTTTCTTCCACCATCTAGCTGAGCTCCGCCAACTTATCAGCCTTCACCCTTTCTTCTGCATTGCTCTTCAGGAAACTTGGTTTCCAGCAATGCGAACCCCCGCCCTCCGTGGCTATCGGGGTTATTATAAGAACTGGGCAGCATATGTAAGGGTGTCTGGTGGCGTCTGCCTCTATGTCCTTCACACTCTGCACAGCGAGTCTGTCCCTCTCCAAACACCTTTAGAGGCTGTCGCTGTTCGGGTGTGGACGCCACAGGCTGTTACCGTCTGCAGTCTTTACCTTCCACCGGATGGTGATGTCTCGCAGCATGTCCTGGCTGCGCTGATAGCCCAATTGCCGCCACCTTTCTTGCTATTGGGCAACTTCAACGCCCATAACCCTCTGTGGGGTGGGTCAGTGGCAACAGGTCGAGGCACCACCGTTGAGCATTTATTGAGCAGCTCGATCTCTCGATTTTAAATGATGGTGCCTTCACACACTTCAGTGTGGCGCATGGCACATACTCCGCCATTGACCTCTCAATCTGTAGCCCTAGCCTCTTACTGTCTGTCCAATGGAGTGTGCATGAAGACCTGTGTGGTAGTGACCATTTCCGATCTTTCTGTCACTACCACAGCGTCACTCTCCTGGGCGCCCTAGCAGATGGGCTATGAGTAAGGCTGACTGGGACTTGTTCTCCTCCACTGCCGCTATTGAGCCTCTCTGTAACAATGACATTGATGTGGTGGTTCAATCGGTCACCACCGGCATAGTTACTACCCCCGAATCTGTCATTCCCCGTTCCTCTGGGTCCCCTCGGCGGCGGACTGTGCCTTGGTGGTCGCCTGAGATCGCTGCAGCGATTAAAGATCGCTGGCGGGCGCTACAGCGTCACAAGCTACATCCCTGCATTGAACACCTCATCACCTTCAAACGGCTGCGTGCGCGGGCCCGCCGCCTTATCCGCCAAAGCAAGCAGGAGTGCTGGGAGCGGTATGTGTCCACCATTGGCCTCCATGTCTCTCCATCGCAGGTCTGGGCAAAGATCCGACGCCTCTATGGCTATCGGACCCCTGTCAGCGTCCCTGCGCTCTCACTGAGTGGAGCAGTTTGTACAGACTCCGGCGAAATTGCCAACAGCTTGGCAGTGCATTTTGCTCTTAGTTCCACTTCTTCCAATTACCCACTGGCCTTCCGCTCCATTAAAGAGCGGATGGAACGTCGGAGCCTTTCGTTTCGCACCCACCACCCAGAATCTTACAATGCTCCATTCAGTGAGTGGGAATTTTGCAGTGCCCTAGCCGCTTGCCCTGATACCGCTCCTGGGCCAGATGGCATCCACTGTCAGATGCTGAAACACCTTTCAGTGGACTGCCAGCGGCGCCTCCTCGATCTTTACAACCGTCTTTGGGTCGAGGGGGAGTTTCCGTCGCAATGGCGGGAAAGCATTGTCATTCCCGTTTTGAAACCTGGAAAGAACCCTCTGGAGGTGGACAGCTACCGTCCCATTAGCCTCACCAACGTTCTTTGCAAGTTGCTTGAACGGATGGTGAGCCGGCGCTTGAATTGGGTACTCGAGTCTCGGGGCCTTCTGGCTCCGTCTCAGGGTGGGTTCCGTAAAGGCCGCTCCGCCACCGACAATCTGGTGAGCCTGGAGTCGGCCATCCGTTACTGCCTTTGCCCGTTGTCAGCACCTGGTCACTGTCTTTTTCGACATGCGGAAGGCGTATGATACGACATGGCGTCATCACATCCTTTCTACGCTTCATGGATGGGGTCTTCGGGGTCCTCTGCCGATTTTTATCCGCAATTTTCTGTCGTATCGTGCCTTCCGCGTGCAAGTCGCGGCCTCGTATAGTTCCTCCCACGTCCAGGAGAACGGTGTGCCACAGGGTTCTGTTTTAAGTGTCTGCTTGTTTTTAATAGACATTAACGGGCTCGCTACGGCCGCGGGAAATTCTGTCTCCGCTTCCCTGTATGCTGACAACTTCTGCCTTTACTACAGCTCTACTGGCATTGCAGCTGTTGAACGTCAGCTACAGGGCGCTATCCACAAGGTGCAGTCTTGGGCTGTAGCGCATGGTTTTCAGTTTTCGGCTGCCAAGACCCGCGTTATGCATTTCTGCCAGTGCCGAACAGTCCATCCTGATCCGCGGCTTTATCTTGCCGACGAACTCCTTGCTGTGGTGGAGACCCACAGGTTTTTGGGTGTAGTTTTTGATGCCCGGCTGACTTGGCTGCCTCAGATTCGGCAGCTTAAACAGGCGTGTTGGCGGCATCTAAATGCTCTGAGATGCTAGAGCCGCATCCGCTGGGGCACCGACCGATCTACCCTGATACGGCTCTACCAGGTGTTAATTCGGTCTCGTCTGGATTATGGGAGCCTGGCTTATGGCTCAGCATCCCAATCTGCGCTGTGGGTACTGGACCCAATCCTACACAGCGGCATACGCCTTGCCACTGGTGCTTTCCACACCAGCCCTGTGGACAGCATACTAGTGGAGGCAGGTGTCCCTCCCCTGTGGTTACGGCGCCAACGTTTGCTGGCCACTTATGCTGCCCATGTTTTAAGCTTGCCCGGGCATCCAAACTATTGTCTCCTGTTCCTGCGATCGGTCATCCATCTGCCAGAACGTCGGCCCCGGTCTGGTTGTACAATTGCGGTCCGCGTCAAAGAGCTTCTCTCCGGGCTTTGGGCTTTTCACTGTTCCACCTCCTTTCCGGGCCACTTTGCATACACCCCCATGGTGTGTTCCTCGCCCTTGCCTTCGGCTCGACTTGGCACAGGGCCCGAAGGACTCAGTCCCTCCAGAGGCCCTCCGCGGCCGCTTTTATTCCATCCTGGCCACGTATCAGGGCTCTGGCATTGTTTACACTGACGGTTCAATGGTTGCTGGTCGTGTCGGGTATGCGCTCGCTATAGGGGACCATTCCGAACAACGTTCCTTGCAGGATTGCTGCAGCGTTTACACTGCTGAGCTGGTCGCCATCTTTTGTGCCCTAGAGTAGATCCGCTCCTGCTCAGGTGAGTCCTTCGTTATCTGTAGCGATTCCCTGAGCGGTTTACAAGCTCTCGACCAGTGTTTCCCTCGTTCTCGTCTGGTGATGGCTATCCAAGAGTCCCTGCATACTCTTGCCCGTTGCGGTCGCTCTGTGGTCTTTGTGTGGACCTCTGGTCATGTCGGTATCCCAGGCAATGAACATGTTGACCGCCTGGCGAAAGAGGCCACGAGTAAACCATCTCTGGATGTTGGCCTCCCAGAGACTGATTTGCGGGCAGTCCTCCGCCGAAAAGTTTTTGCGCTTTGGGACGCTGAATGGCGCGATCGGATCACGCCCAATAAACTCCGTGCCATTAAGGAGACGACGACTGTCTGGCGGTCATCCATGCGAGCCAACCGCAGGGACTCAGTCGTCCTTTGTTGGCTCCGCATTGGCCACTCCTAGCTGACACACAGTTATTTACCGCGCCGGGAGGACCCTCCTCTGTCGCTGCGGGGCGGGTTTGACAGCGGCCCACATTTTGTTGGCCTGCCCTAGCTGTGGTCAGGCAGACATTTGCGCTGCCTGATACGCTCCCTGCCCTTTTATCTGATGACCCTGTTATGGCTGGCTTAGTTTTACGTTTTATTCGGACAGGGGGGTTTTTATCGTTTACTCTTGAGTGTTTGTTGTGTTCTTTTGTGTTGATTCTGGCCATTGGCCTACGATTTTACGCTGAGTTTTTAATGTGTTCTCGGTGGTTGGCTTTTCCTTTTTATCTCTATGGTCGGCCAACCACCGTCACACTCTGTGTGATTTTAATTTGTTTTGTCTGATCTCTGTAGGAGTACTTCTTGTCCTGTGTCGTCTGACGTCTTTCCTGCTGTATGTTTTTATTCTCTTTGGGTGGTTTTAATTTTTTGGAAAAAGGGACCGATGACTGTCGCAGTCTGGTCCCTTTAATCCCCCCAAACCAACCAACCAACCACTGCTTAAATTTGGAATAAAAACCATCAGCAGTGGTAGGCGAACTCTTCTGTCATAAGAGGTCACTCTCATTCTGCCAACAGTGCTGTCAGAGAGGGCGGAGGAGCGGTCAGAGTTTAAAGGCATTCTCTTGCAGTGGGGAAACTGCCCCTAAAAGGTGGAAGAATCAACAATGATCAATGGCATGAGGATGCAGAAGGCAGTGGAAAGCACTGCATTAAAGTCACACAGTGTGTATCCACAGGACATAAGGCCTGTAATTGAAAAAGAATCATGACTATCTCTCAGTTGGTAAAAGATTTGGAATTAGTCCCCCATTCAGGCCTCCAGGAGAGGACTGTCAATGGGGAGGTGACCATAAGAAAAAGATTGAACACTGAACGAAAGAATAATGGACTAAGCGTCGGGTTGTGGGATGTCAGAAGTTTGAATGTGGTAGGGAAGTTACACAATCTTAAAAGGAAAATGCTAAGGCTCATTCTAAATATACTGGGAGTCAGTGACACGAAACGAAAAGAAGACAAGGATTTCTGGTCAGAGGAATGGAGGGTACTCCACTGTTCTCATCAGAATCAACAGCAAACCAATACCAACAACAATAGTTCAGGTATACAGGGTGAGCACAAAGTCTTGCCCTGAATATAAAAATTCATGACAAAATAACCGTTTGACGTAGTAAGTTACATTTGATGCCGTTACATAGGTTAATGTTACTAGTTGTGACCAATAGATGGCGCTAGTGCTCCACAACACAGACGCAGTCTGTTAGGTCACATTAGTTGCTGGAGAAATGGTGTTGAAGCAGGAGAAAGCGCAAAGTGTGCTTTGGTTTCATGAAACGAAATCGCCCATCAATGTTCCGCGTAAATTTCGGGCTTCTTATGAACACAGCCCTCCTCACGTTAAATCAATAAGACGATGGTATGCAACGTTTAATGAAACAGGCAGTGTTGAAGATCATCCTCGAAGTGGCAGGCCTGGTGTGAGCAATGCAACTGTTGATTATGTTCGGTAATCGTTTCAACGGAGTCCGTCTAACTCAACTCGTCAAGAATCATGTGAACTTCAAATACTGCAAGCAAGTTTGGTGAAGATTCTTCATGTAGGGCTTAGGTTGCATGCTTACAAAGTGCAAATCGTGTGGTCCTTGCAACCGAATGATTTGCTGACACATGCTGATTTTGCAACTGAGATTCTCAACAGCATTGATGGTGCTAACGATTACTTAAATCACATATACTTTACCGATGAATCCATCTTTCACGACAGTGGAATGGTAAATACGCATAATGTCCCTATATGGGGTTCAGAGTCTCCACATGCTACTGTACAGTTACAGCGAGACAGCGAAAAAATGAATGTTTGGTGCGGCCTCATGTACAACAAGGTTTTTGGACCGTTTTTCTTCGCAGAAAAATCCATTACCGTAGAAATTTTGCAACAGCTCATTGCCCCGCAATTAGAAGAATATCAACCATGGATAATTGTCTGGCAAGATGGAGCAACCCCCCCCCCCCCCCCCCCCCGTCCCCCCACTCCCCCCTCTCCCTCCTCTCCACTGCTGGGCTTTGATAGTGCGTGATTTTTTGGATGAAACATTTCTGGATCGGTGGATTGGATTGGAAGGAACAGTCAAATACCCTGACCGCTCTCCAGACATTATGCCCCTTGACCTTTTTTTTCCTGCGCTATATCAAGAAGGACAGAGTCTTCGTCACACCAATTGCTGACGTCGACAAACTGAACACTAGGATACAAGCTGCTGTGGGTACTGTGACAGAACACATGTAACGAAACACCTGGCGGGAACTGGAGTACCGCCTCAACGTTCTCACAGCTATCAAGCAAGCACACGTTGAGGTTTACTAACATACGTGGTCTTAAAAAAAAATGTAACACTAACCTATGTAACGGCATCAAATGTTAATTATTATGTCAAATGGTTATTCTGTAATAAATTGTTATAATCAGGGCAAGACTTTTTGCTCACCCTGTACTTGCTGATATCGCAAGCAGAAGATGAAGAGGTAAAGTAAGTATATGAGATACTGAATGGGTAATTTTGTACGTAAAGGGAGATGAAAATATAATAGTAATGGGGGTTTGGAGTCTGGTTGTAGGGGAAGGAGCAGAAGAAAGGGTTGTGGAAGAACATGAGATTGATAGTAGGAATGAGAGAGGAGAAAGACTAATTGAGTTCTGCAATAAATTTCAGCTAGTAACAGGAAATACTCTGTTCAGTTACAGGAAAAGGAGGTATACTTAGAAAAGACCTAGAGATATGGGGAGGTTCCAGTTAGATTACATCATGGTCAGGTAGAGATTCTGAAATCAGATATTAGATAGTAAGGTGTACCCAGGAGCAAATAATAGACTTTGTTTACAATTTAGTAATGATGAAGAGTAGGCTGAAGTTAGACTAGTCAGGAAGAATCAGTGCAATGAAGTGGGATACAGAAATACTTAGGAGCGAAGAGAGGTGCTTGAAATTATCTGAATGAATAGCACAGTAGTAGTTCAATTGAAGAGGAACCCACATCTCCAAGAGGAGCAGTCATAGAAATTGGAAAGAAAAACATAGGTACAAGGAAGGTAACTGCGAAGAAACCATGGGTAACAGAAGAAATACTTCAGTTGAGCAACGGAAGAAAGAAGTAGAAAATGATGAGGCAAATTCAGGAATACAAAAATGCAAGTCACTTCTGAATGAAATAAATAGGAAGTACAAGAAATCTTATATGAAAAGGCTGCATGGAAAATGTGAAGAAACTGAAAAAGAAATGGTTGTCAGGACTGCCTCAGCTTATAGGGGGAAAAAAAGAAAAGAAAACCTTTGGTGCAATCAAAAGCAAGGACAGCAACATTAAGAGTGTAGTGGGAATTCCACTATTAAAAATGAAAATGAGAAGGTGGATAGGTGGAAGGAGTACATTCAAGGCCTCTGAGGGGAAGCACTAGTCTGATAACTTGATGGAAGAAGAAACAGGAGTTGACAGAGAAGAAATAGGGGTCTAGTTTTAGAACCAGAATTTAAAAGAGCTTTGGATGACTTAAGATCAAATAAGGCAGAAGGAGTAGATAATATTTCCTTGGAGTTTCTAAGATCATTGGGGGAAATGGCACGAAAGCCACTATTCACATTGGCATGTAGTATGTAGGAGGCTAGCGATATACCATCAGACTTTCGGAAGATCATCATCCACACAATTCTGAAGATTGTAAGAGCCAACAAGTGCAAGAATTATTGCACAATCAGCTTAACAGCTCATGCATCCAAGTTGCTGACAATATTAATATACAGAAGAATGGTGCAAGATGTTTGAAATATTGAGAAAGTTATAGGGATAAGCTATAGAGGAAAGATGAATAATCTATACAATTGTACAAAGTCACGTCATTGCTTAAAATTGTTACAAGATCTTGAGAAGTAATTAACCAATTTACTTCAGATTTTTACATGATACGATAATAAATGTTCAGACGAACATGGACTACAAACTTTTACACAATATAAATACATGATTATAATGTTGTTATGGAATCTGAATCTTTATAATCCTACCCATTCACAGATTTAAAAAATTTGAAATGTTATCACTGAAATTACTATTCTCACAGATCCAGTAGTTGGGGAGGTCCGTCTCATACCACATATACCAATGATACCAACCAATTTACCCATTCATAACAAAAAAAACAGTGTTCAAGGTAAGGGAAGCTGGTAAGAGACTACAGATTGGGGTGGGAGGAAATGGACATGGAGAGGGGGAGAAGAAGACAGAGAGGAGGAACTGGGAGAGGGAGGGGGAACAAGTTATGATGTATATACAATTCTCATACACATTTAGCTGTTGCAAAACATTTCTGGGTTCACTGGTATACAATATGTACAAGAACCAATAGCGAACAGTTAGAGTGGGAGACAAAGAACAAAGCGCTTGGATTAAAAAGAGTGCTCCTATTGTCCAATCTATACATCGAAGAAGCAATGACAGAAATAAAAGAAAGTAGGATTAATATTCATTGTGAAAGGATGTCGGTAATAAGACTTGCTGATGACATTGCTTCCCTCACTGAAAGTGAAGAAGAATTACAGGATCTGCCAAATAGAACAAATAGTCTAGTGAGTACAGACTAACGATTGAGAGTAAGTCAAGGAAAGATGGAAATAATGAGAAATAGAGAAACGAGAATTACGAGATACTTAGCATCAGAATTGGGGCGCAGAAAGTAGATGAAATTAAGAAATTCTGCTATGCAGCCAGCAAAATAATTGACGAGGCATGGAGGACTTAAAAAAGCAAACTAGCACAGACAGAAAGATCATTCCTGTACAAGAGAAGTCTACTAGTATCAAACATAGGCCATAATTTGAGGAAGAAATTTCTGAGAAAGTACATTTGGAGCACAGCACAGTAATGAAACGTGAACTGTGGGAAATCTGGAACAAGGGGCAGGATGATAGGACATATGTTAAGACATCAGGCAATAACTTTCATTGTACTAGGGGGAGCTATAGAGGGTAAAAACTTTAGAGGAAAACTGGTATTGGAATACATCCGGGAAATAATTGAGGATGTAGGTTGTAAGTGCTACTCTTAAATGAAAAGGTTGGCACAGGAGAGGAGTTTGTGGTGGGCCACATCGAACCAGTCAGAAGACTGATGTCTCAAAAACTGTTAGAAAAGTACAAAACATTCTTGGGCATCTTAAGTGTGTTGCTGGAATCATCTTTGTATCTTTATAAAGAATTTCTTATTTCCACAGTTTTTCAGTGTTCATATCAGAGCGATCCTCAACAAATGTATGTTGTGGAGTACCCCAGGCGTCGGTCCTGAGCATGGCACCTTTTGCAGTTTGTCAGTGGGCTAATTCTGATGTGGGACCCAAGGTAACACCATCAATATATGTGGATATATATGCCTCAACTGCAGTGCTGCATAAGTGTAAATCATCAAAAGCAGCTTCAGAGAGCCATCCTGAGGGCAGAAGGCGAGGTTTAGAACCATGGCTTTCAAAAACTGCATTTTAGTAGGCTTAGTACAGTCCATCTTCACTCTATCTACTATGCAACTGATTGCTTGAAATGTTCAAACTGCACTACTCCGAATAGCAATTCGTACTGAATGCATGTTGTATGTTTAGCACTGACCCTGTTTGGTATCAGAACTCAGGATAATAAGAGTTCCCTACTGCAAGCTGTAAGAGACAGCTGAGGGTGCATTAAATTTCAATTAAGTGATAAGTCACACGGTCAACTAAATACTTAGGGATTACAATTACAAATAACCTAAATTGGAATGATCACATAGATAATGTTATGGATAGAGCAAACCAAAGACTGAGATTCGTTGGTAGAACACTTAGAAGATGCAACAGGTCTACTAAAGAGGCTGCTTACACCATGCTTGTCCGCCCTATTCTGGAGTATTACTGTGTGGTGTGAGATCCGCGTCAGGTGGGACTGACGGATGACATCGAAAAAGTACGAAGAAGGGGAGCTCGTTTTGTATTATCACGAAATAAGAGAGATAGTGCCACAGACTTGAGACATAAATTGGAGTGGCAACCATTAAAACAAAGGTGATTTTCATTGCGACAGGATCTTCTCATGAAATTTTAATCACCAGTTTTCTCCTCTGACTGCAAAAACATTCAGTTGGCTTCCACCTACATAGGGAGAAATGATCACCACCATAAAATAAGAGAAATCAGGGCTCGCACAGAAAAATTTAAGTGCTTGTTTTTCCCTCTCACCGTTTGAGAGTGGAACGGTAGAGAGAGGTTCATTGAACCTTCTGCCAGGCGCTTTATTGTGAATTGCAGAGTAATCACGTAGGGCCTTGAAAAGGGGTTATAAGTGACCATAAACAAAATAAAACAAAGTGCAGTGTGATTAAATAATGCAGTGCTGGGGAATTAGATTAGGAAATGAGACACTGAAAGTAGCAGACAAGTTTTTGCAATTTGGGAGCAAAATAACTGGTGATGGCTGAAGTAGAGAGGATTTAAGATTGGCAATAGTAAGAAAGCTATTTCTAAAAAGAAAAAGAAATGTATCATCATCAAATAAAATTTTAAGTGTTAGGGAATCTATTCTGAAAGTATTTGTGTGGAGTGTAGACATGTGCAGAAGTGAAATGTGGATGATCAAGAGTGCAAATAAGACAAGACTAGAGGTATTTGAAATGCATTTCTACAGAGGAATGCTGAATAATTGATGAGTGGCGCAGATAATTGATGAAGAATTAATTAACCAAAATTTAGAAAATAAGATTATTTGATAATCCTCAGACAGTGCCTAGAATAATGAATTAAAAGAATAGTTTGTGGTCCTACAGCTGTGTGTCAAATTGTGACTGACGATGAGAGATCATCGGCTGGTGTTTCCACATACATTCTGGTCTCTGTGTAAAGAAACAAGTGCCATTCAGCACAACTTTGGAGGCTGTGGCTGTTTGTGTGAAAACATCTCTGGAATTTACCGTAATGCATAACCCTCCTGATGATGAAGTGGCTCGGAATACGTTGTCTGCAATGTTTTCTCAACTCTCCTGACCTTTCCTAATAGTGAATCACTTCAACACCTACAATTATTTGTGGGTGTAACTATGACTACTGACCACAGTAAAGCTGTGAAAAACTTGCTTGCGGATCTTGATATTTGCCTTTTAAATACTGGTGTTCTCACACACTTCAGTGTGGCAATGGGTCATATTTGGCCATTGACCTTTCTGTTTGCAGCTCAGATCTTCTTCCGTGCATCCATTGGATAGTCTGATTAACTGTGTGACAATGATCATTTTTTGGTCGTTTTGACCCTCCCTTGCATCATTTGTTTGTGTGTCCACCAGACAGGATCTCTCCAAAGGTGATTGGGATGCTTTCACCACTGCTCTGTTGCCCTTCGCACCCTGCCATGTGGCGATAATGATGAGGTGCCCCAGAGCAAAACAGCAGCCTTTTTTTCGGCACTTGATCCCCTCTTCCTTGGGAGCCCCCATCAAAAGACAGTACCTTAGTGGACCCCCGAAATCACCGTGGCCGTTAGAGATTGCAGGCAGGCTCTCCAATGCCATAAGCGACATCCTTCGATGTATCACTTCATTGCTATTAACAGCTCTGTGCCACCACCTCATAAAATGACATGAATGAGAATGCTGGGAGTGGTATGTTGCTACCGTTGGACCACATACCCCTCCTTCTAAGTTTGGGTGAAGATTTGATGCCTCTATGGGGACCAGTACCCTGCGATTGTAATTAGTATCTCTGTGAGTGGTGATTTTTGGACTTTTTGTTATGCTTGAGCCTCTGCATCTGAGGATTGTCAGCCTGCATTTCGTGTCCTCAAAAAGCGGGTAGAGCAACTTCCTTTACCATTTACAACACGTCACCTGGAACCTTATAATTTATCCTGCTGTCCTTTTTCCCCACCTTTCGGGAACATGTCTGGGGTATTTTTGAGAATGTATTCTGATGTTTCGATAAGCCGGCATCAGAACAGTCTCTCATCTGTTTGTTCTTTTTTTCTTCATTCTCCGTCTCACACCATTCCTCCACTTTGCTGTTTGATGTTCCTCTATGTTTATTCTTCCTTCCTGTGCACTTCTGAAGGTCAGCCTATGTGTTTGACGTGTAACAGGTGACTGGGTAACAAGTAATTTGCAGCTCCTGGGTCAGTAGGAAAGATCTGCTTGTATCTCCTGATGCAGGCCAGGCGCAGGGAGGGGTGCTTGTCTGAGCTGTAACCTTCCTAAATTTCCAATTAATCCCTCTGTAGAAGTTCAGGAGATGTTACCTGAGGTGTGAACAATCACCTAAGGCGGGTGAGTGCCCCCCCCCCCCCCCCCCCCCTTTCCCTCTCCGAGGGGCCCCAGTTGGAAGGAGTGCTCCATTGGAGATGCTAATAATCATGGGGGATTTTTTTGCTATGAGCCACTCGCCTTCATCTCAATCTCTGTCTGTTAAATGTAAACAGAATGAGGATAAAGATTCGAAGTCTCTCCCAGTTTCACCTTGGTTCCTCATGGTATCACCTATTGGAGGTGGTCAGTCCTTTGCTACAGTTAATCTGTTTATTATTCAGAAAGTTGTAGATGCAGTTGCCGGCCATGTGAAATCTTGCTCTCTTCTATGTAATGGCGGTTTGCTTTTGAAAACCGATTGTGATTTTCAAGCCCATAACTGCTTACATCTTGTCTCCCCCATGGCTATCCTGTTCATTCTGAGGCCCACCGAATGCTGAATTCTTCGCATGGTTCTGCTTGATGGTCTGACCAAGGGATATATCCAAACTTGCCTCTCTGATCAGGGCATCACTGCAGTGCATCGGGTAATGAAAATGGTTGCTGCCACCTGAGTTCCTACGTGCACTCATTTTCTCACTGCTGATCAAGTAGTCCTTCCATCAAAGATCAAAGCAGGCAGTGAAGTCATCACAGCCTGACTGTACATTCCAAACATGATGCATTACTCCCATTGTAAACTTTACAGCCACACTCGAATGTCCTGTAAAAACATTGCCAAATGTATTACTTGGGGTAGGGATGCTCATGAGGGTGATTGCTTGCCTCCTCCTCCCCAATATAGCAGTTGTAATGGATACTATGCTGCCTCATCCCAAGAATGTCCCATATATCTTTATGAGCTGGCCTTCCAGGAGACCTGGGTGAAGGAAAAAGTACTTTTGTCTGTTACTTGCAAGTTGTTGGCTGGTCAAAAGCCCTGTGTTTCACCATCTGCCACTTACAGTACCATTCTTGCTAAGCCTTGCACCACGATGGCCATGGCCTTGCAGATTTGTGACGTCAAATTCTGTTACCAAATCACTGTAGCATCCTCATTTCTTCTCTTACAGCTGTGCACCAAGCCACCAAATCTTCACCCCTGGCGGCTAAATTCTCTGCTTCATAAGTGGCAGGGTGGAAAGGAGGAAAGGAGCACTCCTGTGAAGACTTCTTACGTCCTTCTAGCCAACAAGCATCCGAGTCTTCAGCACCAATTGCAAAGGCTCAAGGGGGGCAAAAAAAAAAAAAACTAAACTAACAAAGATACAGTCTTCTCCTTTACTGACTCTGAGATCTTCTTTAATGGTGTTGCTGCATGATATCCTCACCCGACCGACCTCTGTTTTACTGGTGCACACCGCCAACTCTGTCTCTACCCTGGAATCCACTGGCTGACTTAGAGCAAATGCTGATGACTCTGTAGATCTCATGGAACAGGCTTGCCCAGCCACTGCACCTTGTAACATTGAGTGTCTGAAGACTGACACTCATTTTTTCCCTCCTCTCTTTTCCCCATCCTGACTCTCCTCCAATGGAACATTCACAGCCTTAGATCCAATAAGGAGGAATTGCGGCTGCTCTGGGAATTGCAGCATACATGAGTTTTCTCCCTCCAGGAAACAAAATTGCGTCCTCTTGACTGATGTGACATCTTTCATTTTTTTCTGGTCCACTTTGATCAACAGCGCCCCCCTTTCCCCTGAGGACAGCATTCCAATTCTTGGGGAAGTCATGCTTATGCTGCTCATCAGGGTGATGTTTGTAGTCAAACCATCTCACTGAACATCTGGCTGCTAGCTGTTTCAGTCTGTATTTCCCTTCCTCGCTTCACGTTTTCTTGTAACATCTACACCCCTCCGTCATTCGGTGTCATCAGGGCAGACTTCCTCCAGCTAATTGGTCAACTCCCTCACTCCTTTTTGCTGCTCATTGACTTTTAATGCACACCATCCCCTCTGGGGCTCTTCCAGAACTTGTCTGAGAGGTGCCCTTTTGGCTGTCCTTCTCAGTCAACTCAATCTCGTCTGCCTTAACAATGGTGTACCCATGTTCCTTTCAGGCTCCACAGACATGTATTACCATTTGGACCTCTCGTTCTGCAGTGCCCAGCTTTCTGTCATCTTGAGTGGTCCATTCTCTGACACGTACTCGAGTGACCATTTCCTGTGTGCTATCCGTTCGCTGACTCCTGCTGGTAAACCCAACTGAGAGTTTTCTAGTGCCCACTGGAGGCTTTACTCCTCTGTGGTGACCTTCGCTGAACAACATTTTCTCAGTTGTGATGACGAGGTAGAATACCTTACAAATGTTATTCATAGCACTGCAGAACATTCCATTCCTTGAACTTCATCTTTACTGCACCCTGTCGCGGTCCCTTGGTGGACTGAGGTATGTCGCAATGCAATTGGTGTGTGGAATCATGCTCTAAACGATTTTATCATCCTACAAAGGGGAACTACCATTGTTACAAACAGTCGCATGTGCAATGTCGTCGCATTCTTTGGGATAGCAAAAAAGCTTGCTGGATTTCATTTACTGGTTCTTTTAACAGTTTCACTCTGTCTCCCATCATGTGGGTCAACGTTCGATGGCTCTCTGGGACCAAGGTCCATTTCCCAATTTCCTGCCTGACCATAGCAGATGATGTCATTGTGTACGCCATTGCTGAGGCTGCTTTTTTGCGGAGATTTGAGCTCTACCCACTGTCATCCTGGCTTCCTCCATTGGAAACGAATGGAGGGGGCTCAGTTAATACCCTACTCCTCTCAGAATCATGAATGTTACAATGCCACCTTTACAGTGAGGGAGCTAGGTCTTGCTCTCACTTCATCCCCATCTTCCAACTCAGGGCCGGATGATGTTAACATTCAGATGTTGCAACACCTTTCTCCTGTGGGCAAGCACTTTCTCCTTTATACTGAAGAGACAGCCTACATTACACTTGTCCATCCCCTGCTGGAATATTGCTGCACAGTGTGGGATCCTTACCCGGTAGGATTGACGTAGGACATTGAAAAAGTGCAGCTCGTTTCGTGTTATTGCACAATAGGGGTGAGAATGTCACTGATATGATATGCGATTTGGCGTGCCAGTCACTGAAACAAAGGCGGTTTTCTTTGCGGTGAGATCAATTTAAGAAATTCCAATCACCAGCTTTCTCTTCCAAATGTGAAAATATTTTGTTGACACCCACCTATGTAGGGAGAAATGATCATCATAATAAAATAAGAGAATCAGAGCTCGACCGGAAAGATTTAGGTGTTCCTTTTTCCCATGTGCCATTCGAGAGTGGAATGGTAGAGAAGTAGTATGAAAATGGTTCTATGAACCCTCTGCCAGGCACTTTAGTGTGAATTGCAGAGTAACCATGTAGATGTACAGTGGCATCTGGGCAGATGGCACATTCCCCAGATGTGTGCGTGAAGCCACTGTCATACCCTGGTAAGGATGAACACCTTCCTTCTATCTCCGCCCCATTTCTCTCACCAGCTGTGTTTGCAAGGTAATGGAGCATATGTTTTGTGCGTGGTTGGTGTTGTGGCTCAAGTCTGGCAATTTAGAGCGTGCTGTTCTGCAGTTGACCATCCCGTCACTTTGTCAACCCTTGTCATGAAAGGTTTTCTGCAGGAATAACAGACTATGGCCATGTTTTTTGATTTGGAGAAAGCCTATGATACCTGCTGTAGGACTGGTTTCTTTGTACTCTCTACATGTGGGGCTTCCATGGCCACCTGGCCTCTTTCCTTTAGGAATTTTTAAAAGACTGAGTTTTCAAGGGATGTGTGGGTTTTGCCTTGTCAGACACATTTATCCAGGAAAACCGAGTGCCTCAGGACTCTGTCATGAGCTTCGTCATCTTTGCTATAGCCATTAACCCTATTACAGCCTGTCTCCCGCCAGGACCTCCGGCTCCCTCTTTGTCAGTGATCTTACGATTTATTGCAGTTCTCCATGGTTTGTCTCCTTGAGCAGCATCTTCAGCTATGTCTCAGTCGGTTTTACTCATGGAGCGTGACAATGGCTTTCACTTTTCTACTGAAAAAACAATTTTTATGAATTTCTCGTAGTGCAGTGGGTTTCTTCCACTGTCTTTATATCTTGAGCCTGTTGCTCTTCCATTCGCTGAAACTACAAAATTCCTGGGGCCCATGCTTGATAGAGAACTTTGTTGGTCCTCCCACGTGTTGTACCTGGCCGCCCACTGCACCCGGTCCCTCAGTGTCCTACATGTCTTAAGTGGTACTTCTTGGGGAGCAGACCACTCCTCCATTTGTGGTGATCCCTTGTCCATTTCAAACTAGACTATGGGTGTTCTGTTTATGCATTTTCACATCCATCATCTTACACCATCCAAATACGATCCACCAGTAGGGAATCCGTTTGACCAGTGACACCTTTTACACCAGTCTGATTGAGAGTCTCTATGCAGAAACTGCCTTACTACTGCTGTCATGAGGTTTCTTGAGCTCTCACCCATAGCTTCTGGTTTTCCCCCCACCAAAACATGTTATGCAGTTCTGTCACCATTGTACTCTCCATACCTGATCAGGACTCTACCTCAATGACCAAATGATCACTCTAGTGGAATATTATTGTATTTTGGGATTGGTCTTTGATTCCTGGTTGACGTGGCTTCCCTGTCTTCACCAGCTTAAGCAAATGTGGAGGCCACACTGTAATAGTACTTGCTGCCTCAGAAACACCAGCTGAAGTGCAGATCGCTCTATGTTTTTGCGACTCTACAAAGCTCTGATCCTGTCATGTCTTGATTATAGGAGCCTGGCATACGGCTCTGCATCAAATTCAGCATTGCGGATGCTGGACCCGATACACCATTGTGAGTCTGAGTTGTGGACTGGCCCTGCGATCAGCCAACTCGCAGAGGCTGGCATCCCTCCCCTACAGTTCAGGTGCCAACAACTGCTGCTCAACTAAGCAATACACATTTGCTGAGCATCCAAACTACTGTGTTCTTTTCCTGGTAGGGGATCTACCTCCTACAATGAAGGTGAAGGTCTGGAGTCTTGATCACATACAGTGTCTCTTTCCCCACTGTCGCCTCCTGTCACTGAGAAATCGCAGGCACCTCTATGGTTTGTACCCAGTCCTCAGATCTGCTTTGACCTATCCTTTAGACTGAAAGATTCAACACAAAAAAGCAAAAGCACTCCGTCATCAGGCCACAAGTGGCCCATTGGGACCATCCGACCGCTGTGTCATCCTCAGCTGAGGATGCGGATAGGCAGCACATGGCAGCCGTTGCCAAAGACTCGAGACACACACACACACACACACACACACACACACTGTGGGTTTTCGCCACCTATTCTTGGATGCCATTGACGCATTTATGGGCTCAGTTGTGGTATACCCTGATGGTTCTGTGGTCAGTGGACAAACTAGTTTTGCCTACACAAATCCAAGTTGCAGTGAAATATGCTCCATGCTGAATGGATGCAGTGTATTCACTGAAGAATTGGGGGCTGTCGCTTGAGCTCTCAGCCACTTACATTCTTGCTGTGCTGAGTAATTCTTAATAAGCACTGTCTCCTTGAGTTGTCTTTGGGCTGTTGACCAGTGCTAACCTTGACTCCCATTGGTTGTGACTATCCAGGATCTCCTGTAGAATCTCCACCATGCTGGATTTGGAACTGGACCTTCAGTCAACTCTATGCTGACAATTGCTGGAGGCTTGGAATCTGGATAGGTGTGCCTTGGTTTCTCCGACTAAACCGCAAACCATAAAAGTGACCAGGACCATGTGGCATTCTTCCCTTCATGCTTCTTGCAGGGAATCTACTGTCCTCTGCTGGCTTCACATTAGCCACACTTGGCTGACACAGTGTGAAGATCCACCCTACTATTGGTATGGTGCCCGGCTCATGGTGACCAATATCCTACTGGAAAACCCTAATTTTGGACATCTTGTGGCAAAATCTTAAACTTGCTGACACGTTACTTCTGGTGCTAGCAGATGACTCCAAAGTGGCTGATTTTTATTTTACTGTGAAAGTGGTTTTTACACTTCTGTGATACAGAGCACAGTATCCTCATGGCCACTTGAGGGATTGGACGGGTGCCCCTTCATGTGCTCCGACCCATTGGGCTCATGGTGGTCCAGCTTGGCACTTGCACTTCCCACCATTTTAATTCTTCTTATTCTTTTCCATCTGTGATTGGTTTACTGTTTCATAGTCATTGTTTTGTTTCCTGACATTATGTGAACTATCTGTGCTGCTCATTTTCATGAAGTAATGGAGAGATTGAGGAAACACCAGTTGGATCCAGACAGTGTGTTGTGAACTGCATAACATGTTCTAGGGACCTCCAGCTGCTTTTTGGACAGAGCAACTTAACCACCTTCATCCTCGTACCCCTCTCTCCCTTCTACTTGTTTCTGTCTATTGATTTTCTTGATTTTCGGATATGACTGAGTCATTGGGGTTTGTCTTTTGTGTCCTTCGTCGCTGGCATCTGTTCCTGGCTTGATACACAAAGGATTAAGGGACTGATGACCTTGTAATATGATCCTTTTAACCCCATCAATTCAGCCATCTATTACCATGAATTATAGTTTTTCTTAGGTCTATCCTCCAGATATCTATTTGAATACTCTTTTGCCAATTCTTGATATTGGACTCAGTTGTTTCCTTAAAGTCTTTGTTTTGTTCATTTGTATGTTATTTACCCCCTCTTGTGAGGGAGTAATTCGAACATATCCTTCACATTATTCAGTCCTAATGCCTGTTTTATTTTCGGGTCTTGCAAAACGAAAGCCTTTGTGTGCCTTTTCCCTGCAATATCTAAATGTCTCTGGTACTAATAATAAGCCTTTTTAAAATGTTTGTCAACATTGCTACTTTTCCTGTGACTTTCCACACACACACACACACACACACACACACACAGAGATTGTCTCTTTCATTTTACAATGTGCAGAATACTCTAGCCTATTCCCTCATCACTCACCCTGCTGGATTGGCTTGTGGGTTAAATTCGGGTGTTAGTACATAACATACTCCTTGTTCAACTAATAATACCTTAAACACATGTGTAGTCAATTGTGTGACAAAAGTTCACCTGGTTTTCTCATTTTGTTAAAATACTCATTGCCCATAATTCTCTTCAGTCTTGCTTGTAGAATTTGATCCTGGAATATAACACTTGCATAATCACTAGTGTGTACTGCCTTAGAAATCGATACATGCGGGATCGCAGATCTGCTCTGGCACTATTGGATAACATTTATCTTTAGTTGCTTGTGTCTTATATTTAACACTTAGCTCACAAGATTTTAAAATTTTCTTTATCCAGCAAGTCATTCAGTTAAAGTAATGTTATTTTCTCCCACGATTTAGGTGCATCTTGGGCCCAAAGTGACACTAGCCTATGTGGATATACTTGATCAAAGATATCACATAGTCTTCAGGTATGCATGCTCCCCAGTATTGTATTTCTGTCTCTAAACGACTTAACGGTATGCCCTCATGAAGCAAGAATGTCATCCCCTTTTCTTCATGTCTTGGATTTTCAGCTAACTTCTGAAAATTTTTTTTTTCATTTTTTTTTTTTTTCATCAGTCTACTGACTGGTTTGATGCGGCCCGCCATGAATTCCTTTCCTGTGCTAACCTCTTCATCTCAGAGTAGCACTTGCAACCTACGTCCTCAATTATTTGCTTGACGTATTCCAATCTCTGACTTCCTCTACAGTTTTTGCCCTCTACAGCTCCCTCTAGTACCATGGAAGTAATTCCCTCGTGTCTTAGCAGATGTCCTATCATCCTGTCCCTTCTCATTATCAGTGTTTTCCACATATTCCTTTCCTCTCCGATTCTGCGTAGAACCTCCTCATTCCTTACCTTATCAGTCCACCTAATTTTCAACATTCATCTATAGCATCACATCTCAAATGCTTCGATTTTCTTCTGTTCCGGTTTTCCCACAGTCCATGTCTCACTACCATACAATGCTGTACTCCAGACGTACATCCTCAGAAATTTCTTCCTCAAATTAAGGCCGGTATTTGATATTAGTAGACTTCTCTTGGCCAGAAATGCCTTTTTTGCCATAGCGAGTCTGCTTTTGATGTCCTCCTTGCTCCGTCCATCATTGGTTATTTTACTGCCTAGGTAGCAAAATTCCTTAACTTCATTGACTTCGTGACCATCAATTCTGATGTTAAGTTTCTTGCTGTTCTCATTTCTACTACTTCTCATTACCTTCGTCTTTCTCCAATTTACTCTCAAACCATACTGTGTACTCATTAGACTGTAATTTCTTACTGATTCAAAAATCAGCTGCTCGCTCTCTTATATTTTTGAGTAGTTGTTTTATTTCACAGCTACCATCTGCCTTCCTTAAAAAATAAATTCATGATGGTTTGTCAGAGGTGGTATCAGTTGCCCCTCGTTCATGTTCAGTGACAATCCCGATGCGGCATCAGACACTGAATTTTGCTAAGCGATGTGAAACTTCTTTTTATAAATCAGGATGGCTTGGAATTCTAGGCTCACTTAGTACTTGCTTGATTCTCTGAAATTCTTTCATACAGTCAGAGGACCAATGGCGTCATACATCTTTCTTTAACAGGTTTGTTAAGTGTACACTATTTTGTGTCTGATATGGCATGAAAATGCTATTAGAACCCTACTACACCAAGAAGTGATTAAGTTATTTTCTATTTCTGCATTCCAGACATTTTAGAATGACTTCAACCTTTGCAAGATTTCGTCTTATAATTTCACTTCTTATAATGTATCCTAGAAATTTCAATTCGGCTCTGCCAAATTTGGCCTTTTTCCAGGTTAAGAGTAATATTCTTCTCATTCAACCTCTCCAACACTGCCTGTATAGTGTGACGAAGTTCTTCCCATGTTTGAGATGCAATAAGTAAGTCATCTGCGAACAGAATGACACGACCAATTATTTCTTGGTTTAATACCTGATCGGGTGCTCTAATGAGTTCTGAAATTGTTAATTTCAGTCCAAAAGTCAGCTCACTAAACTGATAACACTTTCTTTCAAATAGGAAGGCAGCATACTTCTAGGATTCAGCCAGTAGCACCTGTCAGTATCTTGTAGAAAGGTCCATGGTACTGAAGTATTTTACCGTCCGAAGTTTGGACAAAATCTCTTCAATATTAATAGGACGGTCAAACTCTAACTCTAAAAACTGATTGACTGTTGTTGCATCTAATACTAGATATAATTATGCCAAACTGGCTTTTTGAACAGATGATATGGGATTATTATATCTAATATTTGAATGTTCAGTAATATTCCACTGTTTCAACTTTGACTTCTGTCTTGATACTCATGGGTATTGGATGAGCAGGTTTGTAAAACTTAGTGTTTTCTTTTACTTTTAATTGTCACATGTAACCTTCGATCATTTCCCAGTTAGCTTGTACTTGCTCAACAGGTTTTCCAGTTGCTCTTGCTGTTGAGTGATTGATCTGTCTGAATGCAAGCAAATCATTTTCTTCGTCTTGTGCATCCCATGACCATTACCACATATCCTATTGGTATTTTCTTTCTCTGACACAGCTACTTTTGAGAAATTTGTTTTTATACTCACATTGTAAAGATTCTTAGTATGGACTTCTTCCAAAAAATAAGTGTGTTAAATGAATTTGGTATTCAGTTAAGTATCCCTCCACTGAAGACTCATTTTGTTGTCAGTGAATGAAGTGTTTGCTTTAAGGGCCATAAGCCAATCCGCATCCAACAAAATATCAAATTCTAGATGTGGCACAACAAACATTTTCTGTTGGATCTGTATCCAGGATTTTGAATTCAACCATTGTTTCTTCCTGGATTTCTTTCTATCTGTTACCTACGTCCTCTACAAAATCACTCCTATTATACACCGAAGAGCCAAAGAAACCGGTACACCTGCCTAATCTCACGTAGGGCCCCCGCGAGCACATCTGAAGTAGTGCTGGAGCAAACTGACACCATTAATCCTGTAGGGCTGTCCGTAAATCCGTAAGAGTATGAGGGGATGGAGATCTCTTGTGAACAGTATGTTGCAAGGCATCCCAGATATGCTCAATAATGTTCATGTCTGGGGAGTTTTGTGGCCAGCTGAAGTATTTAAACTCAGACAAGTGCTCCTGGAGCCACGCGTAGCAATTCTGGACATATGGGGTGTCACATTGTCCTGCTGGAATTGCCCACGCCTGTCGGATTACACAATGGACATGAACGGATGCTTATGTATGTGTGTCAGTCGTATCTAGACGTATCAAGGGTTCTGTATCACTCCAACCGCAAACACCCCACACCATTACAGAGCCTCCACCAGCTTGAACAGTCTCCTGCTGACGTTCAGGATCCATGGATTCATGTGGTGATCTCCAGATCCATACACATCCATCCACTTGATACAATTTGAAACAAGACTTGTGTGACCAGGCAACATGTTTCTAGTCATCAGCTGTCCAGTGTTGGTGTTGACAGACCTGGGGAAGGCGTAAAGCTTTGTGTTGCGCAGTCATCAAGGATACACAATTGGGCCTTTGGCTCCGAAAGCCGAAAGTCCATATTGATGATATTTCGTTGAATGGTTCACACGCTGACACTTGTTGATGGCCCAGCACTGAAGTCTGCAGCAATTTGTGGAAGAGCTGCACTCCTGTCATATTGAATAATTCTCTTCAGTTGTCATTGGTCCCGTTCTTGTGGGATCTTTTTCCGGCCACAGCAATGTCGGAGATTTGATGTTTCACCGGATTCCTGGTACTCACACTCGTGAAGTGGTCGTATGGGAAAATCCTCACTTCATCGCTGCTTTGGAGATGCTGTGTCCCATTGCTCGTGTGCTGACTGTAGCACTACGTTCAAACTCGCTTAAATCTTGATAACCTGCCATTGTAGCAGCAGTAGCCAATCTAACAACTGCGGCAGACACTTGCTGTCTAATATAGGCTCGCCGACCGCAGTTCTGTATTCTGCCTGTTTAGATATATCTGTATCTGAATTTGCATGCCTATACCAGATTCTTTAGTGCTCCAGTGTATGAACCAGTCTGCCTCACCAATTGCTGTTATGTCTTACCATAGTTTGTGATTAATGAAACTTACCTGGCATCCTGTTCCAATAATGTTCATTACTTTCTACTAGTCTTTCTTCCAAGATTACACCCCTCAGATGTCCCCCTTTTTGGTAGTCAATGAACAGTGTGCAAGTGTGTAACCTTTGAAGGATTCTTTGTTAACATCAGATAAAGCTTTAAGTGTTAGGAAATCTTCTCAGAAAATATTTGTATTTGAAGTGAAACATGGACGGTAATCTGTGCAGACAAGACGGAACAGAGGTATTTGAAATGCAGCTTTACAGCAGAATGCTGAAGATAATAGACGAGTGTCAAGTCCTCACCCTGTCTCAATACTCCTAAACAGACCATCACCATACAACAACGTTTACAAAAAGTACAATGATCTACATATTTATTATTCTACTCATTGGATAACTGATGAAGGATTGAGGAGAGGAGAAATTTAGGCTGGAACTTACCCCCCCCCCCCCCCAAAAAAAAAAGAAAATTTGTCGTTGTTGTTGTTGTTGTTGTGTGGTTGTTGGGATGTCATCCATTCTTAGGCTGGTTATTACAATAAACAAGAACACTCCTCCCTATTTCTTTATAGATGTTGGAAGTGGAGATCGAAGTTGAGAACCTCTCTGCAATTTCAGCCTAGAGTGACCACCTGTCAGGTCCTCCCCTTCTCTAAATCCTCCTAAACAGACCACCGTCATACTACAACACATACAAAAAATACAGTCATCTACATACTTATCATCCTGTTCATTGAACCTCATCTCACTGTCACATCTAGTTTCATGTAATGGAAAACAACCAGTGCTTTTACTGCAGCAACTCCTGAGCATTCTGTTGTTAAAGGGACCGAGGACTTCGCAGTTTTGTCCTGTGAAACAATATCCACCATCACTACCCCTTCCTTAGATATTCACATCTCGTAAAAAGTGTGGCACTATTATGCTCCCAGACTCAGGAAACTATGCTTAAGCAATTCACTGAAAAATCTAACATCTCCATCTATGCTGCAGTATGGGTAATTTTCTGCTCAATTCTTGGTTGATTTGCTCGATTTCTTTTGTCAAGTGCCAAGAAGATCTCTCTGCTGTGATTGTGCATTTTTTAAAATTTATTTCTACTATTATGAGAAAGATGTTTCCATATATGTTTGCGTCATTTTACTGAATGCATCTTAGTCACTGATTGTGCTGATACATAGTAGTAGTGTAATTGATTAGTGTATGACTTGATTTGCTTGAAATGGAGTTGATATATGAACATGGCCACCTAGTGTTCAGAAAAGATAACTGTTAAGAACTCAACTGGCTGTATCCCTTTGTCTAATATCCAAGATGCTTATGATTGAGACAAGTTTGTTTCCTATTCAGTAGCTTCCATCAGGTTTTCTTTCAGGTATCTTGTAAACTAATTCAGCATACCATATTCTTATCATTGAAGAATCTGTTTCAGTACTTTTTTCTTGCAGAGAAATCAGAAGGGGAGAAAGTGGAGGTAGGAAAGAAAACACCAGAAAAGCAAAAGAGTCAAGATGATGAAAAAGAGGAAGAGGAGGAAGAGGAGGAGGAAGAAGAAGAAGAATCTGAATCTGGAGAAGAATCGGAGGATGAAAGTAGCGAGGAAGATTCTGAAGATAGTGAAGAAGAGCACAAGACTGATGCTGAAAGAAAGAGGGAACGGGCACTTGCTCGTATACAGGTATGCTGTTGAAATGTGTTTTTTTTTTCTGCTGTTCAGAATACCAAACAGTGCATAAAATAATAATGGTAAACTTACACTTTAGACTAGCATTGCCGGCCGGTGTGGCCGAGTGGTTCTAGGCGCTTCAGTCTGGAACCGCGCGACCGCTACGGTCGCAAGTTCGGATCCTGCCACAGGCATGGATGTGTGTGATGTCCTTAGGTTAGTTAGGTTTAAGTAGTTCTAAGTTCTAGGGGGCTGATGACCTCAGATGTTAAGTCCCATAGTGCTCAGAGCCGTTCAAACCATTTTTAAAGTGACATTATTCCCTCATAGCCAATTAATCTATCTCGTGTGCTCGGCAGCAATAGTCAGTTGATGAATTCAAATGAATACAAATGAAACTAACATTATTACCAATTGTGACTTTTGGATCTACATCCGCCCTCACCTGCACCCCATCATTTTTTCTTTCATCAGTGCTGTGTCATTCAGTTGCTTCTTGCAATGTGTAGTCATACTGAAAACACAAAATGTGGTACTCACTTCTGAAAGTGAAGAACTTCTTGTGGCAGCCTTTTGGTTGCTGTTTGTTAAATAAATGCAATTTGTTATAGCTGCCTGTAGTCATTCTATATTTTTCCATTGGAACAGTGTAACTATATGTCTGCAGCCTATAGTTCAAAATAATTTTTGTTGTTCATATATGATGTGAATATTATTCCTGCATGTAGTCAACAATGTAACCAAATTATTGTCCTATCTTTATCTTCATTCTTTAACATTCATTAGTTAATTTTTTCCGATATAGGAGGATACACACTTGTCAATTTTTGTGACAACTAGTGTAACTCTTGCTGATACTAACCCAGATTTTTACATTAGCACTTCTAGAAATTCTTCTGTTAAGAATTTTAGTAGATGTCGATGATACTCATTCTCTTGTCACACTTTGCAAGAATTGCTGGTACGACCAGTCCTAGTACTGTTATAATATGGCCACTCAGATATGTAATACGAGCCACATGTGTATCATACATCAAAATATCGATATTTTTTACTACAATATTGATATATTTCGCCAATATCTAAATAATGGATATTGAATATTAAGTATTGAAAGTGATGTTTTTTATTGGCTGTCTTTTCTTCACTCATAGGAACTATAGTTCTCATCAGCAGATTTCTTGCCCATTCCAGTGACCACCAATCTGTGCAATCTAACAGTAAGTCTCTTACAATTGGCTTGATTTAATTTTGTATTCCATATGGTACTAAAAATGAACACCGGATTTGTATATGAATGAATGTGTACTGCATATTCATGAAACTTCCTGGCAGATTAAAACTGTGTGCCCGACCGAGACTCGAACTCGGGACCTTTGCCTTTCGCGGGCAAGTGCTCTACCAACTGAGCTACCGAAGCATGACTCACGCCCGGTACCCCCAGCTTTACTTCTGCCAGTACCTCGTCTCCTACCTTCCAAACTTTACAGAAGCTCTCCTGCGAACCTTGCAGAACTGTTCATGAAAGTTTGTTACTTCCGTGTGTCATTTCTACCATTGAAAATTATAGGTACGAGGTGCAAAGCAAACATGTTTGGTGACAGCACTGTATGAGATTGGTGGAAATAACCATTCTCTGCTCCCAACTGTGAGGCAGAATGTGCGATCTCTTTACCCCTTGAGTGCCTGGTTCAAGAAAAGATACACACACCATAAAAGTAATGTAGATTGAGTACAAAAGTCACCCAAATTACTGCACTGGGATTTAATGGAAAAAGAACTCTGTTGTCTTATATGTTTATGGTATGTACAATATTTCAGGCACAGAACACACATCCGAAGTGTTTCACTCCTGAGACTCCTCTTGCAAAGAGATGGACCAAAAATACAGTATATGAATATATTGATATCGTTGTCTTGATAATGTCAGTGCCTTTTATAAACATCAGCACAGTACATATCGACATTTTTAAAAATTTGCCCATTCCTATCCTCATGACAAGAAGTGCATTTGGGTCAGGCCTGGTGAGTGTGGTGCCTGTAGTGTTGGTCCACCAGTCCCTAATCATCAGAAAAGGTGCACACAATATCAGAGTAATCGAATGGGTGCTGTCCTGTTGAAAAATTGTGTCTGTTGGCGTTTGTGGAATGGTATAATTTTCCTGCTTATCCATATTTGTGGTCCCATTCACTGGTTTCATGAAAATATGATGCCAGCCTTCAGCAGGCAGTATCACACAAGCACTCTTAGGCTGGGCTTGTTCAAAACAGGCTATCATCAACAGGCACGCATTATCTTTGGCACAGTCAAATAGCAACACACAGACTTTTTCCAGTAAGGACGATCATCTGGCTGCAGATACTATGGTAATTGCAGTGTATAACACTGTAGATGAAAGTTTTTGTACATGACATCATCCACTATGGAGTTTGGTATGTTCAGTTGTGCCACAGCATGAACCTATTTCCTTGGGCTTCTGGTCAATGACGCCTGCAAGGGACTGATGCCAGTCTGATGATCTATGGTTTTTCAAAATTGCTGGTCCCAGTGCAGGGTACTGTTGCAAGCAGGGGGCATTATATCATCCTACATACTAAACTGTTGATGTATATGTGTGACTATAGGGCATAGAAAAATTTCTGCTACCAGTCCCTATAAAGGAACAGTCATGGAGTTCAACAGCATCCTCTATGGGTAAAATTCATTACATGTGTGACTAATGCATTTCATCCACCTACAAGATGAGCTTCACCTCCTGTAGTTCGGAAATCGTATCTAACCTTGCCAGTTGGGACTCTACTGCTGTTAACAACTACAGTCTGCATTCGTTGACTATGTACATGCACGGGCACTGGGCACTGGGCACTGTGTGTGTGGTCCACCACCTCAATAAAAAAATTTAGCATCCTCCTTGCCCCTGTGACATTTAAACCATTAATTTTTGAGGTGAGGTGTATGTCATACATTTTCCTCAGTTCATCCCCAGGCACTCTGTCCAGCATTTATTGTCCTTCATACAGTGATTATTTCCTTGACAACTTTTGCTATTAAGTTCTGTTCCCTCAGTTGTTTGAACCTATCCTCACCTTAGAAAAAAAGTAGTATTTGAATAAGAAAAGTTGCATTATCTCAAAACTCTGTATCTTGTTGCTTCAGAAACGTCGTGAAGATGCTGAGAAGAACAAGTCACTAGATGTTCTCCGTGCAGCAGTTGTGTGTGTCCTGGGTCATGTAGATACAGGTACTGTGCACAATTGTGGACAAAAGAGAAAACAAAGGTTGTAGTAGTTCTGTTTCAAAAGGATAATTATTATTAGCTTTTAGGTTTTGTTAGAAAATAAGAGTTGAGAAAAAATGAGTATTTGAGTATTTCTTTTCATTTTCAAAGTTATCAGTTTGTTTCATAGTATATGGCTTTATCTGTGAATCTTTATTGATTTTTATATTCTGAATGTAAGTCTTTCTTTTAGAGGACTTTAATTTGCCACTGCCAATATTGCTAAGATGTTAATTTAATGTTGTTAGGTAGTATATGGGATTACACATACAGTGCAGCTGATTTAACTTCTTAATCTGTTGCAGGAAGAGTGTTAATGATCATGTAATATGACATCTTTTAAAAACTGTAAAATAGAATGTCGTGTATATCACTACAAAAGTCAATGAGAAATGGACATAGTTTTAAAACAAATGGAAACACTTGTTGATAACATTGGAATGTTTCACTATAATGATTGAATTGTTTCACTCAACATTCCATTTGCTGAGTTAATGTTCTTCTGAGCCCAGTGCTCATACCTTCACTGTTTTTCAAAATATAGCCACTCTTTTTAGTATCTTAGTGTTGCTAAGGCAGAATACTCAAAATTTCTAGGTGTGTGCATTGATGAGAAATTGAATTGTAAGAAACACATCGATGATCTGTTGAAGTGGTTAGGTTCAGCTACTTATGCTGTTAGGGTTATTGCAAATTTTGGTGATAAACACATCAGTAAATTGGCCTACTCTGCATATTTTCATTCACTGCTTTCATGTGGCATCATATTTTGGGGCAATTTATCATTAAGAGAGAAAGTATTCATTGCACAAAAACGTGTAATCACAATAATAGTTGGAACCCACCCGAGATCACCTTGCAGACATTTATTTAAGGAACTCGGGATATTCACAATACCTTCGCAATACATATATTCAACTACGAAATTCGTCATTAATAACCCATCCCAATTCAAAAATAAGTGAAGTGCATAGCTACAACACTAGAAGAAAGGATGATATTTACTATTCTGGATTAAAACTCTCTTTGGCGCAGAAAGGGGTTAACTATGCTGCCACAAAAATCTTTGGTCATTTGCCAAATAGTTTAATACTGACAGATAGCCAACCAGCATTTAAAAGCAAATTAAAAGTATTTCTGAATGACAACTCGTACTCAGTAGATGAATTCTTGGATATGAGGTGGTAACTGTAAAAAAAATTAACTAACTAATTAATTAATTATGTTGTGTAAAGAAAACTTACGTTAAAGTGACATGTTCCACATCATTACGAAATGTCATATTAATGATCTATGTAACGAGGATTAATGTATGTATGTATTAACTTCAGTACCACTATTAGGTACTGTTACAAGTTGCCATTAATTTTATTACAATTTTTTTGTAGTGCCCTACAAATGTTTTTCTGTAATACTAAACAATTCCGTGTAAGAATATATACATTAATACTGCAAATGCGTACATAATGGCCTAAAATAGTTTATTTAAAACTACTTACATAAAGTGTTTTTTTTTTTTTTTTTTTTTTTTTTTTACTAGGCAAGGAAGAAATGAATTTAATTTCCATTGTCTTAGCTATAAATAAAGTTTTCATACTTACCAAATGTGATATAGATGTAATAAAAGAATACAGAAGAGTGCCCTTGTACATCATCTGTACAGATGTGTCCTAAGCAAAGAAAATTCTCTGATTTGAAATTAACACTTTGTAGAAACTACATTCTGTTACTCATAGATATCACTGAGAAAAGTGTGCATTTTATGACATGAACAGTGACGTGTACAACACACATTCAGAAAGTAAGTGGGCTCTGACCATAGTGGGCTGCGTCTTTTTTTTTTTTTTTTTGGGGGGGGGTGGCAACACTGAGCAAGTGCAGAAAGCAGAAAGAGATAGTGAAATTGGGGAAGGAGCTGGCGGGGAGAGTTCTTCAAGGCGGCCGTAAAGAAGCTTTGCGCCACAGCTTACAACATGCATTGAACAGGATGGTGATTATGTGGAAAAATAGCAATAATTGTATCAACAATAACCCATATTTTTTTCAAATACAGTTTTTCTAAAAATTACAAATCTCTAGCACTTTCTGAATATTCCATAGTCTGCAGCCTATACAAAATTCCTCAATATGTTGATGTAAGAAACAAAGCTGAGTGATTTGAAAATGAGATGATAAACAAACAGACTGAGAGATGAACCACTTTCTCTGACACTAGTTAAGTACAAGTTCAGGTAACTCCAAAAAATTAGACACTCATAAAGAAAGAACGTTGCTCAGTACAAAATATCATTTAATTGGATAGACAAAAAAATCTACTCACCAAGCAGCGGCAGAACACACACACAAGACTATTGTGATTGGCAAGCTTTCGGAGCCAGTGACTACTCCTTCAGGCAGGGTTGAAAATATAATAGGATGGCAGTTATGGCAGAACTGTATTGGTAAGGGGAAACAGAAATTGGGTGTGGCCATCAGAACAAAAGTTAGAGTGAACTACTTTACTGAGCTTCAATATTTTTGAAAATCAGTTCATATTATACCTTTCCCAGAAATTGCTGTATCTTGACATTATATTTCTGGCAAATTTTTAAGTAGAAATTTAGTCACATTGCAAGGACATTCCTTACATACAAGAAAACATCTATGTTGTGGTTTTTTAAATCACAGAACTACTATAATGAAGAGGGATATATATTTTTCATTATTGGCAAGGGAGAATTAACAGTCAGAATTTTGCAGGAGGAAGTAATATTTCAATGTTGATCAGAGCGAGCAGACTTTAATTGTTGTGACAGTGTGTTTGTGACAGGAGAAGCAACAGTTTATCATTAGCAGAAGAGCAATCAGCCACGTACAGTTGATTTTATATTTTTCTGTTCTCACTTAAAAATCCTGATTTGCCATATTTCCTCAAAGTTATTTCTTTTTCTTGTATAAGTGGGAACATTTATTTCCAAATGCTAATGACTATCTGTAGAGGTCGGTGTGGCTGACTGCTCTGTGAATGAAAGCCTGTGATGATGCTGATACCTGCAGATGTATTTGAAGATATCTTTAATAAAAATTTCTTTGTGATTCAAGATTGAAGCAGAGTCTCATACTTGACTTGCTTACAACAGAAAGTAACAATTACTGTTTATGTCACTATTATTACGTAACAGATGCCACTATGTTGGTTTCAGTGTACAGTGATGTGCAGAGTATAGATGCTTTGTTGCCCCCTGCAAGAGCTAAAGGGGGCAATCTCCTTCATGGTTTTCCACATAACTACGCACACCCCCTATTTCCTTTGTACCAGCAGCTGTCTTGCTTCTGAGTGTTTACTGTTTCATTTGCTGTAAAAGATGCCATTTACACAATTACTGTGTGAACTGCCTCAAATTTAGCTGAAGATTCTTCTTGGATACTCCATTAGCTGGAATCTGCTTAATGTTCTGGCTTCTGTTTGCATATCACGTACATCATAAATCATGTTCACAATATTAGGGAAAGGATGCATCGCTACTATTAGGGAAATGATAGATCACCTTAAAGATGACACACTGAATTGCAGGCAAGCACAACGAAAAGACTATCACACATTTATCTTTCGACCTAAGCCTTCTTCAGAAAAGAAAACACACACTTTCACACAAACTAACTCACTTCATGCACACATGGCAGCCATCTCTGGCAGCTCAGACCTCAGTGCATCCTGTGACCTCCCATCCTACATTCAAGACACTGCTCACTTCCTTCACAACCTTTCCACAGTTCATGTTCTGTTACCACCAGACTTCTTCTTGTCCGCTTGTACGCCAAATGTCCCCATGCTCCTGGCTTTGTGGCCATGGAACAGTACCTTTGCCAATGTCGTCATGATACCAAACCCACCGCCTCTTTCCTTTCGTTGGAAGTCCCCTGCAGAGATGCTGAGCCTTGCTGCCTCTATAGCTATCTATGATGTTGAAGGTGTTCATGGTGCAGGTTTTATGCACAAATTGACCTCTTGATTATGGGATTCATGCTGGGAGGCCAAATAATTCACTCGAGTTGTCCAGAATGTTCTTCAAACCATTCAGGAACAATTGTGGCCCTATGACATGTTGGATAAGAATTCCATTATTGTTTAGGAACATGAAATCTAAGAATGGCTGCAAATGTCTGGAAGGAGCTGAACATAACCAGGACCCAGTCCATTCTATGTAAACATAGCCCACACCATGATGGAGCCACCACCAGCTCAGTGTCTTCTTGACAACTTGAATCCATGGCAAAGTGGGGTCTTCACCAAACTCAATACCTACCATCAGCTCTTACCAACTGAAATCAGGATTCATCTGACCAGGCCATGGTTTTCCCGTAATCTGGGGTCCAACTGATATGGTGAGAAGGCCAAAAGAGGCTCTGCAGGCAATGTCATGCTGTTAGCAGAGGCACTCGCATCAGTCATTGGCTGCCATAGTCCATTATTGCCAAATTTAGCCGCACTGCCCTAACAGATACGTTCATCATATTTCCGACATTGATTTCTGCGGTTATTTCACGTAGTGTCGCTTGTCTGTTAGCACTGAATTCCCTAACCATTTTTGAAATGGAATGTCCCATGCATCTGGCTCCAAGTATCATCCGACGTTCATTGTCTGTTAATTCCTGTCATGTGGCCATAATCATGTCAGAAACCTTTTCACATGAATCACCTGAGTACAATCACCCATATGTACAACCAAAAATTTGGAGCATTCTCCCCTCTTCGCTGACTCCTGTTCATGTGCCGTGTCAGTTGTTGGTAGGACTCTTTGTTGTACAGAGCTGAATGTAAGGTGTTTTCTCGAAATTTAGAGCACATCAATTTTCAGAGAACCACTTACTAATTAGTTGAAAAACATCATTGACCATCTCTTCAGCCACTTTCTCATTAATGGGTTTTATTATAACACTAATATCATCTACGAAAATGACAAATTTTACGTGATGAATGTTAAGTGGAATGTCATTCAAATATATCAGTCATCACTCCTACGAGTTGTCAGGCACATTTTCTCTGACGATTCAGCTGATATTTGCAGTGTCATATTTGCAATGTGTAGCTGGAGGCAGACCAGACAAATACTGCTCATCACATCTTTCATGCCATGCCCACTGTCAAAAAGCATATGTTCATTCCCCATTAGAAACAAGAATGATTTTTAAAGTAGGATTTTGTGTGTCCCTCTGATAGAGCGATCCCAAATTAGTTTAGTGCAGTATTTGTTTTATCGATATGTATAAAGTGGGATAGTAAAACATGAAGATAACCAGTACTCCACAATGACGAAGCTGTGCTTCTGCTTGGCGGTAGCAATCATCTTGCACCAGGAAAGTGCTGTTACTATTGTACTGCTGGTTATTATTCTTGTTTTATGGTCCCTGTTAATACATATCGATAAAACAAGTACAGAGTTAGACTTTTTTGAGACTTGTGTATGAAATGTGTATGTTACGTTCTGCTTTAAAATAATTTTGTTTGTAAAGTGAAACAAATCAGTGCTTTCCATTGACAGTGGGCTTTGGATGAAAGATGCGCTGAGTGTATTTGTTTGGGGTGACTGAAATACACATTGAAAAAACAAAATTCTAAATGTCTGTGTCAGCACTAGAGGAAATCTTCCTAGTTCATTTTGTAATCTTGTTTCTTCAGCACCTTCTCTGTGTCTTCTTGCTGAGTGTGTTCGTCTTTTAAGTTTGCTGTCAATCTGTTCAATCTCTTCCACTGTGAAGCTAAACATGTCACTTGAGCTTCGTATGTTTCATTTCTTCACTATAATTCTTTTTTCCTTCTGTTCAGTTCACCACTGGCAAAATCAGCATCCTATTAAATGTTAATATTACTTAACACACACAAATTCCACTTAATACACTGTTCTCTACCTTAAGCAAGTGACATTAGTTTATTCTATCACGTATTAACAATATTATGAAAAGGATAGTTGCTACTCACCCTATAGTGGAGATGCTAAGTCACAGATAGGCACATCAATGCAACTCACACACACATGACCACAGTCTCTGGCAGCTGAAGCCAGATTACGAGCAGCAGCACATGATGGGAGAAGCAGCTGTGTAGGAGTAAGGAGAAGGTTGGGGTGGGGAGGGAGGAGGATAGCAGGGTAGAGGTGGGGGATGATAAAGTGCTGCTAGTGGGAGCGTGCAGGGAAGCGGTGAAGGGAGTGTAGGGCACCTAGGTGCAATTGGGAGGTTAGGTGGAGGGCAAGAGGGAAAGAAGTGGGGGTAACAGAAAAGAAGTAATAAGACTTGAAGCATTGGTGGAATAGAGGGCTGTGTAGTGCTGGAATGGGAACATGGAAGGGTCCTGATTGGGAAGAACAATGACTAACGAAGGTTGAGACCAAGATGATTACGGTAACGTGGGATATACTGTAGGGAGAGTTCCCACAAGCACCGTTCAGAAAAGCTGTGAAGCAGTCACTGAAATGAAGAACGTCATGTTGGATGGCGTGCCCATCAACAGGATGGTTCATTTGTTTCTTGGCCACAGTTTGTCGGTGGCAATTCATGTGGACAGACAGCTTGTTGGTTGTCATGCCCATGTAGAAAGCAGAGCAGTGGTTGCAGCTTAGCTTGTAGATCACATGACTGGTTTCACAGGTAGCCCTGCCTTTGATGGGATAGGTGGTGATTATGAGTGGACTGTGAAATATTGTATCCCGGCTGAGACACAAGTTGAAAATATAGTCACTATTTTTTATTTACTTAAATTTGCCATATTTCGTGACAGTACCTTTTCCGTTAGACGTTTGGAAGGCGATATTAGTCTTGGCTTCAGTTGTCTAAGTATGATTCCACAATGCATCTTTGTCGGCTGCAGAAAAGACGTGGTTCAACGTGTTTGCCTCATTTTGGTGTTTCAAATACCATTTCTTCAAATGTAGTTTCTTTTTATAGTTTACACAAAAAAAATACTAACATAATTCAAAATTATTTATGACAGCGACCTTGACATTGTTCTACCGTCAACACACACCAAGAGTTCACTGCCGACTGACTATAGTCAAAGACGACTCCAGCGTCAAAGATGTTTTACACAACACACAAGCTTCCACTTGTAATCAGTCTCTTTGCTGTTCTTCGATACATTTTCTAATAGTAATCAATATGCTTTCACTCTCAAAAACAGAAGTAAATTAACATATAATAAGGCAAATTATAATAAATTCTGACAAAAAATATAAGAAAACATTTACAATTCGGTATCGACAAATACGGTAAAAAAAATAACATCTCCCAGATCCATTACAACTGCTCCCCAGGGCTTTTGTTGTTATGGACATATACAACAAAATCCCGACCACACTCAGTGATGGATCTGTATTACACAATTAGTACATTAATGATGGAGTCTGATAACCTCTTCCAAATTTGGGCTCTTTGAATCTGTGGACTTGCTACTGGCTGTTGTTGCAATGATACTTCCCCATCAATCCCATACACAAAAATTCAAGTAAAGAAATTATTTGACATGACAAATATATATGATATAAAACATACATGAGAAATATTCTATCATACAGCATACAGATTGAAAATAATAGGAAGGTAAAACTCATTTCCTAGAATAAGATTTAATTTTTTAAAATATTTGCCTTGTATATAGACAAAGATGATGTGACTTACCAAACGAAAGCGCTGGCACGTCGATAGACACACAAAATTCAAGCTTTCGCAACAAACTGTTGCCTCATCAGGAAAGAGGGAAGGAGAGGGAAAGACGAAAGGATGTGGGTTTTAGGGGAGAGGGTAAGGAGTCATTCCAATCCCGGGAGCAGAAAGACTTACCTTAGGGGGAAAAAAGGACAGGTATACACTCGCACACACACACATATCCATCCACACATATACAGACACAAGCAGACATATTTAAATATGTCTGCTTGTGTCTGTATATATGTGTGTGTGTGCTAGTGTATACCCGTCCTTTTTTCCTCCTAAGGTAAGTCTTTCCGCTCCCGGGATTGGAATGACTCCTTACCCTCTCCCTTAAAACCCACATCCTTTCGTCTTTCCCTCTCCTTCCCTCTTTCCTGATGAGGCAACAGTTTGTTGCGAAAGCTTGAATTTTGTGTGTATATTTGTGTTTGTTTGTGTGTCTATCGACCTGCCAGCGCTTTTGTTTGGTAAGTCTCATCATCTTTCTTTTTAGATATATTTTTTCCACGTGGAATGTTTCCCTCTGTTATATATATATATATATATATATATATATATATATATATATATATAATTTTTATTATTTTTTTATTCATGTTTGTTCTTTTGTATATTTTTTTGCTTATGATTTTCTTTTTAACTTTTTTTTACTTATGGTTTTTTTTATGATTTTCTTCTTTTAGTACAGCTAAAGATACATCAGTATTATCTAAATGTTTTGCAATTATTTATGTACACTTGCCTCTTTACTACAATATTACTACAAGTCACATTCTTGTGAAAAGAGTACTTTTGCTCCCCACAAAATCAGTATAAACAACAATAAACTGCTCATATATTATGAGGCTTTATCTACAATTGGTTTTGAAACTTATACCTTTGCATGCATGTCCTCACATGCATGCCTTCACCCACAGGGAAGACTTAGCTTCCAAAAATTAGAAAAATTCAGAAATGCTCACTATGGAGACTTTTTTTTTTTTTGTAAAAAGGTAAAAATAAATCTTTCTCTCATTCTTCGTTACAACAGTGTTTTTTCATCAGTTTCAATTAACATCTGACTTCAAATTATTAATTTATACATGCAAATATACATACTTGGTTGTACAGGCAGTTTTGTTCTAACAAGCGTATTCCAGTGGAGGACCTTTGTTTTAGATAATAATAGGTTATTTAAATTTTGAAATTGATTTCTGTTTATACAGTTTTAAAGAGACAACATTTCTGAGACCAAATAATTTCTTTGACTTAGGATACACCAAACGATAAGCATTAGGGTGTGGATTTTCTATGACTTCAAAAGGCCCAATATAGATATCAAAGAATTTTTTAATTTCTGAAGTTAACATTTTTGATTTTTCATGAGATTTGACCAGAACAAGATCCCCAATTTTGAAAGTGGTTAATTTTACCCTATTGTTATGTCTTTTATTCCTCTTTTCCCCTTGTTTCCTCATAGTTTCCCTGACAATATCTTCTCTCTCTTGCATAGTTAAAGGTGTACATTTAGGAAATTCAATAAGTTCTGATATAAGATTTGGAGGTCTAATATTAAACATAATCTCATACGGTGAAAATCCTGTGGAACTATGTTGTAGGCTATTCATAATATCTTCAAAATTTCGAATGTGCTCAAACCAAGTTGGATGTTTATGGCTAAAATAGGTTCTACAAAGTCTCCCAATTTCCCGAATATATCTTTCTGCAGGATTGGTGGACGGAGAATAAACAGATATAAGTATATGCTTCAATTTTGATCTTTCAATAAACTTTTTCCAAATTTTAAAGGTGAACTGTGAACCATTATCTGATAATACAGCTTTTGGTTTACCCACCTGTGCGAAATAATCTCTTTCAATTTTTATTATAATTTCATGGCTAGTAGCTTTTTTCACTGGATATAGTTTAATTAATTTTGAAAATACATCTACCATAACAAATATGTAACAGTGACCACCTTTACTCTTTGGTAACATTCCATATAAGTCCACTGCGATAAGCTCTAAAGGTTTTTCCGGAATAATGTTTTGCATCTCTCCACCACATCTTTGATTGCTCACTTTAACTCTCTGACATTTGTCACAGGTTGCCAATTCTTTTCTTACCTTCTTTCCAATATTGTAAAAATAAACATTTTCTTGTATCTTTTGAATGCACTTCTGTATCCCACAATGACCAAAACTTTCATGTATGTAAATGATCAGCTTATCAGCATCTGCCTCTGGCCAACACAATTTCCAATTATCAGAATCTACATCTGTTCTCCGAAATAAAATCCCCTTATGTAATCTGTAAAATTTATCAAGTTTCTCATACCCCTTCTTGCCTAAATATTCTTTGATTAATTTCCAACTCTGATCTAAATTTTGATTTTTTTCTAATTTTGTTACACATAGCTCTAATTGTTTTTTCATTTTCCACCCCTTTCAAGTATCTAATTTTAAATTGCTTTTCCTCCTCTTGTTCAAAAATCTCCTTTTTTCCCCCAATTGGTAACCTTGAAAGTGAATCAGCTACTACATTCTCAGAACCTTTTATGTGTTTGATTTCAAAGTCAAACTGTTGCAGAAATATTGCCCATCTGGTCAATCTACTGTGGTATAATTTGCACTCTTGTAAGTAACTCAAAGCTTTGTGATCCGAAAATACTATGGTTTTATGTCCAATAAGGTAAATTCTAAATTTTGTAAAAGCCCAATGAATTGCCAAAAGTTCCTTCTCTGTGACTGTATAATTTTTCTCATGTTTGAGCAACATTCTGCTTGCAAATGCTATGGTACAATGTATCTTAATTCCATTCTCTACTCTTTCTTGAAATAACTCTGCTCCAAGCCCATAATTACTGCTATCAGTGTTCAAACAAAATGGTAAATTAAAATCAGGTCTGTGTAATAAGTGTTGCTTCCTCAACTCTTGCTTAATTTTATCAAACTCTTCCTGACAACTTTTATCCCAAACCCAAACAGTGTTTTTCTTAAGTAACTGACTTAAACATGGTGCATTCAGACTCTGATCACTTATATGTTTTCGGTAATAACCGCATAACCCAAAGAACGACTTTAATTGTTTTTTAGTCTTAGGAATAGGAATTTCTGAAATTGCTTTAATTTTTTCTGGATCTGCCAAAATTCCCTTGTCTGTGACAACATGACCCAAAAATTTTAATTCAGAAACTGCAAATTTACATTTCTCTAATTTAAATGTCATCCCCCCCTTTTCTAAGTTTTTTCACAAACTGACTTCAAAATCGAAAAATGTTCCTCCCAA
This sequence comes from Schistocerca nitens, assembly GCF_023898315.1. Lineage (NCBI taxonomy): Eukaryota > Metazoa > Arthropoda > Insecta > Orthoptera > Acrididae > Schistocerca > Schistocerca nitens. Next base: position 395,848,433 of record NC_064617.1, read on the forward strand.
TTTTGCCCTGTAACCAAAATGTCATCTACGTAAATTATCAGTTTAGACACAAGTTCTTGCCCCAGTACATGATCCAAAGCTCTTATATATTCGGAAACAGAAGAATTTAACCCAAATGGCACAACACAATATTGGTAACTCTTACCATTGTACAAGAAAGCAGTATATTTTCTAGAATTAACCGAAAGTGGTACCTGATGAACACCCGAAGTTAGATCCAAACTTGACATATATTTTATATCTGTAAATTTTTAGAGTAACTCATCAATATTTTCGGGATGGTCTGTCTATCTGAACAAAATTTTGTTCAAGTGTCTAGAGTCCAAAACCAATCTTACTCCACCATCTTTTTTCGAAACTACTACTAGAGGATTATTATATGCACTGATACTCCTTTCTATTATATTACATCCTTCCATCTTTTTCAGCTCTTTCTCAACAGCAGGTCTTTTTGATATTGCAATACTGTATGGTTTTATGAAAAATGGTTCATGAAGTTTTACCTGAAGCTCACACTGATAACCCTTTACCCTACCAGGTATGTCACTGAAAACATCACTGTATTCCCACAGCAGATTTTCTAACTGTTGTTTTTGCTCCCCAGATAAATTTTGTGTTTCTGAAATTTTCAAATTTACTAAATTCCCAAATTCAACTTCATCAGTATCAAATCTATGAGTTTCAATATTCTCCAATCTATTTTCTTTTAGTAAATTGATACTGTCAAAATTTCCATTACTCAGATCACCAAGTGTGTTCACAAAATTTGTCTGAATGTATTCCCTTTCACTAGTTTCTATCAAAAGTTTTCTTCCAACCCAATCAAATGCTGTATTTACTTTTACTATCCAATTCATACCCAAAAGAAAATCCTCATTAAATTCCTGAATTACAAAACATCCATGTGTGAACAACTTCCCTTCAATTAAAAATGTCACTAAAGCCTGGCTTTTTACCAATTTACTGCTCTTCCCAGTAGCACCTTTTATCTTTACCCCAACAACTGGCATTTCAACATAATCTTTCCCCACTTTCAATTTCTTGCTTAACCTTTCAGATATTCCCGAGATCTCACTTCCTGTATCAATTAAACATTTACCAATCCATGACCCAATTTGAACTTTTATATAAGGACTGCAAAATTGATAACTTTTCTCAGAACCTGTATCCTCATGTAATAAATCACTTTCAATTTCCCCAAACCTATACTTATCAGAATCATATGGTATATCATTACATGTATTATTTGTCACAGTTATAAAATTTGCACAAGATACAAAATTGTCATTAGTACTCTCTATTATCTCAAATAGCCAAGAATTTTCATCCAAATCACATTGTATACTATTGAAGTACTTATCCTTCAGCTTTTCAAAAATAAAATATCTCATCTTTTTCCACCACTCAGGACATACAGTTTCACATACATTAATAAGCATCTTTCTAAAGTTCTTGTCAAAAGAAATAGTTTCACTGTTCAGCCATATATTCATAAGAAATGTGTGTGTATCATTAGTATCTGTAAAAATTTCACTTAGGCTAGAAGTTATACATGTGTCATTGTTATTTGTGTAGTCAGATTCTTTACCAACAACATCAAAATTCACACTTTCACATACTTCCAGCTTGTGAGCTTCATTCATCCTGGTAACATCCCTGGGAATTTCTATAATATTCTCACTATTTAATCCATTTTCAACCATGTGTATACCCAACTCCCTATTTAAACTAATGAAATACCTTTCCTCAACATCATCATCAATACCATTACCATCATTATCAACTTTATCATCAACATCATTATCATTACACATATTCAGGTCATACACATTCAAATTATCCCCCAAAATATTATTTCCCGTTTCTAAAGTTACCAGATCCCTTTCACCGACATTTTCATTCTCACAGCATGCATTCTCTCTTTCATTCACACACATCTCTGAACTACTACAAATTACATCATCTGACAAAGTGTTGTTCTTTTCTGCCCAAGTGTAAAACTCTGTTAAATGAATCACAATTACTTTTATCTACTGTATGTTTTTGTGTACTGAAAATGTTATCTTTATCATCATTATTTTCCTCTTGAAATTTCTTCAGTAAGTAACAACTAATGACCTCATGTGATAGCTTAGGTTTGGAACTGTCATGATTGGGTTTATGATAGTCACATCCATTGGTCCTTTCATCATGCTCACCTTCTGCCTCAACCTTGCGGACCTTCAAGGGGGCGTCTACTCGTTTTTTATTTCTGGTTCCTGTTTGAACTGCTGATTGTGGTTCTGTTCCCATTCCTATGCCAAACATTACCTGATTGTTGGTAGTTTCTATTGTACTGATCTCTAACAAAATTTCTGTGATTTTGATCCCCAAAGTGTTCTCTATTTTGTTGATTATTTCCGCGAAAATGTTGTTCTTGTTTTGGATAAAAATTATGGTCCCTCTTTTGAAAATTGTTATATCTGCATGAATTTTGACTGACACCATGATGATTGTTTTGTTCCCTTTTTTGAAAGTTGTCATTTCCCCAATTTTGACCATTACCTTTCTGAGTAAACCCATTGTGTGTTCTTGTTGTTACCCTATCCAACTTTTCAATATAATTGAGAAACTGCTCTACATTACTATCAGGACAATGAACTAAACTCAACTGCATTGCTGATGGCAATCTTCTCTTTAAGGTATCAATTTTGATCAAGTCATCCAAAGGTTTTGTTAAATGAGTAAGTTTTTGAAGTTCACTTTTGCAAAATTGTTTCATGTTCCCATCTGATTCTCTATAGTTTCTCCCATTCAAAAATTCACTTTTGATTCTAGTTTGTTTAAGATCATCCCAAAAATTTTCCAGAAATTTTGATTCAAATTCTGAAAAGGTCATCCCCAAAGTTACAATCTGGTTTGCCCAAGTCAAAGCTTCCCCTTCCAAGAATTTTTTCACAAATTTAATTTTCATATCATCTGATGAGTGAGGTAAAAAACAATCCTTACAATACTGTATAAAATCAACGGGATGTAAGGGTCCATCTACCGAAAAGTGCTTCACTGGAATATTAGATACAAGATTGCATGTGTTGACATTGTGATTTTTGCTTTGAAATTCAATGTCAAAACTTTCAAGTTTTTCGCTAAGTTCTCTGACAGATTTTTTGTTTTCTAAATCATTGCACTCTATTTTTTTTCTAGAGTAACCAAACGATTGTCAGTTTCTTGTTGTACATTTTTTACTAAAACTTTTGTGTTCTCATCCAAATTTTTAATTTCCCCTTTTATCTCATTAAATTCAATTAAATTTCTTTCCCTATCTACCAGTAACTCATTTTTTACAGTATTAATTTCACCGCTCAATTTAGCATCAATTTCATTTACTTTTGCTTCCACAGATTCAATTTTTTCCTCAACACTGCCAACTCTGTTCGAAATATCACCCACTTGGGTATTGACTGCTTGGACTTGCAACAAAATGTTATCAATTTTTTCATCCCAGTAAGTCTTATTGTCGTCAACTGATTGTTTAATATCTTTCGTGAAATTTACAAGAAAATTTTTTAAATCAAATTGATCGGTTCTTTCTGTTTCATTTGACCTGTCCTGATTTTCGAAGTCTATTAAATTACTACTTTCGGCACAATACTCTCGAAAATCTCATAAGTCATTGTGAAGAACAAAAATTTATACACAACAATACAAAACAAGATAAAAATATTGTTTTAACAAAATACGAGGGTTTCGTGACTTATCTAGAACACTCTTCTGCTGTTGCAAATCCACGTTTTCCATCCATGTGATTGTTGACCAAAATTCTTGAAGTATTTTCTTCTGTCGAAAATTATATTTTTTGCCGAAACATTTCTTCTCAAAACTTTTACTTCCCGATGAACACAAATACTGTAACACACATTCTGAAGAAACTGGTATTAACACACAAAAATTTTCTTCCTCGTAGCACTGTTGAAGATCTCGTGAACACAATATCCCGGCTACAGTCCCCAGTTGAAATATTGTATCCCGGCTGAGACACAAGTTGAAAATATAGTCACTATTTTTTATTTACTTAAATTTGCCATATTTCGTGACAGTACCTTTTCCGTTAGACGTTTGGAAGGCGATATTAGTCTTGGCTTCAGTTGTCTAAGTATGATTCCACAATGCATCTTTGTCAGCTGCAGAAAAGACGTGGTTCAACGTGTTTGCCTCATTTTGGTGTTTCAAATGCCATTTCTTCAAATGTAGTTTCTTTTTATAGTTCATACTAAAAAAAGTAACATAATTCAAAATTATTTATGACGGCGACCTTGACATTGTTCTACCGTCAACACACACCAAGAGTTCACTGCCGACTGACTATAGTCAAAGACGACTCCAGCGTCAAAGATGTTTTACGCAACACACAAGCTTCCACTTGTAATCAGTCTCTTTGCTGTTCTTCGATACATTTTCTAATAGTAATCAATATGCTTTCACTCTCAAAAACAGAAGTAAATTAACATATAATAAGGCAAATTATAATAAATTCTGACAAAAAATATAAGAAAACATTTACAATTCGGTATCGACAAATACGGTAAAAAAAATAACATCTCCCAGATCCATGACAACTGAAGTAGGTGGTGGTGGGAGGATGCATGAGATAGGTCTATTACAAGGTTATGAGCCATGAGGCAAGGGGTTGGTTGGGATGGATGAGGATATTGTATAGATTTGGTGGGCGGCAGAATACCACTGTGGGAGGGGTGGGAAGGAGAGTGGGTAGGACATTTTTCATTTCAGGGCACGACAAAGAGGTAGTAGAAACTCTGGCGGAGAGTCAAAACTCTGGGTGGTACTGAGTCACAAGGGATATGCTCTTCTGTGGCCAGACTGTCTGACTTTGGAGGTGTTGGGTGACTGGAAAGATAAGGCATGGGATATCTATTTTTGTGCAAGGTTGGGAGTGTAATTACGGTAGGCAGAGTCCTCACTGAGACCCTCAGTATATTTTGAGTTTGCACCTACTAATTTCATGTAATCCTGTCACATCTGTCATTCCCCTTCTTCACACTTATCCATCCACAGATCTGCAGCCTACAGTAAGCGTTCTTTTTATTTATATTTTTTCTTTGATCTCTTTGTGACTTCACGCAAATTTTAGTTGGCATTTCATCTTTCACTGTCTATGTGCTCCATCAGATTTCATCTTGTTTCCCCATATTTCATCTGTTTCACACTTTTCATGATTTTTCACTTGTATTTGGGTGTATTTTTGCAAATTTTTCAGATGTAATTCTGTTACTTAAGTATTTTTTAGCATTTTTTCCACCACCATGGATCCTTGCTCCTGCCATATATGTCAACACAGAAAAGTTTCCTTATCCCTAGCCAGAACCCAGTCCCACATAGTGTTTCTGCGTTGCTGCTTGGCTCATGGTATCTGCCCATATGGCTTGGCATCAAATGACCAATCTCTGGCTGCCACTCTTCCTTCCACAATGACCTCCATTTGTTCAGATTCTGCCAATCCATAGCCCTCACCGACATAGTTCTGCAAAACCATATCAGTCAAGCCCACACCTCCTTGCAATACCTTCTCTCCATCTGTGGAGTTCTCCTGGTATGCAATCCCATATTCCTGAATCCCACAACACACAGTGAAACTCTTGCCCTCTAGGAACTAGAGCAACATGCGCAATGCCACCTCAAAAAATACTCCATCCTGCTCACTTCCTTCTTCCACCTTGGGCTACCACTGCCTACCACATCTACAATAACCTCGAAATCTCCTCCACACCCCTCATAGCTGACAAACCCTATCTCAAAAACCCACTCTCCAAAACTCACTCCCACCATCACACAGAATCCAGAACCCAGAGAGACCTCAAACACAGTCATGAACCTTTCCTCCAAAAACCTTGGCCCCACAGAAATATCAGCCCTCTCCAAAAGCCTCACCTTTTGCCTCACTACCAGATTCAATCATGTAGGACTTGTTAAAGATCTTTCCTTCTCCCAGTCCTTCCAGTGGAAAAACTTCTTTGCCACTGACCCCACCGATCAGACACAACCAATGACCAATGTTGAACCCTGCCTGGCTCGGTTTACTCCTCCATCCAACTGTGAAACACCCCCCACTGCCCCCAAATCACCCACTGTTAACTTTACAGAATTTCTTAACCTAGAACCTTGCCTCACCTCATGCAAATTAATCTTACATCTGCAGTAAGAACAGCTATCCACCATCTAAAAATTGATCCCGACTTTATGATCTTACCTGCTGACAAAGGCTCCACTGCTGTTGTTTTGAACCTCAAGGATTACCTCACAGAAGGACTTCACTAGCCATAAGATACATCCAACTACAAACCTTGCCACAATGACCTCAATCCAGGAATCCAGTAGGATCTCCAGTCTCTCCTCAGATCCTTAGGCCCATCCCAGAACCTCTTCCTGGAGTCCATCTCTCTCCTCACCACCACCTCTCCTTCTGCTGCTACCTTCTACATGCTTCCTGAAGTCCATAAACCCAACCACCCATTGTGGCCGGTTACTGTGCCTCCACTGAGAGAATCTCTGCTCTCATAGACCAACACCTACAGCCTATTACCTGCAATCTACCCTCGTGTATAAAAGATACCAACCATTTCCTCCACTGACTCATGACAGTTCCTTCACCACACGGTGCCTGCTCATCACTATTGATGCCACCTCCCTTTACACTAACATGCCTAATGGCCATTACCTTCCCACTATTGAACACTACCTTTCCCAATGCCTGACAGATTCCAAACCAACAACTTCCTTCCTAGTCACCTTGACCAACTAATCCTCACCCACAATTACTTCTCCTTTGAAGGCATTACCTACAAACAAATTCAGAGTACATCTACAGGCACCAGCATGGCACCATCCTATGCTAACCTGTTCATGGACCTTCTAGAGGAATCTTTCCTAAACACCCAGAATCCTAAGCCCTTCTCCTGGTTCAGATTCATTGATGATGTCTTTGTGATTTGGATCGAGGGTGAGGACACCCTGTCCACATTCCTCCAGAATCTCAACACCTTCCCCCATTCATTTCACGTGGTCCTACTCAACACAAAAAGCCATGTTTCTTAATGTTGACCTCCACCTCAAAGATGGCTGCATCAGTACCTCTGTCCATATCAAACCTACCAAACACCAGCAGTACCTCCACGTTGACAGCTGCCACCCATCCCATGCCAAGAAGTCCCTTCCATACAACCTAGCCACCCATGGCTGTCACATCTGCAGTGACAAGTGGTCCCTCTCAAAATATACCTAAGGCCTCTCTGAGGACTTAGCAGACCGTAATTGCCCTCCCGACCTTTTGCAAAAACAGATCTCCCATGCCTTATCTTTCCAATCACACACAACTCACTGGTAAGTCCCGCTGTCCAGCCACAGAGGATTGTATCCCTCATGTCTCAGTACTACCCAGGATTGGAGCACCAGAATTACATTCTCCACCAGGGTTTTGACTACCTTTGTTGGGCCCTGAAATGAGAAATGTCCTACCTACTATCCTTCCCACTCCTTCCCCAGTGATAGTCCACTGCCCACCGAACGTACACAATATCCTCGTCCATCTCTACACAACCCCTGCTCCCAACCCCTTGCCTCATGGCTTATATCCCTGTAATGGACCTAGATGCAAGACCTGCCCCATACATCCTCCCACCACCATCTTCTCCAATCCAGTCACAAACTTCACCCATTTCATCAATGACAGAGCTACCTGTGAAACCAGTCATTTGATATACAGGCTAAGCTGCATCCACTGTTCTGCATTCTATATGGGTGTGACAACCAACAAGCTGTCTGTCCGCATTGATGGCAACCAAATAACTGTGGCAAAGAAACAATTGGACCATCCTGTTGCTGAGCAAACTTCCCAACATGACTTTCTTCATTTCAGTGACTGCTTCACAGCCTGTGTCATCTGAATCCCTCCCACCAACACCAGTTTTTTCTGAACTGTGCAAGTGGGAACTCTCCCCACAATATATTTTACGTTTCTGTAACCCTCATGGCTTCAACCTTCATTAGTCATTGTCCTGACCCATCTAGCCCCTTCCCTGTTCCTATTCCAGCACTACACAGCCCTCTATTCCACCAATGCACCCAGTGTTATTATTTCTGTCCTTTTCCTCTATCCCTCAGCTTCTCTCCTCTGCCCTCTGTCTGACCTCCCGACTGCACCTGGCTGTCCTACACTCCCTTCACCTCTTCCCTGCTTGCTCCCTCTATCTGCGCTTCACAGTTCCCCACCTTTACTCTGCTATCTTCTCCCTCCCTGCCCCAGCCTCCTCCTTACCCCACCTGATTACTTCTCCCATCACGTGCTGTGTTTGTAGTCTGGCTTCAGCTGCTAGAGACAGTGGTCATCTGTGTGCGAGTTGCACTTTGTTTGTGTATGTCTGTTAGAGCCTGTGTGTGGGTTGCACTTTGTGTGTATGTGTTTTGTCTACTTTCAACAAAGACGTTGTTGGCCAAAAGCTCATTTTGTGACAGTCTTCTTGTTGTGCCTATCTGCGACTCAGCATCTCTGCTATATGGTGAGTAGCACCTATCCTTTTCATTATCTTGTTACATTCCATCCTGGATTTTCCATTATTTTGTTGCTTCCATGTTACTTTGATCCACTGTAATTCATTTCTGAAAGTATGCTGATCCATGCATCTTGTCATATACTCTGATGAAGTGTAAACTATTAACAGGATAAGGGCACATTTGAGAAATTCTCAAACATTCTGGAATAGAACTGTTACATCAACTCCCATACATAGCCCATTGGTGCGCTGCCCTCTTTTGTCACCCAAATTTTTGAACCCACCTCTTGCAGTTCCAGACCGAAACTTGCTTTATGGATAAGGGCTCTGGGGCTGCCATACAGTTTAACTCTCATTGGGCTGCAGGGGTGTGTTGTGTGGTTATAGTGCCATGCATGGACAAGCAGTGCTCACTTTGAAACTTCAATGCAGTTTAAAACTATGTGCCAGACTGAGTCTCAAACTGGGAGCATTTGCCTTTCGCCGACTGAGCATTACTCACGACCTGCCGCCATAGCTTTACTTCTGCCACTTGCCTGGCAAGGGTGAACGTCCTGAGTTTGAGTCTGTCTGATACACAGTACATGTATTCAGTTGAAAAAGATGTGCCACGTCTTTTCCAAACGTCTCTAAGACTTACGTTATAGATTTTGTACAGTTCGCAGAACAGGTTCGAATATCCCACCATGAACGTCAATGCACTTTTGAGCTCTAGGGATAACATGTTGTGCTGCTTCTTCAAATGCCTGTGATTGGTTCCTAATCAATCCAGCAGCGTTCATGATGCGACGAAGCAGTTCATCTCATTTATTTGCCTTCACTTCCTGCGCCTCGGATTTCATCCAACCCCATAAACAGAAATCTAAAGGTGTAAGGTCAGGTGAACTTGGAGGCCAGTTAACACACTACACAGCTAATCAATCCATCACTGGTACGCTACACAATGCGGCTTACCCGGCACAACTGCGTAAACAACGGGTGATTGTACTACGTATGTCACATGACCATAATACGTTACAGGTTGCATAGCATAAACATGGCATGTGCCTGTGCATTGTTTGCAAGAAAATCATGTTACGGTCCAGTTGTATTGCGTATACGTTCCTGTTGTGCACATCAATTTTGCAGAATTAAAGTTCCTTTCAATACCCATACCTCCTTAATGAAGCATTGCAGACCAATGTTCATATAACATTTTTTGTTCAGAATTGCTTATACTATCACTGTTTAAAATATTGACCTTTCCTCCCCAAACGCCGAGGGAAACATTCCACGTGGGAAAAATATATCTAAAAACAAAGATGATGTGACTTACCGAACGAAAGCGCTGGCAGGTCGATAGACACACAAAGAAACACAAACACACACACAAAATTCAAGCTTACGCAACAAACTGTTGCCTCATCAGGAAAGAGGGGAAGGAGAGGGAAAGACGAAAGGATGTGGGTTTTAAGGGAGAGGGTAAGGAGTCATTCCAATCCCGGGAGCGGAAAGACTTACCTTAGGGGGAAAAAAGGACGGGTATACACTCCCACGCACACACATATCCATCCACACATATACAGACACAAGCAGACATATTTAAAGACATATTTGGTCTTTAAATATGTCTGCTTGTGTCTGTATATGTGTGGATGGATGTGTGTGTGCGTGTGTGCGTGTGCGCGCGCGAGTGTATACCCGTCCTTTTTTCCCCCTAAGGTAAGTCTTTCTGCTCCCGGGATTGGAATGACTCCTTACCCTCTCCCTTAAAACCCACATCCTTCCGCCTTTCCCTCTCCTTCCCTCTTTCCTGATGAATCAACAGTTTGTTGCGAAAGCTTGAATTCTGTGTGTATGTTTGTGTTTGTTTGTGTGTCTGTCGACCTGCCAGCACTTTCATTTGGTAAGTCACATCATATTTGTTTTTAGATATATTTTTCCTACGTGGAATGTTTCCCTCTAATATATATATATATATATATATATATATATATATATATATATATATATATATATATAATATGTGTGTGTGTGTGTGTGTGTGAAATTGAATAGTGTCTTTGTATTTTAGGGGACTCACATATCTGCAATTATTAAATGCACATAGTTTCATCTTACTCCTTTGCATTAGGTTTTATAATATAACCCATTTTCTTCCAGGCAAAACAAAGATTCTTGACAAATTACGACGTACAAATGTGCAAGATGGAGAAGCTGGAGGAATTACTCAGCAAATAGGTGCAACAAATGTCCCTATTGATGCAATTAAGGAACAGACCAAACATGTTAAAGGGGTATGTTTGATGTATATTTCAAATATTCTTGAAATTTATCACATCTACTTGTATTTGTCCATGTGTATAATGGAAATAAAAATTTCAGTTCTCTGAGACGGAATTGAAGATACCAGGTCTCCTCATCATTGATACACCAGGACACGAGTCTTTCAGCAATTTACGAAGTCGTGGTTCCTCACTGTGTGATATAGCAATTCTAGTTGTTGATATCATGCATGGGCTTGAACCACAGACAATTGAATCAATCAATTTGCTGAAAAACAAGAAGACACCGTTCATTGTAGCACTAAACAAAATTGACAGGTTAGTGATAATGTTAACTGGGTGAACTTTTTTATAAGATTCTAGACTTACTATAAAAAAAGGTTATGTTGCGTTTGGTGTTCAAGTGGAATTCAATAGAAAGCTGTCTCAGTTAGCAAAGAACGATTCTGTGGTATCTTTGATATGGACAAGTTTTATATAGAAACACATTAAATTAATAGGAAGTGAATGCGGATTTTATTATTTGTGTTATTACTTGTGTGTGTTGACATATGTTCCCATCATATTTCTACTTTAGAATGCTCTATAATACTCTGTATTTCTATATACTCTGACCCACTTCATTGTCCATCTGAGTAAGGCTCTTCTCCTCCTGACTCAGGTAACAAACCAGGCAGACAACTGCTCAACAATAGGGTAAATATATGGCAAGTTAGCTGTTCTCTTCCTCATTACTTGCTCCCTTTCAGCATTTTCCACCTGCATCTATCATCAGCTTTTTCATTCAAAGCATCATAACCACAGAGTCAACATAAGCTATGGCAGGTTCCTTCGCGTCAGTTCATCGCATTTGATTTGTTACTGATTTATTTTCATTGCATGTTCAGAAGATTTTTGCTCACTCAGAAAACCTTTGCTGTTGAAAGTGAATCATTGTACTGTGACAGTTGTCCTTGATCTGTAATAAATGTACCTTAATGCACCTTTGTAAAATACATTCCATAACTGCCCAGAAGTGATAGAAACTTAAAGTACTTGTAGAAAAATATTTCAGCAACATGTTCTTAAATGTTTACCCCTGCTGCTTTCAGAACTTGGGCCGACATTCATTCATTGTTCAAAATAGCCCTTGTACCCTGGTGACCAGGTTTCCTAGGCTGGGGACTGGCCACTGCCACTGACTGTTTCAAGAATCTGGATACATCAGACCTCCGATTATGCAGCCAGAGATGGAACAGATTCCCGCCTTGGCATCTTCAGAAGCCCAAAGCGATCTTAACCTTGATACAGTACAGGAAAACTTGTACTCCAGGTTATGTGTTGACAACTCTGTTGTCTTCTGTTCCAAGTATGTACCACCATGTAGCATTGTCTATATGGATGCATCCCAGAAAGAGAATGCCCTTTGTTGTTCAGCTGTTTTACCTCACAGGGTATTCAAAGTATGCCTCCTGATCCAATTCACAAACTGTGATGCAGAGTTACATGGCATTATGACAGCACAGGAGTGGCTTCACAAGCATCACAGTGCGAGGTTTCTCATCTGTTCTGACTTGGCTCAGTGTGCTACAAGAGGTCCCCCAAATGTATCCAGTAGACCAGTTCATTCAACTCGTACACGATTCCTTACATCTGCTCCAATGCCGTGGAAAGGAGGTGATCTTTTACTGGGTACCTGGATGCATTGGGATACAGGGAAATGACATGGCCGACAGAGCACCCAAAAAAGCATGCTGGGATGGTATTGTTCATCAATGTGCTGTCTCTTTGCATACTATCATGTCATTACCCAACAAATACATCGTGCATCAGTGGGAAACTGAATGGTTGGAGGTGGCGGAAACAAACTGCAGTCACTCTAATTGTTCCCACAGGCGTGGCAGACTTTGTGCAAATAGCACCAAAGGAAAGAAGTGCTGCACACCAGATTGTGCTTAGGACATAATTGTTGAACACACAGTTTGCTCCTCTGACAGGAGGATCCACTACTCTGTGAACTTCGTGGTATGCCACTTTCGGTTTGGGATGTTGTTGTTGTGGTCTTCAGTCCTGAGACTGGTTTGATGCAGCTCTCCATGCTACTCTATCCTGTGCAACCTTCATCTCCTAGTACCTACTGCAACCTACATCCTTTTGAATCTGCTTAGTGTATTCATCTCTTAGTCTCCCTCTACGATTTTTACCCTCCACCATGCCCTCCAATACTAAATTGGTGATCCCTTGATGCCTCAGAACATGTCCTACCAACCGATCCCTTCTTCTAGTCAAGTTGTGCCACAAACTTCTCCCCAAGCCTATTCAATACCTCCTCATTAGTTATGTGATCTACCCATCTAACCTTCAGCATTCTTCTGTAGCACCACATTTCGAAAGCTTCTATTCTCTTCTTGTCCAAACTATTTATCGTCCATGTTTCACTTCCATACATGGACATGCTCCATACCAATACTTTCAGAAATGACTTCCTGACACTTAAATCTATATTCGATGTAAACAAATTTCTCTTCTTCAGAAACGCTTTCCTTGCCATTGCCAGTCTACATTTTATATCTTCTCTACTTCAACCATCATCAGTTATTTTGCTCCCCAAATAGCAAAACTCCTTTACTACTTTAAGTGTCTCATTTCCTAATCTAATTCCCTCAGCATCACCCAACTGAATTCGACTACATTCCATTATCCTCGTTTTGCTTCTGTTGATGTTCATCTTATATCCTCCTTTCAAGACACTATCCATTCTGTTCAACTGCTCTTCCAAGTCCTTTGCTGTCTCTGACAGAATTACAATGTCATTTGGCAAACCTCAAAGTTTTTATTACGTCTCCATGGATTTTAATACCTACTCCAAATTTTTCTTTTGTTTCCTTTACTGCATGCTCAATATAAAGATTGAATAACATCGGGGAGAGGCTACAACCCTGTCTCACTCCTTTCCCAACTACTGCTTCCCTTTCATGTCCCTCGACTCTTATAACTGCCATCTGGTTTCTGTACAAATTGTAAATAGCCTTTCGCTCCCTGTATTTTACCCCTGCCACCTTTACAATTTGAAAGAGAGTATTCCAGTCAACATTGTCAAAAGCTTTCTCTAAGTCTACAAATGCTAGAAACATAGGTTTGCCTTTCCTTGATCTAGCTTCTAAGATAAGTCATAGGTTCAGTATTGCCTCACGTGTTCCAATATTTCTACGGAATCCAAACTGATCTTCCCCGAGGTCGGCTTCTACCAGTTTTTCCATTCGTCTGTAAACAATTCGCGTTAGTATTTTGCAGCTGTAGCTTATTAAACTGATTGTTCGGTAATTTTCACATCTGTCAACACCTGCTTTCTTTGGGATTGGAATTATTATATTCTTCTTGAAGTCTGAGGGTATTTCACCTGTCTCATACATCTTGCTCACCAGATGGTAGGGTTTCGTCAGGACTGGCTCTCCCAAGGCCGTCAGTAGTTCTAATGGAATGTTGTCTACTCCAGGGGCCTTGTTTCGACTCAGATCTTTCAGTGCTCTGTCAAACTCTTCACGCAGTTCATCTATATCTATTTCCATTTCCATAATATTGTCCTCAAGTACATTGCCCTTGTATAGACCCTCTATATACTCCTTCCACCTTTCTGCTTTCCCTTCTTTGCTTAGAACTGGGTTTCCATCTGAGCTCTTGATATTCATACAAGTGGTTCTCTTCTCTCCAAAGGTCTCTTTAATTTTCCTGTAAGCAGTATCTATCTTGCCCCTAGTGAGATATGCCTCTACATCCTTACATTTGTCCTCTAGCCATCCCTGCTTAGCCATTTTGCACTTCCTGTCGATGTCATTTTTGAGACGTTTGTATTCCTTTTTGTCTGCTTCATTTACTGCATTTTTATATTTTCTCCTTTCATCAATTAAATTCAATATTTCTTCTGTTACCCAAGGAGTTCTACTAGCCCTTGTCTTTTTACCTACTTGACCCTCTGCTGCCTTCAATACTTCATCCCTCAAAGCTACCCATTCTTCTTCTACTGTATTTCTTTCCCCCATTCCTGTCAATTGTTTCGGTTTGGGATATTTTGGCTAATTGTGTCGTATATACTGGCATCAGGTCAGCCCTTGGTTTGGCTGGAGATCTGCCCACCATCTTCACTAACACTGACACAAGTGTTATATGGGTTCTGAAATTTGTGAACTGCTGGAGTTTAATGCATGTGGATGCAGCCTTCATGTCCCCCCTCCCTCCAGTGCTCCTCCCCCAATGAGAATGGCATGCTGACTTTTCATCAGAGCAGTGATGACCATGATGTTGAGCACTGCCTTCCAAAATCATCATCATCATATTTCTTTATAATTACAACTGTGGTGAAATTTTTAGCAATAACTACTGTTTGGCTGGGGCCATAATTCCCTGCTAGTTATCAGCTGCACTGCCTGTCCATTATAATTTGGAGAAGATCTCGGAAATGGTTTTTGCTCCGGGTCCATTTGCAACATTAAATTGTCTAAACACTGCACCTTGTTGCTGAAGGACTGTGCTCTAACATGTGGTATTCCAGTACCAGAAAAACGCGCTGTTCAGTGGAATGCACAATTTCAACCTTTTCCTTTGGTACGCTAACCTCCTTTCGTGTTTCAGTGGTGGAACTGATCACTCTTAACTGCAGCGCATGATTTATAGACACTACTTATTGCAGTTACAGTGCCATTGAACTGTTTCAAAACTTCTGTATAACTGCTGTACAAAATTCTTACAGCTCTCACAATAAACATACCATTTCTTGCACTTGTCTATTGATATTAGTTTTCGAGATGCTTAATTTTGAAATCAGGCACTCCTTTGCTGGATCCCCTGTATCTTTGCCTTGTTTCTCTAATCTTCTTTTAACATCTACAAAGACTCAGGTGGTGATTTCTTGTATCCATAATCATTATGTAATTTTTCCATGCTCTTTGGTAGCTGACATATCAAAGTATAACGGAGAAGCAAACTCAACTGACCAGAGTCTGTGCTCAGTAAATGCCATCAGTTGAGCAACAATTTTCATTATCTTCTCTGCTAGTGGTGCCAAATCAAGAATTAAAAATTCCTGTGTATCTTAAATCTACCACTGTCACACATGAATTGCAGGAACTTCCTACTCTATTGTATTTGTTATATGGAAGTTTCAGTTATCACCTATTTTGGCAGTTAGCATCTTTACTTTCATCTTATCTTTCTGCTTATGTTGCCACTTGATTTTAGCAGGTATCTGTTGTTTAAGACACCGATGTTCGGTAGATGTTATGTTGAAGCTGAAAACACTATTTACACAAATATATTGATATTACTTCAGTGATAATTCAGTTACATGTGTCAAACAGTGGAAGATCCAGGATGGAATAATAATTGGGAAGGATAAATTGCTACTCACCAGGTAGAGGAAGCATTGAGTCACAGATGGGCATGCTGAAAACCTGAGCAAGCAGAGATAAGGGAGAAGGACTTTGCCCAGTAGCTCAATATTTTTAGCATTCTCATAGTTGGGTCTCATTTTCATCAGTACACTAGTCAATGCAATGCAATGCAATGCAATGCAATGGAAGTGCAAAATGGCTAAGCAGGGATGGCTAGAGGACAAATGTAAGGATGTAGAGGCTTATCTCACTAGGGGTAAGATAGATACTGCCTACAGGAAAATTAAAGAGACCTTTGGAGAGAAGAGAACCACTTGCGTGAATATCAAGAGCTCAGATGGCAACCCAGTTCTAAGCAAAGAAGGGAAGGCAGAAAGGTGGAAGGAGTATATAGAGGGTCTATTCAAGGGCGATGTACTTGAGGACAATATTATGGAAATGGAAATAGATATAGATGAACATGAAATGGGAGATATGATACTGCGTGAAGAGTTTGACAGAGCACTGAAAGATCCGAGTCGAAACAAGGCCCCGGGAGTAGACAACATTCCATTAGAACTACTGACGGCCTTGGGAGAGCCAGTCCTGATGAAACGCTACCATCTGGTGAGCAAGATGTATGAGACAGGTGAAATACCCTCAGACTTCAAGAAGAATATAATAATTCCAATCCCAAAGAAAGCAGGTGTTGACAGATGTGAAAATTACCGAACAATCAGTTTAATAAGCCACAGCTGCAAAATACTAACGCGAATTGTTTACAGACGAATGGAAAAACTGGTAGAAGCGGACCTCGGGGAAGATCAGTTTGGATTCCGTAGAAATATTGGAACACGTGAGGCAATACTGAACCTATGACTTATCTTAGAAGCTAGATTAAGGAAAGGCAAACCTATGTTTCTAGCATTTGTAGACTTAGAGAAAGCTTTTGACAATGTTGACTGGAATACTCTCTTTCAAATTCTAAAGGTGGCAGAGGTAAAATACAGGGAGCGAAAGGCTATTTACAATTTGTACAGAAACCAGATGGCAGTTATAAGAGTCGAGGGACATGAAAGGGAAGCAGTTGTTGGGAAGGGAGTAAGACAGGGTTGTAGCCTCTCCCCGATGTTATTCAATCTGTATATTGAGCAAGCAGTAAAGGAAACAAAAGAAAAATTCGGAGTAGGTATTAAAATCCATGGAGAAGAAATGAAAACTTTGAGGTTCGCCGATGACATTGTAATTCTGTCAGAGACAGCAAAGGACTTGGAAGAGCAGTTGAATGGAATGGATAGAGTCTTGAAAGGAGGATATAAGATGAACATCAACAAAAGTAAAAAGAGGATAATGGCATGTAGTCGAATTAAGTCGGGTGATGCTGAGGGAATTAGATTAGGAAATGAGACACTTAAAGTAGTAAAGGAGTTTTGCTATTTGGGGAGCAAAATAACTGATGATGGTTGAAGTAGAGAGGATATAAAATGTAGACTGGCAATGGCAAGGAAAGCGTTTCTGAAGAAGAGAAATTTGTTTACATCGAATATAGATTTAAGTGTCAGGAAGTAATTTCTGAAAGTATTTGTATGGAGTGTAGCCATGTATGGAAGTGAAACATGGACGATAAATAGTTTGGACAAGAAGAGAATAGAAGCTTTCGAAATGTGGTGCTACAGAAGAATGCTGAAGATTAGATCGGTAGATCACATAACTAATGAGGAAGTATTGAATAGGATTGGGGAGAAGAGAAGTTTGTGGCACAACTTGACCAGAAGAAGGGATCGGTTGGTAGGACATGTTGTAAGGCATCAAGGGATCACCAATTTAGTATTGGATGGCAGCGTGGAGGGTAAAAATCATAGAGGGAGACCAAGAGATGAATACACTAAGCAGATTCAGAAGGATGTAGGTTGCATTAGGTACTGGGAGATGAAGAAGCTTGCACAGGATAGAGTAGCATGGAGAGCTGCATCAAACCAGTCTCCGGACTGAAGACCACAACAACAACAACAACAACAACAACAACAACTACTACTAGTCAATGGAGTGGTGTTAAATAAAAAGACTTGTATCAGGCTATCAAACAACAACAAATGGGGTCTCTCAGCCAGTGAAGCCATATGATCATTTCATTTTCCTTTTCTTCCCCCCCCCCCCCCCCCTCCCCCCCGCACCTCCCCCCATCTGCAGCTCAATGCCTCCTTGTATTGTGTGACGAAAAGCAATCTATCCTTCCCAATCTCCTGGAACAACTGTGTAACTGAAATCCAAATCATTCCATCACGTAACATATTCTGAAACCACAATATTTCATTTACGTTTGACTGAAAGGTAGTCCATGTAGGGGAGTCGGAAATGAATAAAAATACTGTGATTTTTTTCAGTTTCTCCCGGCGTATTTGTTGCTCGAACCTTTAACGGGTATACTGCTGGTTCATAGTGTCCAACGGGCACAATATTTCGGCGATCAGACATGTTGCCATCGTCAGGTGTGCTTACGAACTGAGCTCCTAAGGGCGGATAGCCGATTTAAATCCCCTCCCCCCGCGGGCCGCTCTCTTCGCCGTCGGCGCCTGTGCGCCGGCAGTTGCGAAGACGTGGGCATCAGAATCTGTCGTAGCGTCGATGAGAGTCATCTTCATTACATTCAATGTAAATTCAGACCTCTAAATATTGGGACAGTGTTATAAGGGAGGCTATCTAAATTCGCACCAGGGAAGATCTTACCAACTGAGATTGTGGCTACAATCTCAGCAAGGCTTGGGACCCGGCATTGAATGTAATTAAGAAGACTCTCAGCAAGAAGTATGAACTGGCAACCAGGGCGGATGTAGTAAGCACACCGACACTACGACAGATTCAGATGCCCACGTCTTCGCGACCGCCAGCGCGCGGGCGTGGATGGCGAAGAGAGCGGACTGCGGGGGAAGAGGATTTAAATCGGCTGTCCGCCCTTAGGAGCTCAGTTCGTAAGCACACCTGACGATGGCGATATGAATGATCGCCGAAATATTGTGCCCATTGGACACTATGAACCGGCAGTATACCCGTGGAGTGTTCGAGCAACAAATACGCCAGGAAAAACTGAAGAATCACATCATATACCTTTACGGGAAGGAGATGTATTGCAGCATGAAGAAACTTGACAAGCTGCGCCACCGAAGATGCCGTTTGCTGAGTGCTTTTGCATTCCTGAAGAGATGTCGTACCGAGCAGATTGTGCCGAACTTTGCTAAGGTCACACATTACATCGATTCTGCAGCAGCCAAGAGAATTAAGAGATGGGCCAGCTTTGCCTTGGTACGTGAGAGGGTGCACTTTACTCACTGCTACCTTGAATACAACTCCCAGGAACTATTTAAACTTCATCTTAAACTGGCCAATCAGTTTAATTCGTGGACCTGAGACTGGATGGATAGTGTTACCTGGACGACAGCTGATTCTGCACATAAAAAGGCCACAGGACGTCAGAATTCAAAATTCTCACGTCTCTCGGATAAACCATCGCTGGAGGCACCATGCAAGATGATCATCAATCTCACTGACATGGAGCTGTCTCATGAGGCGGTTTCGGTTCTGGAGAAGGGACTCAACTTTCAGAGCAGTGGAACAGGTTGCAGCGCGATTACCAACTGAAGCAGCAGAAGAAGTGCGTGGGGAAACATGCCGGGCTCTGACCAGAACTAAACCTATGAAGACTAACATTACCAGTAGAGAGAGGGCGGCCATTTGGGACCTAAGAGAGTGCTCTGAGATTGTTATCTTACCTGCTGACAAAGGCAATGCCGCTATTGTTCTTTCCCGTAAGGACTACATTGAGAAGATGCAGCGCCTCCTAGATGACGACTCCTATAGGAAGATCAAAGCTGACCCCTCGAAGAAGGTGGAGAACAAGACCAGGGCTCTACTCAAGGACGCGGATCTACCAGAGGGGGACGCCAAGAAAGTGTCACCTCAAGGACCTGTACCACCAAGACTTTATGGACTCCCTAAGGTCCACAAAAAGGGGTTACCTATGCGCCCGATTGTCAGCGACATTAGGGCACCTACTTACTTGCTGGCAAAATATCTGGGTGAATTACTTAGCCCCTATGTAGGTAAATGCCCTCACCATATCCGTAATTCCATGGATTTCGTGAAACGTCTCGACAACTTCAGACTGAAAGACACTGATATCCTAGTGAGATTCGACGTTGTTTCACTATTCACCAGGGTGCCTCTACGAGAGACAGTCGAGCTTATTGGGCAGAAATTTGACGAAAAGACCACCGAACTCTTTAGTCATGTCTTGACCTCAACGTATTTTCTGTTTAATGGGGAATACTATGAGCAAACGGATGGAGTCGCAATGGGCAGCCCACTCTCGCTGTTGGTCGCGAATTTGTACATGGAGTACTTAGAGGAGGAAGCCTTGGCGTCATCCAATTGGAAACCTACTTGTTTCTTCCCGGATGAAGTCATGGAAGAAGAGGTAGCCACTGCCTTTATTCCGTACAGTGGCGCACTATCGGGAAAAATCGGCCCTATATTAAAGAAACACCGAGTTAAAACCATCTTCTGCCCACCCAATAAAACACGGGCATTAGTGGGAAGTGTGAAAGATGACCTCGGTTTGAGGAAGGCCAGCATATACCAAATTCTCTGTGAGTGTGGGAAGACTTATATCGGACAAACAGTACGCACCATCGAAGATCGTTGCCAAGAACATCAAAGGCACACTCGACTGAAATATCCAAATAAGTCGGCGGTAGCAGAGCACTGTTTGTCCGAGAAACACGAGATGGATTATGAGCGTACCAAGATCCTGGCTCAGACCTCTAAATATTGGGACAGTGTTATAAGGGAGGCTATCGAAATTCGCACCAGGGAAGATCTTATCAACCGAGATTACGGCTACAATCTCAGCAAGGCTTGGGACCCGGCATTGAATGTAATTAAGAAGACTCTCAGCAAGAAGTACGAATTGGCGACCAGGGCAGACATAGCAAGCACATCGACGCTACTACAGATTCTGATGCCCACGTCTTCGTGACCGCCGGCGCGGAGGGAGGGGATTTAAATCGGCCGCCCACACTTAGGAGCTCAGTTCGTCAGCACACCTGACGATGGTGACATATCTGATCACCAAAATATTGTGCCCGTTAGACACTATGAACTGGCAGTATACCTGTGGACTGTTTGAGCAATAAAAATACTACTTGAAAAGTTTGATGATGCTCTGTACTTCGATGTCGACATATTTGAGGTAAATCATTGCTCCAGAGAACGCATCAGTTGTTGTAAAAAAAATGTGTATGCTAGGGGCAGAATTGGGAAACTCTTCCTTAAATTGCCATTCTTCACCAATGCCTTCAATACTTCCTTCTAGATGCTCATTAAATTTTCATTTACATGCAAGGGAATCTCACTTACTGGCTCACTGAAATTGTTTTCCAGTATTTTTAATGCTCGGTCATTTCGTGTTATTTAAGGGGACTAAGTATGGTACAACTGGTCTGAAAGTGACGTTTTCCAGTTGTCAAATCTTAATAATATTTGATCTATCCTGAACAGTTTGATGTATAATTTGTCAGATAATTTCAATTGGAAGTGTAAAATTTATCACTTCAGAATTAATTCTTGTTCAAGAAATTATTCACCATCATTTAAGATTGGACAGATTCCCATATGGGCGTCATAGGAATAAGTATCCCTTGTGTAGAGAAACAACTTGCAGATTTGAAAGCAAATAAATCACCAGGTCTGAATGGAGTCCCAATTTAATTTTACTGAGTACTCTACAGCATTAGC
Source organism: Schistocerca nitens (assembly GCF_023898315.1). Lineage (NCBI taxonomy): Eukaryota > Metazoa > Arthropoda > Insecta > Orthoptera > Acrididae > Schistocerca > Schistocerca nitens. Next base: position 395,870,375 of record NC_064617.1, read on the forward strand.
CCCTTAGTTAGCCATTGTTTATCATGAATCTTCCACCCAGACAAAGTCTCAAGTGACTAGAAAAAAGTGCAAGTGACTCCAGTATACAGTGTGTAAAATTTATGTTGACAAACCAGAATAACTCGAAAAATAAGCTTCACACGAAAAATATGTTTAATCCAGAGTTGATTATTTTCGAGGGGGACATCTGCTGGTGCTAAAATTAGCCCGCTACCCCAGCCCCCTGGGGGTGGGACGGGAGGCAACTTTAAAATTTCAAATGGGAACCCCCATTTTTTATTGCAGAATCAAATTCTACATAAAAAAACTATGTTCATTTTGTCTTAAACATTTGTTTTGATTCTTGGTAGTTGGTGCTGTAATTCAAGAAAATCCATGTTCTCATTTTTGCATGGAAAATGGTTACAGATAAATAAAAAATACTTATTTACTTCGTAAATTTTGATTCGCTAAAACTAAAACTCTCCCTCTCTCCCCATAGGGTGTGGTTTGAGAGAGAGAAATTAGGGTTTTACAAATGCTGACCCAAATACTAATTTTTTTCTGCAGATTCGGATAAGTTTTGTTTGTTTCGTGGTCATGAGGTCACACAACTTTTAATTATTTATTTTAATTTAATTATTTTAATTTTATTTTAATTTAATGTAATTATTTATTTTATTTATCCATAACAATTTTCTACCCAAAAATAAGAACATGGATTTTCTTGAATTACAGCACCAACTACCAAGAATCAAAACAAATGTTTAAAAACAAAATGTACATAGTTTTTTATGTAGAATCTGATTCTGCAATAAAAAATGGGGGTTCCCATTTGAAATTTTAAAGTTGCCTCCCGCCCCATCCCCAGGGTCTGGGGTGGTGGGCTAATTTTAGCACCAGCAGATGCCCCCCTCGAAAATAATTAACTTTGGATTCTACCCATTTTTCATGTGAAGCTTATTTTTCGAGTTATTCTGGTTTGTCAAGTTAAAATGTACACCCTGTATAAGAAGAGTAGAACAGCAGATCCCCAAACTTACAGATCAATATCCTTAACTTCCATTTGCTATGCTCAGTTCAAATATAATAAACTTTCTTGAGACTTATGCTGACAAATCAGCAAGGTTTTGGAAAGCACCGCTCATGCAAACCTCAGCTTGCCATTTTCTCACATCATGTACTGCGAACTATGGATGAAGGGCAACAGGCAGATGTCATATTTCTAGATTTCTTGAAGGCATTTGTCACGGTGCCCTATTTTGGCTGTTTACGAAGGTATGAGCATATGGAATAAGTTCACAGATATGTGAGTGGCTCGGAGACATTTTAGGTGATAGAACCCAGTACATTGTCCTTGATGGTGGGTGTTCATCAGACTCAAGAACATTGTCAGGAGTGCCCCAGGGAAGTGTGATAGGACCACTGCTGTTTTCTGATGTGGTGTACTGTAAGATATCGAAGTTGAGTGTTCTGTAGAAAGATAAAAGACGTCTTGGACAAAATTTCTAGTTGGTGTAATGAATGGTAGCTAGCTCTAAATGTGAAAAAATGTAAGTTAACGAGGATGAGTAGGAAGAACGAGCCTTTTATTTCTGGATACAGTAGTGCTAGTGTCCTACTTGACACAGCCAAGTCATTTAAATATCTGGGCATAACATTGAAAGTGATACGAAATGGAGTGAGCGTGTGAGAACTGTGGTAGGGAAGGCGAATGATCGATTTCAATTTATTGAGAGAATTTTAGAAAAGAGGATTCACCTTTAATGGAGACTGCATATAGGATGCTGGCACATCTATTCTTGAGTGCTGCTCAAGTTTTTGGGATACATAGCAGGCCAGATTGAAGAAAGACATTGAAGCAATTACGAGGCGGGCTGCTAGATTTATTACTGGTAGGTTTGAACAACACATAAGCGTTACGGAGATGCTTTGGGGTCTCGGATGGAAATCCCTGAAGAGAAGGAGACATTCTTTTTGTGATACACTATTGAGAAAATTTAGAGAACCGGCTTTGTAAACTGACTGCCCCACAGTTCTGCTGTTAACCAACAACATTACGCGTAGGGACCACAAAGGTAAGATACGAAAAATTAGGGCTTACATGGAGGCAGATGGGTAGTCATTTTTCCCTTGCTCTATTTGCGGGTGGAACAGGAAGTGAAGTGGCTAGAAATTGTATAGGGTACCCTCTGCTATGCACTGCACGTTGGCTTGAGGAGTGTAGGTAGATGTAGATGTATTAGTACAAATGTAATAAAATCCTGTTGTTCTGCATTCATTTACATAATTATCTCTATCTTTGGAAGTATTCAATCTAGAAGGCTATGGTTTTCAGCTATTTATTCCATCATTTTATGTTCATGTTATGAGGTTGGATGCACTGTGTAAAAAGAAGTGGCAGTATTCCATATACATTTAGTGCTTTCTAAGTGTTGTGTTGTAAAGGTAATAGATAAACTCTAAATACTAATGGAATAGATGCAGCTAAAAACATTAACTCCAACATTATTATGCAACAGCAATAAGATACAACATATGACCTACATTCTTCCACAGGTCATGGACTGATCGTTCCACCTAACATGATCTTTGTCCACTGGGTGCCGATTGATGGCACAAGTACTGTTAAGCTCAGGCAAAGGTACAGAGGAATGATTTAGACACAAAAACAGCATACCATCTGCAGTGATGGGAGCTATTAAACCAGTGTATAGAGATTTAGCTGCTCATGATCTTCTTTCCGAGTGTCTCCATGGTTGAACCCAAAACTTGAATGAGTCTTTCAGTAATGTCATTTGGACCTGCATATCAAGAAAATATGCTTGTAGAAATGAAAACTTATACATGACACATATTCACATTTGCGAATAATGACAAGCATCAGCTTCATAATAGAATGATGACAATGAAAATTTGTGCTGGGCTGGAGCTCGAAACTGCATTTCCCTCTAACCATGAATGTGGTCGCCTTGTGATTAGGCTATCCGAGCATGACTCACGTCCAGACCCCAACTTCCATATGTCGTCAACCTGCACTCGTACATTCATTACGTATACTTCCATACAGGGGAGACACTTTACTTCAAAGTTGCCTGCCCAGTGTCTGCCAGATAAATATGATATTGCAGTGCCTGTGTTGTTCATAAGTATGATTGAAAGTTTCTTTGGACATGCAAGTATGTTATCCAATACTTCCAAAAAATTTCAGGTCTCTATCTGTCAGTTTCTGGAATAATGGGTCATTAATATTGCAGTTTCAACAGTTTAGATATGGGGCATATATACTCCCCTTAAGGGGGCTGGCAGGTGATCAGTTACTGATGTTTCTCGGTATTATAACAGATCCTCTTGATAAGTGAGTATTCTTGTTCTTCCGTTGTGAATTTCACAATATACCAGGTCACACATTTCGTGGTCAGTGGTCAACAATGTGATCTGAAAACTGTAACTGTGCACCCCCCCCCCCCCCCCCCCCCCGCTCCTCCTCCCGATTCTTTTAAGAAATTAAGAAACCCAAATGATTTTATAAATAAAACAATTTTGGATCTCTCGCTCCTCTGCTGTAATTACTGCTTTGAATAGGGGAAAAAAGAATTAAGATTTTGTTCACTCCCTTCTGTACTCTTGTTTTGTCTGGTGGAATAAACCACCACCTATTTTTCTGCACATTTTGACCATTTCATTTCCTAACATTTCTATAAAGAATTTCAAATAGCAAAGGCTGAACCACATATATGACAGACATTGGTGAAAACATTTTTACAGGGTTTGTAATTTGAAAAGTAGTAAGCTGATCACCTCTGAAACTGTTTTGAAGCAGGACTGGTATACAGAATACCTTCTGGTGTTTTTCAAAATTACAACACACAAAAAGAATAGTCCAAATGATTTCATACTATGAGAATTTGTGGAACAATGTTGTAGCAAAACTTTATATTATAAATGTAAAGGCCTGACATACTCCTTTGTATGCTTGGAATAGTCATTGTTTCGATAAACTTGGCCATTGGTAAATTGTCTGGTAATGTGTAAGCAAGTATCAGTATGCTTTAGTGATGTCAGAACACATCATAACGGCCTGTGAATGAGAGTGAATGGGCTAGAAGATTTAGTCTCAGAGAAATGGGTTTGTCATACCATGACTTTCATACAGTGTGTGTTTTTAAAACAGTGATACATGGATTGAACCATGGGGTAGAAAGTAGACATCTATATTTGTTGCTGTGGCACTGCTTCTCTGAGTGGCAAAATGTAGCATTTTCAGGCAAGAACATCATTAGCCTGTCATACAGTGATAGCTGTTATTTAAAAACTATTTCTGTGATGACTGAAGTCTGACAACCTTCATTGATGAACAGCGTAACGAACACCAGGCATGATAGTTTCGGGTGTGTTGGATGCAATGTGCAGTTTTGCCTCCTATGTTTTGTCATATCAACAGAAACCTTATATCAGGGAGGCTTTAGTCTGAGGTGATGTTCTTTCCTCATGCAGCTCCATAAGAGATATTTCAGAAGTATCATGTGCTACCATATGCAGGATGGGATATACAGGAATTGTTTGATCCTGCTTTTCTGGTATCCAAGTCCATCTGAAAAGTTACCCATGCTACATCTCTGTAATGTGGTTTGGCATCCATCAATTATAATTGATGTCTAGTGGACTAGCATACAAGCCATGAGGAGGGATGTTCAAAGGAATATACCCAGGCGCTCTGTGTTTTTGTGTGCTCCAAAATTTAGTCCTTGATGGTATCATGTAGGGGATTCATACAATACTAGATTCTTGGGGTATTAAGTTAATTTCATCTGTTTCCCCCTTAGTGTTGCTATTTTCACTCAGATTTGTGTGTTTATGATATGTGAATGTGACGTTTAATTTTCTGAGTGCTTTGAATCAGGAGTTTAAAAAAAACTTTTTCTTTGCTGGCAGTTTTCATCCCTGTTTTAGTTGGAACTGCATCTAATGTGTTTCAGTAGATGTAACTGACACCAATTGTACACTTTCTTGTATATAGCCCTTCAATTCCCATATTGTATCACACTATTTTAATTTTATTGTGATTCGTTTCAGGTTGTATGACTGGCAGACAATGAACAGAAAGGATGTGCGGGACATCATCAAGGGCCAAGCTGCAAATACGCAACTGGAATTTGAGCAGAGGACTAAAGAAGTCATTGTCCAGTTTGCAGAACAGGTTTGTTGGTGCTTCACACTATTCTGCAAAAGGGTGGCATCAGTTTAGATTTTCTGGCAGTATTTACACCAGTGAATGAGAACACAATTTCCCACAGTGAGATAGAATGCTGCCTGGTGTTGTGGTCACATGACACAGGAAGGAAAATATATAGTTGAGCAGGGGAATCATGCTAGTAATGATGCAGCCCACAGCTGGGGAAATCCACAGACATAAGCAAATTTGACAAAAAGCAAATTGTTATGACACCTGCACCTGAGAACAAGCTTCTCAGAAGTGATGGAGGTGGCTGTGCTGTTCATGTGCTGTTGTGGGGTGTGTGTGGAAAGGGTTGAATGTCAGTGAAACCAAGAATAAACAAAAAGTTGTTGGATGTCAATATTTTGTCAAGGAACATTGTGGTTGGAGAGTGGCCTGCTCTATAAAGCAAGATAGGTGGCGATCTATGACAGATCTGAGAGTGTACATTACTGGTGGACATTGTTGAACATGGGGTTTCACTGCATACAATCCCTATTTTTCCTACGTTGACCCAACAACATTGTCAATTAAATTTACAGTGGACGTGGGTCATTGAGATTGCACCAGTCAGCGGAAACAAGTTGCCGGGTCAGATTAGTAATGTTTGTTTTTACGCTGGGTGGATGTATTGTCCAAATGCATTGTCATCGAGGTGAGTGGCTTCTTGAAACATGCACCACACCATGGACACAGGGCAGTAGGAACAGTGTTGTGCTGTGGATGTATTCACCTGAGCTTCTGTGGACCTGGCAATTATTGGCAGGCACACAGGTCTGTGACTATTTAAATGCTAACAACTTGCCTAGGATGACGTAGAATTTCAGGTCGCAAGAGCACAAAGAACAATCAGATGGCGCAAAAGGTGGTCAGAACAGGTGGTTTTAGACTTGTTAAAATGCTGCATTAGCTTCAAGAAAGTATTGGAATCCTATAGGGGTGTTTCTATCAAACATAAAAGCGCATTTTCCCCATATCAAATCCATCTGATGGATTGAAAACAAAGGTCTAGATGTGGGTTTTAAGCAGTTTCCCACATCTGGTTAGATGAAAACTGGGCTGGTATTCATGTACTGCCTCAGTTACTCGATTCAAAGATGTTCTCTTACTTTGATAAGGTTCACACATTCTGTCCCAAGGGGGACATGATAGGAATGGCATTCAGCCACCCTCTGTCACTAACATTACCACATCCAGAACAATATGCCAACCCTGTGATACACAGGATAAGGCCAGAAAAGGAAGGTACCAGGTTGCCAATAACTATGTACTCAGACAGGGCTGTAATAAGACAACTCCTGATAACATCTTGACAGTGTGCTCTTCTTTTTTCTAGTCTGTACAATAGAAACACAGGTACCAATCTTCCACTCCAGTTGAGTACTACTGGAGGAAGACAGGTGAAAATTATTTTTCCAACAACACTGAGGGATGTAACTGGCCTTCCCCCATACAGGACTCTGAATTTGACATTTGAGGCTCACAAGAATACTGCTAGATGCAATGAAATCCATGCAGTGTGTTGCAGCATCTAATAAATGAGACTGTAACAGTTTCTTCGTAGATAGCTAAGGAATGTTCATTGTGCTGCTGGTCAAGGCCGTGGAATGTGCAGTCAACATCTGGATTTCTTAGAATCAGGAAGCTACTCAATTACTTTCAGTGTTGTTCAGGAGCTATCACTTACTATTGATAACTTACTATTGCTGGAAACAGTAATTCACACCGACATCTTACATGTATATAACACTTGGGAAGCAAAACATCCCCACACAGTTACACAAAAAGGGGTTCGAGAAACAACTTCCCACACTTCCAGTACTCTTATAGTCCTTTCTTTTGATATAATTTTTCAGGTATCAAGATGGTCACACTTTATGAAGTACGTATGAGTAAGAGAATGGGAGACACTCAAGGATCAGTTTTAAGTATTACAAATGTTGTTTTCTGTTTTCTGCCTCCCTTTCAGCATTGCAACAGACATGTGTTAGTTGCAGGTGGTGATAAGGTGGTTGGAGGAATGAGAAAAAACTACCATTTATAAACTATGCGTGTTGCCTAATCATTCTTACAACTTTATTGGCCAATCGGTACTTCCAATGAGCCACATAGTTCTCAGTTTCAAGGAAGTTGTGAGGGCTTCTGGAGCTCACTTTTGACAAGAAGTGGACAAAGTTGCCACCACTACACCTTTCTAGGGTCAAAGATCAGAAAACATTAAATACCCTCGCAGTGCTCTACTTACAGGTCTTGGGCACCTTTATAGTACTGTTTCATGCAATCTCAACTGAATTGAAACACCAAGTTTCCAGGTCTGCAGTACCAGCATAGCTAAAGATTATTAATGTTGCCTGTTACGAGGTGGTTTGGCTACACTAATGCAGTCTTACCTCTGTGCCAAGGATTGTGAGCTGCCATTAGTGAACTGGCTACGCCTCCACAGGCTGTATCAGTCAAGTCATGTGTATTCCAATAATTAAACATCTTCCTGTAGAAATAGATTTTTCAAATTATCCTTCTGCAAAAAAAGTCAGTAATGATCTGCACAAAACATGAGCTAATGACACTTCATGTCATTCAAATATCGTGCCTTATATAGGAGTGGAGCCAACTTTAGTAAATTATAAAACAAAAAATTATTTTACATTTCCATTTGCAAAGAAAGCATGGTACTCTATATTTTTTGTTCAGACTATCCTTTCATTTGGCATCATCACTCTTTGGTGGGTTCGTGCTTGGCTACCATGGGGCCCCAGCCTTTGCAGCATTTTTTCCCTTCTGTGCTGTGTCTATCCTCTTGCTATTCTTTTTTCCCTGCCTTGGGGGACATGTCTGGGATGTTGTTGGGAATGTTCTGCATTGTCTGTCGCTGAGGTATGAACAGTCTCGCCTTTGTTTTTCACTCTCTTTTCCTTTCTTTGTTTCCCTACTCCTCTTGTTCCTCCGCTTTTGCGTTTTAGGTCCCTCTTTTTTGTCTTCCTCCCTGTGCGCTCCTGAAGGCTGGCACATGCATCCGACGCATAACAGGCAACTGGGTAACGCGTAATTCCCAGTCGTGGGTCAACAGGTAGGGTTCGTCCATATCCCCCTCGTACAGGCCAGGCTCAGGGAGGGGTGATTGCCTCAGCTGCAACCTCAAATTGCCGATTGGTTCCTCTGTCAGGTGCTCGGGTGGTGTGACCTGAGGTGTTAACAATCACCTAAGGCAGGTGCGCTACCTTGTGTAGCATCACCATCCCCCCTGTCCAGCTGTGCAACAAACTGTCAAACTCTTGCCTCAAGGGGCGAAGCCACCAACTAAACAAACAGTGATCTGGAAATGACATAAGGAGAACTCCTGTGAAGACTTCCTCCAGCCAAACAGCCGAGTCTTCCTCTAAGCGGAAAGGCTCGAAGAAATCCACCAAAGGCAAACTGTGTTCTCCTTCGCTGACTCAAAGGTCCTCTTAGACATTTCCCCGTGGTACATTAGTCCGGCCGACATCTGTATCGCCGGTGCGCACCACCAACCGTTTTTCAGTGTTGGACTCCACAGGCCAACCGCACAAGCAAGCCATTGCTTCTGTGCACCCTATGGAGCAGGTTCCTTCTGCTTCTGTGCCCTGTAGTAGCGACTTTACACCAGCTGTCAATCGGCAGCCGCTGAGTTGACACACCTACACCTCTTTCTCATCATGGCTGTCCTCCAGTGAAACATTCATGGCCTTTGGTCCCACAAAGAGGATTTTCAGCTGCTTTTAGCTTCACAGCATCCCCTTATACGCTGCCTTCAGGAAACGAAATTGTGCCCTCACAACCCCTTTGAGCTTTCAAATGACTTACTGATTCGTTTTGAACTTCCCCCTGAGGTCGGCATTCCATCTCCCTGACTACCCATCTTCAAGCTGTTGCAGTTCGACTTTTCCTTCCCCACCTGACTTTTTTCCTCTGTACCGTTTATGTCCTTATGTCCTTCCGTCATTCAATATCACCAGGGCAGACTTCCTTCAGCTTGTTGGACAGATGCCTCCCCCATGTTTGCTACTCGGTGAGTTTCATGCGCATCATTCACTTTGGGTTCTCCCAGGACCTGTCAGAGTGGTGCCCTATTGGCTGACGTTCTTAACCAACTTAGCCTCTTATGCCTTAACATTGGAGCACCCACTTTCCTTTCCAACTGATCGCACACCTATTCCCATTTGGACCTATCCTTCTGCTCTGCCCAGCTTGCCCATTGTCTTGAGTGATCTGTTCTTTCTGACACCTACTTGAATGCCCATTTACTATGTGCTATCCTTTTGCTGACTCATACCCCATCCACGTGCACGCCCAAGTGGTAGCTTACTAAGGCTGACTGGCAGCTTTACTCCTCCCTGGCGACCTTTGAAGAACAAGATTTCCTCAGTTGTGATGCCCAGGTGGAATATCTCACAAACATTATCCTTCCTGTTGCAGAACGTTCCATTCCTCACACTTCCTCATTACCTCGTCGTGTCGCAGACCCTTGGTGAACTAAGGCACGCTGTGACGCAATTCGCTCATGCAGAGGTGCTCTCTGCATTTTCAACTGTCGTCCTATGACAGCCAACTGCATTCATTATAAACAAATGCGTGCAAAATGTCATCGTGCTCTTCAGGATAGCAAAAGAGCTAGCTTAATTTCATTCACTAGTTCTTTTAACAGTTCCATCCCTTCCTTTGTCGTATGGGCCAATCTCCGACAGCTCTCTGGGACAGAGATCCAATCCCCAATTTCTGGCCTGGCAATAGCAGATGAGTTATTGTGGACCCTATTGCTATCTCAAATACCTTGGGCCACCATTTCGCGGAAGTTTTGAGCTCTTCCCTCTATCACCCTGCCTTCCTCCATTGGAAATGAGAGGAGGCGGCTCGGATGATACCCTTCTCCTCTCCAAATCGTGAGTGCTACAGTGCCGCCTTTACTATGAGGGAGCTAGATCAAGCTCTCAGTTCATCCCAATCCTCCATCCTAGGGCCAGACACCATCCACATTCAGATGTTGCAGTACCTTTCTCTTGCGGGCAAGCACTTTCTGCTTAATGTGTACAACTGCATCTGGGCAGAGGGCACATTTCCCGGGTGCTGGTGTGAGGCCACCGTCATAACCATACCTAAGCCCAGTAAGGACAAAAACCTTCCTTCTAGCTACTGCCCCTTTTCTCTTACCAGCTGCGTTTGCAAGGTGACGGAACGTGTGTTTCATGCCCAGCTGGTACTGGTGGCTTGAGTCTCGCAATTTACTGACGAATGCACAGTGTAGATGTAGAGGTTGGCGTTCAACAGTTGACCATCTCATTACTTTGTCTACCTATCTCATGAATGATTTTTCTGTGTAAATCCCAGGCTGGCCGTGTTTTTCGATTTTGAGAAGCCCTAAGACACCTGCTGGAGAACTGCTACCCTCCATACTCTTTACACGTGGGGTTTTGATGGCCGCCTGCCCTGTTCCCTTCAGGCATTTTTAAAAGATCAGGTATACAAGGTGCTTGTGGGTTCTGCCTTGTCGGACACCTTCATCCAGGAAAACAGTGTGTTTCAGGGTTCCGTCCTGTGTCGTCCTCTTTGCTATCTCCGTTAACCCTACAATGGCGTGTCTCCTGTCGGGCATCTCTGGCTCCCTTTTTGTTGATGATTTTGCCATCTATTGCAGTTCTCTATGGACGTGTCTCACTGAGTGGCGTCTTCAGTGATGCCCTGATCATCTTTACTCCTGGAGCATCGACAGTGGCTTTCGCTTTTCCACTGACAAAACCATCTGTGTAAATTTCTCCCGCCATCTTTACACCTTGGGCCTGTTGTTCTTCCATTTGTTGAAACTATGAAATTCCTGGGGCTTCTGCTTGATAGGAAACACTCTTGGTCCTCCCATGTGTCATACTTGTCAGCCCGCTGTACACGGTTCCTCAGTGTCCTAACTCGATAGTATTTCCTGGGGTACCAATTGAACCACACTCCTTTGTTTGTACTGGTTCCTTGTCTGTTCAAAACTTGACTATGAGTGCTTTGTTTATGCATCTGCGCACCCATCCCTCTTATGCTGTCTCAGTGCTATCCACCATTGTGGGATCTGTTTGGCCACAGGCACCTTTTACACTAGCCCAGTTAAGAGCCTGTATGCTGAAGCTGCTGAACTACCACTGTCCTACTGCCATGACTTTCTCCTCAGCAGGTATGCATGCCATTTGTCTGCCATGTGTGGCCACCCATGCCATGCCTCCTCCTTCGATGACTCTTTTGATTGCCGGTATGGGGCACATCCCTCTTCTCTGTTACCTTATGGAATCCGCTTTCGGCACTTGATACGGCAGCTTAACTTCACACTACATGCAACTTTCCTGGTTTGTGTGAACTTTTCACCTCCTTGGCTTCGTGAAGTGGCCCAAGTTAACCATGGTATTCATTCACTTGGTCTATCACCTTCAGTTTCACGACCTTCACACGGAACTTTGCAATAGTACCTTTGTATACACTGATGGCTTTCGCACTGACCGTGGAGTCAGGTGTGCCTTCGTCATTGGCACCAGTAGTGGCTTCCGGCACACTGCTCAGTATTTACAGCCGAGCACTTTGCCTTGTATCAGGCCATGGAATACATCCGGCGACACAGCCTTTTCAATTGTGTCCTCTGCTCAGACTCACTCAGTGCCCCTCAAAGTCTCTGTGCACTGTACACTGCCCATCCCTTAGTGCAGCGGGTCCAGGAAAACTGTCACGTATTCACTCTTGGTGGAGCCAGTGTGATGTTTCTGTTGGTTCCTGGCCATGTCGGTGTGCCAGGAAACGAGGCTGATGACGCTGCTGCCAAGGCTGCAGTCCTCGTACCTCAGCCTGTGAGTACCTATATTCCCTCCAATGATCTGTCTGTCTCCGCCTGTCAGGTGGTGGTGGCCCTTTGGCATCGCCAATGGTCCTCCGTTCATGGGAATAAGCTCCGGCTTATTAAGCCTTTCCCAGTGGCTTGGACGACCTCCTCTTGGCCCTCCCGCCGGGAGGAGGTCATTTTAATTAGGTTGCGTTTTGGGCACTGCCTTTTTGAACTATCGCCATTTGCTACATGGCACTGCCCCACCACGTTGTACACATTGCGCCCAAGTTTTAACTGTCCACCACTTCATGATGGAATGCCCATTTTTTAACTGTTTATGTTCCCACTTGGATTTGCCGTCTGATTTGTAGGCCATTTTAGCAAATGACACACGAGCTGTTGACTGCGTTTTACTTTTTATCCGCCAAAGCAATATGGCAAAGGCCACTAAATTTTAGTTTTGGAGCTCTGTTTCTATATGGTGTCCTTTTTAGCCCTTTTTCCGTGTGCCTGTTCTTAGTTGTCTTCTATTATGTCAATTGGGACTGACGTATAGTTGTTTTTTAACTCCTCTCTGTCTTTGTATTCCCTAGTTTTGACTTGGACACGTATGACCCCTAGTTGTTTTTTGTGCCCTCAAGCAAAACAAAACCAAAATCAAACAGTTGTATGCCTGTCTGCACTTACAATCATTCTCAGATAGTATTCTTAATGATCAATTTAGCAAATGAATTCTGTTTCTTTAAAGTGAGGTACTCTTGTTCTTGAGAAAATTGGAGCAGATGAACTCATTCAAATTATGAAATCACTTGGCCTCTTCAAAACATTTAAGTGTGTTGCAAGCTGTCTAGTGCCTGTGCCCAACAGAGAAACCAGTCCAGTCCATCCAGCACCGCATCTTCCGACTATAGCCTATAGGGAAGGAGGTGATGCTATGCTGGATTTCAGGGTGTACAAAATATAAGGGAAATGCATGGACACATACAGCAGCCTAGGAGGCATCCACATCATCTTTAGTAACACAGTGTGCCATCCCCCTTGTGCAGTTTCATCATTGAGATGGACACCGCTGAATCAGTGGGAAGAGAAATGGTTGGAAGTGAGGGATAATAAGCTGGAGTTGATGGAACTTGCTACATGGCTGTAGTGGTAATCCTTGCAGCTACAAAGGTGAGATGACGTGCTCCTAGTGTACTCAAAAATTGGTTACTGGTGTGTGATGCATAGATTTGTTCTCTGTGCATTCATTACCTGTGGTTTATGAACGTATGTATGCTACACTTCAGAAGACTGTGCCCAATTTGCACATCAGTGGAGAGGCCATAATTAGGCTAGGGATTGTTCTCTACTGTAGGCAATGACACAAGGTATCAGTCATAGCCAGACTTTGCAGATGGCATTGGTAAGGAACAGGCAGCATGGTTCACAAGTTGGTTTGATGAACCAACCCTATTACTTTCTAACATTTTTCAAGTTATTTATAGCAATTTTGTGCACTTTGTTATACAATTTTACTTAGTTATGTGCAGTCATGTGCAACTATTTACTCGCCTACATCTGCAACTATTTGTTCACCTACAGCATCCAGTAGATGATTTCTACTATCAGCAACACAGTGCATAACTCTCAGATTGTATCAGAATAGATTGAGAAATAGTCTACATTATTAGTGTGAGATTGAGAAATAGTCTATGTGATTAGTGTGGATGTACGGTTTCCCATGTCATGTTTCCTAATCCTATTGAACATATACGAGACGCCATAAATATCTTGGTTCTAGCTCTGACCAATCTTCTTGAGTTGTGGGCTGCTATTGAGCAGTCATGGATTTGGATGGCTCCCCATTGCTTCAAGTGGCTCTTGTAATTCATACCACAACCTATCGCTGCAACCATACGAGCAGAAGGAGGTGCTACATGTTACTAGACTGTTCTGTTACTCAGTTACTCATGATAGTAATTGTTCACCAATATAATATAGCATACCATGTTTACTGAGCATTATGTCTTGTGAAATATTATCATCTTGTACCTGCAGATGTGAATAGGCTACAACAAAAACTGCTATATTAAAATGTTTTGACTAGTATGTTACAGTGAGGACTGATTTGAGGTAACTTTGATATGTGTGTGTGTGTGTGTGTGTGTGTGTGTTTTATGGGAAACTCGACCTTGTTTTTTGCAGCTTTTAATGTTTGTATATTTTTTTAATAGGGTCTCAATGCTGCTCTATTCTATGATAATCCTGATGTCCGGAGTTACGTCTCCCTGGTACCTACAAGTGCCATTACAGGGGAGGGCATGGGAAATCTGCTGGCTCTTATTGTTGACAGCTGTCAGAATATGTTGGCAAAGAGACTGATGTACTCAGAGGAACTTCAGGTGAGATCATGAAATCAATTTTGAATATTATTTAAGTTACTTTGGACAGCATTGTCCAAAATGTCACTAGTATTTCTTTGATAGGTAAACATTTTTTTATCTGCACAAGGTTAGAAATTGGTCCATGCTGCAAAGTATTTTTAATGTATAAAAATAACATTAACAAAAGTATACAGAATTCATACAGGCAATCTATAAAATTAGACTTGATTCAAGTGATGGTTAAATAATGAGAATGTTTTGTTGACTGCTTTATTCAGTGTTTACATTTTGTGGCATACAGTAGCAACGGTAGTGGTTCTTAAGTTAAATAGTGACAAAGTTGTTGGTGAATTGCTTTTTGGTTATGAAATTTAGTAGTCTTCAGTGGTGTCTCATGCTGTTTCTGGTGAAATAAATAATGGTTAAATAAATTTTCTGAAACTTTCTCTCACCGTGTTTAATAAAGTTGTTTGCACATTGTAATCATTTATTAAATTTTAGTAGGGCAGTTTTCAGCCAGCGCTGTTACTATTTGTAGTGAAATATTTCAGAAAACACTTTTGGTTCACAGTGTTTACTTTCGTCACTGTTCCAGTGGATGCTTGAATTTTTAATTTTAGATAAGAAATTGTGTGAAGTTTGTGTGGTATTGGTATTAGTTGTGGTTTAGTAGTATTAATAGAAGTAGTTGCTTTCTTAGTAGAGGACAGAAGTCGAGTTCACTATTGTTAGTTCTGTAAATCATTCTATCATAGTAACTGAACTTGAATAAGATAGACATTTAGTTTTCTTCAGTAATTGTTAACATTTTACCATGAGTGAGAAGTGTGGGCTTTTTTGTAGGTTGCGAGTAGTGGGTTACGATGTGAGATTTGTTCAAAGTATTTTCATTGGGGGATGCAGTGGGGAAGCCAGTGGGCATTCTAATGAGATCCCCTCCAGGAAATGCAGACTTTGTAGCAGAGATAAGCTAATAGAGAAGTAGGAGCGTAAGGTCTGTGCCATTCAGGTGCAGTCACAAAACACAAAGGAGGAACTAGATAGGATGTGGAGGGAAAAGGGTACTGGAAATGGGATCTGGCAGTTGGTAAGAAGGCAGCTAGGAAGAGGAGATATTCAGACAGTTGTACTTGGCATATCACCAATAGATTTGACCTAGGAGCCTTTTGTAGCTATAGCTGTAGGAAACATGCAGCAGACTTCAGCAATTAGAGAGCCTAAGTCAGTTGCAAATTCTAATAGAAGGAAGGATGTTCTGCTGCTAGGTAGTTCTCACGGTAGAGGTGTAGGCCAGCACTTGTAGGGAGTGAGTACCACATCACCAGCATTGTGGAGCGTAGTGCAGGGTTAACTCGAGTGAATGTGAATGTAGGGAAGTTATGTAGGAGTTTTATGAAACAAGATCTGGTAGTGATTGTGGGTGGAGCTGGGAATAGGCACGAGGAGTGTGATGGAGGTGGTGACCAGGAAAAGGTAGCTGCTCAAACTGGTGGCACAAATGTGCACTTCATGCAAATGTTTCAGCTTCATGGTCAATGTCATTTTAACACTGCTGTTAGGCATGTTAACCTGGGACTCGAGAAGGCACTGGTGGCAGAGTGTGTGGCTCACTTCGCAGTGATGCTGGTTGAGCCTATCAATAGCTCGGGTTTCAGTAGGCATGGTCTGCACCTCACTAGATATGGGAAGGGTAGGCTGGCAGATCGTACAGGTGGCAATGTAATGGATGGTGATGGGATCGCTTGTGGGAAAATTCTTGCAGTAGTTGGTGTAAGAGATGCACCATTTTTAGTTTGAAATCAGCTGATAGGTATCCCTGCTTATAGGAAGCCTCTCTAACATTTACATCTACATCATACTCCGCAGCCACCTAATGGTGTGTGGCGGAGGGTACTTTCAGTACTACTATCTGATCCCTCCAACCCTGTTCCACTCACGAGTAGTGCATGGGAAGAATGATTGTCAGTACGCCTCTGTGTTGGCTCTAATTTCTCGAATTTTCTCCTCGTGGTCAGTATGCAAGATGTATGTGGGGGGAAGTAATATGTTGTCTGAGTCCTCCTGAAAAGTGCTGTCCTGAAATTTCAATAGTAAATCTCTCAGTGATGCACAAAATCTCTCTTGTAACTTCTGCCAGTGGAGTTTGTTTAGCATCTCCGTAACGCTCTCTTGGCAGCTAAATGATCCCGTGACGAAATGCGTCGCTCTTCGTTGGATCTTCTCTATCTCTATCAGTCGTACCTGATAGGGATCCCAGATAGATGAACAGTACTCAAGAATCGGGCAAACAAGCACCTTATAAGTAACTTCTTTCGTGGGCAAGTTAAATTTCCTTAAGATTCTTCCGATGAATCTGAATCTCGTGTCTGCTTTTCGCACTATCTGTTGTATATGGTCATTCCACTTAAGGGGCTCCGGAACGCCCTATACTTGCAATGTTAAAATAACGCTTATAAATTACATCTTTCCTCACAAAGTATTTGAGGTAGGAAGTTGAACTTTTTACAGATTATTTATTGGAATATGGGCTACAACTTAACACAGGGATTTTACAAAATTTTAGTTCAGTTATTAAAGATGATTTTTTTCCAATTGTAATGAAAATTCACAATGTTTTTTTGCAATTTTTTATTTATATATTCAAAAATATACAGTTTTTTGGAAAAAGGCTGTGTTAAATTATGCAGAAGGTACTGTGTAACATTTACTGAAAGTTTGAAACAAATATGTTTGGAAGATCCTTAGAAAACATGTAATTAGTATGAGAAAATAAAAGTTTTGGGAATCGAGCGACAAAGATTGGATTAACTTTTTAGTGCATTCCAGGTCCATAGGATGGATTATCTTCATCCTCTGCAAACTCCTCCTCCAGCTTCCTCTAGTTCCTCCTCCTGTTTACTCTTGCTTGTATTTCTAGACTCTTTACAGCCCTGTCTGCAGCCCGAAGGCGTTCCTCGTCTAAAGCAAGCATCGCTCGTACCATGTTAGAACCTATCTTCATTCCCATATTTCTAAATACCTTGCACCTTACAATGTTGCCATCATTGAAAGTCGCAACAGCATCATACACACCAAAGTTAAGTGTTTCTATTCCAACAAATACAGTCTTGGGGATTCTCGACCATATAACACTATTTACATTTTCATTGGGGTTTTGAGTTTTTCTGTGAATACACTTTTTCAACAGTTCAGGTGCTGCTAAGTCTCTGAAAATAGGTTTTATCACCTCCATTATTGCATGAGGCAGACTATGCTTATGAGTGTACACTTCACCAGTTAGCAATCCTTTGTTATATTTACACCAACTGTCTTCTTCTTTGGGACACAAGCTATGTTGGGGATTTTCATCGTCTTTATTGTTTACAGTAATAACACATACCTTTGGCTATCCAACATTTCTCCTTTTCTTAAAAGCCTTCAGAGGATTTCTAATAACTTTACTTTTACTCATTATTATACTTCAACAAAACAGAGACTCAAGAAACAGAATTAATTACGAATATTTTCGAGATAACGACAGAGTAAATAAACATGAAACAATCGACACCAGCGATATATATTGAACCATCACAGGTTAGCCACAACACATACTTTATCTCACATCACTAAAATGTACCTGATGAACACGGACGTTAATAATAACACCATTTGACAGCAGTTTAACAGCGCCACAGTGGGTCACGCCCATGTAGAACACATTTCAAAAAAAATTTAAAAATAGTTGTAGTCTTCAGAATTGAATAAATTATATATCTATTAAAAGGTAATAGTCTGCAGATTCAGAAAGCGCAAAAAAGTAAAAATTGAACTTTTCATGATTTTGAGCCTTTCCGGAGCCCCTTAAGGTCGCTCTGGATAGTTACGCCTATTTTATAGCAGACGCAGTCTCCAGCTGTTTGTCATCAATAGTGTAGCTGTAAAGTAGTGGATTTCTTTTCCTAACAAAGGAACCACCTTCAAAGGTGGTCAGGTGGTCAGGTATCCAAGTAGTGAAGGAATTAGTATATTTCATCAAAGTACACTCCTGGAAATGGAAAAAAGAACACATTGATACCGGTGTGTCACACCCACCATACTTGCTCCGGACACTGCGAGAGGGCTGTACAAGCAATGATCACACGCACGGCACAGCGGACACACCAGGAACCGCGGTGTTGGCCGTCGAATGGCGCTAGCTGTGCAGCATTTGTGCACCGCCGCCGTCAGTGTCAGCCAGTTTGCCGTGGCATACGGAGCTCCATCGCAGTCTTTAACACTGGTAGCATGCCGCGACAGCGTGGACGTGAACCGTATGTGCAGTTGACGGACTTTGAGCGAGGGCGTATAGTGGACATGCGGGAGGCCGGGTGGACGTACCGCCGAATTGCTCAACACGTGGGGCGTGAGGTCTCCACAGTACATCGATGTTGTCGCCAGTGGTCGGCGGAAGGTGCACGTGCCCGTCGACCTGGGACCGGACCGCAGCGACGCACGGATGCACGCCAAGACCGTAGGATCCTACGCAGTGCCGTAGGGGACCGCACCGCCACTTCCCAGCAAATTAGGGACACTGTTGCTCCTGGGGTATCGGCGAGGACCATTCGCAACCGTCTCCATGAAGCTGGGCTACGGTCCCGCACACCGTCAGGCCGTCTTCCGCTCACGCCCCAACATCGTACAGCCCGCCTCCAGTGGTGTCGCGACAGGCGTGAATGGAGGGACGAATGGAGACGTGTCGTCTTCAGCGATGAGAGTCGCTTCTGCCTTGGTGCCAATGATGGTCGTATGCGTGTTTGGCGCCGTGCAGGTGAGCGCCACAATCAGGGCTGCATACGACCAAGGCACACAGGGCCAACACCCGGCATCATGGTGTGGGGAGCGATCTCCTACACTGGCCGTACACCACTGGTGATCGTCGAGGGGACACTGAATAGTGCACGGCACATCCAAACCGTCATCGAACCCATCGTTCTACCATTCCTAGACCGGCAAGGGAACTTGCTGTTCCAACAGGACAATGCACGTCCGCATGTATCCCGTGCCACCCAAGGTGCTCTAGAAGGTGTAAGTCAACTACCCTGGCCAGCAAGATCTCCGGATCTGTCCCCCATTGAGCATGTTTGGGACTGGATGAAGCGTCGTCTCACGCAGTCTGCACGTCCATCACGAACGCTGGTCCAACTGAGGCGCCAGGTGGAAATGGCATGGCAAGCCGTTCCACAGGACTACATCCAGCATCTCTACGATCGTCTCCATGGGAGAATAGCAGCCTGCATTGCTGCGAAAGGTGGATATACACTGTACTAGTGCCGACATTGTGCATGCTCTGTTGCCTGTGTCTATGTGCCTGTGGTTCTGTCAGTGTGATCATGTGATGTATCTGACCCCAGGAATGTGTCAATAAAGTTTCCCCTTCCTGGGACAATGAATTCACGGTGTTCTTATTTCAATTTCCAGGAGTGTATAAGAGGTGTTAGAGATAAAGTTAGTGAACTACTTACAGATGTTCACAATTCAGAGGCTTTCTTAAACAGGATACAGATTAGCTGGCTGTTTTTTCAAGTAGTTGTTTACGGGGTGAGGAACTGGCCATGTACATAAAAAGAGGTATTCCAGTTACACTGCACTGAACAGGTATTTGAATGTTATGCAGGTGCAGTTGAATTTAATGAAACTGAACTTCTAATTGTTGTTATTTATAGGTCCCTTAACTCTGACTTCAGAGCATTTCTGCTCAAGCTAGAGAGGGTTCTTTGTTCACTTTATCGGAAATACCAAAAATTAGTTGTTATGGTGACTTCAATATTAATTTTGTATGTGATCGTGAAAGAACAAGGATGTTGGAAGGTATTCTAAATTCATATGATCTGAGGCAGACTGTGTTTTTTCCAGCCAGGGTGCAGGGAAACAGTAGCACATCCAGAGATAGTATTTTTATTCGTTCTTCATTACTAGATGGGCATTCTGTTAGTAAAAGGGTGAATAGCCTGTCAGACCATGGTGTGTAAATTTTGACAATAAAAGCTTTTTATACTCATAAAAATGTTATACATGATTACGAACTATGTGAAAAGCTAATCCAATGGCAATAGATCCAACGACAATAGTGTGTTTTTTTAAACCTCCTGATGGAACAAGAGTGGCAGGATATTTATAGTACCAATAACATAGCTGACAAATATAATGCTTTTCTTAACACATTTCTCATGCTCTTTGAAAGTTTCTTTCCATTAGAATGTTCTAAATAGGGCACAAGCAGTAAAGACAGTCTGGGTGCCTAACTAGTGGGATAAGTATATCATTTAGAAAAAAAAGTGGGAATTACGTCACAATGTTAGAAGTAGTCAAAATTTACTATAGCCCTTTACAAACAGTACTGTAAGGTGCTTAAATTGTTATTAGGAAGGCAGAGAGTATGTGGTACACAAATACAATAGCTAACTCAAAGCATAATATTAAATCTGTATGGTAAGTTGTGCAGGAAGTGCGCTGGTCAGAAGCCAAGGTCGAGGATATAAAGTCAATATGTAGTAAAAATGTTTCTGTTCAATCACTTTATGAACATTGCTGGCGAATTAAATAAAAACTTAGTTTGTACAGAGAATCATATCACTCTCTTGCAAAATTCCTTTCCGAGACTGATATCTGAAATAATCCTCTGTGATACTGACAAGTGGGAGATTGAATCAATAATTAAATCACTGAAGACTAAAGACTTCCATGGAAATGTTAGGGAAATTAGCAGAATATTAAAGTACTGTGGTGCACGCATTAGCTCTGTATTTAGCCATATTTGTAAGTTTTCCTTTAGTAATGGTGAGTTTCCTTAACAATTAAAGTAGTCAGTAGTAAAGCCGCTTTATGAAAAGGGAGCAAGGGATAATGTAGACAATTTTAGATCTTAGTATGGGCTTTCAGTGTTTGTTAAAGTTATTGAAAAGGCTGTGTATGTAAGGATAATTCATCAATTTATTTCACATAATTTGCTATCAAATGTATAGTTTGGTTTTAGAAGTGATTTAACAAATGAAAATGCTATATTCTATTTCCTGTGTGAGGCACCAGATGAATTAAATAAAAGGTTTTCAATACTAAGCATCTTTTTTGCTTTAATTGAGGTTTAGATTAGATTAGATTAGTACTTGTTCCATAGGTCATGAATACAACACTTCGTAATGATGTGGAATGTGTCAGGTTCATAAAAGGTGTCTATACAAGATATTACAGTACACAAAATATTACATGACACTCAATATATATAAAAAACAAAGATGATGTGACTTACCAAACGAAAGTGATGGCAGGTCGATAGACACACAAACAAACACAAACATACACACAAAATTCAAGCTTTCGCAACAAACGGTTGCTTCATCAGGAAAGAGGGAAGGAGAGGGAAAGACGAAAGGATGTGGGTTTTAAGGGAGAGGGTAAGGAGTCATCCCAATCCCGGGAGCGGAAAGACTCACTTTAGGGGGAAAAAAGGACACACACACACACACACACACACACACACACACACACACACACCCGCGCGCGCGCACACACACACACACACACACACACACACACACACACACACTCACACACACATCCATCCGCACATACACAGACACAAGCAGACATTTGTAAAGGCAAAGAGTTTGGGCAGAGATGTCAGTCGAGGCGGAAGTACAGAGGCAAAGATGTTGTTGAAAGACAGGTGAGGTATGAGTGGCGGCAAATTGAAATTAGCTGAGATTAAGGCCTGGCGGATAACGAGAAGAGAGGATATACTGAAGGGCAAGTTCCCATCTCTGGAGTTCTGTCAGGTTGGTGTTAGTGGGTAGTATCCAGATAACTCGGACGGTGTAACACTGTGCCAAGATGTGCTGGCCGTGCACCAAGGCATGTTTAGCCACAGGGTGATCCTCATTACCAACAAACACTGTCTGCCTGTGTCCATTCATGCGAATGGACAGTTTGTTGCTGGTCATTCCCACATAGAAAGCTTCACAATGTAGGCAGGTCAGTTGGTAAATCACGTGGGTGCTTTCACACGTGGCTCTGCCTTTGATCGTGTACACCTTCCGGGCTACAGACACCACTACATACAAAGTTTGCCAAGGTAATGCCATTCCTGATGTCCAGGCAGAGCTTCAAGGAATCCTCAGAACTATAGACCCCTACAAAACCTTTCACCTGACTCCATCAACCTCCTGACCCCCCCCTACCTTCTACCTTCTTCCTAAAATTCAAAAACCCAATCATCCCGGCCGTCCCATTGTAGCTGGCTACCAAGCCCCCACAGAACGTCTCGCTGCCTACGTAGATCAACACCATCAACCCATTACATGCAGTCTCCCATCCTTCATCAAAGACACCAACCACTTTCTCAAACGCCTGGAATCCTTACCCAGTCTGTTACCTCCGGAAACCATCCTTGTAACCATTGATGCCACTTCCTTATACACAAATATTCCACACGTCCAGGGCCTCGCTGCGATGGAGCACTTCCTTTCACGCCGATCACCTGCCACCCTACCAAAAACCTTTTTCCTCATTACCTTAGCCAGCTTCATCTTGACCCACAACTTCTTCACTTTCGAAGGCCAGACATACCAACAATTAAAGGGAACAGCCATGGGTACCAGGATGGCCCCCTCGTACGCCAACCTATTCATGGGTCGCTTACCGAGCGAGGTGGCACAGTGGTTAGCACACTGGACTCGCATTCGGGAGGACGACGATTCAATCCCGTCTCCGGCCATCCTGATTTAGGTTTTCCGTGATTTCCCTAAATCGTTTCAGGCGAATGCCTAGATGGTTCCTTTGAAAGGGCACGGCCGATTTCCTTCCCAATCCTTCCCTAACCCGAGCTTGCGCTCCGTCTCGAATGACCTCGTTGTCGGCGGGACGTTAAACACTAACCACCACCACCATGGGTCGCTTGGAGGAAGCCTTCTTGGTTACCCAGGCCTGCCAACCCAAAGTTTGGTACAGATTTATTGATGACATCTTCATGATCTGGACTCACAGTGAAGAAGAACTCCAGAATTTCCTCTCCAACCTCAACTCCTTTGGTTCCATCAGATTCACCTGGTCCTACTCCAAATCCCATGCCACTTTCCTTGACGTTGACCTCCACCTATCCAATGGCCAGCTTCACACGTCCGTCCACATCAAACCCACCAACAAGCAACAGTACCTCCATTATGACAGCTGCCACCCATTCCACATCAAACGGTCCCTTCCCTACAGCCTAGGTCTTCGTGGCAAACGAATCTGCTCCAGTCCAGAATCCCTGAACCATTACACCAACGACCTGACAACAACTTTTGCATCCCGCAACTACGCTCCCGACCTGGTACAGAAGCAAATAAACAGAGCCACTTCCTCATCTCCTCAAACCCAGAACCTCCCACAGAAGAACCCCAAAAGTGCCCCACTTGTGACAGGATACTTTCCGGGACTGGATCAGACTCTGAATGTGGCTCTCCAGCAGGGATACGACTTCCTCAAATCCTGCCCTAAAATGAGATCCATCCTTCATGAAATCCTCCCCACTCCACCAAGACTGTCTTTCCGCCGTCCACCTAACCTTCGTAACCTGTTAGTTCATCTCCATGAAATCCCCAAACCACCTTCCCTGCCCTCTGCCTCCTACCCTTGTAACCGCCCCCGGTGTAAAACCTGTCCCATGCACCCTCCCACCACCACCACCTACTCCAGTCCTGTAACCCGGAAGGTGTACACGATCAAAGGCAGAGCCACGTGTGAAAGCACCCACGTGATTTACCAACTGACCTGCCTACACTGTGACGCATTCTATGTGGGAATGACCAGCAACAAACTGTCCATTCGCATGAATGGACACAGGCAGACAGTGTTTGTTGGTAATGAGGATCACCCTGTGGCTAAACATGCCTTGGTGCACGGCCAGCACATCTTGGCACAGTGTTACACCGTCCGGGTTATCTGGATACTTCCCACTAACACCAACATATCTGAACTCCGGAGATGGAAACTTGCTCTTTAGTATATCCTCTCTTCCCGTTACCCACCAGGCCTCAATCTCTGCTAATTTCAAGTTGCCGCCACTCATACCTCACCTGTCATTCAACAACATCTTTGCCTCTGCACTTCCGCCTCGACTGACATCTCTGCCCAAACTCTTTGTCTTTGAATATGTCTGCTTGTGTCTGTATATGTGTGGATGGATATGTGTGTGCGTGCGAGCGTATACCCGTCCTTTTTTCCCCCTGAGGTAAGTCTTTCTGCTCCCGGGATTGGAATGACTCCTTACCCTCTCCCTTAAAACCCACATCCTTTCGTCTTTCCCTCTCCTTCCCTCTTTCCTGATGAAGCAACCGTTTGTTGCGAAAGCTTGAATTTTGTGTGTATGTTTGTGTTTGTTTGTGTGTCTATCGACCTGCCAGCACTTTCGTTCGGTAAGTCACATCATCTGTGTTTTTAGACATATTTTTCCCACGTGGAATGTTTCCCTGATGATGTGACTTACCGAACGAAAGCGCTGGCAGGTCGATAGACACACAAACACACACACAAAATTCAAGCTTTCGCAACCAACGGTTGCTTCGTCAGGAAAGAGGGAAGGAGAGGGAAAGATGAAAGGATGTGGGTTTTAAGGGAGAGGGTAAGGAGTCATTCCAATCCCGGGAGCGGAAAGACTTACCTTGGGGGAAAAAAGGACAGGTAGACACTCGCGCCCGCACACACACACATCCATCCGCACATACACAGACACAAAAATATCTGCTTGTGTCTGCGCATGTGCGGACGGACATGTGCGTGCGTGCGCGAGTGCACACCCGTCCCCCTTTCCCCCCAAGGCAAGTCCCTCCGCTCCTGGGACCAGAACGACTCCCCACCCTCCCCACCCGGGCGGGGGTGCTGGCAGGTCGATGGACACACGGACGGACACGGGCATACACGCAGAGTTCAGGCTTTTGCGGCCAACGGTTGCTTCCTCGGGAGGGGGGGAGGGAGGGGGAGGGATGGGCGGATGTGTGTTAACCCTTCCCTTTCATATTGAGGTGTAGGCCGTGCCTATCAATAGCCTTGACAGCAACCAATCCAATGTCTGACAGAGTGGCCGCCCTACGCAACTGATCTAACTCCATATTTACCCTCCTGACAGAGCGGTTCAACTGGGACTGATCATGCCGCACGAAAGCAGGCACCAGCCCAACATTGGTATGGGTCGTTGCCGAGGCTATTTTCACCAGGTCACACTCGCCAGGCTTTTGAGTGTGTTGATCACAAAATATTGCTCCAGAAGTTGGACCATGATGGAATAAGGGGAATAACTCGCAACTTGTTCTTTAAGAACAGACAGCAAAAGGTTATCCTCAACAGTATTGAGAATAGCTATCATGTGAGGTCCAAGTGGGGCACGACCCCAGAGATCAATGCTGGGACCACTCCTGTTCCTTATTTATATAAATGGTATGCTCTCTAGAGTTACAGGTAATTCTAAAATATTTCTGTTTGCTGATGACACTTGCTTGGTTGAAAAGGATGTTGTGTGCAATGTTGGAGAATATCCTCAGTGATACCAAACAGTTCAAATTTCTAGGTGTTCAGATAGATAGCAAACTGTTGTGGAAAGCCCATGTTCAGGATCTTTTTCAAAGACTTAATGCTGCATTTTAGAACAGTATGTGAAGTAAGTGATTGTTTGACACAAAATGTGTGTACTTTGTTTATTTTCATTTGCTTTTGATGTGTGGCATTATATTTGGGGGTAAATCTTCACTTTCTCAAAGGGTATTTTAATTCAGAAACTGGCAGTTCGGCTTTTAAGTGGTGTAAGTTCACGAACTTCTTGTCGACCACTATTCATTAGTCTGGGTATTCTGACATTGACATCTCAATATATGCATTCTTTACTGTTGTTTCTTGTTAACAGTATCAGCTTATTCCCAATAATTAGCAGCTTTCACTCATTTAATACTAGGCAGAAATCCAGTCTGTTTATGGATTGTGCTTCCTTGACTCTTGTGCAGAAAGGCATGCAGTATTCTGCTGTATCCATTTTCAGTAAGCTACCACAAGAATTCAAAAATCTTAGCAGTAATCCGTGTGCTTTCAAATCTAAACTGAAAAGTTTCCTCATGGGTCACTACTATTCGGTCGAGAAGTTCCTTGAAAAATTAATCTGATTTCGGTGTTATATTTTTGATTGCATTTACATGAATTTGTAGATTGAGGACATTTTAGGATACATAAACATTTTATTACCTGTTATTACTTTTCTGTTGTAATTTCTTGCGCTGACAGGTTCCATGAGCATGGAAATTTGCTCCTCAATTTGGTACTACGGAACTAATGTCTAAAATTTAAAAAAAAAATTGGAACATTAACTTCTTCTTTGGAAACAGATCTGCACCCTTGTTCTGAAAACCATTATTTTTATACCAAATATTTGTTTCAAAGGTTCCATTTCACTTTTTGGGAGGGAACAATTGATTATGTACATGGAAGTCTGTAAACCTTTTCTGCCAACAGGAAGAGTTAACTTTGTGTTCTGAAGTTAATGAGTATTTTTGTAGCTTGATATTGCATTGTCATAATTTCAACTTTCCTCTTAAATTTTGTTGGCATGGTTGTTAGTATAGCATTTGGAGGCTGATGTTTTTGCAGTTGTCCAGTTCGGTGTGTGATTTTCTTTTGTTCATGTTTCTGAGCATACAAGGGTTGATCAGAAGCAAATGCATCACTTCTTTTTTCAACAACTTTTTATTGAACACAATGAAAGGTGCTTACAAGAAAGAATGATGTTTCTTCTACATTCCTTATTTTTCCATTTATCTCCTTCCCATCCTGTGGTCTTCATCCATTGAAACAAGGGCCATATACACCCTGTCGATGCCACTCCTTGTTCTGGTCACAAAGCCATTTCCTCACTGTGAATCACTTCGTTGTCCTCAAAATATTTTCCATGAGTGGCATCCTTTAACTGCCTAAACAGCTGGAAGGCTGAGGGAACTAGGTCAGGGCTGTGGGGGGGATAGGGTGACACTGTCAAACCATGTTTAGTGATGTACTCTGAAATCTTCAAACATGTGGGAGGCTGAATGTTATCATTTTGAATCAGCCACCTGGGTTGTTATCACACTGAAGTCACTGGAAATGCTTTTTGACTTTGGTTAATATGTTCATACATGCTTCAGAATTAATGGTGCTGCCTCTTGGCATCTCAAATTGCAAGTGGATCTTGTCAGGTGTGACAGCTGTGAATGATTGCCACGAATGCTGCAAATCTCGGAGCTCTACCAAAACTGCCTCTGAAGTGCATCACTTACAGAAACCATTTTGAAACATTGCTGCAGCTACGCTATCTGTCGGAGGCAGGCCGGGTTATGGGCAGCGGGGGGTGTCAAACTGGGTATTTGCTCTGGGCAGCAATTTCAGGTGGCCCCAAATTCACTTCGTTGCAGAAAAACAACTTTATTCCACAAAGCGCCTAGCATCCAGTGCACCTGGTTCCATCAATTGTTCATATGATTTTGAAATACATGACTGTTTGTTTTTGAATATTTTTGAACACATTCTAAATTGATTAGTGAACAGATCTTAAGTTGATCTTTGAATGCGTGCAATAGTGTACATGACGTCTCTGCCAGGGGAATCCCCATAGCATCTAGAAATAAAAAACCTTCCCGCAGACAACAGGGGACAGTGCTACACGAACTGAGCCGAATAAACCCAAACAGGTGAATGCCAATCGCTGATTTTTTGTGTGGTTGATTGGGTGTGCCAATGATAATTGTTTTTATAATTATTATTGATTCAGACTTCCAGAGTGGAAATGACTGACTGACAGGAATAGCAGCTAAGAAAGATTATATAATATCTTCTGTGTATCCAAGAAAATGAAATTTTGAAAGAAAATTTTTGCCGTAACTCTGTACCACTAAGGACCATTCGTACAGTCTCCGGTTAGCGGCTGCTTAAATTCTTCTCTTGAAATAGTGCAGAAAACATATGTGAACATGTAATAACACCTAACTGGAAAATAAACAATGGATAACAGAACCAGTGATTCTGGCAGGGTTTGCAAAGGTAACCGGAGAATAAGTTTTGACAATGGCAAGAATAGTTACAGAATTAGTGATGGCAATATTTTTTGTTAGAACAAGGAACGAGCAGAAATGGGGACATCAAACAAATTATATGGAAGAATATGACTATTCCAAATTTATATAAAACATACTACTGCTGCTGCTGCTGCTGCTGCTGCTACTACTACTACTACTACTACTACTACTCCTGCTGCTGCTGCTGCTGCTGCTGCTGCTACTACTACTACTACTGCTGCTGCTGCTGCTACTACTACTACTACTACTACTACTACTAATTATGTCATTTTTTATGTAAATGAGGTGGATAATAACCATTTGTGCCTAAAGAGTGTCACTTATTTGGTGTATGTTACAATTGCTGCAATATTAGAAAGGCCTATTTTGTTTTATCTAGCAAATAGTGACAAAAAGCGTAATCAGATTGAGAAACCATACCAGTCTTTGGTACTATTCATATTAACGGCTTTTTCAGTATTAGACAATGACATTTTGATTTTTCATGTAGCAAAATGTTTGATGAACTTTGATGAGGTACTAGATCCTTTTGCATAAAGGAAAGCCTGCCATGTAAAGCTGTAGCAAGATTAGAGAGGAAAAAATGCTGGGACCTAAGGATTGAAGAAGTCATCAAACCGGTGACTGGGAGCAGCAGGGGCACCTCAGGACATTTTAATTCCCACTGTCCTGAATATAGGTTTGATGGTTTCCGTTGTACACATGTTTGAATTCCACAGAGTAAAATACTGTTATGTGCAATAGAAGAAAGCTGTGCGATTAGATGTGGCACTGCACTTTGGCACACTTGAGACCAAATAACATGTCTTACATTTCCTTGAACATATATGTTTATATGTGTCAAACTCTTCAGAAAGATGTGTGCTACAAAGTGAACATATTTTTGAATTTTTCAAATTTTTGTGTTACATTGCATCTCAAACACTAGAGTTTTTGCCCCATTTTGGAAATATCTTAGATCTGGGGCTGGTTAGAGGCACTGAAAAATTTGCATGCTTGTACCAGAAACATCAAATAATGTATACCTAAAATTTCACGTTCATACCACTGTTGTTGACTGAGGAAAGACAAAGTGGTACATTACTTTCTGGGCGATCCTCGTATTCAGTGACAAACTGTGGTGTCTAGTTTTTGTTATTAATACTTGCCATTAATTGGAAGGCTTCTCTGAACAAAACTGAACTTTTAAAAATTATTTAATTTTTGTCTAAGGAATCTGTCTGGTGTTTCAAAACTGCAACTAATCTTGTAAATTTTCCTTACAGGCAACAGTTTTGGAGGTGAAAGCTATACCTGGCCTGGGAACAACTATTGATGCAATTTTAGTCAATGGAAGACTTCGAGAAGGTGACACCATGGTCCTTGCAGGCACAGATGGTCCGATTGTGACGCAGATTAGATCCCTCCTGATGCCGCAGCCCATGAAGGAATTGCGTGTGAAGGTATGTACTTACATCCAAATTTGTTGTTTTTTCATTTCTGTCGATACTGGCCTATAATTTAGATAAAGTCAATGGTTTTTTGTACATACTATATAAACAGATGAGTCGAAACATTATGGCCACAACCTGCTGCAAAGTCGAATGCCACCTGGCGGTACTGTAGGCACATAATACTGTCGGGAAATTATATAAGCAGAGCAGAGATGGATGGGGAGTCATTCTAATGACTGGAAGGGCTACAAATGAGAAAATGAACCGAAGCAAGCAACTTTACCAAAGAGCAGATTCTTATGGCATTGCGCCTAGAACTAGCATCTAGGAAACTGCAACACGGGACTGCTGTTTGTGGGCTACTGTTGTGAACATATCTGGAAAGCAGTTGAAGGATGGTGAAACAATGAGTAGGCAACAATATGTGAATGTATGCTTTCCCAGCATATACAGCTGGCGAAGAGTTCTCGGGCTTCCGCCACCCAGCTGGAAGCCCGAGAACTCTTAGCCAGGCAACAAGATGTTTAACATAGATGTTTCACCACAGAACGTGAAGGTTGGAGGTTAGTCCACTATGTAAAGTGGGATAGGTGGTGACCTGCAGCACATCTGATAACAGGGTACAAAGCTGGTGCAGGCACAAGTGTTTTTGAGTATACCATTCAGCAGACATTGTCTAACATAGAACTCTGCAGCAGACAATTCGTAAGTGTGATTGGACATCGTAAGTTGTGATTGCAGCAGGCACAGGCTAATCGATATTGGAACATGACCCAATAGAAATGTGTTGTCTGGTCAAACGAATCATGTTTCTTATTATACCAGCTTGATGGTCATGCTTGGATATGCTGTCATCTAGGCAATTGGCTGCTCAAAACATGCACTGCACCACAGAATAAGGCAAATGGGGACACTGTTGTGCTGTAGGGGACACTTTCATCTGGGTGTCCATAGGATGTTTGGCAGTAATCAAAGACACTGTGACAGCAGTGGACTAAATGACCATTATTGTTGACCACCGGCGTGATGCTTCATACTTGATGCTTCCTCGAAGGCTGCGGGCACTTTCCAGAAGGCTAACTGGGTCTTCACAAGACCAGCTATCACAGTTTGAGCAGCATGGTAGTGCACTGATATTGATGTTTTTGCCACCAAATTCACCAGAACCGAACCTGATATAACACTTCTGGAACCACAAATCTCCAGCCCGTAAATTATTAGATGGGTATGACCTCTGTGTAGACATCTAATGCTGCGTACCATGGGAAACTTACCAAGAATGTCTTGAATCCATGCCACGTGGAAACATTGCTGTATTGCATTGAATTCCAAAGGTGGGCCAACATGCGATTAAGAAAGTAGTCATAATGTTTTTCCTTGTAAGTTCATATTTTAGCAATGAAAATTTTAATTTACTGCCATAGTTACTGTACAGTAATGTGTTGATAAGAAAGGACATAGAAATTTTGGACAGATCTTCAATTTGAAGCTTCAACAAAAATTCGCATTAATTTTTTTTTCTTTTTTTTTAAAAAAAAGAATTGTCATGGCTGCCTGTGCAGCCATTTGGAACTACTTAAGATGTATTTTTAAATGAAATTAAGTGCTAAATTCTAAAATTTTGCATGCGTAATTCCCCCAGTTTCTCATTGACACTGATGGAATCTGAAACTTCCTGGCAGATGAAAACTGTGTGCTGGGCCCAGACTCGAACTCGGGACCTTTGCCTTTCTGGAAACATCCCCCAGGCTGTGGCTAAGCCATGTCTCCGCAATATCCTTTCTTTCAGAAGTATTAGTTCTGCAAGGTTTGCAGGAGAGCTTCTGTAAAGTTTGGAAGATAGGAGACAAGGTACTGGCAGAAGTAAAGCTGTGAGGATGGGGCGTGAGTCGTGCTTGAGTAGCTAAGTTGGTAGAGAACTTGCCCGCGAAAGGCAAAGGTCCCGAGTTCGAGTCTCGGCCTGGCACACAGTTTTAATCTGCCAGGAAGTTTCATATCAGCACACACTCTGCTGCAGAGTGAAAATCTCAAACTGATGGAATCTGTTTATTCTTCTCATTGCTGTGTGTGTTACATGTTGTTAATGCTGTATGGACAAAGAAATGAGCCCTATATGCAGTGGAACTTCAATTTTATGTTCTCCGATTTTCAGTGCTTTTTTTCTAAAAAAAAAAAGTTTGAGGGCACTCTGACATTGGATATAATCAACAAAAATTACTTGTAACTGAGGCATGGGATACCACCCGTCTACTTTTAGCCATGACGTCAACATGTAGAACTAAAAAAAAAAAAAAAGGGGGGGTATCGGACTCTTCAGTTGACTTTACAGCTCTAATGAAGCAGGCAATGCCGAGAAACACCCAAACATACATGTGGTATGCATACCCGTTTAGCACTACCATCGCCCACTATTAGCGGGCGAGGGCTCTACATGCTTATCGAACTGGCTGCCAGCAATTCAGTTGTCGAGAACGGTTGCCGCAGCTTCGAAATGCTTGAAACAGTCAATGGCATTGCTTTTCCCTCCAAAAACTGCACTGGTATCGTTCGTATTGCAATTACCAACACGAAAAAATGAAATAAAAAATTTACGTCCGTGAAATAAATCTTTGGCGTTCTTCCAAGATCTCAACATCGTAAAAAAAATACTTTGTCGATGAAAAAGTTTAGGGGTACGCATCGCCCAGAAAAACAGCACTGCCGATTTTACATCTTTCATGATCTACACCATAAATTCGTAGCCCCTGTGAAAAAACTAAAAGATCTTTGCTGAAAATTCCCCAATTTTACATTTCTTCCTAGTAAGGTTGACCTCGATTCTTTGTTCTTACTCGTTTTGCTTGAATTCATCCTGTTTTCTTCCTATTGACATTTGAAGTGATGGAACAAATTATAAGTGGCACAAAAGACAGATGGTTTGCACCTGAGTAGTGGTGGAGTTAAGGAATATTTTAGGCTGGTGTGGAGACAGAGGGAGACAGGAAGTGTTCCGAACTGAGCCAATATGTGATGAAGGGGTCCAGTCACCATCTTTTCTTGTGCCACTTATAACTCAGTCTCATCTTGAATTCCTGATGTACTGTATTTAGCATCAATATTAGTCGTCAACCTTTTAAATTCAGACACTGAGTTTTAAAGAATATGCCCGGTCAGAATTAAGAAAAGTTGGTCGTTTCTAGCTAGTGAGCTTTTACTGGCTGGTGTATTGTTATATCGCCCAACAGTCAACGCAGCCACCACACCACACCACACTTTCGCACTAACATGAGCATGCCATTTTGTTTAGCTCACTACGTAATAAGTTTAGAGACCTTAGCCTACGAAGTATTTGAATTCCTAAATTACTGGATTATAATCTATAAACAGGCACAGAAGCTATTAATCAAAGTCAGTGAGAGAACTTCACTCTGCTCCTCCTAGGTAGCAATTTTACTAACTCTCATAACATTCACTGACATAACCAGATGGCAAGTCTGTAAACAAACGAGAAAGAAATTTGAAAATTTTACTTCATGTAATAAACCTATTAGGAAAAAAGTAGGTTTTGCACTAGTAACCCTGTAGGGTACATAACTTAAGACTTTTGCAAATGTATGTGGTAATTGAGCCATTTCCCAACACACTACTGCGACAAATTATACATTAAAACATGCTGTTTTGAGAGGTCTTTCATTTTAAATTCACCTCAAAAATAGGAAAAATTTATAGCCTAATTGGTGAAATAAACAGAAAGCTACAAAATATGGTGAAAACTGCCACATTAAAACATCTCAGATGTTTGTTTTCCACCTGCAGCCAGTAGTTGTATGGCATGGTGACTTGATGCTAATGCAGTGTCTTCTAACATATAGAGTGATAAACAGGAAGCTTATTTGGTGGCTAGATCCAAAGTATGGCAGATGTGATTGGTATACAGCAAATGGAGTGACCGTAGCTTCCAATTAGGTTTAATTTATGTAACTATACTCCGAATGCACTACACTAACATGCATTAATTTTGCTTACAGTGCTTCTTCTAGGAGTTTGTCAACACAATCTGGAACATATCGAGCCTCAAATGACTGCAGCCAAGATAGGCTTCTCCATTTGCTATTTGCAGCACCACAATTAACAGGACATGTTAAATGAACTGTTGGGTGATGCCTTGTTTGTGTTTGTTGCAGTCCTCAGTCATGTTTAATACATTGTGATGGCAGGCAGATTGTTATAAATGTAATGAATTGCTGGGGCAGAGGAACACTGGAGTACCAGCTATTTCGTATTCTTTGGTATGAGTAAGTACCACACATGAAGGAAAATTTGTTTGTATACATGTACTATCATGAAATTTGCTGTGTTTACACTACAGCAAGTGACGAGTTTGAAGTGCAAATGGCACTCGTTGGCAGTATTGCAGAATGCTCCACTTCTAACACTCAATGTGGGGTTGAGTAGACTGCACACTACTTTTTGCAGTAATGAAGTCAATAGTGGGCTTTCAACTACC
This sequence comes from Schistocerca nitens, assembly GCF_023898315.1. Lineage (NCBI taxonomy): Eukaryota > Metazoa > Arthropoda > Insecta > Orthoptera > Acrididae > Schistocerca > Schistocerca nitens. Next base: position 395,904,740 of record NC_064617.1, read on the forward strand.
AATTTTTGCGCGCGCATATGAATGACTCCCAGTGTGAACTGTGTGCATTTTGATTATTCATTTCCTTTGAAGTGCGTGTGCTTCAGTATGTTACTACAAAGCAGCAGTTCATTGAAAATGTATCACAAACACATCATCCCCATCATTAAATGTCCCTTAATAAAGCATCAGAGATGGAAGGCTTCAAGAGATCTTATCATAAGAGACAAAACTCATGAATTAATCTGTAGCGTAATGAATAATGTCGTGGCGTACAGAGTTAAAGGTGGTAGGTTCGCTTCCTGCTACATTCTAAAAATTTTCCATTTTAACATTGTTTAGACAGTCGGGGACTTTTTTTATGAACGCAATACCACTATGTTCTGCAGTATTGGATCTTTTCATATTTCCGTCTGATTAGAAAACAAAGCATGAAATGAATATTTAGCTTTCCATTTCCGTATGTGTGATGATTTCCAAGTTTGTGGCTAGGCGTGGACCTAAAAGAACAGTTTATATTGCTGCAAGTGTAATGATGACCAATAACATTCATATTATTCCTCCTTACAAATATTTCGCACGTTGTGCAACCACAGACACATTTCCGTAAAGAGTTCTAACTACAGCTGAAATTCTCCTGTCACTAACACATCCATAAATGTATGAACTCAGTGCTGTAGTGATTGTTAAATTGATAGACTCATTTCTGGTCACCTTCACAGTGCCATACATCACGATTAAATCAGTTCCTGCAAAAGATAATGTGAAACATACTGGATCCATTGGCACAATGAACAAGGAAAAGTTTACTAGGAACATATTAGAGGTTACTGCACTCGTGTCACCGGAGTATGCTGCATTCACTGCCGTTGTCTACAGAAGGAAAAGCGTGCACCACCCCCCCCCCCCCCCTTCCCAAATGTGTTAGATTCTGATGTCTTTCACTGTGGTTCACAGTTTTGGTGTAATTCATCATGTAATCAATTTTTGTTTTTTTTCTGAGTGAACACAAAGGAAAGATCTCTCAGAAATGCATGTTTTGAATGTTATGACATATAATTTATAGTTGTAGCATGTTGGAAAAGGCTCATTTACCTTGTACCCAGATACCACTCAGTTTTTTGATGAGTTTTTACTTGCTGTTACATATCTGTGATTTTTCAGAACTGGTGAAATTGATTACCACCATTTATTGTATAAGATTGTATTACACATTTAATTTCTTTCACTTATACAGATTTTATATTGTGTTGGAGAGGATTACAGTTTCAGTCATATGTGCTGCAAATTACGTATGTTTTGCTTGTATTTTGGGAATGTTTTAACATTTTCCTCAATTTTGCATTTTTTTAGTCTGGACCACACGAAAACGTAAAATAGGGGTTTCACTGTAGAATGCAATTAACAGGATAGATTATTTATTACCATGCAGTGTTTATAGGAAGGAAACAGTTTGTCACAATGTCTTTATCCTGCTGTACCTCTCGTGACATCCTGAGTGACTTTCCGTGTTCATCCCTGTTTAGTCTCGTTTCCTCCAATCCATACTTATTTCATGCAAGGCAATGAACCACTAGCTGCCTGCCTTTTCCTGCTACTACTCGTTCACTTATTCAGTCAGTCAGTCATTTTCTGTAGTTTCCATTTTGAAGGAGTATCTTCAGGGATATGATGAGAATCAAGTTTAAAGCACTGTAATATAAGTGTGGGTGAGCAAAAGAAATATACACATTTTACATTTGCAGAAGAAATTTTGCTCTGAAAAATGAAGCATTTACCACCCTTTTGAGCTAATTTACAAGTTGCTTGAGAGATCTTTGTATGATGTTGTAATGTTTGAGGAAATATTAAATCAGTATATGTACTTTCCTGTTGCAGAATGCATATGTGGAGTACAAGGAGATACAAGCAGCACAGGGTGTCAAGATAGCAGCAAAGGAATTAGAAAAAGCAATTGCAGGTTAGTACTTTTCACTCTGTTTGCTCTTTAAAGTTGTGTAAAAGGGTGAAGCATCATTAGCAATATGTTTCCTCTTAGTGCATGATAGAGTAATGACTATTATTGTGCTTCTATTCCATAATGAAGTTGTTGTTCTTGGTGTGGTGGTCGCGGCGGCTACTCTTCATCTTTGCATAACTGCTGCAACATACATCCTTTTGAACCTGTTTATGGTTTCAAGTCTTGGTTTCTCTGTCCAAGTTTTACATCCCACACTTGCCTTCCATTACGAAACTGATGATGCCTTGATGCCTTTGGGATGTATTAACAGCTAATCACTTCTTTTAGTTATGTTGCGCCATGAATGTCTTTTTCCCCTTGTTGGGTTTAGCATCTCCTTATTAGTTGTTTGAACTATCTATTTTATCTTCAGTAGTCCTATGTAGCATCACATTTAAAAGCTTCTGTTTTCATTTTGTCTGAACTGTTTCATATTTTATTTCTGTACAAGACTGCACATCAGAAAAATGTCTTCAGAAGAAAAAGTCATACCCTCTAAATTTACATTAATTGTTAACAAACTTCTCTACCTCAGAAGTGCTTTTCTTGTTATTGCCTGTCTGCATTTTGTATCGTCTCTGCTTCTGCCGTCATCAGTTATATCACTTTCCCAATAGTGAAACTCATCTGCTACTTATAGTGTTTCATTACCTAATTTAATTCCCTCAGTATCACCTGATTTAATTCAGCTACATTCCATTACCATTGTTTTACTTTCGATCATGATCATCTTACAACTTCTTTTAAAGTCACTGTATGTTGGGTACTGATGACCATGCAGTTGAGTTCCCCACTGACCAGTCATCATCATCACATGAGCATCTGCCCAGTTTGGAATTGGAATTACTAGAGTCTTCTTAGAGTGTAATGGTAATTTGCCTGTCTTATATACCGAGTGTGGACAAAAATAAGGAAACACCAGAAACGCAACACGTTACCTGGGTAATGTGGTGTAGGAAACCTATTGGCATTCCAAACAGCTTCCATTCATCCCAGAATGGATGATAAAACCTCCCGTATGGTTTTTCAAGGGAATCTTTTACCATTCTTAGTGCAAAGTGGGAAGTTCAGGTAGCAAAGATGGAGGTGGATAGCGATTGTGCACCCTCCTCTCCAACATAGACCACAGAGTCACAATAACATTGATATCTGATGACTGTGGTGGCCAGGGCAGATGGAACAATTCACTTTTGTGCTTACAAAACCAGTCCTGGATAATGCGCGCTATGTGAACAGGAGCTTTTTCATCTTGGAACACAGCATTGCCATTGTGGAATGAACGTTGTACTTTGAGATGGACCTGATCAGCTAATGGTCGCATAATCATTGGCAGTAATATGACGTTGCTAGAGTATCCATGGGGCCCATGGAACAACATGACATGGCTGCCCAAATCATCACTGTATTTCCACCTTACTTTGCTTTTGGGACATGTAATCAAGGAGCAAGACTCTTCCAACCAAAAGACTTTCTTCCATTGCTTCATAGTCCAGGTTTTATGGCTTTGGCACCATGTTTTCCTGTTGTGAGTATTTGGGTTACTAATGAGTGGTTTTGAAATTAAAGTTCACCCTGCAGTTTCCTGCTTATGGAGATCCCTCTGCAGTGTTTTGCTGCTGACAGGGTTCATGAGTGTGACATTCAGTTCTGCTGCAACTTCTGCAATGTCCTCCTCTAGTATGTTGTCACAATCCCCTTCAGTGACCTTCTGTCATGATTGCTCAGCACATGCTTGTATCCATGTTGTGGCTTTGTAAATGATGTTTTTCGGTTTCCCCTGTAAGCAGTATAAATCTTCAATACGGCACCTATTGAGAGGCCAAACATTTCTGCTATCTTGGTTATGGAAACACCTACCATATGAATAACAATAATTTGCCCACGTTTGAATTCACTTAACTCCAAGACAATGCACTCACAACTACACAGAACAGTGTCCTGAGCACAACTGACACTTGCAGTATACTGAGACATTGCACAGGTGATTTTTGCTGTCACCGAGTGACGTGGCGCAGTGGTTAGCACACTGGACTCGTATTCGGGAGGGCAATGGTTCAAACCTGTGTCTGGTCATCCAGGTCTAAGTTTTCCATGGTTTCCCTAAATTGCTCCAGGCAAATGCCGGGATGATTCCTTTGAAAGGGCATGGCTGATTTCCTTTCCCATCCTTGACACAATCAGAGCTTGTGCTCCATCTGTAATGACCTCGATGTCCGCTTCCTTTCATGGTCAAATACCGCAGCACAACCTGTAGGCTTGGCTAGCACATGCATTTATGTTCAAGGATGCATTTTTCATGGTGTTCCCATAGTTTCGTCCAACCGCTATACCTTGCACACCAGGTAGAATAGTTTCGTCATGGCTGGCTCTCCCAAGAATCTCAATAATCCTTCAATCAGATTCTATTAACATATTATACTTTAATTCCATTAATCTTAAGAATGTATCAGGGTTCATTCTTCTTCCTTTTCAGAAGCTGTTTTTTTGTTCATGTTTATCAGTGCAAGGTTCTTTGTTGTATAGATGTAAAAGTGTGTAATTGTGTTTGTGAATTCTGTTTTGAATGGCTGTATTTTCAGACAGAAATCCAACACAGAGTTGCACAAGACTGTCCAACTTTTTTTTTATGGATGCTGGGATTTTACTTTCAACAAGGCTATAGCAGACCATTTTGCCCATCTGTACTCATAAGTAGTAGTGTTGCATCTCAAATGATGATAATATTGTTAGAATGAAGAACCCATACATTACTTCCTTTTTCTTCCATTGAGGTCGGTGACCTATCTCCAGCTTTTATAAATGGATGTTACTATTGCAAACTTAAGTCTTTCATGAATTGCCCCTTGATTCATTGATTGGTTACAAAGGTAATGTGAGGATGGTGCTACCAAGTTAGCACAAAATTGTTGTACTTTGGCTGAGATAGCATCATAGCCAGAAGATTTAGTACATTTTAGTCCCTAATAATTTTTGTGACTCCTCTAATAAAGGATTTGGCAAAACAGGTGTCTGGTGGTGGAGTGTGCCATGCTTTTCTGAATACATCAAATGGTTCCACCATTGATGAATAGTTTTTTGTCAGTGTTTCCAGTTACTTTTAGAAAGATTTTTGTGAATTTAGTAGCCAGTGTTCCGAATTTTGTGTCCTATGCTCCACTGCTACAGTCATTCAAGAGTGGAATATTTTTGGTTTACTAAGTTAAACAATGCCTAAAACTGCTCCAAATTTTCTCTGCTCTCTCCTCAGAATGTTGAATTTTTTGTTCATTGTGTGTGGTTTTTGTTTTCTTGGTTACATACTAGTGAATTTTACATAATAGATTATTGTGCATTTTAAGTCTTGTTTAGAGCTTGGCCCTTTACATTAAATAAAAATACCTCTTCTTGACACAAGGTACTTTGATCCTAGTCGTTAGCTGGCCATATTGTGGCTTCCACTGTGATTTATTGTGACCCATTGTAAAGAAAATCTGACTTCATAATTTACTTAGAATATCTTAAGGGGAAAATAATTGAATTTCTTTGTGTCCTTCCATCCTGAAGATATAACTGAGTTAACATTTAGAATTCTGTGAAATTTTCCTTTTTCTTTCATAGTTGCCATTGCTGCCATTGGACCATCATGATCAAAAAACCATCTTGGGATTCAGATTTTTTTGAAAAGGCACATGAATTTAGAAATAAATTATCAGTTGCTGTTACTGTATGTCCTGTTCTTGTTGGGGGTGTTACTATGGAGATCACACCAAAGCTGGACATCAGTAACACAAGAAGTCCTTGATCATTACTATCTGAGATAAAAAGTGTATTGAAATTTCCCTGTGCAGTCGATTCCCAGTTATTTCTACTAATTCTTACTGTTGTCCTCTCCAATTGCTTAAATTTTTTTTCTTTAGAAAATCTCCTGCTGTGTGCATATAGATTGTCAGACTTACTATTGTGTATGTTTCCAAGTCTGCTACCGAAGCACATCACTCGCATAGGTTTCAGTACAGTATTTACTGACGTCTATGGCTGGAACTTTATTCCACTTTCTGTATGCGTAACCATTCCCGCCTTTCTTCAGATTACTTCTTCTGTAACGCGACACTATCTCACATCCACCAAGATGCATCTGTTCAGTTTCTGTAATTTTCAAAAGATGCTATGATATGGGTGCCACTCACAAATAACAACTGCCTTTAGATTTTTCACTGTCGTGCATTGATGTGAGAAGCTCAGCTTATAATTTAACAAACTTCTTATGTTTAGTTACAACTTTTTAAAATTGGAACTTTGTAGAATGAGTCATTTTACACAAACACACACACAAAACTGCTATTCGACACCACATATTGTTCTTTCTGCTCACTTTTGACTACAAAATACTTTCTTTTAAGTGATGAGTTACTCCAGAAAATTATTCCCTAAGACATTGAGTGGAAATCTGCAAAGTTTGTTAGGGTGTTGATTCGTTTATTTTTAAGACTAAAAATTATAGAAATAGCAATGGTAGTTGTTCTAGCAGGTCAGTTCAAATTTTAATCAGTACATACAGCCAGAAATCTGGGGAGCATTCTACCATGTTTGCTGATATCTGTTCGTGTGCTACATCAGTTGTTTGTTGGACTGTATTATATAAAACTGAATATAGCGTGTGTTCTCAAAATTTAGAGTGAGTCCATTTTCAGTGAATCATTCAATATTTCTTTAAAATTTTAACAATTGCTTCCATTGTTTCCTCTTTTATGGGGTCCATTATAGCCCTAGTGTCATATGCAGAAAAGGCCATCTATGGCTGATGAATGTCAAATGGAAGGTTATTTACATTTTAAAGAACAGAAGTGGACCCAAATTGAACCCTATGGGATTCCCTTTGTGATTCCTCACCAGTCACTAAAATTTTCTGGCTATCTAACAGTGCTTGCGTTATTCAGCCCAACTATTTGTATTCTGTTTAAGCATGATGGAAACCAGTTGCGTGTAAAGCCATCAGTTGCACAAAACTTAAGTTGTTCTAAGAAACCAATGTGTTTTACACAATCATCAAATGCATTGGAATGATAAAAAATACCACTTGTCAATATTTTATTACTTAATTATTATTATTTAATTATTTAATGCTTGGTGAGCGAGCATACAAACAGCATTCTTCATTGAGCAACCCTTCTGGAATCCAAACTGTGATGTCCAAAGTAAATAGTTCCTATTTAAATTTGAGGCTACTCCTCAATACATTTCTTTTCGAAAATTGAGATTTCAGTGGGGAAATTGGATGATAATTATTTAAGTCTGTTTAAAACCTCTCTTATAAAGAGGTTTAATGGTGGCATATTTTAATCTGCCTGGAAAATAAAATATTGTGATGATGTATCAGTTTATTCTGTTTCTTTTCTATAGGGCTCAATTTGCTAGTTGCACAAAAGCCAGATGAAGTGGACATCTTGCGAGATGAAGTTGCAAGAGAATTGCGTTCAGCTTTAAGCAAAATAAAGCTTGCTGAAAGAGGGGTGTATGTGCAGGCATCTACCCTTGGCTCACTTGAGGCATTGTTGGAATTTCTGCGAACTTCCAAGATACCAGTGAGTAATGATAAATAACGTTTTGAAGTTTTTAATTGTATATTGCTTTTACTCAAAATATTTTGTCTGTAGCCTAAGCAATATGCCTTGTCATGCTGTTAACACTGTAACACACACAAAATTCAAGCTTTCGCAACAAACTGTTGCCTCATCAGGAAAGAGGGAAGAAGAGGGAAAGACGAAAGGATGTGGGTTTTAAGGGAGAGTGTAAGGAGTCATTCCAATCCCGGGAGCGGAAAGACTTACCTTAGGGGGAAAAACGGACAGATATACACTCGCTTGCACGCGCGCGCAACACTAGAAAATTACAGCAAAATGCAGGAAGACCTGCAGTAGGATGACACTAGGTGCAGGGAGTGTAGGTTGGCTCTCAACATAAACAAATGTAATGTATTTTGGATAAAAATTGGGGACCGCAGTAAATTGATCGAAATGTCAGCAGTTTAGTTGTTTTAGTAGTGTACAATGACACTGGCCATGGAAGCCCACGGATAGATGTAACATATTTTGCATTAAACAGGTAAAAAGACCAAGTATTCTATCATTACACGATTGCAGAAGAGTCACTGGAAGCAGTCACTTATGACATCTAGAAGGGTGTGTGTGTGTGTGTGTGTGTGTGTGTGTGTGTGTGTGTGTGTGTGAAGAAATTTTTAACTTGGAATGACCACATAAAACTTGCTGCAGGTGAGGCAGATGCCAGACTGAGATTGGCTGCCTGAATCCTCAGGAAGAGTAGTCCACCCACAAAGAAGGCAGCTTACAAACATTTTGTTTGAACTATAATTGAAAATTGCTCATTAGTCTGTGATCCTTGTCAGACAGGATTGGCAGAGGAATAGAGATGATCCAAAGGAGAGCACTGTTTTTCATTACAGGTTATTTAGCAAGCATGAAAACATCATGGAAATGCTCAACCAACTCAAGTGGCAGATGCTGCAAGAGAAATTTTCAGCATCACTGTGTGCCTTACTGTTCAAATTTTTGAGAGCTTAGACTCGTAGAATAGTCAGTTAGTATACTGCTTTCTATTACTGTGATAGTGCTCTTTGGGTTGTTTTTTTCTTTTAGGTAATTAGACTTCATTTATTAAAAATTATTTTCGGCAGAGAGTCTGGTGCACTTCCCATTCAAATTGCATTATCTGCGGTGGTCCGCCTTGCATGGTGTTGATTTAGCATTTGATTTGTAATAATAAATTAATTCTGTGTTTTGCTATTGCACTATTCTGTGAGAGCTGTGAATGCATTGCTTTTGGTAGACTACTGGGTTGACCATTAAATATGTGCTCACCATCTGGTTTTACGTCGGGCTCTTATTTTCCCTATCCTCTGAGCTTCCTCCATCACTGAGCAACTGCACATCTGCCTCCTACTTCTCTTTCACACTCTGTGTCCACCACAGATTCTGGCAAAATAAGACTATAAAGGTAAAAAACTAGAGAGATTTGAGCTCACATGGAGACTTACCAACAGTTAATCTTCCAGTGTACCCTTCATGACTGGAGCAGGGAAAGTACCATCTGCCGCATACTGTAAGGTGGCTTGCGGACTGTAGATGTAAACAGTGAGCTTGTGGTTCAGGACTGTGTATTGCTATTCGTCAGTTGTGGTGGTGGTGGTGGTGGTTGTTGTTGTTTTCAAACACTGAAAAGAAAAGTGACAAGCTGCACTATGGTCCATCTATCTACTATTGCAGTCTGCAGTTTTCAGAATATTGTTGCCCATGACAGTTGACTCTGGTGGTACTTCATGTCCATTCGGTATTCAGCTGCTACACGGTTGGTATGACAAGATCCCAGACACATGACATTATGCCTGTATTATGATTTCTACTACTACCATGATTGATGGTGATGGTGATGATGATGATGAGGAGGAGGAGGTCCCATACTCCGAGGAGTGTAGGGGATGATGTGGGAGACCCGCACCGCTGACTAGGCAAGGACCTAGTGGAGGTGGATTGCCATTGTCTTCCTCCGACCGTAATGGGGATGAATGATGAATATGACACAACACCACCCAGTCATCTTGAGGCAGGGAAAATCCGTGACCCAGCCAGGAATCGAACCCGGGACCCCATGTGCAGGAAGCGAGAACGCTACCGCAAGACCACGAAACCTCAAAAAACTGTCTCCCTGTTTAAAAAGTTTTTGTGTCAGAAAATCTTAAGTCACTCAGTGGCGTACCGGTCGCTAGGTTCACTGCTGACTCCATAGATATTGCAGAGGACATTATCAAGAAATCTGAATTATTTGTCTGTTTGTTTCGACAGCAGTCTTTGTCTGTGTGTTTTTCTCCTGTGCTCCCTGTTTGCTGGGGATAATCTCTGGATCTACAGTGTGTTGCAATGTTGAATACTGCCACCACTGCATAATGACCCATTCTCTCCAGTATTTAGGATTCCTTGTGCACACAGATTGGTACTTAGAGGAATTGCTGTTCTAGTAGTAAGGGGGGAGTGTGTTGGTGTAAATGAAGATGTGCCTCCTATGCCTTTTTACACTCAGTGTCACCATTGTTATCAAGGATCTGCCATGTTAACTCAGGTTACAGATCTCCTGAACATCTAGTATTGTGTCCTAATCAGTTGTTTACACACAGATCGAGTCACATCCACATACTAAGTGCATTCCAATTCCCAGTTTAGTGTTCTTTGGAATGCTTTCTCCCCCCCCCCCCCCCCTTCTACATTCATTTATTTCTTTTATTCTGATTTGGTATGAGTACGTGCCAAGCTGACTGTCACCTACTGGAAAGTAGGTTGGCCACATTGAGGGGCTTCAGGTGTTGTAATCCAAACCTTGACTATTTGAAAAGAAGTTGTACGTTCAGCCTCCTTTTCAGCATCATCCCAGGTAGAGGAGCATCCAGTCTCTTGCTTGTTGTTGCTCTGTGGCCTGAATTTTGCAGTATTCATTCCTGTTCAGACAGTGCATAGCTGTTTTCTTCATTGCTTCTAAGCCAAGCAGACACATTGCAAGTAATACACTAAGCGCATCTGCAGAGATGGCACCAAAAACTCCAAACAGCCTGAGGAGCAATCCATGTACTCTTTTTGTAGCATGTGCTGATGTTATCAGTAGCAACATGTGAAGCCAGATACTTGCTCAGTAACACTCAATAGCAGTTAAATAGCCTTGTTATACTGTTGTGTTGATTGCAGCGGTGCCTGACTAAGTGTATCCTGCTTCTGTATTACTTTTCGACCTCTCTTATCCACTTCCTCTAGATGAGTGCTGAAACTGAATTGCTCATCCACCTATGTATCTCGATACATTAGTGAAAATAATAAAAATCTACACACCAAGTGGTGGCAGGAGAATACACACACAAAGATATTTAAATATGAAAGCTTTTGGAACCAGTGGCTCATCTTCCTGGTAAAAAGGTAGAAGTGGAAGGAAGAGGGGTGAAGGAAGAGGACTGGTGAGGTTTAAGAAATGGAGAGATTTCAGAAAAGTCACCCAGAATCCTGGGTCATGAGAGACTTACTGGATTGGATGAGATGTCTTGTTTAGAGCTTGGCCCTTTACATTAAATAAAAATACCTCTTCTTGACACAAGGTACTTTGATCCTAGTCGTTAGCTGGCCATATTTTGGCTTCCACTGTGATTTATTGTGACCCATTGTGGACGGGTCGAAGATAGGGTAATATACAAGACAGAGATTACTACCAAAACATTGTGCATGAGTTAACAAGAGCAGAAAGCTAAGTGCATTGCATGTGATAGAGGTGAGAGGGAGGAGGAGGGGGGGAGGCAAATAGACAGGTCAAAAAAGCAAGATACAGAAAACGAAAAGGGAGTGAAGAAAGGAATAGTTACTGTGAAGGAATGGCAAGACTGACGAAATTAACGTAGTTGAGGCCAGGTAGATGGCAAGAACGAAGGACATGTTGTAGTGCCGGTCCCCACCTGCAGCGTACTGAGAAACTGGTGTCTGGGGAAAGAATCCAGATGACACTTGTGGTGCAACAGGCACTGAAGCCACGACTGTCATGTTGTAGAGCATGCTGTGCAACAGGGTACTGCGTGTCACCGGTATGCACCCTCTGCATAGGTCTATTCATCCTAACTGATAACTTGTTGGTAGTCATACAAATGTACGAGGTTGGTTGAAAAGTTCATGGAACGGGAAAAAAAGTACTTACATTACTGAAAATTTTTTTAAATTTTCAGTGTAGTCTCCTTGTAGGTTAACGCACATCGTCCAACCATGTTCAAGCTCCTTCATCCCATCTCGAAAACGAGTGTGGCAACAATTCATACCTTAGTTCGCGTAATTTTGCCAAGGCGACAGTGTGGGGGCTCGCGTAAAGAGTCGCGGCACCCATCTTGCAGATAATTTTTTCATATCTAGTTCTTCATTTAAAATGTGATATACCCTTTCAGATGGCATGTGGCAAGTGTGAGCAGTTTCATGTACTTTCAATCAGTGATCCTGCGTGACCATTTTGTGCAGTTTTGCAGTGATTTCTGGAGTAGTGACACGTCTTGGCCAACCAGTGTGCAGATCATCATCTAAGCTCTTCTGATCAAATTTAAATTCATTTTTCTACTTGGCAACAGTTGAATATGAAGGAGCAGAGTCCCCCAGTGTATTTTGGAAATTGACGTGAATATCCTTTGCTTTTATACCTTTCTTTACGAAATACTTAATCACTGCGTGAATCACGATTTTTTTCCGTCTTCGCAAATCACTACGCAGGAGCAACAACTGCCATGTCACTGCCACAGCTCTCTTCCAAGAGCACTAATGTGGCATGTGTTCACAGGTAACAGTCCAATGACTATCATGTGAACAACTCGTGCTAGCACTGACCTCTCCTGGTGATTCTGAGAACTTTTCAAACCACCCATTTAAAAGCCGAAACAGTGTTTACATAACAGCTGGTATACGGCGTATTATTTCACAGGTGGCTTTCCCTTTGATAGTACATGTTTTGCCAGTTAAAGGGCAGGTATAGGTTGTGGTCGTAGGGTACATAGGCCAAGTCTTATAGTGGGGGCAGTCACAGGGGTAGGATCCGTAGGGTAGGGAAAGTGGTGCAGAAGGAGCATAGAGTCTGACAAGGATATTGCGGAGATTTGGAGGGAAACAAAAAGCTATTCTAAGTGTGGTGGGGAGAATGTCAGACAGAGTGCACCTCATTTCAGAGCGTGTTTCTAGGAAGACATAGCCTAATTGAAGTAGCTAATTAATACTTCCAAGCCTAGGATAATACTGTGACAAGTGGTGTGCTCCGAAGTTGTTTTTTAGAGGGATCAGCAGTACCAGGATTGGATGTGATGGTCCATAAAATCATCTTTTGAGCTAGGCTCATGGGGTAATTATGTCCAGTGAAGGCTGAGATGTGAATTGATGTATTGCTATAACGCGTCTGTCTTTGGACAAATATGTTTGTCTCAAATACCAAGGCTATATGGGAGGGACATTTGATGTTGAAAGGATGACAACTGTCCAAATGGAAGTACTGTTGTTTATTAGTAGGTTTAATGTGAACAGGAATGTGTAACAGACATGTGGCGAGGATGGGGCCAACGTAAAGAAAGTAGTGTGGGATTCGGAATAGGGCCATGTTAAAGTTAATTGGGAAAATGTGTTTTCCAAGAATTTTAACAGGTGAGCCTCACAATGAGTCCATATCACAAAGATGTCTCAATGTATCTAAACCATACCAGAAGTGGGAGGCTTATGGATCCCAGGAAAGCCCCCTCCAAATGGCCCATGGAAAGGTTGGCATAGGAAGGAGCTATCCTAGTTCCCATAGCTGTGCCCCTGATCTATTTGTATGTCTAACCCCAAAGGTGAAGTAGTTTTTAGTAAGTATAAAGTTGATTAAGGGGAGCAAGAAGGATGTCATAGGTTTTGAATTAGGTGGATGCTGATTGAGGAGGTGTTGAGCAGCAGACTGACCTTGTACATGCTGGATGTTGGTTAGAGGGCGGTGGTGTCAGTGGTGACAAGCAAAGTGTGTGGTGGGAGTGGGACAGGCACAGATTTCAGATGATCCAGAAAATGGTTGCTGTGTTTAATAAAGGAGGGAAGTCTTTGTGCTATATGTTTCAGGTGTTGATCAACAAGGCCAGATATATGTTTGGAGGGTGCTTTGAAGCTAACAGCAGTAGGATGGCCAGGTTGGTTGGTTTTGTGGAGCTGAGGAAGAAGGTATAAAAGATGGGGTTGCGGTTTTGGGTGGGGTACAAAGTTCTGTGGATTGATATGTTAGTCCTTGTGATGGCCCTGAGGTTTTAAGGAGGGATTGTAGGTCAGTTTGAATCACAGGGATGGGTGTCAGACAGCTGGTATAGACATTCATTTACATACCCCCATTAGTCAAGTACAACAGTGGTAGATCTCTTCTCGACTGGTAGAATGATGATGGAGTCATCAGGTTTTAGGGAATGAAGAGTTCTGCAGAGGCCAGGTTAGGGACATGTTATAGGGACCTGCGGTAGGATTTTGAAGCAATGATGGATGTGGAGAATTCTTGGAAGGCTTGTAAGGGAAGATTTTGAGACAGTGGTGGTGGATCAAGTTGGGATCGTGGTCAGAACTGTTCAAGGCAGGGGTTAGTGTCAGGTTTGCTGTTGAAAAGGTTTTCTGATTGGGTTGCAAAATGTTAAGAGGGTGAGTCAAATGAAAACCTTAAGTTTGTAATAACAAATCGAAATTTCGCGCCGTTATCCTGTAAGTTGGTAAGCTTGCTACAAACAGCATACAAAATGGCCTGTAGTTGGCAGCACGGTGCAGATGCACACATACTGTCGCAGTATCAGTGTAAAGGTGGCTGCCCCACTTGAGACTTGCACCAGGGAAGAACAGCGTTCTGTTATTCGGTTTTTGCGTAGTGAAGGTGTGAAACCTATTGAAATTTGTCAACGAATGAAGGTTCAGTACGGTGATGCTTGTTTGTCACAGCAGCAAGTCTATGAATGTAGTAGGAAGTTCGCAAATGGTGTGACTTCAGTGGAAGATGCTCCTCGTCCAGGTCAGGCACAATGAGGTGTGACTCCACAGAACATTGCAGCAGTTGAAGCCGTAGAGAAGGAAAACTGCTGAGTGACACTGAATGACATAGCAGCATATTTACAGATTAGTCATGGGTTGGCACACCACATTGTGCATGATGTGCTCCAATTTCACAAAGTGTCTGCAAGATGGGTGCCACGGCAGCTGACTCCTAAAATGAGAGAATGATGTGTTGATGCTTGTGAAGAACTTCTTTGGCGCTTTGAACGAGAAGGTGATGGCTTCCTTGCAAGAATCGTTACCGGGGACGAAACCTGGGTTCACTTCCACCAACCTGCATTTTGAGTGTCTTCCTCATCCACCATACTCACCAGACCTTGCCCCAAGTGATCTCCATACGTTTGGACCACTCAAAGACACAATGGGAGGAAAGAAGTTCCATTCTGATGAAGAGGTACGCCACGCGGTGCATGAGTGAGTGGTTGTGCCGACTATCAAAATAATTTTTTTCTAAGGGAATTTATGCACTTTGTAAGCGCTGGAGAACTTGCATTGAGTGTGGGGAGATTATGCTGAAAAGTGATACAGCTTTGTACCACTTCTGCACAATAAATAATATTTAAAAAATATTTAAGGTTTTCATTTGACTCGCGCTCGTATTTCCAGATGATCTGGATACAGATTTTCTTTTTATGGGAGTGTTATTAAGTCACATTAGTGGATCTCTTAACAACATGTCTGTATTTTTTTAAATAGCTTACTTTACTCTTTGGTACCAATCGTGCACCTCTTTAACTGCAATGTAATGTAACCTGCTTCAATATTGCTTCTTGAGTTATCTTTTATGAGGACCATTATGTCATCAGAATATGCCCTCTCTTCTTGGAATGAATCGAGCATAAAATTCAGAAGCAAAGGGAGACAAATGGCTCCTTGTGTGCAGCCTTTGGAGAGCTTCATGTTGAACTGTTATCTCTCTGTCTTGTCAGTAACCTTTCAGACAGTTGTGTAGTGCTGCAGGGCAGTCCAACTCTCTCTGATGTGAAAGAGTTCAACACCCCAGCAATGTCTGTCATTATGCTTGCTACATAGTTGTGTGGAGCATTTCGTACTAAGGATGTTGCTTCATTCCTAGAATAATCTTTCTTTGACTTCCCTTTCCTAAGGCCAAAGTGATGAAGACTGACTCCATACAGCACTCTTTGCACCTGCAATTTGCAACATAGCAACTTTTTCAACACGTAAGGAAAATTGTGTAACAGTAGATTAACCTATAGAACTTTGGAACAAAAGGGCCCTGGTGATCACACTTCTTTAAGATTATTACATTTTCCTCTTTCAATAATGTTGATATTATGCCCCGTTGGGAGACATTCATTGTTCAGCTGACTGACTTGTGGACTGATCTGCACATAAAGAGACCGCCAAACTTCCACAGGAATGCCATAGAGACCCAGTTTTTTAATTATATTTTCAATATTTCTTTTTGGACTTCATTGTTCAAGAAAGGACACACTACACGTTCACTTACGTACGTCTCTCTGTTTTTATTGTGAAGTCTCCTATATTTTGCATGTTTGGCCACACACATTGGTCTCCAATATGGTCTGAAAACTACAAATCCATTAATAACCAATCTGGTTGTGCTCAGTTCATACGTCTACTCTTACTCTTCAAAGTTGACAACATTATCACTAATTTTACTTTTTGACATACAGTTTTGTATGGTATGCCCCAAGGATCAAGATGTAGAGTCTGTAAATTACTTCCAACTCTCCATTCTTACTGGTCACAAATTTTCTTGAAACTGTTGCCTCAGGTTCCTGTTCTATTGCAGTCTACAAATGGTATCTTCCACAGTGTTGTTTTTCTGGTAAAATTTTGTTGTTTTGGTGACCTTTAGAGGCTATTGCATGAATATTGTCTGTCTGAGTGCTGGAATTGCTAGTTGCTTATATTGTACTAACTAGGTGGTTTGCTTTCATTTCTGTGTTATTGCATAATTGGCATTGTGGCTTCATCTGATTGAAATTGTATTGATACTAACAATAATAAATGTTTTTACCACTAGTTCATTACTAGCTACTTGTTCAGTGTCCAGCCTTGGGACATGGATTTGATGTGAAGGTTACTTATTTAGAATGTTTGGATTCACTTAAAGAGACCTCCTTCAATAAGATGCAGGACCTGTTCATCTGGTTCCATTTTTAAAGCCTATCCAGTTCAGGTGGTCCTACTGGTAGCTAGGCTACCACCAGCATACTCTCAGCCTCAACAACAACAACAACAACACACACACACACACACACACACACACACACACACACACACAGTTCTGCCATATCCTCCAATTCTCTATTATTTCTTTCCATCACCCATGATTTCTATCCTTCACTCTATCATTGAAGCTCTCATCCTTTATACTTTCTACTAATTCCCATCTTCTCAATCCCACCCAACTGGTCCTCTTCCTAACAGTCTTTGTTCTCTGACCCTTCTACCTCTGAACCTTGATACCTCCTCGCATTGCATATCTTTTCTGGCCCTGGTTAACAGTGATAGTGAATGTTTAAGGAAAAGTAAAGAACATATAACATGCAACCTTAACTCTAGAGCAGGTGAGCTCTTAAATGTTAGAGGAGCAGGCACACAGTGTATTATGCACACATTGATGATAAGTGGTGTGGTAGGTGGCTGTTGAATGCTGTTGATTTATAATTTATTGCATTTTTTTGCTGAGAACTGTTGTTTGATAATGATTTTTGCAAACAGATTTATTAAAAGAGGAATATCTTATTGTTGGGGAACTATTCTTTGCTAAATTCCACGTCTATTTTTTTTCTTCATTGGTTGCTCTTTCATATATGTCTCTTGAACTTTGTAATGATACAGATACTTGCTAACATCAGCTGGTGAATTTGGTATTACAGATCTTTCAATAATATATGGTTTCGTGAGAAGGTTTTTCAGAAAGCTTGATGTTGATGTTTCCAATTCTTTCCATTTGCTTGAAACAACACCTACGCATTGATACCACCCATGTTCAACAGTACGTACCATATAGCCATTGTACATCTTCTTGTCATTCATGTTACTGAGTATTTATTGCACATTTGGTCAACAGTATCAACACCACTCTCTGTCTTTTTATAATCTAGTACAGTGGTTCCCAACGTGGGGGTTATTATCCCCTGAGGGATAAAATGAAAATTTCTGCGTGACAAAAACAGAAGTGTTCAATTGAGTTTTGGTCCCAAAACTAAATAATGTTTAAAAGCCATTTCTATTATTCCTAATTTGTGACACTGTAATACTGATTACATGAGTTGCCAAAATACATTTTTAAATATTAGCATCAACGTGTGATACAATGTGGTGGACATTGCAGTTTGTGGAATGAATTTATGGACAACATTTTTCTCATGTAACCCATTCACTATGTGCATACCTCTTACCATGCTTCTATGACAGTAAAATGGAGATTGATTTATTACATGTGGTTAAATATCTCATTAAAATGCTGTTTCTAAGTTGTAGATAGTTCCCACAGTAGAACAGAAATTGCTTCATTATTCACTTCGCAGCAGTAAACGAACTAATTGACACTGGAACACAACAGTAACTATGTAATGGCTACTCCACTGGTGTAATGCTTACACTGTATTATTATTATTATTATTATTATTATTATTATTATTATTATTATTATTATTAGCAGCAGTAGTAGTAGTAGTAGTAGCTGCAGCAGCAGCAGTCTTAAAACACAAAGAGTTTACAGCCGGAAGTTGTCCAATTTCTGCCAATTCAGAAGGAAGGAGTCCAGTAATCAAATGATTTTAAAACAACAAGTTTTGTGTACATATCTTAATTTAGTCGATTTTAAATTGGTGTGCAGGGTGTGAGTGCAGGGAGTGTCGTTAGGGAGGGTAGTACTGCACAGCCAACATGTTTTTGTTACACTAAGGGGTGATGTTCTCAGAAAGGTTGAGAATCACTGATCTAGTATAATGTGAGGTTTTGTAGTGGCCTCATCTACTGTTCCTTCATTACGCACTGTGGACGTGAGTAAAACAGATTTTTTTGCATTTAGCTACATACAGTACAAGAGCAATGTCTTTCTGGTAATCAAGAACTGTGGATCTGATTTCTCCGCTCTTGTTGGGAAAAAAACTCACGTGGAATTTTTTATTATCTTTTCTTAAGTTTACTACATAAGTATTTGTTTTGAAAGTTGAGAGAGAGCCAGTGGATAGCTAGTATACCAGTCACTAGTGTCACATTTCTACTTGTGTCTGTTATCAGCTCAGTCAGTCAGATGGCTTGTTAAAAACACAAAATTGCCCTTCTGGTTATTTGCCACAAAACACTTCCAACAAACCAGAGTAGAATGGCTAAACATTGCACAGAGCATGTATTGTGATGCCATATTTGGCTGGTTTGCTGGGAATGTATTGTCTGGAGCTGCAACGACCTCTGAATTCTTCTAGTTTCTCGTCAGTAGTAATAAATGCTCCAAGATTGAACCATTCATGTAGTTTTGCACAAATGCATTCAGAAATGTCCTAATAGCAGCTAAACTATGTGTTTTATGTTTCATATTCCTAGTTTCTTTATCATCAAATCTAATACACCTGAGAAGCAATAAAAATCTCTTGTAACTCATGCAGGATCTCAAAACAGTCATTCCTGTTCTATAATTTGACCAAAGTTCCAGTGCATTTTTGTGTCTGCCATTGAGGCCAGTCATATTAAGAATGCCTAACACTGTGCAAATTTCATTTCAGTCTGTCAGCTTAACATCCCTATCTCTGGAATAACTTCCTTCTTACCTTTTTCTGTGGATGTATACATCTGTAAAATGCATAGTTTAATCTGTCAGTTGACACAGATAATTTTATGGAATGATTCAGTTTCCTCTACAATACCTCATGCTACCATTTTAGTGCTTGCAGATATCGTGATATATTTTTTTTGCTGGTAAACTGGATGTCTTTTTATGCATATCAGTTTTCATCCATTTTCTGTGTTTTACCAATAAACACATCATCCTTAGTATCAACGAAAGCTAGCCTTTCATCATACTGAATTTCAAAGCTACTATCATGATCACTTGGTAATATTACTTCATCCTTTCTGTTGGAAAACAAATCATAAGTACCTCTGCGGTCATCATCTTGCGCAAGCACCTTCAAGAGAGTCCACTCTAGTTCCTCCAATGTCAAGTACTTTTGGCCCTAAAATTAGAAGCACAAACTGTTGTTACCAGCTAATGAAGTGTTTTAATGGAAGTCTATAAAATATGCCTCTTTTTAGCAAACTGCTTAGTATAACTGTAAAAGAGACAAGGTTGACAGTTTGAAGTATTACTTGCTTGACCTGGCACGTGGTATACATAGTACACCGCTGTGCGTTTCCAGGAGTAACTAATCATTGCTCTTGACCTTTTGGTGCTGCAATCATTCAGACACAACTAAACATATGCTAAACAATAACTAGAAAGGTATCAATAATTAGATGGCTATAAGGCTTGGCATTTTTCTGGTAGAGGGCAAAAGGTTACTCTGGTGTATTAAATACATATGTACGCGTACTCTAGGGTTAACATGCTCTGCTCATCATCTAGTAACCGTCTTCAGTTTCCCATGTGTGGTTTGAGAGAGCACTTTCCATGTTGTGTGTGTCAAGACACAAGTAATCCGTCTTACTGAGGGTCATTCCACGTCTGTTTCTTCAGAATCCTGTTTCACCTTGAGTGATCCACTGCACCCTTTTATATTAGTTTCTATCCATTTATGTGTTTGTCCCGACCACTAAACTTATCATCTTCAGCATCAAAGAAAGGTAGCCTTTCATCATACTGAATTTGAAAGTCTCTATTGTGATCACTTAGTAATATTACTTCATCCTTTCTGTCGGAAAACATATCATCAGTAGCTCTACAGTCAGCTTCTTCTGCAAGTACCTCTAAAAGAGTCCACTGTAATTCCTCATATGTCAAGTATTTTTGACCTTGATATTAGAAACACAAACTACTGTTAGCAGCCTTACCTCTTATTTCATATATATCATCTTCCACCCATTATAACCATGGTGTACTCATGCTTTAGTATAATGGTTGCATAGTTTGTGTTTCTTGCTAAAGGAACAAACCTTGTCACAGAAAAGCCTCTCTAGCATTAGGCCTAGAAAATCAGCAGTAAGGTAGCTGCAACTTTTTCAGAAGTCAGGAAAATGTTCTGATGGGGGGAAAAAATGATCCTGTATACATGGTAGAATGAAATTGGAAACAATTTGGCAGGTCGAATTTCACAATACTGTATTGCAATAACATAACCGAAATGATAAACATAACTTAATGTACAAAATTTTGCCATTTGTCATTCATTTCCATAGAATGAAATAGTCGAAATTCATGGTGTTTAAGGAAACATTGTCATAATATTGCTGGGTTGTCAAAATGATGAGAAATCAAGCTTCTATGAAGAGAAACAGTGGGACAGTGAAGATGAACAGTGGGACAGTGAAGATACTGCAGTGAAAAGCTGAAATACATATCAGTCTTGTATTATTATCTTTTAATCTTTGCTATAGTTGTATGGTTTCCAGATACCAAGCTTCTGTATAAAAACATGTAACACACAGGTTATTAATGTTTTCACTTAAGTTTGGTTGTAGGCAATCGCTTGGTTTATATAAATTTCCTGTTCAAGGCATACACTGACGAATCAAAACATTAAGACCACCAGCTTAATAGTGTGTTGGTCCACCTTTGGAGTGCACTAGAGCAGCAATTCTGTTTGGCATGGATTCAACAAGTCCTTGACAGGTTTCTGTAGGTCTGTGGCACCAGATGTCCATGCAAAGATCAAGCAATTACTGTAAATTATGGGCTGATAGTTTGTGGGTGCTTAGCTGGCACCTAATAGCATGTCAGATGTATTCCATGTGGTCCAGATCAAGTGAATTTGGTGGCAAAGGCATCAACTTGATTTCACTATCGTGCTCCTCAAATTGCTGTAGCATCATCTGGCCTTGTGACAGAGCCAATTATCTTGCAGGAAGATGCCACCACCATTGGAGATGACATGAAGATAGGTAAATGGTTTGCAATAATGTTCATGTAATCCACAGTTGTCATGGTTTCTTTGATTTTAACATAGATCCTGTGGGAGCTCAGGTGAATGTGCCCTGTAGCATAATATTGCCCCCACCAGCCTGCATCTGTGGCGTAGTGCATGTTTCAAACAGCTATTCACCTAATGATGCCATATCCAGACAGAACCGTCAACATAATGTGACAAGAAATGTGTTCATCTGACCAGGTAACAAATTGCCATTAATCCACAATCTAGTTTCTAAGTTCAAATGCCACTGTAATCACAATTGATGGTGTCATTGGGTCAGTATGGAGCCACCTACGGATTGTCTGCTGCAGAGCCCTGTGTTCAACAGTGTGCACTGAATGGTGTGCTCTGAAAAACTAGTGCCAGCAACAGCATTGCACCCTCGTTGTCAGATGTGCCACAGATCACCACCTTTCCTCCTCTGTAAAGCAGGACATCAATCACCTTGTCACCTATTTGCGATCTCGCAGTCCTGCAACCACTTTCCACAGATGCTCATGTCAGTAGCAACAAACAACTGAGCTGCTTTATTGTTTCTGACACATCTCTCCTCCCAACTGCTATGCTATAAGAATCTGCCCTAGAATGATTCCTCATTTGTTTGTGCTCTGTTAATAAACTTTTCTTACTATTTCATATGCCCAAATTGCTTCCAGGCATTATTCATTTTTTTGGTGGGCAGTGATTATAATGTTTTCACCCATCTTTATGCTTGTATCTAAAAGGACTGAAATAAACTTCCTACCAGTTTCCCTCATTTCAACAGTGAACAAGTTCCATGTTCACTGTGAGCAGGTTAGGGATAACAGTTAACTCAAGAAGTACAGATGATGTTTGGTCCAATAATGAAATAGAAAAAATTATTTGAGTAGACAATCTGCATTTTTAAAAATTTACTCTATTTATTTTTTTATTTAGTTTTGAGAAAGGAAGTGCATGGTTATGTTCCCACTGCAGTCAGGCACTACATTGAAATGCATCCAAAGTAACATGCACTTGAAAAACCAAAATACTTTTACCACTTTTTACTTATGGACAACAGGAGAGTGAATTTTGTGATTCTATAATAAAATAGTACAGTAGCAAATAAAATTAAACGTACATTAAGTAGGCTCCATATTTTATTAATTAACATATTTGATGGCACATAACTAATGACAGAGGAAAAAAAAATTGTACATGAATTTGTAGAGTTTTGAAATCGTTGCAGTTACAGCGGTGAATCAGATGAAAGAAACACAATTTCAGAAGTAATGCCACGTGAGGTATATAAAGCCAGTCGAGATATGAAGAAATTAAAGCTCCCAGGATGTGATGTTTTAGTAGAAATGGTTAATGCTGGAAGGAAACTAATATGAAAGGAAGTTGCAAATTACGTACAGAATTCGTGCAGAGGAAAAAGTTAGTCAAAATTGATGCAGTGCAGTAATTGTTCACTTTACAAAAGAGGAGACAGACAAAATCTACAGATCTATTGGCATTCTCTCCTTAATGCACAAGAAATTTGAAAAAATTTCCACAGTCTCCAAAGCAGAAAAAAAATTAATGAAACAAAGGAAGAGGGTGGTTCTTGGTGTGGATGTAGTGCAATGGACTACTTTTAATTTGTGAACAAAACTGTTGGAATGAATTAACCATACTGTCTGGGTTCATAGATTTTGAGAAAACTTATTAAACAAAACACTGATTTACACTGTGGCACAGTACTGAAAAACAGTGACAGTGGCCTTGGCAGACACGCAGTCATGCGTATGAGTTGCGTTTGTGTGTTTTGTCCAATTCTGATGAAGGCCTATTTGGCTGATAGCTTCGTTTGACAGTCTTTTTGTTGTGCTGTCTGTTCTCCGCATCTCCACTATTTGGTAAGTAACAACTATCCTTTTCATGATATTGTCATTATTCCATCCTGGATTTTCCATTGTTTGATTTATACTGAAAAACATATGTATCAAAACTACAGCTTCCATTGACTTTTTTTGGGATGTAAAGGAGAGTTTGATAGGAACGTGCTACATCTCCAAAAAGATTCCCAGCAGTTGTAGAGGATGCAATTAATCCTTAAACTATGAAAATGAAGAAGTAGTGTGTGTTTCTGGAACTTGCAGGAAGCATCTTTGTTTTGCTGATTACATGTTAAAGCTTGTTTCTAGTTTAGATAAACTTCATCAGTGAATGGAATAACTAAAAAGACCAACTTTAATATGGACGAAATTCATTTATAATAAAACTCAAGTAATGTCCATTCAACACATTAAAAAGAAAGAGCAAATTAACAAAGTAGCCAGTTCATGATTTTTGTGTTTAGGGCCATTAAATGTGTCTTGGTGGACTGGAAAAGAAATACACAGTAAAAATGACCTGGAGCACTTCTAGCATTCTAAATAGGGTTTTCGAAACTAAGCTTCTGATGTGTGTGTAAAGGGAAGTTTATCATATTATGTGTGTACATCAGCATTGTGCCATAGCAATGAAATCCATTCAAACATACAGGAATACTCAATGAGCAATACAGACACTCATTTTTGTGATTGTTAGAAGAAACGCGAAAACAAACATCTGTGCCATAGAACAAATTTGAGTCATATATGTGTAACTGTAATAAAAATTAAAGGGAGATAGGTAGAAAATGCATTCAGGTGAATGAAAAGTAGGTGAATGAAGGACTTGTTTGATGAATTCTAAGAGATGGGAAAAGATTGAGATGAAAATATAATAGTAGATGGACAGGTGGCACCAGAAAACATGCGGGAACAACATGGATATGCATAACGGAACACTATAATACATAAGAAAGTCTAGATCAGGCCCTTATCCAACAGTCATCATTAGACTGTAAATATGTTCATCGGAATCCGTATAACTTTGTTATTAGCACCCACATATTCCGTAGTACTGAATAAATATTTTTGTGAATTCTGTTTTATCAGCCACTAAAAGGAATTTTTGTCAACATGTATGATATATTTCAGTTATGTCGACTGTTAATCTGGATGGTAAATTTGCTGGAAACTTATTTATACTGCTGCGAGAAGTTGAGAGGTGGTCTCCCCCCCCCCTCCCTCCCCTGATTCTTTCTCGTGTGCATGATATTGCAAGGGCACTAGGGGATATCCATATCACAGCAAGCAAGATTTGGAAAATGGGCATAAGATAACTAAAACTATTGTTTGAGCACTGCTTTTGGCCAGTAGCTGGTCAAAATAACTTGCTTTTGTTTGACTTCTGGTCTGTATATAAAAATCAGACTCAATTAGAGCAAACTATCCCTCCTGAAAACTGTGTAACATTGCAATTCACACCACATTGAACCATTGGACAAATTCAGCCTCTGGATGTTTTTTTTATTTTATTTTTTATTCTGTGCCTGTAAAAGATATTATCAAATTATTTGTAGCTACGCCTTAAAGGATAGCCAGTTTCACGATAAGCTCCATGACAAACTATTTTGCCTTTGATTGCATGCCATCAAATTCCATCATTTCTCATCAGTCTGTTACATCATCATGAGTCTATATGCATTCTTTAAGAGTGGATACCTAGCTGAAAATCCTGCACAGTTAGTTACACCCAACAAGTTCACCTTCGATCTTGATGGTGAAAACCTTTGTGATCACTGTGGCACGCAATTTCTCATTTGGCGTTCGTGGTGTAAGTTAATGATTTGTTTTGAACATTTCTTGAATGTCGACGGTGTCCATTTCGTGAAGTATGATACATACGCACCGTAGGAGGTTGATCTCTGCACCTGCTGGACACTCATTTTCTGTTGCCTTCCTCATGCACGCGGTGAGCCATTGGCAGCTAAAATTTTTCCTGACATAATTATTAACGTAACACTTTGACTTGAGCCTTATTAAAGATTGAATTTGTGACCTCACACTCAAGGAGCTGCTTGTGAGACATGGGGAAGATATTTGATCGTACTTTCTCTCTGAGGTGGAGGGTTGGGGAAGGGATGGAAGAAGAGACCAACTCTTTTAATGTAGACCTTTCTGAGATGAAGATGATGGATGGTCACGTCCCTTTTTTTATGTCCAGTTTATACTTTATGAGTTTCGTTACATCAATAATTTCATAACTCGAAAATTGGGAAACGCATTCTATAGATCTTTATGATATTGTAGAATTCTCGAAGAAAAATCTTGAATCTAGATTAACAGATTTTTTGTTTTGTTTTAATGTTAGTCAAAATTGGAAGAGATTGAGCAAATCAGACAAGGACAGATTTAGGAAAGATGCTGCTAATGTTTATCAGATCATGGTTTAATTTCGAAATGTTGACTTTTAAAAAACTCATTATCCTGAGCATGGAAGATGAGATGACCTTTGACAGCCTTATAACTGATGAATTCTACAATTAATACTTCCAGTTTACTGGCAGACCAAAAATGGGATTATTTCTGTAGTGAAACTAAAGCACTGCACATATTAAACGTAGGTGAAATCTGTGGAAGGTGAACCTCTTGTTAAAATAAACTGTAATATGAGTTGCTCAGAATTCTTTCAGCATGTTCTAAATGAGAAGAAACTTGCAAAAGTCGCTGCGTCAGACAAGAAGTACGCTATCAAAAGTATAGATCAAAAGTATCCGGACACCCCCAAAAGTATACGTTTTTCATATTAGGTGCATTGTGCTGCCAGGTACGTCCAGGTACTCCATATCAGCGACCTCAGTAGTCATTAGACATCGTGAGAGAGCAGAATGGTGCACTCTATTGAAATCACAGACTGCAAACATGGTCAGGTGAGCGGGTGTCACTTGCGTCATACGTCTGTACACGAGATTTCCACACTCCTAAACATCCCTAGGTCCACTGTTTCCGATTTGATAGTTGAGTGGAAACGTGAAGGGATACGTACAGCACAAAAGTGTACAGGGTGACCTCGTCTGTTGACTGACAGAGACTGCTGACAGTCGAGGAGGGTTGTAATGTGTAATAGGCAGACATCTATCCAGAAAATCACGCAGGACTTCCAAACTGCATCAGGATCCACACGAAGTACTATGACAATTAGACGGGAGGTGAGAAAACTTGGATTTCATGGTGAGCGGCTGCTCATAAGCCACCCATCACGCCGGTAAATGCCAAACGATGGCTTGCTTGTTGTAAGGACTGTAAACATTGGACGATTGAACAGTGGAAAAACGTTGTGCGGAGTGACAAATCACGGTACATAATGTGGTAATCCGATGGTAGGGTGTGGGTATGGCAAATGCCCAGTGAACGTCATCTGCCAGTGTGTGTAGTGGCAACAGTGAAATTTGGAGGCGGTGGTGTTGTGGTGTGGTCGTGTTTTTCATGGAGGGGGCTTGCACACCTTGTTGTTTTGCGTGGCACTATCACAGCACAGGCCTACATTGATGTTTTAAGCACCTTCTTGCTTCCCACTGTTGAAGAGCAATTTGGGGATGGCGATTGCATCTATCAACAGGATTCAACATCTGTTCAAAATGCACGGCCTGTGGCAGCGTGGGTTACATAACAACAACATCCCTGTAATCGACTGGCGTGTACAGAGTCGGCCTGAATACTACAGAACACCTTTGAGCTGTTTTGGAATACCGACTTCGTGCCAGGCCTCACCTACCGACACCGATATCTCTCCGCAGTTCAGCACTCCGTGAAGAATGGGCTGCGATTCACCAAGAAACCTTCCAGCACGTGATTGAACACCAAGTGGGGTAGTGCAGTGGTTAGCACACTGGACTTGCATTTGGGAGGACGACGGTTCAAACCCGTCTCCAGCCATCCTGATTTAGGTTTTCTATGATTTCCCTAAATCGTTTCAGGCAAATGCTGGGATGGTTCCTTTGAAAGGGCACGGCCGATTTCCTTTCCAATCCTTCCCTAATCCGAGCTTGTCTCCCGTCTCTAATGAGCTCGTTGTCGACGGGACGTTAAACACTAATCTCCTTCTCGTCCTCCACATGCTTGAATATATGCCTGCGAGAGTGGAATCTGTGATCAAGGCTATGAGTGGCCCAGCACGATATAGAATTCCAGAATTACCGATGGAGGGCTCCACGATCTTGTAAGTAATTTTCAGCTAGGTGTCCGAATACTTTCGATCACATAGTGTACGTCTGTAAGTTCCAGCCACAGTCCTATATTAGATGCTGCGTTGTGTTTGGAGTGTCCCTATTTTCGTGTTTCCAAAGGCGATAGTCTAGCAGCCCAGCATTGCCCATGAGGAGTATCAGACTCCAATAAGACACGGTGCAAGACCATCCGAAATGGCATTACCGCGGCATGCCCGGAAGATAATTAACAATATTTATGCAGGCCATGACATCTGTGCAGAAAGTCGCCACTGATGGGGAAATTCTTCATTTTTCGCAATGTGATTGTGCCTATGAACATCGGACCATCAGACACATTGTAAACAAGCTGTAGCAGAAAAGCTTAGCGGAAATCTAGATTATTTCTTTGAAGTGGCAGAGGCAGCCCTTGAATGGGTTAGAAAAACAGGACTGCAGCATCGTAATCTACAGACTTTACACCCGAGGTTGCCATATTCTGGCATCGGTAATATGTCACGTGACCAAAGCCGTGCTTCCAAAATGACCGACATCAATGTTTCGTTTCGACACCGTGGTGTCATTGAATTACTTGTTGAAGAAGGAAAATGTGCAGCTTAAATACGCCTCAGACTTCATCATGCCCACAGAGATGTCTGCATGGGCGGTGCCAGCGTTGTTAGGAGATGGGTGAAACATTTCAAAGATGGAAACACAAGTATCCAAGATGAGTCTCGTAGAGGTCGCTCTCGAACTGCCCCATGGAAAGCAACAAGGGAAGATTCTGACTGATTTTCTTAACCTGGACAAACCATAAATTCTGTCCGCTATGCCCAGACACTTTCGAAGGTACGTCGTGTACTACGCGATAAAAACACTGGGAAGAAGATAATCCTGAAACAGGATAACGCGCGTCCTCGCACTGCTCGTGTCATTGTGCAGAAAATCAGGACATTTTGGTGGGAAACTCTTTCATATCCTGCGTGCAGTTTCGGAGACGATGGAGGATGTTTGGATGTTTGGCAGTTAGTGCGTCAGTCTTGGGGAAGCTAGAACGGGGTTCTATCGTAAGAGCATTTTCAGACTTGCAGAACAGTGAAAAAAAGATGTGCAAAGAAATGGAAAATATGTTGAAAAGTAACATCAAGTAAGTAGATTAAAATGATGTGCTTGGTTTGTCTAACAAATAAAGATTACAAATTAAAAAAAAATGTACTCTTAACTTTCAATATGGCCAGTAGATACAGTGTTCTAGTTTTACTTATTTCGTAAAATTAAGCAATTTATGTACGTTAGTTCTGTTTTTATTGACATACGCTAATTAAATAATAAGTCAAAAATACGAGGAGAGGCCTGAATTGCAAAGGGAGGAAAAAATCATCTTTCATGAGGACACTGCACCTGCTCACAAGGTATTTTTCAGTGGGAGAATGTGAAGGCGGAAGTTGGAAATGGTGGGCATTCACAATGTTTACTGTATTTAGTACTTTTCGACATTCATCTGTTACCATATTCCAACTCAAAAACGTTGGGATCACAAAGATGTCATGGCAGCCATAAATAGGTATTCTGCAGGCCTTCCTGAATCGCACTTCTAGGATGGAATCTGCTCATTGAAAAACCATTGAACAAATTACACTAACGTAAAAGTGAACTACACAGAAAAATAAGTACAATTTTTTACGTACAGCCGTAAATACATTATCCTCGTATTGTATACTGGGCGTGTTTATGGCCTATGTGTAGTGCAGCAAATAAGGAAACGGACAGAAACAACATAATTTGTAAAAGTATTGGATATGTTATTTTACACTTAATTTAGCGTAATTAGGATAACTGTTTTTTGAAAATTTTATATAGGAAAAGAAGCTTAAGCGTATAAGCGTCAGTTCTTGTGGTGAATTTTCAGTCAGAGGTCTGCGAAGGTATTTCTTGAAGGATGTAATGACGGAGTTTGGTTCCCTGTGGCTCCGCCCTCTCACTGCTGAACGAGCAGATCGCTGCAGCAGTATTGCCGTTGATATGCAAGCTTAGACTGTAGATAACGGAAGAGAGAGAATCGGTTGTGTGGGGCTAGACCTCCCTCCAGCAGCTAGTGGCTACCGCGCAAAGTTGGAGTCGATGGGATGAGACGCGCTGCGCACCCCTGCCTGCGGTCGGGGCAATGAAGGACTTCCTCCTTACGGCGCGCAGGATACGGCTCATTGCAGAGGAAACGGCTCATCAACAGAGGTTTTTCCCTGCTTTCCCCCGACGTAGATGATAGAGTCTGAACTTTCTTCAATACGCGCTCTTGTTCTGGGCGTCGGTTACCACCCTTGTACACCGTCGTTTCGGGACACTCCTCCTTAAATTTGCTAGTCTGCTCAAACGGGCTGTGCTACGTGTTGGCACTGAAGTGTAGCCCTGCACGACGTATCATGCAAAAAATAAGGAAACCCTGCGGAAAACGGAGCGCTTCTTAATTTTCAGATGCTGTGAAATAAAAGACGTTTCTGTTATGTCTTGCATGCATTCAGATGTACGGCACTAAGCACAAAGAAAACTTTTTTGCGAGTCTCACTCGCTTTTTCCTGACTCTCGGTATGCTTTGTACCGAATGTATCAGAAATACCTTTACAAACTTTGGCGCCGTTTCTCATCAGTTCAGGAAGTAAGTCCACGTTGACATATTTCCCAATTTCTCTCTTTTTTGTTACTAATGAAAGAATGAGAAATTAATAACACATGGTCAAAATTTCCTCAGCTTGGTTCTGCATGTACATGCACTTAACAGATGTTTGTGGGCGTATTAAAATGCTTCATGCTAGACACCAGCAGAAGTTCAGTATTGCATGGTCTGGAAAGTCCAGACGTTCTCCCAACATAGCATAAGTTGAAAGTACCCGATACTAGAAGCAAAACCAGCTTTTAGACATGGGTTGTAAAATGTATACCTTAAGAGCCTTCATCTTAGCTGCTGTGAAACACATCTCTTCTACTGAACTAGTTCTCGTGACTCCTAAGGTATTCATTTTACAGCCCTTTTTTTTTACTAGATCTTTTTGCTACTAGGATCGTGTACTTTCAACTGTGCGTATTAATTATGATTCACCCTGTATATACTGCGTGGTCTGAAACAGTCTGGAAAGCTTGTAAGGGTGTTGCAGGGTGCGTTGTGCGTGTTCTTCGTTTGGTTTCCTAAAACCGAACAAGAGAGCGATACAAAATCAGGACGTGGACCGGCAGTAACGATCGAAACCGAACTACGGGCTGAGCAGTTTCGTGCGCTGTCGTGTACGATATAAGAACACCTAATACTAACTGATCTGTTCGGACTTCGCGCGCAACAGCACGGTGGGAAAACTTCAGTGCTACTTCACTCGGAAACGGCGCAACATATCAAATTCTTTCTCAACAGCTGTTATTTCTCAGCATAACCCTGCAACAGCCTGAAAAGCTTTTCAGTCTGTTTCTGACCACGCTGCGCATGGGAGGACCAGTTCCATGGCCACTTGTCTTCTCGTTGCAGAGGCCTCAACCCAGTAGATTATTATCTATATGTGATCGCTCAACTTTTCTCGGTGCGATTGATTAGTAGTGCGCTTCCGCATGTTGTGGGAGTTGTTGTTTCCGCTTTAGGCACAATGTTTCTACGACCGATCCAGCCGTCGTCTTCAGGTGCTGGACGTTCCATAGTCTGGCTGCGGTCCGGCCAGCGACATCTGAAAAAGAAGGCTGTGTCGGTCGTCGAAATATTGTGCATAAAATGGAAACAACTCGGCAGAATACATAGACGCACACCAGTAACTATCTATAGGGGCGCAGGCTTTCCTAGATGCATCGTGTTGGTAGTCTCTAAAATCATTCAGCGTCTTTTAATAGTGTTTAAAAGAGTGCGACATTCTCTCATGTAACGAATGCTTACCGGCGTTGAAGAGAGCAGAGGATGTTTTGAACATTTGCTGTGAGTTTCTGACTTCAAAACATTGTGATATGTTCTGTAATTCATGATTCAAAAAATGAAGCATGGTTGTTCTTGCACAGTGTTACATGGTTTCGAGTAGTACATCATTTGTTAGACACACATTAGACAGTCCTTGTTGATAAACCAACAGTTGTGCAAATTTATTGATAGTGTGGTCAAGGGCACGCCCAAACACGATAGGTTTTTTCTGACATTCTGCCAGGTCCCTGTGTCGACCCTTACTGCGCTGTTTCCGTACAACCGACAGGCACATGCACACAACGTCATCGCCATGACTTACGTCAATGCTGTAGAGTCACTTGATCGCCTGGTATCTTTTCACTATCTACACCAGCCCAAAGTGTCCGGTTTGTTCTTTTGAGACGTGACATATTTGCTGTTAACATCTGCGGCGTTCGTGGAGCAGTGCAGGAGCCGTTCAGTGCATCATACAATCCATCCTCTTGCGTTTTCACCGGTAATGAACAAGAGCTCTCAAGCACGTATTACCCGTATATCCAGCGTGTAACTAAATTACAGTTACAGAATATTGAGGACGGATTCCTTACTCAAAAACATTGTCTAGTAAATATGGACTCTAAAATGCAACCTTAAAAGCTATGAGTGCTAAAATGCATATCTAAGGAGCTATGAGTACTTGTTCATCTTCGATACTGTGAAACACATTTCTTCTACTGCACACTGCTTTCCATATGTTGGGAGGAGGCAGTATGGACCATAACTGTGAGCACTTTCTCAGTAGAAGAAATGTTTCACAGTAACAGAGGTGAACAAGCACTCATAGCTCTTAAGGTATGCATTTTAGAGCCCATGTTTACTAAACATTTTTTTCTTGTTATGGTGTAAGGAACCTATCCTCAAATTCTGTAAATGAAATGTAGCTCATATATTTCCCTCGTTGACCAGTTCGTTGTGACGATGGTCGTCAACATATATGAGTAGCACTGCCACCATCCCCATCTTTGCACGTGTGTGGGATGTGATAGCAAGGAATTACCGCCAGTATCCGTTGTCTACTTGTGGAAACAGGCAATAACTAACGTGAAACTTTCTCAATGTAGCGCCAGATTTATCTGTTACTGTCTCTGTGCACGAATTCAGGATTGTATTGTAGCTGAAGGAGCAGTACAAGAGCCTGAAATTATTCTCCAAGGCACTCTGTCTAGAGGTGTATGGTTAGGCGATTATTTTCATACTGTGTACGATCCCTTTAAACTTTGTTGTTGTGGTCTGTACCAGAATGTTTCACGTTGCTCTACACGCTGCTCTGATGTCATCGTCTCTGCATAATTACTCGTTCCACAGCCCTCAATTACCAAATTGACTACTCGTGGATACCCTAAGGGGTGTCCTATCAACCGATCCCTTCTTTTAATCAGGTTGGCCATAACTTATTTCTCTCCAGTTCGGTTTAGTATTTCCTCATTAGTTATTCGATCAGCCCGTCCAGTCTTCAGCTTTTTTCTGTAGCACCTCGTTTCAAAAGTTCCTTTTCTTCTTGTCTGAACTGTTTATTGTCCACGCTTAATTAACATCTATTCAAGGCTAGACTCCAGACAAGTATTTTCAGAAAAGACTTCCTAACGCTTAAATTTACAGTTAATATTTCAACATTTCTCTGATTTTGCTGTTGCCGTTTTGCTTTTTATGTTCTCCACGCCTACCACACAGTTTTCTGCTGTCCAAGTAACACAACTCATCTACTATTTATAGTTCTCACTTCCTAATTTAATTCCCTCAGCATCGCCTGATTTGATTCGACTTCCGTTGTTTTACTTTCGTCGATATTCATCTAACAACCTCTTCAAGACACTGTCCGTTCCGTTCAGCTGCTCTTCCAAGTCCTTAGCTGTTTCTGACAATTGCGGTGCCGTTGTCAAACCGCGAAGTTCCTTTTTATTCCCTCGCCACTTCAGTTATCTTTAAAATTTCTCTGTGGTTTCCTTCACAGCTTGCTGAATGTTCAGAAAGAATAACAACCACCTTCTGAGCTACTGCTTCCCTTTTACTTCCTTCGATTGTTACAACAGCAGTGTGGTTTTTGTACAAGTAGTAAGTAACATTACGCCTCCTGTATTTTATCACTGTTGTCTTCAGATTTCTGCGTCTGTTCCGATCAACATTGTTGAAAGCTTTCTCTAAATCTACCAATGCAATAAACCTAGGTTCCTTGACCTGCGTTTTGACATAAGTCGTAGAATCAGAATTGTCCCATTTTTCTGTACATCATGTGAGTCGGTATTTTGGGACAGTGACGTATTAAAATAATTACTTACCTGTCAGCATTCAACTTCTGTTGTTTTCCATACCCTGTTCCAGCCAGTCTTTGCCCAATCTCCCGCTGAAACCTAACTACGTGCTTACTGATAGTTACAATATTCTTGCGTTATATTTCGGTACTTTCCACAGCCTTTTACTTCTCCTATCCTTCTCCTCCTACCCTGCCATCCGCCACCCTTCACACACGTCTGATAACGAGAACTTGCACTGTTCCATCAGCACGATAGAATCAAACGTTCTTTACTTGAAAATTGTATTTAAGTATTTTCTTCGTGAAAGTTACCACAGCCAAGTGTGTATTGATTGAATATGGTATATTTTCTTTGCATTTTTTTCCTTCTTCGCAACCAGTTTCGGTTTACGAAGCCATACACAAATTGTCAAAATATGTAGAAAAATATGTAAACCAGTACGAATTGAGACACAGATTGTGAAGACAGTGCCAGTTAGGCATTTGGCAAATTTAAAAGACATTCACAAGACATTGGCTTCATAAGCCGAAACCGGCAGAAAAAATAAAGAAATATCAGCCTAAGTGAAGAAAAAAGCCGCATTCATTTATTGTCCAATCAAATTGTCAGAAAGAAAGCCTGTACCTGGCAAAAGGTGGGGTAGAAGATTTTATTTTCTTAACGCGTTCATGTGGCTGGAAAAATTGAAAAACCAGGTTTTGCCAACAATTTTTTTTTTGTTAAAGGATTACGAACAGTTTTAGACATCAAAAATATTTATTTCGGTGGTTACCGGATCGGTCAGTATTTGATCCTCAGACACTCGTGCCAAAGTGGTAGGCGATGGCAGTGAACAGAGCGAGTGTTATGATTTCACGAACGACACCTGAGCAGTTTCTCTACGAGAAATGTTGTCAAAAATTACTAAAATTTATGTTCACTAACTGAAAATGTCGGATTTCAGTTTTTCAAAAAATATCAGTTTCTTGTGCGTCTAGCGATTTGACGTCTATTTCCTTTTTAAAAGAGCACAAAATTCTCTACAAATTGGATTACTGTAACTTTTTCCTGCATCCATTACCAAGGGCGCTACAGTTGGTCAAAGAAATATCAGTTTTTCAAATTTTGTGCAAAATGACAGTTTTTCAAATTTTGTGCAAAATGACAAAATAACTAGTTGTTGAGGCCTTTTATTTCAGTGTCTGTTTATGTAATTGAAATATGTATTATGTTATTTTTTGGAATTGAAGAGCTCACTTTGCGGCATAGAGCAACGCTGACGTCACATTCAGTAATAACTAAGTGACATCAGATTGCATGAAGCTCTTTTTGTGTAGCGTATAAGACTAACTAATTGCCTACAGGTGCCATACAGCCATAGACGTCTTACAGTTGAATGACCCTAAGGATCAGTTATAAGAAAAAGTGTGTAGGAATTATTATTTAGCGGTCAACATTGCTTTTATTCTTAAGTGGGCGGAGTGATTTTCGAAGTGTGGTCATTGTGGGAGAAGATGTTGACCTCGTTATGCTCATGGCTCATTTGACAAGACATCGAAAACTTATTTTTTCCAATACCAGTAAAAGTAAATTCAGAAGACAAGTGATTGTGCTCTGCATCCTCCAAGTTCGAAGCGAACGTATTCTATTCACTCATGTCGCTAGTGGATGTGTGATAAGACATCCGCGTTTTTCGGTCAAGGAAAAACGAAGTTTCCCAACATTTAGAAACATCAACATCTAAACTCATCACTTGGCACGTTCAAGAAGACAGATGTTACCTGTGAAGAAATAACAGCTGGGGAACAGTTTATTATTGCTGTGTATGGTGGAGGTGTTAGCAGTTGACGCTAGACGATTTGCTGTACCAGCTATTTGCCAAGAGCGTCGCAAAAGAGAAAATTGACTCTCTCGTAACATCATTCGTCACCGAGTTACCCCGAGTCCAGAGTAGGCTAGGAAGCTGAAAAACTTCTGAGAAATGGGGCTGGTTTCAGAGCACCCACAGTTCGAGGACATTACCCAGCACCTGAGTCAGTTTTCCACGTTGGCTTGTGCTCATGTAAGTGGAGCTGTGGCGGAGCGTGCTCCTGTAGAAAGATAGGTTTGAAATGTTCTTCCATTTACATGAAATGCAGTGGAGTCAAGTGTGAAAACGTGCCAGAGTTTTTATATGAAGAAAGTGAAGAAGAAATCAGTTTTATGGAAATTATTGAGAAAACGTACTTCGAAAGCAACGAACTTGCAGAGGCTGACTCGCTGTTGGAAAACTAATCTGGGACCCACTCGGTCTGCCTACCCTGATCCTTCTACTCAAGGCATTTCTAGTGACAACTAGGTACTTGGCCCATCAAAACGTCGAAAGTGACTCACGTATCCGTCTCAAGTGCGTCGAAGATTGAAGACTGTCAGAAGTATTCGGGACCCAGAAATGATAACAAGTGTTAGTAAACACTAATGACTTTGTAAGTACTGTATGTAAACACTAATGACTTTGTAAGTACTGTATGATAAAGCTACTTGTTTCATTTTTAGTATATGGTCTCTTTATCCAAGTATAATTAGCTACCTATGTCGGTTTTAAAATTTTAAAAAATGCATAACCTTGTGCTGTCTATAATAATATTGTGCATGCTGTTGACAGTTGTCTAAGCGAGATGTTCTATGTCGGTCTGCCTATTCCAGCTAATAATGGTTCATTTTCCTGTCGCTGGTTATTTAGTGTATATAACGTAATGAGTAAATAATTTGGTTTTATAAATATGCAGGGGTCGGGGTGAGATGCTCTTGAACTCAACTTCGACTAGTGATGTGCGAATCACAGTAGATTGATGCCCAGAAATCGCCCGATTGCACTTAGAGTAATTGAATATCGTAAAGTGAGATGTTCGGTTCCAATATATAACGTAACACATATTCCTACTTCATAAACCAAACTGAAATAACAGTGCACAAAAACAAGTTATTTTGCCGCTATTTTGCACAAAATTAAAAAAAATTGATATTTTTGAGGAACTGTAGCGCCATTGCTATGGGTGTAGAAAATAGTGGTAGTAGAGAATTTTTTTTAAAGAAATAGGCTTCACAGCGCTAGGAGCACTAGAAGCTGAGATTTTGCGAAAAAGAGAAAAGTCCGAAATTTTCGAAGCTTTTTGACTACAAAAAGTTTAGCCAGCATAAATTTTGTAGGAAAAACTTGGCATTCCAATCTTTAAAACTATATGACAGTATAAAAAAAACCTCTTCTTCTGCACCTAAACTACTCTTTGACTGGCTGTCAGTTGTATTTAAATCTTCGCCCTGCCATATTATTTTTACCACCATGTTTGTAGAATTCTTTCGCCGATAGTGATTATCATAAAATTTACGAGGGCGAGTCAAATGAAAACCTTAAATATTTTTTAAAATATTATTTATTGTGCATAAGTGGTACAAAGCTGTGTCACTTTTCAACATAATCTCTCCCACGCTCAATGCAAGTCCTCCAGCGCATACAAAGTTCATAAATTCCCTTAGAAAAAAATTCTTTTTATAGTCCGCGCAACCACTCATGCACCGCGTGGCGTACCTCTTCATCAGAACGGAACTTCTTTCCTCCCATTGCGTCTTTGAGTGGTCCAGACATACGGAAAGCACTTGGGGCAAGGTCTGGTGAGTATGGTGGATGAGGAAGACACTCAAAATGCAGGTCTGTGATTGTTGCAACTGTTGTACGGGCAGTGTGGGGCCTTGCATTGTCATGTTGCAAAAGGACACCTGCTGACAGCAATCCACGTCGCTTTGATTTGATTGCAGGCCACAGATGATTCTTTAGGAGATCTGTGTATGATGCACTGGTGACAGTGGTCCCTCTAGGCATGTAATGCTCCAAAATGACGCCTTTTTCGTCCCAAAAGAGAGTCAGCATAACCCTCCTTGCTGATGGTTCTGTTCGAAACTTCTTTGGTTTCAGTGATGAGGAATAGCGCCATTCCTTCCTCGCTCTCTTCGTTTCCGGTTGGTGAAAATGAACCCAGATTTCGTCCCCAGTAACGATTCTTGCAAGGAAGTCATCACCTTCTCGTTAAAAGCGCCGAAGTAGTTATTCACAAGCATCAACACATCGTTCTCTCATTTCAGGAGTCAGCTGCCGTGGCACCCATCTTGCAGACACTTTTTGAAACTGGAGCACATCATGCACAATGTGGTGTACTGACCCATGACATCTGTAAACGTGCTGCAATGTCATTCAGTGTCACTCAGCAGTTTTCCTTCACTATGGCTTCAACTGCTGCAATGTTATGTGGAGTCACAACTCGTTGTGCCTGACCTGGACGAGGAGCATATTCCACTTGAAGTCACACCATTTGCGAACTTCCTACTCCATCGTAGAGTTGCTGTTGTGACAAACAAGCATCGCCGTACTGAACCTTCATTCGTTGATGAATTTCAATAGGTTTCACACCTTCACTACGCAAAAACCGAATAACAGAACGCTGTTCTTCTCTGGTGCAAGTCGCAAGTCGTGCGGTCATCTTTAAACTGATACTGCGACGGTATGTGTGCATCTGCACCATGCTGCCACCTACAGGCCATTCTGCACGCTGTTTGTAGCACGCTTACCAACTTACAGGATAACGACGCCAAATTTCGATTTGTTATTACAAATTTAAAGTTTTCATTTGACTCAAGCTCGTAGCAACTACAATTAAAATAATTTTGTGTGCGGCATTTCAGCGAGAACGATTGTTGAGGGCCAGCCACAGCTGTCACAATTTCTTCTCGAGCGCACGTGTTCGAGTGTTGCCCGTCATCCAACGTACAGACGATCACAAAGTTACTGCCGGCCGGGGTAGCCGAGCAGTTCTAGGCGCTACAGTCTGGAACCGCGCGACCGCCGCGGTCGCAGGTTCGAATCCTGCCTCGGGCATGGATGTGTGTGATGTCCTTAGGTTGGTTAGGTTAAAGTAGTTCTAAGTCACTGATGACCTCAGAAGTTAAGTCCCATAGTTCTCAGAGCCATTTGAACCATTTTTTGAACAAAATTACTTTATTCGAACTATAGTGTACCTGTTTTCGCTGAACTGATAGTCCTTTGTAGCCATTTCTAGGCCTGCGCAAGCGTTTTTATCTAAACATATATCTCATATTACATTGTCAGTCAAAGTAACGCATTCAATATGTTTCACATTGCGCATTGTGGAACATATTATCAAGCTCTGTTAAAAAAAACGAGCGAGTTATTACTATGCTCCACTTTACACCTTATAAAGCATCAATCTATGTTTTCTGCCGCTATGGGATGGAACAAATACTGGTAGAATAGATCGATTATCATCATTCAATAAGGGCCGCCGTATTTGTTGGTATCATGTCAGATGAATAAGGCTTGTTTACCCAATGTGGCACTTGGACAGGTTATTCGGTTTGTTACCGTACTTGCCATCATGCACGAGATGAGATGTAGAGGAGCGAGATACAGACGGAAGTCTTGCTTTTGGTTTCCTCCTAGCCATATGGAACTGATGTCCCTCGCCCGGGTAGTAGCTGCTAAGCCGGAAGGGATTTTCGTCACAGTACGTGAAGGACACCCCACCAGGACAGGAAATCGGATTAAAACTGGCGAGCCGTTGCCTACGGCTCAGGGTGACCGGCTGCCAATCATGAAGCAGACCGCGGTACTGCGGCGGGCGGGAAAACGCACATGGCGCTCCCTATGCTAATCAGAGATATCCGTCCGCTGAACGCCCTCTTCATATAAAATCTTGCTACCACGATGCGAAATATCTGACTCAACTGTTCGATATTGGTTATCGTGATTAACAAAGTTTGGTTCCATAAAGTTACTATCATTGGAATTCAACGGCAAGGCTTTCGATAAGTCGGAATTGCTCTTAACGATTTGCGATTTTTATCGGTTTAGTCCTTTGTCGGTATCTAATTTAATAAAATACACTGAAGCGCCAAAGAAACTGATACAGGCATGCGTATTCAAATACAAAGATATGTACACAGACAGAGTACGGCGCTGCGGTCGGCAACGCGTATGTAAGACAACTACCGTCTGGCATAGTTGTTAGATCGGGTACTGCTGTTACAATGGCAGGTTATCAAGATTTGAGTTTAAACGTGGTGTTATAGTCGGCGCACAAGCGATGGGACACAGCGTCTCCGAGGTAGCGAAGAAGTGGGGATTTTCCCGTACGACCATTTCACGACTGTACCGTGACTGTCAGGAAACCGGTAAAACATCAAATCTCCGACATCGCTGCGGTCTGAAAAAGATCTTGCAAGAACGGGACCAACGATGACTAAAGACAATCGTTCAACGTGACAGAAGTGCAACCATTCCGCAGATTGCTGCAGATTTCAATGCTGGGCCATCAACAAATGTCAGCGTGCGAACCATTCAACGAAACATAATAGATATGGGCTTTCAGTGCTGAAGGCCCACTCGGGGAACCTTGATGACTGCGCGACACAAAGCTTTGCGCCTCGCCTGGGACCCGTCAACACCGACAGTGTACTGTTGATGACTGGAAACATGTTGCTTGGTCAGACGAGTCTCGTTTCAAATTCTATCGAGCGGATGGGCGTGTACGGGTATGGAGACAGCCTCATAAATCCCTGGACCCTGCACGTCAGCAGGGGACTGTTAAAGATGGCGGTGGCTCTGTAATGGTGTGGGGCGTGTGTAGTTGGAGTGATACGGGGGCCCTTATATGTCTAGATACGACACTGACAGGTGACACGTACGTAAGCATCCTGTCTGATCACCTGCATCCATTCATGCCCATTGTGCGTTCCGATGAACTCGGGGAATTCCAGCAGGACAACGCGGCGCCACACACGTCCAGAATTGTTACAGAGTGGCTCTAGGTACACTGTTCTGAGTTTAAACGCTTCCGCTGCCCACCAAACTCCTCAGACATGAACGTTACTGAGCATATCTGGGATGCCTTGCAACGTACTGTCCAGAAGAGATCCACCCCGTTATACTATTACGGATTTATGGACAGCTCTGGAGGATTCATGGTGTCAGTTCCCTCCAGCACTACTTTAGACAGTAAGAGAGTTCGTGCCACATCGTGTTGCGGCACTTCAGCGTGCTCTCGGGGGCCCTGCACGATATTAGGCAGGTGTACCTGTTTCTTCGGCTCTTCAGTGGAGTATGTTACATGACTCACTTTCATAGACTAGTTCCTGCAATTCTCGTGAATACAGGACTCTTTTTTGATGGGTCTCCTGTGTGACTGCACTGGAGAAAAGAAAATCGAGCACTATAAACAGGTCCACGAGCCAGAAATTCACCTCCGTGTACACTCCTCAAGCTACCTTATGGTGTGCGGTGAAGAGCACTGCTAGTCCCGTCCTCGATTTCCCTGCTTTCCTGTTTCTCCGTTTTTCTTGTATGGTCGTTGCTTGAGGGCTATATGAGGTAAAGTAATATGTTGCTCGACTGTTTTTGGAACGTTTACCTCCGAATTTTTAACAGGATCGTCAGCTTAGAATAATGATAATAAAAACAGAGCTCTGTAGTTTAAGTGCTGGTAATTATCGAGTTTGATTTTAAGTATTATCAGGATTTCCTTTCTCTGGATAGCAGGACTGAGTGACTGTGCGACATGCGGCAAGGGAATTATGCTGTATAAATTGTGGTTACTGCATCACCAAGCGAGAGCCGCAGTTGTTGCATCAGGACGACGGTTCGATTCCCCATCCGGTCATTCACATTTAGCTTTCCTGCAATTTTCCTAAATAGCTTAACACACATGCCGGAACGAGTGCTTTGACTCCGTGTTGTGCAGCACGTTGTTTGTTCTTATGCGTTCACTCATGCACTTGAACCGGAATGCGAACACAAGCATGAACAAATCACTTTCTGAGGCGTTTATACTTCGAAGTACGAATTTAATTAGGGATTTCTTTTAAGATAACCTTCTGACAGAACCACATATGTTACCAGTGAGCCGACATGCTTGCTGCGAAGTATGTTCCTCGCAGCTAAAACATTCAGTAAATGGACAGTACTCATTACAGCTTGGCGAATTTCTTTGTTCTTTAATTGGCAGCTCTGCAACAATCACGAAACGCAACAGGCAGCGAAAGGTATTTTCTTATGAAATCATTTTGAACATAGTGTAACTTATACTGAATTTCAAGACTTCAGGAATTGAACAAACAACGAAGTCAGAACGTGTAGACCGCTAGACGTTAGTTTGTGTTCTGATTGACCTGTGTCACCTGTGCTTGGAATTATGTCTTCATGTCTTAGTGTCAGAATTGTTAAAAGGGAAAAATATGTAGTGAAATGCAAAAGGACTTAGACTGATTATCAAGATGGTGATACTGATACCGAATCGACAGCGTGTAGCAGTAAAAGTGATAATCTTCAGCATCTTGTAGCAATGAAGTCCCTGTTACTATTTCTGGTAACTCCACGAAAAATGATACCGGTGCTGAAAGTGGCAGCCACAGGGCATGACTGTTTAAAAACGCAGGGTAAAAACACATACATGGATTCAATGTGACGAAAAAGATGACAGTTGTTTTTTTGTGTACGTCTATGTGCGAAAGCAAGAGTTTGCCTCCAAAAAGTGTTACTGCGAACAAGGATTCCTATAATGCGTTCGTCAAGTACGGCTT
Organism: Schistocerca nitens; assembly: GCF_023898315.1. NCBI lineage: Eukaryota > Metazoa > Arthropoda > Insecta > Orthoptera > Acrididae > Schistocerca > Schistocerca nitens. The sequence goes on from NC_064617.1 coordinate 395,947,220, forward strand.
TAAGAACTGGTCCGTTGCTCTAAAACGATTCAAATCTCATGAAAAAAGGAGTTTCATCAGTTAGTCCTAAAGCAAAATAAAATGCAGCCCGCTACTGTTTAAGGACAATTTTTACTTCAATATTTTTCCTGGTTTGCCAAGGGTTGACCTTACGTGGTCATGTTAATGAGTCTTCTAATTTTGTCAGTATTCTGAAATTACGTACCGAGGATGTACCCGAACTGATACTATGGCTTAATAAGATTAGTTACAGGTGGATGTCTCATGGCATAGTTAGTGAAATTATGGCACTGATAAGCATGTCTGTTACGAAACATATATATCAGAGAGCAGATGCCCGTTTTCGTTTTGTGGTTGTTATGACCCCTATTAAATGATTCGGAGACCCTGTTCAAATCTGTGAAGGACATATTATAAGATATTGTATCTGTGAACAGTGTCGTGGGCAATGCTATGACGGCACAACAAACGTTAGCAGTTTTCAGCAAGGATTATAGTCACGGACAAAATATGTTGAAACCGGGGCTATTTACGTTCACAGCTTGGCCCATTCCCTAAATGTATCGGTTCAAGACTCATTTAATAATATTCCAGTATTAAGAGGTATTTTGTCAGTTTTCAAACATTTGATTTGATTTATTCGTGGTTCACCCAAGAGGCTAGGAGAAATCTTAAACAATTGCTATCAGTTTCTCATGACATTGAAGTAGGTCGAGGTTTAAGACCGTTCTGTCTAACGAGATAGTGTATGCTTTTTGTGTGTCTGTTGTGTGTTGATAATAATTATGATCTTTTGCAATTTCTTGATGATACGCAATATGAAATAAATGATGCTGGTGCGAAAGCGAAGGTATTTCTAAAAGTTTGCAAAACTTTGAAACTCCGTTTCATATCAAGATGCTGAGTTTTGTATTCCAAAGAATAGAAAAACTTAACGCAGAACTTCGAAAAGTTTCATTGAATTTCCGCCTTGCTTGTAATTCTGTAGATGCTGTTTTATATTCAATAGAAGAAGCCAGAAATAGATATACATTTTTATTGATTGGCGACTCCATGTTGTCCTGTGCACCACGACCAGATAACAGGTTTACTTGAAAAAAAGAGACAGCATTGGTCGTATATTTTTAACTATTGCAAAATCGATTTTCTGTCACTGAGTGACCATCTTCAGTGCTATATTGTATAACTTAAATTGGGATGCACTGTTGTCACTAAGCTTACGGCGATCACATAGACTCAGTCTAAGCTGTGCTTAAATGGAAGGAGTCGTTGTTTTTCTCATGTAATTTTCTGCCTGTGTGATGTCAAATAATCCCTTTCCGTTTAAAAATCACGATTCCCCCCCCCCCCCCGCCAATTTCATGCCGGTCTTTAAATTTCTGTCTATTCACCTGTTTTCGCTTTAGAAGGATGGCTCTAATCTTTGCTACATACTTTGTTTTTAGAACCATTAAACTCCGACATTTCTGATTGAAAACAGGGGCAGAAGCTTCCTTCAGAGTTCAAACGCCAAACGGTCCAGGCGTTTTGGTCTGGCAGTTGACGTGACGTTTCTTTTACTTTAAGATATATTTTCTTACAGGAGGAAAGTAGGTTACAATTTCACGTTCCCTTGAATGTCAGTACAGGCGGAGCACAAGTTCAGGTGGGACTAGAATGGGAAAGGAAATGGCATGTCGGTGGTCCACTAGGGGCCGAACCTGACAATAACCCTGGGTTCGGTGTGGGGCGGCGGTGGGGTGAGTGGACTGCTGCAGCCTGTTGTGGGGTTGTGTACCACTGCGGGCTACGGCGGGGACAAAGCCTCTCCGTCGTTCTTAGGTCCCAAGTTCCATACAATACAATACAACGTTTATATTCATTTGGAACGTAGTTTTTACATTAGGGAGTCTATGTAATGTCATAAAATCGACCATAACTACAGAATGGCACCACATTTGTCATTCTTTAACTTCCTAAGGACTCTGGGAGGTACGAAACGGTACATTACAAGATAGTTTATTTACTATTCTCTTGTAACGTACAGAAATTTACCGAATACTGTCGTTTTCTTTTAATAACAAAAAATTGCTAATGAACTCCGGAATACCTGACTCTTTGCAGTTGTGTATCTACCCGACGAAGTGCTGTTTTATTCGCTACACTTTCAGCCAAATCAGTGAATTTGGAAAGAAGGGAATTTATATGGAATGTAATACGTACATTATTTAAGGGGACATTGTATGTCCTATGCCGCCAATGTTAAATTAGCGAATTTTGTGAACCATTATCTTGGAAATTTTTTAAGACACCAATTTATAATTTTCCATCATTATTGAATGCATCTTTCTAGATAGAGTGAACTAGAATTATTACTAAAATTGTATTGTGGGGGATGTTTCTTTGTTTTTTTTCAAACACTCAATTTTTGACAGAATTTTGTAAATAAATGAACATAAAAACAAAACATCTCGGGATATTTTAATTATTCAAGTTCCATATGTGTTGAATCTCTCACTTGGTATGCTGTGAAAATTTCATGTCTCTACCATCAGTACATTTTTAGAAAACGGGTCATTTAATGCAAGAAATGTAATTCAGAGATATTGAGGTTTAAAAGTTTTTTATTTCAAATTCTTATACAGACTTACATTTCTGCTTCTTTTATGCACTAGAATTGCCCTGGCTCATAGTCTGTGTCTTCGTCCGTGTCACAACAGCCCAGTGCTTGCCGCCTCCTTTTCTTTCTTGTTTCTTTTGTCTTTTTCTGCGCAGTTAACTCTGCTTCACGTACACGAAGCTCATCCAGTTCCCGCAGTCCTTTAGCCCTGTCCTATCCAAATCTTACCCCTAACTTCTCCAGAAGTTTAAGTCTTTCATAGTTACCACCATTAAAAGTTACTACAGCATCAGACACTACAAATTGTAGAGTCTTAAGGCCAACAAATCCATTTTTAGGCACACTGCACCATGCAACATTATTGAAGGACCCATTCACATACTGGGTCTTCCCGTGTAAAAACTTCTTTAGTAGCTCAGGATTTGTCAGATCTCTGTAAATAGGTTTGATTGCCTCAGTTACTGCCAAAGGAAGAGAATGTTTATTTGTAAATTCATGCAGGGTACCACAAAATTCAGCTTGCCTATATTTACACCATATGTTTAGTGGAGGTGGACACAGAACATGACATGGCTTTTCATCGGTTGACATGATGAAGCAAAGGTCTCACAAATCTGTTACCGGCACATTTGCGTTTCTTGAAGTTACTTTTACGCTTAGTCATGTTATTTACGTATAAGAAGCAGTAGAAGTTTGCTTACTACAAAAATAGCCGATAATCACACTACTTTCAACGAAAACTAGTATCAGGGACGAAGGACTGGTTTGTTTATTCGTAATGCCAACTTCTGAGACGTAGCAGTAGGCACAAAGCAAAGCAATTCACAGTCTTCTAGACACTGTAGTTCCCAAGATATGACTGCCCAACTGTGGCAGTGTATACCGCGAAATTTGACAGTCACACGTCAACATTCAAAATATTATTTGAAGGTCTCACAATTGTCTGATTTTAATGTATTATATACCGAAATGTTGAGGAAAGACCAAAGTACATTATGGAGTAGAAAACAGAAAATGTCAAATTTCAACGAATTTCACGTGCAATGTCCCCTTAATGTACGAAATAAGCCACCATAGTTGTACGTTGAGAGTAAATAACATGAACGTGTTAATATCACGTCGAAAGCAGTACAACTGCGACACCAATTCCAGATTATTGCTATATTTGAGCGACAAAGGGCAAGAATTTTCAACACACACAAACATCATGCATGCAAAGCCATTGTTTCTATTTTCTATTTTATCATCATAGACGCTTTCCACGACACACTTTTATGTAGTGTAACGATTTACCCATTCTTACATTCACTCGGCTGTCTAAAACGAATGATTGTGAAAATGTAATTAATTTTACTTTTGAAGCAACATAAATTACATCTATAAAATTATTCGTTTATTAGAAAGCCGAGTGACTTTAAGAATGGGAAGATCCTTAGACTACATAAAAATGTTTAAGCGTCAAGGAAAGTGCTTACGATAATTACAATAACGTGTGTTTCACAATGATTCATTTCTCTTGGTAACTTACTAAACTCGTGGAACGCACAATTATAATTATTTCGTTAATTTGGTAGGAAACAATTTAAAATTAATATTGTCCTAAAGGCGCGATTCAATGTCAGCTTTCTGACTGCTTTGGAGCGCATCGGGGAGTGTCGTGACTGTATTTATTAGAATGGGGAAGCAGTATATTGGTTGTGTCAAGTGAAGAGATAGTTACCATCTATCTCTTATAAGCTTAACAAAAGCTCTGAAATCGACTGGGAAATTTCAGATTAAATAACAGAAAATAGTTATTTAAGAAAAATAAATTTTAGTATAACACGTTTTTAAAACGAACTGAGAGGTATAAAATAATTCTCCTAGCTTTATACAGAGTCTTAATCCCTTACAGATAGTTCTGAAAATTTATGCTTATGAATTTTTAATAGCTAGGACAATACTCTGAAAATTTAAAACGAAAAACGTGGGGCGTATAAATAGATATAATTAGATGAAATATTCTTGCATAAATTACGTTTTGCATGCACCTTACGTTTTTTTGTTTTAAATTCTAGACTTTTGCCGTAGGTATTCAAAATTCACAAGCAGAGATTTTCAGGACTGAATGTATGGGATTAGGAAACTGCAAAGGGCTAGGACAAAATTATTTTACCTCCTTTAGTTCGTTTAAAAAACATGTTACATTAAAAGTTACTTTTATTTAAATAATTATTCTTTCTCTGTATTGGCCTCTAAGGAGTGCGTTTAAAGTTGACTGTGGTATCTGCCTTATTGACACCCTAAAATCTCTTCACGAATCCACTATTTACCAGTATTTCATTATTATGTTTTCTTGTGTGATGTTCATACCTTGTAAATAATTGTGCCATGCGCATAGTTTCAGTGAACTGTATGCTTGCGCGTCGAGGAAAAATGTCATTCTTAATTATTTACTAATCTAATATGGCTGAGTGGAAAGTGAAGGACTACGGATTCAAGTTGTGTCTCGATTACCGGTAAGATTTACGATTTTTGCCTGTTGCTTACATCTTCTTTCACCTGTGGCAACGTTTTCTGATGTGAAAACTGCCCAGTTGACCCTTTTCCACAGTTCACAGTAAACTGTAGTTCCCGCTATAACTGGCTGGCAAGCCAGTTGAAAGGTGGAAAGAAGGCGACATAACGCTTCCAGTGGAACCATGCCAAGTAAAAAGCACTGTGGTGTTCAAATCAACCTTCTGATTATTGACAAAATTCCTTTAAAACTAACCAAGTAATTCTTGACTAAAGTTTCACTAGATGGTACGAGAATCACAGTGCAGTACTTTTGCCGCGTATTTACGACAGGAGGTGATATTTCATGCATTGTTGGTGGTGGTCATGGAAGTATCATGCATTTCTCTCTGTAGCCCTTCTTTATACTGCCATTTTTGGTAGTAATTGTTTATATTTATGTGTTGACCTTCCATAAATCTACAAGTAATATTTTATTCGAGTAGAATTTTCTATACTTCAGACGGATTTCTGTGTGGAATGTGGCGCTAACCACCGCCCTTCTTCTCCGTCTGGTTTGTCTCGCCAAAAAAGAATAACTGAGAAAGAATGTTACCGAATATTATTTGATGAAATACCTTCTGGTGACAACAGTGTTGACAGTGATGGCAATGAACCGACATTCACTTTTGTCCACAGGTGTAAAAGAATTTGTTTGCTCCAAAAGTAGTTTGTGTCTGCTGCTTCATTCTCTGTATACAAAAACAATTTATCATCTCAGATCAAGCACAGAAGCCATACGTAGAGGGATGTATTAGCCACGAAAGCAGTAAACATCAGCCCATTCACTCATCATGTAGATTGTAGAAGATATGCAGTTCAAGAAAAAGCCTGGTCGGAACTGAGTGGATGTGTTCAGTGTGCAAAATACCTTTTTGCCTGAGAGCAGATACCACGAAAATTAAAAGCAAGTTATACCAAAGTTGATCTACCAACTATCGCACGTAGTATACTGTAATGCGGTGATAGTTAGCAGCGGTTACGACATTTAATGCTTAAATTTTGTTGTTATTAAGGCGAATTTTTACAGACTTCTACAAGTGGATCAAATTTGAAATACTGAAATTACTGTTCATGCCCCCCGAGGGTGAATTTTTATGGCGTGTACCTGTTCCCAAACAGTTAGACAAATACGAATCGCCACTTTGAGTTCGTGTAAAGACATGAAATAACTAGAAGGCAAAGTACTGTACTATCGACACTGTTGGCGGCCCATGATGCAGCATTTAAATCGGGCCGTATAGCGGCAGTTAATTACATTGTTTAATGTCGGCTATTTGTGTAGCCCGTCGCGAGCGATTGACTTCCGGGCAGTGTAGTGACAGCAGGTAGTACGTCTAGCCGTGGCGTATGTGGGCAGCGGCAGCGGGCGGCGCGTCGCCCACGTGCTGGTGCTGGTGCGTGTGCGTGTTGTCGCCGCTATATATAGCGCGCCATCGCTCGGGGCCGGATGTGAACGCATCTGCCGTGCGCTCGTAACCGGGCACACGTTGAGAACGGGGCGCGGGGCCCTGTCAGCGCCGCGCCGCGCCTCCCCCTGCTCCATCTTCCCGTGCGGGGCTCGCGACCGGCGCCGTGTCGCCTATCTACAGCCTAGTCACAGACTTCGTAGCTCAGTGTGCCTCTGCATACACTGTACAATGCCGAATTACTGTCCTGTTCCACTCAAGTACTGACCAAGAGAAACATGTTTATAATGCTCTGTACACGCCCTCATCTCCTTTTCCTGCACGGATTATAAGACGGTGGCAGCAGGGAGATCGCACACTTTTTCTCGAATACTGTTTCTCTTAATTTACAATGTAGTGTTTCACGAGAAAAGCGTCGCTTTCCTTCCAGAGATACCCATTTAAATTCTCTTAGCACTTCTGCAACACTTTTATAAGGCAGGGAGACCCATTATTCTATCATTATGCGCTTTTACAACAGTCACTGGAAGCATAAACATAAAATCCCTAGGAGTATGCTACGAAAACAACTTTTATGAAGCGCAGGTTGCTTTATTCTCTTCCGAATGGCTGTTATACAATGGGGTGACAAAAGTCATGGGATAGCGATATGCATACATACAGATGACGGTAATATAGCGTAAACAAGATATTAAAGGGCAATGAATTAGCGGAGCTGTCATTTGTACTCAGGGATTCATGTGAAAAGGTTGTTACAGACGGATTATAGATGCACGACGGGAATTAACAGACTTTGAACGCGGAATGCTAGTTGGAACTAGACGCATCGTACATTACATTTCGGAAATCATTAGGAAATTCAATATTCCGAGATCCACAGTGTCACGAGTGTTCCGTGAATACCAAATTTCAGGAATTACCTGTCACTACGGACAAACGCATGGCCGACGGCTTTCACGTAACCACCAAGAGCAGCGCTGTTTGCGTAGAGTCGTCAGTGGTAATAGACAAGCAACACTGCTGAAATAAGCGTAGGAATCAATGTGGGACGTACGACGAATCCATTCGTTAGGACAGTTGGGCGAAATGTGGCGTTAATGGGCTATGGGAACAACTACCGACGCGACAACGCCTGCACCGCTACTCCAGGGCTCTTGACCATTTATCGGTTGGACACTAGACGACTGGAAAACAATGGCCTGGTCAGATGAGTCCCGATTTCAGTTGGTAAGAGTTCATGGAAGGGTTCGAGTGAGGCGCAGACCACACGAAGCCACGCACCCAAGTTGCCACCAAGGCACTGTGCAAGCCGGTGGCGGCTCCACAATGGTGTGCGTTGTGTTTACATGGAAATGACTTGGCCCTGGCCCCCTGGTCCAATTGAGCCGTTCACTGCCTGGAAATGGTTATTTTTGTCTACTTGTAGACCATTTGGAACCCTTCATGAGCTTCATGTTGCCAAACAAAAATGGAATTTTTATGGATGATTCGCTATGTCACCGGGCCACAGTTGTTCAGAATTAGTTTGAACAACATTCTGGACAATTCCAGAGACTGATTGGCCAACCATATCGCTCGACATGAATCCCATCGACCATTTATGAGACATACGAGAGGTCAATCCGTGCACAAAATCCAACACCGGCAACACTTTCGCAGTTGTGGACAGCTGTAGAGACAGCATGGCCCAATATTTCCGTAGGGGACTTCCAACGACTTGCTGAGTCAATGCCACGTCGAGTTGCTGCACTAACCAGGCAAAAGGAGTTCCGACACGATATTACGAGGTATCCCGTGACCTTTATCACATCAGTGTAAAGGCGAACGGCCACACACAACTAATCTGAGGTAATCAGATGCCAGATGGATTAATTGGTAGAATTCTTAGGAGGAGTAGCCTACCCACAAAGGACGTAGCTTGCAAAACTCTTGCTCGACCTGTAACTTACGTCAGTATTGCTCGTCAGTCTGGGTTCTGTACCAGACAAGATTGATAGAGGAAACATAGAAGTTCCAAAGAAGATGAGCGCGTTTAGTTACGGGTCCATTTAGTTAGCGCGAAATCATCACGGAGGTGTTCAGCCAACTACAGTGGCAGAGGCTGGAGCAAAAGGCGCTTTGCAGCACTGTGTCGCTTAGTACGTACGTACCCGGTAGCCTCAGCCAGTATATTGCTTCTCTCATAAGTATCTCTCACGAAGAGATTTCGGAGGAAAAATCTTTGGGACTCGACCTCACACGGGGACTTACGTACAGTCATTCTGCTCACAGACCATTCGCGACTGGAACAGGAAAAGCGGAGTGGCAATGGTGCGTAAAGTACCCGCTGCTACACTAGGCAAGGTTGTTTGTGAACTAGTAGATGTAGAAGAATGCAGACTTGTTACGTCTCTGAATTCATTCTGCGCTTCTTGTCAAACGTCGTTGTTAAGGACTCCAATCACTGTAACAGCGGTCCAGAATAATTTACACTAGCGTCTTGACTGCCATTTCCTTTACATATGCACTGTGCTTTCCCAGAATCCTTCCTTCAGATCCAACAAGTGTGTCATTCACCCGACTTTTAAAAATGTTCAAAAGTGTGTGAAATCTTATGGGACTTAACTGCTAAGGTCATCAGTCCCTAAGCTTACACACTACTTAACCTCAATTATCCTGAGGACACACACACACACACACACACACACACACACACACACACACACACACACACACACACACACACACGAGGGAGAACTCGAACCTCCGCCGGGACCAGCCCCACAGTCCATGACTGCAGCGCCTTAGACCATCTTTCTGACTAGTGGAATATATACATACGAGCAGCAAGCGTTCCTCCGGTGCAATGGGCTTCTCAAGCGTTTTCAGAAATCGAAGATCAAGTTTTTATGAGCCTGTTGAATACTACTATCGACGATCAATGGCGTTAAGTGCAACCAGCTAAAGCGGCAGACTTGTCTGACTGTGCTGCAGTGGAGGCTTGCCATTGACTTCTCTTTTTTTCTAATCTTTCACCAAATAACGTGACTTTTCTTCGGAAACCAACAATAACGACAATAATAAAAATAATAATAATAATTGTACAGCATTCATAAAGACGTATAATCAAGGTGTAGTAAGGAATTGCGACGAAATGAACATTATACATCCATACATCGCGCATATCGCAAATACAGTGTACTGTATGAAAAGCAAGTGTAGGCCGCCATGATTTGCCTACCATTCTTGCGTATATGTATCGGTAAAGAAATGTTCATTTCCTCAAAATTCCTTATTGCAAGGGTGTCCATAATTAAAAGCTGTAGAAAGACGACAGCTCAGAATGATCCCAAATTTGAACAGCATATTATTGACGCAGGAGGGAACGTCATAGAACAAAAAATTTTAACGAAAAGTTTACTAGTGGCTGGAGCTGTAAGCGTCTTAACGCAAGTGGGATCGGCGATAGAAAAACTGTAATACGACGAGTATGGTTTGAGTTGCGTAATACACCATCCATACTGTTCAGTGTGCACTTCATGAATTCGGCTGTCAACAGTTGTGGCACTGTTAGTGAGTTAAGCTCATCCACCACGGCAAGGTCGTGCCACATAGATGGGAAATTCGGCTATTAATTTTCCAGAGCCAAAAACCGCATCAAAAGCAAAATGACATCGGTATTGGCGTCAGACTGGCGCAACCTCGTTACAACTCCTCTGAACCAATCACTTCATCTTCTTTCTGTTATCCTTTGGCGCAGATCCATGTCAGTGTATAGGCAGATGAAATGATAATTAAATGGACACCCTAGCTGCAAACAGGCGTTGATATACTTCATTGGGGACATGTTGAAAATGTGTGCCGCGACCGGGACTCGAACCCGGGATCTCTTGCTTACATGGAAGACGCTCTATCCATCTGAGCCACCGAGGGTACAGAGGATAGTGCGCCTGCAGGGACTTATCCCTTGCACGCTCCCCGTGAGACCCACATTCCCAACATGTCCACACCACTACATTCGTAGTGCGCCTAAAAGATGATGCGCAAACATCTGTTAGGCGCACTACGAATGTAGTGATGTGGACATGTTGGGAATGTGGGTCTCACGGGGAGCGGGCAAGGGATAAGTCCCTGCAGGCGCACTATCCTCTGTGCCCTCGGCGGCTCAGATGGATAGAGCGTCTTCCATGTAAGCAAGAGATCCCGGGTTGAGTCCCGGTCGGAGCACACATTTTCAACATGTCCCCAATGAAGTATATCAACGCCTGTTTGCAGCTAGGGTGTCCATTTCATTATCATTTCATTCTAAAGAAAGCTGCGTGGTCATCAACGGTAACTGTTCTTTCGGGAACAGATACTACCTTCATATATATAGGCAGGTGGTTCTCTTTTCCAGAAAAGCATCAGAGACAGCAGTCAACTTGAGTGCATCACTATTATCTCAATAGACACACAGTAGAATGTTATTAAAAATCATACAGCAGCTGTTCCGTAAGGTATTTGTTAGCTTACACTGCGTGATTGTGATTGGTGGAGAGTACAGAGAAGCACATTGTAAATACTGGTTGTTGAGGTTTAAAACACTTAAACAGTCTTGCACAGGGTCAAACACACAGTCCATTCCTTAGTTGCGTATTGCAGCCACACCAGCCGGTAATACAACGCTCTGTAGCTAAGGACACGTCATGGAAATCTGTAAGGCAGTTGCCGATAAATTTGGGGTCACACCTGGGCTTTTGAGCCGACATGTATAGATTTATTACTCTACGTTTGGTGGTCATCCATGTTAAACATTTTGTTACAGCTGTCGTATCGCCATCGACGAGAAAAGAATGTTTCCCTGATACACGGTGCTTCCATGTCAACTTTTTCTCGTCTTGCACTTGCTGTCGCATATTCTTTCCGATGTACAAGAATTTTCTACATCAAGCAGAAGACATGCAAGTACTCCCTCATTCCCCCTTAATTTCCCCCGCATTTTGGCGTATTTTCCCTCAATTTATTCGTATTTTCAGTAATTTTTCGTAATTTTATCGATTTTGTGTCACTTTTGCCCATGCGATCATGACATCACTTCTTGCCACGTATCTAAAATTGCTTGTAAATGTAGCACAGTCGTCAACACCTAGCGCAATCTTTCTGGTCGGCCGGTATAGTATAGCGCTGTACTCGAGTGCATTCAGTCACCGTGACAAACGCCACAACATTAATGCTGACGATGTCAGACTTCTTCATGACAATGCTCGCCCCCATTTTGCTGCTCCTGTCCATAAGTAAATCGCCATATTGTGTGTGAGGTGCTCCAGCATCTATCACACAGACCGGACTGTGAAGCTTCGGACTTTCATCTGGTTCGCACCCTGAAGAAATTCCTGGCCGGCCAACGCTATGCGATAAATGCGGATGTGAAATCAGCAACTGGTACCACAATGGAAAAAATTGTTGAGAACGTTGACGACTACGTAGAAAAGTAGTTAAAAGATGTAAGTCCATTTGTAATTTTTTTTTTGTTTTCTACCGTGTTATTATTGAACATTACTTTCCTATCTTCCCTCGTTTCAACGGCAAGGAGAAATTTATATCAGATAAATTAATTAGAGCCAGAACTGATAGGCCACGATGCAGAAAACATGTCATAACTCCGTTGCAGACGTAGCGAAAAGAGCAAGCTAAATTCAAAAGACCAAAAATCTCCAAGATTGGCGATGTTTTATGCAAACCCGAAATTGTTTCCACAGTGAAACTGTGTTTCGAAACCTGGGTGAAAATCGAGATATATTTTCGTCGTACGCAAGTGACAAGACGGAATCAGTATCTTCAGTGATCGATAGCAGTAATAATGTTACCGATAACGGAGCCACGAAAACGTAGTTAGTAAACACGGTTTTCCGAAATTCCATAGGGAAAGAAAACGAAGTAAGGATCTCAAAATCCGAATCAAGAACGGCTGCCAAGATGAGTAGCGAAGCAACTTAAATCAAATAAGGCAAATCTTCCGGCCCCGATTGTACACCAGTCAGATTCCTTTCAGAGTATGCTCATACATTAGCACCATACTTCGCAGTCACATACAACTGTCCGCGTGTAGAAAGACCCCTACCTGAAGACAGAAAGTTGCACAAGTCACGCCAATACAATACCGAAAAAAGGAAATACGTGTAATCAACTGAGTTACAAATCCATATCACTAACGTCGATTTGCAGTAGGTCTTTTTAAAATACTGTGATCCACTATTATGAATTATCTGGAAAACAGCGATTCGTCGACACACAGCGCGCATTCAGAAAATATCTTTCTTGAGAATCACAAGTAGATTTTTATTCACACGAAGAAATGATTGCTATCGACAGGGGATCTCAAATTGATTCCATGTTTCTGGAAAGCTAGAAGGTTTTTGGGGCCGTTCTTCATAAGAGACGTCAAATGAAATTGTGTGTCTATGGGAGAATCGCTCCAGTTGTGCGACTAGATTCGTGATTTCCTATCGGAAATGTCATAGAAAACAGTAATTGACGGAAAACTACCGAATAAAACAGAAGTTATCCGCCGTTCCTCAAGGAAGTGTTACAGCCCCCCTGTGATCCTAATGTACGAAACGATACCGCAGACAATCTGAGCAACCCCTTCGATTGTCTGCAGATGGTTCTGTCATTTTCCATCTAATTAGGTCTTCAGAAGACAAAAACAAATTGCCAAATGCTTTAGACACTATATATCTATGGTGCGAAAAGCGGCAATTGATTCTGAGTAAGGAAAAGTGTGAGGTCATCCACGTGATTACTGAAGGAAATCTGTTAAATTTACAGTTATAAACAACTTAAATTTGAACGATGACAATATTGTGGGGAAAGCAAACCAAATACTGCTTTCTATTGGCAGGACACTTGGAAGAAGCAAGAAGTCTTCTAAAGAGATGGCCTACACTAGGCGTGTCCATTCTCTGTTGCTGCACGTACGGCTTCTTTATCGGGTAGGATTGACGGAGGACCGAAAAAGTCCAAAAAGGGCAGTTTGGTTTGCATTATCGTGAAATAGGGAATGATGTCACGCATATGGCACCTGAGTTGTGCGTTCTTTCTTTTTTATTTTTTATTTATTTTTTATTAGTCGAGATGATTTCCCGAAATTTTTTGACGCCCACATAGATAGGGAGAAATGATCATCGTAATAAAATAAGAGAAATCAGAGCTCTCACGAAAAGATTCAAGTGTTGGTTATGCTGCGTGCTGTTAGAGTGGAACGGTAGAGAAATAGTCTGATCGTGACATCTTGGGTTGTCGGGTGTTCTGCCGGATATCAGCGTCGTAAAGATCTGATCGTGCTTCGATAAACCCTCTGCGAAGACTTTAATGTGATTTGCCGAGTAGCCATGAATATTTAGAAGACCATAACGAATACAGCACCACGGGCTGTCAGCATGGCTGTCGTTGTTTCGGCTTCCTTTGACGCTCTTCTGTTTTTGCACACAGTTTTAGGATGGACGTATCCGTTTGTAGAGGCTACAATTAGAAAAAAACGTTGCCAGATTGCATTGGTCCTCGTCATAAGCATCCAACGTGTGACGTGATGGTATGGGGTGCCTTTAGGTACGTAAAACGATCAGATGTGTTTCGCATAGCCTGTAATTGTGACAGCAGTTCTGATGCGGCAAGGCTGATGGCAGTGTTCACAAGATACCTTGAGAACGCATGTTTCCCGAGGCCATTGCAGCTGTGGTAAAATTTTTCTGTTTTAAGTAATCCTTTCGTAAAGATCGAGTAAATTTTATTCGTAAAATTTGTATTGCTTCGAAATATTGCATTATTATAGAAAAATGGAAAAGCGATCATTGCTATTTTAATAACAACGCCGACAGAAGGATGCAACAAATACGTGGCATAATAATTGGTACAGCGCTGCTGAGACAGTAATGTACCTGTTAGCATGTGGCGTGGCTTATTAGATGGTACGCATGGACGTGCAGTGCAAGACTTGCCCATTTGGTCTATGTGGTAGTTTCTCAGTGCCGTAGCCAGACGCCAGTATTATTACGAATGGCACCATCCCTAGTCTGAAATTATTGTACGAAGTGTGTTATCAATGAGGTGCAATTCTTGATTTGCTTTCAAAGTTTGAAAACCAGAGAAGCCACAACAAACTTACGGCATGACATTAGAAGAAAACTTAAAATTTAACAATTAATTCGGAGTTACAGTATAAATAGAAAGCAGCTGATACGCTGCCTGTGTCTACATAACATGCCTTTCCTGCTTGTAGCCCTTGAAAACGGACAAATTAACACGAAAGACAGTGTTCTTCAACCTCATTTTTCACCCTTTAGCACTGACTACTCGTAATCCCCAATCCCAACATGATTTTTGAGCAGTTTTTCAAAAAATGAGAATCGGTAGGAGAATACTAGTGATTTTTTGCCGTAATCACACACACTTATCACTTTTCGAGAAAAGCAGCGAACGGTGGACGGACTATGTTTTGTTCTGTTTGCCTATTTAAATTGATGCAGTACTTTGATTCTAAGTATCTTGAAACTGAAGGAGCCAATATTTTTCAGCCTTCGTTCGATTTTTACATTTATTACAGGAAATAATAGGAATAAAAAATCGTAAATAGGTTATTTCGGAAATCGTTTGAGAGGTTTTAACAGTCCGGTTAAACTGGCTTTGGGAAAAAAAAACGATATAACCAAAAGCAGGTTGTTTCAAAGATAACCGCCGTCTCTACCGTGGTCGTCACGTTGTTCAGATCTTCACCCACTGAAAACATCTGACCATGATTTGCTGAGAGACTGTCATTTACTAGCCAGTACAATGACGAACTCTGACAAAGAGTTGAAGCAGCATTGAATGACGTCCCGCATCTATAGTCCAAGCTCTGTTCGACGCGATGCCCAGCACGTTTAAGCCTTTGTTGCTACCAGAGGTGGTGCCGTACATCCCTAAATTGCCTACAAATTTAATCCTTTATTCTTCCTAATGTATTATATACGAACAATAAGAAAATTTTTGTTTGCAAACCTTTTTGATGTTGCAATTTAAATGCAAGCAATGTACGTCATTAGCTTTTACTGATTTGTTGGGCGAGACGCAACGTTTTTAGTAGTATTGTGATATGTATTTTGACACGAATAACGATTTTGGGAGGAGGGCGATAGCGATGAACTCTGCACGAAGTCAGGTATTTCAGTGCTGTATCAACTATGTTTAGAAGTGTCGTTGGGTATGCGCTGCTAGTTGGAAACAGGCGTCACGACAAGAGGCACAGTTAATGGTGCTGCTTCCAGGTATCAAGAATGAGACAGCCGATCTATTTAGCGACAGATTACGATAGGACAGGGCTGGAAGGGACCGGTCCTCGTATTTTTATGTACGGCAGCAGCAGTTGGGCGTGGACGATGCGACACCGACTGCGGACTCCAGTGGAAAGGCTCTGGCGGTCGCGGGAAAGTACTCCCTGGGAGTGGGGTGGAGGGGGTGAGAGCGCCGCGACGCTGCCGCCCACCGGCGTCGCCCACGCCACAATTATTGTCCCTGTCCCCTCCACCTGGCCCGCGTCTCGCTCAAGGAGCGCCCGTTTCGCGCCAAACGCCAGCGGAAAGCGTACGCCTCGCCAAGCCTTGCTTTGCATGGCACTGCCTCGCCTCCGCTACGACTCCCACCACAGCTTTTTTTGCCATTCATCTGTACTGTGGCGCGCACATGACAGGACTCTCTTCGTACCGTTGGCAGACTGCTGTGTTTCTGTAGAGGTTTCGTGGGGTATTATTCTGTCACCTGGTTTGTCGTTTCACAACAGATACACTGAATTGCTCTTCTCCTGACTTCAACTAGGTTGCGCTACAGGGTGATTCGAGAAGAAGTTACAATTTTGGAACGATATAGAAATTTATTGAGATGACTTACAGAATCGGTAGACGTGTCATTTTGTAGCAAACAACCTGAAGTCTGATTAATGTAATGTATCAGTACCCCATTTCGCCACCAGTAATGCCAGCGTAGTGCACAATTAAAATGGCTACTTTCACTGGTTCGAACCGTGCTCTCCGTGTGTTTTGGTTTCATGAAACGCTCTGTGCAGCAACTGTTCGGCGCAAATTTTGCACCGAATACGCTAAAGAATCACGAAGGAACCCTGGAACACTTTCGCGACAGCCCCCCAGTTAACGTATTTATTCTTCATAGAGAAAACTTATCACTGGTATTGTGTATCTGGATAAACTTTTTTATTCCACGGATCGATGAAGATGACCAGAGTGGGATGGTTTACTACCAGTAAGACGGTGCACCACCTTATTTCCACACGGAAGTTCGAAGTTTCCTCGATAATGGCTTCTCGGGTCGGTAGATTGGCCGTGAAGGGCCAATCGCATGGCTCCCCAGACTTAACGCTACTAGATTTATTTCTCTGTGGTTTCTTAACGACCGTTTGTATGTTTCTCCCCAACCAACCAATTTAGCCGACCTGAAAAATCGAATTTACGCTGCCGTTGCTTAAGTTACGTCCGAGTTGCTGCAACGAATGTGGGAAGAAATTTATTACCGGTGGGATGTTTGTCGCATCACAAATGGTGGTCACATCGAACCAAAATGACACTTGAAACTTTAAGGTGAAACTTGAGGTTGTTAGCTACAAAATGATACATTTATACCGATTTCGTAAGTTACCTGGATAAATTTCTAGATTAATCCAAAGTTGTAAAGTCCTTTTGACTCACTCTTCTATTGCGCTGTGTGTGTGTGTGTGTGTGTGTGTGTGTGTGTGTGTGTGTGTGTGAGAGAGAGAGAGAGAGAGAGAGAGAGAGAGAGAGAGAGAGAGAGGGGGGGGGGGGACTGTAGAACGTACACTATCAGATCAAAAGTATTCGTACACCTATTAGTGGACGTGAGGTGTGTCCATCCGTCGCATTTATGACGGCTTGAACACTCTGCTGTGATACTTTCAGTGAGGCCCATGAGCTTTCTGAACGTGGAGGAATGGCAGTTCATTCTTCCTCAGTAGCCTAGACCAGAAAAAAATGATATCCGACTCTGGTATCTGCAACGAAGTGAATGTTCCAGCTCTTTCCAAAGGTGCTCCAGTGGGTTCAAGGACGGGACTCTGGGTTGACCAGACCATTTCAGAAACGTTATTCTCCCCAAGCCACTGCCTCCCCTTTGCTGTTTTATGACATGGTGGATCGTCATACTGATACAGTCTGTCATCGTCTCTGAACTGTCACTCTACTGGACGCAGTACACAATTCTGTAAAATGTGTTCATATCCTTCCGTATTTTTGTAGTTTTACTGGGAAGACGTGGACATCATGAGGACTCAGAAATGGAAATTGTTGTTCTGTTTAATAAAATTGTGCTACTCTTCCTGATTCTAAAAGTATAAACCATCTGATTATTGCCTCATCATTTTAGTGTTGAAATACCTTCTTAAAGTAGATGCGCCACGTTTGTTGTAAATGAATAGCTGTCACACTACTGTAAAACTCAAAACATTGCCTAAAATTTGTTGCTGTTTGCTTTCGGCGCCAATATTTCCTTAGCAACTCCTTTGTGGAATGTCCTTGAACATATCGACTGTACTGCTAGCAGAGATTTATTAAAAGCGACCTGTCTGTGGATACAAGTAGTTTACTCATGTTCTCCGCGCGTGTTCGTAACTTCTTGTTGTGACTGCTGTAGGCGTATTTCGACGATTTTGCATCGCGAAATGCCAAAAACTAAAATTTAATAGCATTCGTAAATTTTACGGTAATCAACACAAGCGTGTTGACGGAAATTGTGTTAAAAATGAAGAAATTGTGACTCTGCAGCGAAGTGAGGTTAGGCCAAATAGCTCGTCAGGCAGTACTTCAGAATGTAAGTTGAAACATCGTACCAAAATGATCAAGATGTTTGCATTGTAAATAATGAAAATAACATTTGAATTATTAAGAGCAGACTTTCAGAGTTGATTTTGTATGTCGCTAAATGTGAATACTGCAATAGCGGAAAATCCTTTGTGTTTAGCGAGGAAAGGAGAGAAGCCTATCTTGCAAAGTGATAGTGGAATGCAAAGTGTGTAAAGTTACGATAAATAAAATGACATTTCCTGTAACATACACAAAGTATTGTGAAATAAATATTAGTCTGGCTTATGCCATGAGGTGTATTGGGAAGGGAAGAAAAGCAGCCCACACGTTCTGTGCTGTGATGGGTCTCTGACCGCCATTTATCAACTGCCGAGCTGGAAACTCGTACAATTTTGTCAGGTGTAGACCGTGCACGTGTTCTTTTTGTACAAGGGAAGATCGGAAAGAAACACGCAAAATTTTATTACCAAAAGGTTTAATAGGTAAAAAAATCACGTACGAACTTACATCTTTTACCTACTTTTTTACATGGTCAACAACGTTCTCAACACATTTCTCCCGTCGTGGTATCAGTTGCAATATGCCCTTCTCGCAGAGGTCCGTTGGATCGGAGTACAGCCATCTACGGACTACTGATCTCACTTCCACATCCATCGGAAAGCGTTGGCCGACGAGGAATTTCTTTACGGGACGAAACAGATAAAAGTCCGACGCTGCAAAGTCCAGTCTGCATGATAGATGCTGGAACACCTCCCACACAATATGACGATTTACTTACGAACAGGAGCAGCAAAATGGGGACGAGCATTGTCATGAAGAAGTCTGACATCGTTGGCATTAATGTCGTGGCGTTTATCACGAAGGGCACGACGCAACTTAACTCAAGTTTTAATGTAGGCTACAGCATTCACATTGGTCCCGTGTTCAGTAAGTCCACCAATAACACGCCATGCATATCCCAGAAAACTGTCACAGGCACTTTCGTTGTAGATTGAATCAATTTGATATTTTTTCGTACTGGGGAACCAGCATTTTTGCACTATATAGGTGGCTGCTCGGTTTGGGGCATGTGGTGGTACGCCTTCGACTTATCACCAGTGACAATTCCTTTCAGAAAGTCACACCTTTCTGCGGCGTAACACGTTAAGAGAGCCAAGCTTGTCATCATTCGCTGGCTCATGTGGTTGTCCGTCAGGTTTTGAGGCGCTAAGTGAGCACTAACTTCACAACATTTTGACGTGTCATGAATAATATCATACACCGCATGATTTGAAGCGCTGAACTGCTGCAAAAATATTCGACGTTGCACACGTTGCTCGTTCAAAATTCCTACCTCACTGGCTCCGGACATTCCGCGGGGTTGCAACTGTCAACTGGCCGTCCGGAGCGTGGCGCATCACTAAGGCTCACATGACGCTCTTAGATGAATACACACTGGAGACATACACTATGTGATCAAAAGTATCCGAACACCTCCAAAAACATACGTTTTTAATATTAGGTTCATTGTGCTGCCACCTACTGCCGGGTACCCCGTATTAGCGACCTCAGTAGAGAGAGCAGAATAGGGCGCTGCGCGGAACTCACGGACTTCGAAAGTGGTCAGGTGATTGGGTATCACTTGTCATACGTCTGTACGCGACATTTCCACACTCCTAAGCATCCCTAGGTCCACTGTTCCCGACGTGATAGTGAAGTGAAAACGTCATGGGACACGCACAGCAAAAAAGCGTACCGGCCGACCTCGTCTGTTGACTGACAGTGACCGCCGACGGTTGAAGAGGGTCGTAAAGTGTAATAGCAGACATTTATCCAGACAGGAGTTCCAAACTGCATCAGTATCCACTGCAAGTACTATGAGAGTTAGGCGGAAGGTGAGAAAACTTGGGATTTCGTGGTCGAGCGTTTACTCACAAGCCACACATCACGCCGGTAAAAGCCAAACGACGCCTTGCTTAGTGTAGGGAGTGTAAACATGGACGATTGAACAGTGGAAAAACGTTGTGTGGAGTGACGAATCACGGTACCCAATGTAACGATCCCATGGCAGGGTGTGGGTATGGCAAAATGCCCCGTAAACGTTATCTGCCAGCGTGTGTAGTGCCAAGAGTGAAATTTCGGATGCGGTGGTGTTATGGTGTGGTGGTGTTTTTCATGGAGGGGGTTTGTACCCCTTGTTGTTTTGCGAGGCTCTATCACAGCACAGGCTTACATTGATGTTTTAAGCAGCTTCTTGCTTTCCACTGTCGAGCAATTTGGGGATGGCGATCGAGCACCTGTTCATAACGCACGGCCTGTGGCGGAGTGGTTACACGACAGTAACATACCTGTAATGGACTGGCCTGCACAGAGTCCTGACCTGAATCCTATAGAACACCTTTGCGATGTTTTGGAACGCCGACTTCGTGCCAGGCCTCACCAACCGACCATCGATACCTCTCCTCAGTGCAGCACTCCGTTAAGAATGGGCTGCCGTTCCCCAAGAAACCTTCCAGCACGTGATTGAACGTAAGCCTGCGGAAGTGGAAGCTGTCATCAAGGATAAGGGTGGGCTAACACCATATTGAATTCTAGCATTACCGATGCAGGGCGACACGAACTTTTAAGTCATTTTTAGCCAGTTGTCTGGATACTTATGATCACATAGTGTAGCTACGATCCATACAGTCGTCCCCATACACGCTGCTCCTGTCCTAGTGAATTTCACTCTGTTTATGCACTTTGGCCCACAAATATAGAACTACATTTCGCTGCTCTCCACAAGTTGGCGACAGTAACCTGCGCGCTTTATTTTTGTTTCGTAATTGGGCTTCTCTCGCTACGGTTCCACATAAAAAGAAAATACATACTGTAGCGCAAACTTCAGACTATGTCGTCGTGAAATTTCAACATTCCATCTGCAATACCAGGGTGTATATATATAGTGCTTTACTTTCCGGTATTCCCTCGTAATGGGCATCAAACGGTTAAGAGGCAATTCTTTTACGACATATGGGTGTGGAGACCGTGTGGTGGCTAGTGCTTCGGAGGCGTAAGCACATGTGCGCGGTGAAGGACGCAGACGCAGATGGAGAGGGAGAGGTGTGTCGCCTGTGGGCGTCCGCGGGGAAAGCGGCCGGCATAGCAATGATGGGCTGATAAGCGGGCGCGGGGTGGCCGGCCCACGCGCCGGAAGTCGTGCGGCCCACGTCTGGCGGAAGCCCCTCCGCCGCGGCGCACTGCACTACTTATTCCCACGCGCTAACCAGTACTAAAGTCCGTTTTACACGACCGACTTTCTGGTCAAATTGATAACTAGAAATCCGTGCACCTTCCGTGCCCGCGTGTATATCAACAACCAACCACGACGCGTATGTGTGTATGACGTCAATCATCCATAGATTGTGCCGAGCGTGCAATTCGAAATTTTCGTGCTGGACGTACACTGCGCATCGTGGAAGCGGAGGACTATGACAGTGTCTGCTAACAACGGAAATTAACTTGTTCTGTCCGAGCTCGCTCATACTATAGAAGTGGATTTTATGCTTCCATGTCTTCTTAGTCTGTATTGCGTTGTTTGCTTTGTTTTCGCGACATGTGGTGCTACAGAAGAATGCTGAAGATAAGGTGGGTAGATCACGTAACTAATGAGGAGGTATTGAATAGGATTGGGGAGAAGAGAAGTTTGTGGCACAACTTGACTAGAAGAAGGGATCGGTTGGTAGGACATGTTTTGAGGCATCAAGGGATCACAAATTTAGCATTGGAGGGCAGCGTGGAGGGTAAAAATCGTAGAGGGAGACCAAGATATCAATACACTAAGTAGATTCAGAAGGATGTAGGTAGCAGTAGGTACTGGGAGATGAAGCTTGCACAGGATAGAGTAGCATGGAGAGCTGCATCAAACCAGTCTCAGGACTGAAGACCACAACAACAACAACAACAACAACAACAACAACGAGTTCTTTACGGAAGAATGGAAAAACTGGTAGTAGCTGACCTCCCGGAAGATCAATTTGGATACCGGAGAAATTTAGGAACACGCGAGGCATTACTAACCCTACGACTTCTCATAGAAGACGGGTTAAGGAAAGGCAAACTTACGTTTATAGCATTTGTAGACCTTGAGAAATCTTTCGACAGTGTTGACTGCAATACTCTTTCAAATTTTGAGGGTAGCAAGGCTGAAATACAGAGAACGAAAGACTATTTACAACTTATCCATATATCAGATGGCAATTATGAGCTGAGGGGCATGAAAAGGCAGCAGTTGTTGTGAAAGGAGTGAGATTGTATTGTAGTCTATCCCTGATGTTATTCAGTCTGTACATTCAACTAGCAGTAAAGAAACAAAATAAAAATTCGCACATGAATTAAAATTCATGGAGAAGAAATAAAAACTTTAAGCTTTGCCGATGACATTGTAATTCTGCAAGAGATAGCAATTGGACTTGGAAGAGCAGTTGAACGGAATGAATACTGTCTTGAGGAGGTGGAGGATAGAAGATGAACATCAACAAAAGCACAACAAGGATAATGGGATGTAGTCGAATTAAACCAGGTGTTGCTGAGGGAATTCGGTTAGGAAACAAGACATTGAAGTAGTAGGTGAGTTTTGCTATTTGGGCAGCAAAATAACATAAAATGTAGACTGGCAATGGCTAGAAAAGCATTCCTGAAGAAGAGAAATTTGTTAACAGCGAATATAGATTTATGTATGGAAGTGAAACATGGACGATAAACAGATTAGACAAGAAGAGAACAGAAGCTTTTAAAATGTGGTGCTACAGAAGAATGCTGAAGATTAGATGGCTAGCTCTTATAGCTTAGGAGGAGATACTGAATAGAATGGTGGAGGAAAGAAATTTGTGGCACAACCTGATTAGAAGAAACGATCGGTTGATGGGACACATTCAGAGAGATAAAGGGATGTCGATTTAGTATTGGAGGGAAGTGTGGGGAGTAAAAATGGTAGAGGGAGACCAAGAGGTGGATACAGTGAGCAGATTCAAAAGGATGTAGGTTGCAGTAGTTACTCGGAGATGATGAGGCTTTCACAGGATAGAGTAGTATGGAAATCAGCATCAAACCAGTCGTCGGCCTGAGGACAATGATAACAATATTATTAACATCGATTTGCAGTAGGATTTTGAAACTTATTCTGTGTTCCAACAATATGAAATAGGTCGAAGAAAACTCAGAGATTTTCAGAAGGCTTTTGAGGCCGTTCTTCACAAACGGCTTCTAATCAAATTGCGTGCCTGTAGAGTATCCTCTCAGTTTGTAGTCTATATTCGTGATTTCCTCTACGAAAGGTCGTGGTTCGTTCAATGGATGGAAGGTCATTGAGGAAAGCAGAAGTGATATCTTGGGTTCGCAAATGGCTAGAAAAGTAGCAATTGATCATCAACAATAAAAAAAAGTGAGGTCCTTCACTTGAGTGCTAAAAAATTCCATCGCATTTCAGTTACTCGATAGGGAAAACAAAATTTGTAGATTCAACTACATTCTTCCGGATTACAATTACAAGCAATTTAAATCGGAACCATCACCGATTTTTTTTTTTTTTTTTGGGGGGGGGGCGAACCGGATACGTTTATTGGAAGGACATTTGGAAGATGCAGGAAATCATCTATAGAGAGACAGGCTACACTATGCTTGTCCGTCCTCTTCTGGAATGTTGCTGCACGATGTGGGATTTTTCGAGGTAGGTTGACGGACGTCGTCGAAGAAGTTCAAAAAAGTGCAGATAGTTTTGTACTATGGCGACTAGAAGAGTGTTAACAGATACGCTATACGAGTTTGGGTGGCACATCGTGGCTAAAACCTTTCACGGATCTTTCCACGAAATTTCAGTCTCCAACCCCCCCTGTGGGTTCGGGGGCTAGAATAGGCCCGCGGTATTCCTGCCTGTCGTAAGAGGCGACTAAAAGGAGTCTCAAATGTTTCGGCCTTATGTGATGGTCCCCTCTCGGGTTTGACCTCCATCTTCCTAAATTATTCCGAAGAGCGAGCCAATTGGGGAAGGGCGCCTTACATGGTGCACTGTATCCGTCGTGCATTGAGACCTTTAGCCGGCTTTTTCGTCGTTGCAATGGTGTCGCGCTCGTTTTCCATCTCTTGGGCGAGGATACGTCCCTGGGTGCGATTACCACGCTGCACTCTGCAGTGTTGCTTTTAACTGCGACGACGACCTTGGACTTTCTTGCACCTAAGATCCAGCACGGTAGCCAGTCCGTCGTGGTGGGGCCGCCATGTACCCTGTTGGTTGTAGCCCCCTGACAACACAGGGATCGCTCTACTGATGCCTGCGCCGTTAACTCCCCACGTATGCCAAGGAGTAGATGCCCATCTCCCTGGGGCTTCGGGACTCCCGGCAATGGCCATCCTGCCAGGTGGCCTTTGCTGTGGCTGGGTGGCGCCCGTGGGGAGGGCCCTTGGTCGGAGTAGGTGGCATCAGGGTGGATGACACGCAATGAAGCGTGGCACATCTTCTCTTGCTGGTGGCCAGCTACCAGCAGTCTCTAAGCGTTCGAGGGCCCATTTTAAAGGTAACGTTTATGACCCCAAATCGTTCCCCTCCCTCGCCACACCATGGGAGGAACGAAAGGCTACGAATGAGAGCGACAGGTATTCGCCCCGGTATCTCGTCTGTACCAGAGCTGACGTTTGTGTCTGTGAAGCCTCAGTTCTTTGTCGAACATTTAGAGTACAAGTTCGGGGAGGTGGAGGGCTTGTCCAAGATGCGGTCAGGGTCAGTCTTAATAAAAACGGCATCCTCTGCCCAGTCACGAGCCTTGCTCGCTTGTACGAAATTGGGGGATGTTTCTGTTACTATCACCCCCCATAAAAGCGTAAATATGGTCCAGGGAATTATTTTTCACCGCGATCTCCTTTTACAGTCCGATGACGAGCTGCGCGCCAACTTAGAGCGACGAGGGGTCCATTTCGTCCGGCGCGTCCACCGGGGTCCGAGGGATCACCAAGTTGCAACCGGTGCCTTCATCTTGGCCTTCGAGGGTGACACGTTACCTGAGAAGGTCAAGGTGATGGTATACCGTTGTGATGTCAAGCCCTATATCCCTCCCCCGATGCGGTGCTTCAAGTGTTGGAAGTTCGGCCATATGTCTTCTCGTTGTGCTTCCAGCCTCATTTGTCGTGATTGTGGTCGACCGTCCCATCCTGATACTCCATGTGCCCCGCCTCCCATCTGTGTCAACTGCGGGGAGCACCATCCCCCTTGCTCGCCAGACTGTAAGATTCTCCAGAAGGAGCGGAAAATAATGGAATACAAGACCCTGGATAGGCTGACCTACACCGAGGCTAAGCGTAAGTTTGAACGACTGTATCCAGTACGAATGACGTCCACTTATGCCGCCACTGTCGCTCCTGTTACAGTTCCTGTAGCTGCGCCACACACCGTTAGCTCTCAGAGCCAGAGACCCACACCTGCCCCCATGATGGTGGGGGCCACTCCACTCCCTGTTGCTCCTGCTCCATCTACCTCAGGAGCAACGCCCCCCCCCCCAACCATTGGGGACATCAGTTCCCCCTTCCCAGCCGGAGAAGCGTAAGTCTTCTTCGGCTCCTCTCGCCAGGAAGGGGTCCCTTGGGGACCTCCCTTCGCAAGTTCCGACCGGTACCAAAGCCGACAGCCGCAAGTGGCTCAAACAACCGCCCGTCCCTGGTCGTCGGGACACACGGTCGTCGTCTGTCCCTGAGACTGACCCAGTGACGCCCTCCCAGCCTGAACCACCGAAGGCACAGCGAGAGAAGCAGAAGAAGAAGAAAGTCCCCAAGGCTAACGACATTGCGGTGGCACCCATCCCACCGCTTCCTACAAGCTCTGCATCTGAGGATGAGGTGGAGATTCTGGCGTCCGCTGAGGACCTGGAACTCGCCAGTCCCTCGGACGCAATGGATGGCTGTCGTACAGGTGGTGACTCAGTAGCAGCAGGGGCCCAGTAGGCGTAATCTGCCTCCCCAGTCCCTTCGCGCCTTTCCCATCCATGTACAATACCATCCTCCAGTGGAACTGCAGCGGTTTCTTCCACCATCTAGCTGAGCTCCGACAACTTATTCCACCATCTAGCTGAGCTCCGACAACTTATCAGCCTTCACCCTTTCTTCTGCATTGCACTTCAGGAAACTTGGTTTCCCGCAATGCGAACCCCCGCCCTCCGTGGCTATCGGGGTTATTATAAGAACCGGGCAGCTTATGAAAGGGTGTCTGGTGGCGTCTGCATATATGTCCTTAACTCTCTTCACAGCGAGTTTGTTCCTCTGCAAACAGCTTTAGAGGCTGTCGCTGTTCGGGTGTGGACGCCACAGGCTGTTACCGTCTGCAGTCTTTACCTTCCACCGGATGGTGCCGTCGCGCAGCATGTCCTGGCTGCTCTGATAGCCCAATTGCCGCCACCTTTCTTGTTGCTGGGCGATTTCAATGCCCAAAACCCTCTATGGGGTGGGACTTTCTCCGATGACCGCGGTCGTGCCGTGGAGCATTTGTTGGCTCAGCTCGACCTTAGCCTTTTGAACACCGGTGCTTCCACGCATTTCAGTGTGGCCCATGGCTCGTTCTCGGCCATTGATCTCTCTCTTTGCAGCCCCGGCCTTGTCCCATCCCTCCACTGGAGAGTGCATCCTGACCTGTGTGGTAGTGACCATTTTCCCATCTATTTGTCACTGCCCCAGTGTCATTCTTCTGGGCGCCTGCCCCGCTGGGCTCTCCACAGGGCTGACTGGCCGGCTTTTACTTCCGCTGCAACCATCGAGTCTCCACCACAGGGTGACATTGACGAGGTGGTCCGTGTCTTAACCACGTCAATCATTTCGGCGGCCGAGGCTGCCATCCCCCGCTCTTCTGGACTCCCTCGGAGGAAGGCTGTACCCTGGTGGTCGCCGGAGATTGCTGAGGCTATTCGCGACCGTAGGCGGGCCCTCCAGCGTCATAGGCGGCACCCGTCTCTAGAGACCCTCATCGCCTTTCCGTGCTGGGAGAGGTATGTCTCATCCTTGGGCTCCTGTGTCTCCCCCTCGCTCGTGTGGTCCCGGATCCGGCGGATTTATGGATACCAGACCCCTATGGGTGTCCCTGGGATCTCCTTGGACGGCGCTGTCTGCACGGACGCTGCCGCCATTGCTGAACACCTTGCTGCGCACTTT
The DNA here is from genome assembly GCF_023898315.1 of Schistocerca nitens. NCBI lineage: Eukaryota > Metazoa > Arthropoda > Insecta > Orthoptera > Acrididae > Schistocerca > Schistocerca nitens. Next base: position 395,974,726 of record NC_064617.1, read on the forward strand.
TCTAAGAGCTCTGCGACTGCAACTTATCCCCCCGCCTTTCGCTCTCTCAAGGAGCGAGCCGAGCAGACGCCGTTATCATTCCACACGCGTCGTTCTGAAAAATACAATGCTCCTTTCAGCGAGAGGGAATTCCTCGCTGCCCTCGCCGATTGCCCTGATACAGCACCAGGACCAGACTGCATCCACGCACAGATGCTGAAGCATCTCTCCAGGGACTGCCAGAGACACATCCTCACCATCTTTAACCGCATTTGGAGCGAGGGCGTGTTCCCGTCGCAATGGCGAGAGGGTCTTATTGTCCCCATCTTGAAACCCGGTGCGGACCCACTGGCGGTGGACAGCTATCGTCCCATTACCCTCACCAACGTTTTGTGCAAATTGCTCGAACGTATGGTGGGGCGGCGTTTGTGTTGGGTCCTTGAGTCGCGCGGTCTCCTCGCTCCATCCCAGGGTGGCTTCCGTCGGGGCCGGTCTGCAGCGGACAATTTGGTGCGGCTGGAATCTGCTATCCGTACGGCCTTTGCCCGACGTCAGCATCTCGTTGCTGTATTTTTTGATCTGCGGAAGGCGTATGACACCACATGGAGGCATCACATCCTTGCTACGTTGCATGAGTGGGGTCTTCGTGGTCGGCTCCCGGCTTTTCTTCAAACCTTTCTCTTGCGCCGCTCTTTCCGGGTGCAAGTTGGAGCCACCTCTAGTTCCTCTTATACGCAGGAAAATGGGGTCCCTCAGGGCTCGGTGTTGAGAGTCTCCTTATTTCTAGTGGCCATTAATGGTCTGGCTGCAGCCGCGGGGTCGTCGGTGTCTCCTTCTTTGTATGCCGACGACTTCTGCATCTCATTTAGCTCCACGACTACGGGAGTCGCCGAACGCAGGCTGCAAGTAGCCGTTCGCAAGGCAGCATCATGGGCTCTGACTCATGGTTTTCAGTTCTCTTCAGCCAAGACTCAAGTTATGCACTTCTGCAGGCGTCGGACGGTCCACCCTCATCCTGAACTTTACCTCGAGGGCCACCTGCTTGAAGTGGTGGACACTTGCCGCTTCTTAAGACTCGTCTTTGATGCCCTACTCACATGGTTTCCTCATACTACTCAGCTGAAGCAAAAGTGCTGGCGGCACCTCAACGCCCTCCGCTGCCTGAGCCACACATCTTGGGGGTGCAGATCGCTGCACGCTGCTGCGATTGTACAGAGCCCTTGTGCAGTCCAGGCTTGATTATGGGAGCCTGGCCTATGGGTCTGCATCACCCTCAGTGTTGACGTTGTTAGACCCCATACACCACTGTGGGGTTCGGCTTGCAACTGGCGCTTTTCGTACGAGCCCTGTGGATAGTCTACTGGTGGAGGCCGGGGTTCCCCCGCTGCGGATTCGCCGCCATCGACTGCTCGCCGACTATGCTGTCCACGTGCATTGCTCGCCGGGCCATCCCAATCGTCGCCTGCTTTTCCCTGCCATGGTCCCCCATCTGCCCCAACGGCGACCTAGGTCTGGGCTTTCCATAGCTGTCCGCGTCCAGTCCCTGCTGTCGGAACTGGGGTCATTCCCTCTTCTGCCTCCCTTCCGGGTCCGTGCACCTATGCCTCCCTGGTGTTTGCCCCGGCCGTCCGTCCGTCTGACTTGGCACAGGGACCCAAGGACTCGGTTCCGCCTGTGGCCCTCCGTCGCCGTTTTCTTGCGCTCCTCGCCTCATTTTCGGGCTGTGAGACTGTCTACACTGATGGTTCCCTGGTTGATGGTCGCACTGCCTACGCTTTTGCTCACGCTGCCCATGTTGAGCAGCGCTCCTTGCCGGCTGGCTGCTGTATTTTTACTGCAGAGCTGGTGGCCATCTTGCGCGCTCTTGAGCATATGCGTTTCTGCTCAGGTACGTCCATCGTCATCTGCAGTGACTCCCTGAGCAGCCTTCAGGCCATCGACCGCTGCTATCCCTCTTCTCCTCTGGTGTCCTCTATTCAGGAGTCTGTTTCCGCCATTACCCGTTCTGGTCGTTCGGTGGTCTTTGTTTGGACGCCAGGTCACGTTGGCATCCCGGGGAACGAACGTGTTGACAGGCTGGCCAAAGGGGTCGATCGACGCCCCAGCTTTGGAGATCGGCCTCACGGCTCGCGATCAGCAGCTGGTGTTGCGCCGTAAGGTGCTTGGGATGTGGTCTGCTGAGTGGCGTGGCATGACAGCCCCGAATAAACTGCGGGCTGTCAAGGAGACGACCGATGTGTGGCGCTCCTCCCTGCGGGCTTCTCGCAGGGACTCTGTCGTCCTGTGTCGGCTCCGCATCGGCCATACCTACCTGACGCACAGCCATCTTTTGCGTCAGGAGGATCCCCCCCCCCCCCCCCCCCCTGTGTCGGTGTGGGTCCAGGCTGACGGTCGCCCACATTTTGTTGGAGTGTCCCCGACTGCGCACCCTCCGGCAGTCTCTTAATCTCCCGGGCACTTTGCCTTTGGTTTTATGCGACGATGCCTCCATGGCTGACAACGTTTTAAATTTTATCCGAGGTAGTCCTTTTTATGGTTCTATTTAGGGAGGTCCTGGACCTTTCCCTTTCTGTGTCTTTTGTCCTCGCGTCTCTCAACATTTGTTGTTGTTTTGGTGTATAGTCGGATGGTTGACTCTTTCCCTTTTTTTGTTCTCGTGGTCAGTCAACCAGTCTCCGGCCCTCTTCTTTTCTTCTGTTTCTTTCTGTCTGGTGTTCATCTGTACTCTTCTTGTTTGTAGTGTTTGTTGCTGCATTTGTGTTCTTTTAGTGCCTGGGGGGGAGTCTCCTCCCCCCTTTGGTTTTTACCTGCTCCGCACATTTTCGGCTCGCCTGTTTTTGGAATGGGGGACTGATGACCTCCGCTGTTTAGTCCCCCTTAAACATCTCCAACTTTCTCCTCTTATTGCGAAAATAATTTTGTGACTTCCATCTTCAAAGGTAGAAACGATTATCGTAATAAAATTGGAGAAATCCGAGTTTGTCTGGAAATATTTAAGTATTCATTTTGCCCATGCGCTATTCTATAGTGGAACAGCCGCTTAATCGTCTGAAAGTTGTTCTGTGAATCCTGTGCTAAACATTTAAGTGTGGCAGATGTACGAGGGATATTTTTTTTCAACTTTCGATCGGTCGCAGAATTAAAACCACAATGAAAATCCGATGAAGCTTTGCGCAGATGTGTTGCGTAGTGTATCTGGTATGCCCGTCTATTGCGTCACGTCAAATGTTTTAGTTCTGAATGCATAGTGAGAACGTAAAAGTTACTGGACGGTAGTGTCTCCCGCCAAGTGTGAAGCGCTACCGAGGGGTTTTGCCTGATTTGCTGCAGCCTTCATAACGCAACTCACGCGTTTCCTTCTTCATGACAATTATTGGCCACATACCGCAGGTTCAACGAAGACTGTCGTATAGCGTTTCCGATGGGAAGCTTTGATACTAATCACGCACCATATAGCAGGGACGGGACATGGCTCCCTTCTATTTCCATATCTTCGCTCGCATGACCACTGGCTATGAAGGCAGCATTTTCCATAGACAATGAGCTGCAGACCAGCGTACAGGATTGGCGGAAAGCACAGGCGGCTGCCTTATATGACGAGATAGTTGGAAAGTTGGTACCAAGCTACGACAAATGTCGAAGTTGGAGAGCGGCGGCGATGTAGAGCAGTAGCTGGAAGGTGTAGCTAAATGTTGCAAACAAAACTTTTTTTGTTTTCACTGTGGTTTCCATTTCGCGACCGACCAGGTATTGGAAAAATAGCCATCTTAGATAAGGTACCCGTTGCCTCGAGTGCTTGTTAAAAATAGTTTCAAATAGAAACACTCTGCCTACTGTTGTCATTATTATGTACTGAATTTCATTCACGATACGTTTCAGGCGGGTTAATTTATCTTATGGTGGCCAGTTGCACTTACATAAATGAGGTTCAGGAATTGTGGATTTCAGTAATATCTGCAAAGTGTTGCCTCCGTGTTACATACCCTCACTACAAAACAGAGGCATTACTGATTAAATGTTCGCAACCTTTTTTGAATAAAACTCTTTTCAGAAAGCTATTCATGTTACACCAGACAAATAAATATGGTTCGTAGCCCAAATTCTATTTGACAGCTCTCGTGTCTAATTTAAGATTCAGATGATTACGGAATGATAGTTCTGAATTTCTGCTACAAAGTTCATAATCGAATTTTGAAAAACAGTTTCACAACAATTCTTACACGAACGTCCAATTACATTCAAACATTTTTTTTTTCGAGCTATAAGTAGAAAACGTTATCATATCGTTATATGAAAGTGGCGTGAACTTGTGCAGTCATCGCTTTGGCGTGTAGCTGTGTCGTCGTCGTTATCATCGTCATCATTTGACGCCCATTGGTTAGTAAGGATCTGCTGAATTGCCGTCTTCACTTATATCCAACTTATTCCAGCGTGTTTCTTTAACGCCATGTATCCACCTTCCATCAGAGCAACTTTTGTGCCCTTCCCCCCCCCCCCCCCCCCCCCGGAAACCGACAAAGAAAATACTTAATCAAACCCCCATCTGTTCGCCAGTATACGAGCATGCACATTTCCATTTCATTTTTTTAAATTGATTGTTATGTCTCCGTCTGTGGTTTGTTTCCTAGTCCATTCATTTGTTTTCCCTGTCTCCCCTGATACTTCCCAACTTGTCTGTCGCCAATGCTCGATGAGCAACACACTGTATTTGAATGATGTAATATTTAAAGTATCAGTGCGGTAACTGATTAGTGGTTATATATTCACTGATAGTAAACTTTTCGTTTGATACACATCAGACGGCTTTCAAGCCTTTTGTTCCCTTTCGTTTATTTCTCTTGCTGTTAATCCTGGCCGGCCGCGGTGGCGAGCGGTTCTAGGTGCTTCAGTCTGGAACCGCGCGACTGCTACGGTTGCAGGTTCGAATCCTGCCGCAGGCATGGATGTGTGTGATGTCCTTAGGTTAGTTAGGTTTAAGTATTTCTAGGTTCTAGGGGACTGATAACCTCAAATGTTAAGTCTCATAGTGCTCAGAGCCATTTGATTTTTGTTAATCCTGTGACCACTGAAGATGCTTTGAAATATAGCTAAACGCGTATAATCTAAATAAGAGTTTTATTACAGTCGCGAATGGCGGCATATATCCTGTATTGCGTGTCTCCTGAATTTGTTTGCAACTTCACTAGATAGCCGAATAACTCCGCCAAAATATTAGAGAATGCCGTTTTATATGTATAGTCTTAACCAAAGCAAAGTTTCTGTGAAAAATTGGCGCATAGATCGACGTATTTTCAGATTTTTAGCTAGCTTCAGTTTCTCCTCTTTCTCGCTTTCAGACTGCTGCGAACGCCCTCTGCCCGGAGGATGTTATTCTTAAAACAGGAAGTTGTGTTCCACATATACGGTTCCTTTTTTTTTTACGCCGGCGCTGCAGGAATTTTACAGAATTGTAACTTTGCCCTGTTCCCTTAAGTGTGAGAGAGAATTTATTTTTTCAATTGCAGCTGTTGTAAGCAAGTATTTTACGCACTGCGATTATTTGTGAGCAGTATGCATCCTGTTGGCGATCGTGGGTAAGGGACTGTCTGCTATTGTTTTAGATTTCTCTCGTGCATCGCGTTGCCGCACTAGTTTTGCTATGTTCAATCCTTTGTTTATGCGACTATTGCGGTCCTCTGATGAGACTATTGCGGTCCTTTGATGAGAAGCTATTGACACCGAACCTCTGTATTTGTTGAATTATTTATTATCTGACAGAGTATTTTAATATAATCGTTTGCAGACTCACTAGCTGTAGCCTGAAAGTCATGAAGGATACTTGTTTGTGAGTTGGCTTCAGCAATCGAATTGCATATTCCTTAACGCGCGGTTGCGTTTTACAAGGAAACCCACTGACCACTACCGTCGTCACCTCCCATACCACGCCGTCTCCGCAAGTACAGGCCAACTTACTTTGCGCTTATCGCACGTGATATATGATCATGTAGCGCGGTGCTAGAGATTCGTGAAACAACTAGGTGGTATTCAAATGTTAAAGGTATTTGATTTTTGTGCATAAGTGTCTGAGTGGGGAGTGAAATTATATTGGGAGGCTCCCCATAAAGACTTCTTGATCATTGTCTCTAGCGGCTATGAGCTGAGTGGTTAGATAGTTGTTGGTGAGCGTATTTCCATGACCTGGAAGAACATCGTGTCCGTACGAAGTTTGAAATTGAGAAAAACGTTGCAGAAACGCACCAAATGTTGAAGCAAGCTTTAAGAGACAAAGCTTTCGGTCAAAAGACAGGCTTACGATTGGTATAAGCTTTAAAAAACGGGCAAATTCGATTGATGTCGATGACTGTTCTGGTCGACCGTCAATTGACATCACGTCAAAAAATGTTCAGGAAGGGGGTCCGGGTGAGATCATAACATATCAGCCAAGACCTCCGCAACACTGAGGGCCGCTTCGAGAACATTTTTCCACACAAGCGACATATCATTTGCTGCCCCCCCCCCCCCCCAGCTGATACACTTTCACCCGTGTTAGTATTCGCTAGGAATATGGGTAAGTAATGTATATAAATTTTGATAGCGACGAATTACAGTTCAGATTTTAATGTATTAATGACTTGCAACTGTCACAGTATTTGAAGACCTTGCGGTGAAACTAGTTTATAATCAGTAGAAAAAGACTGACAGTGTGTTGGACATCCTCCATAGAACGTATGGTAGTGCACGAGAATCTGTGGACAATATGAAGTTAGTGAAGTCAGCTCGTAAAGACGTTAATTCCGGTGATGAAAGGCTAAATAATAAACGAGATTTCGTGAGGGAACAGCTACATTTAGTTTTAGGAAAAAGAACACATTATAGGGCTCAAATTTATTATTTGCGACCAACATGTTTTACTTCTTTTCATTCTATTTTACTTAAACACAGTGAAGTGCTGACATTACCACATCCAAAATATCTAAGGCAGCTAAGTGCAAGTTCCAGTCCGATGAAGAGAATGGGAAAGAAGAATAAAGAACTTAGTTCATGCACAACTAAAGGAGTTCGTAGCTTACATCAGTGAGAAATGATCCGTATATGCTTATTTGACTTGTCATGATTACTCCACTTTAACACAACCATACATGTTAAATGATGACAAATTCCCCCTAAATATGTAGTTACGGTACCACTTTAACACAACCATACATGTTAAATGATGACAAATTCCCCCTAAATATGTAGTTACGGTAGGAAATAAGATTACAGCGGGTTTTACTTTACATTCAGATAATATACTTCGTTAAAAATTTGAAAATTTTGCCGAGAGAGAACTCGAGTCTTGCTCTGCTTTCGGCAGCACGCTGATCTGCGTCTGCGATGTCATAAAAGTTATATGCAGGCCGGTAGTTTCATGAAGGCTGTGTTAGGTTCCTCTACTTGAATCCTTTCATCTGTATCGTTCATTCAGCTTGACAGTTCCGTGTGGTATCCTCTTGCACAAAGTTGAACGACGGAGATTTGACACAATGGAAGAGATCCGGGCGGAATCCTACAAGATGGACCCTACTGGATATCTTAACAAAAAATGCTACGCCGATTTATTTCAGAACAAGCAAAAATGGTTGGAGAAGTGTTCTCCTCCCAAGGGGGCTATTGACAATGCCATGGTACAGAATAAGATGTTTTAATAAACACGGCTTAACTGGTATAAGGGCATGTTTTTCTGTTGATGACTGAGGACGGTGTACTAAACAACATGGTATCAGTATTTACTTCATTAGCAGACTAATAGTTATAGCTATTAGGCGTAGTATGTTTTTAGGTTGGTTAATACCTCCAAGTACACGAGGCAAGAGCAAGCCATTAATGATTATTTTCAGCTGGGAAGCAGGTCTGGTATTGAAGTGTGGACACATCGACACGAAACGGTCAATCTATACCGTCAGGCGTAGTCCACCTAGTGGTTTAGATCGTCAAGTTGTGACCTTTTTGTAGGAAGACTTTTCGCCGCAGAGAGAAAGCAAGCAACACGCTGATGTGTTGACATATGAAGGTACTACATACTAAAATAGCCAAATGCCTTGCCACCTTGATTCCCGTCAGATCACCGCAGTTACGCGCTGTCGGGCTGGGCTAGCACTTGGATGGGTGCACTCAGCCCTTTTGAGGCAAACTGAGGAGCTACTTGATTGAGAAGTAGCGGCTCCTGTCTCGTAAACTGACATATGCCCCTCCATATCCGCATCAAGTGACGTCTGTTGGCTGAGGATGACACAGCGGCGTCAAGAAAGTTCGTTCCTCTTTTAAGTGCACCAGCGATAGCGTACCGTTCTGTTACCGAGCGAGATGGCATTTTGGTGAAGGTATCTGACTCATTCTCGAGGAGAAGGGCTCAAGGTCCCGCTCGGCTATCAAAATTTAAATTTTACGTGGCTTTCCTAAACCCAGGCGAATGTCAGGATTCCTTTCAGTTTCCTTCCCCAGCTTCATCCAGTCGTACAGGGTGACAGTTATTGAACTATATGAAAAAAAACGTAAATTAGTTACAAACTACGGCGTGCAGCATGTAAATGCCGCTTCAGATATTCAATTTAGGTTATGACATGTTCAATATGCCTGCCATCATTGGCGACGATGTGGCGCAGACGAATAGCTAAATTCTGCATGACACGCTGAAGTGTCGGAACATCGATGCTGTCGATGACGTCTCGAATGGCTGTTTTCATCTTAGCAATGGTTTTGGGGTTATTGCTGTACACCTTGTCTTTAATATAGCCCCACAAAAAGTAGTCGCATTTGTTCAGATCCGGAGAATATGGCGACTAATCGAGGCTCATGCTAGTGGCCTCTCGGTACTCCGACCCAGAATGCGGTCCCCAAAGTACTTCTCCAGGACATTAAACAATCTCGTGCTTCCATGGGATCGAGCTCCAACATGCATGAACCACGTCTTGTCGAAGGCAGGGTCACTTTGGATAAGGGGGATGAAATCAGCTTCCAAAACGTTCATGTACTGTTCGGTAGTCACCATGCCATCAAGGAATATCGCACCGATTATTCCTTCACTGGACATTGCGCACCACAGTTACCCATCGAGAGTGAAGAGACTTCTCGTTCTCGAAATGCGGATTCTCAGCCCCCCAAATGCGCTAATTTTGGTTATTGACGAACACATCCAAATGAAAGTGGGCTTCGTTGCTAAACCAAACAACAATGCTCATACTAATTCCCATGATGCGCCGCGACCAACCGTGCTGTTTGAACGTCCTAACGCAAACCCTTCAGAAGTTACGACAGTTTCATTTCATATAGTTCAATAATTGTCACCCTGTAGATTGCGTCCAGAATCAGTGAGGCTGATGTCGTCAGTGCATTACAAACTCTGATCTACTTCCTCCACCGTAATACTAGTGTGTACAAATCTACTCCTTTTGTAACTAGAGCATTACTCTTACAGCTTTTCACCATTTTTGTAAATAGAGAAATAAGCTATAGCGACAATAAAACAAATGTCAGCCTGTTCCATATTCGTAGCAGTATTTGCGAGGTAAAATATGATGTCTTTAGTTAACCGCCAGGTTGACACATTGAACACATGGTTATCCGAGAGTACTGCGTGCGGTGCTCTCCCTCCCCCCCCCCACCCCCCCACCCACCCACCCACCCACACAAAATCAAATCTTTTTGCCCCCGTAAGCCGTTTGATAGGCAACCTGCAACTAGTGTTGGGTTCCGTAATATCAGTTTAGCAATACGGATTAGAAACACTTTTCGTACCATACATTCTTAGTGAGGAGCTCCTCAAGGATGTGAGACATGCCATAGCTAGGCAAGGGATTAACGCTTTGAACAAACAACCAGTTACGAAAATGGATGTAGACGTTTTCTCCTTCTGCCTTCAGTTGAATGGAGTGGGCCTGTGGCGCAGGACAGTAATACGGTTGGTTGCTGTGGCTCGATATCTTCACACCTTGGAATTTGAATGAATGCCCGCCTCCTGAAAATATCTTGTGATATGGTCATAGATTTTTGGCTGTTGGGCAAGCTTAAAGAGGAATTGCGCTGTCTTACTTATTATTCTCATTTCCTTCGGAGTTTCTGAAGGATTTTAGCTTGCTGTAGTGTATTTTCCCCTCAGCTAGTGTTGGAATATTAGCGAGTTCGTTAATCTGGACTACTGAAGCCCAATCTCTTCTTCCACACCAATCGCTCACCTTTAAATCCATTCCTCAGCTTTATACAGCTAGTGAAATTCAATTGTTGACAACTTTCGCGTTGATTATCACTGCGTGCTGGACTGGGAATTGTTAGATTTTCTGTATGTCTTGTTCTCCTGTTATTTTTCGTCAAATGAGAAAGTCTTCCCATACCTTCCGACATTTAGTAATGAACCACGTGAGCATGTGAAGTGTGGTTGTTTCCCTTCCTGCAGTTCCGTATCTTTGTTAATGGATCAAATTGATCACATGCATCCAAAAACCCATATATTCCCATCCGTCCAGGAAGGAAGGGATGGTGCTGTGGGTTATCAGCTTCGCCTCCTGCGGCAGTGACAGTTTTTGTCAGCTGCTGCTCCCGCGTCGGACGGACCACACATGGAGGTTGCCAGCGATAAGTGCCGCCGGGCCAGCGCGGAGGTGTCGCTTCCCGACAAGCCGCCCACCAAATTGCTGCTTCCGCTCCGCTCGGAGCTTTTTGTGGATCTGACCCTTCCCCGTTCTAGTTCTGCCCATCAGCATCACTGTCATCAACCCGTCGTGCCCCTTGTATCAGGTAAAGCTTGGTTGTCACGTCACTACAGAAGCTCCAGCTGCGGAACCTCGCATAAATATCATGCAGATTATGGCATATTTTTGTTGATCTATTAGTATCGCCATATTTCGATCGCTGAGTTGTTCATGTAACTATGCAATACTGCACTACGTTAGTAAGTTTACAACAACTGCCCGACTGAGCAAACTAAGCTTGGATGACATACGGGTACGCCATCTCATGCTGAGTTAACTCTGTGCCAGAGCCCACCAATCGTAATGGCTGGCGAGTGTATGCTACTCTCTCGTCAGTCCGTTAACAGATATTTTCAATAGGTGAGAGACCTAGAGAACGCGCTGGAGAGGGCAACAGCTAAATACCCTTTGTACCAAAGTAGGTCAGGACAGTACGGGCAACATGCGGTCTTGCCGGCCGGAGTGGCCGAGCGGTTCTAGGCGCTACAGTCTGGAACCGCACGATCGCTACGGTCGCAGGTTCGAATCCTGCCTCGGGCATGGACGTGTGTGATGTCTATAGGTTAGTTAGGTTTAAGTAGTTCTAAGTTATAGGGGACTGATGACCTCAGAAGTTAAGTCCCATATTGCTCTTGCGTTATCTTGTTAAAAGGACGTGACGGAGGCGTCGAAGGTAGGGCGCTTCTCCCAGCCTTACCCCTTCAGAACTGAAACGTTTGCTCTCAAAATAGCCATTCCGCGAACCAGAGGATGTGGTGTTGATACCCAATGGCACCCCATATCATCACGCTATGTACTGGCTCCGTACGACTAGTCTGGCAGTGTTCTTTTTCCTCGGAGCTTCCACACTCGGGTATGTCCATCTTGACGCTGAACACCGACTAAGGACTGTTCAGAAAAGACGACGTGGTGCCTTTCTCGACTCCATTGTTGTCGTTTGTATTACCATTGTCAGCGCGTCCCTTCCTGCTGTCACGTCAAGGGAAGCCGCAACTTGGTCCGTGTAGTGACCCCTCGTGGTGCTTCAGACGTCGTCGCACTGCCCCTAGGTATAATTGTCTTGTCTCAAATAAGCGCGATCTAATGTACAGTCGTGGACAAAACGAGCGAGACCCCTCGCCATTTCGTTATGCTGATCCGCACAGCTTTAAAGTCTGCTACACAGCATAAAAGGCAAGGCGACGAAGTGCTACCAACATACTGTGCACAGGCGTGAAATTGAAAAACTATCCGAACTTTTTCAGACTGTTTTCAATCATGTGTAAGACTATATTAATTCTGATCAGTGTGTCAACCACAACACCTAAATATAAGATTTAAATGAAAGAAGAAACGCTAATTAGTGTGAACTGTACTAATAAAAATGAATTTCATCTTATCGAGATAACATAATTGTTTTAGTAAGACAATGTACTCCAGATCGTTAAGAATTAGCAAAATATTATGCGCATTCGGCCGCGAAATGGTCTGTGTCAACGTTCAGACCAGTCATACTGGATTACCGTTGCTGACCTACCATGAAAGTGTGCAAATTTAGCAATGCGTGAAGATTCATAACTAAATTCAGTTAAAAATCATTCAGTGCCACACTTAAGTAAATTCAGTTATTGACAGAAGCGGAAAAAGTAGGCAGTAACAATTATGAAATTCTCCAAGAGTTTCATATCGACATCCACAGGGCGTCGGTACAGAATAAAGGGAGCAATAAAACGTATTGGGGGAGCGAGAATTTCTTAAAATTCCTTTACTGATAGTCTATCTGCCTCCATCGAGATTAGAATCGAAAACAAACCAGACCTCCCTTGCAGTAGCAAACATCTTTCACTACGCTAGCAGACAACCCAGGCAAACAACCCTCTATTAGTACCCCAGACATGAATAAGTCGGCAATTTCGCAATGAAAATGGCAAAATGATCTGCATTTTCTGTTTCATAGAGTTTTCTGGACTCAAAAACATGAATTGTCTACCTTTATGTCACCGATTATGTGACAATCATTCGTGATGTTTATCGAAATAACAAAAAACTGTTATTAGCGAGTAAATTTATTAAGATAATTCTACACCACCCCAGGAAATAAACGGCGACGTAGCTGCCAAACGTATTCTACAATGTTTCGAATTCTCCATTAGACGTGCCACAGCCAGAAAACGTTCATTAGCCGAAGTGTTCCTTAAGGTAGCTAGTAATGGGAATGCTCGCACATTTAAAACGCGGTGGCATTAATAGTGGGATCTGAATTACCAAGTGTATAGGCAAATGGATTTTATTTGCATTCCTTTAAACGTGATTTGGATCGAAAGCGTAGCTACGATTAGCATGCTGATGTATCGACTGCAACTGGAACATTTCGAATAAAGAGTAGGGGAAATTATTATGCGGCCCTCATCTTCAGTAACTGTGGTAACTATTTTCGTTGTTAGGATTTGCTCACGTAATTCGGTAAAAATGGAACTAGTCTCACTTTCTTGACCGTCTATCTGTCCACCCAACCCTTAAAACCCGTTTACCTCGAGTACGGGTGGACATTATAAGCGGAAACGTATCGCACTTCCTGCGGTATACGGTCCCTTGGTGGCGTAAAAAAGTGAGCTATGTCAACGCAATCTAAAGATACGGCCGTTTGTGTAAAGATAATTTACGCGAAATGTCAGAAATGGCTCTAAGAACTACGCCACCAAACTGCTTAGGTCATCAGTCCTCTAGATCTAGAACTACTTAAATCTACCTAACCTAACACACATCCATGCCCGGGGAAGGATTCGAACTGACGGCGCAAGGAGCCGCGCATTCCGCGATATGGCGCCATTGAGCGCACGGCTAACCCGCGCCGGCAAGCTGTTAATATAATCTGGTGTTACTAAAAAGTTATTCACTTCTGGTGAATGATTTTCTGCACAGTTCATTTAAAAAAGAAGAACTAAAATATATTTTATGTTACGGAAGAGGAAGGACGCCTAATTCATTTCCCGTTGTCTTTATTCGTGATGTTAGATTCGCAATCTGAGCATAGGTACTAACCGTAACCACACTTTAGATTCCAAGTCATAGTCACAGACATGCGAATACAACACATTGGCTTATACTTGCGGTATTTCGTTTCCCACGAAGTGGTGGCAGACGATCCTGTGGCGTCTCCGAAGCGCGAGTTTCTTCAGTGCTAGCTATCTCAGCACATCAGCTGAGCGAACTTGAATAGTATGTTGGTAGCCCTTCGTCGCCTTGCCTTTTATGCTGTGTAGCAGACTTTAAAGCTATGCGGATCAGCCTAACGAAAAGGCGAGGGGTCTCGTTCGTTTTGTCCACGACTGTACATCACATGATTGTGCGGACTTGTCCGGTCAAGTGAACACTTCCCGCGCCCGGGTTCCCGGGTTCGATTCCCGGCGGGGTCAGGGATTTTCTCTGCCTCGTGATGACTGGGTGTTGTGTGCTGTCCTTAGATTAGTTAGGTTTAAGTAGTTGTAAGTTCTAGGGGACTGATGACCATAGATGTTAAGTCCCATAGTGCTCAGAGCCATTTGAACCATTTTTGAAGTGAACACTCTCGGTCCTCTCGGGCGCTTGGCGCTTAGGGTTGCTGAGATCCTGCGTGGTGTACAGATAATCATCTAAATCCGTCGAACCCGTATTCGGATGACAGTCGTGGGATTCCGACCAATGCGGGCAGCAGTATCGCGGAACGATAAACGGCAATTCTCGAGAGGCTGCGATCCTGCCCCTATTGAATTCCTACACGTGCTGGGAGACCTTTGTCCTTGTTACACGAGAGATTCACGTGATCCTCTCTCAACGAACCAACACTCAAATGCTATTGTTGGATGAGAAAAGTGCTGTATAATCTTTCCCTATGCACAGAATGTAGGTGACATTACTGGTACGTGCTTTTTGCTGCTGCGCTGAGATGCAAGTAATTTGCATAGCCAAGCATGTAGTCAATTTCGCCCCATTGCGAAATTTGTTGCATCTCACCTTCATCGTATTACACTTTTAATAGTCAGCGAATAAGGTTTGGCGCTTTTTCCCAAATTTGTTTGGAAAGTAGTAAATCCGCCTAGGAGCTCAAACATACCAGGTGTAGATGTATGAAACCGGAATTTCCCTGTAGAGGGTGCTAGCCGTCAGTGTAAGGCCCGTGAGACCGCGTCTGCAGCGCCACCTTCTTCCTGTAAGGGCTGACGACGAATGTCCACACACAGTAACCCAAGTTCCGTGTATAGGTACCTGTTTCAAACCCACAAACATGTCGAGTTGTGTGCCTACGGACTACAATTGCGGATAGCATTGGATTTCTGTTATCATTTGAAGGAAACTGCTGCAGAATCGTATCGAATGCTTGTCGAATCTTTCGGCAAGTATGCTCTTGGTAAAACAGTGTTCCGAGTTGTTTAAAAAATCCAAAAGTGGCGATTTTGACGCGAGAAACGACCAGCGCGGAAAATCACCAAAAAAGTTCGAGACACCGAATTGCAGGCCTTATTGGATGAAGATGACACTCAAACTCAACAGGAACTCGCGGAACTTTTGGATGTGACGCAGAAAGCTGTTTTCTCTTCGCTTGAAAGCTGCGGGAAAATGGGTTCCGCATGAAATGAATGAATGACAGCAAGCAAATCGAAAGACCACTTGTGAAATGCTCCTCGGCAGATACAAGAGAAAGTTGTTTCTCCATCGAATAGTGGCAGATGATGAAAAATGGATGTGTGTTGAGAATCCTGAGCCTCGTAAATGATGGGTGAATACAGGCAAACCATAAGACCGATTCTGTTTATCAATATGGGGTCCTTACCAGATAGTACTGAGAGAGAGAGAGAGAGACTCAACAAACGCCAATGGCAGACGTTACAGGAGAGTTTACTACTGAAATTTCGAGAGTACTTTCCGGGAAGAATCTAACAACATATTACTTCCTCCTAAATGCATCTCGTTTAATGACCACGACCAGAAAATTCGAGAAATTAGAGCCAGTGCAGAGGCTTAACGACAGTCATTCTTCCCATGTGCCATTCACGAGTGGAACAGAGTACGGGGCGATCAGTTAGTGGTACCAGAAGTACCCTCCACCACACACCATTAGGTGGCTTGCGTAGTATGATATAGGTGTAGAGTTACGTATCACGTATTTAAGAGAGAAATGTACTCAGTCGAATCCACATGAGACAATTGTGAATGAAAATATATATTTTGCCAAAAATTATGTATACAGGTGCGCATGTAGGGGTAATCTCGGAAAGTAATGAAGCTGTTAACAGAATTCAGGCATGTATCCTGACTTCTTTTTATTTTTTGTTAAGGACATTACAGCACTAACGGATATGGATTACGCCATTTTGTCACTGACAACTAATAACAGAATCTACCGTAATTAATTTCAACTAATTAACGATTACACTGTAAAAAAGATTATACCTGACCCGTTTAATCTTGACGGAGTTTTTGCTCTGTGACACTATTCATCTCCTTAAATACATGCGTAAGGAACATCTTTCATTTAACTGAATACATTTCCGGCATTCTTGTGGGTTACAAATATTTGTTTTTAAGTGCGATTCAGACGGATTCTGTAGAGTAGTAATTAGATCGCTACAGAAAAAGTGATTCATGTTACCAAGTGTCAGTTTTGCACGTTTTGTACAGTAAAAAGAAATGAAAAATGATTTGTCCTAAAAATGAGATCTGATTTTTTTGGGAGAGTTCAGTGTAAGAGATCTAAAACTTTGTTCTTTAGAAACACCTAATCAATTAGTGTCTGTTAGATATTTGCAACACATTCATGAACATGCAACCAAAATGGAAACCTCTCAGTATGATTTAAGTGTGTTATGTTTTGGATGTGAGTACACATTGTTTATTAAAATTCATAAGTGGTTGTGAGAAATGTAAATCGGTTACTGTTAGTACTGACTAATTCATTGCAAACGAGATAAACAGTGACATTAAGTCATATTTTCTCAATCTGCGCAGTGGCGCCTGAAAGAAATCACTTGATCTAGTGTTTCAAATTGCCATCGAAGGGTACAAATCGTTTCAGACACTTATATCTGATGATTTCTGATGTTCGTTCCTAAGTAGCGCAAATCATGGAGAAGTGTTTAACCAGCTTCTGAAAATGGTAGTTCACTGTAGTCACTTTAATCAGACGTGCTGGGGGTTAAGGTGTGAATTAAATCACTTCAGAAACATGTCACATTTTGGGAAATATTTTCACAAATAGTTTTTCCAAAATAAGGAACAAATGCCTTGTAAACATTAGTGCACCTAAATTTTTCAAATAATGCAGATGTGTGTAGTGGTATGGCTATCCTTTCCTGGTTTTTCCTTCCGAATCTCTTCTCCTGTGACACCCGTTATAATAAATGCATATTTGACATTATTTCAAGAAAACTTGAAAATGAAGCAAATTTTTAAGTAATTGCCTTGAAGCTAAGTTGTTCATTATACTCCTGAAGAAAGTTTGTACTCTTAATTCCCCCCTTTTCACTTCGTCCACAGGTGTTATATAGTCTGCATGGGATGTAGAATATTTGACGGTTCAGGCGTTTGCACCAAAATTTCACATTAGAAATGGTCCCACTGACTGTTAGCCCCGACTTGTCTGTCTATGCTTGGCACTCATTGTCAGACCGTGATGTCACTATAGATAGAAGCAGGTCTCCGTTCTCGCAGGCCTCGGATCAATGTTGCCATTGGTTTTTTGCTACCTACACCCAAAGATCGGAAGACACAGAGCGAGGTCGCGCGGTGGTTAGCACATTGGACTCGCATTGGAGAGGACGACGCGTCCGACCATCCAGATATAGATTTTCCGTGATTTCCCCAAATCACTCCAGGCAAATGTCGGGATGATTCCTTTGAAGGATCACAGCCGAATTCCTTCCCCATCTTTATTCAAATTGTTTGCATTTATTGTGTTACGAAATACCTTCATATCCTATAACTTGCTTATCATTTGTATTTCCACCGACTGAATATTTGAGAAGGTCGACCGGCGCTGTGCACACACGACACAGCTGCCTCCGTCCGCAGTTCGTGGTCATTATCATTCCTGACAATAGTTAGACTGGACTGTGTACAAAAATTGGGCTGTGAAAAAATTGGGACTTCGTACGAGCGCTGATGACCCCGCAGTTGAGCGCCCCACAAACCAAACATCATCACAGCTGCCTCGCCTTTTCTCACGGCATGCGAAAGCTCGAAATGAACGAGTAGGGGGATGCGAGGGGCAGTCACCGCCATGGAAAGATGGTACTAACAGAAGTCGCAGCCAGTCAGTTGGCGAGAGGAGAGCAGAAGTCGAACCATCGTTCGGAAAACAGTGGAAGCCACGCGGCTGAGTACAGTCCCAGCCTGAATTGATTCGCCCGTTTTAGATTATCGGGTGATCGCGGCGTTTTGGCGTACCGCATTCTAACGCTTACGTTCTCGTCATAGACGCCTTCAGAAATTCAACTCACGTGCACCCTACCATTTTTGAAGTGATTGCGTGTTATACCTGACACCAAAACTGTACAAGATGTTTGGACGTACTTCGTCCGGAAATCCTATGATAGCGAGCTGCTTGGTTTGCTAATGTTAGATGCGATACGTTTAACAACGTACATTTATAAAATTGCTCAAAGTGACCACGTCGCGCTTCTATGTACCGGGTGATCAAAAAGTCAGTATACATTTGAAAACTGAATAAATCACGGAATAATGTAGATAGAGAGGTGCAAATTGACACACATGCTTGGAATGACACGGGATTTTATTAGAACCAAAAAATACAAACGTTCAAAAACTGTCCGACAGATGGCGCTTCATCTGATCAGAATAGCAATAATTAGCATAACAAAGTAAGACAAAGCAAAGATGATGATCTTTACAGGAAATGCTCAGTATGTCTACCATCATTCCTCAACAATAGCTGTAGTCGAGGAATAATGTTGTGAACAGCACTGTAAAGCATGTCCGGAGTTATGGTGAGGCAATGGCGTCGGATGTTGTCTTTCAGCATCCCTAGAGATGTCGGTCGATCACGATAAACTTGCGACTTCAAGTAACCCCAAAGCCAATAATCGCAAGGACTGAGGTCTGGGGACCTGGGAGGCCAAGCATTACGAAAGTGGCGGCTGAGCACACGATCATCACCAAACGACGCGCGCAAGTGATCTTTCACGCGTCTAGCAATATGGGATGTTTTTTTTTTGGGGGGGGGGGGTGGTTCTAATAAAACCCCATGTCATTCCAAGCATGTGTGTCAATTTTTACCTCTCTATCTACATTATTCCGTGATTTATTAAGTTTTCAAATTTATACTGACTTTTTGATCACCCGGTACGTCCTGAATCTGCATTCCAAGGTTTACTCTCTTCATAATCGATTTGGAAAATGGCTACCGAAATAGCGGAGAACATTAAGGGCAAAGTGAGATGGATCACTATCATGCATAAAACACATACGCTGGATGAGACTTTTAGGTATATCACCAAGTGAATGAAGCTCCTCGCTTCTAAGGAACCGTAGGTACATTTTTCAAGTAATACGTTATGCGAAGATATTGGAAGTAATAAGATAATCAAGAATGATTCCAAACCACACGTTGACGCTGAGCAAAAGACTGCCAGAAAAACTAAAAATAAATACCATTGCTATCTTTAAAGAATATTGTAAGTAAAAACTCATATCTGAGGTTCGTTGCATAACAACAGTATACTACAGAAAATCCCTTTCGTGACTCACTAGCGAAGGGGTTACGGACCCATGTTCGTATATACTTTTACTGGCCTTTTGTTGTCAGGAGCGCGTCCGTACATTTATGGACACCAATTTATAAGCACCTTATGTTTTGAATTGTTAGCAATGTTCATAAATCGTGACATTAGGCGTCCCGCGTCAGGCTTTACGTGGACCGTTCACGACACCCCCAAAAAATCGGGAGATGCTGCGAAAATCGGGACATCTGACAGCGCTTAGATAGCTTTAGCGTAGGGCGACCAACATTAGATCGTGGTTTTAAGGGGGGTCACATCTGCCGATGATTTTAATGGAGGTTTAAGAAAGATTAAATTGCAATAAATTTCAGCTGTACAAATGCATCGCATTTCTTGGAACGGGTGATACAGAGGAATGTCCATACATTGTCAAGACAAACATTTCAATGTCTACATCTAACCCATCTCAAGCAGCTTTTGTTGCATTACGCAGTATGTGATTTGAGGATTTGTTTTCACCAAATGCTTGTCGTCTTCTATTCACATTTGCCTTACTGGCGCAGTGTGCAGCGATGTTCCTTACATCGAAATTATGAAAATTCACTGAAGACTTGATCAGACTGTAACACTGTTAGCTATGTCATCAGTTTGTTCAGTGAAGTACAAAATCCTATTCCTTCTTGTTTCTCAGGATCAAAATAAAAGAGGACGTAACAGATATCTTTTTTTGTGGTTTTAGGCATCGGTGTGTTATAGAGAAAGAGTTGCTTGATATAGCTGGATCTCTCAAGATGTAAATTAAGTTTTGAACACTTTTTGGAGCCGAAATCTTTTTCACAACTGTTTCTGCCTTAGTTCGACCACATGTCACCTTACCCAAATTATAATCGTGGAAAAACATCCTTCGATAGATAATTTATTTCCACAACCCGTACTTGTGTAGCTATGTTTGACAGTATGAAAAACTATCGCTAACACACGTTTTTCGTGTCGTTGCTGCCACTACCAAATTTTTGAGCAAATTTGAGGACGCTTTCACTTGTTTTCGTTCCATTTATGAATTTCAGTACAAGAATGTTGACTGCAGTCGGCATTACCCCTATGACCGATGCTGAAGGCACGCTTACATAGCACACAGTAAGCATGTGCGTGTCAGAAGGAAAGTAAAGAATGTAACGATTGTTTTTAATCCTGAATCTCCCTATAAAATGATTTCGCGAGTCCTTGTTACTTCGGTGCCTTATTTATACCACAGTTGCAATTTGGTACGAGGCGAGCTCGTCCGTTGTTTACCAGTACTGACCGAGCAACAAGTAAATATTCTCCGTCTGAGAACCCTTCTAGACACACAGGCTCTGTCATTCTTCCTCCGCTCCTCGCAATGCCTTGAGGCAAACCGTCTTCTTCCGTAGAAGCACGAACAGAAAAAAAGACTATAGGTCGATAATAGCAGCGATTATTATAGGAAAATGTGTAAAGATTTGTTGGTCAGGAATTTTGAACTGTCAACAGTACTTCACGGGATTAATATTTACGATAATGATCACTGTCAGAATACACTTATGAGCCAAAACATCATCACCGCCGACCTACCATCAGTATAAACCTGTCTAGGCTATAGCAGTGTCGCCTGGCGAGGAATGACAGTTAATCATACACACGCACGGTGCGTCTGGTATCAGTGAGCTTGCTATCTGTGTGTGGAATGGGGAAGGCTCGCAATCTATATGAGTTTCACCGAGCGCAGAGTGTGAAGGCCCGGAGACTCGGCACGAGCATTTCGGAAACTGCACGGCTTGTCGGGTGTTAGAGGATTGCTGTGGTTAGTGTCTTCAACACGTGGTGCAACCAAGGTTAACCCACGTTCAGACGTTGAAGGGTTTGGACGTCATAGGCTGGGCATATTGGTAAAACAGGACAGGCGGCGAATTGTAGGGGAACAAACATCAGACTTTAATGCCGGACAGAGTAAAAGTGTGTCTGAACACACTGCACCGAACACTCCTAACGTTGGGCCTCTGCCTCCCGTTCATGTTCCAGTGTTAACACCGCATGGTGGGCAATTACGACTGAAACGGCACCTGACCATTGGCACTGGACGTTTGCACAGTGGCATTGTGTTGCATGGTCGTATGAATCCCGATACCTTCATCATGCCGATGGTTGGGCGCGAGTCCGTCGACTTCCAGGTTAAAAGCTCCTTGACTCTTGTACTGTGGAACAAAGACAAGCTGGTGGCAGCTCCATTATGCTCTGGGGAACATTAATGTAGATATCCATGAGTGCAGTGGAGCTGCAGTATCTTGCGCAGGTTGCAGACCACGTACACCGCATCACGACGATCATGTTTGCTTACAGCAGTGGCATTTTTCAGCAATATGTGGCACCATCTCACGAGGCCAGGGATTTGATGGAGTGGTTCGAGGAACACTGGCGATTTCCTGTTGATGTGCTGGCCGCATAACTCGCCAGATCTGAACCCGAACGAACACATCTGAGACGTGATTTAATGTGGCGTCAGAGATCATCGCTCCCGTCCCTGGTGTTTACGTGAATTAAGTGACTTGTGTGTGCAGATGAGGTGTCAACTCCCTGCAACGATCTACCAAGGCCTTATTGCGTCCATGCTACGACGCGTCGCCGCTGTTATCCGTGCTAAAATGGACATACCGGCTGTTAGGTAAGAGGTCGT
Organism: Schistocerca nitens; assembly: GCF_023898315.1. NCBI lineage: Eukaryota > Metazoa > Arthropoda > Insecta > Orthoptera > Acrididae > Schistocerca > Schistocerca nitens. The sequence goes on from NC_064617.1 coordinate 395,996,793, forward strand.
AATGTTCTGGGTGATCGGTGTACACAGGAGAAAGAGGCGGAGTTTGGGAGTCTGAAGGATTAAAGAAAAATTGCTGTAATACAGGAGGTCCCGGGAGAATTGGTCGTCATACTGTAGGTTGATGCACGGGCCGATGCCCCGTGGGGAGTTTTACGGTGGCGCGCCGCTGGCCCGCGTGTCACGTCGCAGCGGCTGTCCCCAGCCAGCGCCGGCCGCGGCCGCCGGCTGCCGGCGCACCGTAAAGCAGGGTGGGAGCGCCCCGCCTCGCCTCAGCCTGCCGGGCCCGCGCCCACGCGCCCGCTTCGGCCGGGCGGGGCAACGGCTTCGGCCCGGGAACGGACGCGCCTGCGCCCGCGGCTTTCCCTCACACCTCGCAGTCACCGTCCAGCTCTTCGCTACCGACCTCACATTTCCTCTGCCACTACCTTCATATTCTGTGCGCTTTCAGCTGGCAGTTGTTCGCGGCACAGACCTTTCGAAGACGTTCCTCCAACACTCCTCTTGGTTTCGATGTTCTGAAGCCAGGTGTTTCGTTCTGCCAATTACGCGCGTCTGTTGCTTGGGTAACCCACTTTCCCCTCGATTATGCTGGTGAATGTCGTCCTGTAAGTTTGCCTTCGCTGGAAAGCATTTTCTGTTTTTACTATCCTGAAGAGAGAACGTGCAATACTAACGTTTATACACGTTTTGATGATTATTTCTGTAGAGCTTCAACTGTTTTCAGTGCCATATCTTCCGCCAACTTTGCTTCTCATTGTTAACTTTAAATGCAACACACATCTAAAAAAAAAAAGACACACACACACACACACACACACACACACACACACACACACACACACAGAGAGAGAGAGAGAGAGAGAGAGAGAGAGAGAGAGAGAGACGCCCATAGGATTCCTCGACTTCGAAAAACCGCTCGATGACTTAAAAACAGCAGTATGTTCGAAATACTCAGAAAAAAACTAAGGCGTAAGTCAGAGGGGAAAGTAGGGTACTGTACAGTATATACCAGGCGGTTATAATTAAAATGCAGCAGCTCACAGAGGTCCAGTGTAGGCTGTAATTAGTATGGAACCGATTTACCGGGTGGTCAAAAAAGTCAGTATAAATTTAAAAACTGAATAAATCACGGAATAATGTAGATAGAGAGGTACAAATTGACACACATGCTTGGAATGACATTGGGTTTTATTAGAACAAAAAATACAAACGTTCAAAAAATGTCCGACAGATGGCGCTTCATCTGGTCAGAATAGCAATAATTAGCATAACAAAGTAAGACAAAGCAAAGATGATGTTCTTTACAGGAAATGCTCAATATGTCCGCCATCATTCCTCAACAATAGCTGTAGTAGAGGAATAATGTTGTGAACAGCACTGTAAAGCATGTCCGGAGTTATGGTGAGGCATTGGCGTCGGATGTTGTCTTTCAGCATCCCTAGAGATGTCGGTCGATCACGATACACTTGCGACTTCAGGTAACCCCAAAGATAATAATAGCTCGGACTGAGGTCTGGGGACCTGGGAGGCCAAGCAATACGAAAGTGGCGGCTGAGCACACGATTGTCACCAAACGACGCGCGTAAGAGATCTTTCACGCGTCTAGCATTATGGGGTGGTTCTAATAAAACCCCATGTCATTCCAAGCATGTGTGTCAATTTTTACCTCTCTATCTACATTATTCCGTGGTTTATTAAGTTTTCAAATTTATACTGACTTTTTGATCACCTGGTACATTGGAAAAAATTAGTTCCAGTTTTGGTCACCAGATGCAAAGCTGGCGCTGTGAATGCTACCAAGACCCATAGAAATATTTCCGTATGTAACGAATTAAGAACGGGACGTGGGTAGAAAAGGTCAAACAAGTGAGAAAGTCATAATGTTGATTTTATTATTAACCATCGCTTACATAATTTGTTCAATATGAGCACCGGAAGGTTCAAACGAGATGCTGCATCCGTGAAACGATTTGATCAACTGTTGCCTGCAGGTGTTTCGGAGGAATATGAGCAACGTGTTCCTGTGTACTGACCTTCAGATCATGTAGAGGTCACTGATGTCCCTGGTAAACGCTTTCTTTTGTTATAGGTATCCCGAGATCCAAAAGGCACATTGATTCAGATCAAGTGATCTTGCATCTGGGAAACAGTTACAGATAACACGTTCGTGCATTTAGCAGATCTTTCTCTGGACGAACGACATGAGGTGTTGCTCCACCTTGCATGAAAACTTGTTTCCACACAATTACGCTCTCCCAGAGAAAAACCACATACTGTACAAGGTGGTTTCGATAATGTGCAGATGGCACGATACTCTTGACAGGCCCTCTGTGTGCATCCTCTTCAAAGAAGAACGGACTGCGAATAAAGGTGCTTGTGATACCACACCACACAGTGGCATAGGGCGAATGCAGTGGATCTACGTGCACAACAGGCTTTTAACAGTACCTCAAATTCGACAGTTCTGCGTACGTATTCATTGCACTCTGCAGTGTAAAAGTGCCTCGTCACTCCATATAATATTTCTCTGCCACATATCATCAACTTCTGTCAGAGCCAGAAACAGAAGAGCAAATTTAGAACGTTGTTGTGGATCATAAGGTTCAGTTGTTAAAGCGTCTGGAACTTTTATGGGAACCTATATAAAATAGACCGCAGAACTTTTTGTATTGTTGGCTATGGGATGGACAATTCTCGTGACACTGCACGAACAGTAGCACCACACGGGACACACGCTGCATGGTCAGATACAGCAACAGCTAGCTCCTCATTAACTTGCACGGGGACCCTCTACTGTGGCAGAGGACTCTGGTGCAAGCTTGTTGGGTGGCGCTCGACCCGCGGGTAGGCCAGTTCGAATCCTGATTTGTGGAAAAAAATTTCACTGCTAATATGTGTCCGGCAAGGGGAGGAGAGATGGCGTAAAGTTTATGATCACCAGACGTTGCACGTGAAATAGCAAACCTCTCCGCAGCTTCTCATGAAATGAAATGAGGGCATGCGACACTGTTGATGGTCCGTCGGATGGCGACGTTAAGCTTGGCGGCTGCCTTGCTGCTATTCGTGAGGAGAAGGTGCGCGCGTAGTATTATAAATTCCGTAATGGAGCATTTTGTAAGTAAAGAAGTAAAATAAACTTCCACTGGAATTGGACGCCTTCCTCTTCCAGGTGCCAAATCGAGCTCATCCCTGTTTTCGAATTTCATTATCATCTTCTTTTGACCATTTAATGACACCCAGCCTCTCCTTAGACGTTTCAGTCGGCGATGCTCTCTCAATGCAGTACTGCAATTGCTGCCGTTCACATAAAACAATTTCACTAACAACGGACGGTCTGCCTTCTCGATAGCCATACTATTCAGTCGGAAATGGCTTGTCAAATGGAACACAGCGTCATACAGACAGTGTACAGTGCCAGATTGGCTCTTGGTGGCCACCAGTGCAACTAATTATTTTCTCTTTTCAACGTCAATTGGTTGCGCATTAAGGCATAAGAATAATCTACCAAGATTCGCTGCCATACGATAATTACGGCACACACTGGGCCTGCGTAGTGGTACAAAACCAAGGGAAAAATAAGAATGAGATACCAAGAGGGAAATAAGTAGTTAAAGCTGTACAATGGGAATATCGTTTTGAACGCCACAGTACATTAGTATGCATGGTTCTGTTGGGAGCGCTATGCCGTTGCCTTCCTCCTACTCGTGAACAGACGTACCGGGCCATCTCTAGGGGACTTACGGTTTAACGTGGGCTCTGAACCACGGAGGAGCTACGCATTTTCCATATTAACGAACCCTGCCAGTAAGGCTGAGTTAATTCAGATCTTGTAGTTCAAAAATCGATTTGGAGGTTGGAGGGGGGGGGGGGGGTGGCATGCTACCACCAACAGGACCATTCGAAGCACACCACTTCTTCAGTGCTCAAACTAAACTTCGAGTTGAGGACAACTTTTCTAAGGCAGGGATACAGTGTTTGTATTGTAGTGTTAAATCTGTATGTTAAAGAAGCAATGAAGAGTATGAAAGAAACATTCGGGATCGGGATTAAAATTCAAGGTGAAAAGATGTAAATGATTTAACTCGCTGATCAGATTGCCGCCTATGAAAACGAGGAAGTATTACATGACGGCGTTGTGAACTGGACGAACAGTCTACTAAACACAGAATAGAGATTAAGAGTCAATCAAAGAAAATCGGAAGTAATCAGGAGTAACAGAAATGAGATTGAAGGCAAACTTAACACCAGAATTGGGCACCACATCGTAGACGAAGTGAAGGAATTGTGCAACATTGGGAACAAAATGACGTATGACGAACGAAAGGATGAGGACATGCTAAGCAGATTAGCACAGCTAGGTGGATCATGGTAATAGAGGTGTACTGATGTGAAATATAAACCATAATTTGAGAAAAAAAATTCTGAGATTGTATATCTGGAGCCCAGTATCGTATGGACTGTGGAGTAGCCAGAGAAGAGATGTGCTGTTAAATAAGTGTGCTGAAAATTAAGTTGACTGATAAGGTAAGTAACGGTGTGGCCCTCAGCAGAATCACCGAGTGGATGAAAACCTGTAAAACACTGGCGAGGAGGAGGTCTGGTTATTCAACATGTGTAAAGACCTCAGGCAGTAGCTTCTGTAGTATCCGTACTAGTAGAAGCTGAAGAGGGCAACAATTGCGAGAGAAGACAGCGATTAAAATATACGCAACAAATAATGAAGGATATTGGGTGTAAGTGCTACTCTGACACGAAGGGGTGGGTACGGGAGGACAAATCGTGGTGGACCGCATCGTGTCAGTCAGAACATTGATGACAAAAACCTCTACCTCCTCGGAACGCATGTCTGTAGCACACAGTTTGACAGGACTTCGTTACCTTCATAACCTACCAGTTTCCGTTGCACTTCTGTTAATAGAGATTTGTTTCGGGAGCAGTTTTGCTGCGGAAGCGAGTTATTTGGTTCAAAACGGTTCAAATGGCTCTGAGCACTATGGGACTCAACATCTTAGGTCATAAGTCCCCTAGAACTTAGAACTACTTAAACCTAACTAACCTAAGGACATCACACACACCCATGCCCGAGGCAGGATTCGAACCTGCGACCGTAGCAGTCCCGCGGTTCCGGACTGCAGCGCCAGAACCGCTAGACCACCGCGGCCGGCCGAGTTATTTGGAACCACAGCAGTTGTCTAAACCTGTAATTCCCAGTATATCGTAGGACTTCCACGAAGAATCAGCATCTCGTTTTGTTGTTGGCCAATATTTCGCATTTGGTATCGTTTTTGTAAAAAGCTGGCAGTTCGGGCACTGGGTTTATAATTGTAATACACTCCTGGAAATGGAAAAAAGAACACATTGACACCGGTGTGTCAGACCCACCATACTTGCTCCGGACACTGCGAGAGGGCTGTACAAGCAATGATCACACGCACGGCACAGCGGACACACCAGGAACCGCGGTGTTGGCCGTCGAATGGCGCTAGCTGCGCAGCATTTGTGCACCGCCGCCGTCAGTGTCAGCCAGTTTGCCGTGGCATACGGAGCTCCATCGCAGTCTTTAACACTGGTAGCATGCCGCGACAGCGTGGACGTGAACCGTATGTGCAGTTGACGGACTTCGAGCGAGGGCGTATAGTGGGCATGCGGGAGGCCGGGTGGACGTACCGCCGAATTGCTCAACACGTGGGGCGTGAGGTCTCCACAGTACATCGATGTTGTCGCCAGTGGTCGGCGGAAGGTGCACGTGCCCGTCGACCTGGGACCGGACCGCAGCGACGCACGGATGCACGCCAAGACCGTAGGATCCTACGCAGTGCCGTAGGGGACCGCACCGCCACTTCCCAGCAAATTAGGGACACTGTTGCTCCTGGGGTATCGGCGAGGACCATTCTCAACCGTCTCCATGAAGCTGGGCTACGGTCCCGCACACCGTTAGGCCGTCTTCCGCTCACGCCCCAACATCGTGCAGCCCGCCTCCAGTGGTGTCGCGACAGGCGTGAATGGAGGGACGAATGGAGACGTGTCGTCTTCAGCGATGAGAGTCGCTTCTGCCTTGGTGCCAATGATGGTCGTATGCGTGTTTGGCGCCGTGCAGGTGAGCGCCACAATCAGGACTGCATACGACCGAGGCACACAGGGCCAACACCCGGCATCATGGTGTGGGGAGCGATCTCCTACACTGGCCGTACACCACTAGTGATCGTCGAGGGGACACTGAATAGTGCACGGTACATCCAAACCGTCATCGAACCCATCGTTCTACCATTCCTAGACCGGCAAGGGAACTTGCTGTTCCAACAGGACAATGCACGTCCGCATGTATCCCGTGCCACCCAACGTGCTCTAGAAGGTGTAAGTCAACTACCCTGGCCAGCAAGATCTCCGGATCTGTCCCCCATTGAGCATGTTTGTGACTGGATGAAGCGTCGTCTCACGCGGTCTGCACGTCCAGCACGAACGCTGGTCCAACTGAGGCGCCAGGTGGAAATGGCATGGCAAGCCGTTCCACAGGACTACATCCAGCATCTCTACGATCGTCTCCATGGGAGAATAGCAGCCTGCATTGCTGCGAAAGGTGGATATACACTGTACTAGTGCCGACATTGTGCATGCTCTGTTGCCTGTGTCTATGTGCCTGTGGTTCTGTCAGTGTGATCATGTGATGTATCTGACCCCAGGAATGTGTCAATAAAGTTTCCCCTTCCTGGGACAATGAATTCACGGTGTTCTTATTTCAATTTCCAGGAGTGTATGGAGCCTGCCTCATTTCCTTCGGTGTCGGTTGTCCCAATTAAGTGTCCGGTCCATTTGATCAGTTTCACTCTCCTTTTTTCATTTGTTAATCTGTTGAAATAACAGCCAGTGTTCTGTAAGCTTTCATCTTACGTCTTTTCATGGGACATCAGTAAAAGAGATAACAAGTATTTTTACAACTGTCGGTTGTTCAAAGTTCCTCATAGCACCACAGCAGATGACAACACCTTCACATTCTTTCATTTTCGATAGTGAAATAATTGTGCACTCGCCGAAGAATAGACAAACATATAGTTGCACAGTGTGATGAGGTTCTTCAACATATAATTATCTTTATTTGCAGAAATCTGTTAATATATTGAATTGCCCCGTTTTAATCTCATGTCACGAAAAGCGGCGTCAATTTACCCGAACAGTTTGATAACCAGTTTGATTGCACATTCTCCCGATAGCTCCTACCTGTTGCGAATGATACCCATCAGTTCGTACTCGAAGCAATTTGTAAGTGGCCATGAAACGCGACGCTTTAAATACATCGCAGACCATACATTTTTCGAAAACAGTTGTTAAAAAAATATACGATATATTTTTACTAGTCAACTGTAAGTTATTATTTCTGTGTATAGCTGCGCCTGACTATGGCCGCAACTCAAAAACTGATGGTACTGAATTAGCTAATGTTCACTGAGGGACTAGAAACAAGCAGTGTGTTAAAAATCTTTCAAGTGATTTTATTCTGCACTTGTAATGGATTCACGTTCTTTAGCGTCGGGGTTGAAGCTCCAGTGATGCCACCCAGATAAGAGTTTCCGTGGTTTCCAATAAGCCATTGATCTAAATGGCAAAATGGTTCTTTGTGATGATCCCTCTCCTATGCTTGTCAGATCCAGACTTGTGCTTACGTGTCAATCTCGTCATGGTGATGGTGGTGGTTTGCCGTAGTGTTCTCCGACCTGTTGCTAAGTAGCACCCGTTCGAGTATCACTATGCTTAACATTTCACTTGGCCCCCCTTCATAAGACACTATTTAGAGAATTTAACCCAGGGTGTTGGTGGATAGCCTGCCGATTTACCAACTGTATATCACAATATCTTTTATACACGTAACAGCAACGACCAAAAATTCGAACAATTTGTTGAGAAGTTGCAACCAATCGCTTCCATATAGAATGTGCCAAATGATCCACATACGTTAAAATTTAGCGATATTATTGGGTTACTTACACATGAATCGCGGACGCAGTGAGACACTTCAAAAAGTCTGTTACTCCATTAGTGTGGGAAATAAATCACTGATTGTAGGAGACATGCTTTAGCAAATAGCGTAGAAGCATTCTACCTGAGCGCTAACAGGCACCATTTTCTCCCATGGTTGAATTTGGCTGTCGGAAGACGCTATATGTAGTTACGCCACCATCATATCATGTATGCAAATATCAGATTCGTATGCAAGATGAACCATCTACAACTGCACCTGTTTTATATCGCAAACGGTTCAAAAGATGGAAACAGTGTCTTCAGCAAATGGTTGTAGGCAGAAGGCACGGATGTTTGTTGAATGGGTAAATAGTCTTAACTCCTGCATCAACTGAGATACTGTAGCAAGTGCGGTAAATGGAACGATATACTTTTTTGTAGTCGCTGTCAAAAACTCTTCAAAACAAGAGTATAGTGATATACCACTCGGTAATGTTTTAGTTGAAGCTTTCCTCACGAATATCCGAAAATAAGCTAAATTTGATAGGCAAGACAGCCGGAATTCACTTCTGTTGTGGAAACGTCACCAAGTTGGGCTCTCGTGCCGGGCTCTACCGTTTTATGAGCCTTTCGTTCGCATGTTTCCGCAAAAACTGTTCATTTAAATATGAATATGCAGTAGGAACAAGAGAAAATACGTTGAAAAAATATAGTAATTCCACTAAAAGAAAAATGCTTGCTCTACTATCTCGGTTGATATAAAAATGTAGTGGATTAACCATGCAACAAAATTAGGTGTCTCTCTGCGTACTATCATCTCCCAAAAAACTTTCTTCGACATCTTGAACTGTTCGCGGAATAAAAGGGTGTATGTTTTAGGCAACTCATTCACATATAAGCAGGATGATATATAATATACCGGATGATTTTGCCTAATGGGGTCAAACTGCTGGAAACTATCCCTGAGAATATAAGGAGAAAAAAAAATCATATGTGCCGGAAATGCATTCCGAGGGAGGTTCACCACTTGAAGATATATTTGGAAGATCGTCGATACTATAGTTTTCCGTGATTTTAAAGCACGTGACAAGACGTCAGGAAAGTGGAATTGTTCTATCTGTACTACTGTTCTGGTGGTGTGGTGGAAGCGATCTGTGAGCACCGGTTCGGCCTCAGTGTGTGGTATGAGGCCAGTCAACCTTCCGCATCGCCTTAACAGTCAGGGCACATCTGCGCTTCATGGGGGTGAACTTGCCACCGCTGCTGGAATGCGTGCCATAATGGTAAGAAGTGTAATTTCGCTACTACATGATGGTGCCCACACACTGAGACTGGCCGGTGCTGATGGTTCGCTCTCGTCTCCAAATATGATAAGAAAGTTGAAGTTTTCACGAGGAAGGAACTGCTCCATCGCACTAGTGTGCGATATCTAAGTCGGCTTACGTGAGCATTTGTACAAATGATGCGGGTTATGGGACGCAGTGTAATGAAATACGTGGTTTGGTTCACCGTTCTCACGCCAGGTTCTTTGTTGGTGAGTGTCATGTTGCGCTTCGTAGGAGCATGAGGAGAACGAAAACAACTACTCTCAGGTTCATGCTGTGTTCCTTGAATTTAGGACAGTTCCGCACTGTCGTTTAGTGAAGAATGTAAGAACGCACCGAGAACCATACTGGATTTGTGATTGGATTCAGGACTTTGTTTCAAATAGAACTCAATACGTCGCTCTTAACGGAACAAATTCAAAGTTCGTAAAGATCGGTGTATCCTGAGGCCACTATACGGCCATAACTCTTGCAACATAGGTATAAAAAAGCTGTTGGCGGTTCAGAGACTGTTAGTTAAACCTGAATGTAAATAAATATAACTTATTGTGCATAAATAGCCGAAGAAATACTGTTCGGGTAGATTACACTATCGGCAGCAAATCACTGTAAACACTAACTACCGTAAAATACCCAGTAATAGTCATCTACAGGTACCTAAAGTGGAATGATCCATAAAATATGAGTTTCTCCTGTCGTATTAAATGTCCCAACAACTTATGGGACTACAGCCGGGTGACATTTTCGACAACGGTCCGTATTTCGAAAGGTGAACGCCCCGTTATATTACTGACACAAACGCCTTGAAAATGGCGGGTTGTTCACCTGTCGAAATATCACAGGTTGTCGAAGACTCCCGTAAATTGTTAGAACATAGTAGAACAATTAAATGTCATGCTGAGATTCATGGGAAGAATACGAAGGGAATGTAATTCATACACGAAAGAAGCTAGTTAAATAAGAAAACACTTGTTCGACTGATTCTTGATTATCGATCTTCAGACTAGGTCCCGTACAGATAGGACTGATATACAAAGTGATCAAAAAGTTTCCGTTTGAGAGTGTTGCTGCAACGTATATGCAACGTAGCGCGACTCCGATGCGGGTATTTAAACATCGACATGTAGGTTGTGTATTCTGCTTTTGTGCCTGCGGTAAATGCGGAAACGTGAACTGTGGCGCCGGTATTACCAGAAGCGTCCAAACGGCGGGACCAACATGCTGTTATTCTTTTCTTGTCCGCCGAAGGAAAAACACCGGTAGACATCCATCGGAGAGTGAAGAAAGTGTATGGGGCAGCATGTTTGTCGAAAACCACCATTGTAGAATGGTGCACCAAGTTCGGTGTGACAAGGGGTGAACCTTTGCCCTCTTCACGGATGACACTGCTGTCTGCTCCAGTCACCCGATCCCCAGCTAAATGGTGTTGAACATCCAGAGGCACTTGGGCGAGATTACACAACCATGTAACTTCTGGAAAATTATAATTAATCGGACCAAGTACAGTGCCAAATGTTCACACCCTCTAAACCGTCAAACCTCAGTAGTCTGTAGGGACCTCTCCTGGTGTGACACGATCAGATACTTGGGTCTGAAATTCGATAAGAAGTTGTTGTGGAAAGGACACATATCTGACGCCTGTAATCGGGGTTCGAATAGCCTTTGTCAGCTATGCCCATTGCTCACCTGCAATGGACTGACCACCCAAGTTAAGTTATGGAAGATTGTGGTATCTCCAACTTTACGACTGTGAGATCTGGAGTGTGGCTGCAGATGCTCACATAAGAAAGCTGGAAATAATCAAAACAAGGCAGTTAGGATAACAACTGATGCTCTCTGGTTCGTCCTGAATACGCTTAAACACAGACACAAATATGCCCTCCATCTCATCGGTCATTGAACAGAAAACCCAATCATGCTACACAAACTCAGAAAATTCACTTCATTAACCCATCACAGCCTTAGGCACTGACCCATTCCGGGTCAGCTACAAATACCTGAAAAACACTAATCACCCACCACGTCAGGGTTTAAGCCGCGGAAAATCAATCCTCCCCCCCCCCCTCTCTCTCTCTCTCTCTCTCTCTCTCTCTCTCTCTCTCACACACACACACACACACAATCCCGCAAAACTCAGAGGGCATTAAGGTAGAGCCCATCGGTTCTTCAAAATTACATGGACAAGAGTCCAGACGTGATACGCAGTCTGTCGGTCTGCATGTTGCTGTTACATTATAACGCACGTCCCCATACCGCTAATACAGTAACGCAGAAATTAGACCAGCTCAACTGGGAGACAATCGACCACCCGCCCTAGAGTCCTGATACTACCTGCTGCGACTGTCACGCCTTCGGTACCTTAAAAATGCCTGGAAGGGCTGAAGATTCCTGTCGGGCGAATTAGTGCAGCAGGAAGTTAATCGACTGTTTCACGCTGCAGGACGCGTTGTTTTACGAAACGGTTGTCTTCAACCTGTTGCATCGGTGGGATGATTTCCTCAAAGCTCACGGCGATTTTGCATGATTGGCATACCGTTTCTACGGGCTTCTAATGGAAACGTTTTGTTCGCCCCCTTGTAGGAGAGATAGAGAAGATCTAGCGAAGGGAGGCGCATTACGTCACGGGATCGTTTAGTTTGCCTGAGAGCGTTACGGAGATGATCGGCAAACTCCAGTGACAGACTCTGCAGGAGAGGCGTGTGTATCACGGACAGATTTCTATTGATATTCGGAGAGCGTGCGCTCTGGAAAGAATCTTAAAATATACATGTGAGTCAAAAAGAGCGTAACAACTTTGTAATGATACAGAAATTTATTGAGATAACTTACAGAATCGGTAGATGTCATTTTGTAGAAAACAACCTCAAGTTTGATTCACGTAGTGCATCAGTATCCCATTCGACCACCAGTCGCGCCAGCGTAGTGCACAGTTAATATGGCTACTTTCACTGGTGCGGACAGTGTTGGCGGTGTGTTTTGGTTACATGACATGAACTGTGCAACAACTGTTCGGCATACATTTTGCGCCGAATACGCTAAAGAACGTCTAAGGAACCCTGGAACACATTCGCGACAGCCCCAAAGTGTGTTTCGTGCGTTTAACAGACTGAAAGTCCAAGGCCCCTCTTCTTCATAGAGAAAACTTATCACTGGTATTGTGTATCTGGATAAACTTTTTAATTCCACGGATCGAGAAAGATGACCGGGATGGGATGGTTTACTACCAGCAAGACGGTGCACCACCTCATTTCCACACGGAAGTTAGAGGTTTCCTCTATGATCGCTTCCGAGCTTGGTGGATTGGCCGTGAAGGGACAATCGCGGGGCCACCTCGCTCCCTAGACTAGACATTACTGGATTTCTATCTCTGATGTTTCATTATAGAGAGTGTATATGATCCTCCCCTGGCGAACACCGAGCGAGGTGGCGTAGTGGTTAGCACCCTGGACTTTCATTCGGGAGGACGACGGTTCAAACACACGTCCGGACATCGTTAGTTAGATTTTCCGCGATTTCCCCAAATCGCTTCAGGTAAGCGCCGGGATGGTTCCTTTGAAAGGGCATGACCGACTTCCTTCCCCATCCTTCCCTAACCCGATGAGACCGATGACCTCGCTGTTAGGTCCCCTTCCCGAAATCAACCAACCAGTCCACCCTACCAAACAATTTAGCCGACACGAAAAGTCGAATCTACGCTCCCGTTGCACAAGTTACGTCTGATTTGCTGCAAGGAGTACTCGTATATGAAGAAAATGATTACCGGTGAAATGTTTGCCGCATCGCAAATGGTAGTCGTATCGAACCAAAATGACACTTGAAACTCTTACGTGAAACTTGAAGTTGTTTGCTACGAAATGACACATGTACCGATTTCATGTGTTATCTGAATAAATTTCGATATCATTCTAAAGTTGTAGAGTCCTTTTTGACTCACCCTGTGCTATTTTCTTCCCCGACACGTCTCGCGAAATGACCACAACTAGACAATCAGATAGATTTTTCTGAAGTTTACCGACAGTCATTCGTCCCTCCCGCCACCGCCGAACGGAACAGAGAAAAGTGGGTAGGGTGCGGAGAAATATCATGGTACCAGAAGTAGGCCCCTCCACACTCCGCGGAGTATGAATGTTGGTATACATGCAACGTGGAATGGCGGTACGGTGGCTAGAGCGTGCGGAGTCGCGGACTGCATTGAGAGCGAAGGAGCGTGGTGCGTGGAATGCGCCTGAGGAAGTCGAGGCAGCTGCGGCTGGCGGGGCGGGGCGCGGCCGCTGTGGGCTGCAGGTTGCCGTCCCACGCGGCCCTGCCGGCCGGCCGGCCTCTGAATATTTTGTGCCGGCCGCGGCCCACGCGCCACAATACTACAGTTAGTGCCACTCCGGGATTCCTGCCCGCAATTACACCGCTCTCCCAGTCTGTCCGTCGTGTTTACCTCTGTACGACTGCAGATCACCTTCGTCACAAGCTCCTGGTGACAGGAACGCTGAGCAGCGGTTCTTCTCCGAGCCTTCTCGTTAACACTCCGTTAGTCACAGCTCTCGCCCATCAGTATTGGTCACATAGCATCTCTGAAATGTTAGAAGCCGGGTAACTTACAGTTCACAAGACTTTGTGCAAACGTGACGTCATTCTGATGTAACACGCATTTATCGAACTACTATCGACTTTCGTTAACATTCGATGCTGGGTGGTTGGGAAACAGTGGATTGCGTAATTCCGTATCGTAACTCGTCTATTATGAAAGTATACGGTTTCGAGGCTGAGATATACTGAAGATTTATACAAACGCGTCATTATGGGTACGATTTGTTGCAATTAAACGCGTATTGCCGGTTGAAGCCTTCATGGGATCTGAGTTGCAGTACAGAAGTCAAACTTTCGCCGGCTCTTCGTGGTGTTGTGGTTATGTGTTAAATGACGGTGGGCTGGGTAGCTTTATGGGGAGGTTCGCGCCCTGCGGTAAATGAATTCTTATTCTTTTTTTTTTTTCACCTTCACGTTCCTAAAATGTTTTGGAACAACCGTATTAAATTAATAGAAATGTGTTCTGTAATATTCCACGTTATGACAAATTAAGCATCCAACGCGTAAAACAAACTACCACTCAGAACAAGAAACATACCAAAGACTAACACATTTGCAAAAGAATTAAAAGGTAACTTAGTCTCAGCCATGTATGAATTACTTAGGAAACGGACACAAACAGGCTCGACCGCAGCAATATTTATTTTAGTGATAACCGGTATTGGTAAGTTTTTGACCCTCCTCAGACCGTCGTACTGAAATATGAACATAGAACAGATTTATAGGGATGTCTGATAATAGTAGTAACATACAAAATATTAAAAGAAGAAATCATACCTACAATGGTAGGCGTTGGCGGTGAACACCCGCTCCATTCCCCGCCACCAAGTCTCATCATGGGTATAATTACTTCTTGTAATATTTGTTACTACTATTATCAGACATTCTATAAATCCATTATTTGTTCATATTTCAGTATGACGGTCTGTGGATGGTCAAAAACTGACCAAAACCGTTTACCATCAAAATAAGTATTTCTGCGGTCGAGCCTGTTTGTGTCCATTTTTAAAGTAATTTTTGCCAGACCGCTGTGCTCCACGAGAAATGATCTCAAAGTTACATCTATAAAATATGGTACAAAATTTACGAGCTAGTTCTTTTAGGACACTTCTTTAACCTCCAGTATGAAGTTTTTCGTAATTTTGTTACAACAAATTTTACCAGTACGAAAACGTTTTCGAAAGATAATCGATGTCTCTCTCTCTCTCTCTCTCTCTCTCTCTCTCTCTCTCTCTCTCTCTCTCACACACACACACACACACACACACACACACACACACACACACACACACACACACACACATTGCTTGTAAATCAGTAAATCGTCCACTTTCGCTGTTGAAGGCTTTAATTTCTCTCGTCCCCACTACCGAGTCCACATGAATGCATAACTTTACGTATTTATAAACCGGGTAACTTGGAGGTGAATGTTATTGTTTTGGAAATTTGGGAAGGACACGCACGCACGCACGCGCGCGCGCGCACCCGAGGTAGGACTCCAACCTCCGATGGGAGGAGGCTCGTGGACCGTGACAAGGCGCCTGAGACCAATCGGCTACCCCTCACGGCATTGTTTTGAACTTATCTTCACCTCGCGTGATGTGAATCGAACGATCATGAAAGTTAATAGGCAGTTCTTTTAGTCTTCGATACAGCTTATAAGGTCACGTTTGCACGAAGTGTTAGGAATTGTAGGTTACCCATAGAATCAGATTTAGGCCAAGATGCTTGGGTTCCGGAGAAGTACAGGAATGTGAGGACAGTATTGATCGTAAGATTTATCTTAAATCTACATTCATAGCATTTATATAGATTTACTGAAAGCTTTTGATGATGTTGTCTGGACCAAACTCCTCAAAACCCTGAAGGTAACAGGAATAAAATACGGGCTCAAATAGCTGCAGATATGAAGAGTCGAAAGACATGAAACGGAAGCAGTTACTGACAAGGGAGTGAGACAGTGTTCTAGCCTATCGCCGATATTATTTTAACTGTACACTGAACACGCAGTAAGGAAAACAAGGGTAAATTTGTTCAGGGAGGAGAAATCTGAACTTTCAAGGTTGTCAAGGAGACGACAAAGGACTTGGGACAGCAGTTGAATGGAATATATAGCGTCTTGAAAAGAGGTTATACATCAACGTAAAAACAATAAAGCAAGAGTAATGGAATGTAATCGAATTAAGTAAATAAATAACAAACCAAAAGGAAGTGAGTAGTTTCGCTATTTGGATAGAAAAGTAACTGATGTTGGCTGAAGTAGAGAGGATATAAAAGTGTAGACAGGTGATAGGAAAACATTTCTGAAAAAGAAAATCAAATTAAGCTGCAACTTTTACAGTTTTACCGAGGTAATCCTGCGCCCCTGAGAAGATTTGTCAAAACTACGCCACCCCACACCCCCACCTCCTGTAAAATTACGTTTCTGCAATTTCCTCTACACAGATTTTTATAATTTTGTATGTACCCTTATTAAAGATGAATCATTATTCCAAAAATTATTGAAATTGATGAAATGTACTGTACATAACAATTTAAAAATATCATTGCAGTGAACAAATAGAAAACATGTAAACGTTCCTAGAAAGTCGATAACCTGTTCTTTGTGGCAGTACCTAACATTTAGATTCAAACCTCTATCATCAGGTAGATTTACTTGAATTATGCCAGTGGTATGTGTAAAACTTTGGGATAATGTGCGGCTCTGTTTACTAGCAGAAAGTTTGTGGAAAAATAGCCATATGAGTGGTCACAGAAAAATGAACTTATGACATCATAGTATAAGTTGAACAGTGGGGCAAAACGACTGCATCCCAGCGTTATGCCCATACTTTACATAGTCCATGCCCATACTTTACTTTCCAAAAGCAATACTGATCATCATCTGTCAGTTATGAAGAATGGAAAAAAGTCCAACATCACGTTGGAAATGTGTTGCGTTTGGTGAATCTATCATTAAAACTACTATTTTACTAGTTGTACTAACGTTTCCATGCAGGATGCGTAGACAGTGAAGGTGTAATGCACTCCAATCCACCAGCAACTGGACAATATCAAGAAATTTAAGAGAACTATTGACAGTCACCGAGTCAGTATCAGAGAGGTAGTTCATAATGTTGTCGCATCAGGTCATACTAAGCAGTTTTTATTTTATTTTAGTCATTTATTGTTGCACGTTTTTACCTTGAAAAACAAGGCATTTCGAAATGATCGAATTTTAATCAAAAGCAATTCCAAATGAGCAATTTTAAGGAGTTGCTGAAGCTTACAGTGTCCAGACAAATTTTAACTGATGTCAAGAGATGGATATTTGACGTTGATACTGAACCCCAATCATTGAAACAGAATTTTTTTTCTTCCCAAAACCCAAGACTGCAAACAGTTTTTCAAGTTCAGTTGAACGTGAGGTTGATTTCAATAGCATGTGCACCAACAGATTGTGTATTCAAAAAGAAATACAAAGTTGAAATTTTGTACAGTGAGCACAAAGCAATACAGTGAGAACTCTCAGCTTTATGCTGAAACAATTTATGTTTTTTAGTGTATGGCAGTGTACGTCTTCCTTAACTGGCTGCCATCTTTGTGATACCTCACGTCAGTATTCACCAGACATTAGTCCCCTTATAGCTTCTAAAGCTAAAATAAAGCTTAACTTTCCGCTCATGATTAATAAACCATGAACAATTCTTGGCTCAACACTACATCAGAAAATCTAGAGTCAATATTTGTGTGAGGCACCTACTAATATAACTTCATAATATTCGTGGGTTTGAGATGAACCATGAAAAGATGACATTTCGTCATCATTGGCGAAAGATAGAACTACTGAAGAAGCAAGATACTATATTACGAATTAAGTTTTGCGAGAGTTTCAAACATTGGTAAAAACTCCAGTAGGTGATTGGTAGGCATTAGCAAATCAGAAAGCTATTGCCTATGCCACTTTAATATGTGTGATGGGGAGTACTTTGAAGGGGGTAATGTAAATATTTTCAATTAAAAGTTTTTTGAGAAAAACAAAACTGATACAGTTTTTTTTATCTGGCAGTAACATGTTAACTTTTAGCATACGGATGACAAGCCTGCTGGACTTCCATCATTTCTGGATGGACATAATTAATCAAGCTGTGTTCCAGGTTCCATTGAAACACCCAATACTCATATCTTGGAGTTTGTCCCGACCATCCTTTTTAGATGAAAATCACATATCGGGTTTCTGTACTTCAGAGAAATGTTAGCAGATTTAACACTAAGTGAAGAAGTTTTTCATTCAGACTTTGTTTCACTGTTGTTCAATAGATGCATTTTAAACATTGTGTATAATTGGTAGGAATTGTAAAATCATTAAAATCATTCAGTCTTATGATGGCAGTGTTTCATCTAACGTATGATATATGTTTTGAACAATATGGACTAGTTCCATAATGAGCAGATTACAATCACGAACTGTCAAATCTTTTCTATTTTCTCCAGTTTCTCCTAATCGTTTAAAAATGCTTATCAAAGAGATAAGTATGGATATGGTCCTAGAATACTCTTTAGTGTACGCATTATGTTTAATATTCCACAGTATCGAGGCATAAGCTACTGGCAATTCATTTAAAAATGCATTTTTGCAAATTGAAGTACACGTAAAATGACCATTTTTGCTTTATCCACATTTTTATTACAGTATACGTTTATTGTTTGTTGCAGTATTCCAACATACGAATTGGACCTGTTGTAAAGA
The DNA here is from genome assembly GCF_023898315.1 of Schistocerca nitens. Lineage (NCBI taxonomy): Eukaryota > Metazoa > Arthropoda > Insecta > Orthoptera > Acrididae > Schistocerca > Schistocerca nitens. The sequence goes on from NC_064617.1 coordinate 396,015,384, forward strand.
AAGATGTAATGAAAGCGTCGACCATGCTGGAACATGAGAGCCAGTGAGTATACATGACTACAGAAATATGAATCCTTTATCTTCACTCTTCATTGTATTTGCTTAAAAGCAGAATGACAATGTAATGCAAGAGCAATCTAATTCTATTTAGGTATGCTACAATTTTGGCTTTTGATGTGAAAGTCGAGCGAGATGCCCAAGAGCTAGCAGATACCTTAGGCGTGAAAATATTTCAAGCTGATATTATATATCACCTCTTTGACAAGTTCATGGCATATCGAGAAGAACTACGACAAAGGAAGAGAGAGGAATTTAAGCATATTGCAGTGTTTCCTTGCAAGTTGAAGGTGTTACCTCAGGTAATGTTATTTAGTGCTTTATGCAAATGTTTTTGATGCATACATATCTTAGTAAGTGTTTGTACTAGAACTAAAATTTGAAAATTGTCATGTTTTTAATGCGGAACAGCAGCGCAATTCTAGTTTTGAAACTGCAAAGAAGAAAGTGATTATAAGTAGAGTCAAGTCTTTATCTTGAATAAAATAATTTTGGGTAGTAGGCTGTGTCATTATAAAATACTAAAGCAAGTAAAGTGCTGACATTTCTACTGAATTTGTAGCAGCCCTCTTTAGGGCAGGAACCTGCTGGATACTAGCGAATGTGTTCCTCTATATACTGTTGATTTCAGTTATATGATGGCTACCAACTTAACATATTTGGGATGTCATTGGACAGTTTTAAGAGAAGTTGCTGAAGAGGGGGATGGCTGTACTGTAGGCTATTGTCTCTGCTGCATTGGTAGGTGATTGGAAGGCAACTCCAGTAGGTGATTGGTAGGCAGTAGCAAATCAGAAAGCTATTACGTATGCCACTTTAATATGTGAAAGATAAGTTATCAATTACAAAAAAATTCATTTGATTTTAGCAATAGCAGTCAATATTAAAGGATTGCAGGAATTGCCTTAGTTTAATAACATTGAACCACAGCTAAATTGACTGCAGTTCCCCTTTGCAAAATGCGTTCCGAAGCATTCAGTATATTTCCATAACACACTAAGATTAAAATAAAACAGTTATGACCATTGTGTTAATAATTCTGTCACAGTTGTGTTTGAAAAAGTTAGTTACTACTTTGAGACAAGCAGAATATTTGCAGCCAGACTCTGATAATCACCGTATTCAGAATTAAGTATTGAGCAGGCTCTGCCCAGTAGTTGAAGAGCCTCACATAAGATTTAGTAGCGAAATGTTGTACGCGAGGAGTATGAATCCCTGCTGCATCCTACAACATTTTCTCCGAGAGTATCTACACATCTGAACATCAAAGTCTAGAGTCTGTCTAATGCCAATTGTATTGTTTGCAATTTTCATTTTGCCCTGTTTTCCTGTGCTGAAAGATATTCGCACTTCACAAGACTGTTAGTTTGTAAAACAGTTCCCATATATTCTTGAGCAATGTTTAGTTCACTAATATGTGAAAATCCTGTTCCTGTTAGGTCATATAAGTTTTCTTCTTCAGGCTAGCACTCTGCCTTGGATTGGTTCTTCCATTCACTTTAATTAAGACTACTGAAGCATCGTTATCTCCTCTTTCTCTGCTTCCAGCTATCCTGCCCCTGTTTGTACAGACAAAATTTTGACAAAAAGAAGTGCTTTATTATAAATTCCCTCACACTGAGATGCCTTCACTCTGCAAAGCTGAAGATGTGAAAGCACCAGCAGAACAACAGAAGTGTGCGGTACCCTTCAAAGGATAGGGGAATTGTAGGCACATGCCAACTCCTAGTTTCCTGCACTATACTTCCATTAAGGGTGATGATGATTCAGAGCCTTTTGTGGCCATCCAGATTTAGGATTTTCATGGTTTTGCTTAAAGCAAATACTTGAATGGTTCCATGGAATGGACACAGTCAATATCTATCTCCAATCAAAACTTGTGTGCCATCTTTTATAGCCTTGCTATTGGCTCGATGTTAAACTGTACTCTTCGTTACCTCTTCCTGCAAATTTGAGGTATTTTAGATGATCCAGTGGAAGTGTATTTTAATTTGGTTTATAATCCTTACCCTGCCTCTGGTGCTTTTGATACATCTAAAAAAAATTTCATGCTTCTGAACTTCTAAGTTACAAAATGTTTCTGAAAAATACATAAGCAGGGTTCCAGACATTAGACTTCAATTAGGATTGGGTTCATGTACTCTCCTAGTGTCTTGTTCTCTCCAAGAAATGTTCAACTTCTGGATTATTAAGAAATCCTGTGCAATAACAATGCACTTTTATGAGCATTTTAGCAAAAAATGGTATGCACTGTGTTTCATTGCAGTTACGCTCTACCCTCTCTGCACAATCATTAACATAACATTCCACATTTTATGTTACTTGCAAAATTTTAGAATCTTGTGATATTTTGTGGCAGAACATGGATAAGCCTATGTACTGCATTAAGGAAAGCAGTGGATCTTTAATAGAACTCTGTGACACTCTCCGATTCACAGCACCCAAGGAAAATTTAAATCTGTTCCCATCTATTGACACTAGTTGAAAACCTACTGCTTTGTGTTTGCCAGATATGTAGTGAACAGTTGGGAGGTTGTTCCCTGATTATATAGTTCTCCTGCTTAATCAACAATGTATTATTGTCCACACAATTGAATACTTCTGTTAAATCAAAGAATATAGAATAATGGGAAAAAATTGCATCAGAAAAAATTAATTAAAGTAAAGTAATGAAATTTGTCTAGGTAACACATCTTAGTGATTAAATGGGGAATGCAGTCATGCGAAGGTGCATGCGTTGTGTTCTACAGGTGCCAGACTCAGTTTGTGGGATGGAGTTCCATGGCCTATTACACTTGACCGATCAATGCTGGGACGGTTAATGCTGTTTGTGGATGATGCTGTAGTAGTTGTCCGATGATGTCTCATATGTGTTTGATTGGAGATAGATGTGGCGATTGAGCAGGCAAAGCAACATGTAGACACACTGTAGAGCATATTGGGCTACAACAGTGGTATGTGGGCAAGTGTTAGCCTGTTGGAAAACACGCCTTGGACTACTGTTCGTGAATGGCAGCACAACAGATTCAGTCACCAGATTGATGTACAAATCTGCAGTCAGGTGCATGAGATAAACAAAACAGTGCTCCTTGCTGTCATACAAAATTGCACCTCAGACCATAACTCCAGGTGAAGATCCAGTGTGTCTAGCACGTGGGCAGTTCAGTTGCAGGCCCTCAATTGGCCTCTTTCTAACCAATGCAGGGCCACTGCTAGCACCAAGGCAGAACCAGCTTCCATCATAAAACGCAACCTCCACCCTGCCGTCCAATGAAGGCACCTCTCAAGTGACAAATGGCAGTGGTTTTGGATCAGTGGAATGCACACTACAAGGCATCTGGCTCAGAGCTGTCCTTGAAATAATTGATTTGTGACAGTTGACTGTGTCACTGTGGTGCCAACTGCTGCTCAAATTACTGCTGAAGTTGCAATACAATATGCCAAAGCCATACACTGAACAAGACGCTCTCCACAGTACCAACTGGCTGTCCGGAGCCTGGTCTTCTTGTGACTGTACTTTCTCGTCACCACCACCAGCAATCGTGCCCACTGGTTACATTCCAGCCAGGTTCTATTGCAATATCGCAGAAGGAACATCCATTTTCTCATAGCTCAATTAATGGTGTTAATGTTGCCTTAAAGGCATTCTTGACTAAAATCATCTCACCACGCCCAATATCAAAAGTAACTAAAACTTAAGATCATCTGTATTTAAAGGAAACCTGATTTGTATCCTCATAGTGATGCTAACAGCACCACTGTTGTGTGACTGGCACGGAATTTGAATGGATGTCATCCTTTAGAGCTAGAAACATGCCTACAATTTATGTTGCACAATTCCTCCTTGGTGTCACGATTTTTTTTTGGTCAGTGTATACACCACCATTGATTAATCAGTTTGTTCTGCAATTCCTTCATACACAAAAGAATAAATTGCATTTTATGTTTGTAATCTCTTCCTAAACTCAAACTGCAAATCTGATATCAAATTGTGTGTACTGGGTTGTAATAAGATATAAATATAATTAGTACTAATGTGTAATACTAATATTATACATCACATTCTCAGATATCTTGGAAAGTACTGATAACAAGGGATTTGGCTCATGATTGTTAACATTATCCTTGTCTCCCTTTCTGTAAAGTGGTTTCACTTCAGAGTATTTAAATTTATTTGTTTCACTTGAAAGACACTTTACTCAGTGATGGAATACAGCATTAAGTATGCTTCATTGGCCTTCATAAGTGTACTCGATATTTCACCACGTGCATATAATTCCTTACTCCTCAATGAATTAGATTCAGTTTCTTCCTTGCTTGGATTTAAAAATTCTGAACAATTTGATGCAGCTTGCCAACTGTTGTCAGGAAGTGTTTATTTAATATTTTGTTCATCTGTGTTGGATCACTACCAGCTTCGTTCTGCCTAAGAAGTGCTGTAACATGTTTAGCACCCACTTTCTCTTCTAGTACTTCATGCAGAACAAACTACATGGTTTTAATTTTTTTTCTGATAGCTACCGTTATTTACAGTATTGTTTGTAGCAAAATTTTTGACTGGGCTGTCACTGTCCTTCATACTTACATACTGTTTTGGTTTCTTACTGCATGATATTAGAATGTCATTAGTTATTCAGATTGATTGCCTATTAGTACTGCTGCTCTGCTTTCAATTTTTTTAATGGAAAAGAACTGTCAGTGAAAGAGATAACGGTGCATAGAAACATATTTGTTGTTTCGACAGCTCATAATGTAAATATTGTCAGAGTACGCCCATCAAAATTGGTTTTGAATTTCTGCATTGGAAGGGCACCCATAGCTCTAAATCTGTCTTTACTACTTTGTGATATTTCTATGAATAATTTCCTTTGTATGTTAACATTTTCTAATTATGATCCAACAGTCTGTCCATCAGCTACTGAAAAATCTATGAGTATTTTAAATATGTTTGTACTACTGTTTTCATATGGTCTAGTTGGAAATGCCACTGACTCTCTTGTTGCAATTACATTAAAATCGTCACATAAGATAAATTTCATGCCTTTCTTACAAACTGAATATAAACTATTTCTTCCCGTAAAATCAGCAGTATCAGAAATGAGGTTATGAAACAATGACGTAGTTATCTAGATGTTAGTAACTGTAGATACATATTTTGTATTCTTTTTTGGTTACTCTAGTACTTTTTTGGTTACTCTAGTAGTACTACTGATAGGCTTTTCTTTCCTGGCACATGTAATCAGTGTATATGCAAGAAGATATAAGTCCAATTTGTGGAACATCTGTGCTAAGTTTCCTGTTCCTCGAGAATACTTCTGATTATATCTTGATATAATGTAGGTCTTGAATTTATTGTTTCATCTCTACAAATTATGTTGAACTTTTGTTTTTAATTTTTACAGTATATATTCAACTCTCGCGATCCTATTGTGATGGGTGTGATGGTTGAAGCAGGAATTGTCAAAGAAGGAACTCCTATATGTGTACCAAGTAAAGATGTGAGTAGCATACTATGTACTTAACATCTGAAATTGTAGACATGAATAACGTATAGTGTGATGAAAGTTGAAATTTTTATGTTTCTGTTGATATATATCGCTTTTATGAACTGATCTAGAGAGAATTTTTCATACTTGTGGTAATTTTATGAACAATGACCAGATTTTATGACAGAAAAGGTAAGTGTGTTATTTCCACCTAGACCTTAAAACTTCACTCAAAAATAATGTTGTTTCAGTTTTTATGTTCCCTTAGGGATGAGTATTTAAGTGACACCTTTTGTTAAAGAATGCAAACCTTTATATCTCAGGTAATGTTTCTCTGTATTGAAAATATCACAAACATGTCTTTTAGTCGTCTGGATTAGGTTAATATACACAGCCCGGCAAAAAGTAAAAGCACCAAGATGATGTTGTTGGACATCAATGTAGCTTCATAGACATACACACCATTGGCGTGTCTGTAAATGATGAGAGCTAAAATTCTCTGTGAGCACTAGAAGACATGCCAGAGTGCAGTAGTGTTGTTACCAGGCCAGGCATTTAGTGATCACTATGAAGAACACAGAGTCGTGACATACTAGTGTGAGGGGACAGCTTCAGCAACAGACAGAGTTTGAAAGAGATCTCATTGTGGCTCTTCATTGGGCTGCCTGGTCAAATAGTGCAATATTCACATTTGTGGGTCATTCAGATATGACAGTGGCTTGATGTTGGACTGCAGGTGAATATGAGGACAGAGATATCCATTGCCAAGGTTCCAGTCAACCATGTCTGACCACCACAATGAAGGATCACTATATTGTTCACCAAGCACATCTGTATCTTTCATCCGAAACAAGTAATGGACGCTCTGCAAAATTCTGTTTTGTCCTTCATCATTGGTCGGAGACTGGCAGGAACTGGAGTAGGGAATTAGTATCCCATTATTATCCCAGATGACCATTGTCAGCAGGTAAGGTGGCGACCCGGGGAGAGGTTCAGTTCTTCCAAATTTTGGAGTGGCACAGCAGTGGTAATGTGGTTTGGAGAGCGTCAGATGCGACTTTTGATCATAGCTGATAGTGACTGAGAGAATTCTGGTGGCAGAATGATACATCATCAACATACTATGTCCTCAAGTGTTACATCCTGTGCTGCCATTTTTCAACAGGACAGTGCGCACACACACACACACACACACACACACACACACGGTTATAATAGAGGGAAACATTCCACATAGGAAAAATATATCTAAAAACAAAGATGATGTGACTTACCAAATGAAAGTGCTGGCAGGTCGACAGACACACAAACAAACACAAACAAAAACATACACACAAAATTCAAGCTTTCGCAACAAACTGTTGCCTCATCAGGAAAGAGGGAAGGAGAGGGAAAGACGAAAGGATGTGGGTTTTAAGGGAGAGGGTAAGGAGTCATTCCAATCCCGGGAGCGGAAAGACTTACCTTAGGGGGGAAAAAAAGGACGGGTATACACTCACGCGCGCACACACACACATATCCATCCACACATATACAGACACAAGCAGCCCTTGGCCAGCGAGATCCCTATATCTGTCCCTGATAGAACATGTGATGTCTTTGACGTTAACTGTATCCCAGTGCTGGTATTGAGCATATGAAGGACCAGTTAAAACAGTTGTGCACAAGCTTTCTTCAGAAGAGGATGTAAGGAATTAATGACATACTTACCATCTCTATCAGTGGATGCATCCAACCCAGAGGGGATGCCAAATCGTATAGACAGTGTGGCTCATATGACAAGTTATTTGTCAATTTGACTTGATTCTGCGATTGCTGTCAATATTGCATTCCTTGCCAACCTGTGAGGCTCCATTTTGTTTGCCACTCCTCTGCTGTATACTTCATGTTTCTTCGCAGGCAGTGTAAATTGAGAACTTAAAATATGAGAGAACTACATAAAAAACTAAAGAGAAATTGAAAAGAATTTAGTAGGGTATCTCTTACTAATGATAGTCACAAGAATTGAGTGCTGATGAAATGTTTTTCATCCATACTGGGTTGTAAATCAATGTTTCTGTATCAGGTGACTTCTTATTATCCAACACAAACTGATAAATAAGTAAATGTCTACATTGGCATGAGTAATTGTTGTCAGATTTAATTACTGATTGTTAACAAACACGTCAGATAAGTAAAATTGGAAGTGTTGTTGCCTTTTTTAAATCCTATGCATGCTTCAAAAATGGTGGAGAATCTGTTCAAGATATTGATATTACTGTAAGACTTAACAAATAAGAAATCTCATTCTGACTTATGAACCAGTAATTATTTTTGAAGGAGTGACGTATACAGTAGATGAATACAGATACTGTCTAGAGAAAATTAGTCTCAACTACGTGCATTATTGTGTGAAGTAATGTGGAGTGATGTAACAAATGTAGGGTGTACATAAAGTCCGGGAACACATTCAATTATTTATTGCACAAGAACCAAACATTATATAGATATCATACATATGTCATTTTGAAGAGAAACTCTGAAAGTTATTTTTTCCACGTATGCCGTCACAGCATAGTTTGGTAATTTGCTAATAGCGCTAGTCGCAAACATGGCGAGTTCAGGTACAGAGCGAGCTTTCTGTGTGTTGGAGTTCCCCGATCACGAGATTTCACTTTTTTCTGTGGGGACACATTAAAGATCTGGTGTATGTACCACGTAATGTAGCAGAGCTCCAGGAGAGAATACGGGAAGTGACTGCCACATTCGACGATGCCATACTGGGACAGGTATTGACGTCTGCCGGGTCACTCATGGTTTGCATATCGAATGTTTGTAAAAAACACTTTCAGGGTTTGTCTTCAAAATGCAGTAGGTATGACATCTGTACAATGTTTATTTCTTGTGCAATAAATAATTGAAAGTGATCCCAGACTTTATGTACAACCTGTAGTTTCAAATATGTATACACATTTATTTATATCTTTTCACTGTATTGGATTTGGAACATACAGTAAGTTGTTGTTGAGACATGAATATGTTACAATGTTGAAGATAAAAATCACTAGATGGAGGAAGTGCTTGAAATATTACTTCCATAATTACTCACTCTTTCTATCAGCAACCAATAATTGTTTCTTAATAGATTAACAATAGTAAAAATCCTAGAATATAGCAAATGATGATGTGGTACAGTGCTATCAATATACTCAACAGGTCATATTTAATGAACTCTGTCATCTATTGTGTTGATTTGATTTTAGTGAAGGGTCTCACAAACTTTCACACTACAGTAAAGTGTAATATCAGGTTGTTTACATCTTCATCTCTTGCAGTTTGTTAGCATGCAATATATGAAGATAACAAATGTGTTGAAACTTCCTGACAGATTAAAACTGTGTCCATACCAGGACTTAATTCTAAAATCTCATCTATCATGGGCAGTGCTGTTATCAACTGAACTACGCAGGCACAACTCATAACCTGCCATTACAGCTTCAGTGCTGCCTTTATTACTTTTGGATTTGTACCCTTTATGGAACACAGATTTATGCTTCCAGACATTTCCAAAACAGCACACACATACTACTGCACAGTTTTATGCAGGAGGTAAACATTTGGATAATAGATATACAGCTTCCTGTCCAGACAATTTATTGCAAAGGGACAAACTAGGGAAGAAATTCAGGTAAAGCTTCATTGTAAACAAGGAGGATAAAAACAATAACACAAATATAGAAGGGACCTTAGACACTACAAAATGATAATGGGTGACTTTGATGTGGAAGTAGGTCAGAAACAAGGTAATTCTTCTTCAGCAGGAAAATTTTGATTCACTACCAGAATAGACGGAGTCAATTAAATTTCCTGAGAACTTCAAAATGTTTCTCTTCCAGAAGAAAAGTAATAAGAAATTACTCGATAAATACAAATGGAACAAAAAATAGAGTGAGAGTATTGTATAAGACAATAAAGAAGTTGTATGGGATGTATTCATCATCATCACAGTCACCACCACCACCAGGTCACAGCTCCAGTTTTTTGATTGCCGGTAATGAGCCTCTTCCAATACAGCTCTCCTCATGGATGCTTTCCAAAGGAGGCCACTTCTTGACTATGTTGATCCTTCTACACCTTGGCTGTACGAAAGGTTTTCAAACTTCAAGGAACTTTCTGAGGTATCCTGATATCTTCTGTCTGTTTCACATGATCACACCATTTTAATATAGGTTGGGGGAGTTTCCCCAGTACATAATGTTTTACACCTGCATCTGTTCTGCTCATTTATTCGCCTGCATCTGTTCTGCTCAGTTACTCCTCACCTTATCCTTTTTCCTTTACTTCAGTATGAATCTAAAAAAGCTTCATTTCAGCGATTTGAATTTCTCTCTCTCTCTCTCTCTCTCTCCCCCCCCCCTCTCTCTCTCTCCCTCTCCCCCCCCCACCCCCTCCACCTCCCTCTCTCCTGTCCTCTCCTTCCCCCTATCCCTCTCTGCAGGTACACAGGTCTGACATCTGGTTCTCCCAAAGGAGGTACCTTATCTAGTTGTAAAACTGGGAAGCTTAATGAGTACTGTTAGAACTTCTCTTCAAGTTAAGTTTTTACAGTCTATCACACTGCCCAAATATAGGAAATGTTACTCATTCTCCAGGGGTCTTCCATTCAACTGTAACTTTGGCTGTTCTCACCATCTGCTTATGTTCGTGGTCACTATCTTTGGTTCACTTTCTTTGACACCAGACTCATCAAAAATATTGTTGCATATATTCAGTTTTTCTTGGACTTTATTTGTCTCTCCCCAGCTCATATCATCATCATCATCATCATCATCATCATCATCATCATCAGTGAACACAGTTTCTTTCAGTGCAGGTCAATACTGCTCCTTCATCATTTTCATATCATCTTCCATCACAGTTATGAAGGGCAGTGGAGACAAGGCATATTTTGTCTTGAACCAAGCACTTCCTCATTTCGTACTCGAACACAACTGACACATCTTCCGTAGAGCGTCTTTACTTTCTCAGTTAGTGGCTTGGGTCCACTTCTTCTCTCTAGACCTTCCCAGATGTGGGATTTTGATACATGGCTTTTTCTGTGTCTAGGAAGACTTGGGTGATGCTTTTATCCTTTTCCACATTTTCTTGTGCACTGTTGTTATTGCAGAGATCACTTAAATTGCACTGTTGTTTTTCATAAACACACATTGTTCTTCTTCTGGGATGTAATTCACAAAATTCAATTTGAATTTCAAGTAAACGTAGACACAATAGCCAAGCAGAAGCTTATGATTGAAAAGAATGAGCAAATAGTGTTAGACACAGATCAAGGCCGAATTACAGATACGAAAGAAAACCTCTAATATCTTGAGAATTTGTGTGGTAACATCTGTAGTAAAGTCAATGATGATACCTTAATCCTAGACGAATTGGAAGCTTCTATCTCCCAAATCCCAGTAGTACTCCTCTCAGAAGACGAACAAGTTGGAAAAAAAGAAAAAGAAAGAAAGAAAAAACTGCTCCCAATAGGTATGACCTCTCAGTTGATATTTTAGGACTGAGTGATGAGAACTCTGCAAAGCATTTAGCTAAAACATTCTCAAGTTGTTTTCACAGTGGAAAATTACCAAGAGATTGGAATAAAGCCAAAATTATGCTAATACACAAGAAAGGTAGTACCAAAGACATAGGGAACTATCACTCTATCAGCTTTCTATCAATGCCAAATGAAGTTTCTGCTAGTATTTTGAGTACCAGATTGAGCACCACACTTGTCATGTCACAACCCCCTGAGCAAGCTGGGTTCCACAGGGGTTTGGTGCAGTTGATCATATCTTTGCTCTATGGGAAACAAGTAATAGAATAAATGTGCACCATCTGCCTCTTTGCCTTGCCGTAATATATTTTGAGAAGGCATTTGGTTTGATAAGTCACCCACCTGCGTTCGAGGATCTGAGAGAACGAGGAATAGAACAGAGATACAGTATTATAATATGGACAAAAGTCCACTGTGTTTGTGAGTGTTGTTGAAGAACCCAGTGAATTTCCCACTGAAACGTGTGTAAAACAAGGTGACTCTATATACCCAAAATTACGTTCACCAGTCCTAGAAAAAGTAGTGTCTAAATTTAATTGGAAAAGAAAGGAAATCCAAGTTCTGAGAAAGAGATTAAAGAACCTGAGATTTGCTGCTGATATTGTTCTATTAGCAAATAATTTAGAAGATATTTAAATATTGGTTAGTGAACTTGCATTAGTCTTCTGTGAAGTTGGTCTAAAATTGAACTATGCTAAAATGAAGATCGTGATGAATGACTGGACATAGGAGGGAAATACATTTGTTGGAAGTATTCAGCTGCAAAGGATCACAGAGTATCTTTCTAGATCAGCTTTTAAATCTCAAAGGAGACCTAAAACCAGAAATATTTTGACATATTAAATTAGGCTGAGAATATTATGAAAGATACTCTTCAGTTTCGAAGTCTGAGATATTGGCAAAGCTGAAGAAAATAATTTTTGTCCAGTGTATACTGCCAGTAATAACTTATGGCTGTGAGGCATAGACAGTAAATGAATTCATTGTTAGAAAACTAATTATAACCCAAAGAGGAATGGAAATGTTGATGTTGGGCTACACAAAGAAAGACAGAAAGAAAGCAGTTGGTACCAGATTGGCAACAAAGGCCAGTGATATAATGGCAAGAGTGAATACCATGAAATGGCAGTTGGAAGGTTGTGTCGTTCGAAGAAAAGATGGCAGGTGTCAAAACAAGTACTGGATTGGAGCCAAATTTAGCAAAAAAGTTGAAAAGTAAGACCACCAGATGCTTGAGAAAGTTGGTCATTCCACTCTAAATTTGCTCCAGACATATACTTCAGGATAATTCTTAGTTGTGGCTAATCACAAAACTATATGGATTATTTCTACCCATTTAGTTACATTACTTTTTGTATCTGGACAAAGCAGAGAGCATCTTTTGGAAAGTTGTCTGCTAATGTTTTTCAGTAGTAATCATCTTCCAAAGCATGTTTCCTTATATATTTAAAACACATTAGTTTTGATCTGCAGTAGCCTATCTGTGGACACAGCTACCAACAATTGGTTGTAGGTAACTCTGCTTAACAGATACCATTTGTAACCAATAATTTTCAGTTTGTTGGTTATGCACATCACTAGTATTCAACAGTTTTGTATTTTCTTAACCACAGTTATTGTATAATGTTTTTGTTTTTTAACTATGTTATTTGAAGAAACATTCCTGTGAAAAAAGATTTTCTATTTCACAAAAGCTGTCCAAAATGTGTAGCTAAAACTTTTGTAAGCAGGCTAACTGGAGGGGCTAACAATCGCTCTTTACAATTAACAAAATGTTCTGGGCTATTATGGCATGGTTGAATGGATCTCAGCTTAAAATTTGACATTTTGTCCCCATCTGTGGAGATCATTTTCAAGGGAGATCGTAGCTCTGTTGAAATTCCGATTCACAATTCACACCCAGGTTCGCTACAGACTACAGAAAAATTCCGCTTCCATGAGGTCCCACACAGTGGCATGACATCGTGTTTTGAATCTGTGAACATAATTGGCCATTGTCAACTGCCGTCGTGAAATAGGAAGGAGGAGTGTGTGAAATTGAATGAAATTTGGATTCCGGTGCTGAAGAAGATGTGTACCATGGGATGATAGAAACAGTGGATGATGGCAGTTGACAAGGGCCAATTGCACTCATGTATTCAAAACATGTGGCATCTAAAGCTACCATCCCCCTTGAAATGTCCTCCGCAGACAAGGATGAAATGTCGGGTTTAAGGTGAAATACATTAGACTACGCCATAACAGCCTGGAACATTTTATTAATTTTGACATTTCCAGCTGCAAACGTTTACATTTTACAATCACTCTTTAACATCCAGCCTAGGTATCTGTTGTTGTCTGACAAACAGCCCACTTCATACTGTGTTCAGTGTGTTAGTTGCTTCCAGGACATGTTTTAACCATATCTATAATTTCTCAAATAGTAATAGCAAATCAGAGAATGGGCTGAAATGATTGGGGGCTGAAGCTAAACGGGAAATTAAGTTGAAAATTTATGCATAATTGTGTTCTTTTGTCAAAAAAGGCTGTGATTCAAGTGATGTTTCTAAAGCATAAGTCATTTGTCCACAAGAAATAGCGAATTCATCATAAATGTATAAGAATAAAGACTTATGAAACTTCCTGGCAGATTAAAACTGTGTGCCGGACTGAGATTCGAACTCATTCTGGAATAAAGACTTAATTGAATGAGACAAAAAGGTGCTCTTTTTGTTTACAGCTTCAGGTATTAGCTATGTGGTCTGTTTTCTTTCCACAATTTCTTCAGTGTAATTCTGAGAAAGCCCGTAGATTGCTACCTGTGGACCATTTTTACAAAGCACTCGTTGTTTTGGTTTTCAGTTAAATTTCAGAGAAACTGGGCCATGTTAGATGCCTAACTGAAGAACTAGGGAAAAATTATGTATGGTACGCATCGGTGTAATGTTTGTAAGCATGACAGAAATCTCTTCTTAAATTTAAATAGGGCCAGAATTAAAATTATTTTCTTAAGCGACTGAAGTTTTCCCCTCTAGGAAACAGGTTCCAATCTGACAAATCTCCCAATTTATGCAGGAGGCTCCCAATTCTCTGGCCTCTAGTTTATTCCGTCGTTTCTCCAGAGTTTTAGCTAATTGAAGCCTAAGACATCTATGTTGAAAACCTGCCATTTCAGCTTTTTGCTCCCACAGTGGTCAGAAAGTCTTTACCCATTAGCTATTTTTAAGCAGTATAATATATATAGCGAAGTTTACAGAAACCAGGAAATCACACACAACCTGTACACTGATTGTAATTTTTCCTCTTTCCCCTGCATTTTGTGGAATGTATACTCGTATTGAACAATGTTGTGCTCTATTTGGACTTGTTTGTTTGTTGTGATTGTGCTTGGGCAGGTGAAGTAATTTATTATTCAGCGTTTTTGTAAACAATTTCTATCTTTAGAGTGGATGGTTGTAAGTGTTATTTTACCTGACTCCCTGAAAGACTTTGTATTTGGGTAAGCAGTTATTTCACAAGTATCTTACTCATTGTAAAAGAAAAAAAAAACACCCCTCTTTTCTCAAAGCAAATATTCAGTACATTCAGTACAGTTTCTGTGCATTGTGAATATTATGAGGAAATCGAAAAAAAAAAACTCCCCAACCTAATACTGATTACCTGTGTGGTACACTACATATAAGGTGTATGGCATCATTGTTCTCAGTATTTTAGTTTCTTCATTTTTATTTTTATAGCCATTTTATAGCTTTGTGAAGTCATATGGAAAGACACACATTGGCTACCTTGGAATTATACTGAAAACGAGCAGCAGTTTTTTAACATTTGTACCTCCTGATTTTTAAAATTGTATCTCCTGATTTTTATTTTTTGAAAGTTGGCAGGTATTAGTTTCAAATTCATAACATCATATGTTGACTATTGAATTCATTGAAATACTTTTTCATTGATTATCAAAGCATCAGTTATTAGAATATGGTGTGATTATAATTAAAATGCTCGTACTCACTGAGGTCGAGTGTGGACTGTGATTATCATATGGCAGTGAAACTTGGTAGATATACTAATGGGTTAATGCAGAATTAATTTGCATTGGGAAAAAAATTGGTTTCAGTTTTGGCCACCAGGTCTAAATCTAATGGTGTGGATTATTTGAAGTATGCTATGACATCCACACCATCGTTTTACAAGCCATAACATGAGTGAACAGTATATGGCTACTGAGAATAGAGACTGTGTGTTGTTAGTGAAACAGTTTTATGTGAGCATCAGATATTTCAGTGTTGCCTTGAGAAAGTGTCGGCCCTGACCCCGGCTACGAGCGGTTTTCACTTGCTTTGTTAAGAGATAAGTAATTTAGACTGTAATTAATCGTTTTTGCTGTATATTCTATAATATTTATGTGCGTTAGTGTCAGATAGACGTGATAAATTGAAGGTT
The DNA here is from genome assembly GCF_023898315.1 of Schistocerca nitens. Classification (NCBI taxonomy): domain Eukaryota; kingdom Metazoa; phylum Arthropoda; class Insecta; order Orthoptera; family Acrididae; genus Schistocerca; species Schistocerca nitens. The sequence goes on from NC_064617.1 coordinate 396,030,921, forward strand.
TCAGTTTTTATTTGTGTCTGAATAAGATAAGCGAAGTTTTTGTTTAGGACAGTTTCGCGTGTACGCAAACATTTGTTTACATTCTTGTTGTTGTTGTGGTCTTCAGTCTTGAGACTGGTTTGATGCAGCTCTCCATGCTACTCTATCCTGTGCAAGCTTCTTCATCTCCCAGTACCTACTGCAACCTACATCCTTCTGAATCTGCTTAGTGTATTCATCTCGTGGTCTCCCTCTACGATTTTTACCCTCCACGCTGCCCTCCAATGCTAAATTTGTGATCCCTTGATGCCTCAAAACATGTCCTACCAACCAATCCCTTCTTCTAGTCAAGTTGTGCCACAAACTTCTCTCCATTACATTCTTAACTGACATTAAATACACGGAATTATCAATTAAGTCAGTGCACAATACTCGGTATTTACATTTATTAGTGTCATTTAGACTTGGTACATTTAAGGTAGCAGTTTCTATAGTTTTGTCAGGTCATTTTCACGTGTGTGTAAACACTTGTTTACATTATAAATATGAGGGATAATCAGTAGGTGTAGCTTACTGTAGGTTACTGTTTAATTTGTTGTTAATTTTCACTAGATAGCCCCTAGCAGTTTACTGTAGGTCACTATTTTGTTCTTTAGTATTCACTAGATAGCCACTAGCAGGAAAATAAGCACCAAATCTAGCTTCTACCATACATTTTTATTGTTTTTAATTGTTGATTGTCCTTTCTGCCAACTTGACTGTGTGGCAGTAGGTTGCCTTAAGTTTCTTATAGTAAATTAGTTATTAGCTAGATGGATAGTGACTGTGTCTGTTGTGTGCGGATGCAGGAGGAGTTGGCCACAGTCCAAACACAGCTGGAAGCTTTGTTGGCCACAGTCAACAAGCTCCAGAGTGCCACCTTGAGGTGCGGTTGGGATGGGGTGCCTGGGACAGCCTCTGCTGTACTAGATGTGCAGGAGGGATGTCACAGCTCTCTGTCACTGAGCTGACCTCAGGTGAGACTGAGCCGGCTGGCCCAGTCTCACCTCAGTGTGGGTGGCGGACAGTGTCTAGGTCTTGAGCCTCAAGGCGAAGGCTCCATGGGGGACACAGGCTCCTGCCAAATCCCATGCACTTTGCTAATAGGTTCAGTGTGCTATCTGATTCTGCCAGGATAGTTGCCGCTCCTTCAGCCCAGTCTTTAGAAGTGGTAACTTCCATCAAGTATCTGGGTGTGACTATTCGAAATGATGTCAAATGGAATGATTAGATGACACAAGTAACGGGCAAGGCGAACTCTAGATTTTATAGTATTGGTAGAATCCTGAAGCGATGCAGTCCTTCAACAAAGGAAATTGCTTACAATACGTTAGTTCGTCCAGTCTTCGAGTATTGTTCGTCTGTATGGGACCCTTACCAGTTGGGTCTGATTCAAGAGATTGAGAAGGTTCAAAGAAGAGCGGCAAGATACGTTTAGCCATCACGAGAATGTTAGAAATCTTATAGAAAGTTTGAAGTGGGACACACTTGCAGATAGACGACATGCTAAATGGAAGGGACTGCTCCCTAAATTCTGAAATTCGATCCTCACCGAGGATGTAGAGCATATATTATTACCACCAACTTTCATATCGCACAATGATCACCATTCAAATATAGGGGAAATTAGAGCTTGTACTGAGGCGTTCAGATAGTCATTTTTCCCTCATGCGACCCGTGATTGGAACAGAGGAGGAGGGGGGGGGGATATGACTTTGGCATGAATTGTGCCCTCCACCACAGACTGCTTGGTGGCTAGCAGAGTATATATATGTAGATGTAGATCAGAAAGGTCTGAGGAAAGGCCAGATGTCATTAAATGGCTTAAAGATGATGATAGTGAAATTTGAAATTCATGTGATGCAGCAAATGAAATCTCTTGACCTGCAGAAACATTTTGAATTTGCTCATCGGTTTCTGGCATGGATCGAAGTTAATGACAGGTGGCTGGGCAATATTCTGTGGATTGATGAGACACATTCTACACTACACGATACAGAGCTGCAAGATTTGTTATAATGCTAAACTGCATGTTGAGCAAGAAGAGCCATTGCGACTGCTGTATGTGACTTAGTGTTATGCATTTACTGGTACCTTTCTTCTCAGTCCACCATTCTTTGAAGAGAATACATCCAGAGGGCCTATCAAGTGTACTGTGACCTCTAAATGTTATTGAGACCCCCTTGCCTTGCTCTGTGAGTAACTTCACTTTAATTAAGTAGCCACCCAGTGCCTTGCTTGGCAGTATATCTTTCTAAAGTTGTGTATCACATTGTGTTTGCTATGTATAAACTATGGAAAACCGTGCTTTTTTATTTTTATTATTTGCATTACTAAGGTTTTTTAATGTTGTCATTTTATTCGTAACTAGTAAAAAGTTGAAAGCCTCCATCTCCTACAAAAATTCTGAAATTCACATATCCCATCGATCGCTGTAATGTCTGTGACGGTGTCAAAAATGTGTTATTGGTTATAATTAGGTGCAGAGCTACTATTCTTTTCTTGAAATTGGTGAAATTTTCGTGCCAAGAAAATTTTTCTACTGTATAACTGCCAAGCAGAATCCTATGCACAGCAGAAGTGGCAATAGAGTGGCAGTTGACTGGCAGGATGATTGTAGCTGTTGGCTGCAATTCGTGGTTGCTGCTGAAGGAGCAGAGTCATAAATGTAACACCTCTTCACAGAGTAGTGTCTTAGCATGGTGCTTAGCTCATTAAACAGCCATGCAGGAGGTCATGGGTTCGTTCTTGTAAATTATAGTGTTTCTTTTATTTCTAAATCTAATCAAAGGGCTTTCATTATTATTTTTATTCAGTTATCAGACTTATATATATATATATATATATATATATATATATATATATATATATATATATATATATATATATATATATATATTTCTAACTCTTTGGCTCATCGTTTTCATTATCATATTCACTTTTTTGCTCTTATTTTTCTTCCTACAATTCTTATTTTGTTTGGAATCTGCCTGTATCATGTATAATCTTCAACTAAATGTCAACTACGACTATTCATCAGTCGATAAAGTGGCAGTTTGTGTATCCAGTGTGATGATAGTTTCAGGTAACCAATGAACGATAGTGAGATATTACAGTTTGCTTTTAGCACCGAAACCAGAGTTTCTGTCGAGTTTGCTCCTATATGTTAGCCGAGAATCGCTGTGAACAAAGCGATCATGGTTTTAATTCTGCTGCTGCTTTCTGGTACCTGTTTTCTTGGATATATTGCAGATCAGAAGGTTCTGGTTAGATTAGGATACTAGTTTAAATTCAGTGCTACAAAACGTGTCCTCTCCCGCAAATTCAGTCCAGACAGCCGCCGGAGGAAAAGGTGCACCTTTCAGGCTTCTGGGACTTGTGTTGGGGAGTGAGTACATAATATTTTGAATGGGAACCCATGTCCGGAAACATACCATTTGTGTTCCATGACCGTTTCAGTTGAGATGGCTATTTCATCCACTTCTACTTGAGGAATGGAATTAGGTGTGATGCAGTACAATTATTAGGTAACAGTTAGAAAGGAATCATAATGAAACATCCACGTAATACTTAAGCAGATTTGTTTGTATTAACACTTAAACATTACATGTTTACATTGTTCCAAAATAATAAAGAACTTCGCGTACACTATGGACAGAACATTAGTGATGCATTACAACAGCAGCTCGTTGTTGATATAGAAATGTGGTGTCTCTTCAGTTTCTGTTGCAGAGGCCAGAGCTCATGCCAGCAAATTATCTTCTAGCTCTACAGAAGTCTCGCAAATTAAACTCTACACACGATCCCACAAGAAGATTTCATAGCTTCACCCTGTCTACCCTATCGCATACCAGGACAAGCAACTGAGACTTTTCTCTTTCCCTCAGCATACGTGCCCGTGTTACCAGGCATGGGTTCCAATTCAGAATATTATACACTCACTCTCCTCTCCAGGTCCTAGAATTTTGTAATGGGAATTTCAGAACACCCTATACAGATGCGTAGTTAGCACATATTTAGACCATCTTTTCGACTTGTGTAGGAGAATATTGAGCTGATTGTGAAATCCTGGCTAATGCGGTACAAAAGGAACGTACTTACACTACACTGCCAGTGGACAGAATTTCATAGCTTCATACTGTCACTGTCGACTGAAATTTAGCCTTCGGCGGAAAGAAAAAAAGAATGATGGACTATTTACATTAACAGCAGTACGTCAGATGCACGATAGAGGAGAGAGAGAGAGAGAGAGAGAGAGAGAGAGAAAGAATCGTTACGGTGTGGGCACTTGTGTCGAGAATCTGAGCGCACTTTTTCGCGTATTCGTATACGGGTGAACATCGTGCCGACGTTTGAAGGCGTCCGGAAGTGAGCGAGATACGAGCCAACAGCGCCACAGATTGTAGTGACCTTATCTGAGTCTCACGGTTTTTCTCAGCCCCCGAGGCTAGGCGGGCTTACGTAATGCGAGCCCGGGGTCCCGCTCAGCCGCGGCGTGCCCGCCTCCGCCTCCCGCACTGTGGGGGCTGCCTTCGCTTAATTAATCACTCCGGCCGCTGCGCGGAGATACGACGGGGAAGTTGCCACTGGACGCGCGGACCTGTTCCCTTGTCTGTTGGCGAGGCTTCTCACAGGAATGTTTTCTAAGCTGCATTGCGAATTGAGTGGTAGTCGGTGTAACTCCTTCGCAAAATCTGTTTTCCTTTTGATGTTGTGAGCCACCTGTCAAATGGTTCAAATGGCTCTGAGCACTATGGGACTTAACTGCTGAGGTCATCAGTCCCCTAGAACTTAGAACTACCTAAACCTAACTAACCTAAGAACATCACACACATCCATGCCCGAGGCAGGATTCGAACCTGCGACCGTAGCGATCGCGCGGTGCCAGACTGTAGCGCCTAGAACCGCTCGACCACTCCGGCCGGCGCCACATGTCAGTGTGGCATAATTCAATCAGGTGTGTTTCATATACTGACAAGTGTGTCGCTGTAATTTGAAGTGTGAACCTGCCCTCGATTTAACTCGCTACAAAACGAGTATAGTACTTGTTTTGAAATTTTGCATATCGTTGGGAATCCTGCGTGTTTCTGAAGGGCGCTATAAATTAAATCGACTTAGAAGATACAAAATGAAGAGATCTGCAGAATCTGCAAGGAAGTCACTTTTATAACAGCGATCGTCAACTTGATTCGTGCCACGTGCGGCCCGCGGTTTACGGCCGTGCTTTGTAACGCTTTGCGTCTATAGTCATATTAAAATTACGTGATAGTTGACGTCTGTCACTTGCCGCTACGGTGTTGTCACATCGGCTGCCGGCTACCGCTCGGTTATAGGTGACACCCAAACACGGCGATCACTCGCAAACGCTGTTAATGTATTACCCGGAGCAATGTTGGAAGCGGCCGCCACGAGGAAATGCGAGGTGCTCTTTCTACAGCTAGTTTTAAGTGACCAATGACTAAACTGCGGCAGACGACTCGTTTTGTAGCCCTGAATTTAAACTCGTGCCGTAACCTAACCACAACCTCCTGATTTGCAATGTATCCGAGAAAACGGCGATCAGCAATCAGTGGCAGAACTAAAATCACGATCACTTTTTTCACGGCGATTCTTAGCTAACTTCAACGGGCAAACTCAAGACAGAAAAATTCCGGTTTCAGCGCCAAAAAGAAACTGTAATAACTCGCTATCATTCATTGGTTACCTGAAACTACCATAACACTGGGTACACGAACTGCTGCTTTACCAACCGAAGAGCTTCGTTGTAAATTGTAGACGATACAGGCAGATTCGAAAAGAAAAAACAATTATAGGAAGAAAAATAACAGCAAATAAAGTGAATACGATAGTGAAAATGACGTGGCAAAGTATTAGAAACTTTAAAAAAAGGTTTAAATCAGTTAATTGAACAAAAATAACAATGAAAATCTTTTGATTAGATTTAGAAACTAAAAAAATCGCTCTAATTTACGATATACGAAACCACGACCTTCTACACGGCTGGCGCTAACCACTGCGCTAAGACACTACCCAGCGGAAAGGTGTTACATTTATGACTATGGTGCCCCAGCGTCAATCATGAATTGCAGCCTTCAAAAATTCGTCATCACGAAATGTCATGTGAAACCTATAAAACATAATCGTGAATGCGCATTACAGCGGCCAACTTCAAATGCGGTTCATATTCTTGGAAGGAATATGACACTAAATTGAGCCCGTAACAATACAACGCAATAAATAGAAGAAAAACTTGAAAACATTTGGTAAATATTTGTGGTCCTGCCCCATGTTGCATAATGCGTTAAAATGTAGTTCCTATTATTAATCATTTAATCGTCTGTTCATAGAACACTTTGTCAAACAATTAGAGTTATAACTCTGAGGTCTGTGTAGGTGGCAGTATTCCGAAACAGAGAACAGTCGACACGAAGTGTTCCGAATGGTGCCGACTTGTAACGACCATTTCTCAGGGCTGGGGCCATTTTCTGTGTCGTTCATACCGATCGGTGCAGTAGGTTAGCCTCGCTAGTGAAGTCATTTTCGGTGCTTTATCAGTAATTCCTATTTAGTAAGCTTCTGAGACGTGTTACCCATCCGTCCTCCTGCCAATTTTTCGACAACTGTACCAAGAGGTTTTGGATTTCGGTATGGCCCCCTCGTTCCGTTCATTGTGGTTTATTTACACACATAATTTGTCATTTTAAACATATTGAGCGGTTTTAGCTTCAGATTTAGTGTTTGTGTTGCTGAAGAATCACCAGGACACGTCCGGGTGGAAATCCTTTGTTAGAAATATGGTTTGTATTGTTGTTACTGTGAATGATTATATAACATAAAAAGACAGTTGCGGTCAATATTCTCACAAAATGTGTTATTTTTACCTAATTACGAGTATAAAATATTAAATTTCAAAAGGTCGGCTCTGCTAACGTATATCACATGAGTATTAGCTGAAATTACGTTATTGGCGTACTTTTTTCCGCAAATGGTTTACGTATTAATTACAGAAACACGTTTAAAACAATGCTATGGAATTTTGTGAAGCCTGACAGAGGAAACCTTCACAATTTCATGCATTTACGGCTTAAGCCCGCATCATTCGGCAACGGTCAGCCAGTGTCTCTCTCTCGACTGAAATTATGTGGAATAAAAGACCGATCACAAACGAGTCGTAGTAGCGAAGTCGATAAGGTAACGAACTGCCGAATCTGAGGTCGTAGGTTCGCATACTGCTGGACCTGATTTTTTTTTCCGTCTTTGTGTTTGAAACACATTCTGAGACTTCGTTAATCACCAAAGTTAAGCATTTTTCTGAAATATTCTTTTTATTTACATAAGAGCGCGCTTTCTCAGTAACTACTATCTTCGGTTTCGTGACTTCCATATGTTTAAGGGTAAAAGATGAAATTGCTGTGCGTGAAACAACTGACAGTGACAGTTACACTTTTTCTTGTCACAAATAATTCACAGTATTTTTCTGAATATTTAGCGATTTCCGAGAGTGTAGTCAGACAGGAGTCTAAGAGCACAACTGCGAATGAAACTAGCAGCAGTCATCTTTATACTCTAGGTTGTCACAAGTGTTTATCTGCGATAGAACCCTTAACAACAGTAGACAGAGATGAAAGATATCTGCCACAATATTTTCAGACTGTACTACCATATATGAAACACTTTGATTCATCAGATGCATGTTATAAACTACAACGAACTTTTATAGCTGCACTCGACACACGCTCTCGGAAAGGATTTTTTTTTTTTTAATTTCGTTTTTATGAACCAAATCGTTGGTGTATCATATAGGCTACTTCATCATTTGGATCTCTAGGAGCGAGTTACAGCCACATTCTATGCATCTTCTTATTCTTTGACTCTCTCTCACACAATTTTTCAGGTTCATGGAGATGTGTTCGGTCTGTGCAACTAACTGAAGGCTGCTGTTTCTTTATTGCCATTCCAGTTTCGCTGCTTTTATTTGTGAAGCATCTTTACAAATAAAAGAAGCGAAACATGTATGGAAACTCCACGAATAAAAGAAGCGAAACTCGTATGGCAATAAACAAACTGCCTTCAATTAGTTGCATAGACGTAACATACCTCCATGAATTTTGAAGCAACTAAGGAACGACGGAAAACAAAAAATGACGAATTTTTCGGGTGTTTCTATAGATGTTTTAGTATAATGTGATTCTACAGTCCATTTCCAACTCGTATTCCCAAACGTAAAATCCAAAACAAGACGTCGATGTGAATGAGAATAAAGAGACGTAATGTGACATTAATGACAGTTTCCAGAACACAGTCAATATTCTATCGTTATCATGCATTCATGGAAGCATGTGGTCAGCGAAATTTGAATAGTATTATGTACTCGAACCACACTTTTCGGTACTGTGAAGAATAGCGTACCTCTGTCGGCAGCTAGCCCCTTAGAGTTCGTGCCGCTGTGGCGCTGCAGTGCGCATGCGAGGATCTGAGGCAGCCTGATTTTGATTGGTTGCCGCGAGGAGAACTGACATCGTTTTGGTTCACTATAACCATTTGGCATTGCTTCCGAAATGCTTACGGAATAACATTGGGGCTCTCCTTCGAAATAAAGACCGTTCGGTGCGCTAGCGTACCGAACCGATCGGCAGAATGGCGGAAAGATACAGATTAGGGCCCCTGGCAGTCAACTTATAGCACTCTCACTGCAGCTAATCTATTGGGGGCTCATAATATACAATTTGAAAACTTACGACAACAACGAACGATTCTTCATGTACTGCAGCTTCGAACCTTCAGCAATTAAATGTAGATAGTCGACATTATTTGTTTGTTTGTACAAATACGATTAACGTTTAAGTAATAATGCCTGATCTACCCCCTTACCGAGTTAAATACACTCATGCTCATAAATTAACGATAATGCCGATACATGGTGAAACAACGCTCTGGCGGACGGTTTGCGGGTTTAACTCACCTCGGGGTATGACCATGCAGTGCATTTGACCTGCGGTCGTCGCACGGTAGCGCTGGCAGCAGTCCACATACGCAGAGAAGTGTTGGTGAATGTCAGAGTACGGTGCAGTGAGTAAGTGTGCAGACGTGCTAATGGTTACTGTGCGTTGAAAATGGCTCAAAGAACACATATTGATGACGTTACGAGGGGTAGAATACTAGGGCGACTGTAGGCTTTACGCAGCAGGTCTTCCTCCGTGTGCCACAAAGTGTGATCTCAAGATTATGGCAACGATTCCAGCAGACAGGAAACGTGCCCAGGCGCCACAGTACGGGACGTCCACAGTGTAAAACACCACAAGAAGACCGTTACCTCACTATCAGTGCCCGCACACAGTTACGGAGTACTGCAGGTAACCTTGCTCGGGACCTTACCGCAGCCACTGGAACAGTTGTCTCCAGACACACAGTCTACAGACGACTGAACAGTCGTGGTTTAGTCACCCGGAGACTTGCAAGGTGCATTCCACTGACCCCTGGTCACAGGAGAGCTTATAAAGCCTGGTGTCAAGAACACAGTGCTTGGTCACTGGAACAGTGGCTCCAGGTTATGTTCACGGACGAGTCCAGTTATAATCTGAACAGTGATTCTCGCTGGGTTTTCATCTGGCGTGAACCAGGAACCAGATACCAACCTCTTTATGTCCTTGAAAGGGACCTGTATGGAGTCTGTGGTTTGATGGTGTGGGGTGGGATTATGATTGGTGCACGTACACCCCTGCATGTCTTTGACAGAGGAACTGTAACAGGTCAGGTGTATAGGAACGTCATTTTGCACCAGTATATCCGCCTTTTCAGGGGTGCAGTGGATCCCACCTTCCTCGTGATTGATGATAAGGCACGGCCCCATCGAGCCGCCATCGTGGAGGAGTACCTTGAAACAGAAGATATCAGGCGAATGGAGTGGCCTGCCTGTACTCCAGACCTAAACCCCATGGAGCACGTCTGGGGTGCTCTCGGTCAACGTATCGCTGCATGTCTTCAAACCCTTACGACACTTTAGGGGCTCCGGCAGGCACTGGTGCAAGAATGGGAGGCTGTACCCCCCAGCAGCTGCTCGACCACCTGATCCAGAGTATGCTAACCCATTGTGCGGCCTCTGTACGTGTGCATGGTGATCATATCCCATATTGATGTCGGAGTACATGCGCAGAGAACAGTGGCGTTTTGTAGCACATGTGTTTCAGGACGGTTTTCTCAGCTTATCACCAATACCGTGGACTTACAGATCGGTGTCGTGTGTGTTCCCTATGTGCCTATGCTATTTGCGCCAGTTTTGTGTATTGCCACGTTGGGTGGCACCACATTCTGGAATTATACTTAATTTATGAGCATGAATGTAGATGTCTGACAGGCCTGGCCACGATTTGCGCTCCGCGAGTGCAGCCCAATCTGCTCATCACTCCGGTTTCCCCCACAGTCTCTCTGTTCCGAAAAGCTGTGAGTGAAACGGCTGTATACCGGAGGCTTATCGCGGGTGTATATTTTCAACGTTTTTCTGCCAAAGCAATAACGTATTATGTAATTAAGTAGGCTACATTAGGTACTGCTGGTACAATGAACAGAACTAGCTGTAAATACTGGCACGGTAAATACCATTTAACATGATATTGTGATGTTTAATACACATGTCACTCTTAGAACATGTAATGCACTGTAAGAAAAAAAAAAAAAAGTCGCACCACGGAGGAGTTACGCAAATTGCTTACAAATCGAGATTCATACAGGTGTCGCCCGAAAATGCAAAACTGTAAACTTCGGCGGCTAATAAATGAATTTGTGACAGTACAGCATAATTTCTCCAGACAGCTGGCAAGGATAGTAAGTAGGGGTCACGTCGATACAAGGACATAAAGTCTCTACGAATTTCATTCCACATGCTCAGTTGGGCAGTAACTATGCCTCGCAGACGGGCGTGAACAATGTAACTCAATCAATATCAGCACTTGAGGGAGGACGTGTAGTTGGGGTCAAAGAAGCCGGTCGGAGTAGTCGGCGAATAACTTGACGTTTGAATAGGAGAGATGCTATTATTCGACAATGTTGTTAAGAGTGGGTGAACCTTAGCTGAACACAGCGTCAAGAAGGTAGCGATCGACCTAGAGAGATGAAAGAACGCATATTCGGCCAGGAATCTCATTAACCAAAGTAGAATTGTCTTCAGTGATGAGTTCTACTTCGAATTGAGCCCTGATGACCAACGAAGATGCCCCAGACAGCTCTGACATACAAACCTGACATTTGCCCACCATACGGCTCGACAACCGTGAGTGATGTTGCAGTATCTCTTTATATTCGATGAATTATTCTGATACAATTCTACCCTTGAATGACGTTTACTAATTTTCTATCTTCATACTCGCAGAATCCATGCGCAAAGTAGTTTCATACAATAGCTATGCCTGAGCGCATAATTATTCTTTGTCATACTCTCTCTGGTGGTTGTTAGAAAAAAGCTTCCGAGATTGTCTTCGTGCCGATTAGCCTGAGCATTGTTTGAAGAATTATAATCTGAATATTGAGATTTATGACAAAAGATAACTGATACGAAATTGTACGATTAAAAGGGAAATATATATATTGCTCCTTCATACAAAAGGTGTGTAACAATTTACATTATTTGACATTTGAGAATTAATGATATTCATCGATATATTGCGTAGTTGTTAATCAGAAGGGGAATTTCCGAAAGACTGGATACGAAACTGCATTTAATAATCCAAGAGCTCCACTACTTCTTCGGAAGGTTAAACTTCATCAAAGTCAAATATCCGCTTGATGTGAGGTTCCCCTACTGATTATACAACGCTCCCAAAAATACGAGGCATTTTATTTGTACAGATTAGCAGACTGCTGCAAAGCACGAGCCTGCAGAGAAGAAGAAACTTCGCCTGATTTCATTCTAACAAGTAAAATTTCTGAATCATTTTGAGTGACTGAGTTATGACTGTGTTTCCTATTATGATTGATTGATTGCTCGAACGAATTGAGAACTACATAACTACATAATTACATAGATAGGAGGAAAAATTACAATGTACTTGAGTAATAATGGAAACTAACAGCTATGCTGTAATCCAACGTGTTTTAAAATGAGGCCGTGTTCATTGTCAATACGTCCCAGAGATGGCAGCACCGTGCGGCAGATGGAATTTTACCGCCAGCGGCGAGAATGAGAACTGTTTTAAATACTTAAAATGGCGTCGTTTTCCTTACTTGAACAGCGTGCAATCATTCGTTTTCTGAATTTGCGTGGTGTGAAACCAATTGAAATTCATCGACAGTTGAAGGAGACATGTGGTGATGGAGTTATGGATGTATCTAAAGTGCGTTCGTGGGTGCGACAGTTTAATGAAGGCAGAACATCGTGTGACAACAAACCGAAACAAACTCGGGCTCGCACAAGCCGGTCTGACGAAATGATCGAGAAAGTGGAGAGAGATGTTTTGGGGGATCGCCGAATGACTGTTGAACAGATCGCCTCCAGAGTAGGCATTTCTGTGGGTTCTGTGCACACAATCCTGCATGACGACCTGAAAATGCGAAAAGTGTCATCCAGGTGGGTGCCACGAATGCTGACGGACGACCACATGGCTGCCCGTGTGGCATGTTGCCAAGCAATGTTGACGCGCAACGACAGCATGAATGGGACTTTCTTTTTGTCGGTTGTGACAATGGATGAGACGTGGATGCCATTTTTCAATCCAGAAACAAAGCGCCAGTCAGCTCAATGGAAGCACACAGATTCACCGCCACCAAAAAAATTTCGGGTAACCGCCAGTGCTGAAAAAATGATGGTGTCCTTGTTCTGGGACAGCGAGGGCGTAATCCTTACCCATTGCGTTCCAAAGGGCACTACGGTAACAGGTGCATCCTACGAAAATGTTTTGAAGAACAAATTCCTTCCTGCACTGCAACAAAAACGTCCGGGAAGGGCTGCACGTGTGCTGTTTCACCAAGACAACGCACCCGCACATCGAGCTAACGTTACGCAACAGTTTCTTCGTGATAACAACTTTGAAGTGATTCCTCATGCTCCCTACTCACCTGACCTGGCTCATAGTGACTTTTGGCTTTTTCCAACAATGAAAGACACTCTCCGTGGCCGCACATTCACCAGCCGTGCTGCTATTGCCTCAGCGATTTTCCAGTGGTCAAAACAGACTCCTAAAGAAGCCTTCGCCGCTGCCATGGAATCATGGCGTCAGCGTTGTGAAAGATGTGTACGTCTGCAGTGCGATTACGTCGAGAAGTAACGCCAGTTTCATCGATTTCGAGTGAGTAGTTAATTAGAAAAAAAGTCGGAGGCCTTAGAACTTGAATGCACCTCGTAAGTAAACTGCCGCCAACGTACGAACCACGTTGACAAAGACCATCGGAATATTCAAATGGAACCAGTACAACTTATTGAGCATGTTACGCCACAATGTGCAACCAGAAGTCGAGTGCAGCGGGTCCAAAATCAAGTGGATTCCTTAACTTCCAGTCTGACCATTGGTGGGCCTGTTCTTGGAAGTTACACAATCCAGCTGATTTTGGCCCCTCTGCACTCGACTTTATTGTTGCACATGCTGGCGTAACACGCTGTACTGTTTCGATTTGAAGACTCCGTTGGTCTTCCCGTTTTTTAACTTTTTAAGAATGACAAGAAACTGTTTGATAAAACAGAAGCAATAGGTCAATAAGTGTTTGGCTGTTATTAGCCTTACGGTTGAGTGATACATGCTAACGTTCTGTGTTTAACATTTTGAATCTTTTGTAAGTGTTTAAACTCATTAGATAGTTTTTACATTAAAAATGGTTAATGCTGAATTTTATAATAAATAGGTAACATACGGTTTGTGAGTATAATCTTTGAACATTTAAAGCGAGTTGCCGGTCTTTTCACCGCTTTAAAATCTTATCAAGACCCAACTGTATGTTTGTGCAGCTATCTTCAGACACGTCTTCGTTATTGATAACCGCATCATCTGCAAAAACTTTGAGATTACTGTTATTATTGCCTCCAAGGTCTTTAACATACTGCATGAATACTGAAGGTCCCAACACACATCTAAGTGTTAGAAACTGTAAATACTTAAGACTGTTGAGAGTCCATCAATAAAACTGGGACCAGCGATGCGACTGTTGAAAATCGCGCATCACAAGTTGGCACACCACGATCGTTATTTATCTCGACTAGCGTGGATTTTCATATGACCAGGAGTGTGCATATTGCAATAATTGATTTACCAATGGCTCGTAAACGATGCTTTACGCGCAAGCAAAATGTTGCACAGAAACGCCTTTTGGAAATCTGGAGTCTCCAGCGTTACGTACACTGAGGTGACAAGTCATGAGATACCTCCAGATATCGTGTAGGACCTCCTTTTGACCAGCGTAGTGCAGCAGTTGGACGTGGCATGAACTCAACAAGTCGTTGGAAGTCCCCTGCAAAAGTATTGGGCCATGCTGCTTCTATAGCCGGTCGTAATTGCGAAAGTGCTGCAGGTGCAGGATTTTGTGCATACATTGATCTGTTGATTATGTCTCATAAATGTTCGAAGAGATTAATGTCGGGTGATCTGCGTTACCAGGTCATTGGCTCGATTTACCCACAAAGTTCTTGAAACTAATCGCGAACAATTGTGGCCCAGTGACATACTGTAGTGCATTGTCATCCATTGTTGTTTGAAACATGAAGTTCATAAATGGTTGCAGATTGTCTCAGAGTTACGAAAAATGACAATTTCCAGTCAATTATCGGTTCAATTGTTCCAGAGGGCCCAGTCCTTCCCAAGTAAACACAACCCACATCTTTACGGAGCCACCTCCAGCTTGCACAGTGCCTTCTCTACAACCTGGGTCCATGGTTTCGCGGGATCTGCTCCACACTCGAACTCTACTATCAGCTCTTACCAACCGAAATCGGGACTCATCTGATCAGGTCACAGTTTTCCAGTCGTGTAGGGTGTAACAGTTATGGTCACGAGCACAGGAGAGCCGCTGCAGGCGATGTCATGCTGTTAGTAGAGGCACGCGCGTCAGTAGTCTGCTGTCGTAGCCCATTAACGCCAAATTTCACCGCACACGTCCTAAAATCCCATAGTGCTCACAAGGGAACCTCCCCATCGCACCCCCG
Organism: Schistocerca nitens; assembly: GCF_023898315.1. Lineage (NCBI taxonomy): Eukaryota > Metazoa > Arthropoda > Insecta > Orthoptera > Acrididae > Schistocerca > Schistocerca nitens. Next base: position 396,046,060 of record NC_064617.1, read on the forward strand.
TCAGATTTAGTTGTAAGTTGGCACAGTGGATAGGGCTTGGAAAACTGAACACAGATCAGTCGAGAAAACAGGAAGAAGTTGTGTGGAACTATGAAAAAAAATAGTAAAATATACAAACGGAGTAGTCCATGCGAAGATAGGCAACATCAAGGACGATGGGAGTCAAGGAGCGCCGTGGTCTCCTGGTTAGCGAGAGCAGCTACGGAACGGGAGGTCCTAGGTTCAAGACTTCCCCTCGAGTGAAAATTTTAATTTTTTATTTTCAGTTTATGTGACAAACTCTTATGTTTTCATCACTTTTTTGGGAGTGATTATCACATCCACAAGAAAACCTAAATCGGGCAAGGTAGAAGAATCTTTTTACCCATTCGCTAAGTGTACAAGTTAGGTGGGTCGACAACATATTCCTGTCATGTGACACACATGCAGTCACCCGTGTTGTATAGAATATATCAGACGTGTTTTCCTGTGGAGGAATCGGTTGACCTATGACCTTGTGATCAAATGTTTTCGGTTCCCATTGGAGAGGCAAATCCTTTCGTCTACTAATCGCACGGTTTTGCGGTGCGGTCGGAAAACACAGACACTAAACTTATTACAGTGAACAGAGACGTCAGTGAACTAACGGACAGATCATAACCTCGCGAAAATAAAGTAAAATTTTCAGTCGAGGGAAGACTTGAACCAAGGACCTCTCGTTCCGCAGCTACTCACGCTAACCACGGTACCACGGCGCTCCTGAGTTCACATCCTCCTTGATGTTGCATATCTAGCGCATGGACTACTCAGTTTGTATATTTTACTAATTTTTTTCATAGTTCCACACAACTTCTTCCTGTTTTCTCGATTGCTCTGTGTTCAGTTTTTCAAGGCCTATCCACTGTGCCAACTTATAACTCAATCTGAGGGGGGTGCGATGGGGAGGTTCCCTTGTCAGAGCCATTTGAATAATTTTTTTGAACACTTTCAATTATTTCTTGCACAAGAGTCAGTTATTGTACAGTCATCATAGATATGTTATTTTGAAGAGAAACCCTGAAAGGTTTTTTCATGTTGCCGAATTGTAGTTTGGTAATTTGCCGACAGTCAGCGCTAGTCGCAAACATGGCGAGTTCCGGTGCGGAGTGAGCGTTGTGTGTCTTGTGTGTTGGAGTACACGGAACAGCCTCCCCGATCACCAAATGTCACTACGTGTGCCTTTTTTCTTTGGTGTATGTACCGCCTATACCACGTGATGTAGCAGAGCTCCGGGAGAGAATACGGAAAGCGACTGCCACAGTCGATGATGCCATGCTGGGACCGGTATGGCAAGAACTCGTTTACCGTATTGACGCGTGCCGGGTCACGCATGGTTCGCATATCGAATGTTTGTAAAAATACTTTCAAAGTTTCTCTTCAAAATGCAATATGTATGACATCTGCACAATGTTTAGTTCTTGTGCAATAAATAATTGAAAGTATTGCCGGACTTTATGTGCCCTCTTATTAGATATGATTGGTTTTTGATGATGGGCTGTGTGCTCCGAAACCATCGTCAGTGTAGCCTGGGAACTCTGGAATGTTTCACACATCAAATGCGTTTCGTCTCTGAGTTACCAACGTCAACAATGATGTTGTTGTTGTTGGGGTCTTCAGTCCTGAGACTGGTTTGATGCAGCTCTCCATGCTACTCTATCCTGTGCAAGCTTCTTCATCTCCCAGTACCTACTGCAACCCACATCCTTCTGAATCTGCTTAGTGTATTGATCTCTTGGTCTCCCTCTACGATTTTTACCCTCCACGCTGCCCTCCAATGCTAAATTTGTGATCCCTTGATGCCTCAAAACATGTCCTACCAACCGATCCCTTCTTCTAGTCAAGTTGTGCCACAAACTTCTCTTCTCCCCAATCCTATTCAATACCTCCTCATTAGTTACGTGATCTACCCACCTTATCTTCAGCATTCTTCTGTAGCACCACATTTCGAAAGCTTCTATTCTCTTCTTGTCCAAACTAGTTATCGTCCATGTCTCACTTCCATACATGGCTACACTCCATACAAATACTTTCAGAAACGACTTCCTGACACCTAAATCTATACTCGATGTTAACAAATTTCTCTTCTTGAGAAACGCTTTCCTTGCCATTGCCAGTCTACATTTTATATCCTCTCTACTTCGACCATCATCGGTTATTTTACTCCCTAAATAGCAAAACTCCTTTACTACTTTAAGTGTCTCATTTCCTAATCTAATTCCCTCAGCATCACCCGACTTAATTTGACTACATTCCATTATCCTAGTTTTGATTTTGTTGATGTTCATCTTATATCCTCCTTTCAAGACACCGTCCATTCCGTTCAACTGCTCTTCCAAGTCCTTTGCTGTCTCTGACAGAATTACAATGTCATCGGCGAACCTCAAAGTTTTTACTTCTTCTCCATGGATTTTAATACCTACTCCGAATTTTTCTTTTGTTTCCTTTACTGCTTGCTCAATATACAGATTGAATAACATCGGGGAGAGGCTACAACCCTGTCTCACTCATTTCCCAACCACTGCTTCCCTTTCATGCCCCTCGACTCTTATAACTGCCATCTGCTTTCTGTACAAATTGTAAATAGCCTTTCGCTCCCTGTATTTTACCCCTGCCACCTTTAGAATTTGAAAGAGAGTATTCCAGTCAACATTGTCAAAAGCTTTCTCTAAGTCTACAAATGCTAGAAACGTAGGTTTGCCTTTTCTTAATCTTTCTTCCAAGATAAGTCGTAAGGTCAGTATTGCCTCACGTGTTCCAATATTTCTACGGAATCCAAACTGATCTTCCCCGAGGTCGGCTTCTACCAGTTTTTCCATTCGTCTGTAAAGAATTCGCGTTAGTATTTTGCAGCTGTGACTTATTAAACTGATAGTTCGGTAATTTTCACATCTGTCAACACCTGCTTTCTTTGGGATTGGAATTATTATATTCTTCTTGAAGTCTGAGGGTATTTCGCCTGTCTCATACATCGTGCTCACCAGATGGTAGAGTTTTGTCATGACTGGCTCTCCCGAGGCCATCAGTAGTTCTAGTGGAGTGTTGTCTACTCCCGGGGCCTTGTTTCGACTCAGGTCTTTCAGTGCTCTGTCAAACTCTTCACGCAGTATCTTATCTCCCATTTCGTCTTCATCTACATCCTCTTCCATTTCCATAATATTGTCCTCAAGTACATCTCCCTTGTATAAACCCTCTATATACTCCTTCCACCTTTCTGCCTTCCCTTCTTTGCTTAGAACTGGGTTGCCATCTGAGCTCTTGATATTCATACAAGTGGTTCTCTTCTCTCCAAAGGTCTCTTTAATTTTCCTATAGGCAGTATCTATCTTACCCCTAGTGAGACAAGCCTCTACATCCTTACATTTGTCCTCTAGCCATCCCTGCTTAGCCATTTTGCACTTCCTGTCGATTTCATTTTTGAGACGTTTGTATTCCTTTTTGCCTGCTTCATTTACTGCATTTTTATATTTTCTCCTTTCATCAATTAAATTCAATATTTCTTCTGTTACCCAAGGATTTCTATTAGCCCTCGTCTTTTTACCTACTTGATCGTCTGCTGCCTTCACCACTTCATCCCTCAGAGCTACCCATTCTTCTTCTACTGTATTTCTTTCCCCCATTCCTGTCAATTGTTCCCTTATGCTCTCCCTGAAACTCTCTGCAACCTCTGGTTCTTTCAGTTTATCCAGGTCCCATCTCCTTAAATTCCCACCTTTTTGCAGTTTCTTCAGTTTCAATCTGCAGTTCATAACCAATAGATTGTGGTCAGAATCCACATCTGCCCCTGGAAATGTCTTACAATTTAAAACCTGGTTCCTAAATCTCTGTCTTACCATTATATAATCTATCTGAAACCTGTCAGTATCTCCTGGCTTCTTCCATGTATACAGCCTCCTTTCATGATTCTTGAACCAAGTGTTAGCTATGATTAAGTTATGCTCTGTGCAAAATTCTACAAGGCGGCTTCCTCTTTCATTTCTTCCCCCCAATCCATATTCACCTACTATGTTTCCTTCTCTCCCTTTTCCTACTGACGAATTCCAGTCACCCATGACTATTAAATTTTCGTCTCCCTTCACTACCTGAATAATTTCTTTTATCTCGTCATACATTTCATCTATTTCTTCATCATCTGCGGAGCTAGTTGGCATATAAACTTGTACTAGTGTAGTAGGCATGGGCTTTGTGTCTATCTTGGCCACAATAATGCGTTCACTATGCTGTTTGTAGTAGCTAACCCGCACTCCTATTTTTTTTATTCATTATTAAACCTACTCCTGCATTACCCCTATTTGATTTTGTATTTATAACCCTGTAATCACCTGACCAAAAGTCTTGTTCCTCCTGCCACCGAACTTCACTAATTCCCACTATATCTAACTTTAACCTATCCATTTCCCTTTTCAAATTTTCTAACCTACCTGCCCGATTAAGTGATCTGACATTCCACGCTCCGATCCGTAGAACGCCAGTTTTCTTTCTCCTGATAACGACGTCCTCTTGAGTAGTCCCCGCCCGGAGATCCGAATGGGGGACTATTTTACCTCCGGAATATTTTACCCAAGAGGACGCCATCATCATTTAATCATACAGTAGAGCTGCATGTCCTCGGGAAAAATTACGGCTGTAGTTTCCCCTTGCTTTCAACCGTTCGCAGTACCAGCACAGCAAGGCCGTTTTGGTTAATGTTACAAGGCCAGATCAGTCAGTCATCCAGAGTGTTGCCCCTGCAACTACTGAAAAGGCTGCTGCCCCTCTTCAGGAACCACATGTTTGTCTGGCCTCTCAACAGATACCCCTCCGTTGTGGTTGCACCTACGGTACGGCCATCTGTATCGCTGAGGCACGCAAGCCTCCCCACCAACGGCAAGGTCCATGGTTCATGGGGGGTCGGGGTCAACAATGATAGAGAGATGAAAATCGTTTCGTTATTTCTTTTGTTCTGTCTGCCCCAGTAGGTTTCTCGCCAAACTGGCGTTAGATTAAAGCGTGGCCTGTAATTCGGCCGGGTGTCGGGGGCGTCTAGCAGTTGCTCGCCACGTGTTTATGGGAGCGCACGCTGCAGTGGTTGTGGAGGGACCCCCGCAGCTGGTGACACAAAAGGCAGGATGTGTCGCGCTGCGCGCGGCCGGCCGGCTGGTTCGCGGTTCCAGGCAGCGACACCTGGCCCACCGCGCCGCCCCGCCCCGCCACAAAGCTCGCGATTCACAACAACGGCCGCCATTCATGCGGTTATCGGTAGGCCCCTGTAGCCTACTTTCGCTGCGATAAGGGACAAGCATCACTCTTGGACCCCTCGGGACACAGATCCTGTTGTCCAGGAATGTATTACGGCTCCAACGCCTGCCAGCAATATTGTGCGTGACACTGGTATTGTCAGAGGTGTTCCAATAAAATTTAGAATCTTTATTCACTGCTGATAATTTGGGATGAAATTAAAACGTAATAGCAGTACGTGCGTGGAAGTATGTACTACTTACATCGTAGGATTCGTCTATCAAGTGTAGGCTTGTTGTTTGTCAGCCAGTTAAACAACTTTAAGCTTGAAACTTCCTGGCAGATTAAAACTGTGTGCCGGACCGAGACTCGAACTCGGGACCTTTGCCTTTCGCGGGCAAGTGCTCTACCAACTGAGCTACCCAAGCACGACTCAGCCCCGTCCTCACAGCTTTTCTTCCGCCAGTACCTCGCCTCCTACCTTCCAAACTTAACAGAAGCTCTACTGCGAACCTTGCAGAAGTAGCACTCCTGAAAGAAAGGATATTGCGGAGACATGGCTTACCACAGCCTGGGGGATGTTTCCAGAACGAGTTCTGCAAGGTTCGCAGCAGAGCTTCTGTTAAGTTTGGAAGGTAAGAGGCGAGGTACTGGCGGAAGTAAAGCTGTGAGGACGGGGCGTGAGTCGTCCTTGGGTAGCTCAGTTGGTAGAGTACTTGCCCGCGAAAGGAAAAGGTTCCGATTTCGAGTCTCGGTCCGGCACACAGTTTTAATCTGCCAGGAAGTTTCATATCAGCGCACACTCCGCTGCAGAGTGAAGATCTCATTCTGGCAACTTTAAGCTTTTCTAGTGTCATAGGCAGAGCTTAGAGTTGCAATCTGTTGAAAGTTCTGATGGTATTAAACTGTGTTGCTACTTCTTCTCAGTCTGGGCCATAAGATATCAAACTGTGCCTCAGTTTTGGTGTTTCCTTCTAATGGAGATAAAGATACGTAGATGAATAGATTCGCGCTGAGCCTTCGTAAGAGAGGACGACAGTTCTTCAAAGAACCCATCTGGCATATAGCCTACGTGAAAATTCTTAGTTACACGAGGTCATACGAGAAAGCTCCGTAAGTTTGAATTTTGCGCGCAAATGGTTACAAGTGCGCTGAAATACCGCTGCGTCTCACCTCATACAACCACCTTGAATGAGTTTGGCAAGCGGCTGCGAGCTGAGTGAGTTTCTGTAGTTGTTAGACTATTACCGTTGCCTCGGTTCCGTCAGTTTGCTGTTTGACGGTAACTGGCCTGAAAGAGCAGCCTGTCTGTATGAAGCCTTGTTTCAAACTAGGGAAAACATCTGCAGAATCGCGCCAAATCAAGCATGCGTTTGGAGATAACGCTCGCAGACTTAAGACTGTTATAACCTGTCTGTAAAATAATGACAACGCGTTGTACTGGGTAAAGTGCCTTTTTTCCAGCAGAACGCCGTACCTGCCGTACAGTGTGATATGTTAGGTGCAGATGTACAGGACTTAAGAATCAGTGTCTCATCTAGTAGTTATTGCAGAGTGCGCGCAGTACAGAGATCTGTTGATACGTGATGCGGTGATGTAAGTGTATTTTGTCGAAGTGCATTTCTTGTATTAATTATATTAGTTACTAATTTGTATATTTCGTATATTGTTAACATATTTAGTGAAAGTGAACCCTCACAGCCGTGTCTGAGACACCAGCTCGCTCTTCAGATTATCGTGTTGCTAAACAGACGAACATCGAGCGATGACGACGATCCGTCGATCGTCTGTCAACTGACATCACACCAGAAAAATCTCAAAAGGGGATCTGACTTTGCAGGATCATAACCAGAACATCCAGGACCTCTGCAACACCTAAGGAGTAAGTTATTGTACACGGGAATGAACAGTGAGAAGAACTGAACATGAGACTGATCGCGACGAAGTTTGTGTTACTGATGCTTTAAGAGGATCCAAATGTCATTGAAAGTTTTTTTTCACTGATGACCGAATTTGGGTTTATGCCTCCGATCCTGAAACTATGGGGCAATCGGTACAATGGAAAAGCCCCCTTCAACTGAACCAAAATAAAAACTCTTTAGTTCAAGAGTAACATTATGTCCCTGTTGATCGGATTTCATTGATGCGATAGTCCATAGAGAGTTTGTCCCTGCTGGACAGACAACGGTAGAGATTGTATCGTAATGTTCTTTAAAATGTTTGCACTTGTGCTGCGGGAGAAAAGTCTACAGAAGGGGTGTGCGAAAGATGGGTTATGTAGCAAGACATGCACGACCATATACAGCGTACATTATTTACGGATTTTCGATTGCACTAAAATGACAGTTATACAAAACTGATATTCACCAGATTTAGGTCAGTGTGACACCACCCTCTTCCCCAAGACGAATAATCAGATTTGAAGTTCGGATGCATGGGCCACCAGGACCACACTATCGCATCTGTGACAGATCTGCAAAACATACAATCACGCTGTATTCGAATTATGATCACGAACGTAAGCACAGGATTGTCACTTCCAGATGGACCTAAGCTTCCAAAATGTGTGAAATGTAGGTTTTGACAGTGTTACATTGTTGTAACAGTTTCTTTAGGATTGGCAGACTTTCAGAAAACAAATTTCAAATATGAATTATAACGTAAAATTATTAGCAGACTCGCTGCCGACGTTATTACCCAGCCGTCGGCGAGGATGACATTAATCGGTGAACCCAGATCAGCTTCCTGCTCTCCTATGCTTGTGAAATAATTTTCATACTCAACCCATTTTCCAGTTGGCCAACTTTATCACGCGGCTCTAATAGCACTAATGCGTACAAGGTATTTCAAACTTTCAGATGTTTCAGAGAGGACTATCCATGGAACCCATGTCCGGAAACGTCATCCAACGACGCCACAGAGCATCCCAGTTATAGGCGCTGCCGTCCGTAAATGTCTGCATATAGAGAGTGATTCCGTAATGATGTTTCCGGCGTTCAAGGGGGATCAGGACGGATAAATGTATCGATTTGAGATAAGGGTCTCTGGTGTGGAAAGGAACGAGTCGAAAGTTAGCAGCGAAAATCATACTGATCTCTCTGACAGTGGACTGCATGTACCGGTACTGTTGTCGCTACGAATGGGGATATGACACTTTCAGAGGTGGTAGTATGGTCCAAAACAAGAAAAAATCCTAGTAATGGGTTCTAAAATGACTGTCGCTATACATCTGAAGGTACGTCTGCAGAACACAACAAAGTGTAAGTTCTGAAGTATTACCCGTTTAAGTGGAAGCTACAGTACCTCAGAAGCGAGTAAAAATATGTGCCAGAGACCTTCGTCTATTTGCATTAATATCAGATGGACGATTTCGCGCTTCATGTTAGGAGCTCGTAAATTTCGGTTCACAATAGGGAAAAGTCTCGAATATTTTACCTCATCCTGCGACAGTAGCACACAACGTTGAAAGAGAATCCACTGAAATACGGGTCAGAATGACGCCCAGCATTGTTCAGGCTGTAGGTGTGAATACATGTACAGGTACAGTAGATATGCGAAGATACATAATACATATCTTCAAAGTTGTTACCCATCTATTGCTGCGTACTTTTTCTATCAAGATTCTAAGAAGAAAGAATCTGATAAATTTATTAAGAACTGCAAGCAGGAAACATTTTATTTATGAGTAACTTCCGAACATTTTAATAAGAGTTTGTCGTTGACCGAGTCGCTAATATACGCAAGGCATGCAATGTGTTAATTAATGTTAACACTAACCATGTACATATTATCCTGTAAACAGACCAGTTCCACATCATTTCGGCTAAAGAATCATTCAGATGATCTGTGGAACTGTAACTAGCTTTCAGCATTATGCATGCATTACAAGTGTTTCGAACACAGTCCTTAAACATATTTTCGATGAGACGATTTGAAAAATAGGTTGCTGCCGTTTATTTCACAACATACGTTGCCAAAGATACTGAGCGTTTCATGAAGAAAACTTATAACATGTATTGGATGAAGATGGGCTTGAAGCAAGAAATTGAGGCTAAATGAAACATCGTGTAATTAGACTGTATGGTAAAAAAGTGGAAATGCTTGCGGAGAAGAGCGTCTACGAAAAACTTGCTGGTTGCTACAACAGTAATGTAAGAGAACTCCTGATATTTTTAGAGCGATTCAAAGAGGCGACAGAAGCATTCGAAGGCATGGAAGTATCCTACAGTTCAGTTTCTTTTTATTGGTGTATAAACCAAAAATTCATTATAACACAGGGCCTGTGGGATCAATAAATATTTGATTAGGGCCGCCTAGACAGTGTTAGCCGTGCTCACAAATCGGAAAATGAAGTTTCTATGTGCAGGCCACGTCATACACAGTCTACCGGTGACGCTGACTTCCATTTAATGTGAATGGATAGCAGTGGCGACGAATGTTTGGCGTTTCAGCCTCAAATGTGACTTGCGAAAGAAATTTGTCTGCGTGGAACGCATACGAAGCAAACTTGATCGGACACGAGTCGATGAAATCCTGGCAATTCGTTGTCATTACAATGCTTATTGAGAATAATTTCCTTTACCTGCAGTACACCCAAAGTGCTGCGCCTTCCCAATACCTCTCATACTACATTTATCGTCTAATCTTCAGGTACATTTTCTTGACGTAAAGGGAAACCCATTGACACTGGGTTGACTATACGAGGCGCATGAGGATAATAATGAAACTAACAACACAGCGTTGCCATATCGCTCGCAGTGTTGCGAGCGATCTGGCAATGCTTTGTTGTTCTACTAGTGTAGGCCGGTGTGTTCATCGTATCCAGAATCCAGATGCTCAGTCCGAGTTTCAGCTCACGAAGAGCGCTATCAGCGAAGTTATGTTTGTGCTGTGTGTTAGGAAAATGGAATAGCGGACTTCAGAGCAAAGTTATGTCATCAAGTTTTGTTCCAAACTTCGGAAATCCGCGAGTGTGGCCCTTGAAAGTTGAGGATAGGCTTACTTGGAACATTACCTATAAAGAGCATGGACGTCGCTCACAGAGATCTTCAACTTTAAAAACCGACGAAAACATCGAACGTGTGCTTACTCGTGAGAGATCAGACCTCCAGGACAAACTGTCAACTAAGTGCATTGCAAAGATGTCCTTGAAAGGCTCAGGAAAAAGGTGAATCGATCGAGACCGCATATTGCAGACAGGTGGTTACTTCCATTTTTGACCTCAAAAGGCGTTAAAGTTGTTTCACCCCCCCCCCCCCCCCCCCACTACTCAGTTGGTCTGAGTTCTTGTGACTTTTTCCTTTTCCTGAAATAGAAGAATGCCTTAAAAGGACGTCAGTTTGGGGCTGTGGAGAGCATTCAAAAGAATGTGACTGATATGCTAAAGGCCCTACCAGTTGAAGCCTTTCAGCGCTGCTATCAATTGTGGGAACGACGACACCGAACAATTTTGCCGGGGGGGGGGGGGGAGAAAGGCTGTCTAATTGCTTTTCTTACACTACTCGTAGAACTTTAACAGCAGCATTTAGCATGCAGTATGAAGGCTACCGAAAGTCAACTATGATCAAGTTAGAGAAGGCCAACTTCTACAAACTAGAGAACTACACACCTAACGGGGTACTGTGTTTTTCATCTTTACTGTGTTTGTTTATGTTTCGCACTATTGTTAGGCCGGTATTACACTATCAAATTTCTTTGTCAAAGATTTGATCAAAGATGTGATCAAATATTCCGTCAAATATATTTGACAAAGATCTTTGACGTAGCCTTAGAAGGGGTATTACACTGTCATCAAATTTTTCGTCAAAGTTCAAGATGGCTGACAACAACTTGTTATTAACCGCAGCAGTTGCACGTACCGCATTGTACTGTGTACACATGCGGTAAAGAAGTGTGGGGGGGGGGGGGGGAGAAAGGAACCATACATACGAGGTTGACAGTCTTAAATTCCTGGGATTACAACTTGATAATAAATTCAGTTGGGAGGAGCACACCACAGAAATGCAGAAACGCCTTAACAAATCTGTATTTGCGATTCGAGTGTTAGCAGACGTAGGCAACATAAAAATGAAAAAGCTTGCATACGTTGCCTACTTTCATTCCATAATGTCATATGGTATAATATTTTGGGATAAATCTTCAAGTCAAACAAAAGTTGAGTCCAAAAGCGTATAATACGTATTATTTGTGGCGTAAATTCACGGACGTCCTGTAGAAACCTCTTCAAAGAACTGGGTATACTAACTACTGCCTCTCAGTATATTTACTCCTTAATGAAATTTGTCCTAAATAATATATCTCTTTTTCCAGCAAACAACTCAGTTCATACATACAATACCAGGAACAAAAATGATCTGCCCAAGGACTTAAAAGCACTTACTTAGTTCAAAAAGGGGTCCACTACTCAGGATCACAAATCTTCAATAATTTGCCAGCAAACATAAAAAATTTAGTTACAAATAAAGATCAGACTTACTAGTGGCCAACTCTTTCTACTCCATTGACGAAATTTTTAATAGAAGCAAATGATGTATTGTATTTATTCATACTATTAGTATTGTTATTTCAGCTTAAAAAAAATTGACATGTTCCACATCCACAAGGATCTCCTCAGCACGGATCTATGGAACGAAAAACTAATCTAATCTGGGTGAAGCCGTGGGTTTTACGACGACGCGATAAAAGCATTCAACAAAACTTGTTACGTGAGCTTACAGTGGAAGACGTAAAGTCGTACATCGATTACTTAAGAATGGATGAGCATATATTTCTGTATGCGCTCAGTGAAGTGTATCCACATATCACGAAGCACAATATTAACTTAAGAACTGCTACATCTTCAGAAGATAGGCTCACTGTAACACTCCAATTCCTTGCTACAGGAGAGGGTTATGTTATGTTATGTTATGTTATGTTAGGTCAGGTCAGGTCAGGTCTCCAATCTTCTTAATCTATTTTTGTATTCAGGGTGCCTCACGTTGTAAAGCGCCTCATTAGCTTCATACATCTATATTAATTTTGTAGCTATCGGCACACACCAATTGTATTTACCGGCAATGTTTATAAAAACACTACAGACGACAGAACGCTGCAGCGATGCTAGCGCTCCATGTGGTAACATGTCACATTGCAGTGAACAGAAGACAAGCGATTTCTTTGATCAAATCTACAGTGCGGCCCTAGATTTGATCAAATATTGGACGACATTTGACAAAGATGTTGGACAAATAAATTTGATAGTGTAATACCGGCCTAAGACATACTTAGTGTGGTGTCACCGCCAGACACCACACTTGCTAGGTGGTAGCTTTAAATCGGCCGCGGTCCATTAGTACATGTCGGACCCGCGTGTCGCCACTGTCAGTGATCGCAGACCGAGCGCCACCACACGGCAGGTCTCGAGAGACGGACTAGCACTCGCCCCAGTTGAACGGACGACTTATTTGCAGAGCAGATAGTTAGAATAGCCTTCAGCTAAGTCAATGGCTACGACCTAGCAAGGCACCATTAGCATTACATTGCATGTATCTACAGAGTCTCACTTGTATCGTCAAGAGCGATGTACAACAATGATGGATTGAAGTTAAGTATTCCAGCAGCTACGTACTTTTCTTTATAGCATTCATTACGTATCCTGTTTCAGACCTCACGCCAGCCTGCGTGAGTTAACGCGTGCATTCGGCCTCCTCAACCAAGTAGTGTGCGTAGTGTTGGCTAACTGCTAACACTACACTTACATGTAAGAAATGCCGCTCTAGTACGATGCGCTTATCAAGCTTTTTCGAGAAACTTCAATTTGACGAGTCTGGTGATTAACATAGATTGCCGCACTTGAATGTGCGTAAAACAACTGTCCAGTTTAAAACCTGAATGATTAATACCGTGACAGACCATCTCGGCATTCACCAAAATTCTGAAAGTTTAGAGTTTTTGACCGTATCCCCATCACAGCACCGAGCGAGGTGGCGCAGTCGTAAAATACTACCCTCGCGTTCAGGACTGCGGTTGTTCGAATCCCCGTCCGGCCGTCCATGTTTAGTCTTTCCATAGTTTAGGTAAGCCGATTAAGGCAAATGCCAGAAGCTCCCTTTGAAAAGTACATTGTCGCTTTCTTTTCCTTAGCTTCTACAGCCAGAGTTAGCGCTCTGAATTGAATGATCTTGTCGCCGAAATTACGTTATACTCTTAATTTTCCTTCCTTCCTTATTACATCGCGGTATTTCTTTGTATGCCCATGGATACTCTGTCATTCTTTGCTTGTTTGAATGAAATTGTTACCGTTTATGTACAGTAGTTGAAAGATCAGACTTATTACAGTGAAGATGTTTATGGCAAAGAGGAGCCTGATCGATGCAGCTTTGTGGCCTTTGTCGATCTCTCCCCAAGTCTTGGCGTCGAATCTACTGGCAGCATGGACTATAAACAGCCAGTAATACATGGGACAGCCTCTTGTGCTTGTAGCACACTCAGGCGTGGTCTTAAACTTGTAGGCTGGCTGTAAGATATCCAGGCTGCCCGAGAATTAATTCCAGTTTGGGAAACGCTGGTAGAATACATACAGAATTACAGAAGAATATTCGTTTATTGTTTACTTAGCCTTAAGAGATCAGGGCCTTCATCTGCATCTACGTGATTACTCTGCTATTCACAATAAAGTGCCTGGCAGAGTGTTCAGTGTACCAGCTTCAAGCTGTCTCTCTACCGTTCCACTCTCGAACGGCTCGCGGGAAAGACGAGCACTTAAATTTTTCTGCGCGAGCCCTGATTTCTCTTATTTTATCGTGATGATCATTTCTCCCTATGTAGGTGGTTGCCAACAGAATGTTTTCACAATTGGAGGAGAAAACTGGTGATTGAAATTTCATGAGAAGATCCCGTCGCAACGAAAAACGCCTTTGTTTTAATGATTGCCACTCCAGTTCACGTATCATGTCTGTGACACTATCTCCCCTATTTCGCGATAATACAAAACGAGCTGCCCTTCTTTGTACTTTCTCGATGTCATCCGTCAGTCCCACCTAATGCGGATCCCACACCGTACAGCAATACTCTAGAATAGGGCGGACAAGAGTGGTGTAAGCAGTCTCTTTATAGACCTATTGCACCTTCTAAGTGTTCTGCCAATGAATCGCAGTCTTTGGTTTGCTCTACCCACAATATTATCCATGTGATCGTTCCAATTCAGGTTATTTGCAATTTGTATTTAGTTGAATTTACAGCCTTCAGATTTATGTGACTTATCGCGTAATCGAAATTTAGCTGATTTCTTTTAGTACTCATGTGAATAACTTCACACTTTTCCTTATTCAGGGTCAATTGCCACTTGTCGCACCATACAGATATCTAAATAATTTTGCAAGTCGTTTTGATCATCTGATGACTTTACAAGACGGTAAATGACAACATCATCTGCAAACAATCGAAGACGGCTACTCAGATTGTCTCCTGTGTCGTTAATATATATCGGGAACAATAGAGGGCCTATAACACTTCCTTGGGGAACGCCAGATATTACTTCTGTTTTACTCGATGACTTTCCGTCTATTACTACGAACTGTTGATGTATCGCCTTTTGGCTTTTGTCTCGGGTTCTTTGGCTGACATTTGTTTGACGATTTTTGTGGCGTTTCACCAGCATGATGGCTGGCTTTGTCAAAGCTCCACCCTCCATCGCTGGTTACAGGCTGGAGCTCTGTACCCCATCATAAGTCTGCAACACCACCAGGCGTCGTTTTGTTTTGCAGTGGGCATGAGGACCTGGCCTATTGTGTGTAGGAAATTAAGCAGAAATTTCACTGTATGTGGGCTGCTCTATTCTGTTCGAACCTGTGTTTTTTCAGTACTAGGCCTCTTTTTGCAAGTATGGGAAGAATCAGTTTCGCAGCATGGCAGAGTATTATTCAGTGGTTATAGTGGAATAGAAGAAAAATGAAGCTGTGGTTGCACGGCCTGGCATAGTGACCAATACCCATTTTCCTTGTATGTTTCTTCCGTGTCCTCTATTTGCAGTTTCTTTGTAGTCTTGAACTGAATACTCTGTTCCTCTACAAAGCAGCTTGAATGAAAGCAAGAGTCGTCTGAAAACCACCTTTGCATAACACAGCCTCTACTTCCAATGCTCAATTTACAGGCTGTGGCTATTAGTGGAGCATTTACACCGTTCTTAGGAATTGCACATTGGTGATATTATAGCTTGACAACATTCCTGGTCACCCGAATCGCACAATGTGTTCACCTACGTTGACAGCCACTGGAACATGCCAGTGCTTGCAGCAATACATTTCCAGGCCATAAGAGTTTACACAGAAACACTATGATCGTGAAATGGATGGAATGAACAGATGCGGGATACATACCAGAAAGTTGAAACACGATTTTGAATATATAATTTAAAAACAATTCTTTCGAAAATTGGTAAGAGCAGTATGAAAATACTGTATACTAGTTTCAACCAGACTGACAATCATATTCAAGTTTTTGGTCACTTGTAATGCATACAGCAGTATGAGGAATCCACACTTATAAACTCAAAGTGTAATGTACTTTGACAGATGCCGTGGAAGAATGAGTATTGAGAGTGAGCAATTAAATAAAAAATAAATATGTTGCGTGCTATAGCTTTTTAACTTCCATTCACACTCACCCCTCCTACTATTACTCCTGCTACACTCATCTGTAATATTTTGTCTCACCTCTACTTTATTGTTGTTGTTTCAGTTTGTTGACTTGGGCATTGTTACGAGTATTGAAGTAAACCATAAAAATGTGGAGAGTGCACGCAAGGGCCAAGAAGTATGCATCAAGATAGAGCCAATTCCCGGAGAAGCTCCGAAGATGTTTGGTCGTCATTTTGATGAGAAGGATTTCCTAGTCAGCAAGGTTAGTACTACTATATGACTTAATATTGTACAACATACCATATACTTAAATTAAGGACACATGTTACCCAGAAATGTTGTAACATACTCATTGGTGTCTTTTTGCTCCATTTATATTGATTGTTTATTCAGTTTATTGAGTTATAGAATATTTATTAGGTGTCAAAAATACCAGCTTAGTTACTAGACAGGTCTGGCATCAAAACTGGTGAAGTATGACTGCTGTGTAAGGTAAGTCCTTGTAATGAATGTCAGTTTAGAATGGTTTGACACGAGTAAATGTATTCAGAAAGCAAGCTTTCATCCTCTGTGACTGAGATAGCGGTAATAACAAATATGAAGAGACTTGCCCTGAGCCTAAAAGGCTGCTAGTGAACTGAAGATATGGTAGAGGGAAGCTAATTGCCTGAAATGTAAATTATTGAAAAATGCATTCAACTAATGAACATCACATAAGACAGATAAGTTGTTTCCAAGGAGGAAGTATGCTAGAAATATCTTACAACTAAAATATCACTACAAGTTTTTAATATGGTACAACACACTGAAGCAGAAAACATTATGTAAAACTCAGAAATTACCAGCTTTCCTTGATAAGGACAAACTTCTGTGGGTTGCCAAATTAACAGGGAACAGAAAAGTATCTTTGCTGAATATCTACTTTGTTGGTCCTTATTTGTAAACTGGAGAAGTGAAAAACATAATGATTGCAATGTATTTTGTGAAAGGGCCTCAAATGGTGCAATGTATTGGTGTGTTGCGATTTATCTTTATCTATATATACTTCACAAGCCACCTTATGGTGTACAACTGAGGATACTTAACACAATCTGATCAAAAGTATATTAACATCTACTAGTGGACATTAATGTGGTACATGTCAACCTTTGCCTTTATGGCAACATGAACTGTACCGGGGACACTTCCTGTGAGATGTCTGAAGGGCTGTGGAGAAATGGCAGCCCATTCTTCCTAATTAACAGATCCAGAGAGGTCCTTGGATGTCGAGGTTTGGAGCAAAGTCAATATTCTAACTCATCCTAATGGTGTTCTGTAGGGTTCAGGTCAGGACTTGGGGCAGGCCAGTCCATTTCACAAATATTATTGTCCACAAACCATTGTCACATACATGTTACTTTATGATAAAGCTGCATTTGTCATTCTCGCACAATCGGTCATCGTCGTCATCTAACTGTTCCTCTACTGTACACACTACCAATGCTGTAAAATGTGTTAAAGACCCCACACTGTGACACCACCACCATATCCATACTTGACTGTTGGCCCTACACATACCTGCAGGTAACTTTTTCCAGGTATTCAACAAACCCAAATCTTTTCATCTGATTTTGACAGGGTATAGCGTGATTCGTCACTCCACTTCGGCTTACGAAGAGCTTTCGATCATTGTAAACCACTCCTATTAACTCCCTACACACAGTAGTCATGCTGTTTGGATTGCTGGTAACAATTTGGGGATTATGATTGATTTCTTTTGATTATTTCATGCGATAGTTTACAACCACTGTCCACACTGCTAGATGGTCCTTATCCGTCAGTACATATGATTTAGCTGTGGTCATTCCTTCATGTTTCCACCTCACAGTCTTATAACCAACTGTGATCTTTATTGATGGCTCTGGAAGGGTTTAAATGTCTCCAATAGACCTGTTACTCAGGTGACATCCAGTGTTAGACTAAGTTCAAATTCGCAGTTCTCCTGATTGACCCATTCTGTGTGTTTGCTTTTGTACTGACAATGCATTACTCTCCACCTCCTTTTATACTGATAGATCCTCCTCTTGTGACAGGAAATAGTCAATTCCCCTTTGCTTAGGAGTTTCCGAATACTTTCGAGCAGGTAGAGAATGTACTGCTGTCATTTCTCCCATTTCCTGTTCAATTTGCAAATGGTTTACGGCGAGAATGGTTGTTGGTAAGCATACATGTGGCCCGAATCTTCCTAATTGTACCTTAGTGGTCTTGTCCGAGGTGTTCAGGTGGATGAAAGCAATATATTTGACTTGTCTAGGTAAGCAAACTGTCAGAACTTAAACTGTAGACCACACTGTGATGCAAAAGACCTCTCTTGCTGTGTGTGCTGCTAGAGTTGGCTGAACATCTCCATGAAGAAGATGATAATTGGTTTTTGGGGTGCTCAAGTGTGGTCATCATTGCCAATACAAAGCCCCAATTTTTACACAGTCGACTTTTTTCACAATCCAATCTAGTCACTGTAACAAGTGATGAAGACGATGACGATGAAGTGATGAGAACAATACAAACACCCAGTCCCTGGGCAGAGAGAATCCCCGACCCAGCCAGGAACTGAACCTGGGACTCCGTGATCATCTCCGGGATGCTTTTGTACTTACTAAATTAACATGTAATAAATGTACTGTTCTGATTTTAACCTTCCCTACTTCCACTGTCATTCATATGTGGTACGGATCCTAAACTGATGAGCAATATTCAAATATTGGTTGAGTGGGTGTCTGTCAGTCAACAGACGAGGTCGGTCTGTATACTTTTGTGCTGTACTTGTCCCTTCACATTTCCTCTTCACTATCACATCAGAAACAGTGGACCTGAGAATGTTTACGAGTGTGGAAATCTCTTGTACAGATGTATGACACAAGTGACACCTAATCATACGACCACATTCGAAGTCCGTGAGTTCTGCGCAGCACCTCATTCTGCTCTCTCACGATGTCTTAATGACTACTGAGGTCGCTGATATGGGGTACCCGGCAGTAGGTGCCAGCACAATGCACCTAATATGAAAAAAGTATGTTTTAGGGGGTGTCCGGATACTTTTCATCACTACTAAAATACACATGTGATGTCTTCATATCTAAAGCGTCTGCTGCTTTGAACAGCGTCGCTCATAGATGAATAATGTAGTTGACCTATTATCAGTAGTCCATGAGGAAAGGTCTCAATCTGTCACTTTCCAAATCTTCTGTGATTTTCTGTAGGAAAAAATGCCGAAAGTACGCAACGAATACAGAAAGCTGAGAGACCTTTCAGATTTAACATTCATGCATCGGTTTAGGTATTAGGGCTTCTTCTGGACGACAGACTATCCTGATCAAACACGTTAATCATATTGGTACAAAAACAGAAAAAGCTCTCAGTGTTTTACTTGCTGCCAGTCGAGCGTAGAGAGTAGCCCAACTGGACATCCTCACCATCTTGTTGTACAGAGTGATAATCTCTGAAATGGTCTCAGAAGTTTTCTTTTAGCAAATTCTTTATAGCATATACTGCAAAAACTAAGTGTACTTTAATAACGGGCGATTAGGTAGTGGTGCCTAGAAGCATTGACGTCGCCACGAACTTACACCCTTCTAGTAGGAAGTGAAGATTTGCCTCTTGACACCTGTAGAGAACTACTACCTAAAAAGCGTCAGAAGATCCGTAATAATTAATAATCCTGTCATGGCTAAACCTCAGCTTTTGGCAGACAGAGGATACCCAGAAGAAAGCAAACTTACACAATTGTTAGTGATAAGCGTTGCCTCACATTCGTATTTCCTTTGACACGGAAGTAAAGATTATGAAACAATAGTCTGTCATAATGATGTCTCTTACTTATTAGTCAGACTAGGTCAACAGTTACCAATAGCCCCCAGGAGGTCCACAACTCTCTTGTGGATACGTGGTTGGCGAGCACGGGACCCTAAGCTAGTGCGGCTCTTTTTCCTTTCCGGGCTGCATACCTTCCTTTTCCACATGCATCCCCCCCCCCCCCCCCCACACACACACACACCGCCTCTTCCCTTCCCCTTCTCCCTCTTTGAGAGTATGTTCCGTACCTACGTCCGGAAATGGAAGCTTGTAACTGTAAGACATTGTTTCTCTTCTTTGCTTTCTGTGCTGGAAAGTCTCCGTCCTCCCTTTGTCCTTTCTTCCTTGCATCTTCTCTTCACATTCTTCTCCGCTGCGTCGTTTGAGACCTCTCTTCTTCCCTTTCTTTGTTCCTCTTTTCTTTCCTCCTTGCGCGTGTCTGAAGGCCGACCCACGCGTAGACGGTGACGGGGTAACGCGTAATTCCCCGCCCTGGGTAGACAGGTAGGACACGTATGTACCCCCTGGTACAGGCCAGGCCCACGGAGGGG
Source organism: Schistocerca nitens (assembly GCF_023898315.1). NCBI lineage: Eukaryota > Metazoa > Arthropoda > Insecta > Orthoptera > Acrididae > Schistocerca > Schistocerca nitens. The sequence goes on from NC_064617.1 coordinate 396,066,290, forward strand.
TGATTATCCGAGCTGGTACCTTCTAATGTGCCGATTGGTCCCTCCGTCCGTTTCTCAGGAGGTGTGACCTGAGGTGTGAACAATCACCTAAGGCGTGAGTGTCCTCAGAGGGGGGGCCCCCACGAGGAAGGAGCGCACCATCGGAGACGCTGGTAATCATGGGGGATGCTTTCGCAATGGTTTCCTCTACGTCTACAACTTCTGCTCACAAGCGAAAGTTCGATGAGTCTCAGCCACGCATAATTCTTCCATCAGTGCCACAGTTCATAGTTGTTTCTCGGTCTGACGAAGGTCTAGACTTCTCCACAGTCAACCCTTTCATTATTCATAAGGTGTCAACGCAATTGCAGGTCCTGTAAATTCTTGTTCCCGATTACGAAATGGCACCTTGTTAGAAACAGTCAGTGCCCTCCAGGCACAAAAATTTCTGCGAACTCCTCTGCTACACACCTTCCCTATCAGGGTGGAAGCGCACTACACATCTGCTACACACCTTCCCTATCAGGGTGGAGGCGCACTGAACTTTAAATTCATCACACGGGGTGGTTTATACATGCTCACCCGACCGATTGTCCTACGAGGAAATTCAAAATTACCTGTCTGACCAGGGCGTAACGGCTGTACGTCGAGTCATGAAAAGCGTTGACAAGGACTTGGTACCAACCCGTACTCTCTTCTTGACGTTTGACAGAGTTCAACTTCAATCGAACATTAAAATGGGATATGAGATAATTTCAGTTCGCCCTTACATCCCCAACCCTACGTGTTGCTATCGGTGCAGAGGTTTAATCATTCCAGCCAGTCGTGTTCCAATCCGGCCAAATGCGTTACATGTCTCAGGGATGCCCGTGAGGGTGATTGTCCACCTCCATCCCCTCGTTGCATCAATTGTGTGGGCGACCACGCTGCTTCCTCTAGAGATTGCCCTATTTTCAAAGATGAACGAATTATTCAGGAAATCCGAGTGAAGGGAAAGATGTCTACATTCGCTGCTCGTAAGATATTCGCCAGTCGAAAGCCCACTGTGCCCCCAGCAGGTAAATATACCACTGTCCTTGCATCTCCTCAGCCTACTAAGGAGGCAGCCACTCAGACTTGCGATCTCACGTTTAGTGCCAAGGTCGTCAGGTCGGCCAGCGCAAAGATCGCCCGTTCAGCCTCCCCACTATCACCTGCTCACTCTACGGCTCACCCTTCATAGGCTCCTGCTAAATCACGAGCCCAAAAATCGGACGCCCGGACTTCCAAAAAAGAGCCTACTCGCGAAGATTTTTTACATTCCCCGACTTCACAACCATCGATTCCTCCCTTATTTCAACGTCCAGTTCAAAGAAGGCTCATAAGAAATAAAGTTCCTCTCCTCCTCCGCCACGGCGTGTCTCATCTACAGCGCCATCCGGCGGTAACCGCCCTTGGCCGTCTTCAGTGTCGCCGAGGCGCAACGCTGGCGGCCGATCAACCGGCTGATCGTTGGTGGCAGGAGCTGCCCCCGAACAGCGTATGGATCAGGGTCTTCTCTGCCTTTGGCTGAATGCCGTTCCACGCTGTCGGCCGCCGGCTCTCAGCGGTCGTTGAGTTGACAGCAACTGTGGTAAGATTCTTCCCTTTTCTGTCCACCCTATGTCAATTATCCATTGGAATATCTGCTGCATTCGAGCCAATCGGGATGAATTGTCGATCCTACTCCCCAGTCGTCTTCTGTCTTCAGGAAACAAAGCTGCATCCCCACGATCACTTTGTTTTCCCTCATTTCCAGTCAGTCCGGTTTGATCCCCCCCCCTCTGTTGATGGCCCTCCGGCACATAGGTGACTTATGATTCTTATCCCTGATACTGTCCATTATCACCCCATTCCCTTAAAGAGTTCCTTCCAAGCTGTCTCTGTCCGTCTTTCCCTTTCTGGATACACCTATCTTTGTACCATATACATTCCATCGTCCACACCGATGGCAAGAGCTGATTTCCTTAATCTCGTTGGTAGCCCCCCCCCCCTCCCCCATTTGCTGGTTGGGGACTTCAATGCCCACCACCCGCTTTGGGGATCTCCACGACCAATTTCTCTCATTTGGACCTTTCGGTCGGTACTGTTCAGCTAGCTCTCCACTTTGAATGGTTCGCTATTGCTGATACACACTCGAATGACCATTTTCAATGTATCCTTAGATTACAACCACAACTGCCATCTATGCGCCCAAGACGCTGGAAGTTTTCCCAAGCCGATTGAACACTTTTCTCCTCTCTAGCGACATTCGATGACCGTCCCTTTCCTCGCTTCGACGAGCAGGTCTCTCATTTTACGGAAGTCATTCTTACAGCCGGCGGAGCGTTCAATACCTCACACCTCCGATTTGCCCCGGCGCCCCCTAGTTCCTTGGTGGAACGAGGTGTGCCGTGACGCAATACGAGAACGGAGACGTGCTCTTCGCGTTTTCCGCCACCATCCTACGTTGGCCACCTGTATCCGCTATAAGTAGTTACGTACGCGATGCCATCGCATCATCCGCGATGGCAAGAAGGCAAGCCGGGACTACTTCACCAGTTCCTTTAACACCTTCACTCCCTTCTCAGTAGTTTGGAGTCGAATTCGACGGTTATCCGGCACGTCTAGTTTCTCCCCGATCACTGGGCTCACTGTCGCCCATGACACCTTTGTGGACCCAGTCGCAATTTCTAACTCATTGGGTTAACACTTTGCTGAGATTTCGAGCTCTTCAAATTACCCGCCAGCCTTTCTCCCGAAGAAACGAGCAGCGGAAGTGCGACCTCTTGCTTTCTCCTCTCAAAATAGCGAAAGCTATAATACTGTTTTGTCTATGCGGGAACTTAAGCGTGCACTCTCTTCTTCTCGCACTTCCGCCCCAGGACCGGATGGCGTCCACGTCCAAATGTTGCTGCATTTATCATAGTGTAGTGTGCGTTACCTCCTTTGCCTTTATAATCGAATTTGGGCCGACAGTACCATCCCCAGAAGATGGCGGGAAGCTATCGTCATTCCTGTTTCGAAACCTGGAAACGACAAACATCTCCCCTCTAGCTATCGCCCCTTATCTCTCACGAGTAGTGTATGTAAGGTTTTGGAGCGTATGGTGAATTGCCGTTTAGCCTGGTGGCTGGAGCCCCGAAACCTTTTAACACCTGCGCAATGCGGTTTCCGAAAGCATCGTTTTGCAGTTGATCATCTTGTTGCTCTCTCCACTTATATCATGAACAATTTTCTCAGGAAACGCCAAACGGTAGCAATATTTTTTGATCTGGAGAGAGCATACGATGCCTGTTGGAGGACATGCATCCTCCGCACACTGTTCTCTTGGGGCTTTCGAGGTCGGCTACCCCTTTTTATTCGTGAATTTATGACAGAGCGCACATTTAAGCTGCGGGTAAACACTCCTTTCTTCCGTACTTTCTCCCAAGAAAATGGGGTGCCCCAGGGCTCCTTGCTAAATGTTGTACAGTTTGCCATCGCCATAAGTCCAATTATGGATCGTCTCCTTCCTGATGTCTCGGGCTCCCTCTTTGTCGACGGTTTTGCTATCTGCTACATCTCTCAACGGACCAGCCTTCTTGAATGACTTCAAGGATGGCTCGATCGCCTCCACTCATGGAGCATCGAAACCGGCTTCCGATTTTCTCCCAGTAAAACAGTCTGTGTAAATTTTTGGCGTCGTACCGAGTTTAATCCGCCTTCCCTACAGCTAGGCCCTGTCGACCATCCGTTCGCGATCGTCGCTAAACTCTTGGGACTTATGTTTGACAGAAAACTGTGCTGGTCCTCCCACGTTTCATATCCTCCGGCTCGCTGTCTGCGATCCGTCAACACCCTCCGTGTTCTGAATGGTACGTCCTGGGGAGCGGACCGAGTGGTGATTCTCCTCCTGTTTCTCGCCTTAACGTGCTCTAAATTGGACTATGGCAGCCTAGTTTACTCCTCTGCTCGGCCGTATATTCTTCGGCGTCGCGACACTGTCCACCACCGTTGATTGCGTTTAGCGTCTGGAGCTTTTTACACTAGCCCCGTGGAAAGCCTTTATGCTTAGACTGCTGAACGCTGTCCAACCGGCGAGCTGTCCTTCTGAGTCGTTACGGTAGTCATCTGTCTTCCATGCCTGCTCATCGGGCCCATGCCCTTTTTCGTCGATGCCTCCTTGGATTTAGGGTATGCAGGCCGCCCTTCCTCTATACTACCACCGGGAGTCCGCTTCCGTCAACTGCTATGTTCTCTTTCCTTCCACTTTCCTAAAAATTTCTTGACAACTGGGAGTACTGCACCACCTTGGCTTCGCCCCCGGACCTGCCTACTCCGTGACCTTTGTGAGCTTCCCAAGGATAGTACCCCTCCTCTCGTTTATCGTTGGGCATCTGCTGCTCTATGCGCACAAATGGAGGCTGCCACATTTATTTACACTGACGGCTCAAAAATAACATTTGGTGTTTGGAGTGTCTACGATCTCTACAGAATCGGAGTCATACTCTCCCACATGCAGCGAACATCCAGAAGACGACGGAGATCTTAACCACATCATTTTAGGATGTTCTAAATATGCTCCACATCAAAACAAACCGTAGGAAAACCTTTAAAAATGCATAACCCCTTGCCTACAAATATTAAAATAGTAATGAGTTAAAAAAACTTTGAAATTAACATCAGTATCACATTACAAACAAGAAGGGAATATAAATCTCTGGCTTATCAAATACTGACATTTGTAAATTTTTATTTTTATAAAATAGCGATATATTTAAGATTTAACCGTAACAAGCAGTTGCAATAGTTGTACAGCTTTCGACGAAAATGCAACAAAATTAAATTTAAAAAATCAGTGGAGAAAAAAGCAGTTGGCAGACCGAGGACAAGACGATGAAAATGAAACGGCAATATTAATGTATACCTCAAATCCCAAAAGAAGGGAAAAACAGCCACCATTTGCGTAATGCAGTGAGTCGAAGAGAAATGTGACTGGTATTACGAATCATGACGCTCATTATTTATGCATATAGAAAGTACTGGTACTGATTAGCTCAGAATACGACCACGTTAATGAAAATTTTACTAGCCATTACTAAGCCAAGATGTGGGCAACTGTCTAGTTACAGAGGGCTGTCCGTCATATGCTATAGTGTCAAAGGGTCTCACCATAATTATTCTGTTAGAGTATATCGCACTGCTTTAATGTGTCCTAGAATCCCTTGACATTTGTACGCAACTTGTTGACGGATTTCGATAGATAGATAGATAGGTAGATATAGATAGATAGGTAGATAGATAGATAGATAGATAGATAGATAGATAGATAGATAGATAGATAGATAGATAGATAGGTTGGTTGATTTGGGGGAATGGTACCAAACAATGAGGTAATCGGTCCCATCGGATAAGGGAAGTATGATGAAGGGAGTCGGCAGTGCCTTTTTAAAGGAACCATCCCGACACTTGCCTGAAGCGATTTAGGGAAATCACGGAGAACCTAAATCAGGATGGCCGGGCGCGGGTTTGAACCGTCGTCTTCCCGAAAGCGAGTCCAGTGTGCTAATCACTGTGCCACCTCTCTCGGTATTTCCACCGAGCGCAGTACTCTTCGCAATCAGGAGATGGGAGATTATGGGCTCGTCCGAGATGGATGGGAGATCATGGGCTTTGCGGCACTGCCGTGATTTACATTACAGCTGCACTATCCATTAACCCAGTAGAGTCTTAGTAGAGTCTTGAAATATGGTCTCCAGTTGGGGATGATCAAATGTCATGGACACCTTTTAATATCTTTGTAGTTTCAGTAATACCACGCCGATTCGGAAAGACGTGTTCCTGAAAGGTGTCCGTTATAAAAGTCCATTTGTTACGTTTAGAATAACTAGCTGACGTGAACTGGGTTGTACCAAATCGGACAGACGGAGGATCAAGCCAACTAGCAGCGTGCTAGAACTATTCCCCTTGACAAGCACTGCGATCGGTCTTAATGTAGGAGTCAGTCATTTTTCCTCAAAACTTATTGGGTCGGCGGTTGTTCTCCAGCTCTCGTGGTGTCGATACTTAAGCAGTAAACGCCTCCACAACCCGTCACCAGTGTCTTCGGCATTCGGTATCATCGTGTTTTTCCATTGATTGTCATGCTGTTCAAGAAATGATTAATGGCCTTGCAGCTGCAACTGCGATTCTGTCTTGCTTCCGGCAGTAACTGCTGTTTTTGTAAAAGGGGTAGCTCACGTCTCATGGGCACGCTGGTGGAGAGTATCAATGGACGTGCGTTGGCTTGAATGGAAGCAGCTTGTGTGAATGGGCTATGTTGGTCACCAGCTTGTCTGTCCCTTCCTGCCCTCTCCACCGCAGGTTTGCAGAGCGCCGCGAATCGATAGGCCGGCACGTGTCAGCCGAGGGGAGACACAGGTCGACGCACCCGAACTCGCCTCTTGCATCCAGCTGCCACGTGGAAGACCTGCCCCATTTTACAGGACACGGCTACACTTTTTTTTCAGAAATTAGCAGTTTTTTATCTGCTTCATTCAATTATGAATACACTCCTCGGGCAGAATCCGCACAGTATCGTGAAACGAGCATTTTCCTCTTCTAACACACTCTTTCAGAAACACATCTGTAGTGCTTGCAATGATTGTCCATATACTTCTATAAGTGCACATTGGTTACAAGCAAATTTGCGTTGAAAGTGCCCCTTCTTTGCTCAGCAGACGAAGTTTTGTGTGACTTGTGTGTGGTGCAATCACACTATGTAAACTTGCTCCAGTGATTTGTCACGGACAGAGCTACTAACTCGTTGGAACACAGCATCGTTCAAAGGACGTTACATCAACACAGTACCAGGCTGGTCACTGACTTATGATCGATCCACGCAAAGAGTGCGCCAGATGATGAAACTAATATAAGACCGTGTTTGCTTCAGTGAGAAACTAACAACTGTGTACTCAGCGTAAGTGGGAAGTGGAAGTAGAGAGTAAGCACTTACGGTAAGGTTCATAATATTTTCCTCTTAGGAAGCTTACAAAAGCATAAGAACAGAAACAGCCTGTACGCACTACGCATCACATTGTTCAAGAATAGATTGTTTTCATGACAGGCCCATACTTCGATTGGTCAAGCAAGCGGTACATTGGACTCAGCTCGCTTCCAGAGATATTACCATACAAGACGAAAACTAAAGACAACGCCACTCTGTTACACTGTCAGATTTCCGGAAATTGGATAATTTTACAAGATGTTCGAATTATATTGTCAACAAATTCTTCAAGCCCCCTATATTCCTCCTCAAATTCTCTCTCTGATGAGTGCTAAATGGCGTTAGGATTTAGGTCAAGGGGCTGTGGAGGTCACGATAAGGAAATTTGAATTAAGTAGGGGCTGTTACAGAAGTTTGATGAATTAGTGAACACGTTCTGAGATCATCACAAAGAATAACTTATTGTCTTGATCAGTTTCGTGGAAGGGGCACCTCACGGTTCTGTAAGCTTCAGCTCGAGGGCATGAATGCGGGGCTGGGAGAGGGAGGGTAGGTCATCCACGTGCCGCCTCGCCTGACCCACTTCCAGCCACCCATTCACCTTTCCCGGGCTCATTCACAGCAGCTCCCTTTCGTTGATGATCCAGCAGTTGCTTGACCCGGCCTCTCGCGTCAGGTCATGCTGTTATATTTGAAACAGGTTAGCTGCTTTGTTATAAAGTTTGCTCCTTTTTCCGAACGGATTCCCACAAACTTGCGGAATATTTTCTTGTTTCAGAAGGCTTTTAATGACTCCGAATAGACCGCCGCGTAACGTCTTCTTAATTGAAGTAGATTGTTTTGAAGTTCTGAAAGTGGCATTGAAATGTGATAATTGAGAGCGTCGAATATCGTTGCGTCGTGTTGTGAACGGGGCGGATCCTGGCGTGTTGTGAATGGAAGTAGGCCAGCGAGCAGGGGGTTGGGGCGGCTCGGGGGCAGGCACGTGCCGGCCCGGCCGGTGTTGCCCGCCTGCTCTCTCACTCGAGTCTCCGGCAGCCGCTGCTTCCCCCAGCGCGCGCGGCCGCTCGATATGACGTCACGGGTCTCCTGCACGTGACGTCACACCATTGACCGGGACAACCACCCCTAAACCGGCACGTGGCACCACCACGCCATTGATTTTGGCCTACAGCCGACCCAGTGACCCACTTGTCCATTCACGAGGCCACCGCCCGCTTCTTCATTCAGCAGTGGCCTCGGTTGAGCTCGAGCCGTTTCATTCATGTCGTCGGCACCCTCCTCTATTCTTCTGTCGATAACATCCCCGTAGCTTGCGCCAGAACGCCGTCCACGTAATTACCAGGTAGTTCTGGAACAAATTAATTTTTCCTGCGCCTACCTGTCAACATAGTCATGAAGGGAACGTTTTCTAATCGCAGAAGGTAATTTGTCAGCAGTTTATGCCTGGGAAATTACCCTAAGAAAAGTATTTCCCATTCTATTAGTTTCGCGGTCATCTCTTGTGTAAGTTGTTTTGTGCTTGCTTCTCTGATAATTTTGACTAATCGGAATAAGTGTCATTATAAAATTAATTAAGAAGTGATAAAATACTTTTAGGTAATAGATGTCACGCATGCGTTACTTATAAAGGGATCGTTACTCCTATCGAGCGATCTAGGAAGACGTAGGGCTCATTTTCGGGCGGAGCGCAAACAAAATTCAGTCGGGCCAACCAGCTTTTTCGGCGTCTAAATCATTTGACAAATTCCGGAATGGCCCCTTCAGCAACTGTTCTCCCGGTTTCCTTTCCTGTCGTTGTGACATCTGACCTTATACTTGGTCTGTAAAAATCTATACGTCATCGAGAAGTGTTCTCAGCTGTGTAGGTATTTCCCTTGATTGTAATCACAAAGATAGAACTTTGTTTACATCGTTCCCTCTTTGGGAGAGAACGAGTGAAGTATCTGTGGCCTGTTTTAGCGGGGTGTAGTCTCTCCTCCAAAAGTCTGCAACAAGGAATATAGTGGCCTGTTGAAAATCTGGCCCATCATAGAGCCTCGGATCTTTGCAGCCAAATACCAGGCAAGCTGGTCGTGCGCGGAAGGGAATCGCAGTTGAGAATGAATTGGAGGGGGTTACCTATACCTACATTTGCCTTATAACCAAGGAAAACCTCCCGAAATCTTTGGTCGAAACCGGGGGATTGGAACTACTTTAAATTTCCTTCTGGGACAACGTTACCTGCTGTCCACTGTCAAAGACAAATAAAAAAATAAAAGAAAAAAAGATTTGTCGCTAGAGCTCATTCGTATATTGCAGAGACAACGTTCACAACTGTGAGAATGTGTTATTAGTTAACATTTGAAACTTATTACGTAGAGATTAAGGTGTTCCAGCTGCTTCTGCAGCCATGCTCTCTTCGTGCCCGGCAACAGTGCTGCTCCACGTGTGACCCGAATCCCGAGGGCGGCCCGCCACGTGCCGCTGTGACGTCAGGGGTGCGTCATTCACGAAGGGGTAGCGACCCCCATTCATTCGAGAGCCCCGGCAGCTCAATGGGCCTGGTAGCTACTGTCCGCGAACTTCGATGCCGCGCAGAAATAACGTGAAAGCGCTTTCAACTTCGTGGCATTTCGCCATTACCATAGACGGCAAATAGTTTATACTATTGTTGAGGCGACGTCTCGAATTTACTGTAATCTGTGTTAGTAATATTCGAAACGAGATAACGTCTGGCGCTCATTACGGGCGTCATACGTACTGGTAACTATTATGCTACGCAAACAAATTGGTAATAGATCTCATCTCAGCTATCGCCTCCTACTATCATGAAATCGGCCGTCATCTGCATGCAGTGTGGGATAGTAATGTGCTTGAATCTGCCCTCCAAAAGAATCTGTTGGAATAAGTTCGGATGTATAAAATTCTTTGCGTGACCCTATTGGGAGAACGTTAAATATTCGACGTCAAGCACGTGACACCTTTACGGTTCAATCCTAGAAACCGTAACGATCAGTATGTTGGTTTTATTAGCTTCGGATTATTCACCCATAGACTAGCGAAAAAGTATAGAGAACGTTTGAAATTTGGTGTACAGTTCGTTGGAAGTCGCTTAATGCTCTCACTGTCAAAGATTGGATTAGTATATTGTGGGTAATTCTTACCCCGATTCAAGCAAAAGTTAATTTTCTAAGCATTACAATCTTTGTTATGTAATATCTGCTGAACTGTGTGTCGTACACTGATGTAATCGTGCAGGTATATTCATTGGTATACGTGGATACTGCCTGTAAAGTGTGCTGCGAATAGAGTTATTAATAAAGAAGTACGAGCTGCTGAAGTTTTTCTACGTAAACAAAGAAAATGTAGTAAGCGATAAACATTTTTCCTTTCATTGTTCTGAGGAGGTTATTAACTAGAAAATGTTTCGTAGAGGTATGAAACTGTGTGTAAAGTTTGTTGGAAGTCGCGAAGTGCTCTAATTCTAAAATATACGGTGAATATAGTCTGAGCAGCCCTAATTTGTGCGCCGTGAGTTAAGATTCCCCAAGACAATTATTTATTGTCATAGGCTATTTGCAACTAGTATTGTATTACTGGTTAAGATGTTCGTAATGTATGTAAGTTTTCGATTTTTAAATTTGTGTAAAACTATGTGGCAATTAACACCCAAACCTCCAGCTGTCAGACCCTCAGATCGGTATCAAACGTTGTGTGTCGATGGAGCATCAACCAACACACCGATCAAGTTCGTGCTGTGTGCTGTCGTCCAGTAGAATAAACGTAAACGGTAATGAAAAGTAACAGCAGAACTACGGATTATAGGAAAAGCCTTTCTGTGAAAATTTAATATGAATAACTCTGGTAGGTGAGTCGGTAGAGCGTCAGATCGACGTAGCAATGGTCCCGATTTCGAAACTAACTGAAGGCGACTTTTTTATTAACAGTTTACACATGAAATTGTTACATGGGTGGACATTTTCTGACATGTAAAAGGACGTTTCGGAGTTTATAACAGTGTGTTTTTGCTGTCTACTTTCGCTTCGTTAGTTGAAAGTAGCAAACCTACAGCTTATATTTGTATAGATGACACCACGCGTACCTATACAAATGTGCTCTGTAAGTTTTCTACTTTCAGCTAACGAAGCGAAAGCGCGCTGCCAAAAGAACATTGCTATAAACTCTGAAACCTCCATTTACACGTCACAAAAATGTTATCCCATATAGCACTTTCACGCGTAAACTGTTAATAAAAAAAAAGTCGCCTTCAGTGAGTTTCGAAATCGGGACCTTTGATACGACGATTTTACGCTCTACCAACTCACCTACCAATTCTTTACATTAAGAACCTACACATACGCTTTTCCTGTACTCCGTAGTTCTGGTGTTACTTTTAAGTACCGCTTATGCATGTTCTACTGGACACAGCACATAGCACGAACTAAATCGGTGTTTTGGTGATACTCCATCGACACGCAACGTTTGATACCGATCTGAGTGTCTGACATCTGTAGGTTTGGGTGTAATTAGTTAAAATCATTTTCGCAGATTACGTAACTACGATTTTTGCCACACTCTATATATTATTCAACGAAAAGTAACCTTATGCTACAATATAGATGTAAATTTTGGTAGACGATATTATTTTGCTATCTCGCAGTAAATATGCAGACTGAGTATGAAACCTAATCAACGTTATAATTATCACTGTTCTTCTATGTTACCAAATCTTTAGCGTCTCCAGTTCTAATAGTCCATAGTTTCCTTCTTGGTGCTAATGTATTTGCTCTCGTCCATCACATCATTTGAAGTCTTTAATGTTTTCCTATCTTACCTCCTCTTCCCTCCCACATACAGTACCTTTCTAAGATTGTTTTTATAAGCCTTTCGTATCGTAAAATATGCTCTGTCCAGTTTGTTCTTTTTATTACTCACTGTAATTGTCTGCCCTCCCTCACTTCTCAGTACCACCTCGTTTTTATCCTAGCAGTCTAACATTCTTTTCCTCCTGCGCCACGTTCACATCTTAAATATCTCCAGCCTTACTGTCTTTTTTTCCTCACTGTCCACCTTTCAGTATCATACAGAATCGCACTCCGTACGAAACACAGTATCATTCGTTTCCTCAAATCTTTGTCCATATTGCTGCAGAAAACTTCTCTTCTTCGCCATTGCTATCCTGATTTTAATTTTTATGCTGCGCTTGCAGTCCAAACTTTGCACATGGTCTAGTATTTCTCCATCCAGCAGTATCTTTACTCTTTTATTTCATTCTAGCGCTGTTACCTTTGTTTCCTTTTTATTAATTTTTATCCCCCAGCTCCAGTGACGTCTTTTTCCTACAGCTGTTACTCATTCGTTGCTAAAAGAACGGAGAGAACCTTCAGTCACTGATACATAGATTCAATGAAAGTAACATCTCCAGTCCTTCACCCCCCCCCCCCAAAAAAAAAAAAAAAAGAAAAAAAATCTCTCTCGTCTCGCACGCACTCCATTTTTACCTCAACGTTATTTTAATCTGCAGTAGTTAGACTTTAGTACATGCTGTGACGGAGAATTGTAAATCATGTAGTTTTGTTTTGTTGTTTCTGCTTGTGAGCAGGAGATAATGAGCGAATCCAGTATTTTGGCCGATCAGACCAACAGTTGTTAATCCATCGCCGAGGATAACATCTGTGCATCGCGCACGTGCCCTTCTGGCAAGCAATACAAGCACGTCGGGGAAAACGTTTGCCTCACAGAAGTCTGTCTGCGATCGGAATTGGCCGTGTATAGGGACGCGGTTCCATTGGTGCTTGAGGTGCGTGTTTTGCGAATCGATGGGCGCGAGCTCGGCAGCCAGGCGTCCTCCGCGGCTGGCCGCCGCTCTCGCGGGCCGTGACGTCATCGGCAGAGCGCCGCGGCGGCGGTGGCGGCTGGTAGCGGGCGTCGGGGCGCTAGTTGCTCGCTGTTTCGCGTCGGGAGAGCGCCCGCGTTTCCGCGTCCGGCGCAGCACCCTAGCCGTAACCGTCCGGTGAGTGCCCGTCCTTTAACAAGCATGTCAGTAGAATCTGCGTTCTGTGCTCGACCTGCGAGTTACTGCTCCTACATCTCTGCTTTCCCAATGTACTGCTTGTAGTGTGAACATATTTTCCTTAGTACGTCTACAGTTGTGAAACGGCGCTTTGAGGAATAAAGGGCTGAGAAGCGTGCAACAACAATCTGCTATCGGTAGTGACGCTTGATTCTTTAGCCAAAAACTTAGTGAATAGCGAAGGTTATTTCTGTTATTGTCACTGTTGTCTCGTACTTGCTTCCATAGAAAGTAGCCAAATAGTCCGTGGTAACTTATTAATATTTTTTGAATGACACTATTAGTCATGTTTCTCGCTGTCACTCGTGATTTTTTTCTTATAATTTTTTTTTTCAGTTTTCCGTACTTGCATGCTGTACCATACAACAGCAGCAGCCCACAAGTCATTACCAGCAGTATTTCGTTAATATTGACTTTTGCATAAATAATTCATTTTCTTGGCATAAAACGTTTTTTCTTTTCACAACCCTACCAGATTCATAGCGATATGTTGTTATACCACATTTTCAAGTGAGAATACTTTTGCACTTTAGTATCGATAGGGATATTTGCCGATTTTTGACTGGAGGAGGACGAAACCATTCTTTGAATGTACCATGGCCAGTCATAAAGTTCTGCTTATCAATAATTAATTAAGACGACCATGAAACTCGAAATGATAATTAAATCAAGACCTTAAGCTGCCAACAGGCGTTGATATACATCAACAGGGACAGTTGAAAATGTGTGCCCCAACCGGGACTCGAACCCGGGAACTCCTGCTTACATGGCAGACGCTCTATCCATCTGATCCACCAAGGGCACAGAGGATAGTGCGACTGCTGGGATTTATCCCTTGGACGCTCCCCGTGAGACCCACATTCCCAACTTAATGTCCACACACTACATTCGTAGTGCCCCTGCAGGATAGTCCTGGGTTCGAGTCCCGGTTGGGGCACACATTTTCAACTGTCCCCGTTGATGTATATCAACGCCTGTTGGCAGCTTAAGGTCTTGATTTAATTATCATTTCATTCTAGAGAGCTGCACAGTCAACGACGATATGTCCGAAAGAACAGATACCATCTTCATATTCATTCTGTGAAACTTCGTGATGCTATTAATCTTTCTGTACTTACTCATTCTGTGGTGCGACCTTTTTTTCCTCAGTGGTTGAGGTCTTGGCAGGGACCATCGTTTTACAAGTCCGCATTTTCACTGTTCAAGCAATGTTACATTTTCAAACCCACCGTACATTCATCAAGAAATGTCTGCCACACCATGTTTTCTTCAACCAAGGAAAGAGAATGAAGTATCCGGATGCTATGTCAGGATAACACAGGGTTGGGGGAGGCAACATATGATAGCCCAGAGAAACAGCATGTGTGACTGTATCCTGTGCAGAATGAGCTGGAGCATTTGGAGCAGAAACAGTTCCTTGGAAAACTTTCACAATTCTTTGTCTTGCCTCCTGCAACCTGGCAAGGAGATCTCTAAAGTGTGCTCCTGAGGCTATTTTCGTTAGTAAACTCTTGTGGCTATTGCTCCCTAACGTGAATAGTCCATTGTGTAATAATTCCATTATTGCATCAATAGTGATGGGATAAACTTTGAGCACTGTGGCCTACAAATCTCTTGCAGTTACCTGTTCTACACACAGAGATAATCTGCCACATTGTCATTCAGAGTGGTATGCGGACACTGGAAGCAATTGTGTTATTTACAAATGTGCCATTAGTACATTAACAGTCTATGGGATGGGGAGGAGCTTTGCACACCCCCTGGTCCAGTTGTGACAGTTGTTTGCCACACAGGGCTGGTTATTGTGAATGGTGTCTGCTGCCCTGGGTTAGTCTTTTGGGTGGTTGGTCCTTTGTCGCCCTGGGGCAGCCATTGGGGGGGGGGGGGGGAGTTGGTCGTTGGCGGTTGGGCCCTCATGGGCCCCGAGTCGGTCGTTGGCGGTTGGGCCCTCCCAGGCCCAGGCCAGTTATTGGAGGACGAGGCCCACACTGTCCTGAGTTGGTTGCTGGGGTTGGGCATGGCGCCTTTCAGAGGAAATTCACCTAAAGAATCATTAGGTCAATCTGCGAAAGATAGATGATGATGTAGTTCAGTTATGAGCTATACAGTGTTTTAAAATATTAGCCTGTTAGAGCAATAGTGAAATCAGCCACATTGAGATGGAATGTGAATGAGTGATGCGGAAGTTAAAAGGATATCAGATGGAAATCCAGATGGTCGAAGAAAATGGGGTGACCCAACAAACAGAAGGATAGATGGAGTCATGGGAGACATGTAGAAAATGGGCTCTCCTGGGGATCGAAAACTCTAGCCATGGATCATAACTTGCAGAGAATTGAAGAGTCCAAGGTTGGCAATGAATTGTAGAACAACAGAAGAAGAATAAGAAGAAGAAGAAGAAGAAAATGAGACATTTGGTACTGACCTGTTCTAGGAAACCAGTGGAGTGGCACTGTTCTGATCCAGAGCACAGTTTCACCAACCACAAGAATGGCATGTTTCTATCATGATTTCTTACATATTTTAGTTTCCAGTGATCCCAGCATATTACAGCCACACTCATTTATGGTCTAACTTTGGATTAGAAAGAATGTGCATCGTTTGTTTGCGTGTAATTCATTGACTGTCGTCTTGTGTCTTACTCATTTTATGAATCAGTGGTGTTACTTTACACTTCAAAATGATCCAGTATTCGCCATTTGGAGATCAAGAAATGACCAGAGCTGTATTGAGGCTACATACTCTGATAGAACTTCATCTAGTTGATAGAGCTGTGGATTCATCAGTATTCCACCAAGTGGGGTGGCGCAGTGGTTAGCACATCCGACTCACATTGTGGACGACGACGGTTCAAACCAGCATCTGGCCATCTTGATTTAGGTTTTTCTGTGATTTCCCTAAATCGCTTTAGGCAAATTCCGGGAATTGTGCCTTCGAATAGGCATGGCATATTTCGTTCTCCATACTTCCATGATCTGAACTTGTGCTCCTTCTCTAATGACCCTGATGTCGATAGGATATTAAACTCAAGTTTCCTCCTCCTCCTCCTCCTCCTCCTCCTCCTCCTCCTCCTCCTCCTCCTCCTCCTCCACCGCCATTACATATACATCCTCTTGTCAATATTACATTGAATTTAATTTTATATGACCTTATAAGTAAACATACAGTGTGCAAAGTAAAGACTGTAGAAAATACAAGTAGTCTTTAGATGTCTTCCTGGCAGTATTGTATAGTTCATATTAAGTTGATAACAAGAGAATGTAATAATTAAAGATAATTGATTTGTTGGAAATTGATTACAGTTCATTAATATTGTAACATCAAGAAGGATAGCAAATAAAAAAAAACATTAGTTAGCGTATAGTAGGAAGAATACGTGGTTAAATTGGTGCATTATTTGGTGGTATACAGGATAAGAAATATAGTAGAGAGCTGTCACCACCGGTCAGAAACAATAGCTCTAACCAGGATGGGACTTGAGTCAAACAGAACTTGGATGTCAGATATCTGCACATCATTACATACAGCTTCAGCTGTATGCCAGAATTCAGCAGGTGATGGTCTTAGTCCATCAGCAGCGAATGACCAGATCATTTCAGCAGATGAGAGATCTGGAGAATATGCTGGCTAGGGCAACAGTTGAACACCCTCTGTATTCAGAAGAGCCAGGACAGCGTGGACAGCATACGGTCTTGGGTTATCATGTTGCAGGACTTTGAAGATAGAGCACTGGTGTTAACAAGTCAGAAATGTAATTATAGATGTTCAAATTACTGGCTAATGATCCAGAGCTGATGTTTTATGTACTAAATAGCACCCTGTGCCATCATGCCAGGTGCAGGGCCTGTTTGACGGTGATTGAACGTTCATTCTTCTTGTAGCCTGAACACACATGTACATCCCCTGTGATGCTGTAACCAGATCCTGGACACGTCCAAAAACACAATTTGGTCCCACCTCTGTATCCTTTGTTGTCGTTGGGCCCATCACTGTCTGCTACTGTCTCGAAGGAAATGGTATCAGTGATCACTGTGCTAACAATCCATGGTGTTCCATACGTTTTCGCGCGGCCACTGTGAATATGTGTGTTACTTTAAATAATCCAATGTTGTGATTCAAGGTACGTTATGTGGCTGTACTATCCTGCGCAACCTAGGAAATAGTATCTGCCCTCTCATGTGCTATATGTGGAGGACCAATGATACAGTGCATGACAATACGTACAGCCTCCTGAACCCATCAATTTCACATTTGCATGACGGTTGTGGGATCCCGAACAATGCAAGCTACAATATTGCAGAGTGATAAACTGCAGTCTTTATAGACCATGGTATGCCACTGTTGAATTCCCATAAGTCATAGTGGACGTTATTCCCCTATACACAATGCATAAAACAAGCTTCTCACAGGCGACCAACATTAATACACGATTTCTGAATGAAATACCTGCTGCATAATCTTTTAATTTATACAGAATGTAGATGGCATTCCCTTACCCACTTCGTGCAGTAGCACTGAAATCCTGGCCATTCACATATCCAAGCATGTAGAACACTACGTGCCAATTGGGTGTTTGTTGCATGTAGGCTTCATATGGTAATACACTACTGGCCATTAAAATTGCTACACCAAGAAGAAATGCAGATGATAAACGGGTATTCGTTGGACAAATATATTATACTAGAACTGACATGTGATTACATTTTCATGCAATTTGGGTGCATAGATCCTGAGAAATCAGTACCAAGAACAACCACCTCTGGCCTTAATAACGGCGTTGATACGCCTGGGCATTGAGTCAAACAGAGCGTGGATGGCGTGTACAGGTACAGCTGCCCATGCAGCTTCAACACGATACCACAGTTCATCAAGAGTAGAGACTGGCGTATTGTGACGAGCCAGTTGCTCGGCCACCATTGACTAGACATTTTCAAATGGTGAGAGATCTGGAGAATGTGCTGGCCAGGGCAGCAGTCGAACATTTTCTGTATCCAGGAAGGCCCGTACAGGACCTGCAACATGCGGTCGTGCATTATCCTGCTGAAATGTTAGGGTTTCGCAGGGATCGAATGAAGGGTAGAGTCACGGGTCGTAACACATCTGAAATGTAACGTCGCCGTCAGTGCGACCAAGAGGTGACCGAGACGTGTAACCAATGGCACCCCATACCATCACGCCGGGTGATGCGCCAGTATAGCGATGACGAATACACGCTTGCCTTGTGCGTTCACCGCGATGTCGCCAAACACGGATACGACCATCGTGATGCTGTAAACAGAACCTGGATTCATCCGAAAAAATGACTTTTTCCCATTCGTGCACCCAGGTTAGTCGTTGAGTACACCATCGCAGGCGCTCCTGTCTGTGATGCAGCGTCAAGGGTAACCGCAGCCACGGTCTCCGAGCTGATAGTCCTTGCTGCTGCAAACGTCGTCGAACTGTTCGTGCAGATGGTTGTTGTGTTGCAAACGTCCCCATCTGTTGACTCAGGGATCGAACTTGGCTGCACGATCCGTTACAGCCATGCGCATAAGATGCCTGTCATCTCGACTGCTAGTGATACGAGGCCGTTGGGATCCAGCACAGCGTTCAGTATTATCCTCCTGAACCCACCGATTCCATATTCTGCTAACAGTCATTGGATCTCGATCAACGCGAGCAGCAATGTCGCGATACGATAAAACGCAATCGCGAGAGGCTACAATCCAACCTTTATCAGAGTCGGAAACATGATGGTACGCATTTCTTCTCGTTACACGAGGCATCACAACAACGTTTCACCAGGCAATGCCGAACAACTGCTGTTTGTGTATGAGAAATCGGTTGGAAACTTTCCTCGTGTCAGCACGTTGTAGGTGTCGCCACCGGCGCCAACCTTGTGTGAATGCTCTGAAAAGCTAATCATTTGCATATCACAGTATGTTCTTCCTGTCGGTTAAATTTCGCGTCTGTAGCACGTCATCTTCGTGGTGTAGCAATTTTAATGGCCAGCAGTGTATTAATGGTCAGCAGTGTAATAGTGGTGTAAACAGTGAAGCAATTTAACGTGGATGTGAATGTGTGGATTGAGGGGCGGCATTTTGGCACATTATCTTTACTTCCTAATAGATTTACAGTGCTACAACTGTGTTGATTTACTGCAGAGAATTCTTGAAATGCAACTGCTTTATCTGTTAAAATCTCCATTATTCTTTTGTACACAACTGCTTGTGAGGATGAAAGATACAGAGAATTCATCCTGAGAAGTACAGGCATGTGACTTGATAATGAGTGTGACGTTAATCAGCCATTCACTATATCGTACTTTCTCCTTAATTGTCAATACATAGTTGGATTGACTCCTCATTGGGGCAAGACGATGTTATCTGGGAAGTAGAAGTCATTCGCGTCGTTTTTACGAAGTATGGAAGTATTTATATGCAGTTGACACTGTCTTGTAAACTACTTTTATGCCTGGAGGTTCTTGATACGTTTACAATAACATTTTTTTAAACACTTCGCACTTTTTCGTAAGTAAGGTACGAGACAAAAATAGAACAGAATACGGATTATCTGTACAATATGGAAATCAGGCCATCACTGCCTCGCAGCGGTACATATCCGTAACGGATGAAATTGTTCGTGGTTGTATGTCTCAGGTTTTCCCCTTTTTTGGACAAGGAGTGAAAAAAGGAAGATATGGAATTCATCTCCCGTCGATTATGAGGCCATTAGAGATTCGCACAAACTAGAAGTGGGGAAAGATAGAACAGGAATTCGACCATGCCCTTCCAAAGGAAACTCCCGAGAATTTGCGTTAAGCAATTTAGGGAAATCACAGAAAATATAAATCAGGATGTTCAGATGAGGAGTCCTGCAAAATATGAGTATAGTGTTTTATTACTGCGACAGCTGCGGTGGTGGTTGAAAGTGGAGTTTATAGGTTGTGAATGTGTTGAAGGAACTGTCCCCTGGTTCAATTGAAATATTTCAAGCGTTCATTGTCTCAACTTCTGCTTATTTGATAACTTACATTTTTGTGTAGAGATAGGTGCGTCTAGAAAGTAATGCAATTTTTAACATAGATTTATTGTAAATATCATTACAAACGTTAATATTCTTCGAAGTAGTTCCCTTGGGCCTCTATACAATTTTTCCAGCGACTCTACCACACTCAGTACAGATTCTGGGAAGGCTTCAACGGGAACTTGGGCAAGGACCCTCATCACAGTGCCTTGGATGGCTTCAATCCAGCCAAAACAGATTCCTTTCAGGGCGGTTTTGATCTTCGGGAAGATAAATGTCGACTGGAGCCATGCGGACTGTCGGCGGTGTTGCGAAGTTTGTGTACTCAAGGACGTGCCGAACGGTATGACTTGGAGCATTGTCGCAGTGGAGCTCCCAAGTACTGGTGACCGTCTTTCTCACTCAGACGATCCTTTTTCACACAGTTTTTCCAGCACATCAACGTAGTTGGTGGCGTTCACGGTTTGACCTTGAGGAGCGAACCACACCTTTGGCATCGAAAAAGACAATCCACGTAGTTTTCACTTTCTACTTGCTCATTCTTGCTTTTTGCGGTGTTGGGGATCCCAAAATATGCATCTCGCATCTTCGACGTTTTGTTTCCGAGTCTTACTCGAAACACTATGTTTCATCCGCGATAATGACATGTCCATGCGTTCAAGAAGTTCTGTTGTGACAGTAACCCGGTGCTTCTTCTGATTGTCCGCCGAAAGATAAGGTAGCAGCTTGTCACACCCCTTCCTCATGTGCAGTTTATCGGCCACAAGTTTGTGCACAGTTATTTTGGGGATGTTGAGATTTCTGGAATTCTCTGGACTCTCAATCGATGGTCAGAATTCAATAGATCGCACACACGCGTAAACAGTTTCAACCACTGTGAAACTTGCGAATGCGATAGAGCAGTCACCCCCTAAGCTTCTACAGTCAATTACTTGGTTTCCGCAGGAGATTTATTCAATTTTGCACAAAACTTCATCGTTTAAAGTTGTTTTAGTGATAGTTCCACCGCGTTTCGTGACACAGGCACTAAACAGGGATATGCAGAGACAAAGATCCTGACGCTCCAACTGCTCCGAGCAGACATGTTGAAGACATCTCTTTGAAGCTAAGTGTCACCCCTCCTCCCCCCTAACTCTACATTCAGAACGCTCCGCTGCCATTTTAAGCACTAGCAAAAATAATTACATTACTTTCCGGGGGGGGCACACATCGTAGGATTCTTTAATTAACTTCTGCCTAGGAGCACTTATTCATTGCAGCCTTGCATCATTCCTTATTCCGGGGGGGGGGGGGGGAGAAATAAGTCAAGGCACTCATGGCCCGAGTGATTTGGGCAGGTCAAGATATGGTGGTGATGAGTTCGCAAGTAGTTTCATTATTGTCATAATTGTGTACATAATACAAACACCAGATATTGCCATATTTTCCTGTATTACATCGTGCAATTCATGTTTTGACATGGTCTGATGGTTAGAGGAGCGATACTCTGTGTGATCTGCGGAGCCATGAGGCACTGCGAAGCCTCTGCAATGGCTCCGCTAAAGTAAGATCAATCGAAAGAACAAAGCACATAAGTCTTGTCAGACACTGAGAAAAAACAATGTATTCAAATAGCATATCAGCGTTGGTTTTATAAAAGCTATTTTTTCTCCCAGTGTGTAATAGCCGAAAATGAGGCGACAAGCACTATAATAAATGTACAATAATGCTATGATGAAAAACTCCAAACAAAAGAATTTAGTTTGTACGAGTAGGTATGTGGCGACTTGATACTCGTCACCCCAAACGCTTGCAGCCATGCGATCTCCCCACCTCCACCCCACCAGACCCCACCCCGCTGCCTAATCTATACATGTCGCGAACATCCCACTACGCTGTCTCCATCTCTTTCATCCACACACACCTCAGACTCCGGTGGAGGATTTTGTGGCTTCGCTTTCCATACAGCACTGGGGAGTGAAGCATCAAGCCGTGCAGCACAGAGAACAGTTCGTACTCGAGCGTTAGATTGCGCCGGGCGGAGTGGCCGAGCGGTTCTAGGCGCTACAGTCTGGAACCACGCGACCGCTACGGTCGCAGGTTCGAGTCCTGCTTCGGGCATAGTTGTGTGTGATGTCCTTAGGTTAGTTAGGTTGAAGTAGTTCTAAGTTCTAGGGGACTGATGACCTCAGAAGTTAAGACCCATAGTGCTCAGAGCCATTTGAACCATTTTTTGTTAGATTGCAACGCACAGTCTGATGTGGCACGGCGAATCCGCGCACTGCCCTCGGACCGCAGTATATTCGATTCGTGTTTGTTGTTGATTACAGTTGCGAATTTCATTAGCTTGTGACAATTTTACCCTGTGTTTGTCATCGTGTAAAATTAAACTGTTGATTTTAAAAGCGTTGCGCTTTAAGGTGTTGCAACAAGATCTCACATCGAAAGTTCAAAGGTTGTTAGTCCGGAAGATGCAGCACCAATCTCAAACGTTTCCAATGAAGACTATGAGATTCAAGACGGTGATGTAACGCCTTCAAGCTAGGTGGTTTCAAGCAATAAGCCATATATCGACTCAATGAAGGTAGGAAAAAAGAATGTATGAGGAACTTCACATCAATCTCGGATACGTTGATTCTAACGGCTGATCGCTCTGAATGTTATGTAGCAAGCTACAGCCACATAGTTCCCGTGGTACTTGTTATGATGCGCCCGCGTTAGAAACTATACAACCCGATTGCAAAGACAAGAATGAAGACTGTTCCACACGTAACAAAGAACAATTCTTATGAAGTCAAAAAACTGTGAAGTATGTGACCCAAAATATGAATGAAAAAGCCATGAAGGCATCGTATTTAGTCAGCTACTGCGTTGCATAAGCGAGCGAAACACTTACTGTCTCTGGGAATTTAGTATAACCATTTTTGGCAGATAAAACACAATGTAAGCTCGATGAAAAATCTGCAAAGCATCTTTCTACCGTGCCGCTTTCGAACGACGCCGTTTCACGTTGAATTAACAATCTTGCATGCTGTAACAAACTAGAACTAGTTGATTGCCTTTGCTGGACTGGCCATCTTGCTGATAATTATGTGACATCCATCACATCGCATCGCAGCCAACTAACGCTAACGGAAAAGAAATTTTTAACACAGTTAAGTTTTTAAATAAATTATCTCGATTGGATCGATTATATCGATAATCGTTCCTCTGGGACCAAGGCAGTGATTGGTAAAACAATAGAAGCAGTATCGCATATAAAAAGCCCATAGAGAGAGACAACGTTGTTCATAGGAGAACAGTGATTTGGTGCTGTAATTTGGTTGAAATAACAGTCCAGATCGCATTGATATTTATTTACTGTGACAGATTTCAACTTTAAGTTAGTCATCGTAATTGCTACCACAAGAACAGCCGAGGAGCCGCCAGCACCGGCCATAGGGGGCTCACGGCTGAAGATGACTTCAACTTAAAGTCGGAACAGATCACAATAAATTAATAAATACTCTTACCACTGCTATGTAGGCTTAGTTTAACTAAAAAATAAAGTGATAACCTTTAGTTCCAGCTATTGTATCCTGCATAGACAAGCACTCACGACAAAGATGAATGCCGAATCTAAAAGTGGTTCACAGTGAAGCAGTAAAAATAACCAGTTGTGTTAAATCACTCCCTCTTTAGTACCGGTTGTCTTAGGTGGTTATCTCTGGGTAAGATCTTAACCAGTTAATTCGAATTAAGGGCTGAATGGGTAATTCAGTACGTAAAGGGAGATGAAAATCTAACAGTAATGGGCAATTGGAATGCGGTTGTGGAGAAAGGAGTAGAAGAGAGGGTTATTGGGAGAATATGGGCTTGGTAATAGGAATGAGAGAGGAGAATGGCTAAGTTCTGCAATAAATTTCATCTAGTAACAGTGAATATTGTATTCAAGAACCACGAGAAGAGGAGGTATACTTGGAAAAGGCCGGGAGATACGAGGTGGTTTCAGTTAGATTACTTCATGGTCCGGAAGATATTCTGAAATCAGATACTGAATTGTAAAGTATACTCAGGAGCGGATATAGACTCAGATTACAATTTAGTAGTGATGAAGAATAGGTCGAAGTTTAAGAGACTAGTCTAGAATAATTAATGCGCAAAGAAGTACTAAGGAATGAAGAGATACGCTTAAAGTTTTCTCAGGCTATATATATACACACACACAGCGATCAGGAATAGCTTAGTAGATATGGACATATCTAAAAAAGACAATCACGGAAGTGGAAAGGAAAACATAGGCAGAAAGGAGGTAATTGCGAAGAAACCATGGGTAACAGAAGAAATACATCAGTTAATCGATGAAGGAAGTAAATACAAAAATGTTCTGGGAAATTCCGAAATACGGAAATACAAGTCACCTAGGAATGAAATAAAATAAAGTGCAGAGAAGCTAAGGCGAAAAGGCCTCTTGAGAGGGAGGACTGATGACGTGATAGAAGAAGAAACTGGAGTCTATGAGATAGGGGATCCAGTATTAGATTGAGAATCTAAAAGGGCTTTGGAAGACTTAAGATCAGATAAGGCAGAAGGGATAGATAACATTACATCGGAATTTCTAAAACCATTAGGGAAAGTGGAACAAAACGCTTATTTACGTGTGCAGAATGTATGAGTCGGGCGATATACCATCTGACTTTTGAAAAAGCATCATCCACGCGATTCCGAAGACTAGAAGAGACGAGAAGTGAGAGAATTATCGCACGATAAGCTTAAGAACTCTTGCATCCAAGTTGCTGACCAGAATAATATACAGAAGAACGGAAAAGAAATGTTAGATGACGATCATTTTTCTTTAGGAAAGGTAAAGGCACCAGAGAGGTAGTTCTGACGCTGCGGTTGACGATGGAAGCATTATCCTGCTGAAATGTAGGTTTTCGCAGGGATCTAATGAAGGGTAGAGCCACGGGTGGTAACACATCTGAAATGTAACGTCCACTGTTTAAAGTGCCGTCAATGCGAACAAGAGGTGACCAAGACGTGTAACCAATGGCACCCCATACCATCACGCCGGGTGATACGCCAGTATGGCGATGACGAAACACGCTTCCAATGCGCGTTCACCGCGATGTCGCCAAACATGGATGCGACCATCACGATGCTGTAAACAGAACCTGGATTCATCCGAAAAAATGACGTTTTGGCATTCGTGCACCCAGGTTCGTCGTTGAGTACATCATCGCAGTCGCTCCTGTCTGTGATGCAGCGTCAAGGGTAACCGCAGCCACGGTCTTAGAGCTGATTGTCCATGCTGCTGCAAACGTCGTCGAACTGTTCATGCAGATGGATGTTGTGTTGCAAACGTCCCCATCTGTTGAGTCAGGGATCGAGACGTGGCTGCACGATCCGTTACAGCCATGCGGATAAGATGCCTGTCATCTCGACTGCTAGTGATACGAGGCCGTTGGGATCCAGCAAGGCGTTCCGTATTACCCTCCTGAACCAACCGATTGCATATTCTGCTAACAGTCATTGGATCTCGACCAACGCGAGCAGCAATGTCGCTATACGATAAACCGCAATCGCGAGAGGCTACAACCCGACCTCTATCAAAGTCGGAAACATGATGGTACACATTTCTTCTCCTTACACGAGGCATCACAACAACGTTTCACCAGGCAACGCCGGTCAACTGCTGTTTGTGTATGAGAAATCGGTTGGAAATTTTCCTCGTGTCAGCACGTTGTAGGTGTCGCCACCGGCGGGAGCCTTGTGTGAATGCTCTGAAAAGCTGATCATTTGCATATCACAGCATGTTCTTCCTGTCGGTTAAAGTTCGCGTCTGTAGCACGTCATCTTCGTGGTGTAGCAGTTCTAATGGCCAGTAGTGTAAGAACTTTTAGAGATAGGTAACTGGGTAGGAGGTAACACATGATTTATAGGTGGAGATTAGTTTGTAATGGTTTGTGGACTGTACTAGCATACTTGAGAATAGTGTTTTATAACATATTTCGTGTCTTATGAACGAATAGCTGCACTAGTTCATTGAACAACAGAAATTTCTGGAACTGGGACTACTAATTGATTGGTTTCTAAACTGGAAATTACTTAGTGAAAATGACGATAGAATATAAATTACGAAGATACTCAATGTGTTTTTAATCTAAACTAAACTCCATCAGAACAGGCCTCGGACGACCCGAACGGCACTGACCGACCGCCGTGTCATCCTCAGACAATAGATGTCACTGGATGCGGATATAGAGGGCGTGTGATCAGCACACTGCTCTCCGGGCCGTTGTCAGTTTTCGTGATCAGAGCCGCTACTTCTCAGCCAACTTGCCAACAGCGTGAGTTTGTGAAAAGATTCCGTCACAACGAAAAACGCTTTTGTTAAAATGGTTCCCATCCAAAATCCTGTGTCATGTCCGTGACACTATCTCCCTTATTTCGCCATAATACAAAACGTGCTGCTGTTCGTTGAACTTGCTCGATGTACTCCGTTAATCCTAGCTGGTAACGATCCCAGACTGTGCAGCAGTTCTCCAAAAGAGGACGGACAACTGTAGTGTAGGCAGTCTCTTTAGTAGGTCTATTACATTTTCTAATAAACCGCAGTTTTTTTGTTTACCTTCCCCACAACATTTTCTACGTGTTCTTTCCAATTTAAATTATGTGTAATTGTAATTCATAGGCATTTTGTTGAATTTTGGCCTTTAGATTACACTGATTTATCGTGTAACCCGAAGTTTAATGGGGTCTTCTTAGCACTCATGTTGATGGCCTCACACTTTTAATTATTTAGGGTCAACTGCCAATTTTCGAACCATTCAGATATCTCTTCTAAATCATTTTACAGTTTGCCTTATATTGAGTTTACTAGACGATAAAAGATAGTATCATCAGCAAACAACCTAAAACGGTTGCTCAGATTGTCTCCTAAATTGTTTATATAGATAAGGAACAGCAGAGGGCCTATAACACTGGATGGGGAACATCAGAAATCACTTCTGTTTTACTAGGTAACTTTCCGTCAGTTACTACGAACTGTGACCCCTCGGACAGGAAATCACGTATCCAGTTACATAACTGAGACGATATTTCATAAGCACGCAGTTTCGCTACGAGTCCCTTCTACGATACAATGTCAAAAGCCTTTTGGAAATCTAGAGATACGCAATCAATTTGAAATCCCTTGTCAGTAGCACTTCGTGTGTGTAAAGAGCTAGGCTGTGTTTCACAAGAACGATGTTTTCTAAATCCGTGTTCACGGTGTGTCAATAGACCGTTCTCTTCGACGTAAGTCACACAATATTTGTTGCAGGATCCTGTTGCATATCGACGTTGATGTTACGGGCCTGTCATTTGGTGGATTACTCCTACCACCTTTCTTTAGTATTGGTGTGATCTGTGCAACTTCCCAGTTTTAGGGAACGGATCTTTCGTCGAGCGAGCGGTTGTATATGAGTGTTAGTATGGAGCTATTGCGTCCGCATACTTTGAAAGGAACCTAATTGTATACATTCTGGATCAGAAGACCTGCTTTTATTAAATGATTTAAGTTGCTTCACTACTCCGAGGATATCTACTTCTAAGTTACTCATGTTGGCTGCTGTTCTTGGTTCGGATTGTGGAATATTTACTTCGTCTTCTTTGGTTGAAGGAATTTCGAACGGCTGTGTTTAGTAACTCTGCTTTTGCAGCACTGTCTTCGATAGTGTTTCCATTCCTCTCACGAAGAGAAGGCATTGAACGTTTCTTTGCTGCTAGCATACTTTACGTACAACCCAGAATCTCTTTGGATTTTCTGCCATGCTTCGAGATAAAGTTTCGTTGTGGAAACTATTATAAGCATCTCGCATTGATGTCCGCGCTAAATTACGAGCTTCTGTTAAAGATCCACAATTTTGGAAATTTTGCGTTGGTTTAAATTTGCCGTGCTTTTTTCGTTGCTTCTGCAACAATGTTCTGACCAGTTTTGTGTACCAAGGGGGATCAGCTCCGTCGTTTTCTAACATTCTGCGTGGTGTCTGTTGTTCTATGTCGTGTCTCCCTACCACTTTCGCGCAACGACGCTCTGAGCCTGTTTTTTTAGGGAATTGACTAGTTTGAACCTGGGACCTGTTGCTGGTAAGGAGACGCCAGACCACACATGACATGTAGAGTTCAGAAGAGTTCAGTGAGACTAGCGATGATATAACCAAATAGTTAATGATTTCAGCGTCAGCTCCACTGCTCTCCCTGTAAAAGAATCTTAATACTAACTAAATTTAGTGGAAGGGGTTCAAGGCTTTCCTATTTTTAGTTAGCTGGTAAAATAACGTTGAAAAAGCAGTTAAGTTTACCATTGGAAATTTTATTCTACTCACAAATCATTGTTTATAAATTGCACTATTGATAAAAGGAAATGTTTTAATACAGGATGATAAAAACCAACTGCCTTCAACAAAAAGTGAACGAATAATCCCTGAATGGGTTTCCAAGTTCTACAGTGGATCGAAGGATGACCTATGCCATATCACAATTATAATCTAGGTTTAAATTAAGTTTCACAAAAGAGAAAACTATCAAAATGGTCTACAGTGACCCTCAATTATCTTTAATTACTTATCTAACTTGTCGTAAGTTAGAGTGGCTGATGTGGCTTCTCAATAATTATATAACAGAAAAATCATCGCATTTCAGATTTTAACTTACCTAGCAAATGTGAATACCATGAGCTTTAATTGACAATCAACACTAGTCTTACGCAAAACGGGGGTGTAACAGATGAGACTTCTGCAGTTCTGAGTGAAGCTTTATGCGCTGTTATGCGACATCGTGTGCGTTCATTACCTTGTCGCTGGTTAGGGAGCGTCAGGGGGCGGCGGGCGGCGCAGCTCCATACTTCGCCGTCTCGGAAGCAACTCTCTCCTAACTTCTCCTTTTTACAATTTACCGAAGTTGGTTAAAAAAAAAAACTATCTGGCTGTGTTTTCACCTGACCAATCAGGGTCTCAATGTTAACCTTAAGCTCCGCCTACAAAAATTCTGTCTATCCAATGAGAAACGTTATACTTTTCGTGGTGGGGCAATGTTTTTATCGTTTGCAACGTAACAGACACGAAAAAGTCTCACGCTAAAACTTGCGGCTGGTGTGGCCCTTTTAGTGTTATCGTAAGATCTATACTGTTCTTCTGGAGGGCTCTAGCTTTTAACATGGGCTTGGGGGTGGTCCTGGCGGTTAGCTGGAGACGTGGGTGTCCGTCTCTCGGCTTTTCGTTTCTCCCCTCGGAACTGCGTCTGTCTCACGGTGGGAAGGTATGACATGCATTTAGGCATTCTTGTGTTAGTCTGTGGTATTCCATTTGCTCACTCGTTACTCGTATTACTTTGGTTAATTTAATGTCACGATTTATTCGGAGCTATGTGACATACTACTGGATTTGCTTATCATGTCAGGGTTTTCATGGAAGGTGTTGGATTTGCCTGACACCTTACAGTTTGTTAATTTATTTGGTATAATTGTCTCAATTGCTGTCGATACTGTTTCTTTAAATTCAAGCTACATCGGGTCTGCACGTACATTGTTAATTTGGGAGGAGTTGAGATTGTCTCTCAGCAAGGCGTCAAGGTACATTTTCCGTTTATTTTTGGAAAATTTGGAGGTTACAGTATTCAATGTCGTTACAACTACTCTGTGTTCACTAATCCCTGTATTTGCTTTGATACTAGTTATTAGCTCAGAGGTCAAGTTTATTTACACAATCGTTTACTATTCGCGTGGGCTCATGACCTAACTGATCGAAGTAATTTTCAGTGAATGCGTTTAGTACAATTTCGTATAGTGTTTTATGCGTACCTCTGTGTTTAAACATGTACTTTCGCCAACATATCGAGGGTAAATTAAAGTCACCACCAATATAGTTGTATGAGTCGGGTACATTTTGAAATTAAACTCAAGTTTTCTCAGAAACTTTCAGCGATTGCATCACTTGAGTTGGAAGTTCAGTAAAAGGTCCAATTATTGTTTTATTTCGGTTGCCAAGAATGAGCTCTGCTCATAGTGACGCAGGAAGTATCTGCTTCAGTTTCGCTTAAACTACTTCTAACAGCAACAAAAACGCCACCGCCGACTGTGTTTAGCCTATCCTTTAGAAACAATGTTAGGTTCATCGCAAAAACTTCGGCTGAACTTATCTCGGGCTTTACCCAGCTGTCAGTGCCTAGACCCTCTAACTTAAAAAAACCGCTCAGTCCACACCACATAGCCCCTGCTACACGTGTAGCCGCCTCCTGCATGTAGTGGACCGCTATCCTATTCAGTGGAACCCGAAATCCCACCACCCTATGGCGCAATCTGCAGCCTACACAGTCGCAGAGCCGTCTGAGCCTCTGATTCAGACCCTCCACTCGGCTCTGCACCAAAAGTCAGCAGCTGGTCCTGTCATTTATGCTGCAGATGGCGAGCTTTGCTTTAATCTCGCAAACAAGACTGACAGCCATTACTACTTCTGTTAGCCACTTGAAACAAAGAGATAATTTCTTCCGATCCAAAGCGACGCACATCACTGGTACTGATGTGAGCCACCTCTTGCAGTTGGCTGCACCCTGTGCTCTTCATGTCATCCAACAAGACCCTTTCACATCTGGAATGGCTCTACCTGGTTTGCACATGGAGTGCACATTGGCTTTCTCCCCCTCCTTTAGCAGCCATGTTCCTAAAGATGCCCCATAATGCACTTATCATTGGAGCTCCCAACTACCAATAATCCCACCCTCTGTGATTGCCCGGATCTTGCAGTCTGAGACGTTCCCTCTGGAACAGGAAAGGCACTACATCTGGGTGAGGGAATGTCAGCTACAGACAGCACCTGGAACTTGTTTGTCAGACTAATCAGTAAGGCCTTATGTGCAGCCCCGTGGGAAGTCTTTCGCTGCCTGCATGCCCCGATGTGAGCTTCCACTTGACCAAGGGTGAGTGTTCAATCTCAGTGCGAGCACTAACTGGGCTGATCACCAGTGGTGGCCGATCGGCGGGCTCAGACGTGCTGGACGTCAGTTGGCTCTGTACGGTAGACCCACCACAGTCATGCCCATCCACTGCAGCTTCAAGCTGTGTAACCGAAGTCATCACAGCCTGGACTGAGAGCGTAGTGTCACCAACTGGGCTCGCATCGGCACACAGCCATCACAGTCCCTATCTATACTAAAGATATGTTCATAATAAATTACATAATGATTCATAACTGGGCATTTGTCTCCATTATTGAATTCCTTATGGCATTTTTTTTAGTGTTGTGCAAGCAAGAAGATGGTTATGTGATGCGTTCTGCACAGATGGGGATGGAGATAGGGTTCTCTCTGTCCCATGCAACACCTACACCTTTACTCACCCTGGTAACTAGCAACGGCGGCGTAAGCGCAGTATTGGGCCACTGTTTGTACTTCATACTGTCCATAAATACATTTATATGCTCGGAAAACTATTGCTGTCGATTTTTAATGTAATACTTGCAGTGTTTGATTTATGCCATCCATAATGAACACCACAGCGGCTAAGTACCTTCATCGCAAGTAAAATAATATGAATCAACTCTAAACATTTCACTTTTACCCCAAAGCGAAACGGCAGTGTGACTCTGTTGGCTGGAGTGTCGTGTGGTACGCTGTCTCGTGCTACTGCAATTCGTCCACACCACCCGCCTTCTCATGTGCACACCATGGCACAGGGGGATGGAGGTTGCCGGTTTTGTCTTGCTGGCGGGAGAAATTTTCATCACGAGAGTTTGAATAGCAAAGACGAAAAAGTTGGAGTAAATACCATGACTGCCTCAATGCCCTGATCAAAATTTCGAAACCTCTCTGTAGTGTCGGAAGGACTAAAGAAGTGTGTTAACAACAGTGTTCTGCGAAAAGTGTGCGACAAAGTATCTTCAGTACGGAACGTACAGAGTTACTGTGCACATTATACAAAATAATGCTCCAAAAAGCTACTCAGTCAGGAACTCCACCAGACATCTTAATTGCTTTTTAGTGAGAATTCGGAAAACCAAACAGAATAGATGCCACTGTCCAAGGCAAACATAAATATCGTCCATCTGTTAATAAAGTAACAGTCGTTATGGGGAACAATATGCTCACCAATTCATAATGCAGACAGCATATTGAGTTGTGCTACCCTCTGTGCAAAAAGTGTTACGGGTTATCAAATAGCTATTTGCGAAAGGACTTCGCGACATAAGTTCCCTGCTGGACGTTATCAGCACATACATTGTTCGCGTGGATTCCAGCTGTGAGATTCAGAAGCACTCAGGCCAGGAGTAAAACTGCTGTGAGCATCGGTCTACCAAGGTTTTGCGTTGTTCACGTGTATCGCCAAACTGTTCGGGCCCTGGCGAGGTAGTGCACCGTGTTGGGGTTGGCAGATACCCTGGTACTCTTAGAGACTTCGTAGGAGTTCTGTATGCCATTTCAAGTGAAAATGTAGTGCACCGAAGGAACCCAAATGTACAGGCATTTGGCCATACCCATCTGCTCCTGTACCCACATGGTACTACACAGCACCTGGCTGAAGAGATAACATCGTCTTTACAAGCCCAGTTGCTTCGAAAGCTTTTACGTGGAGACAGTTGTAGGATAAAAGATTGGCGATCGGAAGAGAACCTCAAATAATATATATGAGGGATATCAGAACTGCGACGAAAAAGCAAAGGTTTAATACAGGAGAACACAAGAAGTAGAAAATTCAAATGCAAATTTTGTTGAAAGCAAAAAATTATCACCATTTGTATTGATACTGAAGGAATTTGTAATATGCGAGCAAACCCATTTTAAATATAAAAGAAAGATATTTTTCTGGGAATCAATAAAGTGTGCGAATCAATGTGCTCATACTCTGATGAGAAGATTGAAGAGTTGTACAAAAATTACGGTAACTGATACGTGACAGCAACTTCTAGTTCAATGAGGTTTTTTAATGTGAAAGCAAGACAACATAGTAAAACAATAATTCTTTTATGGAAAAGTTCGAGTGATGGGTCGTGGTTTTCCGTCTGATAACTGTTTTCATGCAGCTCTCCACACTGGTCTACCCTGTGCAAGTCTTTTCATGCCTGTATAATTGCTGCAACCTACATCTATTTGAACCTGCTTACTTTAGTCAAGCTTTCGTGTGTGTCTACAATTTTCCGTCCCCACATAACCTCGCCGTTGAGTGCCTCCGCTCCATCCCCTCCCACATACACTCTCTCCCCCGGCCGCCTTCCATACTTCTTTCCGTTATCAGATTGACTGTTCATTGGTGCCTCAGGGTATTCCCTTTCAAAAGTTCAGTTCTTATAGCCAACTTCTGCAATAAATTTCGTATGTTCCAAATTCGTTACGTTACTTCTTCATTACGCACCTTCAGCATGATTCTTTACCTTCACATTTCAAAAGCTTCTATTCTTTTATTGACCTAGCTGTTTATCGTCCGTGTTTCACATGCTTATGAGGCTACACTCCGTACAAATAACGTCAGAAGATACCTCCTGGCCCTAAAACACTTTTCTTGCTGTTGCCAGTCTGTGTTTTATATTCTCTCTACTTCGGCAATCATTAGTTACTTTTCTGCCCAAATAGCGAAACTTATCTACTACTTTGTGTCTCATTTCCTAATCTCATTCCCTCAGCATCACGCGATTTAATTCGACTTCATGCCAGTAAGCATCTTTTACTTCTGTTGATGATCATCTTATAGCATATTTTCATTGGACTCCGTTCAGCTCCCTCTTCCAAGTCCTTTGCCGTCTCTGACGCAATTGTAGTTTCATCGCCAAACCTCAAAGTTTTCATTTCTTCTCCGTGAACTTTAATAACTGTTTCAAATTTCTCCGTTTTTTCCTTTAGTGGCTGGTCTCAATACACAGAATAAATGTCATTGGTGATAGGCATCAAGCTTATCTGTTTTGTGTACAAATTGTGGATAACTTTTCGCTCCCTTTGTCTTATCCCTACTACCTTCAAATTCTCTCGTAAGAGTGTATTTTAATCAAATTGTCAAAAGCGTTCTGTAAATTTTGCAAACATTTTGCCTTGGCTTAATCTACCTTATAAGTCGTAGGGTCAATACTACCTCAATTGTCCTACAATTCTCCGGAATCCAGACAGGTCTATCCCGAGATCGGCTTCTACCACTCTTTCCATTCTTGAGTAAATAATTCATGTTATTATTTTGCAATCCTGCCTAATAAGACTCTAATGGATCGGTAATATTCACACCTGTCAGTACCTTCTAATGGATCGGTAATATTCACACCTGTCAGTACCTGCGTATGGGTGTGTCTCTGGAAATGACAGAAGTCATATGTTAGTAGAATTTGCGAAAACAGCGTGTTTGTCATTTAGAGAATGGTTTTGAGAAGGACTAAATGAAACTTTCATTGAAGTTCGTGATATTTTATCAAATAATAAAGAAATTGTATAGGACGCTATTAGCCACTTTTGAGTAAAAAATTATCGTAAATGCAGAATAAAAGTAGAGGCAAATGTGGAAAGAGATTGGCTTGTCAGGCAGGAAGTCAGAAATGTAGATTATGAGAATTTATGTAAGAATAGGATGTCATACCAGAATTTAAGAACTAAGTTGAGCATCTTGTAAAGTGTAGTTCATTTGGAGAGAGACGAAAGGCATCAGCTAATTTAAGAATGGTGTTTGTGCGAACGGCAAAAGATGTTATCTGTACAAGGAAATCTAAAGAACGGGAAATATCGAGTGGAACAAAGCAGATGTTAAAATAAAATTGAGCATTTGTTGCAAATTATTCTGGGATATTGATACGATATCTTCAATTAAACAGCAATATTCAAAAATGTTTTACACATGAAGTGAGAAGATATATTGAAAATTTTATAAGGAAAAAATCTGACACTAGAATTTGAATATAGCAAAACCAAAAACCGAGAAAGGAATGGCACAGAAGTAATAAACCTCGACAATCAAATCAAGGGCACGTTCAACAAAATCTCAGTACGAAAAGATGGAAAGGGTAAGTTTCAGTAGTGATGGAATGAATTGTACGAGGGCTGTTCAATAAAGATTGATCATAATTTTTTTTTGCAACTTACCTTTACTCATCCTCATAATGTTGATGGTCCTCCTCAAAGTAGTGTCCCATGAATGCGATGTACTTGTTCCAGCGTTTCTGCCAGTCTTCTTACATACGTTGGAAACCATCTTTTGAGAAGTCCTTCAAAATCGCCACTGCAGACTTCACCGCTTCTGATGATTGATAATGCCTCTCACGAAGGCGTTTCTTCATGTTAGGCAATAGAAAAAACTCACATGGGGCTAAATACGGACTGGGGGGAGGGGGGGGGAGGGATGCACTTCACGTTGATTTTTGCAAGATATTCAGCAACAACATTGGCAATATGCGGCCGCGCATTATCGTGGTGCAGCATCCAGCCAGCTTCACGGAAATGTGGTCTTTTGCGCCTGATATCGACTTGCAGCGTTGTCAGGACAGCCCTGTAGTATTGTCCAGTTACTGATGTGTATGCAGGTACAACATGTTGATAAACCATTCCATGAATATCAAAGAATGAAATGACCATAACTTTCCCAGCAGAAGCAATCACTTTGGCAGCAGCAGTGTTGATGTTTTCTTCCGTAAGAGCAGTAATTTCCTTTGAAATGTTTCCCCTCGTTAAACATTTTAAACCACCTTCGGGCTGTGCTGTAGGGAGGCCTCCTGTAGCATTGTATAGGTCTCAGCTGAAGATTTGTTGAGACGAAAGCAGAATTTCAAAGCCGCAGACTGTTCCTCGCGTGTTAACCTCCATTGCAGCGGTAGGCGATACTGAACATGTCTGACCTTACCTGCCTCTCACAGGCGGGAACCAGGAGTCCCAACAATGAAACTACTACGGCGTGTTTATTGCACGTTAAGCTAACAGAATGTCATAAGATTAAACTTCAGCCCGAGAAATTATGACTATTAAGAAATTATGATCATTCTGTATTGAACACACCTCGTATTAGAAAAGAGCCAAAAAAAACCTCCCCTAACATCAACACAGAAGTAAAATTGGACCCTAACCAGTGTTTATACATAAAGGTGAAAAAAGAAAAATACTGAGAAAAATTAAACAAGTGTACCCTGCAGCCCACTGAAAGCATGTATGATTTTTGGAGAGGCGTGTACATTCTGCCTAGTAATAGTAGTACATATATTTGATGAATTCTATCGAATGAGAAATGAGATCCTTATGGAACACAACGTAACTTGTTAATGCCATAATCATTAGTGTGGAGACTGTGTGCATTTATCTATGCTCGTTTATCTTGCCCAAGTCTTTTCCTGTCTGCATAATTGCTTCAACTTAAATCCATTTGAACCAGCTGACTGTAGTACCCGTACCTACCTACCTACCTACCTACCTACTTACTTACGTTCCTACCCTCCCCCTCCCCCTACCTCTACCCGTCCCTCCCTCTCCCCCTCTCCCTCCCCCTTCCTCTCACCTCTCCCTCCCTCCCCCTTCCTCTCACCTCTCCCTCCCTCCCTCTCCCCCTTCCTCTAACCCCTCCCTCTCCCCCTTCCTCTAACCCCTCCCTCTCCCCCTTCCTCTAACCCCTCCCTCTTCCCCTTCCTCTAACCCCTCCCTCTTCCCCTTCCTCTAACCCCTCCCTCTCCCCCTTCCTCTAACCCCTTCCTCTCCCCCTTCCTCTCCCTCCCTGTCCCCCTCCCCATCACCCTCCCTGTCCCCCTCCCTGTCACCCTTCCCCTCCCTCCCTCTCCCCCTCCCTCTCCATCCCTCTACCCCTCCCTCTCCCTCCCCCCTCTCTCTCGCCAGATATCGTTCTCCCCCTCCTTCTCCCTCTACCCCCCCCCCAGCCTCCTCCTTCATATCTCCCCGCCCCTCTTTTCATTACCAAATTGACGAAGCTATTTTTTAACAAATTCGTCACGTCCCATAGTGCTCAGAGCCATTTTGTAATATACCTCTATACTGCTACTGGGTTGAGAGCGCGCCAACCCTTCAGTCTTGGCAGTGAAGCAGGAGAACTCGTAAAGATACGTTTATAATTAAACAGGGCCTTTCGTCTGCGGAATCGAACAGTTGACAAATGTGCTGAAAATAACAAAACAAAATTATTTTCACTTTGAGTGTGGTATTGTCTATGAATCAGTGTGTATATGGACTCCCCGGTGTTTGGAGTAGATACAATAATTTGTATGATACACAGGGAAGATTGAATTTGATGGAATGAGTTTGTAAAAAGCGTTACAACCGTGTATGGCACGAACTATGTTTTCTGAGCAGTAGATAAAATTAATGGCAATACGGGGTGACCTATAGGAAAGTGACGGTTTTCTTATTCTTACAAAATCTGCGGTTAAGATTTTCTGTTCGATTTACATGGACACTTGTGAACCAAGTGGCCACCATTCTCTCGAACAGTGTTTTCAGCGCCCTGCTAGAAATAACTCGTGACTCGCGCCAACAAGCGTCGGTTAATCACAGCCACCTCTTCTTTAATTGTCCTGAAAGCTGTATCTCATCGTAGGATCATGTTGCGATTTGTAACTGGCCAATTAAAATGGGCCACGAAATATCCGCCATGTTGAAACGACAGATTGACTGACTGGACCCGGATTTGATTCCCGGTCTTGTCGAAGATTATCTCCACTCGTGGCCTGTTTGTTCTGTTGTCCTTACATTCGTGTCGTCGTAACTGACATGAAAGTCACCTCAGCCACACTGTCTTATCGTCTTTCCACTGTTGAGATGTCTGTATGGGCATGACCCGAAACCCAATAATAATAATAATGATAATAATAATAAAGGTATCGTACACGAACATGCGATGTTCTGTCGTTCACTCTTCCATTGCTACTGAAATGGAGTACAGTCCCGCATAGCAGTGAATGACGTATGCGCCTTCTCCTGCCTACCACTGAAAACGGCGAATCACGTAGTCTAAACATCTCCATTTCCGCTATTTGTGCAAAACGGTTGATAATCCACAGATCAAATGAAATTAAAGAAAACGCGGTTTTGGTGATCTAAAGAAATGAAGAAAAAAAAAACAGTGAAACAGTTGCGGAAGAAAATGAAGAAAAAAAAATTGAACGTGATCCCTAGAACGCCGTAACGCAGAAAGAAGAAAGTTAAAACACAGGCACAAAAGGGAAACAGCCGATGCACAACACTTTTACAACATGTGCACCCCATGAGAACAACATCGCAACCATTAATACAGAATAAACAAGTAATATAGGTAGTACTAACGAAAATGTTTATTAAAGTCAATGAATGCCTTAAAGTTAAAAATGTACTAAATGTATTTAATGAACTATTATGTACTGTAGGAAAACGGAAGAAGAGGAGGAGAGTCGAAGAGTGTGACATGTGGAAAGATTTTGAAAATTGAGGGGACTGCCAAGAAATGTTGTTCGGAGAATCATTTAGGAGATAAACTTCTGGAAAAAATACAACGGGATGATACAACATGTGTTAAGAAATGACTTGCATAGTATTTCAGGAAGCTTGTAGAGAGTAAAAACTGTAGGGGAATACAGAGATTAGAACAGGTGAGGAATTCTAAGCACCCGCATCAACCTAATGGGAAGACAAAACATTTTTTTTTTTCTCCGTTCCGCTGAGACAAATTGTTGGCCGCTGACGAAGAGCGAAACGTATGTGTCCTCTATTTCCGTCGAACATTTGCCGCATATGCCATAATACAAGTTGTTCCACGTTCGCCACCAGCGCATCTCCGGCGTTGCGCGGGAACGAATACCACGTAGGCAAATTCCGACCATAGCCACATGTGCTCTAGCCCGTTGTGGGACTGTGTGTGTGTGTGTGTGTGTGTGTGTGTGTGTGTGTGTGTGCGTGTGCGTGTGTTTACTGTGCGATCGAGTGTACCTTTTTTCCTTTCCTATTGTGCTATTTCCATTCGGTGTGGTATGAATGAGGATCAGCAAGAGTTCCATGTGTTCAGCTATGCAGGAACAGAGCTGTATGTGAAATGTAGGCTAACTTTGTCAAAAATCCCCGATGTACATATTCATAATGATACATAGATTAGTAAAGTAATTTCGGCACATGTTATCCGTGTTGGACAAATAAAGTATGGAAAACAGTGTTTTAACTGAGCTTAAACTAGACAGGTTAATAAGAACAGGGTTGGAAAGAAGTCCGAGAAAGTCGTTGAGTCATTTTAACAGTTCAGTCTAACCTGTCACTAGCATCTCCTTACAGATCTCTGGACGAGCTGAAACTTACAGTTCGACAACAGTCCATCAGCTGACCAACACAGATAGTGTAGCTCAGTGTCAGTAGTGCAGCAGTCTAGACCAGTTTTTGCATGATTAACTTGATCCTGAAGTTTTTTTTCTGATGAATCGTAACTCCATTTGTCGTGAATTAGCAGAAAAAACTGCGTTGGAGCTCTGTTAACCCTTGATTACTAAATCCTCGACTGCAGTTCAATCTGGTATTGTCAGGATAGGGTGTAAAACGGAACGTTTTATACTTATTTTTTATGTGATACGTCATTGGAGCCTCAATAATTGTAGTTAACTAATGCATAACCTGTGTACAGGTTTATTAAAGGTGTAACATTTCCTCCCCTTTAGTGTTCTAGGGTTAATTCTCATCTGTTTCATAAAGTGTCTCTGTATGATGTGAAAACGAAATGTGGTCTGCAATTAATGCAGCGTGAATTATTGGAGCAATTTTTTTCACCAACCCATAATTTCTCAAACGTATGTGAACAATGGTCAGAGAACTAACAGCTACCAAAGTGATCCGCAGTTATTTCATGCTGGACCTTGCAAGAATACACACTGCCAACGCGTCTATGGCAAGATTACAAGGTGGTTTTGATGACAGGATAGTTAACTGACCGTTTCATTCCGAGATCTAGGTGTGATTTTCATATATTGGGGTTGTTAAAAGATAGTGTCAAAAATCAGTCTATATACACGCGTAGGGTTAGAAGACAGTTTTAGCCGCTGAAATTGTACGAGTCTTTGACAATGTGTTCAGAAGGTGTCGAGTTGCTCTTGCTGCATGCTGTAAATGAAGGTAAGCGTAGTTTAGTTGTATTGTTTGTTAGTCAATGCTCAAATCTGGGAAGACGCGCGGAGCCATCATGCGGTGCTGCCGAGGGAAGTTGCCGTTGCTCTTCCCATGCGAACTTAAGGCGTGCGCTTGCGTCATATATGAAACACCCTGTGTATAAACGTAAGGAATTACTGGGCATGCAAGGGAGAACCAGTTGGGTTGGAGCCATTTGAAAATACTTATTTTACCCACGATGCGTTTGAGGTATTTTAACGTATCTTCTTTAGGTGGGTATTCGTGTTTATTTTACGTCTTGAGGTAGAGATGGTGGCCGCTTCAGTGCGTTTCTGCCGACTGATGCATCCGCATTGTGTGGCGTAAATAACGCCATATATTAACAGGCATTCTCTTAGCCTACAATCCCTTCCTGGCCTGTGATATATTATCCTTGCTTCGTCTGTCACGCGTAATTTAACATTTAGGGAGGAACATTTCCTTCACTTCGTCTACGACGTGGATACCGATCTCGTGTCTACTATTTATCGTTACTTTAGTTTTTCTTTAGCTTACTCCCCGCCCATGTTTGCAGGCTCCATTCAGTAGTTCCAGCAATTCTTCTTCAGTTTCGTTGAGAATAACTCATGTCATTGATATCGTTTCAGCGTTAATTTTAATCCCAGTCTTGAACTTTTCTTTTTGTTCGATCATTTCTTCATCGATGAACAGGTTGAACAGTGAAAAGGGAGACTATGTTCCTACCGTAACCCCTCCATGGGGTGTTCGGAAATTCCCCTTACAAACTTTAAGGAACGAAAAGTATTATTTATGTGTTTATTAGCATTTAATAATTGATCCCACGTGTTGTACAACCTTCAGTTTAGCACACGTTTACTTTAAATGTTCACCGTTCACTCATAATGAAACGACGACCGGTCGCCGCAACTACGTCAGTCAGTGTTACAGTGGAGATCGTGCACATGTCGCTGTAATCTCCTGGCGAAATTCCTCCAGCGTGCGTGGCTTACGTCGATAGACGTTATCTTTCACTGTTCCCCACAAGTAAAAGTCCATAGATGTGATCTGGCGACCGTGGAGGGAGCTCAATGGTCCCTCTTCGTCCAATCTAACGGCTCGGAAAATTGTCACCCTGGAAAGCTCATATGGCTAGGTGGTAGTGTGGTGGCGCCCCGTCCTGTTTGTAGAAGACATCTTCTTCAGCTCCATAAAGCACAAGTATACCTGGCAAAATTGATGTGCGTAAAATTTCCAGGTACACATCTCCAGCGACAGTAGCATCTAAGAAAAAGGGTCCTACTAAGCCGCTAGATGATGAACCCATGGTAGGTTGACCACTTTACCCACATAAACATGCGGATTTTCCGATGCCCAGTACACACTGTCCTGCCGATTCACGGTTCCATTAAGTTTAAATTATGCCGCGTCACTCCACACTACCTTCGTCACAAATTGTTCATCAGTTACCAATTGCTGATACCATTCGCAAAATTACATTCGGCGATCGGGGTCGTCGTCATTAATCGCGTGCAGTAATCGTGGAATGTAAACTTTCCAATTTGCAGCTTTCAGAATTATTCGTACACTTGTACTGCTACCCCCCACTTCACGTGCACATTGCGTAGCTAACTTCTGTGGAGAATGAGGTAGCTGTACGCTGTCTTCCTGATCTTCCTTTGTGAATATCACAAATCGTTCCATGCAATTCAAACTTGTCAATGATGCGTTTAATCGTTAAGCGGGTTAGCGGTTCTGTTGCAGACTCCCACCTCCACTGACGTTGCACGTCTGCAGCATTATCAAACTTGAAAAACCACGTCACAATACATTTTCGTTGCCCGACTGTCAAGAGTGCTGCAGCCAACTTGTTTTCTCAATACCTAGATGAAAGCACTAATATCTGTTGAGCCAAAGCCCATTCTACAACACACTCGTAACTCAAATGGAACGACAATATCGATATCTCGATAGAGCCTGACAAAGAGTGTATACATTTTTCTGGCGGACTCTGTATTTTGTATAGGAACCCATGTCCGGGACTGTTTCAATCAGCTGTTTAACTCATCCACTTCTGCTTGAGGGATTGAATTAGTAGTGACGCAGTACAATTATTAGGTAACAATTCGAAAGAAAACATAACGGAACACCCCTTTATCGCTAAGCACATTTGTCTGCTGTAACTCTTAAACATTACATATAGTATGCTGGGTTCTTTTTTGTTTTGAATAATGTAAACGCATGATTTTAAAACAAACAAATGTGCTTAAGAGGTAAATGGATGTTTCATCAAGTTTCCTTTCAAATTATTACGTAATAATTGTACTGCGTCACGCCTAATTCAGTTCGTCAAGCAGAAGTGGACCCGTCGTAGAACGGAAACGGTCGTTTCCAGGCGTGCGTTCCTACTTAAAATATTATGCACTTACTCCCCCTCTACAAGCCCAAAAAGTTTGTATCGGGAATCGTAGAACACCGTGTATAATCACAAACACTTCCCTCGGTCTTTTATTCTTACTGTTCCCTGTAGGTTCTTATACATATTTCTCATTACCTCTCTTTCTCTGCTGCTTGTACCTTTTTTTCCCTGAGAAATGCAAACATCTTGCAGCATTTTAAGTTGTCGAACGCTTTTTTTCAAGTGGGAAAATGTTATGAAGGTTGTTGTTGTTGTTGTTGTTGTTGTTGTTGTTGTTGTCTTCAGTCCTGAGACTGGTTTGATGCAACTCTCCATGCTACCCTATCCTGTGCAAGCTTCATCATCTCCCAGTACCTACTGGAGCCTACATCCTTCTGAATCTGCTTAGTGTATTCATCTCTTGGTCTCCCTCTACGATTTTTACCCTCCACGCTGCCCTCCAATGCTAAATTTGTGATCCCTTGATGCCTCAGAACATGTCCTACTAACCGGTCCCTTCTTTTTGTCAAGTTGTGCCACAAACTCCTCCCCAGTTCTATTCAATACCTCTTCATTAGTTATGTGATCTACCCATCTAATCTTCAGCATTCTTCTGTAGCACCACATTTCGAAAGCTTCTATTCTCTTCTTGTCCAAACTATTTATCGTCCATGTTTCACATCCATACATGGCTACACCCCATACAAATACTTTCAGAAATGGCTTCCTGACACGTAAATCTATACTCGATGTTAACAAGTTATGAAGGTATCCCGATTTTTTCTTAAGCATTATGAAGCGCAGCGTCAGAACTACCTCTTTCCGAGAGCTAAATTGATCGTCGTCTAGCAGATCCTCAATCTTGTTTTTGCGTCCGCCCACGTTATCGTCGCTAATTTTCAAGGACAGATCAAGATTTCGAACGTCGTCACGTCCCACCTTGGCTCTGACACGTGGTGGCGCGTGCCATCAGTGCCGGGCCCCGTCGTCTGGGCGGCGGACAAGGTGAAGGCTGGCTGTGGGCGACCTTGCACGACTCCGGCGCCCCGCCCGCGCACATGTGCCTCGTCAGGTGTGAATGAGGGGCCCCGCCCATTGAGCGCGCCGCGCAGCGCGACGCGGTATTGATCCGCCGTCATTCAGCGCACACCGCTCGCGGCACTTGGACCGTTGTCGCTCGCGTGCACGTCCTAGCACTGGCGCTGCATTTTCCTGCGGAACCAGATATTGACGGGGTGCAATTCGGAGACAAACGAGCCAGAATGGCGACACTCAAGGGATCACTGATTACTGTAGTGATATCATCAGATGCTTTACACTTACATGGACATAAATCTGAAATATGATGAGATTTATTTGCTGGTTCTGCCAGTGAGATTATGTACTGTGATTTCACCGTGTTTGCTGGATACCTGCTTGTCTGCGCACAGAGCACAGTAATTTAAACAACTGAATGTGAAAATTTTAAGTGGGGACGTATTTATTACTGTGATCTGTGAGCCAGACAAGCAGATGTTCAGAAAAAAAAAAAACGGTTACATCTCACTATATAAACTCTTG
This sequence comes from Schistocerca nitens, assembly GCF_023898315.1. Taxonomy (NCBI): domain Eukaryota; kingdom Metazoa; phylum Arthropoda; class Insecta; order Orthoptera; family Acrididae; genus Schistocerca; species Schistocerca nitens. The sequence goes on from NC_064617.1 coordinate 396,110,261, forward strand.
TGTATACTGCGGAGCTTTACGCTGTTCTCCAGGCTGTCCACTACATCCGCCGCCATCGGCGGATACAGTACGTTATCTGCTCAGATTCTCTCAGCTCTCTCCTCAGTCTCCAAGCTCTTTACCCTGTGCACCCTCTGGTCCACCGGATTCAGGACTGTCTGCGCTTGCTCCATCTGGGGGGCGTCTCGGTGGCGTTCCTCTGGCTCCCGGGACACGCTGGTATCTGTGGGAATGAGGCGGCCGATATAGCGGCCAAGGCTGCAGTCTCTCTTCCTCGGCCAGCTATTCAATCGCTTCCCTTCACCGATCTACGGAGCGGTTTATGTCGCAAAGTTGCTCATTTATGGCATGCGCATTGGTTAACACTTCCCAATAATAAATTGCGGGAAGTGAAAGCTCTTCCTTGCGCTTGGACTTCTTCCTCCCGAACGCGTCGTCGGGAGGAGGTAATTTTAACTAGACTCCGGATAGGGCACTGTCTTTTTAGCCATCGACATCTTTTAAGCGGCGATCCTCCCCCACTCTGTCCCCACTGCTCTCAGCTGTGGACGGTAAGACACCTTTTAATTGAATGCCCCTATTTTAATCCGTTACGCGCCCGTCTACAGCTATCGCCTGATCTATCGTCGATTTTAGCAGATGACACGCGCTCAGCCGACCGCGTTCTCCAGTTTATTAGTGCTAGTGAAATGACGTCAGTCATTTGAAGCTTTTTTTGGGAACAACCAACCCCTTTCTGTAGTGGATTTTTAAGCCTTCCCTCTACTTTTAGTTTCTCCAATTTTATGACTTTGTTCCCATTGCTGCTGATTTTCAGTTTCGTTTTTTTTTTTACTATTTCCTAAGTCACAGGCTGGGCGCTAATGACCATAGCAGTTTTGCGCCCTAAAACCAAACCAAACCAAAACTATATAAACTCACTGATATACCCAACAAATAAACATCACACTTCAACTTTATGTATATTTAACTGTAAAGAAACTGATGATGGCAGCATGCTGCCAAAACCCGTCGTTCTAATAAATATTAGTAAAAAGTCACCTGAACGGGAAAAATGTTCCACTAAAAAAAGAAAAACCCAACTCCTTCCCCCCTCTCCGTACCACTAAAAAAAGAAAAACCCAACTCCTTCCCCCCTCTCCGTATCCCCCCACCCGCGCTCCCTCCCTTCCCAAACTGACGATAGTTAGACGCCTCTGGAGGACGTGCCCTATCACTAAATCTCTTTTTGCTTTCTACTTTTATCATAACACAATTCTCTTCTTCTCGTTTTTCTCCTCGATTCGATTGAACCTTTTCATTGGCTACCCAATACACACACGTAATCTTCAACATTTCACATCAGTGCATGGCTACGCTCAAGACAGATAACTCAAGGAAAATCTCCCTAAGTTTTAAATTTATATTCTCTATGAACAAATTCTTCTTTATATAACATATCTTGCTATTGCCAAAACTACATTTTATACCGTCTCTGCTTTGCCCGTTGTCAATTATTTTGCTGGCCAAACAGTAAAAATCTTCTGCTGTTGGAGTGTCTCATTACGTAATCTACTTTTTTCAGCGTTACCTAATTTAATTCAGTTACCCTCCATTACCCATGTTTTATTTCTGATGTTCTCCGTGTTATAACGTCTTTCCAAAACGCTATCCATTCCATTCAAGTTGCCCTACGCTAGTCCATTGCCATCTCCGACACAATTACAATGTTATCGGCAAACTTCTAAGTATTTTTTGCTTCTCTCTTACTTCAAATATCCTTTCCAGATTTTTCCTCGGTTCCTTTCCTCCTTGTTCAATGTACGCATTGAATAACATGTGGAATAGGTCCTATATCCTTGTAAACAGAGATCTACGGATGAATAAAGCTGCTGCTGTTGCTACTACAACAACTGCTACTACTACTACTACTACTACTACTACTACTACTACTACTACCACCCCCCCCCCCCCTCTTGCCTACTCCCTTCTCTACTAAAGCCTCCCTTTCATAACCTTAAACTCTTACAACTGCCGTATGCGTTCAGTACAAATTACAGTTAGCTTTTTGCTCCCTGTATTTTATCCCTATTAGCTTTGGTATTCCATTCAACATTGTCAGAAGCTTTCCCTAAATCTACCAATATCATAAACATAGGATCAGTATTGCCTCGCATGTTCCTCGATTTCTTCAGGACCTAAACTGATCTTGACTTCTGCGAGGTTTTCCATCCTTAAGTAAATATGTATCGTGTCAGTATTGTGCAACCGTGACTGAAACTTCTGTAATAACCACGGCTTTCGAGTTCATAAGCCAGAATTCTTCAAAATTTACGCTCCCAGTTATGTAATAACATATATTTGAAATCACATGTTTCTTTACTCCCATTGGACAGTTGTACATTAGGGAGAGTCTTCTCCCCAATGGACAACTCCATTCTTCCAGTGTATTCTGCTCCAGTGTGTTCAGCGTTTTTGTGACATCCTAGCTTCCAACAAATGTGACTGAGGAACCAAGTATTTCTTCTTTGAATATTATCTCTCTTTCTCTCGCTTCCATTAATGAAATTTCCAGTATCCAAACAAGAGAAAAAAAAAAAAAAAACAGCCGAACGATACTTTTATAAGCGCCGTATGCTATTACAGATTACACTTTCGTACGATTCTTTGGTAATATCTGTATCAAGCATCTGACATCTACATGTCTAGATTTACAGGTTTTGAGCAAAAATACGAAAACACGACAAACGCAAGACGTCACCATGCCTAATACGATATAGGAATCCCGTTGGCTTTCAAAACAGCTTCCAGTCATATTGGAATGGATAAATGATGTATAGCATCCTTCCTTTAAAACAATGGCAAATTCAGGTAACGATGATGGATGTGGATAGCGATCAAGCACCCTTCTTTCCAGAAGAGACCACAAAGGCTCAATCCCAGGAGTATTGAGATACTGCATGATGGTGGCCATCGGAGATGCGACAGTTCCTTCATCCTCGTGCTCACTAAAGCAGTCCTGGATGACGCAAACTGCTTGAAGAGGGGCCCTGTCGTCGTGGAACACAGAATCACCATTGGGGAACAAACGTTCAACCTGGGGTGGACCTGATCAGAAAAAATGGTTACATGATCTTTGGTAGTAATGCGGCTTAGCGGAGTAACCATGGCGTCCATGGAATACCGCGGTGTGACTTCCCAAATATATGACCGACGTAATTTGGGCCAGGTTTTGTGGCTTCGACTACAAATTTTCCTGTTGAGGGCATTAGGCTCACTGAAGAGTGGTTTTGAATTTCAGTGCGCCCTGCTATTCCCTGCTTATGGAGCTCCTTTCCTGTTATTTTGGTGGTAATAATGTTCGCGACTGCGACATTCAGTTCTGCAGTGTCTTTTGGAGCCGTTGCCCCTACGTTTTTTGTCACAGTCTTCTTCAATGGCCACCTCTCACGATCAGTCAACACACGCTTTCGTCTGTGTTGTGGCTTAGTAGATGATTATTTTCCGCTTTCCCTGTAAGCGGTATAAATCTTTGATGTCTTGGTCACACAAATTTTTGCAATTTGCAATTACCGGTTTCGGCTGCTGCCATCTGGGTACTTACTGTGTACTTAAATATATAGATTTTGACGTTGATTTTATGATCTGAAGATGGCAATAGCCGACACTGGTAATTATGAATTGTAGGAAAAAACAGTTGTGTGATCAAGATGGATCTTCACAAACGAAGTGCCATTTACATGATCGCGGACTCATTTACAAGACTTCATGTCTTCAGTCAACCAAACACTTGGGCGCCATTGGTTAAGGAAGCATCCACCATACGAGCACCAGCAATTCACCCACATCTGAATTCACTTAGCTTTTACATAACAGCAACACAGAACACTGTTCTGACAATGACTGACACGTATGAAACGTAATATGGACATTGCAAAGGTGCCATTCGTAGTCACATACAACAGCACTACTTTCAAGCTTTGTTTTGCATCGGCATTTATATTCAAGCAGGCATTTCTCGCCCTGTTTCATATTTTTGTCCGACCCCTGTATGTGATCAACATTACGTTGCACTGGACAGGTAGACCTACCAGCTTGATAGTTATGACAGATTCCAGCTGGTCTCTCAATCGGGAAGGCCAGGATTCAAGTCCCCCATCCAAACAAACGGATTAATGGTTCAAATGGCTCTGAGTACTATGGGACTTCACATCTGTGGTCATCAGTCCCCTAGAACTTAGGGCTACTTAAACCTAACAAACCTAAGGACATCACACACATCCATGCCCGAGGCAGGAATCGAACCTGCGACCGTAGCGGTCACGCAGTTCCAGACTGAAGCGCCTAGAACCGCACGGCCACAACGCCCGGCAAACGGATTAATGTTTTCGGTATTTTTTTTATACTGCTCAAGGTAAATGTTGAGATGGGGTAAGTGAAAAGTACATGGCTGATTTCCTTCTCAATCGTTCCTCAATCAGAACTTGTTGCTCAGTGGCTTGTGACCTTGTCGTGGACGTGACATTAAACCCTCATCTTGCTGGTTCCGGTGACTTAGCTCCAGTATTGGCGTCTGTTTACAGGCATTAATTATCTTTGTTTCGTAATAATTATCCAACATTGACACTTACCTGTTAACGAATGAATCATCCACTAACTGACTCAGAGACCAACAAGCTTTATCTACTAGGCCTTTCGTATATTTCGTGGACAGTAATGGCCCTGTCATACTACTTCGAAGCACACGAGATGTTGCTTCACTTTTAACGATGGATAAGTTCCCAGTCTAGTTTGTATACCTGTTCCAATCTCCTGTGAGCAAAATGATATTTATTAAGTAACTATATATAACTGTATTGAAAGATTTTTGGAAGTTGGGAAACATGAAACCAACCTGAAATCCATCATTCACCGCCATTCTATTAACCAAACAGAGGCTGCGTGCTCACACATGGTTGGTTCTTTGGGGATTCTTCGTTGATGCTTACAGAGTTATTTTTTGGGCCTAAAACATCAGCATGCTCCGCATGTGAATCAGTTGATAGAATGAAAAGCACAGAGCGTCTGCGGTGTCTCGCCCCCTCTTTTCGTGAAGTTAAATACAGGGTGAGTCACGAGGTTTTTCCCCAGTTGCTACAGGTTGTTCCTTAGGTTATTTGAAACAAAAAATGTAAATACGGTAATGTTATCAGATCCATAATTAAGGAGCCACAACAGAGTTCCGAAACATGCCACGGTGTACAGAGCGCTACACTTGTGTTCACAGGACACACGATCAGTCTTAGGTAGACAAGTGCAGCGAGTGGTACGTTTGCATACTGCAGGCACTATTTACTGTTATTGTCTCCTGTGTACAGTACACTTTGCTATGCCGTACAAGTTTTCATCGCAGGAGTATGGAGAGATGGTGTACATTTTGGGCTTTTGTGATGGTAATGAGAAAGCTGCTGTTGCCGAATATCACCGGCGGTATTCAAATCGTAGGATTCCGAGTGACAAAACGTTTAGTGGAACATATCAAACTTTGCTAGACACTGGTACTCTTCCCAGTATTCGTATTCACTCCGAAAGACTTCGTGACGTTCAAGATGAGGAAAACATTCTTAATTCAATAGAGCGCAGTCCTCAACCGAGTACAAGACGCCTAGCTACCAGACTGAACGTTTCACAATCTAAGGTATGTAGAATACTTCATGAGAGTGGACTGCATCCTTTTCATGTGAAGAAAGTTCACCATTTAGAACCACATGATTGTGCCAACCGTTTGCACTTCTGTAATTGGTTAAATGGAAATCGGCAGCTCTGTCGCTTCATAATGTTCAGTGATGAGGCAACCTTTACAAGAGATGGTATCAACAACATGTATGACATGCATGTCTTGGTAGACGAAAATCCCCATGCCACGGTAGTATCTCAATTTCAACGCAAATTCAGTGTCAGTGTCTGGTGCGGTTTTATGTGTGGCCAGTTACTGGGGCCGTTTATTCTCCCGGGAAATTTAGGTGGTCAGATGTACGGTAACTTTTTACGAGAAGATATACCGCAGCCTCTTGAAGACGTTCCTTTGGAAACAAGACGCCACATGTACCTCCAACATGACGGGGCACCTGCACACTTCCACCACATGGTAACAGCTTATCTTAATCAGCAATTCCCACATCGATGGAAAGGTCGCGGGGGCCCTATCAACTGGCCTGGCAGATCCCCAGATTTAACAGCCCTAGATTACTGCATCTGAGAGTGGATGAAAGACATCGTGTACGAAGTTAAGGTGAAAACACGAGAAGAATTAATACATCGCATTTTCGATGCCGCAACGTTAATAAGGAACGAGCATGTGAAATTACGAAATGCTAATCGCGCGGTTCACTCCCGTGCGAATCTTTCCCTTCAAATGCAGGGAGTAAATTTTGAACACTTGCTTTAAATCCACTCTGAATGCAAGAGACTGCTACAAAATGGTTTAAATTAATTATTATGTGCATTTTCGATAGTGAAATCCTACAATAAAAGCTTTTCTCGGCCATTTGCCTGAGGTTTTCAATTACCGTAGCTCCTTAATTGTGGATCTGATCCCATTACTTTATTTAATTTTTTTTCCAAACAACCTAAGAATACCCTCCAGAAACCGAGGGAAAACCTCATGACTCACCCTGTATATCTTTCAGTGTAAAAACGGTTCTTGACAATACATTCTCACAACTGGCAACCTTTTTATTTCTTTTATTTAGCGTTGGGGAGCATTATTTTACTTCTTGTTCGTGAGATCATCATTGTCTGCTGCTGTGGGAAGGAATTTCCATGAGAAATCATATTTGTGTGACAATTTAACTCTGCATCCTGTGTAATTGAAGAAACACAAAGTTATTTCTCGTAGTTTCTTGACACACATCAGTTTCTTTGTCCTCCCAAATATATTTAATTGCTCCTCAATTTCATGTTTCTTCTGATTTTGAAATTTTTTTTCACATGTGCGAATCTTTTCTGATATTGTTCCACATACTGTATCATGATAATCTCTTTATTGTTTGCATTTGAAGTCTACAGATGTTCAGGATTCATGCCTTACATCCACTGAAAAGTAATTAAATGTCTGTAGTGAAGATTTGCCAGTTCCAAAAATTTGGAATTAATTTGACCAGGTTAAATGAAACTTGATGGTACTTAGATGTGTGTCACTGAAATTACCAGACTAGCAAGTAGATCTAGTGTGAAACAATCTTTGCTACATGTCATACATTGACTAGTTTATTGTTGTTGTAGTATAGCTTGTGAACATACACATGTTCATTGTAATATGTTACAAGAACTCTTGTATCCATTTGTTAAATAGATATGAATTAGATATTTTTAAATATGACGATTATTTAAAATAATCTTATGATTAAGTCCTGTAATTCAGTTACCATTTTGTATTGATTTGTATGTTTTTCCCCTGTCAAAATGTAGCTTACAGTTATTTGCATGTGCCTATATGAAAGGGCGGGACTTTATCCAAAATCAAAATATTAAACAGATGATGGATTCTGCACTTCCCTTTAATGAGTACAAAAACTCTCCAGTTCATATTTTTGTCACTTGGCATGTGTTAGGGATCTAAAACATCACGTTTTGCAATCATATGTCTTCATATTTGATAGTCTTAATTAGCTACTAGCGTAGACAATAAACAGATTTCAGCCTGTGTGGATCCTATTTTCTTTCTTGAGCTCAACAACACTGTGAAACATAACTGAATACTGAGTCCAAATAAATAAATGTGAATCTTGTTTTGTCTCAGTCTCTCAAGGATGGTTTTAAGAGAGATGAAATAAACTTGGAAAGACCAGAAGAAAGTAGGAGGCAGACTCAATTTTAAGCAGCTGTCACAAGACATGTCCTAAGGCAAATAACACTTGTGGTGGTTCAGGTGTTTTTTACTGAGTATATTGTACCTTGCCTGTCTCATCAATCTGGAGTGTGGTGTTTAGATATTGAGTGGTGCATTCACAGGCCAGTTAAAACTTCCATGTCTCCTGACTCAATGTTTTTCTGACTGTTGCTTCTTTTGTATTTTTTCAGATTTCAAGACAGTCAATTGATGCTTGCAAGGACTACTTCAGAGATGATTTAGTGAAGACAGACTGGCAGCTCATGGTTGAGCTGAAGAAACTTTTCCAGATTCTGTAGTAGTGGGTAGGTATTATTAAGACTGAGAGAAAAATCTGTATCATGCACGCCATTTATTATATTGCTTTACCAGTTTTGTATAAAACTTTGCATAAAAAGTAGATATTTGCTACAATTTCCCCATTGTATAGTAGCATTTTTATGTGCTGTCATAAACAAATACCCTGTTTTAAATAAAGAGTTTTAAGAATCTATTATATATACATCGTAGTAAACATACATTATATGCTCATCCAGAAATGGATTTAGCCAATGTTGATTCAGAAAAAAAACAAAAAAAGTACCCCACTAAATTTATAGTTTATTCCAATTTCCTAATTTCAGTTAATTACACCTTTATTGATACTATAAATATGCTGTTGTTTCTCCTGCAGCATCCTGATGCAGTCTTCCAGAGATTTTCTTCTACATGCTAGGTCTTAACACACAGTGTGTGACCAATGTTTGCATCTGATAATGTAGCCTTGCCAGTTTAGTGTGGCATAATTGTTCAGTGATCCATGATATATTATGGTCTGAGCAGTGAAAATCTTGCATTATGAGTTCAGATCTGCCTGATGTGGGAGCAAGATGGGAAAAATCTCATGTTTTTAGTTCTTGGTTGAGGCTGCAGAGCAACTTTTCTATTTATATAAAATGTTTTGATGTTTTGTATGTGTGAATATAGGTATAGTATATCTGAAGAATATATATTGAAGTATATATAAAATCTGCAAACTATTTAAGCAAATTATGTACATTTTTTGCAACTGAAAAGAGCCTAGTTTATACTTATATACAAATCTTTGTTGAGGGTGTGAGCAATGATAGTATTACTGTTAAAACTAACTAGTGGATGCAGGTAAACAATTTTAGGTGATCTCTCTTAGGAGTGTTCACCAGATTAATCTCCCAACGACTTTCTTTTGCAGGGAGCTATCTCTATGATCTTCCTAATCATAATTATTGTCCAAATTGACACTCTTATTGAAAAGAAACAAAGTACTTTGTGGTATTTTTATTTTATAATCCTGTAATTCAGGGAAATTGCTGTGATTTGAAGTCTGCAAATGATTTGAAGTCTGCAAATGGATATTATGCTTTTTTATCTTCTGTAAATACTCATTCTCTTTGAAACAGATTATAGTTGCACAGTAATCTTAAGTTATCTTGTTTTGGCTCTTTCATATAGTATCTCAATTTTTTTAAAAAATTGAGTTCCAAACTCTTCGTGGTTCTGCTGCATTGTGTTGCTTCGTCCTATTGTTAATCTTATACAAATTCAGTACAATATGAAATAATCATATTTTTCTATTCAGTACTATAAATTTTGTTTTATCACCGTTGCAAAATTTTATAACTAGTATAAGTATGTACTGGCACAGATGTTAGTTTTTGTGTTTAGAAGAGAAAGAATTCAGTCAAGAACATGAAACTAAATAAAGAATTGTACTAATTTTGATTCAGTATTTCAGCTGTAGCCACATATTACGATGAGACCAGAAAAGCAAGTTGATTTTTTTAAAAGTTAAGATATATTTCATACTAGATTTAACCATGCTTGAAGGGATGCATGATTCCCATACCATCCTCATCTGTTTCACATATTGATCGTCTTGTAATATCAGATGAGAGTGAGATGTGAACTATCAATTTGTTTATGTTTTCTCACTCTAGGGAAATAGTTTGTTTTCCTGTTTATAGAAAATGGCAAATCTGTAGTATTGCAGAAATTGCAGCAGATCCATGACTGTGGAGACACCTATTGTCATCTTTATGTGTATGAATTCTTATGCACTAAAAGATCAAATTATCCATTGCCCCAGAATTACATTATTTTTGAAAGATGTGAATGTTTTAAAAAAATTTTAATACACAAAAGTCTTGTTTTAATGCAGCTTGTGGTAATCATGTACTTAATTTATGAAGAATTAGTTTTTTCTGTCATTTAACTGATATTTTTGTCTGTGATGGAATATGTGTGTTTGGGTGAGATCGTAATTTGCCATTACATAGCACTGTAACATTTGCAGAAATGCTGCTCATTCTGGTGTCACTGGTTAACAATAACAGCTGTAATAATTGTTTGAAATAAATGAAAATTGAACTACATGAAAGAGGCCTCCATTTTTGTATCTAAATGGCATTCTAACACTCTGTCTCTTAACAGTCACTGTCATAAGAAAGATGTGCCACACTTATCAAGACAAGCGGAAATTCTCTCTATGGATTAACACAATCTCTCATCAATGTTGTTATAAACCAGTTGATGCAAAATACATTCTGTCTAATCATCAGAAGAGCAGAATTTTACTATTTGTCAACTGCATAAAGTTGAAAACTTATTTCCGCAATGTTTTAAATAAACTCCTTTTTTATGGCTATATGATTATTTCAGATGTTCTCATAACTTTAGTGTAACAGTGTCAAGACAACACAAATAAACAAAACCAATTAAATTGCACAACATTCTGCATTGCGTAGACACCATGTGTTGTTATGTAACCTAATTTTTCTTTTGGGTGTAATGCTTGGAATTTATTTACACTCCATTATGATATCTGTGGATTCCTGAGTTAGAAACATATAGTATTAGTGTATCTTTTGACAAAGAAGTGATAATGATAATATGGTGTTTTTATCAAACAATATTTTAACCCCAACTGTATTTGAGTTGTTTTGTAGCCAGCAGCTGGTTGCTTCCTTACAATATCTAGAACTTGTTGATAAGCATTTCAGGGACCTTCACATTTTCTCACTACTGTGACATACACTTCATCACTAGAATGTCAAAATGAGATGCACATTGATGTATTCAGCATTAGTTTAGGTAAAGTGAGAAAGAAAGTTGAAAAGGTGGGAAAAACTTAAAAAAGTTGTCCCCAATTTATTTAATAGCTTGTTCACTACATTTTCCACATGATTACAGAAAATTTCATTACATTAACTAATTAATAATTAAATGCTTTAATGATAATAATAATAATAATAATAATAATAATAATAATAATAAACAATTTATCAGCATCATTCAGTCTGAACTGTTCTGGCGTGCATGGAGTGATATGGCAAGACTACAGAAATCTCACTTCAAGGTGGCAGGAATAGTTGGTGTTTCTTGTTCACCAGATAATCAGAGTAATAGGGACGTTGGAAGAATACTTACGTGCTGAAATCCAAAGAAATTCGATGGTAAAAAACAGTGGTTTGAGACTTAAGGTGTCATATTCTAAAACTGAGTGCTTGGTTCGTAACACTTAAAGTTGTCCTTGAGATTGAAGGAGAAAGAAGTGCGCTGGAAACTCTATGTATTTTTATGAATTTTTGTAAATCTATTATCTGTGCTTTCAGCAAGTTTTGGTACAAAATACATAACATATTTTGCCAAATAGATGTCAAGTTCAGACACAGAAATGCGTTGTATTACTGATTGCTTTCAGATAAAAGTTTTTCAGTTCTGTGGCAAGCATAATTCCAAACATCTTAATAATAAAACTTTGCAATGTTCTCTTGAAATAAGTATATGATCTCTATTCTTGAAACTTCTGGATCTGTGAAAAAAACAGAATTTTCCGCAAAGTGGCATTATTGTACTTCATCTTCACATTGGTTTTAAGTGAAACCACATGCATTAATTCAGCAGATCAAATTGCACCTTGGTATTTGATTCTTGGTAAGTAGTCTTAAAACTTTTTAATTCTGGAGCAACAAAACTGGACCAAAATCTTGTGAATATTTGGGTATTCCCTTAGAGTTTGTGTCACAAGAAATTGAATTTTATATATGAATTGTGATGGTAACAATATTACCGCCATGAATGGTATAATTTGAATATTTGCAGTAGTGGAACTATCGGACACTGAAAGAATAACCTTGAAAATAGAGTGTTTATAGTTAACATTGGGTCAAGTGGGTATCTTTTTGGGAAAATACCAAGAGTGAAAATATGTCATTTCAGTACTATTTCTAGGATTTCCGATATCAATTTCTGTCAATGAATGATATTCTGAAGAAAATAGTAACTCTTTGCACAATACAATAAATGCTAAATTTCTACCTGGACTTGAAAAGGGCACCAAATTGTTCAATGTGCAACCTGATTCAAGACTTTATTTTCAAGGAGGAAATACACATGACGAGTGATGAAAAGTGATAGCTTACCGTATCTTTGGCTTGCAATTTGTTACAGCGTGTCAGTCTTTCTTGCAGTCCATCTGTTTAATATCAACCAGAGATATAAATCATGTACTGACCCATAATTCATAATTTTTTGTAAGAAACATTGAATTTGCAGAGAACTTTTAGTTTGTAAATTTTTCAAAATTTTAATTACCGTCCAAAATAATATTTTGGAGAACCATATGAACTTTGTGTGAAGGAAACATTTCTCTGCTAAGAAGGAAATAGTGTGTTCAGCTGCGTGGGACAAATTAAAGCAAGATTGAATCACCAATAGTATTACAGCCTTGCATCTATTTATGTAATTTGTAAAATTGTGTTTGACACAGAGAAAGTTTGAAGCTTTTTTTGGATTCAACAACTTCTAGGGTAACACACTGCAACAACAAGCATAGTGGCAGTGTACACAAATACCCCATGACACTCATAATTCTGTCTTATTCTCTGCCTCTTGATTGAGTTTACTATTCTATGCTCCAAGTATTAGAGAACACAACATTCTCATACATATGAAATTTAATGTAATATATGTGGAAATAAATGATGAATTATCAACAGATAACCTCATATTTGGTGACTGCTGACATAGCGTTACATCAGGACAACCACACCAGCCGCATCCCACTTATTTTCAGTTCAAAATTACAGCCTCACCAGAACCGGTTACTAGCAGCAAGATCAGCAGAATCATGATCAGACTCTCACTGTTCTGGCAACATAACCCAGTGTTACAGTTTGCACAATTTAAAAGCCAGTTCACGTTAGCACAGATACCATCAGATGAAATCTAATACACCTGTTGTTGCATCACTGAATCAAGATTTAGCTGTAAAAGTGCAAGACCTCCTTGCTGCATTCCCAAACACTGAGAGATACGCACCTATCAAAAATGCGTTAGTGACACATGTATCCCAATCAGAGGTGAAGCGATTGGAAAAAGTTTCGTGAACAGCGATCACATCCCATCACAGCTTTCTACTGCAACTACAGATGCTGTTGAGTAATCCAGTTACTAATGACCTACTACAGAACAGCTGGTTGTCTCACCTATGTCATCACAGCTTTCTACTGCAACTACAGATGCTGTTGAGTAATCCAGTTACTAATGACCTACTACAGAACAGCTGGTTGTCTCACCTATGTCATCACAGCTTTCTACTGCAACTACAGATGCTGTTGAGTAATCCAGTTACTAATGACCTACTACAGAACAGCTGGTTGTCTCACCTATGTCCCAAAATGCAGATATGTGTCGCTATTTGAAGATGCTAGCACGGACAGCAGATAGAATTATGGAAACCCACCCCTGTGTGTGTGTGTGTGTGTGTGTGTGTGTGTGTGTGTGTGTGTGTGTGTGTGTGTGTGTGTGTGTCACTCTGTTGATAATTATGAAGTGGCATTCAGACACCTGGTATGCTGAATATCTGCTGGTATTATAACAAGACGTTCACTGATGACACCTGGAAGTGTATGCCACCATGCAACTGGAAGCATGGCACAGAGTCCATATCGGCAGCAACTACTTCTGTCAATAGCACACATCGCCTTTTCATCATGGACTGTGACAGTGTATACTGGAGCTGTGATGAGAGCTATCTATTTGCTCCAATAATTTCGAGCTCAGTACTTATGGGCACGTGACACTATTATTCAATCTTGAATTACGTTGCAGATTAAAATGGCATTTCAGAGGGCAGATGCATCACAGCCCATTCTAGGAGCTGGTTTCTTATCTTTCTACGACCTGGTCACCGATCTACAACATCAGTGACCGATAGATTCTACCACTAATGTATACAGCTGAGGAAAAGATATGTTGTGTCACCTCAATAACAGTACGCACAATTTCGGGGAATACTCCATACATGCACTTCTTATGGAAGTTCTCCAAGTCACAAAACAAACCCACACCTTGGCACAATTGGAGCACTCAACAGTACATCATACCTTACTACATCAGGACCATCAGCCTATGAATGTCATAGGTGTGTGACGCCAGAAAAATTAAAAGTTGTGAAGCAGGAATTCTGTGACATGCTGACACAAGGTATCTGTCAAGCCTTCAGTAACAGCTGGGCAGCCTTGTTACATGTGGTGCTGAAGAAAAATAATGGATGATGCCAATGTGGCGGTTACCACCAACTCGGTGCAAGGGCCACCACTGATAGGTATCCACTTCCACACATAGAAGACTTTGCTTTCAACATACGTGGTAAGAAAATATTCTCTGTTATTGACTTGTTTGAACATACTATCAAATTCCTGTTACACCAGCAGACATGCACAAGACAGCTGTAACAAGGCCCTTCGATCTTTTTGAGTTTGCGAGATTGCCTTTTGAACTGTTTTATTGTAGCACAGACATTTCAGTGCTTTATGGATGTAATGAAAAGAAATTTGGATTTATGATATGTCTACATAGGCGACATTTTAATGTCTGCATCAGAAGCAGGACATTACAACATTTAACGAAGATATTTGATTGTTTGTGTGTGCAAGGCCTAGTTATGAAACCAGCAAAGCATACCTTCGGGGGCTACAGAACTCCAGTTTCTTGGAGCCGGCCGAAGTGGCCGAGCGGTTAAAGGCGCTACAGTCTGGAACCGCACGACCGCTACGGTCGCAGGTTCGAATCCTGCCTCGGGCATGGATGTGTGTGATGTCCTTAGGTTAGTTAGGTTTAAGTAGTTCTAAGTTCTAGGGGACTTATGACCACAGCAGTTGAGTCCCATAGTGCTCAGAGCCATTTTTTTTCCAGTTTCTTGGATATACAGTCAATGTTTGTGGCATCCGATGTCCTAAAGATAAGCTGGAAGCCATTGTCAAGTGTTCCCATCCCATTACGGTTAGGGAGCAATGTCATTTTATCAGCAGCATTAATTTTTATAATCAATTCATACACAATCCTGCACTAATAACAGCCTCACTGAATCAGCTTCTGAAGGGTGCACTGAAGTCGAATAACATGATGCAGTGGACATGTGAAAGAGATGCAGCTTTCCAAGCTGTAAAAATAGCAGTAGCAGAGGGTACAGTTAGCTCTCCCAATATCGCAGACTCCACGTGCACTCAGGGTAGATGCATCAGCTACTGCAATTGGCATTGTACTTCTGCAACAAGTTGAATGTAGTTGGCAGCTACTCGTGTTCTTTAGTCACAAGCTGTCACCATCACAGCAATGCTGAGCAACTTACGATCAAGAACTATACGCTGCAAATGCTGCAATTAGGAAGTTCTGACACTTATTAAGTGTTCAACACTGTACCACATGCATAGGCCATAAACTACTGACGTATGCTTTCAGTATGTAACCAGAGAAAGCATCTCTCATAGTCTGTGTGCTAGGAAAGTTGAATGTACCAGCAAACGCTCTCCCAAACGTTGAAGCTATAACCTGTGCAATTGATTACTAGGTCCTCACCCAATCTGAGCAGCACGATGGTGAACTACGCACATTACTGGCTCACCCAGCAGGATTATAGTTAAAATGCATGGCTGTACAGCAACAAATGCAGTGATGTGTCTGGAGCAAAAGTATGTCTGTTCATACCTCACCAACTTTGGTCACAAGCAGTTGTGGCAGTGCACAGGTTAGCTTATCACAGGGTTTGAGGAATGGTGAAATTAGTCAGAGTTTCGTCTGGCCAGGAATGGATGCTGACTGTAAAACATTTGCCAAATACTCCATGGTTTGCCAGGAAAATAAGATCACTGAGCATTTTAATGCACCATTAGGCACATTCTTATCACCAAGTTAGCACTTTGAACATGTGCACATAGACGTGATTTGCAACCAACGGGCGCTGTGATGAAAAAGGGACACTGAGTACAGTTCCACAACCCTCTGATGGTACAGGAAAAAAAAAAAAAAAACACTCCTGATAACTACTGATCCTCGGTGTTTGTAATGTTGGAAAAGTCATCCATCAACTAGGATAATGCATTATCATTGGATATGATATTGTCCACATGTGTGATGTATTTACAGTTTGGTGCATCCTTTTTCAAAAGTCAGTTTTAGAAGCAGTGTTGGATGATGAATAGACATGCCCTTTAATAGGAAATGGTACCATACCAACAGTTCACAGCCAGTGACCTGTATCCAACCCACTTCTGTGATACAGAAAATGATATCAAATTATTTATAATTACCTGATTGTGAGATCCCAATTGTTGTGGGTTGCTAAATGTCCATTTATTTGTAATGTTCTGTCTGTAGTAAGCCCTGATGTTTACAATCTGAAAATTCACGCTATGATGATTGCAGCATTCACAGTTGGCATTTATTTCTACTTTCAGAGTTTGCTGCTGTACCAGTATGTGAATGAAGACTTCACTGAAATTAAATCAGTCTCTAATACAAATCTGTACATTTTAAGAACAAAATTCTGTTTGTTGTTCCTTCTACATGTTGCAGTATTTGCTGATGAGAGTTTGTTTGCCTGCAAGAGAATTAATTGTGGTCAGATGAAAGTTTCAGAGGATGCCAATTTCATTAGTGAAAGAGGTGGAGGAGGAGCATCACTTAACGACTGTAGACCTGAAACCAAATTAATACAGTAAATTAAAACTGTCAAGCTTTATTGAGTTGATTTACTCCTCTGAATATAGTATATTCATGAATAGTGTTTTTTTTATTGCTTAGGTTGTAGGTTGTAGGTTGTGTGCCATACCAGTAAATCCCCAGTTCTTTTAAAGAATTGAACTCCTGCATACAAAACAGCTTCAGATGCTGATTAATTTACAAATGATTTAATTTGTTAAACTTTTCACGTTAAGCATGTAAGTGAGAAAAGTTTAGCAAAGTATCTATAGATACTGTCTGCAAAATGTGTTGTGAATAGAGTCAGTAGTAAAGATGCTGAAAACAAGATGATGATATTTAAAACATTTATACAGAATGTGGACCAATATTACAACATAGTAATTGACATGCTGCCCAGCAAGGCAATAGGTTTATTACTACCATATCATTGTACACAAGAAAAATGAAGTTTGAAAAATTAAAACATCATGCTGATGCTCATTTTACTGCATCAGCAATGAAAATGTAAGTGATAACAGGGTGAGGGGCTATCAGTGAGAAAATGTTTTGTTTCGTAAAAGTTTGAAATTCTGTGTAATGTTTGTTGAAAGTTACTGAGTGGTCTCATTCTCAAGAACTGAATGCTTACAGCCCAGATATTTGAATACACAGTTTCTAACTAATAATTCTCTTAGAGTGTAAAATTTTTAATATAAGATTATACCTATTAACAAGTAGATAATGACAGCATTTTCAATTTGGTCAATAATTATGCAAAATATTGAAAATCAAAATTTTGTTACCCCTGGAATCCTTTAGATAAAAACCTACAACTGGTACCCGTTTCCATTATACTTGTTTGGTAACATTGATATGATATGTAAAGTTATTAGCAGGGCAAAATGATATGATTAAAATTAAATGTCACTATATTTTAGTTTACTGAATTATTTGAAAGTTATCTCATCATTGTTATTTATTATGGAATAAATTACATTTCAACATTACAAAGTAGGACATATTTATATCAAATATGTAACTTCTTTAAGAACCTTTTTTCCACAAGTAAGGCAAACAAACACCTCATGTTCAAACATGTAATGTTTGTTATGCTGTTATTTCTTCAACAGCCATTTGTAGCTGACTACATTTCTGTTTTTGACCAGTGGGGTAGTGGTTGAATTGATGTTATCTTCCTTACATTCTCCCCTCTTTTTTTTTAATCAACTTTCCTTCCCCTGGTGTGAAGATAGCCTGTGACAGCGTTTCATCTTTCACAGAAAAACAGAATATTTTTGGAAGTAAAGTTGAACAGAGAAAGTGGTACCAACTGCCTCTTGCTCAAAAGTGTATTAAATATTTTTCAAAAGGTCTAACATACTAAGTATGATACATCTAATTATATGACTGCTTCAAGGAACTAAAACCAACTTTCACTTCATTTTCTTTGGTGTAGTTGGAATCAGAAAAATATTGAAAACATTCAGCACTGTTTTAAAAGGAAATAACTCTAAACTTACAATACTAAACTTTCCGTGGTGAAATTGTACTCAACTGCTTGGGAACCACTAGTTCATGGTTGGTTTTGTTTCATAGAGGTTATTCTGAGAATGAAAATTAGGTAAGATGTTTGTTCTGTGGAGTGCATTAAATAAGATAGTGTCAATGTTCACACAGAATACAGTGTACTTAGTGAATGAATGTAATTTGAATAGTTGTATCTCGTATGAATCGAGGGCTTGCTAGGGGTTATCGGTGATGAAGTGTTTGGAAAAGAGATCAGGATAAATACTGAAAATAGGATAGATGTTTTCAGTTTTAATACTTAAGTGCATGCAAGATTTCTGTTTACATACTGTACGGTAGGAGGTCTATATAATCAAAAATAGAAAATATAGTTAGAATGTGCATTTCATTGCACTTTGTAATGTTCACTCCTCTTATTTTCCCATTTCATATGATGTAACTTGGTGAATGAGCCAAGGTGGGATAGTTGACACCATTAGTCTTGTTAAAGCCTGTTATATTGTGAGTACAGGCTACTGACAGTCTGGCAGTTGACACTCTTGGTTGTTATTTTATATAGGGAGAAAAAGGTAAGTTAAAGCTTTTGTTAAGGAGGACGGGTTTTCAAATCCTAGTACAGCTATCTGGATGTGGAAGGATCTCTAAATCCCTCATGTTGGCTGAAATCAAGAAATTGGAGGATGATTTTCTTCTTGAAAAAATTGTGTGTTGGCCGAGAATCTACTTGCAATCAATGTGATTTATGTGGTCAACAGTATGCTCAAGGGAAATCCCAAACCAATCCAAAATGGTAGGTGAGAATAGTTGAAGTCACACTAATAGCTTCACTATAGTATAAGGACCTTACAGGTTTTTTTACCCATTCCTTTGGTGATTGTAGATATTATCATTAATAACATGGAGATAGTGACTCAACAAAGGAGAGCATTCTTTTATTGTTATCACTTAATGCGGACTGGTACATTATTTGACATAAAATTTTCACAAATAAGACTTTTCTAAGACTAAAGACATTTGGGCTAATCATCATCAAACACTCTGACACTTGACACATTAGAAGAAAAAAAATTTAGAAAATTCTTTTCATCACTCCATCTTTTTAGTGAAATATGACTGATAATTGCCTTGCAGTGGTACAAAGGCAATACTTCTTTCTGAAACCAATAGCTACAGCAGCTGCATCACCCAAACTAGCTGTATAAGACAGAGCCTGAAATGATCCTAGCCTATGTCATTTATCTGCCCACCAAGAACAATGCACCATTTCTTTATAGTGCTTCCTTTCCCGTCATATTTATTTGATGTTGAGTCAAAGAAGTCATATATGTGTATGTTTCTTGGGGTAGTAGACCTATGTTAAGAATGATTGCTTCCGTTATTGCTGTTAGGCCCTGTTGGCTTTCGTAGTAATGACATTCAGTGCCCCCTATGTGTTTCTTATGGTCTTTCTCCAAGAATATTTATTTGGTGTAACCATTGAAGGCTAGAATTGTCGTCTGATGTAACTGGCTCTACAGAAAATGTGAACAAGGACATCAATGAAAGTTTCTGTTTTTAGATGTTCTTGCAATGTTTTCTTACTGTGCAAAGTCCAGGTCAGGGGACTCTGTTGCACATTGTAAGATTGCATTGAGTACACAGCCGCCGAATTTGTCAGATATAGCTCAGATTGAGTGAAGCAGCAGTTACCTTTGTTGTCCTACAAGGTTTTTTTCTCATTATCACAGTATCTTAAGAATGTGTACCATCTGGCAGCAGTTTGTCATTGGATTGAATTCCTTCACCCTATTCGTTCACTATTATATACAGTCTTTAGCGCTGCTTGTTTGTCCATGGGCCTGGTTTGTACTTCAGTCATCAGTAAGGGTGCCCTTTTGCATGTTTTAATGACATTTTCTGGTCAAGACTGTCATTGAGTTGTTCCTTCTTATGTATAATGTGTAGGATTGTCTCTGATGTAATGGGTTTGAAGACACTCCTCAGGATTTGTTAGAAACACAAAACTATAAAATTTTGTTGTAAGATAGTCTGTACTGATCATCTATGTAGTATGTATGTATGTTGAAATGTTTAAATGAATGTGCGTAAAGACTAAATCGAATTTTATGTGTAATTATATAATACATTGAGAACACTAGAGTTTGTTAATGTGCTTCTTTGTCTAGAAACCGGTGGGTATAGTGCGTGCAGAATACTTAGATTAGATTAGATTAGTTTTCGTTCCATAGATCCGTGCTGAGGAGATCCTCGTAGATGTGCAGATAGCAGGGTTACGCGTAGGGAGAGCGGCAGTGGTGGGGACTGTGGGCAGATACTGTAGGGGAAATGCCGAGTGCTGGAGGGGCAGTGCCATTCTAAACTGAAGCCTACATTTGCATGTTTTGTAAATATCAAGTGGGGTCTCTTCATGCCCACACTTACATGGCGACCATTCAAAATGATCTGCTGTCACCTCTACTTGGCTAGTGTCTAAAAAGAAATAGTGGTTTATTAGGTTTATTAACCGAGTAACTGAGGAAAAGTAAGGTCAGTAGCTTTTGAAAAAGCACATTCTCAGTACAAAAAAACGTGCAATGTCTTCACTTACATTGTTCGCAAACCTATAGCATTACTCGTTTCACCGGCTATCGATGGCTCTTAAAACTACATTCTTTCATCGAAAAAATCTTTAGTTAGTAGAATTACATGGTTGATAATGAAGTTTTACATATGAACGCTATGGCAAAATACTCACCTCTTCACGTGCTATAACTTGCCAAAATTTCATTTCGATATTTGAAACCGTTTATGAAATACGAGGAATGTTGTGTGTATTTCAAACTGACTTTATCGCTGGCGCGGTGAGATCGTAAATGAGTGTGCTACGTCAGATCAATTTTCTCGAAATTGGTGAAGATAGAAACTTCTACCAAAGTCTAACGAAAAATTCAATACGTTATCTAAATTTCGTAAGCAATAACGTATTATGTAATATGCGCCAAACGCAAAATCATAGCGATCTCTATTTTTCATTGGAAACTTTTTCGAATTTCGCGCAGTGTCTTACTTCCACGTAAATATCACAATAACTTTGACATCGTGGCCCCCAAACAAAACATCAAGTGGCAGCATTCCATTGATCGGCAAATTTCAGATTTGCTTCCTTTCTCTGTTGCCCCCAAGAAGCCACTCCTTGCTTGGCTGTGTTAACCAACGTCTCCAAACATGAAGATGAAGGTTTTACATCGTTTCTCAGAATATCGTAGTCCTATTGGCTAATGCTGGAGACAAGGGGAAAGCTTACCCAATTTCGATATCAAAACTAGAGTGAAATACCTGTTAAATTAATTGTTTAACAATTTACAGGAGTCAAATAGATCGCTTAAAACACTCACTTCACCTTACGATGACCCTTCTTCATAATAAAACATATTTTCAATGTTTGAGTCTCACATGCAAACATTATGGAAATCATGTAATAGAATTTCTGTCGCAAATAGATCGTAGCGCTAAATATATCGTAGGTGTTGTATGCACCCTCATCCACCTCAACGTTTCCCCTAAACATATCTGATGGCTAAAAAAAACCCTGACGATCACACACATTCGCGATCATGATGTGCGTGCCACTTCCTGTCGGGCGCCGCTCTTGTTCGCCGCGGCTCCCTGGCCATGCCTCCCCATACCGAACGCATGCGTGCACGCAATACAACTATCAGGTATAGAATTTCTAAATTGGCTCTCTTTGCTACATTCGGAAGAAGGAAGGAAGGTGCGTGAGATAACAAATACAACAGCAAATACTACTGCAAGACAGAGCCCACTGCAATGTATTGAGAAGCACTGAACACGACACACTTCAACCACGATCCAGTCCGTAGCAATAAGCGTTATGACTAGATGTTGGAGACAGCTGTAAACACACACATCTTGTGCACTTGACAACTCAAACCGTTCACTCGCGGCACTCCCTATCCCCAATCGTAGTCTGCCAGTGACGACGTTAATAGGTCATTGAAAGTTGCTGCCGAAGTTGCAGTCGTGGATGCGTGTGTATGCCGGAGTGCACTTCTCCGGCCATGCAGGGCATCTGGAGATGATTGGAGTAGTAAGAGTTCGGATGTGATCAATAGGCGCAGCGCAAACATCCATTATTTTGAACCTTCTCTCCTTCAACACACAGCACACGTCCGCTTCTGTTGTACACATCAAAAACTGAGCTAATCCGATTCTTTCGCTTGCCGACTCCTTGTGACCGTCCTCGCGGGCAGCCGCAGTGCACTCCGAAACAAGCAGCTGCAGCTTGGACGTATACAGTAGCTCTTAACAATTCCACTCCGATGCGGACGCACCAGTTTAAAAAATCTACTTTACCCAATCCAAGGCAACAGTGTTGTCCATACACCTCTAATTTCTCACACAAAATGTAAATTCCTCCCGTTTATACGAGTTACTTTCGAATTTAGAAGAAATCGAACAACACACGCTTTTTCATGTCGCTAAAGTATCGTTACTCGTTGTGAAAATCCTGTACAGGTTTATGCCATACACTATACCCGCTCTAAGTGTTCTTTCATCAAGTAGAAAAAATATCTTTCTTTACCTGTCATCTCATGCATCACAGGACTAGAATATTAAACTCATTTTTTGGCTCACGACGGAGTGCTAAGATCTACCACTGTCACAGGACGCCCCCTCACTTTCGAACTCGCTCTTAAGGTAACCAAATGTCTCGCCACATATGAAGTCTCTTAAGGTAACAGCACAGAGAACTTGTAAAAGTAAATTTTGTACTATGTATCACTTTATAAATTCGCTGACACATCAAATTGTATGACGATGGTGATCTCTCCCTGTGTAGGTGGACGAATGAAATATAGTTAAATGATATTGTCACACCGAAAAAGAAAGTAAGTGAAGAATCATATTCATAGTGCCCTAGCCATTACCTTCACCCGCCAGGCAGCATGTCCTGATATCAGATTGATGCACTAATTAATTAAATTGATCATGAGAGTCACTTTGTGTGGGAGCATGTTGTCGCAGCTCCGCCAACAATGGATGATGTGTAAGGTCAGCGCCAAACAAAGCCTGCTCCTGCAACACAATATAGTATAAAAGACAGTACAAGCAGTTCTGGTGGTGTTTGTTATTGGGGGAAATTATGAAGACTTCACATCATATAGGAACTGGAAGAAGGACGATGATTTTGCTTCTGCGTTGCAATATGCTCCCAAATTGCATACAACTACTACAGTCTGAAGAAAATCTGATTCCCTCAGGATACATTCACCTCTGTCACCCAAACATTTTATCTTCGTTATTTTGTACCATCCAACAAAGGAAATCTGTTGTTGTTGTTGTGGTCTTCAGTCCTGAGACTGGCTTGATGCAGCTCTCCATGCTACTCTATCCTGTGCAAGCTTCTTCATCTCCCAGTACCTACTGCAGCCTACATCCTTCTGAATCTGCTTAGTGTATTCATCTCTTGGTCTCCCTCTACGATTTTTACCCTCCACGCTGCCCTCCAATACTAAATTGGTGATCCCTCGATGTCTCAGAACATGTCCTACCAACCGATCCCTTCTTCTAGTCAAGTTGTGCCACAAGCTCCTCTTCTCCCCAATTCTATTCATTACCTCCTCATTAGTTATGTGATCTACCCATCTAATCTTCTACATTCTTCTGTAGCACCACATTTCGAAAGCTTCTATTCTCTTCTTGTCCAAACTATTTATCGTCCACGTTTCACTTCCATACATGGCTACACTCCATACAAATACTTTCAGAAACGACTTCCTGACATTTAAATCTATACTCGATGTTAACAAATTTTTCTTCTTCAGAAACGCTTTCCTTGCCATTGCCAGTCTACATTTTATATCCTCTCTACTTCGACCATCGTCAGTTATTTTGCTCCCCAAATAGCAAAACTCCTGTACTACTTTAAGTGTCTCATTTCCTAATCTAATTCCCTCAGCATCACCCGACTTAATTCGACGACATTTCATTATCCTCGTTTTCCTTTTGTTGATGTTCATCTTATACCCTCCTTTCAAGACACTGTCCATTCCGTTCAACTGCTCTTTCAAGTCCTTTGCTGTCTCTGACAGAATTACAATGTCATCGGCGAACCTCAAAGTTTGTATTTCTTCTCCATAGATTTTAATATCTACTCCGAACTTTTCTTTTGTTTCCTTTATTGCTTGTTCAATATACAGGTTGAATAACATCGGGGAGAGGCTACAACCCTGTCTCACTCCCTTCCCAACCACTGCTTCTCTTTCATGTCCCTCGACTCTTACAACTGCCATCTGCCTTCTGTACAAATTGTAAATAGCCTTTCGCTCCCTGTATTTTACATCTGCCACCTTCAGAATTTGAAAGAGAGTATTCCAATCAACATTGTCAAAAGCTTTCTCTAAGTCCACAAATGCTAGAAACGTAGGTTTGCCTTTCCTTAATCTTTCTTCCAAGATAAGTCGTAGGGTCAGTATTGCCTCACGTGTTCCCATATTTCTACGGAATCCAAAGTGATCTTCCCCGAGGTCGGCTTCTACTAGTTTTTCATTCGTCTGTAAAGAATTTGCGTTAGTATTTTGCAGCTGTGACTTATTAAACTGATAGTTCGGTAATTTTCACATCTGTCAACACCTGCTTTCTTTGGGATTGGAATTATTATATTCTTCTTGAAGTCTGAGGGTATTTCGCCTGTCTCACACATCTTGCTCACCAGATGGTAGAGTTTTCTCAGGACTGGCTCTCCCAAGGCCGTCAGTAGTTCTAATGGAATGTTGTCTACTCCCGGGGCCTTGTTTCGACTCAGGTCTTTCAGTGCTCTGTCAAACTCTTTACGCAGTATCTTATCTCCCATTTCATCTTCATCTACATCCTCTTCCATTTCCATAACATTTTCCTCAAGTACGTCGCCCTTGTATAGACCCTCTATATACTCCTTCCACCTTTCTGCTTTCCCTTCTTTGGTTAGAACTGGGTTTCCATCTGAGCTCTTGATATTCATGCAAGTGGTTCTCTTTTCTCCAAAGGTCTCTTTAATTTTCCTGTAAGAAGTGTCTATTTTACCCCTAGTGAGATAAGCCTCTACATCCTTACATTTGTCCTCTAGCCATGCCTGCTTAGCCATTTTGCACTTCGTGTCGATCTCATTTTTGAGACGTTTGTATTCCGTTTGCCTGCTTCATTTACTGCATTTTTATATTTTCTCCTTTCATCAATTAAATTCAATATTTCTTCTGTTACCCAAGGGTTTCTACTAGTCCTCGTCTTTTTACCTATTTGATCCTCTGCTGCCTTCACCACTTCATCCCTCAAAGCTACCCATTCTTCTTCTACTGTATTTCTTTCCCCCATTCCTGTCAATTGTTCCCTTATGCTCTCCCTTAAACTCTGTACAACCTCTGGTTTAGTGAGTTTATCCAGATCCCATCTCCTTAATTTCCCACATTTTTGCAGTTTCTTCAGTTTTAATCTACAGTTCATAACCAACAGATTGTGGTCAGAGTCCACATATGCCCCTGGAAATGTCTTACAATTTAAAACCTGGTTCCTAAATCTGTCTTACCATTATATAAACTATCTGATAACTTTTAGTATCTCCAGGCTTCTTCCATGTATACAACCTTATTTCATGATTCTTGAACCAGGTGTTAGCTGTGATTAAGTTATGCTCTGCACAAAATTCTACCAGACGGCTTCCTCTTTCATTTCTTAGCCCCAATCCATATTCACCTACTATGTTTCCTTCTCTCCCTTTTCCTACTGACGAATTCCAGTCACCCATGACCATTAAATTTTCGTCTCCCTTCACTACCTGATTCATTTCTTTTATCTCATCATACATTTCATCAATCTAATCTATGAACTAGGAAACCTATGAACTAGAAAACTCCGCTAACTTCATCTTACAGAGAACTTGTTAAGATTTTTACTACATCTCTCTCTTCCAGTATATCAAAAACAAATACCGTCTGCATGCTGGCATTGAGCATATGTGTTGATCCTACTAAATTTGCAGGTACTGATATACTGGAGCAGGCGTCCAGTGATTGAAGTCGTTTGCGCAGGCCAGTGTAAAGTTTCATCGCCTATACAATAGGAGGACCGTATTCCACAGACTATCAGTCGCAAGGGAGTGTCCCTGTTTTGTTGTTTAATACATTCTTTTCTTCTGTTGTAAGGTGATTTGTACACCAACATACGTTTTGTTTTTTTCCGCCATGACTTCGAGGTTGGTGTCAGGTTCTAAACTGACATTAACACGTTTCGATCCATTGGCTCTCACAGAAAACTGGACATCACACAGTGTAAATGCATGTTGCTGCTGCTACCACAACACACACACTGGATGGTCTTACATAAAACACAGTCACATCATATGGAAACTGGAAGAGTTTTGCGACGTTGTTGAGCATTTCCAAACTACTGTGTGTGTGATACTCAAATGTTGCAAATATGTTTTATTATGAAGGAGGCTCATAGTAAGGTGGAAGTGAGTGCTTTAAGTAATCTATTTGACTCCTGTAAGTTGTTAAACAATTTGACAGCATAGGGCAAATGGATTATTTCACTCTATTTTTGATATTGAAATTGAGTCAGCTTTCCCTTTGTCTCCAGCATTAGCCAATAGGAATACAGTATTCTGAGGAGAGATGACAGCCTCTGTCTTCATGTTTGGAGACGTTGGTTCACACAGACCAGCAGGGAGTGGCTTCTTGGGAGCAACAGAGAAAGGAAGCAAATCTGAAATTTGCCGATCAAGAGAATGCTGCCACTTGAGGCTTTGCTTGGGGACCTCGACATCAAAGGAGCCAATATCCGGTCCATGGTCAGTCGTATTTAGTAACATGATCTGTAATTATGACATGGGGCTGTTTTGACTTTCGTGGTGGCGCCCTGATGATAATTATCGAACTACATTCCATTCCCTTGTGACTACAGTTATTATGCTGTGGGGAGCAAGGGTGGAGGGATGCAGTCACGATGTTTGCCCAAGTAGGGGAACTCTATCTCCCAAAAAGTGACTAAATAAAGAATATACATCAATATATTATTGATATTGATTTGAATTTCGTGTAATGAGATCCTTCTTCAGCATAGAGTGAGTCTTTTTCCTACTAATTTTTCGTGTAGGGATGGGGTGGGCCCAGGGGTAGGGAGGGTGGAACGTCCTTTGGTGGTGGCATTATCACTAGCTCAGTCGATCCCTGCAAGTCAAGGTGAGCACACAAAGGAAAATTTTCCAGTAAGACGGTACCTTAAACTTGTCGCAGTGTAATTACGTAATTAGTACATGTAGTTGTTGGATGTGAGCTTTACCCACCAAATTTAATTTTACAAATAAAAAGCATATCCTGTGCTACATAATTGTATTTCTTGTCATGCATGCTTGGTAGAACATAAGTTGAAACAGAGAAAGGTCATGAATTTCGACAGGAATTTCTCAGGTGTCAAGTAGGAAAGGGATGCTGCCAACTGATGCTTTTGTTCGAGGATTTGTGTCACATCCGGTCTGTCAGTTGTGGGTGTTTGAGCGGGGACACCTGTGTTTGGTGGACGCCTGTCAGGCTCTAGTCGGTACAACCAGACTCCTGGCAGTGTGTGCTGTAGTGGTTCAAATGGCTCTGAGCACTATGGGACTCAACTGCTGTGGTCATCAGTCCCCTAGAACTTAGAACTACTTAAACCTAACTAACCTAATGACATCACACACATCCATGCCCGAGGCAGGATTCGAACCTGCGACCGTAGCAGTCGCACGGTTCCGGACTGCGCGCCTAGAACCGCGAGACCACCGCGGCCGGCTGTGCTGTAGTGTTCTGGCAGTGTGTGCTGTGGTGTTGTGTGTGGTTCAGTGGATGGGATAGTGGGTGGTGTGTGCTTCGCAATCGAGAAACTTTTAACAGCGTAATTACGTGTGACAGGTGTTTCATGATGGTATTCTTTGCGTGACTGAAGTGAGAAGAAGAGTGTTCGATTTAATTGCTTCTTACAAGACCTGCATCTTTCCAAGGAGCAGGGAATGATGAACAAAAGAAATACAGCCCCTGCAAACTGATTTTTTTATAAATAAACAATACACCCTTGAATTTTCTGTCAGTAGATCCTTCCTCTCCACTGCAGAGCTGCCAACTTTTAGGCAGGGGAGGGTATGGGGAGGGATAGAGGGTTTACCAGGAGGGGGATGGATTAATTAATTGATCAATTTAAATAAGTAGTCAACAAATTGATAAGAGTGAGAGGGCACTATTTGAATAACTAAGGCCAGAAAGTGTACCTGTAACAGTTGGGGGGGGGGTAGTTGGAGATTTCCTGAGGGATTGGGAGGAGGAGGAGGAGGAGGAGGAGGGGGAGGGGTGGGGGAACAATAGGTTAAGGACCTGTCAATCAAAAGGGTCTTAATCCTTTTAATAGAACAATGGGTTAATGACCTGTCAATCAAAGGAGGACAGTAGGGTTGCCCCTGGTGTAGGCAACCTGCTCTAACAAAATACACTGGCGCCTCCCTTGTCCTACTATTTATGATCGTACATGATATAATAAAGCTTGATGGAGGTGGTCCCACAGATTCTCGATTGGGTTTAAATCCAGATATTTTGACGGCTAATGGAGTATGGTAAACTCATCCTGGAGCTCTTCGCACCACGCACATACACTGCGAACTGTGTGAGACGTTTTATTGTCTTGTTGGTAGATCCGATCGTGCGGAGGAAAAATAAACTGCATGTAGGGGTGGACATGGTCCCAAAGGATAGATACATACTTGTGTTGATCCATTGTGTCTTCCAGAATGACGAGATCGCCCAGGGACTGCCATGAAAACATTCACCAGGGACCCTATTCTGTGTCGTTCATATCGATCTGTGTAGTTGGTTCGTTTCGGTAGTGACGGCATTTTCGGTTCTTTATCGAAATATCCTATTCAGTAAGCTTCTGAGACCTGTTACCGAACGGTCCTCCCACCGATTTTACGACAATTGTACAGAGAGGTTTTGGATTTCGGTGTGGCCCTGTCGATCGGTGAGCTGTGGTTTATGTACACCTATAATTTGTTATTTTAAACATATTTAGCGGTTTTAGCTTTGGATTTAGTGATTGTGTTACTAAAGAATCACAAGAGGACGCATCCGGTTGGAAAGTGAGACTATTTTCTTTTGTTAGCAATATGGTTAGGTTAGGTTGTTACTGTGAATGATTACATCCAAATACAAAACGTTTTCGGTCAATATTCTCTCAAAATACGTGTTATTTTAATGCAAATAAGAGGTTAAAGATCATTAAATAGCAAGAATCGGCTCTGCGTATGTATATTACATGAATGTGAACTGAAGTTACTAGTGGCTTTGTGTACTTTTCCCACAAATGGTTTAGTTAGTAGTTATCGAAACGTGTTTACAACTTTCAAGTAACAATGGAAAGCAATTATGTGAAGCCTGATACTGGAAACCTTCCAAACTATTACGCATTTCTGACTTTCGCAGCATCGTTTGGCAACGAAGTCAGCCTACGTTCCTCCGCAATAGTACAAGAATTCAGCCACTCGTTGTTTAGCGTAGCCAAGTGGATGGCCTCTGTAATAAAAAGAAAACTGAGTGGAAGGATCTACAAACTAACTTAACGGATGTCATGCGATGTCCGCAACGACCAAACACAACGATCAACAACGAAAAAAGAAAAAAAAGTGGTTAGCGCGCGGGATTGCTACACGTAAGGACACGGGTTCGCGCACGGATGGGTGCAATTTTTTTTTCCCTCTTCATATACGCAACACGTTCGGAGACATTGTTATTCGTGTAAGTTAAGATTTTTCTGCAATATTACTTACAGGTAAGAGCGCACTTCCTCAGTAATGATTTCGTGATTTCTGTGTGTTTAAAATACGAAATATGAAATTGTTGGAGATGAAATTGCTGTGAGTGAAACAACCGACAGTGACCTTTATATTTTTTTTGTCAACAATAATTCACCATTTTTTCCGAATATGTAGTGATTTCCGAGTATGCGGTTAGACAGGAATATAAGAGCACAACTTAAATTACTGGGAATGTAACTAGCAGCAGTCATCTTCAGAATCGTGCTTGTCACAAGTCTTTATCTGCGATCGAATCTTCAGCAACAGTAGACAGAGATGAAAGATCTCCGCCGTAATATTTTTAGACTGTAGCACCATATACGAAACATTTTCATTCATGAGATGCACGTTATAAACTTCGATGAACTGCAGGAGCTCTCGGAAACGCGTTTTTTCAATTTTATTTTTAAGACGGAAATCGTTGACGTATCATAGGGAAATGGGCTACTTAATCATTTGGATCTCTAGGAGCAAGTTATAACCACATTCTGTTTATCTTCTTATTCTTTTAGCACAGGCTACAAATACTGTCCAAAACTGTTCAATAATAAGTGCCTCTCCATACCCAGGGTTGCTGTTTTTGTTTCAAATAAAATACCCATAAACGACAATCACAATAGCAATCCTTAACACTCTTTCAGTGTCACTGAACTGTGAACCTACCAACCTCATTTTCGTCCGACATTTCCAGTGGTATTTTAGCAACACTTCGTACTGCGAAAACGCAAGTTCGGTACTGCGAAGAATAGCTCGCCTGTGTCGTCTGCTAGCCGCTTTGTGTTCGTGGCGCTGTGTGCGCTGCAGTGCGCATGCGCGGATGTGCGACCGCTTGCTTTTGATTGGCTTGCGCGACGCGAACCGACAACAGCGCTTCGGTTCTCTAGACCCGAACGGTATCGCTACCGAAATGCATACTGAATAATGATGGGACTCTAATTCGAGTACTAGACCGTTCGGTGCTCTTGAGTACCGAAACGATTGGCACAATGGCGGAAAGACACAAAATAGGGCCCCAGACCACAACAATCACTTCCCCAACCTGGACCTTCTGACGATTGTCGCAGAGTGTTTGCCTTCAGACGTTTCATGCCGATACAGCATAAAACGTGAATCATGTGAAAAGACCACCTGTCGTCAGTCAGTGGACTTCCAATTGCGGTACTGGCGTGCAAAATCCAAGTTTCGTTGCCAATGAACTGCGATCAGCATAGATGCATGAACATGAACTGCCATCAGCATAGATCCATGAACCAGGCGCCTGCCACAGAGGCCCATACCGCAGCAACGCTCGCTGAATGGTCGTTGAGGATACACTGTTGGGTAGCTCCCGCCGTTCATCTGGGTTATCAGTTGCTCATCTATCCGCCCGTACACATCTCCGATGCCTTCGTTCACCACTGTCGTGTATTGCACGTGGTGCACCGCAGTTACCTTGGCACTGGCTTTTGATAGCGCGTTTTGCTATGCACTGTATACTTTAACCATGGCGTCATGCGACCATTTTACAAACCTAGCCGTTTCCACCCTTGGCCCGAAAGCAAATGATAATAATGTCCATATGTACATTCCCTTTTGGCCAATCTAGTTTATGTTAGGTTACTTTATGTTTTATTCATATAGTTTTCTTTCCGTTTTCTTCACTACTCAGGCTGAATCTACTCTCATTGGAGAAGAGCAAGCCCCTAGTTGGTCCAGTGCTTATGCTCTTGGCACCACCGAAACGGTGCCGCTGATGGGCAAGTGTCGGCGGAACGCAATGCACTGGTCATGGGGAAAGAGACCACCCCCTTGCAGTCGCAATGCCACTGTGGAGCATGAGATTGTATGCCTTGCAGTCCTATTAAACGTGGTTGCTATTTCACCCGCTATTTGACGTGAATCCAGTCTTGTCTGTTGCACAGCGTAGCGATCATATGTTGCTGTAATTGACCGTGAACGACCACCCCCTGTTCAAATGGTTCAAATGGCTCTGAGCACTATGGGACTCAACTGCTGTGGTTATCAGTCCACTAGAACTTAGAACTACTTAAACCTAACTAACCTAAGGACAGCAGACACATCCATGCCCGAGGCAGGGTTCGAACCTGCGACCGTAGCGGTCGCTCGGTTCCAGACTGTAGCGCCCAGAACCGCACGGCCACTCCGGCCGACATTTCAAAGGGGCAGAGCCAAATGCCCTTCTTGGCTCCCTTGTGGTCGCCCATGACTTAGATCACCATCGCGGTGCAAATCCAATCAGATGCACTAATTTTTAGATTACTTCCATGAAGTTAACAGTCGTCTGACGAACGAAATGACACAAATTTGATAACTGCGGCCATGTAATAATATTTTGCTGAATAAAAACGCAATATTGTCCATTGTTATGTAGTATCAGTTGTAATCACGAAATGACGGTCGAGGCCTTAGATTGCTGTTCACCCTTTCCGTCATAACAAGAGGAGTTTTATCACATTTCCTGCAGCCCTGACGATACATCTGTCTGTGATGAAAACTCCACACTTGTAAGACAACGTACTCGTTCTGTTATTTAAACCTTCGAACCACTCACATATCTGAAAACTTATTCGGTATGCTCTGACCTTCGTTAACAGTGTTCAGTGTGGCACTTTGTAGAACGCGTCCCGGAGTATAGGAATACGGAGTCTGTCTGCAGCCTTTCATACGTGGTGCACAATAAAGCATACGCGAAAAGGGGCAAGTAGAGTTTCGCCCGAGCGATGCTTTCTAAAACCACGGTAATTTGTGGACAGAAGTTTTTCTTTCTAAGGAAATATATTATATTCCAATTTATAATATGCTGAAGAATTCTGCAGCAGACCCATACTACGCATATTAGTCTGTAATTTTGCGGGCCCTTCCTTTTACCCTTCTTACATGCAGGAATCACTTAGGGTTTTTTCCAGTCGCTTGGGATCTTGCGCTGGAGGAGAGAGTCACGATAAATGTAACCTAAGTAAGTGACCAATGCCGAGGGGTACTTTCTGTGAAATCGAACTGGGACTTCATATAGACTTGGCGACTTAATTGTTTTTAACTCTTTCAGCTGCTTCTGAACTCTAGGGACGTCAGTTTCAGTGTTCTCTATGTGGGAGTTTGAGCGGCAGTCAAACAATGGTATGTCTGTACGACTCTTCCGCGTGAATGATTTTTTGAACTCGATATTTAAAGCCCCAGCTTTCCTTTTTGCTGTCTTCTATTGCCACACCAGACTGGTATATGAGTGATGATGCTGTAATGTGTGGATAAGTGTTGTCTTTGAGTATCTGTACGTCGTAAGAGAATACAGGATGACTTGGGTAGAACTTCTATTTAGTGTAATGAATGGCAGCTAGCCGTAAGTGTGGAAAAATTTAGGTTAATGCAGGTGAGGAAGGAAAGCAATCCCGTTAATTCGAATACAGTATTATTAGTTTGCTGCCTGACACAGTCACGTTAGTTAAATATCCAGGCTGACACTGCAACGTGCTATGAAATGGAACGCCCACGTTAGGTCGCTTGTAGAAAAACGAAAATTTACCTCTGGGCACAGGCCTGTAGAAGAACTGTGGCTGAAGTTTAAAAGAATAGTTAATCATGCGCTGGATAGGTATGTACCTAGCCTCTTTGGTATGCAGCCACTGTAAACAAACTGCCGAATAAACAGTGGCTATTGCATAATAGGTGTAAAACAAAGCATAGGACTGGCAGAGAAATACTGAATGAAATGTGTTTGATGTCAAGAGGGCAATGCGTGAAGCCTTCAGCGACTACTGTAGCAGAATATTATCGAAACATTTCTCACAAAATTCAGGGAAATTCTGATCATACGTAAAGACTGATAGAGCACACAGAGTTAGTTTCCAGACACTGATGGACGAGACAGGAGCTTAAATTGAGGGAAACAAAGCAAAACTAGAAATATTGAACACCATTTTAAAATGTTCCTTTACAAAGGAACATGCAGGAGTGTTGCCGCAATTTAATTCACACACCACTGCAAAGATGACTAATATACACTTTAAGGGAAAAAAAGGCCGACGCATCTGAATCGGTAGATGTGATGTACATGTACAGACAAACAAATGATTATAATTTCAGAAAAATTGGATCATGTATTCAAGAGAAAGAGCTTCACAAATTAAGCAAGTCTGTAACATGTTGGACCATCTCTGGCCCTTAAGCAAGCAGCATTTCGGCTTGGCATTGATTGATGGAGTTGCTGGATGTCTTCCCGAGGTATGTCGTGCCAAATTCTGTCCAGTTGGCGCGTTAGATCATCAAAATACCGAGCCGATTGGAGGGCTGACGAACTTGCAAGCCAAGGTAGGGTTTGGCAAGCACGAAGACAAGCAGTAGAAACTCGCACTGTGCGCGGGCGTGAGTTATCCTGCTGAAGTCTAAGCCCAGGATGCCTTGGCACGAAGGGCAACAAAACAGGGCGTAGAATATCATCGACATACCTCTGTACTGTAAGGGTGCTGCTGATGACAACCGAAGGGGTCCTGCTATGAAATGAAGTGGCACCCCAGACCATCACTCATAGCTGTCAGTCCGCATGGCGCGCGACAATCAGGTTGCTATGCCACAGCTGTCCGGGGCGTCTACAGACGCGTCTGGTCATAAGTGTTCAGTTCGAAGCGGGGCTCATCACTGAAGACAATTCTATTCCAGTCATTGAGATTCCACGCCAAACGTGCCCAACACCACTGCAAACGGGCTTGTTGGTGCACAGAGGTGAATGTCATCGGCGCAAGGGGCGCCGTGAGCCGAGCCCCGTTTCTGTGAGCCGCCTGTTAATATCCCTTGTGGTCATTGAAGCACGAGTTGTTCGCCGTGTCGATGATAATGGTGATTGCGGGACTACGAGTTCCTCTCAGACAACTGCTCGGTCCTTACCTTCTGTCGCCTCACTAGGTCGACTGCTTCTTTCTTGACGCTGTGTTCGGCCATAGTTCACCCATTCCTGCCATCATCGTCGAATAGTGGCGTCGTTTCTATTCAAATGTCAAGCAATACGCCGATTACTCCAATCAGCTTCTTTGAGCCCAAGTACTCGTCCTCACTCAAATGCTAACATCCGCGAATATTGCTCACACGCCTGTCTGCAAAGCATAGTTACTGTCAAACTGAGCATAGGGAATGAAATTCGCGAAGACTTTACGCCGTGGTGTTGGCATGTCCCCCGTTTACCATCCTTACCAGCTGTGCAGTGAAATCACGCTGCAGCGTGACACATTCATCCATCTCTGCAAATGGACTATCACTAAATTTTGAGAAAACACAGTTTATACAATTCCGTACAGTAAATGGCATAACACCATTGATAAATATAGACTACGAACGGAAGTATGTTGCTAAGGTAGCATACTCAAAATTTCTGGGTGTGTGTGTTGATGAGAAATTGATCTGGAAGAAACACATCGATGATCTGCTGAAAGGGTTAGGTTCAGCTACTTACGCTATTAGGGTTATTGCAAACTTTGGTGATAAACATATCAGTAAATTAGTCTACTATGCCTATTTCCATTCACTGTTTTCATATGGCGTCATCTTTTGGGGCAATTTGTCATTAAGAGAGAAAGTATTCATTGCACAAAAGCGTGTAATGAGAATAATAGCTGGAGCCCACCCAAGATCACCTTGCAGACATTTAATTGAGGAACTCGGGATATTCACAGTACCTTCAAAAATGGTTCAAATGGCTCTGACCACTATGGGACTTAACTTCTGAGGTCATCAGTTCCCTAGAACTTAGAACTACTTAAACCTAACTAACCTAAGGACATCACACACATCCATGCCCGAGGCAGGATTCGAACCTGCGACCGTAGCGGTCGCGCGGTTCCAGACTGAAGCACCTAGAACCGCTCGGCCACTCAAGCCGACACAGTACCTTCGTAATACACAAATTCATTTATGAAATTTGTCATTAACAACCCATCCCAATTCAGAAACAACAGCGAAGTGCATAGCCACAACACTAGAAGAAAGGATGATATTCACTATTATGGATTAAATCTCACTTTGGCACAGAAAGGGGTGAATTATGCTGCCACAAAAATCTTTGGTCATTTGCCAAATGGTATTAAAAGTCTGACAGATAGCCAACCAACATTTAAAAGCAAATTAAAAGAATTTCCGAATGACAACTCCTTCTACTCAATAGATGAATTCTTAGATATGCAAAAGAAAGAAAAAATTAATTAATTAATTATTTTGTGTAAAAAAAACCTATGTTAATGTGACACGTTCCAAATCATTACGAAATCTCGTATTCATGTTCTATGGAACAAGCATTAATGAGTGAATGAACAGTTTACAACTGTGCAATTTCGGTCGACACCTGTATGAATATCAATTTGTGACCAATTTGCATAACTCCTTCGTGATGCGTCGTTTTTGTAGTGTGTACTTGTTAGTGTCATTCGGTCTGAGAAAAAAGTGGAATCGCTAAAATTGAACATAGTGCCAGGACCGTATGTAATCCCTATCAGATTCTAGAGTCTGAGTTAGCTCCTCTTTCAAGCATAATATGTTGTAGGTCCCACGAACAAAAAAATCGTGCCCACTAGTTGGAAGAGAGGATAGCATGAGTGTTCTACAAGACCACTGTGCTATATCATTGATATCCATCTGTTGCAGAATATTAGAACATACCAGTAAAGCCCCAATTCCTAAAAGAATCGAACGTCCATGTGCAAAGCGATTTTAAACGTTTGTTTACTTTACAAACGAGTTAGTATGTTAAATATTTGCTTCCAACATGTAAGCGGAAAAAAACTTTACGGAAAGTTTGAAATTATGTGTAGACTTTGTGCGAAGTCGCTATGTCCTCTCATTCTCAAATACTGGATGAATGGAGTCCCTGTATTTGCTCGCCGACAGTTACGCTGCCTCGAGACAAACACACAGTTTCTAACTGTAATAGTTATCTTATTATATTAAACTTTATACAAAAAATTATACCTCTTAATGAATAGCGTATGACACCATTTTAAATATGGTCAATAATTACGCGAAATACTGAAAATCGAATTTTTGTTGCCCCTACGGTGCAATCGGTACCTGCTCTGGGATAGCGTTTTAGTACGAGGGGTGTTCAAAAGAAAATGTACGAGACGATACTATGGGTGTAACTGAAGTCACCAGAGGCCTGAGCACAATTATCACACCGTTTCAAGAACAGAAGGATTCCCTGTTCTCAGAATCCCTGTGGCTGTGACAGGATCCAGTCGTCCACTATGTCCTTCATTTCGTCGTCCTAGTTGAAGAGCTCCCCTTTGATATGTTTTTTAGTGGACCAGACACATAGAAGTCACAGAGCGACATGTCAGAGCTGTAGGACGGACGCTAAGCAGCTCCCTCGTAAACTTGGCGATTGCACTTTGTGTGACCTGGGAGACGTGTAGACGCCTGTTATCGTGGAGCAGAATCACTCTCTCCGTCAGTAGCCCAGGTCATTTGCTCTTGCTGAAGTTGGCATTGGCTATGGAGTGTCTCACAGTAAACGTCACTGTTAATGATTTTTTCGTGCTTGAGGAATTCGGTCAGTATCAGATCTCGAACGGCGAAAACTACGGTGACCATCACCCTGCCAGCTTTCATTTTTTAAGGGGAGGTGACGACACTACAGTCGCGTCCCTAGATATCTCACTACGTTATCCCAAAGCGACATATGCCAATTTCAACCGGTTTCGTTGTTAAGACGTTTCGCACCTTTTCGTTTGAACAGTGCTCGTAATATAGAGACCGAGATATCCCGAACAGAATGACCTCCTCCATACCAAACATTATGGGTTTCGAAAACATTCATCATGCGGAACACAACTTGCGCTTTTCTCAGATGACATCCTGAAGCTAAGGGATCATGTCAGTCAGACAGATGCAAGAACTGATGATTTCTTGGTAGGGAAGACGCAACTTGTTATCTTCGATGACGAGTCATCGACAGAAGTAAACTTCAGGGATGCCCGAGAGAAGTGTGTTGGTACCTTTTTTCTTCATGATATATATTAATGACCTGGTAGACAGTGTTAGTTGTAACTTCAGAGCTTTTGTAGACGATAGTGTTATGTGTAATGAAGTACTATTTGAAAATGCTGCACAAATATTCAGTCAGATCCTAACAAGACTTCAAAGTAACGCAGAGGTGGAAACTTGTTTTAACTATTTAGAAAGGGTGGAAAACTTCTGTACTACGACAGCAACATCAGTGAGAACAATTGAATTAACTTATACGTACCATGCCTGGGCGTGACAGTTTTGTAGGGACATGAAATGAAATGATCACAAAAGCTCAATTACAGGGATAGCAAGTGACAGACCTAATTTTGGTAAACATTTTTGGAATACAGTGATCAATTAATTGTTATATTTAGATTAAAGTTCAGTCTTGATCACGTTATGTCTGTTTTAATGAGTAACCGGTTTCGGTTTTTTCTATAAAACCATCTTCAGACCCATTGGCTCCTTTGGGCTGGTAGGTGGAGCTCCCCTTGCTGCTGTGCAGTCAACTGTGTTATGTGTATGTGTATGTGTTATGTGTTGACTGCACAGCAGCAAGGGGAGCTCCACCTACCAGCCCAAAGGAGCCAATGGGTCTGAAGATGGTTTTATAGAAAAAACCGAAACCGGTTACTCATTAAAACAGACATAACGTGATCAAGACTGAACTTTAATCTAAATATGACAGACCTAAGTTCATCCCTTGCAATTTCATGAAATTTCGATAAGTCGCGGCGCTGTTCTTAGCTTTCAAAACTGTGTCTGTAACGCAGTTGCATCCCGAGCAGAGAGCTGTCATTGAGTTTCATTTGGCGGAAAGCTAGAGCATCGCAAATATTCATAGGCGCTTGAGGAATGTCTACGGAGACCTGGCAGTGAAGAAATCCCACGATGACACGTTGGGCGGGACGTCTGTCACCATCGCAACAAAGTAGCGCAAACTTGCCCGATCTCTCGCGTGTCGGCCTCCCGCACACAACTGTGACTCCTGCAGTTTTGGAACGTGCGGACACACTCATTTGAGGATCACAATCGGACACCTCGCTGCACTACTGGGTGTCTCTATTGGTGGCGCTAACACATTTGTCCACCAGTCGGGGTACTCAAACGTGTGTGCCCTTTGGGTTCTTCGCCGCCTACCAGACCATAAAGAGCAATGAAGGAAATTGTGCGGAATTGATTGCGCGTTACGAGGCTGATCGTGATAATTTTTTGTCGAACATCACCACAGGCGATGAGGAACACGGATTCATCACTCGAACCGAAACGAAATGGGAATCCATGGAGTGACGCCACACCAGCCTCTTCTCCGAAGCAAAAGTTGAAATCCGCGCCCTCAGCCGGCGAAGTCATGGCGACGGTTTTCTGGGACTCTGAGGCGGTCCTCCTGTTTGAGGTCCTCTCTCATGCTACAACGATCAACTCCGAAGTGTACTGTGCCAGCCTCAGGAAATTGAAGAAACAACTTCAGCGTGTTCGTCGCCACAAAAATGCAAACGAACTTCTCGTCGTCTCCGCACCCGAGAGGAGCTCACAAAACTTTCTTGGACTATTCTTCCTCATCCACACTGGAGTGTGGATCTATCACCTTCCGACTTCCCTCTGTTTGGCTCAATGAAGGCTGCACTCTGCGGGAAGCAGTGAGTGGATGATGGGGCCGTTTTTGATGCAGCAAAGTCGTTGGCTCGGACGACGACCAGTGCAGCTTACACGAACTAGGACACACCGGTTGATCGCCTAACGTGGTTGATGTCTGACAGGAAAATGCTTTTGTCCTACCTGCAGTATTAAGCGGTCGTACAGACCCTCCCAGTAAGGTGACGTTAGGCCGTTGCATTGAACGCAGATTATGTTGAAAAACAGGGTTTTGTAGCCAACAGAGCAGCGAATATTATGGCGTACTGTAATCCTGAGTAAAACCAACTTGCTTTCAGAAAAAAATGTGAACGCCCCTCCTAATGCTAAAAGCTGATAATGAACGTATTTAAAGAAGAGGGCACCCGTGGGCACACATTTTCACCACTCACGGGAGAGCATCACGGAAATAATGGAAAACCTGAATTGGCAGACTTTTGAAGATGGACGTAAATTATCCATCTAAAGCCTAGTTATAGTGTTTAAAAGACGAGTACCAAGTGAAGTACCTTGAGAT
Source organism: Schistocerca nitens (assembly GCF_023898315.1). NCBI lineage: Eukaryota > Metazoa > Arthropoda > Insecta > Orthoptera > Acrididae > Schistocerca > Schistocerca nitens. Next base: position 396,150,605 of record NC_064617.1, read on the forward strand.
ATTCTTCAGTTCCTTCGTAATGTACCCCTGGCGAGTGTCAAGACACGATTACACTAATTACAGCACGCCACAGAGGCATTTAAGCAGCTCCGTACGCAGTAAGACGGGAAAAAAGTCGAGCTTATATTGAGGCTTACCGGCAGTCGTTCTTGCCTCGCACCATTCGTAACTGGAGCAGGAATGTGGGTGAGTGACAGTGATACATGAGGTACCCACTATGGTACTTTAAGGCGGATTACAGAGTATAGTCTGCCAACAGGTCCCTAACGTAATATTTTTCCAATGTTGCCTCCTTGAGTGGAATGAGAGGGATATTTCCTACCGAACCCATAGTACTATTTTGCCGTTTTCAGGGGGAAAAGGCATGCAAAGCATTGGTTCAAAATGGTTCAAATGGCTCTAAGCACTATGGGTCTTAAAGTCTGAGGTCCCCTAGACTTAGAACTACTTAAAACTAACTAAACGAAGGACATCACACACATCCATGCCCAAGGCAAGATTCGAACCTATGACCGTAGCAGCACCGCGGTTCCGGACTGAAGCGCCTAGAACCGCTCGCCAGCAGCGGTCGGCTGCAAAGCATTGGTTACTCGTTGTCTGATCAAGGGACCTGCCATCATCACAGTTAATGATGAGTGTAATGAATTATAATTTTGGCATACAGGGTTAGGCTGCTAATTCAGACTACCCAAAATATATCCAGTACTTATTAAAATATCGAGGTGCTCTTTTCACTTATCAGTGGTGGAAAACATAGTGAACTTTATGATGTATGTAAGTAATTTTTAACGTCTGCAGACGCTATTCGAAAAACGCTAAGTGATTTCAGAAGTTATTGCTATGAATCCTCTGATGTAGCGTAGTGTGGAGTGGATTAAATGCCTTGGAATGTACTCATAGTACTTACAAAACAAGGGAAATTCTAAAGTAAATGATTTATCAAACACAGAACACTATATTTAGGGGTTTAGTGTTCTGTGCCACTTCCTGCATCTCTAAACATTCATTAGCCTGCTGCTATCAGCCTTAATTTTTTCCGCTTTTAGCAGATAATTGAAATTTTCAACAGTAATATCGAAACTCATAAACATTAACTGTCCTGTAGTCGTGCATAATGTTGTAAATGCTCTTACATCTGCAAGTTATGATACAAATCCCTATCTCATATGAGTTTACTGCCATCCATGCTGCAATGTGATTAAGCAACACTGCCGGCCGCGGTGGTCTCGCGGTTCTAGGCGCGCAGTCCGGAGCTGTGCGACTGCTACGGTCGCAGGTTCGAATCCTGCCTCGGGCATGGATGTGTGTGATGTCCTTAGGTTAGTTAGGTTTAAGTAGTTCTAAGTTCTAGGGGACTGATAACCACAGCAGTTGAGTCCCATAGTGCTCAGAGCCATTTGAACCATTTTTGATTAAGCAACAGGTACATTCTAAAATTCTTGAGGATAGGAAATATTGTGTCCAATTAATCTACCAATGTTTTAAATCATACTCAGAAACAGACTTGTATAACGTGATGTTTGCTTGAAAAATTTCTGTGGACTCTAAGAATAAGATTTTTCCAACAATAATACCCTGTTCAGTTTTTACAGATTTATTTACTCTAGCAAATATAACAATGAAGTAGGTAATACTGAATATACACACATCAAAAAAAGTGTTGCATCACCCTGATTCCCAGAACCGCTGAAGACAGACGTTGACTGTTGATATTGTATCACAGACAGTCCCTTTGACTGTGCAGAGATGTCACTATACCCGCCCAAAGATGTAAAAACCATGCATGAGCATGGGGGGGGGGGGGGGTCCGACAGCCGATCAGTTCCAGTCATTCCACCAGGAAGCAGGTACATGGCAAGTGTTGTCTGTAGTTCAACCATCCCTGGACGGTCAATACCGCGGTTCGATTGCGTCCGCATTGTTACTTTGTGCCAGGAAGGGCTCTCAACAAGGGAAGTGTCCAGCCGTCTCGGAGTGAACCAACGCGATGTTGTTCGGACATGGAGGAGATACAGAGAGACAGGAACTGTCAATGACGTGCCTCGCTCAAGTCGCCCAAGGGCTACTACTGCAGTGGATGACCGCTACCTACGGGTTATGGCTCAGAGGAACCGTGACAGCAACGCCACCACGTTGAATAATGCTTTTCGTGCAGCCACAGGACGTCGTGTTACGATTCAAACTGTGCGCAATAGGCTGCATGATGCGCAACTTCACTCCCAACGTCCCTGGCGAGGTTCATTTTTGCAACCAAGACACCATGCAGCGCGGTACAGATGGGCCCGACAACATGCCGAATGAACCGCTCAGGATTGGCAACACGTTCTCTTCAGCGATGACTGTCGCATATGCCTTCAGGCAGACAATCGTCAGAGACGTGTTTGCAGGCATACCGGCTAGGCTGAACGCCTTAGACACACTGTCCAGCGAGTGCAGCAAGGTGGAGGTTCATTGCTGTTTTGGGATGGCATTATGTGGGGCCGACGTACGCCGCTGGTTGTCATGGAAGGCGCCGTAATGACTGTACGATACGTGAATGCCATCCTCCGACCGATATTGCAACCATATCGGCAGCATGTTGGCGATGCATTCGTCTTCATGGACGACAATTCGCTCTCTCATCGTGCACATCTTGTGAATGAGTTCCTTCAGGATAACTACATCGCTCGACTAGAGTGGCCAGCATGTTCTCCAGACATGGACCCTATCGAACACGTCTGTGATGGATTGAAAAGGTCTGTTTGTGGACAACGTGACCCACCAACCACTCTGAAGGATCTACGCCGAATCGCCGTTGAGTGAGGGAGGCAATTTGGATCAACAGTGCCTTGACGAACTTGTGGATAATATGCCACGACGAATACAGGACGTGCTACTGGATATTAGAGGTACCAGTGTGTACGGCAGTCTGGACCACCACCTCTGAATGCCTCGCTGTATGGTGGTAGATCATGCAATGTGTGGTTTTCATGACCAATAAAAAGGGCGGAAATGATGTTTATGTTGATCTCTGTTCCAATTTTCTTTACGGGTTCTGGAACTCTTGGAACCGAGGTGACGCTAAACTTTTTTTGATGCGTAAATAGTTTACACAATACATAAAAGAATCTGAAGCAGCAGTTAAAATATAATTATTTTATTTTACTTACACTACTAGTTTCTAAATAAAACTAATTCAATTAACATCTGATACAACCACCAAAAATATTTTAATTTTTTAAAGCTATCTTTACAATACTGAGTAAGATGTCAAAAATTTTTGTTGCATGTTTTTATCTTTTTAGCTGATGTAGGTCTATGAGTATTATAGAAATTATATTTCCATATGTATTATAATTCAGAATATCATTATTTATTAAAAACGAAATTTTGTATATACCATGAAGATTTACTTAAAATACCAAAATCTGCAAATATAAGTCTGCAGGCTGATAACAGATTAACTACTTCTTACTATTTGTGCTATATGTCTTCTTGCAATGCCTCACCATGGGTGACTAAACAGATGTATTGCGCGAGATGTCAGTGAATATGTACGCAAAAACTTTGATTTACTAGTATTAATTTGTTTGTCTCCTGGGTTTACACTGAGATAAGGTGCAAATGTTATTAAATTTGTATTTTCCAAACTGATTTTTTGAGTTTTAATTTTTAGTTAAAAAGACATCTCAGAATCTCTTAGTTTCTGTCCTACACAGCCGGCCGAAGTTGCCGTGCGGTTAAAGGCGCTGCAGTCTGGAACCGCAAGACCGCTACGGTCGCAGGTTCGAATCCTGCCTCCGGCATGGATGTTTGTGATGTCCTTAGGTTAGTTAGGTTTAACTAGTTCTAAGTTCTAGGGGACTAATGACCTCAGCAGTTGAGTCCCATAGTGCTCAGAGCCATTTGAACCATTTTGTCCTACACAGTTACTCATGTTTGTGGTTCGATAGGTAATTTAACAGTTTCTATTGTAATTGTTTGTAACTTGTAAATTTGTAAGGTACTTATGTGTAATATACAACTTAGATCTTTAGAGGTTAGTAAATAAACAAGTCAAGAATAATAAAAGTAATAATTATAATAAACATATTATTTTACTTTATTTCATATGTGTTTAGTTTTTCAGTCAAAATTTCATCGGTGGAATACGTATTGTCCAAACAAAACAATACCCATTTAGCTGCTAATTTAGCTTTGCTCTATGACAAACAGTGCCCGATATCAATACGTTCCAAAAATCTGCGCGCGAAATTGCAGTTTTTCTGGAGGTCATATCTCTATTGATCGCAGAGCTAAGGGGTCAAGCGATTTGGTTTGCCCTTGGCGTAGCGACCATTTGTATACCAATCGGGAGGACAGGCATACTATAGCTACACTGCAGCACAGGGGCAAAATTTAAACATTATACACTTCCTGCAGCCGAGGCACATTGGATAAATCGTTTGGTTCTTTTGAAACAGGTGTGATCCAGAGTCGGCGTTTGCCGGCTTGGTAAATCGTCGAAATTTTTACTACACTTTCTTAAGTTGATGATGTTACAACTTTTTTTAATATCGTCATCCTTTATCTAGATTAAGAGGTTCAAAGTTCCCTACTTAGAGATGTAATATCTGGTCTTATGCGTTACTGTACCTTTAACGCAAGTCAAGGGTACTGGGGTTGTTGCAAGGGGTTTTAAGGTCACCAAATTATGTTGTAGTTGCCACCTTTTCATCAATTAAACTTTATGACGCGCTGCCTCTGTAAAATGGCACTCCACGCCTATGAAGGCTGTCTTCACCTGGAAATAATTCGACGGTGCCACCTAGCGGCGTAAGTACCTTACAAAAAATAATTTTGTCGAACGATTTTTTTGTAGTTGGTATACTGTAGGTGTAGCCTAAAAAGTGTGCATTTTTATGCAAAATATTGTAAAGTGAAATTGCGTTGGATGGGAGACGATTTTGTGTTAATCTCATGTGTACTTATTTGTCATTTGTTATGTGGCAAAGTATGTAAATGTATCGAAGTATAAAAAAAAGCTGTCAAAACTGTACTGACCTACAGAATTCGTTTTATTTAAGCAGCACACCCTGCTGTAGCGAGGAAAAGAAGAGAATCAGCGGAAAAATGCTCTTGTCAGAGCACAAAAATGCTGAGTATGTTCCTCTTCCAAAGACCCGACAGAAAATCGAGGAACCAGCTGCCTCAATCCTCATTCCGCCCCCCTCAACAAAAATTTTGGCATAGGAACATATTTGCACTCTGTTGTGCTGAAAGAGAATAGCAGAGAGACAGTGATGGTGTAAAAGAGAGGTGACAGTGCCAACTGGGGCGAAAGAGAGAGGAAAATGGCAATGAAAGATGGAAAGAGACAGATGAAGACAACAGCAGTGGGAACCAAAGAGAAAGGAGATAGTGATGGCCAGTAAGAGACAGTGCCAGTAAAACAGAAAGACGGTTAGGTAGATATAGTAGCAGTGGGAGCAAAAGACAGATAGTGAAAATGAAAAAGAGAGATGAGCAGAGACCACATATAGGTTTGGGGAGCCTGGACTCCCAGACAGGCGGCATTTGTCACTAAAAAATTTGCCCACTTTCCCTCATCCGCATGCCCATGTGTTAAAGGTTCCCAGTCTAGTGGTTAAAACCCCGAGAAAGCGATCCCCAAGGACATGTGTGGAGAGGAGACAATGGTGATTGAAGAGAAAGAAAGCAGACTGTAAGCGAGAAAGAAAGCGACAGTGGCAATGGGAGAGAAAAAGAATGGGACAAAGATAATGGGAGTGGGACAGAGAGACGGTGAAGATGGCTGAGAAGGAGTTAGTAGTAAGGAAGAGCAAGAGAAAGGGATGAAGACAGTGACAGTGGGAGAGAGAAGACAGGAGAAAGTGCCACTGAGAGAAGAAGGAGACAGTGAGAGAGAGACATACAATTGGCAGTGGGAGGGAGATGCTAAGTATGAAGGCTTCACTATAAAGAAAGACTGAATAAAAGGATTTAGAATATTTGTGTTAAAAGAGCGAGAATACGTTCGCATGCCAAAATTTTTGACGAGAAAGGCAGAATGAGAATTGAGGCAGCTGGTGCCCCACTTTTCTGTCAGTTTTTTAAAGGGGAGCTTGCTTGCCTTTTTTGTGCTCCAACAGGTACATTTTTAAGCTGCTGAATAATTTCATTAGCAAGAAATGTGATGGAAAGATTTCACTGGGATGACAAACTCCTTGTAGACGCATTTCCTATAAATGAATCAAAGTATGCCTTTGTAGATCTGCAAATTTTTACAAATATCTTTGAGTGAGTTAGTTACATGTTCCATAGATCATTGGAATGACCCTTTTATCGAAATTATGCGGATTGAGTCGGTTTACATTATTAGTGTTAACATTAATGAAGACTTTTTTTACTTCTACTCAAGCAACTTCACTTAAAAACAAGGTTCTTCGTTTTTTTCAGGGTCCCAGTTTTTTAAATAGAAATCCATCCATGGAATAGAAGGAGTTGTCCAGGAGAAATGATATTAGATTAAATTTAAAACTTGCTTTGCTATCTGTCAGACTGTTATGTAATTGTGCAAACGGTCACAAGTTTTTGTTGCTCGTATTGAGATCCTTTCTGAGCCACCGACAATTTAGTAATGCATAATTAAGGTCATTTTTTGTCTTTAGTGTTGTAGGCGTTGTCATTACTGTTCTCCCCAAATTGTGGTGGACTATTTATGACGAATTTCAATAGCAAATGTATGTATTGTGGTGAAGCAGTTAAAATACCTAACTACTTGAAGAGGTATCTTACATGACGACCACTGAACACCGCATATTATTCGTACTGCTCGCTTTTGTGCAATCAATATTTTCTTTCTAAGTGGTGATTTATCCAAAAAATTATTCCATGAGACATTACTGAGTGCAAATATGCAAAAGATGTCAATAGGTTGATTCATTTGTTTCCAATACTAGCAATTATAGGCAGAGCAAAAGCAGCTAAACTTAATTATTTGAAAAGCTCAGTAATATGCTTCTTCCAGTCGAGCTTTTCATCAATATATACACCCAAAAATCTGGAGCATTCTACCATATTTACTGACTCCTGTTCAGGTGATACATCAGGTGTTCATATGGTCCCATATGTTGTATTGAACTAAATACAGATAATATTTTTTCTCAAAATTTAGGAAGAGTTGATTTTCAGAGAACCTTCACTGGCCTATAAAGTACACCAAATGGAAATTCAGTTGAATTTTAGCGAGTTTAGATCTTTTGTAGGGTCTGGGCAAACAGCTAGTCCTTTACTATTGTATTATTCCTTCGGCTAAGGTGCTGATAGGTTGCGTCCATTGTCGAACACCTGTACACTGTCTGCGTGAAGTTTAAATGTGGGTACCTCACGTCTGGCGTACGAAATACACAATGCGCCTGGTCACACAATTAAAATTTCTCCTGTTTAAGTTTTTCTACCGTCACTAATATAGCTACTGTCTTGCGTCTGGTTTAGTATGCACGTGTTCTACAAAGTACGAAAGACATTATTGTTGTTCTGGTCGCGTAAAAGCGCCACGAATGACAAACTTTATGAGCCATCCAACACGAATTGCAGCGCTGAAATAGAGTATTCCAGTGGAGAGTATGACGGTTCTGATGAAGATAACGAAGCCATTGACTGTAGTGAGCATGTGAATGTAGTGAAGGTAATAATCGGTTTGCAAATGAGATGTATTTCATAGGAATAGGCAAACAGAGAAAATAGAAGGAATTGTCAATAAAAAAACCTGTGAAAACGTTTTCTTTGTTGTAATAAAATTAGACATTGTGAATTTTAGCAGTTCCTTAAATAAGGCTACATTGAAGTGATTATATGTGGTAGATTGTTGTGGATTACAAGGTACACCGTACACCCACAAACATAAGAAGAATTTATGTGCTCTCTCAAGGGTTAATAATGTCTACTGTGGCTTGGGATTCATCATGACATAGTGGAATGTCATTCATGTTTGTAAGAAATAGGAGTGGACTGAAAATTGAACGCTGTGGACCCCGTTTCTCTCGAGCCACTAGAAGTTTCTACCTTTCCAGCATTGTTTCAATTGTTCAGTACATGTGTTTAACAGTATCAGCTAAGAGGTGAGCATTCTAACAAAATAGTTGTCGTTTGAATGATAGAGCAAGGTGTAAATTCTTAAGACACGTTTTCTAAGTGATCAGTTACCACAAAAAATTATATTTTCGACAATTAAGGAAAATAGATGTTAACACAGTGACGTATTTGTTTCTTAGACTAGCAGTGGTAGAAAATACTGAAGTTAATAGACTCAGTTCTTTAAGAAGCTAATTTTCAGCTTTTTTCAAGCTTAAATTCTCATCTAAGTGATTTTCATGAAATCTGGACCCTGCTCCATTCACTAACTCTGCTGTAAATGCTGCATTTGTTCTTGGTTACATTACTTTTTATTCAGGGTTGCATATATTCTGTTTCTACAAGTTTAGAGAGACTTGATTTGCAGATAAATACTCAGTACTGATTTGTAGGCATTATTGACAATTTTTATATTTGTGTCAATGAGAATAAATGATAATAATTGTGTAATCTGGAAAAGTATTAACTGTACTTGCTGCAAACTACGCATGTATCTGCGGAAGAATAGTCGATTCTAGCATGAATCCTGTGGGATTAGCTGCTTCTTTCTCTACTTTCACGAGATTATGTTACATTTTTACATTATTTAGCAGTGATCTTCTGCAATCATTTCGTTAACTATAATCCACAACAGTCATTTATTATTCTGTTAGTTGTGTGAATCTTTTCTTAGAGATCTAATGATTTGCAAAATTAAATTCTGTGGGCAGATCACTAAAATACCAACTGTCGATAATTTGTTGTTTATGGCTTCCAGGGTTTTGGAGTGAAAGTATATACGTCATTTTCAACCACTCTGAAATCCAAATTGTGTGATGTACGAGTATATGTTATTACTATTGTTCTACAAGACTATTCTGTAGTACGTGGCGCATCCAGAAAATAAATTTCCCGATGTTGTTTCCTCTAAAAGAGACGTATTTAGACGGGAAAATTTCTCATGCGCAACAGATTTGTGATGTGGCAATCAAATGCTGGCCGAACATATCCCCTGGTGCCAGTACTGCGACAGCAGTGCCCCGAGGTGCCTGCGAGGTTCAGTTAGTGATAAGGTTCGTTAGTGCACAAAACATAGCGCCCATCGAAATTCATCGTCAGCTCTGTCAGATCTATGGGCAGAACATCAAGAGCGAACAGACGGTGTGCCGCTCGTGTAGGTTTTTTTCCTAAGGTCGTCAAAGTGTCCATGATTAAAGAGTGCAGTGGGCGACCGTCCCTCATCAACGATCACATGGTTGAGCTGGTGTGGCAGAGCATCGTGGAGAAGCGTCGCGTCACAATTAACAGAGCTCAGCAGCCATTTTCCGCAGATATCGTGATCCTTGTTGCATGAAACTTTCACTTAACACCTGCTGTTCAAGAAACTGTGTGCAAGCTGGAAGCCGGAAAACCTGACACCTGAGGACAAAACGAAACGCCTTGTAGCAGCACTGACATTTCTACAGTGGTCTGATGATGACGGCGACAAGTACCTCGCAGGACGGTCATGGGCGGTGAGACGTGGTTTTCTCACTTGATTCCAGAAACCAAGCAGTACTCAATGCATTGGCGTCACAGTGGATCTCTGTTGAAGACGAAATTCGAAAAGATTGTGTAGGTGCAGAAAGTGGTTGCGCGGTGTTGTGGGACAGGAAGAGCATTCTGCTCATTGACGTCCTGCCCAGAGGTGAAACAATGCGGAAACTGCGACGTGCCACTCCGAACAAGAGGCGTCGAGTGCTTACTGCAGGTGTTGCCTGCTCCACGACAGTGCTCGTCCCCATACGGCTCGGTGCACAGCAACTGTTTTGCATACAGTCCTGATCTTGCTCCCAGCAATTTCCATCTTTCCTTGCACCTCAAGAAATTCTTGTCCTCCGGCCAGCGTTTTGACAATGACGAAGAGCTGGAAACTACTCTCACACACTGATTCCATTCACAGACGGCAGACTTCTACGACACAGGAATACAAAAGGTGATCCCACGATACGATGTATGTCTCAATTCTCTTGGCGACTACGTCGAAAAATAGCTCAAACATCGACGTATAAAGTTTTTCATGTAACTATCTTGTCTTAGATTTAAAAAAGAGGGGAAACTTACTTTCTGGATGCACACTGTACAGCTCTTTTAAAAACACAAATAGAAAGTTATGCCATTAAATTAGTTAGTTTTTAATTATTTAGAAGACCTTTGTCGTTTTTTCTAAGAAATGTGAGTTTTAACAGTGTCACCTTTTCGTCTTCCAATGTAAGTTTTGTATTTCATAATTATGTAGCTGATTAAGAGATCACAACTCTACAAATCCTGTTTGAAAATTGAAATAATGTTTACACGAAACACATTGTCACGTTAAGAAAACCTATAATTTCATTAATTCTTGAGACTGAAACTGGAAACATCTCATAATTTATTAAATTTTGTTTTTTGGTTTCTTTCCTCTTAGAGCATCTCACATTTTAAATGAAAATATTTGTCACTATCTTTTTTATCACATTTGTAATGTTCAGTACAATCACTCACTTTTATAGTAATAGTCGTTGATTATCCTATGTTTATTGTCACTACATTCTATATATCTGTAATTCAGTTACCTTTTCTGTCTCTATTTATGGAACCCTGCAATTTTACAAGGATTTTAACAATGCATCATGTTAAGGTAATAAGAAAGCTACTTCATACATTTACATATGTTCATCACCAAATAAATGGAATTTCACATCACCATCTGGTTTTTTGTCCGCAGCTCGTGGTCTTGCCTAGTCGGCGGTGCGGGTCACCCGCATCGTTCCCTACGCTCCTCGGAGTATGCGACCTCATCATCACTCATCATTATCTACTTTTTGTAAACCTTCTCTTACTCTCCATCTTCTATCTATTAAATTCGTCAAACTATCCCTGTGGAGACATGCATACAACTGCAGTTATTTGTGATGTGTTCATCAATAATGTGTTGCCCATTTGTAGTAACACGTTTTCTTTCATTAAAAAAGATGCTTGTTGGAATAACGAAGATTGTGGCCCAGGGGTTAAGAAATTAGACTCATATTTGGAAGGAGGAAATCACAGTCTGATCACAGTCTGAGCATCCAGATTGAGGTTCACCATGGCAAAAGGTGGGCTAGTTCCTTTCAATAACTCAGAGTTGATTCCTTTCTGGTTTTGTCTAGCTGAGGAGTTGCTCTATCTCTAATTATCATAGTGTTGTTAGGGATCAGATCTACTTTCCCTTGAACATTTTTGACACTGAGGTCACTCCTTCTTTTTTTCACAAAATGTCAACACGAGTAAGATGATAGCTTGTAACAGCCTATATATAATTATCCTAGCATTGTGCATGGAGTGTTCAGATTAGAACTAGATAACTTACTCTTCAGATCTCAATAGATTGAGAAACACAATAATATAAACTTTTTCAGTTATCTGTACATATAAAATATCCCATACTTAAATTTCAAATACTCTCATGTTCTGATGAAATAAATAAGTTTCATATTTCAATCAAGTGTCCGATATTCTGTGAGCCTCTTCTGTATCATATTCCTCTTTGAAATTACTTGGCTGAATACTCCATCTAACTTTAAAATATGTGTCTCTCAATTCACTAACCATAATGATCCTGAATTGTCACATGGTAGTTCCCCACATTCCTGCAACATGACAACTAATTCATCTTGCTTCTCTTGTTACGCCAATGATTTATGTTCCTACCTCACTGCTGCAGCAACTGACACTGTACGTGAATGTCACTTTGCTGTCATCAGAAGAAACTTATTGAATTTCTGTTCACGTAACTAAGTGCTGGTGGTTATATTTTGCAAGCTTTATAAAACTTCACACATCTGTGTGCTGTTGTTCAAATATCCATTAATGCTGTTATCTAACTCTAGCCTGGATTTTCTGCAGTCCTGTTGCGACTATCTGACCTTCTCATCAGAATCTTTGGACAAACCCCTTACTTTCAGTGTGACCTACCTAAGACCAACACTTGGTTTCACTACACTTGTTCGCTCATTTTTTGTAGTCACTTTGCCTATAACAGCTGACTTGCATTTCTTTTATTCTTGTATTTGATTCTAACTTTGATCTAAACTTTGATGCTGCTCCTATCAGTCTGCTGTGTACTACTTTTCTCTACCAAAGATTGAAGTTCTTTCCTAACCTGTTCTCAATAACTGGTCAAATAGATTGAGTGACTAGTATAACTTATAAATTGCCTGTATTTTTCGTTTTCATGTGCTACTTGTGATGGATCACCAATTCTCACTCTGTTTCCCCTTTTTCTCTTGTCATTAAAAACACTGATTCACACTCAGCCTAAAGGACACAAATTATACCAATGATTAACTTATCTATTTTGTATAACTGTGGTAACATATGAGGCTCTCATAAGGTAATGTACTGTTTTTCACATTATAGTCATTGGAATGATATAACAATCAACAGCCACCACATCTTACTCTGAAACAGCGTAAGTTATGGCAGCATTTATCTCACGTGGTTCAAATTTTACAATAGTAAAGAACAATAAGACAATTCAGCCATGTAAATTTCACAAGCTGTCATTGCTCACAATCGACAGATATAAGCCCACTTTCAGAAATTTACACTGCAGCGATTTTCACATTAATTTATCTAATGCAAAATGAAGAAATTATAAATAAATAAGTCGTCAGAGGTATCACTGATGCATTCATACTGAAAACAACAATTTTTGTATTGAGGTGAAGGCTCATGTCATATTTTGTGCTGTGTATGTTTCAACAAATAAATGTTTTGAACCATGCATAGTAAAAAAAGAAGAAGGTTGTGTTTTCTCAAGGAAAAAACCTTTCAAAACAAAATATATAAAAAGTATTCTGCCTGGTGTTTTTGTAAACAGTGCTTTGATATTTAAACTGGATGTTTTTTTGACACACTGAGAATGTAAAAGCAGTTTATTAGCTGAATTTTTTATGGAGGATTAGTTAGTTATTTGCAATGTCTGTGACCACCTATTTTATGCTGTTGGTTGCGTACCAGTGTTACATCATTACTTCACTATTAATGTTTGCAGCAGAAAACCTTCATATTCTTAGCTAGGGAATAAGAAATGTAGTTACAACTAAAATCAAATCTCGTCACGTATTTCTTGCTGTTAAAGCTAATTTTGCACCAGAAAAACATACACGTTAATAGTCAGCTGCGAGTTGTGTCGAAAAACGAATTCTTTTGCTTACTGCAACAGTACGGTGGCATTGAAGTTGGTATCCACCATACAGCGTCCATTTTAATAGCCTACTGACCACAAATTAATCAATTTTCACTTTACATATAAATACTGACTGTCATCATAAACCTGTCAGCATCCAGCATGTGCCATGCAACTGGCGTATGTTACAAATATCTCCACTACAAGACGTAACATACTTCGCTCAAAAACAATTATATGGTTTTTGTGTTGTAACACAATCGACATATGAGCAAATACGTTGATCCAAAGTGGTGGTAAAATGAACGCCGGAAAACAGTGTTACTGTAATTACATGTTTAGAAAACTGCAGCAGTTTTTATATACATGAACATTAAATTTATTGGACAACATTTCAAAGCGAACTACTACTTTATTTCTATTTTTATATTAACATGGCCTGGAATTATTGCTTTGTAGTGAAAACTGATTCAGCACGGATTCAGTTTATTGCAGCTACTATAACATGTGCATCGCTGTTAGATTTATTGGACAGTGCTTACGTTGTTTTTATTTTTATTTTTAAGAGTAGAATGCTTAGTTATTTATCTAAAGAGAACAAGAATTATTTTTTTCAGTGCTTAGTGGTTGGTAATAAAGATACAAATCAGTTCAGACATAAGAGAGTGGAAAATAGGGGGGGGGGGTAGTGAGAGGATTAGTTGATTACGTGTTCCGAATTAATAAATTTTGGAGATTCTGTAAAAAAGTGTTTCCCAGTTCAGTGTGGTTGCTGCGAAGGTGATTTGGTGCTATATGTCTCTCGATAAAGATTTCAGTTAGTTCAAGAAGTCCAAGTTTTATGCCTTTGTTTTCAAAACGAAGTACCTTAAGGTTCTGGTCTATGCTGTCTGCAGAATGGCTGTGTTGGACAAGATGTGTGGCAAAGTCGGATTTTTTCAGGTTGTGAAGAGAGAGTGAATCCAGGTGCTCTTTCAATCATGTCGCAAAGCTTCTATCAGTTCTTCCAAACTAGATTCAAGTCCATGAGATGCAAATGAGTTTGTATACATCTGTCGTTTGGCTTTGTTGTTTAGTAATTTGGGCATTGTGTATGTTTCTAGTTTGTATTTTATTGTTGGCGAAAAAGCTCATTCTCATGTCATGTATCTTAAAGTTGGCAATTTGGTAAGAGATCTTTACTACGAAAGGTAGCTTATGAATAGAAGCCGCCCGGTCCATACTAATTACAATATACTCATACTGTCGCAGTAAGTAAAAGTATTTGCATCTTTGCACAACACCCCATATAACTATCACTCCTGGCGATACATTAAAGTTTTTACATTCTTGCCACCGAGCCAGTACCCAGCATCGCGTTACGGAATAAAGATGTAACATCTGGGTGCCCTGTCTGAAGACGAGGCAGAAAAGGCTCCCTAGCTTGTTTATAGGAGTAAATGAATATTTCAGAAAAGTGACTGGTTTCGGTATTTGTGTTCAATACGTAACTACGCGTTCTAGATGATCCGTAACGGTGTATGTAGTATGACATATACAGTATGTACATGAGAACTACGGGGAGATGAATGACGGGGTGAACATGGATCTGGTATTATTAAGAGTATGCACTGCGTCTGAATCACAAATAAGAAATGGTTCAAATGGCTCTAAGCACTATGGGACTTAACATCTGAGATCATCAGTGCCCTAGAACTTAGAACTACTTAAACCTAACTAACCTAAGGACGTCACACACATCCATGCCCGAGGCAGGACTCGAACCTGCGACCGTAGCGGTCGCGCGGTTCCAGACTGAAGCGCCTAGAACCGCTCGGCCACCACGGCCGACTCACAAATAAGAATTAATACAAATTTTCTTTGCGTGGCTTTAATAGAAATTTGCAACTATGAAATGATACCTTCTTTATTCGCTATTAATAATATAAATTTGCGAGAAAGAAAGGAACAGTGGGACTATTGTTCGGAGAAACAAACAATAGGGGAGAGTGCTGTACCTGGAGGATACTGTACGTGGAAGCTGAGTGGTGGATACCAACTGCAATGCTGCCTAACATTTTCAAGCTTGGCTTCAGATGGGGCACACAGAAGTTACATCTTTGTTCCGTACTACGTGCTTGGGTACTGTCCCAGTGGCAAGAAAATAAAAACTTTAATGTATCGACATGAGTGATAGTTACATGGCGTGTTGTGCAAAGATGCGAACCTGGTCGTTGTTTCAATCTAGTGACTGATATTAGAATCACGTGAAGGAATGCGCACTAGAAACAGCTATAAGCAGTTTCCGGCATTTTCTACTGTTTTTATTATTGTGAGACATGAGGTTGTGTTTTGTTGTGCAGCGTATGCAAATACTGCACTGAAGTGTAAGATATTAAAGCTATCTGGAGGATATTGTTAGTTTTTTAGTTACAGAATTTTATGGTGAATAAAATTTTGCATATTTTTAAAATTAGTTACATAACGTGTGGGCAGATGAGTCTTACCTCATCCCTCGTGCACCATCTTACAACTTGACTCCTAAGAAGGTCCTCTAACATGGAACTCATGATATTTGCAAATGAACTGAATTTGTTCAATGTCTTAATAATTTTTTCTGTCTTGAAAATGGAAATTTGTGTTAGCTGTGAATAGTTTCCATTGATAGTTTCTTAACTTGTAGCTGGTTATTGATAATATTTCCACCTAATTCGATTGCACTTACAGATTATTGGCGTGCGTAGAGTAATAATGGAACATATAAACTATTAAATACAGTATTAAAAAGATTTTCTCAATTGCAACACTTTTAAATTTGAATAGAATATTTGGTCCTAGGTACATGAGCATGTTGTACCTTGGAACAGTTTTTCATATTTGCAAAAAGGTTTAGTTTTTCGGAGTAATCTTTGTAATTACAGAAAAAGACTGCGGCACACATAAAGTGAATGCTATCATTTCAGAATGGAAGAAAATTATTTAGTCGGATCGAGTCTTGCTTCACACGGTTTCCAACTTGTGTCCGAGTACACGTCACAAGAGCAAAGCATGGCGGGGAGCGGGAGCTGGGGTTCAGTGTTAATTAGTTAGTTAGTTACGTGTTCCATAGATCAATAGCACAGAAAAACCGTTATGATGTGGAACGTGTCAAATGCACAAGAAATGCGCACAGGAAACAAGTGGTTTTTTTGTAATTTCTTAGACTTTCCCGGCGATTTGATGACATCTCGTGGAACACCTGATGAAGACGTCAAGTAATGACGTCGAAATATCGTGTTTGGAAGACGCTGATATCCGGCAGAAAACCCGATTTCCACGAGATGTCAGTGTTTCTTTTGTTTACATTTTAGAGTTATACCTAAATATTTCTATTATCTATCCCATTCCCTTAAAAGGCACAAAATGTATATATGATATCTCCAGATTTATTTACTCATATTCAAGAATTCATCTATGGGATGGAAGCAGTTGTCAAGGAGGTATGATTTTCAATTTGTTTTTGAAACTGTTACTGCTGTCTGTCAGACATTTTATTTCATCTGGTAATTTATCAAAAATGGTTCAAATGGCTCTGAGCACTATGCGAATTAACTTCTGAGGTCATCAGTCGCCTAGAACTTAGAACTAATTAAACCTAACTAACCTAAGGACATCACACACATCCATGCACAAGGCAGGATTCGAACCTGCGGCCGTAGCGGTTGCTCGGCACCAGACTGTAGAGCCTAAAACCGCACGGCCACTCCGGCCGGCGGTAAATTATCAAAAAGTTTTATAGCAGCATATTTGACCCCTTTCTGTGCCAAAGATAGGTTAAGTAAAGGAAAGTGTAGGTCTTTCTTTTTTCTGGTATTGTAATCATGAATGTCGCTGTTTATTTTAAACTGACCCATGTTGTTGAGAAAAAATTTCATTAGTGAGTAAATGTACTGTGGAGCAGTTGTAAGAATTCCTAACCTTTTAAACAGATGCCTACAAGATGTGCGAGTATGAACCCCACACATTATTCTAACTACTTTCTTTTGAGCAGTGAATACCTTTTGCCTAAGTGTTCAGTTGCCCCAGAATATTATTCCGTATGACATCAGAGAGTGGAATATCCAAAGTATGTTAGCTTACTAATTTCTACATCGCCAAAATTGGCAATTATTCTGATTGCAAAAGTTGCTGAACCTAGTCGCTTTAGGCGATCCAAAATATGAATTTTCCAATTAAGATTCTCATCTATTTGTACACCCAAAAACTTAGTATGCTCTACCCTGGCAACTAACTTATTTTGATGTGTTATGTTTATTGAAGGAATTATACTTTTTGGAGCAGAAAATTGGATGTACTGTGTTTTTTCAAAGTTCAGAGCAAGTCCATTCGCAGAAAACCAATTAATAACTTTTCCAGAGACCTTATTTGTATCATTTTCTATCGGACTTTCTTTTACTGGATTAACAATTATGCTTGTATCATTAGCAAACAGTGTCAGTTCAGCATCTTGTTTCACATAAGAAAGGAGGTCATTCACATATATCAAGAACAGAAGTGGACCCATGAACGAACCTTGTGGAACACCTAATGTAATTTCATCCCAGTTAGATGAAGTGGCAAACTCTTGAAGCATATAAAGAGACTTTTTGCTTCCTGTTCTGTAGACTTGACTTAAACCACTCATGTGATGATTCGAAGAGCCATATCGGGGTATTCCACGGGCCCCAAGGTTACTCTGTAATGTTCTATTACTGTCAAGGATTATGTGACCATTTTGGCTGATCAGTTTCATCCCACAATACAATGTTTGTTCCTCAGTGGTGAGGGCCCGTGTTCACACAGCTCGCATATTCCATGACTCGTTTAGGAGGTAGAGGATGAATAAATTGTCGTATCACCCATGGCCACTACCGTAACATATCTCAATGTTATTGAGCCTTTGTGGTTTACTTTGGAGAGAATATGGGTGATCGCTGTCCACCTCCACCCTCGTTACCAGAACTTGCCGCTATTTTGAAGGAAGAATGGTATAAGATTCCCTCGAAAACCATAAACGAATTGTTTTTACCCATTCTGAGACGACTGGTCACTGTTTCGGTAGCCAACGGTTTTCGTACCCCGTACGTATGGTAGTGTGTTGTGTTTCTGGTGCTTCTGTATTCTTGCCACCTCCCGTACGTCTGTCTGCGTGGCGCTGCAGGATGCGAGTTTAGTTTGCGAACCTTTTTTGCGGTGGTCAATCGGCTGCGTGTGTGGGTGCGTGTGTTTTGGCGAGCGAGGGTCGGGGGGGGGGGGGGGGGAGGGAGGAGGAAGTAACGGCCCTAGCCTGTTCCTCACTGGCTAATCCCGTGAGTTTTGTGATATAAAGAAGCGACTAGATGAAATGGACAATTAAAAAATTACACTATTTGGTGAAAAGTATCCGAACAGCTATCAGTGGACATTAATGTGGAGTGCAACAACCCTTTGCCCTTATGATGGCTTGAACTATGCTGTGGACACTTCCAGTAATGCTTCTGAGTGTGTATGGAGGAGTGGCAGCCTGTTTTTCGTCAACGGCTGAAACAAGAGAAGGTAGTGATGTTAGACGCTGCGGTGAGGAGCGAAGTCGACACAAGGCAGGACAGTTCATGTCTGGAATGGTATAGCCCACACAGATGCTACTTTATGACCAGCTGCAGTGTCATGCTGATGCAAGAAATTATCGTCTGGGAACTGTCCCTCTCCTGTACGCAGCATGCAGTGCTGTAAATGTATTCCTATTCTTCCGCATTAAGCGTTCTCTTAAGAGCAATATGAAGACCACACCCTGACTACATACCGTAACACCACCGTCTCCGTACTTCACTGTTGCCACTACATATGATAACAGGTAACGGTCTCCAAGCATTCACTAAATCCAGACCCTCTCGTCGGTTTGCCACAGGGTATAGCCTAATTCATGATTCCATATCACTCGTTTTCAGTCATCTACTGTCCAGTGGCGTCTCTCTGTACGTCATCTCAAGTGTCGCTTAGCATTGACTACAGAAATGTGTGGCTACTCAGGAGTTGCTGGACCACCGTAATCCATTCTTCTTAACTTCGTACGCACAATCATTGTGCTGGGTGGACTCTTTTGACAGCAGGTTGAATGGACTTTGCGCTATTCTGGAAGGTCTGGAACGAGGAAAAAACACCCATCTTGTCTATGACTGAAACTGGGACCACCAGGGCTGGAGTCTGGTGCTCTACATACTCTACACCACCGACACTGTGCTTTATATTATATTATTTAAAAATAGTTGAATCTTCCTGACAGGGTAAAAGTGTGTGCCAAACTGAATCTCGTACTCACAACCTTGCCTTCCACTTTCCTTGCTCCTACCGATTGAGCTATCAGGCACGAATAACGACCAGCCCTTACGGCTTTACTCCCACCCCTCTCCTCTGTGAAGATAGGAAGGTAGGTGAGAGAGAAACCTATCTTCTACGAAATTTGGAATAGTGTAAGGTGAAATATTCATTCTGGAAATACTGCATGTACCGTACGATCAAGGGCGAGGGATATCAGATGTTTATTGCTGGAAATCTTTTATATTAATTTTTATTTCTCGAGTACACAAGAAAGCGTCTCCATTAATGCTCAGAACTATTGGTGTTAGTTTGTCTACAGACTTGACGGATTTTTTAACGAACAAACTGAGACACTTGGTGCACTATATAGAATCTCATTTCGGGGTTCTGTACATTTCAAAGGAGCACTTCAATGTCGTATCCGTCTCGTCCAGAGACTTAATGGCGAGGTTCAGTGTGGAATCATTGTTTACTTGCTTACCAGTATAGGACACAGTGCGTGTTCTACAGGAGCGCTTGCACCAGATACACTGATCAGCCAGAACATTATGACCACCGACCTACTATTGATATACACCCGTCCAGGCGACAGCAGCGTCACCTGGCGAGAAATGACTCTTGTCAGACAAACGCACGGTGCACGTAGTATCAGTGAGAGTGCTGTCCGTGTGTAGAATAGGGAAGGCGCGCGAGCTATCTCATTTTCACCGAGGGCGGATTGTGATGGCTCAGAGGCTCGGCACGAACATTTCGGAAACTGCACGACTTGTCCGTTGTTCGAGGACTCCTGTGGTGAGTGCCTTCAGCACGTGGCGAAGCCAAGGTGAAACCACGTCCAGACGTAGGGGGTTGGGCGGCCACCCCTCATTACAGATGTCGGACGTCGCAAGCTGCGCAGACTGGTAAAACAGGACAGGCGCCGAAGTGTGGCGGAACTAACATCAGACTTAAGTGACGGGTGGAGTACAAGTGTGTCTGAACACACAGTTCGAATCTGTCCAGTGGGAGGGCGTGAATCCGTCGTCTTACAGGGGAACAACTCCTTGACACCTGTACTGACGTCGGGAAACATGATAGTCATGAAGGGGTGTACGTGAACTACAACCAGTGTACGATTCTCCTTTGCCGTCACGGTACCTTGCACGAGCTCCAATGAGCCACTGGAGGCCCATATGAATGTTCGCCAAAGCATAATGGAACCGCCGCCAGCCTGCCTCCGTACCACAGTACAGGTGTCAAGGAGCTGTTGCCCTGGAAGACGACAGATTCGCGCCCTCGCATCGGCACGATGAAGAAGGTATCGCGGGATTCATCAGACCATGCAACGCTCTGCCACTGCGCCAACGTCCAGTACCGATGGTGACGTGCCCATTTCTGTCGTAGTTGGCGATGTCGCGGTGTTAACATTGGTACTTGCAAGAGTCGTCGGCTGCGGAGGCCCATCTGTAGGATTGTTTGGTTGTACTAGGTGTTCAAACACACTTTTACATTGCCCAGCATTAAAGTCTGATGTTAGTTCCGCCACAGTTCAGCGCTTGTCCTGTTTTACCAGTATGCCCAGCCTACGACGTCCGACATCTGTAATGATGGGTTGCCGCCCAACCCCCGACGTCTGGACGTCGTTTCACCTTGGTTTCGCCACGTTTTGAAGACACTCGCCGCAGGACTCCTCGAGCACCCGACAAGTCGTGCAGTTTCCGAAATGCTCGTGACAAGCCTCTGGGCTAGCATAATCTGCCCTAGGTCAAACTCAGATAGATCGCGCGCCTTCCCCGTTCTACACACAGACAGCACGCTCACGGATACTACATGCACCGTGCGTGTGTCTGACTAGCAGCCATTCCTCGACAGGTGTCGCTGCTATCCCCTGGATGGGTTTATAGCGGTAGTTTGTTGGTGGTCATAATGACCTCGCCGATCTGTGTGCGTGGTGTCCCAGGAGAAATGGTCGATATTCAGAGGTATGACAGGAACGATCATTCACAGGAAAAATCTGTAGCACATCTGGGCTGTATAATGCATACCCTAGGTGCTAGGAGCACTTATTCATCTTCGATACTGTGAAACAAATTTCTTCTACTTAGAGATATTTGCTTTCCATATTTTGAGAGGTGGTAGTATGGAAAAAAACAGGAAAAAATTACCCAGTAAAGATGGGGTCTAAAATGCAAATCTTAAGAGCTATGGTCACTTGTTCATGTTCGCTGCTGTGAAATCCATCCCTTCTACCGAACCAGTGCTTATAACTCTTAACGTATGCATTTTAGAGCCGACCTTTACTAGACAAGTGTTACTTGTTTCGATGTATATTATCGTCTCCCACAAAATGGAAAGCAAAGAGCTTGCAGTAGAAGAGATTTGTTTCACAGTACCGAGGATGTAGAAGAGCTCGTAGCTATTAAGGTTCATTTTAGTGCCCATGTTTACCAGATTTTTTTTCTTAGAATGACTTTCCTGTTATGTCCCTTAATATTGACCATTCATCGTGGTACACCCCACATACGTCTTGGTCAGCATAAGAAATCGACAGTGGCACAACATAAAGACAAACTTGATGGGTATATACAATGTAAATTAGCCAGTGTTTTAACTTCGGTGCCACTCACCACTAACAGCACACTCAAAGAGGTTGTCAAGATAGCGTACGGTCGTCCGACAAGAAACATGAGGTGGGCTGCAGGCTCTCCTCGTCTTGGCTCCCCAGTTATTTTAGGCCAGCGGACGACTCAGATTCGGCGATGTCAACCAACAAAACTAATATCAAACATTCGCATCAATAAGCATCTGTTATTCCTCCTCCATGATCCTGTTAACCAATCAAAATATAGCATACCAGGATGCCCAGGCATGTTCAAGAAGTGTCTACAAATCAGCAACCAAAAAACACATCCACAAGCCAAATTAACCACAATACAGCACACGACATTAAAGCAACACTGTCCACAAAACACAACATAGTGCCTGATTGTGACTCCAATTTCCATTGCCTTCTTGAAGGACGTCACGTTTACTTCCTACAAGCCATAGCAACGGTGTAAAATGCTATACTATACACTGGTTTCCATCCCGAGAAGCAGAAGATCTCCGACATACATTCCTTAAACATAAGAAAACTCTCAGTGAAACCTCATCCTCCTGTCTTTAATGAGATACCTGAATTCATCGCAAACCAGTGCATCCAAAAACATTTAGAAAAAGCTTCTGTGCCTCTCCAACACAAAGTCTGGCTTTCATCCGAAATACTCCAAAGATTATGTTCTCCATAATCTATCTCATTTCCCTACAACTGAACAACCGCCGTTGTGTCACATGTGTGTTCCTCTACGTCGATAAAGAATTTTCTCGAGTATTACATTGGAGTCTCTATTTCAAACAACAAACTTATTCACTTCCAATTGATTATATCCATCTTACATCTTCCTCTCTGATATACCGTCCCACTTCTGTCACAATCAATGGTACTCCAGGCCCATATCTTCCATCTGCCTGCAGGGGTAGCCCAATGACCACTTCCACACCACTTCTCTATCCCCCCTATACAAGTGATGTGTCCTAGCTACCCGGTCGATGCATTTGGTACAGCATATCAAAGACAGTGTCTTCCTTGCCCTTGTCACAACATTCTGAGCTTCTCAGTGGTTCCTCCAAATCCATCTCCATAGTTCTATGTCACTGTGTAACCTCTGGTACCTAAAATAAATCATGTCAAAACCCAGGTAATAATAGGTTGCACTTTCTATCGATTCCATCACCCTCACTTTCATCTCGCCATCCATAACCATTCTATCCATCTTACTCTGTCTATATCCGAATCCCGCTCCAGCTACTGCCGGGTCTGGGTGCTGATGAGTCCCCTCCGTTTGGCTTGGTCGTCCCACCACTTTTCCTCCTCCACTTGCTGCCAGGTCACACCTCTCCTTTCTACAGATATTCTCACTCCCATTTTCCACCGTGTTCTTGGGCGCCCTCTGGGTCTTTTCCCATCCATTTTTAGCTCTTCCATAATTTTGGGGAGTCTCAGCCCATGCATCCTCTTAACATGCCCATTCCATCTTACTACCACTCTAAAATATCTAGGACTAACCCTCGACTGCAAACACGAGGCTCCTAGCTATTAACCTCTAACAAAAAGCCCATAACAGACTAAAATAAGTAAAACTTTTAATGAGCCATCCATGTGATTAGACCTATCCACAATCCTCTACAGCTCTAAAAGCTTTGTCTACCGCATCTACACCTTTGACACTGTAGATATAGTCTGGATCTCTGTATCCACAATATTTTAACACTCCTTAAATTCCATCGCGCCTTTTGTATCCATCTTACCTCTCCTACATGCATCCTCTACCAGTTGATAAAATTCCGCCTTCTTCTCGAATTCCTCGAACATATCCATAAATCCTATACATTCCACGTACTCTAAGATCATAGCCTAGTTATCTCCCCAGTTCTGTCGAACCCTGGGCTGCTGCTACAGCATCTATACCAACACTTCCACCCTCTCTCCACCTCCAACTCTTCATATCCTATCTCGAGGCAGCTCCTCTTCCCTATGCAGAAATCTGCACTGTCATCTTCCCTACCAGCTGCAGTCCTATTCCCTATTTCCTTTCCTTAGATGAAGGCTCTCTCTCCCAGCTTACTGATGGACTCTCGCTTCTTTCTGTTCCATCGTCCACTCATACATCCCCACTTCCCAACCCAACTTCATTCCCCTTTCATCTGTAGGTTCCAATTGCCCTTGATCACCAGATGGGATTATATTGGCAAATATAATGTGCTGCATTTCAGCTTACCACTCCTTTTGTGCTATACTGTGTGACTGGCATGAGGAAACCTCATAATTGTTGGCCACACGATACAGAAGTCATCGTGGTCGGAGCGACACCTTCTTGTGGTGTTCGGGACGAGGAAGAAGTCCCATCTCTGAATGAGCTACTGTACGTTCTAGTACACATGTATTATTGGCCAAAATGAATAGAAAAACACTCAAACATCTCACTTTTCAGTAGAGCAGAGTGCCAGCACTGTTGCCATGTTAGGTGTGGGAAAGTGGGATGAAGTAAGTGTTGCAAGTATTTCTATTTTATTCTCGTTGGCGGACGATAAAGCTATCATTTCTCATCCATCTTATAGCCTACAGCCTGAATTTTGGTTACTGGCGAGATGGTGTTGTTCCCCATGCACCCTGCTTGTGTGTATCTCAGTGAGCAATATCTATACATGACACCAGATGTGTGCCGAAATAATTCCTTTAACAATGTCACGGCTGATGTTTATGTGTGCTCGCTCTCGAACTAGAAGCATAATTAATTGATGAACTGTGACGCAGATGATAAACATAGTCAATAGAAACTGTAGAATGTTGCAGTAAACGTGTAGAGCAGTACATTGTGGTGGAAGACTTAAACGGGAATAGCAACTGCAATAATAAGTACACTGGACAAAGCATTAGTCAGCTACAGGAGAAATCACGCTAATACCGTACGGCATCACCTCTAGTCTTGATAATGGTGCCAGTGCGGTAGTAAAAACGGCCTGGCCGCAGTGGTAACACCGGTTCCCGTTAGATCACTGAAGTTAAGCGCTGCCGGGCTGGGCTAGCACTTGGATGGGTGACCATCAGGTCTGCCGAGTGCTTTTGGCAAACGGGGTGCACTCAGCCCTTGTGAGGCAAACTGAGGAGCTACTTGATTGAGAAGTAGCGGCTCCGGTCTCGTAAACTGACATACGTCCGGGAGAGCGGTGTGCTGACCACGTGCCCCTCCATACCCGCATCCAGTGATGCCTGTGGTCTGAGGATGACACGGCGGCCAATCGGTACCGTGGGGCCTTTCAAGGCCTGTTCAAGCGGAGTTTTAGTTCGGTAATAAAGAAAGTCCACGAGTTTCCTCAGGCTTTACATGCTTAGCCGAAGCCATTCACTGTTAATTATAAGTGATCTCTGTGGCCGGCTGAAGTGGCCGAGCGGTTCTAGGCGCTACAGTCTGGAACCGGGCGACCGCTACGGTCGCAGGTTCGAATCCTGCCTCGGGCATGGATGTGTGTGATGTCGTTAGGTTTAAGGGGACTGATGACCTGAGAAGTTAAGTCCCATAGTGCTCAGAGCCATTTGAACCATTTTTGATCTCTATGTTGACTGATAAATTTCACCCACTGTTCCAAATGGTTCCAGACGTTTCCTGTGGCATTAAGATTGGATGATTGAGCGAACAAGCAGGGGTGCGACCGGGTGCCTGAATGTTTCTCAAACCAAGAACGTATGCTTACAGCGGTATGAACACAGCTTTGTCATCTTGAAAGATGGGAGTGTTCACAACAAGTTCATCATGAAGATGTAGGAAAAATGGTTACAGGTAACTTTCAAATAAATATCCTGGTTAATGTTCACGACGAACTGAATGAGTGAGATCAAGAAATGTTACTAAGATTACTGCTAAAACATCACAGGACTACCTCTGCCTTGAACTACTATCTTCAAAAAGTGGATCGGTGCACTGGACGTTTTGCATCATTTGGAAGGAGGCAAAATTGCGACTCGTCGCACCACATTACGCGCCTCCTGTCAGGGTACTAATTTCTGTGCAGTTTGGCCAACTGTAGACCTGTGGCTTTGTGTGGCGCTGTGAGCAATCGACTTTCTCGACATACCCGATTCCAAATGTTCACATCATACAGTTCTATGCTCGAACTTCGCTCTGAAACTGGTTGAGATGGTCCTGCATTCACCGAAAGCAGGAACTGTGTCTGTAACTGACAAGGGATGACTTTCTTCTCCAGTCCCTGCCTCAGAGGGCCGCTATGCGACAGTTGTTCTTACGCCGTGTTACGTGGCAGCGAGTAGTATATCATCCCCTGTAGACACAAAGGAGAGTCCGCATTGACACACCAACAAATCGGGAAATTTCATTCACGCTTTGGTCATAGGCACTTGCAAACACGACAACTTCTTTCTTCCATTATGTCACAGCTCCTTGTCGGCCGATATTACTGCGCTGATTCTGTACAACCGAGTGTCACATATACGCCGCTACATTGTCGACAGCAGCGAGTGGGTTACGTGATACCCTCGTACCAGTCCTGCACAATCTATACTGCCCCAAAGCGACCAGAGTGCTCTTTTATGAAGGAGGGATGCCACCAGTATTTTGTGCGGTGAGCTTGGAACTAAGTACAAGTATAGTAGCGAAGACTTGTTGAGAATATGCCAGACATTTTTTATTCATTTTATGATCAAATAGTAAAGGTGTCATCTGTGATCTGCTTTTATCTATAGATAATTACTACGTTAATTTTTCTAGAACAAGGTAAAATTTGTTCAGTGTAGGAATTTGAAAATATTGAACAGTATTTGATTACAGAAAAGTGAAGCACTGACTGGCAGTGCTCTAGGTCCCCGCACCGCAGCGCTGTGCACCCTGCCCGAGGCTGCGGATGTCCTTGTGAATTTGCAAACGCCCCGGCCACGGCCTTGCAGGGGGTGAGGGGTGCGTCACGCAGCGCCGCGATTGACCTCCGCGGGGGCGTTATTTTGGGCAGGAGCGAGGGGCGAGCCCCGGCGGTGGGCGGTGCGCTGCGCGACTGGGCGGGGGCGGTGGGCGTGGCCCGTCCGCGCAGTCCCGCCCCGGGCGGCCGCGGCCCGACGCCGCCCACCGCCGCCCACGCTGCAGGGTGCGAGTATCGACTGGCGGACTGCGTGGGCGCGCTACCCGCACCCACAGCGCCGCACTGCACCGCCGCCCACGCGCGCCGCCGCCGCCGCCACCGCTGCCGCCGCCGACAAATTAATTGGAGAAATATCGAGACAAATCCCGCGCACAGCGACATACATAGAGCTACCGTTTCCACACACGACAACGGCTCTGGTATGTGCATGCATGTGGCGGATGCTGTAGCAGCTAACATACTCCCCCTGGCGCTCGCTACTGCGCAGCTTGTCATGCCTCTAGTTTTCTTCAGGATTCTGTCGTCTTTGTGCAGGTCGTCAGCTGATCGATTGTTTCGGAAACGTCCTTCAAAACTTTTCTGTGCTCTGAATATACTGTATCACACATCATTTCACCTTCAGTCAAGTGTTTGGCACAAGCTACTTTACTCACCTATACCTTTTTTATACGTTTTCACTTCCCATGTTTTCTGCTGAGTTAAAATCTTTCTAAACAAAGAATTTACCACAACATATACTCCCCTCCAAGCCTAGAGTCACAGATCTCTCTCTCTCTCCTTTTTTGCCCCCTGGCTGGACCAGATGCCTGACACCGGTGAGAAAATTCTTCGCGTTTGTTCAGTCTGCGTTCTCGGTCGTTGCCGTTACTGTCTTATGTGCTGCTGCTTCCTGCAGTAGACCCATAGTCAGGTAATGTGGGAGGTGAGCAGATGGAGTTTGGTGCAAAGGCTGGACATTAGGAACTTTACGTCATTACCTATCCTCCCCTTGCTGGCCAAACACCGACAGTGAAAATTTTCCAGCACCAGGATATGAACCAGCATAGCTCCGAGTTGAATGCTACCGCATAAGTGTGCGTTAGCGGTCTTGGCTCCAGAGGCGGTAATATTGCTTCTTGCAGCAATAAACTAGTTGCCAGCATTTTGACTTCATCTCTGTTTTGGCCGTGCGGATCTAGGCGCTTCAGTCTGGAACCGCGTGACCGCTACGGTCGCAGGTTCGAATCCTGCCTCGGGCATGGATGTGTGTGATGTCTTTAGGTTAGTTAGATTTAAGTAGTTCTAAGTCCTATAGTGCTCAGAGTCATTTGAACCAATCATCTCTGTTTTCTCCGGAGCTAAGATTTTCCTGCCCACCTTTGTAGTATTGAATTTGCTTTCCAGACACATGATGGTTAAGAGACATTACACTTTTCTTAGCTATTCTCTCTCTAGAGTTCAGAATTACAATACATTAGATCAGGCCTGGCCAACATTTGTGAGCGCTCCGGCTTCCCCCACCACTGCTGTGTTCCGAGCAGCTGTGACTGAGACAGCTGTATGCTGGAGGCTACACATGTGGGAAACTTAGGATGACGTGTTTGCAACACAGTGCTGCAACTTCTAAGAGGCGAATACTGCAGCATTCTTTTATAAGCAGGACTTTATCACATTTGTCTATTTTAAATTTTTTGTTTTTCTGCCAAGGAATAACTTTTATCACTTGATTAAATACACACATTATATTGTGCCAATAACGTGAGCAGAACTACAAAAAGCATTAAATACAGGCATTTAACATTATGTTGTCGTGTTTATACACTTATAAACATTTCGATTTTAGAATGTGTAATGTATGGTTCGTGATACAGTCAAAAACATATTGATCGTGGAGTAACATTGTATAAAAATCTCGTAAATTCCTGGAGTGGACTAACAGATTATTGAGCCAGGTACTCCACTGAATGTCTATCATCTCAGGTTCAAATGGTTCAAATGGCTCTGAGCACTATGGGACTTAACATCTGTGATCATCAGTCCCCTAGAACTTAGAACTACTTAAACCTAACTAACCTAAGGACATCACACACATCCATGCCCGAGGCAGGATTCGAACCTGCGACCGTAGCTCATCTCAGGTCAGAAGTAAAGAGTACATCAGTAGCAAAAAGCGCTAGTGGGCTCACAAATAAGTCGAAATCCGACTTTAGTCGTGCAATGCCTTGGAATCTCTTTGAGAGCTCATGATGAAATATTTCAACCGCTCAAACGTGTTGGCCATGTCAGATCCACAAATGACTGCCCTTGAATAACAAGAAATATTTCATGACACGAACCAAAAGCTGATTTTTCCGCTGGATTAATTTTTGTTTTGTAGCATCAATCTTGTCCGCCGCATGGGTTACGGTACCAAATGATTCTCTCTTCGCATCAAGACACTTAATGAATTGAAATAGTTTGTGATGTCAACAATAAAAGATTTTGTTACTTACTTACGTTGAATTCTGCTTTGTTCCCTAATGGCCACCTTCAGTTTAGCCAGCATTCGCCATTCTTCTTCAGAGAAAAGTGCATCATATCATCTTTGTGGCCGTTGTTGTAATAACGTTACAATGAATATTTTTCAACTGTTAATAGTGAGATGGCATATTAAACCCTTTGCATGTCCTTTAAACGATGTGAGCAGTAAGGCAGTCCCCATTTGGCACTGAACGAGCGGTTTCTCCATTCTTTTTTTCTTTTTTGGACAAGTGCATGGACGCCATAGCACTTCTAATGCAGAACTTAAATCTTATTTAACACAAGTAGTACTGGCGACAAGCTGCTTGGCGACTATCCAGCCCTAGCGGCGTCCAGCTGCAGCCTCCACTGTGCTCTTCCTCAAGCCCACTAGCCGCTGCGCTGGGAGTACTACGTAGGAGCGCGATCGGGCCGCTCGTGCTCGTATAGCGCTATTTGACCAGTCCTGCTTTAGATGAAACTTTTTGCTGTTACTAAATGGGTCCAAGTGCTGTACAATACCTCTTCCACATTCTTTGTATTGTATTATATATATACAGGGTGTTAGTGGTGTAGGTACAAATATTATGGTCATTGGTACCTTAGTATGTGACAATTTCAGTGTGTTAGTTGTTTTTTCTCTGTGTATAATAGTCTTTCCACAAACACATCACATAATTTACTACCTGATGTTTTCAGAATGGTTGAAATGTCGTGTGACGAGGGCCTCCCGTCGGGTAGACCGTTCGCCTGGTGCAAGTCTTTCGATTTGACGCCGCTTCGGCGACTTGCGCGTCGATGGAGATGAAATGATGATGATTAGGACAACACAACACCCAGTCCCTGAGCGGAGAAAATCTCCGTCCCAGCCGGGAATCGAACCCGGGCCCTTTGGATTGACAGTCTGTCGCGCTGACCACTCAGCTACCGGGGGCTTCAGAATGGTTGTAACTACATTACAAAGGGACTACACCTGGCGGTATAGACTATCTGATATATGTCCTTGTGCGCACATTTCAATACCTGACCTGCTGGCCAGGGGACAATAAATGTTAATGGTCTACTTATTCCATGCGTACTTGGAAATACTACTACTAATACTACTACTACTACGTGATCAGGCCCAGTGGATCGCACACATCTACAAGTTTCCTCCTCCACTGTATTCTGTCTATTGCTGCTATCCACCATTCGTCCACATCTATTGCCACTTGGTTTAAATCTTCATGGAGTCCATCCCTCCAACGCTTCTTGGGTCTCCCTGGCGGCCCCTTTCCTGTAGGTGTGAAATCCAGGAGCTTCCGGGGCCATCTGTGATCCTCCATCCGGGCCGCACGGCCGGCCCACTGCATTCGTTTGGCTTTGACAGTTCCTGCTATGTTGGGCTGCTGGTATAGCTCCTCAAGCTCTTGGTTGTATCTGATCCTCCATTCTCCTGTATCTGTATCCAGAACCGGACCGAGGATCTTCCGAAGCACTTTTCTCTCAGAAACAAGGACCTTATGGAAGTCCTGTTTCCGGATACTCCATGTCTAACACTTGGAAATACTAATCAATCTAAAAACATACTATTCATAATAGCTGTAATTATTAGTCCGCAGCTGGCTGGTGTGACCGAGCGGTTCTAGGCGCATCGTCTGGAACGGCGCTACTGCTACGGTCGCGGGTTCGAATCCTGCCTCGGGCATGGATGTGTGTGACGTCCTTACGTTGGTTAGGTTTAAGTAGTTCTAAGTTCTAGGGGACTGATGACCTCAGCTGTTAAGTCCTATAGTGCTCGGAGCCATTTGAACCATTAGTCTGCAAACTGAGTAAATACTGATGTAATATTGTTCACTACACTGTCCTCAGACATCAACAGAAATATCTGCACTTATACTCCTAACAACCTATATTTCTAGCTAACAATTTCAAAAGCTGATTTTCGAAACAATACTGTGGTAGTTCCTATAAACTGGTTAGACCATGATGCACCAGTGCGATATTTATCAGACTTTGTGTACATGTTGGTCGCATAAATTAAATGAGAAAACTTTCGTTGCATTCGGAACTAACGTCCATCATGAACATCGGTATGGGTTGTGACTCACACAGGCTCGAATACGCTCTTGTATTCGTTGTGGCATATAAGAAAACAGCCTGAGAAATTTCTTGGTCTACCTGAAATACATGTTGTGTCAATTCGTGAAGACTGCTTACTGGAGACTAATTTGAAAGAAAACGTCTTCCCGTCACATCCCAGACATTTTCTGTGGGAGATGAATTAGGGGACCAGGCAGGCCAATCAAGAATGCATACATTCCTTTATGTGTTCCTGATGTGAACTTCAGTGTGGCGTCTTGCCTTATCCTGCTCGAATACGCCATTTAGTACCCTGATTATGAAGGGTATGACAACAGGGTTTACAATTCGTGCTATATACTGCTGAACAGTCGAGCTTTTGAAATCCTTTCAATAATTAGTAAACCAGTCCTGTTGCTGTAACTAGTAGCCCCCCCACAGCATGATTACAGGAGTTGGAGAGATATGTATCTCCTGTGACTTTTCAGTATATCGTTTATCGATACGTTGACGTCGATCTGACCGTCACAAACAGAAGTGACACTCATTGCTGAACACCACAAAATGTCCAGTTTACTGTGGCTCTACACGATGCGATTCGCTGTTGTTTGTAGTACGATGTCAGCGTTAAGCGACGCTTGTCAACTTGAGATTCAACCCAACTTCCCGTAATCTGTTCCCAGTGGTTAATGGTGACACTGCTCCCGTAATTTCTGCCCGGATTTCAGGAGCCAATTGATCAATCCAACAATCTTCTTATGCTACAGTCGTTCTGGAAGGACACCCGTCTACTCCTCTAGCCACAGTGTTGTCCCGAGACCATCTCGCCACCACCCATTCTTCGGTCAAGCACTACAGTCAACTGTTTGTGCGATATGTCGGTAGAAGCTCCCATGTCCGTGATGTCAATGATTCGACGTTTCTCAAAGTCTGGAGCTGTACGTGCACGTCTTTGGATCGCAGTCTCCAGCTGAGAAACTCCACTAATTTAAGACACACATAATACATCGGGTAGGCACAACATTCATCTATAGGAATGACTTTTTTCTGTAATGGAAATAAGCTAGCATAAAGATGAATATTCATCAACATATTCCACAGGCATTGAAATACTGCATCAGGAATTCGATATTCAGTCAATGTATTCGTGGTGTAAAACTTACCTTTTCTGTCTGCGGATTGAACTGCTCTTGCAGTATTTGAAAGTGCGAGCAAAGCACTGTTCTGGAAATCAATGTTAGTGGACGTTTGACGCGGTAAGGAAAGTATATGAGCCACACAGAGATGAATGGGTAATCATTCAGGTGACGATAAGGGTCCCAGATGAGGAGACACACCAATTTACGTGATTTTGACAAACGGCAGATTGACATGACGTGGCACATGGGAGTGAACATGTCGGAATCAGCGAAGCTGGTCGACTGTTGGCGGGCTACTGCCGTGAGCATCTGTGGAGAGTGGTTGAAGGACGGTGAAACCATTGGCAGGCGACAAGTTGTTCAACGACCACGCCTCATCAGAGAACGTGGACGCCGGAGGCTTACCCACTCCGTAAAGGAGAATAGGCGGTGATCTGTGGCAGATATGACGACGGAGTATAATGCTGGTGCAGGCAAAGGTATTTCTGAGCACACCGTTCACCACACACTATCGAACTTGCAGATCCGCAGCAGACGCCCCCTGCGTGTTTTCATGTTGCCTCCACGAAATCGTCAATTACGATTTCAGTGGAGAAGACTGGACAGTGGATCAATGGAAACGTGACGCCTCCTCGAATGTACTACGTTTCTTGTTGCACCAGGTGGATGGTCGTGTGCAGATACCTCTTCTTCAAAGCAAATGGCTGCTCGTAGTGTGTACCGACGCAGGCTGGTAAGAGCAGCATTTTCTGTGGGAATATTCACCTGGGCTTCCACGGGACGTGATATAGTAATTCAATACACCATGACATGTATGGGCTGAGTCAACGTTATTGCAGACCATCTGCATCCTTCCACGCTTGATGTTTCTGCCAATGCTACGGCAACTTCAAGAAGGATAACAGTTCGTTCTACAGTGGTTTGAGGATCATGAAAGGGAACTTACATTGATGTCTTGGTCAACAAATTCGTCTGGTCTGAGTCTCGTGGAATACACCTGGGATGCTGTCAGGTGCCAGCTTCGAAGCGACATACCACAGACCCTTCAAGTACTTGAACTGCTTAGACAGCTGTTGCCACATACCTCCATGGACCTACCAAGAACTTGCTGAATCCGTGCCACGCAGAGCCGCAGCTGTATTTCGGTTCAGAGGTTGACTAACAGGCTATTAGACGGGTGTTTTGGCTCATCATGTATAACCAAGATATCGAAAGGAAAACACAAATTAACCATGGAATCATAAAACCAGCACAAGAGTAGTTAACGACAATAAGTGGGTGGACAGAGAAACGAATTATCCGGACATCAAAAATGTCTTGTCATGATTCTGATAATTTAAATAACGTTTTAATAACTGAGCTTCCGATGTGTCTGAGAAGGAGAGTTTACAATCAATGTGTATTACCCTCGCCTGAGGGTAGTCAAAGTCAATAACGCACGTCTGCGTGTCAGCTCTCCCTCGAAGGCAACCAGTGTGAATCCTGATGGTAAATGAAATTTGGCCCGTAAGGGGGGAGGGGGGGGGGGAAGAGAGACGCTGGTGTAATGTTCCTGATCGGCTGAACTCGCGCGCCGGCCACCGGGGTGGCCAAACGGTTCTAGGCGCTACATTCTGGAACCGCGCTACCGCTACGGTAGCAGGTTCGAATCCTGCCTCGGGCATGGATGTGTGTGATGTCTTTAGGTTAATTAGGATTAAGTAGTTCTAAGTTCTAGGGGACTGATGACCTCAGAAGTTAGGTCCCATAGTGCTCAGAGCCATTTGAACCTTTTTTTTCCTTTTTTTTTTGACCTCGCGCCTATATCCTGGATTATACTCCGGACCTCTCCGTAGTGGCTCAGGAGCAAGAGCGCATGGCCTATTGATGGTCATTCTTTTGATGTATGAGAATGTTAAACTCGATGGTCCCGTAAGTGTTGTTCGAGAGGAACAGGTTGTGTAGCAGCTCCGGGTTTCAATCTCGCCCTTCTCTCAGCATCACACAAATATAGCTCCGCTTTATACACACTCCATTACAGTCACCCACACGCGTAAAACAGAACTTGCACTCAGCGAGGAAAGGAGCCATTTAACGAGGAGGATGGAAAGCCTTTCTGACTGAACTGCTGAACCTTTTCCTTGGGGCCTTCCAGCTATTAGTGCCATATGATCATGAGATGCTTTCATTCTTTTACCCAGCCTTGACTTAAGGCAGTGGGAAGAGTTGTTGAGCCAGCGGCAGAGTGATCGTGCTGGCATTTATTTGGAGAGGCAATAAAACAAGCACATCAATCTGGGAACAACCTACGTTGAAAGACTTAGCTGTAGCTGCAATTACAATCCAATGGAGGTGGACAGAGCATATATAGTCGAGCGAATAAATTATAAAGGAACGGAGCAAGACCTTAGCTGGTTTATAACAGATAAGTAAAGTAAGGGACAACGACATAATCAAAGCTGGTAAGGAGTCATTAACAAGCAATCAGCGACAACATGCGTATAGCTCAAGGCCGTGATGTATGGAAAAGTCTAGATGAGGTCATTATCCAGTAATGGATCTCGAACGGCCGGTCTACATTTACATCTACAGCTACGTCTACATAGATACTCCGCAGACCACCGTAATTTCGCGTATCTTTTCTTCGGGGTCCTTACGCTCATTGTATGCTGGCCGCAGTAGAATCGTTCGGCAGTCAGCTTCAAATGACGGTCCTCTAAATTTTCTTAATAGAGTTTCCCGAAAAGAACGCTACCTTCCATCCAGCGATTCCCATTTGAGTTCCCGAAGCATCTCCGTAACACGTACGTTTCGTTCGAACCTACCGGTAACAAATCTAGCAGCACTCCTCTGAATTGCTTCAATGTCTTCCTTTAATCCGACTTGAACGGATCCCAAACACACGAGCAATAACCAAGAATAGGCCGCACCAGCATCCTATATGCGGTCTCCTTTACAGGTGAACCACTCTTTCCCAAAATTCGCCCAATAAACAGAAGTCGACCATTTGCCTTCATTACCACTGTTTTCACATGCTCGTTCGACCTCATATCGCTTTAAAAGGTTACGCCCACGTGTTTAAACGACTTGACTGTGTCAAGCAGACCACTAGTAATGCTGTAGTCGAAGGTTACAGGTTTGTTCTACCTGCTCATCAGCATTAACTTACATTTTTCCACATTTAGGGCTAATTGCTGTTCATCAGTCCTGTATCTTCCTACAGTCACTCAACTTCGACACCTCACCGTACACCACGGCATCATCAGAAAACAACCGCAAACTGTTGCCTATCCTGTCCGCCAAATCATTTACGTACGTAGAGAACAACAACGGTCCTGTCACACTTCCTTGGGCTCTCCAGACGATACCGTTGTCTCTGGTGAACACTCGCCGTCGAGGACAACATACTGGGGTCTATTATTTGAGAGGTCCTGGAGCCATGGAGCCGCTGATGACATATATTTGGAATTCAGACCTTTCGTCATGTCTCTTTTCATCTATTTGATGTGAGAGATTTTCATACTATTGGCTAGGTAATAATTAAAAAAACTCGTTTTGCACCCCAGAAAATACTGGCCATAGCCTAACCGGAATAATGCACATGGTCAGTTGGAGACTGCTTATGCATTATACATTCACTCAGCAAATATCACAGGTCTTAAATAATAAAATATAGCCAGCTGGTACTTTTTCTTATGTGTCTACATTAGTGTAGCTGTATCTAATTCTATTATAGAAGCTGTCCCATCTATTAAAAGCGCAGCAAGTTTTCAAAAAATAAAAAAAAAGTCTTCTTCTCCGTCACTGCTTTCCTGTATTACTGATGTGCACACAGCACGAGATACTTTAAAAGTGCTCCTTCCCACAACAGCCAGTTGTGCACTCGCTCTACTCATTTCCATTGTGATACTCCATATTTGTGCCATATATCCGGTTCTGGAGAGAAAACAGACGTTTATGAAGTCGACAGATTCATTGTGGTATATATCTGTACTACTGCCGTAATCGAGTTGAGAGTTAGTCCCCAATTGTGAGACGCCATTTTCAAGGAGCTTGCTTTCATATAAATCCCGACGGTTCAATGCTGATCTCATATTCTATAGCGTGGTCGTTCCTATTGTCTTGGTTTAAACCCGAACGGTATCAGTACTATTTTCTGATTATTGAACACTGTTCATGTAGTTGAAGTATCTTAATGTCGCTAGGACTGGCTAAGAATATACCTTGTTTGGGTTAGTGTCAATGATGTCCGGTATTTCATAAATCCTTAATCACCGATCGTACTGTAAAATTGTAATATACGCCGTCTGGTAAAAAGTATCCGTACAACACTGTGTAGTGCGGAATGGATCACTAGATGCCACGAGAGGCGGACCCGCTAGTATTAAAGGTACCAAAATGCTACCAGTAGTCCATCCACAGGGTGACAATTCTTGAACTATACGAAAACATCGCAAATTAATTACAAACTACGGCGTGCACACACTTTATTCAGCATGTAAATGTCACTGCCGATATTCGGATTTAGGTTATGACATGTTCGATATGCCTGCCCATTGGCGACGATCTGGCGAAGACGAATAGCTAAATTCTGTATGACCCGCTGAAGCGTCGGAACATCGATGCTGTCGATGGCCCCCTGGATGGTTGTTTTGAGCTCAGCAATTGTTTTTGGGTTATTGCCGTACACCTTGTTTTTAATGTACCCTCACAAAAAGAAATCGCATGTGTTTACATCTGGAGAATATGGCGGCCAGTCGAGGACCATGCCAGTAGCCTCTAGGTACCTCAGAGCCGGAGTGCCGTCCCCAGAGCGCCCCTCCTTCGATGGGATCGAGCTCTGTCTTCTATGAACCATATCTTGACAAAACCAGGTTCACTTTGGATAAGGGGGACGAAATAATCTTCCAAAACCATCACGTACCGTTCGGTAGTCACCGTGCCATCAAGAAATATCGCACTGATTGTTCCGTGGCTGGACGTTGCACACCACACAGTCACCCGTCGAGACTGAAGAGACTCCTCGGTTGCGAAATGCGTGTTCTCAGTTCCCCAAATGCGCCAATTTTTGTTACAGACAAACCCATCCAAATGGAAGTGCGTGTCGTCGCTATACGAAGCCATAATGCGCATACTAGTTCCCATCATGCTCCGCGACCAACCGCGGAGCTTGAACGTCCTAACGCAAGCCGTTCAAAAGTTATGATAATCTTATTTCGTTTAGTTCAATAATTGTCACCCCGTACCATAATCACTGTACGTAGGGAGTTAAAATGAACCAGGCAACTCCTCATAAGCCACGCATTTCTGTATTCAAGGCTATTTGAGACTTGAGTTGGTGTACAGAACAGCGCCATTGGACAGTGAGCGACTGGAAACGAAGGATTTGGAGTGATAAAACACGCTCTAACATGTTGCAGGCCTCTGGAAGATTTAGGTTTTGTGAATGCCTGCAGAGCATTATCTGCCAAAAGTGAAGTACGGATGACGTGGAAGTTTTCGAAATTAGGAAGTGGTCCCCTTACTGCGCTGAAGAAAACGCTAAATGAACACATTTACAGCATTATGTACTGTGTATAGAAGAGGAACAGTTCGGAGACGATGTTGCTTCAAATGGTTTAAATGGCTCTGAGCACTATGGGATTTAACATCTGAGGTCATCAGTCCCCTAGAACTTAGAACTACTTAAACCTAACCAACTTAAGGACATCACACACATCCATGCCCGAAGCAGGATTCGAACCTGCGACTGTAGCGGTTTCGCTGTTCCAGACTGAAGCGCCTAGAACCGCTCTGCCACACCGGACGGCACGATGTTGGTATCAGCATGTCATAAAGCAGTATTTGTGAGGCAATGGTTCGTGGAGGATAACATTCCTGAAATGGACTGGTCTGCCCAGATTCACAACCTGAACCCCACAAAACACCTTTGCGATGAGTTAGAAATAGACTTCGCTCGAGACCGCAAGTCCAACATCAGCACCTTCTCTGGTTTCTGCTCTTGAGGAAGAACGGTCTCATTAAGACACCTCTTTCAGTGTTCAGCCCGTCATAAATGCGTAAGGTGGACCCTGCTAATTGTTGCCTGGATACTTTGGATTTGATCTTGTATCATTCCTGACAAAGCTCGTGAAATCATCCTCCGTTAATTTGAGGCCGCACCCGATCCTGGGGAAGTTGGTTTTATCCAGCCTGGAGAGCACGCTTTGGTCTTTCCGTAATCCTTCTAAATGGGTTGTAGGAGGGTCCTACTATGTTGTCCTGAGGCCTAGTGATTCGACATTTGGTCGGGTGTCATTCAAGCGCCTGATAAAAAATAAATTAAAAAAATTGTGTGTGCTGGGATGAAGCAGCATTTTACAGAGGAATGATTTTAATGGGAAGAGGACGTGTCCAATGACTGTGTGTACATTCTGCTGCAGAGTCTGATTGGTGGAAAGGCTGAAATGTTGAAAGAAATTTGCGGAGGGCCGGGGATCTTGCGAAGTGGAGGAGTAGGTTGGAAGGTGTTACAGTTGCTGGGGGTGAGTCATGGGCCGTGTGAGACAACGATAATGCTTCAAGAGTGTCTGTATATCAAGGTCGGAGTGAGTGAGCCATCGTGATCTATAAAGTTGACTATTCAATATAGGAAGCTTAAAAAATTTCACGTCCACCCCATTGGACAGGTTTAGAACTCTAGTTAATCATTGTCTGGTTAACTAAACAAGAGTTGCGGTGTCTTGAGAAAGCACGTGCTTGGTAGGCAGAGGTCTCTCATCAGATCACAGAGCTAATAGAGAGCTAGATGCGGTATTTGATGAATAAAGTCAATTTGGCCGGAATCTAACAGAAGACTATAAACTCCATTTGTTTCCGTGTACATCTGATGTGTGATGTGTTTGTTTATCTTTTGACCAACTAACTTTTATTCAGTTTTGTTTTTGAGAGCCATTATAGACGAGATTGACAAGAAACTAGCTGGAAGTGCAGAAGTGACTGTTTGCAGAATATGTTTTGCAGTCTAGTGGACGGATCTGAAGGTTTTTCTGACAGTAGTTGGATTGGTACTCGGTATTTGTTAGAGTGTTTAAGAGTACTGGAAATTTTCCTTTCTCTCTCGGGTCAAAGCGTGACTGGCGAACCTTACTGAAACTGATTTAATATGGAAGTGGAGAGAATTAATTCAGGTCCGCAAACAAAAGTTTAGGAATAAATGTTACAAGCAATATGTCGCGTAGCACACAGGTTTATAAGAGTGCGTGGGTTCCGGCCGCGTGGGAGAGACGGAAGAAACGTTTCATAACACTGTGGAGTACGCCATGTTTTAAACAGTGTGGTTGGGGCACGGAACGTCCCTCGCGCTGATCATAGGAAAAAGAAGTACGGCAATGTTAAAATTCAATAACCCATTCCTAAATACTGAAAAATTAAGTATCATACTCTTCATAAGTCACCAACATATTTGGAGATGATTTTCTGTTGATGATAAAGCACAAACGAAATTATGATAGAACAGTACTTTAACGAAGGAGTCACACCGAAACACTTAATAAAAACATTGATACTCGACTTTGGTGTGTGCCTTTTATGTGTGCTTTTCATCTTTCCCCCCTCGTAGTTCAAATTGGTTCAAATGGCTCTAAGCACTATGGGACTTAACATCTGAGGTCATCAGTCTCCTAGACTTAGAACTGCTTCAACCTAACTAACCTAAGGACATCACACGCATCCATGGCCGAGGCAGAATTCGAACCTGCGACCGTAGCAGCCGCGTGGTTCCGGACTGAAGCGCCTAGAACCGTTCGGCCACCGCGACCAGCCCTCCTCGTAGTAGTCACTTATTATATAGGATATGAAGTCGGAGAGGGACATTTTGGTATCCATTAGGAAGAATTTTGAAGGGTTGTGGAAACGGCTGGCCCCGACGCAATACGCACGCCAAGCGAATTCCAGACATGTTCAAACTACATTCAAGTCTGCGAAGTACGCATTCCATGTCTTGTCGCTTAAAATTATGTGCTGGATCGGGTCTCGAACCCGGAACCTTTGCCTTTCGCGGGCAAATGTTCTGGCGACTGCGTTACTCAGGTACAACTAACGGTAGCTTTAATTTTACCAGCACAGCTTCGAAAGTAGGAGAGATAATGACGGAAATAAAGCTGTGAGGACGCGTTGTCAGTCGGTAGAGCGTTTGTCCGTGAAAGGCAAATGTTCCACGTTTTAGCCCCAGTCCAGCACACAGTTTTAATCTGTCAGGAAGTTACAAATTGCAGTCCTGTGAGTTATGCCCACATTGACTAATTCTCTCGCCTTAGTGCCTATTGGCTCTACAGCATTGTGTTGTTACAGAGGTAAACTATTCCTTAACTGCGTGTAAGTCATCTTCACGAGATCTATCGTGGGCTTTGGCATTGCACCATATTTTTGCTGTGATAGAGACGGACTTCATCCTCAAGTTGGACAACGTTAGAGAAGGAAATCTGCCGTGTCTGTTTTAAACAATTCATTCTGACATATGCCGCAAACGATTTCAGGTGTTCGTGGAAAATTTAAAGCGCGATGTTCAGACGAAGATTTGAACGCTACTCCTCCAGAAGAGGAATCTAGTGCCTAGTCCACTACACCATCAGCCCTTTAGAAAGAGAGAGAGAGAGAGAGAGAGAGAGAGAGAGAGAGAGAGAGAGATAGGGAGGGAGGGAGGGGGTTTGAACAATACAGCATTTGTGTATGATATTATGGGTGAGTATGGAATGAAAAGGAGAGAGAGGGTATTCTGCGCCAGCTGATAGACAAAGAGCTATAAGTGGTAGGGAAAATCATATAACTCACTGAGGACTGAATGCAGAACCTTCGAATTTATAGCTTGATACCTACTAAGTCCTCAAACTACCAGATCACATGTATAACTGCTAATTTTTAATAATCTTTTGACGGTAATTTTTATTATATTTCATTATTTTATAAATCTGACATGTCTAATACCATTGTAAAATGAATTGTGGTTGAATAAATAAACCTAATAAACAATGCAAATTAGCTTTGGAGACTATTGATAATCAAGGAGATCAGAAACAGTTGAATTAACAGAGTAGAATTTGCAGGGTACGGGTAGAAAGGTAAGAACTAAAGAGATTTATTTGCTTCACTGTGGTTTTGTACAAAAATCATTAAGTAATAAATCATAATTACTGGAATTTTTAAACCAATCATTAGGTTTAGTAATTCCACCTTTATTGAAGTGTTACAAAATAATTTGAAGTGCTAGCCGAAAGTGTAAACTTTGCTGATGATATTACAAGTACCCTAATTCAGCCATATCAGACACACTGCAGCTATAGTTCTAAGGTTCTATAACTGGTTCACAGGAAATAATTGAAGACTTACTTCTACGAAAAGTAGTACTATGTTATTTCAAAAGAATAAAAATGTTTTGCTGCTACCAGAAATAGTCGTATATTACATACAGCACCAGACACAAATGTCCTTGGTGTCCTCATATATAAAATGTTAAAATTGAGTCAGATCACAGTTTATCATGTTTTGCACGTCGAAGTATCACTCATAACACCAAATTAGATGTTAAACTTAATAAAGGTACTATGTAGCAAATCAAAGTAAAGTATGCTGATATTTCACACTTTTATTCCTATTGTTCGATGAAATTTTCTTGTTACATGCTCTGGTTAAATTAATATAAAGGTTATCTAGGGGTCACAGGTGACCCCCAAATATGTTGCGAGAAGCAAAGAAGCAGATAACCACATAACTTCAATGAACCTCTTTAAAAATTCTTAACTTCACCTCACAACAGTTTCTCTTCAGTAGTATTTTAGATATTGATAAATTTCCAATGATTTGTGTTTCATTCAATCACACCTTCACCCACAATCTCCACATGCAGAATTTACCTTCTTGTCTGAATTTTAAAACTGGGTTATGTATTCTGGCACATAAATGTTTCATAAGATGGCAGCACATATAAAACAAGAAAACAAGAAATTCAAAATATTTTGAAATTCAAATGAAAATGAAAATTATATCTTATAACCCATCTGTTCTACAAATTATATCAGTATGACAGATAACAGCATGCAGTGTAAAGATGCCCATATTCTTATGTTTATAAGCGCGCGCACACACACACACACACACACACACACACACACACACACACACACATATATATATATATATATATATATATATATATATGTGTGTGTGTGTGTGTGTGTGTGCGCGCGTTTATAAACATATATATATATATATATATATATATATATATAGTTTTCTTTACACTGAATTATATATAATTAAAAAATAATTAGCCATCAGTGGTTGATAAACAGAATAAGTGAGAAACAACTGTTTTTATCAGCTTGACTTTTCTCCTAATTTAATTATGCTGTTCTATAGTCTGTCTAAAGTTAAATGGAATATATCAGATAAGTGATAGGTAACTGTGTTTCATTACCCATCTCTAAAGATACTTTTTTTGGGTCTGACTTGTGAAATACTACAACGAATTGAGCATTGATTCTTGTGTTCCATCCATTTATTTTAACAGTAAGTAGTGAATTACCATTGAAAAATGTGATACCAAGAGAAGTGATGCTTTCATTCTCTAATCCAATATTAACTTCAGCTCTTCTATATACTTTGTTGGTTGTATTTTTAGTTTCATTTTATTTATTATATAACATATGCTTTCTAATAAAATATTCTTGATTATAATATTAATGCTATTCAGTACCTAATTTTTCACATCATATATAAATATTAATAATTAAAGTGTTTAAAAGGATGTATTATATTTTCATTGATTTGACTATGCCTTGCTACTGAACAAAAAAAATTATACCTCAGAATTAATGACAAAGACATT
The DNA here is from genome assembly GCF_023898315.1 of Schistocerca nitens. Classification (NCBI taxonomy): domain Eukaryota; kingdom Metazoa; phylum Arthropoda; class Insecta; order Orthoptera; family Acrididae; genus Schistocerca; species Schistocerca nitens. Next base: position 396,194,130 of record NC_064617.1, read on the forward strand.
TTTGTCAATTCTTTGGTATGTTGTGATTAATGGTTCTTGTAATGTCTGAGAATGCTAAACAGAATGCTGAATTGCTAAACAGTTTGACAATATCTAAAGAGATGACTTTCTTATCTAACATTTCTTCAGTACCCTTAATCTGTTATGAACATTTCCCTGTTCCATACAGAAAAGCAATTTCCAGTTAAGTGTTTAATTTTGTGAAACAAATATAACTTTCGGTATATTTGTAGACAAGGTTGTGTGTAAAATTTAAAATAGGTTTAATGGCCTTTTTTGAAACTAATTTGGTTTCTTAATTTTTGAACATTATGTGTTAATATTAAGCAGTTTATAATTTCTTGTTTTGTAGAAAGTGACTTTGTGACTTTGTTTTTCTGAATTGAAATTTTGCATTTTGATAACTGCATATCAGCATTGTGTTTTTTTTGTTATGGAAGTCAGTTTCTTATTAACATAGTTCTTCTGCCAATTTTATTTCTATTTAAATCTACTTCTTTGTGAATGATATGGTCAGCTTTATGTGTTGACATTATTCCTTCATTATGTTTGAGCTCTACTAATTTACTCAAAGTTTTAGAGGGAATTTGAAGTCTTTCAAAATCTTCTTTTGGACATAGTTCATTCTTCAATACGATAATTCTTGTATCATTAAAACCATCAATGTATTACTTATTTGGGTACAGCTATGTCTCATTGGTTTCTTATATACCATTTGTCTAAGGAATTACTGTTTTACACAGTGCTTTTTGTGGAACTGTTCATGCATTTCACAAATAGCGAAGTTAGTGTTGTACAAAATTACTGTCAGCTAGGTTGAACAAAGAATTTAACATTTCATGTTTATGAACACTGTCATGTGCATTAGTATTATCTCTTATATTCAAATTTAACATCTGTCTCTCTCTTGTGAAGTATTATTTTCTTCAAGATGTTCACAGTGCTTTAAACAACAAGCAAGATGAGTGTGATAATATAATATTATTGCACAAGTTAACTAGGTGCAGCTGTCCAGGTAATCCCACATTATTAGGCAATTTGTATGACCAGTTATTTCTTTGTATAATTGTTGAAGAAAAATATTTTTTGGCTCAAAACCATTCATACGTGTACATCTTGTAAGAGTACATATTATTTGATGAAACAGTGATTAGATTCAAAGTAAGATCCTAGAAATTATCTATTAAATGTCAGAATTCATGAACAAAATTCTTTTAATCCTCCCAGGTGAAAATGCTACAAAATTTTGAGGATTGGAGACCAATCTGAGAATCTATAGTCACTATCTGCCATCAACACATAACTACCTTCCTTCAAGTGGAAAATCTACAAGTTGTGGTACACATTCTAATTGATGAAGTGTTTATGTACAATAAGGGCCCCAGAGATAATGGCTGTACACAGTAAACACACACATCAATGTCATTGAAGCAATATTGAGTTTCCTTGACAGAGATTATGGAAATATATATATTTTATATATACTTTAAAATGTCAGATGTATTTTTAATTGGTTTTATTGAAACTAGGTGTATTTCAGCTTCGATTTCAATGTCCATATGGAGTGGCTGGAGCAGCTCCCAATCAAATTCCTCAATGAGACTTTTACCTGAAGAAGGATGGGACTGCACTTGTGCCATAATGATACATTGCTTTCCTATTAGAAAAAATGCTGTAATTTGAATTCGACTGACTAGTGGAAGCAGTTTTATTCATCTATGGACCACATCCAAAAGATATAGGACATGTGGTATTACATTTTAAGAACTAAATACCATAATTCACTAGTATAAGCATTCACATAATTGTAGGTCTAGGCTGACAAGTTAGAACAGGGCATCAGCTGTAGCGTTATGTGAGGAACCATCTTGAATTAACATCATTCATTTTATCTGCAGTGCACAACACTATTTTGCGACTAAGTTATTTTACAATGCAAAAGGTTAGTGCTGTATTGTTCATTCATTTCTCAATACTAATCAATGCAAACGCAAATGTATCAGTTCTTCCCATTTGCTTGCCTGAAAAATTGAGTAAACATCCCACCAACATGAGTGAAAAGTTAAGCTTAAAAAGAGGATAAGAGGTTTGTGTTATCCACTGCAGAGCTTTGACGTTAGGATTTTCAGAAAAGAAAAATACATTGTAGTGCAGAAGTGAGGTGTGAAATGAGAGAGATATTTTATTATTATTATTATTCGCTTGAGTTAAATTTTTTATCAAACCTCTACTCTGTGTTATTCAAGTAATATTTCACTGCCTATAATGTTTTACATTAGAGATACTTTGTAACTGCAGTTTAAAAATGTTTGTTTTTATAATCTCTTTAATCATCTTGGGCAATTTATTGTACAGTTTTATTCATTGGTAAATATACTAATTTGATTTTAATGTTTCTTCTTTCTTGGCCAATGTTAAGATTAGTTTAGGCCTTGTTCCATGGTCATGGATAGAATTGTTTTTGCAGTAATTATCAAGGATGTGCATGGTGAACATAACTGATTGGTATATGTCCTCACATTTCCATATCCAGCTTCGAGCTCTGGCCCTGACAGTCCATTTAGTACTGACTGGCCACCATGTCGGCATCATTTGGCTGTGACGCAGAGGGGTGAGGGGTCGGTACTCCGCTCTACAGTCGGTTGTTAGTTTTCCAGATCTTAGTGCCACTAATTCTGAGACTCAAGTAGCTCATCAAGGTTGAGTACACTTCGTTCCAGTCCTCCCTCCAAAGAAATATCTCTGGCAATAATGTGAACAGTATCCGGATCTTTTGCATAGCAGTAAGACTTGCTGAGTATTTTGCTACAGAGGTACGTGGTGTAGTTAAAAATTCCTGAAGTTATGAACATACCTTCGCAGTTGGCTTGATTACTATTTGTAGTAATTATTCTTATGATCCTATTCTGTAGTTTCGAAAACGTGTTGATATTTTATCCACTTGTTCCTTGGAAAAGAATTCCACAGTTAGGCACTCAGTGATCTTAAGAGACACAGGCTGTTACATACTGCTGACAGTAATCTAAGGGTGACTAGAACGACTGTGGAGCTTGACAGCCCCCAGACATTCAATGATGAGGCATAACATTATGTCCACTCCCTACTGCTAGAATGGATGTAGCCGGGTGGCGTTGTTGGCACGTAATGCGGTAAGGGAAGTACATAAGCAGAGAAGATACAAATGGCGGATGATTCTACCGACAATGCGGGCTGCAAATAGGGAAGTCCAGTGGTATAAGGAACTTTGACAAACGGGATTGCCTGGGAAAGAGTAACTCAGAAACGGAGATGCTGGTGGGCTGTTGGTGTACTACTGTCGTGACCGTCCATATGAAGTGGTGGAATGACAGTGAAATCACAAGTAGATGACAAGGTGTTGGACGTCCAGGCCTCATCACAGAATGTTGAGGTCGGAGGTTTGTCCATTCTGGAAAGCGGGATAGGCATCGACCTATGGTGGATCTGACAGAGTGCAATGCTGGTGCAAGCACAAGTTTTTGGAGCAGGCCGTTCAGCACACATTGTCGAACGGTGGGCTAAGCAGCAGACGAACTCTACATTTCCCATGTTGACCGAAAGACGTTGATTACGACTGCAGTGGGCACAGGTACATCTAGAATGGACCGTGGATCAGTCCAGACTTGCTACCTGGTCAGATGAATCACGTCCCTTGTTACACCAGATCAATCGTCGCGTGTCGATGCAGGCTAACGGTTGCTCCAAACATACACCTTGACATGGTCACAGGCTGGTGCGTCAGTATTAAGGAGGACATTCAACTGTGCTTCCGTGGGACCTGTGGTAGTAATCAAAAGCACCAAGACGGTTGTGGGCGTTATTGCAGGCCACTTGCATGTCTTTAAAGTTTGATGTCTTCCCTAACGGCGATAGCAAATTCCCGGAGGATAACTGTCAAAATTCGTGCTGCGATAGTTTGAGGAGAATGAGGGAAGGAAGAAAGATTCGAATTTAACGTCCCGCTAAAGCACTTTCGTTAGAAACGGAGCACGAGGATGGGGAAGGAAATCGGCCAGGCCTTTTTCAAAGAAACCATTCCGGCATTTGCGTGGAGCGGTTTGGGGAAACCACAGAAGACCTAAATCTGGATGCCCCGATGGGAATCTGAACCGTCATTCTCCTTCACGGTCCCGGGTTCGATTCCCGGCCAGGCTGGAGATTTTCTCTGCCTGAGGACTGGGTGCTTGTGCTGTCCTCATCATTTCATCTTCGTCATCATTTGTGAAAGTGACTAGATTGGATTGTGAACAGAAAGTGGACTGTGTAAAAATTGGGACTTTGTATGGGCGCTGATAATCGCGCAGTTGAGCGCCCCACAAACCAAAGATCATCATCATTCTTCTTCACTCGGTGAGCAGACTAAAACTGAACCCGCTATGATATCTTGGTCATGAAATTCCGCTGATTTGAACACAATGGATCACATATGTAACGCTAGTGAGCGCCAGCCGCACGCCCACAAAGCACATATCGGTGATTTACAGGAACTGTGTGACCTGTGTGTAGTCAGCTGGCGCCACATAACTCCGGAGACCTACCAAGGACTTGTCGAGTCCATGCCACCGACAAGCGTTGCTTTACTGTGTTCCAAAGGTTGACCGACACGCTATCAAGCAGGTGGCCATAATGTTTTGGCTCTTCAGTGTAAGCTTTTCATAAGTGCGTCACAGCTTGCTCGTGATGATGAGGAAAGATGTTGCGGTCTGAAGCTCGATGTATCGTATGAGGTAGACGCCTCTGAGAACCGAGAGGAATGTGTTGATCATGAGTAACAGTGAGCAGGGGCGAATAATTGACGCCGGTCTTTGGACTCATGCCGTAGGCGGCGCTGTACAGTAGGCAGCCGTGTGAATGAGCAGACCTCGAGTGCGCACAGATGTTGCGGGCCGCGCGTTGCCGCCGATGCTTGCCTTTCTCACGAGTGTCCACGGGACGCAGCGCCACGCGACGCCAACGCAGATGCCGCCGCCCACGCCGCTCTTAGTGGGCCTGCCCGGGGCAGCCAGTCGCGCTGTGTGTGTGTCCTGTCCACTGTTTATACTGACTTGCCAGCTCCGTTGCAGCCGTGGCACCAACGCCACACTAGTTTTCTGCTATATTGACCACTGTTTCATGTTGTTGTTCTTTTATTTTTATACTTTCATTCCCCCTTCCGCTATGAAATGACCATAAGAATGAAACCAGAAATAGTAATCGGGCACATTGTAAAGATCTCTTCAAAGCACTGGAATTCTTAACTGCACCACTTAGTACATTTGTTGTTTTTGTTGTTGTTGTGGCCTTCCGTCCGAAGACTGGTTTGAAGCAGCTCTCCACGTTAGTCTAGCCTGTGCAAGCCTCTTCGTCTCTGCATAAATATTGCAACCGAAATACTTTTGAAATCTTTATACTGTACTAAAGCCTTGGTCGTCTCTACAGTTCTTTTCACTATTTCTTTAATTACTGAACTAACAATTCCTTTATGCCCCAGCATTTGTCCCATCATCCGATCACTTCTTTTAGTCAGGTTATACAGCAAGTTTCTTTCGCTTCCACTTCTTTAGTTTTTCGATCTACCCATCAGCTAATCTTCAGCTTCCTTCTGTATCATAGCATTTCAGAACCTTCTACTCTCTTCTCGTCTAACTGTTTATCGTCCACGTATCACTTCTGTACAAGACTATACTCCATACAAACACCTCAGAAAATACTTCAAAACATTTAAATTTATGGTCGGTTCTAGCAAAAATATGGCTCTGAGCACTATGGGACTTAACTGCTGAGGTCATCAGTCCCCTAGAACGTAGAACTACTTAAACCTAACTAACCTAAGGACATCACACACATCCATGCCCGAGGCAGGATTCGAACCTGCGACTGTAGCGGTCGCTCGGTTCCACACTGTAGCGCCTAGAAGCGCTCGGCCACTCCGGCTGGCTCGTTTTTAACAAATTTCTTTCTTTCAGAAATGTTTCTTTTTCTTGCTATTGCCAATCTACACTTTACACCTTATTTATTTCGACCATCGTCAGTTACTTTGGGACCCAAATACTCATCGACTACTTTTCGTGGTTTATTTCGTAATCGCATTCTGTCAATATCACGTGATTCAGCTCGCCTACATTTCATTACTGTTGTTCTGCTTTTGCTGCTGTTCATCTTGTAACATTTTTTCAGTACTTCTTTATTCCGTTGAACTTCTCTTCCAAGTCTTTTGCTGTCTGTGACGGGCATACGATGTCGTTGCAAACCTCCAACGTATTATTTCTTCTCCATGAACGTTAATTCTTTTTCCAAATCTCTCCTCGGTTTACGCGGTACAAGTGGATGGGTTCAAACGGCTCTGAGCACTATGGGACTCAACTGCTGTGGTCATAAGTCCCCTAGAACTTAGAACTACTTAAACCTAACTAACCTAAGGACATCACACACATCCATGCCCGAGGCAGGATTCGAACCTGCGACCGTAGCGGTCGTGCGGTTCCAGACTGTAGCGCCTTTAACCGCTCGGCCACTCCGGCCGGCAAGTGGATGGGAAGTGACGGTACACAAAATGGAAACTAAACATCGTCGCCGTGCTCCTGATGCCACCTGGTACTGTGCGTAGTGTTACATCATGACGTAATGTTTGTATAGTGTGTGTGGTGCGTGTGGTGATAGGCGTCGAGAAATGAGTGACGGAGTAGCACTAGTTCTGAAGATAGTTTATTTCCGGCACGATCAGACACAGTTTCGAAATTAATTATAAAACAGTCTAGAACGCAAAGGCACGTTTATTACAATGCGACCAGTTTCGATCATTACATGACGATTTTCAGACCATCAAACTGTAATTTTTTTCAATTCGTTTCGGCCTACCAGGGACCAGGGGGCTTTTTCTTGTCCATCTTCTGGCTGTGAGCCTGCTTCCTCTCATCTGTCCACTTAGGTCTGGTGGTGCCTGTACACTTCTTGCTTGTGAGACGTTCTGAAGGATGGCCTGTCGGTATTGAGTTCGGTTCTCAGTTGTCTTTAATGGGATCTGCACTTCCTCTAAGTCTGATTTAACAGAGGTCATCCACTTGGCTTTGGACGCCTTTCCCCTACTTGCCACTGTGGGGATCCTGTTGGTCAGTCTGATTCAGGCGGGTCATGTGGCCATAGAAGGTCAGTTGCCTTTTCCTCATACATGTGACTATGTCTTCCTGATGTTCGTATAGCTCGTTATTGTGCCTGATTCTGTAGGTACTGTCTTCCTCTCTTATGGGTCCTGGTATTCTCCTCAGGATCTTCCTCTCTTTAAGTTCTAGTTTCCTGAGTGGGCCCTTTCGATTCATCAAGAAGCACTCAGAGGCATAGAGTGCAGTGTGTTTTATACCGAGTTGTAGTGTTTCAGCTTTATGTTCTTGGATAGGTACTTGGAGGTATAGAAGTTCTTACTGGAATGATGGGCCCTCTCTAACTTGGTGCACCTGGCGTCTATGGTCAAGGTTTCGCTCTCGCTTACTGAGATCCATTCTCCTAAGTACTTGATTGCAGGAAGTTTGCAAATAGTATTGTTTCCTAGTGGGATTATAGAAGAAGGCCTGCTTGGTATTGGTGATGAACTCAGTCTTCTGTATATTGACCCTCAAGCCTGTTTTTGCCACAATACTGTAGAGGCTCTGTAGTTGGTGAGCAGCCTCCTCCATGCTGTTGGCCAACAGGGTGATATCGTCAGCAAAGGCTAGACCGGGTACATTGAAGTTGTCTTTCATGTACCAAAGCTTCATTCCTGCTCCTGGTGACAATGTGGAAGTCCATTTTCTAACGATTTTCTCCAGAACACAGTTGAAGAGGATGCAAAAGAGACCATCCCCCTGCCTGACTACTGTATGGATGGGAAAGCTTGTGGAGAGTTCACCTCTGAACTTGACTTTGGAGGCGGTGTTCTTCAGGGTAGCTTGGACCAGTCTGATAGTCTTCCTATCTAGGCCTAGTTCCCACAGCGTAGAGAAGAGGGTCTGTCGATCTATTGAGTCACATGCCTTTTGAAAGTCTACCATAATGGCTACCCAGTGGTGTCCCCCACGGCTCCTATATGAGAGTATGGTCCTGAGGCTTTGAATCTGTTTTGTGCAGGACGTACTTGCATGGAAACCAGCCTGGTATTCACCTAGTTGGGAGTCTAGTTGTTTAGTGACTCTATTTTGCAGGGCTTTAGAGAAGATCTTGTATGTTATAAGCAACAAGGAGATGCCACTGTAGTTGTTGAGGTCGGTCTTACTTCCTTTCTTGCGTAGTGGATGGATCACGGCTGAGGTCCAACACGCTGGAAGACCTCTGTTCTCCAAATGTCCTGAATGATCTGGGTGATACTCTGCAGGGGCTGGTCACCTACGTGCTTCCACATTTCTGCAACTATACCATCTTCACCTGGGACCTTGTGGTTCTTAAGGTGTTTGATGATCTTCTCTATTTCTTCCCTGTTGGGTGGTATAGAGTTCTGGCTCCTGACAGCACGCTCGGTGAAAGCTAGTCTTGTTCTGTATTGAGGAGTTTCTGGAAGTATTCTGCAAAAGTTTTTCTGGAGTCTTTGTTATTCATTTGGAGTTTCCCATCTGGCCCTCTGAGATGTTGGGTTGGGGCCATGTATGAAGTAGCCTGTTTCTTGGGTCGCTTGTAGAGATCCCTTGAATTGTTTTTCTTCAAGTATTCTTCCACCTGTAATATTTGAGACCTGATGTAGTTCCCCTTGGTTTTGCAGATGAAGCCCGCTGTTATTTTTCTTTGCGCCATGAAAGGCTGAAGGTTGGGCTCATCTTTGCTCTGATTTCACTTGATCCAGGCTCTACGCCTTTCCTCTGTAGCTTGATCACATTCTGTGGTCCACCAGGGGTGCTTGCCTTTGTACGATGAAGCAGGTATAGTTTCATGAGCAGCATCCAGTAGAGCCTTTTGAAGAGTAGACCACCCTTGTTTCTGTGTGTTCTTCTCAAGGGTGGTCTGGAAGTCGCAATCCTTATCGCTCAGCCGGTGGGTGTTAAACCTTGGTATTTGCGAAACCTTTGGGGTGTTGTGAGCTCTTCTCAAAGGTTGTAGGTTTGTCAGAGTCGAGGTTTGCTCCTCTCAAACTTGACGTTTTGTATTTCCTTGTGGCATCTCCTGTCAATAGCCACATGGTATATCTGAAATTCACCCAGCATGTGATTTGGATTCCACCAGGTCATGGCCTTCCTTGGTAATCGCTTGAATGCAGTTGGTTTTAGGACCAGGTTGTAGTTGTCACAAAGATCTATGAGGCGCTCGCCATTTCTGTTGGTCCTCTTGTGGACTGGGTAACCACCTACTGTCCTGCAGTACTTCTTTTCCTTGCCAACTTGTGCGTTGAAGTCACCCAAGAGTATGATGTTATGGTGGTGAGGAATCTTGTCTAGGGTCTCTTCAAGGGCATTCCAGTGGTATTCTAATGCTTCCAGATCTTTCCTGTTGGTGTCATTTGTGGGTGCATGGACGTTAACTATTGTGTGTGCTCTATTTTGGGGCCCTCAAGGGTAACGAGGAGGTTCTGCCATTGGGGATGTTAATTCTAAAACATTGTCGACCATTCTACGATGTACAGCAAAGCCAGTACCCAGGTGTAGAACTGTCTTCACCACTCTTTTACCTGGTTTTCCTTTATAGATCCGGCATCCTTGGGATTCCATTGTATCCTCGTCTGGAAACCGAGTCTCTTGTAATGCCGTTATCTTGATGTTATACTTCTCCAACACATCAAGGGTGTGTTTGAGTTTACCAACCTTTAACATGGGGTTCATGTTCACTGTCGCTAGGTAAGTAGTGTTTCTTTTCTTTTCCTGTTCTCGTTTATGTGATGTCAGTAGTGGTGGAGTACATGAAGGTGCAGGCTCCCCAGAATCCGATGACCTGCTTGCCCCATCATGACTGGGGATGGATTGATTACCACCTGGGGTATTATTTCTGTTCACATTTCTCTTCATGTTGAGTTCTACAAGCGTGTGTATGGGGTCGCCTTAATGGGTGACGAAGTTCTCTCAAGGTTGTTAGCCCTGAGATATATTTTACCAGCCGCCACTAACATGTGTAACAGACGCTGTTGGGTTACCGACATGTGAAGTCGCCGTGCCCTTGGTACTAGTTTTGGTCCACCCCGAGTATTTTTTCCCTGGTACCCACCACATACGGTGAGCATAACCCTACCCACGCGGTAGGAGACTAGTGACTGTAATATGATACAGGATAGAATTTGGAGGGATACATAAAAAGAACTTAAAATTAGCTATAAAATTACAAAGCATAGACGTACCCACATTGATGGACAGTGGCTGTACACGGAGCAGGAACCGTTGAGTGACGATAGTTAAGTGCTGGACAGGGCAGCGCAGTACTGGAAGCTCCGCCTACAGCTGACAGGTACAACTCGAAAAAATTATCACAAAAGATGTACTTATTAGTAAACAGAACGTCAAAATTACGTAGAATAATTTTATAATAAAGGAGAGACACCTCGTTAATGCAGTTATTGTCAAATAAATATAATAAGAACTTTAAATAGGAGCAAATAAACATCGAATTCGTCGTATATAGGCTAGAAAAATAATTAAGATGTTGGCTTCTATGGAAATTGTTGACGCCGTTCGAAAGATGTAGCAGCAGTGCGATTTCCAAAGACGTGGCAGTGAGTATCAATAGGTGATATCCAGCAGACGACACCAGAGACCAGCATCTACCACCTCCATAGTAACCAACTATTTCGTACATTCCATAGATGTACGAGGTAGTTGGTTAGTATGAGATGGTAGGTGCTGATTACTAATGGTTTCCATTGAAGTGACCACAAACATCGATGAATGAAGCTTACGTTAACAGAGAACGCTCCATAGATGTAGTCCCAGGAAACAAATAAGCGGAATCAATTTATGTAGATTTCGGTCTACAATAAATAGTTGTTGATCGTAATACGCCAGCAAATAATAACAAAACTGATATAAGAAGTCAGTAATGGCAAAAATAAACAGGTGCTCATATTTCTAAAAAAATTGTGATCTTCTAAAATTTCTAAAAAAATATCTAATTTGGTAATTAGCGAAAAAACAAGTAATGTCAAAAATTAATTAAGTAAGATAATTCCACGAGGAACAAGTATGAAATAAAAATGCAGTGTTACGAATGAACTAACGTGCCAGTTACTTATATAATGTAATAATATTACATAAATATGTAAAGAAACAATATGAAATTAAAGTAAAAATGTCATAAGCCATTATATATAAATGAAATAACATGAAGCAAAATAATATGGGTGACACTGAAAAGCTTGTGAAGAAGGGTATAAAACAAATATGTGTAGTTATAATATTAAGACATCAGAGTAAGCATTCTAAAGCTGACGGTCAAAAAGCTTATGTTTGTCTTCGAGGTCTAGGTGCTCGATTATAATAGATAAGGATTTCATACTGTAATGTGAAAGATTTCGATTTCTTCTAGTTTATTAAGAAATAATCCTTTAGGTGTTTTGTGTAAAATTTTCATGTTATTAGAAATGAAATCTTCAAAGAGATAATGTTCATCAAGATCCTGACCAAACAATGACTCGATACATGCAGTACCAGTCGCATGAAACATATTAAAAAGTTACGGCCAGTTTGCTCAATATATCGTTTAGTGCAGTCATAATGCATTTTTACTGCGGAGTATTTTGTAAATGCCAGAATTTTGCTTTTTGTTAGATTTTTGAATTGTATGTTTCAATTCTTTGTAGTAGGTTGTTAGTTGTGAAAGCTGTCGTTAGATTTTTTAAAATAATTTGTTTCTTTTTGAAACGTCCCCTTTGAACAATTATACATGACTGTGCTTAAACTGACACACAATATTTTTTTAGCGCAACGCAATCTGACTTTCAGTAATCGCTACAAAGAATGGCCCTGACTAACATTAACCTATACCTTTCACAAATCACTTACCTCACAAAAATCTTGGTTACTCGAACTACTGCAATTCAGCGAGCGCCACTACTGCCAGCTAAATAAAAGATTCAAACTACTGAAGGCACTAACTACTGATAGGCATAGTTAGCAAATGAAAAATTTTGATAGAGAACAAACAATGTATTTACCTTAATAGTGTTGAAAAGTCATAATATACCTAGCGGTTCATGACATCCAGTCTTACAAATTTCAAAACTCCGCCATTTCTCTCCCCACATCCACCACTGCTGGCGGCTCACCTCCAACTGCGCAACGCTACGCGCTGTTAACAGCCAACTGCCCAACACTACAATGGCCAACAACAATGCTAACTAGCCACATACTGCACACAGCACAGCCAGTGATTTTCAAACAGAGCGCTACGTGGCGTTACCAATAAGAAAACCTAAACAGCCTACTTACATAGCCCCCATGCTCCCCACAAAAAATTTTACAAATTGTTTTGGGCGGTGACCAATACAGATTTGAAAAAAAATTCATAATTACAATAACAAAGAAATCAAATGCACACACTTATCGATACAATGTTGGTCAAAAGCTAAAATTTTCTCACAGTCCATAAAGACAGTCTGATCATTCATCACAGTAAAATTGCAGTGTTTTTCTCAAAGTCTGAGCAGTAAAATAAAATGCACATGGAAGTAGTGGATTTCCATGCAGTCTTGAATAAGTAGTGTTGTCCTTCCAGCGGAAAGATAGTGCTGACTCTTGACATGCAGACAGGTAATGGGCCACAACAGAGCAAACCCACAGCAGAGTCAGTCGAAGTTTTGAAGAATATTGGTAGGTAGGTCATCACAAAGCAGACCCACTATAGTCTTGGTAGAGAGTATGGTATTGGTGGGCTACCAGAGGTGCAGACCCACTGCAGTCCTTGTAGAAATAATGGTATTGGTGGGCCATCAAAGATGCAGACCCACTGTAGTCCTTGTAAAGACGGCCAGCAGCCATCTGTTGCGACTGTGCAGGTGTACAATCACCATCGAAGTTTGAAGAGTCTTGCAGACAATATAGCAAGTCTATAAACCACCACTTGTGCACTCACAAAGTTTTTGGAATTGTCCTTAGAAGTCTTGCAGACAATATAGCAAGTCCATAAACCACCACTTGTCCACTCACAAAGTTTTTTGAATTGTCCTTAGAACCAGCAATGCTGTTAATCAGTCCCTTGCTGAATTATTAACACACGTCCAAACACCAAGAGTCCTCTTTTTTTTCACATATTGTGCATATACTATGACCAACAGAAATATGTGCAGTGAAATGAATGCTTACAAGTTACATAATTTGATGAACTGGTGTCAATTACAATTTTGTAACATGAGAATACAATAACAAATGTGCAAAATACATCATTAAAGAACATAACAATACAGATAACATTTGTAGTAATACGGGGTTTACAAAAGAATCGAAATAACATATACATCAGTGTTACAGGAATTATGACATAAGTACATACATAAAAGATCAGAATAACGTTTCAAACATCAACTTCACACATGAGCATTAAAACAAAACAGAATAAATAATGTCTAAACATCTTTACAAAGTAAATAACATATTATTAATCCAAATTATATTTGAGGATAACAGTATTCCTCATCATAGTGAATGTAGCTTAGTATTAGAAGAGAAAAAAATTCTATGAAACTGTACACAGAGACAGGAAGAAAACAAATACACAAGGGTACACAAACACATAGTGGGATAACACAGGAGGAAAGGACAGGGTTTGTTTACAGTGTAACATTTGGTACTGCAGTCCAACCCAAAACGTCATTCCATATATCTTTCCTCTTATTTCAACATTTGTTTCCACCAAAAAAATTCTATCCAAGCATGCTTTCTGTATTTACATGTTCACACATTTCTTACCTCATTATTTATTTTCCATTATCTTTCCTCATCATTTATTTCCAAGAAAATCCTACCTAAACCTGTTGTCCCTAAACCCTACTTTTTGTTCATATCCTCTTTCAAAATACGTTTTTGGCCAAACCATTTTCTTATAGCTTCTCAATGCATTTCTTCCAATTCATCACAACTTGTTCTCTTATATGGCCTACCCCATCTTAAGCTAACTTAAATCTACTGAGCTCAGATGCTAAACTAAGGGACGAGCCAATGCAGCAGCACAAAACAATTAGCACAAACAGCAATGACAAAAAATGCAAATGGGCTAAGCAAGCAGCAGGAAATCTAAATTAGCAAAGCAATTGCAATATTACAGCTAATATAAGGCACTGTGCAACAAACAAGAAAAATAAATCAGTAGTAAAACTGGCTTAACAGAGTAATACAAAGTCAAATTCAGTAACACTATGCCTGGCAAACAGTAGCAGCAAATGCTATAACTTATACCTCAACACGACAAAGCTCAAGCATAAAAAATATTAAAGACAACAATGCAGATAAGGGAAATATCTATTCACATCTTAAAATCTATGTCATTAAAGTGGTGCACCACAAGAAGTTATTCTACCAAAAAAAATACCAAGTAGTTGAAAAGAAAATTATGTATGCAGTAACTGTTATTAATCCCTTCTTACTGTTCTTTCCTTTCCAAGTGCTTCATTTTCGAAGAACATGGATCATAAAATTATTATTTAATAGATCTGTTGACAGAAAGTGTTCACATCAGCAAATGCATTTAATTTTATTTTATAAAACCAATGCTGCAACACAGCTGGAAACTAGATATCAAGTGAAATAAGCAACTATCAAAAGCAAAGCATAAAAATATTATTCAATAGTCATGTGACATTTCATAAGTTAGTAGAAATTCTTTTAACTATCGTAGAAAGACGCTTGTCATAATCAGGTGTGCATATGTAAGTATCTTTCCAAGTAATGAGCGTGTCGTATTCGCGATGCTTTCTACAAAGGAATGTCAATAGCGAGGATAATGGCCTCTTTTTTTCTCCACCTAATGGCTTTCTTTTGTCAGACGACTATCTCTCAGCTGGGCGCCCAAAACGCATTACGTCAAGGTCACTTACCTTTCTTACCGAAATATTTACGACAGCAGTTTCCGCTACAGTGGCAGTCTCATATAAAAAATTCACAGGTCGAAAATTTGCTTTAGAAATGTGTAGAAACAAAATCCTGTAAATATAACAATGTCCAAAAAATTTTCGTCAGCACTGTGGTACATTCACACATTTACACACATTTCATAACTCTTAAAGTACGATTCTTGGTTTCCAACATCCTTTTTCACAAGTCAGAGTCCCTAACCACTACTCATTATTCCTTACCTTATTACACATATACATATTCGTCGACACTTCTTCAATATTTCATCATAATAAATACATAGTATAATCAAATTCCTTGTATAGCATCAGCTTATTGGTCATAAACATACCTCAACAGCTTAATACACATCGTCGTTGTAAAAATAACATCATAACACCTCAGTCAAATCTCTAAAACACCGTAGCTTTCTGCAATAATGTCAAAACCTAAAAAAAATTCTCTGCTCAATTCAATAGTGTCATCTACCTCAAACGTACTTTAAAAATCATGATCCCATACCAAATACATCATTCAGAGCTCTCATAGTATCACAATGGTTCCGAAAAAATATGAACAGTTCACAAAGTACAGACGAAATACAATTTCATAAGTGTGAAGTTATCCAACTGTGTAATTGCGTAAATACCTGTCACTGACGTAGTAAAAAGTTTGTCTCTCTGTTAAATAATCAGATAGCTGTGTAATTCTGTGTTAGAGAAATATGGTACCGATGTGTAAAGTTGTATAAGCAAATACTATATTAGCTAGGGCTCCTTGCTCCTTGTGTTTGCCAGACCATAGTACACAATGTAGGCATGTACCCCCTGAGGATTAATGTAATTATACCCTCAGGTGTTATAGATTACAGCAATGGAATGAAATGTATCACAGAAAACCTTTGTATCATTGTACTTCAAATATCTTTAAAAATAAATGATTTAAGTACAAAATTAATCACTCAAATACGTGTACTGTAGCGCTAAACTGTGCGTCTTGTTGTAAGATAATCTCTGTGGAAGTGTCATAGTTATCGTCCTCCGAAAGCTAAGTTCTGCAGAAGCCAATGTACTTACCTCGTGATAAACAAAAGTGAAATGCTTTGTGTATAGATATCTTAGTTATTGCGCTTATTGCCGTGATGAAGAAAGTACTGTGCTGTAACGTATTGTTGTGCTACGGAAAAGGCAGTCTCATTGTAGCTATACCACAAAAGTTACTACTGAAACATGTTTTACTTTCCAGAATAATACAGAAAAACTGTGCAGATATAAAACAGAAGCACTGCAAAAGCAACATTGTAAATTGTCACTCATTAGTAGCGTCGTGATAAAATCGTGTAGCTGTCACATAAACTAACCACTGTGTCATCTGGTATCTCTCAGAAAGCACTTTAAATCAGTAATGTATTTTCAAGTAAACCAAAATGTTGCAGTAAAATCTCATTAGCAGTACTGTTATATGTTCTAAGTATGTAAGCTTGATAGTCGTTACATAATCGTGCAACTAACAAGCAAGAATGTACAAATAACAACATTGTGTGATCTGTTCACTATAACAATGCATTCGTAATTTCTGTTTAAATAAGTTCTCTTGGTTCTTGATTGGGTATTTAACTTCAGACATTGTTGCATGTTAACAGATTCTAAGTGTGACAAAACATACTAGTTATGTAAAGTGAAAAATTTTCTAGCAAAGACTAAGTTAAAAAGCAGATTATCTCTCAATAAACGGTTTTACATGTGAAATGTGGTGCAATCCTTTACTCAGAGTTTCAACTTGAACGCAATTATCGTGCAGTATACGTCAGTAAAGAATACTGGAATTGTTCTCAAGGTTAGTGTCTATGTTATTTTTCTCTGAGCCAGCCGGCGCACGCGGCTGCCTGCGGTGCGAGTTATTGTCTGTCTCTTTGTTGGCGCGCGTTGTTATTAGGATTAGGAGACCTAATGTTTACAAATTCACCTTGTCGAGATGGCCCAACCCTGTTTGAATCTCGCCAGTTCTGATGAAATTCAGGTCTGTCGTAATGATTATATCGTCTGTCGTCATGTCGGTAATTTCTGTAATTAATTTCTAGTCGGCCACGTGGTGGAGAACTTCTCCCTGAGTCGTAGCTGCACGAAGGACCGTTGTGTCTGAAGTTATTCTGTCTCCCTTGATAATAATTGTTTTGGTTCCCATATTGTCTGTTTCTATGATTATCTCTGTCATATTCATTACTACGGAAATGCGATCTTTCTCTGTAACTGTTATTACTCTGCCAACGGTTGTCATACGGGTGGTGTCTGTTTTGGTCACGATTTGTGTTGTGAGAATAGTCTTGTCGTGTCCAGTTATTATTTCTTTCATCGCGGAATTGCGACGGATGTGACCTGTAATTGTTGTGTTCCTGTTTTCGCGTTCCGTGATTGACAGTGTCAATTTCTAATTCTTGTAAGAGTCCCTGAAAAGCTTCAATGTCGTCTTTGCAACGACCTGCCAAATTAATATGTCGTAAATGTTCAGGTAATTTGATTAAGCAAATGCGGATGAGTTCTGAGGGGCTGTATGGGTTTGACAGGTACTGATTCTTGTGCAACATGTCTTCAAAATATTTCACAAGACTGGAAAATTCAGATTGTTCGAAATATTTCATCATGGTGATGCTATGTTGTACTCGGTCTTGTGTAGCTTGAGACCAATATGCTGAGAGGAAGGCATGATAAAATTCTCCTTCACTGTGGCAATCGTGAATGACCGATCGCATTCTTACAGCTGGTTCATTCTCTAAACAGCCACACATAAATTCTAATCTGTGCTCTAATGACCAGTTGGGAGGAAAACAATGAGAGAATTGATGAAGCCACGCTTGTGGATGAATGTCGTTACCGGAATTCTTAAATGTTTTGAATTTACGTGTAGTAATGAACAGCTTATAGTCAAAATCATCGTGTCGGCGAGTAGCACATAGGTCATTGATACGTCGTGTCGGCGGTTCCATCTCAAAATTCGGCGCATCTTGCCAATTTCTTTCATAATTTCCGAAATGCCCTGTGTTATTATTTTGTGGCTTTTCCGTATTTCTAAGTCCCTCTTCCCGCGTTGGAGCGCGAGTGTCCTCTGAAATATGTAATTTTTGTATTATTTGTGCCAACTGATCTTGCACTTCCCGGATTTTTCTTTTGTGTTGCGTATTAATTTGATTCTGATTTTGTTTGAATTTCTTAATTTGTTCATACTCTTCTGTGTCAGTGATGGCTATAGGTCTTGTGTCATTCAGATCATCATCTACCTTTGCAGATAAGTTAGTGAACTGATCCGAAAGTTCGGCTACTTTCTCCGATAGTGTACTTATTTCCTCAGTGTGTTTTTCTGAACCAAATTTCAGAGTGTCCATTTGTGTTGAAATCGTATCTACTGTGTCCTTTAAGTTGTCCTGAATTTTTGCAAGTTGCGTAGCCGAATCGGTAGATGCAACTGAGTCAATTTTACCTTGCAAGGTCTCATGATTTTCATGAACAATAGTTTGCAGTTCTTTCATGGCTGCTTCGTGATTCTGTAATGCATTTTCATGCCGCGAAAAAATAGGTTGAAATGCTCACAAATTTGTGGTTTTACGTCATTACAGACTTTTTGACATTTCGATTCAATGTTATGTAACTCAGTAGTTAAATCTTCACGTGTTTGTTCAAGCGTGGTGTCTAACTACCGAAGATTTTGTTCCATTGTGTCTAACTTTTGCTGTGTTTGTCTCTGATTTTGTTCCATTGTGTTTAACTTTTGAAGATTTTGTTCGATTGTGTCTAACTTTCCAAGATTTTGTTCCATTGTGTCTAACTTTTGAAGCTTTTGCTGTGTTTGTCCCATTTGTTGTGTTAATTGTAATAACAATGCACTGGTGTCTAAAACATGTTCCTCAGTGCTTTTCAGCAGTGAATTTGCACCGGCAACATTCACATTTTGACAAGCAGAAAATGTGTCTTGACTTATTTGAGAAAACGGTGAGGATCCAAAACCTGAATCTACAGTATTTGCGAGATTGTGTCCTGTCATTTCGGATTCCTGAGGCGAGCTACTGCCGACCGATCGATCGATAATGCTTCCCTGTTCACTAATTGTTTCACAGTGTACGTCATTATTTGCCGCCCGCTCCATTTCCCTATGCACAGTTACAAAATTACTACTTTGAATGTCTGTTAATTCATTACACAGTGGTGCTGATAAGCTACACTCGTCGCCACTATTATTTCTCAGTTTACTTTGGAGCCTAGTGTTATGTTTTTCACACGCCATTATTGACACAATATTTCACACGATAACAGAGAAAAGCACAATTTGAAGAGCAAAATAAGAAAACACATTAACATAGCACTGAAAATAATAGCTCGTTAATTGCAAGCGCAGCTGCGAAATACTTGGTGCAAATCTACATGCATGCCACAACTGTTTTACTATACAAGAATGAAAAACTACAACTACAAAGGAAATTCTCTCTACAATTACGCGCTAGCAATAAACAAAGGCTGCACGAACTGCACAAACTACAAGAAAGAATCAGAAGATTCCAGTGAGGTATCCTCGGCTAAGGGTCGACATATGAAACGTCCCCTTTGAACAATTATACATGACTGTGCTTAAACTGACACACAATATTTTTTTAGCGCAACGCAATCTGACTTTCAGTAATCGCTACAAAGAATGGCCCTGACTAACATTAACCTATACCTTTCACAAATCACTTACCTCACAAAAATCTTGGTTACTCGAACTACTGCAATTCAGCGAGCGCCACTACTGCCAGCTAAATAAAAGATTCAAACTACTGAAGGCACTAACTACTGATAGGCATAGTTAGCAAATGAAAGATTTTGATAGAGAACAAACAATGTATTTACCTTAATAGTGTTGAAAAGTCATAATATACCTAGCGGTTCATGACATCCAGTCTTACAAATTTCAAAACTCCGCCATTTCTCTCCCCACATCCACCACTGCTGGCGGCTCACCTCCAACTGCGCAGCGCTACGCGCTGTTAACAGCCAACTGCCCAACACTACAATGGCCAACAACAATGCTAACTAGCCACATACTGCACACAGCACAGCCAGTGATTTTCATACAGAGCGCTACGTGGCGTTACCAATAAGAAAACCTAAGCAGCCTACTTACATTTTGTCTGAAATAAGTCCCATAAAAGTAATTTTGATAAACCGTCTATTGAAATTCGTAACAATGTCATTTGTTTGTTCTAATGTTTCATATAAAAAATCGACTTAAATAGCACCAAAATTATTGGCAATAGAAATTTGTTTTAAAGTATCAATTTCTTTTTGTACTGCTTTGGGTTGAAGAGGTTAATTTAATAACCTACGTATCTAACCTCGTTTCGGAGAACAGCTTTTTATATGTAGTAGAATGACATGAAGCGGCATTAATTATTATATCCGTTGATGTTGGTTTTCTGCAAGTAGAGTCCTAATTTTGTCGATTTTGATTTGAAATTATAAGACCTACAAAATTAATAGTTCTTTGGTTTTCGTGCTCTACTATAAATGAAAGATTAGGATGTTTATAATTTAAGCTGGTGGCGAGGAGATAAATTTCTTCATATGAACATTTATTTTATAATACCGACGTGTCGTCGACAAATCTTTTATAACACATCTTCTTTCTTTCTTTTAGTGTTCAACCCTGAGGTTGGTTTGCAGCAGAGCGCCATTCCTCTCTTCTGTCTGCATTTCTCTTCATTTCCAAGTATGTGTTACATCCAATGTCAATCATGATCTGTTGCATATATGATATCCTTAGTCGCCCCCGCCGATTCCTTCCCTCAATAGCTCCTTCTGCTATTGTTCCAATGTTGTTGTTGTGTTGTACGTTGTGCCCTACAAGTTTGTCTCTTCTTGTTTGGATGTGCCTCCACAGAGATCTGATTTCCTGTACTGTTCTAAGTACCTCTTCATTTGTTACTTTGTCTCTCTTGCTGATCTTCATCATCCTTCTATAGCACCACATCTCCAGAGCCTCTAGCCGTCTTCTCTTCCAATTGTCCAAGTTTCACATTCGTATAGGGCCACACTCCAAACGAAACCTTTCGTGATACGTTTCCTCATTTTCAGTCTGATGTTGTTGCTGGTGAGTAAGTTCCTTCTCCGATTAAAGGCAATTTTGGCCTTTTGTATTTTGCTCGCAATTTCTTTCCGGCTTATACCATCCCTTGTGATATTGCTTCCCAGGTAAGTAAATTTCGCTATCACTTCCAGCTCCTCTCTTCCAATTATCATTCTCAGGGGTTCATATTCTGCTTCTGTACTGCATACAATCACTTTAGTCTTTTTCTTGTTTATTCTCATTCCATACTGATTGCATAACATATATTTATTACAATTATAATAATATATAATTATATTGTATATTTATTATAAATATTTCGGAGGTATTATTTTTCAGCACGACCTCGTGGAATTTAGGTGGCTCCACTAGATTATTTCAGACAGATGCCGGAATGGGGCTATTATAAAGTCTCGGCTGACTATCTGTCCACATTCTTGTCAAACCTCAAATATGTAAATGTTTGTGTTTACGAATACATCAATGAATGTAATTACTATTTCTATTATTATCAATGGTTCAGTTGCCACTACACAGTCGAGAGCATTGATGAAAACGTGCTAACCTTCAAGGTCCAGTCACAGTAATGTGACAACCGCCTTCGTTCGACGATATATAAAGCATGTCGGGGAGGGGGAGGAAAAGAGAGCACGATCATTGAATTTCGGGCCAAGGGTGGAACCGTTTCCGAAATGGCGATTTCTTTTAAACCATCTGCGCGCTGCTGTGGTTGAACTGTATCGCGAATGGCTCTATCCAGAACCGTCGCGAAGGTAACTGTGGTGCACCGCCGGCCATAGATGACAGGGGTGTATGGACGAATAGGCGTGCAGCTGTTGACAACGGACCAGCCAGAAGAACCACGTGGCTACCAGTAGTGTCTTCTCAACGACTGTACTGCAAACGAAGCTGCGTGCCTCCACAGCGGGCGCCTGGTTCATGCACCTATGCTGACAGCTGTTCATCTGCGACGAAGTGGAATTTGCACACCGATATAGCAACTGGACGACCACTGAGCGGCGTCAGGTTTCCTTTTCCGGTGAATGACGTTTTGCGCTCCATCGGACAGATGGCCGCTGGCGTGTACAGCCGTGCAGCAATCGTCGGAAGGCTCCAGGCCGGAGCAGACAGTATTATGATCTCGGAAACGGTTTTCTAGCATTCCTTGCGTGATCTGATCATTCTGGAAGGCACAGTGGATGGACAGTAGTATGCACCTCTCCTCGGGGACTATGTCCATCCCTACATGCGGTTTGTTTGTCCTCGGCACGATGGCATCTACCGGCAAGACAATGCAACGAGTCATACTGCTTTCAGTGTACGTGCAGCATCAGGGTGAGTTTGCTGTGCTTCTCTGGCCACCAAACTCCCTGGATTTAAACCCAGTAGAGAATCTGTCGGGCTACCCCGATTAGGCTGTTCGCGCCATGAATCCTCAATGACAAACGTAGCGCAGCTGGCCACGACACTGGAGTCAGTATGGCTCCACATCCCTGTCGGTACCTTCCGGAACCTCAGTGACTATCTTCATGCATTTTTCGCAGCGGCCGCACTGCAAAAAGTTGTTATTCAGATGGTCACATTAATGTGAGTGGACAGTGTAAAACCCCTACCTGGCACAGTTCCTGCTAGTTCGGCTAGCCCAATACAACTGCAAATAACGCATAGAAAAAGAACTTATTTCGTGCATGACGTGTAAAATGCTCTTGTCAGTTTTCCTTATTACCTTCTATGAAGCACTACACTACAATTAGCCAATCACATGTCTATGGGTTCAAAGCAATGCTTTCGCAGTTTAGTCATTTTCGCAATATATACACACTGCTCTGCAACACCCCAGGACGAGATAGATAAAGTAACTCAGTGGAAATGAATGAATGTGTGGGATCATACTGCCAGAGATCTTCCAGTCGTGCACATAAAGTTGGAGGTGAGCGTGACCAGCCGGCCGGGGTGGCAGAGCGGCTCTAGGCGCTACAGTCTCGAACCACGCGACCGCTACGGTCGCAGGTTCGAATCCTGTCTCGGGCATCGATGTGTGTTATGTCCTTAGGTTAGTTAGGTTTAAGTAGTTCTAAGTTCCAGGGGACTGATGAACTCAGAAGTTAAGTCCCACAGTGCTCAGAGCCATTTGAACCATTTGAGCGTGACTCTAGCGCCGAATGGGGCTGGCCCCGCCACACGATGCAGTGGATGGAACGAAAAAAGACAGTGTGTGACAATCAGCAATCAGTTACGGTGCACAGTGGTGGAGTTCTTCATTACAGCATTGCCCGGCGACAACATTTGGATGGCTCCAAAATGGGAAGAATCATCGGGAAACTGGAAGAAGGGTGAAGTGTGACAAGTGAAACCCAGAACAGGAGCGAACTGCATTCTTCTTACACTCTCCATGCACCACGAGCATGTCGGCGTTTTCTGCAGTGGTGAATCCCCATCGTCCACTCACTTGCTGCTGATACCTAGCAACTACTCTGAATGAATGGAATAGAAAAGTCTCGGTGTGGGAACTATTAAAAAAGAAAATATTTCGTAATACGGCAAGACTTCGCTGCTTTCGTCACTAGTCCTTATTATACGTCGATTACATCTCACTTCTAATGCACCACTACAATCTTCGTTATTATTATTATTATTGTTTTTGTTGTAATTGACACATGCCGAAGAATCATCATGTATTGTGGCGATAAGAGTACTTGGTCCAGGAAGAGGAAAGAGAAATGAACAGACTCGTAGGTTGCTTACCAGTACGCACTGATGGCGCTGCTCGAGGACTGGCGCTCTCGTATGGTATTCACCAGGCTCGTAAAACATTAATCTCGACATCTTGGAGGCTCTCGAGAAGCGAATTGTAATGGAGCAGCATTTGTTAGATCTAAGCAGGTACTACAATCGTACCAAAGATAAGCAATATTGGTCATCCGCTAGGTGTGTGCTCCCTTTTCAAGTATGCACTGTATTAGGGGTAGCCAGGCTTTCTTGCCTAGCGCCCACATTTCTATTTCGTTAGTAGAAAAATTTTCTATTCGTCCAGCAGTTCCATAGAAATGGTGGTGTCTAAAGTAGGGAAATAACTTTACTGCAAAAAAATTATAAATCACAGTTACAACAAATTACAGCATGTAACAATAACTACTTACCAAATACTTTGTTCAAATTTTATGAAAACCTAATGAAAATATCTTTAACCTCCTATCGCCCACCGACCACACGAAAGCTGGAACGCCCACCAGTGGTGGTAGGGACTAGATTGACTAATACCGTACTACATTATCGAAAGTATCGGAACACTTCTCTGTATTGCGAGACTGACCACCAAAAGTCACGAGAGGTGAACCCACCAGAACAAAAAGCAGGCTTTGAGTAATGAGTTGTCAACAGGGAAGCAGCAACAACAGAATGAGTCGGCCAGGTCAGCCTAGTAACGTCGAATGTGGCCTACTAAAATGGTTCAAATGGCTCTGAGCACTATGGGACTCAACTGCTGAGGTCATTAGTCCCCTAGAACTTAGAACTAGTTAAACCTAACTAACCTAAGGACATCACACACATCCAAGCCCGAGGCAGGATTCGAACCTGCGACCGTAGCGGTCTCGCGGTTCCAGACTGCAGCGCCTAGAACCGCTCGGCCACTTCGGCCGGCGCGACCATCATGAAGCTGTAAACAGAATCTGGATTCATCCGAAAAAATGACGTTTTGCCATTCGTGCACCCAGGTTCGTCGTTGAGTACACCATCGCATGCGCTCCTGTATGTGATGCAGCGTCAAGGGTAACCGCAGTCATGGTCTCCGAGCTGATAGTCCATGCTGCTGCAAACTTCGTCGAACTGTTCGTGCAGATGGTTGTTGTCTTGCAAACGTCCCCATCTGTTGACTCAGGGATCCTGCACGGCGTTCCGTATTACCCTCCTGAACACACCGATTCCATATTCCGCTAACAGTCATTGGATCTGGACCAACGCGAGCAGCAATGTCGCGATACGATAAACCGCAATCGCGATAGGCTACAATCCGACCTTTATCAAGGTCGGAAACGTGATGGTACGCATTTCTCCTCCTTGCACGAGGCATTACAACAACGTTTCACCAGGCAACGTCGGTCAACTGCTGTTTGTATATGAGAAATCGGTTGTAAACGTTCCTCATGTCAGCACGTTGTAGGTGTCGCCACCGGCGCCAACCTTGTATGAAAGCTCTGAAAAGCTAATCATTTGCATATCACAGCATCTTCTTACTGTCGGTTAAATTTCGCGTCTGTAGCACGTCATCTTCGTGGTTGGTGTAGCAATTTTAATGGCCAGTTAGCACCACGAAGCGTAAGGAGTTACAAAGAATGGGAAACAGTCGTCGAGCACCTCCTATGTCACACAGTTTTGTATCCAGCGCTAAGCGGCGCCTGAGCGTGGTGTAAAGAGCGATGCCACTGGTCAATGGACGACTGGAAACGAGTCATTTGGAATGATGAATCGCGCAGTACTTTTGCAATCAGATGGAAGGGTTTGACTTTGGCGAATACATGGAGAACTTCACCTGCTGTCGTTCGTAGTGCTAGCAATAGCGTACTAAGAAGGTTGTCATTTTCGTCGTTAGGGTTTGGTCCCCTTTTGTGCTCAAGAAAATACAAAATGCGGTAGGATATAAACACATTGTTACAACATTGTGTACTTCATGCAGTAGAGGAACAGTTCGGTGCCGATGACTGTTTGTTTTGGTACGACAGTGCACTCCGTCATAAAGCAGCATCTGTGAGGCTATAGCGTGTAGACAGAAACATTCATGAAATGCACTGCTCTGCCAAGCGGCCCAATGGAACACCTTTGGGATGAATTAGAATGTCGGCTTCGTTCGAAATCACAAAATACAACATCAGTATCTCAGGTTTCAGCTGCAGTCATGGACTGTGCGGCTGGTCCCGGTGGAGGTTTGAGTCCTCCCTCGGGCATGGGTGTGTGTGTGCGTCCTTTGGATAATACAGGTTAAGTAGTGTGAAAGCTTAGGGACTGATGATGTTAGCTGTTAAGTCCCACAAGATTTCACACACATTTGAACATTTTCAGGTTTCAGCTCTTCAGGAACAATAAACTACCATTCCTCGACAGACATTCAGACACATCATTTAAATTCTTCTCAGCGTTCTAGCTGTCATAAAGTCGAAGAACCGTCACTCTCCAATGAACGTCCACTAATAGGTGTCTCGATACTTCTGATCAGATAGTGTACAAATCGCACTTCCTGGAAATGTTTAACTCCACAACCAGAATTCGTGCTTAGTTACTGTCGTCTGGAATGACATGGACTCTTGATACCACTCGTAACACTAATCTTCCCTGTATGTGAAAATTTTTCGTAGAGATAATCATTGCCTCCCCTATTCTGCGAAGGTGCTGATGTTGTTTGGCCATTCTAACGGAAATTCTTCGGATAGTCTTCTCTTGTGCCGATTTGACACACGAGTAAAATGTTAGTATGCTGAAAGGGACAACGTTATTTCACCAGTAGGTTGGCCACCTACTGTCCTTATAGCACTGTATTCTGGTGCTGAGTTTGCTATATGTCGGATCCGCGACGGTCCGCTTTCCCATACAAGTCACGAGCTGATCTGCTACACATCCTCCGGAGGCAGTCCTGCTACCTGGTGAAGTTCCGCAGTCGGGAATTCCTAAGGTAGTTAGTAAGCCAGTTTAAGAGCTGGCGGTCGTTTTGCATATCGGCCGCGTTTTCACAGACTGCTGCCCCATACTCCATTACTGGATGTACCGAGATCCTGAAAAGGACAATTACAAGGTCCTGTGAAAACTGGTGACGTCGAATTAGCAGCGGGTAGAGATGGTGCAGCCTTTCGTCGATTTCGGCCTATTGAAAGTAGTAACTAGGTAGTTTGGCTGTGCTTCCGCACTGCGTAATTCCAGCCAGGATGTCTACAGCCGCCCGTTCACGGAGACTCGTCGTATCGCTACGACGAGTGCTTGGCTCTTCACTGTCGTGAAGGCCAATATACATTTCACTGCCATAACGACATGTCGTCGATGGTAGTTTGGAGCCTGCACTTTATGGACATTCACAGAACGCGTACGTATCTCTGTGGTCTCCTCGTACAGCGTGAGCTGAATTCCCAGACATAGTGGCAATTTACTGTGTACAGAGTGTGCGATGTCAAAACTTGCGCTGTTCCCCTAGGTTCCGGCAGTCTAAGCGTAGGCCACACTGTGTCCTGTCGTAGAAAACTCCGCCCTCAGGTAGACGTTCGGTGGCAGGAGGAACAAGACTTTTGGTCTGGTGATTACAGGGTTATAAATACAAAATCAAATAGGGGTAATGCAGGAGTAGGTTTAATAATGAATAAAGAAATAGGAGTGCGGGTTAGCTACTACAAACAGCATAGTGAACGCATTATTGTGGCCAAGAAAGACACAAAGCCCATGCCTACTACAGTAGTACAAGTTTATATGCCAACTAGCTCTGCAGATGATGAAGAAATAGATGAAATGTATGACGAGATAAAAGAAATTATTCAGGTAGTGAAGGGAGACGAAAATTTAATAGTCATGGGTGACTGGAATTCGTCAGTAGGAAAAGGGAGGGAAGGAAACATAGTAGGAAAATATAGATTGGGGGGAAGAAATGGAAGAGGAAGCCGCCTTGTAGAATTTTGCACAGAGCATAACTTAATCATAGCTAACACTTGGTTCAAGAATCATAAAAGAAGGTGGTATACCTGGAAGCTTCCCCCATGAACCATGGACCTTGCCGTTGGTGGGGAGGCTTGCGTGCCTCAGCGATACAGATGGCCGTACCGTAGGTGCAACCACAACGGAGGGGTATCTGTTGAGAGGCCAGACAAACATGTGGTTCCTGAAGAGGGGCAGCAGCCTTTTCAGTAGTTGCAGGGGCAACAGTCTGGATGATTGACTGATCTGGCCTTGTAACATTAACCAAAACGGCCTTGCTGTGCTGGTACTGCGAACGGCTGAAAGCAAGGGGAAACTACAGCCGTAATTTTTCCCGAGGACATGCAGCTTTACTGTATGATTAAATGATGATGGCGTCCTCTTGGGTAAAATATTCCGGAGGTAAAATAGTCCCCCATTCGGATCTCCGGGCGGGGACTACTCAAGAGGACGTCGTTATCAGGAGAAAGAAAACTGGCATTCTACGGATCGGAGCGTGGAATGTCAGATCCCTTAATCGGGCAGGTAGGTTAGAAAATTTAAAAAGGGAAATGGATAGGTTAAAGTTAGATATAGTGGGAATTAGTGAAGTTCGGTGGCAGGAGGAACAAGACTTTTGGTCAGGTGATTACAGGGTTATAAATACAAAATCAAATAGGGGTAATGCAGGAGTAGGTTTAATAATGAATAAAGAAATAGGAGTGCGGGTTAGCTACTACAAACAGCATAGTGAACGCATTATTGTGGCCAAGATAGACACAAAGCCCATGCCTACTACAGTAGTACAAGTTTATATGCCAACTAGCTCTGCAGATGATGAAGAAATTGATGAAATGTATGACGAGATAAAAGAAATTATTCAGGTAGTGAAGGGAGACGAAAATTTAATAGTCATGGGTGACTGGAATTCGTCAGTAGGAAAAGGGAGAGAAGGAAACATAGTTGGTGAATATGGATTGGGGGGAAGAAATGAAAGAGGAAGCCGCCTTGTAGAATTTTGCACAGAGCATAACTTAATCATAGCTAACACTTGGTTCAAGAATCATAAAAGAAGGTTGTATACCTGGAAGAATCCTGGAGATACTAATAGGTATCAAATAGATTATATAATGGTAAGACAGAGATTTAGGAACCAGGTTTTAAATTGTAAGACATTTCCAGGGGCAGATGTAGATTCTGACCACAATCTATTGGTTATGAACTGCAGATTGAAACTGAAGAAACGGCAAAAAGGTGGGAATTTAAGGATATGGGACCTGGATAAACTGAAAGAACCAGAGGTTGTAGAGAGTTTCAGGGAGAGCATAAGGGAACAATTGACAGGAATGGCGGAAAGAAATACAGTAGAAGAAGAATGGGTAGCTCTGAGGGATGCAGTAGTGAAGGCAGCAGAGGATCAAGTAGGTAAAAAGACGAGGGCTAATAGAAATCCTTGGGTAACAGAAGAAATATTGAATTTAATTGATGAAAGGAGAAAATATAAAAATGCAGTAAATGAAGCAGGCAAAAGGGAATACAAACGTCTCAAAAATGAGATCGACAGGAAGTGCAAAATGGCTAAGCAGGGATGGCTATAGGACAAATGTAAGGATGTAGAGGCTTGTCTCACTAGGGGTAAGATAGTTACTGCCTACAGGAAAATTAAAGAGACCTTTGGAGAGAAGAGAACCACTTGTATGAATATCAAGAGCTCAGATGGCAACCCAGTTCTAAGCAAAGAAGGGAAGGCAGATAGGTGGAAGGAGTATATAGAGGGTTTATACAAGGGCGATGTACTTGAGGACAATGTTATGGAAATGGAAGAGGATGTAGATGAAGACAAAATGGGAGATAAGATACTGCGTGAAGAGTTTGACAGAGCACTGAAAGACCTGAGTCGAAACAAGGCCCCGGGAGTAGACAACATGCCATTAGAACTACTGATGGCCTTGGGAGAGCCAGTCATGACAAAACTCTACCATCTGGTGAGCAAGATGTATGAGACAGGCGAAAAACCCACAGACTTCAAGAAGAATATAATAATTCCAATCCCAAAGAAAGCAGGTGTTGACAGATGTGAAAATTACCGAACTATCAGTTTAATAAGTCACAGCTGCAAAATACTAACGCGACTTCTTTACAGACTAATGGAAAAACTGGTAGAAGCGGACCTCGGGGAAGATCAGTTTGGATTCCGTAGAAATATTGGAACACGTGAGGCAATACTAACCTTACGACTTATCTTAGAAGAAAGATTAAGAAAAGGCAAACCTACGTTTCTAGCATTTGTAGACTTGGAGAAAGCTTTTGACAATGTTAACTGGAATACTCTCTTTCAAATTCTGAAGGTGGCAGGGGTAAAATACAGGGAGCGAAATGCTATTTACTATTTGTACAGGGACCAGATGGCAGTTATATGTAAGCGTCGAGGGGCATGAAAGGGAAGCAGTGGTTGGGAAAGGAGTGAGACAGGGTTGTAGCCTCTCCCCGATGTTATTCAATCTGTATATTGAGCAAGCAGTAAAGGAAACAAAAGAAAAATTCGGAGTAGGTATTAAAATTCGTGGAGAAGAAGTAAAAACTTTGAGGTTCGCCGATGACATTGTAATTCTGTCAGAGACAGCAAAGGACTTGGACGAGCAGTTGAACGGAATGGACAGTGTCTTGAAAGGAGGGTATAAGATAAACATCAACAAAAGCAAAACGAGGATAATGGAATGTAGTCAAATTAAATCGGGTGATGCTGAGGGGATTAGATTAGGAAATGAGACACTTAAAGTAGTAAAGGAGTTTTGCTATTTAGGGAGTAAAATAACTGATGATGGTCGAAGTAGAGAGGATATAAAATGTAGACTGGCAATGGCAAGGAAATCATTTCTGAAGAAGAGAAATTTGTTAACTTCGAGTATAGATTTAAGTGTCAGGAAGTCGTTTCTGAAAGTATTTGTATGGAGTGTATCCATGTATGGAAGTGAAACATCGACGATAACTAGTTTGGACAGGAAGAGAATAGAAGCTTCCGAAATGTGGTGCTACAGAAGAATGCTGAAGGTAAGGTGGGTAGATCACGTAACTAATGAGGAGGTATTGAATAGGATTGGGGAGAAGAGAAGTTTGTGGCACAACTTGACTAGAAGAAGGGATCGGTTGGTAGGACATGTTTTGAGGCATCAAGGAATCACAAATTTAGCATTGGAGGGCAGCGTGGAGGGTAAAAATCGTAGAGGGAGACCAAGAGATGAATACACTAAGCAGATTCAGAAGGATGTAGGTTGCAGTAAGTACCGGGAAATGAAGAAGCTTGCACAGGATAGAGTAGCATGGAGAGCTGCATCAAACCAGTCTCAGGATTGAAGACCGCAACAACAACAACAGGTAGTTCACGTCACTTTCGTGATGTACTGCACAAAGAGTGTGTTCAAGAGACACTCGTCTTCCTTGCATTTTTTTCTTAATTGGAGTCCTTCCACGCCCTCATTTGTGTCCAGCAGGAAAGTTTTACTGTCACCTCTTTGATAGTGTTAGCTTATTACCTTAGATTTCCAGAATGCAGGTCTGCGAGGTGATTAATATGTCTAGGTCCGATCGAACATCATTTGATGCGGGCCCATATGGAAGATAATATGCAAAAGCGCTTGATCGGTGGCGGTATAGAGCGGAATGCTAAAAGTGCCACGAAAACCCGTGAGTGAAAATCTCTGCCACGCTGTAGACAGACAGTAGGGCAGCCGGTGGATTAAGCTGCCAACAGCGACAATTCGTGCAAGACTACCGGGATCTTTAGTATCTGGTATCGTACCGCTGGGCACTGAGGATGTCTCAAGGACAACCACAGGCGTTCCGGTTCTACAACATGCCGGTGTCGTCATCAGGCAGGTCAATTTTATAACGTTTAATGTAGATTATTATGTGGGTTTTGTTTGTGGTTTGCACATTGTCATCTTCCTTGTGGCAGTCTGACGTTAGGCTCTACAAATGTAACTGGGAGCATCTGTTAAATTGACTGAAAAATGGGGTTTGCTGACGTCATTGTGTCTATATTTTCCTTACGAAAAATTATTTTTGGTCTGTTATGACCATAATTCGCCTGATTCAGGATCAAGGCGATATGCTAATGTTTCTGTTAAATCGTGTAGCGAATTTCTTGAATACTTCCAACAGTGTCTCGATACCGAATTCAGCGTCGCATACATGGTGGGTGAGTATCTTGGAGATCTGCAGGCAATTTTGCATCACCTGCAGAGGGCTAACGTGTATTGGAACTGCACGCACCTGGACTGGAGCTGTGTATGTCTTCAGCAGTCTGACGAGAGTCATGTTCATGGACGTAGTCACCCTGTCTGTCTTCCTCTTCCCCCCCCCTCCCTCCCACCCCTCCTCTCTAAGTAGGGTACTCTAGATTCCGATTCGGTACACTAGTAGGCGAGACTGCTCTTACAATATTCTAGCTGTACAAACTAAAGTGAATTTTTCTCTGACGCTTGGCTGACCATGACAACAATTTTAAATAACAACACTCTCTTAACGTTCAACAAGAACATTAGTATAGCGTTTTGTAATTATCATTTATATAAGCTACTTTAAATGTAAATTCATTAAAATGAGCTCTCTCATGTGCCTATTATAAGCATATCAACAATATAATACCTATCGAATGAGGAATTCTTATAGATGTTTAATTATGTGTTCTCACTTAGTGTCATTTATTAGTACAGTGGAAGAAATTTGTTTAACATTAGACAGACCTATATAAATTTCGGAAAGGATTTTATATTACAACTCTTCTTGTGGGTTCAGACATTGCCTACCTCACATCATACACTCAAAATTAAACCAAATTAGCACTATAGAATGCCTATAGTTAGTAATTAAGCAGACCAGGCAGAGAATTACTCTCGCACCAATGACGTGTGAATCGCCTCTAGTCTTGGTCTCCATTCAGCCAATTTATTCAGGTATGCCATTTTTAACTGAAGCCTCTCATTGGTGGTTTGGACCCGTAGAGCTGTCTTATAGGTGGGATGTAGACCATTATATTCCACCCGCTGTTTCAAAAACCTCACATATCTCCTATAGAATTAAGAACGTGTAATTTACAGGGCTAGTCTAAATGCAGTATGGTACCTGAGTGTTCATATAAACATGAGAGCATGCGTGCACTCCTGTGAAAATGGTTGTTGTCATCTTGAAAGATGAGAGTGTCTACAGGATACTTATCATAAAGACGCAAAAGAAAGGGTAACATGTGGTCACCGTGAGCGCGCAATAAACATCCCAGTACATGTTCACGGTACTGTGAACGACTGGGCTCAACTCGTGGTACGAAAAACACCCCAGTATATCATACAAAAAATCACCTACGACCTGAACTACACCCAACAGACACTGCCGTTTAAATGTCACTGGACGTCTCTCATCATTGGAAAATAGGCAAAATCGCGACTCCAGTCAGGCGTTCTTGAGTTTCTGTGTTGTTTGACCCACTGAAAGTATATATATTTATGTACCGATGAGAGCATTGGCCGTTCGCGAGGTACTGGGCTTCAGATGGGCATTGCATGTAGTTATCTTCGCAACATACGCTCTGAAACTGGTTTGGAAGGGCGTGTGTTTGCTAACAGCAATAATTTCTGCAGTCTGATTGTTCCTGTGGGTTACATGGCTCTTACGTTATATTACACGGCTGCTAGTGGTGCATCACTCCTTGTAAGCACGTTGATAGATCTACGTATCGGCAAACTGCATTTAGGACGGGACCGTGGACACGTCCAAACACGATAGATGCTCTCTGCTATTTTGTCGCGTCTGCGTAGATTCCACGCATCCAAGTGCCACATTCACAGCACTGCACTACCATCAGGGTTGGAGGGTCAGATAACAGTTCTACACTGCCTACAGCGCTCCAACGCTGCCAGTGTCCTCTTTTATCGGAGAGACTAGCATTTTCTCTGTGAGTTGATATGAAACACATTTAAATCAACAAACTGAAGCTAGGGTATTATTATTGTGTATTAACCCTGCTGCATGCTCTTACGGGCGTTTGCTTCTTTACTGTTAATTACTCGTGAATTAGGGATTAAAGTTCATCAGGGGTGTTCCGTATTAAGTTAGTGTGTTGCTGACATCACTGCTTCATTCTACAGCGCTTCAGAAGTGTAATTGATTGTCACCTTTCAGGTCACCGTACAAATTTTTGAATGCCAGATAGTAATTTTCTAGTAAATCGTCTAGTTATGTATTTCAAAACAAAAGTAGGCGTCTTTACAGTGGAAATTCCGGCTTCGAATTTTCTTTGCAATGGTGTACGTAGTTTAATCGTAGCTCATCTGGTACTGTTAGTGAGTATTCATAATAATTCCGGATACTGTCCATTTTCTGCCGTTAACTGCGTTCGGTATGAGACACCCGTGCTATGCTTTCGGCTATCATTGAGGATGGAAAATTCCGTTCACACACTGCGGCGATTTCTTCACACGCTTGGAACGGATTGATTTCCTAGTCTGTCCCCAGCTTCTACCGTCCCTGCTCCAATTACAGCTGAATAGCACGTAACATTGACGGTCAGTATACAGGATGTTACGCCCAAAATGTGCATTGTGTCACACTACTTTATTCCAATTGCACTGCTATTACAGTGTAACACAGTAAAACGGGAAGATTTCCACAATCCAATAAAACTAGAAGTGATGAAGGAAATAAACTGCATTCATAATAACTGAACCTTACAAAAAAAATGGTTCAAATGGCTCTGAGCACTATGGGACCTGAGGTCATCAGTCCCCTAGAACTTAGAACTACTTAAACCTAACTAACCTAAGGACATCACACACATCCATGCCCGAAGCAGGATTCGAACCTGCGACCGTAGCGGTCGCGCGGTTACAGACTGTAGCGCCTAGAACCGCTCCATAAATAAAAATGTTCATTACAATAACTCGAAACACTTTATGGGTAGAGCAAGAGATATGTAGATCAATGCGTGACAAAAAAACTATAGCGTCTATAATGGGAGAAGGAAACGAAATGAAAGTTCAGGTTCAAAATGGTTCAAATGGCTCTGAGCACTATGGGACTTAACAGCTGAGGTCATCAGTCCCGTAGAACTTAGAACTAAGTAAACCTAACTAACCTAAGGACATCACACACATCCACGCCCCAGGCAGGATTCGAACCTGCGACCGCAGCGGTCGCGTGGTTCCAGACTGAAGCGCCTAGAACCGCTCGGCTACACCGGCCTGTAAAGTTCAGGGGTTGAAAGATTATTTGATGTTATTTCAGCGATTACAAAATCGCATTATTTTACAAAGAACTTGGCAGTTTGGGGCTATTTATGTACATGACATTGCATCCCCTCTGGCAGGGATGCATGCACTGATCCGTTTAGGAAGGATATCATAAACTTGATGTATCCTCCCCTGAGACAAGCCGTTGTAAGTGTTGCTTGATATCCTGTGTACTGGCACTGGAATGGGGTTGACGTCGGAGCTGGCCCCGCATATATTCTGCAGGGAACAAATCTGAGGAACTCGTTGGCCATAGCAGTTCGCAGACAGTTCACAGAGACACATGCCCTGTGTGGACAAGCACTGCCCTGTCGACAAATGCCACGTCGATACTGCCGCATGAGAGGACGCAGGATGTCCGCGACATATCGCAGCGCCTTCAGAATTCCCTTCATCACTGCTGGCCGTGCTCTGCAGTCATACCCAACGGCCTCCCAATGACGCCAGAAGTAACGCCTCTGCGCCTCTCCAAAACATTGGGAGAGTGTGACACCTCTCCCGCGGCTGCTGCGGTCGCAGGTTCGAATCCTGCCTCGGGCATGTACATGTGTGACGTCCTTAGGTTAGTTAGGTTCAAGTAGTTCTAAGTCTAGGGGGCTGATTACCTCAGATGTTAAGTCCCGTAGGGCTCAGAGCCATTTGAACCATTTTTTGGCACACCTCTCCAGGTCGCCGCCGACAGAGGTCATCCGCGGTAGTCCTGAATCGTGATCGCCGAACGTGACGCAACGCCATTCGTAGCAGGCCATGCTTCTCATACATGGCACCAACCCAAACACCGCCGTTTGTCTTGTGGTGTTGACACCCTAAGCATGGAACGGTAATTCCTTAGCTCGGATAGCAAGCAAAGATATGAACGGGTTACGCTGTGGCTAGTCCACAATACGTCTATTCTCCTATGCGGTGGCCATATGTGGTCGAATAGAACCTTGACGACGAGTATGCCTGCCCAATGCGCCCCCAAAAAAAACTGGATATTTGACGATTAGACCAATCGACCAAATGGAGACCCACCATGACACCTCTTTCATACTCCATCAGGTACCGAAACGCTGTCTCATACGACTACGCGGCATCTCTGTGTCCTTCACAGTGATCATTCAACACCTGACGTTGTTAACACCCCTTATACACTCAAGAGCCAAAGAAACTGGTACACCCGCCTAATATCGTGTAGGCAACACGACGTGACATGGACTCGACTAATGTCTAAAATAGTGCTGTCCTGGAGGGAACAGACACCAAGAATACTCCAGTTCTGTCCATAAATCCGTAAGACTACGGCGGGGGGGGGGGGGGGGGGGGGGGGGCGGTCTCTTCTGAACCGCACGTTACAAGACAGCTCAGGTATGCTCAATGATGTCCATATCTGGGTAGTCTGATGGCCAGCGGAAATGTTGAAACTCAGAAGACTGTTCCTGGAGCCACTCTGTAGCACTTCTGGACGTGGGGTGTCGCATTGTCCTGCTGGAATTGCTTGAGACCATCGGAAAGCACAATGGACATGAATGGATGCAGGAGATCAGACATGATGCTTAAGTACGTGTCACCTGCAGAGTCTTATCTAGACGTATCAGGGGTCCCATATCACTCCAACTACACACTCCCCACACCATTAAAGAGCCTCCACCAGCTTGAACAGTCCCCTGCTGACATGCAAGATCCATGGATTCATGAGGTTGTTTCCTTACTCGTCCATCCGCTCGATACAATTTGAAACGACAGGCAACATGTTTCCAGTCATCAACAGTCCAATGTCAGTGTTGACGGGCCCAGGCGATGTGTAAGGCTTTGTGTCGTGCAGTCATCAAGGGTACACGAGTGGGTCTTCGGCTCCGAAAAGCCATATCGACGATGTTTCATTGAATGGTTCGCACACTGACACTTGTTGATGGCTGAGCACTGAAATCTGCAGCAGTTTGCAGAAGGGTTGCACTTCTGTCATGTTGAACGATTCTCTTCAGCCGTCGTTGGTCCCGTTCTTGCAGCATCTTTTTCCGGCCGCAGCCATGACAGAGATTTGATGTTCTACCGGATTCCTGATATTCACGGTGCACTTGTGAAATGGTCGTACTGGGAAGACCCCATTTCATCGATACCTTGGAGATGCTGTGTCCCTCCGCTTGTGCGCCGACGTTCAAACTCATTTAAATCTTGATAACCTGTCATTGTAGCAGCGGTAACCGATCTAGCAATTGCTCCAGATACTTGTTGTCTTATATAGGCATTGCCGACCGCTGCGACGTATTCTGCCTGTTTACGTATCTCTGTATTTGAATACTCATGGGTATACCAGTTTCTTTGACGCTTCGGTGTATGAACTATCAGGTTTGATAAAAACACCATACAAGGGAAACTCTAATGTACCCTGGAGGGTGTTCTACCTGTCACAGAGAATCGCAACACGCTGATCGGTGCTGTGTATGTGTACGTGCCTTCTGCGTTCTTCAGTTTTCTTGTCAGGCAGCGTACTTCCTGACAACTAAAGCTGTGTGCCGATCGTGTGCTAGGACCAAGACGTTGCCTTTCAGAGGAAATGCTGCGTCAGTTGGACTGTACGAGCACATCTCAGAGCCTAACTCAAAGCTTTAGGCTTGCCAGTGGCTCTCCCACTTTCACAACTCCACATAATCTCTCCTCGTACCTCGATGGATGTTTGCAGTAGCCGTTCCTTGGAGTATGACTTAGTTCTGTTCGACCGAGCGAGGTAACAGAGTGGATGAGCCACTGTCTGACATACGAGAGGAGTGGGGTTTGAATCGCCATCTTGCGAGCCATATTTACGTCTTCCGTAGTCTCTTACGTCAATGTCTATAACATACAATGTAGTTTCTCTATATATACGGTGTTTCAGATAAGGGATTTCTGTCTGTAACATATAACATAATGTGTGGGAGGAATAGTTATTTAGACAGGTAAATGTAATAAATGATACTCTTTCTGAGAAGTTATGGACGTAGTTTACTTGGCTGTTTTCCAGGGAATTACAGCAACGAGTTGTATACAGAGTGAACCAGATCTCCATGGACAGTCTTTCAGAGATTGTCTACGGGCGCTTTCTGTGTATTTTGGTGTGTGGGAGCCACGGCCTCTGGCGGCTCATTACAGTGTTATTACATTTCGTTAGCTTTGTGATTAAAAAACTGGTCAAATGTGTTGTGGAATTCACACATATTATAAAAAATATGTTTGTGTGTACTTCATATCTCCTCCTAAAATCAATGGACCGATTTCAACCAAACTTGGTACACATTTCGGTTTCTATCAGGCAACAATCGTTGAGGGGTTAAGTATCGCCAGCCTATCACAGTTCAGGAGATATGACGTCATAAACAATGAGATGCGTGGAAAACTGCCACATCATGCATGACGTTTAAATTTATTACTTCTGTTTGCTAGCTCACTTCACAATAAATTTCGCAGACACTATTCACAAATGCCACTGAATGTACCTGCAAAATTATATCATTGTATGACACATAGATCACGAAATATGACCTCATAAACACTGAGATGCGTGAAAAACTGCCGCATTGAGCATGAAGGTTAAATTTATTACTTCTTTGCTGCGGACTCTATTCGCAACATATTTCGCAGACAGTAACGTCATATACCGCTGACTGTGTATACATAAATATATCATTGTACGACGCATAGTTGAAGAGGTATGACGTGATAAACACTGAGATGCGTGAAAAAATACCGCATCATCCACGAAATTTTTATACATTTATTCGTTACTACTAAGACATTCGTGCAGCTTCAGGAAACCAGTGACACCTGGCAGCGTTTCTGCCAGCTTTCAACCGCGAAGCGCAAACGGTTGTAGGCGCAAACAGTAGCCGTATATAGGGCTATGAAGAGGCGTTAACATGGAGACGCTTACAAAATCGAGTCATAGACACGTGAAGCAGTTGCGCCCAGCGCTCAGAAACTGTCTGGCATCATACCACATCATACCACACCGAGTCTATGCAGGGGTACTTATAAGGTTTCGTTTCTAATAGAAAACTGGCAAAATGTATACCCGGAAAATGCCGGGTTTGTCAGCTAGTAATTTGTCTAAAAGTAAGAAATAAGTTAGTTTAGAGAAAAATCTTACGCACATTTGAGTAATAGTCGAAATCCTTTAAGCAAACCGGGTGCAATTTCAAATGATGATAGAGGGTATTTGTCTGATGGATTATGTAGACCGTGGAGTCTCCTGTTCTGTATCCCTGAGATACTATTGCTGTGCATGGTGAAGTGGTAAAATATTTTACCATTTGAGATACTACTGCTACGTAAAACGATCATTTAAATATTTTGCTGACAGAGTTACTATTACATTAATGCAAATTCATTAACCGTAGCTGATAAGATATTCATATGTTAGTGGCGTAAGTAGATAGGTGACTGAAATTTGGCAACCAATTCCTACTACTATCTGATCGAAGGTTCCAATTTTATTTTATTTTATCGATTACTGCTTTGCTGACAAACGCTAATAAACAATAACAATGCTGTCACCAGCAGTGGGAAGAGATGTACTACTTCTTTCACCACACGAACACTGTTTCCAGTATTTGTAAGGTTCTATAGCGAAAATTAATTCAGGCTCTAAATTTGTTGAATCTTTTTCACATCTATTGTTACACACTAGAGAGATGCATCATAATCCCATACCTGCACTGAGTACTGTGAGTAGTATCCACCACGCAAATATTTCCTACAATCCTTAAAAATTTCAGTTCGAAAACCGAAGGAAATCTGTGGGTAACACTGCTATGTGAACTCAAGTGTTCAAATTTTTATTGGTTTCGTGCATAAGTTCGTAACGTTTTTATTTTGCATGTTGGTATTCCGGTTGCTGTAGATTTACTTATCGACTTTCGTATTTTATTTGTAGTTCACTGTTTCTGTCTGAATTGAAATGTGGTCATTTTGTCGTGTGAGGATAGGAAGTGGAGTTGTGGACACTAGAAATTGGGGTGGCAAGTGGAGAAATTGGAACATTTAAGACATATTCTTCTGTTTGAGTTCAATAGAGGAGTGAGAGCAACGAAGGCAGCGAGAAACATTAGTACTGTTTGTGGGGACAATGCCCATGGACAGAGAACAGTAAGAAAATGGTTTTCTCTTTCTAAGGAGGATTGTCTTGATATTAGTGACTCTACACGTTCAGGATGACCTTCGAGGTTCGTTGAAGATCTTTTAAAGGCAT
The DNA here is from genome assembly GCF_023898315.1 of Schistocerca nitens. Taxonomy (NCBI): domain Eukaryota; kingdom Metazoa; phylum Arthropoda; class Insecta; order Orthoptera; family Acrididae; genus Schistocerca; species Schistocerca nitens. The sequence goes on from NC_064617.1 coordinate 396,234,338, forward strand.
TAAGCCACAATGACCCACGTCAGTGTACTGGAGAACAGGCAAATGTGATTAACTGTGATCATTCCACCATTGTTGCAATTGGGAAGATGCAAAAACCGGATGTATGGATACCGCTTGCTCTAAGCCAAAATCACAAAAATCAGCAGGTAGCCATATGTGCATTTCTGTCTCGAACAACACCGACCGTTTCTATCCCATATTGTTACTGGTGACGAGAAATGGTGTTTTAATGTTAACATAAGGAAAAGAAAGGAATAGTCCTACGCGCATCCACAAAAGACAATGTTCTACATATGGTGTAACAGCGGGTACCGAGAATTGCTTCCCCGGGGTGCAACCACCACTGCTGACGTCTGTTGTCATCAGCTGAAATGTCTTACGGACGCAAACCAAGAACAAAAACCAGGAACACTGCGTGCAGTGATGCTGCTTGACGATAACGCCCTCTCGCGTTCCTCTAGACTGATGAAAACATTGTACTGGAGGTAGGTGGAGAAGTCATTCCGCTCCCACCTCATTCACCTGGCTTTGTGCCCTCAAATTTTCACCTTATTCGCTCTCTATCGAACAACGTTCAAGGAACTTCCTTTCTGGATGAAAATGCGATCCGAATATGGCTCGACGAGTTTTTTGCCTCATAACCACGTGATTTCCACATGGGCAAAATCGAAAAATTACCACTTCTTTGGCAGACTGTTGTAAATTATGAAGGAGCATATATTGTTTATGATTAAAGTCTCTGTTATGTGTATCTGTTGTGTTTATTAAACATACGGAAAAACGCTGCGAAATTATGCACCAGCCTGATAATATTAGAAAAAAAGAATCGAAACAGCTGGAACACTGTTACGTCTGTGACGTAGGAAGAGCACTAAGTAGAATCCGCAGTTCGATTTAACGTCCCAGTTCTATTCTATTTTTTGGATTAACTTTTTTTTATCGGGGAAAGTGAGTGAACAAGAAGAATTATACCGACAGCACTTTTGCGGCAGACATTGCGTCTTACGCTACATACATTCTCTTTCCTGAGTTCACCGGTTCTCTATTGTAAAATTTTTGAGACTGAAAAATTCTCGTACTTTTTTTAAACCTTCGGACATACCTGATAGAAGTATATCAAGGCCACACAGCAGCGGGCCGCGCGGTCTGTGTAATACAACAGACAAATATCCCCCAATACTCTTTGAAAGTCCAAGGCTCTTAATTAAACTTTGAACCTCAAATTCTCAGTTGGCACCTCATTTGTTGTACATGACTACGAGCATCATTCAAAGGCGCGTCCAAACTATTTTTTTCTTTCTTTCAGGCAAATCATTTCACAAAACATGTGACCTTATTTTCAAAACATTTTTCTAGTTTTGCATAAAATATATTTAAATATCGACCAGTATTCTGTTATTGTTAAGAATATATGAATGAAGCGAAAGCAGGTCTTGGTGAAATATTTAAATTTTCCATAAAATCACTGGTTAAATTTTTCTTAATAATCCTGATAACTTTCAAGTAATTAAATATTTTTTTTGGAAAACTAGGCCACTTGCTGGTCATTCCCACTCTTGGTTTGGCTATGAAAATTCGGACCAAAATTTTTCTCAAATCACTAATTAAGTTTTTGTTAATTACTCTAATTACTTTCAGTCAAAAGATCTTTCTTTGCAAAACTATACCTCACGCTGGCTGATTTGATACTCCATTTGTCCATTTCCCACGCTTCGTTTAGCTACGAAAATTCGGATAGAAATCTATTGTGTAATTTCTAGGGAACCTTGCTTTTGCTCCGCTCAAGCATTTGACCAAAAAAGAGTCTGAAGCATATCAAGACACGCCTGAGCAGTTATGTTACACTCAAAGTAGAAAGAACCAATCAAACCACTCGGTGCAATACCACTTCACACATTATGCTCAGTTAGATTCACAGCCTTATGCAAATGAACGTGATTTTGGGTCATAGAAGACGCAATTGTGGCTATTCGAAGTACCATTAAGTTTGACCTGCGTCTCGTGACGCCACACAAATTTCTCATCCTCGCGAAACATGTTCTCAAATCACTCACGGTATTCAGTTCTTCGGTCCGGCTCAGTTCTTCTGACCGGCTCACCCCACTGGTTCACAAATAAGATGAATGTTGCAACACCCTGGCGCCGGATGCTCTACTTGAATGAAGCTGTGTCGCTGCGGTCTTCCCAGCGTGCCGCGTGTGAAAAACAGGAAGTAGGACCCTACAGTGACGTCATTATGTATGTCGAGCTGTACGTGTCCGCACCATCGCAAACACTCACAACACTAAACAAACAACAGAAAAAGAAATGTTGTTCCCACATCTGGCACAGATCAGATACTTTGATTTAAATAACTAGTAACATTATTTTAGTGTTGTGGTTTCAATAACCGTTATCTGTACGATATTTTCAGTGCGAACAACAATTGCAACTTTATAATGTAATACAATGTTCCTTAGGGATTACTAACGACGGCACAGGGACGGGAGCAAAGGCTGTAGAACTTAGATCTTCAGGGCCTGAGCCACACGTGCAGGAACCACTTAGAAGTAGAATGTTGGCAAACAGCAGTGGAGTGTAGATTCGATGTATATTCCAACGTCGCAACCCCCGGTGGCTTCGGTGGAAACTTACTCGTATCTTTTTCTACTTTCTTTCCATTCTTTTCTTTTTCCAATCTTTTATATCTCTTCAGTCTTCCTCATAGTTCATAACATATAGATGTAGTAACAGTAGGCTCCACGAACAACTATGAGAGCAGTTGTTCTTCATACTGTTATTGTACTTTCAAACTAAATTGTCTACTCTATTCTGATCGTGATTGGATGCTTGACTGTATAAGCCGGCCGAAGTGGCCGTGCGGTTAAAGGCGCTGCAGTCTGGAACCGCAAGACCGCTACGGTCGCAGGTTCGAATCCTGCCTCGGGCATGGATGTTTGTGATGTCCTTAGGTTAGTTAGGTTTAACTAGTTCTAAGTTCTAGGGGACTAATGACCTCAGCAGTTGAGTCCCATAGTGCTCAGAGCCATTTGAACCATTTGACTGTATAAGATATTATTATTGTAAATATGATTGTTAGTTGATCGTTAATGGAATGTACTGTTCGTCATAGTATCTAGACGGATGATTATAAAGCTCCTGCTGCGGATAAAGAAATAAATACTTGTAGCTGTTCCTTGTTGTCCAGATCTTGCCGTCTGCACATGTGCAACAGTTCCGTCAGCTACGAACTTACCGTGAATATGGACAGTTGTTCAACATGTTGACGGTCGTGTTCTAAAGTCTTTCTGTTACAGCCGTTGTATCTCGTGAACATTCTTCCACTTCCAGTGGCGCTTGAGAGTACAGCCTTGCGTTCCGCAAATGATAAACTCACCTCAGCCGCAGTACCTATTCGACTATCTCCCGCAGCACTGTCTCGCAACGTGACCTCCAACGACTCATGCATGCTAGGTGCTAATTACCATGTCCATCTACCCACGACAAACAAACTTCCGCTTGAGGTTAGCAACAGTAAGTCTTTCTGCTTGGAAATTATTGAATTGCAACAAGTAAGCTCAATAAGCAGTATCTTTCAAATCCAAAATTCTTCACAGGTTCCCTGAGAGTCAACTACTACTTTTATGAGTGTCTGATCCATTTTCTCAAATGTTCAAATGTGTGTGAAATCTTATGGGACTTAACTGCTAAGGTCAGCAGTCCCTAAGCTTACACACTACTTAACCTAAATTATTCTAAGGACAAACACACACACACCCATGCCCGAGGGCGGACTCGGACCTCCGCCGGGACCAGCGTCACAGTCGATCCATTGTATTGCAAGACGTTCGTCACTGAAACAGCTGTCTTCTGATAAAAACGATCGAATGTCCATAGAAACACACTATCGAGTCACATTAACGCGTATTTTTGCATTCATAAATATGTTTTGACATTTCTTCATTAATTTTAAAAAATGCTCTACACTGAGGAGCGGAATATTGTACCGCTGGCAGCCTATCCCCTGCCCATATGGAGCGAGAGAGACGAAAAAAATAAAACATTACCATCAGCTCTTACCAACTGACCAGGGCACGGTTTTCCAGTCGTCACGAGCTCAGGAGAAGCGCTGCAGGCGATGCCGCGCTGTTAGCAAAGGCACTCGCGTCGATCAACTGCTGCCATAGCCCATTAACGCCAAATTTCGCCGCACTCTCCTAACGGATACGTTCGTCGTGGTTCCCACATTAATTTCTGCGGTTATTTCAGGCAGTGTTGCTTGTCTGCCAGCACTGACAACTCTACGCAAACGTCGCTGGTCTCGTTCGTTAAGTGAAGGCAGTGGGACACTACGTAGTCTGTGGTGAGAGGTAAGGCCTGAAATTTGCTATTCTCGGAACACTCTTGCACTGTGAATCTCGGAATAGCGGATTCCTAATGATTTCCAAAATGTAATGTTCCCTGCGTCTGACTGCAACTACCATTCCGCGTTCAGAGTCTGTAAATCATGTCGTGCCGCCATAATCACGTCGGAAATCTTTACACATGAATCAGCTGAGTGCAAATGACAGCTTCGCCAATGCATTGCCCGTTTATATCTTGTGTACATAGGTGCATATCGCTATCACATGACTTCTGTCACCTCAGTGCATCTATTCTGTAACCACTGCTCTGTGTAACCACTGTATTAACGAGATTGATAATTATGATACGAAACACTTATAATGACTTTATCGCCGGCCGCGGTGGCCGATTTTTTCCTTTTTAACTCTTTTGCCTGAGAATAGTATGGTCCCGTCGGCAGCCCACTCTCGTCCCCCTAGGACGAGGGAATAAAACGACAATGTAAGGGACTTAACTTCTAAGGTCATTAGTCCCTAGAACTTAGGACTACTTAAACCTAACTAACCTAAGGACATCAGACACATCCATACCCGAGGCAGGATTCGAACCTGCGACCGTAGCGACTGTAGCGCCTAGAACCGCTCGGCCACCCTGGAATCTAAGGGAATGAAATGACAATGTAGGTGGAAAATATAGGTATTAATTTACGGACCGGTTACATCCGACTGATGCTAATGTTCTGACGGATACGTCCTCCTGTGCTACCGCCGCCATGTGGTCCCACGACTACACGTGTGAGTGCTCGGCGATGCGTTAGCAGCGACTGCCCCAGGCAGTCCGGCGGGTCCGCGTGTGAGCGGCGAGTATCGATGTGGACGCGCCGCAGATGCGATTACGGCCGCCTGCGGAACGAGAGCCGCAGCCCCTGCCCCGCTGCCCCCGTCGCACCCCGCCGCCTCCGCCACCCTCGGCCGCCCACGCCGCCCTTCCGCCGCCCACGCGCCGCCCTTCTGCCGCCCACGCACGGGCGCTCCGCGGGACAACAGCCTCGCCGCCGCCGCCGCCGCCGCCGCCGCCGCCACCACCCCCGCCGCTAGTGCTTGTTTGCGACCCGGTCTGGGCCCCTCACAGGGCGCCCGTGTCCGTTTTTATTCGTAGTGAACCGACCTCACGTCTGCATCTCATATTCCTCCTACGTACCTCATTCGGAAACTGACGAGCACCAGGTTACAAAATGGAAGTAGAAATACGAACAGAACACGGCTCTGTACTTTATCCGTAACTGTTTCTCAGTGAGGTCACGATTTCTAAAGGTCACTAATGAGAAACCACACAAATCCCACCTCTATAGCCAACTCTTGCTACTTCGAACCACGATAATGCGAATTTCTCGATAAATCGAACTTGTTGTTAAGCCCCCAGAATAAAACTCAATAAATCGAAGGAATCCATTGTTTTTGACACACTCGATAAGTGGAAAGGATTGTCACGACAGACCACAAACACTCTATAATTCGAAGTCAGCGCCTATCTACCACTAGGTTAATCGTATTGTTTCGTCGGTTGTTCAGACAAGTATTTCGTCATTCAGCTCTTTGCACATTCTTTTGTTTTCTCAAGTAATTCATAACCCTTCCACGGTATGCAAATCAGTTGCAAAAATGACTTCAAAGAGGTACGAGTGTTCGACTTTTGCAGTAAAGTTTATTGAGCCCTTGGGATGTAAAGCGGGAAAAAATAGGATGTATCGAAAGGTTTCGCGATTCCGTCATCCTCGCTTTCGAGAGACCTGAAGCGGAAAAGTAAGACTGCGGAAAGTATCGTAAGGAGGGAGGAAGCGGACCTGCAGAAGTTAGGTTAGGTTAGGTTAGGTTAGGTTAGGAAGTTCCCGTCTTGAAGAATTTTTATACACCTGGCTTACTCAGTGCAGAGGACAAACATTTTCTTCAACGTGGAAAACTGAGATAAACTGAAGTTTTCTTTAGTATTTTCGGAAATCTGTGTGTGCCTGTCGTTTGAAACATCAAAATAAATAAAATGTAGTGAAAATGTTAAAAGGAAAACTTTATTTTGAGCTATGATTTTCACATTAAGCTTCCCTTTGTAATAGAATAGGTGTATTATTATTATTTTATTTTATTGCCTACATTGGACCACTTTAGTCATATTATGAATTAGGTTATTCTGTTTTTTGTTAGCCCAGTACTTTTTCATTCTTTCAGATTGTGCCCTTCTCTCCTCATTCGAAATCACTCTTCCCATTCTCTGTTCGTTAATTTTTATTAATAGTGTGATATGTTAGTGCTGAAGCATCTTGAGCGCGTCCTGTCTTGTCTTTCTAATCCTCCATCGTAATCTGTAACTTCATCATGTCCTGCTTGATCTCTGCGATCCATCTAATGCCGCTCTTACTATTTCATAACTTCTCAATTATTCTCCTGCTAATTCTATTTTATGTTGTCCTCTTCAAATATTCTAGGAAAGAGATCCGTTTCTTTTTCATTGTACTTGTCATTGGTTCTATTTCTTTATAAACTGTTTCATTTGAAGCTGTTCTCCGAACTCCGTCATTTTTGGTATTTTTTCTTTATAAGTGTTTTAACTATTCTTCTTTCTATTTTCAGTAATCTTTCTATTGCTTCAGTGCTGGTTGTTTAAAACGTAGTTTCACAAGCATACGTTATTTGCGGCTGTGTGACTATTTTGTAGTGTTTCAATTTTCTGGCTATTGAGAGGCATATTTTGTTATATGTGTTCCTGGTAACGTGACGTGTTCCAATCAATTTGTTTGTTCTACTCTGCTATGATGGTCTGTCGTTCAGGTTGTGTGTTATTATTTCTCCCAAGTATTTAAACTTTTCAACAGATTTTATGTCGTGTTCTCCAATTCTAATTTTGTTTGCCAGTGGCGGTTCCGTCAGCGTTATTTCTGTCTTTTAAACAAGATATTTTAAGGCCAATACTCTGGGCTATTTCCTGCAATGACGGTATTTGTTGTTTGGTTTCTTGAATGTTGTTGGCGAGGAGGTCATCAGTAAATCTTAAAAAGTTCAACTTTATGTCATCTTTTTGTGTTCCGACCTTAATGTTCTTTGGATTGTTCTTGCACCACTCACTCATTATATATTCAAGAGCACAATTAAAAAGAAGCGGTGACAGACCGATTCCCTGCCTTAAACCAATTTTTAGCAAGAATGATTTTTCTAAATCATTCCCCTCTGAACTTAATTTTCGTATTCATTAAGGTAAGTTCTATCAGTTTAGTTAATTTTGAGTGGAGTCCAAAACGTCTCAAAATTTTTAACAGTGGGTGTCTATGGATAGAATGATACACTTCCTTAAAATCTATAAATGTATTTGGGGGAGGCTTGTTTCATTTGCGGTAATAAGCCATGATTAATTTCAGAGTAATTATTTGTGCGGCGCAGCTTCTCCAAGGTCCGAAACATCCTTGGTATTCTCCTACTTCCTTATCCACTTGTTCTTTGATCCCATTGTGTGAAATCATGGAAAAAGTCTTGTAGGTACAGTCCAAGAGCGAGGCTCCTCTGTAGTTGTTAGCTTCGCTCTTGTCTCCTTTCTTATGAAGTGGGTTAATTATAGTTGTGCTCCATTCTTCTGGGAATTTTTCTCTTGCCCAAATTTTTTGTAAAATAATATGTAAAGATGTCTGAGTTGTTTTGCTGGCATACTTCCACATTTCCGCAAACACTTGATATTCAACACATGCTTTGTAGCTTCTCATTTCTTTAAGTGCAATTTCTATTTCTTGTACTGTAAGTGGGTTTATATTTTCTGGTGTGGTTTTTACAGGGATGCTTGTGTCTATCGTTAAAAGCTTTTCGGGTTCATCACAGTTCAAGAGCTTGTTGAATGCTTCTGACATGATATCTGCATTTTCTTTGTTATTATGGGCTATTCTTCCAACTTTATTCCTCAACAATAGTGTGGGGCGGGTTTTGTCGTAGTTTCCTTTAACGGGATTCAGAATATCCTTTTGACATTGCCACTTTGTTTCTATGATAATTTGAGAGAATTTTGTCTGATGTTTTTAAGGTTGGTTGCGTTTTCTTCTGTTTTGTGAGTTTGAAATTTTGTTCTAGCTTGATGTCTTACATTCCGTAGTCCACCATGCCTGTTTTCTACGTCGATTTACTGGGGTCGATTCTAGACCATGATGTTTTAAAATTGGTATTAGTTTCTTAAGATTATCCGTTACCATTGTATTTTGTTTGTTTTCTGATGTTTGTCATTTTTCATTAATTTGTGTGGGTCATACTTTCTTTTATCTCCAATTGCTCTCTGCCTTTTTTCCGTAATGAGGTGAATTTGATTTTGATTTTGACCCTATAATGATCTGAACCTGTGTCTGTTGCTCCCAGTACTTTAACATTTCTATTTTCATTATGAAAGAAATTGTCCATGCAGACATGGCCCAGCTGCCACTCCAATCAGGATGTTTCCATGTCATAAGTTTGCTTGGTTTTCTTTTAAAATATGTAGGTTTAGAGATGAGCCCATGTGTTCTGCAAATTTTAACGAGTTTTTGTCCGTTTTATTAGTTTGTTGATGTGGAGCCCATTTTGCAATTATATCTCTGTACTTTTTCCTTTCCCAGTTGGGCATTAAAATCCCATATTAAGATCTTTATGTTGTTTTTATTGGCTTGATTTATTGTCAGATCCAAAAGATCTCAAATTTTTCTGCTTCTATCATAGTTCTGTTAGAAAATTTTTCTGCTTGGTAGGGGCATGGCTTGTTTATGGTTTTCAGAGTTAAAATTGCGATTCGTGGAGAAATAATTCTAAAATAAGTTATTCAATCTATAATTCTCAAATTTACTGTAAGTCCTGCTCCGGATTGTGGCACTGTTGCATGACTCTTTGTCCTGGTTTTCCATTTTAAATTCTATAACCTTGAGGTTCAAATGGATCTTCTGTTGCATTTCTCATTTCTTGGAGTCCTGCTGTTATGATCTTTTGTCTGTCCAATTCATCTGTGAAGTTTTAGAGCTTTACAGTTTTCAATAAAGAGTTACGTTATGTGTTGCAACGTAGTTAACATTTTTTATGTTTTATGTTTTATTTTGCCATTATTTACTCCATGAGAGTTGAGTGATTTCAAATGCTCTGATTTATTTGAGTCTTCTAGTTGGCTACCCACCGAATCCAATGTAGCCTTCTCCTTCCCTAATGAGTTGGACGGTGGAAATTTTTCTCTAAAAGGCGTTTTCATGTTTGACTTTTCAGAGGCTATCAGCCTCGAGTGGTGCAAGCTCCGTGTTACAACTATGGTTGTTAGCAACAGAGGATAGTAATCAGCCACCACTAACATGTAGAACAGACGCCTGTTGGGGTACCGCCACTGACATATAGAACCGTCGTGACCTTGGTTTGCTATTGAGCCTATAGTACATCTCTTAATTTATATTCTCATTTCGACTTTTCCCTCATTCTATCTTGATCTGCCAAACTCGCGATAAGACGAACTTCGGTTATTCGAACTTTTCATTGTCCGTTGATCTTAGAACTACCGAAGTCGATTGTACAGTAATTATACAATAATTTTGTGAAGTTTTGCTGGTATTGGTATTAGCTGTGGTGTAGTAGTATTAATACAAGTACTTTCTTTCTTGGTAAACAGAGAATTTCGAGATCACTATTGTTAGTTCTATAAGTAGTTCTACTGGTGTAACTGAACTTGGGTAACGTAGAAGTATAGTTTTTTTCAGTAACTGTTAAATTTTACCATGAGTGAGAAGTGTGGGCTCTGTCGTAGGTTTGTGAGTACTGGGTTACGGTGTGGGATTTGTTCAAAGTATTTTCATTGGGGGGGGGGGGGGGATGCAGTGGGGAAGCCAATGGGCATTCAAGCGAGATCCTCTCCTGGGAATGCAGAATCTGTAATAGAAATAAGTTGATAGAGGAGCAGTAGCGTAAGATCTGTGCCCTTCAGTTGCAGTTACAAAGGAGGGACTAGACAGGTTGTGGAGGGTTAAGGGTGCTGGGGTATGGGAACAGGCAACTGGCAAGAAGGCAGCTAGGAGGAGGAGGTTCAAAAATGGTTCAAATGGCTCTGAGCACTATGGGACTTAACATCTTAGATCATCAGTCCCCTAGAACTTAGAACTACTTAAACCTAACTAACCTAAGGACATCACACACATCCATGCCCGAGGCAGGATTCGAACCTGCGACCTTAGCAGTCCCGCAGTTCCGGACTGCAGCGCCTAGAACAGCACGGCCACCGCGGCCGGTGAGGAGGAGGTATTCAGACAGTTATACTTCGAGTATATGCAATAGATTTGACCACTGTCAGAGTTGAGTGGAGAAGAGTCTCTTGTAATTGTAGATGTAGGGAACATGCAGCAGACCTCAGCAGTTAGGAGGCCTAGGTCAGCTGCAAAGTCTAATAGAAAGAAGAAGGTTCGACTGCTAGGTAGGTCGCACGATAGAAGTGTGGGCCAGCAGTTGCAGGAAGTACTGGGGAATGAGTACCAGGTCACCAGCATTGAGAAGCCTAGTGCAGCCGCTTCAGTCCGGAACTGCGCGACTGCTACGGTCGCAGGTTCGAATCCTGCCTCGGGCATGGATGTGTGTGATGACCTTAGATTAGTTAAGTTTAAGTATTTCTAAGTTCTAGGGGACTGATGACGTCTGATGTTAAGTCCCATTGTGCTCAGGGCCATTTGAACCTAGTGCAGGGTTGGCTCAGGTGACTGACAGCATAGGGGAGTTACGTAGGAATTTTTCGAAGGAGGATCAGGTAGTGATAGTGGGTGGAGCAGGAAACAGTGTTAACAGAGATGGAGAATATGATGTACGTGGTGGCCTGGTAAAGATAGCTACTCAAACTGGTGGCACTAATGTGGATTTCCTGCAACTGTTTCAACGTCATGATCGGCCTCATCTTAATGCGGCTGTTGGGTGGGTTAACATGGGGCTGGGGAGGGCACTGATGACAGAGGGCATGGCTCACATTGCAATGGTTCCAGTTGGGTCTATCAGTAGATCGGGTTTCACTAGGCATGGCCTGCACCTCAAGCAGCTTTTTTAGACTGAAGTCAGCTGATAGGTATACCAGCTTAAAGAAAGTCCCACCTTCAGAGGACGTCATGTTTTCAAGTAGAGAAGGAAGTAGCATATTTCATCGAAATATAAGAGGTATTAGAGACAACATTAGGAAACTACTTATGGATGTTGACTCTGAAATTATTGGTACGTCGGAGCACCACTTAAATAATTTGATAATTCAGAGGCTTCCTTTAGCAGGATACAGAATAGCTGGATGTTTTTCAAGGAGATCCTTGCGGGGTGGGTGAGTGTCTATGTGCGTAAAAAACAGTATTCCATTTGAGTACACAGACGTATCACGGCACTGCACAGAACAGATATTTGAATGTTGTGCAGGGGCAGTTGAATTTAGTGAAACTAAACTTCTAATTGTTGTTGTTTATAGGTCCCCTAACTCTGACTTCAGAGCATTTTTGCTTAAGCTAGAGAGGGTTCTTGATTCACTTTGTAGGGAGTACCAGAAATTAGTTATCTGTGGTAACTTCAATATAAATTTTGTATATCATGGTGCAGGAAAAAGGATGTTGGTAGATCTCCTAAATTCATGTGATCTGATGCAGACTGTGCTGTTTTTCCAACTAGGGTGCAGGGGAAGAGTAGCACAGCCATAGACAATATTTTTATTAATGTAAATGTTGTGTGACTAGGGCCTCCCGTCTGGTAGACCATTCGCCGGGTGCAAGTCTTTCGATTTAACGCCACTTCGGCGACTTGCGCGTCGATGGGGATGAAATCATGACCATTAGGACAACTCAACACCTAGTCCCTGAGCGGAGAAAATCTCCGACCCAGCCGGGAATCGAACCCGGGCCCTTACGATTGACATTCTGTCGCGCTGACCACTCAGCTACCGGGGCGGACAATATTTTTATTCATTCTTCATTACGAGATGGGCATTCTGTTAGTAAAAGCGTGAATGGCATTTCAGACCATGATGCACAAATTTTAACACTAAAAGGCTTTTGTACTCAAACCAATGTCATATTTAATTACAAACTATGTAGGAAAGTTAAATCAACAGCAATAGAGGTTTTTTTTTACACCTTGTCAAGGAACAAGAGTAGAAGGATGTTTATAGTGCCGATAACATAGATGATAAGTACAATGATTTCCTTAACACATTTCTCACGCTCTTTGCGGGTTGCATTCCATTAGAACGTTCTAAACGGGATAGTAGCAGTAATCGGAAGCCCGGGTGGCTCAGTAGTGGGATAAGAATATCATGTAGAATAAAGCGGGAATTATATCAAAATGTTAGAAGTAGTCACAATCAAGCTACGGTAGCCCATTACAGCCGTTATTGTAAGGTGCTTAAAAATATCATTAGGAAGGCAAAGAGTATGTGGTATGCAAATAGAACAGGTAATTGTCAGGATAGAATTAAAACAATATGGTCAGTTGCGAAGGAAGTGTCTGGTCAGCAGCACAAGATCGACGATATAAAGTCAGCTCGTAGTAAAACTATTTCTGTTACTGATAAATCAGATATATGTACAGTATTTAACAATCATTTTCTGAGCATTGCTGGTGAATTAAGTAAAAATTTAGCTTCTACAGGGAATCATATAACTTTCTTGGCAAATGCCTCTCCGAGATTGATGTATGCAATACTCCTCTGTGATACAGACAAGGGGGAGATTGAGTCAATAATTAAATCACTGAAGACTGAGGACTCGCATGGTTATGATGGAGTGCCTAGCAGAATATTAAAGTACTGTGCTGCACATGTTACCCTGTATTTAGCCATATTTGTAATTTTTCCTTTAGGAATGGTCAGTTTCTTCAACGAATAAAGTACTCAGTAGTAAAGCCACTTTATAAAAAGGGAGAAAGGGATAATGTAGATAATTTTAGACCTATTTCTATGCCATCAGTGTTTGCTAAAGTTATTGAAAAGGCTGTGTATGTAAGGATAATCGATCATTTTATATCACACGATTTGCTATCAAATGTACAGTTCGGCTTTAGAAGTCGTTTGACAACTGAAAATGCTATATTCTCTTTTCTCTGTGAGGTACTCGATGGGTTAAACAAAATGTTTCGAATGCTAGGTATATTTTTTGATTTAACTAAGGCGTTTGATTTTGTTGATCACAAAATATTGCTCCAGAAGTTGGACCATTACAGAATACGGGGAGTAGCTCACAACTGGTTCACCTCTTACTTTAGCAACAGACAGCAAAAGGTCATTATTCACAATGTTGAGAATGGCTGTGATGTGGGGTCTGAGTGGGGTACAGTCAAGTGGGAGGTGCCCCAGGGATCAGTGCTGGGGCCACTCCTGTTCCTTATTTATATAAATGATATGCACTCTAATATTACGAGTAACTCTAAAATATTTCTGTTTGCTGATGACACTAACTTGGTAGTAAAGGATTTTGTTTGCAGCATTGGCTCTGTTTGAAATAGTGCAGTTCATGACCCTAGTTCATGGCTTGTAGAAAATAAACTCATGCTAAATCACAGTAAGACTCAGTTTTTACAGTTTATAACAAACAATTCAACGTTTTAATTTCACAGAATGGGCATATGAGTAGTGAAACTGTACAGTTCAAGTTTCTAGGTGTTCAGATAGACAGTAAACTGTCCTGGAAAGCCCATGTTCAGGATCTTGTTCAAAGACTTAATGCTGCCATTTTTACTATTCGAACGGTATCTGAAGTGAGTGATCGTTCTACACGAAAATTAGTCTACTTTGCTTATTTTCGTTCACTTATGTTATATGGTGTTATATTTTGGTCTTACTCTTCCTATTCTAAAAGGATATTTTTGGCTCAGAAATTAAGTGGTGTAAGTTCACGAGCCTCTTGTCGACCTCTGTTCACAAGTCTGGGTATTTTGACATTGGCCTCTCAATATATACATTCCTTACTGTCATTTGTTCTTAACAATATTAGCTTATTCCCATGAATAAGCAGCTTTCACTCAGTTAATACTCGGCAGAAATCAAACCTGCATTTGGATTGGACTTCCTTAACTCTTGTGCAGAAAGGTGTGCAGTATACTGCTGCATCCATTTTCGATAAGCTACCACTCCCGTTCAAAAATCTTAGCAGTAATCCACGCGATTTCAAATCTAAACTGAAAAGTTTCTTCATGGATCACTCCTTCTATTCTGTCGAGGAGTTCCTTGAAAAATTAAGCTGATTCTTGTTGTATTGTTGACTGCGTTTACTTAAACTTATAGACTGCATTTTTTTCATGTTAATAAACATTTTACTTTTAATTGTTATTAATTTTATGTTGTAATTTCATGCACTGACACGTTCCATGTCCTTGGAGATTTGCTCCTCAATTTGGTCCTACGGAACTTGATGTGTAAATAAAAAAATAAAAATACATCTACGTGTATACCTACAAGCCACTTTTCGCTGTTTGGCGTAAAGTATTTCATATATCTCCGTCACTTCACCTTTTTCCTGTTCCAATAGCCTATGGTGAATGGGAAGGATTCCTGTTGGTAAATATCGGTATGAGATCGAATTTCTTTAATTTTACATTCGTCGTGTTTAAGCGAGATATGTAAGTGGAAGCAGTATATTCGTTGTCTCTTCTAGAGACGTTTGCCCTCGGAAGTTTCACAGTAAACCACTACGAGATTCACAGCTCCTCTCTTGCACTGTCTAACACAGAAGTTGGATAATCATCTCTGTGAGCGTCTCTCTTACTAAACGAATTTGTGACGAAACGCACAGCTTTTCTTTGGATACCCTCTGTTTATCACTCCGACTTGGTAAGGGTCCCATACTGAGCGGCAATCCTCAGACTGCTTATTTTCTAGACTACCTTCTTTGTGGGTGAACTGCACCTTCTGAGACTTCTACAAGTGACACTCAGACATCTGCCTTTCCTATGATTACTTCGATGTGCGGTGGTTCCACTTTAAATTGCCCCATGTGCATACCCTCATATCTGTAACTGATGTGGTTTTTCAGCGATTGCTCAGCAATCTTCCTATCAATCAATAATGACTCTTCTGTCTGTTTTACATACGGGAAATGGACTGAGCTGCGACTCACGTCGTGACCTCAATGTTTATATTTTTAGATATTAGCACATGCTCAAGAATTATGACGTGTTTTGGGAACGATAATCTTCTCCATAATAACCAACACGGGTTCCGCAAACAGCGAGTTTGCGAAATTCGGCTCACTCTGTTCCTCCATGACATCCATAACGCTGTAGACAACGTCACTCAGGTTGATGCTGTGCTCCTTGACTTCCGGAAGATATTTGACGCCGTCTCGCACTGCCGTCCAGTGAAAAAATACGAGGTTACCGAATATCGGGCCAGATTTGCGACTGGATTCAGGGCTTCCTTGGAGATAGAACTCAACACATTACTCTTAACGGAAGAAAATCAAGAGATGTAAAAGTAACTTCCTGAGTACCTCAAGGAAGTGTGATAGGACCGTTACTGTTTACAAAGTATATATATAATTTAACACAAAGCGTCAGAAACTCTCTAAGACTGGTAGCAAATGATGTGGTTGTCTGTAAGAAAGTAGCAATGCCGGAAGACAGTATCGATTTGCAAAATGACCTACGGAATATTGAGGAATGGTACGGTCTCTGGTAGTTGACCCTGAACTTACATAAATTTAACATTGCGCATACTTAAGAAAAGAAATCTATTACGGTACAACTACACTACTGACGACAAAGCAGACGCCAGACTGAGATTCACAGGAAGAATCTTAAGGAAATGTAACTCATCCATGAAAGAAGTGCCTTACAAGCCGCTTGTTCGACCGATTTTTGAGTATTGTTCATCAATATGGGACCCTTATCAGGTCGGAATGGTAGAGGAGATAGAGAAGATTCATCCAAGAGCACGCGTTTTGTCACAAGATCGTTTACTTACCGCGAGAGCGTTACAGAGATACTCAACAAACTCCGGGGGCAGGCGCTACAAAAGATGCGTTGTGCATCACAGAGATGTTTACCATCGAAATTTCGAGAGAATACTTTCCGGGATGAGTAGGACAACATATTACTTCCTCTCACATACATCTCACGAAATAACCACGCTGAGAAAATTCGAGAAATTAGAGCCAATGTAGAGGCTTACTGACAATTATTCTCCCCTCGCACCATTCACGAATGGAACAGTGAACTGGGGATCAGTTAATGGTACCAGAAGTACCCCTTGCCACACGTAGTCAGAAAGCTTGCGGAGTATTGATGTAGAAGTAAATGTTTCTTTGAGAAAAAGACTTTTAGCTCGTTGTGATCCTTGCTGCTACCATCTTCAACCTGTATCTACTCTACTTCTCAAATGGCAGAATACGTGTACCGTCATATTAACAAAAATAAAGTAAGTAGAAAACAATGCATTTAATTTTACTCGTCTGTGTATGACATGATTGCCATTGAAGAAAGCAGTATGTAAAATTACTCACATGCACGTCTTTTATTGAACCACAACAGATCTCATACCTACAAGTGAATTCTCAAGTTGCGCGTAGTGGCTGTTTAAGTGGTCGGCCTTTCAGAACAATGGTTCAAATGGCTCTAGGCACTATGGGACTTAACATCGGAGGTCATCAGTCCCCTAGACTTAGAACTACTCAAACCTAAGGACATCACACACATCCATGCCCGAGGCAGGATTCGAACCTGCGACCGCAGGGTTGGCCTTTCGACTGGTTTGATTCTGTCCTCCAACTTTTCCTCTCTTTCGTAAATCTTTTCACCTCGACCTTACTGTAACCCCAGAAGCCCTCTATAATCTATTTTTCTTAATCTAACTTTTTCTGCCTCTTCTATTTTTCCCATTTACTGCAACTTGCAGCGCCAGGTTCGCTATTCGCGTGTGTTCTTCTTGTAAATGTCTTCCACAGATTTCTATCCTCATATATTTTTAGTATTTACTTATACCGTGCTCTATCTACATTCCAGAGTAGTATCTCAAATGCTTCCAGTCAACTGCAGGAAATATTAGATATTAAACAAGACTTGAAAGTGGACTTCTAAGTATGAAAAAGATTTCAGTAGAATGGAAGATGTACAGCCGAGGCGAAGTTTGCATACTGACCTTAAACCACTTGCTGTGGTTAACCATAGCTGTTGAGAACATTTGGACCATCACTGAACTTGGAGGCTTATTATTGTGTCTACGTGTAAATAAGAAAAGCAGCAGGCCAGGAAATAGCTTGGAATAACTTCCGTTTTCGAGAAGGTTCGTCGGACAGACATGCATTATTATAGGCTTATATCGCTGACGCCAATCTGTTGTGCAGTTATGGAGCGCGTTTTAATCTCAAGGAGTATGACATAAATGTAGAACGAAAATTTCCTTTATAAAAATCAACATGCGTTCTTGCGAAACATAGCTCGCTCTTCAGGAATTTCTAGCTGATAGAAATTAAGACATTGTTTTTAAAGGGGCGAAATAGACTCATGTAAAGATAATTTCGGGAGAAGCCCAAGGATTATTATACCGTCGTTGCCGTTAACAATGTGCATAAATTACCAACTAGATACCGACGGAAGCTCAGTAACGCTGTTCACGAATGCTGCTGTTGTCGGTAGGAGGGGTGCGATTCTAGGGGACTGTAGTGAAATTCAGAGGGTCTCTGATTAGTGCACGGACTGGCAGTGGATCATTGAAGTAAATTCATGTAACGTATTGCGTATAAATAGGCGAAAGTGCCCTTTAATGTTCGATTACTCTATTGGCGATAAACTACTAGGAACGATAACAACCGTAAGATTCTTGGGAGTATCCGTACGATGTGGCATAAAGTGGACTGACGACATAAAGCAAATGGTAGCAAAAGCAGACGCCAGGCTTAGATTGATTGGATAAATTTTAAGGAGATGTTATTCATCTAGAAACAAGTGGATTCCAAAACACTTGTTCTGCTCATTCTTGAGTATTGTTCATTAGTCTGAGGCCCTTCCCAGGGTGCATTAATAGGGGAGAGGGAAAGAGAGAGACAGAGAGAGAGAGAGAGAGAGAGAGGGGGGGGGGGAGATCCGACGAAGAGCGTGCTTCGTCACGGCATCGTTTAGTGAGCACGAGACTGTTACGGAGATGCTCAACAAACTCCAGCAGTAGTCGCTTTAAGAGAGACGTAGTGCATGGCGGAGGATTTAGTGTTGAAATTCCGAGAGCGACCATTCCAAGAAAAGTGGAACAGCATATTATTCGTTCCCACACATTTCTCACGAAGTGACAGGCAGAAATATAGAGACTATACGAAATTTGTCAACAATCTAACTTCCCACGTGACACGTGGGAATGGCACGAATAGGGAAGGAAATGATATTGGTTCAAAAAGTACCCTACACAAAATACTAGAATAAGTGTCCGCCCTGGGTAGTTGAGCGGTCAGCGCGTCAGACTGTCAATCCTAAGGGCCTGGGTTCTTTTCTCGGCTGGGTCGGAGATTTTCTCCGCTCAGAGACTGGGTGTTGTGTTATCCTAATCATCCTCATTTCATCCCCATCGACGCGCAAGTCGCCAAAGTGGCGTCAAATCGAAAGACTTGCACCCGGCGAACGATCTGCCCAATTGGAGTCCCAAGTTACACGACTTGTTACTTGAGCCAGCGTAGACTGATAACTACTTACATCAAAAAAAGTTTTGCATAACCCCATTTCCCAGAACTCCTGAAGACAGACGTTGACTGTGGATATTGTATCACAGACACAATCCCTTTGACTGTTCAAAGATGTCACTAAACCTGCCCAAAGATGTAAACAACCACGCATGAGCAGTGCCTATTAGAAGGAGGATGTCCGACAGCCGATCAGTTCCAGTCATTCCACCAGGAACGAGGTACATGGCACGTGCTGTCTGTAGTTCAACCATGCCTAGAAGGTCAATACCGCGATTCGATCGCGTCCGCATTGTTACTTTGTGCCAGGAAGGGCTCTCAACAAGGGAATTGTCCCGGCATCTAGGAGTGAACCAAAGCGATGTTGTTCGGACATGGAAGAGATACAGAGAGACAGGACCTGTCGATGACATGTCTCGCTCGGGCCGCCCAAGGGCTACTACTGCAGTAGATGACCGCTACCTACGGATTATGGCTCGGAGGAATCCTAACAGCAAAGCCACCATGTTGAATAATGCTTTTCGTGCAGCCATATGACGTCGTGTTACGACTCAGACTGTGCAAAATAGACTGCAAGGTGCACAGCTTCACTCCCGACGTCCATGGCGAGCTCCATCTTTGCAACCATGACACCATGCAGCGCGGTACAGATGGGCCCAACAACATGGCGAATGGACCGCTCGGGATTGACATTACGTTATCTTCACCGGTGAGTGTCGCATGTACCTTCAACCAGACAATCGTCGGAGACGTGTTTGGAGGCAACCCGGTCAGGCTGAACGCCTGAGACACACTGTCCTGCGAGTGCAGCAAGGTGGTGTTCAGTAAGGAACTTATGCCATCATATTACAAGCTGAAACTGCTAATACAGTGAATAATACTATTAGCAGGCTTTATGAACGGATGTCGTGTTAAAGGACTCTTCACCTGCTTTCTTGTGCAGAAGGAATTTTAGATAAGGTACAGCTGTGGTAAAACCGGACAGAACAATGGCGTACAACCGTAACTACCTGTTATTGCCCCATTATGTCATTACATATAACTTATATGTGGACATAAGAAGTATATTTTTTCAACGGAACGCTGCTTGTGTGCACACGTTTTAATAACTACAATTTAATAACTACATATAGAATTTATAACTATTTACACTAATTTTAGATGATTTTTGTCACTAATAATTTGATTAATTATCCCTTATTGAAGACGTATTTTTCATTTGAGGTAGGGCTGTTAAACGCTTTTCCTAATCAGGAAGTTAAGATATGGCTTAACGGCCGTCTGACAAGAGTGGCAATCCAGTACCAAATGGCTCAGTTGTTCGGACTTGCATATACTAGAACAGTAGCAATGTAGAATGACTTATCTTGGTTTTAAAGCAACGGGTATTTTCACACTTAATGGAAATACATTTGCACCATCACATACAACAGAAAGAATAATACCAGATTCCCAGAACACGAGAGAGTCAGTTAATGCTTCTTCGATACATCCTGGTCCTTAGACTGATGTGCAAACAGGGTCTTCATTCACTGTATCTCCGGAGAGTGTGAAGCCAGTTCCTCATTACGAGACACCATCATCAACCAGGCGAAGAGGAAAATGTACCATGAGCATGGAGTCTCCCTACAAAAATGAACTCCATGGAACAAAATCAACTTTCCAGCAGGTTAAAACAATTTTTGAATGACTCTGGGTCTAGACCATAAAACAGTCAAGAGTCTGAAAACAAGTGAGGCAGTCAGCTCTTCCATGATGAGAATGCAACCCCTTGTCTTCTTTGCAGACAGGCTACTTGTCAACAAGAAAATCAGATGGTTGGGCAAAGTATTTAAAGTGCGAAAAGTGTGTCCATGAGGATTATTCGGGGTGGATTGAAGATGACTTGTGTGAGTATCGGTGTGTCCCACCCACAGACTGAAAATATAACATTGTCCATTTGTGCCCACAGAATACCTGCTTTTACCCCAAGATAAGGGGTACAAGGTGCGACAATAACGTAATGAGACTGATTTTCTTTGCAATATGTGTCAACCCTGCAGGCTTGCGTAGGCACAATATCTTTGACCTTGGTGTATAAGCTGCTCCTAGTCCAAGCGGCACATCGATGCAATTGCTCAATCGTGAGTTGTGCTGTAATAAGTTAACACGTGTTTGTGTCTCTCGTCACGGAAATGGAACCGCATAATATTGCGCAACGGTATGCCATTTCTTTTTGCGTTAAATTGTGTGAAAACACGATGACAACTTACGGTAAGCTTCAGAAGGCTTTTGGAGAGGAGGTTATGTCAAGAGCTTAAGTTTTTCGTTGGCATAAAATGTTTAGTGAAGGCAGAACGAATGTTGAAGATGAAGACCACAGTGGACGACCATCAACCTCTCGGACGGATGTCAATTTGGCCAGGGTGCGTGAACTCGAGCGATCTGATCGAAGATTATCCGTGAAAATGATTGCAGAAGAACTGAACATCAATCGAGAAACGGTTCGACTAATAATCACTGCAGATCTTGGTATGAGAAAGGTTTATGCAAAAATGGTCCCCAAAAATCTCACACCACAACAGCGATAAACACGGAAAAATGTGGCAGCCGATCTATTAGAGCAAACGGAATTCAATCTAGAATTGTTGAGCTGTGTTAAAGTTGGTTTTTTTCGGTACGATCCAGAGACAAAACGCCAAAGTTCGCAATGGTGCTCAAAGGGATCACCCAGACAAAAAAAGCTCCCATGTCAAAGTCAAAAGTGGAATGCATGCTTGTGTGCTTCATTGATTCCAAGGGAATTGTTCATAAAGAGTGTGTGCCTCCTGGACAAACAGTTAACCGATATTACTACAAAGAAATTTTAGAAAGACTTCGTAAAAGAGTTCTTCGTGCCCGTGCCAACATTGCTGATAACTGGATTCTGCATCACGATAATGCGCCATCCCATACTGCTCTGTCAGTACAGCAATTTTTAACCTCAAAACATATTTCACTACTACCACAGCCACCTTATTCACCAGATATCGCTCCGTACGACTATATTCTGTTTCCAAGAGTCAAAACGGCGGTCAAGGGACATCATTTTCAAACAACACAAGAAGCCCAAAAAGCTGTGACGAGTTCTCGGAGGATATTATAGAAGATGAGTTCCAGAAATGTTACTATCAATGGCAGAAGCGCTGGAAAAAGTGTGTGCAATCAGAAGGGAACTATTTTGAAGGAGACAACACTAAACTTGACAAGAACGGTAAACAACATTTTTTTTTCCAAATCAGTCTCATTAGTTTATTTTCGCACCTCGTATAACCGTTTATTACACAGTGCTGGTTATATTAAACATAATTCAAACCTTGAAAAATAAATCTTCATAGTTCATATGCGTTATTCATGACTTTTTTATTTTTCACTGAAATAAATTAGAAGTCCCAATAAAGAAAATTGTAAATGTTATACAGCTTTCTCCTTAGCTACGCAGTTATACCCCAACTTTCGCTACACCACTTCGGAGAACCACTAACTAGCTCTTTATTGTCATGAAGTAATAAGTGCTATCTACAAGGGATGTCAAATTGATTCCATATTTTTAGATTTCCAGAAGACTTTCGAGACCGTTCCTAACAAGCCTCTTCTAACCAAACTGCGCGCCTACGGAGTATCACCTCAGTTGTGCGATTGGATTCGTGATTTCCTGTGAGAAAGGTCACAGTTCGTAGTAACGGACGGAAAGTCATCGAGTAAAACAGAAGTAATATCCGGCGTTCCCCAAGGAAGTGTTATAGGCCGTCTATTGTTCCTGATCTATATTAACGACGTAGGAGACAATCTGACTAGCCGTCTTTGATTGTTTGCAGATGGTGCTGCCATTTACCGTCTTGTAAATTGATCAGATGATCAAAACGACTTGCAAAATGATTTAGATAAGATATCTGTATGGTGCGAAAAGTGGCAATTGACCCAGAATAAAGAAAAGTGTGAAGTTATTCACATGAGTAGTAAAAGAAAGCAGCTAAATTTCGATTACGCGATAAGTCACACAAATCTGAAGGCTGTAAATTCAACTAAATACTTAGGGATTACAATTACAAATGACCTAAATTGGAACGATCAAATAGATAATATTGTGGGCCGAGCGAAGTGGCGGAGCGGTTCTAGGCGCTACAGTCTGGAACCGCGCGACCGCTACAGTCGCAGGTTCGAATCCTGCCTCGGGCATGGATGTGTGTGATGTCCTTAGGTTAGTTAGGTTTAAGTAGTTCTAAGTTCTAGTGGACTGACGACCTCAGAAGTTAAGTCCCATAGTGCTCAGAGCCATTTGAATTTGTAATATTGTGGGTAGAGCAAACCAAACACTGCGATTCATTGGCACAACACTTAGAAGGTGCAACAGGTCTACCAAAGACACTACGCTTGTCCGCCCTATTCTGGAGTATTGCTGTGCGGTGTGGGATCCGCATCAGGTGGACTGACGGATGACATCGAAAAAGTACAAAGAAGGGCAACTCGTTTTGTATTATCGCGAAATAGAGGAGATAATGTCACAGACATGATATGTGAATTGGAGTGGCAATCTTTAAAACAAAGGCGTTTTTCGTTACGACGGGATCTTCTCATGAAATTTCCATCACCGCTTTTCTCCTCCGATTGCGAAAACATTCTGTTGGCACCCACCTACATAGGGAGAAATGATCATCACGATAAAATAAGAGAAATCAGGGCTCGCACAGAAAAATTTAAGAGCTCGTTTCTCCTGCGTGACGTTCGTGAGTGGAACGGTAGAGAGACAGCTTGAAGGTGGTTCATTGAACACTCTGCCAGGCACTTTATTGTGAATAGCAATCACGTCGATGTAGATGTAGATTAACGATTTCAGACGTTTTTGAGGGAAATGAACGCCTGCATCAGCATGAGAGTGGGCTCCACGAGAAACATAGCTAATGACACCCGAAACGAGAATGTTAGCTGTTCTTTTGTGTTCGTACGTTGTGGTATACGTTGCACAGCAGATACATCTTTTCAGGGAGGGGAAGAAGTGGTAGAGGTACGAGAAGTACCCTCCGCCACACACTGAAGTTGGCTCGCGCGCAGTACAGAAGTAGAAGCAGATGTAGTGCGCCGTTTACTAGGGATACGAGCTAACCCTGCGCAGGCGCGGTCCGTCGTTACGTAAGGCCGTGCTGTGGTAATGAGGCGTCTCGCCTGCTTAGCATTCCCGGCGGCGGCGCGCGCCTTCCGGAGCCCGCCGCAGCGCGGCGCGGCGCGGCGCGGAATTCATCAATGGCGAGCGTGTGTCTTCATAGAACAGGAAGCTGTTCGGTGAGTAGCACTTCCGGCGATGGAAACAGCGTTTCCGGTGGCGGCGGCGGTGCGGATATCCGGCGACGCTCCATCGCGCCGCTCCGCGTGCCGCCCGCTTGCCAAGGAGCCGGGGTCTGGGCTCTGGGCTCTGGGCTCTGGGCTCTCCTCTCTTCTGCTTCTGCCCTGCCGGACACCGCGGCCGAGGCCGAGGCGGAGGTTCCCACACAGACGTCGGCGTCCGAGACGGGGCAACATCCTACAAAAGAAACTAGCCAGCTGCGAGTAGCACTCGCGCTCTGAGGTTGTTGTTGTTGTTGTTGTTGTTATGCTCTTCAGTCCTGAGACTGGTTTGATGCAGCTCTCCATGCTACTCTATCCTGTGCAAGCTTCTTCATCTCCCAGTACTTACTGCAACCTACATCCTTCTGAATCTGCTTAGTGTATTCATCTCTTGGTCTCCCTCTACAATTTTTACCCTCCACGCTGCCCTCCAG
This sequence comes from Schistocerca nitens, assembly GCF_023898315.1. Classification (NCBI taxonomy): domain Eukaryota; kingdom Metazoa; phylum Arthropoda; class Insecta; order Orthoptera; family Acrididae; genus Schistocerca; species Schistocerca nitens. The sequence goes on from NC_064617.1 coordinate 396,259,073, forward strand.
CACTAAATTGGTGATCCCTTGATGCCTTATAACATGTCCTACCAACCGATCCCTTCTTCTAATCAAGTTGTGCCACAAGTTTCTCTTCTCCCCATTTCTATTCAATACCTACTCATTAGTTATGTGATCTACCCATCTAATCTTCAGCATTTTTCTGCAACACCACATTTCGAAAGCTGCTATTTTCTTCTTGTCCAAACTATTTATCGTCCATGCTTCGCTTCCATACATGGCTACACTCCATACAAATACTTTCAGAAATGACTTCCTGACACTTAAAACTATACTCGATGTTAACAAATTTCTCTTCTTCAGAAACGCTTTCCTTGCCATTGCCAGTCTACATTTTATATCCTCTCTACTTCGACCATCATCAGTTATTTTGCTCCTTAAATAGCAAAACTCCTTTACCACTTTAAGTGTCTCATTTCCTAATCTAATTCCCTCAGCGTCACCCGAGTTAGCTCGACTACATTCCATTATCCTCTTTTTACTTTTGTCGATGTTCATCTTATATCCTCCTTTCAAGACACTGTCCATTCCGTTCAAGTGCTCTTCCAATTCCTTTGCTGTCTCTGACACAATTACAAAGTCATCGGCGAACCTCAAAGTTTTTATTTCTTCTCCGTGGATTTTAATACCTACTCTGAATTTTTCTTTTGTTTCCTTCACTGCTTGCTCAATACACAGATTGAATAACATCGGGGAGAGGCTACACCCCTGTCTCACTCCCTTCCCAACCACTGCTTCCCTTTCGTGCCCCTCTACTCTTATAACTGCCATCTGGTTTCTGTACAAATTGTAAATAGCCTTTCGCTCCCTGTATTTTAGCCCTGCCACCTTCAGAATTTGAAAGAGAGCATTCCAATCAACATTGTCAAAAGCTTTCGCTAAGTTTATAAATGCTAGAAACGTAGGTTTGCCTTTTCTTAATCTAGCTTCTAAGATAAGCCGTAGGGTCAGTATTGCCTCACGTGTTCCAACATTTCTATGGAATCCAAACTGATCTTCCCCGAGGTCGGCATCTACCAGTTTTTCCATTCGTCTGTAAAGAATTTGCGTTAGTATTTTGCAGCCATGGCTTATTAAACTGATAGTTCGGTAATTTTCACATCTGTCAACACCTGCTTTCTTTGGGATTGGAATTATTATGTATTCTTCTTGAAGTCTGAGGGTATTTCGCTTGTCTCATACATTTTTTTCACCAGATGCTAGAGTTTTGTCAGGACTGGCTCTCCCAAGGCTGTCATTAGCTCTAATGGAATGTTGTCTACTCCCGGGGCCTTGTTTCGACTTAGGTCTTTTAGTGCACTGTCAAACTCTTCATACAGTATCGTATCTCCCATTTCATGTTCATCTACATCCTCTTCCATTTCCATAATATTGCCCTCAAGTACATCGCCCTTGTATAGACCCTCTATATACTCCCTCCATCTTTCTGCTTTCCCTTCTTTGCTTAGAACTGGGTTTCCATCTGATCTCTTGATATTCATACAAGTGATTCGTATTTCTCCAAAGGTATCTTTAATTTTCCTGTAGGCAGTATCTATCTTACCCCTAGTGAGATAAGCCTGAGGTTAATTCTGTACAAATACAGTTAGTGCATTCCGCAATGGAGGATCTCGGCGATTTTTTCCTGTAATCGACATTAACACTGGCAAGATATCGGTGTCAGATATTCGAAGACTTTCGAGAACTTTTTAATTTCGAGTTTGAAATCGGATAACCAGTGACAAGCAGTAGTGCATTTTTGGCAACGCATCAGCGTTGACAGGTGAGGCTGCTCGACGGCACACGTTTGAAGGCGAACAGTTCCGCAACCGTTATGGAGTCGCTGCAGTAAGTCGCTAATACCGACAACCGTCGTGCTGTGTGCATCACTCCCGTCTTGTACCCTCGCAACCAAACATCCAGCGGCTCAAGGTTTACGAGACCAGTCAGGTAAATGAACTGCACATCCACATCCCCTTTCACTGACTCTGGAAAACAGTAAACATCTTATATCCGAACTCAAGTGCCTCTCAAGGACGAGCCACATGGAACGGCAAATGTTGGGGTCACATTTGCTAGTGGTATGCAAAGCCTTCCTACGTCAGAAAAACAGCCATTGTCCGATCAGTTGATGATGGATAATACTATATCACAATCTGAGTGCAAGTCGATGTTGACTTATGGTTATTGAAATAATTAATAAATTCCGCGACATCTGTAGCAAAAATCCCACTACCCAGAAACTGTGCCTAAAGGTTCCAGTGGAGGTATGTAAGTGGATGGCATTGTTAACATTTTCATCATAATGGATATAATCCATGTCGATCTCATCAGTCCACTTTCAGTATTGATACAGTCCTTTGCTTCCAAGAGCACACTAGCATTGAGACACATCACTGCATCATGAACAACAAACTTTAACTTTTATTTTCTAACGAAAACCAGTTGTGATAGCCTGTATACAGACTACCTTGCGAATGGGGATAGTAAGGCTTCTCAGAAGGTGGACGAAGAGAAGACTAATGGCCCTAGAGTCAACATTAATAAAACTGGAGTGTGTAGGAAATGTGCAGAAAAAATAGGATCTCGAGTTCTATAAATATGTAACAAAAAATTAGGTAGTAAACGGGCCCTGACAAAGGTTGAAAGAGATACGATCCATAATTATTATGCTATGGCAAACCGGAATAAATGCAACAATGTAGAGGCAATGAGAAGAGCTATGTGGGCAACATTCTTTAATAAAATTTCAACGGACGAGGAACCGCAACATCAATGTAGAGGCAATGAGAAGAGCTATGTGGGCAACATTCTTTAATAAAATTTCAACGGACGAGGAACCGCAACATCATTTTTGCCCACGGGTATCCAACAGCTCGTGCAAAATCAACAACACAGCTACAGCTTCCAGTTATAAGCACAAACATTCAATTCCAGAAACTATCCTACTTGCTGTAAACCGCTCTTCAGAGACGTTGGCCAACAAGAGTTCTTGAAAAAGTGCCCCAAACTGAAACTCAGAACCCAAATTAAAGTTTGAATTCTGCCATTTGGACAAGGCGATCTCAACCCGTTTTAGTTAGAAAAGAAAGTTAAAGTTTGTTGTTCATGATGCGGTGATGTGCTCAATGCTAGTGTGCTCTTGGCAACGAAGGACTGTATCAATACTAAAAGTGGACTGATAAGATCGACGTGGATTGTGTCCATTATGATGAAATTTCTGCAGGAATTACTACCAAGAAGGATAGGATAGCTATAAGATAAAAAAGAAAACAAGATAAACATGATGAAACTAAGCCACAGCATATACCTGGGATGTTTTAAAAGTGTGCTCTTATGGTAATGTACATTGGTTTCTTGTATATAGTCAGCCTGCTTAGCGGAGTAGCAGGCACGGTAGCTCAGCGTCTTCGGTCAGAGGGTTAGCTGCCCTCTGTAATAAAAAAAAAGGAAAAAAGAAACTGAGTGAACGGATCAACGATGAACTTTAACAGGTGTCATGGGACGTCCGCCCCGAGCATATCCAACGAACAATTACAAACAAAATGAGATCAGAAAAACAAATGTAGTAATGTGCGGGTCCGGTTTCGATTCCCGGCCGGGTTGGAGATTTTCTTCGCTCATAGACTGGGTGCTGTGCTGTCCTCATCATCATTTCATCCTCAACTCCGGCACGCAAGTCGCCCAATGTGGCGTCGACTGCAATAAGACTTGCACACGGCGGCCGAAATTCCCGGGATGGGGCCTCCCGGCCAACCAGCCATACGATTATTTCATTTCATTTTTTGTATGTAAAACACTGTTTTTTAATGTTGTGGTACACTTTCCTCAAAAACTAACACTGATAAAGACATCAAACTTTTAGACCTCTTGTTAATAAAACGATGATTGATTAGATAATAAAGGACTATAGTGACACCAAGAACAAATTTACAAGGTCCAAGGTGCTTAAAAGAGTCACACATTTCTTTCTTTTAGGACAAATAAAGCCGTAATCATAACGTATATAAAAATGTGATTTCAGAATGGTGTTTCTTCTGTATTCTGTTAAAATTTCGGTTATTTATATCTACCAATTTCTTCGGAAAGATTACCTGAGATTTGCTCATTTTAACATTCGTTCGTTCGCAACTGTGCCCACTTACATTCAACATCTCATGTGTTATCTACGGCTTCTACAGAGCCTTGTCTTTTGACCTGTTTGATCCTTTTGTACTTCAATTGTTTCATAGCACAACGTTATCCATTCGTTGTTGTTTGTTGTATTCCTTTCCCCGCTTTCAATCAACTCTTACTTCATGCGTCCTTTAAAACTCTCGACGAATACTCGCTCTTTCAGTTCATCCAGGTTTCATCTGCTTAAATTCCCATCTTCCTGAAATTTCTTCAGTTTCAATCTGCATTTTGTGACCAATACCAATTATGACCAGAGTGGACACGTGCTATTAGAAATTTTTTGCAGTTTGAAATCTGGTTTCGAAATCTCCGTCTAACCGTTACATAATCTGACTGAATTTCCTCATATTGAGAAATTAGAAGGAGTGACTATCTTTTACTTGGGAAAAAAACTTTCAATAGCTAGGCTCGCATAAATTAGTCTTTATTGTTAACACCTGTTTAGACAGTTGCTACTGTCGTCATATGACCTTCAAAATTTTTTTTTATAAAACGTGTTCCGTTGTGAGTCAGTACTTCATGCCATATTGTCGTGGCCGTGGATAAAATACAGCACACAAATCTGTGTATAATGTGCAGTATTTTATCCACCACAATAACTGGCATGAGGTACTAACTTACAGTGGAACGCTTCTTGTGACAAAATTTTTGTGAAAGCAGTTACAACTGCCGAAACCGGTTCTCAACAATGAAGACTAATATAAGCGATATTGGCTATTGAAAGTTTTTTCACATGTATTACATAATCTGTCGGAAACTTATTACACACTTGACATTTTCCTTGACACAATAAAAGAAAATGTTCTATCGTGGTGTCTGTTCTTTCGGACATGTCCGAAAGATGTCTGACAGAACACGCGCCACACGTATAATTAAGGTGGCCGACCAATAGATCACTTCACTGCGGATGCACACCACGTTGGAACTCTTACGGGAATCGGCAAAATGCCGCGAGTAACGAGGACAAAGGGCAAAGGGCGCCACATTAGTAGCGTGTGGGTAAGTTGAAAATTTGGGCCTGACGGGAGGTATGGTAAGGTAGTCAGCGCAGGTGACATGACAGCTGTCTCTGGATAGAGCACTGGTCAACGTATCTGCCTAATAAGATGAAGACCCGTGTTCGAATACCGCTCTAGCATAAATCTTCAACTTTAGCCATTAATTTAAATCGGTACCTTCTGGCAGCTAATGCCATTAATTCCTTTGTGCCTTAGATGAAAAAATGTTCTGTATCGGTAACAGATGCCAGTCGTTATTCTCTATCATCAGAACGATGGAAAGCAACTTCAGAGGGTCACCAAGTAGTGCTTTGCGACATTTCCAGACTTGATGACCTACTGACGCTGCTTCTAGTGATAGCCAGTGGTGGCCGATACTGGCTATCGATGGGAAACACTTTCTGTGACGAAGTCAAGTAAAACGTTAAAAGTGTACAATAAAAAGTCTCTACCACCACGACCGAGAGTCGTGTTTCCGGCGTGTGAAACCTACCAGTGTCTCCAGGTCTCTTCCACGCAATCAGCCTTCTCGCATGATTCTTGAACCAAGTGTTTGCAATCTACATCTACATAGATACTCTGCAAATCACATTTAAGTGCCTGGGAGAGGGTTCATCGAACTACCTTCACAATTCTCTATTATTCCAATCTCCTATATCTTTCCGTCCGAGCTCTGATTTCCCTTATTTTATCTTTGTGATCGTTCCTCCCTATGTAAGTCGGAGTCAACAAAATATTTTCCCAGTCGGAGGAGAAAGTTGCTCATTGGAATTTCGTGAGAAGATTCCGTCGCAATGAAAAACGCCTTTCTTTTAATGATGTCCAGTCCAAATCCTGTATCATTTCTGTGACGCTCTCTCCCATATTTCGCGATAATACAAAACGTGCTGCCTTTCTTTGAATTTTTTCGATGTACTCAGTCTGTCCTATCTGGTAAAGACCTCACGCCGCGCAACAGTATTCTAAGAGAAGACGGACAAGCGTAGTGTAGGCAGTCTGGTTAGTAGGTCTGTTACATTTTCTAAGTGTCCTGCCAATGAAACGCAGCCTTTGGTTAGCCTTCCCCACAACATTTTCTCTGTGTTCCTTCCAATTTAAATTGTTCGTAATTGTAATTCCTAGGTATTTAGTTGAATTTACGGCTTTTAGATTAGACTGATTTATCGTGTAACCGAAGTGTAACGCGTTCTTTTTAGCACTCATGTGGATGATCTCACATTTTTCGTCATTTAAGGTCAACTGCCACTTTTCGCACCATTTCGATAGTTGTTCTAAATCGTTTTGCAGTTTGTTTTGATCTTCTGATGACTTTATTAGTCGATAAACGACAGCGTCGTCTGCTAACAACCGAAGACGGCGGCTCAGAGTGTCTCCCAAATCGTTTATATAGATAAGAAACAGCCAAGGGCCTATAACAGTACCTTGGGGAACACCAGAAATCACTTCTGTTTTACTCGATGACTTTCCGTCACTTACAATGAACTGTGACCTCTCTGACAGGAAGTCACGGATCCAGTCACATAACTGAGATGATATTCCATAAGCACGCAATTTCACTACGAGCCGCTTGTGTGGTACAGTGTCAAAAGCCTTCCGGAAATCCAGAAATACGGAATCGATCTGAAATCCCTTGTCAATAGCCCTCAGCACTTCATGTGAATGAAATGCGCATTGTGAAAAATTCTATCAGGTAGTTTCACTTTTTATTCCTTTATCCAATTCATGTTGTTGTTGCAATATTTATGGGACAGACGAGGTCATGTGGTGCTGATGTAAATCTTAGAAGTACACCTAAACTTTCTAATTACTTGATACTCGGTGCATGTTTTGTTGATTTGTAACGAAACAAATGGCGTCCTGGACCGTCCTAACAGTCACTGAGACCAGCGAGAACGAGCGTGAGAATGAGTCTAGGAGGCGAGGAGTGGGCTTCGGGGAAACGGCCGGAGCCGTGGCCATCTCACGGCACGCGAGGGTCCGCAGCTGTGCCGCCCCGCTCCGCAGAAGCACGGCTTTTAAGCGGCGGCAGGAATGTGTGCCAGTGCGGACGGCCAATACTGAGCAAAGCTTCTTATCGCTTCCGGCAACACAGTTCCAGTGAACGTGCCAAGAGGCGCGTGGGAAAAGGCAGCACTCGGTCTGTTGTCTGGGAAGCGGCGAGCATCGGGCCGATAGCGGGCGAGGCCACAGCTGACCGATACCGGCAGCTCAGCCGTGCCCGCCGACCACGACCGCTTCTGCCACCGTCGCAGTGGCGAGGCACCTGCTCTCCACCTGATGACGACGGAAAGGCCGGACGCTTTAGTTCGGGGTAGGCAACCCTGGCTCGCAAACGAGCAGTTATAAAGCTACGAAGCCGGACACGTCGCTCCGTAATTCATTCGGCAAAATACGAGAGCGTGCGACGCTATGTAGCCGATTGTAACTTCCTGTATAATGAATTCCTCCTGGGTAAAGTCTGTTTCACAGGAGACGGAAAGCTCGATAGTCGTAATAATCGCACCGAGCAAAGTCTTGCACTGGATTTGCGACGGCTGTCGTCCAAATCCCCGTTCAGCCAACGAGTTTGAAATTTTCCGTGATGCCGGCCGTTGTGGCCGAGGGGTTCTAGGCGCTTGAGCCCGGAATCGCGCTGCTGCTACGGTCTCAGTTTCGAATCCGGCCTCGGGCATGGATGTGTGTGATGTCCTTAGTTTGGTTAGGTTTAAGTAGTTCTAAGTTCTAGGGGACTGATGACCTCAGATGTTAAGTCCCATAGTGCTCAGAGCCATTTGAACCATTTTTTTCCGTGAGTTTCATAAATTGCTTAAGGTGAATGCCACTTTGGTTCCCTTGGGGCAAGGCTGATTTACTTTCCCATCCTTCTCCAATCATAGCTTGTGCTCTGTCTCAAACGCCATTCTAGATGGCACGTTAAACTGTAACCTTGCCTTATTTCACAATGGTCTTGAGGGATCCAGAAAGATATAGACACTCTTTGACATATGACATATCATTGCAGTGTTGCTCGGTAGCATAGTCCATTGTTTTCTCAACAGATCTTGGAGCGCGTTTTCCAGCAGATGAAAGTGCAACAGTTAATGAAGTAAGACAGTCATTTGAGCTGTGCAAGACCGCATTGAAGTGGTACTGGAAGTACGAAAACATAGTGGACGTAGAACGGCTTTTGCGTAATGTCTACTGAACTCAGCCACCAACACGTATAAAAATTTAGAGTATAAGGGATAAATTTTAAGCCGGCAATACTGTCCAAGATGTGCATTAAGAAAGGTCTGACCGACCAACATGAACAAGTCCAGTTTCCAGCGCTGCTGTGTTGCTGCATTTTACAAGGTCACCAAAAATCTGTGAAGCAGGGTGCACGTGAAAGAGGGGTAAGCCGATTAAGCGTACGACGAATTCTGAAGGCTGCAAAGTGGAAAGAGTACGTTCCAAGATCGCTGCACGCTACGAACGAGGACGACCTGGATCGAAGTATGGAGTACTGCGAGTGGTTTGAAGGCATGCGTAGGATGAACTGTTTTCAGGGATAGTTGTCTGGTCTGACGAAGCTCAGTTCAAACTAAATGGTACTGTTAACCGCCACAACTGAGTGTGTTCGACTCAAGAAAATCCTCGCGTTCACGTGCGCAAACATGTCAATCCACCGGGCGTTAATGTGTGGTGTGGTCTGTCATCGCGCAGCTTGATTGGCCCATTGTTCTTTGAAGGTACCACAACTTGTGACGTGTATCTTAATATGCTTAAAACATCGATTTTACCTGTCATTCGAGAGGTGTTTGGAAATGAAAGATTTTATCTACAACAAGATGGGCTCCACCTCTCTAATACAGAGATAACAGATCGTACTTGCATGAAAATCTACCTGTACGACGGATAGGTCAAAGAGGAGCTGTTCCCAGCAAGGTCTCCAGACATTTCACCTCTTCTACCAATGGGCTACCTTGAAAAATGATGTTTATCAACTGAAGCCAGTTGACTCAACGAGCTACGAGAAACCGTCGAGGAGTCCTGAGCAGCTATCGTCCCGGCAGCACTGACAGCCGTAGTTCGGTCAACAGTTCAGCGGCATCGACGTTGTTTCCCTACTAAGGGGGTCACTTTCGACGCATAAAATAACCTTCCCCACGTGCAAAAATTGTAACGGTATGTCATTTTATTCCATTAATATTGACTATCAAATAGTATCTGCATTTTTCTGGACCCCCACTCTATGTGTCTGTCAAGACTGCCCACAGTATACCAGATTCGCAGAGAACAGGCGCACCACCTGGTTGACTTATCATTCCCTTAGAACTTCTAAAATCATTCATGGAAATGGCAATCAAACGACTATTCAAGTTAATTTGTAGAACATATGCGTCTAGACACACACCACCAGGCTTTCGGAAAAATATCATCCACACGTTCAGAAGATAGCAAGAACTCCAGCGTAATCAACTTGACGTCTCATTTAATTCAAGTTGCTCACAAGAATAATATACAGAAAACTGGAAAAGAAAAGTTACATGCTTTTTGAAGAAGGGACAATGTTGGCACTTTACAGCTGTACGAAATAATTCGAAATTTATTAGCTGGCTGCGAAATGCTTCACATCAGCTGTATTTGTTGTAGATCTACTATCCGCTAGTGACATAACAAAACTTTTGCCGGATTCGAGTCCCAGTCCGGAACAAATTTTCTTAAGTCTATTGGGTGGTAGATCTACACCTAATGTAGCTGATGTCAAGCATTTCGCAGCCAGCGAATAAATATCGAAAAGAATTCGACGATCTCTCACACGGCGAACATTATGACTTTAGGAAAAGTAAAAGTACCAGGAAGGCAGTTCTGGCGCCGCGTTTGGTGCTGGAAGCATGACTTAAGAGCAATCGAGATATGTTCATAAGGTATGTCTAACTAAAAACAGAAAAACGGTTCGACACTGTAAACTGGTGCAAGATGTTCGAAATGCGGATTTGTTGCGGGACATCGTGGAGTATTGCCGTTTCAGGCCCTATAGTTTCATGATCCACCGATAGGTAGCGGCGCTATACGTAGCCTTCAAAATGGCTTTCAGGAGGTGCTTTTCAAGCAGAGAGTTATCATTTGATTTATTTTCCCGGAAAACCAGAACATCGCGGATATTCACAGGCATTGCAGAATGTCTATGGAGGCCGGGCAGTGAACAAAAGCACGGTGAGTCGTTGGGCGGGGCGTCTATCACAATTGCAGCACTGTCACGCAAACCTGTCCGATCACTTGCACGCTACCCTCAGGAAATTGAAGAAACGACTTAAGTGTGTTTGTCGAATTCTCCTTCATCACGACACTGCATGGTCTCACGTAAGTCTGCGCATCCGAAAGGAGCTCACAAAACTTCATTGGACTGCCGTTCTTCCTTATCTATCGTATTGCCCAGACCTCGCACCTTACGCCTTCCTTCCGTGTGGCCCGATGAAGGATGCGCTCCGCGGAAAGCAGTCCTTGGATGATGGGGAGGTTACTGATGCAGCAAGATGTTGGCTCCGGCGTCGAGCAATAAAGTGCTATCATGCGGGCATACATGCCCTTCCGGTAAGGTAACGTAAGGCCGTCGCATTGAACGGAGATTATGTGGAGAAATGGGTTTTTGTACCCTCAAGATTGGGGAATAATATGGAATTTTGGAATCCTACATAAAACCAACCTGTTTTCAGAAAAAAATGTTTTGCATTACTTATTGAATACCACTCGTGGTTTTAGCTAAAGGGAAAGGTGAGTATTACACAATATGTACGAGAATCAAGACGGAAAAATAATAAAGGAAGTGCAACAACGAAGTGCTCGGATTCAGCCAACACATCGAGGAAGCAATGATAATAATAAAAGAAAGGTTCAAGAGTCAAATTAAAAAGGTGAAATGATATCTGTGACAAGAATCGCTGACGGCGCTGCTATCTTCATTGAACGTGAGGGAGAATTTCAGACTGCATTGAATGGAATGAACAGTCAATGAGTACAAAATATGAATTGAGAGTAAACAGAAGAAAGACGAAAGCAATGAGAAGTAGTAGACATCAGATTAGCCAGAAGCGTAACGTCAAAGTTGGTGACTACGAAGCAGACGAAATTAAAGAATTCTGCTACCTTCGAAGCAAAGTAACACATGATGGAGGAAGCAAGCAAGACACAAAAAAAATGCAGACCAGCACATCCGTGAGGGCATTCCTGGCCAAAATAAGGCTGCTAGTATCAAACATCGGCCTTAATTTGAGAAAGTTTTCTGGAGTACAGCGTTATATGAAATTGAATCACGCACTGTGGAAAAGACGTGTAAAGAAGAGAATAGAAGCGTTTGAGAAGTGGAAATATAGAAGGATGATGAAAGTTAGGTGCACCGATAAGAAAAGAGATGAGGAGGTTTCCTGTAGCATCGACGTGGAGAGGAATATATGAAAACCATTGACAAGAAGGACTGATACGGTGATAGGACCTGTCTTAAGGCATTACGGAATAACTTCCACGCTAGTAGAGGGTGCTGAGTTTGAAATATATACAAAAAATATACCCTGCCCGCTTAACTGTGACATTGTACATTGGGTTTCTGAGACACATACTGTCTGCGTTGGTGGGAGAATCGTAGTTGACTTTCCTGCTCGTATGTGGCTGCAGCACGATTAACCGCCACCTAAATGTGTATAGTACGGAGACGAACGCGTTTGTCAGACGTTCTTTAAAACGTGGGGAGCTCATTTGCTTGATCTAACCTCTCTTAATTTCTTCTTGTGGTGTCACGTGAGAAGTCCTGCGTGTGAAGCGAATCTGTTGGGAAGGATTCTGGCTGTCAGTGACATTGTTCGACAACATATCTTCTCTTCGACCAGGTACGACAGAACTGTGTGCCGGACCGGGACTCGAACCTGGAATCTTTGCCTTTCTCGGGAAAGCAGTATCCCAACCGAGCTACTCGAGCACGACCCACGATCCCTCCTCACAGCCAGTACCTCATCTGCTACCTTCCAGGAGTGCTAAGCTTGCAAGTTTCGGATCAGAACTTCTGTAAAGTTTGGAAGGTAGAAGACGAGGTACTGGCGGGAGAAAATCTGTGTGGACGGATCGTGAGTCGTGCTCTGGTGCCTCATCTGGTAGAGCACTTTCTCGCGAAAGGCACATGTTGAAGCCCCGTGCAGCAATCAGTCTCAATACGCCAGGAAGTTTTGATTTTATTGATCTGATGGAATAACATTTTTCCGGAGACATATGACTCTGAACTTTATCTTCGAAAGGATGGAAGCTGAGGTAATAAATTAAATTTGTACCACAGTCGGAAGTTAAACGCTGATCGTCTAGGCCAACACGCTAGCCATTTCACCACCGTAGCGTTGTGGCTACCACAGCTGGATGGACTGCCTAAAGGGAAAATCGGCTGAAGGCTTAAACTGAAGTTTGTGTTACGTAGTCCACGCAGTGCTGATAGCCACAACGTTACGATGGTGTAATGCCTAGAACATCTGCCTAGCCGGCGGGGGTTTTCAGCGTCTTTGATCACTGTGAAGCGAGTGAGTGGATCTTCGGCCGTCACCCCCCCCCCCCCCCCACCCCAACAAATACAACTAACAAAATGAGACAAAAAGAGTAATCAGTGGACATGGGTTCAAGATCTGGCTTGGCATAATTTTTAATTCATTGCTTTAGCTTCCATCCTTGTCGAAGTTTCGTATTTATTCATTAACTTTTTAGCTCATCAATCTTTCGAATTCTTTGACGCTGCCCTCCATGTTTTCCTGTCCTATACTAATCGTTTCATTTCTACATATCTCCTCCACTCAGCGCCTTCTATATAGTCTGTTTCCCCTACTGTTTTGCCCCTCCACTAATTCTTCCAGCGCCATCTTAGCAGTTCGCGAATGCCACATCACATGTCCACTAATCTGCCTCTTCTTCTTGTAAGAGTCACCATCCTCCCATAATCGTTTTAGTAAGTCTGCAATCCGTACATTATCTGTTCACTTATTTTTTACCACAGCACTACATTTCAGATGATTACAGACTCTTCTTCACTGTATTTTCGATGACGCATGTTTCACTTCCAGACAATGGTGTTTTCCAGACCTGCACTTTCAGTAGCTTCTTTTCTTGTCAGTATTTGATTTCAGTAAGGTTCTTTTATCGAATAAATCTTTCGTCTAGTGTGTTACCCGCGGACCCTACAATCTTCCTGGATTTGGCCATCATATGTATTACTCATTCCTAGATAAAACAATTCTTCCTCTTTCGTGACTTTCTTTTGTCGCCTGTTTGAAATTTTTACACAGATTGAGATAAATTTTAGGGTCTTGTTATCGATTTCACTGTCGAAATTTCGTCCAGTGTCACAGCCGAGGCCTGAAAGTGGGTTACATGTTCCAGTGTTACATTATTTCTTATAATTCTACATCTTACATTCGATGTTCTCTTGAATGACATACTTTTTCTTTTGTTAATGTAGATGTTAATGTTATATCTAGAAACTAACAAATTAATGTGAAAAACGGCTCTCTGAAGCAACGGAAAGACACGCATGAAGTTTTACAAAGTGATGACAGTACCAAGTAAGCTCTTTGGATCTGAAGCCTGGGCTTCCAAGCAAAAGGATGTGAGCCGGATTCAGGGTGCAGAAATGAGACTTCTCCGTAGTATTAAAGAGTGCACCAGCGAAGGTTACTTCAGAAATGAAGATATTAGAAATGTATTACAAGGTGATTCAACTCAGAAGACATATCCACCATCAGGCAAGGTGATATGCACATTATCTTGAGATAGGCAGGTCGTTCAGATGTCTTTGAGCATAACTGAGAATGCTGCAAGACTAAGGCTGAAAGCCTGAATTTCCAACTCAGGTCAGAGAAGAAGACGCACTTACTCTTGCAACACGATACTCCAGTCCCAACAACTGTTTCCCTACCATGGAACACGCTGTCAAATTTGACTGGACACTTCAACCACTTCCACCATACAGCCCTGGTTCAGCATCTTCAGATTTTCACCTCTTTGAGTCTGTGAAAGACTGACCACGTGCCGAAAATTTTCCATACTCAGATTCTGTCGTCAAAGATGTAAGACAGTGGCTAGCCTCAGATGGTTCTGTATCTAAACTACGTACATACCCCGTAAGGCATTGTACGGAGCGTGGCGGAGGGTACGTTGTACTACTACTAGTCATTTCCATTCCTGTTCCACTTGTAGATAGAGCGACTGTCTATGTGCCTCCTTAAGAGCCTTAATTTCTGTTATCTTATCTTCGTGGTCTCTACGCGAAATGTACGTTGGTGGCAGTAGGATCATTCTGCAGTCAGTTTCAAATGCTGATTCTCAAAATTTTCTCAATAGTGTTCCTCGAAAACAACGCCATCTTCCCTCCAGGACTCCCATTTGAGATCCCGAAGCATCTCCGTACAACTTGCATGTTGATCAAATCTATCAGTAACAAATCTAGCAGTCCACCTCTGAACTGCTTCGATATCTTCATAGGACCAGAATTTTCTCGGATTCCCGGCTAGATCCTTTGCTAAGGTATGACGGTGGTAGATATTGTTTCCTTCACGCATACAGGTTTTCACAGAGGCTTTTTCCTTGAACTGAGAGTCCAGCAGTCTCTGCATTCTCCGGATTTTCCAAATTTTGTTATTAAACCATGGTAGGTCTTTTCCGTCTTTAATCCACTAACTCGGAACGTATTTCTCCAGAGGGCGATTTACAATACATTTAAACTTTGGACACAATGCCTCTAATTCCATCATATTGGAACTAAATAATGTCTATTCATTGTCTACGTGGAATGCTAGCAATTGGTTATCTGTAGGAGAGTTCCTAGCCTTCTTGTTTGATTTGTAAACTTCAGTAACCGTCGTCGATATGATGACATCATGACCATTAATCGCAGTCTCTATACTGACACCATCGACAAGGGCAACGGCCGGCCGAGGTGGCCAAGCGGTTCTAGGCGCTACAGTCTGGAACCGCGCGACCGCTACGGTCGCAGGTTCGAAGCCTGCCTCGGGCATGGATGTGTGTGATGTCCTTAGGTTAGTTAGGTTTAAGTAGTTCTAAGTTATAGGGGACTGATGACCTCAGAAGTTAAGTCCCATAGTGCTCAGAGCCATTTGAACCATTTGACAAGGGCAGGCCAGTTTGTACCTACAAGATCTAAAATATTTCCACTGCGTGTGGGCTGTCGAAGTAGCTGGTCAAGATAGTTTTCGGAATACGTGTTCAAAAATACTTCATACGACTGTCCGTGTGTACCCTGCGATGAATTCATAGATGTCCGAGACTATACTCGATAGTTTAAAGTCGCTTCCAATCAATATTCCATGATCCGGATATTTCCACGCTACTGTACGTAGACTTTCTTTGAATGATTCTAAAACTGTCACTGTGGAAGCGGGCGACCGGTAAAAACATCCAACAACTAACCCGATTTCACCTAGACCTGTTATACACGTCCAGATATGTTCACAGTCACTCTCAAAATTTTTGTCAGCTACAAATAACGCTCTACACTCTATGGCGCTGTAAGTTTCACGATTTGCCAAATGTTTCAGAGCTTTCAACTTTGGGTTTCGGACAGCTTCCGGTCCTGAGAAGAATCTGAGCGCGACAAATTTCGTGCCATTACAGGTGGGGCGTACAGGTGGTCCATCATTGGCAAAAGTGCATAACGTCGGTATGGAACTGAAATCTTGCTCTATTTGCGTTTTTGTGCTTTCTGTATGTGTCGTAGTTTCCACGAAAATAAATGAGATGCATTAATTTCGGAACGAGCCGGCTTCTCGGCTCTCGCTGTACGGTCGTCCATTTCCCGTTCTGTCCAGAGGTTTGGTCCAGGGCGGGTAGTTATAAACGGTTAGTTGCATTGAAGTTATATTTACGCTAAGTAGCCGGGCGCTGTATATTTATACCGGGCACGAGGAGCGGAAGTCAGCGCCGGCCGACGGGCTTGTCAATATGCGCGACTATTTTTACGCTTCCTGTTTGTGAGGGCCTCCCCGGCCGATAACAGTGGGCCACCTCACGGCTACGGCGGCGGCTGCGGCTGCGGCGGGCCCCGCCACGTACCGCGTCTGCCCCGCACGTCCGCCGTGCTCGTCGCAGGACGCAGCATTCGGTTGCGAACAGTCGCCGGTTACGTCTGCGCCGTATCGAGCTGCTCTGGAGCCGCCATTGTGCACGGCGTTCGCGCGGTCTCGTCCATACGCAATTTCTTACACTACCGGGCATCAATGGACGTAGAGTCTGTTCCTGATTGTAAGACATTCTTTGTAAGGTATTGCGCTGGACACAGCTATGCGGTTCATCAACCGCCCAGTAAAGCATAGCAGTGGTCGCGGCGTTTCTAGTGATTGTAAAATATCTTCTGAATGTGGTAGCAATTGCATTCGTCACCCAATACCAATAGTTTCGGATCGCTGCACAGGACAAAAGCGCCAAAGAAATTGATATAGCCATGGTTATTCAACTACAGCGATACGTAAACAGTCAGAATACGGCGCTGCGGTCGGCAAAATCTATCTAAGATAACAAGTTGGGGGTTGGAGTTGTGTTGTTTGGGGAAGGAGACCAGACAGCGAGGTCATCGGTCACATCGGATTACGGAAGGACGGGGAAGGAAGTCGGCCGTGCCCTTTGAAAGCAACCATCACGGCATTTGCCTGGTGCGATGTAGGGAAATCACGGAAAACCTAAGTCAGGATGGCCGGACTCGTGATTGAACCGTCGTCCTCCCGAATGCGAGTCCAGTTAAGACAACAAGTGTCTGGCGCAGTTGTTAGATCGTTTACTGCGGTTGTAGTGGCAGGTTATCAAGACTTAAGTGAGTTTGAACGTGGTGTTAAAGTCGGCGCACTAGCGATGGGACAAAGAATGTCCCAGGTAGCGATCAAGTGGGGATTTTCCCGTACGACCATTTCACGAGCATACCGGTAAAAACATCAAATCTCCGACATCGTTGCGACTGGAAAAAGGTCCTGCAAGAAGAGGACCAACGACGACTGAAGAGAATCGTTCAACGTGACAGGAGTGCAACCCTTCCGCAAATTGCTGCAGATTTCAATGTTCTAACATTACAGGAGAGTTTTCCCATGCACAAAAACCTCTTAAAATGAACAAGAAATTAATTATCAAACAAACGAACGTAAAGAACAGATGAATGATTTAATCAAAATGGTTCAAATGGCTCTGAGCACTACGGGACTTAACTTCTGAAGATATCAGTACCCTAGAACTTAGAACTGCTTAAACCTAACTAACCTAAGGACATCACACACATCCATGCCCGAGACAGGATTCGAACCTGCGACCGTAGCGGTCGCACGGTTCCAGACTGAAGCGCCTAGAACCGCTCGGTCCCACCGCCCGGCAATGATTTAATCAAAGAAATAGTAATAAATCGGAAAACAGGGCGAACCTATAGGAAACTATAGCTCACACACTCTTATCACTAATCTCATATAAAAGAAAACAGAAATTACTATTGAAACGGTACACACAAACACACACATACACACACACACACACACACACACACACACACACACACGAACAACAACAACTACAACAACAACAACTACTACTACTACAAAGAAACAAGTAAACGAAAAACTGAAGTACACATAGCCACCGCAAAACGAACAAAAGCAGATCAAAAAACGCACCGCAGAAGTTGGGGACACTACAGATAACAATCATACACGATAAAAACGCGATTTTAAAGCAACGTTGATGAAAATCACTAAGTATAATTGTGAGAAGTGCAGGTGCGTAGAATAACAGAAACAGCATTCCATTGCAACAATTATCTGAAAACGATCTCACCAAAATTCTAGCTGAATGAAAAAATGTTAAAAACCTAGAATAACTTGTGCATCAGCATAGAAAATGTACAATGAAAGCTTATCCTAGAGACATTTTACTTATCAGCAGTCTCTTTCGTCGACGCTATGGTTGGACGAGAGACATTTCACTTTTTTAAGTCACCGTAGAAATAGGTTCGACCCAACTCTGCAAAATGTATTGTCAAGGAGATGATGACTACTTCGTCTTACAAACTTCTTTTTCCAATGAAAGAAATTTTTATCTTAGAGTACTGAGTGTACATCCACACATACGAATCAATATGACATTGCTTGTCAGAGGGCACTTTTATTGTGCAATACACCAAAGTTTTCTCCCGTTATATTCACGGTCAGAAAGTGGGAAGAATAAGTGCTTCTAAGAGTAACTGCTTCGAAAGCTGTTGTTCGCCTACTTTTATAAGCACCATCTCTACTGGATAGATACGAAGGAACTGAAGAATGTTCCTAGTCTCTGAAATTGAGCGCCTCTACTTAGTCGAGACCAAACTGGACAATACAGTTTTCTCACAGATAACAGCATCATCTATGGATATCGTGAGACAGTAACTAATACCACGTGCAAATTCATAGATGCTTGCCGACTACTGTGGCCGAGCCGTTCTAGCCGCTTCAATCTGGAACCGCGCAACCGCTACGGTCGCAGGTTCGAATCCTGCCTTGGGCATGGGTGTGTGTGATGTCCTTAGGTTAGTTAGATTTAAGTAGTTCTAAGTTCTAGGGGACTGATAACCTCAGATGTTAAGTACCATAGTGCTCAGAGCCATTTGAACCATAGATGCTTGTTATGAACAATAACAATCCTACTACACTCCCCTGGGGTACACCAGATATATCTTCCATGTTTGAACATCACTCACCGTCCCGGATAACGTGCTGCTTACTGCCTGACAGGAAATTTTCGTTGTAGTCGCAAACCTTGTTAGATTTCCCATAGGGTTTAGGATGTGTCAATGTGGTACTGAATCGAAAGTTTTACTTAAGTATGGAAAGACGAAGCACATAATTTCCGCCGGCCGTTGTGGCAAAGCGGTTCTAAGCGCTTCAGTCTGGAACCGCGCAACCGCTACGGTCGCAGGTTTGAATCCTGCCTCGGGCATGGATGTATGTGGTGTACTTAGTTTAGTTAGGTTTAAGTAGTTCTAGCTTCTAGGGGACTGATGACCTCAGATGTTAAGTCTCATGGAGCTCAGAGCCATTTGAACTTAATTTCCTCTATCCATGGCATGAGTATTTCCTGTGAGTAGAATTGGGGATTGCTGAAAAATATATTTTAAGAAACACAGAATGTAAATCCACGATATTACTCCGTTCTCAAAGAGAAATATTTGTTTAACACCGTTCTTTTAGGTACTCGACGTGAGCTTCGTGTGTAGTGCAGCAGACATCGAGGTGATATTCCCATTCTCCTAGACCTTACAAAGTACTCTCCGACATCCGTATACAAACCTGATAGGGCCTCACCGGGCTGGAATATGATCTCTATCGTTCCACCTTCGTGAATCGTGGCATTAGTATAGTTCCGACACGTCCTGGTACAAGTGGCATGTGACATACCTCTCACCGAAGAAACATGGACAAAATACAAGGACTTGGCGCAAAGAACTAGTACGTTTCCTTTAATGTCTGTTAGCTTCTTTAGAGAAATGAAACGCCTTCTGCAAACCCTCTTCTCATGTGACAATGACCATAAAATATTGACAAAGAATCCGTCTCTTCACTGGATTGCAGTTTGTGAACCAGCTACAGTTTGTAAGAGATCACTACATCAGCTGAACTAGCCGTTTATGTAGGTAACTCCAGTTACTGTTGATTCACTTTCTACGCTGATCTCTGCAGCGTCGCGGCGGTAGGCAATTTTCACACAATCCGTCGAATGTTTATTAACCGCAGCTGGTCTTACAACCCTGCCTTCCGTTTGATGATGCGCTTCCTGGGCATGAAATGGCTCATATTAACTTCGGCTTGGCGGTACAGAAGAAACACGACATGTGAATTGGCGCTCAAATGCCGGTCCAACCTCAAAAACACCGACTCTTTACATATTTAAACCTACATCAGTTTCTACGAGTAATATTGCCATGATCTCGAACAAAAACAATACACATGTTTCCTACTAGATGGCATGTACATTGACGAGCCAAACGTTTATGACTACATGGCTAATAGCGTGTTGGTGCACTTCCGGAACACATTTTTTTTTTTTTTAATTTTATGTGTTAAGTTCGTAGGGAAACAAAATGCTGAGGTCATCGGTCCCTAGGCTTACACACTACTTAATTTAACTTACACTAACTTACTCTAAGGACAACACACACACACATACCCATGTCAGAGGGAAGACTCGAATCTCCGACGGGGCGAGCCGTGCGAACCGTGGCAAGGCCCCCAAGACCACGCGGCTACCCCGCATGGCTGGAACACAAACCAGGGTCGATTCTGCGTGCCATGGATTCGACAAGCCCTCGGTGGGTTTCCAGAGGTACGTGGCACCAGATACCCACGCACTGGCCACGGCATCCCGTAAATTACTGACCGATGATTAGTAGGCACGAAGCTGACTCCTGATAGTGTCACAAATCTGTTACATAGTGTGCAGATCAGGCGAATTTCGTGGCTATGACATCAGCGTGAGTTCACTGTCGTGCTCCTCAAACCACTGTAGTACGATTCTGTCTGAGTGACAGGGATATGTCCAACTGGAAGAAGCCATCCCCGTTCGGGAAGACATGAAACGCCGGTCGTCCCCATCTGTGCCTTTGATTACAACCACAGGTCCAGTGGGAGCCCACGTAAACATCCCCGAATAGCATAATACTGCCCCCATTGCCCTGCGCTGAATGTTTCATGCAGCCGCCCGCCAGGATGACATGTATCCGAACACGACCAGTGACCTGGTGTAGCAAAGAAGTGATTCATCCGACGTTTACATTGCGCCACTGTCCAGTCTTGATGATCTCGTGTCCACTGCAGTCGTAACGATAATATCATTGGACGGACACAGAAATACGTAGCGCTAGTCTACTGCGGAGCACCCATATTCAACGACTCGTGCTGAACAGTACGTTCCGAAACACTGGCCTCCGACCTGTGGTGAGGCGTGGACGTCCAACACCTAGACACCTACTCGTGGTTTCAACCGCTTCCCATAGATGATCACGACAGTAGCACGTGAACAGATTTCCTCGCCGTTTCCGAGATTCTCGTTCCCAGCCGCCGGGCCATAATAATATGCACTTTGTCTAAGACATATCAGTGGGTTTCCCAGTTTGTGGCTCATATTGTCGCTAGAATGATTCCCAACGGTCTCTGCCCCGCCTATGTACGAGCGCATTCCTGACCACGCCACGTGCCCGCAACTTCACCAGATGGTTTTCAACTTTGCGATGAGCAGTTGCCATAATATTTTGACTCATATTTGTGCTACTAAATGCCAACATGCCAACAACAAATATCCTCCAGGGTAAGACTGAACTTGTCACCGACTACAAATAATTGATTTTCAGTTTTATTGCAACAGTAGTGTTGTTGCCTCGAATCGATCATGTTACAAAAAATTTACCATACATCTGTGTTTCGGCAGTTCCGCCAGCTATGAAAAGTTGGAATATTGAAACATCCCTCTTTTAGGAGGACTTCGTATTTATGGTCGGTGTAATAGAGAATATATTTCCTCGGTTCATCTGAGGAAGATATTTCTTGTTCTTAGCTTTTGGGTGGCCAGTCGAATGACGAATCGTACGTTTTCTACGGACGTGGAATTTTCTCCTTGTAGAGAGCTGCCCCCCATTGGACTGTCGGTGATAGATCTTATCAGCAGGAGTAGGTTTCAGGCAACCTCTGGTGGAAATCAATTGCAAAAGACAATCGCTGCCTGAAAACATCAGAAGGTCTAATCCCTCGCCATCACAAAAACTGGGAAGTGTGGAGATCTTCTGACAGACTGCAGACAGGAGTACCAAGATCAAAAGCAAATCTTCTAAAACATAGACACCAAGAAGTGGCTAAACCGTACTACTGCGGTGAGGTCAGATAACCCATATGTTTCTGCTCTGGCTGCCCCGTCCAGGTCAGCTTCAAGAACCTTATGTTAGAAACTCTTAATGAAACTAACATTGCCAGCTTTAAGCTAAACTGGTGCAAATATAAGTCTGTGGTGTCTGTTCTTTCAGACACACACACACACACACACACACACACACACACACATATATATATATATATATATATATATATATATATATATATATATATATATATATATGCCATGGTGGCCATTAAGATCATTTCCGTGCGGATGCACTCCTTCTCCCAAACTCTTGCGGGAAGAAGCGTGAGACTGCTCGCAGTGAACATGATGAAGAGGGGACGCTACGTAAGTAGGCTGCGACAAGTTGGGAGTTTGGGATGGAGGATAAGTGTGCTCAGACTGCGGAAGCAGTTAAGGCGACCGCTCGCGTAAAGAGGGGAAAGCCAGTTTAACTCCCGGTCCAGCATAGATAGGTTTTCACTTTTCGTCACCGAATTTATTTCAGCGGCAGAACACGACCGGTGTCAGAATTTCTATTTCATTTAATCATGTATTAGTAATTTATTCACTTGCATTTTCTCTTGTTGTGGCTTCGTAGGCTTTCCCGTCGTAATAAGTCTTCAAAGTCCCTTCGGGTCTGCTGCTGCATTTTAAAATCAACTCGATTCAATATTTCGTCGATCCAGCTGTTCGCCATCTTCGGGGGAACGCTGCTTCTGATGAGTCCTGGTGAGAACTGTGGGACTCACCAGCAGAAACAGAGTTCTCCTGAAGATGGCGAACAGCTGGACAGATTCAATATTGAATCGAGTTGATTTTAGGATCTGGCAGCAATCCCGATGAGACTTTCAAGATTTTCTCTTGTTGTTTACTATGTTACAAGTGCGTAAACGTAAAATATTTATATTTTCAGCTCTTCTATTTCCCATTTCTTTTGAGTTGTGATCTGGAGCTTACGAGACACATAAGAAAACAAGAGATTCCAGTAGCTTGTAATCGGCCTAAATTTGAATTTCTGGGCTTTTAAAAACATATTTAAGGCGCTTTTTAATGCGGTCACCACCGCTGTCCACACATGTGAGCGTGCTGATGTGAACTTCTATATACTAAGACGGAAGAAATTTTCAGCAGGCTCTGAAAATTATTTTATCGCGCATTCATGAGTCGCAAAATAGATTGGAAAAATTCTTTCACTGTGTTTCTTCCAGTTTTGGAAAGCACTGTGAGATCTGAACTGCGTCAAATGCATCAAAATCTCCCCTTGAAGTAATGCAACAGCTCGTGATTCCCATGCCCAGTGCTCGCTGGAAGTTCCTCACGGCAGAATTCCCGTACACAGTCTGATGAAACTGGTACACTGTCTCCCAGTAGTAATAAGATTCTCTAGTGTGTCCTTAAGGCAAATATACGATGTCGCAGTCTTTTACTCCCCAGAAGCTTGTTCTTAAACATAAAATATGAAATTTTGATTTTGTTTTTCTTGATTAGTGTTTGTTGCTTCTTGGCACTAACTGTCATTTATTTTCAGATCGTCTTTGGGAAGCCCATGTTTCATCACTAAACGCAGTCCAGTCCAGAAAACCGTCTTTGCATAACAACAAGAACTTCACGTTTGGCGAAGTTTGCAATCGCCACTGTCATTTCGAACTGGTGTTGGACCACAAAGCTACCGGAGCTGAGGTGTGGTGAATTTCTTTCATTTTTATCACAAATGTCCCTTTATTTGTAGCGAATATTCCACTTTTAGCTCTTTAATTTATAAGGAGAAATGAGAGCTGCGATAAACTTCCGGTCAAAATTCGGAACTACGAGGTAGACCAAGTGAAGGAATGACGCTACCGTGAAAGCAAAGCAGCAGGTGACGGTCGGAGCAAAGAAGGCATAGAAAGCAGACTAGCACAGGATAAAAGGTATTTCTGGCCGAAAGAAGTGTATTGATATTAAACATTGGTCTTAATTGAAGGATGAAAGTATGACGTACGTTTGGAGCACACCATTTTATGGCAGTGAATCATGAGCTATAGGAAAAACGAGACAAGTAGGAGTAGAAGCGCTTTAGATTTCTTGATGTAGAAGGATGTTGAAAATTTGGCGGAATGATAAGGAATGAGGAGGTTCTCTGAAGTATCGGCGAGGAGGGAGGAATGTGGAAAACACTGAGAACAAAGGGGCCGCGATGGTAGGACACGTGTCACGACGTCAAGGTGTTACTTCCATTGCACTAGAGGGAGCTGTAGACGATAACTGTAGGGAAAGATTGAGATTGGAATACATCTAACAAATATTGAACGATGTAGGTTGCAAGCGCTACTCCGAGATGAAGAGATTGGCACAGGAGAGGAACTAGTGGTGATAGGCGTCATCCCAGTCAGGTGAGTGATGTCTGAGCTATGACCCATTCCAAAGTCAGCGTCTTCTCAGTCAAACAGCGTAGGAAGTGGTACTGCGTATACGAAGAGCTAGTTTCGAAAATTTTGGAGGATTATGTCATGTTCCGGCGTTTGCTTTACAATCAAGAGAAACAAGCAGAAAACTTTGGCCAAGACCGTTGGATGGGAACTACTTTTAACTTAATTCTGGGACAATATATTTCAGGTATAAAATCTGAACGCTTAATGTATGTGAAAGTGTATTTGCTTATGTGCACATAGAGTAGAGATGATGTCCTTCCAGCAGGCGCATTGTATCCGTGTTGCTTTCGCTAGCAGTCGATGCGATAACGAGGAAAGACTAGGGCGCGTATTTTACGATGAAACCATTCCGGCATTTGCTTTTACAGATTTAGGGAAACCAGCGAAAATGTAAACCTGGGTGGCCCGGCGGACCCGCTTCTCCAGAATAAGAGCCCAGTGTGCCAATCACTGCGCCACCTTGCTCGACGTACTCCATTTGATCAAAAGTATCCGGACACCGCTATGTAATGCAAAATTAACCACCATATGTGGCGAGAGGTGGACCTGTCAGTATAAAAGGAGGCTGTAAGTATTGGCTGTTCTCAGTAGAAAAGTAGTAACAGCAGAGTGGGTTTGTCAGGAGAGTTCAGTAACTTGGAAGGCCGACTAGTCGTTGTAAGTCACCTGAGTCACAAATCCATCGCGAGCATCTCATCCCTTCTAAAGCTGCCCGTGTCGACTGGTGGTGATGTAATTGTGAACAGGAAGCGTCAAGGAACAACCACAGTTGAACGATGACCAGGCAGGTCTCATTTACTGACAGGCAGGGGCCGCCAAGCATTGCAGAGGACGATTGGAAAAAGTCGCTTGAAATCAGTCCTAGAGTGCTAGCAGGTGTCCAGCTAGCACACTGACTGTGCGTCGGGAGCAGCTCCTCGTAAGCCACACGTTAGTACAGCCAGTGCCAACTTAACGCTTGAGGAGTTTCAAAACGTGACGCCACAAGCGACTGGGTGACTGGAAACGAGAGATTTAGAATGATGGCAACCGGTTTAAAGGGTTTGGGCTTGGGGAATATCTGGAGATGTTACTTGCCATCATGTATAATGCCAACAGTGAGCATAGTACTTGGTTAATAGTATGCAGGTGTTTTTCATGGTTAGGGTGTGGTCCCATTATTGCTCTTAACAAAACGCTGAATGCAGGAGCGACATGGGCACATTTTACAGCACTGTCTGCTGCTTGCAGTAGAGTAACAGTTCGAAAGATAAAGATGATGATGTTTGGTTTGTGGGGCTCTCAACTGCGCGGTAATCAGCGACCATAGAAAGTCCCAATTTTTACACAGACCAGTTTTTACACAATCCAATCTAGCCACTGTCACGAGTGATTATGATGAAGACAACACAAACACCCAGTCCCTCGGTAGACAAAATCACCAACCCGGCCGGGAATCGATACCGGGACCCCGTGATCCAGAGACAGAAACACTAGCCACTAGAACACGAGCTGTGGACGAAAGATAAAGATCGTTTGTGTCAGCATGACGATGCACGCCGTTATAATTTGTGAGGCAATGGTTTGTGGACAAAACCATTCCTGAAATGGACTGGCCGTCCGGAAGTCCCGACCTGAGCCCAGTGGAACATCTGTGGGATGAATTAGAACGGCGACTTCGTTCCAGGCGCCAGCATCGAACTACCTTCTTTGATTTCGGCTCTTGAGGAGGAATGGTTTGCCATTTAGCAACAGACATTCAGATATCTTATTTAAAGCCGTCATAAAGGGGAGGGGTGGACACACGTCATATTAAAATCCACTAATATGTGTCCGGATGCTTACGCTGAGATAGTGTATATGAAATAATTTTCCTTCAAAGGACAGTGAGAAAGTGTGGATAGTCGGCACATGTTAACTTATTTATATAATTTTTTGTTCAAATGTTGTTAGTAGGATTTTGCTGCTCACTAATTATTCACTGTGGTTGGTGAATTGGGTGAATGTTCTAAACACATTCGAAGACGCCGCTTCCACTGCTAAAAATGGTTCAAATGGTTCTGAGTACTATGGGACTTAACATCTGAGGTCATCAGTTCGCTAGAACTTAGAGGTGCTTAAACCTAACCAACCTAAGGACATCACACACATCCATGCCCGAGGCAGTATTCGAATCTGCGACCATAGCAGTCGAGCGGTTCCGGACTGAAGCGCCTAGAACCGCTCGGGCACCGAGGCCGGCTTGCTTCCACTGCGCAGACGTGATTATAGGTTTCGCGGATGCTTACTTCAGGATGCTAATGACTTTATGACCCTATGTCAGAGCTAGTAATAGCCTTGTTTTCGAGAAAGATGCCCCCAATCGGTAAACCACCAAAATAAGTGTGAACAGCCAATTTTAAAGCTCAACGTTTCGTCTTTCGCGGATGTTAAACTTGAGTAGGACACAACAAAGCTAATATAATACGTTTTATTTTGCTAGGACCTGATGCAAAAAGTCTTTTACACTCGCTTGTTAAAGCCGGAAGGAATGCATTATTATCAATGGAAAAAAACCTTAAAGTATGGAAAGCCATAAGAGACATGTGAAAAAGAAAGGTAGGAAATATCTTATTTCATATTTACTAACGAACAGTAATGCTGTGCAGTTGCGCTTGCATTAACGTGGACATACAAATTCTGTATTAAGCAGTAAAAGTAGGTATTCGGAATTATATCACATACTGTCAATTTTGTAATTAATATTACAGTTTATTATCTTAAAAAAATACTTTCGGCACTTCTTATTGTATCCTGTTACATCGAGACGCGATCACAACGTTACAAGTCTTAACTGCTCTTTGTCTTGCGCAATAATAATTTCTTCGCATCTTGTGACCTAGAATACGTCCTTGTACTTGTTTTGGAGCGTTACATCACACGTTCATGAACCTTTGTTTGTAGGATACGGACGTCCTTCATTTAAAAGACGTTTTCTTTTTCGAACCTCAACGTGTGCCTGGGAATGAGCAGAGTAAAAACATGAACTTGTATTTCTGGACGCACAGTGTTTGCTCTATTAACATATAGCTGTAAAGGTGAATAAAAGTTGCTTTGCTTCTTGGCGGCAACATCGTTATGCTCGTGTTCAGTTGTGCAAGAGTAATAATTAGTGCAGCGTTCGTTCACGCGGAAGGAAGTCAGGCGGAGAGTGAGGTTACTTGGTCTCAAAGCGACTAAGCAAAAAAATTACCTCTGGCTTTCAGCCGCGTCAAGTGGTTAAATGTCCTCCAGCGTTTGAACGATGGCTCCTAGGCCGTTAGTTTGGTGCTGGCTGTAAGGTCGCCACCTTGGTTTATTAGGGAGTGAAGATATTTTACGTTAAAGACAAGGTACGGTGAGTAGGCAATCGGTTGCGTGTGTGCCACGCCTGACTTATGGTAGAGCTTCCTCTCTTTTCCACCACCTGTCCCCACGCCGTCCCCCTTCTTAAATATTCTCAACAGAATCTAGCACTTCAAGAAGCAATTGCAGCAAGCAGGAAGTGATGGAAAACGACGGGGAAAAGCAACGGAAGCAGGAAGACGTTCAAATAGCTTTTGTGAAGTGTCCTATTCGTTGGGCACCCACCAACGCTGATATCACGCGTCTCGTCCATCGTGCACCCGGAAGGCAAACCGTCGGCCAGCAGAGCTGACGACGTTCCTGCAACGCGACACGCCGGACTGTTCCATTTGACATGGAAACACCAGGGCGACCTCTGCAACACATCAGTTGTGTGTAATACAGTTGCTCGTAATATACGAGGGCTATTCCGAAAGTAAGGTCCGATCGGTCACGAAATGGAAACGACTATGAAAATCCGATAAAGCTTTGCACAGATGTGTTGGGTAGTGTCTCTAGTATAACCCCAGTTAGCATCACGTCGCTCTTCTCATTTCTGAGCTCGCAGTGAGTGCGTAAAGATGTCTAGAAAATAGTGTCTGCCGCCAAGTACGGGGGCCTGGTGAGAAATTTCCCCTGAAGCTATGCAGCTAACATTACATAACTGTCGTGCTGTTTCGTCTTCAAGACAATTCTCAGCCGCATTCTGCAGGGGCAATGAAGATGCTCCTGCATCGTTTTCAAATGGAAATGTGAGATTACCCACAATACAGCCCGTAATTGTCTCCCTCTGAGTTTCAGCTCAGGTCACATGAACCGCTGGTTATGAAGACAACATTTCGGCACAAGACAACGAGCCGTAGGCCAGCGTAGAGAATTGGCGGAGAGCACTGGCGGCTGCCTTCTATAGCGAGGGTATGGGAAAGTTGGTACAACGCTACGATACACGTCTAAGTCGGGTCGGCGACTATGGAGATAAGTAGCTGCAAGGTGTATCTAACTGTTGCAAATAAAACATTTTTGATTTTTACCGTGGTTTCCATTTCGCGACCTATCGGACCTTACTTTCGGAATAGCCCTCGTATCATCGAGCGTGCTACATGTAGTAAATAACGTTAAGATTAGTTCAAGACACACTGCGTGACAAAAAGTATCCGGACACCCCCCAAAACACAAGTTTTTCATAGTAGATGCATTGTGCTGCCACCTACTGCCAGGTACTCCGTATCAGTGACCTCAGTAGTAATGAGACATCGCGAGAGAGCAGAAAGGGGTGCTCCACGGAACGCAAGGCCCTTTGAACGTGGTCAGGTGATTGGGTGTCACTTGTATCATACGTCTGTACGGGAGATTTCCACACTACTAAACATCCCTTGGTCCACTGTTTCCGATGTGATAGTCAAGTGGCAACGTGAAGGGACGCGAATAGCAAAAAAGCGTACAGGCCGACCTCGTCTGTTGACTGACAGAGACCGCCGACAGTTGAGGAGGGTCGTAATGTGTAATAGGCAGACATCTATCCAGACCATCACACAGGAATTCCATACTGCATCAGGATCCACTGCAAGTATTATGACAGGCGGGAGGTGAGAAAACTTGCATTTCAAGCTCGTCTGGCTGCTCATAAGCCACACATCACGCCGGTAAATGCGAAACGACGCCTCGCTTGGTGTAAGGAGCGTAAACATTGGACGACTGAACAGTGGAAAAACGTTGTGTGGAGTGACGACTCACGGTACACAATGTGGTGATCCGATGGCAGGATGTGGGTATGGCGAATGACCGCTGAACGTCATCTGCCAGCGTGTGTAGTGCCAACAGTAAAATTCGGAGGAGATGGTGTTGTGGTGTGATCGTGTTTTTCATGGAGGGGGCTTGCTACCCTTGTTGTTTTGCGTGACACTACCACAGCACGAGCCTACATTGATGTTTCAAGCACCTTCTTGCTTCCCACTGTTGAAGAGAAATTCAAGGATGGCGACTGCATCTTTCAACTCGATCGAGCACCTGTTCATAATGCACACCCTGTGGCAGAGTGGTTGTAACATCCCTGTAACGGACTGGCCTGCACAGAGTCCTGACCTGAATCCTACAGAACACCTTTAGGGTCTTTTGGAACGCCAACTTCGTGCCAGACCTGACCGACCGACATTGATACCTCTCCTCAGTGCAGCACCCCGTGAAGAATGGGCTGTCATTCCCCAAGAAACCTTCCAGCACCTGACTGAACGTATGCCTGCAAGAGTGGAAGCTGTTATCAAGGCTAAGGGTGGGCCAACACCATATTGAACTCTAGCGTTACTGATGGAGGGCGCCGCGAACTTGTAAGTCATTTTCAGACAGGTGTCCGGATACTTTTGACCACATAGTGTAAAAAGATATGGGGGACGGCTACAAACTATTCAATGAAATCTGACCGCCCTGCTACCGGGATATCGCCGTTGCCTCTTAATAGTCGTCGTGGGTTAGACTCCTGTTCCACGCAGCCTTTGGACTTTATACGTTCTGTTAATGAGCTTCTAATCTGAGCAGTTTCTCAACGTTAGCACAACAACTGAGAATGTCTGTGCAGAAGACAATAAAAATATAACAGGTGTGTCTCGAAAAAAAAAAGGAGAAACAAAGTCAAGCATCATAGTAAACAACTGGAATCACTACAACCCATTACGTACGAGGGCGTACTGAAAGCTAGTGTCCCCGGATCGTTTATATGAAAACTCTTAAACGTATTTGAATAATACAAATGTTATTAACATTCTACATATTTATTCTTCATATCTACAGCCGGCCGCGGTGGTCGTGCGGTTCTAGGCGCTGCAGTCCGGAACCGCGGGACTGCTACGGTCGCAGGTTCGAATCCTGCCTCGGGCATGGATGTGTGTGATGTCCTTAGATTAGTTAGGTTTAAGTAGTTCTAAGTTCTAGGGGACTGATGACCTAAGATATTAAGTCCCGTAGTGCTCAGAGCCATTTGAACCATTTTCATGGCTTCATATTTGTCGCCCTTTGTCGATAACTCTGAATTGTAGCGCGTAACATGGCGGTACGAAACGTAACTATGTCAGTGACAACGTGCTGTAACCGAATTTCGAATTCAAAGAGTTCGTCCACACGTGGAGCATTCTCTCCTTCATCACGACAGTACCAGATGCACACCAGCGCTGCGACATGCGCAACAATCCGATGCCTTGGGTTCAATGTCATCGACCATCCTCCATACTGTCCCTACTTCGCTCCATTCAATTTTCATCTGTTTCCAAAACCTTCGAAGACCACTTCTATGGTGATGAAGCGGTGCAAGCAGAGATGAGGTTGTGGCTTCGTCAAAAAAGTCAAACATTCTACAGTGACAGTATCAACAACTGGTCCCTCGTTGGTACAGAAGTATTCGTCGCCAGGCTAACTATATTGAGAAACAATTATTTAGAGCCTTAAGAGTCTTCACATAAAAAATTCGGAGGCATCATCTATAGCTCATCCTCGTATCATATCGCCATTTTGATTTTCGTCTCTAAAATGGACAGATTCAGCTTTCTTTTGTAGCATACCATTTCGGAAGTTTTTGTTCTCTTCTTGTCTGCACTGTTTATCTCCACATTAAACTTTCGAGTAAGCCCACACTGACTTTCATAAAAGAGTTTTTAACAAATTTATATTCGTTTGTTAATACGTTTCTCTTTTTCAGAAAGTCTTCTTTTGGTGTTGCCAACCTACATTTTCTATCCCCTCCGGCCGTCGTCGGTTATGTTTCTAATCAAACAGTAAAATTTCTCTACTATTATTAGTGCCTCATTGCCTGATCTAATTCACTAAGCTGCGCCTGACTGAACTCGACTACACTCTATTGCCGTTGTCTTACTTTTGTTGATTTCCACCTTATAACTCTTTTCAAGTCAGTATGCATTCCATTCAACTGATATTCGACGTCCTTTGTCGTCTCTGATAGAACAGCGACGTCATCGGCAAACTTTAATGACTTTATTTCCTCTCCTTGAACTTTAATTCATTTCAGAAAATTCTTATGTCTTCTTCACTGTTTGCTTTATATACAATAAGGAAACATGGTTGAGTTGATATAGTGCAGCCTTGTCACCCTCTCTCTCAACCAGTGCCTCCCGTTTATGTCCTTAGATTGTTAGAATTGCGGTAGGTTTTTGATAGAAATTGTAGGCAGCGTTTCGCTCTCTGTATATTATCCGTGATAACTTTAGAGGTTTAGATAGCGTTGTAAGATTGTTATTTTTGATGGATTACTATTTTTGATGGCGTTATTATATATATTATAATTTGTAAAGGAAAATGATATATTTGGAGAACTGTGGTGAGAGAAACAGTTGTTACGCAACAGTATCTGTGTCTCCGATGGCAACGCTGTGGAGTCGTAGAATCTTTGACAGTCAGTAGTGGATAGCTGCGGTGTGCAGCAGGCGGGGATTCGTTGACTGTACAGTGTAATGCATGGACGCACTTCTGGAACTATATGAGTTGCAGATTTATTACGAGGATGAATGATGACTCAGAACAATGGCTGGATAGCGTATCGACATTAAAAATGTTTTGAAATGAAGAACAACGTATTATTTGATGAGGTAAGAAGTTTGTTTCTATTTTTGTAGGCTTGTATTATTGGTCCCCTTCACCCTCGTCACAGTCGAGTTTTGGATAATTATTCTATTGACTGATCTTC
This sequence comes from Schistocerca nitens, assembly GCF_023898315.1. Lineage (NCBI taxonomy): Eukaryota > Metazoa > Arthropoda > Insecta > Orthoptera > Acrididae > Schistocerca > Schistocerca nitens. The sequence continues at coordinate 396,291,559 of NC_064617.1, forward strand.
TGAGTTAATTTACTGTATCATGGAAGTTGTTAGACTAAATGAACTTTTATATTAGAGTCTATAATTGTTTTCTTTGATAAGTTCCTTCCTAACTGAAATTTCAGTACTTAGAGGTTGAGACATGTGTTTCATTGGCATTCTGTGTCGAGATTATGAATCAAGTTTCCCTGGTCCACCTGTAGTTAGTTTTCAGCAATTTTTTTAGATTTTGCGGAGTCTTGCAGTGTAGCTGTTTCTGCCAGTACTTCATTTTGCAAGTGAGATTCTTGATACGTGATTGTTTCATTTCCTTCGCGCAATGTGGGTTCTGTCAGTTTCTTTATTTTAACACGGCCATATGTCAGGGCAGAAATTTTCGCTTGTTTAATGTTACATTCTTATACAGGTCGACATTACTGTTTTTTTTTAATACGGTTATGTTTTTCTCAAACAGTTCGCACTGACCAAGTCGACTGAGTGTGAATTTATTGGTTTATTTATTTATTTGCTTATGAATGAGGTCGGTTTTCACACACACACAGGATTATTTTCAGATTCGTGTTGGTGATGCGGCTTTGATCTCAGTAGCACATTTAGGTTGTCAGTTCACATTCCCAGGTTTGCATTTACGATAACACACACACACAAGTAAAGGCTACTCACTTACAGCGTACTGCAGTGTACCTCCGAAAGTGGATGAGAAGCGGCGCGGACGCAAGTGAGGGAGAAGGTTAGTCCCCCCCCCCCTTCCAACAACATTTCTTAAAAGCGTTTACGCGGTCCTGTCACATTAATGTGATCACCGCCTATATTCGACGTCAACCTGCAACACCACTCACAGATGGCAGGTGACAGCACTATGAGGGAAGGTATATAAAACGTATCGGGAGAGGGTGAGCAGGGGTGACGTAGGAAACAGTGCAATCGTTGTCGTAACGCGGAAACAGAGCGATTGTTCTACCGTCCAATAGGGCATGCGCTGGCTTTTGGGACAAGAGTTGAAGCATTTCCGAAATAGCGGCCGGCCGTTGTGACCGAGCGGTTCTAGACGCTTCAGTCAAGAACCGCGCGACTGCTACGGTCGCAGGTTCGAATCCTGCCTCGCCATGGATGTGTGTGATGTCTTTAGGTTAGTTAGGTTTAAGTAGTTCTAAGTTCTAGGGAACTGATGACCTTAGATGTTAAGTCCCATAGTGCTCTGAGCGATTTGAACCATTTTTGAACCGAAATAGCGGGTCGCCGTGGTTAAGCTATGCCGTGCATGGCACAATGGCGCAATCCAAAATCGGCGCAAGGGAAACTGTGTGTGGCCATAGGTGACAGGGGTGAACTACGGCTGCGGAGATGTATACAGGCGCGTAGACATGCAAATGATTAGCAACTGATCGCTCAGATGAACTAAGGCGCTACCAGCAGTGTCTCCTCAACGACGGTTCAGCAAACGTTGCTTAATATGGGCCTCCACAGCAGGCGACTGCCTCATGAACACATGCCAATTTCTCTTCGTCGGCGATGAGGGCTTTAATTTGCACCACACTAAGTAGCGACCCATGGTCTTTCCAGATGAATCACATTATTATACGAGGTGCGACAATAAAGTAATGAGACTGACGTGAAAAAAAAAGTTGCTTACCGTTTTAGTCAAGTTTAGTGTTGTCTCCTTCAAAGTAGTTCCCTTCTGATTGAACACACTTTTTCCAGCGCTTCTGCCATTGATGGAAACATTTCAGGAACTCATCTTCTGTAATATCCTCCAAGACCCTCGTCACAGCTTTTTGGACCTTTTTATTGTTTGAAAATGGGGTCCCTTGACCTTCGTTTTAATTTTTGGAAATAGAAAAAAGTCGTTTGGAGCGATATCTGGTGAATAAGGTGGCTGTGGTAGTACTGGAATTTGTTTTGAGGTGAAAAATTGCTGTACTGACAGAGCATTATGGGATGGTGCATTATTGTGATGCATAATCCGATTATTACTAGATGAACCATTTCTTGATTGATGTTCAGTTGTTCTGCAATCATTTTCATGGATAATCTTCGATGAGATCATATGAGTTCATGCACCCTGGCAAAGTTCTGTCCGTCAGGTTGATGGTCGTCCATTGTGGTCTTCATCTTCAACATTCGTTCCGCCTTCACTAAACATTTTATGCCAACGAAAAACTTGAGCTCTCGACATAACCTCCTCTCCAAAAGCCTTCTGAATCATACTGTAAGTTGTAGTGGCGTTTTCCCCCAATTTAACGCAAAAAGAAATGGCATACTGACGCGCAATATTATGCGGTTCCATTTCCGTGAAGAGAGCCACAAACACGTGTTAACTTATTACAGCACAACTCACGACTGAGCAGTTACATCGAAGAGCCACTTGGACTAGAAGCAGCTTATGGACCAAGGTCAAAGATATTGTGCCTACGCAAACCTGCAGGGTTGCCACATCTTCCAAAGAAAATCAGTCTCATTACTTTATTGTCGCACCTCGTACTCCGTTAGACAGAAAGAAAACTCCTTGCGACTATCGTTGTAAGTTTTCAGGCCAGAGGAGGGAGGTTTATGGCCTAGAGAATATTTTCGTGAAATTGCGTGAGCGATGTCGTCATTATACAAGGCACAATGAATCGACACAAGTATGTATATAGCCTTGAGGAGCATGTCCATCCCGTCATGCAGTTCCTTTTTTCTCGACACGATGACATCTACCAGCAGGAAAATGCAACACATCACACAGGTCGCAGTGTGCGTGTGTGGTTTGAAGAGCACCAGGTTGAGTTTACTGTACTCTCCTGGCCAGCAAACTCCACGGATTTAAACTGAATCGAGTATCTGTGGGACCACCTCGAGCGGACTGTTGTGTCATGGATCTTCAACCGAGAAGCCTAGCGCAGATGGCTATGCCAATGGAGTCGGCATAGCTCCACATCCCCGTCGGTAACTTCCAGAACCTCAGTGACTCTCTTCGTGCACATCTCACAGTGGTCCGGAATCCAAAAGGTGGTTATTTAGGCTTTTGGCATTTGGTCACATTAATTTGCCAGGACAGTGAATACAATGACGGAAAAAAAATCGCAACAGTCAGAAGGAGTTGTGTCACATAAACGAAAGTTGGTAGGCGTGTTCTACTTCTGAAATATTATGGCTATTCAGATTTCACTCCAGTCGCGTAAGTGTGGCGCTAATAGCGCCACTGTTAGTAGGCACACCCCGTTTATTTTAAGTACACGCTGTAACCGTCTTGAGATTGGACCTGGTATTTTAACGTTAATCAAGAATGCATTTAAAGCGACAAAGACGCCATTATCAATACCTCACTGAATTTGAATGAGGTCGTGTAATAGGGCTACGAGAAGCTGGATGTTGCTTCTGCGATATTACAGAAAGATCTGGCAGGAATGTAACCACTGTACTTGATTATTGGCAGTAATGGTCACTGGAATGTACGGTCGTAAGAAGACCGGAAACCGTATAGGCATGTTGCACTATCAAGAGAGAAGGTCATCGTGTTGTACGTGTGAGTCTGGCGCATCGTACTGCATCTGCAGCAGAAGTGTGGGCAGCCGTTGGAACCACAGTGACACAACGACCTGTTACAAGTCGGTTACTTCAAGGACAGCCCCGAGTCAGACGCCCTGTAGCGTGCCACGGGTTCCACTGACCCCCAACCACTGCCATTTGCGACTTCAGTGGCGTCAAGTGTGAGCTCATTGGAGGGGGGAGGGGGGGGGTGGAGATTGTGTCTTGCTGGAGATTGTGCCTCGGCATCAGTGATGACCGTGTGTTGGTTAGAATGAGGCCAGCTGAGTGCCTGCAACCAGCCTGCCTACATGCTAGACACACTGGACCTGTACCTCGAGTTATGATCTGAGGTACCAGAGCAGGAGCACCCTCTTGGTTATCCTACGCACCCTGACTGCAAAACTGTACGTCATTCTGGTGATTAGACCTGTTGTGCTGTCATCCATAAACAGCATTCCAGGAGATGTTTTTCAACAGGATAACACTCACCCACATACCACTGTTGCAAGCCACCATGCTCTACAGAGTGTCGACATGTTGCCTGGGCCCTTCTCGATCAACAGATCTATCTCCAATCGAGCACATAGAGAACATCATCGGAAGACAACTCTAGCGTCATCCACAAATAATATTCACCGTCTCTGTATTGACCGATCAAGCGCAAGAGACATGGAACTGCATACCACGAACTGACATTTGGTACCTCTACAACTCAATGTATGCACGTTTGTATGCTTGCATTCAACAATCTGACGGTTACACCAGTATTAATGTACCAGAACTTCATATTTGCAATCTTATATCGCGCTTGTATTAACCTTTGATCTTGCAGTGTTAATCACTTAGATATGTTGCCAAGACAAAGTTATTCCCAAAATTTCATTGCGGTACATTAACCATTTTTTTCCGTGAGTGTATTTGAAATGCTTGCTATCGCTATTGGTTGGTCGTCATCAGTGGCTAACCAATAACTCTTCTCCAACATAAGTGTGGAGTAGTGCCTTTCTATCCGATGACGATGGCCCGCCAATGGTATCCACAGAAGATGAGCTACCAACGCCCCTTCTTCTGCATCAGAGCGGGAATGTTAGCCTATGACTATGGCCCACCAATGGTAGCCATATGAACTTTAACCAATACTATCACTTCTCCAGGACGAACGCCAGAAAACTCCCCCTTTATAAGTGGACGTGACACTCGTCTCTGACAGTGTTCTAGCAGTAGTGGACACCAAAAGATCCTGAGGAAGATCCCAGCAGAGGGGTCGAAACGTCGAACATTTTAGAAGAAACATGACGCGGCCTAATAACCCAGAAGATTTTAACTTCAGTGACAACGGCCAAGAAAGCCTGCAGACTTACATACTGCACGTTCAGGTTGTACAATAAGGAAAAAAAAGATACTGACAATTAGTAACAAAGTCACGCCAATGGCGGATCGGTGCCACTTCGAAATGTTGCGCCTCTCCCACAAAAAGCCGAAAAATGGAACTTGCAGTACATATGATTATTAACATAAACAATTATAGTGGCACTGTAATGAAGTATTTGAATACAATCTGAATAAAAGTTTGTCCACTACATCAGAAATTCCTCAGAGCTACAGAGATCGATTCTTACATGACAAGATCAGCATTGTAAAAGACAAAAGCGACCACACAGGCATGTCCTAGCTGCCTACGAGAAATTGAAGGCCGCGCCCTTGTTTATTTGTACAGACGGCATAAATATTGGCATGTAGACTCTTTAGTCCTCAGTCAAAATATAAATTACGTGTTCCTTACCACAAGCATACACAAAATTTTGTACACAAAAAATAATTTTTGTGAAGGAGTCTTACAGCCCCCAGTTTAAAACCAGCGTGTGCACTATAACTGCTGGCTGTAAATCATTTGATTAATGGACTCCTTATTTCTGAACTGCCAGAAATTGGAAGTCTTCAGGCTGCCAATACTTTGTATCTGACCACTCCCACTAAATAATAATAATAGTAATAATGCACTACTGTATGGAAAAATTGAAACACCAAGACCGAGAGACGTGATCACAGTGAAATTTATTCCATCGATTTGCTACATGACACTACATAGATGGTTAGATTTATACACCTTTAAATGCGCTGTAACTGTGGACTGTGAAAATTCAGTACGGAATAGCGCCACGCGTGCTAGAATCAGTGTCGATAGATGTCATGACATTGAATCAAAGAAAGCCCGGATATGCTGCTGGGGAATGCTCTACCACGCAGTTTGTAGATGTCTCCACAAAGCATCAACAGTGGATTCAGGAGGATCTGAACGAAGAAGTTGCCGACCGGCCGTATTCCAGACATGTTCGATGGGCGGCACGTCAGGCGAACGGCCAGGCGAGGGGAGCAAGTGGTAAGCGTCATTCTTCGAAGAAGGCCTGTACATTCCTCGTCGCATGCGGCTGGGCGTTTTCCTAATGAAATATTGCCTCGGGCTGCAAAACGTCCCTGAAGTTGCGGTAACTGTTCAGACTGTCCTCAAGACGTAGGAGGCGAGATCACGTGGCGCCCCAAACCACCACACACTGTCTTTGTCCGCTATGGCGCTCACAGCGGCGTTGAACACGTATGCGGCCATCAGTGCAGGGTAAGTTGAACCAGGACTCGACCGAAAGCACCAGAACTGCCACTCAGCACGCTACTGTCGACGTTCACGTGCCCGTTTCAGTCTGCGTCGTTGGTGGGTTCTGTCTGGTCGACGTGCCTGCATTCATTCAAGTATCAGAAGGTATGGGACCTATGAGCTGACGAATTTCCCCGCGCTTGGAATCTTGCCAATAATATTTACACCAAATCAGTGCGTGCACGATAGTGCACTCCTGCGCGGTACCAATATTTTCCAAAATGCAGTGTGCGAAAATGCGATTTTTCGGGGGCTATATCTCTGGTTCTGTTAATCAGAAAGACAAGGAGCCTCGTGTTTTGGATAGCCCTTTAACATTTGCTTACCTATCATAAGAACGGGCCTACTGCAGCTATCCTACACTACAGGGTCTAAGTTAAACATAACACACTTCCTCCAACATAGGCAAATTGAGAAAATCGGTTGGTTCTTTTCCATTAGGTGTGGTCTAGGGTGGACCGTAGGCGGCTTATAAAAGCACCATTTTTTCATGGGCTGTTCCTGAAAAAAACGCCACGAACACTATGATTTTTGTGTACGAAAAGTACCTACTGTTGGGATGGCCAATTCTGTAATTTGCATTCATGACAGATTGTCGAGCCGGCCGGGGTGGCCAAGCGGTTCTAGGCGCTACAGTCTGGAACCGCGCGACCGCTACGGTCGCAGGTTCGAATCCTGACTCGGGCATGGATGTGTGTGATGTCCTTAGGTTACTTAGGTTTAACTAGTTCTAAGTTCTAGGGGACTGATGACCTCAGAAGTTAAGTCCCATAGTGCTCAGAGCCATTTGAACCCTTTTGAACAGATTGTCGAAATTTTAGTCTTATGTTCTTAAGATGATATTCTCGGGCAACTACGAAACGTTTTTCTTTATCATTATCTGTAACCGGGAGCCAGATGTTCAAAATTAGCGTACTAGTGCTGAAAACCACCAAAACCGGTGTTTGGTCGTATTTGCACCGTGGGTCGCAATTATCTAAATAAATAACCATAAAAAATGGCTCAAATTTTAATTGTAAATTCCTCTGACATTCGTCTAGAAACATCATTTTTCCGTTTTCGTAAATCCTTTATCAAGATACACGTGAGTGACGTAGTCAACACAATACAAGTGTTCTAGGGCCATCCAAAGGGTTCTGAGGTAACCAAAGTAAGTTTTTAGTCACCATTTTCTCACCGATAAAACTTTATGACGTGCTGTCTCAGTATAATGGGCACTTCACACCTATACGAATATGCCCTTAGTGGCACTGCAGTGACAAAAAATGTACTAAAGAGGATCTTAACGTGTCAGAAAAGAACCTAAAATGACTGCCAAAGTTATGTAAAACTGGAAAGACTGCAAATTCAGTAAAATATTTCTAATAAAATTTCTACTCTTTTGAGGCACATATCATGAGCCTGGCGTTTGCCGATGAACTGCTGTCGATGAGGAAAGAATCCACAAAATGCAAAGCCAATCATTGTGTGTTAATATTATGTTATTCGTAGTATTTGTTGTTTATGTATGTCAAAGTATGTAAATGTGTCGAAGTATACAAATAAACTCTCGAACTTTACTGTCGTATAGAATTCGTTTTGTATAAACAGGTCACCCTGCCGTAACAAGGAAAAGTAGGGTAGAAACTGAAAAATTCATAAAAAAGGCGAATACAGTCCTCTTTAAAAGACTCTGACAGAAAAGTGAAAGATCAACGGCCTCAATCCTCATTCCGACGTCCTCAACAAAAACTTTGACATGAGAACATATTTGCTCTTTTTTGTGACGAAAGAGAGTAGCAGAGAGAGAGAGAGTGACGGTGGAAGAGAGAGAAGACAGTGCATGGTGGGAGAGAGAGACAAGGTGGCAGTGCAAGAGAAAGAGAAAGAGATGGATGAGGACAATATCAGTGGGAACCAAAGAGAGAGAAAATACTGATGGTCAGTGGAGTGTGTGTGTGTCTGTGTGTGTGTGTGTGTGTGAGAGAGAGAGAGAGAGAGAGAGAGAGAGAGAGAGAGAGAGAGAAAGAGAGAGAGATAGAAGCAGTGGGAGCAAAAGAGGAAGGGGGAAATGGAAAATACAGTTGAGTGAAGATCATATATAGGCTTGAGAAGGGAGGTGTCCAGACCCTCCCAGGTGGGCGAACTTTAATTTGCAGGTGTAGGGGGGGGGGGTGCATTTTGGATCATTTAACACGTGAGTATAAGGGAGAAAATAAGTTGGACCCCCAAGAATATTTTAGTTGCCAAAGTATAGTGGGGACAGTGGAAATGGGAAGGAAGAGAAAAGCAGACCCCGTAAGTGAGAGAGGAGACAGTGTCACTGGAATTTACTGTAAATCTATGAGAGAAATGAGACAGTGGGAGAGGGACCTATATAGACAGTGGCAGTGAGAGGAATATACTGAGTATGAAGACTTATCTACAAAAAGGGCTGGGTAAAAGAATTTAGAATGTTCTACATTCAGAGACCGTGAATATTTTCATATTTTTGGTGAAGAAGGCGTAATGAGGATTGAGGCAGCTGGTTCTCCAATTTTATGTCAGAGTCTTATAAAGAGGAGCATATTCGCCTTTTTGTGCTCCGACAGGAGCATTTCTCAACTGGTTAGAAACATTCCTGCCTTCCGAACATGTTTTTTGTTTACTGACGAGACTACCTTCACAAGGTAGCAATATTCCACAGCCGTAATAGGCATGTTGGTAGTAGGAAATTTCTAAGACATCTCGTGTGTTACGCCACTGATTTACCATAAATACATGGGCTTATAATGTTCACTAACTTCCAACTGGGCCGTAGTTCTGCCTGATACCGTCGATGTGGATAGTGCACCTTGAAGTACTACCGGAAATGTTGGAGAATGTCCTGCTAGCAGTCAGGCAACATATAAGGTTCCACCACACTTTGCCGTTGCAGTCAAATAAAATTGAGATAATCGTTTTCCCCAAGTTTCTGGATTGGCAGGGGAGGGAGGGGACAGTACCTTGGCGACCACCTTCTCCCGACTTCACGCCTAAGAATTACTTCTCGTCGAGGGAGATGTAATGTTTGGTGTGCGAGACACCGAAAGATATACTCCATATGAGCTGGCTGCCTTTTTCGCTGAAACTGCAACCGTTATTCGTGAAACACACGATTGTTTTGATGTTAGACGGTAATTATCATGCAGATGCCAGTTGAGCATCAATATAAACCGACATTCTCAGCAACATCTGCAAAACGATGTTCATTACACGGTTGTTTGAACATCGTCTCTGAACATTACTAGCATCACAACCTTCTTATACCCAGCGGGAAAACGATTCACATGTGGCATTTTGTCACTTTAAGAAATGTTTCTTTTTATCTGATCTAAAAACTCCAAAATTTAGTGAACATTGTTTTTTACATCTTGTATTTAATATATTTTATATACTTCATTGTTGTAATTATCAAACTCCCGGGCACCTTTCTTACGTTAAAAGTGCGGGTGACGCAAATTACATACGGTCTGACAAAAAAAGTGAAATCCGGAACAGGAGGAGGAAAAAAATGAAACACCACGGGTTGACAGAGCATGTGGTGTTATTTCAGTGACTACAAAATCGACTCAAAGTTACAACGAACTGGTCAGTATGAGCCCACTTACCAGTAAGACGTTGCATCCCATTTGGCCTGGATGCAGGCACTGATTCGGTTGGGAAACTTGTCATGAAACCGTTGCAGTGGGGCAGAGTTGGTGTCAGAGCTGATCCCCACGGAATTGGGGATCTTTCTAGCGAGCTGTGTACCTCAGCATCACGCACACCGTTGACAGAGACACATACTGTGTGTGTGGACGGACATTGTCCTGTTGAAAAATGGCACCACGATGCTGTCACATGACAGATAACACACGAGGACGCAGAATATCCGTGACGTACCGTTGTTCCGCCGTTGTTCCCTCAGTCACTACCTACCGGGACCCGTAGTGATACCCGATGACACTTCACACCATAATGCCAGGAAAAACATTGGAAGAATGGAATCTGTCGCTAGACCGCCGCCATATTCACCGACAATGGTCGTCTGGGGCAGTGCCGAATTGAGATTTTTCGTTGAACGCAGTGCGACACCATTTATCACCAGTCAGTGCTTCCCGGTCACGGCTACTCTCCAAATGTTGGCGTTTTGTGTTATGGGGGTAACAACAGCCTAGAATGGGAACGTAATTCCCTAGTCCGGATGCTGCTATTCTTAGACCAGTGATGAGGGATGACAGAGAATGTTACAAGGAGTGTATTACCTGTTCTCAGATGGCAACCTCAGATGTGTTGGCGTTACAATGTGCTTAGAGAACCTTAAGGCGATCTTCCCGTATGGTAGTGACAAGTGGCCGACCGGAACCTTGACGATGAGTATGCCTGCATCTCGTTCCCATGCACTCCAACATCGAGCCACTGCCACATTCAAGTGCCCCATAAATATGTATATGGGACCATTCGACCAGCCGCCCAAATGGAGACTCGCAATGAGGACCATTTCAGACTCCGTCAATGATGATAACGCTGTCTTAGACGAGCACGCGACGTCTCCGTGTCCTTAGAGGTTTCATTCAACATCGCGACCTTATAATCGATCCCCACGAACAGCACTAATGCAGTCTGGTGGTCGTTCTACCTGTCACAAAGGATTGCAACTGTAACCATTTACATACCCACCGATGATTTGTACGTGTACGAAATTTCAAGGACATCCGACCATATCTTCTCGATTCATCCCTTTTTCCAGGTAGTGTATTTGGGTAAATCGAGCAGTGGGGAGGGACAATAGCCAGTAGTTCAAATATGATGATCCCCCGCACGACTCCCGCAGTGTACAACGTTGGATCTCAGGCCCGGTCAAAGTATGGTTGGGGTGACTTGGCAGTGAGCACGTCTTCGACCGCGACGCACAGCAGCTGACGATGACCTGTGATTTTTAAGTCGGCTGGACACCCAAAAATGTACCTATCTCTTGCTGCACACACAGACATTTTTTTTTAAATGGAAAAACCACATTGAGATGCATCCCGGCGCCGAGGCGAGGCCGGCTGCTCGCAGAGGGGGGCGGCGCCCTCGCCCCTGCCGGGTATCGATCCCAGGCCCGGCCGGGCTGAGCCAGGCGCGCCGCTGCTCAAGTGGTCAGCGCGGCGCGGCGCGGCCAGCCTTCGCGCCTCTCAATTTACGGCCGCGCTGCAACTGCGACGGCAACGGCAACGGCAATCTATTGATTACCGCCGTTCTCGGAACCGAGCTGAGTAAAGTGGTCGCGCGTGGGACCGTCCGCCGGCCAGCTACTGGGACCTGCCTCGTCACAGGCGGTCGGGGCGCCCTGTCGCTAACCGCGCCGATGCAGGCGTCCTCGGTTCGCATCCAGCTCCTGAGATGGGTAGTCAGCCAGTAGCTCGCCCGTGGCACTGGCTTTGTGTCGCTTCTCTGCCGGCGGTCGCACTTTTAGGTAGTGCAACTGAATAGCTCATAATTAATGACGTGGATAGTAATCTGTAACACTGCTACCCACTAAAACTCAACTCCATGGAAGCGGCATGCAACAAACACCAAATTGTCAAATTGACATTTCAGGGAAACCGCAAAAGATAACTGATAGTAACGCCTTCTGCATTAAGTATCTAACGAAAGATTACATACTAGGTTCATCATTCAGACGTCTTATATGAACGTTGTTTGTGAGAATATCGTGTTGCAACTGTGCATGTCATATGGAAATACAATGTCTACGTATCCTCATGTGCTGAGATGTAGGAACACGTAATGTACAAAGCAACATTGTCGAACATGATCGTTTTGGTTGGTGTGCCGAGGCATAATGCTGCATGGGCGTACTGATCTCGATTCCTTGTACACGGTACACACACATGTCAGCGTTATTGCTTCACTATACTCCTTCTCCATGTACGTCAAGGACGCATTCGACCCTTCCTTCATTTTTGTAGCTGACAGGTGGAGGAGCTTTTGGAACGGGAGAATATTCGGCGAATTGACTGGTCTGCTCGTCTGCCCACCTTAAAGCACTCAAGCACGTGTGGATGTGTTGGGGCCGGCCGCGGTGGCCGTGCGGTTCTAGGGGACCCGAACCGCGGGACTGCTACGGTCGCCGGTTCGAATCCTGCCTCGGGTATGGATGTGTGTGATGTCCTTAGGTTAGTTAGGTTTAACTAGTTCTAAGTTCTAGGGGACTGATGACCTAAGATGTTAAGTCCCATATGGCTCATTTTTGATGTGTTGGGGAGGGGTATTGCAGCCAAGTTCAGAGGCCCCAACGACCATCCAGCAGTGGCGGAGGAATGGAAACCCCCACCACAAGAGTTCCTCACCATCAATTTGCAGAGAAAGCACTGCCGTCTGCAGTGATCACGTGTCGCCCATTTTGTAATGTTCAGGGAACCATCAAGACTCACGGCGACTTCCGCATAATTATTCTCTTTGAAACTGTCATTTCTGTTCGGCTCATTGCGTATTTCTTTCAGATATGTTCTCTACTATACTGTAGCAGTCCTTTCTATGTGTGGTCCGAGTTTCATCGAGCTATGTTACTTGGCAGTGACGCATCATACGAAAGTTAATTTCTCCTTAAGTTATGCACACCAGTGTAGTACCAACCCTGCTTGGTTAAATGAAATTTATTACTTCTTTAACAAAATGCTTACCGCTCTTTAGGCATTTTCTCACAAGTTCCTATCCAGGTCACTCGATCATTGTATGAATCTTCCTTCAGATTTCTTCGTTACATATCCGCCTCCACTTGATTTTCCAATTGTTGACAGGGTCTTTACCTCTCTTTCTTGTATAGAGGTTGCCAACATAATACTTTTTCGACATCCACTGACCTCATCAGATTCCCATACCATTTTAAACGACGTTTTCTCTTCATTCGTATTCTGATTGCTGTATTTGGGGCCTTCCCTCATCTTGAAACTCTACAACTTCTTCTTCTCAAAAAAATCATTTCTATCTTGTACTGTAAGTTCCCAGAATTCCTCTCCATATAAAAAAATGCATATTATTATCCGCTCATACAACCTGTTTTTGCCTTTTGCTTCATTTAATGTGACAAAAGATAGAATTCAGCTTACTCATTGTTTTTTGTTTACCCTGTGTTGTCCTCTGCCTTGTTTCTCGTTTATTGAAGTCCTGATGTGAGATTATGAAAAACAAACAAACACCGTCCAAACAGGCCTCGAAGGCCCAACGGTACCGACTGCCTGTTACGTCGTCATCAGCCCCTTTCGGTGTCATCGGATGCACGTACAGAAGTGCCTGTGGACAGCAAACCGCTGTCCCGGCCATTGTCAGTTTTCGTGTCCGGCATGTGAGCTTGTGACTCAGAGATATTTATACTTTTGACATTCCTCGATAGCTTTTGCATCTACAATAAGTTCATGTTGTTTGCTTCTTACAGACAAATTTTTGTTTCGGAAAAAATTATTCTTTTCTTAGTTGGTCCTTGTATGTTTCTAAGATTTTCTTCATCATGTATTCTATATCATAGTCATCTACAGCCAATATTTTTTTATCATTGGCAAATAGTAAACTCGATAGGTAATCCCAATCTGTGTCTAGGTCCGTCCCTTCACACTTTGTCACTCATTATTTAAGAACTTCGTTGAGATAATATTGTACTGACTATGTACTATACAGCATCCTCTTCTAAAGCCTTTGCTTGGTCATATTACTGCGGAGATTTCTTTTCCTGTTTTAATTCTCGTCTCTAGACCCTTGTACATTTATATAAATGCATGTAAAGAATAGCAATTGGCTTAAAATTAGATCTCATGGGAATCCTTCCATGAAGTTTATTCCCTCCAGTCACTAAAGTTTTCCCTCTTTTCAGCTTTTTTTTATATGATTCAAAACAATTTTGTATTCATTTTGTTATGTGTTATTCAGAACAGTATTTTATGTTGTTGTTGTTGTGGTCTTCAGTCCTGAGACTGGTTTGATGCAGCTCTCCATGCTACTCTATTCTGTGCAAGCTTCTTCATCTCCCAGCACTTACTAAACCTACTTCCTTCTGAATCTGTTTAGTGTATTCATCTCTTGGTCTCCCTCTACGATTTTTACTCTCCATGCTGCCCTCCAATGCTAAATTTGTGATCCCCTGATGCCTTAGAACATGTCCTATCAACTGGTCCCTTCTTCTTGTCAAGTTGTGCCACAAACTCCTCATCTCCACAATTCTATTCAACACCTCCTCATTAGTTATGTGATCTACCCATCTAATCTTCAGCATTCTTCTGTAGCACCACATTTCTAAAGCTTCTATTCTCTTCTTGTCCGAACTATTTATCGTCCATGTTTCACTTCCATACATTGCTACACTCCATACAAATACTTTCAGAAACGACTTGCTGACACTTAAATCATACTCGATGTTAACAAATTTCTCTTCTTTAGAAGCGCTTTCATTTCCATTGCCAGTCTACATTATATATCCTCTCTACTTCGATCATCATCGGTTATTTTGCTCCCCAAATAGCAAAACTCCTTTACTACTTTAAGTGTGTCATTTGCTAATCTAATTCCCTCAACATCACCCGACTTAATTCGACTACATTCCATTATCCTCTTTTTACTTTTGTTGATGTTCATCTTATATCCTGCTTTCACGACACTGTCCATTCCGTTCAACTGCTCTTCCAAGTCCTTTGCTGTCTCTGACAGAATTACAATGTCGTCGGCGAACCTCAAAGTTTTTATTTCTTCTCCATGGATTTTAATACCTACTCCGAATTTTTCTTTTGTTTCCTTTACTGCTTGCTCAATATACAGATTGAATAACTTCGGGGAGATGCTACAACCCTGTCTCACACCCTTCCCAACCACTGCTTCCCTTTCGTGCCCCTCGACTCTTATAACTGCCATCTGGTTTCTGTACAAATTGTAAATAGCCTTTCTCTCCCTGTATTTTACCCCTGCCACCTTTAGAATTTGAGAGTATTCCAGTCAACATTGTCAAAAGCTTTCTCTAAGTCTACAAATGCTAGAAACGTAGGTTCCAACATTTCTACGGAATCCAAACTGATCTTCCCCGAGGTCGACTTCTACCAGTTTTTCCATTCGTCTGTAAAGAATTCGTGTTAGTATTTTGCAGCTGTGACTTATTAAACTGATAGTTCGGTAATTTTCACATCTGTCAACACCTGCTTTCTTTGGGATTGGGATTATTATATTCTTCTTGAAGTCTGAGGGTATTTCGCCTGTCTCATATATCTTGCTCACCAGATGGTAGAGCTTTGTCGGGACTGGCTCTCCCAAGGCTGTCAGTAGTTCTAATGGAATGTTGTCTACTCCCGGGGCCTTGTTTCGACTCAGATCTTTCAGTGCTCTGTCAAACTCTTCACGCAGTATCATATCTTCCATTTCATCTTCATCTACATCCTCTTCCATTTCCATAATATTGTCCTCAGGTACATCGCCCTTGTATAGACCCTCTATATACTCCTTCCACCTTTCTGCTTTCCCTTCTTTACTTAGAACTGGGTTTCCATCTGAGCTCGTGATATTCATACAAGTGGCTCTCTTTTCTCCAAATGTCTCTTTAATTTCCCTGTAGGCAGTATCTATCTGGCCCCTAGTGAGATAAGCCTCTACATCCTTACATTTGTCCTCTAGCCGTCCCTACTTAGCCATTTTGCACTTCCTGTCGATCTCATTTTTGAGACGATTGTATTCCTTTTTACCTGCCTCATTTACTGCATTTTTATATTTTTTCCTTTCATCAGTTAAATTCAATATTTCTTCTTTTACCCAAGGATTTCTACTAGCCCTTTCTACTAGCCCTCGTCTTTTTACCAGCTTGATCCTCTGCTGCCTTTACTACTTCATCCCTCAGAGCTACCCATTCTTCTTCTTCTACTGTATTTCTTTCCCTGTCAATTGTTCCCTTAGCTCTCCCTGAAACTCTGTACAACCTCTGGTTTAGTCAGTTTATCCAGGTCCCATCTCCTTAAATTCCCACCTTTTTGCAGTTTCTTCAGTTTTAATCTACAGTTCATAACCAATAGATTGTGGTCAGAGTCCACATCTTCCCCTGGAAATGTCTTACAATTTAAAACCAGGTTTTAAATCTGTGTTCTACCATTATATAAACTATCTGATATCTTCTAGTATCTCCAAGATCCTTCCATGTATACAACCTTCTTTTATGATTCTTGAACCAAGTGTTAGCTATGATTAAGTTATGCTCTGTGCAAAATTCTACCAGACGGATTCCTCTTTCATTTCTTACCAATCCATATTCACCTGCTATGTTTCCTTCTCTCCCTTTTCTTACTCTCGAATTCCAGTCACCCATGACTATTAAATTTTCGTCTCCCTTCACTACCTGAATAATTTCTTTTATCTCATCATACATTTCATCAATTTCTTCATCATCTGCAGAGGTAGTTGCCATATAAACGTGTACTACTGTAGTAGGCGTGGGCTTCGTGTCTATCTTGACCACAATAATGCGTTCACTATGCTGTTTGTAGTAGCTTACCCGCATTCCTATTTTTTTTATTCATTATTAAACCTACGACTGCATTACCCCGATTTGATTTTGTATTTATAACCTTGACCAAAAGTCTTGTTCCTCCTGCCACCGAACTTCACTAATTCCCACTATATGTAACTTTAACCTATCCATTTCTCGTTTTAAATTTTCTAACCTACCTGCCCGATTAAGGGATCTGAGATGCCACGCTCCGATCCGTAGAACGCCAGTATTCTTTCTCCTGATAACGTTTCCCTCTTGAGTAGTCCCCGCCCAGAGATCCGAAGGGGGGACTATTTTACCTCCAGAATATTTTACCCAAGAGGACGCCATCATCATTTAATCATACAGTAAAGCTGCATGCTCTCGGTAAAAATTACGGCTGTAGTTTCCCCTTACTTTCAGCCGTTCGCAGTACCAGCACAGCAAGGCTGTTTTGGTTAGTGTTACAAGGCTAGATCAGTCAGTCATCCAGACTGTTATACTCGACATAAATTAAGTGCGATATATAGGAGAGGCGTTCGATAAGTAATCAGCACGTTTCTTTTCTGAATGCAGATCGGTTTTATTCAGGTTTCCAGTACACCAAACTATTACCTCGTCTTTCTGTTACAAAGCCCTGTTTTTCAACATAATCACCATTCACTGGGACGGCCTGTATGCCCGCGAGGCACCACTCTACTGGTCAGCGTCTCGAAACAAACGTGTTGCCGCATCAATAACCTCCCCATAATTCACGTACCGCTTCCAGCGGAGTGCATCCTCCATTGTGCCATACAGATGGAAGTCGGAATGTGCGAGATCCTGGCTGTAGGGTGGACGAGGAAGGACAGTCCAATGAAGTTTTGTGATCTCCTCTCGGGAGCACACACTTGTGCGAGGTCTTGCGTTGTCATGGAGAAGGAATCGTTGCACCATGAGGGAGGACATCAAACAGAATAGCCCCTTCAGAGTCTCAGAAGACCGTCGCCATGACTTCATCGGCTGAGGGGGTGATTTTGAACTTTTTCTTCGCAGGAGAAAAGGTGTGGCGCCACTCCATTGACTGCCGCTTTGTTTCCAGTTTGAAGTGATGAATCCATGTTTCGTCTCCCGTTATAATGCCCGGCAAAAATTGTCACGATCAGCCTCGTAAAGCACAAGTAACACGCACAGATGGTCCTTCGTTGCTCTTTGCGGTCTTCTGTTGGGCAGTGAGGTACCCAGCGTACATACATCTTTGAGTATCCCAACTGGTGGACGAATGTGTCAGCACTGCCAACAAGGACATATAGCCGTGCAGCGAGGAGTTTGACTGTGATCTGTCGATCAGCTCGAATGAGACTGTCCGCACGTTCCAACCTTGCAGAAGTCACAGGTATGTGCGGCCGTCCGGCACGCAGGAAATCGGACCGGTTTACGCGACCTTGTTGCGATGGTGACAGACGTCTCGCCCAATGATTCACCGTGCTTTTATTCAGTGCGAAGTCTTTCGTAGACACTCTGCAAGCCGGCCGCTGTGGCCGAGTGGTTCTAGGCGCTTCAGTCCGGAACGGTGCTGCTGCTTCGGTTGCAGGTTCGAATCCTGCCTCGGACATGGTTGTGTGTGATGTCCTTAGGTTAGTTACGTTTAAGTAGTTCTAAGTCTAGGAGACTGATGACCTCATGTGTTAAGTCCCATAGTGCTTAGAGCCATTTGAACCACTTTGAACAGTGTGCAAGCGGCTATGAATATCTGCGATCCTCCTATTTTCCGTCAAAAGACACTCAGTGATAGCTCTACTTGGAACGCACTTTCGTTACAGATGCCATTTCCAAGGTTACATATAGCGCTGGGAATTTTCCGCGATGTTCCACAGCAAATTCTACATTTTTTCAACCGAAATTGACCGAGAAAGAAAATATGTTGCATTACTTATTGAACGCCCTAGTAGTATCTGCAAAGACGATTCAAGAGGCGAAGTATGTGTGGTACAGAGAGGAATGGCGAATCATTCTAGCGACTTCATGAGACACACAAATCGTAAATTCCAATAACATAAGCAACTCTTACTAAGAGTAAATTGTTATGGTCTTGCGCGTGCCAACGACATATCGGAAACCGTCGATCTAGTCGGCTGTTCGTGTGCTACTGCCGTAAACGTCTAAGACTGTGGTTAAAGGGCGACGAATCCCCGAGTTGATGACAAGATGGTGGACGTGCACACCACGTCACAGAACGTGGAGGTGACCGCTCTGTACAGCGATGTAGGCAGCGATCTGACGACAAAGTAGAATACAAAACTGTTGAGGCTTTCGTGGCCACGTTATGACGAACTGCCTGTTGGCTTCTGTTTCGGGCTCTTCGGCCGGAGTTTGTCTAACGATTTTTGTGACGATTCGCCAGCACAGGGTGGCTGGCATTATCAAAGGACGGTGAAGCTTCGACAAACCTTCTATGGTGCAGGGACAAATGTTCCGGAGTACAGCGTTCAGCGCGCGTCGTTGAACATGAAACTCTACAGCAGACGATCCCTACGTGTTCCCACGGTGACCCACTGGCGTTGTGTGACCACTGCAGGGGAACTGGATCATCGAGATTGGACCGTGGATCGACGAAAGTTTGTCACCTGGTCGAATAAATGGTTCAAATGGCTCTGAGCACTATGGGACTTCTGAGGTCATTAGTCCCCTAGAACTTAGAACTAGTTAAACCTAACTAACCTAAGGACATCACACACATCCATGCCCGAGGCAGGATTCGAACCTGCGACGGTAGCGGTCTCGCGGTTCCAGAGTGCAGCGCCTGGTCGAATAACTCACGTTTCCGGCTAACCGCTCTCTACCCTGAATTCAACAGTGGGAATCCCAGTGGACTCCTAATGTCGACAAGTTTGCTTTTAAGTACACAGAAGGTTGTTTTGACTTTTCTGTATGCTGAACCAGTCCTTCAGACAATATTTGTTTTACGATTTCTTACAAGGGAACCTCCCCATCGCACCTCCCTCAGATTTCGTTATAAGTTGGCACAGTGGATAGGCCTTGAAAAACTGAAAACAGATCAATCGAGAAAACAGGAAGAAGTTGTGTGGAACTATGAAAAAATAAGCAAAATATACAAACTGAGTAGTCCATGCGAAGATAGCCAACATCAAGCGTAACCTGATAGCAGGAGCGCCGTGGTCCCGTGGTTAGCGTGAGCAACTGCAGAACGAGGGGTCCTTGGTTGAAGTCTCCCTCGAGCGAGAAATTTTTCTTTATTTTCGCAAAGTTATGATCTGTCCATTCGTTCATTGACGTCTCTGTTCACTGTAATAAGTTTAGTGTCTGTGTTTTTCGACCGCACCGCAAAACCGTGCGATTAGTAGACGAAAGGACGTGACTCTTCAATGAGAATCGAAAACATTTGATCGCAAGGTCATAGGTCAACCGATTCCTCCACAGGAAAACACGTCTGATATATTCTATACGACACTGGTGACGGCATGTGCGTCACATGACAGGAATATGTTGTCGACCCACATAACTTGTACTCTTGGTGAATGGGTAAAAACATTCTTCTACGTTGCCCGATTTAGGTTTTCTTGTGAATGTGATAATTACTCCCAAAAAAGTGATGAAAACATAAGAGTTTGTCACATAAACTGCAACAAATGAATCCAACAGTTTCCCAGTCGCTCACTTTTCCTTGTGCTCTGTCAAAACATATGTATTTAACGTTTTCAAATTTTTCCGTGTGTAGACCGTCAAATCCTGCTTATGCCCAAGCAAATCTGAAAATGTCCTGGAATTTTGGAGAGCGAAGTTGATTATGTGTGAGTGCCTGAACTTTGATAATTGTCTGAAAATAAAAAATTAAAATTTTCGTTCGAAGGAAGACTTTAACCAAGGTCCTCTCGTTCCGCAGCTGCTCACGCTAACCACAGGACCACGGCGCTCCTGAGTTGAGTCTATCCCAGATGTTGCTTATCGTTCGCATGGATTACTCGGTTTGTATATTTTGCTTAATTTTTCAGAGTTCCACACAACTTCTTCCTGTTTTCTCGATTGATCTGTGTTTAGTTTTTCAAGGCCTATCCACTGTGCCAACTTATAACTAAATCTGAGGGGGGTGCGATGGGGAGGTTCCCTTGTTAGAAATTCTCATGCAACCATATCGTCTTGGCTTCCTTCCATTTCCTATTTATTTCGTCCCTAACCGGCTTACGTGAAGGTGACGAAAGTGATGTGACACCTCCTAATATCGTGTCGGACCTCCTTTTGTACGGTGTAGCGCAGCAGCTCGACGTGGCATGGACTTAACATGTCGCTAGAAGTCCACTGGAGAAATATTCAGCCATTCGGCCTTTACATTGACCGATAATTGCGAAAGTGTTACCGGTGCACGAGTTTCTATACGAAATGACCTCTGGATTATGTTAGATAAATGTTCAGTGGGATTCATGTAAAGCGATCTTAGTGGCCAAATCATTCGCTCGAATTGTCCAGAATGTTCTTCAAATCAATCGCGAACAACTGTGGCTCAGTGACATGGCGCACTGTCATCCAAAAAAAATTCCATCGTTGTTTGGGAACAAATGGTCTCGGAGTAGCCGAACACAAGCATTTACAGTCAATGGTCGGTTTAGTTGGACCAGAGGATCGAGCCTATTCGAAGTAAACACAGCTTCCACCATTATGGAGCCACTACCGGCTTACACAGTGCCTTGTTGACAACTTGAGTTCATGGCTTTGTGAGGTCTGCCCCACTCTCGAGCCCTATTATCGGTTCTTACCAAATGAAATCAGGACTCGTCTGAGCGGGCTACAGTTTTCCTGTCGTCGAGTGCTCAACCAATATGGTGTCGAGGGCAGGAGAGGCGCTGCAGGCGACGTCGTGCTCTTAGCGAATGGACTCGCGTCGGTCTCTGCTGCCGTAGCCCATTAACTCCAAATTTTACCGCGCTGTCCTAACACAAACGTTCGTCGCACGTACCACGTTGATTTCTGCGGTTATTTCACGCAGTGTGAAACGTCCCCTTAGAAAAATTAATGAATTAATGTGCTGGTAAACCCCTTACGTTATTTGATTTTCAAACAGCTGAGCAGAACTGAACGTACTCAGACATTTCTCTCTTTACTTATTCTGATCAACACTAAACTGACACACAATATTTTTAGCGCAACCCAATCTGACTTTCAATAATCCCTACAAGAGAATGGCCCTGACTAACAATAACCTATACTTTTCATGAATCACTTACCTCACAAAAATCTTCGTTACTCGAACTACTGCAATACAGCGAGCGCCAATACTGCCAGCTAAATAAAAGATTCTAACTACTGAAGGCACTAACTACTGATAGGCATAGTTAACAAATGAAAGATTTTGATAGAGAACAAACAATGTATTTACCTTAATAGTGTTCAAAAGTCATAATGTATATATCAGTTCATGACATACAGTCTTACAAATGTACTCTCTCTGATGGGCACACGTCCTGATCATCCGCTCTCAAAACTCCGCCATCTCTCTCCCCACATCCACCACTGCTGGCAGCTCACCTCCAACTGCGCAACGCTATGCGCTGTTCACATCCAACTGCCCACCACTACAATAGCGAATATTTCAACAGTGCCAACCAGCCACAAACTGCACACAGCACAGTCAGTGATTTTCATACAGAGCGCTACATGGCGTTACCAACATAAAAACCTAAACAGCCTACTTACAAGTGTTGCTTGTCTGCTAGCAGTGACATCTCTACGATAATGCCGCTGCACTCATTCGTTAAGTGAAGACCGTCGGCCACAGATTTGGTGAGATGTAATACCTGAAATTTGGTATATTCGGCACATTCTTGTACTGTGGATCTAAGAATATTGAATACCCTAACCCAGGGCTTCCCAACCTTTTCAGCTGGCGGACCCCTTCTTCAGTCGAAAATCCATGGCGGACCCCTAGTCAGTCAAGAGCACAGTAACTTTAAATTTCAGAGCGAAACCCCTGGGAACTGAAAGCGTCTTAATGCAAGTGCCATACTCCAAATGATTCCCCCCCCTCCCGAACTATCAATAGTCTTTGGTTTAGAGATGAATGAAAACAACTTTAAATTAACGATCCAATTTGAATTCCTACTGTATTCAGACACTTACTAGTGGATTTACTCCCTTTGTTCAACACACTATAGTCTGATTAAAATTACTTGCTAATTGAAATTTCATACGATGGAGCTGTCTTCCTCCAAGAGCAATCAACGTCACGTCCAAACTGTTCGCTGTTGACAAGCTGCCGCTTATGGTCTGTTCACTTCCACTGTTTGGCTACTGTTGTGTAAGGAGCATGCATATTTCGTAACAGTCGTGTGTGTGCGTGTGTGTGGTTTTTCGTGAAATCCGAAGAAAAATGTTCAAATGTATGTAAAGTCTTCCTTTGGTCGTCCTCCCTTCTCATTCATTTCAACTGGAAACTTCCCTTGTTGTGAAGGCGATGGAGAAACTGCACCCTTCTTCAATGATCCTGACTTCAGCCACCGATCCATGTTAGAAGTAGTAAACTGGTCAAAAATCGACTCAGGAAATACGTAGTGCACTGACGAAGCAAGTTTGACATTTAATGATGCCTGGGGCCGCGTACGTGCCAGCGAGCGCTGTGATTGGTCGACAAAGCTCGCTCCGCGCATGCGTAAAATGTTTCAGCGCCGGCAGTCGATCAGAGAAGTCGCATTCTCCGGCACTAAACTGTATATACGTTCTCACTTAGGAACCGCAAAGGCTGCTTTGGGATACGACCTGAAGTAAAAGTACACATGTTTTTCACAAGAAAAAAAATAGTGATGATTTGATTTTCACATTTTTATTCAATAATTTTACTCATTATTTTAGACGATTTGGTGAAAGGTGGCCGCGGACCCGCTAGAAAGAGCCGGCGGACCCCTAAGGGGTCCGCGGACCACACGTTGGGAAGCCCTGCCCTAACCATTTCCGAAATGAACTTAGCTTCAACTATCAATCCACTTCATTCCTGTCGTGCTGCCATAATCCCTTCGGAAACCTTTTCACGTGGATCTCCTGAGTACACATGACAGCTTCGTCAGTACACTGGCCTTTTATACCTTGTGTACGCGATACTACCGCCATCTGTATATGTGATTATCGCTGTCGTATGACTTTGGTCATCCCAGTGTACATTTCCATTTGCCATGCGATAAACAGAAAAAAAAGTTGCAATGAGGACTTCCGCAGGATGCTTATGTGCTGTGCAACCAAACTTTACCCGTGGCATACGAGTATTTGGGGTCGGATTGGTGTCTCGCTGCCGCTTGCGCTGAAACATTTGGATGTCGGCGAATTTGAGAATAGTTGGTGGTTAGTGTGCGGAACGTCCGCTGCGCAGCGCCATTGTCGGCGGGCAGCAGGGCCGGCCTATTTTTGAAAGCTCGCTGCGCGGCGCAACGCAACACCGCCGGCCGTCGTTTCCGCGCGGCCGTGTGTGTGTGTGTGTGTGCGTGTGTGTGTACGTAGCGCGCGCGGCCGCGGATGTGAGGTAGGCGGCGGCTTCCGGTGAGCCGTTCATTCAGCAGGCGGCCCGGCCGGGCCGGATGCGCCCCCCACCCCCGCGCCCCCGCGCCACCACGGCGGCACCACTCCCACGCAGCGCCGCTGCGGCCCACACTGGAGATTAGCGCGGGCCGTGAGCGTCTCTGGCGACGCCGCACCGCGACACGCTGGGACCGCCTCAGCACGGCGCAACCGGTCCAGTTCACGCATGTGGCCGTGACGCGACTGTGGCACCAATGATCACCGAAGTACAAAGAAGGACTAAAACAAGCAGAAAGATATACATAGTGAGTCAAAAAGTACTCTACGACTTTCGAATGATATAGAAATTTATTGAGATAACTTACAATATCGGCAGATGCTTCACTTCGTAGCGAACAACCTGAAGTTTGATTCACTCAGTGCATCAGTACCTCATTCCGCCACCAGGAGCGCTTGCGTAGTGCACAGTTAAAAAAATGGTTCAAATGGCTCTGAGCACTATGGGACTCAACTGCTGTGGTCATCAGTCCCCTAGAACTTAGAACTACTTAAACCTAACTAACCTAAGGACATCACACACAGCCATGCCCGAGGCAGAATTCGAACCTGCGACCGTAGAAGTCGCACGGTTCCGGACTGCGCGCCTAGAACCGCGAGACCACCGCGGCCGGCATGCACAGTTAAAACGGCTAGAGTGTGCTTGCTGTGTGTTTTGGTTTCACGAAACGAAATGTGTAACTGTTCGGCGTAATTTTCGCACTGAATACGCTAAGGAACCTCCAAGCAGGCCTACAATGTATTCTTAACGCAACAACTTGGTTGAGACAGGCTGAAACTATAGGGCCGTTTCTTCTTCGCGCAGAAAACTGTGACTGGTTTGTGTATCTGGATATGCTTGGAAATGTTTTAATTCCACAGATCGATGAAGCTGTCCGGGATGGAATGGTTTACTACCAGCAAGACTGTGCACCACCTCATTTTCTCACGAAAGTTCGAAGTTTCCTCGATAATCGCTTCCCAAGTCGGTTGACTGGCCACGAAGGGGCAATCACGTGGCCAACTCGTTCCCCATACTTGATACCACTGGATTTCTTTCTCTTGGATTTCATTAAAGACCGTGCGAATGTTCCTCTCCTACCAAGCAATTTAGCCGACCTGAAAAATCGAATCTACGCCGCCGTTGCACAAGTTATGGCTACCGATGGGATGTTTGCCGCATCGCAAATGGTTCAAAAGGCTCTGACCACTATGGGACTTAACATCTATGCTCATCAGTCCCATAGAACTTAGAACTACTTAAACCTAACTAACCTAAGGACATCAAACAACACCCAGTCATCACGAGGCAGAGAAAATCCCTGACCCCGCCAGGAATCGAACCCGGGCGCGGGAAGCGAGAACGCTACCGTACGACCACGAGCAGCGGACTCCCAAATGCTAGTCACATCGAACCAAAATACTCTTGACACTTGTATGTGAAACTTGAGGTTGTTTGATACGGAATGACACGTCTACCGATTTTGTGAGTTCTCGCAATAAACTTCTATATCCTTCCTAAGTTGTAAAGCCCTTTTTGTTTCTCCCTGTATATGTTCAGTAAACTAGATGAAAAATAAGTAGTATCACATCTCAATGACGAACTTAAAACTTTCACACAGGGCAGCAGCACGTAGAAGGACTATAGCGGCGCGGGATTAGCCGAGTGGTCTAGGCGCTGCAGTCATGGACTGTGCGGCTGATCCCGACGGAGGTTCGAGACCTCCCTCGGGCATGGGTGCGTGTGTTTGTCCTTAGGATAATGTAGGTTAAGTAGTGTGCAAGCTTAGGGACTGATGACCTTAGCAGTTAAGTCCCATAAAATTTTACACACATTTGAAATTTGAAGGACTATAGCTCAAGTTTAAAAGAATAGTTGGCCATGTACTGGCTTCAGATGTACCCAGTACAAGAGTTAAATTAAAGGGACCTTCCATGGTATACAGTCATTGTAAAGAAAATTCTAAAGAAACAGACACTACTGCATAACGGGTGTAAAACAAAGGACATGACTATACTTACAGAGTAGCTGAATGAAACGCGTTTGGATGTCAAAAGAGCAATGCATAATGCGTTCAAAGGCTACCGTAGCAGAATATTGTCAAATGATACTTCACAAAACACAAAAAAATTCTGGTCATAAGTAAAGGCTGTTTGTGGCACCAAAGTTAAGAGTCCAATCCCTAGCGAATGACATAGAAACTAAAGTTGAGGGTAGCAAATGAAAATTAAAATGCTTAGCTCTTTTCAAACGTTTCTTTACAAAGAAAAATCCAGAGAATTGCCCCAATTTAATCCTCATACTACTGAAAATATGAGTGAAATAAGTATTAATGTCATCTGAAATCGTTAAAATTGAACAAAGCTCCAGGGCCCCACGGAATGGCTGTCAGATTCTATACTGATTTTGCGGCTGAGTTAGCTCCTCATATAACTATAATCTGTCGTAGATCGCTAGAACAAAAAGCCGCATCCAGTGGTAGGAAGAGAGGACAGGTCACACCCTTGTTTTGTAGATCCACAAAACTACTATCCATTATCCTCGACATCGATTTGTTGTAGAATCTTAGAACACATTCCGAGCTTCAACACAATGAGGTATCTCGAACAGAATGACTTCCTTCCTGCCAACAAGCACTGATTTCGAAAGCATCGATCATGTGAAACCCAACTCGCACTTTTCCGAAAAACATTTGACTCAGACCACACCTACGCTTATTGTCAAAAATTTGGTCATATGAGGTATCAAGAAAAATTTGTGACTGGACTGAAGACTTTTTGGTATGGAGGACGCAGTATGTTATCTTCGATGGACAGTCATCATGAGATGTAGAAGTAACTTCGGGTGTGCCTCAGGGAAGTTTGTTGGGATCCTTGCTGTTCATGTTATACACTAATAACCTTGTGGACAATTTTAATAGTAATCTCAGACTTTTTGCAGATAATGCACTTATCCGTAACGAAGTATTGTCTGAAAGAAGCTGCACAAATATTCAGTTAGATCTTGATATGATTTAAAAGCGGTGCAAAGACTGGCAACTTGCTTTAAATGTTCAGAAACGTAAAATTGTGCACATCACAAAACGAAAAGTGTAGTATCCTACGATAATAACATCAATGTATCATAGTTGGAATTGTCCAATTCATAGAAATACCTGGGTGTAACACTCTGTAGGGATTTGAAATGTAATCACAACAAACGCTCAGTCGTTCGTAAAGAAGGTGGTAGACTTCTGTTTGTTGGTAGAATACTGAGGAACTGCAATCAGTCTACAAAGAAGACTGCTTACAAATCACTCGTGCGACCCATTCCAGGATATTGCTCAAGCAAGCGGGACCCGTGCCAAGTATTTGGGACAGGGATATTGAACAGATACAGCAAAGGGCAGCATGAATGGTCACAGGTTTGTTTGATCTATGGGAGAATGTCACAGAGGTATTGAAGAACCTGGACTGGCTGACTGTTAAACGTAAACTATCCCGAGAAAGTCTACTACCAAAATTTCAAGAACCGGCTTTAAAGAATGACACTAGGAATATACGACAAGCCCCTACGTATCGTTCAAATAGGGATCGTGAGGACAATCATTCTTCCCGCGCTCCATGCGTAAATGGAAGAGGAAGAAACCCTAGTAACTGATAGAATGGGACATACTCTCTGCCATGCACTTCACTATGGTTTGCAGAGTATAGACGCAGATTTAGACGTTTGTAATGTTCATTCTTCAGTTCTCCTTCTTCTTCTTCTTCTTCTCCCCCCTTCATGGATTAGGTGATTTGACCTGTTCCGCGCAACAACGCCCAGCTATCCCTTCCGTGGTCTTTCTTTGTCTTGTTCTTTTGGGTTTGTAGTCCAGAATTTGTTTTGGAAAGCTATTTTAATGCATCCTACTTCGGAATCGACAGTATCTTGAAAGGAGGATATAAGATGAACATCAACAAAAGCAAAACGAGGATAATGGAATGTAGCCGAGTTAAGTCTGGTGATGCTGAGGGAATTAGATTAGGGAATGAGACACTTAAAGTAGTAAAGCAGTTTTGCTATTTGGGGAACAAAATAACTGATGATGGTCGAAGTAGAGAGGATATAAAATGTAGACTGGCAATGGCAAGGAAAGTGTTTCTGAAGAAGAGAAACTTGTTAACATCGAGTATAGATTTAAGTGTCAGGAAGTCGTTTCTGAAAGTATTTGTATGGAGTGTAGCCATGTATGGAAGTGAAACGTGGACGATAAATAGTTTGGACAAGAAGAGAATAGAAGCTTTCGAAATGTGGTGCTACAGAAGAATGCTGAAGATTAGATGGGTAGACCACGTAACTAATGAGGAGGTATTGAATAGGATTGGGGAGAAGAGGAGTTTGTGGCACAACTTGACTAGAAGAAGGGATCGGTTGGTAGGACACGTTCTGAGGCATCAAGGGATCACCAATTTAGTACTGGAGGGCAGCGTGGAGGGTAAAAATCGTAGAGGGAGACCAAGAGATGAATACACTAAGCAGATTCAGAAGGACGTAGGTTGCAGCAGGTACTGGGAGATGAAGAAGCTTGCACAGGATAGAGTAGCATGGAGAGCTGCGTCAAACCAGTCTCAGGACTGAAGACGAGAACAACAACACTTACATATTCCCACCATCTGTTTCTATTTAGGCACAGGTTGGCCAAGGCCGTCGGCAAAGGGCGGGACCAGGGGGTCCGGATATCTCCCCCCCCCCCCCCCTCCACCCTCCCTACTCTGTCACTACACGAAATTACACACGACCTTGTTGCTGTGTAGTAAAATTGAAAGATACTTTGATTTTCAATCATACGACGATAAAGATATATGAACTACCGAGAATCAGTAAGGCCAACGATAGATTTAAAGTATCTATACATCCATAGTACTATGGGCTATAGCCCATCCCTATTTTAGCCAAGACCAACTGTTGGTCTTGTTTGAGCTCAGTTGTTGTTTCGTTAATCAGTTCAGTTCTTACTTCCAGTTGAATTTGATGTAAGCGCTACTGTTTACTGTTTTTGTGCTGTGTGCTAGTTTCTAATTGCGGATACATTTGGAACAAGGGAGAAATGAAAAATCCATTGCGATTCATCAATTAGCGTCTTATTAAGTTAAAAATATGTACGTAATACTGTAATAGTCTAAATTACCTATGTATAACAGTTTATTACTAGCACTGGATTCGTTATTTGGAAGATGATAGAACTATGGGGTTGCAATATTTTAATATTTCACAAGACAGTGGAGCGGCATCACTGCAAATAACATTAAATTAAAATCACTGCATAAAAATACACTTGGTTTTATCTGTCACATTGATCAACAAAAATATCATCCAAACGGCGATGGTTGCATTTCTTTCAAAAAAATTGCTCCATACTATATCATTGCTAGCCTAAATAGCAAAATATCGCCTTCCTGGTCACTTAAGCGGTACTCAGTTACGAAAATTCCGATACAGAACGCAGGGGTAAAGTTTGTGGAGGGCAGAAGAGATACGGGATGACAGCACATTCTATACATCGTTCGTTTCTAACAAATTTTTTCAGCGGGCTGCTTGAATTCGACCGACCCGACTACAGTCCGTATCCCTCCCTCCCCCTCTCGTCCAAAATCTATTTACGCTCTTGTAATACTACAGTAACTGAGGCAAGAAATTCCATGCACAGTTAAATCTTAAAATCTGCTTGCATTCACGCACTATCAAACGACTAGACATGCACAATTAAAGGAAAAATGTGCAACGTTAGAACTCAATCTTTTGTTGTGATACATTTTATTTTATTTTAAGACAATGTACAACGACTCTACACCGACCTGGAGTAGCTTACGCTGAGATAGCAAACCCTGGATGCGAGAAGTGAGGTGGTTGAAATCCATCGCTGGCAACCCTGAAAATGGTT
Source organism: Schistocerca nitens (assembly GCF_023898315.1). Lineage (NCBI taxonomy): Eukaryota > Metazoa > Arthropoda > Insecta > Orthoptera > Acrididae > Schistocerca > Schistocerca nitens. The sequence goes on from NC_064617.1 coordinate 396,321,590, forward strand.
TTCTGCGGTTTCCTATTTTCAATTCAGTCAAATGCTGCAATTGGTCCCTTACTATAGGCTACAGTCAATTCCTACTGAATGCCTTTCTTTCAAGAAAGAATCCAGTTACCTTAAAGATGCAGCCTTTTTACTTAAACGAAAAAAGCTGCATTGAAGCCGAGCCGAGCACCTCTTTGTGTACTCCCGGCACTAAAAACCATATGGTAAATAAAAAGTAATCAAAATTCTCCTCATTTAGACTCATGCATTCATCTTCTGGGGCATTCTTTAATGCAAAAAACAGTCTTTCTTATATTGCAGGAAGTGAGAGACGTATGCATAAATGAGGAAATTTGGGGAAGTGTAAGGTTGAATAATTCCGGATTCTTTGCATTTTAGCAACCAAAAATTGTTCTAGCTTCTCTGTTGAACAGAGATCTCTTTATTCCAAAAGCCCTGTCGGTAATAATCACGGTATCAAAAGAAAAAAAAAATAGCGCACGTCCGTTCCTGATCACTTCCTCAGCTCTAATCCAGACTGAGAGAAGAATGGTGTATAAAAGCTCTTGGAAGGTGAAGGGAGATTGGAGCATGACGGCTTCTTAGTGGTTTGCCAGAATACAGCACTCCTAACAAGGGAACCTACACACCGCACCTCCCTCACATTTAGTTATAAGTTGGCACAGTGGATAGGCCTCGGAAAACTGAACACAGATCAATCGAGAAAACATGAAGAAGTTGTGTGGAACTATGAAAAAAATAAGCAAAATATACAAACGGAGTAGTCCATGCGCAAGATAGGCAACATCAAAGAAAATATGAGATCATGAGCGCCGTGGTCCCGGGGATAGCGTGAGCAGCTCCGGAACGAGAGGTCCTTGGTTCAAGTCTTCCTCGAGTGAAAAGTTTACATACTTTATTTTCGCAAAGTTATGATCTGTCCGTTCGTTCATTGACGCCTCTGTTCACTGTAATAAGTTTTGTGTCTGTGTTTTGCCTCGTTAGCGGGAATACTCTCTCTTCCGTGCGCTGTAGTCGACTGACGTCGTGTGTTTCTATGTTTGTTTAGGTGTAGCGTCCCCATACTACGGCGCAGTTACCTCGCATCGGACGGACGGACGGACAGATAATAATTGTCTGAAAATAAAAAATTAAACTTTTCACTCGAGTTGAACCAAGGACCTTTCCGTCCGCAGCTGCTCACGCTAACCACGGGACCACGGCGCTCCTGAGCTCACACTTTCGTTGATGTTGCCTATCTTGCTTTTTTTTTTCATAGTTCCACACAACTTCTTCCTGTTTTCTCGATTGCTCTGTGTTCAGTTTTTCAAGGCCTCTCCACTGTGCCAACTTATAACTAAATGTGAGGGGGGTGCGGTGGGTAGGTTCCCTTGTAAGTAACGGCATTATATCTCCGTTTGGGAAAACGCCGAGATCATTGTGGAATAAAACGTTTTATCGTTGTTTACGGAAATTTTAAGAATAAATGAAAGACATGACTCTTTTTAAGGTCTTCTTTAGCAAATCACCCCCACCCCCCTTATGACAAAATCATGGCTATTTCATTGGGGTGGTGTAAATAGTGTTTGTTTACTGTGATTTACCTTATTCCATAAATGATTCTCCTTGTGACATAATGGTACAATATTTCATAATGCAAGCACTAACACGGGAACAGCATCTGTTTATCTTGAAGACATTTTAAGCAACGGCTTTAAATTTCACAGAATTTCTGACACACGAGTTACAGCGCTTCTTGCGGCAGCCAACGTTAACTCGGCCGCCATACTGACGGTGGTCATAAACTGGGAGGAGGCAATCTATCGTTTTTCTGTTTGGAAAGCGAACTGCTTCATTTGGTGACTCGTTGAATTTTTCTTTGCAATTTATGTAGCGAATTACAAACATGCATAAAATATTTTTTGCAGCTCCTCCAGTCAAGAGCCATGAAGACAAATTGCACCGTCCGCAGTTCTACACTGATATGCAGAACTCTTCTTGAAAATGATGACTTACCAAGCAAATAAATCTTCCGTGACGAAGCTAATTTTCATCTTTCGGGAATGGTCGACAGACACAACACGCGCGTATTGGTGACACAGAATCCACATGCAGCTATAGAACACGTCCGGAAAATTAACGTGTTCTGTGCGGTGCCCAACAAGACAGTGTTATGGACACTTCTCCGCTGAGAGAACTGTCAGTGGTATCACTTACCTCGACGTGCCACAACTTGATACTGAAAGCAGGGATTTCATCTGACAACAAGATGGCGCCCCTCCTTATTCCCACAGTCGTGTACGAGATTGCCTGCATGAGACGTAGTCACTTCCCTGAATAGCCCACTGGCCCAACCCCACCCGAGTTGTCATCAAGGTTGCCAGGTTTGATGTATTCTTTTCTCGCAGGATTACATCAAGAATAGCATTTATGTTCCACTTCTAGCATAGAATATCGAATACTTGCGACACTGCGTCATAGCGGCTGTTGTTACCGTACTACTGGTGTATTGGGTCAGGTATGGACAGAACCGAACTACGGATTAAATGTGTGCCTCGTGACGAAGGGTGGACACATAGAAAACTTATAAACTTTGTAAAATAACTGTGAGTGTTTGTCTTTCACATACTGTATAATGTTTTACGTTGTTCTGGGTAATTCATCTGTACCGATTTTTTGAAGTGTGTCATAGGCTTTATAATTACCCTGTATAATTCCATCAGCAACAGTTTTTGAACTCGACCACATCCCAATGTACTTGTTTTACTTTTGTTAATGTTCATAATCTCTTTTGAAGATACTGTCTATTCCGATCCACCGATCTTCCAAGTCTTTTGCCATCTCTGTCAGAAATACAATGTCATCAGCAACCTTAAAGCATTTTAGAACTTCTCACCGAACTTTGATTCCTTTTTCAAATTTCTCCTTAATATTCTTTACTGCTTGTTCTATGTAAAAACTGGATAATATGGGTGATAGACTATAGACCTACCTGACTCTCTTCTCACATTGTTCCTTGGCAAAAGTTTGTTTTTCAAAATTTATAACTTCTATAAATGCAATTTTCCTTAGATTACCTCCATTATAAGGCGTCCTGACCCCCAAAAGCACAACTAATTAATCGGCAAGTTATTCTCTGTATTTTTAAAACAGTTTGCATAGCATATAGGACAGGCTTGCCCTTTTTCTATTTCTGTACTTACCTTAGAGTATTATTGAACTTTAGTGCGAATCTTGCTACCCAAAACGTCATTCAAGTATTAATTTTCAACGTAAATATAGTAAGTAATCCCAGTCTTCATGTAGCGTAGGCAGTAGGTGATAAACGGAGTAGCCGCTTCGCTAACCCAAGTAGCAACTACACTCCTGGAAATGGAAAAAAGAACACATTGACACCGGTGTGTCAGACCCACCATACTTGCTCCGGACACTGCGAGAGGGCTGTACAAGCAATGATCACACGCACGGCACAGCGGACACACCAGGAACCGCGGTGTTGGCCGTCGAATGGCGCTAGCTGCGCAGCATTTGTGCACCGCCGCCGTCAGTGTCAGCCAGTTTGCCGTGGCATACGGAGCTCCATCGCGACAGCGTGGACGTGAACCGTATGTGCAGTTGACGGACTTTGACCGAGGGCGTATAGTGGGCATGCGGGAGGCCGGATGGACGTACCGCCGAATTGCTCAACACGTGGGGCGTGAGGTCTCCACAGTACATCGATGTTGTCGCCAGTGGTCGGCGGAAGGTGCACGTGCCCGTCGACCTGGGACCGGACCGCAGCGACGCACGGATGCACGCCAAGACCGTAGGATCCTACGCAGTGCCGTAGGGGACCGCACCGCCACTTCCCAGCAAATTAGGGACACTGTTGCTCCTGGGGTATCGGCGAGGACCATTCGCAACCGTCTCCATGAAGCTGGGCTACGGTCCCGCACACCGTTAGGCCGTCTTCCGCTCACGCCCCAACATCGTGCAGCCCGCCTCCAGTGGTGTCGCGACAGGCGTGAATGGAGGGACGAATGGAGACGTGTCGTCTTCAGCGATGAGAGTCGCTTCTGCCTTGGTGCCAATGATGGTCGTATGCGTGTTTGGCGCCGTGCAGGTGAGCGCCACAATCAGGACTGCATACGACCGAGGCACACAGGGCCAACACCCGGCATCATGGTGTGGGGAGCGATCTCCTACACTGGCCGTACACCACTGGTGATCGTTGAGGGGACACTGAATACTGCACGGTACATCCAAACCGTCATCGAACCCATCGTTGTACCATTCCTAGACCGGCAAGGGAACTTGCTGTTCCAACAGGACAATGCACGTCCGCATGTATCCCGTGCCACCCAACGTGTAAGTCAACTACCCTGGCCAGCAAGATCTCCGGATCTGTCCCCCATTGAGCATGTTTGGGACTGGATGAAGCGTCGTCTCACGCGGTCTGCACGTCCAGCACGAACGCTGGTCCAACTGAGGCGCCAGGTGGAAATGGCATGGCAAGCCGTTCCACAGGACTACATCCAGCATCTCTACGATCGTCTCCATGGGAGAATAGCAGCCTGCATTGCTGCGAAAGGTGGATATACACTGTACTAGTGCCGACATTGTGCATGCTCTGTTGCCTGTGTCTATGTGCCTGTGGTTCTGTGAGTGTGATCATGTGATGTATCTGACCCCAGGAATGTGTCAATAAAGTTTCCCCTTCCTGGGACAATGAATTCACGGTGTTCTTATTTCAATTTCCAGGAGTGTATTGGGATAAGGCCACATTGCTTCTCGTTCGCCTACAATAGCGGTTCTAAATCAGCATAGCAATCTAAAGCCCCGCCTAATGTGAAATACGCTGTGCGATAAAGACCTCAAAATTATGGAGGGACATAGTGGAATTTTTCCTGCATACAGACCAAATGTGATGAGTGTACGCGGTGGGTGTCAGTATACCACCGAGAGAGAGGACGAATGTTCGTGATGATGACAGAAGCACCGTTCATCTGCAGCCAGCAAGAAATTGGTACACAAATATGACGAAACATTTTGTGAGAACTGGCGTTCCACGATATCTTAACTGTCAGGCAGCTTTCTGCAGATTTCTCTGTGTGTTTTGCATGAGTGGTGCCACAACCTCTATGTTCCAATACTGTTCTCTGATACCAACAAATAAAGTCCACGGACGACTGTTTCTTTAGACTTCCTTTTCTCATTTATGATGGAAGACCTACTGAACAGACTCGTGACTATCAACCGAAATGGGTTTCCTGTGCTAACAAGGACACAACACAGTATTCAAAGGTGCGGATTCATACGCATATCGACTCTCACAAGAAATCAAAGAAGGTGCATCGAACTCAGTCACCCATAAATGTTGTGGCTGCGCTTTTATGGGACGCCAAAGGGATCTTGTTTGTGGTTTTAATGGGACGCTTTATTTTCGCCATCGGGTTCATCTTTTCACGCGGCAATATTCGGCGACTGTCTGCCCGGTAATACAAAGATGAAGCGTCAATTCAAATGGCACGATTTTAAACATCCGCCTTCCCACCTGGAATTGGCTCAAGTGATTTCGACCTCTCAATGTTCATGAAAAGTGACTTCGGTCCCAATGCTTCGAGTCTGACGAAGTGCTAGAAAATACTTATTAATAAAGGAGATAAATTTCCTATTTGAGGCTGCGTTCATTGTGAATATTTTTTGAATAATACTGTCTAGATTGGTCAATAAATTTCTCTGCTAATTACACCGTTTAGATTAGTACCATCATCCGATATCTGCGATTAAGACTAAAGGAACATTAAGAGCGACAGTCGTTTGTTATACAATATCGAGTTACAAAAGATGAAAAACTAAAAATTAAAAAATATTTGTAAAAGCTTAGAACTTGAAAAACATGTGTCAGTGTCAGAGTTAAAAACCTATGTCTCGTGTTTGTAATTTAAATACTGTCTGTCCTTTCATAAGTATGAAGGGGAAAAAATAAATAATTAAATAAAATTTGAAGGCAACGTCCCCCACATTAGCGCCATGGCCGGCCAGAACTTACAGCTTTGTATAATCTTTTGAGACATATTCTTAGTTGACGCCCCTATTAGGCATAAGTTTTCGTTACGGACACTGAATCTTGTTTCGCAACTTCCAAACTTTTGACGAGTGAATTTTTGTAATTCATCTTTTGTAAGTTGATATTGTATAACAAATGCACGCCGCTCTTAATGTTCATTTAATTTATTGCAGATATATGATGATAGCAACAGTCGAACCGGCGTAATAAATAAAGTTATTAAGCGATATAGACCGCTTTATACACAAAAAATCAGGGAGCTGTTTTTAAGTAGCCACTGGGTGAATGAACTATCGCTGCAAACACGAAACGTTGATTCTTCCAAGGAACAGATTATCTGGTATGGTTGAAAACATCAGAGTCTGGCTTCTGCCGGTGAAGTTCTGTCGTGTCTAGAGAATGTTCGTTGTGTTACGACGACCCCGATACTCACCGAATTTAGGAGCAGGACTTCTTCCATGATGTGGTGAATCTACATTTGACTCGCGTGCAATATCGCACATTGATCCACGTATTAATTTTTGTCTCCACACTTAACAGTCAGTGATTCACCACGCCTTTCATAACATAGCAAACCACTGAAAAATAACTGACTCTCCTGGCGAAATAATGAATGAAACTGGTTTATTTTCCAGACAGCTACGTTAGCGTTTTTACTCTCATGCCTGTAAATAAAAAATTATTCTCGCTCTCATGACAATACCTGATACGAAGTTATCAGCTAGTTCATTCTAAAGTCAAGAGTCCCGACCACTTGACTTTGCAAGTCTTTATCGCATTCTGGAGATCCTCTCTGCTCATTATGCAGTGCGTCGTTACGAATACGAAGAAAGATTCTGAATCTTCGGCAACAGAGATGTCTCGCACTTAATATCCAGCAATTTTTGTTAATCAAAGTTTATCCTATTAGTCAGACATATGGTAATATGTTTATGGTAAAAATAGTTCAGTACACAACATGAGCAACTAGGTAATCAACATTAAGTATTTGTAGTAAGTTTATCGTTACAGTTATCATTTCTTCTTTTAACTTCACCTAATGGAGCACACCATATGAAAAATGTTGTAACAGTACTTTTACTGGCCAGTGGAAAAGCTGACAGATAAGACTGTCATCCTGGCATCAACTGTGTTTTTTTAAGTAAAAATGCCTCGTTTTTTAAAAGAAGGCCCTCTTTTTCAAAAATAAATGGACAATCTTTCAACATAATACAGACATATTCACATCAAGCAGTACACAAAAGTACATTATATAAGTTTCACGTTTTGTTCGCACAGTAATTAGCATTTCTTTAATAAAGCTTCATCACTACCAACACATTGATAATCATCTTCTTCTTCTACTCCTTCTTCAACATGTTCACTGCCATCGTCTTGCCCGCGTCGCTGCCCTACTGTGTGTATGTCATCTTGACAACCTCGTCTGGTTTTTCTCGGTTCAGTGTATAATATTACTGTTTGAGAACATGGTCCCTTGCACTCTTTCCAATTCCAGTGAATAAGTGCTCAGACGAGGGTGCGATAAAAAAGGAAAAAAAATGTTAACTTAGGAAATTGGTCACGGTCAGCTATGTCGTCCATTTCAGATGCTTCACTTGTATCCCCATGCAGCATGTCTTTGTAGTACTGTGCTCATTTAACGTGTCAGAGAACACCAAATTCATTATAAAAATGGTTCAAATGGTTCTGAGCACTATGGGACTCAACATCTGTAGTCATCAGTCCCCTAAGAACTTAGAACTACTTAAACCTAACTAACCTAAGGACATCACACACATCCATGCCCGAGGCAGGATTCGAGCCTGCGACCGTAGCGGTCACGCGGTTCCAGACTGAAGCGCCTAGAACCGCACGGCCACACCGGCCGGCCAAATTCATTATAGGTCAGCAGCAACAGCTAGCCACCAACCAGACAAGAACCTGCACTAGAGGTAGTGTTTTTCTCTTCTTTTTTCCTTATCTTTCCCACCTTGTATTTTAATGTTTCTGTGCTGAGATGTCGTTTGCATACTTTTGCCTATACTTAGCGTCTTTCGTTAATAGTTGTGCCTGGATCTCGTAGTTTACGCTATAGCCTGGTCACTGTTTAAGTAATGCACACTATGCCCTACTATCATGAGCAAGTATTTTCCTTGATTGCGGGATAGTAGTTTCTGCCTGGTTCTACCACGATGTTAGTGACATGCTGTGGCTTGCTGTTCTGTAATTAAAAGTCAGATACTTTCTACAGCAATCTTCTATGACGTTGTTCTCTCCACAGACGTGTCTTTGTGACGAGGTGTCAATATGATCACACACTCTGCACTTGTCTGTATCCGAAAAATGTATTCTGTGAAGTTTTCCTTGCATTGTTATTCTTTCTTAACTATTTTGTTCCGGTCTGATCTTACGTCGGTTCCTAAAACTTTTTGTGGACGTTCTTCCAGTTTATGATACAGTCCTTAGAGGGATTCTTGACTTCTCACGGTTTACTCTTACGTTGTTGTTTATTAGCTGGTATACCTGGGCGGTGGTTCGATCTTCAAGTGTGCTAGTTGTCACCCGGGAGTAACTACTCGTAATGTTCAGTAGAAACATCCTAAAGTTGTTCGCTAGCTGGTGTATTTCCCTCAAATTTATTGGTTCCTGGATATTGTCTTGCTTGTATGTCTTTACAGCTCCACTCAGCGTACTGCCCTGGCATTTGTGGCACAGCTGCATCATTCTCCTTATCAAACGTGCCTTGCATTTCCTTTGGACATGTGTTAACCCAAGGTCCCCTTTATCTCCACCTTGAAGATTTCACCCCTTCACATATACCACCCTACGGCATCCATTGTTTTCCTAGCTATTTGTCCAACGAACGATACGTTTCAGAGTATTTTGCTGATGTCAAAGCCCATCCACTATATCAAACTGTGTACCAAACCTCTGTTGCGCTGTAAACAGCTTCTCGTCATGACCAAACGCATATAAGAATGAGTGGTGTCCGTTTTTTCCACTTGTCCATCGCTGTTTTTAGAGAACAGTTGCTCATATTTATTCCTAGCAGTTTCATTTTATAGCATACTTTGAAAGGGGCGTTTTAGTCTGTTTTGAATCCTCTACCGATCGGCTCAGGCTAGTTTTTGTGATGCTCAGCTTAGAGCCAGACGCTTTTGCATATCTCACTCCTATCGTACGATATCACCCTCGTCGTTTGCATATGCTATGCTTTTTATCATGTTTGAGTACAGCATTTCCTAGTGAGTACATTTCATCCCTAACCCGCCTCCGTAGATAACTAGCCAACCAGTCTGACTGCCACGTGGAGTATCCAGCTTCAGTTTCCGGTAGGGCCAGGAATTGCTCCTTTGGGGACAGAACTGGAGCTGGAGCATCCAGCCTCGTGAGGCCAACTGGGGAGCAGCTTGAACGAAAGTAGAGGCTCCAAGGTTTGGAAAGATGACAGTGGCTGGGAGATCGGTGTGCTGACCCCGTACCCATCTATATCTTATCCAATTCATGTCATAGGCAAGGGATGACTCGTCTACCGATCAAGATCGTACTGTCCTCTGGGATGGTTAGTTTTTGTCGGTCGCCTAAGAGGTATTCGAAATATCTGTCTATGGCTACGATAATCTCTTCATTAGACGTAAGGCATTTTCCAGTGAACTAACATCTACATATACGCTGATAAGCCAAAACATTATTAACACCTACTTTTATAGTGTGTTGGTCGATCTCTAGGGGGCGGTACAGCAGCGATTTTGCCTGGCATGAGTTGGTCATGTCCTTGGTAGGTTTCTGGAGATACATGGCACCAGATGTCTATGCACAGCTCACGCAGTTCCTGTAAAGTGGTGGCCAATGGTTTAGAAGCGCGGAGCTGGCGCCCGACAGTATACCAAATGTGATCCATTGGGTCCAGAGCAGACGAATTTGGTGATGAAGACATCAACGTGGGATCGCTATCGTACTGTTCAAATCACTGCTAGACGAATCTAGCCTTGTAACGCATGCAGTTATCCTGCTGCGTCAGGGTGACATGTAGCCGGAGAGGATGCTGGCGTTCCGCAATAGTGGTCACATAGTCCACAATTGGAATGGTGACTTCAATTACTGGCACAGGTCTCAGGGAAGCCCCAGTGAGTGTTCAAAGTAGTATAATACTGCCCCCAGTGACTGCATCCTTGGCGCAGTGCATGTTTCGAACAGCGTCAACTTGGGAACATGTAGGTACAGCCTGCTGGGGAGCCTCATGTTTGACCATGTACGTTGAACGGTATTCTCCAGAACACTTATACCTACATCAGTACTGTACTTTGTAGTGATATCTGCCACAAATCGCCGCCTGCCTTTTTTACAGAGGTGACCTCCACGTTCTGTGATGAGGGTGGACATTTTATCACCTACTCATGCTTCGCCGTCCTACAGCCACTTTCCATAGGAGGTCTCACGATAGTAGCACGCGAGTAGTTGATCAGCTTCACCGTTTCAGAAGAGCAACAATTTGTTCTCTATAAAAGTCACTTATAACAATGGATTTCTCCATTTGCGTCCTTATGATCACTGGAAAGATTTCTCATTCGTCTATGCTTCTCTAATTTATATAATCTAGCGGTGAGGGGCGTGGTCATAAGGTTTTGGGTGATCAGTTTGGACTCTGGCCAGAGGATCATAGGTACTTTGTACCAATATTATCGATTTCTGTTACAATTTCGTGTAGACTATGCCAACCTGTTGGGAACCTAAGAGCTCATTCCTGAATTTAGTCGCTATCTATCGTTACGGCTACTACTACCGAATGCGGAACAACATTCTAGGATTGGTTGCCCTATCATCTTGTATGCGATTTCCTTTACCGATGCATTGCATTTATCCAGAACCCTTCCAACAAATTCAAGTCTTCCAAATCGTCTTCGACAGTAATGATTTTATAAGTGTTCTTATAACACATCGTTTCATAGTATTACCCATCAGAACATATACAATGTTGCATGCTCAACATGTTCACTCAACTCTTGTAACCGAGAACTATCTGGTTTTGTCACTTCGTTATCGGCATTACCTTACTTTATGCTAAATCCATCAACAATAAATTTCGACCAAGTCCTTCTAGTTTTCCTTATGAGCCCAGAACGATATACTTTCCTGCAGACAACAGTATCCTCTGCCAACAATGTTGCAGTGTTACTGTGTTGCTGGTCCTATCTGATTAATCATTTATGTATATTGAGAACATGAGAGATCCCAGTCCCCTTCCTTGGGGCACTACCGATTTTTCTTATCGTTTCTGTAGAACATCTGACGTCAGATATAGCATAGTGGGTTCTATTATCTAACCAGTCACATATTTACGTAGATACTGTGTATGATTGTATCTTGGCTAACGGTCAATGACGTGACAGAGTTTCGAACAACTTTCCGAATTCTCGGAAGGTGGAATCTACATGTTCACCTGTGTATGCTGTTTGCAGGATATAATTTGTTATCTGTTAAATACCGATAAAACAGAGTGTACGAGGTCTGTTCAAAAAATTCCGGAATAGTCGTAATTTCGCGCCAATGGTGTGTTGGAGCGAAATGCGGTTGGCATCCCTGCACACGCCTTTGTTTTAAGTGTAACTGACGGAAGTTTCATTGTTTTATGTTTGTTAGTTATTGCTTAGTGCCGTATTGAGTAGAACGTTGTGTCACACAGTTATCGAATTTCGAGATGACAGAGTTAAATAAGCAATGCGTCTGCATTAAATTTTGAGTGAAACTCAAGAAAACCTTTATAGAGACAAACCAAATGATGCAGGAAGCTTACGGTGATGAGGGCTTAAGCTGTACTCGTGTTACGAATGGTTTATACGGTTTAAAAATGGCGGGATGGTAGTTAGAGGTGACCCTCGTTCAGGACGCCCTTCGACATCTACTGGCGACACTTATGTCAGAAATATCAATGAAATCATGTGTGTCAGTCGAAGACCGACTGTCCGAAAGGTTGCAGAAGAATGTAGCATTCCAGTTGTATCATGACATGAAATCCTGACACAGTATCTTGGAATGCATCGTGTTGCCACCAAGTTCGTCCCACAGCTTATGAGTCAAGACCTGAGACACCTTCGCCTCGCAACCTGGAAGAGCTTTTGGATCTCGCAAACGAGGACGAGATGTTCCTTAAGAGAATCATAATGGTGATTAGAGATGGGTCTGCGGTTATGATTTTGAGAACGACGTTCAGTGTGTTCAGTGGGTCGGGAAAGGTTCTCGGTGGTCAAAAAAAGCTCGCCAGGTCAGGTCAAATGTCAAAGCCTTGCTGATAGTTTTCTTTGACTTTGAGGGATTAGTTCATCATGAATTTGTGCCACAGGGACAAACTGTTAATCGGGAGATATTGCGACGCCCGCAAGAAAATGTGAGAAAGAAACGACTTGAAATGTGGCGAGACGATTCATGGCTCTTGCATCAAGATAAAGCATTAGCACATTCATCCCTGTCGGTGCATGACTTTTACATCAAAAACTACCTCACCCTCTGTACTCTTTGGACCTGGCTGCTGCAAACTTTTTTTATTTTCAAAGTTGAAAAACCATGTTGAAAGGTTGAAGATTTGAAGCTATAGACGGGATAAAAGAAAATTTGTAGATGGCTCTTCACACGATACAAGAGGCGTACCAAGACTGCTTCCAGAAGTGGAAACGATATTGGGAGCAGTGTATCAGTTGTAGAGGAGAGTATGTCGAAGGAGACCATGCACAATGAGTAAAAGGTAAATTGAAGTACCGCAATTTTTTGAACATTCTTCGTATGTGTTTAGGCATGTATGTCCAGGATCTCCTCCCAGACACCTAGACCGATTTCAACTAATTTGACACAGAAATTGTAAGCCCCACAAGTATCATCACTGTGGGGTTTATAACTTCCTAGGTCCAATAGGAGCAGAGATATGGGTAAAACTGTTTTCTCCAGCCCTTGGCATATAGGCTGTCCTGCATGACAGGCAAGTTGTGTGGGGACAGTATCAGTGTGACGAATCAACCTGCTTTGCAGAACAGCTTACATGTCTGGGACAATAAATTGTTTTTTGGTCCTTGACATGTAGACTGCCCTGCATGACAAACTTGTTGTGCTGGAGTAGTAGTAGCTTGCTTTTCGATCTGCTTTGTATGGCGACCTGTACTTCAGAAGCAAATAAATCATTTCCAAGCCCCTTATGTGTAGCCTGTCCTACATGACAGGTGTGTTGTGGGAGCAGTATCGACTTGCTTTATTAAATAGTGGCTTGCTTTATTAAACTATATTGCAGGAGATACATGTGCCAATGAGCATGGCCAGGGAAAGACTGAGATGGATGGAGGAGGGGATGGACAGAGTGAAGGGGAGAGTAAATGGACAGAGAGAGAGGAGAAGGGGATATATATACATGAAGGAGGTAGAAGGTGTAGAGGGTTGGTGGACAGGTGAAAAAAAAAGAGGTGGAGGCAGGGATGGAAAGAGAGAGGAAAAGGAGAATATGGTCAGAGGGAGGGGGCGGGATGAGATGGGAATAAGGATGAGCAAAAAGAATCAGCTATATTATATTCAAGGAGAAAATTAAATCTAGATGAGTGGACAAATATTTGAACCCCACATTGCTGTAGTGCCATTCGAGTGCATACCCCACTGTGATGCCTTCTTTGATCAGTCAATACAGAAAACACTGATTGTAAATCTTCTGGCAGATGGAATCTGTTTTCTTTTGTGAGAGAGACCATGTTCCTCACACTTCTTCGACTACCGTTTCATTTCCGGCGGAAATGGTGGACCCATTGCTTGATGGCTTGTCCACAGTGACATTGGAGACCTATCGCTGAGCATGATCAGTTAGATTATTATCTAAAACGACTGAAACATTTTTTATGAATTTTGGTTTTTGCCAGCCTTCAGTACACCTTGTAAAAAGCTTTGTCTTTGTTTTTCTCGCTGTAAAACGTGTATTCTTTCCTGAGACATGCCTGTATGGACAGATACTTCAATCAATTTCAACTGACATTTGCTCAAGCAGAGTACAGATGTACATGTAGATACCATCTTCCCAATATGTTTACCTGTAGGAGGTTTCATGAAACTTCCTTGAGCTGGACCGGATTCGAGAGAAGTATACAGTTAAAAATCAGCGGCACATTTCTTAATTGCTGAAAATGTAGGAACAGGACACTTATAAACGTTCATCAGCTTTCGATGGATTTGTGTTGCTGATACAACTTCCAAACCAAAGAATTTTGTGGTGTATCAGTAGTACAGGTTATCCATCTGAATGAAAATGACTTGTGCTACAAGTACCAACACTAGAAACACAAAATTTCTACGTGTAAGTCTATTTAAATACTGTGCAAAATACTGTAAACTGCATGGCAGAGGCTACCTAGCATGGTACTACATAATAGGGTTCCTTCCCATTCCAGTCACACTTGGAGTGTGTGAAGAATAACTATTTTATGTGCCTCTATGCATGCTGTAATTAGTCTAATCTTGGCTTCACAGCCACTACGAAATGACACACTGGGGGCCAAAGATTATTTCTAGGTTATTTATTTAATACTGGTTCTTGAAACTCTGTAAGAAGTAGTTCGCAGGATCATTATTGTCTATCTTCAAGAGTCTGCCAGTTGAGGTTTTCCGACTTTTCAATGATGATTCAAACAAATATGTGACCAGTTGTGCTATCTTTTGTGGTATTCGTTCAGTATCCCCTGTTAGTCCTATTTGGTAGGGGTTCAGTAGATTTGAGCAGTATTCTAAGATAGGACACAGAACTGATTTGGAAGGAATCAACTTTTTAGAATGACTGCAGTTTCCATTATACTGCCAATGAACCAAAGTCTACAGTGTATGTAGTGTAGCAGACGTACATTGAGTATACCCTACTGTTCCATTTGTGGGTAGTGTATGAATGCATGACTACATGCATAGTACTGTATGAACCACAAATCCTCAATTTTTTTCTGTCCTGGTTATTGCATATTGCATATTGCATATTGCTTTTGTTTAAAGCCATCCACTGCAGTTTGTAGAACATATCTGTGAAACTCCCATTGTGGATAAACTAATCACTGTGCCATTCTACTGGTTCTTTCTTTGTCTCTTCTATAAGTGTTGCACGGTAACAATCACAGACTCAGAAGTAGCACTGGAGAATGGGATTTCCTGGAAAGCATTTTTGGTCAGTCCTCACTGCCAACAGGAAGTCCAGTATTGGCTATATTGATAGTAATAAAAAATATCATGTAGGTGCAGATTTACATGTTAACAGGGCACAGCTTCCAGCAATAAACTGAAAAATAAGAAAGTAGGGAAAGAAAAGAGAAACCAAATTTTGTTTTTAGGTAGTAGGTGTGGACCAACTTTTGCAGGATAAACTAAGATCAAAATACCAGGTTACATATCTTTGGCCTTGTGCTGGTTTGCGTCAGGTGACAGAGGATTTAGGATAATTTTAAACACTTCGCCAAGGTAGACACTGCAGTTATAGTGGGTGAGCTGGGCAATAGTGTTGGCAGAGATCCTGGGTACAATATAGAGTGTCATGTGGTAGAAACTGCACCAGCATCGAGACAAACCAAGGTGCGGTTGTGAGTGGTAACATAACAGTGGTGATAGTTGCCACAGCATCATTTTTAAGATACGAAAGATACAAAGAAAGAAAGTTTTAAGAGAGATTGGGATTGAAATAAACATTCAGTTTGAGTAAGAAACCAAACAAGATAGATAGATACTGCATCAGTGCAAACAGACGATGGTTGAAAATTTTCAGCAGTAACCAGATATTTTGTTTCCACTCATTTGTTTATGAGCCAATGTGAATTCTCTCTCTACTGCATTAAAACATTTGAGGTCTACATATTTTAATTAATGACCTACTAATCTGCATTGATGAATTATAGTTGTCAAACCCGGCTGACATAATCTGCCTCACTGAACATGTGACCATTAGTATAGATGCATTCAGTGTTACAGAACTTAGATTAGTATCTCAATCTAGTAGATATGAAATGGAGAAGAGACAAGTTGCCACAGAGAAAGGAGGAGCTACCACATTCATCGTGAATTGCCGTAAATTTAAGAACATAGACATCCGTAAGTTTTTCTTAGAGTGGCCTACAGAAGCATGTGTGACAGAAGCAAAATTTTGAAATAAGTTCTTTACAAAAGCATGTGTATACACAGCACCTGCAGGTAATTTTAATCTGTTCATAAAACACCTTGAAGTTCTATTACCCTATTTAAGAGTAAACAATTAAAAATAGTGGTTACTGGTGGTTTCTATGAACATTTTGTTACAACTTAATTTATTGCACACAAAAAAGTTATGCTACAAAACCAATAGTCAGTGGCCTCCCAGATCATGACACACAGTTCCTCTTCTTAAGTGTTAATACTGTTTTACTAAATCTAAGTTCAAGAGGATAGTCAATGACCCAAAAACTGATTATTTTCGGAATCTCCTCAAATACATGAACTGGAGTCATGTGCATAGTACTCATGTCATGTATAAATAATATGACACTTTCATTAATAATGTCCTTACCTTATTTGTAACCTGTTTCCTCATAAAAGTAACCCAGACTAGACCAAAATCTACATAGAAGCCATGGGTAACTCAAGAAATATAGGTATCTTGCAAGATATAAGACGATCCAAAATGTTGGCGACAATAATATATACATCAACATAAATGCATTATCAGGAAAAATAGTCACATCAGGTAACAAAATAAAGAAGATATGACATATAATGAAAGAGGAAACTGGTAGAATCAGAGATGAAAAGGAGATGATCACATTACGAGTAAATGATACGTTGCTAACAGGTGTGAGCAATGTTGCTAAACATTTTAACAAGCATTTCACAGCTGTTACTTAAAAGACAGAGTCGTCAGTTTCAGTAAATGCTGCCATGGAATGTTTTAGATGAGCCACTACAAATACCTTCACTAATCATAAAATATTTAAAATAAAAAATTCAAGTGGTTATGATAAATTATCAGTCAAGTCAATTAAAGACTGTTCTTCTGAATTTAGTAACATCTTAAGTTATTTGTGTAAGCACTTGTCTATGATAGATTTTCCAAATGCTGAAAGTGTGTTGAATTTAAAAGATGAGAGATAAAGAAATGCTGTCAAATTTCCATCTTGTTTCGCTTTCGAAAGTGTTCTCGAAAATTCTACAAAAGATAATATGCAATTGTCTTCTTAACCATCTGTCTAAAAATTATATATTGTTAAAGCCACAGTTTGGATTTCTAAAGAGTTGCAGTACTGTGAAGGCTATTTACATGTACAGTGAAGCTGCACTTAATTCATTAGAGAGCAGGTTACTGACTACTGGTATATTCTGTGATCTGACAAATGCATCTGACTGTGTAAATCACAGTATCCTTTTCAGTAAATTCGAACAATGCAATGCAACGGGAAATGCTATAAAATTGTTTAGTTTGTTTCTCTATGACAGGAAACAAAGAATGTCTTGTATTAAGTACCCAGGTGTAGTTCAACTGGGAACTAGTTACATCTGTGGTCCCACAAAGTTTCATCTTATGGCCCTCACTTTTTCTTGTGTATATCAATGACCTTTCTTCAGTAACATTATCAAATGCCAAGGTTGTTTTGTTGGCAGAGAATACAGACAAGGTAATAACTAGCAAACCAAGTATAGTGGTAGCCAGATTGTTTAATGAAATTTTCATGGACATTGGCAAAATGCTACAAGCCAATTTTTTGTCATTAAATTTGATAAACATGTTATATGCAGCTCATTAATTTTTAAGAGGTTTCTCTCAGTGTGAGCCTACAATACGATGACAAGCAGATAAGAGGCATTAACATTGTTAAATTTTTGCTATTACAGCTTGATAATAAATTCAACAGTGAAGAACATAATATGGAACTACTGAAGCAAGTAACCAAATCATTATTTGCAATGTGGATGTTGTCATATATATATATATATATATATATATATATATATATATATATATTCCTTACATAATGTCATATGGGACCATTTTTGGGATAATTCATCAAATTGAACTAAATTTTTCTGAGCCAAAAAATTATTTGTGGTGTGAAGTCAAAAATGTCCTGCATAAGCCTGCTCAAGAATTAGAGATACTAACTACAGCTTCTCACTATATTTGTTACAAATAATAGACATCTTTTTTTCAAACCAGCACGTCTCATCATGGAATCAGTACTAGAAGTAAGAAAAATCTTCAGAGAGATTTCAAGTCACTTACTTTGGTGCAAAAAGGTGTTCATTATTCAGGAAAACACATTTTCAATAACTTGCCAGCAGCCATAAAAATTTCAGCTACTAATGTAATTCAGTGGTAAAGTAACCTAGAGGATTTGTTTGTGGCCAACTCCTTCTACTTCACTGGCGAATTTCTGACTCGAGTGAATTGTATCATTAAAAATATCATATAATATGATAATTATATAAAACATGATGTATCTACATATTCGCTGCATTTATGTGATCAATATAAATAAGTATTGTAAACTGATTTTTCTCTTTTATGATGCATAGCTACAGTAGTCTAAGAATTTATCAACTACACCTCAGTGTACTGTATATTCACATATTTTGTGATAGCTTTGCTATTATCTTTTAAAGGAGAATATGTTAACGATTTTTCTGGTATATTCCGCATCCATGAGGTCCATTTCACTTGGGATATGGGGAATGGAAACTGGCATATCTTTTCTTCTTTTTAAATATGTATTATGTATTCTTATTTTATGACATGTAGTACATCTGTGAGCATCTCCTCACTGTGAAATGAACAGTCCATCATCTCTAGAGAGCGTTAGTTCTGATGAATCTCTCAGTTTAAGAAACTGTGTCATTGTTTACACTGCTCACATATCATTGATATCCCAGTAGACTACATTCCCACCTAACTTTTCACCTCCTTTTCTTTACATTCTTAACTGCATCATATTCATTCATGATGAAACTTTATCTCTAGGTTACTTGTTTACTACTATTTTTTGTGAGTTGCCTTGTGACTATTCCATAGTTCTCTCATCCCAGAGAAGGGTTCTGTTGTTTATACTGAAATTTCCTTGTTTTCTCTTTTGGTTTTGCCTGGAGACGACATTTGACAGTCTCCATCAGTATGTATTGATATGATTTTTTGTGGTCTGTGATTCTGATGCTTTTCACGCCTTTTACAGTCTCTTGTATTCACATCGTGATGATTTCTTTCTGGTTGTCATGTTCAGAGACCACTGTTCCCAACTTTTTTACTCTTTGATTTTAAATTTACATTAAACAAAACAACAAGAAAACGGACAATGTTTCACGTAAAGCCGTTTCGCGCTCTAGTCATAGTAATAGCTGTTGACTAAAGACATACACAACTAGAGATCCATATCCCACCACACCAACGTACAACATTATCATGCAGTATTAAAACTACAATGTGTATATCCAGCAGAATGCTTATTGTCCTTCGTTTTCTTGTTGGCATGTTTCGTGTCTGAACTGCTTTACAAAGGACAACATTTATTCTTGTCCACTGTTCAAGATGTCTTTTGAATGTCTAAATATTCTTCACAGAATTATTTCTTTTCTTCCAAATGGCTAATCTATTTTCTCTAAACCAACAGTAAGCATTCTGCTGGATATACACGTTTTAGTGGTAATACTGTATTATAATGTTGTACGTTGGCGTGGTGAAATAGGGATGTCTAGTTGTGTATGTCTTTAGTCAACAGCTATTACTATGATTGTTGGGCACGAAACGGCTTGGTCATCAGCTCATTAACAGCTATTGATCTTCTCTTCCCTGGCCTTATCCTGTCCCTACACACGGTCGGCATGTTAATCGGCATTAGGAAATGTTAGTGGTAGAGGGTGGCCAGATGAACTTTCTATCGTCAGCCCTTCTCGCAGGATGGAATTTCAATATGTATATAGTATCATCCCACGTGAATGCGTGAAAACGTGTTAGAAATTTTTGCCAATCGTGTAACTGAAGCGAGATGTGCAGTGTCCGACATTCACTTGGTGGAATATGAGAAACCGTCTAAAAACCACATCCAAGGTGGCAAATACACCAGTCATCGTCATTAATCCACTGGATGCATTTGATCTGTTGCCGGCCTGTACCCGAATCCCGGAAGCACCGTGTTAACGCGGGAGGATATCCGGGTGGGTCCATTATAGCTGTCATTATTGTTCATAATCGTCCGCTATTTGTCTTGTGCTGCTTCATATAGCAGTAGTCTCTTTTTTTGGACTGCAGGTTTTAGATATACACACCTACATTTCTCCTGCATGTTTTCCAAATTGAGGTTTTTTAAACTCCACTTCATACAAAACACAATCTATTTCTGTTTCTTTTTACCCAGACATGTTTCGACACCTATGTGTCTACTTCTGTGGATATCGAATTATTTCTATATTTTTTTTCTGTTTTAAACCTAAAAACTATAACATATTCATTTTTTAATTTGTTTCGATTGCTCACCTGAAATCGACACTCACATGTTCATAATTTTGTTTGTATTCACTGTGGCACTAATTTTTAATCTTTGATGAAAACTATTGTGGTGTGTGTATCTTGGGGGGGGGGGGGGGGGAACTTTTGTGTGTATGCATGTATGTGTGTGTGTGTACATGTGTGTGTGTGTGATGAAAAAGAGAGAGAGTGAGAGCGAGAGGGGAGCGACAGAGAGAGACAGAGAGAGCTAATATAATGGGACAGGGGATTGAGAAACAGATTTGGATATTCAAGAACGTTTAAATACTGTGTTTTATATGGGGAAGTGTCTTTAGACAATTCATTGAAAGTTGCAAACAGTGATTTGCTGCACAGTGTCGTTTATTCGTTCAAGACTTTCTTTCATTTTATCACTGCTATTTTTTTAAGTGGTAGTTCCCTATTTTAATTTTTGATAGATGCTACTGCCTTCTTTGACGATACTGAGATCAGTCTTAGCGTTATTGGGCAGTGATTTTCTTGTATGTGACGACCTGCAAAAGTGGAGTGTATGATTTTAAGCTCTGAGACGCTGAGGATATCTAGTTTTACACTTTCTGTTTAGTTTCTTGTGTAGTTGAGCTTGTCCAGCAGAGCTCTGTTGAGCGTACATAGCATGTATTTGAAACTTAAATTTTTGTATGTCAGTGGGTGATTGGACTGGCTGCGAATGGTTGTACTTGAGGCTGTAGGTTTCCTGAATATTCCAGAATTATTAATTTTAGGATGTACCTGTACTGAGTTTATGACACTGTGTAGCTTTTTATCTGGATACCTGTTTAACCTACCAAACAAATGATGTCATCTACATAATGGTACTGTATATAACTCTGTGTTGTTTTGGACATATAATTGCACAGAATGTTTGCTTCTCAGCGTCGTTCAGAAATACGACTATGTTTGCAAGCAGATCACTAATCCATGTGTCCATTGGTAGATCATCGTTTTGTAAACATAGCTCCTTGTTGAAAGTGAAGCAGTTCTGTTCTGTTATAATCGTCAGAATTGCTTCAGTTTTATCTATGTGAGCATTTGTTGTGTTCCCTTTTCTTGCAGGTGTTCTCTAATAATGCTGATCGTTTCTTCTACTAGCACGTCTGCGTAACTGGATGTTATATCAAAAGATATAAGGTTTTCTGTTGGTGGTATATTTATGTCTTTTATATTTTCTATCAGTTCATTGGTGTTTTGTAGGCTCCTATTGTTTGTGAAAATTTACAAATTCTGGATTAATGTATCTACGTGTCCAGCTAGGTAGTAAGATGGTGCATTTTCGAAGTTCATTACCAGTCAAATCACACAGATGTTTTAGAGTATTCCGATAGACCATTTAGGTTGGGTGCTATGGGATACTTTTGTGTCATATATTTTGCTTAAAGTTTGACAGTTTTCAGAAATTTCTCTGTTTCTTTAGTACTTTACAGCGGGATCACTGATTAATTTAGTGATGTTGTTCTATGAATTCTTCTGTTCTGTTGATGTATTCTGTTCCACTTGTAAGTATTAGGATGTTTCCTTCATTTTCATTGGTGATGATTGCTTCATGTTTGAGTAGTTTTTCGTTTAGTTTTTTTTTCAAATGTTTTGTTCTGCCATTTTTGTTTTTGAGTTGATGCAAGAGTTGTTCTCCTTGATTATGTATTTTATCTCTCCTGTCATCAGTGCCACTATCAAGTTGGCACTGAATTTTGGGTTAACATTATTACCTGTTCTGTTTCAGCGATCAGCTTTTCTATTGTTTTGTATGACACCTTTGTGTTTGAGTTGTGTTTTGGCTCGTTTTCAAGTAATTCTCTTTCTTGTTTTGTTAATTCTACATCAGTTAAATTCAGAAATCTCCCCTTGAACTTGTGCTGGGTACCTGTCCTGTATTTCTTACTCAGTGGTGTGGTGTATTTCATGTGTGATTAACTGTTTTGTTTTGTGTTTGTTTCTTCATTTTCATTTGTTTTTCAGTGTATGACTTCATTCCTTGTATGATATCATCGAAGTGGGCCGATATTTTTATGAGATTAGGGATACACACCCCAAACAATAGAATATCATATACTGGAACTGTTATATGGTCGCCATTATTTGTTTGCTAGATGAAACAGACACCCAGATAAAACAACTACTCACTGATGTAAACTCAGTACAGGCAAACCATAAAGTAAAATTTGCCATTGAAGCAGAGACAGACATAAAATTTAATTTCTTAGACTTCACCACACACAGAATGAACAACAGACATAATTCTGAAACGTTCAGCGCACCTACAGCCACAAATAAGCTTTCATTTGTTCAGCTGAGGCTGTGACTGAAGCTTCTTGTAGTGTTCATTCCCAGTGGTTGTCATTTTCCAGTAGTTCTAAGCGTGGGCATGCTTCTCTGTACGTCTGGCATAGGTAACCATCAACTGTGCTGCGCTCTGTGAAACTTGGAGACAGAAACATTCGGTGTTGTTCGGATGTATGGTGCATACTCGGCCTAGTACGTCAGTTTTCATGGTTCCTGGATGATCTTCTACTGGAATTCGTTGTTTTCGTAGTTGAAAAATTTTTCTTATTGTGCACCACGTACAATAGGTAGGGACGTCGGCATATAGTAATGTTTTCGCAAATGGATCTGTTTGGCAAAATTTGTAAGAAGCTGATATTGTTGTGTTCTAAGGTAGTTCGCTTTTTTTGTGATGCAAACTTTCTGTCCATTCTCCAAATGTACTGCTAGATGTTGCACTGTTGGTTCGTATTCATGCATGGGAAAACCGAAAATCCGCCACGCTACTTCGTTACTGTTGATGTATAATCTTATTTGGTACATGAGAATCTCGTCGTTTCTGTTTTGTTGTTCACTGTCTTTTTTTATCTATTTGAAATACAGCCACGTAACTGCCTTTGTTCACATACTTACAGACATATTTGATAGAGTTCACTTAATTGCCGCATTCCACGTTTATGTGTGCTTGGGACATTTTCGAAAGTAGTATGTTATATGGCTTTGTTTCCAGTTCGTCACTGCCTCGTGTTCTATTTTTGCTGTGAAACCACGGTTATGGGGGGTCGTCTTCTGTATTTGCGGTAGCCATAAACTCCGGTTTTTGTGTCATCCAAGAATGGTTTTGGGTATTTTTTGTATATTTTCCATCACTTCACTCATACATGGCGAATTGGGGTTTAACGGCCTCCATGGTCTGTTAATCATGTTTTTCACTATTATGTCGTACAGTGCCGGATCTTCTTGTCGATTGTGAAATTCAGCTTGTAGGATTTTGTCGATATCCGTGGGATGAATTCTGTCGTGCAGCCATGAGATTGTGAATGAGGCAGTCCTCGTTTTTACCATTCGATTGTGTACATCCAGTACTTTTCGATTCCAAAAATATGGTATTTTGTGATGACTTCAATAAATCTCATTTGTTTTAATCAGGAAACCCTGGATAATATGTCGTGTCGGTGCATGGGGTCTTGTCCGTATCTCAATTGTTCTTTGATTTCTGGCCACGAAGAGTTGCATGTGAATATTATGAAGAGGTCAGGTCGTCCATATTTTCTTATGTAGGTCGTGACATTTTGAGTGTATTCGAGCATGTGTTTCGGACTTTGTATTTATGATGAGGCTAAGATTTGCATTATTCCGACGTTGACAATGTTTCTGTCATTTATGATTGCGTCGCAAAGGCGGATCTGTTCTTCCATGCATAGTTTCTTCTGATTCAGTCTTATGCAAGCATCCGTTCCGCTTCTGTTTCTGCCTACATATTTGGCAGGAATTGCTGGAATAAACGGCGAGTGTTGAGAATGTGATGGTATGTTTCATAGTCTCTGATCACTAAGCGTAAGCATACAACTGTTTGGGAGTGACTACTTTGTTTGTTTCTACGCCTTTTTCAGGCTGGATTTGTTTCATATTAAAATGGCGTCCGTCCTCTCCGTGCAGAAATATTAATGGGTGTTGGAGGGCATCATAAAATGGTGTGTCTCTGCAATGCTTTGTAGTTCTTCTCTTCTTCGTTGCACAGTTATGCCACGGCTTATGTTCTCACTGTCCACAATACGATGGCGATTTCAGCTACCTGAGGTGCATTAAATGGACGTTCGTGTTCGCCAGGTGGTCTTCTGTCGATTTGAATTACAACTTTATACTCATCAGAAATCATTCGGTCTAGTGCTGTTTTGAATGTATGGATCAGTTAATTATGTTTGTACAAGATCCTCTATACGTCTTTGAATACTTCTCGTCTACGTCCACTGATATTTGTGCATCGTTGATCAACTTATTTGTCTTCACTGGATGAGGAGTTCCACCATCTTCATTTCCGATGAAATATACTTGCAGAAATTTATGGTCTTCTTTGGTTAGTGGTAGTAATGATCACATATTGTGATAAATTGGTACTTGGAACGAAGAAACATTGCCGATTTCAGCTCTGTTAGTGTTGATCGACGTGACAGCGAAATAAGCCATTTGGAAGCAGGAGTTGTTTACTTTTATATTTTGAAGAAAGTGTTTTAATTCTGGAGTTTAGCCGGTCATGTTACGTAAAAACTTCTGCGGAGGTACTTTCAGTGGTGGTAATCGAATTTCTCTAGTCACGCAACAGAATCGTGGTATTTCTCTACTGAATTTTTTCGCAGACGTTACCATTTTTCCGATTACGACGTGTTTGTGTTTATTGTATCCGTTCGTCGGGCTGTAGTGTATTGCTTCATTTGTTCAAAAATGGTTCAAATGGCGCTGAGCACTATAGGACTTAACTTCTGAGGTCATCAGTCCCCTAGAACTTAGAACCACTTAAACCTAACTAACCTAAGGACATCACACACACCCATGCCCGAGGCAGGATTCGAACCTGCGACCCTAGCGGTCGCGCAGTTCCAGACTGTGGCGCTTCATTTGTTAGGCTGTACTATTTACTTTTCCTCGTCTGCACTTCTGGTGGGGTGATATTTTCAAGCCTGGCTTGAGTTTGCAATCTCTTATTATAAGATTGTGTAGCAATCCTTGAGTCTTCAATCCGTCCATTTCGTTGTTATTTGTATTCTCTGTTTCTCACGGTGCTTATCCTCATCCGTTGGGAACTTAAACGTGCTTCGCGCTCTTCGTCCGTTTCGTTTTTTCGCTGTTCTTTTTGTTTTCACCGTTTTGATTCAGAAATGGCAAGATCTCCTCCTCTTTTACGTTTAGGCATTGTCTAAAACATAAATCAAATCAGATTTTTATTAACAAACACACTAAGTACACTTTATATGTTTTTCACACTTTGTTTTCGATTTATATTCAGTCACTCTATCAGTTTGACTAGACACACTTCACTGTTCTTTTTCATTCACTCACTGCACTATTTTTTCGATTCCTCCATTGGTTAATGATAAGAAACTGAAGTTCGAACTCACGACGGGTATTGCTTTATGTACGGTACCCCTACTAGTGAACAGCCCCACCAGTGGCGAATTCCAGAACATACGAAAAAGACTTCGAATGGTCCACAACGTTCCAGAACAGTCCACAACATTAGAGAGTGTTTTGGAATATTCACGGTGATCTGGGATGTTTTGGGACGTTCCCGAACATTTTGGAACCTTCCCGAATGTTCCAGACTATTCCCGAACATTGCAGAACATTCCGGATCATAGTGGAAAATTCCGGAAGTTCCCGAATATTCTCGAATGTTCTGGAATGTTCTAGGAATTTCTAGAGGGCGAAACCTCCCAGTCCTTATATCTTCAAAATCACGCTCTTCAGGTAAAAACATGAACGTTCTTCATGGATGGGGGATAGAGGGCTGCCACACCATTACACCATATAACTTCCTTGATCGTACCAAACTCGTTTCTGAATTTTAGAAGTACGCACATTGTGCACTTACTTTTATAATATATTTTGATAAAAATACTCTCTCCGGGAGTGTCGGACACGTCGACGGCATACCCTGTAAATTCTACTGAAGACAAACAGAAGGAAAGTGTGATATACGAAAATAGTTCCCATGAGTGTCAAATTTCGTCAAAACATTCTTTTGGCTGCCCCTAATACTGAATAATACAGACAATATATCACTTTTTCCTGCTTGTACATTTGAAGTGTACGCTATCACCCGGCGATATGTAGACAAGTAAATCAGCAGGTCAGTGCAGTGATATTCGGGCAACGATCTGACATCTCCCATCTGAGTGACGTTTCTTTGACGATGTGGCAAAGAGAAGTAATATTTCTGATTGAGTGACTGAGATTTCGTGAGCGCAAATGAAGTCATATTTCATAAATATTTAGTGTAATATGAAACAAGCTCTTTTCTGATTACTCATACATAAGCGTCCTGTTTATTTGAGTAACTGAAAATTTCATTTCCTGATTTGTATTTTTTAAATATCGTCTTAATATCGTATCACATATGGATGTTACTAGGCCTAAATTTTCTCTGACTAAGGATCGACAAATTTCCATATAGCTTTTTTTTTGTCTTGTTACTTAATAAATGTACACACAACATGATATACACTAACTTAACAGTTGACTTTGTTGTGTAAGAACTTACTTTTATTAGTCTGCCCAGGTTTGCGTGTTGTTCACTAAGGATCATTACTGTAGAGGGTTTGAGCTGCCATAGGTATGATAGTTCTGGGGTGCAGTGCACCTTTTGTGATTGACGACTTCCTTGGGAAGAGCGTAGCGGCATGGGAAATGGTGATGTAAGTCTCTTTTGTATACTGTTTTATGTCTGCACGAGATTGGATAATAGCTGAACAGAGGAGAAAAATTAGTGGCCTTAAGGAGGATCTTGACAGTACTGAAGAGAAATGGAAAAGTTTAGTCACATAAGGAAAACGTGAAGCGAAAATTGGTAGCCGGAAATAAGGGACACAGGAAAAGATTAGGTACTGACAGATTTGTCATTGGCACGAAATATAGCTTTTCCCTGCTACCCATTTAGTTAAGGAAGAGTCTCCAGAAGATGTAGGTTAAACTGTACCACTATGGGCTTTCAGTTGGAGACTAGTGGTTCCAGAAAAGTAGGAAAGAGGAGCAAAGTCGTTCTGTTAGATGATAGTCATGGAAGACACGTTGGCCGTTTCTCGCAGAATGAATCATGAAACAAGTGCCAAGTCACATACTGCATCAAGCCAAGTACGTGTCTTAGCCAGGTGGTAGGGGATACAGGCTCTCTGCTCGAAAATTTTGGAAAGAAGGATCATGTTGTGATAGTGGGCGTAGCAGCGGACAATACCGACACTGATCAGGGCTACAGTATAGTGAGTGACTGGTAAAGATAGCTACAGCAATTACCTGTACAAATGGTGAGATTATTGTAGTTCTGATGCGCTACGAGCGGCCTAAGTTGAACAGCTCTGTGAGTTGTGTCAGTACATAGGTCAACTGCTTCTGCCAGTCATGGGGTCGAACATGGGTTTATTTTCTGTCAAGACATTGACAGGGATGGGAAAGGAAATTGGGCTGGATAATAGTGGAATCTTTAAGGGTTGGGGTGGGAGGGGGAGGGGGACGCCACTCATGTAAGTATCGCTGTAGTCAGTGGTGTGAGGCCAGCAATTTTTAGGGTTAACTCAGATTTACATAATTATTGAAATAAATGTAACTGAACATCTGGAGAATGGAATACCTGAAGACAAAAGCGAAGTTGAAGTAAACTTAGTGGGCTAAAAACTATAAGCAGTGAATTTTTGATTTGTTTAGCTGATCTGCGGGATGCAAATAATGTACAATGGAAAATTAATAACAGTCAGAATATGCACCTGATAACAATAAATTTTTTGTGAAATAACTTGATTTGTCATTAAAATTATTAACTGTCAAACAGAATCATGTAATATAAGAATGGAACAATAATTTAAAGTGTTTAGAGCATACCTATTCTAGAGCTATATCTGGTCCATTGCCATTTCATGCAATCTACTCCCCTCACACTATTTGCAACAAGAGATATGGGACCCAGCAGCACTGCAATTGATGACATTGCTATAACTGCATAGAGATTACAGACTCATATTGTAATTCCCATAGTTATTGGTCTCTGAGGCCAAAATTGTCAACCGCTGATACTTAATATTAGGATGCATGACATAAATAAAAAGTAGTATACAGACTGGAAAATATATGCCATACAGCTGATGTATACTGTAACACAGTTACGTAGTGTTTTGAAAACTGTTTTCCACCAAAATTAACCTCTGGATTAAATGCACCTAAATGCTGTGAAAAAATGGAATCAGACTATCACACAAAACTAAGAGAAGACTACTTAGCATCAAGGGAAACTTTTGCTGTGAGGTTTAAACTTCATTGTAAACTATTGTGTAAAATTTTAAGCAAAGTCATCAGAGCATCAAAATGTATGTACTCTCAAGAAAAAATAAGCTTCTCTAGCAACAAGATAAGAACTAATTAGAACACAGCACAAAACAAGACAAGCAAAATGAATCATGGAAATAGAGTAATTTCTTTAAAGGTAGATAATGAACTGATCAATGATAGCCCCAAATTTGCTGACACTTCTAATAGTTTTTTCCTATCAGTAGTAGATAATTTAGCTTTGTAGACTTCCTTAGTAAAAGTGTGTAGTTTCTAAGGAAAGCATTACAAAATTCGATACATTTCAGCTGCATACTACAGCTGTGTAAGAATTAAACATTCTTAAGCTGAACATTGTAATGTGTTGAGTCACTTATGTAATGAATCTATTCATTGTGTCACTTTCCCAGACAGGTTTATGTACATACTGTTGTCATGCTTCATAACAAAAAAGAAGATAAAAACTACTAAAGACTTACTAAACCATTTCATTACTACCAGCATTTTCAACAAATTGTCATAGAAATCCATAATTTATGAAAACAATGAAAAATAACAAGAAGAAAGTATTAATTTTGTGATTAAAGACAGATTACAACCTAAATTGCAAAATTCACTGTCTAGAATTAATGAACTGCATAGTTCAACTACATTTTGGATTATGCTTGATTACTTCTATGGGTGATTTAAAGAAACTAATTTATTTTGCACATTTCCATTCACTAATGAGTCACAAAACAGAAGTGTCTTATAAAAGCTCTTCCACTGAGCAAAGTTCTGGGAATTCTGGTTATGGCACTTGCAGTTTTCTCCTCGTAAGGAAGGCAGTCAGCGCGCGTTATCTGCGTACTGTTTCCGTGAGCAGGTATTTTTGAAACAGGTGTTAAAAAAAAAAAACAGAGAAGAGAAAAATAAAATAGGGAAAGCGTAGTAGGAGGGGCAAAAACAAGATGAAGTAGAATATGATGAAGCAGGAGCGAAAGGATTTTAGGGCAATAACATGGGAAGAGAGCGGAGACGTACGGAAGAAAATGATGAACTGTGTTAAGTTCTGTAAGACCTACCTTTCCTTGGAACAGAGACTTTTGTTTCTTGGTCTCGGCTATTAGATGAAGCCATTCTCGTTACGCCAAAGAGACCAACGCAACGAAAGCGCTAGTAATTGTTACGGCTCTGCATTGACCGACGGTGATGGAGAAAGAATTGCGATAATGTTATAGACAATGAGATTTTTGATTGAGTATTGTTCTGTGGTTTGACTTGTATCACGTAAAATAGTTACTAAAATGTGTATATTTTACTTCACTCTAGTGTTGTTCTCAGTACACGAATAAGCAGGCTAAGCAGCGATGGGGAGTAAACAAAAATGGGGAGGCATCGACAGGGTGGGGGAGAGGAAGGGAGAGGAAAGACGAAGTTTCCCGTGGACGCTAATTACCTTGGTTATGTCTCTGATTGGACATGATGCAGGTGACGGGCTGTTGAAGCCTATGCGGTTCTGGTAGAAATGTGTTCTGACGCCCCACATTCAAGTCGGCGGTGATCTCAGTGTAGGACGTTGGTCGCACCGCATGGCCCTGCGGAGGCCACGTGACATTCGTTCGTCAAACAGTTTTGGTCTTTCAGTAAGACGGTTTACGCGTGTGGAAACATTGTCTCTGTGATACTGAAGATTGACCCTAGACACTGTTGATCTCATAAAGCCGAATTCTCGGATAATTTCTGCAATGCTAGAGCCATGATTATCATTCCACGTTCCAAGTCGATTAACTCGCTACCTGATGCCATGTTCGTTCCTCACCTACCTGTAACTGACTGATCAAACTACTATTTCGGTCTCACAAACCATTCTTCGGACCCTTACGAACCAGTCTTTCAGCTGTCAACCTGTGATATGTTTTCAAAGGCCAGCCAAGGTGCTTATCTATGGTCCGCAGAACGTAAACTGTTATTTTGCAGATAAGGTCGATAAACTGTCAAAGACAATTTAACGGTCAATGCTCTCTCCGCAACAGACGGTAAGCACACGCATCTTCATGTCTCCGTACGTATTCAAATATTTTTTTTTTTTTTTTGTAAATGGCTGTTCAATCATTTTTTTCTCTTAGGATATAATTCTAATGCTGATTAGTAATTTTATTCGTATGTTGCCGGGGATCGACGGGACAGAAAGTTGGTGCACAGATTAACACACTGAATTATTTTAAAAGAGAGGATGTGGCTTACCATAATTGAAGTTAACCAATATTTCTCTAAATAACTTATGCTTGCAGCAATACCAATATGGTTCCTTCAACAGCGCCAAATTATTTCCTAAAAATTCGAACCAGTTCTTCAATCACATAATACTTAATAGTACGTAGAAAGTATTTAGTTGCTATCTATATTACTAAACAGTTATCACGGTTTATTGGTCACAGTTCATGTTTCTTGCTTCAGTTGCAGGTTGCCTATTTAACGGCTTCCACGGACAACAAAAATTTTGTTTTCAGTTTCTCGCATAATTATGGACCAAATAAGTTTAAAGTGTTGTCGTAATGTACTTATTAAGAGGTATAATCTCATGTTAAACATGTAACAGAATAAGAAAAGTATTACAGTCAGAAACTGCGAGTTTGTCTTGAGGCAGATTAACTCATCGTGTGCAGATACTCAGATTATATTCATCCAGCATATTATACTCATCCAGCATTCAACCAGCATCCAACAAACTTTCCACACAATTTCGAACCTTCACGAAACTTCTCGCTAACAACACCCTCCCCCATCGCTGTTGATGCGGTAAAACTTCAGCCTCAGGCACTATCATTTAATATATTACTTCTTTACTAACAGCTTTATCCGCAACACACTTTTCAGGCGATATCCACATATACCACTGAAATTACCTGAAAAATTATGGCATTGTACAACACGTAAGTCACAAGTTATGACGCCTTAAATACTGGGGTGCATGAAAAACTAGCTTTTGCTTAAAATGGAGTACATATTAGTCAGACTATATTAACCCAGCGTCCCACATTGAGAACACTTAGCGATTTTCAATAAAATTTAAACATGACTTCATAACTTTTCTAAACTCTTTCTCGCTTGAACGCTTCGAGTCAGATATTTAACACATTAACTCTGTTGAAAAGTAGTTAGAACTCTGAAGCTGTGTCATACGCGACAGTTCGATTCTTTAAAGAATCGGGGCTAACTGGTTTTTTAAACGTTCGACTGTGCGAAAACTAATTGGACGACTCAGTACTCGCTTCCGGATGTGGGTGTGAATAGCGCTCTGAATAAATATTTAGTACGTGTCACAGAAACCTGAACGAATATTTGACCTGCGTCGTGGAAACCAGGACGATAGGATACGGACACCGAACGAGGTGGCGCAGTGGTTAGCACACTGAACTCGCATTTGGGTGGACGACGGTTCAATCCCGCGTCCGGCCATCCTGGTTTAGGTTTTCCGTGATTTCCCTGAATCGCTCCAGGCAAATGCCGGGATGGTTCCTTTGAAAGGGCACGGCCGACTTCCCTCCCCGTCATTCCCTAATCCGATGAGACCGAAGACCTCGCTTTTTGGTCTCCTCCCCCAAACAACCCAACCCAACCCTATACAGTGCTTCATGCAAAGCTTCCAAGGATTATATGAAGGATACGGACTGGGTGCATTGCTATGTTTGTGAGGCAACTCATGCGTTCTGACTCATCACCTTTGAACACAACCACTGTGAAAGATTATCGATGAACCAGGTTACGCAAAAACCCTGGAGCCGTAATGAAATCTTTTTGTGGAGATGCATAATTATCAAAACATCTAAAACGGCAGTTTCGCAGGAATTTAGAGAGGCTTAAAAACCTTCAGATAGTTCAATGCACTAACGCGGAAATGGGAGATATTAAAGTAAGTCATCGCTGAACAATGGAAAGGAATTTGACCCGGATGAAATACCTGTCTGACTGTACAGGTATTATGCGAAGGAATTTGCTCCCTTCTAGCAGCAGTTGATCGTAGATAGCTAGAACAACGAAGGGTACCAAATGACAGAAAATAAAGAGCAAGTCATTCCCGTTTCCAGGAGGGGCCAACTGGCAGATGCAGATAGTTAAGGTCTATACCACCGATGTGGTCGGAGGAAGGCAATGGCAAACCGCCTCCGCTAGGACCTTGCCTAGTACGGCGGTGCGGGTCTGCTGCATCGTCCCCTACGCTCCTCGGATTATGGGACCTCATCATCATCATCTCCACTTATGCAGTCTGATGTACAGTTATGAAACCTATTTTATGCTCATGCGTTATGAAGTTATGGAGAACGAAAATCTCCACCATAAAAAATCAACATGGATTCCGTAATATTGCGAAACGTAGCCTATTCTGCTCGTTCATGAAGTCCAAAGCGCCCAGGTTGATGTCCCGCTGCTTGACTCCGGTCAGCATAGGGCACAGTTTCCCATTGTCGTTTACTGACTGAAATACGTGCACGTTTTCTACTGTTTACAATACATGTAAACAGTTTAGTGGATAAACTCGTAATAAATCTTATGTACAAAGCATAAATAGGCGAAGAGATCCATTACTGTTCCGTTACGCTATTGGAGACGAATCGCTGTGTACCTAGTTGTAATTTTACAATTAATATAACGCCATTGTATCCCCTAACTTGATAAGAGACATTAGTATAGGCCAACCCTCTACGAACATGGGTAGACAGATGGAAAAAAAACATAAAAATAATAACTGGGGTTCGAACACGGGGTCCCAAAGAGAGAAGCCGCGATCCTAGCCACAGCACCACCATTTCGTCTCAGATTGTCGTGCGATAAAAACCATCTAAACTACGTCGAAAACTCCGAAACTAGTTTGCTCAGAAATGATCGAGAGTCTACGGATACGCCAAAACATATGCTCTGTTATTTTCACTCCTCTTCGACTGAACGAAGCTTCAGGGAAATAAGGTTATGGCACTTGCCGTGTTCTCCTCGTTAGTGTTGCCAAACCCAAGATGCCGAGAATCGTGTCTAAGGGACTGGTGGTTTATAAAATTAGCGGATCAGGAACCTAAAAGTCGGGGCATTTGGTGACCTCCATTAGGTTTCCGAGGGGATGCTCATGTAACCCCCAAAGTTTGGAGCTCCCCGAAAAAATCAGGGCATCTGTCACCACTAGCACCTATAATAGTTACGCCACTGTATCCAGTGCCTTCCCACGATTCTTAGCCGCTCAGTGTAATATCTGACAGGAGTTGGTCCAGGGCGTCGTTCCTTGTTCGCTCTGAGTAGTTTCTAGTGTCTGGCGGTGATAGTTAGCCTTTAGGCGGAGTGTCGTCAGGATTACACAAGTGGTGGTAGGTGGAGCAGTAAGAGGCAGCTGTGAAGAAGCAGCAGCAGGTAGGTAGCGCGTGTCGGAGCTACGGGCGAGGCGAGGTGAGGCCGGCGTGGCACGTGTGTAGCGGCCGTTAAGCTAACGGCTGCCGCTGCCGCTGCCGCTGCGGCGTGGGCCGGCCGTGGGCGGCGCGGCCTTCCCAGGAGGCGCGGTGCCCGGCCCGGCCCGGCCAGGGACGCACCAAACACCGAGCCAGCCGCCGTCCCAGGAAACAGCTCTGCATTCTCCTTCTGCTCCTCGGCGGGTTGCGGGCCTTACCAAGTCTGCCATCCTGTCCTCCCCAGTGCCGTTCTTTGCCATCCAAGAGATTTTACACCCTCTTCCATATACTCTATCCACCGCTTTCGTGATTTGTTTATTTATTTTATTTATTTATTCATCCAGGAGTCATTCACAAGGAGTTTCCATTATAATACGAGGGTCGTTCAATAAGTAATGTAACACTAATTTTTTCTCGACCAGTTTCGGTTGGAAAAAAATGATGTATTTCCTGTGGGACATCGTGTATTAGTTCCGCTTCAGTCCCTATAGCTTCATGAAGTTCCCATGGGCGGTGACACTATATGTAGGCTTCAAAATGGCTACTGTAATGGAGGTGCATTACAGGCAGAGAGATGTCTTCTTTTTCTCACGGAGAAACAAGTTTTGTTCATGCTGCTCTCTCTAGCGCAGTTCTCCGCCATCCTCTAACTCTGAGAGATTTTATTTCTTGCATCTTGCAGAGAACTGTCACTGAATTTCTTATGGCCGGAAACTACAAAGTGGTTCAAATGGCTCTGAGCACTATGGGACTTAACATCAGAGGTCATCAGTCCCCTAGAACTTAGAACTACTTAAACCTAACTAACCTCAGGACATCACACACATCCATGCCCGAGGCAGGTTTCGAACCTGCGACCGTAGCGGTCGCGCGGTTCCAGACTTGGTTCAAATGGCTCTGAGCACTATGGGACTCAACATCTTAGGTCATAAGTCCCCTAGAACTTAGAACTACTTAAACCTAACTAACCTAAGGACATCACCCACACCCATGCCCGAGGCAGGATTCGAACCTGCGACCGTAGCAGTCCCGCGGTTCCGGACTGCAGCGCCAGAACCGCTAGACCACCGCGGCCGGCGGTTCCAGACTGAATGCCTTTATTTTGGGTATTATTTTGCTGTTACACTGAAGAGCCAAAGAAACTGGTGCACCTGCGTAATATCGTGTTGGGCCCCGCGAGCCTCAAAAGTGCTGTAGCACGACGTGGCATGGACTCGACTAATATCTGAAGTAGTGCTGGAGAGAAATGACACCATGAATCCTGCAGAGCTTCCATAAATCCGTAAGAGTACTAGGCGGTGAAGACCCCCCTCTGAGCAGCACGCTGCAAGGCTTCCCACATATGCTCAATAATGTTCATGTCTGGGGTGTTTGGTGGCCAGCGGAAGTGTTTAAAGTAAGAAGAGTGTTTCTGGAGCCTCTCTGTAGCAATTCTGGACGCGTGGGGTGTCGCATTATCCCTCTGAAAGTCCGCGGAATGCACGATGGTCATGAAAGAATGCAGGTGATCGGACAGGATGCTTACGCACGTGTAGCCTGTCAGAGTCGTATCTAGACATGTCAGGGGTTCCATATCACTCCAACTGCGCCCTACACCATTACAGAGCCTCCAGCAGCTTGAACAATTCCCTGCTGACATGCAGGGTCCATGGATTCATGAGGTTGTCTCCATACCCGTACACGTCCATCCGCTCGATACAATTTGTCGTCCGAACAGGCAACATGTTTCCAGTCATCAACAGTCCAATATCGGTGTTGACGGGCCCAGGCGAGGCGTGAAGCTTTGTGTCGTTCAGTCATCAAGGGTACACGAGTGGGCCTTCGGCTCCGAAAGCCCATATCGATGATGTTTCGTTGAATTGTTCACACGGTGACACTTGTTGATGGCCCATCATTGAAATCTGCAGCAATCTGCGGAAGGGTTGCACTTCTGTCACGTTGAATGATTCTCTTCAGTCGTCGTGGTCCCCGTTCTTGCAGGCTGTTTTTCCGACCGCAGCGATGTCGAAGATTTGATGTTTTACCGGGTTCCTGATATTCACGGTAAACTCATGAAATAGTCGTACGGGAAAATCCTCGCTTCATCGCTACTTCTTAGATGCTGTGTCCCATCTCTCGTGCGCCGACTACAATACCACGTTCAGACTCACTTAAATCTTGATAACCTGCCATTGTAACAGCAGTAACCGATCTAACAACTGCGCCAGCCACTTGTTGTGTACATAGGCGTTGCTGACCGCAGCGCCGTATTCTGCTTCCTTACGTATGTCTGTATTTAAATACGCATGCCTACACCAGTTTCTTTGGCGCTTCAGTGGATTTCACAGTGTGTATACAGAACAAACGATTAGCAGCGTTATGTACGTTTCAAATACAGATCTGAGTTGGTACTCAATCGATAAATTCAACGGCAGTACAGTATACTGGAAACTGGGTCCGACTGTAGTTGATGAATTAGTGAATAACACGCTAAGGCGATGGGGTAATATGATTTGGATGGAAGCAGGTGAACTGCCTAGGATGCTGATTTGGTCAAAATTTGTGTATTATTGTTCTTAAATGTACGATAATTTCTGATGAATGTGGCAGCTCCTCCTTCTTCCATGTCTTCTCCACAGAAGTAAGACGCTAAATCTTAATCCTTTGGTATTTGGTACTAGTGGTCACATGGGATACAGAGAGGCAGGTTTTGCGGACTACTTATTGCGTATATAATTGATCATATAAATGAGTACTTCCTTAATTCTACCCCCCCCCCCCCCCAAGTACTTCCTTAATTCTACCCCCCCCCCCCCCCCGACCACGACTATTCATCGACTTAACTGTAACTGGATCGAAAAAATCTGGTCCGACTTAAAGTTATTTGCACGGTTGCATTATTCTTGTAAAAGTTAATTTCTTTCTGTCCTTCCTGCACAAAAAAATCGTTGTTCTGACATCTGTAACGACTGCCACTTTACCACTCATGTCCGATCAAATGCGTTGTATAGAAGTGGAACGTAGGCGAGTAAAGACACAGTCACAAAAGAATAAAAATTTTAGAGCTATAGTGTTGCAGAAGAATGCCGAAGATCAAATGTGTAAATCGGACAACTGATGAAGAGATACTGTATCGAATTGAGAGGAAAAGAAATGTATCGTACAACTCAACTAAAATAAAAGATAAGTTAGATAAATTAATAAGGAATATTTAAAGACTTTAACTTAGTTGTGGCCTGTTGTCTAATATTTAAAACTTTTTACGAGACTGCTACGTTTAACTTGACGTCATATCATTCCATAAAGGGCATGATGCACTGAGCCCATTTTTCCTTATGTTAAGAGTTCGTGATAAAATATTGCACAAAAACAACTCAGGGTTTAATCGGCTAGCCCCTGTGGGACTCCAATCCGGAGCTTTAAACTTCCTACAGCTCTCTCTATCTCCTTTGAGTCTGCAAACTGGAAACCACAGTACTTCACGTATCTTAATTCCTGCCACACACGATTCCTGGAAGATAATCAGCATAAATTAAATACGTCCATGGGCAATGAGTGATGAAAACGACATGCAAATGCACGATCGTATATACCGACTTGACGTTTATGATGAGACACGCCGCTGACAGCGAAGCAGGTTCGCGTTAAACATGGCGCGAAACTATACAACCGCCTGCTTCCTAGCAGTGGCGTTGGAAATAAGAGCGTGTCAAAGCTGATTGGGACAGAAAGAGGAACAATTTTTTTGTCAAGACAGGTTCTGTAATTCCATCCGTGAGGTTTCATTTTAACATAACTGATTCCTGCAGTTGTTCGAGTCGAAATAACGAGAATTTTCCATTCGATTATTCAGGTATCAACTTCTTCCGTATTAAGGGGTTATGTGATCCATGCTACCAGCATATCTAATCTCTGAATGGTACATACTATGTACTAAATGTGATCATGTTTCTGAGTAAGTAGTTGCGATTTCGATGATTTAATAGCGTCTGCCAACGGACCTGAATATGAACTTTTTTGGCCCCAAAATCACGTTTGTATATATGACCGACAGGAACACAGCTATTAGTAGGAAAGAAATTTTGTGAATAAAGAACTTTTGCTATTGTACAATGGTGATGCGCAACTCGACGACGCCTAACTTAAAGCTGTAACTCACTATGGATTGCACTCTATTAGAGTAGGTTATGTATGAAGTATGGTAGACAGTAAGTGCAGAATTCCTAACAGATTTTCTCGTCTGATTTCAGGAGAGTCTACTCACGCTTAGCTCCACAACACGCGAATGACTAGAGCGTCTGTTTGGCAGTTTGGTTATAGCGGGTGAGTACTTTTATTCGCCTCCATGAAAGTCTTCAAATAAAATGATGATGTCAAGGATTTAAGTGCAGCAGACAGTCACTGCACGATGTCGGAAGAGCTGTGTATCTAAATGGAAGCAACACCGAGAAAGCTGTTATTGCGTCAGTTA
Source organism: Schistocerca nitens (assembly GCF_023898315.1). Classification (NCBI taxonomy): domain Eukaryota; kingdom Metazoa; phylum Arthropoda; class Insecta; order Orthoptera; family Acrididae; genus Schistocerca; species Schistocerca nitens. Next base: position 396,360,247 of record NC_064617.1, read on the forward strand.
CTCAAGTGTTAAAAATTTAGTCCGCAGCTCGTGGTCGTGCGGTAGCGTTCTCGCTTCCCACGCCCGGGTTCCCGGGTTCGATTCCCGGCGGGGTCAGGGATTTTCTCTGCCTCGTGATGACTGGGTGTTGTGTGCTGTCCTTAGGTTAGTTAGGTTTAAGTAGTTCTAAGTTCTAGGGGACTTATGACCATAGATGTTAAGTCCCATAGTGCTCAGAGCCATTTGAACCATTTAGTTAAAAATTTATGTTAAGGAAGTTAAGAAAATATTTATAATTTGTAGGTGCGACAAGAAACAAATTATTTGAAAGCGAAGCAGTACTTATGAAACACGAATGTATGGTGTTAAAAAATGTTGATTATTAATGCATATAATTAAAGAGCCATTGTGCAGCACGCAATAGAAATACTTATGCCGAGAAAAGTTGTGAGGGATGAGGCACATACGACTAACCATCAGCTAGAGATGGGACAGGCTCTCCGTCGTTTAACAGCCTTGTTAGAAAGTTCCTACGAAAGCGACGAGAACTTCATCACAGGTTTAAACGAAGTCGAACCATTGCTAACAAGCAAAAGTTAAATGAAACCAAAGTTAACGTGAGGGGAGAACCGTTCAGACGAGCAGTGAATTGAAAAGCCTGCGGATCTAATGAAAAGTGTCAAGAAGTTCTGGCTGTGCGTAATCGGATCAAAATCATCTATGCATTTACAGGTCATTCCAATCTTCAAGATAAGTAGGAACGTTAAGTCCGTATCACACCATAAAAGTTCTTTGTCAGATATCTTTTATAAAATACGTTTTCTAACATCTTTCACAGGTACTGGGGCACTTTTATTACTTTTTCATGAAAGTTAGAGCATGGTCCTACCCTTATAAAAGATTTATCAAACAACTTTGACATGTATTACGTACCGCCGGCCGAAGTGGCCGTGCGGTTAAAGGCGCTGCAGTCTGGAACCGCGAGACCGCTACGGTCGCAGGTTCGAATCCTGCCTCGGGCATGGATGTTTGTGATGTCCTTAGGTTAGTTAGGTTTAACTGGTTCTAAGTTCTAGGGGACTAATGACCTCAGCAGTTGAGTCCCATAGTGCTCAGAGCCATTTGAACCATTTATTACGTACCTAACCGCAGTGCTAATTCTCTGAGGACAATCTGTTATAGAATTATGTAACACGTTTTATGTTCGCACAACTTTACATTTTCGGTGAACGGAATTATCCTCTGTGGGTTTCTGCGAACATGGACTTTTACGAAACTCGTCTCTCTCTGTTCATCCAGGAGACTATAAGACGTTAGATAACGGCGTCCATGTTGGTACCGCTTTCCTTTACTTCTAGAAGGCGTGCGAAACTGCTTCGCACTGTCTCTTGGTGAGCAAAATACGAGCTTACGGAATATCGGAATAGCTTTGAATTCTGGTCTTTCTAGCCGATAGAACTCAATATGTCTTTCTTAACGGAACGAGATCGACAGACGTAAAAGTTACTTTGCCTGTACGCCAAGTGCGTATGTCTAGGGCCGCTATTGTTCGGGGTTGCATGCCGAGTGTTCTACCATCCCAAAAGACTTTTTGCACAGGAGCAAAATGAAATAAAAATGTATCTAGCAAAATGTTACTCAGCTACAAGGGGAGCGTTAACCAGCATGTCTGCCTTTCGTAACTTTGTTCGTTATGAAGGTTTAAACAGCAGTATGTATTTCGTAAAGACGTACAACCCTATATTTTTTGCTCTGTAATCCACTTCCTCTCATCAAGACAAGTTCACAAACGTATCACAGTCACAGAGCACCATTCACGTAAACAAGACGTTATTGGAAACTGACTTTGACGCTCGTGTACTAGCACATAGTGGAGGTACCGGGGTTACGTATTAGTCCATTTACAGTTGACTGTAAACAAATGGAAATCCAAGGGAAATACACCATGGTTATTCAGTCAAGCGCCTACAGGTGAAAGTCTGAGTACAGTGTACATCAACGAGGAGGATGCAGCAATCACACTCACTCCGTGGAAAATGTAAGTTAGCGGAACAGTAACTACAATAATGTTTTCTTATGGCCCTGGGGATGGGAGTGGGGGGGGGGGGGTCATCTGCATGTATTTGATCAGTCTACGGCGTTCCTCGACTTCAGATTACTACTTGTCTATTAACAGTACGAAGGTATACCTGGATTCTAAAAATGATATAGACTGATCAGACATCTGAAGATGAACCTCCAGGATATCGTGCATTGATATAAAATCACGATTTGTGATTGAAAGATGTTTGTCTTTTATTTTACGAAGGCAATAAAACCACGGAAGCAAGAACGATAGCAGTGGATTAAATTAAGTAACGTTTTCTCATTTGCATTATGGGTATGAGCAGTATACTACTGCAGTGCTTTTAAATAATATGTTTTTGCAACAGAAGGGAGAACGGTAGCTTCGTAGCTTAGTCTGTGCGATTTCTACTACCATTACGTTGCCCTGAGTTCAAACTTTCTGTTTCCTGAATGGCCGCAAGACGAGAAAAGATCCGTCGGGAACGTCGGTTATTGTCGGATACCGCTCTGTGCAGAGTTCCTCTGTTTGAATAGCAGTATGCCTACCTTCAACCACAATAAAAGAAAACTAATGATGCTGCAGTTTTTAATAAAGGACTGTCTTTACTGTACATAACATAACGTTTAAAAGCACTACAGTGCTCCAATAGATGTACCTTTTTTGTGAATACGGAAACACTATTGCAATTACTCTTCTGCTAACTTACATTTTCCATAGATGAGCAGCACTTCTACCTTATCTTTGATGTGTATTGTATTCTCACAAACCTTCAACCAAAAACGACTGACTGAAAAAACGGTGTGCATATTTATTGTGTTTCCGTTTCTTTACTGTCAACTTCAGCGAGTGGACGACTACGGTACATCCGCTATGTGTTAGTATGTGAGTCAAAGTCAATTTTTTGTCACATTTCTAGTAACGATAATGTTTACGTGAATGATACACTGAGATATGGTTTTGAACAGGTCTTGAGCAGAGGAAATGGATTACTGAAAATAAGGGTTAAAAGTTTCCGGAGATTGATTATTTCCCGAGTCAACCGTGACTTCCGCTTTGTGGGATTGAGGGTATTTTGATCATTTAGCTGATCTATCTGGGTTTCAGATTTTGCCGAGATTGATACTCTGAGCGTACATGAACAGTTCAAATAGTCTCTCGCAATGTGTGAGCGAGAGGTTGAGTTTGCCTTTTGAATTAGCTGCTACTAAAATGACTGGAACAACTAGTGCCACTAATGAAATGGTTTCGGAAAATAAGTAACAACACTTCAAACGTATTCAGACTTGCACTCAATACTGCGACGTCTGCAACAATACGACATGCTGGTTTCACTGTCATCGATTGTCCTGCATACAGTGCCGACTTGGCCCCAACCAATTTTCATATGTTTTTAAAACTTAAAGAATATCTTCCAGAAATATAGTGACTAAGCGGTGCAAGCAGACGTAATGTTGTAACTCCGTCAGCAAAGTCAAAGTTGTACAGTGATGTTATCAACAATCTGGTCTCTCGTTGGAAGAAATGTGTTCATCGCCAGGGTGACTACGTTGAGAAATAAGTTTGTAGATATGAAGAATGAAGATGTAGAATGGTAATAACGTTTGTTTTATTTAAAAAGTTTTAAGATGTTTCACATAAAAAAATTCGGAGGCATCACTTTTCAGCAGGCCCTCATACGAAAAGTGTTCTGCTGTTTATGTCTCCGTAACGAACAAAGTTACCAGAAAGGCAAACACTCTGGTTAATGTTCCCTTGGTATCCAAACAACATCTGCGTCATAATTTTTTTTATTTTGCTTCTGGACAAAAAGCGTTTTATGGTGATTAAGAGAAATGGAACCCCCGTATACTTAATCACTCACACAGCACATGACCCATTGCTGCTCAAGACAGTTAACAAAGAGGGTTGAAAATATCTGCATCTCGCTGCTCTGATCTACAAGAGATGGAATTTTTGCTATTTTCGCCGGCTGCGGTGGCCGAGCGGTTCTAGGGGCTTCAGTGCGGAACCGCGCGACTGCTACGGTCGCAGGTTCGAATCCTGCCTCGGGCATGGATGTTTTGATGTCCTTATGTTAGTTAGGTTAGTTAGGTTTAAGTAGTTGTAAGTTCTAGGGGACTGATGACCTCAGATGTTAAGTCCCATAGTGCTTAGAGCCATTTGAACCATTTGCTAGTTTTCAAAGTCTTCTTGCTGCTTTTGAATTTTGAGATTTGTGGAGATAAGTAAAATTAGACCACTATGGAAAACTTTTTGACAAGGTTGGCTGCGCGTGGTGTTGTGGAGATCCAGTGCACATCACTATCGTTTCAATCTTATTCGATATGGCTCCTACGAATTTGATAAATGATTTACGGAGTAATGTGATAACACTTTGATACTACTGTGTAGTTGGCAGACATCTGTCATTTTGTTTGTCATCCTCGGCCGTGAATTTTGTTTAAAATGCCGTGTTGGCATGTGTGTTGGAGGGGCGGGGTTGATGGAGTGGGGGGGGGGGCAGGTGGGTGAAGAAGGGGAGAGAGACAGATAGAGAGAGAGAGACAGATAGACAGACAAAGGGACTGTTACTGAATGTCGCTTGACAGCCGTGTAGGATGTTTAGCAGTGTTCCTTACCAAAGTGGTTTTGTTCATTGATGAGCTTTTTCTCTGCGTAATTACTACCATGCTTTGGCATTTTTCGTATACTGTTACCGTTTGATTCCTGAACTTGAAGTCTTGGAGGTCTGTAAGCCATTTTCTTTAGCTGGCGAGTGTCTGTCATGATGTGTTTCACAACAGTGGGATGCGTGTTTTCAACCTGAACATTTTACACTTCTCCCATTTACATCGATTTCCAGTTACTGTAGGTTAACTGAAGTATGCTTACTTCGGTAAAATTATGCTCAGGATGCACCCGATGTACTTAATCGTCTTTTTATAATGTGTTACTTCTTCTGTATGCTATTTTTCCCAAGTTTACCGAAATGTTTTTATTCTACAATTTAGCTAGTTGTTAAATGTCAGTATACGCCAAACATTCCATTTTTATGGACTTTCTCATCTTATTTGCCGTTGATTTCTTTCGTTTGACCATTAATGTTGGTTAGTTTTACAGTTTCGTGTGTGTGTAAGGTGTCAATGGAATTCTTATTTTATCGTTCAGTCTATTTGCTCTGTTTCATTTGACTATCGAGGCTAACGACCGCAAACAAAATGACGGAACGCTTGACCGCAACCGATGTTATCGTTATTTACAATACCTAGAAGTGCGAAAGAGTACGAGGAAAACCTTAGTGATTGCCGCATGCAGCTCTGCAGCAAGATACGCAACTAACAAATCATGCAAAATTTTTATCACTCTGACTAAAAGTAAGTGATTTACTGGTGTCCACAGACAGTCGAAAACACAAAAGTATCAGCAAGACTCTAAGAAACAACTCCAGTCCATCATGTGTGGTTCAGATCAGAGCCACTATAGAACAGTAAGCCTCACACTTGGCTTATCACTGTAAATAATTTGTCGTGTAAGCAATACTCACAAACAGAGTTCTCTCAATGGTGATATCTGAAGCCGCGCAGCTGGTAGAATAGGCATGTTTATTAAAGGTGTTTAGTTGCAGCCATCTCATGCGTACTTTCTGTACTGCAACGTACACCGATCACTCTTTCAATGTACTGTATAGTTCAGAGAATATGGTAGAAAATACGTAGGAAACTTGTAGACGAAAGGAAAAAAATACAACTCTAGAACGAGTCTCATTCCTTTTCCTTTTACCTTTTGTTGCTTTGATAAACCGAAGTGAATTTTTTTTCTAAGATTCTAGTTCCATAAATTAAAAATAGCCATAATCCCCCACATACGACCAGTGTTTTCGACAGGTTTCTCTTGGTTATCCGTAAAATTCCGGTACTGAAAACCTTCTCGCAGAAGGTCCCAACTGTGAACTCTCATGCCCTAACTCGCTTGGAACTGACGTTAATTCAGTTGTACTTAGAACTGGGCCTCAGACAATCGCACTAGCTTCGGCTATGGAACGAAAATTAAAAAAAGAAGTGTCTGTTGTCACTCGTATTTCGTAAATGCCTTTTTCGCGGTTCCAGCTCCCTAGAATTTAGCTGAAAAGAACAAGTTAAACAACTGCTGGAACTGTAAGTTGAGTATGGAATAAAATATGAAAAAAGAGGAAAACAGAGAGAATGTTAATAGCTGTTGTCCTGGTTACTATTTCAATAATTACCCACCAAAATTTTTTGAGCAATAATAAAAATTAATGTTTCTGGTGACAAATTTTAATAACAGATAGCAATCATCCTCTCTCATGTTTCCATCTGTATATTTTATCTAACTCTGTCACAGTTACTTCATGAAAAATTCGTATAGTCTTTTCAGTAACCCGTTACTCCATTACTACTATATTGCTAACACGTGTGTCATGACAGTACTGCCAAATAACGTCCGTCAGAAAGTCATTGGCCTACATTTCGTGCAAGGTTGCTCATTTATTGGGAGCGTCTACTTAAATGTTCCGGCCATAATCATGGCTCCTTTCCACTAGAAAAGGCTACTGTACTCAAAAGAAATCACAGCCGAGCTCTTGGCACACTTCGCAGAGGACGGGACACTGAAGATATCCTATCGTTTGTTTTCTAATAATAGCGTACGTATCAGTCGATGTTATTGAATAGCAAGAACGCCTCATTACTCGCTTCTCGTCCCATCCTTCAGAAAGGCACAAAAATTTGCAGTTATCTGTTAGCGTACCCTCGGGCAAGGATAGAAGAGAGACGTTTGTCAAGAACGTCCTCTGTGCCCGTAACGTTTACCGAATTTCCAGACACTCGGCGGTGCGTACGTTCGTGATTAATCAAAATGGAAAGACGGGTCTGCGACCAGGTTAACAGCGTTGGCTCATAAGTCATAGTTCATGCTTCGATGAGCTGACCGCTTATATCAAAGTGTCAATTACTTGTGAGATAACGTTCTGGAAACATTCCAGCTGGACGACAAATATTGCGAAGCTGTGCGTAAAGCAATAAACACGAAACAAAATACACTGATACGCGTGTCCTATTAGTCAGTGGCAACATACGTACGACACAGGGGACCAGCCGTTGGCTTGTTCTTTAACGCATCTCTGTTACTGAAGCTGCTGCTTCTACTTTGATTTTAGAAATCGTATATAACAGATGCACTGCAGTACTACGCTTTGAATAAGAGAAAAAACCCGTCGTTTTTTTATATACTTTTTATTTACTGATCCAGTACCATGAAGGTTATATTTCTTGTATATTACACGTATTATAAGGGGTTGTAGTCTCCTGTTTTTGCCAACTGCAAAAGGAGAAATTCACTAAAATCGTCAGTTATCGACGTAATGGACACTTTCGTGATTTCTAGGTACAACATTTATCTTATTTAAGGATGAAAAAAATATTCGCTGTTCTACTAGCATTTCTTTATTACGAATTGGTTATTTTCTTAGTGTACGATGATTTAATGAGCCGAAAATTGGAATGTAAAGAATAAGGACAAGGGCAATTTGTCTGGTTCCCAGCTCTAAATCTTTGTATATGCTGTATTGCTATAGTTTACATGAAACTGAAATGGTATAAATACAGAGAAAACATACACAGTTCTGTACCTGATGTTGAAAATGTTTATGTGCCGTATTTATATGGAAACCTGGCAGCGGTCTTCTTGCATAACTTTTTCTTCAGCATCATAATTATCATCATCTTCTTCAATCAATGACTTTAATCCTATATATGCTTCGTACATCTTTTGTCTGTCGACATTCTGATGGTCCACAATGGAACGCGTTTCCATGTAACCTTTCAATATGTATACTTTGAATATGATTCTATAATTTGTCTTTTCCTCCTAGCACCACGTTTTCCACTGGTGTCATATCTCCCTGTCTCTTCTGTGGCAATTTAACTGGCCCTATGCAAATTTATTGCTAGAGCATAGTATGTGCTCTCGCCTACTCTTTTAATAGCCTTTGATCCTGCCATACAGGCAGCTCATTAAATTATTTTATCGTGCAGTTTTCCATCGGAACCTGCTCCAAACCTTTTCACTACGGAAAACTCTGGGATGGTCACTGGAAATCGACTCCGGGACTTCCGCTGTCGTAGCCAGCTACAGCGCTGACTACGATATCACGGAGGTGGACTGCATCTGTACCTAAAACCACCAAAACAGCCGTAACAAAACTCTCTCCAGTATTATCCGACAGTGATGTACACTGTAATGATGAACTGCAGCGTGATGAAAATCAATTTAACATTGCAAAATATCTTAAGACTTTAATACATTGCATAAAGTTATAAGATTTACCTCCAGTTGTAGCTCCGAAACAATTTCAACATCAAACACAGAACCGTGAATGTGTTAGTTTCATTTATACATTACAGTGACATCTAAGAGCTATTAAAATACCATACACGTTTGTCAATTTCCATTCGCCAAAGACAAATGATTCCAAAGCTGAATGATACGAACTATGTAAGAGAACAATCTGCAACCATTCTCAAATAGGTTTTCATCTGATGTGCCTAATCGGATCGAAATCGCTAATGGAGGAATAATTAGAGACTAATAGAGCAAAGTGACTAATAGCTGATTTCATTAATGTACATTGCCTTAGTGCAACAGTCATGGAGTTTCATGATCTAGTAAAATATAGCTAACGCACGATCAACGCCTGGGGTGAACATGGAGGAACAGAAATTGTCTTGGGAATATAGATGCTGATGCACATATTCCATTGCTAATCCCGACAGTAAAATGCGGTAAAGGTAGACCGGCGTTTTATTTATCTTTCATTTCTTCCACTACTTTAATAAGTAAAGCAGACACCATCCTTAGGCTGGTTTGAATAATTCCGTGATTTACGAGCACTTGGAGATGGCGTGCGCTTTCCTTCCTCAGACCACTGAATCGCAGTATCAAGCCAGTCACATAGGATCCTACAGTTAGTCGTAGAATCCGAACTATGGTGCACTTTGCCACTTCGAACATAGACAAGCGTTGGTATAAGAGAAAGCTAAGATAAAAGTGTAAAACAAAGCAAACAAAAAATACTAGGACCGAACAATCTTGAGCACCTAATCCTTACAAAAGGACCTTGACACACCGTCAAGTCGAAAGTCATTCATTACCTTAGTATGAACATGTTAAGAAATAGTTTGAAATGATTGTACCCTAACAGCTGTTGTCTGTAGTCGCTCAGCTTCGACATTCTTTTACTACCTGAGATGTGACCACATTACGTAGGATGTTAAATAACTTCTTTCAAAGTTGTATCCGAAACTGGTGTATTAGGAAAAGGAAATGTTTTTTAAGCGGTTTGCCACGTATATTTTCGGCAGTTAGTGACCTGGTGCTCCATTTACATACGCGAATGCATTCAGTCAAAGAGCCCACCCAAATATCGCGGCCTATGGGCGTATGGGAAAAAAAAAATAATTATAAATTTCCAGATTCTGTAAAGTATTGATAACCTCTGGGAAGAAGAAAATATCTCACATTGCTTAACATAGCCTTTGAAGATCTGATTTATATACTATTTTCTCTGACCCACGAGTGATCTGTGAGACATTTAAGCTAGTACAGTGGACGACAGTGTAGGAGAGTAAATAAAACAGTGAACCGAAACATTGTATAGTGTACTTGAAAAGCACTAATTATAAACGCCTGTTTTATCTTTCTTTTGTTTATTCTTTTATGACCATTTATTTTGTTCTAGTGCTTCGAGACTACGGTAGATTCTGTCTTTCTCTCACGAACCGCGATTTACTCTCATTTATTTATTTATGAATTTACTTCAACTGGCAGGATTATGACCTTTAGGCTCTCTCTCGCATCTAATCAGACTTCCTTAGTGAAAAAACACTACAGTGTGTATAGTACATGTCTAATATATAATAATAATATAATATATAATAATAAATAACTCAGATTTAAAAAAGTCAATCTTATTAACGTTAAGCAGTTTCCTAATTACATTCTTGTCAGATACCTATGACAACAGTAATGGGAGTCAAAGCAGATAAAAAGTTGACTTGCCAGAGAAAGAGCGAGAAATAGCAGTGTAAGATTAACAGATGAGATGGAAGGAAGAAAATAAGAATAGAAAGGCATGAGATGTGCAGAGATAGTTTACAATGTGACAGTGATGCTGGCTCCCTGTTGGACAAAAGTAATTAGCTGGATTATGCCCAGAGGGAAGTTACGACTATGATATAAGATTAAACTTTAACCTCCTCTTGAACGCAGAGTGGTTTTGGAAAAGTCGTAGGTTACAATGTAAGTTCCACAGTCGTATGCATGGAATACAGAGGGGATGGAGAAGGATTTACTGTTGCTGATCATGATCTGGAACTGCAGTTGTGAAATGATGTGAAGAGTGCTAGAGAGGACACCAGTAACTGAGAAAATGGTGAAATAAAGAGAGTGTGTAGAAACCACGCTGCCTATCCGATTGCGTTAACCTGCGTATCGGAATGACTGATATGATCAAGCGACCTAGCCTTGCACACATATATTGCGCAAGCGTTCGTGGCTAGCTCGAGTCCTGTGGAGTTTACATAATCTCCTGTTAGTACAAAGGATCTACGCTGGTGTAAATTACTTTATTAATTTAATCATATTCATTTCCTAATTAATTTAACTGAAAGTAGTCTAATCTTAATTATAGATTCACAATATTTTTGTTACTGTAGATTGAGCACTTATAATCCGGGCAGTATTGAAAACTTGATAAAACTCGAGTGCGACTATCCGTGCGTTAACACATGCAGAGACTCCAGAGTTGAAGAAAACTCGACTAGTGACGTCTGCTCTCGTCGTAATGGTACAGTCGCGCAAGGTGCGCTTGCGATGGCCGCCTATTGATTTTGGAGAAAGTACACGAGCATTCTCGATACTATGCAGACGATATTCGTCTCATGTTATATTGTTTTATACACTAGTTACAATAATCTAGACTTCTATGGCATACTGTTCGATATTCCTGTTGCAGGTTCGCAGAGATCCAGAATTATATTGGATTGTGACGTAGTTTGTGTGGCACTAGTTTTGTTAATGTCGGTGCGAATCCTTTTAAATGAGCTTTCTTACATTCGTTCCGACCAGGTGTTCTGGTAACCTGACCCCATTCAAAGGTCGATAGACCTTCCATTCCGCATTAGGTACATTTGAAAAATTGTATTTATGTATATCGTATTACCTAGTTAGGTTCCAATAAAACTGAGGTTGTAGACAGCAAGTTGCCTATCTTGTAGTTCCAGAACATAGATCGTTCCCGTATTTGATATTCATCTCCATTACTTGTAATGATTTGAATAGTTACAAAATTTTACAAATTTTGGTCCTTACAAACGAGCAAACGATTCTACAATCAATATTCCAAACTCCACTGCAGTTTATGGTGTTCAGAAACTTCATAAAAAATTAAGACTATTTTTCGGAGTATATTGCCTACACTGACCCAAACCACCCACGGGCAATGCTCATATCGCTTTAGCTGTCCGGCTACACTTCACGATCAGCCTAAAACCTTGTTTATCATTACCTTAGTCCCCCATTCTATCTCCCCTAAATTTTGTCCTTGAAAGGCTAGAGTCCAGCCTCGGGAACTAACCTGACACACGGTTATGAGAAACAAAGCTTCAAGCAAGAAATTGTTAAATTCTGAATTAATTGACTCTTTATCCTGCAAATCTTGGTCTTCACCACAATTTTCTTTTACAAACACACGTGAAGATTTAGCGATCATAGTCAACGCCCCTCCGACATGTCTTCCACCGCACATGCCTCTTCATTCCCATATCGTCCATTTCTAGTGTCGTTACTTCCGAAAACTATACGAGTTGCTTTGAAAGGGAACGCTGGGAAATAAAAATTACGGAGTGAAACTTCACTTCTTGTTTCTTTCCTGTTACCTCCATCATGTAGGTGTTGGAAAAGTTTTTGTTGGTTCTTTAGAGTTACTCCGATATTTTTGCCTCAATGTGAATGAGATTGAATCACTTCACTTTATACGATTCAAGCTCATGGACGAACGAACTTCACCACGAAATGAATAAATTAAGGTCCACCATACGATGTAACTGATAAATTACAATAAAATCTCATACGAACAGCTACGTATGTATAATCAAATAAAAACATTTATAAAATAAAAAACAAACCGCCTTCAGTCATAAATCGTGGTTTTATTTCAATAAAGGATTCATTACGAGCCATGGAGCTCATCTTCAGGTGCCTGAACAGTCTGTATCATAATTCGACTTTAGGTTAATACTATTCCTTATAAGGTTAAAAAACTAAAAACTAACTCCGTCTACAGGCCGCAAGCGACCCATCGGGACCATCCGACCGCCGTATCATCCTCAGGTGAGGATGCGGATAGGAGGGGCATGGGGTCAGCACACCGCTCTCCCGGTCGGTATGACGGTTTTCTTTGACCGGAGCCGCTACTATTCGGTCGAGTAGCTCCTCAATTGGCATCACGAGGCTGAGTGCACCCCGAAAAATGGCAACAGCACGTGGCGGCGGGATGGTGACCCATCCAAGCGCCGGCCACGCCCGACAGCGCTTAACTTCGGTGATCTCACGGGAACCGGTGTATCCACTGTGGCAAGGCCGTTGCCATTCCTTATAAGGTTACATAAGTATATTACAAAGTGGCACATTGTGACTGCAATTTTTAAAAAACTAAGACACGGCTTCCAGTAGTGGTTTTTAAGAAAACATAAGTAGACATATTAATACACTTAAAAACAATTTTCGTCCTACATCACATTCGCAAACACAATTTAGAAGAAGTCAAAGAATATCAGATGTAAAGATCTATCTTTCTACATATGCACAGACGTTGTTATTTCTAAGTAGGTACACAGACGTTACGTTATTAATTTTAAAGAGATGTTGTTTGTAAAAGAATGATTTGTATATATATCAGTTATGACTATATCTTATTAAAAGATTCCAATATTAAGAATTGTTTCTTTAGTGAAAAGTAAACTTTTGAAACTGCTGAAAAATCCGTAGCTGTTAAACTCTGTTCATTCAGCTTGTTTTCGGAAGATTTTTTTTGTGTAACATTATTTCTACTTGTTCTAGTTCATCAACTTTTCTACTATTATTTTCTATGTGGAACACGGTTAGGCTGCTGTGGATGTCACAGTCTGTGGCTGTTTAAGGAACATGTGGTTAATGATTGAGAATCTGTCAGAGTGATTGAATCTGAGACATCAGTGTGTTCTTTGTACAATGTATTGAAAGTTCTTCATGTTTTGCTTGTGAAGAACGGATGGCAACTCTTACACTGTAATTTACAGATTTCGCTGTGTTCTGTTATTGGAATGTTTCTGTTTACAGTGTGAGGCAAGTGGTGCCCAAGTTTGTGGTTGTGGAGGAATATATTTTCTATTGATAGTTCTAAATAAGCTAACGATTTTTTGTGATATTGTGTCTAAATATGGAATGCTCCCCAAGATTTGTTTTACGTCAGTTGTTTTTCCTGTAGTGCTTCTGTTAACTTTCTGATGTTGGCCTGTATTTTGTTGGACAGTTTGCGAATTGATTTTACTGAATACCCATTATTTGTCAAGTTCATATTTTGCGCCATCAGATAAGATAAAACGTTATCTACATATGAGCTGCAATAAACAATCTTTTCAACAGGTTTATTTTTTCCCTTAAAAAATTCATTTTGTAAGTGGTTGATGAATATGTCAGCCAAGAGGCTTGACATGTTGTTACCCACAGCTAAACCTTTTTCTTCTGCTTGTAGATTTTATCGTTATACGAGAAGTAGTTGTGGGACAGTACTAGTTCATGTAGATCGACCAACTCTGAAATCTCTGGTACGATTAGGTTTTTATGTTTGATAGGGATTTTTCTAATAATTTAAACTCTCTCTTTGACGGGTACATTTGTGAATAGGTTAACAATATCAAATGAGGAGATTTTTGTGCCTTTGATGAGAGTTGTTACATTGTGCGCATATTTTTTATTAAGTATATGGCCTCAAAAGTGTAAAATTCCCTGAAGATGTTATTTAAAAGTTGGAAAATTTTTTATGCTGGTGTATTCTTGTCATTAACAATCAGTGTAACTAGCGGGTTAGGTTTGTGGATATTTGGTTCTTCTCAGAGTTTAGGGGCAGTGTGGTTTATTAACTTGCACCTTGTAACTTGTTTATTACATAGAAGGAAGTTACATTGATAAAACATTTTCTTTATTTTATTTTTGCCTTAATTTTATTTGAATTTTGTGGTTGGGTCATGGTTCAGGTCAGTAATACTGTTTTCTGAGGAAAAAAATTAAGATTTTTATAGATGCAATCATTTTTATAAAGTATAACAGTGGGAAAAAAGTGACAGAACAAAGAATGAGAAGACAGAAGAAATGAACATTGGACGTATTGTAACGCAAGGATGCTCACTGTCACCGAAGCTACTCAACATACATAGAGAATAATTGGTGGTTAAGGCCGTAGAGGATTCAAGAGGCATTGTCGTCGGAGGAGAAAGGATAAAAGCTATAAAAGACGTGGATGATCAAGCAGTGCTGGTGGAATCAGGAGAGGAGCTACAGAAGATGCTTAAGAGTGTTGCAAGAACTGGCAAGGAGTATGGAATGAGGATAAAAATAGTAAAGACAAAAGTGATGGCAATAAGCAAGAAGGAAGCTCCAGTTAATGTATTCCTAGACGTAAAAGAGGTAGAACAAGAACCTGGGAAGTTTAATGGCATGGAATGGAAGCTGTACAGCAGAAATAAGGGTGATGATATCTACGAGAAAGAGAGAATTTGAAAGGGTGAAGCACTTACTAACATCTAGGAGAATTCCGATGAAGCTGAGGGACAGATTTTCTAGATGTTATGTATACAGCAATTGTCCAAGGACAGTTAAAAAGAAACAAGAAAGATTTTTTACAAGGTTTTAAATAGGGATTTGGAGAAGAATCTTTAAGGTGAAGTGGACTGACAAATTTAAGCCTGAAGCAGTAATTAAGAAAACAGGGGAAAGAAGGAAACAATTGGAAATTTTTAGAAAGAGTAAATAGTATTGGCTGGGACACATACTGTGCAGAAATCGTCTACGACGAAGAATTGTAAAGGGAGAAGTTTAAGAAATGATCGGAAGAGGTAGGAAGTGAATTGGAATGATGGATGAGGTTAAAGAGGACTAACATATAAACAGATGGAGGAAGATGCCCAGAACAGGACACAGTGGAGATTACTAAGATGAAACCTGTCATAAGAGAGATACGCTAAAGAATAGTAACATTGGAGTTTTGTTTATCAGCATTAACAGCAATAGCATCACATTCAATGAGTTTATGTTTAAACTGCTTGGACACTTTGTTTTCTTCAAAGATTTATTGGAGTGTTGTTTTATTTTTACTCTTCTTGGAATTTTAGAATACGTACGTAGATTAGAAATTTTGTGAAGCTGTAAGTCACTGAGACCAGTAGAGAGTATTTTATCTACGAAACACTCAACTATTTCAATATATAGAGCTTTAAAGTAGTAAATATTTGAACTACAACACAATAAAATATCAATCTGCCTATAAGGACGTCCACTGACATTAATTTTTGTGCACTAATACAAAAAATTGAGTTTTACAGCAGACCGATCGTAGCTGCAGAATAAAACTTCAAACGCATGCAATCGTGATCCTTTGGCTGTAGGGCCACTGAACGTATCTAGCTTGTCCCAAACTGCTAGGATCACAATCACTCATACGGCAGAGGATTAAAAAAATCATGTGCTCTGATTTAAGCAGCTAATGGTCGGAAATGAATCTTTCAGGCGGTAAGACGTTTTGAATGTGCAAATTCTGTGAGCTCAAAACTGTCAGCATCGAAGTTGATAGCACTATCTTTAAAATAAGACATAATCGTCTGTGTTGTGTCTAGGCGTTTACCGGTGTTCCAGTGGCAACGTGTCGCCGAGAGAACATACATTATCTGATCGAAAGCATTCGTGTTAATTAATAATTAAAAGTATTAGTGCTAATTAATTTGTATATCCACCCTTTGCCGAGCTCTGTTGGGGAAAATTTCAATGAGGTGACGCGACGTTTGTGGAGGAATGTCAGCCCATTCTTATTCAAGAACCGAAACAAGAGAAGTATCGTAGGGTCTGAAGCGAAGACGACGTCCTCACTCATCACAAAGGTGTTTCATTACGTTTGGGTCGGACCTCTGGGCAGGATAATCCATTTCAGGAATGTTACGGCCCGCAAACCATTGCCTCACAGCAGTTGTTTTATGACAGAGTGCATTGTCATGTTCATACAATCACTCATTGTCTCCAAACTGTTTCTCTAGTGTATACGGTACACATTGCTGTAAAATGAGTTCATATGTATCCTCCTGCATTTAGCGTTTTCTTAAGAAGAAAAAGGGGACCACATCATAACCACGAGAAACACCCCATCGCTGTAACACCATTTCCTTTGTCTTCACTGTTGGAACGACATATCACGGCAGGTAACGTTCTCCACGCATTCGCCAAACCTAAACCCTTCCGTCGGATTGTCACAGAGTACAGCGTGATCCATCACTCGACTCCACTCGTTTCCAGCCATCCATTGTCCATTGACTCGCTCTTTACACCACCTCAAGTGTCACTTTTCGTTGACTACAGAAATGTGTGGCTCACGAGGAGTGCTCGACCATCATACCCCACTCTTTTTAACGCCCTGTGCACAGTCATTGTTCTATCTGGACTACTGGTAGCAGTTTGGAACTCACAAGTGATTCCTTCCGTTGATTTCATGCGATTTTTTTCAAACATCCTCTGCAGTGCCCTATGAGCCCTCTCATGAAGTGTGTTTGGTTTACCTGTGGCTGTCCCTTCGTGTTTCCACCCCACAGTCACATCATCGGCAGTTGACTTGGACCGCTACATAAGAGTTTAAATGTCCGTGACGAATCTGTTACTCAGGTGACATCCAGCGACTAGTCCACATTCGAAGTCAGTCATCTCTCGTGACCGACCCATTTCTCGTTATTTCTCTAATGACAACACAAGACTCTCCGCATACATTAAATTGAAGAGTCCGCCTTTCGTGACATCTAGTGGTCAATTCTGCATCACGTAGTGTAGTGAACTTTGATCAGAAAATATACGTTCATTGTATGGTGCGAACGGTTATAGTCCCAGAAAGCCAAACGAAGTTACAAACAAGTTTTTTGCAATATGTTTCATTTTTATTGGAAACAGTTTATTACCATGAATAGCCAGTTAAGAGAAAGTAGGTGGTTTAAACCATCAAGAGCTGACCACTGTTCTCGACAGAGTTACTCGAGAGAGAATTCAAAATCTGTGTTCTGGTGTAGGCACTGAGATTGGCGAGTGTCACGCTGAAAACACGCTATAAGCCTAAGTTGATGCAAAATGGCGTACGTTGAATATGTCAATAAAAAAACTGAATATTCATTTCGGACCGTTAGTTATTTATCCCAAAGTACTTTGTTTACGATCCTTTACCATTTGATAATTTTGACACTAATGTATTGGGACAACTCATGTGTGTTCAGTGTCTTTACAAGGCACAAGTTGAGCACCCAGCATTGCCTGGGTATGTATTTATTTCGTCTTCTATTAGTCCATCTACTTCCCCCTTTCTCTCTCCATCTCCTCCTTCCCTCCCTCTATCCCCCATAACCCCCCCCCCACCTCTCTTTCTGCCCCTCTTTCTGTCCATTTCCTGTAGCTCATTTCTCTCTCAATCTGCTCTCCCACCCTGTGTTAATCTGCTCGCCCTTCTCCCTCTCCATCTCCTTAGTCACCCCCTCTGTCCATCTGCTCCCTCCCCCTCTACCCATCTCCTGCTCCTCCCCAAATTCCACTTCCTCCTCCCTCTCTTTGTCCATCACTTCGTCCCCCTCTCCCCCTCTCTCTGTCCATCTCGTCCATCTCCTTCCTTCTCTCTCCCTTCTCTCAATCCCCCCCCCCCCCCCAAGAGAAAGCCGCTGATTAGTACCTACCACTGACTTTCTTTCCAGACAGTAAGTAATATTTGTACAAAATTGGGTTGAACTCGATCCAGGAGATTGGCAGAAGCTTTTTGTCCGTGGTTTTGATGCGTACACAGATGTCACATGTATTTCACACGTATTTGCCCACGTATTTCACCTGTGTCCCTAACGAATTTCGCCCTACAGTTTCGCAGCTCAATGTTTATAACATCATATCTCCACAACTATCCGTCGTACAAAGACATAATTTTGCAGGTACAGCCAGCGGTTTATTTGGCTACAGTCCGCGAAATGTATTGCGAATACAATTGGTAGGAAAGAAATAATAAATTAAAACATCATGCAAGGTGCGGCAGTCTTTCACGGATCTCAGTATTTATGACGTTACATCTCCTGAAACATGTGTGTACAATGATGTAATTTCGTAGGTGAGTTCAGAGGCATACCTGGATACTGTCTGCGAACTGTGCTGTGAATAGAACTGGCAGTAAAGGAATAATAAATTTAAACGTCATACACGATGCGGCAGTTTTTCTAGCATCACTATGCTTATGACTTATATCTCCTGAATTATGTGTCGAACAATGACATAATTTTGCTGGTACTTTCAGTGGTATATGCGAATACTATCTGAAAAAGTGTCGCGCATACAATTAATAGTGAAGAAGTAATAAACTAAAACTTCGTGCTTCGTGCGCCAGTTTTATTTAATAAACAGCGAGAATGTGGTAAGTGATAAATTTTTTCCGTATATAATTTTTTGGGCATTGTCAGCGAAAAAGAGTTTTGTAAAGGTTTGAAATTATGTTTAAAGCTTGTTGCAAGTCACTATGCGCTTTCATTCTCAAATACTGGGTGAATGTAGTATGGGTATTCCCATTCCTTTGATAAGTAGTTGGTTCTTACCCCCTCTGCGGTTCTTTCCAGCCAATAACTGATTTGCGTACCAAGTTTGAATGAAATCCTTGAGGGTATTAGACCAAAACTGTCAGTGTCTAACATACAAAGACAACGATGTGCTAGCAGATGACATTTCGCGATGTAGGCGAGAAATCAGCCGAAAAATCATCGTAAGCACAAATCAACCTATTCTTAACGAACTGTTTTTCGATCTAAAAGCAAATCAAAATGTAAATAACTTAATTACAGACCACTGATGATGCTTTACCTCAATAAAGCAAAATCACGCATTTTTGTAGTTGCAACGACAGAACAGAAATACCCTCAAGAATTATAAAACAACTACAGACACTACAGCCACACAAATGAAGAAATTAAATTGATTGAAATCGGTCGAATATTTTAGGAGGAGATGTGGAACATACATACATACATTTTTCATAATATGTATGGCTTCCTGACTCCACTATAAGATTCAGCTTAGCGTTTGTTTTCGTTCAATCGCGCTTTTGAATTTTTCGTATGTCTGCCTCAGACTTAGTTAACCCATTTGCAACATGCGAGAGAGGTAAGAGGCAGCACTCACATTCACGCAAGGACGGAGGACATCTAGGATTAGGTTTCCCATGATTGTCACAAACAGCTTGAAGTGGATGTCTGGACAGGCCTTTCAAATGGCATGGACGATTTCCTTCTCCATGCTTTCGCAGTGTGATCTTGTGCTCGGACTCCAATGACCTCGTCGATGGGCGTTGACGCCTGATCTTCCTCCATCCTGCAGTGTAGAATAGCTGTCATCCGAATCAGCAGGCAGACGTAAATTTTGTGATAGCTATTCTATTCTGCATATTTTAAATATGAAGTTAACCTCGTTCTCCCGAAACCGGCCATACCAAAAAATTATAGATGTTTGGAAAAATACAAATTCTCCCTTTCCGTTAGTTGGGTACTGGCTCATTGACATTCAGCAAACACGAGACATGTACAAGCGCTGCATTTGTGTGGCCAAGGTGGCCCAAGTTGCTTCAGAAATATTAACGTTTTTTTTTAGATTCGTCTTTGCAAATACTAGAGTTAAGTTTGTTTTACCACACGCGTTTGATTTATTCACATAAAACATCGCCAGTTGCCTCGAATCAAACACAATTTCAATTTTAGTTTTGGCTCCAGATCTGATAACTAAAAATATAACTATGAGGTGAATAAAACAAAACTTATATAGATAAATACATACACATTTTTCTCCCGTCGGAGGTTCGAGTCCTTCCTCGGGCATGGGTGTGTGTGTTGTCTTTAGCGTACATTAGTTTAAGTTAGATTAAGTGGTGCGTACGCCTACGAACCGATAACCTCAGCAGTTTGGTCCCATAGTCCTTACCTCAAATTTTCAATTTCCATACACATTTTTAGTAGTTTCCAAGACAGATTTGAAATACCGTTAGTAGATGTACAAGGACATTTCTGCTTCCTTAAGCTGCCGCGTTTTAGTCTTCATTTGCGACAGCAGGGCGCAGAAGGAGGTATACCTTTTTACGAAGAATCGCCGGCGAAATGCACAATTCTGCTGTCAGAACAGACGACGAGACAATGTTTGTTCTTTTGGTGAAGAAACACCACTGGGCTGTGCCCGTCTGACTTCAGAATACGTTTCGATTAAATTGAAGATGGAATTTGTGTTTCTATGCTTATTTATTTTTGTGTAATTATTTGTGTTACGTGTATGTGGGTGTTATATCTCCCTAAAGTAGAGCGTGAGGGCTAATTTTGGTCTTTAATGTGAAATTTCTTGGTCCTAAATTTTGAATGAGGAAGTGGGGCGAAGTTTGTGCTTTTTCGTGGCGTTTAATGGATTTATCCTTGATGAGGGAATAAATGGTGGGTTGTCGTAAAAATTATCGTATCTGTGTATTGGGAACGTACCTGTCAGTACCTGTGATGATACGAAAAATTTTGTTTTGGCCACGCTGTTTCCGAACAAGGGTAGTGACGAGGGTCATGGAACCACACTTCCGAGCCATGCAAGATGACCGGAAGGCGCTTCAGTCCTGAACCGCGCGACTGCTACGGTCGCAGGTTCGAATCCTGCCTCGGGCATGGATGTGTGTGATATCCTTAGGTTAGTTAGGTTTAAGTAGTTCTAAGTTCTAGGGAACTGATGACCTCAGATGTTAAGTCCCATAGTGCTCAGAGCCATTTGAACCATTTGTCTATGCCGAAAGTACAGTTTTAAAAGCTGGACACTGCTCTCTCTTTGTACAAGCGGTAGCAGTTCACAAGCATCAGTTCCTAAAACAGTGGCAACGCCTTTGTGCGAGTCGGTGAACGGAGCGCAGGTTTTGAATGCCCCGCACGGGCGCCAGTGCTGAATCGAGCGAAAGCTTCGCTTGCGCATGCGCAATGGGTGTGACCGAAAACTGGCAGGGCCTGGATTCTGTCGAAACCGGCCTGGCCATATCGGAACCTCATCGATGAAGCACACCTCCTAGAGAAATCACAAATTCTAATCTCTTAAATCAATCCCGTAAGATAAAATTACTCACTTTAACAACTAGCCCTCTTGAATTCAGTGTATAATTTGTTTGCTTCATTCTTAAACGGAACTAAAGAAGAAAAAAGTCACATCCCAAACTGATTAGCCTTAATCATAGTCACTGCTGTTCCGACTTAACTCACCTATTATTCTTGATTTCACGTGTCCAAACTGGGCTACAAGTAACAAAAAATCGAATCACAATTTGAGGGAAAGGAACTTCATGGCAAAACTTGACTGAAATGACAGATTGTTGATAAGACACACCCTGAGGCAACAAGAAATAATTACTTTGGGGACGGAGGGAAGTGTGTGGGAGTAAACGTTTTAGAGAGAGACCAATGTTCTGCTACTGTGAGAAGCTTCAAATGGATTTGTGTTGCAGTCGGTATACAGAGACAAAAAGCCATCCACTGGATTGAATACCATGAAGAGCTGCTTCAGGGCAATAAATCACAGCACCAATACCAACTACATCAATTTTACATCTGCTACCGGTATCGATTTTGTCGCATACAGACAGTTCACACGCTTCACTCTTTTGTTTTACAGAGAGCATGTTGTTTCTCATCAAATCACCAAAATGACTTATTACTGCTGTTTTTTTATAACCATCTGACATCGGGTTCAGTATTCCCTACATATCTGTTATTCAAACAAGAGAATCTTTAAGTTCCAAGAAAAACATTTGTATCTCTAAATTTGATTAAACTGATTTGCTTGCTGTTATACATTGTGAATAACGAATTTTAACTCACAGTGTACAAAGTTACTCTATTTTTGGGGAATGTTTATAATTATATTCCACTGTGAATCGTCACTCAAATTAATGTACAATGTACTGTCTAGTATTAATCAAGAAACCGATCACATAATTCGCGTAAATGAATGCTGTTTTGTTCTCTATGGTAATTTGCATAACGTGACAATAATTGTAATGGAGGAGTTTATGTTTGTTTTAGATTTTAGTTATTTTTATCTTTAAACACCGAAACAGACTATCATCTTTAATACATCTTTTCCTTGCCGTTGTGTGGCAAAATAATTAAGTATAGCTAATGATTTAAGGCCACTTATAATCACGAAGGACAAACGCTTATCAAAAATGACGTTGCCTAATTACAATAACATGCCAGGAAAATTTATATATTTAATATGATTGATGGGGAACGTAACTTGTATCATACTATGTTTTCACGTGTCTCGTATCTTCCTAATGATATAAAGCCAATATTAGCTCTTTTATTCTCATCAATAACAAATACGTAATTTTTGTTATTGGTAAGTAAATGCAATCGATAATTTATCCGCTCTTCAGAATACTAAATTGCGGCGCGAATTCAGTAGCTCTTGTGGAACAGTGTATATAAGAGTTGTAATCAAACTTGCCCACCCGCTGTTAATCCTCAAGGGATGAGCCTCACTCTTGAAGACGACATAATAATAAAATGTCACTTAGCATATGAATTGCGACGAACGCTCCGTCGACATCGAGGGCATTAGGGACTGAACTTTAGCACATTTGGACAGAAGGTAGAGACAAATAGGGCGTGGTCTTGTGTAACATACGATTCGGTTTGAGGATGTGCCTGAAATGTTTTAGGAAAACCAGAGAAATCTTAAATCTGTGTGTCTGATTCAGATTTCAACTCCTTAAACAGGGAAAGATCGTTAAACAGCTGAATGATGATGAGTAGATGTCAATTCTCGTAACGCAGTGGAGCTGCTGAGAGCGAAATTCACCTTCGACGCCTGAACTAGGAGAAGCAATGCTTTATTGATTTCACCCGCGAGCAGCTGCGATGCTACTAGAAATGATAGAGATCTGATAAAAGGAATTTCAAGACATTCAGCGTCCACCGGTTTTATTATAACATTCGACATTGACAATATACACAACTACCATTTTAACAAACACGTGGCATAATTTGTTGGAATGGTGGAGTCGGTTTAAACATTCAAAATGGCCGACACTTTTTTCCGAGAAATCGTCTCCCATATGGCCATGTAATGTTAGTAATGCTCTGAATAACGAAACACAATGTGCAAATTTGTAGGCGTGTGCCATATTTTCAGAAAAGTAATGATTTAATACGATAACTACGAGTTCAAGCAGATAGGTTTAAACAGAGGGAGTGTTGGGGTGGGACAGGAACAGGAGAAATTTCTGAATAAATTGGAATCTTGTCCTGCTTATTAAAACTTGTTATCAATATGTAGCAGAGAATGGCATGTTAGCGACTGGTGTAAATATTTCATAAAGAACTCCATAATTTCTTCTATTTCACTGCTGGGTACGTTCTTGAAATTGAAGTTTCGATAAAAAACGTGAACCTCAAGCAGTAACTTACATTAGTTCCAATTAATGCAGTTTTTCTTCTTTGCATTCATTCACTTATTGTGAACGAATATCTGCAATTCCTGCCACGCTGTAATCGCTACTACTATTACTACTACTACTACTACTCAAGGTTGACATTTACGCACACCACTTCACGCTTAACAAGCGTGACGTCTGCGGATTTATAAACATCGTTTTTTCATAGCGGAATCATAGGTTGTAACTTTGCGTGTGAGAATAAGTATGGTTGGCAGAAAAGGCATAAATTAGTAACTGCGTAAGACAAATTACAAGGAGGAAAAGGTTTATGCTCACTACTTCCAAACAATTGTTTGTATTTCTTTAAAGGCAGTGTCTCGGTTGGTTCTCGTCTGTTATAGGGCATCTATACGAATCGTACATATTTTTGAGGACGATCTTAAGTTTATCATCAACGGCAACAACATACTCTAAAGCAGTTCTCACACAATACTGATGAAATGCATTGTATCACCTGGTAAAACACATCAAATACTTTTCACTCATCAGTTCTTGTAAAAATCGCGATGCTTCCTGTATCTCTGTACCCAAAAACTATTTTCTAGAGTCGTCACCTTAGGCCTAAACTTGCAATATGACCAACTAAAGAGCAACTGTATATTTGTATTACCTATTGGTTTCATTTGCTTTTAAATATAAATATCCGTTTTCACACTTGCATCACGGGGCTGTTTTCAGAATAAAGAAGTTAAGAACTAGATTTTTATACTTTTCTCTCCCTCTCTCTCGAAGTTGAAACACAGGGTGAAGAACAGTCACAAGGAAAAGGGCAATCAACAATTAGAACACGTTGATGACCTTGATCTTGTCAACTATGAGAATTAGAAATATAAATTCATGATATTGTTTACTTCCGAATTTTACTATGCTTTTATTGTAGAACTTAGTGGTTTTGCCTTTTATCGCTATGACGAAGATCAGTTTCATCAAATAGGCAAATACTAGACATTCCCCTAAATTGTTTCTGATCGACTAACACATTAACCTTGTAAGGCTTGGAAATTATTGAATAATTATCTGGTGACAATACTAGCTTCACCTGATAATACTGTAAGGTAATACGCTCCACTTTCGACCTTTATGGAAAGAAGCTAAATGCAGCCAGACTCTTCCCTTGACCTCAAGAAGAGAAAGTTAATTACAGTTTCTAATTGTTTAAGCATCATGTTACATTATAAGTTTACGTTGATTGTTTAATATTAGAGATCTGACGTCAATTCTTTGATCATTATTAAATTCATAGTGAAACATATGTATGAATTGGAATTACCATACGAAGGTTGAAGTTTAGGAAGTGTATACCAGTGAAGAAAGTTAGTTATCATACTTTCGTGACTCTGACAGTATCTCAAAGCTTCAGTGTAGTCAAAAAGTCTTTTATATGTATGCTAAAACTCTGCCGAATTTTGTACTTTTTTAATTTCATACTATATGTTGTTGTATGCTGTACTAATCTCGTGCTTCGCAGAAAGCACATCCTGAACAAAATGTTTCATGTTCTCGTAGTTATCTTCTCTTGCAGCTCTACATCTCTGCTACTTTCTGCACCGTCAAACTGATTAGGATACTTAGCACTTGTGCCATCAACGTTTTCGTGGAGATTTCTTTCCTCTGATCTCCTGATATTGCTTCATTCTGTACTATTTTAGCTGTGAATGCCATTATTAGCGCCCCTCTTACAATGGAATTCAGTTTAGTTTTGTGTTTCAAACTGGCAATTTTGTACTTTCTTCGCGAATTCATAAGATTCTGCGTATCTTTCTTCAATGGCCTTCCTGCGTCAAGCTTGTTTCATTAAGGAATTATTTTAATCGGTCATTTTCAACTTCTCCAATTTTATGTTGATCGTTTTGTTATTTTCCTTCGCGATGAAGGTAATTACTTTCGCATTGATTTGATTTTATTGTAGTACATTCTGTGCTAATCGTCTTCCAGATTTTGAATGTAGCTCTTATAAATCTTCTTCACTTTCAACCAGAATGTCAATGCCACACGGAAACATCTACCTGATAACTGTTTCCAATGCATTTTCACACTTGTCTAAACTTTTATTTTAAATTTCGTTTATTACTTATTCGGCATAAGACTGAAAACAATTGGCGATGAGTTCCCGTAGTGCATCAAAATCGCATTGTTTCAGTAGCGAGAGTATTTAGAAAATATAGCTAAAGAGGAAGACTAGTGAAAATATTTCCCCCGATTTGCTTTGCCTCTTCCCTTGACTTACCCTTCCCAACCTTTCTGCGGTGTTCATGGTCAGGTTACATTGATTCAACGAAATTCGTAACCTTAGCTCAACGCTTTAATCGTATATCGCTGCGCAGCAGGAAGAACGAGCGACGTACAGTTAGAAGTATTGATTTTCAGATTTGAAGCTCACAGCTAAAGAGCTATTAACACATACAGTATGCTAATAATTGTAACACATCTTAAGATAAATAAGAATGATCATTCCTCACTTTTTCCTCATAATTAATTATGTACTGTAAAGGATATTACAATGAGCAGATCGTCAGAAACTGGGGAACTAAGGAATGGTGAATGCATTTTGCCTTATTTGAAAGTTAAAGTAGTTCTTTTTTTCATTTCCACTGTCAAGCCAAATGCCCACAACATATTCCGTGGCATCTGCAATAAATTCTGTGGTTACTAATCGGCTTAAAAACACTTCCTGGAGGATCGTCTACTGTAGCTTCTTTTTAAGGGGCTCTCAAAGTGACCTTGAAACTGATAACAGAACTCAAGAGCTATTTCGCGGTTATTAGGTGTTCGGAGGTGCAATTTACTGAGAGCAGGAAGTTCAAGCACTGTGGATAGTTTAAAAAACCCGCCTTAAAATGTTTACACATTTGAATCCCCTAAATACCGGATTCTGAAGTCGACTGCTAGTATCGCCGTAATTCAGGCTAAAAATAACGAATATTGAAATTAAGAATTTTGGAACATTTTCCCTTCAGGCCATACTGGCCGTAGCGCTGTAAACGATTGAGTTTTGTATTTCTCTGATATAGCTCATTACGGTGCTCATTAACGAGTGTGCCACCGGTGCAGTACTTTTCTTGGGGGCAATAATTTAGCTCAGTATACCAAAGGGACCGACTGTCTGAAGTGCGAAATAACGTACAAGTTTAGTTTAGAAACACACTAATTCTTATTGTACAGTTCTCCTTTAGTCTCCGACTCAACTTCAGAGCTCATGGGAGTCCTTACCAAGTACAGTGTCATTCCATACTGATGTTTCATCATTGACTATAGATTTATATCATCATTCTATAGGTCGATATACTTCATAATCTAGTGTTTGGCATACTATTCAGATAAAACTAGCGCCACCGTGCTGTCACTGCTGTTGTACTCGCGCTCAACGAGCGAAACTTACAGCAACATGTGTTATGGTGCCAAGATGTAACTTTGTCCCAAGACTTTAAGGTAATATTTCGCAGGATTTCATGTACAAAACGGTAACTGTGACTTTACAAAATACTCAGCTTCTAATTTTATTGATACCACTCTAATGGTCAATGTCGTTGTTAAAACAGGAGCCAAACAGTCTATTATGTACAACAGTTCTATCCAAATTTGAACGTTCTTCATCTCATCTTCTTAATGCTACTTGTTTTAACTAGACGAAATAGTTTATGAATGAATTAATCTCAGTTTACGGGCTTGTGAAGTTCAACAGCGTAGCTGGAATTTGGTGCCTGAATCATTAAATACTGATCCACATTTGTCCATCCCTATCATAGTTTTGTCATTATTGTCCAAGTACAGAAATGACTGACGTAAAGACTTCATTTCATCTTCAGTAAATATACACTGACTGAGCCTGGAGCTGGAATCAAAGCTATGACGAAGGCAGCAGTTATTTGTTAGCTACCACGATCTGCGAACAGATCTAATAGTCTGATTAGGTGACGCGAAGCGTGATTCCCAGTGGTCGTTTACTTGTGAAAACTTCTACATGATTCGGAGTTGGTACACACTTTTCTGGTCCAGACAGTACTATTTTCTTACCGCACATCTATGTGTTTCTATTTACTCACCGTCTCATCACTCTGCTTTCAATTCGACGTCTTTCAGATTATGTGATCCTTCCAGTCACTTGTGTATTATATATTTTTTAAGTTGTTTGTGCTATTTAGTCCATTTTCCTTGATGTTTTATGTCGTTCTTAACCGGAAATTTGAGCACTTGGGCATTTGTGATTAATCAGATGCAATCTTTTAAATGATTTTGTGATGCCTTCAGCTGATATTTCCTTTATTTGATGTATGATTGTGCAATTCAGGTCTTAGGTCATTTTCAAGCATCTAAAATGGAAGCATTCTATACTGAATACTCTAGTATCACTTATGAACTAAACATAAGAAGAAGTCGTATCTCTTGATATACTAGGACGATTATAATTTACATTATGAGCCTCGTTAATGGTAAGTCGCGCCATACAAGTCTTTGATCCTGTGTTGTAATTATTCATCCGGTTCAGGTACTTGAAACTGGCCTAGGGTCAGAATTGTACAAACTTCCATCATACAAAAGAAATGTCAGTTGAAAGCTTTACAAAATCATTTTAAAAATTCATCGCAGCTGCAGGTACCGTTTGTAGGTGTGAAACAGAATCAGAGTTCTTAGAATCGTCTTGAGTCATGACAGCAACATTATTAGTTTCCTATGGAGCAGTAACTCTAAGCTATACATCTACATCTACATCTACATGACTACTCTGCAATTCACATTTAAGTGGTTGGCAGAGGGTTCGTCGAACCACAATCATATTATCTCTCTACCATTCCACTCCCGAACAGCGCGCGGGAAAAACGAACACCTAAACCTTTCTGTTCGACCTCTGATTTCTCTTATTTTATTTTGATGATCATTCCTACATATGTAGGTTGGGCTCAACAAAATATTTTCGCATTCGGAAGAGAAAGTTGGTGACTGAAATTTCGTAAGTAGATCTCGCCGCGACGAAAAACGTCTTTGCTTTAATGACTTCCATCCCAATTCGCGTATCATATCTGCCACACTCTCTCCCCTATTACGTGATAATACAAAACAAGCTGCCCTTTTTTGCACCCTTTCGATGTCCTCCGTCAATCCCACCTGGTAAGGATCCCACACCGCGCAGCAATATTCTAACAGAGGACGAACGAGTGTAGTGTAAGCTGTCTCTTTAGTGGACTTGTTGCATCTTCTAAGTGTCCTGCCAATGAAACGCAACCTTTGGCTCGCCTTCCCCACAATATTATCTATGTGGTCTTTCCAACTGAAGTTATTCGTAAATTTTACACCCAGGTACTTAGTTGAATTGACAGCCTTGAGAATTGTACTATTTATCGAGTAATCGAATTCCAACGGATTTCTTTTGGAACTCATGTGGATCACCTAACACTTTTCGTTATTTAGCGTCAACTGCCACCTGCCACACCATACAGCAATCTTTTCTAAATCGCTTTGCAACTGATACTGGTCTTCGGATGACCTTACCAGGCGGTAAATTACAGCATCATCTGCGAACAACCTAAGAGAACTGCTCAGATTGTCACCCAGGTCATTTATATAGATCAGGAACAGCAGAGGTCCCAGGACGCTTCCCTGGGGAACACCTGATATCACTTCAGGTTTACTCGATGATTTGCCGTCTATTACTACGAACTGCGACCTTCCTGACAGGAAATCACGAATCCAGTCGCACAACTGAGACGATACCCCATAGGCCCGCAGCTTGATTAGAAGTCGCTTGTGAGGCCATTACTTTGTGCGAATAAAGAGCTAGCTGCGTTGCACAAGAACGATGTTTTCTGAAGCCATGCTGATTACGTATCAATAGATCGTTCCCTTCGAGGTGATTCATAATGTTTGAATACAGTATATGCTCTAAAACCCTACTGAAAACCGACGTCAATGATATAGGTCTGTAGTTAGATGGATTACTCCTACTACCCTTGTTAAACACTGGTGCGACCTGCGCAATTTTCCAATCTGTAGGTACAGATCTATCGGTGAGCGAGCGGTTGTATATGAGTGCTAAGTAGGGAGCTATTGTATCAGCGTAATCTGAAAGGAACCTAATCGGTATACAATCTGGACCTGAAGACTTGCCCGTATCAAGCGATTTGAGTTGCTTCGCAACCCCTAAGGTATCTGTTTCTAAGAAACTCATGCTAGCAGCTGTTCGTGTTTCAAATTCTGGAATATTCCATTCGTCTTCCCTGGTGAAGGAATTTCGGAAAACTGCGTTCAATAGCTCCGCTTTAGCGGCACAGTCGTCGGTAACAGTACCATCGGCACTGCGCAGCGAAGGTATTGACTGCGTCTTGCCGCTTGTGTACTTTACATACGACCAGAATTTCTTCGGATTTTCTACCAAATTTCGAGACAATGTTTCGTTGTGGAACCTATTAAAGGCATCTCGCATTGAAGTCCGTGCCGAATTTCGCGCGTCTGTAAATTTTAGCCAATCTTCGGGATTTCGCGTTCTTCTGAACTTCGCATGCTTTTTCCGTTGCCTCTGCAACAGCGTTCGGACCTGTTTTGTGTACACGGGGGATCAGTTCCATCTCTTACCAATTTATGAGGTATGAATCTCTCAATTGCTGTTGGTACTATATCTTTGAATTTGAGCCACATCTCGTCTACATTTGCATAGTCAGCTCGGAAGGAATCTCCATTCTCTTAGGAAGGCTTCTAGTGACACTTTATCCGCTTTTTTAAATAAAATTATTTTGCGTTTGTTTCTGGTGGATTTGGAAGAAACGGTATTGAGCCTAGCTACAACGACCTTGTGATCACTAATCCCTGTATTAGTCATGATGCTCTCTATCAGCTCTGGATTGTTTGTGGCTAAGAGGTCAAGTGCGTTTTCACAACCATTTACAATTCGCGTGGGTTCGTGGACTAACTGCTCGAAATAATTTTCGGAGAAAGCATTTAGGACTATCTCTGAAGATGTTTTCTGCCTACCACCGGTTATGAACAAGTATTTTTGCCAACATATCGAGGGAAGGTTGAAGTCCCCACCAACTATAACCGCATGAGTGGGGTATTTACGAGATTATGTGGAAAAATAAAGCAAGTAGACAAAACATCAGTCTTTCACATATGTAAATTTGATTGTTGTGGAATAAATACTTCTGGAGAAAAAAAATATGGGGCATTATTTACTGGGCAACCCTCGTATTTGTTACGAGACTCAGATTTTCTCTGAACTGTTCCGCAACTATATCATCGGAGTCTGGGGGTCGGTAGAAGGAGCCAATTATTAACTTAATTCGGCTGTTAAGTATAACCTCCACCCATACCAATTCGCACGGAGTATCTACTTCGACTTCACTACAAGATAAACTACTACTGACAGACACAAACACTCCACCACCAATTCTGCCTAATCTATCTTTCCTGAACACCGTCTGAGACTTCGTAAAAATTTCTGCAGAACTTATTTCAGGCTTTAGCCAGCTTTCTGTACCTATAACGATTTCAGCTTCTGTGCTTTCTATTAGCGCTTGAAGCCCAGGGACTTTCCCAGCACAACTACAACAATTTACAACTACAATTCCGACTGTTCCTTGATCCAAGCACGTCCTGTATTTGCCATGCACCCTTTGAGATTGCAGCCCACCCCGTACTTTCCCGAGGCCTTCTAACCTAAAAAAACCGCCCAGTCCACGCCACACAGCCTCCGCTACCCGTGTAGCCGCCAGCTGAGTGTAGTGAACTCCTGACCTATTCAGCGGAACCCGAAACCCCACCACCCTATGGCGCAAGTCAAGGAATCTGCAGCCAACACGGTCGCAAAACCGTCTGAGCCTCTGATTCAGACCCTCCACCCGGCTCTGCACCAAAGGTCCGCAGTCGGTTCTGTCAACGATGCTGCAGATGGTGAGCTCTGCCTTCATCTCGTAAGCAAGACCGGCAGCTTTCACCAAATCAGATAGCCGCTGGAATCCAGAGAGAATTTCCTCAGATCCAAAGGGACACACGTCATTAGTGCCGACATGTGCCACCACCTGCAGCTGGCTGCACCCTGTGCTCTTCATGGCATCCGGAAGGACCCTTTCCACATCAGGAATGACTCCACCCGGAATGCACACGGAGTGCACACTGGATTTCTTCCCCTCCTTAGCCGCCATATCCCTAAGGGGCCCCATTACGCGCCTAACATTGGAGCTCCCAACTACCAATAAGCCCACCCTCTGTGATTGCCCGGACCTTGAAGACTGAGAATCATCCTCTGAAACAGGGCAGGCAGCTGCATCTGGCTCAGCCAGAGACAGTGCCTGAAACCTGTTTGTCAGACGCACCGGGGAGGCTTTCTGATCAGCCTCCGGGGACGTCTTTCGCTGCCTGACACGCCTTGGAACGACCTCCCAATCAACCACAGGCGAGGGCCCAGCCCCACTGCGGGCAGCAACCGGGGCAACCACAGCGGCAGACCGATCTGGGGACAGACGGGACGAGGTTGATATCCCCGTGATACCCAAGTCCGGCTCCCCACAGTGGTGCCCATTGGCAACAGCCTCAAGCTGCGCGACCGAAGTCAGCGCCGCTTGCAGCTGTGGGCGAAGGGATGCCAACTCAGCCCTCAGTTCAGTAAGGATTATAATATGATAAAACTTGCGATGTAAAATTGTGAGAGTAATGTCATTTTAACCAATAGAATATGACAAATTATTTTACTAAAGCAAAAATTATATTGTAATCTTTGGTCACGCAGCCATTTCTATCAGGTACCCTTGGGAACTTTAATTATTTTTGTAGAAATACAAGATCTTAACGTTAATTGTAAATGTAAATTATATTTCTTTGATTGCATGCTATAAGAACATTTATTTTATTCCAATTTGGTATTTTACGAATTTCTTTATACATTTTCTGCAGAGAGTTGCCTGTCTCGTCGGTGATCATGATACTAACGGACTGTGGCTGTACCAGGTTCATGCTCTTTAACCATTCAGACATTTTTTGGTCGCGGGTAAGCAAACTCTGCAAAATAACGAAATCTGTAGTCTTCTGTAACTTGAAGCCTTTTGTTCTCTGAACAGATACTTATCTAGAACAGTCATCGAAAATTTAACCAACGTCGAAAATTGTAACCAACTGAACTGTCGCCAGATTTACATTTAGGGATGAGTGTCTGTTGTGTTACGCTTCGTTCAGCGTGCAGATTATATCCTGTGCTTGGAAGATATTCGTCAAAATTAGTCGCTGACCTCCAGTGCTATATCATAACACTAATGAAGAGCCATTGTTTACAGAAACAGGAGGCTCCAAACTGCTGTCATCATAAATTAAACTATTTATGAGACTGGACCTAATTATGTTGGTGTGATGAATAAATCGTGGCACCAATATTAATCCCTTTTGTCAAAAACAGCAACCTTTGCCTTGGTGTTAGAGTTTTAGAAGTCGAGATCATCGGAGATAGAGAATTCCCTCAGCTGCATGCGGAAGCGGCAATCATATGTTCAGTGAATTTTCCAGAAATATAGAAACTAAAAAAAAGCGTAATCGTTTTTTCGCGGATGCTGTTTTTTAGTTTAGGAAGCATATGTTGCTGAAAGTGTGATGACACTTTCCGTTAGTGTACAGATTTAACAATGCAATGAACTGAGAGAGAAATTCCACACTGATGACAACTGCCGTCTATGATGATTCGTAACACGAGCGGGTGTAGTGCAATTATAGTTCTACGTTCTTGACATTTGCGAAGATTGCAATATCTCTCATACTGCTCAGGGTTTATGTAAAGCAGTGAAAGTTCTGAGAAGGTAATGAAAGTTTTTTCGTTTTATTCACTCAAGCACGTCTGCAGTTTTCAGTTACCAGATTTTTTACGTCTATCTAATGGACTGCATTGTCCGCCCCTCGTGGTCTCGCGGTAGCTCGCTTCCCGAGCACGGGGTCCCGGGTTCGATTCCCGGCGGGGTCAGGGATTTTTCCTGCCTCGAGATGACTGGGTGTTGTTGTGTCGTCTTCATCAACATCATTCATCCCCATTACGGTCGGAGGAAGGCAACGGCTAACCACCTCCATTAAGACCTTGCCTAGTAAGGCGGTGCGGGTCTCCCACATCGTTCCCCTACGCTCTGTAAAGAAGCATGGGACTTCATTTCCATTTCAATAGACTGAATTCCTTGTTGCCTACAGTATTCAGCTCTGGGACTGGTTTGGAGGCAGTGTGGTTTGCAACACATTAAATTCCACGTCTTTCTGCTTCCTTCCTCATTGCTGCGTAAGCCATATATTTGACATCTTTCATAGTTTCGTTTACCCTCCTCAACCGTGATCTCCCTCCAGTTGCTCTCCCTATAACTTATGCGTTCTACTTTGGACAGTACACAGGTCTCACACTCATAAAATGCAACACACCGAAACAAAGTTTCATACATCTTATCCCGGCTTCTGGGCTGTTACTTTTGGAGGTCAAGCTCGTCTTTTTATTAAACTTTTAATACGGAATTCTACTTCTTACTTGGTCTCAGTTCTTTCCGTCTGCCGCAATATTGCTTCTTAAATAAAATAGTTCCTGTAGATCGTCAACGGCATATAATTGTTCTGGAGCTTACCGTGTTTTATCACATACCAGCACCTCTGCTTTGCTTCTAAATTTTCATTTTGGATTCCTCGGCCGTAATTTTATCCATTCAACTTAACATAGCTTCATGATCTCCACTTCCAGCAAAACGACTAGTTAGCTGGTTACATGATACGTAGATAATCTGAATTAATCTTTTGTGAAATGATGTAGAACGAATCAGTGTATATGTATACATGATTATTGTTAACATTAATGAACACACTTTTTTTAATCCTACTCATGCCACTGCACTTAAAAACTAGTTCGTTTTTTTCTTTTTTAAAATGGCTACCAATTTTTAAACGGAAATTCCTCCATGGAATAGAGAGAATTGTCCAGGAGAAATGAGTTTAGAATGTAAGAATATTACGAAAAGGATAGTTGCTACTCACCATATAGCGGAGATGCTGAGTCGCAGATAGGCATAGCAAAAAGATTATCAGAAAGTGAGTTTTCGACCAACTAGGCCTTCGCTGGAAATAGACAACATGCACACACACACACACACAGTCGCAACTCACACACGCATGACCATAGTCTTTGGCTACTGAAGCCAGTGTTTAGGTTAGATTTAAAACTTGCTTTGGTACCTGTCAGATATTTTATGGTTTGGGCAAATGATCAAAATTTCTTATTCATACTGAACTCCTTTCTGAGCCATTGACAGCTTAATAAGGCGTACTAAAGTTTTTTTTTCCTCTAGCTATGGATATCACCATTCTTCTCAGATTGTGCTGGTTTATTTATAAAGAATTTCAGTAGCCAATATATATGATTGCGCAGTTAAAATGGGCAGCTCCTTGAAGAAGTACCTACATTGGTGAAAACCATACATTATTCTTACTGCTCATTTTTGTGCAATCAATACTTCTTTTCTAAGTGATGAGTTACCCCAGGCATTACTGATTGAACATATGCAAAATATGTCAGGAACTTGGTTCATTTGTTTCCATGACTAGCAATTGCACGAAGAGTAAAATTATCTGAACTTAATTGTTTGAGCCGTTCAATAATAAGCTTCTTCCACTTCAAGTTTTCATTAGTGTGTGTATGTCCAAAAATATGGAACATTTTATCCTATTTACAGTCTCTTGTTCATGCACTACATGAATTGCTCACATGACTTTACTTGTTGTACAGGATTAAATGTAGGGTGCTTTCTCATAGTTTAGGGGTAATCCACTTTCAAAAAACCACTTAATAATTCTTTGTAAAATATCGTTAACAATCTCCTCTGTTGTTTTCTATCTGATGAGATTTATTATAACATCAGTATTGTCTGCAACAAGTAGCAATTATGTTTGTTGAATGTTAAGTGGCAGGTCTATCAAATATAGAAGTAATAGGAGTGTACCCTAAATTGAACCCTGTGGGATACACTTTGTGATTTCTCTTTACTCAGTAAAATTTTCAACTTTTCCAATATTGTCAGAAATATTGAGAAATTTTTTTATTCATTCTATTTATTAAGTATTATTAAATCCAGTTGCTTTCAAAGCCATCGATTCCACGATACTTAAGTTTCGTCTACTCAACCAAACGCCTTGGAAAGACCACAAAAAATTACCAACTGGCGATATTTTATTATTTAAGGCTTGAAATGTTTGGTGGGTTAATGTGTAAGTAGCATTTTCAGTCGAGTTACCCTTCTGGAATCCAAACTGTGATATGCTAAGTAGCATTTTCAGTCGAGTTACCCTTCTGGAATCCAAACTGTGATATGCTAAGTAAATTGTATCTACTTAAATGTGAGACTACTCCTGAGTACATCACTTTCTCGAATATTTTGAACACAAATGTCAGTAAGGAAACTAGATGATAATTATTTAAGTCTTTTTGTCATCTTTCTTATAAAGAAGCTTAACAATAGCATACTTTAACCTGTCTGGGAAAATTCCCTGTGCAGAGACGTTACTAATTTATTAACTATTAGGTACACAATAATTGTTTCAAATTGAGCTCTATATAATGTTATCACTGTGGTCATACTATCTTGCTGCACACACTATTGAAAATGAACTACTGAAATTAAATTGAAATACCTAAATAATGATTCCAGATCATTTTTTCTGTCTATAAATTTTAAGAAATCTAGACTGAAATTTTCACAAACTACTAACTGTTTCTTCTCGTCCAACAGACAGCTCAATACTGCATCTAGATTTTTCATAAATAGGCGAAAGTTTCCTCTTGGGATCTGTAGATACGTAGTAATGTTTTCGCAAATGGATCTGTTTGGCAAAATTTGTAAGAAGGTGATATTGTTGTGTTCTGAGGTAGTTCGCTTTTTTTGTGATGCAAACTTTCTGTCCATTCTCCAAATGTACTGCTAGATGTTGCACTGTTGGTTCGCATTCATGCATGGGAAAACAGCTTACAAGCACATGCATTTAGGTTCAGATCTACACAGAAACGACTTCTATCAATATTTTAACTTTGTGCTCAACTTTTACATATGTTGCAACTCGTCCTGTTTCTCGAAAATGATGCTAGTCTGTAATCCCTGATATTTTACTTCTCCATCCCTGTGGTTACACAGCATTCAGAGAGACGCATAACCCCTATCACTTCAGAATTTTTCATGTCTTCTGCTTAGTAAGCTCGAGACCCAGATTCGAATCCTTTTCCAGAACAAATTTTTAAATTGCCCTCTCAACCTTTTTTTTCGGCCGCATAATTTCTGGTGACATAAACTAATTTTATATAAATGTGGTGTCTGTTATTTTGGACATGTCCGAAAGAACAGATAGCTTTTTGATCCTGCAGTCACTATGAATTGAGACAAAAAAGGTATTAAAGGCATTACTTGCCAGTGGACATTGAGTTATATCAAATGGGGCAAGTTGAAAATTTTTAGCTCCAGGATCAAAAGAGTGTCCGTTCTTTCAGACATGTCCGAAGGAATGGACACCACATATACTGGGTGATTAAAAAATCAGTATAAATTTGAAAACTGAATAAATCACGGAATAATGTAGATAGAGAGGTACAAATTGACACACATGCTTGGAATGACATGGGGTTTTATTAGAACCAAAAAAAAAGATACAAACGTTTAAAAAATGTCCGACAGATGGCGCTTCATCTGATCAGAATAGCAATAATTAGCATATCAAAGTAAGACAAAGCAAAGATGATGTTCTTTACAGGAAATGTTCAATATGTCCACCATCATTCCTCAACAATAGCTGTAGTCGAGGAATAATGTTGTGAACAGCACTGTAAAGCATGTCCGGAGTTATGATGAGACATCGGCGTCGGATTTTGTCTTTCAGCGTCCCTAGAGACGTCGGTCGATCACGATACACTTGCGACTTCAGGTAACCCCAAAGCCAATAATCGCACGGACTGATGTCTGGGGACCTGGGAGGCCAAGCATGACGAAAGTGGCGGCTGAGCACACGATCATCACCACACGACGCGCGCAAGAGATCTTTCACGCATCTAGCAATACTTTGTTTTTTTTGTTCTAATAAAACCCCATGTCATTCCAAGCATGTGTGTCAATTTTTACCTCCCTATCTACATTATTCCGTGGTTTATTAAGTTTTCAAATTTATACTGACTTTTTGATCACCCGGTTTATAATTAAGGCGAGGACGACCAGCGATCTATTCAGTGCAGATGAACACCTAGCTCGAACTCTTATGGAAATCGGCGAGATGCCGCGAGTAATGAGGCTAGTGAGCAGGGACACTACATGAGTAGTGTGTAGTATAAGTTGGAGTTGGGTGTGATGGGATGTGTTCTGAGGTAGTCTGTGCAGTTATGGCGACCACTGCGTCCAGATGGTGTAGTGTCAGCGCATCTGCTTAGTAAACAGGAGTCCCAAATTCTAATCCTGGTCCAGCACAAATTTTCAACTTTCCCCATTGATATAAATCAATGCCTATTGGCAATAACGTCTTTACTTCCTTTGCGTGTTGAAACTAGTTTTACTTTTCTCGAAATTTTACATATGTTGTGGTCCTGTTCTGTTTTAACTTCTTTTAAGGCTGTCTGTCGGTAATATGACCCAAAGTTGAAAAATAAATCTGTCTGGTTCCAGATGTATTCAGCATAAATATCGTTTTGCCATGTGCTGTTATAATCATCGTCATTATCAGCTATTTGATACCCACTGGAGCATATAGGCTTCCCCTTGACTTTTGTATTCTATATGTTCTTATGCTGTACGAACTATGTAGTTAATGTATGTTTTCTTGTATCACCCATCCACTTTCTATTAGGTCTTCTACTTATCTTTAAGTAGACTTTAGAAATGTCTTCTCTGCGTGCATTCAAAATAATTGATAATAATGCGCACTCTTGTCTCACTAATTATTATCCTATCTGTGCTTCGTCTTGTGTTACTCGTCCATCAATGACAGACGTCTTGTTGTCGTAAAGACTCTAATTAGTCTATTTGTATTTTCTTTTTCCCCATTTTACCTTCTCGGGAACTTTACTTATATCTCCGTATACTATTTATGTCGATGGTATTGAGATAGCAACCAGCCACAAATTTAAACAACACCATCAACATTTGCCTTCAAATAACAGCCACGGTCTCCAACCATGTCATCATATGACAAAATTGCAACTGTTTATGTTGTTAAATTCTCTAGTATTCATCTGCCAAACTGCTCTCCTGGAAGTCCAGCTCAGACTTAATATTCCATTCGGTTTAGAACAGTGATGTTTTAGATGCACGCACCACTAATCTTCCGTAATTTTCTCATTTTTGTGACGTTTCTCCTTTTAGCGATGTGAATTATAATATTTCAGTCATACATGTTACACGTAAGTCTATTCAACCAACTTTAGAAGTTCGGCTGTAACATTGTACATAACTGGCTCATTGTTCCTTCTGATTTTTTATAGGGGTAGTTCGCATTCTTCGCATGATAGGTTTACCAGTTCGAATCCCTCTTTCAAGAATGACTTACCAGTACTACCTAATCTGCTTGTATAACGCTGTCAGACAGTTTCTTGCACTGTGTGGTTTCTCTATGTAATGTTGTCATCTCCTTGCAGTTTTGTTTTCATCACCGAATGTAATATATATCTTCCTAGTGCCATACAGGCATTCTTAGGAAATTTTTCTCTTGCCTTAACCTTCAGGTGATGTGATTTCTCGAGCTGTTGTACTGTTATTGATCTTCCTCTTTGGCTAAGCTATGTAGTTTTCTTCTTTGTTCTGTTGTATTCAGAAGTTCAGTACTATCCCATTATCTTGTCTCTTTCTCCTCCCTACCTACTATTTCTTTTGCTATTTATAGTTTTCTTCTTTATTTTTTCACGTTCAGAAATTAAATGGTAAGCTATTGTTTTCTTCTTTCTTCCTTTTCGCTGCTTACTGTTTATTTCACTGTTTGTATTAGATTTTTATCGACCCAAAACAGTTTTTTTGTCATTAGTCTTTTGCATTTGTTTTCTCTCCTGGTACAGCTTCACTATCTTTCGTATTTCAGACTACAGTGAAATCCAATCTTTATTCTTTAGTGCATTAATAAATACAAATAATAAGAACATAATGTTGGATGAGCGTGGCTGTA
Source organism: Schistocerca nitens (assembly GCF_023898315.1). Classification (NCBI taxonomy): domain Eukaryota; kingdom Metazoa; phylum Arthropoda; class Insecta; order Orthoptera; family Acrididae; genus Schistocerca; species Schistocerca nitens. The sequence goes on from NC_064617.1 coordinate 396,400,215, forward strand.
CCTGTAATACTGAGTGACAGTAATCAGTTGGCTGCCAGCTTTTTGGTCCGCACCCAAAGTGTTTGCCTTGAAGCAGACAGTATTCAGCAGAGCATTCCGAGCCTCTGGTATTTACGTGTTTTCCATTATGAGCTCAATTAGCACACAGTACTGCCTCACGACAGCGAACAGTTCTTTTTGTCCTTGCATGTCACATTCATTCAATTCATTACACAGTTATTTATGCACCAGTAGTAACTATTAGAGAAGCAGACTTACATAGAAAATTCAACGCTTCACATGCCTTCGTCACCGGCAGGTGATATCGAATTGTTAACATATTGGAATCGCATTCTGGAGGATCATGTTTCAGTTCCCTTTCCGGCCATCAGGATTTAAGTTTTCTATTATTTCCCCAAATGGGTTAACGCGAAAAGTGGCCGTTAATACGAAAAGGGCCGAGTCGATTTTCTTCCTCAGGTTTATCCCACCCGAATTAGTGCTACGTTTCTAATGACCTTGTCGTGGACGGGGAGTTAAAGCTTAATCATCTTTACCAACTTATGTTGTGTAAAACAGAGTACATTATTCCTCTGCACCGCCAGCTAGGGTTGGGTCAGAAATGTGGCGAATGATCGAAGCGGATATAAAATACCCCCCAAGAAAAACTTATGGGTCTTTGAGAGAGGCAGAGGGTTGGAGAGTAAGATAACACTATGAAATTCAACAGCTTAAGAAAGGATAAGATATATTAAAATTTATTATATGTCAGAGAATAGGCCTGTTAGAACATATGGCGGTGATGACAGAGGATAGAATGCCAATAACAATAATGAAAGGAAGTTGTATTCCACCAGAAGAAAGAGATGACAAAGAGAAAATGGCTTGAAATGTATTGTCTGACCTCAAAAATATAAGACGAAGGAGAAGAAAAACAGACAACAAATAAATGGAGATAAACTGTTGAGGAGATCAAGGCTTATCGAGGGAGGTAGTGGCAAAAAAGGTGAAGATGAAGTTGTATGAAGTATCAGTCTTCCTCCAGGACCGACGTTTGAGTCAAGTACAAATTTTCTATCTGTCAGGTATCGTCACTATCGTTATTTAGTTATTTTCATTTTCCCTGGATCACGTTTATAATCCCTCGCTAAGATGTGGAACGAGTTATCTGATTATCCAAAAATGGTGTATTTTTACTTAAATTTATCCTTATTGCACGGGTTCGGCTGAGGTCTGCGACTGTTGTACAGATTTTATAAACGACACAGTTTGCTGTTTCAGTCACATTTACTGTCCGTGTTGTTCATGAGAAAGGGTGTAGCTTACTACGAAAGAACAGTTCCATACTTATAATTTACGTGAGTAGTTTTCAGTTATATGTACGTACTATGAACGCCCATCCACCCACCGACACACACACACACATACACACACACATACACACACACACACAAAGAGAGAGAGAGAGAGAGAGAGAGAGAGAGAGAGAGAGAGATCTGTTCAATATTTTTCATTCACTAACGGTGTGATGGACCACCTTAATCGCTGCATAATTTATCGCTTCCTGTAGCAGAATCAGATTATGTTGTGAACAGCAGATATTGTTATACATTTATGTGAATGCTACGATTTTTCTGCCAAATAATGAATGGTAATTCACTACAAACTATATAATGGTTTAAATACATTGTTTTACAGTTTTTAGTGCGGCTTTCTGTGCAAGTAGTTAGTTGTCTGCAGGAGATTTACAATGTATGCCAGATTTAATATTTACTGAAGGTTTTTATTCAGTGAGTGACTCTTGTTTAAGTGTAAAATGGCCACACAATATTTTTCCTCAAAGGTATTAACAGAAGTATTCTACAGAAATTATCTTTCTGACTTTTGATCACCAAAATCAAAAGTCACAATCAGATAACAAGTTGCTGAACTTGAGAGCGAAATGAGGTCTGTAATATGGAGTACTCATATTAAATTTTGCACCCATAAACATCAAACATTCTGTTTTACACATTGCCTTTTCCTGTGTTCTGGTATTGTGAAACTGCATCCCGCCTTGTACAGAACATTACAAATTTTAAACTATTGTCCATTTATAGAAAAGCAATCAGTTAATGTATTCAAAATTCATTTCCTGCTTTACTAATATTCGCTCATCTCTTGTTTATGGAAAAGAGACGTATTTGTGCTACACTGATATGCTAATAATATAAGATTCACACCGGTCATTCAGTCAACTGGCTACAGTTGAAGTTGTGTGTGAGTACAGTGTACACTGACTAAGACTGTGTAGAAATGCCACTCATATGTGGAAAATGTAAGTTAGCAGAACAATAATCGCAATAATGTTTTCTTATTCACAACAAGAGTACATATAGTACAGTACTGTAGTATTTTTAAACGATTTGATGTTTACAGTAATGACAGTCCTTCATTAAAAATGCAGCATCATTATTTTTATTATATTGTGCTTGAAGGTAGGCGTAATGATACTCAGGGAGAGGAACTCTACAGGGAGCTATATCCTGACAAGACCCACCTTTCCGACGGATGTTTTCTCGTCGAGCTGTGACGCTTCAAGAAACGGAAAGTTTCAACTCAAGACAAGGCAGTCATCTTGAACTCCCACAGACGAAGCTGCTGAAATTACTTTTCTCGCTTCTGTTCCAATGAACCACGCCATCGTACGTCGCGTTCTAACACGTCTCCTGTTCCTTTCTTGTAATGTATACTTGGCACAAGAATTGAAAGGGAATGATTTCCAGAATCCTGTACAAATTGTCGCCAACCAGAACTTCTTCTCCGATATTCTGTCTACTGATAAATGTTCCTTCTCAAACAAAGGACAGGTAAATACAATGAACATGTACAGCTGGTCCAGTGAACACCCACGACGGCCTAGACAGGTGCAGAATCAGTGGAAAGTAATGACTGGTGCAGGATATTTGATATTACAACCATTGGCGTTTATTTCATCAATGCTATCCTGAACAGCAGGGAATATTCCAATTTTCTCACACGAATCCTTCCTCGTTGTCTGGATGAAGAACGAGAATGCTTATGTTGTTCCAACATGATGGAGGTTCAGCACATAATGCCTCGCACGTACGTCGTATTCTGAACCGTAGCTATCCTGGTCGATGGATAGGCCGTGGAGGAACATTGGACTGGCCAGTTTGGTCTCTTGACTTAATTCATTTGTTTTTTTTTTCTTTTTCTTTGGGGAAGCACAAAAGACGTTATCTATCGCGATACTCCAACAACACCGGAGAACATATCGCAACGTGTCGTTCTTGCTTGTAATTCACTTCAGAAAGCAACAAGAGAAGTAGCGATAAATTCCTTGTCGCCGGTGGACCGGTGCATCACTTTCCATAGTCACCTCTTTGAACACCTTTGAGTGTTCTGCACTGTTTCGTGTCCACAGTGGATTACAGTACTGTATTAAAGCTCCCCAATTCTTGTATTTATAGGAATACGTCATAGGTTGATGAAGAGGGCTTGAGGAGAGGAAGCGGACTGTCGAAGAAAAACCGTCAGGCGCTACTTAAAAAAGACGTAGCTACTGCTGTTAGTATCTTCGTAACGAACTAAGTTGCAAGAAGGATAATCATGTTCAAAAAAATGGCTCTGAGCACTATAGGACTTAACACCCGAGGTCATCAATCCCCTAGAACTTAGAACTACTTAAACCCAACTAACCTAAGGACATCACACACATCCATGCCCGAGGCAGGATTCGAACCAGCGACCGTAGCAGACGCGCGGTTTCAGACTGAAGCGCCTAGAACCGTCCGGCCACCGCGGCCGGCCAATCATGCTCATGTTAGTTAATATCCCCAGGTAGCTAAGTATCATTTGCTTGACACATAGTTATTTTGCTTCTGGCAAAAAAGTTATTTTGGGTGGTCAAGATAAAAGCGAGGTCTAATTACACATAAAATTTGGTGTATTGTTATAGCGTCATTGAACCGAGTATAAACGGAGCACTGAATAAAACAGGATGAAGTTACGTGTCAGGCTACACTGAACATTTTCGCGACATACTGTAGTGTCATGGAGCGAATCATTGTCTTATCCAAACATCCTGGCAGGTTAAAGCTGTGCCAGACAGAGACTTCAACTCCGGATTAGGAAGTTTCATATCAGCGCACATTCCACTGCAGAGTGAAAATCTCGTTATCGAAGCACCCCCCCCCCCCCCAGACTGTGACTAAGCCATGTATGCGCAATATCCTTTCAGCCATGATTGCTAGCCTTGTAAGTTTCGCGGGGGAGTTTCAGAGACTTTTTGAAGGTAGGAAACGAGGCACTGCAGCAAATCTGTGAGGACGCCGCTGAATCCGTGAGGTACTTGCCCGCGAAAGGCAAGACCCCGAGTTCGAGTCTCGGTCTGACACACAGTTTTAATCTGCCAGGAAGTTTCATATTAGCGCACACTCCGCTGCAGAGTGAAAATCTCATTCTATTGTTTTATTCATCTTCTAGTTTGGTGCAGAACTGTGTGCACACTTCTTTCTCCAGCTATGCGCGGTATGTTCATGATAAAGAAATAAACGACAATTAGCTTTTAATGTCTCATCATCAACAAGGTGTGTAAGATGAGACTGCTCAGATAGAAATAGGAAATCGGGCGCAGCGTTTCCATGGAGTCCCTCCTGGCATTCTCTGTGCTTATGGAAACCTTGGAAAACTGAAACCTGCACTGCTGGGTGGGAATTTGAAATGCAGGTTTATCCCTGTAACCACTGGCCCACCTTTGCCGGTCTAAGGGGAGTGAGGTCGCGAATGGATGGTTGGTCGGTTGGTTGATTCAGGGGAGTGGACCAAACAGCGAGGTCATCGGTCCATCGGATTAGGGAAGGAAGGCGGTTCTGTCCTATCAAAGGAACCATCCCGGCATTTGCCCGGGATAATTTAGGGATACCATGGAAAACCTAAATCAGGTCAAACCTGGTCGCGGGTTTGAACCTTCGTTCTCCCGAATGCGAGTCCAGTGTGCTAACCACATTGCAACCTCTCTCGGCGAGGTCGCGAATGTTATCTGTCCGCAAATCTTAGCAAAAATGAGAATATTCGTAATTTAACTACTTGTCTTGTGTGTTTGGGACGGAAAGCGATCTGGAATGTGTCTTGAAGGATGTGGGAAGACGACATTAAACAATACTCAGTATGGATAATGCACAAAACCAACAGTCGTTATTCAGATCTATGTACTTATTATTTTTAACAATGTCTGAAGAAATAGACATTGGTGGCGATCTCGCAGTTGTACTAAATTTATGAAATTTATTCGTAACTGCGTCAACGGCCTTGCCGCAGTGCTAACACCGAGTCCCCTCAGATCACCGCAGTTAAGCGCTGTCGGGCTGGGCTAGCACTGGGATGCGTGACCATCCGGTCTGCCGAGCGCTGTTGGCAAGCGGGGTGCACTCAGTCCTTGTGAGGCAAACTGAGGAGCTACTTGCTTGAGAAGTAGCGGCTCCGGTCACGAAAACTGACAACGGCTGGGAGAGCGGTGTGCTGACCACATGCTCCTCCATATCCGCACCCAGTGACGCCTCTGAGCTGAGAATGACACGGCGGCCGGTCGGTACCGTTGGGCCTTCCAAGGCCCGTTCGGACGAAGGAGAGCATTCGCAGTTGCGGAATCTTTCTGACAGTATCTGCATTAGGTACGGAGATATCATCTGTTGGTGGCATACGAAAACTTGTGCCAGACCGGGACTCGACCCAGTATTTACTGCTTTTTGCAAGTCCGGTCGTAGACAGTGTGGCATATGGAAGTTTAAGTCTGACCTGGAAGCGTGCTCGGACAGCCGAAGTGATTAAGACACTGCTCATGACAAGCGGGAAAATCGAGGTTCAAGACCCGGTCAGGCACATATTTTCATTAGTTGCCAGTAGCTAATATCTTCAAAACTAATGGAGCTAATGTCAGAAATATTCTGCAGTTGCGACTAAATTTCACAAACCATGTATTTATTTCTGCTTCAGCTACACGTAGAGGAGAGATGTGTGAATATATAAGAATAAAAATAATTTAGTTAACCGCATGTACCTCACATTCCTTCAAAGCCTTTGCATCAAATTCCAGGGCTGACAGATGATGTCGTAAAGAACAACTTGTGTTAGAGGAAATATGTTTGCCCAAATTTTCTGGTAAAGTTTTTTTTTTTTTTTTTTTTTTTTTTTTTTTTTACTTATGTCCCTTAGAGGCTGCAGGCAGGACGTGGGTACTCAGCAGGTTACGTGTACCATGTGTGTTGCCTACACTGCAGTCATGTGATCCATGAGAAAGGGGGTAGACCCAAAAGAATTAATGTTCATGATACGCTTATAAATATCTGTCTCTGCTTACCGGCATTCATTCTTTAGGTTTTCTTGTTGAAAATCACTTTATCGATTTAGTAGGTTAGGTAGTGTGAAGAATGTTTAGTAGACCCTCTTAGTTCGATGAAATCTCGTAGTCCCAGGGCCAGCGAATACAAGGGACGCCTAGCGTCACTGGGAAACGCCAGTAAACAATTTCCCTCTAAAAGTTGTTCCCCACGGCGTGTTTTATTTCCCCCTACAAAAAAAAAAAAAGCTTCAAATGGCTCTGAGCACTATGGGACTTAACATCTGAGATCATCAGTCCCCTAGAACTTAGAACTACTTAAACCTAACTAACCTAAGGACATCACACACATCCATGTCCGAGGCAGGATTCGAACCTGCGACCGTAGCGGTCACGCGGTTCCAGACTGAAGCGCCTAGAACCACTCGACCACACCGGCTGGCTTCCCCCTAGACGTTTGATGAATAGGCTTTGAAACAGGGCATATCTTGAGACTTTCTGTGTAAAACTTCGTTTCTGGAATAGAATCTGCCCAGAAAAAATAATTCCAAGCTTCCTTTCAGAGTAGAAGATGGTATCTGTCATGTATTTTACACTGTAAGACATACTTGATTAGTACTCAAAACGTCCCCGTCTCCGGTTCGAAAGCCGCCACCGCTTTAATCATGATTAATAATCAGCATTTTCAGTCGAAGACTCCCCGCCTAAGAAGTCACCCTCATTTTTGCCAACCACGTTGTCAAAGAGAACGGCGGAACGGACAGAGGTTCAGGGCACTCTCTTGTGCTTGGGGTAGGAAACTGCCCCTAAACGCGGAAGAATCAGCAATGATCAACGGCATGAGAATGCAGAAGGCAACGCAAACCACAGCATTAGAGACACGTAATACGTGTCCACAGGATATGTGGCCTGTAATTGAAAAAGTGTCATGATGATCTCTCCGTTGGCAAAAGGTTCCGGAATAGTCCCCCATTCGGATCTCCGGGAGAGGACTGCCTATCGGAAGGCGAACATGAGAGAAAGATTGAATAGCCAACGAAAGGATAACGTTCTACGAGCCGGGGCGTGGAATGTCAGAAGCTTGAACGTGGTAGGGAAGCTAGAAAATGTGAAAAGGGAAATGGGAAATGCAAAGGCTCAGTCTGGATATAGTAGGGGTCAGTGAAGTGAAATGGAAAGAAGACAAGGATTTCTGGTCGGATGAGTATACGGTAATATCAACAGCAGCAGAAAACGGTATAACGGGAGTAGGTTTCGTTATGAATAGGTAGGTAGGGCAGAGAGTATGTTACTGTGAACAGTTCAGTGATAGTGTTGTTCTTATCAGAATCGACAACAATCCAACACCGACAACGATAGTTCATGTATACATGCCGACTTCGCAAGCTGAAGATGAAGAGATAAAGAAACTGTATGAGGATATTCAAAGGGTAATACAGTAAGTAAAGGGAGATGAAAATCTAATAGTCAAGGGGGACTAGAATGCAGTTGTAGGGGAAGGAATAGAGGAAAAGGTTACAGGAGAATGTGGGCTTGGAACAAGGAATGAGAGAGGAGAAAGACTAACTGAGTTCTGTAATAAATTTCAGCTAGTAATAGTGAATACTCTGTTCAAGAATCACAAGAGGAGAAGGTATACTTGGAAAAGGCCGGGTGATACGGGAAGATTTCAGTTAGATTACATCTTGGTCAGACAGACATTCCGAAATCAGGTTCTTGATTGTGAGTCGTACCCAGGAGCAGGTATAGACTCAGATCTCAATGTAGTAGTGTTGAAGAGTAAGCACTGGTTTAAGAAATTAGTCAGTAAGAATCAATGCGCAAAAAAGTGGGACACGGAAGTACTAAGGAATGACGAGATACGCTTGAAGTTCTCTAAGGCTAAGGCTATATATACAACAATAAGGAGTCGCTCAGTAGGAAGTACTGTTGAAGAGGAGTGGACGTCTCTAAAAAGGACAGTCACAGAAGTTTTCACATAGGTACGAAGAAGATAACTACGAAGAAACCATGGATATCAGAAGAAATATTTCAGCTGATCGATGAAAGAAGTACAAAAATGTTCAGGGAAATGGAGAAATACAAGTCGCTGAGGAATGAAATAAATAGGAAGTGCAGGGAAGCTAAGACGAAATGGCTGCACGAAAAAGTGAAGAAATCGAAATAGAAATGATTGTCGGAAGGACTGACTCAGCATTTAGGAAAGTTAAAACAATCTTCGGTGAGATTAAAAGCAAGCATGGTAAAATTAAGAGTGAACGAAATTCCACAGTTAAATGCAAAGGAGAGAGCGGATATGTGGAAAGAGTACATTGAAGGCCTCTATGAGGGGTAAGATTTGTCTGATGCGATAGAAGAGGGAACAGGGGCCGATTTAGAAAAGATAGGGGATCCGTAATTAGAATCAGAATTTAAAAGAGCTTTAGAGGACTTAAGATCAAGATAAGAAGGGATAGATAACAGTCCGTTAGAATTTCTAAAATCATTGACTGAAATGGCAACAAAACGACCATTCACTTTGGTATGTATAATGTATGAGTCTGGCGACATACTGTCTGACTTTCGGAAATATATCATCCACACCATTCCGAAGACTGCAAGAGCTGACAAGTGCGAGAATCATAGCAAAATCAGCTAAATTTCTCATGCATCCAAGTTCCTGACAAGAATAATACACAAAAGATTGGAAAAGAAAATTGAGAATGTGTTAGATGACCATCAGATTGGGTTTAGGAATGGTAAAGGCACCAGCGAGACAATTCTGACATTGCTGTTGATAATGGAAGCAATACTAAAGAAAAATCAAGACACATTCACATGATTTCTTGACACGGAAAAAGCGTTAGACAATAAAATGGTGCAATTCTGAGAAAAATAGGGGTAAGCTACAGGGAGAGACGGGTAATACACAATATGTACAAGAACCATGAAGAATATTAAGACTGGACGACCAAGAACGAAGTACTCGGATTAAAAAGTATGTAAGATAGGGATGTAGTCTTTCGCCCCTACTGTTCAGTCTTTACATCAAAGAAGCAGTGATGGAAATAAAAGAAAGGTTCAGGAGTGGGATTAAAATTCAAGGTGAAAGGATATCAATGATACGATTCGATGACGAAATTACTATCCTGAGTGAAAGTGAAGAAAAATTACATAATTTGCTGAATGGAATGAAATGTCTACTGAGTACATAATATGGATTAAAAGTAAATCGAAAGAAAGACGAGAAGTAGTAGAAATGAAAAAAGCTAGAAACTTAACATTTGGATTGATGGTCACGATGTAGACGAAGTTAAAGAATTCTTCTACCTAGGAACAAAATAACCAGTGACGGACGGAGCAAGGAGGATATCAAAAGCAGACTGGCACTGGAAAAAAGGGCATTCCTGGTCAAGAGAAGTATGCTAGTATCAAACATAGGCCTTAATTTGACGAAAAACAGCAGTGTATTGGACAGCACTGTATGGTAGTGAAACATGGACTGTGGGAAAACAGCAACAGAAGAGAATCGAAGCGTTTGAGATGTGGTGCTACAGACGAATTTTGAAAAGTAGGTGGACTGATAAGGTAAGCAATGAGGAGGTTCTGCGCAAAATCGGAGGGGAAAGAAATACGTGGGAAACACAAAGAGAAGAGACATGATGATAAGACATGTGCTAAGACATCATGGAATCACTTCCGTGGTAGTAGAGGGAGTTGCAGGCGGTAAAAACTGTAGAGGAAGACAGAAATTAGAATACAGCCAGCAAATAATTAAGGACATAGATTGCAAGTTCTACTCTGAGATGAAGAGGTTGGCACAGGAGAGAAATTCGTGGCGGGCCGCATAAAGCCAATCAGCAGGCTGATGACTCAAAAATGAAAAGGTAAAAGATCAACAATTTCCGATGTATCATAATTCAAGACATTCTGTTACCAAGTCACCTTCAAAGAGTAATGAAGGTCAGCTGTACGTCTACAGTTGTAGTTTGAGCAGGAAGGGTTGATAAATTTCATAAGTAATGTTGTAAATGTATCTACGAAGTAATTTCGGATGAGTACGACATGTTATCCATAAAACACACTTATGTGGACTAAAAAATTTGAAGAACATGAATTATGTCAAAAAAATCCTATTGACCACATTAATAAATGAAAATACCTTAAATATGGTAACTCACTAATTTGTTTGTCTCTAAGACTCGAAAGGACGCAGGGCATGTAAATTACAAAATGTTGTTGTTTAGTAAATTCCATAACGGTTTTATAGTTGCATCTGTACGTAACAAATATAATGGTGGTTCTATCTCACGTAATAATGGTGGGCTGTTTACTTCAATCTTATTGGTTTCGTACTCATCATGGCTCCAAAATTAAACACCTTTATGGAAAAAGTCGTAACACCAGAAAATTATTAGTGTGGGGTAATGAAATTTGGCTAGGTAACGTATTTAAGTGATTAACATTGCAAGTTCACAGGTTAATGTAAGCGCGAGATAAGCCACTGGAAATATGAAATGCTGGTGCATTAATAACCGGTCTAGCCGCCAGAACTATGAATACAGACGTGCAAACATACATACATTGTGCTGCATAGGTGCCGGATGTCAGTTTATGGGAAGATTTACATGTCGTACTTGGTCAGTCAGTGGGGACGGTTAAAGCTGGCGGTGGGTGACGCTGACGTTCCGTCCGGTGATGTCCCGTACGTGCTCGATTGGAGACAGATCCGGTGAGCGGGCAGGCCAGGGCAAAATGTCGACACACTGTAGAGCACGTCAGATTACAACAGCGGTATGTGGGCAAGTGTTATCCTGCTGGGAAACACCTCCCTGGAATGCTGTTCATGAATGGCAACACAACAGGTCGAATCACCAGACTAGCGTACAAATTTGCAGTCAGGGTGCGTGGGATAACCACGAGAGTACTTCTGCTGTCATACGAAATCACATCCCAGACCATAATTCCAGGTGTATGTCCAGCGTGTCTAGCACGCAGGCAGTCTGGCTCCAGGTCCTCAATTTTCCTCCGAGGCAGAACTCGGTTTCATCAGAAAACGCAACAGACTTCCACCCAGCCCTCCAACAAGCTCTCGCTTGACACCACTGAAGTCCAAATGGCTGTGGTTCGGGGTCGGTGGATTGCACGCTACAGGGCTTCTAACTGGGGGCTGTCCTTGAGTAATCGATTTGTAACAGTTCGTTGTGTCACTGTGGTGCCAGCAGCTCTCAGACTGCTGCTACAGATGCTGTACGATGCGCCAGAACGATGGTCTTCCCCCTCGGCACTATCACGTGGCCGTCCAGAGACCGGACTTCTTGCGATTGTACATTCTCGTGACTACCGCTCCCAGTAGCCATGTACGCTGGCTACATTCCTATCAAGTCTTTCTGCAGTATCGCAGAAGCAACATCCAGCTTGTCGTAGCCCTGTTACAAGACCTCGTTCAAACTCAGTGAGGTGTTGATAGCGGTGTCTTTTGTCGTCTTAAAGGCATTGTTGATTAACATCAACTCACCACGTCCAGTCTCAAATGTAACTGACGATCACAATCGTTACTGCGTGTATTTAAAGCAAACCTGATTTTCATCCTCGTGGTGATGCTATTGGTGGCACTCTTATGCGACTGGCATGAAATTTTAGTAGACATCGTCTTTCAGATATAGAAAGACACCTACCGAATTTTGTTTATAACGAATGACTCTTTTTTGATGTTGCGATTTTTTTCGCCAGAGCGTGTTGTTTTGTTTCGGAATCTCAAGAGCCGGCCGGTATGGCCGAGCGATTCTAGGCGCTACAGGTTCGAATCCTGCCTCGGGCATGGATGTGTTTGATGTCCTTAGGTTAGTTAAGTTTAAGCAGTTCTAAGTTATAGGGGACTGATGACCTCGGATGTTAAGTCTCATAGTGCTCAGAGCCATTTGAACTATTTAGAATCTCAAGAGAGTAAATTTGTAGAAAAATATTAATTCTTTTAGAAATATTATTTACACGTTACTTTCTTGCTGGGAGCTAGGGGGACTAAATACAATGCTTGTCGAATGAAAAATCGTTCAGAGATGTCAGAAACATCAGTGGTTGAACCTTTTAGAAATTCCATTCATTGTTTTCCATATCCAGAGAAACCCACCTGTCTTAAGTAGTTTAATTCCCATGACTGCTGGTGTCAGATATGCACCTTTTCACGGTGGAGTCAATATTCAGGCAGACAATTTTAAAAGAATGACAGTAGCAGAATATCCTTACAAATTTTATGAGAAATCACTAAAAAGTTGCAGTAGATCATTCCATTAGAATATTAGAAGCCTGAGAAATAAGATATGTGACCTTATTCGTCACTAAGAAGTAGCAATAGTTGATTTCATTACAACATCAGAAGCCTGATAAATAAAGTGTGTGAACTTTTTGTTCGTTTGGCAGGTGTACTGATTTTTTTAAAATATGCCTGTCAGAACGATGTGCAGCCATAGGGATTAACATATTGTATAAGTCATTATGCATTAGCATCTTCCTCTTATAGAGTAAATATAGAAAATGAGGCGTTCCAACATACACAAAGGTAGATCGAAAGTTTAGAAAAAAATAGAAGTGAAATAAATAAATTTCCTGAAAGCAGGATGTACGTACATACAAACATGAACTTGTGGTTGTAGAATGAAGGCTTTCACGACCGGGTGACATGGCTGTTGATATACTTTCCGGGATGTGAGGTCGTGGTCCAAGAACTTTTCTGCTCCTTACGTTTCGTCCAGGACTGCGCTGGACTTCCTCAGAGGCAAGACTCAGCGGAGCAGCGCCTCTGAGGAAGTCCAGCGCAGTCCTGGACGAAACGTAAGGAGCAGAAAAGTTCTTGGACCACGACCTCACATCCCGGAAAGTATATCAACAGCCATGAACTTGTGGACTGATACCAAAACATATGTCATTTACCATTGTAATTGTGCACACATCTCCAATGCAAAACATTGAGCTGTTTGTGAGGCATCTTGATATTTTTCCATGTTATGCGCTGGACAAAAAAATATTAAATTGCTGTGATGACTTCAGTTTAGAGGACTGTTGGTGGGAAAATGACCTAGAAATTTCATTTGGATTACACAGTTGGGTTCCAGCTGTTATTTTCCAGTGTGCATCAGTCGAGGTAGTAGAGCCCTGATTGACAATGTCTTGATAGGCAAACCTCAAAGCGAATAAACAAATGTGTGCTCAGTAGATAATGAACTCTCAAAGCATGCTGTAAGCTAATCAGAAAAAATAATCTAGTGCTGTATAGTTCTGAGGTACCGCTACATCACAGTTCAGACCTCATAAGGGTTGCTCAACAGATTAAGCTGTTTACCTAGTCCTGCACAAAATTTTATAAAAATTAAATAATTTAACTACACCAATTAGTGTTTTCTCTGATTTACCCGAGGCATTTGACTACCATCGATAATATTATTCTAGAAAAACTCAGGTTTTGTGATTGCTGGAGCACAAAAAACAAATGGGCCAAATCACACTCAGTAGAGGAAATTATAAACAATATCAAACTTCATGCAGAGTAAAATGTGTCCCACACTGATACTCAAACTCGGGATCTTTGCCTTTCACGGACAAGTGCTGTACTGATTAAGCTACACACGTATCACTCATGACTTGTCATCATAACTTCATTTTCGCCAATATCTCATCTCCTACCTTCCAAACTTCACAGAAGTTCTCCTGCGAAACTTGCAAGACTAGCACCCAGGAATAAAGGATAGTTTGGCCGCAGAATGGTTTAGCCATAGGCTGGGGGATGTTTCTGGCACACAGTTTTCATCTGCCACGAAGTTTCAAATCAGAGCACACTCAGCTGTAGAGTGAAAAATCCATTCTGTAAATAATGTGTTTAAGACAATGAGCGATGTTTTTCTGAAAATATCCTTTAACTTTAAAAATTGAAGCATGTTAAATTGTCCAAATCAAAGGGTACAGCACCAACGTTAAATTTAAACTATGAGCAAGAGACAGTAAGATACGTTTCTTCAACATTTTTGAGTGTACATATTGATGACAAGTTAAATAAGAAAAAAATTTAGACCTTCATAAGAGACACAATTCTGCCACTTTCTCTCTCCATGTCATTGAAATCTTGATGTGAAACAAGTCAGTAGGTTGATATTTTTTTCGTTTTTCAGTCAATGGTGTTAACGGATTTTATTTTATTGCAGGTCATCTCCAACAAAGAAATTTTTCATTGCCTAAAAAGGGTCATAAGAATAATATGCAGTATATACCCATGATTATCCTGTAGTAAAATATTCAAGTACTTGAGCATTTTAACAATTTTTGTCTTAAGAAATTTGTTGTAAAAATTTAAGTAGAGTTCAAAAGTAATAACTGCTCCTGCAATTAAAATACTGATAGAGAAAAAGGAAAAAGATGTGCTTCAACTTAGAAGGGTGTGAGTAACGATGCTTCCAAAATCTTTGCTCACGTATCTAATAATATTAAATGGTAAAAGTCAGCAAAGCTAAATTTGAAAGGAAAAATGTTCCTACTAGGCAAAACCTGTTCCAAGGAACATTGTTTTATTTATAAACTTGCAGTTTATTTATGTATTTATTACTGCAATTAAACTGGAAGTTATTTTCTGTCTTGTAAGTGGTCAGCATGCAGATGTATTTAAATACAAGTTAAGTTAGTAACCTGTAAATTGCTCATTCCACATCACTGTGAGATATATTGCAGGTGGCTTATGGAACATGTAGCAAACTAACAAGTTACTGCATTTTTATCAGGAGTGGTGTGATTAATTGATTTGGTGCACCAGTAATTCCATACACCCCTTAGATTTCTAGTAGAATTTCATTATTTACATTGTTAGATTCTATGGAAAATAAAAGTGTACATAATGGTGAATTTCGATGACAAACATATGCAACAGTACATAATCTTACCCATTATCATCTACAGCAGCGATATGACATCCACTGCTTGATAAAATCCTCATCCAGACCTACTACGCATTATAGTCTTCAGTTATGTGTGTCTGTACTGGTCCTACACATTTTCTAATGCCTTCTACATATCTTCCATTAAGTCATCATGTGGCTCTTTTTCTTTTTATTTCTTGGTATTCAGCGAAGAACTTATTTTGTACGCCTACCATCAATTCACCTGGCTATATATACCACTTAGCTCGATTGCAGCTATACATTACACTCATAATAACATCTTCCAGTTATTTTATAACACATTTTTGGGTTTTCCTTACACTCTTATTAATTCCCAACGTGTCCTCTCCATTGCCTGAAGAGAGTCTTATTTTTCGCGCTGAAAATTCATCACTTACTAACATTAGTCAAAACTGGCAATACACACTCATTGCAGATCTTTTTTTTTTTGGCAAAGTGGTTTTGAACGTTCTGATCAGTTTCGCAAAAGCGCTTGAAGCCATATTTACTTTACAATTTACTTCTTTTCCTGTACATCCCGTCATTGTCACTTACCATAAATGCAAAATCTGATCAAGTGGTTAATGACTAAATATTTCGTATCTTCTGCTTAATCTGTTAATAAAACATTATTTTAGTATCATTATAACTATTTTTCCGATTTGCTTTCAAAATTATTCTGTTAAATTCCTCCATGAGCTGCATCAGATGGAAACAGCACAGAACCGTTAGAAGGCTCTATTAAGATATACATCTTCCTTTTTAGACACTTTAGAGATTTACGTAACTTTCTCTAAATCCTTCTGAGAACAGGTAAGGTATACTATCTCCTTGCCTGACTCCTCTTTCAATCCAGAGTATCCCAATGTAACATTTATGTGTATGTTCCTCAGTCATTTGTTTCTCAAGGCCTGATAGTATAGAATTTCTATAGCAAATATTAACGCATGGGAAATAGAGGAAGGCAGAAGGATGGGAGAGTGGAATATCAATAGTGATCAGGCCACAGAATGGAACTGGTAAACGACCAAAAATGTGCTTCCAGTCACAGTGTAGCTGTAAAAACAACGTTGTCGTTCACACTATCCACACATGATCTAATGAACTCATCTCTCACATGCTGTTCCCTAGTAGCTAATTTTTGTAAGCATGGTGTGCACCCAAAACATTGTTCACTGGGGTGGTTGGATAATGACGTCACATCAAAGAAGAAGTGCTTGTTAACTTTAGCCAGTATTTTCTCAAGCAAGTTCCAACACGTCAGTGTATTTTGTGTCCAGCAATGTCTGGCAGATATTTCGATCAACTGTTACAATTTCTTAGTACACTGACCACATCTAGGTTCTGGTATAGCGTAGCTTGTAGTCACTATAATGGTATTTTCTGTTTCATGTGTCTTACTAGTCATCCATATTTCAGCTGCTGAGTACTGTGTTCTCTATACCGGAATTTTTTTTATTTCATCTTGTTTATGTACATTATTTCTAATGAATGTTTTTGTTCTCACTTAGTTTCCACGACTAAAATGCTCTAACAAGCTTACTTTATGAAGCTGTGCTTTAATGTACACGTGAAGTTCCTCTTTAATACAGGGAATCTATTTGGAACAACCAGTGATAAGATGCGAATATGTACTGGAAAAAGTTTACACAGCGAGCAAACATATTTTTTATGTTGCGTGCTTGCCACATTAGTCTATAAACTAAATATTTTAACATATAACTTAATATTAATACAAAATTCATTTGTGTTTGATGTTCTCGACCTTCTGTCACTTATTTTAATGTTGATCGAAATACTGCTTGAACGCCATTTTCCTTTTTTAAAAATGTTGCTGAATTCTCATTCGAGTCTCTGGACATACAATGAGTCTCCCTCCTTCCAAAATATTTCGTTGTTCTTTTGTAGGCCATCAGTGAGGTTAATTGATTGTAAACTTTATACGCAAATAAACGCTTAGTTATTTTGTTTTTATTCAATTTCTGTATTACTCTTTTTATAACTTCTGTCACATATTTGAGTACGACGTCGTTTCGGGTGGTATTATAGGTTTAGCTAAGTCTTTTCGTTTAGGCTAGGTTATAAGAGGGTACAGGATCTTTGGTTTTTTATTTCACAATGTTTCCACACGTTTTTGTTTTTGACAGCGAGATATTGTAGCTTCTAATCTTCTTAGTTATATTCAAAAGACATCAGATGCTGTATTTCACTGGTAAGTCATTAAGAATCCAAACGTGGATTATTCTGTTTCTTCAATAACTCAGTGTAAATCACCTTAATCATATAAGATCATTAACGTTTTAGTGGTTATTACACTGAAAAGCGTTTATATCTGTTCAAACATTAAAACCAGCCCTTTCTGAGGGCTACAACTGTCATTTATTAATATTTGACACGGAAAAGTCTCTTTCTAATTTTTTCTTATTTTTGTTTCAAAAGGGTGTGAGTAAATGTCCCATTTACCAATTTCTTTTTGTGTAAAAGCCATTCGTAGATAATCCTAAAAGGTCAAAAATATAGGTAGGTATAATTTTAATACACTTCTGTATAAAATTTTATTCATAATGTTTATTTTTTTCCTCTGAGGCGAGGTGTATCTATGTTTTAGCTTTTCTATTAACAAAGTTTTTCTCTGTTAATAGCATTTTTAGGTGAGTGAATACTTTGTTCGACAGTTTGTTCTTATTTCGGTACTGTTACAATTTTGTATTTTGTTTTCTTTGACGACGACACTGTAATATGCGCGAAAAACTGACGACAACACTACGGAACTGGCGTTCATTTTACAAAATGTTTCTGTGTCATTTTTTTGATAATATATTTGATAACATATTTATTCCCCTGAATATGCATAACCTGCCGTGTTTTACAATAAAAGAGATTTCTTTGCAGTATAGCACATTGCAGATCTCTACTTTCATTTAAAACGTTTTGTAATCATAAAAAATGTTTTTGCCTGTTATTCCCCTACTTAACATTGGTTATGAATTTTGTTAAGCGAATAAAATGGAACAACTTACTAGGTTATACAACAATTCCATCTTGAATTACTTTTAATGTTTCATGTTGAGCACGTAACAGCCTTTATCTCGTACCTTGTTACTTTTAGTGGAAAAGATACATATAAAGATAATGAGGTTGTTGTCCTGTAGTTGTTAATTTTGAATTTCAGTTTCGTTCTGTCATTTCTAATACTAACTTCTGCTTACACTATGCTTCTAAATGATTTTAAACTATGGTACGTTGCAGAACTTTCTCTCATATGAAAATCATTTACTTCTCTAGGCATCATATCTTTGTTGGTGTTGTAATGCGTATTTAGTACTAAAACGAAAAGAAAGAGATTAGGCTTTAAGGTTCCAGGGGCGATGGGGTCATTAGACCGAGCACAACTGCAGACTGGGGAGGAATGGATAAGGAAATCGATCGTTTCTTCTTTAAAGAAACTTTCCAAGTATTTATGTTACGTGATTTAGAGAAACCATGGAAATCCTAAATACGGATGACAGAAAGGATAAATGAATCCTGGACCCTGCGAATGCTACTCCAGTGTCTTAAGCACTGCACAACCTCACTCATATTGAGTACTGAATGTGAGTAGAAGATTCGGAACTAACAGTACTCGTGCCTGCATTATCCGTCTTAACTCCCCTGTTCGTTTTCCACACCTTTATACATACTTAGTCAACAAAATGGTTGGAAGTTCTTGGTGACGAGTGCTTCTGTTACCCACTTCTACACGATATCATCAAGCTAGTTATTGTTGATAGCATACGAGCCACCTTACTATTATGAAAGGGATAGATTGCTGACGTTGAGTCACAGACTAGCAGTCCGGCCTCAGTGTCCAGAGACAGTGGCAATGTCTGTTCGAGTTGTGCTTGTGTGAAAGTGTGTGCGTTTTCTACTTAAGAAGAAGACCTTTTGGCCTAAAGCTCAAATGTGTAGCAGTCTATTTGTTGTGCCTGTCTGCGACTCAACGTCTCTTTCCGCCAATCACGACATCTTCATCTTCATTACATTATAGATTCAGCATTCTGGTCGGTTTTCACTCATATTGTTTCATCTCACTGTGATCGTCATTTATTTCACCTTCGTCGATCAGTTCTTTTCATGTCAGTGAATCCAATTCAGTTAATGTGTATCGACAAGGTTGTAAAATCATCAAAGAACCAATAGTTTCCGGAATACGAGTAAAAAAACTTGCCAGCTTCTATAGTTTTTGCAGCTCAGAAAATGAAAGCCTAAAGGTAAACTTTGGCGCAGTCACCTTATCTTGATCCCAAAGAAAATGTCTGAGACTATGTGTTAAGTAAGGATATGGCATAACCAGGGCAGGTAAGATAACATTTTTCTCGCAAGCGACATATAACCTTTGGAGTGCCCCTCTTCCCCTCCCCCCCCCCTCCACGTCCACCCACAACTGACATTAATTACCTCTCCTTAAGCAGTTGGCACGACTTATAAAACGAAATTTAAATCAATTGCTCATGGAAATATATTGGTTTTTCGTGAAAAATATGTACTATATAGACATTCTTCCGTAATAAAAATAAATTTAGGAATTTTATACCTCACTTGTTATCGGGGCAACCACAGCTGTTGTAATCTATTTCAGCACCTGTGACAATCTGATTTGCTAATCACTCAGTCACAATTAGTTTCAGAACCATAAAGTCAATCTTAAGGTAGAAAAGAGATGAACCTTAAATAGTGATCACACCTCCATGAGGATAAATAAAAGGCGTCACATATCTTCCTGCTTGAAACTGGGATAAAAATATACACCCGCCATCCATAAAATGACAGAGAACACGAGGCAAGGCGAAGTCCAGCAAATGGAGTGAGCAAACCATAAGCGAAGTGGCCAGTGCGAATTTGCTGGCTCCACTTGCTGGGTTTCGTCTTGTCTCGTGTCTTCTGTCATTTTATGTATATTGGATGCGTATTTTATACGCCAGTTTCAAACAGGAAGATATGGCACGTCTATTATTTACCTTTTGGATATCTAATCACAGTTTTTAAGTTTAATCTGTTTTTTATCTGAGGATGTGACTTTACGGTCACGAATCTAACTCTGACTGAATGTTTAATAACTCGAAGTCTGGCATCTGTAGCGGTTTTATCAGTTGAAATGAATTTCAAACCACTGCTTAATATTAAAAGCAGTCAACTCTTTTTCATTTAAGGTAAATACTGAGGTCTTTAAACCTTTTAGTGAGTTACTGTAATGTTTTAGTTTCAATAAAATAATGAAAATATATAATTCCTGTTCTTTACAGGCCCATACCTCAATCGTTAAGACGGGCTTTTACAGGATCACTTTGTTGTCCGTCTATTAAGACCCCTTTTCTTAGAAACGGGTGAACATAACAAGCTAAATTTATGTGAAATAGAAAGTCTACAGTCCATTGGCGGCGTAAAAAATGTAAGCTTCTCAGTCAATGTAATCAAAATATGCGGGCCATTTCTTTCACATATTCTGATATTCGTGAACATACTTTTCAAAATCTATAGATGAACTCTCTATATGTATCATTAACTCTGTACGGAAACCTCACAGCGAGAGTGCTACTCGCACTTCTCTGGCTTCTTTTTTTTATTTATTCAATAATGAGATATTTTAATTTTGTTATGGAGGCTACAAATTGTTTCACATTCCACCGAAAAAAGTAGGTTAGAAATACAAAAAAATAATTTTATACTTTCGTGTTAAAAGAAGACACTGTTCAACAGAGTAAGTAGTACGTCACAAGTAAAGGAAACTCACCAATATGTTGTTAAATTGTAGAAAAATTGGCATCAAAGTAGTTGAAAACCGGTAAACATGCTGAAAATTCTCATGTGTGCAACTGAAAAGGATAATACTCGTACTAAATTTTCCGTTGTGCAAAGCAAAAATTAATTAATAAAGGTATGTATAAACCCTACAGTTGCACAGTCCAGTATGTCGATCAATACGCCACCTCGATAACAGGAAAAAATACTTCTTCCATGTCTTCTGTCTTTTGTACGGTTTCAAGCGTTTTTCATGCTAACAAGACAATATCAGTTTTTTCTCTATGTACTTACAAATGTATTACCTAATTAACTACATCTAAAGATCTCAACCCAAGTACTTACATCTTTCACGTTTTTGTTCATAATAATTTTCCATATACTTTATTATGCAAAATTTCTTCAATTAATACGTTTTTTACACGACTGCCAACACAGCTTTTAACTTTCCTTAGTTATACAATACGCTTTGTATTCTCAGATATCCTGGCACCATGCGTCCCGCGTCACACAAGGTCATGCATTTGAGAGTATTATGCGCAAACATTTTTGTCAGAATAGGTCAAAGAAGGGAAATGAGTTCGTTGTAATGGATGTTCGTTGTAGGAAGCCACAGACGCGGCTCAGAGAAATTTCAAGCGTGCTGTATACACTTTTTGATCAAAAGTACCCGGACATCCGTTAATAGACATTTACATGGGCTGCGCTCAACCTACGCCTTTATGACTGCTTCAACTTTGTAGGAGTCACTTTTAGTGAGATGTCCTTAATGTCTGTGCAGGATTAGTAGTCCATCTTCGTCAGGAGCCGAAACCTGAGAAGGTACAGATGTTGGACGCTGCGTCTGGAGCGAAGTCGACGCTCTAACTCATCCCCAAGGTTTTCCACTGGGTTAGAGTCGGGACTCTGGTCAGGACTGTCCACTTCACGAATGTTCTTCACAAACTATTGAGACACGGACGCTCTTTTATTCATTGCCATGCTGATACAAATAACTTTCATCTCCGGACTGTTCCTCTGCTTCAAAAAATGGTTCAGATGGTTCTGAGCACTATGTTACTTAACAGCTGAGGTCATCAGTCCCCTAGAACTTAGAACTACTTAAAGCTAACTAACCTAAGGACATCACACACATCCATGCCCACGGCAGGACTCGAACCTGCGACCGTAGCAGTCACGCGGTTCCGGACTGAAGCGCCTAGAACCGCTCGGCCACCGCGGCCGCCTGTTCCTCTACAGTATGTAATACATTATGCTATAAAATGTGTTCATATCCTTCCGCATTTAGCGTTTTCTTAAGCACAGTAAGGGGAACACACACTAATCACGAAAAACACCCGCATACCATACTATATCGTCTCCTCCTCCATACTTCACTGTTGACACTGTACAAGATGGTAGGTAACGTCCTCCAGGCATTGGCCAAACCCAAACCCTTCCATCGTGTCGCTACTGTGTACAGAGTGATGCATCACCCAAATCTCTCGTTTCCAATCATCCGCTATCCAGTAGCGTCGCTCTTGACACAACGTCACGTGACTCAGGTGATATCCAATGACTGGTCGACGTGCAGTCACTGGACTCTCCTGTCCGAAACATTCTGTTGTTATTGCTTCTGTACTGACAACAACTACGTTCCGTCTTCTTTTATACAGACGGGACCGCCTCTCGTGACATCTAGTGGTCAATTCCGCATTAACAGAGGTCGCCGGATGCTTTTGTTCAGACACTGTGTAACCAGAACACTGCGAACGATGTTTTGTGATGTAGAAACATTAGGAAAGCACTAAACCCTTTTATAGCGATACTAGGAAATCTACTGATCGGGACAATCGAAATCTTAAAATTACTTTACGAAACGATCATAAAACATCTCTGTGGACCACTTGTGTGGTGTACAATATTGCAGTACTTGTGTTATTCCAAACTGCAATGTAATGTTCCGTCGGACACGCATACTTCCCATGTACGGGAATCTACATAATGGATGCACGAGTACAGGTCGTAGATCCAAGGTTGACGACGTATGGAAGTTTGCGGCTGGCTGTGAGTCGTGTTCGTATGGCTGAATGGACGCCGGCACGGTAGCTCAGCGTGTTCGGTCAGAGGGTTTAGCTACCCTCTGTAATAAAAAACTGAGTGAACGGATCAACGAAAAACCTGGACGAGTGTCATCGGACGTCCGCCACGAACAAAGTCAACCAACAATATAGAACAAAATGAGATTTAAAAAAATGATGACCGCCTCCGTAGCGTAGCGGTAGCGTTACCGCCGGCCACGCAGGGGGCCCGGGTTCGATTCCTAGCAGGGGACTGGGTGTTGTGTGTCCTTCATCATCATTTTGCCGGCACGGTAGCTCAGCGTGTTCGGTCAGAAAGCTGGTTGGTCTCTGTAATAAAAAAACTGAGTGGAAGGATCAACAAAACGACCTTGGCCAGATATCATGTGTCGTCCACAACGACCAAACACAACGATCAACAACAAACAAAATGGAAAAAAGAAATAAACAAATGGTAAGGCGAACGCTTGCGATAAGCAGGAATTCCGGTTTCGAGTCCCAGTACAGCAAAAGTTTTTATTGTCGTCATTCCATTATACAGCTGATGGTTGTCCATGTTCGTAACTGCGAATCCATTTCATGCACTTGTGTAGTACTCTCGTTGCACATAATGTCCAGAGATAAGCATAGAATGATCCGTTGGGAGGTGATATGACTTTCTTTTCATAACTGCGCTGTTGCCTCGCTGACATCTGTTAGTGTGGTGGAGCCACAGTACCGTGAAAAAGTGGAAGAATGTCTTATGGAGTGGTGTGTCGCGTTCCACCTCAGTGTTTTTGGAGCTTTTGCGATGACCTGTGTCTGTTCTTGGTGGTCTGGACTCGGACAAGTAGTTTGGATGGCTAAATACGCACAGTTGTGTATGTAAACATTCCAGACAACAGCATCCTCGACCAATGCGCTTTATAATCGGACCATTTCTGTACCGGCATTTTAATGGTCCTGTCCACAAAGTGATGACCATTTTTTTTTTCTTTTATTACAGCCTGTGATCACAATAATTGTAGTCAGTCCATCGATTTCAGTCAGTGGTGAGTATCTTCAGATCTTTTTAAAATGTGTGTTAATGTTGTAAGGCCTGAGTGACATAATCAAGAGATACTTTTGCTTTATTATATTAGGATATGTTTTAAACATATCTCAGGACTGTCACCACGGACGCGAATCGACTGTCTGACGACACTTTGTGTGATCAGAAACTGGGATAAAAGAAACAAGTTTACTCTTCCTAGTTCACTGTTTTTATCCGAGACTATGTCGCAGTTTGTGATGATCATTTTAACAAATCTGGTGTTTTCTCTTACCTGGCCAACTACTAAATCCCAAATGAACTCTATCAAATATCTTTCAAATGAGGTAGAATGACGGTTGCATGGCAGATAAAATCGGTCAGAAACCTGACAACACCTATTTCCAGTGCTTTTTCACCCGTGTCTCCTCTTGTGTCAGTCTCTTCATCTCAGAATATCACCTATGTCCTAGTTTTTAATTTACATATACTTATCTGTCTATTCATCTACAATTTATCCCCCGCTATGGCTCGCTCTAGAACCATGGAGGTTATACCCTGATGTCTTAACACACATGCTATCATCCTATTTCTTCATCTAGTTAGTGTTTTCAAAATATTTCTTTCGTTACCGATTCTGCAGAGTACCTCCTGTATCTTGTCCTACGAGTTACCAGAACTACGTTTATAAATTAAAATTGACAGGTAAATCAGGAAATGAGGACCGATTATGCAGAGAACCATCTCATATCTTATCTCATCAGTGGCAGATAAATCAGAAAATAAGGACAATGACACATCACTCATTCTGGCCTTATTCTGCGAGGTGATCTAATGCACGACTTTATAAGAAGGATAAAATGACAGATGTGCTAGAAATGTGGCCATAATTATTTCTGGAGTTAAAAATAACTATGAGTTTTTGTAACTGATTTGTGTCTTTTACTCGGCGAACATTTATTTGTGCTTGCATTTGCACAACAAGAATAACAAAAACTCTAAGACAAAAATCAGTACTATACAAATAATGTATGGGGAAATGTCACCATACATTCGAAAAGACAAATGGAAAAGAAAATTTAATTAACTGTAAATAAAGCGCCGGCCGGAGTGGCCGAGCGGTTAAAGGCGCTACAGTCTGGAACCGCACGACCGCTACGGTCGCAGGTTCGAATCCTGCCTCGGGCATGGATGTGTGTGATGTCCTTAGGTTAGTTAGGTTTAAGTAGTTCTAAGTTCTAGGGGACTTATGACCACGGCAGTTGAGTCCCATAGTGCTCAGAGCCATTTGAACCATTTTTGTAAATAAAGCGTCCATACAAAATAAGTCAGGAATTTATGCTAAGAAATAATTGACACACAATGGCTTACAATGATGTGAAAAGTAAACTATATTATCGAGACAATAAAACTGCAACGAAATTAAAAGTAAGAAAAAACTTCGACTCACGTAGACATGTTGCTCCTTTCATGACGCCATACGAGACGACAGCTTTTAAGGCGTGGCAACTTTCACCACTGGACACATTCATATATCGCTTTAGACTTAATGACGCCTGTGGAAAGGAAACTTTTTCAGTAACATATGTTATAACGCAATAGACGAAACTTATATACAAATGGTTGGTTGAAGCTTCTTAGAAAAGACTGTGGAGTTCAAATATGTTGCTATAGGTAACATTGTGTTTTAACTGTGGGGAAGAGAGACGAAGTTGCTTGGACGCAAGAGTGAACAACACCAGGCCCCTTATGAATAACGTGAATTTGAAAGTGAAAACATTCAACAGTAGTCAAAGTTTATAAAGAAAATTTCAAACTGCAAACAGTCAATAGTTAGTGCAAATCCTCCGTCAGTTACATCTGTTTCAGTCATGATATACAACATCCTGTCTTGGAGTAAATCTGCTTATAGTTTACGACACGATTGGTATGTAAAACTAATGATTGGAGAGGGAATGTAACAAAAATGTTGAAAAATCTTAAGTGGGAGACACACAAAGGAAGATAGCGTACATCAAGCTATTCGGAAAACTCCAAGAACCGTCTTTCATGGCGGAAGCATTAGAATATCAGTCATCACGCTGCATATTTAACCTGCAGAGGTTGTGCAGACAAAAATATGCAGCTAACAGCTCGCACTTAAATGTACAACCAGTCACTTTTTCCAACGTTCTAGTTGTGAATGGAACAGAAAGAAACCATAATATATTTACAACAAAAAGCACATACTGAAACACATTTCACAGTTGTCCACACTGTTGCTAACCATGTTTATACGTCCATTTCGTTGTTTTTACAGTTATATTAGTATTACACTTTTTATGATACAGATTCGTAAGCGAAACATCTGAATACTTCCCTGCAGAGGTTGTGTTGAGTCTAGTGAACTCATTGTGACAGTCATGTATGAGCAACAAAATGTGACAGTATATTGGGATTGAAAAAGCAGCTTATGATCTTGACCGAAAGTCGAAAATCTTGAATGTTGTATGGGACAGACTTAAAGGCTTTCCACAAGAAGACTGTCAATGGATACAGCTAAATATTAAGATAATGCTCTTGCACTGTGTAAATATAGCTGACATTCTCAAGTACCTCATCTTGGTAATATTAGGACAAGCTCTAAAACAGAATATCAGTGATAATTGCAGAAAGCCTATGAGATAAGGAAGAGTGTAGGAGCAACAAGTCTTTATCCTGCATATTTCATTTGGTAAGCAGGTTAGCAGCACCAAAATGCCATACAGTGTCACAGAATGTGAAATCACAGAGCATATGCAGCATTCCACCAATGCCTATGATAAATTGCTCTGAATATGAGATTCAACAATGTTGCAACTTTGACAGGAAGTAGTAGATTTAGAATGTCAATGATTATTTTATATTTGTCCTGGCATACTTCACTTCTTCCCTGATACCTGTTTGATATGTGACAGATGTTATATGTTTTAGCAGTGTGATACTAGTAATGAGTGACTCTAGCGCTTTAGGGCATAGGAATTACATGTGATTGTCCTCATCAAATGTAAGGATCGCATTCCCAGTGTCTCACAAAACGCATGTAGCAGCGACATGACTGAGATGGTTTCAATAAAATTATCTTAGCAACACGTAAACAGCGGAATATGGAGGAGATGGCATTGTATTGACGATGTTTAGACTGTACTGGGAACGTCTAACATCTACTGCATTAGTCATAGCGTTACACTCATTTCTTTATTTTTTAATGCTGCTATGAAGATCTACCATGCAAATGATATTCTCAGATAGTATCATATTACACAAATCTTAACATTGTCTGCAACTCTTATCACAAACTTTCATTACTGAATCAATAGTAACTGAAAATTATTTTAAGGTATATATTCAAGCTAAGCACATTTACATACATACAGATTAATATTTCGATACTTGTTCTAGTCTCACTTGTGTCACTGGTGAATATGCCCTAAGGTGCTAAGATGCTATTTGCCTTTGCACTGTAAATTGTCTTATATAACAATGCTCTTTGTGATCTTCTATAGTATGCAAACACTTTACTGCTGCCATGCAATAAATTGTAATATTATGCACTTGCGAGTTCATTTCATCTGTAGCTTCCTCACCTGGGTCTTACACAATTGAACTTTTCCTCGTTATTTCATTAATAATGTTTTTATCTACTTTCATTTTTTATTTATGTTATTTACAAGCTTGTTTCAATGATTATAGTTGTATCATATGTAATTTTGTTCCATTATAGTGTCCTATGTTACTGCTCAGCACTATTTGCTTTTTTCAAAAGTTTTCTTTCAAAGTCGCTATATTATTGATGTAGACTATGAGTCTAACAACTATGATGTCAGATGCCAAACTCATTCAGTATGATGTTCACACAAGATTTTCTCCATTTTATATTTGAGATTAACTGTAATTTTAAATTTTACAAGATTGCTGAAATTTCTTGTACACCATATCAGTTTCTTACTTGATTTAGTGATATTAGAGCAATGTTTCATCCAGATATCTTACACAGTATACTCCTTGTATCTACAAGAAAAATTGGTTCAGTAAGTGGATACTAAATATTTACTTGTGTGGGCTTGACTTGCTGCTACCAATTTGAAAGACCTGTTCCCAGTGAACATACAATTGTTACATTTTGATCTGAAAGAGTATGAGAGTATGTAATTTTCTTAAATAAAATCTTTTAATTAATTAAATTGTACTATGATTAGCTAAATATGCAAATGAATCAACTGCATCAAATAGTATGAAATTATCCACTAATTGTGTTTGTCTATATGTAAATAGTAATTATTTATTAAATACACAAAGATGAATTAGTACTGGTTTTTACTAATATCATGTTCCAATTTTAAAGCTATGAACAGAAATAACTTTTTAAATAAATGGATGCTCTACTCAATTTTAACTTTGGATCTGCAGACTTCTTTACATATAGCTATCTAAGCAGTGTATACTGGTATTTACATACAGAAAATGAATAGTGTAATATTGTTACTTCAGATATATTCAGAGCTTTAGCAATATCATCACACTATATTTGACCACAGCACATACTCTTTTGCAAATATAACATTATTGACATGACATTTCTGGTATAATGATTTTAACCAATTTTGTTCTTTCTTATATGTCTGACATACCTAACATGCTGTGTCTCAAATGAAGAGTTTTTGACTTCATGTGATCATGATTAAATTCATTGAATATAAAGCATCAACTGACGTAAGCATCATAATCCCTTCAAGAAATATATGGATTTCTATTATATTTAGGTAAGGGCTATACTTAGAGAAAACAAACGCTAACTAAAGAATATCTGGCTTTATTCTAACATCTAGAAAACAAACTCATTTAGCAATTAAAAACAAATAATCTACACACTTCATATTAGGAAGATAATTCTCAACTTATATAATTACTCAAAAATGTATACATATGTGACAGATGGCTATATTTAGCTTGAGTGCAGTTATATGAACTGCTTCTATGTGTCGCAACATTTAATTTTTTAGTTGTTTGATTCTGTTTATACTGCAAAATATTCAACAGTATTGAGTGTACTAACAAGTCTACATCATTTCTGTCACGTAATTTGGAGATATTCTACTTCTTTACAGATGTGCTTCTGAAACTTGCTTTATGTCATACCAGAGTGTTTTTTATAATTGAAAATATATACAAAATTTTGATTTCACATTAACATTAGTGTGTTCCTCATCTATAATCTCATACTTGATCGTTTTTATGATAGCCTCTTTGGTTAATTTCATTCTCATTGTCTAACATCAATGGATTGTGAAACTCATAGACACCTTCCTATGTTTTTGAATCAGCAGCTACAATAATGAAGAGATGTAACATCAGGAATAATCTAAAATTAATGTTGAATTCCAAAATACATGATTAGAAACACATATACAGAACGTTTCCACTCTCATACAGACTAGTTACTAATATCAATCTACTAATGTGCTATGTTTTTATATTCTTAAATTAACTTATTTGGATCTAGCAAGTGCCATTCAGTTACAAGAGATCTGTTTCACATTATCTATGTTTAAACTTCGTTTTGACTGATTGTAAAAGGGTAGTTTCGTTGTGAAGGTCTCCAGTATGCATTTTGTGATCTGACTTAGATGTTCAGTGTGTAATGTATCTTTAACACCCAGGGTGAACCAGAACCCCACCAACAAACTTCCAGAGATGACAGTATGAACAAACACAAGGTAAAAAAGTCTCACAAATGTAGGCTCTAAAATGTGTAACTTAAAGAGATATGAGCACTTGTTCAACTTCAGTATTATGGAGTACATCTCTTCTACTGCAGACTCGTATTTTGGAACGAGTTAGTATGTACCTGAATAAACAAGTCCAGTAAACATGTACTCTGAAATGCATTCCTTAAGAGATACGAGCATTTGTTCAGTAGGAGGTAAGTGCTTCACAGCAGTGAAGATAAATAAATTTCATAGATCATAGAGTATGAATTTTAGAGCCTATGTTTACTGTACATTTTCTTCTTGTTTTGGTCCACACAACCACCTCCGAAAGTTTGTCAGTGGAGTTCTGGTTCACTCTGTATAATTTCTTCATATCTGATTGTTAAATTTCTGATGATTTGCTCTATGAATTGATATATGTATTGATATTCTTGCTGGTATATTCCTACTTTTATGAATACACATGAATTTCATTTTATTGCTAGTGTACTTAACTTCCTATAACTTTTACTGTGATTTTCAGTGTGGCTATGTGTTCAAATATACAGTATTTGATGTTTTTGTGTGTCATAAAGAGGATTTTTTGTACATTGTGAACCTTTGTGTTATTCATGGTAAGTCATATAGTCATTCTGATTTGTTGCTCATGTCGTTATTTCATATCTGCTTAGCTTCTTTTTCAACTGTAATTTAACCTTATTATTCAACCACTGAAATGTCTGTAACCATAGCCACTGTCCTTCGCTAGATTTACACTGTTCATTCATTGTAGTTTCGATTGCTAGATCTGAAAAAAATTGCTCTATGAACCATGTGTTTCAGTTCTTCAGGATTTTGATCATGTGGACCTATGGAATTTACATCCAGTATCAGGCCTGTTTCTGTGTGATACCTGTCTAAGTTGTGACTCTATGCTTTCACTTCTTTCTTTGTGGAACATCCAGTGAATAAAATACTTTTGATACATTTTTCTATCATGAACATTGTGGCCTCCAATTGTTGGTAAATGAGAGGATGTGATCTGTTCAGTAAAGCTGTACCTTTTCTTAAATGTGGTGTAGATTCCATGGTAACATTCTTGAGGCAGCACAATTCAATAGCTACTCTGAATACAAAGCAAATCAGGGTGCCTACACCATATTCACTGGTATATGATTAGTTTTCGGGCTGTCTGTGACTCTCAAGTAAATTTGACTGTGTGTGTTATAAAAATATCTTTCAGAATAGATGCACTGTTCTGATAGGAGCAATCAACACATTTTGCATCTTTTTAAGTTTGCAGTGCTGAATCAAGATAGGATATCTTTACATCACCTCTGATGATACAAGCATAACCAAAATAGATGTAGAAAGTAAAAAAAAAATAGTCTGTGGAGCATTTAAAAAAGAAATCAGTTACAAAATACAGTACAGCATAAATTTAAGAAATTGTTGTTGCTAAAATTTAAGACAAATATGTTAACATTTGAAGTTCAGTTGGAAAACTGCCATTGATTTCAGAGGAAAGAGTAGATGAATAGAAATATGCATTGGAAAACTGTGCAAGGAGAAAGTACCATTAAAAAGTGTGGCAAAGGAAAAAAATGAGCCCAATGCAAAAAAAACTCATTTGCAGCTCACTGCCTGTATTTTGTTTGTTTTATTTGCCCTATGTACATTGTGTTTTAGAAATAGTTCCCATTTTAAAGTAAGTTCCTATTGTTTCATAGCATTATAAGCAGTTTCTTAACTTGTGTGAACTTCTGTATTGCTATAATAATAGTGAAATGTAAAACACATATTAACTTCAATGTAAAAACATCATAGGCACAAAGGCCTGGCATTATTATTAATCAACAATGGATTTATATATATATATATATATATATATATATATATATATATATATATATATAGAGAGAGAGAGAGAGAGAGAGAGAGAGAGATGCACGAATCTCTCTCAAAACATTATTTGTACAAATGGGACAGCTTACAAAATTTCACATAGTTACTTATTTGTACACATTACTATTAATTTTGTTTTATTTGAAAACTTGATTGACGGAGTTTGAAGGAAGATAGTGAATTTGTTCTGGAAATAGCAGTCCCAGAGCTACAATTAATTGTTTTTATTTTATTTCTTTATATTTCATTCTTTGCAACTAGTTATAGTGTTGCATCTCATTCTCAAGTACTCATTCTTGTAATCATAGAATATATAATACTTGCTATGATGCATGTGAGCTTCACTTACACTTATATTTAATTATACATATGGATATGGCAAATTTTTCATGATATTATTCTTTATTTTAAAAAGTGTATTTTCTGTGTTGGTTTGTAGCTGATAAAGTGACTTTCATTCAATGTTTTGTCATATGATCTTTTTGTAATGGCAGTAGAATTCGAGTGTTTCTGGAAAATATTTCACGTCTTTTGTTTCAATCAGTGAATGTGTATATAACATACTGTTCTGTGTGCTAGAGGTGGGATCTTATTTAGTGTGTTTGTGTTGTCACTTAGTATCTGATGTGTGCATTATTTATGTAACCACGTAGAATTTTCCACATAGGTATGAAGATTCCTGCACTGGGCAATATTGTACAGTAAAAGATCTGGTATATTATGTTATCATCATCATCAACATCATCATCATCATCATCATCATTTACCCTTCCAGCAAACCGAGTATGGTTGTAAATAAGCTTCTTGCAACTTTTCTTCTCCTTTCACAGCTGTTGCTCAAGTATCTTATACCAGCTGATACCTGGCCTGTGAGTTTCTGCTCCTCCCCACTGTCACAAGTTTGATCTCTTCCCAGGGGAATTTTATTCAAACTAAGCCTGAGGAGTTCTTGTAGTACCCATCGTCTTCATCTGCTCATAACATTGCAATTGATTCTGTTCAATAATCTGCAAGGAAGGAAGATTAGGGTTTGATGTGTCGTCGAGACAGAGGTCATTAGAGACGAAGGGATCTCCAGGAAGCTTCTTTGTAGTCCTAGCTGTTGCCATATATCTCATTCCTTCTTCTTTCGCTACTTTTTTTGTTTGCATGAAAGGAGGAATTACATTTGTGTGACCTGCAGACTGTTATTAATCAGTTTAGTAACTGTTGCTGATTCTAGTCCATATGTTTAAGTAGGAGGTATATTTTTTAAATGCTTATCTTAGAAGCGTGTTGAAATGTTGCTATACAATTTAACTGACGTATCGCCTAGTGAAAAGCGTCCGCCTTTTTATTCTGTATCTGTTGAAGTGTGGTGTTTCCAACTAACTAAATGCTACCCATTCACCAGAAGCATTCGCCCTATCTGCCACCCAGTCGCTAATCCTTAGATGGTCTGTTGAAGAGTTCTTCCTAACACCAAACCAGCTACTTTAGATTAGCTGATTTTAAAATATGCTTACGTACATTTTTCATCACAGAAGCCTTGTTTGGTTTTTACCTCCACACTGTCTCGCCATATATAATTACATCATCTGAGGAACAAAAGGCATTACTGTTTGATCCTTCCTTTTTTCTGCTTTTAAAGCTTCATTCATTATTATGACGATGAGGAATGGCGCCAACCAACTTTATTGTTTCACTCATTTCTAAAAAGAAAACGGCTTGCGATTATGGACCTATACACACAACTTATCAGAAAATTTCTCGTGATTCAGATACTTACTTCTAAAACAATGTTGTTGTTCCTCAAATGAAGGTTAAACAACATTTATTTTAAGGATCGTCACGGAGGAATCAGCCTCAAATAATTTGAAAAACATTTCCTACCATGACCGATTATGGACAGTTATATCCTTCTTCAGATGGCTACACTTGTATTATTACAGAATCAATAAATAAGTACATTCATCTGACGTTGGACGTAATAGCGCGAAATCAATCATGACAGTAACAGAAATCTTCCTACAAGTATCTATGACTAGTTGTGTTTTCACTCAGCAATCCTTGATTGACTAATAGCCAAAGACTGACTAATAGCCAAGGACTTCAACAAGATCATGCATGGATAAAATAACATTCTGTTATATTGTTCTGCAGGAGCTACTACAGATTTTTTGTCGGCTGGATAGGAGAGTTGGACCTCTTTAGTTAGTACACTTATTCCTTTCATCCTTTACCAGATGAATATTCTATATAGCAACTGAGGCCTAGTTTTTCCAAGTGTATTCATGATTTCTACATTGAATTCAGCCCATCCAACAGCCTTATTATTTTTGTTTTAGGTCCTGTTTCCTCCACTTCCAATAAGGCAAACATTACACCACAAGAATCACGGAATTCATTGTCCACAATAGTTCGTCTCTGTTACAGTTTAACATAATACCATTTCAATTCCATTGGAATAAAGTATTTAAACACCTTTGGAACTCCTGTAATATATGTGTCTAATCACCTGTCACCTCATCGTAAGGTTTGTCTGATGATTCGGTAGATTCATTTTTAGTTCTTCTTGTCTTTTGAGATTGTATAAAAGTTCTTATTTCCATAACAGTAGTCATGTATTTACATTTCCACTACTCAACTTCAACCAGTTGATTGACTTGTAATTTCTTCTGTCTGTCAACTGAAAGCTACTCATCTACTACACTTGGATCACCTTGTGTTTTTCGTTGATATGGGGCTCATCTTGCAAAGTTCTTGTCCCTCATAGTGTTTTTGATATTCTCTTCCAATGGTTTTTTTCTTTAAATTTTCGCATCTATCATCTTTATATTACATCTGCTGCGCCTACCACAAACGTCTTCAGAATCTCCTAGTGTTCATCTACTGATTGTAGTTCTTCTCTTGGCAACACCCACAGATACGGTCCGTATTTTTCTCTTTTCCGCTTATTTCAGTGAGTCACCAAGTTTTTATTTTCGGAATTCATTTATAACAGACAGTGGGAGGTCTTGCCCATACAATATTTCCTACTAACACTCTATGGTCTTCACCTAGATTTTTACTTCGAGTGACGCTTACGTCATTCGCCATCCTCCACACCTTTCGACCTGTCAGTGTGTAAGCCGTTAGTGCATCTGTGTTATCATCTCATTGATACCCTATTATGCCATGGAAGTCCCTAGCCTACAATGAGGAGTTGTCCACCACTAGACTGTTTTTCATGCACATATGCAGTAGATGTTCTTCCTGTGCAGTTGTACCTCCCACCCCAGGAGGGCATTACGTGGCTTCTTATCTTGCTCGTGGTGACCTAGTCTGTCTTACCATTAGATTTTCACATTCCATGTGCGTTTCCATGTTATTCAGGAAGTCTGACATATCTTCTTTGGGGGATTCTATTTGTGGTACATAGACTTAGAACAAACTCCACTTTTCTCAATGAGATTCATGTGCTGTCTGATTATTCTTTCATTAAATAACTGAAGGTGACTGCGGGCATGTTTCCCCTTTCCTCGGCTCTCTTTCGTTCCCCTTTTAATAGAGCCTGTAGTCCGATCTGAGATTTCCATCTCTATAACATGTCTGTGTTCGGTTCTGACTGCTAGTGTAACAGCAGGATGTGGGCCATCCCTGGTATCAGTTTTATTTCACTATCTTGAGGTTTCTGTTTTACATCTGACGATCCTTATTGGTCTGAAAGCACGACTTTGTCCACTACTGCCCGGCTGCAGCTAACACGATTCAACTTAATAATTATTCTGCACTTTTCCATCTTGTATTTACGGATTCATAACTATTTTACTTGTTTTGAGAACCAAATATTCTCTAATTTGCTAATAATTGATGTTATCTATTATTGTTTTGAATTTGTTAATTTCTGATTGTTGTAGTTCTATCCCCTTGTTAGTAAATGCTTATTACAGATGGACTTGGCTTTTCCCGTGTTGTAGAACTATGCGCTGTATCGACAGCCTACGTGGATCCATTGGTTTTCTAGATCGATGAAGCTTCTCTTCAAGTTTATCGACATGAATATTCCTTCTTTCTATGTTCAGCTAATTTGCATGACTGAGAAGTTAACTGTCTCTTCAAGGTATGACAAGTAAGCTAACAACATTAATCTTATTTTATGAATGAGTAAAGTACAAAGCAATACACACACTTTAAGGAGGACTAATATAACCAAAAGAAATACCATTTCTTGATTTCCTGTCTTTCAGTGATGAACTTCAGACAGCAGTTTTCAATGTTCTTTTAGAGCCTTCATAGCTACAGTAATGGTCCAAGGGCACAAAAAGACCCCAATATGTTTTGTGTCTAAAGGACATTCCCCACTTCATGCCATGAGTCATTTCCAACGACTTGGATGAGGGGTTAGACTAACGGGAAATATATTATTGTAAATTAATCGAATAAAACAGACTGGTACCAGCAAATTCTTTTACATAAAAAAATTAATCTATTTGTAATGTCTAATGAAATCTAAACGATGACACTTCTCAAATGGAATGTATAGTTTCAAAGAAATGTACTAGAAAACACAGACTGTTTGACAATGAATCGAACCCCTGTCCATTTATGTATGTGAGTTTGTCATAGAAATTCTGCCTGACATTGGGTAACTTGAGAAATAATTATTAATAAAAAGAGTTGGGACATGCGAGGCAATAATGACACTAAAACTTGCCTTAGGAGATAGGTTGAAGAAAGACACACCTGAATTTATAGCATCTGTAGATTTAGAGAAAGTTTCTGATTATATGGACTGGACTACATTCTTTGAAATTTTGAGTGTAGCACAGATAAAATACAGGGAGCGAAAGATTATTTACAGCCTGTACAGAAACCAGACTGTATGTTCAAGAGGACGTGAAAGGTAAACCATGATTGAGAAAGGAGTGAGACAGAGTTGTAACCTATTCGTGATGTTATTCGGTAGGTGTACTCGGCAAGCTATGAAAGAAACCACGGAAAAATTTGGAAGGGAAATTAAAGTTCAGGGGTAAGGAATAAAAACTCTTAGTTGCCAATGACATGTAAATTCTGTCAGAGGCGACTAAGGACTTGTAGGAGTAGTTGAATGGAATGAACGAATAGTCGCTTGAAATGAGAGAAGATGAAAATCAACACATTAAAACATGGGTTATGGAATGTAGTCGAATTAAATGAGACTATTATGAGGGAATTAGATTAGGAGATGAGAAGCTAAAAGTAGTAAATGAGGTTTGTTATTTGATTTGTTAATAACTGATGATGGCCGAAGTAGGGAAGATATAAAAACTGACTGCTGACAGCAATAGAAAGGTGACTTTGTTAATATCTGATATCATTTTAAGTATCGGGCAGTGTTTCTGCAGATATCTGTCTGAAGTACAGTGTTGTATGGATGTGAATCGTGTGCGACAGGCAATTCTGAGAAGATGAAAATATACGCTTTTGAAATGTGGTGCTACTGAAGACTGCTGAAGTTTAGATGTGTAGATTGCGTAACTAAAGAGAGAGTACTGAAGAGGATTGTGGAGAAAAGAAATTTGTGGTATAACTTGACTAATATAAGGGATCGACTGATAGGTGAGACATCGAGGAATCACCAATTTAGTACTGGAGGGAAGTAGGCAGGAGGGGGGGGGGGGGGTGATTGTAGAGGGAGCCCAAGAGATTAATACAGTATGGAGATTCAAATGGATGTAAGTTGCGGTAGTTATGCAGAGAGGAAGAGTGTAGCACAAGGTAAACTTGCATGGTGAGCTGCATCAAAACAGTCTGTCGACTGAATGCCACAACAACGACAACCATTCGTTATTTAACATTCACTAGTGATAGATAGTAAATCAGGAAACGACATTTCTTTTTATTCAGTAATGTGTGCACATTGTATGTACTTTACCCATTTTTAATATAAGACGAGTGTTGCTAGCTTGTTTGGTTTATTTGCCATTTCTTGGAGAGACAGTGATTTTTGAGGCATACAAACCAGCTGAAAATAGAAAAAAGAATATTCATGATAATGAGCTTGAGTAGTGATGGTGATTTGAGCAGGAGACAAATGCCGACATACATGCTGTTGATACAGGTTGTAGTTCTGCAAAATGTAGAAAATCTAGTTCTTAAGTAATAAGCATTTACGACCATGTGGAAATAAAACAAGAAGCATAAATTAATAATTTCAAAACAATATGAGATAAAAGCAATTATCGATAATTACAGACCATAAATACGCTCCCAAAAACAAGAAAAAGACACGAATCTGTTAATTTAACGAGACAGAGTGCAGAATAATTTTTAAGTTCAATCTAAGGGTTGCTGAGAATTTTTATAAATCAGTTATTCATTGTCATTCATTCACTCATTTATTCATACATCGTGTCCTGTAAACCCCATCCTAAGGGTCAAGTTATACATTAACAGCCGCACTGTGAGCTATTTCTGTAAAGTGTATTAACAACAGATTATGACTAGTGCTAATCTGTTTATGAGTTAATCCCATTCATAAGTTCATCCTAAATTCAGGTTTGTTATTAATCAGAATTACCATTACGAAGAGTATGTAGTGACACGAAAGTACCACAATCCTTAGGTCCCTAAAGAGACTTCTACAGCATACTTGGCTATCAAATTTACACGATGTTCCATTGCACCCTTCTATAGAATAAATGCTTTTTGGTGTTAGCCGCCTTATCGCAGAAGACTATATGGTAAGACACTATTAATGAAATTATTATAAGTACGTTACCAGTCCTGTCTGCAGGTTAGAACTATGAGATTTCTAATTCAGAGGCAGGCACAACTTTGCTGGTGCCCCTCAATTTTTCGTATTTTAAGGACTAGAAGACGCTACGGACTATAAGATGCACCTTAATTTTTTACCATTTTTATTATTAGGTTGCAAAGCTAGACTAAACAAACGCTTAGTTTTTAAAACCGAACTGACCTTTAAAATCCCGGAAAATCATCATCTGTACTTTCTTCTTCTTCTGCTTCTTCTTCTTGTTCTTCCTCGTCGTTGTCACCGTTGTCCTCTTCATGTGTAAGATGGTCTTCACTGCCATCGAGAGCGTTACATACGGCGCATTTCTTGAAATATTTAACAATAATGTCATCTCTCACTCTATACCAGGACTGTTTTATCCATTGACACACTTTTTCGATTGTTGGTCGATTTA
Organism: Schistocerca nitens; assembly: GCF_023898315.1. Classification (NCBI taxonomy): domain Eukaryota; kingdom Metazoa; phylum Arthropoda; class Insecta; order Orthoptera; family Acrididae; genus Schistocerca; species Schistocerca nitens. The sequence continues at coordinate 396,439,045 of NC_064617.1, forward strand.
AAGCTCTCTTCGGCGTGAATTCATATTGGGTTTCATTCATCATCCATTTGTCCCATTCCTCTCTCATACATGCTTTAAATAGTTTTAGGTATTTATCGAGGCATCAAGAGGTTGCAATTGTGAAGTAAGTCATCCCGGAATAGCAGCAAGCTCTGTATTTCCCTGTCTCAGTTTTTCTTTCATAGAGTTTTTCAAATAACTACTAAACTGATCTAGCACCAGAGCAGAACTCTTCTTCAGCAAAGCGCCATTCCTTCTCTCCCGCACTCCATCGATAATTTTATTCCAGCCGCTTCCAACAACCCTTGTTAAGCACGTGGAAAACAACACCTGGTGATATTTCAGAATGGTTTGGCACTGTTTTGCGCTCGAATGTTATCATTGGATAAGTTAAAAACCTTCAGCACAACATCAAAGGACAATAGTGAAGCGAATGTTTTCATGTCCAGTTGTTTTTATAGCCACAGTTTTAGCATATTTCATTGCAACTGCTCTGTTACTCCGTACTTCGAATGTCAGAGGAATTTCGCCCATATTTGCTGTTTGACTTAGTTCCACACTGGCTTTCCCTTGATGTTGAATAATAAAGCGATGGAAAGATAATATTTTCTCTTCACATTCTTGTGTGATTTTTTGAGATATTTTGGTTTTGGTTCGCATGACGCTTCATAAACCTGTAGCACCAGCCAACTGCACCCTTAAAGTCTGTTAAGGTCCACTGTAGCGCTAGCTTACCGGCCTGTATTTGAATCATTTTTGTATTCCAGTGCAATTTTGATGGTGTCCTTGAATCCATTTCAATGCGTCGTCTCTTAGTTTTGACCATTTTGCATTCAATCGTCTATTTGCACATTTAGTCTTCGTCATTTTTTTTTACTAGCCCTCCAATCGCGAATGATTTTTGCTGTTGGTAGAGGGCCGAATTGCTGCTCAGCTACTCTGTTTCCATGATCCCCTGCATCTGCTATTACTTTCAGTTTATAGCCAGCATCATATGAATATCTTTTATTTTTTTCCATATCGAAACTAGCTACTAACAAAAGTATTGTACTGTTACCGGTAACGGAAATCACTTTCAATTCGAGTTCACTGAGACCGTAGACTGCAATGACGCATAACAGGCTGGACATTGTTCTGATTTTGCGATGGCGGGGTGGGATAAAGACAGTGTTAGCGAGCTTGGAATCCCCTCAACTCATGCTCGTCGCGTCGGTGTACTGCTGCTGCCAGTTTAATATAAAGTTCTCAGATACAGAAACGTTTCCCACAGCGTCGAACATAGGGACACTTTTAAGACTGGTGGGAATTTAAAATCAAGCACATTTGATATTAATTTCGACTATAAGATGCAACTGAATTTTGGAGGCAATTTTTTTTAAGAAAAAAGTGCTTCTTTTAGTCCGTAAAATACGGTATCCATCTGGATTCCTAGGACCTTCACTCAGGTAGCGTCATCCAGTGTACGCCCATTGATCTCTTCTTCTGGTACCTGTAAGGTATTTTTATTTGTTAAGAATTGTACAATATGAGTTTTGCAAAATTAAGGCTTAAGCTATAAGCCGTGAACCAGTTGTAATTTTGTTCCATTCATTACGAAGATGATCTTGCGTTTATCCACATTATATCCAGTACAAATGTCATCCATGTCCTTCTGCACTTCCTTGTAATCGTTCAACGACGACTTTGCCTGTAGACAACAGCATCGTCCAAGAACTTTTGCAGCCACATCTCACTTTTCCCTATCCATATTTGTGGCCATATGATTGGTTACTGATGCAGTCACTGTTGCAACTCTTGCTGCACTATTGACCAACAGGGGCATGCCAAAAGTCTGATCGATATTTATGAGGGTGTTACTACTGTCATTTATCATATGTGTTTTATGTTTATATCTCGACACAAAGTTATGTTGAATTTTGTTGCTGGTACTTTATTTAGAACTTCTTAAAATTATTGAAAAAAGTATCCACACTACAAATGGGTGATCAATGTTGACAAGACCTGTTAATTCAATAGCTGACATTTCCAAGTATTTGTCTTCATTTACTGTAGTAGGATCATGTCTTGGTTTAAACTGTGTACCTTTTCTGGTATAAATGCATGATACTCCACCCTTTGAATCGTCCTACAATAAGAGCTGTCCTTTCATACAACGACAGTACCACATACTTTATTTCTGTGTCTCTACACTAACTCCCAGTAACACAGACTACTGCGCAATTCAAAGACTAGAGCTCAACTTCAACATGCAGTATTTCATTTTTCATTGGTTGCATGTTTTGGCGAAGAACTGTAAAGTCTGTGAAATGTCTCACGTCACTTTTTCCAGGGGTTTCTTTCTCCTTTTGACTTATATACTAGTGTGTTATTTGATGCGTTGTAATCTGTCTTGTGAGTGATTGTTGCAGAATTTTTTTAATAGTTCGAGTTACTGTGGCTCTGAGTACTATGGGACTTAACATCTATGGTCATCAGTCCCCTAGAACTTAGAACTACTTAAACCTAACTAACCTAAGGACATCACACAACACCCAGTCATCACGAGGCAGAGAAAATCCCTGACCCCGCCGGGAATCGAACCCGGGAACCCGGGCGCGGGAAGCGAGAACGCTACCACGCGACCACGAGCTGCGGACCGAGTTACTGTTTAGGCAGGGGAACCTGTAGTCTTGATTTACCCAAAAAATTTCTTCCATCCGTAACAACAGGTATTTGACAAAGGGTGACCTGAGATCCACCCTCTATACTTTCATGAATCAGCTGTGCAAGTCTTACCTTTCCAGTCCTGTTTAGGCGCAGGCCTAGTGAAACCCCATCTACTGATAGCCCTCACTGGTACCAGATCAGCATGCGCGAAGTCAGCTGCCATCCGTGCCATCTGTAACAACACATTAATCCACTTCACAGCTCCATTAGGTCGTGGCAAATCATGACTCTGGAACGAGTCGGCAAAGTGTACATTGGGGTCACAATTCAGGGAGACTATCTTGTCCAGCTAACCACTATGTCATACACTCCATCCCTGTCCATACTCTTTCCTGCCTCACCCGGTATCACTACATGGACCTCTTTTGAAGAGTACTTACTTAAAGACCCATCGTCCTTTGTCAGATGACTTATCCCTGCATTTCGTTTCAAAATGCTGGCGACCTGATACCTAGCACCTAAGCTTTCCTGTTATTGAGGGCCTATACCTCTTTCATGGCTATCACCTAGCGGCAGCATTTTCTTCTCCCTAACATTGTGCACATTTCAGGCTCCATGATCTCGGCTAAAACATGCTGCACATTTCTTGCTCCTAGTCCTACCTGAGGCTCTTGTTCACTTGATCTCTTCTCGTCAGGGAGTCTGTTCACTGTGCAAAGGTTTCTTGTTAATTATGAGATGTGAAAGGTGCTAAGTCCACAGTGTATTCTGTGTAACATGCCAAAGGAATTTTGTCAGGGCTGAGTGACTTATTCTTTTTGAGTAGCCTTAATCGTTTCTCAGTACTTTATGCTTATTTCAAAATCTCTGATTTGTGTGTGTGTGGGCCGGCCGCTGTGGCCGAGCGGTTCTAGGCGCTTCAGTCCGGAACCGCAGTGCTGCTACGGTCACAGGTTCGAATCCTGCCTCGGGCATGGATGTGTGTGATGTCCTTAGGTTTAGTTGGGTTTAAGTAGTTCTAAGTCTAGGGGACTGATGACCTAGATTTTAAGTCCCATAGTGCTTAGAGCCATTTGAACCATTTTTGTGTGTGTGGCGGTAAAACTTTAGTATGACAGTATTCTTATTTGTGAATACATTGTTGAATGCGGAATTCTGTCTTATGTCTTGAGTTTTAACACCAGACTTCTACCACAAAAAGCTGGGTGGAAGATTTGTATACATCGCATTGACTTTGCAAATGACCAGAACATCCTACAATTTTTTGATATGCCATCCACCAGGATCTTTACCTGAATTTTATTGTAGGCTTCAGGTCCAACCCTTGTTACGAATGCTCGAGTTTATATTAATTTTTGTCTTTCAGTTTTCCTGCTGTGCCTTTTGCGGCGAGAGTGTAGCAATCTCTGTTTCCGCCATATTTTTTGAATGGTACACTGAACTTAGGTGCATGATTGATATCTCTCATTACTTTACTTTGCACTTATTTATGTAGAATGTGGTTTATAATGTCTTTCAGCTTAAATCACAATTTTGCTGCGTTTGTCAGACCTGCACTAAAAGTCGTCAGTGTTTCATTTAAGTAGGCTGTTAATGCCTACCAGTTCAATAAATAGCAAATATCCTGCTGCTAATTTTCTTGATGATCTTTTTGCATTTAATGATCACAGTCCCTATAACAGTATCATGGTCGCTAATCTCTCTCTCTCTCTCTCTCTCTCTCTATCGTGGGTGATACCATCCGCGTATCAGACTATAGTAGGTATGGAGGGCTATGCAGTTGGTACAGAGCAGGCAACGACCTCTTAAGCGGTTAGTCTTTTTCTCCAGCGCAAAAAGGAGGTTTCTGTGAGTTTTGTAATTCTTTCGATAAATTACAATAAATTAAACAGTAATATGTTAAATGTAGTTTTAGTTACTATCAAGCTTTTTTTCGCAAAACTTCGGCCCCATTAAAGGTATTTTTCAATCAAAGAATATTTTATCCGTAAATTCACATTACAATAAAATAAAATGGACTCGTATTCGGGAAGACCGTGGCTCAAATCCCAGTGCGGCCGTACAGATTTAGGTTTCCCATGACATCCTTAAATCGCTTAAGACGATTCCTTTGACTGAATATGGCTGAATTCCCTCCTTGTGCATTCTCAGTTTTGTGATCAGTCGTCGGCTGGACGTTAAAAGCAGATCTATCTTCTGTCCCCTTAAAATAAGTTATTAATGTACACTCTAAGGGAAAAGAAATAACAATAAAAATGAAAACGACGCACCACGAAGGAGTTATGCAAATTGGTCACGAATTGATATTCGTACAAGACGGAAAATGAAAAATTGTAAACTTTGGCGGTCGACGGATAAATGTGTGACGTTGCAACGCAATTTCACCTTGCAGCAGGCAAGGGTAGTAGACAGCAACATGTCGATACCAGGGCATAAAGTCCTTGAGAATTTAATTCCCTGAACTCAGTGAGACAAACGCTGTACCTCGCAGAAGGAGCGCGAACAATATACGCAGTCAGCATTTGAGAAAGGATGTGTAGTTTGACTCAAAGAAGCTGGCTGGAGTAATCGGCCAATCACTAGACATTTGAATATGAGCGATGCCACTATTCAACGATGTTGGAAGGAATGGGTGAACCGTGGACGAGCGTGCGTCAAGAAGGAAGCGTTCGGCAGAGAGAGACGACAGAATGTGAGGACCGAGCAATCAGAGAGGCACCCAGAGTCCTGCACCGACGACCATTGTCCTCGGTGTCGGGCACATTCATCCAGGAATCTCGATGACTGGAGTAGAAATGTCTTCAGTGATGAGTCCCGCTTCAAACTGACCACCGATTACGAGCGAATACATGTCTGGAGACTCCCCAGACAGCGGTGGGATATCAGTCTACTATCGCCCGCCATATGGCTCGACAGCCAAAACTGATGGTCTGAGGCGCCATTTCATAGCAGGACACCTTTGGTTGTCTGGTAGTCATCTGCAGCACCCATACTGCATGGCGGTACGTCTACGATATTCTACGTCCAGTTTTGTTGCGCTTCACGGCAAACCATCCTGGGCTTACATTTAATCAAGAACTAGAGTTTCTAGTGCTCATTTTCGTGCTTCTAGACCCTACCTTGGCCAGAAAGGTCGCCGGATCTCTCCCCAAATGAGAACGTTTGGAAGATTATGGCCACGATTCGCCAACCATCTCGGGATTTTGACGATGTAACGAGCCAATTTGACAGAACTGGGTACAGTTTCCCTCAGAAGGACACATCCGACGACTCTATCAATCAATGCCAAGCCGAATAACTGCTTGGATAAGGGTGGACCAAAGTTTTATTGACTTGCCCAATTTGGGAATTTCTTTCTCTTGAATTAATCCTACAATTTTTCTGTACATGTACATCACATCGACTGATTTCCGTCCCATTTGAATAATTCCTTCGTCGTACGCGTTTTTGGTTTTTTGGTCCTAGAGTGTATCTTAGGGCAAGTGCTGTCATCATCATCATCATCATCAGTGTACTGCCAAAAGGCAGGTTTTCACATGGTAGTTCTCCAGGCTGTCCGGTCTTCTGCCATCCTCTTCAGGTCTGCATAGTTTCCTCTTCCCTTTATGTCGTCTATCATCTTGTATCTCCTTCTTCCTCTCAGTCTGCTCCCACAAACCAATCCTTCCAAAGCATCTGCCAGCAAGCACTCCCTTCTCAATGAATGTCCCAACCAATTCTTTTTCGTTTCTCTTACAACCTTCAGTAGACATCTTCTGTCACCAACCCTTTCCATGCTCCATTAAATCTTTGACAAACAGTGTACGTGTCTCTGGATTATTTGCAAATAGTTAGTGGCACGTTCTTGTTTTAGTGTTATGTGTATGTTTGTATAATTTATAGTCATAAGTTCCGAATATTAATGTCCACAATATATAGTTTCAATCTGTTGTCATTCGACAAAGTTATGTGTGTTCTGAATACCCCCTGGGTTCAACACGCTCACCCTATGTAAAATATTTCTAGACAAGTTGAATACTGATAAAAATTTGTGAAATGTTAACGCCAAGCAAGAATGGGACGTCGAAAGAAAGTGCAAGTTTTAGTAACCACCCACAACGAATTTCATTTCTACTACGATTTGTGTATACGATTTAAGCACAACACGAAAATCACAGGTTACTCAGAAGTCGTACATCTAATATACACCTATCTTATTAATTGACTTAAATCGACCTGATGATGAGCGTTTAGCTTTCTGAAACCCATAGTGCAAGTAGTAATAAATTGTGACTGGTTACAGTAATTTGTAGTTTTAATTGATACTAACACGAAGTCTTTGCAGACGAATGGAAAAACTGGTAGAAGCTGACCTCGGGGAAGATCAGATTGGATTCCGTAGAAATATTGGAACACGTGAGGCAATACTGACCTTACGACTTATCTTAGAAGAAAGATTAAGGAAAGGTAAACCTACGTTTCTAGCATTTGCAGACTTAGAGAAACCTTTTGACAATGTTGACTGGAATATTCTCTTTCAAATTCTGAAGGTGGCAGGGGTAAAATACAGGGAGCGAAAGGCTATTTACAATTTGTACAGAAACCAGATGGTAGTTATAAGAGTCGAGGGGGCATGAAAGGGAAGCAGTGGTTGGGAAGGGGGTGAGTCAGGGTTGTAGCCTCTCGCCAATGTTATTCAATCTGTATATTGAGCAAGCAGTAAAGGAAACAAAATAAAAATTCGGAGTAGGTATAAAATCCATGGAGAAGAAATAAAAACTCTGAGTTGTTGAGGCTTTCGTGGCCACTTGTTGACAAACTGCCTATTGGCTTCTGTCTCGGGTTCTTCGGCCGACGTTCATCTAATGATTTTTCTGACGTTTCGCCAGCACGAGTGGCTGGCATTGTCAAAGCTTCACCCTCCATTGCCGGTGGTGAACTGGAGCCGAGCTCTTTTTTTTTTTTTTTTTTTTTTTTTTTTTAAAGCACTTTTCATTCCTTCTCCTAAGGGGAGAAGGCGGGCTGTTTTAGGGCTTGTCTGTTTGCCCTTTATCAGCCATAGGGTACATTTTTATTTTATTTATTTCCATTTTTCTTATATATCTGATTACATGCTATTATCTTATGTTGGGTATCTTTAATTTTACGTTATTTTTGGTGTATATAATGTGAGAGAATATTGATTGATTTTGTTAGGTATTAACTGAACATGTTTAACAATATAACTAACTTAATATACTAATTGTTTACGTAATTAATACTAGTTTATGACTGGAAGTGACACATTATTGTAATTGGGGATTTTTAACAGTGCTTACACTTGTTTTTCCCTCTGTAATACTTCTATGTGATGGAGTATGTTGTTTAGGATGATATATTCTAGCTTAGACTAATCTTAATACTAATGTTTACAGGTTCTCCTTTCCTATTAGTAGTACTTGGAGCTGGTTGCTACAATGTTTTTTTACCTTATTCTAGTTTTACATTTTCTCCTTTCCCTTTGGTGGTACTTGGAGCTGTTTTTTTTTTTTTTTTTTTTTTTTGTTAACAGTAGTTCTTATTTGACCTATGATTTCCTTAATGTTATTGTGTTTTGTTCTATGGGTTGTGTTGTGTGTTGAGTGTGAGGGGCTGTCGTGGTGCACTACGTCATTTGTGCTGTGCTATTGTCTTTTGTCTAGGTGGGGTGGGGTGGTTTCGTCTCCTGTCAGTTGTGTCATTGTGGGTGCTAAGTCGGGGAATTCAGTTGTTGTATTTTGTGCTACTGTACGCGCAGGGTAAATGTATTTCTTTTTTGGGCGTCTTGCTGTGCGTGGCTTGGTCGTCAGAATGTCCTCCATGTCGGGTCGTTTGTGTAGGATGTGTGAGCCGTATCTTGCTCTGAGTTTTGTCAGTCTTGTTTGTAGAGGGGTTATTTCTGTCGCCTCGTATATTTCGTCGCTAGGGGTGCGGTATGGTAGTTTTGCTATGCTGCGTAGTAGTCGGCGTTCTGTCGAGTACAGTCTGTTTGCTATTGTCTTTGGTATTCCGCCTAGTGGTGCAGCGGCGTATTCGTATATTGGTCGTATGTATGTCTTGTATGTGTGTATGGCTGTCCTGGTGGAGCAGCCATACAGTCGTCCTTGTACTTGTCGGATTAATTGTTGTCGTTTCCTCGTTTTGTTGAGCAGGTATTGCAGATGTGCTTGGTAGTTGAGGTGTTTGTCTAGGTGGACACCGAGGTATCTCGCCTTGTCAGTCAGTTGTAGGGGTTCGTTCCATAGTCGGAGTGTTATGTCTTCTTGTTTTTGTTGTCGTTTTTTCGTCAGGTTGCGGTGTTGGAATAGGACTAGCTGTGTTTTAGTCGGGTTGGGTCGGATTCTCCATTTTGTCATCCATGTCTCTAGTTTGGTCAGGTATTTTGCTGCTTTTCTTTGTATTACGTCTGTTCTGAGTCCTGTGCACCAATATGCAGTGTCATCTGCATATAGGGCGATTTTTTCGTGTTGGTCTGTTGGGGTCGGTATGTCGTGTGTGTATAGCGAGTACAGTAGTGGGGATGATATTGCACCTTGCGGGACTCCTGCCTCTGGGGTGAATGGTTCAGAGGTGGCGTCTTGCACATGTACTCTGCTGTGTCGTCCGGTGATTTGATTTTTTATTAGGCGTACGAATTTCGGTGGGATGCCGAGTTTGAGCAGTTTGAACAGGAGCCCATTGTGCCATAGACGGTCGAAGGCGCGCTCGATGTCGAGGAATATGGCTAGCGTACAGTGCGATCTGTTGAAGCCCTGGGTGATGTCACATGTCAATTTCAGTAGTGGGTCTGTGGTGGAGTGGTTGGGGCGGAAACCGGCTTGGAGTAGGGGGAGTAGTTGTTTGTTGTCCACATATTTTCGCAGTCTGTCGGTCAGTATACGTTCATAAGTTTTTCCTATAACGTCCAGTAGTGAGATAGGTCGGTAGGAGAGGGGGTCCGTTCGTGGTTTGTCGGGTTTGGGGATCATTATGGTCTTACTTGTCTTCCACGCAGTCGGGATTGTTTCTGTCGTTAGGCAGTAGTTGAACATCAGTGAGAGGACTGGGATTAAGGCAGGGAGGGGGGCGTTCTGCAGGTGGATACGTTTGATGTTGTTTTGTCCTGGGGCTGAGTTTCGTCCGGTCCGTATTGCGTTGGTGATTTCAGCGTCTGTTATAGGGTTGGTCAGTTCGGAGGTGTCTTCTGTTTCTGCTGTTGGACTTGTTAGTAGGTCGGGGAGTTGGTTCTCTACGTGTCGGTAGAAGTCGTTGTCGAACTTAGCGTCTGTTGGGAAGGAGTGGATGATTCGGAGGGCGTTCTGGAATGTGTCTGCTTGTGTTTTAGGGTCTGTGATTGGTTCATTGTCTACTATTAGCGTCTGGTTGGGGGGTTTCTTTTGTCCAGTCAGCGTCTTGAATTTGTTCCAAAATTTTCTGCCTTCTTTGTAATTGAGTTGGCGGCAGGTGTCGTCCCACTCTTTTTGTTTGTGCTGGGAGATTATGCGTTTCGCTTGTGCGTTTAGTCGGTTCCACTGTCGTCTTAAGTCTGGGTTATTTGTACGTCTAATTTCGCGCTGTAGTTGCCTTTTCCGCCTTAGGATCGCTAGCGCCTCCGCCGGGATGGTGGGCCTCCAGTTCTCTATTGTCTTTTGTGGGATTGCCTCGTCTATTGCTGTTGTGAAGGTGGTTTCTAGTCGTTCGTTTAGGTGTTCCAGGTCGGCGTTGTCTGTCAGGGTAGTTGGCAGTGCTAGTTCGTCTTGTATGATGATTTTGAATTTCCTCCAGTCGGCTTTTGCGTATAGGCGGATGTTGCGTTGTGTGGGGTGAGGTGGTGGTGGGTTTATAGCGGTTGTGGCGAATATGATGGGGAGATGGTCGCTGGTTATGGGGTCACCTAGGAAGGGGTTGGATAGGTTATTAGTTAGGATCGGGCTATGGAGGATATGGTCTGGGGTGGATGAGCCGCGATGTCCGATGAATGTTGGTTGATTGAGTGCTAGTCTGGCTATCGGGTCGGTTGTTAGTATGTCAAAGAGTGCTCGTCCATTGTCGTTTGTTGCTGTGCAGCCTAGTTGTGTGTGGCGTGCGTTCAGGTCGGTCAGCAGGATGGATTTGTTGTAGGTCGTCGCCAAGTACTGCAAGAAGTCTTGTGGGATGGGGTGTCCGGGTGGGTTGTACAAACATGCGACAGTCAGCTTGCATCTTTGTTGTGTCCTGATTTGCACGACGACAGCTTCCGTGTCCTGTAGTTGCTGCGGGAGGGGCATCTCTTTAACTGGGATGTTGCTATCTGTGTATATTGCCACGCCCCCCCTGCCGTCGGGTCTGTTTTTGGAATGGCAGGTATATCTATTTAGTTTGCAGTGTTGTTGTGGGCGTAGCCATGTTTCGGCCACGCCAAGGATGTGTATCTTGTGTTGATGCATGCTGTGCATAAGTGCATGTTTTCTATTTCGTAGCCCTTGGACATTCACAAACGACCTCGCGGGCGCAGGCTATATGTACCTGGCGCGCCAACGTCCGAGGGCTTCTCCGCGGTCATTTCCGGTGCGGTTCTCCTCTTGCTACCTGCGACGGTCGTTCGCTGCAGTACGGGAAGCCAGGATCCGTTGACCTTAAGGCTCTCCTCTTTCTTGTTCAAACTGTTCGCGTGTTTTTGTATTTCTACAGCTTCTCTGAACAAGCGCGTGTGATAGTGCTTCTCTACAGCCAGAACTTCCGTGTCGGCGAATTTTATTACATGGTCGGTCTCATTCAGTGCGTGCTCTGCCACGGCCGATTTCTCCACCTGCCCCAACCTGCAATGTCTCTTATGCTCTTTGATCCTGGTGTTAATGGATCGTCCAGTCATTCCGACATAAACTTTTCCGCATGTGCATGGTATGCGGTATATTCCCGACATTGCAAGTGGGTCTCTTTTCTCCTTCGCCGATCTAAGACACTCTTTGATCTTCCTTGTCGGTTTGAAAATCGTCTTTATGCCATGTTTGCGCAATATAAGGCCGATTCTGTCCGTCACTCTGGGAATGTATGGCAGAAAGGCCGTACCCGACAATTCTTTTTCCGGTTCCTTACTTCGCCGAGGTTTGGGCTCTGTTACACTTCTAATATAATTTGTGGAGTAACCATTGCTCCTCAGGACAGTTTCCAGGTGTTGCATTTCTCGTTTGAGGTGTTGCGGCTCACATATTCGTCCTGCTCTCGTTACGAGCGTACTAATCATGCCTCTTTTCTGGCTCGGATGGTGGTTTGACAGTTTGTGCAGGTATCGGTCCGTGTGAGTCGGTTTTCGATACACGCTGTGTCCCAGATCTTCGCCGTCCCTTGTGACCAGAACATCTAGAAATGGCAGTTTCTTTTCCTTTTCTACTTCCATGGTAAATGTTATGTTGGCATGGAGGCTGTTCAAGTGTCTTAGGAAGTCACTGAGCTGTTCTTCACCATGGCTCCACACCACGAAAGTATCATCGACGTACCTGTACCACACCTTAGGTTTGCAAGTCGCCGAGTCCAGTGCCTGTGCTTCGAATTGTTCCATGAAGAAGTTGGCCACCACTGGACTGAGAGGACTACCCATGGCGACGCCTTCCAGCTGTTCGTAGAAATCGCCATTCCACGTGAAATAGCTCGTGGTGAGACATGCATGGAAGAGCTTTCTGATGTCTAGCGGAAAAATGGAACCGATGTGCTCCAGAGCGTCACTTTCGTAAATAACGAAACAACATCAAAGCTGACCAGGATGTCGTTTGGTGCAAGTTTCAGTTTCTTCAGCTTCTCAATGAAATGTCCTGAGTCCTTAATGTATGTGTCGGTCTTCCCCACGTGTGGCTGGAGCAGAGAGGCCAAGTGTTTTGCCAGTTTATATGTCGGTGATCCAGGAGCGCTAACGATCGGTCTCAGTGGAACGTTGTTCTTATGGATCTTGGGTAATCCATACAGCCGAGGTGGTAGGGCTTCTGTGTTGCGCAGGTTTCTCTGTATGTCCGCCGGCAGAGAAGACGCCTTGATTAATCGATTCGTATTCCGTGTGATACGTTGCGTCGGATCTGCGCTTAATTTTCGATACGTCGTCGGATCTAATAGGTCTCGGATCTTTTGCTCATAATCTTCGGTCTTCATTACGACGGTCGCATTCCCCTTATCGGCAGGCAGTACCAATATACTCTTGTCGGCGTTGAGATTCTTAATGGCTTGTACCTCTTCTTTCTTCAGGTTGCAAGCTGGTGGTTTTGCTCGGCGCAGTATCCTGGCTGTTTCCGTGCGTATTTCCTTTGCCCTTTCACAAGGAAGGGTACGAATGGCTGCTTCGGTGTTGGCAATGATGTCCTCCATAGGTATAGTTCTCGGGATGATAGCGAAATTCCCTCCTTTTTGAAGAACAGACACTTCCTCTTCGGTCAGTTGTCGTTCAGTGAGGTTGACCACTGTGTGTGACATGTCGGGAGTCGCCTTGTCGGTGTGTTTCCGGCATCTTTCAAACTTTTTCTTCTGTCGATCGGTGCAGCGCTCGAGTTCGTTCTGCATGCTCCTGTGAGTGATGCTGTCAATCTTGTCCCAGTCGTCTCGATGCATTCTGCTACTTAGTTGATAGAAAAGGTCCAGAAGTTCCTGATCCGTTCTTGCCAAGTCTCTCCGTGTTGTATGTATTCGCTCACGAAGAAAAGCTCGTTCCATTCTGTCGTAGATACGATGTGCTTGGGCGGTGGTGAATAGGCGCTTACATCTCAAGAACTTCGGTGTAGCACATTCATCTCGGCAACGTGACAGAAAGGCGAGAGAGGACATCAGTCGCGCTTTCTTCTTCCGTCGTTGGTCAAGGCGTCGGTACAATCTGCAAATCTCCTCCCCGTAGAGGCGTAATACAAAATTGTTGAGGCTTTCGTGGCCACTTGTTGACAAACTGCCTATTGGCTTCTGTCTCGGGTTCTTCGGCCGACGTTCATCTAATGATTTTTCTGACGTTTCGCCAGCACGAGTGGCTGGCATTGTCAAAGCTTCACCCTCCATTGCCGGTGGTGAACTGGAGCCGAGCTCGCGGGCGCAGGCTATATGTACCTGGCGCGCCAACGTCCGAGGGCTTCTCCGCGGTCATTTCCGGTGCGGTTCTCCTCTTGCTACCTGCGACGGTCGTTCGCTGCAGTACGGGAAGCCAGGATCCGTTGACCTTAAGGCTCTCCTCTTTCTTGTTCAAACTGTTCGCGTGTTTTTGTATTTCTACAGCTTCTCTGAACAAGCGCGTGTGATAGTGCTTCTCTACAGCCAGAACTTCCGTGTCGGCGAATTTTATTACATGGTCGGTCTCATTCAGTGCGTGCTCTGCCAGTGTCTGCTCTGACAGTGTCTTGAAAGGAGGATATAAGATGAACATCAACAAAAGCAAAACGAGGATAATGGAATGTAGTCGAATTAAGTCCGGTGATGCTGAGGGAATTAGATCAGGAAATGAGACACTTAAAGTAGTAAAGGAGTTTTGCTATTTGGGGAGCAAAATAACTGATGATGGTCGAAGTAGAGAAGATATAAAATGTAGACTGGCAATGGCAAGGAAAGCGTTTCTGAAGAAGAGAAATTTGTTAACATCGAGTATAGATTTAAGTGTCAGGAAGTCGTTTCTGAAAGTATTTGTATGGAGTGTAGCCATGTATGGAAGTGAAACATGGACGGTAAATAGTTTGGACAAGAAGAGAATAGAAGTTTTCGAAATGTGGTACTACAGAAGAATGCTGAAGATTAAATGGGTAGATCACATAACTAATGAGGAGGTATTGAATAGAATTGGGGAGAAAAGGAGTTTGTGGCACAACTTGACAAGAAGAAGGGACCGATTGGTAGGACATGTTCTGAGGCATAAGGGGATCACAAATTTAGCATTGGAGGGAGCGTGGAGGGTAAAAATCGTAGAGGGAGATCAACAGATGAATACTCTAAGCAGATTCAGAAGGGTGGGAGATGAAGAAGCTTGCACAGGATAGGGTAGCATGGAGAGCTGCATCAAACCAGTCTCAGGACTGAAGACCACAACGACAACAATTGATTTTCGTAACAGTCACTGTAAAGCCTAACCTAAAATGTTCGCGTTTAACGAATGGGATACTGTAGCGCAGGGTTTCCCAACCTTTTCAGCTGGCGGACCCCTTCTTCAGTCGAAAATCCATGCTGGACCCCTAGTCAGTCAAGAGCACAGTAACTTTAAATTTCAGAGCGAAACCCATGGGAAATGAAAGCTTCTTAATGCAAGTGCCATGTTCCCAATGATTCCTTCCCCCCCCCCCCACCCCACCCCCCCCCCCGCCCCCGCCCAAAGTATCAATAGTCTTTGGTTTAGAGATGAATGAAAACAACTTGAAATTAACGATACAATTTGAATTCCCACTGTATCCAGAAACTTACTAGTGTATTTATTCACTTTGTTCAAAACCCTATAGCCTGATTAAAATTACTTGGCAATTGAAATTTCACACGATGGAGCTGTCTTCCTCCAAGAGCAATCAACGTCACGTCCAAACTGTTCGCTGTTGACAAGCTGCCGCTTATAGTCTGTTCACTTCCACTGTTTGGCTACAGCTGTGTAAGGAGCATCCATATTTCGTAACAGTCGTGTGTGTGTGTGTGTGTGTGTGTCTGTGTGTGTGTGTGTGTGGTTTTTCGTGAAATCCGAAGAAAAATGTTCAAATGTATGTAAAGTCTTCCTTTGGTCGTCCTCCCTCCTCATTCATTTCAACTGGAAACTTCCCTTGTTGTGAAGGCGATGGAGAAACTGCACCCCTCTTCAATGATCCTTACTTCAGCCACGGATCCATGTTAGAAGTAATAAACTGGTCAAAAATCGACTTATGAAATACGTAGTGCACTGACGAAGCAACTTTAACATTTAACGATGCCTGGGGCCGCGTACGTGCCAGCGAGCGCTGTGATTGGTCGACAAAGCTCGCTCCGCGCATGCGTAAAAGGTTTCAGCGCCGGCGTGAGCCGGCGCACAAACGACCTCCGTATTGTTGCGAAACAGTCGATCAGAGAAGTCGCATTCTCCGGCACTAAACTGTATATACGTTCTCACTTAGGAACCGCAAAGGCTGCTTGGGGATACGACCTGAAGTAAAAGTACACATGCTTTTCACACGAAAGAAAGTAGTGATGAATTTGATTTTCACATTTTTATTCAATAATTTTACTCATTATTTTAGACGATTTGGTGAAAGGTGGCCGCGGACCCTCTAGAAAGAGCCGGCGGGCCCCTAAGGGGTCCGCGGACCACAGGTTGGGAAGCCCTGCTGTAGCGTATCCTGCTAATGTAATTAGTAACTAGTGATGTACTGCGAACTGTGAGTTGATTTGTTATTATTTCTAGTCGAGAAAGGGAGGAGGTTACAGTCAATTCACGTGCCTCTACGATCAGCAATTTGCCAGTGTTGCATCGGGACGAGAAGAGAATTGTTGGATGAGCCAGGAGGTGCCCGCCTTTGAGGAGAGCGGCGTTCGTTCACTCAGTAGCGCAACAAAATTCACTTTCTGCTATGAATGAACGAGCGAGGCTGGCAGTCAGGCGAATGAGTAGGTGTGCTGGTAGGGGTAGGAGGCTAAGCCAAGCAGCGGAAGGGGGGGAGGGCGGCAGCGCAAGATGCCGGCTACCGGAGAGGGGGAGGGGAGGGGAGGGGAGAGGACAGCGCGCTCTCTGCGCACAGCCGCCGACGTCTGCGCATGCCCGGGGCGCCTGCCCGCTGCCATGAGTGCCGCTGCGCGCTGCGTGGCTCCAGTATTCACGCAGCTACGGCTAAGCACGACTGCCCACGGCCGGCCGGCCGCTACCGTCTCCGCCTGTAACAGCGTGTGCATTCCAGCGGCGTGAAGCGCGCCCCAGCTCCGTCTCTCGTCTTCGCGGGACGTTTTTCCGCCCAGCTGCTGCGCCACGGGACTGGACGGCACTGGCGCTACCCCCTCCCTCCCTTCCTCCTCCTCCTCTTCCAGCCCGCTCCTCTCTGCCCGTGCATGCGTGAGCGTGTGTGTGTCCGTGCGTGTGCGTGCGTGGGTCTGTGTTTGTGTGTGTGTGTGTCGTCTGTTGCCGAGTGCGCGCGAGTCATGGCGGCGCCGCAGCTCAGCTGCTGAACGAGTGCGTGGCGTGACATCGAGTGCGAGTGTAAACTGAAAAAAATAAAATAAAACAAAATAAAGAAAAGACGGACCAGCGCTGTAGCTGTCACGTCGCTCACCGGACGACTCCTTTGCGGTTCCTGGCTGTAAATTACTTTTGGTGCGCAGTGTCACTCGTCTGTGGGATCTTTTCCTTGGGGTTCGCGAGGGAGAGGATGTTCTCCTTTCACAGCGCACGGCGACTGCGTACGTGGAGATATAATTGACGGAATCGTCAGGAAGGAGAGTCGAGTGTGCGAACATGCTATCCAGCGACGATAACTTGTGTGTTCCGTGCCTGCAGTGAGAGAGGGGATCTGCCAAGTGTGTGCGTGTGCGGCTGCCTTGCCAGTGCTCGACGGCCACGGAACGCCTATTCTTCAAGGTAGGCCACATCTGCTGTATAATGCTAGAGTTCAGTGCTTGCAGGTCGCCTCGCCCCTCCTTTCTCCAGCGGCGCGGCCTCCAGTGTCAAAGGAAACCTCGGACACTCGGGAGGGGACGCGAGGGCGTGGAAAATTTCTCCCTCGCGGCCCATTCATAAATTCATTCAGCTGTCCGTTGGCTTCATTCGGCTGGAAAGCTCGGAGTGCGTGATCGGCCGTGATCTGGCTTTTGTGCCCGGCGCAGGTACCCGCGCCAACTGCCAGCGGACCCGGCATTCTGCGGGCCACTGGAGCGTGCACATCCGATGTGCTTTCCCTCGCCCACAACTCCCGTGGAGCGGAAGCTCGCGCTTGTTCATTGAACCTGTTTCCTGCCTGTGACACGTCGCGGACCGTACTCTCGATAAACGCCACGCATACACGCTAGGGTTAAACAGGTATTACGACTGTGAGCGCCACAGCGAGTTCCCTCTACGGATGTTTCCACTGAGCCACTGGGCTCCGTGATGTTGCTCACGTTTATCTCGCGACGGCCTGTACTGACGCTAGGAGTATCGCTTTATCGTGCCAGAGAGGTCAGCATCTGTGAACCGCTAGTAGGAGAAATATCGTAATCGACCCGAGCGGGAATTGGCGCTCTGAATGTAGTTACTTTCGTCGCAAACTTCCTTCCGGAAATATAATATTTTTTCACCTTCCTCCTTACTGAACAAACCTGCAGTTAAATGACATTACATAACACCAAGATACGACTCGTAAACGCGATAATCAAATTAAGTTTGTTCAGTTCGGAAACGGACTTACTTTCTGTTCCACGTAAAAGTTTTAGATATTATGTTTTTTTAAGGGCAACATATATTAGCAAAAAACATTCTTTATCTAGCCACACAGATGCAATAGATGTCTGCAATTACTGTAAATCCTACAATTGCATTTAACATAAGGATTGTTATCGGTGCTACAAGTCCGGCAAAAATGTTCGAAGTGGCGTGTCGTCATTTTTGCTTGTGATAGCATAATGAAAACACACCTTTTGACCTAATACTTCACTAAAAGTCTATGAACAGTGTTAGAGTGAGAAGAAATGACGTAAAAAGTCTTATGCCTGTGTAATCTGCATTATTAACAAACAGCTGTAGACGGACACGTTCCACATTCGATGAGTTCTTTTTTATTTATTTTATTTATTTATTTATTTATGTGAAGAGAAACTTCGTGACTTAACCCATGTTTCCACCGTAGACTAACTTTTAAAACTTCTTCATGGGTCCGAGAACGGTGCATTCACTTTCTGAGAACAATTATTCAAATCGGCTGCCTGAAATTGTCATTGAATTGCGCAAATTAATGAAATTACAAATTTATGGGAACCACTAAACTATACTCAATCTAGTCTTATCGCAACTTGTCAGTTATCACAGAACGCTACGAAACCGAAAACAAAGCTGACCCTGATGTCACGAGAATAACCGAGCACAGTGAAAATAATTAATTATGTTTATTTTCCAGTAATACGGTCGCAGACACTACGCATTGCACTCCCCATCCCTACCCTTCTGTATCATCGATCTGTACACTCCAATAACATACGCCATGAATATTGTCATTTTCTTGGTCTCATATTTGTGTTCCTAATCGAAATGGTGATGACAGGGAAAAAATGTACTCCTATCAACTTAAGTATAACCGACTAATTATAGCTGTCTGTTCGGGAGAATGTGACAGTGCTTTTATTTATTACCCTAAAGTCGTCCCCAACATTTATGTAAGAAATGAAAATGCTGTCTTGTGTTCATAATTAAACAGAAATCTTGCAAAGATGTCCAGATGAAGAATGTGTTTATCATATTGTGGATATTCTATGGACTCTCGTTATGGACTGCCCGCACCTATCAGCTCAATTATGCACGCTGAGGTATTTCGCTTTTCAGCGTCCTGTTACAGTGTTTTTGCGCCACAGTTCCCTAATACCATTAGTATTCGGTGACAGTATAACTTCGTACGTTAATGCACTGACACTGTAGGACAAACAAACTATTACACAATTTAATTTACGAGTACGTGGCTTATCGATCGTTTTTCAGCGATTACCCATTCCGCTCAAGAACTTGAGAATGTTCTTCACGGAAGTAGCGCGTAATTCGGTTAAATATATACTGTTAACACTTGTACATACACATTTCCCGAAATTTAGATGCACGTTATTTGACTCCATAAGCTGGGCAACCGCGGTGAAATTTTTCTGACAGTTGCCAAGTTCCATCAAGGCTGCCTGCAGTAATACCGTATAATTAATTACTACTCGTGAACGTCGATGCAGGAATCATGGGAATATTTTGGTTTATATTGTAGGGGTTAATCGCAAGCATCGTAGTCTGTACGAAGAGATATCTCTTATGGTCCCGGCTTTTCGAAACAAATTTCTCAGTACTTTGGTTGCACTCGTACATTCCTCTGCGCCGTCGCAGATCTCATGACGTAGTATGCTCGGTTTATTGACAGAAAGAATTGGTCGTAAAACCAACTCGTCAATGGAGAATAATGAATACGAAGGAAGAAACACATTTGGATTTTTGTTCAGTGTACTGAAAGACAGAAATGCGGTCTTTGCTTCATACCTGTCACTTCAGGGGGCTCCCGTGCGTGCCCTTCTCTGCGGGTTAGGTCCATGAGAGCCATCTCTTGACATCTTCGCAGTCAGCGAGATGCTTGGGAAATGAAATAAACTGTTATTGTTAACACTGTGTATCTGTCGTATATCGAATTAGACAATAGGATTACACACAACAAAGAAAATACATTCTTATAGGACAGAAAGAATGGTTGAAGATCTGGTTGACCAAATTTGTTGGAGAGAGATAGGAGGTTGAGTCCGTCATGACTTTTTAAACAGAGCCAGTCGTTCACTAGTCTGAAATAACTTGAATAGACGATAAGAAAAGCAAAAATGAAAAATGACTGGCCGTTTAGGAATTTGAACCACACTCCTTCACTGCCTCAACCACTGCATCCTCTTGATCGGTTCGAGTTGGATTTTAAGAGGAGCGTGAAACTGGACAGGCGACCTCATTATGGCTGCTGGACGCATAGTCTTCAACAGACACACAACACTCCTCTCGATTTGCGTTAATAATCGGCAAACCACCATAAGATGTGCCGGAGGAATAATGTGTTGCGACCATGTTAGCTCTGCCCTGGTCCAAGCAGATGACGGGATTCTTACATCAGTACTGGATTTGCAAAGAGGTTGCTCTTGAATCGATTGTACTGCCTGGCGTATAGTATCACTAGAGTGTTTGCGGTCCATTATGAGGCTAGATTAACAAGCCTACTGTACCTGAGTAGGAGCACGCAGCTCAGATAATCAGAGATTTGCTCATTTTGATATCACTCGAGTGGGAATCGACAGATAAGAGGAAAACAGTTTGCTGAAAGGTTTGCAACAGTCTTTCTTTGCAAGTTCCAGCCATAGACGGAAAAGGAGAAGCCTTCACTATCAACTGATTAGTTAGCGTACATGTAGACGTATGTTGAAGCAAGAAGTTTTTCCCTAGATGGATCAGCAAAAGTCCTAGCATGGTGACTTACCGGTTCATTCTTTGTAAAGGGTCGATAACATCAATGTTCTGACCTAGAGGAGTCAGATGATGTGGAAGTGCAGATGTTTGTAATAAGTGAAATGAATTAAAAAAAAAAAAAGAAAAAAATTGGCTTCGTAATGGTCCAGAAACACCGAACAGCAAGTTCTTCCCCATTTTCTAACTTAATATTTGTGACAGTCGACAAAGTAACCTAAATTTTCTTTTAACAGTTAGGTGACGCGTCCTGTACACATTGTAGAAAGAAAATAACACCGTACAAAGCTTTTTCCGAGCTTATGCCTAGCTGGAGCGAAGTCTTGGGAAGCTTCTAAAGTTTCGGAAATCGATGTGCTTCAGATGTCCAAATGACGGAAGTAAGGATTTCTCTGCGACCCATTTACATACCTAATATCCGAAGTTTCCATAAAGTTTTCGGAAATTTCTCGGTTAAGCGCCAATGTGCTACACACCGTATCTTCACCATATAGCATCATATGGGCGAAATCAGACGAACTTTTAGAACGATTTGTCCATTTCGTAATCCTTAACAATTAGTACTATCACTGAAATAAAATATCGCGTATACATTGCTTTCAAATAGTTAAACTGATTTCGGGGGGCAAACGCCTTGCATCCTAAACCTGTCTTCCTCCGCATACTCCCAAAACAAGCTAGGAAATGTTTGCCATGAAGAACTGAAATTGGTAATCTCCCAGAAATCTAGGTAATTCGGCTCTGAGATATATATATATATATATATATATATATATATATATATATATATATATATATATATTAGTTTCCTTTACCTAATATGTCAGCTTTATTTGTCTTCTTAGGAATACAAAACAATTTTACTAGCTTTTAAGCTTATGTGAGACAATTTTAGAATCTGAAAAGGAAAAATCCTTGGCAGCACCAGGAATCGAATTCGGTACCTCTGCACGGCAGACGGATACGTTGACCGCTCAACAACGGAGACGGACGTCAGGGATACAAAGGCTTTCCAAAATGATACCAAAAAACCCTGAGGTGTTGTAGAGGGTGTCTAGGAGAACAGCTTGTGGATTGGGACACTTGTGCGGAAAGCTCATCCAACGACACTACAGAGCATAGCAAAAATGGCGAACCAGTGCCTGTCGTTAAACCACCGAACAGCGTTTACTGTACGTCTTCGCTGTTGGATATTTCGGCAATAAGTCGAGATTCGTAAGAAACGACGCATGTTTCTTTCATTTAAAGGGAATAAATTTTAAATTACCTATTGCGGTGCTGGCCGCTGTGGCCGAGCGGTTCTAGGCGCTTCAGTCCGGAACCGCGCTGCCGCTACGGTCGCAGGTTCGAATCCTGCCTCGGGCATGGATGTGTGTGATGTCCTTAGGTTAGTTAGGTTTAAGTAGTTCTAAGTTTAGGGGACTGATGACCTCAGCTGTTAAGTCCCATAGTGCTTAGAACCATTTTTGAACCTACTGCGGTCTGCAAAACACAAGAAACGACTGTGGAGCAGTGGACACTAGTATTCAGGCTAATGCTTAAACGAACAATTTAAGGAAATGTTCGTAGGTCCTGTCCACGCTGTTACTTATCATCTGCTTGCCACTAACTCCCTGCTCGAAGACGCCCGGTATAGTGCCAACATCTACACGCGTTGCATGCGTCATTCCACCTAAGTACTCGTATAAAACTTTATCGGTCTTCTTGCCACTTCAAATATAAGTAAAACTCATCCTTTCGAAGATCGCCACATTAGTCAGGGCGATGACTCTGACGAAAGTGATCTTAGAAATCGTGAGGTGTTTCCCAGATAGTGACAAAAAAGAAAAAAATATTTTACAATATCGTCGCGAGAGGCTTCGTTCTCACCTAAGAACTGGTCTGGCACAAGTTGGTTTCCGTAAACCACTCCCTGCAACAATCCCCGACGGGTTTATGCTAGCCGGTAGGTGTTCGTCTCTATTCATTTTACGCTCGGTAGTCTCGTCGGATGAAATTTCCGGCCTTGGATTCCTATCGTCAAACTGTTCCTTCAGGCACGTTCTACGACACATCGAAATTTGTCAACCTTATTTTGGATCATCCTTTATTGTAGGGGACAAGAATCACCTTAAGTTTAGAACGTACGGTATATGGCAGTCAGTAAAATCTTCCGCTCTATTAACTAGTTGAAAATAACGTTCTGGATGAGTTGATCAGATCCAATCTATAGGTAGTTTGACCTACCTCTAGTAGGTAGGTTCTTTCATAGTAATGGGAACCGCACGTTTCTACCGTAGCAGCGCAGGCAAGCAGAACCGCGGTACTGGCGCAGTCGCTCTAATGCTTTCCTGCCATTGAAGAAGCTTGTTTCTGTTTAAAGATGAAAAGGCACATCCGCGTGGGAGGGAAACTCCTGGCTGTGTCGAAGCTAGTGCTTAGTAGCGATGCTGGCTTCCGCAGTCATTTCATCACAATATGTGCCACAGCGCGATGTTTGAGACAGTGCACAAGAAGAAATGATTGTCATACTGAGGCTGAAGGACACTTTTCTTCACAATGACATGCAGTAGCACATCTCGTACTTGTAATAGGACTTGATTGTGCTTGAGATCGAGTTTTGGCATTGACTCTGGTACAAACGGAACATGTTTGTACGGAGAACACGAGAGAACCAACATTTTGTTAGTGAGGGGGAACATCAAAACTGTTAAGAGTTTGCCTGGGAGGACGGATAGTTCACAGATGGGACTACGAAAACCAGGACGTATTACTATGGAAAAGAAGCTTCATTTACAACGTGACAGGATATTGCACTTGAGGTATTGCATGAATTTTTCTACGAGCCAAATTAACCTCTGTTTTCGGCAACGTTTCGCGTATATGGAAAACAGCTCATAATACAGTTTGCATTTCAATCTGTTCTTTATTACAATTTAACGTCCCACCCCTCCTTATTACAAACTGGCTTAGTCAGTAAGATGTTTTTCAGGTTATTGAAAATTATATCACCTTCAATAGCACGAAATCAGTCGATATGTAGGTCGTACAGCAGTGATCTATTGGATACATGACCATACAGAAGACTCTATTGACAAGTCGAGAGGTGGTAACAGGTAAACTCATGTACTAATACTTTGCCCTACAGAACAATGTCGAATTCTCATATTGTTCCCAACGTTCTTGGCACTTGACCTCTGTTGGATATAAGAGGGTATGATGTTCAATATCATGTCGACCATGAACGATGGAAACTAGTTTCTGCCCAAAAGACTCGTTTACATCGATTAACGGCAGGATTGCTGCACTAGTAAGGAAATACATCGTTTAAATTCTAAATTTCCTACGTTTTCTTCCTTTGAATAAGTCTAGGGAAGTGCAACGATGGGTTCTCCTTCACAGTACCAATGGATTTCTCGGCCTTACTTTTCAACTTGAGCTACTATTCTGACTTTACTGAAATTACTAAATACTAATACTTGCTTAGCATCGGGTGTCGTGATTCAGTTTAATCTGTTACAGACTGTTCACTAATATTACATGGGCGAAACACATCTGTCGTTTATAGACTATGGTGATAGGTACGTGGTGAACAATTAATGAGACATGTACTTCATGCATGCTGCAACTCCTGTGAATTCATAATCCGGACAGAAAGTTTCTGCATTGGTGGGATCTATATCCGCTGGCTGGTGAGATCTGAACCAAATAATGGATTCTCTGGCTTCCCAGAAGCCCAGATTCGAATATACTAACCTCATACACATATATGTGAAGCAAATGAAATAACTTGTAAATGCAATGTTGCTGCAGGTTGCTGCGAGAAAGTATTCTTACTTGTACCAGAGAACGCTCTGAACCAATCTGACATTCTATAGCAAATATTTTCTCATCTGGATTCAACGAAAGTTCTGTTTCAGACAGTGCTTACGTCCAGTCGTCGCAAGAGGTAATTGTAAATGATAGAAGTGTACGAAACACACCCCCATAAAGAAATGTAATGAGTTCCGCTTACGGTGTTGGCAAAACGAAGTGTATCGACCATTGTGTTGGGCCAGCTTGAAGTGTAGCGTACCAACGTTTTAAGGCACAACCATTTTGGAACGATATGGATACCAGTTACTACCGCTAGACATCCCTCTGCCGAGGGCCTTGCCGCAGTGGTAACACTGGTTCCCGTCAGATCACCTAAGTTAAGGGCTGTCAGGCTTGGATAGGTATCGGTTCGGGTCTGCCGAGTGCTGTTGCAGGCGGTGTGCACTCAGCCCTCATGAGGTCAATTGAAGAGCTACTTGATCGAGAACTAGCGACTCCGGTCACGAAAATTGCCGACTGTCGGGAGAGCGGTGTGCTGACCACAAACCCCTCCATATCCGTATCCAGTGACGCCTATCGGCTGAGGATGACACGGCGGTCAGACGGTACCGTTGGGCCGTCCGAGGCCTATTCGGATGGAGAGAGAGAGAGAGAGAGAGAAAGAAAGAGAGAGAGAGATCCCTCTAGAAGTCACTTTCTTGCTGAAGTGGGACAAGTAAATGAATCTCTTAGTTGATTCCTGAACTTAACGACACTCATAGTTCAAGCTGTAATGACGCCTCCTCAATAAGACACTGCAGGAGCCTCCACGAAGATTGCGTTCACCACTCGAACAACAAGCAATCGGGCGTCCCCTGGAAACGACCTAGTCGGCCAATCCTGCAAACACCGGAGCACCAAAACCAAAGATGACAAAACAACTCTCCGAAGAGACTCAAAAAAGGCCTTTATCAAGACCATCACTAGTGACAACTTCCTGCAATATTGAAGGCTTATCTGTAAATAAAGAAATTTTATTATCTGACATGTGCAAACGAAACAACTGTGATGTTTTAGTGTTACAAGAAACACACAGTGCACCAACTAGCCATAGACCAAAAATACATGGCATGAAATTAGTTCTTGAGAGACCACACGAAAGGTACGGAAGTGCTACATTTGTGAAACCGAACTTAGACGTATGCTCCTGTGCTCTGACCTGCGAAGAAAATATAGAAATTTTAACTATTGAGCTACATTCATGTACTGTAACATCCGTGTACAAACCACCTAGTGCGAGGTTCAAATTTACGGAGCCTGGAAATTTACATTCAAAAAATATTAAAGTTATACTAGGAGATTTTAACTGTCACGGTCTCGCATGGGGTTATAAAGAGACAAATGACGATGGCGAAATGCTGGAGATCTGGGCAGACCAGGCTAAACTGAAATTGATACATGACCCAAAGTTGCCTGCATCATTTAACAGCGGAAGATGGAAACGAGGATATAATCCAGATAACATCTTTGTCTCCGAAAAGGTATCCCTGCAAACTGTAAAGCAAATCGAGGACCCAATTCCAAGATCGCAACACAGAGCAATAACTTGCTGCATTACTGCAGTAATCAAATCAGATGTAATGCCCTTCAAGAGACGCTTCAATTTCAAAAAAGCTCATTGGGAACCTTGAGGACCTTGATAAGGAGATCTTGGAAATTAAACCAGAGATACAATCATATGAAACTTTTATAGACTTTGTCAAGAAAATCTTCCGACGGCGCATACCTAGAGGGTGCCGCACCCAGTATATCGCTGGACTCAATGGTAGCAGCAAGGAAGCTCTGAAAAAGTATGAAGAACTGTACAATAAGGACCCCCTCTCAGAGGAAACGATCCAGGCAGGTGAGGTACTGATGTCTGGTATCTCCGAAGCGAGAAAGGAAAAGTGGTGCAACCTCCTACAAGAGACGAACATGAAGCACAGCAGTAGGAAGGCACGGAAACTGGTCAAAAGTCTCAACAACGACCCAACAGAACCACAACCAAATTACAGTGAAGTTACACCTGATCAGATAGCTCACCAACTACTCATGAACGGAAAAACTAAAAGGAAGATCAGGAATGGCAAAATTAAACGAGGAGATTAGCTTCCTAGCTCGCCCGTTCTTTATTCAGGAGCTACAAGATGCCATCAACGGTTTGAAAAACAATAAGGCCGCGGGCCTCGACGATCTGAGATCTGAGCAAATTAAACATTTTGTACCGGGAGCACAAGCATGGATCCTAGAGCTAATGAACAACTGTATCACAACAATGCAAATTCCTAAACTGTGGAGGAAAGCTCGGGTTATTGCGGTATTAAAACCAGGGAAAGACCCAGCTGAAGCTAAAAATTTCCGGCCTGTCTCACTGCTTTGTCATTTATTTAAAGTGCTGGAGCGAATGATCCTCAAACGCATAGCTGAATATGTGGACAAAGCCCTCATTAACGAACAAGCTGGATTTCGACCAGGAAAATCATGCTGTGGCCAAATCCTTAATCTCACACAGTACATCGAAGACGGCTATCAGAGAGGAGAAGTAACTGGGGTCGCATTCCTGGGTCTCAGTGCTGCATATGACGCAGTTAACCATAAGTTGCTTACCTAGAAAGTGTATAATGTCACTAAGGAATACACCCTTTCTATGTTCGTGCAATGCATGCTACAGAACAGACGCTACTATGTAACCTTACAATCTAAAAACAGCCGATGGAGGACACAGAAAAATGGACTTGCACAGGGTAGTGTCTTGGCTCCAATATTGTTTAACATCCATACCAATGATCTTCCCATCAGCCACCAGACACGAATGTTCATATATGCTGATGATGCAGCAGTGGCCACTCAGGATAAAACCTTTGAACAAGTGGAGGAGAATCTCACAGGAGCCTTAACAGAACTTGCTACCTATTACGACGGCAATAATCTCAAATCAAACCCTAGTAAATCTCAAGTATCCGCCTTCCATCTTAGGAACAAACAAGCCAAACGGAAACTCCGAGTCATGTGGCAAGGGGAAGAGCTGAAACAGACAAACATCCCAAAATACCTGGGAGTAACACTGGACAGAGCACTTACTTTTAAGCAGCACTGTCACAACACTAAAAAAAAAGGTCTGTGCCAGGAACAACATACTGCGGAAGCTAACAGGTTCATCGTGGGGAGCTCAACCACATGTTTTGCGCACCACGGGTCTGGTGCTGAGTATCTCAGCAGCGGAATATGCGGCGCCAGTTTGGAGGAACTCTGCTCACACTAAGCAAGTTGACGTCGCCGTAAACGAAACTGTACGTATTGCCACAGGATGCCTCAAACCAAGTCCCGCAGACATCATTTATCCCATCATAGGCATAGCACCACCCACTATCCGCAGACAAGTAGCCGCCGAGATCGAAAGATCAAAACAAAAGAATGATCCTCGACACCCGATGCATATGCACCGAAAACAACGTGTCCGGCTGAAATCCCGCAGGAGTTTCATTGAAACTACTGAAGAGCTCGTCACCAAGCCCGTCGCAAGGCGGCTATCTCTTTGGGAAGAAATGGTGCCACACTCAAAATGGTTCAAATGGCTCTGAGCACTATGGGACTCAACTGCTGTGGTCATCAGTCCCCTAGAACTTAGAACTACTTAAACCTAACTAACCTAAGGACATCACACACATCCATGTCCGAGGCAGGATTCGAACCTGCGACCGTAGCAGTCGCACGGTTCCGGACTGCGCGCCTAGAACCGCGAGACCACCGCGGCCGGCGGTGCCACACTCCATAATGGAACTACTTGAGGGGGGATCTGCAGGATTTCAACTACCTTTTACAACTTGAAGGTCATTAAACCGGCTGCAAAAAATGGTTCAAATGGCTCTGAGCACTATGGGACTCAACTGCTGAGGTCATTAGTCAAACCGGCTGCACACTGGAGTAACTGGGTGCAAATCAAACCTATTTAAATGGGGTTACAGTGATAGCGATAGGTGTGAATGCGGAGCAATACAGGACTTGGACCACCTACTGATTTGCCCAGATATGTCTATAACATGCACTAAAGATGATATTTTGAAAGTCAATGACAAGGCAAAATACGTTGCTAAGTACTGGGAAGGGAAGATATAATTGGTGCATCCGGATACGGAAGAAGAAGAAATAAGAACAAGGCATAGTCTTTAAATCTGAGCAATTTGGAGGTTCTGAAAGTGGGCTTTCCACCATGGAAATGATCGCAGACGAATTGTCTGCTGTAACAAAATTTGATCACATCACCTCAAGATGACCGCTGTAATAAATTATTTACTTGCATCTCGGTTATTCTGGTCGTTGTAAAGTCATTATCGGAACTCACTGTACTTGAAAATCTTGTTTTGGGACTGATTTATTTAAAAAAATTACCGTATAACTCATAAGCTGCATTAGGAAGCCAGTTAAGGAAAGGAGAGTTTCGAATTAGTGCAGGTTACAAAGGTCTAAGTCGTACTTCCCGTTCCCTTTTTTGATTTCAATGCTAAAGCGATATTCCATTTAATTTTTCTAGAATTTAATGTGTTAAGTAGGGCTGCTATTTCAATGCACCGGCGCCCGTAAACGCTACGGTCGCAGGTTCGAATCCTGCCTCGGGCATAGATGTGTGTGATGTCCTTAGGTTAGTTAGGTTTAAGTAGTTCTAAGTTCTAGGAGACTGATGACAGATGTTAAGTCCCATAGTGCTCAGAGCCTTCTGAATCATTTGAGCGCAAGTGAAACAAAATTTAAAACAAATTTTCCACTTGATAATTGGACGGAGGAAGGGAGGTGGTAGCGGACAGTTGATAATAAAGTAAAATCACAAAGCTTTCCACTTTCAAGGATTCACAATATGTGATGATGACATTGGTCCTATTCTGTAGAAATGGATTTCACTCTCTGCCTTTACTTCGTTTTACAGTAATTCACAATAATAAAACGAACGCTGCATTATACATATACTCATTACAGTCATCTCTGGAATGCAGATAATTAGCAGTTCTCTTGCAGGTTTAAGGGTAGCTCTTCCTCAGTAAAACTGTCACGAAATTCATGTTAGCATAGGAGTGTGAAATTCCAGTCTCGCTCAGCACTGAGCAGGAACCAGTTTTGATAAGGTATAAGTGAGGTATTTGTTTTCACACCATTGATCGATTTATGACACGCTTCCTTTCATGTAGTCTTTAGAATAGTGCACGAAACATCGCTTTATTTCACGATGGCTCAATCTGAGACTGCTGTGCGAGGAGCGCGGACGTCAGAATCGCCTTGTCGAACAGTTCCTGGCCGACGATGGAAGAGCATTCAACGAAGCTAAGAATTTGCTCTGTTGAGTCATATTATTTCAACCACTTATTTGTACCTCGAGTATCTACACGTACAGCAGCTAAAGAAAGTAAAAACGGCTCATTGGAGCCTTGTTTCTGCAGTGCGCCTCACAGCTGATGAAGGATACATGTCGAGGGAGAGGGCGATCGAGGTAACCCCACAAATGTACGATTAGAATGAGATGTGGTAAATTTTGGGTCCAGAGAAGAGCCATAAAATTTTCTGTCACAACGAGACTTTTCTTATTATGTGACAAACAGATTCCCTTTAACATCCTCATACTCAGAGCGTACAGGACTGATTCTAAATCAAATTGATCAAGAAAGGCTCTACACTATCAATGACACGAAAACACCAGACCATAACGTTGTTGGTTTGAGAAAGAGATATATTATTTTCAACAAATTTTGTTATGAAATAAATATAGTGAGAAGTAGTAAGTATTTCCACATTCACGAACAAAGCTCTGGAAGACGTACTTAATTCATAACACAGATAATGAATGTCATTTGCATTTGGACTTATAAAACCTCATCTTTACTAGATGTTTTAACCCAAAAGTCAGACCATTATGACATTTTGTAATCAAAATGAGGAAAGTATGCTAGATCTGGTTTTTTTTCTTTTTTTTTTACGTTTCACTTATGATTGACAACATTCCCATTGGAAATAAAGAATTGTTAACACTGTCAAGCTCGTACAGCTACGCACTGAGTCATATGCTGGGTAGAAACGTCGTACAAGTTCTTAGAAGTTTGCAAAAATGTCGATCCATGCCACAACAATCGATTTCAGCAGATAGAGGGATCAGAAACATAACAGGAAAATGTTTTTGTTTTAGTGTATAGCCGCACTTTTATTTTGTCTAACGGCAACCGGTTTCGGTACCAAGCATCATCATTAGGTCATACCCTGAAGCGCGGTCATGAGACTTGCTGAACCAAGTAGGTGTGTCTTACACACAGTACATTGCCTGACTGCCTGATGATATTTGGTAGCAAACCAGTAGTCAGTAGACAAATTAAAAGTGCGACTATAGACAGAACCAAATACTTTTTCTCATTGTGTTGGTCACTGTCAACCCACACTATGTTTGAAATATGTGAGAAAGTTACGAGAGGCGTTCAATAAGTAATACAACACATTTCTTTTCCGAAAGCAAGTTGGTTTCATTCATGATTCCAATACACCGTATTATTCCTCTCTCTTCTGGCTATAAAACACTGTTTTTCAATATAATATCTTTTCAATGTGACGGCCTTACGCCACTTTCCTGGGAGGGCCTGTACGCCCGCATGGTGCCGCAGTACTGATCGACGTCGGACTCAGTGTCTTGACGCATCAAAAACCTCCCAATCATCCATGTTATGCTTCCCGCGGAGTGCATTCTTCATTGGACCAAACAGGTGGAAGCTCTTTATTGTCTTCTGCTAGGCTGCGACGAGGAACCCAGCGGCCTCACACCTTTAAGTACCCCCCCCCCCCCCCCCCCACCTGGTGGAGGAGGATATCAGCACTACCAACGGAGAAGTCCAGTTGAGCTGCGTCTGATTGTGACCCGTCGATCACCTCGAATGTGAGTGTCGCTCCCTCCAACATTTCAGGAGTTACAACTCTGTGCGGCCTGTCGGCAAGCGGAACATCGGACGGGTTTGCGGCACCTTGTTGCGAAGATGACGGAGGCTTCGCCCAACGACTCGCCGTGCTTTTATTTACCACCACCTTGCAAACACCTTTGAATACTTGCGATGTTCTAGTTTTCCGACAAAAGAAACTCACAGACAGCTCCCTACTTAGAACGCACCTGCGTTACAGACGCCATTTTGCAGGCTACGTATATCGTCGCCCCCAGTCGGAACTTCGAGAAACTATGTGGGCTAAAGCGAAAATATCATACGATGCCCCACAACAAAGTCTGCATTTTTTCAACCTAAACTGGCCGATAAAAAAATGTGTTGCATTACTTATTAAACACCTCTCGTCTACGTGTACATCTACATCCATACTCCGCAAGCCACTTGACGGTGTGTGGCGGAGGGTACCTTGAGTACCTCTATCGGTTCTCCCTTCTATTCCAGTCTCGTATTGTTTGTGGAAAGAAAGATTGACGGTATGCCTCTGTGTGGGTTCTAATCTCTCTGATTTTACCCTCATGCTCTCTTCGCGAGATATACGTAGGAGGGAGCAATATACTGTTTGGCTCCTCGGTGAAGGTCAGTTCTCGAAACTTTGTCAAAAGCCCGTACCGAGCTACTGAGCGTCTCTCTTGCAGAGTCTTCCACTGGAGTTTATCTGTCATCTCCGTAACGCTTTCGCGATTGCTAAATGCTCCTGTAACGAAGCGCGCTGCTCTCCGGTGGATCTTCTCTATCTCTTCTATCAACCCTATCTGGTACGGATCCCACACCGCTGAGCAGTATTCAAGCAGTGGGCGAACAAGTGTACTGTAGCCTACTTCCCTTGTTTTCGGACTTCATTTCCTTAGGATTCTTCCAACGAATCTGTCTGGCATCTGCTTTACCGACGATTCATTTTAAACGGTCATTCCATTTTAAATCACCCCTAATGCCTACTCCCAGATAATTTATGGAATTAATTGCTTCCAGTTGCTGACCTGCTATATTGTAGCTTAATGATAAAGGATCTTTCTTTCTATGTATTCGCAGCACATTACACTTGTCTACATTGAGATTCAATTGCCATTCCCTGCACCATGCGTCAATTCGTTGCAGATCCTCCTGTATTTCAGTACAATTTTTCATTGTTACAACCTCTCGATATACTACAGCATCATCCGCAAATAGCCTCAGTGAACTTCCGATGTTATCCACAAGGTCATTTATATACCGGGTGATCAAAAAGTCAGTATAAATTTGAAAACTTAATAAACCACGGAATAATGTACATAGAGAGGTAAAAATTGACACACATGCTTGGAATGACATGGGGTTTCATTAGAACAAAAAAAAAAAACACCCCATATTGCTACACGGGTGAAAGATCTCTTGCGCGCGTCGTTTGGTGATGATCGTGTGCTCAGCCGCCACTTTCGTCATGCTTGGCCTCCCAGGTCCCCAGACCTCAGTCCGTGAGATTATTGGCTTTGGGGATTACCTGAAGTCGCAAGTGTATCGTGATCGACCGACGTCTCTAGGAATGCTGAAAGACAACATCCGACGCCAGTGCCTCACCATAACTCCGGACATGCTTTACAGTGCTGTTCACAACATTATTCCTCGACTACAGCTATTGTTGAGGAATGATGGTGGACATATTGAGCATTTCCTATAAAGAACATCATCTTTGCTTTGTCTTACTTTGTTATGCTAATTATTGCTATTCTGATCAGATGAAGCGCCATCTGTCGGACATTTTTTGGACGTTTGTATTTTTTTGGTTCTAATAAAACCCCATGTCATTCCAAGCATGTGTGTCAATTTGTACCTCCCTATCTACATTATTCCGTGATTTATTCAGTTTTCAAATTTACACTGAGTTTTTGATCACTCGGTATATTGTGAATAGCAACGGTCCTACGACACTCCCCTGCGGCACACCTGAAATCACTCTTACTTCGGAAGACTTCTCTCCATTGAGAATGACATGCTGCGTTCTGTTATCTGTTATCTGTCTGTATGACGTGTAATGCGGACAAACAATCTCCTGCCGCACGGTAAGTGCGAAGACTGTGCAGTATGCAGTCACATTTGGTTGGACATCATGGTCTAGCTGTAAAGCGCGTGCATGGAAACGGAAAATCGCAGTATCGAATCCTAGTCGGACCGTTGAATATTTCCATCCGCCTTCCCGGTGGAAGATTTGCCAGAAGCGGCGTGTCTTTCGTATTCTTCCTTATACTGTAAGCCCCCTATCCCGCCGGCCGAGGTGGCGGAGCGGTTCTAGGCGCTACAGTCTGGAGCCGCGCGGCCGCTACAGTCGCAGGTTCGAGTCCTGCCTCGGGTATGGATGTTTGTGACGTCCTTGGGTTAGTTAGGTTTAAGTAGTTCTAAGTTCTAGGGGACTGATGACCTCAGATGTTAAGTCCCATAGTGCTCAGAGCCAACCCCCTATCCCCGGCAGGAACACTGCGGTGGTTAGGGACGGGCAAGTCGCACAGGTGGCGTTGAGCCATACGGAATTATTAATTATTACTACAGCCGTATTTCAACTGTACTTCAATGGGAATGTAAAGCAAAAACGTTCCACTTGCAGAGGTTTGTGTGGAAGACGTCCACTAGCTGGCGGCGAGTGGCGAGGGCAAGCAGCACGGCATGGAGCGAGACGTCAGTCGCCCTGTGTGTGTCTGGCCGGCGCTCGGGCGGGGCCGCGCTGCGCCGTTGTGAATGACGGCGCCAGCCTTGGCTGTATCCCAGGCCTGGCCGCTCACTGCCAAGGTGACGTCGCCGGCCACTCGCAATTATTCTCGCCTGTTTGTAGGCAAGCCCATTCTAGCCGAACCTCGGCCGCCTCCAGCTTGGACACCAATCCGAAACCTGTAGCTCGAATCGAGTTACTTTCTTTCATCAGTAATGTGTCTGTTGTTAGATTACAAAGATCTCGTTACAGGTGACGCAACTGTGTAAGGCCTGACTTTGAGACTTGCTTCGAGTGGTCTGATTACATCGTGTGATGTAGAATGCTACGCGTATCACTGTCACCTCCCCTCAGCCTTACCGATCCCGTTCAGTTTACAGATGATAAACGGAAAGTACGATTCTCTACCATATGCATAATATGGGGTGCTGAAGGGTAGGATTCTGTAGAAGTAGGGTGGTTCCGACTTGTTGCCGCTAACATTCAACCGCAGTCAGAAAGAAATACTGTTCGGAGCACAAATGCATAGTAGAATTTTGTAATTTATACACTACTAGCCATTAAAATTGCTACACCACGAAGATGACGTGCTACAGACGCGAAATTTAACCGACAGGAAGAAGATGCTGTGATATGCAAATGATTAACTTTTCAGACCATTCACACAAGGTTGGCGCCGGTGGCGACACCTATAACGTGCTGACATGAGGAAAGTTTCCAACCAATTTCTCATACACAAACAGCAGTTCACCGGCGTTTCCTGGTGAAACGTTGTTGTGATGCTTCTTGTAAGGAGGAGAAATGCGTACCATCACGTTTCCGACTTTTATAAAGGTCAGACTGTAGCGTATCGCGTTTACGGTTTATCGTATCGCGACATTGCTGCTCGCGTTGGTCGAGATCCAATGACTGTTAGTAGAATATGGAATCGGTGGGTTGAGGAGGGTAATGCGGAACGCCGTGCTGGATCCCAACGGTCTTGTATCACTAGCAGTCGAGATGACAGGCATCTTATCCGCATGGCTGTAACGGATCGTGCAGCCACGTCTCGATCCCTGAGTCAACAGATGGGAACGTTTGCAAGACAACAACCATCTGCACGAACAGTTCGACGACGTTTACAGAAGAATGGACTATCAGCTCGAAGACCATGGCTGCGGTTACCCTTGACGCTGCATCACAGAAAGGAGCGCCTGCGATGGTGTACTCAACGACGAACTTAGGTGCACTAATGCCAAAACGTCATTTTTTCGCATCAATCCAGGTTCTGTTTACAGGATCATGACGGTCGCATCCGTGTTTGGCGACATCGCGGTGAACGCACATTGGAAGCGTGTATTCGTCATCGCCATACTGGTGTATCACCCGGCGTGATGGTATGGGGTGCCATTGGTTACACGTCTCGGTCACCTCTTGTTCGCATTGACGGCACTTTGAACAGTGCGCGTTACATTTCAGATGTGTTACGACCCGTGGCTCTACCCTTCATTCGATCCCTGCGAAACCCTACGTTTCAGCAGGATAATGCACGACCGCATGTTGCAGGTCCTGTACGGGTCTTTCTGGATACACAAAATGTTCGACCGCTGCCCTGGTCAGCACATTCTCCAGATCTCTCACCAATTTAAAACGTCTGGTCATGGTGGCCAAGCAACTGGCCTGTCACAATACACCAGTCACTACTCTTGATGAACTGGGGTATCGTGTTGAAGCTGCATTGGTAGCTGTACCTGTACACTCCATCCAAGCTCTATTTGACTCAATGACCATTCGTATCAATGCCGTTATTACGGTCACAATTTGAAACGAGACTCGTCCGAACAGGCAACAAGTTTCCTGCCGGTGTTGAGGGGCCCAGGCGAGGCGTAAAGCTTTGTGCCGTCCAGTCATATAGGGTATGTGAGTGGGCCTTCGGCTCCGAAAGCCCATATCGATGATGTTTCGTTGAATGGTTCTCAGGATCTATGCACCCAAATTGCGTGAAAATGTAATCACATGTCAGTTCCAGTATAATATATTTCCAATGAATACCCGTTTATCAACTGCATTTCTTCTTGGTTAAGCAATTTTAATGGCCAGTAGTGTATAAACTAGATTTCACTTTCAACAGTTGATATACACTATCTTATCAGAATACTCATCAATGGAGTGTGTCCATCCTTGGAATTTATGACGGCTTCAGCTGTGCTGAGGGTATGAATGCTTGTGGAGGAATGATGCCCCATTCATCCTCGAGAGCCGAAACCAGAAGAAGGTCTGAAGCGAAGTCGGCGTTCTAACTCGTCCCTGACGTGTTCCATTGGGTGCAGGTTGGGGTTCTGGGCAGATAGTTTCTGGAATGTTATTGTTCACAAACCATGCTGCTTTATACGAGGATGCATTGCCACACTCATACAAACTATCATCGTCCCCCAACTGTTCCTCTACTGTACGCAGTACACACTCTCTAAAATGTGTTTACATCCTTCCACTTGTAGCATTTCCTTAAGCGCTATACGAGAAGCACTCATCACCCAGAGAAAACACCCCCATCGAAGCACCACCCCCAAATTTCACAGCTGGTACTGCACATTATGGCAGGGAAATTCTCCAGGCATTCGCCATATCCAAACCCTTCTATCGAATTTCCACACGGTTCAGCGTGGTTCATCACTCCAAATACCTCGGTTCCAGTCATGCACTGTCCATTGGCGTTGTCCTTTACACCACCTCAAGCGCCGCTCAATATTGACTACAGGGATGTGTCGGTCGCGAGTTGCTGCTCGACCTTCGTAGGCTATTCTATTTAACTTCCTACGCGGGACTGCTGGTAGCTCTTTAGAACTCAGGAATGATCCTCTCCGCTGATTTCATGCCATGCCTTCACAATGTTCGACGGTCTCTATCCGTCAATACATGTGGGCTGTCTGGTATTGGTTTAGCCGTGGTTGTTCCTCCGCGTTTCCACTTCACAATCACATCACCAAACAGTTGACTTGGGCATCTTTAGAAGGGTTGAAATTTCCCTACCCGCATTCTGCTTTTGCTGCTTTTCTACTGGCAACACGAAACTTCCCACCTCCTTTACACAGCTGGATCCCTTTCTTGCAGCGTCTAATGGTAAATTCCGCAGTACATAGGAGTGTCTGTGCGCTTTTAATCAAATCGTGTAGAATGCGTACCCGATCTCCACCAACAAATTTTCGGATGTTGTTCAGAGATATTTTCTGAATATTTTGGTATAAGGGAAACTTGCTCTTCGGTGGCTCATTACAGGCTAATTTGATTTATTGCTTGACTTGTCGTTGTACAATACACTGACGAGCCAAAGAAACTGGTACACCTGCCTAATATCGTGTAGGGCCCCCGCGAGCACGCAGAAGTGCCGCAACACGACGTAGGGTGGACTCGACTAATGTCTGAAGTAGTGCTGGAGGGAACGGAAACCATGAATATTGCAGTTCTGTCCATAAACTCACAAGACTACAAGGGGGTGGGGATCTCTTCTGAACAGCACGTTACAAGACATCACAAATATGCTCAATAATGCCCATGTCTGGGGAGTTTCGTGGCCAGTAGAAGTGTTTAAACTCAGAAGAGTGTTCCTGAAGCCACTCTGCAGCAATTCTGGACGTGTGGGGTGTCGCATTGTCCTGCTGGAATTGCCCAAATCCGTCAGAATGCACAATACACATGAATGGATGCAGGTGATCAGACAGGATGCTTACGTACGTATTATCTCTTACAGTCGTATCTAGACGTATCAGGAGTCCCATATCACTCCAACTGCACACGCCCCACGCAATTACAGAGCCTCCAACAGCTTGAACAGTCCCCTGCTGACATGTACGGCCCATGGAGTCATGAGGTTGTCTCCATACCCGTACACGTCCATTCGCTCAATACAATTTGAAACGAGACTCGTCCGAACAGGCAACAAGTTTCCTGCCGGTGTTGAGGGGCCCAGGCGAGGCGTAAAGCTTTGTGCCGTCCAGTCATATAGGGTATGTGAGTGGGCCTTCGGCTCCGAAAGCCCATATCGATGATGTTTCGTTGAATGGTTCGCACGCTGACACTTATTGATGCCCCAGCACTGAAATCTGCAGCAATCTGCGGAAGGGTTGCACTTCTGTCACGTTGAACGATTTTCTTCAGTCGTCGGTGGTCCCGTTCTTGCAGGATCTTTTTTCGGCCGCAGCGAGGTCGGGGATTTGATGTTTTACCGGATTCCTGATCTTCACTGTACACTTGTGAAATGGTCGTACGGTAAAGTCCCCACTTCATCGCTACCTCAGAGATGCTGTGTCCCATCGCTCGTGTGCCGACTATGACACCACGTTCAAACTCACTTAAATCTTGATAACCTGCCATTGTAGCAGCAGTAACCGATCTAACAACTGCGCCAGACACTTGTGTCTTATATAGGCGTTGCCGACCGCAGCGCCGTATTCTGCCTGTTTACATATCTCCGTATTTGAGTAGGCATGCCTGTACCAGTTTCTTTGGCGCTTCATTGTAGATATAACACTGAAATATCTGCACAGCAGTGCAAATGTCGACGGTATGTCGTGTGTGTATTGACTGGAAACAAACTTGTTCCATTCACTCTGGGTACTTTTTGTTCACAAGATTGTCTACTCTACCCACGCCCGCAAGCTTACATCCATTACTGCTCGGTTCTGTTCCGGGCTTTTCTTTCGGCCAATGGTGTTGATTTATAACAGTAGTAATAGCTTCACTGGTGATGAGTTAGCCGATATGCACCCCGGGTATGGGTTCACTGAATGCAGTAGAAGAGCGATGTGATGACACTAGGCTAAACTGTTCGGCGGCGACGTCATCGACTTCATAGTGGTTTTGAATCTATCTATAGATGGTTACTTAGCACTGTATTTTTTGGTGATGACGTTTTCAGACTTTTTCGCTACTGTTTAGATATTTTGATTGAAGTAACGGTCATTGGGGTAACAAACAAAATAAATCATAAATACATTATTACTTTATAACGGGCTACCGCAGACCACGGTCCATTTACACCAAAATATTCAGAAAATATCTCTGAGCAACATCTGAAACTTGTCCATAGAGTTCGGCTTCAGCCTGCTCATCTTATCATGACTGCTAAACGACTTCTGTACATGATACCACAAAGCTTATTTGTGGCGCGAGATCTTCTAGCAGACTAGAGGCGCTGAGCCGGTCGGGGTGGCCGAGCCGTTCTAGGCGCTACAATCCGGAACCACGCGACCGCTACGGTCGCAGGTTCGAATCCTGCCTCGGGCATGGATGTGTGTGATGTCCTTGGGTTAGTTAGGTTTAAGTAGTTCTAAGTTCTAGGGCACTGATGACCTCAGAAGTTAAGTCCTATAGTGCTCAGAGCCATTTGAACCATTTTAGAGGCGCTGACATGTAAGGCTAAGATTCCATCTGTTTACCCGGATCCGGTACCGGTTCCCTTGCTACTCCTAGACAGTTTACAGTTTGTTTTCAGTGATTTATTGCCAATGGTGTAATGAGATAGTAATGTATCTTTATACCTGTTTACGCAAAATACCTTCCAGTTTACGCTGAGTGACAGCATCAAGTTCCTGCGTAAGACGTCGATCGTAACTGGTCACACGGAATTTCTGTATAGCGCCTACCTGTGAACTCTCTCGTTGAGTTCATGACGATATCGGCAGGTCAATTGTTTATATAAAGGACACGGTAATGGTCCTATGGCAGCTCGCTGGAGTACCTGATGATGTTTCCCCGTCGATAAAGACATACTGGGTTTTGTTAACTAGGACGTCGTTAATCAAATCACAATGCCGGTCACAAATTCCATACACCCATGCTTCCTTCGTTAGGCAGCAGGGCGGAGTTGTATTGAACGCCTTCCATAATCCCTCTGGATCTCGTTTATGGAAATAGCGTTGTGAGTTTCGCACGATCGCTGGTTGAGAAATCCATATTGATTCCCACTGAGGAGACATTTCACCTCAAAAAAGATCCCACCACGTTAGCATATAAAATGTTCCATATTTCTACATCGTATTGTGTACTTCTCTTCGACAACGCCTTCAGTTCTTTATTATTATTTTTTTTTACGTATTATGATCTGGCCTTCGCATAATAGTTACCATTATACCCTTAAGCTGTGGTATGGTGGACCGTTGTTCGAGAGGTTCATGTTCCATATCTGATGTGCTCAATCTGATGTACTTTTTATTGTTGTTCTAGCAGCTTTGTCTCCTTTGCAACTTTGATAATCACTGCATTCGTTTTCGGCAGTAGCTAAAGTTATCTCTAAATCCAGTGGATTGAGTTATAATTTCCCACAGCTTCCCCTTTCAGACTAATATAGGTGTGATTCTGCGTTAATTCCATGCTTAATTCATTCCTATCTGATACTAATGTTTTCATTTTGAATATTCCAAGTATAAACACAGACATTATAACCATCAATTATATAGCCATGTCCGAAAGGCTAAAATGACGATATAATATTTGTCTCCCTGTGCGGGAATCACGAATTGTATGAGCATTAGTGCGGTGACTGCGTGACATGTGGAGGTGTGCTCGGATATCCAAAGTGGTTAAGACGACACTCACGATAAGCGGGAAATCCGGGTTCGAGTCATAGACCAGTATAAATTTTCATGTGTCACAAACAGTCGACGTCAATGCACAGTCGAATGCGAATCGATATCGTCCTGTTTACCACAGCTGTAATCGTCAATGACAGTGTCTGTTCCTTCACACGCGCATGCAAGTCTGAAGAGCATTGTATTATGAAGACACAGACAGTGTATAAACACATTAGACATTATAACCGCCAGTGACGTACCTGTATCCAATCCTCGACGGGCCAAATATAATGTAATATTTGTCTCCCTGTGCGGGAATCACGAACTGTGCGAGCGTAAGGGTTGTGACTTCGTGACATATGGGTGTTTGGATCGGTTCTGGAGGTTCGTTCGGATAGCCGAAGTGGTTAAGGCGACAATACGCAATAGGAGGGGAGTACGGGTTCGAGCTTAGGTCCAGCATAAATTTTCGTGTGTCGCGAACAGCTGATATCAATGCATAGTTGCACAAGGTGAATCTGTTTCATAACATTTGGATTACTTCTTGCATCGGCCGGATGTCTTAGAAAATGTACTTATAACTTGTTCTTTAATGTAGTAAGGCTTCTTAGAAGACTTCTTTCCTCACCAGATCTTTCTGGTGTTTTACTTACCTTTTTTGCGCACTTAATTGTGCCTGTCCATCTTTAGCACAAAATTACTAATTCTAGCAGTTTCATCTTTTTCCCTCGGCCAGTCTTACAGATTCCTTCATTATTGTGTTCCACGACTGGTATCTGAAGATGATGTTGGTAACTGATGTCAGTAGAGTTCTTTTTTATTGAAGAAAGCTTTCTTCACATGCTACCATCTGCTTCCATTACCTTCCTTGTTTCACGAATTCGTGTATTCTGATTACCAATGGACGTAATCAGTCGTTATTTTGCCTTATTATATCCATCTCATTCACAATTAACGCTCGACCCGCCAGGTTAGCCGAGAGCGCCGGCACGGTAGCTCAGCGTGTTCGGTCAGAGGGTTAACAGCCCTCTGTAATAAAAAAAACTGAGCTAATCGATCAACAACGAACTTAAACGGATGTCTTACGACGTCCGCCCCGAACAGTGCAACGAACAACAGTGAACAAAATTAGATAAAAAAAAAGAGCGCTAACGCACTGCTTCCTGGAATCGGATAGGCGCACCGGCCCCGGATCGAATCCGCCCGGCGGATTAACGACGATGGCCGATGTGCCAGCCAGCCTGGATGTGGTTTTTAGGCGGTTTTCCACATCCCTCTAGGTGAATACCGGGCTGGTCCCCATGTTCCGCCTCAGTCATACGGCTCGCAGACATCTGAACACTTTGGCACTATTCCATGGATTACACTCGACACAG
The DNA here is from genome assembly GCF_023898315.1 of Schistocerca nitens. Classification (NCBI taxonomy): domain Eukaryota; kingdom Metazoa; phylum Arthropoda; class Insecta; order Orthoptera; family Acrididae; genus Schistocerca; species Schistocerca nitens. Next base: position 396,481,134 of record NC_064617.1, read on the forward strand.
ACAGTTGAGGGTACACTAATTCCGTCCCGGGGGGTACGGCGTGGAGGCAGGAAGGGCATCCGGCCACCCCTTAACCATTAACATGTCAAATCCGATTATCGATGGCTGACCCTGCGTAACTGCGGGACAAGGCTCAAGTGATAGAATTCACAGTTAACGCTCCACCCTCGCTTTGTGTACAAGTTATTCACGTTCTTTCTGGAGCCCACCTACTTCCACTTCTGCCGCCATAACGTCTTTGTTCCCTGTATGAAAGAGATTTGTCTAAATTTTGTGTTCCTGCGGAATTCTTGAGAGCTTAAAATATTATCTTAGGAAACTTCCTAGTACCTGTTCTTAAACTTAAAACGACACTCACTTTCACGTCACTAACAGATATGTGCGCAAAATAAAAAAAATAATAAAAATCCTTTTGAAGACTTCTACTCGATGCGTGTTTTGTATCTCCTGAAACCAGCGTAATCGGAGGAGCTTTTGGTACTTCAGGTTTTTGTTTGTCCCTGTTGGCTACTAGAAGTTTGTGGTACACTGCCACTTGTTCTTGTGTTATAAACTGCATAGACGTTTCGTACCAGAGAATCCGGTGCCAATTTCTTACCTCCACTCTGCAGTTGTTTCCTCAATGTAGGCGACCACCTCGAAGGCGATTGTGCAGTGTAATGAACAACTGAAACAGGTAACTGTTCTGCGTACAAGTAAGCGTGCGCATCTGTGTTACCAAATGGCTAACCCGGTGCACGATAGCAGTTGTACGTTGTCTATCTAAGAGCGTCCAGGGACAGTAAAAATTTGGTTTTTAATATTTCATACAGTACTTGACCGCATTTAAAAATGAAAAGTGATGTCATAATCAAATCGTTAATTAAGAAGAATGATCTTAAGTCAAAAGTTTAAAACAGTAAGGCAGTGTAACTCAAAACGCACAAATTACCCAGACTGTATTCATCCAGTATTTAAGAATCACTGTGCTTAGCGACATCCAACAAACTTTACACGTAATTTGAAACCTGTTGAAAACTTTTTCCCGCTTGGCAGCCCCGCACGCCCCCCACTCCCGTTCCCCATTCCCACATACACACAAAATAATGAAGGGAAAAATGTTTATCGCTTACTGCATTTTTGCTGTTCATACAGTAAACCTCCGGCATCAGACATGGCGATTTAATTTATTACTTATTTACTACTAACACGGCTCGCTACCCATTTTGCAGTCAGTGTTCACATATAGCTCTGAATTTACCTGCAATATTATATCACTGTACAATAGTCCAAGAGATATGACGTCGTAAACATTGAAATTCACGAATATTAATTGTTTTTAAACGGAGCGTCTTCAATCACAAAAGTTTTATATGGTTAACGTCAAAAATTTAACTTATTGACTCATTTTCAAAGTAATCAGAGATCTGAAGCTGTTTTACGCATGGGAGTTCTATTGTTTAAAGAGTCAACAATTTTGAGATTTCACGACAAACTTCTCTGAATACCAGCTGTCAGCCATTGAGATATCCAGTACATGTTAGGGGTGCTATGTTTTTCTGGCTGATAGGAAAGACTGAGAGTTCTTTTTGCGGAAATTTTGCTCTACAGTGGATGGCGGTTGGTGACGGCAGAGGAAGGGAGGCGGGGGCAACTGCGTTTCCCTGCCCCACTCCGGGTATACCTTGACACATTCTACGTAGAGGCTCCAACCCAATAAGAAGGTGAAAACTTTGCTTCTGAGCGAAAAACACAGTAACATGGATCTGAACGGTTAATATGCTAATGTGGATACTGTCAAGGATAATGAAACGAAAGCTTTTCTATACAGTGTTTCAGACGGAGCACCGAAATCTGAATGAATGTGCTCGAGAAGAGACATGATATGTAGCGTAACAGTTTACCTCAAGTCTGTGATCGAACTTTTAGCACTGCAGGTGCCCGAGTACCTGATTGTGAGCGGTTTGAGAAACTAACGCTGAACAATGAATTAGAATGCATGCAGGGTACTACTGGAGTAAAAGTATATACTTCAGGAGATATTAATATAGACTAATTCCAATAAAACGTACCCCAACTTTTACTGGTTGCGGAGACACAGCTGGTTATAGATATAAGTTTTCATTTCGGTAGACGATTTTCTAACCGCAGAGTATCAGATTCAATTGTGTTTGCTTGTGTTTCCACTGAAGTGTGGAAGATTAGTGAAGTGCCCATTAGTCATATTTCATCTGAACGTGTAAACTAACAGAATGTGGATGAAACAGAAACTGTTACTCAGTTAATACAACATATTCCTTCAACAAGCAGATGCATAATTCTACAGATATCGGTATTTCACATACAATAATATGGCAGACATAAAGGACGCACAGTCTCTGTTTACAGAGTATTCAAAACATTCGAGAAAGAGAAGAAGGTATACGATTGGAATTTTGTCGCTGACTAATTGCAGATCCCATTAAAATTGTTTGCTGATGAAGCCACTTACACGCGTGAGGTATCAATAACATTCGTAACTTACACAGGCGTCCGACGAAAAGCTACATGTCTGTGTGGAAAGACATTTTCAAGAACGCTTCTCCGTGAATGTGTGGCGTGGTATGATAGACAGTTGACTGGGCCTGTTGTATTTCCGCTTCGTCTTACAGGACTCCGTTATGTAGCCTTCCTTGAAATGAGCTTCCAGCATTACTGCAAAAGACGAGGCCCCTTCACGTTCTAGGTCACGTGACACATCATCTAAAGCTGCTTTCCCCGGAGCATGGATCGGCAGAAATGGTCCCTAGACCCCAATCCTTTAGATTTCTGCCTGTAGGTATTTTTGAAAACCGAAGTCTACAAAGAAAAAGTAAACACAAGAGACGAAATGATATAAAAGAACACCAAAAAACTTCAGGCTGCACATGGCATTGTCAGAAGTCGGAAGTATAATTTATTAAAATCAACTTTCAGCTTAATCATTTACGTTTCCTTAACATCATCTGTGAGTATTTGTTTGGGTTAGATTCTGATAGTTAAACCTCTGTAACTGATTAGTTTACCCTATCACCCCCTAAAATATTTACTATTCCTCTTGTAAATGGTTCAAATGGCTCTGAGCACTATGGGACTTAACATCTATGGTCATCAGTCCCCTAGAACTTAGAACTACTTAAACCTAACTAACCTAAGGACAGCACACAACACCCAGCCATCACGAGGCAGAGAAAATCCCTGACCCCGCCGGGAATCGAACCCGGGAACCCGGGCGTGGGAAGCGAGAACGCTACCGCACGACCACGAGATGCGGGCTCCTCTTGTAAAAACAACCTGTATTGGCTATACAGTTGGGACAGCGTCGACGCGGTTCTACAATTGGGAACTAATAACACAATGGGAAAGCAGCACTTGCACAATGCATAAACTATGGGGAACGAGAATTATAGAACAATAGGCTTTGGCACAGCGGAACTGAAATCCCACTGAAATTTGAATCAGAAGGGCGCACTCAAGAACGATGTCAAACTATTTCTAACAGAGATTCTTACCTATCAAAGCCGCATCATTTTCTCCGTTACTACTAGTACATTGTATTACAGTCAGATGAGAATAATTACGAAAATATAAGTAGCATAAGTTGGTTAAGAAAATCTGTGCTATCCCCATGGCGCGTGTCTTTTTACGTCAGCTCCTTTTCACACTTTCCCGTTGATATTTCCGTAATCGTGGATGTCCCAGACAGATACCCACTAGCACGTCAGTCACGGCCCGGCTCTACACAGCATCATCGGCGCTGATTGAAATGTCACTGGTGCGGGATGCGTGTTCACTCATTAGTCGATCGTGTCTATTTATACGGCGCCGTCGCATACGTGGAGTGTCAGGCTTCTGGAAAACCGCATGAAATCTGCTCTCAGTTTTATTCTCTGCATCAGGGGCTAGATAGCGATGCTTTGATTGTATGCAGGAGCTAATATTTTGCATGTGTCGTTGGTTACCACAGCAGAACCAACATCTACATTCACAATCCACAAAATCTCAAAGCAAATGCTACCAAATGCCAACATCATTACTTGTCCGTGGATGCTGCTAACTTAGTGCGATGACTCCCAACGTTGAAGTACCTAGTTGGACCACAGCTTTCGGATGACAGGGATAGAAGTGATAATCGGACAGCCCGCATCTCGTGGTCGTGCTGTTAGCGTTCTCGCTTCCCACGCCCGGGTTCGATTCCCGGCGGGGTCAGGGATTTTCTCTGCCTCTTGATGGCTGGGTGTTGTGTGATGTCCTTAGGTTAGTTAGGTTTAAGTAGTTCTACGTTCTAGGGGACTGATGACCATAGATGTTAAGTCCCATAGTGCTCAGAGCCATTTGAACCATTTGATAATCGGACATAGTTCCTGATCACGCCCTTTCCTTACTGTGGCAAGCAGTGAAGGTTCAAGTGGCTCTAAGCACTACGGGACTTAACATCTAAGGTCATCAGTCCCCTAGAACTTAGAACTACTTAAACCTAACTAACCTAAGGACATCACACACATCCATGCCCGAGGCAGGATTCGAACCTGCGACCGTAGCAGCAGAGAGGTTCCAGGCTGAAGCGCCTAGAACCGCTCGGCCAGCAGGTGTGAAGGCACGTACCTCTTTGGTCTATACCAGTTCGCAGCTCTCTGTTTTGGGTGTTAGGCTCGGCGGCCCTATGGTCGCATACGAAACCAGTAGGCTATGTGTTAGCACCAGATTTCAGCCCACTCCATCTATCTTTATCAGCCACATAAACGAGAAACTGTATTACATACGTTTATCGCCATCATCTTCAAGAAGCAAATAATCTTGATATACAATAAAATCTCAAGTTGAAGATACGACAGTGTTGAAGAAAACACTTAATTTCACTAAAAAAACATACCATACTGCGGAGAACAGTCTGTGTGCGAACTGTCGAGTAAATTTTCCCAGCGCTTGATTAAGCATACTAGGATAGGTTCACAAAACATAAATACTTTGAAATTATGGCAGAATTAATCTGCATAGTTAGGTACATCATAGCAAAATTCCTATGGTTGTAGCCAGCAACTTGTAAGAATACAGTGAAAACTACCGTAAACTTGATGCTCACGCTTTGCTGACAGAAATAAATCTGTTTTCTGGCAACAGACATAAAGATAACGTCCTGTGCTTCGCCGAGGGTAGTGGCTTTCTGATCGGACGAATTTTTTTAATCTGTCGGAATAGATATGACGCAATCCTGTCACACGAGGCTTCATCCTTCGAGAATGTTCCTCGTTGGAGCTTAGCAGCGTGGTCTGTTGAAGAAATGTAGGCTTTATGTTCTTTTTTAAGGAATCAACAGAAGAGAAACCTCAAGACGCGTGATGTGTCATTATTAATAAAAGGCTAAGTTCCAAGACCACTAATAATTGGGAAATTTCTGAAGTAACTGCAGCGCAAGTATGGTAGCAATGTCTCGTTCCCGGAAGGACGCGCCTGCAGACACCTTAGCATAGCGAAATATAACAACTGGGTTCCCTGTTGCCGCTGCGTCACTGTAAAGGGTTATAAAAAAAAAAAAAGAGATATGCACCAGAAAGCGAAGGTTCTGGGAGAGCTGGGAATTTAAAGGGTCGAAAGAACTGTACGAATAAAATTTAAAAAGTAGTGACAATCGATCTCCCAATATAAGACTCTTGATCCATGGTTCGCTGTGTAATACGTATTTTAGATTTCGTCTGACTATCGTCATTTAGTTTTACTATAGTTTTCTTGAATTGTTTGAGACAAGTGAAATGAAATGTCGTGTGGCTAGGGCCTCCCGTCGGGTAGACCGTTCGCCTGGTGCAGGTCTTTCAAGTTGACGCCACTTCGGCGACCTGCGCGTCGATGGGGATGAAATGATGATGATTAGGACAACACAACACCCAGTCCCTGAGCGGAGAAAATCTCCGACCCAGCCGGGAATCGAACCCGGGACCTTAGGATTGACATTCCGTCACGCTGACCACTCAGCTACCGGGGCCGGACCCGTTTGAGACAAGTGCCACGACGATTCATTACACAGGTCACCGCCAATTCTTCACCAACATAGAGATAGTGCTCCGTCTCCAACTATCTCGACATTATGCTACTCTAGATGGGGTCTCAAGGGCAATAATACCATACAGTCATTTCCTTTCACTCTAATTTTGTGCAAGTAGTGCTCTACAGCTTATAGGAATTGACCCAATGTGCAGAGTGCACTTCACAGAGGATGGAATATGATCTTGACAGTGTTCGAAAATTAACTGTAGAACTGCATTTTACTGTTGACTGTATACTGCATTTTACTACTGACGACAATAACAAAGGATGCTTTTTCAACTTGTCTTCACAGAAAGAACGTCCCATACAGGTTGCTATAAATAATTTAATGATACCTGAGAATGATCAGATTATCAGATGCTAATAAAGAATTAGTTCATCAGCAGCCGTTGGCGATTATGAAATATGACTTATACTACTATATTGCCTTCCACCTGTTCCTTTATAACACTTTCCGTCATTATCATCAGTTAATTTCTCAAAATCAAATATGATTACTTCAGTTAGACACAGAATGATTCCAGTTCTCATATTTCTCCAAGTGAACTGGTGTCCGAATTCTCATAAACTTGGTTTCGATGAAACACAAAAATCTGGAGTTTTGTGGTTGTCACTTGCAAACAAATGGAATTTCGCGAGTTGTAATTTAATATTTAAGGTGCAGGTCTCTAATGAGGGTGTGTGAGTAATGATCTTCCTGTGTTTATAGAACAAGTTGTATATGAAAATAAGCAGTGAAATTAACGTATTTTTATAACAAAATCGCCAACGGTGTCAGTTATCCATCCCGTGTACGAGGTGCATTCAAGTTCTAAGGCCTCCGATTTTTTTTTATAATTAACTACTCACTCGAAATCGATGAAACTGACGTTACTTCTCGACGTAATCGCCCTGCAGACGTACACATTTTTCACAACGCTGACGCCATGATTCCATGGCAGCGGCGAAGGCTTCTTTAGGAGTCTGTTTTGACCACTGGAAAATCGCTGAGGCAATAGCAGCATCGCTGGTGAATGTGCGGCCACGGAGAGTGTCTTTCATTGTTGGAAAAAGCCAAAAGTCACTAGGAGCCAGGTCAGGTGAGTAGGGAGCATGAGGAATCACTTCAAAGTTGTTATCACGAAGAAACTGTTGCGTAACGTTAGCTCGATGTGCGGGTGCGTTGTCTTGGTGAAACAGCACACGCGCAGCCCTTCCCGGACGTTTTTGTTGCAGTGCAGGAAGGAATTTGTTCTTCAAAACATTTTCGTAGGATGCACCTGTTACCGTAGTGCCCTTTGGAACGCAATGGGTAAGGATTACGCCCTCGCTGTCCCAGAACATGGACACCATCATTTTTTCAGCACTGGCAGTTACCCGAAATTTTTTTGGTGGCGGTGAATCTGTGTGCTTCCATTGAGCTGACTGGCGCTTTGTTTCTGGATTGAAAAATGGCATCCACGTCTCATCCATTGTCAAAAACGACGAAAAGAAAGTCCCATTCATGCTGTCGTTGCGCATCAACATTGCTTGGCAACATGCCACACAGGCAGCCATGTGGTCGTCCATCAGCATTCGTGGAACCCACCTGGATGACACTTTTCGCATTTTCAGCTCGTCATGCAGGATTGTGTACACAGAACCCACAGAAATGCCAACTCTGGAGGCGATCTGTTCAACAGTCATTCGGCGATCCCCCAAAACAATTCTTTCCACTCTCTCGATCATGTCGTCAGACCGGCTTGCGCGAGCCCGAGGTTGTTTCGGTTTGTTGTCACACGATGTTCTGCCTTCATTAAACTGTCGCACCCACGAACGCACTTTCGACAGATCCATAACTCCATCACCACATGTCTCTTTCACCTGTCGATGAATTTCAATTGGTTTCACACCACGCAAATTCAGAAAACGAATGATTGCACGCTGTTCAAGTAAGGAAAACGTCGCCATTTTAAGTATTTAAAACAGTTCTCATTCTCGCCGCTGGCGGTAAAATTCCATCTGCCGTACGGTGCTGCCATCTCTGGGACGTATTGACAATGAACGCGGCCTCATTTTAAAACAATGCGCATGTTTCTATCTCTTTCCAGTCCGGAGAAAAAAAATCGGAGGCCTTAGAACTTGAATGCACCTCGTATATCAGAACTCAAGCTGCATAAAACACTAAGTAAATATTCGTCGCAATACTCATATTTTGGTGCACAAATGTTATATTTCCAAGTTTAACGTATTACTAATACCTGCTTACTATATCTCTCGCGACAGAGCCTTTGGGTGAAAAGTTGTCGGTTAATTTCTCGTCTCAGATTCGGATAAAACACCAAGCTTTCGATGACTGCGTCCATCAGCGTCCTCAGGAGCTGATACATGTACTTGATGAGGGCGGTTGTCAATATGTCTTTGTATGAGCTGTTATTAATCTCATTTTATCTTCAGGTCTGCATGTGAGTGGTATGTACGGTGCTGAAAAAGAATACTTCTTCTATGAAAAGTGGTTGGTTCTTTGAATTTCCTATCCAGGTATTCATGAAACTTTATACTACTTCCTATGAATTTTAAAATTTTCAGCATTTTCGTACGCTCACGTGGAACACAAAATAGCCCGTAAGAATCGAAATTGCCTTTATTTCTACAAGGTCGAAGTCACCTTGCTATTCCAATCTGATAAAAGCTCAACACTTGAAGATTATTCCAGAACAGACATTCAGCAATTTGCCAATTTTTTACCAATGATTCGAATCCTACGATTTGCATTACCGGTGTTATTGTTCTACGATATCATGCAAGATGATGGTATTCCCAAGGTCTTCTAGACAGGATTACAGCTGTGATTCGTTAACTATGTAAGTGTAGATTAGGGATGTGTGTAGCAGTTCATATTCCCCACGGACCTTCACGGTACGTGAAGAGATATTCTCGCTGCTATTGTATTAGAACCACTGTTGGAATGAAATACGAGCGTCATGCTGAGAATCAGATGCAAGCGAAAGGAAGTTGGAAACGAGCCAGTTCCTGGACGTACGTTCTCAAGCACCTTAGCGTAACCTCACTGAGGACAACCGACAACTTAGCGCCGGTGTGAGTAAGAAAACTCTTCAGGCCTCAAATTTGCAAGCAGGAGTGACTATAACATAGCTGACAAACTTTCATCCCCACAAAAAAACTTAGCTTCATTTTGCTACGTTACTGTTTCGTATCATAAATAGTCGCAGAGATGAAGTTGTCCCGAGCATGTATTCAAACTGACATTTACGTCTCCTAGCATATATACTTTCTCGAGGTGATAATTAAAACTGTATGGTTCAAATGGCTCTGAGCACTATGCGACTTAACTTCTGCGGTCATGAGTCGCCTAGAACTTAGAACTAATTAAACCTAACTAACCTAAGGACATCACACACATCCATGCCCGAGGCAGGATTCGAACCTGCGACCGTAGCGGCCGCGCGGTTCCAGACTGTAGCGCCTTTAACCGCTTGGCCACCACGGCCGGCTCTGACTGTATGGTTGTATCTCGTATGACGACCTGTTGAGAGGGCATTTGTTGTGATACGTATGTTGTTAAAGATCTCCTAAGAGAAGAAATGGAACTTAATGGTGCACAATTCTAAGATTTTTGTTAAGTTAAGGATGCTTTTAACACAAAGTTCTTTTGCGTGGTGGCGTTTCACTCGGAGGAAGCCGGTTCGAACCCTGTTGGTAGATGAAATTTTCGCCACCCGTATTCTGCCGACAAAAACAGGAGAGGTCGTGGTGATCACCAGGCTTCGCGCCTATATCGTGAATTAAATTTCAGACCTGTCCACAGTGTCTTACAAAGTGAGAGCAAGTGACACTTTTGATTGTGGTCCGTCCGTCGCATGGAGTCGTTAAGCTCGACGGCCCAATTGGTGCTATTCGGGATAAGTGAGCTGTTTGCTGGCACGGGGTTTCACCCCTCTCCCTTCCCTCATCATCAGCATACGACATAAAGATAAGGAAACATTACATACACATCCATTGTACTCACCTACACTCAACAAATACTCGTAAGACACAACTCTTACATATCCGCAAGGAAAAGGGTGGGTGTTCGCGGAGGAAGAAAACCCTTTAACTAGGCGGCTGATCCCTCCCCTTGGGGTCTCCTTTACTTCTGTCGTTGTTGATATGACTCAGTGACAGAAACCATGTGATACGCCAAATTACGCTTCCTATACTAGGTTCTTAGTCACTCAGTCGAAGGGGCAGCGCCGATAGGACAATGATTCGGCTTCTTTAACGCTGTTTTCACCAATTTTTCTGAAATATTCCAAAGGAGGCCTGGGCTTTTCGCAGGTACCTGTTCCATGGACTATTACGAAATGCTAACCTGCGGTCAGTTAAGCTTAAAAGACGTAAAAGTCATCCGCTCTGCAGATGTTTCCAACCCTCTTAATGAGGTGAGTCCTACTGGAGGGAGAAAACCTTTATTTCATGTGCTGTGAAAGCCATCTAGCCCACTTAGTGATGGGGCATCTATGACTTAACTTGACATGGGACGTAATATTTTTCAAAAGCACTGTCCATTGTTGATTGTGAAAATCATGTTTGATAGAAAGAAATATTATTTCTGTCTAGCAACACCATCGTGTGTTAAATGACGAAGCTAATGTTGTCCACTACCCGACGCTTTGTCTTTATCACCCTATAGCCTGTGAACTGACTTACCCAGCTAGTTCTTGGGAGACCAGCAGCTTAATTGAACTCCTATCCACACAGTAGCTTGGCGTTTTTCACATAGAAAGACGTTTCCAGAGATGAAAGAAGCAACAGTTCACGGGAAAATATCATAGTACCGATCGGGAATCGAGTTCAAAAACTCTGAAGTTTTAGATTTTTGTCTGGAACTTTTCCAATCAACCACTGATAATAGAGCAGAGCGTACTCACACCAATAATCCACCTGTGTGGCAGATGCATATTGATGGTAGGACAAATACAGTATTTACGGTATTCTATTCATGAAACACGCCCGACTGGTACCAGTAGATGAGAAAATATCGTGTTGAAATCTATGCTACAGAAATGAGACAAGCATCAAAATAAAATACAAAAAATGCAGTTGCGATGTAATTGAAATGAATTGAACTAATTAAATAGCAGCTTATATCCCTATGGATAGCAGCTGATATCCCACGAAAAAACACTGATAAAACTTGGAAATGACCCTGCCCCTTAGACCGTAGCGTAACTGTTTACGTGCAGCTTTTGTAACTCTCTATGTATTATTTTTCCCAGCATTTTCTTTCCTCCTCTTATGGTTCGTACCCTGAAACTCTTCATGTCCATGTTCTATACTGTATACGAGTATTTCTCTACCTTCCACTTCCTAACAGCGTGCGGGAAAAAAGAATACTTAAATCTTTCAGTGCGAGCTCTAATTTCTCTTCATGTACATGGATGTTTTCGCGTACGGAGGAGGACGTTAGAGATTGAAATTTCGTGAAAAGATCTCGCCGCAACGAAAACTGCCACATCATTTCACATATAATATCCGTGACACTCTATCCCCTAGTTCGCGATAACACAAAACGAGCTTTCAAGGTAGTAGGAAGCCTACACCAGAACGAGCTCCATCTGAATTTGTACGTCTGATCGCTTGCACTGAAAACACGTGCAGTGATTGTCATTGAAGTTCGCATTGAAACAGCTGAATTTAAGTGTTATATTTTACTGATTTAGATTGAGACATTGAATTTGAGACGTATAAAAACCTGCAGAGTGTTTCTGTAAGAGCATGCAAAAATTGTAACAGGAAATAGAGAATGTTCCACTGAACAATTTGAGGTATGGAACCTGGGATCGGAGAAACCAGCTTAAGGAGGTATGAAAGTAAACTTGTCTACCGCTTTGTCTAGCATTACTGTTTTCCAGCTTATTTACAACTAACGTGCGTACAAGTTTACACGTGTTGTGCTGTTTATTTACATGTACATTCTTTATTGCCTGCGAGGAGATAACGAGGACGAACGTGATCACTAGGAAATCATGATGCAGGTTTTGTTTGCTTTATTTATCCATAAGGTGGCTCTGTTGTATCGTAGTTACATTGTCCCATGAAAAAAGTGCTATCAAACAAAGACATACCCATTCATTATTCAGTGCTATTCAGAGACGTGCGGTACAGTACGATGGAGCGGTACTGGTGCAGTTTCGCAAAACTGACTGACATGCACCTTGTGTATGGAGAAGTACGCTGCAATGCTCTCACTGCTGGAAGGCTGTACAGGGAATGATTTCGTAACAGGCACCATCTGTCAAGACGAGTGTTTAATTCTATCGATCGACGAATGCAGTTCATTGGAAAGAAGAAACGAGGGACCTGGCCACATGAGGACTTGGCAACATGAGGACCACTCGCACACCCGATTTTGAAGAGGAAGTGCTGGAACGTGTTGCAGCAGACCTCATTACAAATACTCTTGGTATTGCACATGAAGTGGACGCGGCGCATACTGACGTATGCCGAGTTCTCCACATCCGTATCACCCACAACGAGTCCATGCAATGCCTGTGACTGACTTTGTACCAAGGGTCGCATTGTATCGCTGATTTGCTCCAACTAGGGATTCATCGACCAGATTTAATCCAAATCGTGCATTATACTGATGAGGCCTCATTTGATCGTGATGGTATTTCGAAAAGCAAGAATAGCCATGTGTGGGACGAGGAAAACCCTCACGCTGTAGTAGAGTCATACTATGAAGTACGTTTTGCTGCGAACATCTGAGTTGGCATTGTAAGCGGCAATCTCATTGGGCCATATCTTCTACCCACTCATCTGAATGGCCACCTGTATTTGGCGTTCGTGCAAAGAGTTCCGCCTAAGTTGTTGGAGAACGTACCCTTGGATGTTCTTGAGAGGATGTGGCTTACAACATGAAGGTGCACCGCCTCACTTCAGTGTGGAGGTCCGCAAACGTATCAGTGCTGTATTTCCTGGTCACTGGATTGGAAGGGGAAGTCACCTGACCTGAATGCCCTTGACTATTTCCTATGGGGATATCTTACGTCCCTTGTGTACGAGACCCCAGTAGATACGGAGATGGGACTAGTTGCCAGAACTGTAGCTGCCTGTGATGTGCTTCGAAGCACACCAGGGTTAATTGTCAGGGTGCATCAGAATCTTGTTCACCGATGTCATGTTTGAATTGAGTTTGATGGCCGTTAGTTTCAGCACATTTTGTGAGATACAGTGCAAATCATACGATTATTGTGTCAATGATGGTAGTTGCAGTTAACTGTAGCTAATGTAAATAAAAAGTGCACAACAATGTGATTTTAATCCTATTATCTCTTAAGCTAGCTTCCCAACCTGAAACTGTTCAATGGAACATCACACACACATACATACATACATCAATCCTTGATTCATAGATCATGAATACGACATTCCGTAATGATGTGGAACGTGTCACTTTAACATAAGTTTATTTAAATAAAATAATTAATTTTTTACAGTTAATACTTGGTATCTAAGAATTCATCTATTGTATAGAAGGAGCTTTCATTCAGAAATTCTTTTAATTTGCTTGTAAATGTTGGTTGGCTATCTGTCAGTCTTTTAATACTATTTCGCAAATGACCAAAGAATTTGTAGCAGTTTAATTCACCTCTTTCTGTTCCAAAGTGACCTTTAATCGAGAATAGTGAAGATCATCCTTTCTTCTAGTGTTGTAGCTATGCACTTCGCTGTTGTTTTTGAATTGTGATGGGTTATTAATGACAAATTTCGTATGTGAATATATGTATTGCGAGGGTACTGTGAGTGTCCTACTAAATTAGTGCACGCTCTTACGGAAACACCCTGTATGTACAATATCATCTTGCAACTGATGACAGTTACGTTTGCGCCGGCCGGGATGGCCGAGCGGTTCTAGGCGCTACAGTCGCAGGTTCGAATCCTGCCTCGGGCATGGATGTGTGTGACGTCCTTAGGTTAGTTAGGTTTAAGTAGTTCTAAGTTCTAGGGACTGATGACCTCAGCAAGTGCTAAGAACCATTTGAACCATTTTTGAAAAGTTATGTTTCATTTAAATGTTTACCCTCCATCAGGATCGCAAAAACATTTTTTTTTTAAATTGATGATTACCGGTTTTGATTTATCAGACCGTCTTCAGGTCTTTTCAGTAAGACGTCCTATTATCATGCTGGAAGATCTTAAGGCGATTTGTAAAATAAATCTATATTGTTAATCGTGATCAATAATAAATATTCTGTTGAATGAAAGATAATGATTGATCTCTTAGGCACATTGTCTTTATGTGTGAACCGAGTTTTATCAACCAGCTATTTTCATAGGTGCGTCTTACGGTTTGAGACCACATAGGAGAGGTTCGCAGAGGAAAATTTTGTTTTATTCTCTTTCTAGGAATAAAATGCGATAGTTGGGTTCCAAATTTTCAGAAACGGGATTTCAACTGCGCCTCTGTTGCTAAATGTTTATAATTTTCTTTATATCAACAACGTCTGTAGATCATTAGAGAAATGAAGGGAATATAACTGAGTAGGTAAAACATGTCAGCTTTTAGAAGGCTGTTTAATAAAAAAGGGAAGAATACTGTATGTAAGGAAACGGATGAAGAGGCACGGAAAAGTGAAGAAGAAAGAGTATCCCCAGTTGAGCTACGGTACTTGGGAGCAGCTGCCTAAAAGCGGCGACAGCACCTCCCTCTGATAAGAGATGTGAAGAAAGAGGGGCACTGTGCTCCATAAGCGTTCGCGCGGAGAAAGCAGGCTTTCCGTTCGTTGCATTGTGCTTGCTGCTGTCGTCGTCGTCAGTACGAATGCTAGTTTGACGCAGTTCTCCACGCTACTGTGTCCTGCGCAAGCCTCTTCGCCTCCGAATAGCTACTGCAGTCTACATCCATTTGAGGCTGATTGCTACTGTAAACTCATCTATGGTCTCCCTCTACAATTTTTATCCCCAAAAGTTTTCTGCAAAACCTAACTGACGATTGTTTGATGCGTCAGACTTTATCATGTCAACAGATCCATTTTTTCCGTCAAGTTGTGCTACAGATTTCTTTTCGCTCCAATTTGGCTCAGTACCTCCTCATAAATTATGCGATCTGCCCATTTAATCCTCACCATTCTTCGGGTGCACTGCATTTCAAAAGCATCTAAAAAAAGTGTGTGAAATCTTATGGGACTTAACTGCTTAGGTCATCAGTCCATAAGCTTACACACTACTTAACCTAAATTATCCTAAGAACAAACACACACGCCCATGCCCGAGGGAGGACTCGAACCTCCGCCGGGACCAGACGCACAGTCCATCACTGCAGCGCCTAAGACCGCTCGGCTAATCCCGCGCGGCTCATAAGCATCTGTTGCTTCTTGTGTCGACAGCTTATGGTCCAGTTTTCTCTTCCGTACGAGATTAAACTCCTGAAAAATACCTTCAGAAATTATATATTTAGTGTTAACAGAGTCCTCTTTTTGAGAAATGCTTTCCTTGCTATATCTGCATTTTATATCCCATATACTTCGGCTACCGGTAGTTTGCCGCCCAAACAACAAAACTCACCTACCGCTTCTAGTATCTTATTTCCTATACTAATTCCCTCATCGTCGCCTGATTTTATTCGACTACATTCCATTAACCTTGTTTTACTTTTGTTGTTGTTCACGCTATATCCGCCTTCCGAGACACCATGCGTTTCATTCAGTAACTCCTCCAAGTTTTTTGATTTCTCTGACATAACTGCAATGTCATTGGTAAACCTCAAAGTTTTTATCTTCCCGCTGCACTTTAATTTCTCCTCTAAGTTTTGTCTTTCGTTTGCTATCTGCTTCCTCAACGAAAAGATTGAATAATATCAGGGATAAACTACAACCCTCCCTCACTCACTTCTAAAACGCCGACTCCCTTTCATGTCCCTCGGCTCTTAGTGGTAAATAACCTTTCGCTCTCTGTACTTAAAGGTGACCAGATTTCCTAAATCAAAATATGGGACTCAAATTAGAAGTTGAAATGAATCGACATTTTGGGAAACCTTTATTATTGCTGTATCTTTATAGTAGATTTTTGTTAAAGTACTTGGTTTATGCTACAACTACATAGATCATCGTACCATTTTCTTAAAATTTGCTCTAAAAAGCTATCAAAACATCTAGCATTACTAATCGAATAAATATTTTATTGTTTTAATGTTGTCACATTCAAACACAATATATCACTTTAATACAAGGATGTCTTTAACAGGGGTAGAAAATTAATATTATCTACATAGGTTACATATTTTTCAATCTCAATTGGCCTGGAAGTTTCACTGTGCATAGTTTTTGTTTATATATGTATATATTGCAGAAGAATATCTGTCACCAGGAGTAAAATATTTTCAAACAGAATTTTACAAAAATAATCATGTGAAGTATCCCAAAAATGAACCTTAGTTATAGCTATTTACTTAACAGCTTCGACATTAAACCTCTTCTTTTCATCGATTCATAAATCATTTGTGATCGAGAAAATTCTTTCTGCAATATCATTAGTGCAAGGTAGAGCTATCACAAACGCAGTAATGAGCTGCAAATTCTTGTAGCACTTATCTTGAGCGGTAAGGAAGTTGAAAATAATAGACCTCGTCCAGTTTGGTTTAATCGAAAAGTGTATCTCCCTTATTCCTTGGGTATGATTGCATTTGGTTACACTGCACGTTACTTAAAAGCACGCTATTTCAAAATATACGGGATGGTTAGTGAAAAACGGAACAATATATATCCCGTACGTATTTTGTCGGGACAACAGACCAATTAAGTATATAATGGACGTTCTCGTAAAACATGGGACGTCTGGCTTCCCTACTGTACTTATCCTTGCTACCTTCAGAATTTTAAAGAGTGTATTGCAGTCAGTATTGTCAAAAGCTTTCTCCAAGTCTACAAGTGCTATATAGGTTGATTTGTCTTTCTGTAAACAGTTTTCTAAGCTAAAAGCGAAATAAAACGGTCATATGGTATTATTGGCCGGGAGTCTCTTGAGGGGCTGTTTTGCGTCACTTCGGCGACTTGCACGTTGATGAAGATGAAGAAATGATTAGAACAGCACAAACACCCGGTCCCTGAGCAACGAAAATTTTCGACCTGGCCAGGAATCGAAGCTGGGAGCTTGTAATCGAGGGCAGCTACGTTAACTACTAGACCAAGAGCCGCAGATGTGTTCCAAGAAAAGTGTTAGGTTCAGTATTTTCTCACGTGTTCCTTACTTCCCCTAGGGCCGCTTCTACCAGTTTTTGCCTTATTATGTAATAATCGGATCACTATTTTGCCTCTATTGCTTATTAGTCTGATAGTTCGGCAATATTCACATCTATCAGCACCTGCTTTCTTTGTAACGGGAATTATTTATATTCTTCTTGAAGACCGAGAGCATTTCACCAGTCTCATACACATTATACACCACGTAGGATAGTTTTGTCACAGCTGACTCTCCCAAGGACAGCAATAGTTCTGAAGGAATATCGTTTAGTCGAGAGCTGTGTTTTGACTTAGATCTTTCAGTACTCTTTCAGATTCTTCTCGCAGTATCATACCTGCAATGTAATCTTTACCTATTTTCCCCCTTCTGCAATAATGTCATAAGTTAACTTCCGTTGTTCAGCCCGCGTATATATTACTTCAATCATTCAGCTTTCCCATTTTTCCTTAGTACTGGGCTTGCACCTGACATCTTGATATTCATACATCTGCTTTTCTTTTCTCCAAACACCTCTTTAATTCTCCAGTAGGTGGTATCTACCTTTCCCCTCGTTATAGCAGGTGGTTATATTTACGGTGTTGCTTCTCACAGACGCCCAATGTGGGTTTCAATTATTGTATCGCAGCGAAACATGGTAAATATACTAATGAGGTAATGCGGAATCGATTTATGCTGTAAAAAATTACTTTCATTGTTAGCCACGAGGTACAAATTTGGCGCTAAGAAAGACGTAGAAATGTTTCCATAGCAATTGATTAGGAACGGGACGTGGGCAGAGAAGGTCAAATAAGTGAGAAAGGCGTAATGTTGATTTTACTACTAACGGCCGGTTACACAATTTATTCAACATGAGCACCGGTGACGTCGACGAGTTGCTGCATGCGTAAAACGACGTCATCAACAGCTGGTCGCAGCAGTTCTGGTGGAATGTGACCAACGTGTTCCTGTATACGTCCCTGGTAAAAGTGTGTTTTTAAATATTGCCAGAGCCAAAAGTCAAATGGATTCAGATCATGTGATCTTGCAGGCCATGCATCTGGAAAACCTCTGGAGATAACACGTTCGTGGAAGGTTGCATTTTTCACTGGGCGAGTGACATGGGTGTTGCCACATCCTGTGGTTTCTCTTCAGTTGCGGTCTTCCTAACCAGGAATCACATACTGTACAAAGAGGTCTCGATAACGCGCAGACTTCACGATATACGTGACAGGCCTTCTGGGTGTATTCTCTTCAAAGAAAAACGGATCAAGAGTGTAGGTGTTTGTGAATCCACACCACATCGTCACATTGAGCGCGTGCGATGGCAATGCAGTTACAGCCAAAGCAACCTCGTCAGTGACTTCCGCCGGGATAGGACGCCTTCCTCTTCCAGGTGCACATCAAGCTCACCCGTGTTTTCGGATTTCATTATCATCTTCTTTAAGCCATTTAATGGCATCGGGGCCGCGCGGGGTAGCCGATCGGTCTAAGGGGCCATGCTACGGTTCGTGCGGCTGCCCCCGTCTGAGGTTCGGGCATGGGTGTGTGTGTCGTCCTTAGCATGTTAGTTTGAGTTAGATTCAGTAGTGTGTACGCCTATGGACCAATGACCTCAGCAGTTTGGTCCCATAGGAACTTACCACAAATTTCCAAAATTTTCCAATGACATCGGGCCTCTTATCAGATCTTTCCTTCGTGGTCTCGCGGTAGCGTTCCCGCTTCCCGAGCACGGGGTCCTGGGTTCGATTCCCGGCGGGGTCAGGTATTCTTCCTGCCTCCAGATGACTGGGTGTTGTTGTGTCGTCTTCATCATCATTCATCCCCATTACGGTCGGAGGAAGGCAACGGCAAACCACCTCCATTAGGACCTTGCCTAGTAAGACGGTGCGGGTTTCCCGCATCGTTCCCCTACGCTCTGTAAAGAAGCATGGGACTTCATTTCCATTTTTCAATCTCTCAATGCAACACCGCAATTTTCCCGTTCATGCAAAACGGTTTTTCTAACAGCGCGCGGCCTCTCTTCTCGATAGCTATACTGTTCACCCACGTTATGGCTTGTCAAATGATAGCATAGATGTGATTTTTTCATACAAACAGTGTATAGCGCCAGATTTGCAACTGGCGGGCAAAACTGGAACTAAGTTTTTCCACGTAAATGGGTTTCGTGTTCAAGTTTCACTGCCGTAGGGTAATTACAGGCGACACTGGACCTCCGTGAGTAGTTGCACTTTAATTGTAACCACCCTGTGCATGCTTGCTTTTGTCCTCTAGCCAGTCTTGCTTAGGTGTTTTAGACTTTCTGTTAGTTTCATTTTTTAGACATCCGTGATCCCTTTCATCTGCTTCATTGAGCTTACGTCGCGAGAAGCAACTTAATTAGCGACTACCGGCTCCGAGAAGCCTGTAAATATGCGCACACGCAGCGAGATTAGGGACGGACGGGTAAAACGGGCGTACTGTAGATGAGGACGGGAACGAGTTGAGGCGGTGGCGGGCGGCATCATATGACGGCGGCTGTGGCGAGGCGCGAGGCGCGACGCAGACAGGAAGTGGGGTGAGTCGATTTCTCCGCCCGGAGGGGAGGCAGGATGCTGAGGCGGGGAGGGCCGGCCGGCCGGCCAGCACAGTGGAAGGGGGGAGGGGGGCGGAGGGGCGCCCGGTCTTCATTCACACCGCGGGGGAGCGCTAGCGCTCCAGGTAAGACAAATACACACGCACTTACCGCGGCCTTCCGGAAGGGCGCGCAGGTGTGCAGCTGCTGCCGCCCTGCCCTGCTCCCTGCCCCCGGCAGGCGTCCATATGTCTGCTCACTCAAAATAACGGAGGCGACACTCGCCAGATCCCCACATCACGTGGCCGGCTGTTAGTCGTCTGACGGCGTGATCTACGTTAGTGCACTGCCAAATAAGAGAAAAGGAAGGAGGTACTTTGCATTGTACCCTGTAGGAGAAAATCTCTTCCCGTTCCTTTCACGGATGGAGCAAGGGAAGCATGATACAATTTCTCTAAGCGAGCCACTATGTAATTTTATACTCCGAATCTGAGCTGAATTCGTACTGGCTGTGCCGGCCGGAGTGGCCGAGCTGTTCTAGGCACTACAGTCTGCAACCGCGCGACCGATACGGTCGCAGGTTCGAATCCAGCCTCGGGTATGGATGTGTATGACGTCCTTAGGTTAGTTAGGTTTAAGTAGTTCTAACTTCTAGGGGACTGATGACCTGAGAAGGTAAGTCCCATAGTGCTCAGAGCCGTTTGAACCATCGTACTGGCTGTCAGTGGAATGCAACCGGATGTGAACATCAAGGTTTATGGTGAAAAAACTTTATACTCCGAATCTGAGCTGAATTCGTACAGGCTGTCACCGGATGTGAACGTCAAGGTTTATGGTGAAAAAAGTTTTGACGTAGCTCTGACGTTGGTATGGGACGGGAGGGAGAAGGGGGGGGGGACGGGAGAGAAGGGGTCCAGTGATTTCTACCATTATCGGAACTTGACCTATTCTCGTCGAGTTGACTGTTCATGTTGTAGCAGTGGAATTCGTGCTTTTGTGTCCTCTAAGTATTTTTTTTTTTTTATTGTTTCCTTTGTTGTCACCAGACACTGCATAGGTTCCATCACGACTTTGACATTTTTCTTATGAGCGTCGTCCCACAAAAGACACCAAGATCTGAACTCAAGAAATGATATCCGTTTGTTGTAGAATCTTAGAACAATTTCCGAGTTCAAGTAATGTACTATCTCCAACAGAATGGCTTCCTCCATGTCATCCAGTACGATTTTCGGAAACAACGATCGTGTGAAGCCCAGCTCTCAGTTTTCTCACATACTGAAAGCCATGGATCAAGTATTTCTCGATCTCCGAAAAACATTTTGTAACTCAAAAATGGTTCTGAGCACTATGGGACTTAACTGCTGAGGTCATCAGTCCCCTATAACTTAGAACTATTTAAACCTAACTAACCTAAGGACATCACACACATCCATGCCCGAGGCAGGATTCGAACCTGCGACCGTAGCGGTCGCGCGGCTCCAGACTGCAGCGCCTAGAACCTCTCGGCCACTCCGGGCGACTCAGTAACTCATCTACGCTCATTATGGGCGATCGTGCAGGGTGTAAACCGAAGTTTGTTACTGGACTGAATATTTCTTGTTAGGTAGGTCACAGCTAATATCCTTGGTAACATCAACAGATGTGGAAGTAACTTCGGGAGTGCCCCGGGGAAGTGTATTGAGATCCTTGCTCTTCACGTTGTATATTAATGACATTGCGGACAGTGAAACATAAAATGTGAACTTCACAAAAAAAAAAAAAAAAAAAAAACATACTAGCCTACGACTATAATATCAATGAGTCGCTGTTGGGATCAGTAAACTCATTCAAATATCTGGGTATAACACTTCGTATGGTCACGAAATCGAATTGTCACATAGGCTTAGTCATGTGTAATGTAGGTGGCAGACTTCGGTTTATTACTAGAATACGAGGGGATGCAATCAGTCTAAAAGGGAGATCGTTCACAAATCACTCGTGAGACCCAATCTAGTGTATTTCTCAAGTGTGTGGGACTCGTACCAGGGAGGACTATCAGGGGAGATACAGAGAAGGGCAACACGAACGGTACAAGTCTGACCTACGAGAGAGTGTCACAGAGGCGTTGAAAGAACTAAAATGGCAGACGCTTGAAGAGAAACGCAAACTATCCCGGGAAGGCTTACAATGTTTCAGCAAACGGCTTTGAAAGATGACTCCAGGACATATCGCTCTCGTAGGGATCGTGAGGACAAGATTAGATTAATTACAATACGCATAGAGGTATTCAGGCAGTCATTCTTCCCACGCTCCGTATGTGAACTGAACTAGAGAAAGTTCTAATAAGTGGTGCAAAGGGACGCACCCTCTGCCATGCAGTGGTTTGTGGAGTATAGATGTAGATGTAGATGATTTACATTTTTCAATACTTGGTTAAAGAAAGACCGTACAACAAGCACAAATAATAACTTTACTTTCATTGAAGAACCTTTTACTAGCAGTAAAAAGGTCACCTATATTGAAGGAGGAAAGTACATGTGTTTTTGTTATTTGCCATGTTTTGAAATGATTGAACGACACTTTTACTACTGTTGCATTTTTCAGCAGTTTACCGTAAAGCCTTTGACAAGAACATGTGTTATGAATACTTTGGCCATTAATAAACTCGA
The DNA here is from genome assembly GCF_023898315.1 of Schistocerca nitens. NCBI lineage: Eukaryota > Metazoa > Arthropoda > Insecta > Orthoptera > Acrididae > Schistocerca > Schistocerca nitens. The sequence continues at coordinate 396,503,553 of NC_064617.1, forward strand.
TCGTCGCTAGTTCCTTAATCCTGATACTATGTTCCAACTTTTCGTATTACCGTTCGGTGCTGGGCTCAGAGAAGTGACGCTCACTCAATGTTCCATGTAGTGTGAACACGCGAGCAGTCAACGGTGATGTCGTCCGCTTCATTGACGTCATTGTGAATCGGTCTTTATGCTGTGTCTTTTATCACGTTAAATTTTCGGGCTTTGTAATGAATTTCCCGCTACCTGTCGCTTGGTGATCAGGTATGGGAAGCATACGGGAAGCATGGTTTACAGATTGTAAAACACGTAAGGCTACTAAAAAACATCAACACTTTATGTTAAGTGTCCCATCGGTATTTATAGTGGTCTGCATTGTTAAGGTGTCGCCGGTTTATGCGGTAAAAGTATTGCACACTGTATTTTCAATCCATGGTTGTGAGCTTTTTGTGTTAGTTGCTTTAAAAAGACGCCAAGTTTTTGACCATGTACTAGCCATATGAAAGGAAATAAATAAATGAAGGTTCAAAGTCCCGTGGCGACTACAGGTGCAGCATAGAAGTAGTTTCCACCAAGTGGTTGATAGCAACCGACAATTTATTTTATTTTTCGTGTACATCAATGTAGGCACCGATAGACACACAGCAATACAAAACTCTCATATGCGGTTCTCTGCAGCTGACATGTATTTAACAGAAGACATCTTGCTGTACACCATGAGCTGCACTTTTAAAGTATTCATTGCCAGGCCGGTATTCAGGCATATAGCTCACAATCACTAGCATCTGGTGCAGAGAACAAACAAACAAATGTATACGTATGTCGGTAACACAAGATCATTTGGTATACATTACAGTAGAAACATAAGGTCACTTATATAATGTGTACGTCTGTGGTAAATGACGTTTGTGCATGCATATCATGTAAACTGAGGGGAAAAAAATGGTTCTGTGGTCACGGTGTTCGACTGCGAAAGGTGAGATCTGTGTTCAAATCTCGTTCGTGCCCTATATTTTTTTTCTTTTTCACAAAATTATGAACTGTCCGTTCGGTCAATGATGTGTTTGTTCGCTGTATTCATATTCGTGTCTGTGTCGCGATGTAACGTCCGTTTGCAACAGCGAGGTATGAGAAAGGGTCTTCCAGACGCCTGTACCTCCTATTTGTTCTACAAAGGTACCACATGTTATGACTCTTGTGTTCCGTTTTGGCAGTTTTGAATTTCGAATTCCTTCACTGTAACGTAGTTCACAGCCGTTTATTTGTTGTTTTCATTTCTGTGAGAGGTCTGCGCGACGTCTCGCCAGATCTTACTGTTCACCACGTTTACTTGACATGGTAATATATTCTTACCACATGACTCATATTCTATAACCTATACATAGTATGGCAACTGCCAAGGCTACAGAAGAAGAACAGATACGTCAATGACCGGACGGAAAGTCCATATTTTGTGAAAAAAAAAGGCACAAAGGAGATTTGAACGCAAACTCCCTGCTTAGCAGCCCAACACTCTGACCACACAACCACGAAAGCGTGATTCTTGCAGATGTTGAGCTTGAATCGTTCACTGTTTCTATTTTGCTTCTCTTTTTACAGTTCAGTACACTCTCTTCCTGTTTTCATGCTTGATCTGTGTTTAGTTTTTCACGGGCTACCCAAAAGGCCATTTTACCACTAAATCCGAGGGGGATGCGATGGAAGGTTTCCCTTGTAAGCAAGTAAACCTGGTTTTACTCTAAACAGTTCCCTAAACTGGTCCTATCTGTAGCTCATTGTTTGTTCAAGCATGGATGGAGACGTCAAAACCTACTAAATCTTGAGCTTCACAGCAGACATTTGTCAATAAGGACCACATTACATTACTATAGCTATGATGGTTCTTATTTACTTTTACGCTTACTTGCACCAAATTATATTCGTGTCTTTGTCATTAGCCTTTTATTTTCATTAATTTATTATTTGTCATTTCACGAAAACAGTACTAACGTAAGCGTTAAATGAAGTGCAGCACCGATTCATCTGGGATTATGTAGCTTCTACTATGATTTAGGCGCCTGTGTGCTTGAAATACTGGATTTCGATGTCCGCCTTCCGATTAGATCCTGGTGTACCTGCCCAGTCTTTTACTCCATCGTAGACAATCGACCCGCTTTTTCTTCTGTTCACACCGTCTTGTCAGTTTCCATCACGCCCGGGTAATTCCTATGCTCCGGAAGTAGCAATATTTTGAATGTACATTAGAATGTACTTTTTAAGCTGTTAGAGCCATTCCTGTGAACATTAGGACTTCAATTATACTTAAATTTTTAGCCTGAAAAACGTCAGAGTAACCTGCGGCAACTAGTACAACAAATGCATGAGGTAAGTTATCTATTACGTTTTTCGTAATACTTCTGTATAGTGAATTTTGAACAGGTTTGTTGTTCGTCAGTGAATATCTTAAAATCTAAAAATGTCGAGAGGCTCTCAGTGTACAGAAGATAACCTTCACAGTATTAGATGACGTTGAAGAAAGTTTTAGTTGTAAGACAGTTCAGTTAGTCCAGCTGATTGAAGGTCGAGATGGACGCTACTGCTACTTCTAACTCAGCGCAGTGTTTCTGTCTTCAATGCTACGATCAGGAATTTGGAGTGGGAAGAATCTAAAAACACACACACTATATTCAGTCCGCGTGTTTGGTTGCTTGTACAAATCGAATGCGCTGTGTTTTGCTGACGTGAGTCTTTGAATGTCTGGTACTCGCCAGTGTGTAACCTAAAATGCAGTTTATCGAAACAGATTCGTCGGATGGTTGAATTGGCATCTTCAGAATACATGTGATTTCTGGTGTCCCTAAAAAATATTTCTAAAGTACTTTGGATGTTATCCGTATCTCCAATTGCTCCTTCTGTATATATTGTGAACGTATTTTGCATCTGAGGTTATTCTCAGAGCAGGGGGAGTTGCTGGCATGTGTATTTCGAAAGTAACACAGATTTTTTTTAAAGACAGTCGATGTCGAAAGAAAGATAGTTTTTGCAATATTAATGCACAAAAGAGAAACCCTGAAGGGCCTGAGGCTTTTAAAATGATGTTTCCGGTAGGTGGAGCTTCGTTTTGGTGGTTATTTTTTACAACAGTTCTACGATCTTATAAATGGTGTAGATCCTGCGTCGACCGAAGCGAGTTGAGCGTTTTCCCGCTAGATGGCAAGGGCTTATCAGCAGGCGCCGCGGTTGCGGTGCAGCACTGAAGCTTGCTGCGAGAAACACTGTTTACTTTACTTACCTGCTGGTCCATGTACACGATAAATCGTATTACGAGGAATGTGGCAGCGTGTTATAATTATTTCAGGGACGCCTTAAGCAGACGCAGAGATTCTTATACCTGCCTGTCATTTTAAAGTTAAGAAATATTTTCGCTTGCAAAACGTGCTCTATAAATTTTTGGAGTAGCATTGTGCGTATGTTTTGGGACACTCGATACTTTTCAGTTGATAATTTTACTTATATCACTTTGTAGCACCTATGATCGTAGTAAAGATTAGTTACATTTTTATTATTTATGAGAGGACACAGAAGTTATTTTCCCCCAACTTGTATAAAGCCAACGACTATCTGATTATTCCTGACGTCAGTCACCTCCGAGCGGTTATTGTCAAGTCACGGAATAGATCACCAGCGAAACAACTAGATGAAATAGTTTTTAATGACTGTAATGAGAAGTTTAAGTAAGATTTAATTTATTTGCTTTTGGGTGCTGTTCAGTTGTTTTCTCATAATCTGCTCTGTAGTTTCATATTTCTAGGTCTTTTTTTTTTTTAATGATAGGCTGCAAATAAAATAAAAACGATACTTGATTTAATGTTTGTATTACTCTATTTCAAACTCGTGAAAATCAGCTATCTCACTCTCTTATACACAAATTTTGAAAATAGAGATGGAGTGATTGGAGCCAGTAGAAAGTATCTAACTTTTATCGAAGATAAGTATCGATACCGCAAGGTGTCGATACTCTTACGATACTACTCATGACTAAAGCATCAACACTTTTCATGCAATACCTGTCCTTGGATGTGTTTGCCATCGTTTGTCAGAGAGATTCATTGCATAACAATTTTTATAGCTGCAAAAACTGAAACAACACGTCCATCAATTTCTGATGGTACTGATCCTTTATTTTTTGACATATTATGAAAAGGCTAATGCAAAATGTGTGAACTGGTATGCTGTACAAACACTGAAAATTTTAGATGTTGATCTCTACTAGTTCACTTGAAAATGTTCCTTATACGGCCAAAAATTGCGGGAAACATTGTTTGAAGTTTCAAGAACAGTTTAATGATATCCCTGACAGTGAGAAGGATTTTCTGTGTCACTAGACAATTCTTTACCTCTGCTCATTTTTGCAGCTATCGTACTTTGTCTAAATTGCCCCTCCAAATCCTTCCTTTCCTCTAAGCGCACCTCTTCCTTTCTTTGTCTACAGCACTGGTCATTTAGTTTCCAGACCACATGATAAGAACGATGATAATATTTCCTTTGTTCTATGTAGCAATAGCATTGTAAATAGAAAATTTAGAAATATTTTGAACCTTTATATGAATTACGTCCAAAAGCACCAGACACTTAGTGCAAATACAATATCACAGCATATTCATACACACGGTCACAACTGCCAAAAATTGTCTTGGACGTTATAAAAGCAACTGTCACAGATTTGTCTGGTACTGAGTTATTGAACAAATGCTTTGATGGCAGTACAAAGAAACAGAAGGAAAGTGTAAACATTGTGGTTTGGACCGGATTTATGGTCCTGAGATCTACGAAGCTTCTTTACACTAGTTGTCGGATTTCTAGCTTCACACACACACACACACACACACACACACACACACACACACACATAAACAAACAATCTTACAGTTGCTAATAATATTGTGCGCTTTGCCACAGGAAGCTGCCATTATTCTGTAACTTTTATACCTTATTGGACGTTTCTTCTTCTTTAAAAATCGATTTCTCACTCAAGCAGTGTTTGCACTGTATTAACAATAAGATTCACAAGCAACGTTCGTAACATTACTGAAAAGTTTCAGTGATAGATTTTTTGTCACAACAACTCAATGTCATTATATTTTTAGAAAATAAGTTAAAGATACGTAGAATTAAGCTAAGTACGGATAATATACGTCATTTTAAAGAAGATAATCTCTGCTGATTTGGTACACAAAAACCCAGATACGAAAGTGTCGCCATTTTGTGGATGTGGGACCCCTTAAAGGAGCTTGTTTGGCTACGTGTTGGTTATCTATACAGTTGCACAGACAGCGTCACCGAAGTCTCTATTAATTTATTATACAAAGAACCCCAAAAAAAGAAATTTTCATCGTTTTTTTGCTACAGGAGCCTCTAAAGGAACGTGTAAGGCTACTTCTATACAGTCGCACAGACAGCATCAGCATTAATAAAGCACTTATACAGCAACTATGGATACTATAACTCAACAAACTGAAGAATAAATATTTTATGTAATAATTTTCCTCTGCGCAGTAGGAGTACCTTGATTAATCACGGCTTGCATAGTTCCCATCTTCAAAATACCGGAGGGTGTCATTTATAAATGGAATGTAACAAAAATGTGTGGACAAAATCTGAAACTCGTTCCCTCACCAAGGGGAATAAGTCCTGCTTTGTATTTGAGATATTTTCTGAAATTACATTACTAAGGTCCACATTACGTTTACAGTAGCTCATAATAATTGTTGTCGGTGTCATCAGTTCATACAGTGCCACAAAACATATTAATATGTCGTTCTAGTGCACCTACATATTCATCAACTCGCCAGATCATTGCTTTCAAGAATCTCCGAACGATGTTGTACGATCCCACTACGATGTTGAACGGTATCTTCGGGTTTGCATGATACTCCGATAAAGTGTCCCTGCATTTGGAATGTCGGTTGGATAAAGGAATTGTTCTGGGTGTACCCAGAGATGAGTCCCAAGATGCAAGTTCTCCTATTATGGTAGACATCGGCCAGTGTGCATCAAACACCGTAACTAAAACGTACCGGAGCACTTTCATTAATTAGCAACGTGATTATTCACAACGCCATTTGTACATCCTGCAGACAACCAAGAAGAATGTATTAGCAGGTCGACTTTCAACAACAACATTAAATGACACATTCTGTTCAACAACTACTTAAAAAGCGTATTTCTCGAAACATATTTACGTCACTAATTATTAAGAATAGCCTTTAACTGAAAATCGTCCTTATGGCAAACCAGTAGCACATCTTATTCTGGACGATTTATTATCCACAACTGTTTAGTTTCTTAAGGTAATTTTCTGTTATCTCCGAGAGGGATGCGACCCTTGGATTTGGTTCCGAACGATCAACGAGAGTTGTATTCATGAATTATAATGGCTCCCCACCATCATCAGGATGAGAGTAGCTATTAATCAACAACAGGAATTACTTATATAGATGTATGTTTCCATATACTTTACTACTACCAAGAGAATGAAAACAAATGGAATGAAGAAAAGTGGAACTCTGAAGCGATTTTGACACTGTTTGTATTTTAATTTTTCTGTTTTTATGAGTAAAACATGTGCAAATCACTTTATTGATTGTCTTGGATTTCTTAGGTTGTTTTACAATAATTTAAAACCGTTTATAATACTATGTGTCCACAACTGTGACTACCATGCGGAAGACCGTGGCTCGATTCCAGCCAAGAAATTTTCTGTGTTGCGAAAACGGGAACAAGAGACACGGATGATGCAGCGAATTTGATTTCGAAGGAGCTGCTGACTGCATATATCATCCGATGAAGCTATGGTCAAAGAATCAAATAATAATCGATAAGCAGGTCAGAGATTTAATTTTTGGTCTTCGCAACTACGGTATGGTGATGATTGTCTCGGATGTTGCCAGATCGAATATTTGTGTACCTCCATGTGAGTTGAGTTGTCTTCATGTACTGCCACCGCCCACACCATAGGCCGAGTATGAATGAAACCAGTAAATACAGCTGATGGTGTTATCCGCATTATAGGTAATAGTTCGAGTATTGAGATTTACATCTGAAATATGGTGGAGAGGTGTTAACCTGTACCGAACCTTCCGTTAATGTTCTGTATGCAGTGTGAAACCTCTTCTCAGGGTGTAATGGTAAAAGCTTATGGTAATATCTATTGTGATTGGCCCATCAGAAAGAGGAAGGCCGATGGCCCACTTACAGGCTTTGAGGGCAATATGCTACGTGACGGCAAAGCACTTTTCTTTTGATTCACATCAATTCAAATGCAAAACACAAAAATGCTTATCTCAATGACAGCAGTTGAGACATTGAAGTAATATGAATATGAAACCACATTATATAACCTGAAGATGGCAATCGCGCCGAAACAGGCCTGTTGTAATAAAAAAATATATAATTGAACACAGCAGCGTCTTGGTCTCACAGCATAATATATTATACTTTAGCGATTGATTGGAGGAAGTTAGTAACTAAGAAAACAATATGTTATTCCCTCGCTATTAATGAAGCTGAGAATATTAAATGAGACTTTGACTTGAAAGTGGTGTGTAGCTGGCCGTTCCCATACCTCTTCTGGCCCAACAAATACTTCGAAGGAAGTGTCGCCTTACAGTAGCACTTATTCAAACCTTGTTCTGAGCTAGAAAATGGACTTTCTTGGTGTTATGTTCGTCTCTTTAATGCAGTTTATAATTACGAGGGTTGTCCAGAAAGTAATGCACCACATTTTTTTAGGCAAAATCAATGCTACGAATGCGAAACGTTACCTTCGTATTATTTGAAGTCTCCTGAGTGAACGCGCTAAGTTTCCGTCACTTCCGACAGAGAGCGTAGCTGCAAGACAGTTTCAAAAAGACGTCTGTAGGTTATGTACTTTACAAGCAACGCACCGTCTTTGAGTTTCTCACTGCAGAGAAAGAAACTATGGGGAATATTCACAAACGCTTGTGCAAAGTCTATGGAGCATCTGCTGTCGGCAGAAGTACAGTCTGTCGCTGGGTACGGAGCGTGAGGTCATCAGAAGGTGGTTCGGCGGAGCTCCACGATTTGCAGCAGTCGGGGAGACTATCCACGGCTGTCGTACCTGACATGTTGCAGCGAGCTGATGTTGTCATTCGTGAGGACAGAAGCATTACGACTCGGCAGTTGGCGCCGCATCTGTCAATCAGCAAAGGAAGTGTGGATGCAATTATCCGCACTCCTGGATATTCAAATGGCTGTGTCTAACGGTGGATCACAAATCGTTCAGAAAAACATTTGTCTTGATATGCTGCAACGTTTTGAAGCTGAGGTGGAGGCCTTCTTGTCCCGGATTGTGACAGGTGATGAAACCTGGGTTCACAATTTTGGGCACGAAACGACAGTCGATAGAATGGCGCCATTCCCACTGTCCACAGGAGAAAAAATTCAAAGCAACTGCTTCCTCCGGTAAGGTCATTATCGCTGTATTCTGTGACTGTGGAGGTCTTATTCTTATAGATATGATGCCAAGAGGCGGTACCACTAATTCAGAAGCATATGTCAACACATTAACAGAACTCAAGAGGCGCTTCCTTCGACTTCGACGCCACAGCAACCCAGGAGATGTTTTGCTGCAACACGATAACGCTCGTCCCCTCACAAGTCTAACCACTGCTGAACACATCGCAAAACAGGATTGAACAGTGTTACCCTACAGCCCTGACGTAGCCCCCTCGGTCTTCCACTTCTTTGGGCTATTAAAGGGTGCCGTTCGTGGAATACATTTTGATGACGATAAGGAGAAGACACACACAGTGAAGCACTGCGTCCGCCACCAGGACAAGGATTAGTACGCGCTGGAGGAAGGCCATGGAACGGGATGGAGATTGCGTGGAAAACAGGGTGTGTAGATAAAACGCCATTCTTTTGTGTGTGTAATTCTCATTATGTTCAATAAAGAATTGTCGAAGACAAAAAATGCGGTGCATTGCTTTCTGGGCAACCCTCGTAGGACATTACAGTGTGCTAGAGTCATACGAGGGCGTGCTGGAAAGCGATGCATCTGAATTTTTTATGTGAAAACTCTTAAAGCCTTTTAAATAAAACTAGCGTTATTAACATTGTACAGCTTTATTCTTCTTGTCTACATATTTACTTTTCAACATAATCACCCCGACGACGAACACATTTCTCCCAACGAGACACCAGTTTGTTGATACCGTCAGTGTAGAATGGTTGACTGTGTTGACGGAGCTACAAGCTCATCTTCAACTGAACCGCTTCATCATTATCAAAGTGAAGTCCTAGAAGGTGCCTTTTAAGTTTTTGAAACAGATGAAGATCAGATGGGACCAATTTGGGACTGTGTGGAGGACGGTCGATGACAGTGAAGCCAAGGCGACGGATGGTTGCCGAGGCCGCAGCGCTCATGAGTGGTCTGCCACTGTCTTGCCGAAGGAGAGTGGACGAACTCTTCGAATTCGCAACTACATTACAGTATACTACCGTTTCTCACGCAACGATAAATTTACGTTACATTCGGAGCCCACAAGCGGTGGAGGGCTGCAAATATGAGACACGAATAGTAAAGACTTAGAACGTTTGTTTCATATAAAAAGTTATAAGAGACTTCACATTTAGTACCCATTACTTTTCAGCGCGTCCTCATGTAATGAAGAAAGAGTAGATTTAAGAGAACGATGCTGAGAAAAATTTCTTCCGTCACCTGCATTCGAACTAACTATCTGAGTGTGAGGAACTTCCATAAAATATTGTGAGGTCGCGACTGTGATACTGGAGCGGGTATTAAGCTTACTGAATTTATTGAATTACTCTATCAATAAGTCTAGTGCATCTTTAATTCAATTTTATCCATAATTAACCAATTTAATTGTCAGTGTATTGTATTCACAGGAAACATGGTGTACACTGCGAGAGCACTGCGCGGGTGGGAACTCCAGTTCAGTGTTAGTTTGAAGAAACGTATAATGGATGCTGACTTATACCAAGTGTACTCTGTAACATTTTTTGCGATATCTCAGAACTGTTTCTCATTAGTTAAAAGAGGAACGAGAAGAGTGAGGGCAGAGTTGCAAGACATTCTTTAGAAATTTGAAATACGATATCCATAGAAAACAAGTAAAAGCTTAATAAAAGCTCTCATTAAAAAGCAGAAAGATACCCGACAATGCAATAATGTATCCGATAAAACATGGCTAGACTGTATCAAGAACCTACGGACAGAGAATGAAGAAATTATTGTAACAGCTCAATCATATGTTCACGTAGAAACAGACTCCTTGGAAAGAAAATGGGAGATTCGATAGGATCCATGAGAAACTCAAAGTATCCAGGAGAAGGCAAAATAAATTCGGAACTTATTAAATATGCCCATGAATATCTTAATATTAGGCTTCTAAATTTTATAAATCTATAGTGGAAGAAAAGCCATGTTTCGGAAAGTTGGCAGAGCTTGGTTGTCTTACCTGTATTTACGAAATGAGTGCAATATCTATAGAGATTTAAACCTACTAAACTGTGGGTGTAAGATATATTGCAAGATACTTCCCAGAAGGTTAAATGCTTTAACAGGGACTTTTCTGATAGAAGAAAAAAGAATGGTTTTGAACCGGGAATATCATTTATGCACTGTGTTTCTTCTATAAACTAAAAAATAGGAAAGCATGGAGAATTTAATCTCCTAACGTAAACAGTTCGTGGATTGTGAAAATTCCTTCGACCGGATGATGATTTCTAAGTTACGGGACATTTTAAGAGAGTATGGGATTCCTCAACATTTAATAAGGTCAATTTAAATTTTGTAGGTAGATAACAATATCAACATACGCGTCGGCTCAACGATTAGCATTTAAATAAGAAGAATCATACAAGGAGTCAGACAAGGCTGTCCTTTACCCCCACACTATTTATCTTAATGACATACAAATGACATTGCTAATAAATGGCAAAAGAAAATGGAAGTCTCCCGTCCAGGGACACGTACAGTACTTACTCTTTTTGATGTCGAACATATTATACTGGCGGATACGGAAGACAGTCTTCAGCGAGCTGTATGGTCCTTGCGTATACCGGCAAAACAATATAATTTAACTATATTCGCAAAGGAAACTGGAGTTACAGACTTTTGTGGGAAAGAATATCTTAGAGCTAAAATCAAAATCGAGATTAACATTTTGTAACAAGTCCATACATTCAACTATCGCGGCTGTGATATCTCTTCGCTTATGGTAATGATCTTGAAAAGAAACTACAAAGGTACTTACTCATCTTAGGTACGATTAAGAGAATGCTCATGAACAAAAGCGGGGAAGTGAGAGTACTTAAATTCTATAATACTATGACTATGCCTTTACTGCTCTATGGATCCGAAGTGTGGACTTTAACGAATAAACGATTAAAAACCTGAAGCGGTAGGAATGAGACTTGTAGGACCTTCGAAGGATACAAATTAGAAGATTGTAAGAGCAACAGTGCGATAAGAGAGGGGCACCATGTTCTAGGAATAGTAGAATTGATCCAGCAGTATAGACTGGAACGGCATGACCATCTACTACGTACGGATCACAGCCGAACACCAACGAAAACTATGTCTGCAGACCCGATGGTAGAAAAAGGATAGGACAACCACGAAGAAGATGGTGTGATCAACTTTTAAATTGTTGTTTCGGAACAAGCAAAGATGTCTAACCCGAAAATGTATGTCGTGATGTTTCGCCATTCACCGCGGAAGTAACGACTTGCCTCCCTCTCCCTGGTTGCCGTTAATTTGCTCACGAGCGATTCGAGATCGTGGAAATGAGCACTCGAATTATGAAAAGTTGTGTGATTAATTACGAATAATGAGTATAATAGAAAGCTAAAGAAATGAAAAGGAAACTGGGAAAATGTAACTATTACCAAAAAGTATGTAAGTTTTTGTATGCTATTCAGTGTTTTGATTTGTTCACGGTATACGAGAGACAATATAGGAGAGGCTACGGTGTATTTGGCCCACTGAAGGAACATTACCATATGCTTCTCCATTCCTTAGCGCCTTAGGACCAACAGAAAAATACATGACCACCTAACCATTATAAGACCTCCATCATGCTTCAGAGTTGGAAGAAGACAATGCTGGTCTGTTGATCGACTGTCACATTAGACATCAAATGAGGGTAGTTTACGCGACAATGACGCCATTCGCAAATCTGCTTGATGTGTCCAAGGCTACAGTGGTCTTTCACATTTTCCAGCATCTCCAAGTAATTGGAACAGTTTCTCTGCGAGAAAAGGTACAAAATCACCGAAATCGCCATTAGCTGATTTTTATGCATAGATGTCAAGATGGATATCTGTTTAGGTCAAAGCTAGCTCAGCACCGTATTACACAGGTAAGCATTATTTTTTCCAAACGTGGTCGTCTTCCATAAAACTTCAGCTCATATCCCTCGGAGACGTAATTCCAACAACAGTATCGCGTATCGATTCATAAGAAAGGCGGCACAAATGACGCAAGTGGTTCGTGTGGCCTTCACTGCTAACGGCAACCACAGCCAAGCCCGTTCTTACTCCGCAGCGCCGACGCGTTGTCTCTCGATTCGATGATACGCGATTCAATTTAACACTTCTAGAAAGGTTTTCGTTGTCACAACTTGATTGTCAAAAGGACCAAAGACAGAGTCTTTCTGTATTTCTTGTTTGTCGGATTGTGGCTAACAGCCTCCGCTAAATTGGATCTCCATAGTATCTTGTCGAGTGAGATTGTAATTTATTGTTGATGGTCACTACGCTAGAGGTTCCCTCGCCAATGATTGTCGCCGCCACTCGCCCTCTCCTTTTTTCTTTATCAGTTCGTGAGTGACAGACAAAATGCCCTCATTAAAATCTTCTTCTGTTTCCTGTTCTTATCTTGTATCGTCACAATGCCGACATGTGTCTCGATTTGGTAGTGTTAATGGTAATGTTTGGCCTGATGCACTTCATGTCACACTGGACTCACATTCGGGAGGACGATGGTTCAATCCCGTGTCCGGCCATCCTGATTTAGGTTTTCCGTGATTTCCCTAAATCGCTTCAGGCAAATGCCGGGATGGTTCCTTTGAAAGAGCACGGCCGACTTCCTTCCCCGTCCTTCCCTAATCCGATGAGGAGACCGCTGACCTCGCAGTTTGATCTCTTCCCCCAAACAACCCAGCCAACCACTTCATGTCAGCTCCCTATCTCCCTCGGGACGGAATTTCTGTACCCCATCTATCTCCGTCTAGTCTTATCGCATTTGAAATGGTGAGAATGCTTTAAAAATGTTTGCGAAACGTATCACAGGCGGACATGTGTACCAGCCCATTATTCACGTTTCGGGTGTGGGAAACCGCCCAAAAACCATATCCAGGCTGGCGGGCACGGCGGGCCTCGTCGTTAATCCACCGGATAGATTCGAACAGGGGCGACGCGCCTCCACGAATCCTGGAAGAGGCCAACTTTTCAGCGAGACAGTTATCGAGATTGACAGGAGGCGAGTCTGTTTCCGCAGCTCGGCAGCCCTCGAGTTTGGTCCGCTGCGGAGGCATGGCTGCATCCAACCTAACAAGGTGCCAAGGACAGTGGAGGAAGCGGAGATGAGTGAAGGTGTGGCTCCTCGTGATAAGGCCAGCAAAGGGGAAGCGTGGTAAGACAGCGTCCATGATTGCCTCCCCACCTGTCGTTCTTCCCTAATATGATAAAGCAGAGGGTAGTCAAAAAGCGATGAGGGTGTAGCAAATATTGTAATTAACTTTTCTACAGCCTATACTGCAGTTCTGATACGTGGGTGGTGGGTGTGGTAGTAGAATTAGCTGGCAGTGGTTGGCTTTAGTAGAGGCCCGGCCTCACAAGCCAGGGACGGGAAACTCTCTGAGATCAGCTCGGCTAGGCTAAGTGGCCAAGTGGGAATCATACATATCGTAGTAGGAACAGAAAATTCTTGTTTTGTTACACTGGCATAACTCAGATAAAAAAATGTAGTTTTGGTGTAGACTTGTAGAGCTCACTCCTAACCGTCATACAGTGAACTGTTATTGAGATAATAAATCGTGAAAAAAAGATCGTGTTCTGGCAGTTCAGAATGCCACCATTATATTATTGCACCTACGCAGTTTTATATGACTTCATTCCCGGCAAGGCGTGTTTCTGGTTTTCTCTCACCTTCAGTTGGAGTAGTGTACTGACTGGATATCTTCCCAACACTACGTTGTTATCGACCGCGTTTTGAACGCTGCCCCTGCCTTTTCCGCCTGTAATTTCTATTTCTTTTGACGTACGAATCACCATCAGCGGTGTTCCAAGCCTTCGCTCCGCGAGACACTACGATGAGTTCTCCAACGCAACCCGGGATGTTAGCAAATAACCTGGTTATCATGAATGGAACGGTTCCACCTCTATTCCACTTTGAATTAATTTCAATTAAAGCAGAGTCTTCTAGGCCGTACCATCTTGTTTCGAATAAGATTTTTTGCATTTTTTATTGTTACTTTCGGCCTTAAGACTTTACAGCCATCTCTAAGTATTTTGGAGTTTTACAGAGTAAGGTTGTATTTATCAAAGAATTTCGTAGCTGATTTTAAAACTACGATATTATTTTCAAGAATGAGAGTTGGTGTAGTAATAGCAAAATGGTTCAAATGGCTCTGAGCACTATGGGACTCAACTGCTGTGGTCATCAGTCCCCTAGAACTTAGAACTACTTAAACCTAACTAACCTAAGGACATCACACACATCCATGCCCGAGGCAGGATTCGAACTTGCGACCGTATCAGTCGCACGGTTCCGGACTGCACGCCTAGAACCGCGAGACCATCGCGGCCGGCGTTGGTGTAGTAGTTGGTAAGGACTGATAACATCGGATTAGTTGTTGTTTGAAATCGAATTGCTGGTTTGCATATAGTTTACTTTCAAAAAAATTTATGAACGATGCCCCCCAGTGTTATTGTTTTATTCCATCACGTGTATTCGGTGAAGACTGATAGCGGGTAATCCCCGATTAAATGTCGTGCAAGTTATGTGAACCACAATTTTTTTATTCGCCTTAATTGTGTGGAACCAGGGCTACGATGGAATGTTTGGCTGTATTTGATTATAATGTTTTCCTTCGTTGCGTAATATTTCTTCTTCCCATTAACATCTTATTCTTCTATATATCACGTCTGAAGACGACAATAAGATATTTTTATAAGTCCCGTTTTGAGCGCCGGCTTTCGCTAAGCCATTGACTATTTCATTATATTCAATGTTATCATGTCCTTTGATCCAGATAAATTTTATCTTCTTTCCGAGATACTCGTTTTCCTTGGTAGCTTTCAAGACACCCATTACTCGTGGACTAGTTTTCTTGAGAATGGCAGGTGCCTGCATGTCTTGGAGTAAGCTTCTGCAATCTGTGAAAATCACAATGTTCCTGTTTCCCCATGGGTAACGTCCAGACATCTTCATTTAGCCCTCTCCACAACGTGTTGTTTGACCTTCATCAAAGCCAGATTAAAAAAAAAAACAACAATGTATACTCGAGAAAGCTGAAGGGGCCCGTCCTACCGGACTACGTCGGTGTTGCGGAGACGAGACTGGCGGCGATCAACAGGTGCCTCGACCCTGTGCGTGCCTTTACGCGGGCAAAGCGCCGCGGCCACTGTAGCGGTACACTTCCTGCGGCGGACTCTGGGTCGCAGGAAAGCCCGCACCGCCACTGCGGCAGGCCATCTGTTTCCCACACACGTCCACACGCACCAGACTGCTATGTCCCAGTCCATCTTCCTCCTACGACTACATCGTTTTGGGTCTCATCTGACAGATGAGTAAGAGTCGTATCACTCCAAAACTGCTGCAAGGCTTTCGATCTGCCACCATAGCAGGGGCTTAAGTATCAATTTCGCCATTTACACAAAAAAATTTTTTGCGTCACCTCGGTTCCGAGAGTTCCGGAACCTGCACAGAAAATTGGAATAGAGATCAATATAAACACCATTTCTGCCCTTTTTATTGCTCTTGAAAGCCACAAATGGTTCAAATGGCTCTGAGCACTATCGGACTTAACATCTGAGGTCATTAGTCTCCTAGAACTTTGAACTACTTAAACCTAACTAACCTAAGGACATCACACACATCCATGCCCGAGGCAGGATTCGAACCCGCGACCGTCGCGGTCGCGCGGTTCCGGACTGAAGCGCCTAGAACCGCTTGGCCACACATTTGAAAGCCACACATTGCATGTTGCACCACCATACAGACAGGCCTTCAGAGGTGGTGGTCCAGATTGCTGTACACACCGGTACCTCTCTCTAATACCCAGTAGCACGTCCTCTCACATTGATGCGTGCATCTATTCGTCGTGGCATACTATCCACGAGTTCGTCAAGGCACTGTTGGTCCGGATTGCCCCACTCCTCAACGGAGATTCGGTATGGATCCTTCAGAGTGGCTGGTGGGTCACGTCGTCCTTAAACAGCCCTTTTCAATCAATCCCAGGCATGTTCGATAGGGTTCATGTCTGGAGAACGTGCTGGCCATTGTAGACGAGCGATGTCGTTATCCTGAAGGAAGTCATTCACAAAATGTGCACGATGGGGACGCCAATTGTCCTCCATGAAGACGAATGCCTCGGCAATATGCTGCCGATACTGTTGCAGTATCAGTCGGAGGATGGCGTTCATGTATCGTAAAGCCATTACGGCGCCTTCCACGATCACCAGCTGCGTACGTCGGCCCCACGTAATGCCACCCCAAAACAACAGGGAACCTCCACCTTGCTGCACTCGCTGGACAGTGTGTCTCAGGTATTCAGCCTGACTGGGTTGTCTTCAAACACGTCTCCGACGATTGTCTGGTTGAAGGCATATGCGACACTCATCGGTGAAGAGAACGTGATGCCAATCCTGAGTGATCCATTCGGCATGTTGTTGGGCCCACCTGTACCACACTACATGGTGTCGTGGTTATGAAGATGGACCTCACCAGGGATGTCGAGAGTGAAATTGCGCATATTACAGCCTATTGTGCACAGTTTGAGTCGTAACACGACTTCCTGTGGCTGCACGAAAAGCGTTATTCAACATGGTGGCGTTGCTGTCAGGGTTCGTCCGAGCCATAATCCGTAGGTAGCGGTAATCCACTGCAGTAGTAGCCCTTGGGTGGCCTGAAGGAGGCATGTCATCGACTGTTGATGTCTCTCTGTATCTCCTCCATGTCCAAACAATATCGCTTTGGTTCACTCCAAGATGCCAGGACACTTTCCTTGTTGAGAGCCCTTCCTGGCATAAGGTAACAATGCGGACGCGATCGAACCGCGGTATTGATCGTCTAGGCATGGCTAAAATTGCTCTGAGCACTATGCGACTTAACTTCTGAGGTCATCAGTCGCCTAGAACTTAGAAATAATTAAACCTAACTAACCTAAGGACATCACACACATCCATGCCCGAGGCAGGATTCGAACCTGCGACCGTAGCGGTCGCGCGGTTCCAGACTGTAGCGCGTAGAACCGGTTGGCCACCCCGGCCGGCGCGGGTTTAGTGATATATCTGGGCAGTCAAAGGGACTGTGTCTGTGATACAATATCTACAGTCAACGTCTATCTCCAGGAGTTCTGGGAACCGGGCTGATGCAAAACTCTTTTTGATGTGTGTATTTAAACAAACAGACTTTTGATCAGATTCAGGATTTCCCTGCAGGTAGAACTCAGAATGTCCCTTTCAACGGAAAACAAATGGACAGCTATACAGGTAATTTTAGGTGTACCGCAAGCGAGCGTTATGGGGCCACTACTGTATATAATATAGATAAAATCTAGTCATTAACGTAAGATCTTCATGTGGCTGCTTGCAGACGATGTAGTTGTCTGTGAGAAGGCTGCAACCCAAGAAGACTGTAGTGAACTGCAGAAAAACCTGCAGAGGAGCGACATTAGTGTAGACTCTGAACATGAATACTGCGTTTATATAGGCCAAGTTCGATTCAACTATTGCTGGTAAATCACTGAAAACAGTAATTACCGTAAAGTACCCCAGAGTAACCAGGCGGAGAGACCCAAAGTGCAATGAGCACATAAAACAAACTGTAGGTGAAGTAACTGCAGGGCTGAGTACATGGAAAGGTTCTTAAGGAAATGTAATTCATCCACGACAAAATTGGCTCGTAGAACATTCGATCGGTTAATGAATATTCCTCATCAGCTCGGGATCGCCACCAGATTGGATTAATGGAAGATGTAGAGAAGATTCAACGAAAGGCGTTGCATTTCGTCACTAGATCGTTTAGCAGGCGCGGGAGAATTGCGAGACGCCCAGCTAACTCAGTGGCAGACACTACGAGAGAGTCGTTGTTCATCATGGATCCGTACACTGCTCCTACGAAGATTTGCGCACAATCATTGTTACCATACGCAAGTCGTGAATTGCACAGGTAATGGGGGAAATGTATTGGTGTCAGACGTACTCTCCGCCACACACTGTAAAGTAGCTTGCGGAGTAGAGATACAGCTGCACATCATTTGCCATCTCCAAGCTGAGGGGAACCCGCTCAGACGATGTCTCCACAAAAAGCCCCGAAACTGCCACTGGGACCCGAACCTAAAACCATCACTGCAGATGTAGTCATTAGAAAGATAATCAAATAATTTTTTTCCAGAATGAAAGTTTCACCCTGGGAAGTGACATCTTGGAATAAAATTTCGCACAAAAGGTTTTAATCGTTGTGGATACAATGCCTGGTTTTATACAGTGTCTGCATATTCACAAGAAGGACGTTGTATTGTGAAAATAGAAACACTGTATAATTTCAGACATTGTAACTATCAATGATGTATCCATGCCTCGACAGACTAAAATGACGATATATCTTTGTCTCCCTATGCGGGAATCATGAATTGTGCGAGCGTAAGTGTTGTCACCACGTGACATATGGAAGTTCGGATCGGTCCTTCACGCGTGCTCGGATAGTTACAGTGGTTAAGGCGACCGCACGCGATAAACGGGAAATCTATGTTCGAGTCCCGGTCCGGCACAAATTTTCATGTGCCGTAAACAAGCGGACGTCTATGCATAATCGTAGGACGCAAAACTATTTTGTAAAAGGTTTTAACATGCAGTTTTAGTTTGAGAATCTTAAGTGTACCCCGATTACTTTGCCCATTGTGGTGCGTCACGCTCTTATTCACTGCAGGATGGAAGGGCGAAAGATCATCTAAAGAAATCCGCCAGAAGTCCAATATAGATGGCTGACAGCAGATTCCACTTGCATTCGACTATTCTTTCATCGATTTATTGTTGATCAATAAGGGTAATAACGACACAAAAACTTAGGTGAAATCACACTCTAGAGGTCCAATTTCAGAAACTTCACCTCATTACACGATGTTTACGTCGCAACTCAGATGAACCCGCCACATCCTGTCAGTCTTTCCCTTCGCTTATGTTTTACTAGCGCAGTTTTTGCGAAAATTTTCAATTCACTTCAAAAAGGTACATATTAACTGTTGTCCCTTGTTGCAGCGGCAACGAAGGCCGTTAGAAATCATGCATTGAAACCTCCTGAAAGACGACAGATCGAAACCGGGACCCGAACCCAGAAACTTGGCATGCTGGGCAATGCTCTTACAGACTGAGCTATGCAGAAAAGATTAACGACCCATCTTCAAGTTTTAGTTCTGCAAGTATATCTCTTTGTAAATTTCACGCAAACTTTCATGCGTAACTTGATAGAATAGCACTAGTGTATGGAGGACTGGTTGAGCCACGGCGTGAACTTGTTTACAAAAAATAATCTTTCATCCTGCAGCGTAGTCTCAGAGATATTTTTGAAGTTTCTTAAGAGATTAAAAGCCTGTGTAAGCTCGAGAATTTCATGGTTTCGGATTCGAGTCTTGGTCCAGTGGGCACTTTTTATGTGTCAAGGAGTTTCGAAAGCAGCGCGCATTCCGCTGCAGACTGAAAGATTCGTTCTGGAAGGAAAATCTATAGTTCTGTTCAAAGGATAGTTTCTTTTATACATCGGTAGGTAACAACTGAAATGCATGACCAACGCAGGGTAATTATTCACCCCTTTGCGTACTATCGCTGGTAGAAAATATAACTACAGTATCTTCATTGTCGATGAAATACACTACTGGCCATTAAAATTGCTACACCACGAAGATGACGTGCTACAGACGCGAAATTTAACCGACAGGAAGAAGATGCTGTGATATGCAAATGATTAGCTTTTCAGAGTATTCACACAAGATTGGCGCCGGTGGCGACACCTACAACGTGCTGACGTGAGGAAAGTTTCCAACCGATTGCTCATACACAAACAGCAGTTCACCGCCGTTGCCTGGTGAAACGTTGTTGTGATGCCTCGTGTAAGGAGGAGAAATGCGTACCATCACGTTTCCGACTTTGATACAGGTCGGATTGTAGCCTATCGGAATGCGGTTTATCGTATCGCGACATTGTTGCTCGCGTTGGTCGAGATCCAATGACTGTTAGCAGAATATGGAATCGGTGGGTTCAGGAGGGTAATACGGAACGCCGTGCTGGATCCCAACGGCCTCGTATCACTAGCGGTCGAGATGACAAGCATCTTATCCGCATGGCTGTAACGTATCGTGCAGCCACGTCTCGATCCCTGAGTTAACAGATGGGGACGTTTCCATACAACAACTATCTGCATGAACAGTTCGACGACGTTTGCAGCAGCATGGACTATCAGCTCGGAGACTGCGGTTACGCTTGACGCTGCATCACATACAGGAGCGCCTGCGACTGTGTACTCAACGACGAATCTGGGTGCACGAATGGCAAGCATCATGATGGTCGCATCCGTGTTCGGCGACATCGCGGTGAACGCACATTGGAAGCGTGTATTCGTCATCGCCATACTGGCGTATCACCCGACGTGATGGTATGTGGTGCCATTGGTTACACGTCTCGGTCACCTCTTGTTCGCATTGACGGCACTTCGAACAGTGGACGTTACATTTCAGATGTGTTACGACCCGTGGCTCTACCTTTCATTCGATCCCTGCGAAACCCTACATTTCAGCAGGATAATGCACGAACGTATGTTGCAGGTCCTGTACGGGCCTTTCTGGATACAGAAAATGTTCGACTGCTGCCCTGGTCAGCACATTCTCCAGATCGCTCACTAACTGGAAACGTCTGGTCAATGGTGGCCGAGCAACTGGCTCATCACAATACACCAGTCACTACTCTTGATGGTCTGTGGTATCGTGTTGAAGCTGCATGGGCAGCTGTACCTGTACACGCCATCCAAGCTCTGTTTGACTCAATACCCAGGCGTATCAAGGCCGTTATTATGGCCAGAGGTGGTTGCACTGCGTACTGATTTCTCAGGATCTATGCGCCCAAATTGCGCGAAAATGTAATCACATGTCAGTTCTAGTATAATATATTTGTCCAATGAATACCCGTTTATCATCTGCATTTCTTCTTGGTGTAGCAATTTTAATGGCCAGTAGTGTATTACCGGCATCACGTCAGTGGACAGTACCTGCACGGTATAAGACAATAATGTAGCTTAGTTGTTGTTGTTACAAATTTTTATTATGGTAGTCTCTAATCAGTAAATAGTCAGCGTGTTTTCAGAATTAAAACTAAATTAAGGTTGTAAAGTGTATACTGGATCGTTCTACACCATTGCAACACGTTGTGCAATCGATATAGCGTATATGTAAGTAACAAGGTTCAAGTAGGAGTGCGTAAGATGACATACACCAATGGCACGCGATATTACTCGTAACCGCGGAGTGGAACGTTCGGGAAATGGATTGCGGCAAACTTTACGGCTGTGCGGCGCAGACGGCCTTCACGAACAGACATCAGCACACGGTAGCCGCGCACTGCAGCCAGTGAAGTAACTGCTAGTTAAATTACCCGCCTACAGCAGTTGCCCGGTAATGGACATGTAGAGGGTTTTGCTGCGGAGGGGCGCTCGGCGGTCATTGCCGCGGCGTACGTGCCCGCTGCCGTGTGACCGACTTCTGTCCAAGGCTGCGGCCGCGCCGGCGCTGGCGGTCACCTGCAGCTCTGCAGGCAACACCGGGCCGCACCTGCAGCGCTCGCACGTAGCACACCACACCCGCGAGGACGTGGAACTGCTCCCAAACAAGTTCATACAACATTCCTACTGTCCGCTAATAGACAAAATACCTTGCTATTGATCAGATGAAGCACCATCTGTCGGACATTTTTTGAACTTTTGTATCTTTTTGGTTCTAATAAAACCCCATGTCATTCCAAGCATGTGTGTCAATTTGTACCTCTCTATCTACATTATTCCGTGGTTTATTCAGTTTTCAAATTTATACTGACTTTTTGATCACCCAGTACATGCGGAACTTCCGAATATACACGGAGGCGACAAATGTCATGAGGTAGCGATATGCACATATACAGATGGCGGTAGCTTCGCGTACACAAGGTATAAAAGGGCAGTGCATTGGCGAAGCTGTTAGTTGTACTCAGGAGATTCACGTGGTTCAAATGGCTTCAAGCACTATGGGACTTAACATCTGAGGTCATCAGTCCCCTAGAACTTAGAACTACTTAAACCTAACTAACCTAAGGACATCACACACATCCATCCCCGAGGCAGGATTCGAACCTGCGACCGTAGCAGTACTACTGTCCCGGACTGAAGCGCCTAGAACCTTCGGTCACAGCGGCCGGCCCACACACACAAATCAGAGATTTTGAAATAAGCATAAAGTACTGAGAAAGGATTAAGGCTACTCAAAAAGAATAAGTCACCCAGCCCTGACAAAATTCCTTTGGCATGTTACGCTGAACACACTATGGACTTAGCCCCTTTCATGGCTCATAATTAACAAGAAACCTTTGCACAGTGAACGGTCTCCCGTGACGGGAAGAGATCAAGTGAACAAGAGCCTCAGGTAGGACTAGGAGCAAGAAATGTGCAGCATGTTTTAGGCGAGATCATGCAGCCTGAAATGTGCACAATGTTAGGGAGAAGAAAGTGTTGCCGCTCAATAACAGGAAAGCTTAGGTGCTAGGTATCAGCATTTTGAAATGAAATGCAGGGATAAGTCAACTGACAAAGGACGTTGGGTGTTTAAGTAAGTACTCTTCAAAAGAGGCCCATGAAGTGATACCGGGTGAGGCAGGTAAGAGTTTGGACAGGGATGGAGTGTATGACATAGTGGTTAGCTGAACAAGATAGCTTCCCTGAATCGTGGCATCAATGTGTACTTTGCCGACTCGTCCCAGAGTCATGATTGGCCACGACCTAATGGAGCTGTGAAGCGGATTAATGTGTTGTTGCAGATGGCACGGATGGCAGCTGACTTTACGCGCCGGCCATGGTGGCCGAGTGGTTCTAGGCGCTAGAGTCTGCAACCGCGCGACCGCTACGATCGCAGGCTCGAATCCTGCCTCGGGCATGGATGTGTGTGATGTCCTTAGGTTAGTTAGGTTTAAGTAGTTCTAAGTTCTAGGGGACTGATGACCTCAGAAGCTAAGTCCCATAGTGCTCAGAGCCATTTGAACCAATTTTTATGACTTTACGCGTGGTGATCTGGACCAGTGAGGGCTATCAGCAGATGGGGTTTCACTAGACATTGCTTGCGCCTAAACAAGACTGGAAAGCGAAGACTGGTACAACTGATTCATGAAAGTGTAGAGCGCTGTTTCGGACTGAGCGCCTAGAACCGCTCGGCCACCGCGGCCAACGAGATTCATGTGAAAACGACTGCGACATTATTATACTTGCACGACAGGAACTAAAAGACTTTGAAAGTGGGATTGTAATTGCAGCTAGACGCATGGGACACTCCATTTCGGAAATCGTTAGGGAATTCAGTATTCCGAGATCCACTGTTTCAACAGTGTGCCGAGAATACCAAATTTCAGGCATTACCTCTCACCAGAGACAACGCTGTGGCCGACGGCCTTCACTTAACGACTGAGAGCAGCGGCTTTCGCATAGAGTTGTCACTGCTAACAGACAAGCAAAACTGCGTGGAACAACCGCAGAAATCAATTTGACACGTACGACAAACGTATCCGTTAGGGCAGTGTGGCGAAATTTGGCTTCAATGGGCGATGGCAGCAGATGGCCGACGCATGTGCCTTTGCCAACAGCGCCTCTCATGGGCTAGTGACCATTTCAAATGGCTCTGAGCACTATGCTACTTAACTTCTGAGATCATCAGTCCCCTAGAACTTAGAACTACTTAGACCTAACTAACCTAAGGACATCACACACATCCATGCCCGAGGCAGGATTTGAACCTGCGACCGTAGCGGCCGCTCGGCTCCAGACTGTAGCGCCTAGAACCGCACGGCCACATCTGGCCGGCAGTGACCATATCGGTTGGACCCTAGACAACTGGAAAACCAATGGCCTGGTCAGATGAGTCCCGATTTCAGTTGATACAAATGGATGGTAGGGCTCGACTGCGGCACTGACTCCATGATGTCATGAATCCAAGTTGTAAACAATGCACTGTGCAGTCTGGTGGTGGCTGCATGATGGTATGTGCTGAGTTTTACGTGGAACATTGAAAATTTTTATGTTTGGCTACTTGGAGACCACTTGCAGCCGTTATAGACTTCTTATTACCAAATAACAATGGATTTTTTTATGGGGAACAATGCGCCATATCATCAGGCCAAAATTGTTCGCGACTGGTTTGAAGAACAGTCTGGACAATTCGAGCGAGTGATTTGGCCACGCAGATTGCCCGACTTGAGTCCCATCAATTATTTATGTGACATAATCGAGAGGCCAGCTCGTGTAAAAAATCCTGCACCTGAAACACTTTCGCAATTATGGACTGTTATAGAGACAGCGTGGCTCAGTATTTTTACAGGGGACTTCCAACGACTTGTTGAGTCTATACCACTACGCCGGGAGAAAGAGGTCCGACACGATATTGGAGATACACCATTACTTTTGTCACCTCAATGCATGTGGCACTGGAATGAACACGTCCTTGCGAACAGAACTCAGTAAATCGTCCTCAATAAGGGGGTATGGTCAGATGCGAGAGCAGCGTCGTAAGTACCTCGAGATAGCGTATTAGGTTACTGTTCCCGTCACGTAGGATGTTACAAAAGGAGTCAGTCGATTTCACAGGACTATGCAGTCTTGAGCCAAAACATCATGACTGCCTGATTAATTACGCGAATGCGACACACCAGTGATAGTGTATAGCATAGTTTCGACAAGTCCTTTGTAGAGTTCCAAATGTCTACGTACAGGTCACGCAGTTTCAGTAAATTGCGGGCCGGTGGTTTGTCGGCGTAGAGCTAGCATTCGATGTAAACCCACATGTGTTCCATCGGACTCAGATCAGCGGAATTTAGTGGCCAAGATATCAAAGCGAGTTGATAATAGTTCTCTTTAAACTATAGTAGGAAGATTGTGATTGATAATAAACGACAGTACTTAATAATACTAATAATATAACAATAAATATACTAATAATTTAATAATAATGGTATGATATACTTAATTTATTTGTTTATATATCTCCGTTGTCAGAGAATCCTTTTAGAGTTATAATTATCTTGATATATAGTTATAGAGCATTTCAGGCCAAGGTGCAGCTTATAATTAAGAGGAAGTGGATACGAACAGTTATCCAGCTGGAAGATGGCATCCCGAGATGACTGGAAGCTGTTTTGAATGCCAAAGAATTTCCTACAACATATTAGACATGATAATGCTTTGTGTTTTTGGTATTTTCATCTTATTGCCAATCCTGCTTATCTAGGAGTTTCTCTCCAGAGTGATTTAAAGTGAATTGACCACAGAAATTTGACCGTGGGGTGGGCAGATGCCAGTATGAGAGTTATTGGAAGAATAACTGTAATTAGCGCACGAAAGAGATCATTCGCCAAAACCTTGTTTCTCCAGTCCTTGAGTATTTTTCGTCTGTATGAGATCCTGGACTAAGGGAATAGATAAAAAATAATCACAGAAGAAATGCACGATACGTCACCGATATGTTCAGTCAGCAAGGGGAAGTCGCAGACATATTCATCAGATTACAGTGGCAGACTTTAACGTACCATCCAGACTGCGAATGTTAACAATTTATTCATTCAGTAGAAGTGGGATACGGAAGTACTAAGGAATGACGAGATACGTTTGAAGTTCTCTAACGCTATAGATACAGCAATAAGGAATAGCGCAGTAGGCAGTACAGTTGAAGAGGAATGGACATCTCTAAAAAGGGCCATCACAGAAGTTGGGAAGGAAAACATAGGTACAAAGAAGGTAGCTGCGAAGAAACCATGGGTAACAGAAGAAATACTTCAGTTGATTGATGAAAGCAGGAAGTACAAACATGTTCCGGGAAAATCAGGAATACAGAAATACAAGTCGCTGAGGAATGAAATAAATAGGAAGTGCAGGGAAGCTAAGACGAAATGGCTGCAGGAGAAATGTGAAGACATCGAAAAAGATATGATTGTCGGACAGACTCAGCATACAGGAAAGTCAAAACAACCTTTGGTGACATTAAAAGCAACGGTGGTAACATTAAGAGTGCAACGGGAATTCCACTGTTAAATGCAGAGGAGAGAGCAGATAGGTGGAAAGAATACATTGAAAGCCTCTATGAGGGTGAAGATTTGTCTGATGTGATAGAAGAAGAAACAGGAGTCGATTTAGAAGAGATAGGGGATCCAGTATTAGAATCGGAATTTAAAAGAGCTTTGGAGGACTTACGGTCAAATAAGGCAGATGGGATAGATAACATTCCATCAGAATTTCTAAAATCATTGGGGGAAGTGGCAACAAAACGAGTATTCACGTTGGTGTGTAGAATATATGAGTCTCGCGACATACCATCTGACTTTCGGAAAAGCATCATCCACACAATTCCGAAGATGGCAAGAGCTGACAAGTGCGAGAATTATCGCACAATCAGCTTAACAGCTAATGCATCGAAGCTGCTTACAAGAATAATATACAGAAGAATGGAAAAGAAAATTGAGAATGCGCTAGGTGACGATCAGTTTGCCTTTAGGAAAAGTAAAGGGACGAGAGAGGCAATTCTGACGTTACGGCTAATAATGGAAGCAAGGCTAAAGAAAAATCAAGACACTTTCATAGGATTTGTCGACCTGGAAAAAGCGTTCGACAATATAAAATGGTGGAAGCTGTTCGAGATTCTGAAAAAAGTAGGGGTAAGCTATAGGGAGAGACGGGTCATATACAATATGTACAACAACCAAGAGGGAATAATAAGAGTGGACGATCAAGAACGAAGTGCTCGTATTAAGAAGGGTGTAAGACAAGGCTGTAGCCTTTCGCCCCTACTCTTCAATCTGTACATCGAGGAAGCAATGATGGAAATAAAAGAAAGGTTCAGGAGTGGAATTAAAATACAAGGTGAAAGGATATCAATGATACGATTCGCTGATGACATTGCTATCCTGAGTGAAAGTGAAGAAGAATTAAATGATCTGCTGAACGCAATGAACAGTCTAATGAGTACACAGTATGGTTTGAGAGTAAATCGGAGAAAGACGAAGGTAACGAGAAGTAGTAGAAATGAGAACAGCGAGAAACTTAACATCAGGATTGATGGTCACGAAGTCAATGAAGTTAAGGAATTCTGCTACCTAGGCAGTAAAATAACCAATCCCGGACGGAGCAAGGAGGACATCAAAAGCAGACTCGCTATGGCAAAAAAGGCATTTCTGGCCAAGAGAAGTCTACTAATATCAAATACCGGCCTTAATTTGAGGAAGAAATTTCTGAGGATGTACGTCTGGAGTACAGCATTGTATGGTAGTGAAACATGGACTGTGGGAAAACCGGAACAGAAGAGAATCGAAGCATTTGAGATGTGGTGCTATAGACGAATGTTGAAAATTAGGTGGACTGATAAGGTAATTAGTGAAGTTCGGTGGCAGGAGGAACAATACTTTTGGTCAGGTGATTACAGGGTTATAAATACAAAATCAAATAGGGGTAATGCAGGAGTAGGTTTAATAATGAATAAAAAAATAGGAGTGCGGGTTAGCTACTACAAACAGCATAGTGAACGCATTATTGTGGCCAAGATAGACACAAAGCCCATGCCTACTACAGTAGTACAAGTTTATATGCCAACTAGCTCTGCAGATGATGAAGAAATTGATGAAATGTATGACGAGATAAAAAAAAATTATTCGTCAGTAGGAAAAGGGAGAGAAGGAAACATAGTAGGTGAATATGGATTGGGGGGAAGAAATGAAAGAGGAAGCCGCCTTGTAGAATTTTGCACAGAGCATAACTTAATCATAGCTAACACTTGGTTCAAGAATCATAAAAGAAGGTTGTATACCTGGAAGAATCCTGGAGATACTAAAAGGTATCAGATAGATTATATAATGGTAAGACAGAGATTTAGGAACCAGGTTTTAAATTGTAAGACATTTCCAGGGGCAGATGTGGATTCTGACCGCAATCTATTGGTTATGAACTGCAGATTGAAACTGAAGAAACTGCAAAAAGGTGGGAATTTAAGGAGATGGGACCTGGATAAACTGAAAGAACCAGAGGTTGTAGAGAGTTTCAGGGAGAGCATAAGGGAAGAATTGACAGGAATGGGGGAAAGAAATACAGTAGAAGAAGAATGGGTAGCTCTGAGGGATGAAGTAGTGAAGGCAGCAGAGGATCAAGTAGGTAAAAAGACGAGGGCTAATAGAAATCCTTGGGTAACAGAAGAAATATTGAATTTAATTGATGAAAGGAGAAAATATAAAAATGCAGTAAATGAAGCAGGCAAAAGGGAATACAAACGTCTCAAAAATAAGATCGACAGAAAGTGCAAAATGGCTAAGCAGGGATGGCTAGAGGACAAATGTAAGGATGTAGAGGCTTGTCTCACTAGGGGTAAGATAGATACTGACTACAGGAAAATTAAAGAGACCTTTGGAGAGAAGAGAACCACTTGTATGAATATCAAGAGCTCAGATGGCAACCCAGTTCTAAGCAAAGAAGGGAAGGCAGAAAGGTGGAAGGAGTATATAGAGGGTTTATACAAGGGCGATGTACTTGAGGACAGTATTATGGAAATGGAAGAGGATGTAGATGAAGATGAAATGGGAGATAAGATACTGCGTGAAGAGTTTGACAGAGCACTGAAAGACCTGAGTCGAAACAAGGCCCCGGGAGTAGACAACATTCCATTAGAACTACTGATGGCCTTGGGAGAGCCAGTCCTGACAAAACTCTACCATCTGGTGAGCAAGATGTATGCGACAGGCAAAATATCCTCAGACTTCAAGAAGAATATAATAATTCCAATATCAAAGAAAGCAGGTGTTGACAGATATGAAAATTACCGAACTATCAGTTTAATAAGTCACGACTGCAAAATACTAACGCGAATTCTTTACAGACGAATGGAAAAACTGGTAGAAGCGGACCTCGGGGAAGATCAGTTTGGATTCCGTAGAAATGTTGGAACACGTGAGGCAATACTAACCCTACGACTTATCTTAGAAGAAAGATTAAGAAAAGGCAAACCTACATTTCTAGCATTTGTAGACTTAGAGAAAGCTTTTGACAATGTTAACTTGAATACTCTCTTTCAAATTCTGAAGGTGGCAGGGGTAAAATACAGGGAGCGAAAGGCTATTTACAATTTGTACAGAAACCAGATGGCAGTTATAAGAGTCGAGGGGCATGAAAGGGAAGCAGTGGTTGGGAAAGGAGTGAGACGGGGTTGTAGCCTCTCCCCGATGTTATTCAATCTGTATATTGAGCAAGCAGTAAAGGAAACAAAAGAAAACTTTGGAGTAGGTATTAAAATTCATGGAGAAGAAGTAAAAACTTTGAGGTTCGCCGATGACATTGTAATTCTGTCAGAGACAGCAAAGGACTTAGAAGAGCAGTTGAACGGAATGGACAGTGTCTTGAAAGGAGGATATAAGATGAACATCAACAAAAACAAAACGAGGATAATGGAATGTAGTCAAATTAAATCGGGTGATGCTGAGGGGATTAGATTAGGAAATGAGACACTTAAAGTAGTAAAGGAGTTTTGCTATTTAGGGAGTAAAATAATTGATGATGTTCGAAGTAGAGAGGATATAAAATGTAGACTGGCAATGGCAAGGAAAGCGTTTCTGAAGAAGAGAAATTTGTTAACATCGAGTATAGATTTAAGTGTCAGGAAGTCGTTTTTGAAAGTATTTGTATGGAGTGTAGCCATGTATGGAAGTGAAACATGGACGATAACCAGTTTGGACAAGAAGAGAATAGAAGCTTTCGAAATGTGGTGCTACAGAAGAATGCTGAGGATAAGGTGGGTAGATCACGTAACTAATGAGGAGGTATTGAATAGGATTGGGGAGAAGAGAAGTTTGTGGCACAACTTGACTAGAAGAAGGGATCGGTTGGTAGGACATGTTTTGAGGCATCAAGGAATCACAAATTTAGCATTGGAGGGCAGCGTGGAGGATAAAAATCGTAGAGGGAGACCAAGAGATGAATACACTAAGCAGATTCAGAAGGATGTAGGTTGCAGTAGGTACTGGGAGATGAAGAAGCTTGCACAGGATAGAGTAGCATGGAGAGCTGCATCAAACCAGTCTCAGGACTGAAGACCACAACAACAACAACATAAGGTAAGGAATGAGGAGGTTCTACGCAGAATCGGAGAGGAAAGGAATATGTGGAAAACACTGATAAGGAGAAGGGACAGGGATGATAGGACATCTGCTAAGACATGAGGGAATGACTTCCATGGTACTAGAGGGAGCTGTAGAGGGCAAAAACTGTAGAGGAAGACAGTGATTGGAATACGTCAAGCAAATAATTGAGGACGTAGGTTGCAGGTACTACTCTGAGATGAAGAGGTTAGCACAGGAAAGGAATTCGTGGCGGGCCGCATCTAACCAGTCAGTAGACTGATGACCAAAAAAAAAAAAAAAGAAGAGATGTATTTCATAGTAGCGAAGATGAACAAGTGCTCATAGCTGTTAAGATATGCACTGTAGAGCCCATGTTTAGTAGACATTTTGTTCCATTTTTGGTCCGTAGTACCACCTTAGCAAATTGCCTACCCTACACGCATAGCATCAACAATGCCGACCATGTATTAGACTGTCAGAGGTATCAGCACGATTTTCGTTTATAACTTTCGTCTTGGCCATTTCCCGACCAGGGCCCCTTACCTCAAATTGATACATTTACAAAGTTTTAAACACGGCTGCTTGGTTCAGTGACCGTTTTTAAATTAAAATTGTAACAAATGAGCCCTCGGTCACAATTATTTTTAGACTAAAATAATTGTGACGAGGGCTCATTTTTTTCAATTTTGATACATTTACCCTTCTTCACCATTCCTGAAAGTTTGTAGCATCATCACGGAATTACACGGTACAAAAATTTTAAAGTTTTTGTGTTTTATTACGGATGTCAGTGAAGTACAGGTCATTGCTGCAGCGTACATGCAACTCAGGGCGCCTCCGATGTGGGTATATAAACACCGACATGCAGGCAGCGGGTTAGTCTGGCCTTCGAACGGAAACTTTTTGGTCGCCTATTACACACAATGCTGCTGCCACAGTATTAATCGGACAATTACGATTTCAAATTTTAAATAAAAGAAATAGTCCCTCATTTAGATACCAACATGTTAACCATCTGTTTATCGGTTCGCAGTACCAACTGCGGTACCAAACTCCTAAGACAACAAGGCTTTAGATTAAGATATATGCAGTCATTAGCTGAGGTACATTTCCAGACGCTACAAGAATGGCTTTGTGTACCGTGGAGAGCCTTCCATGCAGAATTTAGTTAGCCTACGTTCTAACATGAATTAATGAACCTACTATTTCCTCCAAGCAATTTTCCATGTAATGGCCACGAGAGTAAAATGAGAAACATGACGGCTCGTACAACGAGTGCCGACATTCGTTCTTCCAGCGTGCAGCTAGTGGATGGAATAAAGGATGTTGGTTTTTGTGCCCTCCACGATACACGATAGTTGCATTCCAGAGTGCAAATGCAAATATACAGCAGTATTTCTGATCCGCACCGGCTGCATCTGGCGTATGAGAGCGACGATGTCGATCTTGTGGTGTCATATCGTGTCGCCTCACTGGGAGAGGCCAGACTTTGCGAACCAAAAATATTGACAAACTACGGCTCACTTAAACAGGATCACTAATAAGGAATGACTGTGAAAGGGTTTAGATTACTGCGATGCAGATTTCTGTAAAAAAGGAAATCGGGATCATAACTCGTGACAATGGCTGTCCATATGAATCATTTAACATACGTAGTCAACTTTTGCGCACATCGATTCGCACTGAACTGATTGTAACAGTTTTTTATTCTTTGTTAAGAAAAGGAAACGTGTTGCGAAAATTACATGTCTGACGTTATTTTAAATAAAAGTAATTTTGTAACATAAATTGTTCTTAGTGCACTCGGGTTGTTAACTGTGTGTGAAAACAGGAGCTTTCACAATAACCACCTCTGTCTTTATCAGGACAGTGAAAGACTGACAAAGAAGTAACGGAATCACACAGATGCAGAAGTGTTCTCTACAATGAGAGATGCTACGGTCGCAGGTTCGAATCCTGCCTCGGGCGTGGATGTGTGTGATGTCCTTAGGTTAGTTAGGTTTAGGTAGTTCTAAGTCTAGGGGACTGATGACCTCAGATGTTACGTCCCATAGTGCTTAGAGCCATTTTTACGATGAGAGATTACATTGGTGACGAAATAAATCTCGGGTGAACAGCCTGGTATGAGTGTGCATAAGACACAATATTTCGGCAATCGACCACGTTGCCATGATCAGGTGCGCACCTGATGATGGGAACGTGGTCGATTGCCAAAATATTGTGTCTTATGCACACTCATACCAGGCTGTTCACCTGAGATTTATTACGTCATAAAATACGCCTGGAGAAATTGAAGAATCAGATTACATTGGTGGAAACAGAGAAATTCAACTCGCTGTTTCTTTGTCCCATCAGAACATAATATACGTACACGGCCCAGTCGCCAGTACTGTGCCTAGCTGTGCTAGGTTTCTTGGTTGGGAATCCGTGGTGCGAACAGCGCGATCAAGGTGGTCCCACTGATTCTCGATTGGGTTTAAAACTTGGGAGTTTGGTGGCAGCGTAGTGCGGGAAACTCATCCTGTTGGTCTTCGAACCACGCACATTGTTGTGTACATAGTTCCGCGTAGTCAGCGCGTACACAACTTTCCCACTAGAGCGCGCCCCGCTAAGCACAACAGCGCAGGCGCAGCGCTCGTCCGTCTCCGCACTACGAGATGGCGCTGTCTTAGAGACGGACCAAATTCTGCTTCGGCCGATCCGCGTATTAATATGTCTCGCAGCCAATGAGATTGCTGCTAACGTAGGACCTTTTCTCCTCGCGGATCACACTCGCGCAGTGATACCTGAACGCTCGAGGTATTATAACAAGTGTACAGACCTCCGATTAGTCAGTCTGCATTAGTCTATAGTCAAGTTTCAGTTTGCGCCTAATAAGATTACCATATTCCGGTACATAGCCATGAAGAGAAATGTGTAGACACTTTGTCAAGTATCAGAGATATGTGAGAATATGATTAACGTACCAAGACCAAAGGAACTTCAGAATCTCAATTGTAAACAGCATCCAAAACCAAGTTAAGTTATTTTTATGCTTGTTATTATTTTAATAAATGTGTGTGAAAATTAATCAAGTTCTGTTTAAAGTTGGTCACCGTCAATCTGCTACTCTGAGCGTGCAAGTGGCATTTCTATCGTCTGACCTAACGGCAAAAGATAAACACGCCACGATAAGACCACGAGACATATTGCTGACACTCGCCTACTTCGTTAGAGCGACGAGTCAAATAATCTGATGGTGTGTGTACCGAAGGTCTTACAGTACGCACACCACACACATAATATGCGAGCTGTTTTAGACGTTCCATTGTCCTGCAGGTAGATGCAATCGTGCTGAGGAAAAACAAATTTCATGTAGTTTTCAAGGGTAGACGCATACTGGTGTTGATACATTGTGACTTCCAAAATGACGAGTGCACTAGGGAGTGCCACGCTCCCTCCTATGGACTGGTGTCTTGGGCAACTGTTGCAGGGCCGTAGACGCCAGCGGCCATCTGTCGTATGGAGTATAAGACATGATTCATCTGAGAAGACCACTTGCCGCGCCACTCAGTGGCTGATAAAGAGCAGTCAGCATGAGTGCAGGCACCAGGCTCCTCTTGCTGAGGACGATAAGCAGCAAGGTTCGCTGAACGATCATTGAGGAGACTTTGATCGGGACCGGGAGGGGGGAATTATTTTGAATTAAATTCTGGAACTATATGTCCCAGACAAAAAAAATATGAAAAACTAGTGTATGTACAAGTATATTAGTGTGTGGGTAAAGAAAGTAAAGTGGATGACTTGATTCACACGTGCAGAGTACTTACGACCGGACTGTGTGTCCAGCCACATTCACGTGACCATCGCCCATGTTCGACTGCAACGTGCAATAACCACTCACAGACGGCAGGTAGCATCACTAACGGTAGAGGGTGTGTAAAGCACGTCGAGGTTATAAGGAAAACAGTGCACTCGTTGTCGTAATGCGAAAACGGATAGATTTATCTGACGTCCATAAGGGCATGCTCGTTGGCTTTCGAGCCAAGGGTGGAAGCATTTCCGAAACCGCTAAGCTTGTAAACTGTTTGCGTGCTGCCGTGTTTAATGTGCACAGTTCACGGCAAAATTCCGCTATCGGAAACCGGCGCCGAGGCAACTGTGATGCACCACAGGCGTGCATGATAGGGACGAACGACAGCTGCGGAGATGTGTATGGGCGAATAGAGACGCAACTGTTGAGCAACTGATTACCCAAATGAGCCAAGGCGCTGTCTCAACACACAAGTAACATACACAAAATTTTAATTTTGTGTAGGATAATGGACATCATTGTCCCAGAAATATAGAAAAATACAGTGCCTTGCAAAAAAAAAAATAGAGCTCCCAGAGGGTATTGTTGGATATCAATGTAACTTCGTACATGTAGGCAGCGTCAGCGGGTATGTAAATGATTTAAATGATTCGAGTTGCAGCTCTCTGTGATAGTCAGAACGGCCACCCGAGTGCATTAGTGTCATAGAAAAGGCAGATATTGAGATAACCGATCTCGGACTCACAAAAGCAGCTGCAATCGCTTAGTAGTGTAAAGGCTTCAGGATCAGATGAGATACCTATAAGATTCTACAAAGCTTATGCGAAAGAACTTGTTCCCCTTCTAGCAGTAATTTATCGTAGATCGCTTGGGCAACGAAAGGTACGTAACGACTGGAAAAAAATCGCAGGTCATTCCCGTTTTTAAGAAAGGCTGTAAGATACATCCACACAATTATAGACCTGTATCGTTAACGTCAATCTGTTGTAGAATTATGGAACATGTTTATTTCAGTAAGGCATTTGACACCGTCCCGCATTGCTGTTTAATGAAAAAAATACGAGCTTACAGAGTATCGGAGCAGACCTGCGAATGGATTCAAGACCTTCTTGCAGATAGAACTCAACACGTCGCTCTTAACGGAAGTAAATCGAAAGATGTAAAGGTAATATCCGGAATACCACAGGGAAGTGTGATAGCACCATTGTTGTTTACAATATATACAAATGATGTAGTAGAAAGTGTCGGATGCTCTTTAAGGCTATTAGCAGATGATGCAGTTGTTTATATCGAAGTAGCAACGCCAGAGGATAATAAGAATTTGCAGAACGACCTGCAGAGAACTGATGAATGGTGCAGACTCTGGCAGTTGACACTGAACGTAAATAAATGTAAAATATTACGCATACATAGGAAAAGAAATCCACTACTGTACAGCTACACTATTGATGACAAACAGCTGGAGACAACGTCTGCCGTAAAATATCTAGGCGTAACTATCCAGAGCGACCTTAAGTGGAATGACGATAGAAAACAGATAGGGGGAAAAGCAGACACCAGACTCAGATTCATCGGAAGAATCTTAAGGAAATGAAACTCATCCACGAAAGAAGTGGCTTGTAAGGCGCTCGTTCGTCCAATTGTTGAGTATTGTTCATCTATCTGGGATACCTATCAGGTAGGATTGATAGAGGTGATAGAGAAGATCCAACAAAGATCGGCGTGTTTCGTCACAGGATCGTTTAGCTGGCGAGAGAGCGTTACGGAGATGCTAAACAAACTCCACTGGCAGACATTACAAAAGAGGCGTTGTGCATCACGGAGAGATTGACTATTGAAATTTCGGGACAGCACTTTACAGGAGGAGTCACACAACATATTACTTCCCCCACATACACCTCACGTACTGACCACGAGGAGAAAATTCGAGGAATTAGAGCCAATACAGAGGCTTACCGACAACCATTCTTCTCACGCACTATTCGCGAGTGGAAAAGGCTTGGAGGGATCAGATAGTGGTATCGAAATTACCCTCCACCACACACGATTAGGTGGCTTGCGGAGTATGATGTACATGTACATGAACGAGGCCTGATAGGGTATGTGAGGGGCGTCATGTGTTCAGTGACCACTATGAAGGACACGAAGATACGACGTACTTGTGTGAGACAGCGTCCTCAGCACCAGATAAGCTCTACAGGAGCCTCATTGTGGCTCTCCATTCAGCCGGCTGGTCGAATTTTGCAACATTCAGATTTGAGGGGCTTCGGGTGTGACACTGACCTCACGTTGTACGGACTGGGAAAGTGAGTGCAGGCCTACTAGTCGGCAAGGTTCCGGCCGACAATGTCTGACCACCAGAAGGGAGGATCACCGTACAATGCACCAAGCACACTGTAACCACTTCACACCTGCGCCTGGCATCCACGAACAAGTTAGAGAGCCGCTGTAACATTCTGTGTCCTCCTTCACCGTTGGTCGGCGAGTAGTAGCTAGATTAAGAAACTGTCGTTCGATGCATAGGGTGTCGTTAACAACACAAATGGCTGTGTTTGAAGTGAGGCCGTGACAGGGAGGCTTGGAATGCTGATGAATGGCATCGCACTTTATTCAGCAATAATCGTGGTTCTGCTCTACCCTACATTACTATCGTCGGCGCGTATGGTGGCGAACTGGGGAGAGAGCGCATTCTTCCAATGTTTTGGACAAGTGCTGCGGTGTTTCCTCTGGCGTCATTTCGTATGGGCCAGATCACGGGACAGCGGTATGTCACGGACATCCTGAGTCATTGTGCATTACTTCTCGTGAGACAGTATCGTGGTGCTTCTTTTCGACGAGACAGTACTCGTCCACACATGGCGCTTCTGTCTCTGATCTAGCTATGTGATGTTGAGGTCGTTATGTATGGCTTCGTACACGATGGAAAGGAGAGGCAACTGCAGTCGTAGGAAAGCTGGACAGGAGCAGAAATGAAAGTGAACAAGTAACACAGCAAATAGAAGATTTACTTACCTTGTCTTTCTCCAAACATACGAAGACTTAAAAGTAGCAAGAAACAGAGTCCAGCTCATACAACAGCAACAACGATGATGTTGGAGCCCGACTAGGCAGCATGGCGTCCCTTAGTGAAGTGGCTGCAAACGCTAGTGGGCTTTGGGCTGCCGCCTGCCGTCGTGTGTTGTGGCGACAGAGGGCGCCCGAATTGCAGAGCTGCCGGTGTGGGCCAGAGGGTGCGCACGACTCCGCCACATCCCGCGTGACGCAGCCGGCGTCGGACGGAAACTTGCAATTGCTTTGTTACGACGCCTGTGGACAGGTATTAATACGTGATACCACAGAGGTACGCCCATAGCCGGCAAGAGCCCCGACTCTGTCCCAGACATAACGCTTATGGGACCAGCTTCGATGTCAAGCCTGTCGCAGTGCCACGGGATATCAGGGACCACTTGCTACATCTGTGGACCAGCTAGGCCCAGGAGAGCATACAACGCCTTTACGACATCCTTCCCAACCAAACCAGCACATTCGTCCAGGCTAGAGAGTGTGCAACATCCTATTGATAAGTGAACTCATACTTCCAAGTTCTTTGTAAATTTCACTCCATTTCGCTATCATACCCTCTCATGATGTTTCATTTTGCTTGCTCCTTCCCTTCTGGGTGCTACATTTTTTTGACAGGAAGTACACTGAAATAGTTCCAATCTCCCGGTTCCGACCGCGATGTTTCCCTTGGTTACCAGGTAAATGCAGTGACTGATAAGCCCCTTCTATATATTTCCAATTCGGAACATCTCTGCCCCCTACCAGCTTTCCTGGTAATAGGTTGCAAGAAGCAATATCTCTCTAATGGGCCAGATACAAAACAGCCTGCCGGCCGGAGTGGCCGAGCGGTTCTAGGCGCTACAGTCCGGAACCGCGCGACCGCTACGGTTGCAGGTTCGAATCCTGCCTCGGGCATGGATGTGTGTGATGTCCTTAGGTTAGTTAGGTTTAAGTAGTTCTAAGTTCTAGGGGACTGATGACCTCAGCAGTTAAGTCCCATAGTGCTCAGAGCCATTTGAACCATTTTTTTTAACAAAACAGCCCGCTCTGTTCTTTACAGTGGAGATTGAAAATACTAAAAGAGGAGAAAGGGTAGTCTCTTTCCATATGTGCACTGCATATGTAGGGCGATTAATCTGTTTTTCTTTATGTGCTAATAAATGAAACCACTTTCACTTGCAGTGGGCTTTCAGATTTTGTCTACTACACATTGTCCTAAAATTAAGATTAGTTTGTATACCCTCCATCCCGACCAAGGTTTCTGGACGATTTCTCTTCATTGCAAGGCTAATCTGAGACTGGCGATTTCATCCTAATTGGGACTCCCTCTTTCCTATTACCAGGTCGCCTGTTCAACAGTCCGTTGCTCTACAGCCGTTGCTCTACAGTGGGTTATTACTCAAGAAAGCAGCCAGAGAATGAAAAAACTAAAAAAAAAATGTAGACCAGTGGTCGTGGAATGAGCTACTGGAAAGCTATATAGCAGTAGGTCTCGTTTTATCCGTCTTCATGCAAACAAAGACGTTGCGAGTAACGTTTCGTCGTTTGTACTAATGTTGTCTCTAGTTGCAGAGGACACTATTACATTTCACAGGTTCTCCAGCTTTTTCAACATTCCGTTGCTTTTCCGACAAAGACCGTGACCGTTGTTGTGGAAACCCCGGATTTTGATACAAAATCAACACTTCAAGTGTACAGAGAACAGCTGCAACAACAAATCCATAGCGAAGGACTTCGTGGCTATCAAATTAATTTTGTTATGAACGAGGGGGAAAAAATCGAACACGGAAACGTAATGAACTAATCCCTTTGACAGGTGTTACTTTAGAATGGCCTCGACGTGAGTAGCGCAGCTCCCGAGAGTAGTGGTTCGCAGGGTCCGTCCAGCGGTTGCCAGACCTGCGACGCTGACCGCTCCGAGGGGCAGGGGCTGCGCCGGCGTCCCGACCCCGCCGTAACGTGGAAGCTCGCAGCGCAGATGCCGCTTGTGTAAATCATAGTTACGTAAGCGGTGGGAGCCAACACAAATAGGCGGCGATAACAGCGCGCCGCGCCGCCAGCAAACACGCCGGGCCGAGCCGCCAACCTGCGCGCTGCGCCGCGCCGCGCCGGGAACATTCCAAGGCTGCGCTACCGGCTTTTGTTTGGCCAGCGATTTCTTCTCGGAACGCGGGCCGCGGCCTTCCGGCCTACGCGTTCGCGGACGCACGGCGCCCGCCGCCTCCTCAGACGCCGTGCCGGCGGCCCAACGCTCCGCTACGCAGCAACTGCTATCGCGTACGCCAATGATGGGCGGCATCACCAACATTCACGAATCAGAACACTGTCCTCTAGAACCGAAAGGAATCGAATACGCATCCGAGAAGCGAGAGCTTTTGCGAGCACAGCCTATCTGCTAGGGGCACCGAACGTCTGAGTAACTCAGCCAGTACCTAGCTTTCGGATGTGTTCCTAACGTGCCTTCGGCCATTCGTGTCATCTGATGCACCTCGCACACAATATCGTCTGTGTGGTATATGGATGCGTAACAGACACCGTGCACTCATGTAATTTATGCGCCTCGATGGGCAATGTATTCACAGTCTGCAGTGTAGAAGAGCGTTTCGTTCGACGTCCAGCGAGAATCTAAAATTAGCGACCATCGAGAACATGGACGGGGACTGCATGTAGTGTAAGTGTCTGGGTGTCATGTTGACGAGTTGCGCAACGGATTGATCTGACAAGTACCCTTTGGCTCCTGCAAGAAGCAATTTCCACCCCACACTACTACAGAACTCAGACAGACGATCCTAACGTACCAAAAATGCCTGAAAACTTTCAGCAATAAATATCTTCTGGAGTCGTCCGCTGTAAGGAAAAGAGACAAAAATATTCTATTTTCTAACGTAACTAGTGGGATACTTGGGTACTAGAGTATTGCTAGTTAGTGTGAGAAAAACATTAAACGAACGAAAATATTATTTACTGCAAAATCTGAGAAAATGAAGTGAAACTTTCATTTATAAACTGATACCCAAATTTCCAGGTTCTTTTCGGAATAGGAGGTTACCTCTTATGGATAGGAATCCTGTTAATGAAATTTATATACAAAGTGTGGGAAAGCTCTTTTATCCCTTTTCTTTAAGAATGTTATTTACTCAGCAGAATGGCTGAGAGCCGCACCTACTCAAGTTGAATAATTATCCGACTGAATTTTTCTAAGTACGGTCGAGGCTGTCGTGTAAGAAATGTAGTGGAGTGACGTGAATGAAGTATGTTATTTCTAATGGAGGAAAGGTGGGGCTCACCTACACTGTAGCGCACAATACCGTGAGGTGTGTCAACTGCTGCCTGCGTCGTTCGCCATTGAAAAATAACAAAACTATCTCTTTCTATCTGGATTGACCTTCACCAATCGAACTGTCACTATGCCTTGATGAAGTCAAGGAGTCCCATCTGCCCCTAGTCTAACTATTGGCGTGGTACACTGGTCAGATAACCAGTCCACTGTGATGCCAGTCAATGTTCTCTCGCAGGCGCTAACTAATACTCTGCCTGTGTTCACACCGCACATTAAGTGTCGCAGCCAACACAGTGAACAAATGCTTAATCGCGAGCGACTCAATATAATCATTCCGATTTGCTAGCGACAGAGGTGCTCTCTCAGTGCAGTACTGAGTAGAGACTTTGTTCCTCGCTCTCTGCATACCGGCACGAGCGCACTCGCTCCCACTACGTGTTCCCACTTCAACAACATCACTGGAACGACCCCTCTCCATGCAAAAAGCGAAAGGGTATATCATCCGCTGTCTTTCCCTCACTCCACTGGCTCATTGCGTCAGAAATAGTCCGCCAATCAGCGTTACTCTTACAAACAGGAGAATGGCGGTCCGTTTAAGCCGACCAATCCGGAAATATATAGCTTCTGCATTAGGCGGTTACTGTGAGAACTCTGAAACTGCGCAGTAAGTCCATAAAAAATGCGTAAGCTGGGGCTCTCCCAAACAATACAGCGGGTTTTGCTTTTAAGGTAAACACGCAGGCCATTATCCCTTTTCTCTGGCAAAAACTGTTTTGG
Source organism: Schistocerca nitens (assembly GCF_023898315.1). Classification (NCBI taxonomy): domain Eukaryota; kingdom Metazoa; phylum Arthropoda; class Insecta; order Orthoptera; family Acrididae; genus Schistocerca; species Schistocerca nitens. Next base: position 396,545,036 of record NC_064617.1, read on the forward strand.
TCCCTGGGCGGTAGACTGGCTGGCGCAGCTGCTTGCTAACCCACCCTCCTACAGATTTTTCCAGAGGGCTGGTTACCTCCGCCGAACAGAAACTACTGTGGCCATCGTGTCTTGAATGTTTGTGTACGCCAGCCTCGACTTTTTAATCTCGGTGCGCACTTGCGATTTATTTATTAGATTTGCATATCGTTTAAATGGAAATATGAAAAATTCACTCTACTCTCTCGAGTTTGGGCTCGAATGAAACGGCTTGATACGCAGAATACGATGGTGAGGTCGGAATATGTAAGAAATGAAGGTCAGGAGACCACGCCACCTTACAATAGGCGGGGCTAGGTGGGAATGTGAGTCGACCAGGGAGTGTGCTGAGATAATCTGCACATTTACGATAAATACTGTGTCCGGATGGCGCAGTGGTTAACGCAACTGCCTAGTAAGCAAGAGACCACGGGTTTGAGTCCCAGTCCGGCACATGTTTTCACTCGTAGCCACTGATTCCGCATAAACTGCAGATACAGCTGATATCAATAGTTACGTCCCTTTCCTTCCCTTCCAACTTGAATCTTTTCGTGTCTCCAGGCTTTTTCCCTACACGCTCCCTCCTCTTGTTATATTTGAGCATTGTATTCGGCATTACTAGCTTAAATTTGTTGCAGATGATTAGGCGTTGCCCTCTCTCATTCCTCTAATCTAGGCCATATTCTCCCAATGCTCTGTCTTTTGTACTCCCCACAACTCTCCAAAATCGTGGCATTGAGTTAGGAGTGACTTTCCGACCTTTTTTATATAATCGAATGCGAGAATAGTAACACATTTCATACTCTGAAATTATCTCTGTCGTACTGTGATCAATCGGTTTATTTTACTCTGAGTGACCGAAAGGCATGAAAAGACGCTGTGACATGAATCTGAAGCCTCTTTTGTGCATTTGTCTGTGCATTATCCTGGAGAAATGGTTCATTGACGTCCCACATTGAAATCGGAGGCGATCTCCACACAGACTGCTTATTGCCCCGTATCCTCTGTCTGTTGCCAAAAATAGTTGTTCTCGTCCTGTGTGGTAGATTATGAATGTGGATAGATGATCTGCAATACTGAAAATTTATCCTAGATGTTGTTGATCATAGACAACTGAATCTTGTGTGAGATGCGGTGTGCTCTGATCCATGCGTCTTGCACCAGTTGTCATTATATGTTCAAAGTCGGTTAATTCGTGATTGCTACCACGTTCACTACACACCTCCATGTAGCAAAAGCTTTGTGCCTACACCTGCACGATTCGCAGCATCTAGCCATAACGTTCAGAGGTCATAACTCGCCACATCTTCAAATCGAGCAACTGTTCTCGTAACTTTGAAATATTCAGTTTATTTTCGGATGCTGCTTCATGTCTCTCTAAGGACAAGAAAAATGGTATTACTGAATGTAGATAACAATTCATCTTGGGAAAAGCTTATAAGGGTGTTGTAGGATAGGTTGTGCTGAGAAATAATTGTTAAGAAAAAAATTCAGTAGGATGCGCCGTTTCCTAATTAATTAGCATTGACACTAGCTAGCTAGCCAGGCCAGTCCCAGAGCAAATTCAAGCAGCCTGCCAGAAACAGTGTCGTCAAATATGTTCCTCTGCCCGCATCTCGTGGTCGTGCGGTAGCGTTCTAGCTTCCCACGCCCGGGTTCCCGGGTTCGATTCCCGGCGGGGTCAGGGATTTTCTCTGCCTCGTGATGGCTGGGTGTTGTGTGCTGTCCTTAGGTTAGTTAGGTTTAAGTAGTTCTAAGTTCTAGGGGACTGATGACCATAGATGTTAAGTCCCATAGTGCTCAGAGCCATTTGAACCATTTTTTGTTCCTCGTTTTGTTTCCTCGAACCAAACAAACGTAGCTTTTGCTCAGCTAGCTTAAATTTATCTCTTCTCCGAAACGCACATTTAACTGGTAATGAGCATTTCAACAAATGGTAGGCCACAGATCCACAGATTTCTGTGCATTACCGCATTTTAGCGCCTGCAAGCGCTTGAATTTGCGTGTGAAATGACCTGATTGGCTGACGTCAATGCTAATTAAATCGGAAACAGCGAAATGTACCGAATTTTTTTCTTAACAACTATTTTTCAGCACAACGTACCCTGTAACAGCCTTACAAGCTTTTTAGACTGTTTCTGACCACACTGTACAGTAGCTGCTCAGCCCTTTGTAGTGAAAAGTAGTCTCAAAGTGCTGCGGAATGACGTCTCGGAGCACCCCTTCTGCTACACACACTGTACAGTAGCCTTATATAGCTATATATAAGGCTACTGTAGAGCTGTCTTGTTTACAAGCAAGAAGGTCTAGCGCGTTTTCCAACCTCACACTCTGCAGACGATTGTTGTGATTGGAACACTAATTATTGGCACCGACTAGAGGAATTCACATGGTAAACACGACGAAACTGAATACATCTTTCTGGATTTCCAGCGACGTCAATTTAAAGGCTGCTCACGTTATTGCGAGAAGCTTCTTCCTTACTAGTACGGTAAGGAAGACTGTTCTCAAAACGTTCAGAAATCAATGGATGAAACCTCATAAACTTCTGTGTTAGTAAAACTAGGTGAAAAACTTGAGTTGCGCGTAATAAACCCCCAGTGATTCTCAGCAAGTCATATCATTCCGTCAGTGTTCAACTTTTACATTCTTAGACAACTCTGTGACAACAGCAAGATATGCTGGAGGGTGTGCCTCATTTGGATAACTGTGCCTAGGTGTAAGAAGATGAAGCAATAAAAAGCACTCCGTCTTCAGGACACGAGTGGCCTACTGGGACCATCCGACCGCCGTTTCACCCTCAGTGGAGGATGCGGATAGGAGGGGCATGGGGTCAGCACACCACTCTCCAGGTCGTTAGCTGGTATTCTTGATCGAAGCCGCTACTATTCGGTCGAGTAGCTCCTCAATTGGCATCACGAGGCTGAGTGCACCCCGAAAAATGGCAACAGCGCATGGCGGCCTGGATGTCACCCATCCAGGTGCCGACCACGCCCGACAGCGCTTAACTTCGGTGATCTCACGGGAACCGGTGTATCCACTGCGGCAAGGCCGTTGCCAATGAAACAATAAAGGGACTTCGAAATCATTTGCAAATCAACAAGAAACACAGATGAGTGCAAACTAGTGTGAAAAAGCTGCAAAATAAAATTCGCCAACTCTGAAGTTCGAGCGGAATGAGGTTTACGTCCATTTTCAGTCATACCAACCCGCTCTACGGCAGTATAAAATAGGGCCTCCCGATGCAGATTTGCGCAGTGAAACTAGAACGGAGAGATACGTCGTGTGTCACTTTTTGTGAAGTGTGGGTGGGCGGCCCGACGCAAGTAGAACTGCGTGGAACCGCGAAACCGCGAGTCTTGTCGCGGTGCGGCGGCTGCGCGATCGATACGCCATCTGCCGGCCACGGCCAGCGGCCTCTATCCCTGCCCTCGTTCCCCCCTCCCCCCACCCTAAATCATAAGACTTCTTACTGATTTCCTTATACATTCATAAACAGCATTAATATTGTACTCTACAAATGTAGGCTAACCGTAACCAATCATGTTGGCACGTTCCAAACGCCCCGAAGCGATATAGATGGTAGTCAGAGGCAGTCTGAAAAACTTGTAAAAGTGTTGTATTTCGTGCTGAGAAATAAAAACTTTGTGTTCTGCCTTAGGTGGCAGGTCTTGTTATGGGGGAAGCCTCGTCAGTGAGGTAGACTGCATGAGCGTCTAGGGAAGTGATTCCAGTGGTGGTTTCACGTTTCCTTCCACTGACGATGATGAAATGTTAATGAGGACAGCACAACACCAACTGCCTGAGCGGAGAAAATCTCCGACCCAGCTGGGAATCAAAACCGGGCCCCTTGGCATGACAGACCGCCGTTCGATACAGTTCATTGCGTTTGGTCTACGCGGACGTCACTAGACATCCGTTCAAGTTGATCGTTGATTCCTCTTCTCAGTTTTTTTAATTACATAGAGCACGCAGCCCCCTGACCGAACACGCTGACCTACCGTGCCAGCAATGATGATTGAAATGCACCCCTCGGCTATCGGGGCGGACTGCTGAAAAACAACTGTTAAGAAAAAAGTTCGATACGTTGCGCCGTTTACGAGTTAATTAGCATCTAAGTCAGGCAATCAGACCGTTCACCGTGCAGATACAAGCGGTCAGCAAGATACAATTAGTTGTTCTCCTAGCGTAAACGACAGCGCGCGAGACTGCTCAGCTTCTAGCTCGGGTTCGATCCTTCCTACCGTCCCATGTCCAATTTTTGTATCGCTCTTTCGTTTTGTCTTAGGAAACCACACGAAGAACACGTCTGGCGACACCGTCTGTGGCGGGCAACTTGAATTCACGCACGCAACGGCGTGATTGGCTACCTTGAATGCCAATTAACTTGAAAACGGCGCAGCGTATTGAGTTTATTTCTTGACAGTTATTTCACCGCATAACCTACCCTAGCCAACGGCGTTGCCGCAGTGGTAACACAGGTTCCCGTCAGATCACCGAAGTTAAGCGCTGTCGGGCTGGGCTAGTACTTGAATGGGTGACCATCCGGTCTGCCGAATGCTGTTGGCAAGCGGGGTGCACTCAGCCCTTGTGAGGCAAACTGAGGAGGTGCTTGATTGAGAAGTAGCGGCTCCGATCTCGTAAACTGACATACGGCCGGGAGAGCGGTGTGCTGACCCATGCCCCTCCGCATCCAGTGACGCCTGTGGTCTGAGGACGACACGGCGGCCGGGCGGTACCGCTGGGCCTCCAAGGCCTGTTTGGACGGATAACCTACCCTGCAATACACTTACAAGCATTTTAGATAGTTTTTGACCAGGACATATCTAAGTATCTGGGTACCACTATTTGATGCGGAATTTACTAGATGTGACGAGCAGCGGGCTCGCCCGTATAACAACAGGCGGGGAGAATTGTGTTATCAGTACAGATGTAGTATCAGCAGATTGGATCGGTCAGGACAGTTCAGTGACTTCGAACCTGGACTAGTCATTAGATGTCACCTGAGAAACAAATGCATCAGTAACTTTTCAACCCTTCTAAAGTAGCCCAGATCGACTGTTGGTGATGTAATTGTGAAGTGGAAATGTGAAGGAACAGCCACAGCTAAACCAAGTCCAGGCAGATCTCATGTACTGCCTGATAGGGAAAGTCAATCATTGCGAAGTGTGGTTGTAAAAATCGCATGAAACCTGCGGAAGGGATCGCTTGTGAGTTCCGAAGTGCTACGAGCAGTCCGGTTAGCGCGACGACTAGGCGCAGGGAGGAGGTACTAAATAAGCCATACATTTCTGTAGTCAGTTCTACGCGACGCCACTGGACAGTGGCTGAGTAGAAACGAATGATTTGGAGTGATGAATCATGCTATACAGTTTGTCAGTCAATGGATGGATTTGGGTTTGGCAAATGAATGGATAACATAATCAGCTGTCACGTACAGCGCCAACAGTGAAATGCAGAGGAGGTGACGTTAAAGTATGGGAGTGTTTTTAGAGGCTGGGTGGGGCCCGCTTATTACACTTAAAAAACTGTGTACAGTAGAGCAAGAATTGGATGACGATGACTGTTTGTATGACAATGGCAATGCATCCTGTCATACAGCAGTATCCTTGAGGTAACTGTTTATGGACAACAACATTCATGGAATATATTTACCTGCCCGGAGTCCTCACCTTGAAACTTTCTAAGTAGGATTCAATGGAGCAGTTGGAGTCTACTTTCAAGCGTCTGCCACGTTAAGTTTCTCAGCATCATGGAACTGAAGAGGAGAGCAATTGGGCGGCAAGTGTGTGGGCGAGTGGTGTGGCTGTGGGGCTACACAATCTCTCTCTCTCTCTCTCGGTGCTTGTGTGAGTGTATGTGTGTGTTATTATTATTACTTTTTTATTCAAAGCAAGCAAGGATGAAATGCGCAAATGTGACGTACGGGGAATTGGAAACTTGTATTGTGTTCATCTAGCGACTATGCAAGAGCCGATACACAAATAAAAAAAAGAAAAAATAGAAAACATAAAAGTGAAACTATCACATAATTGTGAATTTCAAGATAACCTAAATGTGATGGCTAGAAAAACTACATACCTCATAACCCAGTATTTATAGTTAATATATCATCCTTTACCTTACAGACGACTGATGATGCCTAAAACGAATGGTAGAAAGATGTTTCATTGGAAACGAAATAAAGATTCAGTTGCAAAAAGCGGATGTATTTATTCTTATCTACACGATAAGCCTAATTGAAATAGCAAATGAGGAAGAATAGCTGCTAATATTAACAATATTATTTACTCTCCGTAGACAGCATCCTCAATGGAAATGGTGTTCTTCTGGATCTGTTTATTTATTTGCCATCATGTCTCTGGTATGCTAGATAGAAGTAGAAGCAAACTGTACACCTGCTACTACAGTCACATAACTGACAAAGGAACCACACGGAAATCGAAGTTTTGTTATTTTTTTGTTTATGGTACGTGAATTTCAGAACTCAAATTAATCCCCCAACATACTTCGATGCAACTCTAAAAAATAACGCGAGTAAATCGGCTTGGAAGCTTTCCGTCCGTTTTTAATACGCCAAAGTAAGAACTCTCGCCTACCACGTCAGGGTTTTAGGTTCGATTCCTGACCGATGCAATTTTTTAAACAGAATGCATTTTTACTAGGAACACCATTAAGTTTAAAATACAGAAAGATTGAAGAAATCAGTTGCGCTCCAGACTGGTAGTAGCTGGTTCGAGTCTCGGTTTGGGCTTTTTTTTAGTTTTTTCCGTCAGTTCGAATAGATACTTCATTTAAATTTAAAATTCATGGAATACACGTTAATTAATAGATATATAATTGCTGTTTTTATGAAAAATGTACGCCTTCTTATTTCTAATTACATTTCGTACACAATAATCCAGTTTTAATTGCAAATTTAAGTACTTAATTACCAATCTTTTAATAAAGGCCGGCCGTTGTGGCCGAGCGGTACTAGGCGCTACAGTCTGGAACCGAGCAACCGCTACGGTCGCAGGTTTGAATCCTGCCTCGGGCATGGATGTGTGTGATGTCCTTAGGTTAGTTAGGTTTAAGTAGTTCTAAGTTCTAGCGGACTGATGACCTCAGAAATTAAGTCCCATAGTGCTCAGAGCCATTTGAACCATTTTTTAATAAAGATTGTTTGGACTTAAAGAAAAACAACACAAATTATATTCTTTTTTATTCTTACGTATTTTGCGCTTCAGGGAAATGTTCATGGAAAATGCACATTTGTTTAAAATTTGCTAAGGCCGGGAATCGAACGTACGCCTTACACGTGATAGGCGAGCATCCTATCAGAGATCCACACGACCTGTCGACAAGAATTGAACTTGTTTCAGCACGCTTAATACTGTCGGAAAACAACAATGTCAATTTTCTCTACAATTTTTGGAAGCTGTATCGAACTAAGTTGGGGGATTAACATTTGAGTTCCGAACTTCACGTACCACAAATATAAAAAATTGCAAAAACCCGATTGTATGTGGCCCCTTGCGAGAAAAAGATAAGAATAAATACGTTAAATAGCATATACAATAAAATAATTCTAGCCTTAAAAACTGATTATCTTGCAAAAGTCTCAAATTGATATAATTGTAAATGAAAACTTTTATCTGAATCCGGGTAAGTGCCCGCAGTATGTTCTTCGTTTCACTAAAGCACAATCTCATGCTCTGGATCTGTGTCACACATGCTGCAGGTTCCCAGCAGACCACGTATATCCTTGCTCTATGATATCCACTTCCTTGTATTTAATTGCAGTGATACGAAATGTATCGCAGTGGTTCTCTTGTGCTTTATATGGACTCTGAAGTCACGGTATGAGCCACCACAAGGCGCCCTCAAGGGGCTCTCTGTATCCAGCAAGTGTTGCAGGCTGCTCCGGAACATGACATTGCTGTCATGTCGTCGTCGTCGTCCCCCCCGACAACACAGGTTAGGGTGTACATTTAATGCTCTTTGGGTCCTAAGTGTGATATTTAACTTCAGAACAATTACAATGAATCTCAAATGGTCGAAACGAGACATCTAAGACCATTGGGAAGATATAAATTAGAAGAACAGTGAGATGAGAGAGGAGCCCCATTTTCTAGGAATAGTAGAAAAGGTCCAACAGTATAAAAAAGAATGGCATGACCATCTACTATGCATGGATGATAGTCGGATTCCAAGCAAAAGCTATGACTACAGAGCAAAGCGTAGAAGAAGGGTTGGACGACCACGAAGAAGATGATGCGCTCAGCTTTAAATTTTTTGGGTTCAGAACAGGAAAAGACGTATAATCCGAAAATGTACATATAAGGTAGTGTACTATTCACCATTATTATTACAGAAGTGGAGTTGACAGCAACTTATACTTGAAGGGGGAGGGAACAGTAGAGACAAAGAGACAAACCCTGGATTCGCACGTGTTTTTCACATATATCCGAAACGTGTAGGGAGTGGTAATCGGGGGTGTTGAACTGGACAGTGAGTGGACCGTAGCTGTGTCGAAGACTGGACGCGACTGACGAGGAGAAAGCGGCAAGTGCCATAACTCGATTTCTCAGAAACTTCGTCCAGTGGAAGAGGGGTCAAAATAAAAGAACCCGTGTCTCGGCTTATCCCCAGATAATCGACCGTTTCTGAGAAAATTACAAAGTTTTGAAGGTACTTTATTTGCCTTTTACCGGGTACATAGTTCAGCCAATGCGGTGAGCACAGTGGGTAGAGTTGCGGCTTCACACTTCTGCGCCCCGTGTTCGAAATCCGATTATTATTTTTATTTTTCTTTTTAATTCGTTTACCGATATCCGTACAAGATTACTAGACGAATATTGAAATAACGTCGTCCTTATTCGTCTACTCATTGTATGATTGGTGAATGAATTAAAAGAAATAAAAACAATAAACGAATATAAAAAATATTGGAAATTGTTTTCTATAAAATTCCTGCAGTGTATCTTGATTCATAATCAACTACGAGCTCCCGGTTTCGAAATTTGATCCATAATGCGTGGTTTGCAGCGAAATTATTGCCAACAAGCGAAATCTTCAGCGATGGTAACGATTTTCTTTTACGAGTCAGAATAATAAGAAGAAATGTCGTTGTGGCAAACTTGCCTTAGCGCGATGCTCGTGCTATTTAGAATTTCCATATTAGAATGTTTCTACGAGCGGTATCATGCAAGGAAATGCACGAAATCTTCCTGAAGAATAAGCAGTAGAATAAAATAAAGGATTAAAGAATGAAATAAGAGAATTTAAAAAAGATTATAATCCTCGAAAATACCATACACACATATACACTATTGGCAATTAAAATTGCTACACCAAGAAGATATGCAGATGATAAACAGGTACTCATTGGACAAATATATTATACTAGAACTGACATGTGATCACATTATCACGCAATTTGGGTGCATAGATCCTGAGAAATCAGTACGCAGAACAAACACCTCTGGCCGTAATAACGGCCTTGATACGCCTGGGCATTGAGTCAAACAGAGTTTGGATGGCGTGTACAGGTACAGCTGCCCTTGCAGCTTCAACACGATACCACAGTTCATCAAGAGTAGTGACTGGCGTATTTTGACGAGCCAGTTGCTCGGTCACCATTGAACTGATGTTTTCAGTAGGTGAGAGATCTGGAGAATGTGCTAGCCAGGGCAGAAGTCGAACATTTTTTGTATCCAGAACGGCCCCTACAGGACCTGCAACATGCGATCGTGCATTATCCAGCTGAGATGTAGGGTTTCGCAGGGATCGAATGAAGGGTAGAGTCACGGCTCTAACACATCTGAAACGTAACGTCGCCGTCAGTGCGACCAAGAGGTGACCGAGACGTGTAACCAATGGCACCCCATACCATCACGCTGGGTGATACGCCAGTATGGCGATGACAAATACACGCTTCCAATGTGCGTTCACCGCGATGTCGCCAAACACGGATACGACCATCATGATGCCGTAAACAGAACCTGGATTCATCCGAAAAAATGACGTTTTGCCATTCGTGCACCCAGGTTTGTCGTTGAGTACACCATCCCACTCCCTCCTGTCTGTGATGCAGCGTCAAGGGTAACCGCAGCCATGGTCTCCGAGCTGATAGCCCATGCTGCTGCATACGTCGTCGAACTGTTCATGCAGATAGTTGTTGCCCTGCAAACGTCCCCATCTGTTGACTTAGGGATCGAGACGTGGCTGCACGATCAGTTACAGCCATGGGGATAAGACGCCTGTCATCTCGACTGCTAGTGATACGAGGCCGTTGGGATCCAGCACGGCATTCCGCATTACCCTCCTGAACCCACCGATTCCATATTCTGATAACAGTCATTGGATCTCGACCAACGCGAGCAGCAATGTCGCGATACGATAAACCGCAATCGCGATAGGCTACATTCCGACCTTTATCAAAGTAGGAAACGTGATAGTACGCATTTCTCCTCCTTACACGAGGCATCACAACAACGTTTCACCAGGCAACGCCCCGTCAACTGCTGTTTGTGTATGAGAAATCGGTTGTAAACTTTCCTCATGTCAGCACGTTGTAGGTGTCGCCACCAGCGCCAACCTTGTGTGAATGCTCTGAAAAGCTAATCAATTGCATATCACAGCATCTTCTTCCTGTCGGTTAAATTTCGCGTCTGTAGCACGTCATCTTCGTGGTGTAGCAATTTTAATGGCCAGTAATGTATATTACATAATAAAAGTATGATAGCTATTGTGAAACGCAGTTGTAATTTTGCAATTAATACAGCGTCGTTGTATCCCCTAACTTGATAAGAAACATTCGTATACTATCTACTGACATGGGTAGATAATGAAAAAATAAAATAAATAAGAACAATAATCGGGTTTCGAACACGGGACGCAAGAGTGAAAGTCTGCGACGCTAGTCACTGTGTCACCAGTTGGGCCGAACTAAGCGCGCTAAAAGGCAACTTAATTACGTCGAAAGCTTTGACGGTCTTTTCTCAGACGCAGTCCAGTATCTACGGATAAGCCGAGACACGTTTTCGCTTTATTTTGGCTCCTCTTCCACTGAGCGTAGTTCCTGGGAAATCGGGTTATGGCACTTGCCGTGTTCTCCTGAGGAAAGCCGCAGGGGCTGGGAGACGCGGCGCTCCGGCGCCCCGGCCCGGTTGGCCCCGGCAGCGCGCAGGGTGGGGCTGCCAGCCACCCCTGGCGCGGGCTGTGCCGCCGCTGACCGCCCTTGAACCCCATAAATACCCACAGCCACGTTCGCTCAATAAAGCACCGTCGCACGCCCTCCCAGCACCTGGCACTGTATGCTGGAGCCACCTCACAGGGAGACACCCCTTCAGTCTTACTGAGGAGTGCCCATGAGAAGGACGTGCACGAGAGAGGGCTGTCTCTCTAGCCTCTGGCACTGCACAGTTTTTAATTAACTTATCAGACTAAAATATGAGAAATAAGAACTTTGTTGTTTTCCGATTCTAATTCTCTCAAATACGGCAAAGTACTGGGAAGGTAGTTGACCGGAATGGACAGTGTCTTGAAAAGACGTTGTTGTTGTGGTCTTCAGTCCTGAGACTGGTTTGATGCAGCTCTCCATGCTACTCTATTCTGTGCAAGCTTCTTCATCTCTCAGTAGATACTGCAACCTACATCCTTCTGCATCTGCTTAGTGTATTCATCTCTTGGTCTCCCACTACGATTTTTACCCTCCACGCTGCCCTCCGATGCTAAATTTGTGATCCCCTGATGCCTCAGAACATGTCCTACCAACCGGTCTCTTCTTCTTGTCAAGTTGTGCCATAAACTCCTCTTCTCTCCAATTCTTTTCAATACCTCCTCATTAGTTATGTGATCTACCCATCTAATCTTCAGCATTCTTCTGTAGCACCACATTTCGAAAGCTTCTATTCTCTTCTTGTCCAAACTATTTATCGTCCATGTTTCACTTCCATACATGGCTACACTGCATACAAATACTTTCAGAAACGACTTCCTGACACTTAAATCTATACCCGATGTTAACAAATTTCTCTTCTTCAGAAACGCTTTCCTTGCCATTGCCAGTCTACATTTTTATCTTCTCTACTTCGACCATCATCAGTTATTTTGCTCCCGAAATAGCAAAACTCCTTTACTACTTTTAGTGTCTCATTTCCTAATCTAATTCCCTCAGCATCACCCGACTTAATTCGACTACATTCCATTATCCTCGTTTTGCTTTTGTTGATGTTCATCTTATATCCTCCTTTCAAGACACTGTCCATTCCGTTCAACTGCTCTTCCAAGTCCTGTCTCTGACAGAATTACAATGTCATCGGCGAACCTCAACGTTTTTATTTCTTCTCCATGGACTTTAATAATACCTACTCCGAATTTTCTTTTGTTTCCTTTACTGCTTGCTCAATATACAGATTGAATAACATCGGGGACGGGCTACAACCCTGTCTCACTCCCTTCCCAACCACTGCTTCCCTTTCGTGCCCTTCGACTTTTATAACTGCCATCTGGTTACTGTACAAATTGTAAATAGCCTTTCGCTCCCGGTATTTTACCCCTGCCACCTTTAAAAATTGAAAGAAAGTATTCCAGTCAACATTGTCAAAAGCTTTCTCTAAGTCTACAAATGTTAGACACGTAGGTTTGCCTTTCCTTAATCTTCCTTCTAAGATACGTCGTAAGGTCAGTATTGCCTCACGTGTTCCAGCATTTCCACGGAATCCAAACTGATCTTCCCGAGGTCGGCTTCTACCAGTTTTTCTATTCGTCTGTAAAGAATTCGCGTTAGTATTTTGCAGCCGTGACTTATTAAACTGATAGTTCGGTAATTTTCACATCTGTTAACACCTGCTTTCTTTGGGATTGGAATTATTATATTCTTCTTGAAGTCTGAGGGTATTTCGCCTGTAAGACGATATCAACAAAAATAAAAGAATGGTTATGTACTGTAGTGAATTGAATCAGGCGATGATGAGGGAATTTTAATGGGCGATCAAAAAGTTTAAGTGTGACGGCCTTGCTGTTGCGTGTACGCAACGTAGCGCTACTCCTATGCGAATATAAAGGATGGACCTGTAGGCAGCGTATTACTGTGACATTCGCGTTTTTCGACGTGCGTTCGGTAAACACGAAAACGTCAACTGCGACTTTATCTCCAAATGCGTCCAAACGGGACCAACGTTCTGTTATTCTTTTCTTGGCTGCTGATGGAGGAACACAGATAGCATCCATCAGAGAATGAAGAAGTGTATTGGGTAGAATGTTGTCGAAAACCACCGTTGAGGAACGATGAGCCAAGTTCCGGGCTGCTGCTTCATGATAACGCACGTCCCCATATCGCAAATGTTGTAAACGTAGAAGTTACGCGAACTCAAGCCGGAGAGACTCGAGCTCCCGCCCTGCAGTCCTGATCTCTCCCCACGCGATTATCGCGCCTTCGGTTCCTTAAAAAAGGCCTTGAAGCGTCGAAGATCCCTGTCGGGCGAGGATGATTTCTTCACGCAGCAGGACACAGTGTTGTACCAAACGTGTACCTTCAACCTGGGCGTTCATGGGATGATTGCCTCAATGCTCACGGCAATTCTGCCTGATTGGCACACCGATTCTGGACTGTATGGCCTTCGAACGCAAACTTTCTGATCGCCCCTCATAGTTTATAAAATGACGTACTAAAATTAGTAGATGAGTTTCGCTATTTGGGTAGCAAAATAACAGTCAGTGGCTCAAGTAGAGAGGATATGAAATGCAAACTGGCAATAGCAAGAAAAGAATTTTTGAAAAATTTATTCACAATGAATATAGACTTTGAAAGTATTTGGAGCGTAGCCTTGTAAGGAAGTGAAATGTGGAACATAAACAATACAGACAACAGAAGAATCTTTTGAAATGTGGAGCTTCAGAAGAGTCTCCTTGAATGATTGTAGGAGGATACAAGATCACTTGGACTGGATTTGTGATTGGTGTAAAGAATGGCAGCTAACTCTAAATATAGATAAATGTAAATTAATGCAGATGAATAGGAAAAAGAATCCCGTAATGCCGGCCGAAGTGGCCGTGCGGTTAAAGACGCTGCAGTCTGGAACCGCAAGACCGCTACGGTCGCAGGTTCGAATCCTGCCTCGGGCATGGATGTTTGTGATGTCCTTAGGTTAGTTAGGTTTAACTAGTTCTAAGTTCTAGGGGACTAATGACCTCAGAAGTTGAGTCCCATAGTGCTCAGAGCCATTTTTTGAACCAATCCCGTAATGTTTGAATACTCCATTAGCAGTGTAGCGCTTGACACAGTCACGTCGATTAAACATTTGGGCGTAACATTGCAGAGCGATATGAAGTGGGACAAGCATGTAACGCAGTTGTGGGGAAGGCGGATAGTCGTCTTCGGTTCATTGGTAGAATTTTGGGTTCAAATGGCTCTGAGCACTATGCGACTTAACTTCTGACGTCATCAGTCGCCTAGAACATAGAACTAATTAAATCTAACTAACCTAAGGACATCACACACATCCATGCCCGAAGCAGGATTCGAACCTGCGAGCGTAGCGGTCGCTCGGTTCCAGACTGCAGCGCCTAGAACCGCACGGTCACTACGGCCGGCAGAATTTTGGGAAGATGTGGTTCATCTGTAAAGGAGACCGCTCATAAAAAACTAATGCGACCTATTCTTGAGCACTGCTCGAGCTTTTGGGATCCCTACCAGGTCGGATTGAGGGAGGACATAGAAGCAATTCAGAGGCGGGCTGCTAGATATGTTACTGGTAGGTCTGATCATCACGCGAGTGTTACGGAAATGCTTCAGGAACTCGGGTGGGAGTCTCTGGAGGAAAGGAGGCGTTCTTCTCGTGAATCGCTACTGAGGAAATTTAGAGAACCAGCATTTCAGGCTGACTGCAGTACAATTTTACTGCCGCCAACTTATATTTCACGGAAAGACCACAAAAATAAGATAAGAGAGATTAGGGCTCGTAAAGAGGCATATAGGCAGTCATTTTTCCCTCGTTCTGTTTGGGAGTGGAACAGGGAGAGAAGATGCTAGTTGTGGTACGAGGTACCCTCCGCCTCGCACCGTATGGTGGATTGCGAATTTAGATATGTGGATGTAGAACTCTGAAGATGAGGTACTGAATCGAATTAAGGGGGAAAATATATTTATAGCTCTGCTTTACAAAAAGAAGGGATCTGTTGACACGAATCGTCAGTTTGGTAATGCATGATAGTGTGGGAGGAAAGGGGTAACGTTAAAATTGTAGTGGGAGACGAAGGCCTGACGACAGTAGACAGTTGCAAACGAACGTGGTTTGTAGTAATTGTACAGGTTTGTAGGGGCTTGCACAGGATGGACTAGCATGGAGGGCTGCAACAAATTGGTCATCAGACCGCAGCAACAACAAGGCTAAAATAAACCTAATCCACATACGTGTTAATACTTGTGGGCTTCATTCAGTCCACCGAAGGGCAGTTCATATTTGATCAAATAGCTATACTTGGAAAGTATTTCATCACTGAATAAGCATAAACTTTCAATGTGTGCATGATATCCATCACAAGAACAAAAGAAATTCTCAGTTCTTCTGCGCCCCCTTAGCTGAATGGTCACCACGTCTGAATGCCATGCAGCGGGCCGAGGTTCGATTCCCGCCCAGGTAGGAGATTTTCTTCGCTCGGGGACAGGTGTTGTGTTGTGCTCATTACCATCGGCACGCAAGTTGCCCAATGCGGCGTCAACTGAACAGGCTTGCAAGTCGGCGGCTGAACTTTCCCAGGTGGGGACTTCTGGCCATCAATGCCATACGGGCATCATCTTGTTTCTAAATTCATTTCTGAAAATAGACATCTATATGCTGCAAGGTCTGTTTGAGAATCTCATTGTCTGAACATAATTTCGCTGGCTACACTTAGTTACTACACAGCTTTGCCGCTTATTCCTTATTTATTTTATTTCAAATACCTTCACATAATGGCCAGTGCAATCAAATGTAACATCCAGAAACTTGAAACTAAATTAAATTGTTAATATTTTTCAGACAGAATATGAACATTCTGAAATTTTTAAAATTAATAGCTTCACCCTTCGTTTTCATGAACATAAAGACATTTACACGGTGTCATTCAGAATTAAGCTTTTCCATAAAGTAACAAATTGAGGAAGCAACCAGACAGTAAGCATGAACTTTACAAAGTGGAATGAATTTATAAATACAAGTTCAATAGTTCAGTTCACTGGTTCACCTCTGACGCTACGGTGACCGCTATCTAGAATTTGCTAGATAGCAACTGGCACTTCTGGTTGCCCAGTTCTCAAAACAACCATACTGTTGTGGTTGCCGGCCGCGGTGGTCTCGCGGTTCTAGGCGCGCAGTCCGGAACCGTGCGACTGCTACGGTCGCAGGTTCGAATCCTGCCACGGGCATGGATGTGTGTGATGTCCTTAGGTTAGTTAGGTTTAAGTAGTTCTAAGTTCTAGGGGACTGATGACCACAGCAGTTGAGTCCGATAGTGCTCAGAGCCATTTTTTTTGTTGTTGTGGTTACTGGTTTGATACAGCTCTTCACATTAGTCTGCTATGTGAAACCCTTTCAATCCCTGTCTGACGACTGACGGCCGGTGTGGCCGTGCGGTTCTAGGTGCTTCAGTCTGGAACCGCGTGATCGCTACGGTCGCAGGTTCGAATCCTGCCTCGGGCATGGATGTGTGTGATGTCCTTAGGTTAGTTAGGTTTAAGTAGTTCTAAGTTCTAGGGGACTGATGACCACAGATGTTAAGTTCCATAGTGCTCAGAGCCATTTGAACCATTTTTGAACCTGTCTGACGACTGCAACCAAGTCCATTTGACCCTGATTAATGTACTTCAACACTGATCTCCTTCTACACTTTTCACCCCTCCCTCCCACCATCACACTTCCTTCCATTTTCAAACTGACAATTCCTTGATCCTCAGGACATGCCCTTTCAGCCAATCCCTTCTTTTAGTCAAGGTGTACCATCGCCCCCCCCTCCCCAATTCGATTTAGTAATTTCTCATTAGTTATTCGATGTACCCATCTAATATACAGCATTGTTCATTAGCATGACATTTCAAACGTTTCTGTTTTCTTTTTGTCTGCGCTGTTTAATGCCAGCGTTTCATGCCAGTACAACGCTACACACCATACAAATATCTACATCTACATCTGCATCTACATCTACATCCATACTCCGCAAGCCACCTGACGGTGTGCGGCGGAGGGTACCTTCAATACCTCTATCGGTTCTCTCTTCTAATCCAGTCTCGTATTGTTTGTGGAAAGAAAGATTGTCGGTATGCCTCTGTGTGGGCTCTAATCTCTCTAATTTTATCATCATGGTCTCTTCGCGAGACATACGTAGGATGGAGTAGTACACTGCTTGACTCCTCGGTGAAGCTATGTTCTCGAAACTTTCACAAAAGCCCGTACCGAGGTACTGATCGTCTCTCTTGCAGAGTCTTCCACTGGAGTTTATCTGTTATCTCTGTAATGCTTTCGCGATTACTAAATGATCCTGTAACGAAGCGCGCTGCTTTCCGTTGGATCTTCTCTCTCTCTTCCATCAACCCTATCTGGTACGGATCCCACACCGGTGAGCAGTATTCAAGCAGTGGGCGAACAAGTGTACTGTAACCTATTTCCTTTGTTTTCGGATTGCATTTCCTTAGGATTCTTCCAATGAATCTCAGTTTGGCATCTGCTTTACCGATGATTAGTTTTTCATGGTCATTCCATTTTAAATCACTCCTAATACCTACTCCTAGATAATTTATGGAATTAACTTCTTCCAGTTGTTGACCTGCTATATTGTAGCTAAATGATAAGGGATCTTTCTTTGTATGTATTCGCCGCACATTACATTTGTCCACATTGAGATTAAATTGCCATTCCCTGCACCATGCGTCAATTCGTTGCAGATCCTCCTGCATTTCAGTACAATTTTCCATTGTTACAACCTCTCGATATACTACAGCATCATACGCAAAAAGCTCAGTGAACTTCCGATGTTATCCACGAGGTCATTTAAATATATTGTGAATAGCAAGGATCCTACGACACTGCCCTGCGGCACACCTGAAATCACTCTTACTTCGGAAGACTTCTCTCCATTAAGAATGACATGCTGCGTTCTGTTATGTAGGAACTCTTCAATCCAATCAGACAATAAGGAAACATTTACATTCGGTGCTAATAAATTTCTCTTTACTTTTCTTGCTATTGCCAGTCTGCATTTTATATCATCTCTACTGCGGCCATCGTCTGTTATTTGCTGTCTGAATAGGAAAACTCGTCTTCTACTTTTAGTGTCTCATATCCCAATCTAATTCTATCGGCATCACCTATTTTATTCGACAGTATTCCATTACCCTTGCGATTCCCCCCGTCGGCGGTTCGAGTCCTCCCTCGGGCACGTCGTTAGCGTAAGCTATTTTAAGTTAGATTAAGTAGTGTGTAAACCTAGGGACCGAATACGTGAGCAGTTTGATCCCATAGGAACTTACCACAAATTTCCAAATTTCCATTACCCTTACGGCCTCTTTTCGAGACGTAATCCATCTCATTCAACAGCCAATCAGGAGCCCAGAAAAGCCACTCTTTCTTCTAAGGGAGTGCGTGTGTTTGTGTGACCTTCAATACATCAATGGGAAACCTCGTATGCATCACATGTCTCACCACGCTACAAGCGCGTGACTTTGAGTGCAAGCCGCTGCCCGTAACATTGTGTGTTAAAGAAGCATACCACTGAGACAGATTCTGTGCTTTAATTGCTGGATAGGACTGACTTGCTTGGTTACGAGTGGATATTGGTCGCTACCCGGTTGGCGAGGTGTAGGCACTGTTGGAGAGAAGGCCCTGCGCAGTGTTCCCCGCCAGGGACAAGGTTTTCAAGGGCAGATAGGGAGGCAGGAGTTAACACCTGTAGCGCCTGTGGGCCGGGCCAGTAACTTTCTAAGGCCTCTGCGGCGGCTTACCCGGTTGGACTGGTTCGGAGTTGGGATCAGTGGGGTATCAGATGTCAACAGGACGGCCGACCGCCACGCTTCACGCCAGCCGTCCAGAAATCTTTGCGCCGCCACTGCTCCCAGGAGCTCTGAGCCCCAAGGTGAGACCTGTGCCTGCTCTCATAAGGATGCATCAGAAGAAGAGAAATTCCTTGGGACGCGATAGTAGGGGCTGATGAGAGAGAAAAAGTTCATACAAACGTCATTTTCTTCTGGGTGTGTACCACAGACTCGACGAATTTGGTGGAAGACATTCCAACCGTGCGTACTTTGAAGCTATACTTTATTCAGCACTGCTTGTTTCAGGCCCGGCCCATTTCCAAGTGCATTTAAAAATATAAGAACACACCGTAGTGAAAACGAAGTTGCAACATCAAAGGCATACAGCTACACCGGAGCCGCGTGGGATTAGCCGTGCGGTCTTAGGCACTACAGTCATGGACTGTGCGGCTAGTCCCGGCGCAGGTTCGAGTCCTCCCTCGGGCATGGGTATGTGTGTTTGTCCTTAGGATAATTTAGGTTAAGTAGTGTGTAAGCTTGGGGATTGATGACCTTAGCAGTTAAATCCCGTAAGATTTCACACACATTTGAACATTTTTGAGCTACACCGGCTATAGTGTCTACTTCATCTTAGTAATTACCTATAACAGATGAGGAGACATCGCCCTCGTCTCGTCATACAAAAATCGCGTGCCATGCGTAATTTTGCATAGCATGATCGTCAGAGTGCATATGATAAAATACTAATAAACATATACAATGAATTTTCTTTTTGATGAACGGGAAACTCAAAAAGCTTTTTTTTATACCTTTTCAGATGTGTTCAATATGCCCCCCCTTGAGATGAACTACTTACGTCAATGCAGTATTCAAGTTGTTCCCACACTGCAGCGAACATGTATTGAGTTACAGCTTCTACAGCTGCAGTTATGCGATGTCTCAGTTCATTCATTGTTATTCGAAACGGAGGCACATAAACAGTCTTTTATAAGCCCCAACAAGAAGTAATCATATACAGAGACGTCCGGTGACGTTGGAGGACAGCAAAGTCAGGCTGTATCATTTGGCCTAATGCGACCGATCCATCATTCAGTAATCCTTTGATTAAAAAATTCCCGCACTTCCAACTGCCAGTGTGACTGTGTCCCATCGTGTAGGAAAATGAAGTTGTTCGAATCAGTGTCCAACTGTGGGAAGATAAGTTCTCAAGCGTATCGAGATATGTGGTTCCTGTAACAGTGTTTTCGGCAAAGAAAAATAGATCATACACCTTTTCCTGTGAAACTCCACAAAACGCATTAAATTTTGGAGAGTCCCTCTCATGTTGTACAACTTCATGTGGTGTACCCCTTTATTTTCAGCCGGCCGCTGTGGTCGTGCGGTTCTAGGCGCTTCAGTCTGGAACCGCGCGACCGCTACGGCCGCATGTTCGAATCCTGCCTCGGACATGGATGCGTGTGATGTCCTTAGGTTAGTTAGGTTTAAGTAGTTATAAGCCCAGGGGACTGATGACGTCCCATAGTGCTTAGAGCCATTTGAACCCTTTATTCTAAAATTATGACGGTCCACCTTTCGATTTAAATGGAATGTTGCCTCATCACTAAACACTAAGCGTGGAGGAAAACTGTCATCCTCCACCTTCCCAAGAACAAAATTAGAGAACTCCCCACGTTGTTGTTTGTCACCTTCGAGAAGATCTTGCAGTAGCTGAATTTCGTATGGTTTCACATGTAAACGCCGACGCAACACACGCCAGACGGACATCGGGGACGTGTTGAGCTGTCGAGCTGCACGGCAAACGGATTTCTGCGGACTCCTTGTGAAACTATGGGATACGCGTTCGACGTCTGTGTCTGACACTCGAGGACGGCCCGGCGATTTGCCTTTACACAAACAACCTGTTTCTCGGAATTGTTCATGCCACTGTCTAATGCTCTGGTGTCGGAAAATCAGGAAGCGTTTTGTGTTCTACGTTTTGCGCAGTGCGTGTCAGTAATAACTATTCAGCGTGACTTTCGTACTAGGTATGGTGTGGATACATGTAAAACTCGACAGTTCGTTCCTTCCAACAGTACGTTGTTCACGCACATATCTCAAATAACATAATAGTTACGATTTTTTTAAAAATCGGATGATTCTTTTTGATATACCCTGTATAAAGTGCACGGGATGATAGCGGTTGCAACAACTGTAGCAGTATGACACTATTTAAACGCCACATCTAACCAGTAACAACAAGGAGACAAACCTTGCCATGCGTAACTACAAAACACAATGTTCACAAATTTTTGTGGTTTTAGATTTACATCATAAAACAACGGATTCTCAACTTCAGTACCTTCATTTTCCCGTACTTACGGCACGACTGGTTTCACCAACATGCTGCCAGCATCAACAGCAATGCTGTTACTTACACATAGCTTACCACCCGCTGCTTCACTCGCGTAGTCCGTACCGTCTCCACATATATTTTTTTGCTTCTTTAATCAAATTTTTATGTGGTTCACAAATTGCAACACCTTTTCACGGCAATTAAGGCCATAGAAACACGATCTTTTCCGAACGTACTTCCAACCAAAAAGCGACTCTGGTAGCTGGAATCTAAGGTTTTTTTTAATCATACCTTTTGCGTTCTCGTAGTGATATTTCCGTAGGAACTTTAATACCCTAACACATATTTCTTTATATCTAACTGCCCAGTAAAATAGCGTTTTCATAGATTTAACTTTAATAATTTTATAAATATAACGAACTATTATTTTAAAATTTTCACCACTTATTTCACCCACTAATTTCCAAAAACAGTGAAACATGTATTTTATTAATTTCGAGCCGAGAAGTGAAATATAAATTTCCACAGATTTAGCTTTGAAAATGTTCTCATAATGAAGTAATTTCATAAAACTTTTCAGCCTCCATTTCACTCCACTAGGGCGCTGAATTTCCAAAAACACTGAAACACTTTTTTTTAAATTTCTAACCGAGAAGTCAAATACCAATTTTCGTGTAAGTAGATTTAAAATACTTAAGTAGTTCTTTAATAATGAATTGGGTCAAAATGGGTCTGAGCACTATGCATCTTAACTTCTGAGGTCATCAGTCGCCTAGAACTTAGAACTAAGTAAACCTAACTAACCTAAGGACATCACACACATCCATGCCCGAGGCAGGATTCGAACCTGCGTCCGTAGCGGTCGCTCGGTTCCAGACTGTAGCGCCTAGAACCGCACGGCCACTCCGGCCGGCAATAATGAATTATTTTAAAAAAAAAAAAAACTTTCACCCACTATGTTACCTCCACAGTGGTTGAGTTCCCAAAAATGCTAAAACAAGTTTTTTTTTTATTTCTGCTGAGAAACCAAATACCATTTTGCGTAGTTCTACCTTCAAAATTTCCTTAATAGAGACAAATTTCAAAAAGCCTTTCGTCCCCTGTTTCACCCCTTGTGCTGAGCGATGAAGTTTCAGTGAGTGAGCACATCACTCGGTCGGGACATTGCTTTTTCTGTATAGAGAAATAATTACCAGTTAATGTGAAGAGAAGAAAATATCTTTTCTCAGTGTGCCAGTGAGGTTGGTTACGTTATGATTTTTATTGCCTCTGTCGAGAAAGATTATTTTAGTGTGCACCATTACGTATGTTGTATGTATTGAATAAATGTGTATGTATCTGTTATATATTTCAGTTATTTATATTTACATACTTTCAATTAAAAAAATGGTTCAAATTGCTCTGAGAACAATGGGACTTAACATCTGAGGTCATCAGTCCCCTAGACCTTAGAACTACTTAAACCTAACTAACCTAATGACATCACACACATCCACGCCCGAGGCAGGATTCGAACCTGCGACCTAGCGGTCGCGCGGTTCCAGACTGAAGCTCCTAGAACCGCTCGGCCACACAGGCCGGCCTTCGATTATTACCACAGGTCCCATCACAAGGGATGGAGAATTTTACCCATAGTATAATACTGCTCCCACCAGCCTGTGCCCGTGGGGCGCTGCACGTTTCGAGCCGCCGTTCACCTCGATGACAGCTTTTTTGGAGACGACCATCGACCTAGTGTAGCAAAAATGTGATTCACATTTTCGTCGCTTCACATGAATCGGTTATTAATAACTGGTGTATAATTAACAGTTAGTCAACTGATACAGGCAGCATGGTGCCAAAAACGCGTCGTGCCAATAAATATTGGAAAATATATGTGGCTGAAGCTAAGGAAAGTTTATGTCGTAAATTTCGTAATAGGGTGACAGACCTCAACAAATTCCATACTATATGACCAAATTTAAGTTTAGAGCTATAACTGTTTTGAACTCCCTATTTTTGCGGGGGGGGGGGGGGAGGGGGGGAGAGATGTTCATCAGTCTTCTGACTGCTTTAGGGCAGCTCGCCGCGACTTTTTCTCCTGAGCCGGTCTCTTCATCTCTCTGTTATTTGTTGGATATCAAATCCAGTCTTTGTCTTATCGTAGAGCGTTTGCCCTCTGCGGCTTCCTCTAGTACCGTGCCTTGATATCCTGTTCCTGCTCTAAAAAACTAGACTCCACCCGAACTCTCCAGAAGGCCCAGCGGTATCGACCGGCCGCCTTGTCATCCTCAGCCCACAGGCGTCACTGGATGCGGATATGAAGGAGCATGTGGTCAGCACACCGCTCTCCCGGTCATACATTAGTTTATGAGACCAGAGTCGCTACTTCTCAGTCAAATAGCTCCTTAGTTTGCCTCACAAGGGCTGAGTGCATCCCGCTTGCCAACAGCGCTCGGCAGACCGGATGGTGACCCATTCAAGTGCTAGCCCAGCCCGACAGCGTTTGACTTCGGTGATCTGACGGGAATCCGTGTTACCTCATACGTCTCTCTTCATCGATTCTGTGGAGGGCCTTCTCATTTCTGAGCTTGTCAGTCCCTCTCATTTTAAGCATCTTTACGTAACACCACATCTCAAACG
The DNA here is from genome assembly GCF_023898315.1 of Schistocerca nitens. Lineage (NCBI taxonomy): Eukaryota > Metazoa > Arthropoda > Insecta > Orthoptera > Acrididae > Schistocerca > Schistocerca nitens. The sequence goes on from NC_064617.1 coordinate 396,568,999, forward strand.
CTTCGGTTCTCTTCTTTGATAATTCATCCACAGTCCATGATACATTTCATTACATTGCTGTGCTCCAGACGTACTTTCTCAGAAATTTCTTCCTCAAATTAAGGCCTATATTTGATCTAATAGATTCTTTTAGTAGGCAATGAAGTTTATTCCTTTCCTATGCTGCACTTTATAATCTTTGGAGACCCCTGTCTTTCCACTGAGCAATACATACAAACGCAAGAAGCATATTCTGTGCAGGTATACGGATTAAGCGAAGTAGATAAATCTTTAAAAATTCTAAATCTATGGTGTCCGGATAGGCATTTGAACCGCAGTTGTCCCGAACGCTTGTGTCGCCAATGCGCCTCCTTCAAGGTGCGAGGTTGCGTACTGGGCTCGTATTCCGAAGAAACGGTGTCCCCGACAGCCACACAGATGTATATTTTTTTGTGGTTTACTGTAAGGAGCTACGAGATGTCGCAGCAGCGTGTAGGCTGTCAGCTGGCGCCTACGCTACAGCCTAAACTACCAACTTTGACCCACTTACCACTCCGACAACAAGGAGGCTGATGTTTGCAGCTTTTACTTCGCTATTCGCGGTACGCATGCGCAGAGAGCACTGTGGTATCACCGTGTCCATCGCCTCTTTACACTTATACTCCGCAAGCCGCATTACAATACGTGGCGGAGGATACTTCTGTCACCACTATCTGTTCCTCCCTTTCCTGTAAAATTGGCGAATGTTGCGTAGGAAAAATAATTTTTGATAAACCTCCGTATTATCTGCAGTTACCCCGATTTTATCGTTATAATCATATCGCGAGAGAGAAGTAACATTCCCGGAATGTAGCATCTAGGAATTCCAATAGCAAACCTCTTCGTGATGCACAACGCCTCTCTTGTAGCGTTTGCCATTGGAGTCTGTTGAGCGTTTCCGTAATGCTTTCGCGTTGAGTAAAGGATCCCGTGACGAACGCACTATTCTACGCTAGATGTCCATCTCTTCTATTAATCCAACTTGGCAAGGTCCCACACTGCTGAACAATATTTAAGGATCTGTCGAACAAGTGTTATTTCAGCCATTTATTTGTCGGGTGAATTACATTTCCTTAAGGCTCTTCCTACGAATCCCTGCCTGGCGTCTGCTCTTCCAACAGCTTAATGTGGTCATCCACTTTAGGTTGCTCCCGATTTCAATCCTAGGTATTTTACGACAGTTACTGTTTCTATTGATTTGTCACCAACTGTGTCATAGTACAGTAGTAGATTTACTGGGTACGCGCAATACCTTACGTTTATTTACGTTCGGGAGCGACCGCCAGTTCCTGCACTGATCATTACTCCTTTGCAGGTCTTCCTGCATTTCGCACAGTCTTCTGGCGTTGCCTACCTTCTTATAGACAACCGCGTCATCTGCGAGCTGCCTCAAGGAGCTCTGACACCGGAAAATTCGTGTTGCGAAAATCATTTCACTCAGTTACCGGAATGGGTCCTTCAACGACGCACCAGGCAATTTCCTTCCGCATTCTTATCTTTTTGAGCTCGAGCTCCGTATCTGATGACACCGATATCGTCGGGTCGTTAAACCCTACCCTTCCTTCTACGGAGTATTACCCCGCCTTTGCCTCTTTCCAGCATAACCAGCTAGTGTGTTACGTTTTTCTGGAACCCCCGGGACGAACGAGATGTGGCGTTGAATGCCTTGATTCTCGGATGAAACTCTTGATGTGTTGTGGAACCTTAGTGGCCGCCATAAATGGGACTCGTGAGAGCCAAATATCCGCCTCCAGCTCTTACCCACCACATTTTCGTAACATCTCGGGGGGCTGAAGCATGACACTCGGCATGCTTGCATTCTAAAACGACGTGCTAATGTTAGTGTCTACCTGTGACGTCCGTGCTAATCTTCTGTATTCCACATGACCGCTAGTTCGCAGTGCTGGATTCTTTCGTCTTGAGACAATCGTATCTTGCAGACTAGTGGTGAATTTCATCACTATACTTTGTGTGATTCTTGAGTTTCTCCCGGCGTATTTGATAATCAAAATATCCACGGGTGTGCTGCCGGTCTATAGTGTCCAACGGGCACAATATTTCGGCGATCATACATGTCGCCATCATCAGGTGAACTGACGGACTGAGCTCCTGTGAACGTGCCGGCATGGAGATCCGTACGCTATGGCTGCTCAGAGGGAACTGGGTTCGGTCGCGGCGGCGGTACTTAAAACTCTAGTACATAGGGCGCGCACTATCTCTGACGCAGAGAGTCTACTCCAGGAATTGGAACATCTGAGAACTGTATTTCGAAAAAATGGGTACTCAGAGTGGCAGATTCAACGTGCTCTCCGCCCAACCACTGCAGCACAACATGTTGAGATGGATGAAGTCACGAGGGAGGAGGTAGGCACTGCATTTATTCCATACACAGGCGCACTCTCGGGGAAAATCGCCCGCATTCTGAAGAAACACCGGGTCGGAACTGTGTTTTGTCCTCCAAATAAAACTCGTGCACTGGTGGGGAGCGCCAAAGATGACCTCGGTTTGAGGAAGGCCGGCGTGTACCAGATTCCGTGTCAATGTGGCAAGTCGTATATTGGTCAGACGATGCGTACCGTCGAGGATCGATGCCGTGAACACCAGAGGCACACTCGACTGATGTATCCGAGCAAGTCGGCGGTCGCTGAACATTTTTTGTCGGAAAATCACGCCATGGAGTATGACCGCACGAGGATTCTGGTACAGACGTCGAGATACTGGGACAGCGTTGTTAGAGAGGCCATCGAAATTCGCACCAATGACGACCTCATAAACCGTGACTGTGGCTAGAATCTTAGTAAGGCTTGGGAACCAGCGATTGGGTTAATCAAAAGTAAATCGAGCAAACGTATAGTTGTGACGACCACGGCGGACAGAGCCATCACACCGACGTCATCTCAGACGCCGTCGCAATCTGTTCCACCGCGTGACCGTGGCGCGGGGCGCGGACGGCGGAGGGAGCGCGCCGCGGGCTGAGGGTATTTAAATCGGCCGCCGCCGCGACCGAACCCAGTTCCCTCCGAGCAGCCATAGCGTACGGATCTCCGTGCCGGCACGTTCACAGGAGCTCAGTCCGTCAGTTCACCTGATGATGGCGACATGTATGATCGCCGAAATATTGTGCCCGTTGGACACTATAGACCGGCAGCACACCCGTGGATATTTTGACTATACTTTGTGTTTCAAATGGCTCAAATAGCTATGAGCACTATGGGACTTAACATCTGAGGTCATCAGTCCCCTAGAACTTAGAACTACTTAAACCTAACTAACCTAAGGACATCACACACATATATGCCCGAGGCAGGATTCGAACCTGCGACCGTAGCGGTCGCGCGGTTCCAGACCGTAGCGCCTAGAACCGCCACATATTCTCATTGGGTTTTAATCCGGGGAGTCTGGTAGTCTTGGGAGTACGGTAAACTCATCCTGGTGCTATTAAAACCACCCACGTACACTACGAGCCGTGCGAAACGGTGCATTGTCCTCTTGGTAGATGTAATTGTGTCGAAGAAAACAGACAGCATGCCATACTTGTGTAGGTCCATTGTGCCTTCCAGAATGACAAGATCACCCAACAAATGCCACGAAAATAGTCCCCAAACCACAACGTTCCCTCCTGGTTGCACAATGTTTACTGTCAGAAGCTGCGGCATACACACCAAGGGACAGATGTCCGAAGGAGCATAAAACGTGATTCATCCGAAGAGGCCACCTGTTGCCATTCAGTGGACGTTCAGTTGCGGTACTGGAGTGCGAATTCCAGCCTTCGTCATCGATGAACAGCCATCAGCATGGGTGCATGAACAATGCGCTTGCTGCGGAGGCCCATACGCAGCAATGTTCACTGAACGGTCGTTGAGGAGACACTGTTGATAGGTCCTTTGTGTATCTTGGCGATCAGTTGCTCAACAGTAGCACGTCAAATCTATTCGCCCGTACACATCTCCGCAGCTGTCGTTTACCCCTCTCATCTATGACCTGTGGTGCTCCATAGTTGCCATTTTGCGATTCACAGTATGCTTTAACCAAGGTGGCACGCGAACAGTTTACGAACTTAGCAGTTTCGAAAATGCTTCCATCTTTGGCCCGAAAGCCAATGATAATGCCTTTTGGACGTCGCTCCGTTTCCGCATTACGACAACGACTGCACTGTGCTCCGCGTCCCCCCGACACGCATTATGTACCCTCCACTGCTAGTACTGCCACCTACCGTCTGGTTATTACTCGCTAACGCTCAATTTAGGCGGTGGTCACATTAATGTGATTGGACCATGTATATATGAGGTTACTGAACGGGTAATTCACTATGTAAAGGGAGATAATAATCTAATGATCATTGTAGGATTGGAACGCGGTAGTAGGAGAAGGAATAGAAAGAAAGGAGTTAAAGGGGAATATGTCCACCCCCGGCAGCTGAATAGTCAGCGTTACGGATTGTCAATCCGCTGGGCTCGGGTTCGATTCCCGGGTGCCTCGAGGAATTTGCTCCGGCCAGGGACTAGGTGTTGTGCTGCCCTCATCATCATCCTATCATCTTCATCGACTGCAGGTCGCCGAAGTGCCGTCACATTGAAATATCGGCACCTGGCGAACGGTCTGCCCGACAGGGACCCTAGCCATACGAATAAATAAATAAAGGGGGAATATGAACTTAGTAGGATTGAGAGACGAGAAAGACTGAGTTCTGCAATAAATTTCAACTGGTAATAGTGAATACACTCCTTCAAAATGACAAGAGGAGGAATATACTTCGAAATGTGTGGCAGGTACGGAAAGATAGCTGCTGGATCACATCACGGACAGACAGAGATTCTGAAATAAGATATTGGACTTAAGGCGTACCCAGGAGCACATATAGACTCGGACCACAAATTATTAAGGATGCATAGAAGGCTAAAGTTCAAAAGACTCGTTCAGAAGAATCAGTTTGGAAAGAAGAGGGATGCTGAACCACTGAGGAATGGAACCACTTTGAAATTCTCTGAGGCTGTGGATACTGTGATAATGAATATTACAACTAATCGTGCTGGTACCGCTTTCGTCGTGTGGGAGAGAAAAGCAGGGAATGAAGAAAGTTTACAGATTAACGTCGAAATCATTAAAGGCAGGAAATCGTGAAGAAATAGGCCGAGGTGTAGTGGACACCATCACAGCGTTCGCTCCCTGTGTTTTGGAAAAATATTAAACTTAAACAAAAATGTCCAGACGAAGACCTGAAACAGCCCTCTGAGAGTGTTGGCTATTAAGTCCCTACGATTGATACGACAGGAAGTTATAAATAACGAAAGACAACTGGAAATATTCGTTTACGTCGAAGGTAATAGATATGACAGTATACTGAATTTATCTGTGTTCTGCCCTGCGTACCTGTATTTGCTGGTTTGATTCTCAGTTCAGCAATTTTTAATTAAGTTCCATTGCTTTCCAGAACCAGCGATAGTCAGAGGTTTTGTCGTACTATGTGACTGTTCTTTTAAACCCGAAAGAAATGTTGTGGTGTGGCATTATCAAACCTTTGATCATTCACCAGACGAAAGGATTCTCTGCATGTGCGTTAATACATCACAGAAGGGGACAAAGAAGTTCTTCTATTGAAACAACAAACTCACCAGAACTGTTTGACTAAGAAGACTGAAAGTAAAGTAGAGAGGGGATGTTGGATTTCTCAGTGAAAATATATATAAACCCAGATGCAGTATCTAAATACTCACCGCTTCGAAATGTGCTGGGAGGAGATCAAGAATATTCTCATAAACGGGATTAATCAGTTTTATCTTACAGTAACAGCTTGATCTCTGCCATACAAATGAAGGGCCTCCTTTTTTCTGTTATATAAAGCAACAGTGGATTATGTACAGCGTCTCTCCTGGCAAAAACGAAATAGCTGTATAAAATAATTTTTTAGACAGCAGCGGTACAAATTTCTGCGTGGGCAATGATAATACTTTCGTCAAGAGAATGATGAGATGGAAATAATTATTAGCTATTCGCTGCGGGGAGAGATGCCACAGACCAAAGAAAGAAGTCTGAATATGTTGACTTTGTCCTGGTCCGAAATGTATCCATCTCCGGATGAGCACTGACAGCGCGCGAAAACAAACGTGGCGATTACGGCGTGTCGTCTTGTTGCTCTGTCCGTGCATCTGGTCGTGTTTGCTCGTTACTTCTTTATGACGTCAGTATCCATGTGTTCGGTCCCTCGAGACGACCCGTCAACACTAACGGCGAGAACATTCCTGCATGTATTTGAGAAGTCTCACTATGTTAACAGGATGCATAATAATTTATAGCTGCTCTGGTACTTTCTTTTGTCGATCGTAGAGTAATACTGAAATGAGGTAAACTTCGCGTACATTAAGTTTGCCGTCACTGCATGCGCATTTTCTCTACAATAAAAGAAATATGTTTAGTCTGTTTTAGATGAGAGATCCTTAGTGAATCGATTAATATACAGCCACGGAAAAAAGTATTCTTGAACCCCTGTAAATCTAAAGATGACAGCCACAGGTCTTATTTGGCAAACTAAAAGTACGGCGTTTCGTTTCTAATCTGTACATATAAATGATTAACTAAATGAGCCCCCTGTAAAAAGTAAATAAAAATTCTTTACCAGCTGGCTTGACGCTGTGGGGAAAACAGTATTCATAAACTACTAAAAATGTAAACATAGAAACAACTAACGAACCGCTTGCAGCAAGGAACGTCTTCAGTGGCAAGCTGCAGCTCGAGCATGTTAGTTCTGATACGCCGTGAAATGGGTGGCAAAAGTCATGAAACAACTGCAGAGGAAAGGCAAGTAGTGATCGCCCAATAAGAAAAGGGAAAATCCTTTTCAGAAATCGTTGATATTATTGGAAGAAGCCAGGAAACTGCGCAGCCCACAATATCGCTATTTAGAGACAGAAGTACTCTCATTAATAGCGAAAGAAGAGGTCGACCATAAAAGCTAAAACAAAGAGAACGAAATATGTTAATACGGATAGCCAAAAAAGATTCTAAATTGAGAGTCTCTACATTATCTGTGCATGTTAATGACCAGCTTGGGAAGGAAATCACACTAAGGGCTGTTCGCTTTATTCTAAGTAGTACAGATTATGCACCTGGGGTACCTAGAAGAAAACAATAGATCAGCAAGAAGAACAAGAAATTGAAATTTGAATTTACTCGAGAGCATATGAAGAGGAACACAAATTTCTGGGACTAGGTACTGTTCACAGATGAAGGTAAATTTCACATATTATTTGGCAGAATTTTGTCGTGAAGATGACCAAGTACTAAACTGAATGTCAAACACATTCAATCCACTGTAGAGCATGGCGGTGGAGGAATAATACATCTGGTGTTTGACAACTTGTTTTTGTTGACGGTAACTTCGGTGGATTTCATTATTTAAATATCCCCAAGGAAAATCTACAAAAAAGTGTTCATAACTTGGATTTAGGCACAGATTACTATTTTCAACAAGACAATAACCCTAAGATACAGTGGACATTGTTAGTTTGTTGTACCATACTCTCCGTGTTCTCAAGTTTCCAGCACAGAGCACAGATCTTAATACAATTGATCTTTGGAGTACGCTTGAAAGAATGGTCAGAAAACACGAAATACGAAGTAAGACTGCTACGAAACAATGTATATAACAAGAACGGCGAAATATTATCTCATAGACTACCAAAGAACTGGTTCATTCCATGCCAGAGAGATACACAGAAGTGATACGTAGAAGAGGAATGCCTACAGAGTATTAACATTGTTATTACATTTATGTATTTAGGTCCCTTTTGGTCGGTGTGTTGTTCACAAGAGTTGACATCAGTTTTTGTCTCTTTATACTGGAGTTTCTCATAAGAGTCGTCAGTCCCATTTTCTCCGGTGTTTCTGCAGATATCTGCAGTTTCATTTCTGTGAGGTCTAGCTGCAGTCAGTTCCAACAAATACTGTTCATCACGACTTACATGCGACGCCCATCGTCGACGGAAAGCGTCGGTTTCTTCCACGTTACAAGCCGGCCCTAGTGACCGAGCGGTTCTAGGCGCTTCAGTCCGGAACCACGCGACCGCTACGGTCGCAGGTTCGAATCCTGCCTCGGGCATGGATGTGTGTGATGTCCTTAGGTTAGTTATGTTTAAATATCTTCAACATTTAAAATTAAAATTAATAGTTAGGTTTAAGTAGTTCTAAGTCTAGGGGACTGATGACCTCGGATGTTACCGAGCGAGGTGGCGCAGTGGTTAGCACACTGGACTCGCATTCGGGAGGACGACGGTTCAATCCCGTCTCCGGCCATCCTGATTTAGGTTTTCCGTGATTTCCCTAAATCGTTTCAGGCAAATGCCGGGATGGTTCCTTTGAAAGGGCACGGCCGATTTCCTTCCCAATCCTTCCCTAACCCGAGCTTGCGCTCTGTCTCTAATGACCTCGTTGTCGACGGGACGTTAAACACTGACCACCACCACCACCACCACCACCACCACCTCGGATGTTAAGTCTCATAGTGCTTAGAGCCATTTGAACCATTTTTTGTTCCCCATTACAAACAAAACGATTTTTATTTAGGTTGGAATTTTAAGTGCCCGTCCGACAGAGTAGTCCCAAATTAGTCTTGTGCGATATTCGTTTTATCGATATGAATTAACAAGAACAGTAAAACACGAAGAATAACGAGTACTCCAGCAGCGACTGACCAACACTGCTGCAGTGCGGTAGCAGTCAACGCGGGCCAGGGCGGTGTTCTCACTGATGGAATACTGGTTATTCCTCGTGTTTTAGTTTCCATGTTAACACATAATAATGAAACGAATATCACGATAGACTAATCTGGATCCATTCTATCGAATGGACACATAAAAGTCCACGTTAAAAAGCATTTCGTTTGTAACGGGACACAAAACGATACCTACCGTCGAAGCTTGGCGTCGCTTGAAAGACGTGATTAGCAATGTATTTTGGGCTGACTCCAGCTACACTTTGCAAAAACTAAACTGCAAATACATTATATTCTTCTATATTAATCGTCCAAGCGCAGTATTCAATGTACGTAGTGACTGCATGCCTCAGTTCTATCTATGTGTTCTCAGATACCAGTACTTTGAGACATTATGTCCTGATCAGCAGTTCCATGTTTTCTTTTGATGACAGTAGTGCCCAATACGACCAGGAAGTGTTGCTGAGGCAAATGGTGTTCCACTTCACAAACAGCTGACAGAATACATAGTCTGATGAACGTTTTTATGTGTATTTGAAAGAGATGGTCATTCTAATCCAGTTTGCCGTTTGCCGGTTTTATAAAACGTAGACGTTACGATTTGTGTACACATGAGATTACCGACCCTGCCGTGGTCACGTGGCCATGATCGTGTACAGCGTTATCATTAGATTTTAAATATTCACGGGGTTCTATGTTTTTTAGATCGACACCATTTTTAACAGCCATAAATATTATACACTTGACAAAGACGTTGTTCTACAAAGATGTGCGCGGTATGTATTTTAGTATATGCAAAGTGTTCTTGTGTTGTTGACGTACGTATGCACACATTTATTTGTTTATCTATTGTATCAGATGCCACTGATGACGGTTTGTATGGCTGTGTATAAAAAGAAAAAATGGCTCTGAGCACTATGGGACTTAACATCATAGGTCATCAGTCCCCTAGAACTTAGAACTACTTAAACCTAACTAACCTAAGGACATCACACACATCCATACCCGAGGCAGGATTCGAACCTACGACCGTAGCAGTCCCGCGGTTCCGGACTGCAGCGCCTAGAACCGCACGGCCACAACGGCCGGCGGCTGTGTATCGATCTGGCAAATAAACTCTTCTGAAGTGCAGCTCATGGTATACAACAAGTAGTCAAATGCATACAAGCTACGGAGCACACAGGGGTATCAGCTTTCTTCAGTAAAAGAGCATACGCAGTTTTCTATTGTAAAGATGCAATTATTTGTACCGTATTCTTACGACCGGCGAAGCTACTAAGCATATTTCATGTTGAATTATGTCTGCATTGTGCGTTTTTGTGCACCAAAATAGCTACGGAACAACCTAGGAACCTCAAACGTGGCCCAATTCATCTGATCGTCAGTTGGTAATATGGCACACAGATTTTAACCACATCGGTTGGACTCCACAGAGATCTTGTGAAAGCTCGCTGTGTTATTCCTCCATGAGATCCATAGTGCTGTAAACAACAGCACTCGGGCTGAGGCAGTGTTCCTTGACTTCAGTCCCGCACTGTCGTTTAGTGAGAAAATCCGCGTTTATCGAGTATCGGACCGGATTTGCGACCGGATTCAAGACTTACTTGAGGATAGAACAACACGTCGATCATAAAATTGACAGATACAAAGGTAATTTCCAGAGTACCCCAAAGAAATGAGAGGACCGTTACTTTTACAATGTACGGTACATAAATGATCTAGTACACAGTTCGCATGCTCTTTAAGACTGCTGGCAGATGATACGTATGTCTATAAGAAAGTAGCTACGTCAGAAGGCAGTATCGACCGCAAAATGCCCACAGAAGTTTGTTGAATGGTGCAGGATCTGGCAGTTGACTCTGAACGTAAATAAATGTAACTTATTGCGCATACATAGGGGAAGAAAACCACTACTGTAGAACTACACTACTGACGAAACACTGTTGGAAACAGTATCTACCGTAAAATATCAGGAGTAACTATCCAGAGCGACCTTAAGTGGAATGACCGCATGAAGCACATAGTAGGAAAATCAGATCCAGGCTGAGATTCAATGGGAAATCTTAAGGGAATGGAACTCATCCACGAAGGAAGTGGCTTAAAAGGCGCTTGTTCGACCGATCCTTGGGTATTGTTCATCAATATGGGATCTTTACCACGCACGAGTGATAGCAGAGATAGAAAAGATCCATCGAAGAGCGGTAAGTTTCGGCACGGGATCGTTTGGTCAACGGTAGAGTGTTATCGAGATGTTCAACAAACTCCATTGGCATACGTTACAGGAGATGCGTTGTGCACGACAAATAGGCTTACTAATGAAACGTCGAAAGAGCACTTTCCGGGAAGACGCGGAGAACTTCCTCCCATATACACCTCGCGTAGTGACCGCAACGAGAAAATTCTGGAAATTAGAGTCAGTACAGAGACTTACAATCATTCTTCCCACGTGCCATTCACGAGCGGATCTGTTAATGGTACTCGAAGTACCCTCCGCCACACATAATTAAGTGGCTTGCGGAATATGATGTAGATCGGAACTTATGTGTCTCATGACTACTAAGAGACTTTGCCTAACACGTAAGCCCTTAAGCAGATAGTTATCCACCCAGTAATCGATGAGTTTAAATGTTGGCGCTAGGGATGTTTCGAGTCTTGGTGTTGCATGAAATTTTTGAAAGATTACACAGATTCTAACGATTACAGACTGTGGAGTCAAAAGGTTATGACCACTTCCCACCGCGAGCTGAATGCCGCCTGGTTGTGTGACGGTAAGAAAAGTATAAAATCTTAGCAGAGACGCAAGGATAATCATTCCAGCAAAGATACGAGCAGCAGATGGGAAAACCTAGACATAAGTGACTGTGACAAAGGGCAAATTGTTAAGGAGCGGCGCTTGGGAACGAGAGTCTCGGAAGTGGCGGAGCCGGTCAGCCGGTCGCTCGCAACTGTCGTGAACATCTGTGGAAGTAACTGAAGGACAGTGGAACTAAGAGAAGGCGACAAGGTACTGGACGTCCATGTGCCATCACAGAACGTCGAGGTCGGAGGCTTGCCCGCTCTGCAAAGAAGACAAGGCGGCGGTTTGTAAAAGATCTGACGAGAGAACAGGCGCAGGCGCAGAAGAGCGTACCATCCAACGCACATTGTTGAAAATGGAGGTACATCTCTGTGTAGCTACGGCAGTCTACATATACAGGGTGAGTCACCTAACGTTACCGCTGGATATATTTCGTAAACCACATCAAATACTGACGAACCGATTCCACAGACCGAACGTGAGGAGAGGGGCTAGTGTAATTGTTTAATACAAACCATACAAAAATGCACGGAAGTATGTTTTTTAACACAAACCTACGTTTTTTTAAACGGAACCCCGTTAGTTTTGTTAGCACATCTGAACATATAAACAAATACGTAAACAGTGCCGTTTGTTGCATTGTAAAATGTTAATTACATCCGGAGATATTGTAACCTAAAGTTGACGCTTGAGTATCACTCCTCCGCTATTCGATCGTGTGTATCGGAGAGCACCGAATTACGTAGGGATCCAAAGGGAACGGTGATGGACCTTAGATACAGAAGAGACTGGAACAGCACATTACGTCCACATGCTAACACCTTTTTATTGGTCTTTTTCACTGACGCACATGTACGTTATCACGAGGGGTGAGGTACACGTACACACGTGGTTTCCGGTTTCAATTACGGAGTGGAATAGAGTGTGTCTCGACATGTCAGGCCAATAGATGCTCAATGTGGCGGCCATCATTTGCTGCACACAATGCAATCTCTGGCGTAATGAATGTCGTACACGCCGCAGTACATCTGGTGTAATGTCGCCGCAGGCTGCCACAATACGTTGTTTCATATCCTCTGGGGTTGTAGGCACATCACGGTACACATTCTCCTTTAACGTACCCCACATTGAACATCTATTGGCCTGACATGTCGGGACACACTCTATTCCACTCCGTAATTGAAAACGGAAACCACGTGTGTACGTGTACCTCACCCCTCATGGTAATGTACATGGCGTCAGTGAAAAAGACCAATAAAAAGGTGTTAGCATGTGGACGTAATGTGCTGTTCCAGTCTCTTCTGAACCTAAGGTCCATCACCGTTCCCTTTGGATCCCTAAGTAATTCGGTGCTCTCCGATACACACGATCGAACAGCGGAGGAGTGGTACTCAAGCGTCAACTTTAGGTTACAATATCTCCGGATGTAATTAACATTTTACAATGCAACAAACGGCACTGATTACGTATTTGTTTATATGTTCAGATGTGCTAACAAAACTAACGGGGTTCCATTTAAAAAAAAACGTAGGTTTGTGTTAAAAAACATACTTCCGTGCATTTTTTTATGGTTTGTATTAACCAATTACACTAGCCCCTCTCCTCACGTTCGGTCTGTGGAATCGATTCGTCAGTATTTGATGTGGTTTACGAAATATATCCAGCGGTAATGTTAGGTGACTCACCCTGTATATATACGTGTTCGGTAGCCTAGCCTAGTTCTCCATCTCAATTCCTCCCCTCCTCGTACTTTACATCATTACTAAATTAACTAATTTTTTATGCTTTAGACTGCATTTAATCAAATTGTGCCATAAATCTCGTTTCCTCCCGAGTGATTCATTACCTGTTCAATACTTACCTGTTTTAGGGTTGTCTACAGGATTTCTCTGTTGCAGCACAAAAAAATTCTATTCTCTTCTTATCCGTACTGTTCCTAGACCGTTTTCTACTTTCACATAAGCCTACACTCCAGACAAATCCTTCCAGACGAAGAGTTCATACCACTTAAATTTCATCTAATCAAATCTTCTTTCTTTAAAAACATTTCTTGCTGTTACCAGTCAACAGTACATTTCCTCTCTACTTCTGCTATCGTTATTTATTTTGATCCCCATATAGTCCAACATGTCCATTACTTTTAGCGTTTCATTTCCTAAAGTTGTTTTCTTAGCATTATCTGAAGTAATTCTATAACTGGCATGAAAGGAGAGAGGCGGGAGGAAGTAAGTAAACTGTTGATAATTTTTAGTAATCACCGTAACTGTCAATAAATTTATCCCACTGTGAGACAAGACAGTGCCTTCATGGCAAAATATTTGCGGTTGCCTACGGAACCATGATGATACCCAGACTCGCACCTCTTCGACCGAAACAAATCGCCAATTCAGCGGCCACATACGTCTTTCTTCAGGACTGTATGGAGGATGTGTAAGGGCTGCCCAGAGAAACTTCTGCAGAGTAGTCGGAACAACCTTGGCAGCATGTGGACGGGTATTATCCTGCAACAAAGTGATGCCGTCCGCCAACCCGCTACTCATTGACTTTCAGGACCACGGCGCCACAGCGGTACGTGGACACTCTGCAAAAACTGGAGCGGGTCGTGAAATCCAAACGCCCAGGGATGTTCACGGACGGCATCATTTTGTTGCGGGATAGTGCCCCCAGTCATGTTGCCAAGGTTGTTCCGACTACTCTGCTCATGCTTTGTGGGAAGACTTCACACATCCTCCGAACACTCCTGATCTCTTCCCATGCGATTTCTATATTTTTGGAGCTCTGGAGAAAGACATTCGTGGCTGTCGATTTGCTTCGGACGAAGAGATGCACACGGTTCCTTAGTCACTGGCGAAGATTTTTCCATGAAGGCACTGACGTCTCGCCTAACAATGGGATAAAGCTATTAATAGTTACGGCGATTTCTTTTAAATAATAAACAGTTTACTTATTTTTTCCCATCTGTCTCGTTTTCGCTTGACCTTCCCTGATACATTCAATTACCCACATTTCACTTTTGTTGGTGTTCAGACGTCAGTCCGGATAACTGATCAAGTCTTCGCCGTCTCTGACAGAATTGCATCGTTATCGAGAAACCATAATGTTTTTATTTCTTCTTCTTGGACTTTAATTTCTTTTCAAAATTTCTCCATGGTTAATGTGTGTGTGAAATCTTATGGGACTCAACTGCTATTGTCATCAGTCCCTACGCTTACACACTACTTAACCTAAATTATCCGAAAGACAAACACACACACTCATGCCCGAGGGAGGACTCGAACCTCCGCCGGGACATGCCGCATAGTCCATGACTGCAGCACCTTAGACCTCTCCATGGTTAACTTCCATTGTTGTTTACTCTTATAAGCCCGTCTTCAGGTTATTAAATTAGACTGGCACGTAAGTTCGTAGAGTTTTCGTTTTGTATGCCGGTATTCCGGTTGCTATGTGTTTACTTACTGACTGTCATCTTTTACTTGTAGTTCACGGTCGGTATTGGAGTTTGGCATTTGGAGATAGTGGGCGGAGCTGCGGATGCTAGAGAATGGAGTGCCAAGTGGAGAAATCGGAACATTTCCGACATATTCTTCTGTTTGAGTTCAGCAGAGGGGTGACGGCACCGGAAGTAGCCAGAAACATTTTACCGTGTATAGAGATAATGCCACTGGACGCAGCACGGCAAGAAAATGGTTTTCCCGTTGTTAGGATTCTTTATACATTAAGGACCCTTCACGTTCAGGAAGATGTTCATGGTTTGAACATGATTGTTTACGCGCCTTAACGAACAACGATCTGTGCCAATGTAATCGAGAACTGGCAAATGTGATGAAGTTGACCATTCCACCAATGTCCGACATTCCCATGCAATGGGAAAGGTTGGCTACCACATGTTCTATGCCAAAATCAAAAAAATCTGCGGGTGACCATACGTGCATCTCTGGTTGCTCGTCATCAACTGACCCGTGAACAACACCGACCATTCCTACTTATCCTTTATTGTTTCTGGTGACTAGAAATGGTGTCTTTATTCTACATGTACATTATACTCCGCAAGCCACCTAATGGTGTGTGGCGAAGGGTACTTTCGGTGCCACCATCTGATCCCTCCAACCCTGTTCCACTCGGGAATACTGCATGGGAATAATGATTGTCGGTAAGCCTCTGTACTGGCTCTAATTTCTCAGATTTTCTCCTCGTGGTCAATACGCGAGATGTATGTGGGGGGAAGTAATATTTTGACTTGCCCCGAAAAGTGCTGTCCCGAAATTTCAATAGTAAATCCTTCCGTGATGCACAACGTCTCTCTTGTAACGTCTGCCAGTGGAGTCTGTTTAGCATCTCCGTAACGCTGTCTCGCCAGCTAAACGATCCCGTGACGAAACGCGCCGATCTTCGTTGGATATTATCTCCTCTATCTGTCCTACCCGATAGGGATCCCAGGTAGATGAACAGTACTCAAGAATCGGGCGAACAAGCGCCCTATAAGTCACTTCTTTCGTGGGCGAGTTACATTTCCTCAAGATTCTTCCGATGAATCTGAGTCTGGCGTCTGTTTTATATGGTCATTCCACTTAAGGTCGCTCTGGATAGTTACGCCTGGATATTTTACGGCAGACACTGTCTCCAGCTGTTTGTCATCAATAGTGTAGCTGTACAGTAGTGTATTTCTTTTCCTATGAATGCGTAATATTTTACATTTATTTACGTTCAGGATCAACTGCCAGAGTGTGCACCATTCATCAGTTCGCTGCAGGTCGTTCTGCAAATGCTTACTATCTTCTGGCGTTGCTACTCTGGTATAGCCTTAAAGAGCGTCCGACACTTTCTACTAGATCATTTTTATATATTGTAACCAACAGCAACGGTGCTATCACACTTCCCTGTGGTACTCCGGATATTAGCTTTACGTCTGTCGATTTACTTACGATAAGAGCGAGGTGTTGAGTTCTATCTGCAAGTAAGTCTTGAATCCAGTCGCAGGTCTGCTCCGATACTCCGTAAGCTAATATTTTTTTCATTAAATATCAATGCGGGAAGTGTCAAATGCCTTACTGGAATCAAGGAACACGGCATCAGCCTGAGAACCGTTGTCCAGCGGCTTTGGATCTCACGTACAAACAAAGCGACCTGTGTCGCAGGATCTCTGTTTGCGAAATCCATGTTGATTTTTATAGGCGAGCTGTTCATTTTCCAAGAACGTCATAATTTTGAGCATCAGGAAAATAAGGGAATAGTTGAATCCAAAGAAAAGGTGAATTCCTTGTACAAAGACCCCGTGGGCACCCGCAAAAGATAACATTATGCATATAGTGGAACAGTGAGGGTATGGTACACTACGGATTGCTTCCCCGACTTGTAAGCATCACTACAGCGTGAAGTGATGTTACTCCACGATAACGCCCGCCCGCATTCTGCTAGACTGACAAAACACACTGTGTAGGAGTTGGGCCGGGAGGTCATTCCGCACCCATCTTATTCACCTGACCTTGAGCCCTCACATTTTCACCTTTTCCTCTCCCTACCGAATGACCTTCAAGGAATTTCCTTTCCGCATATTTTCACCTTTTCCGCTCTCTGTCGAAGAACGACCTTCAATAGATTTGCTTTCCGGATGAAACTGCGCTGCGAACACTGCTCGACCAGTTCTTCGCCTCAAAACCACGTAATTTCTACAGTCGCGGAATCGATAGGTTACTCCAGCATTGGTAGACTGTTGTAAGTGGTGAAGGCGGTTTTATTATTGATCACTAGAACTCTGTAATCTGTATCTGTTGTGTTTATTGAACTTAGGGTTCAAATGGCTCTGAGCACTATGGGACTTAACATCTGAGGTCACCAGTCCCCTAGAACTCAGAACTACTTAAACCTGACTAAGCTAAGGACATCACGTACATCCATGCCCGACGTAGGATTCGAATCTGCGACCGTAGCAGTCGCGCGGTTCCGGACTGAAGCGCATAGAACCGCTCGGCCACCGCGGCCGGCGAACTTAGGGAATAATGTCCTTACGCACCAATTTGATACGTACTGAGAATCAGTCTTTTGTGTGTGTTCAGTCGATTATAGTTTTATTAATTTGTCTAACAGTCCACTTTATCAAAAACCGGCTCCACTCAGTGGACGCTGCATGTTTTCCTGTCGCTCTTCCATTCGCCTGCCTCCAGAGAGGACAGACGTCAGTGACAGAGACAGCAGGTGTTGCTGGGTGCAAGAGAAAAGCAAGTGGCAAGGGTTACATGCCAGCCGAGAGCGAACACGCGGCCCGCGCCTGAACTCACATCCGCCCCCCCCCCCCCCTTCACCCACAGCGATGGCGTAGATAGCAGCGTGGCGTCGCAGCTGGAATAATGAATGGCGTGCGTTAATCGGCCGTCGCCAAGGCCGCAGATAACTGCGTTTCATTCAGCGATTAGATACCACCTGTTTCCTGTGCTGCCCGCACTGTGTATGCTGCCATAGGTACTCGGCGCTGGATTTCCTCTTCGCCTACTGCGTAAGGATACTGCTGTTCCCAGTAATTGCGATAAACAGCTGCCACTACGTACAGCCCCTGGCAAATAACGTCACCTGTGTTCGAGAAGCACGGAACGTTCTGCTGCTACAAAACAGTGAGTACCAATCAACTGCAGTCCGCAAGCAACTGCTGCGAAGCGCATCGAAGAGTACTTGTTGGAAATACTGTTTTTACATTCGATTCGGGAACTCTGTATTGTAGTGAAAAAGGTTAGAACGTTCAAATAGAGGACGGATAATCGGAAGAAGGAGGAAATGTGCCCGATACCAAGTCTATTTTGTTCATGATTTTACAATGAGCGTATTATAATTCTGGTATGTCAAAAGTCTAAATTAGCCTTCAGGCAGCAGATCAGAGTAAATCAAACTTTAATTGCACAGAAGTTTGTGCTAACACTTAGAAGATCGGTACACAGTCATTAAGCTGCGTATTCCTTATGCTTGCTCCTATCATTCACAACAGGAGATTTTTCAGCAGTTTTAATACTTTCGCGCTGACCACATAAACCCCCAACTAACGCAACACTTCCCTGTATCGCACCTCAACTGTGAACAGTGTTCAAACTGATGAACTACATTTACGAAACCGTAGGGGTTTATTTAACGAGTTATGGCGCCCTATGGTAACCTGAAGCTAGAAGAAGTAGCAGTTAAAACGCGTGGTCAATACAGAATGTAACAGGCGACGGCGTTCCCTGGGACCCTGATCTACAGGCGACGCCCTAGGCCAGTGACTTTTCGCCCCTTCCCCCACTAGTTATCGTTTCTTTTCGGCTTTCGACGTTTTTACTTTTCATACCTTTTTTTGGTTGCCCTACGAAATTAAGATTCGATATTACAAAAAAAGTAACCGATAATGAAATTACTTAAAAGAAACATATTACCGACTCTGCACTTTGAAAGTTATCTTCCTGCTTATAGTTATCTCTTTGGCGCGAAAAGGGAAAATTATATCGGAGCAAGGGAACAAATATGGTGTCGCATTTTGGATGGGAAAGGTAACGTAGGAGCAAAACGCAATACCCATTTTCACGTTAGAATAGCAACGATGCTATTCGTTCACACAAAGGAAAGAAGAGAAGAAAAATTTTTTGGGGTGATATCATGAACTTTGTAAGTTACACCTGGAAATTACGTCCAGACTTTTTTTCGGCAACTTGTATTCGAGTCGGTGCGAAACCAAGTATACAGCAATTGCTACACAGCGATAGTTATGCCGGCTGCTGGCTTGCCTTTCTTTCATGTGTGTGTGTGTGTGTGTGTGTGTATGACCAAGTCTACCGAAAATACAAGGGCTCATCAGGTCTATTGGTGCCATGGTCCGGACCTATCAGGCCTATGCATAAAACAATCGTAAGACAAAATGCAATAGCCGGCCGCGGTGGCCGAGCGGTTCTAGGCGCTTCAGTCCGGAACCACGCGGCTTCTACGGTCGCAGGTTCGAATCCTGCCTCGGGCATGGATGTGCGTGATGTCCTTAGGTTAGTTAGGTTTAAGTAGTTCTAAGTCTAGGGGACTGATGACCTCAGATGTTGAGTCCCGTAGTGCTTAGAGCCATTTGACCAGAATGCAATATTTCGTCCTTCATTGCATCTTCCGTCCCGATGCTACCAGTGTCAACAAAAACTTGCACTCACGAGTTTGTTTCATTGGCTGATTGTACATGTGACCATTTTTAGGGTTTTTTGACAACTTAAAAGATAAGATTATAATGTTGAACTGCTTTGTAGTATTTAATAAACAGAGACCCGGGATAGAACAGAATATGTTTTAAGAACATATTAAGCAAAGATGAAAGGTTGTATTGATTGTACAGAGGAAACAAGAGACGCGCCAGACATTGCACAAGAAACGAAATAATTCTGATATCTTCAAAGAACACAAAATGAGCGAAGCAACAGAGTCATCATTCTAGGCTTTTTCCATACGAGCATACACCGTAATGAATTATTGATTTGGGAGTCATCATTCTAGACTTTTTCCATGCAAGCATACACATTAATGAATTATTGACATGGAATATTATTTTTTATCATCTTATAGTCTTCTGGAATTGAATATTACATGAAAGTGGAACGTGGGCTTTGTGAAAACACAACAGTAGATTTCAAATGATAAAAATGTGGTGCTATAACGGATGTGAAAAATAACTGGACAGATACGTACAAAACAAAGAAGTACTAACAAGGATAGACGAGGATCACCAAGTTTAAAAATTCACTCCAGAAGTAGGAACATGTTGATGGGACTAGTAATAAGATACACAATAGCATCGTACAACAGCAGAGGAGACTAAAAGACTGTAGGAATAGACACTGATACAACTACGTAAAACATATTTTAGAAGACTTTCTTGCTTACTGCACTAAAATGGAGATGGGCATCAAACGAATCGAAAGACTGGTGACTTTGAGTTGATTTAGTACCGAAACAGGACAAAGAAATCTTTATTGTCATAAATCATCCCCATTATTCTTGTATGATGTACACGATACGCACCAAGGAGTTCTAAATATGCAATGGAATCAGTTCGTTAACTTAATGCTGGATTTCTCATCGGGTGGTCCACGAACAAGTACACAGTTTTGTGTGATGCAACTCTTTAACTTTCATAGTGTACCATTTCCATAGCCGCCTGTATAAAAAAAGGCACTGTTTGTGTATTTTCACTTAACGATATCGCCAGCCACACCTCTTTCCGAAACGAAATAACCGTTGCTTCATCTGTTAATGAAACTGATTGTCTTCAGTAACATCACACTTTGTTCCAATTGATAAGAATGGGTTTTATTTGCCTTAGATATGACTTTAAACGCCAACGTATGACATTTTGTGCTGCAATAGTCTCATTGACAAAGATCGAAGTCTGAAGATAGAGATAAGTAGAAAATACATATTTCTACGGGCCACCGAGATGATATCGTGACGGAAAGCACCGTCTTGTATCGCTTTGATAAGACACTGGATTGCCTCTACGTGTTAATTACAAGTTGCGATCTCTGTGAAATGTCAGCACTATCAGGAATTATATCACTTTACCAGTTTCAGTACTTTAGAATGAATCAACAAATTACTGGTTGCCTAATGTACTTTCAGCCCACAGCTCTATTGCTTTTAGTGGGAACCCTTTAGCATGGTTCCGTGGGTAACTAGAAGCGAAATATATCTTAGATACTACTCTGCCTGTGCATCAGAAGTTTCTTGTGGTAGTCTTATACTATGGTTTACCTGGAACATTTTTTGATTCTAAAAGCTCTGTGCAGTTGCACTGCCTAAATGACGTACTTACCTGAAACATGTGACAAATATTCAGTGTAGCCAATAACACCATTCCACTTTTAGATACTAATTAAAACAGCTCGTCTTTTCTGCCATATGACACGAAAGAAAAAATTGTCACCTAGTGAATAATAAGCAATTACGGAGTTAAGTAACTGATCAGTAGTGATAAAAAACAAAAGCGAGGGCAAAATAAAACTATCACAAGGTGTCGTGAGGCAAAACTATCCGGTTCGGACTCCCAGATGACATGGGTAGAAGAAACTCCCCTGTAATGATCAGCTGGAAGGATGGACAAAATTCTAGCGACGATGCGTGCCGCAAATAGGGAAATACATTGACATAGGTGAGTTTAACGAACAGATTTTTATGGCCCGGCGCCTGGCAAACAAGGTGATTGGCTGTTCTTGCATCAATTGAAAACGGTGGAAGGACCGTGAAACGCCGAGTTAGAAACAAGGTGCTGGACGTCCTCGCCTCATCACAGAACGTGGATATCGGGGTCCCGCCCGCTATGTGAAGCAGGGTAGGTGACGATGTGTGACAGAGCTGAAGGAGTAGTACAATGAGTACAGTGGGGGTGCAGGAACAATCAGAGCCAACCGTTCAGCGCACATTGCCAAAAATGGGACTATGCTGCAGCTGACTCTTTATGTATTTCCATGTTTTCCAGCAACGTCCTCTATGATTGTATTAGGCACGAGATCATCGAGAGGGACTCTGGGTCAATAGAAAGTGTCTTATGGCCGGTTGAGTCGCTGTTTTGTAACATCAGGTCGATAGCCGTGCCGAATACGCCGTCATCGACGCCAAAGGCTGCTGGAAATATGCAACACGCCAGGGATGTAGAGCGGTAGCGGCAGTAGTATTCTACGGGGAACGTTCACCTGGACTTCCATGGGACCTGTGTAAGTAACCAAAGGTACCATGACGGCTGTGGACTACGTGAACATACATGTGTACCAGTTGGATCCCTTCATGCTTGATGTCTTCCCCGTGTCGCAAGGCTACAATCGCGCTACAGTAGTTTGAGGAGCGTGATAATGACCTCACGTTGATGTCTTGGCCACGAAATTGACTTGACCTGGACTAGATGGAACACATCTGAGACACTATCAGGCGGAAGCTTGGCGTTCACAAAACACGGGTACGTAATTTAGGGATATGGCGTAACCTGTCTACCAACATCTGGTACCACATGCCTCCAGAAACCTCAAATGACTTACCAAATCCATACCACCCATAATCGCTACCGTATCGTGTTCTCGCTATCAGGCAGTTGGTGGTAATGTTTTGACTGATAAGATATGAACAGATCGCTGCCTGTACTGCTTTACAGAGCGGCAAACCTACCGACCTCCACGTACTGTGACGAATCGTGGACGTCCAACACCTTGTTGCCTCTTCGTAGTCCCACCGTTGTCAGTCACTTTACATATACACTGAAGAGCCAAAGAAACTGGTACACTTGCCTAAAATCGTGTAGGCCCCCGCGATCACGCAGCAATGCCACAACACGACGTGGCATGGCCTCGAGTAATGTCTGAAGTAGTGTTGGAGGGAACTGACACCATGAATTCTGCAGGGCTATCCATAAATCCGTAAGAGTCCGAGGGGGTGGAGATTTCTTCTGAACAGCACGTTGCAGAGCAGCCCAGATAATGCTCAATAATATTCATGTCTGGGGAGTCTCGTTTAGCAAAATTAAACTCAGAAGAGTGTTTCTGGAACCACTCTGTAGCAATTCTATACGTATGCTGTGTCGCATTGTCCTGCTGGAATTGCCCAAGTCCGTCGGAATACACAATGGACATGAATGGATGCAGGTGATCAGATAGGATGCTTATGTACACCTCACGTGTCAAAGCCGCATCTAGACGTATCAAGGGTCCCATATCAACCCAACTGCATTCGTCCCACACTGTTACGGAGCCTCCACCAGCTTGAAATGTTCAAATGTGTGAGAATTCCTAAAAGACCAAACTGCTGAGGCCATCGGTCACTAGATTTACACACTGTTTAATCTAACTTGAACTAACTTACGCTAAGCACAACACACACACCCATGCCCGAGGGAGGACTCGAACCTCCGATGGGGGGAGCCGCGCGAAACCTGTCAAGGCGCCTCATGCCGCACGGCTACCCAGCGCGGCCCACTAGCTTGAACAGTCTCCTGCTGACATGCAGGGTCCATGGATTCATGAGGTTGTCTCCCTACCCATACACGTCCATCCGCTCGATACAATTTGAAATGAGACTCGTCCCACCAGGCAACTTGTTTCCAGTCATCAACTGTCTGATTTCGGTATTGACGGGCCCAGGCGAGGCGTAGAGTTTTGTGTCATGCAGTCATCAACGGTACACGAGTGGGCCTTCGGCTTCGAAAGCCCATATCGATGATGTTTCGTTGAATGTTTCGCACGCTGAAACTTATTGATGGCCCAGCACTGACATCTGCAACAATTTGCGGAAGGGTTGTGTTTTTGTCACGTTGAACGATTCTCTTTAGTCGTCGTTGGTTCCGTTCTTGCCGGCCGGAGTGACCGAGCGGTTCTAGGCGCTTCAGTCTGGAACCGCGCGACCGCTACGGTCGCAGGTTCGAATCCTGCGTCGGGCATGGATGTGTGTGATGTTCTTAGGTTAGTTAGGTTTAATTAGTTCTAAGTTCTAGGGGACTGAGCCATTTGAACCATTTGGTTCAAATGGCTCTGAGCACTATGGGACTCAACTGCTGTGGTCATCAGTCCCCTAGAACTTAGAACTACTTAAACCTAACTAACCTAAGGACATCACACACATCCATGCCCGAGGCAGGATTCGAACCTGCGACCGTAGCAGTCGCACGGTTCCGGACTGCGCGCCTAGAACCGCGAGACCACCGCGGCCGGCGAACTATTTGGTTCCGTTCTTGCAGGATCTTTTCCCGGCCATAGCGACGTGGGAGATTAAATGTTTTACGGGATTCCTGATAGTCACAGGACACTCGTCAAATTGGTCGTACGGCAAAATCCCCACTTGATAGCTGCCTCAGAGATGCTGTGTCTCATCGCTCGTGCGCCAACTATAACACCACGTTCAAACTCACTTCAATCTTGATCACCTGCCGTTGCAGCAGCAGCAACTGCGCCACACACTTGTGTTCTGCCTGTTTACATATTTCAGTATTTGAATACGACGCCTATACAAGTTTCTTTGGCACTTCAGTGTATCTCACGACAGTTGCATGTGAACAGCGGGGAAGCTTCGCTGTTTCAGATATTCTCATTCGCTATCGCCAGTGTATAATTCTCCGTACGTTGCATTAGTGTTGTTTCCAGGCCTGGTAGGGCATGTAAGAAGCGTGAATAGCGTCAGATGACGCGTACTCGTGTGAGACAGAAATTTCAGCACGTAACGAAATCTGATAGGTGTCACATTCTCATTCCATTTGTCCGGGTGGCCCCGCCGTGCAATATCCGCACTTGCGGGACATTCGAATGTGACATTAGCCCGATGTTGGACTGCATGGGAATGTAATGGCAGTTACACTCGTCGTCAAGACTTCGGTAGTCCATGTCTGACCATACGTAGGACGATCGTCGTATTGTGAACCACGCACATCCTAACCCCTTCACATATGCGCCTGCCATCCGAGAACAAGTAATGGATTCCCTGCAACATTCTGTGAGATCACTCACCATTGGTCGAAGACTAGCAGAAGCCGGACTAGGAAATTATGCGAAAGCTACCGTTAACACCACAACAGAAGCAGCTGCGTTTCGAGTGGTGCTGTGGCTGGGAAGCATGGACTTCTGATGTATGGCGTCGTATTGTGTTCAGTGATGAATTGTGGTTCAGCCGTGCCCCAGATGACCGTCGTTGACGACTATAGCGTCGACATGGGAAGACTTCATATTCTTCCAAAGTTTTGGAGAGGCAGAGCAGTGTCACCCTTGGCACTATGGTGTGGAGACATGTAGTGTATGACTTCAGATCACGACTGATAGTGATTGAGGGAACTCTGACTGCACGACGGTAAGTTACGGACATCCTGCGTACACGTGCGTTATCTCTCATGTGCCAGCATCGTGGTGCCATCTTTCAACAGGACAATGCTCGTCCACACAGCACGTCTCTCTGTGAAATGTTGTGTGATGCTGAACTACTCTTGTCTCCAGCAAGATCCCCAAATGTATCGCCGGTAGAACGTGTGTGGAACCAAACTCTGACCCATTGAGAGAGTCCTTAGAAAATGTAGTCCATCAACAAAGGAGGTGGTTTACAAAACACTCGTTCGACCTATGCTTGAGTATTCCTCATCAGTGTGGGACCCGTACCAGGTCGGGTTGACAGAGGAGATAGAGAAGATCCAAAGAAGAGCGGCGCGTTTCGTCACAGGGTTATTTGGTAAGCGTCATAGCGTTACGGAGATGTTTAGCAAACTCAAGTGGCAGACTCTGCAAGAGAGGCGCTCTGCATCGCGGTGTAGCTTGCTCGCCAGGTTTCGAGAGGGTGCGTTTCTGGATGAGGTACGAATATATTGCTTCCCCCCTACTTATACCTCCCGAGGAGATTACGAATGTAAAATTAGAGAGATTCGAGCGCGCGTGGAGGCTTTCCGGCAGTCGTTCTTCCCGCGAACCATACGCGACTGGAACAGGAAAGGGAGGTAATGACAGTGGCACGTATAGTGCCCTCCGCCACATACCGTTAGGTGGCTTTGCGGAGTATAAATGTAGATGTAGGTGTAGATCCATGATGTTGTTGTTGTTGTTCTTGTGGTCTTCAGTCCTGAGACTGGTTTCATGCAGCCCTCCATGCTACTCTATCCAGTTCAAGCCTCTTCATCTCCTAGTACCTACTGCAGCCTACATCCTTCTGAATCTGCTTAGTGTATTCATCTCTTGGTCTCCCTCTACGATATTTACCCTCCATGCTGCCCTCTAGTACTAAATTGGTGATCCCTTGATGCCTCAGAACATGTCCTACCAACCGATCCCTTCTTCTAGTCAAATTGTGCCACAAACTCATCTTCTCCTCAATTCTATTCAATACCTCCTCATTAGTGATGTGATCTACCCATCTAATCTTCAGCATTCTTCTCTAGCATCACATTTCGAAAGCTCCTATTCTCTTCTTGTCTAAACTATTTATCGTCCATGTTTCACTTCCATACATGGCTACACTCCATACAAATACTTTCAGAAACGACTTCCTGACACTTAAATCTATACTCGATGTTAACAAATTTCTCTTCTTCAGAAACGCTTTCCTTGCCATTGCCAGTCTACATTTTATATCCTCTCTACTTCGACCATCATCAGTTATTTTGCCCCCCCCCCCCCCCCCAAATAGCAAAACTCCTTTACTACTTTAAGTGTCTCATTTTCTAATCTAATTCCCTCAGCATCTCTAAGTCTACAAATGCTAGAAACGTAGGTTTGCCTTTCCTTAATCTTTCTTCTAAGATAAGTCGTAGGTTCAGTATTGCCTCACGTGTTCCAACATTTCTATGGAATCCAAACTGATCTTCCCCGAGGTCGGCTTCTACCAGTTTTTCCATCCGTCTGTAAAGAATTCGCGTTAGTATTTTGCAGCCGTGACTTATTAAACTGATAGTTCGGTAATTTTAACATCTGTCAACACCTGCTTCCTTTGGGATTGGAATTATTATATTCTTCTTGAAGTCTGAGGGAATTTCGCCTGTCTCATACATCTTGCTCACCAGATGGTAGATCCATGACATGAAGGACAATTTACAACAGTTGTGGGCCAGATTCTCTCAGGACAGCTTACAACAGCCGAATCAGTGCGTGCAGTAGACCAAAGAGGGTGCAACCTCATGCTCATAAGTGGGCTCATACTACCAAGTTTTTTGTTGTTGTAAATTTGACTCGATTCTGTAATCGCTGAAATGAAATCACATCCTCTCCCAAGCCGCGACGTTTCATTTTGTTTCCTGCTGGATGTTTCACGGCTTTTGTCGGGCAGTATGGTTTGCAGGATAAATTGGCCTGAGACCGAGAGCGGCCGGCATGAGCCATCACGTGCTCGGACACGTGGTACCCTCTGCTGGTGTTTGTCTTTTCCTTTCCCCGGCCGGGCGCCCCGCGGTGGCGCCTGCCGGAGCTTAAACAGCGGCGTAATTGTGACAGTGCTGTGTTGAGCAACGCTCTTGTCTTCGCAGCTCCTCCGCATGCTAACTGCGATAACGAGGCGCTGCCGAGCGTAGCACTGGCGGCGATAGTGCCGGTTAACGTGCGTCGCGTGGCCCGCATCGGCGGGCTTCGTGACGCCGCGCCGCGCCGCGCCGGCACATGGGAGCGCTGCCTGCCAAGTCATGCGACACGGGGCATCCGCCGGCGACCCAGTTGTTGCGTGACTTCCGGCGCCGTCTACAATGGGGCGCCGCTATTTCCATTCATAAAATCCCAACTGCGGGAGGCCTCTTACTACGTGACTCTCGCCACGAAGCGCGAACTCGTCTCTATCGCCACGCAGTATGCTGATAAGAGAGCATAGTCGGTGCTCTTGCAGAACGGGAGATGGTCGGTCAGTACTGGACAGCCGATTATATCGAACAGGAGCTGTTCGTAAACTCTAGGGCTAGTTCGAGCTCCTGTCGCGCCTCTACTGCCTGAGCTAAGGGGAATAAAACAACTCACGGGATTTTAAATGAAAGCGACAGTGCTTTTCTACAGCTACATATACATCCGTACTCCGCAAGCCATCTGACGGTGTGTGGCGGAGGGTACCTTGAGTACCTCTATCGGTTCTCCCTTCTATTCCAGTCTCTTATTGTTCGTGGAAAAAGGATTGTCGGTATGAATTGTGTGGGCTCAATCTCTCTGATTTTATCCTCATGGTCTCTTCGCGAGATATACGTAGGAGGGAGCAATATACTGCTTGACTCCTAGGTGAAGGCATGTTCTCGAAACTTCAACAAAAGCCCGTACCGAGCTACTGAGCGTCTCTCCTGCAGAGTCTTCCACTGGAGTTTATCTATCATCTCCGTAACTTGGAAGAGCAGCTGAACGGAATGGAAAGTGTCTTGAAAGGAGGGTGTAAGATGAAAATCAACAAAAGCAAAACGAGGATAATGGAATGTAGTCGAATTAAGTCGGGTGATGCTGAGGGAATTAGATTAGAAAATGAGACACTTAACGTAGTAAAGGGATTTTGCTATTTGGGGACCAAAATAACTGATGATGGTCGAAGTAGAGAGGATATAAAACGTAGACTGGCAATGGCAAGAAAAGCGTTTCTGAAGAAGAGAAATTTGTTAACATCGAGTATAGATTTAATTGTCAGGAAGTCATTTCTGAAAGTATTTGTATGGAGTGTAGCCATGTATGGAAGTGAAACATGGACGATAAATAGTTTGGACAAGAAGAGAATAGAAGCTTTTCAAATGTGGTGCTACAGAAGAATGCTGAAGATTAGATGGGTAGATCACGTAACTAATGAGGAAGTATTGAATAGGATTGGGGAGAAAAGACGTTTGTGGCACAACTTGACTAGAAGAAGGGATCGGTTGGTAGGACATGTGTTGAGACATCAAGGGATCACCAATTTAGTATTGGAGGGCAGCATGGAGGGTAAAAATCGTAGAGGGAGACCAAGAGATGAATACACTAAGCAGATTCAGAAGGATGTAGGCTGCAGTAGGTACTGGGAGATGAAGAAGCTTGCACAGGATGGAGTAGCATGGGGAGCTGCATCAAACCAGTCTCAGGACTGAAGACCACAACAACAACAACAACTCCGTAACGCTTTCGCGATTACTAAATGATGCTGTAACGAAGCGCGCTGCTCTCCGATGGATCTTCTCTATCTCTTCGATCAACCCTATCTTGAACGGATCCCACACTGCTGAGCAGTATACAAGCAGTGGGCGAACAAGCGTACTGTAACCTACTTCCTTTGTTTTGGGATTGCATTTCCTTAGGATGCTTCCAATGAATCTCAGTGTGGCATCTGATTTATCGACGATCAACTTTATATAATCATTCAATTTTAAATCACTCCTAATGCGTACTCTCAGATATTTTATGGAATTAACTGCTTCGAGTTGCTGACCTGTTATATTGTAGCTAAATGATAAGGGATCTTTCTTTCTATGTATTCGCAGCACATTACACTTGTCTACATTGGGATTCAATTGTCATTCCCTGCACCATGCGTCAATTCGCTGCAGATCCTCCTGCATTTCAGTACAATCTTCCATTGTTACAACCTCTCGATATACCACAGCATCATCCACAAAAACCCTCAGTGAACTTCCGATGTCATCCACAAGGTCATTTATGTAGATTGTGAATAGCAGCGGTCCTGCGACACTCCCCTGTGGCACACCTGATATCACTCTTACATCGGAAGACTTCTCTCCATTGAGAATGACATGCTGCGTTCTGTTATCTAGGAACTCTTCAATCCAATGACACAATTGGTCTGATAGTCCATATGCTCTTACTTTATTCATTAAACGACTGTGGGGAACTGTATCGAACGCCTTGCAGAAGTCAAGAAACACGGTATCTACCTGGGAACCCGTGTCTATGGCCCTCTGAGTCTCGTGGACGAATAGCGCGAGCTGGGTTTCACACGATCGTCTTTTTCGAAACCCATGCTGATTCCTACAGAGCAGACGTCTAGTCTCCAGAAAAGTCATTATACTCGAACATAATTATTTCGGAGTGACAACACCTTATCTGTTCCTAGAACATCTTTAAATTTTATTTAATATTACAGGGTGGTCCATTGATGGTGACCAGGCCAAATATCTCACGAAATAAGCATCAAACGAAAAAACTGCAAAGAACGAAACTCCTCTAGCTTGAAGGGAGAAACCAGATGGCGCTATGGTTGGCCCGCTAGATGGCGCTGCCATAGGTCAAACGGACATCAACTGCGTTTTTTTAAAATAGGAACCCACATTTTTATTACGTATTCGTGTAGTACGTAAAAAAATATGAATGTTTTAGTTGGACCACTTTTTTCGCTTTGTGATAGATGGCGCTGTAATTGTCACAAACATATGGCTCACAATTTTAGACTAATAGTTGGTAACAGGTAGGTTTTTTAAGTTAAAATACAGAACGTAGGTACGTTTGAACATTTTATTTCGGTTGTTCCAAATATGTAATAAAAAATGGGGGTTCCTATTTAAAAAACGCAGTTGATATCCGTTTGACCTATGGCAGCGCCATCTAGCGGGCCAACCAAGTTTCGTTCTTTATCGTTTTTTCGTTTGGCGCTTATTTCGTGAGATATTTAAGTCGGTCACGATCAGTGGACCACCATGTATAAAGCATTTGAGGCACAGAGAACCATAAACGCCTAAAGGACACCGTCGTCGATTTTCAGGACGTATGCATGTTCCTGACATCTGTTGGTCTTACGGTGAACCAGCTTTATCAGTGCTACATCCCAGTCTCGTAAATATGAACATTTGCGAAAAGCTACCTCACCGTTTCTCTGATAGTGACTTTAGTAGGGGCCCAAAGCCAGATTTTTTTCGATTCACGTTCACTGGCTTCAATCGCGCTTATTTCTTTACAAAAACTGGAAATTCTTAAATGGATGACCAACCATACCCTCTGGTTCCATAGTTTTAGGATTCCAATCTGTAAAATAGATGCCGGTCTTACTGCCAAACCGAAAATTGCTTTTCGTGGTAACACTGTACATTTCAGAAATTTTACAATGATGAAGTTTTCAACTGGCTGCCATTAATTGTTGTTTAAAGTAATATATTCTTCATTGGAGTTATGGGAGACCACCTATTTCTTCAATTCACATTGAGGGAGACAACAGTTCTTTATTTTTCCCAATTAATACACTCCTGGAAATGGAAAAAAGAACACATTGACACCGGTGTGTCAGACCCACCATACTTGCTCCGGACACTGCGAGAGGGCTGTACAAGCAATGATCACACGCACGGCACAGCGGACACACCAGGAACCGCGGTGTTGGCCGTCGAATGGCGCTAGCTGCGCAGCATTTGTGCACCGCCGCCGTCAGTGTCAGCCAGTTTGCCGTGGCATACGGAGCTCCATCGCAGTCTTTAACACTGGTAGCATGCCGCGACAGCGTGGACGTGAACCGTATGTGCAGTTGACGGACTTTGAGCGAGGGCGTATAGTGGGCATGCGGGAGGCCGGGTGGACGTACCGCCGAATTGCTCAACACGTGGGGCGTGAGGTCTCCACAGTACATCGATGTTGTCGCCAGTGGTCGGCGGAAGGTGCACGTGCCCGTCGACCTGGGACCGGACCGCAGCGACGCACGGATGCACGCCAAGACCGTAGGATCCTACGCAGTGCCGTAGGGGACCGCACCGCCACTTCCCAGCAAATTAGGGACACTGTTGCTCCTGGGGTATCGGCGAGGACCATTCGCAACCGTCTCCATGAAGCTGGGCTACGGTCCCGCACACCGTTAGGCCGTCTTCCGCTCACGCCCCAACATCGTGCAGCCCGCCTCCAGTGGTGTCGCGACAGGCGTGAATGGAGGGACGAATGGAGACGTGTCGTCTTCAGCGATGAGAGTCGCTTCTGCCTTGGTGCCAATGATGGTCGTATGCGTGTTTGGCGCCGTGCAGGTGAGCGCCACAATCAGGACTGCATACGACCGAGGCACACAGGGCCAACACCCGGCATCATGGTGTGGGGAGCGATCTCCTACACTGGCCGTACACCACTGGTGATCGTCGAGGGGACACTGAATAGTGCACGGTACATCCAAACCGTCATCGAACCCATCGTTCTACCATTCCTAGACCGGCAAGGGAACTTGCTGTTCCAACAGGACAATGCACGTCCGCATGTATCCCGTGCCACCCAACGTGCTCTAGAAGGTGTAAGTCAACTACCCTGGCCAGCAAGATCTCCGGATCTGTCCCCCATTGAGCATGTTTGGGACTGGATGAAGCGTCGTCTCACGCGGTCTGCACGTCCAGCACGAACGCTGGTCCAACTGAGGCGCCAGGTGGAAATGGCATGGCAAGCCGTTCCATAGGACTACATCCAGCATCTCTACGATCGTCTCCATGGGAGAATAGCAGCCTGCATTGCTGCGAAAGGTGGATATACACTGTACTAGTGCCGACATTGTGCATGCTCTGTTGCCTGTGTCTATGTGCCTGTGGTTCTGTCAGTGTGATCATGTGATGTATCTGACCCCAGGAATGTGTCAATAAAGTTTCCCCTTCCTGGGACAATGAATTCACGGTGTTCTTATTTCAATTTCCAGGAGTGTAGAACCCTTGCAAAATCTAGTGCTCAGATACGTTGATGGAGGGCAAATATCAATCTTGGAACAAAAAGACTTAACAAAAGTACTAGATCAAGCTTGAAACCCAAAATTTAACAAAAATACTAGGTCAACCTTGAAGCACACAGCTTAACGAAACTACTAGATTTCATGCCTGAAGTAAAAGACAGTTTTATCTGAACCTCAAGCCAGAAAATGTGCCTAATCAAAAGGTTTGTAACGAGGACCATGACGTGCTGGGATGGGTCAAAATTGTGTGTGTGGTACATTTAGTACCTGTTCTTTATTTTATGGTTCTAGTATCACATTAATTACAAACTACACAACAGCCAAAAGTCACTATTTCCAGTAGCCTATATCTGAAATTTTTTTGGATTAATGTTAATAATAACAAGAACCATAAATAGTAAGAAACATTTCGTAACACAAAAGGAGTACATTATTTTTTTATAGGAAACATAGAATGTTGAGACTTGGTTGAAAAAACAAATATAACCTATGAGACTGGTGGTTTGCCTACAAATCTGATTTTCAAAAACATCTATTTTTCTCAAAACCTTGTGTCCGTGGTTTGTGACCTTATGGTTCACAGTGCCTGATCTTTATTGTATCTTTAGCTACCTCTGACATGATACTCTGTATTGCAGGCTGTGACGATGTCTTTCCCAAGTATTTGTAACCCTCGCCCTGTCCAACACCTGTGCGAAATTGACCACGATCATGTGGCCTAATCGTATCGGAAAATTTAAGGCAGTCGTTTCCGAAGTAAATAACTGACTACTTGGGAAAAATATACAACTAGTTATTTTTACAGATTACTTACTCCTCTCTCTTCTTACGTAAATTTTGAATAACCGTTAAAGTAGCGCAAATGACGCACAATAAGACAAAGAAAAGTAGGACGCGTTTCTAGTAGCCCATAGGAAATCAATGAAGTTATTTATAAATACGAGTGCCAGTCCAAGCGAACAAACTCTGTTCGTTAAACAGTTGGGTATCAGAACAGTAATTATTCTTCAAATGTGTGTGAAATCTTATGGGACTTAACTGGTTCAAATGGCTCTGAGCACTATGGGACTTAACATCTGAGGTCATCAGTCCCCTATAACTTAGAACTACTTAAACCTAGCTAACCTAAGGACATCACACACATCCATGCCCGAGGCAGGATTCGAACCTGCGACCGTAGCGGCCGCGAAGATCCAGACTGAAGCGCCTAGAACCACTCGGCCACTTCGGCCGGCGGACTTAACTGCTAAGGTCATCAGTCCCTAAGCTTACACAGTACTTAACTTAAATTATCCTAAGGACAAACTCACACACCCATGCCCGAGGGAGGACTCGAACCTCCGCCGGGACTAGCCGCACAATCCATGACTGCAGCGCCTAAGACCGCTCGGCTAATCCCGCGCGGCCAGTAATTATTACGCAACTGGTCTGAACAAACGTGTGCCACCGAAATAGTTAGTGAGATAACAGAAAACTGAACGGAATAGCAAAGGAAAATGTTAGCTACTGTTGTAGGTCATTAAATAAAATCATATTTAATAATTTGGAAAAAGTGCAAATAATCCTTCATGGGATCGTGAAATGGTGAATCTGTCTATTATAGTCGAAACTGCGCTATCTCATAGTATCGTTTACTTAGACGGGCTAGTTTTATTAACTTCCGTAATAAAACTTACAGAATTTCACTTTTTAAGTAATTTGAATATATTTGCATTGAATAAAGCAATCAAGATTCACCAGAGTTGCGATGTAGTAAAGAGAACCATCAAGCCAAAGAGAAAACACACTCACAAAATAATTATAATTTGCAAAATCTAGAAAACTGTAGCTGAGTTTTAATCTTTATTGTACCAGTGTTATTTTATATTACATTTACTTTGCTATTTCCTTTCAGAACTTTATTTATATACGCTGTCGCTGATTGTTAAATAGAACAAATTGACTGACTTACTGAGGTGTCATCACTTTTCAACGAAAGCAAAACGGGCTAAAATTTTCAAATAACTTCTCTCTTTGACCGATTAACTACACTCGCTTGTGTTACATTAGGAAAGGCATAGAATTATAGTCGAGGTTAACAATGATTTAGGTTAAAAGACGAGATCGGGGAGCTAGAATTTCACACAAGTAATGTTATTATTTAAGTTCAATACCAAGTCACTGCAATTCACCGGGTATGCCCTACGGATTTCTAACCTAAACTGTTGTTCCGGTTTTGACCTTTTTCCAATCTTCTTATGATGTCTTATTATGTCGAGTTGCTGGTGGATTGTCAACGTCACATATTTCGGTTTATCCGTTTTAGACGCACTTTTGCTCTGTTTGGAAAACCACCAGCTGTACAAACTTCTTACTCTGCTGTAGTCTATTTGACAGTCGTACAAGTAGCTGAATGTTGATAAAGTACGATGGCTTTATTTAATAACTGTTAAATGGAACTGCACAGCATTGATGCAAACGTAAGCACTGTAAATTTATGTCTAGTGTACGAAAAATCGTGGATACAGTACTAGCGCAGAGCTGGCGTATCTTGGCGAGAGTATAATCAACACTCCTCGGGGCAGGGAGTATTGTTACTGACGAGGCGACATGCCGAAGAGTTCCGATGTTTCTCGAAGGAGTCCTACTGTAGTGCCAACCGCGCCCAACTAAAAATAATGGATAATTTCTTATGCATGCCGGACTGTCGGGTCTGCGGGATTATGGAGTGCCAGATTATCGCGGTCTTGCTGTACATATACAGACAGTAACGACGAATGAAAATTTGTACCAAGTCAGGGATTCGTACCCGGGTCTCCTGCTCAGTAGGCAGATGCACTAACCATTATGCCACCCTAGTACAGTAACTTTGTACATCTGCATGGACTATCCTCAGTCGAAATTCCCTTTCACTCCTCAGACCACTCGATATTCCCCCTACACTCGAACAGCATTGCAGAGGCTGTCTAACAGTATTGGAGCAGCACCTCATCAGCGAAAGAAGTGGGGAATCTTGCTTAAAACCTAGGCATAGAGCCCGCATCTCGTGGTCGTGCGGTAGCGTTCTCGCTTCCCACGCCCGAGTTCCCGGGTTCGATTCCCGGCGGGGTCAGGGATTTTCTCTGCCTCGTGATGGCTGGGTGTTGTGTGATGTCCTTAGGTTAGTTAGGTTTAAGTAGTTCTAACTTCTAGGGGACTGATGACCATAGATGTTAAGTCCCATAGTGCTCAGAGCCATTTGAACCTAGGCATAATCAAATGAAACTATATTGTTCCAGAGGCCTTTTCAAGACTCTGACATCTATGGTGTATATACAGAGTGTTTCACAATTTATGTTACACCGTTTTAGAGGATGTGGAGGGGACATAGTAGAACAGGTTTTATATAGGAACCCATGTCAGGAAACATCATCCAACGACACTACAGAGCGCCAAAGTTATAGGGGCCGGCGCCTGTAAATGTATGTATATACATATACATATACATATACATATACATGATGATGTTACAAACTTTCAAGGATGATGGAGAAGGTTTAATATATCGGCTCGACGTAACGGGCCCTACACCGGAAACGAACGAGTTGAAATTTATAAACGAAAACCGTTCTGATACATCTGACATTGGAATATATGTACCGGAACTGTTGTTGCTAAGAATGTAGGGCATGCATCTTTCAGAGGTGGTAATTGGAACAAGACAAGAAAAAATGTTTATTAAACATGATCTCTAAAAGGCATCCTGAAGGACTATGAGCATTTGTTTGTCTTCCCTAGTGTGAAATATATCTTCTTTATTGAATAAATGTTCATAGCTCTTAAAGTATGCATTTTAGAGCTTGTATTTACTAGAAATTTTTTCTTGTGTTGGTCTATACTACCAGTTCTGAAAGTTGCATCTCTACATTCTTAACAACAACAGTATTGGTAAATGTATTCCAGTGTCACGAGATATGAGAACGCTTTTGGCTTATAACTTTCGGCTCGTTCGTTTCTGATAGCTACCCTTACCTCAGATTGATAGAGTTAACTTTCTCCATCATATTTCAAACTTTGTAACGGCATCACGGAATCAGCCTGTATATACACACAACTACAGACGCTGGCGCCTATGCCTCGACGCTCTGTAATGCCGTTGGATGACGTTTCCTGACATGAATGAGATTTTCACTCTGCAGCGGAGTGTGCGCTGATATGAAACTTCCTGACAGATTAAAACTGGGTGCCGGATCGAGACTCGAACTCGGGACCTTTGCCTTTCGTGGGCAAGTGCTCTACCTTCTGAGCTACGCAAGCACGACACACGCCCCGTCCTCACAGCAATACTCCTGCCAGTATCTCGTCTCCTACATTCCAAACTTCACAGAAGCTCTTCTGCGAACCTTGCCCGCGAAAGGCAGGGGTTCCAAGTTCGAGTCTCGGTCCGGCACACAGTTTTAATCTGCCAGGAAGTTTCCTGACGTGGTTTCCTACGCCAAACTTGATCTGGTAAGTCCCCTCTACGACCTCTAGATGTGTGTAACATGAGCTTTGAAATAGCCTGTATATACACACTGAAGTGACAAATGAAAATTTGTACTGAGAGCGGGATTCGAACCTGGGTCACCAACTCGTTAGGCAGATGCGTTAACCACTACGCCACCCCTAGCACAGCAGCTGTGCACAACTGCGCGAATTACCGTAGCACGGCTCGCCCTCAATCAAAGTTGTCATTCGTTCGGTGTTGAAGTGCTATTCCAATACAGTTGGAGGGCCTTTGCAATGCTGTTCGAGTTTATGGAGAATACGAGACGGGTTGAGGCATGAATGGAAATTTGGACTGAGGAGGAAGGGGTGCAAGGGTAGTCTGCAGAGTTGTGCGAACCAACTACGCCACAGTGGCGTAGTGGTTAGCACATCTGCTTAGTGAGCAAGAGACCTGGGTTCGAAATGTTACTTTCTTTTGTATTAATTTTGATCCGTCGCTTCAGTCTGCATATACATACATAATAGATGTTTGAAACTTGGAAAGAACTGCGGAACTGTGGAGTTTTATTTGAGTAAACACATGTATTACGAACTCGCTTATAGGTTTTGATGCGCGCGACGTTTCGATCACCGTGGCTAACTGTGGCATGTCGCCCCTCGGTGGACAGGTTACAACAGTACGGTAAGTGGGAAGCACCCACGGCCACGTTGTGACAGCACAGCGTCGGGGCCCCCGCAGCCGGCGTGCGCACGTGAGGCGGCCAGCTAGCAGCTTCCTGGCGCGGCCTCTAAATATAGCCCCGGGGTCACAGTTTAATTGTGCCCGGGGTCACAGTTTTCTTGCATTAATTACACTCCGCCTCGTAGAAGGCACAAATTAGTGTGGCTGCGTGTACCAGTGTCAAGTGGCTTATCTGCCTTGTGCCTTTTGCAGCAGCCTCTGTATCGCGAGAACAGCACACACGCTCTCCCAGCGGCGACTGCGCGTCGCGCTATTTCTGCGCTTTGTAGTGACCTCGAGCTGCTACGCCGGGGCGGTCCCGGCGCCGGATGTTTACGTTGCTCGTATCACTTGCTACGTTATGTACGCTTCGCGCAGTACACTTTTTTTCGAAATTCTTCGTTTCGTCGGTCATAGAGCTGTTTCGTCGTGACCGAAGAGGATGAATTACGGACGCAGAATGCGCATGAGCTTGGTTTCATTCACAAGTCTAAAACGACCTAGTTCTAAAACGACCTAGTTCTTTTCCCGCTTCACTGAGCAAAGCTGGAGAATTGCTTGAGTAAAGTACGACTCCTGCCGCATAGCTTCACTTCATTTGGTTTTTGCATCATTTTCCCAATGACGAAATCGAAGTCTTCAAACAACTGCACCTTATCTTTTAGAACATGTGACCATTAACATACGACGGAAGAAAAGAAGGGATCAAGGAAGGAAGGAAGATTAGAGTTTAACGTCCCGTCGATATCGAGGTCATTAGGGACGAAGCACAAGCTGGGCATAATTCAAGGATAGAGATGGAAAGCAGCCGTGTCTTTTCAAACGAACAATCTCGGCATTGGCCTGGAGCAATTGCGAAAACACAGAAATTTTTGAGAACATTTCTCGTGGAGAAACAGTGATCTGGCTTAAAGAAATTTAAAAATTAATTACAACCAGTCTTGACCGCAAAAAATTTTATATTTCGATGGTTAACTGTTTAGGTCAGTATTTGACCATTCTCTGCCCCTTATGCTAGCCGGTGGCGGTGACTGGAGCGGGTTCGTGGAGTCACAACACCCGCTCCATTCACCGCCACCTCCTATCGTCATGGTATGAGGAATTGAGGATGGTTAAATACTGATCGAAACCGGTTACCGTCGACATAAATGTTTCTGCGGTCGAGACTGGTTTTAATCCATTTTTAAATCACAGAAAACCTAAAACCAGAATGGTCGGACGTGGATTTGGACCGTTATCCTCGAGAATGTGATTCCAGTGTGCACACCATTGCGCCACCTCGCTCGGTGTTAATATACAGGTTGGTTACAATTAAACTTTCGTGGACGGAAAACTATTTACTGTATGGGTAGCCAACTTTATAGGGGTGCTTCCAGAATGAGATTTTCACTCTGCAGCGGAGTGTGCGCTGATATGAAACTTCCTGGCTGATTAAAACTGTGTGCCGGACCGAGACTCGAACTCGGGACCTTTGCCTTTCGCCCTCACAGCTGTGAGGACGGTTCGTGATTCGTGCTTGGGTAGCTCAGTTGGTAGAGCTCTTGCCCGCGAAAGGTAAAGGTCCTGAGTTCGAATCTCAGTCCGGCACACATTTTAATCGGCCAGGAAGTTTCATATCAGCGCACACTCCGCTGCAGACTGAAAATCTCGTTCTGGAAACATCCCCCAGGCTGTGGCTGAGCCATGTCTCCGCAATATCCTTTCCTTCAGGAGTGCTAGTTCTGCAAGGTTGGCAGGAGAGCTTCTTTAAAGTTTGGAAGGTAGGAAACGAGATACTGGCAGAAGTAGAGCTGCGAGGACGGGGCGTGAGTCGTGCTTGGGTAGCTCAGAATGTAGAGCACTTGCCCGCGAAAGGTAAAGGTCCCGAGTTCGAGTCTCGGTCCGGCACACAGTTTTAATCTGCCCGGAAGTTTCACTTCATATATTATCCCAACGCCAGCTTCAACCGACTCCTATGCACTGAAGCCCGCTGCGATGTTTATTCATAAATACCAACTATATTTCGTCTCCATCTACTCCACTCCACATCAGGGCTTCCCACTCCCTCTTCCCTTTCTACAC
Source organism: Schistocerca nitens (assembly GCF_023898315.1). Taxonomy (NCBI): domain Eukaryota; kingdom Metazoa; phylum Arthropoda; class Insecta; order Orthoptera; family Acrididae; genus Schistocerca; species Schistocerca nitens. The sequence continues at coordinate 396,608,803 of NC_064617.1, forward strand.
TACTGGCCATTAAAATTGTTACACCAGGAAGAAATGCAGATGATAAGCGGGTATTCATTGGACAAATATATTATACAACAACTGACATGCGATTACATTTTCACGCAATTTGGGTGCATAGATCCAGAAAAATCAGTACCCAGAACAACCACGTCTGGCCGTAATAACGGTGATACGCCTGGGCACTGAGTCAAACAGAGCTTGGATGGCGTGTACAGGTACAGCTGCCCGTGCAGCTTCAACACGATACTACAGTTCATCAACAGTAGTGACCGGAGTATTGTGATGAGCCAGTTGCTCGGCCACCATTGACCAGACGTTTTCAGTTGGTGAGAGATCTGGAGAATGTGCTGGCCAGGGCAGCAGTCGAATATTTTCTGTATCCAGAAAGGCCCGTACAGGACCTGCAACATGCGGTCGTGCATTATCCTGCTGAAATGTAGGGTTTCGCAGGGATCGAATGAAGGGTAGAGCCACGGGTCGTAACACATCTGAAATGTAACGTCCACTGTGCAAAGTGCTGTCAATGCTAAAAAGAAGTGACCGAAACGTGTAACCAATGGCACACCATACCATCACGCAGAGTGATACGCCAGTATGGCGATGACGAATACACGCTTCCAATGTGCGTTCGCCGCGATGTCGCCAAACACGGATGCGACCATCATGATGCTGTAAACAGAACCTGGATTGATCCGAAAAAACGATGTTTTGCCATTCGTGCACCCAAGTTCATCGTTGAGTACACCATCGCAGGCGCTCCTGTCTGTGATGCAGCGTCAAGGGTAACCGCAGCCATGGTCTCAGAGCTGATAGTCCATGCTGCTGCAAACGTCGTCGAACTGTTCGTGCAGATGGTTGTTGTCTTGCAAAAGTCCCCATCTGGTGACTCAGGGATCGAGACTTTGCTGCACGAACCGTTAGAGCCATGCGGATAAAATGCCTGTCATCCTGACTGCTAGTGATACGAGGCCGTTGGGATCCAGCACGGCGTTTCGTATTACCCTCCTGAACCCACCGATTCCATATTCTGCTAATATTGGATCTCGACCAACGCGAGGAGCAATGTCGCGATACGATAAACCGCAATCGCGCTAGGCTACAATCCGACCTTTATCAAAGTCGGAAACGTGATGGTACGCATTTCTCCTCCTTACACGACGCATCACAACAACGTTTCACCAGGCAACGCCGGTCAACTGCTGTTTGTGTATGAGAAATCGGTTGGAGACTTTCCTCATGTCAGCACGTTGTAGGTGTCGCCACCGGCGCCAACCTTGTGTGAATGCTCTGAAAAGCTAATCGTTTGTATATCACAGCATCTTCTTCCTGTCTGTTAAATTTCGCGTCTGTAGCACGTCATCTTCGTGGTGTAGCAATTTTAATGGCCAGTAGTGTATTTCTCCCCGGTCCCCCATCCCCCTTCAGATACTACGGCGCTCCCCACTCACGAAACTCGTCTTTTCCTTCAGTCTTTCCATTATCCATCCTATCGCTCACATTCATTTCTAGTTACCATCCAACGGTTTATGTATTTACACCCACACCATTCTCTCCCTACCCATTGTTTAACGTCCACATATTTTTTTTTATCCAGCGTAGGTCCTTCAGCTTTTTCACCCTTACTGTATTGTTCTTATTTATCTTAGGTGATTCAAAAAGAATGAACGGATTTCAATTGTTTGTTACGTACGAACTATAAAAGGTAGAAACACATTGCGCATGTCACTGGACGGGGTTAAGTTTTAAAGTTTTGACACAGCTGCGCTTTGTTTGTATGTGGCAACGTCGCGACATCGCCACAAGAGAAATCGTTTCGTGTGTTGGAATTTGCGCGAAGGCAATGCATTGTTCAAGTGCAGCGTGTATTCCACTGTCGATTTAGCAAGCATATTTATGAATGGTATACAAAATTCTTGGAAGTTCGTTGCATAGCCAAAGGGAAGAGCACGGTCGCCCATTCACGTATGATGAAAATGTCGAGCGTTCGAACGAAGCCCTCGAAAGGCCACAAGATGTGCTACAGTTTCGATGTTGCTCGAGCAACGCATGGTATTCATGTTGAATGTGTGGTATAGTGTCTGTGCGAACATAAAACTAGGAACCTTTCTCTATCCAGTGACATGCACAAAGTATTTCTACCTTTCTTAGTCTGTAATAAACAACTGAAATCTGTTCTTTCCTCCTGAATCACCGTGTATATTATAATAGCTTTGGATGAAGAGCGGAATTTGTACTGCTGACAGCCCCCGGGGAGAGGGGGAGAACAATAAACAAAACGAAAGGACTTCCATACACTCAACTACGAGTAAGATTAAGGAAGAACTTTACACGACGTGGAGAAAACAAAACCTGATAATATCGTCAGAGTAAGATAAAGGATGCTGAATCGACCAGACAGCCATACAACGACAGCCAATCAGTGGCAAGAGGACGGAACTGCCTGAATATAACCTCGCTTGCCTCAGGTGACACCTTTGGTGCTAAAGAGCGTAGTTACTAATTAAATTAGTTGTAGATAATTGGAAGTTGGTGCAAAGCTATGCAAACTTTAAATTTCTATCGATGGCTGGTTACGTCAGATGCGAGTTTTCTGTGGCATGGTGTGGATAAAGCTATACGCTGTTGAACCCGAATGCGATTAACTTGTTAAGATAAGGGGAAATACTGCAGACAAAAACACTGCAGCACAATAGCCGACATATGGAACTGTAGGGCACAACGTTAAACTGGGAGAAGCTTTGAGGCACGGTTCAAAGAGGATAAGGATGCCGTACGTTTGAAAAATGCAACAAAATCCACATTTGCAATGCACACAACTCTTAAACAGTCATGGAATAAATAGTAGTCAAGAACACATCCAGATATTACATCACGCTGAGAAAAATAGCCTTATGAATCTACTTGAAGAGATTGAAATATATGTTCAGAAATGTATATCACCACATAATCTCTTCAATGGACAGACTGACTTAGCCAATGTAGCCTTTCTTCAAAATTTCATTTACCGCTTTCCAGTTTGGCTGGTTGGTTTGTAGATTAAAGGGACTAAACTGCGTGGTTATCAGTCCCCTTTCCAGTGTGAAACATGAATAAACACTACACCCTTTGACAATAACAACAAGCAGGTACTAACCCAATATAAAAAAGTACGTAAAATATAACAGCTTATTTACTCATTCATTATTACAATGGTCTAATTGATTGAAACCTTCAACTAGCTTTCACATTTTAATATAATGTTCTCCATCGTAATGTTCATTTATGCACAACTATCTCTCATCATTTACTTTGTTCCCTATGTATATTATAATATTTACATAAAGTTGTTCCAGTAACATTTTTAACAGACTGGTTTATTTATTTATTTATCTTAATTGTAATCAGTTCTCAATAATTCAAAATTGTAAGTAATGAAGAGTTTGTAAGTTTGTCAGCTCAGTGCATGTATTGAAACATTTCTGAGAGAGAAAGTGTTTGGCACTGTTATAATAGTCATAAAGCAGTCTTTGTATACATACTTTCGTGTGTGAGTGTGTGTTACTGCCTGATTACCAGCAGTCAGTATTGCAACGTAATGACATGGTATTTGCAACGTAAGTAACCTAAAAATAGGACAGTTTCACTTTAGTATTTAGCTCACATTGTTATTAGTCATTATTAGGTGCAATTACAGTTAAATATGCTGTTTTACACGCCGTGTTTTGGTTGTAGGGAACGACTACCCGAAGGAATTTTCAAAAGTGCAAAAAGGTGAAAATTAACGTAAATAACAACAAGCGTGTTTCTTAACGCGGACAGCCGTCTGATGATGAACCTGTTGGACGGAAATCAGTAACGACGTTATTTGTGTGAATAAACAGCATTTTTGAAAGTGGATGGTTGTTATTTCGTCTGTGCAAGAATCAACTTGTGTAATGTTATTAATAACACAATGTTAGCGCCATATGCTTTAATTTTTACTAAAGTACAGCGAATATAAATGTACTTTTAAACGAACAGTTACAGTACCGCAGCATAACACAGCGGCTAAACGGGACAAAACCGCCCTGCTAGACACTGCCGAACACATTCGCTTACTGAACAAACTTCGGCGCGCTCGTAGTTGTTTGACACTGTTATTTACGACCGTGGCTCCAGAAGGATACATTTGTGCCCTATGCTTTCCTGGAAAATTTCGCCCGTTTCGACGCCCACTGTTCTTTTTTTCTTTCTTTTTGAGCCATCAGTCTTCTGACTGATTTGATACAGCCCGCCATGAATTCCTCTCCTGCGCTAACCTCTACATTTCAGAACAGCACTTGCAACATACTTCCTCGCCGGTCGCGGTGGTCTAGCGGTTCTAGGCGCTCAGTCCGGAACCGCGCGACTGCTACGGTCGCAGGTTCGAATCCTGCCTCGGGCATGGATGTGTGTGATGTCCTTAGGTTAGTTAGGTTTAAGTAGTTCTAAGTTCTAGGGGACTGATGACCACAGATGTTAAGTCCCATAGTGCTCAGGGCCATTTGAACCATTTTTGAACATACTTCCTCAATTATTTGTTGGATTTTTTACAATCTCTGTCTTCCTCTACAGTTTTTATGCTGTACAGTTCCCTCTAGCATCATGGAACTTATTGCTAGATGTCTTAACACATGTCATATCATCCTGTCCTGTCTTCTCGTAAGTGTTTTCCTGTGTTCCTTTCTTCGCCGATTCTGCAAAGCACCGTATCTGAAACGCTTCGATTTTCTTTTCGTCTGGCTGCACACAGTCCATGATTGACTACCATACAATGATATGCTCCAAACATATAGTCTCAGAAATTTCTTCCTCAAAGTGAGGCATATGTTTGATACCAGTAGACTTCTCTTGGCCAGGAACGCCCTCTTTGCCTCTGATAGTCTGCTTTTTATGTCTTCTCCGTCCGTCATGGGTTATTTTGCTTCCAAAGTAGCAGAATTCCTTAACTTGTCTACTTCGTGATCACCAGTTTTGATGTTAATCTTTTCGCTATTCTCATTACTGCTACTTCTCATTACTTTCGCCTTTCTTAGGTTTACTCTCAGTCCATCTTCTGTACTCATTAGACCGTTCATTCCACACAACAGAATCTGTAATTTCTTCTCACTTTCCATGAGGATAGCACTGTCATCAGCAATTCTTGTCACTGATTTCCTTCCAGCGTGAATTTTAATCTCAATCTTGTTTCCTTTGTTTCCGTAATTACTTCTTCTATCTGTAGACTGAACAGCAGAGGCGAAAGATTGCATTCCTCTCATACATTCAGTTCGTTCTTGGTCTTCCAGTCTTATTGTTAGCTCTTGGTTCTTTTATACATTGTATATTACACGTCTTTCCCTACACCTTACTCCTATTTTTCTCAGAATTCGAACATATTGCATCATGGTCACAAACAGTCTGAAAATCATGTAAAGTCGTTGCAGGGGAGGTCCTGCTGAGAAAAAATTCACTAGTTATTTAATTAGCCAATCAGGTCGCTGCGCGAGCAAATTCAAGCACCTGCAAGCGCTAAAATGCAGTAATCAACAGAGAGTGGGTATGTGGCTCACCACTTGTTCAGATACTCATTACCAGTTAAAAGGTGCCTTTCTCAGATGCAATGAATTTCATCTAGGTGATCAAAAGCTACGTTTGTTCGTTTTTGAGGAAATCAAACGAAGAACACGTTTGGCGACACTGTCTTTGGCAGGCTGCTTGAAATTGCGCGCGCAACGATCTTCTGGCTAACTTCGATGTTAAGTAATTCGGAAACGGCGCAACGTATCGAATTCTTTTCTTAACTGCTATTTTTTCAGCATAGCTTCCTCTGCAACATTCTCAGAAGCTTTCCAGACTGTTTCTGACCGTCCTTTACATAGACTACAGGATGATGAGTCAGGTAAGACTAACACCTCTTTTATTTCGCGAATGGTTCCAGTTATAGAAACGATGTTTTCCGCAGTTGACAGTTTGCTGAGGGGCACGTAATGTTTTGTGTGGATAATGCTCTGAAATTTGGTACCAACAAGATATTGAAACAAATATGGTTCTTTTAATAGAACCGCATGCTTTTCATAACTGCTTCTGCATAATTGTCTCTTAGCGCCCTGTATAGGCTTGCTGTCTTCGAAAATGTGTGAATAATGTTTTACGAATGTCTGATGGTATGTCGCCTGTCTCGTAGATTTGGACAGTGCCCTACTCTGACCTTATTATCAGGTTGTTTGCCTCAACGATACATAATTTGAACCGACGCCTTACTTAGTATTCTAGCGTCGTCTGCTGCGCTAGCGGCGATAAGAGAGGAGTATTCGTGCTGGGAGACGCAGGTAACAAGAAACACGTATGCACCGAGGCGCGCACAAAGGCGTTCTTGCATGCGAGGGGGCGGCCGGCTACCTGGCGCGGTCGCGCTCACAGAGGGCCGCGGCGCGGGCCCCGTCGCGGCCTGTTGTGTCTGCGCGCGCCTCAATAAGTGACACGCTGGCGCCCTGTTATTCGGCTGCGCGGCGTCAATGCGTTATGGCTCGTAAAAGGGCGCCGTAACTGCGGCCCCGCCTCTCCGGCCGCGACTGCACAATGCCGCGTTTCATTATGCGCGCCGCGACGGCTCCCAACTCCGGAAGCGGCGTGCGACTGTGAGTAAAGAGGCTCTTTCATTAAACGCCACTCCACCTCCACCCCTGGTTCCTTTCACGGCGCCGTGACCACCTCGCGTTGCGTTCGGCCGTCCTGGTCAGTTCGCAGCCGGAGCCTCCTCCTGAGGCGGATCTCAGCTCCACGCTACCTGCTGCACGTACCAAACAGCCCACTTGCTCTGTAATCGATTGCATTCTTACTATTTGTAAAAGTCTAAAGCCTCACGGTCAGAACTGTTACTTTTATTAAATTACTATCTGACAAAGCTGGCATTGTCCGGACACGTATTTATTCCAATTTCTATTAGTCCATCGCCCCCTTCCTCCCCCCCTCCCTTCTGAACATCTGCTCCCCCCCCCCCCTCCTCACTATCTCCTCCACTTACTCTCTCTATCCACCTGGTGAAACCTCCATCCTGTCCATCTCCTCTCTCCCTCTCTATCTACCTCCTCCCCTCACTCCCTGTCCATTTGCTGCTCCATACCCCCGCCCCGCCCCCTGCTACTTTCCCCTCTGTCCATCTCTTGCTTTTCCCTCGCCGGGATGGTTCCTTTGAAAGGGCACGGCCGACTGCCTCCCCGGATCCTCCCCTAATCAAATGGGACCGTTGACCTCGCTGTTTGGTCCTCTTCCCCCAGATCAACCAACCAACCAACCTCTGTCCATTTCCTCATATCCCTTCCAATTCCATCTCCTGCTCTTCCCTGTTTTCGTCCCTCTCCTCCTTTTCCCCATTCATTTCCTCCTCCCTCTCTCTGCCCATCTCCTCCTCCGCACTCTCTCTGCCCATCACTTCCTGCCTCCTGTCTCTGTATATTTCCTCCTCTTTCCTTTTCCTGTCCATCTTCTCCCCTCCCCTGTATCTGACCACCTCTTCCTGCACCGCCATCTGTGTCAATTTCCTCATGCCCCCTCTCCTCACCCTTCTCTCTCCACGTTAATCCTACCGCCCCAGTAAGACGTTGGTGCTTCTTACTCCCACAGCATTTCTTTCCAGATCGTAACTAATATGTATACCAAATTTTACAGAAATCGTTCCAGGGTGGGCGTTTCACCCACCGTGGCTTTGCCCACATACGCACATGTCAAATTTATTTCACAAATATTTAAAATATTTCAAACATACTTGTACACATATTTCACCTGTATCTCTAGAGAATTTCGCCCTGCAGTTTCATTTTCACGCAGCTGAATATTTATGACGACAAATATCCTGAACTGTGTGTCATACAACTAAGTAATTTTTCAGGTAAATCATCCGGTATATGTGTCTTCGAAATGTGTTCTGAATAGAGTTGGTAGTACAGAAGTAATAAATATAAATGTCGTGCATAATGCGACACGTTTTCACGCATCTCCGTATTTGACGTCATATCTTCTGAATTATATGTCGTACAACAATATTTTTTTGTAGGTACATTCAGCGGCGTACGTGGACACCGTCTGTGAAATGTATTTCGAATAGAATTAGTAGTAAAGAAGTAATAAATTGAAACATCGTGCATGATGCAGCAGGTTTCAAGGTACAGCAGTGTTTGACTTCATATCTCTGAACGATGTATCGTGCAATAATATAATTTTCCAGATACAGGCTGAATCACCTAACAATACCACTGGAAACACCTCCCAAACCACAAAAAAATGAATAACCAATTCCACAGACCGAAAGTAAGGAGAAGTGCTGGTGAAATTGGTTAATACAAATCACCGAGAAATGCACGCAAGTATGATTTCCAACATATACTTACGTTTTTAATGTAAACCTGTTATTATTTTTAGTACAACTGAAAATAGAAACAAATACTTAATCAATGCCGTTTGTTACATTGTAAAATGTTAAGTACATCCGGAGTAATTTGCAAAGTAAAGTTGACGCTTGAAACCTCAGACGTTCAGTCGCGTGTTGTATCAAACAAGATCAGTAGAGGGTATGTTAAGAAGACTAAGATGTTTATGAGTTTGGCTGTGTCAGTGTCTGCATGCAGCGCTTGCTGAATTAGTCCTTGTACTCAGAGTAATTGTAGTACACTTTGTTACCAGACTTCTCTGATAGTGTACTGTACACAAGCAAGAACTTCTAGGGGACTGATAACCTCAGAAGTTAAGTCCCATAGTGCTCAGAGCCATTTGAACCATTAAGAACGTAAGTACGCACAGTAGGAACGTGAGAAGGTCGCAAGTACAACAGTATGTACAGTGTTTTAAGAACTGTGAAAATGGTTTATTCTAACTCTGACAATGCAGAGATGATACTCATATATGGCGAGTGCATACAAAATGCAGCTGCAGCCTGCAAACAATTGTTTGCAACAGGTACGGTCGTAACACGGAAACGGGTCCGTAACAGACCCATCACAGGAGAAGCAGGAGCAGTTGTGTTAGCTGCCGTTGCTGTGAACCCACACATGAGTTCACGTGACATCAATAGAGGCAGTGCAATGAGTAAAAGTAGTGTAATGCGCAAAATTCATCGTCACAAATTTCACCCGAATCATGTGTCGGTGCATCAGCAATGACATGGAGATGACTTCAATAATCGAGTGAATTTCTGTCAATAGGCATTAACAGAGAATGCGTTGCAGTTCTACCTGTAGGAAAATGTCCCGCTGGAAACGCGTAGACGTGTGAGATATCAACATGACGGTGCTCCTGCACATTCTGCAATGATCACTAGGCTGACCCTTGACAGAATGTTCAACGGGCGTTTCATAGGACGTGGCAGATGCATAAATTGGCCGACCCGTTCTCCTGATCTTACACCTTTAGACTTCTTTCTGTGGGGTAAGCTAAAGGAGAATGTGTACCGTGATGTGCATACAACTCCAGAGGATATGAAACGTGGTATTGAGGTGCCCTGTGGCAACATTACACCAGATGTACTGTGCCATCTAAGACATTCACTACGCGGTAGACTGCAAATGTGTGCAGCAAATGATGGGCACCACTTTGAACATTTATGGCCTGAAATGTCAGGACACACACTTTTACATTCTGTAATTGAAAATAAAAAACAGGTTTGTAAGTTTAACTACATTCTCATGCCAATGTACATTTTCTTCTAACAAATCAGTGCAGTACAGTATTCTCCAACGAAAAAGACTAATAAAAATGTTAGCATGTGGACGTAACGTGCTGTTCTTGTCTCTTCTGTACCTACGTTACATCACTGTTCTTTGTATCCCTAATTAATTCGGTTCTCTCTGATACACACGGTTGAACTGCTGAGGAGTTATTTTTCGTTACAAATTACCTGGATCTACTTAACATTTTACAATGTAAGAAACTTGATTAGATATTTTTTTTCTATTTTCAGTTGTGCTAAAAATAATAACAGGTTTCCATTTAAAGAATACATAAGTATGTGTTGAAAATGATACTTCCGTGAATTTCTCAATGGTTTGTATTAACCAATTACACTAACCCCCCTCCTCACTTTCGGTCTGCGAAATTGGCTATTCAGTGTTTGTTGTCGTATGGGAGATGTTTCCAGTGGTAATGTTAGGTGACTCACCCTGTATATTCCGTGGTATATGTGAACACTGTCTGCAAAATGTGGCGGTGGCCGAGCGGTTCTAGGCGCTCAGTCGGGAACCGCGCGACTGCTACTGTCGCGGGTTCGAATCCTGCCTCGGGCATGGATGTATGTGATGTCCTTAGGTTAGTTAGGTTTAAGTAGTTCTAAGTTCTAGGGGACTGATGACCACAGATGTTAAGTCCCATAGTGCTCAGAGCCATTTGAACCATTTTTTGCAAAATGTGTCGCGACTACAGTCACTGGTAAGGAAATAATAAACTGAAATGTCATGTTTCATGTGGCAATGTGGTTGTTTTACTGCACGAACAGCGAAAATGTAGTGAGTAATAAACTTTTTCCCTTTCATAATTTTGCGGGAGGTGTCGGCCAGAAAAAGTTTCGTGAAGGTTTAAAATTACGTGTAATGTATGTTGCAAGCCACTATGTGCTCTCATTCTCAAACAGTGGCTGAATGAAATATGGGTAATCGCGCATCGTGGGCCACACTTCTTTTTTGTTTCCACCCTACTCTTACCTCACAGCGACTCTTTCAAGACAGTAAGTGGTGTACCTGTCTTGGTTTAAATCGGTCCAGTGGTTTAGGAGGAGACGTGGAACGTACGCTGATGAGCCAAGACATTTTGAAAACCTGCTTAATAGGTTGTTTGTCCGTCTTTGGCGGCTGGTCCCGGCGGAGGTTCGAGTCCTCCCTCGGGAATGGGTGTGTATGTGTGTGTGTGTTCTTAGGATAATTTAGGTTAAGTAGTGTGTAAGCTTAGGGACTGATGATCTTAGCAGTTAAGTCCCAAAAGATTTCACACACATTTGAACATTTGATTTTTTTGTCCGTCTTTGGAACGAAATACATCACTGATTCTGCGTATCAGGGATCCGACAGCTAGTTGTTAGGTTTGTGGAGGTATGTGGCATTAGATGTCTACCCACAGGTCATCTAATTCGCATAATATTTAAGATATCCGCAGTAACAGCTACTTTGTAGATAAAATCATGCGACAATTCGGGCGGGTGTTATCTCCTGATATCTGCAGTAATAATTAGTTTCTGCTTAAAAGGTAAAGGATAGTGAGAGTGTTGTGGCTCTGCCCTCTTGCAATGTTTTGTGGTGCCTGGCTGGGTGAGGAGAGGGTGGTATGTTAGGTGGGTGGCCGGTTTCCTCTCACTACAACACAAAATGCACACGTGGTTAAAATATACTTTATTACAGGAACCAATTGAGTACTTAACTCCAATGATGTCCAATCCGAAGTTCTGTGGTTAACAGCAATGAAATTACATGTACTAATTCTTGAATCTTGTCCTTGTCCATATCACAACTATATACAATGACTAACGTTCCCCCAAGCGGTTAAAGGCGCTGCAGTCTGGAACCGCGCGGCCGCTACGGTCGCAGGTTAGAATCCTGCCTCGGGCATGGATGTGTGTGATGTCCTTAGGTTAGTTAGGTTTAAGTAGTTCTAAGTTCTAGGGGACTGATGACCTTAGAAGTTAAGTCCCATAGTGCTCAGAGCCATTTGAACCATGTTTTGAACTAACGTTCCCTCACAGCTAGCTAAGGTGCGAGGCGACGACTATCACTGTGGAAGACTAGAGTCCAGTGCGACGTACTGAGGTGCAATGGGAGCTGAGTCCCGATGCGACGTACTGAGGTACTGAAACTGAGGGATTGAGACAACTCAGTCGGCGGCAGCGGCCTACATGCACGCTGCCCAAGCGCGTTATCCGCGCGTAGCCTGGGGGCGTGTCTTGGTCTTCTCTTGTCATAGGCGCGCCTAGTTCAGCGCCTGCTATACAATTTTTTCTAGTGCCGACCGGTGTGCTGGCGAAGGCGTGTGCCAGCAGAGGCATTATTAGGATTTTCGATAATTTTAATTTCATGCGATCGGTACTATTGTTTTTAGGCACTATAATTACTCGTTTCGTACCGAGTGCCACTATACTGTCTATAGCGCACAGTGTCCTGGAGAGGATAGAGATGTTGTTTGCATCAAAAGGACTAAATATGGTGACAGACTCTTCTTCCTGGTTTTCTCCGCAATATCACATGCATCCTGCTTCCATCACCCAGCAGATCCCTTACACTGTCCACCTCGGTAGCTGCATGGTCAGCGGAGCAGATTGCTATCCGAAGGAGCCTGGTTCGATTCCCGACTTGGTCGGAGATTTTGTCCGCTCGAGCACTAGGTGTAGTGTTGTTGTCACATGCGCATCGTCATAAATGATATTCAGCTGTTGAGGTAGCCATATGAGCACTCCCCGAAAGCCAGTAATTTTATACACGCACACACACACACACACGACGCCGTACACCTGATCCATTCCTGTTAGCAGTAACAGAGATCATTTAATGCTGTTACCGAAAGCTGCTACAAAGCTTCCAGAAGTGTCTATCATTGGAATCTATCCTTCATGACCTGATGTCTGTCTATGTATCAGAGACGATGCAAGTAAACCTCTGTATAAAATCAGTGAATCCGTCGAGGTTTCTCTTAAATGTATTGACAAGTACACAATTCAGCGCTTATTGCAACTGGGAGAAGTGTAACTCGTTAATTTGACTTAGTATTATGGTGAATTAACGTATATTTGATAAATGTACTGTGTGACTAACTTTAAACAGTTTGCGATATGTGACGAGCAACGGTCCGGAGCGTATAGTGCGATCACAAGCTGTCGATGGGGGTACTGGATCCCGTGTAACATCAAACAAAGCGCTTACGTCCTTCGTAAAACAACCTGTATTACGAAACGACACGATTCGTTTCTGTAAACTATAGTGGGTGATGGAAGGGAAAAATCGCCGCCCCAGGCCTAGATGTATCTAAGGCAGATCATCGATGGTGAGAGTTGCAGCAGTTTCTCAGCTCTAGTGGCAGTGGTGACTGACGAGATGTTAATAACTTGAGTGCCGGACCCAAGCTACGTTTGGAGTGAAATCTGGGTCCCTGTTTATTAGGTTTTCGAACATCTTTATTTCAATTAGACATCTTAATTACGATGCTCCAGAAGCGTCGCATTTGCACTACGACACTGAGCTCGTCTTATTTCATTTCATGATTACATTCGAATCAGTGTTCGGAGACAGCTGAAAAACACGACTACAATACGCAGGGGCTGGAGAAAAATATGGAAAAACTGCGACAAATGCATGCTTGAACATAAACGCAGATTATAGCCAAGCCTGCAGATTGCGCTGTTATATTCGACTACGAAAGGCACTTGTTGAATGTCTTCAATGTGTTGCAAGTGTCAATCGCTATCAGAACGGTATTCTATGTGGTTATGAGATGATTATCTGGGAAGTAAGAGAAGTTGAACGGTGGATAGCTGTTCATTCTCGTATGTTGGGCGCTTCCGTAACCAAGGAAGCCGAAGTACTTGCTGTTTCAAGAGCCACAGTACTAAATATTTCTATCGCATACAGGAAAAGCGGAAAAAACATAGTCCGCTAAGTCACTACGCGGACGAAAATGTGTGCTGAGTGATCGTGACAGGCGGTCATTGAAGAATAATGTGACGAAAAATAAGTTTCTCGTGACGAATAAATCCAAAAACGGCTCTGAGCACTATGCGACTTAACTTCTGAGGTCATCAGTCGCCTAGAACTTAGAACCAATTAAACCTAACTAACCTAAGAACGTCACACACATCCATGCCCGAAGCAGGATTCGAACCTGCGACCGTAGCGGTCACGTGGTTCCAGACTGAAGCGCCTAGAACCGCACGGCCACACCGGCCGGCCGAACAAATCCACTCCAGCTGTACTTTACAACTCCTTTATTTGGATAGAATCGTACTTATGATCCGGACTGGATTGGATTGGATTGTTTGGGGGAAGAGACCAAACAGCGAGGTCATCGGTCTCATCGGATTAGGGAAGGACGCGGAAGGAAGTCGGCCGTGCCCTTTCAAAGGAACCATCCGGGCATTTACCTGGAGCGATTTAGGGAAATCACGGAAAACCTAAATCAGCATAGCCGGACGCGGGATTGAACCGTCGTCCTCCCGAATGCGAGTCCAGTGTGCTAACCACTGCGCCACCTCGCTCGGTCTTATGATCCGGGTTTCAACATGTAAATCCAATCTTCAGGCGCTACAAAAGACAAGGGAAACTCAGAGGGATTCTTCATAAAACAAGAGAACGACAGCTGTAAACATCACTGCAGAACTGAATGTCGCTCGCAATTCTGTCAGCATCAAAACAACACGAAGGGAGCTCCAGAAGCAGGGAAATGCAGGGCGAACTGGAATTTCCAAAACACATGTAACTGATGTAAATGCCCGTAAGAGAAAAACATGTTGCCGAAGCCATAAAACATGGACTACAAAGAATTGGGAGAGTCTTTTGGTCGGATGAGTCTTGTTTTACAGTGTTTTCAGCTTCTCGCCGAGTTTACATCCAAAGAGCGAAACATGGCGGGGGTTCTGTGATGATTTGGCAACCATGTCGTGGTACTGAATGGGCACGACGTTTACTGTGCAAGATGTCTTTACTGCCAATGATTTTGTGACCATTTTGGATGATCCAGTCCATCCCGTGGTACAGTGTTTGTTCTCCAATGGTGAGGCTGTGTTCCAAGACGATAGAGCCCCTATTCACACAGCTCATATCTCCCAGGAATGGTTTTGCAAGCACGGGGATGGATTGTCTGGTGGCCACAAATCACCAGGCCTCAACATAAGCCTTTGTGGTCTTCTTTGACACATAGTCAGCACGGATTCAGAAAATATCGTTCTTGTGAAACACAACCAGCTCTTTATGCTCATGAAGTAATAAGTGCTATCGACAGGGGATGTCAAATTGATTCCATATTTTTAGATTTCCAGAAGGCTTTCGACACCGTTCCTCAGAAGCGTCTTCTAATCAAACTGCGTGCCTACTGAGTATCGCCTCAGTTGTGCGACTGGATACGTGATTTCCTGTCAGAAAGGTCACAGTTCGTAGTAATAGACGGAAAGTCATCGAGTAAAACAGAAGTGATATCCGGCGTTCCCCAAGGAAGTGTTATAGGCCCTTTATTGTTCCTGATCTATATTAACGACATAGGAGACAATCTGACTAGCCGTCTTAGATTGTTTGCAGATGATGCTGTCATTTACCGCCTTGTAAAGTCATCAGATGATCAAAACGACTTGCAAAATGATTTAGATAAGATATCTGTATGGTGCGAAAAGTGGCAATTGACCCTGAATAAAGAAAAGTGCGAAGTTATTCACATGAGTACTAAAAGAAATCAGCTAAATTTAGATTACGCGACAAGTCACACAGATCTGAGGGCTGTAAATTCAACTAAATACTTAGGGATTACAATTGCAAATAACCTAAATTGGAACGATCACATAGATAATACTGTGGGTAGAGCAAACCAAAGACTGCCGTTCATTGGCAGAACACATAGAAGGTGCAACAGGTCTACCAAAGAGACTGCTTACACTACGCTTGTCCGCCCTATTCTGGAGTATTGCTGTGCGGTGTGGGATCCGCATCAGGTGGGACTGACGCATGACATCGAAAAAATACAAAGAAGGGCAGCTCGTTTTGTATTATCGCGAAATAGGGGAGATAGAGTCATAGACATGATAGGTGAATTGGAGTGGCAAAAATTAAAACAAAGGCGTTTTTCGTTGCGACGGGATCTTCTCATGAAATTTCAATCACCAGTTTTCTTTTCCGATTGCAAAAACATTCTGTTGGCACCCACCTGCGTAGGGAGAAATGATCATCACGATAAAATAAGAGAAATCAGGGCTCCCACGGAAAAAATTAAGTGCTCGTTTTTCCCGCGCGACGTCCGAGAGTGGAACGGTAGCGAGACAGCATGAAGGCGGTTCATTGAACCCTCTGCCAGGCACTTTATTGTGAATAGCAGAGTAATCACGTAGATGTAGATGTTGGAGAGTAGGGTGAGTGATCGCTATCCACCATAATGAACATTGAACTTACCATAATTTGGCAGGAAGAATGGTGTAAGGTTCCCTTGAAAACCATACAGGACCGTATGTATTCATTTCGAGACGCCTGGAAGCTATTGTCAATGCTACCGTATCAGGCATAGTGATGTGTTGTGTTTTTGGTGTTTCCATATTTTTGTGCGGCCCCTGTATCTCACCGAACTCGAATACCTCACAGTCAGCACGAGTTTACTTCCCCAGCACGTCACGGACCGTCGTGAGAGAAGGTTCGAACCGGGAAGGCGCCGCGCGGCGTTGCGACAGCAGGCGGAGCGGAGCGGGCTCTGCGCCGGCTGCCAAGCGACGACGCGAAATGCTGTTACGTAACATCCGGTTCGCCGTGCGGCCGCTGCGAGCTACTCTCCGGCCTCGGCCCGCGGCGGCGCACGCGGCGGACCGCCCGCCGTAATTGATTGCCGGAGTTCGTCAATGAGTGTCCTTGCATAAGGGAGGGGGATTATTGTACTGGTGCCAGTTCAGCGCTGCTCAGTCAGGCCATTCAGTTAGGCGGCCGGCGCGTGCTCGAGCGCGCACGGCGGCGGCGGCGGCAGCGGCGGCGCCGACGCGACGGTGCAGAAATACGACTCCCTACGCTCGCCTCTCCACTTTTCTCTCCCCCTCCGTCAGAGACGCTGCTTCCGGGGTCTCAGGCGCTAGCTGGCCGTGTAGGGTGTTACTTGGCTTACTGACTGCGGAAACTAAAATGCTATGACACTATTAAGCAAAGACGCAAATAATACACTACTGGCCATTAAAATTGCTACACCAAGAAGAAATGCAAATGATAAACGGGTATTCATTGAACAAATATATTATACTATAATTGACATGTGATTACATTTTCACGCAATTTGGGTGCATAGATCCTGAGAAATCAGTACCCAGAACAACCACCTCTGGCCGTAATAACGGCCTTGATACGTCTGGGCATTGAGTCAAACAGAGCTTGGATGGCGTGTACAGGTACAGCTGCCCATACACCTTCAACACGATACTACAGTCCATCAAGAGTAGTGACGCGTATTGTGATGAGCCAGTTGCTCGGCCACCATTGACCAGAGGTTTTCAGTTGCTGAGAGATCTGGAGAATGTGCTGGCCAGGGCAGCAGTCGAACATTTTCTGTATCCAGAAAGGCCCGTACAGGACCTGCAACATGCGGTCGTGCATTATCCTGCTGAAATGTAGGGTTTCGCAGGGATCGAATGAAGGGTAGAGCCACGGGTCGTAACACATCTGAAATGTAACGTCCACTGTTCAAAGTGCCGTCAATGCGAACAAGAGGTGACCGAGACGTGTAACCAATGGCACCCCATACCATCACGCCGAGTGATACGCCAGTATGGCGATGACGAATACACGCTTCCAATGTGCGTTCACCGCGATGTCGCCAAACACGGATGCGACCGTCATGATGCTGTAGACAGTACCTGGATTCATCCGGAAAAATGACGTTTTGCCATTCGTGCACTCAGACTCGTCGTTGAGTACACCATCGCAGGCGCTCCTGTCTGTCATGCTGCGTCAAGGGCAACCGCAGCCATGGTCTCAGAGCTGATAGTCCATTCTGCTGCAAACGTCGTCGAACTGTTCGTGCAGATGGTTGTTGTCTTGCAAACGTCCCCATCTGTTGACTCAGGGATCGAGACGTGGCTGCACGATCCGTTACAGCCATGCGCATAAGATGCCTGTCATATCGACTGCTAGTGGGATCCAGCACAGCGTTCCGTATTACCCTCCTGAACCCAGCGATTCCATATTCTGCTAACAGTCAATGGATCTCGATCAATGCGAGCAGCAATGTCGCGATACGATAAAACGCAATCGCAATAGTCTACAATCCAACCTTTATCAAAGTCGGAAACGTGATGGTACGCATTTCTCCTCCTTACACGAGGCACCACAACAA
Source organism: Schistocerca nitens (assembly GCF_023898315.1). Classification (NCBI taxonomy): domain Eukaryota; kingdom Metazoa; phylum Arthropoda; class Insecta; order Orthoptera; family Acrididae; genus Schistocerca; species Schistocerca nitens. Next base: position 396,626,815 of record NC_064617.1, read on the forward strand.
CGTTTCACCAGGCAACGCCGGTCAACTGCTGTTTGTGTATGAGAAATCGGTTGGAAACTTTCCTCATGTCAGCACGTTGTAGGTGTCACAACCGGCGCCAACCTTGTGTGAATGCTCTGAAAAGCTAATCATTTGCATATCACAGTATCTTCTTCCTGTCGGTTAAATTTCGCGTCTGTAGCACGTCATCTTCATGGCGTAGCAGTTTTAATGGGCAGTAGTGTAGTATGACATTACGGGGCATCAGGTCCGCCCCTTAGGCAGACAACTGTTCTTTTTAATAAAGAAGTCCAAATTCAGCCTTCAGGTCACATTTCCTGGTTTCAAGCAGCTGGCCATCTTCGGAACTATTAAAAAAAAATATAGTTGGTCCAAAGTATTAATGGTTTAAGGTTTATGTTTAGAAAGCTTCAAAATTCTTAAGATATTAGTTACAGTACAACAGTAGTCCAACATATCATTTGTTACAGCTAGAGAGTAAACTGTCGAGTATGGAAGTGAAAGTTCACTGTCACAACTAAACATACACCAGCATTGCGCTGCTTAAAAAAAAATTGTTAGAAACCTGATTAGTGCATTACCTACAGCATTGAAATGTGCCCTCTGTCTGTAGAAAGTAGACTGTTGTAATACATAAAAAAATGCTCCTAAGCACAACTGAAATGGGAGTGAGGCAAGCTGCTGTGTCTCCCCAGTACAGTTTAGCATAATTTGGAGCATGTTAGTCAGAAATGTCTGAAACGAAAAAGAAAACTGCGGGTTGGTGGTAGGAGGATAGAATGTATTTGCGGATGATACTGTGTTACAAGAGAGCGAGAAAACTATGGCCGAAATGTTAAAAGAATTAAATAAGATCTTTGAGGAATTCGGAATGAGAATTAATAAGAAAAAGGCAAAATGTTTGGTGGCAAGTGCAAGAAAAGTAAGAACTATAAAATTAGGACAAGAAGCTAAAAAACAAGATAGTTCTTTCAGATATGTGGAAAGCATAATTACAGACGACATGAGACATAAGAAGGAGGTAAAAACACGTATAGCGATTTCCAAAGAACCATTCAATAAAAAAAGGAGGCTTCTACGTGCATGCACGGAAGGGGACCTGAGGAAGAGAATGGCGCAGTGCTTTATACGGAAAGTGACACTATACGGACCTGAGTCGGGGTCACTGAGGAAAGAGGAAGAAAGAAGAATAGAAGCTTCTGAGATGTCGATTTAGTGGAGGATAGAAGGGGTAAAACGGGTAGACAAAGTACCATATGAGGAGGTGCTGAGAAGAGAAGAGGAAGATAGAGAAATTGTAAAGCTAATCAGGAAGAGGAAACACCATTGGCTAGGACGTTGGATGAGAAGAGACTGTTTATTATTGGATGCTATGAAAGGAACGGTGAATCACAGACGAAGAAGAGGACGCAGAGGATAACAGACCGTGGATAGTATAAGGATTGGAAACAATTATGAGAGAACGAAGAGAACAGCAAACGACAGGACTGCATGGAGAGCTACATGTGAGGACCTGCCCTAGGGCAGGACACAGATGATTGTGATGATAAATATGAAGTATAGCATATGAATTACTGGTGTGGAATTTAATAGCATTAAAATATTTTAAAAGAACTTCATAAACATTTACAAAAAGTTAAAAATATATCTGAGGATTCTGACTGGAGCAAAGTCTTCAGGGCTCAAAAGTGCCCTCTATGGACTGATATAACAGATACATAAAAAAATGTTCCTAAGTGCAACATATGAAACGTGGGCGAGGAGTTTAATATTATTAAAACCTTTGAAATAGTTTTAAAACTTTACAAAAATCTTAAAAACATAAAAAATATCCATCATGAGATTTGCACTCTGCAGCAGAGTGTGCGCTGATATGAAGCTTCCTGGCAGATTAAAACTGTGTGCCGGACCGAGACTCAAACTCGGGACCTTTGCCTTTCGCGGGTAAGTGTTCTACCATCTTTTTTTTTTGGGTCGGTATTGTTCGTTGCGTTTGGTCTGGGCGGACGTCACAAGACATTCGTGAAAGTTGGTCGTTAATTCCCTTATTCAGCTTTTTTATTACAGAGAGCAAACAGCTCTCTGACCGAAGACGATGAGCTACCGTCCCGGCTGAGCTACCCAAGCACGTCTCACAACCCGTCCTCACAGCTTTAATTCCTCGACTCCTACCTTCCAAACTTCACAGAAGCTCTTCTGCGAACCTTGCAGAACTAGCACTCCTGGAAGAAAGGATATTGCGGAGACAATTTTAACTGCCACGAAGTTTCATATCAGGCACGCTCCGCTGCAGAGTGAAAATCTCATTCTGGAAACATCCCCTAGACTGTGGCTAAGCCATGTCTCCGCAATATCCTTTCTTCCAGGGGTGCTAGTTCTACAAGGTTCGCAGAAGAGCTTCTGTGAAGTTTGAAAAGTAGGAGACGAGGAACTGGCGGAATTAAAGCTGTGAGGACGGGTCGTGAATCGTACTTGGGTAGCTCAGATGTTGAGCACTTACCCGCGAAAGACAAAGTTCCCGGATTCGAGTCTCGGTCCGGCACACAGTTTTAATCTGCCAGGAAGTTTCTTACAAAAATATGTTCTCATCTTCAGAATAACTTATTAAACATAGACGAGGTCTTATATACCATTGAAAACTTTAAAAGGAACTTTAGAACATTCCGACATCATCTTCTCTTCATCTTATTTGGTGGTCGTAGAGAGTTTCTGCTGCGCCAGGCCGGACACGACATCGTACTAAAGTTCCCTCTGCTGTGCCCATTTTGCCGCGGCCAGTAGGCTGAGGGCCGCCGCCATTGATGTTTGGTAAAGCGCTCTACTTCCGTCCCAAAGTAAGGCTATAATATCTCTTTAGAAATTATTTCTAATGCCCGAACAAGTTTCAGCATTTTATGCCATCATCAGTTGGTACTTTTATTGCGATTTTTAAAATACGATCATGTTTTAAGTAATAATTGTGTTAGTGTATTTTTATAGACCGTAACAGAAGTAGTCACCGACTATGACAGAAATGTGCTGAAATATATTTCGACGTTAAAAAGAAAATTTGTCTGCTTAAGACAGGGACCTGACTTCATGCACTTTTTGTTATTTAGACAGGGGTGTTGTTAGTGCTGCAAAACCAATCAACGATGAACACTATGAAGGTTTTCACGGCCGGTGTTTCCCTATGTTATACCATCTACGTTTATTACTACGCAAGCCAGCTTAAGGTACCTTCGTTCCAAAGTTTTACTCCTTTCCTGTTCCATTCGTGAACGCTGCTTGGGAAGAACGACTATCTATAAACTTCCGTCTGAGGATTAATTTCTTCGATTTTCTGCTTGTGGTCATTTCGCAAGACATATGTACGGGAGGAAGTAATATGTTGCGAGACTCCTTTTCGAACGTACTCTCTCGAAATTTTGACATAAGAAAACTGAGTTTGGTATATACATAAACAGTGCGAAGCATACGCCACTAAGCATACAACAGCACATGGAAGTATAGCTTACAGCCCCAAAGAGTCGGTTGTTTAATGTATCGGAGGAACTAGAAATATTCGCGCATCACTTGAATGATCCAAACTACTCAATGAACAAAATGATTTTCAGATGCATAGATGTTTTGAACATTATAAAGACATTTATAGACACATACCGCCTTATGCAAGCCGAAATAGCCGCCACGTCGTTTGCAGCCCAGCAGCAGAGTCGAACTGAGCGCCCTCTAGTCGAATACTCGCAGGAAAGGCACGTTAATGTGCAACGCTGAAGAAAATGTGTTCGCGATGTGAACTGCGAGATTCTCTTCCATTCTCTAATTTTAGTTTTATACACTGACCTCAGTTTTATGTTATCTTCGTAACTGTTTTGTTTCGACACTACGACTTCGCTTTCACATTTATCACATACAGATTGACGACACCTAACACGCTCACCCGGGTTCCTTTGTTATTCTTGACTGTAAAGTATGTACATTAATGAGCCTTGCAGCATAGCATTTATATATAGCTGACGAGTGGCTCTGTAACTACAATAGGTACCGTATACACTTTTATATTTATCACGTGTGTATTTTAGATTATTTATGTAAGATAAATCGTAGGAAGTCTTCTATACGTTTTAACAGATCTGAAGATGCAAACATTATAGATGTATCTGACATCCCCCGTTGGCATCGTATGAAACTTTCATAAAGGTTGTCCTGTTTCTTGTACGCAGAGGAGGCTGCAGTAATAAGAGCTGAAGAATATGAATGGCAGTCAGCAACTGGGCATGAATATGCCTATGCTGCAACCCTATGAGCAATAAACAAAACGGACAGGAAGAGAATAAAAGTTTTTTTAATATGCAGGTGCACTTAATCTAAGAAGGGAGAAAAGAAATGTGAGACACAGCTTGATTAAATGAAGGGATGGATTAATAGCACACATCGTGAGGAATTACGGAGTGGTTAATTTGGGGGGGGGGGGGGGGGCAGGGTGGGGGAGAACAAGGCTTGACTACAGTCAGCAGGTTTAAGTGGTTGTGGTTGCAATAGTTACGCAGATGAGGAGGGACTACCACGGAGAGCAGCGTCAAACAAATCTTCGGAAGGCGGAGCAAAACACCAGCGTAAAGGGAATTAGTCCCTCCAATCGTAGTCGACTATAGGTATTCTTGTGAACCTGTGTGCGTGGATGTATAGAACTCGTGCCCCGCTTGTACCCTGTCTGCTCGTAATACGGCGACGGCTATCCTTTCTGGCTCGCTGTCCGCATCCCTTGTTCGGAATTTACGAGAATTTACGAATATGTAAGATCTACGCCCGCATTACAAGCCAGAGTGCCAGTATAAAAATTTTAGCTCTCAGTGTCACCTACCTGCCCCATCCTGTTGTTACTATTACTTGAAAATTTCTTTCAAACAAATTAATAACATAATTATTTATCCGCGTGACTTAAGTCAAATGCAACGCTACAGTTTAAGATAATAATAACATACATACTCAAAAAAGTTTTTCTTTCTTTCTTTGCAGGTCTGTGAATGGATGTAACTGTGCTCTCCATCCAAACTTGCGCAAGCAGTACAAACGTGCAGACGGTATGTAATTGTTTGCTCTCTGTCTATACCATTCAGCGTTAGTATCTGACGACCGTACTGTCAAAGTTTGCGCGAGAGGAAACTCTCGTCCACTTTAACATGCGCGAAACTTACTTTGTCGGTCATTTCTGGTTCTGATTTGATGGTAGGCTCCTACGTATATATCTTTGTTAAATTAACTCCGTGCATCTGAAATGTTAAGTCTGTATAATACTTTATCCGTGTGTTTCAAACTATTCTGCTGCATACTTCATCTCATACATTTGAGGACCGTTTTCGCAAAACATGCTTATTGTTTTTTTTAATAAAAAATAGTTCTTTTTTTCTTAACACATACCATTCAGCTTCCTCTACAAGCTAATGCAACCGGCTTCAGCAAAACTTGCTTTATTCCACACTTATAGAACAGAGGATACGGCCCGTTTTCGGTAATCTCGCCTCATGCATATGTAGGAGTCTTTTCAAAACTCTCTTTAAGCCTCTTAGTTTGGCAAAGATGTTAGAGGTATTGCTGGGTTTTGTCATAATTTGGTTAATGTGTGATAGATGTCAGAACAAGTATTTTTTTGACTGTGATACGGTACTCGTGGGACAATTGTTTTGCTCGGTGGTAAATGGCAGGGCGTATTACTGTGCGCGCCAGCTAAGCTGACACTTGTCGCTGTGGCAGTTGGGAGCTCCCAATAGCCTCCGCACTGAGTGTCCATTTAATTTGCACGGGCAATCTTAAACTACGTTTGTTCATGATAGCTGTTATGTGAGTTGGTGGCCAGTTTCCGCCATGTAATGGACGTTGAGTATAGAAGACTAGACATGTGTTAAATTGTTAATATGGAAGGTGAAGGTGAATATAATATCCTTGCGACTGAAACACGAGGTGGTTGTAAAAGGAAAGAAACGAAGCAGTCAGACATCTCCGAAGCCAAATCATCTCGATATTTAAATCAAACGCAGCACCTGATATTAACTGTCAGGTAGGCAAACTCTCTTGTGCTTACTTATTATATTTCAGTAATCTATTGTATTCTTCAGGAAAATGGTTCAAATGGCTCTGAGCACTATGGGACTCAACATCTCAGGTCATAAGTCCCCTAGAACTTAGAACTACTTAAACCTAACTAACCTAAGGACATCACACACACCCATGCCCGAGGCAGGATTCGAACCTGCGACCGTAGCAGTCCCGCGGGTCCGGACTGCAGCGCCAGGACCGCTAGACCACCGCGGCCGGCATTCTTCAGGAAATAAGAGCAAGCAAACATGCATTCCTTCTGTCATACATGGATGCATATTCAGTTAAAGCTAGACATATTGTAGATGGCAATGATCAGGGTCTATAAAGTATAAGTTAAAACTTTGGGATGGATACGAAGTACCAGTTTTTGCTGCTACATTTCAAAAAATAGCAGTTGTATCGTGGGATCTCTTAGCCCGAATTGCTCGGCACTATCAAGAACATGGAACGAAGAGATGGCTGAAGAGCATCTCAAGCCGACATAGTTATGCCCCAACAAGTGAAAGAGCACGTTTTGAGAAGTAAGTGTAGAGGGTGTCATTACAGCAGAGGGAAAATGAGTAGACTATATTTCCACCAATATTAAATGTAATTTGGAATTTTTTTGCAAAGAAAAAAGCCAAGCAGGCTATAAAAGCCGTTATTTGTAAAAATTTAAGACAATCTTTTATAAGAATTTTAATCGGTTTTGGTAAGCCTCACAGTAAAACCTGTCCAACATGAAAGGAGCTCGAACTGAAAATAAAGATCGTAGAGACCGAGGAATGCCAGGAAATGTGCAACACTAATCATCGCTTGCGCGTAGCCCGTGCAAAGAAGCATCGTGAGCAAATACTCTGAAGACACTACAAAAGTTGTCTCTGAGACGCAACAAAATGAACTTCTGCCTAAACTGTCTGTTGGAGAAGACTTTTACACACGACAGGTATGGTTCTGTAATCTGATTGCGGTGATAACATAAACCAAAACAGTTACTAAAGACTTTTCTCAGTATACTTGGTGTGAAACATAAGCTGGAAGAAGTGCAAATGATATGATATCTGCACTACAATATTTTCTCTTACATTTTTTTGGGAGAGAGTAGTAGAAATAGTGTTAAGATAGGCTACTCTCAGATTCGAGGAGCAGCTAGAAGAATTATTCTATAGTGCTCTGTACGCTGGCACATTTTATGGAAGGAATTACAGTGTTCTCTGAACATACCTACTATTTTCCTATTCAGGTACATTGTTTCATGCCATTAGATCGTGTATTTGGTAGAGTTGAGAAGGAATATCGGAAGAAAAAAGAGATAATATCATCTTGTAAATGCAGGAACATTCTAGCGAAGATTGGAAAGGTTCTGGTATGGGGAGAAGAGTGGTTTTTCTACGACTTTAAACGGATTGCTAAAGCGTAGTCTTTCTTGGCTTTCTAAATGATTATGTACGAGCAATAACTTACAGACAAGCCAATGATAAGATTCAATGTGCTGCTGAAAACGACGTCTGTCACTGGATCAGAAGTATGTTGTGGTATTCTCAAGAAGGACAGTCCTCAATTTAAAGCCGTGCAACGTGCTAAGATTATTCCCAAGATAATTTCAGAAAAGAAGAAGGAAGTAATGAAGCTAATGCGTTTCCGTACCATTTCTAAGAATGCAGCAAGTTTCTGCGATGATATACTCTCTGCAGGTGGTGACGAATATGAAGACCATGAGAACTCACGGAGAATTTATAGGATGAAGAGTCCTCTGAAATTGTGTAGAAGAGAAAAAGGAAATATTATTTTAAAACTTAAATGAAAAAACAGGCATTTAATATTCAGGTGTCACTGATGTAATCTGAACATAAAGCGAGTTTTGAAAGAGAAAACTACCCGTAGCAGTCGATAAACTGTCAAGAATTTTGTGTAAATGCGAAGGGTTATCTTGAAACATCTGGTACAGCGGGGCTATTCCGCTCATTTCAATTGTAAGTTCTATATAATATGACACGAAACTTTTCAAGAAATCTGCCAACATATTACAATTATGTTATGTTAATCGTGAATATATTCCAGTATAAAAAAGATCGAAATTCCTTAACAGAAACAAAGTATTAAACAAACGTCTGAAGAAAGCAGAAATCGCAATACATAAAAATGGTGGGACTATTCCACCTAATCAAAAGCATATTACGCCCCAGCGTATTTCAGGGTCAAAATCAAAATCATTTATCACAACTAAACCTTTTTCGTACCTTTCCACCTACATACACCTCGAGAAACCATGTAGCACATTGCTGGCACTTTATCTAGAGGAGCTGCCTATAGCACTTGTTATTTCCTGTTTCATATCTTCCTCGGACCATGAAGCATCTGCCTTTTGTCCTTTTGCATGTTCGAATGATCTTAAAAAAATAAAAACAACAAGAAAACGTGTTCTCTAGAATTTCGCAGTAAAATATCTATTAAACTAATAATTTGACTGAGCGAAAGCAGCCGCACGTGCACGGGTGAAATAGGCCCATGTGCAGACATTTCTAAAGACGCGGCTAACCAGACCTTTGTGAAAAAAAACCAGAAATATTTGTTATACACACACTGCATAACGTGTACTCTTACACAAGCAACAATAAGAGTTTAAAATTTCACGTTATTGTGCATGGTACACCTTAATTTGTTAGGTTGCATTCTTTAACTATGGCAACAATCCGTCACAGTTCGCTTACCTCTAGAGTTTGTTGTGCTGACCTGCCAGTAATGTAACAGGAAACACCCTTACTGCAACCACATGCGACGCCACAGAGATAATGAGACACACTGAAAGCAAAACGGCTCCGACTCTGTGAGGAACTAGGCACTGTTGCAACATTTCTTATTTCAGGCGGATTATACCCGTGAGCGGAATAGTCCCGCTGTACCTTATTCAGAACTGTACGAAATTTGTTAATCGTAAAAAAATATCTGTCTAAACTTGCTTGTTAATTAAATAAATGCTTATCCCTGAAAAATTTTATTTTTTGCGTAACCGAGTTTTGCAAAAACGGTCTGCATTTGAACACAGCTACTATCGTTAGCATATGAATAGTTATTTAAATTTCCCTTGTTTTAATGTTTTCTGCCAATTAAATGTCTTAGACGCACACACAGGGATTGAACAAAAATATCGAACACCGAAACACAGTGAGAAATGCATGCTTGAACATAAATGCAGATGCTAGTCAGGCCCGAAGGTTGCACCGTCGCATTACTGCGAATGATTATACGACCATTTTGGCTGATTAGCTCTATGCCGTGGTCCATCGGTTGTCCCCCGATGGTGACACTGCATTCCAAGACATCGGGGTGCCTGCTCAAGCAGCTTGCGACGTTTAGGACTTGTTTTGTGAGCACGAGGATGAATTGTCCCGTCTCCTCTGGCCACCACGGTCACCAGATCTTGATATTATTGAGCCCTTGTTCAAATGGTTCTGAGCACTATGGGACTTAACTGCTGTGGTCATCAGTCCCCTAGAACTTAGAACTACTTAAACCTAACTAACCTAAGGACATCACACACATCCATGCCCGAGGCAGGATTCGAACCTGCGACCGTATAGGTCGCGCGGTTCCAGACTGCGGCGTCTAGAACCGCTCGGCCACTCCGGCCGGCATTGAGCCCTTGCGGTCTACTTTGGAGAGGAGGTTCCGTGGTCGCTATCCACTTCAGTCATCGTTACCTGAACTTGCCAGTATTTTGAGGAAGACTGGTGTAGGAGCCTCTTGATAACCATAGAGGACCTGCATTTGTCGCTTCCGAGACGACTGGAGCTGTTTTGAATGCCACAGTCTTTCCTACACCGTATTAGACTTGGTAACGTGTTGTAACCTCCACTTTGTTCCAATAAGAGTTGTTATTTTCAGTATTTGGCATATTTACATAGGAAGCTAGAGTGACGATTGTGTGCCAGAGGTAAGAGGCTGCCTATATAATTTAAGGTCTTACTGTGTTCAGAATGTTCAAATGTGTGTCAAATCTTATGGGATTTAACTGCTAAGGTCATCAGTCTCTAAGCTTACACACTACGTAATCTAAATTATCCTAAGGACGAACACCCACACCCATGCCCGAGGGAGGACTCGAACCTCCGCCACACAGTCAATGACTGCAGCGCGTTAGACCACTCGGCTAATCCCGCGCGCCTACTGTGTTCCATACGTTTGCTATCATAGAGAGAAAATAATGTATTAATATGTCTTTAACTATCTAATGCGATTTTTTGATGGCAGGATGACCTGAGGATGGTAGGCCCCTACTGTATACCGGAACCGGTACCAAATAGGCAAAATAAAAAAAAACTGCGACTGTATATTAAAACAAATACCTTTTTCTGGTAATAAATAAATAAAGTAACCGGAGGTACTATTTCACTGTGCAGTTAAGCTTTGTGCGGCAACTAGATACCGATTCCTTTCGCTGATATCACATTTACTGATAATATTAACTCACACAAGAGAAAAGATACTCACAATCCATTGAACAAACCTGAAAAGGTCCAGACTGTGAAAATGAATTCCGTCTTATATCCTGAAAATACTCCTGCTCAATCATTTTCACCCAAGTCAGATATTTGTTTCGCTCTACTTGAGACGAGAATGTCAAATTTCTCTTGTAAGACCTAATATTTGCTTTACTTTTACTGTTGGTTATATTATCTGAGGCTGTTGCTTGTAAAATGCATAGCTTTTTCATTTAATAATATGAAATCTTTCTTCTAAGAAACGATTTAGAATTGTTGGAAGAATCTTATATCCCTCATTCGAAATATCTTCTTGTCTACGTGTAAGTATGGAGTCAAGTTTTTAGTCACTTGGTAAAAAAAAACGAAATGTATCATTTGTGTGACGTGAATTCTTTAAACGAATGTAGATTAGGGGCTTATAAACGTTTTGAATACAATATCTGTCAAATGAAAGAACTATTTTTTTCCGCACATCTGTAACAAGCAGTTGTCGTTATTTGTTAACATTCTCTCTCTCTGACCTGTGGTATGCAATCTAAATCCTTAACTTCTTTACGTAGTGAAATATTGAAGCAATTTCGATTTTTAATACTCGAACAACATACATCATTTGATGGCGTTTCGAGAGACCACCAGTAAAAATTTTGGAAACGCTGGCCGGGTATATGCTAAACACGATAGCTAAGGCTACAGGCTCTGCGTATCTTCACTTTCTCTTGTATCTAATAAAGAACTGGTAGCGCGATGGCACCTGCACTGTTCCTTTAGACCTGGCCTCTGTTGAAGTTTTTGTTTTAGATAAAATGAAAACTATGCGATTAATGGCCTCGGAGGCCTAAAGAAGTCCGGAAGAAAGGCGTGTGTCTCCCGGGCAGCGCCTGGCAGAGTTCCACAGCTCGCTCTTCAATGGGGATTCCGAAAATATTTGCTGGCATCCGCGTACTCTCGCCAACGGAGAGTAAGCGCGAGGCAAGGAATTGGCACACTGGTGAAACGGAACGCGCAGTAACACTGCAACAAGACATTAGCGCCTAGCTGAAACGGCACGATAATAGCACTTTCTGTCCCTGGCCCCTCTGCGATTGGAACAAAGTGGAACGACAAACAAGCTCTTTCGTCGACGCATGATCGTTACCTCTATCTACAGATTTCTCCTGATTACGAACCCAACCTTTAAACCGTCGCGTCACCTCACGCAGATGATGATGATGTTTGGTTTGTGAGGCGCTCAACTGCTCGGTCATCAGCGCCCGTACAAAGTCCCAATTTTTACACATTCCAATCTAGCCACTGACACGAATGGTAACGATGATGATGATGAAATGATGAGGACAACACAAACACCCAGTCCACAGGCAGAGAAAATCCCCAACGCGGCCGGGAATCGAACCCAGGACTCCGTGGTCCTCTTCACGCAGAGAATTCATTGTGGAAACCGCGACTCTGATTTGAAGACTTCCTGTAAAACACGTCTGATCAGCTCACGGCGCGGCCCAGAAGTTCAGTTTCCTTCGCCGTATTTACAACTTCGCTCTAGAGCAGTGTTTCTCGTGAGCCCGTAACAACGGCATATTCGTTAACCTCGTAAAATTAACGCCGATGACTGATGGACGTTCCATCGTCAAGAGAAGGACCTTATGTTATTGATTTTCCTGAAACGCTTAAAGACGCTGATGCAATGGACTAAAATTCTCCCATTACGTGAAGAAAGTCGATACTTGTCTTTTACAATAATAGTTGCTTGCTTGGAGACAAGGGATCAAGACATCCGCAACACTTACAATAGCAGATGCTTGCATGTAGTCAGAAATATCGACACATCCATAACACAATAATAAACTGCCTGCGAGTGGATAAATTTGAATCCGCAGCACTTACAATAATACATTCTTGTGTGTAGACAAAAATATCATAACCTCTACAGCACTCATTGCAGAGTATTTCTTGGTTTGCTCATAGCTGACCCAGACTTTCTTCTTGTACGAGGGCGTGCTGAAAATTAATACCTCCGAAGTTTTAATGAGAAAACTGTTAAAGTTTTTTAAATAAAAGAGACGTTACTAATATTTTACATTTTTATTCTTCGCGTGTACATATTTGCAACATTCTGTCTCTAGAGGGCTCTGAATTGTAGCGTGTAACATGGCAGTGTGTAACGTAACTATGTCGGGACGTGAGAAACAGCGTGACGTAATCGAGTTCCGAATTCGAAGAGTTCGAGCACACGTGAAGCAACCTCTCCTTCAGTATGACTATGCCTGACCACACACGAGCGCTGCGTCTGTAACAACCAAACGCCTTGGGTTCTGCGTCATCGATGATCCTCCATACACTCCCGACTTGGCCCCATCTGATTTTCGTCTGTTTCCAGAACGTAAAGAATACTTTTGAGGACTTCACTTTGACAGTGATGAAGCGGTGCATGCTGAGGTGAAGTTGTGGTTCCGTCAACAAAGGCAGACATTCTACAGTGACGCTATCAACAAACTGGTCTCTCTTTGGAAGAAATTCGTTCGTCGAGAGGTGACTATGTTGAGAACATAGACACGAAAAATAAAGATGTAGAATTGTAATAACATTTATTTTATTTAAAAAGTTTCAAGAGTTTTCACATAAAAATGTCGGGGGTACTACTTTTCAGCACGGCCTCGTATGTTGATCAGTTGCATAACACTTACATTCAATCTCGTTGAATTCACCGGTTCTCGTCAGATCAACGATGTTAAGGAACGTCGTTCGTGTCTAGTACTTGGATGGGTAAACACCTGGGTACGCCACGTGCTGTTGGCTGCTTTCATTTTGCCTTTACGGCAAAGGTAAGGAGCGGTGGCGGCGTAACATTCCTTATCACCAATCGTGGATTAAATTCCAAACCCCCATCATCATCCAACACAAACATGACATCACACCACACACACACACACACACACACACACACACACACACACACATAGACACACACTTAATACTCACCTATACTTACCAGATAGCTACACTTAAAACACATAACTCTCACACTTCACGAAGGGAAGGTGCCATTGTGCGCGGGGGAATTCTTCCCATACGACTTTACTTTTTTATCAGTTACATACAGAATCTGATAAAACGCAAATTAATTGTCCGTCGGGATCACAGGTATCATTTTTTTGCTTGTGATTGCTGATTTTGGGTTATTTAACAAGGCATCTCCACATCTCTCACTACAATATTACTTGGTTTATTCAATAAGCGAATCGTTGGCAGAACGTCCTTGTGAAACAAATCAAAACTGGTAATCGCAACAACAAAAGTATAATACTTGCTATCCTGGGGCATAATAAACTTTCTTTTGAAACGGGGAGGGATCACGGTGTTTGCAGAAACACTGGTTTCCTTCATATAAAAAAAGAACCCACTGCTTTGCAAACAAACTCAAAGAGTTTTAAAACTATTGATCTGTCGTCAAAAATATTTTCATAATATTTTAAGAACGCCACGTGAAGACTCACCAAGAGCTGCTTTATTCATTACCAATTTCGAGCAGTCGACCATCAGTAGGTAACATAAAATTATTTTAATCATGCTGCATAGTGTCGTTCTCAGTGTGGCGTCAAAAGGAAAAGTGAAAAGCATTCTGCGTCATAAAGTGCATGCACAGTGCACTTCGTACACCGGCATGGAACCTGGAGATAGATACTATATTAATGCATTTTGCTATTGGCCGCATTTTCATTGCCACAGGACGGTTTTTGTTTTATTTTTTTATTTTTTTTATGTCGCAGTCAAAACTTCATCATAGAGGCTGGTGTAAATAAGTTTATGTTACCTGACGATTATCGGTAGTGATGACTGGTAGTGGATAAAGTTGTATTTCATCAGCAGCTCTTCGTTGTTTGCAAATATTACCGCCTTCTAGCATTTCTGAGCTCTGAGACACTACCTATACAAAATTTGTTGTTTTCACAATACTGTTTACCGTTCAGTCAAATGATACTCACGCAAACCTCTTGTCCTTACGCGACTATACCTCTCTGCATCTTCTGGCATGACAAATTCACCTTTAATGTTTACAGAAATAGGAACACAACTTTTCTTTATTGAAATAAATGATTGGAATTCCGTCGCAAGTTGCAAACAGAAGCCTCCTTTATTTATTGCTGGTGACTAATTTCTTTAATTGGCATTAGTTTGTTAAAATTATGAACACCTATTGCGGCTACACTTCTACTGCTAGAAATTTTGATGTAACACAGCTAATTAATTTGTTGTGACTTAATAATTGATGCGTAAATCGAACCCGCAACAGTCGCTTGCAGTAGACAACTTGTCTCGACTCCAGACGGTGATTACGGGCCAGTCAGACCGACATAACCTGTTTACTACGAGAATTCATACGTCAACTGTAATTCCCGTGCCATTTATTACAGTATATAGTATTAAAATTTCTCGTTACGGAGCAGGTAATGACGCGAACACCAGCTTGGCGTAGCTGGTATGCCCATTAATCAAGCATACATCCGCGATTTTGTTGCAAATTGTGAATTGCACTACCTAACGCAAGGTCAATTTTCAGCTCAAAAATAGCTTCAAATGAAGGTACTTTATTCAGTGTTGAATTATTGTTCACTCTCACATTATTTCTTCGTGAAACAATCGTATCTAATTTCTTATTGACTTGCGTACGAAAACCAGCAAATGCAAGCAAGGTCGATTACAGCAAGCACAAAAGAACTGTAGGTTGTTTGCTTTAAATAGCTCTACCTAATAAGTTTTCTTGCACAAGCTTCGAAAATTGCATTACAGTGGTTTTACCGAACAGAGGGAGAAACTGCGTATACTCAGAATTTTGTCACTACAAATGTCCCTCCAATCTCCTTTGTGCTGTTTCAGTTTACACGTCGCGTTTCGAAGACTTTTTCATCTCAAATGTAGGTTTTCGTTATACACGCAGCAGTCGTAATACGTCAGTACAAAATAACAAACGAATATAAAAGTAATTTTATGCAGTTTGGTCGTGATACAATGCAAACTATTAACCTGCAATCAAGGGAAAAATGTATAACACAGAAAACGCAGACGAAGCGAATGGGTACCTTAAAATGCTACTAACTTTCACGGGTTAAATTCCTGTTAATTCGATTATGCTGCTAAGTTTTTATGCATTTAAGGAAATTACTCCAAACGAATAATGGGATGGTTGTTTCAACACAGTCCTGATTCGTTCCCCTATGCCTGTGAAAACGCAGCTAACTCTCTATGCACAGTGGCTTAATTATCTTAAAAAAAGGTTAACGATGGAAAAACTATATCTTGGACAGAACTAGAGCTTCGTATGCCAGAACTGCTACCCTACGGTTGGAAAGAATGACATAAGAAAAGTTCCGAGTATGGTGTTTTTCAAATATTCTTCATGCGAATCACATTTAAAATTGACGAAAAGGTAATTTAGCTGTTATGAGCTGGAGAAAAACCGAGCGTCCCTCAGAGCAGAGAAGTCTTGAAAACAGCAGGATGCAAAAGGGAAAGTCGCATTATTGAGAACTTATTTACAGTGGCAACCGGTGTAGGGTAGGCCTACTAAAGCAAAACGAACTTTGTTGCGGTATAATACCGTGTTCATATCAGCATAAACAAACATATGATTGCACACTATAACATTACAGCTATCTGTGTTAACGAATTTACGAGGGCTATTGGGAAAGTAAGGTCTGGTCATTAGCGAAATGGAAACCACAGTGAAAATCAGAAATGTTTTATTCGCAACAGTTTGCTACACGTTCTGGCTGCGTCTCTACATAATCGCCGTTCCGACCTAGGCATTTGTCGTAGCGTTGTACCAGCTTTCAAGTACTCTTGTCATGGAAGGCAGCCGCCTGTGCTCTCCCCCCCCCCCCTCCCTCCTCACCCCTCTTCCCCTTCTCTCTGCTGGTCTGCAGCTCATTGTCTGCACCAAAGTGTATTCTTCGCAGCCAGAGGTTCATGTGAGCGTAGCGTGGGAGATCAAACACTTCCCATCGAGGTCATGAAGAAGGAGACGCATGACAGGTCTGTTATGTGGGGTTGTGCGACATCAGGCGAAACCTCGCAGCGGCCACCCATACTTGGCGGGAGACACTGTTGGTCGAGGCATAGTGCTCGCTGTGTACCTAGAACTAAAAAGAGCGACGTGAGACGTGACGCAATCGAAGGCATACTAGAGACATCTGTGCAAAGCTTCATCGGATTTTCACTGTCGTTCCCATTTCGCGGCCTATCGGACCTCACTTAAAAAAAAAAAAAAAAATCTTATGGGACTTAACTGCTAAGGTCATCAGTCCCTAAGTTTGCACACTACATAATTTAAATTATTCTAAGGACAAACACACACACCCATGCCCGAGGGAGGATTCGAACCTCCGCCGGGATCAGCCGCACAGTCCAAGACTGCAGCACCCTAGACCACTCGGCTAATTCCGCGCGGCGGACCTTACTGCCCGAATAACCATCGTAGGTTTCCTGTACTTTTCCTTATTAGCTTGAGGCAAAGGCCTGGATGGTCCCTTTTGGAAAAGACACAATCGATTTCCTTGACTCTTCCGCATTCTCGTCTTATGCTCCATCTCCAGTGACCTCATCAGCTGCGGGACCCAAACATTAGTTTGCGATTACAAAAACACTCCACAAACCACTGTACAGTGCATGGTTGAGGGTACATGGTATCAATACTACAAATTTTCTCTCCTATTCATTTCCGGTATTGAGCAAGGGCAAAATGTTGTATACCTCTGTGAGCTCCCTAATCTCTATTATCTTGTTGTCGTTATACCTAGGCGAGGATAATAAACTTCGACATAGTTAAGTTATAGCGCAAGCGTCCTGAATAATCATTCCAAATTTTGCCTTGCTCGAAAAATAGAATTCTGATGAGAGGTTTCGATTATCTTGACAACCACTGCCTGTTGTAACTAAGATGTAATGATCTAACGTTGATTGTGTGGCAGTCGAAACCGGAATACTATCTTGCCACCAAGACAAATAAAATTTACATTGAAACCTTAAGCTTGCTTTCTTCCTCATGACTGCAGGTATTACCATAATCCGACCTGTTATGAAGTGCCTTTTATGAAATGCTGTCTCAAGTGCATAGGAGTGTTTGCTGCCTATAAATAGTGGTAGTAAGGAAGAGAGGGAAACCTGGTGCCAGAACAAAGCCTACTCCTCTGGAAGGAGAGAATAACGTCCTCATCTCTCAGACGGATCGGCATCAGCAGTGTCACTACGAACTTTTATATTTTCCCGTCTTGATTGCCGGAATTGAACAATTACGGAATACCATCGTCCGATCTGAAGGCTATGCCCAAAAGGGAAGTTCAAGGTAGAAACAGTACAGTGTTGTATGTAGATTCTTCACTTCCTGAGATCAAAACTGAAAAAGAAAAACTCAACAAGCGTGAGCGCTGTATTTGTTCAGTTGATCATGTCGTCATTTACTTGTGTCACATTCCCTCACTCCACGAAACGTTGTGAGCGGGTTCGGTGTTTACATTGTGACATTTCCGCAGGTACTGTTTTTCAGTATCTTTACGCTCCTAATTCTGCACTATTTGGCTTACGAATACAAATGATAAAAATTTCTTCCACAACTATTTACACTCCAAGAACAGCTCCATCGCAATAAATTCGAGAAAAATACCATTCTGTTATTACTTCTCATGCCACTGATGTAGGCTATCAGTATTTCATCTAGCCTTCGTAGGGAGATGTGTGCACAATTTGAATATGGTAGCATATTTCCGCATCTTATTGACCATAAATGTAGGTAAATGTTGCCTAATAGATTATAGTATGGAAGAAATGAGGAAACATTAGGCTTTGACGTCCTGTCGAGGATTAGGTCGAAATGGTGCTCAATTCTAATGAGGAGGGGGAAAGCCATTGTCCGAGACGCTTCCCGAGACGTTTTTGAGGATCCATTCCAGCATCCCTCTTGATCGATTTTTATAAACCATAGCGGGCAGCGTGACGAATGTGGTTACATATCTGAAATTTTGTGTATGAATTCTCGCCTAAGTTTTTATGTAGCAGGTGTGCTGCGCCTCAAATTTTTTAGTTATGATCTGCCAGCTTCTTGTCTGCTGTACTATTTTTTATCACTCGACTGATTTTCAATTTTTATCGCGCGCACGTGTGTGTGTGTGTGTGTGTGTGTGTGTGTGTGTGTGTGTGTCAGACAGATAGGCAGAGATGCAGATAGAGAAAGAGAGTAAGAGTTTGAGTGCATAACTTTTTATGGTGTTTTGACCGTTTCAGTATTTTACCAATTTTAATCACACTCGTCCCATAAAAGATTTTGCTACGGTAGCTGAAGATCTGCTGTTAAGTGTCCAAACTAGGGTGTGATCAATATAGTCAACGGACACTCTTCATCTGGGTGGATAGACGGGTTTTGAACTTTGCTCCTTCAGAATACGAGAGTCTGTTTATTAACACAGCTAGTGCAATATCTGTATTTCATAGTGTCTGTATCGTTCGATGCAAATGGGCTTCAGAGATTCATTAATGTTTGATGAAACAGTTAATGACAACGATCTACAGCCCTGTTAAATTACGAAAGGTACTCGCAAACTGCGAATACGATATTACATCAGCTGTATGGTATACCATGAAAACTTGAGCCAGACCGAGACTCGAAGCCGGATCTTCCGCTTATCGCGAGCAGTCGCCGTAACCACTGCGGCCATCCGTGCATACCTCCCGGACCGATCATAGCTTCCATATGTCATAGTGGCTACGTCCCAGACGTTCGCACACCGTTCGTGTGATTCGTTATGGCGACAGCTCGCGATAAGCAGGAAATCCGGTTCGAGTCCCGGTCCAGCACAAATTTTCATATGTATAAAATAAACCATAAACCTGACGTAATATCGTATTTGAAGTTTACGAATAGATTCCACAATACATATTAACAACTCTACCACCTCGCCTCGGATGGGGAATGAAATTTTTCATAATGTTCGCCAAATAACAGTTCCAGTCGTACGGTGCGAGGGTTCAGTTAATTTATAAACTGCCTCGTCGCTAGTCTTCAGCTATAAGAAGTCTGCGAAACCTCGACTCGTTGATTATTTTTCTTATGTCAGTGGAAGAATTTAACTTCTACCAAAACTAGTACTCATCGACTCCAATTTATAGGAGGACATTTATTATGATTTTGATTAAAAAAATGTGGTCAGTGATTAAGCAGATAGGTACATTTCGTACTTTTTTAACAAACTAGAGCATCTATACATCATATTTACATTATTATTATCATCATCATCATTATTATTATTATCATCTTCTGGTCGTTGGTATTCCTTGACGCCATGGTTTGAGCAGAAGGTTCAGTGCCACTTCCGATTGCTTTGCATGTCATGATGCCACTTAAAGTTTTAACGTTCTTGGGACTCTGCTGAGCTCATGCATGCGAAATATCTTAGACAAAAAAAAAAAAAAAAAAAAAAAAAGGCACAAGACATGCTCTCTCATAAATACTCCTACATAATGGCTCTGAGCACTATGGGACTTTACATCTGAGGTCATCAGTCCCCTAGAACTTAGAGCTAAAACCTAACTAACCAAAGGACATCACACACATCCATGCCCGAGGGAGGATTCGAACCTGCGAACGTAGCGGTCGCGCGGTTCCAGACTGAAGCACCTAGAACCGCTCGGCCACACGGGCCGGCCTCCTACATAATAATTAACCTTTTAACTTCTGGACGATTTTCCAGATGATCAAACGAACAGACCCTCTGCTAATAAAGCTTGTTCATTTGCATTCAAAACTGGTACGAGAATTCACCGTCAATCAACGGAATCCTTTATTTCCAAGAACTTTGGGTTTAAACAATCTGGGAAATCTCGTCTCCTCACAACAGGCAAGCAAGGATCCGTTCAGGTTTTAGGGATCGGTTTACCGTTTGTAATTTGTAGTTGTCATTCGCCTCCCCCCCCCACCCCCCACCCCTCCGAATTATCACCCACACTTCTAACGTGCCACAGATGGTTTCGACTTTATAATATAATACTTTTAGGTAACAACAGTAATTGGTTTACATCACTTTAACATAACATCCAAGAAGTTGCAATTCCAAGAAGTCTAGCATTTGAAACGCATTCGCCTGAAAGTTTGAGAACATGCATCGAGCACTTAATTTAAGATCTATAAGACTAATAAATTTTCACAATTTTGACAACGTCAAAATTTACAGAACGATAAGTCTAAGTGTTCATTGACCATTATCAGTATTTCACTCAGCACTACGACTGTGAACATAGGTCCAAGGACTACTTGAGCGTGTTAATGAGGGTAATGCTGTTTGTCTCACTCGTGTCCACATACATTCGGGAAGTCAGTTTTTCTATTCACCCCTCCCCCTTAGGGGAGGGTCTTTTCCTTACTCACACTCCTGTCGTCTGCCGGTCTTATTGTTGGTAGGGGGCACGATCAGTCTGTGAATGTGCTTCTTCACCTCCGTAGAACCATGCCCTCTACCCTCACTGGATCTGGAACCTCGCCTACGTCTTGGGTATTTGAGTGAAAGGTTCAGCTGCTATTCGCCTTAGCCTATGCGCAGTGAAACCACAGCTGGACATAGAAGGTCAAGGGAAACCCTTAGTGACCTCAGTTTCGATAGACGTAGCGACGCTGGGAGAATGGATTCCACGAAGCGATTACACCAGCATGCTGAGAATCTGATTCTGAAACCTGGACACGCTGTCGGGTTCTGCGGAAACAGCGCGGGTTTTTCCAGGGGGAGGGCATCGGCGGCGCCGCGATAGCGCTATCCGATTCCGGCGCTGGCGGAGAAGCCAGCTGTTCCGCGAACGGCCGCGCGCTGCACACCAGCCGGGCTATCTGAGCTGCGGACCAGGGGACCATTCAGCGCACGAGGCGTTCCCGCTCGCTGCGCCGCGTCACAAAAATTCCGCCCACTGCGGCGCTCCGTGCTGACATCACGGCCTCGGCCGGGTCGTCCCCTCCTGGCGAGCCTCCCGCTCGTTCTTGTACGCCGCCGCCCTGCCAACATCTGTCGCTCGAGCCGCGGAGCGCGCAGCGGTACGTCGCCGACAGCACTGCTTGGACAGCAGCACTATGCGGCAATTGTGCCAAATAAGTGAGGTTATGCATTTGTAGACTTAGAGAAAGCTTTTGACAATGTTGACTGGAATACGCTCTTTCAAATTCTGGCAGAGGTAAAATACAGGACGCTCA
Organism: Schistocerca nitens; assembly: GCF_023898315.1. Taxonomy (NCBI): domain Eukaryota; kingdom Metazoa; phylum Arthropoda; class Insecta; order Orthoptera; family Acrididae; genus Schistocerca; species Schistocerca nitens. The sequence continues at coordinate 396,648,574 of NC_064617.1, forward strand.
GTCCGGAACCGCGGGACTGCTACGGTCGCAGGTTCGAATCCTGCCTCGGGCATGGATGTATCTGATGTTCTTAGGTTAGTTAGGTTTAAGTAGTTCTAAGTTCTAGGGGACTGATGACCACAGATGTTAAGTCCCATAGTGCTCAGAGCCATTTGAACCATTTTTTTTAAAAATACAGGGAGCGAAAGGCTATTTACAATTTGTACAGAAACCAGATGGCAGTTATAAGAGTCGAGGGACATGAAAGGGAAGCAGTGGTTGGGAAGGGAGTGAGACAGGGTTGTAGTCTCTCCCCGATATTATTCAATCTGTATATTGAGCAAGCAGTAAAGGAAACAAAAGAAAAATTAGGACTAGGTATTAAAATCCATGGAGAAGAAATAAAAACTTTGAGGTTCGCCGATGACGTTGTAATTCTGTCAGAGACAGCAAAGGACTTGGAAGAGCAGTTGAATGGAATGGATAGTGTCTTGGAAGGAGGGTATAAGATGAACATCAACAAAAGCAAAACGAGGATAATGGAATGTAGTCGAATTAAATCGGGTGATGCTGAGGGAATTAGATTAGAAAATGAGACACTTAACGTAGTAAAGGAATTTTGCTATTTGGGGACCAAAATAACTGATGATGGTCGAAATCGAGAGGATATAAAATGTAGACTGGCAATGGCAAGGAAAGCGTTTCTGAAGAAGAGAAATTTGTTAACATCGAGTATAGATTTAATTGTCAGGAAGTCATTTCTGAAAGTATTTGTATGGAGTGTAGCCATGTATGGAAGTGAAACATGGACGATAAATAGTTTGGACAAGAAGAGAATAGAAGCTTTTCAAATGTGGTGCTACAGAAGAATGCTGAAGATTAGATCGGTAGATCACATAACTAATGAGGAAGTATTGAATAGGATTGGGGAGAAGAGAAGTTTGTGGCACAACTTGACTAGAAGAAGGGATCGGTTGGTAGGACATGTGTTGAGGCATCAAGGGATCACCAATTTAGTATTAGAGGGCAGCATGGAGGGTAAAAATCGTAGAGGGAGACCAAGAGATGAATACACTAAGCAGATTCAGAAGGATGTAGGCTGCCGTAGGTACTGGGAGATGAAGAAGCTTGCACAGGATAGAGTAGCATGGAGAGCTGCATCAAACCAGTCTCAGGACTGAAGACCACAAAAACAACACGCAGAAGCCAATAAATAAAACTAACAGTACCAAAAAATGGTTCAAATGGCTCTGAGCGCTTTGGGACTTAACATCTGTGGTCATCAGTCCCCTAGAACTTAGAACTACTTAAACGTAACTAACCTAACGACATCACACACATCCATGCCCGAGGCAGGATTCGAACCTGCGACCTTAGCAGTCGCGCGGTTGCGGACTGACTAACAGTACCATTTACACTGAAGCGCCAAAGAAACTGGTATAGCTATGCGTTTTCAAATACTGACATATGTAAACAGGCAGAATACGGCGCTGTGGTCGTCAGCGCCTATGTAAGACAACAAGTGACTGACGCAGTTGTTAGATCGGTTCAGAGGTGAAGGCTCACTCGTGTCTCGTGTACCCTTGCTGACTGCACGACACAAAGCTTTACGCCTCGCCCGGGACCGTCAAAGCCCCACATTCGACTGTTAATGACTGGAAACGTTGCCTGTGGTCGGACGGGTCTCATTTCAAATTGTATCGAGCGGATGGACGTGTGCGGGTATGGAGACAACCTCATGAATAGATGGACCTTGCATGTCAGCAGCGGACTGCTCAAGCTGGTGGAGGCTCTGTTATGGTGTGGGGCGTGTGCAGTTGGAGCGATATGGGACTCCTGGTACGTCTAGATACGACCCTGACAGGTGACACGTACGTAAGCATCCTCTCTGATCACATGCATTCATTCATGTGCGCATCCCGACGGACTTGGGCAATTCCAGCATGACATTATTGAGCATATCTGGGATGCCTTACAACGTCACAACGTCTGTTCTCCACCCCTTCGTACTCTCACGGGTGTTCGTCGAGACCCTACACATTATTAGGCTGGTGTACCAGTCTCTTTGTCTCTTCAGTTTAAATACAATGGCTGACGAAAACAATGAAGCACCCAAAATGGAGAAGAAAACGAAATGAAACTTCACGGTTTGAGAGGGAATGTGATGTTATTGCAGTGATTACAATATCGAGTTAAATATACAGAGAAGTTGGCAGTAGAAGCCCACTCATCAGTATGTAGTTGCACTCCCTCTGCTCTACGTGGAAGTATTGATTCGGTTGGGAAGCGTGTCATGAAACCGTTGTATCCTCTATTGAGGCAAGGTGGTCCACATAGTTTGTAACTGGTCGTTCGTATCCTGGATACTGGCAGTGGAACGGAATTTACGTCCGAGCTGGTTCCGCACATATTCTATTAGGGACAGATTCGTAAATCTTGCTGGCTACAGGAGTAGATCAACATCGCGTAGACAGTTAAAACACACACGTGCCCTGTGTGGGAGAGCATTGTCCTGTTGAAAAACAGCGCCACGATTCTGTAGCATAAGGTGTAACACACGAGGATGCAGGGCGTCCGTGACGTGTCGTTGTGCTGTCAGAGTGCCCTCACTCACTAACAGACGTGACAGAAGTTGTACCCTATGGTTTCCCACCAATGACGCCAGGAGCAACACAGCCGAGCCTCTCCAAAACATTGGGAGAATGGTAAAGCGGGGTAATATAGAACTACGATTCATTGCTGAACACTGTCCACCGTCATTCGTCGTTATTGCTGAATGCTTCCGGTCACGGTACTACTGCAAACGTAGCTGTTTGTGTTATGATGGTAACGGCAGCCTACGCATGGACGGTAATTCCTTGGTATGACTCCTGCAAGTCCAATGGTGTGGGTTGACACCGAACGTAGTAGGGAGTCCATTATCTGTTTTCGAATGCCAGCCGCAGATATGAAGGGGTTGCGATTTGCATGGTGCACAATACGCCGATCCTCCTTTGCGGTTGTCAGGCGTGGTCGATCGGAACCTCGACGAAGACTGTGCTTTACGTCATGTTCGCATGTGGTCCAACATCGCGCCATTGTCACATCTGAATGCTCTCCTCATCTGGATGCCCGACGATCCGGCAGCTGGCTAAGTGAAGGCCCACAATAAGGCCCGTTGAAACTCTGTCAACTGCCGATGATTCTGACTCACACGAGTACGTGTCATTTCCGTGTCCTTCACAGTCGTCACTCACCACCTGACGCTATTCATGCCCTTATATACCGTACCAAGTCTGCTAAGAAACACTAAAACACGAAAGACACTAATGCATTCTGGTGGTTATTCTACGTGCCACAGAGAGTTGCAACGATAATGTCCGGCCGCAGTGGCCAAGCGGTTCTAGGTGCTTCAGTCTGGAACTGCGCTACTCCTACGGTCGCACGTTCTAATCCTGCCTCGGGCATGGGTGTGTGTGCTGTCCTTAGGTTAGTTAGGTTTAAGTAGCTCTAAGTCTAAGGGCCTGATAGACTTGTGACTTCAGGTCAGGTAACCAAACAACCAATAAACACAAAGATTGGGGTTTGGGGGCCTGGAAGGTCAAGCATGATGGACGTGGATCCTCAACGCCCATCTTCCGCACGTGCAGAAATTTGGGTTGAGGCCACCCTGCATAAAAATCGCACCTTCCAGCATGTGTTTCTTAGCCAGGCTAGGGATGATCTGACTCCCTCTTCACTGCAGCTCACTTCATACACGATTCTCGTGTGGCATCACTGACGCGTCGCTGTCCAATGTCATGCTGGCCAGTTTTTGCACTCGTTTCTGGTTTCAATCTCCCACGTCATTTCTCTTATGTGTGTCAATTTTTATCTCTCTACCTACATTATTTGTGAATCAGTGCATTTGCTACGGTCGCAGGTTCGAATCCTGCCTCGGGCACGGATGTGTGTGATGTCCTTAGGTTAGTTAGGTTTAAGTAGTTTTCTAGGGGACTGATGACCTCAGATGTTAAGTCCCATAGTGCTCAGAGCTATTTGAATTAGTGCATTTTCAAATCGTAACTAATTTTTGTGTAACCCTGTCTAATGACCGTATACTCAATTTCTTACGTTGTGAAAGTTGTGAGAGATTATTGCGACTATTGTTCTTAAATCAATTGCAGGGCATAAATACTTCTGAAAATTTTGAATGATTTGAAATGCTACATTTTTCTGAACTGCGGTTATTTGGAAATTGCGAAAAAGACGTGAAGTATTAATGTCAACAAATTATTATTATCATATAAAAATGTTTACATATTTTACCGTATAAATATTATTATAAACATAAGCATTTGGGTCACATTAAAAGTTGGGATGACGGCAAGTTAAATTTGACCGTAGAGAGGGTCGTGGGAGGGGATGGAGAAGAGGGGAAAAGGAGAGACAGTAAGCACTCTGACCCTTCCCAGAGCCGACCTTTATACCAATGTGTATCCACGTCATATAGATCTGGATGAAGTCTGTGACTGTCGTATTACTTTTACAAATAATATTGTTTGCTGCTTCAGTCATGTGTAATAGCACCATTTGCTTCAGCACATTTTCCTCAACCTTGAGGTGCACGAAATTTCGTTCCCACATTATTTTATAGGACTACATACAACACAAGCGCGATTTTTTTGTTGTTACGTGCGCCTGTCAAATTAGCTGCAATTCCAATTTCTGTCACATAGGTCTCTAAACAAAAGCAATAACATCTCTTATAGTTCGGCATACTAACGGTGGTGGTCTAGCGAACGCCGTGTTCAGTACCTGGTGGGGTGGGGATTTTTCCTCGTTACAATCCCTTAAAACCGGCTCTAGATCTACTCAGCCCGCTGTCAAAATGTGTACCGGGGTCTTTCCCGCGGGTTAAAGGAGGTCGGGGCTAGAAACCAGCCACCCCTCCCCCTCCTAGTGCCGAGGCTGACAGCAACACTGCGCTCTACCTGCAATCAGGCCGGTAGTCCTGTCATCCACTTACTAAAACTAAACTAAACTCCTCCCGAACAGGCCATGGAGGCCCAAAGGTACCGATCGGCCGCCGTGTCATCCTCAGCCCACCGGCGTCACTGGATGCGGATAGGGAGGGGCATGTGGTCAGCACACCGCTCTCCCGGCCGTATGTCAGTTTCCGAGACCGGAGCCGCTACTTCTCAATCAAGTAGCTCCTCAGTTTGCCTCACAAGGGCTGAGTGCACCCCGCTTGCCAACAGCGCTCGGCAGACCGGATGGTCACCCATCCAAAAGTGCTAGCCCAGCCCGTCAGCGCTTCGGTGATCTGACGGGAAGCGGTGTTACCGCTGCGGCAAGGCCGTTGGCTCATGCGCTTGAACCACCTTGGCTACATTTATATTGCAGTATAAAGTGAACTGTTTACCAGAAATTGTAATATATATTCAAATGGTTCAAATGGCTCTGAGCACTATGGGACTCAACTGCTGAGGTCATTAGTCCCCTAGAACTTAGAACTAGTTAAACCTAACTAACCTAAGGACATCACAAACATCCATGCCCGAGGCAGGATTCGAACCTGCGACCGTAGCGGTCTTGCGGTTCCAGACTGCAGCGCCTTTAACCGCACGGCCACTTCGGCCGGCTAATATATATTCCCTGCACACAATTTCGCACCTGACCTCGGTGGCACACCCAACGAAAATATGGTGCCTAACAGAATGTGTTGTTTATAAAAAAAATTAGCATTATTTCTCGCTACAACAATCCTACAATCGCAGAGGTATTGAATGTAATATTGGGACATAGTATTCCATGAGTGTTCCACTTGTTGTCGCATTGTTCGAGGGATAGGAGGCAGCAGGTGTGAAATTAAGACTGTTCATCAATGCGTAGAAGAGACAAATTTGTTCAGGAAAGAGATGTAATGAAAATGGCAAATTCAAGAGCGTTAGCGATGACGTTCGGTAACTGCAGTAACGAGTAACATATAGTTTGTAACGGATGTGTGCCCCGACAAAACAAATATGTAAAACACAAAATGTACTCGTTACTCTTTCAGCCCTTCCCAGGGGATACGACTGGCAACGTTGTTGCTCGAACAACTTAAGGGAATGCGTCCGGGTGAGGTCTTCGACAGGTGAACACCCCATCTTTTCTAATCATACATGCAATGCAACGAGCATTTAAACGGTTGGTGGTCGGGGCTACACCAACCAAGAACCATACTACGGCATATGCAAAAGTACAGTACACACAATGGAAACAGCCAGCATTACCACGGAACCAAAGATGACTTAACGTCAGAAGTCATCGACAACGAATATTAATTATCAAAGGGTCAGTCAGTAGCATTAACTGTGACCCTTTGCTGTTTGACCAGGTAGGCAGCAGGATTTCAAGCAGAACTTAAGCGAAAATCCCCAGCCCTATTTCTATGATCACTTACTAATTTAATCTCGAGTGATTTCTTAATAACACTATTCCAATAACTGCCAGTGCACATCAGAATCTCTGTGTTATTATATGTTATTATATTCCGTAGGATGGCCGGTACTTAGGCAGTGTTCTGCAATAGCAGGTTTTCTCGGCTGTTGTAAGCGAGTGTAATGCTCACGACCTTTACACCGGTCCTCCACAGTCCTGATGGTCTGACCAAAGTATGATAGGTCAGAATTGCGTGGGCTGTGGTAGGCACCAGCATCACGCGTACCAGGATCATCTCTTATAGACCCTAATCTTTGACGGTGGTCGAAAAACACATTTCACACCATACCACCGCAAAATACGACTAAATCGTTTGGATACGCTACCTGCATAACGCAAAAAGACCTTAGACTTTAGTGCCAATTTATTTTCATCACTCACTAGATTCACGGTTGGTCGGTGGCACAACAAGCGTATTAACCGTCTATCACTAAACATTGTAGCGAAATGTAACTCCGAGGTCATCAGTCCCCTAGAACTTAGAACTACTTAAATCTAACTAACCTAAGGACCTCACACACATCCATGCCCGAGGCAGGATTCGAACCTGCGACCGTAGCGGTCGCGCGGTGCCAGACTGAAGCGGCTAGAACCGCTCGGTCACACCGGCCGGCGCCAAACTAACAGCTGCTAAAGTTTAAGGGTCTGAGATGACATGCGCCCTGTGAACCGAGGTACGATGTACTCCTTCCCACTGAGCCTGAACATTGCCTTGGTACCGGTCATGCTATGGAATGTAGCAATATAGAGATTCCAACGTGCGCTTGCAACTACTGGGATAGTGTTGTTAGGGTAGCAGCAGAGATAAATTAGCAAGTAGCCTTACAAAGACAGACGAAAGGTTTTGCTTGAATTCTGATAGGAACCCTGCTTTATAATTGGACGAACAACAGAGGACAGAATTAATGCTAATTTCTCGCCGTTTTGTTGTTTACTAATGTATTAGAGCATGTGTCATGCAAGTTCTCCATGGCATCTATACGAGCTCCTAGATGCCAAGGCCGTGGAGGCCCAAGGGATGTCGACCGGCGGCGGTGTTACCCACTACCTCGAGGTGTCATACGAATGCGGTGTGGAGGGACATGTTGTCGGCACACGGCTCTCCCGGCCGTTTTGCCGACTTTCCAGACCGTGGAGCCGCTACTACTCACTCCTGTAGCTCCTCAGCCGGCATCACAAAGCTGACCGCACCTGAAATGGGCCTCCCACGAAGGAAAAATCCTTGGTAGTACTGGGAATCGGACACGGGCCTTCCGCATGGCAGGCATCTACGCTGACCACTCAGCTAGGAAGGCGGACGCATGCACGTTAAGCCATACGATATTCCGAGAATTTTGTGACGATGGAGAAGCTGACAAAGGCTTGCATCATACTCTGCAACACTTCTGTAGTAGTAGGATACGAGAGTAAGTTTTTGTTGCGACTGATAACTTAATTGCTGGATGCACGGTAAGGTGAATTATATAGTTTTTATATTATTATAAAGTAATAGGCATTACTCCAATGACTGTCATTTCTACTTATGCTCTCACATAAGAAAATGTGAATTACAGCAGAAATGCCAGTAATTTCCTGTGAACAGGTAGTTACTTATCATAAATTATAAGTTTACATTATAGTAGGACCCTTTGTATGCTAAGTAAAAAATGCCAATTAGTCTATGAAATAATCTTAGTAAGCTTTTATACATGGTAATCACCTAACAAAGTTTGGATCTATATAATGAGCAAGTGATAAACTAATTGAGAAGAAAGGTAGTTTAAGTAGGCAGTGTCGTAAGTATTAATTCCACAGATTTACGATCATCCAACAACTTCGTATTGGATTCCACTGTCTGGATGTATTGGTTCATAATACACTTGTTCCCTGAGTTGGAGCTTACGTATTTGATTCATGTAACACGCTGTTTATTTTACTTAATTCAAATACTGATCTAACAATGTGCTACATAAATTTATATGAAAGCGTAATTTTCCAGAAAGTTGTCTCTTAACTCTGCTCTCCTGAACTTGTGGCTTACATGTAACTCGGACTTTTCCGTACTGGATGTGTCCCATGTGTAGTGAAGAGTGTATAAAACCACACGAAGACTGATCCTGAACTGACTTTTCCAGACGAAGTCTTCTTATTTGACCGTCACGCAACAAATCCTCTGGGTCTGTATCGTTTGCACGAGGAGAAAGAGGAGAAGATTCGTGTTTAACGTTCTGTCGACAACGAGCTCATTAGACACCGAGCACAAGCTCAAATTAGGGAAGGTTGCGGAGGAAATCGGCCGACCCCTTTCAAAGGAACCATGCCGTCATCTTCCTGAAGCGATTTAGGGAAACCTCGGAAAACCTTAATCACTAGTTCCGCACGTGGTTTTGAACCGTGGCCCTTCCGATTGAGAGTCCAGTATGCTAATCGCAGCGCCGCCTCGCTAGGTGTGTTTGTACGATGGCCGTTCAAAATGTAACGCAAAACTTTTTTCTTGGTCAAAGTCGGTTGAAAAATGCGGAATTTTTTTGTGGAACATCGTGGAATATTCCCAATTCACCCCCTGTAGTTTCCTGAAATTCCTATAGGTGGCGGCGCTATGCGTACCCTTCAAAATGGTGTTTGCAACGGAGGTCCGTTCCGAGCACAGAGTTGTAACTGAGTTTCTTTTTGCGGAAAACCAGAGCATTGCCGGTTTTCATAGGCGATTGTAGAATGTCTGCGGAGACTTGTCAGTGAAAAAAAGCCCGGTGAGTCGTTGAGTGAGGCCTCTGTCATCATCGCAACACGGTTGCGCAGACCTGTCCCACCTCCAGCGTACCGACCAGCGCACACAGCTGTGACTCCTACAAAGTTGTACACTCCTGGAAATTGAAATAAGAACACCGTGAATTCATTGTCCCAGGAAGAGGAAACTTTATTGACACATTCCTGGGGTCAGATACATCACATGATCACACTGACAGAACCACAGGCACACAGACACAGGCAACAGAGCATGCACAATGTCGGCACTAGTACAGTGTATATCCACCTTTCGCAGCAATGCAGGCTGCTATTCTCCCATGGAGACGATCGTAGAGATGCTGGATGTAGTCCTGTGGAACGGCTTGCCATGCCATTTCCACCTGGCGCCTCAGTTGGACCAGCGGTCGTGCTGGACGTGCAGACCGCGTGAGACGACGCTTCATCCAGTCCCAAACATGCTCAATGGGGGACAGATCCGGAGATCTTGCTGGCCAGGGTAGTTGACTTACACCTTCTAGAGCACGTTGGGTGGCACGGGATACATGCGGACGTGCATTGTCCTGTTGGAACAGCAAGTTCCCTTGCCGGTCTAGGAATGGTAGAACGATGGGTTCGATGACGGTTTGGATGTACCGTGCACTATTCAGTGTCCCCTCGACGATCACCAGTGGTGTACGGCCAGTGTAGGAGATCGCTCCCCACACCATGATGCCGGGTGTTGGCCCTGTGTGCCTCGGTCGTATACAGTCCTGATTGTGGCGCTCACCTGCACGGCGCCAAACACGCATACGACCATCATTGGCACCAAGGCAGAAGCGACTCTCATCGCTGAAGACGACACGTCTCCATTCGTCCCTCCATTCACGCCTGTCGCGACACCACTGGAGGTGGGCTGCACGATGTTGGGGCGTGAGCGGAAGACGGCCTAACGGTGTGCGGGACCGTAGCCCAGCTTCGTGGAGACGGTTGCGAATGGTCCTCGCCGATACCCCAGGAGCAACAGTGTCCCTAATTTGCTGGGAAGTGGCGGTGCGGTCCCCTACGGCACTGCGTAGGATCCTACGGTCTTGGCGTGCATCCGTGCGTCGCTGCGGTCCGGTCCCAGGTCGACGGGCACGTGCACCTTCCGCCGACCACTGGCGACAACATCGATGTACTGTGGAGACCTCACGCCCCACGTGTTGAGCAATTCGGCGGTACGTCCACCCGGCCTCCCGCATGCCCACTATACGCCCTCGCTCAAAGTCCGTCAACTGCACATACGGTTCACGTCCACGCTGTCGCGGCATGCTACCAGTGTTAAAGACTGCGATGGAGCTCCGTATGCCACGGCAAACTGGCTGACACTGACGGCGGCGGTGCACAAATGCTGCGCAGCTAGCGCCATTCGACGGCCAACACCGCGGTTCCTGGTGTGTCCGCTGCGCCGTGCGTGTGATCATTGCTTGTACAGCCCTCTCGCAGTGTCCGGAGCAAGTATGGTGGGTCTGACACACCGGTGTCAATGTGTTCTTTTTTCCATTTCCAGGAGTGTATTTGAGCGTTTTCGTCGCCACAAAAATGCAAAGGAACTTCTTTTCCATGACGACGCAAGGCCTCACGTAAGTCTGTGCACCCGAGAGGATCTCACACGCCTTCACTGGACTGTCCTTCCTCATCCACACTACTGCCCAGATCTCGCACCCTCCGGATTCAATCTGTTTGGCACAATGAAGGATGCCCTCCGCCGGAAGCAGTACGTGGATGATGTGGAGGTGTTATTGATGCAGCAAGACGCTGGCTTAGGCGTCATCCGACGGAGTGGTACCACGTGGGCATAGAGGGCCTCCCAGTAAGGAAATTATGTTGAAAATTGGATTTTGTAGCCAAAAGAGTGGGGAATAATATGATGTATTGGAATCCTAAATTAAACCAGCCTCATTTTTTTAAATGAAGTGTTCCATTACTTATCAAACGCTCCTCGTACGTATGTGTTACAGTAATTGCTGAAAGATGATGTATATTAAGTGTTCGTCCGTTAGTATTTTTCGCAGTATCTACCGCTATCCTATATCACGGCCCTTTCTTTTGATTTCCAAAAACGGAGAGTTGTTCAGTATGCACCACTCTGGTCGCGTCGTTTCCTCTCTGTGGTATACTGTTTGGTGTGTGTTGTCTTTCTGGATATGCCGTATTTTGTTTCTTGGTCGTCGTAACCTGCATACTGAAGGTTTAAATTTAAATTTCGTTGCACGGCCCTCTCTAGTTGCATATGTATCTTGAAAATGACGGCATTTTCACTTGACTAAAGATCGGCGGTGTTTGAAGACGCCACCTGGCCGTATTCCCGTAAGTTGTTTGAAATTTTTATAGCGCCGGGAGAAACTCAAGTTTAACATTCTTGTTGATATTTGAGTTCCTAATTTTTAAAGTTTAAAACCTGTCGGAAGCAGAGCTGCAGTCGTAGGTCCATTATTCAATCGTAAGTTCCGACATTTCGCAGCCCGTTACAATCCGCATTGATGAGCTGGGCGCTGACAGCACAGGTGGTCTAGCAATGCCTTAATACACATTTTGCCGGCACAGCACCTCAGCGTGTTGGGTCAGTGGGCTGGCTGCCATTTTTATAAATAATAATAATGTAATAAAAACTAAGTGAAGTATTCAACGATGAATAGGTGTGACGCAGGGGAGTGTCGTAGGACCGTTGCTCTTCACAATATACATAAATGTCCTTGTGAATGACATCGGAAGTTCACTGAGGCTTTTTGCGGATGATGCTGTGGTATATGGAGAGGTTGTAACAATGGAAAATTGTACTGAAATGCAGAAGGATCTGCAACGAATTGACGCATGGTGCAGGGAATGGCAACTGAATCTCAATGTAGACAAGTGTAATGTGCTGCGAATACAAAGAAAGAAAGATCCTTTATCATTTAGCTACAATATAGCAGGTCAGCAACTGGAAGCAGTTAATTCCATAAATTATCTGGGAGTATGCATTAGGAGTGATTTAAAATGGAATGATCATATAAAGTTGATCGTCGGTAAAGCAGATGCCAGACAGATTCATTGCAAGAATCCTAAGGAAATACAATCCGAAAACAAAGGAAGTAGGTTACAGTACACTTGTTCACCCACTGCTTGAATATTGCTCACCAGTGTGGGATCCGTACCAGATAGGGTTGATAGAAGAGATAGAGAAGAACCAACGGAGAGCAGCGCGCTTCGTTACAGGAACATTTAGTAATCGCGAAAGTATTACGGAGATGATACATAAACTCCAGTGGAAGACTCTGCAGGTGAGACGCTCAGTAGCTCGGTACGGGCTTTTGTTGAAGTTTCGAGAACATACCTTCACCGAGGAGTCAAGCAGTATATTGCTCCCTCTATCTCGCGAAGAGACCATGAGGATAAAATCAGACAGATTAGAGCCCACACAGAGGCATACCGACAATCTTTCTTTCCACGAACAATACGAGACTGGAATACACTACTGGCCATTAAAATTGCTATACCAAGAAGAAATGCAGATGACAAACGGACATTCATTGGACAAATATATTATACTAAAACTGACATGTGATTACATTTTCACGCATTTTGGGTGCATGGATCCTGAGAAATCAGTACCCAGAACAACCACCTCTGGCCGTAATAACGGCCTTGATCCGCCTGGGCATTGAGTCAAACAGAGCTTGGATGGCGTGTACAGGTACAGTTGCCCATGCAGCTTCAACACGATACCACAGTTCATCCAGAGTAGTGACGGGCGTATTGTGACGAGCCAGTTGTTCGGCCACCATTGACCAGACGTTTTCTATTGGTGAGAGATCTGGAGAATGTGCTGGCCAGGGCAGCAGTCGAACATTTTCTGTATCCAGAAAGGCCCATACAGGACCTGCAACATGAAGTCGTGCCAGTCGAACATTTTCTGTATCCAGAAAGGCCCATACAGGACCTGCAACATGAAGTCGTGCATTATCCTGCGGAAATGTAAGTTTTCGCATGGGTCGAATGAAGGGTAGAGCCACAGGTCGTAACACATCTGAAATGTAACGTCCACTGTTCAAAGTGCCACCAATGCGAACAAGAGGTGACCGAGACGTGTAACCAATGGCACCCCATACCATACGCCGGGTGATACGCCAGTATGGCGATGACGAATACACGCTTCCTATGTGCGTTCACCGCGATGTCGCGAAACACGGATGCGACCATCATGATGCTGTAAACAGAAAAAATGACGTTTTGTCATTTGCGCACCCAGGTTCGTCGTTGAGTACACCATCGCAGGCGCTCCTGTCTGTGATGCAGTGTCAAGGGTAACCGCAGCCACGGTCTCCGAGCTGATAGTCCATGCTGCTGCAAACGTCGTCGAACTGTTCGTGCAGATGGTTGTTGTCTTGCAAACGTCCCCATCTGTTGACTCAGGGATCGAGACGTGGCTGCACGATCCGTTACAGCCATGCGGATAAGATGCCTGTCATCACGACTGCTAGTGATACGAGGCCGTTGGGATCCAGCACTGCGTTCCGTATTACCCTCCTGAACCCACCGATTCCATATTCTGCTAACAGTCAATGGATCTCGACCTACGCGAGCAGCAATGTCGCGATACGATAAACCGCAATCGCGATAGGCTACAATCCGACCGTTATCAAAGTCGGAAACGTGATGGTACGCATTTCTCCTCCTTACACGAGGCATCACAACAACGTTTCACCAGGCAACGCCGGTCAACTGCTGTTTGTGTATGAGAAATCGGTTGGAAATTTTCCTCATGTCAGCACGTTGTAGGTGTCGCCACCGGCGCCAACATTGTGTGAATGCCTTGAAAAGCTAATCATTTGCATATCACAGCATCTTCTTCCTGTCTGTTACATTTCGCGTCTGTAGCACGTCATCTTCGTGGTGTAGCAATTTTATGGACAGTGGTGTAGAAGGGAGATCCGATGAAGGTACTCAAGTTCCCTCCGCCACACACCGTCAGGCGGCTTGCAGAGTATGGATGTAGATGTAAAACTAGAAGGGATGTCATGTGACGTCTGTGCAGACAAAATGACGAGAACTGTTAGGAACCAAACCTGGACCAATCCAGTGAACCACACGAAAGTTCTGTATTTATGTAGACAACAGAGAGCTGGAGACACGGGGCGGAGCAGAGGGTAGTGGCAGACGCAGGCAGCTGTGATTTAGCGCCTGCCCGCTGCTGCCGCGGCCACCTGAAGCGCCGGCTCTCAGCGGGGGGCGGAGGGTCGCGCAGCAGCAGCAGCAGCAGCAGCAGCTGCGGCAGGTGGCGGCTGCGGCTGCCGCGCCCGCATTGCTCTGTCAGCCAGCTGCCGCTTCCCGCATTTATACCACATCCTTCTCCCCGACAACCTGTGCCTAGTACCCGCTCATTCACTAAATGTCTGCTCAAGGAATCCTTCATACACAGAATTTTGTTTAGTTGCCTCAGTAAAGACAATTATTTACCTTAAAAAGATTAAACGTGCCTATTTGGTTCTCTCTGATTCTGCACTGGTTTCTACAGATTAGGTAAAAGCTCAAAATACAGCAACATCCCTAGAAAGACTGCGCAACTGAAACGGGAGTTGAGTGTGTTGTTACAACGGTAGAATTGCACAAAGCTAAATGCCAAGCAGCAGTGCAGCACTCGCGTAAGTAGCTAGGGTTTGGTTTACAAGGAATGCATTCACAATTCCGAATATTATCACACTCCAGCTGCAGAATGTACTGGTAACAATGAAAATCTGTGCCGGACTCGGAGTCGAACCCGGATTCCCCACTTAACGCTAGCAGTCGCGTTAACCGCTTCGGCCATCCGAGCACTCCACTAGGATCGACGCACACCTCCATATGTAACCGTGTATCGACGTATTGTACTCGCGAAAGGCAGGAAATCGAGGGCTCGAGTCTCGATCCGGCAAAGATTTTCATTGTCACTGACACATGATGCAGCTGGAGTCTGAACATATTTGTAATTGCGAGTACATTTCTTGTACTTCATACATATGATCGCTGCAGTGCCTGTCCCTTAAGAAATGCATGGATGTCTGGAGGACATAGCAGAGTACACCGTAAAAATACAGGCACTGCAATGTAGTATGGTATGCTAGCCAGCACACGTGCTCTGCGCGCCATTCCCGCGAGGGCACAATTTTCTGACAGGTAAAATATGAGGAAAGACAAAAGAGAACGGGAAGACAGGAGGCGAAGAAGGCGGGAAAAAAGAAGAACAGAAAAAAGGGAAAGGGTTGGACCGCATTAAAATGGGAAGGCGGCGGAGATGTGTGAATGGAAATCAAGAGACTGGGATGAGACTATGTAGAGCTGGCACGGCCAAGAATTCAGTACCCGAGACTCGCACTGCATGTGACTTTATTTCTCAACAACATAGATTGCAAACAAAATAAATTTTCATTATTATTTAATTATTTTTGGCACGTTGAGGACATGATATAGTTTTTATTTGGCACAAACTGTTGGTATACAGACACGCACAGGTTTTCGCTGTCAGGCTGCCACGTAATTGTGGCCTATTTAACTTCGTAATCGAAAAGACCCTTTCACACACAGATGTTGATCGAAACTTTTATGAGCTTTGCAACCTCATTGTGGATACGTGGAAACTCTTACCAACGTTGACCACCTGGACAGTGTCTTTTAAACGAGAGTCACACTGCATATCAGTCCTTTCCATCAGCAAATGCATAGGGGCGCTTTCAGCGGCAAACGGGCTCTTCAAAACTCGCGTTTTCTTTGACGCCAGTGGGCGTAGGGGAATGGACGGCGTTTGTAGTCAGAATTTGTCCCTTCCACAATGCGTTTTGCTTTTTAAATGCATCCGCATCGTATCAAATGGTTCTGAGCACTATGGGACTCAACTTTTGAGGTCATCAGTCCCCTAGAACTCAAAACTACTTAAACCTAACTAACCTAAGGACAGCACACACATCCATGCCCGAGGCAGGATTCGAACCTGCGACTGTAGCAGCAGCGCGGATCTGGACTGAAGCGCCTAGAACCGCTCGGTCATAGTGGCCGGCAGTGCGAATGTGTGTGGATGTCTGCGAGCCCTGAAACTTAGAGGGAACGTGGGGACCAGCCCGGTATTCACCTATCGGGATGTGCAAAACCACCTAAAAACCACATCCAGGCTGGCCGGCACACCGGCCCTCGCCGTTAATCCGCCGGGCGGACTCCATCCGGGGCCGGTGCGCCTACCCGAGTCCGGGAAGCAGCGCCTTAGCGCTCTCGGCTACCCTGGCGGGTTTTCTCTTTCATCGTCATCTAAAGCCTTAAATTCATTCTGCATGGTGTTGTAATGCTGTTCGATAGCAAATTTGCGATAGTGATCGATTATGTCACTGCATACTGAGATTCTCATCCTCTTATTCTGTCATCTCAATTCGTTTTTAGAGGTTTGTGACATTAGACTGGTAGAGTGCCTCGTTTTTAATGCAAACAACCATTAGACGTTTAAACTTCCTTTATACCACGAACAAACAGCGAAGGGTAAACAGCGCTGACAGCGCGATTCTATCGAACGGCAGAACATCGTGCCGACCGAAACATGCCGCATCGCAACACACAATGAAATGTAGTGCTGTGCCGAACACTGTCTAGAAGGACCGAGCACAGCCGGGACAGGCAGAGCCTTGGCCCTCACATCCGGCTCACTTGCAGTTAAGCATGCTGTGGTCGACTCTGGTGTACAGCAATCCTTCCGTAAAACCTACCTCTTCTTCATAAAAAGACGCTTGTGCCTTGTTATCGGCCACAATACGGAACCACTCTCATTATACTAAGTGGGCAAATTCAATGAAAGCCTAAAGAATATATAAGTGCCAAAGAAACAGGTAAAGGCATGCGTATTCAAATACACAGATATGAAAACAGCAGAATACGGCACCGTGGTCGGCAACGCCTATATAAGACAACAATTATCTGGTGCAGTTGTTAGATCGGTTACTGCTGCTACAACGGCAGGTTATCAAGATTTAAGTGAGTTTGAACGCGGTGTTATATCCTCCCAGTTTTTCCTTCGTCATCAAATGTGCTGCGTAGGTGTCGTGTTCCAGCAGTTCTACAGTGCCGTCAAGTGATGTGGTTTTAAACGTGTGCTTGACTTTTATATAGTTTTGCTGTCCGTGCTACGCCGCCCATCGCGGGCTGTTTTAATCATTCTGCGACTTTGTATGCTCCGGCCGTACTTCGCCTAGTGTTTTTTAATCCTTACATTGCGTGTTTTTTGTGTAAAATACTTTTTTATATTTTTTCTCCTTTTTACAGTCACCCCTTTTGTATGCTTTCTTGCATTATGTTCCCCCTTTTTATATGAATGTTTCGCCATGTCGTCTCCTTTATATTGTTTTAAATGTCTTCCTGTATACTTGTAATGGAACTGAAACTACAATAAATAAAAAAAGTGGTGTTATAGTCGGCGTACGGGCGATAGGACACAACATGTCCAAAGTAACGATGAAGTGGAGATTTTTCCCGCACGATCATTTCACTAGAGGACCGTGAGTGTTAGGAATCCGGTAAAATATCAAATCTCCGACCTCGCTGGGGCCGACTGAAGAGAATCGTTCAACGGAACTGAAGTGCAACCCTTCCGCAAATTGTTGCAGATTTCAGTGCTGGGCCATTAACAAGTGTCAGCGTGCGAACCATTCAACGAAACATCATCGATACGGGCTTTCGGTGCCGAAGGTCCACTCGTGTACCCTCGATGACTGCACGACACAAAGCTTTACCCCTTCGCCTGGACCAGTCAATACCGACATTGGGCTGTTGATGACTGGAATCCTTTTCATGGTGACTTCAATATCAATGAGTCACAACCGGAATCAGTCATCTCATAGCAATACCTCTGGTAACAATTTGTGGGGCTGTGAAATGGAAGGATCACATTGGTTCTACTATATCTACATCTACATACATACTCCGCAAGCGATCGTACGGTACATGGCGGAGGGAACCTTGTACCGCTACTGATCACTTACTTTCGTGGTCCACTCAGGCCTCCGTACGAGCCCTAATTTCTCGCAGCTTATTTTACTGGTCCTTACGCTAAGTGTCCACTGGCGGAAGTAAAATCGTTCTACAGTCGGCCTGAAATGCTGGTTCTGTAAATTTCCGCAATCGTGCCTCGGGAGATGAGCGTCGTCTTCCTTCTATCGATTCCCATTTGAATTCACGAAGCATCTGCACTATACCCGCGTGCTGGTCGCACCTACCGGTAGCAAATCTAGTAGCACGCTTCTGAACTGCCTCGATATCTTCCTTTAATCAAACCTGGTGGAGATTCCAAACATTCTAACAGTACTCAAGAATGGGTCGCACTAGCTTTCTATACTCCGTCTCCTTTAAGGATGAGCTACACTTTCCAAAATTCTTCCAATAAAACGGAATCGACCATTATCCTTTTCATACTATCGTCCTTACGCGCTCGTTCCGTTTCATATCGCTATGCAACGTTACACCTAGATATTTAATCGACGCGACTGTGTGAAGCAGCACACTCACAATGCTCTATCCGAACATTAGGGGTGGTTTCTCCTACTCATTCGCATTAACTTACATTTTTCCTGCATTTAGAGGAAGCTCCCATTCGTCACGCCATCTAGAAATTTGTCTATCTTGCATCGTCCTACAGTTACTCAACGACAACTACTTCCTGTACTACATCACAGCGTCGTCAGCAGACAACTGCACAATACTACTCACCCTGTCCATCAGATCATTTACGTGTATAGAGAATAACAGAGGTCTTGTCGCACTTCCCTGGGGCACTGCCGGCCGCTGTGGCCGAGCGGTTCTAGGCGCTTCAGTCTGGAACCGCGCGACCGCTACGGTCGCAGGTTCGAATCCTGCCTCGGGAATGGATGTGTGTGATGTCCTTAGGTTAGTTAGGTTTAAATAGTTCTAAGTTCTAGGGGACTGATGACCTCAGATGTTGAGATCCATAGTGCTCAGCGCCTGGGGCACTCCTGACGGTACCCTTGTGTCTGATGAACACTCGCTGCCGACGACAATGTACTGTGTTCTATTACTTAAGTAATCTTCGGACCACTCACATATCTGGGAACCTATTCGGTATGCTCGTACCTTCATTAACAATCAGCAGTGAAGCACAGTGTCCAACACTTTCCGGAAATATAGGAATATGGAATCAGCATGATGCTCTCCATCCTTGTTTTGTAAGATATCATGTGAGGAAAGGGCAAGCTGAATGTGGCACAAGCGATGCTTTCAACTTCATGCTGATTTGTATACAGAAGCTTTTCTGTCTCAAGGAACGTAGGTAACGTAGGTGGTAGACCTCGGGTCATTGGTAAGATACTGCGAAAATACAACTTTACAAAACACTTTTGCCTCCATCTTTGAGCTCCAAATAAAACAGCGGATATCAACATATACGAAGCAGGGTAGTGCAAGTGGGCTCAGGTTTTCTTGGCTCTCGGAAATGCCGAAAACGCCTGATTTGGGCGACGTTTGAAGGCAGACGCACATTATTCCGCGGAAGTCTGGTTACAAAGTTTCAGGACCCATTATTAAGTCAGTATGGGAATATACTTCAGCCACCTGCGTATTGCTCCCGTAGAGACCGCGAAGAAGAGATTTGACTAACTACAGCGCGAAGAGACGCTTTTAAATAGTCATTCTTTGCGTGCTCGGTACAAGATTGGAACGTGAAAAAAGCCAAACATATCGTAGAATGCTAAGTACGCTCTATCATGCACTTCAGAATGATTTGCTATTTGCTGAACATCTGTACAGATGTAGAAGAGGTAACGACAATGGACAGTTTGGAGTCGGATGATTGTATCTAAGTAACGTCTTAAAGAAGGGCCACCTACGAGATGGATTTGTATCTGTTGAATGAATGCGACATTTCTTCTACTTAGGCTGTTACTTAATTAATCTTTATTTCTTTCCACAACTGGTTTCGGTTGATGAAGCCATTGTCTAGTGAAAAACGTCAAAACTGTCAAAACATACAGTTGAATTTTGTAAACCAATAGGTATGGAGGTGTAGATTGATAAGACGCTGCCAGTTTTGACATTTGGCAAATTTAAGGGTTGTTACTACGCAGTGTCTTCATAAACCGGTTGTGGAAGAAAGAAAGATTAAATATGCAAATAGCAGCCTAAGTAGAAAAATGCAGTGTCCATTTAATAAATATTTGGTTGTGGTACCCTCCATGGAGAAGATAATCTGTGTCTGCTGTTTGAGCTCTGACGTGTAGCTTAAGTGTCCGAGCAGTGATAGTTCATATTATGCAATTTGATGCAACGAAAGCTTTAATTAACAAACGAAAGCTGAAAACAATGGTACAGTAGTTGTTAGATGGTCCGTGACTGGTCCTTGACTAGCAAATTTCAACGTATTACTCGCCGGGCACCCGAAACCTTTGCATCTTAGATCCCAATCTATGTATTCACTGTCGAGTAAAGACTACTGGTAGAATGTGAAACCATTGTGTTCATGTTCCAGACCTGTCAGAACATAGTTTTCCTTGAGTTGCATGATCATAGCTTCGAGGCCAACATTTTGTCTTCAATATTAGCTCTATGTGATTTCTACATCAGTTAATTCAAGCAGAAACAATACACGACAAAAGATGGTAGTGGTAAGGGGCGTGGGGAAGTTAGACGAACTCAATTAAGTGCTGAGAGTATTGCTCACAAAGTATTCTAGAACACCCCAAGGTTACCATAGATGTCATGAAGCACAGCACATATAGCATTTACTTCTGTTTTATTATTACTGACGAGTGAGCCAACAGTTAATCTCGTCACATTTCATCAGAGAATCATGTGTACATTACGACACTTAAGACTTGTATCTCTGTTGATGGGCTATCGATTGAGGTGCTCACACTATTTTCAATAAGAAGATTTATCCTTGATAAAAAGGGAATGAAAGCATCTTGCTGTAGAACACTTTTGCTACCATACCCACAATTATGCTGGAGGCTGCGCATAGTCAGTCTTAATAGTCAAAGGCTATGCTGTGTCACAAAAGTCTTAATAATTTACTTTGTGAGGAACTGCAATCTAAATCTTTCAGAAGCAGTTGCCGATGAGAATTTACACTTTTTTGTGTATGCTTTTCATTCTCTACCCTGAAGATAGAACAGAGGGTATTTGCGGCCAAATAGCAGACAAGCTGTTAGTGCTGTAGAGGGAGTCCCAAATGGGAATATTTTGGAGAATTTTTCTAGTTCCAGCATTTAAGTTACACTCAAGGGTTCCTCCCTGAAAACTCTGGTCAGATAAGGGCGATAGAAACTACTTTATTTTTAATTTAATGTTGTGAGATACGATCTACAACCAATGACGATGGATTTACAAATACTTTGTTGTCATTCATACACAGTCCAGTCATATTAATGTGACCATTGGACAATCACCCTTTTTAGATCGCCGCGAGACGTAAAGGAAGAGAGTCAGTGAGGTTCTGGAAGATATCGACAGCGATGTGGAACTGTGCCGACTCCAGTACCGTGGCCGGCAGCGTTAGGTTTCACAGGTTGATCCACACCGCGAGAAGCCCGATCGAAGTGGTCCCATGGATTCTCGATTTGGTTTAAATCCGGAGAGTTCGGTGGCCAGGGGACTACGGTAAATTCGTCCTGGCACGCATGTACACTGCGAGCTGTGCGACACCTCGCATTACCCTGGTGGTAGGCGCAACCGCGCCGAGGAAACACAAACTGCACGTAGGGGTGGACATGGTCCACAAGGATAGATGCACACTTGTGTTGATCCACTGTGCGTTACATAATGACGATATCATCCAGGAAAAGCCATGGAAACATTTCCCAGACCATAATCTTCCCTCCTTCGGCTCGCTGGAGCCTTTCGACGATTGTTGCAGGGTCTCGGGAGTCTGTCCGATGGAGCACAAAAAGCGAGTCATGTGAAAAGGCCACCTGTCACCACTCAGCGACTTCCAGTTGCGGTATTGGCGTGCAAATTCCTGGCTTTGTCGCCGATGAACAACAACCGGCATGGGTGCATAAACAGGCGCCTGCTGTGGCGGCCCATATGCAGCAGCTTTCGCCGAACGGTTGTTGAGGAGACGCTGTTTGTAGTCCATTGATTCATTTGGGCGGTCAGTTGCTCAACTGTTCCACTTCTATTCGCCCGCACACATTTTCGTAGCCGTCGTTCAACCGTCATCTAAAGCCCATGGAAC
Organism: Schistocerca nitens; assembly: GCF_023898315.1. NCBI lineage: Eukaryota > Metazoa > Arthropoda > Insecta > Orthoptera > Acrididae > Schistocerca > Schistocerca nitens. The sequence goes on from NC_064617.1 coordinate 396,670,919, forward strand.
ACCACAGTTGCCTCGGTGCCAGTTTTGGATAGCACCATTTGGCAATGCACGGTATACTTTAACCATGGTGGCACACGAACAGTTTTCAGACTTAGCAGTTTCCGAAAAGCTTCCACTCTAGGCCCGAAAGCCAACGATCATATCCCTTTGGACGTCAGATAAATCGCTCCCTCCATTATAACAACGACTGCACTGTTTGTCTGCGTCCATCGACCCCCCCCCCCCCCCTCTCCCCAAACCCGGACACACTTTATAGACTCTCCGCTGCTAGTGCTGCCACCTGCCGTCTGTGATTGGTCGTTGATCGCCGACCTCGAACATAGGCGGTCGTCATATTAATGTGACTTAACCGTGTCTATCTTTGATGTCTAAAAACAGACGAGATTGCATCGACTGTAACACGATGGGGGAGCTTTCAGGCCTACCTTTTTCTGCAGAAACGTGTTTACCAACAAGCGGTTCTCTTTGCTTTTCGAGCTTTACAGTGGTCGACTGCGGATACACATCTGCGATGTGAAGAAGTGCTTTTGACATAGTAGCCGCCAGGTACTGTGTAGTAGTTCAGATGCGACACTTCCGTGTACCACCATCGCATAAACGTGATTCAGTAACTGTTGTCACATCGCTATAAACGTACGATCTAATGCTAAACGCCGGCCGGAGTGGCCGCGTGATTCTGGGCGCTACAATCTGGAACCGAGCGATCGCTACGGTCGCAGGTTCGAATCCTACCTCGGGCATGGATGTGTGTGATGTCCTTAGGTTAGTTATGTTTAAGTAGTTCTAAGTTCTAGGGGACTGATGACCTCAGATGTTAAGTTCTATAGTGCTCAGAGCCATTTGAACCATTTTAATGCTAAACTGTTATCAGCATGGGCAATACTTTCTTTATTAAAGAACACGGCTCACAGTCAGTGCTTCGAAGTAGGTACACAGTGTTGAGAATAAACGTGTTATGTTCGACTATAAGACCACCAAAACAGTACTGCAACACGATGTTTCTAACAAGGTGTTGCATTCCTTGGATGATAACGAATATAAAATAGTATCGTCTTCGAATGAAAAACTCTATTGTGCATATTCGTAGTACAAAAAAAAAATGGTTCAAATGGCTCTGAGCACTATGCGACTTAACTTCTGAGGTCATCAGTCGCCTAGAACTTAGAACTAATTAAACCTAACTAACCTAAGGACATCACACACATCCATGCCCGAGGCAGGATTCGAACCTGCGACCGTAACGGTCGCTCGGTTCCAGACTGCAGCGCCTGGAACCGCACAGCCACTCCGGCCGGCTTCGTAGTCCAAAGCTGATATGGTACGAATACGTGTGCTATGTCTGTGAGTGGTAAACCAGCAATGATTTGCCGACGACAGTTCAGCAGGTGTAGTCAATGATTAGTTGTCTACAACTTTCTGGATCTTGCTTGAATGTTCCAATATACATCTGGTCCTTATATAACGCGATTCGACAAACCATATTTCATTTCACATTCATGTATGAATCAGATTGCATATTATCCAACTAATTTCACAGCTGAGGCTCCTGAATTATTTGACTAGGTTTTTCAATAGCTACTTCGTCCGCTGTTTGTCTTTATGAGATCCAATTTTATTTTCGTTCGGATCTGAAAGAATAGTGTGGGGGGGGGGGGAGGGCTCGTATGGAAATGGAGAGAAAAGAAGACGACGTTCCGACAAGAATTACAGCTTTATTTTGAACTGACAAACTCTGTTGTGCAGACTCTGAAGTCCAAAGCTGAAATGGTGTGAATACCTGTGCCTTGTCTGTGAGTGGTAAACAGTAATGATTTGGAGAGGCCATGTCAGCAGGTGCAATCAGTGACTTGCAATTTGCAAAAGTTGTCATGATTTCAATAAAAATGAGAGACACGTATAGAACAATTACTTCAAATCTTCGTAAAAAAAAGTGATAAGAAAATCATTTGCGAAACATTGATTCGCACGGTCTAGTGGGTGCTATCAACAACGGATTTCAAATTGATCCCATATTTCTAGATTTCCAGAAGGCTTCGGACTCCGTTCTTCGGAGGCGATTTCTAATAAAATTGCTTGCCTATGGAGTATCGTCTCAGTTGTGCGACTGGATTCATGATTTCTTGTCAGAAAGGTCACAGTTCATAGTAACTGACTAAAAGCCATCACGTGAAACAACTGGTCTGCCCCAACAAAGTGTTGTAGACCCTCTGCTGTTCGTAATCTTTATAAATCTTTAGGGGACAATTTGAACAGCCCTCTTAGATTGTTTCCAGACAACGCTGTCTCTTATCGCCTAGTAAAGTCGCCAGAAGGTCAAAACCTACTGCAAAATGATTTACACAAGATGCCTGTATGGTGCCAAAAGTGATAATTGACTCTAAGTAATAAAAGCGTGAGACCATCTAGATGAGTACTAAAAGGAATCCCCTAAATTTCGGTTACACGATAAATCACACAAATCTAAAGGCTATCAATTCAACTAAATACTTAGGCATTACAATCACGAACAAATTAAACTGGAACGGTCACATAGATAATGTGAGTGGGATCCATAAACTACATTTTATTGCAGAACACTTAGAAGATGCAACACGTGTATCAAGAAGCTGCCTACAGTACGTTTGTCCGTCCTTTGCTAGAGTGTTGCTGCGCTCTGTGGGATCCGTACCAGATGTGATTGACGAAGGGTATCGAAAAAGTTCAAAGAAGTGCACCTGGAGTCACGGATATTGAGGTGGCAATCATTAAGAGAAAGGCGTTTTTCGTTATGGCGATATCATTTCAAGAAATTTCAGTCACCAATTTTCTCCTCCGAAATATTTTGTAAATGCCAAGCTATATAAGGAGCAATGATCGATGTAATAAAATAAGAGAAATCAGAGCTCGCACGAGAAGATTTAGGTATTCCTTTTTCCATAAAGAGTTCGAGAATGGAACGACGGAGAAATTGTCCGAAGGTGGTTCGATGAACCCTTTGCCAGGCACATAAGTATGAATCGCAGAGTAGTCATGTAGATGTAGTTCCTTAAGTACGTTATTTAAATTAGTATTCTACCACTTTTCTCATAGGAATCACGCTCTATTTTATCGTTCTTTACTGCCATACTATGCCTAATATAAATTTCACCTCTATTATTTTATCGTGAAGTTAATTTGTGTGAAGAAATAACGCACTGTGACAAGATTTGGAATAAATGGTTCAAATGGCTCCAAGCACCATGGGACTTAACATCTGAGGCCATCAGTTCCCTAGACTTAGAACTACTTAAACCTAACTAACCTAAGGACATCACACACATCCATGCCCAAGGCAGGATTCGAACCTGCGACCGTAGCAGCAGCGCGGTTCCGGACTGAAGCGCCTAGAACCGCTCGGCCACAGCGGACGGCCGAGATTTGCATCTAGAACCAAAAACTAATACTAGCTTAAACATGTACACATCAAAACTGCCTGGTAACTGCTTGTTAAACACTAGAAAAACTCTCCATACCGTTTATCCGGCGTGATGTATAGTTGATTCTAATGGACATATTTCTCACAGCAGACAATGAGTTTGGACTTACGCGTGCGTTAACTTGAAGTATTACATGCTCCGTTCGAGGCAGTAAGATTGCAATGGGATCTGCGCGATGAGAATAAACGTCTTAGCATTTATCGTCCAGTTGTAAGAGCATTAACATAGGAGAGTAGGGCGTTTCTATATTACTGGGCTGTGCACACAAAAACCCACACACACTCCCTCTGCGTCTCTCTCTTTCTTTCTCTCACGCATACACACATACATAGAAAGTCTGTGTGCACATGAGGATAGAGTCAATGTCCGCAGGCCTGCCATGATACGACTGATGTTTTCAAGACGGCGTGTAGCGCTTGCGTGGCTGTGCGTAACACAGGCAGCGGCCGAGCAACAGGTAGAGAGAGAAAAGAGAAGAAAAAATCGGGTTGTGTTCCGTTTCTGAACGTGCCTCACCTTCACGGACGTCGATTGGTCTCGGATTCAAAGTCTCGTGGCTTTCGTTTTGGGCAGCCGCACCTACCTGGCCGCTGCCGCCTGGGACGGGGGACTGCCTTCGCCACCTACGGTCGGGCTGAGGCCTGCGCGCCCGTCAGCTGTTAACGGCCTCAGCCCACACCGGGCGGCTGCGTCTGGTTTTTTGCACGTGCCGTTTATGACGAACCTCTCACACTACGTACTGTTCCGATACTTGCCTAACGTTTCTTTCTATTACACTACTTCTAAAATAGCCTGTGTACTTTGGCAATGACCAGCACTGCAAGACCGAAAATTTCGACCGAAGTATTAAAAATGAAAATGAAGATTCTGCATAAAATACGCAAGTTGATTAAAAACTATCTAACGATTTCATGATGTTACATATTCAAGAACGCATGTTATTATCATTCATGATGTGAATTTGGGATATTGGCGTGTGTTTACGTGGCGGGTAACAATGGTTCCAATGGCTCTGAGCACTGTGGGACTTAACATCTGAGATCATCAGTCCCCTAGAACTACTTAAACCTAACTAACCTAAGGACATCACACACATCCATGCCCGATATAGGATTCGAAGGTGCGACTGTAGCGGTCGCACGGTTCCAGACTGTAGCGCCTAGAACCGCTCGGCCACTACGGCCGGCAGCGCGTAACAGGCTAGTTGTTTAATGTTTTGTTGAAATACTGCTATCGTCATTTATTTGACTGAAAAATTTCATACCGTATGTATATATACACGTTCCAGTTTCTTTTTTTTTCACAAAAGCATTGTCAGAGGTTTCGAATTACTTCGTACGTGTAACCATCTTTCTGTGGTTATTGTTATGATTTAATGCATACATTCTTAGGTTTGACACGACTCGTGTGACTTGTTCATATGCGAGAAATGTTCCATTTTACTACCATATTTTTTTCTGTGCATTTGCACTAATAAAATTCCTTGTTCTTCCATTACTCTAACTAGCTACTGTCCGGAAAATAGCATAATTATATTGGCACTCAAATGTAACTTTCATGTACACTGTAGCACTAAATTCGGCAGACATTAGCTTGTATATGCAATATTCTTTACTTTGTTTCTTCGTACGTTTTAGTTGTCTGTGTTTTACTATGTTTGTGCAATGATAGAGCAATCATAGAAGGTCGTTGACGACGTGTAGAATATGACTTCACGTTGCTGATAATAATCTGGTGAACAAATTCAAAGCGGGACTGGTGTAATATACATTGCAATATACAACTCCAAGGGTCAGTTTTAGGTCCACTACTGTACTCATGTATGTGAACGATCTTCCGTGTAGTATACAACAAGCAGAATTAGGTCTTTTTTCAGATGACGCTAGTATTGTAATAAATCCAAGCATACACACAGAAACAGAAGAAATGCTAAACAAAGTTCTTAAAAGTATCATTGACAGATTTTCTGCAAATGGTGTCACCTTCAATTTTAAAAAAGTGCAACATATTCAGTTCTGCACATTTAGAGGTACTACTCCAGTTATAAGCGTAACACATGGCGTGGAAATAATAAATAGGGTGGAAACTTCAAAATTCTTAGGGGTCCATATTGATGAGAATTTAAATCGGAAAAAACACATTTTACAACTCCTAAAACAACTTAGTTCAGGCACATTTGCGCTTATAATCACTGCACATCTTGGAGAGAGACAGATCATTAAGCTGACATATTTTGTAAATTTTCATTCAATAATGTCGTATGGAATAATGTTCTCAGGTAACTCATCTTTAAGAAATAAAGTCATCAATGCGCAAAAACGTGCTGTGAGGATAAGTGCGGTGCCCACTCACGATAAACTTGTAGATATCTGTTTAAGAAGTTGGGTAATCTGACTATTGCTTCACAGTATATTTATTCCCTCGTGAAGTTTGTTGTAAATAGTTCACTACACTTCAAAAGGAACACTGGGTTACATAATTCCCATACCAGAAGGAAAAATGACGTTCATTACTCCACATGAAGGTTGTCTTCAGCACAAAAATGGGTGCACAATGCTGCAAGAAAATTTTTTGATCACTCATCCAGTGATATAAACTCTCTTAACAGACAGCAAAGTAAAATTTTGTAATAAACTGAGAAAGTGTCTCCTTGAAAACTTCTTCTGTTCTGTAGAAGTTCTATAACTATAATGTGTAATAGGTGGTGGGTAGAAGTTATTAACTAGCCTTTGAATATCTTTTTTCTTTTTGTATTTAGAAAAAGGAACTTCAGAAATATTCAGAATGTAATCATGTGTACAAATTAATTTGCAAATGTGAATTTAAAATGGCTCGTTCCACCTCTTACGATCTATCGTGCAAAATGATCCATGAAACATGTAACTAACTAACACGAACATAAGTGTCGGTAGTCAACACTCAACGAATTATCAACCCTTTCCTGCCCCACATTATAAAAAACTATACCGGTGGATTTAATAATTGCAAAGAACTTTATCAAGGCAACTGAAAACAGAGTAGTGTATTGTAATACATAATTATATTTGTTTTAATGTGTGTACAAAATGTAAGCGGAACTTCTGAGTCTCATTCAACGTATACGTTCGGTTATTTACTTATTGCCTTAGTAATATCAATTTAAATGAACTAAAACAAGACGAAACTGGATTATAAACATCAAAACACTCACAATAATGTCCTTTTACGTCAGCGGGGCCCATAAACTCCTATGTTGAAATGAAAAACACAGCAGTAAGACAGTCCGTTGTTTTCTTCTGTACTCTGTGAGCAAAGATATGGAACTGTCACAGCCAAAGAGTCTCCTGCGCTACAGTAGAAGTCATGGCAGAAGTACACCATAGAGTATGTAAACCTATGGAGTGAGCACAGCCTGCTGCGCATGTTCTCAACACCAAACCAAGTTGCTCACGTGATTTTGGGACGAGGTTGCTTTTCTACAGTTTGCGGTAATAGCGTAACTTGAATTTATACGTGTTCACCATGTTTTGTATACATTTCTGCACGTTTGAGTTTTAGTAACAGGTCATAGGTATGTAAAAATGGTTCAAATGGCTCTGAGCACTATGGGACTTAACTTCTGAGGTCATCAGTCCCCTAGAACTTAGAACTACTTAAACCTAACTAACCTAAGGACATCACACACACCCATGCCCGAGGCAGGATTCGAAATTGCGACCGTAGCGATCGCGCGGTTCCAGACTGTAGCGCCTAGAACCGCTCGGCCACCACGGCCGGCGGTATGTAAAACAAATGTTTAATTGTAAATGTCAATTGATATGAGACACATTGTTTGTTGAAAAATATCGAGACACGGCATTATAATGTCTTATACTCTTGAGATACTTTATGCAATTTACGAGTCAAGTATTTAATAAGTGTGCACGTGTGTTCTAGTAAACTGCCTGTCAATGTATACATATTGGTGATATGTTCATATGCAGATAAAATTTATACACGGCACTTTAATTTCCTCCAATTAACACAGGTTCTCAAACCCTTGTGTGTTTCTAAGTATTTTGGCATGAGACAGTTTCCTATATAGTATCATTGTAACGTAATTAATAACAACAGTGATTCGACAATATGAATACATGTAACAGAAAGCGTAAAAAGACATCGTTGGTTGTTAGTTCTTATCCTGTTACCGAAAAAAAAAACATAATTGAAATGGAATTTGAACTACGATATTGTTGCGAAAAAGCAGAACACTACTGCTCTTCACATCTTTAAGCCAACTTCAGTATCTGGTAAGAAACTGGTAAGATGTCTGTAAAACGCTTCTACGAAGTTTTGAAGGTCACTTCTGTGTAACAGCGAAGTAATAACACTCAAAATATGCTAAGCGCTATAGTGCTGAAACGCGTCGTGACAAAATCATGTGACTTGAATTGCAGCATATGTTGCGGACAGAATTCTCGTTCTGTGTATCCGAATGCTCACTCCAAACAGATTTACACTCTGCGAGATGCACAGACGCCCCTAGAGGATGCCAGTGGATGAAGTCAACTGCATGCTGTTTTGTGATTCTAGAAAGTGGACCTAAGTCCTACCTACCAGAAACGGGTTAACTGCATAACTGAGAACGAAACAGATGAAAATTTATGTTGCTGTTGTCGACGAACGTAGCGACATTAGCCGCCAAACGTGTTACAGGTGTGCAGAGAGGCTAGTGTAATGCGTGTCCAATAAGGTTTCCTTTATTCATCAAGACAAGACATAGTTCTATGGGCTCCCACTGAACGTATTCCTGATTTCATCGTTTTTATTTACATAGAATGAAACAATGTCCATTCTGTACGCGTCCGGCCATCCTGATTTAGGTTTTCCGTGATTTCCCTAAATCACTCCAGGCAAATGCCGGGATGGTTCCTCTGAAAGGGCACGGCCGACTTCCTTCCCCATCCTTCCCTAATCCGATGAGACCGATGACCACGCTGTCTGGTCTCCTTCCCCAAAACCAACCAACCATCCATTCTGTAAGGTTCCCGTACCGACAGTATTGTGCAAGCTAATGTTTCAGAGAATCTGTTTATAAACTCCTGTAGCCTACGTCACCATCCTTCTAGGGCAAAGATTGTTAGCTCGAAGCCTATCGTAACCACTTTCTCAGCGACAACCCAACTACATGACACTGGCTCCGTTTGTTTGTTAAAAAGTGTGATTTTTTTTTAATACTTCAGGGAGCCTCTAGACGTGTTATAAATGCTTCTGCAGTATCTTCCGGATAACTTAAATCACTAGAGAATCCTCACAACGGAGAGCAGAGACATATTAGAGCATTTGATTAAACTGCTAATAGCTCAGAGCTGGCGTTGGTAGTACTCGTACGTTTCAAATAAATACCTGGGAGTGACAATGTGCTGCGATATCACATAGAACAGTCACGTAAGTTTAGTCCTGTGTCAAGCAGCTTACATTGATAGGGCACAAAGAATCTTCAGTTCGTCTAGGAAAGACGCCGCTTATAAAATACTGGTTCGGCTCGTAGCGGGGTGACATTCACTTTTGTGAGACATATCAAAGCGTATCTAATGTGCGCGAAACGACCTGACAGAAACCGTTAAAAAATGTTGACAAAACTGAACTGGTAGACACTGAAAAAGGACATAAAACAGGTCACGAAAATTTCGAGAAACTTTTCAAAGGACATTCTATTTATAGGGATTATTAACATAAAATCCTAATAATGACATGCAATACCAAGGTAATCGTTCGAGCCCCCAACAGTGAAGAAACTAAAAGAGAAGTAAAGCTGTCATCGATGAAAAAGATGATTTGAGTATCACAGTACATGATCCTGTCGTAGGTGATACAACATACTTTTCCTCGATCTAAGGAGGTCAGTTATTATATATTAATGTGAAATTCTAAGTAACGTACTGATTGATGCTCCTGTGACATACACAAAGCATTATTACACTTTAATGCGAAATTGTAACTATAGTGAATGGCTCTGATCACTATGGGACTTAACATATGAGGTCATCAGTCTCCTAGAACGTAGAACTACTTAAATCTAACTAACCTAAGGACAGCCGGCCGAAGTGGCCGTGCGGTTAAAGGCGCTGCAGTCTGGAACCGCAAGACCGCTACGGTCGCAGGTTCGAATCCTGCCCCGGGCATGGATGTTTGTGATGTCCTTAGGTTAGTTAGGTTTAACTAGTTCTAAGTTCTAGGGGACCAATGACCTCAGCAGTTGAGTCCCATAGTGCTCAGAGCCATTTGAACCATAACCTAAGGACATCACACACATCCATGCCCGAGACAGGATGCGACCCTGCGACCGTAGCGACCCGCGGTTCCAGACTGAAGCGCCTAGAACCGCTCGGCCACACCGGCCGGCTAACTATAGTGAAGCCTGATACATTTGTCCATATACAAAGCAATGTCGGAGGTAACATTATTTCAAGAACTACAAAGAAGTCGTGGGATCAAACGGGACACAAACACCCGACCTTCGGCTTTATAGTCCCTCACCTTCTCAGCCATCAAGCCGCCCTTTCTTATGGCTCAATCAGAAATGCTTCTAACCAGGTGTTTACTTTGATACTTGGAGCAAGCATAGAGCTTTCAGTCATCTGTTCTTTATTTAAATTTTTGTTATTTTTTTATATAGAAAATCCGAAACTGTCAGCTGATGTAATACGTACTCCCACGTGTACGAAGGGTTTTCATAAAACAGATACACAATATATACGACTGTAATCGGACTTGTCATGCAGATTAGCGGCAGTTAAGTACAGAGTGGTAACTATCGAACATCGAAATTAGCTGTGAAATGTTGAATCCGCGCTTGGGGCGTGTCTGGGCGGGCAGAGTTCAAGCGATAAGAGCGACGTGAATGGAGTTATTATCGCGAGAGCAAACACAACAGGAACCACTGCTCGATAGCGGCTCAACGCGGCCGGGGCTGCCCGTTCTGAAGCACCCACAGATCCCCACTTGAGCGGCTCGTCTCCTTCTTTTACAAAACGGAAATCAGAACTCGATGGACAGTTCGTATTACTGTTTGATGCTATCCATATGACAAGCGTTCAAATTGTCATTGTTAATTCGTCACGAAATAAGTTGCTCGATTCCACTCGATAGGGCAATAACTGTATTCTGTATCCAATACACGGAGGAAGTGGTCTACCGGCCATAGCCTGCCGTAGGTCGCTAAACGAAGTGCTCCCGTGTGAGTGGGAAAAGCAGGAGGGCGCCTCACGCGAGTAAAAGCGGTCGAATGCGATATCATTCTCTAAGACGTTTCAAGTAGGGTGGGTCCACGACCAACGAGTGATTGTTACACATGGCCATTGCCGGTTATGGCTATGAACAGTTATTTTATTTTGTTTTTTCGGTTATTTCGATTGCAAATATGAGTATTACTCAGCTTCAGACTGCTGGAAACATACCACGTATCAGCTGTAGTATACTTTCACATATCAGTATGTTGTATGTTTACAGCCGCATGAAGACGATGAATACTCGAAACTGAAATCGCAATAAATAAAAAAGTAACGTTATTTGTGATAGTTGTAAGCGGAAACGACCTTATTTAATTCTTTAAGAAGGGTCACAGGACATAGCTGCTGTTATGGCGTTATTACCCATAGATCCTCTTCGAGCTACTTTGCGCCTGTTTGATTTATAATACAACAATAGGGACAGCAACAGGCCTTAATTCCTGAGGGAAGAAAAAGATTTTTAAACTACCTGAGTGTAAATGTGAAGAATTCTGAATGATTCTGGAACAAAGGTGGGCACTTTTACATTTAATGAAAGATATATACAGATACCCCATTACTGGAAGGCAAGACTTGAGAACAAAGAAGGGCTATATATACCAGTAAATCGTCTAGGTAAAAATATTCTTGCTAGGATCCTAAACATTCAGGAAAGGAAGGAAGTAAGGAATATTTAACGTCCCGTCGACATCGAGGTCATTAGAACCGAGGCACAAGTTCGGATGGTGTCAAGAATGGCAAAGAAATCATCAAAGGAAAATCATGAAAGGAATCATCCCGGCGTTTCCTGGAGCGATTTAGAGAAATCACGGAAAACCTAAATCTGTATGGCCGGACGCGGGTTTGAACCGTCGTCCTCCCAAATGCGAGTCCAGTGTGCTAACAACTGCGCTACCTCGCTCGGTCCAAACATTGAAGTCCAGCAGTCAGTACCATGGAGTTTCGGATGTGATAATATTTTTGCATCTTATGCATTAGGTTTACTGAATCACTTTCACATTTCTGTTCGAGAAACGTAGGCACTGACTTGGGCATGCACTGCAAGGGCAAGGGGTAGTAGCATAGAGGTAGTTTGTATGTCAATGAGATGCTGTTTACTTGTATGTGCATGGTGAGTGGCATTTGTTTATACCGTTATGTAAAGTAATTGTGTTTTGCATGTCGTTCAAATGAACAAGCTGGAACACAGCGCCGTCGTAAGACTATGGTCTTGGACTTTTTATTGCCAGTGTGAATACATCCAAAGATGCTAAACGAAACGAAATTGCTTCTTCAAGAAATCTAAGAAGGAACTCAAATATGGCTACACCACTTCTGATGATAATTAACCCGAAGGACATCTGAAAATTGTGAACTCAGTTAACAATTTACACATGTTACTGGCGCGATCTAATGTCGTAATTTATAAAATTAGAAGCCAAGATCACTTGATGCGTAATAGTTTATTTCATGACCGGTTGTGACAGTCAGTAGTTGTCATCCTCAAGTTTCTGGAAGATTTGAGAATATGAGGATGACAGATAGTTACTGTCGAAACTGGTCGTGAAATAAACTATTTCACTTCAAGCGATCTTGGCTTCCAATATTATAAACTGCAGTTAAAAATATAAAGAAAGCACACAACATTGTCGTTGTGGACAGCAGTCCGAAGGCTGGCTTCATATAGCTCTCCACACCAGTGTGCCCTGTAGAGGGCTCTTAATCTTTGCACAACGCCTGCAACCTACGTCCACTCAAACCTGTAGTCAAGCCTTGGCCATCCTTTACAAATCGCCTCTCGTGTCTCCCTCCCGCCCTCCCTTCCCCCTCCTCCCCTCCCCCCAACATGCACTCTCTTCCCTCTATAATCATACTATTTTTATCTGTTTTCAGTCAGTTTGGGCCATGATTTATTTTCTCACCAATTCAAGTAGATACCTCTTCATTAGTTATCTGATTTATCTGTCTAATTTTCACATATGTTCTGTAGGTCCACCTTTCAAAAAAACTTTACTTTTCGCTGTACTGTTTAGCATCCACATGCCTCTTCCATAGTAGACTGTATTCCAGACCAATGCTTTCATAAATATTTCCGAACTCTTAAATGTATGTTAAATGTCAATTATCTCTCTTTTTCGGAAAAGTTTTGCTTACAAACCTGCATTTCATGTCTTCTCCACTACGGTAATCGTTTGTCATATCACTTTCCAAAAAATAAAAATCGTCTTCTACTTCCATTGTCTCATTTCCTAATCTGATTCCCTCAGTATCATCTGATTTATTTCGACTACTTTCCATTGCCCTTGTTTTTTATATCTGTCGATATTCGTATTATAGCCTCTTTATAACGCACAGTCAATTTCATTCAACTGAACTTGCAAGTGCTTTGCCTTCTCTGACAGAATTACAGTATTGTCAGCAAACGTCAAAATTTCTAATTTTTCTCCCTGAAACTAGGATTCAGTTGGGCTGGTTGTATCCGTATCTGCCTTCATTCATACTGCGTTTAAATGATAAAATACTATGCCATAAATGGGTGGGAGACCCCAAACGGGAGGTTCAGCCGCCTAAATGGACAGGTCTTTCCTATCTTTCACGCCAGCAGGCAGCTTTCCTTCGCAAGATATGTGAGTCGTGTGGGTAAGTGTATCTGTTAAATGTAGGTGATTCTACCGTGTGTGTGTGTGTGTGTGTGTGTGTGTGTGTGTGTGTGTGTAGTGTAGTGTAGTGTCACATTTGTGTTGGAGGTTATGAGAAAAGGTGAAACTTGGTGCCGAAACATAGCCTATTCTTCGAGAATAGCATAAATGGGACCGCCGAACTTAACGTTCCCATCCGACGGACGAACCACCATCAACAGTGTCGCGAGCCCTAGCTCCGTGGGACATTTTGGAGAGGTTTGGAATTTAATCTAGGGCACTGGCGCAAAGACTCATGATCGGGAGATTTACGCCAGCACCCTTCCTGTCCCCTCCGCCTTGAAGGCTGAGGGAAGATTGTCAACAGTGCCCTGCGTATCCAGACGGTCATCCATCAGAGTACTGGCCATATCCGACGGTGCTTAACTTTGGCGATTTTGGGGGAGGAGGGGGGGGGGGGGGGGGCGAACTGGTGTATCCACCTCTGCTCGGCAGTCGACTAGTTTAAGTAATCGGTTATCAGAACGCAGTTTATTTCTTCACATGCCGTTCATACCTATATATATTGGTAATTGTTGCATTTGTGGGTGGAGAATGGTTTGATACCAATGAAATGAAGATAGACTGGTAGCCGTAGATAGATGTATTTTCCAGCCCTTCCAGAATCGCTCTCTAACGATCGTTTCTAGTCACTAGAGTATGAACGGACAAGCACGTTGACCTAAACAGCGAATATGTCGAGAAAAAATTTAATCTCGTAAGTAAAAACCACTGTCCTCTGTCGAGCCGAGAAATTTTGTCCTTGTTCTTACAGCACCAGTGCTGTGAACGTTCTTCAGTCTCCATCGTTTCTACGGAGAAAGTGAAGCTCCTGACGATGAAGATGGCAGATGCCTTCGAAAGCTTCAGTTCATGAACTGAAACAGGACGCGGCTTGAACACGAAGAAAATTTTATATATGAGTGCTGCCTTGAAAAATCGGGGAATGTGATGCTACATCTCTTCACTTGTCGAATGCAACATCATTAGTAGAGGCATTACAAATCCGTAGCATTTTTCTGAAAAGTGTCGGTCTGTTATCTATCTTCTCTCGACTAGATATTCGAGGTCCTCCCAATTTGGTTCCGCCTGGGCAGACATTCTTATTTGGCAGTTTTGACTGATTCTAGTGACTGTTGACCGATCATGCAGGCTAACGATATCGGCTGTTTTAGTCTATTTACGTACATTGTATTACATTTATCAAAACAAAAAAATGAAGTACACAGAAAACGGGGTCAGGTGTAAATATAGCTTTGTACACGTACACACTATCGGCGGTATGTAAATGTTAATGTAAGTTGCACTTCTGTTGACAAGTAAAACGACCACCAGAGTGCTTTACTGGCGTTCGCGGTTTTTGTTGTTACCAGGCTTTGTTGTATATATAAAGGGCGTGAACAGCATCAGACGTTGAGTGATCACTCTGAAGGCCACGGGTATGCCGTGTACTCTTGTGAGAAGACGTTTTCGGAACCTGGCAGAGTTTGAAAGAGGCCTGATTGTGGGTATCCATTTGGGCGGCTGGTCCAATCGTGCAATAACCAGATTTGTGGGGCATTCGCATTTGACAGTGCCCCGATATTGGACTTCATGGTAACGTAAGGGCGGGCACCTTGGTCTTCATGGTTCTGGTCGACCTCTTCTGACCACCACAGGGGAGCTTCGCCGTTCGTGCACCAAGCTGATCCTAAGGACACTACTCGCCTTCCGTTTCACGACCTCCAATGGAATTTCACGATAGTACCCTTGTGTACACTGATGGCTCTCGGGCTGACCGTGGTGTCGGATGTGCCTTCGTCATTGGCACCACCACTGGTTCTCCCTTCATGGGAACAAGCTCCGGGTTATTAAGTCTCTCCCAGAAACTTGGACGACCTCCTCTCGGTCCTCTCGCCGCGAGAAGATCATTTTAACTAGGCTGCATATTGGGCACTGTCTTTTTAGCCAACTCCAGTTGTTAAATGGTGCTCCCCCACCACTTTGTGCACATTGCTCTCAACTTTTGACTGTCCGCCATTTCCTGACGGAATGTCCTTTTTTTTTAACCACTTACGTTCTTGCCGTCTGAGTTATCGGCTGTTTTAGTGAACGACGCGCGGGCTGTCGACCACGTTTTACTTTTCATCCGTTCTAGCAGTATGGCGAAGGCCATTTAATTTTTAGTTCTGGACCTCCGTTTCTCTATGGCGTATTTTATCGACCTTTCTCCACGTCCCTGTTTTTAGTCTTCTCTTCCATCGATTGGGATTGACGTGTAGTCGTTTTTATCTCCTCTCTTTGTCTTTGTTTTCTACAGTTTTGACACGGGCGCGTATGACCCTAGTTGCCACTGCGCCCTAAAACAAAACAAAACCGAACCGAACCAAGCTGATGAACGGATCTGCATTTTGTTCAGTGATGAATCGTGGTTGGCCTCTACCCCGGATGACCATCGATTATGATTTCAATTGCGTTACTTCTGGTGTCGTGATGTGGTGAGCCATCGTGTGTGACTTCACTGAGGGAACTCTG
Source organism: Schistocerca nitens (assembly GCF_023898315.1). Lineage (NCBI taxonomy): Eukaryota > Metazoa > Arthropoda > Insecta > Orthoptera > Acrididae > Schistocerca > Schistocerca nitens. The sequence continues at coordinate 396,686,795 of NC_064617.1, forward strand.
ACGTCACCAATGTTCTGTGTGCTCACGTGTAACCTCTCATGCGACAGTATGGTAATGCCATTTTTCAACAGAACAATACTCGTCCACACATGGCACATATCTCTATGAACTGTCTCTTGTCTAGCAAGATTGCTAGTCACGAAGGGATACAACGGTTTTATGACACGCTTCCCAACTTAATCAGCACATGCATTGAGGCCACAGGGTATGCAACGCCATACTGATAAGTGGGCACATACTGTGAAGTTATTTGTAAATTTGATTGGCGTTGGAAACACTGAAATAACACCATAGACGCTCACAGTCTGTGTAGTTTCATTTCGTTTCCTCCGCCCCTTCAACACGAATAAGAAGACACATTAAAGCTACCTAAAACACTGTCTTACGTACACAGACTGAAGCGACGAGTGAACATTTGTACCATGGCCAGAAATCGAGTACGGGTCTCCTGCTTAGCAGGCAAGTGCGTTAGCCGCTAAGCCACCTTGGCGTAGCGTATCACACACCTGCACGGAGTACCCTGGAACGTCTCCCTCCTCCATCCAAATTCTCACTGCCGCCCCGGCCTTGGTGCAAATTTTCAGTTGCCATTTCACTTTATATACACAAAATCGTATCTCTGTGAGACCGGTAAAGTCTCTGAGACAGTGTAATTTCATTTATAAAACAGTATCTGCTGATCTCCAGACACGATAGAAGGCAGACGAAATTGTTTAAGCCCTCATTAACGTGACTTCAGTAAAACTTTTTTAAGTTTAATAAATGTTGAGTTATGGCAAAGAATTATACTTGCCTACAATATTTATAAAATGCTACTATTCAGTTCAGCAGTGCAGTGAGGCAACAGCCGAACTATCGAGTGGTCGCGTCTCTAAAGTTGTAAGGATGTTTGTTTTCTTCTTTTCCCCTTCGGCACTTAAGGCCTGTTGTGGTTCCTATTGTTACACCTTTCCATTAGTTGGATCCTCGATTCTCCTTTTCCTTGCGCACAAAACACAATGTCAAATATATATACAGGTTGGAAATGAATAACACTGACAAACTGCAAGGACGGATTCCTGACTGGAAATGCAAGGAAAAATGTTCTATACATATGAGCCCGGAAATGGACAATGTACATGCAACTAGAACAAATCGTCCCGGAACATAGAACACAGCTGCATTGCACCCACGACACAACAGATTTTCAAAATGGCGTTCATGGGACGTAATGCACGCATTCGCACCGCGCATCATGGTTGTCGCGCTTTGGCTTACACAATGTTGGGGGCCACTTGCCTGGACTAGGGTTCGTTTCAACATTCTGTAGAGCCCGGTCCTCCAGATTTGGTGTGCGCACAGTCCGCCACCTCCGTGCACGTTCGCCTACCTGAAAGGACCCACACTCACAGCTCACACAGATATTGTGTGATGCGGTTGGTATCTGTAAGGGTACTTATTTTGCCATAGCCGTGCTGCCTTTCGACCGTTTCCATCTGCTTGGCCGTGCACCAACACCGTCTCGGCTTGTTCGCGACATGAATACCGGACCATTCTGCTGCTTATAATACGCTGAGTCAATCACACAGCCTGCAGCACACACGGAACACACGGCATGTGGTCAGAGGAACTTTGATTCGTCAGCGCCATCTACCGTGGCAGCGATGCATTTCCGGAAACATGTTCAAAGAACTTTTTTCCTCCATTTCCAGTCAGGAATCAGTCGGTTTTATTAATGTTCACCCTGTATAAAAAGTGAAGAAGGATGGTCTTTTCTAAGACAAAACGTTTCGTTGCTGTCACACATGCTTAACTGACCGTTTAGCTGATCATTTTGCCCGATCTGCTGACATGGACTCATGTACTTGCCGACTGAATTGATCCATAGTTGTTAAAATTTTGTCTTTGTGGGGATTCAAAGCCTCCAGATGCTTAATAAACGTAAACATGGTCCGTAGTAAGCTGTAACGCAATTTTTATTTAATCGTGCGATTAGCTACTTTCGACTATTTGTCATTGTCAAGCGTTTGTAAAACCAACATGGAAAAGCAGAACATTGTCTGTATGCATCGCATGTATAACTAACACTTTACACACCTCAAATTAAGATAAAACATTACTGCACAAATTTCTTACAACCACATGGTAATTTATGCTGTAATGTTTTATCTTAATGTGAGGTGTTCAAATGGCTCTAAGCACTATGGGACTTAACACCTGAGGTCATCAGTCCCCTAGACGTAGAACTACTTAAACCTAACTAACCTAAGGACATCACACACATCCATACCCGAGGCAGGTTTCAAATCTGCGACCGTAGCAGCAGCGCGGTTCCGGACTGAAGCGCCTAGAACCGCTCGGCCACAGCAGCCGGCCAGATTATCATAAGGAAGTGGGTTTGTTATTGGGAGATAGTACTTATCGAATTCTCAAACGGAATGTTACATGGGCATTTTGCAGAAAGACAGGAGAGCTTCTTAAGAACTCTGGCATCTCTGACGAATCTGTGAAGAATTTAAGGCCAAGGGCACAGAGTCCACCCAGGATGTATGGTCTGTCTAAAATACAAAGTGTTAATTGTACAAGCGATGCATGCAGAAGACAACGTAGTGCTTTTCCACGCAGGTTTTACAAGTGCCTGACAATGACAAGTAGCCGAAATTAGCTAATCGTACATTTAAACTAAAATCACGTTACAGCATACTACGGACCATGTTTACGTTTATTATTGATCTATATTTGCTATCGAAGCAGTGAAAACACGTTAATACTTGTCAGTTGTTGTTAGAAGCGGCCGCAGATTTTTGTCACGAACTATACAATAAATGTCTGAGAGTAATTTTACAGTTTCGCAGAAGTATCGATGTGAAACTATAATAACGCATTGTACTTATTTCTTGTTCGGAACACGCTCATGCCGTGGTGATCCAATTAGGCAAACATGCACGCGTAAACACGTAAGCCTTGGCCAGCGATGCGAGATTGTTTCCAGAGTGGAAGATACTGTGAGAACTGCTCCCAGGGTTTCCAAAACTTCCGCTTAGTCTCATCTCTGATAATGCTAAGCATATTGGACGAGCGCTTGCTTCCTGTGTCACGTTAAACAAAGGTCGTCGATAGTTAAGGAGTACGTGCAAGGCATCACATGGGCGCTGATACAGAAAATATCGCACTAGATATAAGCATGACAAGAATTTGTTTAGGCACACAAATAATCGAATAAGAGAGTTCGTGAACGCAGTTGTAAAGCTGTCTTTAAACTGCTTTTACCTGTGTTCCTGGTAGATTTAGGATGCAATTTCTAAATATGAGGATAGCTTATACATTTCTTTAACTATGACTGTGGGACAGTATGATCATTCCCCGACTGAATGGAAAAGATACATGTTTGAATTTTATATGCATCAACTAAAACCACACGATTTTATATTTGTTGTAGCGTTTCCTAGAGCTCTGTATATATTCGGTACTACTTTCCTCTTCTAAAACCATTATCACAGAATGAAACACGACTTTTGTGAAAAATAGTGTTGATTTAAATTTTAGTTGAAAACAAAATTTTAATACGTTCCCGAAAATTTGAGTGTGGGGATCAGCTTCAAACAGTTTTCAGTTACGAATGAATCGTTGATAATGAACTAACAATCGTAATCGAATGCAGGTATGGACGGAATAACTGGCAGTAGTAGACAGAAATCGAACGGTTATGTTTCGCAAAATGGCTACAACAGAACGATTATTTTTCAGAAGGTTGGCGCAGCAAAAATAATTCGCTTTTAAAAACAGACAAGGTCGATGTTGACTAAATACCAATAGGGTGCGTTTTGTTCAAACGCAGCATAGAGCGGCAATGGGAAGTTGATGTTTTACTATTCCGTTTTGATTATAACAGGCAATCCAATTAAAACGAGATAGATGGAAAAAAATTCGTAAACTGTTTATTATTTCAAAAGTAATCGTCATACCTTTTAATACATTTATCGTAGTCACAACGTTTACAAAAATGGTTCAAATGGCTCGGAGCACTGTGGGACTTAACATCTGAGGTCATCAGTCCCCTAGAACTTAGAACTAACTAAACCTAACTAACCTAAGGACATCACACACATCCATGCCCGAGGCAGGATTCGAACCTGCGACCGTAGCAGTCGCGCGGTTCCAGACTGAAGCGCCTAGAACCGCTCAGCCTCATCGGTCGGCCAACGTGTACACGCCACACATTTTCCGAAAGACGAAAAGCGAAGTTCACAAACCGTTTTTCGCTGTCGTATTTACATGTAAAGGTCTGAAGCGGATTTGCTAGTCATTTTAAATATGCCGTCTGGAAAACAGCTGTTCCAGTTTCTGATTTAGTCAGAACATAAGAGCGAAAATCGTTGTGGGACTGGAAAACCGGCAGCTAGCTATGGATTTTCACACTAGATTTTGGAGTGTTTACCAATCAGAAAGAGTTTTGTGAAATCGGTTTAAAAAAATGGCTCTGAGCACTATGGGACTTAACTTCTGAGGATATCAGTCCCCTAGAACTTAGAACTACTTAAACCTAACTAACCTAAAGCCATCACACACATCCATGCCCGAGGCAGGATTCGAACCTGCGACCGTAGCGGTCGCGCGGTTCCAGACTGTAGCGCCTAGAACCGCACGGCCACCGCGGTAGGCGAAATCGGTGTACGAAATCATGCTTGGGAACCACATGTAAACATACTGAATGTGAGATAAATCGAAACAACGTTTGCAGCAGTCAGCCCACTCACGTGTTGCCAAGGTTGTTTCGAGTACGCGGCAGAAGTTTCGCTGGCAAGCCCTTACACATCCACCACACTATCTCTCCCCATATGAAATCAGTATATTTGGAGCTCTGAAGAAATACATTCATGGCAGTCAATTTTCTTCGGACGAAGAGTTGCACGCCAGGGAACAACATGGTTCCGTAGGCAACAGCAAACATTTTCCCATGTAGGTTCAAATGGTTCAAATGGTTCTGAGCACTATGGGACTTAACGTCTGAGGTCATTAGTCCCCTAGAACTTAGAACTACTGAAACCTAACTAACCTAACGACATCACACAGATCCTAGCCCGAAGCAGGATTCGAACCTGCGACCGTAGCGGTCGCGCGGTTCCAGACTGTAGCGCCTAGAACCGTCCCGTTTAGGGATTGACAGTCTCGTCTTGTAGTGTGATAAATGTGTTAACAGCTATGTCAATGCCTTTTGAAACAATAAACAGTTATTTACTTTTTCCGTAAGTCTTGTTTTCATTTATGGCCCCTTATGTTTATGCTGTATTATAGTTATACTGTTTCCGATTTTTTTTTTTTTTTTTGTAGACGTCGAAGCAAATTGACGATTTATTTATCTAGCTAGTCTTAATTTCCAGATACCGCGCGGAGTAGCCGCGTGGTCTTAGGCGTCCTGTCACGGTTCGCACGGCTCCCCCCCCCCCTCCCCCGTCGGATGTTGGAGTCCGAGTCCTCCCTCGGGGGCATGGGTGTGTGGTGTGTGTGTTGTTCTTAGCGTAAGTTAGTGTAAGTTAGATTAAGTAGTCTGTAAGCTTAGGGGCCGATGACCTCAGCAGTTTGGTCCCATAAGATCTTACCACGAATTTCCAAAATTAATTTACAGATCTGAAATACTGACATATTTTGAGTACTTTTTTTCTATTTTTTCTTTATTGGTCAGTGTTGACAATCTCGTAAATGAAGATGCATTGCTATTTCAAACACGAGGCATCATAAAACCTATCGTAAAATAATGATTATCGTAGTTTAACGCACCATTGACATCAAGGTCATTATGTATCTAAAAATAACCGATTCTATGTACTTTAAGACAGCTATATTTATTTAAGATGAGGTCATTCAAACTGGAGGTGAGATCGGTTCATATCTGATACAAGTTTGTCACCGCTTCGCCAAAATTTTCTTTTTTATGTTGTATATCATTCAAAGGTGAGAAGAATGCATATTTCTTTATGAGAGGCATTATCGCCTTAATCAGTTTTTACTGTTTTTATACGCTCGTTTATACCCCAGAACATGGTCCAGTGTACATGTCGTAACCATCAGTAGTTTCGTGACGTAATTGTTTTAATCATGTTGTTGTAATACTTCTCGTTATTTATGTAGTAGGAAGTAGAACATGCTTTGAAAATATCGTGGAGGAAAAAATCTTGGGCTGTTAAATTTTGGCAAGAAAATCGGAATGCTAAGAAGTTAGACCAAAAATAGTGCAGTTGTCCAGTTTCTTCTATCATTTCCATCACTTTCTGGAGTTCACACATCTTAACAGCACTAGTATTCTGACCTACTTTTTTTACGTTTTTTTGTAGACCATTAATTTGCACCAATATAGAAAGTTCAAACTTACAGTGCTGCCTATCCTTTGAAGACATTTATCCATCGTTTTTACAACTTCAGATAAGTATAAAACAAATTTCAGTGACATGGAGCGTAGCTCAGAAATAAATACAGTAGGTTAAACAGATTTCTAATAAATGGAAATAAACAACCATACACACAAACTTAACGGTTAGAATTTATTCCAACATTTAATATGAATTCCACAAGCAATTTCTAAATCTCTATTTTCAGTTTAATCAGGAGTGTTAACACATTCAGTATCGAGGACAGCCAAATTCGATGTTACTGACGTCCTGGATCTCCCCACTGTCTCAGTATTATGATGGTGGTGTGGTGTCGAGTCCGCGGAGGTGTTGATCCGACTTACTTGGTGCACGTACGAGATACCGTCACATGTATGCTCCACTTCCATCAGTTTTTGTTGTCGAGAAATGCCCGCAACAGCGACAGGAGAAAAGAACCGACACGGAGGACGTCGACATATGTAATTCGTTCCACACAGTCATTACCCTCTCCAAACTTCCCAGGTGCTTATTACAGCTAGTGGCGTCTTGGTAGATGGCTTTTTGCAGCTCGGTGCACCTCGTGCGAAATGTGCACACAGTCGTAACTAAATTTTTAGAAATAGTGGTTGAAGTACGTCCCACTCCTCTCTGAACCTCACATTTCCTATTGAGTGTTGTAATGTTAGTCTTCACATAGAACGTATTAGGGTTGGTAACGGAAAACAACGATTCATCCTTGTAATGAATTTTTAAATTCTGTATGGAAAACGCCAAGCAGCAGTGTAATTAAAGGGAATGGAATCTTTCCGCTTCGATTCGAAAAACTGTGGTTTGACACAACTCTTCTGAAATCGAGCTGATTGTAGATTGTTTCGGGCTTTTTTTGATTAATAGATAAGGGTGTATTGGCTGTACTAAATTCGTTCCACTCTCTTGTATTCAGTGAAACGATGCTGCTATTCCTTCTAAAGAGTTCACACTATCAACCACAAATCTCACAAACGAGTAGGTGCACTGTGACAACAGCGCAGTAACCCCCGCTTTTTTAACTAGAGACCGCTGAAGGCTTCTTTCTGAACTGCAAAACTTTCATTGTGCCTGAACTGAGTTTCCCCGAGAAACTATACTGTATGATATCAGTAACTTAATACGTGCAAACACAACTGTAGACAATATTCTAACCGTTAAGATATTCATATAGTACACGACTTCATAATTCACGACTTACGAGTACTTTTTATAATCAGTTTATAAAGATAGCAGCAAAAATAGTGTTAAATGGTTCAGACGAAGAAGCAAGTGAATATATTGCAAATGTCATTCCGCAAAACAAGAAATTAGAAGTAACACCACATCCTTCACAGAAATTAATACAACTACAAAAATTCTAAAGAACAAAGGCTCATAGATTTCCAAACAGAATTCAGAAAAGTTGTTCCAACTTTATAAGTAACATCCTTAATAACATATGTAATGCATCACTGACACGGCAAATTTTTTGAGACAGGTTAAAACAGGAAAATAGATTTCTGAGTGTACATATTGATGAAAACTTAAACTGGAAGAAGCATATTACTGAGCTTCTGAAACAGTTAAGTTCAACAACTTTTGCTCTTCGTATAAATGGTAGTCTTGGAAACAAACGAATCAGACTCCTGACATATTTCGCTTATTTCCGCTCATTAATGTTTTACGGAATAATTTTCTGGGATAACTCACCATTTAGAAAGAAAGTACTGGTTGCACAAAACCCCTCTTCAATGGGTTGGCTTCTTACCTGCACCGTCACAAAACATTATTCATTACTGAAATTCGTCATAAATAATCCATTACAATTAGAGAAGGATTGTGATGTCCATATCTAAGACACTATAGAGAAAAATGACCTTTACTATCGATTATCGAAATTGCAGTGGCTCAGAAAGGAGTTCGATATGCAGCAACAAAAATTTTTGATCGTTGCCCGATACTACAAAATGTCTGTAAAGTAGAAAAGCAAGTTTGAAATCTAACCCAGAATCATTTCTTCCGAACAACTCCTTCTAGTCCATGGACTGGCAGACCGCAAAAAAAAAAAAAAGTCTATACATGTCCTCTAGACTGAGTCGTTCCACATCATTTCGGTAAAAGAATCATTCAGTTGATCCATGGAACATGTTACTAACTAGGTAATACCTGGCATACGGAAGAGCTTCCCACCTACTTGAAATCCAGTGCATCCCACATCACTCCATTTCAGGATAACAGAGTGTTGGCGGGGGCACAGTTTCGCATATGAAAATTAATGCACTGTATTTGAGTCAGTCTGTAAGATATGAGCTAGTAGTTGCTACTACCCAAAACGTTATTCGTGGTGGAACACTTGATTCGCTTAGGTAAGGACTAAAGGAATCCGTCAGTTAGCTCATCAGAGACGAAGCACAAGATTTCCGCTATTTTCCTTAATAGGTTTAGGGAAACCTCAGAAAACCTATATCTGCCTAACTGGGCAGGGACGCTGTTGTTTGTAGGAATGGTTCAAATGGCTCTGAGCACTGTGCGACTTAACTTCTGAGGTCATCAGTCGCCTAGAACTTAGAACTACTTAAACCTAACTAACCTAAGGACATCACACACATCCATGCCCGAGGCAGGATTCGAACCTGCGACCGTAGCGGTCACGCGGTTCCAGACTGGAGCGCCTAGAACCGCACGGCCACACCGGCCGGCGTTTGTAGGAAGATAGCAATGCCAGAAACTGCATCGAAATACAGGAAGAGCTACGAAGGATCAGTATTTGGTGCAGGGACTGTAGTTGACCTTAGAAGTAAACGAATGTAACGTGTTGCGTACAAATGGGCGAAAAGATCCATTATTGGTCAGTTACGCTGGAGGTGAAAAATCACTAGAAATTGCAACAAACGTAAATACTTTCGCGTAGTAACCGTCCGGCACGATCTTAATTGGAACAACCACATAAAACTAATTACATGAAAAGAGATGCCATATTCTATCTTAAAGAAATGTAAGCAATGTAGGGAAAGATAGATCGCTACGTACCGTTAAGATGCCCGGAAACCAATACATACTGGGATATGGGCCAATCAGTCGTCTCATTATCGTCTGCCTCTTAAATCGTAGTAGACACTATAGGTAGTGTTGTATGAGGTTACCGCGCATACAGACAAATCCTTCAGCCCATTAGCAGTGAAACACGCACTCTTTAAAATACCCTGGTTCCATTCGAATTGTGTCCCATGAATTGGTCACACGCTCGATGGATTGGCCGCATATTAATTACTTTGAATGTTAACATTGCCAGAGATCCAACGGATTCTGGCGCAGCGAATGGAGACCACTTCGAGCAATCTATCGACCACGACACGTTGCGGTGAGTTACTGTAGTACGGTGCAAGAGTAACGTTCTCCCGTTAGCGCTGGTAATTTCTTGCGCAGAAATCGGCGATACAAGCACCCGTTAATCTGTTTGGTAAAGTATATGCTCTATGTGTCTGTCACCGACAATTCCTACCTATAGTGAAGCGATGCTCATGCCTCACTTCCATGGTAATTCGAGGATTTCGACCGGGTAATTTGCTACACCGTCTATTGTGACGGTGTGCACCATCGCGTACTACACATTACTCGTCATAAGTAAAACAGCCCATATCTCAACAGGTACTGGTTTCCGGATATTTAATAACAGGAATTGTTTTTCTAGTTTTGACCCTACTTCCTGTATGAATATCTGAATGTCCTGTGCGTCATGCTACATGAACACAGTGAGGCCGGCCGCGTCGGACGAGCGGTTCTAGGAGCTTCAGTCCGTAACCGCGCGACTGCTACGGTCGCAGGTTCGAATCCTGCCTTGGGTATGGATGTGTGTGGTGTCCTTAGGTTAGTTAGGTTTAAGTAGTTCTAAGTTCTATGGGACTGATGACCTCAGATGTTAAGTCCTATAGTGCTCAGAGTCATTTGAACCATTTGAACCACAGTGAGAATATCAGAGTCCATACGGAGAGTTATCTACAGTCGCTCTTCGCATGCACCACTCGATTATGGAACAAGGAAGCAGGGGAAATTGTGTACTAGAAGTATCCTCCGTCACATACCGTAAGGTGTAGATGAATATGAACCGCCGCCTTTCCGATACGAGTTAAGCGCCCTACCGCCACGCTACCTGCGTCGGTACCACTTACAGAATAGGTCCTGCTGGAGCAGGGAAACCTAAATCAGGACCCGGCTTTGGACTCGCCCACGATACCACTCTGTTCTCTGGAGCTCTGCAAAATACGGGCTACACGAAAGGCTTGTAAGTCATACGGCGTCCAGAGCGTGCGCATAAAAGTCGATAGCATTACGGCATAAGTGGAACATGGAGTGTCGTTGATCAAGGTCCTGTGTGCGTAGCCTGTGTAAATATCGCCAGAAACACATCCGCTGCGAGATAGCGGCTATCCGGCAGCGCGCGCGCTGACCCCTGTTTCCTCTGCTGATTTAGCCGCAGCAGATAACGCCCTTCTCGCTGCTAGCCTGGCCGTCTTGTACCGCGTGTCAACAACCCACGCCGTCCTTACGCAGGGCAACACTATTTTGCACTAAGCGCTTCAAACGGTACGGTGTGGTATCGAAATGCTCCGAGACTAACTTACGCCTAATAAAAGTCACACTGAGGTGACAAAAGTTATGGAATAGCGATATCAACATATAAAGATGCCTTAGTGTCACGTACGAAAGGTATGAAAGGGCAGTGTATTGGCGGAGCTGTCATTTGCACTCAGGTGACCCATACGAAAATGTTTCCGACGTGATTATGGCCGGCGCTAGGAATTAAAACACTTTGAACGCGGAATGGTAGTTTGAGCTAGATGCGTGGCACATTCCTTTTCGGAAATCGTTAGCGAATTCAGTATTCCAAGATCCACAGTGTCAAGAGTGTGCCGAGAATCCCAGGTTTCAGGCATTACCTCTCACCACAGACAATGCAGTACCCGATGGCCTTCACTCAACGACCAAGAGCAATGGCGTTTTCGAAGAGTTGTCATTGCTAAAAACAAGCAACACTGTGTGAAATAATCATAGAAATCAATGTGGGACGTACGACGGACGTATCCATTAGGATACTGTGGCGAAATTTGGCTTTAATTTGTTATTGTAGCAGACCACCGACGTGAGTGTCTCTGGTAACAGCACATCGCCTGCAGCGCCCCTCCTGGGCCCGTCAGCATATTGGTGGGACCCTTGACGATTGGAAAACCGTGGCCTAGTCAGGTGAGTTTCGTTTTCAGTTGCTAAGAGCTGATGTTAGTGTTCTAGTGTGGCGCAAACCCCAGGAAGCTATGGACCCACGTTGTCAACAAGGCACTGTGGAAGTTGGTGGTGGCTCCATAATGGTATGGGCTGTGTTTAAGTGGAATAGACTGAGTCCTGGTTATGTTCGGTTACGTGGAGACCATTTGCAGCCATTCATGGACTTCATGTTCCCAAACAACGATAGAAGTTTTATGGCCGACAGTGCGCCATGAGGCCGGCCTCTGTGGCCGAGAGGTTCTAGGCGCTTCAGTCCGCAACCGCGCTGCTGCTGCGGTCGCAGGTTCGAACCCTGCCTCGGGCACGGATGTGTGTGATGTCCTTAGCATAGTTAGGTTTAAGTAGTTCTAAGTCTAGAGGACTGATGAAATGGCTCTGAGCACTATGGGACTCAACTGCTGTGGTCATTAGTCCCCTAGAACTTAGAACTACTTAAACCTAACTAACCTAAGGACATCACAAACATCCATGCCCGAGGCAGGATTCGAACCTGCGACCGTAGCAGTCGCACGGTTCCGGACTGCGCGCCTAGAACCGCGAGACCACCGCGGCCGGCAGGACTGATGACCTCAAATGTTACGTCCCATAGTGCATAGAGCCATTTTGAATGCGCCATGACACTAGGCTACAATTATTTGCGACTGGTTTGAAGAGCATTCTGCACAATTGGAACGAATGATTTGGCCAGCCAGATCACCCATGAATCCCACCGAACGTTTATGGGTCATAATCGAGAGGTACGTTCATGCACAAAATCCTGCACCGGCAACACTTTCGCAATTATAGACGGCTGTAGATGCAGCATGGATCATTATTTGTGCAGGGAGTTCCAAGACCTATTGAGTCCATGCCATGTCCAATTGCTGCAGTACGCCGGGCAAAATGATATCTGACGCGATATTGGCAGGTATCCCATGACGTCCGCAGCTCGTGGTCGTGCGGTAGCGTTCTCGCTTCCCGCGCCCGGGTTCCCGGTTTCGATTCCCGGCGGCGTCAGGAATTTTCTCTGCCTCGTGATGACTGGGTGTTGTGTGACGTCCTTAGGTTAGTTAGGTTTAAGTAGTTCTAAGTTCTAGGGGACTGATGACCATAGATGTTAAAGTCCCATAGTGCTCAGGGCCATTTGAACCATTTTTTATCCCATGACTTTTGTCTCCTCAGTGTATTACGTATTACATAGTTCTTGTTCCGCAACATCATCCTTGAAGAAATCCTTATGGTACAGAACACAAGAATCCAACGTTCGTTCCACTTTCCATATACACCTTGGATGTATTTCTTTGTCAGACTGAATCTTCCCAACTGTATCAAATCGTCGCCCTTTTAACCCGATTTTCATGTTGAGGAGTAGGAAGAAGTCACACGTAGCATAGTATGGTGAGGGTTGGTGAAGAACTGTAATCTTGTTTTTAGTCCAAATTTCCTTAATAATGTAAGTCACTTTGCGGTCGTGCATTGCCATGATGAAGTAGTCAGTCGTTCGAATGGCACTTCTGTGATGTGTTTTCATGTGCTCTCTGAAGCGCCTTAGAACATGGCGATTGAATTCCGAGTGTCTATGAATACTCCCGTTAATAAGATAAATCAGAACTTCAAGAACTTAAAAAACGAAATGATCACATTATATTATTCTTGAAGAATCATGTTTGACAAGATCGCTAATAATTCTCTTTTACCGGTTTCGACAGATCTACGTTGTCATCATCGGATATTGTAACATTACTAGATGCATAAGCTTTTTACAACACTGAAAGTCACACAGTGATGTAGTGTCTTACTGTAATAAAAAGTGCCAAGAAACATCAGTATGTCACAAAAAAAAATACTACACAATTAAAACATACAACATGTTGTGTTGATGTCCCAGTGTAAGCGTTAATAGTAATAAAAAGTATTACTAACGAGTTTGGCAAACTTGATTCTTCAAGAATAACATAATTTTCAGATCGCTCCCAACGACTGAAGCAATGTCAAACACATATAAGATCACATTATTTAATATTTATTGTTGACGATCGGTTCAGACAGTTGAAACTGTCATCTGATTCTCGAAAAATATTTTTGGTTATAAAGCGTGTTCGCCACGCGGGATTAGCCGAGCGGTATAAGGCGCTGCAGTCATGGACTGTGCGGCTCATCCCGGCAGAGGTTCTAGTCCTCCCTCGGGCATGGGTGTGTGTGTTTGTCCTTAGGATTATTTAGGTTAAGTAGTGTGTAAGCTTAGGGATTGATGACCTTAGCAGTTAAGTCCCATAAGATTTCACACACACATAAATCGTGTTCTAGCAGGTGTTTATCGCTCATGCCTTGCCGTCGTTATGGAGGAGAATATAAAGCATGTTACACAGAGATTTGTCAAACGTAAAACCATATAAAGAGCAAAAGCACCTTCAACAAATGGGCGTGTTCACATACGTCGTGGAGCGTCAGTAGAGTGCTACGTGTGTGAACGTGTCCATTTGCGCAAGGTGCTTTTGATCTGTTTATGGGTTTATTTTTGCTAATCTTAAGTATGATGTGCTGTATATTCTCCATCGTGATGACAACATGGTATGAGTGATAAACTCAAAATGCAACACCATTTATAAAAAAATTTTTTTTTCGAAGATCGGAAGATGTCAGTTTCAGCTGACGAAACCGGTCGTCAATAATCAATATTAAATGATGCGATCTTGGCTATAAAAAGTTGTTTCAAATTAAATATAGATCCCTCCCTCCGTTTTCTCAATATGAGAAACTTCAAATCAAGGACTTAATGTTATTCTCAGTTGAGTCAGTATGTAAAGGCGAAACCGCGTGTGTAGGTGAAACCTGATTATGACAGTACTCGAAGAATGCCACAGGATAGCTTTTATTTTATTCAACGTCACAGTAAGAACCTTGCCGTACAGGCTCCTGTAAATAATTTTGTGATTTAGATGACAGTAACATACCCAGTCTCTGTGCTTAGGCGTGCTAAGTTCCTCGCTGCTCCGAATTCACCTGCATACCGTACTATTATTCGTCCGTCTCCAAAACGGCTTTCCCAAATCATCCTCGAGCGACAACGCCATTTCGAATCCGGTTGCAGCACGTGCTGGAATGACTTGATGTGGAGCAGGTACAGCTCCAAATCCACGGTTTTAACCGCCTGTCACCCTGATTACTGCAGAGGCCAGTGTAATTTTAGATTTAGTGCAGTGCAGTAGAGGCTGTATTTCTGTATACGTTTTTAATAAATTATTTTATGATATAGGGTGCCCCAAAAAGAATGATGTGATTTTAAATAGAATTATTTATTAGAAAGAAGGGCTTAACACCAACAAATTGCATACTAAATTACTCATAAAAGACAGAAGTTTATAATAATCCATCATAAATGTTCAGTATGTCCTCCACTGGCTGCACGGACGACATCTAGCCGATAGCCGAATTCATCCCAAACTGAGCGTAAGGTGTCTTCTGTCACTGAAGCTACAGCAGCTGATATTCTGGTTTAAGATCATCAGTGTCACGAGGTAAGGGGGGAACATAAACACATTGTTTAACATATCCCCATAGGAAGAAATCATATGGTGTTAAGTCAGGGGACCTAGGAGGCCAAGAGTGTAAAGCCTGGCCTCGCGGTCCTGTACGCCCTATCCAACGTTGAGGCACGTTGGCATTGAGGAAACTGCGCTCGTAGCGACATCTAGCGGATTTTTTCTGAAACTATAGACCATGCCTATTACATCTAGCCCTGTTTCAGTTACCTAGTGACATTTGTCTCAATATTATTAAAAGTTAAAATTGGGTCATTCTTTTGTATTTCGGCTGAGTACCACAACTCTGTAGCTATATTTTGCCGATGGGTTTAAACAGGGGGCTCCGATGGTCGACCTGTTGTTTCCCCTGATCGCATTCTCAAGATTCGACTGCTTCAAGACTGCTGTCTGCTACGCGGAAGTGTACGCCAGCTTACGGGCACCGGAGCAGATGAGATGTGTTTCGAGTGCTAAATTCCTTGACTGTTCCGACTCCCTGAGTGACATTCGCTCTCTGCACGCGTGTACCCAGCAGATATAAAGTAGTAAGAATATCGACGATCCACTCCTTCACCCACAAGACTGGGAAGGAAGTGTCTTTCTGTTGGGCGCCATAGCACATGGGCGTTAACGGGAACGCAAGGGCGAATATAGCAGCCAAGGAGGCCTGTCGTGATTCTCAGATACTTTAGTGTGCCATCCCTCTGCTTGCTGTCGCCTCGCTGTTGAGGTACAGAGTCATGCGTCGATGGGAAGTGCTGGAAGTGCTGAACGATCAGCTGCTTCTAGTGAAGTCCACAATGCACACGTGGCGTACTTCCTTCCAGCTACGGAGGCGGGATGAGACCCTCCTTACTCGTCTTCGCATAGGCCACAGCCCTATGACGCATGGCTTCTTGCTCCGTCGAGAAGACCCTTGCTTGTGGCGTAAAGATCACTGCGTACCATATTTTACTAGACGGTGTTTTATTTTCAAACCAAATGCTGGCAGCTCATTTGCTAACAGATTTTCCTGTGTTTTAACTGACAATCAACAACAGGCGAATGTGGTACGACTTTTAAGGTTTTGTGGATTGTCCGACTTGCTCCCTAAAATTTTAGGGCGACGTGATTTGAAATAGAATTATTTATTAGGAAGAAGGGCTTAACACCAACAAATTGCATACTAAATTACTCAGAAAAGACAGAAGTTTATAATGATACATCATAAATGTTCAATATGTCCTCCATTGGCTGCATGGACGACATCTAGCCGATAGCTGAATTCATCCCAAACTGAGCGTAAGGTGTCTTCTGTCACTAAAGCTACAGCAGCTTGTTGTCGGGGTGGCTGGCACATCCTTGTTTTTCGTGAGTGATCAACCAGTCACATATTCCTGTGAATCTGTTTTAGTTTTCCTTTGTCTTTCTTAGATTTACTTACCTTTAATAAAACGTCTGAACAATTTTAACTCTATTCTCCATGATGTGAGATAGTGCGATTGTGCGGGTGATGATGGGTTATACTGGGGTATAATGAGTGTGATTTTTTATCATTTTGCTTTTTATCTCTTTTCTCGCATTTTCTTTCTTCTCAACCGCATTCATTTCTACTAATTTCATATGGGCGCTTTTAATCTCGTCTTTGGGTGCTCCCTCATAATCCCTAAATAACAGATGGGGGTAGGACAAGAAAAGCACGGAAGGCGAACCCAGAATAGCAGCGTCATTTGTCGTTTGATTGTTTACATTTACTTAATCACCACGTTATAGTGTGAATAAATTGATACTATAGCCGCAAATAATTATGAGTGACAGGGTAAAGCTGATCAGTTGCTTATACCAATAATTTGCTTTAACAAATGATTTTTCCGTAACAAGCCACAAAACTCAGTGTCCCAATAAATATAAAACAGTAAAAAGTGTTTAAAAACTTCTTTCCTTATAAAACAGAAAGTGTTCAAGGTGCAACAGCATAAATTTCTTGTCCGTCCCCGGTAGCTGAGTGGTCAGCGCAACGGAATGTCAATACTAAGGGCCCGGGTTTGATTCCCGGCTGGGTCGGAGATTTTCTCCGTTCAGGTACTGGGTGTTGTGTTATCCTAATCATCATCGTCTCATCCCCATTGACGCCCAAGTCGCCAAAGTGGCGTCAAATCGAAAGACGCACCGGCGAACGGTCTACCCGACGGGAGGCCCTAATCACACGACATTTACTTTTATTTTTATCGAACATTTGGCCGTGGGTGCCACGACACTACTCGCCGACAACTATGACTGATGAACAGAGTTGAAGCAGCATGGAAGGATGACCTGCACATACCTCTCATCCGAACTATTCGACACATAGCCCAGCCTGGTTAGAGACGTTGCTGCTAGAGGTGGCAGCTCTGTGAACTAAATTTTGCACTTTGTGTACACCAAATCATCAGCAAATTTAATAATGTATTTACCAAACGTAATACATAGTGGTTATAATAAAAGTGCAGCTACTTGCTGCATTCCGGTGTGGGCTGTAATTTGTAATTATTTTATGGCATCGAAACATGGTAGATATGCTAATGCGTTAACGCGGAACCGATGTACTCTGGAAAATAAATTATTTCCAATTTTGGCGCTGTACTCTATTTGTGTAGCTGTACGACATCCTCGCTGATTTCTGACAAGCTATAAGGTGAGTAAATAGTATGACTATCGAGAACAGAGACCGTGCGCTGTTAGCGAAGCTGTTTTCCATGAAAAGCAACAATTATAGTGCTGCGCTGAGAGAGCGTCGCTGAGTGAAAGGTCTGAGGAGAAGACCGATGTCATTAAATGGTTTAAAGGAAACACAGATGAGCATTGTGTGGCACCAGGAAGAGGAAGACGTGGTAGTCTGGAAGTTACTGAGAATGTTGCACATGCTCTGGGTAGTGCTAGAGTGCTCGAGAATTGTCCAGCCCATAGTTAACAGTACGGAAAGTTTTGCGGTCTATTTTACACTGGTGCTCGAGCAAGATCTAGATGGTGCAGCAACTGGAACCTCATGATCCGTAGCGACGTTCAGCACTTGCTCTTCAGTTTCTGGCAAAGCTCGAAGTGGATGACATTTCGCAGGGCAATATTTTATGCAGTGGTGACGAAACGCATTTTACATTACAGGATGCAGTCATACATTGTTGTTTGCTGTTGTGGTCTTCAGTCCTGAGACTGGTTTGATGCAGCTCTCCGTGCTACTCTATCCTGTGCAAGCTTCTTCATCTCCCAGTACCTACTGCAACCTACATCCTTCTGAATCTGCTTAGTGTATTCATCTCTTGGTCTCCCTCTACGATTTTTACCCTCCACGCTGCCCTCCAATGCTAAATTTGTGATCCCTAGATGCCTCAAAACATGTCCTACCAACCGATCCCTTCTTCTAGTCAAGTTGTGCCACAAACTTCTCTTCTCCCCAATCCTATTCAGTACCTCCTCATTAGTTACGTGATCTACCCACCTTACCTTCAGCATTCTTCTGTAGCACCACATTTCGAAAGCTTCTATTCTCTTCTTGTCCAAACTGGTTATTGTCCATGTTTCACTTCCATACATGGCTACACTCCATACAAATACTTTCAGAAACGACTTCCTGACACTTAAATCTATACTCGATGTTAACAAATTTCTCTTCCTCAGAAACTCATTCCTTGCCATTGCCAGTCTACATTTTATATCCTCTCTACTTCGAACATCATCAGTTATTTTGCTCCCCAAATAGCAAAACTCCTTTAGTACTTTAAGTGTCTCATTTCCTAATCTAATCCCCTCAGCATCACCCGATTTAATTTGACTACATTCCATTATCCTCGTTTTCCTTTTGTTGATGTTCATCTTATATCCTCCTTTCAAGACACTGTCCATTCCGTTCAACTGCTCTTCCAAGTCCTTTGCTGTCTCTGACAGAATTACAATGTCATCGGCGAACCTCAAAGTTTTTACTTCTTCTCCATGAATTTTAATACCTACTCCGAATTTTTCTTTTGTTTCCTTCACTGCTTGCTCAATATACAGATTGAATAACATCGGGGAGAGGCTACAACCCTGTCTCACTCCTTTCCCAAGCACTTCTTCCCTTTCATGCCCCTCGACTCTTATAACTGCCATCTGGTTTCTGTACAAATTGTAAATAGCCTTTCGCTCCCTGTATTTTACCCCTGCCACCTTCAGAAATTGAAAGAGAGTATTCCAGTTAACGTTGTCAAAAGCTTTCTCTAAGTCTACAAATGCTAGAAACGTAGGTTTGTCTTTTCTTAATCTTTCTTCTAAGATAAGTCGTAAGGCTAGTATTGCCTCACGTGTTCCAACATTTCTACGGAATCCAAACTGATCTTCCCCGAGGTCCGCTTCTACCAGTTTTTCCATTCGTCTGTAAAGAATTCGCGTTAGTATTTTGCAGCTGTGACTTATTAAACTGATAGTTCGGTAATTTTCACATCTGTCAACACCTGCTTTCTTTGGGATTGGAATTATTATATTCTTCTTGAAGTCTGCGGGTATTTCGCCTGTCTCATACATCTTGCTCTCCAGATGGTAGAGTTTTGTCATGACTGGCTCTCCGAAGGCCATCAGTAGTTCTAATGGAATGTTGTCTACTCCCGGGGCCTTGTTTCGACTCAGGTCTTTCAGTGCTCTGTCAAACTCTTCACGCAGTATCTTATCTCCCATTTCATCTTCATCTACATCCACTTCCATTTCCATAATATTGTTCTCAAGTACATCGCCCTTGTATAAACCCTCTATATACTCCTTCCACCTTTCTGCCTTCCCTTCGTTGCTTAGAACTGGGTTGCCATCTGAGGTCTTGATATTCATACAAGTTGTTCTCTTCTCTCCAAAGGTCTCTTTAATTTTCCTGTAGGCAGTATCTATCTTACCCCTAGTGAGACAAGCATCTACATCCTTACATTTGTCCTCTAGCCATCCCTGCTTAGCCATTTTGCACTTCCTGTCGATCTCATTTTTGAGACCTTTGTATTCCTTTTTGGCTGCTTCATTTACTGCATTTTTATATTTTCTCCTTTCATCAATTAAATTCAATATTTCTTCTGTTACCCAAGGATTTCTATTAGCCCTCGTCTTTTTACCTACTTGATCCTCTGCTGCCTTCACTACTTCATCCCTCAGAGCTACCCATTCTTCTTCTACTGTATTTCTTTCCCCGATTCCTGTCAATTGTTCCATTATGCTCTCCCTGAAACTCTCTACAACCTCTGGTTCTTTCAGTTTATCCAGGTCCCATCTCCTTAAATTCCCACCTTTTTGAAGTTTCTTCAGTTTCAATCTGCAGTTCATAACCAATAGATTGTGGTCAGAATCCACATCTGCCCCTGGAAATGTCTTACAATTTAAAACCTGGCTCCTAAATCTCTGTCTTACCATTATATAATCTATCTGATACCTTTTAGTATCTCCAGGATTCTTCCAGGTATACAACCTTCTTTTATGATTCTTGAACCAAGTGTTAGCTATGATTAAGTTATGCTCTGTGCAAAATTCTACAAGGCGGCTTCCTCTTTCATTTCTTCCCCCCAATCCATATTCACCTACTATGTTTCCTTCTCTCCCTTTTCCTAGTGATGAATTCCAGTCACCCATGACTATTAAATTTTCGTCTCCCTTCACTACCTGAATAATTTCTTTTATCTCGTCATACATTTCATCAATTTCTTCATCATCTGCAGAGCTAGTTGGCATATAAACTTGTACTACTGTATTAGGCATGGGCTTTGTGTCTATCTTGGCCACAATAATGCGTTCACTATGCTGTTTGTAGTAGATAACCCGCATTCCTATTTTTTTTATTCACTATTAAACCTACTCCTGCATTACCCCTATTTAATTTTGTATTTATAACCCTGTAATCACCTGACCAAAAGTCTTGTTCCTCCTGCCACCGAACTTCACTAATTCCCACTATATCTAACTTTAACCTATCTATTTCCCTTTTTAAATTTTCTAACCTACCTGCCCGATTAAGGGATCTGACATTCCACGCTCCGATCCGTAGAACGCCAGTTTTCTTTCTCCTGATAACGACGTCCTCTTGTGTAGTCCCCTCCCGGAGATCCGAATGGGGGACTATTTTACCTCCGGAATATTTTACCCAAGAGGACGCCATCATCATTTAATCATACAGAAAGCTGCATGTCCTCGGGAAAAATACATAGAACTGCCAAATATAGAGTACTGTTAAACAGCGTATTGTGCATGAAGAGCCACTGCACTCGCGGTGTGGCGTGGTGTGGATTCACAAGCACCTTTACTCTAGATCCATTCTTCTTTGGAGACTATATACCCAGAGTGCCCGTCAGGTGTACCGTGACGTCTTCACGTTATCGAGACCTCCTGGTACAGCAAGTGATTTCTGCTTTGGAAGAAAGCAACTGTGTGGCAACCACTATTTTCATACAAGATGGGGCAACACCTCATGTCGCTCGATCAATGAAAGATCTCCACGAGCATGTTCTGTCCAGAGGTTTCCCACATACGTAGCCCGCAAGATCTCCCGATCTGAATCCATGTCACTTTTTGCTCTGGGGACATCTAAAATCATGCGTTTACCAGAGCCACGTTCGGTATGTGCCTGATCTGAAGGCCAGTGTACAGTAACACGTTGCTCAGATTTCGTCAGAACTGCAGCGAGCAACTGTTGATCACGTCGTTTTACGGATAGAGCATCTCGTCGACGTCTCCGGTACTCATAATGAGCAAATTATATAAGCTGCGGTTAATAATAAAACCAACATTATGCCTTTCTCACTTGTTTGACCGTTCCTAATTCATTACACATGGAAACATTGCTATATGTCTTTCTTGGATTCACGGAGCCGGATTTGCACCTGGTGGCCAAAACTGGAAATACTATTTTCCGGCATTAATTGGTTTAATCGGTTCCGCATTAACGCATTAGAATATCTGCCAGGTTTCGTTGCTGTATAGTAATTACAGCCCATGCTGGACCTCTGTGAGTAGCTGCACTTCAATTATAACCACCCAGTATATACACATGTCACTCAAATTTCGTCATTGCTGTCCTTACTGCTTTTGTAATTTTAGTGGGGAGCAATATAGACTAGTTATAAGTGCCAGAAGGTGATGTCCTTGACGGTGTGATCTACGAGAAACCCCGAATTGACTCAATGAATCCACACTTTACTCCCGATTTTCTCTAGAAGAAATAAAAAAGTAAAAGAAATGTTGCTTTAATTGATCATCTGGTGTCTGCATCCTTTACGTTTCGCATCGCTTCGTCAACATTTCCGAATTGCAAGAGCGCGGCTGCCTGTCTACTTTTCCAGAGAATCTCGCGAGAGAGAATGAAGCGATAACGATCAGTTGAGTTAGACCGGAGTGACACTGTGTGGGACAGCTGGTTTATCACTTAATCTGGGAGTGGCATTAACCTTGGGGGCGCCTTCTGGGAAGCGGCGCCGCGTAATTGGACTCGTCTGCGTTATGTCCCCTTGCTGGCACATTTTACCCTTGGCCTGGCCAGTAGGAAATTTACAGCAGGGCGATGCCCTTAATCACAGTTTTCTTGGTAAGCTCTGGCAACGTGCATGCATCCCACTCACACAGGAGTAAGTGATTCATGACTTAACGGTTGCAAACGTGCTCATGCGCTAGACGGGATGTGTGCAGTGTACTTCCGACCGCGTTAAATCTAGATCTAGAACAAGCCATCTGTCGTTACAGAACAACGTAAATTTTTTGCAATTCTCTGGCATTCTTTTATTTTATTAGTGGGCCTGAAATGCTTTGAAACCCACCCTTGCCCAAAAGTTTTTGATGCGACCAGAAAACTTGTTGAAAAAAAGGGAGCCGTTGGTCTTAATTAGTCTTGGAATTCTCTCGTCTTGAACTTTGTCCTCGTTCCACATTTTTACTCAAGAGCCGACTGTATGTAGGTTCTTGTTGCAAATAAACCGGCTCGCATATTTTATTAGGCATATTCACTGAGATTTTGATTATACCTTTTTTTGTCTTGGATAAAGATTAGATTTCTTACGGAGGTATCGATTGGTGTGCTTTGTCTTTCTGTGTGCTTTATGGCTGAACTTCCCGTCCATCCGTTAGATTACTGTTACTCCTAGAAAATTAAGATGCACATTGATTTCTCTCTCTCCACTTTCCACTGTAAATTGATTGAATTTTTGGATTGATACTATTAAGACCATGTCTTCTTCGCTCTGGATCCACAGTGAAAAGCTATCATCCATACAGCAGTACCACTAGCTGTCTACAGAGCCCTTTACCTTTCGATGTAGTTGCCGATTTATTCATGAAGATGGAGAGGAAACGTCAGTGAACAGTTTTGTACTTTGAGCATGGCATCTCAGTCCGAACGTTTTCACTGAAGTAAACGCCGGTCGTGATAGCCTAATGTTAGCCACAAGTGATTTGAGAGAATCCAAGAAAACTCAAATCTAAATCATATGGCCGGATGAGGATTCTAAGCGAGCTCTCCTGTCTCAACCACTTAGAGAAGTCGTACTGTAACATCATCGTTATTGTCTGAGTTTATTAAAAACGGAGGTTAACTGTATTCTTTCTTGGCAGCCACTTTGTCTACATCAATATTCGATTCCAGTCTCCACCCTAATTCTCTTAAATTAATATTTTGTTTTCGAGAATTCATAGTTAGTTATAATCCAACCTGAATTTCTCTACAGTCTCACTCTTGCTCACAACACGTACCTTCTCTTGGTCGTGACAGTATCCAAATCTGTCATTTCCCAACATTCATAAAGGAATTCGTGCACTTACGTAAATACTTTCACTATTTAACATGCTTTCCCTTTCTTTTACGTTAACTAAAATACGAATTGAAAGGGTACTACTAAGAAGAGGGAAAGAAGAGGTCTTTAGACAGCTCCAGAATATTTTCTGAAGCATTTAGGAGTTGTAAACTTGCCATTAGAAGGAATGGCAGAGAAGAAAGTTGTTGAGCAGGCGAAGCTTTTCCGACCATTTAAAAAAGGAAATAGAAAGGTAGAAGCAAAAGTTAACATTTTCAGGCATCGAAATTTAAGCAGTTTTGGCGATTTCGAGTTTGGATAAAACTGCGGTGATTTTTTCTTCAGTTCTACGTCTCTTTTGGTTCCAGCAGACTCATTAGCCCTTCGCTTGGCAAGAAGAATACCTCGACTACCATCCTCAACGCTTCTTATTACCCTGAAATATGTATTTGGTGTCCTCGGTTAGTTTGTACAAGTGATGTCGTGCGCAGTACTGCTATGAAATGAAATCGAGGTGCTCCCCGTTGGCCTGGCGGTAAGTACGAAGCCAGTTACGCCACAGAGAAGTTGGCAGTAAATTCTACGTCGTCGGAATACACCCGGTAGTACTCAGAACGGGGTGGATAAAAACGTCAGGGAGCCTGTAACGTCGGGGAAAGTGACCAGAATCTTCACTGTCCTCGGCCATATAATTCGCTGCAGTCCGGACTAGAGCAAAAAGACGTTGAGGGCCGGAAGAGGATGCTATAAATCTGACGCAGCGTCCGTCAGGAGATATGGAAGTGGTCAAGTCCACTGGATGGTCGTTCAGTTTTACTGCTGCTGCCCATTAAGATCCCTCGACCGGAGATGATTTTGTGTCTTCCTTTATTTTTCCAGCGCTCCGCATTCGAGACTGGGCATTTACGGCCGTAGGATGCACAGGTCGTCCTGCGTTCCTTTCTTCCGGCGTAAATCTCGTTTCTTTTTGTCCACTCCATTGACTCGACAACACAACTCCCTCCGGCGAAAAGGCACAGTGGGCGTAAGGAGCAATGGAGATTACGCCGTCCTTCTGTCCTATTTAATGCTGACTTATCCCCACCGACTTACGGCGGATTTAAGTTTGAGTTAACGCAGGCATCAATAGAGGTTTATCTTACAACACTTCATCAGAGGTTGATGTCTTCTGGAAAGCGTTTGCATTGTGCTAGGATTGCAGTAATGGATATCCGTGGCAGAGTCCTATCGCTGTTGATGGGCGATCTAAATAAGACTTGCTGCTAGTAGGTCAGCGTGATTTCATCGATGTTGCTGTACTCTTCCCTTCTCTTCTTTTGAAAAGGGATTGTCGCTTGCATGTCCTCTAGACTGAAATGTCTCCAAGAGCTAGCAAACTGTACTCGCATTAGGGAGGACGACGGTTCAATCCCGCTTCCGGCCATCCTGATTTAGGTTTTCCGTGATTTCCCTAAATCACTCCAGGCAAATGCCGCCATGGTTCCTTTGAAAGGGCACGGGCGATTTACTTCCCTGTTCTTCCCTAATCCGATGAGACCGATGACTTCGCTGTTTGGTCTCTTCCCCCAAAAACAATCCAACAACCCAACTCTCCAAGAGCTGGGCCTCACCTTATAAAGCACAGCTGTGTTCAGTGCAGGTTACTTTCCGCATTTTTCCGCCATTTTACACTTGACGTCACCGTTTTATCGCCTATTTTTCTTGTTTCTTTTCTTCTTCCGTTCTTTAAAATAAAACTCTGTAGGCTGTAGAGCAGCGTACTAAGCTGCTGCCAGCCCGCCCCCTTCGGGGGGAATTGAAAATCAATGTTGTTGTTGTGGTCTTCAGTCCTGAGACTGGTTTGATGCAGCTCTCCATGCTACTCTATCCTGTGCAAGCTTTTTCATCTCCCAGTACCTACTGCAACCTACATCCTTCTGAATCTGCTTAGTGTATTCATCTCTTGGTCTCCCTCTACGATTTTTACCCTCCACACTGCCCTCCAATACTAAATTGGTGATCCCTTGATGCCTCAGAACATGTCCTACCAACCGATCTCTTCTTCTGGTCAAGTTGTGCCACAAACTGCTCTTCTCCCCAATCCTATTCAATACTTCCTCATTAGTTATGTGATCTACCCATCTAATCTTCAGCATTCTTCTGTAGCACCACATTTCAAAAGCTTCTATTCTCTTCTTGTCCAAATTATTTATCGTCCATGTTTCACTTCCATACATGGCTACACTCCATACAAATACTCTCAGAAATGACTTCCTGACACTTAAATCTATACTCGATGTTAACAAATTTCTCTTCTTCAGAAACGCTTTCCTTGCCATTGCCAGTCTACATTTTATATCCTCTCTACTTCGACCATCATCAGTTATTTTGCTCCCCAAATAGCAAAACTCCTTTACTACTTTAAGTGCCTCATTTCCTAATCTAATACCCTCAACATCACCCGACTTAATTTGACTACATTCCATTATCCTCGTTTTGCTTTTGTTGATGTTCATCTTATATCCTCCCTTCAAGACACCATCCATTCCGTTCAACTGCTCTTCCAAGTCCTTTGCTGTCTCTGACAGAATTACAATGTCATCGGCGAACCTCAAAGTTTTTATTTCTTCTCCATGAATTTTAATACCTACTCCGAATTTTTCTTTTGTTTCCTTTACTGCTTGCTCAATATACAGATTGAACAACATCGGGGAGAGGCTACAACTCTGTCTTACTCCCTTCCCAACCACTGCTTCCCTTTCATGTCCCTCGACTCTTATAACTGCCATCTGGTTTCTGTACAAATTGTAAATAGCCTTTCGCTCCCTGTATTTTACCCCTGCCACCTTTAGAATTTGAAAGAGAGTATTCCAGTCAACATTGTCAAAAGCTTTCTCTAAGTCTACAAATGCTAGAAACGTAGGTTTGCCTTTCCTTAATCTTTCTTCTAAGATAAGTCGTAAGGTCAGTATTGCCTCACGTGTTCCAATATTTCTACGGAATCCAAACTGATCTTCCCCGAGGTTGGCTTCTACTAGTTTTTCCATTCGTCTGTAAAGAATTCGTGTTAGTATTTTGCAGCTGTGACTTATTAAACTGATAGTTCGGTAATTTTCACATCTGTCAACACCTGCTTTCTTTGGGATTGGAATTATTATATTCTTCTTGAAGTCTGAGGGTATTTCGCCTGTCTCGTACATCTTGCTCGCCAGATGGTAGAGTTTTGTCAGGACTGGCTCTCCCAAGGCCGTCAGTAGTTCCAATGGAATGTTGTCTACTCCGGGGGCCTTGTTTCGACTCAGGTCTTTCAGTGCTCTGTCAAACTCTTCACGCAGTATCTTATCTCCCATTTCATCTTCATCTACATCCTCTTCCATTTCCATAATATTGTTCTCAAGTACATCGCCCTTGTATAGACCCTCTATATACTCCTTCCACCTTTCTGCCTTCCCTTCTTTGCTTAGAACTGGGTTTCCATCTGAGCTCTTGATATTCATACAAGTCATTCTCTTATCTCCAAAGGTCTCTTTAATTTTCCTGTAGGCAGTATCTATCTTACCCCTAGTGAGATAGGCCTCTACATCCTTACATTTGTCCTCTAGCCATCCCTGCTTAGCCATTTTGCACTTCCTGTTGATCTCATTTTTGAGACCTTTGTATTCCTTTTTGGCTGCTTCATTTACTGCATTTTTATATTTTCTCCTTTCATCAATTAAATTCAATATTTCTTCTGTTACCCAAGTATTTCTACTAGCCCTCGTCTTTTTACCTACTTGATCCTCAACTGCCTTCGCTACTTCATCCCTCAAAGCTACCCATTCTTCTTCTACTGTAGTTCTTTCCCCCATTCCTGTCAATTGTTCCCTTATGCTCTCCCTGAAACTCTGTACAACCTCTGGTTCTTTCAGTTTATCCAGGTCCCATCTCCTTAAATTCCCACCTTTTTGCAGTTTCTTCAGTTTTAATCTACAGGTCATAACCAATAGATTGTGGTCAGAGTCCACATCTGCCCCTGGAAATGTCTTACAATTTAAAACCTGGTTCCTAAATCTCTGTCTTACCATTATATAATCTATCTGATACCTTTTAGTATCTCCAGGGTTCTTCCATGTATACAACCTTCTTTCATGATTCTTAAACCAAGTGTTAGCTATGATCACGTTGTGCTCTGTGCAAAATTCTACCAGTCGGCTTCCTCTTTCATTTCTTAGCCCCAATCCCTATTCACATACTATGTTTCCTTCTCTCCCTTTTCCTACATTCGAATTCCAGTCACCCATGACTATTAAATTTTCGTCTCCTTTCACAATCTGAATAATTTCTTTTATTTCATCATACATTTCTTCAATTTCTTCGTCATCTGCAGAGCTAGTTGGCATATAAATTTGTAATACTGTAGTAGGTGTGGGCTTCGTATCTATCTTGGCCTCAATAATGCGTTCACTATGCTGTTTGTAGTAGAAAAAAAAATCAGTGCATGTTACAAGTTGATGGCTACTGATTAACTTAATTTTCAGTGAGCACTTGGTATTTAGAAAGATGAACACTCTTTCTTGTTTTATTGAGTCATCAGCAATGGATCACGAAGAGACCTTTACTCAGATTTTCTATGCGGTACGCATGTAACGCTAAGTGAATCGATACCTACAAGATCCGATTTCAGATTCAAAAATTATGAATTCAGTGACACTTTTTAATGTATTTATGGCGGTTAGGGTGACTACAACTTGCTTCAGTGCTTTATGGATACAAATAAACCCCATCGACTGAAGAAAGTCCTCAGAGTGACTAAATGTAAATTGGTGTGTTGCCATACGAGGATATAAGGGACCTCGTGGAGGTACGAGTCTCCCCCCCCCCCTCCCCCTCCCCCCCCCCACACACACAGACACAAACGCACACAAAAGAATAGTAGAAGGGTCTATAATGTTACATAAATCAATCCGTAACATTATAGCATGAAAAAGGTGCACATTTCAGACTGATAGTTCCTGGTATCATCAACAAATCCGACATGGTTCGCAGCTTCTCAGCTAGGACCTACAAACAACGGGATTTTTAATAAGAGAAGACAGGAAGGGAAAGACTCTTCCACTAAGTAAAAAAGGGAGAACAACAACAGGAAGACTGTCCCTCCGAGCGTAGGCGAAGATGACTGAAAAAAAAAAAACATTCATCTTATTTACACGCTCAAATAGCCGTAGTCTTGAGACTTGGGTTCACAGTCACAATGTCCGTCGGCTTAACTGGGTGGTGCCATGCTCGCCTCCCATGCATGCGGGATCGGGTTCGATTCTCGGCCAGGTTGGAGATTTTCTCCGCTCGGGGACTGGGTATTGTGTTGTCCTCATTATCATTTCATCCTCATTAACGGCGCGCAAGTCACCCAAGGTGGCGTCGACTGAAATCAGACTTGCACACGGCGGACGAACTTCCCCGGGTGGGGCCTCCTGGCCAACGATGCCTTACTCTCACTTCATTTCACAGTCGTAGTGCTGTGTGAAATACCGATAATGGTGACTATACACTCCATTTTATGTTGTGTAAATTCTGATGTTGTCAAAGTTGCCAAAGTTTCTTATTCTTCTAATTATAAAAAAAAAAAAAATATTTCAAATGACTCTGAGCACTATAGGACTTAACATCTGAGGTCATCAGTCCGCTAGAACTTAGAACTACTTAAACCTAACTAACCTTAGGACATCACACACATCCATGCTCGAGGCAGGATTCGAACCGGCGACCGTAGCGGTCGCACGGTTACAGACTGAAGCGCCTAGAACCGCTCGGCCACACCGGGCGGCACTTATAATTCTCAAATTAGTTGTACGACACATGTTGTTCTCAAATTTTCCGACGAAGCCTTTTCATATGCTACAGTTCTCTAACTAACATTTCTTTTACTGATGTAAGAAAATTATTATTATTGTTATTATTATTATATTAGACCCGACTGGATAGCCGCACGTGTGAGCAATCCGCTTCCGGGACGGGTGGAATCCGTCAGGTGCGTTGGCGGCGAGGACTGGTGTGGCGTTTAGCCTGGATATGGTTTTTAGACGCTTTCCCACATCCGACTAGATGAATATGGCTGGCGCTGATGTCCTTTCTCAGTTGTACGATGCGCTAACATTTCGACAAATTTCTTATTCTGTCACGTAGGATAATGGGACAACACTAGATGGAGACACGTGGGGTTCACAAATTCCGTCCTAGAGGATGGGGATGTCTGCCGCTAGAACTGTCAAGTCGAGATTAACGTGCCGATACTGTGAAGGTACTGGATGAGGCCAGGAGAAAGAAGAAGGTTATTATTATATTAAAAATCTCATATATTTTATTATTATTTAAATCGTAACTACCTGCGGCACGTGAAAAGTGCGAATTATCGAAAATTATATTTGGGGGATGGGGGAGGGGGGAAGGGGGGAGAGGGGAGGGGAAGTCAGTAATAAACTGTGATTCTCCCTGCCCCCAGAACCCAAGACCAAGTCCTACCATCTTGAATAGGAAAGCACCTAGTATAGTGCTGTTGTGTTCGAAAATTCAGGTTGCTTTACTATCTTCACAGTGCTTATTGTAAACTGAAGACCAGTGAGAAAAGTTTCGAAAAGCTGAAGAAATTGAGAACATCAATTTCATATAAGTTATGAGCCGTTCGGCTAGTTTGATGCTGTCGTGTAAATTTTCATCCTACGCAACTGCTACGTCTAACGTGCCCTATAATTTGTTTTCCATATTTCAGTTTTTGCTTGTTCTTGTTGCTTTTCCCCTCCACTGCTGCTCCCAGCGCCAAGTTAATTATTCCAGGATTTCGTCGCAGAAATCCCACTAATATGATCCTTCGTCGGAACGGTTCTTCCACAGACTCCTTCTTCAACTGTTATTTGTAGCACTGCGCTTCATTTCATACTCTGACCAGTCCACTTAACATTTAACTTTTTGTGACAACACGAAATTTCAGAACCTTTACCTCATTTACAAGTCAGTACGTGAGACCAGTAAAGCTCTTTCACTGAAGAACCTTCTTTCGCCTGTGACAGTCTACCTTATGATTTGTCTGTCACTGTTATTTTGCATCCTATATAGCAGAATTCTTTCACTTCCTCCACTGTTGTGTCGTTTCCCTCTCTACTTCTCTTCATCACCTTCGTCTTTGTTTGGTTGGTCCTTAAGCTATATTCTGTGCAAAATATGCTTTCTATTCCCTTCAACAGTTATTGCATGCCCTCTTGCCTCGGCTAGACGAGCTATGTCGTCTGCGAACTTTAACATTTCAATCTGTTCCCTTTCTACTTTTATCCCTCTTCCGAAATTTGCTTCACTTTCTTCATTGCTTCTTCGAGATACAAGTTAAACAACAGTGGTGACGAGCTGAAATCCTGCTTAATGCACTTTTTAACCCGAATGTATATTTCGCTCATATTATTATCACTCCGATTATGTTGCTATTGTAGATTATTCGTCTATGTCTGTAGTTTAGCACCAGTCTACTAAAATTGTGGACGTCTTCTTTCACCTTACGTTGTTGACAGTTTTCTCTAGATCTAAGAATTCTCGCAAGATATTCGTATCCTGATTCTTCCTCAGTCTGCCATCTGTTGCTAAGTACAGTAGAGCACCGATTATCCGAAACCGATCAAGCGAAACACGGTTAACCGAAGGCGTTCCGTTACGTTAACTCTGGGCTGGTCAGTTGGATGATTTCCCCCAGCTTGCCAACCGTCATTACTGCTGTTGTGTGTTGTCGTCTGAACCTTCAATTGTGGCCAAACGTGGTGTTGGTCTTAGTGTTTCGAATAAACGTAGAATAATAAACCAGATCAAGAAAGGTGCTACGGAGTGGAACTTCGGTTGCGAATATACAGGAAGTGCAACACCGAACATCAAATTAACATTGCGAATATGCTTGAAACACACACACACACACACACACACACACACACACACACACACACACACTCAGATATAAGTAGGACTCGCGCAGTGGGGGCTCTATACAAACTTGATTATGTTTATAGGTAAATCATCCATTTCAGGAATCTAGAATTAAAACGATTTTTGCCTGTTATTGTTATCGATATTGGGAAGATATAGGTCCCGGGAATTCCAAGACCATATCAAAATCTCTACAGTAGTTTCTGAGTGTATCCCAGACATACAACAAGAAGCGAGCAGGGGAGCTTCAGTTTATACACACTATGTGATCAAAAGTATTCGGACACCCCCCAAAACATACTTTTTTAGTATTACGCGCATTGTTTTGCCACCTACCGCCAGGTGCTCAATATCAGTGACCTCAGTAGTCATTAGACATTGTGATTGAGGCGAATGGGGCACTCCGCGGAACTCATAGACTTCGAACGTGGCCAGATCATTGGGTGTCATTTGTGTCATACGTTTGTACGCGAGATTTACACACTCCTAAACATCCCTAGGTCTACTGTTTCCAAAGTGACAGTGAAGTGGCATCAAGGGACACGAACAGCACAAAAGCGTACAGGACGACCTGGTCTGTTGACTGACAGAGACCGTCAACAGTTGAACAGGGTCGTAATGTGTAATAAGCAGACATCTATCCAGACCATCACACAGGAATTCCAAACTGCATCAAGATCCACAGCAAGTACTATGACAGTTACACGGGAGGGACACTTTACGCCGGTAAATGCTAAACGATGCTTCGCTTGGTGTAAGAAATGTAAACATTGGACGATTGAACAGTGGAAAAACGTTGTGTGGAGTGACAAATCACTGTACACAGTGTGGCGATCCGTTGGCAGAGTGTGGGTATGGCGAATGCCCGGTGAACGTTATCTGCCAATGTGTGTAGTGGCAACAGTAAAATTCGGAGGCGATGGTGTTATGGTGTGGTCGAACATCTGTTCATAATGCACGACCTGTAGCAGAGTGGTTACACGACAATAACATTCCTGTAATGGACTGGCCTGCACAGAGTCCTGACCTGAATTATAGAACTCCTTTGGGATGTTTTGGAACGCCGACTTCGTGCCAGGCCTCAGCCGACCGACATCGATACCTCTCCTCAGTGCAGCACTCCGTGAAGAATGGGCTGTCATTCCCCAAGAAACCTTCCAGCACCTGATTGAATATATGCCTGCGAGAGTGGAAGCTGTCATCAAGCTAAGGGTGGGCCAACACCATTCTGAATTCCAGCATTGCCGATGGAGGGCGCCACGAACTTCTAAGTCATTTTCAGCCAGGTGTCCGGATACTTTTGATCACATAGTGTATGTAGAGAGCGAACATTTCATAAAATGTTTTTTATTTACTTACTAAAACAACACTGCAACTTAAAAGTTGTGTTTGCATGCAGAGATGTTTTTCTGTTATGCTTTTAACAGATGATGAATGCAATGTAACTTCTAATGGCAGAAAGACGTGTTTATGTGATGTAATTAGAATTTAACGGTTCTTGGATTGTTTCGAAGTACCCTATAGTTTTTCAAGAATGAGTTTCTGAGTATCAGAATTTGTTGCATAAATCTCCGTGCCTTTTGATTTCATTGAAGCTTAAATTTTTTTACACCGGCAAGGGATGGTGGACCTTAGTACATGACAAGAATTTCAACTTGATACGTCTTCCCGTCCTCAGAAATAAGCGTGCTTAGTAGTCGGACAGGCAGACAGACAGACGGACAGACAGCAAAGTCACCCAGAAATGGTTCCGTTTTAACGAAATGAGGAAACGGAACGTTAAGAAAGGATGAAAATAACAGAATATCATGATTTAGCCACAGCACAAGGTTTGGAATATGCCCCTTCCTCCAGATGAGTCTGCACCTGAAGAGCAACCATACAACCAGTTTTATCGAAACTGGCTTGACTGTTAAAAGAATCTTCAGGATATGAAGAAGAATATTGAAAGATAGCATTCCAGACTGGCTCGAACTTGATGTCGATCATGTTCGTTATCAAGTACTGACGAAGGATAACGGTTGCTTTATTGCACAAGGTCAGAATTGCTTATGTGATACCATTTCCTTCCTGAAATCAAACTTTGAATTTTTCTTTGTTATCTTGTATTTACGAGTGTTGCTCAGAAAGTAATACACCGCTTTTTTTTCCTCTGTCGAAAACAATACTAAGAATGCGAAACGTTACGTATGTACTGTTTGAAGTCTTCTGAGTGGGCCGGCCGGTGTGGCCGAGAGGTTCTAGGCGCTTCAATCTGGAACCGCGCGACCGCTACGGTCGCAGGTTCGAATCCTGCCTCGGGCATGGATGTGTCTGATGTCCTTAGGTTAGTTAGGTTTAAGTAGTTCTAAGTTCTAGGGGACTGATGACCTCAGATGTTAAGTCCCATAGTGCTCAGAGCCATTTGAAACATTTTTTCTCCTGAGTGAGCGCGCTAAGTTTCCGTCACTTCCGACAGATAGTGTAGCTGCAGGACAGTTTCAAAATGGCGTCTATAGGTGATGTACGTTACAAGTAACGTGCCCTCATTGAATTTGTCACTACTGTCAAAGAAACTGTGGGGAATGTTCACAAACACTTGTGCAAAGTCTATTGGGCATCTGCTGTCGACAGAAATACAGTTAGTTAATGGACACGGAGGGTGGGGTCATCTGAAAGCGCTTCGGCGAAGCTTCATGATTTGCAGCAGTCGGGGAGACCATCCATACCTGAATGTTGCAGCGAGCTGATGTTGCCACTCTCGAGAATGGATAAAGGATGCCATTCGTGGAAGACTTTTTGAGGACGAGGAGGAGGTGATTCACACAGTGAAGCACTGACTTCACCGCCAGGACAAGGACTGGTGCCGACAGGGTACATACGCCCTTGTTTCGCGCTGGAGGAAGGCCATAGAACGAAATGAGATTACGTGGAAAAATAGGGTGTTTAGATAAAACATCGTTCTTTCGTGTGTGTAATTCTCATTATGTTCAATAAAGAATTGTTGAAGAAAAAATGCGGTGCATTACTTTCTGGGCAACACACGTATTACTGTCGTCAACAGTTTATAACCACGATTTGTTAGATTAACTGTCCGATAGTTTCGCTTTTGGTCCATAAAATTGGCGGAATTCGGTCTTAGTTATACTTCGTCATATGCTGATATTTCGCCTATAACTGTTCATCCATCTTAGCAGCGAGCTCTAAAGAGTGACTGCTAAAACATCCACTTTACAAAGTTATTCGTAAGTACCACCGCGTTTTCAGAAGGCTACGACGCGAAAATTGCAAGGCATACAGAAAAATGGCTCATTTCGATGGACGGAACATCTCTCCAAGTGTCGATTCGTAATACGTGTTGTGTATAGCTCAAGAGCAGACCACGAGGGGGTAGGAGTGTCCGAAAGTGTAGAAAAATTGTCCAGTCCGAATTGTCACACTGAATGAGTCGCGCCTGCAGATAGGCAACCCTTTGAGTAGATTTGCAAAGTGGGATGGTGACATCGCTCTTTCCCGTCAGGAGACCAGACTGTGGCTAAGCCATATCTCCGCAATATCCTTTCTTCCACGAGAGCTAGTCTTCCTAGATTCACATAAGAGCTTCTGTGAAGTTTGGAAGATAGGAGACGAGGTACTGGCGGAAGCAAAGCTGTGAAAGTGGGTCATGAGTAGTGCTTGTGTAGCTCGGTTGGTGGGGCAAAGGTCCAGACTTCGATTCTCGGCTCTGCACACAGTATTTGTCTACCAGGAAGTTTCAGTGACTTCACTGAGTGCGCATGTTAACGTTTGACACCTCACAGACAGAGATCACACTGAGCACATCTAATCTGAGTTAAAGACTCGAAGAGCTGCTCTGTTCACTGGTATGTGTCTGTTTTCAGTCATCTTGTAGTTTCTGCACAGTCGTCTCTGCGTAACGTGCAACACAAAAAATGTATGTGCAGTTTTGTACTTTATTCAGTGTTACGTTGTTTCATATTCCTATGAGCACATGTACACTCAAAGTACCCCGGAGGTACTTAGGAATAATATTACAGTATATTGATAATTTTTACTTTTTGGTCCGTCTGACTACAACTAAATGAAACCTTGTGTATATTGATAGGGGGAAGCAATTGTGCCTTTGTACACCGATAATAATGGTGGAAGAAATAGCACAGTGGCATATGTCCTCTGTAGACGCCCTCTGTGGTCTCTGTGGAGCAGACTGCGTCACGAATTCTGCTCGAGAGGGAACAGTAACGTTTGGTTATAAAGGAATTCCCGCTATCTTGTAGAGTACGTGATACGCTATGGAAACATGAAAATACACACAGTTTTCACGATCATCCACGCGTGACTTCTTTGACAGTGTTACGATAATGCTTTTTTTTCGACGGTTAAGAATTATCTAGCCGTATTGTCAATACAACATAGGATCTTCTTGCGTACTTTTGTAATGCAGCTACGTTAGTACAGTGGAAGTTCAGAATTTATTTAACGTTGTAGGGGTTTGCAATCACATAGAGTAGCAGATCCTGGATTTATTGACGTTAGTTGCAGTTAATTAGGATAGAATCCGTCTCAAGAGAAAATCAAAAATCAGTCGCTTTCCGATGCGATCTATTGTGCTTACAAATTACCTTTCGCACCTCAGCCAAATAATTTAGAACGTTAAAAATTGTGACCCACATTTGGTACCAAGTTTTTAATCATTTCTCTCGCCCTTTCTATTCGCGTAACATATGACATCATTGTTCAAATGTCACGCGACGTTACGTCAGCAGAACAAGAAGTCTCTGTAGAATTAGATAACCAACATTTTCATTAATTTTATTACGGGATGAAGCCCAAACATAAGATAAATAAATGCACTGAGCAGTAAAACATCACGGGAAGACATTATACGCATTATCAGTCGTTGGCTGCTGAACACTTCGTCTTGGAAAAGCCCTGGCAGAAACGGGCTCGTGACGTTTCTTTTTGTAATCGGCGGCTACCCGACGAACCCTAGACCGTGATCGCGTGTGGCTCTGCACACGCGGTGCGACGTCCGTCCATCATTTGTGGGCATACTGTGTGGAGGTTTACGCGTGTGGAAACATTGGCGCCCTAGACACGTGAGGTTAATTGCTATTCATAATGTCGGTAAGTTAGTTGAAATGAATGGAATACAAGACATGAATACTGACTCAGCTTTTTCTTTTCCGATTAATATTTCCGCTCCTGTAACGTTTTGAACCTTTTTTCGCGACAGTATACCGGAAACATCGAACGAATTGAGGAATTCTGTTGTGAAGTTTACGCTTTCGTCTAGGTTCATCATCGCATCAATGGATTTAAATATTTTTCTTCTCCTGGTATCATACTCAGTTTCGCCGCTCATTTTGTTGAACAACTTCATTTTTTGTTGCTAAAAATGTTTACACCGTTTCTCTCTGTAAGTGTATACACATTTTCGGTCAGCTGTTCGTCTGTCTTTACTACATTGCAGAACTCTTCGGTTAAGGCGATTTTGCCGGAGTGCAGATCAGTGCGACATGTGCGGATTCCAAGTAGAGTTCTAGGTAAAAGCTCGAAAACACTATAGAACGCTCTCGAAGCTGTTCGCTTGAAAAGTGTACTTTGGTGCAAAGGGAAGTCCTGGTGGCCACTACGACGTGCTGGCGATACCCCTAGTACTCGTGTCTTCGTAACCCAACAGCTCCCACTACCTCTAAAGCGCCCAACGGAGGAAGCAAGGGTAGCACCAGACACAAAAAACCGTGACTGGCGCAGAGTGCCTTTGGAGATATCGTCAACTTCCCCGACAAACATATAAGAAATTCGTTCGTACCATTTTAGTAACCGAAAAGTGGTAAAAATCATAAATCGGAGCTTAAAACTGACGAATCAATCCAATTAGAAAGAACCAGTTTTAGGATAGAGTGCTCACTTTTTGCAGACGACCAGAAGGTTCTGTGTCAGGAAGTTCAAATGATACGAAAGCAAATAGAAATTATTAAAGAAACATTAGAGATAATAGGTCTGCGAATATAATTCGAAAAAACAAAGTAATTATCTACTAATAACAAGGCTCCGAAAGGGATTAAAACCTAAATACGGGAAAATCGAAAGAGTTTTTCTATTCCTGTGGTTAGATAAAACCATTCAGGAGACTCGTCTGCAATAGCTTTCAGAGTTTCAGAAGATTTTCATAACAAAAACGAAATCCCAAAATACACAAAACTGGGACACTAAGTCGTCAAACCAGAGTATATTTATGGGATTGAAACACTCTTTTAAACAGAAAGAAAGACATAGAAAAGTTCCAAAAGATATATT
Source organism: Schistocerca nitens (assembly GCF_023898315.1). NCBI lineage: Eukaryota > Metazoa > Arthropoda > Insecta > Orthoptera > Acrididae > Schistocerca > Schistocerca nitens. The sequence goes on from NC_064617.1 coordinate 396,724,868, forward strand.
GAAAAGTAATGAGGCAAATTTTAGGTCAAAGTTACATTGACAAAGGAATACGCAGAGAGCAAATAAAGAAATAGAAAAGTGTACCATTTATTTGGATATAAAAAGAACCGCAGGCTAAAGTTAGATGGTTATGCTGAAAGAATGGAACCAACTAGATTAACCTGACAGATTGTGAAATTCTACGAAATTCGCAATAGAGCTGAAACTGAAACAATAAAATGGATCGATGCAGTAAAAGAAGACTTGAAAAAGCGTAATAACACAATTTGAGGTACCATACAGGAAAACTGTTAGGCAGAAAAGTCACTACTGGGCAGTTGGCCTGACAGAAAATCCCAAGCAAGAAGTTCGGAACTGGCTGGTCTGATGAGCGAAAAGCATATATTGAAAATATTATTTGAACAAAGAAAAAGCTAAAAAAAAAACCACAGAAAACAACTCTTGTTGTACACAGCTTGGTCCAGTACAGTTTGTCGGTAGAAGTGATTGAGATACTGGCGCCTTCTAAAGCAGAACGAGTTCTGCATAAAGTGGACGTGGAGTATTGGCATGTGAGACACAGATAATTGACTAGGGCAGCAGCAGGTATGTGGAGATGAAGAGAGTGGGATGAGCAGAGAGGGGCGAGAGGGTGTCGGCCGTGGTGCAGTCGGTTAATCGGCCCGCAGGAGGAAATCCTAATAGGCGTGTCAGGTGAGGGCCCTATTAGCCGGCTAATAGCGGCTGCGCGACAGCTGCGGGAAGGCGCGTCGGCTATCGGCCGGGTCGCAATATCCGGATTAGATAGCACGAGCACTCGTTGCGGCGGCCGGAACACGCCAGATAAATATGCGTCACTCGCCACCGGCTGTCTGCGCCGGATACCACAGCGCGCTAGCCGCGGAACAGCTCTTGCTGCATCTCGGACGAGCGCCGAACACACGCGTAAAGCCGTATTTCGATCAATACCGAAGTAAATTCTGAAATAAAATTTCTTATATATTTATATATACTGGGTGTTAAGCGGCATACTGCGATCACTGGTGCCTTAATATGTCAGTGTGTTAGGTGTTTTTTCTCTGTGTCTAACAGTCTTTCCACAAACCAGTCGCATAATTTTCTACCTAATGTTTTATGCACTGTCATAACTGCACAGCGACGTGGGCCACGTCTACCCATTTTGCGTCCACTCGTCCACACTTCAACACCTGACGTGCTTCCAATGGGAAAATAAACATTAATGGATACCTTGCGCCGTGCGTTCTTGGAGGTAATAACCAACGTAAAAAACGTACTACTAGTGATATATATATATATATATATATATATATATATATATATATATATATATATATATATATATATAAGGCAAATCTTCGAGATAGCGAAAACAAGAGAAAATGGATAACTGAGACAGAAGAAGACAGTAAAGACAGAATTGGGAAACACCCAAGACAACATAAAAAGTTGGGAACAGTTCTGAAAAATCATAAAGAAACACGCACTTAAACAACAAAAAAAAAAATACTGAAAAGAGAACAAGAAACAAAGAATACAGCGAGCATGAGAGCAGAATTTGGGAAAACGAAGAAAGAAGAAAAAATCATGACTACTCACGTTCAATTGCTCTCTTCTTCAAAGAGCATAGTCTAAAATAGGAATAAAAAATAAAGAGTAATTGGACAATGTGCACGTCGGTGTAAGTAAAGATTTATGAACTTTATTGTGAAATAAAATGAAAAAATGATGAAATGGAGGGGGTCTGTTCGAAGGAGCACATCTCTTCACATCTGTGAAATCAAAATTTCCTACTGAGTGACGTTCGATGCCATTTGCTACATCCCGTGCACTGCGGTCGAGACGTTGCTCCTCAAACCTGTACCTCTTCCACGGTTATGTGAGAAGGCTTCCTGCGATGATGCAGCGCAAATTTGCTCAGTGGGATTGATGTCGCAGATACTACAAGCCATTGGATTCGGTCGGTACATGTTCACGAAGTGGGTGGGGAGTGCTCCTGCATTGTCGTCTTGACAGCCAAATCGATCGCCAAATTAGCAGTGCACAATTAGTTGCTCTCATACTTTAGGAAACGATAGAAAAAGCTCATTCTCCACAATAATGAGAACGGTTGTTAGGTAAAGTGTGATTGGTGCACGGTTAAGGAGGAGGTGGGAGGTGCCTCGGAGATCAGTACTGGGGCTACAGTTTCTTATATACCTTTCATTTTCGAGGCGTAGAGACGAGTGTTCGGAAGACCTATTTTCCAATCTGCATCTTATTTGAAGCAGAGAATGTTACGTTCTTCCGAGTTTGCTCAAACGCGAGGAAGATGGCTTCTACAGAAGGTGCTATTATCAACAGAAGGGGTTACCGTCAGGAATGCCTGTCCTGGGGGTCATCAGTCTGGTTTCGTGCATCCCGCCACTAATTACTTTCCTGTGCCAACCTCTTCAACTCAGAGCAGGAATTGCACCCAACACCCACCATTATTTGTTGGCTGTACTGGAATAACTGTCTTACCCTACAATTTTTCCACTCTGCAGTTCTCTCTAGTACAGTGAAGTTAATCCTTGATGTCTTAACACATGTCCTATCTTGTCCCTTCTTCTTGACAATGCCCATATTGAATTGAAAAGCCCAACGTTTTGTATGACAAGTCTGATTGACTGAAAGGCATCAATGTTTAAATCATTTTCGAAAGTTGCTTAGGAAACGATAAGCCTTGGGGTTGGCCAATAGCCACCCTAAGAGTAGGAGACTCTCATCGGGCTTCTGGGATGGAGGTGATAATTTTGGATATTCGAAGTTAGTAATCCATAGTGATTGAAAAAAATCCTTGCACTACTTCACGGAAAACTATCGACAACTGGAAATGTATTCTCGTGTGCGAGCCTGGATTTGTGGTTTTCCTGATGTTTGACATTGCGAACTGCTCTTCGTCAGTATGCTTGTCATTGATGGGAAGAGGCATCCGTTTGGAAGGTGGGATAGAGGCTATTCGGATTTCTGTGCATTTTCATCGCGATAGCTACATCATTGAAATGCATTAAGAATATATGCCGTTTTAACCACAATTCCTACGTACCACAGTTACTTCTCTCCCTTTCCTATTCTAGTCGCAAATGGTCGCAGGAACAACAATTGTTGGTAAGCCACTGTGTGACTTTGAATCTAAGTTTACGTTCTTCGTCTTTCGTCGTTTCGAGAGATAGGCATAAGAGGAAACAACTCCTCTAGGAACGAACGGTCTCGGTATTCTGGCAGTAAACTGCATCGTAATGTAGAACACCTCTCTTGCAATGTTTGCCACTGGAGATGGATGTGCACCTACGATACACTTTCGCTCTGATCAAATGGACTGGTAACGAGGCGCATAACTCTTCTTTGAATCTGCTGTATTTTTTCTGCAAAACCCATCTGGTACTGATCGCAGACCGACGACTGATGTGCGCCGTTGCTCCTTCAGAGCAACCGACGACTACTTTAATCTGGCGACCGTGTTTCATTCAAATACACTCTAAGACAAAAAAATGGATGATTTATTCAAGAGAAAGAGCATCACAATCTGAGTAATTTAACTTCGCGTTGGTCCATCTCTGACCCTTACGCAACCACTTATTAGGTTCGGTACTGATTGGTTAAACTTACGAGCTGGTTGGAGGTCCCTGTCTGTAATGCTCGAAACGTCCTCAATTGAGGAGAGATCCAGTGACCTTACTGATCTAGGAAGGGTTTGGCAAGCACAAAGACAAGCTCCAGAAACTCTCTCCGTGTGTGGGTAATTATCTTGCTGAAATGTGAGCCCACGATAGCTTGCCACGAAGGGCAACAGAAAGGGGCGATCGTCGATGTACGGTTCTCCTGTGAGAGTCAGGTGGATGCCAACCAAAGGAGTCCAGCTGTGAAAAGAAATGGCACCCCAGACCATCACTCCTAGCATCACTCCTGGCTGTCGGTTCGTATGAAGGGCGACAGTCAGGTTAGTATCGCACCACTGTCCGAGACATCTCCAGAAACGTCTTCGCGGGTCGCCGGGTCTCAATTCGACGCGGAACTCATCACTGATGACAACTCTACTCAAGTCATTGTGATTCCAGGCCGAAAACGTGCCTGGAGTCGCCCCAGACAGCAGTGGGATACCAACTTGACTGTCGTCCGCCACGCGTGACAGACAGGAGTGATTATCTGGGTTGCCATTTTTTCATAGCAGGGCGCCTTTTCTTGTCGTCTGCGGCACCCTTACATCACAGTGGTACGTTAACCATATTCTACGCTCTTAATGGAAAGTCATCCTGGGATTACATTTCGGCAAGATAATGCCCGCTCGCACACGGCGTGAGTTTCTGCTGCTTGTCTTCGCTCCTACCAAACCCAACCTTGGCCACCAAGGTCCACGGATCCCTCTCCAATCGAGAACATTTGGAGCATTATGGACAGGACCCTCCAACCATCTCAGGATTTTGACGATCTAAGACGCCAATTCGACGGAATTTGTCACGAGGACATCAAAAAACTCTTATCAATCAATGCCAAGCCGAATAACTGCTTGCATAAAGGCCAGAGGGGAAACAGCACGTTCCCCAATTTGTCAAGCTATTGAATAAATAATCCTTTTTTTCTGAAATTGTTATCAGTTGTTTGTCTGTACATCTACATTGCATCTACCAATTTCCGTCTCATTCGGATAATTCCTTCGTGGTGCGTCTTTTTTCTTTGCCTTATGGGCGTGCTTCAGCCAGCCATACAGATGCAGTAGGTGCTATGGGTAATTACTGATCTCGGACAGGTACAGTAGAGAGGTACTTTTTTGCCTTGGGTGCTTACCTACACCAATTTATGGTGTCACACATCACAACATACACTACTGGCCATTAAATTTGCTACACCACGAAGATGACGTGCTACACACGCGAAATTTAACCGACAGTAAGAAGATGCTGTGATATGCAAATGATTAGCATTTCATAGCATTCACACAAGGTTGGCGCCGATGGCGACACCTACAACGTGCTGACATGAGGAAAGTTTCCAACCGATTTCTCATACACAAAAAGCAGTTGACGGGGCGTTGCCTGGTGAAACGTTGTTGTGATGCCTCGTGTAAGGAGGAGAAATGCGTACCATCACGTTTCCGACTTTGATAAAGGTCGGAATGTAGCCTATAGCGATTGCGGTTTATCGAATGGCGACATTGCTGCTCGCGTTGGTCGAGGTCCAATGACTGTTAGCAGAATATGGAATCGGTGGGCCCAGGAGTGTAATACGGAACGCAGTGCTGGAACCCGACGGCCTCGTATCACTAGCAATCGAGATGGCAGGCATCTTACGCGCTTGGCTGTAACGGATCGTGCAGCCACGTCTCGATCCCTGAGTCAACAGATGGGGACGTTTGTAAGACGACAACCATCTGCACGAACAGTTCGACGACGTTTGCAGCAGCATTGACTATCAGCTCGGAGACCATGACTGCGGTTACCCTTGACGCTGCATCACAGACAGGAGCACCTGCGATGGTGTAATCAACGACGAACCTGGGTGCACGAATGGCAAAACGTCACTTCTTCGGATGAATCCAGGTTCTGTTTACAGCATCATGATGGTCGCATCCGTGTTTGGCGACATCGCGGTGAACACACATTGGAAGCGTGTATTCGTCAAAGCCATACTGACGTATCACCCGGCGTGATAGTATGGGGTGCCATTGGTTACACGTCTCGGTCACCTCTTGTCCGCATTGACGGCACTTTGAACATTCGATCCCTGCGAAACCCTACATTTCAACAGGATAATGCACGACCGGATGTTGCAGGTCCTGTACGGGCCTTTCTGGATACAGAAAATGTTCGGTTGCTGCCCTGGCCAGCACATTCTCCAGATCTCTCACCAATTGGAAACGTCTGGTCAATGGTGGCCGCGCAACTGGCTCGTCACAACACGCGAGTCACTACTCTTGATGAACTGTGATATCGTGTTGAAGCTGCGTGGGCAGCTGTACCTGTAAACGCCATCCAAGCTCAGTTTGACTCAATGCCCAGGCGTATCAAGGCCGTTATTAGGTCCAGAGGTGGTTGTTCTGGGTACTGATTTCTCAGGATCTAAGCACCCAAACTGCGTGAAAATGTAATCACATGTCAGTTCTAGTGTAATATATTTGTCCAGTGAATACCTGTTTTTCATCTGCATTTCTTCTTGGTAGTGCAATTTTAATGGCCGTCACATCTCGTACGTGGACATTAGGTGACTCGATAGTTCGCCTAGCAGTCTTGTCCCGGATGGGTCCATCGGTACCGACCGATCGCCGTGTCATCCTCTGCCAGTGGCGTAACTTCTATGAGATAACAAGATTTTTTTTAGAATTGCGGAAGTCACATTCTACCGAAGAGAACTTAACTCGATTTTTTTTATTACAGAGAATGGCCAGTCGCCTGACCGCACGCGCTGAGCTACCCCGGCAGACACGCTGACCGCTGAGCTGCGGAGGCGACCCGCCTGGCGGTAGCCGCTCGCTTATCGGGCAGAGAGCGGTGCTAGACAGTGAGTGCGGGGAGCACCACGTGGTCGCGGCGCGGCGTCTGCTCCCCGGTCCCCCTGCGCTGACGCGAGGTGTTAAACGACTTCCTCAATTGCGGCGCTTCCTCATTCCCCCCGCCAGCCAGAGCGGCCGCCTGATTCACCGCGTTAGCTCGCGGCCAGACCCCGGCGGCTTCCCCGGCCCCTGCCAAAACCGCTCGTCTGGCGCCCACCCACCCATCAGACGCTGACGCGACGGCCCGGCGACAGCCGCGATGCCGGACGTAGCGCGTCTGCGGTCCGTCGGCGCCTGCGCTCGCTTCCGGCGACGGAGCCGATGCCCCTCTGTGCTGAGGGAAAAGAAAACCACTCCTCCCCGAAATACACACTTACGCAAAAAATAGTCCTATCCAAATGGAATGACTGCCACCATCACTTCAAAAGCCGATTAATAGAATTACACGATCTGATCAAAGCTGTCCAGAACACCGCATGTAACGAGGAACTGACCGCCGTGAGAGCGGACACGCCTATACAAAGGGAGGCCGGTAGTACAGCGTTATTATACACTGAAGCGCCAAAGAAACTGTTATAGGCATGCGTATTCAAATACAGAAATATGTAAACAGGCAAAAGACGGCACTGCGGTCGGCAAAACCTATATTAAATCGGTTACTGCTGCTACAATGGCAGGTTATCAAGAGTTAAGTGAGTTTGAACGTGGTATTATAGCCGGCGCACGAACTATGGGACACAGCATCTACGATGTAGCGATGAAGTGGGGATTTTCCCATACGACCATGTCACGAGTGCATCGTGAATATCAGGAATCCTTTTAAACATCAAATCTCCGACATCGCTGTGGCCGGAAAAAGATCCTGCAGCAGCGGGACCAACGAGGACTGAAGAGAATCGTGACAGAAGTGCAATCCTTCCGCAAATTTATTGCATGTTTCACTTCTGGATCATCAACATTCAACGAAACATTATCGATATGGGCTTTCGGAGCCGAAGGTCCACTCGTGTACCCTTGATGAATGCACGACACAAAGCTTTACGCCTCGCCTGGGCCCGTCAACACAGACATTGGACTTTGCTGAGTGGAAAAATGTTGCCTGGTCGGAAGAGTATCGTTTCAAATTGTATCGAGCGATTGATGTGTGCAGGGAATGGAGACAACCTTATGAGTCCAGGGACCCTGCATGACAGTAGGGGACTGTTCAAGCTGGTGCAGGCTCTGTAATGGTGTGGGGCGTGTGCAGTTCGTGTGATATGGGTCCCCTGATACGTCAAGATACGATTATGACAGGTGACACGTACGTAAGCATTCTGTCTGATCACCTGCATCCGTTCTTGTGCATTCTGACGGACTTGGGCAATTCCAGCAGGACAATGCGACACCCCACACGTCCAGAATTGCTACAGAGTGATTACAGGAACACTCTTCTCGGTTTGAACACTTCTTCTGGCCACCAAACTCCCTAGACGTCAACATTATTGAGCATATCTGGGATGGCTTGCAACGTGCTGTTCAGAAGAGATCTCCACCCCCTCGTACTCTTACGGATTTATGGACAGCCCTGCATGGTTCATGGTGTCAATTTCCTACAGCACTGCTTCAGACATTAGTGGAGTCCACGCCACGTCGTCTTAAGACACTTTTGCTTGCTCACGGGCGCCCTACAAGATGTTAGGATGCTGTGCCAGTTTCTTTGGCTCATCAGTGTAAATGACGGAACCGATTTCACAGATGTGCTCTTGCTGCATTATTTGACATATTGTCACAGGGCTTTGCACATACACAGAAAAACTCAAAAAGCTTTTTTGACATGTGGCAATTGCTTCATATGTGGCTCCTACTGATTCTGCAGACATTAAGTCGATAATGAAGTTCTTCCCACTTTCGGCACAGCATGTCCCTATCCAGCTATTCAAAAGCACTTTTGATGCGCTCTCGCAATTCTGGTATCGTATGGGTTAGGTCGGAAGAGCTTTGAGGCCATGACTTGATTTGCAACTATGGCGAATCCATTGGTATCTCAATTTTCTGTTTAACAATTTACGAACATTGTGACCGAAGTGGGGTGGAGCATCATGCTTTTGGTAGAGGAAATCCACATTGTCGGTCTCCAGTTGTGGCATAAGCGAATTATCCAACATGTCCAAATACACGTGTCCTGTAACGGTTTTGTCGCAAAAGAAGAAGGGACTGTGAACTTTGAACTGTGAAACTGTATAAAATATTTTAATTTTTGGTGAATCTGGAATATGCTTCACGACAGCGTGGGGAATCTGTTCAAAAATGGTTCAAATGGCTCTGAGCACTATGCGACTTAACTTCTGAGGTCATCAGTCGCCTAGAACTTAGAACTAATTAAACCTAACTAACCTAAGGACATCACACACATCCATGCCCGAGGCAGGATTCGAACCTGCGACCGTAGCGGTCGCTCGGTTCCAGACTGTAGCGCCTAGAACCGCACGGCCACTCCGGCCAGATTCGCACACTGTGACATTCACAAAAACTGTTGCCTCATCACTGAAGATGAGTTTCTCACAAAACCCATACTCTTCCATTTAGCTGCACAGAAAATTCAAAGTGTTTGACTTTGTAGTCGGAAGTCAGGGCTTGTAGCAATTGCTTCAGCTTCAGTCGTTCCCTTAAGATCTCTCAGCCGGTCTGTGGTAGTACGTTCAGCTCTCTGCTTGCTCCGTTCGTCGATCTCTGCGGGCTACATGCGGATCTCGCCCGCATGCGGTCAACCTATTCTCATTGACTGCAGGCCGACCCGCTAGTTTCCCCTTGTAGAGGTATCTTGAAGCTTCAAACTGAGCATACTATGGCCGAGTGGAGTTGATGGATCTTTGTTGCTGTACATTGAAGGCAGACTGATATCAATGCATTTCAAGCACAATGTACCCTTTCTCGGCGGCCGTCGCCGTCTTGCCGAACTGCCCACTGCTGCGCTCTTGTGGCAGGAATCTGAGCGGCGGCTGTAGCAATACAAAAGTTTCCGAACTTTTCTATATAAGTGTTGAGTTTTGTTATAACGTGTCAATTAATGCAGCTACAGTGAATTTATGAAATCGCTTCAATCCGTTATCATAACTTCGTATTGTGTCGTAAGTCGAGAAGCAGTTAACAACAGTATGGCTAGGTCAGGACAGCTGAGTGACTTCGAATGTGCGTCACCTGGCTAACAAATCTTTGTACATCTGCATCTGTACTCCGCAAGCCACTCTGCAGTGAGTGGCGGAAGATACTATGTGTACCAGTCACTTCCCCTCTCCCCATTCCTGTGCCAGTTCGCGAATAGAACGATTGCCGATAAGCATCCGTGTGGGCTCGAATATTTCTAATTTTATCTTCGTGGTGTTTTCGCAGTATATATCTAGGAGAAAGCAATATATTTGTTGACTGTTCTAGGAACGTACGCCCTCGATATTTTAAGAATAAATGACACCGTGGTACAGAACGCCTCTCTTGCAGGGTCTGCCACTGGAGTTCGTTTATCATGTCTGTAACGCTTACTAATAACCTGTCACGAAATGCGCTGCTCTTCTTTTCTGTTTCTTCCGTCAGTCCTACCTGGCACGTGGCCCATACCGACTCAAGTATTGGTCCAACGAGCGTTTTGTAAGCTATTTTCTTTGTTGATGGCCTACATTTTCTGAGGACTGTAGCAATGAATCTCAGTCTGGCATCTGCATTACTCTTGATTATCTGGTCGTTCCGTTTCAAATCCCTCCGCATGAATACTCCTAGATATTTTATAGAAGTAACTGCTTTGTGTAATCATTGAATATAAGGTCTATGTTCTATCTATTCGCAGTACGTTACATTTGTTTATGTTGTGAGTCAGTTGGCACTCCCTGCACCAAGCGTCGAACCTCTGCACTTCCTCCTCCATTTCGCTGTAATTTTCTGGCTTCACTTCTCTGTATACAACATTAGCATCCGCGAAAAGCCTCATAGAACTTTCGAAGTTATCTACTAGGTCATTCATGTATTTTGTGGCAAGTTAAGGTCCTATAACAGCTCCGAAGTTTCTTTTACGTCTGAATACTTCTCTCCGTTCGCAATGACATGCTTTGTTCTGTTTGTTGGAAAGCCTTCAGTCCAGTCAGACAGTTGGTCTGAATTTCCGTAGACTGGTGTTTTGTTCTTGACGCGGCAGTGCAGAACTGTGTCGGAAGCCTTCCGGAAGTCAAAGAACACGGTATCTACCTGGGCGCTTGTATCTACTGTTTTCTGCGTCTCGCGGACGAACAGAACGAGTTAGGTTTCACACGATCATTGTTTGCCAAACCCATGTTGGTTCCAACAGAGGAGAATTTTGGCCTCCAGAAATTCCACAATACGCGAACACAAAACATATTCCAGCTGGGCGCTGTGGCCGAGCGGCTCTAGGCGTTTCAGTCCGGAACCGCGCTGCTGATACGGTCGCAGGTTCGAATCCTGCCTCAGGCATTGATGTGTTTGATGTTAATAGGTTAGTTAGGTTTAATTAGTTCTAAGTCTAGGGGACTGATGACCTCAGATGTTAAGTCCCATAGTGCTTAGAGCCATTTGTACGATTTTTGAACAAAATATATTCCAAAGATCTACAACTGACCGACGTCAGACTATTAGGGACATTTCACACTTTCTGAACCTTCCCTAACCTACTACTATTAATGTGATTGGGAAGTGGAATCGCCAAGGAACAATCATAGCTATACCAAGACCAGGCAGGCCACATTACTGAGGCACAGGAACCGTCGAACATTGCGGAGGGTGGTTGTACAAAATCGCTACTAATTGACCCTTGAGGTGGTGTAAAGAGCAATGACAGTGGATGGCTGGAAACGAGGGATGTGGATTGCATCACGTTGTGCCATGTAGCAGTCAAATGGAAGGGTTTGGGTTTGGCGATGTCTGGAGATCTTTACTTATCGTCCATCATGTGTACTGCCAATATTGAAGTATGGAGGAAGTGGTTTTATGATATAGGGGGGTTTTTCGTGGTTATCGTTTGGTACCGTTATTGGGTTTAACTTTTTTTTTTAATTTGTGGTAAGTTACTATGGGACCAAGCTGCTGAGGTCATCAGTCCCTAGGCTTAGACACTACGTAATTTAACTGCAACTAACTTACGCTAAGGACAACACACTTACACATGCCCGTGGGAGGAGGAAGCTACACGAACCGTGACAAGGCGCCATAGACTGCACGGCTAACCCGCGCGGCTTGAGTTCAACGAAATGTTGAATGCGGAATGATGTGAACACATTTTATAGCATTGAGTACTGGGTACGGTTGGCGAACAGTTCGGAGATAATTACTGCATCAGCATGAAAATACAACCTATCATAAAGCAGCTTACCCAGAGCCCGACATGATCCCAGGGGATGACCTTTGTGACGAGTTAGAACGTAGACCTCACTCCAGATTCTAGCGTCCAACATCACTTCCTTAATCTCATGAGGAAGAATAGGCTACCTTTTCTTCACAGACTATCAGACAACTCTTAGAAAATGTCTTCAGCAGAATTCATGCAGTCATAAAGGCGAAGGGTGGACACAGAACAAATGAACACTCGCTAATAGGTGTCCGGTCACTTTTGATCAGAGCTGTGTTATTTTGCTTATATTCTCCTAAATGAAACAAATACTGTGTTTTATTGGCAGAAGACTTAAGAAAATGCCAATACCTGCTAAAGACTCTGCCTACGCTACGCTTGCCTGTCCTTTCCTGGATTATTATTGTCCGTTACGCTATCCTTACCAGATGAGACTGACGGAGGACATCGAAATAGTTCGAACAGGGTACCTCGTTTTATATTACCGCGAAACAGGGTAGAGAACTACGCGGATATGATAAGCGAGTTGAGGTGGCACTAAGTAAAACAAGTAAGTCAATTGTTGTAGCGAGATCTTTTTCACTGAATTTCGGTAAAACTCGTTTTCTGAATACGATAATATTTAGTTGATTAGCACCAACATAGGGAGAAATGACTGTCGTAATAAAACAAGAGGAATCAGAGTTCGCACTGAAAGATTTAGATGTTCATTATTTCCACGCGCTATTCGACAGTGTAATGGCCGAAAAATAGTCTGCCAAACACCAAGTATGAATTGGAGAATAGCCATGTATGTGTAGATATCGTGTAGGGGAAGTTTCCTCCGTGGCGGACCCGCAAGCCTTTTCACACTTTTGTAAGAATCGTATTAACTAATCACAATGAAACTCTTTCATGGTGGAAAATTACGACGTCAATACTAAAAAAAGTCACATAAATAGATATAAAGTAAGTCATTTTTAATATTATTAATTTCATTCCAAAAAAGTGTTTCAAGTGATTTGCTTCATCAAACAGTTCCCAACGTCGGATACAGTGTGTGAGAAACAAAAAATTGCCAGTGTGAACACAAAAACAGAATCAAAGTGAACGGTAATATCAATCTTGTTATAGGTCTTCAGAATAACAATGCATAGCGCTCTGTTGCTTGTGATAGGCCTTCAGAATAACAGTTCATAGTCCTATGTTGAAACCTTAAACGTGGTAGACTGTGAACGCCGTAAAGTAAGTTCGGAATACTGCTTCTTCCAAACTCGAAAAAATTTATTGCTTGCAGTTTACTCGTTCCTGTTGACTCGATGTGGCAACTGGAAGAAGCAGCATTCTGAAGGCCTATCGCAAGCAACAGAACGCTATGCATTGTTATTCTGAAGACCTATAACAAGATTGATATTATCGTTCTATTTGATTCTGTTTTCATTAGCTATGGAAATGTCAGAGAGGATTATGTATTCAAAGTGAAAAGTTGATATGAGCTGAATGTAAATAAAAGTAAAATAAGACTCTGACGGTAGTACACAATTTTGCTATTCAGGCATCAAAATAACTGACGATGACGAAAGTAAAGAGAACACAAAAACTATGTTATCAATAGCAAGAAAGAGTTTCCCGAAAAATAGAAATATGTTAATGCTGAATACAAATTTAAGTGTTTGGAAGTCTTTCTTGAATGTACTTCTTCAGCGTTAGTGATAGGTGGACAATGATAGGTGGACAATAAACAGCAAAGGCGAGATGAGAATAGGAGCTTTCGTGGTGTGAAGAACAAGGCTAAAGACCACGTGCCTAAATCGGGGTAATGAACGGAACTGGAGAGAAAAGAACTATTTGTCACATCTTGATTAAAATAACTGATGATTAATAGGACACATCCGGAGACATTAAGCAGCAATAAATTTGGTAATGTATGAAAGTACGCGCACCTCAAGTTGTACGGGGAGACCGCGGCGTCAGTACAGATCCAGTTGGATGTGGACTAGCGAAGAGATTTACACGAAACTAGTACTCGGACTGATGGATAAAATCACCATAACAACAACATTTTAAATGTTAACAGACAGTTTGCTGACGGCCCATTACCAGTAAAGCGAAACGCATTTGAAGAAAGTTATTACCGTATTGTAATACGCTCTGGATGGAAAAAGCTAAATAATGCTTGCTACTCTTGCAGCGCTAGATGGGCATACCAACAATCACCAGTGAATAATTTAACGCTATTTTGTTAAAAGTCGACGTGTTGATACCGTGACTATGTGAAAATAAAGCTTAATTCTTGCAGTGATATAAAAAGAGCAACCAACTGCTGTTAAAAAAAGTTATTTATTAGGGACAAATATCGCCGTTACCGGTTTTGCACCAACAAGTTCATTACCAGAAGACTGTTCACATTTAAAATTGCATATGCTTCTGCTGTAAGTGTGATGTTCCCCAATTTTCGCCGGCCGCGGTGGTCTAGCGGTTCTAGGCGCGCAGTCCGGAACCGCGCGACTGCTACGGTCGCAGGTTTGAATCCTGCCTCGGGCATGGATGTGTGTGATGTCCTTAGGTTAGTTAGGTTTAAGTAGTTCTAAGTTCTAGGGGACTGATGACCACAGATGTTAAGTCCCATAGTGCTCAGAGCCATTTGAACCCAATTTTCGTTCTGACAAAAGTTGGCTAAGGTGTTGGTGTCCTACAGCAAAAAAATGGACACGAAAACGGATTCTTTTATTCTAATCGGACCCAACAATGAATTAAAACAACGCAAAAAACTTCCTAAAATAAAAACTGATTTATTTTTGTGTTACTTACATCGAATACGCAGGAATGTTTACGTAAATAATTCAAAATGAAGTCAGTTCTTATCTTAGGGAGTTGCTTAAGCGAGAACAGACAGCACCAGAATGTTGTTTACGCTGTCCTTAACACAAGCAGAGCATTTTCTTAGTTTTCTGGCGCCAAGAGTAAATCTTCTGTTTGACTTTACTACTCCTGATTTAACATAGTGTTCCATATCATCTCGCTTCATAGTATTACAGTTACTCATTAAGCTAGGTGTCATTTACCGTGAATCTTGTAACTGCATACCGTTATTTTTTTATGAGTATTGTCTTCCATATATCTACAATTTCAATATGCTGCCATTCAATAGATCAAGTGCAATTTTTGTGTAATTTGTTCCGCATTTCCCTATAATCGATCAATGTCTACACTTTCCTGAACAACAGCACACCCTCGCTGAAAATCGAAGTGAGCTACTGATCTGAAATAATAGATCGTTTATGCGTATTGAGAACATTACAAGCCGTATCACGTTTTCTTGGGGCACGCATATGCCGTTCATTATAACGTAGTGGCTTCTTATCATTTAAAAATTCTTAGAGTCGGTCACTTTTTTAGGAATATATTGCGTGTGATTACATCTCTTTTATCATGCAGAATTTAGCACAATTTAGCCTTTCGGACACTCAAAAAGGCGCATTCTTCTTGGTAGGCAGAATTTCGTGCATGAAAAACGTGAGGCGTGTTTCATTCAAGTGTTTCCTGAACCCATGCGTTTCTTCGAGAATATATTACCCTTCTGTAAGAACTTCATTATAGTCGAGTAGAAAATCCAGGGTCCTAGAATCCAGCAATAGATACACTATGGGTGCACTGGCCAATAATTTTGTGAATTTAAAAGTCATTCCAGTCCATTGTGGCAAGGTGTTACAGCAAACAGTTTCTAATTATTTCAGAATAAAAACAGTCTTGGTTGCCAAGTTAATTAAGATCAATAGCGGCTTTCACCCATTTGAAGCATCATCAGAGTGTGTAAACTAGATATGTAACCCATTCATCATAAAGCCATATAAAATGGAAAATGGACGCATCCCCGTTTACTTTTGGATCCATTTTCCATTTTATGTGTGTATGACAGATGCGTTACATGTCCAGCTACTTTTACACGATATGATGATGCCCCAAACGGGTGAAACTCGTTATTGATATCAAACAACGTCGCAATCAAGACTGTTTTTATTCTGAAATTTTGTGAATCGTTTCATTTGTCTCGTGTACAGAAGTGACGTGAGCTTCTTTTCCAGTCATGCTTGACAGACCTTCGATGAATGTGAGCTAGAATAGAACTAAACCCGCAGTGCAATCAGTGTAAGATGCAACAGGAATTTCGTTTGGGCTTCGCGTCTTGCCCAAGTTGATTGGCTTCCATCGCGTATAATTAGCGGTGGTGATGATTGTGCTGGTGTAGGGGGTTCGTATTATTTCAGTATCACTTCATTTTGTGCACTCTCTCTTTTGTTCCACCCCACAACTTTTTCTCTCTGCTATGCTTATACAGGAAGATTAAAATGGAATCTAATATAATTTGTGAGATGTTCTACATGTGAAAATAAACCGAAAAGTCTTATGGACATGTGTCCGATTTTAGATCTCTGCGGAAATGGAGCGGGTTGAAGACTACACACATCCATGAATAAAGACAAAGTTGAATATTACCGAAATACTGTGTAGGCGCTGTGGTGGACAGAATAATGGTGGGACATATGATTGATCCATCCTAGAAGAAGTGCTCAGAAAGTTCCCCAGCCTTCTCAATACTTGTCATCGCGCTGGAGGGTGTGTTGTGTTGCACATCGCACATCAGCTCGGCGGGCTTTAATTTTTTAATTTTACTATACAACTGATGGTTGTCAACTGGGAATACATTGCGTGTGTTGCCCAATGATATTTAGGTTTTCACCTTTTTTGTCGGTGGTGAATCCACGCATTTCCGATGCTTGTTTTGATTCTTTGTCTCAGAGTCATAGTGATACACTTGTCTCTCCTCCGCGTCTATTTAGCTCTAAAGAAGTTATCTGGATTGTCCTAACAGAGAAGCAACATTTCCACTGGTGCCTCGGTTTACCGAGCCCTTTGAATAGATGTGCGTGGTCGTGGAACGCAGTGCGAGGAGTGATCTTTTCCATGTTCTTAATGTCGCACAACGATAATGAAAGCTGATCCGTAACTAATTTTCATTGTTTCCACCATCAGCTCGCTGGCATTACGCGTGTCTTAGGGCATCGGGACTTCCCCACTTCTCTTGTGATTCGCGGTACTACACACAGAGTGGCGTGCCGCTTTGTTCGTCGTCCTTCAGATTTTTTTGACCTCTCCAGGAGTTTCTGTGCCGCCTAACCACTGTAATATGTTGGTGGTTTGTTGTCTGACACGTCCACCAACTCATCATGGGCTGCTCCACCATTTTTCTCCTTCAAATGTCCGTCCCATAACTGAGTGGTCAGCACTTCCGACCGCCACGCAGTGAGCCCGGGTTCGATTCCCGGCCAGGTCAGAGATTTCTCCCATAGCGGGCTCGGTGTTGTGTTGTCCTCATCATCATTTCATCATCATAGAAACGCAAGTCGCCCAATTAGGCCTCAACTGAAAATACGTGCACCTCGACAGCCGAACTTCCCCAAG
Organism: Schistocerca nitens; assembly: GCF_023898315.1. Lineage (NCBI taxonomy): Eukaryota > Metazoa > Arthropoda > Insecta > Orthoptera > Acrididae > Schistocerca > Schistocerca nitens. The sequence continues at coordinate 396,742,141 of NC_064617.1, forward strand.
TGGGGCTCCAGGTCATCAGTCCTATTCATTCATTTCTCCTTCATAGGCAGAAAACGAATTAGCGCACGATACTGCACTTTATCAATGGGGTGGGCTATATTATTTTGGGTGTTCGGCGGCGTGCTGCTATTCTGTGGCGCGGGAATCTTCCAGTCTTTTTAGAGGTGATTGTCAGTCGCGACTAATGACTATTTTACTCTGGATGCGGAACCTTCTTCCCTTTCGTTCACTGTCGTCATGTCCTCCACAAAAGCTGGTACACACCAAATGAGTCCCTGGAGAGGAGCAGCTATCAACACGAGGGTAGCAGACTGTGAGTCAGCACGTAAAACGTGCGGCCGCGCGCCTTATCACGTCGCTACCGTGACGACCAACAGTAAATGCCGGCTTTATGCCTCGCGGTGGGTCGAACGCCGACTCCAGGCTTCTGTTCGGCGCGGAGGCACTTCCCTAACCAGTCGGAGCCACACGGTGCAAAGCAGAAAAAGCGGGGCGGGTGGTAACTAGCCTTATATTCAGAAATATTTGGAAGAACTAGTACTATTCAAATTGTCTTTACCGTGATTGAATGGCTACATGCGAATTCAGGTTTGGCACCCGATGATATTCATTGTGATAATGCTGTTCAAGCGAGCTGTTGTTTCCAATATTTCGACGACCGACCCAGTCAAATTCTTCAGGTGCCACGAATGGTGACGGTATGGGTACTCGAAGCAGGCTCTGAATTATTGTTGCTCTCGGATCGCTATGTATTACCGAACTAGCTGACAAATCTAGTACTGCCCGGCTACTCATTTTGGCATTTTTCTATTAAAAACGGAAAAAAATTGAACTGTATTTGTAATGCAGTATCGAAAAAATTTCGTTTCCATGTATTTGCGAAAACATCTTTGAAATTAAGAAACAAAGAAATATGAATAATATACAAATTTGTAACTACAGTATCCAAATTAAGAAACATGATAGCAGACACTTTCTGTACGCTGGCGTTACTGCGATTTTGTGAACGTCTCTATAGCAACGCCTCTTCATAGCACTGTAGACGGCTACCATTCTCGCCTACAACCGTTTGCGTTTCGCAGTTGAAGGTGCCGAGTGTCAGGGATTTCCTTAAATTGATTCGGCTGTTAGTTGTAAAGAACAGATGTATTCAAACTTCATGCACGATGCGGCATTTTTTCATGTATCTCAGTGTTTATGACATCATATGTCTTGAATGGTATATCGTACAATGATATATTTGTGTTGGTGCTTTCAGTGCTATATGTGGATACTGTCAGCGAAATATACTGCGAATGACGTTCGTAGCAAAGAAGTGATTTAAACGCCATGCATGAGGTTGCCGTTTTCCACGCATCTCAGTGTTTATGACGTCATATCTCCTGAGTTGTGTGTCATACAATGATATAATTTTGTAGGCACATTCAGCGGAATGTCTGGATTCTGTCTACAAAATGTATTGCGAATAGATGAAGTACAAAAGGAATAATATATTTAACATAATGCACAATGTGGCAGCCTTTTATGCATCTCAGTGTTTATGACGTCATATCTCCTGAACTGTATGTGGTACCACGATAATATAATTTTGTAGGTGCACTTATTGGCATATGTGGATACTGAATGTCAAATTTATTGGGACTACTGATACAGCAGTTTTTCACGCATGTCAGTGTTTATGACGTCATATCTCCTGAACTACGGTAGGTAGATGGTTCTTCTTCCCACAGCGATTGTTGCCTGACTGTAAAGGATATGTGCACCAAGTCTGGTTGAAATTGGTCTAGTGCTTTAGGAGGAAATGTCGAACATACACACACACACGTACACACACGCACACACACACGCACACACACACACACACACACACACACACACACACACACATGTTTTTATGATATCTATGGATCCCACTGCGCCGTCCACTACGTCATTTGATATTCTTGTTTTTTCCCACCCCTCACTGATATTCCATGAAACGCACATTCTCTCTGTTTTTCCTAGTAAAAACAAATGAGTACCGGAGCCCAAGCTTTTTTGAAATTGAAACTTCCGCCTCTGATTATTAGATTTCCTAAATTTTTATTTCGATAGTATCGATAATCACGCTGTCCCAGAAACTTGGCGATTGCACCGCGATACTGGTCTCGTCGTATTACCTTTCATGAGTATATTCAAGGCCGTACTCGGCTACCAACGGATTTGCTTGATTATTTTGGTTGGGTGTGTCGCTACTCTGTTCTTTACATCTCGTCTTGATTGCTCTAATAGTCTGCTTTGCATAAGACAAGACGTATTCTCATTGAATGCGGTACACATCCGGCTTCTGGGGACCTAGATCGCCTTTAACACTACAAAGAAGACTTTTTATCTTTGCTGACGGGAGCGAAATACACAGCACGACATGTTCATAATTGTTTATTTACTGATTGTGCAGATGATCTTCCACGTACGTAATTGTGTTTAGTACCCGCTCCTTGGAAAACGACTGTCCTTTACTACGTTTCACTGGAGACGGGATTTGTGGCTCCCTGTCCGACAAGGACGATGAACTACATGGCTTGACATTTGTTTCAATGTCACTTTCACTTCTTAAGCGCATATTATCATCATTGTCCGCACAGTCGAGCGTATACGACACCAGACATTCCACCGACTCATCTGCAGAAACACTAATGTTTAATCTGGCGCTTCTTTCTCAATCTGCAAACTTCCTTGGGTTCTTTTGACGAAATGTCAACTTCGGCAGCTGTTGTTGTAGATATAGTGCAATGTTCGCTTTCTTTATCGTCGCCATTTCTCTGTTTTGCATCAACACCACTCGCACTACAGCACTGTTGTAAGTTACTCGGCTGAAAGATATTGTACATGTGGTTGGCATCGTTGGTAAGGAAAATGACTGAGCATCACTAGATTAATATATAGTGGTGCCTCCCTCCCTCCCCCCATGAACCATGGACCTTGCCGTAGGTGGGGAGGCTTGGGCGCCTCAGCGATACAGATAGCCGTTCCGTAGGTGTAACCACAACGGAGGGGTATCTGTTGAGCGGCCAGACAAACATGTGGTTCCTGAAGAGGGGCAGCAGCCTTTTCAGTAGTTGCAGGGGCAACAGTCTTGATGATTGACTGATCTGGCCTTGTAACACTAACCAAAACGGCCTTGCTGTGCTGGTACTGCGAACGGCTGAAAGCAAGGGGAAACTACGGCCGTAATTTTTCCCGAAGGCATGCAGCTTTACTGTATGGATAAATGATGATGGCGTCCTCTTGGGTAAAATATTGCGGAGGTAAAATAGTCCCCCATTCGGACCTCCGGGCGGGGACACCTCAAGAGGACGTCGTTATCAGGAGAAAGAAAACTGGCGTTCTACGGATCGGAGCGTGGAATGTCAGATCCCTTAATCGGGCAGGTCACTTAGAAAACTTAAAAAGGGAAATGGATCGGTTAAAGTTACATATAGTGGGAGTTAGTGAAGTTCGGTGGCAGGAGGAACAAGACTTCTGGTCAGGTGAATACAGGGTTATAAATACAAAATCAAATAGGGGTAATGCAGGAGTAGATTTAATAATGAATAAAAAAATAGGAGTGCGGGTAAGCTACTACAAACAGCATAGTGAACGCATTATTGTGGCCACGATAGATACGAAGCCCACGCCTACCACAGTAGTACAAGTTTATATGCCAACTAGCTCCGCAGATGACGAAAAGATTGGTGAAATGTATGATGAGATAAAAGAAATTATTCAGATAGTGAAGGGAGACGGAAATATAATAGTCGTGGGTGACTAGAACTCGACAGTAGGAAAAAGAAGAGAAGGAAACGTAGTAGGTGAATGTGGAATGGGAGTAAAGAATGAAAGAGGAAGCCGCATGGTAGAATTTTGCACAGAGCATAACTTAATCATAGCTAACACTTGGTTCAAGAATCATGAAAGAAGGTTGTACACATGGAAGAAGCCTGGAGATACTGGAAGGAGTCAGATAGATTATATAATGGTAAGACAGAGATTCAGGAACCAGGTTTTAAATTGTAAGATATTTCCAGGGGCAGATGTGGACTCTGACCACAATCTATTGGTTATGAACTGTAGATTAAAACTGAAGAAACTGCAAAAAGGTGGGAAGTTGAGGAGATGGGACCTGGATAAACTGAAAGAGCCAGAGGTTGCAGAGAGCTTCAGGGAGAGCATTACGGAACGATTGACAAGAATGGTGGAAAGAAATACAGTAGAAGAAGAATGGGTAGCTTTGAGAGACGAAATAGTGGAGGTAGCAGAGGATCAAGTAGGTAAAAAGATGAGGGCTAATAGAAATCCTTGGATAGCAGAAGAGATATTGAATTTAATTGATGAAAGGAGAAAATATAGAAATGCAGTAAATGAAGCAGGCAAAAGGAATACAAACGTCTCAAAAATGAGATCGACACGAAGTGCAAAATGGCTAAGCAGGGATGGCTAGAGGACAAATGTGAGGATGTAGAGGCTTATCTCACTAGGGGTAAGATAGATACTGCCTACAGGAAAATTAAAGAGACCTTTGGAGAAAAGAGAACGACTTGCAAGAATATCAAGAGCTCAGATGGAAACCCAGTACTAAGCAAAGAAGGGAAAGCAGGAAGGTGGAAGAAGTATATAGAGGGTCTATACAAGGGCGATGTTCTTGAGGACAATATTATAGAAATGGAAGAGAATGTAGATGAAGATGAAATGGGAGATATGATACTGCGTGAAGAATTTGACAGAGCACTGAAAGACCTAAGCCGTAACAAGGTCCCGGGAGTAGACACCATCCAATTAGAACTACTGACAGCCTTGGGAGAGCCAGGCCTAACAAAACTCTACCATCTAGTGAGAAAGATGTATGAGACAGGCGAAATACCCTCAGACTTCAAGAAAAATATAATAATTCCAATCCCAAAGAAAGCAGGTGTTGACAGATGTGAGAATTACCGAACTATCAGTTTAATAAGTCACGGCTGCAAAATACTAACACGAATTCTTTACAGACGAATGAAAAATCCAATTTAGTGTTGGAGGGCAGCGTGGAGAGTAAAAGTCGTACAGGGAGACCAAGAGATGAATACATTAAGCAGATTTAGAAGGATGCAGGTTGCAGTAGGTACTGGGAGATGAAGAAGCTTGCACAGGATAGGGTAGCATGGAGAGCTGCATCAAACCAGTCTCAGGACTGAAGACCATGTCAACAACAACTCCAGACTGCGCTAGCCTTCTTTTGTTGAGTCCTCCTACCTTCATATCACACACACACACACACACACACACACACACACACATATATATATATATATATATATATATATATATATATATATATATATGACAATATGTATATATAATACAGGACCTGTATATATAATACAGGACCTAATTGAGACGTACCTTACATAGATATGTGGAGGATAATCAGTGGACGAAACAGTAAAGGAAATAAAAGAAGAGTAAAAATGGGGAAGATGGTTTGGGCAAATGAAATATAATTCCAGTGTCGGAGAGCCTCGGAAATAGGGACGATATGAGAAACGGAAAATGGGATGTGTGTTAGGGAGGGCACTGGACTTACTTGTTCCGCGCAGGTGTGGTAGGCATATCGCTAATGTGGTGTGATAGCTAGCACATCTGTCTAGTAAGCAAGAGATATGACACAAAATTTAATTCATTGCTTCAGCTTCCATCCTCGTTGAATATGTCTCAAACTGAGCTTCCGATATGCCGCAAACGGAAGGTTATAACCGGTGTGCAATACCAGTTTTGAGTTACAGCAGCTAGGCATGAACATTTAATGGGAATAAACCGGAACATTTAATGGGAATAAACCGGGTTGCTCAGCGAACAAATGCGAGATGCGTGTTGGGAATTACTAGGAGACAGGAAACAGACAAGTGGATAGGGCAACAGGCTGGAGTGGATGACGTAATTAGGACCGTAATGAAAATGAAATGGACGTGGGAGGAACTCGTGGATGGCACATGGCAGAAGGAAGTTACTTGCTCGAGTCCAAGAAATATGAGAAGACCGAGACGATGACTTGATGGAAGGTGGAAAAATATTAGAAAACATGCAACTTCAAGATTGGATGCGTATAGCCAAAAGCTGTAATGCGTGCAGAAGTCTGGCTACGGCGTTTAACAGCAAAGGATGTCAAACAACAGCTGCTGCTGCTGCTGCTGAGGATAGTTCTGTCAAATAATGCGATTTATCCAGCTTGTTCTACGCCCTGTACAAATTAAACTTTGTAATTGTCAACTAATTTCCTTTCTCTCCCATGTATCCTTCCTTTCTTGTTTTAAGACAGCACGTATGTTGTCTGATACCTGCTGCTGCGTCTTTGGTTACGGTGTAAATATGACATTTATGTAGTAGAGTGTGAATAGCCGTGGTTTTACAATAAGCTCGTGGTTTTCTTGCTATCTTTCGTCTCTTGAACTAATAGTTTAAGTTTTGTGTAACTGTGGAAGTGGTACTGTAGAATTATTAATTACTTTTCCCATGTAAAAGAACTTTTGAAACCGAAGAGATGACCATTTATTTGTTTCTAGTGAGATTTGGCATTTAATTCAGAGAACTGTATAAGAGAGGATGAAATATGTTTTGTTGCTGTGGCCATTATCCACAGATAGTATATGAATTGTTTAAATTCAGATGCCTTTTTATTGCTGGAAGATAAATAAAAATGACATTGAAGCAGGAAAAACGAAGAGAATGTAATATTTGACAGATGTCTCTTTTTATGACACGGTAGGGTGGGATAAAGCCGCTCGAAGCGGCTCAATGAACGAACTATAACGGTAAGTTACTGAATAAATGAATGTTTCCTATGTCATATTACGGAATGTTAACGAAACCGTTGAAAGAACACTTTCCAGCCACTATCAGGTACGAAATGTGTGTTTAGCTGTCACTACTTAAATCGACATTTGGTGCATATTATCGACTGGGTTTTTTCTCGATTGTGTATAAACAGTTATTCCAGATCCAGTGCATAAGGGAAAAATAAGAAAGGAATAATTTTATATGTTTCATATACTCTGTAATTAATGCGGCGTTTCGTTTCAGAACGGTTTGGATATGGACAATGAAAAAGTGCATAAATTCTTCTGTTTTATTTCTCCCATCTGAGAGTCATCTCCCTTTCTCTTAAGGCGTTGGTTCCATATCTTTCTAAGACCATTACCCACGAGTGCAATCAGATAGTAGATAATAGCCCTCGCCTCTGCCCACCATCATCAACATCAGAGCCCAACTAACCTTTAGAACAGAAAAGATTAACAAAAGGCCAATGATATTTACTTTTTGTGAATGTTTTATTAAACCACGAGCTAATGAGTCAACTTGGCAGTTGGTACTGCCTGTTCCCAACAACCTGTTTTTTTATAGAATGATAAGCAATTCTCAGTGAATCACACGTGCTACCGACGTACAACTCCCTCCACACCGAGGGCCACATATTTCCAAATGTGCTTCCTCTACACCACTACTCTCTCTAGTGATACCTGCTTCATCTTTGCCCTGCATCCCCATTAAAATCAACCAAGCTAAAATGTGTGCACTTCTGGAAAAAATTGGAAGACGTCAGGCTGCTAATGCTTTGTGTATGGCCGTTGCCACTAATAATAACAATAATAATAATAATAATAATAATAAATCCCGTGGAGGCCCGGGAAAAGAATAGGCCTCCGGTATGTTCTGCCAGTCGTAAAAGGCGACGAAAAGAACAAACCACTAATAGGGCTAACCCCCCTTTTAGTGTGATTAGTTGGTTCAGCACAGAACTAAAGAAGCCTCGGACAAGCGCCGTCATGGTCGGGGACGACGCTTGAACCCTATGCCCGCCCACAATGGTAACGACACTGCTAGCCAACTGTAAAATGATTTAAATCCAAATAGAGGTGTTTTGCAGGATATGCTTCCTGCAACCACCCTAGAAGGAAAACAAAGACAGAGGATGAGATGGTCAGATGAAGTTAATCGACACCTCATTTTCTGTTATTACCAAGCAACAAACCTAGGAACCAACACAACTGGATACAGATCACAAGTATACACAACATTTATTACCAGATACCCAGAATTAAAATTTTTAACAGAACAACGACTAGCTGATCAGATCCGTGTAATAATCAAAAATAACAGGATACCCCAGTCAGAATTAGAAAACATCAAACAACAAGGACAACGAATACTGGAACAAAATAATGTGCAATCAGAAGAAGAAGAAAATACAGTAATGGACTCAAACATCCCAGAGCAAACAAACAAAGAACAACACACATCAATTAAACAATCAGAGGAAAACGAAATCTTAAGACAGCCACCAGAACAAACACAAATAGAACACGAAGTGACACACATGTTAGATATAGAAGAAAAATTTCAGCTGACATATATAGAATACAAAGACACAAATACAGACATTAGACCATTCTTGCATAGACCGCCAAATAACCCACAAGTCGAAACAACAATAAAAACTATCAACACAATCATACACAACAAAATAAATGAAAACACAACTATGGAAGAGTTACAACTACTGGTTTATATAGGAGCACTCACTACACTAAATATACACATTAGGCAGACATCAGAACCAACCAACACACAGAAGAAACCCACAAAACCAGCATGGCAACACAGGCTACAGATCAGAATAGAAAAACTGAGAAAAGACATCGGACAGCTAACACAATTTATAAGAAATGAAATGTCAGAAACAAAAAAAAACGAAAACGGTTAGGTAAAATCTCACAACAAGAAGCGATAGAGCAATAAGATGAAAAGAAGCAGAAATTACAAGCATTGGCCAAACGACTTAGAAGATACAAAAAAAGTGAAAATAGAAGGAAACAAAACCAAACATTCAACACAAACCAAAAGAAATTTTACAAGACAATAGATAACACACACTCATTAAAACAGACAATCCACCAAACATAACAGACATGGAACACTTCTGGAGCAACATATGGTCAAACCCAGTACAACATAACAGGCATGCACGTTGGATACAAGCAGGAACAGACACATACTAGATGATACCACAAATGCCTGAAGTGACAATTTTGCAACATGAAGTCATCCAAGCAATTAATTCTACTCACATTTGGAAAGCGCCTGGAAAAGATAAAATAGCAAATTTCTGGCTAAAGAAGTTCACCTCAACACATTCACATCTAACTAAATTATTTAACAGTTACATTGCAGACCCATACACATTCCCTGATACACTTACACATGGAATAACTTATCTGAAACCTAAAGATCAAGCAGACACAGCAAACCCAGCTAAATATCGCCCCATAACATGCCTACCAACAATATACAATATATTAACTTAAGTCATTACACAGAAATTAATGACACATACAACACAGAACAAAATTATAAATGAAGAACAAAACAGCTGTTGCAAAGGAGCACGAGGATGTAAAGAGCAACTGATAATAGATACAGAGGTGACATATCAAGCTAAAACTAAACAAAGGTCGCTACACTACGCATACATTGATTACCGAAAAGCTTTTGATAGTGTACCCCACTCATGGTTACTACAAATATTGAAATATACAAAGTAGATCCTAAATTGATACAGTTCCTAAACATAGTAATGAAAAATTGGAAAACCACACTTAATATCCAAACAAATTCAAATAATATCACATCAAAGCCAATACAGATTAAGCGTGGAATATACCAAGGAGATTCATTAAGTCCTTTCTGGTTCTGCCTTGCTCTGAACCCACTATCCAACATAGTAAATAATACAAATTATGGATGCAATATCACTGGAACATACCCACACAAAATCACACATTTTCTATACATGGATGATCTAAAACTACTGGCAGCAACAAATCAACAACTCAACCAATTACTAAAGATAACAGAAGTATTCAGCAATGATATAAATATGGCTTTTGGAACAAACAAATGTAAGAAAAATAGCATAGTCAAGGGAAAACACACTAAACAAGAAGATTGCATATTGTATAACAACAGCGACTGCATAGAAGCGATGGAAAAAACAGATGCCTATAAATATCTAGGATACAGAAAAAATAGAAATAGATATACAAATATTAAAGAAGAACTAAAAGAAAAATATAGACAAAGACTAACAAAAATACTGAAAACAGAATTGACAGCAAGAAACAAGACAAAAGCTATAAATACCTATGCTATACCAATATTGACCTACTCATTTCTAGTAGTGAAATAAAGTAACACAGACCTAGAAGCACTCAATACACTTACACGATCACAATGCCACAAATATAGAATACATCACATACATTCAGCAACAGAAAGATTCACATTAAGCAGAAAGGAAGGAGGAAGGGGATTTATCGACATAAAAAACCTACATTATGGACAGGTAAACAATTTAAGAAAATTCTTTCTAGAACGAGCAGAAACTAGCAAAATACACAAAGCAATCACTCACATAAATACATCGGCTACACCACTGCAATTTCATAACCACCTCTACAACCCTTTAGATCACATAACATCAACAGATACGAAGAAAGTAAATTGGAAAAAGAAAACACTACATGGCAAGCACACGTATCATCTAACACAGCCACACATCGATCAAGACGCATCCAACACATGGCTAAGAAAAGGCAATATATACAGTGAGACGGAAGGACTCATGATTGCAATACAGGATCAAACAATAACACCAGATATTACAGCGAGCATATTATTAAAGATCCCGATACCACAACAGATAAATGCAGACTTTGCAAACAACAAATAGAAACAGTAGATCACATCACAAGCGGATGTACAATACTAGCAAACACAGAATACCCCAGAAGACATGACAATGTAGCAAAAATAATACATCAACAGCTTGCCTTACAACATAAACTGATAAAACACGTTCCCACATACAAGTATGCACCACAAAATGTACTGGAGAATGATGAATACAAATTATACTGGAACAGAACCATTATAACAGATAAAACACCACACAACAAACCTGACATCATACTCACCAATAAAAAGAAGAAATTAACACAACTAATCGAAATATCCATACCCAATACAACAAATATACAAAAGAAAACAGGAGAAAAAAATTGAAAAATACATCCAACTGGCTGAGGAAGTCAAGGACAAGTGGCATCAGGATAAAGTTGGCATTATACCAATCATACTATCGACTACAGGAGTCATACCACACAATATCCACCAGTACGTCAATGCAATACAGCTACATCCAAACTTATATATAGAACTACAGAAATCCGTAATTATTGATACATGTTCAATTCCCCGAAAGTTCCTAAATGCAATGTAACATATACCGTACAGTTAAAAGGAAGTCACGCTTGATCAAGGTCCGCGTCACTTTCCATTTTTGACCAGACATAACGTCTGAGAAAAGAAAGGAAGAAATAATAATAATAACAATAATACTCTGTAGGCCACACAATAGTGTAGTAGTGACTACAGAGTTACTATAGGGTTGTATTGGCAATTAGTTCGTTCATGTGTTGCCAAGTGAATAATGAACAAATTTCTGGTCAATTGCAGGAATTACCTGCAATTCACAGAAGAGATTTTCATGATATATTTAAGCATATTTGAGTTTTATATTTCAGTTTTACTGTCATAAATCCCTGGTACAAAGTATGTGTGTGAGGGATGGGCTGTATGAGGAAGATGCTCATGTATTCGTTTCGCAAGCTACAGCCTCTACCACATTGTGTCACGTGTTATGTTAGCATTAGAAAAAAAATAGTTATTCATAACTTTTGCAATAAGTAGTACAGTATTATGAAATACTGATTATAGAAAAAATCGTTCAAAAATGAATTTAGTTTCACGACCGAACACAGTCGAATCCTTTTGATTTATCACTCAGAAAATTTAATTTTACCCCTCAGGGGTAATTACTCCCAGGTTGGGAACCATTGTCTTAAGGGCTTGCACAGTGTGTTTAAAATAGCGTTTTGATAATTTTTTGCCCTGATTATGTTGAAAAAGATTATGGCTAATCTTAATCGAATGAACTCTCTGGCTGTGGACTTTTTTTTTTTTTTTTTAATTTCCCCTCTTCCTTGTAAAAGTCAACAAAGTATACATTTTCCCTCCTTGGCGGAAGTGCGGAAACATATGTTTAATGAATTAAGAGTGGGAATGAAGTTGCCTCAGACTGCACTTACATGACCTTCAGGTTTTTATTGTAACAGGATCGATTTCGAGGCCACTAGCCTCATCTAAAGATATACCTGTTCACATTAAAGTGTTACAGTAAACCAGTGCATACATGATTCATTTGCATTGTATTAACGGGAAATTCTGAAGACAAACTACAAAAATTAAACCACCAGTGAATAAAATTGAGACAATGGCTTTCCTTGGGAATTTTAAATTACAGAGATATTACATTATATGGGACACTATAAATAGAACATTAAAAATATACGAAGAGACACAGAACTGAAATCATATAAGATGACGGCTGGAACGGTTCTACTTATATGGCAGTGAAGCCTGAGCTATGAAAAGATTCTAGCCAAGTTCAGGCAGCTGAAATGAAATTTCTCAAGCAGTCAAAGGTTGCACTACCTTGGATAGGATACCTAACGAAAACAACTGAATATTGTTGCAGTAAATGACAGCATAGAAGAACACAAACGAAACTGGAAGAAAATCTGGAATGAATGGAAGGAACAAGGATTTCACAAATGGCTTTTCAATGCAGACCCCAAAGGAAACAGGGACACAGGACGGCCAGTGAAAATATGGAACTGAGGCCAGAACAGGTCGATGGGCAGAAAAAGGAGAAATTTGTTTTACGCTTGCTTGCTCTCTCCCGCTAGGGAGATTAATCAGTGCCCTCAATTTGAAGTCAAATGTACATAAAATTGCAGTTTCACTCAGTCATGGGCAAGAACTGTTTATACAGTGATACTGTCCAATTTATGTACATCGAATATCATCTCATAGTTTTCGTAGTTAGTTTATGTCAGTTAAGAAACACTTGCATTAATGGTATGTGTGTCGCACTCCAGTGATATCGAAGTTTTTCCTCCCGCCAAGAACAAAATTTAAACCTCATTATTACACTGGGTAACATATTTTTTTCTAAAAGGCACAGAACTATGAAAATCGTACCAGTTCAGATTTCGTGCAGTCCTACTATTAAAGTATGGTGGAATCCAATGTTGTAATAAAATCTGAAAATCATGTAACTGCAATCTAAGCGTAGAATCCTAACAAGGTTCGAGAACAAATTGAGAGACAAAGTGACCTCTGATTTAGGAGTTGACCTGGAAGGTCAATGTTGAGCTCGTACTTGTATCAAGGCAGCTCCAAGAGGACCAGTATGACCTTTGGGAAGACCTCGTGATGCCCGTTTTCGGTACAGAAAAGGTATTTGGTGGCGTGTATAGAGGAAAGGTCTGAGAAACACTCGAAAAGAAGGGAGTGGGAGAAGATACAACAAGCAGACTGGGGGAGATGTACTGTGAAAATATGAGAAGTGTGAAAGTGGGAATGGAAGGACGTATTGATTTCAGCAAACATTTGGTGTGTAATTGGACAGTGGATTGCCACCTCTCCCCTTCTTTGTGATAACTGATGAGATAATGACGAAGATGGTAAAAAAATTGTAGAAGACAAGATGAAAGCAACTGTGTTTGCGAATGACTTGATGATGTGGGGAAACAGGGAGGAGAAGATTTAGGAATAGCTGGATACTTGGGAAAAAACTGTGGGACAGTATGGAATGAAATTTACAACCAGAAAGAAAGCGAGACCAACTAGCAGAAGAAGGATTTGAGGTGAACATTTGAAGAAGGTGAGAAGTGTCAAGTGATTATGAAGTGTGAGAGAGGAAAATGGAAGAAATGAGAGAGAGATCAGTGAATATGGCAGACAGGCAAAAAAATTTCTGAAAAGAGGTAAGACTTTTGTTTGGAACAAAGACGTCCCACAAAAAAGCAAAGAAATAATGATAGAAGTTTTTACATCCCAGTACTGACCTACACATCTGAAAAGAGAGTAAATAAAAAAAATTAGCAGATTACAGGCATATGAAACGAAGTTCCTCAGATGTAGAATATGAATAATAAGAGAGAGATTGGATGCGGAACGGAAAGGTAAGGGAAATAGTGAAAGAGGAGCCCTTTCAGAGCAGTATAGAAACATCAAGGCTAAGATGTTAAGTGCTCTGGACGAGAAAGGAAAATAAGAGGATTTCCAAGAATATACCTGAAATGGACATGTGAAGGAAACAACCAAGAGCAAGTCCAACGGACAAAGAAAGTGTGGAGAAGTGCGTTGAAAAAAGAGGCGAGGACTGGACCATTGTGAACACAGAAAGATGGTAGGAAAACATGATTAGATGGCGAGGCTTATGTTTCAAACAGACGCAGCCTGGGACATGAAACTGTTCAAGATAATGATGATGTGATGATGATGATAACTACAGTTTGAGGCAAATTCATTGCTACTGGCAACTGACAAAGTACAGTGGAACCTGGATAATAACAGTCAAAGGACCCTGGAAAGTGTGTTGTTATAAACAAGTGTAGTAACCGAGATTCGTAATTTCAATCTACAAGGTGATTCACGAAGATATGCAAATATTTTAATATGTTATTCTATAAGTAAAATTAAAGAAATAAGTTCATATAAACATAGGTCACAAAATGTTTAGTTATGCAGTTACGCCTAATAAAAGATTTTGTCTGAAATTTAGCAACTTCGCTAATATGAAGCAGTTACAAAACGGTAAGAGGTTAAAGTAAAGCACGATTTCCATTTATTTTGTTGTTACTGGTCTGGTGAATCTAATAAAACATGTCCCAGACTTGTATCTGCAGTAGTTTTCCAGAAAATTCAGAGAGGCAAAGATTATTATACAAGTACATTTGTTTACCTTTCATTAAGAATGTAGAAATGTTTATGACATTGTTGGCAGTTGTTAGTGAATTGTTTCAGTAGTTTCCTAACCTTGAAACGAGTTAGTTTTCTGTATTGTTCAGTGAAAGGACATAATAACAACAGCGTATTTTTCCGGTTTAACATGAATTGACGTGTGCTATGGTATTAATAAAAGCATATTGTCTGACACATTCATAGAGTTTCAGTTAACATTATTACCATCATTTTTCCAAAATTAAATTCTCTACAACTTCTGTTGAAAACTTTTTGCTATTGTCTGGAATTTAAAAATAAATTGGGCCAAGTAGTTAATAAATTAAAAATTTTACGAGATTACTTCTTTGCTTCTCTGGATGTTCTGCAAAAGCACTGCAGATGCACGTCTGGGACATGTTTTATTAGATTCACCAGATCAGTAACAACAAAATAAATGGAAATCGTGCTTTACTTTAATCTCAAACAGTTTTTCAATTGCTTCATATTAGCGAAGTTGCTAAATTTCAGGCAAAATCTTTTATCAGGCGTAAATAAAGATTTGGGGACCTACGTTTATATGAACTTTTTTCTTTAGTTTCATTTGTAGAATAACATATTAAAATATTTTAATATCTTCGTGAATCACCCTGTATAGTGCTGGCAAAGGGAAAAGAACAAATTTATGTAGACTCCTTTTATTTTACATACAGTATTCACTCTTAAGCTTACCTGAATATAGTATATACAGCAGAACATCGAGTACTCGCCAAACTCCTTTTCTTAAGAGTGAAGTAATCGGTCATTTTATTCTGCTATCTATTAGCGTAATACACATTTTCTATATTAGTTCTGTGTTCATTATTTCATTTGCAGTTTCTGCTCCCTCCCCTAGTTTCATAGAACATATTCACAATTTTAATGGCTTCCAAAGCGTCACTCACAGTAGAGATAGGAATTTATTTCTTTCTTCTTCCTTTTCTTCTTCACCTCCTTCGTTCACTTCTTGGTCACTGTGGCTCTGATTGTTCACTTCATTTGCAATTTCGTCTTCAGTTTGCGCTACGGTTGTAACAAGGTCATCATCTGTTGTTACATACTTTTCACATTCGCACTGATTGCGAATATCACACTTGATTTCTGGCAGTAATGCAGACGGCAGCAAATCACCAGTGTCATCGAACTTGTCTTCAGTTTCGGCGGCATTTATTCCTTCAGTTGTGATTTCTTCATGATTGAAACAGTTTTTGATGGTTTGGGCTGTGACCCGGCTCCAAGCTTTGGTAATGCATCTGCTCGCATCCATCAGTGTAATGGAATAATCTTGCTTTTCTCAGTGCATTGTGTAATTTTCAGTAATATGAGCTTACGATAGTGGCACTTCAGATTCCTAATTACTCCTTGGTCCATTATTTCAATAAGCTTCTCGTATTTGCAGGAAGAAAAACAAGACCAGACCACACAGTGCAGGACAGCTGTCAGCAAGAACCAGTATCTACCTTTTCTGACCTCTAAGCTCCCAATCCCAACGCTATATTTCAGCTACAAAGAGTTCGGAGGTCATGCAGGCCTTCCCATTAACACTGTTGTGCACTGGCAAATTTTTTACATGCTTAAAACAGCTGGGATTTTTTGATTTACCTGTCACGAACAATTTTTTCTTCTCAGTTCCATCTGCATTAGCACAGCCAGAGCTGTTATTCATACTTTAGATAACTTGCCACCGACACACTTTCTGCCCTTGAATTTCAGAGTTTTGTCAGGTGTCAATTTAAAGAAAACGCCAGTCTCGTCTGCGTTAAAGATGTCACAGTCTGCATATCGTTCACGAATTGTCGGCCCCACTGTAGTGAGCCATTGTTGGATTGTTGCAGTATGCACACGGTCGGCTTCACCGCCCGCTATGCCCAAAGTAATGCCTTGACTTTGCTTTAATCTGTTAAGGCAGCCACTGTTCCACTCAAATTCCTCTAATTTTAATTTTTTGGCAAATTCTTCTGCTTTCCGATAAGGAGGATCCCATAAGGGGCGATGCTTCTCTGTGGCTTAAACCACGCAAGCAGCGCTTCTTCAACGTCACTCCTTTCAGCTTTTCGTAGTTGCTTGATTTTAGATCGATTTTGATCAAACGCAGTAACAATTTTATCCTTATTTTTACAAATCGTTTGGACTGGGGAATTTACTAGGCCAAATTGACGACACACGTCAAAACTTTTAGCTCCATTCTCGATATCATGAATCACTTTCACTTTTTCTTCCACCACTAAAACTTTTCTTTTCTGACCATGCTGCTCTAAAATGCGTGCACCTCGTAACAAATTGTTATGGAAACTGAAATCACCTCTACTGTTGACGAGTTCTGTGACAAATGGCTGAAATGGCTCTGAGCACTATGCGACTTAACTTCTGAGGTCGTCAGTCGCCCAGAACTTAGAACTAATTAAACGGAACTAACCTAAGGACATCACACACATCCATGTCCGAGGCAGGCTTCGAACCTACGACCGTAGCGGTCGCTCGGCTCCAGACTGTAGCGCCTGGAACCGCACGGCCACTCCGGCCGGCTGTTCTGTGACAGTCACTACTACTGTAGTACGAATGCGCTAGGGTAACTGTGAGGTGAGGAGTCTATTATAATATACCTATGGTTGACGAAAGGGCAGAGAGAATATGCCAGGTTGCCATATTACAACAACAGATTGTCTTCTACAATACTCTGATTCTTGGAAAATCTTGTTGCTAATTGAGGCTGAACATGACATTATATACCAGGTAATGAACATACATATGTCGCGTGAAGCAAGGACGAGAAGTATGTTCGTTACGAGGAATATGGCCGTACCACCGAAATCGCGACGTTGTAACCAAGTTCTCATTGTAACCGAAGTCGTTATTAGGAAATTCACTGTACGTTAGTCATACGTTGTGGGTTGACTTATGGTTACTGCAAGAAACTGAAAGAAAAGCTTCTGCTCTTTAATAAGAAGTGCAAATTAGTTTTTGATGTTGTTAGTCCAGACGAAAGACAGGACGCGAATGCCACGCCACGTCGTCGGGGCTAACCAGACCGAGCGATCGAGAGAGAGAGAGAGAGAGAGAGAGAGAGAGAGCGACTGGGGGAGGGGGTGGTGGAGAGCTTAAAGAAAGAAAAGAATCGGCTTCCAGCAGGCCGAGCCGGAAATTACCATCGCAGTGGAGAGGTGCGCGCCATCTGTTCTGCCCTCCGCCACAGCGGCAGCCCTCCCACGAGGAAGACTTCCGGTTGCGCGCGACGCGGGCGCGAAAGCCAGCAACAGCTGCCCCGCGGGCCGCAGCCTTACCTGCATCGGGCTATTGTGTGTGTCCCCGTCCTCTTCCGTCCAGGTTCCCTCCCACCGCCATCTGGGCTCCGACTCGTCATTCGGCGCGAGAGGTGAACTAGCTCTGCCCGCACTGCAATTCCGTTCATTCATGAAGGCTTTATGCCGGCCGGTCGGCGGAGAAATTATTTTGGCGTCGCCGTAAATATGATGCGGCGGTGGCGCGCTCATTGTAATAATTCCCTTATTCATCTAGGCACGGCCTTGCCGCCGCAGTGCGTCGCGAAACTTGCACCATTTCTATTGAAACGCTGCCCGGTGTCTGCCCCCGCTCCACGGGTAGAGCGAGGAAAAGACGGACAGAGCGAGACGGAATAAACGAGGAGCGAGCGAAAGAAAGAGAGAGAGAGAGAGAGAGAGAGAGAGGAAGAGAGAGAGCGCGCGCGCAAGAGACGAAGTGGGACCGATGTTTTCGCAACGGTCCGCACGCAGCTGTTTCATTCAGAACAAGTCAATGATGGCTGCCTTGAAAGAAGTCTCCCATTCATAAAAACGTAGTGGCTCGATAGTTTGCGCGCCTCCACCGCCAGATGGCAGAGCGGTAGGGTCGGGCGGGCAGGCCGGCGGCGCGACGTTGCCGCTGAGGCAGCGCCAGTCGTTAGAGAGAGCGTGTGCAGGCGCACCGCACCGCAGCCGCCGTCCGCTGCCACCTACCGCTGCTGTGTGTGTTTTCTGTGATCGCGAGTGCGCGCCCCCTTCGCCCTGCGCCCGGTGTGTACTCTTCGCATCCCTCTCCCCCTCCGTGCCCGGATCTGCGCCGCTCAGTGTGAAATCCGCGGAGCTGCCGCCGCAGACCGGCCTCGACAGCGTCGAAGAATGCTACAACTCGCCGCTTCGTCGAGGACGTCGTCGCTGCCGCAACGCTGCTGTTCCAGCTCTCTGCTGTAAGACATCCCACGTGTGCGTCTCTGTCTCGTCTCTGCACTAGCATTTCTCGCTCCGCCTTCTCTAGAGTCTCTCGTGATGTGTGTACTTCCATATCTCGCGCTGTACCCTCACCGGGTCCCCTGCCGCGTGTGAATCCGTTAGTTCTATGAATGAGGAGCTGGAGAGTGTGTGTGTGTGTGTGTGTGTGTGTGTGTGTGTGTGTGTGTGTGTGTGCAGCGGTTTCGGTGATCTGCTCGTATTCGGGTGTGAGTGTGTGCGTCAGTGCGCCGTCGTCCAGTTACTTGCCAGCTTAGCTCTTTGCTTCTGTCCGTCTTTTATTTTTTTATCGACACTGGTGGTGACGGCCGAGTGTCCTTCCGTGCTGACGTCGTGGCAGCCTCAGTTTGTGAACGGCGGGCAGCTCGTAGCAAGAAGCCCGTGGCGCGCAGGAGAAAGCCCGAGCGGGCCGCGCGGCGTATATCGGTGTGGGCGAAGCTAGAGAGACAAGCCAGCTAGGCCGTGGGTGAACAGATGCGCCGAGGACACTGGTACGCGCCGTCCTGAAAACATACGGCAGCCGCGGCCGCGTGCCCGCTGCACGGGCGTGAATGGGGCTACCGTCGGCCGGCCGCTGGGTGAGGGTTGCCCCGACAACGGCCGTCGCAGCCCCGGTCTCCGCAGTTCGTGCACCTCCCCCTGTGTTCTGCGCGTTCGCGTGCCGAAATAGCTATTGCCAGCCGCTCCTTTCTGTGCCAAGGACGTGTGACGCAGGAATTGTGAACGCCTCGACCTGTCGTAATGCTGCGAGGTATGGTCGAAATTCGACTGACGACCAGTGTACTAATTTCTGCTATCGTTGTTTTCAACCTTTCTTCCTTTGATTCGTAATTCCTGAGGAAGGTTTGCAACAACGGCGTAGTATCACCAGATTATCGTTCTATCTCGTGAAAGTCAAACCAAATGACAGATATTCCGAGTTGACAGTCGTAACGTTTGTCGATTATTGATAATTAACCTCTCATAGGGCGAGAGTAGACAAAGATAGTGCTGGCATGTTACCTTACGATGGCGGCTTGATCTTTTATATACGTAATCCTCAGAGACAATATTTTTTTCTAACTTGTGTCGAGATCTGTTTATTTTTACCAGTGGTACTGCGGTTCACTACCGCTTGTATTATACGGCGTTTTCCAGTCTGATAACAGATCTATATTATTCCTCAGGCATATATGTCAAAGAAAATACGTAAGCTTTGTAGTAGTGTGGAAGCTTTGCTAATCTCTCTCCGTTAAATACATTTTTTTCTACGCTGACAGCAGTCACTGCTGCTTGCATGACGTAATATACAAGCTTGTAGTGAGACGTAAATGTGAAGTGGTTGTGCCTTTTACGCTCTAAGAAAGTTGACGGAGCCATAGTTACTCGAAGTGACAATCATTTCAGCTTATTGGTTAACACATTGGAGGTTCCGGTGATTATCGTTTGGTTGCAGATTCGCACGTGGAAAAATCATAAAAATATTCCGCGCTTGAGAATGGTTATTGTGTACCTGTAGACGCGAATTTATCGTACGATGTGTAACGGACGTGCAGAAAAAAATTTGCTATTCATTTATTGGTTTTCGTTCGACACATGCGTCTCTAAATAATTTCCTCTCTCTCTGGTAAACATAGTTCTTTATTACACGTTGTCGGTTTGTCGATCGAAAACATTGCGTATGACAAGGTTAAACTCTATTTATCCAGAATCCCTGTGAAACAGTTTAGTCGAGAAATACGGGGTAATGTATTAAGCTACAGACGTCACATTTCTTGAGACTGTATCACAATAATTCTATCTAAAATGACGCGTTTTGGAGAGATTTTTAAAGCGGTGCGACAATCAAATTGCTTATTTTCGTAGTACGCTATTGTTACTCGTATTTAGTGGTTTTCGTATCCTTTCAATTTCTAAAACATGCCTAAACATATCGCCAAATAAAAGTCCCTAATTTTCCGGTATATGTCTAGAAATCCTTCACAGAGGCGCTTATGGCTGAATGCGCCCTATGACAGCATGTTTCTGCAGTATAAAGTGGAATTATTAACTCAATTAGTTTTTCACATGTTTAGATGTTCTTGCAGACACTATTGCCGGTATAAGCTACGCTGTTGATGTGAGATTATTCTGAAAAATGTTAGTACAATTTACTCACGATGACTTATTAAGAGTTCTAGCGCTCTATCAGAAAAGATCGGTATTTTGCATCATCTATGATTGTATTACAGATGAAGGATTTTGCGGTTAAGTTTTCACCGTCAGGTCGAAAATTACCCTTCTTGAAGTTCTGATTAGTTGGTGGAACTGTAATTTTGTCAGCAGACGATGACTGCGTAGTTACCGAAACAGTCTTGCGGTTGCAATGAAAATTGTGACTGAGGCAGGATCGGTTTCGTTAATGATTTAGTTCACAGTTGGCGGTGGTGATAATGCAGTCCTTAGTGGACGAAGCGGCGGCAGCTTTGAGGAAGCGGCCGGACGTGGCAGCTAGCGCTAGCGCGGCCACGGCGGGGAAAGTGGCGGCGTGATTCAGAACGCGCCACCTGAGCCCCGCGACGCCCATTCATGCCTCTCTCGCGACTGTTCAACTGACTCACTTCCTGGCCGCGCCGCAGCGCGCAGTTCAATGCCATTTTGCTGACTACCGACGGCGGAAGAGCGGACTAGGGCTAGCTCGCATCCGTCTCGTGTGTGTCAAACGTCAGCATTCTTCGCCGCGACACAGTACCGGAACTTCTGCAATGGCCGAAATCGGAACAATCTAGGGTTCAGCGAGTTTTCAAAGAGGTTGAGTAAGTAGTTTCTTCTTCATCATCAACACTGCGTGAAACGTGGCTGCCACGACTGTACACGCGACATGTCTATCTACTGTGCAGATGTAGCGTCGAAGGTGTACGTTAGCGTAGAGATGTTCCTAGTTTCCGTGACTTTCAGAAGTTGAGAACCATGCAATAGCTGTTTCGCAATTTATGCCTTAATTAGTTAACTCTGCCGTGTGTGACAAGAATTCGTTACATATGTCACCGGAACTGCTGTTTCGGAAATAATTCTGCTGTTGCTGTCTCCTGTTAAACGGTAGAGAATAGAGCACTGGTAGTAGCGATTACAGGCATTGAAAACGGCTTGTGTTAATATTTACGGGGCAAAAAACAGCTCTAGTTTCCACATTTTGTGGTGTGTGATCGTCAAGTAGTTACTCTTTTCGCGGAAGCTCACCACGTCTAAACATTACACGCGAATTAAAGTGTGTGGCAATAAGAAAACGAAGAGTGCTGTTCAAATTCGTAGTTCACTGTGAAGAAAAAACAAATTTCAGATTTATCTGTCAAGGAAATACGCCGGCGCAGTGGATTCTTACTTCACCGCCTAGATTTAAATCTTACCGAAACTGAATATTAGTGGTAAGACGTATCGCCCAAAGCCTTCCCAGAGCGTAGCTCTGTGCAGTCTACTGACGAAAGTGATTTTTGTCAACTATTTATCTTCCTGTCTACCAAACTACGGTTTAGCTGCTGGTCGAAAGCCGTGTAATACTCAGAAGTGCTGAAAACATTTCGAAGTATGGGACTACTGGGGCTGGGTACGTAGTATCTCTAACCGAATCATTACAAATATATTTTTAATAATGCGGGTCGTGAAAATTTTACAAGACTTTGGCGTTAGCGATTTTTTTCACGGCCGGGAGAATCCAGAGGAAAATTTTGGGTGTTAGAACGTAGTTCCGCATTTTTTACTGAGGAGTAGCTTGATGTGTAACGTAAGCTGTTATGCATATCGCCTACATTGAATAGGTGACGTTGGTGGTGTCTTTATTTCTGAAAAATCTTTTATACGTGACGAAGAAGTTATTTTAAATTTTATTCACACACAAAATAGGGCCGTGTGTAATGTTTCCTTTCAAACATTTCTCTGCAAGTGTGCAGCATTCCTATACGAACTTCACGCTAGATACTAATTTATAAGTACTAGCAGCTATTATGCTCTATAGATTCCTGTTGAATTGTATAAATTTTCGTTGTTCATTAAATCGCATCCGGAATTGTCTTCAAAACAACGCTAGATTAACCAGTGGCACGATTTCCTGTACATTCTCGTAGGTAAAGGTTTAGGGTAATCAGAAAACAATTTCCAAGATAACTATTTCATTCATATTTGTTGGCAAGCAAACCACAAACGTCTTGTATTACTTTTGTCAAAGTCTGTTTCTATATATTTGCGCCATCATCAGTGTATGTTATTTGAGCAAGAAAGTGTAAACTTTTTACGCCAAAATTCGTGAGACAAAAATTAGGCCTAAACACATTTTTATCTGTGTAGATCATTTATCGTAATGGTTGGCTACGTTTTGACCAGACAGGTTATCTGCCACAACATGATGTTATGAAGGTCACTGGAGAGCTAATAAAATCAGTTTTCCTTCCAAAAACCAGATTTCATTCCTAAATAAAATTTACATACAACGCGTTTTCTTCGTTGATATAATAATTGCACAGATCGGTTAATGTAGGCAAATTTTTGATGAAATCAGCACGATCAGGCCATTACCCGCAAAGTATTATTAAAATACCGCGCATACTGCATATCTTTCACTATGAGGAACAGGGAGAACGTGTCACTGATATGGAAGCGATGTAGGGTAAGAGTCATTTAAAACAAAGTTTTTCGTTGCTGTGAGACCTTACAGTCACCATCTTTCTCCTTCCGATGCCGAAATACGATATTTTAACTCCCACCTACATAGGGAGAAATGACTATCGTGATAAAATAGGGGAAATTAGAGCGAGCACGAAATATTTGTGTGATCATTTTCCCCAAGTGCTATTTGAGTGTGGAACAGTAGAGAAATAGTGTGTAAGTGGTTCTCAGAACATTCTGCTAAACATGTGGGATAGTTGCGGGATATTCATGTAGATGTATCTAAGTAAAATTACTTTTTCAGTCCTATGTATTGCAAATGCAAAGAAGTTCTGTTTGTCGCGATAATAACATTACCCAAATATTTCGAATGAAAAAAGCAGAATTCGCAAATGAAGGTTGTAGCGGACAAAGATTAAAACTGAATTAGCCGGTAGAAAAGCAGAGGAAATTACGATACACTAAAGTACTCGTACAGGGATATGACAGGCAGCTGGCAGAATGGAACGAGCAACAATAATCTATTGATAACCAGAGTTTTCTTAACTTTGGACAGATTGTCACCGCGAAGTCCTCGCTATCCATTCCAGGTTTAGAATTTACGACATCCAATAACTAGATATCGTATCACTCACGCAATCGCTTTGTCTAGAAATGATTCAGAAATACGAGGACGTGTTGAAAAGTATTCCTTCCGAACTTATGTGAAAACTCTTAGAGCTATTTAAATTAACATTCTACGCCTTTATTCATCTTGTCTACATGTTTTTAAGCATTCTCACCCTGGCGACGAACACGTATTTCCCATTGAGAGGTTAGCTTGTTGATACCGTCACTGTAGACTCTGCCCTTGTTGAACCACAACTTTACCTCTGCTTGCACCGGTTCATCACTAAGTGCAGTCCTGGAAGATGTTCTTCGTTTTGGAAACATGAAAATCGGTTGGGGTCAAGTCGGAACTGTATGTGGATGATGATCGATGACAGCGAAGGCGTCGGATTGTTGCAGATGTTACAACGCTCGTGTGGTCTGGCATTGTAATGCCCTGTCTGGAAGAACGAAATCTTAGAATCCGAAACTCGATTAAAACATGCTGTTTCTCTCGTACAGACACAATTACGTTACACACCGCGATGTTACACGCGAATGTTCGGAGTTCTCTAACGGCAGAAAACTGCAAATATGTAGACATGAAGAATAAAGATGTAGAATGGTAATAACGTTAGTTTCATTCAGAAAGCTTTGAGTTTTCACATAAAGATTCGGAGGTGTTACATTTCGGCGCACCGTCGTATTTACACGCGTGAGTTACCAATGCCTGCTTCTGTTTCACCGCACTGGGGAGCGGTATTTGTTGTGTGGGTCAGGTAGGGGATTGGGCTTATCGGCAGATGGCGGAGTGCGGCAGCGGTTGAGCAGAACAGAGGCTGGGGTCGACGGCACGGTCTGCCTTTAACGGTCGCCACGCGTTCTCAGGGAAAGCCACGTCCCTGCTTCCGTTGCAGGGGACGCTCCCACGCAAGGTCGTCCTCATATGTTCGCCTTTTCTTTGTATTCCGACGCAGTGCCGATAACAACGTAAAGGAAGTGGTTATCTTCTGACTGTCGCAGACAATGGAAATGTCACTCTACAAAAACTTCATTTTTTTCTCTTCCGATAACCACGATACAGTTTTACATTAGTGCGAACGTGCTCTTCCAACTTAACCATAGTACAGTGACATTGGTTTGCTCTATGATTGTTACGAAATTTTATTACCAAATACGTTCCCATTCGGTGTGCTTAAAATTTATTCTGTGCTTCCTCAGTAGCTAAGTCAAAGGTTTTCGTGTACACAAAAAACACAGTCCACTGAATTATTCATATTATCCTAAATGTAATTGTTGTGACCAAAGATAACTCGTTCGCATAAACGAACTTGCTTAACGTAGCGTCTTTGACAAAGGCGTACCAAACAGCGTCAAGAGCACCACAAGATAGCATTTTACTGCCGAAACGAATCGTATCCATCTACTTCCGGTCTTGCTAGTTTCCTTGCTGTCTAATTAAACTTTGTCGCTTTTCAATGATTTGACTTTCAAAGCCATGTAGAAGTCAAAAACATCTCCTCCCCCTCATAAATTCTTGTTCATCTCATAATCTAGTAATTTTACTAAGGTACGCACAAGATAGCACTGCAAATCTCTCTTCTCCAAAATATGATTACGCAGTGGTTCACCAAGACAGCGTTCAGATGTACTTAAACGTGCCTGTTTAATCGGACTTCTTGACGACTAGACATATGGTTCGTATATTTTCACATTGTCCATCCAGTTTTCTGCTAAAGAAATATGTAACTATCTACTAAAAAAGTTTAGGCGCTGTAATTCGTGTCTCAAGTACTGAAAAAGATCTCAAATGCAGTCAACAAAATATACCCATACGCAGATTGTCTGATAATTTTTGTAAAAATAGCCAATGAAATATTGCTCGTCGTTAACAGTATTGGATATGATGTGAAAGATGCTTAGGCTTCATAAAAGTTCTGAGTGGGAACTCGTAGGTTTCAAACTATTGCTTTATCTTGATCATCCATGCAATTTTTCGTTTGGAGTAGAATATTTGTGCATCTCTATTTTGCTTCTGTGGAATAGCTTTTGAAAATTTTGTAATGTCACACTTCTGCTTCGAAATATCCTGGTGTGGGTTTTTCACTGATGTCTGGAACATGAGCGCCTTCTCGGTACGATCGGTATGTAATACTTTTGCCACAGATTAGTAAAAGATACAAGGATGTTCCACAACTGCGCGAAATATCTTTTCGATAGATTTCGACAAGTGGCCATGTTTCCACGAAACTTTGTACCTTTAATGACTGTCTGCCGAGTTAGCTACCACTAGAATAATTATTTCTCAGACATATATTGACGGACAAATGCGAAAGCACCGCTTGTGTTCATGAAACTTCCTGACAGATTAAAACTGTGTGGGGGCCGAGACTCGAACTCGCGACCTTTACTTCTCGCGGGCAAGTGCTCTACCATCTGAGCTACCCAAGCACGACTCATGCCCCGTCCTCACAGCTTCAGTTCTGCCAGTATCTTGTCTGCTACCTTCCAAACTTCACAGAAGCTATCCTGAGAACCTTGCAAAACTAGCACTCCTGGAAGCAAGGATATCGCGGAGACATGGCTTAGCCACAGTGCTTCAGTGTAGTTTTGAATGTAGGAGACAAGATACTGGCAACTGAAGCTGTGAGGACGGGGCGTGAGTCGTGCTTGTGTAGCGTAGATGGTAGAGCACTTGCCCGCGAAAGGCAAAGGTCCCGAGTTAGTCAGGCACACAGTTTCTGCCAGGAAGTTTCAGATCAGCGCACACTCTGCTGCAGAGAGCAAATCTCATACTTGTGTTCATCTTTCCGTGAAACCGGTTTTGGAAATAAAGCATGTTGCAAGTAATGATGCTGATTAAATTACTTGACATTTGATTAAAGCCTTAATTATATATTTACCTTGTTTTGCCATCATTTTTTCACTGTTTCACGCAGTATATTCGAGAAGTGTGGAATACCCTTGCTGAGGGAAGGACACTGTTGAGTTTGTGATAGTACCACAAATGTATTATTCCTGTTTTTCGACGCTGTGGCGTGATCCCATACAAGAAATTTGAGTGATCTGTCAGTCGGTAACACAGTACAGAATATACTAAAATTGTGTACGCAAATAAGAAATAGAAGAAATAGGGACTTTTTGTCGTCCAGTACTCTGAAGATGTGTAGAATTCCGTTGCAGACTTCGTTTTGCTCGCCTATTGTCTCTTCTTGAAAATTGCTTTGACAGATTTTTGTGTTGTAAGCAGCGTGTAGTGAAATACTCGAAAATGAAAGTTTTAAGAGAATATAAGTGTTTCCTTTTAAATATCTATCGGCAGGTACGAAATCTATATTAGGCTGTCAGTACGATATCAGTATTCGATTATGCGTTCAGCGAGAAAAGCGCCCTAGTTTTTCGTATTTAGTAAAGATCACATCGTATTTCTAATATCCGAAGGGGAAGAAAAAGAACACTCCATGCTCTACTGAAGCAACGGGGGATCCCCGTCAGTCAGTTTATGCTTACTGATGGTTAACAGCACTGTCGAAATACCTTTTCGCCTCATTCATCAATGTATGAATGAAAAGTTGGTCTTAAATTGACCTTCGTAGATGTGTTTAGGCGTTTTACATTCATTTATTTCATTCATTCATTCATTATTTACTCAACGCTGATATGAAAAACGCCTACGAAGACGGGATTGTGAAACTTAAGAATTGGATGTGGTATAATATACCTGTACATTTTGGCTAGTGACGAATATTAATGATGTGAACGTTAGAACAAATTTTAAATTGTCAAAAGAATATGTTCACTTGGAAATTGAAAACATACTGCGGTTCTCTCCCAAGGTTAGCATTAATATTTAGTTCGTGCTGAACTTAGGGTTGTCTAGTCCCTTACGACACGTTGATTGTTTCTTTCTTATGGACGTTTATTTATATTTATTGTTCTGAAACTTTGTAAATCTGTGATAACTGTAGTGTTGTTGCAGTGGATGACATGAGCTTGTTGTTAAATGTCGTTCCATATTTCATTTATAAATAGAGTATCAGTGTTTTGGTGTGATACCGTATATTATATTTACTATCTCCGCATGGTACTTGCGTTCGCTTCTGAGCATTTGAGAATTTTCTTGAAATTTTTATAAGTTAGCTGTTAGTGGAACATCTGTCGGTATGTTTATCTCCCCGGCACGCCATATCCGAATACACGATATTTTTAAGTGTCGTGCTGTTTTAAAATGCGTACAGTAAATGTTTTCTCACCAAAAAATTCGACCAATGTCGCTGGCTAGCGATTAAAGTACTCCCTGTGCCTTCAGTATTACATTAGTCATGTGCGAGAGTTTTTAAAATTACGTGATTTTGTGGTTTTCCATATAACTTAAATACCTGTATACAAAATTTGTAGTTGGCTGCAATCAAGACAGTGATTTCTTGTGTGTACTGAGGCTCTATACTCGACCTTCACGTGCAAGAAGAAGAAAATTTGGAGAGATTAACTTTAAAAGTAAAATTTTAGTTAACCTTTCTCTTGACGCGGGCTTAGCAGGATCTGCTGCTAACGTGCATTGGTGTATTAGGTGCAACTGATTTTGGGAAGTATTTACAGGAATCCCTATTTACTTATTCGTCTATACCTTCCCATAGGCTGATCTAGGTTGCTATGTTTACAGCACAGGTTGGAATAAAAATCTGAGGAAGATTTCTCGTTCGATTATACAGAAGTACGTTCATAATAATTAGTTAAGAATTTAGAAACACTGCGTGTCTTCGAAGATACAAAGGAAAAGATAATGTAAGGACCTGTAGGCATTAGTCGAACAAGAAGAGCATGTTTCATTGAAACTGCATGCTACCTGCGATGGTTAATTGGTGACCGGCCCAATGTGCCATCGGAAGGCTCAGTACGTGAAAGTAAATTACTGACACTCTCGTAATACCATGTTTTGTTTTCTTTTCGATAGTCTCAAATAACGCGTGATGCATTTTTTTCTTTACTAAAACTATTGACTGTAATCTCATTTATTTTATACATGTAGCAAGACGTTTAAGTCAGTGAAGTTTTTGCAACAAGTCACCTTTCGATGGAAGTGCTGCAGACGTAGTAGATAATGCCAAAGATAGTATGTAGGTTATTTCTATTATCCTTTAGATACAATTAAATGGCTGAACGGGAATGGGAGTCTAAGGAAGTTAATATATTGCTTTGTGAGTTCCGTCAATGTTATAAAAGTAATATCATTTCGGAATGACGTCAGTCAGCTCGAGGTTGACTTAGGTTCTCGCGGTGTACGCCCCTGTAGTCTCCTCAATTGTGTATAAACTGATAGACGTCCCAAGAAAAAGTGTACTGTTGCTGGAACTCCAGCATGCGAAAAGAGCCGAGAATCAGTTCCTAATTTGTGTGTTTTTTATCGTTTAGTGGGACGTCTGCTCAAGCTGCTCACGAGAATCGTACGTAAGAAAACTCCTGTCGTGGTTTGACACACATTGAACACAAAACTTTCCAACCATCGGATTGATGTTTTGTCAAATTTAACTTTGGGGAGATTAAGGCGTACTATCACACAAAGGTGTAACATGACTACAGATTCATTCTGTCTAACGTTCAATAAATTGTGTGCTATTACGTATATTGCGTTATTTTTCCTTTTTGGCCGTCGCCCGTGGACTTTTCCTAATACAAGTGAAGGAAGTTACCGATCTGCGCCTCAATTTAAAATTTTAATTTCAAATCTTATCGGTCAGCTTTTCTTTGTATCAGAAATTTTATTACAAAAATGAAAACAGCTTTGAGTGGCAGTCTTATGATGGTTCTCTCTCCGTCAGTTGGAACATAAATATTCATTCGTCTTCTGTGTGGATAGGCATTCAGTCACCGACGTTCATAATAACTGTTCACAGCGTGAAACGAAAACTTTACACATCCTCGTGTACCACTGCTTCGGTCACTAGCATGTGTTATGTGAAATCTGAGCCCCTTTAATGAAGACAGTATTAATCCGAAAGTCTTTAACCGTGTGTGTCAAGTTTATATTATTTGTCGCGTACCGGTACCTTTGTGGTTCAGTTGTTGGGTATCAAGACTATTTGTTAGGTATAAAGACTATAAATCGTAGGGTTTGCCGTTCAGTCGCTCCTACGACTTTAATGTCACTTATTGCTTCATATACCTCTGGGAATATTTTGTTGATGTGGAGAAGCAAAGTTGCGTCGTGATACAGGGTCGATGTTAAACCTTACCTTCCCTGTATCTGGATGGATATGACTGTTCAGAAGTGGGAGAAAAGTAAGAGCCTTGCAGGCCAGTAAAACAACAGTACAAGAGCGTGGTGTTCAAACCAAGTAGTCTTGCTAGGCCTTCACATATTTTACTCGTAAATAGTAAGACGAAACCAGCTTTAATATTGGAATCAAAGCAAGTAAAGTAAACCGCCCGCAAGGACAAACAGTGATTCGTGTTTGAGCGGTAAATGTTTCTCTCTATGCGGAAAAGAGCTTGACCCCTGGACCGTACTTTTGTCGTTTTGAGAAACATCGATATTTTATTCCTACTGTTAGGTTCATTGGAATTATAGTGAACTGACTTTAGCTCATATTTCACGCACTATGAAAAAATCGGCCGACCTTGGAAGGAACAAAAGTTATCCTTGGTGTATTTCAGATGTAAGAAAATCGGGAAGCCCGCAACAGCGTTTGAACCTCATTACTTAACCAAAAAATGTTCATGTGTGTGTGAATTCCTAAGAGACTAAAGTGCCACTCAACTCTACCTCAAATGGGAATAAGGAACAGAGGTCAGAACGAATATTCTGTAAGTTTCGTAGGTGTGAGCCTGCACTTTCTGCACCGTGTTTCCTGTGCAAAGCACCTGCAGTTTCTTCATAGGATGCATTCTATAGTGTTTGCTGCATCTTTGTCATATTTGTGTTACGAAACTTATTTAATATCGATTCTTTCGGTTGGGTATTTCATTTTATCGAATCTCTCTCCAGGCTCTCTTTTTTTCCTCTGACTGTCAGTGGGCATGTTTCGTTAGCACTCCATTTCTTAGGTGGCTGTTAGTACCCGTCACCAGTAGCCAATATACATTTTTTGCACATGTCTCAAGAACTTCTGTTGCATATCGCATTCACACACATGCTTACTGCAATTTATTTACAGTCAATTGTTTACCATTTAAAAAAAACGTATTTTATGCAGTTAGAATGCTGCTATACCATTCAGCATGATCCACATTAAACATTGTACACTGCAAAAGCAGTCAAAACGGGAAACTTTAAATTGCGGTGCGCCCTAAAACACACACCTGTACATCTCGGGAAATTGCATATGACATGAAATCGTAATCTGCAGACGCTTATGTTCAAAGGAAATCCGTAAGTATTTTTACCCAATGGGTGTTTATGGACTGAATGATTGTTGTTTTTAACGAAACAGAACGAAAGATACGTCATTTGCGACATTTTTCCTGCTGTAGAAAAAGATGAGCCACATTTTGTTGGTTGACGGAGGTACAGGTACTCACTGGGAGAATGATTTGTGTGTGCGGGTGGGGGGGGGGGGGGAGGGGGGAGGGGAGAGCGGGGAGCGGGAAGAGTGTAGGTTGAAGAGAAACGTAACCAATTTGTTAGGCCGGAAGGAAGCAGACATTAAAATGGCGGCTGGTGTCTCTAACAATAACAGAGAACAGGTTGTTGGAATATAAATACAGACAAATAAAATACTTTTTTGCTTTATGGACGTACTGTCTTAGAGAGCAATTAAACGTGTGATTAACAAAAGTAAATCACTCAAATCTGAAGGTTGGCTCGAACACAACATATCTTTCTATGAATGATTTTACTGGAAACGGTATCCACACACCAATCCCTCCCCCTCGATTTGAACCGACTCATTCGTTCAGTTCACATTTTGGTGCGGAATCAAAACCTGATTTATTTCGGATATACACTGTTTCATCTGTAGAACTGGACTAGAGGTTATAACAGTGAGTTTCAAGTTGAAATAGCAAAATAAGGTTATTAACTCGATTAGGAACGTCGTTTCACTTACAGATAGTCATTCAAGTGGCATTGGTATGTTCTGATGTCGTCTTAGGTTAGTCTGTTAACAAAAGCGCTTATACGAGTGTAGCAGGGGGGTGGGGCAAGACATGGGGCATGGGATATTTTTAATATTCTGGAAGACGAATTGCATCTTGCAAGAGGCCATTAAAAAGCTCCAGCTCCAACCATGTTAAATAACTGCGTAACTCGGAGGGGAGGCGGCTGCCCCTTTGCCCCTGGCTATGGGTACCCTTGTCTGTCAGTAGCTATTACATCTTGTACTTCCGTTTAAAAACTCAGTGACTTCTCAATGGATTTTGTGGCCAAAGGTTCGTCCGCATCGAATGCGGTAATCAGACGAGTTCCGTCCTCAAAGACGCGAAATTCATTCGTGACAAACTGGCCGTGAATGCAAAATCAACATAACTCTTGGGTGCAGATTGAAGTATGTGTGTCTGAATATGGAAATAAACGGGATTGTCAAGTTTCGAGGCATGAGTGCTGGAGTAGTCTTTTTTTAGCCCAGACATGTATTTCCTTAAATATTAATCAATGAAACTGATTGAGTCACCCATTCATTTGCTTAAAAAGAAAAGGTACTATTCAGTTAGTTTGTAAATCTGTTCGTTTTATAGAAAACTACAGAAAAAAGATGTACTAACAAACTATAGCCCGTTGGCATCTACCGAGAGAGATGTCTCGGTAGTAAAGACACAAACTACATTCGTCTTCAGGAGTAAACTTATTCTAGTTACAGTTCTGCATGCCTGACATGTTTGCCAGAACGGTTCGCTGAACAGTCAACGGCCGATTTCTTCCTTAAGCCACGCGATGGTACCATTATTGACCATATGTAGCAGGTCGCGTACATGTGTGTAGACTGCGTTCATGGTGGCAAACAGGAACTGTTCAGCCGTGTTAAAACACTACGCATCGATGTTGTTGTGTATCGTTAGTAGCTATCAACTCATTGCAGCATAACCGCCGAATCGTCTTCGAGTGTAGAGGTAGCACTGCTGTTTTGTGAAGCACACGTCGCGGGTTCGGGAACCGCCGAAGTGGATTTTTAATCTTCCGTTACTGTGTTATGTCGACCATAAGGATGAAGGAATACAGAAAACATTAGATTCTAACTCAATGTTGTGTGTATCACCTAAATGCAAATGACATGAGAATTCCAAAAGTGGTACTAGTGAGCCACTCATCAGCAGTGGGTTTACATTTTTTCTTCAAATTGGTTGTTAAACATTGTTTTAAAATTACAAATTTACCATCTTTACGAATATAAACGTATTCGTGTGGGATTACTACAATCTGGGTGATAGCGTACAATGTAGTTAGAGGGGGATTGGAATCTTAATGACTCAGTCTCACAAGTTACACTCTCTGCTTGCTAGCTGTTTCTCAGTCAATTTCGATTTGACATGTCGTGAGATACTAATCCCTTCAGCTGCAAGAGATTCTTGCGCTTTTATTCTCGAAAGCGCAATGAAGAAATCGGGCAAACGCTCATTATAACACAGCCTGTGTCGTCTCAGTATAAGTTTTCGAAGAGTGGCTTAGAGGCTCACAAGGGAACCTCCCCATCGCACCCCCCTCAGATTTAGTTATAAGTTGGCACAGTGGATAGGCCTTGAAAAACTGAACACAGATCAATCGAGAAAACAGGAAGAAGTTGTGTGGAACTATGAAAAAAATATGCAAAATATACAAACTGTGAGTAGTCCATGGGCAAGATAGGCAACATTGAGGACCGTCTGAGGAGATGAGCGCCGTGGTCCCGTGGTTAGTGAGCAGCTGCGGAACAAGGGGTCCTTGGTCCAACTCTTCCCTCGAGTGAAAAGTTTAATTTTTTTATTTTCGCGAAGTTATGATCTGTCCGTTCGTTCATTGACATCTCTGTTCACTGTGATAAGTTTAGCGTCTGTTTTGCGACCGCGCCACAAAATCGTGCGATTAGTAGTCGAAAGGACGTGCCTCTCCAATGGGAACCGAAAACATTTGATCGCAAGGTCATAGGTCAACCGATTCCTCCACAGGAAAACGTCTGATATATTCTATACGACACTAGTGACGGCATGTGCATCACATAACAGGAATATGTTGTCGACCCACCTAGCTTGCACACTTGGCGAATGGGTAAAAAGATTCTTCTACCTTGCCCGATTTAGGTTTTCTTGTGTATGTGATAATCACTCCAAAGAAGTGATGAAAACATAAGAGTTTGTCAGCTAATTGTCTGAAAATAAAAAAATTAAACTTTTCTCTCGAGGGAAGACTTGAACCAAGGACCTCTCGCTCCGCAGCTGCTCACGCTAACCACAGGACCACGGCGCTCCTGAGCTCATACTGTCGTTGAAGTTGCCTATCTTGCCATGGACTACTCAGTATGTATATTTTGCTTATTTTTTCATAATTCCACACAAGTTCTTCCTGTTTTCTCGATTGATCTGTGTTCAGTTTTTCAAGGCCTATCCACTGTGCCAACTTACAACCAAATCTGAGGGGGGGGGGGGGGGTGCGATGGGGAGGTTCCCTTGTCAGTGTTAAAGTGCCTGACAGCGTTTCATAAGGGCCCAGCTTCGACTCCCGGTAAGGCCTAGGATTCTGATTTGTCAGTTTCCACTCTTACAATGCTGCAAATGTGAAAAATTGTTCGTAAGCCACGTTAAATGGCAGGTCCGCCTATGACTGTGTATGTCAATTCAAAGGTCGGAGGAAGCCAACGACTCAGCACTTCTATTAGAAGAATTGCTTAAGGACTGTGATATTCAAATCAGTCTTTGAGTGGACACAATTAACTTTTTACTTTAATTTGATAAAGTGAGTCCAACATAAACACTGAAAACATTTCCATTCCTATATGAATAGGCTTTGAACGTATTCTCCCTTCACACTTTGTAGGTTGTCCTACAAATTTTTTGTCTATAAAATTGCTTTAGTTGTGTTCATAATTTAGTAATGATGAAGAGTAGCCTCTAGTTTAACAGTCGCCTGGAAGATCCAGTCTGAAATACCGAGAAATGATGAAGTGCGTTTGGATCTCTCTGCGCATGTAGATAACTGTACTGCGATAACAAATACCACAATAGGCAACTCAATTGAAGATAACGGACATATCTAAAAAGGGCAATCACGGAAATTGATGAATGTAGTTACAAGGAAGGTATCTGAAAAGAAACCGTTGGTAACGGAAGAAATACTTCATCTGATCGACGAAAGAAATACAAAACTTTTCAGGAAAATACCTGGGCATAACAACGTAAGTTACGTAGGCATTAAATGAAGAGCAGGGAAGCAAAGGAGAAACGGTTGAAGCGAAAAACGTATGGTCATCGGAAGGACTGATTAGACACAAAAGTCAAAACGACCATCCATTAAATGACAAGCAAGGCTGTCAACATTAAGAGCGGAATGGGAATTAGACTGTTAAACGCAGAGGAGAGCAGAGGATGGAAGGAATACAGTGAAGGCGTCTGCGAGGAGAACTTGTCAGATGTGATGGAATAAGAAGTGAGTCGTTGTAAAAGACGTAAGGGGGTTGGGTTGTTTCGAGGAGGAAACCAGACAGCGAGGTCACCGGTCTCATCGGATTAGGGAAGGACAGGGAAGGAAGTCGGCCGTGCCCTTTTAAAGGAACCATCCCGGCATTTGCCTGGAGCGATTTAGGGAAATCACGGAAAACTTAAATCAGGATGGCCGGACGCGGGATTGAACCGTCGTCCTCCCGAATGCGAGTCCAGTGAAAAGACGTAAGGGATGCGGTGTTAGTTTACCAGAGCTTCGTTAACATTTGCCATTAAATAAGGTAGAAGGGAAGATAACATTTCTTTGAAGTTCCGAAATCGTTAGAGGAAGTGGCAACCAAACGACTATTTAAGTTGGTGTGTAGAATGTAAGAGACATGCCATCAGGAGCAAATTATCCACCCAGTAACGAAGTTAGAAAGAACAGGTAAGTGCGAGAATGGTAGCACAAACAGCTTAACCGTGTCATGCATCAAAGTTGCAGGCAAGAATAATATATAGACGAATGGAAAATAAAATCGTGTATCTGTTACATGACGATGAGTTTGGCTTTAGGAAACGTAAAGGTACTATAGACAATGTAAAATGTCGCAAGATGTGGGAAATTCTGAGAAAAATAGGAATATACAACAGGGAAAGAAGAGTATTGTACAATATGTGCAAGAACAAACAGGGAACAGTAAGACTGCAAAACCAAGAACGAAGTGCTCGGATCAAAAATGGGGTAAGACGGAGAGCAGTCTTTCGCCACTCTGTTCAGTTTCTACATCGAAAAGGCAATAATGTAAATATAAGAAAGGTTCAAGAGTGGGATTCAAAATTCAAGGTGAAGGGATGGTCAGTGATAAGACTCTCTAATGACCTTGTTATTCTCAGTGATGGTGATGAAATCTGTCGAATGGAATGAAGGTAGTAATGAGTACTGATGTGAATTAAGAATAAGCCGAAGAAAGACGAAAGTAATGAAAAGTAGTACAAATCAGAATAGCGAGAAACTTAACATCGAAATTATAGGCATCTGCTACGTTGCAAGTGAAATACCCATGACGGATGAAGCAATGAAGAAATGAAAAACAGACTAGTACAGTCAAGGATGGAATTCGTGGCCAAATAAACCTACCGGTATCAAACATCAGTCAGATGAACGACGAGACAAGGAATGATGGGTTCTCCACACAATCGGCGAAGAAAGAAAGAGAACACTGACAAGAAGGGACAGGATGATAGAACATGTGTTAAGACGACATGGAACAACTTCGATGGTACTAGAGGAAGCTGCAGAGGGTAAAAACTGCAGAAAGACGGAGACTGGAGTACATGCAACAACTAATAGAGGACATAGGGTGCAAGTGTTTCTCTGAAATGAAGAGGTTGGCACAAGAGAGGAATTCGTGGTGGGCCGCATCAAACCAGTCAGAAGACAAGTGAATCAATAAAGATAATTTCAGTTTTATTAAAGATCTCATTTATTTGCTCCTGATTACATTCTGAAATGATTCTGTGGTTTTAATACATACTTGACTTTATTTGTCAAAAGCGTTGTTAATAAAGAATTTGAAAATAATTAAATTGAAAATTCGCTGTCAGTTTCAGAAAGATCCAAAGGACATATGGATCACAGTAACAATGGAGATAAAATACATTTGTTTTTCAACCGAAGCATAACTACATTGTGCAACAGAATTTCTTGGGAATGCAAGGGGACAGCGCAGGTTAGCTTGTCAGAAATATTGCTAACAATTAGTAGTAAAATATTTATTAAATATGAAGTAGTACTCAGCTTAAGTGATGCTTCTTTTCGTGATACGTCCAGCATAATTAGACGTTTGAAATTATAGCAATTCCTCTAAAATATTACTGCCTTGTCACTGTGCCTCTGAGTGATGCCCACGTAGAGTCCAGGTCTTGCCTGCCATGCCTGCGGAGCCTGTCTCGATGACGACGTAAGAACACCGCAGCATGTAGCCTCTGTGGAGTTGGCGACTACACGACTCGGCGCACTGAAGAAAGCTGTCCGCCATAGCTCAGTGCTCCGGTATTTAATGAGACATCAACCAATAGCTACGCACACACATGATGGGTTGGTAGCTGCGGACCTGGGTTCGGTTCACACTGCAAACCCAGAGAGCTGCTGCACTAGGAGTGTTCCGAGCGCGGTTTATCGATTGTGGTGCGGTACTCCCTGGAATCGTGAGTACTGTCACCATAGAATTAAATATCCGCTGTTTCGAAACCCCTATAATTCCCACCTATCGTGACGCTTAAGTTAGAAATTTGGCTCAAATATGCGTAAAACCTTCCTTTGCAGTGTCGCAAAACTTGATGTCCTGTGACATCATCCTCGGACTCCATGACGCTTCAGACAGCAGTGTCTCGACACATGCGAGAAAAAGGCCGCAGTTCAGAAGTTCATTTGACGTGCTGTGGGTTAAGGACGTCTCACTGGCATCAAACTTCACCGCAATCCTGCCAAACGCAACCGTAGACTTGTCACACGATGGGAGGTTGTGGAGGCTAGGACCGCGACACACAGCCTTGAAATCACGCCGTTTTCTTATGAGTGGCCGAGGAAAACGTTTGACATACTGCCTCTCATCGGCACGAAATGGCCTTGCGGGGCAGCGTAAAGGACCTCAGTGAAACCACCCCTTTCCATGGTGCATTGATTCCTACACATTTTACGATCGAAAACGATAGTGTGCAGCGCGATGA
Source organism: Schistocerca nitens (assembly GCF_023898315.1). Lineage (NCBI taxonomy): Eukaryota > Metazoa > Arthropoda > Insecta > Orthoptera > Acrididae > Schistocerca > Schistocerca nitens. The sequence continues at coordinate 396,780,804 of NC_064617.1, forward strand.
ACAACAGGAAGACGTTCTTGACAACCTTTCTCACTGCTGACACCCTCTAACGATTCAACCCACCTGACACTGCGGGGCTGCATTCCCATTAAAAGTCATCAGACCCCTTTTGGAGCGCAGTGCGACCGAAATTGTTGCTCTCGTGTACAGGTTGCAACCACTAGGGACCGTTGAGCACCACTCGACTAAATTTGAAAGTGATCCGAAGTCGCAAAGGGTGCTTACGCGTTTTCAGTGCTCGTATTTTGTCCTCTGTGGCCTGATCGCTGGGGCGGCGAGGCGGGGTATGCGACATTGACACATGCTTGAATAAAACGACAAAGGATCATTCTAAGACCTTCCTAGTTCGGCAGAACCATCAGTTCCACTGCCACCTTTGTCGAGCATCTAAAATGTAGCTGCACAGATGGAACCCGTGACGAGTGCCCCAGACGCCTGCAGGCAGGCAACACTGCTGCCCTTACGCTGCTGCACCGCTCTTCTTGCGCATGATGCAACATCTCGTATCGCAGAATGTCGAAGGGATTGTCAGTTTGCAAGCACCCAGAACTTCGTCCTGGGTTCTGTCTGCACAGGTAAATCTTCAAAATTGTCAATGAAGGTGCGGGTGCGTGCCACAAAGAGTTTTACCGAACTGCGAGGTTATTAAGAGGCCCTTTACCGTTACTCACGCGTGCGTCAATGTCGCATGCCACTGTAGTCACGTCAGAGGACGATACAAAACAGGAGCGCTAAAAGAGCATAAGCACCCTTTGCTACTTCGGATCACGTTGAAATTTAGTCGAATGGTTTTGAACGATCCCTAGTGATTCCACCATGTACACGGGAGCAAACGTTGTGGTCGCACTGAGCTGCACGTTCGACGTAGACGCAGCCCCACAATATCCTTAGAGAAGGGTTGGAACATCGAGGGTGTCAAAGGTTCTGAAGAACGTCTTCCTGTTGCTCATCGCACTGCAATCTCGTTTCCGATCGCGAAATGTGTGGGAATCAACGACCCAGGGAAAGTGTGGTTTATTGATGCCCTGCTGCCTTTTAGTACCGATTCTGAGCTGTGGAGTACGTGGAATGTTTTCCTCGACCTCTCATAAGAAAACCCGCCTGATTTCAACGCTGTGCGTCGCAGTTCTGGCGTTGATCGCAGCGGCGTCCAAAGAATTGGTGAAATGTGGGTTGGCGATATTGCTCAGAATAGTAAAGTTTGGTTCCAATGTTGCTTCACTAACGCGCCTTACATGTCACATCAACTTCTGACTTGTGACTTTTTTCTCGCGCGTGTCGACATCTTGCGGTTCGAAACGTCATTGAGACCGAGGGTGACGTCGCAAGGCGAAACACTTTCGCTCCATTACAGAGGAAGATTTTACGTACCTTTCACTCAAATTTCAAAGTTTCGTGTCGCAATACGTGGAAATTACGGGCATTCAAACTAGTGATCCTTTAATTACGTTCCGCAGTGTTTTTATCTCTTTTTCCGTATATACATATGCATGGTTGGCTGATGCACCAGAGATTTACTTGTAAACAACGCCTTTAACGTGTGATTTGGACACATTTTTAGCAGTTTCTGCCCCCCCCCCCCCCTCCGTTGTAGCATGCTGTTAAGCTATCTTATTTAACTGCCCCGTGTTGCTCTGAGAAATGACTTCCGTGGTAGCGTAGGTTTACTGCTGACGGCAATTTCTAACACTGTAGGTAGACTGTCCTCTGTAGAGCGCATATATCCATCACCATAGACTTACCTGTAAATCTGTGTGTGTAAGAACAGTAGTCGAGGAAGTCTTATACGCACTGCGTTCTATGAATTTTTTGTGAGTTTCGTGGCACACTGTATTTGGTTGTACCATCTAGTAGGTGAGTGATCAGGGCGGCTGATTGCCATGCGGAGGACTGCGTTCGATTCCCGTTACTGACAGGGATTTATCCTTGGTGGGAGGACTGGAAAACGGGAACGCTCAACCGCGTGCCCTGTTCGAGGTGCTGCTGGACCTAGTAGAGGCAGCTTCAGATCAAAAAAGCTGACAGTGGCTAAGACAATGACGTGCTGACAACGCCCCCATATTGCATCCAGTGACGCCATTGACAGGATTACATGGCGGTCGGTCGGTACTGATGTGCCCGCCAGGAGGATCTCTCTCTCTCTCTGTGTGTGTGTGTGTGTGTGTGTGTGTGTGTGTGTGTGTGTGTGTGTGTGTCAGTACAGAACTTGCGCTTATTGCACACAGTTTTGTACTCAGAATTGTTACGTCGTTCATTCAGTCTGACTTTTTCTCATTGCTATTTCCCCGTATACTTAATACCATATCTGTTGCACTCTACATATTTCGACGTTAAGTTTGTGCTGTTTAATGTTACATCCTCACATTGCTGCTGTGGTCGTAGGTCTTAAGATTTTGTCAGATATACAGGGTGAAGCGAAATCCGCGCACTCGGGCTCCGCAGCGCAACTCTTCACATGCCAGCGATAAAGAGTCCCTCATAAAATTTCGTCCGGCGAATACATTCGGTAGAAAAAGGACGTTAAAGAGTGGCAATCTCGCAACACTGTAACCATATGTATATTAACAACTTCCGTCAGCACATAGCAGTCGTGCTGTGCAGTTGATGCAGTAACTAGCGTTTTGGGTTAGCGTGCTGGAGGTCGAGGGTTCGATCCTGGGTTGGGGCGTATCTTTTTATTTGCTAATTTCATTCCGACATTTCATACTGTAATGTGCACCGTTTCTTAGGTGACATGTATCCAAAATTTACAACATTTTGTAACGCTGAGCATAACAAATGTGGTTCAATAAGAAATAAAGTTGAAACAAATGACCACTCATAGGACAGAATAACTGCAAAAACAATATCAATTTCGAGATGCTAAAGGTGGTAGCACAGTACATCTACTTGTCATTTATAATATGTTTAATATGAGCGCTCAGATGCCTCTCATTAGCAACCACTGACAATAATAATGTCCATATTAATGACTGCGTGGCCTTCACAACAGAATACGTTGTCCTCAGAACAGATGCTCAAAGCGACCTCCCTGCACGTCCAAACATTGCGCAAACCGCCGTATTATACAGCTCTGGACCCTTCGCAGCGAAGCTGCATCCAGAGTAACAAGAACAGCACGATCACGCGCTGCCGATTCTTCAACATTCATCGGCGAAGTAGAGTACACTTGCTCCTTCTGGCGTCCCCACAGGAAGAAATCCAGGGGATTAAGATACGATGGACGCGGTGGCCATACAACTGGACCTCCATGTCCGAGCCATTCCCCTGGAAATGTTCCAAATACTGTCGCATATTAATTCCAGAATGTGGGGGTGCACCGTCATGTTGGAGCAATATCCTCTGCCGAACATGTATTGGAACGTCTTCCTGTGCATCAGGCAGATAGTTGGAGAGGAATGCACGATACCTTCGTGCAGTCAATCGACCAGGCAACATGTAACGGCCCAGGCACCTGTCGCCCAATATTCCGGCCCAGACGTTGATACCAAAGCGACCTTCATATCCACGGTCGCGCGTGACGTACGGTTTAACCTCACACCAATGGTGGGGATTGTGCACATTGAAGACAGCCTCAAGAGTGAATGCTGCTTCATCCGACCATATTACGGCGTTTACGAAGCCACCGTTGGCTTCCTGTTGTTGGAACCATTCACAGAATTGCATCCTCTGATGGCGATCTGCAATAGCTGTTGCGTGAAAGCATAATGATAGGGGTGCAACCCAATGTCGTGCAGCACGTTAAAGACAGTGCGTTGCGAGACACGCAGCTGCCTTGCTACACTACGTGCACTTCGCTGAGGTTCTGGGTGCATGACATCCAGAATAGCTTCCCCAGTAGATGGAGTACGGTGAGTTCGTGGACAACCTCTGTCACACAGTGGTGGAAGGACAGAACCTGACTCCCGAAGGCACAGCTCCATGTGAGGAAACACATTTTTATCTGGATGGCGTCGACGACATCTAGCAGCATATTCACGAGTGGCAACACCAGCCCGATTATCAGATTCACCAAGGAACAGAAGTATATCCACATATTCATCGTTTGTGTATGCCATACGTCTGCCACACTGGTTTAGCGATTTAAAACGAGAAAATTCGATACGTGTACGCATGTACGTTGTACTCTACCACGGGCGCGTTACTCCGCTCGCAACTAGTCGCTGTCTGGTGGACGGCGCATACAGTATAAACACGCCATCAGTCCTGCGCGATGTTCCACCTAACGCGCATTACCCCTCTGACCGATATTGTTCTGTATGGTTCATCCCGACACCCCTAATTCAGAAATGTTCGGTTTCGAATTACTGTTTCCTTAAAGGTAATTGACATGTTTACACAATCCCATCGATAGAATAATAATAATAATAATAATAATAATAATAATAATAATAATCTGCCAGTCGTAAAAGGCGACGAAAAGAACAACCACTAATAGGGCTAACCCCCCCTTTTAGTGTGATGAGTTGGTTCAGGACAGAACTAAAGAAGCCTCGGACAAGCGCCGTCATGGTCGGGGACGACGCTTGAACCATATGCCCGCCCACAATGGTAACGACACTGCTAGCCAACTAGAAAATGATTTAAATCCAAATAGAGGTGTTTTGCAGGATATGCTTCCTACAACCACCCTAGAAGGAAAACAAAGGCAGAGGATGAGATGGTCAGATGAAGTTAATCGACGCCTCATGTTCTGATATTACCAAGCAACAAACCTAGGAACCAACACAACTGGATACAGATCACAAGTATACACAACATTTATTACCAGATACCCAGAATTAAAATTTTTAACAGAACAACGACTAGCTGATCAGATCCGTGTAATAATCAAAAATAACAGGATACCCCATTCAGAATTAGAAAACATCAAACAAGTACAACAAATACTGGAACAAAATAATGTGCAAACAGAAGAAGAAGAAAATAGAGTAATGGACTCAAACATCGCAGAGCAAACAAACAAAGAACACGCATCAATTAAACAATCAGAGGAAAACGAAATCTTGCGACAGCCACCAGAACAAGCACAAATAGAACACGAAGTGACACACATGTTAGATATAGAAGAAAAATTTCCGCTGACATATATAGAATACAAAGACACAAATACAGACATTAGACCATTCTTGCATAGACTGCCAAGTAACCCACAAGTCGAAACAACAATAAAAATTATCAACACAATCATACACAACAAAATAAATGAATATACAACTATGGAAGAGTTACAACTACTGGTTTATATAGGAGCACTAAATATACACACTAGGCAGAGATCAGAACCAACCAACACACAGAAGAAACCCACAAAACCAGCATGGCAACACAGGCTACAGATCAGAATAGAAAAACTGAGAAAGGACATCGGACAGCTAACACAATTTATAAGAAATGAAATGTCAGAAAAAAACGAAACACGTTAGGTAAAATCTCACAACAAGAAGCGATAGAGCAATTAGATGAGAAAAAGCAGAAATTACAAGCATTAGCCAAACGACTCAGAAGATACAAAAAAAGTGAAAATAGAAGGAAACAAAACCAAACATTCAACGCAAACCAAAAGAAATTTTACCTGACAATAGATAACACACACATTAAAATAAACAATCCACCAAACATAACTGACATGGAACACTTCTGGAGCAACATATGGTCAAACCCAGTACAACATAACAGGCATGCACGGTGGATACAAGCAGAAACACACATACAAGATGATACCACAAATGCCTGAAGTGATAATTTTGCAACATGAATTCACCCAAGCAATTAATTCTACTCACAATTGGAAAGCCCCTGGAAATGATAAAATAGCAAATTTCTGGCTAAAGTAGTTCACCTCAACACATTCACATCTAACTAAATTATTTAAGTTACATTGCAGACCCATACACATTCCCTGATACACTTACACATGGAATAACTTATCTGAAACCTAAAGATCAAGCACACACCAAACCCATCTAAATATCGCCCCATAACATGCCTACCAACAATATACAAAATATTAACTTCAGTCATTACACAGAAAATGACACATAAAACACAGAAGAAAATTATAAATGAAGAACAAAAAGGCTGTTGCAAAGGAGCACGAGGATGTAAGAGCAACTGATAATAGATGCAGAGGTGACATATCAAGCTAAAACTAAACAAAGGTCGCTACAATACGCATACATTGATTACCAAAAAGCTTTTGATAGTGTACCCCACACATGGTTACTACAAATATTGGAAATATACAAAGTAGATCCTAAATTGATACAGTTCCTAAACATAGTAATGAAAAATTGGAAAACCACACTTAATATCCAAAGAAATTCAAATATCACATCAAAGCCAATACAGATTAAGCGTGGAATATACCAAGGAGATTCATTAAGTCCTTTCTGGTTCTGCCTTGCTCTGAACCCACGAACATGCTAAGTAATACAAATTATGGATACAAATACATCAACAGCTTGCCTTACAAGATAAACTCATAAAACAACACGTTCCCACATACAAGTATGCACCACAAAATGTGCTGGAGAATGATGAATACAAATTATACTGGAACAGAACCATTATAACAGATAAAACAACACCACATAACAAACCTGACATCATACTCACCAATAAAAAGAAGAAATTAACACAACTAATCGAAATATCCATACCCAATACAACAAATATACAAAAGAAAACAGGAGAAAAAATTGAAAAATACATCCAACTGGCTGAGGAAGTCAAGGACATGTGGCATCAGGATAAAGTTGACATTATACCAATTATACAATCAACTACAGGAGTCGTACCACAGAATATCCACCAGTACATCAATGCAATAAAGCTACATCCAAACTTATATATACAACTACAGAAATCCGTAGTTATTGATACATGTTCAATTACCCGAAAGTTCCTAAATGCAATATAACATATACCGTACAGTTAAAAGGAAGTCACGCTTGATCAAGGTCCGCGTCACTTTCCATTTTTGACCAGACATAACGTCTGAGAAAATAATAATAATAATAATAATAATAATAATAATAATAATAATAATAATAATAATTGCATTGAGATATGTACTGAACAGCACGCGGTTACCAGACTGTGTGGTACCATGGTGATAACACATGCAAGTAGTAACTGAGTTTCGACATTATTCGCAAAGCACGTTGCTAGCCCTACTGGTAACGTGAGGCCATAACGAAATGTAATGGACCTGAACGAGACGAGAATAATAGTTGATACCAGTCTATGGGACTATTGGAGGAGGGTACAAAGAAAACAGATTCCGCATCTAGTAGACGAAGTGTTGAAAGTAAATTCACGCCCACGACGTGCAAAGAGCTTCTTTTAAAGCTGACCAATCTTCCATTTCCACGATTGTAGTCCGTAAGTGCAAATTTTTTCTAGAGGAAATGCTGCAATCAGTGTTGACGATTAAGATGCCAGACACTGTACCACCTGGACTAAATTTGCCAAATAAAAAGCGTGTGCCTCATCCCAGGCTCTAACCATCGGCCTCCTGCTTGCTAACCCAAAACTATCCAATGCACCAACTCTACAACACGATGAGTATGTGCTGACAAAGGTAGTTTACATACGGTTACAGTGTTGCCAGATTGCCACTCTTTAACGTCTTCTTTCTGCTGGATGTACTCGCCGGATGAAATTTTGAGGCATTTTTTACCGCTGGCGTGTGAGGAATCGCGCTCCGAAGCCAGAGTGCGCGAATTTCGCTTCACCCTGTATAGTGAGTGGGACTAGTACGTTACGCCTAAAAGTATAGGAAAATTTAACGTTCATAGACAAAGAGGTTGTTCATAGACGCAGTGATAACGTTTCCGGATTCAGTGTCATCGATGAAAACGACAGTGTGCTACAAAGTAAAGCAAAAGCAAATGATCTCTTGCAGGAAGAGCGAGTGAAAGATTTAACTCTGTTGGCAGCAAGTAACGCCTGGCTAAAGAAGTTATGTACAAGCCACCCAAGCGCCTTATTCTTGTGTACTTTTGTTGCATTTGCGACAACTTCATAACTGAGAAACGAGATAAAATACTTTCGGAACGTGCTGTTAGTTGGAACTGACTGTCAGTACGAGTCAGAGGGAAAAATTTGAGGTCTCAAATACGTGAATGGAATGGAAAAGGAAACAACGAAATACATCGTGAAGCATCCTGCACGTTGCTTCTTGGTTTTCTGGGTTCATAAATTTGAAGATGAAATAAATCTATACGAGACAAATTAATAGATGCTGTCAGGTACTTAACATTGAGTTGTAGTTTTTCTTAGAAACGTGTATTCAGTCAACAAAATCGCTATTATTGCAGTGAGTTTACTGCTTGGATGGTAACAGCAACCAGCTTATGATCTTACTACTGCCATTACAATATACTATCAATTTATTGTATGAGATGTCAAACTTTCTTCTTTAATACTGAAGTGCCTTATGTAGTAAAACATACGAATGATTTGTAATATATTGCATGGTAGCTCGTTATATTTCGACATTGTCCAGGCGCAGCCTTTATCACAATTTCTAGATTCCTCTTGTTTCACTGTTTGAGCCATTCACAAATGAAGGGCTATTCCATATCGCCAACTTATTTCCACTGTTCTTATAATCTCTTAGTGTTGTCGAATCCTTTCGCGTGCAGTCCGTATGCTGTAAAATCTTGATTTCCTTCCCAGTTCTAGCTACTCTTTGGTATAAATAAATGTTTGAGGACATAAGTTGCAAGTGATATTCTGAGATAAGACTGGCACAGGAGAGGAATTTGTGACGGGCCGCATCAAACCAGTCAAAGACTGATGACTCCAAAAAGCAAAAAAAGAGAAAAAGGGTTGAGCTCCTCAACATTTTGCATTCTTGCTTAAGCACTGTGTTGGATCATCCTAGTGAGCAAAATGAAACCTTGAAATTTTTCTGGACCTCCCTATTCATGCCCGCCATTACTGACGGTATTTGCACAGTGATTAAGACACTAGGCTGGTCAGTGGGAGAGTAGAGGTTCCTTCTACGGATGCCGTGGTTTACGTTTTCCGAGCTCCATCATAATGTCACACTTCATAATCTCAAAATTGTTTGAGGTTAATTTGGGAATGATTCGTTAAGCAGACCGCAGCTGATTCAGTCCCATGTCATTAAATGTCTCTGATCACCTCCTTTCGAGCTAACCATGAAAATTTCATACCAAAATTCATCCCAATTGTACTAGCAGCACAGAACCATGGATGGGTCTTACGAAGTGTGAGAGAGGTTAAGGCGAGCCATTGACGCAGCTCTGCGAATGCGTTGGTGATTTGGGCAATGTGAATGGGGAGCAACGATATCAGCGAATTTTGATTCTTAGTCACTTTATAAAACCTAATGGTGTGGTTCACAATCATTCAGCAACTTTTTTTTTGTAATCTAAATTGCATAAGCCTAAATTATTTTCGAATGGTCTTTTACTAGTTTTTTCCTTATTGCAATTGACTAATAAACCACAAACTCTTTTGTTTTGAAGTCTACCATTTTTGTGTTTATATTTCATACATGTGTGACTTAGTAGTCTAGTAGGTAAATGCCAGCTTGGCAATAGTCGGTCAGTCAGAGATTTTTTTCTCTCACTTGTTCCATGTCAATAAATCGGTCTCTCAGGTGGTCAAAAATGGCTCTGAGCACTATGGAACTTAACATCTGAGGTCATCAGTCTCCTAGAACTTAAGATTACTTAAACCTAACTAACCCAAGGACATCACACACATCCATGCCCGAGGCAGGATTCGAACCTGCGACCGTAGCGGTAGCGCGGTTCTAGACCGAAGCGCCTAGAACCGCTCGTTCACCACGGCCGGCAAACTCAGGTGCTAACAGCACGGCTACAAGTTAACCAGAAATCTCATTTGTAGCCGCTTTGCACTTAGAAATCTTTGAGCTTTGACCTGCTGACAGTATTTCTAGTGTACTCTGCATATTTTCGCTCGATATTGCCCCATGACAGAATTTTCTGGGGCTATGCAGCTTAAGATAAGAACATATTTAGGCCCAGTTCTACAGATGATTATATTAAGGATGTTAACAAGTTGTCTTGCATCTTAGAGAACCTCGGGATACATAAAGTAATACTCCAAAAAATGTCCCAAATGATATTTAATGTTCATAACAATAGCGAATTCAGGATGGTTTGTACAATACACAGCCACTATACTAGAAGGAAAAATAATTTCCACACAGACTTTGCACCTCTGTTTATGCCTCAGAATAGAGTTTTATATTAACGAGTACTACATTACTGCTTAATGTAAGTACAGAAGCATCAGAAATACAACTAAAACTTCGAAAGGTTCGTGATGGTAGTTATACCGTATTAAGATTTTGTTCATAGCTGTAGGTCTGCAGCTGAAGAACATTTCAACAAAGATACGAAATCAGTCGTCAGCTGTATGCCTTATTAAGTTACCAAATTAAAAAAAATTCAGTACAAAAGGAAAAAGACGATCACAGCCGAAAGCAGACGATACAAAGATACAGAAGCCGCAAAGAAACTGTGTTTAGGGACTCCCATCCCAAAGCAGGCAAACGGGATGAGTGACAAATAGAGAAAATTTACTCTCATAATCTCGACTCTGAAAATTGAAGTGTGTTCTAACAATGAACGTAATTATTATAAAGTGAGTCAGAGGCGGTTTATCCACGCAGCAACTGCAACACGTCCTGCGTGTTCGCTGCCGCCAGGGACCTTGCAGACGCACTGCTCAGTTGACCGCTAGCAGTTATGAACCGAAAGTAACAACGCTGTTTAACATAACATGTTCGTGTTTGTGCAATATTTTTAAAGCACAGGAGATAATATATTAATAATAGTGTACATTTTCGAACGCTGAAGAATATTTTCGGCGCTATGCTACTTAATTGTTAGAAATCTACGCAGTGTTTTATTTAACGTTTTCACTCTCTGGTTCGTTGTTAATTGTAACAAACTTATTGATAGGACGTGATAGGAAGTTGTGTTGCTTTAAATTGCCAACAAAACGTGCCTAAAAATCGTTCATTGATATACTGTAGACCAAACGGTTTTGGCAGCTAAAGGGAACAATACTTCCAAAATTTGATAGCTGTTAGTTTGAATTAACGTTAGTGATATCTGAAGTAGTATTATTTTCATTTCATGTTTAACAGAAGTTCCTCTAATTTTATTTTTAATATATATCATATGTGTCTACCATGTTTCAAAAGTATTTCTGTAGGGCTTTCTCGCGTATTTCAGTGTTTAACCCATTCAGACACAAGGTCGGCGTCCGTAGTAAGAATGAGTTACCGAAAGGCAAATATCGATGCTCGAATATCGCAGTATTTTATTGATAATGACTTTGAATGGAATAATGTTATCGGTGATTCGATACATCGATGCCAATAATTCAGATTGTTACTCATGATTGCACATGTTTGAAATTCCGAGGAGATAGTTTTATGGAGTAAGGAACACCTAATTCAGTAACACATTAGTTCACATAAAAATAGAGTAATCTTAGGAAAAACTAAAAGAACTTATACTACAGCGTATGAAAAAATACATAACCAAAAGCATTCAAATACAGATAATATAAATGAGAAAAATTTAGTCCAAAACTTATTTTTTTTATGGAACAGAAAACATTAATTTGTTGGCATGTTCCACTGTTAATCAATTGCTTCAAATAGAAATTACCGTCCGCCTCCTTAGCTGGGTGGTAAAGTGCCATTGGACCCAGGTTGGAGATTTTCTCCGCTCGTGGACTTGGTGTTGTGTTGTCCTCATCATTTCATCATCACCGGCATGCAAGTCGCCCAATGTGGCGTCAACTGAAATACGACTTGCACTCGGCGGCCGAACTTCTCCGGTTGGGCCTACCGGCCAACAATGCCATACGATCATTTCATCTCATTTTCTTCAATAGATATCACTTTACACCTTCTTGCGCCAACGCTGCAAAATCACCAACATAGACATTGATCAACGGAGAACATAAAGTGAAGAGGTTTCGTGAAGTACATTTTAAACATTATCTACCAGCCTTGCTTTCGAGTGAGAGGAGGTTGCTCGCATATGCAGTTAAGTCAAACTTTCTCTTACAAGGGAACCTTCCCATCGCACCCCCCTCAGATTTAGTTATAAGTTGGCAGAGTGGATAGGCCTTGAAAAACCGAACACAGATCAATCGAGAAAACAGGAAGAAGTTGTGTGGAACTATGAAAAAAATAAGCAAAATAGACAAACTGAGTAGTCCATGTGCAAGATACGCAACTTCAAGGGCCATGCGTGGATAGGAGTGCCGTGGTCCTGTGGTTAGCGTGAGCAGCTGTCGAACCAGAGGTCATTGGTTCAAGTCTTACCTCGAGTGAAAATTTTAATTTTTTTCTGTCCGTCCGATGCGATCACTTTTTTGGAGTGATAATCACATCTACAAGAAAACCTAAATCGGGCAAGGTAGTAGAATCTTTTTACCCATTCGCCAAGTGTACAAGTTGGGTGGGTCGACAACATATTACTGTCATGTGACGCACATGCAGTCACCAGTGTCGTATAGAATATATCAGACGTATTTTCCTGTGGAGGAATCGGTTGACCTATGACCTTGCGATCAAATGTTTTCGGTTCCCATTGGAGAGGCACGTCCTTTCGTCTACTAATCGCACGGTTTTGCGGTGCGGTCCCAAAACACAGACAGTAAACTTATTACAGTGAACAGAGATGTCAATGAACGGACAGATCATAACTTTGCGAAAATAAAGAAATTAAATTTTCACTGGAGGGAGGACTTGAACCAACGACCCCTCGTTCCACAGCTGCTGACGCTAACCACAGGACCACGGCACTCCTAACCACACAGAACCCTTGATGTTGCATATCTTGCACATGGACTACTCAGTTTGTATATTTTGCTTATTTTTTTCGTAGTTCCACACAATTTCTTCCTGTTTTCTCGATTGATCTGTGTTCAGTTTTTCAAGGCCTATCTACTGTTCCAACTTATAACTAGATCTGAGGGGAGTGCGATGGGGAGGTTCCCTTGTTAGAACTTCAAAGTAAAAAACTGTAGATATCGTTATTACCTTGTAAACATTTCAGTATTAAGAAGAAAGTAGAGTTCATTTTTCTCTGTTATGACTTTAATGGTGGTGGTGGTGGTGGTGGTGGTGGTGGTGGTGGTGGTGGTGGTGGTGGTAATAATAATAATACTGTTATCCCATTATATCGCCAAAAAATATCGATGTTACCAACACATCGTCTGGGCAAATACCGAGCAAAAGTACCACGTAACTAGTTATATCTTATCGATATTTAGATATATCGCTCTCCGATATCCGGACCCTATGTCAATAGCTGAGTGGTCAGCATAGATGGTTACAATGCAGAGGATCCGGGTTCTATTCCCGGTACTGCCAAGAACTGGGAATAAGGATTTCTCCTTCATGGGAAGTCTGGTACGGGGTGCTTGCATCTTCGTGATACCAACTGAGTGGCTACTTCACTATGGAATAGCGGCTCAAAGGTTTGTGATGTTCATATGCCCCTCCATACCGCATCGGCATGATGCCGCAAGGCAGAGGATAACACGGCGGCCAGTCGAATAGTTCAAATGGCTCTAGCGCTATGGGACTTAACATCTCAGGTCATCAGTCCCCTAGACTTAGAACTACTTGAACCTAACTAACCTAAGGACATCACACACATCCATACCTGGGGCAGGATTCGAACCTGTGACTGTAGCGCCGAGAACCGCTCGGCCACCCTGGCCGGTTCGGCCGGTCGACGTCAAGGCATGGACGAGGAGCTTGTTTTCGCATTCAGACATACAGGACATAAAGCACGGGTTGAAATTTAACTGTGTTCTTGGTTTTTCCTTGCTATGGAGCTAATATCCATCAACTGGCATGGGTAGTTTTTAGTGTCTTTGAGTAGTATTTACTGTGTTAGGTGGGTAATGGAGCAAGAATAGTGTCTTTAGTGCTTAAATTAGAGATCTAAAATAGTATTAGTCGTTATCTTCACAAATATGGATATAAAATACCTTAAACTGCATATTGCTAGTTATGACTTTGCTCGATGACTTCTTTAGCCCACGGGACACCAGACTCCGCCCACCAGTATACTGGCCTTATTGTTTACATCTCGTTTAATTATGGTCAGTTCATTAAGTTTTAAGCCTTCTCAGTTTTACTAATATGGATCTCCCTACTCGAAAATATTATTTATTCCGTTACTTGGTTCAAATGGCTCTGAGCACTATGGGACTCAACTGCTGAGGTCATTAGTCCCCTAGAACTTAGAACTAGTTAAACCTAACTAACCTAAGGACATCACAAACATCCATGCCCGAGGCAGGATTCGAACCTGCGACCGTAGCGGTCTTGCGGTTCCAGACTGCAGCGCCTTTAACCGCACGGCCACTTCGGCCGGCCGTTACTTGGTCCTGCATCGGTTTGGCGGACGCTCAAATGTGGATAAGGTGCCTCTCGCTGCACATGAGCTCTCGTCTGCACTCTGAGCTGTATACCCTCCCGAAACACGTACTTTTACTTCTCAGTTCTTCTCACCACTGGCATCGAAATCGCTTTCACCCCCCCCCCCCCCTCCCCGTTTTTACCGCTTCTACATAATATCATAATTCGATGAAATTTATGGCTGATGTGTACTAATGACCACATTGTTTGGTCCATTAACGCTCCAACCAACCGACTTATCTAGCCGTCTACGTTGGCCTGATATATCCGCAACTGTTCACCAGGGTTCTCCTTTTTATCTTGGCATCTTTAGCAGCTTGCTACGGTACTGTGGCGCTTGGATGCCAGAGTGTAGCGGGGACTGCTCGTACGTATAATCTGTGTGCAAATTGAAGGGCGAGCAGGCGAGCCTCCACTTTCTACCCCACTACGTCACAAGGAGCACCTATAGGCTGTTTCACGAAGTCGTGCCGACCCTTTCGCAGCGCCCCTTTTAAATTAATGGCAACGCAGTGTACAGACGCACCGAGGGAGTATTTACTATTTTCAACTAAATCCGTTAGTACTACACTGAATACAGAAAGAAGAAGAAAGGAAAGAAACGCACACGAACACCGCACGCTGCACGGCACCACTAGACAGGAAATTGATTCTTGGTAATCCAGTACGGCAGTTGTAACGTTATTACTGGAAAGACCAATCTCTCCACCATGAATGCTGCTCACTTACCTGCTTACAGACAGAACGTACTATCAAACAAACAAAAAGTGCCTTTTTTACCTTTTTCGAGGTAATAATTGCTACTGTATTACTTTGGACAAACTCCTCTGTTGCTGCAATCCGTTTCTGGACCCTATACTCTGCGCGCAATTAAATGCCCTGCTGCTTTTAAGGTGAAACACTCCTTCAGTCACTTTCATAACGGATTCCCCAAAAATTAACACGAAAACCAGATTTCCTTTTGCCAAACAGTAAAATAAGTGCTCTCACCTTTTCCCATTTAGGCTTCCTGCTCTTTCCATTTTTCGGACACGTTACTTTCTTTGTCCTACCTTCATAGTACTGTTATATCCCGCCTCTCTCTCTCTCTCTCTCTCTCTCTCTCTCTCTCTCTCTCTCTCTCTCCCTCCGCATTCCTTCTCTGCTGCTAGCCTCCATAGTTTAAATCTCTTCCCCTGTAACTTGCTCTGTTGTTCCACTCGTGACCGAATCTAACCTGTGCTATGTTTCTTCTCTTTCCGCACTATACCAACGGTGAAATGTTTTAGAAATTTTGTAAGCTGGATATGACTTCTATGAAATCTTCACGGGTCACTAGCAGAGTGGCGTCGAATTCTAGTCGCAATGTTTCAATGGACTGCGTATCCATCATCTTCGCTTGAAGACGCAGTCCATTGAAACATTGCGACTAGAAAACGACGCCACTCGGCTGATGACCCGTGAAGATTTCATAACTGAAATACCCCGGGAAAGCCTGCAATCGCGTATGGATATGACTTACTTGCCGTAATCAATACGATGCAAAATATGTAAAACACCTGGTGAGATGTAGGGGAGCGGCCTGATGGCGTTAATCTTGTCGGGTTAAATAAACCTGCCATCATGATGACCATCCTCCAATTTGATCACTAGTTCACGTAGCCTCTTTGAGTCGGTGTGCAACATAGAATCCCAGTGGCATCTTCCATTTCCGCCAGTCTTTATTTTCTCGTCGCCAATTGAATTTAGCTGTCTTTGTAAGATTCTGCCCCATCGTCAGGCGGCCTTCGCCGTGGTCTTTCTTGCTAAACTTGGCTTCAGTCTTGTATTTTTTTTATCATCTCGCATCCTTTCTTCGAGCGACATGATCCGCCTATTGCCATTTCAATGTATTCGCTCTTCCCATCATGTCACTGACCTTTGTCGTACGTCTAGCAACTACTACTTTCTTTCTTTCTTCCTTTGTGTAGCCCAGTATAGATCTTTCCAGTTCTTTTTGAGCTGCTACTAGTTTTCTAACAAAAATCATTTAGTGGCCGTGGCTCATAGACATAAATATTTTTAGTGCTGGGATGCACCGATCAACTGTTTTCTTCAGTTCGGCCGACATCTTAGACTTCAAAACTGAAGGGTCTCGGACGAACGCTTGCCAACTCAAATTCACACCTGGAAAAATTTCTGGTTTAATAGCTCCTTTCGTATTTTCACGTTGACCCAGCTAGAAATATTCTGTGACCCTTTGCAGCTGCATCCTTGCAACATACACATTTCCCTTCAGTGTCCATGCATTCATCATTATCTTGGTTCTGTCAGTTCTTTTTTAGGCCAACTTCAGAGAAAACTAGCACAAGTTCGCTAACTAATATGTTAAGTTCTTATGTACTATTTGCAGATAGAAAATTATCAACAGATTTCTGGTTATTTAAGGTTTCTCAGAACGTTGATTACCTTCGTTTTTCAGTTAATTTCGGCATTGCTTTTTTTAGGACTGCTCAAAAAAGTTTGAGATACAGGTACCAAGTTTTACACCCTTTTCAATGAGAAATTCATTGATTTGTTAAACAACAATCAGACACGTGGTGGTTTTGTATATTTTGTACAGGCTGAACTAGAACAGCACTGACAAACTTTCAGAGGTGGTAGTGTGGTCCAGAATAAGAAAAACGAATCTTGTAAACATGGGCTCTATAATGCTTTCAGTAAGAGCTACGAGCGTTTGTCCATATTCGATACTGCGAAACATATCTCTTCCTCTACAAGCCCCTTGCTTTCCATATTTTCGGTGGGGGTAATATGTAGCAACACAAGAAAAACGGTGCCGTGAACGTCGGCATACGTTAACAGGTATGATCACTTGTGCGTTTACGCTAGTGTGAAACATTTAGTCTACTGAAAAAGTGTTCATACCTCTTACGGTATCCATATTAGAGCCTGTGTTTACTGGACTTTTTCGTTTTGGTCCGTACTACCTCCTCCGAAAACATGAACACCAGAGAGCTTGCAGTGAAAGTGATGCGTTTCATGGTATTGAAAAAGTTCTCGTAGCTATAAAGGTATGGATTTTAGAGCTATGTTTACAAAACGATTTCCTCGTTTCGGTCTATATCACCGCCTCTGTCGATGTAACTATGGTTTAGCCTATATAAGAGCTACATACAGCTCTGTTTCTACACCATGTTGTTTCGAGCCTCAAACCAAAGTGGGTGAATGATCGAATTGAAGACGTTTACAAAATCTATAAAGGGAAGCCAAGAGACAGATGTTAATTGTTCCGCTAATTGCTTCATGTAGTTGCACGACATTCTGCACAAAACTCGGTATTGTCGGTGACTTGAGCCAGGTGGAGTGCTCATTCTGGTTGTCAAATATTTTAGTGAAATCCTTGAACAGTATGGACAGAAGGCAGATACTCTATTATATGTTTAATAAATAAAAATGTTTGTTAGGAACTGCAAATATGTGAAACATAGATTGCACATGAAATCAATATTATTTGGATTGATTACTAGGTTGAGCTTCAGGTCATAACTTTCTTCCTTGCTGTAGGTGCCATTACGGCTTCACAAATCGTTAAAATGTGTTTCAAAATGCCATCATCCGTAGACGACATTGTTAGAAACAGCTTTCCATCCATCGTTCGTGGCCAGTGTGATTGAACGATTGTCATAAAACAAAGGCTTTATGCCGTCACAGTTTGTTAACCGACACAGTTATAACGGCACAACACCTGTATTTTAATACCACCGTTCTAGTACACTGGCAACGAAAGATGAAAAGGTGTTTTCAGTTGTCAAGGATGGACGATGTCACTTTGAGGAAAATTTTAACGAAGTGGGAAGCCATAGCGGCACCAATACTAATGAAGAATGGCTTATGATCTGAAGACAGCTAGATTGTTAGCCGAAACTAGTAATCAGTCCAAATAGTCGTGGGTTTGTTCTGTTTTAGTTTACAACAGAGCACATACCTTCTGCTTACAATATCAAGAATCTTCTTAAGGGAGGTAGGACGTCAAACGGGCTGAGCAGGAGAGGCGCTACAGGACATTTTACTTTCCACTGTCTATACTTTTACAAATAAATTTATAAAACTTTTTCAGCATGACCAGGAAGGATTCGGGATTCACGCCCATAGCAGTGGAAGTTCAAAAACTTAACAAAATAATTTTTTCTTATATCTGAAATTTCATCAGTTTTTCACTTATTATTGGCTGCATTTGTTCCTATCGGGACACTTTTATTCACAACTAGGAGAAATTTTTCGATGAATTTTTCACAGCATACGAACCATAGTTACAGGTGTGTGAAACTCTAGAATTTTCCAAATCTATTAAAAACTGTGGTAAAATTGATATTTAACTGTAAAATTTGAGTTTTTTCTGAACATGAAGTTTAAAATGTAGCAGCTTATTCATTTTTTCATAAATTCAATAAATTCTAGAATTTCGTACACCTGTAAATATGGTTTTTATGGTGTGCAAAATTCATCGAAGAGTCTCTCCTAGTTAAGAAGAAAAGTGTACCTATAGCATCAAATTCTGCCAACAGTAACTGAAAAAATGAAATTTCACATGTAAAAAAAACTTATTTTGTCATGTTCGTGAACTTCCACTGCTATGAGTGTGAATCCTGAATCCTTGCTGGTCATGCTGGCAAAGTTCTATAAATTTGAAACTTCGTGGCAGATTAAAACTGGGTGCCGGACCGAGACTCGAACTCGGGACCTTTGCATTTCGCGGGCAAGTGCTCGTAAAAGTATAGACAGTACGAATTAAACTGTCCTGTGGTGCCTCTCCTGCTCCAAGTCGGCCCGTTTGATGTCCTACTCCCTTTAAATAAACAAAGTTTTGGGAGTATTTTTATCTGTGGGATAAAATTTTGTAAAAATTAATTGTGGAGTGAGAGCTGATGTGCGATTGTGCTCTTGTGTTGCAGCGGCTGGCGCCCGGCCGTAGTATGTTCTGAAGGCGAGCACACGTCGAGCTAGACGGTGGGATCCCCGATGGCCCAGCATGGCAGCTCGCCCCCAGAGCTGCAGCGACCGCCGGCCGCGCCCGCGCTCGCGCTGGTGCACCGCCCTCGCGTGCCCCGGCCGCCGCCGACGACGCCGGCGACGACGACGACGGCGGCGGCGCCGACGACGACGACGGCGGGGGCGGTGGTGGCGGGAGACGTCGTGACGCTGACGACGCCGCGGCCCGACACCGAGCGCGTCACCAACGAGTACGTGGAGACGCCCTTCCGGCCCGCGACGGCGGCACCGTTGCCCGCCGCCGGCAAGCTGGCCGCCGCCCCCAAGCAGCGGCACCACCCGCTGTCCCTGCAGCTGCCGCCGGCCCGCGACCACCAGGCGCTGCACCTGCCCGTCGTCGTGGCGCCGGGCAAGAGGCCGCAGCTGCCGCCCGCGCCGCACCACCACGCGCACCTCCTCCACCACCACCATCACCACCACCACCCGCACCCGCACACGTTCGAGAAGGAGGGCCGCGGGTACCCGGGGCCGGCGTCGGCGCTGTCGGGCGGCGGCGCGGGCAGCCCGCCGTCGGGATCCGCGTCGGGTTCGTCGTCGCCGGGCGGCCGCGGCTCGGACGGGCGCGTGGTGGCGGCGCTGGGCAGCGTGGGGCCGGCGGGCGGCGTGCCCGACTGCTTCCGCGGCTCCATCATCTGCCCCGAGTGCGGCCGGTGCCGCTGCGAGTCGTGCCGCAAGGCGCGGCCGCTGCCGTCGCGCTGGCTCTGCGACAACTCGTGCTACTGCTCGGCCGAGACGGCGCTCGACTACGCGACGTGCCTGTGCTGCGTGAAGGGGTTGTTCTACCACTGCTGCCGCGACCACGACCTGGAGGGCGCGGACGAGCCTTGCGCGTGCGGGCCGCCGCGGTGCGCGGCGCGCTGGGGCTGCCTGTGCGCGCTGGCGCTCGCGCTGCCCTGCCTCTGGTGGTACTGGCCGTTGCGCGCCTGCCTGCGCCTCTGCGAGGCCTGCTACCGCCGCCACAGCGCCGCCGGCTGCCGCTGCCGGCCCGCCAGCTCGCTGCTGCTCGCCGCCTCCCCGGACTTCTGACCTATTTATTTTTCTACCACTTACGCTCTAGTGTCGGCCGTATCAGGGATTATACATATATATATATATAAATACATACTCTTTTCCTCCATTTGTAACGCTTCCGGAAAGCGAGGCGGAGCAAAAAAATAACAAAAAAATGTTGTCAGTGTATACGTGGGCGCGCGCGTGTTCGTGTGTATGTGAGTGAATGATCGACTGTACACACTTGCTTGCGAGAAAGAGAAAGAGACTGCAGTTTCGGACCGTGAGGCGCTATCTTTCTCCGTCGCTGCCGGGACTCACTTTGGCAGCGAGCACTAACGCTTTTCTCCCGTCGTCCCGCCTTTCTTAATCGACGCCGGAGCGACGGCTCGTCATCTTCTCTCACCCTCTCCCCTCGTCCTCCCCTCCGCCGTCTCCTTCTCGGGGACAGTCTCCGGTCCCCGGATTCGATAACTAGCGCCCAGGTCCCGGCGAGATTTCGCACCGATCGGAATCGGCCGTTCGATATTCCGGTCTCTGCGAAATGCTGCCTTACCTGTTTGTCTACTGTTCGTCAAACATAATCGACTCTCCCACCCCTCTTAGCACTCTCTCACACACACACACACACACACACACACACACACACACACACACACACACACACACACACACACACACACACACACACACACACACTCGTAGTCACTACATAGGTAACCTCACTTTGGAAGGCAAATATCGGAATAATTTAAAACAATGTCACAATACATTACAGTACTGAACTTGCATTTGGACGGCAGTGGCAGTCGAGTTGTTGCGAACAGTCAAGCTCTAGTTTTGTGGGATCTTTTTTTGTAAAGTGTACGAGAATGTATCGTGGTTGCAAGTTCCTAGATAATATCTGAGAATTGGAGTGGGTGATGCTTTTTTTTCTTCTTGTATTTTGGGTCGGGCCGCTTTCATTTTTTTAAAAAAAATCCCAAACAGGCAGCGACGTAATGGTCGTTTCACGTACAGGCACCAGCTCTGTACGTTTCATATACGCACACACAAACAGGCACGTAGAAAGTGAGCGGCTCGTACAGTAGGTTTCCGGTCGAGGGACGTATCGGGCAGTCGGGAAGTCTTTTTTGTAACTCGTATATGACGCGTTAATCGTCAGTTGTAATAATTTCAGCTTTAAATCAAACAAAATCTAAATAAAAAGTCTTTTTATAGTCGAAACAAATGGAACTAACTGTTAGTCAATGTTTGTATGTAGGGAAGAACTAAATTTTATCTACACGTATCACTTATGTTTCCTCTTGCCACAGTTTGTCATTCCACCTGTCAATCGGACGGGGAAAGGCGCATCGGGAATGTTGGTCGTATTTTGAAGTAGCCGTCTAGGACGCACTAGTCCAAATTACTGGCACACGGGGGAAGCAGCGATGATAAGTTTGTAGATAATTATTTCTAACTGTATTTATGTAAATTTGAAATGTTCTGTATAAAGACTATATAATTTTAATTTATTTTTGCACAAACACAACATTGCCAAACAATTTTGTGTTTCGTTAAACATACAAAAATATGGGGTACAAACTTGAAATAACTCACCTAATCTTACATTTTCCTTTCAATTTTGTCAGACTTTCATTTTCAAAGGATTTTTATAGTATTTTGAGTGATTTTAAGCCGCTTACCTGTGCTGTCAAAGGATGCGTTATAGCAAACCAAAATGTTATTTAGTTTCTGGTCGCATTAAGTTACTCACTGCCATTATTAGCAAAAATGAGGAAAAAGTGGCCTTCCTTTGGTTCTGTTTGATTATTTTGGGAAGTTGATGGATTGCAGACAATCTGAAATATATTTTGCAGTTTGGTGTAAGGTTAGTTATTTGTACTCTATGAAACATAATATTATGTGCTAGGATTGTACCAAAGATGGCCATCTTAACAGATGTATACAACTTGCCGTATGATAGGACACATTTTACTACAAAATTTTACATACTAATAGTTACTATTAATGTTTTTACAAAACACATTTTATTAAGATTCTCATTACAACTTTTCATATTAAGAAGCATAGTATAAAACAAACGTAACTTGTTGAATATGGAGCAAGTATGTACAAAGATGTCTTTTTTTAACTTAATAATCTATGTATTTGTTGTAAAGAAAATGCTTATTTATTATATTTTTCTGTCCTTTCAGAAGATTTCTTAAACATAAAATAATTATATTGCTATAAATATATATATATATATATATGTATATGAAGTAATTTCCTTTCTGTTACTTTTTAGATGTTAAGGTTGATGCCTTATACAGTATTATCTAGTCTAAAAAACTTCAAGTTGTTTTGTCATCAGAATAAATAAATAAATATTGTATAATTGTGTAACCAATTAGGGTATGCATATCTTGATTTCATTTCACAAAATCTTGCCTGCTTCAGAAATGAGGTGTTACTGAAAAGTTAGACTGAAACAGAACTTCATTTTCAAGTGAAGTACTGATATTTTTGCTCACAGTTTGAAGCTTAGTTACTATCTTGTATTGATGTAGGTGTCAATGCAGAATGAACAAATAAGATGTTATGGCCTCATTTTTGGAGTAAATACATTTTTTGTGGACTGAATCAAGAGTCATACCTTGATGCTATTCGATGTTGAATGATTGTATCATATTATTGTATAGGTGGCAAATGAACAAGTTATGCTGCTGTTTTTAATGACTCATACTAAATAATAGCAGTTGTGCTATACTATCTCGATAAAGATATGGTCATGTAAAAATGCAGCTTTGTATAATACTGTCTTGTAAATAATGTGAACTCGAAAATTGTAATAATAATAACAGTGATCAACTGCATTTATATTTCTCATTTCTAATCCAGAATCCATATTACATATATGTAGTTGTGATGTTTTTAACTCATTCCATTAGGAAGCCAGGATGTTCTGCTAATGTTCTCAATTATTTTGAACTATGAATACATGAAACCTCCCAAGAGATTTCGTGAAAACACCCCTATGGTGTCATTGAACAGGTAACACAATATGACATCCATTTGGCAGCAATAGGGTCAAACCATACACAAAAATAACAGCACATTGTTTTTGACCAGATTTTTTCCAAACACATGAAAACTTGTTTTGCAAGAATTTTTCTGTTAATGTTAGTGAGCACATTCGTAATCTTCACCTCACATTTCACACTATAGCAAAAGCATTCAAGTAATTGCAGTTCAGACTAAAAAATGAAATTAAAACTAAACTCCTCTCAAATAGCCCATGAAGGCCCAACAGTATCGACAAGCTGCCGTGTCATCCTCAACCTGTAGGAGTCCTTGGATGTGGATATTGAGAGGCATGTGGTCAGCAGACTGCTCTCCTGGCTGTATGTCAGGTTCCAAGACCGGAGCAGCTACTTTTCAATCAAGTAGCTCCTCAGTTTGCCTCACAAGGCCTGAGTGCACCCCACAATTGTATTTTAAGTGAACAAAAATTATGAAAAGGAGGTTGCTACTCTTTGTAAAGATATGTTGAGTCACAGACAGGCACAATGAAGACTTATACATTAAGCTTTCAGTGAAAGCCTTTGTCAGAAAAGATAAGCAAGCACACTGCACCACACACAGATATGATGGCCAGCAAGTAGCAATCTATATTTCCCATAATGGTTGATATTCCAATATGGACTTTGTTGCTTGTAGTTCGAGGTTGTGATGAGCATTACCCTGAAAAACCTAACTTTCAAACACACATCATTTTCATGATTCAAAATGAATGATAGAGCACAGCCGGAAACTTATTTTTCTTTTTATGGGAATGGGTTTTTAGATATAGTGTAGTGGGTGTGTAAAATAAGGAAAAAAGCAAGTAGTCACCTTTTATGAAGTGGTGTGGAGTACAGAAAAACATCATTCACACTAGCTTTCGTACAGTAGTTCTTTTTCTAGCAAGACATATTAACACACATGCCCTGCAGCAACACAATTATTAATATTAACATTTTCCTGTGATTTATCATGGTCACCAGTTTCCACCATCTGGGTTCTGTACAGAATCATTAACAGTACAGTTTTTTAAGAATGAATTCATATTTTGCAGGGACAAACAGTATGCGTGTGTTCAATTAAAGGGAGTATAAGAAATTGGGTTGTGGCTTTGAGAAAATACTACTACTACTACTACTACTACTACTACTACTACTTAATAAGCTGGATAGTTGATACAGTGTTTGGGAGAAAAAGAAACAGGATATACTTGAGCATCAAATCATTATATAGATGCAAACCAATTTCAAAAATCAGGATAAATTTATGCCTAATTTCTACTTCTCTTGCTATCATTTTCTTATTGGGAAACAGCATGTTACATTCAATTTAATCCTCCAGCTGCAGTTTTTTTTTTTTTTTTTTTTTTTTTTTTTTTTTTTTTTTTACAATGATCCTGTTCTTATAAATGTGTTTAAGAATCAACATAAGGCAGTCAGGTAAGTTGAGTCTTAAGAAAATTATAGACCTTCCACTAATATTGTCAAGTTTTTACACCACTCGTAATGGACCTTCTTTGAACAGTCATACACTGTTACAATCACTTTACTGGTTACCAAAGATTTTTGTGTACATATCTTTCTCAGCAGTTTAAGGACCCTGAATTTCTCCATGAATCTAAACGATGGAGCAATACAGAACACTATTTAATAGAATTATACACTCGATGGTTACTTTTATTTTCAACTGTTTCTCTAAGTTACCTTTGTCGTCGTAGAGTCACTGTTTTAATGCAGAGTAACTGATGGTTATTAACTTTTTATTCACTTAACAAGTCATAAATATAATCTATTTATTATTATATGTGGAAGACACATCTGTTAAAATAGCTATGGTGGGGAATCAGCACTTGAAGTCTTTGTTGGCAGGTGAGGAAATATGATGAAATTACAGTGGTAACTCTCTCAAAAGTCTCTAAGATCACTTTATGAAATGGAATTAAAAATAAGAATGAATGAACGTATCTTAAATTATGAAAATACATAAAAAGAATTATTTATGAGAAAATTTTTGGTCCCTAGGATGTATCTAAAATATCTATTTGTGGAGGCGATATGATATAGGACTTGAAATTGACCCACATCTTTAGCAGTACTCATATGTATCACTAACACAATAAACAAAATAACATAAACTGAAATAATCTTAAGTGACAAAAAATTTAGGTGCATGCTGTATCATTAAATACTGTATTGCGTGCTATTCCCTGCATGTTTGGTGAAACCTAAGAACTAAGGCTTTTCTGTTAAGACTGTGTAGATCTGGTCTTGAGTTATGTACCACCGGTATGTTAAACTACAGAGTGACAGGTTAAAATGACAAATGTTTTCACAAATCTGAAATGGCAATTAGAGTGTAAGCACTGATATTCGGCAAAGCATTAGTGTTCTTGCCAAAAGTGAAACAGATTCAAAATAACAGTGGGACAAGAACTCTGTCCAAACAAACAGGAACATGCAGCACATAATTTCTGCATAATTGACTAGATTATTGTTTTTGTTTGAAGAGCAATATAGAAGGATCGAATCAAAGAAACAAGTCAATGAACGAAAAAAGAATTCAAAATTAAAAGTTTTCTTAAGTGAAAGAAGTGTCTTAATGCAAAAATGTGTAATTGAATTAGAGTATATGCTTGACAGCATACGTTATACAACGTAATCACACACGTATTGTGGAGAGCAGCCACGGTAGCGTAAGGAAATACTTGAAATGGAAAATAGCCTATTACAATGTACAGACGAATTGCGAAAAGAACGTCCGAAATATTCCGGAGTATCACATAACTCAACGAAGAGTGAAGCAGAGGGGAAGCGACGTGAGAAAACAGCATGTGGCGTGGATTGCTGATGGCAATGCTGTGGTATGTGTACAGAAGTGAACAGAATACAGGATGGGAAGAAGGATCTGTGCTACAGCAGTTACGTGCATTCATTTCAAAGTTGAGATTCTGATAATCTATACATAACGAAATTTCTAAGAGGATACTGTTTCTTACTCTGACTCTTCATTCCATGCGTCCATTACAGAGCTTGTGTTATCATGGACGGTTTTCTATGTTATCTGCCTCTCCACTGGTTCGACGGCCTTGAAATTACCTTTATTAAGACACTATTGAGAGTAATTCTCTCAAAAAATGACAATAAGTGAAGGAAGTAAGAAGTGGGGCAAATGTGTGTCGTACACTCTCTTGCCAACTCACAGGCCGCATCCCAAAGCAAGTATGAAGTATCAGTGCGGCCCAAGAAGTGAACGTCTATCACATGAACGGAAAAAATTACGCTTGTGTGAAATTATGTTAAATTGAATATTTTCAGTCTGAAATTGCCGCCACATCAAGCCATTCTCTCCTGGGTCCATCCCATAGCTCATTTTTCTAAGCTAAAAGGTTGGACACCCCAGCTGCAGAACCATGATGGGCCAACCGAAATGTCCGCTATTTTCTGTAGTTTATATGGGCGATGACATCAGATCAGTTCGCATCGTTACCCTCTAAACAGCATGAAAAAACAGATTTAGATACATGGACGTGATCGTACACAACAAAAAGAAATTATGGGCGTGTGTACATAGGATTCCCAAGTGCAAAGGAAATTAAAGTTCAGGGATAAGAAATCGAAACATTGAGGTTTGCCGGTAACATAATGCTTTAAGGTACGTCAAAAGATTTGAAGGAGCAATTGAACGTAGTAGACTGTGTATTGAAAAGAAGGTAAGGTGAATATCAACAAAAGTAAAACAAAGGTAGTCGAATCAGTCCTTGCGATGCAGAGGGAATCAGATCAGGAAATGAGACACTAGAAGTAGTAGACGAGATTTACTATCTGGGTAGCAAGACAAATGATGATGGTCAAGCCGGCCGCGGTGGTCTAGCGGTTCCGGCGCTGCAGTCCGGAACCGCGGGACTGCTACGGTCGCAGGTTCGAATCCTGCCTCGGGCATGGGTGTGTGTGATGTCCTTAGGTTAGTTAGGTTTAAGTAGTTCTAAGTTCTAGGGGACTTATGACCTAAGATGTTGAGTCCCATAGTGCTCAGAGCCATTTGAACCATTTTGATGATGGTCAAACCAGAGAAGATATACACTGAGGTGATAATAGTCATGCGATTTCTCCTAATACAGCGCTGGACCTTCTGCTACCCAGCATAGTGCAGTAACTCGACATGGCACGGGCTCAACAAGTCATTGTAATTACCCTGGAGAAGTACTGAGCCATGTCGCCTCTATAGCTGCCCATAACTGCGAAAGTTTTGCCGGTGCAGGATTTTTTGCTCGAACTGACCTATCTATTACGATCCGTAAATGTTCGACGGGATTCATGTGGAATGATTTGGGTGACCAAATCATTCATCTGAACTGTCCAGAATGTTCTTCAAACCAATCTCGAACAACTGTGACCCAGTGACACGGCGCTTTGTCATCCATAAAAAATACCGTCGTTGTTTGGAAATATGAGGTCCATGAATGGCTGCAAATGGTCTCCAAGTAGCCGAACAAGACATTTCCAGTCAATGATCGTTCGAGATGGACCAGAGAACCCAGTCAATTCCATGTAAACACAGCCCACGCCATTATGGAGTCACTATCAGATTACGCACTGCAGCCATTCACCCTGGTGGGTAACTGACGAAAAAAAATCGGAATTTCAAAGTTGCGTTGCACAGTCATTTTACATGGTATAATAGACAGGCTAACAGCTACACAGACAGATGGTGGCTTCGAATGTCGTCAGAGGCACTAATTCTCATTTTTAAATCATCATAGAAATTACTTCGATCATTATTTTGATTCAGTTAATTGGTTTACATGCAGTTTTCGTTCCTTTGTCACATCTATTTAATCACAGTATGAACTTCTTCATTTTTCATTTTTCTTTATATAATTCTTTTTCTAGTCGGATTTTTTGTGAATATCAATTTAATTATATTTATCTATTATAATTTTTAGTTATTTGAAATTTCCGATCCATCAGTTAAAAAAATTAAAGACCAAATAATCTATTCATATCTGTGAAAAGCTGTGAAAAATGTATTTTTGTTGTCAGATGTGCAATTTTTGCACGGTAATCGTCATACAAACATTTAAAACATAACCTACATACCCATTGCACTGTGGACAAAAAGTGGGTTTATAAGTAAAACGAAATTCAAGCGAGATGGGAAGTAGATATAATGAACGCAATAATGTCGACGAAAAAGCAGGGTGATGAAAAATGGAAATGAGCGTGTGGCGTCATTGGCAGGGAGACCCCTTGCGGGGCAGGTCCGGCCGCCTTGGTGCACGTCTTATTACATCCGACGCCACATTGGGCGACCTGCGCGCTGGATGGGGATGAAATCATAATGAAGACAGCACAACACCCAGTCCCTGAGCGGAGAAAATCCCCGACTCAACCGGGAATCGAACCGGGCCCATACGACGGCAATCCGTCACACTGACCACTCAGCTATCGAGGCAGACAGCACGTTAATAAAAGAAATTAAATCTAAATACATAAGAATAATTAAAACCACTTGGATAAACATTTCAAGTGGAGAAAGAATGATAGGAGGAAGAAAAACGAGAGCAAATGAAGAAGTTAATATTATTATTAAGGGATGGAACTAAAAAATTACACTTAAATCAATCAGTTGAATAAAAATGATGATCAAAGTTATTCCGATAAAGATTCAAAAAAAAAAAATACAGGAAATAAAATGAACTTACTGCACCTGACAAAATTTAAACGCACAACCTCCTGCATGCAAATCTGTTATCGTACCCATTATACCGCACAAACGGACTATCTAATGCAACTTTTTTAACGCTATTGAATTTCACACAGAATTTCCAATTTTTTTCGTCAATTTCTCGTAAACGAGGAGGCATCAGGGTGAAAGCTGCAGTATTTGATACCAGGGATCTTAGCCTGTATTAACGTATAGATAGTTTCAAAAAGTCGATCGCACCACTGGGGACGCCTCCTTCTGAGTACAAACGACAGCCCCACCAATGCACTGCCCTTTTATATCATGTGTGCGCGATACTACAGCCATCTGTATACGTGCATATCGGTTTCCCATGACTTTTGCCACCTCAGAGTAAAATACAGACTGTCAACAACAAGGAACGCATTTCTGAAGTAATTAAACCAGTTAATGTCAAGTGTCAAATTAAATGCTGATAAATCTGTTCTGATGATATTTAAACTGAAGTGTAGCCTAGTATAGAAGTGAAACATGCACGATAAACAGTTGAGATAAGAAGGGAATAGAAGCTTTTGATATCTTGTATTACAAAGGAATGCTGAAGATTAGGTGGAGAGCTCGGATGTGTTATGAAGAGGTACTGATTATAACTGGGAAGGAAAAAAAAATTAATGCACAACTTCACTGAACAAAGCGATCGAGTGAGATGACACATCTGAGGCATCAAGTAATTGATAATCTGGTAATGAAAGGGATAAAAATTGCGCAGAGAGACTGAGGATTGACTATAGGACACGTTCATGTAAGTTGCAACAGTTATGCAGAGCGGAAGAGGCTGGTAGAAGATGACTGGCGGTGAAAGCAGTATCGACTCAGTACTTCGAACGAAGACTTCAGCAATAACATTAAGCCACAAGCGTCAGGGGATGAGGGACGTGTTGCAGAAAGTAAGGAAAGGGAAGAATAGGATAGCCTGGTCTATGAGAAGGAAACTAGATTCGTTAAAAATGGTTCAAATGGCTCTGAGCACTATGCGACTTAACTTCTGAGGTCATCAGTCGCATAGAACTTAGAACTAGTTAAACCTAACTAACCTAAGGACATCACACATATCCATGCCCTAGGCAGGATTCGAACCTACGACCGTAGCGGTCGCTCGGTTCCAGACTGTAGCGCCTAGAACGGCACGACCACTCCGGCCGGCTAGATTCGTTACGTTTCTAAAAGTTTTTAGAGTGCAGTGCTAGGCACACGGAGTGTCCGCTACTGTTGCATGCACGACATGGGTTGCCATCGAATATTAACGACTGTTGCTAAAGCTGAGATTTCGATGACACAGCCTCTGTTCCTCAAACATTTTGAACTGTACATTATTCCAGTAAGACTATGACTGCCACTGAATCCCGAACATTCAAATCATTTTGCATCATATCGCAGCACCTGCTATTGCCCTATTAGTCTCCTCGCTATGTACAGCAAGAATTGAAGAGCGACCCTCTCGAATTCGTTTACGATATGGTTGTCGGCCTGATACGATACTGTAGGATAGGCGGAGGTGAAACTGGCGCCGAGTAACAAACTGTCCGATGTCAATTCAGGAGCTGAGTACCAGGTTGTCTTGTAACTTGTTGTTCCATGAAATTTCGTCCCGGCAGGTCCCTCCAGACCTGAGAAAAGGAAGTAAGCTTGTCTTTTGCTACTCGTACTGACATGTACCTTGTCTGACGTTTTACTTAAACAATGTATAATATAGTGTTTGAAAAGAAGAATCAACGAATTACTGATTGACAATAATCCATTTAGCCGGCCGAAGTGGCCGTGCGGTTAAAGGCGCTGCAGTCTGGAACCGCAGGACCGCTACGGTCGCAAGTTCGAATCCTGCCTCGGGCATGGATGTTTGTGATGTCCTTAGGTTAGTTAGGTTTAACTAGTTCTAAGTTATAGGGGACTAATGACCTCAGCAGTTGAGTCCCATAGTGCTCAGAGCCAGAGCCAATAATCCATTTAACCTCCACTTTCGCGTGGAAATAATTATCCTAGTTGGTCCATAGAATCAACAATAGTGTATTTGTCAGAAAACGGTGAAATGGGGCCAATCCCCGCAGGTGTTTCGGGCTGAAATCCCGCAGCTCTAACAATGTGAGACATTTTTTCAATGACAACCTTCGCAAAAGATGACATTCAACAAACAATGCGTAAGATTATCTCGCCTGAAGATATAATTCCGTTCTCTAAAATAAAAATGTAGGGGAAATTTTCTGGCAAAGCATTGAAATCTGTGCTGCTAACGTCAGCGACCAATAAAGGACGAATCCATGGGAAACAAGCTTGCTACTGAGAAGGAATGAAGCGCCAAAGAAGAAAAAGAGCTTACTGTAGAAACAAAACGAACTAAGCTACATTTTATTACATTAGTGCCAAAGAAAAGAAAGAAAACGGATCAAACAGAGAGTTGACTAGTGTTCACACTCTGATACGGAAGTCTCACAACATGACAGTAGCTCAGACGCAGATATTGACTTAATCCTTGGAGAAGAAGTATCCGAAGAAGGAGAAGTGCCTGGAACTTCAAGGAAGAATCAGAGGACCTAACAACGTACACTTTTTACTGGATACCTAGACAGCTTAGCCTCAGTAACAGAACGCGTCCATGTTACGCTACTAACCTCCTTCTGTGGATAAGAAAGTATCTGTAAGCATTAAGTTCAAATTTACGAGACACTTCAGTTCAATATTGTGTTAGATAACTTGGCTACAATACAACAACGCTGGAAAGGATTATTTCAAGAGAGATTTTGTTATGAACACCTCATGTGTATCTCTAATGGGGCAAAGACCAGAACTGCGGGGCTTTACCAAATTTGGTGGGGTAAAACCCCACAACTTTTGTTTTGGGTACATTGTAAATTTCTCGGTAATTAATAATGAGACAGAGCTGGAATTTGTATGGATTATAGGTAACAACCGAACATATGACTTTAATTTGAAATCGCAGGAAAATACAGTAAATCCCCAGTTTACCACAATATTAGAAAAACCGAAAATTGTGTCGTGCTACCCCCAACTACCCTAAGAGCTTATAAAACAAAAGAATAAATTATAAGATATGGCAGCAATTCTAGATCCTGAATATTTCGTCAGATGTATCAGGCTTTTAACTATATTACCGCTTTTTCTTTTTTTTTTCAATTTCCATCAACTGTTTCCTATGTAAAAGAGAAGTGATATTCATTTACAAGAATTTCGTTGATTTCTTATCTTCAGAAACATTTTTTGTTCCATTTATTATACAGTTCTAATCACTGGATTTTATTCACAAAGTATTCCTCTCTAGTGAGTACATAATTTTTAATTTGTCAGCTGTGAATAAAAGATATGGGCCATTAAGCGTATCTGTTGCAATTGACTTTTAAAATTAATACGTGGTAGTATCATAGTATTCTGTACTTTCCAATCAGATCATATTAGAAAACAAAAATGTAGAAGTATCGGCTTTATTTGTGCCACAGAGAGACTGTTATTAAGTAGCTGTTTGTTACTGTGTGATACATTGCATTTGTTCTGAATACTGTCAATTGTCAGTGTAATTGCGACGCACTTGCTCCGCTACTGGACTAGAATTTTCCATTCAAGCACTTCCAGATTTGCATTTGGCCTTGAATAACGGAGAAAGGCTTACCTATCCAAGCTAGATCCAGACAGGTGCAGCAATGAATTGAGTTCTTTCTGTCGTGAATATCTTCTCTTCTCTTCATACGAACAAGTGAGAAAATACACTTCGCCGTACAGCAAAAATATCGCAAACGTGCGGAGAAGTAAAGGTTAATTCCGGAGAGTGGTGTGACAGAGAAATGAATGTGGGGCCTTCTTTCAGTTTTGTAAAGCTACATTCACCTTTCCAGTGACAGGGATCCAAAAGAAATAATTTCTCATCAATCTGCAAAATTGTAATTTCTTTGAAAAGTACTTAACTGAATTTTTTAAAATTTTATTTGAAGCTTTAATTTCTCACAACACCAGACTGATTACTACACTAAAAGGGGACTTTTTTGTAAGCCAGTGGCATAGCAGACTTCGCACTACGCTGTACTTTTGTCGTGAACATCCGTCCCACTATATCACTACTAGAAAACTGAACGTATCCTGC
Organism: Schistocerca nitens; assembly: GCF_023898315.1. Lineage (NCBI taxonomy): Eukaryota > Metazoa > Arthropoda > Insecta > Orthoptera > Acrididae > Schistocerca > Schistocerca nitens. Next base: position 396,814,145 of record NC_064617.1, read on the forward strand.
GGCATTAAGGATCATTAATTGGATAATGGAAGGACCTGTGAGGGATAAAGATTGTAGAGGGATATTCAGCCTTGGAAGCAGTTTGGAAATCCAAATCGATGTAGGTTACAGTAGATATGTTGACGAGGAAAGTATTTCGGTTCGGACAAACATATTGATGCCCTAGTTTCGTGAAGAATCATTTAAAGGTTCCTTATTGCACAGTGATAGTCGTTTACCTGCAAACTTCTGCAGTTGTCTATTAGAGGCCGCTGAGTGTGCCATCATGCCTACGGCAACGCCAGTCGAGACCAGTTGGGACAGTGCAGTGTGTACCTGAAATTGTGTTTTCTGAAGTTATTTGCGTAGTGAAGCGCCAGATGGGTCGGTGACTGGTAATCAACTCTGCAAATGTATTGCGATTGATTGACAAGAAGCTGGGACGATCTCTTGTTCGTAGAAGCAGTATTGGTGTTGAAGATCAGTCATTGGCATGTTCTTTGGTATCTATTATACTGCAACAATATTACCACTGGTTAGAAACAGATATTATTGTAACATTAACACGTACACTGAGGCAACAAAGGTCATTGGATACTCCTAATGTCGTGTAGGACCTCCTTTCACTCGGCTGGTGCAGTGTCTCGACATGGCATGAACTCAACAAGTTCTTGGAATTGTCATGCAACAATCTGAGCCATACTGCCTCTATAGCCGTCCATAACTGCGAAAGTGTTGCCGGTGCAGGATTTTGTGCACGAACCGACCTCTGGATTATGTCGCGTAAATGTTCGATGGGATTCATATTGGTTGATCTGAGTGGCCAAACCATTCCCTCGAATTGTCCGGAATATTCTTCAAACTAATCGCGAGCACTTGTGGCCCAGTAACATGTCGCATTGTCATCCACAAAAATTCCATCGTTTTTTGGCAACATGAACGGTTCAAAGTATCCTCAAGTAGCCGAAAATAGCATTTGCAGTCAGTGATCGGTTCAGTTCCGTGTAAAGGCAGCATATGCCATTATAGAACCACCAACAGCTCGCACAGTGCATTGTTGACAACTTGGATCCATGGTTTCGTGGGGTCTGCGCCACACTTGAACCCCACCATCAGCTCTTACGAACTGAAATCGGGACTCATCTTAGCAGGCCACGGTTTTCCAGTCGTCTAGGGTGCAACCGACATGGTCGTGAGCCCAGGTGAGGCGCTGCAGGCGATGTCGTGCTGTTAGCAAAGGCACGTGCGTCGTGAGTCTGCTGCCACAGCTCATAACGACTAAGTTGGCCGCACTGTCCAAACGGAAACGTTCTTCGTACATACAAATTGATTTCTGTGTTTATTTCACGCATTGTTGCTTCGCTGTTAGCACTGACAACTCTACGCGAACGCCACTGCTCTCGGTCGTTAAGTGAAGACCGTCGGCCACAGCGTTGTCCGTACTAAGAGGCAATGCCTGAAACATGGTATTCTGGGCACACTCTTGACGCTCGGAAAATTAAATTGCCTAACTATTTCCAAAACGGAATGTCCCATGCGTCTATCTGCAGCTACCCTTCCGCGTTCAATTCCCGTCGTACGGCCATAATCACGTTGGAAACCTTTCCACATGAATCATCTGAGTGCAAATGACAGCTCGGATTTTATAATTTGTGTATGCGATACTGTAGCCATCTGTACAATTGCATATCGTTATTACACGACTTTTGTCAAAGCGGTAGTGGTACAGCAGGTTCAAGAAGAGCCGATGGAAGCTGTCGGGGGTGGGGGGAGAGAGGGGGAATTTGAATTCCAACTTTTTCCTGATAATAAGTTTAAAGGCGAAAGTGTCATTACCGTGTTTGTACAATACACTAGTGAACACATACGATGACGTTCACGTCAGAGGTTTCAAGACATATGACAAGCTTCTGAAAGGATAACCTAAACTGAAGGCTAAAAGCAATATTAAAAGCGTACTGGACTATATGACAAAGAAAAGAGAAAGCAACACATTTCTTGAAGGAAATTGCAGCCTGCTGTTCAATATTACCAAGCAATGTGTACTGGCGAAATTCGATGAAGTGCGTCCGTTATCGGTATTTACAGCATTGGGCATTGGACATGGTCAGAAATCTTGGGTGTACAAACTTTACAACGGCACTGCGATTTATTGCTAATTTGAAGTAGGAGTTTAGGACAACTATAATCACGAAATGATAAGGGTGATGATGAAGAGATGATTCAAAGAGTTTAAGCATTTGCTGCTTCAGTCAGAAAACATCCAAATTTGTTCTGTATCGAACTGTAATCAGTTCAACTATGAGCTTTCTTCCGAGAAAACGCTACCTATGCAAGGGGAGAGGAAGTTGTCGCTACGTTCCAATCAGTTAACACTGCAACACACAGCTACACGATCGGCGTTGCTATATCAATTATGGATGGACGATTGGCACAGAGACTCTACATACACTGATGAGCCAAAACATTATGACCACCTGCTTAATAGGTTGCTTGTACGGCTCTGGAACGAAATACTCACTGATTCTGCGTATCAGGGCTCTGACAGTTTGTTGCTAGATTTGTGGTGGTATGTGAGTAGCGGGTTAAAGACTGTTCTGGCGCAATTTGAAATCCAATTGGTATCAAATCAATTATTCAAATTGATTAATTGATGAATTAATTTCCCCCAGCTCCTCATAACGTCATAGGTTTTCCCCAGCAGCAATTAGATCCCCCTCAGGGAACTCTCAGCCCTTTCTCCTCCTGTGATGTAATGGAGAATGGCGGCGTGGGAAAAATGGCGGGAAATTCAGATTAGTTGGTGTGGATATCAAATTTTTGTGTGTACCATGAGTTCCAGAAACCAACTGACCCAGTTCATAATGTCACCACCAGAGGGCACTGTTTGCTGTCCCACTTTGCATAGTGAGTTACTTTTTTCCAGCAATCAGATTACGTTCACCAGGTAACTATTACAGATGCTTCCACGACGTTTCTGAAGGGTTCCCACAGGTTGGGTAAATACTTCCTCTGATACCAAAATAGGTGGTAACCACAATCATATAGCTGAAGACATCAAATGCTATTTGTGTTCTGTCTCTCGGTTGTCTTGTCATGTGGGTGGAAGTACGCCACTTAGATTTCTGGTATACTACTCCTGAACTAATCCTGCTGAGACTGTCGGTCTATAGGAGCAGTAGAGCAGCTGTTAATGATTCCAGACTCGCAAAAGTTGTCCTCTCCTTCACAGAAGGACTGGGTACTTAAATGGTGCCAGGGTAAATACTGGCATGTTGACCAATATGCTTCCCCTCATCTGTCCTACAATGTGAAACGTTTTGAGATGTGTTTTCGAAATATCCCAGAAGGGCTGACACATTGAGCAATAATAAAATACCAGTACACTGACCGCTACATTTCAAACATGTATGTGTCTGCAAACATAGGCTTGCCATCAAAATACAGTCTTACAGAAGCATTCCTAGTACTTCCTGACAAATTAGTGGGCAGATGATTCGAGAACCCAGATGGGAATACCTTGGAGGGATGACAAATTTCTTCTCAAGGAACACTAATGGGAACTAGCATTTGAGGCTGTCCACAGAAGGATTCTACTGCTGCCAGCGTACATTTTGCATAAGGACCACAAAGGTAAGATACGATAAATTAGCTCTCATAGGGTGACATATAGAAAGTCTTTTTTCCTCACTGTATTTGCGACTGGAATAGTACAGGAAATGATTATAGCTGAACAGGATACCAGTAGTGGGACATTGCCCCACTGTACATTATTGCCAAATTTATTCATGATGGCTAATCCAAGATGCTGGCCATAGATGTGACAACATCACACTGACATCATGACAGGAAATTCAAATTTTGGTGGGAACATAGGTCACTTGGTCTTCCTCCAGTAACCTTTCTCCCCTCTCCACTCCCCCCTTCCCTCTTCTCTGCCTCCATTACCTTCCTGTCCCCCATCTGGAAATTGATGGAAAAAGGTCTGTGTTGGGCTGCCAGATAGAATGGATGTAGGTCTTTATTTTGCATATGGTGTGGTATATGGTTTATTTAAGCAATTCGAGTTGCCATTGATGGAGCACTAGACAGTAGCTCCATGCAGTGTGTTCACCTTGAGATCTGAAGACTAACTGTACTAGTTCGCAACAACACCACCAGAGGGCTATGTTAGGCTTCTCCCCTCCCCTCCTGCTCCCTACATATGACGTAATCAAGACGGCAGGTCAGGGAAAAAATGGCGGAAAATTCGCTCACTCTATATCAAGCTGCTGGACTGACACGACCTCATGATGGAAAGCTAATATAGCGTTCACAGGCTATTGTTTACAAAAATTCTCTAAGAATATTGTTTATTTATTTCTGAAATTCGAATACACCTCAAAATTGATGCTTGTATTTAAGCAATTTAGACGATCTTAAATAATTTTTTGTAGTGATAGCAAAAAGAACCACAATATTACACTGGCACAGATCGCGCTAATCATCTGAAAAACTTCTCATGCACACTCTGTGCACCCGAGTCATGGCCGCTGTAGGCATCCATGCGCTGGGTCGCTCCACAGTGACGATGGAAATACCTCATCCTTCTTTCTTTCTTTATGGCACAGGGATACCCCTTGTAGTTGAACACAAACTACTTCAGGAGTTATTAAATCTTGTGTTTAAGCGATGTGCGGAATATTGTCACACATACACTCCTGGAAATTGAAATAAGAACACCGTGAATTCATTGTCCCAGGAAGGGGAAACTTTATTGACACATTCCTGGGGTCAGATACATCACATGATCACACTGACAGAACCACAGGCACATAGACACAGGCAACAGAGCATGCACAATGTCGGCACTAGTACAGTGTATATCCACCTTTCGCAGCAATGCAGGCTGCTATTCTCCCATGGAGACGATCGTAGAGATGCTGGATGTAGTCCTGTGGAACGGCTTGCCATGCCATTTCCACCTGGCGCCTCAGTTGGACCAGCGTTCGTGCTGGACGTGCAGACCGCGTGAGACGACGCTTCATCCAGTCCCAAACATGCTCAATGGGGGACAGATCCGGAGATCTTGCTGGCCAGGGTAGTTGACTTACACCTTCTAGAGCACGTTGGGTGGCACGGGATACATGCGGACGTGCATTGTCCTGTTGGAACAGCAAGTTCCCTTGCCGGTCTAGGAATGGTAGAACGATGGGTTCGATGACGGTTTGGATGTACCGTGCACTATTCAGTGTCCCCTCGACGATCACCAGTGGTGTACGGCCAGTGTAGGAGATCGCTCCCCACACCATGATGCCGGGTGTTGGCCCTGTGTGCCTCGGTCGTATGCAGTCCTGATTGTGGCGCTCACCTGCACGGCGCCAAACACGCATACGAACATCATTGGCACCAAGGCAGAAGCGACTCTCATCGCTGAAGACGACACGTCTCCAATCGTCCCTCCATTCACGCCTGTCGCGACACCACTGGAGGCGGGCTGCACGATGTTGGGGCGTGAGCGGAAGACGGCCTAACGGTGTGCGGGACCGTAGCCCAGCTTCATAGAGACGGTTGCGAATGGTCCTCGCCGATACCCCAGGAGCAACAGTGTCCCTAATTTGCTGGGAAGTGGTGGTGCGGTCCCCTACGGCACTGCGTAGGATCCTACGGTCTTGGCGTGCATCCGTGCGTCGCTGCGGTCCGGTCCCAGGTCGACGGGCACGTGCACCTTCCGCCGACCACTGGCGACAACATCGATGTACTGTGGAGACCTCACGCCCCACGTGTTGAGCAATTCGGCGGTACGTCCACCCGGCCTCCCGCATGCCCACTATACGCCCTCGCTCAAAGTCCGTCAACTGCACATACGGTTCACGTCCACGCTGTCGCGGCATGCTACCAGTGTTAAAGACTGCGATGGAGCTCCGTATGCCACGGCAAACTGGCTGACACTGACGGCGGCGGTGCACAAATGCTGCGCAGCTAGCGCCATTCGACGGCCAACACCGCGGTTCCTGGTGTGTCCGCTGTGCCGTGCGTGTGATCATTGCTTGTACAGCCCTCTCGCAGTGTCCGGAGCAAGTGTGGTGGGTCTGACACACCGGTGTCAATGTGTTCTTTTTTCCATTTCCAGGAGTGTATATCTTGAAGAAATCACAGGAACTAACTATACCACTGCACAAAGATAGAGAGAGATTTTCAGATGGCATAAAGAATATTTAAACAATTTGTCATATAATTACCCTTGAACACAGACTCTAAAAGGATCGCGGCGGGTTCTGACACACCTGTCAAACCTCCCAGTCCCCAAACAGCCTCCCAGTCTTCATCCAGACTTCCTTCCTGAGACCCTTCGCACGTTTGTGGGAAATAGATCCCGAAACCGATATCAACTGCAATATCCAATTTTACACGCCAAAACGGCGATATCTGGACGTCGAAACGAATATGTAAATCCAAATAGGATGCCCACAACTTTTTGAGTTTTTTGTGATTGTCTGAATCCTAATGTCAGAGAGAGATAAATTTCTGTGTCCTACAGCTGCTGTGGTATTCTGAAACCTTGAGTGGGCTTAGTTTGTATTTGCTGCTGGAGTCAGGGATGTTGAGACTCTTATTTGTTAATATCCTCATTTCTTGAAGCACACAGGTGGCTAAGTATAGATGGGAAAGTCAGAACTATTACAATTCTAAAAATGAAATATTTCAAATCCCACAACAAATCGTGAAACAGACACACATACACGCAGAGAATTTGAAGCACTGCCCTATAGACGATAAAAATGGGTGGAATTTTCGAAGAATTTTTGATGTCCTACAACTGTTGTTCTGGAGATGCTCTATGGCGACAATGGCGGGTGGCTGACAGAACGCCACCTGTCTGAAGCAGAGGAGGTGGTTCTGCTTGGACTTATATCTGAACATTCGAACAAAGAAGCCTGCTTGCCACCATGGTTTCTGCAACGAGTTGCGATCATGTCCAGACTCCTGGATTACAAGAACATACGTATTTTGACATGGTTTGCCAGAATATCATACAATTTATGCGATGGTTCTTGATATCAACCACATAACAGTATGTTACCGATCGTTTGCACACTTTAATTCCGAAGACAAAGAGTGGAAATTATATATCTAAAACCCAAAACTTCAGTGAGGCCATTATGTGGGATGTGCTGCAAGCCAGTGAATAACTAGTAACTTATCTCGGCTGCGAAGATCTTTATGTGAAAATTCGAAAAACAAAGGAAACTGGTTGTTCCACTCGTATTTTTTTAATGAATACTGATATCAATGATATAACAGATTCCCAATCATCCTTGTACATTGGAAAATCAGCCAAGGTTTTAATACATATAATAGTATGTTTCACATGTCTAGACAACCAGCAAATGTCTCTTCCATTTGTTTTTCACAATCTAGATACAAACTACACGTTACAGTCTCTATTCTGTCAACAAAATGAAGACAGGAAATATGTAGATTGGCTGTAAAAGCAGTCAACAGGTCAATTTACATGGGAGGAAATAATTTTCCGGTGCAAAATCTCACCATATTGAATCTTCTCAAATTTCCACTGAGAATACTCTCAACACATGCAATCACGAGACTGCCCACAACATTCTGAGTATTAGTTCACTAATCACCCACGTAGAGGGTGACACAGTTAGGTCAACTGCATTCTTGTACCCTGCATCTCCATTTCTGGCAGAACAGCCATGGCTCCTGCTGTAAGCCAGAAATGTCAGTTTGTTCCGGTCACTGGCTACCTGAGCCATGCACCCGCACACCAGGCAGAAGTAGTGGAGCAACAGCACCATCAGTGTACATTGAAAGTTGCCTACATTAGGGGCAAGTATACATTAAGGGACAAACCTACTGTTCTCCTTTGACTGAGAGGTCCTTAAGCTATTGTTCTGATAAGAGGATTAAGCTCCTCTGGGGATAATTCATCCTTTTGACTGACAGGTTAAGACTCCCTGGGGATAATTCTTCCTTTTGGTTAATGGGAACTCCTCTACCTCCTCCTCCTCGTCCTACATCTCGTCCTCCCCCATCCCTCAGGCAACTCCCCTCACTGATAAAAGCACACTTTTGTATCAATTTGATTGACTAATTAAGTAAATAGATCAACTAATTAAATCCACCATCTGGAAAAACCCCCCAGCTCTCCCCCTCCTCTCCTCCTTCCAGAAATTGGCGGGAAACTGACTCAGCTGATGGGCCATTTGGAGGCAATCGATTCCAGTGTATGGAATATTGTTTGAACAACTTAGACAATATAATTAATTAATTTATTTTAAACAATTTGGTGAGAAATAGATTGCAGCACATGGAATATTGTTTAAATAATTAGACACTTTGTAGAACATTGTTTATTTAAACAATTTATGGCTTACAAGGCAGTGTATGGAATCATCATCATCATCATCATCATCTTCTTGGGCCTTTTGTCCGACTTCAACTTGGAGGCAGCCCTGTTACAATGGATTTGGCAATGTTAGTGTCAGGCGGTGGCTGGATGCCCTTCCTTTCACCACCCCAATTCCCCCCTCCCCCCCCCCCCCCACCCCCCACCCTCACCCCCCACCTGGGACGGAATTAGTGTACCCCAGCTATCAGCATCTAGTGTAAGCCATGAAATAGTGCGAACATTTTCAGATGTCTGCAAGTCATGTAAGTGAGGTGGGACATGGGGCCCAGCATGGTATTCACCTAGTGGGATGTGGAAAATCGCCTGAAAACCACATCCAGGCTGGTCGGCACACCAGCCCTCGTCGTTAATCGGCTGGGTGGATTCGATACGGGGTTGGCTTGCCTACCCTGGCCCAGGAAGCAGTCCATTAGTGCTCTCGGCTAATCTGGCAAGTAAGGCAGTGTATAGAATATAGTTTACTTATTTATGTAAAGAATTTGGTCGTTGGCAGGAAATCGATTGCGTTGTATGGAACATTGATTAAGCAATTTAGATAATGTGTGGGATATTTAAACAATTATGATGCTTTTTCATTCTGATTGCGCAAGGAGTACCACCATGAAACATCCATCACATGTAATTACACTGTTAAAAACCATTCGATCGCTAAGCACGCACCATCTACAATCCCCTATCCATTGGAGCACACCCAATGCTGGTTCACGCCACCACACATGCAGTTCACTCAGTGTGCACTGGCGAGAGCCATGAGCAGGTGTCCGTTCAGGCTCCACGACTGACAGACCGGATGTCACGCTGATCCTCGAACAAAAGCATCCGAGAAATTCCCGTAGAAACACACGCTCTTTCTCTATTTCTCCTTCTGTAACATGTCACTGCCGGGCCTGGTCGCGCCGTCGCTCGCTGTCAGACCGACCTGCAACTGCAAACAAAGCAGTATTTACCCAGTAAAGCCCTGTGGAATACCGAAGCACGTGAGACGCCTTCCTTCCAAGGCAAATTCCTGATCGAGAATGGATTCCGTCATGGGCTATAAGCTGCCATCTGTCCTGGAGAGACAGGATCTCACTACAAGAAATTCAATTATATACCATAGGATACACTGTTTGTTAATAAAATTTAATTTGCAGGGGCTGGATCTCACATTTATTTGGTAGGAAAAGCTCACATTCAGCAACTACATGTCCTAGTTACATAATTACACCGTGACAGTTTGATGGTGTCATCTTATTGGAAAATTTTCATGTGCATGCTGACTGTGACATGCAGGGATAGACTTATCTAGTATACAGTGACACCACCAGGGAATGTTACAACCCTCCCTACCCCTCACCCCCTCTCTGTCCACTTCTCCCAGAAAAAAATTGGTAGTTAAAAAGGCCCAGTCTGTGCTTGAGAAGAAGGATCTCACGACAAGAAATTCAACTCAAAATCAATGATATATTGATACATATTCTTTATTTAATCACTTTGTGGGAAACAGGGTTCCACCACTTGGGCAGACATTGTGACTGCAGTCCCCACCCTTGCCCCCCCCCCCCCCATGACATAATAACTGCAGTCACAAGGTAATGGAATGAAGTGCGATATAGTGGCCACTGTTTGGGCTCTTGCGCTTTTGTGTCTATCGTCAGGGCACAGCCACGAAAGGCAAAACAGCCCAATGTCCGAATTACAGATCACATTACTAAATACCACCGACGACAGACCTCGGCCTCCTTTGATGCATGGCCCCCAAACAAAGCATCAAGTGGCAGCAATCTGTTGATCGGCAAATTCCAGACTCGCTACCTGTCTCTGTCGTTCCCAAGAAGGCACTCCACGCTTGCTTGTGTGAACCAACGTCTCCAGGCACGAAGACGGAGGTTTTCACCTCTCCTCTGAATACTGTATTCCAATTGACTAAAGCTGGAGACAAAGGGAAAGCTGATGCAGTTTTGATATAAAAAATGAGTGAAATAATCCATTTGCACTACCCTGTCAAATTAATTGTTTAGCAATTTACAGATCGCTTAAAACACTCACTTCCACCTTACAATGATACTTCTTCTTAATAAAACATATTTTCAACATTTGAGTAACAAATGCAAACACTGCGCAAATCAAGTAATGAAATTTGCATCACAAATCGATCGTAGTGCTGAATACATCCGAGATCTTGTATGTACCCTCCTCCACCACAACATTTCCTCTAACGTATATGGTGAAAAAAAAAAGTCCTGATGATCACACAAGCTAGCGATCGCGAGGCGCGCCCTGTCAGCCGACTGCAGGGTAGTCCCCGTCTGCATTGGCTGGGAGAGAGACACCCACACCTGCGCTGACCACGGCCACCATGTGTGCATGCAAAACAACTATTGGAAACAATAAGTTGATCAATCGGGAATTTAGCATCGCAATTGAATTTTTGAAAGTACTATAGACATCCTAAATTGATTCTCTCACTACATTCAAAAGGAGGGAGAAAGATTCTGTTGCGTGATGCAATAGAGACATCAGCAAATACCACTGCAAGACAGAGTACACTGCGATGTATTGAGAACCACTAAACACGACACACTTAAAGCACAACTCAGTCCGTAGGAATAAGCTGTCAGGGCTAGATGATGGAGACAACTGGAAACAATTGCGCATTCCACGTGCTCCTGTCCTGAGGCCCACACATGGCGCCCCCTGTCCCATGTACACTGCCAGCGCTGACGTAAAGAGATCAGTGAAAATTTCCGCTGCGGCCGCAGTCGCAATCGTGGACACTCTTGAACGCCGTAGTACACCACCTCCAGCCATGGAGGGCTTCAGGGGATGACTGGAGTGGTAGGAATTCGTATGTTATCAATTCATCCAGCACAAACGTCCATCATTTTGAATCTTCTCTCACATAACACACGCATGTCCGCTTCTGTCGTGCTCACTCAGTATATTTGTCACTTCACCAGCCCATGCTGCCACGGGCAAGATCGGGCATGTAGGTGCATTCTTTGTGAACGTCAAAGGCAGTGCTAATCCAATACTTTCGGTTGCCGACTCCTCGTGACCGCCCTTGCAGGCAGCTGCAGTGCATTGCAAAAAAGCAGCTGCAGCTTTGATGTAAACCATAATTCTAAACAATCCCACCCCCACATAATTAAAAAAATCTACTTTACCCAATCCGAGAAAGTGATGCCGTTGACCATACACCTCGAATTTCTCAAGCGAAGTGCAGATTCCTCCCACTTATACGAGTTATTTTCGAAGACAACAGAAATAGGACAATACACGCGTTTTCACGTCGCTAAAGTATCGTTACTTGATGTGAAATTCCCGTACAGGATTATGGCAAAGACTATATTCCCTCGAAGTATTCCCTCATCAAGTAGGAAAAAATATCTCTCCTTGTCTGTTACGTGGTGCATCACTGGACTAGAATATTAAACTCGTTTTTGGCTCATGACGGAGTGCTAAGATATATCACTACCACAGGACACCCCCTCACTTTCGAGCTCCCTCTTAACCCTGTGGTACATGAATTTCACTGCAGTGGACTACTTTTAATGGTCAATTCTCTGGCGTTTTCAATTAGTCATGAGGCTGAAAATGCATGCAGGATACAGCACCAACAGGGAGTGCCCACTGCAGTGGACTGTGTGCATTTGTAGCCTCAGGACTGATTGAAAACGCCAGAGAAACGACCATTAACAGCTGTCCACTGTAGTGGACACTATGCGCCACAGGGTTAAGGTAGCCAAACGTATCTCCACATACGAAGTCGCGTAAGGTAACAGCACAGAGAAGTTATAAACATAAGTTTTATACTATGTATCACTTTATAAATTCGGTAATACATGTGATTTTATTACGATGGTTGTCACTCCCGTTATAGGTGGACGATGGAAATATCGTTAAAAGATATCAACACAACGAAAACAAAAAACAAAGTGAAGAATCACGTCTGTGGTGCCCTAGCTGTCGCCTATACGCGCCAGCTGGAATGCTACTGATATCATATTGACAGGCTAACTAATTAAATTGATCATGAGGATCACTTTGCATGGCGAGTAATTTTTCTTTTCCAGTAGTCGGATTACACTCACCAGGTAGCTCAAATGGGAATCCGTGCAGCGAAGACGACGTTCTATTGGAGGAACACTACAGAGAACAGACATTTGAAGCTGACCACAGAAGGGTCCTACGGCTGGAAACATACATTACACATATGTACAGCGCTATTAAAAACACAATCACGACTATGTTACTGTCACCCTGCCTAAAATGCGGTCTTGGTTCCACAGGCACACAGAAGAGTCGCTGATAGAGTAACTCTTTCTGGTAGAAATGCTGTATGCAATTTGGAATCAAATCTTTCCATTCAAACACATACCTGCGTTTGATCCTACGGAGATGTCTTTTAATGATTACAGCCACTAGCGAATCATGTTCGTGGCACTCTCTATCTCGAAACGAGTCAGTTTTTTCGAACCTATCTGCTATAGTACAACTCCAACGTGGTTTTACATAGTCCCTACGCATCTTGTAACAGCTCCTCAGTCTCTCCCTGTCACCCCTACAGCTTCGCGCATGTGATCTTTCCAATTTAAGTCGAAATCAAGCAAAAGTCGGAGAGCACTATATCTACCACCGTATGCAACCCGTATAGAAACAGTGTAAGCTCAGTTAATGCGACAGGACCGTGTTTTAACCACTCGATGGAAATGGGAACATGTTGTCGTACCATTGCCAGCAGTACGATGTGTAAGGTCAGCGTCAAAGCGAAGCTTTCTCCTACGACATAAGGTAGAGAAAAAGACAGTATAAACGGTTAAGGTGGTGTTTCATATCGGAAAATTAAGAAGACTCCACATCATACAGGTACTGCAGTCCGAAGCAGATTTGCATTCCTCAGTGTTCATTCATGACTACCACCCAAACATTCTATCATTGTTATTTTGTACCATCTAACAGAGAAAATCTATGAACTATAAAAGCTCTGATAACTTTATCCAACAGAGAACTCGATAAGATTTTTACCACATGTCTGTCTTCCGAAATATCGAAAACAAATACTGTCTGCATGCCAGCATGGAGCATATGCACCGATCACTTTAAATATACAGGTATTGATCTTTTGGAGCAGGTGGCCAGTGATTGAAGTCGCCTGCACAGACCAGTGTAGAGTTTCATCGCCTGGACTGTAGGTGGACCATATCCCACAGACTGTCAGTAAGAAGAGAGGATCCCTGTTTTGTTGCTACATTGTTTTTTTCTGCTGTAACATGTTTTGTACACCATCAAACATTTTGTTTTCTCCACTACGATTCGAGGTTCTAAACTGACATTAACACATTTCGATTCATTTGCCCAAAACTTGAAGCCGGCCGAAGTGGCCGTGCGGTTAAAGGCGCTGCAGTCTGGAACCGCAAGACCGCTACGGTCGCAGGTTCGAATCCTGCCTCGGGCATGGATGTTTGTGATGTCCTTAGATTAGTTAGGTTTAACTAGTTCTAAGTTCTAGGGGACTAATGACCTCAGTAGTTGAGTCCCATAGTGCTCAGAGCCATTTGAACCATTCGAAAACTTGAAATTGAACGGTGTAAATCATGTTGCTGCTGCTCTCACAACACACACACACACACACACACACACACACACTCGATAATTGAGATAAAAGACAGCCACAACATCAGGAAACTGCGTCATTGTGGAGAATTTTCAAATAGCTGTCGGAAGGTGACTGTTAACCTGTACATTTAATCTCATCTTTCACAATGATGGGATAGCTGATGGCTCAGTGTTCTATTTCGATTCATTCTTCATATTGCAGTCATGTATGTGATCACTGTATCGGTGCTAGCCATCCCCAGAAGATGTTGCCCTTCCACCAAGACTTATTGTCCATCTCAAACAAGCGATGTCAATCAATCATTATGTGGTAATCTACAATGTACCAGTGAACAGTTAGGATGGAAAAGACTCCATCGATGTACTGTAATAATAAGCATCACAGTTGATAGTAACAACACTTTTAGAAATTCTACAAGTTTTTTACAACGCCGACCACTGACATGGCAGTCTGTTTCCCAATTGCGTAACATTGCTAAACCACCTCTCCTCCACTTTGCGAGTACCATTGCAAATGTAGATAGATGACTATGTGGTACCTCCATTCATTGTTAATTCTCAAACATATACACCAAAGTATACCAGACAGTGATCCACATATTTCTAGCACATCGATCATAGCGCGCAGTTTACATTCTCTCCCTATGCAGATGAGAGTCACAGAGAATTCTCGCATTCTTAGGATAAAGTTAGAGACTGAACGATCTCCTCGCATTTTCTTTGACCAACACTCCCTGCAACACTGTCACCGATTTAATCTGCAGCCGACCAGAGGTAGACCGCTACATCCCACTTTTTGTGAAGGAACAGAGAGAACCCAGTCTGTAACTACTGTCCCACAGCCATCCAAGAGCACAAGATTTCTCCAGATGCCCGAATGTCGAGGAGGTTAGCTCTCCGTATCGGTGCATAGTAGATATGAAAGTGTTGTGATGATATAACAGACGGTTAAGAACAAGAAACTGGCGGTTTCTTTGCATGATGGAGCTCAAGATGGATGGCGTTTGAAGCATTTTATGTAAATCAACTGCGCTATCAATTCTAAAGTACTGTTCTAGCGTCTGGGGCCAGTGCCAAGAACGTATTGGTAAGAGAGCAAGTAAACACTTGTACTCCAAAGGCTACACAGTTCTGCACTTAAAACATGCTATAATTGCATTTTCAGACCTATTAGTTATGTGGAATGCAATGCTGTTACT
This sequence comes from Schistocerca nitens, assembly GCF_023898315.1. Classification (NCBI taxonomy): domain Eukaryota; kingdom Metazoa; phylum Arthropoda; class Insecta; order Orthoptera; family Acrididae; genus Schistocerca; species Schistocerca nitens. Next base: position 396,829,334 of record NC_064617.1, read on the forward strand.
ATACCAATGTAAGAAATATATTTCCAGCGCATGACATACGTTCTCCTTGCAGATTTCTCCACGATAAATTATGGTGACAAGCAGTATATTGTAAAAACTGCTTCCTTAAATAATCGATTCTTTGTGATACATGCACAATATAGCTCTGTATAGTTGTATAGCGCCTACTGTTCAAATCTGATCACGATTCAGAAATTATACGATGCTTATATCAGTCCTACATAAAATAATCGTTTGTAATGGATAATACCTCTTACAAAAAAAGAGATAATTACATAGCAGCGGTGTTTGACGTGTGAAATTACACGTCATCCCGCCACTAACTTCGTAAACAGGACATCGGTCAAGCAGATGTATACATGGGGATTGCAGTACCTCACAAATACCTGTCACTAACTTAGAATCACCGTAGTGACAAAACTGAATACTCGATTTTAGGCCCAAGATGAGGCAGGGGAATGAAACACGTTGCATAAATCTTTCTTCATCTAGAGGAATGTGTAGGAACAGGATGGACATGATTCACCACACATGACATGGAAGTCCTTTGATGACTGAGAGGTTTACTGCAAACGACCGCAAGTAGACAGTGCTCTAAGTCACACACAGAACATGCAGTTCTATACGAGCCGAACGCAGTTTATATCACATAGCTGATGCATCCCAACAGAACAACACAAAAAGTTGTCAGTTGATCTACAGCAACATCTCCCTCTCTCTCTCTAGAATGCATCATCAATCTACCATACGCCGGCCATGGTGGCCAAGCGGTTCTAGGCGCTACAGTCTGGAACCGCGCGACCGCTACGGTCGCAGGTTCGAATCCTGCCTCGGGCATGGATGTGTGTGATGTCCTTAGGTTAGTTAGGTATAAGTAGTTCTAAGTTCTAGGGGACTGCGCAGGGAGACAATGTAAACTGCGCGCTAGGTAACTCCTGGCAGCTTTTGTTGTTCATCATGTGTGCTCTGTCTTTTATAGTGGTTCTAAAGTGTCTTTGTTCTGGAGTGTTTTAATACTGAGGCCAATTTTAATCTTGTATGTTTGACTTCAATGTATTTTATGTGCTCCACGAATCGCCAACTGTGTTTTTTGACTTTACGTCAATATTTTTAACTGTCCCACAAGAACATCTCCATGCCAGTGTATATTTTAACCCCCATTTCCTCCACCTATTATGTTCTTATGTCTCCGTTTTTATAGTCATTTTTATGTATAGTTGCCTCTTTTTTAACTATAATGTCACTTGGCTGAAGAGCGGCGGATTGTGCCACTGCCAGACCTCCCCTGACCATATGTGACAGGAGAATGAAATCACAACAAAGAAAAATAAAGAGGTGCAGCAGTCAGTTTCGTTTCCCACCTGTCGCTAAAATCCAGGTTCTTAGAATCCTGGAACGTATTGATGCCAGTGGTTTTTCTGGACCTGCAAAATGTGTACGACAAGATTTGACAGGACAGCCTTGTGTACAAAATGCTGACACAGACGACCATCCCAGATATCTATGTTCAGATCATGGATAATTTTCTCAACGACAGAACCATCTTAGTTACACAGAAAGGCAAATGCTTGAGCTTACGTCACATGTCGATGAGTACCCCTCAAGACTCTGTGTTGTCTCCCACCTTTTTTAACATTTATGTTAATGATATACCTGTCATCTCACATTGCCACCTGGTACAGTACGCCGAAGATACGCCACTCTATACGACTGGCTGCAACACATACCAGCTCACTGCTCGTTTCCAGAGGCAGATGGATGTGACAGTCACCTGGTGTCGTTCAAACAAGATTGCCCTTAATGTCGCCAAAACTAAGCAGTCTACTTCACCAAGCAGTGCCCAATCCTCCGCCATAACATCACTATTGCAGGTGCCTTGGTCCCATGGTGCCCCAATACCAAATATCTAGGTGTCTGCATGGATAAAAAAGGACAGAAGCTGATAAAAACGTTGTATCCACTGTTCAACAGCTGGGAACTGAACCTAGAAACTAAGCTCCAGCTCTACAACATGGTTGTCCACCCTATGGCTCCTCTGAATGGGGTATGATTAGTGCCTCCGAAATGCAGACCCTCCAGGCCTGCAGAATAAAGTGCTCTGGTGGAGCTTGGATGCCCCTCCCCTCACGAGGGCAGTTACCCTTCATGAGGAAACGAACATGATAACTCTGCAGGTGTCCATTCGAGAGAAGGCAAGGTGTCTCTATAAGAAATTAGATGCCCTGAACGACACAGTCTCTTGCTTACATCACATTGGCACCAGGACTTCATAGCACTGCCACCACCACCCCGTTCCTCTCAGTATCCTCGAGGAATCAGGTTCAGCCCATGGCTAACAATAGCCCTGGTACAGCCACTAATGAAGTGTCAGTCTTTATATGACCACTCAATATGTGTCGACCATCATATGATAACCAATATCAGTACCTATGTACTTGTGTTACCTATTGCCTGATACCTTGAACTTCCACTTTTGGAGGATGGTATGGGACTTCAAGTCCCAATGCCACACCTTCATCATGCACTCCAGTGATGTCCTTGGAATGACATCATGTAGGGTAGAACAATTTTACCCTTACACCAAGACAGTAAGACAGAGACCCATTGGTGATGCTGTACCTCAACTTCCCACATTTGGAAAAAAAAGGCGAAGTTGGAAAGTGGGTCACTGTTCTATTATTATTATTATTATTATTACCTGGCCTTCAATTCCTCCCAGCAGGATCTGTTGACTAGCAGATCGGCTGGAGACTACTCCCCTGTACTTCAGTGATAGTTTGCTGTCCTATCATTATGTCCCTTTTTTTTGGTCATCAGTCTACTGACTGGTTTGATGCGGCCCGCCACGAATTCCTTTCCTGTGCTAACCTCTTCATCTCAGAGTAGCCCTTGCAACCTACGTCCTCAATTATTTGCTTGACGTATTCCAATCTCTGTATTCCTCTACAGTTTTTGCCCTCTACAGCTCCCTCTAGTACCATGGAAGTCATTCCCTCATGTCTTAGCAGATGTCCTATCATCCCGTCCCTTCTCCTTATCCGTGTTTTCCACATATTCCTGCCGGCCGAAGTGGCCGCGCGGTTCTGGCGCTGCAGTCTGGAACCGCGAGACCGCTACGGTCGCAGGTTCGAATCCTGCCTCGGGCATGGATGTGTGTGATGTCCTTAGGTTAGTTAGGTTTAACTAGTTCTAAGTTCTAGGGGACTAATGACCTCAGCAGTTGAGTCCCATAGTGCTCAGAGCCATTTGAACCATTTGAACCACATATTCCTTTCCTCTCCGATTCTGCGTAGAACTTCCTCATTCCTTACCCTATCAGTCCACCTAATTTTCAACATTCGTCTATAGCACCACATCTCAAATGCTTCGATTCTCTTCTGTTCCGGTTTTCCCACAGTCCATGTTTCACTACCATACAATGCTGTACTCCAGACGTACATCCTCAGAAATTTCTTTCTCAGATTAAGGCCGGTATTTGATATTAGTAGACTTCTCTTGGCCAGAAATGCCTTTTTTGCCATAGCGAGTCTGCTTTTGATGTCCTCCTTGCTCCGTCCGTCATTGGTTATTTTACTGCCTAGGGAGCAGAATTCCTTAACTTCATTGACTTCGTGACCATCAATCCTGGTGTTAAGTTTCTCGCTGTTCTCATTTCTACTACTTCTCATTACCTTCGTCTTTCTCCGATTTACTCTCAAAGCATACTGTGTACTCATTAGACTGTTCATTCCGTTCAGCAGATCATTTAATTCTTCTTCACTTTAACTCAGGATAGCAATGTCATCAGCGAATCGTATCATTGATATCCTTTCACCTTGTATTTTAATTCCACTCCTGAACCTTTCTTTTATTTCCATCATTGCTTCCTCGATGTACAGATTGAAGAGTAGGGGCGAAAGGCTACAGCCTTGTCTTACACCCTTCTTAATACGAGCACTTCGTTCTTTATCGTCCACTCTTATTATTCCCTCTTGGTTGTTGTACATATTGTATATGACCCGTCTCTCCCTATAGCTTACCTCTACTTTTTTCAGAATCTCGAACAGCTTGCACCATTTTATATTGTCGAACGCTTTTTCCAGGTCGACAAATCCTGTGAAAGTGTCTTGATTTTTATTTAACCTTGCTTCCATTATTAGCCGTAACGTCAGAATTGCCTCTCCCGTCCCTTTACTTTTCCTAAAGCCAAACTGATCGTCACCTAGCGCATTCTCAATTTGCTTTTCCATTCTTCTGTATATTATTCTTGTAAGCAGCTTCGATGCATGAGCTGTTAAGCTGATTGTGCGATAATTCTCGCACTTGTCAGCTCTTGCCGTCTTCGGAATTGTGTGGATGATGCTTTTCCGAAAGTCAGATGGTATGTCGCCAGACTCATATATTCTACACACCAACGTGAATAGTCGTTTTGTTGCCACTTCCCCCAATGATTTTAGAAATTCTGATGGAATGTTATCTATCCCTTGTGCCTTATTTGACCGTAAGTCCTCTAAAGCTCTTTTAAATTCCGATTCTAATACTGGATCCCCTATCTCTTCTAAATCGACTCCTGTTTCTTCTTCTATCACATCAGACAAATCTTCACCCTCATAGAGGCTTTCATGTATTCTTTCCACCTATCTGCTCTCTCATCTGCATTTAACAGTGGAATTCCCGTTGCACTCTTAATGTTACCACCGTTGCTTTTAATGTCACCAAAGGTTGTTTTGACTTTCCTGTATGCTGAGTCTGTCCTTTCGACAATCATATCTTTTTCGATGTCTTCACATTTCTCCTGCAGCCATTTCGCCTTAGCTTCCCTGCACTTCCTATTTATTTCATTCGTCAGCGATTTGTATTTCTGTATTCCTGATTTTCCCGGAACATGTTTGTACTTCCTCCTTTCATCAATCAACTGAAGTATTTCTTCTGTTACCCATGGTTTCTTCGCAGCTACCTTCTTTGTACCTATGTTTTCCTTCCCAACTTCTGTGACGGCCCTTTTTAGAGATGTCCATTCCTCTTCAACTGTACTGCCTACTGCGCTATTCCTTATTGCTGTATCTATAGCGTTAGAGAACTTCAAACGTATCTCGTCATTCCTTAGTACTTCCGTATCCCACTTCTTTGCGTATTGATACTTCCTGACTAATGTCTTGAGCTTCAGCCTACTCTTCATCACTACTATATTGTGATATGAGTCTATATCTGCTCCTGGGTACGCCTTACAGTCCAGTATCTGATTTCGGAAACTCTGTCTGACCATGATGTAATCTAATTGAAATCTTCCCGTATCTCCCGGCCTTTTCCAAGCATACCTCCTCCTCTTGTGATTCTTGAACAGGGTATTCGCTATTACTAGCTGAAACTTGTTACAGAACTCTTTCATTCTTTGTCCAAAGCCCATATTCTCCTGTAACCTTTTCTTCTACTCCTTCCCCTACAACTGCATTCCAGTCGCCCATGACTATTAGATTTTCGTCCCCCTTTACATACTGCATTACCCTTTCAATATCCTCATACACTTTCTCTATCCGTTCATCTTCAGCTTGTGACGTCGGCATGTATAGCTGAACTATCGTTGTCGGTGTTGGTTTTCTGTCGATTCTGATTAGAACAACCCGGTCACTGAACTGTTCACAGTAACACACCCTCTGCCCTACCTTCCTATTCATAACGAATCCTACACCTGTTACACCATTTTCTGCTGCTGTTGATATTACCCGATACTCATCTGACCAGAAATCCTTGTCTTCCTTCCACTTCACTTCACTGACTCCTACTATATCTAGATTGAGCCTTTGCATTTCCCTTTTCAGATTTTCTAGTTTCACTACCACGTTCAAGCTTCTGACATTCCACGCCCCGACTCGTAGAACGTCATCCTTTCGTTGATTATTCAATCTTTTTCTCATGGTAACCTCCCCCTTGGCAGTCCCCTACCGGAGATCCGAATGGGGGACTATTCCGGAATCTTTTGCCAATGGAGAGATCATCATGACACTTCTTCAATTACAGGCCACATATAGGGCTATTGGCTAGATGGACTGGAGCAACTCTTCAGTAAAAGACTAATAGCGAAAATATCCTCTCCACATCCAACAGTTGTTGGCAAAATTATATGGAGCTGTTGTGTAGTGCTTGATCACTGGTAATTCAGACTGTTCAAATAACCAATATTCTGCACTGTGTACGAAATAATAAAGACTTACGTCTGTCCTATCTATCAGCCCAACACAGACTGAAGCTCCCTCACAATTCGGGGAGGTGGGTGGTGGTGGTGGCAAACTGTGGCCTCAAGTTGTGATATTGTGAACTAGGTCAATTGGTCTCCAGATCTCAAGACGAACACACAAAATTTGATATTCCCACCAATAAATTTGAACTTCCCGCCGTTTTTTCACAGGCCGCCATCTTGGATTACGTCATGGGAGGGGAGGGGGCTGGGAGTTCTCTGAGGCTGGAGAAAACTTATGACGTCTTCAGGAGGACTTTGTATAAATTTTATATCAAAATTGCACCAGAACTGTCTTTATCTTATTACTTATGTGGATGTCTGTGGATAGGTCGTTTAATACGCGTAAATAACGAGCCTCTGATTTGCATATGCGCTGATGGCGCCTGATACCGACCCAGATGGGTTCCATAGAATTTACATCATGCGAATTTGTTCGCCGAAGCATCAACGTGAGTTCACTATAAAGCTCCTCAAACCACTGTAGCACGGTTATGGCCCCAAGACATGGACAGTTATACTGATGAAAGATGACATCGCTGTCGCGGGAGACATCAAGCGTGAAGAGATGCAGGTGGTTCGCAGCTGTCAGCGTGTCTTGGATTACTACCACATGTCCTATCACAAGGGAAGGAGAATTTTTCCCATAGTATAATACCGCTCCCACCAGGCTGCGTCCGTGGGGCGCTGCACGTTTCGAGCCGCCGTTCACCTCGATGATAGCTTTTTTGGAGACGACCATCGACCTAGTGTAGCAAAAATGTGATTCACATGAAGAGCCGACACGCTTCCATTGATCGACGGTCGAATCCCGATGATTCCGTACCCACTGCAATCGTAATTGACGATGTCGTTGGGTCAACATTTGAACATGGTCTGCTCCTAAGCTCCTACTTCAACTATGTACGATGAACGGTGTGCTCCGAAACACTTGTGAGTACACCAGTACTATGATTTTTCGGCAGAGATTTCACAGATCACCAATTGTCCTACTTTACACAGCAGACAAGCCCCTGAACCTCACTCTCTGTGAAGAGTCGTGAGTGTCCAACCATTTAGTGCCTACTGGTAGTTTCACTGTCCTTCTATCTCTTTCTGTAGTTTCTCACGACAGATGCACCTGAACATTCGACCAGCTTCGCTGTTTTCGAGATAGTCGTTCACAGGCTTTGCGTAACAATAATCTGCACTTATCTCAATGGATTTTCCCATTTGCAGCCCATATCTTCGCTAGGGTGATTCACCGTCCGTGTCTGCTGCGCTTACATACTTCTGTTGCCGCCTCAGGTGCTTGAGTGCCATCAGGCGGCATCCAATGTCGCGGTGGGCAGCGTTTATAGTGTTTTGGCTGATTAGTGTATGTGCTTCGAAGAACCAAATGGAAAGTTTGGTCCCCTTGTGTCAAAGGAAATAGAAAAATGGTGACCTCAAAATTTCTTCGTACATGCAAGTGTGAGCGGGAAGATGACGAAATAACATCTGAGGACTTTTCTTCTGACTGTTTTGAAGCAAAAGTTTCCGACAAGGTCACTAGTATTTTGTGTCTCTTGGTCTGGACATAAGGATGAACAAGTACTACTTCAGGCCTCTGGACGAATGGATGTAGTTTTAAAAATAATTCCCTCTAAAACTGAAAAATACTAGTATTTCTAAAGGCAATATAAAATAAATGCTTCTTGAATAACAGACTTTCCGAAACTACGTTCCTGGAATATGCAGTCAAAACTGCATGATAGATCCTTTATCACGGAAAAGCGTTCTGTTAACATTTTGACCCAACGACATCGTCATTTACGATTGCAGTGGGCACGGAATCATCGGGATTCGACCGTCGATCAATGGAAACGTGTCGGCTCTTCAGGTGAATCGCATTTTTGCTACACTAGGTCGATGGTCGTCTCCAAAAAAGCTGTCATCGAGGTAAACGGCGTGGAAGTTCGCTTCGTTAAGCGAGGCAGAACGTTGGCTACGATATCGGTGAACCTGTGGACAACTTCAAAAGTATCACTGACGTAGCGTTCAGCCCTGAACATGCAGTTGTGACATGTGACCAACTTGCCTTTTTTCACTGTGCCCTTTTTAGTCCTTCACATTGCTTTGGGCATATGACTGCAAGTCTTCATTTTCGTTTATAGTTAAGATATCTGAATTGCGTTTGGCTTCGATAGTGAATCCTCAGTGACATCTAGAGCATCTACAGCCCTCGACAGCACACTGAGAGGTACGTAATGGTCCTTGTACCCAAAATTTCATACAGATATGCTCGTTCGAACGCAAATATTTTCCTTATGAGATGAAAGAGAGACTAGCGCGAAGTGTTGCATCAGGCGAGTCTTCAGACCGAACTTCACAACAATAACGACAAGAATAACAACAAAGAGCAGCATTCGCGTCAACTTCAAACTATCGACAGCTGATGAAATTATCTGTGAGGAGGTACGGCCGCAAGTTTGTATTTAATCATCACATTGTTATCAAATAAAATATGTTATGCCTTACCTTTTAAAGTTTACAGCACTGCAGATTTGTTAAACCGTGAATCATCTATCTGTTAGGGAAATACTGTAAACAACAATTTTTGTTTCCAATTTAGTTTGGACAGAATGAACTAAAATAATTTAAAATTAATTGGTACTATAGTTGTTTCACAGTTTATAACAGCATTATTTAGTGAATTTTAGAAAAAAAGGTTAATTCAAGAGACAGAAAAACATTATATATATGTGTTAGAGAACCAGATGTTGAAACAAATTTAGCAAACGTAACACCCAAATAAACACATTTTCAAAAATGAAACTTATGATGCGAAAAGTCACCATTTAAACTAAAAACTGTTAAAAGGCAGGGGAAAATTCCGTCAGCGATACTGCTGAATACGTTGTAATAAAAAATTGCAAGGATTATGAGTTCAGAACTCAAGAATCACTAAACTCTTTTATCTATTCTGAGGATTTAACATCCCTTCAGACAATCTAACTCAAGTAGTTTTTCAAATAGAACCATAATATCATCTGAAAAAAATCTTGAAAATCGTACATCTCTATACGTAAAATACTAATATGTAAAATAAGTGGAGTGAGACTCATAGAAACAACAATTTCTGATTTTCTCCTTTCTGTGTGAATCATGATATATGTAAGCTTTTAGCACCATTGAAAGCATGGCTGATTTATGTTTGCACATCCATGTATAAAGATAAATTGAGAACATATTTGTTAATTGAAAGAGTGTAAGTACTGAACTGACAAAAATTTTTTAGTTTTTGGTAATTATATATCAATTCAACACAGCACTCAATCTGTTACTCAGAATTATTTCCAATTTGATATACTCAATGATCCAGATGAGAGATGGAAAACTACCGATTTGCAGAGATAAATGACTATTCTGAAGAATGTTACAGGTCTGCAACATTTTAAAAGTGTTAGAAATTTACAAACGTCTGAATCAACATAAATGACTATAATTCTGGTTCTAATCCAGATACATCAATGAAGCTTGTGTCATTCAAACGCTAATGAGTAGAGGTTTGCATTGATGTGCAAGATGGTGGGTTCCTAAGAATTTTCACATTTAAGGCAATTTACCTTAACCTTTGACTTTGAACATCTCAGAACACCCTACCTTCAATTTTTTTGACAAAAATTTATTTTACTGTCCCATTACGTTAGTATAAACATTGTGAATATCAAGATGGCACACCAAAGGCATCATGACCAACCATTTATTTCCGCTATTACTACACTAACAAAACTGGGTGAGGAGCTATGGTCTGGATTTTTACCAGAACAGTAGACAATACCAGTCACTATTACACCGACAAATTGGTGAAAATTTCCTGCTGTGAAGAGCCAATGAGAGAGACTTTTTTTTTTCAATCAATGACCATTAGCTTTTTTCATGGGTTTATGCAAACTATAGAGTACATGTGCTGTGAAATAGTATTTAGCAGTAGTCGTAAAAAGGGGATTTCAATTAAAAATTGTGCTGTTACAATCTATCTAAAGAAGAAGGTAATTCAAGAATACAGATGAATTTGAGGAATGTTCAGGAGTGGATGGTAGACAAGTGTCATAACTTATTGCTGGATGAAAACATTTGAACCAAATGTAGAAAGCAGTTATTACAAAATCCATAAACCCCTGAAGATGTTGAATCAGCTGTGCTGGGTACTTCCAAAGAAGACGTTAAGTGAGGATGAAGGCGCTCGGTTCTTTAAATAGTAGCCTTCATTTTTTAGGCGAATTTCCTGCGAAGGAAATAGGCTTCAGCGTGAGAAAAAGTATCCAATACAAAAATTGGAAAAGTTTGCCGCAGTGTTAGAACGTACTTATGTGGCACAACTGAAAAAGAAGAGTATAAAAAAGATGGGGAAAGAGAAATCATAGCCCAGCTGAACGAAAAGTTTTACAATACAGAATGTACTGTGACAAAATACAAACTTTTAAACCATTTCCAAAGAACTGGAATGTAAGAAAACCATGAAAGAATTTTCCGCCTCAGATTAAATGGTGCGAAGAGCAATATAGTAACAGAAAATGGTATGTTAGTGACACCAAATCCAAGCCATGTACGACATGTTGTGAAGAAACCAATCAACTTGTAATGGATTTTTACTTGATCATAATGTGAGCTCTGTGATGCTAGGAAGAATAGACTATGTGTCTGTGAAAGAAAACTGAATTAAGGTATATAAAAGAAGCAGCTAATGCTGCGCACTCTTAAAGTAGTAGATGTATTTTGAAAATACATACACATCTGCAAATACTGACGTCTCAAAATGTTGTTATTTGCACTCAAAGCAATGTGTTCTTGCCTGTGCTAGTGGGACACATGTCGATTGTTTGTGTGTCTCACAAGAGAATTTTAGTTAATGGTTGAAGAATGTAAATAGCAAGAACTAAAGAACCACGAAGAAAACGCATTACTGTCATAAAAGCACTGTGCAACATTTCTTACATGCACTCCTACACTTCCAGCGTGTTTCTCAGTTGCATGTCGCTACTGTCCAAGTTTGATAAGACTGACTGATTATCTGTTTGAACTGTTTGTTACGAAGTGCATTGACGAAATTACGTGCAAGTGTTGGATAACTGCAGGTAGGGTAGTTCTAGAGACTATAACAAAATCAACAAACGATTTCATTGACCTGTTTGCGTTTACAACTGCTACCACATTCATGTATCAGCCAGCAGCAGTCACAGATATTTAAAATCACTACAGTACAGATGAATTCAAAGTAAATGAATGTCCTGTTGTTTATAATTTTGTAGAGAATTACTTCTTCACCATTCGGGATGAAGTAAGGGAATTCTCTGGAATAAATCACAGGTTACAATTCACCTGTTTGTAACTTACTACAGAGAAATACATCATGTGCCATGTGTAGAAGTATTTGACTGTCTTCAACACGAGACAATGTGTGTTTATTCATTACAGCACAATTTCATCAGTTTCTTAAAATGTCACTTTTCAGCTCTAAGTCATACTTACCATTTTTCGGATTGATGTTCTGGCCAATACCAAAACGAAAAGAATTTCATGAATCTGTCCCACCATCAGGAAGATTTTGAATGGCATTTTTTTTTCTACAGCACATGGTCAAGGACGTCGTGATGGGTTGCAGGGGTGTGACGAGCTTAAACACACTGTCCAGCCTCAAGCCACATCGTGAAAATCATATTTTGAGTCTACGCGGTTGTTTCAGTGGTGCAAAGAAAAAATTTGTTCCTGTTTCTTTGACTATGCATCGATTTAAAGCAACATTTCAAGAATACAAGTGCGACTGCAAGTACCCATAAGCTTCGTTGGGTAATATCTGTTAAGAAAGGTATAGAAAAAACAAAGACGTATTATGCTTCTTTAATGAGCAGAGAAGATTCAGTGATTTCTATGCGGAAAGAAATGCTATTAACAAACATACATGGATTTGTTGCCTATATGAAAGACAGTCACTGTGGACTGAATACGTCTTACAAACTGATGAAGAAACAGGTGAAATAAAGGCCAGATTTTGCATCCGCATGGACCATCTCCATCATTTGTGTTTCCTGCACTAACAGAAACTTGTGTTAACAGCGGATGCGACATTCTCACAAGAGTGTATCCAGTGACACCAACTGAGAGATACTATCTCCTCGCATCAGATCTGGTGAAAATTAACAATTAAATTGGAGACTTGTGAAATGACATGTAACCACTTTTTATTCACTTTTCATTGAAGCTACAGTGTAAATGGTTCATAATATCACTACAATAATATAAATCATATTTTTGTGCAACAATATTTAGGAACTGTATTTTTTTAATAATTTATGTTCTACCATCTACATTTTGATAATGTACTGATGCTAACAAAGTAAGTTTTTGGGCATGATGCCTCTGATATGTCATCTTGATATTTTCTATGATTGTAGTAGCATATTGGGGCAATACAATATACATTTTTTTTTTAAATTTAAGATCAAAGGTTATGGTCAATGACATGGAATGTGAATACTCTTGTAAGCCCACCATGTTGCATATCAATGTAACGCTCTATTCATTAACGTTTAAATCATACAAATTCCCTTGCAGTATTTGGATTAGAAACAGAATTATAGTCCTTTATGTTGAGGCAGATGTATGTAGATTTTAAACAAGTTCTAAATTCTGTAGATCTGTAACTTCACTCGCAGTTGTCGTACGCCTCTGCAAATAGGTAGTTTTCCATCTCTTATTTGGATCACTGGATGCCCCAAGTTTGAAAGAAATCAAAGACGGTCATGTTGAAAATGTTACTTTTCTCTGTTGAATTGACACGTTATTACCATTTTATAAGTCACTGATGTAATATCTAAGAAACCAATTTAATTTTTTTTAACTTTATGGAAGCATGGCATATTTCTGATTGCATACGAAATTGCCTGATGCAGTAAATCAGCCATTCACTCGTCTCGGTGACCGTCTTTCCTGTTGACTATTTAGATATGACCGAGGAAATGGTTACGTATTATTTATTTCTATGGCGCAGACGAAATTTGAGCCGAAATTTGAGCCTTAATAATGGTACTTTAAGCAAAAGTACTTTGAAGACGAAAAGAAATTCTTAGGCAATGGACACTGAACGAATTACCGAGTGACTTCTCCTGCAGTAAGATACTTTAAAGGCAGTGTTTCTTCATTGAAGAAAGTTGTGGAACATGTTTTCTGAGACCTGCTTCATTTTCTAGTGCTTCCCCTCCAGAAAATGGTCAAAACGCTTAATAAAAACAGCAAACAGTCAACGGTGGGTGTGACAGACTCAAGAAGGCTTCCAGGGAGGGGTTTTAAAGTCACGCCGACAACGGTGTCATTAGAGAGAAAAGCTTCTAGTACATGCTGCATATTGTTTATGATGAAGTACTGCCACCAGCTGATTATTTTTTTTTGCGTAAGTCATCGGTCTTTCGGATTGATTTCATACCGCATTCTGCTTCTTGTTATGTTGAACTAATATTACTACAGACAGTATACTTGATAACGTGTTTCATGTACTCTAGACTTTGTCTATCTCTACAAGTTTCCCCACTGTTATTTCTTCCAGAGTTGAGTGCCTTAAAGAGTCTGAATAAAATGCCCTTTTTTCTATTTTACTGAAACTTCCCCGTCTTGACTATTCTAATTCAACATTTTGTTTTTCGTGTTCATCAACCATTCGTAGTATCACATTACAGTATCCTTCTATCACCCATTAGACTCACATCCTGATATAAACGAAAACTTTAGAGAAAAACCTTAATTCACTTGTACTTAGGTTCGTCAATCATACTGTAATCATCGGAGGAGACTTTAATCACCCTACAATCAATTGGGAAAATTAAAGTTTTGTTAATGGTGGGCGTGACAAGCTATCCTGTGAAACATTATTATTCCCTTCTCTGAAAACTATCTAGAACTGATAGTTCGGAAACCAAGTCTTGATGGAAATATTTTAGATCTAAAGGCAAGAAATATATCTGACCTCTTTGGGGATGTCCGCACAGAAACTGTTGTCAGAGACGATAACACAGTAATGGCAACAAAGAATCTCATTGTACAAAGGACAACTAAAACAAGGATTAAACTAGATTAAAAAGTAGTGTTGTCATATCTCAATGAGGAACTTTTAGCACAGGACAGGAGCATGCAGAGGAACTATGGTTCAATTTTAAAAGAACAGTTGACCATGCAGTGGATGGATATGTACCCAGCAGAACAATACATAACGGGAGGGATCCTCCATGGTGTACAGTCGTTGAAAAGAAGCTTCTAAAGAAACAGAGACAGGTGGATAATAGGAGTAAAACGAAGTGAAGGGCTATAGGTTGAGAGGTGCTGAATAAAACTCTTTTGGCTGTCAAGTAAGCAATGTGTGGAGCATTCAGTGCTATCATACCACAATTTTTCTAATGATCATTCACAAAAACCAAAGAAATTCTGGTCGTATGTTAAGGCTGAGTCACTCTTGTACAATGAGAGGCAAAATGATTGCCCGGCCTGAATAATTTAGAGCCCAAGAACAGAGTTGTATGCATGCCCACATTCAGAAGTGCCAGTGTTCACAACTTAGCAGTCTGTGGAGCTTCAGCTTGGTCTGTATAACGTCAAATAGAAACAGTATAATAGTTAGGATACAATATATGCCGACATTCATTGCAGTTTAACTCATTGTACCATTTCGTTTGAAATCATTGTTCGAGTGCGTAGAAACGGTTGAAATATAAGAACTCCACATCGGAAGATTACTACAACGACGATCGATTCACATCTGTTTCAGTGGCTGAGTTGATGCCGGTACGGTAGCTCACCATGTTCGGTCAGAGGTTTAGCTCTATAAAAGGAAGTGTGTGAATAGATCAACGGTTAACTTGAACGGGTGTCATAGGACGTCCGCTCCGAGCAAATGCAACGTACAATAACGAACAAAATGAAATAAAAAAGGTAGCTAGGCCGACGGTTTACAGACGTACAGGACGAGTGTTCGAATCTAACTACAGTTAATCGTCATTTTTTCTTATTTAGATCCGTGCAGGTAATATTTTAAACTAATTTTAATTTTAATAATCAACAGCCTCAGTTTACCTAGGTTTCAGTCGGGATAACCCAACCTTCTTCAGAATAACAGTAACTACCGTTTGTCCATAGTGGACATCGTCAAGCTAAAACTACAAATCCATAAATTATCGTCAGACTGTAAAACGTATCTGGAACTGCCTAGGCCCCACTTCGCGACCGCGATGCGGCAGCCACGAGTGCTGTACTGGAACTCACAATCAGTACGTATCCAAGAGAAGTTCAATTCTGCTTGCTATGAACATTTTCTTGAAAATGTAATCATTCCTGGAGCTCGACTTTGGTACCCAGAAGGACGTCTCACTTATCAACATGATAATCACGTATCACACACTAGCATTAGGATTCAGAGCTGGTTTCAAAGGAGGGAGAATATTATGCAGTGCCTTCCGTGGTCTCCAAAGTCACATTTATCTCAGTTCCATAGAACACATATGGGCTCAGCTTAAGAAGACTTTGCGGGACAATTGGCCAGACCCTCCTATGGGAACTGTGGATGTCCCATGGCATTTGGTTCATTCTTCATGGGAGGGAATTAACACGGTTGAACACTTTTCCCATAGACTTGTCAATTCTATGCCTCGAAGGATTCAAGCAGTTCTTAATGCCAATGGCACGTGGAGAAAATACTGAAGCTATTCGTAGTCTACTCTTCATTTTATTGTATTTCATTTTGCTGTAAAACGCCTACATAGTAATTAGGCCAACAATATTAATTTCAAAATACAAATCTACTTGCTTCTAAATTATTTGTATTTTTATAGGAGGTCAGATGAATATAACAGTCTGAGGAAGATTATATGTATTTTTATGGGAGGTCAGATGAATATCACCCTCCAGGGATGATTATTTTTATTGTTGTGAGAGGTCAGATAAATATTACCTTCCAATAAAGATTATTTTTAGACATCAAATTCACAAACCGTAAATAGTTATTTACTGAAGAGAATACCGAAAAAGGTAAAAAGAGGAAAGAAAATATAGTGTAATAACAAAAGTAAATAAAACACGATACGAGATTAAAAAAACCGGCTGAGCTATGATCTAACACATACTACAGCTACCACTACAGTCAGATGACACGCTACCAAGGAACTACAGATCTTTTTAGCGAAGCAGCCAAATAGGCAGGTCCCCCTTCCACGTTTTGGATTACAGAAGTAGGCTAGGGGCAAGCAAGTCGCCAAAGTACTGTCCCATTGAAACACATCAGGCCATTAAGGCACACGATATTATTATTAACAAAATCTATAAATATATACCTATCTTCTTCTTTTATACGTGTTATAAATTAAAGTCCTTCTCTACGTTGTTCTGTCTGTATGTGAATGCTAATCTCGGGAACTACTGCAGAGATCGATTTCAACCCAGCTACTGCATTCTATCCTTGGTTTCCCTCTACAATTCTTATCCTCCATACTTCCTTCCGTCACCAAACTGACAGTAACTTGATGCTTCAGGATGTGGCTAGTTAACTGATCCCTTCTTTTAGTAGTGTCATAAGGTTATTTTTCCCCATTTCGATTCAGTACATCCTCATTAGTCATTAAATCTACCCATCTGATCTTTGGAAAAAATGAAGTCCCATGCTTCTTTACAGAGCGTAGGGGAACGATGCGGGAGACCCGCACCGCCTTACTAGGCAAGGTGCTAATGGAGGTGGTTTGCCGTTGCCTTCCTCCGACCGTAATAGGGATGAATGATGATGATGAAGACGACACAACAACACCCAGTCATCTCGAGACAGGAAAAATTCCTGACCGCACTCATCTATAGCAACACATTTCAAAAACCTCTACTTTTTTACTGTCTGAATTGGCGATCGTCCATGTTTCACTTCCGTACAAGACTAACACTTAAATTTATATTTTCTTTTAGAAACGCTTTTCTTGCTACTCCCTGTCTTCCCTACTTCAGCCATCGTAAGTTATTTTGCTGCCCAAACAACACCACCCGTCTACCACTTTTAGTGTCTCATTTCCTAATCTAATTTCCTCAGCATCACCTGAGTCACTTCGACCTCATTATAACTTCTTTTCAAGATACTGTCCATCACATTCAACTGACATACCAACTCCCTTACCATCTATGACAGAATTACAAGGTCATCGGGAACAATTTTTATTTTTTCTCCCTGAACTTACATTCCCTTTCAAAATTTCTTCTTCGTTCCTTCACTGCTTGCTCAGAGTACAGATTGAATAATATTGTGGCTAGGCTACAACCCCGACTCATTCCGTTCTCCTATAGGGCTTCCCTTTCATGTTCTTCAACTTTTACAGCTGCTGTCTGGCTTCTGCAGGAGTTGTAAATAATATTTCCGCCGTTGCATTTATCGCTGCTGCCCTCCGAATTTCAAAGAGTGTAACCTAGTCCACATTGTCAAAAGCTTTCTCTAAATCTGCAAATACTATAAATCTATGTTTTCTTTTCTTCAAACTATCTTCTAAGAAAAGTCATAGGGTTAGTATTGCCTCGCATGGTCCTGCATTTCTCCGGAACTCAAACTGACCTTCCTCAAGGTTGGTCTCTTCCCTCTTTTTCTGATCTTCTGTAAATAATTCGTGTCAATATTTGGTAAGCATGACTTACTAAACTAATGGTTCGGTACTATTCGGACCTGTTTTCTTTGGGATTGGAATTATTACATTTTTCACAAAAATCTGAGTGTAGTATGGCTGCTCGCGTTCATACGTCACATCATGGATTGCCGCACTCTTTCGGACGTTCCAGCCTCTCTCCGCATAGCGTGACAAGCTTCGTGAACACGCTGTTGAAGGTTCTGCACATGAGGAACTGGTTCAGCATATACAACACTTTTCAGATACCCCCAGAGGTAAATATTCAGGGGTTTTAAGTCCAGTGATCTAGCAGGCCATGCTACAGGGCCTCCGCGTCCTATCCAACGTCCGAGGAAGATGTTCTTGAGGTGTCTCAATATCCTGTAGAATCTAGTGCTACAAATCTGGTGTACGCACTGCCGCCGCCTCCATGCATATTCGTCTGTCTGAAAGGACCTATTATCACACAAACGCCCAAAAAGAGCTTGAAATGTTGTCTGATGTGGTCGGTGTCTATGAGGGTACTTGCTTTGGTATAGCCACGCTGCCTGTCAACCATTTCCATCTGCTTGGTCGTACACAAACACCATCTCGGCTTGTTCACGGCACGAATACCGGACATTTCTTCTGCTTACAGTACGCTGCGTCAATCTCGCAACTTGTAACAAGGAACACACGGCACGTGGTCAGAGGAGCTGTTATTTGTCAGCACCGTTGACCATGACAACGATGAATTTCCGGACACATGTTCATAGGACCTTTTTTCCTCCATTTCCAGTCAGAAAACCGCCCCTGCAATTTGTTGGTTTTATTTATGTTCATCCTCTATATTGCACAACAGGTGATATTATTTTGTCATGGATGGCTGTCCCGAGGGTTTCCATAAATCTGAGGGAATGTCACGTGCTTCAGGGACCTTGTTCCCATTTAGTTTTTTAAATGCATCATGAAATTAGTCTCGCACTATCATATCTTCCATCTCGTCGTCATCTACTTCTTTCCTTTGTATAATATTGTCCCCTTATACAGGGTACGGCCAAACTTTCAGGAAACATTCCTCACACACAAAGAGAGAAAATATGTTATGTGGACATGTGTCCGGAAACGCTTGCTTTCCATGTTAGAGCTCATTTTATTACTTCTCTTCAAATCACATTAATCATGGAATGGAAACACACAACAACAGAACGTGACTTCAAACACTTTGTTACAGGAAATGTTCAAAATGTCCTCCGTTAGCGAGGATACATGCATCCACCCTCCGTCGCATGGAAACCCTGATGCGCTGATGCAGCCCTGGAGAATGGCGTATTCTATCACAGCCGTCCACAATACGAGCACGAAGAGTCTCTACATTTGGTACCGGGGTTGCGTAGACAAGAGCTTTCAAATGCCCCCATAAATGAAAGTCAAGAGGGTTGAGGTCAGGAGAGCGTGGAGGCCATGGAATTGGTCCACCTCTACCAATCCATCGGTCACCGAATCTGTTGTTGAGAAGCGTACGATCACTTCGACTGAAATGTGCAGGAGCTCAATCGTGCATGAACCACATGTTGTGTCGTACTTGTAAAGGCACATGTTCTAGCAGCACATGTAGAGTATCCCGTATGAAATCATGATAACGTGATCCATTGAGCGTAGGTGGACGAAAGTAAAATGAGCTCTAACATGGAAATTAAGCTTTTCCGGACACATTTCCACATAACATATTTTCTTTATTTGTGTGAGAGGAATGTTTCCTGAAAGTTTGGCAGTACCTTTTTGTAACACCCTGTATAGACCCTTTATATGTTCCTCCCTCGTTTCAGTTTTGCTTTCTTTGCTTGGTATCACCTAGCCATCTGAGAACTTGATATTCATACAGTTGCTACTGAATTGCCCCTTCCGTTTATTGATTGGATAGCCACTGAATTGCTATTTATTTATTTAATGGGATAATAATAATTATTAAAAGGTGGCAATTTTATTTAAGCACCGCTTTTACTCTTTCGATTGTTGCGAGTCAGCGATAGTACAACGCTGCTCGCTTTGGAGAATACACATTTTGTAAGAATTATTTGGTCCAGGAAACACTTTTGTGATCACGGTTGCGATTTAGACGGTATTCGCGTAATCGTACTGATTAAAAGTTATCGTTTCCGAAAGACGCAGGTTCGATTAAAGCTGTGTGCACTTTTGCGCGCATAATGAAAATATTCATAACACGTCACGTAACAAAAAGGAACATGCGAATCACAACCGTGGTCAAACGAAGAAAATATATGATAACATAAATGTTCTTCGCTGTTATTCGGACAGGCTCAGATTAGACCTTGCAATTTCTAGTTATAGGAAATGACAAGACGTTACACTTGGGAGATATTTGTTTTGAATAACTTGTATTTACCTTCTCTCTCTCTCCTTTTTACAGCCTTTATACCTTCACATCGATTAAGGAACTTTTTTTTCTCTACCGACCTGTACGAGAACAAAATTGAGACTCAACAAAATGTCTTACATCGAATTATTACATGCTTAACCCTTAACAATCATATATAGTTTCGTAGTACAAACAATGCTAATTATTCCGTGCACTGGAAAGTCTTTGGTACACTGAGCACAAAAATGAAAATAACAAAATTATAATTACATTTTTAATATCATGAATACTACTTTAAATCATGAAAATAAGGTTTGACATCGTCGTAATACTAATTTTCATCGTTGTAGCACTACATTGCCCCCTTTGGATGTACAGTCACACTTGTCTGACTGGACATCCAAGCAGGCTTATTTTCCTTGTCTGTTCTGTTTAAAGTTCACTGTGTTCTTTCTCTTGGAAGCATGTGCTTTGATTACTTTTAAGTCTCAGGGATTTTGAGTTATGCTCCCCCATTCGGGCAAAGGCCAATGGGAAAAACCCCGGAAAAAAACCACGGCGGAGCGAGCACATCTTCCATACCTTCTTTTTTAATTTTCAACATTTGAATATTCACTTCGTATGACATTTAATAATGGTACAATTTCGTGATAGTGCTGCTGGTAACGACGGCTGGCGACTTGGTGTACTGCAACACCGATGTCTAGCCCCATCAGGTAAGTCTGCGATGGACTGCGATGAAGTGGCAGGGTGCAGCAAGGGATGACGGATGATGTCGCTGCAGTATGCTGCCCTCACCGACACGTGTGCACAACATCCCGGCATAAGTCACATGAAATTCAAACAGCAGTATCAGTTCCTTAAATTAACGTCTAAATTACATCATATGGTTCAAATGGTTCAAATGGCTCTGAGCACCATGGGACTCAACATCTTTGGTCATGAGTCCCCTAGAACTTAGAACTACTTAAACCTAACTAACCTAAGGACAGCACACAACACCCAACCATCACGAGGCAGAGAAAATCCCTGACCCCGCCGGAAAACGAACCCGGGAACCCAGGCGTGGGAAGCGAGAACGCTACCGCACGACCACGAGATGCGGGCAAATTACATCATATTTCACGCACTCTTTCACTCAACAAGAAGAATGCGTGTTTTTTTTTTTTTTTTTTTTTTTTTTGTGAGGTGTTCGACTGTTTGTGAGTGTCTTTATCATGATGCAAGTCCATTCGTCCTTCCGACGTAACTGACTATCTGCAATTAAAGGTTCGTGTAATTACGTTCCAACATTGATACAGTTCTGCAACGGGTTTAATGATGTAGTCAGTAGCAGTTCCCAACACTGTTACGACTCACCACTGTTGCTGACTGATCGATAAAAACACTTGCTCTTGAGTTTTAGTTTGCCTGGAATGTTACGTCCACGCATGTGGTCCCAATAACACTCTGAATACTTGGCATTACTAAACACTCGTAGCACAAAATTTGAAAACGAAACCATGGTAACACAACGCACTCATTGAGCGTCCACTTTTGTGTTAAATTCCACTCTTTCGCCAGTGAAATAAAGTTCGTACGCGCAGAGGATAATGTTCACAGGAAGTCTTTGTTCATAGGTCACCTGTGACATGTTCACTCCACCACGTAGTCACTTGATCACAGTTATCAAGTCTGACAAAGTAAAGTCCTTGTGCTACCCATAAGAATGTCTTTACGCAGTCTAGTTACATAATGATGAATAACTGAATGATTGTACATATCAAATGAAGTACATAATTTTAGTCATTTACAATATAAAAGCAAATCCTAAGTCATATATTTTCTCGAAAAGGTGCTCCTGGACTTACAAAGAATTGTGCAGTGATAAAGACAAGTCTGTATATGTTTGTCTGTGTAATGATCTGTTCAGTCATGTAGTTTAAAATACTTTCAAACGGCTCTATGTATTCTACCCACTTAGTTTGTTTAGCTGAGCAGTACGTTCTCACAAAGCGATTAAACTCGCGGAACACACGTTCTGTGAGATTACCTCTGGGGTGGAACTTCGAAATGAAAATTGGTTTTATATTATGTTTGTCTAAGAATCTCGTCCAGGTAACGCTCGTAAAATTTGAGGCATTGTCAGAGAGTAATGTTCCTGGCGTTCCGAAATGAGGTATGTAATCATTTTCCAATCGGTTTATTATCGTTCTCGTGGCTGTTGTTTTTGTAGCAAGTAGTTTTACAAACTTAGTAAAGTTATCTAGCACTGCTACGAGGTATTTGACCCCTCCTTGGCAGTTGGCAGAGGTCCAGCGATGTCAATACTTAAAAGTTGGCGCGAAGCAGTTGGAACAATTGACTGCATTAATGTCTGCGATGATAAAGCACACGGCTTTACGCGCTGGCAAATGTCACATGCTCGCTTCACCCGTAGGATCTTTCTATACTTGTTATTAAAATGACAATACATTCTTAGTTTCGCCAGGCACTTCCTTGAACCGAAATGACCCCAAACATTATGTGTATATATTATTAACTTTTGCTCACATTGCTGCGGAATACATACTAGCCAGTTTCGTGAATCCTCATGTCTTCTAAAAAATAACACATCCTAATGTAACCTGTAAAATTTATGCAATTTCGAAGTAGGATCCGTCCTCAGTTGATCCTTGATCTCGTGCCAAATATAATCTATATCCTGTTTTTGTGCCATATTTTTACACATGTCTAGAAAATATTTACGATTAACATTGTCCGCCATTAGTAGCACTTTAAATTCCGATGCTTGCTCTGTGAGTTAACTAAATTGAGGTAAACCTTGGGGTAGCCTAGACAAAGCATCTACCACAATATTATTACTTCCTTTGATGTAAATAATCTGGAAATCATACTCCTGCAACGCTAATGTCCATCTTGCCAAACGTGCATGGAGAAGTTTACAGGTCAGCAGGAAACTCAAAGCCTGATGATCATAGTATACCCGAACGTGTCCACCATAAACATAATAATGAAATTTGCGAAACGCCCATACCACTGCCAATGCTTCAAGCTCTGTAGTGGAATATGCGCGTTCGCATTCCGATAATACACGACTTGCGAAAGATATTATTTTTATTTGCTCGTGTCCGTCTAATGTTTCTGTTTAAAATAAACACGCACCTAACCCAGTACATGAAGCATCCGAGGTTATGCAAAAATCTTTACTGATATCTGGATGGTGCAAGATTTCAGCACTTAACAAGCAATGCTTGATCGTGTCGAAATCATGTGCACACTGGTCAGTCCACACCCACGGCGCATTCTTTTTCAGAAGCCCCAATAGATGTTCGCTGTTAAGCCATTGATTAGGCACGAACTTTCGGAAAAAGGATACAAGACCCATATATGCCTTTAATTGTCTTTTGTTGGCCGGATATGGACAATTTCTGATAGCCTCGAATTTTGTACTATCCGGGAAGATTCCTTCTGATGATACTATATGTGCTAGAAACTTTATCTCCGTCTTTCCAAACTTGGACTTCTTAAGGTTAACCGTAACACCTGCAAGTTCAAATTTGTGTAACACCAAGTTAATTAGTTTGATATGCTCGTCCCACGTTGGTGAAGCAATCAATAAATCGTCCACATATACAGTAACTCGCTCTAACAAATCCGGGCCTAGGACAGTGTCAAGCGCATTAATAAAGACTCCAGCACTGACATTCAATCCGAATGGCAATACTCTGAATTGATAGCTTCTTCCTCTATAAATAAAAGCTGTATATTTCCTAGATCTTGGCGTTAAGACCACCTGCCAGTATGACGCGCGGAGGTCGAGGCTTGATAGATACTTTATCCCATGGAACTTCTGTAATAGTTCTTCTAGATTCTCAGGCCGCGTCCTGACAGGCATAATAATTTGATTAATTCGGCGAGCGTCGAGAACCAACCTTACGCTTCCATCGGATTTCATTACCGGTAAAAGTGGGTTACTATATGGTGATAACGAGGTCTCAATAAATCCCCATTCCAGCATTCGTCTAATTTCTTTTGTTACTGCTTCCCTTTTCGCGCTGGGTATTGAGTACGTTTGATGACAGTAAATTTCATGGGGAAACACTTGCATGTCGTACACGTAACCTTTAATTAGTCCAGGTTTTTTCAAAAATACTTTACGATAATTAGTAAGTGTGTCTAATAATTGCTTTTGTTGCAGACTGTCAAGACCAGAGGATTGTTGTACTTTTTCTACTATTTCAGAGAGGTGGATATTCTCCTCGTCCTTCACATCTTCCATGATCGGGAATGTACTGCAATTGAAACTATCTTGAAGCCGCCATAAATGTGCGCTAATCGGTTCTATCTTTAAAATTTGACAATGTTTGCCATGCAATTCTTTGGTCTTTACCAAGTCTAACCTGCCTCTCGTGTCACCGAAACACATACTGCATTCACCCTTTGCGATATCGATTATAGTTTCCGTCTCTCGCAAAATATCTGATCCGAGGAGACAGTTCACGGCTAAATTCTTTACAATAAGGAAGGTGCACTCTTTGGCTCCCATTCCAAAATTAATACAAATCCGTGTCTGTTCCCGAACTAGTTGGGCTTTCTGACTAATGGCTCCTGT
This sequence comes from Schistocerca nitens, assembly GCF_023898315.1. Taxonomy (NCBI): domain Eukaryota; kingdom Metazoa; phylum Arthropoda; class Insecta; order Orthoptera; family Acrididae; genus Schistocerca; species Schistocerca nitens. The sequence continues at coordinate 396,854,134 of NC_064617.1, forward strand.
AACTCGACAATTAGTGACTGGAAAAACCGGAATCTTTCTAATCTTCTTTAAGTGAAGAAATAACGATTCATTCAGCACAGAAACAGATGCTCCAGTATCTAAAATCACCGTAGTTTGAATACCATAAATATCACAAACTATAGCTGCTTGTACAACTTCCCGTTCAAACAAATTATACTTCTTCCGAAAATCTTGACATAATTCCTCTCGTATATCGACTCCGTCATTATATCTTAACATCTGCATAGTTGAACTACGTTGCTGAGCAACATCAACAGAATTATTCCTACACACTGCATTTTTCGCGTCGTTCGACCCGATCGCTGCTGATTCTATGCGACACACATTCTCATTGTTACTACAGCTGGTTGTCTGCACGTTTGGTTGCTCGTTATTACTAACATCATTCATGCAAGTGCACCCTAGACACCCTGCGACTGACACACGGGAGCAGAATGTCGTCGCATCTAGTTTGACTGACTGGTACTGGTTGATGGTTGCGGTTCACTTACCTCAATGATCTTGATATTTTGATTCGGTGGTTGCCATTGCTGCGCATTCATATGCTGCTGCATGTTATTTGACATATTTGTATTGTACGGGGGTTGTACATGATTGTTGTTGTGATATTGCGGTGGCCTAGGCTGCTGCCATTGCTGTTGTGCATAATTCTGTGTTGACCAGTTATGTGGTGGTTGCATGTTTTGAAGATTATTTGAAAAATTACCGTTATTGTAATTGGCTTTAGCTCTAAAATCTCGTTTCCATTTCTTTGAAAAGTTTCCGTTATTGCTTTGTCCGCTATTGTTCTGTGGATGATAATTGTGATTGACTCTTATACCTTCCTAAGAGGACGCAATCACAAAATGTAAGATTTTTTTTTTTTTTGTTTCTCCAGTAAGATATAGCACCAGGTTGAAAAAGGTGTTGTGCCTACCTTACGCAGTGCTTCGTTCTGCTGCCGCTAGACTTGGCCACTGTTTCTATGTTTCGATACAGTGTAGAGATGGGCAAACTGAAACACGTAACTGTTTCGAAGCAAATGAAACAGTACGATGTAATGTTTCGATACGCTGTTTCGAAACAGTGAAACAGTTTGTGTTTTGTAATCTAATAAATCTACACATTTTATCATCTTGAATGTCTACTGTATAAGTATGTTCACATAAACATAAATGAGGTGCGAGAGCGCTAATCATATCGTAGAAAGTATGAAACTACCACTTAGGCGTCTTGGCAGTTTCGTATTTCCTTCAGCAAATGCGCTGCTTTCGTGTCGTGTGACTTTCATACTTTTCAATTGGCTGAGGACAGCCATAGCTGAACACAGAAGAACCACCACGAACGGAACTGGAGGTGGGAGCAAACTGCAGAAACAACGGATATGCTACTATGATTCCCATATTCCGTTAGTATGGGTAATATACCCATCTTGCTAATTTCCATGCACACAAAGGGAATCATTGTGGATAATAGGCAGTGACTATAGACTCACAAATAATGCCAAATAATTCGAATAAATAACAAAATATAACAAAAAAAATTGTCTTTCAAGGTGTTTCGAACCGTTACTATAAATTCACCATGCTTCCCAGCCCTTCCCGTTCACCATTACACTATCAGTGATATGTCAAACAGATTGCATGCAATTATACCTACATCAAATTTATGTATATGTCTAATAACTGTCACTCTACGCCCTTTTTTATTCAAAATGTTGTAGGCTTACTTGCGTTTCTTAATATGATTACTGTGGATGACCAGAGAAACGTATGTTATGAAAAAAGTGTAATTTAACTGAATGATTTTCACATATTTATTATTTTGAATGTGAATAGTATACGTTGTTTTATTGTTTGGTTAGTGTTTATAAAGCATATGTTACGCCATTTCGGAATAGGACAGTCAAATAGAAACGAAGCTTTATTTTCGGATATCTTAAGCTTCATGCTATTGCATGTCGAAAAGATTTCGACACTCTTGAAAGTGTTTCACGAAGTGGTATGTTGTGTTTCAGTACCTGTGCCAAGCCCGAATCTCGTCCGACACAGAGCGGAATGAAACATCACTGTTTCGATACAATTTGTCCGTTCCAAGCACAGGTGGACTGAAACAGCCTCATTTTGAAACAATGATACAGTTTCTGTGCCTGGCTCGAGATCGAATCTGGTCCGGTTGTCCGAGACAGGGGCGGAATGAAACACCACTGTTTCGAAACAGGGAACCACAGCCGTTCCGAAACACTGAAACAGTTCCGCGTATCGATACACTGTATCGAAACATAGAAACAGTGGCCAAGTCTAATACAATGTATCGATACGTGGAACTGTTTCAGTGTTTCGGAACGGCTACGGTTCACTGTTTCGAAACAGTGGTGTTTCATTCCACCCCTGTCTCGGATAACTGGACCAGATTCGGTCTCGAGCCAGACACAGAAACTGTATCATTGTTTCAAAATAAGGCTGTTTCAGTCCACCAGTGCTTGGAACGGACTAATTGTATCGAAACAGTGATGTTTCATTCCCCTCTGTGTCGGACGAGATTCGGGCTCGGCACAGGTACTGAAACACAACATACCACTTCGTGAAACACTTTCAAGAGTGTCAAAATCTTTTTGACAAGCAATAGCATGAAGCTTAAGATATCCGAAAATAAAGCTTCGTTTCTAGCTGACTGTCATATTCCGAAATGGCGTAACATCTGCTTTATAAACACTAACCAAGCAATAAAACAACGCATACTGTTCACATTCAAAATAATAAATATGTGAAAATCATTCAGTTAAATTACACTTTTTGATAACATACGCTTCTCTGTTCATGTAAAGTAATCATATTAAGAAACGTAAGTAAGCCTACAACATTTTGAATAAAAAAAGGGGTAGAGTGACAATTATTAGACATATACATAAATTTGATGTAGGTATAATTGCAAGCAATCTGTTTGACATATCACTGATAGTGTATTGGTGAACGGGAAGGGCTGGGAAGCATGGTGAATTTATAGTAACGTTTCAAATGGTTCAAATGGCTCTGAGCACTATGGGACTTAACTTCTAAGGTCATCAGTCCCCTAGAACTTAGAACTACTTAAACCTAACTAACCTAAGGACATCACACACATCCATGCCCGAGGCAGGATTCGAACCTGCGACCGTAGCGGTCGCGCGGTTCCGGACTGTAGCGCCTTTAACCGCTTGGCCACCCCGGCCGGCAGTAACGTTTCGAAACACCTTGAAAGACAAAAATTTTTTTTTCTGTTATATTTTGTTATTTATTCGAATTATTTGGCGTTATTTGTGAGTCTATAGTTACTGTGCCTATTATCCTCAATGATTCCCTTTGTGTGCATGGAAATTAGCAGGATGAGTATATTACCCATACTAACGGAATGTGGGAATCCCAGTAGCATATCCGTTGTCCCTGCAGTTTGCTCCCACCTCCAGTTCCGTTCGTGATGGCCTTTCTTTCTTCAGCTATGGCTGTCCTCAGCTAATTGAAAAGTATGAAAGTCACACAACACGAAAGCAGCGCATTTGCTGCAGAAATACGAAACTGCCAAGACGCCTAAGTGATAGTTTCATACTTTCTGCGATATGATTAGCGCTCTCGCACCTCATTTGTGTTTATGTGGACATACTTATACAGTAGACAGTCAAGATGATAAAATTTGTAGGTTTATTAGATTACAAAACACAAACTGTTTCACTGTCTCGAAACAGCGTATCGAAACATTACATTGTACTGTTTCATTTGTTTCGAAACAGTTACGTGTTTCAGTTTGCCCATCTCTAGCTGCCGCTAGGATGGAATGACACAGCAAAAAATCGTGCTTAGGGTCGTCGTAGATTTCCGCTCATTACAGCATGAAACAAATAGTAAAAACACACATTAGCACACACATATAAGCTAGTCCTGTCAATAGGTTGCCACTGAATTGCCCCTTCTGTTTATCGATTGGATAGCCACTGAATTGCTATTTATTTATTTAATGGGATAATAATAATTATTAAAAGGTGGCAATTTTATTTAAGCACCGCTTTTACTCTTTCGATTGTTGCGAGTCAGCGATAGTGCAATGCTGCTCGCTTTGGAGAATACTCATTTTATAAGAATTATTTGGTCCAGGAAACACTTTTGCGATCACGGTTGCGATTTAGACGGTATTCGCGTAATCGTACTGATTAAAAGTTATCGTTTCCGAAAGACGCAGGTTCGATTAAAGCTGTGTGCACTTTTAAGCTTATAATGAAAATATTCATAACACGTCACGTAACAAAAAGAAACATGCGAATCACAACCGTGGTCAAACGAAGAAAATATATGATAACATAAATGTCCTTCGCTGTTATTCAGGACAGGCTCAGATTAGACCTTGCAATTTTTAGCTATAGGAAATGACAAGACGTTACACTTGGGAGATATTTGTTTTGAATAACTTGTATTTACCTTCTCTCTCTCTCCTTTTTACAGCCTTTATACCTTCACATCATACTAGCCGGCCGAAGTGGCCGTGCGGTTAAAGGCGCTGCAGTCTGGAACCGCAAGACCGCTACGGTCGCAGGTTCGAATCCTGCCTCGGGCATGGATGTTTGTGATGTCCTTAGGTTAGTTAGGTTTAACTAGTTCTAAGTTCTAGGGGACTAATGACCTCAGCAGTTGAGTCCCATAGTGCTCAGAGCCATTTGAACCATTTTGAACCTTCACATCGATTAAGGAACTTTTTCTTCTCTACCGACCAGTACGAGAACAGAATTGAGACTCAATGAAATGTCTTACATCGAATTATTACATGCTTAACCCTTAACAATCATATATAGTTTCGTAGTACAGACAATGCTAATTATTCCGTGCACTAGAAACTCTTTGATACACTGAGCACAAAAATGAAAATAATAAAATTATAATTACATTTTTAATATCATGAATACTTCTTTAAATCATGAAAATAAGGTTTGACATTGTCGTAATATTAATTTTCATCGTTGTAGCACTACGCTACTCTTTTCTCGAAAGGTGTCTTTAATTTTCCTATAGACAGTATCTATCTTTCCCCTCGTTGCGCGTGCTTCTACAGGCTTGCATTTGGCCTCTAGCCATTCCTGCTTAGTCAGTTTGCATTTTCTGTCAATCTAATTTCAATAGCAATTTTTAGACGTCTGTATTCCCTTAAATATCTCCTGAGTTATCCAAAGATTTCTACCAGACTTTGTCTCTTTACCTATGTGATTATTCTCTGCCTTCCCTGTTTCATCGCTCGAAATGCATTTCCTACTAAGCTCGTTTCCCCTGTTTCAGTTTAGTGTTGCCTAATGCTCTGACTGAAACGCTCAGCAACCTCTGGTTCTTTCAATTATCCAGATACCATCTCTTTGTTTTGTACGTTTTTCCAGTTTCTTCAGTTTTAGTCAGCAGGTTATAACCAATAAATTATTTCTAGGATCCACATCTGCTCCTGGAAGTGTCTTACACTTTAAAATACAGTTCCAAACCACTGTCTGACAATTACCACTCTCTGACAATTACCACTGTCTGACAATTACCACTGTCTGACAATTACCACTGTCTGACAATTACCACTCTCTGACAATTACCACTCTCTGACGATTACCACTCTCTGACAATTACGGGATCAATCTGAGATCTTCCAGTGTCCCCATGTCTCTTACACGCAATCAGCCTTCGTTCAGGACTCTTAGACCAAGTGTTCGCGATCATTAAATTATGCTCTGTGCAGAACTGTACCAGGCGGCTTCCTCTTTCATTCCTTTTCTCCAGTCCATGTTCTAACATTGTTTCTTGTCTCGCTTTTCTGCTACCGTACCAATCACCCATCATAATTAAATTTAATCTCCTCGTACAGTCTGAATCATTTCCTTTATCCCGTCAGGCACATTAACGAATTTAGCTGGCATGTAAATTTGTACTACCGTGGTGGTGTTGGCTTCGTGTCTTTGTTGGCTAGGATAATGCATTCCCTATGCTGTTCACAGTTACCCGTCTTCCTGTTTTCTTACTTGATGTTAAGCGGGCCTTGTCCTACATCACCACTACCTGATTTTGTGTTGATAACCGTGTATTTTTTTTATTCTTTTAATAATCTGATATGCAAAACATATGGATGAAAGTTACTTCTCAACATATGTTACTACCAAGAAAAATACACTGAAGAGCCACATAAACTGGTACACCTGCCTAATACAGTTTAACACCCCCGCGAACACGCTGAAGTGCTGCAACACGACGTGACATGGACCCGAGTAATGTCTGAAGTAGTGCTGGAGGAAATCGTCGCCATGAATCCTAGACGACTGTCCATAAACCCGTAAGAGTAAGAGGGGGTGTAGATCTTTTATGGACAGCACTTTACAAGGCTTCCCAGATATGCTCAATAATGTTCATGTCTGGGGAGTCTGAAGGCCAGAAGAAGTGTTGAAGCGCAGAACAGTGTTTCTGGAGCCACTCTGTAGCAATTCAGGGCGTGTGGGGTGTCGCATTGTACTGCTGGAATTGGTCAAGTCCGTCGGAATGCAACAATGGACATGGTTGCCAGTGATCAGACAGGATGTTTACGTACATTTCACCTGTCAGAGTCGAACCTCGACGTATCATGGGTCGCAGATCATTCCAGCTGCACGTGTCCCCAACCATTACAGAGCTTCCACCAGCTTGAACAGTCCCCTGCCGACCGGCAGAGCCCATGGATGCATGAGGTTGTCTCCATACCCGTACACGTCCATCTGCTTGATACAATTTGAAACGAGACTCCACCGACTAGGGAACATATTTCCAATCATCAACAGTCCAATGTCGTTGTTGATGGGCCCAGGCGAGGCGTAAAGCTTTGTGTCGTGCAGTCATCAAGGGTACACGAGTGGGCCATCGGCTCAGAAAGCCCGTATCGATGATGTTTCGTTACATGATTCGCAGGCTGACACTTGTTGATGGTCTACCATTGAAATCTACAGCAATTTGCGGAAGGGCTGCTCTTACGTTGAACGATTCTCTTCAGTCGTCGGGGGTCCCGTTCTTGCAGGATCTTTTTCCGGCCGCAGCGATGTTGGAGATTTGATGTCTTACCGGATTCCTGACATTAACGGTACATTCGTGAAATGGTCGTACGGGAAAATCCCCAATTCGTCACTACCTCGGAGATGCTGTGTCCCATCGTTGTTGCGCCGACTATAACACCATGTTCAGACTCACTTCAATCTTGATATCCTCTCATTGTAGCAGCAACAACTGAACCAGACACTTGTCTTATACAGGGTGGTCCATTGATCGTGACCGGGCCAAATATCTCACGAAAGAAGCGTCAAATGAAAAACTACAAAGAACGAAACTTGTCTAGCTTGAAGGGGGAAACCAGATGGCGGTATGGTTGGCCCGCTAGATGGCGCTGCCATAGGTCAAACGGATATCAACTGCGTTTTTTAAAATAGGAACCCCCACTTTTCATTACATATTCGTGTAGTGCGTAAAGAAATATGAATGTTTTAGTTGGATCACTTTTTTCGCTTTTTGATAGATGGCGCTGTAATAATCACAAACGTATAAGCAGCTAAAAGAACTACTTCGGCATCATCATTTGTTGCAGGTCGTGGGTGACGTTTCACATGTGGCTAAACACTTCCTGATTCCTTAAATAACGTAACTATCCGGCGAACGGTCCGGACACTTGGATGATGTCGTCCAGGATACCGAGCAGCATACATAGCACACGCCCGTTGGGCACTTCGATCACAATAGCCATACATCAACACGATATCGGCCTTTTCCGCAATTGGTAAACGGTCCATTTTAACGCGGGTAATGTATCACGAAGCAAATACCGTCCGCACTGGCGGATACCACGTACTTATACGTTTGTGACTATTACAGCGCGAAAAAAGTAATCCAACTAAAACATTCATATTTCTTTACGTACTACACGAATATGTTATAAAAATGGGGTTATCCTATTAAAAAAAACACAGTTGATATCCGTTTGACCTATGGCAGCGCCATTTAGCGGACCAACCACAGCGCCATCTGGTTTCCCCCTTCAAGCTAGACAAGTTTCGATCTTTGTAGTTTTTTCGTTTGATGCTTATTTCGTGAGATATTTGGCCTGGTCACTATCAATGGACCACCCTGTATAGGCGTTGTGGGCCGCAGCACCCTATTCTGCCTGTTTACATATCTCTGTATCTGATACGCATGCCTATACCAGTTTCTTTGGCGCTTCAGTGTATCTGGTGGAAATTGTGTGATACATAGAAAGAACTGCTACATTGTAGTATAGAATGTAACTGAAACAAATACCCAATGAAACGAATAGAAGTGACACTGTTATTCAAAGGGAATAATTACGCTGGAGTCATTACGTGCTGCAATACGTCTCTCCAGTGTATCCCATCTCTCAATGGGATTTATGTTGGGGGAACGTGCAGGCCCAACCGTTCGTCGAATATCCTCTTGTTCCAAGAGGTGCTTCACCTGCGCTTTGGGGAAATGGTACATCTGTATGGATACTCTGCAAATCACATTCAAGTGCCTGTCATAGGGTTCATCGAACCACCTTCACAATTCTCTATTATTCCAATCTTGTTTACCATGCGGAAAGAACGAACACATATATCTTTCCGTACGAGCTCTGATTTCCCTTATTGTATCGAAGTGATCGTTTCTCTCTATGTAGATCGGTGTCATCAAAATATTTTCGCATTCGGAGGAGAACGTTGGTGATTGAAATTTCGTGGCAAGATTCCGCGGCAACGAAAAACGCCTTTGTTTTAATGATTTCCACCCCAAATTCCGTATCATTTCAGTGACACCCCTCCCCTACTTAGCGATAATACAAAACGTGCTGCCTTTCTTTGAACTTTTTCGATGTACTCCGTCAATCTTATCTGATAATGATCCCACACCGCGCAACAGTATTCTAAAAGAGGACGGACAAACGTAGTGAAGGCAGTCTCCTTAGTAGACCCGTTAACTTTTCTAAGTGTACTACGAATAAAACGCAGTCTTTGGTTAGCCTTCCCCACAACATTTTCTATGTGTTCCTTCCAATGTAAGTTGTTCGTAATTGTAATTCCAGGGTATTTAGTTGAAAATGGCTCTGAGCACTATGGGACTCAACATCTTAGGTCATAAGTCCCCTAGAACTTAGAACTACTTAAACCTAACTAACCTAAGGACATCACACACATCCATGCCCGAGGCAGGATTCGAACCTGCGACCGTAGCAGTCCAGCGGTTCCGGACTGCAGCGCCAGAACCGCTAGACCACCGCGGCCGGCATTTAGTTGAATTTAAGGCCTTTAAATTTGAATGATTTATCATGTAACCGAAGTTTAACGGATTCCTTTCAGCGCTTACGTGGATGACATCACACTTTTCGTTATTTAGGGTCAATTGTCAATTTTCGCACCATACAGATATCTTTTCTAAATCGTTTTGCAATTTGTTTTGATCTTTTGATGACTTTATTAGTCGATAAACGACGGCGTCATCTGCAAACAACCTAAGACGGATGCTCAGATTCTCCCCCAAATCGTTTATATAGATAAGGAACAGCAAAGGGCCTATAACACTACCTTGGGGAACGACAGAAATCACTTCTGTTTTACTCGATGACTTTACGTCGATTACTACGAACTGTGACCACTTTGACAGGAAATCACGAATCCAGTCACATGATGGAAACGATATTCCATAAGCAGGCAATTTCAGTACAAGCCACTTATGTGGTACAGAGTCAAAAACCTTCCGGAAATCCAGAAATAGGGAATCAATCTGAAATCCCTTGTCAATAGCACTCAACACTTCATACGAGTAAAGAGCTAGAGCTAGATGTGTTTCACAAGAGCGACGTTTTCTAAACCCGTGTTAACTGTGTGTCAATAGACCGTTTTCTTGGAGGTACTTCGTAATGTTCGAACACAATATATGTTCCAAAATCTTGCTGCATATCGACGTTAATGATATGAGCCTGCAATTTAGTGGATTACTCCTACTACCTTTCTTGAATACTGGTGTGACCAGTGCAACATTCCAGTCTTTGGGTACGCACCTTTCGTCGAGCGAACGGTTGTATATGATTGTTCACTATGGAGCTATTGTAACAGCATATTCTGAAAGGAACCTAACTGGTATACAGTCTGGACCAGAAGACTTGATTTAAGTTGCTTCACTACTACGAGGATATTTACTTCTACGTTACTCATGTTGGCAACTGATCTTGATTCGAATTCTGGAATATTTACTTCGTCTTATTTTGTACAATGACGTCGAGGAGTGAGTGTACCATTTCAAAAATTTGGAGGTCAGTATGCCCATGCAGCGATATCCTTCTCTCCGCAGACCATAACACCCGGACAACCAAAACGCTCATGTTCGACAATTTTCCTGGGTGCATTACCTGTCCCCGTCTCTTGCCATATGAGAGAACGTCCAGAATGACTCCTAGCGTCGCGACTGGCATTAGCTTTGCGCACTATCTGGCATCGTCGAAGTCTGCGAATTTTCACCAATAAAAAATCTGATAATAACCAAACAAAGCCACTCCTTACGCGCGCGACAGATGTCAGCGGGATCCAGGGTACAGCCGCATTCTCCTAAACAATGGCGCGTCTTTGACATTGCTGCTCGACTGGGGCGGCAATGACGACACACCACCACCTTTAAGAATAATTCACATTTTTTGACATCACAATACCTTCCATCGAAAGGTCCAGGTGACATCAGTCAGAATTTTACTTCTTTCCGAACTATTACAGTTCGTAAATTTGTCAGATTCAACTTTTTCTCCGACATTTTACGTCAACTTGAACCCATCCACCCGTTCGGAAAGAAGGACTGTTCAAATGGCTCTGAGCACTATGCGACTTAACTTCTGAGGTAACCAGTCGCCTAGAACTTAGAACTAATTAAACCTAACCAACCTAAGGACATCACACACATCCATGCCCGAGGCAGGATTCGAACCTGCGACTGTAGCGGTCGCTCGGCTCCAGACTGTAGCGCCGAGAACCGCACGGCCACTCAACCGGCAAAGAAGAAGGACTTTCCACTGCCGTAAACTGAGCAGTATTTTTCTTCAGAACACATTTCGTGTCCATCCGCCAGCCTTCGAAACAATCCAGACACCATGACCTCACTCTCAACCAACACGTCCCACTCTGCGAAAATGACTGAGACCGCTTGCTAATGGCACTCTTGAATTTCGATCGATCACCTGAATTACAACTTGATTCGCTACTAGTATCACGTGGCGGTTTTCATCGCAATTATTGGAATAAAATTCTCTATACACTTAGATATGCTTATAATTGCTCAGTTCTTGCTTTTCATTATTTTAATTTATCCAATCATGGACGTGGAGTACAACGAGCGGAGTACAGTGAGCGTAGACGGTGGACAGACCTACCACTGCCACGATTCAGTGTGAAACGTCCCCTTTGAACAATTATACATGACTGTGCTTAAACTGACACACAATATTTTTTAGCGCAACGCAATCTGACTTTCAAAAATCCCTACAAAAGAATGGCCCTGACTAACATTAACCTATACGTTTCACAAATCACTTACCTCACAAAAATCTTCGTTACTCGAACTACTGCAATACAGCGAGCGCCACTACTGCCAGCTAAATAAAAGATTCAAACTGCTGATAGGCACAGTTAGCAATAGAAAGATTTTGATAGAGAACAAACAATGTATTTACCTTAATATTGTTCAAAAGTCGTATTATATATATCAGTTGATGACATCCAGTCTTACAAATGTACTCTCTCTGGCGGACACACGTCCAGATCGTCCGCTCTTAAAATTCTGCGATCTCTCTCCCCACATCCACCACTACTGGCGGCTCACCTCCAACTGCGCAACGCTACGCGCTGTTAACATCCAGCTGCCCAACACTACAATGGCAGACAACAATGCAAACTAGCCACAGACTGCACACAGCACAGCCAGTGATTTTCATACAGAGCGCTACGTGGCGTTACTAATAAGAAAACCTAAACAGCCTACTTACAAGTGTGACGTCCAACTTTCTGTGCACAGCTGGGAGACCTCCGGCAACAAGCACCCGTCCTTTCATTCACATCCACCGAGTAATAATTATTAATTAATATGTTCTATTACTTTTGTCTATTTCATCTCTATGATTCGCAGAGCAGCGTATTTTAAAAGCACACTGAGTGGCCAAAACTCATGAAAAGTCAAAGGGCCATTAATCGGTCGTTAGTTGCTTAAACCTGTTTCTCACAGAAATAGGTTCCTGCTCACCAATCCCTCCACTCCTTCCCACATTCAAGTTGACGACGATCTGACTCACAGTAGACCAGCGATCGCCCCTTACAGCTCCGTAGATCTCCGTTCGTCAAACACTTTCGTTCGTCCTGTGCGGTGGTTTACATGGGTGCGAAGGTTGACTCTGGGGTATTGAAGATTCACTCTAGACAGTGTCGAGGTCAGAAACACGAATCCTTGCGTAATTCTTCAACAAGCATCTTGCAACGATTATCATTCCATGAACAACCTTGGTTAACTCGCGGCGTGTTGCGACGTTCAGCACACACTTGTCTGTAGGAGGCTCTTCAAAAAATGGCTCTGAGCACTATGGGACTCAACTGCTGAGGTCATTAGTCCCCTAGAACTTAGAACTAGTTAAACCTAACTAACCTAAGGACATCACAAACATCCATGCCCGAGGCAGGATTCGAACCTGCGACCGTAGCGGTCTCGCGGTTCCAGGCTGCAGCACCTTTAACCGCTCGGCCACTTCGGCCGGCAGGCTCTTCAGATACCATGCCTACACTTGCATTATACGCTGCAGCAGCCGCAACGTTCGGAAGTCAAGCGCTGCACATCTCCAAAAAGGACAATCCTTCTCGTGAAATTTGACTTCTCAATTATTTGAGTATAAATACTGGTGGCTGAACAGGGGCATATTACACCGCCGTGAAACAACACAGAAAACTGAAAAGCACTAAAGATTTCTACCCCTCTGCTATAAGAGGCGAACAAAAAGTTTCCGTTTCATTGCTTTGCTGTAACGTATATGCAACGTAGCATGACTCTGATGTGGGTATATACGCATCGACGTACAGGCACCGAGCGAGGTGGCTCAGTGGCTAGCACACTGGTCACTCTTGCGGGAGGACGACGGTGGAAACTCGCGTCCGGCTATCTTGATTTAGTATTTCCGTAATTTCCCTATATCGCTTCGGGCAAATGTCGGGATGGTTCCTTTGACAGGGCACGGCCGAATTTCTTCCCCATCCTTTCCTAATCCGATGGGAGAAATTACCTCGCTGTTTGGTCCCCTCCCCCAAATTAACCAACCAACCAACATGCAGGCTAGGGATTAGTTTGGCATTCGTGTCTTTCCGACTTTCGTGGGGTAAATGCAGAAACGTGAACTACGGCGAATTTATTCCCAAATGTGTTCAAACAAGAAGCAACATGCTATTATTCTTCTCTTGGCTGCTGAAGGACAAACACTGATACACATCTGTTGAAAAATGCGACAAAGACCGCCACTACTTCATAATAATACACGTGCCCTGATCGGTAATGTCATACTGCAGGAATTACGCCAACTTAAGTGGGAGACACTCGAGCACCCGCCTTACAGTCCCCATTTCTCCCCATGTGATAATCACGCCTTCAGTACCTTAAAAAAAGCCTTGAAGATCGACGATTCCCGTCGGACGAGGGTATGCAGCGGGTATTGTTACTGACTTCTTCACGCAGCAGGATACGTGTTTTACCACATGATTATCTCGGTGTTCACTGCGATTTTGCATGACTGGTATACCGATTCTGGTCTGTACAGCCTACGAAGGGAAACAGTTTTGATTACCCCTTACAACAAAAATGAGTTTACTGACTTTCGTTTCATCAAGTTGCAGAGCTGGTTACATCACCGAGGTATGAGGGAACGCACAGTTGAACGTGGTATTCCATTGCTACAGTCGCACATGTGTTAAATACATGTTTGAGAATAGTTTCTTTAATTGAAAAGTCCAACACACAAATTTTTTTCTGGTGTACTTTTGTGATTTAACTGCAATTTTGTAGTTTCCGTCAATATCGCTTTCTTATCGGTCGCAAGAGCGTTCGAGGGGCTAACAAAATCGGGTGAATTTCGTTTTCATCACGGAGTTAAGGTGTGATTGCATGTATGTTCCACTTATTACATTTTGCTGCTCGTCGTCTTCATAAATCTTGCATTTAAAGGATTTCATAATTTCAGTTCAAACATTTTTACAACCGTGTTTCTAGCTTGGAACTGCCCATCCTGAGCTATCCGAAAGGACTACTGACACTTTTACTTTCTACATCTACGCCTACATCAAACTTCGGAAACAATCTAATGATGTGTGTCGGAGGGTACTTTTCTTACCATTAACTGAGTCTTCCAACCCTGCTCCACTCGCTAATAGCACGTGGGAAGAATAATTGTCGATAAGCCTCTGTATTGCCTCTAGTCTCTCGAGTTTTCTCATAGTCACCACGCGAGACGTATGTGGGAAGAAGTAATATGCTGTCGGATTCTTCCCGGAAAGTGATTTCTCGAAATTTTCAAAATGGGTCAAATGGCTCTAAGCACTATGGGACTTAACATCTGAGGTCATCAGTCCCCTAGATTTAGAACTACGTAAACCTAACTAACCTAAGGACATCACATACATCCATGCCCGAGGCAGGATTCGAACCCGCGACCGTAGCAGCCGCGGTGTTCCGGACTGAAGCGCCTAGAACCGCTCGGCCACAGCGGCCGGCTCGAAATTTCAACACTAAATCTCCCCGTGATGCACACCGCCTCTTTTGTAACGTCTGCCAATGGAGTTTGTTGAGCTTCTCGATAACGCTCTCACTGACTAAACGATCCCCTGACGAAACGTGTTGCTCTTCGTTGAATCTTCTCTATCTCATCTATCAGTCCTATCTGGTAGGGATCTCAGATAGATGAAGAATTCTCAAGAATTGATCGAACAAGCACCTTATGAGCCACTTCCTTCGTGCATGAGTTACATTTGGTTAAGATTTTTTCCTGCGAATCTGAGTCTGGCATCTGCTTTTCCCGCTGTTTTTTTTATGTGGTCATTCCACTTAAGGTCGCACTGAATAGTTACTCCTAGATATTTTATGGCAAATATTGTTTCCGGCGGTTTGTCATCAATAGTGTATCTATACAGTAGTGGATATTTTTCCTTATGCATGCGTAATGTTACATTTATTTACGTTCAAGGTCAACTGCCAGAGCCTGCACCATTCATCAAATCTCAAGAGGTCATTTTGCAAATCATTAGTATTTTCTGGTGTTGCTACTTTATTATAGACAATCACATCATCTGAGAAATCTCTAGAGGTTATTCTGCAAATCGTTACTATTTTCTGGTGTTGCTACTTTATTATAGACAATCACATCATCTGCGAACAGCCTTATAGAGCATCCGACGCTTTCTGCTGCATCATTTGTACATTTTGTAAACAGTAATGGTCCTATCACACTTCCTTGAAGTACTCCGGAAATTATCTTTACATCTGTTGATTTTATTCCGTTAAGAGCGACGTGTTGAGTTCTGTCTGTAAGGAAGTCTTTAATCCAGTCGCAAATCTGCTCCTATATTCGATAAGCTCGTATTTTTTTTTCACCAAGCTGCAATGCGGGACGGTGTTAAATGCCTTCCTGAAGTCAAGGAACACGGCATCAAAATGAGCGCCATTGTCTACGGCGCTGTGGATTTCGTGGAGAAACAGAGCGAGTTGAGTTTCGCAGGATATCTGTTCGCCGAATCCATGTTGATTTTTTCTGTAATACGTTACAGATGTGCGCCTTCAATGACGGCACCAAAACAAGAAAGATGGAAATAAATGAGTAATCTAATACAGTATTAATTATTGCAATTTACAGACTTTAAATGAAATTGACTTTTTAATTAATACCACTTGTTTTCAAATTTATCTAGTAAACCACATATTTATGATTGATTTTTCACGTATTATAATTTAATTAACCTTGTCATTGTAGTGACTTGCCTACTATTTCGAGCGCGAACCTTCCATTTACCTACTTCATGTTATTAGACAGCTTAGCACATTCCTGAAGTTCCACTTGTATAAGTGTCCCATATGTGTCGGCAGAGCATATACGTGATTAGGGAATTTTACGATTCCCGGCGTCTCGGCACTCTTTTATGGTGTACCCGAAACTGAATTATACTGCAGGGTGTCCCCTGAAGAAAAGGCGAGAGGAAACGTGTGGCAGTGTCAATGAGTCAGCTGAGCAGTCTCCAGTGCTATCCACACTCAAAAGAGCAGCTGAACTTCAATTAAGAAGGTCAAAAATGTATCACCAAGTTAAAAAAAATATTTGAAAATGAAAGGATTTAGACTTATATTTCAGGATGAATCTTCTGACAACGAAATGGAGCAGCGAGCTGCAGCCTATCGTGGTTTGCCGAAACAATTTTCAAATGCTATGTCTCACTCAAGAGTGACATTTTCTGACGAATATGAGATAAATTACAGTTCACACAGAAGGAATATGGTTACATAAGGTAATGAAAGTCCCCGTTATGTACAAGTGTTGGAAAGGAAGCTGCCTCGTATTCTAGTACAGCTCGAGATATCTCTCACGAAGCTTTCCGGACAAGTAATTCAGGAGAATAATCAAGTCCCGTCTGGCTCAACGTCGGTACAAGGCTAATGAAGAATTACATACTGTGGAAGTCTTTCGAAGTATAGCTCTCGAGATGCTGTGTAAGATGTCACAGAGGACACGAATATGCTTAGATCTCTGTGAAAGGCGCAATGGCGCACATACAGATCCGCTGAATACCAATTATTTATACCTAAACTACTCGAATACACAATATAGTGTTTTGATCTAGTGGGCATACTATGAAAAGTGACGCAACTTACAAGAAAAAATCCAGAACTATTCACCTCCAATAAGAGCAGCCTCCTGGTTGAACCGACTCACACGAAATCCACAACTTCTATTTGTTCATGACTTGAAGTTCACAACTTGTCAAAAAGTGTCTTTACCGTCAGTACCCAGACTCCGCAACTAGCAGCAGGCCTGTGAATTTTCTCTTGGCAGTGTGACAGTAATCCACACCGTAAGAGTGCAGCAACGATAAGCTAAAGAGCTCCGTTACATTTTTATTACAAAAAGTTAAGTTATTAAATACCTCAACTGACAGGAGAAAGGCGAACGATAACATTTATACTTTCTACAAACATACTCAAATGAGCGCAATCTGTCCATTTCGTCATTTTACACTGCTGGATGAATACTTGTTTTTCTTTATTTTTCTTGTCAACTTCTGGTGTGGAACCATAGCCGATCCCGTACAGCCGAATATACAGGGTGACAATTATTTAACTATATGAAGAAAAACTTAAATTAGTTACAAACTAAGGCATGTACACACTTTATTCAACATGCAAACGTCACTACAGACATTCGCATATAGGCCATGACATGCTCGATACGCCTACCATCATTGGCGATGATGTGGTGCAGACGAATAGCGAAATCCTGCATGACCGACTGAAGTGTCGGAACAACGATGCTGTCGATGAACTCCAGAATGGCTGGTTTCAGCTCAGCAATGGTTTTGGTGTTATTGCTGTACATCTTGTCTTTAATATAGCTGCAGGAAAAGGAGTCGCATGTGTTCAGATCCGGGGAATACGGCGGTCAATCGAAACCCACGGCAGTGGCCTCTGGGTAGCCCAGAGCCAGAATGCGGCCCCCAAAGTCCTGCTCCAGGACATCAGTCTCCTGCTTCGATGGGGTCGAGCTCCGTCTTGCATGAACCACACCTTGTCGAAATCAGGGTCACTTTGGACAATGGGGATGAAATCATTTTCCAAAATCTCCATGTACCGTTCGGTAGTCACCGTGCCATCAAGGAATATCGCACCGATTATTCCGTGACTGGACATTGTACACCACGCAGATACCCGTTGAGGGCGAAGAGACTTCTCCATCGCGAAATGCGGATTCTCAGTCGCCCAAATGGGCCAATTTTGCTTATTGACGAACCCATCCAAATGAAAGTGGGCTTCGTCGCTAAATCAAACCATGCATTCGCATACTAATTCCCATCATGTCCTGCGGAAAACCGTGCAGTTTGGACGTCCTAACGCAAACCGTTCAGAGGTTATGACAATTTAATTTCATATAGTATGTGTCTATATTCTTCTGAAGTTCACACATAAATATAAATGTTAGGGTTAGACGATTTAAACAGAGAATTAAAATGAGGCTGAAAACTCTCGTACGTATTATATCTTTCTGCAAAGTGAAATATTTGTTACAGCCTCTCCTACCTGAAGTGCAAGTTGTGGGCTCCGGGTATGTGGTTTAGTTTGCCCGCTCCTTTGCGGTGTTACAGAGTTCGTGTTCATCCTATTGAAGACAGTAAGATGCATTTCAGACGTCATCTCAATTTCAAACGTGTCATTATAAGATCCGTAACATGCTTGGCCTGCTTCTACATCTACGACGCCTTGATGAAAGTAATGCCTCAGATTTTTTAATGTAAAGATTTTTAAAGAAAACGAACTTTATTAAGATTCTACATCTGTACTCTTCATGTCTCCATATTTATTTCCCAACTTATGACTCACCCTGGCGACGAATACATTTCTCCTAACAAGAGACGAGTTTGTTGATACCGACACTGCAGAATGTTTAACTTTGTCGACGGAGCCACAGCCTCACCTCTGCTTGCACCGCTTCATCACTATCAAAGTGAGGACCTCTAAGGTATTCTTTAAGTGTTGGAAGCAGATAAAATTCGGATGATGCCAAGTCGGGCCTGTCGATGACAGTGGACACAAGACATCGGATTGTCGCAACACTCGTATGTGGTCTGACATTGTCATGCTTGAGGAGAAGGTGCTCCATGCCTGGACGTATTCTTCGAATTCGAAATTCAATTACAGCACGCTGTTTCTCATGCATCGACATAGTCACGCTACATTTCGCCACGTTACACACTACTGTTCGGAGCCCTCTAGCAGCAGAGGCCTGCAAAAATGTAGACATCAAGAATAAAGATGTAGAATGTGTAAGGAAACTGTTATTACTTGGGGAGACAGTGAAATTTTGCTGGGGCGAAAATTTTCAGCATCGAAAAGAGATTATTTGATTTAACCAAAAAGCTCAAAAATTGTTGTTATTCTTGTGTTCCATAGACATCAAGAAACATGTCATCATGGGGGTGTTTCTTACTGATCACATTGGCTTCCACCACTCAAAGAATTACTCTGAGACAAATGCAGATGTTTACTGCTAGAACAGTTTCCAAAACATTACATTTCAGTAATTAGTTCTGCAGTGACACTTATATAGTTCAGTCGATTTCTTATACGTATCTTAGTTCGGTGTAACTCGGAGTAATGTGCTTCCTGCTGCTGAAGTAGTCGTTGCCTCGGTCCATTTCATCTGCTAACTGGATCAAGTTACGTGAATTCCATGAAATAATCCAGGTACCAAGTCGTTTTATAGTGGTTTAGTTATGACAAGCTGCACCATTTCTTGTTAATGGGAGCCCACTCCACATAACAGGCTACATAGTCACAATACTGTATTACAACAATTAGAATATTGCACAGACGTGCGACACAGTGGTTGCGTCTCGAAACTGTCTCCAATTGTCTATCCTTGAGCCTTGTGCTACTCTTATTTATACGCTTTTTGGTTCAAATGGGTCTGAGCACTATGGGACTTAACTTCTGAGGTCATCAGTCCCCTAGAACTTAGAACTACTTAAAAATAACTAACCTAAGGACATCACACACATCCATGCCCGAGGCAGGATTCGAACCTGCGACCGTAGCGGTCTCGCGGTTCGAGACTGTTCCTAGAATCGCACGGCCAGCCCGGCCGGCAACCTCACCTCTGGTTACACCCCTTCATCACTATCAAAGTGACTGTAGCGCCTAGAACCACTCGGCCACCCCGGCCGGCCTATACGCTTTTTAACAGTCAAGTCAACAAAACTACAGTGCAATTTTATTAAATTAACAATTAAAAGTTTAACATTTTTATGAGTAACTATCCACAAAACCTTGATTATTTTATGCTGAAATTGGAGTGTACAATAAAAAAAGACCTTTACATAGGTTGTACATCATATTATGTAAAATACTGAAAGATAACAATGCTAATCTAAATTTTCTTAATTATGCCTTTATTTGTAAATGCAAAATATTGTGAACATATATTGGACAAGCATGACCTACTAGTAAACAAATGGAATAATAAATTTTATGAGATTTAATGTTGTTGTTGTTGTTGTTGTAGTCTTCAGTCCTGAGACTGGTTTGATGCAGCTCTCCATGCTACTCTATCCTGTGCAAGCTTCTTCATCTCCCAGTACCTACTGCAACCTACATCCTTCTGAATCTGCTTAGTGTATTCATCTCTTGGTCTCCCTCTACGATTTTTACCCTCCACGCTGCCCTCCAATGCTAAATTTGTGATCCCTTGATGCCTCAAAACATGTCCTACCAACCGATCCCTTCTTCTAGTCAAGTTGTGCCACAAACTTCTCTTCTCCCCAATCCTATTCAATACCTCCTCATTAGTTACGTGATCTACCCACCTTATCTTCAGCATTCTTCTGTAGCACCACATTTCGAAAGCTTCTATTCTCTTCTTGTCCAAACTGGTTATCGTCCATGTTTCACTTCCATACATGGCTACACTCCATACAAATACTTTCAGAAACGACTTCCTGACACTTAAATCTATATTCGATGTTAACAAATTTCTCTTCTTCAGAAACGATTTCCTTGCCATTGCCAGTCTACATTTTATATCCTCTCTACTTCGACCATCATCAGTTATTTTACTCCCTAAATAGCAAAACTCCTTTACTACTTTAAGTGTCTCACTTCCTAATCTAATCCCCTCAGCGTCACCCGATTTAATTAGACTACATTCCATTATCCTCGTTTTGCTTTTGTTGATGTTCATCTTATATCCTCCTTTCAAGACACTGTCCATTCCGTTCAACTGCTCTTCCAAGTCCTTTGCTGTCTCTGACAGAATTACAATGTCATCGGCGAACCTCAAAGTTTTTACTTCTTCTCCATGGATTTTAATACCTACTCCGAATTTTTCTTTTGTTTCCTTTACTGCTTGCTCAATATACAGATTGAATAACATCGGGGAGAGGCTACAACCCTGTCTCACTCCTTTCCCAACCACTGCTTCCCTTTCATGTCCCTCGACTCTTATAACTGCCATCTGGTTTCTGTACAAATTGTAAATAGCCTTTCGCTCCCTGTATTTTACCCCTGCCACCTTCAGAATTTGAAAGAGAGTATTCCAGTTAACGTTGTCAAAAGCTTTCTCTAAGTCTACAAATGCTAGAAACGTAGGTTTGCCTTTTCTTAATCTTTCTTCTAAGATAAGTCGTAAGGTTAGTATTGCCTCACGTGTTCCAACATTTCTACGGAATCCAAACTGATCTTCCCCGAGGTCCGCTTCTACCAGTTTTTCCATTCGTCTGTAAAGAATTCGCGTTAGTATTTTGCAGCTGTGACTTATTAAACTGATAGTTCGGTAGTTTTCACATCTGTCAACACCTGCTTTCTTTGGTATTGGAATTATTATATTCTTCTTGAAGTCTGAGGGTATTTCGCCTGTCTCATACATCTTGCTCACCAGATGGTAGAGTTTTGTCATGACTGGCTCTCCCAAGGCCATCAGTAGTTCTAATGGAATGTTGTCTACTCCCGGGGCCTTGTTTCGACTCAGGTCTTTCAGTGCTCTGTCAAACTCTTCACGCAGTATCTTATCTCCCATTTCATCTTCATCTACATGCTCTTTCATTTCCATAATACTGTCCTCAAGTACTTCGCCCTTGTATAAACCCTCTATATACTCCTTCCACCTTTCTGCCTTCCCTTCTTTGCTTAGAACTGGGTTGCCATCTGAGCTCTTGATATTCATACAAGTGGTTCTCTTCTCTCCTAAGGTCTCTTTAATTTTCCTGTAGGCAGTATCTATCTTACCCCTAGTGAGACAAGCCTCTACATCCTTACATTTGTCCTCTAGCCATCCCTGCTTAGCCATTTTGCACTTCCTGTCGATCTCATTTTTGAGACGTTTGTATTCCCTTTTGCCTGCTTCATTTACTGCATTTTTATATTTTCTCCTTTCATCAATTAAATTCAATATTTCTTCTGTTACCCAAGGATTTCTATTAGCCCTCGTCTTTTTACCTACTTGATCCTCTGCTGCCTTCACTACTTCATCCCTCAGAGCTACCCATTCTTCTTCTACTGTATTTCTTTCCCCCATTCCTGTCAATTGTTCCCTTATGCTCTCCCTGAAACTCTCTACAACCTCTGGTTCTTTCAGTTTATCCAGGTCCCATCTCCTTAAATTCCCACCTTTTTGCAGTTTCTTCAGTTTCAATCTGCAGTTCATAACCAATAGATTGTGGTCAGAATCCACATCTGCCCCTGGAAATGTCTTACAATTTAAAACCTGGTTCCTAAATCTCTGTCTTACCATTATATAATCTATCTGATACCTATTAGTATCTCCAGGATTCTTCCAGGTATACAACCTTCTTTTATGATTCTTGAACCAAGTGTTAGCTATGATTAAGTTATGCTCTGTGCAAAATTCTACAAGGCGGCTTCCTCTTTCATTTCTTCCCCCCAATCCATATTCACCTACTGTGTTTCCTTCTCTCCCTTTTCCTACTGACGAATTCCAGTCACCCATGACTATTAAATTTTCATCTCCCTTCACTACCTGAATAATTTCTTTTATCTCGTCATACATTTCATCAATTTCTTCATCATCTGCAGAGCTAGTTGGCATATAAACTTGTACTACTGTAGTAGGCATGGGCTTTGTGTCTATCTTGGCCACAATAATGCGTTCACTATGCTGTTTGTAGTAGCTAACCCGCACTCCTATTTTTTTATTCATTATTAAACCTACTCCTGCATTACCCCTATTTGATTTTGTATTTATAACCCTGTAATCACCTGACCAAAAGTCTTGTTCCTCCTGCCACCGAACTTCACTAATTCCCACTATATCTAACTTTAACCTATCCATTTCCCTTTTTAAATTTTCTAACCTACCTGCCCGATTAAGGGATCTGACATTCCACGCTCCGATCCGTAGAATGCCAGTTTTCTTTCTCCTGATAACGACGTTCTCCTGAGTAGTCCCCGCCCGGAGATCCGAATGGGGGACTATTTTACCTCCGGAATATTTTACCCAAGAGGACGCCATCATCATTTAATCATACAGTAAAGCTGAGATTTAATGTAATACGCTAAATCACTTATTAGATACCATTGGAATTACGGAACTTTCAAAACAGGAATGTAAAAAAATATTGTTTTATTTCAAATATTAATACAGTTTATTTTATTTTAAAAGTCTTAGAAGTTTTTGCAGAAAAAAAAATTCGAAAGAATTACGCTCCCGTATACTCCTCAAGACGCCTTACAGCGTGTCGGTTTCGTCTTCTATGAGAACAAACGGTGCTACAGTGAGATATTCACACCACACCACCCCAGCCTCCAGCGCTGCTCTTACTGAAGCAGCCGCCTGTTAAACAGGCTGAAACAAGTTGTTGGTGAAGCACACAGGGCCGGCACCCGCGGCTGGAGATCCGTCAGTGGTCGCGGCGTATCTTTTTGGACAGGACAAAAGCGCGGGGGTTAGCAGGAAGCAGTAACCTCGCCAGCCCCCGACCCTAACTGGCATTTCCTGTCTTTAGAAGTGTAGCAACCCCTCCGCCCACTATCGTGCCAGCAGCAGCCCCGGCATGCTCGCACCGCGCGTCTGCTGCTCCTGCCGCTTCGCCGATAAACTGCTCCGGGTGATGGAAGGCTTTCGCGTGGAGTTCTCTAATTACACGGGCTGTGAGAGTCAGCGGCGTTATTATAATCCGATGTACTGTGTGGCCAGCTATGAGAATGATCGTGGGTTAAAATGAAATACGGCCCTGTGGAAGGTATGTACACTCACTCCTGTCTACATTACGTCTGCCGCCAGGAATGTTTCAACCACGTTTCAGGATGTTTGATGTCAGAATGGCTGATTTGTTTACTGTCAATTAAGTTTTCACAATGGTGATAGAAGTGACAATGAAAACATCACTTCAGTTGTTTTCTTTCCTTTTTGTCGTCAGTCGTATGACTGGTTTGACACGATATGAGGACATTTGCCACGCCGGACATTTGCCACGATTTTACCTGCTCTGAAGGGTTGGGTCCCTTGTCTCCCCCTCCTCCTCCTCCTCCTCCTTCTCCTCACCCGACCCGCCGTAAAGGTGCTTACTGAGCCTTTCCGCTGGTTTACTTAACATAGGACCAGAATCTCTATGGATTTTCCGCCACATTTCTACAGAGACTTTTGTTGTGGAAACTATTAAATGCATCTTGCATTTAAATCCGCACCAGATTTCGAGCCTCAGTAAAACTTCGGCAGTGTTGGAGATTTTGCGTTCGTCTAAATAATACGTGCCTTTTTCTGTGCTCCTGCAGCTGCTTTCTGTCGTGTTTCGTGTACCATGGGGGATCAGTTCGTCTCTTATTAATTTATTTGGTATGAATCTCTCGAGTGCTGTTGATACTATTTCTTTGAACTGAAGCAACATATGGTCTTTACTTACATAGTTCGGAAGTATTGGAGACTGTCTCTTAGAAAGACTTCAAGCGAAATTTTAGCTGCTTTTTAAATAGATATATTTCGCGTTTAGTTTTGCTGAATTTCTTTGTTACGGAATTGAGCCTCGCTCGACTCTGTGTTCACTAATCCCTGTATCCGTCGTGATGCTCAGGATTATTCGTGGCTAAGAGGTCAAGTGTGTTTTCGTAACCGTTTACAATTTGAATGGCCTCGTGAACTAATTGTTCAAAATAATTTAAAAAAAAGGATTTAGAACAATTACGGAAGTTGTTTTCTATGTACAATAGGGTCTGGAAATGTATTTTTGTCAACATACGTAAGGTAGATTGAAGTCACTGCCAACTATAATTGTATGAGTAGGCTACATATTTGTGATGAGACTGGGGGTCGGTAAAAGGAGCCAGTTATTAATTTATTCCGGTTGTCTGCCCATACTAAGTCACAGGAACTATCTGCTTCAATGTCACTTGTGAGCTGAAACACATTACATTATTTTTCCTTAAGTTGTGCTTGTTGTTTCTGTTGTAGTGCAGATCATTACAATTACGGCTTTTCCCTCCAAAACCTAGGATGCTTTCTCTGTGACCCTGTAAATACCAGAGCTAAACAATGTAGAACAACGTACGTTGCAAGCATAGCATTCTGTATTACTTCATTTCCTTATTTCTAACATTTTAAAATTGTACGTCGACTTTAGATGACATGTCAGCCATAGATGGTCTTATCTTTATTTAGTGAACGTATTTTCAGTCATGTTTTGAACATTGTCCGGCTACTCTTTATTAACTGTTTCGCCGCAGGGGATATCGGATTTTAGAGAGTAAATTAATATGGAGTATTTCGTTCTTCTTTTCAAACATTCACATTCCCACTTCTTCTTTCCTATTGTCTTTAGGACATGCAGTTGTAGTAATTAAAGTAGGCACAAATGCAATGATCAAAAAGAAATGATTAGCCTACATTGGCATTCTCTTTGCAACGTTCCTTTCTTGTTGCTCCCCTGCCGATGGACTGTTTCTATCGCGATCAGTAAGCGTGAAAGGAATCTACCGTACAGACAGGGGGATTTATATTTATACTTGGCAGAACTAATTACATACTGACATAATCGTTGGTATTGCTTTCGTTTCCCAAAAGTTATAAATATTTCGATTTCGGAAAAGAAGCTCTGTATTTCGCCAAGATGTCGAAGAAGAACGTCCCTTGCGTACTGGTTGTATCGAGTAAGATGTGGAGACGGCCGTTTGAAAGCGGACAGAAGAAGTACGAGGAAGGGCGTCCCTTACCTGAAGGATCGCTACTCAAGCTACCTGCCGTAGGGGCAAATGTGGCAAATGTCCGGCGTGGCAAATGTCCAGCGTAGCAAATGTCCAGGATTCGTTTGACACTGCGCGCCATAATTCCCTCACTTGTGGAAACCTCTTCATCTACACTCCTGGAAATGGAAAAAAGAACACATTGACACCGGTGTGTCAGACCCACCATACTTGCTCCGGACACTGCGAGAGGGCTGTACAAGCAATGATCACTCGCACGGCACAGCGGACACACCAGCAACCGCGGTGTTGGCCGTCGAATGGCGCTAGCTGCGCAGCATTTGTGCACCGCCGCCGTCAGTGTCAGCCAGTTTGCCGTGGCATACGGAGCTCCATCGCAGTCTTTAACACTGGTAGCATGCCGCGACAGCGTGGACGTGAACCGAATGTGCAGTTGACGGACTTTGAGCGAGGGCGTATAGTGGGCATGCGGGAGGCCGGGTGGACGTACCGCCGAATTGCTCAACACGTGGGGCGTGAGGTCTCCACAGTACATGGATGTTGTCGCCAGTGGTCGGCGGAAGGTGCACGTGCCCGTCGACCTGGGACCGGACCGCAGCGACGCACGGATGCACGCCAAGACCGTAGGATCCTACGCAGTGCCGTAGGGGACCGCACCGCCACTTCCCAGCAAATTAGGGACACTGTTGCTCCTGGGGTATCGGCGAGGACCATTCGCAACCGTCTCCATGAAGCTGGGCTACGGTCCCGCACACCGTTAGGCCGTCTTCCGCTCACGCCCCAACATCGTGCAGCCCGCCTCCAGTGGTGTCGCGACAGGCGTGAATGGAGGGACGAATGGAGACGTGTCGTCTTCAGCGATGAGAGTCGCTTCTGCCTTGGTGCCAATGATGGTCGTATGCGTGTTTGGCGCCGTGCAGGTGAGCGCCACAATCAGGACTGCATACGACCGAGGCACACAGGGCCAACACCCGGCATCATGGTGTGGGGAGCGATCTCCTACACTGGCCGTACACCACTGGTGATCGTCGAGGGGACACTGAATAGTGCACGGTACATCCAAACCGTCATCGAACCCATCGTTCTACCATTCCTAGACCGGCAAGGGAACTTGCTGTTCCAACAGGACAATGCACGTCCGCATGTATCCCGTGCCACCCAACGTGCTCTAGAAGGTGTAAGTCAACTACCCTGGCCAGCAAGATCTCCGGATCTGTCCCCCATTGAGCATGTTTGGGACTGGATGAAGCGTCGTCTCACGCGGTCTGCACGTCCAGCACGAACGCTGGTCCAACTGAGGCGCCAGGTGGAAATGGCATGGCAAGCCGTTCTACAGGACTACATCCAGCATCTCTACGATCGTCTCCATGGGAGAATAGCAGCCTGCATTGCTGCGAAAGATGGATATACACTGTACTAGTGCCGACATTGTGCATGCTCTGTTGCCTGTGTCTATGTGCCTGTGGTTCTGTCAGTGTGATCATGTGATGTATCTGACCTCAGGAATGTGTCAATAAAGTTACCCCTTCCTGGGACAATGAATTCACGGTGTTCTTATTTCAATTTCCAGGAGTGTAGTTACACCCAACAGCTCCGATTACATCTTCAATATATTGCAGTCTCTGTATTCCTCTGCAAGTATGGCCATCTACGACTTCCTGCATTATGGTGGAAGTTATTTCCTCGAGTCTTAACACATGTCTTGTCACATTGTTCCTTCTTTCAGTTAGTGTTTCTCAGACACGATGTCTGTTCGGAAAATAACCGAACTTTATATTTTTAAACTTTGTATTATTACTGTTACAGATTATTGGTCCTTGTCTGCTTCAAAGTACTCCTCTCCATTAGTCACACACATTTCCCAGAGGTGTTTCCATGTGGCGAAGGAGTCCTGTACAGCTTCACTGAGATGGCCATTAAGTTCTGAGGCATATTTGCTTTGAAATAGTCAACACTCCGAAAACGGTATAGCTTCAACACTGATTTCAGTTTCGAATATAAGAGGAAATGGCGGGAAGCCACATCTGATGAGTAAGAAGTCATTTGTTTTCTGCACAAAACTCGACGAAGTGACAAAGCGGAGTGTGCCAGCCCATTGTCGTGGTGCAGGAACCGTGAGCTGTTTCCCACAACTCCGCTCTCTTTTTGCGGATTTTTTCTCGTAACTGCTGCAAAACGCTCTGATAGAACACACGGTTCGCTGTTTCACCTTTAGGCAAGAATTGTAAGTGCACAATTCCATAAAAGTCGAAAAATACAGGGAGCATAATTTTGGCGTTGGATTGAGATTGACGTGCTTTATTGGGGCGTGGAGATCATTTGCCAATCCATAGTGATGACTGAACTATTTCTCCATGTCGTAACGGTAGTCCAAAATTTCGACTCACATTAAGATCCTTCTCTTGAATGTTTCACCGTCATTAGCTTGTACAAGGAGATCGCGATAAACGTCCAATCGATTTTCTTTCTGTTGTTCTGTCATCAAACGAGGAACGAATTATGCTGCAACTCGACGCATGTTCAATTTTTTTGTCAACATTTCATGTCATGATATATTAACCTACAATTTCTCTGACAGTCAATCGGCAATTTTGAAGCACTATATCGTTGAGTTTCTGTCGTGTGAAACCTCATTTAAAGTGGAAGACCTTCCTGGATGACGATAATTTTCAGTTGACTGACAACAACGTTTAAATTGTAACACTGCGTACTAGACCGAGCGTCATCTCCGTAAACTTGTTTCAAAAGCTGCAAAGTTCCTGCAAAAATTTTCCCCAGTTTCACGCAAAATTATTACCTTGCAACGTTGCTCCAGAAAATCGCGAATTTCAAAAATTGCCATTAATACTTATACATGTTGCACTAAAATAACGAGATCACGAAAAATAAACGAACTGTGCTGCCAATCACATAACATTAAATATCCCGTTGGCGCATAATTCAATAACGTTCCGTACTTTTCCACCGTGAATCAGCTGGAAACTTCATAAATTAACGTATCAGTCTACTTAATTTTCAGCATTCTTCTGTAATCCATATCTCTCTCTTCGAGTTCTTGTTTTTCCGGTTTTCCCGCAGTTCGTCGTCCACTTACTCAAAATTCTCTGCTATAGATGTACCTCATAAATTTCTTTGTCACGATAGATTTATGTTTGATACTAGTAGAATTATTCTAGTGAGGAATTTTCTCTTGCCTGTAGTACTTTCCTCCTTATATCCCTCTTGCTTCGCCGTAGTGCGTTATATTTGCGTCCAAAGTAGTACATTCCTACACTCTTGTGCCAATTTGTTCGCTAATCTCATTCTTGCTGCTCATTATCAGTTTCGTGATTGTTCTATGTTCTAAATACATAAACCGTGTTCAGTAGATCGTTCATCCCTTTCAACAGCATTTGTAATTCTATCTCACCTTCACAGGGGATCTCACTGACATCGGGAAAATCTTATCACTGACGTCCCTTCACCTTGAATTTCAGTCCCATTTCTGAATCTTTTGTTTATGTTTTGTTTATTTCCTCAACTTCTTCTTCGATATACAGTTTGAACAATAGATGAGAAAGACTGCATGCCCGCGTTGTTGTTATAGATGTGGTCTTCAGTCCAGAGACTGGTTTGATGCAGCTCTCCATGCTACTCTAATTTTGCCCTCCACGCTTCCCTCCAATACTAAATTGGTGATCCCTTGATGCCTCAGAACGTGTCCTGTCAATCGATCCCTCTCTTAGTCAAGTTGTCCAAAAATTCCTCTTCTCCCCAATTCTATTCAGTACATCGTCATTAGTTACGTGATCTACCCATCTAATCTTGAACATTCTTCTGTAGCACCACATTTCAAAGCCTTCTATTCTCTTCTTGTATAAACTGTTTTTCGTCCATGTTTCACTTCCATACATGGCTACACTCCATACAAATACTTTCAGAAAAGACTTCCTGGCACTTAAATCTATGCTCAATGTTAACAAATTTCTCTCCTTCAGAAATGATTTCCTTGACATCGACAGTCTACATTTTATATCCTCTCTACTTCGGCCATCATCATTATTTTGCTGCCCAAATAGCAAAACTCGTCTACTACTTTAAGTGGTTCATTTCCTAATCTAATTTCCTCAGCATCACATGATCTAATTCGACTACATTCCATTATCCTCGTTTTGTTTTTGTTGATGTTTATCTGATATTATCCTTCCAAGACACTTCCCATTCCGTTCAACTGCTCTTCCAAGTCATTTGCTGTCTCTGACAAATTTACAATTTCATCGGCAAACCTTGAGGTTTTTATTTCTTCTCCGTGGATTTTAATTCCCACGCCTGCGTTAAATCATTCTTAATCTGAGCGCGCATCTGTTTATTCCCTATTTTTATTCTTCCCGCTACATATTTGTACATATTGTTTATTACCAGTATTTCCCTGTACCGTATACCTAGTTTTCTGAGAATTTCAAGCATCTTACGTATTCGAACCCTTTTCTACGTCAAGGAATCCCATAACGGGTCTCGATTTAATTCTTGCCTTCATTCCCAGGGGCAAAGTCGGAACAGCCTTTACCTTCCCCAAAGCAAGACTGATTGTCATCTAACAAAGCTTTAATTTTCTTTTGTGTACTTCTGTGTATTACCCTGGTCAGCATCCGCAACTTGTTTGCCTTTTATTGTAAGGTAAGTGTGTCGCTACTCGTTTCCAGCTCCAGCTCATGGCCAGGATACTACGTTGTATAAATTACTACACTGTGCCAATGAAGCGACATTTTACGAGTTGTTGTTGATGTTTAAACGTCCCCTTTGAACAATTATACATGACTGTGCTTAAACTGACACACAATATTTTTAGCGCAACGCAATCTGACTTTCAAAAATCCCTACAAAAGAATGGCCCTGACTAACATTAACCTATACCTTTCACAAATCACTTACCTCACAAAAATCTTCGTTACTCGAACTACTGCAATACAGCTAGCGCCACTACTGCCAGCTAAATAAAATATTCAAACTACTGAAGGCACTAACTACTGATAGGCATAGTTATCAAATGAAAGATTTTAATAGAGAACAAACAATGTATTTACCTTAATAGTCATAATGTATATAGCAGTTCATGACATCCAGTCTTACAAATTTCAAAACTCCGCCATTTCTCTCCCCACATCCACCACTGCTGGCGGCTCACCTCCAACTGCGGAACGCTACGCGCTGTTCGCATCCAGCTGCCCAACACTACAATGGCAGACAACAATGCAAACTAGCCACAGACTGCACACAGCACAGCCAGTGATTTTCATACAGAGCGCTACGTGGCGTTACCAATATAAGAACCTAAACAGCCTACTTACATAGCCCCCATGCTCCCCACGAAAAATTTTACAAATTGTTTTGGGCAGTGGCCAAAAATGATTTGAAGAAATTTTTCATAATTACAATAACAAAGATATCAAATGCACACACTTATTGATACAATGTTGGTCAAAAGCTAAAATTTTCTCACAGTCCATAAAGACTGTCCTGACCATTCATCACAGTAAAATTGCAGATTTTTTTCAAAGTCTGAGCAGTAAAAGAAAATGCACACGGAAGTGGTGGATTTTCACGCAGTCTTGAAGAAGTAGTGTTGTCCTTCCAACGGAAAGACAGAGCTGGCTCTTGACATGCAGACAGGTAATGGGCCACAACAGAGCAGACCCACAGCAGAGTCAGTCGAAGTTTTAAGAATACTGGTAGGTAGGCCATCACAGAGGAGACCCACTATAGTCTTGGTAGAGAGTATGGGATTGGTGGGCCATCAAACGTGCAGACCCACTGTAGTCCTTGTAGAAATAATGGTATTGGTGGGCCATCAAAGATGCAGACCCACTGTAGTCCTTGTAGAGATGGCCAGGAGCCATCTGTTGCGACTGTGCAGGTGCACGATCACCATCGAAGAGTCTTGCGGAGAATATAGCAAGTCTATAAACCACCACTTGTACACTCACAAAAAATTTTTTGAAATGACCTTAGAACCAGCAATGCTGTTATCCAGTCCCTTGCTGAATTATTAACACATGTGCAAACACTAACAGTCCCAACTTCTCACATATTGTCCATATACTATGACCAACAGAAACGTGAGCAGTGAAATGTGACTTACAAGTTACTTAATTTGATGAACTGGTGTCAATTACAATATTATAATATGAGAATACAATAACAAAGGTACAAAATACATCATTAAAGAACATAACAATACAGATAACATTTGTAGTAATAGGGGCTTTACAAAAGAATAGAAATAAACATATACATCAGTTCAAAAATGGTTCAAATGGCTCTGAGCACTATGGGACTCAACTGCTGTGGTCATCAGTCCCCTAGAACTTAGAACTACTTAAACCTAACTAACCGAAGGACATCACACACATCCATGCCCGAGGCAGGATTCGAACCTGCGACCGTAGCAGTCGCACGGTTCCGGACTGCGCGCCTAGAACCGCGAGACCACCGTGGCCGGCTATACATCAGTGTTACAGGAATTATGACATAAATAAATATATAAAATAATGAGAATAGATTTCGAAACATTAATTTCACACATGGGCATTAAAACAGAACAGAATAAATAATGTCTAAACATCTTTACAAAGTAAATAACATATTATAAAGGCAAATTATATTAGAGGATAACAGTATTCCTCATCATAGGGAATGAAGCTGAGTACTAGAAAAATTCTACGACATAAAAAATTTACTAGCTAAACACATAAAGACAGGAAAAACTCCAATACACAAGATTACACAAAAACATAGCAGAATAACACGGGGGGTAAGGACAGGGTTTGTTTTCAGTGTAACATTTGGTACTGCAGTATTTTGCAAACAAAACCTTTTTTTTCTTGGAGATCTCCGTTCGTTCATCATTATTCCTAAAAAGTCCTATCTATGCCTGCTTTCTGTACTTTTTTCGTATAACTTCTCAATGCATTTCTTCCAATTCATCACAACTCATTCTCTTATATAGGTTACCCCCTCTTAAGCTAATTTAAATCTACTGAGCTCAGATATATATACCAATGGACGAGGCAATGCAGCAGCACATAACAAATTAACACAAACAGCAATGACAAAAATTAAAATTGGCAAAGTAAGCAGCATAAATTAGCAAAGCAAATGCAACATTACAACTAATATAAGGCAATACGCAGCAAACAAGAAAAATAAATCAGTAGTAAAACTAGCTTAACAGAGTAATACAAAGTGAAATTTAGTAGCACTATGCCTGGCAAATAGCAGCAGCAATGCAATAACTTATATCTAAACATGACATAGCTCAAGCAGAAAAAATATTACACCAAAGACAACAAGACAGATAAGGGAAATGTCTATTCACATCTTAATGTCTATGTAATTAAAGTGGTGCACCACAACTTATTCTATTTGAAATATTACCAAGTAGTGGAAAAGAAAATTATGTATGCAAGTCCTGTGAAGGGAAATGTCTTTTTGTGCTCCTTCGTTTCCTTTTTTTTTTTTTTTTTGAAGCATAAAGTTATTATTTACTGGATCTGTAGGCATAAAACATCTATATTAGTACATCCATTAAATTTTATTGTAACCAATGCTGCAGTGCAGCTAGAAAGTAGATTTTAAACAAAATGAGCAAACTCTCAACTAGAAAGACAATAGATGTAAAATGTTTCTCATCATTTCATCAGGCAATTCAGTAAATATCATAAATTAAAAGCTCCACAGTATAATAATATGTTTTCAACTTTGAGCGAGTCGTATTTGCGATGCTTTCTACAAAGAAATGTCAATAGCGAGGATAATGGCCTCTTTTTTTTTCTCCACCTGTGCCTCTGAAAGGCACACACTAATGGCTTTTCTCCAGGCGATTGTCTCGCAGCTGGGTGCCCACGACGCATTACGTGAGGGTGGTCACTTAACTTTCTTACTGAAATATTTACGACACCAGTTTGCATTACAGTGACAGACTCATATAAAAAATTTCACAGGTCGAGAATTTGCGTTGCAAATGTGTAGAAACAAAATCCTATGAATATAACAGTGTTCACAAAGTTTTCGTCGGCATTATGATACATACGCGCATTTACACACATTTCATAACTCTTAAAGTACTATTCTTGGTTTCCAACATCCTTTTCCACAAATCGGAATCCCTAACCACTACTCATTAATCATATACGTATTCGTCGACACTTCTTCAATATTTCATCATAACAGATACGTAGCATAATCAAATAACTCATATAGCATCAGCTTATTGATCATAAACATACCACAGTAGCATAATACACATCGTCGTCGTAAAAATAACATCATTACACCTCAGTCAAATCTCAAAAACGTCGTAGCTTCTGCAATAATTTCAAAACCTAAAAAAAATCTCTGCTCATTTCAATAGTGTCATCTACTCAAACGTACTTTAAAAATCTTGATCTCATACCAAATACATCATTCAAAGCTCACATAGTATCACAATGGTTCCAAATAAAAATATGAACAGTTCACAAAGTACAGACAAAATACAATTTCATAAGTGTGAAGTTATCCAACTGTGTAATTGCGTACACATGTGTCAGTGATGTAGTAAAAAAAATGTTTGTTTCTCTTTTAAATAATCAGATAGCTGTGTAATTCTGTGTTAGAGAAATATGGTACCGATGTGTAAAGTTGTATAAGCAAATACCATATTAGCTAGGGCTCCTTGTGCTTGCCAAACACATGGTACACAAAGTAGGTGTATACCCCCCTGAGGGTTAATGTAATTATATCCTCAGGTGTTACAGATTACAGCAATGGAATGAAATGTATCACAGAAAACCTTCTTTGTAATTCAAAACTCTTTAAAAATAAATGTTTTAAGTATAAAATTAATCACTCAAATACGTGTACTGTAGCGCTAAATTGTGCATCTTGTTGCAACATAATCTCTGTGGAAGTGTCGTAGTTATCGTCCTCCGAAAGCTAAGTTCTGCAGAAGTCAATGTACTTACCTCATGATAAACAAAGTGAAATGCTTTGCGTATAGATATCGTAGTTATTATGCTTATTGGCGTGATGAAGAAAGTACTGTACAGTAACGTATTGTTGTGCCACGAAAAAGGCTGTCTCATTGATGCTATACCATAAAAGTTACTACTAAAACATGTTTTACTTTCCAGAATAATGCAGAAAAACTGTGCAGATGTAAAACAGAAACACCGCAAAACAACATTGTAAATTGTCACTCTTAGTAGCGTTGTGATAAAATCGTGTAGCTGTCACATAAACTAACCACTGTGTCATCTGGTATCTCACAAAAAGTACTTTAAATCCAGAATGTATTTTCAAGTAAACCAAAATGTTGCACTAAAATCTCATTAGCAGTACTGGTAAATGTTCTAAGTATGTAAGCCTTATAGTCGTTACGTAATCGTGCAACTAACAAGCAAGAATGTACACACACAATAACACTGTGTAGTCTGTTCACAATAACAATGCATTCGCAATTTGTGTTTAAATAAGTTCCCTAGGTTCTTGACTGGATATTTAACTTCAAACATTGTTGCATGTTAACAGATTCTAAGTCTGACAAGCATACTAGTAATGTAAAGTGAAAAGTTATATGGCAAAGACAAAGTTAAAAAGCAGATTATCTTTCAATAAACGGTTTTACATGTGAAATGTGGTGCAACACTTTACTCTTCCTAGTACGCAGAGTTTCAATTATCATGTGGTATACGTCGGGTTCTGTAAGGTCCATTGTAAACTAGAAAGAATTTGTGACTCAAGTGTTTCTTCTTATGTGATACTGAACGAGCTTTAATGAGAACTTTCTGACCAATGTATAATTTCTTTGCATTTGCTTTACCGTGTAGTTTTCTCCTTTTGTCTGCTGCAGATTTTATATTTTTAATAGCCAAATCAATTATGTCCTTGTGTCGAAGTTTACGTGTATTCGGGAAAGGTAGAAGCTCTCTGATTCTGTTCGGTGGTTCTTCATTCTTCAGTACAAGAGTAGGTGATAAAGCAGTGGAATCATGAGGCATTTCATTCAGCACATTTTGAAATAAGTGTAAATATCTGTCCCAATGCTGATGCTTTCTGTGACAATAAAGTCTGCAAAGCTTATTGATTTCTTTCATAATCCGTTCAGATGGGTTACAATGTGGTGAGTAGAATGAAATAAAAACAGGTTTCATTTTATGATTCCGAAGCATGCGTGACCAAACAGCAGATCTGAATTGCGGTCCGTTATCTGAAATGACTTTAGCAACGTGGCCAACTTCACGTAAGAAATTTTTAACAAAGGCGTTGGATACAGACCGTCCATTGACTTTACGTAACGGAGTGAAAGAAACAAATTTTGAAGTAAGTTCAACAGCGACTAGAACTTTCGAAAATCCATTCGATGTTCTGACAAGGGGTCCCAAGACATCAACAGCAGCAAATTCTTTTAATTTAGAAGGAATAATAGGAAATAACGGAGCACGATGTGAGATAGTAGATGGTTTCGCCTTTTGACAAAGTTTACAAATAGACAAGACTCTTCGAATTCTCTTTTCCATATTGTTAAAATAACAAGTCGTCCAAAGAATATGATAACATTTTCGTGGACCAAAATGTGCATAGCTGAAATGAATGTACCAAATGAGCTTATTAACAAAATCGTCAGGAATGCAAAGTACCCATAGCTTGTCATCAACAGTGCAGCGTTTGAAGAGTATGTTGTTTCTAACCAGATAATAATGCCGAATCTGAGTGTGCGGCTTTTCATGCCATTTACTTTTGATGTCTTTCCAAATCGGATCTTTATCTTGTTCATGAGCAATGTCCTTTAAAGATGTGGCGATGAAGTTTTCAAAGGCGACTTTCTGAATGTAAGGAATACTGAAATTTTTCTCGAGGTTGCCTTCTCGAGGTTGCCTACTTTTCTCAAGGTTAGCGTCTATGTAATTTTTCCCTGAGCCAGCCAGCGCACGTGGCTGCCTGCGGTGCGAGTCATTGTCTGTCTCTTTGTTGGCGTGCGTCGTTATTGGGATTCGGAGACCTAACTTTACAAATTTACCTTGTCGAGAGTGCCCTGCCCTGTTTGAATCCCGCCAGTTCTGATGGAATTCAGGTCTGTCGTTTTGTCGGTAGTTTACATAGTTTCTTGTTTGTCGGTCATGTGGTGGAGAATTTCTCCCGGAATCGTAACTGCGTGCTGAACTGTTGCGTCTGAAGTTATTCTGTCTCCTTTGATAATAATTGTTTTTGTTCCCATATTGTCTGTTTCTATAGTAATCTCTGTCATATTCATTACTACGGAAATGCGATCTTTCTCTGTAACTATTATTACTCTGCCAGTGGTTGTCATATGGGTGGTGTCTGTTTTGGTCACGATTTGCGTTGTAAGAATACACTTATCGTGTCCAGTTATTATTTCTTTCATCGCGGAATTGCGATGGATGTGACCTGTAATTGTTGTGTTCCTGTTTTCGCGTTCCGCGATTGTCAGTGTCAATTTCTAATCCTTGTAAGAGTCCATGAAAAGCTTCAATGCCGTCTTAGCAACGTCCTGCCAAAATAATATGTCGTAAATGTTCAGGTAATTTGATTAAGCAAATGCGGATGAGTTCTGAGGGGCTGTATGGGTTTGACAGGTACTGATTCTTGTGCAACATGTCTTCAAAATATTTCACAAGACTGGAGAATACAGATTGTTCGAAATGTTTCATCATTATGATGCTATGTTTTACTCGGTCTTGTGTAGCTTGAGACCAATATGCTGAGAGGAAGGCATGGTAAAATTCTCCTTCACTGTGACAATCGTGAATGACCGATCGCATTCTTACAGCTGGTTCATTCTCTAAGTAGCCACACATAAATTCTAATCTGTGTTCTAACGACCAGTTGGGAGGAAAACAATGAGAGAATTGATGGAGCCATGCTTGTGGATGAATGTCGTTGCCAGAATTCTTAAATGTTTTGAATTTACGTGCAGTAATGAACAGCTTATAGTCAAAATCATCATGTCGGCGAGTAGCATATCGGTCATTGTTTCGTCGTTTCGGCGGTTCCATTTCAAAATTCGGTGCACCTTGCCAATTTCTTTCATAATTCCGAAATGCGCTGTGTTATTACTTTGTGGCTGTTCCGTATTTCTAAGTCCCTCGTCCCGTATTGGGGCACGAGTGTCCTCTGAAATACGTAATTCTTTTATTACCTGAGTCAACTGATCTCGTACTTCCCAGATTTCTCTTTGGTGTTGCGTATTAATTTGATTCTGATTTTGTTTGAATTTCCTAATTTGTTCGCACCCTTCTGTGTCATTAAAGACTACCGGTTTTGTGTCATTCAGATTATCATCTACCATCGTAGATAAATTATTTAGCTGATCCGAAAGTTCAACTACTTTCTCTGATAATGAACTAATTTCCTCCATGTGTCTTTCTGAACCAATTTTCAGAGTATCTACTGTGTCCTTTAAGTTTTCCTGAGTTTTTGCAAGTTGCGTAACCGAATGGGTAGATGCAACTGAGTCAATTTTAGCTTGCAAGGTCTCATGATTTTCATGAACAATAGTTTGCAGTTCTTTTATGACTGCTTCGTGATTCTGTAATGCATTTTCATGCCGCGAAAAAATAGGTTGAAAATGCTCAAAAATTTGTGTTTTTACGTCATTACAGGCTTTTTGACATTTCGATTCAATGTTATGTAACTCAGTAGTTAAATCTTCACGTGTTTGTTCAAGTGTGGTGTCTAACTTTTGAAGCTTTTGCTGTGTTTGTCTCTGATTTTGTTCCATTGTGTCTAACTTTTGAAGCTTTTGCTGTGTTTGTCTCTGATTTTGTTCCATTGTGTCTAACCGTTGCTGTGTTTGTCTCTGGTGTTGTTCCATTGTGTCTAACTTTTGAAGCTTTTGCTGTGTTTGTCTCTGATTTAGTTCCACTGTGTCTAACTTTTGAAGATTTTGTTCCATTTTGTCTACCTGTTGAAGCTTTTGCTGTGTTTGTCCCATTTGTTGTATTAATTGTAATAACAATGCACTGGTGTCTGAAACATGTTCCTCAGTGCTTTTCGGCAGTGAATTTGCACCGGCAACATTCACATTTTCACGTGTTGACTTATTTCAGAAAACGGTGAGGACCCAAAACCTGAATCTACAGTATTTGCGAGATTGTGTCCTGTCATTTCGGATTCCTGAGGCGAGCTATTGCCGACCGATCAATCGATAATGCTTCCCTGTTCACTAATTGTTTCACTGTCTACGCCATTATTTGCCGCCCGCTCCATTTCCCTATGCACAATTACCAAATCATTAGTTTGAACATTAGTTAATTCATTACACAGTGGCGCTAACACACTGCTTTCGTCTTCACTGTCATTTCTCAGTTTACTTTGGAGCCTAGTATTACGTTTTTCACACGCCATTATTGTCACAATATTTCACACGACAACACAGAAAAGCACAATTCGAAGAGCAAAATAAGAAAACACATTAACATAGCACTGAAAATAATATCTAGTTAAATGCAAGCGCAGCTGTAAAATACTTGGTGCAAATCTACATGCATGCCACAACAACAATAAAAGGCTGCAACTACAAAGGAGATTCTCTCTACAATTAGGCGCTAGCAATAAACAATAGCTACACTAATTACACAAACTGCAAGAAAAAAATCAGAAGATTCCAGTGAGGTATCCTCGGCTAAGGGTCGACATATGAAACGTCCCCTTAGAACAATTATACATGACTGTCCTTGAACTGACACACAATATTTTTAGCGGAACGCAATCTGACTTTCAAAAATCCCTACAAAAGAATGGCCCTGACTAACATTAACCTACACCTTTCACAAATCACTTACCTCACAAAAATCTTCGTTACTCGAACTACTGCAATACAGGTAGCGCCACTACTGCCAGCTAAATAAAAGATTCAAACTACGGAAGGCACTAACTACTGATAGGCATACTTGGCAAATGAAAGATTTTAATATAGAACAAACAATGTATTTACCTTAATAGTCATAATATATATAGCAGTTCATGACATCCAGTCTTACAAATTTCAAAACTCCGCCATTTCTCTCCCCACATCCACCACTGCTGGCGGCTCACCTCCAACTGCGCAACGCTACGCGCTGTTCCCATCCAGCTGCCCAACATTACAGTGACAGACAACAATGCAAACTAGCCACAGACTGCACACAGCACAGCTAGTGATTTTCATACAGAGCGCTACGTGGCGTTACCAATATAAGAACCTAAACAGCCTACTTACAATATTTTGCCCCAGGTATTTGTGGAGTGAACACTGTCTAATAGACGAGAGATGAAAAATTACTCACCCTTGCAGGCTTATGCTAAAAAAATTAATTGATAGTATTGATTTTCATGCTATGATCTGATTTGATCCATTATAAATGGTTCTGAAAGCCTGCGATTGTGAAACCAGGAGGTTTGTTTATAAATAACTCATTTTCTTTATTTTATATTTCGCACGACGCGTTTCGGGAATTGATTCCCATTTTCAAGTGCGATTTTTGTGTTTGCTGTATAGAAATGGCATAACAAACACAAAAAACGCACTTGAAAATGGGAATCATTTCCCGAAACGCGACGTGCGAAAAATAAAATAAAGAAAATCGTGACTGCTACCAGATGAATTACACTCCTGGAAATGGAAACAAGAACACGTTGACACCGGTGTGTCAGACCCACCATACTTGCTCCGGACACTGCGAGAGGGCTGTACAAGCAATGATCACACGCACGGCACAGCGGACACACCAGGAACCGCGGTGTTGGCCGTCGAATGGCGCTAGCTGCGCAGCATTTGTGCACCGCCGCCGTCAGTGTCAGCCAGTTTTCCGTGGCATACGGAGCTCCATCGCAGTCTTTAACACTGGTAGCATGCCGCGACAGCGTGGACGTGAACCGTATGTGCAGTTGACGGACTTTGAGCGAGGGCGTATAGTGGGCATGCGGGAGGCCGGGTGGACGTACCGCCGAATTGCTCAACACGTGGGGCGTGAGGTCTCCACAGTACATGGATGTTGTCGCCAGTGGTCGGCGGAAGGTGCACGTGCCCGTCGACCTGGGACCGGACCGCAGCGACGCACGGATGCACGCCAAGACCGTAGGATCCTACGCAGTGCCGTAGGGGACCGCACCGCCACTTCCCAGCAAATTAGGGACACTGTTGCTCCTGGGGTATCGGCGAGGACCATTCGCAACCGTCTCCATGAAGCTGGGCTACGGTCCCGCACACCGTTAGGCCGTCTTCCGCTCACGCCCCAACATCGTGCAGCCCGCCTCCAGTGGTGTCGCGACAGGCGTGAATGGAGGGACGAATGGAGACGTGTCGTCTTCAGCGATGAGAGTCGCTTCTGCCTTGGTGCCAATGATGGTCGTATGCGTGTTTGGCGCCGTGCAGGTGAGCGCCACAATCAGGACTGCATACGACCGAGGCACACAGGGCCAACACCCGGCATCATGGTGTGGGGAGCGATCTCCTACACTGGCCGTACACCACTGGTGATCGTCGAGGGGACACTGAATAGTGCACGGTACATCCAAACCGTCATCGAACCCATCGTTCTACCATTCCTAGACCGGCAAGGGAACTTGCTGTTCCAACAGGACAATGCACGTCCGCATGTATCCCGTGCCACCCAACGTGCTCTAGAAGGTGTAAGTCAACTACCCTGGCCAGCAAGATCTCCGGATCTGTCCCCCATTGAGCATGTTTGGGACTGGATGAAGCGTCGTCTCACGCGGTCTGCACGTCCAGCACGAACGCTGGTCCAACTGAGGCG
The DNA here is from genome assembly GCF_023898315.1 of Schistocerca nitens. Taxonomy (NCBI): domain Eukaryota; kingdom Metazoa; phylum Arthropoda; class Insecta; order Orthoptera; family Acrididae; genus Schistocerca; species Schistocerca nitens. The sequence goes on from NC_064617.1 coordinate 396,895,877, forward strand.
CCAGGTGGAAATGGCATGGCAAGCCGTTCCACAGGACTACATCCAGCATCTCTACGATCGTCTCCATGGGAGAATAGCAGCCTGCATTGCTGCGAAAGGTGGATATACACTGTACTAGAGCCGACATTGTGCATGCTCTGTTGCCTGTGTCTATGTGCCTGTGGTTCTGTCAGTGTGATCATGTGATGTATCTGACCCCAGGAATGTGTCAATAAAGTTTCCCCTTCCTGGGACAATGAATTCACGGTGTTCTTATTTCAATTTCCAGGAGTGTATTTATAAACAAACCTATTCATGCTTTGATTTCCCTTATAAGGAGATCTCGTTATTATTATTGTTGTTGTTGTTGTTTTCAGTCCGAAAACTCGTTTGACGCCGCTCGCCACGCTACTGCATCCTTTGCAAGCCCCTTCATCTCTGAATTACTACTGCAATTTACTTCCTTCGGAATCTGCTTGCTGTAGTCATGTCTTGGTTTCGCTGTACACATTTTACCGCCGGCCGCGCTTGTCTCGCGGTTCTAGGCGCGCAGTCCGGAACCGTGCGGCTGCTACGGTCGCAGGTTCGAATCCTGCCTCGGGCATGGATGTGTGTGATGTCCTTAGGTTAGTTAGGTTTAAGTAGTTCTAAGTTCTAGGGGACTGATAACCACAGCAGTTGAGTCCCATAGTGCTCAGAGCCATTTTTGAACAAATTTTACGCGCCAAACTGTACTCGAATACTAATACTTGATGTCTCAGAATGTATCTCATCAATCGATACCTTCTTTTACTCAAGTTATGGGAGAACTATCATTTCTCCCCACGTGTATTCAGTACTTCCTCCTTAGTTACACGATCTACCCATCTAATCTTCAGCATTCTTCTGTATCATCTTCTGCATCATATTTCAAAAGCTTCTATGGTCTTTTTGGTTGAACTGTTTGTTTTCCACGTTTCACTGCCGTACAAGGCTACACTCCAGACAAATACTTTCAGCAAAGACTTCCTAATACTTAAATGTTTATTCGATTTTAACAAATTTCTTTTCTTCGGAAAGACTCTTCTTGCTATCGTCAATCTGCATTTTATATCCTTTCTATTTCAGCCATCACCAGCAATTTTACTGCAGAAATATCAAAACCCATCTACTACTATGAGTGTTTCTTTTCCTAATCTAATTCCTGCAATAACACGTGATTTAATTCAACTCCATTACATTTTGCTGGTATTGCTTTTGTTGATGCTCATCTTTTATCCTCCTTTCAAGATACTGTCCATTCCATTCAGCTGCTCTTCCAAGTCCTTTGCTGTCTCTGACAGAATTACAGTACCATTGGCAAACCTCAAAGTTTTATTTCTTCTGCTTGAACTTTAATGCATTCGTCAAATTTTTCTCTGGTTTCATTCAGTGCTTGCTCAATGTACAGATTGAATAACATGGGGGATAGCTACAACCCTGTCTCACTCCGTTTTCAACCACTGCGTTCCTCTCATGTCCCTCGACTCGTACAACTGCCAACTGATTTCTCCCATCTCATCTTCATCCATGTCCTCTTCTCTTTCTATAATACTGCTTTCAAGTATATTTCCCTTCATTAGCCCTTTTATACACTCCTTCCATCTTTCGGCTTTCTCTTCTTTGCTTAGTACAGGTTTTCCATATGACCTGTTGATATTCATGTATCTGCTTCTCTTTTTACCAAAGACCACTTTAATTTTCCTGTGGGGGGTATCTGTCTTTCCCGTAGTAATGTATGCACCTAAATTCCTACAGTTGTCTTCTAGCCATTCCTATTTAGCTATTTTGCACTTCCTATTAATCTCCTTTTTTAGACATTTGTATTCCTGTTCGGCTGCTTCATTTTCTGCATTTTTTATATTTTCTCGATTCATAAATTGAATTCAATGTGTCATCTGATGTCCAATTATTTCTACTAAGTCTTGTCTTTTTACTCATTTAATCCTCTGCTGCCTTCACTTTCCATCTCTCAAAGCTACCCGTTCGTCTTCTTCTTCGTTCCCTTCCCTGTTCTAATCACTCGTTGCTTAATGCCCCCTCTGGAACTCTCAACAGTCTTGGTTCTTTTAACTCATCCTGTCCCATATTCTTATTTTCCTAACATTTTGCAATTTATTCAGTTTACTCTACGGTTCATACCCAATAAATTGACAGTTTAAAATCTGGTTCCGAAATTATTCTCTTGCCGTTATGTAATCAGTCTGAAAGGACATATTAGAAAAATAAAAAAAAGAGAGCTATATTATGTTGAATTGCAGTCTTGAATTATAAACTTATACGTAGAGCTAAATAAATTATTCACGAACTAGAATAAAAATACACTTGTGGTGTACAAGCAATCATTTACATAAAGAAATAGTATTACTACGTTACATTCTGTCATTTAGTATCAGCCATGGGTGGTTAAGCGACTGACTGCGGAGGTTTAGTTACGTCTGTCGTCCTCCGAAGCACATCACACCTAGAGCTGCAACTGTAACGATGCACATACTTACCTCTGTAGAAGCGTATCACACATAGCATACCGAATTTGTGTTCACTTTTTTCTGTAGACGAACTCCTCTGTGTGATACGGCTGGAGCTGAAGTGCCACCGCGACTGAACAAACACTATCATGGTGAATTGTTATTATTTAATGCAGTTAGTTACCTGTTTTGGGCATAGTTTTTTGAGACATTGTAATAGTTTAGAAAGGTTTATAGGACAGTAACATAAATTGTATTTAAATATGATTGCCCGTTGGCTATTTACACGTTATAGTAAAGAATATTTAGTTTAACGACAGTTATGAATATATAATAAGTTTGAACTTCTTCAGATCATTGTAGAAAATTGTGGTAGCAACATTATTTATACTTTCACGATCTCTGGTCAGATTTGATGAAGAGCAATGAAAGGAATTTCTACTTCCAACACTCAAATTGTAGATATCGTTATTCTTTCTGAACTTTCACTGGATTAATCACACAAAATTTAATGAGATATCTGGTCCGAAATCGGTAATGTCAAATTTTAGTTGACGGTAAACGGTCATGGACTGAGTAAAGTGGAACCTTCTTTATCTGGACTAGGTAGGGCCGTTGACTATCCGGATTACTGAAAATCCAGATAATAATGAAATTCAGAAAAAAAAATTCAAAACGTGGGTGCAGTGCTATTAACAAGACGTTAAATTTATTTAATTTAAACACAAAAATTGCGCATGACTTTCTCATAATGCCTGAACTACTGGAAAAATGCACAGTGAGTTTTATACACTTAAATAATCAGTAAGCCTCATTTGAGCCAGTTTCGTTTGCAACACAGCACTAGTTCGAAAGAAGTTATTTCCTCTTGGTGTTTCAAATAAACTATTACTTTGTCCAGCAGTATTGTTGCCTCAGTGCGTGCGGTAGTGTCTTCGTAATGAGTGCCAGCTTCATCGTAATCTGTCATTACTATCGTCATTATCAGCAGATGAACAAACAGCAATAACGTCGTCATCAGAAATTACAATTTCGGAATAAAAGTCTTGAATTACCTTCCGGTTCATCTTCCACTGTGGGATCAAATATAGCAACATTATTTTGTACAATTCTTTTTGCTTAGTTCTCCTTCTTTCTCTGTGATGTCATTTTACACTCGCAACAAACAGGGCAATACCGTACTTTACAATTGGCTCTGAGCACTATGGGGCTTAACATCTATGGTCATCAGTTCCCTAGAACTTAGAACTACTTAAACCTAACTAACCTAAGGACATCACACAACACCCAGTTATCACGAGGCAGAGAAAATCCCTGACCCCGCCGGGAATCGAACCCGGGAACACGGGCGCGGGAAGCGAGAACGCTACCGCACGACCACGAGCTGCGGACGTACTTTACAATTCAATGATAACTTGTTGATTGATACTGTGCCATGATCCATGTATAGCAGTTAGCTGAAGTTAAATTTAATGGTTGTCTTCGATTGTTACTGTTAGTATTTCTGGAGTATCAAATACAGTGCAGGTAGTGTGCTTAAAAAACGATCCAGGTGAACCAGAGCTTCCGGTTAATGAAGAACGGATGATTTACGTTCCACAGTACTTTGAAATACGTTACTAATGATCGAAAATGTCCTCACCCGGTAGCTGAGTGGTGGCGGCACGGTAGCTCAGCGTGTTCGGTCAGAGAGGCCTCTGTAATAACAAAACTGAGTGGAAGGATCAACCACCGAACTTGAACAGGATGTCTTGCGACGTCTGTAACGACCAAACACAACGATCAATAACGGACAAACTGAAAAAAAAGTCGTTAGCGCGACGGACTGTCAATCCTAAAGGCCGGGTTCGATTCCCGACTGGGTCGTAGAGTTTTCTCCGCTCAGGGACTTGGTGTTGTGTTGTCCTAATCATCATCATTTCATCATCGACGCGCAAGTCGCCGAAGTGGCGTCAGATCGAAAGACTTGCACCAGGCGAGCGGTCTACCCGATGGGAGGCCCTCGTCACACGCCATTATTATTATTATTATCCAAAATGAGTATTGCTTTTTGTCGGCTTACAGCTCACAGCAACGAGTTTAGCTCGCCACAACTGTCCAAAGTGACGACCGCCAGCAGTCTGCCTTCGGCGGTGCTACGACACGGACGTCTGTTTACGTCCCTGCCGGGGAAGTTCGCGCTCGCGCAGTTGTTTACCTCTTCGGCGCACTCGCGCGTTTAGACTACTCGATACAGAATGGCACATGCATACCGAAAGTCGACTCTCAAGATTAGTTTTTCGAATGAATATGCGAGACGGAAAGCCTACGAAATCGAAAGGTTCCTACGAGACGAAGTTAAACTTGACTAGAACGAACTTATCGGAATACACCTCTCCATAGTGAGCAGTGTCGTTTACGTCAAACTGATTAACGATGCAGTATGCGACAGAATCATCCGAGATACTAAACATGGAGCCCGCATCTCGTGGTCGTGCGGTAGCGTTCTCGCTTCCCACGCCCGGGTTCCCGGGTTCGATTCCCGGCGGGGTCAGGGATTTTCTCTGCCTCGTGATGGCTGGGTGTTGTGTGATGTCCTTAGGTTAGTTAGGTTTAAGTAGTTCTAAGTTCTAGGGGACTGATGACCATAGATGTTAAGTCCCATAGTGCTCAGAGCCATTTGAACCATTTGAATACTAAACATGGATTCAAATTTCGTCACTCTGATGGACATGTTGGAGAAGTAACTACTGATCACGCAGGACTGGGCTTACGAAACATACGTATTTTCGAACTTCCCTTCGAGGTTCCGTCAGAGTTGGTCATTGACGCCTTACGCCCATATGGAAGAGTGCTCAGCCATGTTGAGGAAAAATGGTCCAACTTCACGACTTACCCTGCTCTCAATGGGGTGCGTCAAATCGGACACAACATGTAGCCTCGTATGTAGAGCTATAATCTTCTACGATGGACAACCTAAAACGTGCTCAGGCTGCGGGAAAGAGGGCCACGTCCGTTCCGAATGTATGCAGCGGAGGATAGTGCAAGTTCCAAACGGCGAACCCGTGCCTCCGTCCACGTTGACGCCGCTGACACTAACGTGTGCGGACGCGTTTCGAACAGATCCCATCCCGAAGACTGACCAGCTGCAGAATCCTGACAGTTTACGGCAACCGACTGCAGCAGAGACCGCCTCTAGTGACGAAACGACGCACACTTCTGCCGCTCCGGCGCCGACGACCCCCTTAACCGAGCGGAAAGGATCGGTAGGAGGTATGAAAATTGATCCTGCTGTTGTGCCGACAGCTGCTTTCGTCCCTGAGCACCGGGAGTCAGTTACGCACTCGGATACAGAGGCGCACACGCGCAAACAACGATCGCCGAAGCGCCACAACAAAACGACGGCTAGCGCCGTCGGATACCTGCTTACTGCAGTCCACGTCAGACGGACTTGGGTGTAACGTCGATACAGTGCATCCGGATGCGCAACGGGAGGTTCTACCTCCCACACAGCAGTACGACGCGAATCATGCTAGACAGGGGTCGAATACAGACACACCGGACGGAAAGCCGATGGAAGGAGTCCCTCCACCCACCAGAGCAACGCCACCGCCTTCGGTCAGCCAGGCCGGAGAAACACGACGGGAGCTGGACCTTAAGCGCAGGAACTGGGCCGACGAATCCGATACCGACCCACAGACCGACGACGCGCCCGCAGTGGCGAGTGCTGCGTCCACCGGATGTTAACCATGCAGAAGATGCAGACTGCCGCACAGACAGCATGTCGTCGAGCAGCAGCACACAAAATAACGTAAGCGTTCGTGTGCGCTTTACGCACTGAGGAACAGCGTCAGGCATATCGAACAGCCTCTATTAATATTAATACGATCAGAACGCCTGTCAAATTGCAATTATTACGAGAAATGTTGCATGCATCAGACGTCGACATCGTTCTTCTGCAGGAAGTATGTGTTGAGAGCTTCCCCGACCTCTATGAGTACGATACATACATTACACCTACTACCGACGGCGGCAGCGGAACAGCGATACTTCTACGTAGCGGCGTAGTAGCCGAGGACGTGGTGTACCTGCCGTCAGCGCGAGGACTGACGCTCACAGTGCTGGGAGTACGGGTCGTTAACATTTACGCACCGTCGGGGTCCGACAGACGGCGCGATCGATCCCGATTTTACGCAGAGGAGATTGCAACACTATTCTTAGTTCGGTATGAACATGTCTTATTTGGAGGCGACTTCAACTGCGTGCTCGCACCAAGACATCAACACCCACGTTATACTTCGTGCCCGGAGCTGCAGCAACTCATACAGGACATGAATCTCATTGATATATGGCAGACGATACATGGCTATAGACGTGGATACACCTACGTCACGAGTCACTCTGCTAGTCGCCTCGATCGCATTTACGTAACACGTCGTCTCTAACCTGCGATCCTCGATGCGGAATTGTGGCCTGTCGCCTTTTCAGATCACATAGCATATATATGCACGGTCTCCCTGAGTCGTCAACAAGTGTGGAGGAGTCGCAGTGTTTGGAAATTGAATACAGCACACCTCAGGGAACCTGAGTGCAGGCGCTTAATCGAAGACACTTGGCACGTGTGTGAACGACGCCTCCCGACATATCCGACGACGTTGCAGTGGTAGCTGGAATGCGTTAAGCCTGCATTGCGCCGAGCGTTAATTGCACACGGAAGAGAGCAGATGATGTGGAGGCGACACACGACGGAATTTTATTTCACGATGCTCCGCGAACTTTCTGTACAAGCACCTTCACAGGAGCGTCGTGCCGGTATAAAACGAGCACAGGCCCAAATAATTTCCATAACCCGCCGCCGTCTGGAGGGTGTCGCAATCCGTGCAAGGGCCTTTGAACGAGTCCGTGGAGAATCGCCGTCGATGTATCACGTTATCAGAGAAAAACAACGTAGCCGCAGAACCTTAATACAGACGGCCGTACTGACAGATGGTCGCCGTATGACAACGCAAAAAGACATTGCCAACGCTTTTGTGGAACACTACGTTCATCTCTATGAAGAAGCGGAACACGATCAGGCAGCCTTTCATGAGGTCCGACGAACGCTCTCCGCGTGTCTCGACGAGACGGCTAACTTGGAGTTAACAGGAGAAGTCACAGTTGACGACGTAATGAAAGCGGTTAATAAGGGAGCGTCGCACAAATCGCCGGGGCCCGACGGGTTTCCGTTGGAGTTTTATCGTACATTTAAAAATCTCATGACTCCACGATGGACTGCCATGTACTGCGAATTGATGTCTCCCAACGTGCCTGTTCCACCTTCTTTTGTGGAAGGAATGATCATCCCCATTCACAAACCATCCGGCGGCACAGGGATACAGGCCTACCGGCCACTGACCCTTCTTAATTGTGACTACAATATCTACAACAGGATACTTGCAGCACGCTTTAAACGCGTAATACGACAAGTGATATCACTCGACCAAACCCAGCTAGGAGGTGATAGCAATATACAAACGGCACTCAGCGACTACCGCGATGTTATCGCACTGGCATCAACATGTCGTCCGGGGTGCATTGGTATCGATAGACTTCGATCGCGCATTTGACAGGCTGAGTCATGCTTATCTCACGGAAGTGATGACGCAAATGAAGTTTCCGGAAAGTTTTGTCACCGTCGTCATGCGACTACTCCACGGCGCCGCATCCAAAGTGCTCTTCAATGGACGCTTGGGGGGCCCCATCACCATCGCACGATCGGTCAGACAAGGATGCCCGCTGTCAACGATATTGTATGCCATCGCTGGCGAGCCGCTGCTCTGCGGGTTCCGGAATCGACTCCAAGAAATGACCATAAGGCACAACAAGTTTATATGCAGAACATACGCGGATGACCCAGTGTTTTTAGCACGGTCAGGCGGCGAGGCAAGAGCGGCCCTGCATTGGATTAATTTGTATTGTATGGCTACGGGAAGTCGCCTGAACATGGCAAAGACGGGAGCAATGAACATCGGGAGAGGACTCCCGGCAGGAAGTGTAGCACCATTATAGCCGAGCAAGAAGATGAAATGCCTAGGAATTATCTTCACTACAGACGTTCGACGCACGGCGGCACTGAGCTACAGACATCTTCTGCAAACAATTCGTGCGAGTGTCCGAAGTCACAGGTTAAGGGCACTGGATATGATACAACGGGTCACCTTTGCCAACACTTATCTAGCTTCTCGCATCCCCCACCTGACACAAGTTCTTCCTATTCCGGTGGTGTTGGCCCGCCGAATCCTGGCGGCACTAGGATATTTTGTGAGCACAGGTCTGCTTTTTAAGGTCGGATACGAAACCCTCACCCTTCCTCGTATGTGTGGAGGTCTTGGACTAGTCCACGTACGCGACCGAGCAGTGGCTATTTAGGTAACCACAATGATAAAGATGTGGACACGACACCAGACAAGTCTGACGGGCACCTTGGTAGACGAACTCGCTCCACCTTCTCGCTCAGCTCCGGTAGCGGTGTCTCACATCTCCCCATCGCTTGCCCATATGCGAACCTTTTTTGTGGAACACAGTTATGTACATATAGAGCTACCGACTACCAGGACGGCAACGGCATGTGATATATATCACATCTTGACGACGGCCGAATAATGCCGTAGAGCGCCACCAACCAATTGTTGCGTGGTCAGTGGTATGGCGTACAGTGCACCACCCACACCTTGATACGGGAACGCGCTCACTGTGGCATCAGATGGTAAATGGGAGATACGTGACTCGTTCCAGGTTGCATACAATTCATATGGCTGACGAATCAAATGGTTCAAATGGCTCTGAGCACAATGGGACTCAACTTCTGAGGTCATTAGTCCCCTAGAACTTAGAACTAGTTAAACCTAACTAACCTAAGGACATCACACACATCCATGCCCGAGGCAGGATTCGAACCTGCGACCCTAGCGGTCTCGCGGTTTCAGACTGCAGCGCCTAGAACCGCACGGCCACTTCGGCCGGCATGGCTGACGAGCCACTGTGTCCGCAGCGCAATGTTATAGACACGTATGATGTTTGGTCAAAAAAATGATCGCCTTCCTCCTTCGGGTGGGGCCGCAAGCAATAGAACCACGGATACTACTTCTCCCAGACAGGACATATTATCCCCGAACAAAGACCAACGCAGTGACTTGGATTCGAGGTTTGATGGTTCAAATGGTTCAAATGGCTATGAGCACTATGGGACTTAACATTTGTGGTCATCAGTCCCCTAGAACTTAGAACTACTTAAACCTAACTAACCTAAGGACATCACACACATCCATGCCCGAGGCAGGATTCGAACCTGCGACCGTAGCGGTCACGCGGTTCCAGACTGAAGCGCCTAGAACCGCACGGTATTCGAGGTTTGACTGTGCGTTGTCTTTTCCGAGACGGCAGTAAGAATGTGCTCGACTTTTGGGCCTTACTACAAGAACATCACTCACAGCTTATGAGACATCCGAGATATCGAACATATTACGCTAATTTTTTAGGGAGTGCCTTGCCTGATCCCCCACCCCAGTTAGGGTGTCCCGAGTAGGAGAATTTAATTATTGCCTATAATCATCGGAACAAGAAAGGACCAGTACAGTGGAGAGGATCCACCACCACACGTGAAGACGTACCCGACACCAACGCGAGTTATAACGGGATTAGCGAGGTACGCGCCCAGAAGAGGAACGTGGTCCGTTATTGTTTTGTACTGACAGAAGCAGGATATTTTTTCACTATTATGTAAAAAGAAAGTCCACTTATTAACGTTTCCCAGAAATCTTTTATTTTATAAAGGTCATCATATATTTAAAAAAATGCTAGAAGCAGTTTAAGTTTGTTATTGTTACACCATTATGTAAAAAAAAAGACGTCAACTTATTTACGTTTCCCAGAAATATTTTACTTTATAAAGGTCATCGCCTTATGTATTAAAAAAATACAAGAAGCAGTTTATGTTTGTAAAAAAACAAGATGGTAGAGCACTTGAAAAAAAAAGCCCTTCAACACAGGCATTTTCTTTACTATTTATATTACAATTGATATAATGGGAAAAAAAGTGGTTAGCGCGACGGACTGTCAAGCCTAAAGGCCCGGGTTCGATTCCCGACTGGGTCGGAGATTTTTCTCCGCTCAGGGACTGGGTGTTGTGTTGTCCTAACCATAATCATTTCATCCCCATCGACGCGCAAGTCGCCGAAGTGGCGTCAAATCGAAAGACTTGCACCAGGCGAGAGGTCTACCCAGCGGGAGGCCCTCGTCACACGCCATTATTATTATTATTATCCAAAATGAGTATTACTTTTTGTCGGCTTACAGCTCACAGCAATGAGTTTAGCTCGCCACAACTGTCCAAAGTGACGACCGCCAGTCTCGACGAATGCGTTACAGTGGCTCTCTGTAACACAATGAGTCAGGGACCTGAGATCCTACCAACTGGTTCCTTCTGAGTTGTTACTGAGCTTTCAGGAGGAAACCATAAGTTCTGGCGATCCTGCTGACTATCCACCGATGAGGTACTTGTCGTTCAAGTTCTCATGGACATTTAAACTGCAGTGTAGACGGTGCACGAAGTACCGAGCGAGGTGGCGCAGTGGCTTGCACACTAGAATCGCATTCGGGAGGACGACGGTTCAAACCCGCGTCCGGCCATCCCGATTTGGGTTTTCCGTGATATCTCTAAATCACTTCAGGAAAATGCCGAGATCGTTCCTTTGAAAGAGCACGGCCAACTTGCTTCCCTTTTCTTACCTAATCCAATGAGACCGATGACTTCGCTATTTGGTCCTCTCCTTCAAAGCAACCAGCACCTACAACAACAAAGGTGCACGAACTGGTATGTTAAACCAGTATTATCCTTTCACGGACAACATGAGGTGCAGTCTAGAGCAATTGTGGCAGCACAGGTAACGTGCACTGTTCAAACGCAGGATGCGGAAATTAGCCGATCTTGTACAATTCTGGCGCAGAAGGTGGCAGAAAATCGTTGAAGGTGATCTGAGACCAAGTGTGGTGTATGGATTTCCAGCACACCAGACATAGTTACTGCAGCAGCTGGAAACCCCACGGTTTTCAGAGGCCACTTCCGTGTACAGTACAAACTTTAGCAATTAGGCGCTGCAGTACTACACTAATAAATAATTATGTCCCGTTGCTTGCACACGTAGTTTTTGAATGGGGTGAAATTACTGCTCCAACTGCAGTCAACACACAATATACAGGGTGAGTGAAAAAGAACTTTACAACTTTGGGATGACACAGAAATTTATTGAGTTAACTTACGGAATCTGTAGATGTGTCTTTTTGTGGCGAACAATGTCAAGTATCACACTGACATGACTACCATTTGTGATGCGGCAAACATCCCATCAGCAACCAGTTTCTTCCCACACTCTGTGTAACAAATCGTGCTTAACTTGTGCAATGACAACGTAGATTCGATTTTTCAGATCGGCTAAATTGTTTGCTAGGAGAGTAACATACACACGGTCTTTAATGAAACCTCAGACAAAGAAATCCAATGGTATCAAGTCTGGGGGGGGGGGGGGCGATATGGACCTGCGATTGGCCCTACATGGCCAATCTACCGACCTGTCAAGCATTTATCAAGGAAACCTCAAACTCCCGTGAGAAAATGACGTGGTGCACCGTCTTGCTAATAGTAAACCGTCCCATCTCTGTCGTCGTCATCGATCTGTGGAATTAAAATATTTTCAAGCGCATCCAAATATACAATATCAGTGACAGTTGTCAACATGAACAAGGAAATGCTATAAGGGCACAAAACACATTATCTCTGGGACTGTCGCGAATGTGTTTCACTGTTGCACATGGATTTTCGTTGCGCCATATTCTGCAGTTGTAGGCGTTCTCTGTGTCACTGATATGAAATGTGGACTCATCGCTGAAGATTATTGTGTTCAGGAATGTCTCGTCGTCCTGTATCCAATGCAACATTTCCGCACGTGAGCAACCTTATCTGCGTAACTGACGTGCTGTGACATCGTGAGTCTATATGGTTTCAAGTGTAAACGCTACGCGGTACCGCCCAACAGGTTTTTGTGGGATGCCAATCTTGCGAGATGCACATCGTGTAGATTTTTATGGACTGCAGGCAAAACTCTCTTTAGTCTATTCGTCATAGTTATCAAAACACGGGCGACCTGGCGATTTATCATATCGCAGTGAACAACCCGTCTCAACAAAATTATTGTGCCAAGAGTAAATTTTAGGCCTGTTTGGAGGTTCTATATCGTATTCGGTGCGAAATTTACGCCTAACAGTTTTTGTAGAGGTCGTTTCATGAAACCAAAACACACAACGAGCATGCTCCACACCACTGAAAGTAGCCATTTTAACTGTGCACTACGCTGGCGCGCCTGGTGGAGAAATGCGGTACTGGTCCACTACGGGAATGAAACTTTAGGTTGTTTGCTAAAAAAAGACACATTTACCGATTCTGTAATTTATCTTGAAACGTAACAGTCTAATCAAAACCTATTTAAACACGTAAATTTTAACCATAGAAAGTAATTTCTGACCTAGAGGTGTATGGAAATATGTATTTGTGAAAAAGTTACAAAGAAAATAACTACGGAATCTTAATTATACTAATGTGTAGAAGTCTGTTAATTGGTAGGAACATTTTATATGAAATGAATCTTCTGTAATTAGTAAATATAATAAGTGCATTGTTTACATAAGATACCTTAGCGTTTATACACGCTACAATTACTCTAGACACTAGAATTCACTCATATGTTTAATATACAAGAGTGAAGGTAATCATTGAAATGTGTCATTTGTTTTAGGATGAGAATTTTAATTGTTAATTAATCAAAATATGTTTCTAAACAATGCTGAGGATTGTTTGGGATTGTTAAGAAAGTATAAATAGTTACAGCAATGTTGGCAATGTACATCAGTACTTTGAGTGATGTCAGACAGAAAGCATGTAGCTTGTTCACATGATTTATTTCATTATTGTAAGTATGTTACTTCTTATTTCAGATTTGTCAAGACGCTTCTAATTTCCTTGAAATTATAATAAATATTCAGCTGACACAATACGAGATTGATTTTTAATTTTAACTTTTCTGAAGTTGGAATTTTTAAAGTGACTGAGAATCTAGGACTTCTGCTGCGACAGATTGCCAGATCTGACGAGTAAAACATCCCCTAAGAACGTTATAATCTCAATAAATTTCTATATTATTCCAAAGCACAGAGCATGCTCTGGTGAATATTCTGGATTTTGGTTACAGGTTCAAAACCTACGCCTACTAAGCGCAAGAAGCATGTATAAAGACACCTTACAGTGAGCTCACTGCGATGGGGAGGTATGGTTAACTCGTAAAAAAGCGCGAACAGGTCAAGACGTTTTGATTTAAATGTCTTTGAAGCGGCCAGGTAAGTTGAGAAGCTAGTGCCCTTCTTTTACAGCCCTAACTCTACCCAGGACATATCCGCATTTTGTTGTGCTATGATAGGAACATTTTTCATTCTGGATCCCAACTTTTATTCTACCATAATTTTGACATTTCGGGTTAGTTTAATTTTCAGCGCGCTCATCGATAAAGCTTTATATGTTCGATCAAACGGTGTATCATTCTGTACAGGACAGTGCATAATTCTGGTTTGTATAGCATTGCCTCCGGTAAAAAATAGTAGAAATAAATTGCACAGACTTAACAATGGAGAAGAGTTATCTGTGCTATCAGAATTGCAATAGTGCCGGCCGCGGTGGTCTAGCGGTTCTGACGCTGCAGTCCGGAGCCGCGGGACTGCTACGGTCGCGGGTTCGAATCCCCCCTCGGGCATGGGTGTGTGTGATGTCCTTAGGTTAATTAGGTTTAAGTAGTTCTAAGTTCTAGGGGACTTATGACCTAAGGTGTTGAGTCCCATAGTGCTCAAAACCATTTTTTAGAATTTCAAATATAATTATCTGCAGGGTGTATACGACCCGGGACAACCGGGAAATCCGAGGAAAACCCGGGAATTTTTTCATCCGGGAGAAAACCGGGAAAAACCCGGGAATTTTTCGGAATTCCGGGAATTTTTCATTGTTTTAGTTATGAGTTAAATTTTTGTAATTTTGACTGCAGAATTGATTTTCTAGCAAAGAATGTTATTGTATCCTGCTACTGGAGAATGATACTGCAGCAATAAATATAAACGAGAGGGAAAAAATAAAACTTTAGTGGCAAAGGAAATGTGCAATTTACAACAACAAAACATCGTGCACGCACAAGCGTCTGCAAATAGCAAAAATATGTCAAAGGCCGTAGGACACAGACTGTAATTCTTCGTAACAATAAACTGCTTGCTATGAGCATGACGTCACAACTGTTCACATTAGATTCGTTTGACCAATTGCCAGCAGTTTGTTGCGCATGCGCATTTGACTCGCGTATAAGCAGTACCTTCTCCCGCTACTTGAAGTTTGGCTGTTAGCTGTATCGGTAGTAGCAGCAAGCAGCCAGATGCAAACGAGAAAAATTTTTCTCGCGCGCCCTGGCTGCCAGATTCACGCTTGCACAGAGTTATCTGAGCTGTAGTGGGGAGGGGGTTAACCTCCACGTGACACGTGTTTACGTTAAGTGATTTCACTGCTTCTCTTCGTTTACAGCTCCCACGTCAAATGAAAACAAATCGGATTTCTGTGGCCGGGAGCTATCAAGTGAATTAAAATACATTCACATAATTACGGAAAGCAAAAATATATTATTAATTTCAGTTTTCTGATTTTATTTTATTTCCAAGTTAGTAGCAGTCAAGCATTAATCAATCGCCTTGCAGAATAGTGAAGTTATTTTTGCAAGTTTGCCAAATAAATTTGGCTTTATTAATCTTTCCGCTGAGGCAATCATTTTATTTGAAACGAGGTGTTTCATTCTACAGTATTCGCTAGTTCCAACTGTTCGCTGAATTTCAAGTGCACGTTATCATCTTCTGCCATATATGGCATTATGCCATAATAAAGAACCAAAAATGAGATTGTAGAATACTGGTACTCCAAGAAAATTTACATCCCAAAACCACACTGAAAAGCTTAATATCAGATGGGACATACTTCATTGTGAATCCGGAAAAGCCAATTTGCACTTCAAGCCGAATTATGCATTTTAGTATGGTTTACGAAATTCCGATGCTCTTTGGAGTATCCTCTGATGCCCTGTTTCTTTTATAGTGTGATGTAAGCTCTCTTAGTGCTATATACACACGAACATGCGGGCTTCCTACACCACTGCAGTTCCACACGCACAATAATGCCTGTTTTCTGGCGCTCTCTGGCAACTGGTAAATCGAACCATTTCCAACGGTCTCCGGATAGTATTGCAAACGGTGGTTAGAAAAGCGTTACTTTCAAAGTAAATTTCTTTTTACGCAAGATGAATTATGTTACGTGTGAGAAAGTGGGATGGATATCTAAATCACAGAGCGTTCGAAACTGAACAGTTTGAGGACCAGCCACTTACTAAAATTTCGAATTTTAAATTTACTGGCACATTTGTGTGATGTATCTTAAAGTATAACACACGCAAAAAAAGATCAATATTACATGTGAAAGCTTAGCCTCTGTTGTAGCGTGTTAATCTTAGAGACCAATATTATATGTGAAAGCTTAGCTTTTCTTGTAGATATGCGGTACTGTGTACATTAATGTAAACCGTTAACTGACTCTTGCGTGTTCGCGCTATTTAACCAGTGATCTTGCTATTGGCTGACTATAACACGTGTCCTATGCTCTGAATAGCTGCTGTCATCGGCTGGCGAGATCTCGTGGCTTGAGATATGACTCGCTTACAAAAGGACATCGCAACCTCGGTTTCAACGCTCCGTAAACTAACGCCCTGTGTTTGGTGCAATTCGAATTTATACTTTCGTAATACGAAAATATGCAGCGTATATGTTGCTGCAAATCAAAGGTCTTTCCAAAACTTCTCTCTTTTTTTTTTATTAAAAGTCTCTCCAAAACTTCTCTGCCCCGTCTTTTGTTTTTTTTTCCCGGGAAGTTCTACGCGATTGTATAAAACGTTAAGCTTTCAAAGGATTGATAAGGTTTACAGTTCCGAGGGAAAATCTACGAAAAACCTACTGTCACTTAGCACAGAAAAAGTGTATTTTCGCCCGGGAAAAAGCATATTTTTTAAACGGGATATCCGGGAGAAATCCGGGAATAATCCGGGATTTTTTTTCCTTGTCCCCGTATACACACTGTATCTGTGTTTTTTTGTAAAAGAAGGACGAGTGGTTTTTGTTTCATTGCCTTGTCGATTCTGCGGTCCTTGACTGATACAATTATTTGTAGCAGGAATTTAATTTTGTTGAATACACTTGAGATTAATAACTGTAGTGCATATTTTTGTAACTAGTATCTATCCCGTGTATGATCCAGTACGTAAAAATTAAATGCAGCCCTGGCCATTTCTGTGTAGGCTCATTGTTGTAGCGACGGCATTAATGACAAAAATTGTATAAGTTCTTCCATCAGTCATATAATACTAAAAGTATAAAAAGACTAATTTTAATAATCTGAAAACAGCGTCCTGCAATACCTTTCAATTAATATTAGGACAGAGGTACAGTTTTTATTAACAACAATATCAATAAGTGCTTATGCTGCCCTTGCACATAGGCAGCTATTCTGGAACATCCAGCTCATCAGAAAAAATAATTAAGAATTGTTTAGATGTATTATCGCGTAATAGTTAAAAAGGATTTTAATCCATCGTGAGTAGGACAGATGTCTTCACGTTGGGGTATGTATGCTATTGTATGTGATAGCACCCTGAGAAAAATCAGCCGTGGCTTTTAACATACATAAACGAGAAAAGACTCATTATTTCTATTTTTCAAAACTATTTCAAACAATAAAAATAACGGAACGGTTATTGTTGCACGAGCTATTCAGTCAATCATTTATTAGCATTTAAAATTACGTGATAACTGGCGTTCAACGTGGGGCTCGAAGTTCTGAAAATTTATGTATGTGGAAAGAATGTATTACTAACATAAGAAAATTAATGCTTATATATGTAATCTGTTTCATGTGGACGAGGATTATTATTTTCGGTGTTAAGAGAAACGGAAGAAACCTACAACAGATTTGAATATCAATAAAGCCGACAATAAAAAGGAAGGTAAGGGCTTCTGAAAATATCTCTTGCTTTCGTGTGTCGTGTTGTTTGCCAATATTCATGGTTCGTACCGTGTAGTAGTGTCTTGCAAATCGTAACTCAAGTAGGCAAGAAAATTTATATTTGCTGTAAATTTTTGCAGAAATAGAAATTTTATGTTGTATTATTATTATTCTTTGTGGTGATTGCTGTGTGAAAATAATTGTGATAGAGCAATGTCTCGTACAGAGTCAATGAGAGTAAGTAGTAAGACTAGGAGAGAAGTTGATATGGAACCAGATTCACGAGAGGTCAGTGATAACGAATTGGAGGAAATCCCCATGGGATCTACATCCAATGGAAATATAGAGGAAAATATTACAGATCGTGAAATAGAAACTGCACATCAGCGCGCAGAAATTGAGCGTAGCGTTGATAGCACCGTGTTGCCAACTGTTGCGGGTGAAAGAGCCGCGCCCGCAACCAAACAAACAGTTACGTGCGCCGAGCCTGGTTACGACGCAGTAACTGGAGTTCTAATGAAGTTAGATTAGTTCCAGAAGCAACAGGAGGAGAGAGAGAGTGTGAGGGAAAGAATAGAGTTAGAAAGGGAGAGACAGCAGGAGGAGAGAGAAAGAGAAAGGGAAAAAGAGAGGGAAAACAGAATATATGAACAGCATAAAAGTTTAGAAGTCATGAAAGCAGACATAGCCAGTTTGAAACAAGCGTACCAGGAATTGCCAAATTTGGTAGCTAGTTTAACAACAGACGTAAAAATCTGCAACTAGAGCAGAATAGCACGAAGGAAGACATTCAGAACATAACCGAGAGGGCAGAAAATATAGAGACAGGAAATGCGGAGAGAATACAAACTGCCTCGCGGAATATACTAATAAAGTTGAAGGAAAAGTTGAAAATTGGAGGAATAAAAAAGAGAAACAAATAGAAAATAAAATACAAACAGAAGTGACACGCACAATTTGCGCAGTTCACTCGACTAGTCAGATCAATCAGACAGAAAAGGAAAGAGTAAATAACATGAGAATGGAGGACAATTAAGTACCTGCTTCGCATGTTTCACACGAAAATCCGCCGTTCTCTGCCACCTATAATACAATTTGTGGGGTACAGACAGGAAAGTGTAGTCCTAACAGTGCACAGTTGAATGGTGCGGGGGCTGTGCCCACTGTATCTTCAATAACGGTGGAAGAAAGTTTAGTTAAACACCGACAGTTCCAAAACTTCTCCACCAACAAGAAAAATATTCACCCTCATGTATTTATAAAGAGTTTTCGAAACGTACTACCCAGAGCATGGACAGAGAAACAAAAGATACAGTTTATTGTTTCGCACATAGTAGGAGATGCTGGTCTATGGGCGACAGATGCAGCTGAAACCAGCTTCACCTGTGAACAATTTGAGAAGGCATTTCTAAATAATTACTGGTCGCCTTGTATTCAGGAAAGACTTAGACAAGAAGTGTATAGTCCAGAGGAATATAGCCCTAAACAAGGAAGCCTAAGGAAGTATTTTGAAAAGTACGTCAAAAAAACGCGATATTGGGACGAACCGATCTCAAATCGTGATGTGATCAGGCTATTAAGGGCCAGACTTCCGCCAAATATTAGAGAGAAACGAATCCATGTTCCAGACAATGATCTGGATAACTTCTTGTCTTGGATTCAATAGATTTAATTCATGAAGACTTAAAGTTGCAAAATGTCAATGGAAATAGTTAAGATTAGAAGGAAAAGAACAATAATAGACAAAATGGTTGGAATAATTGTGGGAATTGTTCTAATGGGCGAAACCACAACAGGAAACCTGTGAACGGAAACGAGTCATTTAACGGCCATCCGAATAATGACAAAGTTAGTAACAATAGACATGCTTGGGGAAACAGTTCGGCCCAACAAAGACGGAAACGAAGGTATGAGGAAAGGTTTAGCCCAGGAGATGGCAATCAACAGCAGATGAGAGACGCAGCGCCACAGTGGAAGAATAGATTCGTAATGCCATGGTATGTGAGACAGGATAGTCAGAATAACACAGAAAGATATCCGAACAATATCAATAATAGGAGCGAACATGGTCAAGCAGATACTTTAAACAGCCCAGCTTGGCAGAATCAGAATCAAAGTGTGGGAATAGTTGATGTGACGAATGGCAATCGCCCTACACCAACCGATTCGACAAACTAAAGACGGCCGCAATTAGCTCTCCGTTTTCGGCCGTGCGATGGAGGGAGAGCACACAAGAGAGTAAGGAGAAACAAGATGTAGTGAATATGTTAAGATATAATAATGTTGTTGGAATGAAGGAGGAACTTTTATCGGAGAATAAGAGATGTAACCAAGTAGATAGTGAGCTGATACAGGCTGTGGGCCGCGCGGGATTAGGACTGTGTGGCTGGTCCCGGCGGAGGTTCGAGTCCTCCCTCGGGCATGGCTGTGTGTGTTTGTCCTTAGGATAATTTAGGTTAAGTAGTGTGTAAGCTTATGGACTGATGACCTTAGCACTTAAGTCCCATTAGATTTCACACACACACACTGGCTGTGGTTCAGGCTAAAGTTGTTAGTATACTGGTAAATATCGTGATTGATACAGAAGCTACTGTTAATGTGATGAGTTATAATTTCTATAGGAGATTGTGCCAAAAGCATAAAGTGCCAATGTTGCCAGTTCAGAACTGCAAAGTGTCAAGTGCCATTGGTGCCCAGGCATAGGAAGTGAAGAGCCAGGTACAGGTGGACGTATTTATGGGAAATGGAGTATTCAATTGCACGTTCCTCGTTGTAAAGGGATTGAGAGCCGCCTGTATTCTGGGTTGGGAGTTTTTGAGGGAAAGAAATGCCTATATGGACCTCTCTCAAGATATTGGCAGTTTGGGGAATAGAGAAGTGAGAGTGAAACTGTAATTGCTGCGCACTAAAGCTATACATGGCAAGTATTGTCAGAATGTTAAAGTGAAGTGTAACCTTCCAAAAATACTTCATCTGCAGCAGTATTTTGGGGGGCGAGATTATAGCCATCACGATGGAGAGAGTGTTAGTACCACAGAGTCCCGTCAATCAATAAACAATAAAGCAGAGGAATCCACATATCTGACACCAGAGCAACAATTACAATTATCTCAGATATTGAAGGAATATATAGAGGTATTCTCTGAGAGACCAGGGATCATCAGAGGTTATATGTATAATATTCATGCGACACCACACAAGACATTTTGTAAGGCTACTTACTCCGTTCCATGGTCGAAAAAGGAGGCAGTGAAACAAGAGATACGCAAGATGCTAGGATTGGGAATAATTGAGGCGTCAATGTCACCTTATAGTAGCCTGTTATAGCGGTTACAAAAGATAGTGTAAAATATGTCTGGTGTTACACGCTCGCAACATTAATAAGATTAATGTGCCAGTAAGGAACAGACTAGAGAAGAGAAGATCAGCAAAGTTTTTACCTCTCTTAAAGAATGTGCGGAAGTTAGGAAACGTAAGTGTGACCAACAGTTAAGGACAGTACAAGAGTTTGAAGTAGGAGAGATGGTACTTTTAAAGTACCACCCGATGGCCTCTCTTGCAAATAAAAGAAACAAGAAATGGCAATTATCGTGTAGTGGACCATATGTGACTGAAAAGATACTGTATGGATGTAGTTATTTTCTAATTCTGAAAATAAGAAACCAGTGGGTTTATATAAATATAAGGATTTAAAGAAATTTTGTAAATAATATGTATGTGTGTAACATATGTAAGTTGAGCCTTAGTAATATTTCATTTCATTAATAAATTTTCAATTTGTTTGTAGTCAAGATGAAAGTTTTATCCTAGTATTTAGTAAAAGTTTCATGCAGTTAACGTCATGATAGAATTTGTTAGAAATATGTAATGACAAATACAATGTATATTTAGAATTTCAAAAGATTAAAGAATTTATTAAATGATCATGAGCGAGGTACACGTAACGGTACAAACCATGAATCAACTAAATGAAAAATTTAAGATGAATAGGTAGAAACTAGGTAGTTTTATCTACCGAATTTATAAAGATAGAATGTCATTAAGATACGTTCACGTTTTGAGTGAACCGGACTGTCAAGTACAGTGATTGTAAAAGTATCACGGAAGCAGAGACATATTCAGGAGACCAACTGAGTTATTGTATAAACCAGACCAGTGTCAAAAATTCCAAGAAATGGCCTAATTGGCCAAGCATTTGTTACGGGAAAGTACTAACGCTACCAATACCTAATGTGAATTGTGATTTGTAATATGAATAAGAATACACTGTGTATTTAGTCATGGAAGTAAAATGTTAAAGTTTTAATGAACGATTTAATGTGCCACAAGTGACTGTGAGGAACAGTGACTGTGTGTGCATACAGCCAAATGAACGTTGTATCAATAAACTGGATTCAGTATGACCAAAAATAAAGTCATTTAGGGGAACATTCGTGTAATAAACAGTCTTCATGAAACGTTATAAACGGTACAACGCCAGAGACGTTGGTTTTATTATAATGTATTAAGGTTAAGTGTAGTAGACAAGACTACAGACCGTGGCAAACTGATGTGTTTCGGACGAGGACGTTACTTAACGCATTCGAAGCACAGCTGGTCTCCAGCGATTGGAGTGGAGTAAGTCAACAATGGGAATCGGCCCGCGCAAGCGAACAGAACAGTTGATCTGTGCAAGCGTGTCCGGAGATACCTACTCGTGACATTATAGACAGTGTGGTGTGCAACAGAAGTAGTGAGACTGTGTAAACAGCCTACTCGGGGGCACAACAACTGTATGAAGCTATAAAAAAGAAAACGTTAACGTGGGACAAACTGTGAATTTGAACAGTGTCATGCAGCAATAAGAAAACGAAACATAAACTTCAACAAGGTTGGGACGAACTGTACTTAAACAGTGTCACACAGTGGACTTCGTATGTTTTAACGAGTGGACGATTAATTCATATGCAAAACACAATAGAGGAAACTCAACAGCGGAAAGTCCACTGGACCTGACGGGATACCAATTCGATTCTACACAGAGTACGCGAAAGAACTTTCCCCCTTCTAACAGCCATGTACAGCAAGTCTCTACAGGAACGGAAGGTACCAAATGATTGGAAAAGAGCGCAGGTAGTTCCAGTTTTCAAGAAGAGTCGTCGAGCAGATGCGCAAAACTATAGGCCTATATCTCTGACATCGATCTGTTGTAGAATTTTAGAACATGATTTTTGCTCGCGTATCATGTCATTTCTGGAAGCCCAGAATCTACTCTGTAGGAATCAACATGTATTCCGGAAACAACGATCGTGTGAGGCCCAACTCGCTTTATTTGTTCATGAGACCCTGAAAATATTAGATACAGGCTCCCAGGTGGATGCCATTTTCTTCACTTCCGGAAGGCGTTCGATACAGTTCCACACTGTCACCTGATAAACAAAGTAAGGGCCTACAGAATATCAGACCAGCTGTGTGGCTGGGTTGAAGAGTTTTCAGCAAATAGAACACAGCATGTTGTTCTCAATGGAGAGACGTCTACAGACGTTAAAGTAACCTCTGGAGTGCCACAGGGGAGTGTTATGGGACCATTGCTTTTCACAATATATATAAATGACCTAGTAGATAGTGTCGGAAGTTCCCTGCGGCTTTTCGCGGATGATGCTGTAGTATACAGATGTAAGTAGGCTGTTTAGGTTTTCTTCTTGGTAACGCCACGTAGCGCTCTGTATGAAAATCACTGGCTGTGCTGTGTGCAGTCTGTGGCTAGTTTGCATTGTTGTCTGCCATTGTAGTTTTGGGAAGCTGGATGCTAACAGCGCGTAGCGTTGCGCAGTTGGAGGTGAGCCGCCAGCAGTGGTGGATGTGGGGAGAGAGATCGCAGAATTTTAAGAGCGGACGATCTGGACGTGTGACCGCCAGAGAGAGTACGTTTGTAAGACTGGATGTCATCAACTGATATATATATATATATATATATATATATATATATATATATATATATATATATATATATATATATATATATATATAATATGACTTTTGAACAATATTAAGGTAAATACATTGTTTGTTCTCTATTAAAATCTTTCATTTGCTAACTATGCCTATCAGTAGCTAGTGCCTTCAGTAGTTTGAATCTTTTATTTAGCTGGCAGTAATGGCGCTCGCTGTATTGCATTAGTTCGAGTAACGAAGATTTTTGTGAGATAAGTGATTTGTGAAAGATATAGTTTAATGTTCGTCAGGGCCATTCTTTTGTAGGGTTTATTGAAAGTCAGATTGCGTTGCGCTAAAAATATTGTGTGTCAGTTTAAGCACAGTCATGTATAATTGTTAAAGGGGACGTTTCATATGTCAACCCTTAGCCGAGGATACCTCACTGGAATCTTCTGATTTTTTCTTGTAGTTTGTGTAATTAGTGTAGCTTTTGTTTATTGCTAGCGCGTAATTGTAGAGAGAATCTCCTTTGAAGTTGTAGTCTTTCATTGTTGTACAGTAAAACAGTTGTGGCATGCATGTAGATTTGCACCAAGTATTTCGCAGCTGCGCTTGCAATTAACTAGATACTATTTCCAGTGCTATGTTAATCTGTTTTCTTATTTTGCTCTTCAAATTGTGCTTTTCTGTGTTGTCATGTGAAATATTGTGACAATAATGGCGTGTGAAAAACGTAATACTAGGCTCCAAAGTAAACTGAGAAATGACAGTGAAGACGAAAGCAGTGTGTTAGCGCCGACATGATGATTTTGAGTAATCTGTTTATTACTACAAGTAAATTCAAAACATTTAAGAATTCTGGCAACGACATTCATCCACAAGCGTGGCTACATCAATTCTCTCATTGTTTGCCTCCCAACTGGTCATTAGAGCACAGATTAGAATTTAAGTGTGGCTACTTAGAGAATGAACCAGCTGTAAAAATGCGATCGGTCATTCACGATTGCCACAGTGAAGGAGAATTTTACCATGCCTTCCTCTCAGCATATTGGTCTCAAGCCACACAAGACTGAGTAAAACATAACATCATAATGATGAAACATTTCGAACAATCTGAATTTTCCAGTCTTGTGAAATATTTTGAAGACATGTTGCACAAGAATCAGTACCTGACAAACCCATACAGCCCCTCAGAACTCATCCACATTTGCTTAATCAAATTACCTGAACATTTACGACATATTATTTTGGCAGGTCGTTGCAAAGACGACATTGAAGTTTTTCAGGGACTCTTGCAAGAATTAGAAATTGACACTGACAATCGCAGAACGCGAAAACAGGAACACAACAATGACAGGTCTCATCCGTCGCAATTCCGCAATGAAGGAAATAATAACTGGACACGACAAGGCTATTCTCACAACACAAATCGTGACCAAAACAGACACCACCCGTATGACAACTGTTGGCAGAGTAGTAATAATTACAGGGAAAGATCACCTCTCCGTGGTAGTGACTATCACAGAGACAATCAGAGAAACAGACAATATGGGGACCAAAATAATTATTATCAAGGGAGACAGAATAACTTTAGACGCAACGGTTCAGTGTGCAGTTACGATTCAGGGAGGAATTCTCCACCACGTGACCGACAAGAAAGAAACTATGGAATCTACCGACATGACGACAGGCGATATGATCGTAACGACAGACCTGAATTGCATCAGAACTGGCGGGATTTAAACAGGGCAGGGCCCTCTCGACAAGGTGAATTTGTGGAAGTTAGGTCTCCTAATCCCAATAACGACGCGTGCCAACAAAGAAACAGACAATGACTCGCACCGCAGGCAGCCACGTGCGCCGGCTGGGCTTGAGAAAAATAACGTAAGTTAACATTGAGAAAAATTCCAGTATTCTTTACCGACGTATACCGCATGATAATTGCGTTCAAGTTGAAACTCTGAGTACTATGAAGAGTAAAGGATTGCACCAGATTTCACATGTAAAACCGTTTCTTGAGAGATAATCTGCTTTTTAACTTAGTCTTTGCCATAAAATTTTTCACTTCACGATTCTAGTACAGTTTGTCACACTGACAAACTGTTAACATGCAACAATGTTTGAAGTTAAATATCCAGTCAATAACCAAAAGAACTTATTTAAACAGAAATTACGAATGCATTGTTATCGTGAACAGGAGACACAATGTTGTTATTTGTACATTCTTGCTTGTTAGTTGCACGATTATGTAACGACTATCAGGCTTAGATACTTAGAACATATACTGCTAATAAGATTTTAACGCAATATTTTGGTTTACTTGAAAAGATACCCTTTATTTGAAGTACATTCGGTGAGATTAAAGATGACTTAGCATTTCGTTTCTTTGATAGCTACACGATTATATCACAACGCTACTAATATGTGACACAATTTACATTGTTGCTTTTGCGGTGTATCTGTTTTATATCTGCACAGTTTTTCTGAATTTTTCTGGAAAGTAAAACATGTTTTAATAGTAACTTTTGTGGTATAGCTACAATAAGACAGCCTTTTTTTGTAGCACAACAATACGTTACGGTGTAGTACTTTCTTGATCACGGTACTGTACGTAATAACTACGATATCTATAGGCATAGCATTTCGCTTTTGTTTATTACGAGGTAAGTGCATTGACTTCCACAGAACTTTGCTTACGGATGACGATAATTATGACACTTGGCACATTTTTTACCTTTAAGTAATGACAGAGATTATGTTACAACAAGACGCACAATTTAGCGCTACAGGACACGCATTTAAGTGATTAATTTTGTACTTAAAACATTTATTTTTCAAGATTTTTGAATTACAAAGAAAGTTTTCCGTGATACATTTCATTCCATTGCTGTAATCTGTAACACCTGAGGGTATAATTACATTAACCCTGAGGGGGGTACACGCCTACTTTGTGTACCATGTGTTTGGCAAGCACAAGGAGCCCTAGCTAATATGGTATTTGCTTATACAACTTTACACATCGGTACCATATTTCTCTAACACACAAATTACACAGCTATCTGATCATTTAACTGGGAGAGACAAACATTTATTTTGCTACATCAGTGACAGATGTTTACGCAATTACACAGTTGGATAACTTCACACTTATGAAATTGTATTTTGTCTGTACTTTGTGAACTGTTCATATATTTTTCGGAACCATTGTGATACTATGAGAGCTTTGAATGATATATTTGGTATGGGATCGCGATTTTTAAAGTACGATCGAGGTAGATGACACTATTGAAATGAGCAGAGAATATTTTTAGGTTTTGAAATTATTGCATAAAGCTACGACGTTTTTGAGATTTGGCTGAGTTTTTATCATGTTATTATTACGATGACAATGTGTATTATGCTGTTGAGGTATGTTTACAATCAATAAGCTGATGCCATATGAGGAATTTGATTATGCTATGTATTTATTATGATTAAATATTGAAGGCGTGTTGATGAATATGTATATGTGTAATAAGGTAAGGAATAAGGAGTAACGGTTAGGGACTCTGACTTGTGAAAAAGGATGTTGGAAACCAAGAATCGTACTTTAAGAGTTATGAAGGGTGTGTAAATGGGTGAATGTATCACAATGCCGGCGAAAAATTTTTTGGATACTGTTATATCCATAGGATTTTGTTTCTACACATTTGCAACACAAATTCTCGACCTATGAAATTTTTTGTATGAGACTGTCACTGTAGTGCAAACTGGTGTCGTAAATATTTCGGTAAGAAAGCTAAGTGACCTTGACGTAATGCGTTATGGGCGACCAGCTGTGCGAGTCGCCTGGAGAAAAAGCCATTAGGTGAAAAAAAAGAGAGACCATTAACCTCGCTATTGACATTCCTTTGTAGAAAGCATCGCAAATATGACACGCTATTACTTGGAAACATATGATTATACCGTGGAGCACGTGCTTTGTGCTACTTGCCGAAATGCTTATGAATTGATGAGAAACATTTTACATCTATTGTCTTTCTAGTTGAGAGATTGCCCATTTTGTTTAATATCTGGTTTCCAGCTGTGTTGCAGCATTGGTTTTATAAAATAAAATTAAATGCATTTGCTAATGTGAACACTTTCTGCCAACAGATCTATTAAATAATAATTTTATCATCCACATTCTTCGAAAAAGGAGCACTTGGAATGGAAAGAACAATAAGAAGGGATTAATAACAGTAACTGCATACATAATTTTCTTTTCAACTACCCGGTAATTTTTTATAGAATAAGTTTTTGCGGTGCAACACTTTAGTTACATAGACATTAAGATGTGAATAGACATTTCCCTTATATGCATTGTTGTCTTTAGTGTACTATTTTTTCTGCTTGAGCTTTGTCATGTTTAGGTATAAGTTATTGCATTTGCTGCTGCTGTTTGCCAGGCATAGTGTTACTAAATTTCACTTTGTATTACTCTGTGAAGCCAGTTTTACTACTGATTTATTTTTCTTTTTGCTGTACATTGGCTCATATTAGTGATAATGTTGCATTTGCTCTCCAAATTTGGATTTACTGCTGCTTGCTTTGCCAATTTGCATTTTTTCATTGCTGTTTGTGTTAATTGTTTTGTGCTGCTGCATTGCCTCATTCTTTAGTTTATGCATTTGAGCTCAGTAGATTTAAGTTAGCTTAAGATTGGGTAGGCTATATGAGAGAACGAGTTGTGATGAACTGGAAGAAATGCATTGAGAAGCTATAAGAAAATGGTTTGGCCAAAAAAGGTATTATGAAAGAGGATATGAACAAAAAAGTAGGGTTTAGGGACAACAAGTTTAGGTAGGATTTTTTTGGAAATAAATGATGAGTTAAGACAATGGAAAATAAATAATGAGGTAAGAAATATGTGAACATATAAATACAGGAAACATGCTTGGATAGGATTTTTGTAGTGGAAACAAATGTTGAAATAAGACAAAAGATCTATGGAATGAAGTTTTGGGTTGGACTGCAGTACCAAATGATACACTGAAAACAAACCCTGTCCTGTATTTTTGTGTTATTACACTACGTGAATTTGTGTTTTTCCTGTCTGTATGTGTTTAGCTAATAAGATTTATGTTGTAGAATTTTTCTGATAATATGTTATTTACCTTGTAAAGAAGCTTAGACATTATTTATTCTGTTTTTTTTTAATGCTCATGTGTGAAGTTGATGTTTCAAAAGTTATTCTGATCTTTTATGTATTTACTTATGTCATAATTCCTGTAACACAGATGTATATGTTTATTTCTATTCTTTTGTAAAGCCTGTATTACTACAAATGTTATCTGTATTATTATGTTTTTACTGATGTTTTCTGTATCTTTGTAATTGTATTCTCATGTTATAAAATTGTAATGGACACCAGTTCAGCAAATTAAGTAACTTGTAAGCATTCATTTCAGTGAACACGTTTCTGTTGGTCATAGTATATGCACAATATGTGAGAAGTTGGGACCGTTAGTGTTTGCACTTGTGTTGATAATTCAGCAAGGGACTGGTTAACAGCATCGCTGGTTCTAAGGCCAATCAAAAAAAACTTTGTGAGTGCACAAGTGGTGGTTTATGGACTTGCTATATTGTCCGCAAGACTCTTCGATGGTGATTGTGCACCTGCACAGTTTCACCAGATGGCTGCTGGCCGTTTCTACAATGACTACAGTGGGTCTGCATCTTTGATGGCTCACCAATACCATTATTTCTACAAGGACTGCAGTGGGTCTGCACCTTTGATGACCCACCAATACCATTATTTCTAAAAGGACTGCAGTGGGTCTGCACCTCTGGTGGCCCACCAATACCATAATCTCTACCAGGACTACAGTGGGTCTGCTCTGTGATGACCGACCTACCAATATTCTTCAGAACTTCGACTGACTCTGCTGTGGGTTTGCTCTGTTGTGGCCCATTACCTGTCTGCATGTCAAGAGTCAGCACTGTCTTTCTGTTGGAAGGACAACACTACTTCTTCAAGACTGCATGGAATTCCACTACTTCCGTGTGCATTCTCTTTTACTGCTCAGACTTTGAGAAAAAAAAACACTGAAATTTTACTGTGATGAATGATCAGGACTGTCTTTATGGACTGTGAGAAAATTTTAGCTTTTGACCAACATTGTATCAATAAGTGTGTGCATTTGATTTCTTTTTTATTGTAATTATGAAAAATTTTATCAAATCATTATTGGCCAGTGCCCAAAACAATTTGTAAAATTTTTTGTGGGGAGCATGGGGGCTGTGTAAGTAGGCTGTTTAGGTTTTCTTATTGGTAACGCCACGTAGCGCTCTGTATGAAAATCACTGGCTGTGCTGTGTGCAGTCTGTGGCTAGTATGCATTGTTGTCTGCCATTGTAGTGTTGGGCAGCTGGATGTGAACAGCGCGTAGCGTTGCGCAGTTGGAGGTGAGCCACCAGCAGTGGTGGATGCAGGGAGAGAGATGGCGGAAATCTGAGAGCCGATGGTCTGGACGTGTGTCCATCAGAGACAATACATTTGTAAGACTGGATGTCATGAACTGCTATACATATTATGACTTTTGAACACTATCAAGGTAAATGCATTGTTTGTTCCCTATCAAAATCTTTCATTTGCTAACTATGCCTATCAGTAGTTAGTGCCTTCAGTAGTTTGAATCTTTTATTTAGCTGGCAGTAATGGAGCTCGCTGTATTGCATTAGTTCGAGTAACGAAGATTTTTGTGAGAAAAGTGATTTGTGAAAGGTATGGCTTAATGTTAGCCAGGGCCATTCTTTTGTAGGGATTATTGAAAGGCAGATTGCGTTGCGCTAAAAATATTGTGTGTCAGTTTAAGCACAGTCATGTATAACAGTTAAAGGAGACGTTTCACAGAGAAATTGCAGCATTACAAAATTGCAGGGAAATGCAGGAAGATCTGCAGCGGATAGTCACTTCGTGCAGGGAGTGGCAACTGACCCTTAACATAGACAAATGTAATGTATTACGAATACATAGAAAGAAGGATCCTTTATTGTATGATTATATGATAGCGGAACAAACACTGGTAGCAGTTACTTCTGTAAAATATCTGGGAGTATGCGTGCGGAACGATTTGAAGTGGAATGATCATATAAAATTAATTGTTGGTAAGGCGGGTGCCAGGTTGAGATTCATTGGGAGAGTCCTTCGAAAATGTAGTCCATCAACAAAGGAGGTGGCCTACAAAACACCCGTTCCACCTATACCTGAGTATTGCTCATCAGTGTGGGATCCGTACCAGATCGGCTTGGCAGAGGAGATAGAGAAGATCCAAAGAAGAGCGGCGCGTTTGTTATTTGGTAAGCGTGATAGCGTTACGGAGATGTTTAGCAAACTCAAGTGGCAGACTCTGCAAGAGAGGCACTCTGCATCGCGGTGTAGCTTGCTGTCCAGGTTTCGAGAGGGTGCGTTTCTGGAAGAGGTATCGAATATATTGCTCCCCCTACTTATACCTGCCGAGGAATCACGAATGTAAAATTAGAGAGATTCGAGCGCGCACGGAGGCTTTCTGGCAGTCGTTCTTCCCTCAAACCATACGCGACTGGAACAGGAAAGGGAGGTAATGACAGTGACACGTAAAGTGTTCTCCGCCACACACCGTTGGGTGGCTTGCGGAGTATAAATGTAGATGCAGATGTAGACATAAACTGGTGCTGGATGAAGCATATAAAACAGGATTAATAATCATGTGTTTTTACCATCCGCTGGAACAAACATCTATTTATCTATATCGAACTGATGCTGATGCTGTTCTTGCATTTCATGAAATTTTGCTGTGGAGTGGTGTCGGAGAACAACTGCACGGAGGGTAGAAGACAACGTCCGGTACGCGGTCGTGTGCGGCTCGTCCCTGTCGCGCGTCAGCTGATCGCCCGCCTCGGCGACGTCACAATCTGCAGTACGCGCTGACGGGGGCGCTATCCGGCACCCACTCCCTCATCACTTCACTAACTTACCACGAAAGAAAAATAGCGAGGAACATTCTATTTTATGTAAAAACCTTAACGACAAACCAAAGTGAAGGCAACTATGTCTGTATTTATGTATTTAAATGTTTAATAAGAGCGCAGTCTTTATAGCTCTGCCATCGTTTTCCCTCGGTTTACCAGTGGCTTTTACCCAAATGGTGGAGCATAAAACAAATCACTCCGAGGAGAAAGAGTAAAAAAGGCTGCACTCAACTTTAGAGTAAAAGCATCCATGTGCAAGGATTGTAAGAAAGCACATGTGTTCTCAGAACTATTAAAACCACATGTGTCTGCAGTCACCTGTTCGGACACAGGCAAACTTCAAACAAATTAATATAATGATTGAAAAACAACATGTATGTGTCGTCATCTGTTTGGACGCAGACGAATTTAATCAATAACAATAACAATAAAATGAATCACACCAATCTGTAGTCACCTGTTCAGAAGCAGATAAATATAAAAATTAAATCATGAAGATTAAATCAAACACGTCTGTCGTCACCTGTTTGGACGTAGACAAATGGTAAAAGGAAATATGCTATCGTGGAATGCCATTTGCAAGACTGTATGTAACTATGCAAATGGCATTCCAGGGGGCTTTTAGGGCATTAAAGGAGAAGGATGAGTGGTTTTTGTATCATTGTCTTTTCGATTCTGCTGTCCCCACTGACGGACGTTAAATTTTCACGGTCTGTAACTGAAACAATTGCTTGTAGTAGGAATTCAATTTTGTTGAATACAAACGACATTAATAATTGTAGTGCATATTTTTGTAACTATTACCTATCCTCTATATGATTCAGCACGTAATAATTAAAAGTTGCCCTGGCCATTTCTGTGTAGGCTCATTGTTGTAGCGGCGCTATTAATGACATAAATTATATAAGTTCTTCCATCAGTCATATAATACAAAAAGTATAAAAAGAATAATTTTAATAATCTGAAAACGGCGTCCTGCAATATTTTTCAATTCATATTAGGACAGAGGTACAGTTTTTATTAATAACAATAACAATAAATTCTTACGCTGACATTGCACACAGGCAGTTATCCTGGACATCCAGCTCCTGAGAAAAAATTATCAAGAATTGTTTAAATGTGTTATCGCATAATAGTTAACAAGGATTTTAATCCATCGTGAGTAGGACGGATATCTTCACGTTGCGATATGTATGCTATTGTTGGCATTCTTCTGTAGCACCACATTTCGAAAGCTTCTATTCTCTTCTTGTCTAAACTAGTTATCGTCCATGTTTCACTTTCATACGTGGCTACACTCCATATAAATACTTTCAGAAAAGACTCCCTAATACCTAAATCTACACTCGATGTTAAAAAATTTCTCTCCTTCAGAAACGCTTTCCTTGCACGGCCAGTCTACGTTTTATACCCTCCCTACTTCAACAGTCATCAGTTATTTTGCTTCCCAAATAGCAAAACTCATCTACTACTTCAAGTGTCTCATTTCCTAATCTAATTCCCTCAACATTACCTGATTTAATTCGTATACATTCCATTATCTTCATTTTGCTTTTTTTTTGATCTCATCATATATCCTCCTTTCAAGACTCTGTTAATTCCCTTCAGGTGCTGTTTCAGGTTCTTTACTGTCTCTGACAGAATTACAATGTCGTCGGCAAGCCTCAAAGTTTTTATTTCTTCTCCATCTATTTTAATTCCTACTCCAAATTTTTCTTTTGTCTCTTTTACTGCTTGCTCAATATAAAGATTGAATAACAACCCTCTCTCACTCCCATCTCGACCACTGCTTCCCTTTCCTGTCCCTCGACTCTTTACAGCTGCCATGTGGTTTCTGTAAAAATTGTAAATAGGCTTTAACTCCCTGTATTTTACCCCTGCCACCTTCAGAATTTGAAAGAGGGTATTCCAGTCAACATTGTCAAAAGCTTTCTCTAAGTCTACAAATGCTAGAAACGTAGGTTTGCCTTTCTTTAACCTATCTTCTAAGATAAGTCTTAGGGTCAGTATTCCCTCGCGTGGTCCAACATTTCTACGGAATCGAAACTGAGCTTCTTCGAGGTCGGCTTCTACCAGTTTTTCCATTCGTTTGTAAAGAATTCGTGTTAGTATTTTGCAACTGTGACTTATTAAACTGATAGTGTGGTAATTTTCACACATGTCAGCACCTGCTTTCTTTGCGATTGGAATTGTTATATTCTTCTTGAAGTCTGAGGGTATTTCGCCTGTCTCATACATCTTGCTCACCAGATGGTAGAGTTTTGTCGGGACTGGCTCTCCCAAGGCTGTCAGTAGTTCTAATGGAATGGTGTCTACTCGCGGGGCCTTGTTTCGACTCAGGTCTTTCAGTGCTCCATCATGCTTCATGCAGTAGCATATCTCCCATTTCATCTTCATTTAAGTCCTCTTCCATTTCCATTATACAGCCCTCAAATTAATCGCCCTTGTATAGATCCTCTGCATTCTCCTTCCACCTTTCTGTTTTCCCGTCTTTACTTAGAACTGGTTTCCCATCTGAGCTACGGGTGGTTCTCTTTTCACCAAAGGTCTAATTTCCCTGTAAGCGGCATCTGTCTTAACCCTAGTGACGTATGCTTCTACATCCTTACATTTGCCTTCTAGCCATTCCTTCTCAGTCATTTTGCACTTTCTGTCGATCTCATTTTTAACGCGTTTGTATTACTTTTCGCTTGCTTCATTTACTGCATTTTTATATTTTCTCCTTTATTTATTTTCTTCTCAATTAAATTCAATATCTCTTCTGTTACCCAAGGATTTCTACTAGCCCTCGTCATTTTACCTACTTGATCCTCTGCTGCCTTCAGTATTTCATCTCTCAAAGCTACCCATTCTCCTTCAACTGCATCTCTTTCCCCAGTTATTATCAACTGTTCCCTAATTCTCTCTCTGAAACTGTCTACAGCCCCTGGTTCTTTCAGTTCATTGAGGTCCCATCTCTTTAAATTCCTACCTTGTTGCAGTTTCTTCGGTTTACTCTACAGTTCGTAACAAATAAATTGTGTACACATCTGCCCCTGGAAATGTCTTGTAATTTATAACCTGGTTCCTAAATCTCTGTCTTACCATTATATAAGCTATCTGAAACATTCCAATGTTTCCAGGGCTCTTCCACGTATACAACCTTCCCTCAAGATTCTTAAACCACGTATTAGCTATGATTAAGTTATGCTCTGTGCTAAATCTACCAGGCGGCTTCCTCTTTCATTTCTTAGCCCCAATCTATATTCACCTACTATGTTTCCTTCTCTTGCTTTTCCTACTATCGAATTCCAGTCACCCATGACTGTTAAATTTTCGTCTCCCTTCACTATCTGAATAATTTCTTTTATCTCATCATACATTTCATCAATTTCTTCATCATCTACAGAGCTAGTTGGCATATAAACTTGTAGTATTGAGGTAGGAGCGGGCTTTGTGTCTATCTTGGCTACAATAATGCGTTCACTATGCTGTTCGTAGTAGCTTATTTGGTTCCTACTTTTTTTATTCATTATTAAACCTACTCCTGCATTACCCTTATTTGATTTTGTATTTATAACCCTGTGTTTACCTGACCAGAAGTCTTATACCTTCTGCCACCGAACTTCACTAATCCGCACTATATCTAACTTTAACCTAACCATTTCCCTTTTTTAATTTTCTAACCTACATGCCTGATTAAGGGATCTGGCATTCCACACTCCGATCCGCAGAACGCCAGTTTTCTTTCTCCGGATAACGACTCCTCCTGAGTAGTCCCCGCCAGAAGATCCGAACGGGGGACTATTTTACCTCCGGAGTATTTTACCCAAGACGACCACTCAGTAAAGCTGCATGCCCCCAGGAAAAATTACGACTGCAGTTTCCCCTTCCTTTCAACCGCTCGCAGTACCAGCGCAGTTAGGTTGTTTTGGTTATTTTACAAGGCCAGATCGCTGAATCATCCAGATTGTTGTTGCCCTTGCAACTACTGAAAACGCTACTGGTCCTCTTTAGAAACCACACGTTTGTCTGGCCTCTCAACAGACACATCTCCCTTGTGGTTGACCTACTGTACGGCTATCTGTACCGTTGAGGCACGCAAGCCTCCCCACCAACGGCAAGGTCCATGGTTCATGGGGGAGGTGGATATAATTAAAAACTGATTATTACAGCTGATGTAAGCAACCTGCACTAACAAAATACGCAACAACATGGTTTGTCCCACTACTCTCACGTACAATCACATGTTATCCATATCCAGTCGCAGCTCGTGGTCGTGCGGCAGCGTTCTTGCTTCCCACGCTCGGGTTCCCGGGTTCGATTCCCGGCGGGGTTAGGGATTTTCTCTGCCTCGTGATGACTGGATGTTGTGTGATGTCCTTAGGTTAGTTAGGTTTAAGTAGTTCTAAGTTCTAGGGGACTGATGACCATAGCTGTTAAGTCCCACAGCGCTCAGAGCCATTTCCAGTCTGGGTGTAGTTGATTGTGACATCCACTTAATCACTATTTAAAATACATGATTTAAACGTAGTAGGTCTCTGCTGTAGAGCTTTGTCTGAAAACTTCTTAACATACCACACATTTGACAATGGATCCAACAACGTGTAGTGTGCACATGGAAGATTTGACATTTAATTAGGAAACGTAGCATTGGATCCCACTGAGTAAGTATAGCATGTGCAGAGCCGACATGCGCCAACTGGCTGAAGAGTAAAGGCACTAGCCCTAAAGACACCTTTGGTAGGTCGCGCTCCTACGTGTCCTGTAAACAATAAGATGCAATGGGCACTATGTTTTATTTCACAAGTACATATTCATTATTAAAAAGGGAGAGAGGAGTCGGGGGTATTCTTTGGACCACGCCTGTAACATTCAAAAACTACAGACCTGCTGAAATGCTGTTATCATTATTGGGTGCTCCGCAGGGCGCCACAGAAAGGACACAAAAATTCCACTCAAACAACGACAGTAATTCGCACTGCCCTTGACGTGCTTCCTGGGAAACCCGGAAACAATATATTGCAGGATCTAAAGGATAATTATGAGTGAAAACCTAGCATTTCACGCGTAAATGTGACTGAACGAAGTCGTTCATGATATTCCAGAATGTTTATTTTTTCTCCGAGTTTAAGTTTTCTCTTCTTCTTATTTTGGCCGATTAAACTTGCCTGTTACATGTACATAAATTCCTCTCATCTCTTCTTAGGTCTCCCGATACTTCTTCTCTCGTTTGGTTTATAATCTAAATGTCTTTTATTTTCCATTTTTGTATGGGTTCGTATGAATTGTTGCGGTATATGTTTATTTTCCCGTGGACTGCCTCCAACTATAGTTCGTGCCATATTATTTCATTTATTATGTTTTTATCGTCTTCTTATAAATCTCACTTTGGCGTTCGATATTCGGTTTACAGTATTTATATATTGATTTATTTTTCACGTAGCGTCCTCTTATATATATAACACTGGACTGTGGATTTACAATTAGGAAGGACATACATACACACACACACACACACACACACACACACACACACACACTGTGTTTTATTGGAGAATCATAGTAGCAGGAACTTCAGGCGTGCCCAGGGTACGTGCACTAGGGATTTTGCTGTTCGTTTTGCGCATTAATGGCCCACCAGACAATATTAGCACTAACATAAGACATTTTGTACATGATGCAGTGGTTCATAATGAGGTACCAAGTGAAAAACGTAGCACAAATATCCAGTCAGATCTTGATCAGATTTCTAAATAGTGCAAAGGCTGGCCACTTCCTTTAAATCGTCAGAAATTCAAAAAATGTGCGCCTCACAAAATACGGAATACTAGCATTTTGTGACTACAATATCAATGAGGCACAACTGAAATCAGCCAATTCATTCAAGTACCCGGACGTAACGATTTATATGCACATGAAATGGAATGATGAGATACGTTGAGTCGTGGTTAAAGTTGGTGATAGACTTTGGTTCACTAACAGGATACTGGAAGAATGCCGTCAATTCATGAGAGAGAACACGTACAAAATATGTGTGCAACAAATTTCAGAATACTGTTCGAGTGTGTAGGACGCATACCAAACAGGTGTAATAGGAGTACTGGACGTAAACAGAGAAGGGTAACACGATGGGTTGAGGGTTGGTTTGAGTAAGGGAGAGCATT
Organism: Schistocerca nitens; assembly: GCF_023898315.1. Classification (NCBI taxonomy): domain Eukaryota; kingdom Metazoa; phylum Arthropoda; class Insecta; order Orthoptera; family Acrididae; genus Schistocerca; species Schistocerca nitens. The sequence goes on from NC_064617.1 coordinate 396,933,511, forward strand.
ACATAAATCCTGGAAAACATGGAGGCATTGGAACAACAAGCAGGTAAGTCCGTTTATATATTTTCCAGTGAAATACACACACAAAAAAAAAACTGTCCACATATTAGAAAAAAATTTTAATCGGACTTGTCTTTTACCAATCTTTTTTAGGTCACCAGCATGCCGTATAGTCTGTTACATAACCAAACAAAGATTTATTACGATATTTATTGAATTTTTAAACATTTGACTTGTCTCTCTTTGGCATCTAACAACTTTGTTATTTAAATATGCTGTAATGAATAAAAAGGGAACTAAAGAAACGAGAACTGTGACACTTTACATTCAGTATTAGTGAATATTATGAGGAGTCTGAGAATCATTAAAATGGATAGCCTAATAAGTTAAACCTTTGAAAGGTTAATAACACGTTGATTGTGCTGCTCCTTGTGATGAACTGGATGTAGCACCCGTATCAGTTCTATCACAGACGAACTCACTGTAATAATTTCAGGTCTGAGGCTGCCACATACTTCTTGGCAAGCTTCATGATATCTTTAAATTTCTCAGATTTAACTGGCAGAGGAACTTTATAGAAGTTTTCCTCAGGAAATGTCAAAGTAGAGCTTTCTGAATGAAGCAATCATGACAGATATGTTAAATAATAATGCACTACAACGAACTATATGCTTACTTTCCGCTATATATACAAAGAATCTGCACTTTGCAACAGTAAACTTCTCGTTATCAGCACTCTTAATGTAAAATCAAAACAGGTTTTTTTTAGGTGGGACGAGAATCTTAAAATAAATCTGTTGTAACATCAACTACAATGAATGAAGTGTTGGCAGAAGAGCCAACACCGTGTTGCTAGAGGAGGTCGAAATGCACGAGTTTAATTACACGCAGACTGGCGTGAGGTCTGGAACAGGACAATGTCTTGAGAATTGCAAATAAAGTACGTAGATGATGTAATACTTAACTTTAATCCATAATTGGTGTACATCGCTCTTGACGGTACAGGTTTTATAATAAGCTCAATATAACTGGTAATGGCGCCTTGCTAGGTCGTAGCTATGCTAACTATCGTCTCGGCAAATGAGAGCGTAATTTGTCAGTGAACCACTGCTATGAACGTCGGCTGTACAACTGGGCGAGTGCCAGTAAGTCTCTCTAGACCTGCCGTGTGGTGGCGCTCGGTCTGCGATCACTGACAGTGGCGACACGCGGGTCCGACGTATACTAATGGGCCGCGGCCGATTTAAAGGCTACCACCTAGCAAGTGTGGTGTCTGGCGGTGACACCACAATGAACTTCTTGGGTGCCTTTCTGATGAGGTTTTCTCCGGTCACGTGTATATAAATAATACAGATAGTGCTACCATTTGTTATCATTACAGTAACATTTGACAGATATTATAAAAATACACCAAAACCGTATTATAAAAAGCAGATAGAGAAAACAGTGAACGTTACATTACAATATATAGTCTTCCTCCTTTCCAAAGTCCAAGAACGGGAATACTATGTATAAGTTGCTATACTACGAAAATTCAAAATAAATAAATAAATAAATGTCTTTTTGTTTGGACATGACATTTTCGACACAGAAAAATACCTGCACTATATTCTGTTGGTTTCAAATGCCAAACTCTGAGTTCTGTTTGGTGCAATGATAAGTCCAGGGCATTTCTGGTTCTTGCCCAAAAAGCGAATGTCTGCAAATTCATTCCCAATGTTATTCTGAACTGGTCTCTTCGGCAAGTCTAATTCTTGTACCATACAATAGAACAATTTTCGGAATATGCAATGGTAGTAAAATTTCATTTTAGGCGAAAAGTGGACATATGTGGCTATTGCAGCAATGACTTCAGTTGGTTGTCACTTGAAGTAAGAAGCCAATTATCTTCCGAAAACTCACGTACAAGATTTCAGATTCAAGTATCCAGTGATGAATCTAGTCAAGTCCTTGAGCCTCTTCCGTATCACATCTGTAGCGGCCGCTAAAACGATATTGCGCTAATTACAGTGCGCACAGAAGCAGTTAAGGATCTCTCAATCCGTACGGGAATACAACGAAAGTGAAACCCTAACATGTGGTTCAAGTATACTGTGCTATGCGCGCCACAGTGTTTTGCAGGCTGTATGTAGACACAGAAGACGAGTGGAAGAACCACAGTTTTATAAAACTTTATTCTCATATATCGTCTGGTTTTTTTTCTATAATGTGTTATGAACAATGCCACATACAATTCCTGACGAAAAAAAAAACAATGAGGCACCCAAAACTTCGTGCACTTACACGCCATCGGCGGGTATGAAAATGATGGCAGCTGAAATTCTCTGTGAAAGTTAGAAAGGCCACGAGAGTGTATCAGTGCAGTTAGTGTTTATCATTATTATCGGGACTGATTTGGTATACAAAGGGCGTGAACAGCGTCATATATTGAGTATCTCTGTGAAGGATACGGAAATGTCGCGTACTTGTATGAGGCAGCGTTATCAGAACCTGACAGAGGGGAAAGGAGTATCTACGTAGTTCTCCATTTGGCCAGTTTGTCGAATCGTGCAATATCCCGATACGGGACTGCATAGGGCAGACATACTCCTTAGTCAGGTTCCGGTGACTACGTCTGACCACTGAGGATAACTCTACTGTGCACCAAGAACATTTGCAACTCTTCCCAGTCTACACCTGCCGTCCGAAAACATGTAATGGAGTCCCTGAAACATTCTGTATCACGCCACTCCACTAGTGGGCGACCAGTAACAGTCGTGACAGGGAATTATCGCCTCATGTGTAGGCTGGTGTTAACAACACAACACACGCGACTGCGTCTGGAGTTGTATCATCACAGGAAAGGAAGGGCTAGTCAAGAATAGAGACGCACTGTGTTGAATGAAGAATCACGGTTCTGCACCAGCCCAGGTGACCAGAGTCAACGAGCACGGCGGCCACTTGGGGATAGTTCCCATCATTATAATGTTTTGGAGAGACACAAAGGTGTTACTCTAGGCGTCAAGGTGCTGGGAGCCATTGGGATATGACTTTACATCGCAGCTGATAGTGACTGAGGAAAGTCTGACGGGGTAGTGATGTGTTATGGACATGTTTTACTTCTCATGCGACAGTATTGCGCCGCCATTTTTCGACTGCAATGGGATTTGTCTGCATGAACCGTCTGGTTGATTTTGAGACGCTCCCGTGGCCAACAGCATCCCCAAACCTTCCCAAATAGAGCATGTGTGTGACCATCTCGGACTTCTATTTTATTCCGGTGCTAATGCCTGGGACGTCAAGGACCAGTTGCAACAGTTGTAAGACAGCTTGCCTCAGCAGAGAATACATCCGCTTTATGACACGCTTACCAACCGAATCAGGCCAGAGGAGATTCAGCGTCATACTGATAAGTGAGCTCATACTACCAAGTTCTTTGTAAATTTGTCTCGGTATTGTGATTACTGAAATAGCATCACATACCCTCTCAATCCGTGAATTTTCATTTCGTATCCTCCTCCCCTTTTGTGTGCTTCATTTTTTTGAATCTGGACTACGTCAACAAACATCAGAAGCACAACAAGAAAAAAGGTGTGGTAAACACAGGCTCTAAAATGGATAACTTAAGAGCTATGAGCACCTGTTCATCTGCGATTCTGTGAAACACATCTCTTCTACTGCCAGCTGTTTGATTTCCATATTTTGGGAGGAGGTAATATGTACCGAAACGAGGAAAAATTTGCGGTAAACATGTGCTCTATAATACACATCTTAAGAGCCGATGAACAAATAGTCGTAGCTCTTAAGATAAGAATTTTAGAGCCATTTTTTTCTTGTTTTTGAATGTTTTATGGAATAGTGTTCTAGGAGAACGGCGATTTCAGGTACACCAACAAAATTTGCTAAAAGGAGTCTTGGTCGCATAAACATTTTATTTAAACTAGTGACCGGTTTCTATCTATTGTACTTGACCAACTTCAGACCTTGTACTCCATGATGGTGACAGGAGCTGGAATGGCTGAGCAAGCTGCTCTAAATGGACGTAACCGACTGCTGCAGTCGATTACATCTCCCTAGAGCAGCCTGCTCAGCCAGCCCAGCTCCTGTCACCATCATGGAGTACAAGGTCTGGACATGGCCTAAGTACAATAGGTCGAAACCAGCAACCAGTGTAAACAAAATATTTATGCGATCAAAACTGTTTTTTTAGCAAATTTTATTTCTTGTTTTTGTCAATACCACAACATCTGAAAGTTTGTCGGTGGTTTACACAGGATGTTCAGATTTATCCAACAACGAACGGTGAAAACCTGGGAAACAGCGTGTACTGAAAACCGTCACAGACGGACCGATACCTGCACAAACTGCCGAATCACCGCCAGAGCCAGAAAAGAGGTATGATTAATACACTCGTAACGGGAGCAAAACAAATATGTGAGCCGCAGCACATCAGATGCGAAAGGTAACACCTGGAAAGTGTTCTGAGGAGCAATGGGTAGTCCAGAAGTTATATTAGGAGTGTAACAGAGTCAAATACTCGGTGAAGTGACACATCATAAAAAGAAATGTCGGGTACGGCCTTTCTGCCATACATTCCCAGAGCGACGGACAGAATCGGCCATATATTGCGCAGACACGACGTAAAGACGTCAACCTGCTTAGCTGGGTGTAACGCGCTTGCCTTCCATGCAATGGATCCGGGTTCGACTCCCGGCCGGGTCGGAGATTTTCTCCGCCCGCGGACTGGGAGTTGTGTTGTCCTCTTTATCCTTTCATCCTCATCGTCGGCCGCAAGTCGCCCAGTGTGGCGCCGACTGAAATAAGACACGGCGTAAATACTATTTACAAACCGACAAAGAAAATCAGAGTGTCTCAAATCGGCAAAGGAGGAAAAGGACCCACCTGCAATGTCGGGAATATACCGCAAACCAAGTACACGCAGAAAAGTTGGAATGACTGGACGATAAATCAACGCCAGGATCACAGAACATAAGCGACATTACAGGCTGGGGCAGGTGCAGAAATCAGCTGTGGCACAGCAAGCGCTGTGTGAGGCCGACTACGTAGTGGAATTCACTGGCGCGGAAGTTCTGGCTGTACAGAAGAGTTATCTCACTCGCTTCTTCAGAGAAGCTGTGGAAACACACAAACACGAGCATACACTACTGGCCATTAAAATTGCTGCACCAAGAGGAAATGCAGATGATAAACGGGTATTCATTGGACAAATGTATTATACTAGAACTGACATGTGATTACATTTCCACGCAATTTGGGTGCATAGATCCTGAGAAATCAGTACCCAGAACAACCACCTCTGGCCGTAATAACGGCCTTGACACGCCTGGGCATTGAGTCAAACAGAGCTTGGATGGCGTGTACAGGTACAGCTGCCCTTGCAGCTTCAACACGATACTACAGTTCATCAAGAGTAGTGACTGGCGTATTGTGACGAGCCAGTTGCTCGGCCACCATTGACCAGGCGTTTTCAGTTGGTGAGAGATCTGGAGAATGTGCTGTCCAGGGCCGGCCGCGGTGGTCTAGCGGTTCTGGCGCTGCAGTCCGGACTGCTACGGTCGCAGGTTCGAATCCTGCCTCGGGCATGGGTGTGTGTGATGTCCTTAGGTTAGTTAGGTTTAAGTAGTTCTAAGTTCTAGGGGACTTATGACCTAAGATGTTGAGTCCCATAGTGCTCAGAGCAATTTGAACCATTTTGCTGTCCAGGGCAGCAGCCGAACGTTTTCTGTCTCCAGAAAGGCCCGTACAGGATCTGCAACATGCTGTCGTGTATTATCCAGCTGAAATGTAGGGTTTCGCAGGGATCGAATGAAGGGCAGAGCCACGGGTCGTAACACATCTGAAATGTAACGTCCACAGTTCAAAGAGCCGTCAGTGCGTACAAGAGGTGACCGAGACGTGTAACCAATGGCACCCCATACCATCACGCGGGGTGATACGCCAGTATGGCGAGGACGAATACACGCTTCCAATGTGCGTTCACCGCGATGTAGACAAACACGGATGCGACCATCATGATGCTGTAAACAGAACCTGGATTCAACCGAAAAAATGACGTTTTGCCATTCGTGCACCAAGGTTCGTCGTTGAGTACATCATCGCAGGCGTTCCTGTCTGTGACGCAGCGTCAAGGGTAACCGCAGCCATGGTCTCCGAGTCGTCTTACTGTTCGTGCAGATGGTTGTTGTCTTGCAAACGTCCCCATCTGTTGACTCAGGGATCGAGACGTGGCTGCACCATCCGTTACGGCCATGCGGATAAAATGCCTGTCATCTCGACTGCTAGTGATACGAGGCTGTTGGGATCCAGCACGGCGTTCCGTATTACCCTCCTGAACCCACCGATTCCATATTCTGCTAACAGTCTTTGGATCTCTACCAACGCGAGCAGCAATGTCGCGATACGATAAACCGTAATCGCGATAGGCTACAATCCGACCTTTTTCAAAGTCGGAAACGTTATGGTACACATTTCTCCTCCTTACACGAGGCATCACAACAACGTTTCACCAGGCAACGCCCCGTCAACTGCTGTTTGTGTATGACAAATCGGTTGGGAACTTTCCTCATGTCAGCACGTTGTAGGTATCGCCAACGGCGCCAGCCTTGTGTGAATGCTCTGAAAAGCTGTCGATTAAACTTCGCGTCTGTAGCACGTCATCTTCGTGGTGTAGCAATTTTAATGTCCAGTAGTGTAGTTTCAACAAGAAAGAAGAAATCCTCAAGGTAAATAGATCTTGGTTTCTTGTGCTGCAGTGAGCGACATTGCGGGTAGCAAGAGGAGAACTGCACCGGAAATGACCGTGGAGGAATCCCTGGACGTTGGCGCTCCAGATACATGTAGTCTGCGGCCGCGGGCTCTGCTCCAGTCCACCGCCAGCAGTGGAGGGTTAAGTTTTGACAATGCCAGCCACTCCTGTTGGCGAAATGTCAGAAAAATCATCAGACAAACGTCGGACGAAGACCCCAAGGCAGAAGCCAACATGCAGTTTGTCAACAAATGACCATGAAAGCCTTACCAATTTTGTATTGTTTCAAAAGTCTGATTAGTATCATACCGTATTTGATAACTGCAGTAATGGGAGGAAGATACTTTTTCTAAAGCCATATCTATTAAAATAATTCCTCTAAAATTATCTTTGTATACCTGAAATTTTGTAAGACTGTATCTTAGTTCTTATTCCTGTCCATATCCTAAATTTGTCATAGGTGTTGAACCTTTGGACGTGCAGATCTGAATAATTCATATATGAATTAAGAGGCAAGTCATTTACCAAGAAGTTCTTTTGCAGACTTTACATACAGTTTCTCTAGGCGCCGGAAATGCTCCCAGATAAGATCGTGTGAACGTCCGTCCTAATGGGCTACTGTTGGTCACTCAGAGATTAGTATCTGCTATCCAAGAGGAGTAAGCAGGCCCTGCGTTGAACACGTCGCGAGGCTGAAATGAGATGGCAGCGGCCCGTGTGGGACGGCTTGTCACGAGGCAATTTAATGCGCTCAGAAATCAATATATCACTGGATTGCGGAGCAAGGTCGAGCGCCGTGTTATCAGACACCATTATTGCTGGACGACGGCCGCCAAAAACAAATCGAGCGAGTAAATACACAACAACATCTGCGACCCTTCACTGTGCGCCAAGGGACTGCTAAGCGGAACTCAATAGCCACTGTAAAAATGTTGCTTCTGGAGTTACTGCTGTAAGAGAGTTAGCGTTCCGTAGTAACGAACTTTGTGCAAAGCATAGTTTAATCATCGCTAACACTTGTTGTATACGTAGAAGAGACCTGGAGACACCAGAAGCATTCATATGAATTATATTTGGAACCAAATTTTAAATTGTAAGACGCTTCCAGGAGCAGGTGTGGGCTCTGACCACAATTTATTGGTTATGAACTGTAGATTAAAACTGAAGAAATTGCTAAAAGGTAGGAAATTAAGAAGATGGGACCTGGATAAGTTGGAAGAAGCAGAGATTGTTGAGAGTTTCAGAGGGAGCATTAAACAACAAGTGAGAACAACGGGTGAGGGGAACAAGATAGAAGCCGAATGGGTAGCTTTGAGAGGTGAAATAATGAAGGCAGCTGAGGATCACATACATAAAAAGATAATGCCTAACAAAAATGCATTGAAAGTAACTGATGAAAGAAGAAAACATGAAAATGCAGCAAATGAAGCAGGCGGAGGGGAATAAGACTTCTAAAAAATGAGATTGGCAGAAACTGCAAAATGGCTAAGCAGGAATGGATAGAGGATAAATGCAAGAATTTAGAAGCATGTTTCACAGTGGGAAAGACAGACACCGCGTAATGGAAAATTAAAGAGTCCTGTGGAGAAAAGAGAAATAGCTGTATGAATATCAAGAGCTCAGATGGAAAACCAGAAGTAAGGAAAGAAAGGAAATCTGAAAGGTGGTAGGAGTTTATGGAGGGTCTATAATGAAAGATGAACTTGAACGTAATATTGTAGAAAGAGAAGAGGACGGAGATGAAGATGAGATGGGAGACATGATACTGCGAGAGGAATAAGACAGAGTACTGGTAGACCTAAGTCGAAGCAAGTCCCCTGGAGCAGACGCAAGTCTGTCTGAACTACTAATAACCTTGGGAGAGCCAGCCGTAATAAAACTATTCAATGTTGTGTGCAAGATGTATGAGATAGGTGAAATACCCACAGATTAAAAAAAAAAAAGCAATAACTCCAATTCCAAAGAAAGTAGCTGCTGACAGGTGTAAATGTTACCGAACTATGAGTTTACTAAACCGTGGATGCAAAATACTGACAAAAATTCGTTAGTGAAGAATGGAAAAACTTGTGGAACGTGACCTCAGGGAAGATCAGTTTGGATTCAGAAGAAATGTAGGAACAAGCGAGGAATACTGACCCTACGACCTCTCTTAGAGAATAGGTAACGGAAAAGCAAACCTACGTTTATATCATTTGTAAACTTGGAGAAAGCTTTTGACAGAGTTGGCTCAAATACTCTCTTTGAAATTCTGGAAGTAGCGTGGGTAAAATACGGGGAGTGAAAGGCTATTTACAACTTTTACTGAAACCAGACGGCTGTTGTGAGTAGAGGGGCATGAAATGGAAGCAGTTGTTGGGAAAGGAGTGAGACGGGGTTGTCGCCTATTCCCGACGTTATTTAATGTGCACACTGAGCAAGCATTAAAGGAAACCAAAGAAAAACTTGGAGTAGGAAATAAAGTACAGGGAGAAGAAATAAAAACTTAAAGGTTTGCCGAAACAATGTAATTCTGTCAGAGACAGCAAAGGACTTGGAAGAGCGTTTGAACGGCATGGAAAGCGTCATGAAAGATTAACATCAATAAAAGCAAAACGAGGATAGTGAAATGTAGTCGATTTAAATCAGGTGTTGCTGAGGGGATCGGATTAGGAAACAAGAAACTAAAAAGAGTAGATGAGTTTTGCTATTTGAGCAACAAAATAAGTAATCGTGGCTGAAATGGAGAAGGTATAAAATATAAAATGTCGATGGAAGAAACGTGTTTCTGAAGAAGAGAAATTTGTTAACATCGAACGCAAGTATAAGTCTTAGGAAGTGTTCTCTGAAGGTATTTGTGTGGACTGTAATCATGTATGAGAGTCAAACATGGATGATAAACAATTTAGACAAGTTGAGAATAGAGGCTTTAGAAACGTCATACTACAGAAAATGCTGGGGATTAGATGGATAGATCGCGTAAATGATAAGGGCGTACTGAATAGAATTGGGGAAAAAGACGTTTATGGCACAACTAGACTAAAAGAAGGGATCGATTGATAGGACAAATTCGTAGACATTGAGGGATCACCAGTTTAGTACTCGAGCGAAGTGTGGGGGGTAAAAATCGTAGAGGGAGACCAACAGATGAATACGTAAGCGGATTGAGAAGGTTGTAAATTTCACCAGTTATTCAGAGATGAAGAGGCTTGCACAGGATAGAGTGGAATGAAGACCTGTATCAAACCAGTCTTCGGATTGAACACCGACACAACAACAACAACAAGGACAGTAACTTGACGCGGTTAAAATAATATATTTTTGCTTCCACTGTACAACGTCAGGCTCTTGAAAGTAACAGAAGACATTTGTGACAACGTACAGTGCGTGAATTTGCTTAATATGAACTTTTCCTCTTACTATTCCTGTATCGCTGAACTGACAAGCTGTAGATTGCTTCACAGACAAACGATATCTGTCATCTAGGTCCTAAAGTGGTACTCTGTTCCTTCACAGACTTACAGAGGAGGTGAAAACAACTGGCTATGCTCAAGACGTTTTAACGGAGCTTGCAATCTATAGAGCTGTCCCTAGAAATAACTTTGAATCTTTGGTTTTGCCAGGACTGAAAGGCTTGAACAGAAGACTTTGGCGGTTACATGACATCGTAGGCTGTCACGTCCTATGTACGAAAGTTTTCAGTATCAACCAAAAAAATAGTTACTTAATTAATTTATTAATTGTTTTCAGGTACATGACTGCAGTCCTGGTGCATATTGAAATTTATAAATCGGAGACGCGATGAGCCACTTTGCTTTGGCTCCTGTAGTTGAGCGCTACGATACCTAGCGCAGGGATTTCAGTACTGTACCGTGACTGCAGTAAGGTACCTGCAAACAGACAAAAGATAATTAAGCAATTTTATTTTTTCGAGGCGACGAATGTATCTTTATAACTGACATCTCCTAGGCTTGTGCCACAGCGTTGAAAGGTGCAGGGTCCCCCTAAACGGATTACACACAGAAAGAGGCTACCAGTGCGATTGATTCTCTGTGGTGCATATAAAGGACTTAAAAAAATTAATAGGCGACTCTTCCTTCCTGTCTGGATAACATTTGTTGCAGAAACTTCCAAAATACTCGTAACACATCTCAAGAAGTACCCTTAGTAGAGTGGAATATCAAGACATTAGAGCTAAATTGGAGAAGCTTTCGCTAAAAAATTTCACAGCTTGAAGTTGTATAAAAAGCTGTGAGGCACATGTAGTACTCGCTACCGGCAGTTGTCTAAAGTTAAAAATTAATAGCAGCAAGATATCAAGTACAAATCTAAGCTTTTACAGACAAGAAAGGCTTCGTGAGATGGGATGTGATGTTTTGTGGATGCAAACAAGAATTGTAAATCAACTGAAGTAGAAAATGAGACTGGACGCGACATGGTAGGGACACAAATAAAAATCACGAGTGAAATAAAAGTTGTTGTTGAATCCTTTTATAAATACCATAAGTTATCCAATCTACCGATCTAATCTTCAGCGTTATCCTGTAGCACCATTTTTCAAAAGTTTATGTTCGCTTCTGGTTTGTATTATTTATCGTTCACGTCTCACATCCGTACAAGACTACGTGCACTCCAGAAAAATATTATCATAAAAGACTATGTAACATTGAAATTTATATTCGATGTTAACAAGTTCGTCTTCTTGATAAACGTTATTCTCACTATTTCCAGTCTGAAATTTATATGCTTTCTGCCTTGTCCATCGTAAACTATTTTTCCGTCCACGTAGCAAACTCTTCTACTACAATGGTCAGTCAATAAAAAAGCGGATTTTTGTTAAAGAATCTATTACGAGAATGAATTTTTAACGTAATCCCCCCTAAAGTTCCTTGCACTTATGCCAGCACTGGACAAGCTACTCAACTGCACGTGCAAAGGATTCTTGAGGGCGTGTACGTAACCAGTTATGCAAGCTGCTTGGACTTCATCATCACCAGCGAATCTTGACCCACTAAGAGCTTCTTTAAGTGGGTAAAAATGTAGAAATCAGATCTGGGTTCCGATCCTCCAGATAATAGAATTTTAATGACTCTCCGCTGCTCCATGCTGGCGCAAACCTGCAAAGATGCCTTCATCTTATTCCACTGATTCCCAGCATCCTGTTTGCGGGGCAGGGGGAGGGAAGGGGGCAACCAGACGAACTTCAGGTCTCCCTGCACACAACCATACGCCATTCTTTCTGACGACAGATGTGTTGGAACCCACCTCACAATCCTTTCTTGAACATCAGTAGGTAATTAACAATATGGTGGGCTGATCCAACACTAATGTCCATTTTTGCGGCAATATCACTCACCGTAGTGACTGTTTACCCGAAACAACTCACTAACTCTCGGAATGTTGTTCTCCGTGAATGTCTTGGGCGTGGCGACTACTCAGCACTTGTTCCACTCCTCTGAACTGACCTGCCCGCGCGTACCCTTGTGTTCGACTCAAACAACTTTCACCATACTGCACTGCCATCCGACGGTGAATTCCAATTGGTTCCGACCCTCCAGATAATAGAATTTTAATGACTCTCCGCTGCTCCATGCTGGCGCAAACCTGCAAAGATGCCTTCATCTTATTCCACTGATTCCCAGCATCCTGTTTGCGGGGCAGGCGTGCCAGTCCCGTCTGATAATAGCTCTAGGACACACCACAAAATAACAAAAAAGCAGAAACTTTGTCGAAGTTTTGTAATTTTTATACAACTTTTCCGGTTATTTATTGAATGGACTTTGTACTTCTATTCTTTCATTTTCTAACGTAATTCCTCAACATCAACTGATTGTAATGAGTCACCCTCCTCTAACATTACCTTCTTTTTATAGAAATAACCGATACCACGTATACTATCGGTTGTTGTAAAGGTGAACGTTATATCAGCTGTCTCACTGAATGAACTTCATATGGTTCTGTATACGATGTGTTATGTTTCGGGCTAAAATTTGTAAAAATAAATTAATTTGTTGGTACTCTGTATGTACGGTTAAAATTACTCTTCTTTTAAAAATATTTGAAATTACAAAATCTCTGGAATACTTAAAATTCATATTATTAATTGCACAATCTAACGCTAATTATTAAATTTATTTCTGAATGTAATGATATAATTTGGTGCAGGTTCTTCTCCTGTCAAGAAAGTCTGTAAACTCTTTTGCTTTGTAAACTCTTTGGAAATAGTTAGTACAGCACAATGTAAGTAGTGGTGCACATGCCTCAGATGGAATCAGACGTGTTTTTGATTGTGTCACCAATAATGTAATTTGTGGCGTGATAGAAGTGGAATTGTAAAGTCGGTGTGATATAAAAGAATAGGATGAAACAAAAAGATATTCATAGCAACAGGCAAATCTTCATCAGTTATTTCGTCTTCAGGAACCTGCAACGTTATAAAAATTACAGCCTCAAGAATGTACTCCTAGACACAACAAGAATTAGAGCCAACAACAAAAAGAGAAAATCAAGGTAAGTAAAAAGTTCTACTTCTGTATATCTTACGCCTCTCGAAGCTTTCAAAATTTATGCAAAGACAGAGAATTTTAATACTGATGTGTGGGAGGACAAGATTACATGATTTAGTTCGACTACATTGCATTACTACTGTTTGAGTTTTTATGATGTTCATCTTATAATTTCAGTTCAAGAAACTATCCATTCCACTCAACTGCCGTTCCAGGTCTCAGTCCGTCGCAGACGGAATTACAATGTTATCAGCAAGCCTAAAATGTCATTTCTTCCCCCTGCATGTTAGTTTGTTTTCCCAATTTCTCTTTGGTTCCCTTCGCAGCTTGCTCAATGTTCAAATTGATTAAGATCGCGGATGGACTATAGTCCTGCCCCACTTTCTTCTCAACTACTGGTTCCATTCCATGTCTTTTTACTCTTATAACTACAGTCTGTTTTTGCAGAAGATCTAGATAACCTTTTGATCCATCTATTTTATCTAGGATACCTTCAGAATTGTAAAGAGTGTTTTCCAGTCTCTGAATCTAAAAACGTTACAAATGCAGGTCCTCTTTCTTCAATCTATCTTAAGATTAGTCGTAGGTTAAATATTATCTCGCGTGGTTCTACGCTTCTCCGAAACCCAAGGTCGATTTCTACCATTTTTTTCTATTCTTCTGTATTAATTCTTGTCAGAATTTTGCCACCATGACTTATTATTCACATAGTTCTGTAGAATTCACATCTGCCCTCTTTGTAATTAAAATTATTACATTGCTCTTGAAGTCTGGGGGTATTTCGCCCGTCTTACATGATATACACTGTCTGATCAAAAGTATCCGGATACCCCTGTGTAATGAGGAGTGGACTGCTTGATGTCACGTCAGGCGGACCCGCCAGTATAAAAGGAGGCGGGGAGCGTTGTATTGTCAGTAGAGAAGCGGCAACAACAGAACGGGCGAATCAGGAGAGCTCAGTGACTTCGAATGTCACTGTATGTCATCTGAGTAGCAAATCCACTAGGGACGTTTCAACCCTTCTAAAACTGCCCAAGCAGAATGTTGGTGATGTGAGTGTGGAGTGTAAGCGCGATGGAACAACTAAAGCTAAGCCGAGACCAGTCTGCTGATAGGAACCATCGAGCATTACGAAGGGTGACTGTAAAAAATCGCATGAAATCAGATGAAGGAATCACTCATGAGTTCCAAAGTACGACGAGCAGTCCAACAAGCACAGAACGCTGTACACTGAGACTTAAAAAGGATGGTGTACAACGGTCTATCAGCTTCTCATAAGCCACACATGTCTGTAGCGACTATTACGCGACGCTTGAGGCTGAATACAGAGCGACACCACTGGCCAATGGAAGACTGGAAACGACTGGAGCGATGAACCACGCTAGACCCAGTGACAATCCGATGGAAGGGTTTGGGCATGGAGAACTTCACATGTCATCAAGTGTAGTGCCAACAGTGAAGTATGGCGATGGTGTTACGGTATGGAAGTATATTTCGTGGTTAGGAGGTGCTCCTCTTATTGCGCTTAAGAAAACACTAAATTGGGATCGATATGAACAAACTGACTAGGAGAAGGGATCGGTTGGTAGGACACATTCTAAGACGTCAAAGGATCCCCAACTGGAGGGAAGCGTAGAGGGAGACCAACAGATGAATACAGTATGCAGATTCCAAATGATGTAAGTTCCAGTAGTTACTTGGAGATGAAGAGGCTTGCACAGGACAGTGTAGCATCAAACCAGTCTTCGGAGTGAAAACTTAAACAACAACAACAACATGGACACATTTTACTTCATTGTGTATTGCCTATAGTAGAGGAACAGTTGGAAATTATTATTTTTTTATCAGAATGACAATGCAGCCTGTCATAAAGCAGCATCTGCGATGCAGTGGTTTGTGGACAACAACATTCCTGAAATGGACTGATCTGCCCAGAATCCCGAACTAAGCACATTGGAACACCTTGGGCATGAGTTAAAAGTACAAAGGCCAGAACTGGCAACAAACAAGAAACTACTTCTGTTTGGTGTCTTTCCCAGCGACTGCAACAGAGACTTTCAATCGGTAGTGCAGTACACGTATCTGTTTTCATCAGATCTCCTTACACGACTGCCGATATTGGAAGGAGTTCCATGTGATGTTGGGTCAGGCTCTCTTCTTGTATAGCCAAGCAGAGTTTGGGGGCTCTCTTATAACAGCTGTTTACGTTCCATGGAGTGATTCTTTTGTCCTTCTTTTGTCCTTAGGTCAAGCGGAAGTCAAGCAGCCCTCGTATACCTGTCATCTGTTTCTGAGCTATCGGTACTGTCTGAATGGGTGGATGGCCTGCGTTCTAACCTCTGTTGTTGATCAACAACACGCTGAAAAATTTTGTAAAAATACGTCTTTAAGAGTCGTATTCTTTTCTTTCTTCAATTTTCTGTTCGTTTCAATTTGTCACCATTTCCCCACTTATTTTCCATTACACGCCAAAATCCTTATCCTCGACAGCCTTAAGGCATTACCCAAATTTCACGTTGTCTTCCAGTGGGAAAATGGTTTACTTGCCACTTCTCGAAAAGCAGGAACTCTCTCGTAAACTGCCCACATTGACCCAAATCCAGATGCATCCATCACCCCAAGTGTTTCGTAGATAAGCTCAGCTTTCAAGAACTAAAGTAAGGCTTTTTAGCTTTATAACTGATTCTGTATCCATCATTCATTTAATAATACGAGACAGCTGTTCATTTTGTAGGAAGAAGGCCAAAGATGTAAAGAAATTAGTGAATGTGAATTTACAATATTTACCTCTCCTACAAACAAAATCAATGTGTACCGTAACTTAAAGCGAAGACTTACAGGATTGAAAGTGCACCACAATATAAGTAGAAATGTTCCACTAAGCATGGGTCCGCAAACTTACCGTTTGTGAGATAATAGGGTTGGACAATAATATGGAGACCGCACGAGAAATACGTGTTTCAACATAAATGCAGATACTAAACGAACGTGCAGCTGGCGTTTTTGTGCGTGATGACGAACGGCACCAGTGCTATAAGCGAATTCGAACAAGGGCAAGTTATTGATGCTCGTGTGTAGGGTGGGTGCTTCCGTAATCGTATAGGAGATGTCTACCGCATACAGAGACGGCGGAGAAATATCGTCCGCTAAGTCACAGCGCGGACAAAAATCGTGACAGTCGGTCATTGAAAAAGATTGTGACGAAAAACGAGGACGACTGTTAGAAAAGTAACTGCAGAAGTGAATGTCTCACTCGTGAGCCCTGTCAGCATCAAAACAACACGAAGAGAGCTACAGAAGCAGGAAACTACAGGGCGAGCTGCTATTCCAAGACTAATCATTAGTGACGCAGGAAAACGTTGTCTCAAAGCCATAAAACCTGCGCTATCGAGCAGTGGAAGGACGACATTTGGTCGGACGAGTCTGTTTCCAACTTCTGGCCGAGTTTACGTCCCAAGAGTGAAACAAGGCGATATTCGGAGATGATTTGGGCAGCCATGTCGTAGTACGAGGGTCACTCCAAAAGAAATGCACACTATTTATGTAAAAATACAGTTTTCATTCTGCACATGTGAAAGTTTTACAGTGTGTAGATACATCCTTCCCGCTTGTTTTCGAACTTAGTTCAACCTGTTCCCGTGAGTGGCGCTGTCACAGCATGTCTTCAAGATGGCTGCTACACTTGACGTTCGTCAGAAGCAACGTGCTATCATAGAATTCCTGTGATGTGGAAACGAGACTGTGGGAAACATCCACAAGAGGTTGAAAAAGGTGTATGGAGTTGCTGCTGTAGATTGCAGTACAGTTAGTCGGTGGGCAAGCAGGTTACGTGATGAAAGCGGGCACGGCAATATTGAAGATTGTCCTCGCAGCGGCAGGCCTCGTACTGCACACACTCCAGACATTGTGCAGAGAGTTAACGAATTGGTGACTGCTAACAGACGCATCACAGTGAACGAATTGTCACGCTAAGTTTGGATAGGGGAAGGAAATGTTTGCAGAATACTGAAAGTGTTGGCGTTAAAAAAGGTTTGTGCCAGGAGGGTTCCCAGGATGTCGACAGTGGCTCACAAAGAAACAAGAAAAACGGTATGCAGCGAACTTTTGGAACAGTACGAGAACGATGGAGATGAATTTCTTGGAAGAATTGTGAAAGGTGATGAAACATGGCTCCATCATTTTTCACCAGAGAGGAAGAGGCAATCAATGGAGTGGCATCATGCAAATTCACCCAAGAAAAAGAAATTCAAAACCACACCTTCTGCTGGAAAGATTATGGCTACGGTGTTTTGCGATTCCGAAGGACTCTTGTTTGTGGAAATCATGCCAAGTGGAACCACCATAAATTCTGATGCATATGTGACGACACTGAAGAAACTTCAAGCTCGACTGAGTCGTGTTCGACCACATCGGCAAAAGCAGGATGTTTTGCTGTTGAACGACAACGCACGGCCACATGTCAGTCAAGAAACCATGGAAGCGATCCCAAAACTCGGATGGACAACACTGAAACACCCACCTTACAGTCCTGACCTGGCTCAATGTGACTATCGTCTCTTTGGGAAACTGAAAGACTCTCTTCGTGGAAAAAGGTTTGAAGATGATGACTCCCTTGTGCACGCTGCCAAACAGTGGCTCCAGCAGGTTGGTCCGGAATTTTTACCGTGCGGATATTCAGGCGCTGGTTCCAAGATGGCGTAAAACAGTTGAGAGGGATGGTAATTATGTGGAGAAATGAAAATATTGTTCCTAAAGGTTGTATTTACACACTGTAAAAATTTCAAACATGTAGAAAAAAGATGGATTTTAAAAAAAATAAGGTGCATTTCTTTTGGAGTGACCCACGTATTCCATGGGTCCCATAGTTACTCTTCAATATCTCGGTACTTTCAAGCATTATGTGACGATTTTGGCTGATCACGCCCAGCCCATGGCACAATATTTGTGTTCTAAGAACCACTGTGTTCTAAGAGCCCCTCATCTTACAGCTCACATCGTCAAGGAGTGGTCTTCTGAACACCGAGGATGAATTGTGGCATCTCCCCTGGCCATCACTGTCAACAGATCTCAATATTATTGAGCGTTTATGGTCTTCTTTGGAGGGAAGAGTGGGTGAGTGCTAACCACTTCCATCACCGTGACCTGAACTGCAACTATTTTGTAGGAAGAGTGGTATAGGGGTAAGATTCCCTTGAAAACCATGTATGATCCATATTTATCCATTCCGGACGCCTGGAAGCTGTTTTGAATGATAATGAGTTTCCTACACAGTAATAGGCATGGTATTGTGTTGTGTTTTTGTCGTCCGCCCCCCTACAGCTACGAATATGTGATAACGAGCCGCCGCTGAATTACGTTTGAATTGGCAATGAAAATGTATTTGAAATGTAAGATTTGACACTGACGGCCCATCTAACTGGGCTCGAATTCGCATTGCTCTCGGTTGGCGAATGTGACACATGCATGATGCGGCACTGGCACATTTAGCTCGCTCTATTCGTCCACGGGACAAAGAAAACAGTAGAAACAGGCGCCCAGGTAAATACTGTGTTCATCAACTTCCCAAAGGCGTTGTATAAAGTTCCGCATTGCTGCCTAATGAAGAAAATAGAAGCATACGTAATATTAGATCAACTGTCTGACTGGATTGAAGAGTTTCTTGCAAACAAAATGCGGCATGACGTGCAGAATGCAGAGGAGTGTTCAGACTTAAAAGTACCTTTGGGTGTGTTATAGCATGATTACTTGTCACAATATATACGAATGACCTTGTAGATAATGTCGGAAGTTCCATGTTTCTGTTGTATACAGAGAAGTCGCGACACTATAAAAGTGTAGCGAAATGCAGGAGGATCGAAAGAAAACATCTAGGATGAGTACAGAGCGTTCTCAAGTGCAACGACCACACGGAATTAACTTCGAGTAAGGCAAATACCGCCCGGCCGGCTAGCCGTGCTGTCTACGCGCTGCTCCCCGAACGGGAAGGCGTGCCGGTCCCTGGCACGAATCCGTCCGGCGGATTAGTGTCGAGGTCCGGTGTGTCGACCAGCCTGTGGATGGTTTTTAGGAGGTTTTCCAACTGCCTCGGCGAATGCGGGCTGGTTCCTTTTATACCGCCACAGTTACACTATGTCGGCGATTGAGCAAACACTACACCATAATTACTCTACCACGCAAACATTTGGGTTCTGGGGGGGGGGGGGGGGGACCGGATCCGAAAAAGGGGAATGTGACACTGGTACGAAAAACGTCCTTCACCACACACCGTAAGCTGCCGTCCGAGTGCAGATGAAGAGGTAGATGTAGTCGCTAATATAAGGCGCCATCTAACGTGCCAGTATGGTCAAAATGGATATATCGAGCAGGGCCTGTATCTCGGCACTCAAGATCACTTGATATCCATTATCTGCATTTGTCGGGCAGAGAATATCGCAAAAGTGAAGTGTAGAGCACTCCCGTTTTGATACTGCTGAAGAATTGGAGTAGCGAACTGTAAAGTTTTGTCAATGTTTACGAAATGTTTCCAGAATGAAATTTTCACTCTGCAGCTGTGTGTGCGCTGATATGAAACTTCCTGGGAGATTAAAAACGTGTGCCAGACCGAGAGTCGAAGTGGGGACCTTCGTCTTTTGCGTGCAAGTGCTCTACGGACTTTTTTTTTCAGTTACAGAGGGCAACAACCATCCCTCAGACCGAACTTTTTTTTTTTTTGAATGACCTTACAGAAGGGTCGTGGGCAAAGAGGGCAGGGGTAGTCTTCCGAGGCCCGGCCTCAATGTCCCATTCCAGCCCTCCCAGAGCCAAGGAAGGAAAGGGGTGCGACAGGATCAAGAGAGCTTTATTGGATCAATTCATTAAATTATGAGTATACATATAGATATATTTTTTCATGTATGTATTTATTTTTAAACTTTTTTTTATTCTTGTTTTAGTTATTTTTAACTGGATCCTGCAACCGCAACCAGAAGCTTCCGAGTCGTCTTCGGGTAATGAATCTAAGAGGACTCCATCTAAACCGTTTTTTCTGAGGATCAATCGTGTGCCGTGAATCATTTTAAAGTGTGCCTTCTAGTACTCGGAACGCCCCAATAGGCAGGAGGATCCTGGAATAATGCGCTCAAATAATTCGATAGCCGTGTGCGGTACAATTCATGGTGGCGGAACGCCTCATGAGTCGTCGTCAGGTGAACCGACAAGTCCAGAGCGTTTTCGTGCGCGGCTTGCAACATGTAATACAGCACAATGCCCCTCAGCCAGTTGACAGCGTTCGTTCTGGTAGTGGGAAAGTAAACGATATCTGGGTGTAGGAGTTCGTACGGCGTGATTGACTCTGGCTGTCGTCGCAACAGGGGCGCCAGCATACATTGTACAAGATCCCAGCATCTGCCTGTCACAGGACCACAACACAGTGCGGACACAAAGGGTCGTCAGTGAGAAGGATGGAATGGAGGCGCTGGCGTGTGGCTAATTTGCCGTTCACCACCACATAGCACAAGGAACGAGCGTACATGGGCAGGTACGGGGTGTGGATGGCTCGCCACACCCTGATCCAACGGACGGTTGGGTGTTGTTTTTCGACGTTGTTACGGGGTTGTCGAGCTTGATAGATGCCGTAGTAATCTCTCGTGCTCGGCGCCCTCGTCGCCGATAGATCCTCGGTCATGTAGCTCAGTTCGACCAGGAAATAACGGATGTGGGCAAGAGACGGACGAAGGAAGATCTCTCGGCGCGACGATCTGTAGCAGCATCCCCGTCAAGCAATTGGCCGCGGTCCATGCGAGCCGCATCGTCCGTAGGTACAAGGTCCGCACGCGGTGATGGACATGATTCAACCCCAGGCCCCCTGCCAGTGGAGGCCTCGTTAAAGCACTCACAAACTGTCCGTACGCTGCCTGGAAACTGTGGCCCATGGCGATTGTTAGCGGAACAATGCGCGCAAAATAATTAAGTTTGGACGCAATGTAAGTGTTGACGTAACGCGTTCGGAGACTCATATTCATACTGCGGAATCTACTATTACAGAGCAGCGGCCATGTCCTTTGTAGCAGCCCGCGTTATGTGGCTGTCGCTGTTCGGCGAACTCTACTGGAGAACTGCACCGCCAATGCGTTCAGTGAGGGAACCTTTTGGAAGGGGATCGCTGTTGGGTGTAGAAGGCCTCTCCCGACATCCATGTATGTCGTCTTGCGCATGTTGACGATCCTGCCGAATACCGCGTCGTAGCGGCACAACCACTGAAGCGTCGTTTGGATTTCATCTCCCGACCGCACCAAGAGCACCACGTCATCAGCGAAGGCAGCACATCAGAGGGTCAAGTCTCGAATTCAGATGCCTTCCAGTCGATGGCGAAGACCGTGCAGTGCAGGTTCGAGGGCCTCCTGATAAAGGACATCCCTGTCGCACAGACCGTCCAAGAGTGATGTGTTCAGTCTGGTGGCCATTGATTATAATTCGGGAGCGCGCCCCGTGGATTAGGCGTAAGATGACTCTTGATGACGCCTGCGAAAGGCCCATGCATTCGAGCATGGCGCGAAGGAAACTGTGGTCGATACGATCAAAGGCGTGATCAAAATCGACGGCGACAAGAGCGCCTCGGAGGCGGCGCGACGCTGCCAGCGCTGTGATGTCGCGGTAGGCGCCAAGTGCCCCGCGGATGTTGTTGTCATCGTCTAAACATGTCCGGTCACTGTGGATCATTTATCCGATGGTGGTCTGAAGACGTGTGCGGAGGATACGGGAGTAAAGTTTATAATCCGTGTTCAGGAGCGTAAGAGAACGATGGTCGTGACAACGGTGAGAACCGCTCGGTTTGGGAACTGGTATCATGATGCCCTCGAGGAAATCTGTGGGGACGGTAAAATCGTCGTGGAGGTCTTGAAACATCTGAATCCACTGAGGGCCCATCAGGAGATAGAAGGCGCGATAGAAGTCTTTCGGTAATCTGACTAGGCCGGGTGACTTGTTCGGAGCGCCGTGTGCCAAGGCCGCTTGACAAGTATTCCACTCCGGGATCATGTGTTCCTCCGCCGAGCCTTCGCGGACGACTTGGCCCTCGTCGTACGTTCAGCGGACGACGTACAGGCTGCGGTGCAGTGGATTACCCGTTCAGTGCAAGGGCAAGAAGCTCCATGAACGTCGCAAAACCATGCGCCATGAAGATCGGCCGCGGCCTTCCCGCAGACAGCGTAGTCCCATTTGAAGTGGTGGACACCCTTCGATGTCTCGAGTTGGTGTACACGCGAGACATTCGCCGCACCTTGGCGATCAATTTTCGGACGCTACCTCAACGCATCCGGGCCAACACAAAATCACCTGCTACGCGCGCTAAAAATATGTGGCAGAGAGTCACCTTCGTCGATACCCATCTGGAAGCCCGGATACCCCATATCGCGCAGATTCTGACCATCACTGCGACAATGGCAGCCAGACTACAGGCGACTTTCGGGTATTTTTTATGTTCTGGACACATCTTTAAAAGTCCAGTATGAAGCTCTCACCTTACCGAAGCGGGATGGCGGCCTCGACCTGGTTAATTTGAGAGCTAGGACTACGGCACTTTACACCAATATTGTGCTCCGGTTATGGAAAAGCCAAAATGCTAGTTTAATTGGAATGTTGACCACCGAGCTCGCACCTGTTTCGAGACGCCCATCGACGTCTTTGGCACATACCCACCTCTGATGTCGCGCATCGGCCGTTTCTTTTTGGAATACAGTTACTCCCGACCATATGGTTTACCGAATGCCCCATTTTCAATGATGTAGCTGCCGCGTTACGACTTCAGGTACCCGAAAATGACACATTCTCCCTACTAAGACGTGAGGAGACATTTCGAACTCTGAAAAACCTAGCCAACGAGGTATCGCGGAAAATTTTTAACAGAATATCTGAGGGAAAATCGGGAATAGCAGCAAATAACTAAATGTGTCCTAGTACGCTGATACAGTACCGCCTGTGTGTGGATAGGTCGACCCACAATACAGTTGGAATTCGCCACCTACAGGACTAGGAGGATAGGGTACAACAAACCGAATTGAGGCGTGCACCGGACTTGACGTAGGATAGGAGCTTAGTTTGTAGAACTTAGAAATAGGAAATACAAATAGGAACCTGCAGCGATTCAAGTCATCCTTGACATGCCTAGTATCAGGGGCACGCTCATGGGGGTTAGCTCGGTGAGCAAGGTCACACAGTAGGTTTATAAAATCACTGACACACCTGTGACACTGCAGGCAGTAAAGGTTTTAGTCATAAGTAGCCATTAGAACTAAGTAGAGTACTAATAGAATAGAAATTGCTCATTGTAAAACTGTACTGCGGCTCACTTGTAATAACTGTAATTAGCTGCTAACAATAATGACAATTTAACATCCTGGGACCCACTAATCATGTAAAGTGGTGGGTTGCATATATGTATTACAAAGATGAAGTTCAATGTCGAAGATACAGACTCACATCGTTTTGTGTGTGGGCCAGCAGCAGCTGTCTGGACTCTCGTACAGAAGATTGCGGCTTTCTACCTCCGAGTACCGCCCCATCACGTTTCTTCTACCATGATGATATATCCTGACACGACCTGCTTTCCACCGTCTAAGTGGCACCCCATCACATGTATCAGTGGCATGGCTATCAGCTACCTCTTCCGGGACGACATCGTCGATCCGGCGGACTTTTGGACACGCCTCCACGTACATCACCACACTCTTCGCCGACATCGATACTACCGGGCCACTTTTACGAACTATTTATAGAGTATTTTCTCCAACCCGCCTCGGAGTTGGAATCTCAACGAAAATGGTTCAAATGGCTCTGAGCACTATGGGACTTAACTTCAGAGGTCATCAGTCCCCTAGAACTTAGAACTACTCAAACCTAACTAACCTAAGGACATCACACATATCCATTCCCGAGGCAGGATTCGAACCTGCGACCGTAGTGGACGCGCGGTTCCAGACTGTAGCGCCTAGAACCGCTCGGCCACTCCGGCCGGCAATCTCAACGAAACGTGCCACCCAAACCCAAGACTGGACGATCCCACGTTCCCCTTCCAATGGTCAATGATAGAATGGACGTTGTTCTTATGGCGCGCAAAAGCGGAGCACGGAGCAGAAAGTATTCCTTATTTCTTTCACTTCTCTTTTCTCCTCCTCTTATAAGTTTTTTCCTCTTACACATGTTTATCCTTTTCAGCATAGCTCTCTATCTGCAGCCTATTTGTTTTCTTTCTCCTGTGCTCCCCCATAAAAACAAAATAAAGTTGGGTTGCTGCTGATGGTGAGATTGTATGCATATGACATTTAAAAAAAGGGGGGGGATGTTGCGAATGTATATCTATTTATGTTTTACGTTTTCAAGAAATATTGTGTTTTTTTATGAAGAATGTCGTCTTTTATTTTCATACACTAGAGGTTTTTATTTGTTTTCTCATTATCTGAAGAAAAACAAAAGTTGGTAGAGCACTTTAAAAAAATAAGAATAAAAGGATGGCAGAGCACTTGCCATCGAAAGGCAAAGGTCCCGAGTCCGAGTCTGGTTCCGGCTCACAGTTTTAATCTGCCAGGAAGTTTCATATCAGTGCACACTCCACTACAGAGTGAAAATATCATTATGGACTATTTCTTTTTATTCGCACAGGTATGTTTCGACACCTGTGTGTCAACTTCTCTGGGTCAAATTCTATTCCTGTAAAGTAGAATACGAAGTTTATAAACATTTATCTAATGTAGGCCTAAAAATTAAAATATGTGCATTTTGTTTTTCTTGTTTTGATTGCTCACCTGAAAATTACATAGCTAGTGAAACTGCGTTATTGTAGACGATTTTTGTGCTTTTTTGTTGTTTTTGTCATCTGCAGAGTAGTCACGAAGAAAATTCTTTGTGCATTTCTGAAGTACTACTTAGTGGGTATTGGTTATATTTTACTGTTCTTACATTTTGCAGCCTGTTGCGTATCTCTGGTGGATATCTTTATCTACTGCTATTGAGTAAACTGTCTCCACACTGTTATTTATAAAATTCCTCTTTCAACTTTACTTTACAAGTATTTACCACAAAACGTGATTTGAGCAGACACTTCAGTGACCATATTCATTGAGAGGTGCTACGTTGTTGTCACTGCTCACTTGTTCATTGTTTGCCTTATGTTTATGTGACGTTAATCTTTATAATTCGTGTGAATGATTATTGTGAAGGTGGTTCTATGAACCCTCTGCCATGCACTTAAATGTGATTTGCAAAGTACCCATGTAGATGTAAATGTTGAACTAGCGCGATCTGTCTGCTGGGGAGTGGAATTGTGGTGGGGGGGGGGGGGGGGGTGTAGTGATGTGATGGTGTGTGTGTGTAGAATGAGAGCGAGAGAGAAAGACAGGAGGGGGAGGGGGAAGAGAGAGATAGAGAGCTGGAAAGGGAGGGGGGAGAGGGGACTGAGAAAACAGATGTTTTTAGATAGTTGAGAATGTTTGATTATTATGTTTAATGTGGCAAGGTATAGCTCAAGAAGTGTTCCACACAGGGTTTCGTTGCAAAGTGTTTTTTTTTATTTATTTAAGATTTTGTTTCCTTGTACCATTGCTTTTTGTGTGTGGTAGTTTTCTCCATTGTGAGTTTTTGATAGAGACTACTACTTTCTCTGGGGATCTTAAGACCAGTCTCCGTGTTGCCTGGGTGATGGTTTTCTTGTATGAGATTATCTGCCGAAGTGGTGTATTTACTGTCACGTTTTAAGGCGTTGAGATCTTCAGAATTGTGCATGTTTGACGTACGTAGACACATTAGCATGAACTACAGGTTGACTGACAGATTCTAGCTTTGGAGAATTTGCCTGTGGAGGTGTTCTTAGTGTTTGCGTTTTTCTGTTCTCTGTTGTTTGTGCGGAATGATATTTGTAATCCTTGTTTCTTCAGGATGTTCCCAATCCTGTGGACGTTCTTGTTACTGTATGCTAGTATGTGCCATGCTGTGTTTGTAAGGTGTTCCAGATTCCCTGTGTTTGTCAGATATTTTTGTTCCCAGTTCTCTGTTGTGTCTGGCTATTTGTTCATTGTTTGTTCTTTTTTAAATTGCTTTTTAATTTTGTTATTTAGTTTGTTTAACATATATGAGCTGTACTCAGTGGATTTATGTTGCGCTTGTGAGGCATCTATCTAAAACTTGAGAGTTTGTGTGTCTGGGGATGGCTAGAATGGTTGTGGATGATTGTACTTATAGCTGCAGGTTTTTTGAAAATTCCAAAATCATGTTTATTGTTGATTATGTGTATAGTGATATCTAAGAAAAGAAGTTTCGTGTCTTCCTCTGTTTCAATGGTGAATTTATTTGTGGGTGAACTGTATTTGTATCACTGTGTAGTTGTTTTATACTGGTGCCTGTTACGTCTATTAAGCAAATGATGTCGTCCAAATAGCGGTGTCAGTATATAAACTTGTATTGTTATGGATGCATAATTTGGTGGAATATTGTGTTTTCAGTGTGGTTCAAAAAAACGTTTGCAAGTAGATCACTGATCTATGAGCCCACTGGTACGCCATATCTTTGTAGATAGAGCTCCTTCTTGAAAGTGAAGTATTTATGTTCTGTTATAACCTTTAGAATGGTTTCAATTTCTGCTTTATGTCCATTTGTTGTTTTCCCTTGTTTCTGCAGTTGTTCTTCAACAATGCTGATTGCTTCTCCTACTCCATGTATGCAAATGTGGCAGTAGGAGAAACAGCCGGCCGCTGTGACCGAGCGGTTCTAGGCCCTTCAGTCTGGAACCACGCTGCTGCTACGGTCGCAGGTTCGAATCCTGCCTCGGGTATGGATGTGTGTGATGTCCTTAGGTTAGTTGGGTTTCAGTAGTTCTGCGTCTAGTGGACTGATGACCTCAGATGTTCAGTCCCATAGTGCTTAGAGCCATTTGAACCATTTGAGGAGAAACCGCCATCATACGACGGGTGACGTAGCGCGCTCGCTTGCTGGAATTCACAGTAAATACATTGATACACAAGGAAAGTGAACACTGGTTACTCATTCAACCGTTTTGAGTTGAAGGTTTGTGTGGGTATACCGTACGCAATTGACTGGCCTGCTCGTTTTGACTCAGCACCTCTCGACTCTTTTCTTTGGGGATGCCTAAAAGACGTTTCTCACCTCCATATCCCAAACCTCTAAAGAAAATGCAGGAACGTATAGCGGGTGCCTGTAATTCACTTCAGCAGGCAACAGTGGAAGCAGCAATGAATTCTTTCATCCAACATGTGGATCAGTGTATCACTGTCCACGGCCACCTCTATGAACATCTCTGAAAGTTCTACCCATTTTTGTGCCCAGAATGGATTATAGTCCCCGTTTCCGTTTCTGTTGAATGTTGTGTTAACTTGAATAAGTCATAGTTTTTGAACAGGTCTTAAGGAAAAGAAGTGAGCTAACGAATATAATACATAGGATTCTATTTTAAAAAAGACATACTACTATCCGTGTCTTCGTAACGAAAAGAAGGAAGGAACGTTCCCTGGGCATGGAAGCCGGTGTAGATTAAGCAGAAGCTCGGATTAAAGAAGGGTGGGTAAAGAATTCCGCCTTGCCATTTCAAAGGAACCATCCTGGCATTTGCCTGGAGCAATTTATGAAAATCACGGAAAACCTAAATCAGGCGCGCCGGACGTAGATATGAACCGTCGCCCTCTCGAATGAGAGTCCAGTTTTAAGTACTGCGCTACCTGCCTCGGTAAAAGTTACAAGATAGGCAATCATACAGGTTAATGCCCTCCTGGTATCAAAACAATACTGGACAAAAAATTATTTCGTTATTTCGGATGGTCTGCTCAGAGGTTGTTAAAGACGGCTATTATGAAGAACTAGATCAACTTGGGATGGCTTCTCCTCGTACGATACAAAATTAATCATAGATGATTTTAATGCGAAGATAGGGAAGGAGGAAGCTTTCCGGCCTACAATTGGGAAAGAATGATAATGGCATAAGGGTGGTTAATTTTGCTGTTTCAAAAGACATGATTGTTGAAGCACATATTTCAAAAGGAAGGACATTCATAAAGCAACTTGGGTCTCTCCGGATGGACACACCCGAAACCAAATTGATCATGTTCTTGTAGATCGGAGATGGCACACTAGTATAGAGAATGTTAGGACTTTCAGGGGAACAAACTTCGATTCTGATCATTTTCTTGTAGTTGCCAAAGTTCACCAAGGCTATCTACAGCAACATCAATGTGTCACAATGCAGAACTTGTTAGGTTCGACACTGACAAGCTTAATGATGAAAACTTTAGAAGAAGGTACATGATAGAAATTTCAAATAGGTTTGATGCTCTCAGGACACACGAAGATCAAGACGAGGATGTAAATAAACAGTGGATCACTGTGAGGAATAATATCAAAGAGGCAGCGAAGGTCACAACAGGTACAATTAAGAACAACAGGAGGAAACCGTGGTTTGATGAGGAATGCAAGAAAGGAGAAAACCGCGATTAGATTGGGATAGAATGGGAGACAGAAACCGAGAGGAGTTCTTGAACATGAGAAGGGAAGTTGGTCGTAAGCTACGGGCAAAGAAGAGGGATTATTTGAACAATCAAATAAAAAAATGGAAACAAACAGGAAAACAAAAAACATTAGGGAACTTTTACCTAGACATAAATGGGTATAGGAAGGGGTTCAAGCCTAGGACAAATGCACTTCGAGGGGATGCCGGGGGAATACTGACAGGCCCCAGTGCTATATTAAGTAAATGGAGGGCGTATTTTGAGCACCTGTTAAATGTACACCAGGAAGCAGGAAATGAGCAGGCGTACGAAATACATACAGCTAAACCCCAGATACCTGAGCAAACATTAAAGGAGCCGGCCGGAGTGGCCGCGCGGTTCTGGCGCTGCAGTCTGGAACCGCGGGACCGCTATGGTCGCAGGTTCGAATCCTGCCTCGGGCATGGATGTGTGTGATGTTCTTAGGTTAGTTAGGTTTAACTAGTTCTAAGTTCTAGGGGACTAATGACCTCAGCAGTTGAGTCCCATAGTGCTCAGAGCCATTTTTGAAACATTAAAGGAAGTAGGAGATGCAATCAACAAATTGAAAAACCATAAAGCACCAGGATCAGATTGCATAACTGCAGAATTAGTTAAAAATGGGGGACAGAAATTGGTGGAAGTAGTTCACAAAGTGACAACTAAAGTATAGAACTCAGAGATGATACCTGAAGAGTGGCAGGAATCGATTCTGATCCCAATTTTTAAGAAGGGTGACAAAATGGATTGTAGTGGTTATAGAGGGATATCACTATTACCAGTATGTTCAAAAATTTTCTCGAATAGTTTGCTAAGCAGGCTGACATCAAACGTAGATGAAATTGTGGGGGATTACCAAGCTGGCTTTCGGAGGAACAGATCAACTATAGACAAAATATTAACCCTACGTCAAATTTTGGAAAAGAAATGGGAATACAATAAACCAGTTCATAATCTTTTCATAGATTTTACAAAAGCATATGATTCAGTATTGCAATCAAAATTGTACAGAATTCTTTTGGAACTTGGAATACCAGATGATGTTAGACTTACAGAAGCGAGTTTGAAAAACACAAAAGGTAGAGTACGCGTGGGGAAATTGGAGTCAGAAGAATTTGTAATAAAGAACGGACTTAAGCAGGGAGATACCCTGTCTCCGCTACTTTTTAATTTAGTCCTAAAATATATTGTACGAATGGCAGCAGGTAATTCAGAGGGTGTGGAGTTAAATGGAAATATTAAGATATTAGGGTATGCAGATGATCTAAACATCATTAGCGATAGGAAAGAATCTGTAACAGCAAATGCGAATGCATTAATCAAGGCTAGCTAAGATGTAGGTCTAAGGATAAGTGAAGACAAAATTAAATACCTGGTTACTACTACAACACCAACAGCAGTAGATCAGGAAATGTTAAAAGTTGGAGACATGCAGTTTGACAAAGTGAACACATTTATCTAGACGTGGACATCACTTCGAGAAATGAGATTGAATCCGAACTGAAGAAGAGATTATGGGCGGGAAATGAGTGCTACTTCTCACTGAATAGATTACTTTCATCACGGATATTGTCTAGGAATTTGAAGATTAGAATATACAAAACTGTTATTCTACCGGTTATGCTGTATGGGTGTGATACTTGGTCTCTCACTGTGCAAAATGAAAAGCCGTTTCGAGTATTTGAAAACAAAATTTTGAGGAAAATTTTCGGAGCAAAAAGGGACGACATTAGCGGAGAGGCGAAAACTGTATAACGAAGAGGTTCACGAACTCTATTCAAGCCCTGACATAATCAGTATTATTAAATCACGTAGGATGCGATGGGCGGGTCACGTAGCTCGAATGGATGAGGGCTGGACAGCGCGCAGAGTACTGGTAGGGCACCTAGAGGGAAAACATCCTGTGGGGAGACCGAGGCGTAGATGGGAGGACAATGTGAAGGCTGATTTGAGGAGCCTAGGTATTGAAGGCGAATGGAAAGAAATAGCCCAAGACAGGGTCAGATGGCGAAAATAATTGCTGCGGTAATGGACTCTCGACTCCGGTATGACCAGTGTGTGTGTGTGTGTGTGTGTGTGTGTGTGTGTATGTCAGCTCAGTGGGACACCCTGTATTGTATCAAGCATTTGAACGAATAAAAAGTGTTCACTGTATTTTATGGTGGCATTCGCCAGTATGACATCAGATAGATAAACTAAGGCCTGTAATACACTGTCAAAGTTCTTTGATCAAAGTTTTTTGTCAAATTTTCTTGACTGTATTTCAAAGGATCCGTTACAATATCATCAAACTTTCCACCGTAATTATTCAAGAATGGATGCCGAACAGTTAATTGTCTGTGCAGCAGCATATAATCTTTGAGGGCGTGCTGAAAAGTAATGCCTCCGATTTTTTTTAAGCGACAGCGCGGAGTTTTTTAAATAAAATAAACGTTATTAACATTTTACATCTTTAATCTTCATGCCGACATATGTGCAGCCTTCTGCAGCTACAGGGATCCGAATTGTAGCGTGTAACATGGCGGTATAACTATGTCGGTGCGAGAGAAACAGCGAGCCGTATTCGTGTTTCGAAGTCGAGGAGTTGATCCATGCACAGAGCGGCCTCTTCTTCAGCATTCAGTGCCAGACTACACACGAGGTTGCGACATCTGCAACAGTCCTACACCCCGGGTTCGCTGTCATCGATCATCCTCCATACAGTACCGACCTCACACCCTCCGATTTTCATCTGTTTCCAAACCTTAAAGAACACCTCCGAGTATTTCATTTTCATGGTGATGAAGCAGTGCAAGCAGAAATGAGATTGTGGCTCCGTCAACGTAGTCAAACATTCTGTTGTTGTTGTTGTTGTGGTCTTCAGTCCTGAGACTGGTTTGATGCAGCTCTCCATGCTACTCTATCCTGTGCAAGCTTCTTCATCTCCCAGTACCTACTGCAGCCTACATCCTTCTGAATCTGCTTAGTGTATTCATCTCTTGGTCTCCCTCTACGATTTTTACCCTCCACACTGCCCTCCAATACTAAACTGGTGATCCCTTGATGCCTCAGAACATGTCCTACCAACCGATCCCTTCTTCTAGTCAAGTTGTGCCACAAACTTCTCTTCTCCCCAATCCTATTCAATACTTCCTCATTAGTTATGTGATCTACCCATCTAATCTTCAGCATTATTCTGTAGCGCCACATTTCGAAAGCTTCTATTCTCTTCTTGTCCAAACTATTTATCGTCCATGTTTCACTTCCATACATGGCTACACTCCATACAAATACTTTCAGAAACAACTTCCTGACACTTAGACCTATACTCGCTGTTAACAAATTTCTCTTCTTCAGAAATGCTTTCCTTGC
Organism: Schistocerca nitens; assembly: GCF_023898315.1. Lineage (NCBI taxonomy): Eukaryota > Metazoa > Arthropoda > Insecta > Orthoptera > Acrididae > Schistocerca > Schistocerca nitens. The sequence goes on from NC_064617.1 coordinate 396,965,586, forward strand.
CATTGCCAGTCTACATTTTATATCCTCTCTACTTCGACCATCGTCAGTTATTTTGCTCCCCAAACAGCAGAACTCCTTTACTACTGTAAGTGTCTCACTTCCTAATCTAATTCCCTCAGTATCACCCGACTTAATTCGACTACATTCCATTATTCTTGTTTTGCTTTTGTTGATGTTCATCTTATATCCTCCTTTCAAGACACTATTCATTCCGTTCAACTGCTCTTCCAAGTCCTTTGCTGTCTCTGACAGAATTACAATGTCATCGGCGAACCTCAAAGTTTTTATTTCTTCCCCATGGATTTTAATACCTACTCCGAATTTTTCTTTTGTTTCCTTTACTGCTTGCTCAATATACAGATTGAACAACATCGGGGAAAGGCTACAACCCTGTCTCACTCCCTTCCCAACCACTGCTTCCCTTTCATGTCCCTCGACTCCTATAACTGCGATCTGGTTTCTGTAGTTGCAGCTTTTCGCTCCCTGTATTTTACCCCTGCCACCTTCAGAATTTGAAAGAGAGTACTCCAGTCAACATTGTCAATAGCTTTCTCTAAGTCTACAAATGCTAGGAACGTAGGTTTGCCTTTCCTTAATCTAGCTTCTAAGATAAGTCGTAGGGTCAGTATTGCCTCACGTGTTCCAATATCTCTACGGAATCCAAACTGATCTTCCCCGAGGTCGGCTTCTACTAGTTTTTCCATTCGTCTGTAAAGAATTCGTGTTAGTATTTTGCAGCCGTGACTTATTAAACTGATAGTTCGGTAATTTTCACATCTGTCAACACCTGCTTTCTTTGGGATTGGAATTATTGTATTATTCTTGAAGTCTGAGGGTATTTCGCCTGTCTCATACATCTTGCTCACCAGATGGTATAGTTTTGCCAGGACTGTCTCTCCCAAGGCAGTCAGTAGTTCCAATGGAATATTGTCTACTCCCGGAGCTTTGTTGCGACTCAGATCTTTCAGTGCTCTGTCAAACTCTTCACGCAGTATCATATCTCCCATTTCATCTTCATCTACATCCTCTTCCATTTCCATAATATTGTCCTCAAGAACATCACCCTTGTATAGACCCTCTGTATACTCCTTCCACCTTTCTGCTTTCCCTTCTTTGCTTAGAACTGCGTTGCCATCTGAGCTCTTGATATTCATACAAGTGGCTCTCTTGTCTCCAAAGGTCTCTTTAATTTTCCTGTAGGCAGTATCTACCTTACCCCTAGTGAGATAAGCCTCTACATCCTTACATTTGTCCTCTAGCCATCCCTGCTTAGCCATTTTGCACTTCCTGTCAGTCTCATTTTTCAGACGTTTGTATTTCTTTTTGCCTGCTTCATTTACTGCATTTTTATATTTTCTGCTTTCATCAGTTAAATTCAATATCTCTTCTGTTACCCAAGGATTTCTACTAGACCTCGTCTTTTTACCTAGTTGATGCTCTGCTGCCTTCACTACTTGATCCCTCAAAGCTACCCATTCTTCTTCTACTGTGTTTCTGTCCCCCATTCTTGTCAATTGTTTCCTTATGCTCTCCCTGAAACTCTGTACAACCTCTGGTTTAGTCAGTTTATCCAGGTCCCATCTCCTCAAATTCCCACCTTTTTGCAGTTTCTTCAGTTTTAATCTACAGTTCATAACCAATAGATTGTGGTCAGAGTCCACGTCTGCCCCTGGAAATGTCTTACAATTTAAAACCTGGTTCCTAAATCTCTGTCTTACCATTATATAATCTATCTGAAACCTGTCAGTATCTCCAGGCTTCTTAAATGTATACAATCTTCTTTCATGATTCTTGAACCAAGTGTTAGCTATGTTTAGGTTGTGCTCTGTGCAAAATTCTATCAGGCGGCTTCCTCTTTCGTTTCTTACCCCCAATCCATATTCACCTACTACATTTCCTTCCCTCCCTTTTCCTACTGACGAATTCCAGTCACCCATGACTATTAAATTTTCTTCTCCCCTCTCTATCTGAATAATTTCTTTTATTTCATCATACATTTCTTCAATTTCTTCATCATCTGCAGAGCTAGTTGGCATATAAACTTGTACTACTGTGGTTGGCGTGGGCTTCGTATCTATCTTGGCCACAATAATGCGTTCACTATGCTGTTAGTAGTAGCTTACCCGCATTCCTATTTTCCTATTCATTATTAAACCTACTCCTGCATTACCCCTATTTGATTTTGTGTTTATAACACTGTAGTCACCTGACCAGAAGTCTTGTTCCTGCTGCCACCGAACTTCACTAATTCCCACTATATCTATCTTTAATCTATCCATTTCCCTTTTTAAATTTTCTAACCTACCTGCCCGATTAAGCGTTCTGACATTGCACACTCCGATCCGTAGAACGCCAGTTTTCCTTCTCCTGATAACGACATCCTCTTGAGTAGTCCCCGCCCGGATATCCGAATGGGGGACTATTTTACCTCCGGGATGTTTTACCCAACAGGACGCCATTATCATTTAATCATACAGTAGAGCTGCATGTCCTCGGGAAAAATTACGGCTGTAGTTTCCCCTTGCTTTCAGCCGGTCGCAGTACCAGCACAGCAAGGCCGTTTTGGTTAATGTTACAAGGCCAGATCAGTCAATCATCCAGACTGTTGTCCCTGCAACTACTGAAAAGGCTGCTGCCCCTCTTCAGGAACCACATGTTTGTCTGGCCTCTCAACAGATACCCCTCCGTTGTGGTTGCACCTACGGTACGGCCATTTGTATCGCTGAGGCACGCAAGCCTCCCCACCAACGACAAGGTCCATGTTTCATGGGGATAGGTCACTCTACAGTGACGAAATCAACAAACTGACCTCTCTTTGAGAGAAATATGCTCATTGCCAGTGTGACTATGTTGAGAAATGAATATGTAGACGGGGAGAATAAAGAAGTAAAATCTTAATTGTGTATGTTTTATTAAAAAAAACTTTAAGAAATTTCATATAAGAAATTCGGAAGCATTACTTTTCAGCATGCCCATTCGGGAGGACGACGGTTCAACACCGCGTCCGGCCATCCTGATTTAGTTTTTCCGTGATTTCCCTAAATCGCTCCGGGCAAATGCGGTGATGGTTCCTTTGAAAGGGCACGGCCGACTTCCTTTCCCATCCTTCCCTAATCCAATGAGACCGGTGACGTCGCTGTTTGGTCTCTTCCCCCCAAACAACCCAACCCTCAGCATGCCCCCGTAATGTTGTCGACGTGCGTATTGCTTATAAAGAACGAGAAACGGGAATGTTTGTGGGTGAACCCACGAATAACGAGAAGACAAGCTAGAAATGTTCACAAGAATTAGCTTCCTGAACTACGAAAATTATTTGAGAATGGACGAAAAAATATTCGATTTCTACCGATGAAAGTAGCAAAAATGTTGAAATCTGTGTGAAATCGTATGGGACTTAACTGCTAAGGTCATCAGTCCTAAGCTTACATACTATTTAAACTAAATTATTCTAAGGATAAACACACACACCCATGCCCGAGGGAGGACTCGAACCTCCGCCGGGACCAGCCGCACAGTCCATGACTGCAGCGCCTTAGGATGAAAGTAGCCCATCATATTTGTAAACAGGGTAGTCATATGAGGAATGTGATTTATGCTAAAAATCGTCTCATGGTTATTTTAAGATTTTTACCAACAGGTGAAAGCTGCTCCAGCCTGAGATGTAATACATCCCACAGCGTATCATGTCACTTACGTACTCTATGTTAACAACATTTTAATTTTCGCCAAATACTGACTGCTTAGTCGATTCAGTTTCTTCTCAGGTCATCTACGACGCACCCACTCCGTTCACAGTGGACGGCTGCTGTTAGTTCCTAGCTATTCTAGCAGCTTCTTGCGGTGTTTGCTGTTATGAAGAATTTCGAATTCTTCACACTTAGAAATTATCACTGTAGTGGCAGCCACAAACGGAGTAAACTCTGACGTCCTTCTGAATCTGATTTGATCAATTACACATGGTTTGTGAAAGCCTCAGACTGTGAAAAGAACACGTTTGTTTATACATAACTTTTCTGCTAACAGCCACGATTTTGTTTTATTTATATTTTACACGACGCATACCGCGAAATGATTCTGATTTTCAAGATAAAAACGCATTTGAAAATGGGAATAATTTCCCGAATCGTGTCGAATAAGACATAAATAAAAGAAAATCGTGACTGGTATCGTATTTATAGACGAACTCGTCGCTTTAAACGTTAGAGGCAAAGGAAGCGAGTCAAGCTTATGGCGAATTTTGATCAGAGGTAGGCCCTCACTCTAATTTCCATCCAAGATCTTTGGTCAAAATTATCTTTGATAAAAGCTTCCCTAGTACACAGTGAAAAGTTGGACCAAATGATTTTGACCAAAGATATTTGTCAAACAAATCTGACATCGTGATACGGGCCTAAGGAGCCAGCTGTGGTGAACGCGTCTGCTACAGGGAAGGACGCACCAGTGGGGAGTGCAGCACGAGACGGCGACGCGCAGCTGAGCGCGGCTGCGTGGTCAGCTCGGCGCCCACGCGGCCTGCAGACGGAGCCACGGCAGCAGAGCGGCAGAGCGCTCCGCCGGCCCAGCTGGCCGGGGACAAAGCCTGCGGCCACTTCCGGCCAGCCGGCGCGACACCGCCTCCCGTCCATTGTCTCCTCCGCCAAGGACGCGGGGCCCTTCCCGACTCCAGCCACAAATCGCTGTCTTTGCCGCTCGCCGTATTTCTGTCTACGAGGAAACTTTCATTGTCCACGTCTGTTAAGTCATTCGAATAGTAGGGACAAGCAGGCCCACCGGGTATGTTTCCCTAAAGCAATTAGTTGCTCTCTCAAAAAATGTTCAAAAGTGTTTGAATTCCTAAGGGACCAAACTGCTGACGTCATCGGTCCCTAGACTCACACACTACTTAAACTAACATATGACAAGAACAACACACACGCACCCATGCCCGACAGAGGACTCGAACCTCCGGCGGGACGGGCCGCGTAGTCCGTGACATGCCTTAAACCGCGCGGCCACTCCGCGCAGCAGTTGCTCTCTCCTTCGCTTATTTTTGCAGCAGTATCTTTGCTTTCGCAGAGTCTCATGCGAGTGAGCTCACTAGTAAAACCATTATCCATCCCTTGGAAGAGCAAACTGGTGATTTTGGAGCGCTGTAACTACTGTAGAATAGTATCAGGTGGACGCGTGACCTTCCGTCGCTGACGCTGGGCATTGCAGTGAAGTGGTTTGTACATATCAGTCAGCTGTATGGGAAATGTGAAGACGTGGCTTAATGGCAGAACGGACTATTATGGTTAGACGTGCCCTCGGCCTCTCTCTGAACGCAGTTCAACGCGGACTGTCGAAAGCTGGCTACGAGGCCTGGTGTACCACTCGCAGCCATGTAACACAGAGTATGAACAGCGATCGTGCACAGATTCTGACCCACAGGGACCAAAGACGAGTGTCACACCTTGCCAGTGAGTCGCCCTGACCGAACCATTATGCTGTTACTGCTTCTCTACCTAGAACACAACACTCCCCGACTCCTTTTATACCGCCGCTTATAGTCAGTTCCGTTTTGGTTCAAGTGGCTCTAAGCACTATGGGACTTAAACATCTGATGTCATCAGTCCCTTAGACTTAGAACTACATAACCTAACTAACCTAAGGACATCACACACATGCATGCCCGACGCAGGATTCGAACCTGCCACCGTAGCGATCGATCGGTTCCGGACTGAAGCGCCTAGAACCGCTCGGCCACAACGTCCGGCAATTCCGTATTAAATAATGGTGTATGGATACTTTTAACCGTCTACTTCAACTGCATTCCGCAAACCAACGCGCCGAATGTTGCTGTGGGTACGTAGCACGCTGTAGTACCCCTTCCTCTCTTTCCGCTTTCGTATTCCATCCACAAATGTGTGAAGCCCAGATCACTTTGCTCCTTGACGAAATCCAGAAGGCACACAGGCTGATTCAGTATTTCTTGACAACGCGGCGGAAGGCGTTTGATACAGTTCTAAATGTTAAGTTAAAAAAGACATATTCGTGGAACGTGTCTCAATAGTGCAGGATATAGGTGTGGCGGGCCAATTGCTGGAGTAAAAAGGATGAGCCAGCCACTCTGAAACACATTGAAATCTCCAGTCTAAAAGTTCAAGCTCGTGTTTAGACACTGCATAAAATTTTAAAAGCTTTATTACATTCGCATGATCATCTATTACAGAGCGCAGATCCCCACTTTAATTTCCTTCTGTCCACTCTTCACAATATAAATGTGGCCTATACGGTATTGGTTTCAACATACAGGATGAGAAGGGGGGGGGGGGACCCTCTCCCTGTAGCATGGTGTACGATAGGCGAGGTGCTCAATTCGGAGGCACATCATGGAAAATTATCAACTTTTGTCACAATCAGGAAATATTACATGCACATCACAATCTAATCTTAAATGTGAACAGCCATGTGGGAATGGATGTGTAGATTGGAAATCGTTCCTAATAATTAACGTTATTAACGGTGGGTCGTTGTTGCTTTTACTTTATTCTAAGAATTAATCTGTATTTTTACACAGCCATGGTCTCATCACTATAATTTTCGACAAAATTGCACTGTATTGATAGTTTTCTCGTTTTTTATTCTTCCCTTAATCACGAAATTGTTCTATAATGATACACTGTATGTAGCCCCCCCCCCCCCCCATGAACCATGGACCTTGCTGTTGGGGGGGAGGCTTGCGTGCCTCAGCGATACAGATAGCCGTACCGTAGGTGCAACCACAACGGAGGGGTATCTGTTGAGAGGCCAGACAAACATGTGGTTCCTGAAGAGGGGCAGCAGCCTTTTCAGTAGTTGCAAGGGCAACAGTCTGGATGATTGACTGATCTGGCCTTGTAACAATAACCAAAACGGCCATGCTGTGCTGGTACTGCGAACGGCTGAAAGCAAGGGGAAACTACAGCCGTAATTTTTCCCGAGGACATGCAGCTTTACTGTATGATTAAATGATGATGGCATCCTCTTGGGTAAAATATTCCGGAGGTAAAATAGTCCCCCATTCGGATACCCGGGCGGGGACTACTCAAGAGGATGTCGTTATCAGGAGAAGGAAAACTGGCGTTCTACGGGTCGGAGCGTGGAATGTCAGATCCCTTAATCGGGCAGGTAGGTTAGAAAATTTAAAAAGGGAAATGGATAGGTTAAAGTTAGATATAGTGGGAATTAGCGAAGTTCGGTGGCAGGAGGAACAAGACTTCTGGTCAGGTGACTACAGGGTTATAAACATAAAATCAAATAGGGGTAATGCAGGAGTAGGTTTAATAATGAATAGGAAAATAGGAATGCAGGTAAGCTACTACAAACAGCATAGTGAACGCATTATTGTGGCCAAGATAGATACGAAGCCCACACCAACCACAGTAGTACAAGTTTATATGCCAACTAGCTCTGCAGATGACGAAGAAATTGAAGAAATGTATGATGAAATAAAAGAAATTATTCAGATAGTGAAGGGAGACGAAAATTTAATAGTCATGGGTGACTGGAATTCGAGTGTAGGAAAAGGGAGAGAAGGAAACATAGTAGGTGAATATGGATTGGGGCTAAGAAATGAAAGAGGAAGCCACCTGGTAGAATTTTGCACAGAGCATAACTTAATCATAGCTAACACTTGGTTCAAGAATCATGAAAGAAGGTTGTATACATGGAAGAACCCTGGAGATACTAAAAGGTATCAGATAGATTATATAATGGTAAGACAGAGATTTAGGAACCAGGTTTTAAATTGTAAGACATTTCCAGGGGCAGATGTGGACTCTGACCACAATCTATTGGTTATGACCTGTAGATTAAAACTGAAGAAACTGCAAAAAGGTGGGAATTTAATGAGATGGGACCTGGATAAACTGAAAGAACCAGAGGTTGTACAGAGTTTCAGGGAGAGCATAAGGGAACAATTGACAGGAATGGGGGAAAGAAATACAGTAGAAGAAGAATGGGTAGCTTTGAGGGATGAAGTAGTGAAGGCAGCAGAGGATCAAGTAGGTAAAAAGACGAGGTCTAGTAGAAATCCTTGGGTAACAGAAGAAATATTGAATTTAATTGATGAAAGGAGAAAATATAAAAATGCAGTAAATGAAGCAGGCAAAAAGGAATACAAACGTCTCAAAAATGAGATCGACAGGAAGTGCAAAATGGCTAAGCAGGGATGGCTAGAGGACAAATGTAAGGATGTAGAGGCTTATCTCACTAGTGGTAAGATAGATACTGCCTACAGGAAAATTAAAGAGACCTTTGGAGATAAGAGAACGACTTGTATGAATACCAAGAGGATGAAAAGGATGTAGATGAAGATGAAATGGGAGATACGATACTGCGCGAAGAGTTTGACAGAGCACTGAAAGACCTGAGTCGAAACAAGGCCCCCGTAGTAGACAACATTCCATTGGAACTACTGACGGCCTTGGGAGAGCCAGTCCTGACAAAACTCTACCAGAATGAGATTTTCACTCTGCAGCGGAGTGTGCGCTGATATGAAACTTCCTGGCAGATTAAAACTGTGTGCCCGACCGAGACTCGAACTCGGGACCTTTGCCTTTCGCGGGCAAGTGCTCTACCATCTGGTGAGCAAGATGTATGAAACAGGCGAAATACCCTCAGACTTCAAGAAGAATATAATAATTCCAATCCCAAAGAAAGCAGGTGTTGACAGATGTGAAAATTACCTAACTATCAGTTTAATAAGACACAGCTGCAAAATACTAACGCAAATTCTTTACAGACGAGTGGAAAAACTGGTAGAAGCCGACCTCGGGGAAGATCAGTGTGGATTCCGTAGAAATATTGGAACACGTGACGCAATACTGACCCTACGACTTATCTTAGAAGAAAGATTAAGGAAAGGCAAACCTACGTTCCTAGCATTTGTAGACTTAGAGAAAGCTTTTGACAATGTTGACTGGAATACTCTCTTTCAAATTCTAAAGGTGGCAGGGGTAAAATACAGGGAGCGAAAGGCTATTTACAAATTGTACAGAAACCAGATGGCAGTTATAAGAGTCGAGGGACATGAAAGGGAAACAGTGGTTGGGAAGGGAGTAAGACAGGGTTGTAGCCTCTCCCCGATGTTATTCAATCTGTATATTGAGCAAGCAGTAAAGGAAACAAAAGAGAAATTCGCAGTAGGTATTAAAATCCATGGAGAAGAAATAAAATGTTTGAGGTTCGCCGATGACATTGTAATTCTGTCAGAGACAGCAAAGGACTTGGAAGAGCGGTTGAACGGAATGGACAGTGTCTTGAAAGGAGGGTATAAGACGAACACCAACAAAAGCAAAAGGAGGATAATGGAATGTAATGGAATTAAGTCGGGTGATGCTGAGGGAATTAGATTAGGAAATGAGACACTTAAAGTAGTAAAGGAGTTTTGCTACTTGGGGAGCAAAATAACTGATGATGGTCGAAGTAAAGAGGATATGAAATGTAGACTGGCAATGGCAAGAAAAACGTTTCTGAAGAAGAGAAAATTGTTAACATCGAGTATAGATTTAAGTGCCAGGAAGTCATTTCTGAAAGTATTTGTATGGAGTGTAGCCATGTATGGAAGTGAAACATGGATGATAAATAGTTTGGACAAGAAGAGAATAGAAGCTTTCGAAATGTGGTGCTACAGAAGAATGCTGAAGATTAGATGGGTAGATCACATAACTAATGAGGAAGTACTGAATAGGATTGGGGAGAAGAGAAGTTTGTGGCACAACTTGACCAGAAGACGGGATCGGTTGGTAGGACATGCTCTGAGGCATCAAGGGATCACCAATTTAATATTGGAGGGCAGCGTGGGGGGTAAAACTCGTAGAGGGAGACCAAGAGATGAATACACTAAGCAGATTCAGAAGGATGTAGGTTGCAGTAGGTACTGGGAGATGAAGAAGCTTGCACAGGATAGAGTAGCATGGAGAGCTGCATCAAACCAGTCTCAGGACTGAAGACCACAACAAGAACAGCTGTACTCATCTGTGGCACTCGACATCCATTTTGATGTATAAAAGAATTCCTTAAATGGAATCAATTTAGAGTTGTCGGCAACATTTGCAACTTTCTCTGTTTAATTATTTCTTGTATTATTTGCCGCAGGTTTACTGCAAACATACATTTCTGTACGTAATTATCGATTGTTACCAGCATAGTTCGTTTTGGGCATGATCGATAAGATGTTTAGGGAGAAGTCCTTAGCGGGCCAGTGAGGTCCCAACCTGCGACGTGAGTACTTCGGCAGCGTGGTTGAAGAGATGCTGTAGCTCTGACGACTCTACACTATAACTAGTTATAACCGTGCCAAGGTGTGCCATAAATAGGCACATTTGCGACTTTCACTATTTTATTATTTCACGTATTATTTGCCGCAGGTTCACTACAAAGAAACGTTTCTGTACCTATTTATCGTTTGCTACCAACATAGGTTGGCTTTGGAACGATGTAATAGCTATAGTGCAGAAGTAGTACCATTAGATCCCTAGGCAGTATTTACGTGAAATACACTACAGCTCGCAGTTTAACACCAAGGTGGTGGAATCTTACACATTCTATCAATCTTCTTTGTTCCCTTCCTAATCAAATAATTTTAAGTCATGTTCTTCTAATTTTTCAATCTACTGTTACGTTTTTTATTTGATTGTAGAAGCATAAGTATACATTAGGACACAACAAAAATGTTTTTTGAATAACTTGTAAAATGGTTATTAAAAAACAACGGTCTGTTCAATTACCTAAGTGATGAACCGTGAATAAAGATAAATATAAATCTAAGCAAAATGAGCACATTTGTAATATGACTTTGTTAATGATAGACAGAGGTCGTGTAATTCACGCATAATTATTTTCTGCTGGCCGCTGTGGCCGAGCGCTTCTAGGAGCTTTAGTCCGGAACCGCACTGCTGCTACGGTCGCAGGTTCAAATCCTGCCTCGGGCATGGATGTGTGTGATGTCCTTAGGTTAGTTAGGTTTAAGTAGTCCTAAGTCTAGGGGGCTGATGACCTCAGATGATAAGTCGCATAGTGCTTAGAGCCATTTGAACCATTTTTGAATTATTTTCTTGATCCGCATGGCGAAGTTTAAGCTAAAGATTTTCACTGAAAACTTCATGACTTTAGAGCGTGTCTTCCTCGAGAAGGCATGATCTTTGTTTCTTTGTGAGGCGAATAAGATTCGATGCAAGACATACAATCTGACTACTATTAATCCGTCCGAATGGTAGAACATTTTAATTCGCCACACTCTCTGCTAATGAGATTTGTTCATTGTTTTGCTCTGTACATTGATTTTGCTTTGTTTCATTTCCTCACGTTCTGAAACTTCATCCACATGTTTTCCGAACACTGATGTTGCTCGTGCTATCGCGGCTCAACTACTTTTGGAGGCAGTTATATGGGTTTGTATTCAAATACCTCGTAAATTAATTTACTTTCCTTGTCACGATATTGCCGTTCAGGAGAGTTCATTAGGAGATTGCAGTTAGCGTAGTCTCAGTCAAAGCAAACATCTGCCTGCAGCAGTGGTAGTAACTTCCTAAAATTCTGACAGCGATTAATCTCAAAACGAGAACCAGTGACTATGAATATTATACTTCGCATTTCTATGCATGAACTTTCAGTACAAAAGGTAGGTGACTGAGTTTGACATAGTCGACAGATTCACAGTCCTTCATTCTACGAGTATATAAAGCGTAATTTTGTGATGTTTTGTATTTGTGGCTCAAATGGCTCTGAGCACTATGGGACTTAACATCTTAGGTCATCAGTCCCCTAGAACTTAGAACTACTTAAACCTAACTAACCTAAGGACATCACACACTGTAAGTAGGCTGTTTAGGTTTTTATATTGGTAACGCCACGTAGCGCTCTGTATGAAAATCACTGGCTGTGCTGTGTGCAGTCAGTGGCTGGTTGGCATTGTTGTAATACTCGCCATTGTAGTGTTGGGCAGCGGCAGCTGGATGTGAACAGCGCGTAGCGTTGCGCAGTTGCAGGTGAGCCGCCAGCAGTGGTGGATGTGGGGAGAGAGATGGCGGAGTTTTGAAATTTGTAAGACTGGATGTCATGAACTGCTATGTATATTATGATTTTTCAACACTATTAAGGTAAATACATTGTTTGTTCTCTATTAAAATCTTTCATTTGCTAACTATGCCTATCAGTAGTTAGTGCCTTCCGTAGTTTGAATCTTTTACTTAGCTGGCAGTAGTGGCGCTCGCTGTATTGCATTAGTTCCGAGTAACGAAGATTTTTGTGAGGTAAGTGATTTGTGAAAGCTATAGGTTAATGTTAGTCAGGTCCATTCTTTTGTAGGGAGTTTTGAAAGTCAGATTGGGTTGCGCTAAAAAATATTGTGTGTCAGTTTAAGCAGAGTCATGTATAATTTTTCTAAGGGGACGTTTCATATGTCGACCCTTAGCCGAGGATACCTCACTGGAATCTTCTGATTTTTTTCTTGTAGTTTGTGTAATTAGTGTAGCTATTGTTTATTGCTAGCGCGTAATTGTAGAGAGAATCTCCTTTGTAGTTGCAGTCTTTCATTGTTGTTGTGGCATGCATGTAGATTTGCACCAAGTATTTCGCAGCTGCGCTTGCAATTAACTAGATATTATTTTCAGTGCTATGTTAATGTGTTTTCTTATTTTGCTCTTCAAATTGTGCTTTTCTGTATTGTCGTGTGAAATATTGTGATAATAATGGCGTGTGAAAAACGTAATACTAGGCTCCAAAGTAAACTGAGAAATGACAGTGAAGACGAAAGCAGTGTGTTAGCGCCACTGTGTAATGAATTAACTAATGTTCAAACTAGTGATTTGGTAATTGTGCATAGGGAAATGGAGCGGACGGCAAATAATGGCGTAGACAGTGAAACAATTAGTGAACAGGGAAGCATTATCGATCGATCGGTCGGCAATAGCTCGCCTCAGGAATCCGAAATGACAGGACACAATCTCGCAAATACTGTAGATTGAGGTTTTGGATCCTCACCGTTTTCTCAAATATTTCAAGACACATTTTCTGCTTGTCAAAATGTGAATGTTGCCGGTGCAAATTCACTGCCGAAAAACACTGAGTAACATGTTTCAGACACCAGTGCATTGTTATTACAATTAATACAACAAATGGGACAAACACAGTAAAAGCTTCAAATGTTAGACACCACACTTGAACAAACACCTGAAGATTTAGCTACTGAGTTACATAACATTGAATCGAAATGTCAAAAAGTCTGTAATGAATTAAAAACACAAATTTGTGAGCATTTTCAACCTATTTTTTCGCGGCATGAAACTGCATTACAAAATCACGAAGCAGCCATAAAAGAACTGCAAACCATTGTTCATGAAAATGACGACACCTTGCAAGCTAAAATTGACTCAGTTGCATCTACCGCTTCGGTTACGCAACTTGCAAAAACTCAGGAAAACTTAAAGGACACAGTAGATACTCTGAAACTTGGTTCAGAAAAACACACTGAGGAAATAAGTACACTATCGGAGAAAGCAGCCGAACTTTCGGATCAGTTCACTAACTTATCTACAAAGGTAGAGTATGATCTGAATGACACAAGACCTGTAGCCATCACTGACACAGAAGAGTATGAACAAATTAAGAAATTCAAACAAAATCAGAATCAAATTAATACGCAACACAAAAGAGAAATCCGGGAAGTACAAGATCAGTTGGCACAAGTAATACAAAAATTACATATTTCAGAGGACACTCGCGCTCCATCACGGGAAGATGGACTTAGAAATACGGAACAACCACAAAATAATAACACAGGACACTTCGGAAATTATGAAAGAAATTGGCAAGGCACACCGAATTTTGAGATGGAACCGTCGAAACGACGTAACAATGACCGACATGCCACTCGCCAACATGATGATTTTGACTATAAGCTGTTCATTACTACACGTAAATTCAAAACATTTAAGAATTCTGGCAACGACATTCATCCACAAGTATGGCTTCATCAATTCTCTCATTGTGTTCCTCCCAACTGGTCGTTACAACACAGATTAGAATTTATGTGTGGCTACTTAGAGAATGAACCAGCTGTAAGAATGCGATCGGTCATTCACGATTGTCACAGTGAAGGAGAATTTTATCATGCCTTTCTCTCAGCATATTGGTCTCAAGCTACACAAGACTGAGTAAAACATAGCATCATAATGATGAAACATTTCGAACAATCTGAATTCTCCAGTCTTGTGAAATATTTTGAAGACATGTTGCACAGGAATCAGTACCTGTCAAACCCATACAGCCCCTCAGAACTCATCCGCATTTGCTTAATCAAATTACCTGAACATTTACGACATATTATTTTGGTAGGACGTTGCAAAGACGACATTGAAGCTTTTCAGGGACTCTTACAAGAATTAGAAATTGACACTGACAATCGCGGAACGTGAAAACAGGAACACAATTACAGGTCACATTCGTCGCAATTCCGCGATGAAAGAAATAATAACTGGACACGACAAGGCTATTCTCACAACACAAATCGTGACCAAAACAGACACCACTCGTATGACAACAGTTGGCAGAGTAGTAATAATTACAGGGAAAGATCATCTCTCCGCGGTAGTGACTATCACAGAGACAATCAGACACACAGACAATTTGGGAACCAAAATAATTATTATCAAGGGAGGCAGAATAACTTCAGAAGCAACGGTACAGCGCACAGTTACGATTCAGGGAGAAATTCGCCACCACGTGACGGACAAGGAAGAAACTACGGAATCTACCGACATGACGACAGACGATATATTCGTAACGACAGACCTGAATTGCATCAGAACTATCGGGATTTAAACAGGGCAGGGCCTTCCCGGCAAGGTGAATTTGTAGAAGTTAGGTCTCCTAATCCCAATAACGACGCGCGCCAACAAAGAAACAGACAATGACTCGCACCGCAGGCAGACGCGTGCGCCAGCTGGCTCAGAGAAAAATAACATAGACGCTAACCTTGAGAAAAATTAAAGTATTCTTTACCGACGTATACGACATGATAATTGCGTTGAAGTTGAAACTCTGCGTACTAGGAAGAGTAAAGGATTGCACCACATTTCACATGTAAAACCGTTTATTGAAAGATAATTTGCTTTTTAACTTTGTCTTTGCCATATAACTTTTCACTTTACATTACTAGTATGCTTGTCAGACTTAGAATCTGTTAACATGCAACGATGTTTGAAGTTAAATATCCAGTCAAGAACCAAGAGAACTTATTTAAACAGAAATTACGAATGCATTGTTATAGTGAACAGACGACACAGTGCTATTGTGTGTGTACATTCTTGCTTCTTAGTTGCACTATTACATAACGGCTATAAGGCTTACATACTTAGAACATATACTGGTACTGCAAATGAGATTTTAATGCAACTTTTTGGTTTACTTGAAAATACATTCTGGATTTAAAGTACTTTCTGTGAGATACCAGATGACACAGTGGTTAGTTTATGTGACAGCTACACGATTTTATCATGACGCTACTAATGAGTGACAATTTACAATGTTGCTTTTGCGGTGTTTCTGTTTTATATCTTCACAGTTTTTCTGCATTATTCTGGAAAGTAAAACATGTTTTAGTAGTAACTTTTGTGGTATAGCAACAATGAGACAACCTTTTTCGTAGCACAACAATACGTTACTGTACAGTACTTTCTTCATCATGCCTATAAGCATCATAACTACGATATCTATACGCAAAGCATTTCACTTTTGTTTATCATGAGGTAAGTACATTGACTTCTGCAGAACTTAGCTTTCGGAGGACGATAACTACGACACTTCCACAGAGATTATGTTGCAACAAGACGCACAGTTTAGCGCTGCAGTACACGTATTTAAGTGATTAATTTTGTACTTAAAACATTTATTTTTAAAGATATTTGAAGTAAAATGATACAAAGGTTTTCTGTGATACATTTCATTCCATTGCTGTAATCTGTAACACCTGAGGATATAATTACATTAATCCTTAGGGGGTACACGCTTACTTTGTGTACCATGTGTTTGGCAAGCACAAGGAGCCCTAGCTAATATGGTATTTGCTTATACAATTTTACACATCGGTACCATATTTCTCTAACACACAAATTACACAGCTATCTGATCCTTTAACTGAGAGATAAACATTTTTTTTACTACATCAGTGACAGATGTTTACGCAATTACACAGTTGGGTAACTTCACACTTACGAAATTGTATTTTGTCTGTACTTTGGGAATTCTTCATTTTTTTTGGAACCATTGTGATACTATGTGAGGTTTGAATGATGTATTTGGTATGGGGTCATGATTTTTAAAGTACGTTTGAGGTAGATGACACTATTTAAATGAGCAGAGAATTTTTTTTAGGTTTTGACATTATTGCAGAAAGCTACGACGTTTTAGAGATTTGACTGAGGTTTTATGATGTTATTATTATGATGACAATGTGTATTATGTTGTTGAAGTATGTTTATTATCAATGAGATGATGCTATATGAGGAATCTGATTAAGCTATGTATTTATTATGATGAAATATTAAAGACGTGTTGATGAATATGTATATGTGTAATAAGGTAAGGAATAATGAGTAGTGGTTAGGGACTCTGACTTGTGAAAAAGGATGTTGGAAACCAAGAATCGTACGTTAAGAGTTATGAAATGTGTGTAAATGCGTGAATGTATCACAATGCCAGCGAAAATTTTTTGGACATTGTTATATTTATAGGATTTTGTTTCTACAGATTTGGAACGCAAATATTTCGATCTGTGAAATCTTATTTCTATCAAACTGTCACTGTAGCGGAAACTGATGTCGTAAATATTTCGGTAAGGAAGGTAGGTCACTGTAAGCAGCCAGCTGTGCGACAGTTGCCTGGAAAAAAGCCACTAGTGTGTACCTTTCAGAGGCACAGGCGGAGAAAAAAGGAGGCCATTAACCTCGCTATTGACATTCCTTTGTAGAAAGCACCGCAAATACGACACGCTCATAACTTGGAAACATTCTTACATCTGCACACCTGATTAGGACAAGTGTCTATCTATGAGAATTGAGAGAATTTCTACTAACTTATGAAATGCCTCATGACTACTGAATGATTGTTTTATGCTTTATTTTGTACATAGTTGCTTATTTCATTTGATATCTGGTTTCCAGCTGTCTTGCAGCATTGGTTTCATAAAATAAAATTAAATGCATTTGCTAATGTGAACACTTTCTGTCAACAGATCTATTAAATAATTATTTTATGATCCACATTCTTCGAAAAAGGAGCTCTTGGAATGCAAAGAACAATAAGAAGGGACTAATAACAGTAACTGCATATATAATTTTCTTTTCAAGTACTTGGTAATTTTTTGTAGAATTAGTTTTTGTGGTGCACCACTTTAATTACATAGACATTACGATGTAAATATACATTTCCCTTGTCTACATTGTTGTCTTTAGTGTAATATTTTTATCTGCTTGAGCTTTGTCATGTTTAGATATAAGTTATTGCATTTGCTGCTGCTGTTCGCCAGGCATAGGCATGTTTAGATATAAGTTATTGCATTTGCTGCTGCTGTTTGCCAGGCATAGTGCTACTAAATTTCACTTTGTATTACTCTGTTAAGCCAGTTTTACTACGAATTTATTTTTCTTGTTTGCTGCGCATTGCCTTATACTAGTTGTAACATTGCATTTGCTTTGCTAATTTATGCTGCTTGCTTTGCCATTTGTATTTTTTATCATTGCTGTTTGTGTTAATTGTTTTGTGCTGCTGCATTGCCTCGTTCCTTAGTTTAGCATCTGAGCTCAGTAGATTTAAGTTAGCTTAAGATGGGGTAGGCTATATGAGAGAACGAGTTGTGATGAATTGGAACAAATGCATTGAGAAGCTATAAGAAAATGGTTTGGCAAAAAAAAAAAGTATTTTGAAAGAGGATATGAGCAAAAAAGTAGGGTTTAGGGACAACAGGTTTAGGTAGGATTTTCTTTGAAATAAATGTTGAGGTAAGATAATGGAAAATAAATAATGAGGTAAGAAATTTGTGAACATATAAATACAGAAAGCATGCTTGGATAGGATTTTTTTGGTGGAAACAAATGTTGAAATAAGACGAAAGATATATGGAATGAAGTTTTAGGTTGGACTGCAGTACCAAATGTTACACTGAAAACAAACCCTGCCCTTTCCTCTTGTGTTATTCTGCTATGTGTTTGTGTACTCTTGTATATTTGTGTTTTTCCTGTCTTTATGTGTTTAGCTGATATGAGTTATGTTGTGGAATTTTTCTAATAATATGTTTTTTTCTTTGTAAAGATGCTTAGACATTATTTATTCTGTTATGTTTTAATGCTCATGTGTGAAGTTGATGTTTCAAAAGTTATTCTGATCTTTTATGTATGTACTTCTGTCATAATTCCTGTAACACTGATGTATATGTTAATTCGATTCTTTTGTAAAGCCTGTACTACAAATGTTATCTGTATTGTTATGTTCTTTAATGATGTATTTTATACCTTTGTAATTGTATTCTTACGTTATAAAATTGCAATTGACACCAGTTCATCAAATTAAGTAACTTGTAAGTTCCATTTCACGGCACACGTTTCTGTTGGTCATAGTATATGGACAATATGTGAGAAGTAGGGACTGTTGGTGTTTGCACGTGTGTTAAAAATTCAGCAAGGGACTGGATAACAGCATTGCTGGTTCTAAGGACAATTCCAAAAACTTTGTGAGTGCACAAGTGGGGGTTATGGACTTGCTATATTGTCTGCAAGACTCTTCGATGGTGATTGTGCACCTGCACAGTCGCAGCAGATGGCTGCTGGCCATCTCTACAAGGACTACAGTGGGTCTACACCTTTGATGATCCATCAATACCATTATTTCTACAAGGACTGCAGTGGGTCTGCACCTCTGGTGGCCCACCAATACCGTAATCTCTAACAAGACTACAGTGGTCTGCTCTGTGATGACCTTCCTACCAATATTCTTCAAAACTTCGACTGACTCTTTCTGTGGGTTTGCTCTGTTGTGGCCCATTACCCATCTGCAGGTCAAGAGTCAGCATTGTCTTTCCATTGGAAGGACAACACTACTTCTTCAAGACTGCATGGAAGTCCACTACTTTCGTGTGCATTTTCTATTACTGCTCAGACTTTGAGAAAGAAAAAACACTGCAATTTTACTGTGATTAATGATTAGGACTGTCTTTATGGACTGAGAGAAAATTGTAGCTTGTGACCAACATTGTATCAATAAGTGTGTGCATTTGATTTCTTTGTTATTGTAATTATGAAAAATTATTTTCAAATCTGTATTGGCCAGTGCCCAAAACAATTTGTAAATTTTTTGTGGGGAGCATGGGGGCTATGTAAGCAGGGTGTTTAGGTTTTTATATTGGTAACGCCACGTAGCGCTCTGTATGAAAATCACTGGCTGTGCTGTGTGCAGTCAGTGGCTGGTTGGCATTGTTGTAATAATCGCCATTGTAGTGTTGGGCAGCGGCAGCTGGATGTGAACAGCGCATAGCGTTGCGCAGTTGCAGGTGAGCCGCCAACAGTGGTGGATGTGGGGAGAGAGATGGCGGAGTTTTGAAATTTGTAAGACTGGATGCAATGAACTGCTATGTATATTATGATTTTTCAACGCTATTAAGGTAAATACATTGTTTGTTCTCTATTAAAATCTTTCATTTGCTAACTATGCCTATCAGTAGTTAGTGCCTTCAGTAGTTTGTATCTTTTATTTAGCTGGCAGTAGTGGCGCTCGCTGTATTGCAGTAGTTCGAGTAACGAAGATTTTTGTGAGGTAAGTGATTTGTGAAAGCTATAGGTTAATGTTAGTCAGGTCCATTCTTTTGTAGGGATTTTTGAAAGTCAGATTGGGTTGCGCTAAAAAATATTGTGTGTCAGTTTAAGCACAGTCATGTATAATTTTTCTAAGGGGACGTTTCAACACATCCATGCCAGAGGCAGGATTCGAACCTGCGACCGTAGCAGTCCCACGGTTCCGGACTTAAGCGCCTAGAACCGCACCGGCTTTGTATTTGTGAGTTTTCAATGCAGTGTAAATCCACATGCTTATAGCGATGCAAGGGGCCAAGAGCGTCATTCGTTTACACGTTTTCATGTAAATCGAGAGGTACACGGTTGGGCAAAAATATGGCAACACTGCGAGACATGCATGCTTGACTATAAATGCAGATTCTAAGCAAGCCTGCAAGCCGCACTGTTGCATTTGATCACGAACGATATTTGTGCCATGTTCCCAGTACGTGGCAGATCTCAATTGTGGTTAAAACTGTGTCCTGTGTCGCTGTAAGTCCGTTATTTCGGAGCTACGTGGATTTGAACTCGGGAAAATTGTTGGTGCTCGTATGGTGTGCGCTGATGTGACCAAGGTAGCCGAAGTGTTTGGTGTTTCAAGAGACAATATTGAAGATTTATACCGCATGCAGGAAAAATGGGAAAACATCATCCCATTAGTCACAACACGGACGAATGTGTGTGTTGAGCGATCTTGAGAGATGGTAATTGAAGAGTATGGTGACGAAAAACAAACAGCTACAAACGACACTGCGGGAGTGAATGTAGCACTCGTAAACCCTGTCAGCATCAAAACAATACGAAGGCAGCATCAGAAGCAAGAAATTGCAGGCCGAGCTGCATTTCCAAGGACAATCATTAGTGACGCAAATGCCCGCAACAGGAAAACGTGGTGTCGAATCCATAAAAACTGTTCAATAGAACAAAAGAAGGAAGTCATTTGGTCGAACGAGTCTGTTTACAACTTCTGGCCGAGTTTATGTCCCAAGAGTGAAACATGGCAGCAGTTCGGTGGGATTCCATGGGCCCCACGGTTATTCTGCAAGATCGCATAACTACCAACTATTATATCATGTTTGTTCCAGAATGGTGACGATGTGCTCCAAGAAGACAGGGCCCGCAACACACAGCACGCATCGTCGAGGACTCGTTTTGTGAGCACGAGGATGAATTGTCGAATCCCTCTTGACCTCTACAGTCACCATATCTCAATATTATTAATAGCCATCCATCATCGTTGCCTGAACTTTTCACTATTTTGCAGCAAGAATGGTATAAGATTTCCTTGAATACCATATGGGGCTTGTATTTATCCATTCCAGGACGACTGGAAACTTTTTTAAATGCCAACGGATTTCCTACACCGCATTAGGTATAGTAAGGTGATGTGTTTTTGGTGTTTGTATATGTTTGTCCACCCCTGCATGTTGTGACTAAGTTCACGCAAATTCAGTTTTATCTTGTTATGCCCATTGTAAACCGTTGCATAAAGTAAGCCTTTCCTGTCTAGATAATCTATAAATTTTGCAACCAGACCCAATTACTAATTCAGTTCCTGGGTCTAAACGTTGTATACGTGAGAGTATTTTCATTTCAGGACATACTTCGGAGTTGCTTTCGTAGGTAATCCGTCTTCAAACATAGAAAGGTCCTTACACAGTTTTTCAGTTATTCATGTGATACAATATTTACAACCACAATGCTCTTTCGATTCATTTGAAGTTCTCTTTTCTATTTCAATTTTTTTGTAAGATTTTTTTACTCTCTATTATGAAACGCACAGAAATATTTTTTCTCAAACGGCGCAAAATTAACACCACAGAGTCCCTAAATATCGCCACTCAATAGGGACTACATACAACAACGTAATTTCAATACTATTGCAATTCGCAGTCCTACAGAATTTTACATTTCTATGCATGAAATGACAAGGTTTACAGTATTAACAATATAGAGCTTAATAAAATTTACAGCTGTATTTCTGTTGTATATTAATGTATTTCCGTGATTCCGCTACATTCCCAGAGACTTGATAAGCGAGAGATTGTAATTTTCCTGCTTCTCCTTGTAATGGTACTTGAATTACATAACCATTACGGCACCTCAACTTAACCTCTCGATACCAGCAATATTCTACTGTGTTTCTGTTAACTACTTAACATATTTCTGAGACAACATTCAGATTTGATTTCATTTGTGATACATCGATATGTTTATATTGCAATGATATTATTCTTATGTGTATTGTTTCTTTTGTCACTATGATCTTTGACGTACTTGTAACTCTGATTTTTGGGCGCGTAAGCGATTATTAGTTGTTAGGGAGTCGGACCTTAAATAAGTCAAGTCTTGGACGTCATGTTGAAAAGACGCGTGTTGTAGTCAGCTTATAAAATGTGAACTTTAACAGTGAGGAAGATGTTTTCAAGTATGTTTTGTATTGTGAAGTGATGTTTGGTGTGTTACGTGATATTGCAATATGGTCGTGCGGTTCTAGGCGCTCCAGTCCGGAGCCGCGCTGCTCCTACGGTCGCAGGTTCGAATCCTGCCTCGGGCATGGATGTGTGTAACGTCCTTAGGTTAGTTAGGTTTAAGTAGTTCTAAGTTCTAGGGGACTGATGACCACAGCAGTTGAGTCCCATAGTGCTCAGAGCCATTTGATATTGCAATAAAAGCAATTAAAAGGAAGCGTAACTTAAATTCGGAGTGCTAATTATTTTTTTGCATCACCATTGTGCTAACTCTGAAAGGTTTAATCTTCAAGAATGGTTTGTGAAGGGCATCTACAAAACTTTTGAATATAGCAGAATAAAACCTAGGCGTCTTTGCATCCGAGCTTGGAATCATCACCACCTAGATTTTCGACGATTGAGCCATGATTTTGCAACGAGACCAGCGTGGGAAACACGAAAAGATGAGTGCCTAGTTTATTCATTATTACATGAAATGACTTTATTAACTGTGCTCTAACGACACCTGCCACATAATAACTTTGTTGTTGCCCGAAAATGCAGTATTTAGCAGCGTGAGCAACACCACAATCATTATTAAATTTTGACCTTTGTTGTGGTAGGGTTGTTGGATCCTTTAGCTGCTCAGGCACGGTAAATGCGTGCCAACATCGTGCCGAAGTACTGCAGGAAAGATTTCGGTATGCGACATAAGTAAGCGACCGTCGGTGAAGAGAACAATTTACTGATGGAACCGAGTCAAGTACATTCACTGCCATGCTCACCGAACTTTTTAACAAGGGCCGCAAATCTCACTTTGATCCGCAATACAAAGTCACGTAGTACCTTTTTTGAATCATCAGTGTCCTGACTCCTTTGATGCGACCCGCCACGAATCCATCTCGTGTGCCAACCTCTTCATCTCAGAGTAGTACTTGCACCGTACGTCCTCAATTATTTGTTCCCTCTAGTATAACGGAGGCTAGGTGTCGTATCTTCCTGTCCTCCTTGTCAGTGTTTCCCATATGCTCCTTTCTTTGCTGACGCTGCGGAGAGTCTACTCATTCCTTATCAGTCCACCTAATTTTCAACATCCTTCTACAGCACCACATCTCAAACCATTTGATGCCTTTCTTTTTTGGTTTTTCCATAGACTATGATTCATTCCCACGCTGTGTTCGATACGCACGTTTCAGGAATTTCATCATGAAATTAAGGCCTGTGTCTGATACTAGTAGACGTCATTTGGCCAGAAGAGCTTCTTTGCCTGTGATAGTCTGCTTTTTGTATCCTCCTTCGTTCGGCAGTTACGTGTTATTTTGAGACCAAAGTCGTAGAATTCCTGAACTTCATCTACTTTGTGTTAACCAGTTTTGATAAGTTTATAACTGATCTCATTTCTGCTACTCCTCATTATTTTCGTCTTTGTTCCGCTTACTGTCAGTCCGTATTCCGCATTCATTAGACTTTTATTCCATTCTGCAGGTCCCGTAAGTCTTCACTTTCACTGCATGTTGCAACGTTATTACCGAATTTTATCCTTGATGTTCTTTTATCCTGAATTTTAATCCCACTCTTTGTTCTTTCTTTAGCTTCCATCATTGCTTCTTCGACATATAAACTGAACAGTAGGGAGAAATACTGCATCTCTATCTAACTCAGTTTTTAATCCGAACACTTCTTTCTTGGTGGTGCATTCTTATTGCTTCCTCTTGGTTCTGATATATGTGTATATTGTAGGTTACCTGTTTTTCCCCTATAGCTTATTCATATTTTTCTCTGAATTTCGAACGTCTTCCATCGTTGAACGCTTTTTCTATGTCGACATATGGTACGGAGGCTGAATCTTCCTGGTAGATTAAAACTGTGTGCCGGACCGAGACTCGAACTTGGGACCTTTGCCTTTCGCGGGCAATGCTCTACCATCTGTGCTACCCAAGCACGACTCACGCCCCGTCCTCACAGCTTTACTTCTGCCAGTATCTCGTCTCCTACCTTCCAAACTTCACAGAAGCTTTCCTGCGAACCTTGCAGAACTAGCACTCCTGGAAGAAAGGACATTGCGGAGACATGGCTTAGCCACAGCCTGGAGGATGTTTCCAGAATGAGAGTTTCACTTTGCAGCGGAGTGTGCTCTGATATGAAACTTCCTGGCAGATTAAAACTGTGTGCCGGACCGAGACTTGAATTCGGGACCTTTGCCTTTGGCGGGTAAGTGCTCTACAGGGCGTGAGTCGTGCTTGGGTAGTTCAGATGGATGCCGGCACGGTAGCTCAGCCTGTTCGGTCAGAGAGCTGGTTGGCCTCTGTAATAAAAAAACTGAGTGACAGGATCAACAACGAACTTTAACGGATATCATGTAACGTCCGCAACGACCAAACACAACGAACAAAATGATGGAAAAAAAAAAAACAATGGTAGAGCACTTGCCCGCGAAAGGCTTCTGTGAAATTGGGACGATAGGAGATGAGGTATTGCCGGAAGTGAGGCTGTGATGATGGGTTGCGAGGAGTCGTGCTCGGCTAGCTCAGCCGGTAGAGCGCTTGATCGCGTAAGGCAAGGATTCCGAGTTCGAGTCTCGGTCCAGCGCACAGTTTTAATCTGCCAGGAAGTTTCATATCAGCGCACACTCCGCTGCAGAGTGGAAATCTCATTCTAGAGTACGAAGGCTCTTGATTTTTCTTAAGTGTTGCTTCTATCAAGTACATCAGAACTACCTCTCTGGTGTCCTTGCCGTTCCGAAAGCCAAACTAACAGATCTGCAAGTTTATTTTCCATTCTTCTGTACATTATTAGTGTCAGCAGTATAGACGTAAAGAGGTATTAAACTGATTTTGCGATAGTTCTCGCACGTACCTGCTCTTTCTGTCTTCGGGATTCTGTGGATGATGTTCTTCCGAAAGTCCGATGGTATGTCTCCACTCCAATACATTCTACATACATTCTACATACGATCTGATCTCAAAACTGTAACTCCAATACTGGGTCCCGCATGTCTTCCGTGTCGTTCCATTTCTTGTTCTATCACGTCATCAGATAAGTACTCCCCCTCGTAGAAGTCTTCAGCGTACTGTTTCCATCTATCCGCTTTTTCTTCTGCGTTTAACAAAGGAATTCCCTCTACTCTCTTAATGTTGCCACCCTTGCTTTTCAATTTCATCGAAGACTGCTTTGACTTTTCTACATGCTGAATCAGTCCTTCCAATGACCATTTCTTTTTGCATTTATTCATCTGTTTCTTGCAGCCTTAGCTTTCCTGCACGTACTACTTTCCAGAATCCCTGTCTTTCCCTGAACGTGTGTGTATTTCCTTCTTGCATTGGCAAGTTCAAATATTTCTTCCGGTACTTGAAGTAGTTTCGCAGTCAACTTCCTTGTACCTGTCTTTCCTTCCTTTGTATGTCCAACATCTGTGATTGTTCTTTTTAGAGATGTCCATTCCTCTTCAGATGAACTGTATAATGCGATATTCATTATCGCCGTATCCGCAGCCTAAGAGAACTTAAGAAGCATCCCATCTTTCTTCAGTACTTCAGTACCCCCATTCTTTTCACATTGATTCTTCTGGACGATTTTCTTAAACTTCACTCTAGTCATCATCATTATTAATTTATTAATTGTGATGTGTCTGCATCTGCTTAAGGTTACGCATTACAATCCAATATCTGATTTCGGAATTTCTTTCTCACCGTGATGTAATCCAGCTGGAGTCGTCCCATGTTTCCAGGTTTTTTCAAATGTACATTTTTCAGCCAGAACACTATGTCCATCTTTGGCACTTGTAACAACAGCGACGCGTCGTGGAAGCCTTGATAGGTCTCTGGAGGGAGTTGGCACCACATCTTCACACACAAGCCACCTAATTCTCGTAAATTCCGGGGAGGGGGTGATGAGCTTTGACGCCATGTTCAATGTCATCCCTGATGTGTTCGATTGGGTTCAGATCTGGCGAGCAGGGAGGCCAGCACATCAACTCGAACTCTCCGCTGTGTACCTCGAACCACTCCATCACACCGCTGGCCTTATGACATGGCGCATTATCTTGCTGAAAAATGCCACTGCCACTGCTGTTGGGGTATACGTGGTCTGCTACCAGTGTACGACACTCCTTGGCCGTCACGGTGCCTTGCACGAGTTCCACTGGACCTATGGATGCTCACGTGAATGTTCTCCAGAGCATAATGGAGCCACCGTCACTTGTCTCCGTCCAGCAGTAGGCGGTGTCAAGGAGCTGTTCCCCGGGAAGATGATGGATTCGCGCTCTCCTATCGGCATGATGAAGAAGGTATCGGAATCCATTAGACCATGCAACTCTCTGCCACTGTGCCAGCGTCCAGTGCTGATGGTCAGTGCCCATTTTAGTCGCAGTTGCTGATGTCGTGGTGTTAACGTCATCACATGCATGGGTCGTCGTTTGGGGGCCCATCGTTAGGAGTGTTTGGTACACTGTGTGTTCAGACACACTTCTACTCTGCCCAGCATTAAAGTCTGATGCTTGTTCCGCCTCAGTTCGCCGCCTGTCCCGTTTTACCAGTCTGCCCAGCCTACGAAGTCCGACATCTGTAATGAGGTGTGATCGCCCAAACCCACGACGCCTGAACCTGATTCCACCTTGGTTCCGCCACGTGTTGAAGAAACTCGCCATTCTCGAACACCCGATAAGTCGTGCAGTTTCCGAAACGCTTATGCCGAGCCTCCGGGCCGTCACAATCTGTCCTCGGTCAAACTCTGATAGAGCACACGCCTTCACCATTCTACACACGGATAGCACGCTCACTGATACTACATGCACCATAGGTGTGCATGACTAATAGTAATTTCTCGTCAGGTGATGCTGCTATCGCCTGTACGTGTTTATACCGATCGTAGGTCGGTCGTCATAATGCTCCTGCTAAACAGTATATATCCTCCTCTTGTGAATTTTGAACAGTGTTTCGATATTAATGGCTGAAATAAGTTGCAGTGCTGAATCACTCTTTCAGGTCTCTCATACCTTCTACCAAGCCTATAATCTCCTGTAAGTTTTTCTCCCATTGCTTGTCTACTTCACGTTCCAGTTGCCCATGATAATTAGATTATCATTTCCTTTTACACACTTAATTACCCGTTAGATATCCTTACATAATTTCTGTAGTCCACGTAAGCATTGTGAGCCTTGGGGCAATCCGGTTACACTCATAAAAGCGACAAAACCCGACACATGGAATGGAAATCAAATACCGCGAGCACTTGCCTCCCAGCTGAACATCTCCAATGCTCTCCCAACCTCAAAAATGAAAATCTCACGATAACGGCTCCAAATATTGTTTCATAAACAGAACGCCTTTACTATGGTGCCATGTTGATATTAGTTACTCCAGATTTGTTTCACCTTTTATGTGAAATCTTCGTACATCCATATTTAAACTGGATGATGGTGGGACATCAGCTGGTATAATTTTTATTAAAAATGGAACTCCTCCAGCCGTATTTAAGATTTCATATTTATTTGGCTACTAGTTTCGACGTTGTGTCAACGCCATCTTCAGGTCCGTACACTTTGATGATATCAGTTGTGTGTGGCTGAGTACTAGAAGTCCGTGGAGCACGTATTGGTCTCGCCGCGGACTTTTAGTACTCAGCCACACACAATTGATATCATCAAAGTGTACGGACCTGAAGATGGCGTTGACGCAACGTCAAAACTAGTAGCCAAATAAACATGAAATCTTAAATACAGCTGGAGGAGTTATTTTTAATAAAAATTTTATGTGAAAGGCAGCTTGAGTGGATATTCTCAGTCATATTTAACTATAGATACAAAAAGTCAAACACCGGTTCCTTATATAAAGTGAAATAGTGCTTACAGTTAAATTTACGAGTCCGTGAGTTTTTTTCCTGGAGGTTTCTTTTCTTTTTCTAATTTTCCGTTGCTACAGGTCGAATGTGGCACCTACACCTACGTACATACGGTTTGGGCATATTCGCGGTTAAGCTAGTTCTATTCTTATCTGTTGGATTTTGTACTGTGTACACTGTACGATGTAAACATTTCAATGATTAATACGGGATTGTGGGTCCGTCTTGGTGCAAACTAAACTAAACTGCCTCCGAAGGCCCAACTGTACCAACCGATCGAAATGTCATCCTCAGCCGATAGGCGTCAGTGGATTCGGATTTGGAGGGACATGTGGTCAGCGCACTGCTCCCACGGCCATTGTAAGTTTTCGTACCGGAGCCGCTACTTTCTAGACAAGTAGTTCCTCAATTGGTCTCACAAGGGCCACGTGCAAACTGCTTGCGAACTCCGCTTGGCAGACCCGGGGGCACCTATCCAAGTGCTAACCATGCCCGACAGCGCTTAACTTCAGAGATATGATGGGAACCGGGAACCGGTGTTACCTCAGCGGCAACGACGTTAACATCTTGAAGCAAATACTCTTTTTCTTTTTTTCGTTTTTTTTTTAATTTCCCAACATAGTTTCGGCGAAGTATGTCATCTTCAGTGGATTTCTTTATTTGAAAATATAAAAATTAAAATTGTTGCTACATTTTTTTTGTCATCAGTCTTCTGACTGGTATGATGCGGCCCGCCCGAATTCGTCTCCTGGGCCAACCTCTTCATCTCAGAGAAGCACTTGCAACCTACGTCCTCAGTTATTTGATGGATGTATTCCAGTCTCTTTCTTCCTCTACAGTTTTTATCCTCTACGGCTCCATCTAGTACCATGGAAGTCATTCCCTCATGTCTTAACAGATGTCCTATCATCCTGTCCCTTCTCCTTGTCAGTATTTTCCACATATTCCTTCCCCCTTCCCTTTCCGATTCTGCGCAGAATCTCCTCATTCCTTACCTTATTAGTCCACCTAATTTTCAACATTCGTCTGTAGTTCCACATCTGAAATTCCTCGAATCTCTTCTGTTCCGGTTTTCCCACACTCCATGATTCACTACCATACAGTGCTGAGCTCCAAATGTACGTTCTAAGAAATTTCTTCCTCAAATTAAGACCTATGTTTGATACTAGTAGACTTCTCTGGCCAGAAATCCCCTTTCTGCCAGTGCTAATCTACTTTTGATGCCCTCCTTGCCTCGTCCGTCATTGGTCATTTTGCTGCCTAGGTAGTAGAATTCCTTAACTCCATCTACTTCGAGACCATTAATCTGATGTTAAGTTACTCGCTCTTCTCATTTCTGCGACTTCTCATTACTTTTGTCTTTCTTCGATTTACTCTTAAACCATATTCTGTACTCATTAAACTGTTCATTCCATTCAGCAGATCTTGTAATTCTTCGTCACTTTCACTCAGGATAGAAACGTCATCAGCGAATTGTATCATTGATATACTCTCACCTAGAATTTTAATCCCACTCCTGAGCCTTTCTTATATTTCCATCACTGCTTCTTCGATGAACAGATTGAATAGTAGTGCCGAGAGACATCATCCCTGTCTTACATCCTTTCTAACTCGAGCGCATCTTTCTTGATTGCTGCATTGTATAACGGAAAAACGTTATTACATGTTGCACTGCTTGGTTCCAGATACATGTGCGAATATTCTTATAGTACCTTTTTACGTAATAGTCATTGCATATTTCTGTGTTTGTTGTGATTTTTTCCGAAACTAGTTTGGATAAACTTCATTTCATACGCTTACCATGACGACTGTCTTTCGCATTATTCCCTCACACACACACACACAAACACAAAGAGAGAGAGAGAGAGAGAGAGAGAGGGAGAAGAGAGCAAACGACACACTTCACTTCATTCATGGAATACTGGGATACTAAGTTTCTCTACGAAAGACATTGCCTACAGAACGACTGTACGGCCTATAGTGGAAGATTATTCAAATGCGTGCATTTTCCATTATACCAGACAAAGGAGGACGAGGGCAGTAGCCGGACGACTTCAGAAGATGTCTCCCGCAGATGGAGTCGAAACGTTAGGTGGAAATTTTATACATCGACCACGGCCTCTCAGCCCGGAAGTTTTAACTGAAGAGAACAGAATCAAACTTTTTCTGAATATATTTATCTACTCAAGAGTGAAATGCCATTTTTCACTTTATCCCTCAGATTATAAAGTACTCTATTTCAATGACCAGCAGTACCAGCTGCTTTTGAGATCTGTCAAAGCTAACTGCTTGCACAAATGACAAAATTGTAGTAACTTAAATTTTCTGGCGTTGACGGTAAAAGTAAGAACTAACATATTTGGTACACTTCTGTAAAAAGAAAAAAAGAAAGAACTGTCAAGACATAACAAGCTACTGGATGTTTGTGTAGGTTAGCCGGCCGCGGTGGTCTCGCGGTTCTAGGCGCGCAGTTCGGAACCGCGCGACTGCTACGGTCGTAGGTTCGAATCCTGCCTCGGGCATGGATGTGTGTGATGTCCTTAGATTAGTTAGGTTTAACTAGTTCTAAGTTCTAGGGGACTGATGACCTAAGATGTTAAGTCCCATAGTGCTCAGAGCCATTTGAACCATTTTTTGTGCAGGTTACTAACGGAGGTAACGCTGTGGGTTCCCTCTAACGTGAAGTTTGTTTCCGTCCCACAGCATATACGTCCCGAACGCAATCCCACCCCAAACGCCAGCATCGATCTCTTATGACACATTACTGTAGAAGTATCTATCTGAATAACGCTTCACATACACACACTCACCCCTAATCCCTGTCCAAAAGTCATCCAAGGCTACTCTCACATCAACCGGAATGCTTCCTGTGAGTCACAGACACGCAAATTGGAAGCCATCCCTTAACGCTCCAACTTTCCGCCTATATCCCTCTCAGCGCTCCCTTTCTGCTTGCATCGTACCTTTTCAGACGGAATATCCGCACACATCGAACTATGTCCGTACCTCCTCAGCCTCCCACCGCCACAAGCTCTACTCCCACACGGTGAAAGTCATAGTTAACACTGCTTCTTTTTGCAGTCTCGTGACGACATGCAGTGATACACCTTGCAGAGACACATCCGAATTCTGTTAAATACAAAGAAATGCTGGAATTACTTAAATATGCAGTCTTCCAAATACTATAAAACTTTTTATAATCTCACTGGCAACAACCTTATTTTCTAAAAACCTCTCTTGCACAATAATAATAATTTTCTGACAACTTAGGCAAATCTAAACACATTGGATACTGCCTCTCTGATAGCATTACAGTTTTTACTTTATCACTATTCATTCTTATCCAACACACCCACAAACATCTAAATTAGTAAATTAGTATCTGCTTCTTTCCACTAGCCATTACTCTTTTGATGACAGACTTTTCTACATTTTACTCTCTCTCTCTTTTTTTTTTTTTGAGTGCTCAGTCTTCCGACTGGTTTGATGCAGCCCGCCGCGAATTCCTCTCCTGTTCCAATCTCTTTATCTCAGAGCAGCAATTACACCCTACGTCCTCAATTATTTGGTGGACGTATGCGAATGTCTCTCTTCCTCTATAATGTTTACCCTCTACGGCTCCCTCCAGCACTATCCATGTAAGTTTTTCCCTGATGCCTTAACATATGTCCTACCACCCTGTTCCTTATTCTTATCAGTGTTTTCTTTCTACCCTTTCCTCGCCGGAGAGAACCTCCTCATTCCTTACCTTATCAGTGCATACAGGGTGTCACAAAAAGGTACGGCCAAACTTTCAGGAAACATTCCTCACACACAAAGAAAGAAAATATGTTATGTGGACATGTGTCCGGAAACGCTTACTTTCCATGTTAGAGCTCATTTTATTACTTCTCTTCAAATCACATTAATCATGGAATGTAAACACACAGCAACAGAACGTACCAGCGTGACTTCAAACACTTTGTTACAGGAAATGCTCAAAATGTCCTCCGTTAGCGAGGATACATGCATCCACCCTCCGTCGCATGGAATCCCTGATGCGCTGATGCAGCCCTGGAGAATGTCGTATTGTATGACAGCCGTCCACAATACGAGCACAAAGAGTCTCTACATTTGGTACCGGGGTTGCGTAGACAAGAGCTTTCAAATGCCCCCATAAATGAAAGTCAAGAGGGTTGAGGTCAGGAGAGCGTGGAGGCCATGGAATTGGTCCGCCTCTACCACTCCATCGGTCACCGAATCTGTTGTTGAGAAGCGTACGAACACTTCGACTGAAATGTGCAGGAGCTCCATCGTGCACGACCCACATGTTGTGTCGTACTTGTAAAGGCACATGTTCTAGCAGCACAGGTAGAGTAGAGTATCCCGTATGAAATCATGATAACGTGCTCCATTGAGCGTAGGTGGAAGAACATGGGGCCCAATCAAGACATCACCAACAATGCCCCCCTAAACGTTCCCAGAAAATCTGTGTTGATGACGTGATTGCACAATTGCGTGCGGATTCTCGTCAGCCCACACATGTTGATTGTGAAAATTTACAATTTGATCACGTTGGAATGAAGCCTCATCCGTGAAGAGAACATTTGCACTGAAATGAGGTTTGACACTTTGTTGGATGAACCATTCGCAGAACTGTACCCGTGGAGGCCAATCAGCTGCTGATAGTGCCTGCACACGCTGTACATGGTACGGAAACAACTGGTTCTCCCGTAGCACTCTCCATACAGTGACGTGGTCAACGTTACCTTGTACTGCAGCAACTTCTCTGACGCTGACATTAGGGTTATCGTCAACTGCACGAAGAATTGCCTCGTCCATTGTAGGTGTCCTCGTCGTTATAGGTCTTCCCCAGTCGCGAGTCATAGACTGGAATGTTCCGTGCTCCCTAAGACGCCGATCAATTGCTTCGTACGTCTTCCTGTCGGGACACCTTCGTTCTGGAAATCTGTCAAACGTACCGCGCCACGGCTATTGCCCCGTGCTAATCCATACATCAAATGGGCATCTGCTAACTCCGCATTTGTAAACATTGCACTGATTGCAAAACCACGTTCGTGATGAACACTAACCTGTTGTTGCTACGTAATGATGTGCTTGATGCTAGTACTGTAGAGCAATGAGTCGCATGTCAACACAAGCACCGAAGTCAACATTACCTTCCTTCAATTGGGCCAACTGGCGGTGAATCGAGGAAGTACAGTACATACTGACGAAACTAAAATGAGCTCTAACATGGAAATTAAGCGTTTCCGTACACATGTCCACATAACATCTTTTCTTTATTTGTGTGTGAGGAATGTTTCCTGAAAGTTTGGCCGTACCTTTTTGTAACACCCTGTATAATTTCCAACATTCTTTTGTAGCACCACAACTCAAAGGCTTCGATTCTCTTCTGTTCGGGTTTCCCACAGTCGATGTCTCAGCACCACACCAGGTTGTATTCCAAACGTACATTTTGAGAAATTCCTTCCTTAAAACCTATGTTCGCTACTAGAAGACTTCTAATGGAAAGGAATGCCTTTTTTTGCCGGCTTCAGTCTGCTTTTTATGTCCTCGCTGCTCCGTCCATCATAGGCTATTTTGTTGAACAGAACTCCAAAATCGTAATGATAAGTTTCTCGCTGTTCTCATTTCTGCTCCTTCTTATTACCTTAGTCTTCTTCGATTTACTCTCAATTCACATTCCGTACACAATAGACTGTACATTCTATTCTGAAAATCATGTAATTCTTCTTCTGTTTCACTGAGTATAGCAATTTCATCAGCGAATCTTATCATTGATATCCGTTCACCTTGGCTTTTAGCCCCACTCGTGAAACTTTCTTTATGTCCCTCATTGCTCCTTCGAGGTGCAGATTGAATAGTAGAGGCGAAAGACTGCGTCCCTGTCTTTCACTCTTTATAATCCGAGCATTTCCTTCATGGTCTTCCGTTATATTTTTCCCTCTTGGTTCTTATACATACTGTATATTACCCGCCTTTTCCTATAGCGTACCCCTTTCTTTCTCAGAATTTCGAACTTCTTGCTCCACTTTACATTGTCGAAAGCTTTTTCCAGGTCGACAATGCAATGAACGTGTCTTGATTTTTCATCAATCTTGCTTTCATTATCAACCGCAGCATCAGAACTGCCTCTCTGGTGCCTTTACCTTTCCTAAATCTAAAATGATCGTTATCTGACAGATCCTGAATTTTTTTCCCACTCTTCCGTATATTATTCTTGTCAGTAACTTGGATGCATGAGGTGTTAAGCTGATTGTCCGATAATTATCGGACTTGTCGGCTCTTGCTATCTAATTGAAAGCACTTGGGCATCCATTAGTTGACATTAATACCAGTCTTCGCCTTTATGGGGGCTTCAACTGTACTGGGGCACATTCAGTGGGGTGTCTGTGGAGGTACGGCGACCCATTCTTCCTTAACAGCCGAAAGCGGAGAAGGTAGTGAGGCAGGAACCGGAGGTCTTGACCGAAGTCGAGGATCTAACGCATCCCAAAGGTATTCCATTCGATTCAAGTCCATTGCAGGAACGTTATCGTCCACAAACCATTGTCCCTCTGATACTGCTTTATGATATGTTGCAGTGCCATGTTGACGCAGTCACTTTTTCCGACAGTTCCACTACTGTGCGCAGTCTACATTGCTGTAATACCCATTTACATCGTTCAGGGTTTAGGGTTTTCTTAAGCGCTATAAGAGGATCACCCTAACCACGAAAATCTCCCCACAACCGTAACACCGCTTCCTTCGTGCTCAGCTGTTGGCACTAGGGGTGATGGTACATAACATTATTTACGCATTCACCCAATCCAATCCCATCCAGCGGATTGCCACAGGCTATAGCGAGATTCATCACTCGAAGTCTTTCGTTTCCAACCATCCAGTGTCCAGTGGCATCGCTCTTTACATCATCTCATGCGTTGCTTAGCATTGGCTGCAAAAATGCGTGGGTTATGAGAAGCTGGTCAGCCGTTGTAGTCCTTTCTTCTAAAAGTCACTTGCTAGAGAATCCGCTTCAAAAATTCAAATTTTTTCTGTCTTAAATCAATATTTAGAGTTTGTGAACAAAATGGTATTTAAATGAATCGATTCGGACATGGGGAACATCTTTAAAAACAAACTTAAATATATGTCAGTATATGAAGTACCTTTGGAGAGTCCAAAGGGTTTGCAAATGTGTTGGAAAATATGCCTTATGGAAGAACTGTAAAAATTGAAAAGTTAGAGTGTGTTGGCCATGTCTAAAAGAGGATGGGCACACGTTTACGTAAGCTAATAAAAGATATGAAGGGGAAAATGCTCACTGATGGCAAACCAATTGGTGGTCGTGGTCGTCTTACTAAGGAAGAGGTGGACAACCTGCAGCTCTGTTATGGTTTAGCCAAAAGAAGGAATCGAGACAATATTGAGGCCACGAAGAAAGCAGTATGGGCTACCTTTTTCCGTAAAGCTTCTACGGATGACCATCCACAGCATGCTCTCTGTGACAGTGATGTAGACACATGGTGCAATAGCAAATGGTGAGACACCATCACTCCCTGCCATTTGAGGTATTGGAAGCAATTAAGCCCATATACGGGCACCTAAGTGACACTAAACTATTGTCACGGTGCTTACATGGAAAGACACTAATCATTGACGAATGTTTCAACCATGTGATGTGGGAACGCCTGCCTAAAACTGTGTTTGTTGGTTTCAGTACCATGAGATTAGGTGTATTAGATGCAGTTATTTGCTTTAAGGATGGGGCAGCTAGCAGATGTGATGTTTTAGGGTAGTTGGGACTAACTCCTGGTTTCAACATGAGACAAGCACTGATGGCAATTGATTCCTTAAGAGTGGCCGAAGGCGAAAAATGGGTTCTTGAGGCAACTAAAGAGGCCAGAATAGCAAAGACCAGCAAGAAAAGGAAAAGAGAAGATGAGGAACACAAAAACCAAGAATATTATGCAACTGGAGGGTTTTAAGAACAATAGAGGTGAGTAACAGATAATATGTACCTTTAAACTGAATTTCCCAAGAATCAAATTTTCTGACATGTTTATTTCATGCAAAAGAAAAAAAGCTATTTGAGCTAGAGGTCTGAAATTTTTTGTGATATTTCATTCTACCATTTGGAGAAAAGTAGACTACAGTCACCGGCTTACTATTACCAGGAGGAAAAATATACCCTTATTAATTATGAAAAATTATGTTAATTTTGATAGTCTAATTTATGTATTTATAGTATAAAAACTATTGATTGCAATCATTTGATTGTAGTCTACTTTTTAGATAACAAAGTCATAAATGTGTGCACAAAGTTTTAAGCATCTAAGAAAAGTAGTTAATAAGTCTACAGACTACAATCATAGACTGGCAGGAAAAATTTTAAATTACTGACCGACATAAATGTTTATATAATAAAATTTATATCAAAGCTATTCTGATTATCTTTATACCAAAATCTTCATTCTTAAAACACTTTCATTGTCGTAAAATTTCTTTGTATTGAGAGTACTCATTATATAGTTAGACCCTCATAAACGTTATGAAAATTCTTAGTGTTTTTCCAGCCGTTCTCTGGCAAGTTACTTTAACTCCCTACTCATAATCGATGTGATAATTGGATTGTTGGTAGCACTTTAGAACTCAGGAGTGATCTCTTGACGTGTTTTCACGCGATATCTTAAAACCATTCTTCGCAATGCGAGTCGGTTCCTGCCTGTTAGTACGTCACGTCTGTCTGGTCTTGGATTAGTTGTGGTCATTATTTAGCGTGTGCTGTTCAAAATGGTTCAAATCGCTCTGAGCACTGTGGGACTTAACTTCTGAGGTCCCCTAGAACTTAGAACTACTTCAACCTAACTAACCTAAGGACACCACACACATCCATGCCCGAAGCAGGATTCGAACCTGCGACCGTAGCGGTCGCGCGGTTCCAGACTGTAGCGCCTAGAACCGCTCGGCTACCAAGGCCGTCGTGCTGTTCAAAAACACATCACCATCAGTCGGCTTGAGCTGATTTAGAAGTTTGGAAATGTCTCTGATGGATTTGTTAATCCGCAAAGATCCAATGACTGGTTCACAGAGCTCCCCTGAACGACCAGTTCTGCTGTCACTACGTCTCTACTGACAACACAATACTCTCCGCCCCGTTTATAATGGTGGATCCGCCTCTCTTGATATCTAGTGGCCACTGCCGCATTACGTACGGGTGTCCGGATGGTTTTGCTCGGATAGAGTATATTTGTCATCCATCTACCTACTGAGACCAACTCTCGAGGTGTGGACAGATGTTTTTGCAAAGCTCTTAGCATAGATGGAGGTTTGCAAACGGT
This sequence comes from Schistocerca nitens, assembly GCF_023898315.1. NCBI lineage: Eukaryota > Metazoa > Arthropoda > Insecta > Orthoptera > Acrididae > Schistocerca > Schistocerca nitens. The sequence continues at coordinate 397,003,020 of NC_064617.1, forward strand.
TTATTTGTGGGACATGACGTCACGTTCTCCGCCCTCGGAGAGGAGAGAGGTGGATAGAACACAGTAGTAGGTATTTGGTCGTGATTGTGGAACTGTATCGAATGCTTTCTTGAAGTTAAGGAACACGGTATCAATCTGCGTGCCAATGTCTAAGGCGTTCTGGGTTTCCTAGACAAGAGAACGAGACGAGTTTCGCAACCTCTCTGTTTGCGTAACCCACTTTAATATTTACAGGGCAAATCTCCGTTCTCCAAAAGCTTCATAATGATTGAGCATGATACATGTTCCTCATTTCTGTAACCAACTGACTTTAGCGATACATGTCTGTAATTAGCCACATCTACATCTAGTTGATTGCCCTGCAATTCACAACTAAGTGTCTTGCAGAGGGTTCATCGAACCACCCTCAAATTATTTGTCTACCGTTCCACTCTCGAACGCGAGAAACGAGCACTTATAGTAAATCTTTCCTTGCGAGCACCGATTACTCTTACTTGATTATGATGATAATTTCTCCCTGTGTAGGTGGGCGCCAACAAAATATTATTGCAGTTGGAAGAGAAAGTTGCTGATTGAAATTTCACGAGAAGATCTTGCCACAACGAAAAATACCTTTGTTTAATGATTGCCACCCCAAATCACGTGTATTATCTGTGGCACTTTCTCCCCTATTTCACAATAATACAAAACGAGCTGCCCTTCTTTGAGCTTTTTCGATGTTCTCCGTTGATCCCATTCGATTCTGATCCCACATTACATAGATTTACTCCAGAAGAGGGCGGAGAGGCCTAGTGTAAGCAGTCTCTTTAGTAGAACTCTGCCAATAAATCTTACTTTCGATTTCTTTGCCCAAAACATCATCTGTGTGATCGTTCCAACTTAAGTTTTTCATAATTGTAATTTCCATGCATTTAGTTGAATTTACAGCTTTTAAATTTGTGTGATTCATCGCGTAAACTAAATTTAGCGGATTACTTTTAGTACTCATTTGATGACTTCACACTTTTCACTATAGAGAGTCAATTGGCACTCTTCGCATCATACAGCTGTCTTGCCTAAATCGTTTAGCAGTTGATTTTGGTCTTCTGACGATTTTAGCAGACGGCAAATGATACCATCATCTGTTAAAAGTCTAAGACGGTTGCTCAGATTGTCTCCTATGTCGCCTGTGGAGATGGTCCGCAGCTCGTGGTCTAGGGACTAGCGTTGTTGTCTCTTAATCACGGGGTCCTGGGTTCAATTCCCGTCCGGTTGGGGATTTTCTCCGCCTGAGAACTGGGTGTTCGTGTTGTCCTCGTCATTTAATCATCATTCGTGAAAGTGGCGAGACTGGACAGTAAAAAGATTGAGAATTTGTACGGGCGCTGATAACCTCAAAGCTGAGCGCCCCCTAAAACAAAACATCTTCATCATAATCATTTATGTAGATCAGCAACAGCGGAGGGCCTATAACACTTCCTTGGGGAACGTCAGTTATAACTTCTGGTGTACTCAACGTCTTTGCGTCAATTATTACCTGCCGCGCGGGATTAGCCGAGCGGTCAGAGGCGCTGCAGTCATGGACTGTGCGGCTGGTCGCGGCGGAGGTTCGAGTCCTCCCTCGGGCATGGATGTGTGTGTTTGTCCTTAGGATGATTTAAGTAGTGTGTAAGCTTAGGAACTGATGACCTTAGCAGTTAAGTCCCATAGGATTTCACACTTTTTTTCCAGTTATTACCAACGGTAGCCTTTCCGACAGATACTCGCGAATCCAGTCGCACAACACAGTCGATACTCCATAGGACGCAGTTTGCGTTTTTCCGACGACCCATGTTGGAAACGGGAATCATCTGCGCCTTTTTTTTTCTACTCGCTACGTACCCTTCTTTGCTGTAGTACGTACGATAAACTACTGCTACGAGCGGAGCAACTTCCTTGGCTTATTCTCTGTATTACAGGTATCTCACCAGTCCACTTGCCTTTCCTGTGTTGAGTGCATCTCGCTGATGTTCTGTCCCGCGATGCTGGATTTCCGTTCCAGCAATAGGATTCATAGGATGACACGCAGTGTAATGAAGAACAGCAGGGCCTGACGGAGGAGGAGACGAGACAGGTGGGTGGGAGCGTGTCCAGCGCTGGAGGGCAGGTGCGCCGCTTGCCCTCCATTCGGTAGCCGGCAGCCGGCAGCCGGTAGGCGGTGGTTGCCGCGGCCACTCCCATGGAGCCGCCGGCTGGTAAACACCGCCCACGGCCGCACCTAACGGCTGGCGCTTCCTCTTCCGCACGCAGCAGTCAGCGATGAAGCCATTTGAGACTACCCCAATCGCAAGTGACAGTTTCCTCAGTGAGCAAAAAACAGGAGAAAGAAAAATCAGTGACCTAACTGAATTAACCATCTCGTCATCCCTAAGCAGGGCAAATGCTGCACGTAACAGGTGCTAAAATTAACGCAACACATAGAGGATGGGTTCGAGAACAGGAAGATCACCGGGGCTGTTTTCCTAGACCTATCAGCAGCCTACGACACAGTCAACCACATACTGCTCCTGGGGAAAATACGAGGTGCATTCAAGTTCCAAGGCCTCCGATTTTTTTTCTAATTAACTACTCACCCGAAATCGATGAAACTGGCGTTACTTCTCGACGTAATTGCCCTGCAGACATACACATTTTTCACAACGCTGACGCCATGGTTCCATGGCAGCGGCGAAGGCTTCTTTAGAAGTCTGTTTTGACCACTGGAAAATCGCTGAGGCAATAGCAGCACGGCTGGTGAATGTGCGGCCACGGAGAGTGTCTTTCATTGTTGGAAAAAGCCAAAAGTCACTAGGAGCCAGGTCAGATGAGTAGGGAGCATGAGGAATCACTTCACAGTTCTTATCACGAGGAAACTGTTGCGTAACGTTAGCTCTATGTGCGGGTGCGTTGTCTTTGTGAAACAGCACACGCGCAGCCCTTCCCGGACGTTTTTGTTGCAGTGCAGGAAGGAATTTGTTCTTCAAAACATTTTCGTAGGATGCACCTGTTACCGTAGTGCCCTTTGGAACGCAATGGCTAAGGATTACGCCCTCGCTGTCCCAGAACATGGACACCATCATTTTCTCAGCACTGGCGGTTACCCGAAATTTTTTTGGTGGCGGTGAATCTGTGTGCTTCCATTGAGCTGACTGGCGCTTTGTTTCTGGATTGAAAAATGACATCCACGTCTCATCCATTGTCACAACCGACGAAAAGAAAGTCCCATTCATGCTGTCGTTGCGCGTCAACATTGCTTGGCAACATGCCACACGGGCAGCCATGTGGTCGTCCATCAGCATTCGTGGCACCCATCTGGATGATACTTTTCGCATTTTCAGGTCGTCATGCAGGATTGTGTGCACAGAACCCACAGAAATGCCAACTCTGGAGGCGATCTGTTCAACAGTCATTCGGCGATCCCCCAAAACATTTCTCTCCACTTTCTCGATCATGTCGTCAGACCGGATTGTGCGAGCCCGAGGTTGTTTCGGTTTGTTGTCACACGATGTTCTGCCTTCATTAAACTGTCGCACCCACGAACGCACTTTCGACACATCCATAACTCCAGCACCACATGTCTCCTTCAACTGTCGATGAATTTCAATTGGTTTCACATCACGCAAATTCAGAAAACGAACGATTGTACGCTGTTCACGTAAGGAAAACGTCGCCATTTTAAGTATTTAAGACAGTTCTCATTCTCGCCGCTGGCGGTAAAATTTCATCTGCCGTATGGTGCTGCCATCTCTGGGACGTATTGACAATGAACGCGGCCTCATTTTAAAACAATGCGCATGTTTCTATCTCTTTACAGTCCAGAGAAAAAAATCGGAGGCCTTAGAACTTGAATGCACCTCGTATACGCAATGAGTAGGGACTACAGACTAACCTACTGATTGGAAACCTACTCCAGAATCGAAGATTCTTCGTTGATTTTCAGGGACAGAGAAGCCGGTGGAGGATACAGAAAAATGGCCTCCCCCAAGGAAGCGTACTGGCCCCAACACTTTTTAATATATATACTAATGACCAGCCCCTCCCCCAAGGCAGCGAAAGCTTCATATATGCAGATGATTGCGCCATTACCGCTCAAGCAGACAGCTTTGAAACCGTTGAACAGGATCTGTCAGAAGCCCTCGCACAGCTTGTTACCTACTATAAGGGGAACCATCTCAAACCCAACCCAGGGAAAACCCAAACCTGCGCCTTCCACCTAAAGAACAGACAATCTGCAAGAAGACTGTAACTTAACTGGAAAGTAGTGCCCCTGGAACATTGCGAAACACCAAAATACTTAGGCGTCACCTTGGATAGAGCACTCACCTATAAAAAGTACTGCATGAACACTAAACACAAAGTAGCCGCGAGAAACAACATTGTGCGCGAACTAAAGGGCACTACATGGGGGGCACAGCCTGGAATAGTGAGAACCACAGCTGTTGCTTTGTGGTATTCAACAGCGGAGTACGCGTGCCCAGTGTGGTACAATTCTAGCCACGCCAAGCAAGTGGACATACCGCTTAATGAATCCTGCCGCATCATCACAGGCTGTCTGACAACAACCCCGACTGATAAATTGTACTGCCTGGCAGGCGTGGCCCCACCAGATATTAGAAGGAAAATAGCTGCCAGGAAGGAAAAGACAAAGGCGTTGACCTCACCAGCCCACCCTCTGTACAAACACCAGCCAGCCCGCCGTCGACTAAAATCTAGAAAAAGCTTCCTGCACACAGCAGAAAACATTGTCGGGACACCGCAGCAAGTGAGGCGAGAAGAAAACGCGCATCTTGGGGAATGGTTAGTCCCAAACGAAGAACTCACTCCCGGACATATGGAAGGATGGACGACATGGAAATCTCTTAATAGGCTGCGCTCTGGTGTCACACGATCCAAAGAGAATATGCGCAAATGGGGCCTCTCAAATGAACCGGCGCTGTGTGACTGTGGACACACTCAAACCACCATCCACCTCACGCAGTGTGTGCTGTGCCCAAGCACCTGCACCATGAAGGATTTGATGAATGCCACCCCGGAAGCGCCGGACGTGGCCAGGTTCTGGTCCAATACTTCATAAAATAAAAAAACTACTTGACCCTGCTTATATATCTGTATACTTTCATACTCTTTTTGGATTTGCTACATACTTGATATGTATGTGTTAATCATTCTGATTTTACGTACGATGCTTCTGACACGATTAAGTAAATAAACTGGTATAGAAGAACTGGGATACACATGTAGCACATTGGCTGGAAGATCTTAAGCAGACGTTCAATCACCAAAATGTAAAGTTGCCTGCATCCAAAACATATGATCTAGTTCTCTGTGACAGGTAGAACGGCCACCAGAGAACATTAGTGTAATTCGTGTTTAGTGTTGTTTCCAGACCTTGGGACAAGAACGGCGTCAGATGTTGAGTGATTACTATGAAGAACATGGAGATGCTGCACACTGATGTGAGACTGCGTTATCAAAACCTGACAGACTTTGGAAGGGGACTCATTTTGGGTCTCCATGTGGGCGGCTGGTCGAAACGTGCAGTATCCTGATTTCATTTGGATGCGACAGTGGCTCGATGCTGGACTGCATGGGGGTGTGACGGCAGGCGTACTCGTAGTCAAGGTTCAGGTCGACCGAATCTGAGCACCACAAGGATGGATCGCTGTACCGTGTACCTAGCACATAGTTACCTCTCCACATCCGACATATAGACACAGGTTGCGAGGTATTGGTAGAACACTAAGGAAATTAACAGATCGTCTAGAGAGACTAGTTACACTACGCTTGTCCACCCTCTTCGGGAGTATTGCTGTACGGTGTAGAATCTGCATCACGTAGTATTGATGGAGGACATCGAAAAAGTTCAAACAAGGGTAGCTCGTTTTATATTATCGAAACATGGGAAAAAGTGCCACGGATATGATACACGAACTGTGGTGAGAGTCATTAAAGCAGGCGTTTTTCGCTGTGGAAGGTCCTTCTCATGAAATTTCAGTCACAAACTTTCTCCTCAGAATGGGAAAATATTTTGTTGGCGCCCACCTACACAGGAACTAATGATCATAGTAGTAAAATAAGAAAAATCAGAGCTCGCACGGAAACATTTCTGTGTTCGTTTTTCCCGTGCGCTTTTCGAGATTGGAACAGTAGACAAGTAGCTTGAAGATGTTTCGATGACCCCTCTGCCAGGCACTTAATTGTGATTTGCAGAGTAACATTGAACATGTAGATGTAGATGTTGATGCTATCCGATAACAAGTACTGAACTCACTGCACCATTCTGTGTTATCCCACACGACTGGTCTCAGATTCGCAGCAGCCGGAGTTGAGAATTGCCGCTCCATGCAGTAGGCTGCCGTTAAGATCAAAACACAAACGGCTACATTTGGAGCGGTGCCACCACAGGGAAGAATGGAGTAACGGTGAGAGGCATCGCAATGCGTTCAACGCAATGAATCGCGGTTCTGTACTAACGCGGATCACTGTTGTTGGCGAGAAACCTCGGTCAACACCACCAAAGCACTCCTGCAACCACCCCTACAAGTGTTTCGTGCCAATTACAAGACTCCGCGAACCCCATGTCTCCTCTCTAACTCATCTGCTCTACTCATCGGCCAATCCCAATCAAAGTTGACAATACCACTCTCTTTTCAGGACATGTGGCCGATCCCTGATTCGCATATTCCGGTGTAGAAAGGAGCAGACGTTGTGTTCCTGGCTTGTTTTTTTTCCCATAGCCACTTTATGCAGCATGTTATTTTGAGTTCCCTTATAGCTGTAAAGCGAACAACACATTTATCTTGGAGATCATTATCTAGACGGCTCAAATGTTACCTCGTGTCCGACCAGGGGCCCGGATAAACTAAGAGAAGTGCTTTTGTGTCCCAACGTATATCATTTCTGAGCTACCACAAATGCTGCGTTCCTACTAAAACTGTTTTGGAGGCCTGAGGCTTGCCTCAAAACTCTTCAAGCCGAGGGAGTACACCACCCGACGGCTCCCTCGATAGCATCAAATCCACAGCGTGTACATGGTGAAACGTCCCCTCTGAAAAACTATGAATGGCAGTGCTGGAAAACCTCTTACGTTATTTGATTTTCAAACAGCTGAGCAAAACTCAACGTATGCAAACAGTTTCCTCTTTACTTATTCTTATCATCACTAAACTGACACACAATATTTTTAGCGCTATGCAATCTGACTTCCAATAATCCCTACAAAAGAATGGCCCTAACTATCAATAACCTATACCTTTCATGAATCACTTACCTCACAAAAATCTTCGTTACTCAAACTACTGCGATATAGCGAGCGCCAAAACTGCCTTTCATGGCCGGCCGGTGTGGCCGAGCGGTTCTAGGCGCTTCAGTCTGGAACCGCGCGACCGCTACAGTCGCAGGTTCGAATCCTGCCTCTGGCATGGATATGTGTGATGTCCTTAGGTTAGTCAGGTTTAAGTAGTTCTAAGTTCTAGGGGACTGATGACCTCAGGTATTAAGTCCCACAGTGCTCAGAGCCATTTCAACCATTTTTGCCTTTCATGAATCACTTACCTCACAAAAATCTTCGTTACTCGAACTACTGCAATACAGCGAGCGCCACTACTGCCAGCTAAATAAAAGATTCTAACTACTGAAGGCACTAACTACTGATAGGCATAGTTAGCAAATGAAAGATTTTGATCGAGAACAAACAATGTATTTACCTTAATAATGTTCAAAAGATTCCACGCGCCCCGTGGTTACTCTGCAAGGTCGCATTACTGCCAAGGATTATTTGACCATTTTGGCTGATGAGGTCCATTCGTTGGTACAATGTTTGTTCCACAGGGCCCCTCTCACACAGGTTACATCGTCTAGGTCCGGTTTTTTGAGCACGAGGAGGAATTTTCGCATCTCCCCTTGCCACCACATTCAGTAGACCTCAATATTATTCAGCCTTTGTGATCTACTCTGGAGAGAGGGATGTCATGATGGCTATCCACTTCCATCATCGTTACCATAAATTTCAGCTATTTAACAGGAAGAATGTTACATAGCTCCCATGAAAACCGTACAGGACCTGTCTTTATCTATTCCGAGACTACTGGAAGCTGTTTTCAATGCCAACGATTTTCCTCTGCCCTATTAGGCATGGTAATACGTTGTGCTTTTGGTGTTTCCATATTTTTATGCTACCCTTGTATCTCTGTGGCAATTGCTCGAACGAACCTACTTCTAAAGGTATTGGAAGGTAGCAGCACTTTGCAGAAACACTATGAATGAGAGCTGGAAATGGACAGTGAAAATGCCTGCTTTTTCCTCCTGTTTCTGACTGGCTGAAAGGCCTAAATGTTACAAAATTTCGTGGAGAGGTTTGGAGCTCGTGCAATTGTAGAGTCGGACTGCAGCCATCACGGTGTTGATGGTCTCTTTTGCACTGTGAGGCGGAGGCAGTACCCTAATGTGTTTTTCTGACGTTGGAAGTTGAGGATGCTTATTTTTCGAATAGGTAAAGTCTACAGGAATCGACAGAGCGTTCTCTGAGTTAGCGTGAAATTCTGCTTAGGCGCTTTCCAGATTTCTAAGCAAGTGTTGCGTTTAAATGAAACGCGCTTTACGAGGCTTAATAGAAGTCAATAGATCAGGTTTGTTTCCTTGGAAACTTGAGTTTTGTGATTTTGTGACATTTTTCATTTATTGACACTGATTTGTATTGTGACAGTAAAATTTATGGTAATGTCTTATGGGACCAAACTGCTGAGGTCATCGGTCCCTAAGCTTACACACTACTTAATCTAACTTAAACTAACTTACGCTAAGGACAACAGACACACCAAAGCCCGAGGGAGAACTCGAAGCTCCGTCGAGGGAAGCCGCGCGAAACCCGCCAAGGCGCCTCATACCGCGCGGCTGTGACAGTACCATGACATACGGGTAGTTTGGAAAAAAGTATCCAGTAGTAGCAGAGGATGTAGTATCCAACAAGGTTGTAAACCCCTTATTTTCGGAGTTATTGTTTAATACCACTATTGTCAGTTCAAAATGGTTCAGATGGCTCTAAGCACTATGGGACTTAACATCTCGCATTCGGGAGGACGACGGTTCAATCCCGCGTCCGGCCATCCTGATTTAGGTTTTCCGTGATTTCCCTAAATCACTCCAGGCAAATGCCGGGATGGTTCCTCTGAAAGGGCACGGCCGACTTCCTTCCCCATCCTTCCCTAATCCGATGAGACCGATGACCACGCTGTCTGGTCTCCTTCCCCAAAAACCAACCAACCAACTTAACATCTGAAGTCATCAGTGCCCTAGAACTTAGAACCGCTTAAACCTAAATAACCTAAGGACATTACACACATCCATGCGGAAGGCAGGATTCAAACCTGCGACCGTAGCAGCCGCGTGGTTCCCGACTGAAGCGCCTAGAACCGCTCCACCACAGCGGCCGACTATTGTCAGTGATCACCATTTATCTGCGCTACTCTTCACAACATGTGCCCGATGAGACTGTCATCTATTGCAAAGCAGCCTTCCACCCTACATGTCACGCAACCACGCGTTTGTTGGAAACACTCCACCTGTTGCCGGAGTGGGCCGCAGGTACTGAACACGTGTTTTCCGCTTCCGTCTGCTTGTCCGTATCAGGAGACGGTATCTTCCATCTTTTGTGTTGAATTGGGAGCTGTACATCCAGTGACGGCAAGGAAACAAATTACGGTAATGTACTGCTGTATCACAAAAGACATTGCACCAAACGAACACCACTGGTACGCCAGACGAAAATAACATAACTGACGGATAAGCTACGTACTGGAGTATGATATGGGATAGTCTACGTATTCTTGTGTTGGGTGTGTGTTTGATACCAATGCAAAAATTTCGTGTTGCTATATTGTTTCCTCATTAATCTCGTGACATAGTGCTCAGTGGTGAGATGTGCTCCTCGCACACATGTATGCCGTAACTCCAGAGATATGAGTTTTGCAACCAACGTTTATGCGAAATTATTTCTTCCCTTGATGCGTGCTACATCATCTGTAAATAGTGGAGCCTTTTTTCAGACACCCTGTATATCGCTTAACTGTGCTGGAGGGAAATACACCGTTAGTGGGTTCTGGTGTAAGATTCGTGAATTTCCCTTGGCTGAGGCAGGCCTGAGAGGGAACGTGTCGGGCCTGGTGGTCGCAGTGCTATGAATACGGGGCCTTTCAAGTTCTCCCCTGCTGGGCTGTTGGTTCACAGAAATGTTGTGGCCACACGCTGGTTGGTTTCCGGCGCCCACCAGGCGGCATGCTCTTGAGAGACAGCAAGCCTACCACAGGTCCCCTGACAATTTCTGGAGTGGTGAATCTGTTTTTCTTGTCGGCGGCAGATAATACGCGTCACCCACACGGTGCCGTGTTCAGTGTGGGAAAATTCCAGAATCTGTCCGGATGGTGTCAGTCTGTCACAAGGGTCATCGGCATAGGCGCTGTAGCGTAAATGTCTGAACCAATGGCTGGTGAAACAGCATGTACAGTGTACCAACCTACAGACAGTTAATGGGCATACTGTAACCGATAGTTGATTTTTGGCATGCTTGCCGTGCGTTTCAGTATGCTGCAAGGAATTCTCGGTCGTGACGACCAAGTGACTGTGGAGAGAGATTAAATCCTTCTCTCCATGCCGTAGGTTTTTGGGGGTGGAGTAGGACGTGTCGCCGAGTGGTCACATCGGAGACGGAGACGCCTGGTCGTAGTCCGTCGCAGTTTTCGCTGGATCGGGCGAATAAATGTCACGCTTTTAGCGCTAGCGCTGCTTTTGCTCTGAGCGGCTCACAGTTTGCGAGACCACTTCCTCAACTTGAGAATATTTCCAGTGTTTTTACTTATTTGGATCTTGGATCTAGTTTTGTGAACTGCACAGATGTTGGAAAGCCAGTCGCGGTTCTATAACAATCTTCTGTTCAGTTAGAGGTATCCACCACTTCGTAACAGAATAATCTGTCACCAACGATCGTGCTTTTGGGCATATAAACATGAATTCCAAGGCGGAAATTAATTAGTTAGATTTCTGCAGAGATCTTATTTGAGCATCAAATGAATAGCTGCTCATATATTTTACTTGTGAAAAAAAAAATCGAGTGTTTAAAGGAACTGATTTGTTCTCTCATTTTCTTTAGTCCTACAACAAATTAGGTCAGGTGAACCATAAATATAAATATGACTGACGTCTCCTACATAACTAAATTGTGCACTTGCTGTGGTGGCGTTCCGTTGTGAAGCAAGTGCCACTACACAGAACAATACACACAGAAGGGCCAAAGAAGCTCGTATTTAAATACAGAGGTATGTAAACAGGCAGAATACAGCGCTGCGATCGGCAACGCCTACACGAGACAAGTGTCTGGTGCAGGTGTTAGAATGGTTATTACTGCTACAATGGCAGGTTATCAAGATTTAAGTGAGTTTGAACGTGGTGTTATAGTCGGCGCACGAGCGGTGGGACACAGCGTCTTCGAGGTACCGATGGAGTGGGATTTTCTCGTACGACCGTTTCACGAGTGTGCCGTGATATCAGGAATCCGGTAAAACATCGAATCCCCGACATCGCTGCGGCCGGTAAGAGATCGTGCAAGAACGTGACCAACGACGACTGAAGAGAATCGTTCAACGCAACAGAAGTGCAGCCCTTCAGCAAATTGCTGTAGATTTCAGTGCTGGACCATCAACAAGTGTCATCCTGCGAATCGTGCAACGAAACATCATCGATACGGGCTTTGTAAGCTTAGGGCCCGCTCGTGTACTCTTGATGACTGCACGAAACAAAGCTTTATGCCTCGCCTGGGCTCGTCAACACCGATATTGAACTGTTGATGACTGGAAACATGTTGCCTGGTCAGACGAGTCTCGTTTCATATTGTATCGAGCGGATGCACCTGTACGGGTAAGGAGACAACCTCATGAATCCATGCCGGCCGAAGTGGCCGTGCGGTTAAAGGCGCTGCAGTCTGGAACCGCGAGACCGCTACGGTCGCAGGTTCGAATCCTGCCTCGGGCATGGATGTTTGTGATGTCCTTAGGTTAGTTAGGTTTAACTAGTTCTAAGTTCTAGGGGACTAATGACCTCAGCAGTTGAGTCCCATAGTGCTCAGAGCCCTCATGAATCCATGGCCCCTGCATGTCAGCAGGGGACTGTTCAAGTAGGTGGATGTTCTGTAATGGTGTGAGGCGTGTGCAGTCGGAGTTATATGGGACCCCTGATACGTCCAGATACGACTCTGACAGGTGACACGTACGTAAGCATCCTGTCTGATCACCTACATCCGTTCATGTCCATTGTGCATTCGCCGGCCGCGGTGGTCTAGCGGTTCTGGCGCTGCAGTCCGGAGCCGCGGGACTGCTACGGTCGCGGGTTCGAATCCCGCCTCGGGCATGGGTGTGTGTGATGTCTTTAGGTTAGTTAGGTTTAAGTAGTTCTAAGTTCTAGGGGACTTATGACCTAAGATGTTGAGTCCCATAGTGCTCAGAGCCATTTGAACCATTGTGCATTCCTACAGATTTGGGCAATTCCAGCAGGACAATGCGACACCCCACACGTCCAGAATTACTGCAGAGGGGTAGAGGAACACAATTCTGAGTGTAAACACTTCCGCTCCCCACCAAACTTCCTAAACATGAACATTACTGAGCATGTCTAGGATGCCTTGCAAGGTGCTGTTGAGATGATATCTCCACGCCCTCGTGCTATTGCGGATTTATGGACAGCCGTGCAGGATTCATGGTGTCATAGGCAGTATTTATTAAAGGGGAAAAATTCAAGAGAGCAGGGAATCGCACACATTAATAACTTCATTTTTGTGTAACAGCTCACAGAGTAAATGTAGAAGAACACGTTAACAAAGATAATGTGGCACTTATGCATTTTTTTATTTGTTTCATCCGTAGCAATAATGTTTCATACAGTGATTTTCATGCAACTGTTAGTGGATTTAAACTGACTGACGAACATGTGACGACACCTGATGTATCCCCCACTAGAGTCTCCATTAGGCTGCCCCCTCTACGATCCGTGTCGTTAGTAAGATACGGTGCACGCCGCGCCCCTGCCAGCGCCATGCTGCTCACTGCTTGCTCCGCGAGCACGTTTCTTGTGAAGCCCTGAGACAAAGGCCGAAGCAGATAGAGCAAGAGCCGATGCAGAGAGGGACGAAGCGAAGAAAGAAAGAGAGAACTGTGGGAGAATATTGCGGAGTTAGACACGAGAAGCGAATTTCGTCTCACGGTTGCCCAAGACCGAGTCAAAAGAGCTGCAAACTAGTCAAGGAACGAATGAAGAAATTGCACAAGGAGTGCAAAATCTTGCTGAACGACATGTTTCGGAAGTGACTGATCCTATGCAATTCATTGAAAAGAAAGAGTTTGTTTCAATGAAACACGATATAGGAAATTTGAAAAGAGAAGTTGATCGACCGCGAGTAGCGGAGCCTCTTTGAAAAACTATCAAATGGTAGGAATGCTTTGGGAGAGGGTTGACAGCCTGATAGCGCGGCACTATACGGTATGGAAACTCTAGAAGGCACAAATGAGGATCTTGCACAAGACGTGCAAAATCTGGAGAAACGGTCTATTTCATAAACCGCAGAATCACTGCAGTTACTTGAAAATGACGAGGTACTTTCAATGAAACGCGAATTTGAAAATTTGAAGAGAGGAATTGAGCGACTGCAAGTGATGGAGCCGCTTTAAAAAGTGTCTCGGAGTATGAATATTGTTTGCGAGAATTCCCAGTTTAATAGCACTGCAATAGCCGGTACAGAGAAAAAGAAATGAGCGTACGGCATAGTGGGCCTGTAGTCCCCATTCGGGGAAATTCGCTGCCGAGGGCAAGTACTTCTTGCGCGTCAAAGACGGTGATGAAATGATGATTATGACAACACAACCCCCAGTCGCTGAGCGGAGAAAATCTCCTGCCCCAGCCGGGAATCGAACCTGGGACCCTTGGCGTGGTATTCCGCCGCGCTGACCATTCAGCTAACTGGGGGCGGACTGGTACAGCGAAAGCCTCTACTAGAGACGCAAGTACGGTTTCGGGATCCGTCTCTAAATACGAGATGTCGTTTGATAAAAGACACCCCATCTCGTTATGGAAAATTTTAATGTACCTGTAGGCTGGGCTTCATTTCGAAACTTGGGTTGCCAAATTTAAAAATAGTCTGAGAAACTATTGGCCACCTTACGTAAAACTATGAGTGGCCAAGTTATTGTTGCGATGTTGCCACTGTGCAACGAGCGTGGGTTTGAGTCCGGAACAATGAAACCAGATGGGTACGTGGCAGAACCGAACGTTGTACGCTTGAGCATTATTAAAGCTCCACCCCTTGCAGCGAAGTTTCCAGTCGCGCGACTTGCATTTCGACAAAATTCTTAAAATAGACGTGTGGGTCATCTGCATAACAGTGTTGAGTGGATCCAATTATTATTATTAAACTCGAGGCCAACAAAGCAAAAACGAATGCTCAGTGGTGTACAAAGGAGCGACGTTGAGGCTTTCACATTATTTCCGTTTGACCTGAGTGATTCCAAGCACGAGGGGAAGAGAGCGGGTGTGCGTACGACTCGCGCCACTACGGAAACGATTGGAGTAGCAAGCGTGCGAACGCGTGTGTAGAGGAACGTAGTGAAGCCAGTAGAAGCCATCCTTCAAAGCCGAAGTGGTGAGGCAAAAAAGCCGCAGAAAAGCCACAAAAAGCCTTAGAAATCGCGGTACGTCGGTGCCGCCGATGGAGTGAGAAAACGGAGCCGTCGGAATGACGGAATTCGGGATCCTGCTCCAAGCCGCAGCCCGCAATCCTGATTTGATAGCTGAGCAGAAAAAGAGTGTTGGGGAGGGCTGGGTTTGCATTCTAAACATATTGAAATGTGATTGAAGTCAAAATGACTAGTTGGATGAGGTGGACAACGTCGAAGGGCAGCTGTATCCAATCATAGAAATAAATATTTACTTTAATATATCCTGTATGTAGTGTTTATCTTGCCTTTGCTAGGTTAAGAAATTCATTTAGTTGTTTCGCTGTCAACATTATTTGCGCGCTTCGGTTGTGGTTTGGAAGAGACTGTGTACGCCTGTGCACACACACATGGTTGCTTTAATTCGAACGCCAGTTTGGTGAGGATCCTATCAGTATCAGAGAGCTAATTCAGTTTGCGACTGTTATAGTTGAAGTAATGCAGTGGCGAGCTTCGAGAACCGTTGGCATTGTTTGCTGAGAGATGTCACATGTAATTTGTTTCAGAAGCTTCAACTGCGAGAGATAATAAAATGTCGAGAATCGTTTCGTCGCTTTCCTACATTCTGTAGGGTGCCTAATTCTTTTTTTGTTTTTGTTTTATTTACTTTTGTTTCCTTATTGCCAGTTCCAAGTATTGAAAAACAGTGTTTTGTAATTATGAGAGTTCGGAAGTATTTATTTATGAGAGACCGTTGATCTCTGCCATTGATAATAGGGTCCGGAAGGGTATCGCTCATATGCATTTATTGACGTATGTGTGAAAGTATATTTGGACTTTCCACGGGCTGTGAGTGGACGCCCCGGGGAAATAGCTGTCTGTGTTCCTAAATGACGTTTCTTGTAGCCGCCAGTATGCCATGAGAGCGCTGGGCAGGCGAGAAAAAATGTTTATGTTGAGATAATGAATGTGTAGCCTGAAACAAATTGTTCCGTGAATACAGGAAATGGATTTAGTCGCACTTGCCGAACCAACCATGTAGAAATTTCAACTCATATTTGTCTGTTATGAAGACTGGTTTAGAGTGAGAGTACCAATTATATGTTTTGATATAAGTTTGTTTTGGAGAAACAATCGGAAATTCTTGAATTCGTTTCACAAAGTAACTTAATATATTCTTTTTGCACTTTGTTTTTGCCAGTGAAATCTGTACTTGTTTCTCGTTGAACAGAAGTCATTTCAAGTAGTAAAAGTAATACCACGATTCTGCTTTCGCTTGAGATTAAATGTTTGGATTGGCTGACAGGGTCGTCAAGAAAAACTGAAACAGGATTTATTAGTCTCGCAGGACTCTCCGGATGTCTCAGAGGCGGCGGTCCTGCCGGTCCTGAAGACATTACCTGTCCCAAGGCGGTAGCGCCGAGGCAAGTAGGGAAACAGGACGAGCGTATCGCTTCCCTGATTAACAGATGGTGGCAGGTCGCTCGCCTACTATCTCAGAGTGCATCGGGCAGCTGGAGAACGCTTTGTAGACACGACCAGGGCGCCGGAAGGGTGCGCCCCAGCGTTCTCGCCGCACTAAGCTACCTTTCTGTATAAATTCAGTTCACAAAAACAGTTACGCATAAATACAATAATGGCCATTATACTTGCTACACCACGAAGATGACGTGCTACAGACGCGAAATTTAACCGACATGAAGAAGATGCTGTGATATGCAAATGATTAGCTTTTCAGAGCATTCACACAAGGTTGGTGCCGTTGGTTACACCTACAACGTGCTGAAATGGTTCAAATGGCTCTGAGCACTAAGCGACTTAACTTCTGAGGTCATCAGTCACCTAGAACTTAGAACTAATTAAACCTAACTAACCTAAGGACGTCACACACATCCATGCCCGAGGCAGGATTCGAACCTGCGACCGTAGCGGTCTCTCGGTTCCAGACATTAGCACCTAGAACCGCTCGGCCACACAGGCCGGCACAACGTGCGGACATAAGGAAAGTTTCCAACCGATTTCTCATACATAAACAGCAGTTGACCGGCGTTGCCTGGAGAAACGTCGTTGTGATGCCTCGTGTAAGGAGGAGAAGCGCGTACCATCACGTCTCCGACTCTGATAAAGGTCGGATTGTAGCCTATTGCGACTGCGGTTTATCGTATCGCGACATTGCTGCTCGCGTTGGTCGAGATCCAATGACTGTTAGCAGAATATGCAATCGGTGGGTTCAAGATGGTAATACGGAACGCCGTGCTGGATCCCAACGGCCTCGTATCACTAGCAGTCGAGATGACAGGCATCTTATCCGCATGACTGTAACGGATCGTGCAGCCACGTCTCGATCCCTGAGTCAACAGACAGCCACGTCTGCAAGACAACAACAATCTGCACGAACAGTTCGACGACGTTTGCAGCAGCATGGACTATCAGCTCGGAGACCATGGCAGCGGTTACCCTTGACGCTGCATCACAGACAGGAGCGTCTGCGATGGTATACTCAACGACGAACCTGGGTGCACGAATGGCAAAACGTAATTTTTTCGGATGAATCCAGGTTCTGTTTACAGCATCATGATGGTCGCATCCATGTTTGGTGACATCGCAGTGAACGCACATTGGAAGCGTGTATTCGTCATCGCCATACTGGCGTATCACCCGGCGTGATGGTATGGGGTGCCATTGGTTACACGTTTCGGTCACCTCTTGTTCGCATTGACGGCACTTTGAACAGTGGACGTTACATTTCAGATGTGTTACGACCCGTGGCTCTACCCTTCATTCGATCCCTGCGAAACCCTACATTTCAGCAGGATAATGCACGACCGAATGTTGCAGGTCGTGTACGGGCCTTTCTGGATACAGAAAATGTTCGACTGCTGCCCTGTCCAGCACATTCTCCAGATCTCTCACCACTTGAAAACGTCTGGTCAATGGTGGCCGGGCAACTGGCTCGTCACAATACGCCAGTCACTACTCTTGATGAACTGTGGTATCGTGTTGAAGTTGCATGGGCAGCTGTACCTATACACGCCATCCAAGCTCTGTTTGACTCAATGCCCAGGCGTATCAAGGCCGCTATTACGGCCAGAGGTGGTTGTTCTGGGTACTGATTTCTCAGGATCTATGCACCCAAATTGCGTGAAAATGTAATCACATGTCAGTTCTAGTATATTTGTCCAATGAATTCCCGTTTATCATCTGCATTTCTTCTTGGTGTAGCAATTTCAATGGTCAGTAGTGTATATGTTTTTATTGTTAACCACTGGAGATGCAGAACGCTACACATTGATTCAAGAGAATAATAAGTAAAGTGCAACCGAACCCTTTTTTTAGCTGATAATGCAGAAGTAATTCAACAAATAAATTTTTATGACTTTATACATGTGTCTGGCCGAATAGGACAGTCCCTACTAGCCTTTTACATTAACAGCTACGTAGATAAGATAAGATTCTTTTTAAAATACGTCCATGTCTTGAAATAATTCTGAAACACTGTTTTGGTGGATATGGTCTGAAAATTTTATGAATTGTCTTTACATATCAGTACTAAATTCAAGCTAAAAACGTAATTGTATCAATTTTTCATTGATTCAAGAATGAAGTTCATATATTTACATGTTCCCTTATGATTAAAAGGAAGATTAATGAGAATTTCAGGGCTTTTTCATTTCCGTTGATTAATCTGCAATGGAATTCTTTTATCCTGAGGAGCGACCGTGGACTGCCATTAAGGGAGCTTTATTCCTTCAAAAATTAGAGGTAATGAACAGCTGTTACAGTACCTTAACGCTCGTATATCGCTTTGTAATAATAAGTAAAAATGGCAGCTTAATGTTCTTAACTGTGCTGGAGGAAAATGGTGGCTCCTGGTGTAAGATTCGTGAATTTCTCTTGGCTTAGGGAGGCCGGAGAGGGAACAATGTCGGGCTTCGATGGTCGTAGTGCTATGAATACGGGGCCGTTAAATTTCTCCCCTGCTGGGCTGCTGGTTCGCAGAAATGTGGCCACACGCTGGCTGGTTTCCGGTGTCCAGGCGGCACGCTCTCTTTCAAGAGCCTACCACAGGTCCCTTGAGCATTCCTGGCGTGATGAATCTGCATTTCTTGTCGGCGGAAGAAATTAAGCGTCACCCACACTGTGCCGTGTTCAGCGTGGGACAATTCCAGAATCTAACTGTCCGAATGGTGTCAGCCAAACAGGAGGGTCATCGGCATAGGCGCTGTAGAGTAAATGTCTGAGCCAATAACAGGTGACACGGCATGTACAGGGTACCAACCTATAGGCAGTTAATGGGCATACTGTAACCGATAGTGGAGAAGTTTTGACAGGATTTTCCTGCGTTTCAGCTTGATGAGAGGCATTCTTGGTCATAATTGTGGCGAAAGTTGTACTTTCTCCACTCCAAGCGATAGTTCTCTAGGAGCGGTGAGGAATGTTAATCAGTTGTGGAGTTGGTGCGAGGCCACATTGCCGAGAGAGCACAGAGAGGGAGAAACAGAGAGAGAGAGAGAGAGAGAGGGAGAGAGATGATTCAAATGGCTCTGAGCACTATGGTACTTAACATCTGAGGTCATCAGTCCCCTAGAACTTAGAAAAACCTAACTAACCTAAGGACATCACACACATCCATGCCCAAGGCAGGATTCGAACCTGCGAGGAGAGGAGGGTTGGAGAGTACCGAGCGAGAAGGACAGAACGGCAGAGTGTTGGGGTCCGGATGGTCCGAATTGTGCACTAATAATTTTGGCACTCTGTGGTAATGAACTGAGGGTGTAACCGAGACGCTTGGGAATTCAACGTTGCTGTAGAACGATAAGCCGTGGGCTCTGCAATTGTATGGACACAATTTACGGCGAGCTGTGGCCGATGTCGTTTGTGGGTGTTTTGCTACGGCAGATAAACAAGACAGCGTGGAACGAACCTGCCACGCTGTGCTGTAGCATGTTCGCCCACAATAAGGATGTCACGATATTGGAGAAGAAAGCAGCGGAATACGGTACGTGTATTAACCTTCAGTGGCTTCTGCTGTTTAGTTTACTTAACTGTGTGGACACTCAGCAGTAACAGTCACTTTTCAACGGAATTTACGATTGTGTAAAAGTGTGGCTAATGCCGGATGGGCGTTGTCATAAAGTTATTATAGTTATTATTTGTGAAAATAATTTTCTGTTATCAGGATTACTCATTGGACAGATTTGAAATTGTCAGTTCTGCGCTGTTGTTCAGCGGGTTATAAATACTGGAATTTGACAAATAAGCTAACTGTGAATTTTGGATATGTTTTTATATCTGCGTGTTAAATGAAAGTGAATTTTGAAGTTTGTAAGATACCTTTTTACCATTACGATTCTGTAAGATTTTATTTGGAAGTGATGTTGTTTGCTACTGTTATTGGTTAAGAATTTATTACCCGATGAATCAAAGGAACAGTTATTTAACCAGCCTTTATAAGGAGTTTTTTAAGACTTGTTTTTCAGTGAACTACTATTAATAAATTATGTAAATCAGTAATGTTGTGTAAGCAAGCAGTTATTGAAGGCACCCATCTCCATTAGCCAATCAACCATGGCCAGTTGGGAACGGGCATTGATGTAGCATTAGGGGACTAGAGGCTGTTTGTTAAGTTGTTTTAACGCTAATCCTGTTCTTTGTTGTTCTTGTTGAAGTGTCTAGTCGCCCGTAAATTAAATACTATTTCCGCATAACGTGTGGCAGGCAGACAGCACTGTCCAATGCCGAGGCACTGCACGTCATGCTCACAGCAACGATTCTACCAGCTGTACATTTCAATATTTCTGTTGTGTCGTGTAGAGATTATCAGCCAATTGGAAGTGGTCTATCAACTACTAACAACGAACAGATTCCAGTCCTGTGGTATTATATCGAACAATGGTTGAATTGCTACAGGGCTTTCAGTGGTGGAGTCTGGAGTAGTGGAAGTTTAGCCCTGTCTAGAGAGCCTAAACGAAGCTGGCGAACCTTATTTAGGCTAATTTTGTTAGATTTGGTGCATACGTTCGTAGTGTTTTTGCTTTGCATGTTAGTTTTCCGATTGTTATGGGTTTATTTATCGATTGTCAGTTTGTATTTGTAGTTCACTGTTGATGTTTGCGTTTACATATTGTCATTTTATCATTTGGAGATAGTGAGTCGAGCAGTGGACGTATAAAATGGAGTGCCAAGTGAAAAAATCGGAACATTTCCGACATGTTCTTCTGTTTGAGTTCAGTAGGTGGGTGACAGCAGCGGAGGCAGCCGGAAACATTTGTGCCGAGCATGGGGATAACGCCATCGGACAGATCACTGCAGGAAAATGGTTTTCTCGTTACAAGGAGGGTCATTTTGACCTTAGTGTTCTCCAGGTTCAGCAAGACCTTCGGTGTTTGATGAAGACCGTGTAAACGCATTAATCCATAATGATCCACGCCAGAGAACTCGAGAACTGGCAAATGTGATGAACTGTGTTGATTCCACCAACGTGGCACATTTGCATCCAGTGGGAAAGATTGGGAAATCGGGTGTATGGGTACGGCATGCACTAAGTCAAAATCGCAGCAATCAGTGGGTGGTCATACGTGCATTTCTGTTTGCTAATCAGTAACTGGTTCCTGAACAGCACCGACCATTCCTATAGTTTATCGTTACCGGTGACTAGAAATGGTGTCCGTATGCTAACATAATGAAAAGAAAGGAATTGTTCGGTAAGTCATTTCACCCCCACTTTATTTACCTGATCTTGCGCCTTCAGATTTTCACCTTTTTGCTTATCAACCGAACAACCTTCGAGGAACTATCTTTCTGGATGGAAATGCCTCGACCAGTTCTTCGCCTCAAACCCAAGTGACTTCTGCACTCGCGGATCGAAAAGATTTCCCAGCGTTGGCAGACTGTTGTAAGTAGTGAAGGAGAATATAGTGTTGATGTCTAAACTCTCTGTTATGTGTATTTGTACAGACCAATCCAACAGGTGTATAGCAGTGCAGACAAGTAATGTTACTGGCGCGGCGGACGCCACCAGCTGTGCGTGAATACAGGCCGCGACAGCGAGTGACGTGTCGTGCGACGCAGTGGAAACTCAAGAGACACGGTCGGAAAGAACGCTTCAGCCTGTCTCGCAAGCTAACGGCATGCGCATTAAGCCACTCAAGCATGCTGTTAGTTTTATTCCGTTGTTTCGCTTTAAATATATTGCAGTACGTATTCTCCCACATACGAAGGTTGAAACTTTAATAGTGGCAACTGTTTATTTACAGCTCGTACAAAACAGATACGTGTTTCAGAGTTTTACTGACGTTCAAAGTAGTCACCAGCATTGTGTATAAACCGTTGCCAGCGATGTGGAATTCGTAGGATACTCTTCGTAGTGCCAGCTGTGCGCGATAACAACGGTGAAGTCACTGATGACAGTGCCACTAAAGCTGAGTTATTAAACACGGTTTTCCGAAACTCCTTCACCAAAGAACACGAAGTAAATATTCCTGAATTCCAATCAAGAACAACTGCCAAGATGAGAAATGTAGAAGTAGATATCCTCGGTGTAACAAAGCAGCTTAAATCACTTAATAAAGACAAGACCTCCGGTCCAGATTTTATACCAGCCAGGTTCCTCTCAGAGTATGCTGATAAAATAGCTCCATATTTAGCAATTATACACAACCACTCGCTCACAGAAAGATACGTTCCTAAAGACTGGAAAATTGTTCAAGTCACACCAAAACCAAAAAAGGGAAGTAGGAGTAATCCGTTGAATTACAGGCCCATATCACTAACGTCGATTTGCTGTAGGGTTTTAGGACATATACTGTATGCGAACATTATGAAGTACTCGAAGAAAACGATTTGTTGACATATAGTCAGCACGGATTCAGAAAATGTCGTTCTTGTGAGACACAACTAGCTCTTTATACTGATGAAGTAATACGAGGTGTGGCTAGAAAAAAACCGGACTAGTACTGGTGAAACAATAAAACGAATGCAATAAGGCTGAAAGTCTCGTGGCCTGTCACGTGACTCTCGCTCCGCCTATTGCTCGAGTTTCATCTGCCTCCTGCACTCAGTCTGCCCGTGGCGTCTGTTTTAAGTAGTTGACGTTTTGTCTGTGCGTCGGAAACTGTTGAGTGTACAGAAAGAACAGCGTGTTAACGTCAAATTTTGTTTCAAACTAGGAAAATCTGCAAGTGAAACGTTTGTAATGTTACAACAAGTGTACGGCGATGATTGTTTATCGCGAACACAAGTGTCTGAGTGGTTTAAACGATTTAAAGATGGCCGCGAAGACACCAGTGATGACACTCGCACTGGCAGACCATTGTCAGCAAAAACTGATGCAAACATTGAAAAAATCGGTAAACTTGTTCGACAAGATCGCCGTTTAACAATCAGAGCAGTGTCTGAGTTAACAGGAGTTGACAAGGAAAGTGTTAGGCAGATTCTTCATGAAAGTTTCACCATGAACAAAGTGTGTTCAACAATGGTTCCAAAGTGTCTCACAATTGAACCGAAGGAACGCCGAAGAATGATTTGTTCTGACATCCTGGAAAACATTGAAAGTGATCCCACCTTCTTACAAAATGTTATTACTTGCGATGAATCGTGGTTTTTTACTTACGATCCCGAAACTAAACGCCAATCGATGCATTGGAAAACTCCTGGTTCTCCACGACAAAAAAAAGCACGAATGTCAAAATCGAAATTCAAGGCAATGATGATTGTTTTTTTTTTTTGACATCAAAGGGATTGTGCACATTGATTGGGTACCAGAGGGACAAACAGTGAATCAGCATTACTACATTAGCGTCCTGGCTACCCTACGTGAGCGAGTACGGAGAAAACGGAACGATTTGTGGAGAAAAAAGTCATGGATCCTTCACCAAGACAATGCCCCAGCTCACAGTGCGTTGTCAGTGAAGACGTTTTTGGCAAAACACAACATTCCCATCTTAGATCATCCACCCTACTCACCTGATTTGGCCCCCTGTGACTTTTTTCTTCTCCCTAAAGTCAAGTCAGCTTTGAAAGGAACTAGATTTGAGACTGTTGAAGCAGTAAAAGAAAAAGCGACGGAAGTAATGTATGGACTTACCGAAAATGATCTGCAGCATTGCTATGAACAGTGGAAAATTAGTATGGAGCGGTGTAGAGACCGAGGAGGAGAGTACATTGAAGGAGATAACATGAAATTGTAAATAATTGTAAATAAATGTTTTTTCCAGCATCAGTCCGGTTTTTTTCTAGCCGCACCTCGTAAGTGCTATCGACAGGGGATGTCAAATTGATTCCATATTTTTAGCTTTCCAGAAGGCTTTCTACACTGTTCCTCACAAGCGTCTTCTAATCAAACTGCGTGCCTACGGAGTATCGCCTCAGTTGTGCGACTGGATTCGTGATTTCCTGTCAGAAAGGTCACAGTTCGTAGTAATACACGGAAAGTCATCGAGTAAAGCAGAAGTAACATCCGGCGTTCCCCAAGGAAGTGTTACAGGCCCTCTATTGTTCCTGATCTTTATTAACGACATAGGAGACAATCTGAGTAGCCGTCTTAGATAGTTTGCAGATGATGCTGTCATTTACCGTCTTGTAAAGTCATCAGATAATCAGAACGACTTGCAAAATAATTTCGATAAGGTATCTGTATGGTGAGAAAAGTGGCAATTGACCCTGAATAAAGAAAAGTGTGAAGTTATTCACATGAGTACTAAAAGAAATCAGCTAAATTTCGATTACGCGATGAGTCACACAAATCTGAGGGCTGTAAATTCAACTAAATACTTAGGGATCACATAGATAATATTGCGGGTAGAGCAAACCAAAGACTGCGATTCATTGGCAGAACACTTACAAGGTGGAACAGGTCTACCAAAGAGACTGCTTACACCACGCTTGTCCGCCCTATTCCGAAGTACTGCTGTGCGGTGTGGGATCCGCATCAGGTGGGACTGACGGTTGACATCGAAAACGTACAAAGAAGGGCAGCTCGTTTTGTATTATCGCGAAATAGGGGAGGTAGTGCCACAGACATGGTACGTGAATTGGAGTGGCAATCATTAAAACAAAGGCGTTTTTCGTTGCGACGGGATATTCTCATGAAATTTCAATCACCAGTTTTCTCCTCCGATTGCGAAAACATTCTGTTGGCACCCACCTACATAGGGAGAAATGATCATCACGATAAAATAAGACAAATCGGGGCTCGCACTGAAAAATTTAAGTGCTCGTTTTTCCCGCGTGCCGTTCGAGAGTGGAACGGTAGAGAGACAGCATGAAGGTGGTTCATTGAACCCTCTGCCAGGCACTTTATTGTGAATAGCAGAGTAATCACGTAGACGTAGACGTAGACAGTTCGAGCGGAGCGGTCTATTGTCCGACGAATTTCTAGCAGTTCTGTCGTGAAGTGTTTCCCTCAGTTTAGAAATCGAGTTGAACTTACGAGATCTAAGTCAGGGGAGTGCAGTAGATGCTATAGTAATTAGCAGTCCCATCATTCAAACAAATCTGCAGCAGCTTGCACTGTACGTGCTTGAGCATTGGCCTGCAAAATGATGTTCAGGTCCTACAGAAAGTGTCATCACTTCCGTCTCTAAGCTGATCGTGGGTTGTGTTTCAAAAATGAATAGCATAGAGACAGAAAAGATGACACTTTCTGCCGGATCTGACCATAATTTTGCAGGACAATGCTCAATCACGTACAGTGCACGCTGTTACTGATTTGTTTGACTGATGGGGCTGCTGAGTGCTATACCACCTACTGCACTCCCCTGACTTAAGCCCTCGTGAGTTCAACTCGATTTCTAAACTGAATGAAACACTTCACGGCATTCGCTTCAGAACTGCTACAAATTCGTCGGGCAATAGACCGCGCCACTCGAACTGTCAACACAACTGGCACTGCTAAGAGTATCCTATTATTTCCACATCCCTGGCAACGGTTTATACACAATGCTGGTGACCCCTTTGAAGGTCAGTAAAGCTTTGAAACACGTATGTATTTTGTACGAACTGTAAATAAATAGTTGCCACTATTAAAGTTCCATCCCTCGTATTTACTGGGCGTCGGTGTTTCCAGTGAATGTTCGGCAATAGCACAGTCGAGAAATGACGAGTGTTAGCGTCTATATACGCGTAAAACTATGCTTGTGGCGAGGGCCAACTGGCAATCCGTGCACAATACGCTCGCAGGTATCCCTACATTTCGGTAAGCTCGTACTGAAGCGACGACGTACTAGAAACAAGCAACGATGTTAGTCGCGACACGTGAGCGTCAATAGCAATGCACCGAGCTAGCACCAGTGCAAAACGACGGCAGGTTTTACGAGGGCGTCGGACGGGTGGTCAGCGGACCCGCAGCTGGCCGATCCTTCAGTCCAGAGCGTCCGCGCGGGCCTGGAGCTGCGCGCTGACGTCATGGCTAGGTATGTGGGGCCCCGGCCGCTCCGTTGTTTGAACAGCACTCTTCCCTCAACACTGAACCCGACTCACTCCTGCGCGCCGTGGCGTCTTCCTTTTTTCTCGTGCGGCCGCAGCTGAAGCGACGACAGGCCCGTGGCGGATTGCTGCAGACCGCTCTCCTGTGACTGCGCTGGCGCTGCAGGCGCGCAGTTCGAGCAACAAGTGGATCGGGACACGGCGGCTGCCTTCCTCGATTGGCTGCCGTGACAGTCCTATAGCCTCACAAGTGGCACTTATTTGCTGTCTTGACACTTTTCTTACGTGCCTCATCTTACTGTTGGGGCCCTCAATTCGAAGACTTTGCTCTAGTCTACAGACATACCTCCGCGACCGAGCGAGGTGGCGCAGTGGCTCGCACACTGGACTCGAATTCGGGAGGACGATGCTTCAAATCCGCTTCCAACCCTCTTGGTTTAGGTTTTCCGTGATTTCCCTGAACCGCTTCAGGCAAATGTCGCGATGGTTCATTTGAAAGGACGTGGCCGATTTGTTTCCACATCCTTCCTCGATCCGATGGGACCCATTACCTCGCTGTTTGGTCCCCCTTCCTCAAATCAACCAGCCAACACACTCCGCGACAAATCGTACGGTCCATGGTGGACGATACTTTGTACCAATACTAGTTATTCTCTTTCCTATGCCACTTGCAAATGAAGCTAGGGAAAAAATGCTGCCTATATTTCTCAGCACGAGCCGTATTTCTCTTGTTTTCTCCTTGCAGCTTGTAATGGTACTTGAATTACGTAACCATTACGGCACCTCACCTCAACCTCTCGATACCAGCAATATTCTACTGTGTTTCTGTAGAATAGTTAACATATTTCTGTGACAACATTCAGATTTAATTTCATTAATGTAGAGGTACTTTGATACATCGATATGTTTATATTGCAATGATATTATTCTTATATGTATTCTATCTTTTGTCACTATGATCTTTGTCGTACTTGTAACTCTGATTTTTGGGCGCGTAAGCGGTTATTAGAGAGTCAAGTCTTGGTCGTCATGTTGAAAAGACGCAAATTGTAGTCAGTTTATAAAATGTGAACTTTAACAGTGAGGAAGATATTTTCAAGTATGTTTTATATTGTGAAGTGATGTTTTGTGAGTTACGCGATATTGCAACAAAAGTAATAAAAAAGAAGTGTAACTTAAATTCGGAGTGCTGATTACTTTTTTGCATCACCATTGTGCTAACTTGCATAAGTTTAATCTTCAAGAATGGTTTATGAAACAAATCTATAAAACTTTTAAATATCGCAGAATAACACCTAGGCCTCTTTGCATCCGAGCTTGGAATCATCACCACCTAGATTTTCGACGATTGAGCCACGAGTTCACAACGAGACCAGCATGGGAAACACGAAAAGATGAGTACCTAGTTTATCCATTATTTCATGAATTGACTTTATTAACTGTGCTCTAATGACACCTGCCACATAATATAACTTTGTTGTTGCCCGAAAATGCAATATTTTAGCAGTGTGACCAACACTACAATCATAATTAATTTTTGACCTTTGTTGCGGTAGGGTTGTTAGAAGCTCTTACATGAAATATACGTTGATGGCAGTACAATTTTTTGCAATCAGCAAAAAATGCCGATCCTCCGAATTTCCCCTACAGAGTTTCGCGAAGAGAAAGTCGCCTTCCGTCCAGGAATTCCCGTTTGAGTTCTCAAAACATCTTCGCAATCCTACAGGTAACAAATGGAGCAGCACACTCTGAACTGAATTGTTTCTTTTCAACTCGACCTCGTGGGAATCCCAAACGCACGAGCAGTACTGAAGCATGTGTCAGGCTGGTGCTGCGTACGTCATCGTCTCCTTTATCAATGAGCCACACTGCCCCAGAATTTTTCCAATAGACTTAAGTCGATCATTCGCTTTCCCTATTACCGACCTTACTTGCTCGTTCCACTTCATATCGCTTTGCGACGTTAAGCCTAGACATTTAACCGTATTCCAACACTATAAGATTGTTTCTCCTATTCATCTGCCATTACTTATATTTTTCTACGTTTCGAGCAATCTGCCATTCATCTTACCAACTAGAACTTCAGTGTAGGTCATCCTGTCTCCTACACTCAACAACACCTCCGCATACACTGTGCAATCCTCTTTTTCTGCATAGCTACAACAACCTACATCCATTTCAACCTTCGTACTGAGTGAAGCATTGATCTGCCTGTCTAGTTTTCACCCATCCTCTCTTCCAGATCCTTCCAGTACCAAATTGACGATTGCTTGTTGCCTTAAATGATTCCTTGATACGTATCAACAGATTCCTTCTTTACTTACTTCGTGCCATGAATTTCGTTTTTCTCCCCACTTCTCTTCGCTAGTTACTCATTAATCTACGTTTTCTTCGAGAAATTTAACGGATGTAGTTTCTCCTTTGCCTACAGTCGTTCGAAATAGCACGCCGGCCGCGGTGGTCTAGCGGTTCTAGGCGCTCAGTCTGGAACCGCGCGACTGCTACGGTCGCAGGTTCGAATCCTGCCTCGGGCATGGATGTGTGTGATGTCCTTAGGTAAGTTAGGTTTAAGTAGTTCTAAGTTCTAGGGGACTGATGACCACAGCTGTTAAGTCCCATAGTGCTCAGAGCCATTTGAACCATTTTGAAATAGCACGTCTTATTGCCGCATGTTACAAGGCCAGATTAGTTGACCATCCAGACTGTTGCCCTTGCGACTACTGGAAACACTGTTGCTTCTCTTGAGGAATCAAATGTACGTCTCTCTCTCTCCACAGATACTCTTCCGATGTGGCTGCACCTACAGTACGGCCATTTGTATCGTAGAGCCACACAAATCAAGCTGGCGATATCGTCTGAATTCGGTCATTCGCTTCATCCCCGTCAGACACAAGTGATTTCAGGCCGATTCACGTCCCATAATGCATTTCAAAAGGCGGCGTTCACGGAGGTCATCAATGGAACGAGTCGTCAACAACAACGTTTCTAGAGAAGGAAGTTTTGGTGTTTACGTTAGTGGGGGCACGGAAGCGACGTCTGTTTACTTCTGAAGTTAACCTTCCGTCGCCGCGCTCACTCATTTTGTGCCATTTTTTGGTCTCCTCAGCCATTTTTTGTTGCTTGCTTTGTTTTTGTGGCAAACTGAAAAGACTGCTCAAGGACTTGTATACTCTTTTGTAAGAGTTATTCCACAAAAGAGGCCAGACATATGAAAGCAAAAGACGGTTTAGGGTTTACGATACCTGGAAAAAGAAAAACGTGTACTGTGCATAAATAAGGATTTAAATTGGTGAAACCGTTTTTGTCAAATGAAGGACGTTTTTCACATTATTTGGTACTCACATAGAAAAATAGATGTAACACACAAGGTAAAAAGGCACCACGTATTCCCTTCCAAATATTATTTTACATGTATATAGGTATACGTTCTCTACAGCAAATAAATGTTGACGTTTCAAAAATGTTTGGACGACACTTTCCTCACCGTTTCAAATGTTCAAATGTGTGTGAAATCTTATGGGACTTAACTGCTAAGGTCATCAATCCCTAAGCTTACACAATACTTAACCTAAATTATCCTAAGGACAAACACATACACCCATGCCCGAGGGAGGACTCGAACCTCCGCCGGGACCAGCCGCTCACCGTTTCACATCTCAGCAGTTTAGCCTACGACACAAAGTTTGTCAAGAACATCCATCACAAATTTCGATTTGGCCATTATAAACTTTATCATTGCCACTTCCTTAAACACTTCTCTCCTAGCGACAGATATATCCGTGCACAGTCGTCGTGTCTACAGTGCTAACAAAGTACGCGGAGCGCTGAAAATTAATGCCTACGAAATTCTTAAGTGAAAACACTTAAAGCTTTTTAAACAAAACAAGCATTATTAACATTCTACATCTTTATTCGTCATGTCTACATATTTGTCGCCCTCTGCCGCTAGAGGGCTCCGAACTGTAGCTTGTAACATGGCGGTGTGTAACGTAATTGTGTCGATGCTTGATATACATCGCGCTGTGACAGAGTTTGAAATTCGAAGAATTCGTCCACATATGGAGGTCCCTCTGCTTCAGCATGGCAATGCCATGCCAGAAAATACATGAGCATCACGGCGTCTGCAACAATCCGACACCGTGGGTTCACTGTCATCGATCATCGTCCATGCACTCCCGACATGGCCCCATCCGATTTTCATCTGGTTCCAAAACTTAGAGAACACTCTCGTGGTCTTCACTTTGATAGTGATGAAGGGTTGTAACCAGAGGTGAGGTTGCAGGCCGGCCTGGCCGTGCGGTTCTAGGAACAGTCTCGAACCGCGAGACCGCTACGGTCGCAGGTTCGAATCCTGCCTCGGGCATGGATGTGTGTGATGTCCTTAGGTTAGTTAGGTTTAAGTAGTTCTAAGTTCTGGGGGACTGATGACCTCAGAAGTTGAGTCCCATAGTGCTCAGAGCCATTTTAGAGGTGAGGTTGTGGCTCCGCCAACAAAGTGAAACATTCTACAGTAACTGTATCAACAAACTGGTTTCTCGTTGGGAGAAATGTGTTTATCGCCAGGGTGACTATGTTGAGAAGTAGATATGTGGATATGAAGAATAAAGGTGCAGAGTATTAATAAAGTTTGTTTTATTTAAGGGCTTTGAAAGTTTTCAGACAAAAAGTTTGGGGTCATTGCCTTTCAGCACGCCGTCATACAAATAGCGACAGGGGATGACCATGCCAGGAGCTCTAACGTGGGAATGAACATTTCCAGGTTATCTTAGTAAATTCTAGCTATAAAACAGATGCTATATGTGGGCAAATGACGCACAAGTCTGTCCGTCTTTCATTACTTGCATGAAAGAATAAGAAATGCTGAAAAATGGTTCAAATGGCTCTGAGCGCTATGGAACTTAACAGCGGAGGTCATCAGTCCCCTAGAACTTAGAACTACTTAAACCTAACTAACCTAAGAACATCACACACATCCATGCCCGAGGCAGGATTCGAAACTGCGACCGTAGCAGTCTCGCGGTTCCAGACTGTAGCGCCTAGAACCACTCGGCTACTCCGGCCGGCCCCGAGGCAGGATTCGAACCTGCGACCGTAGCGGTCGCGCGGTTCCAGACTGAAGCGCCGAGAACCGCTCGGCCACTCCACCCGGCAAGAAATGCTGAAGGTATAGTTCGCATCAACAGGAAAGATCCGACAAAACTTGAAGCCAAACTGCAAAGAGGTGAGATGTAATTCAGATCAATAGATACTATGATGGCTCTGAAATGGTATGAGAAAAGAGACTATGTAACTGACATACATTCAACTGCAATCTAATCCGCTGTGAAAACCATCCACCAAACTGATACCGAAAAGTTTAAAAAAAATGTGCGTTGCATTACGAGTCTAAGGGTCCAGTGGACAAATACGACATGCTACTTAGCTCAAAGGAATGTGTTCACAAATCACTGAAATGGGACAAAAAAAACTCCTTTTTTCGCTCCTTCGATACGTGTATGCTAAATTCTCACGTTAAGTACAAGGTTCGTACAGGAAAGAATACTACAGTCACCGAATTACCTCTCAGACTCATTCGTGAGATTTGAGAGACATACCACCAAGAAAGGAAAGCATCGAGCCATCAATCAGACGAAGATCTAAGATACTCCACTGCGGCTTCAGGAAAGTCACCTTCCAAGCACAACTGAAACGACAATAAAACTACAAGAATCTGTAAGGAGATGCATCATATGCCGCAAGAACCGAAAAAGAAAGGAATGACATTACTGCTATAAACGATGTGATGCGGGACTGTGAGTTACGCCTTGTGCCTCGTTTCGAAATACTGTATATCACAGAAAAAGTTATCCAAAATATGCTTCTTTGTGATGTTACCTAGTGATAGGAAGTTCAGCAGAAGAATAATCAAAGTACAATTTATTTTACGAATTTATTTATGAGAGTAAATACAGATGCTGTGAGCGTGGGATTGATCTGAGATGTACCGTTTACCCTGTGGCTCCTGTAAGATGCAATTTCCACCCCCACACTACTACAGAAGTCAGACAGACGTTCCTAACGTTCTACAGAGAAATGCCTAAAAAACTTTCAGCAATAAATATCTTCTGGAGTCGTCCGCTGTAAGGAAATGACACAAAAATTCACAAAATTTCTTACGTAACTATTGGGATACTTGGGTACTGGAGTAGTGCTAGTTAGTGCAAGAAAAACATGAAACTAACGAAAATTATTATTTATTTTGCTAAACTTCTCATAAATCACAATGGCACTTTTAGTTATGAACTTAACACGTTATTTACTGGTTCTTTTCGGAATGTGAAGTTACCTCTCAAGGATAGGATTCACTAACGAAATTTTTGAACAAAGTTTAAGATTGTTATTGACTTGGCAGAATGGCTGAGAGCTGCACCTACTCAACTTGAATAATTATCCGTTAGAATGTTGCTAGGTATGGTCGAGGCTGTCGCATGTGAAATGCAGTGAAGTGTACCGTTGTGGAGGAAATATGGAGCTCGCAAGAGCTGTAGCGCACAATACCGTAAGCTGCGATGACTGCTGTCTGCGCCGATCGCTGCTGACAAATAACATAACTCTCGTTCTATCTGGATTGACCTTCGCCAATCAAATTCTCCCTACGCCTTGATGAAGTCAAGGACTCCTATTTGCCCCTAGTCTAACTATTGGTGTGGTACACCGGTCAGACAACCAGTCCACTGCGATGCCACTCAAAAATTCCCTCACAGGCGTTTAACTATAACTCCGTCTGTTAACACTGCACAATAAGTGTGTCAGCCAACACAGTGAACAATGCTTAATTGCAAGGACTCAATATAGAGTCGCACTTTGATTCGCTCTCGACAGAGGTGCTCTCCCAGTGAAGTACTGAGGAGAGACTTGTTCCTCGCTCTTTGAGTACACGTACGAGCGCGCACGCTCTCGTTACGTGTTCTCGCTCCAAGAGCGACAACGGAACGGCCCCTCTCCATGCCAGACGTGAAGGGGTATATCTTTTGGTCTCTTCCATTACTCCTTCAGCTCAAGGCGTCAGAAATATCGTCTGCCAATCAGCATTGCTCTTCTAAAACGGGAGAATGACGTTTCGTTTAAGGCGACCAATCCGGAAATCCGTAGTATTGGCGTTTGGCGTTTGCTGTCTCCCTGTGAAAATCTCTGAAACTGAGTGCTATGTGTAAAGAATGCATAGGCTGGTCGCTCCCACACAATGTAGCGGAATTTGCTTTTAAGCTGAACATGGGGTCGTTCCTCCTTTCCTTCGGGCACACGCTGTCCACTCCACGGGCGGTCACCGGCCGACATAGATACGCTGGGTCGTCCCCTGAAGGGACCGGCGTCCCGTTGTGCGGTTTGTCTCCCGAACTAAAAGCTCCTGTGACTGTCGTATCTGGAATATTTCAACCCCGGTGCACTTACTTTTTATTTGCATATCGTTTACATGAATTCATACAACATTGACTTGATGTGTGGAATATGATTGTGAGGGCGGAATATGTAAGCAGTGAAGGTCAGGAGACCACGACGTCTTACAATGGTAACGACTCGGCACGGCAGGCGCTGCAGTAGAGTGCGTGCAGGATGCAGTGGCCGCTGGATGCACGTTCGGAAGGGCACGCATGGGAAGTGTGGGCAGGCGCTGGAGGGGAACTGCGGAGCGCTGGAGGGGAAGCGCTCATATTTTTTGTGAATATTAAGCGGAGCTCCTCCACGCCCACACCTGCATGGTGACCATTCAAAACGATGTCGCCTCTGCTTTGGTTAGTATCTAAAAACAATTCCGGTGAAAATGCAATAAGAGCAGTGATTTATTTTTGCCTTGCTTGTTAACCATTTTTAACTTCCAGAGAAACGTCATGAATAGCGAATTCCGAGTAAAACCTGTATCTCCCTTGTTGCAATGTTAAAATTTGCCTCTTTTGCAAAAACATGGCGAAGTTTACACAATGTCACCTCACGAACATGTAGTGCGGACACAGTTGAGAGAGAATTATGAAACAGTGGTTTATTTAGTTTACCAAGTGAGGAACTGAGAAAAAAAGGTTAATAGCTAATGGAAAAACTTCATTTGTAATAATGAGGTTTTGCATAGTAACCATATGCCAAATTCACTCCTCTTTTCGTGCTATCATTTGCCAAAAGAATCTCACTTCGAAACCTGAAACCGTTTATGAAATAGAAGGACTGCTGTTGCCATCCGTGGTCTACAGGTAGCTTTGGAAATCAAAATTTCCTCGCTACCTATTTCGAAACCCACCACTGCTTAAACTTTGATTACTAATCAGCCTTGGCAACCGAAGACTTCCAGCATAAGAAGTCACTATCATTTTGCCAACAGCTTCGTCAAAGAGGTGGAGGAATGGACAGAGGTTCAGGACACTCTCGTCCTTGCGATGGGGAACTGCCCCTAAAGGCAGACGAATCAGCAATGATCAACGGTATGAGGATGTAGAAGGCAATGGAAACCACACCATTAAAGACTGGCATGTGTCATGATGATCTTTCCAGTGCCAAAAGATACCGAAATAGCCCCCATTCCGGTCTCTGGGAGGGCACTGCCACGGGGCAGGTGTCCACGGGAAAAAGCTAGAAGATTTGAAAAGGAACATGCAAAGGCTCAATCTAGATATAGTAGGGGTCTGTGAAGTGAAATGGAAGGGAGACAAGGATTTCTGGTCAGATGATTATAGGGTAATATGAACAACAGCAGAAAATGGTATAACGGGAGTAGGATTCGTTATGAATGGCAAGGTAGGGCAGGAAGTGTGTTACTGTGAACAGTTCAGTGACAGCAAACCAACACCGACAACAATAGTTCAGGTATAAATGCCGACGTCGCAAGCGGAAGATAAAGAGATAGGGAAAGTATATGAGGATATTGAAAGGGTACTACAGTACGTAAGGGGAGACCAAAGTCTGATAGTCAGGAGGCACTGGAATGTAGTTATAGGGGAAGGGATGGGAGGAAAAGTGGCAGAAGAATACGGGCTTGGGAAAAGGAATAAGAGAGGAGAAAGACTATTTTATTCTGTAACAAATTTCAGCTAGTAATAGCGAATTATCTGTTCAACAATCACGAGAGGAGGAGGTATACTTGGAAAAGGCTGGGTGATACCGAAAAATTTGAGTTAGATTAAATCCTGGTTAGACAGAGATTCAGAAACCAGACGTCAGATCACCA
The DNA here is from genome assembly GCF_023898315.1 of Schistocerca nitens. Classification (NCBI taxonomy): domain Eukaryota; kingdom Metazoa; phylum Arthropoda; class Insecta; order Orthoptera; family Acrididae; genus Schistocerca; species Schistocerca nitens. The sequence goes on from NC_064617.1 coordinate 397,038,324, forward strand.
TGTAGTACTGATGAACAGTAGGCTGAAGTTTAAGAGATTAGTTATGAAGAATCAGTACCCAAAGAAGTGGGATGTAGAAGTACTAAGGAATGGCGAGACACGCTTGAAGTTCTCTAAGGCTATAGATACAGCACTATGGAATAGGTCAGAAGACAGTACAGTTGAAGAGAAATGGGCATCTCTAAAAACAGAAACGATTGTCGGAAGGACTTACGAAAGTCAAAACAACATTATGTGAAACTAAAAGCAAGGGTGGTAACATTAAGAGTGCAACAGGAATTCCATTGCTAAATGCAGAGGAGAGAGCGGACAAGAGGAAAGATTACATTGAAGGTCTCTATGAGGGGGAAGAGTGGTCTAATGTGATAGAAGAAGAAACAAAAGTCGATTTAGAAGAAATAGAATCAAACTTTAAGACAGCTTTAGAGAACTTAAGATATAATAATAATAATAATTTCTAAAATCATTGGGAAAAGTGGCAACAAAACGGTTATTCAATGAAAGAAGGAAGTACAAACATGTTCAAGGAATTTCAAGAATGTAGAAGATCAAATAAGGCAGGAGGGATAGGTGACATTCCAAAAGAATTTCCTAAATCATTGGGGAAAGTGTCAACAAAACGGCTACTCACGTTGATGTGTAGAATGTATGAGTCTCGAGACATACTATCTGACTTTCGGAAAAATATCATCCACACAATTTCGAATGCTGCAAGAGCTGACAAGTGCGAGAATTACCTCACAATCAGCTTAACACCTCATGCATTCAAGCTGACAAGAATAATATATAGGAGAATGGAAAAGAATATTGAGGAGATGTTAGATGACGATAAATTTGGCTTTAGGAAAGGTAAACGCACCAGAAAGCAATTACGTTGCGGATGATAATGGATGCAAGACTAAAGAAAGAACACGTCCTTCGGATTTATCGACCTGGAAAAATAGTTTGACAATGTAAAATGGTGCAAGATGTTCGAAATTCTGAGAAAAATAGGGGTAAGCTATAGTGAGAGGCGGGTAATATACAATATGTACAAGAGCCAAGAGGTAATAATAAGAGTTGATTACCAAGAACGAAGTGCTCGAATCGAAAAGGGTGTAAGACAGGGATGCAGTCTTTCACCCCTGCTGTCTAATCTGTACATCGAAGAAGAAACTATAGAAATATTTGGAAAAGAAAGGATCATGAGTGGAATTAAAATTCACGGTGAAATGATATCAATGATACAATTCGCTGTTGACATTACTATTCTGAGTGAAAGAGAAGAAGAATTATATGATCTGCTTACTGGGATGAACAATTTAATGAGTCAGAATATGTACTGAGAGTAAATCAAAGATAGACGAAAGTGATGAGCAGTAGCAGAAGCGAGAACAGCGAAAAACCTAACATCAGGATTGATGGTCACGAAGTAGATGAAGTTAAGAAATTTAGCTACCTAGGCAGCAAAATAACCAATGACGGACGGAGCAAGGAGGCCATAAAAAGCAGACTGGCACAGACAAAAATGGCATTCCAGGCCAGAGAAGGTATACTGGTATCAAACATAGGCCTTAATGTGAGGAAGAAATTTCTGAGGATGTAAGTTTGGAGCACAGCATTGTATGATTTAAAACATGAACTGTGGGAAAACCGGAACAGAAGAAAACTGAAGCATTTGAGATGTGGTGCTACAGGCGAATGTTGAAAATTAGGTGGACTGAAAAGGTAAGGAATGCGGAGATTTTGGGCAGAATCGAAGATGAAAGGAATATGTGGAAAATACTGACAAGGAGAAGGGACTGGATGACAGAACATCTGTCAAGACTTCAGGAAATGGTTTCCATGGTACTAGAGGGATCTGTAGAGGGAAAAACTGTAGAGGATGACAGAGATTGGAATACATTCAGCAAATAATTGATGACGTAGGTTTCAAGTGCTACTCTGAGATGAAGAGGTTGGCAGGGGAGAGGAATTAGTGGCAAGCCGAATCAAACCAGTCAGAACACTGACGACAAAAGTAAAAAAAAAAAAAAAAAAGAAAAAGAATGTAGCTGATATTTAACTCTGGCTGTATCACTGGCGCACACAATCGCAAATGTCACTGGCTCACGCGATCGCAAATCAGTGTGCTACATTAGATCACTTGTGGAGACTGGTGACAGGTAGAGACCACCACCAAACTGTAACGAAAAATTCAATACGAAAACTGAATTTCATACGCAGCAGTATATACACCAAATGCAGAATAATAGCGACCCCTATATTTTGTTGCAAACTTTTTCGAATTTCGCGTAGTGTTCTACTTCCATGCGAATATCAGAATAATTATGACCATTAACGAAATGATGTGCAGTTGGCTGACTTAAAAAGCTATAAATAATGAAAAAGTGATTTTCTTTACCGAATAGAGTATGTAAAACGTTTCAGAAATATTATGTAATTAGTTATGTCCTCCCACCATTTTCTGGTACACTTTTCGAATTTCACATGCTTTTGAACTCCATTTCTGTCGCATTCTTCTTTGTCACCCACCCCCTTAAACTATTGTACTGCGTTTTATATAAAAATTATGGAAATTAACCTAGTGCTCTGCACTTAACCTGCTGTTCTGCTCCATGTCACCCCCTCACGCACAGCCTCCCCTTAACTATTGTACGTTAACACCACGTTGATATAAAAAAATTATGCAAATTAATTAAATCGATATTCTTCCCATGTATGGGGTAGTGGTTTTTAATTTGCAGCATCCTATTGGTCAGTGAAATCGATGGAATATAGTTAAAACAAAAGATTGCTGATAAAAAACACATCCCGCCACCTGATGCCAACGCCGCTGACTCAGCACGTGCCCCCAGATGTCGGGGTGCACCGGGCCCCGTGAAGTGACGACACAGTGTTCCACGTCAAATCCATGTCTTACTTATGACTGGACACAGTCATTTCCTTTGCACTTGTCGGACCACACACATACATGCTTTTTGCTCGAGTATCATGTCGTTTTTGGAAACCCAGAATCTACTATGTAGGAATCAACATGGATTCCGGAAACAGCGATCGTGTGAGACCCAACTCGCGTTATTTGTTCATGAGACCCAGAAAATATTAGATACAGGCTCCCAGGTAGATGCTATTTTTCTTGACTTCCGGAAGGCGTTCAATACAGTTCCGCACTGTCGCCTGATAAACAAAGTAAGAGCCTACGGAATATCAGACCAGCTGTGTGGCTGGATTGAAGATTTTTTAGCAAACAGAACACAGCATGTTGTTATCAATGGAGAGTCGTCTACAGACGTTAAGGTAACCTCTGGCGTGCCACAGGGGAGTGTTATGGGACCATTGCTTTTCACAATATATATAAATGACCTAGTAGATAGTGTCGGAAGTTCCATGCGGCTTTTCGCGGATGATGCTGTAGTATACAGAGAAGTTGCAGCATTAGAAAATTGTAGCGAAATGCAGGAAGATCTGCAGCGGATAGGCACTTGGTGCAGGGAGTGGCAACTGTCCCTTAACATAGACAAATGTAATGTATTGCGAATACATAGAAAGAAGGATCCTTTATTGTATGATTATATGATAGCGGAACAAACACTGGTAGCAGTTACTTCTGTAAAATATCTGGGAGTATGCGTGCGGAACGATTTGAAGTGGAATGATCATATAAAATTAATTGTTGGTAAGGCGGGTACCAGGTTGAGATTCATTGGGAGAGTGCTTAGAAAATGTAGTCCAGCAACAAAGGAGGTGGCTTACAAAACACTCGTTCGACCTATACTTGAGTATTGCTCATCAGTGTGGGATCCGTACCAGATCGGGTTGACGGAGGAGATAGAGAAGATCCAAAGAAGAGCGGCGCGTTTCGTCACAGGGTTATTTGGTAACCGTGATAGCGTTACGGAGATGTTGAATAAACTCAAGTGGCAGACTCTGCAAGAGAGGCGCTCTGCATCGCGGTGTAGCTTGCTCGCCAGGTTTCGAGAGGGTGCGTTTCTGGATGAGGTATCGAGTATATTGCTTCCCCCTACTTATACCTCCCGAGGAGATCACGAACGTAAAATTAGAGAGATTAGAGCGCGCACGGAGGCTTTCAGACAGTCGTTCTTCCCGCGAACCATACGCGACTGGAACAGGAAAGGGAGGTAATGACAGTGGCACGTAAAATGCCCTCCGCCACACACCGTTGGGTGGCTTGCGGAGTATGAATGTAGATGTAGATGTAGATGTAGATGTAGATAAGCCTGATGCTCGTGGCGAATCTATCACGTGCCCCCTACTACTAAGTATAATACTTCGCCAACAACTGATTGCCGGCGATACGAAATAATAATGATCGAAAATCAGCAATGTGTGGACATGTTTCATAAGTTTCCCTTACGAGTGGTACCACTGTATCTTAAAAAGAGAGACGTAATAGTCTTACAAACGCCAGATGTGAAAAAAACGACCATATCACTATCACAAGCGATCTTGGGTTCTGTAGGTGCACATAGTCGTCCATGTTAAAAGCTATACCGGCTTTATAAATCGAGGTATGCCATTACCTCCGAATGAAGTGGTTCTTCCAGACAAATACCGTGACACTGAATATAGATGGTGAACGCTGGAGTGTATATTATTAAACCAGCAGTGTGGTTACATATCGCCGACGGTGCACCCTCGTAATAAAATTACCGAATTTTGAAAGACATTCAGCTCCAGTTTTTGTAACGCATTCTGTCTCGATGCCTTGTCAGAGGTTCTGCAATATATCCACTGAGTTACAGGCGATGATTGATTGAGAAGGATCACAAACAGTAGTAGATGGTGTGCTGATTGAGGTAGTAAGAAATTTACACTAGATTTTGAGGTCTCTAGTGCTACGCTTTCGGTAGAAATGTTGTCTATGATTTGGAATCAAGTCTTTCCATTTAACCACATATCTGCGTTTGATCCTATGGAAAAGTCCTTTAATGATTACAACCACTAGAGAATCATGTTTCTGGCACTCTCACATCTCGAAACGAGTCACGTTTCTCGAACCTATCAGCGACAGTAAAATTGCAACGTGGTTTTAGGTAGCCCATATGCATCTTGCAACAGCCCCTCAGACTCTGCGTTACCATCCCTGCAGCTTTGCGCATGTGATTGTTCCAATGTAAGTTGGAACTGAGTAGAAGCCAGAGAAAGCTGTATCTACTACCATCTGCAACCAGTGGACAAACAGGCTAAGCTGATTTACTGTGACAGAACTGTGTTTTGACCATTCGATGGAAACAAAGACTGTTCCTGCAACACGACGTAGTATAAAAGACTGTAAGGGACTGGGGGGAACAACGTGGCTTTTGCAACTGCATTGTGGTGCTTCTCCAAACTAAAACCATGTGCTCAGTTCCACAACCCTCAGGGCCCATTCACGTTTATCACTCCAACATTCTATCATCATTATTCTGTACCGTCCACCAGAGAAAAATTACGAACTATAAAAGCTCCATTAATTCATACCACAGAGAACTCAATAAGATTTTTACCGCATCTCTCTCCTCCCATATATCGAAAACAAATACTGCATGTGCGCTGGCATCGAGCACATGTAGCAATCCTATTAAATATACAGGTATTGATCCACTGCACAGACAAGTTTACAGTTTCATCGCCTGTACTGTAGGAGGATAACTGTGTCCCACAGACTATACTGTAAGTCGACTGATTACTCATATTGGAGTTATGTATGCGACAACTGTTTCGGTGCTAGCCAACTCCACCAAAACTCTTTCTCCAACTCAAACAAATGATGTCAGTGAATCATTATGTGGTAACCAACAGCATACCAGTGGACAGATGGGGTGGAAAAGACACCATCGATATAGTCTAATAATGAGCATCACAGTTGATAGTGCAAAATTTTTTAGCAATTTTACAGTAGTTTCAACACCGACCAATGATGCGACAGCATGTTTCCCAATTTCAGTATCATAGCTAAACTGCCCCTTCTCTGCTTTGGGAGTATCATTGCGAATGTAGATAGATGGCTGTGCAGTATGTCCATTCATTGTTAATTCTCGAACAAATACGTCATCATCAAAGTATACCAGATAGCGCTCTACAAATTTCTAGCACCTTGAGCATAGTGCATAATTTACGAGCTTTGCCGTTTTCGGGCAAGTGCTCCCCCTACTGAGCTAACCAAGCACGACTCGCCAGCAGTGACGCAAGTTTTGAGGAGGGCTTCTGTGAAACTGGGACGATAGCAGATGAGGTATTGCCGGAAGTGAGGCTGTGATGATGGGTTGCGAGGAGTCGTGCTCGGCTAGCTCAGCCGGTAGAGCGCTTGATCGCGTAAGGCAAGGATTCCGAGTTCGAGTCTCGGTCCAGCGCACAGTTTTAATATGCTAGGAAGTTTCGTACCAGCGCACACTCCCGCTGCAGAGTGAAAATATCATTCTTGAAAGATCCCATAAGCTGCAGATAAGCCACGTCTCCGCAGTACCCTTTCTGCCAGAAGTGTTAGTGTTCCAATTTTCGCCGTAGAGCTTCTGTGAAGCCTGGAAGGTAGGAGATGAGATACTGGGGAAATTAATGCTGCGATGACAGCTCGGGAGTTATGCTTTGATAGCTTAGTCGGTATAGCACTAGCCAGCGAAAGGCAGAAGTACCCAGTTCGAGTCTCGGTCCGACACACAGTTTGAGTCTGCCAGGAAGTTTCACGTCCAGCATCGTCGCAAATGATCGTTTTGATGTCGTGGGAGGCATAAAGTTGCAAGGGCATACTGACCTCTAAATCTTTGAACATGTACACTCATCGGTCAACGTTATTGTGACGACGTACATCTTCCCCATGTGCTTCTTTTCAGGAGTCCATTCGGTCCCATCTTCATTTTTACGGATGACGGTGCGCGGCCGCATCGAAGACGGTAGGTGGAGGAGTTGTTGGAATGATGGCCGCCTGTTCCACTGACTTAAATCCCATTGAGCGCGTGTGGGATGCGTTGCAGAGACGTATTGTTGGATGTCCACATGCAGCAAAGATCCTCTACCAGTTGCCAACCGCCTTGGTGAAGGAACTGAACGCCTTATCGCAAGGACTCACCACCAGTCTTCTGACCAGATCAGCAGCACGGTGCAGAGCATTGCACTGCCGCACGTGACGATCACTCACTCTACAAGTAAGCATGCCCCATATTTCGTAATGTCCAGTGGACTAACACGATTAGCGGTGACTTCAATATAGTTACTGTACTTCAATTAAAGTGTCATTTGTGTTCGTCTCATTCTATATTTCTTTCATTGCCCTTCTGTACAATACTGTATTAGTTCTTTCTATTTATGGTTAATGTTTTATCGAAGTATGTTACCCGACAGTGACACGTCAAGAGAAAGGTACTTTTGTGGTTAAGCTCCGGAACGAGCGTAGAATCAGATTCACTTTTGACCTCTCAGAAAATTATAACATTACATTAAATCATTAAATGACACCAGTCTACAGACAGTAGTATGGCTTGCCTCACAACTACCGTTAACCGTGTTAGAGAAAATCAGCATGCTGCTTAGTGATCCAGTGAGAACCGCTGCATCTTTAAAAAGTTAAGGATCAACGCCAGTGAAGGTACGGTGTGGAAGAACAGACCTTAGAAGCCCGAACCAGTAATAAGCCGCAATAGGTTGTAACTCCCGCTTAGCACACTTTAGATATAGATAAGGATGGAATGACAGCAACGTCCTGAAGCATTACGGCTCACAACCATACATCACTTACACATAGGTCAACAAGGAACGTTAACAGTCGTGACCAAGTAACTGCTACCGATACCGTGTCCATATTTCGCTCTTATATATATTTTTTATTTTTGAATCATTAGTCTTCTGACTGGTTTGATGCGGCTCGCCACAAATTCCTCTCCTCTGCCGACCTCTTCATCTCAGAGTAGCACTTGCAATATACGTCCTCAATTATTTCCTGGATGTGTTCCAACCTCGGATCTTCCTCTACAGTTTTTGAACTCTGCAGCTACCTCTAGTATCATGCAAGTCATTCCCTGGTGTCTTAACGGATGTCCTATTATCCTGTGCCTTCTCCTTGTCAGTGTATTCCACATAGCCCTTTCCTCTCCGATTCTACGCAGAACTTCCTCATTTCTTACCTTATCAGTCAACCTAATTTTCAACATTCGTCTGTAGCACCTCATCTTAAATGCTTCGATTTTCTTCTGTTCCACAGTCCATGTTTCACTACTATACAATGCTGTGCTCCAGACATACATTCTCAGAAATTTATTCCTCGTATTTCAGCCTATATTTGATACTAGCAGACTTCTCTTGGCCAGGAGTACGTTTTTTGCCAGTGCTAGTTTGCTTTCGATCTCCTCCCCCTTCCATGACACGCATAACAGGAGGGCGAGAAACACGTTAGGAATAACGTGAATCACTGCTTCGTCAGCAAAAATATTGCCTCTTCAGTAAATTTTATCCCTATCATACATATACATGCACATTTTTTGCACCCAATCGCAGGTGAGGGTTTTTATGGCCATTAAACCGAAATAGGCGACCTTGATCTTGCTCTCTGTAACTCCCACTTGTCAGTGAGCATAATTCGATCTTTGTACCACATGTGGACCAATAGACAATGGAGGCTAAAATTAAACTTTTCTACAAGTGAAATATCAGTTTTTTTTATGAAGTTATACATGACATTCAACTTACCGAACTTGCAGGTTAAGCTGTACTTGTGAATGAGCATAGTACTACTCTTAGTGTAAGGCCAAACGCATAACCAAATTAAATATTTCCACATCTGAATTGTTTATATTACTATTTTATTATATTATTATTTTATAACCGTAAAAAAACAATGCTTGTCACATCTACATCCATGTCTCAAATGTCTGTCATAAATGTAAGCACGAACACACACACACACACACACACACACACACACACACACACAAATTGACTCACAATGCTTACAGCAATTTTATCATCATATAAAAAATGTGTGAAACGTGTACCTTACATTATTTCCACTTGTAAACGGTCTGACAAAAATACATACACAGCATCAGCATACAGTGTTTATTTCAATGTTTTTACCACATTTAAAATGTCTTTATTCTTGTACTATAACTCAAGTGTTAGCTTAAACATTCTGTCATCTACTGGAAGAGTGCTAGTATTACGTAACTTACACTTACCTAATACATCACTGTGGACTCTCAAATTAAGTGACTGAATGCTAGTTCCACAGCTAAATTATTCTGACAGTACAAATCTTATGTGCTCTACTAAAATAACATGCTGTAGTAAAAAATGGCACTTCATCTTAGGTCTAGATGGGGCTGTACTCATATTACAAAAACTAGCGTGTCCAAGCTCCATTTCGGGGGGAAGTGGAGAAGATCAGTAAATATCCAATTAACGTTATTGCTGGCTAAAATACCATTTTTATTATCATTTTTTTATCTTGGACTTATGTGTGGGAACATGTTTATCCACAGGTGTCACATTTTATAACACTTTAGCACAACAAATTGTACTAAAATGGTGCATTTTGGTGAAATCTTTAATACATTGCATCACTTAAACTGCATACTTTGTGATACACAAATACAACTTTTTAACACATCAAATATGATATGCAAGCAGACAATGGTCAAAGAAAATCACATGAAGAGGAAAGTTCATCCTCTTAAAAATATGATGTTTTTATTAAAGTAAAATTACTTATCGAAATAAAAAATGATTTTGAGACCAAAACCACATAGGTCATTCATCATAATACACAATTATAACAACAGATTTCTGATTGTAGTTCGACCATTGTATCACATTTTAAACAAACCAAAACTTGTTTGTATTATTTATCAAAAGATATAACGAATTACTTTTAAAACAATACAAAACACACATGGTACTACTGATGTAATTTACATGCTATACTGCACTTGGCGAGCGCTGACTTATGCAAGCAGCATAATGTAAACTACATGAGATTTCAATGAAACAGCACACTGAATAGTAGCAATATATATTTTTCTAAGTAAGAAATAAGGTCGCAAAACTTTGAACCACCCCCTTTGGAATTACTTTTCAGAGTAAGACAATCATCATGATGACTCCATGCTGGGATGAAAAACTTTGTCTTGTAGTTCTAAACGTTTGTCATCTTCCGTCGATACTGCTGCTTACGATATTGCACACTGGAGACTACAAGACTGCAGAAATCGCCATTTTAAAGCAAAATTGTAACATACTAATCCATATTTTAGCATGTTACAGAAACTGACCCATAAATTGCCATGTTATAGCATAATTTTAACAACTTCCTCCATACATCTCCACTGTCACACAAAAACGTTAACAAATTTCTCAATATAAAGCAAGCAAATGGCGGATGCTAATGGGACAGTGATAATCACCACTATCCCAACCATACTGTCTCCATTACGCGAAATGTGTGGTGGATACTGCTGTGAGGGTAATGATGGCCAGTTGACATGATGACTGTCATTACATCTTTATAGATGATTACCATTATCCCCTGCACAATATGGTGTACACTATTGTGTTCAATGATGCTCATTTGACCTGATGTTTCCATTACCCCAATCATAGTGATTTCTGTTACCCTAAATGCATGGTGGGTATTATGGTGACTGCCTTTATTCCACTCATTAACTACTCTTACCCACAATGCAAGGTTTTATTCAACAATTAAGAAAAATGATGTGCTGCCAGTGTGTTGTCAATTACCCTATCTCAAATAATGTTCTAATTCCACTATTTGAGAGTGGGTGCCAGCGACTGAACCTCCCAATCATCAAATGAAATTGAAACAAATTATCCCATATATCACCTCTGTTACAGGTAAGTGTGAAATAAAAATGGAATAAACTTCACCACACATTGCCATTGTTACATGAAACTTTAATAAACTGCCCAATACATAACCGTCATTAGACGCAAAAATGTAAAATATTGCCTATGCCGCCATTTGTGCTAAGGCCTGTATGTGATAAGATATTTATGCATAGTTGGCGAAATTTGGAGTAGTTTGACATAATTTTTTGTAACAATCGTGATCTATAGGACAAACTGTTACAATTTCATATAGCAACGGTCCTCATAAGGAGTAATTTGTTGCAATTTTGTGTATCATTGGCAGTGTAAGAGGAATTTACAATTTTTTTTTATCCTTTGCAAAATTCTGCCGTATCAATTACAATCAAGACTTTAATAAAAATGGCAAAGGTAATTTTAATCAGAACAGTGGGAGGACTTGTGGTTTAACAATAGATTTATTCATTCTTAAAATCACAAGACAAAAAAATGGTTAAAGAAATGGCTCACAATTTTTTTTTTTTTGGACAAATGCTTTCAATGATATGTGGTCTATGCTGTCTGTTGTGAACAAAGTGATGAGATGGGGATCAACACACGACACTAACCAGAACTAATCGCTTTACCTGACTTCATACATGTGAATCTGTGGTATGGCCCAAAAACTATGCTTCTATCAAGGATCTATACTCTACTATTCCATAAAGACAAACATGGTACCAAAGAACAGGGTGTTGAGAAGCATATATTGGAGCCATACGCTGTAGCGGTGAATACTTTCCCCTCCTGCTGGTCAGGGCGGCACACCACGATGCGTGCGACGACTCAAGTCATGGCCGCCACCAATCTTTTATTAACGGCATGACCCCAAAAAAATGCAAGTACGCAGTCTCGTGTCCGGCTGATTCGCAATGCAGGTACTTCGCTATGAGCCTCTGAAACCCCAGTTGATTCCAGTGTGCAGGTGGACCCATTAGCTGGTCTGCCAAACCAATCTGACTCCGTGCCACGACTATGCATGACGGAATATGTCAAATGTTTAGGTGGCCGACTCAGAACAATTAACTACACCCACACATCACTCGTTGTGTGCGTGATCCAAGAAGCATCACCTCTGATGGTTCAGATAGCGACTTGCACAGACTCTAAGTGGCACACTAGCAAAGGACACTAGTCTCATCGTTTAGGTAAAGATCTTCTGTTCTTTACTAGTGGAGCGCCAGTACAAGAGTGTCCTCTCCCCTTTTTCTCAGCTTTCCTCGCCAGCTCGGTAGCATAGCACATTTACATGCTTAGACTACACCGACTGTAGCACGAGCTAATCATGAGCTGGAGCATGGCATTCGAAACTGGGAGACCGCCCCTTGCTCTGCATACACAGATCTGACCAACCAGCGACTTTAAAAATTAACTGGGAGAAGAGGAAAAAAGATCCAACAATGTGGTCTCTTTCCCACGCCTTTACGCCGTGTCTTTGCTAAAACCGTGACCTGGATGGAACCACAGCCCTCCATAAAAGGATCGTTATCTCCCCTGTTGTATCCATTTCGAATTTTCCAAGGAACGGCCATAAACTCGCTAAAAGCCTTGTGCCTTCACAAATATGTTTCTGTAGCAGAGTCTGGACGCCTGGGCGCCACTGACCTGTCCCACGGAAATTCGCAGAAACTCAGTCGTGTCATCATCTTCCTGCCTAACAAGGGCTCATCCTCTGCTTTATTGCCGATCATCGATGCTCTGCCCATAGCAGCAGCGACTCCTCGGCGCTAGTCAGCCTAGCTAGACGTGGCAGCCGACCGACTGGCGCCATCCTACGTGTATGCACAATGAGACTGAAGAACTGGGCAGTTTTTACCCAGGTTCTGCAGAAAAAACACTTTCCTCGGCCCTCAGCCGCCATAGGCTTTTACTGCAGTCGTTTAAATTGGCACCCTCTTCCTTTGAATGTAGGTAAAGCGTACTGCTGGCAGTGCATTGTAACAAGATGTTTTCATGTTGGCCAACATCGCAGTTGACAACTGCTGGGGGGGCATGCTGCAGTACATCTCTGCAATGCATCCCTCACATGTTCAATGGGATCTGAGTCAGGTGAATGAGCAGGCCAGTCCAGTATCATCTCATTCTAAGAGCTCCCCCACCTGCATTGATCGATGCATCTATGCAGCATTATCCACAGCAAAGGTGTCAGGCTGAATTCACCTCTGAAAAGACTCACATGGGGATGGAGTACAGCGTCACCATAATGTTGCCTGGTGAGAGTACTGTGTTCAAAGGGTTGGGGCTCAATAGGCTCATGCAACATTATGCACACACCATAACGTCTGGACGACCAAAACGCCCTTATGTTTTTTGAAGATATTCCCTGGTTGCATAAGAGGGTGTGTCCACAGTCACTACTCAAATTGAATCTGCTCTCATTTGAGAAGAGCTCACAACCCCAGTCCTCGTTAATCCTGTCCATGCAGCCTTGGCACAATCAACAATGGTTCTTCTGATGTCCAGATGTCAATGGAACACATCGTACCGATTGTTGGGCAAGTAGACCACCCCAATGCCGTCGATGTTCCCCTGTGGATCTGAGATTGTGTGCCTTGCCTCATGCCATCTAACGCCCAACTTTCTGTGAATGACTGTGAGACCTCTGGCAACAAGCTCCCACACTTTCATTCACTTCCACCATGTAGGTAATATTTTACGTTACTTTATTTAGTTCACCTTTAAATCTGGTAGCGTGGTGTATTTGCGGTGCAGCAGCTGACACTCACAGTCAGGTTATGGCACTTATGTTCTGTCAGCTTCTGGTGTTGGTATACTATCTGAGATCTAGTAGCTTATACCCACTGTTGGGTTATGGCACTTATTCAGCTTCTGGTGGTACTATGCAGTTTTGAGCTCCAGTAACGGACATCCGCTGTCAGGTTATGGCACATACTCTGTCAACTTCTGGTAATAGCATTCTGTTTTAGACCCAATAGGTGACACCCCACAATCAATTCATTATTTTTTTAAAAGGGCAGGGCAGTGCCATGGATTTGGGGTAATGATAGCCCCATAATCAAGGCAATGGGAGTCATCTATGCCATCAGTATTAAAGTAGTCACCATGACTGGGGCTACGGCAGTCACCATGTCAACTGACCCTCATTGCCCCAATAGTATGCATATGTATTTGTTATGAATGGAACAATTACGGACAGTTTCGTGTAACAGTGGCGATGTATGGGGTAATTTGTTAAAATTCTGCTGTAAATTAGCGATATGTGGGACACTTTATTACAATTTTGCTGTAAAACGGTGATCTATGAGGTGAACCTTTTAGATTCGTGCAATTGCTTTTAGTAGCGGTATTAGCCACCCTTTGTCTGCATTGACAGTATTAATTACATAATAATGTTGACTGGTGAGTGTACCATGTTTTTGGATGTCAGTACGTCCATACAACAATATGCCTTCCCACACTTTAGCACCAGGACCAGTGAAACTAACATGTTGGACAATTGTACTGGGTGCATTACATTTGACACCTTTCGCCTTATGAGGATGCGCCCAGCAAAACGATCATGTTCGACAATGTCCCATAATGCATTACGCATTCACACATCTCGCCATATGACGGTATGTCTTCTCAAACATATGCATTACGTGAAGGTTTTGGAGCTCCAGTTATTATGGTGTGGGGAGGCATAGCAATGCATGGGCGTACTGACGTCCAAATCTTTGAACACGGTATACTCGCTGGTCAACATTATTGTGACACTGTATTCCTTCCCCATGTGCTGCTTTTAAACGGTACATTGGGCCCTGACGTCATTTTTGTAGATGGCAAGGTGTGACTGCATCGAACAGTGCAGATGGAGGAGCTCTTGGAGGATGAATGGCGAATGCACTGACCCGTCCTTTCCTTCGACTTAAATCACAACCAGCACGTGTGGGATGCAGTAGGAAGTTGTATTGCGGACGGTCATATGCACCAACAACCTTCCAGTAGTTGTCAGTCTTGCTAGTAGAAGAACGGAACGCCCTACCACGGAACTCTTTACTTACCTTATGGCCAGCGTGGGAGCACATTGCAGAGAATGCACTGTCATCCATGGTGATCACACACCCTACTAGAAACCATGTATCGTCTTTTGTAATGTCCAGGGACTATCATGAATCGTGATGACCTCATTATGAATACGCTGCTCCAGAGTCCCCGCATCTAGCATGGGCTCTGCATACACAATATTTCTGAGATGGTCCCATAAAAAGAAATCGTACGGTTTGAGATCCAGTGAACGAGCAGGCCATGCAACTGGACCCCCTCGTCTGCTACATCGGTCATGGAAGACACGATTGAGATGTGTCCGGACGTTAATGGCGAAGTGGGCTGGAGCACTATTATGTAGCAGCCACGTAACCCTTCAAACCGTCAATGCCACTTCATCCAGCAGGGGAAGCAAAGTCACCCAAAAGAAACGCCAATAGTTCCAGCCTGTTTGTAGATGTGGGAGGAAGACTGATTCCAGAATACGGTCGCCAATTATCCTGGCCCACACATTTCGGCTGCACCGATAGTGATGATTTGCTGTCACCGTACCATGGGGCTTCTGGATACTATCCCACAGATGGCGTGAAAGATGAAGATACCACTCTGCGTAAAGGTGGCCTCATCTGTGAATAGGATGGATGACACAAATCCAGAAATCGTGGTTACCTGGTGAAGAAATTAGTGATAAAACTGCTCCAAATGTAGGCCCTGCACATGCTGTAAGTGATAAGGGTAAAAACAGTTGTCATGGAGAACGCTCCACACGATCGTCTGCCTTACCTTGTACTGGCGGGCCTATTACCTGGTACTAATACTGTGGTCTCCTTCCTCAGTGTTAATCACATTTTCCTCCGAGTCTGGTGTCCGAACATTTCGGGTACGTCCTTTATGATTTCCTGCTTCCTAAAACGGAACTGTCTCAGACAAACGGTCAAACATTGTTGCAAACATTGAATGCTGTGGTTGTTGTCGGCAGGGATAGGTCTCCTGATGCAGCCTTGCTACCCGCCGCCCGTTGCCATTTGGCTTTCCGTAAGTAAACACCATGTCGGTAAGCTCTCGATTAGAATACGGAACCATTGTGTACAACGCTGTATCACGTCCACTTGAGTGAGAAAGAGAAGTGATCGGACCCAACATTACCAATTACTATGGCAGGAAATGGGCGATAGGGTATGATGTTTAAGGAACCGTAGCGCCCTGTAAGAAGAAACAATGCATACTGTACCTGTGGCTACATGGTATAGTGCGCTTTAGACCGCACTCTCTGTAACAAAGTATGGTTGAATGAATGGTCTCTCCCATGGAAACAATGCATTTCCGGACATAAGTTCATTAGACCTTGGTTTTTCCGCATCCTCTCATCGATTAATCACTAGAGTTTGTACACAGTGGAAAAAATCACGCTGCATACACAGGGGGGTCCACTGATCGTGACCGGGCCATATATCTCACGAAATAAGCGTCAAACGAAAAAACTAAAAAGAACGAAACTTGTCCAGCTTGAAGGAGGAAACCCGATGGCACTATGGTTGGCCCGCTAGATGGCGCTGCCATAGGTCAAACGGATATCAACTGCGTTTTTTTGAATAGGAACCACCCTTTTTTATTACATATTCGTGTAGTACGTAAAGAAATATGAATGTTTTAGTTGGACCACTTTTTTCGCTTTGTGATAGATGGCGCTGTAATAGTCACAAACGTATAAGTACGTGGTAGCACGTAACATTCCGCCAGTGCGGACGGTATTTGCTTCGAGATACATTACCCGTGTTAAAATGGACCGTTTACCAGTTGCGGAAAACGCGGATATCGTGTTTATGTATGGCTATTGTGATCAAAATGCCCATCGGGCGTGTGCTATGTATGCTGCTCGGTATCCTGGACGACATCATCCAAGTGTCTGGACCGTTCGCCGGATAGGATAAAAAAAAATGGTTCAAATGACTCTGAGCACTATGGGACTTAACTTCTTAGGCCATCAGTCCCCTAGAACTTAGAACTACTTAAACATAACTAACCTAAGGACATCACACACATCTATGCCCGAGGCAGGATTCGAACCTGCGACCGTAGCGGTCATGCGGTTCCAGACTGAAGCGCCTAGAACCGCACGGCCACACCGGCCGGCCCGGATAGGATCGTTAAACACCGTTCGCCGAACACAGGATCGTTAAATACCGAAACCGGCCTTTGCCACAAAATAAGTGAATCAATTGCGACTCGATCCATGTTCTTATTTTGACACTCAAATTATTCGTATCAGCAATTTCAATTGTTCACCACCAAGCCTACTATATTCTAAAAGTCATTTCTCACCAAGTGTGCTCGTTATTGGTGGTGGCATAAATTTTCCCTAAAGTAACTTCTGAACACCGAAGTCAATGGAGTGTTATTTCTGAAATAAGGGAGGGCGCAAATACGTTTAAATAGTTTTCATTTTTCTTTATGACCACTGCAACATAAGAAATAGATAGGCTGATGTGCACAGCGTAAGCACACTGTGACGCAAGGAACAGTCAGAAGTACACGCCATTTTTTTAAGAAAAAGGACGCAAAACGAATGGAACGGAAATCGGTAGATGTGACGTACATGTTCAGAAAAATTGGATGATTTATTCAAGGGGAAGAGCTTCACAAATTGAGCAATCGAATAATGAGTTAGTCCATCTCTGGCAGCAGTTACTCAGTTCGGCTTTGACTGACAAAGTTGCTGGATGTCCTCCTCTCGTGCCAAATTTTATACAATTGGCGTGTTAGATTGTCAAAATACCGACCTGATTGGAGGCGCTGCCTATAATGCTCCAAACGTACTCAGTTGGGAAGAAATCCGGGGACCATGCTGGCCAAGGTGCGGTTTGGAAAGCACGAAGACAAGCAGTAGAAACTGTCACCGTATGCAGGCGGGCATTATCTTGCTGAAATGTAAGCCCAGGATGGCTTGCCAAAAAGGGCAACAAAACGGGGTACGGAATATCGTCGACATACCGCTGTGCAGCAAGTCTGCCGCGGATTACGACCGAGGAGGTCGTAATATGGAATGAAATGTCATCCCAGACTCCTGATTGTCGAGCCGTATGGCGGACGACAGTCGGGTTGTTATCCCACAATTGTTTGGGGCGTCTCCAGACATGTCTTCGTTGGTCACCGGTGCTCAGTTCGAAGCGGGACTCATCACTGAAGACATTTCTACACCAGTCATTTAGATTGAAGCACGAAGACGTGTCTGGAGACGCCCTGGCGAGTGTTTCTACTGCTTGTGTTTGTGTTTGCCAAATCCTACCTTAGCCAGCAGTGTCGCTAAATCTCTTCCCAACTGAGAACGTGTGGAGCATTATGGGTATTGCCTTCCAACCAGCTCCGGATTCTGACGATCTAACGCGGCAATTGGACAGCATTTGGCACGACAAGAGGACATCCAACAATGCTAGCCGATAAAGGCCAGAGATGCATGAACATGTTATTGGTCATTGAATTGTTCAGTTTGTGATGCTCTACCGATTTCTGTCCCATCCTTTCCCTTAGAGTGTATCTCCATAGTCGATGTTTCCTAATAGGATGTAGAGTAGTGACCAACAGTGAATAAATGATAGCTCTGCAGATAGAGTTCTCGCACGCATCCAGGAGGTCGACTGTTCAAACCCGCGTCCGGCCATCCAGATTTAGATTTTTCCGTGATTTCTCTATATCGCTCGAGGCAAACGCCGGGATGGTTCTTTTGAAAGGGTACGGCCGATTCCCTTCACAATCCTTTCCTAATTCGTGCTTGTGCTCTGTCGCTAATGACCTCGCTGTTGACAAGACGTTAAACTCTAATTTTCCTTCGTTGTTTCTTCGATGTCAAAGGGAATTTAGGCAGGGAATGTTAACGGCCGGGGCTCCTCATGCGTCGCACCCGGAAAGCACCGACCCCACAGTAGCATCTGGCTTTAATCTTTGGTCGCCAAACGACGCTTTTTTGTGATTGCTGTTGTTGACGTGCGCGGCAGACGAAACTGACAACAGCTGGCACTCTACTTGTTGTTCACTAGGAAGGTCTCCTCTTCGCTCTGGAGGAATCATGTGAGTGTTATGGGCGATGATCTCACAATTCGACTGTCTTTTGTCCTAGTACTGTCATACAACGAATGTTTCTCGCTATCGGAAGTACTAGTTGGCGGTAGGGCTAACAATGTATTCCATAACTTGGGCAGCAGACTGCGATGTTATCGTGCGTCTGATACTACTGCTACTTTAAAACAGTACTGAATATTTGTGTCCACGTAAATAAAGATCTATAAAATTCTTGAGTTTCTCCTGCGTCATATAAGTAGCATTTCTGTCCTGCAGAAACAGTGAGGACAGAAGTGTTATTGTGGTGCAAACGCCACAGTGCGGAACTTTTTTCTTGTCATTGAATAATTAAAGCACATGCTCTGTATAAATGTTATAGCTAAAACCATCTCAACAAATAAAAGGAGGACCAAAAAAGTAATCCGTCTTTGATAGTCAAAAATCTTGGAGCAAACTGAAATACAACTTGCTTTGTTGGATAACAGTATAGTGTCATGAAAACGAAATTTCCGTGAGTCACGGACACGCTCTAACTAAAAAACAATGCATAACATAGGGCAGAAATGAGATCTCCCATTGAGGAGCACAGTACGAGGCTACTTGATACGGTACGGCAAGTTCGTGAACACTGAAGAAGTACAACTACAACAGCCGAATGAACTCAGCCATAAATTGAACAATTTCCCATACTCGGAATAAATTTGAAGCCGATGGTAATGTTCATGATGTGAATAAGAAAAGCCTGGTCGACCAAATACAATGTCCAACCACCATTACTGCATTGTTGTTGCACTTTCCACGACCACCACACGAACTTATGGGTCAGTATGTTTTCAGGAGGTTAAGCAAAGTCGAAGTCTGAGGGCTATGGATGGAACAGTATATATTGCTAGACTATTGTATGCTGTGGACCTTGACGACTCGCAGCGAAGGTTTCAGTAGAGTATGCTGAACGCATGGTTCCTCGGAGTAAGGAAGTAAGATTAGTATCTAGCGTCCAATTGACAGTGAGGTCTTTACAGACGAAGAAAAAACACAAACTGCGGTACGGTTAGGAAATCAACCGTTTTCTTTTCGTATGACCCATATCGTTTATTTGACCCGACGAGAGACATAACGAAAAGTGAATGAATGGTAAGTAAACCGCCACATTTGCAAGATTAAAGCTTGTGATTCAATACGTTTACAGAAATACCAGAAATGAATGAATGCAGTGGTAGTAATCGCGCGGTATGACTGGTCTTTTGTTAAGGAAGATGATTGTTTTTCTGTTCAGTAAAATAGGATACTCGGATTTATCGTAGCTCTTGGTATAGAACCCCGTCTAGATAAACAACTAAGGATAAAATGCGGTGGCTAGACACTAGGTTTGCAGAACACAAAAGTATTATTGAAAACAAAACCACATAACTGGTCCAAGCAGTTATACGGTACTCAACTGATAATTTGAGATGAAGGTGGTGGCAGAGTCGACCTCCTGTGCTATTGAAAAAAGCTATGAGAAACATCCATGGCTCTTTCTATGTAACAAGCCCTGAAAATTCCCTTCTTATAGTCGGATTTTCATAGCACAGAACTAACCAATGTATGCCATGAATAATTAGCCGAATTAGGGTATATGACATAGTCTTGCAGTTCTTGTCTTACAGTTCACAAGATGTGCACCCTTTGCCAGCTAGCCACTGACAGACTCATGCCACATAGTAGCCTTGTAGTTCCTCGTTTTCTATTCCCGCCTTCCGTTGCGGAGGTTCTTCCCTCCAACTTTTACATAATTACAAACCTACTTTCCTGATGCATGAACTAGTGTTACAATTAAATTTTTAAATTTTACGTTCTTTTACAGCACATTACTTATGACATTACATTCATAGTCTAATCACAATTACATAAATTATCCTAAATAATGAATAAAACATTTACATGGATATTATATGGCAGTCCCATTAAGCAGAAACAGACAAAGAAGTTAGGTAAGATCATTATAGGTAATACCGACAAAGCTGGTAGTAGTGACCAGGGAATGGTTGTAGGACAGTATGGGCTCTAGACACCTAAGTCAGAACTCAGAGTAATAGATATTTATTTTCTCTTAGTGATTGACATAGTTCACATGAAATTAACAGTCACCAAAGTTTCCTAAACACTCAAATGGAATTACGAAATGACGCTGCGGGAAGATATCAATTTTTGTGTAATACTAATGGAGAAAAAGGATCAAGATCTCTTCATCTGGGCTGCTCGCGAGTTCAAAGTGAACTAGACGAAAGAATGCCACAAACTGTAACCAGTTAAGCAACAAGAGTTGCATGGCAAAGTAAATTACTAGCGAGCTGCTCACAATATGGACTACGCCACCACAACTGCGACACTTTTTTTCGAAAATCGTGTAGCAAACTCCAATCAGAACCCAATGGCGGCCGAACATGAATCGCCTCAAATCTTAGTTCAAAGCCCTCAGTTGCTAACATAAAAATTCAGTCTCTGTGGAGAGGTCGACTTATTGCCGTTGCCCATGTGATGAACGAGAATATCAACTATTCTATGATAAAACAGGGGAATATGTCCGACAACTTTCCACTCTTAGTGTGCAAAAATACACATTTGCAAACAGGAGGTTGGTACAGACTTGGAGCAGTGTGTCCTCGAGTAATTGGCCTCTTCTCGGAGCCAACTCATTCCATTGAATATGCCTCACTTTAGGAGTGAAAGCAGCTACCTTTCCCACATTGGTCACAGAAAAGACAGAAATGTCATGCTCAGTTATACTCTGCAGGTGGCAGTGGCGGCGCACCGTCCTCTGTAATGAGCGAGGGCAGGTGCCAGCTCTACCAACAAAAGTACGAAGCAACCCGCGGCTCAACTTCTGCAGAAACTTCCCAGCTCCTCGGGAAAGCTCGACCCTCTTTCCCACCCCTAATGAGATTCACTGACTGCCCTCTGCTCACAAAAAGAACTTGAGACCATACCGGGTGCGCATCCTCCCAGCGACAAAAATGCAAAGCTGTCCTCCAAATACTCACGATAAAACAACAATAAAACAGTGGCAAAGAATGAAACAGTACTGCATAGCGATGTCACATGTCATATGAAACTCACTTCATTTTGCGAACAGTTTAATTACGCACCCTGTTTATCATTTTTACTTTCCTAAGTCATTTATTGAATGCTTACATTCATGTTAGCGAGTGCTTTGTCTAACGCTATTTCATGTTCACGTATTGCAAGGTGCCACCTTTGGTCTGACTGTTGCACACGACAAAGCTCGTAAAGTATTTCAGTTCTGAGATAGTTCCCGCTATTTACAGTAATAAATACACCGATCTTTGCATGTAATTCCAGGTAGATCTTAATGGTGGTAGCTGAATGAAGAAATGCTGGGAGTGATTTCCTAACGTGTATGTGTTCATGTTTCATATGCTACATTACAGAGGGGTCCATCTGTCTAGTATTACTTACTAGGTCATGCATTTTAACATGGTACATTATGCAAATGATTTTGAGATGTATTGCCACAACTATTCCCTTTTTAAATTTTACTATTGCAGTTGCATTACAAAATTGATTGGGTGAGTCATGAATTTGATCATATCATGGCTTAGTTTCACTAAAGCAGGGCTTAATGGTTCTACTTGAGCTAGTAGTTCAGTTACCAAACAGAGTAGCCACCTTACAAAGTGTACGCCGTTTTACAATCTGTAGTAAACACTATATGCTACGTAGAAATACAATGGAAATTGACCTCAACCAACATTGGCAATTGGTAAACAATATATTGCGAGAGAGCGCGAAAGAACAGGACCTCCGAACGACGTGGATTCCATTGATCGACGTGTATCGACAGCTACGGTCCTCAGATGCTTCTGGCAAAGTCACCTGCATGCCGGACGACCAGTTGTGTGGATGCACACCAAACAGCCACACCACGGCTAAGGAAGTGCAACTGAAGCGAAAAAACAGAGATGATAACTGCCTCCACGGATTGCGATCCTTCTGTCACTGTTTTATATCTCGAGTTGCCGTGTGCTGTTTAACATTCACAGCATACTAGCGGCCATGGAGACATGCATGGGTAGAGCCAGGGTTGTTTTGTCTTCACTGCTCGTTTGACGAATTTTAGCTTGGACCACGAGTGAAGCTGAACATCGCTACATGCAGGTACGACTTCTTCACCAGGTGTGACGGAAAACAGCCTCACAGTAATCTTGGAAAACCTGAAAAAACGTATATGTATATTGAGAGAGAATGAAAGGTCATCGACTGTATATTGGTCGACCGTTTGTATCTGAATCTATATACGTAGGCTTATACACTGAAGAGCTAAAGAAATTGGTACACCTTCCTAATATCGTCTAGGGCCCCTTCGAGCACGAAGAAGTGCCACAACACGGCGTGGCATGGACTCGACTAAGTAGTGCTGGAGGGAACTGACACCATGAATCCTGCAGGGCACTCCATATATCCGTAAGAGTTCGATGAGATGGAGATCTCTTCTGAACAGTACGTTGCTACGCATCCCAGATATGCTTAATAACATGCATGTCTGCGGAGTCTGGTGCCAGCGGAAGTGTTTAAACTCGTAAGAGTGTTCCTGGAGCCACTCTGTAGCAATTCTGGATTTGTGGGGAGTCGCATTGGCCTGTTGGAATTGTCCAAGTCTGTAGGATTGCACAATGGACATGAATGGATGCTTACGTACGTGGACCTGTCAGAGTTATATCTAGACGTATGAGCGGTCCATGTCACTCCAACTGCACACGCTCCACACCATTATAGAGCCTCCACCAGCTTGAACAGTCTTCTACTGACATGAAGGGTCCATGGATTCATGAATTCATGAGGCAGTTTCAAAACCCGTAGGTCTCCATTCGCTCGATACAATTTGAAACGAGCGTAGTCCGACCAGGAACATGTTTCCAGTCATCAACAGTCCAACGTCGCTGTTGAGGGGCCCAGGCGAGGCGTAAAGCTTTCTGTCGTGCTTTCATCAAGAGTACACGAGTGGGTCTTCGGCTCTGAAAGCTCATATCGATGGTGTTTCGTTGAATGGTTCTCACGCTGACACTTTTTGATGGCCCAGCATTGAAATCTGCGGCAATTTTGTTCAAAATGGTTCAAATGGCTCTGAGCACTATGGGACTTAACTTCTAAGGTCATCAGTCCCCCAGAACTTAGAACTACTTAAACCTAACTAACCTAAGGACATCACACGCATCCATGCCCGAGGCAGGATTCGAACCTGCGACCGTAGCGGTCGCGTGGTTCCAGACTGTAGCGCCTAGAACCGCTCGGCCACCCCGGCCGGAAACAATTCTGTCACGTTAAACTATTCTCTTCACTCGTCGTTGGCCCCGTCCTTGCAGGATCTTTTCCCGGCCACAGTGATGTCGGAGATTTGATGTTTTACTGGATTCCTGATACTCACGGTACACTCATGGTCGTACAGGAAAATCCCCACTTCATCGCTATCTCGGAGGTGTTGTGTCCCATCGCTCGTGCGCCGACTATAGCACCACATTCAAACTCACTTAAATCTTGATAACCTGCTATTGTACCAGCAGTAACCGATCTAAAAATGGACCACTGAACCAGACACTTGTTGTCTTATGCAGGCGTTGCCGACCGTAGCGCCTTATTCTGCCTGTTTATATATCTCTGTATTTGAATACGCTTGCCTACACCAGTTTTTTTGGCGCCTCAGTGTATATTCCCCTGGGAGAGTTGTGTTATATGCAAGTTTGAGAACTTTTACCGAATGTTTCAAAATCGTGCAACTTTGGCGGGACGTCGGTACCAGGCCAGTAGTCTCGTAGTCGGATATGGGAAACCGTCTAGAAACCTCCTCCAGGCTGGTCCGCACAGCAGACCTCGTCGTTGACCTGCCGGGCGGATTTGATTGGAGTCCAGCACGTCTGGTGTCCAGGAAGGGAGCGGTTCAACGCGTTCATGTCTCTGGGAAGTTCATCTCTCTCTCTTTCTCTCTCTCTCATCAAAAGTATAGGGGCATCCGTATGTAATGCGAAATTGGCCTCTATGTGTGACAAGAAGAGGACCCGGCACTTTAAAGGAGACAGGGGATATTGCGTTGTCATTAGAGAAGCAGTAACAGCATTCTGGAGCGGTCAGGAGAGCTCAGTGACTTAGAACGTGGTCTAGTTATTGGATGTCAACTGACTAAGAAATCCATAAGGGACGTTTCAGCCCTTAGCTGTGAAGTGGAAACGCGAACCGGCCGGTGTGGCCGAGGGGTTCTAGACGCTTCAGTCTGGAACCGCGCTACCACTACGGTCGCAGGTTCGAATCCTGCCTCGGGGATGGATGTGTGTGGTGTCCTTAGGTTAGTTAGGTTTAAGTAGTTCTAAGTTATGGGGGACGGATGACCTGAGATGTTAAGTCCCATAGTGCTCAGAGCCATTTTTTGGAAACGCGAAGGATCAACCATAGCTAAACCAAGACCAGACAGGATTCATGCACCGTCAGACAGGGGCCGTGGAGCTTGTGGAGGGTAGTTGTAAAAAATCGCATGAAATCAACAAAAGCAATCACTCGTGAGTTCCAAAGTGGGATTAGCAGTCCAGCTAACACAACTGAGCGTAGCGAGTTAAACAGAATAGGGGAACAATGGTCGAAAAACTCCTTATAAGCCACATATTTCTGTAGTCAATGCTAAGGGAAGTGGTGTAAACGGCAACACCAATGGACAGTGAATGACAGGAACGAAGTGAATTGGGATGACGAATCAAGCCATATCCTGTGGCTGTCTGATGGAAAACTCTGGGTGTTTGGCGAATACCTGGAGAATGTTATCTGCCTTCATGTGCAGTCCAACAGCGAGGTACGGAGGAGGTGGTATTAGAATATGGCGGTGTTTGTCTAGGTTAAGATGTGGGCCTATTATGCGGAAGCATATGAATACATATTACAGCTTTGTGTACTGTGTGCAGTGAAGGAACAGGTCTGAGAGGGTCACCATTTGTATCAGTTTGTCAGTGCATGCTGTCACTAAGGACCATCTGTGAGGCAAAGGTTAGTGGACAATAATGCCTGTCCTGCCCAGATCTCCGATCTGTTAAACCAGTGCACAAGACCTTTGGGATGAATCAGAATGCCATTCCCTCCAGACCCCAGCGTTGAGCCTCACTACCTTCCCCGGTTTCGGCTCTCGAGGAGGAGTGGGCTGCCATTCTTCCACAGACATTCAGACATCTGACTGAAACTGTTCCCGGCTGATATCACGCCGTCATAATGGCGAAGGGTGGACACACACCCCTATTAATCTGCACTAAGAGCTGCCCGGATACTTTTATTTCAGTGTTTTGTATGCCACGTGAAACCTTTATGGATTCGTTAAAAATGACCGATTCATTCTGGAAACAAGAAATATTGAACTGCCGATTACTTTTGATCTGGCGCAGTCTAAGAGTGGCTGCACTGTGGATTGTTTAACTAATTAATTCGGACAGCGTTGCAGGCGTCAGACGGGTAGAGGAGACGCAGGCAGCCTCCCCCAGAGCCGCCGCCGTGTTTCTGTTCCGTCGGCGTTCGTTAGTACAAAGTGTTTCCGCTCACGGCGGCCCCTCCTCAGCGCTCAGAGCGCTCCATTCATAACCGCCCAGAGGCCCGCGGCCGGCGATCACCCTAACCGGCTTCCGGCAGCCGCTCGCCGGAGTGACGGGGTCCGCTCCGAGCGAGACGTGGGAACTGCGAAACCTAACTTATCACTTCTCATTAGACAACCGACAAGCAGCGCCTTGCTTCAGTCGTAGAGGTCGTAATAATACCTGCTTCTGCTCAGCTTCCCCACGACAATCTTTCATTCTGGCGTAGTGAGTGCGCTTCCCCAATAAGATGTTCCATCATTCAAGAACTTAGTTGTAGGGCGTGGTAAGGATGGTGTAGCAAAATTTTATAGTTTAGGTGCGATCGTGGCTTAGATTTATTTGCGTTTTGTTACTTTCATTTCCCTTGTACGATATCCTCCTACAATGAGGAATGTGAAGGAAAATGATACATTTTCTCAATGAACATACAGGGTGTAACACGTACGCACGCTAAATAGTTCATCTAACGAATAAAACAACATGCAAGTTAAATAACCCATCTAACGACTCAAATGACTTAAGAGTGTAATGTATGTCACACTTGAACCTTATGTAATGACTACTGCGGCGGAATAATATGAGTGACATTTGTACGCGTAATACATCTTCAAGAATACTCCTGACAATTTTAACGGTCAAAATTCTCTATATCGTCACACATAAAGTAATAGTTAGTCCAAAGTATCGAATACACGAATACTTCCCGGACTATGGCTAAACAACCGCGGCCAACATTTCACGTATTGAACACCTCCTGTATATATTACTGTCTTGAGTATTTCTGTAAATAATCAACGATTACGTGCGTAAAAGGGGAGTAGGAGCCCCATATTATTCCCTCCCAGTACACGTTTTGATTATATAAGCACGTGCAACCTTACACTACGAAACTTCGCATTTCGCTGACTTATACCTAACACAAAGACCCATATATCGTTATGATATTTCTGTAAGTGGCTGAAGTTCAGATATTAAATCGCGAATTTTCTCCAGGATACCTTATCATTACTACTCCTTTTTCCTATAATATATCTTTCAGTTAATTATTTAAATAAAATTATGCAAATACCTTCAGTTTTCCACCCTAACTATTAGTACAAATTAAAATATCTAAGTGTATTCTTTTAATACAAAAACAGTTTCTAGTGTAGACTACTTCAGCCTTAAATGAACAACTCGTTATGCACGTTTTGCTAATGCTTAGTCCAGATACCAAGTTAGTGAAGCGTAGATCCCTTTTACTTCTTATGAGTAATATCATCTTACGCGAGATCTCACAGTAATAATTGATATGTAGTTATTTATAGTTTAATTAAACACCATATAACGGTGGACAGTTGGACCGCTACTACATCGTTGACCTGCGCTAATAATATAATCAACATTTTACTAACACTCGCGATACACACTGTCCTTCATGTCTCTACAGCAAAAAATTTAAATATTTGAGCAAACCTAAACTTAGCGAATGCGAAGTTCGTTTTACTTACAGTTACTCGAAATAGGCGTGATAACTGCAGACCTTCCTTCTTTTGTCGTTTAATTATACTAGGCTCAAGCAAAGATCAAAATCGCCGCGGAGTCAGCATATAATTTGAGTCTCCTTTCTGTTATTTATAGATTGCAGACATACATGTTTATTTCTTTTCTATCTATCGCCTATACTAATTCATTATTTTTCACTTTATCTCTTTTTCTCAGACAGAGTTTAACGGATTATACCCATCTAGATAGACATAACACAGGTTAATTGCATCCCTGAACTGTTATTCTCTAATATAGCTAACAGAATGGGGGTAAGGAATGAAAAAGAAAGCCGCCTGGTAGAACTTTGCATAGAGGATAACTTAATCATAGCGAATACTTGCTTTAAGAATAATGAAAGAAGGATGTATACATGGAAGAGGCCTGGAGCCACTGAAAGGTTTCAGATAGATTATATAATTGTATGGAGTTTCAGAGAGAGCATTAGGGAACGATTGACAAGAACTGGGGAAAGAAAGACAGTAGAAGAAGAATGGGTAGCTAAGAGAGATGAAATAGTGAGGCAGCAGAGGATCAAGTAGGTAAAAAGACGAGAGCTAGTAGAAATTCTTGGGTAACAGAAGAGATATTGAATTTAACTGCTGAAAGGGGAAAATATAAAAATGCATTAAATGAAGCAGGCAAAAAGGAATACAAACGTCTCAAAAATGAAATCGACAGATAGTGCAAAATGGCTAAGCAGTGATGGCTAGAGGACAAATGTAAGAATGTAGAGGCGTATGTTACTAGGGGTAATATAGATGCTGTCTACACGAAAATTAAAGAGACCTTTGGACAAAAGAGAACCACTTGCATGAGTATCAAGAGCTCAGGTGGAAAACCAGTTCTAAGCAAAGAAGGGGAAGCAGAAAAATGGAAGGACTATATAGAGGGTCTATATAAGGGCGATATACTTGAGAGCAATATTATGGAAATGGAAGAGGACGTAGATGAAGATGAAATGGGAGGTATGATACTGCCTGAAGAATTTGACAGAGCACTGAAAGACCTAAGCCGAAACAAGGCCCTGGTAGTAAACAATTTTCCATTACAATTACTGATAGCCGTGAGAGAGCAAGCCCTCACAAAACTCTACCATCTAGTGAGCAAGATGTATGAGATAGGCGAAATATCCTCGGTCTTCAAGAAGAATATCATAATTCCAATTGCAAAGAAAGCTGGTGCTGACAGATGTGAAAATTACCGAACTATCAGTTTAATAGGTCACGGATGCAAAATGTTAACAGAACTCTTTGCAGATGAATGGAAAAATTGGTAGGAGCCGACCTCGGGGAAGATCAGTTTGGATTCCGTAGAAATGTTGGAACACGTGAGACAATACTCACCCTACGACTTATCTTAGAAGATAGATTAAGGTAAGGCATAGCTACGTTTCTAGCGTTTGTATACTTACAGATTCGTTTTGACAATGTTGACTGGAATACTATCTTTCTAATTCTGAAGGTGGCAGCGGTAAAATACAGGAATCTAAAGGCTATTTAAATTTTGTACAGAAACCAGACGGCAGTTATAAGAGTCGAGGGCCATGAAAGGGAAGCAGAGGTTGGGAAGGGAGTAAGACAGGGTTGTAGCCTACCCCCGATGTTATTCAATCTGTATATTGAGCAAGCAGTAAAGAAAACAAAGGAAACGTTTGGAGTAGGAATTAAAATCCCTGGAGAAGAAATAAAAACTTTGAGGTTTTCCGATGACATTGTAATTCTGTCAGAGACAGCAAAGGACATGGAAGAGCAGTCGAACGGAATAGACAGTGTCTTGAAAGGAGTATATGAGATGAATATCAACAAAAGCAAAACGAGGTCAATGGAATGTAGTTGAATTAAATCAGGTGACGCTGAGGGAATTAGATTAGGAAATGAGACACTTAAAGTAGTAGATGAGAATTGCTATTTTGGGGCGCTAAATAACTAATGATGGTCGAAGTGGAGAGGATATAAAATGTAGAATGGCAATGGATAATGCATCACACCACGGTTATCTCTACTAAGCAAAGAAAATCGCAGGAAAATAGGCCACTTGGGCTACCTCCACTAAGCTAAGTCAACCGACCGCCACTTCCTCCTATGAATTGGATCCAAGTTTGAATTTTGGCAGTAATGAAAGGTTGCTTGGGGTTTTGCCGCTAATGTAAGAAAATGGCGCGAAAGAAAGGACACTTGTACTTACCTCAGTCACCCGACCGCCACCTCTTCCTAGGGGTTCATGGGAAATGGAATTAGCCTGCACTGGGCTGCTGGAGAGAGGAAGGAGTGTACTTTATTTTTTTTCGAACAATTTATTTAGGGATGGAGTATATTTATCACAGTGATACAGACCACATGCTCTGTCATGCCACACAGCCAACAGACCTGCAAACTACTCCTAAATACTCATCTCTAATGTTCTACATACGCACCTGCTAATGGCAAACTGTCAAAATAACGCATTGCACAACCTACAGACATGCAAACCACACGTAAATAATGCAATACATTTACATCCAGAGAGCCAAACAACTCTTAAGTTGACATCCTGGATGTTGGGGAATCCAGCCGGATGTTCGCGTCGTTCTCGCACAGCGTGCCTCAGGTAGCACCTGAAGAAGACAGCGATGCACGCTGTTGAAATATCGTGCGAGAACGACGCGAACATCCGGCTGGATTCCCCAATATCCAAGATGTCAACAGATCGTCGGGAAAACAACTCCTAAGTTCTCAAAGTAGCAATCCGTCTAAAACACTTTGCAAACATGCTTGCCAATCAAAATCAAACACCAGTATTTATTTAAACAATTACAGACAGCACCACCGACCAGTGTGTTTGCCAGGAGGTCTGGACTCCAACTGACTTAGTACACACTACCATAGGCAGAGGGCACTGTCATCCAAGATGTCATCTGATGAGGCGACTACTATTATTCAAAATGGCAGCATACATCATGTTCACCACAAGGCCTAGTACATATTGATACCACCAGAGAGCACTACTGTGGACTTGGAATGAATTTTCGCCAACGCCACACCCACCTGGACTTGGAAGGAAATAGTTAAAATCTCCACCACGATCATGAACTTCCCACCACGTACCCTTACCAACCCAAGTTGTCGGGATAAGGTACACTAACGTGTACTAAAGCGCAATAATGTGTACTAACATGCACAGCGCATAACGTAACCCAAGATGGAGGCAGTAAATGGAGGGAAGTCTATTCTACCTGTGCTGGACATGAGTTTTTCTTTTGCAGGCAGTGTCTGCACCACGAGATCTACACTCCAACTGACCTAGTACACAGTACCAGCACCAGAGGGTGCTGTCATCCCTGCCATCAACTGTTTGACCAATTTCTCTCTATTGCCATTCTAACGGGACATGCCGGCGTGCACTATTGACATCACAGTGTCAAGCCCGCATGCTCATACTGACGTTACAGATCTTGCAATATAAATCTGCCCACAATTAAAATGGAACACATGGGTGCCGCTGCCCCCCAGCCTCGACCCACCCAAGCTGTGGCCGGGCCCTCCCCACAAAGTGACGCGGCCATCAGCTGTCAAACCACACCCGTGAGGTGGCGGCATGACCATCATACTTGACACACCCGAGAAATTTCTCTCCAAATACGTGATCACCTAGGGGCCTTTGATGACGCCCTCACATCGGAGCAAAGACCTATTTCCAAAGTGCAGACCCTACAAGGTGGCCCGTGTGCATGTGCACATTTGCGAAAACACCCTTAATCATAAGAGCATACTCCTTGTTTAGAAATAGATCACTGTATAAGCACAGACAGGGGCAATTCTCACAAGCACATCTAACAACATTCTCAACCTTATACTGGTGTCACATGAGTATGTAAAAATAAGAGCCAATTAGACCTCGCGGAAGTTGTATAGTCCCAGAAACAGTTAACGCTTACTTTCTTGATGTCTCAGCTTGTATGCACGAAAACTCTCACCCTAACACAACCTGTTTACGAAAATAACGCCGAATGCAGTCTTCCTCGCTGACCTAATAGACTTCCTGCTATCAACATATGCAAATGTTCTCACCACTATGTAGAGGCTCCTATTTCCCAGCACATCCTTTTACCGCCAAAATTCAAACTTGGCGCCAGTTAATAGGAGGAAGTGGCGATTGGGTGAGTTAGATTAGTGGAGATAGCCCAAGTGGCCTATGTTCCTGCGATTTTATTTGCTTAGTAGAGATATCTGTGGTGTGATGCATTATCCTGTTGGAATTTGAACTTTCCGCCAATTTTCTGGGGGAAGGGGTTGTGGCACTTTCCCACCAAATTCCTCATCTTGAGTGACATCATCGCCGCCATCTTGGATGACGTCAGAGCCGCAATTTGGATACATCTGGCAACAATGCAGAGTGGGCCAGAAGTGGCTTTATCCCAATACTCCCCCTATCACAAACCTGAAACACTGTGTAGCCTAGGATGCATCATTGCAGTCTACGGAGATAGTGAACCTGAATTGAAAGTTGTTTGTGTTATCGGTAACAGTACAATATTTTTGCTAATAGTTAGTTTCGTAACAGATAAATACAAAAGGTCTTCATCTGATGCAGTGTATGGACTGAAAGTAATAGCACGTGCAGAAGAATATGGGAACAGAGCAACAGAGTGGCATTTCGGCCCTACATTAACGGAAAAAAACCATACACTATTGGCGGGCTAGTGAAGAAAAGCTGAAAAAAAATGAGGAAGACTAAATTTGCAAATAGAAGACTAAAGATGAAGTATTGAAATGGGCTCATGGAAACTGTCGAAATGATATTGGAATCAGTACGAAAATGATTGAAATACACACTCGTAATCTAGTGTTACAGTGGAGGTTAACAGACTTTAAGAGTGGAGTTGGTTGGTGCTATAGGTTTATGAAACGTCAAGGAGCTTAGCATGCAAACCAGAACCAAAATATCTGAGAAAATGCCATAGGAGTATGAAGAGAAAATATTATCTTTCCTTCGCTTTGTTATTTGACATCTAAAGAAAACGAGTGTGGAACTAAGCCAAGAAGCGAATATGGACGAAACGCATCTGACATTTGATGTGGAGAGTCACAGAGGTGTTGCTTTGAAAAGTGCTGAAACTGTAAATATAAAAGCAAGTGGACATGAAAAAATGCATTGCACTGTGAGTTTTAAAATTTCCTCGGCGAATTAAATGTTCAAATTTCGGCCTTGCAGCTGGTCGTCGATAATTTGAAACATCCCCTTAGGAAAAATTACAATTACTGTGCTGAAAAACCTGTAACGTTATTAGATTGTAGAACATCTGAGCGAAACTGAATGTACTCAGACAGTTCTCTCTTTACTTATTCTGATCATCACTAAACTGACACACAAAATTTTTTTTAGCGCAACGAAATCTAACTTTTAATAATCTTCACAAAAGAATGGCCCTGACTAACAATAACCTATACCTTTCATGATTCACTTACCTCACAAAAATCTTCGTTACTCGAACTACTGCAATACAGTGAGCGCCAGTACTGCCAGCTAAATAAACGATTCTAACTACTGAAGGCACTAACTACTGATAGGCATAGTTAGCAAATGAAGGATTTTGATAAAGAACAAACAATGTATTTACCTTAATGGTGTTCACAAGTCATCATATATGTATATATATCTATCAATTCATGACCTCCATCTTTACAAATTTCCTTTTTCTGGCGGACACACGTCCAGATCGTCCGCTTATAGTAACCTCTCAAAACTCTGGAATCTCTCTCTCCAAATCCACCACTGCTGGCGGCTCACCTCCAACTGCTCAACGCTACGCGCTGTTCACATCCCACTGCCCAACGCTACACGAGCGAAAATTCCAACAATGAGTCCAACCAGCCACAGACTGCACACAGCACAGTCAGTGATTTTCATACAGAGCACTACGTGGCATTATCAACATAAAATCCGAAACAGCCTATTTACAAATTCATTGCATGATATTTCGCCTGGGTAGCTGCCAGTCATCTTGAAGCAAGCCATTGACGTCTTCGATGGCTCACCTGAAGATAACTGGCACCTGCCCAGTCGAAATATCGTTCAATGAATTAATCGAAAAACCGCTGAAAGCCTGAAATTTGTTTCAACATACACTACATTGTTGTCCTTTCCTGTTGTGGTGGTGGTACTGGACTTAATACAATGATAATTTTCAACCGAGAAACAATGCCAAAACCTTCTGAAATACAGCCAGGTGTTGTTGTTCACTTACACGACAAGGGTTGGACGCACGAGGCTGAACAACAGTGTGTGGGAGAGCAGGAAAGGTGCTTCACTGAAGAAGAGTTTTCTTCTTGTGCTAGATCAGTTCAGTAGTCATTTGAAAAATTCTATGAAGGAGAAACTGAGACAGGGAAATACAGAGTTTGCTGTTATTCTGGGAGGACTCACTTCACAATTTCAATCTCTTGATGTCTCGATAAATAGAATATTTAAAGTGCGTATGAGATAGAAATGGAAAAATGGTTGATGGATGAAACCCAACATGAATTCACGCCGAAGGAAACTTTATAACGACCTACAATGAAACAAATGTATCAGTGGATAAAACAGTCGTAGTCTAGACATTATTGTCAAGTCTTTCAAGGAGTGCGGCATAAGAAACGCTCTTGGCGACAGTAAAGACCATCATATATATGAAGAGGACAACGATGATGACGAAGAGGGAGAAGGAGAAGAAAGTTCAGATGACGAATTTCAGGGGTTTTAAGGGTCAGTTCGGTTTTATAATATAAGATTTTTTTTTTTAGTCTGGCTTTGCAAATCTAATAACTAAAATGGTAAATGTAATTTTAAAAAAAATGTTGCTTGAAAATCAAAATGCGTCTTGTAGTCTGTAAAATACGGTATGTTTCCATCAATAAGTTTTTAAATCAGTTTTTAAAATAAATCCTGTACCTCCCCCAGTATTTTGTGTACATAAAAATTCCTCATATTGAGAAATAAGAAGGAACGATCTATTTTACTTGGCAAAAAGCTTTTTGCGTCCAAGATCGTATGAACACTTATTCATTTTCGACAATCAATTTAGAAAATAAATAAGTATTCATGCGACCTTGGCTTTAGAAAGCTTCTTGTTTTGTCTACAGACTGTAACGCTTTTACATTGCCTGTTGGTAACTCGGAATTCTACTCCTCCTCCAAGTTTTGTAATGCTTTTCGTAATAACATAAACATTAAAAAATAGGAAATAAATGTAACAACAACGTGATAACATCGCTCGTCAGGGAATAAGACTTTCCTACACTGCTGTATCGTTTCCTAAACTGAGAGCTAAGCTAAATATCGTCCGAACAGAAGGCCCAACTGCACCGACCAACCGCCATGTCACCCTCAGCGCACAGGCGTCACTATGGAGGGTCATGTTAGCAGCACACCGCTCTTCTAGCCATTATCAGTTTTCGTGACCGGAGGCATTATTTCTCAGTCAAGTTGCTGCTCAGTTGACCTTGAAAGTGCAGCAATCGGCAGACCTGGTCGGTCACCCATTCAAGTGCTAGGCAAGCCCGAGAGCGCGTAAATTCGGTGACCTGATGGGAACCGGTGCTGACCCTCGAACATGAAATAGTGTTTAAATAGTTTATTATTCGTAATAATTATCTTTCAAAGTAGCAAACGCAAAGAGTAAGTTTATTAAACAACTGGCAGAACACAAACATCTGAATAACTTTAACTGTAAATATTTTGGTTTCCTTTAATACTTATATTTACCTGAATCAGTTATAATCTTATGTATAATAAACGGAAAATATACTTACATAGTCTGAGGAATCAATTTCAGCAATTAAAAAAAGTTTCAAACAACGTGGATACACAAGACTTGACTCCACGAAAACATGAATTGAGTGAACATTGGCTGAACTGAATGAACAATGGGCATTACTCCACACTTACCTACGACAATAGCCAGCTCTCCTGTCTAGGCTCGTTCAAAAATTACGTTTATTTGCAGACTGAAGCGACGAATGAAAATTTATACCAAGGCCAGGATTCGAACCAGGCTCCCACTCACTAGGCAGACGCGCTAACCACTACTCCACCCTGGCACAGTGGCTTTGCACAAATGCACCGACTACCCTAGCATGCATCTCTTCTCAATCCAAATTCCCTTTCACACCTCATCCCACTTAGTATTCCCCCTACACTCAAAACAGCAACCTCAAGTGGACTGAGGTGTGAATGGGAGTTTGGACGAGGAAGGAGGCGTGCGAGGGTTGTTCGTGCAGTTGTACAAAGCCACTGTGCCAGGGTGGCGTAGTGGTTAGCGCATGTGTCTAGTGAGCAGCAGGCCTACGTTCGAATATCGGCATTGATACATATACTACTGGCCAATAAAATTGCTACTCCAAGAAGATGACGTGCTACAGACGCGAAATTTAACCGCCAGGAAGAAGATGCTGTGATATGCAAATGATCAGCTTTTCAGAGGATTCTCACCTACAACGGGCTGACATGAGGAAAGCTTACAACCGATTTTTCATACACAAACAGCAGTTGACCGGCGTTGCCTGGTGAAACGTTGTTGTGATGCCTCGGGTAAGGAGGAGAAATGCGTACCATCACGTTTCCGACTTTGATGAAGGTCGGATTGTAGCCTATCGCGATTGCGGTTTATCGTATCGCGACATTACTGGTCGCGTTGGTCGAGATCCAATGACTGTTAGCGGAATATGGAATCTGTGGTTTCAGGAGGGTAATACAGAACGCCGTGCTGTATCCCAACGACCCCGTATCACTAGCAGTCGAGATGACAGGCGTCTTATCCGCATGGCTGTAACGGATCGTGCAGCCACGTCTCGATCCCTGAGTCAACAGATGGGGACGTTTGCAAGACAACCATCTGCACGAATAGTTCGACGCCGTTCGCAGCAGCATGGACTGTCAGCTCGGAGACCATGGCTGCGGTTACCCTTGACGCTGCATCACAGACAGAAGCTACGGTCGCAGGTTCGAATCCTGCCTCGGGCATGGATGTGTGTGATGTCCTTAGGTTAGTTAGGTTTAAGTAGTTCTAAGTTCTGGGGGACTGATGACCTGAGATGTTAAGTCCCATAGTGCTCAGAGCCATTTGAACCATTTGAACAGACAGAAGCGCCTGCGATGGTCTACTCAACGACGAACCTGGGTGCACGAATGGCGAAACGTCATTTTTTCGGATGAATCCAGGTTCTGTTTACAGCATCATGGTGGTCGCATCCGTGTTTGACGACATCCCTGTGAACGCACATTGGAAGCGTGTATTCGTCATCGCCATACTGGCGTATCACCCGGCGTGATGGTATGGGGTTCCATTGGTTACACATCTAGGTCACCTCTTGTTCGCATTGACGACACTTTGAACAGTGGGCATCACATTTACATTTCAGATGTGTTACGACCCGTGGCTCTACCCTTCATTCGATCCCTGCGAAATCCTACATTTAAGCAGGATAATGCACGACCGCATGTTGCAGGTACTGTACGGGCCTTTCTGGATACAGAAAATGTTCGACTGCTGCCCTGGCCAGCACATTCTCCAGATCTCTCACCAACTGAAAACGTCTGGTGAATGGTGGCCGAGCAACTGGCTCGTCACAATACGCCAGTCACTGCTCTTGATGAACTGTGGTGTCCTGTTGAAGCTGCATTGGCAGCTGTACCTGTACAGGCCATCCAAGCTCTGTTTGAGTCAATGCCCAGGCGTTATTACGGCCAGAGGTGGTTGTTCCGGGTATTGATTTTCAGGATCTATGCACCCAAATTGCGTGAAAATGTAATCACATGTCAATTCTAGTATAATATATTTGTCCAATGAATAGCCGTTTATCATCTGCATTTCTTCTTGCTGTAGCAATTTTAATGGCCAGTAGTGTATTTTCATTCATCTTTTCAATCTGCTTACATGCATCATGTATGTACCACATAGCGTCATCGTGTTGTTCAAAAATGTAGCCGTCCCTCCCCTCCCTCGACCACGTTTGACTTTGGTAAATGCATTGTAGTGGTGTCGTTGAAGCAAAGAAAAGAGTCCTTTAAATGACGAAAACATTATTTACAGTGCTAACAAGGATCCTGATTTGCTTGCGAGCATCGAAGCCGATACTTTAACATCGATGTTAAGATGTTTCGAAAACTTCAGTATCGATATTGTAACATCGCTTTGTAAACTCTCAGCATTGATGCTGTTTTGTAAATGTCGCTATTCATCGGACATCCGTACCCGAGTCACACGGTGAACGAATGAAGTACTGACTCGCAACAGGATGCTACGCTTAACGCGCAACCGCCCCAGAAACAGGCGCCCGGTACACCAGTGTGCTTTCCGCGAGCAGTAACTGTGCCCGATCGCTGCCCGGCGCACGCACCCCGCGGTGCACCTGGCGGCGAGAGCAGACTGCTGTTTGCTTTGTTGTTGCG
Organism: Schistocerca nitens; assembly: GCF_023898315.1. NCBI lineage: Eukaryota > Metazoa > Arthropoda > Insecta > Orthoptera > Acrididae > Schistocerca > Schistocerca nitens. The sequence continues at coordinate 397,076,735 of NC_064617.1, forward strand.
GCTGCCGCGCAGCTGCCCCGCCGCTGCTGCCTGCAGCCACACGGCTTCCGCCGCCGCCTCCGCCGCCCCCGCACCTCGTGGCTGCCGCCGCGGCGTGGGAACGCGGGGACACGTGCCGCCACGTGCGACACACGACTCCCACAGTCGCCAGCACGAGCCGCGTACACAACACGCCCTGCCGTACCTGCGCTGCAGCGGGCGCTCTTTAAAACACCGCACCTCTACTCGCTTGAGAATTTTATTGGCTGTAAGAAAACCACCGTTTTACTATACACGCTGTGCCCCATATTCTTAGAGGATATAGTACTAATCGAAGCTAGCAAAAAAAGTCCTGTAAACATGCGTCAGGAAAGAAATACACTGCCGACCATCAAATTGCAGCACCAGGAAGAAAAAGAACGAAATTTTACTGATTCTGCATCGTAAGTTGCCCCTCTTTTTATTTAAGCTAGTTCGCGTGGTTGCTGTCTGAATTTTACCCAGCAGTCTTTGAAGTTAAGGCAGCCACAGCGTGGATATATAGTTCTGAAAAGATGAGACCGCTTTAGCTGTAAGTCCTTTATTCATAGGCACTGCCGGTTTCCCAGCATTTTCGATGCATCTTCAGGTGCAATCTGTACGAACTGACAGACAAAGAAAACATAACTGAAATGAAAAGATGAACATACAAAATTAAGTCATATTCCGATCCAGAAAAATGAATCAGATGACCCGGCGTTCATAGTCAGCAATTTTTCAGTAAGTAGTGGACGTCAAACATAAAATGACATAGAACGCTCCAGTGATACCTAGAAACGGAAAAAAAACTAATAAAAGAAATTCCTAACAAAAAACTATCAGGTGGGTAAAATACTAATAAATGCTACTCACCACGAGTAGCAGTCTCTGGTAAGCTAAAGGAGCCCCCATATACTGATTAGTGATCAAAGAACAGACAGTATATGATAATCTACGGGATAATACAAAATTGCAGCACTAACGGTCCTCATTTATCTGAAATGGATTGAAAAACCTACTGGTAAAGACCCAATTATCAGCCCCCTAAATGATCCAGTATAAAACTGCAACTTAGCTACAATTTAAGACTTAGTAGCTCGGTGGTTACCAGTAATTTTTTCAGTCCATTATGGTGGATGAGGGACAGTTAGTTGCTCAAATGTTGCATTATCTGTAGATGGTCATACATTGTCTGTGCTTTGATCACAATTCGGTATTAGGAGGCCCCGTTGGCTCACCAGATGCTGATACTCGCGGTGAGTATTTTAACTACTTGACAGTTCGTTATTAGGAATTTCTTCTTTCTAGGTTATCACGGCAGCGTTCTATGTTATTTTATGTTTCACATCCGTTACCTACTGAAAAATTGCTGACTACAAACGCCAGGTCATCCCATTCTCTTTTTTCGATCGTAACACGATTAAATTTTCTGAATATCTTCATCCTGTGTATAATTTTCATTTTGGTAACATTCTCTTGCCTTGCATGAGTCTTTGTCTCTCATTTTGTTCAGATTGCACCTGGTGATACACCTAAAGTGCTCTGAAACCGGTCGAGCCTATAAATAAATGGCTTAACAGCTAAGGCAGTGTTATCTTTTCAAAATGCCTGAATTTTAATACCCAACCTGACTTGATCGTTACGACTGCATGGAGGGCGAACGTACTCGCAAGGTACACGTGCCAGTTCGACAAGTTTCTTAACCGTCGGCCTTCCAACCGAGCCCATCTATAATTCCCATAAATTTTAAGTAAAACTCCCCACAAAATACTATAATTAATATGACCAGGTTAACTAAAGTTCTGGCTGATTTCACTAGTTTCATTGTCATTACATCACAAACAAGATTATCTCTTCGCACTTAATCACACACACACACACTCTGCAGCCACATGCATGCACTTATCACTTTTTGAATCGAGTTTACCATTAGAGGTAAGTTCCTTACGGTCGTCCATAATTTAAAAAGTCCTCGCCTGACTATCTAAACAATTTCAGTTCCACAAATTAACGCCTCTTATTTTCGATCGCAGACCAAGCGCTGGAGATTAGAAACGGAGCGAGTATGATCTAATATTGCGGGTTGTATAATTCACAAATCAAGGCACCTCTGTTACATCAGTACTACCGGGCTTCCTTCGTTCCCTCTGTAGTTCTGCGAATAGCCGAGTCTGAGAACGTTGCGTTGTGGTTGTTTCGTACTCTTCAACACGTTCTTTCTCACTGAAACACGCAGAAGTGTAAGGCTAGCTAATTGTTAGCACGGAAGATGAGCGCACGATCTCTCCACTGTAAAGTAACACTGAAAAGGGGAAATGACCAATTGTCGGTATCAGATGACCTTTAACGAAGCTTAGTTTCGTGAGACTGTGGAGGACGTAAGACAAAATTACTTGATGTAAAGTACACAAGTTCAGATGTGTTCCACTAGAGGAGGAGTAATAAGTTTCATGCTCTGTTCCATTCTCCAGATGAAAAACAAATTCCGTCCGTTGCAAACAGAGAAAACATATAAACTGCCTCAAATGAAAACTGGGCACAGAGAAATGTCGACTATTATATTACTGCGCCGTAAAAAGCCTCTACTTCTGTACTCTGCCGGCCGGGGTGGCCGAGCGGTTCTAGGTGCTACAACCTGGAGGCGCGCGACCGCTGCGGTCGCAGGTTCGAATCCTGCCTCGGACATGGATGTGTGTGACGTCCTTAGGTTAGTTAGGTATAAGTAGTTCTAAGTTCTAGGGGACTGATGACCTCAGAAGTTAAGTCCCATAGTGCTCAGAGCCATTTGAGCCATTATGTATTCTGTTGGTCATGGCAACTTGCGATTATGGCCTAACAGCGAGTTGGGTAGCTCATCATTCATTTATCATATTTATTTTAGTAATTAATCACCATTTGGACATTAAACTTCATCCTCATTTCATGGTTTTTGATACTGTCGTTACATACTAGGTAACATCTCGAAACTGTGTGTATGTCAACTTAATTGTGAGACATTCTTTGAATAAATATTAAATTTACAGCAGTCTTTGAGAACAGTACCTCTATATAAATATGTGGATAAGCAGGGTAATATTAATTGTTAACCGATCAGTTGTTATATTAGGTCTGTCATTTAGACAGGCCGAACGTTGGTGACATTTCTACTTGCATTTGCGAATGGTTATAGAAACGAAATCATGACTGTATGAAATAAATGAATAGTAATTTATAGTATAATTGTACCTAGCGAGAATAACGCGAGTACACTGTTGTACATCGGTGTTCAGAAAAAAACAGAACACCTTGAACGACTAGAGATAGAACGGTCATATTCACAGGACATGTACATTAGTATGACGGCCGCGTTTAGGTTCGCTGCAGACAGGGAGAGCGGCGTCACAGTGAATGCACTCGCACAAGACATGCAGCGCCATCTCAGGGCCTTATGGTATTGGGTACAACCCAAGTCACAGTTGGTGCGTGTCCAGAGCACAGTGACCAGTGTGGTCTACGTGAATGACGTCCTTCGACCGGCAGCCACAAGCTTTCCGCGCAACACGACGAGACGCCTTTTTCAGCAGGGTACTGCACAATCACATGTCACAGCAAGAACACGAACCTTCTCGGTGTCTCAGGATGTCAACTTTTGCCCTGGCCGCCAGATCACCAGACGTGTCGCCATTTGAAAATGTGTGGGATGCTGTGAAATGACGGGTGCAGCGCTGTGCCCCAATGCCAACCACCACAGACGAACTTTGGAACCAGGTAAATGCAGCGTGGATAGCTTGTAAGCGACGGTGCCATGAAGCATAGAACATACTTTTTTTGTGAATAACACCGCGTTTTCCTGCTGCCACTTAGTTTATTTTTCCCAGACGCGTTTCGCCTAAGGCACTGAACATCAGGGCCCATGGCGGACCCTGTGCCTACTAGACAACAAGACACGTGCTGAACCGAGGTGACTGAAATGCTAATCATTTCTGCAGAAGACACAAAGAAGTAGGTACATCCGCCTAATATCGTGTAAGGTCACCGCCATCAAGCAGAAATGCCGCTACACGGCGTGGCATAGACTCGACTAACGTCTGAAATAATGCTGGAGGAAACTGAAACCATAAATTCTTCAGGGCTGTCCATAAATCCGTAAGAATACGAGGCGGTGGAGATCTTTTCTTGACAGCAAGTTGCAAGGCATCCCAGATATGCTCAACAATGTTCATGTCTGTGGAGTTTGGTGGCCATCTGAAGTGTTTAAACTGAGAAGAGTGTGATCGGAGTCACGCTGTAGCAATTCTTGACGTCGTGTGTGTTGCATTGTTCTGCTGGAATTGCCCAAGTCCATTGCAATGCACAATGGACATCAATGGATGCAGGTCATCATACAGGATGCTTACGAACATATCACCTGTCAGAGTAGTATCTAGAGGTTATCAGGGGTCACTCCAATTGCACACTTGTCACACCACTACAGAGCCTCTGTCTCCTTGAACAGTCCCCTGATGACATGCAGGGTTCATGGATTCTTGACATTATCTCCATACCCGTACACGTCCATCCGCTCGATACAATTTGAAACGAGACTCATCCGGCCAGTTAACATGTTTCCAGTCATCGACAGTCCAATGCGGGCCCAGGAGAGACGTAAAGCTTTGTGTCGTGCAGTCATCAAGTATACATGAGTGGGCCTTCGGCTCCGAAAGCCCATGTCGATGATGTTTCGTTGAATGGTTCGCACGCTGACATTTATTGAAATCGGTAGCAATTTGCGGGAGGGTTGCACGTCTGTCACGTTGAATGATTTTCTTTAGTCGTGGTTGGTCTCGATCTTGCAGGATCTTTTTCCGGCCACAACGATGTCGGAGACTTGATGTTTTACCGGATTCGTGATATTGACGGTACACTAGTGAAATAGTCGTACGGGAAAATCCCCAATTCATGGCTACCTCGCAGATGCTGTGTCCCATCGCTCGTGCGCCGTCTGTAACACCACGTTCAGACTCACTTAAATCTCGATAACCTGCCATTGTAGCAGCAGTAACCGATCTAACAACTGCGCCAGACACTTATTTTCTTATATAGGCGTTGTCGACCGCGGCGTCGTATTCTGCCTTTTTATACGACTCTCTATTTCAATATGCGTGCCTGTACCAGTTTCTTTGGCGCTTCGGTGTACATGACCTGTGCGTATCGAAGTTGTTCAAGGTGTGTTTTTTTCTGAACATGTGTGCATTTGCGAACTCGTGCACTCGTTCTCCATTGGCACTCGCTCTCCATTTTGAGCGTGTCGAGTCCGCCTGTACCCGACAACAGACTCAGGTGACGAGTGGACTGCGTGGGAAACTCACGAGTCGAGTCAATGGGCATGCAGAGACGGTAAGCTTGAACATGACGTCACATGACTCGCTGGTGGAAAGCCTGTACACAGAACTCATTTCTGCACATGCTGACTTCTCTTTAATAACGCTCACGTGCATCAGACTGATGATTTGCACACCAAAGCAAACGGCGGGCGCCAAGCAGCGTTCTTCTAGTACAACGGTGGCGCTAATTCAATGCATCGAAGATGCAAAAGGATAGATTAGATCTGTCCAGGACAAGATTGGTATCTATACTCATAAAGCATGCACAACAGAGACGTAAAAATACATTACTAGGATTGTACGTGATTTGTGGGTGTGCAGATTGGGAAATTTAGTACATAGATCTGCTACTTCTAGCAGCAACAATTGCTCTAAACCTCTCGGAATCGAGACAAAACGAGTAGGGATGCCGCCGTATTGGTACATCATTCCAAGCTGATTCAATTTTATGCCAGACTTCGTCAATCAAAGGGGCTGGCGGTTTGTGGCGCGCCAGTCCGTCGACAGCCTGTAACCGACTTTTCATATCGTTTAGAGATCTGGACAACATGATCAACAGTCAGAATCCCTCTGTATGGTGGTAGGTCTGGGCAGCAAGGGCAACTTGAGGTTCCGCATTATCTTTTAGAAAAATAACCTCACGGAGAACTCGAAGATAGAGCACAGTGTCAGACCTTAACAGGTCAGAAATGTAACGCCTGCTGACCAAATTAACGACCATGTTAACCGAAGGTGTACATGATGTACGCCTAACGGCACTCCTAGCCATTTGGGTCTGTTTAATGACGACAAACGTAATACGGGTGTGTTTGCTCTCGTCAGAGCTTTCGCACACGTGTACACCGATCGTGATGCCATGTACGGAACTGGCATCCCCGGAAACAGACGCCGTGTTGCTACTAACGTGTCCAGGTTTGTCGTTAGGCACACCATTATCGGTGCGCCTCTGTCTGGTGTCACGACGAAAGAAGCTCCAACAATGGATGCCGTGTTGACAGTCCGTGGTGCTCCAGGCATCGTTCGCACCGTACCTGTGCATATTTTTCTTGCTGCAAACAAGCCCACGCGACTTGACTGCTCGATCCAGCACAGTCACTAGTATAATGGCCATCCTTTCGGGCGCTAGTCACGTGGAGCCATTAGGACCGTTTATGGCGTAACCCATGGTCTTGAGGTAGCTTCTTTTTTATTCATAATCAAAAATTCTGCGGTCCTGGGTTCCAATCCCGCGGCTGCTTAAATTTTGATTAATAATCAGCATTGGCGGCCGAAGACTTCCAGCATAAGAAGTCACCCTCATTGTGCCAACGGGCTTGTCAAAAAGGGCGGAGGAGCGAACAGAGGTTCAGGGCACTCTCTTGTCCTAGGGGTGGGAAACTGCTCCCGAAGGCGGAAGAATCAACAAAGATCAACGGCATGAGGATGCAGAAGGCAATGGAAACCACTGCCTTAAAGACACGTAACGCGTATCTCCTTTAGCAAAACATTCCGGAATAGTTTCCCATTCGGATCTCCGGGAGGGGACTGCCAAGGGGGAGGTTACCATGAGAAAAAGAATGAATAATCAACGAAATAATAACATTCTACGAGTCGAGGCGTGGCATGTCAGAAGCTTGAACGTGGTGGGGAAACTAGAAAATCTGAAAAGGGAAATGCAAAGGCTCAGTCTAGGTATAGTAGTGGTCAGTGAAATGGAAAGAAGACAAGGATTTCTGGTCAGATGAGTGTGGGTATATCAACTGCAGCAGAAAATGGTATTATGGGAGTAGGATTCGTTATGATTAGGAAGGTAGGGCAGCGAGTGTGTTACTGTGAACAGTTCAGTGATAGGGTTATTCTTATCAGAATCGACAGAAAACCAACACCGAGAACGATAGTTCAGGTATATATACCGGCGTCGCAAGCTGAAGATGAAGAGATAGAGAAAGTGTGTGAGGATATTGAAAAGGTAATACAGTATGTAAAGCTAGACGAAAATCTAATAGTCATGGGCGACTGGAATGCAGTTGTAGGGGAAGGAGTAGAAGAAAAGGTTACAGGAGAATATGGACTTGGGACAAGGAACGAGAGAGGAGAAAGATTAATTGAGTACTGTTATTATTATTTATTTTATGGCCTTCATTGGATCACTGTAGTCAAAAATACAAAGTTCTAAACAAGTTGTTACACATGCATACAATTTGGTTCGACAATAACTTAATATGATGTTTAGGTAATATAATTATTAGAGGCTATTCTTATATGGAAGGTGTTTTGCTCTTCTGTCTGCCCAATATTTCTTCATTCTTTCAGATATTTTCTTTCTTTCTTCATCTGAGACAACCCTTCCTGTACTCCTTTTATTGATTTTCATTTGTAGTCTGGTTTGCGGGTCTTGCAGTATTCTGGTTTTCTCTGTCTTGTTTTTTAGGTCATCTACTGTAATTTGAAGTTCTTTTATATCTTCCTTAATTTCTGTGATCCATTTAATGTCGCTCTTGCTAATCCACAATTTTTGAATTATTTTTTTACTAATTCTGTTTTCTGGAGTTCTCATCCGATGTCCAAAGAATGAGATGCATTTCTTCCTGATTGTGCTCATGACTGGTTCTATTTTCTTATATACTGTTTCATTTGATGCTATTCTCCAATGTCCATTTATTTTATACTGTTTATTTATACATGTCCTAATTATTCTTCTTTCTATTTTTAGTATTCTGTCAATTTCTGCTGTATTACTTGTTTTGAAGATAGTTTCAGCTGCATACATTATTTCTGGTTGTGTAACTGTTTTATAGTGTTTTAATTTTGCATCTATAGATAGGCTTTTTTTGTTGTATGTAGTTTTGGTAATGCAATTTGCATAGTTCAGTTTTTTTATTCTATTTTGCTATGATGGCTTCTCATTTAGATTGTATGTTATTATTTCGCCTAAATATTTAAATTTATCAACAATTTTGATTTCCTGTTCACCTATTGTAATTTTGTTTGCAAGTGGTGGATCAGTTAGCATAATCTCCGTTTTTTCAAATGATATTCTAAGGCCTACTTTCTCTGCTATTTCTTGTAGTGATTTCATTTGTTGCCTGGCTTCTTGAACGGTGTTGGCTAGGAGAGCAAGATCATCAGCGAATCCCAAGCAGTTTAAGCTAATATCATCTTTTGCACTTCCAATTCTTATCCTCTTTGGATTGTCCTTGTACCATTCTCTCATTATGTATTCCAGTGCACAGTTGAAAAGTAATGGTGATAGGCAGTCACCTTGTCTTAAGCCTGTTTTTATGAGGAATGGTTCCGAAATTTCTCCTCTAAACTTCACTTTTGATTTGGTGTTGGTTAGAGTGAGTTGTATTATTTTAATTAGTTTTGGATGGAGTCCTAGATTTCTTAAAATTTTTAATATTGAAGGTGTGTGGAGACAGTCATATGCCTTCTTAAAATCTACAAATGTTATTGCCAGAGGTTTGTTCCGTTTCTTGTAGTATGCCATAATCAATTTTAAACTAATTATCTGCTCTGCACAGCTTCTCCATGGTCTGAAACCTCCCTGATATTCCCCTAACTCCTGTTCTAATTGCTCCTTGATTCTTTCATATAGGATCTTGGAAAGAATTTTGTATGTGCAATCTAGGAGAGAGATTCCTCTGTAATTGTCTGGGTTGCTCTTATCTCCCTTTTTGTGTAGTGGGTGGATGATAGCTGTGGTCCAATGTTCGTGAAATTGTTCTGTTACCCAAATTTTTGTTAGAGCCATGTGTAAGGAGGTCTTGACTGTGTCACTTGCATATTTCCACATTTCAACAAAAACCTGATCTTCTCCACATGCCTTATAATTTTTTTGTTCTTTAAGAATTTCTTCTACTTCTCGGAAAGTTGGAGGGTCTAGTTTGTTAGGTTTGGTTTTTATTGGGGTATTTATGTTGATTTGTAAGGGTTCTTTGGGTTCCTCGCAATTCAGAAGTTTGTTAAATGCTTTTGCCATGATTTCTGCATTTTCCTTGTTACTGTGTGTCATTCTTCCATCTTCATCTTTCAGTATTAGTGTAGGGGCCTCACATTGTTGTAGTTGTTTCCCAAAGATTTTGTAGTAGTTCCTGGAGTTGGTTTTATGATAATTACCTTCTATAGACTTTATAATATCTTTATGAAATCCTCTCTTGATTCTTCTAATATTTTGAATGAATTTTTTTCTTTCATTTTTTAGGTTGATGGCATTTTCTTCAGTTTTGTGTGTTTGAAACTTTAACCATGCTTTGTGTCTATCTTCATGGAATTTGTCACATTCTGATGTCCACCATGCATGTTTCCTTCGTGGGTTCAAGGGAGCTAGATTCTCTGCTTCTTTTTTAAGATTAGGCACTAGTTGTTCTAGATCATCTGTTAATTTGATGGTTTGTGTTATTTGTTGGTACTTATTATTTTTAATTAGCTGATGTGGGTCAAACCTCATTTTTATTTTATTAGTTTTTCCGGTCCTCTTCTTTAACGGTGTGAATTTGATTTTAATTTTAACCTGTGTCTACTCCTCTCAGTACTTTAACATTGTGGATCTCCTTACGAAAATTTTTGTCCATGCAGACATGGTCTAGCTGCCACTCGCCCTTCCTGCAGTCTGGATGTTTCCATGTTTTAAGTTTACTTGGCTTCCTCTTAAAGTATGTTGATTTAGATATAAGGTTGCGTTCTCTGCAGAGTTCTACAAGTCTTTGACCGTTTTTGTTTGTAAATTTATGTGGACTCCATATTCCAATTATATCTTTATATCTCCTTTCTTTTCCCAACTGAGCATTGAAATCTCCCAATAAGATTTTTACATTCTTTTTATTTACTCTGTTCACAGTTTGTTCTAGAAGGTCCCAAAATTTATCTACCTCTTCCTTTGTTTTTGTTAGACAATTTTTTTTCATTTGCTGGGGCATGAGCATTTATTATTGTGTAGGTTTTATTTATTGTTTTAGAGCTTAGAGTCGCAATTCTTGGTGATACTGCTTGGAAATCCGTTACTGAATCTATTATTTTTATGTTTACTAAAAACCCTGTTCCAAACTGGGGACATTGTTTCATTGCCCTCGGTCCTGGTTTCCCATTATAAATTCTGTATCCTTGTGATTCTAATGTGTCCTCTGTGGCGTTTCTCATTTCTTGGATCCCTGTTATTAAAATTTTTTGTTTATTTAGTTCATCTGTGAGCTCCTTGAGTTTTCCGGTCTGAAGTAGTGAGTTTATGTTGTGTGTTGCTATATAATTTATTTATGTTTAATCTTCTTTTTGTGTTTTAGTGTGCATTTGGATGGTTGCAAACGCTCCGATTCGTTGCTGTCTTCTAGTTGACTACCCACCTAATCCGACGTAGCCTTTTCCTGCCTTTTTGAGCAGGACGGTGGAATTTTTTTCCTAAAAGACCTTTCCATTTTTGACTGTCGAAGGTTGTCAACCTTAGTTGGAGCAAGCTCCGATTTACAACTACGGTTGTTAACCGCAGAGGGTGTGTTTGGTCCGCGAGAGCTATTTTATTTCACTCAAGTCCGCCAGTAAACCGGTGAGGACTTCCCTATCCGCCACCTGGGACGCGCCACGTAGGAGTATCACCTCTCCTCCTACTATGACAGCATAGTAGGTTCGTGGAATTGAGTACTGTAATAAACTTCAGATAGTAATAGCGAATACTCAGTTCAGGAATCACAAGAGAAGGAGGTATACTTGGAAAAGGCCGGGTGATTCAGGAAGGTTTCAGCTGGATTATATCATGGTCAGACAGAGATTCTGAAATCAGATACTGGATTGTAAGGCGTACCCAGGAGCAGATACAGACTCAGACCACAACATAGTAGTGATGAAGAGTAGGATGAAGTTTAAGACATTAGTCAGGAAGAAGCAATACGCAAAGAAGAGGGATACGGAAGTACTAAGGAATGACGAAATACGCTTGAAGTTCTCTAAGGCTATAGATACAGCACTAAGGAATAGCTCAGTAGGCAGTACAGTTGAAGAGGAATGGACATCCCGAAAAAGGGCGATACAGAAGTTGAGAAGGAAAACATAGGTACAAAGAAGTTAACTGCGAAGAAATCATGGGTACAGAAATACAAGTCGCTGAGGAATGAAATAAATGGGAAGTGCATGGACGCTAAGACGAAATGGCTGCATGAAAAAGTGAAAAAATCGAAAAAGAAATGATTGTCGGTAGGACTGCCTCAGCTTACAGGAAAGTCAAAACAACCTTCGGTAACACTAAAAGCAAGGGTGATAACATTAATAGTGCAACGGGAATTCCACTGTTAAATGCAGGCGAGAGAGCGGTAGGTGGAAAGAATACATTGAAATCCTGAATGAGGGGAAGATTTGTGTGATGTGATAGAAGAAGAAACAAGAGTCGCTTTAGAAGAGATAGGAGACCCAGTATTAGAATCAGAATTAAAAAGATCGTTGGAGGACTTAAGATCAAATACGGCAGAAGGGATAGATAATATTCAATCAGAATTTCTAAAATCGTTGGGGGGAGTGGCAACAAAATGTATGAAATGCAGAATGTATGAGTCTGGCGACATACCATCTGACTTTACGAGAAGTATCATGAACACAATTCCGAAGACGCAAGAACTGAGAAGTACGAGAATTATGGCACAATTAGTTTAACAGCTCATGCATCCAAGTTGCTGATAAGAATAATATAGAGAAGGATGGAAAAGAAAATTGAGGATGCGCTAGATGAGATCAGTTTGGCTTTAGGAAAGATAAAGACACGAGAGAGGCAATTCTGACGTTGCGGTTAATAATGCAAGCAAGACTAAAGAAAAATCAAGACACGTTCTAGGATTTGTCGAGCTGGAAAAAGCGTTCGATAGTGTAAACTGGTGCAAGATGTTCGAAATTCTGAGAAAAATGGGGGTAAGCTATATAGAGAGACGAGTCATATACAATATGTACAACAGCCAAGAGGTTATAACAAGAGTGGACGACCAAGAACGAAGTGCTCGTATTAAAAAGGGTGTAAGACAGGGATGTAGACTTTCCCTCCTACTGTTCAGTCTGTACATCGAGGAAGCAATGATGGAAATAAAAGAAAGGCTCAGGAGTGGAATTAAAATTCAAGGTGAAAGGATATCAATGATACGCTTTGCTGATGACATTGCTATCCTGAGTGAAACTGACGAAGAATTACATGATCTGCTGAGTGGAATGAACAGTCTAATGAGTGCAGAGTATGGATTGAGAGGAAATAGAACAAAGACGAAGGTAATGAGAACCAGTAGAAATGAGAACAGCAAGAAACTTAATATCAGGTTCAATGGTCACGAAATAGACGAAGTTAAGGAATTATGCTACCTAGGCAGAAAACTAACGAGTGACTGACGGAGCAAGGAGGACATCAAAAGCAGACTAGCAATGGTAAAAATGGAATTCCTTGCGGATGGAACCCTACTAATATCAGATATGACCTTAATTTGAGGAAGAAATTTCTGAGAATGTACGTCTGGAGTACAGCATTGTATGGTAGTGAAACATGGACTATGATAAAACCGCAGCAGAAGAGAATCGAAGCATTTGAGATGTGGTGCAACAGGCAAATGTCGAAAATTAGGTAAGGAATGAGGAGGTTCTGTGCAGAATCGGAGAGGAAAGGAGTATGTGGAAAACACTGATAAGGAGAAGGGACAGGATGATAGGACATCTGTTAAGACATGAGGGAATGACTTCTTAAGACATGAGGGAATGACTTCCGTGGTACTAGAGGGAGCTGTAGAGGAAGACAGAGATTGGAATACATCCTACAAGTAAAAGAGGACGTAGGTTGCAAGTGCTACTCTGAGATGAAGAGGTTAGTACAGGAGAGGAATTCGTGCGGGCCGCATCAAACCAGTCAGAAGACTGACGACCGCCCCCCCCCCCCCCCCCGCCCTCCCAAAAAAAAAGGCGTACAGTATGGCCCTCCTGAATCCACGTTTGCGTGGCAGTAGTGTGGTATAGTGGGACGACATACTGCAGCCTTGACAATGACGATTCTGCTGCAGCCGTGATCCGACACGTGACGGTAGACGTTTCTGCTTCTTATACGAGGTGTAAACCGATTTCCTCACGATCAACATTCAAATGCGATTTCAGAATTCGCTCCGTAATATTCCTTTTATAGAAAATACTGTGAATCGTGCTTGCTTTGTGTGATTTTATTGAAATGATGATTATTTGCACATTCATGCATATTTTTTGTTTCATACTATTTTAATGATGGAAGACACCAGTGCCTTGAAGCTAAGGGTTTAACGTCAGGTCATCGTGGCGGCCAAGCCACTCCACCTTCTAGACGAGCACGAAGTAAATTAAACTTTTGTATTAATTACTATCATACATAGAATGTCCATCGCACGTACACTGAGATGACAAAAGTCATGGGATAGCGGCAGGACGTATACAGATGACGGTAGTATTTTCTACACAAGGTATAACACGGCAATGTACTGGAGGAGCTGTCGTTGTACTCATGTGATTCATGTGAAGAAGTTTCCGACGTGATTATGACCATACGATGGGAAGTAACAGACTTGCAGTTCGGTAATCATTAGGTAACTCAATATTTCGAGATCCACAGTCTGAACAGACTAGTAAATCCCAGGCATTACCTCTCACCATGGACAACGCAGTCGCCGACGGCCTTCACTTAATGACTGAGAGCAGCGGCGTTTGCATAGAGTTGTCAGAGCTAACAGATAAGCAGCACTGCGTGAAATAACTGGACAAGTCAATGTGGGACATACGACGAACAAATCCGTTAGTACAGTGCGGTGAAATCTGGCGTGAATAGACTATAGCAGCAGACGACCGGCGCGAGTGCCTTTGTTAACAGTACAACAAAACTTGCAGCGCCTCTCCTAGGCTCGTGACTACATCAGTTGGGGAACCATGGCTTGGTCAGATCCAGAGTTCAGTTGGTAAGAGCTGATGGTAGGGTTGAGTGCGGCGCAGGCAGCACGAAGCCATGGGCCAAGGTTGTCAACAAGGAAGGCACTGTGCAAGCCGATGGTGGCTCCCTTATGGTGTAAACTATGTTTACTTGGAATGGACTGGGTCATTGGCTGGAAACGGTTATGTTGACTACTAGGAGACCATTGGCAGCCATTCGTGGAATTCATGTGCCCAAACCAGATGGAATTTCCATGGGTGACAATATACCATGTCACCGGGCCACAATTGTTCGCTATTGGATTGAAAAACGTTATGGAAAATTCGAGTGAATGATTTGGCAACATAGATCACCGGACATGATCCCATCAAATATTTATGGGTATAATCGAGTCAGTTCGTGCACAAAATGTAGCACCAGCAACACTTTCACACTTATGGACGGCTATAGAGGGAGCATTGTTCAGTATTTCATCAGGGGACTTACAACGCCTTGTTGAGTCTATGCCACGTCGTGATACTGCACTACGCTATGGACCTCCACTCAGAATTCCAGCCCATAGAGTGACACTAAAACGCACCTGATCCCTTACTTCCACTGATGACTAGAGGATTTGCGTCTGCTCACATGTAGCTGTTACGGTATCTTACTTCGTCGCTGTGTATGAATCCTGACTTAACTGTGAATAAAATGCACACGATAAACAGGTGATTTTTACCATTCAGTTGTAGAATCCGTTGGCATAACTACACTCCTGGAAATGGAAAAAAGAACACATTGACACCGGTGTGTCAGACCCACCATACTTGCTCCGGACACTGCGAGAGGGCTGTACAAGCAATGATCACACGCACGGCACAGCGGACACACCAGGACCCGCGGTGTTGGCCGTCGAATGGCGCTAGCTGCGCAGCATTTGTGCACCGCCGCCGTCAGTGTCAGCCAGTTTGCCGTGGCATACGGAGCTCCATCGCAGTCTTTAACACTGGTAGCATGCCGCGACAGCGTGGACGTGAACCGTATGTGCAGTTGACGGACTTTGAGCGAGGGCGTATAGTGGGCATGCGGGAGGCCGGGTGGACGTACCGCCGAATTGCTCAACACGTGGGGCGTGAGGTCTCCACAGTACATCGATGTTGTCGCCAGTGGTCGGCGGAAGGTGCACGTGCCCGTCGACCTGGGACCGGACCGCAGCGACGCACGGATGCACGCCAAGACCGTAGGATCCTACGCAGTGCCGTAGGGGACCGCACCGCCACTTCTCAGCAAATTAGGGACACTGTTGCTCCTGGGGTATCGGCGAGGACCATTCGCAACCGTCTCCACGAAGCTGGGCTACGGTCCCGCACACCGTTAGGCCGTCTTCCGCTCACGCCCCAACATCGTGCAGCCCGCCTCCAGTGGTGTCGCGACAGGCGTGAATGGAGGGACGAATGGAGACGTGTCGTCTTCAGCGATGAGAGTCGCTTCTGCCTTGGTGCCAATGATGGTCGTATGCGTGTTTGGCGCCGTGCAGGTGAGCGCCACAATCAGGACTGCACACGACCGAGGCACACAGGGCCAACACCCGGCATCATGGTGTGGGGAGCGATCTCCTACACTGGCCGTACACCAGTGGTGATCGTCGAGGGGACACTGAATAGTGCACGGTACATCCAAACCGTCATCGAACCCATCGTTCTACCATTCCTAGACCGGCAAGGGAACTTGCTGTTCCAACAGGACAATACACGTCCGCATGTATCCCGTGCCACCCAACGTGCTCTAGAAGGTGTAAGTCAACTACCCTGGCCAGCAAGATCTCCGGATCTGTCCCCCATTGAGCATGTTTGGGACTGGATGAAGCGTCGTCTCACGCGGTCTGCACGTCCAGCACGAACGCTGGTCCAACTGAGGCGCCAGGTGGAAATGGCATGGCAAGCCGTTCCACAGGACTACATCCAGCATCTCTACGATCGTCTCCATGGGAGAATAGCAGCCTGCATTGCTGCGAAAGGTGGATATACACTGTACTAGTGCCGACATTGTGCATGCTCTGTTGCCTGTGTCTATGTGCCTGTGGTTCTGTCAGTGTGATCATGTGATGTATCTAACCCCAGGAATGTGTCAATAAAGTTTCCCCTTCCTGGGACAATGAATTCACGGTGTTCTTATTTCAATTTCCAGGAGTGTATAATCTGGTATTATGTTTTGTGACCTAAGAGCTTGTAAACGTGAAAAGTATATGGATAAGGTAATTGCTCGTGCAGAAATGACCATGCAGAGTGGTATTTACACCTCCAGCAGCTCCAGTCCTTTGCACACTAGTTCTGGGATTATCATCATTAGTCGCAACGTCGCTCCTACATATACGGTCTGTGAAATGTGCGAATTCTAGCTAAAGTAATTGCTCGTGCAGAAATGACCATGCAGAGTGGTATTTACACCTCCAGCAGCTCCAGTCCTTTGCACACTAGTTCTGGGATTATCATCATTAGTCGCAACGTCGCTCCTACATATACGGTCTGTGAAATGTGCGAATTCTAGCGCATGCCCTTGTCCACGTTGCGAATGATGATGAGAACGCAAGTCGGTCGAATAATACATTGAAAAGTTTTTCATATCGAACGCAGTAACGACGCGTTTCCATTAACACAATTGGCTCATCCAGAGTAAAATACCATGTCAGTCATTTCCCACGTGGAATAACACAGCAGTGTTAACTCTGAACATGCGCGTTTACTCCAGCATATTGTGTGAATTTAAAAATCTTGCGAACGACTCACCTTGAGAAATGCTATAAGATTGGCAGTTGAAATATCGGAACAAGAAAAATTAATATACCAGATGCACGACCGAAAGTAATGGAATATTCAGTCCACCTGGAAAACTTCAAGAAAAACATGACATTACTCTGTTTCACTGTTTGCGATGTTCACACTACATAGATTTTTTTTTGTCATTTCTTACCTGACTGTCTGTCTATCCGTTCGTTTGTTAAGACCCCTTTTTCTTGGGAACGAGTAGGCGTATCACGTTGAAATTTATGTCACACACTAACCGCTATAATCTCTTGGCGGCGTAAAAAATTGAAGCTTCTAAGTCATCAAAACCTATAGGATCGTTCCCGTTGGCCTAGAATCATGAAATTTGGCAAAAAGGAAGGTTACACAATACAACCAAAGGCAAAACTCCGAAATCCGTGAATTTGTAACTATATCACACGCAAAAAATATTTCTTTTGAAAATGAAATTAAAACCATCAGTAGGCTGACTGGGCCGCAAGGTAAAAGTCAAACACCAGCAAGGAATGACTTTGTTGCTCTTATGACGTGTTTCGGAATTTATAAAATGGTTCAAATGGCTCTGAGCACTAAGGGACTTAAGTTCTGAGATCATTAGTCCCCTAGAACTTAGAATTACTAAAACTAACTAACCTAAGGACATCACACACATCCATGCCCGAGGCAGGATTCGAGCCTGCGATCGTAGCGGTCGCGCGGTGCCAGTCTGTAGCGCCTAGAACCGTTCGGCCCCTTAGGCCGGCTAAGTTTGCCTTTAACGTTCATTGCATGTAGCGATTTCTCGTGGTCAAAACAGGGTTACAATAAACAACCCCCCTCCCCCCCCCCCACACACACATATACGCTCCCCCCCCCCTTTCTCTCTCTCTCTCTCTCTCTCTCTCTCTCTCTCTCTCTCTCTCTCTCTCTTTCTATCTCTCTGTCTCTCGCGCGCGCGCTTGCGTCTTCGCACGCAAGCACATACTATAAGAATCGTGAGGGCGGTGTGAAACTATTTTTTGAGCAGTTTATGCAAATCGATCCCATGCTAATTTCTGCATAAAGTGAAAACGTGAATAAACGCACATAACGTGCTGCGCCTATATTTCCTCAAAGTAATGAAGGCGACACAGCTAACCGGTCGTAAGATCGGCCGCCTGCTCCGCATACTCAGAAGCTGCTCAAACCCGCTGCTGGCTGCTGTGTGGCTATGGCTGTGTGGCGGATGTGGTGCCCCTTCCGGCGGATCTTGCGAGTCCAGCCCACAGGCGTGCTGCGGTACGGCGCACGTCCTCTCTCAGTCTTTCTCTCTCTCTTGTGAGACGAGTGCGTTCATTATCGGGTAGCCCGACCACGGCTATAACAGCACATAGCATCTACACGTATTCCGACAGGTTCAAGTCGGTTGCCAACTGAAGAAACGACATACGCTGAAAATTAATGCTTTCCCTCTTATTTAACGCCCTTTATACTCCAAATACTCTAGTATTCCTCTGGGGCATAACAGAGCAAACTTCTGCCTAGAGGCGATTTGCCATTAAAGATATTGTATCGTAGAGAGAAATATGTTATCACGAAGATGGGATGTACCCTGGGCACTTGTTATTCTGTTAAGTGTTTCAAAACATTAATTATTGTTTTGGCCTAGAGTCTCAAGACTGGTCTGATGTAGCTCTCCACTTTGACCTGTGTAAGTTTCTTCAACTCTTCAAAATTACAGATATCTACGTCGTTTTGAATCTCCTTTCTGTAGCCAAACATTAATCTCTCTCCCTCTCTCTAACATTTTTATGCCTTTCTCTCCACAGCGCCCATCCTTTCTCCTAAGCACACACACACTTCCATGTCGATTCGTTGATATATCAGGATGTGTCCTGTCAACAGATGCCTTCGTTTAGCCAAGTTCTATAACAAATGTCTTTTCTCCCGAATTAGATTTACTCAAAGTTAGTTGTTTGATCAAAAATGTTCAAATGTGTGTGAAATCTTATGGGACTTAACTACTAAGGTCATCAGTCCCTAAGCTTACACACTACTTAACATAAATTATCCTAAGGACAAACACACACACACACCCATGCCCGAGGGAGGATTCGAACCTCCGCCGGGACCGGCCGCACAGTCCATGACTGTAGCGCCTTAGACAGTTGTTTGATCCAACAAGGAAATCGTAAAAACTTCGCCTCACTGATTTGATTCCTATTGCCAGGGTGCGTGGGGCACGACTAGGACATTAACAGGAAGACGCAATTCTCTACCATTTTTGAAAAAATCGAGCTTGAAAAGTATAGGCGTGATTACACTGTATTCTCTGTAGGGCCACTAGTGTTCACACAGTCCACAACCGAACGAGTAAGCACTTAATTTCGTAAGAGTGTTGTCTCTGGAACGAATCTCGCTGCAGGTTATTTTCCATTCCCACTCATTTTTAACAACAGATTTATTACGACTGTGCAAAGCATCAATATTTAATCATTCATTTACTATTTTCCTAATCTTTAACACGAAAAAAAAATTTTTTATTAAGGAGATTGGAAATGAAAAAAGGATACACGAGGAAATTCATTCCAGTCACTGTAGCCATTTTATTTATATTACTATATCTGCATTTCTGACAAGTATAATGTGTAACCTACGCAGAACTGCACGAATAAAAAGGATGATAATGATCGTAGAAACATGGATGACAATAATTATCGCGACATTGAGCAAATGTAATGGACACCGAATTTTTGCATGTCCAAGGGTTTTTTTCAGTATACCTATTGTAAACAAACTTGGTTTACGTTGTTCTCGGTCGTAACACAGTTTAACAGTGTACCACACACATCCAAGCACAGCGCTGAATATTGGTGCAGATATCTTACAAAAAGAAGTACAGTAGTTCTGGCATAGACCTCGCGCTTATGAATCTAACCGCTTACTCGCTCAGCTACCGACTCCTTGCATATCAGCGACCATACAAGGTATATAAGGACACCTAAAGTTTCTAAATCACATGTTCCCTAAAACGATTGAGACTTTCACCTTCCTATTTATACATGTTAAAGTACTAGTCATGCCCTATACATCCTGTCATTGCTATTCAAATCAGTAAAGGGAAGTTCTTACGGTTTCTTATAAGCATCTATTCTTCATTATTTTTCTATGCCACCGTGTTTTAAAAGAGAGTATGGTTTTCTTCTCCGAACTATTTATCGTCCACGTTTCACTTCTGTGAAGGCTTACACTGCAAACAGATACATTCTGAAACACTTCGTAACACTCAAATTTATGTTGGATACTAGAAAATTCCTCTTTTTCAGCACAGAGTCTCTTCCTGTTGCCAGTCTTCATTTTATATCTTCTCTGCTTCGGCTGTAGATTAGATTAGATTAGATTAATACTAGTTCCATGGATCATGAATACGATATTTCGTAATGATGTGGAACGAGTCGAATTTTCCAATACATGACATAATTAGGTTAATTTAACAACATACTTAAGTTAATATAACAACTTTATTTTATTGTGTTTTTTGTTTTTCTTTATTTTTATTTTTATTTTTTTATTTATTTTTTAATTTTTTTAAATATTTTTTTGTTTTTTTCTTAATTTACATCTAAAAATTCCTCTATGGAGTAGAAGGAGTTGTCATTCAGAAATTCTTTTAATTTCTTCTTAAATACTTGTTGGTTATCTGTCAGACTTTTGATACTATTTGGTAAGTGACCAAAGACTTTAGTGCCAGTATAATTCACCCCTTTCTGTGCCAAAGTTAGATTTAATCTTGAATAGTGAAGATCATCCTTTCTCCTAGTATTGTAGTTATGCACACTGCTATTACTTTTGAATTGGGTTTGGTTGTTAATAACAAATTTCATAAGAGAGTATATATACTGAGAAGCTACTGTGAATATCCCTAGATCCTTAAATAAATGTCTGCAGGATGATCTTGGGTGGACTCCAGCTATTATTCTGATTACACGCTTTTGTGCAATAAATACTTTATTCCTCAGTGATGAATTACCCCAAAATATGATGCCATATGAAAGCAGTGAGTGAAAATAGGCGTAGTAAGCTAATTTACTAAGATGTTTATCACCAAAATTTGCAATGACCCTTATTGCATAAGTAGCTGAACTCAAACGTTTCAGCAGATCATCAATGTGTTTCTTCCAATTTAATCTCTCATCAATGGACACACCTAAAAATTTGCAATATTCTACCTTAGCTATATGCTTCTGATTAAGGTCTATATTTATTAATGGCGTCATACCATTCACTGTACGGAACTGTATGTACTGTGTCTTATCAAAATTCAGTGAGAGTCCGTTTACAAGGAACCACTTAGTAATTTTCTGAAAGACAGTATTGACAATTTCATCAGTTAATTCTTGTTTGTCAGGTGTGATTACTATACTTGTATCATCAGCAAAGAGAACTAACTTTGCCTCTTCATGAATATAGAATGGCAAGTCATTAATATATAATAAGAACAACAAAGGACCCAAGACTGACCCTTGTGGAACCCCATTCTTGATAGTTCCCCAGTTTGAGGAATGTGCTGATCTTTGCATGTTACGAGAACTACTTATTTCAACTTTCTGCTGTCGTCAGTTAATTTGCCATCAAAATAACAGCACTCATAGGCCACTTCTAGTGTCTCATTTTCTAATATAATTCCCTGAACATTTCTTGATTTTGTTTGACTACATTCCACCGCCCTACTTTTGATGATGTCCATCTTATAATACTTTCAATTACACTCAGCTGATCTTCCGCAACCTTTGCCGTCTGTGGCAGAATAACACCGAAACACCAAAGAAACTGGTATAGGGATGCGTGTTCAAATACAGAGATACATAAACAGTCAGAATACGGCACTGTAGTCGGCAACGCCTATACAGGGTGTTACAAAAAGGTACGGCCAAACTTTCAGGAAACATTCCTCACACACGAAGAAAGAAAATATGTTATATAGACATGTGTCCGGAAACGCTTACTTTCCATGTTAGAGCTCATTTTATTACTTCTCTTCAAATCACATTAATCATAGAATGGAAACACACAGCAACAGAACGTACCAGCGTGACTTCAAACACTTTGCTAGAGGAAATGTTCAAAATGTCCTCCGTTAGCGAGGATACATGCATCCACCCTCCGTCGCATGGAATCCCTGATGTGCTGATGCAGCCCTGAAGAATGGCGTATTGTATCACAGCCGTCCACAATACGAGCACGAAGAGTCTCTACATTTGGTACCGGGGTTGCGTAGACAAGAGCTTTTAAATGCCCCCATAAATGAAAGTCAAGAGGGTGGAGGCCATGGAATTGGTCCGCCTCTACCAATCCATCGGTCACCGAATCTGTTGTTGAGAAGCGTATGAACACTTCGACTGAAAAGTGCAGGAGCTCCATCGTGCATGAACCAAATGTTGTGTCGTACTTGTAAAGGCACATGTTCTAGCAGCACAGGTAGAGTATCCCGTATGAAATCATGATAACGTACTCCATTGAGCGAAGGGTGAAGAACATGTGGCCCAATCAAGACATCACCAACAATGCTTGCCCAAACGTTCACAGAAAATCTGTGTTGATGACGTGATTGCACAATTGCGTGCGGATTCTCGTCAGCCCACACATGTTGGTTGTGAAAATTTGCAATTTGATTACGTTGGAGTGAAACTAAAATAAGCTCTAACATGGAAATTAAGCGTTTCCGGACACATGTCCACATAACATCTTTTCTTTATTTGTGTGTGAGGAATGTTTCCTGAAAGTTTGGCCGTACCTTTTTGTAACACCCTGTGTAAGACAAGTGTTTGGCGCAGTTGTTAGATCGGTTACTACGGCTATAATGGCAGGTTATCAAAATTTAAGTGAGTTTGAATGTGTTATATGATCTGCGCACTAGCGATGAGACACAGCATCGCCGAGGTAGCGATGAAGTGGGGATTTTGCCGTACGACCATTTCGTGAATATCAGAAATCCGACAAAACCTCAAATCTTCAACATCGCTGCGCCTGGAAAAGATCCTGCAAGAACGGGAAGAGAATCGTCCAACGTGACAGAAGTGCAACCCTTCCGCAAAATGCTGCAGATTTCAATGGTGGGCCATCAACAAGTGTCAGCGTACGAACCATTCAACGAAACATCATCGATAATGGGTTTCGGAGCCGAAGGCCTACTCGTGTACCCAAGATGACTGCACTACACAAAACTTTACCCCTCGCCTGGGTCTGTCAACACCGACATTGGACTGTTGATGACTGGAAACATGTCGCCTGTTCGAACGAGCCTCGTTCCAAATTGTATCGAGCGGATGGACGAGTACGGGTATGGAGACAACCTCATGAATCCATGGACAGGGGACTGTTCACGCTTGTGGAGACTCTATAATGGTGTGGGGCGTGTGCAGTTGGAGTGATATGGGACCCCTGATACGACTCTGGCAGGTGACGCTTACGTAAGCATCGTGTCTGATCACCCGCATCCACTCATGGCCATTGTGCGTTCCGACGGCTTTGCTCAATTCCAGCAGGACAACGCGGCTACCCACACGTCCAGAATTGCTACAGAGTGGCTCCAGGAACACGCTTCTGAGTTTAAACACTTCCGCTGTCCACCAAACAATTCAGATATGAACATTATTGGGTACATCTGGAATGCCTTGTAAAGTGCTGTTCAGAAGAGATCTGCACCCCCGTCGTACTCTTACGGATTTGTGGACAGCACTGCAGGATTTATGCGTGTTCGCGGGGGCCCTACACGATATTAGGTAGGTGTATCAGTGTCTTTGACTCTTCAGTGTATAACTTGATAGGCAAACTTGAAAGCTTTTATTTCTTCGACCTTAAGCATAATGCCCTCCCCAAATTTCTCCTTGATTCCCTTACAGCTTGTTTAGTGTACATATTGAGTAGAAATGTTGGAACACGTGAGGCAATACTGACCTTACGACTTATCTTAGAAGAAAGATTAA
Source organism: Schistocerca nitens (assembly GCF_023898315.1). Taxonomy (NCBI): domain Eukaryota; kingdom Metazoa; phylum Arthropoda; class Insecta; order Orthoptera; family Acrididae; genus Schistocerca; species Schistocerca nitens. The sequence goes on from NC_064617.1 coordinate 397,100,679, forward strand.
GGAAAGGCAAACCTACGTTTCTAGCATTTGTAGACTTAGAGAAAGCTTTTGACAATGTTGACTGGAACACTCTCTTTCAAATTCTAAAGGTGGCAGGGGTAAAATACAGGGGGCGAAAGGCTATTTACAATTTGTACAGAAACCAGATGGCAGTTATAAGAGTCGAGGGGCATGAAAGGTGTGTGTGTGTGTTGGGGTTTATGGTCGCTCAACATCGAGGTCATCAGCGCCCGGCATGAAAGGGAAGCAGTGGTTGGGAAGGGAGTGAGACAGGGTTGTAGCCTCTCCCCGATGTTATTCAATCTGTATATTGAGCAATCAGTAAATGAAACAAAAGAAAAATTTGCAGTAAGTATTAAAATCCAGGGAGAAGAAATAAAAAGTTTGAGGTTCGCCGATGACAGTGTAATTCTGTCAGAGACAGCAAAGGACTTGGAAGAGCAGTTGAACGGAATGGACACTGTCTCGAAAGGAGGGTATAAGACGAACACCAACAAAAGCAAAAGGAGGATAATGGAATGTAATGGAATTAAGTCGGGTGATGCTGAGGGAATTAGATTAGGAAGTGAGACACTTACAGTAGTAAAGGAGTTTTGCTATTTGGGGAGCAAAATAACTGATGATGGCCGAAGTAGAGAGGATATAAAATGTAGACTGGCAAAGGCAAGGAAAGCGTTTCTGAAGAAGAGAAATTTGTTGACATCGAGTATAGATTTAAATGTCAGGAACTCGTTCCTGAAAGTATTTGTATGGAGTGTAGCCATGTGTGGAAGTGAAACATGGACAGTAAATAGTTTGGACAAGAAGAGAATAGAAGCTTTCGAAATGTGGTGCTACAGAAGAATGTTGAAGATTAGGTGGGTAGATCACGTAACTAATGAGGAGGTATTGAATAGGATTGGGGAGAAGAGAAGTTTGTGGCATAACTTGACTAGAAGAAGGGATCGGTTGGTAGGACATGTCCTGAGGCATCAAAGGATCAGAAATTTAGCATTGGAGGGCAGCGTGGAGGGTAAAAATCGTTGAGGGAGACCAAGAGATGAATACACTAAGCAGATTCAGCAGGATGTAGGTTGCAGTAGGTACTGGGAGATGAAGAAGCTTGCACAGGATAGATTAGCGTGGAGAGCTGCATCAAACCAGTCTCAGGAGTGAAGACCACAACAGCAACAACAATTGAGTAATATTGCGGATCATTTACAACCGTATCTCACTCTCAGCTACCACTTCCTTTTCACGTCCTCCGGCTCTTCTAACTGTAGTCTGGTTTTTTACAAGATGTAGATAACGTTTCAATCCTTGTTTTTTAATCTACAATGCTTTAAAAGTATGTTTGCCTTTCTTTAACCCATCTTCTAAGATAAATCATCACTATTGCCTCGCGTGTTCTAATTAATCTTTCGCCTCGCGTGTTCTTAATTGATCTTTCCCGAGGTTTGCTTCTATCAATTTCTCCATCCTTCTGTAAATAACTTGCGTCAGTATTTTGCAACCTTAACTTAGGAAGCTGACTGTTCAGTAATATTCACACTTCAGTCCTTGCCTTCTTTGCGATTGTAATTATTACATTGCTCATACAGCGCACAAAACACAAAATGTGAAACAGTTTGGCACTATGCAATTAAATAATACGAAATTTGAGACTGTTGCTCTTATAGCAATCTTCCTGAAACCATTGATTGCTAAAAGTAGTGCAGCAATCCGTTGGCCTCACCCGTTCCTAGCGGAGAATGTGTCTGAAAGGAGGGTGGCAGTTGAGACTAACCCTTGTAGTGCTTTGATAAATCGAAAGCGCAATGTAATACCTTTGTCTGTGTAGTCGTTTACCACCGGTAACTGGAGAAGCTGCTGAGAATTATCACACAATCATCTTAACAGATCATGCACCCAATTAGCTGGCAAGAATAATATACAGAAGGAGGGAAAAGAAAATTGAGGATGTGTTAGATGAAGATCAGTTTGGCTTTAGAAAAGGAGGGCACCAGACAGGCAATTCTGACATTGCGTTTGATAAGGGAAGCAATCCGTAGGATTTGTCGACTTGGAAGAAACGTTCGACAATGTCAAATGGTGCAAGATGTTCGAAATTCTGAGAAAAATATGGATAAGCTATAGGAAGAGACGGGCAACATACAATATGTTCAAGAGCCAAAAGAGAATAATAAGTGTCAACGACCAAGAACGAAGTGTTAGGATTAAAAAGGATGTAAGACAGGAATATAGCCTTTGGCCCCAACTGTTCAATTTGTAAGTCGAAGAAAGAATGATGCAAATGAAAGAAAGTATCAGGAGTGGAATTATAATTCAAAGTGAAAGGATATCAACGATTCGATTTGCCGATGACGTTGCTATACTGAGTGAAAGTGAAAAAATGATCTGCTGAATGGAATGAACAGTCTGATGAGTACAGAGTATGGATTGAGAGTAAATTCAAGAAAGACGAAAGCAATGAGAAGTAGCAGAAATGAGAACAGCGAGAGACTTAACATTAGGATTGGTGGTCACGAAGTAGATGAGATTAAGGAATTCTACTACCTAGCCAGCAAATTAACCAACGACGGACGGAGCAAGGAGGACATCAAACGCAGACTAACACTGGTCAAAAGGGCATTCCCGGTCAAGAGAAGTCTACTGGTATCAAACATAGGCCTTAATTTGAGGAAGAAATTTCTGAGAATGTAGGTTTGGAGCACAGCGTTATATGGTAGTGAAACACGGATTGTGGGAAAACCGGAACAGAAAAGAATCGAAGGACTTGAGATGTGGTGCTACAGATGAATGTTGAAGATTAGAATCTGAGAAGAAAGGAATATGTTGGAAACACCGACAAGGAGAAGGGACAGGATGATAGGACATCTCTTAAGACATGAGGGAATGACTTCCATGGTACTAGAGGGAGCTGTAGAAGGCAAAACTGTAGAGGAAGTCAGAGATTGGAATACATCCAGCAAATAATGGAGGACGTAGGTTGCAAGTGTTATTCTGAGATAAAGAGGTTGGCACAGGAGAGGAATTCGTGATGGGCCGCATCAAACCAGTCGGAAGACTGTTGTAAAAAAAAAAAAAATGTCTAAGGAGAAGTGGCAGATGTTGCGGCAGTCATGTGTGACGCGGACGCTATTAGCAGTTGCCGAAATTGAATATGAATGTGTGTCTGTCATCTCATATACCCAAAAAGCACATTGTTCGGCGTTGGTGGAAGTCGGCTTTGAAACTTGGTACTACTAGTGGCTACAGAATTCATGAGCAAAGTGCGATTATGTAGTCATAGTTAACGGCGCTTGGTGGACTTGTTTGGCGAGCACCTTATTGTATGGACGGTATGAACAGTTCTCGGAGCTGTCCGCTATGCTGCAGAGTTAAATTATTATATTTTTAGATTTAGGTTAATTCTGATTTTATTTGAAGAGTTTACTGGTTCCAATATAATTAACTTACACTGCCAAAGATTTATATTGTGTATAACATAGTTTGTATGTCTTTTTGCTTAAACTTCATCTATACACTTCTCAGAAGTGTTAGGGAAACATGACTTTGCACATCTGCCATACTCCAGTGAGCAATTATTGAGGAATGGGTAAGTTACCAAATTATACCTTTATCTTTCACAAGTTAAGTATGTAAGAAGAAAACATTACGGTAGTTTACATAAAAAGGTCGTAAAGGACTGATAAGTGTCGAAAACAAAGTGGAAACAATCATTTATCCCGTCATCCCGAGTGTTCCTCATTGGACTTTGAGAGCTTCAATAACGTGCATACCCTCCGTGAGTGTTTACCATTGCCTAATACCTACACGCCATGCTCCGTATAAGTCTACTGAAGCTAGCCTCTGGTATCCGTTCCCATTCTTCATTGAGAGCCCATAAGTATTCTTGGTGGAACAGGACGACCACGAGCATATATGTCAAGCATGTCCCACATGTGCACGATGGAGTTTAGGTCGGGACTCACCGCCAGCAATTCTGTTAGTTCAATGTACAGGCTTTGCATGACATCCCTGCCGACACTCGTCGCATGGTACCTCACATTAGAAATAATTCAGGGCCACAACCGCATGTAGCAGCCACACCAAGGTCCAACAAGACCTGTTCGCTATACTGCCTGGCGGTAAGGTGACCATGGGCAACGGCTAGATACGTATGGCTGTCAATATTGAAGCCTCCGCACAACCTCACAGAACATTGGAAATTTGTCTACTTCCTGGACAACATTTGGCAGGTACCGGTCGCCAGAGGGCCTCCACACATACGTACACGGCCATCATTTTGTGTCAGAGAACATCTGAACTCGTCTGCAAATAACATGTTCGGCCAGTGATGAAGATGCCAGTTGGCATGGGAATGGCAGAACCGAAGGCGAGCTGCGAGATGTTGTCGTTTCAGGGTGGTACTCGATCAGGTTATCTAGACCGTACGATCCTAACTCGTAACCTATTCATTACAGTCTGATCGAACACGGCAGCTCCAGAGGCCATTCTGAGACCGTCTTGCAGTGCTCTGGTGGTAGTCTTACGACGCCGCAACGTACAGGTGGCCGGATATCGGTATTCATGTGGGGTTGTAATGCATCGGCGACCTTGTCCTATATGCCTCGTGTACCGACCTGCCTCCCTGTAGATGCAGATGGAAAAATATTAGCATCTGCTGCACCATGAGGGGAAGTCCAACCATTTTGTAGGAAACATGAAGCCCTTGCAACTTACACAGCATTAATATGTCGCATCGCATCTGCCTGATTGAGAACGACGTCCAAATATGGCGACTGCCATCTGCGTACCTCACAAGGAAACACTGGGACACCGGTACCCACTTCCTCTGAAAGGTCACCTGAAAAAATGGTTCAAGTCGCTCTGTGAACTGTGGGACGTAACATCTGAGATCATCAGTCCCCTAGAACTTATAACTACTTAAACCTAACTAACCTAAGGACATCACACACATCCATGCCCAAGGCAGTATTCGAACCTGCGACCGTAGCAGTCGCGCGTTTACGGACTGAAGCACCTAGAACCGCTCGGCCACTGCGGCCGGCAAAGGTCACCTGACATTGTGGTGCATCACACAGCCAAAAGATGGTGAATGATTTTAATGGTTGCATATCAAGCCGTGCAATAAGAGCACAGGTACGGCGGTATCAAACACATAAGCGTGTTCCCCTAATTCTTTTGAACAGTACACATTCTTTTATAGAACTGCTATTTGTATTATACATATAGAGTTCAAGTAATATTTCTCTAATTATTGGCAGAGTTTCTAACATTCTGCGTGGTGTCTGTTGTTCTATGTCGTGTCTCCCTACCACTTTCGCGCAACGACGCTCTGAGCGTGTTTTTTAGGGAATTGACTAGTTTGAACCTGGGACCTGTTGCTGGTAAGGAGACGCCAGACCACACATGACATGTAGTGTTCAGAAGAGTTCAGTGAGACTAGCAATGATATAACCAAATACTTAATAATTTCAGCGTCAGCTCCACTGCACTCCCTGTAAAAGAATCTTAATACTAACTAAATTTAGTGGAAGGGGTTCAAGGCTTTCCTATTTTTAGTTAGCTGGTAAAATAACGTCGAAAAAGCAGTTAAGTTTACCATTGGAAATTTTATTCTACTCACAAAACATTGTTTATAAATTGCACAATTGATAAAAGGAAATGTTTTAATACAGGGTGATAAAAACCAACTGCGTTCAACAAAAAGTGAACGAATATTCCCTGAATGGGTTTCCAAGTTCTACAATGGATCGAAGGATGACCTATGCCATATCACATCTATAATCTAGGTTTAAATTAAGTTTCACAAAAGAGAAAGCTATCAAAATGGTCTACAGTGACCCTCAATTATCTTTAATTATTTATCTAACTTGTCGTAAATTAGAGTGGCTGATGTGGCTTCTCAATAATTATATAACAGAAAAATCATCGCGTTTCAGATTTTAACTTACGTAGCAAATGTGAATACCATGAGCTTTAATTGACGATCGACACTAGTATTACGCAAAACGGGGATGTAACAGATGAGACTTCTGCAGTTCTGAGTGAAGCTTTAGGCGCTGTTATGCGGCATCGCGTGCGTTCATTAACTTGTCGTTGGTTAGGCAGTGTTAGGGGGCGTCGGTCGGCACAGCTCCACGCACCTCGCCGAGTCGGAAGCAACTCTCTCCTAACTTCTCCTTACTACAATTTACCGAAGTTGGTTTTAAAAAAAAACTATCTGGCTGTGTTTTTATCTGACCAATCAGGGTCTCAATGTTAACCTTAAGCTCCGCCTACAAAAAGTCTGTATATCCAATGAGAAACGTTATACTTTTCGTGGTGGGGCGATGTTTTTAAAGTTTACAACGTAACAGAGACGCGAAAAAGTCTCACGCTAAAACTTGCAGCTGGTGTGGCCCTTTTAGTGTTATCGTAAGATCTATACTGTTCTTCTGGAGGGCTCTATCTTTTAACATGGGCTGGGGGGTGGTCCTGTCGGTTACTTTTCGTGGTGGGGCAATGTTTTTAACGTTTGCAACGTAACAGAGACGCGAAAAAGTCTCACGCTAAAACTTGCGGCTGGTGTGGCCCTTTTAGTGTTATCGTAAGATCTATACTATTCTTCTGGAGGGCTCTAGCTTTTAACATCGGCTGGGTGGTGGTCCTGGCGGTTAGCTGGTGACGTGGGTATCCGTCCCTTATCGTAGGGCCTTCTAGCTTAACACGGTTCTGCTCTCGGCTCAGGTTCTCGTTTCTCCCCTCGGAACTGCGTCTGTCTCACTGTGGGACGGTATGACATGCATTTAGGCATTCTTGCGTTAGTCTGTGGTATTCAATTTGCTGACTCGTTACTCTTATTACTTTGGTTAATTTAATGTCACGATTTATTCGGAGCTATATGACATACTACTGGATTTGCTTATCATGTCGGTGTTTTCATGGAAGGTGTTGGATTTGCCTGACACCTTACAAGTTTACATTTCACATTATTTCATAATTGCCCTTTGACTGATTTGATCTGTTGAGCTTACAGGTGTCAGCTGATGTGTTGTTTAAATATATAGTGACGGCTGATATATTTTTTTATATTTTTTGAAACATGTATTAACTGAAATCTACTTCTTTATCTTCTGGTAATACCTAAATTTCATACTGTGCTTGCAAACCACAACTGAAAGTTTCTCAGTTTTCGATCATTAAATATTTTGACTTATTTTCTTGCATCCATCTCAGGTTATTGAATTTCACGGGTTTAAAAGAGCTTCTAGCTACCTGCTAGCTAAAGCATTTCAGGTAGACTGAGAGAAAAAATATCTCGGTCGAATGACATCAGGACTTCTACATCCAAATCTACAACTACATAAATACTTCGAAGGCCACTGTACTGCTGTGCGTGGCAGAGTGTACCCTGCACCACAACTAGTCGTTTCCTCCCTACCGCACTCGCAGACAGAGCGAGGGAAAACGACTGTCTATATGCCTCCGTATGAGCCCTAGTTTCTCGTATCTTATCTTCGTGGTGCCTAAGCGAAATGTATGTTGGATCATTCTGCAGTCATCTTCAACTGCCGGTTCTCTAAACTTTCTCAGTATTGTTCTTCGAAATGATTGTTTTCTTCTCTCCAGGGATTCCCACTTGTGCTCCCGAAGCATATCTGTAACACTTGCATGCTGTCAAACAGGTCACTACTAATGCTGTATCCGAACATTACGGGTTTGTTTTTCCTACTCAACAGCATTAACTTACATTCTTCTGCATTAAGAGCCAACTGCCATTCACGACACCAAGCGGAAATTTCGTCTAGGTCATCTCGTAAGATCCTTAAGTCATTTACCTTCACATCTTCCTGTACACCACAGCATCATTAGTGAACAACCGCAGATTGCTGCTCACCCTGTCTGTCAGCTCATTTATATACATAGAAAATAGCAACGGTCCTGTCACACTTCCCTAGGGCACACCTGATGTTACCTCTGTCTCTGATGAACACTCGCCTTCCAGGACGACATACTGGTTTCTATTGCTTAAGAAGTCTTCGAGCCAGTCACGTATCTGGGAACCAATACCGTATGCACGGAATTCCTTAAGAGTCTGCAGTGGGGTACCCTGGAATGCTTTTCGGAAATCTAGGTGTTTGGAATCTGCCAGTTGCCCTCCATCGATAGTATTATGTGAGAAAAAAGCAATCTGGTTTTCGCACGAGCGATGCTTTCTAAAGTCGTGTTGATTCGTGGACGTGAGCTTTTTGGTGTCCATGAAATTTATTATATTCGAACTCAGAATATGCTCTAGAATTCTGCAGCAAACCGATGTTAAGGATATTGATCTTTAATTTTGCGAGTCCTGTCTTTGACTCTTCTTACACTACTGGCCATTAAAATTGCTACAACAAGAACAAATGCAGATGATAAACGGGTATTCATTGGACAAATATATTATACTAGAAATGACATGTGATTACATTTTCACGCAATTTGGGTGCATAGATCCTGAGAAATCTGTACCCAGAACAACCACCTCTGGCCGTAATAACGGCCTTGATACGCCTGGGCATTGAGTCAAACAGAGCTTGGATGGCGTGTACAGGTACAGCTGCCCATGCAGCTTCAGCACGATACCACAGTTCATCAAGAGTGGTGACTGGCGTATTGTGACGAGACAGCTGCTGAGCCACCATTGACCAGACGTTTTCAATTGGTAAGTGATGTGGAGAATGTGCTGGCCAAGGCAGCAGTCGAACATTTTCCGTATCCAGAAAGGCCCGTACAGTACCTGCAACATGCGGTCGTGCATTATCTCGCTGAAATGTAGGGTTTCGCAGGGATCGAATGAACGGTAGAGCCACGGGTCGTAACACATCTGAAATGTAACGTCCACTGTTCAAAGTGCCGTCAGTGCGAACAAGAGGTGACCGAGACGTGTAACCAATGGCACCCCATACCATCACGCCGGGTGATACGCCAGTATGGCGATGACGAATACACGCTTCCAATGTGCGTTCACCGCGATGTCGCCAAACACGGATGCGACCATCATGATGCTGTAAAGAGAACCTGGATTCATCCGAAAAAATGGCGTTTTGCCATTCGTGCACCCAGGTTCGTCGTTGAGTACGCCATCGGAGTCGCTCCTATCTGTGATGCAGCGTCAAGGGTAACCGCAGCCATGGTCTCCGAGCTGATAGTATATGCTGCCGCAAACGTCGTCGAACTTTTCGTGCAGATGGTAGTTGTCTTGCAAACGTCCCCATCTGTTGACTCAGGGATCGAGACGTGGCTCCACGATCCGTTACAGCCATGCGGATAAGATGCCTGTCCTCTCGAGTGCTAGTGATACGAGGCCGTTTGGATCCAGCAGTGCGTTCCGTATTACCCTCCTGAACCCACCGATTCCATATTCTGCTAACAGTCATTGGATCTCGACGAACGCGAGCAGCAATGTCGCGATACGATAAACCGCAATCGCGATAGGCTACAATCCGATCTTTATCAAAGTCGGAAACGTGATGATACGCATTTCTCGTTCTTACACGAGGCATCACAACAACGTGTCACGAGGCAACGCCTGTCAACTGCTGTTTGTGTGTGAGAAATCGTGGTGTAGCAATTTTAATGGCCAGTAGCGTATACACAAGAGTCACCCGTACTTTTTTCAGTCGCTTGCCACTTTTCGCTGGTCGAAAGATTCGCGATAAATGCAAACTAAGTAAGGGGCCAATGACTTAGAGTACTCTTCGTAAAACCGAATTAGGATTCCATCCAGACCTGGCTGCGATTTGTTTACAACTCTGTCAGTTATTTCTCTACACCAGGAATGCTTATTACTACGTCCTCCATACGGGACTCTCTGCCATGGTACCATTCTTCTGCGTGAACTATTTCTCAAACGTGGAACTTCGTACAGTGAACCAACCGCTTTGGAAGTACATTGCAGACTGGAGGCGGTGAGATGCATTCACAGATTCGCGAAATGAGGCCTCATGCAGCTGCGGAAGACGCCAATGAACTTTGTAATGGATTGAATTAAGGTAATTAATGTCTTGGCCACATACTAATTTATTAAAATGACGACCGGTTTTGGCTTTGCAACCATCATCAATCCAACGGGCACGGCAGTGATATGAGCGTAGTCAGCACTACTTGTCATTGCTGCCCTTATCGGATCTAATGATGACTGCAAAGTCGAAGCCTGTCATGTATTTCAGTAAGCTAACTTATGAAAAAGACACTGATTTCTATAATTTAACTGCTTATCATCATGTCCGAGGGACTGAATTTTCGCCTTCCTGTCGTCCGCAGGTTATGGTAACGATATTTTCTCAAAAAATTTATAAATTCTCAAGGACTATGAAGAGCTCGATGTCCAGTGTTTATCTGGCGAGGTAAACTAGTTACTGTCTTCGGAATGCTAATACGTCATCAAGTTTTGAGTGCAGGCGGCTCCATATTGCCTACTTTCACTCCTGAGCAATAGACGAGGTTTAATTACAACCTGAGCAAGAAGAAAGTAACTGATCTTAATACAGAAATTGAAAACTCAATACCAATATAGTCACAAGCGTTTGCTATAAGTATCATACAGCCCTCCGCTTTCGTGGGTAGCTTATGCCACAGAGTGAAGATGTGAATCAGCAAAGTATTTTTAAAATCAACGACAGTAACGCAGTATTTCTGAAAAATAACATACTAACATGTGTGTTACAAGAGGTTAAGGATTTTGTAAATTGAAAGGGTCGCAGACATGACTAATCTGGCCTATAATCCAAGATAGCGTGTTTTTGAGGCTACTGGAGTGTCAACTGCACCCTGCTGGGCTTACTGTAGTGAACAGTTACGCTTAAAATCTATACTGAAAGTAGGCAAAATGCTGTCATGGGAGAGTAGGACTTTTAGGGCTTGGCAGATCAGATTTAAGTTTGCTGGCATGTTTCGTCGGGCGGTTCGTGTGGATACAATATCTTGCACATAATGTTAGCCATCTCCATCATTGCTTGTAATAAAGATGCTAGCATGTAATCAGATTTACAGGTTTTTATACAAAGATCAGGATATTGTTTACTATCAGTTCGTTGACAAGCTTATGGAAATTATTGCCCCTGCATTCTTTTTCCAGGAAATGATACCTTTTACGATCTGTATTTTTAAATTAATTCCAACATTTTGACGCGAGAGAAGTGGGCAGTGGCCATCATGGCTAACTGACCGATCCATCAGGACCCTGTCGAAATTACTTACTTCTATACTTTAGTAGGCGTTTTCACTTATAAGCGCTTGCCTGTTCTCAGATGCCACAGACTTTTATCCTCCTAATCTTAATCCGATACACCTCCCATTTCCATCAATGCGACTATAGTTTCCTTTCTCCTTGGCGGAGACCAGTTGAGCAGATACTGCGGGCAACGTTGCTCTTCCATCTGTCGGACGTGTCCATATCAGTGCATGAGCATCAGTCTTATCTGTGACTGGTTCCACCTCATCCATCTCCATTCTTCCATATTCATTCCTCAGTCGATCCAAGCGGGTCGCTATCATGGTCTGTCGTAACCCGTCCGTTTTGGCTCCCTCAGCTTCCCAACTCTGACTCTCGTTCAGTGTCCATATGGTTCATATGTCAGAATGCTTTCAACCCAGGACGTAGCTACTTTCTTTGGCCATCTGGATATCTGACGACTGCCGGCCGGAGTGGTCGAGCGGTTCTAGGCGCTTCAGTCTGGAACCGCTCGACCGCTACGGTTGCAGGTTCGAGTCCTGCCTCAACCATGGATGTGTGTGATGTCCTTAGGTTAGGTAGGTTTAAGTAGTTCTAAGTTCTAGGGGACTGATGACCTCACATGTTAAGTCACATAGTGCTCAGAGCCATTTGAGCCATTTTGATATCTGATGACTCCAAAAGATACCATATAATGTTCTAATAGCCACCCTAACTCGACCTGTTCTGTTGGATCTGTCCGCGTGACACTGTCCAGTCTCATCGATTAGTGAATGCCGATGCTTGAACTCTTCCACATTTCTTACCCGGCCAGACTCAAAACCCAAATCCTCACCTTGCCCACTTTCAACAACAATATATTCTGTTTTATTCGTAATCACTGTTAGTCTTCATTGTTTATAAGTATCTACTAACTTTCTCATTTAATACATGACATTATCCTTATCCAGAGTCATACGTACTTGATCGTCAGGAAACAGTTATGAATGTAGACTTTGATGCTGTACTGTCGCACCCAAACTTCTGCGCTGTCTGTTCCAGTAACCAAATATAACTTAAATGAGACTTGTGACATATAATATGCTTATCTTAATCGTTTACTATTTTGAAGCTTTTCGATATGTTACAATCATCCCTCACAACTGCATCATTGGCGGTACAACCCTTTCACCAACTGTTCAAATGTGTGTGAAATCTTATGGGACTTAACTGCTGAGGTCATCAGTCCCTAAGCTTACACACTACTTAACCTAAATTATCCTAAGGACTGACACACACACCCATGCCCGAGAGAGGAATCGAACCTCCACCGGGATCAGCCGCATTCACCAACTCTATTAATGCACCATCCTCTCCAACCTCTTCCAATGATGTCCATAGTAATCTATTTGGCACAGTATCAGAGGCCTTTTCTGAATCAAGAAACAAAAAATGGAAATCTTGATTTTTGCGATCATTTTCTGACACATCTGGCGTACACAAAAGATGTTATCAGTACCCGACTATACCTGCTATATGTCATCTAGGCAATCTTTTCCAGTCTATTTTCTATTATACTACTGAACAACCTAGTCACCGAGGCCATTACACTTACTCCCTGTAATTAGTCGGACCTCTCCTACTCCCTTTCTTATACATGATGGCAATGTATGATATCTTCCATTCGCGGGTACTTCATCTCCTTGAACCACTTTATTTAAAACAGTTCCTAGTGCTGCTAATACTTTCGGTCTTCCATTCTTGAGAAGGACATAATAAACTACATTATCAGCCACATCTTTCACAGGACAAATCTCTACTTCATTCTGCTCTTCTCGAAACACTTTCCTATCCTTTTTAAGAAGATCTATAAACTGTGCCTTCCACTCATTCTATCTCCTAATCTAATTTTGGCAGGAGGTCTTCTTTGACATATAAGTCGTCAATCTTCTGATGCCCTCTCGTATCCAGGTAAAAGATCTACATCGCCACATTTCTTCTACCACGACATCTCTGTAGCACGGATAATCGTCCATTTTAATTTTCTCTTAATTATGTTGTAGTGATCCCTATCTTCCTGCCTTTTTGAGCTTAACAATTTCTGGTAAGCAGTCTTCTTTTCTTCAGCTCTTCCTCTTATGGCTGAGTCACCCACTCAGCACCCCTCTCTTACCCCCCTCCTCTTCCGAGAGCCTCCTCAGCAGCTCCCAGTAGACATAATTTTAAACCCCCCTGCCGAAATATTATGTGAAATTAGACGTATTATGCAGGACGGATCTCTAAGGTCAAATTTGGTCCACCATATCTTCCAGAATGGTGGTCTGTCTTTGCGTCCTATAAAATTCCTGTTCGAAGACAACTGTAGCTTCTTGCGTTATTGTTACTATATGTTGACTGAAAGATAAGCGTATGGTAAGAAACTATGAACGACAATATCGAATCGGTATTAAGAAAAGGGAATAATAAATGGATAAATAAATAAAATACTAAAAAAATCTCTGAAAAAATAACGCATTACAACTGCTGGTTAAAGGAGAATGCCTCTGCGCAACTGAATGCCTGTCGTGTAATTATAATTTAAACAGATTACATTCTGATGATAACATCCATAGTAAGTGTCGAAACCTAGGTCAATGTAACTTCCAGTTATGTGGGATCAGTCGGCTTTATAATCCTATGTTGAAACTAGTATACGATAGCCGAGTAACAGCCATGTTCAAAACTGTAAGATTAAAAACATTAAAAGGAAGAATCATGAGGAAAATTTTAGGCCCGATAAGAAGTAGAGAAATCCGTAAATCAGGAAACAATGATTGAGTATATCAAAACATAGAAACAATGACAGAATCATAAAGGAAAAAAGTCGACAGTCCGCCGAAGAAGATCAGTGACTAACTTATTGCGAACTTCATTTTATTTCAGTCACAAACACATTTTATTTAGGGCAATGTAAAGGAAACATGAATACAATTATACCAGCTTTTAATTCTCGCCTAGCCCACGTATGCGTATATCACATATGTTTTTTCTCTCCTGTCTTACACCATGACGACTCCAGAGGGGATGTTACATTTATCCATTTTTCAACCATGTGGTTTGATCTTAGGTCCCGAAACATGTTGACAAAATTAATGACTCACCGCGGTGTTTAATCTCGCGACCTCAGTGATACGCTGAAAAGCACAAATAAGAATCAAATTGCACTACGTACTTATAAAAGTATTCCGAGCCAACTAAATACAGAAAACAAATGCTTATAGGTCGTTTTAGAACATTTTTACATATTGCCCCATTTTCATACCCATCTTACTTCTAAAATACTCCCACAAACACAAAGAGTCATGTATAAACTAAATTTGACTGAAATTGCTCCAGCCGTCCCTGAATTATGTTTCTGTGTCACTCCTTTTCAAGTCCCCATCCACTTCCGTAGCAGTGCTAGGGGGTTTTACCAAAGCAATAATTCTTTTTTGATGTTGAATGGAATATGTGTGCCTAGCTTGGTAGAAACTGCTTAGGCGTTACAAAAGATGAGTCACTGTCTTTGCAACTCCCTCCCCCCTCTCCATACAGGTCAAAGCGTGAAACTTCGTCTGGAGTGTCAGTAATGAGCCTAGAGACACGAAAAACTACAGATTAGATTCTAACGTTGGTCGTTAACGAATGTTTTTACATATCACACCTTCTCGTCCCCCTCCCCCTTCGTTTCATCTACCCCCAGCGGCGGTATGTGGGGGTATTGGGAGTACGTTACCCACACAATATTTTTACATAAGTAATACGAGGGATGTTCAGAAAGTAATGAAACACATTTTTTTCTAAAAAAAAATCACTCCGTCTTCAGGCCACAAGTGGCCCATTGGGACGATCCGATCGCCGTGTCATCCTCAGTTGAGGATGCGGGTAGAACGGGCGTGTGGTCAGCACACCACTCTCCCGGTCGTTACGATGGTTTTCTTTAACCGGAGCCGCTACTGTTCAGCCTAGTAGCTCCTCAATTTGCACCACGAGGCTGAATGGTTCAAATGGCTCTGAGCACTATGGGACTTAACTTCTATGGTCATCAGTCCGCTTGAACTTAGAACTACTTAAACCTAACTAACCTAAGGACATCACACAACACCCAGTCATCACGAGGCTGAATGCACACTGAAAAATGGCAACAGCGCATGGCGGATGGATGGTCAGCCATCCAAGTGCTGGCCACGACCGACAGCGCTTCTCTTCGGTGATCTCACGGGAACCGGTGTATCCACTGAGGCAAGGCTGTTGCCTCTTTTTCTGAAAGCAGGTTAGTTTTATTCAGGATTCCAATACAACATATAATTTCCCCCCCCCCACCCCACCCCCCACTGTTTTGGCTGCAAAACCTTATTTTTCAATATAATTTCCGTTCAATGCGACATACGCCACCTCACTGGGAGGGCCTGTATGCCCACATGGTACCACCCTACTGGTCGACGTCGGAGCCAACGTCTTGCTGCATCAATAACCTCACTATGATCCAAACTGTGCTTCCCACAGAATGCGTCTTTCATTGAGCCAAACAAATGGAAGTCGGAAGGTACGAGATCTGGGCACACACCTTTGAGTCGGCCAAGTGGTGGAAGAGTTTGTCAGACCTACCAATATAGACCTCCAGTTGAGCAGAGAGGTGTTTGATTGTGATCCGTCGATCACCTCGAATGAGAGGTCCACACGTTCCACCATTCAGGAGCCACAGCTGTGGGCGGCCAGCCAGCACGCGGGAGATCGGACAGGTTTACGCGGCCTTGTTGCGACCCTGACAGACGCCTCGCCCAGCTACTCGCCGTGCTTTTGTTCACTTCCAGGTCTCCGCGGGTATTCTGTAAGCGCCAATGAATATCTGCGAAGCTCTGGTTTTCTGCCAAAAGAAATTCAGTGATGGCCCTCTTCTTAGAACGCTCCGCCGCCAGAGACGCCATTTTAAAGGCTACGTAAGCGCCGCCAATGGGAATTTCATGAAACTATAGCAGCTGAAGCGGGAATATTCCAAAATGTCCCACAGCAAATTCTACATTTTTTCTACCGAACCTGGCCACGAAAAAAGTCTGTGGCATTACTTACTGAACGCCCCTCGTACAAATAACAAGTAAGGTAAATAAAGAATTTGAAACTTCCTGGCAGATTAAAACTGTGTGCCCGACCGAGACTAGAACTCGGGACCTTTGCCTTTCGCGGGCAAGTGCTCTACCAACTGAGCTACCGAAGCACGACTCACGGCCGGTACTCACAGCTTCTGCCAGTACCTCGTCTCCTACCTTCCAAAGTTTGGAAGGTAGGAGACGAGGTACTGGCAGAAGTAAAGCTGTGAGTACCGGCCGTGAGTCGTGCTTCGGTAGCTCAGTTGGTAGAGCACTTGCCCGCGAAAGGCAAAGGTCCCGAGTTCGAGTCTCGGTCGGGCACACAGTTTTAATCTGCCAGGAAGTTTCATATCAGCGCACACTCCGCTTCAGAGTGAAAATCTCATTCTGAATAAAGAATTTGATTGAAACTTGTGCAGACATTTCTCAGTAACACATGTCTCACCGTTTTTACCCCTACCCCTCCAGTATGGAAGGTAAGTGGTTCTTACGGAATGATTCGTTACAAGCAGTAAATAACTTGTGTACCAAGTTTGAGCGAATTCGATGCCATGGTTTGGAAAAAGATGTGCAGCATAATTTAACACATGTATCTTAATAATATATATAGCTGTAGAGATTTTTCCTTAATTTTTGTTATTAATTTGAGTCTGACAAAGAATGTAATGAACGTTCTGTTCGCCAAATTTCGCCAGTAAGCAGTAGGTGTGAAGCACCATATTTCCATTTTAGTTTATTACACTCATAAGTAGAACTGACTTTCTCTTTGCACATTTCAACGTATTAATATACAATACTGGCCAATAAAATTGCTACACCACAAAGATGACGTGCTACAGACGCGAAATTTAACCGACATGAAGAAGATGCTGCGATATGCAAATGATTAGCTTTTCAGAGCATTCACACAAGGTTGGCGCCGGTGGCGACACCTACAGTGTCCTGACATGAGGAAAGTTTCCAACCGATTTCTCATGCACAAACAGCAGTTGGCCGGCGTTGCCTGGTGAAACGTTGATGTGATGCCTTGTATAAGGAGGAGAAATGTGTACCATCACGTTTGCGACTTTGATAAAGGTCGGATTGTAGCCTATCGCGATTGCGGTTTATCGTATCGCGTTGGTCGAGATCCAATGACTGTTAGGAGAATATGGAATCGGTGGGTTCGCAGCTCGTGGTCGTGCGGTAGCGTACTCGCTTCCCACGCCCGGGTTCCCGGGTTCGATTCCCGGCGGGGTCAGGGATTTTCTCTACCTCGTGATGACTGGGTGTTGTGTGCTGTCCTTAGGTTAGTTAGGTTTAAGTAGTTCTAAGTTCTAGGGGACTGATGACCATAGATGTTAAGTCCCATAGTGCTCAGAGCCATTTGAATCGGTGGGTTCAGGAGGGTAATACGGAACGCCGTGCTGGATCCCAACGGTCTCGTATTACTAGCAGTCGAGATGACAGGCATCTTATCCGCATGGCTGTAACTGATCGTGCAGCCACGTCTCGATCCCTGAGTCAACAGATGGGGACGTTTGCAAGACAACTACCATCTGCACGAAAAGTTCGACGACGTTTGCAGTAGCATATACTATCAGCTCTGAGACCATGGCTGCGGTTACCCCCGACGTTGCATCACAGACAGGAGCGCCTGCGATGGTGTACTCAACGACGAACCTGGGTGCACGAATGGCAAAACGCCATTTTTTCAGATGAATCCAGATTCTGTTTACAGTATCATGGTGGTCGCATCCGTGTTTGGCGACATCCCGGTGAACGCACATTGGAAACGTGTATTCGTCATCGCCATACTGGCGTATCACCCGGCGTGATGGTATGGGGTGCCATTGGTTACACGTCTCGGTCACCTCTTGTTCGCACTGACGGCACTTTGAACAGTGGATGTTACATTTCGGATGTGTTACGACCCGTGGCTCTACCCTTCATTCGATCCCTGCAAAACCCTACATTTCAGCAGGATAATGCACGACGGCATGTTGCAGGTCCTGTGCGGGCCTTTCTGGATACAGAAAATGTTCGACTGCTGCCTTGGTCAGCACATTCTCCAGATCTCTCACCAATTGAAAACGTCTGGTCAACGGTGGCTGAGCAACTGTCTCGACACAATACGCCAGTCACTACTCTTGATGAATTGTGGTACTGCGTTGAAGCTGTATGGCCAGCTGTACCTGTACACGCCATCCAAGCTCTGTTTGACTGAATGCCCAGGCGTATCAAGGCCGTTATTACGGCCAGAGGTGGTTGTTCTGGGTACAGATTTCTCAGGATCTATGCACCCAAATTGTGTGAAAATGTAATCACATGTCAGTTCTAGTATAATATATTTGTCCAATGAATACTCGTTTATCATCTGCATTTCTTCTTATTGTAGGAATTTTAATGTCCAGTAGCGTAGGTTTTTCACGTTTTTCCTATTATAGCGTATAAAAATGGCTCATGTAAGCCGAAACGGCTTTTTATTTAGTTACAAAAGGGTAATCAGACAATCTAAAAAGCTTGTCAGTGTGCTGCAGGAGGAGGCTGTGCTGAGAAATAATTGTTAGGAAAAACGTTGGGTACGTTGCGAGTTATTTAGCATTGAAGTTAGCCAGTCAGGTCGTTGCACGCGCAAATTAAAGCACGTGAGAAAATGTGGTTATCCACAGAAATCTGGGTGTCCTTGAGTTACCTCTTGTTCAAATGCTCATTACCGGTTAAAATGTGTCTTTTGCAGAAGTGATAAATTTAATTTAGGTCAGCAAAAGCTACATTTGTTCGGTTTGAGGTAACCAAACGAAGAACAAGTGTGGTAAAATCACCTCTGCCTGACCGCTTGAATCTGTGCTCACGACGACCTCATTGGTTAACTCCAGTGCTAAAGAATTCGGAAAAGACGCAACGAATCGAATTTTTTTCTTAGCAGTTATTTTTGAGGACAGCCTCTCCTGCAACAGCCTTATGATCTTTTCACACTGTTTCTGACCACCCTGTAGAATTTGATTGCGTCTGAAATAAAAGAAGTTCGTAAAATAAATCTTCAATTATCACTGTGGAAAGAAATTAACAACAAACTGCATCCGAGAAATTAAAGAAGATTAAGAAATAATGTACACAATGTCAAAGCAGAAGGAATAACAGAAAGAGATATTTTCAGAAGGAACGTACTGATTTTAGAAAAATTCCTAAGTAGAAGCAGGAAGAGAACAGATGTAGTGGTTTGAAGGAAGAAAAAAAGATGAAAGGATGTTGGAGGGAAAGGAATGGTTACAAGATACTGAAACTGCCACATGGTCCCTGCCTGGCCAAAAAACAGATTAGAAAGTCCTTAGGAGCAAGTGAATAAACCTGCCTGATAGAGGGTTATCTTCAAGACATACATACTCATTTCAGTCCCGACCAGTGTCGATCGGAATGGCTGCTTTCCCCTGTCGGAGAGCCGTATATGAAGGCTGGCTAACAGCAAGACGCCCCCTGGGGTGGATGCTTTTGCCAGATTTGAAGCAGCGTGGGCGTCGTGTGTGGCGCAGCAGCTGCAGCAGCAGCAGCGGGGTTTCGCGGTGCGGGGGTGGCCGAGGGGGCGCCGCCCACGCGCCCGCTCTGGTCCGCAGTGCACCATCCACGTCGGCGCCCCTCTGCCGCCTCCACCAGTGTACGGTGCCCCAGATACTGCAGGGTCGTTGACCTCTGTCTCCTTGTTATAACCTATACAGCTTCTTTTACCGGGGACGTTTAATAAATAATACAAGGCGTTTTCTTTCTCGCTCAATTTCGGTTGAAATGTGACATTTGCTGTGGGACGTCGTGTAATATTGGTGCTGCTATGCGTAGCCTTCAAAACGGCGTTTGGCCGAGCGATGTGGCGCCGTAGCTAGAGCATTATACTCGCATTCGGGAGGACGACGGTTCACACTCGCGTCT
Source organism: Schistocerca nitens (assembly GCF_023898315.1). Classification (NCBI taxonomy): domain Eukaryota; kingdom Metazoa; phylum Arthropoda; class Insecta; order Orthoptera; family Acrididae; genus Schistocerca; species Schistocerca nitens. The sequence continues at coordinate 397,120,845 of NC_064617.1, forward strand.
GGCTATCCCGATTTATGTTTTCCGTGATTTTCCTACGTCGCTTCATGGAAATGCCGGGATGGTTCCTTTTAAAGGGCACGGCCGATATCCTTCTCCATCCTTCCCTCCTCTGATGGGACCGATAATCTGTATGGTCCCCTCTCCCAAATCAACCAACCAACCAATGAAAATGGCGTTCGAAGCAAATAGCTGTTCTTTAGTTTCTTCTGGTGGAAAACCTGAGCATCGCAGAAATTTATAGACGCTTGCATAATGTCTACGGAGATCTGGCAGTGAACAAAATCACGGCGACTCATTGGGCGAGGTGTCTGTCATCATCGCGACACGGTCCTGCAAACCTGCCGGGCCTTCTTCGTGCCGGCCGGTCGCATACAACTGTGACTCCTTCGATGATGGAACGTGCGGACACTCTCATTCGAGGTGATCGACGGATCACAATCAAACGCTGGACGCCCTGTTGCTAGTGCTGATGCACCCATCCACCAGTCGGGGTGCTCTAAAGTGGGTGCCCGCTGGGTTACTTGCCGCCTAAAAGAAGATCATAAAAAGCAGCGAAGGACCGCCTCCATGGAATTGTTCGCACGTTACGAGGCTCAAAATGGCTCTAATGGTTCTGAGCACTATGGGACTTAACATCTGAGGTCATCAGTCCCATAGAAATTAGAACTACTTAAACCTAACTAACCTATGGACATCAAACACATCCATGCCCGAGGCAGGATTCGAACCTGCGACCGTAGCGGTCGCGCTGTTCCAGACTCGTTACGAGACCTTGACAAATTTTTGCCGAACACCGTCACAGGAGGTGAAACATAGGTTCATTGCTTTGAACCGGAAACAAAACTTCAATCCATAGAGTAGCTGACACCACCTCTCCTACCGAGAAGAAGTTCGAAGGCACACCCTCAGCCGATAATATCACGGCCATAGTCCTCTGGGACTCAAGAGGGGTTGTTCTGAGTGATGTGCTCCCTCACAGTGCAGCTATCAACTCTGAATTGTATTGTGCTTCCCTCAGGAAACCTAAGAAATGACTTCAGAGTGTTCGTCGCCACAAAAATGCTAACGAACATCTTCTTCTCCATGTCAACGCAAGGTGTTACACAGGTCTGCGCACCCGAGAGAGGTCACAAAACTTCATTGGAGTGTTCTTCTTCAATCGCCTTGCACACACATACGCTGATTGAAAGATTTTATCAACCCTGCAAACTCATTATCGAGACGTGGAAACTCCTCCTGAGAAAAATAATGTAGATCTCCTGGACAATTTGTCTTTTAAATGCGAATTACTTTCCATACCAATCATTTTTATCTGAACAATCACAGTGGTGCTTTCAATTAAAACGGCAAACGGTTTCGAAAAGACCTCGAAAACGGTTGTAAGACTGGTAGTATCCTCAAAACGTTTGAAAAACTGTCCTTCTAAGGCACTCAAGGCAGTAATAAATTCTTCAAACCTCGCGTTTTGTTTAACGCCAGAAATCTTAGGGAAATGGACGGTGCTATTTGTCAGAACTTTTCCCTTCGACAATGCAGTTTTCTTTCTAAATACATCCCAATCAAGTCAGAAGTAAGTTCTTCCTCACCTTGCAGTGGAGAGTATACAGTCAAGTCAATTTAAAATGCGAGGTCTGCAATCCATTCTGGATGTTCTCATTTTCGTCCCTGCTCTCCTGCGTGCGCCTTGTTTTAACCAGCGTACTTCGCAGTAATATATAGAATCTCAAGACTTTTCGTTCAGTTCTACCTAAAATTGTTACAACTGACAATTTAATAGCGCTTGAGAGGTAAGAAAGTATACTGTTCGTAACACCAATTTCATTGCGTCCTCCATATGTGCAAATTCAGCACAAAGTGCTTCTTGATGTTCACAAAAATGAATCCCGTCTGTTGACCGTTGTAATTTTTTGCTGTTTCATATCAACTAAATCTTTAAATTCTTTCTACATGATCCTGCAATGTCGTTCCGTAGCAAATTTGTGGTACCCGTCGATTATGCGACTTGAGAATTCTTGTTCTTCTTTCCTGCCATTCCCATACATTTTAAAGGCTTTTGACTATACGTCGCTAAACTGCCTCTCTTTCTGCAAAGAGCCACTGGAACCGTGAACTTATTTTATACCACGAACAAATAGCTGACGCGACGATTCTGCCGGAATAAGGACAGTTGTGGCGACCGAAAAATATCACATTGCAATGCTAAATGATGTGTCGCACTGTATCGAGTACTTCCGGGAATTAGCGAGGGTAGCCGGAGACAAGCCAGGCCTCTGCTCTCACGAAGCCGGCACGTCGTGCTCGTGTGCAGTATGGCATGCCGTAGCTGACTCTGTCTTAACACACGTGCTCTCATATCTCCTGCTAGTCAGTGTTACATAGGAAACACTGAGAAGGAGACGGGACAGGATGATAGGACATCTGTTAATACATCAGTGAATAGCTTCCATGGTACTAGAGGGAGCCGTAGAGGGTAAAATCTGTGGAGGAAGACAGAGATTGGGATACATCCAGCAGATAATTGAAAACGCAGGTTACAAGCGCTACTCTGAGTGAAAAGATTGCTACAGGACAGAAATTCTTGGCGTGCAGCTTCAAACCAGTCAGAAGACTGATATACAGGGTGGTCCATCGATCGTGATCGGGCCAAATATCTCACGAAATAAGCGTCAAACGAAAAAACTACAAAGAACGGAAGTTGTCTCGCTTGAAGGGGGAAACCAGTTGGCGCTATGGTTGGCCCGCTAGATGGCGCTGCCATAGGTCAAACGGATACCAACTGCGATTTTTATAATAGGAACCCCCATTTTTTATTACATATTCGTGTAGTACGTAAAGAAATATGAATGTTTTAGTTGGACCACCTTTTTTGCTTTGTGATAGATGGCGCTGTAATAGTCAAAAACATATGGCTCACAATTTTAGACGCACAGTTGGTAACAGGTAGGTTTTTTAAATTAAAATACAGAACGTAGGTACATTTGAACATTTTATTTCGGCTGTTCCAATGTGATATATGCACCTTTCTGAACTTATCATTTCTGAGACCGCATGCTGTTACAGCGTGATTACCTGTAAATACCACATTAATGCAATAAATGCTCAAAATGATGTCCGTCAACCTCAATGCATTTAGTAATACGTGCAACGACATTCCTCTCAACAGCGAGTAGTTCGCCTTCCGCAATGTTCGCACATGCATTGACAATCCGCTGACGCATGTTGTCAGCCGTTGTCGGTGGATCACGATAGCAAATATCCTTCAACTTGCCCCACAGAAAGAAATCCGGGGACGTCAGATCCGGTGAACGTGCGGGCCATGGTATGGTGCTTCGACGACCAATCCACTTGTCATGAAATATGCTATTCAATACCGCTTCAACCGCACGCGAGCTATGTGCCGGACATCCATCATGTTGGAAGTACATCGCCATTTATGCAGTGAAACATCTTGTAGTAACATCGGTAGAACATTAAGTAGGAAATCAGTATACATTGCACCATTTAGATTGCCATCGATAAAATGGGGGCCAATTAACCTTCCTCCCATAATGCCGCACCATACATTAACCCGCCAATGTCGCTGATGCTTCACTTGTCGCAGCCATTGCGGATTTTCCGTTGCCAAATAGTGCGTATTATACCGGCTTACGTTACCGCTGTTGGTGAATGACTCTTCGTCGCTAAATAGAACGCGTGCAAAAGATCTGTCATCGTCCCGTAAGTACTCTTGTGCCCAGTGCAGAACTGTACCCGACGTTCAAAGACGTCGCCATGCAATTCCTGGTGCATAGAAATATGGTACGGGTACAATCGATGTTGTTGTAGCATTCTCAACACCGACGGTTTTGAGATTCCCGAGTCTCGCGCAATTTGTCTGCCACTTATGTGCGGATTAGCCGCGACAGCAGCTAGAACACCTACTTGGGCATCATCATTTGTTGCAGGTCGTGGTTCAGGTTTCACATGTGGCTGAACACTTCCTGTTTCCTTAAATAACGTAACTATCCGGCGAACGGTCCGGACACTTGGATGATGTCGTCCAGGATACCGAGCAGCGTACACAGCACACGCCCGTTGGGCATTTTGATCACAATAGCCATACATCAACAAGATATCGATCTTTTCCGCAATTGGTAAACGGTCCATTTTAACACGGGTAATGTATCACGAAAAAAATACCGTCGGCACTGGCGGAATGTTACGTGATACCACGTACTTATACGTTTGTGACTATTACCGCGCCATCTATCACAAAGCGAAAAAAGTGGTCCAACTTAAACATTCATATTTCTTTACGCATTACACGCATATGTAATAAAAAATGGGGGTTCCTTTTTAAAAAAAACGCAGTTGATGTCCGTTTAACCTATGGCAGCGCCATCTAGGGGGCCAACCATAGCGCCATCTAGTTTCCCCCTTCAAGATAGACGAGTTTCGTTCTTTTTAGTTTTTTCGTTTGATGCTTATTTCATGAGATATTTGACCCGGTCACTATCAATGGACCACCCTGTATATAAATCCTTTGTGGATCATTTGTGCTGCACCTCTCGTAGGCATGAGTGCAGGTGTAACTCGTGGTTGTTCTATTTTCAAGGCTAAGCTTTTTGTTCGAGGGATCTACGGCATATTATTAATACAAGAGGATGTAACTAAGCTGCTAGGATGTCATAAATCCAATAACTTCCGTACGCTAACGTTGAAAGATGCTTCTTATACAGGGTGTTAGAAAAAGGTGCGGCCAAACTTTCAGGAAACATCCCTCACACACAAATAAAGAAAAGATGTTATGTGGACATGTGTCCGGAAACGCTTAATTTCCATGTTAGAGCTCATTTTAGTTTCGTCAGTATGTGCGCTCAATGGAGCACGTTATCATGATTTCATACGGGATACTCTACCTGTGCTGCTAGAACATGTGCCTTTACAAGTACGACACAACATGTGGTTCATGCACGATGGAGCTCCTGCACATTTCAGTCGAAGTGTTCGTACGCTTCTCAACAACAGATTCGGTGACCGATGGATTGGTAGAGACGGACCAATTCCATGGCCTCCACGCTCTCCTGACCTCAACCCTCTTGACTTTCATTTATGGGGGCATTTTAAAGCTCTTGTCTACGCATCTGCGGTACCAAATGTAGAGACTCTTCGTGCTCGTATTGTGGACGGCTGTGATACAATACGCCATTCTCCAGGGCTGCATCAGCGCATCAGGGATTCCATGCGACCGAGGGTGGATGCATGTTTCCTCGCTAACGGAGGACATTTTGAACATTTCCTGTAACAAACTGTTTGAAGTCACGCTGGTACGTTCTGTTGCTGTGTGTTTCCATTCAATGATTAATGTGATTTGAAGAGAAGTAATAAAATGAGCTCTAACACGGAAAGTAAGCGTTTCCGCACACGTGTCCACGTAACATATTTTCTTTCTTTGTCTGTGAGGAATATTTCCTGAAAGTTTGGCCGTACCTTTTTGTAACATCCTGTATATGTCAACTTTCATTCTTTTGCTACAATGCGCAACAGAATTAAAGGATTACAATTTCTGAACCCCACAGTTGCTTTGCGTTGTGACGCATAACCATAAAATTTGGTTCAACGATGAGTTCAGCCTTCCTCTGTAGTGGTGCAAGAGTCCGGCGTCTTGCGATGTCACTCTTGGGCACCGTGTCGCATCAAACAGCAAGGTTTTGACACAAACGGAAAAAACAGGTCACAGCTCGGAAGTCCAAGGGAGCTATAAGATGGGTTAAAGTCACATTGAGACCAAAATTCACCACAGTTCTGCCCAACGCGACCGTGTACATGTCACAATTCAACCCTTTTTTGAAACCTTGCGATGGAGGTCAGAATCGTGACACGCCGTTTTCTTATGGGTGGCCGAGGGAATCGTTTCATGCACAACACCGCTCAGAATGAGCACTAAAAGGCCTTAGGGGACGGCAGAAACGGCATCGATGTAACCACCCCTTCTCCTTGGGCGTTGATTCCCATACATTTCACGGTGTGATGAGCAACACAACGACGTTGTTGACAAGGCTCTCTGTGGTCGTTTCAGCCTTACTCTAAGGACATCGTGGGGCTGCAACACCACTGAATGTGATCAGACTCCTTTATAAAGTAGTGTTACTGCGATTTTTGCTCTCTAGACACTATTCAAAACTATTCAACGAAGTTTGAACGTTATTCGAAGCAGAAAAAATTAATTATGCTTTTTCAGCCCTCATGATTCGCATTCTCCTGCGGGGAGTGCAGCATTAACATGTGCGTGAATTAAACGGCGAAACGGCAAGACCCCCAGTTCGGCAACGCCCTCGGTGCCATCTACGTACCTTTGTTGAGTACCTTACAAATGTAGCTGTCAGAAATTTCGCCAGCAGTTCATACTCGCGGCTGCTCAACGAACTGAGGGTTAGGCAACCCCTTCGACACCTCTTAGGGGGGCTTTCTACGTATAGGTGCTAGAGAAACCGCAAAGCTGAATTGGTATCGAAGTTTCTGACAAGTGTATTTGAAAAATGGTCAACAGAAGTGCGTGAGGGCGTTGCCGAACGTGCGGAAGGGAGGTCCTGGAGGGCCATATCACCGTTTCATTCAGGCACATATTACAATGTAGCTTAAAAAAAAATTTTTTTTAGTCATCAGTCTTGTGGCTGCTTTGATGCAGCTCGCCACGGTTTCCTTTCTTGTGTCAAACCATTCATCTCAGAGTGTCACTTGCACCCTACATCCTCATTATTTGCTGAATGTATTCCAAGCTCATTCTTCCTCTACAGATTGCTAGGCGCCGGGGTGGAGAAGAGTTTGTACCTTTAATTCTGACGAATTTCGCATGAGAAGCAGATATGCACTCGACCCCCTCCTTACCTACCACCTAGTTCATTAGGCACACAACGGTAACGAAAGGAAATGATGGTGGACCTTAAAACCCAATACGTGATTTCGGAATCTCTGCCTGACCATGATGTAATCTAACTGAAATATTCCTGTATCTCCCGCCCTTTCCTAAGAAAACTTCCCTCTCTTGTGATTCTTGAACAGAGTGTTCACCATTATCATCTGAAATTTATTGCAGAACTCAGTTCATCTTTCTTCTCTCTCATTTCTACTAGTAAGCCCATATTCTACCGTAACCATTTCTTTTGCTCCTTACTCTACAACCGCATTCCAGTCCCCAAGACAATTACATTTTCGTCTCCCTTTAGGTAGTGAATACTCGTTCAGTATCTTTATAACCTTTCTCTATCTCTTCGTCTTCGGCTTGCGACGTCGCCATGTATATCTGAACTATTGTTGTCGGTGTTGGTTTGCTGTCGATTCTGATGAGAACAACCTATCACTGAACCGTTCACAGCAACTTTCCTCTGTCCTACGTTCGTACTCATAACGAATCCCAATCCCACTATACCATTTTCTAGGCGTTACGGCCGCAGGTTCGAATCCTACCTTTGGCATGGATGTATGTGGTGTCCTTAGGTTAGTTAGGTTTAAGTAGTTCTAAGTTCTAGGGGACTGATGACCTCAGATGTTAAGTCACATAGTGCTCAGAGCCATTTGAACCATATACCATTTTCTGCTGCTATTCATATTATCCTATACTCGACTGATCAGAAATCTTTGATTAAATACGTTTCATTCACATTGTTGGCTTGCTCAGTTTGTGAATCATGCAATTTTTCTGAAATTGTAATCATTTGTTTGTCTGTGCACGTACATCACATCTTCCGATTTCCGCCTCATTTGGATAATTCCTTTGTGGTGCGTCTTTTTTTGTCTTGGAGAGTATATACATACAGATTTTGTCTTCTGCAAACGTAGGGATGTTAGAGCATCGTCTGAACTGAATTTTAGCTTAGAACACAAAATTTTAAAACATATATTCCGGTGAAGTCAGGGCATTTTGTAGAGGCATGTGTCACGATTTAGATAAAACGATAGCATTTGGGCATATGACTCGATTTTACCGGGATATATATTTTTAAATTTTTTGTTCGAGACTAAAATTCAATACAGATCCCTATGTTTGCAGATTACATGTTGTATTAATTTAGATCTGTGACTGGCGTCTGTTGGCAGCCACAGAACACACAACATGCAAAGCGAGCTAAGGTACAAATGTAATTTAAACAACAAAAACTGATGTAATGTATTCCTGGTCTACAAAAAATCTGTACGTACATTCTACGAGAACAATAAAATGGAAAACCCCGTTGAATGTGCCAGAACTGTGGTGAATCATGTTTGGTTATTACGGCAAAACAATAATTGTAGATTTGCACAAAGGCGGACCCTCTTAATTCATCACTATCTGTGAGAGTTACTTACACGGTCGGCACTCATTTATTCAGCAATAGAATTATTAGCAGCGTCTTTGTACGAAAACTTCAGGCTTTTGAAGGTGAGTTTGCATAGCGATGTTTATCGCAGCTAATGGTAGGTAGGATCCAAGCAGCGTTTATTCTATTATTCAGTTCCTTCAGCCTTACTGTGGAGCTGAGTATACTCACTTCACATGTTTCGCCTCTAGGACGGGGCATTTAAACATCTTGTAAGTCAAATGATGACTTAGAAGAAAATGGGCCATGAAGGTGTATTTAAATGTTCCTTTGAGCCCGCATATCAGCCATTGCGCAAAGTAAGGGATCCCTATGTTAACTGCTTCTTAAAGCAAGGTCATGTAGCGTTATATAAAACTTTCATTGACATTCACTCACAGGTTATCGACAACTTTTTATGTGCTCAGAATTTTTAAAAGATCGACTTTCTTGTCTGAATTTACTCGGGCAAGTGAGTCTACTGCAGCGCCCCTGGCTTCTTTATTCCCATACTGGGTCTCGCCTATCTCCGATGGTCATTTTCGTTTAGACGTCAGCATCAAAATTACTTGAGATGTCTGCTGTGCAGGTTGGCACTTGTACGATAAAACTAAGGTTAAGAGGGACTATCCTTTTTACGAAAAAACCAAAATGTAGTAACAAAATTTAGGAACAAGCAATGATAGTATAGTTTATTAATGACCAAAGCAAAATTTGTGGTGGATGTTCTTGTCGAAGATCGTGTGGTAAATTCTCTACACTCCTGAGAACTGAAAGTGTAGGAAAAATGTCGCCAAAATATTTAAGAACATATATATTTATTTTCTCGAGTATATATATACTTGCAAACACGTCAAACAATATTTAGAATGCAGTAAATACCGTTGCATCTCAAAGCCAACTTTTATAGTAGGGGTGAGCTTGGCCAGGATAGGGTAACTCCGATGATAGCAGACGCTGCCACACACTCTGTTTCTGCACATGCGCACTGTGCAGAATTTTCGGAAATTCACAGATTCACACTAGGCTCAACCAATAGCCCACAGACATTACAGACACACACGCGACCTGGTTGGCCGCTGATTTACATGCAGGATCGAAAGGCGCAAGCACTTCGAGTAGTGGATTTTGAACAGGAAGTCACAAGTGTAAAACGGGCATGTCACTGTACTTCAGATTTACATCCTCAGTAATTACCTACATTAAGGCATGTGTATGATACCAGCAGACTTCTTTTGGCGTCGCGAGGAATGCTCTTTGGCTGAACTAATCTCTGGCTTATATATGCACTATACAACAGTAACGGCCACACGGGTGGCCGAGTACACATGAAGTGCACATGTATTTCTTATGTCTCGTTGTGTTCGATTGTTGTGAAGGATAGTTACGTTTTAATATGTGTTTTCTCCAGATCGTTTTTTACTGTAAGGGCACCATCCTTCCAAGAATCTTTCACTAGAAGCGGGAAAAAAGAGAGAAAAGTAATGTAAACTTCAAACAAATGTGAAACTTGTGAGCTGTCCTCTGAAGAAGAACCTGTCGGTTCGAAACGATTAAGGTGCCATTTACTTAAATAAATATCATTATGATTAGTGACTGGTTGCTGTCTTTTTCTTTGGAAGAATAGACCAACTGTAAATGCTTGGTGTCAGTACAGTTCTCTCATTGAAGTGGTGCAATCGTCCAACGAATCATAAACATCATTATTTAGCCAGGTCTCCCTCACTTACAAGTTAATTGTTAATAATGGTAACCAGACAGACAGTAATTCATCAGCAGAAACTTGCAGACTTAAACAGATCGAATGGTCGTCACTCATTACAGTCGATTTACCAAAACCGCAAATATACTTCCGACTATGTCATATCAGTAATCGTTCTGATCTGTAAGTACCCCAAACTCCGTCTGCTGCAAGTTCCACCACCACGTTGAGGTTAATTACAATGAATCACCAATGAAGCTGGTATAGGCATGCGTATTCGAGTACAGAGGTTTGTAAACGGGGAGAATACGGCGCTACGGTCGGCAACTCCTATATAAGACAACAAGAGTCTGGCGCAGCTGTTACATCGGTTACTGCTGCTATAATGGTAGGTTATCTAGATTTAAGTGAATCTGAACTTGGTGTTAAAGTCAGCGCACGAGCGATGGGACTCAGTATCTCCGAGGTAGCGATGAAGTGGGAATGTTAACGTGCGACCATTTCACGAGTGTACCTTGAATATCAGGAATCCGGTAAAACATCAAATCTCCGACATCGCTGCGGCCGGAAAAGGATCCTGCAAGAACGGGACCAACGCAACTGAGAGAATTGTTCAACGTGACAGAAGTGCAACCCTTTCGCCTGCAGATTTCAGTGCTGTACCAGCAACAACGTTAACTGGAATACTCTCTTTCAAATTCTGAAGGTGGCAGGGGTAAAATACAAGGAGCGAAAGGCTATTTACAATTTGTACAGAAACCAGATGGCAGTAATAAGAGTCGAGGGGCATGAAAGGGAAGCAGTGGTTGGGAAAGGAGTAAGACAGGGTTGTAGCCTCTCCCCGATGTTGTTCAATCTGTATATTGAGCAAGCAATAAAGGAAACAAAAGAAAAATTTGGAGTAGGTATTAAAATCCAGGGAGAAGAAATAAAAAGTTTGAGGTTCGCCGAGGTTCGCCGATGACATTGTAATTCTGTCAGAGACAGCAAAGGACTTGGAAGAGCAGTCGAACGGAATGGACAGTGTCTTGAAAGGAGGGTATAAGATGAACATCAACAAAAGCAAAAGGAGGATCATGGAATGTAGTCGAATTAAGTCGGGTGATGCTGAGGGAATTAGATTAGGAAACGAGACACTTAAAGTAGTAAAGGAGTTTTGCTATTTGGGGAGCAAAATAACTGATGATGGCCGAAGTAGAGAGGATATAAAATGTAGACTGGCAATGGCAAGGAAAGCGTTTGTGAAGAAGAGAAATTTGTTGACATCGAGTATAGATTTAAATGTCAGGAAGTCGTTCCTGAAAGTATTTGTATGGAGTGTAGCCATGTATGGAAGTGAAACATGGACAATAAATAGTTTGGACAAGAAGAGAATAGAAGCTTTCGAAATGTGGTGCTACAGAAGAATGCTGAAGATAAGGTGGGTAGATCACGTAACTAATGAGGAGGTATTGAATAGGATTGGGGAGAAGAGAAGTTTGTGGCACAACTTGACTAGAAGAAGGGATCGGTTTGTAGGACATGTTTTGAGGCATCAAGGGATCACAAATTTAGCATTGGAGGGCAGCGTGGAGGGTAAAAATCGTAAGGGAGACCAAGAGATGAATACACTAAGCAGATTCAGAAGGATGTAGGTTGCAGTAGGTACTGGGAGATGAAGAAGCTTGCACAGGGTAGAGTAGCATGGAGAGCTGCATCAAACCAGTCTCAGGACTGAAGACCACAACAACAACAACAACCAGCAACAAGTGTCAGCGTGCGAACTATTCAACGAAACGTCATCGAAAAGGTCTTTCTCAGTCGAAGGCCCACTCGTGAACCCTTGATAACTGCACGAAACAAAGCTTTACGCTTCATGTGATCCCGTCAACACCGGCAGTGGACTGCCTATTTGGACGAGTCTCGTTTCAAATTGTATCGAGCGGATGGACGTGTACAGGTATGGAGACAACCTCTTGAATCCATGGACCCTGCATGTCAGTAGGGGTCTGTTTATGCTGGTAGAGGCTCCGTAAGCCTGTCCATGAACCATGGACCTTGCCGTTGGTGGGGAGGCTTGCGTGCCTTAGCGATACAGATGGCCGTACCGTAGGTGCAACCACAACGGAGGGGTATCTGTTGAGAGGCCAGACAAACATGTGGTTCCTGAAGAGGGGCAGCAGCCTTTTCAGTAGTTGCAGGGGCAACAGTCTGGATGATTGACTGATCTGGCCTTGTAACATTAACCAAAACGGCCTTGCTGTGCTGGTACTGCGAACGGCTGAAAGCAAGGGGAAACTACAGCAGTAATTTTTCCCGAGGACATGCAGCTCTACTGTATGATTAAATGATGATGGCGTCCTCTTGGGTAAAATATTCCGGAGGTAAAATAGTCCCCCATTCGGATCTCCGGGCGGGGACTACTCAAGAGGACGTCGTTATCAGGAGAAAGAAAACTGGCGTTCTACGGATCGGAGCGTGGAATGTCAGATCACTTAATCGGGCGGGTAGGTTAGAAAATTTGAAAAGGGAAATGGATAGGTTAAAGTTGGACATAGTGGGAAATAGTGAAGTTCGGTGGCAGGAGGAACAAGACTTTTGGTCAGGTGATTACAGGGTTATAAATACAAAATCAAATAGGGGTAATGCAGGAGTAGGTTTAATAATGAATAAAAAAATAGGAGTGCGGGTTAGCTACTACAAACAGCATAGTGAACGCATTATTGTGGCCAAAATAGACACAAAGCCCATGCCTACTACAGTAGTACAAGTTTATATGCCAACTAGCTCTGCAGATGATGAAGAAATAGATGAAATGTATGACGAGATAAAAGAAATTATTCAGGTAGTGAAGGGAGACGAAAATTTAATAGTCATGGGTGACTGGAATTCGTCAGTAGGAAAAGGGAGAGAAGGAAACATAGTAGGTGAATATGGATTGGGGGGAAGGAATGAAAGAGGAAGCCGCCTTGTAGAATTTTGCACAGAGCATAACTTAATCATAGCTAACACTTGGTTCAAGAATCATGAAAGGAGGCTGTATACATGGAAGAAGCCTGGAGATACTGACAGGTTTCAGATAGATTATATAATGGTAAGACAGAGATTTAGGAACCAGGTTTTAAATTGTAAGACATTTCCAGGGGCAGATGTGGATTCTGACCACAATCTATTGGTTATGAACTGCAGATTGAAACTGAAGAAACTGCAAAAAGGTGGGAATTTAAGGAGATGGGACCTGGATAAACTGAAAGAACCAGAGGTTGTAGAGAGTTTCAGGGAGAGCATAAGGGAACAATTGACAGGAATGGGGGAAAGAAATACAGTAGAAGAAGAATGGGTAGCTCTGAGGGATGAAATGGTGAAGGCAGCAGACGATCAAGTAGGTAAGACGACGAGGGCTAATAGAAATCCTTGGGTAACAGAAGAAATATTGAATTTAATTGATGAAAGGAGAAAATATAAAAATGCAGTAAATGAAGCAGGCAAAAAGGAATACAAACGTCTCAAAAATCGACAGGAAGTGCAAAATGGCTAAGCAGGGATGGCTAGAGGACAAATGTAAGGATGTAGAGGCTTGTCTCACTAGGGGTAAGATAGATACTGCCTACAGGAAAATTAAAGAGACCTTTGGAGAGAAGAGAACCACATGTATGAATATCAAGAGCTCAGATGGAAACCCAGTTCTAAGCAAAGAAGGGAAGGCAGAAAGGTGGAAGGAGTATATAGAGGGTTTATACAAGGGAGATGTACTTGAGGACAATATTATGGAAATGGAAGAGGATGTAGATGAAGACGAAATGGGAGATAAGATACTGCGTGAAGAGTTTGACAGAGCACTGAAAGACCTGAGTCGAAACAAGGCCCCGGGAGTAGACAACATTCCACTAGAACTACTGATGGCCTCGGGAGAGCCAGTCATGACAAAACTCTACCATCTGGTGAGCACGATGTATGAGACAGGCGAAATACCCTCAGACTTCAAGAAGAATATAATAATTCCAATCCCAAAGAAAGCAGGTGTTGACAGATGTGAAAATTACCGAACTATCAGTTTAATAAGTCACAGCTGCAAAATACTAACGCGAATTCTTTACAAACGAATGGAAAAACTGGTAGAAGCCGACCTCGGGGAAGATCAGTTTGGATTCCGTAGAAATGTTGGAACACGTGAGGCAATACTGACCTTACGACTTATCTTGGAAGAAAGATTAAGAAAAGGCAAACCTACGTTTCTAGCATTTGTAGACTTAGAGAAAGCTTTTGACAATGTTGACTGGAATACTCTCTTCCAAATTCTGAAGGTTACAGGGGTAAAATACAGGGAGCGAAAGGCTATTTACAATTTGTACAGAAACCAGATGGCAGTTATAAGAGTCGAGGGGCATGAAAGGGAAGCAGTGGTTGGGAAGGGAGTGAGACAGGGTTGTAGCCTCTCCCCAATGTTATTCAATCTGTATATTGAGCAAGCAGTAAAGGAAACAAAAGAAAAATTCGGAGTAGGTATTAAAATTCATGGAGAAGAAGTAAAAACTTTGAGGTTCGCCGATGACATTGTAATTCTGTCAGAGACAGCAAAGGACTTGGAAGAGCAGTTGAACGGAATGGACAGTGTCTTGAAAGGAGGATATAAGATGAACATCAACAAAAGCAAATCGAGGATAATGGAATGTAGTCAAATTAAATCGGGTGATGCTGAGGGAATTAGATTAGGAAATGAGACACTTAAAGTAGTAAAGGAGTTTTGCTATTTAGGGAGTAAAATAACCGATGATGGTCGAAGTAGAGAGGATATAAAATGTAGACTGGCAATGGCAAGGAAAGCGTTTCTGAAGAAGAGAAATTTGTTAACATCGAGTATAGATTTAGGTGTCAGGAAGTCGTTTCTGAAAGTATTTGTATGGAGTGTAGCCATGTATGGAAGTGAAACATGGACGATAACTAGTTTGGACAAGAAGAGAATAGAAGCTTTCGAAATGTGGTGCTACAGAAGAATGCTGAAGATAAGGTGGGTAGATCACGTAACTAATGAGGAGGTATTGAATAGGATTGGGGAGAAGAGAAGTTTGTGGCACAACTTGACTAGAAGAAGGGATCGGTTGGTAGGACATGTTTTGAGGCATCAAGGGATCACAAATTTAGCATTGGAGGGCAGCGTGGAGGGTAAAAATCGTAGAGGGAGACCAAGAGATCAATACACTAAGCAGATTCAGAAGGATGTAGGTTGCAGTAGGTACTGGGAGATGAAGAAGCTTGCACAGGATAGAGTAGCATGGAGAGCTGCATCAAACCAGTCTCAGGACTGAAGACCACAACAACAAACAACAACAATACGTCTGGATACGAATCTGACTGGTGACACGTACGTAAGCCTCCTGTGTGATCACCTGCATCCATTCATGTCCATTGTGCATTCCGATGGACTTGGGCAACGCCGCAGGACAATGCGACACCCCATACGTCCAGAATTGCTACAGAGTGGCTCCAGGAACACTCTTCTGAGTTTAAAGACGTCTGCTGGCCACCAAACTCCCTAGACATGAACATTATGGAGCATATCTGAGATGCCTTGCAACGTGCTGTTCAGAAGAGATCTCCACCCTCTCGTACTCTTGTGGATTTATGGACAAGCCTGCAGGATTCATGATGTCATTTCTTTCCAGCACTACTTTAGACACTAGTCGAGTGCATTCCACTTCATGTTGCGGCACTTCTGCGTGTTCGCAGGCTCCTACACGATTTTACGCAGGAGTACCAGTTTCTTTGGCTCTTCACTGTATTACTGTCAGCGCGACACCGTCACTAGAAGAAACTGACCGTAAGATACATGTTACAGCCTTTTGGAACCATTTACGCGAACAAACCTAAAGCTGTACAGTTACTTCGAACGATTAAATCTTTAATCCAGATGGCTGTCGTATGCACTTCTTGTGGTGAGCTCCCGCGTTCTGTAGTAATTTTGCCGCTCGAAATGCTGTTGCTGTTGGCCACTGATTCTAGTCTCATCATTGTCACCCGATTCACTATTCTGCATCGCTACATTTTTAAACATTCACATTTCGCAAATATTTATATTAACAGACGATGAATACTCAACACATGTCATCAAAAGTCCAGTTGTTGCGTCCGTAAGTTAAGAGGACGAAACTACCGTGACAACAGCTGAAACATACCAAACATTTCTTTGACTCGTCACAAACTCGCGCGTGGTTCCTTCCGACGATTTCAGCTGTTTTTACAACCACCCTTGGCATTGCTCGACGGTCCCTGTTCGTCATTCACATCATCAACAGCTGACTTGGACTGTGTTAGAATGAGAGTTGTCCCTGATGGATTTTTTACTCAGGTGAAATGCAATGAGCCCACATTCGAGCTCTCCTGACCTAGCAATCTGATGTTGCTGTTTCTCTACTAACAACGCAATGCTCCCCGTCTCGTTTTATGTTGGCGGGTTCGCCTCTCGTAACATCTGGTGGATACATAGGGTGAGACAGTGTATGTTTATTGATTGACTTTCGAGGGCTTATATCTCTCCAGTCCGAAGCAGTTCAAGGCTACAAATGCGAACGAATGCATTCACTTCCGGTGTTACTCTGAAGGTTTTTAGTAAACCAGGAGTATATACGGTAATGCTCTGCCCACAGTTACCGATATAGATTAACCGGAGATATTTCTTCATTGTTCATTTGTTCCCTATTTACTTTTGTTATTGATTATCAGTCTTATGGAACTGTAGTTTTAACTAATTTCCTCATTATTTCTCCACTAGTTTTTCATGTTCCTGTTGATATCACGTAATTTTATCTACTAACAGTTGTTGCTATTTTCATAAGATAAATCGGAACACTATCCTACAACACGTTCAGAATGGTTACGGAACGATTTTATCGTCTCTCTATTTTGGGTACATGAAAAGTAGTTGCGCCTCACAAATTGCTCATTTGTCAGTTTTATAAGTAAATGGAGGACACAATGCGTCTTTGAAGCCGATGTTGGTGATATGTGCACGTTGCTTTTCCCTTGAACACCGTATTTTTTTTATTTCCTTCCTCCTTTCATAATACAGAGCGACAATTCTTATTTACTGACCTTCCCCAAGACGACTTCCCAGTCTGCAGATGCGATAAGAATGTATTTAAGAACGTTCCTCCGTATCACGAAGACGAAAGGCAAACACGTCTGTGCACAGAGTGACTTTCGAGGCCAAAGATCTCTCCAGTTCGAAGCGGTTCAAGGTTACAAGCGTGAATGAACGCATTCACTCCCGGTGTTACTCTGAAGGTTTTTAGTAAACCAGGCGCAGATGGCGTATGCATTGGGTCCACAACTCCCTTCGGGATTCACCGCTGCCACTGACGACGATAATTTTTTCGATCGACAATTTCCACAATAACTCCTTTTTCTTCCTCTTCTTCTGCATTTTCCGTAGTAGCCCAGTTGTGACCTGTTACGATTCCCATCTTTTTCTGCCGAGATCTCTTTTCCATTTTGGTATAAAATTCTGTATCTGACTTGGTGGCCTCTCTGGATCCAAAGTTTGTAGACGTTTATGCCATTTCTCTTCGTTTTCATCCAGCTTTTTTACACCTTTCACACCTCATGCCTTCAACTCCTTTCGAATATCTTCATTTCTTATTTTATCTATTCTTTTACATCCATTCGCCATTCAAAAATATCTCATTTCTATTCTCCGTATTTGTTTTTCTTGTCTTTCAATGGATACCAACAATTCACTTCAACATAATATGGTCGGCAACGAGACTTTTTTGTAAAATTTCAGTCGTGTTCCTTTACGTGTTTTATGCTAACAAATTCAAGTAATTGTTCTACAGATACTACAAAACCGATTCAAGTTAATCTCAAAATCTTCTTAGAATTCATGCGATATTTTACCTCCAAAGCAGTTAAAATATTTTAATTGTCGTTTCATTAACTACTAGTTTAGTTCTCATTGAATATATTCCACAAAATGACAGTGTATCACATTTAGCAGAAGAAATTTTCAGATTATATTCTTTATATATTTTATTTAGTTCATAAATACCTTATTGTAAATTATCTTCTCTTGAAAGAAAAAATGTAAGGTCATCAGTATACGGAAGTGATTTTAGTCGCCGGCCGAAGTGGCCGTGCGGTTAAAGGCGCTGCAGTCTGGAACCGCAAGACCGCTACGGTCGCAGGTTCGAATCCTGCCTCGGGCATGGATGTTTGTGATGTCCTTAGGTTAGTTAGGTTTAACTAGTTCTAAGTTCTAGGGGACTAATGACCTCAGCAGTTGAGTCCCATAGTGCTCAGAGCCATTTTTTTTATTTTAGTTTTACCGAATTTTTTAGTTGTACCCCAGTATTTATCTTACAATTCTATCAACAAACTTCATTGTCAGTGTAAATACTGAACAAAATGGTTCAAATGGCTCTGAGCACTATGGGACTTAACTGCTGTGGTTATCAGTCCCCTAGAACTTAGAACTACTTAAACCTAACTAACCTAAGGACATCACACACATCCATGCCCGAGGCAGCATTCGAACATGCGACCGTAGCGGCCACGCGGTTCCAGATTGTAGCGCCTAGAAACGCACGGCCACTCCGGCCGGCCTGGAATACTGAACAGCTTGGGGGATAAACTACAGCCCTGTCTCACCCTTTTATTTATACAAACATCAAATAAGGTTTCCAATCACCTCGGTTCCGACAGTTCCGCAACCTGTACAGAAAATTGGAATAGAGATAAACATCATTTCTGCCCTATTTATTGGTCATGAAAACCACATATTGCATGTTGTACCAACATACAGCGAGACCTTCAGTGGTGGTGG
Organism: Schistocerca nitens; assembly: GCF_023898315.1. Taxonomy (NCBI): domain Eukaryota; kingdom Metazoa; phylum Arthropoda; class Insecta; order Orthoptera; family Acrididae; genus Schistocerca; species Schistocerca nitens. Next base: position 397,139,659 of record NC_064617.1, read on the forward strand.
TCCAGATTACTGTACACACAGGTACCCCTAATACCCAGTAGCACGTCCTCTTGCATTGATGCCTGTATTCGTCGTGGCATACTATCCACAAGTTCATCAAGGTACTGTTGGTCCAGATTGTCCCACTCCCCGACGGCGACTCGGCGTAGATCACTCAGAGTGGTTGGTGGGTCACGACGTCCTTAAACAGCCCTTTTGAATCTATCTCAGGCATGTTCGATAGGGTTCATATCTGGGGAACATGCTGGCCATTGCAGTCGAGGGATGTCGTTGTCCTGAAGGAAGTCATTCACAAGTTGTGCACGATGGGGACGCAAATTGTCGTCCATGAACACGAATGCCTCGCCGATATCGTTGCACTATCAGTCGGAGGATGGAATTCACGTATCGTACAGCCGTTACGGCGCCTTTCATGACCAGCAGCGGCGTCCGTCGGCCTCACATAATGCCACCCCAAAACAAAAGGGAACCTCCACCCTGTTGCAGTCGCTGGACAGCGTGTCTAAGGCGTTCAGCCTGACCAGCTTGCCTGCAAACACGTCTCCGACGTTTGTCTGGTTGAAGGCATATGCGACACTCATCGATGAACGGAACATGAAGCTAATCCCGAGCGGTCCATTCGGCTTGATATTGGGCGCATCTGCTCCTAGCTGCATGGTGTGGTTGAAAAAATGGATCTCGCCATGGACGTCGGGAGTGATGTTGCGCATCATGCAGCCTATTGCGCACAGTTTGAGTCGTAACACGACGTGCTGTGGCTGCACGAAAAGCATTATTCAACGTGGTGACGTTGCTGTCAGGATTCCTCCGAGCCATAATCCGTAGGTAGCGGTCATCCACTGCAGTAGTAGCCCTTGGGCGGCCTGAGCGAGGCATGTCATCGACAGTTCCTGTCTTTCTGTATCGCCTCCATGTCCGAACAACATCGCTTTGGTTCACTCCTAGACGCCTGCACACTTCCCTTGTTGAGAGCTCTTCCTGGCACAAAGTAACAATGCGGATGCGATCGAACCGCGGTATTGACCGTCTATGCATGGTTGAACTACAGAAAACAAGAGCCGTGTACCTCCTTCCTGGTGGACTGACTGGAATTGATCGGCTGTCGGACCACCTCCGTCTACTAGGCGCTGCTCATGCATGGTTGTTTACTCCTTGGGCGGGTTTAGTGACATCTCTGAACAGTCAAAGGGACTGTGTCTGTGATACAATATCCACAGACAACGTCTATCTTCAGGAGTTCTGACAACTGGGGTGAGGCAAAACTTTTTTTGATGTGTGTATGTATTGGTTCTCTGTACATGCTGATCAGAAACCGTCCGAAAAGCTTGTAAGGGTGTTGTAGTGTAGGCTGTTTTGGGAAATAACCGTTAAGCAAAAAAGTTCGATACGTTGCACCGTTGTCTAATTAACTGGCATTTGAATTAGCCAGCCACGGCGTCGTGCGAGAAAATTCAAGTGGCGCGCCAGATGCTATTAGTGATGATGATGATGACGATTCTTGGTTTGTGGGGCGCTCAACTGCGCGGTCATCAGCGCCTGTACAGAGTCCCATTTTTGACACAGTCCAATTTTTTTTCATAAACCAATCTAGCCACTGTCAAGAATGATGATGAAAAGATGAGCACAACACAAGCACCCAGTCCCCGAGCAGGGAAAATCCGCAACCCGGCCGGGAATCGAACCCGGGACCCCGTGATCCAGAAGCAGCAACGGTAGCCACCAGACCACGAGGTGCGGCCAGTCTATTAGTGTCAGTTGATCGCATAGTGTAGATGATATAGCACAAGACTGCCCAGGCTTGATCCTTGCTACCGTGCCAAGTCCGATTTTTGTACCTCTCGTTATTAGCAAACAAAACGAAGAACTTTTGGCGACACAGTCTCCAGTTAGCCGCTGGAATTTGAGCGTGCAAGGCCCCGATTGGCTAACTTCAGTGGTAATTAACTCCATAACGTAACGAATCATTTCTGAACAATTATTTCTGAGCACAACCTACCCTTTGACACCCTTACAAGCGTTTCTGTATATGCTTTTTGTAACTAAGAGTACTGATATTCATACAGATTTTTGATAACCGATAGAATCTGTAAATGCTATCTTCTGTGTTCTATTATATACTTTTCTCTAACCACGTTATCAAAAGCCTTCTCGAAATCTATAAAATCAGTGTGTCTCTTTGTTAAACACACTCATAAGCTGTCGTAAAATTGAATCCCATGAGTCGTTGATCGTCCCTGTCTAAACCCGACCTGTTACAGTTAAAGTTCTGCTGTTCTGCTATTATTTTTAGTGTTATCCTTAAAATTCTTGCCTAAAGTTTATATGCTTTGTTAAGTAACAGTTGAACGTCGACATGTCAGAAAGACACTCAAAAACAGACACTCGAATTTCCGTAGAAGCAAACGGCATTTATTTGCTTCAGATGAACCTCAGCAAGACTTTACTAAACACCACCATCCAGAGAGTTACTTGGCTCCACAATCTAATTAGGTCTCAGCTTATTGCTCATCTGCGCGCTCGTTAAATGGCACCACTCGACTAGAAGACTGGAATGACTCAACCCCAGATCCAAACCCGCGCAGGGCAATGCACTTTAGGATTTTCTCACAAAAATGATTCAAATGGCTCTGAGCACTATGGGACTGAACATCTGAGGTCATCAGTACCCTACAACTTAGAACTGCTTAAACCCAACTAACCTGAGGACATCACACACATCCATGCCCGAGGGAGGATTCGAACCTGCGATCGTAGCGGTCGCGCGGTTCCAGACTGAAGCGCCTAGAACCGCTCGGCCACCACGGCCGTCAGGATTTTTTCAATTTACCACAGGCTCACGTTCCCCCGACACTACGAAGACCTCACCTCCATCCCAGATAGTATTCAGGGGCTGGACAAAATATGGAAACAACGTGAGAAATACATGCTTGAACGTAAATGGAGATGCTAGATAAACCTGTAGCTTGCGCTGTTGTGTTTGACCACAAATGACACCTGCGCAATGTTCTCACCAGGTTGCAAGCGTCGGTCGTGGTCAGAATGGTATTGTATGTAGTTGTGGGGGCAGTATGTGAAGTCTAACGAGGGCAAATTGTTGGTGCACGTATGGTGGAGGGTTACGTGCCCAAGGGAGCCGAAGTGTTTGATGCTTCAAGGGGCACCGATCGAATATTTATACCCCATACAGCGAAAGCATCATCTGCTACGTCACAATGCGGACGAAAGTGTGTGTTGACTGTTGAGTGATCATGAAGGACGATCACTGACGAAGATTGTGACGAAAAAGAAGAGGACGACTGCGCAAAACTCACAGAATAATTGAATGTCGCACTTGTGAATTCTGTCATGTCAGCACAAAAAAAAAAAAAAAAACCGGAGGGATCTCCATAATCTGGGTATTGCAGTGCCAGCTGGAGTTCCAAAATCAGTGATCCGAATGCCCAACACAGGAAAACGTGTTGCCGAAGCCATAAAACCTGGACTGTGGAGCAACGGAAGAATGTAGTTTTGTGAAATGAGTCTTGTTCCACGCTCTTTACAGCTTCTGGCCGAGTTTACGTCCCAAGAGAGAAACATGAAGAGGGGTTCCTTGATGAATCGAGCAGCAATAATCGCTCGGTACCATGGTTACTCTGCAAGTCAGCATTATTGCCAAGAAATGAGAGGCCAACCTGGCCGATCAGGTCCACCCTTGGAATAATGTTTGTTCCCCAATAATGACGCTGTGTTCCAAGACGACGCGGCCCCCTTCCACACAGCTCACATCGTCCAGGACTGGTCTCGTGAGCATGATGACGAATTGTGCGACGTTTTCCTGGTCATCACAATGACTTGGTCTCCGTTTTACTGAGCCTTTGTGGTCTACTTTGGGGAGAAGGATGGGTGATCTTTATCCACCTCCATCATCGTTACCTAAACCTGCCACTGTTGTTGTTGTTGTTGTGGTCTTCAGTCCTGAGACTGGTTTGATGCAGCTCTCCATGCTACTCTATCCTGTGCAAGCTTCTTCATCTCCCAGTACCTACTGCAACCTACATCCTTCTGAATCTGATTAGTGTATTCATCTCTTGGTCTCCCTCTACGATTTTTACCCTCCACGCTGCCCTCCAATGCTAAATTTGTGATCCCTTGATGCCTCAAAACATGTCCTACCAACCGATCCCTTCTTCTGGTCAAGTTGTGCCACAAACTTCTCTTCTCCCCAATCCTATTCAATACCCCCTCATTAGTTACGTGATCTACCCACCTTATCTTCAGCATTCTTCTGTAGCACCACATTTCGAAAGCTTCTATTCTCTTCTTATCCAAACTAGTTATCGTCCATGTCTCACTTCCATACATGGCTACACTCCATACAAATACTTTCAGAAACGACTTCCTGACACCTAAATCTATACTCGATGTTAACAAATTTCTCTTCTTCAGAAACGATTTCCTTGCCATTGCCAGTCTACATTTTATATCCTCTCTACTTCGACCATCATCGGTTATTTTACTCCCTAAATAGCAAAACTCCTTTACTACTTTAAGTGTCTCATTTCCTAATCTAATTCCCTCAGCATCACCCGATTTAATTTGACTACATTCCATTATCCTCGTTTTGCTTTTGTTGATGTTCATCTTATATCCTCGTTTCAAGACACTGTCCATTCCGTTCAACTGCTCTTCCAAGTCCTTTGCTGTCTCTGACAGAATTACAATGTCATCGGCGAACCTCAAAGTTTTTACTTCTTCTCCATGAATTTTAATACCTACTCCGAATTTTTCTTTTGTTTCCTTTACTGCTTGTTCAATATACAGATTGAATAACATCGGGGAGAGGCTACAACCCTGTCTCACTCCCTTCCCAACCACTGCTTCCCTTTCATGTCCCTCGACTCTTATAACTGCCATCTGGTTTCTGTACAAATTGTAAATAGCCTTTCGCTCCCTGTATTTTACCCCTGCCACCTTTAGAATTCGAAAGAGAGTATTCCAGTCAACATTGTCAAAAGCTTTCTCTAAGTCTACAAATGCTAGAAACGTAGGTTTGCCTTTTCTTAATCTTTCTTCCAAGATAAGTCGTAAGGTCAGTATTGCCTCACGTGTTCCAACATTTCTACGGAATCCAAACTGATCTTCCCCGAGGTCGGCTTCTACCAGTTTTTCCATTCGTCTGTAAAGAATTCGCGTTAGTATTTTGCAGCTGTGACTTATTAAACTGATACACTCCTGGAAATGGAAAAAAGAACACATTGACACCGGTGTGTCAGACCCACCATACTTGCTCCGGACACTGCGAGAGGGCTCTACAAGCAATGATCACACGCACGGCACAGCGGACACACCAGGAACCGCGGTGTTGGCCGTCGAATGGCGCTAGCTGCGCAGCATTTGTGCACCGCCGCCGTCAGTGTCAGCCAGTTTGCCGTGGCATACGGAGCTCCATCGCAGTCTTTAACACTGGTGGCATGCCGCGACAGCGTGGACGTGAACCGTATGTGCAGTTGACGGACTTTGAGCGAGGGCGTATAGTGGGCATGCGGGAGGCCGGGTGGACGTACCGCCGAATTGCTCAACACGTGGGGCGTGAGGTCTCCACAGTACATCGATGTTGTCGCCAGTGGTCGGCGGAAGGTGCACGTGCCCGTCGACCTGGGACCGGACCGCAGCGACGCACGGATGCACGCCAAGACCGTAGGATCCTACGCAGTGCCGTAGGGGACCGCACCGCCACTTCCCAGCAAATTAGGGACACTGTTGCTCCTGGGGTATCGGCGAGGACCATTCGCAACCGTCTCCATGAAGCTGGGCTACGGTCCCTCACACCGTTAGGCCGTCTTCCGCTCACGCCCCAACATCGTGCAGCCCGCCTCCAGTGGTGTCGCGACTGGCGTGAATGGAGGGACGAATGGAGACGTGTCGTCTTCAGCGATGAGAGTCGCTTCTGCCTTGGTGCCAATGATGGTCGTATGCGTGTTTGGTGCCGTGCAGGTGAGCGCCACAATCACGACTGCATACGACCGAGGCACACAGGGCCAACACCCGGCATCATGGTGTGGGGAGCGATCTCCTACACTGGCCGTACGCCACTGGTGATCGTCGAGGGGACACTGAATAGTGCACGGTACATCCAAACCGTCATCGAACCCATCGTTCTACCATTCCTAGACCGGCAAGGGAACTTGCTGTTCCAACAGGACAATGCACGTCCGCATGTATCCCGTGCCACCCAACGTGCTCTAGAAGGTGTAAGTCAACTACCCTGGCCAGCAAGATCTCCGGATCTGTCCCCCATTGAGCATGTTTGGGACTGGATGAAGCGTCGTCTCACGCGGTCTGCACGTCCGGCACGAACGCTGGTCCAACTGAGGCGCCAGGTGGAAATGGCATGGCAAGCCGTTCCACAGGACTACATCCAGCATCTCTACGATCGTCTCCATGGGAGAATAGCAGCCTGCATTGCTGCAAAAGGTGGATATACACTGTACTAGTGCCGACATTGTGCATGCTCTGTTGCCTGTGTCTATGTTCCTGTGGTCAATAAAGTTTCCCCTTCCTGGGACAATGAATTCACGGTGTTCTTATTTCAATTTCCAGGAGTGTAGTTCGGTAATTTTCACATCTGTCAACACCTGCTTTCTTTGGGATTGGAATTATTATATTCTTCTTGAAGTCTGAGGGTATTTCGCCTGTCTCATACATCGTGCTCACCAGATGGTAGAGTTTTGTCACGACTGGCTCTCCCGAGGCCATCAGTAGTTCTAATGGAATGTTGTCTACTCCCGGGGCCTTGTTTCGACTCAAGTCTTTCAGTGCTCTGTCAAACTCTTCACGCAGTATCTTATCTCCCATTTCGTCTTCATCTACATCCTCTTCCATTTCCATAATATTGTCCTCAAGTACGTCGCCCTTGTATAAACCCTCTATATACTCCTTCCACCTTACTGCCTTCCCTTCTTTACTTAGAACTGGGTTGCCATCTGAGCTCTTGATATTCATACAAGTGGTTCTCTTCTCTCCAAAGGTCTCTTTAATTTTCCTGTAGGCAGTATCTATCTTACCCCTAGTGAGACAAGCCTCTACATCCTTACATTTGTCCTCTAGCCATCCCTGCTTAGCCATTTTGCACTTCCTGTCGATTTCATTTTTGAGACGTTTGTATTCCTTTTTGCCTGCTTCATTTACTGCATTTTTATATTTTCTCCTTTCATCAATTAAATTCAATATTTCTTCTGTTACCCAAGGATTTCTATTAGCCCTCGTCGTCTTACCTACTTGATCGTCTGCCGCCTTCACCACTTCATCCCTCAGAGCTACCCATTCTTCTTCTACTGTATTTCTTTCCCCTATTCCTGTCAATTGTTCCCTTATGCTCTCCCTGAAACTCTCTACAACCTCTGGTTCTTTCAGTTTATCCAGGTCCCATCTCCTTAAATTCCCACCTTTTTGTAGTTTCTTCAGTTTCAATCTGCAGTTCATAACCAATAGATTGTGGTCAGAATCCACATCTGCCCCAGGAAATGTCTTACAATTTAAAACCTGGTTCCTAAATCTCTGTCTTACCATTATATAATCTATCTGAAACCTGTCAGTATCTCCAGGCTTCTTCCATGTATACAGCCTCCTTTCATGATTCTTGAACCAAGTGTTAGCTATGATTAAGTTATGCTCTGTGCAAAATTCTACAAGGCGGCTTCCTCTTTCATTCCTTCCCCCCAATCCATATTCACCTACTATGTTTCCTTCTCTCCCTTTTCCTACTGACGAATTCCAGTCACCCATGACTATTAAATTTTCGTCTCCCTTCACTACCTGAATAATTTCTTTTATCTCGTCATACATTTCATCTATTTCTTCATCATCTGCAGAGCTAGTTGGCATATAAACTTGTACTACTGTAGTAGGCATGGGCTTTGTGTCTATTTTGGCCACAATAATGCGTTCACTATGCTGTTTGTAGTAGCTAACCCGCACTCCTATTTTTTTATTCATTATTAAACCTACTCCTGCATTACCCCTATTTGACTTTGTGTTTATAACCCTGTAGTCACCTGACCAGAAGTCTTGTTCCTCCTGCCACCGAACTTCACTAATTCCCACTATATCTAACTTTAACCTATCCATTTCCCTTTTCAAATTTTCTAACCTACCTGCCCGATTAAGTGATCTGACATTCCACGCTCCGATCCGTAGAACGCCGGTTTTCTTTCTCCTGATAACGACGTCCTCTTGAGTAGTCCCCGCCCGGAGATCCGAATGGGGGACTATTTTACCTCCGGAATATTTTACCCAAGAGGACGCCATCATCATTTAATCATACAGTAGAGCTGCATGTCCTCGGGAAAAATTACGGCTGTAGTTTCCCCTTGCTTTCAGCCGTTCGCAGTACCAGCACAGCAAGGCCGTTTTGGTTAATGTTACAAGGCCAGATCAGTCAATCATCCAGACTGTTGCCCCTGCAACTACTGAAAAGGCTGCTGCCCCTCTTCAGGAACCACATGTTTGTCTGGCCTCTCAACAGATACCCCTCCGTTGTGGTTGCACCTACGGTACGGCCATCTGTATCGCTAAGGCACGCAAGCCTCCCCACCAACGGCAAGGTCCATGGTCCATGGTCATGCATGAAGAATGTATAATATTCCACTGAAAAACATACATTCTGCGATGACTGGAAGCTGTTTTGAGTGCCAAAGTTTTCCCTGCACCGTGTCAATCATGGTGATGAGTTGCGTTTGTGGCGTCTCCGTATTTTCGTCTTCGACACCTCCCCCCCCCCTCCCCTTTCCCACAAGGCCTGCCACCCGACTCCTCCTGACCGCTCTCGAAATTCTTGTGACAGTCATGACTATCAGCCAGTCATAATAAAGAGCAAGAATGCAGACGTTTTAATTTCCCATTACGCTGCTCCAACTAACAGCGCTTCTGTCAGAAGCTGCATTCTGCCAGAAATTTCAGCAACCTTTATCAATGTACGAATGGCGCTCAGCAAGTGGTGCTAATCATTTTTTCTCTGAAAGCAGGTTGAATTTATTCACGATTCCAGTACACCAATTATTCCCCACTCTGTTGGCTACGCAACCCTATTCTTCAACATCACCTCCGTTCAATGCGACGATCTTACGCTAGTTTACCAGCATCGTACCATTCTGCTGCTCGATGTCGGAGGCAACATCTTGCTGCGTCAGTAACCTCCCAATCATCAACGTACCGTTTCCCGTGGAGTTCATCCTTCATTGGGCCAAAAAGATGCAATTCAGAAGGAGCAACGAGGAAGAACAATCCAATGAAGTTTTATGAGCTCCTCTCGGTTGCACAGGCTTGTCTGTGGACTTGAGTTGTCATTGAGAAAGAGAAGTTCGTTAGCATTTTTGTGGAGACGAAAACATTGAAATCTTTTCTTCAGTTCCCTGAGGGTAGCACAATACTCTTTAGAGTTGATCGTTACATCACGAGTTAGGACATCAAACAAAGGCCCAGAAAACTGTCATGACTTCACCGGCTGAGGTTGCGGCCTTGAACTTCACCTTGGAGGAGACGTGGTGTGGTGCACTCCACGGATCGCCGTTTTGTTTCCGGTTCGAAGTGATGAACCACGCTTTATCGCCTGTGACGATGTTCGGCAGAAAATTGTCACCATCAGCCTCGTATCGTCCAAGCAGTTCCGCACAGAAGTTACTTCGTTGCTGTTTATGGTCTCCTGTTACGCAGTGATGAAACCAGCGGCCCCAACTTTGAGTACACCAACCAGTGGAGATCGTCTCAGTGCTGCCAACAAAGACGTCCAATTGTGCAGCGAGGTGTTTGAGTGTGATCCTTCTGCCACCTTGCATGAGAGTGCCTACGCGATGAGGAAGCCATTTGGCCCACCTTTGAGTGCACCAACTGGTGGACGAGTGTGTCAGTGCTACCAATAAAGACGTGCAGTTGTGCAGCCAGGAGTTTGATTGTGATCTTTCGACCACATGCAATGAGGGTGTCCGCGCGTTCCAACATTGCAGGAATCATAGCTGTGCGGCCGGCCGGCTCGCGGGAGATCGGACTGGTTTGCGCGACCTTGTTAGGATGATGAGAGACGCCTCGCCCAACGACTCACCGTGCTTTTGTTCACTGGCAGGTCTCCGTAGACATACCGCAAGCGCCTGTGAATATCTGCGACGCTTTGTTTACCCGCCAAAAGAAACTCAATGACTGCTTTCTGCCTGGAACGCACCTCCGTTGCAGATGCGTTTTCGAAGGCTACACCAATCGAAACTTCATGTGACTATAGAGGCTGAAGCGGAAATATTCCACGATGTCCCACAACAAATACCACATTTTTGTAGCTGAAACTGACCGAGAAAAAGACGAGTTGTGTTACTTATTGAACGTCTCTCGTATGTCGTAAAACATCCAGCCATCATGGAAAATCATAATCAAGCCATTCATGTAGGCTACGACCACAACTCATTTAGGAGGATTGAAAAAAAAAGGCCCACCATCTCTGACAGAAAAAAAATTCCCATCCCTCCGCCACTCGAGTCTGGTCCTGGCAACCACAGTAGCGAATAGCACTAACACACTGGCGCGGCCAGGAAAATATGTTACGGTGCTGTGTATTTTGCTCGCAAACAAACTTGTTCCATTCGTGCCCGGTACCTGCAGTCGACAATAGTAACGCCCACTTTACTCTTTGCAAGTAAAACTGCACTCAGTTCTGCTTGGTTTTGATTCGCCTTTTTTTTTGTTTTATCGACAGTATTCGTCCTACGTTATAATGATACAAAGTGATATGGACAGATTTACTGATGAAAAATTGGCCGATGTGCACTTGATGTATGCTTTCATTGAAATCGATGAAAGAGCGCTACGACGACTCTATGCTGGACTGTTCCCGTGGTGACGGCAGCGACATCATAGTACTTTTGTATCTTCGTGTTACTGGATTACTCTGTGTTTTTTATTGTACACTTCCATGGATACATGCCATGGGCTGTTTCACCGTTGCGAGGGAATTATTCGAAAAACAACAGTATTTTTTTGATAGAACTTGCCGCCATGCACTGTAAATTACTCTTTATTTATTTCACACTGCCATGATTTCCGCTTTATAGCCATTATCAAGCGCATTTCGAAATGTTACGATATCTATGGCCTATCTACACGTCATCGTCTTAAAACCATATTTCTTGTCTTATAGACAAGCTGTCATATTACACTGAGGTGACAAGTCGTGCGATACCTCCTAATATCGTGTCGGACCTCTTTTCCGCCGGCGTAGTCCAGCAACTCGAGGTGCCATAGACTTAACAAGAAGTAAGAAGTCCCTTGCAGAAACATTGAGCCATGCTACCTCTACAGCCGTACATAATTCCGAAAATATTACCGGTGCAGGATATTGTGCACGAACTAACCTCTTGATTATATCCCATAAAAGTTCGATGGCGTTTATATCAAGTGATCTGGGTGGTCAAACCATTCGATCGAGCTGTCTAGAATGTTCTTTAATAGCGATAAGGTGTGGCCCGCTGACATGGCGCATTGTCATTATGAAAAATCCATCGTAGTTTGGGAACATGGAGTCCACGAATGGCTGCAAATGGTCTCCAAGTAGCCGAACATCCAGAGGATCCGGTCCATTCCATATAAACGCAACCCACACCATCGTGGAGTCACCACCACCTTGCTCAGCCCCTTGATGACATCTTGGCTTTATGTGGTCTGCGTCACACTCTAACACTACCACCAACTATTACCAACTGAAATCGGATCTCATCTGACCAGGCCACGATTTTCAGGTAGTCTAGGGTCCAACCGAGAGATCAAGAGAGGCACTGCAGGCGATGTGCTGTTAGCAAATGCACTCACGTCGGTCATCTGCTACCATAGCTCATTAACGCCAAATTTTGCAGCTCTGTCCAACGGATACGTTCATCATACGTCCCACATTCATTCCTTCGCTTATTTCAAGCAATGTTGCTTGTGTTTTAGCACTGATATCTCTACGCAAACGCCGCTACTCTACGCCGTAAAGTAAAGGCCGTCGGCCACTGTGTTGTCCCTGGTGAGTGGTAATGCCTGAAATCTTGGAATATTGAATTATCTATTCCCGAAATGGAATGTTCCGTGCGTCTAGTTCCAATTACCATTCCGCGTTCAAAGTCAATCCGTTCCGTCGTGCGACCAAAACCAAGTCGGGAACCATTTCATATGAATCACACGAGTACAAATGACAGCTCCGCCATTGTACTGTTCTTTCATACTTTGTGTACGTGATGCTACCGCGATCAGTATGTGAGCATATGGCTGTCCCATGACTGAAATAAATGAACAGTAGTTCAAAGTGAAATGGCGGAAATTTCTTTCAAAAATTTCCACATGACTGGTTCCCCACGAAAGAAAAATCATTTATTTGTTTATTTATTTGTTTAAACTGGCAAGATTAAGGCCTTATCAGATGTTCTACATATTTTATATAATATTTCGGCAATTTAATAATTGCATTAGTACGGATAAAGAAACATACGTTCACCGTTTATATTCGCACATAAAAAGTACGACAATAATTAGAATTTACGTAAGGCACGTTTTTAATTCTTGGTGGTACCAGGAGTGGGCTTGAGAGAAAGGGCTGAAGCAGTGAGGAAGAGATGATGATGATGACGATGAGGTTCCACACTCCGAGGAGCGTAGGGAGCGATGCGGGAGACGCGCACCACCGACTAGGAAATATCGTAGCGGAGGTGGTTTGCCATTGCCTTCCTCCGATCGTAATGGGTATGAATGATGATGATGAAGACAACACAACAACACTCAGTCATCTCGAGGCAGGGAAAATCCTTGAAATTCAAAGTGAAGAAATCTAGCTTGGTGCTGACACAAATACAAAAGTGTAGTGCTGTGCAGTATAGTGTTGCATGAACCATAGACCTCGCCGTTGGTGGGGAGGCTTGCGTGCCTCAGCGATACAGATAGCCGTACCGTAGGTACAACCACAACGGAGGGGTATCTGTTGAGAGGCCAGACAAACGTGTGGTTCCTGAAGAGGGGCAGCAGCCTTTTCAGTAGTTGCAAGGGCAACAGTCTGGATGATTGACTGATCTGGCCTTGTAACAATAACCAAAACGGCCTTGCTGTGCTGGTACTGCGAACGGCTGAAAGCAAGGGGAAACTACGGCCGTAATTTTTCCCGAGGGCATGCAGCTTTACTGTATGATTAAATGATGATGGCGTCATCTTGGGTAAAATATTCCGGAGGTAAAATAGTCCCCCATTCGGATCTCCGGGTGGGGACTACTCAAGAGGATGTCGTTATCAGGAGAAAGAAAGCTGGCGTTCTACGGATCGGAGCGTGGAATGTCAGGTCCCATAATCGGGCAGGTAGGTTAGAAAATTTGAAAAGGGAAATGGATAGGTTAAAGTTAGATATAGTGGGAATTAGTGAAGTTCGGTGGCAGGAGGAACAAGACTTCTGGTCAGGTGACTACAGGGTTATAAACACAAAGTCAAATAGGGGTAATGCAGGAGTAGGTTTAATAATGAATAGGAAAATAGGACCGCGGGTAAGCTACTATAAACAGCTTAGTGAACGCATTATTGTGGCCAAGATAGATACGAAGCCCACACCTACTACAGTAGTACAAGTTTATATGCCAACTAGCTCTGCAGATGATGAAGAAATTGAAGAAATGTATGATGAAATAAAAGAAATTATTCAGATAGTGAAGGGAGACGAAAATTTAATAGTCATGAGTGACTGGAATTCGAGTGTAGGAAAAGGGAGAGAAGGAAACGTAGTAGGAGAATATGGATTGGGGCTAAGAAATGAAAGAGGAAGCCGCCTGGTAGAATTTTGCACAGAGCACAACTTAACCATAGCTAACACTTGGTTTAAGAATCATGATGGTTGTATACATGGAAGAACCCTGGAGATACTAAAAGGTATCAGATAGATTATATAATGGTAAGACAGAAATTTAGGAACCAGGTTTTAAATTGTAAGACATTTCCAGGGGCAGATGTGGACTCTGACCACAATCTATTGGTTATGACCTGTAGATTAAAACTGAAGAAACTGCAAAAAGGTGGGAATTTAAGGAGATGGGACCTGGATAAACTGAAAGAACCAGAGGTTGTACAGAGTTTCAGGGAGAGCATAAGGGAACAATTGACAGGAATGGGGGAAAGAAATACAGTAGAAGAAGAATGGGTAGCTTTGAGGGATGAAGTAGTGAAGGCAGCAGAGGATCAAGTAGGTAAAAAGACTAGGGCTAGTAGAAATCCTTGGGTAACAAAAGAAATATTGAATTTAATTGATGAAAGAAGAAAATATAAAAATGCAGTAAATGAAGCAGGCAAAAAGGAATACAAACGTCTCAAAAATGAGATCGACAGGAAGTGCAAAATGGCTAAGCAGGGATGGCTAGAGGACAAATGTAAGGATGTAGAGGCTTATCTCACTAGGGGTAAGATAGATACTGCCTACAGGAAAATTAAAGAGACCTTTGGAGAAAAGAGAACCACTTGTATGAACATCAAGAGCTCAGATGGAAACCCAATTCTAACCAAAGAAGGGAAAGCAGAAAGGTGAAAGGAGTATATAGAGGGTCTATACAAGGGCGATGTACTTGAGGACAATATTATGGAAATGGAAGAGGATGTAGATGAAGATGAAATGGGAGATACGATACTGCGTGAAGAGTTTGACAGAGCACTGAAAGACCTCAGTCGAAACAAGGCCCCCGGAGTAGACAACATTCCATTGGAACTATTGACGGCCTTGGGAGAGCCAGTCGTGACAAAACTCTACCATCTGGTGAGCAAGATGTATGAAACAGGCGAAATACTCTCAGACTTCAAGAACAATATAATAATTCCAATCCCAAAGAAAGCAGGTGTTGACAGATGTGAGAATTACCGAACAATCAGTTTAATAAGCCACAGCTGCAAAATACTAACACGAATTCTTTACAGACGAATGGAAAAACTAGTAGAAGCCGACCTCGGGGAAGATCAGTTTGGGTTCCGTAGAAATACTGGAACACGTGAGGCAATACTGACCTTACGACTTATCTTAGAAGAAAGATTAAGGAAAGGCAAACCTACGTTTCTAGCATTTGTAGACTTAGAGAAAGCTTTTGACAATGTTGACTGGAATACTCTCTTTCAAATTCTAAAGGTGGCAGGGATAAATACAGGGAGCGAAAGGCTATTTACAATTTGTACAGAAACCAGATGGCAGTTATAAGAGTCGAGGGGTATGAAAGGGAAGCAGTGGTTGGGAAAGGAGTGAGACAGGGTTGTAGCCTCTCCCCGATGTTATTCAATATTTATATTGAGCAAGCAGTAAAGGAAACAAAAGAAAAATTCGGAGTAGGTATTAAAATCCATGGAGAAGAAATAAAAACTTTGAGGTTCGCCGATGACATTGTAATTCTGTCAGAGACAGCAAAGGACTTGGAAGAGCAGTTGAACGGAATGGATGGTGTCTTGAAGGGAAGATATAAGATGAACATCAACAAAAGCAAAACGAGGATAATGGAATGTAGTCGAATTAAGTCGGGTGATGCTGAGGGTATTAGACTAGGAAATGAGACACTTAAAGTAGTAAAGGAGTTTTGCTATGCGGGGAGCAAAATAACTGATGATGGTCGAAGTAGAGAGGATATAAAATGTGGACTGGCAGTGGCAAGGAAAGCGTTTCTGAAGAAGAGAAATTTGATAACATCGAGTATAGATTTAAGTGTCAGAAAGTCATTACTGAAAGAATTTGTATGGAGTGCAGCCATGTATGGAAGTGAAACATGGACGGTAAATAGTTTGGACAAGAAGAGAATAGAAGCTTTCGAAATGTGGTGCTACAGAAGAATGCTGAAGATTAGATGGGTAGATCACGTAACTAATGAGGAGGTACTGAATAGGATTGGAGAGGAGTTTGTGGCACAACTTGACCAGAAGAAGGGATCGGTTGGTAGGACATGTTCTGAGGCATCAAGGGATCACTAATTTAGTATTGGAGGGCAGCGTGGAGGGTAAAAATCGTAGAGGGAGACCAAGAGATGAATACTCTAAGCAGATTCAGAAGGATGTAGGTTGCAGTAGGTACTGGGAGATGAAGAAGCTTGCACAGGATAGAGTAGCATGGAGAGCTGCATCAAACCAGTCTCAGGACTGAAGACCACAACAACAACAGCATAATGTAGTCTAGAATTATAAATGATAATATGGGTGATGTAGCAATGGCCCTAATCGCTACACCATGGATGGCATGGCACCACAGCTCCTATGAATTCTGAGTTGCACCTCAGCATCTCAGCATGCCAGGTGCTAACTACTCAGACAAAGTAACGAAATCTAGTTTGGTACTGACACCAAAGACAGTAGTGTGGTGCCGTGTAACGTTGCATTGTATAGCATAATGTAGTCTAGAATTATAAATGATAATATGTGTGATATAGCAATGTAGCACGGCAGAGATTGACCAGTAGGATTTGCTTTCTGGATTACGAATAAACATACGTCAGTCCACCAGATAGGTAAAGGACAGTACGTAAATTTTTAAAATAATTTTTATTTTTTTAGGTAAATGTTTTATGTAGATTTTCTACTTGAACACCACAATACTTAATTAACATATTTAAAATTATCTTCAAATATGTGCCATATTCACATATAGTGTCAATCAGCTAAATCTTGCACTACGGATATCGTGGAAATAGAAAGTGTTACTGATGTGCGGTTTTCACAGAATCGTTTGGCAGTCAATAGCTCGTACTGTTAGCTTATAAACAGATTATGATAGTACTTAGAAGTGTATTTTTGTGCAGAAACACAGCTTGTTAAACGGAACAATGTCAATAGGCACTGACATTAACAAACTAAAACTAGGCTAAATTAGACTGTCAGTGCTGTTTGTTTCAGGATTCTAGTGCGAGCTGCTTACGAGATATGTTTGCTTACAGTGTCCTTGTGTGTTCCCAGAGTGCACTGAGACTTGCTAGCCGGTTAGTGAGTGACAATGAAAGCAGTAGGTCGTAGGTGCACGATGGGATTTACCAACGCAGAAAAAGCCGACATAATCGTGGTGTATGGAAAGTGTAGGAAGAATGCAGTTCGTTCTTGTACTGTGTACGCAGCAAGATATGCCAATAGACTTCAAGCATCTCGCCAATTATTCTTCAACCTTGTAAGGTGGCTATAATTTGGCACCTTACAAGCACGCATCTACATACTTTGCCGTGATTTACAACTGGAATTAGGTATCATTTGATAGGTTGTACATCGTACATATGAATATTTAAAGAAGACTGACATTGGCATGTACACCTTGTAAATAATTTTTAACGCTTATTGCATGAAAGGCGATGGATTGTCTTTATTATCAAAACGGCGTAATGAATGATTGCCTATACTAGCGGAGGTTGGAACGCCAGTGGAAATGAGACGGCAGGCGTAACTCAGGTCCTGTGTGGAAACGCCCGCACAGGTGTGTTGGTCTGCTACGCAGGAAGTAGCCCAAGACGGACGGTGGGGGCACCTGAGCGCTGAAGCACAATAGAGTGGCTGCTGGCCAGTATTGTAGCTAGGCAGGAAGGATAACCAGAAACTCTGAAAATTTTGGACACAGTAGAGAGGAAAAAGGAAGTGTTACTTCGGATATCACGAAGGCTGGGTTATTTCTGAGGATTTTTACTCTAAGAAGCGTGCCATTTTATGAATTCCCTATTAACAGAGATAGTTATTTCCTCACAAACTTTCTGCGCTGGACAACAAAAGACTAAAATACGGTTGGTTGACGTTCAGAAGAATCTGTAGACAGGGAGAATATTGCGTGATTTCGAGAATATGATTCGCTTTTTGCAGTTACGAGGGAGGGGAGCCAAGCTTTGCTGGGAATCCAGCAGTGGAGAGAATGAAGTCTTCCGTTTTGAGCGCCTATGTTTGACGGTGGCTCAGTATCAGCTTTGTTGCTTCAGACGGACTTGCTGTCTTTGCTCTCAGGAGATTTTGTAATTAGAACGGTTAGGCACTGTACTGTTGCGAACTTATACGATTCTGGACTTCGCCTCCGGGTAGGAGTCGTCGTTGAGCACGCAGCGTTCAGTGATTGAGAGCACTTCTTCTGCCTACACTCACGTTGAGGCGTTATCTGAACTCCATCCTTGTGGCTCGGAGGTCGCGTTTCTCGTCTGTAGAACACAGACAGGAGAAGACAGTATTAGATTATACTAGTCAGAGGACCGTCTTCTGTCGTCCTAGTGTTTGAAAGAAATTTTTTTTTATTTTATATATTTTATGGTTGGAGTTCTTCCATCGTCGCAGACGTGTACGAGAACCATAACTCCGATACATCAGACGCAGTACATACGGTGATATTGCTAATTGCTTCGGCTTATTGGGGCTATAAAGCTAAACAGCTGTGATCACGTAAATTTTTTTTCCACTGAGGTTGCAAACCACTGTAGGTTATCTTTGAAAGTAGGGTCTTCTAGTCTCCAGAATGAGATTTTCACTCTGCAGCGGAGTGTGCGCTGATATGAAACTTCCTGGCAGGAGTGCTAGTTCTGCAGGGTTCGCAGGAGGGCTTCTGTAAAGTTTGGAAGGTAGGAGATGAGATACTGGCAGGAGTAAAGCTGTGAGTACCGGGCGTGAGTCGTGCTTCGGTAGCTCAGATGGTAGAGCACTTGCCCGCGAAAGGCAAAGGTCCCGAGTTCGAGTCTCGGTCGGGCACACAGTTTCAATCTGCCAGGAAGTTTCAGGGTCTTCTAGTGTTTGGTACGTAGATGATGTCAATCATCTCGCGTTATTTATATTAGATCGCGTAGCCATAAAAAGGGGCAGATGTGGGCAATTGATCACTTATGTTAGTTAGGAAATTCATTCGTATCTCTTTATGTCCATTGGACATTGACATATAAACCATTTTAATATATACAGTGGTTTTAATCTACAATAAATGAAGAAGCAGAAACAGCATTTATCATTTTGTAGTTACTAGTTCCCTTAATCATTCATTTATGTTTGTGTTGTAATTTATATGTTAAAGAGCAAGAAGGAGGAGATAATATCACCACTAAGAGATCCTAATATCTGCTTGAGGGGGTAGTCAGACATGGCCAAATCTTCATTTTCGAATTTAGTTCAAAATGGCTCCAATGGCTCTGAGCACTGTGGGACTTAACATCTGAGGTCATCAGTCCCCTAGACCTTAGAACTACTTAAACCTAACTAACCTAAGGACATCACACAGATCCATGCCCGAGGCAGGATTCGAACCTGCGACCGTAGAAGCAGCGCGGTTCCCGACTGAGGCGCCCAGAACCACTTGGCCACAGGAGAGAGTGAAGAACGCCTGTTCGCAGGCCTACGTTAGACCTCGAATCTCTAGTTTTACATTCATAGTGTTCTTTGCCGAGAAGCCATATACTGCAGGATTGAGCGCACTCGGAATTTTAGCATTAAACTAAACAATGATGCACAACACCGCTCTTGTAACGTCTGCCGCTCTATGTGGATGAACATCTCCGTGATGCTTTCACTCTTATTAGTCGAAATGTAGATAACCTTTCTTCAGATGCGAGACCGTCGCATGATGCTCAACAAACTCCAGTGGCAGATGCTGGAAGAGAGGCGTTGCCCATCAGCAAGAGGTTTACTATCGAAATTCCGAGAGTAGAGTCTGGCAACAAATTACCCCCTCCTATACCCGTCACGCGAACTGGCCACAACGAGAAAATCAGAGAAATTATAGCTACTACAGGGGTTTAACGACGATCATTCTTGCCACAAGCCATTCGCGAATGGAACACGAAAGGCCACACACAGTAAGGTGATTTGCTGAATGTAAATGCAGTTAGTGGCTTCGAGGTTACTGCCGGGGCCATTTACGATTGAGTTTATGGGCAGTGCAGCTGTACATTGCGACCAGTAGTGTTCTCGTAAGGTCTTCATGTGTTTGATACGTTAGTGCAGGGCGACTGCAGCGCCGAATAAAACCGACAACAGACGCAACTTATTGAGGAAGTAGATGTACCACGTAACACCACCGCTGTTACGATGCAGTTGGTACAAGAGGAAGCAGGAGCTGCTGCAATATCCTGGCGGAACTTGCACAAATGTAGGACTTACCCATGCAGCAGCATTTTTAAAATATTTAATGTTTAGACCTATTCAAAATTGTATGTACATGAAATTACACGCTACCCTACACAACACAGAAAACGTTCAGCACTTAATAACCAAGTACACAGCTATGAAACTAGAAGTTGGAATTAATTTTTTTCGGAGAATAACATAGAAAGGTCTTTTATCAGCATAGTTTAATATATAAAACTAAAATAATTTTTATGCATTCGCCGTAGATAAAAGACCATAAAAATATTACGTATATTTAAGAAACAGATGAAAAAGTACAAATATCTCATAGCTTTTACAACAACGAAGAATGCATTAATTATGCACATTATTCGCATTGAAACTGGCCTGTGAGGTATTTTCCTTTGTCTTTACATAAAGAATATTGAACAATATCTTTTATATATTTCCTTACGTCTTTCACATACAGAATGTTCTGATTGTGTCAGTCAATTGAGCACCCAGAAACGTGCTGAATTGCACTTGGAAAAGAGATGTAATACCTGCGTGAGGAAAATTACTTGTCTGATGTTGTGTGCATGGAGAGGGTCACTTTTTGCGTGAGCGCGGGTGATTTTGTGTGTGTGTGTGTGTGTGTGTGTGTGTGTGTGTGTGTGTGTGTGTGATTTTGAGTGAATGAATGAATAACTGGGTGAATGAGTGAATGAGGGAGGGAGTGTTGTCGAAGTGATGCGATACAATTTGTACATAAAATTTTCTTTATATTTGTACATCATTAAGACAAAATTTTATTTCCATATTACATTATCTACACTCATGCTCATAAATTAAGGATAATTGCAGAATGTGGTGCCACACAACGTGGCACTACACAAAGTGGCGCTAACAGCATAGGCACATAGGGAACGCACACGACACAGATCTGTAAGTCCACGGTATAGGTGATAAGTTGAGAAAACTGTTCCGAAACACATGTGCTACAAAACGCCACTGTTTCCTGCGCATATAGTCCGACATCAGTATGGGATATGATCACCATCCTCACGTACACAGGCCGCACAACGGGTTGGCATACTCTGGATCTGCTGGGGTATAGTCTCTCATTCTTGCACCAGTGCCTGTCGGAGCTCCTGAAGTGTCGTAGGGGTTGAAGACGTGCAGCGATACGTCGACCGAGAGCATCCCAGACGTGCTCGATGGGGTTTAGGTCTGGAGAACAGGCAGGCCACTCCATTCGCCTCATATCTTCTGTTTCAAGGTACTCCTCCACGATGGCAGCTCAGTGGGTCCGTGCGTTGTCATCCACCAGGAGGAAGGTGGGACCCACTGCACCCCTGAAAAGGCGGACATACTGGTGCAAAATGACGTCCCGATGCACCTGACCTGATACAGTTCCTCTGTCAAAGAGACGCAGGGGTGTACGTGCACCAATCATAATCCCAACCCACACCATCAAAGCACGACCTCCATACACGTCCCTCTCAAGGACATTAAGGTTCAAAATGGCTCTGAGCACTATGGGACTCAACTGCTTTGGTCATCAGTCCCCTAGAACTTAGAACTACTTAAACCTAACTAACCTAAGGACATCACACACATCCATGCCCGAGGCAGGATTCGAACCTGCGACCGTAGCAGTCGCACGGTTCCGGACTGCGCGCCTAGAACCGCGAGACCACCGCGGCCGGCAAGGACATTAAGGGGTTGGTATCTGGTTCCTGGTTCACGCCAGATGAAAACCCGGCCAGAATCGCTGTTCAGACTATACCTGGACTCGTCTGTGGACATAACCTGGGACCACTGTTTCAATGACCATGTACTTGTTCTTGACACCAGGCTTTACGGACTCTCCTGTGACAGGGGTAAGTGGAATGCACCTCCTTGCAGGTCTCCGGGCGAATAAACCGTGTCTGTTCAGTCGTCTGTAGACTGTGTGTCTGGAGACAACTATTCCAGTGGCTGCAGTGAGGTCCCCGAGCAAGGCTACCTGCAGTACTCCGTGGCCGTCTGCGGGCACTGATGGTAAGATATCGGTCATCTTGTGGTGTTGTACACTGTGGAAGTCCCGTACTGTAGCGCCTGGACACTATTCCTGTCTGCTGGAATCGTTGCCATAATCTCGAGATCACACTTTGTGGCACACGGAGGGCCCGTGCTACGAGCTGCTGTGTTTGACCAGCCTCCGGTCGACTTGGTATTCCAACCCTCATAACGTCATAAATATGTGTTCTTTGAGCCATTTTCAACACACAGTCACCATTAGCACGTCTGAAAACGTCTGCGAACTTACTCACTGCACCGTACTCTGACATGCACCAGCAAACCTCTGCGTATGTGGGCTGCTGCCAGCGCCACCGTGCGACGACCGCAGGTAAAATGCGCTGCATGGTCATACCCCGAGGTGATTTAAACCCGCAAACCGCCCACTAGAGCGTTGTTTCACCAAGTATCAACATTATACTTAATTTATGAGCAAGGGTGTACATTCTATAGAGATCTTTTTAACTGACTTTTCTAGATCATGATACAAAATGATCGGAGAATGAATAAATATTAATGCTGTCATAAACTAAACAAAAAGTAATGGTATGTTGCGAGAGGAAGCTTGGCGTGCAGCACCCGTGTTCACAGGCCTTCAGTAAGTTTGTCTGGTGGCCCTCATCGGTGCCGTTGCCCGCGTGCACATACTTCTGAGGCTGCATTCCAGTCATCAACACGATGTCAAGACCCACGATAACATATGTATACACAACACTGGGGGAATAACGTGGAAGGGCATAGGTCTTTTCAAAGAAAATACCCGGCATTTCGGTTAAGCGATCTAAGGACACCAATAGAATCATTTAGGTGGACGAATGAGAAAATGAAGCTCCCGAATGTGGGCCAGTTGTCTTCTTTGACACTGTCCTGATACCACCCTTCTAACAAGTTAGATGTTCTTATGTCCTCATGTTCTGTACGAGTTTCCCTCTCTGTCCATTCGATACACACCGATGCGTCTCACTGCCATTACTATTATGGCCTCATGCTTAGTATGAGTTTCGTTCTCTGTCCGTTTAATTCACGCCATTTCTTATCATTGTCATTATTGTTCTCTATCAGGGGTTACACTTCATACACAATCAGTTACACTAACGAGCTTAGTATTCACGTCCAGACACGTGGTGCAATCATACAGAATATGTAAATTCAAAGTGCGTTTAACTCAAACACACCGAATATTATACACACTCTAAAAAATTAATCAAACCCGATCTAGTGGCAGCGTCTTTGACTGGTAATCAGACTGACATGGACCTCAGGTTCGAACCCAGCCACTGTCTACATCTTCTGTATCTGCTATACTAATAATAAAACAGCAAAACCGTCGTGTCTGTCTATTTTAACACGCTAATCTCCAAAACTAGTAGACGAATTGTTATGGGTTTTACATAGG
This sequence comes from Schistocerca nitens, assembly GCF_023898315.1. NCBI lineage: Eukaryota > Metazoa > Arthropoda > Insecta > Orthoptera > Acrididae > Schistocerca > Schistocerca nitens. The sequence continues at coordinate 397,163,147 of NC_064617.1, forward strand.
CCACTTTATTATAGCTTGGGACAACGTATAGGCTTTGTTGAATCAAAATCGCACCACGGAAGTAAAGATATCGTAATTTTAAAGTTTCATCTAAAACCGTTGTCTATATCTGTTAGACTGAACACACTAGTCTCCAAAACTACAAGATAAAATTTTATGGAGTTTTCGCAGGTAACTTGAGTGCAACTTGGGACGACATTTAGGCTTTAGTTCTGCAAAATCGGAAAACGAAAATAAGATATCATTTGCTCAGCTTAGTTCGGATGATTAATCATCACGGCGTAGTACACCAAAGGACCAATAGATTGCGCAGTTAATGTCATAATACACCGAAGAACCAATAGACGGCGCTGTAGCTGTTTCGGCTAGTGACAGACGTGAAGTAGTGAAGCGACAGGCCTCTGCTTCCGCTTCCGCAACTGCGGAAGTTCCGCACATTTTCTCACATCCGCTTCCGCAGCCGGTTCCTTATTTTTGTATCGGAAGTTTATCGGAACTTTCAATAATGGCGACATTGTTGACGTGCGCGCTTATTGGCCCAACGTGCCCGGTGCTGCGCAGACGGGAGTTCGTTGGGTGGGTGTAGCAATCCTACAGGTGCCCGTTGCCATTGTTGCGTTAATTGCAGTGATCTCTGTCCATCATCGCGAAAGTATAGCGTTTTCTCGCTCGTCAGTCTACATTGTGTTGCCGTATAATATTACTATACTGTACAGTGTCTTATAGTCAACAGTTTTGTGGTGTAACATTAATTAAGAGTGCAATAATAAAACCAAAAACAAGCCTTATTTGCAACTATTTCGTTAACATTAATGACTTACATGCCAAATGCAAAATCTGTGACAAAGTATATTCTCGAAAAAGGCGCACGACCTCCGCAATGAAGAGTTATATTAAAACATTACATGTCGAGAAATTTGCAGAGTTTGGGAAGTTAGATGAAACTATCAAACTTTCAGTAGAGCCGAAAAAAACTAAAGGTTGACCAATATTTATACACTGAAGAGCCAAAGAAACTGGTGCACCTGACTAACTTCTGTAGGGCTCCTGCGAGCGCGCCTAAGTGCCGCAGCAAGACGTGGCATGGACTCGACTTATGTCTGAAGTAGCGCTGGAGGGAACTGACGCCATGAATCCTGCAGGGCTGTCCATAAATCTGTAAGAATACGAGGGGGTGGAGATCTCCTCTGAATGCAAGGCATCCAACACATGCTCAATAATGTTCATGTCTCGGGAGTTTAGTGGCCAGCGGAAGTGTTTAAACTCAGAAGAGTGAGCCTGTAGGCACTCTGTAACAATTCTGGACGTATGGTGTGTCGCATTGTCCTACTGAATTGCCCAAGTTCGTAGGAATGCACAATGGACATGAACGGATGCAGGTGGTCAGATAGGATGGTTACGTACATGTCACCTGTCAGAGTCGTATCTAGACGTTTCAGGGTTGCCATATAGCTCCAGGTGCACACTTCCCACAACATAACAGAACCTCCACCAGCCTGAACAATTCCCTGCTGACATCCAGGATCCAAGGACTCATGAGGTTGTATCCATACACGTATACGTCCATCTGGTCGATAGAATTTGAAGCCATACTCGTCCTACCGGACAACATGTTTACAGTCATCAACAATCCAGTGTTATTGTTGACAGGTGCAGCTTTGTGTCGTGCAGTCATCAAGGCCACATAAGTGAGCCTTCGGCTCCGAAAGCCCACATCGATGATGTTTAGTTGAATGGTTCGCACAGTAACACTTGCTGATTGGCCAGCATTGAAATCTGCAGCCATTTGCGGAAGGGTTGCACTTCTGTCACTTTGAACGATTCTCTTCAGTCGTCGTTGGTCCTGTTCTTGCAGGATCTTTTTCCAGTCGCAGCTATGTCAGAGATCAGATGTTTTAGCGGTTTCCTGATATTCACGGTACACTCGTAAAATAGTCGTACGGGAAAATCCCCACTTCACTCGCTACCTCAGAGATGCTGTCTTCCATCGCTCGAGTGCCGACTATAACACCATGTTCAAATTCACTTAAATCTTGATCATTTGGCATTGTAGCAGCAGTAACCGACCTAACAAGTGCGCCAGACACTTGTTGTCTTAGCCCGCCGGTGTGGCCGAGCGATTCTAGTTGCTTCAATCTGAAACCGCGCAACCGCTACGGTCACAGGTTCGAATCCTGCCTCCGGCATGGATGTGTGTGATGACCTTAGGTTAGTTAGCTTTAAGTAGTTATAAGTTATAGGGGACTGATGACCTCAGATGTTAAGTCCCATAGTGCTCAGAGCCATTTGGACCATTTGAACTTGTTGTCTTATATAGGCGCTGCGACCGCAGCACCGTATTCTGCCTGTTGACATATCTCTGCATTTGAATACGCGTGCCTATACCAGTTTCTTTGGCGCTCCAGTGTATATCTGCAATACTAATACTGCAAAACCGTCGTGTCTGTCTATTTTAACACACTAATCTCCAAAACCAGTAGACGAATTTTTATGGGTTTTACATAGGCCACTTTATTGTAGCTTGGGACAATGTATAGGCTTTATTGAATCGAAATCGCAACACGCAAATAGAGATACCGTAATTTTAAAGTTTTATCTAAAACCGTTGTCTATGTCTGTTTGTCTGAACACGCTAATCCGTAAAACTAAAAGTTGAAATTTCATTGGGTTTTCGCAGTTTACTTGAGCATAGCTTGGGGAAATGTATAGGCTCTAGTATTTCAAAGCCGGGAAACGAATAAAAAAGATATTGCCCGCTCGACTTAGTTTGGCTGTTTAATCATCGCGGTTTAGTACACCAAAGAACCAATAGATTGCCTGTTAGTTTCATAGTATACCAAGGAATCAGTAGATGACGCTGTAGGTTTTTTGCCTAGTGGCAGAAGTGAAGTTGTAATGCTTTTCTTACATTCACTTCTGCATCCGGCTCTTCATTTTTAGATCGGAAGTTGATTGGAACCTCCAGTAATGGTAAGATTGTCGACGTGCGAGCTTATTGGCCCAACGCGCCAGCTGCTGTATGGACGGGAGTTTGTTGGGTGGGGCGTGCAGCAATCCCACAGGTGCCCGTAGCGATTGTTGCGTTAGTTGGATTATTACGCAGTGATCTCTGTCCATCGCTTCGAAAGTATAGCGTTTTCTCTCTCTTCAGTCTACTTTGTGCTGCTGTATAATATTACTGTATTGTACAGTGATTTTTAGTCAACACTTTTCTGGTGTAACGTTATTTAAGAGTGCAATAATGAAACCAAAACCACAACTTAACCGCAATTATTTCGTTGATATTAATGATTTAAGTGTCAAATGCAAACTCTGTGGCATCTTAAATCATTATATGTCGATAAATTTGCAGAATTTGAGAAGTTATGTGGAACTTTCAGTGAAGGCGAAAAAACAAAAAGTTAGTCCATATTTATATAATAATATAGCCGGTACACGATTATGATTATAGAGTGAGCTCTGTCCACTGGTGGTGGAGAGCTGTCTTATCCGAACGATTCAGAATACGATAACGTTTGAAAGAGCTCACCCCAGCCTTAGTTCTGGTCGGGCAGTGTTGGCACAAGTCGATAGACAATGAGCCTTTTCTCACAGCTGCCAGTATTTGACGATATAAGCCTATAACAATCTGTGGCACAGAATAAATACACCACTGTAGTACATGATCTGCACATGGGTGAATCTTGGCAGTACTGCACGAAATTAAAACTGGTTTTACGTCACTGCCCCTCATCCAATCTGAGATCAGCACTTTAAAAAGTTATCGCACTCTATATAAAAACATTTTTAAGAATTCTATTTTTCATTTATCGATAGAAGACTGATAGTATTCACTTAACTGTTTATAATTCGGACCATTAACAGTCACGTTGCATTTACTCAGTAGAATCTTAATATATTTACTTCATTTTATTCTCCATATTGCATACCAGATGTTGGTAACTTCTTTACTACCGTCAGTTGTAAAAGAAACACGAATGATGGTAAATGATTTACCGAAACCTTGTATGCAATATGAAGAACAAAATCCAGTATTTATAAATAAATAAATAAATAAATACCCTCGAATCATGAAACGACGCGACGCAGTCATGTTTCGATTCATGAGGGTCAGCAACTGATAAAAAAAAAGGGGCCCCCCGGGTCCCAAGGTCGCGATGGCGGCGTCACTGTCCCGCCGAGATAATTTGTCCTTTTAGGACAATTATCTGAGCAAGCACCCACTGACAAACTGCAGCGTAAGTTGTGAATTGGTTCAGAAACGTTTCTTTTGAAGTATTAATTTGTTGGGGTATTTTACCGTTTTTATTGTGTCGTTGTTATAGGTTTCTTTTACTCTGGCCAAAGATGCTAAACAACAACATACATTACAATGAAGTCTGCAAGCAAATTATTAATGGCACTCCTCACATCTAACAAACGGAACGTGTGATTGATGAAATGATTGCCCTCCAGAACTTACCATTTAATTTTGTACAGGGTACCGGCTTTCGCAGAGTAATGAATGCTGCTCTTCCAAAGTATAAGTTGTAAGGTCGTGATTTTTTTACTTCTTATTTGTGAGATAACTTGTAGAATAAGCTAACAAGAAAAATCAACATGTGACTTGAAGAATTTGAAAAAATGCCCTTCACAACTGAGATATGGTCTGTCTACATTCTGGAACTTTATACTTAGTTTGACTTCTCATTGTATTTCAAAGGATTTTCACAAGATGTCTATAATTTTGAAATGTGAAGTCATGACTGGGCGTCATATAAGTGGCGTAATATTGAAAAAATTTAAAACGATATTTCAAGAATGGTGCATAAATTACCAAGCAGTGCATAGTATTGTTCCTGATCGGGGATCTAACATGATTAAAGCATTGCAGTTGTCCGGCTTTGATGATGTGAATTGTGCAATATATCAGACGCAGCTTTGTATTCGACCTGCCGCGTAATCACAGGAATGGCTTCTACAACTTATTGCCAAATTGAAAAAAATTGCTACCCATTTCAATCATTCCTTGGTCACACAAACCGAGCTACCAAAATTTCAAAGGGAATGCCTTAATCAACCTGCTTTAGCTGTCATTAAGGATTCCCCAAGATGGTAAATATTGTTAAATATATAAAAATAAATTTTAATTTTATGGCATATCTTTAGTGTAAGTATTGAGTGTTTTGTTTTTATGACAATACTATCCTAATTTTTTTTATTTTTTTATTTCCAGCTGGTTTAGCACGTTCTACATGATGGGACGATTGCCAAAGCTCAAGGATTCGCTAATTTTGTACTTATATTCAAGTCGAATCGCAACGATCTCCACAGAGGACTGAATAAATATTCAAAAATTTGCAGAAGTAATGAAACCATTCGAAGAAATTACTAGAAATTTAAGCAGTTGTCAAACGAGCATTTCATCAGTCATAACGCTAATTGAAGTTCTTATGGCCCACTTTACAGCAAGAAGAAACAAAAAACTGATTCTTCAGAACAATTCCTAAGTTTTACAAGAGAATTGCGTGATGAATTGAATTCAAGCATGAGATTTGGAGAACTGACCGAAAACGATAAGTACACAATTGCGACGTACTTAGACCCGCGATACAAGTCAAATTTTTTAAATGGCATCGTCACAGAGCAAGTTAAGTCCCAAATCCTTTATTTAATGGTGGTGAAAGCCACAGATCCAAACTCATCTCAAGATGACTGCATACCAACTAGTTGTAAAAGGTGCCGATCTGAAATTGAAAATCAGTTGTGGCGTTAGAAATCATGTTAATTATAAACGAAGATCAGCAAGACCCTCCTACAAGTAACGCAATCGACAATCTGCTTTTATGCTACAACCAAACCTACTTGAGTACAAAAAGGAAGAAAATACTTCCTTTAAAAGATGATCCGCTAGTGTGGTGGAAATCTTAGCCGACCGGTCTGGGGCGCTGCAGTCGTGGACTGTGCGGCTGGTCCCGGCGGAGGTTCGAGTCCTCCCTCGGGCATGGGTGTGTGTGTTTGTCCTTAGGATAATTTAGGTTAAGTAGTGTGTAAGCTTAGGGACTGATGGCCTTAGCAGTTAAGTCCCATAAGATTTCACACACATTTGAACATTTTTTGGGTGGAAATCAAATGTACACAAGTACCACTCACTATCTATTGCCACTAGCTCGCCACTATTTGTCAGCTGCTCCCAGTAGCGCAGCCAGTGAACAATTATTTAATGGAGCTGGCCTCATATACGAACAACATTGAAATAGATTGCAGGGTCAAGGATAATCTGCCACTGATAAATTTTAAGTGTTAATATAATAAAGAAAACAGTGTCTGATAAAGAATTGTTCCTTTTTTTCTTAATAACGGATTACTTTTCCGAGAAGTGGCGTATGCAGTTGATCATGAATCAACAAAAGTACAGGAATTTCACGGAAAAAATTTCAAACAATTTTTCCATTCATTTATTGTTTTTATTTTTTAAAATTCGTTCACTAAGCATATAGTTAGTAGACGAATAACGTTATTTCAGTATGCACTGGGAACAATTTGGGTAGTAATCTTTTACAGACATGGGTATATAAAGAATAACAGAAATAAAAGTAATAATCGGGTTTCGAGAATGTGGGGGCTACAGTGAGGAGCCACAACCAAAGCCACTGCGCCACCGCTTCGTATGAACAATTTATTCACTAAAAGGCACATACGAGTAAGCTACATCGTAAGCTGCTTTGAAAACTTTGACGATCGTTTTCGCAGAAACGGTCGAGTATCTACAAATAAGGCGAGACACGTGTTCGCTTATTTTGAATCCTCTTCCACTGAGCAAAGTTTCTGAAAAATCTGGTTAGGCCACTTGCCATGTTCCCGTCGCGAGCTCCACGGATTTCATTCTCGAGAGCGTTCGCTGCTAGGGGGTGCAGATGGTGCGTGCCGAGCCTTCAGCGTGACGGAAGACCGAGGGACGAGTCAGTCTGTGGTAGGACATGGCTCCCTCGAAGAGGAATTCGCCTCTGTCCGAAGCCGCTTCTTCCGACTGAGTCCGAGGTTCGCTACTCATATTCCGCCAGCACGCTGGGCGTGTGGAATGAGACGACAGAGTGCAGATGGTCGAGCGGACTGTTCGGGCAGTTCGCCTTTAGCAGCCGAGGCCGTAAGTGCTGCTTGACTGAACCAGTCTGGCCACGGACAAGCAGCCTCAAGTGGTGTTGCAGCAGGGCCGATTGCACCGCTGCCCGGAATACATCAGACCAGCGGCGCCCCATCAGCCGAGGCGCGGATGGGAGGTCGTGCGTGGGAGCAGCTGTCGGAGGAGGGAACCGTCGGTCGTGAGGGCGCGGCCACCACACCGCGTTTCTGAATATTTAAATCACAGTCGCTCGGCTGTTTTTGTGTGAACTGGAATGAAGTAATTATGGCTTGGCATCTAATTTTGGTGAACATGTTGGAAGGCTGACTTTTATTAAATTTTCAGGAGTGAATTATTGTGTCAAGTACGTTAAGCTTCTGCCCTAAGTGCTGTTTAACTGAACCAGTATAAATTCTAAAAGATTCTAAAATTCAGTGTTTTGATATATAGCGCGGCTCAGTCTCTGCACGCTTGTTTAATAAGTTTTATTCTCCTTATCAGTGCTTACCCGCCAGGGTAGCCAAGCGCTGCTTCCTGGAATCGGGTAGGCGCGCCGGCCCTGGATCGAATCCGCCCGGCGGATTAACGATGAGGGCCGATGTGCCGGGCAGCCTGGATGTGGTTTTTAGGCGGTTTTCCACATCCCGCTAGGTGAATACTGGGCTGGTCCCCATGTTCCACCTCAGTTACATGGTTCGTAGGCCCTAAGTGCTGTTTAACTGAACCAGTATTAATTCTAAAAGATTATAAAATTCAGTGTTTTGATTATAGCGCGGCTCAGTCTCTGCACGCTTGTTTAATAAGTTTTATTCTCCTTATCAGTGCTTACCCGCCAGGGTAGCCAAGCGCTGCTTCCTGGAATCGGGTAGGCGCGCCGGGCCCGGATCGAATCCGCCCGGCGGATTAACGACGAGGGCCGATGTGCCGGGCAGCCTGGATGTGGTTTTTAGGCGGTTTTCCACATCCCGCTAGGTGAATACTGGGCTGGTCCCCATGTTCCACCTCAGTTACATGGTTTGTAGGCATCTGAACACATTCGCACTATTCCATGGATTACACTCGACGCAGACAGTTGGGGTACACTAATTCCGTCCCGGGGGGTACAGGGTGGCGGCAGGAAGGGCATCCAGCCACCCCTTAACCATTAACATGCCAAATCCGATTAACGATGGCTGACCCTGCATAACTTCGGGACAAGGCTCAAGCGATAGAATTCTCCGTATCAGTGCTTATTGTTTATGAGCTTTATTCAAATTGTATTATTATTATATGCTGGATATTATTTGGACTTTCTTGCATGATATTACTTCTGGGACGAGACAAGTTTGTGTGACATTAATAATTCGTGCGAATTGTCGCGGATGTTATTGAGCTGTTGTTGTTCATTCATGTAACCAGAGGGATGGGGTGTACCTTACAAACATGGCTCTCACCTGTTATTTGAGTTCAGATGTTTAGTGCTATTTTAAGGAAGTGGCTTTGGTTTTACTGTATGCTATCACCTTAATGCTGAGTTTTTTAAAATCAGGAATCATTTCGTCTTTGACTAACTCTCAATTTTTTTAATTGTGTGGTATGTTAGCAGTAAGACTTGGCCCATTTATTCCCATTTCATATTAAAGTCTTACGATACCTCTATATATGTGTTTTAGAAGAGCCTGGTGCTTGTGTTACCTGACCAGTGTGTGCTACGGCACGTCCATACTAGTGGGCGACGTCGGGATTTGAATCCAATCTCTTGATGTGTCTCTGGGGAGCAGACATATTGCAAGGAAGCAGCTAGTCTCTGTAACTGTATTATCAGAACTGTTACCTTGTTATCTTTTGATCATGACACTGGAAATTTAATAAATTGTGTAATCGTTATGAATGATCTTCAGTTTCCTCATTTTCCAGTCCTTGCACTCCCCAAAGAACCACTGACAGCTGGCCATGTATCAAGATGTATTTTTGGAAGTTTGTGTCAATTACAGAGTTAAGTGCCACAGTCTAATCTTTATGAATACTAACATTGAATTTATTTGGCTAGCATACACAGATTTACTGTTTTTACTTTGTGTATTAAAAACTTTAAAGGTCCTGTTTTTCTTTTTTCGATAACGTATATTCTTTTCTAGGAAAAACGAATTTATTAAGTTTGTTTTGTGATTTAGGTGTCTACTCACTACATTTAGATTTCGTTTTAGATATGAATAAAAATGCTTAGAAAACGGTCTAGTCTTTCTGAATCCACCAGAATGGGTGAAAGAGGACTATGAGGTATCAAGAATACATTGAATGTCGTGAGTCGAGACTTGATGTGGCTCGGAAACATCAGGCTTTAACTCGCTCTTTGAAAACTCCTTCCGAATGCGAGGTCGAACGTAACTCTGAGCGGGAGCACCATACATTAGCTCACTCCTCAGAACCCTTCATTCACAGAGGCTTAAAATTACTACTCTCCACTGTAACAGCATAGAGGCGGCAATTATGAAGGAATGTAGCACAGGCAAGCGAGATTTTAGAACCTAAATGTCGCTTATTCCTAAAAAAAATTCATTTCGCTTGAAACATGTACGATTCCTGGTGAACTTATGCCCTGACTATAAACAGTGCACAAGGTGTGTAGTGGGTGTGGAGTATTGAGGGTATGGACCTTAGTGTCAGTTGATTTTCACACAGCCAGCTCTACACAGCTCTCTCCCATGTTAGTGGAGTGAACAAGCTCTTCGCTCATGGCCAAATCATACTGCTCCAAGTGTTGTGTACAAAGAAGCTTTGTAAGACAAAAATAAATTTCACACATACGAAGTCTTAGGCACATCTATAAATAAATACCTGGGTAACACCGGGTTTATCAGCTAGTCTTGAATAGAAATCATCAGCAATGGTGGCTGAGGACTTACGGCATATGAAGTCCTGCCACTCTGCTAACGACCTTGTTAAAGAGGGCGGAAGAATGGACAGAGGTTCAAGGCATTTTCTTGCCCTTGGGATAGAAAACTGCTCTTAAAAGAAGAAATAATCAGCTGTGATCAATGGCCTGAAGGTGGAGAAGGCAATGGAAACCACTGCAAAATAATGTACATCCACAGGACAGGCCGTCTGAATTTTAAAAAATGTGTCATGATGATCTGTCAATTGCCAAAAGATTGAGGATTGGTTCCCCATTCAGATCTTTGGCAGGTGACTGCTAAGGAGGAGGTAAAGATGAGGAAAAGATAGAATAACCAACGACGGGATAACATTCAACGTGTCGGAGCTTGTAATTTCAGAAGTCTGAACGTAGTAGGAAAGCTAGAAAATCTGAAAAGGAATGCAAAAACAGAGGCTCAATCTAGATATAGTGGGGTCGATGAAGTGAAATGGGAAGAAGATAAGGATTTCTGACCAGACGAATAAAGAGTAATAACATCAACGGCATTAGAAAATTGTATGACGGGAGTAGAATTCATTACGTATAGGAAAGCCAATTAAAGAGTGAGCTACTGTGAACAGTCCAGTGATAGGGCTGTTCTCATCAGATTCAACAGAATGCCAACGCCAACAACGTCGCGGGCAGAAGATGATGGGGAAGAGAAAGTATATGAGAATATTGAATAGGTAATTAAACATACAAAGGGAGGTGAAAGTCTAATAACTATGGGGGACTGGAACGCGGTTGTAGGAGAAGGACTAGAAGAAAGGGTTATGGGAGATAAGCCGTGGCTGGCTCATGCTATGCGTTGGATTAAACCTTGGTTGCTATTCTGTGTTTAGTCTCCCACGGTTATCGCGATTATGCTGTTATCCTTTCTTTCCGCGGTGGCAGCAGTGGTGCGTATCGATATTCGCACCTTGGACTATCTTTGGCCTGGCGCTTATAGTTTCTGGCTGGGCTGTGTGCGAGCAGTTGGTCGGTTGGCGTGGAGCAGCGAGGAAATCTCCGCGGCGCGTTGTTTGGCCAGGCCCGCTGCCGGCCTCTACGCGGTGTCGGAGTGTGTGGTGCTGTTCCCATTGCTTCGAGGTTCGTGGCTCACCGATCCTGGACGTGAAGGTTGAGTTTTGACTTAATCTACCAGCAAGTCACGACTGTTCACATTGTGTCGTTTGCAGTTCGTTGCCGGGTGTTGGGATATTCCTGCTAGCAACAACGTGTGTTTTCAAGTTGGCAAATTTTAGCCACCCTCCGGTGGAGTTTAACAGTACTTGGTTATTTGAATTGAAGTGCACCAGCGGAATCTTCTGCCTTGGTGGTGGCCGTTAGCGTTCCGGTTTCCTGCCCTGGCCGTTGACGTAAATTCAGGCTGTGTACTTTCCTCATCGTGTTGTCGCTGTCCAGCACGGTGTATAGTTTGACAGCTCAATGTATAATTGGTTGTGGGCGCCAATACGTTCTACGTTGTTCCATTGAATTCCCTGTTGTGTGCTGGTCGGGTGAAGCCGAGGTTATCTTGTCAGTGGGTCCGTTGACTGTCTGAAGGTTGGGTTGTCGTCAGATAGACATTGGTTGGGCCAACTGCATGTCTCACCTAAGCGAGCGTTAGTGTTTGATTTCCAGGTCGACCCTCAGAACGTCTGTGCGCCCTTGGGTGTACTGACTTTTCTTGTTTGTTCTTGTTGTTTGTACTTGTATGGCTTCTAGCCGATTTTTAAATTAAGGTTGTCTTGCCCTTAAGGCATGGTTTGGGCCTTCGCCTAATTAAGGAACTGTTTTAAGATAAGGCTTTGCCTTTTAAATTTCTGATTTTGGTTGAACTCTAAGTTATTGGTTTTCAGCCATTTTTAAATTAAAGTGGTGTTGCCCCGAAGGCATGAGATTGTACGGCTCATTCAGCCGCTAATTAAGTTCCAGAACTAAAGCTGTTTTTTTTTTATTTCTTGGCTCTTGTAATGTTTGATCAAATAAAAGGTTGTATATACTTAGAAGGAGAGACAGCATTGGTCGTATTTTTTTGTTTTATTAACCGCAAAATCGATTTTCGGTCACTTAGTGACCATCCTCAGTGCTGTAATATATAATTTAAATTGGTAGGCACTGGTGTCAACAAGCTTAGAGCGATCACAAACTTTATTTTTGCAGAACAACTTGAAAATGGCCCAAAGACCGAAACAGCAGTTGTTAAATAAATAATTTCTACTGTCAACGGTGAACATGACCTTCCTCACAAAAATTCAACATGAGTGTGAACCCCAATCATGAGAAGTTAATCACAGAGTAATGCTTCAAGGCCTGACGCTCTGAACAGAAAAGTGTCTTGTTATCGCGAGACTTTCCACAAGCCGCAAAGATAGACTGTTGCGGTTTATAAGCGTTGTGCTTCGGTGTGGAAGGGGTACACTGTTTGAAGAATGACTGACAACTGAGTTCCCGAGGATTTGAGGCCCTTCCATTACAAACAAATGTACTTCTTGTTTTCAGGTTTCTTGACTACTTAGGGAATGCGGAGAAGGGACTCCTGGACACATTCACAGAAATTCCTCAAGAAAATCTGGCGTATAAGGCCCCAGGGGGCTTGCCACGGGCACTGGATGACGCCGCCGCGGCAATTCTAGACGATGTGAGATCGCCATGGCTGTGCCGCCAAGTTCACTTACATTGCACCAGCCGCAACCCACGGATTTTTTCACGCAGAATCGAAAAGGTTGGCACCCAGTAAGCAAGCGCCGATTGTTAGTTGGGGGACATTGCAGCCTGAGCACACCGATGACGAGGCAAGACGACAGGAAATGTGCCGTGACGGCCAAGAGTGGAGCAAGAAGTACCAAACTCCGGAGCAGAGGCATTCAAGGATGTTTGATTCGACGTCATTGTAAGCACTTTGCATGCTGTTTCACATGAGGCATGTCAGTTTTTGACTCGATCTACAGACTCTGGGTCTGATTCTTATATTCATGAGCGTTGGGAGACACCTAATGGCCGCCACGATCTGATCAATAGATCAGCACCAGCCACCAGGTGGCAGTGTCACCAGGAGAGCGACTGAAGAGGAAACAGTGGACGGAGCGCGGGGTTAGCTGTTCCAAGTGACACTCATACAGGCGATCACAAGAGAATCGGGGATCAAAGAAACTGGTCGCTAGTCAACAGTCAAGTAGCTCCACAAGAGCTAAGCCCACCAGGAGATCGAAAGATCGCGCCGACACCACACACTCCACCTGTGCCTACAGGCACTGCCGATTCCATAATGCAGCGAGAAAAAAATGGTTAATCCCTCGCTACAGTTCCGCACTGTCGCCTGATAAACAAAGTAAGAGCCTACGGAATATCAGACCAGCTGTGTGGCTGGATTGAAGAGTTTTTAGCAAACAGAACACAGCATGTTGTTATCAATGGAGAGACGTCTACAGACGTTAAAGTAACCTCTGGCGTGCCACAGGGGAGTGTTATGGGACCATTGCTTTTCACAATATATATAAATGACCTAGTAGATAGCGTCGGAAGTCCCATGCGGCTTTTCGCGGATGATGCTGTAGTATACAGAGAAGTTGCAGCATTAGAAAATTGTAGCGAAATGCAGGAAGATCTGCAGCGGATAGGCACTTGGTGCAGGGAGTGGCAACTGACCCTTAACATAGGCAAATGTAATGTATTGCGAATACATAGAAAGAAGGATCCTTTATTGTATGATTATATGATAGCGGAACAAACACTGGTAGCAGTTACTTCTGTAAAATATCTGGGAGTATGCGTGCGGAACGATTTGAAGTGGAATGATCATATAAAATTAATTGTTGGTAAGGCGGGTACCAGGTTGAGATTCATTGGGAGAGTGCTTAGAAAATGTAGTCCATCAACAAAGGAGGTGGCTTACAAAACACTCGTTCGACCTATACTTGAGTATTGCTCATCAGTGTGGGATCCGTACCAGATCGGGCTGACGGAGGAGATAGAGAAGATCCAAAGAAGAGCGGCGCGTTTCGTCACAGGGTTATTTGGTAACCGTGATAGCGTTACGGAGATGTTTAACAAACTCAAGTGGCAGACTCTCCAAGAGAGGCGCTCTGCATCGCGGTGTAGCTTGCTCGCCAGGTTTCGAGAGGGTGCGTTTCTGGATGAGGTATCGAATATATAGCTTCCCCCTACTTATACCTCCCGAGGAGATCACGAATGTAAAATTAGAGAGATTAGAGCGCGCACGGAGGCTTTCAGACAGTCGTTCTTCCCGCGAACCATACGCGACTGGAACAGGAAAGGGAGGTAATGACAGTGGCACGTAAAGTGCCCTCCGCCACACACCGTTGGGTGGCTTGCGGAGTATAAATGTAGATGTAGATGGTCAATTACTGAGTCGTGGTCGTTTTTTTTTTTTTTTTTTTTTTTTGGCTCATCAGTCCTCTGACTGGTCTGATGTGCCCATCCACGAATTACTCCCCTGTGTCCACCTCTTCATCCTAAAACAGTACTTGCTGCCTTCGTCCTCATTTATTAGCTGAATGTATTCCAAATGTCTAAGATCAATCAAATTATTCCTTAGAAATTTGTTTTTATAATTTACTAGCCACCAGGAAATGCTTCACAATTGCTAAATATGTATGGGAATTGGATATACGTTCTAATCTCCTCCTCCGGCTCTCTCTCTGTCCATCTCCTCCTCTTCCTCTCCCTGTTCATCACCTCCTCCCCCCCTCTCACTCCATCCCCAAAATGGTTCAAATGGCTCTGAGCACTATGGCACTTAACTTCAGAGGCCATCAGTCCCCTAGAACTTAGAACTACTTAAACCTAGCTAACCTAAGGACACCACACACATCCATGCCAAGGCAGGATTTGAACCTGCAACCGTAGCGGTCGCGCGGTTCCAAACTGTAGCGCCTAGAACCGCTCGGCCACTCCGGCCGGCACTCCATCTCCTCTTCTTCCCTTATATCTGTCTCTTTCTCTCTCAGTTCATCTACTACCCCACCCTGTCCCCCACCGTCTCTCCGATGTTGAAATTTTTTACTGTTATTGCAAAAGAAACCTTGATTGGGTATTGAAGTCGCTTAAGACGAATGGGTAAATCGACGGGGATCATTGATTAGAGGGTATAAGAGAGGTGTCTCCAGTTGATGGATCTTTGAGGATGGTACCTCCAATGGCAGTGTTTCGCTTAGACTGTCCAGTCACAATTATGTGACCACCTGTCAGAAGCCTGAATAACCACCTTTTTCAGTGCGGACGTCTGCGAGACGTCACTGAGGTTCTGGCAGGTACCGACAAGTACATGGAGCCACACCGACTCTACTGCCGTGGCAAGCTGTGCTAGGTTTTTGGGTTGAGGATTCATGGCGCGAACAGCCCGATCAAGGGCATCCCAAAGATTCTCGACTGAGTTTAAATCCAGGGAGTTTTGTGGCCAGGGTAGTAAATTAAATTAAACTCATACTGGTGCTCTTTGAACGATGTCAACATGCTGAAAAAAAAAGCTGTATGTAGTGTTGGACGTGGTCCGCAAGGATAGATACGTACTTTTGTTGACCCGCACTGCCTTGTAGAGCAACAAGATCACCGAGGGAAAGCCGGCCGATGTGGCCGAGCGGCTCTAGGCGCTTCAGTCTGGAACCACGCGACCGCTACGCTCGCAGGTTCGAATTCTGCCTCGGGCATGGATGTGTGTGATGTCCTTAGGTTAGTTAGCTTTAAGTTCTAGGGGACTGATGACCTCAGATGTTAAGTCCCATAGTGCTCAGAGCCAATTGAACCATCACCCAGGGAAAGTTACGAAAACATTCCCTAGACCATAAAACTCCCTCCTCCGGCCTGAATCCTTCCAAAGATCGTTACAAGGTGTTTGCTTTCGGACGTTTCACGCTGTCGGAGCATCAAAAGTGATTCATCAGAAAAGGCTACCTGTCGCCACTCAGTGGACGTTCAGTTGTGCTATCGGTGTGCAAATTCCAGCCTTCGCCGCCGACGAACAACAGTCGGCATGGGTGCAAGAACCAGGGCTCTGCTGTGAAACCTCAGTAGCAAAAAAAAAAAAAAAAAAAAAAAAAAAAAGGTTCAAATGGCTCTGAGCACTATGGGACTTAACATCTGAGGTCATCAGTCCCCTAGAACTTAGAACTACTTAAACCTAACTAACCTAAGGACATCACTCACATCCATGCCCGAGGCAGGATTCGAACCTGCGACCATAGCGGTCTCGCGGTTCCAGACTGAAGCGCCTAGAACAGCTCGGCCACAAGGCCGGCTCAGTAGCAGCAGCGTTCGCTGAACGGTTGTTGAGCAGACATTGTTGGTAGCCCTTGGTTCATCTGGTCAGACAGTTTCTCAACAGTTGCACGTCTATTCGCTCATACACACGTTTCTGCAGCCGTCGTTCAGGCCTAGCGTCTATGGCCCGTAGTGCACTACAGTTCGTTCAGCGCCAGTTTTGGATAGCGCCATTTTGCCACGCACGGTATACTTTATACGTTGACAATGACATCACAGGAACAGTTTATAATGTTAGCCGTTTCAGAAATGCCTCCAATCTTGGCCCAAAAGCCAGTGACCATACCCTTATGGACGCCCGGAGAATCGGAAACAGCTTCAAACTTCTGATAGGTACTTAACAAGTGAGTTAATGAGATAAATATTTGATGGTAAGTATGTAAGGGATAGAAAGTTTAGAAAAAATTCAAATTACTTTTAAAGTCTGTTGGAAGTTGCTAAGTGCTCTCATTATCAAACACTGGATCAGTAAAGTCTGGATAATTTGCACTCCGTTTCAAGCAGAAGCAAGTTTTTCACACATCTCTATGTTTATAAGGTTGTATCTCCTGAACCGTGTGTCGTAAAATAACACAATTTTGCATCAGGAGCGAATTTTTCGACTCAGTTAACGTAGAATGGCGGGTCAGTGACCGTAAGGGCTTTATAAACTCATTGGATACGGCTGTAAGTAGGAATATAGAGAAAGGCAGGAAGGTCTTGTCTGGCACAAGGGACAAAAGACTGATTTCAGATTACCTGACAAGCCATAAAGAAAAGTTCATCTGCAGCAATGACAATGTCGAGCATCAATGGACAAAGTTCAAGAACATCGTACAAGACACAACTATGTGCCGAGCAGAACTGTGAGTGTTGGAAAAGACCCACTGCGGTTCGACCACCGTTGTAGGAAGCTGTTATGAGTGCAAAGAGAGCTTGATTTCAAGTTGAAACGTAGCCAAAGCCTCACAAGGAACAAAAACTTAACGAAGCCAAAACGAGCGTAAGGAGGGCTATGTGTGAAGCGTTCAGTGAATATGGACGTAAAACTCTAGCTAACAGCTTGGAAGGAAATCCTAAGAAGTTCTCATTTTAAAGTCCACTATGTGAGCAGAGTAGCATTGAAACAGAGAGAGCAGAGACAAAGCCGAAATACCGAACGTCTTTTTCCAAAACTGTTTCACAGAAGAAGATCACATGTTTGTTCCTCCTTTAAGTAGTCGCAGGAAAAACAAAATGACAGATATTGAAACAATGACCGAGGGATAGAATATGAACTGAAATCGCTTAACAAATGCCATTGGACCTGACGGGGTACTAACTCGATGCTACACAGAGTATGCGAAAGAACTTGCCCTTCTTCTAGCAGCTGTGCACCGTAGATATCCAGAGGAGCGAAGCGTTCCTAGCGTTTGGAAAGGAGCACACGTCATTCGCATTTTCAAGAAGGGTCGTCGAACGCATTAAACTTAAGGCCTATATCTCTGACGTCGGGCTATTGTAGAATTTTGGAACATGTTTTATGCTCGTGTATTATGACATTTCTGGAGATCGAAAATTTCCTCTGCAGGAAACAGCATGGCTTCCGAAAACAACGCTAATGAGAAACCCAAATCCCTCTGTTGGTTCGCTAATCCCAGAAAGCAGCGGATACACGCGACCATGTAGATACTGTGTTCTTTGATTTCTTGCAGGCATTAGATACGTTTCGGCTCTGCCGCCTAAAGAACTAAACACTATAGTACGGAATATCAGACAACTTGCGGGAATGAACTGAAGAGTTTCTAGCAAACGTAATACAACATGTCATTCTGAATGGAGAGAAGTCTTGAGAAGTAAAACTAAATTTGGGCGTGCACCAGAGCAGGATTATAGGACCATTACTTTTCACAATATACACTATGCTATCAAAAGTATCCGGACACCCTCAAAAACATACGTTTTTCATATTATGTGCATTGTGCTGCCACCTATGCCAGGTACTCCATGACAGCGACCTCAGTAGTCATTAGACATTGTGAGAGAGCAGAATGGGGCGCTCCGCGGAACTCACGGACTTCGAACGTGGTCAGGTGATTGGGTATCACTTGTGTCATACGTCAGTACACGAGATTTCCACACTCCTATATATCCCTAGGTTCACTGTTTCCGATGTGATAGTGAAGTGGAAACGTGAAGAGACACGTACAGCACAAAAGCGTACAGGCCGACCTCGTCTGTTGTCTGACAGAGGCCACCAACAGTTGAAGAGGGTCGTAATGTGTAATAGGCAGACATCTATCCAAGCCGTCACACAGGAATTCCAAATTTCATCAGGATCCACTGCAAGTACTATGACAGTTAGGCGGGAGATGAGAAAACTTGGATTTCATGGTCGAGCGGCTGCTCAAAAGCACACATCACGCCGGTAAAGGCCAAAAGACGCCTCGCTTGATGTAAGGAGCGTAAACACTGGACGACTGAACAGTGGAAAAACGTTGTGTGGAGTGACGAATCACGGTACACAATGTTGCGATCCGATGGCGGGCTGTGGGTATGGCAAATGAAAGGTGAACGTCATCTGCCAGCGTGTGTAGTGACAACAGTAAAATTCGGAGGCGGTGGTGTTATGGTGTGGTTGTGTTTTTCATGAAGAGGGCTTGCACCCCTTGTTGTTTGGTGTGGCACTACCACAGCACAGGCCTACATTGATGTTTTAAGCACCTTCTTGCTTCCCACTATTTGTTCAAATGGCTCTGAGCACTATGGGAATTAACTTCTGAGGTCATCAGTCCCCTAGAACTTAGAACTACTTAAACCTAACTAACCTAAGGACATCACACACATCCATGCCCGAGGCAGGATTCCAGACTGTAGCGCCTAGAACCGTTCGGCCACTCTGGCCGGCTTCCCACTATTGAAGAGCAATTGGAGGATGGCGCTTGAATCTTTCAACACGATCGAACACCTGTTCATGTTGCACGGCCTGTGACGGAGTGGTTACACGACAATAACATCCCTGTAATGGATTGTCCTGCACAGAGTCCTGACCTGACTACTTCAGAACATCTTTGGTATGATTTGGAAAGCCGACTTGGTGCCAGGTCTCACCGACCGACATCGATACCTCTCCTCAGTGCAGTAGTCCTTGGAGAATGGGCTGCCGTTCCCCAAGAATCCTTCCAGCACCTGACTGAACGTATGCCCGCGAGCGTGGAAGCTGTCACCAACGCTAAGTGTAGGCCAACACCATACTGAATTCCAGGGTTACCGATGGAGGGCGCCACGATCTTGTGAGTCATTTTCAGCCAGGTGTCCGGACACTTTTGATCACATAGTATAGGTATAAATGGTATAGTAGACAACTTCGGAAATCCCATGAAGCTTTTCGCGAATGATGATGTTTGCACAGATAAGTCACGAAGCTAAAATATTGTAGTGAAATGCAGCGGATAGACGATTGGTGCAAGGAGTGGAAATTGACCCTCAACACAACCAAAACACAAATTTTGAGAATATATAAAGACCCTTTATTGTATGATAACAAAATTGCAGAACAATCACTGGGAGCAGGTACTTCTATAAAAATCTAGGAGTGTGCGTACACAGCGATTGGAAGTGGACACGATATCATGAAATTAATAGCGAGTACGGCAGATGCCAGACAGATTCATTGGAAGAATCTTCAAGAAACGTAGTCCGTCAACAAAGGAAGTAGCTCAGAAAACACTCTTTCGACCACTTTTGAATACTGCTCGTCAGTGTGGGATCCGTACGAGATAGGACTGATAGAGAAGATGCAAAGAAGAGCAGCACATTTCGTTACAAGTTCATTTCGTAAGTACGAACGTGTCACAGAGAAGCTCAGCCAACTATGTTGGCAGACGCTGCAAGAGAGACGTTCCTGGTCCACTCTTAAAGTTCTCAGAGTGTATATTCTTAGAAGGGTCAGCCAATGTATACTGCTCTCTCCCACGTATTTCTTGCGAAAAGATCATCAACATAAAATTAGTGAGTATCGAGCCCACATGGAGACTTGCGATCAATCGTTCTTCCCGCGAAACATGCGCGACTGGAAGACGAAAGAAGGCATCACACTATTACACAAAGTACCCTCTGCCACACACCGTACTGTGTCTTGAGCAGTATAGATGTAAATGTGGATGTACAAGTAAAGGATAACAGTGCGTAACACTAAACTCAGGAAGCAGTCTTTACCGTGAAAAACGTCACATATTTCACGAGACGTTTCACATGTTTAATGCTCTTTTAATTACTATTTCATAGCCTATTAGGTCACATAAAAGATGAGATAGGCCGATCTGCAACGCATCAGTAAAGTTTGGACATAGCATATACGAGGGCTATTCGAAAAGTAAGTTCTGATCGGCTGCGCGAAATGGAAACCACTGTGAAAATAAAAATTGTTTTATTTGCACTTTACAGCTACTTCTCTACACAGTCGCCGCTCACAGATGGCAGCTGCCTGTGCTTTGCGCCAATAGTCTACACTCGTCTATATCTCGTGTCTGTGCCACAACGTTGTCTTCATGGGCAGCGGTTCATGTGAGCAGAGGTGAAGTTCAGTACGAGCCAATTACGGGCTGTGTTTTCGATGCACTTCATTGCCCCTGTAGCGTACGTCTGAGAATTGTCATGAAGAACGAAACATCAGGCGAAATCTCTCATCAGGCCGTCATACTTGTCGGGAGACACTGTTTTCTAAGCATCTTTACGTGTTCACTATACCTTTCAGAATTGAAAAGAGAAACATGTCGCGATCGACGGGCATACCAGAGACACTACTCAACACATCTTTGCGAAACATCATCCGAGTTTCACAGTGATTTCCAGTTCACGACCGATCGGAAATTAGTTTCCGAATAGCCTTCGTATTTCCTTTTCTTATGGATCAGTAACCTCATTTTTAATTATTATTACAGTGGTAGCTTGTTATCGCAGTGCGCTTAGGGTAGCTTATGAGTGTTGTACGTGCTTGTCAGAACTGAGCATGTGGGGCGGCGGAGGAGTAGAAATATTTTGATGTTGGTTGTTAAATATATTACTGCTGCATTAATGTTTGCTTGCTGTCAGTTTCTAGCTTTAGAATGTTGTTATGCTGTCTTTCGCCGTTCTCAACACTGGCTCTCTATTTACTTTGTAGACCCCCAGAAAGCGATTTGACAAAACCTGAAGCCTGTAAATAGAGTTCCTAGTGCCCACTTCCTTGAGATTACAATTATAGCTGCAGCTTGTAGCTCTGTAGAGTCAGGAAGTTGTTCGGGATTTCTAATCAAAGACGACTTTCCAAAATAGTTGAGTATATTCTCAAAATCACAAATATACACACAAATATCCCTCCAACCTAACTAACAGAACAGTTCAGAGTCTATTGCGCCAATGCAACTATAAATGTCCGAAATAATTGTTGAAATGAATGCTCGCCATAATTTGATGAAATATCTCATCAAACGCCACGCTATATTAGTAGTAGAATGTCTGTCCCGCGACGGCACGTGAAAATACGACAATACGCACACTGAGGCTAGATAATGAAAATCATTCCCGAATTAACACTTTACTTGAAACGCTTTACTGGTTACGCGCATCTCGAGTAACAGAATACGGCACCCGAGGCTGTTAGTAGCACTGATACTGGCGCGGCGCGATTCCCGACACAGATGGCGTGTCATTCAGCGTCTGGAGAGAACTGGGGCCTTTGCTTCCTCGCACAGTGCTCATATATATAAAGCCGGGGTGCGGACCGCTGAGAAAACGCTCGATCAAATCGGCTGTCTCGACTAGCCGCTGTGCTAGTAACGCACCACTTCAAGTTGCATAATAAATTTTAGCTTCTCTTGCTGAAGGCCAATGAAGCTCCTAATTTAACTGTGCATTCAGCACGCAGGGAAGTATTGATAATAAATTTTTGACGTGGCTAACTTTAATAACTTAGGCGAGAGAATTAATGTAATTGCACTGCACGCAGCAGATGGGCTCTGAACTGTCCCTTCTGAGATCTGCTATTGCTATAATTTAATAGATATTTGAAAGAAACTTTTTACAGCTTCATCATCATAGCGGACCTCCAACCTATTAAAATCTAAACATCCTAGTATGATTTATAAGCTCACTTAATCTATCTTGCTTCCTCTAGTTTTGAGATGAAAACCACAAAATCATGAATTTACACTAACATCTTAATTTGTGAAATCCAAAGTACTATTTTTATTAAATCATTATGAAAGCTGAATCTAAATACAAATTTTGCAGTCTCTAGCTCTTTTCTGTGCCGCCAATTATTTTTATAGAAAAACGTCCAAATAAAGGAAACGGCTGAAGTTATCAAGCTGATATTTAACACACATTAGTTTATCATTATTCCAGACATACTAGGAAAGTTTTATGTCATTTGCTTGATTTTTAAGGTATTGCGCAACATCTATGACGTCAGAGCTAGCAGACTGACTAACACACAATGGAAACTGATGTGAATTTGCTGCAGCGTGAGTAGGCTGCTTCCCTACATCACCCTCTACTTAAATTTTTTTTTGTTTATGAATGTTAATGAATGAAGAAAAAAAAATTTAATTACAAAAAGGGAAGCAAGAGTACAATTTAAACTCCCTATGAAAAATCAAAATTGAATTATAAACATATATAAATATTAAAAGAAACTGATTTCCTACATTAATCATTTAAATTGCGGGCATTTTCACTGCCTCTTTAGAAATGTCATTACTCAAATTTTAAGCAAAGTCAATGAAATATTTTTGGCATACATATTGCCTTAGACTAACAAACACATAGAAATTGAAAAACTGTGAAAATCTTAGTTACATTAAATACATCAAATACATTTTTACACACACAAATTCAAGGAAGATAACATGATACATAAACAGATGATTATTCCTTATCAGTCTTTTATAAACCTGAAAGAAAAGTTCACAACTAAATTTTTACACACGTGGTTGTAGCCGCTTTGGCTGGCGTCCTACACTTCCATTCACAAGGGTAGAGGAGGGGAAGTTGCTATGGTGTGCGTCCTTCTCGATCTCTCTAAATTACAAGGGGAAAGGGGAGGGGTCACTGTGAGTTGTGTCCAAGTCACTCCACGCTTTCACGCAGCTACCAGGCTGCCATTATCTGGTTTGTCCTGTAGAACAAACAAAAAGAGTGCCTCAGACTCTGTTCACTTAACATCTAAGGGTGGGTCACAATGAAATGGGGATATATACACTTAATCCTTCAATAATTTCTGGAACATAGTTAACAGAATTTTTTTTCAATAATGCTCTCGTGGTTACTTAATTGTCATAAAATCGGTAAGCAAATGGCTCAAAACGCCTTTAGTCATGTACTAGAGAAAATTTATGCTCTTAAGGCATATAATCATAATTCATTTTTAATCTGAATTTACTATTTCTGGGCCGGAACACTGAACCAATGCTCGGTACATTCCTGATATATTTGTCTTTTTAAGCATTTAACTGACTCATCTTTGATTACCTTATTCTTAGAGATAGTATGAGTATGATTAGTGGTTGTTTTAAGCTTCTTTATACATGTGAGTAACTTTTGGTAATAGTACAGTTGCGAGTGTTCAAAACACACTACATTTAGTTGACTACAAAATCCACTTATTGGTCCTCTGCTGTTGTCAATTCCACATCTGCAATTAGGTACTTACTTACTTTGAAGTGTATTTATGCTGAGCTAAAATAACGCTTTACGTCTTCCATTATGTTACTTATTTACTTTGCTAGTGTACGAACTTATTTAACACTCACTATATTAATATTTAAAGCATAGGATAGCACATTTATTTCATATCTTTAGTGTATTGCGGCTGATTAGTTTGCTCACGTGGCAATCCATTTCCACTCGATCGGACGCTGTAACCACAGGTAGTCTCTCTCAGACCTACCACCAAAATGCATCAAATAATTACGGACGAGCGTAATGCTAATTTCCTTAAACCTATAGGACACCATGAGCTACTCTGTCTCATCTAACATAAG
Source organism: Schistocerca nitens (assembly GCF_023898315.1). Lineage (NCBI taxonomy): Eukaryota > Metazoa > Arthropoda > Insecta > Orthoptera > Acrididae > Schistocerca > Schistocerca nitens. The sequence goes on from NC_064617.1 coordinate 397,187,388, forward strand.
GGTACCTATGGTCGCATTCACGCCTCCACCTTATAACCTCAATATGTGTAGGTGTATCCTGTCACACACTACTCTAAAATAACGGCCAGCTCCAACCTTATAAATACTTCAGGGACGTGTCCTTCACGTCTCAACCACAAACACTGCTCAATTCTCCTACACTGCCTTTCCTTGCTACACCAGGTGAGTTTATTTTTACAACTTATCTGCATATTTTTCTTATAACACTAAGCAATCTCTTCCTTACTATTTCTTAGCTGGCTCTAATGCATACACTAGATTTCACTACCACTTCAGATCCTACTCGTACACGAATTCATATATCTTTTTAAATTACTGTTGGTGGACCATTTCCAATAAAACAACACTTTGTACTTATTATTTTACCAGGGTTCTATACATAATTTTTACTCAAACACATTTTATCTTATTTACGTCATACTTCTCTATTGTTTGTCACTATTAGGTTTGTCATATCAGGTATTTTGTTTTGCTAATCGGTAGATAGAATAGTTACATAATTCATGGCTTGATAGTCATATCGGAAGAATTTAATGTGGAAAGAAGACATCGAAAATTTTGTGGATAGAAAAGATGAAGAGTGAGTGAGACCTGAAACGGGAAAGACGATCTCACACAGCTGGGACTGCACAGCTGCCACACTGTGTAGAGGTTACAGAACAACCTCCTCCCTACAGCATTCATTAGTTGAATGCTGGCTTGATAGTCATACCGGAAAATTTAATTATGTCGGAAAGAAGAGGTCAAAACTTTTGTAGATAGGAAGGATGAAGAATGAGTGAGACCTGAAAGGGAAAGAAGATCTCACACAGCTGGGACTGCACAGCTGCCACACTGTGTAGAGGTTAAAGAACAACCTCCTCCCTACAGCCTTCATTGGCTGCCTATGAACACGCCACGTCGATCTGAAAATACTTTATGATACCTTTTTAGAACCTGTCTCAGTTCTTCCTTCTGATTGGCTGAAATTTCATCGATTTCCTGCAATTCAGCTTCTATTTTGTCTAAAATAATTGCTTCTTCTTCTTCTGTGTTTAGCTTACTTGTACTAAGATTAACACCTTCGTCCCAATACCTCCTATTTTTCAGAACTCGTATAGGCAGCTCCCAAGTTTCATCATCAGTTACTACATATTTATCACTAAAAGGTACTATAATTACTCCGGTTATTGGCAAGACCATTTTTAACTGGCTTCTTTCAAAGTCAACAACACTCTGATATTTTGACAAGAAATCTATGCCAATTAAAACCTCAATACTGAGATTGTTTACAATTAAACATGGATGATCAATTAAATTATCATTAATGTTAAAGGGCAACAAAGCTTCTTGCTTTATCGTTTTTGACACCTTGCCAGTAGCACCAATTATTCTTAGTCCTGATACCCTCATTACTGTAAGCTTGTCTTTACCAGGTAATGCATCAAAGAAGGACTGTGATATTGCACTCACCTCACTTCCACTGTCTAAGAGACAACGTACATTGATACCCAACATATTCACTATTATTATAGGGTGGCTTATTCTAGGTTGTACAGGTGGTTTCTCAAATTCATCTAATAGTTCCTTTTGGATTTGTCTCCAACTAAAGTGATCAACATCTGTCTTCATTACATTTAGGTCACAGTGTGTAGGGGTTTCCTGAATTACATTTTCAGCTGCCTTTTCCAGTCGGTCCATTAATTTTAAATCGAAACACCGCACGACTTCATTACATTTAGTTTGCTGAACATGACCCAAATTACTGTAGTCTGAGCGATTCTGCGCCTCCAGACCGGGCATAACATTAGTTACAGCTAAACAACTTTCACCATTATCGTCGGTTTCCTTCTCAAGTGACAACTGGTCACAGCTACTGGGTTCATCGACCCCCAACAGCCTACCCTCTACATTCCCACTTATCTCCTGTCCTAAATCTATTAGTACATTATCAACATCCTGCACAGGCACTTTAGATAAGAGCACATCATCTTCATCGTAAATATAAGCATGAATTTCTTCTGCTTCTTCACCTGACAAGTCAATATTTTGTAGCTCTTCCCTACCATTACACTGCTGCGCCTTCTCTTTCTCTTCCCACTTAGAAAGCGTCTCTAACACGGTATCTATCAAATACTGTGAGTGATCTAATATTTCTGTTGTATCCTTAGGTGCTACCGACTCTTCATCCACATGTTCAGTTTGAGTATTTTGATCGGTCTTACCAATTCCCTTAACTACTGGCCTAGGAAAAGTAACCGCCTGGTGAGCGCCAGTGTCCTCATAGACGGGAACTAGTTTTCCTGCCTCGGCCCACTACTGTTTCCTTTGTTTTCATTATAGTTAACTGGCATAGCATTACTTTCCGTACTGTGGTTTACATGCATATTTCCTTTTGAAACAAAATTATTATCCCTTGGATGCCATTGTTGATTCTGATAATTATTCCCCCAATTCCTACCTCTCCTAGGCTGGCGAACACCTACTGTTCTAATGTTTACATTGCCATTTTGCTCGTTCCTAAAATTATTATTATTGTTATTGGCATTCCTGTTATTACGTGCTTGCTCCTCATTGGCAGCAACACGTTCTACACGTTCCAGATATTCAATGAAACGATCAAGATTGTCTCTAGGGGCAGATATAATTCTAGTTTGCCAATACCATGGCAGTTTGGCTTCAAGACCTAGTATAATCATCTCAGGTTTCAGCTTTTCGTCCAAATGTGACAACCGTGAAATCCATGACCTAGCAAATTCTTTAATAGACTCTTTGCCTGCATTGAAGCGTTTCCCACTCCAAAATTCTCTTAACACTTCATTTTGCTTATGGCTAGACCAATACTCATTAATGAAAGCAGTTTTAAATTCCGCTAATGTTTTACACTTTAACATTACATCAGCTGACCAACGCATGGCATCACCTGCTAAATGACTTCTAATAAATGAGATTTTCTCTCGTTCAGACCAAGTCGGTGGAATCACATCTTCAAAATCGTTCCAGAAATCTAGCGGGTGGATATTTTTATCTGGATCGAACCGCAAGAACTGCCGACACCCGATAAAAGCGGCGTTTGCAGCTACAACTTGTTGTACACTACCATTACCAGAAGTTACCGAAGCTACTTTACTTTCAATGTTAGCAATGTTAGTACTTATATTTTCTACTTTCCTCTCAACATTATCTACTCTTTGCACAATATGAGTAGTGTCAGTTTTGATTGCATCTACGTCTGCTTGACATATGTTTATTTTTATATTAACATCTTTAAATCTATCTGAGCACAGTTCAGATTCCGCCTCGATCTTTTCTGTTAACTTGTGCTCCAGCTTCGCATCTTCCATTTGGAAGTTTTTGCGAACCTCAGCAACTTCGGATTTAACTGTTTTATACATTTCAGAAAACTGTTGAGCAACCTTTTTCTTAATATCCTCATGGTTGCAATCTATTTTATTATTCAAACTGTCTAGATCCTCTTTCAACTTATTGCAACCAGCCTTGAAGGTATCGTCCATTACCTCCAATCGTTTATTAAAATTAATTTGGCTGGCCACAATTTCAGATTTTAAATCAGCTGTCATTTGAGCATTACTGGCTGACATTTTTGCATTACAGGCTGCTATTGCTTGTAATATAACATTTAAATCAACAGCCCCAGCATCTTTGGGTTGCTCAATAGCTGGTTTCTTTTCACACTCAGGTGACGAAAAACTAGCTCCAATACCAGAATCATCAAAACTAAATGAAACTTCTGATTGATCAGACATGTCTAACTTCTTCTTTCTAAATTCTACTATCTCTGATGACTGTTTCATATTTAATTCACCAGAGAAACTATCCTCCAATAAATTTACAATTTCAATTTTCGGCTTTACTACAGGTGTCTCTATCACTGAATCATTGCCCCTTCCCACACTACTGTCAGGAGACAATACTTCATATTTTACTTGAACATTACTTCCATGCATATTTACAATTGAATCGTGGTCTGAATTTACATTTCCCTCAACATACATAGGTTCTAATTTAATTTTAAACTCGGTTTCTTTTGGCGGTTCCATCGCCGACAGTCTTTTAGTGCAGGTTAGTAAAATTTTTAACAACTTTTCACTTAACTTAGTTCCTTCTGCACGACGTTGTCGGCGCGGCGTACCAGGATTACTGAGGCGACGTGACGCGTTGAACTGCAGACGGCACTCCGACGGCTGTGATGTGTTTGCGTGGCCCGCAATGGCAGGCGCGTCTCCGGCTGCTGCGTCGGATGACTGCGGTGAGGTGAAACTGGCTTCTCGCGATGCTAGCAGCACCGCTAGACTCAGTGCCAGCTCCGTCAATCCAGATGCGATGTTAATCCAATTGCGTCGTCCACATGCACCCGTAACACTTTCACTGTTCTATTACTCAGCTGTGTGTCGCATTTCACTCGCGAATCCGAATAGTTAAAAATCGCTTTCACTTAGTAATTTCCCGGCCGATGCACCATATGTGGGGCGGCGGAGGAGTAGAAATATTTTGATGTTGGTTGTTAAATATATTACTGCTGCATTAATGTTTGCTTGCTGTCAGTTTCTAGCTTTAGAATGTTGTTATGCTGTCTTTCGCCGTTCTCAACACTGGCTCTCTATTTACTTTGTAGACCCCCAGAAAGCGATTTGACAAAACCTGAAGCCTGTAAATAGAGTTCCTAGTGCCCACTTCCTTGAGATTACAATTATAGCTGCAGCTTGTAGCTCTGTAGAGTCAGGAAGTTGTTCGGGATTTCTAATCAAAGACGACTTTCCAAAATAGTTGAGTATATTCTCAAAATCACAAATATACACACAAATATCCCTCCAACCTAACTAACAGAACAGTTCAGAGTCTATTGCGCCAATGCAACTATAAATGTCCGAAATAATTGTTGAAATGAATGCTCGCCATAATTTGATGAAATATCTCATCAAACGCCACGCTATATTAGTAGTAGAATGTCTGTCCCGCGACGGCACGTGAAAATACGACAATACGCACACTGAGGCTAGATAATGAAAATCATTCCCGAATTAACACTTTACTTGAAACGCTTTACTGGTTACGCGCATCTCGAGTAACAGAATACGGCACCCGAGGCTGTTAGTAGCACTGATACTGGCGCGGCGCGATTCCCGACACAGATGGCGTGTCATTCAGCGTCTGGAGAGAACTGGGGCCTTTGCTTCCTCGCACAGTGCTCATATATATAAAGCCGGGGTGCGGACCGCTGAGAAAACGCTCGATCAAATCGGCTGTCTCGACTAGCCGCTGTGCTAGTAACGCACCACTTCAAGTTGCATAATAAATTTTAGCTTCTCTTGCTGAAGGCCAATGAAGCTCCTAATTTAACTGTGCATTCAGCACGCAGGGAAGTATTGATAATAAATTTTTGACGTGGCTAACTTTAATAACTTAGGCGAGAGAATTAATGTAATTGCACTGCACGCAGCAGATGGGCTCTGAACTGTCCCTTCTGAGATCTGCTATTGCTATAATTTAATAGATATTTGAAAGAAACTTTTTACAGCTTCATCATCATAGCGGACCTCCAACCTATTAAAATCTAAACATCCTAGTATGATTTATAAGCTCACTTAATCTATCTTGCTTCCTCTAGTTTTGAGATGAAAACCACAAAATCATGAATTTACACTAACATCTTAATTTGTGAAATCCAAAGTACTATTTTTATTAAATCATTATGAAAGCTGAATCTAAATACAAATTTTGCAGTCTCTAGCTCTTTTCTGTGCCGCCAATTATTTTTATAGAAAAACGTCCAAATAAAGGAAACGGCTGAAGTTATCAAGCTGATATTTAACACACATTAGTTTATCATTATTCCAGACATACTAGGAAAGTTTTATGTCATTTGCTTGATTTTTAAGGTATTGCGCAACATCTATGACGTCAGAGCTAGCAGACTGACTAACACACAATGGAAACTGATGTGAATTTGCTGCAGCGTGAGTAGGCTGCTTCCCTACAAGCAGTACAAGACGAGCCACGCATTCATTTCAATGATCGAGCCCGGGATGCTGGTCTGTCATCTCCAGATTTGTGAAGTTACGACAGGGCGCCGCCACCTGACCAGAGGAATGCTGGGCTGTGGCCTGCCGTCTCTCCAGAGCACCAGGAGCGCACCGTACGTCTTCATTTTGCTCCTTAGCGAACAATTGGCTTCAGAGCTTGCAAAAGAGAAACGTGATTTTATATTATGTTTCACTGCCTCCACTGAGTTAGTGATAGGCCTGTCTCTCTCTCCTCGCAGGGAACATATCCCCATTGGCAGAGAGTAATCCTAAGAATACGAACACGGGGTGCAAAATTACCATCCGCCATTACTTCTAAAGCATTTTCTTTTTTAGCTTCAAGCCATAGCGTGTGAACCCTGTAGTATTCTGAGAGCGTAAGTCTTGTTAGTGAAGACGTTGTGACATCAGAGGGGGTGGTTGTTGTGCCCCTCTCCTGTACTAAAAATCTGAAACTAAGCGTTCGACTGGACAAGAGTCTTTTTCTTTTTGGTAGCAAGGAGACACTCGCGGTGCTCAGGCCTGTGATTGTATAAGACAAGTGAAAAACCCTGAAGAGTTGTAGGAATACGAGGTTTCGTAATTCCCATCGGAAGACGTATGCAACACTTTTGATTCGCTCTAGTCACTCTCGATACTATAATACCAGACGGGTCGGACTGCGCTGTTTTCAGACACCCCAGTTCCAACAATCGTCTAACTGAGCCCATGCGATTGCAGAAAGACTTCTGCCTTGGCGAGCGTCATGGACAACGTCAGCTTGGTCCAGTGGAAATGAGAAATGACCTTCTGCCTTAACATTCAGCCAAGTAGATAGATTTATGTTTGACCTCCTGCTTTTTCAGATCAAATTTTGTCTTTATATATGAGGCTGATGAACTTGCGCTTTGTACACTACTGCCCATTAAAATTGCTACACCAAGAAGAAATGCAGATGATAAACGGGTATTCATTGGAAAAATATAATATACTAGAACTGACATGTGATTACATTTTCACGCAATTTGGGTGCATAGATCCTGAGAAATCAGTACCCAGAACAACCACCTCTGGCTGTAATGACGGCCTTAATACGGCTGGGCATTGAGTCAAACAGAGCTTGGATGGCGTTTACAGGCACAGCTGCCCATTCAGCTTCAACACGATACCACAGTTCATCAAGAATAGTGGCTGGCGTATTGTGACGAGCCAGTTGCTCGGCCACCATTGACGAGACGTTTTAAATTGGTGAGAGATCTGGAGAATGTGCTGGTCAGGGCAGCAGTCGAACATTTTCTGTATTCAGAAAGGCTCGTACAGGACCTGCAACATGGGGTCGTGCAGTATCCTGCTGAAATATAGGGTTTCGCAGGGATCGAAAGGAGGGTATAGCCACGGGTCGTAACACATCTGAAATGTAACGTCCACTGTTCAAAGTGCCGTCAATGCGAACAAGAGGTGACCGAGACGTGTAACCAATGGCACCCTATACCATCACGCCGGGTGATACGCCAGTATGGCGATGACGAATACACGCATCCAATGTGCGTTCACCGCGATGTCGCCAAACACGGATGCGACTATCATGATGCTGTGAACGGAACCTGGATTCATCCGAAAATATGACGTTTTGCCATTCGTGCACCCAGGTTCGTCGTTTAGTACACCATCGCAGGCGCTCCTTTCTGTGATGCAGCGTCAAGGGTAACCGCAGCCACGGTCTCCGAGCTGATAGTCCATGCTGCTGTAAACGTCGTCGAACTGTTCGTGCAGATGGTTGTTGTCTTGGAAACGTCCCCATCAGTTGACTCAGGGATCGAGACGTGGCTGCACGATCCGTTATAGCCATGCGGATAAGATGCCTGTCATCTCGACTGCTAGTGTTACATGGCCTTTGGGATCCAGCACGGCGTTCAGTATTACCCGCCTGACCCCACCGACTCCATATTCTGCTAACAGTCATTGGATCTCGACCAACGCGAGCAGCAATGTCGCGATACGATAAACCGCAATCGCGACAGGCTACAATCCGACCTTTGTCAAAGTCGGAAACGTGATGGTACGCATTTCTCCTCCTTACACGAGGCATCACAACAACGTTTCACCAGGCAACGCCGGTCAACTTCTGTTTGTGTATGAGAAATCGGTTGGAAACTTACCTCATGTCAGCACGTTGTAGGTGTCGCCATCGGCACCAACCTTGTGTGAATGTACTGAAAAGCTAATGATTTGCATATCACAGCATCTTCTTCCTGTCGTTTAAGTTTCGCGTCTGTAGCACGTCATCATCGTGGTGTAGCAATTTTAATGGCCAGTAGTGTATTTCTGAATGTGGAGAGCATTTTTCGATCCAAGTGGGAGAGCTTCACTCTTAAGTGTGGACTCGATATGAGCATCACTCAGGATCACATATTTTTTGTAAATTTAGTCCTTCTGACTTTATTCATACCGATAGAATAGATAGAGGTAACCTCTAATTCCATTATTGAAGTTTAAAGATAGGTTTGCATTGGAATGGACGCACACCGTCGTCCTCATTATCATAAGTGTGAACAGGAATCTTTCAGTACTTATTTCAGTGTAGGACAGAATTAGCCGTATTTTCACCATCAGTCACCAGGCGTGTCTGGACCGATAGTATCGTCGTGCAGTACATCGGCAGAGCCATGACATCATCAGATGCAGCCACGACGATGCACCCCAAATGTTCGATGCGGTAGAGTATAGGTCAGCTCCGGCGGTGCAGGGAATCTCGATGTCGACTGCTTGCTCGGCTCTAGTTATGATTCAGTTGATCGTTACACTTGCATACCAATTTTAGCAGTATAATGCATATTCCTTGTTGATTAGGAAGGGAATATCATTTTGTGAACGAGCAGTGGGATAAACTATTAGACCGCCCCAGTCTATTCTCCTTGCTTAAAAAAAAGTTTACCAACCAATTAATTAAGTTAATTTTGTTTCTGTTGAATAATTCTTGCTTATATTCATCACTTTAACAAACCTGCTTAAATATGTTCATTTTGTAGCTTTTTCAAATAAATGAAATTCTTAAAGTATATTACCTATCTTTCAAGTTACGAGTACCAGTCGTCATTTATGTCTGTATGTGATTCTTAAAGGTAAAAGGGCCATTGATTGAAATTAATGTAATTATCTACTCAAATGCGTGAATTTTTGGTACATTTGTTGAAGGAGATTATTCATGTGTTGCTTGAGGCTTTCCCGACGTACATGTTGTATATATAGTTCTCGGGCGAGACGTCGGATGTCATAGTGAAAACTCCACAATATTTCATCAGCGCAACTTGCCTACATCTTCAGGTGCGACGAACACGCTGCTAAGGCATGTTTTTTTTTCCTTTATTGATTTTCAATTCCCCCCCGAAGGGGGCGGGCTGGCAGCAGCTTAGTACGCTGCTCTACAACCTACAGACTTTTATTTTAAAGAACGGAAAAGAAAAGAAACAAGAAAAACAGGCGATAAAACGGTGACGTCAAGTGAAAAATGGCGGAAAAATGCGGAAAGTGAAAACAGAAAGCAAAAGGGGTTGGCAACGTTAATAAAAGACACAGGAATCAGACAAGTAACATAGGACACACACAATTAAAAAACACGGCGACAGTCTGGTTTCTGTTCGCAAGAGATAAAAGGCACACCCAGCGACAGTATGATGGCCCTTCGCAACACTTCCCAAAAAACACAACAGGGAACATTCACTGTATAACACGCACTGTAGAACACTGCACGAAAGTGGCGGCACGAAGATGACACTCCCGAGCCAAAGGCAGATAGGGGGGGGGGGACCTGGAGGAGGGGGAAGAACAAGGAAGTTGGAAGGAAAATAACGAGAAAAGGGGGGGGGGGCAACAAGGAGGGAGAGGACTAATAAAGGGGGAGAAGGGCATACGCGGGAGGGAATGAGAGGAGGCAGAGTAGGGAAATGTAAAAGGACTCCGGGGAGAGAAGGGGGCAAAGAGAGGGGAGGTGGAGAAGAAAGAGGATGGAAGGGGGGGAGACGGAGCCCGGGAAAAGGATAAAGGAGGGGGAGTGAGGATCAGAGTTGATAGGAGGGATAAATGGAGGGAGAGAGGGCATCATCCGGGAGGGGGAGTTGATGGAAGCCACCTTGGGAAAGGAGATGTAGGGTGTAGAGATGGAGGGTAGGGGGGACACAGCAGTGAAGACGTGGCAGGGGGCGGGGATGGGAGAGTAGCAACGAGGGGGTGAGGGGGTTCTAGGCGGCGGGAGGTGTAGAGGATGCGGATATGTTCGAGGAATAGGAGCAGATGGGGGAAAGGAATGAGATCATAGAGGATCCGCATGGGGGACGGGAGGCGTATACGGAAGGCGAGGCGGAGTGCATGATGCTCGAGGATGTGGAGGGACTTATAGAATTTGGGGGGGGGGCAGATATCCAGGCAGGACTGGCATAACAGAGGATGAGACGGATTAAGGATTTGTAGGTGTGGAGGATGGTAGAGGGGTGCAACCCCCATGTCCGGCCAGATAGGAGTTTGAGGAGTCGGAGGCGGTTGTGGGCTTTGGATTGGATGGAGCGGAGATGAGGGATCCAGGTGAGGTGACGGTAAATGGTGAGGCCAATGTAGGTGAGGGTGGGGGTGAGGCGGACAGGACGGGCGCAGACAAAAAAAAATTGTTCAAATGGTTCTGAGCACTATGGGACTCAACATCTTAGGTCATAAGTCCCCTAGAACTTAGAACTACTTAAACCTAACTAACCTAAGAACATCACACACACCCATGCCTGAGGCAGGATTCGAACCTGCGACTGTAGCAGTCCCGCGGTTCCGGACTGCAGCGACAGAACCGCACGGCCACCGCGGCCGGCCGGGCGCAGACGGTAAGGGGGAAATCCAGGAGCTGGAAGGAGCGAGTGGTACGACCTACGATGATTGCCTGTGCTAAGGCATGACTAGAGCCCCCTATTTATGCCAGTCTTAGGCAGGAAGTGCGCATGCGTGGAGGCGCCAAATTCGATGGCCAATAGCGACGATATCAACCGATAGCTGGAAGAACAGCAACGCCACCTGCAAGATGAAGAACCAAAGACTTGGGCGCACGCGCGGAGGCTGCTGCTGCTGCTCTGCGCTGCCATCAGCCGCCCCAGCGACCTCTGTCGGAAGCCGCAAGCAGAGATGCGCGTCCGCGCAGGCGCGTGACTATCCTCCCGTTGTCAACAGAATATTTATGTTGCTGGCGAATCGTCATCCGTCGTATGACCAATAGTACTCCTCTCTGCTCGATGCGACTTCAATATGGCCACTGCTGGATCCCAAGCTGTAGTGAGCTGAAAGCCCGTGTCTCTGTTTACAAGATTCGTCGAGCTACGTATTTCCACTGCTTCCTTAATAACACTGTCCCACTACGAAATAGTCGACGCGAGAATTTTGGTATGCTTCTCAGAGTGAAAATCTTCGGAAATAAATCAGCCTGCGATTTTCGAAGTAACGCTCCTCTCTGCTGCGTCCAAGACTTTCCGAAGTATTATCCGGTTATCCTTGCGGCCCTGCTACAATACTGTCCGACCGCCGCTGTATTGTGCTTCAGCGCTCAGGCGCTCAGACCGTCCGTCTTGGCACTTCCTGTGTCAAGCAGGATCAACACACCTGTGCGGGCTTTTCCACCCATGGCTGGAGTTAAACCTACCGTTTCAGTTCCACTGGCGTTCCAACCTCTATTAGTACAGGCAATCATTCATTACGCCATTTTGATAATAAAGACACTCTGTCACCTTTAATGCAATAAGCATTAACAATTATTTACAAGGTGTACGTGACATTGTCAGTCTTCTTTAAATATTCTTATATACTACGTAGAACCTACCAAATGATACCTAACTCCGCTTGTAAATTATGGCCAAGTATGTGGATGAGTGCTTGAAATTTGTGAAATTATAGCCACCTTACACCGGAAGTGTAGAGACTGCTTGGTTCGGTCGGACGTTATTGTTAATGTATGTCGCAAAGAGATCCCAGTTAACAGCTCTGGAGCTAGGAGGAGGTATTGGGAGGCCGCCACCCTCGAGAAGACCGAGAACTGGTAGATGATTAGATTCTAGGTCCTGGATGTTCTTGAGCTGTAGATTTGCAGCGACATTTTTAACAATCTCTATATCGAGATTGATCCTGGACAGCGAACTCAGGGACGCGAGTCGGCTCCCGTGGCCCATATATTGTGACTTGAAGATCGTTCCCTAGATCGTAGAGTTGCTGTCCCTTTCGGTTGGCCTTCCTTGGATGCCAAACCCCATGTTTGGAGCTAAGGTCTCCTCCCAGCAAGACCTTACTGAATTGATCGAAGACTGCATGAAGATCTCTGGCCACCAACTGTTTCTTGGGGCTAAAATACGCCGCCACAAGAGTTACGTTTCCTACTGCCGTGAAGATTGTAACCGCTGTGGCTTCCAGTGAGTCCAGGGACGGTAGATCCTCCTGATGAAGTCGTTTGGTGTTTTTGACGAACACTGCATTTTCGTCACCTCGTTGTCCAACCCGGTCCGTCCTATAACCATGCATGTTGCGTAATTTGAAACTAGCCATGTCCGTCAGGTGCGTTTCCAATATCAGAACCATGTCCAACCTGTGCTGACTAACAAATTCGTTCAGTTCAGTTTGTTTACGTCTTGTGCCATTGGCACTCCAAATGCAAAGTCGGAGGTGTCTTGTTCTGTGGCCGTCATCCATCCCTTAAGGAGCGGTAAACGCCTTGATTATTCCCTCCACCAGCGTGAGGATTCCTGTCCGTTTTTGTTGAGGTAGTACAAGTAGGGCTGCGATGTCCGATATGGCTGGTGTCAAGGTGCCTATGGTAGCTGTAGTGGAAGCAGATGTTGCAGGTTGGTCGCTGCTAGGCGACAGTGTGTCTGCATAGGATCGTGAAATCTGTCGTCTAGGAGTCTTCTGTAGGATAACTGATATTTGGGACTGTCCGGATGGCTATTGTTGAACGATCTTCACCGTCAGTTTCTTGGTCTGCTGTTGCGGCTGGACTTTATATTTCCGGAGGAGTGCCTGGTATTTTTCACAGCCGCGCCACGAGGCGCAGTGGTCTTTGTCACAATGAGCACATTTTACTTTTGGAGGTACAAGGCAGGCTGAAATCTTTGGTACGATGGTCTCCAGTGCAGTTCACGCAGCCGGGTGGCATCCTGCAATAATTTGCCGTATACTCGAAGCGTTGACAGTTTTTGGTCTGTGTCGGCTCATCCTTGGACCGATACTCTTCAATGTGCACCCTCGTGTAAAGAAGGTACAGGATGTCGTAGATTTTTGGTTGTCCTTTGTCTTGGGAAGGCTGCCGCAGTACTTGGATAGCCTAATTAATTCACCACTGACTTGATCTCACTCTCTCCTTTTACATAGGTTGGAACTTAAATACTGGCAACAATACTGTGGAGACACTATGCAAGGGAATCTACTATTGTCGCTGATAGCACACATGGTTGACATACCTACCTTGCCTCTGAGCAAATCGACTCGCCCGTCCCAGGTCAACGGCGTGTGCACAGTCGAGGGAAACACAATCACTTGCGAACGAGCGATAACGATGTTACTATGTTTTCGAAACAGGTACAACGGAGTTGGATCAAGATTGAATGTGCCAGAGGTCGTACAGCACGACAGTGTCATCAAGATCCTCATGAGGCGTGCGGAGAATCGGCATTGCCGTACAGAACAGTGGCACGTTGGGTAAAAGCCTTCAACGAAGTTCGGTAAACTGCGGCAGACATGTATCGAGCAGGTCATCCTAACGTCTCTGAAGAAGAAGTGCTTGCTGTTGCCACGTTAGTGGACAGTGATCGACTCCATACGATTCGTGATCTCGCCCACGAAGCCGGATTAGTGCATACGACTGTGCTTCGTATCCTGAAGCAACGCCTGGGCATGCGAAAAATGGCATCACGATTGGTTCCGCATGACTTGACGGAAATGCAGAAATGGATGCGTTACGACGCTGCTCAGACGCACTTGGAGCGCTATGAGCGCTTTCTTACGCCGTGTCGTAACACTGGATGAGACTTGGGCCACATGATATGAGCCAAAACTGAAACGCCAATCCTACGAATGGCGTCATTATGGGTCATCGCGAAAGTCGATAGTGCGTCAGAGCCCCAGTGTAGTCAAAGTTATGGTGATTCTCGTGAAACGACTATGATGTTGTAATCCTAATGCATTACGTTCCTCCACGGCAGACCGTCAATGCACAGTATTACTGTTCGTTTTTGGAGAAGCACCTGCGACCAGCTTTGCGAAAGAAGGGGTGACGCTTTCTGCGCAACCCACACATCATTTTGCACGACAATGTGCGGGCGCATACAGCGCAAGCTGTGGCTGCTCTGTTCTGTCAATGGGACTGGGAAATACTGTACCATCCACCATACTCACCGGAGTTAAGTCCTTGTGACTTTGATTTGATTCCGAAGAAGAAGGAACCACTTCGTGGCATTCGCTTCAGAACTGTTCCAGAGATTCGACAGGCAGTAGACCGCTCCATTCGCACAATCAACAGAACAGGCTCTGCTAACGGTATACTACGCCTTCCACATCGCTGGCAACGGGTCCTACACAACGCTTGTGACTACTTTGAAGGACAGTAACAGGTGCAAACATGTAACTATTTCGTATAGGTTATGAATAAATAGTTGCCACTATTTAAGTTCCAACCCACGTATATTGATGTACCCTGGCGTGGGGGAATCCTTTTTCACTTAATGCTTCCTGGAGTTGACGTTCTGTGACAAGTGCAGGCAGTCGTTTCATCACCACCTTAAGTTCCTTGATGTGTCAAGTGTGGCAAGTCGTAGGTCTCAAAACATTTCAGAGCCTTTCTTTGATCCTCAAAGGACTCGAAATGGTACTTAATCCGGTCCTTCTGGAAGATGGACTTCAGGGTTCCGGAGAGTTGTTATAGCGCATTATTCAGTTCCACATACTGGCCCGTAAAATAAATCGTCACTGGTGGAACACGTTTCTGTTTTGCTGCGTCTGTTGCAGCAGCCGCTTGTTGTTCCGACGTTCCTAGTTCGAGGTTTTGTGTCTGCGTGGACTCGTTCTTGTCATCTCTGGGGGATATAGGTGTGAACCTATTGGTAGTCTCAATCGTCTCAGCTCGTCGTATCTGAGGGTTCGCGTTTTCTTTCGAGTTTCTCCGAGAGTGTCGTTTGTGTCGTACTGGTACGAAATCATCCATTTCTGCAAAGCTGGGGTCTCTGTGATTGCGCTGAGCTGCAGCGCAGTATTTATAGGCACCATGCATTGTGATTACAGCGTCAGCCGTTGGAAACTTCTGTATAAAATTCTTACTTTCACAATAAACCTACTGTTCGTTGCACTCGTCAATCGATCCTAGTTTTTGATATATTTACAACGACGTGCTGCAAAGTAATGCCTCCGAATTTTTTTGTGAAAACTCTTAAAGCTTTTTAAACAAAACAAGCGTTATAACATTCTACGTCTTTATTTTTCATGTATACATATTTGCAGCTCTCTGCTGCTAGAGGGTTCTCGAATGAAACATGTAACATGGCGGTGTGTAACGGAACTATGTCAGTCTGTGAGAAACAGCGTGCTGTGAGCAAGTTTCGAATTGGAAGATCTCGTGCACACATGGAACATCCTCTCCTTCAGCATAA
Organism: Schistocerca nitens; assembly: GCF_023898315.1. NCBI lineage: Eukaryota > Metazoa > Arthropoda > Insecta > Orthoptera > Acrididae > Schistocerca > Schistocerca nitens. The sequence goes on from NC_064617.1 coordinate 397,203,067, forward strand.
CTCTGCCAGACAACACACGAGGGCTGCGATATCTGCAATAATCCGACGCCTTGGGTCAACGATTATCCTATACACAGTGCCTACTTGGCCCCCGTCCAATTTTATTTTGTTTCCAAAGCTTAAAGAACACCTTGGAGGACTTCTATAGTGATGAAGTGGTGCAAGCAGTGGTGAAGTGGCTCCGTCAAAGAAGTCAGATTTTCTACAGTGACATTATCAACAAACTTGTATCTAATTGTGAGAAATGTGTTCGTTGTCAACTTGACTTTGTAGAGAATTAAACTTAGATTGTTAATAACGGTTGTTATACTATAAAAGCTTTGAGAGATTTCACATAAAAAATTCGGAGGCATTACTTTTCAGCATACCTCTGTAATTTTGAAATCAGGAAATGCTTCAGTGGACAACCTGTACTTGTGTACGCCTTCCAGTATTATTAGAAGACATATCTGCCACTTTTGATGTTTAATTAACGTGAAGCGCCTGTCGGTAGAAATTGCTGCGATTAGCGACAGGGCACTCCGGCGAGGCGTCGCAGGCTGCGGTGGGGGACGCGGGCATAGACGTCCCCTCACCTTGCAGCGGCGCGGCAAGGTTCGCGCGCCGCTGATAGCGGGCCTTTATTGCTCTGACCTTGGCACGCGATAAGAAGGCTCAGCGCATGTCGGCCGTACAGAGATCACACATGGCAACCGAGCCTCTGCGCAAATTCCACACAGCGTCTTGGAACCGCACGCTCTAACAAACGGGCTACTATATGCACTGTACAGCAGTATGACCCTTCTGCGCGTGCTGCTGTGAGCGCAAGAACATCACCGCCTAGTTTACAGGCCATTGCGGAGGGAGGATCGGTGAAGGAGTGGCCGAGCGGTTCTAGGTGCTTCAGTCTGGAACCGCACGACCGCTACGGTCGCAGGCTCGAATCCTGCCTCGGGCATGGATGTATGTGATGTCCTTAGGTTAGTTAGGTTTAGTTAAGTCCGATAGTGCTCACAGCCATTTTTTGGTGAAGGATAAACAAATCCAGTTTCTTTCTCGCAGGACAGGCAGCTCACTGGAATCAGATTTGCATTTACCGTGCCTACTACAGTGGTACGGCGTGTCGTATTGTTTAGTAGCCAACTTCCAGCATGCTGAAGTAATTGCAGGGCAGCAACTTGTATTAACCAGTACAAAGGAGAAACAACCAAACTTGCAAATTTCGCTCTTATTTTCTTGATGACTAGTTTCGGATCGGGACTCATTTTCAGACCATCAAGATAGTCAAAACTGTATTTCTCAAAATATAAGAACAAAGTCAAGCTAACAAATATATACGTACATATGAGCAGTTGTATGTATACTCTTTAACCGTTCATTTACACTTTCTTATACATATATGGCTGTTATCTTGCCATGGTTCTTATATTTTGGGAAATACCATTTTGATTATTGCGATGATCTGAAAATGGCTCTCGAACAGAAACTAGTCATCAAGTACATAAAAGTGAAATTTGCAACTCTAATTGGTTTTCCGTTGTATTTTTTAGTGTCTAAGTGTGGGAACGGCTTGAAAATATTCGGTAGCGACTCGAAGTCTTCTGGGACTGAAGTCAAGTGACCAAAGGTCAGCCGACCTTGAAACTTCCCCTTTAAAATATTAAGCATGACTGTGCTGGTAAAACTCTTAGGTTTTCAAACAGCTGAGCGAAACTGAACGTATTCATACATTTCTCTCTTTACTTATTCTGATCAACACTAAACTGACACACAATATTTTTAGCAACGCAATCTGAATTTCAATAATCCCTACAAAAGAATGGCCCTAACAATAACCTATACCTTTCATGAATCACCTTATCTCACAAAAATCTTCGTTACTCGAACTACCGCTATACAGCGAGCGCCAATGCTGCCAGGTAAATAAGAGATTCCTACTACTGAAGGCACTAACCACTGATAGGCATAGTTAGCAAATGGAAGATTCTCACCTCCAACTGCCCAACGCTACACGCTGTTCACATCCAACTGCCCAACACTACACAAGCGAATATTCCAACAATGAGTCCAACCAGCCACAGACTGCACACAGCGCAGTCAGCGATTTTCATACAGAGCACTACGTGGCTTTGCCAACATAAAAACCTAAACAGCCTACTTACAACCTCCACAGATTTCTTCGCTCCCAGAAAAGAGCCAAGCTATGTTGTGCGTATATAACGAGGACGTATCTCAGAATTTATTTGAAAAACCTTAAAGCTTTACAAATAAAATATACGCTATTAACATTCTACGTCTTAATTCTTCACGTCTGTGTATTCATTTCTCAACTTAATCACCCTGACAATGAATACGTTTCCCCCAACGAGAGACCAGTTTATTGATACCGTCGCTGTAGAATGTTTGACTTAGTTGACGGGACCACAACCTCAACCTTGCTTGTACTGCTTTATCACTATCAAAGCTAAGGACTCGTAGATGTTCTTTAATTTCTGGAAACAGATGAAATCCGATGGTGTAAGTCGGGACTGTGCGGAGGATGATGAATAACAGTGAACCCAAGGCATCGGATTGTTGTAGATGTCGTGATCTGACATTGTGTCATGCTGAAGGATAGGGTGCGCCAAGTGTGGATTACAGCACGGTGTTTCTCACGCATCGGCATAGTTACGCCACACACCGCCATGTTAATCGCTACAGTTCGGAGCCCTCTAGTGGCAGAGAGTTGCAACTTGCGTCAGCGAAGCGCGAAAGTCGACCGAGTAATAAGCACGACATACAATACTTCACAGATATTGAGAACGGAATAAAAAAAATCAGAGGCATTACTTTTCAGCACATCCTCGTACTTCTTTCGTATTTAATCGCCGGAATGGATGAGTTTGCCTTCTGCGTGCACCCTTTCTCCGCTCTTCAAGCGTATCGGTTACGGTGCGAGGTTACGTCTCCCCTCATAATACTCTCCGCACTAAAGGGATAAATATAGCTTAACCTCAAAATAAATCTCGTGCCCTCTCGTCCCGTCGTTTCTTTTTCATAAAACGCTGCCGCACGGTCTCTTTTCTTCCCAAACGGTCTCCTTTATCATCGATTATACAAAATGTATCGATTAGCGATCTCGTATCTACAACACATATGAACTTTAGTCAGCAACTTCTGGGATTATTGTTAAGTTCCAGATACGTATGACATTATGACATTCCCACTTCTCTTTATCCTCCATCTACATCTCCACTTACGTAGATACTCCGAAAACCACCATATGCTGCGTGCGAGAGTATCCTGTACCATAACCAGTCATTTCTTTTCCTTCTCCAGTCGCAAACAGAGCGAAGGGAGAAACTACCGTCTGTATGCCTCCCTATGAGCCCTAATTTCTCGTACCTTATCTCTTGGTTTCATTACACGAAATGTATGTTGGCGGCAGTAGAAACTTTTTGCAGTCAGCTTTCAGTGCCGGTTCTCCAAATTTTCTCAATGCGGTTTTTCAAGAAAACGTCACCTTGCCTCCCATTTGATTTCCCTATAACCTCTGTTGTTCGAAGCTGTGATGTGGTCTTCAGTCCTAAGACTGGTTTGTTGCAGCTCTCGAACCTACCAGTAAGAAATCTAGCAGCCCGCCTCTGAACTGCTTCGATGTCTTCCTTTCATCCAACCTGATACGGATCCAAAACACTCTAGCAGTACTCAAGAATAGGTCGCACTAGCGTCCTGTATGCAGTCTCATTTACAGATGAAACACACTTTCCCAAAATTCTCCCAATAAAAAGTAATCGAGCATTCGCTCTCCCTACTACCAACCTGACGTGCTCATTCTGTTTCATGTCACTTTGCAACGTTACACCTAGATATTTAATCGAAGTGACTGTGGCAATCTGCACCCTACTAATGCTGTATTCGAACGTTACAGGACTGTTTTCCCTTATCATCTCCGTTAGTTGACATTTTCCTACACTTAGAGCTACCTGCCATTCATCACGCCAACTAGAAATTTTGTCTAAGTCATCTTGCATCTTCATCAGTCACTCACATCCGGCAGCTTCCGATACCACAGTCTCATCAGCACATCAGCAAACAACCTCAGATTACAGCCACCCTGACCCCCAGATCATTTATATATGCAGAAAATAATAGCTGTCGTATCAGAATTCCCTGGGGCGCTCCTGACGATACCCTTATCTTTGATGAACATTTGCCTTCGAGAAAAACGTACTGCGTTCTATTGCTTAAGAAGTCTTCGAGCAACTCACATATCTGGAAAAGTGTGACAAACGTGACAAAAGCGCAATTTGTAACAGGGATTAGATAAAAGACAAGAGATTATTTTTACACATCTGTACAAGATCTCTGACTTCGAGAACACTGCCTTAAGTCAAACATCGGTCCTCATAATGCATCCATAATAAGTACATCTCTTAGTATGATGTGCGAGGGCGAGAATGTGTTGCTGGTGATTTTGCCACCACTTACTAAGGTGTGTATGAAAATTCTCAAATTGTTACCACTACCTATAGAATATCATGACGGCCAGGCTGGCGGACAACCATATCCCATCAGTGCTCGGTGGGTTATTTGTCAGACAAACGTACTGACGAAATAAGCTGCGGTTTACTTCGGTTCTCAAAGGAGGCTCACATATTCCTCACCGCATCTGCTCCTCTACTGTCGTGCTACAGTATGGTATCTGTAGTCGCCTAAGAAGTTGGCAGTACCTCGAACTCAAAAATATCCTTGATATAGTGATTACACCTACATCCATTTGTTCACATTTGCCATGTCGACCCAGACCATCAATGAACACACTAAAATTGACTCCTCTAGTTGGAGACATGAGGAAATACACCACTCCACTGCACACTAACGCATCCATCGACTAAGAAGTAGCTAAACTTTCGCCGCTTGAGACAGGCCCCTTGAAAAACGAGTAAACGTATTTTAATTTCCACAGGAGAGGGTAGCACTTGTTAATTGCATACCATGTTTATGTTCCAGGTTACAAATGTGGCTCAGCGTGTTGCCATCTACAGCGACGACAACCTGGAACCGCATTAGAGATTGCTCTACTGCTGTTCGAAACATCTCCGATGGAACGTTAGGTATCTTCCTCGCTACGCTCATCTTCAGCCCCCAACGTGTTATGGTCCCGTCGATAAACCCTGTCCTTCAGATAACCCCATAGCCACAAATAACACGGGTTTAAATCAGGTGACCTTGGTGGCCACGCAGATTGGAACGATCGGCCAATGATTCGGTTTCCTCCAAACGTGTTACTCTGTAACCGTGTGACATCACGAGCAATGTGAGGTGGAGCGCCATCGTGTATCGAAGCAGCTGAGACGAAAGCACCTCTCTCCCTAGAGCAGGGATGACATGCTGGCGAAACAGATCACAATAATGTGCGCCTTTACGTTGCATGTCCTTGGTCCTTGTGGTCCGAGTTCCTCCAAGAAACATTGACAAACACCGGTGCCTAACGGCTAGTCATGACACTTACACTACAAACAACGCACAAATACTGTGTGCCCGGTCTGAACATCACGTCTACAAAGCTGGGTAAGCTGCGAAAGTTTTATTGCAACCACCCTGTAATATGAGAACAAGTGTCGAAATGTATGTATCCTGCACATTTTGACTAAGCCGTCGACTTTACATTGTATACAGTTTATATACACCAGGCTTTCACGTTTTTGTGGGGAACGCACAGGAATATGGTTCAGACAAATCAAACGCATTTCGCTTTATTTTTGAGCATTATGAATGCACTGCGCTGCGCTGGCCAACTTATCATCTTGTGAGTATTCTACGTCTGCGCCTCTTCTAGCTTCCAGTTTCCTACTTCCTCCCATCATGCCAGCCTCCTTCTTATGGTCGTCTGCCATCCATCACGTCCAGGACCTCTCGAGCACAGCTTCTCCTAGATCTTCCACGCTTCCTTCTTTCCGTTGTCATCCACTGCCACACATTCGTTGGCCATCGTCTGTTGTCCATCCTTTCTTGATGTTCGTACCATTTTAGACCTTTTATCTCTCTTGTGTCTATTATCGATTTCTCGACACCCATAATTTTCTTATCCTGGTTCCTGAGTCGTGCTTGGGTAGCTCAGTTGGTAGAGCACTTGCCCGCGAAAGGCAAAGGTCCCGAGTTCGAGTCTCGGCCCGGTACACAGTTTTAATCCGCCAGGAAGTTTCAAGTTTCTTATCCTCGTCTTTGGTGCACTGTCCAGCCTGGGGATGCCACAGCTTCCTCTCCAAAAATCCATCTCTTGTGCCACCAACTTGTTTCTCTGACGCTTGTTTGTTACCCACATTTCTGCTCCGTACTTAGTGTTGTTTTCAAACAACCGTACGATATATCCACCTGCTTAGTCCATTTCGTTATTCCAAAGAACCGCCCTCCTACCCTGCCTTATTTTATTATTTATGTCATCTTCACTTTCTCTGTCTGATGATATCATAGATCCCGAATACTTTGAAAGGTATGTGCTGAGATTCGATCAGGATAGAGCCAGTGAAAAATGTCGATAGTTCCCAACCGCAAGGTTGGACGAGTAGTACATCTTCGAGTAGTAAGATCTTTGACAGCTAACAGAGCTAGGTGCACGCGGTAAAAGTTTGAGGAATGGTGAGGAGATGCGCAGAGACAGCAGACGTGTTTCGAATCGGAGCTAGATGCCTGCAGGAGGCAGCCGGGTCGTGACAGCATCAAAGTAAGAATTGGCGCTACACACATAATAAGCTATATATTGAGCGAAACTCGGCACATACCTGGGGAAACTAGAGAGAATAATTAATAAAATAGGTTTTCTTTGGTTAAATAATGTCTAAAAGCTAGATAGAAATCCCATTGTTGATGCAATAAGCGTTTTGTGAAACTTTCTCGTAAATCCATGCTATAGAAGTTTTTTTTTTTTTAGTTTTTCACATGTGCCTTAAAAGTTTGAACAATAAAAATTTTTTAGATAAAATTAGAGTTTCATCTCACACCTTATGTCGTTCTCCACATCCTGTGCTTGCATTGAACCAAAAGGTACATTAAAGTAAAGTTCCCATGAGTAAAGCTAATAATTTCATTTATCAGAGTAAAATAATCTATATGCCATTGCACAGTTGGCAAATTATTCAGATCAGGACAGAATTTTTATTAAGTAACAAACAGGGCCAAAATTATCTAGAATGACAATTTTATGCCATTGCACTACGGCTGAGTTGAATATATGATTTATTATCCGTCCGCAGCTCGTGGTCGTGCGGGAGCGTTCTCGCTTCCCACGCCCGGGTTCGATTCCCGGCGGGGTCAGGGATTTTCTCTGCCTCGTGATGACTGGGTGTTGTGTGATGTCCTTAGGTTAGTTAGGTTTAAGTAGTTCTAAGTTCTAGGGGACTGATGACCTAAGATGTTGAGTCCCATAGTGCTCAGAGCCATTTGAACCATTTGAACTGATGACCATAGATGTTAAGTCCCATAGTGCTCAGAGCCATTTGAACCATTTGAGCCATTTATTATCGGCTAAACGGGAAGGAGTGCATGAGCTAAGTCCACAGACGCAGTCAGATGCAGGTTGGTGACTTTCGTTTATTTTTACCACTTAACTTTCATGCAGTCAGATGTGTATTTTGAGTATTAATTTTCCAACAATATTTTCATGCAGTCAGATAAAGTTCAGTTAAATACTCAGTCAGATGCAAGTTTTATTAAAGACTAAAGCAGTCACATGCAGTTCAGTCTAGTTTACATAGAGAATTTTTATTAACAACACTTTCAACTTCACAGATTTACATTCCATCATCTCACCGGCTCCAACCTCCAGAATCTTGGGGTATTGTCACCAATCTTTAGATTTTTTCATAATTATTGTCCAGGTCCATCGTTCATACCCATCTTTTAAATTCGGAATCCGCATCATCCTGATCTCTCGTCACGATAAGCTGGTCATCAGTGAAGAGACGTATCTACAAGATTTTGTCCCCCACAGAGACTCCCACACCTCCACATTTATTCCTCCAGGTTAGTAGATTTGGAGACATTAGCCGCTTTATACATTCGTAAAAGATGACATAACACCCATATTATCTGAAAAAACTGCTATTGCGGGGAAATACAAAAGTGTATATATACTGCCTGATAAAAGAATGAAGTTCCTAGAACACATTGTCAGATGTGAATTTAACGTCGTAGACGTACATACCATCGGTGGGTATTTAAGCGTACTTTTGTAAAACTGCATTATGAGCGCCTTGTGGGTCCCCGTATGGTTGGTCGTTTGAATCATGCAGTATCAAGATCTGTGGGGCATTCGAATGTGACAGTGGTCTGATCTAGGACTGTATGGAATCTTGAGAGCAGGCACACCCTTCGTCAACGTTCTGGCCAACCACGTCTGACCACCACAAGGGACGATTGCTGTGTTGTGCACGAAGCACATTGTAGCCTCTTCACAACTGTGCCTGCCATTCGAGAAAAAGCAATGGACTCCCTACCTGCACCATTTGTCGGAGACTACGAGCAGCCAGACTAGGGAGTTACCATTCCCTGCGTGAGCTGCCTCCAGCACCACAAACCGCAGCATTTGTAGTGGTGTCGTGATCGAGAAGCATGCATCACTGTTCAACGATGTATCGCGGTCCTGCGCTATTGCGGATGATCATCGTCGGCGAGTGTGGCGGCAACGTGGAAGATTTCCCACTCTGCCAATGTTTTGAAGAAGCACATCGGTGTTACTCCTGCCGTCATGGTGTGGGGAATCATCGACTATGAATTTAGGTCACGGCTGGTAGTGACTGAAGAAACTCCAACGGCTCAACGGTACTTCATGGACATCGTGCTTCCTCGTGTGTTGCCTCTCATACGACAGTAGTGTCAATTTGAAACAAACTACGCTCGTCCTCACAGGGCGCGTTTCTCTGTGAACTGTCTGCACGGTGCTGAGGTACTTCCAAGAACAGGAAGGTCCCCTGATCTGCCCCAATAGAACAAGCGTGGGGTTAGCTAGGACAAAACTCCGTCCCAGTACCATTACCCAGGATAACGAGATCCAGTTACAACACCTGTGTGGCAGCTCGCCTAGGACATTCCCAATCGAATCAGTGCATGCGTCCAGGACAGAGGAGGTGGAACTTCAAACTGACAACTAGGCTCGTACTGCCAAATTCTTTGTAGCTTTAACTCGATTTTGTAATCACTGAAATAACAACAATACCCCCTCAAGCCTTGAAATTTAATTTTGTTTCCTCCAGTTTTTCTCGGTGCTTCACTTTTTTCAGACCGTATATAACCACTGCGGAACACAATTAAAGGTTCGCTTTTTCGAAAGCCTGTAGCCATCTTCCATTGCGGCTCAGGAGTTTGAAGTCCTTAAAACTTTCACAAGCAATGACGCAAATGCATGGTGCCCTGTGACCCTTGGACACGGAGACGCTTCAAACAGTAGGGTGTTGACACACTCGAAAACAAGGACAGATCTCAGAAATTCACGTGAGATATAAGATGGATTAATGATTTCACCTGGGCACCTAGTTTTACTAGAAATCTGCGCAACGCCACTGTGGATTTTTTGCACGTCATTATACTTCCTCTTACCCACATTTCACCCCATCGTTTGACGCCTCTATGGTAGAGGTCCGAACCACGACGCCTAGCGTTGAAATCATACGGGTTTCATATGTGTAGGCGAGGAAACCATCTCATATACACCGTCGTCCAGAATCGACACGCAAAGGTCTCAGTAGGTGGCATATAGGATGTCACTGAAAGAGTCCCTTCATTTTAACATGTTTCACGCTCATTAAAGATGGTTCCCAATGTGACGTAGAGAAGGACCACGTTCATGATTGATTTTGCCACTATAGGTGCCCCCGAACGTTTCATCCCTTTTCTAAAGACCTCACAGAGCTGCAACGCCATTGGATCTCACGCATTTGGAGTGTAACATGACCGCAAGTTTTGATTTAATATACAGGGTGGAACCAATAAGGGCGACTCAATGCCATTCGACGAAATTTGAAAGTGATCCAAAGCAGAAAAAGCCGTTTGTGCTCCTTCATTCCTCCTTTTTCACCGTTTCCTGTGAAATGGGTAGGGGATGCGGCACTGAAACACATGTGAATAAAGTGACAAATGGTCTCTCTAAGACCCCGACTTAGGCAACATCATCAGCGCCATCTGTTCGCCTTTGTTTGGCACTTTAAAATTTCTCTGTACAGAGACATCCAGCTATCGATATCTTTTCGCCGGCCAGGTAGGCAATCATTTTGACACCCTCTGATTCCACATGTAGCCACCTGGGCCTAGTGTGGAGCGGGTTGCCTGACCTGTCTGTGGGCAGGAATCGGTGAATAAGTGACACTTCTAAAGTTCCTAACAAAAGTGATAGAGTGGCACCAAGGATGTTGCCCAACTTGAGGGATCTTCAAGAGACTGCTATTTCATTCGCGTGCGTCTCAATGTAGCATCCCTCTGTCACAGGCCACAAGAGGGCGCGAAAAAGGTCAGATGAAAAACCATAAGCACCCGTTTCACTTAGGGTGAGTTCCAAATTTCGACGAAGAGTTTTGAACTGTTCCACATGGATGCATCCTGTACATCAAAGGAAAATTTTCAGTCACGGTGCACTCTAAATGTGTGAGATCGTATTCACTGGGTTTGCAGTCCTACGATGTCCTTAGAAAAGAGCTAAATCGTCCAGTGGGTGTTAGAAGAGGCAAGATTTATCAAGAACGTCGTCCTGTTGTAACTCTAACTGCTAAATGTCGTTTCCGTCAGCGCAGTGTTCGGGGATGTATGCCCTAAGAGAAGTGGTGGTTTCATTGATGCCACGCCCGAGACATTTTCGTGACGAGTTTGAGTGACAGTGTGAATGAAATGTTTTCCACGTACACTCATAAGGAAATAGGGTGATTTCAACGTTAGGTGTCGCGGTTCTAATCTCCATCGCAAGAGCGTCAGACGAAGGAGTGAAATGTGGGTAAGTGGGGAAGGTCTTCCAGACGTGTGACAAATCCACGATAGCGTTGGGCACAACTATAGTGGAGTTTGGTGTGAATGTAGCATCAACAACCCACCTTACAAGACACAAGAACTTCCTACAGTGGTCTTTTTTCGGAATGTGTCGACTCCTTGCTGCTAGAAGCGTCCTCGACGCCTGGGGCGACGTCGGCGGCGCCACGCTTTTACACCGTAAGACAGGATGGTTATACACAAGTTTCAGACAAATTTAAAACTTATGTCTCACAATGGGAGACAATTACGGGGTTTTCAAAATTCTGATGCGCAGTGTAGATGTTGTTGTTGTTGTGGTCTTCATTCCTGGTTTGATGCAGCTCTCCATGCTACTCTATCCTGTGCAAGTTTCTTCATCTCCCAGTACGTACTGCACCCTACATCCTTCTGAATCTGCTTAGTGTATTCATCTCTTGGTCTCCCTCTGCGATTTTTACCCTCAAGGCTGCCCTCCAATACTAAATTGGTGATCCCTTGATGCCCCAGAACATGTCCTACCAACCGATCCCTTCTTCTAGTCGTACCACAAACTCCTCTTCTCCGCAATTCTATTCAATACCTCCTCATTAGTTATGTGATCTACCCATCTAATCTTCAGAATTCTTCTGTATCCCCACATTTCGAAAGCTTCTATTCTCTTCTTGTCCAAACTATTTATCGTCCATGTTTCACTTCCATACATGGCTACACTCCATACAAATACTTTCAAAACCGATTTCCTGACACTTAAATCTATACTCGATGTTAACATATTTCTTCAGAAACGCTTTCCTTGCCATTGCCAATCTACATTCTATATCCTCTCTACTTCGACCATCATCAGTTATTTTGCTCCCCAAATAGCAAAAGTCCTTTACTACTTTAAGTGTCTCATTTCCTAATCTAATTCCCTCAGCATCAGCCGAGTTAACTCGACTACATTCCATTATCCTCGTTTTGCTTTTGTTGATGTTCATCTTATATCCTCCTTTCAAGACACTGTCCATTCCGTTCAACTGCTCTTCCAAGTCCTTTGCTATCTCTGACAGAATTACAATGTCATCGGCGAACCTCAAAGTTTTTATTTCTTCTCCATGGATTTTAATACCCACTCCGGATTTTTCTTTTGTTTCCTTTACTGCTTGCTCAATATACAGATTGAATAACATCGGGGAGATCTCACTCCCTTCCCAACCACTGCTTCCCTTTCATGCCCCTCGACTCTTATAATTGCCTCTGGTTTCTGTACAAATTGTAAATAGCCTTTCGCTCCGTGTATTTTACCCCTGCCGCCTTCAGAATCTGAAAGAGAGTATTCCAGTCAACATTGTCAAAAGCTTTCTCCTAAGTCTACAAATTGTAGAAACGTAGGTTGGCCTTTTCTTAATCTAGCTTCTAAGATAATCCGTAAGGTCAGTATTGCCTCAACAGACCAAAATAAAGCAGCAAATAAATAAATTTATAAATGGATGAATAATTCAACTCTGTTTGAGATTCGTGCAGTTCTACTTCATGTTGCCGTACAAAGCAGAGGGAACATAGTGTATTGCCTTTTTTGTACCCCTGACTGGGCTCGAGATTTACATTTATCGAAGATAGCTAACTTTAGTTCATGTCCTCTGGAGCTGTTTTGTCTGAAGACAGATTTTAGATGGTATATTTCGGCGCCGATTTCGTTGTCGTCTGATACACTTCAAGTCCCGAGCATTCAACACAGTTCTGTCTTGGACAGGTGGTTTAAAACAAGTCCGTCGCCTAAGACTTGGCGGTTGAATCTTGCTAGCCGATCGTAAAATGAACCCTGTGAGCGGCAGCGGCGGTGCACCTGCGTGCCTGCTTGCTCGGCAGCGAGCAGTGCTCTCGGCTTGTCTCCTCTGCGCGCGCACCGGAAGCGGCCCCCTGGCCATAATGGCGGCCTTATCTCGCACAAGGCGGCCCTTGAGCCGGTCGCGCTTCCACGAAGCCTCCGCGCCCGCAGCCGCAGCCGCCAGACTGCCTGACGGGGACGCCGCTGTCGCCGGCAGTCCCGCCAGCTGCACCAGACGTCCTGTCGTCCGCGCAATCGACCTCTCGTCGGGTGACACGGTAACACTCCTTACAGGGAACGGCAGTCTTGGTTTGACTGCCCGGATTGCGAGGATGGTAAAAAGTCCACAAAAAAACCTCAGCTTCAAAGTGTGACGATGAGATGCACGGCTGTTGAGGTGGAACAGTCGTTAGCGGGCAGCCTCTGTGGATCCTGCCGCACCTCAGTTGTGTAAGGCTTAACTAGGCACACGAAGCTCGTCTAAGTGCCCTTTTATTTCCCTAGCTGCTCTTGGTACCGAAATGGATCCCTCAAAAGCCGGCCGCAGTGGCCGAGCGGTTCTAGGAACTTCAGTCTGGAACCGCACACCGCTACGGTCGCAGGTTCGAATCCTGCCTCGGGCACGGATGTGTGTGATGTCCTTAGGCTAGTTAGGTTACACTACTGGTCATTAAAATTGCTACACCAAGAAGAAATGCAGGTGGTTAACGGGTATTCATTGGACAAATATATTATACTAGAACTGACATGTGATTACATTTTCACGCAATTTGGGTGCATAGATCCTGAGAATCAGTACCCAGAACAACCACCTCTGGCCTTCATAACGGCCTTGATACGCCTGGGCATTGAGTCAAACAGAGCTTAGATAGCATGTACAGATACAGCTGCCCATGCACCTTCAACACGATACCACAGTTCAACAAGAGTAGTGACTGGCGTATTGTGACGAGCCAGTTGCTCGGCCACCATTGACCAGACGTTTTCAGTTGGTGAGGGATCTGAAGAATGTGCTGGCCAGGGCAGCAGTCGAACATTTTGCGTATCCAGAAAGGCCCGTACAGGACATGCAACATGCGGTCGTGCATTATCCTGCTGAAATGTAGGGTTTCGCAGGGATCGAATGAAGAGTAGAGCCACGGGTCGTCAACACATCTGAAATGTAACGTCCACTGATCAAAGTATCGTCAATGCCAACAATAGGTGACCGAGACGTGAACCAATGGCACCCCATACCATCACGCCGGGTGATACGCCAGTATGGCGATGGCAAATACACGCTTCCAATGTGCGTTCATCGCGATATCTCCAAACACGGATGCGACCATCATGATGCTGTAAACGGAACCTGGATTCATCCGAAAATATGACGTTTTGCCATTCGTGCACCCAGGTTCGTAGTTGAGTACACCATCGCAGGCGCTCCTGTCTGTGATGCAGCGTCAAGGGTAACCGCAGCCATGGTCTCCGAGCTGAAAGCCCTTCTGCTGCAAACGTCGTCGAACTGTTCGTGCAGATGGTTGTTGTCTTGGAAACGTCCCCATCTGGTGACTCAGGGATCCGTTACAGCCATGCGGATAAGATGCCTGTCATCTCGACTACTAGTGATACGAGGCCGTTGGGATCCAGCACGGCGTTCCGTATTACCCTCCTGAACCCACCGATTCCATATTCTTCCAACAGCCATTATATCTCGACCAACGCGAGCAGCAATGTCGCGATACGATAAACCGCAATCGCGATAGGCTACAATCCGACGTTTATCAACGTCGGAAACGTGATGGTACGCATTTCTCCTCCTTACACGAGGCATCACAACAACGTTTCACCAGGCAACGCCGGTCAACTTCTGTTTGTGTATGAGAAATCGGTTGGAAACTTTTCTCATATCAGCACGTTGTAGGTGTCGCCACCAGCGCCAATCTTGTGTGAATGCTCTGAAAAGCTCATCATTTGCATAAGACAGCATCTTCTTCCTGTCGGTTAAATTTCGCGTCTGTTGCACGTCATCTTCGTGGTGTAGCAATTTTAATGGCCAGTAGTTCTAAGTTCTAGGGGACTGATGACCTCAGATGTTAAGTCCCATAGTGCTCAGAGCCATTTGACTCTTTGAACCCTCAAAATTATCTCCTTCCCCTCCCAGTGGTAAGGGATGGCCGCTGTTGGGTTCTAACACCCAATCAAATAAAAAGGCTTGTATAGCTAGTTCTCCTGACTCAGGAGTTGCTTCCAAAATTTTTGTCTGTAGTAGCAGAACGCATAGTGATAGTCAGTGTATTTAGTAGCAAAAAAGGAGAGAAGATAGTTTCGAGAAAGTACCGCTTCCTATATCCAAAAAGCTTATAGGGCATTTCAGTCAAGTGCTGTTGAAAGAAACGTCTAGTTCCCAACAAGTTAAAAACCTCCATAAGCTACACCCTACCTTGAATAACAGCAGAAGTATTGTGATGTGCAGGGATCTGGTGGATACTCCCAAGGGGGAACTGAAAAAGTGGGTGGGCTCCAGAAGATATAGTCGATGTACAAAACGTCATGAAGAGGGTGGATGAGGGTCGTGAAAAAACCGACTTCTTTATCCTGTCGTTCAGCTGCACAAAACTTCTTGAGCACGTCAAGGCAGCTTTCCTTCGCCTAAGCATGCGACCCTGTGTCCTCAAGCCAGTGCACTGCTTCAAATGCCAGTACTTTGGTCATACTACTCTTGGATATCACAGAGAAGCTACTTGTGGAAAATGTGGAAAGGCCATTCACGAAGGAGTCGCTTCATCATCTCCTTTGAAGTTTGTGTATTCCTCTGGGGCTCATCCCGTCCGGAGTCGGAACTGCAGAACTCTGCACTTTGTCATGAAAAATGGAAGATACAAGAGCTTAAGACTACAAAGCGTATCCTGTATGAAGAGTGTAAAAAGATGTATATCACCATGCTGTCTCCAGCGTTCAGTACTTCCTTTGCTTCAGTTCTTAAACAACCAGTGCTGAAACCCGATGCTGCTGTACAAACAGAGGTTGCTAGTGTCAGCAATGAACCTAAGCTGCTGCAGTTATTTCAAAGTCTGGGCCTCCGCCCAAACCTTCATATTAGGCCATTGTTGCCGACGTTGCGAGGTCCTTGCCCCACCAAAGGTTCAGTCTCATGCACCGTCCAGTGCTCTCACTACCACTTCCCGCTTATCTCTGAAATCTCCTCAGACCGAGAAATCAAAGTCGAATGCGAGGAATCACCCACCAATGGAGACGGAAAGTACACAGTCCGACGATGTCGACGTCACCCTCTCTGACGTCTGTGCAAAAAATGACCATGATTACATGAGCCTAATCGGATCGGAAAGTTATGACAATCGTTCCCGAGGTAACAACTGATTATTGGGGAAAAGTACAAAAGTTCATTTCAGGGTTCTGCACCTCAAACAGATAAAACTGAAACCTAATGCGATCATTTTGCTGTCGGTCTGTTTTTCTGTCTCTCTGTCCGACGGTTAAGACGTGTTTTCTCAGGAACGGGAAGAGATATCTAGCTGAAATTTAAGACACAACCCAAGATTTAGAGTCTCTTTACGGTGTAAAAAAATTTAAGCTTCTAAGTCAATGCAATAAGACGACACGTCCATTTTTTTCTCTGAAACTCTCTCATCAAAACTTATAGGGTACTTCCAATCGAAATAGAATGATGGATTTTGGCGAGAAGCAAGGTTTCACAGTGCGAGTAAAGGAAAAAAATTACAAAATTTTTAATTTTTAATCATATTACTTATGATTGGAGTTGTAAAACTACCATAACTAACCGTAGACTGCAGTAATTTTCCTAGTAGCTTTGGTCATTTAAGGCCGTACCCGCAATACCTGTACGTTGGGTGTGTTGCATACCCATCGGCCGTTACCTAGTAACGATTGCTTTCTTTACGTTTGCGAAGCACTGTCTTACTAGATTCCACAAAAAACTGTAAGCGGTAAACCGACTAAAAACTGACTGCGGATGTATGAAGGGTCATTTTTGTTTTACATGGTTATCCTCCTGTCAGTTATTTAAGAATGAACAGTATTTAAAGCAAAATTGAATATTTCAATGTTTAATTCACGTATTAGTTGAAAATTATTTTGTTTTAACGTGAAACAGAAATACACTACTGGACATTAAAATTGCTACACCAAGAAGAAATGCAGATGATAAACAGGTATTCATTGGACAGATATATCATACTAGAACTGACATGTGATTACATTATCATGCACTTTGGGTGCATAGATCCTGAGAAATCAGGACCCAGAACAACCACCTCTGGCCGTAATAACGGCCTTGATAGCCTGGGCATTGAGTCAAACAGAGCTTGGATGGTGTGTACAGGTACAGCTGCCCACGCAGCTTCAACACGATACCCAGTTCATCAACAGTAGTGACTGGCGTATGGTGACGAGCCAGTTGCTCGGCCACCATTGACCAGACGTTTTCAATTGGTGAAAATTTCTGGAGAATGTGCTGGCCAGGGCAGCAGTCGAACATTTCCTGTATCCCGAAAGGCCCGTACAGGACCTGCAACATGCGGTCGTGCATTATCCTGCTGAAATGAAGCGTTTCACAGGGATCGCATGAAGGGTAGAGCCACGGGTCGTAACACATGTGAAATGTAACGTCCACAGTTCAAAAAAATGGTTCAAATGGCTCTGAGCACTATGGGGCTTAACATCTATGGTCATCAGTCCCCTAGAACTTAGAACTACTGAAACCTAACTAACCTAAGGACAACACCCCGTCATCACGAGGCAGAGAAAAATGCCTTTCCCCGCCTGGAATCGAACCCGGGAACCCGGGAACCCGGGTGTGGGAAGCGAGAAAGCTACCGCACGACCACGCGCTGCGGACTCCACTGTTCCAAGTGCCTTCCATGTGAACAAGAGGTCACCGAGACGTGTAACCAATGGCACCCCATACCATCACGCGGGGTGATACGCCAGTATGGCGATGACGAATACTCCCTTCCAATGTGCGTTCACCGCGATGTCGCCAAACACGGATGCGACCATCATTATGCTGTAAATAGAACCTGGATTCATCCGAAAAAATGGTGCTGAAAATAGAATCTGGATTCATCCGAAAAAATGACGTTTTGCCATTCGTGCACCCAGGTTCGTCGTTGAGTATACCATCGCAGGCGCTCCTGTCTGTGATGCAGCGTCAAGGGTAACCGAAGCCATAGTCTCCGAGCTGATAGTCCATGCTGCTGCAAACGTCCTCGAACTGTTCGTGCAGATGGTTGTCGTCTTACAAACGTCCCCATCTGTTGACTCAGGGACCGAGGCGTGGCTGCTCGATCCGTTACAGCCATGCGGATAAGATGCCTGTCATCTGGACTGCTAGTAATACGAGGCTGTTGGGATCTAGCACGGCGTTCCGTATTACCCTCCTGAACCCACCGATTCCATATTCTGCTAACAGTCATTGGATCTCGACGAATGCGCGCAGCAATGTCGCCATACGATAAACCGCAACCGCGATAGGCTACAATCCGACCTTTATCAAATTCGGAAACGTGATGGTACGCATTTCTCCTCCTTACACGAGGCATCACATCAACGTTTCACCAGGCAACGCCGGTCAACTTCTGTTTGTGTATGAGAAATCGGTTGGAAACTTTCCTCATGTCAGCACGTTGTAGGTGTCGCCACCGGCGCCAGTCTTGTGTGAATGCTCTGAAAAGCTAATCATTTGCATATCACAGCATCTTCTTCCTGTCGGTTAAATTTCGCATCTGTAACACGTCATCTTCGTGGTATAGCAATTTTAATGGCCAGTAATGTATATTGTAGTGAAAATTAAGAAAACAATACAGATCTATCATATAGCTCTACAAAACGCACTTTGTTAGTAAAAAGGTAAATAAAAAACCCGCAAAACAAAAATGCGTCAGGCATCACTTCAATAATTCGTAGCCGGCAACTGTAGCCGAGCGGTTCTAGGCGTTTCAGTCTGGAACCGCGCTGCTGCTACGGTCGCAGGTTCGAATCCTGCCTCGGGCATGGATGTGTTTGATGTCCTTAGGTTAGTTGGGTTTAAGTAGTTCTAAGTATATGGGACTGATGATTTCAGATGTTAAATCCCATAGTGCTCAGAGCCATTTGAACCATTTTTTAATACTTCGTAGAACTTACGTAAAACATGTTTCAACTTTTAATTTTCATATTTACTAATAATAACATGAAACACGTGTCTGTGATCTCATTGAGGAACGTTTTATTGAGTAGAAAATAGCAACAATAATTACATACATATGCTTTTATGTTTGTGCATGTAAACTGCTTCAAGAGTAAATGTTCAAATGTGTGTGAAATCTTATGGGACTTAACTGCTAAGGTCATGAGTCACTATGCTTACACACTACTTAACCGAAATTATCCTAAGGACAAACACACACACCCATACCCGAGGGAGGACTCGAACCTCCGCCGGGACCAGCCGCACAGTCCATGACTGCATCGCCCCTGACCGCTCGGCTAATCCCGCTCGGCGCTTGAAGAGTAATTGCTTTGTTTAGATAAAAGGGCAGTAGCAGCAAGATCCACTAACTTCTGTTAGTTATAAAATGCTGTTTATATTCAGTAAGCATAAAAAATATACAACGGAATAACACTGAAAGAGAGAGAGAGAGAGAGAGAGAGAGAGAGAGAGAGGTTGTCGACTCCTACTTTTCCTCTTACACATTCATTTTATTTATGTAGCTCTGGCCCTGAGCACTATGGGACTTAACATCTGAGGTCATCAGTCCCCTAGAACTTAGAACTACTTAAACCTAACTAACCTAAGGACATCACACGCATCCATGCCCGAGGCAGGATTCGAACCTGCGACCGTAGTGGTCGCGCGGTTCCAGACTGAAGCGCCTAGAAACGCTCGGCTACACCGGCCGGCTAATTTATCTATCTTTCCCTACCAACTCTAGCAGTACTACCAGTAATCCTATCATTTACTACGTCATCTATGTAGTGTACCAACACTATCGAACTATGGTTTTGGTAGAGTGCAATTCTATTTGTGTCATTAACAAACTTACGTTACATTCATACTCCGTAAGAAAATCTTAGGGACTCCACTAGAGATTTGATCTGATATATAGTAATAGGTAGAGAGAGTCACGACGAAAGTTTTTGTATATAACTTGCAAATACTTCGTGCTAACTGACTGAGCTACACCGAAATGGAATCCCCTGGCGCTGTGAAAATGATGCCTTTGCCATCTAGTAGTTGTAGGCGCAGGGTCAGCCCGACTACCATGCCACGCCGGCGCTAACACCGCAGGTCGTAACGTTCCCTGACAATCAATGCCTACGACACGTACAGCAACTGTAATGGTGCAAAGCAAAGCAATACTGCTAATTGATGCAGGATAGCAGGTCCATTGTTGGGAATTTTAGTTCCAGTATTCCACAGAACAATTCGACATATGAGTAACATCAGCCCTATGGGTGGCTCTACCAGTTTTTTCTCGACAGACTTCGGTCAAATCTTACCAGTAATCGCAACAGGGAGCAGATCAGACGAAGTCAACGCATCTGCAATTGCCAGTGAATATAGCATGTTAATGTTATTCCAAAATTAACAAAATAAGTGAAAATTTACAACAGCGAATGCGTAATTACAAAAAAAAATCAAATTTAAAATTTAAACATTCTCGGAATTCTTTGAATTCCCAGGACCGATATATTGCCATTATCGATATCGATAACAGGCAAAAATCGTCAAGGTTCTCGACTCTCTGGATGGATAAACTGTGTGTATACATTAATAAATTTTTACGGAACCCTCGGAGCGCGAGTACTATTCGCATTGTTAGTCTTTTTTTTTTTTCAAATAACTTACTCCACACTTTTATTACTTAAATTTTGCAATATCCTTATAAAATACAGTAACAAAGCAAATCAATGAAGTTATATCTAAATATGCTCACCAGTCTAATTGGTCAATGTTCGTTACCTAGACAGTTTATCACAATAGTAAATTATTATGTAAATAATCTGAACAAAATTGTGCTGAAGTAATTGTTAGCACGCGTAGGGCCTAACCAACATAAAACACTTTAAGAAGTACATGTGTTGCTATGACCCATGGAGGGAACCGGCATTGGCGCCGAATCTCTGACTAGTGAGATCGTTCTCGATTAAAAGTAATCGACCGCTTCTCTTTTTGCACAAAGTCGATTCCCATATTGTGTTTAACTACCTCTTGTTTTTTTGTAAAATTTATCACGGAATTTATGAAATTATATTGCCTCTCTATAAAGCTCGCATGATAATGCATTGTCTTGATTGAACCGCTGGTCTCACAAAATTTTATTTCGTGATCCCTACTTTGAGTTGAATGTACCGCTACGGCCAACTCATCAGTTTATTCATTACGACAGTCACTCTTACGTTCGGCTAATAGAGCGTTAGTACTTTTGTCTGCGGTTCCAGTAAGTACGTGGCCGCAACTACATTCCAGCTGTAACTAGTCTTTAGCGTACAAGTAAGGCGCAGTTAAATAAAATGACATACGTAAGCCGAATTTGCGCCAAGAGAATAACGATGTATTACTTTCAATCCAAAATGAAGTCACTGGCCACGCATTCATCACGGGGCAAATGGTGATGTCGTTTTACAACACATGATGCGTTTATAAATTCAGGGCGCCCTTGAGCTTATCTCTGAAGATATGTCCCACAGGATGTCGGGGGCTTTCCGACCGTGGGGTTTGCAGCCCATGACGTCAACGTGTGTTTCCGACCACAAATATTTTAGCCGTTGATTTTCCGACCGTCAAAAGAAGTCTCAAGAGTGTAGGAGGCTCCGCCGATCTCTTAGTAAGAAGAACATCCCTTCACATTTTATCCAGACTTAGGACTGGCTATGCACATGGCAGCGGCCTACAAAGGCGAGTTTAAATATTTATGTTTTAGATTTTACTAATTTTTTTTATTTCTAAATTTCTTTCTTCTTATAACTTAACTGCAGCAAATGATTAAACTTCATGTTTATTTTATCAATTTTAATTTCTGACACAATTGTTTGTACGAAAGCCAGAGATTCTAAACATTTTCTTAAATCCCCGAACTCGTTATACATTCTCATTATGTCTTTTGTCCTTTTGTCAGGATATATGTACAATGATCAGCCAGAACCTCATGACCACCCACTAACTATCGATGTAGACCAATCCAGGTGCTAGCAGCGTCACTTGGCGAAGAATGACTGATAATTAGACACAGGCGCGGTGCTTGTAGTATTAGTAAACGTGCTGTCCGTATGTAGAACGGGGAAGGCACGCGATCTGTGTGGATTTGACCGAGGACAGATTTTGATGACCCCGAGGGTCGGCACGAATATTTCGAGACTGGGCGACTTGTCGAGTGTCCGAGGAGTGGTGTCGGTGTCTTCAACACGTGGCGAAAACAAGATGGAACCACGTCCACACGTGGTGGCGTTGGGCGGCCACCATTAATGTCGGACATCGTCGGCTGGGAAGACTGGTAAAACAGTACAGACGGTGAACTGTGATGGAACTAACAATACACTTTAATGCTTTGCAGAATACAAGTGTGTCTGAACACACACTGCACCGGACACTCCTGACGATGGGTCTCCGCAGCCGACGACATATGCATATGCTAGTGTGCAGACCTGGTGCAACTTCCTCCAGCGACTTGCTAAGGCCTCATTTCTATAGTGTCACGAAGCGTCGTCGCTGTTATCCGTGTCAAAGATAGAGGTATCGGCCATTAGGTAGATGGTCATAATGTTCTGGCTGATCAGTGTATCTTTTCTTCTTTTTTGAAGAGGCATGCCAATGGATTTTGTTAATATCAAAATTAACATTTACTGCATCCTCATTCGGCTTATTTATCAGAACGTACCCGTTTGGATTTTTTTTTCAGTTACTGAAGAATTTAGTTTCCTATCCCAACCTTTGACAGCAAACGTGACCCTTAATGCTGCTTAACAATATTCATTTTAACTGGTATACTAGGATTTTTCGCCCATTGATTGACCATATAGCTTCCAAATTTCGTGACCTTTTCTCCATTGGGCACGAATCTCTGTTATTACCACCGTCAACGGTGTTTGTTGGAAGATGTACCGCTGCAGTGCACATGTGCAAAACAATCCGACTTGACCCCGTATTCTTACGTTAATCCAAGTTTATGTATTTCCTGACACAGAAATTAGCTGAAGTGAGAATTACAACAGGAACAGAATGTTTCGGGGAAGACTGTTTTCATTGCTGTAATCGCCGGCATTTCAAAGTCTAGAACTGCATTTTTCTGTGACCCCCACGCATCTTTATTTTTCTATGGATAAAAAAAAAACTTTCATATGTATTTTGAATTCTTCCTGAGAGCAAAGGAAATAAAACAGGGAATACATTTGTCTGTGTTTCCTATGTCAACGTGTGCAGTGTACAGTTGTCTGAGTTGTGTCGAACAATTGTCAAAATTCTTTTGTCAGGAACAAACCCACCATCAGTTCTCAAAAAACTATTACCGAAAATGTCTTTGCTCAGCTGAAGATCCGAGTTGGTGCCAAGGTTCTCGCCGCCCACCCCCTCCCATTGCCATCCCTTCTTGCGTTACTCAGCGCTGTCATGGGGTTCTCATAATTTGGCATTTTTGCCACGAAATTTAAAACTTTATCTTTCAAATTTTGAAATTCAACCTTAAAAGTTTTTTTCGTGGACTCTTTCCCTGCGATTATGCATTCGCTTCTTAATATGCACATGTGCTTCGTCATGTGGCTAAGAATGTTGCTGTTCAGGCATGATTTTGCAATTTCGTACTTTTAAAGGGCCTCGGCACTTACTCTGTCCTGAATTCACGCACAACCAGTTCGTATATTCGTCACATATTCTGTTTATCCGATGGCGATGACCATTCTTCAGGAGACATGGTCTTCCTTTCGTTATTATGTTTATTTCCATTACTCATAGCTTATAGAATTTCAATAGGTTTGGTCTATGAAACTACGCAGAAACCAAGGCTGTCAGCTGGGGCACTGCCTGGCTGACGGCAACACACCCGCTGCTGTTGAACGAGTGGCGTAAACCAGCAGTGAGGGAGGCTCTGGTCAAAAAACCCGCGGTGCAAAATTGCTTCGTCGGAAGTCCCACGGTACATGGGAACCTAAAAAAGGGTCGTAAACGCAACGATCGGAAAAACTGACATGTTAAAAGGGCGGCGAGGCGGTTGGAGGGTTGCGTCCGCCACTTCCCGGTATGAAGGAAACGCGCTTTTAGCATCTCAATTTTTCCGAGTGGTCAATTTGTACTACGACGCCCTGCTTGTCGCGGGTAGCAGTATTTTATTTTGAGAAGGTTCAGTCCCCCTTCTTCCCGTATCAAGGCTTAAATGTTTTAATGACTTATACACACCTGATGATGTGATTTGAAATCATGGAACCGGTCGTGTTCCTGTTGGTTGGTTGGCCCATTTGGGAGAGGGACCAAACAGCGAGCTCATCGGTCATAGGATTAGGAAGGATAGGAAGTCAACTGTGCCCTTTCAAAGGAACCATCGCGGCATTTGCCTGAAGTGATGTAGGGAAATCACGAAAAATCTAAGTCAGGATCGGCGGACGCGTGTTTGAAACGTAGTCCTCCCGAAAGCGATGTCAGTGTGCTAACCACACTCGGTCGTGTTCCTGTAAAAGTTCATATACAGCTGAAAGCGGTTTATTTCAGAAACACGTATTACTTCAGCCGCGGTTGCACTCGACAGAAAACTAATTGTAAGCAAGCATCAGCTGTGGAGGCAGAGGCTGGAGGCAGCAGGTTAGATGGCTGGTTTCCTGCTGTGCACAACACCTGCTGGGCGCTCAGGTAGCGGCGGCCGCGCCTGTGGCGGCTCTCGAGTTACCGGAAGAGCGGCGGCCACAGGTGGCGGAAGGAAGTGGCGTGGCCCGGGACGGCCCTTAGCCGCTTCCGCCCCACAGCCTCCCGAACTTGTGACGGACGTGGCTCAGTTTGCAGCTGCCGCCGCCTCCGCCTTTTCCGTCAACCTTTCACGTGGCTGAAATTACCTCCTGTGTGAAACAACGAGCCAGCTAACGCGTCTGTAATAAGCAGGAGAGGGCTGACGAGCGGATGGCCTCTTGAAGGTCACATCGAACACTCGCTTCCGCGTCCGACACATCCAGACGATTTCCTATTTGAAACTAAGCAGTAGCACTGGTCGAAGGCGTGCTCAGAGAGGGCCAATGGAGGGCAGTAGCTTCTCACCTGTTCTCTCGTAAAAAGTGAATATGATAATAATAATAATAATAATAATAATAATAGTGAAGGCAACAAATCAGATTCAAACACCTTTAGAGAGATCTGCCTCTTGCAAAATCCTACTAAATCCTATCAGTCTCTCTATTGAATGACCGAGCGAGGTGGCGCAGTGGTTAGCACACTGGACTCGCATTCGGGAGGACGACGGTTCAATCCCGTCTCCGGCCATCCTGATTTAGGTTTTCCGTGATTTCCCTAAAATCATTTCAGGCAAATGCCGGGATGGTTCCTTTGAAAGGGCACGGCCGATTTCCTTCCCAATCCTTCCCTAACCCGAGCTTGCGCTCCGTCTCTAATGACCTCGTTGTCGACGGGACGTTAAACACTAACCACCACCACCACCATCTATTGAATGGGACACATTAGCAGAATATCAAGCAGGATACAGACCGAACAGGTCATTCCAAAACAAATTTTTAACCTCAAAACCTTACTCGAAATGCGAGCCCTCAGACAAAAACTTCTAGTATTCACATTTGTAGATTTCAAAAAGGCCGGCCACTGTGGATGAGCGGTTCTAGGCGCTTCAGTCTGGAATCGCGTTGCTGCTACGGTCGCAGGTTCGAATCCTGCCTCGGGCATGGATATATGTGATGTCCTTATGTTAGTTAGGTTTAAGTAGTTCTAAGTCTAGGGGACTGATGACCTCAGATGTTAAGTCCCATAGTGATTAGAGACATTTGAACCGTTTTTTTTTTCAAAAAGGCGCACGAATAAATAGACAGGTATTCACCGTTTCAAATTTTAGAAGAGAGGGGCGTAGATCCCAAAACAAGAAAACTCATAAAACAAACGCTAACTGCCATGAAATGTAAAGTAAAATTAACGGAGGAAGTCTCAGAACTATTTGACACTCAAACAGGGTGAGACAAGCAGATGGACTGTCTCCTGTTCAACGTCGTCTCAGACAAGGTTACGAATGAATGGAAGAAAGAACTCAAGAAACGTGGAATTTGGAAGGTCCTACTGCGCTTTCCCAAAAACAGCCTCTACATATTTTACCTCGCATTTGCGGAATACCTGGTGATACTTGAAGGGGACGAAACAACTGCCGTCAAACAGCTCGAGACAAATAATGTGCAGAAACGGTACGGTTACAAATCTCTTTCGAGAAAACTGAATTCTTATATTCAGAGACAGATATCGCGAGCCTGAAAACAAAATACGGTGCCATCAACAGGATTCCGTACTTTAAATACCTCGGAGAATTCATCGAGGTGTCAGGTCTTGAAAAATCTCACAGGAAAATCATATCCAGAAAGCCAGAAAAACGTTAGGGTTAGTCCATAATCTCTACAACAAAAAATCCAAATTAAGGCAGGCAAAAGTTCAGCACCACAACACAGTCATAAAACCAACAGTCCTCTACGCAAGCAAAATACCGACACTTAAAAGAAAAAACGAACTTGAGAAATCAAAAAAAAAAAGTTTTAGGAGCAAGACATACCAAAGACGGTTACAGGCTACAATTACCAAAACACCAGAAATGTTTTAAAACATCGAAACTGGAGAATGAAACTCTTTGGTCATCTCAACAGACTATCAGAAAAGCGAGTGCACAAAAAGGACAATAAACGATGTAACATCAGTTAAGAATTTATCTTGGCCGGATGAAACTGGAAAGGATCTCAGAAACGCAAATGTACGATCAACCGACATATTAGAAAGAGACATTTTCAGACGCATGGTAGACAAACTGGAAGTTACATCAAAGTAACCAAAGTGGTCGGAAGAACGAAAACAAGCCTTTTCAGGAAGAATGAAAGCCTATCGGAACAACAAGAACAGCCGGCCTCAGTGGCCGAGCGGTTCTAGGCGCTACAGTCCGGAACCGCGCGACCGCTACGGTCGCAGGTTCGAATCCTGCCTCGGGCATGGATGTGTGTGATGTCCTTAGGTTAGTTAGGTTTAAGTAGTTCTAAGTTCTAGGGGACTGATGACCTTAGAAGTTAAGTCCCATAGTGCTCAGAGCCATTTGAGCCAACAAGAACAAGCTAAAGAAAATATGATTATTACCTTAACGTTTTCCATTTATTTGTAGCATTCGCTAATAATAATAATAATTATAATTATTATTTGCAATCAGAACTCGCACCCTGCCACGTCAAACAAACAGAATTATCAGTTCAGTATCAGTTTGAAGTATGCTAACCGCCCGCATCTCGTGGTCGTGCGGTAGCGTTCTCGCTTCCCACGCCCGGGTTCCCGGGTTCGATTCCCGGCGGGGTCAGGGATTTTCTCTGCCTCGTGATGGCTGGGTGTTGTGTAATGTCCTTAGGTTAGTTAGGTTTAAGTAGTTCTAAGTTCTAGGGGACTGATGACCATAGATGTTAAGTCCCATAGTGCTCAGAGCCATTTGAACCATTTTAAGCTAACAATTTGTCGTGAAACACTTATAGGACAAAACATTATGACCGACGTTGGTTGCCGCCTGCTGGCGTTGCCGGAACTTGACGGAGTAACCAAAGTATGTAACCGGAGCAGACACGGACGGGGGATCACTCAAACGAAGATATTAGCTGCAAACGGCGAAATCCGTTGAGATAAGGACTTTGACAAACTCAGAGACTGTGAACGAGTATCTCGAAAACGGCGAAGCTAGTCGAATGTTCACACGCAAATATTGTGAGCATCTACGGAAAGATGTAGGACAGTGGAACTACTACTAGGCGCCAAATGGTTGGACCTACACGAGTCTGTTCTGGTCACTTCCTGTCGGCATTTCCGAGCGCTCATCTGCTGCAGCTCTGCTATGGGCGAATGGTCCACTAACTTGCGTTGCAGTTGCTTTCTGGTGGCTATTCTCAAGCAGCGGGTTACAAATGTATGGTGAGATTCCTGCTAGCATCGTGCAGCTTGGGATAATACTGTTTGTAGCATTTTCATATCTTTAATGTTCATTTAGTGGTGTTCAGACTTAACATTCGTTGTTCGATGAGGCAGTTAGTTTCGAGACACATGGTACAGAATCTCGTTTAGGTAACCATTTCCATTTTCCAAGGAAAATTTCTTGTTGTTCAATTTTTGACCTTTGTGATGGCCCAGTATACCACTTGTTTCATGTATGGACAAAAAAAGTTTGCGGTCATAAAATTCACTAATATTAATTCACGTCCTCTATTCTTCCCACTACTCAAAAAACGCAGCAGCTACTCCTAAACATATTCCTTTTGTATGGTTCCGTACCTCACTCGCTAGAAAATGGAACTCTTGTGGGATCGCTTTATTATCTACGTACATGTCTGCCTGTCTGTCTGTTTGTTTATTAAGATCTTCTCAGGAACGGTATGAAATTCAAATTTGGCTGCGCGGGGTAGCCGTGCCGTCTGACGCGCTATATCACGGTCCAGGCGGCTCTCCCCGACGGAGGTTCGGGTCCTCCCTCGGGCGTGGGTGTCTGTGTTGTCCTTAGCGTAAGTTAGTTTAAGTTAGATTAAGTAGCGTGTAAGCTTAGAGACCGATGACCTTCGCAGTTTGGTCCCCTAGAACTTACCACAATTTTCCAGTTTTCAAATTTATGTCATATAGTTACATCTACGGTCCCTTTGCGATGAAGGATATTTAAGACTGCAAGTCAATGCAATCACAAGTTACAGCCACTTTTTTATACTCACAAACTCACTCCGCCCGCATAAAGAGTATTTCCTGTTGACCTTGAACCACGAAATTTGGAACGAAACAAGGTCGCACAGTACAAGTAAAGTAAAAATTTAGAAAATTGTTAATTCGTAACGAAATCATATAAATATGTTTTTTGCCATTACAAACTTACATTGTGTTGGTAATCTATCGAAAAGGTCAGGAATTAGTGTTCGGATTTTGATCTGATTTTCAATGACAGAAAGATTCACGTGGAATGTTTGTGTATATAAATTACAACTATATAGTTGGCTGAGCTACGATGAAGTGAATTTCTTTGCCGCTACGAAAAGATGCCTTTTCCATCCAATGGTGATAGGCGTAAGGCTGCCCTATTACCAGGGCACGCCAGGCATCGCGGGTCCTTCACGAACTGCCCAATCTCAAGCTGTACAAGCATTCTACGACATGTAGAGTATCTGCAATGCTTCAAAGCAAAGTAATAGTTATAATTGATGCAGGATTGCAGTTTCATTGTCTAGGATGAGGTTCCGATCTCCATAAAATATGTGCCGAAGCATTCCACAGAACAGTTCGATATTTGTCTATGGCTGGCTGTACCATTTTGTTCTCGTGAGACTTAAGCTTACAGTAATCGCAACAGCCGTGAGATCAGAAGAAGCCACCGCATCTGCGATTGTCAGCGTAGCATGTTAATATAACAACAAAATTAATAAAATAATTGAAAAATAGGAATAACGAATACGAAATTATAAAATAACTTTACACCTTAAATTAAAACACTCTCGAAAGTCTTGGAATTCCTAGGGCTGGTGTCTTGCCAGAACTGATATCATCAACAGGCAAAAATCGTCGACATTATCGATTCCCGGGATGGATGTATGTATCTACGTACATAATTAAGTTTGTGCGGAATCCTCGGAGCGTGAATCCTACACGCAGGTATTACTTTTTTTAAATAGGCCTATTGCGTTATCAATCGTTTCTTGAGTCTAAAATTTATGTATAAAAGGGTATTAACACTGTATATGGTTCTGAATACATACTTCCATATACTCAGAATAAGAGACAAAATCATACTTCACCTCAAACGAATACGAAAGTAAAATTCTATCTACCGATCTGACAGAAATCCTAAGAGGTTTTGCTTTTATGTTACATCGGTAAACGGATTAGAGCTTTCTGTGGAGACACAAACTGATCATAATGATATCATGAGTTCATCAGTAAATTCTCACGTACGAGGATCGTTCATAAATATTGCTGCATTTCTTTCTTGTTGAATATCCACGAACGTTCATGTGCAGTGTATGGTAGTGATGCAGTTGATAGTAGTATTGTGGGGGGAATGGATAAAAGAGAGTTAAAGGGTCAGGGAGTTCGGAAACTGAGCTTGACGATCGACCACGTTCGGGACGTTCTGCCACGTCACAGTGAATCGTGCGGATGCAATTATTCAAGCCAGCTCGTTCCGCTGGCGGTTAGGACGAAAATTTTTTGGAATAGTTATAGTCTCAGTCTCATGGTTCTGTTGCCAAAAGGATGAGCTATTAATTCAGAGGCACGTATGAAAACTCTGACCAAACTGAAGAACCGTTTCCGTCGTATTAGATCTGACAAGAGTCCATAAGGTATGTTTCACCGACACGACGCTGTACGCCCACACACAAGTCTCAGAATCCAGGAACACTTCGCCAGATTGAAAATCACTGTCTCATCCACGCTATAGCCCAAACCTGGCACTCGTGGATTTCCATCTGTTTGAGCCACTTCCACGAGAGACACACTTGGAAGATGACGACAGCGTAATTCATGCAGTGAAAACATGGCTGCGTCAGAAAGTAGCAGCAGTGAGCAACTTCTCAATCATCCTGCTAGAGGACTCCGACCAGCCCACACTGACCGTAAGATGGTGTCGGCATGCGTCCCAGTTCACAGCCTTCGTGCAAGTTTCACGCGGGTTAGGCGGCACGCCACCGGCACCAGCGTCTGAGTCAGAGGTGGCAGGATCCTGATCCGACGCGTGCTTTCGGCCACATGATGTGGCAGGCCTTTGACCATCGCGATGTCACCACCTCCCTCCCCTTTCCCCCCCGTTCCTGTAGAATGCGGGGACGCGTCTGTGCGAGTCTTTGAGTTCCAGAACTATCGGAGATTCTTCACTTACGCTTTATTCCCTGAAATGTTCTGTAATGGGCGTGCATCTGGTGTATAGGTACGCCCCTTCGTGTGGATACGCAATTTAGAAAAACAAATTCTCATACTTGTGTTACAGTATTGGACGGATAGATAAAGTGTGAACTCTTCTATGGACGTTTTTGCATACTTAAGCAAAAATACACATCAGACGCAGCTCTCATGCTTGGATGGTGAAAAGCGTACAAAATCGGGGCACAGAATCTCTCCCAGATCAACAACATGTTGTGCCGTACGGTAAAGATAGGCAGCGTCTTCCTCGTGTATTGTCAAATGAGAATCTGGTTTCAACAAGTGTCGTAGGAGGAATGGTCAGTACTCAGGGATATGTCAGGAACGATCATTCGGAACAAAAAAAGTCTAGTAAAAATTGACTTTAAATGCTTACCTTAAGACCTAAGAGAACTTCAACTTCTGTACTATGAAACAAATCTGTTCTGCTGAAAGCTCTTTGCTTTCAATGTCCTGAGAGGTGTTGGGCGAAACAAGAAAAAGATGTCCTGCAAAAATGGGCTCTAAAGTGCGTACCTTAAGAGCTAAGAGCGCGTTTTCATCTTCGCAATTCTGAAACACGTATCATGTTTACTATATTTTTGTGCTTCGAATGATCACTCCTGTCATATACCTGAATGTTGACCCGCCTGGGACACTGTATCTGTGTGCAAGTGAGTGTATCAGATGTCGTTTTTCTTGGATTTGCACCACGTTCGTAACAGCCAATGTTAGTAAACAGTGATGCACATTTCGTAAAATCGTGATTCTCAGTGTATGAGGCGGGGTACTTTGTAACATTTTGAGATACGTAAAGGAGATCGATTATTCTAGTACTGACTTTCGTGTATAGTAGTTGCACGACACTAGCGACTGACTCCAAAGTGGTCTTCATTTCTGCATACACGGGTGTCCAAAATTAAAGCAACAAACGGAAATTTTGCAAGGTTGAGTTTATTTTGACATGAAATAGTACTAACAGATGATAGTAAAGTAGAAAAATGTATAGAATAGAGAACATAAATAACTGCTATATGGATTGCGGTAGACAGTGAAAGGTCTCTGTTGGATTCCTTTCATGTTAATTTCTTAAATCTGTTGTCATTTACGGCATAAATTCCTCTTCTAAATTTACTGTGGTATTTCTGACTATCTGGGAGGAGACTGAGCAGTGAAACGTGTTACTTTTACACATATGTTGTTGTTGTGGTCTTCAGTCCTGAGACTGGTTTGATGCAGCTCTCCATGCTACTCTATCCTGTGCAAGCTTCTTCATCTCCCAGTACCTACTGCAACCTACATCCTTCTGAATCTGCTTAGTGTATTCATCTCTTGGTCTCCCCCTACGATTTTTACCCTCCACGCTGCCCTCCAATACTAAATTGGTGATCCCTTGATGCCTCAGAACATGTCCTACCAACCGATCCCTTCTTCTGGTCAAGTTGTGCCACAAATTTCTCTTCTCCCCAATTCTAGTCAATACCTCCACATTAGTTATGTGATCTACCCATTTAATCTTCGGCATTCTTCTGTAGCAGCACATTTCGAAAGCTTCTATTCCCTTCTTGTCCAATCTGTTTATCGTCCATGTTTCACTTCCATACATGGCTACACTCCATACAAATACTTTCAGAAATGACTTCCTGACACTTAAATCTATACTCGATGTTAACAAATTTATCTTCTTCAGAAACGCTTTCCTTGCCATTGCCAGTCTACATTTTATATCCTCTCTACTTCGACCATCATCAGTTATTTTGCTCCCCAAATAGCAAAACTCCTTTACTACTTTAAGTGTCTCATTTCCTAATCTAATACCCTCAACATCACCCGACTTAATTCGACTACATTCCATTACCCTCGTTTTGCTTTTGTTGATGTTCATCTTATATCCTCCCTTCAAGACACCATCCATTCCGTTCAACTGCTCTTCCAAGTCCTTTGCTGTCTCTGACAGAATTACAATGTCATCGGCGAACCTCAAAGTTTTTATTTCTTCTCCATGGATTTTAATACCTACTCCAAATTTTTCTTTTGTTTCCTTTACTGCTTGCTCAATATACAGATTGAATAACATCGGGGAGAGGCTACAACCCTGTCTTACTCCCTTCCCAACCGCTGCTTCCCTTTCATGTCCCTCAACTCTTATAACTGCCATCTGGTTTCTGTACAAATTGTGAATAGCGTTTCGCTCCCCGTATTTTACCCCTGCCACCTTTAGAATTTGAAAGAGAGTATTCCAGTCAACATTGTCAAAAGCTTTCTCTAAGTCTACAAATGCTAGAAACGTAGGTTTGCCTTTCCTTAATCTTTCTTCTAAGATAAGTCGTAAGGTCAGTATTGCCTCACGTGTTCCAGTATTTCTACGGAATCCAAACTGATCTTCCCCGAGGCCGGCTTCTACTAGTTTTTCCATTCGTCTGTAAAGAATTCGTGTTAGTATTTTGCAGCTGTGGCTTATTAAACTGATTGTCCGGTAATTTTCACATCTGTCAACACCTGCTTTCTTTGGGATTGGAATTATTATATTCTTCTTGAAGTCTGAGGGTATTTCACCTGTTTCATACATCTTGCTCACCAGATGGTAGAGTTTTGTCAGGACTGGCTCTCCCAAGGCCGTCAGTAGCTCCAATGGAATGTTGTCTACTCCGGGGGCCTTGTTTCGACTCAGGTCTTTCAGTGCTCTGTCGAACTCTTCACGCAGTATCGTATCTCCCATTTCATCTTCATCTACATCCTCTTCCATTTCCATAATATTGTCCTCAAGTACATCACCCTCGTATAGACCCTCTATATACTCCTTCCACCTTTCTGCCTTCCCTTCTTTGCTTAGAACTGGGTTGCCATCTGAGCTCTTGATATTCATACAAGTGGTTCTCTTCTCTCCAAAGGTCTCTTTAATTTTCCTGTAGGCAGTATCTATCTTACCCCTAGTGAGACAAGCCTCTACATCCTTACATTTGTCCTCTAGCCATCCCTGCTTAGCCATTTTGCACTTCCTGTCGATCTCATTTTTGAGACGTTTGTATTCCTTTTTGCCTGCTTCATTTACTGCATTTTTATATTTTCTCCTTTCATCAATTAAATTCAATATTTCTTCTGTTACCCAAGGATTTCTACTAGCCCTCGTCTTTTTACCTATTTGATCCTCTGCTGCTTTCACTACTTCATCCCTCAAAGCTACCCATTCCTCTTCTACTGTATATCTTTCCCCCATTCCTGTCAATTGTTCCCTTATGCTCTCCCTGAAACTCTCTACAACCTCTGGTTCCTTCAGTTTATCCAGGTCCCATCTCCTTAAATTCCCACCTTTTTGCAGTTTCTTCAGTTTTAATCTACAGGTCATAACCAATAGATTGTGGTCAGAGTCCACATCTGCCCCTGGAAATGTCTTACAATTTAAAACCTGGTTCCTAAATCTCTGTCTTACCATTATATAATCTATCTGATACCTTTTAGTATCTCCAGGGTTCTTCCATGTATACAACCTTCTATCATGATTCTTAAACCAAGTGTTAGCTATGATTAAGTTGTGCTCTGTGCAAAATTCTACCAGGCGGCTTCCTCTTTCATTTCTTAGCCCCAATCCATATTCACCTACTACGTTTCCTTCTCTCCCTTTTCCTACACTCGAATTCCAGTCACCCATGACTATTAAATTTTCGTCTCCCTTCACTATCTGAATAATTTCTTTTATTTCATCGTACATTTCTTCAATTTCTTCGTCATCTGCAGAGCTAGTTGGCATATAAACTTGTACTACTGTAGTAGGTGTGGGCTTCGTATCTATCTTGGCCACAATAATGCGTTCACTATGCTGTTTGTAGTAGCTTACCCGCATTCCTATTTTCCTATTCATTATTAAACCTACTCCTGCATTACCCCTATTTGACTTTGTGTTGATAACCCTGTAGTCACCTGACCAGAAGTCTTGTTCCTCCTGCCACCGAACTTCACTAATTCCCACTATATCTAACTTTAACCTATCCATTTCCCTTTTTAAATTTTCTAACCTACCTGCCCGATTAAGGGATCTGACATTCCACGCTCCGATCCGTAGAACGCCAGTTTTCTTTCTCCTGATAACGACATCCTCTTGAGTAGTCCCCGCCCGGAGATCCGAATGGGGGACTATTTTACCTCCGGAATATTTTACCCAAGAGGACGCCATCATCATTTAATCATACAGTAAAGCTGCATGCCCTCGGGAAAAATTACGGCCGTAGTTTCCCCTTGCTTTCAGCCGTTCGCAGTACCAGCACAGCAAGGCCGTTTTGGTTATTGTTACAAGGCCAGATCAGTCAATCATCCAGACTGTTGCCCTTGCAACTACTGAAAAGGCTGCTGCCCCTCTTCAGGAACCACACGTTTGTCTGGCCTCTCAACAGATACCCCTCCGTTGTGGTTGTACCTACGGTACGGCTATCTGTATCGCTGAGGCACGCAAGCCTCCCCACCAACGGCAAGGTCCATGGTTCATGGGGGGTGGTTTTACACATAAACAATAACGATCTGTCACACTACTACACTTAAAACACAGTTTATATGTAATTCATGTCACACAGTCTCATACGGAACCTACATCCGCTTTCTTTTATATACTGTATATGATAAGATACTGTCATCCCCCTTCCCTTCTGTGTGAGAGGATGAATGAGCAAATGTGTTTCTAGATGCATGCTTGAGGGTAGCAGACAAGCCTGTCTGCTAGAGAACAGTAGGACCAACGTCGGAACAGGTAGCTACGCTTTCTAAAAGCAGAGAGGTTTCCATTCTTAGCATGTTTCTATCCGTCCCTTGTCATGTTGGCATAGGAAGCTGTCTCTCTGGTCACTCCCGTTTGTATCTGGGAAGCACGCTCGGTAGGAGCGCAGGGCAGTCTGTCCGTGGCGAGCGTCCTGCTAAGCACGTGTCTGCTAAGCCCGTAGGACAATGGATTTCTTAAGTTCAGCCTAACTGAAAATTTAATCACCTTTATTTCAGGTTTAGCTCTAAAATATCTAATGTTATCTTAAATTGCAACGCAGTGTATTTCGAGTGTGAAGTTCAGAATATCTTCCGGTAGTTGCTTTGTCACTACTTTGTGAGTAAAGTGGAACCACTTGTTGATCAGTAACTCTAACTAGCATCATCAATCTTCAATGCGAATGTGCGTGAGATTATAAAGTCTCGTCTTGACAATATTTTTCAATACAGCAACTTTTCTTTATGTTCAACGCACTTGGGGTGTACTTTGTGAGACCAGTACCACGTGCTTATACAATTGTTTGACCCATCAGGTTAATAGTAAGACGATAGTAACCAGTTCGAGGTTTTTCTTTTGTAAATTGCTTTTCGATCTAATTTATTTTAATTATCAAAATTATTGTGGAGTTACACGCTTTGTGTAAACCAAGTTGACCACGTGTAGCATGTGGTGTAATCATCAAAGTAGCCCTCAGCTATTCTTTTCGGGAAGATTTCACAGAGAGTTAGTATGAATTTAGTATACCAGTGTGTGGTAATTACATGACGGACAGGATTGTGCTACGAACGTAACTTCTATGGGTGAAAATTGAATCGGTTGGTTGTGGTTAATTTCCTCTT
This sequence comes from Schistocerca nitens, assembly GCF_023898315.1. Taxonomy (NCBI): domain Eukaryota; kingdom Metazoa; phylum Arthropoda; class Insecta; order Orthoptera; family Acrididae; genus Schistocerca; species Schistocerca nitens. The sequence goes on from NC_064617.1 coordinate 397,239,489, forward strand.
GCATATGTTTCAACGTTCTTCGTGTTTTATTTTATGAATGCAGTGTTGTATGTAGTCTCCCAATCTTGGCTCCCTATTTTATGTGTTCCGTAAGATCACAAACTCACATTTCCACAATCCTAAATAAGGCACAGCTTTGTTGTGATTCAAGTTTAATATGCTGAAATTTCAATGATCAATGTTAAAATAAATTTCCAAATGTAAACTGATTTATTTCTTTTTATTTAAATTCTCTTTTATATATATATATATATATATATATATATATATATATATATATATATATATATATATATACATACATATATATATATATATATATATATATATATATCCGGTTGTCGTATGACTATTAAAAGATTATAATTAATGTTAGTCTGGTTGGGAATTTGGTAAGCTAGACTGGATACCTGGTGAAACAGTTGCTCAGTAATGCAAGGTTAACTTCCCCAGACAGCTCACAGCTTTTAAACCGCTTTTATTGTCTATCAGTACCGCTTTCATAGAAAATTAAAGTAACAACGTTACAACAGAAACGTTCTTCATTTTTTCAAACTTAACGGATTTGCACACATATTCCGACAAGTAATTAATGTGCTCAGTATGGGGTGTGACTATCTCTGGTAGCAATACAGGCCCGACAACAACAGGACACGCTGTGAATGATGTCATCAATCTAATATCGAGGCACTTACGTCCATTCTTCCCGCAGAGCTGCTCGAAAGGCTTGGAGATTGGTTGGTCGATGCAGACGTGATGCAGCCTCCATCCCCAGTGCATTTCAGGCAGGCTGTATGGGATTCAAATCGGGAGAGCGAGCAGGTCACGACATGCATGCAACATTTTCCGTCTCCAAGAAAAAATCAACCACCCCTTCCCTGTGAGGTCGAGCATTATCATCCATCAGTTCGAAGTGTGGGCTCACACTACCTCGCAACAACAGCACATGACGTCCCAAGATCTCGCTACGATACCACAAAGTAGTTAAAACTTGCCGACTCACCAGTACTATTTCATGAAGAGGTGTTCAAGTGGTCCCCATAATCCCTACTCACACAATTAGGGGTCCTCCTCGATATGGGTCTCTTTCCACAACGCTTGTCCCGGAAGCGTGTTCCGCGTTCTTTTCATATGTGAATGCTAGGAGAATCTCTCTCCAGACCGAATTGGGACTCATCTGTGAAAAGAACATTGACCCAATCTTCGACGCCCAAGTGGTATGTTGGCGATTCCACTCTAGACGTTCCCTTCTGTGAAGGTGCATCAGAGGAACACGTGCAACGATTCTCCGACAGCACAAGCCACTCTGCCGAAGCCTTGTGTATATCGTTTGTCTCGATACAAGTAGTCTAGTGGGTGCTGCGAGATCAAACGCTAGTTGCTGTACAGTATTAAGACGGTATCGTCGTGCCCTTACAGCCAAATGACACTTCTCTCTTTCTGATACGACACATGGTCAGCCCTGCCCAGGTCTTAGGGATACTGTTTCGGTCTCTATAAATTGTCGCGACATCCGAGAAACAACAGAACGATTCACATTAAGCCATCGGGCCGCATCAGCTTGCGACTGTCCTGCTTCCAGTCTCCTTATGGCCCTCCACGGCAGAGAGTGTGGTAGGCCTCTCCTTTGTGCCATACCGCCCCGTCTGTGACTGTATACACAGCGATTGTGGATGTGGGACTCCCCGGCACACACTACCCCTGACGTCATCTGAGCGTGGTTGTCCGTTGACCGGAATGCCACCTTCCGTCCAGAACACGATTGTACGGGCATCTGTTGGCAGTCTGTGTGATTATAGTGTGAATTAGACACACGACGGGGAAATAGAGGTTTGTTGCTTTGATTTTGGACACCAGTGTTTCTGCAACTCTCTGCCGCTAGAGGACTTCGAATTGTGTTACATAACTCTGTCGGTGTATGAGAAACAGCGTGCTGTGATCGAGTTTCGAAACCGAAGAGTTCGTCCACATATCTCTTTCACCATGACAATGCCGAAACACGCACGAGCGCTGCTACGTATGCAACAGTCCGACGCCTCGCTTTCATTGCCATCGACCATCCTCCTACAGTACTGACCTGGCCCTATCCGATTTTCGTCTGTCTCCAGAACCTTCGAGGACTTCAATTTGACAGTGATGAAGCGGTGGAAGCAGAGGTGAGGTTGTGGCTCCGTCAAAAGAGGCAAACATTCTACACTAAGGATATCAAGAAACTGGCCTGCCGTTGAGAGGAATGTATACATCGTCAGGGTGACTATGTTAAGAAATAAATACAAATAGACATGAAGAATAAAGATGTAGAATATTGAAACTTGTTATATTTAAAAAGCTTTCAAAGTTTTCACACAAAAAAAATCGCAGGCATTATTTTTGAGGACACCGTCGTGTAAAGTTCTCGTAACTTCACACCATCTGACGACGAGGCACACCGAATAGAAAGGCTGCAACAACCAATGGAGAGAGTGGCTGTTCGTAGTTCTCCATAAAAATAATCTGCTAATAAAGTCGATGTCAGATCGGCTGAAGGCAGAGGGCGCTTGGTTCTAGGAGAACGTTGATTTTTCGTTCGAATGGAAGATGGCGCGGATAAAGAAGTGGGGACAATGGAAAAAATATTTCTTCTGGCCTCATCGTCGTTAGTGGAACAAGTAGAGAATTTTTGTAAATGACGTCTTATTTATCTTTAAAGGTAAAAATTATTTATTCGCACTGTCGCAGTTTAGGATGTGTAGGTGTTATCAAGTGATAAACAATGTACACGAGCAGTATTTGGTGCGATTCATGTCAAAGATGTTAACAACGTTATGAGACCAGCCATACACACACGACGACGACTAGTATACTTGTTAGAACATCTTTAGATTTTGGTATTTGCTACAGCTCATAGTCATCCTTTAATTTATATGAGAATGTGAAAGAGTTGAGTGGCATACAAAGAAAGCGACGCGGGCAAATAGTAAGGATGCGAATAATAAAATTATTGTAGTAGTTGAAAGAAAACTAAAAATAGGAAGGAATATGTCGAAGTCCTTTTGGAGGTCGATAGAGGTGATCCTCCTCCACCTAACGCAAGAATCAATGAAGTCAGTCCTGAAATCACAAACAGTAAGGCAGTATATGCAGGAGAATGGTACAGCCACCGATCCGGATGGAGTGTACGCCGAAGTTACTGAAGTTTAGCAGCACAGGAATCGACTGGCCTCAGCCTCGTAACACCACTGTTCAGCGTTGTCTGTGCGTCCGGAAAGATATTTTATGCCTGCTTGAGATCAGCTTTTATGCCACAGTTGAGGAACACCAACTGCTCACAGTGCAATGACTATCGTATGATTAGTTTGATGTGTCACGTACTGAAAATATTTATGCGAATCATACACATACTGATTTACAAGAAATGTGAATCTCAAATGGACGTGACCTAGTCTGGCTTTCGAAATGGGACTGGAACACGTGAAACACTCTTCTCCTTAAATGTACTTGTGCAGAGGTGCAGATATATGACTGTTGATGTGTACACTTGTTTCATCGACTATAAAAAAAGCCTTTGATTGTGGGAGACGTAAAAAGATGGTGGAGATTATGAACTGGTACTGCCCAAAACGATTTATGCATACCAGAGCGTTTTGTTCGAATCAGACCACATGTGTAGAAACTGACGAAGGAACATCAGAAGCGGCTACAGTTAGTGAAGGCGTTCGTCATGGCTGTATACTATCATCTCCTGTTTAACGTGTACCCTGAAGCAATTTTCAGGGAAGTGTTGGCGGAAGAAAGTAACGGGATCATTATAAAACGGAAGATAATGAACAATATTAGGTACGCAGGTGACACTTGTCTTAGTAAATGATCCACCTGCGCTCCAACACACGATACTCAATTTCGTCCAGCACAGTGAACAGATTAGCTTATTAATTTACACTTCCAAGACCAAACCTGTAGTGCTTCCTAAGTGAATAATCGAAGCTATCGTGTCAACAAAACGCAATAAGATTCATAATGATGTTTGATTTGTGGGGCGCTCAACTGCGCGGTCATCAGCGCCCGTACGAAGTCCCGATTTTTACACAGTCCATTTTCTTTTCACAATCCAATCTAGTCACACTCACAAAGGATGATGATGATGAAATGATGAGAACAGCACAAACACCCAGTCCCCGGGGAGAGAAAATCCCCAACTCGGCCGGGAATCGAACGCGGGACCCCGTGATCCAGAGGCAGCAACGCTAGCCCCTAGACCAGCAATAAGATTGAACAGATGTCTTCCTTGAACTATTTGGGCACTGTGATGCAAGAACATTGTGACTACATGAAAGTGATTGAATCTAAACAGGGCAGGAGACAATTTGTTAGCCTGAAGAAACTTTTCATGAGATCGGATCTCAGTCTGCAACTGAGACTGGGAATGATCTGTTGCTACGTGATCTCCATTTTTCTGTATTTATGAGTGCGTTAGAGCTTTACCAATACCTAGGGAAAGAATTGATACTTTTTAAATATTTCTGTATCACCGTCTCTTATGCATATCTTCGGTACTGAAAATTTCAAATGAAGAAGTCCTTCATGGGATGGAAAAGCAAAAGGAAATATCGCTCACTATAAAAACAAAGGAAAACGCAATATATAGGACACATGATAAGAGGCGAAAGATACCAGTTATTACTACTCATCACTGAAGAAAAAAGTAAAGGAAAAAGGTCTGCTGCAAGACGAAGGAACTTGTGGTTTAAGAACATTCGGAAATGGTGCAATTGCACGTCATAAGGTGCCTTCCTTACTGCAGCTTCACGTCCAGCTAAGTTCACCGCCAACGTCCGTGAGGAAAACGCGCCTTAAGAAGAAAGTTCAGTTGTGCCACTTGGTAATGACCATACGACCGAAATTGCAATAGTGCATGTAAATTACGTTTACAGCCAAATACCCTGTCATATCATATACAAACTTTTACTTGATTGTGAACCCCAACCGCGAAAAATCACGGAGGGAACTATTCGATAGATGAATGGTAAAAATTAAGAGGGGTAGTCGTAAAGTTTTATTTCTCGCCTCACTGGAAATAGCTGTTTTATGGCATGTAGGTATAGATTTATAGACGAGCTACACAAAGAAATCGTAACACGCCACTAGAGGAGCCACAGTAAACTGTGGTAGTCCAGTGACATAGCGGTGTACCATCCGGCTGTTCGTTTTCTCCGCCTGAAGGGGAGAGACGCTGCGACAGTCCATCCCGAGTTGGGGAATGTGTGTGGCTGCGGTGCACCACCATATGACACAGTGGTTAGGTGCTACAAAAGCTTTCAGAGTGGTTACATAAGTCTGAGTGACGAAGAATGGAGTTGCAGACCATTTCTCTGCAGCATACCACACTCAGAGCGATACAGCAAAGAAAAAAAATAATCTATCGTAGATGTTTTCAGTATCCCGTACGATCATTTTAAACTTGACAGAGGTCGCCGTCCGCTGGGTTCTACAAATGTTCAGAATTCAAAAATCTGTCTAACTCAGGCGGGAGCGAAATGTTGTAGTTCTGTTAAACCAGTCCAGGGACTTTCTAGCCACCTAATTACCATGGGCGAGTGCCGGAGCTATTACTATGACACCGATACAGTGAAGCAAAACAAGCAGTGGAAGAATGTGAATTAGGGAAAGTCACCAGAGAATAAAATGGTAGCTGAAGGCGGGGTCGAACGATATACTTAATGTTTAATATTTAAAAGGAAGGAGCTCAAGAAAAGATTTCTCAAAGCTGTAAAAAGTCATTTTGTAGTATAACCTAAGTGTATATTACTTGAAAATTAGTTCTAGCTGTTACGAAATTTTTACATTTTCCAGTGAAATATGTGCATGTTTTCCATTCTGCTCCACCCACGAGTCAGAATGGGACTTTGTGAAATTATTGCATAAACGTTGAAATTATGAGAATATCAGATTATAACTAATGAACAATTTAGACCAAGGAGTATGGAATCTTCAAAATAATCGCTAACAACCAGAAAATATTTTAACCTTACTTTGAAAAACGTAAACTTCTTTTTAATGCGTAATACATGGTTACTGTTGCTGTTACTTCATAGAATCCCATCATTCGTGCATCACATGTGTTTTCCGTCTTGCGAGTAGACAATATAAGGATGCCTGAAAACACTTCAACCAGTCTTGCCCTGACAGACAAGTTTCATTGTCAAATCCGTGTGGTAAGCCGTTCCTTTCTGCTAGCTGATAGGCTAATGATATGACAAAGTGCTTCGTTGTTGGATTTAAAAAAGTCGACTTACCATTTCCTACAGGTATGCTACCAGCTCGTCTATTTGTTCTGCATTGAACACCTGATTTGTCAACTTTGTAGCTGGGATTATTCTTAGTTTCACGGGCGTATCTTTCCAACGGTGATTTGCGTGCGTCAATTCGTTAGACGCATTTAAAACTCACATTTTAGAATATGAGACGGCTGAAACTGCAATTTCCATTTATATAATGCCCAGTTGCTATCAGTCTTTCAAAGGTAAGTTCACACTATCTCGAAAAGCAAGGGGAAAAGAGAAATATACTGCATAGCTAGAAACGTACTTGCATAAAACATGAAGTGACAAAACGGGTCACTATCCCATTTTGCCCTGTCCCATTCCACTTCAAGGGTACATTTCAGGTTAACAATTATTACAGAGCAAAATAACAGACGGATTTAAACGTATTATGTGACTATCGTACAGCGAATAACGTACACTTCAAAGACTACATGTCATTTGAGGGATTAGAATTAATAATTAACGGCTTAACCGTTCTTTTAAATTCAACAAAATTGATAAAAACACAACTGGAAACGTGAAAGACAACCGTTAACTTACAAGTCACGCTTAAAACCAACTCAAAATGAAACTTCCTGGTAGATTAAAATTTTGTGCCGGATCGAGATTCATTCCGGCAAGTCAGAATGGCTGTCGCACATCCCCTTCTATTCAGAGCCATACCTTCGTGCCTCTGCGATAGATTGCAGCATTCTCCGTCTACAAAACTCTACTATCCCGTTGCGCCGCGGTAACCCATTCTGAGCCGAGTTCCCTACCACTACCTAAAAAGGTGGTACTCTGCTATTCATTGGACAAGTTAGTCCTGGGTCTTTTTTGGGAATTCTACGTTGTGGTCCTAACAGATTACACTCGTAAGGAGTCAAGCGTCTCGGGAGCAAGCTAACGAAACGTCCTGACGAGGTTATTGGAAGTTCTCGCGACGAAGGGACCCGAAAGCTGTCCAAGGAAACGTTTCTGCTGCACGACAACTCCTCAGGACAGTCACAAATGGTCCTTCTCCGTGCTCTCGAATTTTGCCCCACCGCCGTTTTTTCCTGTTATGGCACCGAGTGACTTTTCCTCTTTCCTCACGTGAACGAACCATTGCGTGGCAGGCATTTCGAGAATGGCGACGTGGTGATTTTCGAGGCTTAAGATTTCCTAACCAGGTAAAATGCGGACTTCTACAACCAAACTGTCCGCCAAGTCATTTATCGGTGGGGACTATTTGTCACACTGAATGGTGAACACGTAGAGAAGAAGTAACACCATTAACAGATTTCATGGTCACAATTAGTTGTATATATCCTGAGTAACTGTAATTAAAGTTCCAGTTCCAAAACGCTGGAAAAGAAGCTCTGCTCAGGATTATCTCACTAGATGGCACTGTTAAGTGTCATAACATGAATGGGTTCCGCTAAAAGTGAGAGGTAAAGCACAATACGACCGTACTGTGTTGTGTGCATGACCGCACAAGTACGTCATTCAGCAGTGGTGGCACTGTTAGCTAGGTAAGGACGCCCACCACGGCAAGGTCGTAAAATATCGGACGGGGAGGATCAGTTCTTAACTGGCCTCAGACGGGGATGGGAAAAACGGACCGTTTAAACCGATACCGGTATTTTAGTTCTGAATAATCGGTATTTTTTGGTTTTTGTTTGGTCACGGTTGTAACAGAAACATTAATTAGAAATAGCAACAATGCTAGAAGTCCCGTTTTGAAATAAACCATTTTTAAAGAACAAGTAATTTATTTGTCAAATTTGCATTGCTTAAAATATTGCGTTATTATAGAAAATGGAAAAAACGATATGTGCTGCTTTAATAATTAGGCTGACAGGAACGAGCAAGAAACATTGACATAAGAACTGGCGTAGCATTGCTGAGGCGGCCGCTGTGGCCGAGCGGTTCTAGGCGCTTCAGTCCGGAGCCGCGCGACCGCTACGGTCGCAGGTTCGAATCCTGCCTCGGGCATAGATGTGTAAGATGTCCTTAGGTTAGTTAGGTTTAAGTAGTTCTAAGTTCTAGGTGACTGATGACCTCAGATGTTAAGTCTCATAGTGCTCAGAGCCATTTGAATCATTTTTGAGTATTACTGAGACAATAATGTACCTGTTACCATGTGGTGTGGCCTATTAGATGGGGAAACATCACCTTAGAAAAATTTATAAATGACTCTGCTGGTAAACCTCTTACGTTATTTGATTTTCAAACAGCTGGTTCAAATGGCTCGGAGCACTATGGGACATATCATCTATGGTCATCAGTCCCCTAGAACTACTTATACATAACTAACCTAAGGACATCACACAACACCCAGTCATCACGAGACAGAGAAAATCCCTGACCCCGTCGGGAATCGAACCCGTGAACCCGGGCGTGGGAAGCGAGACCGCTACCGCACGACCACGAGCTGCTGACTTCAAACAGCTGAGCAAAACTGAACGAACTCAGACATTTCTCTGTTTACTTATTCTGATCATCACTAAACTGATACACAATATTTTTTTTTTAGCTCTACGCTATCTGACTTTCAATAATCAAATGGTTCAAATGGCTCTGAGCACTATGGGACTCAACTTCTGAGGTCATTAGTCCCCTAGAACTTAGAACTAGTTAAACCTAACTAACCTACGGACATCACAAACATCCATGCCCGAGGCAGGATTCGAACCTGCGACCGTAGCGGTCTTGCGGTTCCAGACTGCAGCGCCTTTAACCGCACGGCCACTTCGGCCGGCTTTCAATAATCCCTACAAAAGAATGGCCGTGACTAACAATAACCTATACCTTTCATGAATCATTTACCTCACAAAAATCTTCGTTACTCGAACTACTGCAATACAGCGAGCGCCACTACTGCCAGCTAAATAAAAGATTCTATCTACTGAAGGCACTAACTACTGACAGGCATAGTTAGCAAATGAAAGATTTTGATGGAGAACAAACAATGTATTTACCTTAATAGTGTTCAAAAGTCATAATATATGTATCAGTTGATGACATCCAGTCTTAACAAAATTCCTTTTTCTGACGGACACACGTCGAGATCGTCCACTCTCAAAACTCTGCCATATCTCTCCCCACATCCACCACTGCTGGCGGCTCACCTCCAATTACGCAACGCTACGCGCTGTTCACATCCAACTGCCCAACACTACAATAGTGAATATTCCAATAGTGCGAACCAGCCACAGACTGCACACAACACAGTCAGTGATTTTCACACAGAGCGCTAGGTGGCGTTACCAACATAAAAACCTAAACAGCCTACTTATAATGGTACACATGTACATGCTGTGTGCAAGACCTGTCTCGTCTTGGTCTATATGGTAGTTTCTCGCTGTCGTCGTCCAGTTATATTACAGAAAAGCCCGACCGGCTAGTCGCACAGTCTAACGCGCTGCTTCCCGAGCGGGAAGGCGTGCCGGTTTCCGGCACGAATCCGCCCGGCGGATTAGTGGCGAGGTCCGGTGTGCCGGCCAGCCTGTGGATGGTTTTTAAGGCGGTTTTCCATCTGCCTCGGCGAATGCAGGCCCTTGTTCGGCCTCAGTTACACTATGCCGGCGATTGCTGCGCAAACACTGTCTCCACCTACGCGTACACCATAATTACTCTAACACGCAAACATTTGGGGTTACACTCGTCTTGTATGAGACGTTCCCGAGAGGGGTCAACTGGGAGCCGCACCGCACAGTAACCTTGGGTTCGGTGTGGGGCGGCGGTGAGGTGGACTGTTGTGGCCTGTTTTAGGGGTTGTGAACCACTGGGGGCTATGGCCGGACGAAGCATCTCAGTCGTTTCTAGGTCCCCGGTTCAATACACACAGTGGCATCATCCCTAGTCTGAAAGTACTATATACGTTGTCAGTGAAGTACCACGCTCCAATTGCTTTAAAAGAAAAACATGAGAAACCACGTCATACTTGTGACATAACGTAAGGAGAAAACTGAAAACGTAATAGTGCATTCACAGTTACAATAAGAATAGAAAGCTTCTGATCTGCTGCCAGTGTCCACGTGACGTGGCTTTACTTTTCGTGTTAATTTGACCGTTTTCAAGGGCAACAAGCATACAGAATTCTTTAGACTCCGTTTTCACCCTGTAACACTGACTATTCGTAGTCTCCGAATAACATTATATAATTCCCGCTTACAACAAGACTTCTGAGTGAAGTTTCAAAAGATTAGAATCTGTGGGTGAATAATGGTGACTTTTTGTAGTAGTTGACCTTTTTTCAGTTTTCGAGACAAGCAGCGAACGGTGGACAGACTAAGTTTCCTTTTATTTGCCCACTTAAATTAATATTTTCATTCTATGTACCTTGAAACTAAGAAAGCTGAAATTTTTCAATCTTTGTTCGATTTTTACGTTTATTACAGGAAATAACGGGAATAAAACACCGAAAATCGGTCATTTCAAAAACCGTTTATTCTGAGCTTAAACAGACCAGTTAAACTGGCGTTGAAAAAATCTGTGTATCCGAAAATCAACAGTTTCAGCAATAAACGCCATCAATAACCACGGGCCAAAAACCCTATAAAAAGCAACAATGACATTGGTTTGTTTTTGTCCTGTGGCTAAAATCCGCCTAAAATGGACAATGAAATCGGATTTTAAATTATCTGAAGCCAAAAAGGGCACAAAATGCTAAAGTAAAACAACCCCATGTTCACATTCCTATTTCAATTCATTGAAAGTTCCGTAATTCCAATTGTATCTAATAAGTGATTTTGCGTAATACTTTATATCTCATAAAATTTATTATTTCGTTTGTTTTCTTGTGTGTAATGTTTGTCAAATGTATGTTCACAATATTTTGCTTTCAGTAATGAAGTCATAATTAAGAAAAATTAAGTTAGTATTGTTGTTTTTCAATATTTTATAAAATATGATATATATCTGATGTAAAAATCTTTTTTATTGTATACGCGAGTTACAGCATAAAATAAGCAAGATTTTGTGGATAGTTACCCATATTAACGTGAAACCTTTAATTGTTAATTTTATAAACTTGGCCTACAGATTTGTTGTCTTCATTATTAAAAATGTATAAATAGGAGGAGCACAAGTCGCAGAGGAGGTCAGCTGGAGACAGTTTTAAGACACAGCCGCTGTATCGCACGTCTGTGCAATATTTTAATTGTTGTAAAACAGTATTGTGACTATGTAGCCTGTTATGTGGAATTGGTCCCCTCTAAGAAGAAGTGGTGCACTTCGTCATAAATAAACCACTATAAAACGGCTTGGTACCTGGATATTTCATGGAATTCACTTAACTTGATCCAGTTAGCAGATGAAATGGACCTGGACAACGACGGATCTAGCAGCACCAGCAGGAAGCAGATTACTCGGAGTTACACCGAACTAATATACGTATGAACAATGAACTGAACTATACAGGGTGAGTCACCTAACGTTACCGCTGGATATATTTCGTAAACCACATCAAATACTGACGAACCGATTCCACAGACCGAACGTGAGTAGAGGGGCTAGTGTAATTGTTTAATACAAACCATACAAAAATGCACGGAAGTATGTTTTTTAACACAAACCTACGTTTTTTTAAATGGAACCCCGTTAGTTTTGTTAGCACATCTGAACATATAAACAAATACGTAATCAGTGCCGTTTGTTGCATTGTAAAATGTTAATTACATCCGGAGATATTGTAACCTAAAGTTGACGCTTGAAACCTCCGACGTTCAGTTGCGTGTTGTAACAAACACGGGCCACAGTCGGCGAGCAGTATCTGCAGGGACATGTTTACGTTTCTACAGAATGATCTGCCAACGTTGCTCGAAAATGTCCCACTGGAAACGCGTCGACGTATGTGGTATCAGCATGATGGTGCACCTGCACATTCCGCAATTAACACTAAGCTGACCCTTGACAGGATGTCGACGGGCGTTTCATAGCACGTGGAGGACGCATAAATTGGCCAGCCCGTTCTCCTGATCTTACACCTCTGGACTTCTTTCTGTGGGGTACGTTAAAGGAGAATGTGTACCGTGAGGTGCCTACAACCCCAGAGAATATGAAACAACATATTGTGGCAGCCTGCGGCAACATTACACCAGATGTATGTACTGCAGCGTGTACGACATTCATTACGCCAGAGATTGCAATTGTGTGTAGCAAATGATGGCCACCACATTGAACATCTATTGGCCTGACATGTCGGGACACACTCTATTCCACTCCGTAATTTAAAACGGAAACCCCGTGTGTACGTGTACCTCACCCCTCATGGTAATGTACATGTGCGTCAGTGAAAAAGACCAATAAAAAGGTGTTAGCATGTGGACGTAATGTGCTGTTCCAGTCTCGTCTGTACCTAAGGTCCATCACCGTTCCCTTTGGATCCCTACGTAATTCGGTGCTCTCTGATACACACGATCGAACAGCGGAGGAGTAATACTCAAGCGACAAACTTAGGTTACTATATCTCCGGATGTAATTAACATTTTACAATGCAACAAACGGCACTGATTACGTATTTGTTTATATGTTCAGATTTGCTAACAAAACTAACTGGGTTCCATTTAAAAAAAAACGTAGGTTTGTGTTAAAAAACATACTTCCGTGCATTTTTGTATGGTTTGTATTAACCAATTAACTAGCCCCTCTCCTCACGTTCGGTCTGTTGAATCGATTCGTCAGTATTTGATGTGGTTTACGAAATATATCCAGGGGTAATGTTAGGTGACTCACCCTGTATATGTGCCACTGCAGAACTAATTACTAACGTGTAATGTTTGGTAACTGTTATAGCAGTAAACATTTGCATTTGCCTCAAAGTTATCTGTGAGAGGTGGAGGCCAAAGTGATCAAAAGATACTCCCATGATCATCCATTCTTGATGTCTATGGAAGACAATTGTAACGACAAACTTTTGAGATTTCTTGTCTAAATCAAACAATGTCTTTTAATGTCGCAATTTTTGCAACAATCTCAGTCTCTCACCCGACCAGTAAGAAGTACAGTTTCGTTACAAGGCGACAATAAAAGCAGTTTTTAACTGTCGTGAGACTGGCGCAAGACATGTTCAATATGCTGCTCACCGTCGTCTATCACAAGCTGTAATCAGAAACAGCATGTGCCTCAATAGATCAGAGTGTCTCAGAAGTCACGTTTAAAATATATTGCGCAATACGTGCCTTCAGTGCAATTGCGTTCGTAATTGGAGCACTAAGCGCAACACCTTTCACATAATCGCCGGCCAGAAGACACGAATTAAGATCAGGTAATCTGGACGGACAGGCTGTGGGGAAATGTCGACTGATAGGTCTAGCTTTCCGAAATGCCTCTGCGGCAGCCGCTTCACCGGCTGTGCAATGTGACGCGGAGTTCCAAGTGCATGACAATAATCTTATTCGCACATCCACGCGGTCAAAGGTTTGGCACGACGTTGGAGCGCAAAAGGCTCATAACGTTTGTCAGTGGCAGTACAGTTAAGAAGACCAGCAGGACGCATCTCCTGGACAAAATGGCCCTACGCCAACCTATACCGTCAACCCGCACCATACAGTTACCTTTTGTAGAATGAAGTGGTACCGTTTGGTGTGCGTGCGGATTTTCCGCAATTCTGCGTACTGACATGTCCTTGGAAATGAGCTTCACCTCTCCACAGAATGCTTCAAGGCGATTCATTGTCCGCTTCAAGGCAAGCAAGAAATTCCAGAGCAAGCGTTTGTCTTGCTGACAGGTAAGGAGGAAGCATCTCCTGAACATGGGTAATTTTGTGTGGTTAGCAATGTAGAATGCTTCATAGAATTTTATGCACCGTGCTCGCAGACATGTACAAAGTTCCGGCAGTTCCCCGCGCACTGCATATTTGCACAGCACCGCTCGATCCCTCCTCCAATGGTGTGGCCACATCTTCTACTGAAGTTGGATCAATTATTCTCCTCCCTGCCGCATTGCATTTCAAAAGAACCTATCTTTTCCGAATTTCGCTAATCATTTTCTCCAGATCCTTGACACATATCGGACCAACGCCTCTTTCCGTACCCGTGAGCGTCCGAACTTCTCCAGGGTTACCGGCGCACTGTCACAGTTCTTTTAAAAGAGCTTTAGCAGCAAGCCGGCCCAAGTGGCCGAGCGGTTCTAGGCGCTGCAGTCTGGAACCGCGCGACCGCTACGGTCGCAGGTTCGAATCCTGCCTCGGGCATGGATGTGTGTGATGACCTTAGGTTAGTTAGGTTAAAGTAGTTCTAAGTTCTAGGCGACTGATGACCACAGCAGTTAAGTCCCATAGCGCTCAGAGCCATTTGAACCAAAAAGGTTCAAATGGGTCTGAGCTCTATGGGACTTAACATCTGTTTTCATCAGTCCCCAAGAACTTAGAGCTACTTTAACCTAACGAACCTAAGGAGATCACACACATCCATGCCCGAGGCAGGATTCGAACCTGCGACCGCAGCGGTTGCGTGGTTCCAGACTGATGCGCCTAGAACCGCTCGGCCACTCCGGCCGGTGGTGGGGGCCAGGGAAATGATTTTTATTTCTGGCAGATGGAGGGATAACGTTCTTTACACGAACTGCGAATTGCGCGGGGGAGTACGGGGGGGGGGGGTTAAGGGGGAGAGAAGTAAATACTTGCAGGTTTTTTATGACGGCCGCCTGGATGCCAGCGTTTTCCTTTCGGCCTGGGAACGTTAAGAAGATGTACGCGGCGGAGAGAGCGGCGTGCAGTAGCCGCGGCGTGTTTACGGCTGGCCGGCGGCCGGTATGCTACGGCGCGGCGCTCGCTTGGCGGCCTGACAAGTCGGCCCCTTTGATGTGCAGCCGCCGCCGTACACCTGCGGAAACACGCGACGCCTCCGCCAGGGGCCGCCCGTGCACCAGCCTCGCTGGGTTTCCCCTGCCTTGCCTGCGTTTTCCTAAAACTAATCAACACCTGCGGCTGAGATACCGGCGCTACGATATAACGCGTGGAAGGAGAGGGGGGGAGCTACCTAGGAGTTACTACTCCGTCCCCCCTCCCCATTCACCAAATAAAAAAGAAAAATAACCAATCGAATATAGAGAGCGGAAAGAAAGACTACTTCAGTGCCTCCGTGTGATTCTAATCTTGTCCTCACGGTCGCCTCGGAGCTGCACAACAGGTCCCCTTTTCCAAGTTGCAAAACAAAGCTAGAATAATTCTTTAGGATACTGAGATGCTTGCGATCCTGATTGCGGGGACGCACGGAAACAAAAGCCGGGGAAAGCAGGCTGTTTTAGTCAGCAAATAATTTCTTTGACGATGTAGCATCTTTCATTGCTTCGCGACTTAAACTGTTAGGAGGAGATGATTTCGTCCATGATAGAGAACGGGGAACAGAAAGCCATACTGTGATTAACAAACTTTTAAAAGACACTGTATACAATTTGATATTTACCTTTGATTTATTTTACTTCACCAGCGGTATCTATTGACTTGTATTTAATGGCGGATTAAAGCTTCTATGTAAATATTATGGCTAATGGCGGGCAAGAATTCTCCTTAACATTCATCGAAAAAATACTGATCAGACTCATAGCTTCGTTGGAGCATGAAAGTGTACAGGGCGTTTCAAAACTCGACGGCAAAACTTCAGGAATAAATTCTTCAAGGAGAAAACCATGGGCTCTAAAATGCCTACTTTAAAGCTATGAGCATTTGTCGATCTTTACTGGTGTTACATTCATCTCTTCTGTTGGACAGGTGTTTGTAGGTATTGTTGTTGTGGTCTTCACTCCAGAGACTGGTTTGATGCAGCTCTCCATGCTACTATATCCTGTGCAAGCTTCTTCATCTCCCAGTACCTACTGCAACCTACATCCTTCTGAATCTGCTTAGTGTATTCATCTCTTGGTCTCCCTCGACGATTTTTACCCTCCACGCTGCCCTCCAATGCTAAACTGATGATTCTTTGATACCTCAGAACGTGTCCAACCAACCGATCCCTTCATTTTGTTAAGTTGTGTCACAAACTCCTCTTCTCCCCAATGCTATACAATACCTCCTCATTAGTTACGTGATCTACCCATCTAATGTTCAGCATTCTTCTGTAGCACCACATTTCGAAAGCTTCTATTATCTTCCAGTCTAAACTATTTATTGTCCATGTTTCACTTCCATGCGTGGCTACACTCCATACAAATACTTTCACAAAATACTTCCTGACACTTAAATCTACACTCGGAAATTTCTCTTCCTCAGAAACGAGTTATTTCCCATAGCAAGTCTACATTTTATACCCTCCCTACTTGGACCATCATCAGTTATTTTGCTCCCCAAATAGTATAACTTATTTACTACTTTTAGTGTCTTATTTCCTAATCTAATTCCCTCAGCATCACCCGATTTAATTCGACTACATTCCATTATCCTCGTTTTGCGTTTGTTAATGTTCATCTTATATCCTCCTTTCAAGACACTGTCCATTCCGTTCAACTGCTCTTCCAGGTCGTTTGTTCTCTCTGACAGAATTACAATGTCGTCGGCAAAACTTAAATTTTTTATCTCTTCTCCATGGATTTTAATTCCTACTCCAAATTTTTGTTTTGTTTCCTTTACTGCTTGCTCAATATACAGATTGAATAACATCACAGATAGGCTTCAACCTTGTCTCACTCCCTTCTCAACCACTGCTTCCCTTTCAAGCCCCTCGACTATTATAACTGCCATCTGGTTTCTGTACAAATTGTAAGTAGCCTTTACCTCCCTGTAATTCGCCCCTGCCACCTTCAGAAATCGAAACAGAGTATTCCAGTCTACATTGTCAAAATCTTTCTCTAAGTGTACAAATGCTAGAAACGTAGGTTTACCTTTTCTTAATTTATCTTCTAACATAAATTGTAGGGTCGGTATTGCCTTACGGTATGCATTTCAGATCCCGTGGTTACTGGATATTTTTGTCTTGTGTTAGTCCACAACGCTTCCATCCAAAAAATGTTAATCAAGGAGCGTGCAGTAGAAGAGATATGTTTCACGGTATCGAAGATGAAAAGCTGCTTATACGAGGTGCGATAATAAAGTAATGGGACTGATGTGAAAAAAAAATGTTGCTTACCGTTTTAGTCAAGTTTAGTGTTGTCTTCTTCAAAGTAGTTTCCTTCTGATTGCACATACTTTTTCCAGTGCATCTGCCATTGATGGTAACATTTCTGGACCTCATCTTCTGTAATATCCTCCAAGACCCTCGTCACAGCTTTTTGGACATCTTGTGTTGTTTGAATATGGTGTCCCTTGACTCTTGGAAATAGAAAAAAGTCTCACGGAGCGGTATCTGGTGAATAAGGTGGCTGTGGTAGTACTGAAATTTGTTTCGAGGTTAAAAATTGCTGTGCTGAAAGAGCAGTATGGGATGGCGCATTATCGTGATGTAGAATACAGTTATCAGCAATACTGGGACGGACACAAAGAACTCTTTTATGAAGTCTTTCTAAAATTTTTTTTAGGTAATATTGGTTAATTGATTGTCCAGGAGGCACCCACTCTTTATGAACAATTCCCATGGAATCAGAGAAGCACACAAGCATGCATTTCACTTTTGACTTTGACATGCGAGCTTTTTTTTGGTCTGCGTGATCACTTTGAGCACCATTGCGAACTTTGACGTTTTGTCTCTGGATCGTACTGCAAAAACCAACTTTCATCAACAGTGATAACGGCTCAACAATTCTGGATTGATATCCGTTTGCTCTAACAGATCGGCTGCCACCTCTTTCCGTGTTTCTCGCTGTTGTGGTGCGAGATTTTTGGGGACCATTTTTGCACAAATCTTTCTCATACCAAGATCTTCAGTTATTATTAGAAGAACCATTTCTAGATTGATGTTCAGTTCTTCTGCAATCATTTTCACGCATAATCTTCGATCAGATCGTACGAGTTCATGCACCCTGGTCAAGTTGACATCCGTCCGTGAGGTCTTTATCTTCAACATTCGTTCTGCCTTCACTTAACATTTTATACCAACGAAAAACTTGAGCTCTTGACACAGCCTCCTCTCCAAAAGCCTTCTGAAGCTTACCGTAAGTTGTCGTCGCGTTTTCACCCAATTTAACGCAAGAAGAAATGGCATATCAGCGCACACTCCGCTGCAGAGTGAAAATTTCATTCTGGAAATGGCATACCGTTGCGCAATATTACGCGGTTCCATTTATGTGACGAGAGATACAAACATGTGTAACGTATTACAGCATAACTAACGACTGAGCAGTCGCATCGATGTGCCACTTGGACTAGAAGCAGCTTATAGACCAAGGTCAAAGATATTGTGCCTACGCAAGCCTGCAGAGTTGCCCCATCTTGCAAAGAAAATCAGTCTCACCTCTTAAGGTGCGCGTTTTAGACCCGACGATTACTAGACATTTTCTTCTTATTGCTGGAGGAATCCATTCCTAAAGTTTTGCCATCGAGTTTTGAAACACGCTGTATATTACACATTATCGTAGTAACAATGCTTAATACTGCTTTAGTGGTGTGCTCTCCTAGTTAGTCAAGTACTGCTAGAACCGATGCGCCACCTGAAGGAGCTGAAGAACGCAGCACAGCATATGTGGCTACCGAAGCCCATCTTATCGGTGTAGTGGACTTATCGACCGTGGACTTCGCGGCCCGTGACGCCATGGTGGTGTTTAGGACTCCAGACATTTTGGTCGTGCTCTTTGCGACCCTCAAACGAAGCCACAACAGTGGGGGAGGCACTGCACGGAAACACCACGGTGCAAAACTGGTTGGTGTTAGCGGTGGCCTTTCCGACCATTTTGTGATAACATTCCTTCACATTTTATCTAGGCTTAGTACTGGCTATGTAGATAGCACATTGGCATGTTCATTTTTTTATTTTAGTCTGATTCAAAAACGACAGATTAAATAAGCTACGAGTGAAAGGAGCATCATTGTCATTTAGATGTTTGTCACCAATGCTTCGCTGAGTATTTCCGTACTTGACGGCAATTACTGTATCAAAGGACGCCTCAACACTGTCGGAAATGCCAGATTGCAAAAGTGGTTGGTCACAAGTCCCACGGTACCGGCAGCGCCTCAAAAAGTTTGGAAAGGCCGTGATCCGTAAGTCCACGGAGCCTTTTTATCGAGATTTCTTCCCGCACGTGGCCGGACACAGCAGTTGCAACATCGTAGGTGAAACACTATATTCCAGTTACGGCGATCTTCATGTACTCCAATTCTCCGATGTAGTTGAAGGCAATCCAATCAAAGTAGCTAGCAAATAAATCAGATCAGTCTATTCATGACTCCTTCAGCTGCGAATCTAGAGTCATGAAGAACGTAGTTTTCTGTTGTGTGCTGTGACATATAGGGATTCGGGGGAACAAATGGCTCGTTGCAGCAGCCGACGAGGTATACTACTTGCTACTGTGTCACACCATGTACCTGTCATGCAACCGTTGTTGAGACACAAGGTTACGCAGCATCGAGCGAATGAGTGTCTGCGTGAGGGGAAACCAGCTGTAGTCTATGGAACCGACTATCTAGCTGTGGAGTAGCTCTTTCGAGACGACGCCTTCCTCACTTTCCTTCGTACTTGAACACATAAACTCCTACTATAACCACAAAACTACTCGTATTGAAAGAGTGAATTCATATTGCACGTGAAAGTAGAGTCCGTCGTGGTTTAGATCGTGCCTTGCCCTTTGATGTAGGTGATGAAACAAAACGTATGCAACCTACACATCTTATATGCCGCGCGGGGTAACCGAGCGCTCTCGGGCGCCTTGTCACGGTCTGTGCAGCTCCCCCATCGGAAGTTCGAGTCCCCCCTCGGGCATGGGTGTGTGTGTTGCCCTTGGTGTAAGTTAGTTTAAGTTAGCTTAAGTAGTGCGTAATCTTAGGGACTGATGACTTTACCAC
Source organism: Schistocerca nitens (assembly GCF_023898315.1). Lineage (NCBI taxonomy): Eukaryota > Metazoa > Arthropoda > Insecta > Orthoptera > Acrididae > Schistocerca > Schistocerca nitens. Next base: position 397,259,622 of record NC_064617.1, read on the forward strand.
AAATTCCCAATTTAGAATTTATTGTGATGTATATGACATCGAACTGAGACATGGCGGCTTTAATTTTGGCGGCATGGCTCTCCGCAGGCGCCATTAAGCTACTTCTGTTACCGATATCGACCTGATCATATATTGCGAGCAAGGATCTTTGGTCAAGGAGTGTGTTCTTGGTTTGGCGGGTCCTGGTACTGACTGTTAGCTGGATGTCACGTCGCTGCCAAGTTGTTGCTTTTGGGGGACTACGCCTGTCCGGTACGGGCGTCGAGAAGCCGCGAGTGGTCAAATCTGTCGGAGGCCAGCCTGGCCGTATCGCTTAAGGACTGGTAGCAACGAGTTGCGGGAAGAGCAGCCTACGTGGCGTGCAACCTGGTTGGTAAGTTCCCGGCCTACTCTGCAAGCTTAAGTTTTACGTCACTTCGAAGTTCGCCTGTACGGACTGCAGGCCGGGAGAGTGCTGTGCTGACCACATATGCCTCCATAGTGACGCCTTCGTGCAAAGGATGACACGGCGGCCGGTCGGTGCCGCTGGGCCTTCGTGGCCTGTTCAGATGGGGTTTAGTTTTTAGTTACTGCAAGGCCACGTCTGTGGTTACGTGAAATTGGACCTGTTATATTAACGCGCCTCCGAGTGATTGTGTGTATCGTCATCGGTCAGTGTGACTGATCGCAATTTGTTGTTCCAGGCCATATTCCGTGCAAGTGTACGAGTATTCTCTGTTATAAATTGAATAGAGAAAATAAAATTTGTAATAAAATTTGTAACATTATCTTTGTCAGAGGCATAGCACACTTTGTAGTTGAGTATGTCTTAATAGTTGCATCAGCAGGAGCTGATATTTCGCTGTCTATCTTACAAGTAATGTGTTTTTTTTTTTTTTTTTCAATTTCGCGAGTTGTGTTACCATTTAAGGTGTAAACATTTTTTCTAAGACGTTGAGTTTTCTCTGATAATTTTCCCTGTATTACTTTGTGAACATGGTACATTATGCAAGAATCCTTACAATTATGCAAATAATATTGTTTCCACGGAGTTGTGCGTAAAAGTCTAACTTTTTTCTTAGCTTTTATTCAGAACTATTTTAGCAAACGTTATTTATTGATGATACGGAAATTCTTCAGTAACTTCCATCTTCTTATTTGACTTCATTAATCTCGATAATACCTCACTTTTGACTACAACTTTCTTATAACGTATCTAATGCTGTAGTTTGTTTTAGTATGCTGAAATCTACCCTGTCATAATTGATGTTAATACGCTAATAATTATGCAGTTTTATTTTCATTGCCTATGCATTCTCTTGTCGATGACTGTTCCTCCTATATGCCTCTGCACACTCCATGCGCCTTAAGCTTCTGATTGTGCCTGCTTTACGTGCTAAAAATAGATTGTGTTGGGATGGAGTGCTTCTTATTCCAGAACTCTTCGAACGACAGAATAAAAGGTTGGGTCATTTGACTTCGTCATTAATAAGTAAACCTAAGCAGAGCCAGAAAGTCTCACATTCCTTATGTAGGATATTAGTAGTTTTTAGTTCAAAAATGGCTCTGAGCACTATGGGACTCAACTGCTGTGGCCATAAATCCTCTAGAACTTAGAACTACTTAAACCTAACTAACCTAAGGTCATCACACACATCCATGCCCGAGGCAGGATTCGAACCTGCGACCGTAGCGGTCGTGCGGTTGCAGACTGTAGCGCCTTTAACCGCTCGGCCACTCCGGCCGGCAGTAGTTTGTAGTGATTTCATTCTTATTCCTTGTTATCACTAATTAATAACCTTGCTCCTTTTATGGACGTCTCCTTTGGTCTAACCTCTTTGACAGCAGCTAAATACAATCAGTTCTCTATTGCAACATGGATTTATAACAGCCGAAAAGGAAGTCTGACTTAATGTCTGCAGCTTTTACATATCCTAGGCTATTTAAGAAATATTATCTCCGTAACTGAAGGTTAAGTCACTGATGCAAACAGGAAGTCATTTATGATAAAACTAAGAAGTGCTGTTATTACCATATCGGAGAGTCAAAACAACCGTTCTGCCAGACTGAAACCGTAGATTTATCTGAACGCAATTAGCCTGTTCATTTCGCTGATAGTTCAGGATTCATCTGTTGCATGTAAGCACGTTTTGACGTCGCTAATTTTCTTAGTACAAAGACTGAGATGAATTTGTGTTACGATACACATCATTCTGTGTGTGGGAGCAGGTCGACATTTTCGTCGCTGAGTTTGAAAACTCACAATATAGCAGTTGAAGAATTGTATGGCGATCTCGAGGTGCAAATTGTCAAGGATATTCGCAAGAAGTTTTAATAAATTGCCTAATTACAAACATCTTTCGATGGTAAGTTTGTCATACAAGGATCCGTTTGTTTCAATGGCCATGTTTCATATGACTGACTGAATGTCGTTTTTGGGGACTCTGTTTAAGGAAGGTCCTCTTTCGTAGAACACATGTAAGTAGGTTGTTTAGGTTTTTATGTTGGTAACGCCATGTAGCGCTCTATATGAAAATCACTGACTGTGCTGTGTGAAGGCTGTGGTAGGTTTACATTGTTGGAGTATATGCTATTGTAGTGTTGGGCAGTTGGCTGTTAACAGCGGGTAACGTTGCGCAGTTGGAGGTGAGCCGCCACCAGTGGTGGATGTGGGGAGAGATATGGAGGAGTTTTGAGAGCGAATGATCTGGACGTGTGTCCATCAGAGACAGTAAATTTGTAAGACTAGATGTCATGAACTGATATATAGTCTTACAAATTTACTGTCTCTGATGGACACACGTCCAGATCATTCGCTCTCAAAACTCCTCCATATCTCTCCCCACATCCACCCCTGGTGGCGGCTCAGTCAGATTGCCTTGCGCTAAAAATATTGTGTCTCAGTTTAGTGTTGATCAGAATAGGTAAAGAGCGAAATGTCTGAGTACGTTCAGTTCTGCTCAGCTGTTTGAAAATCAAATAATGTAAGAGGTTTATCAGCACAGTAATTCATTAATTTTTCTAAGGGGACGTTTCGCATACTTTTCTACAGTAAGTTTCCTTCACATTTGTAACCTCCTATATAGCTGCAGTTCAGGTGTGTTAATACACTACTGGCCATTAAAATTGCTACACCAAGAAGAAAAGCAGATGATAAACGAGTATTCATTGGACAAATATATTATACTAGAACTGACATGTGATTACATTTTCACGCAATTTGGGTGCATAGATCCTGAGAAATCAGTACCCAGAACAACCACCTCTGGCCTTAATAACGGCCTTGATACGCCTGGGCATTGAGTCAAACAGAGCTTGGATGGCGTGTACAGGTACAGCTGCCCATGTAGCTTCAACACGATACCACAGTTCGTCAAGAGTAGTGACTGGCGTATTGTGACGAGCCAGTTGCTAGGCCACCATTGACCAGACGTTTTCAATTGGTGAGAGATCTGGAGAATGTGCTGGCCAGGGCAGCAGTCGAACATTTTCTGTATTCAGAAAGGCCTGCTGAAATGTAGGGTTTCGCCGGGATCGAATGAAGGGTAGAAGCCCGGGTCGTAACACATCTGAAATGTAACGTCCACTGTTCAAAGTGCCGTCAATGCGAACAAGAGGTGACCGACGTGTAACCAATGGCACCCCATACCATCACGCCGGGTGATACGCCAGTATGGGGATGACGAATACTCGCTTCCAATGTGCATTCACCGCGATGTCGCCAAACACGGATGCGACCATCATGATGCTGTAAACAGAACCAGGGTTCAAACGAAAAAATGACGTTTTGCCATTCGTGCACCCAGGTTCTTCGTTGAGTACACCATCGCAGACGCTCCTGTCTGTGATGCAGCGTCAAGGGTAACCGCAGCCATGGTCTCCGAGCTGATAGTCCATGCTTCTAAAAACGTCTTCGAACTGTTCGTGCAGATGGTTGTTGTCTTGCAAATAGCCGGCCGGAGTGGTCGTGCGGTTCTAGGCGCTACAGTCTGGAACCGAGCAACCGCTACGCTCGCAGGTTCGAATCCTGCCTCGGGCATGGATATGTGTGATGTCCTTAGGTCAGTTAGGTTTAATTAGTTGTAAGTTCTAGGCGACTGATAACCTCAGAAGTTAAGTAGCATAGTGCTCAGCGCCATTTGAACCATTTTTTGTCTTGCAAACGTCCCCATCTGTTGACTCAGGGATCGAGACGTGGCCGGCCAGTGTGGCTGAGCGGTTCTAGGCGCTTCAGTCTGGAACCGCGTGTCCACTACAGTCGCAGGTTCGAATCCTGCCTCGGACATGGATGTGTGTGATGTCCTTAGGTTAGTTAGGTTTAAGGAGTTCTAAGTTCTAGGGGACTGATGTCCTCAGATGTCAAGTCCCGTAGTGCTCAGAGCCATTTGAGCCATTTTTGATCGAGGCGTGGCTGCACGATCCGTTACAGCCATGCAGATAAGATGCCTGTCTTCTCGACTGCCAGTGATACGAGGCCGTTGGAATTCAGCACGACGTTCCATATTATCCTACTGAACCCACCGATTCCATATTCTGCTAACAGTTATTGAATCTCGACCAACACGAGCAGCAATGTCGCGATACGATAAACCGTAATCGCGATAGGCTACAATCCGACCTTTATCAAAGTCGGAACCGTGATGGTACGAATTTCTCCTCCTTATTCAAATTTAAGTTGGAAAAATATGGAACTTGCTGATGGACATCGAGGAATATTCCCGCTTCAGCCCCTGCATATATTTTTACGAAGTTCCGATAGGTGGCAGCGCTATACGTAACCCTCAAAATGGCGTCTATAACGGAGCTACGTCCCAAGTAAAGATCTGTCATTGGGTTCCTTTTGGGGCAAAGACGGAGCATCCCAGATATTCATAGGCACTTGCAGAATGCCTACGGAGACTTGGCAGTGAACGAAAGCACGCTGAGCCGTTGTGCGACGCGTCATTCATCATCGTAACGAGGTCACGCAAACCTGTCGGATCTCTCGCGTGCCGTCCGGCCGCACACAGCTGTGACTCCTGCAATATTGGAAAATACGGATACTATCATTCGAGATGGCTGACGGATCACAATCAAACACCTCGCTGCTCAACTGAAAAACCCAAATCATCGCACAAGCCTTCACACCCAAGAGGAACTCACAAAACTTCTTCCTCATCCGCAACTCTCGACTTCCATCTGCTTGGCCCAATGAAGAATGTATTCTGCGGGAAGCAGTAAGTGGATCATAGGGCGGTTATTGATGCCGCACGACATTGCCTTCGAAGTCGACCAGTAAAGTGGTACAATGCCGACATACAAGCCCTTCCAGTAAAGTGGCGTATGGCCGTCGTATTGAACGGAGATTATGTTGAAAAACAGGGCTTCACAGTCAGAATAGTGGCCAATAATATGGTGTATTGGAATCCTAAATAAAATAACCTGCTTTCAAAAAAAAATGTGTTGCGTTATATATTGAACTTCCTTGTATTTCAGGTGGAAAGATGTACTTAAGACTGAGAATTGTAGGTAACTGCTTACCATCTTCAGATCTTCGTAAATGTCATTAAAAGCATCTTGTTCCAGCTACACACAAAATCTTTCCATTGAATTTTCAGGCACATAAAACATGAAATGAGCGATGCGTTGGCACGTCAAAATCAAAATTACACGTCATGGCAAAGAGGGCGGCTTAAGACTTCAGTCCTGTGCTGCCCTGGTAGGCATGAAGTGTTATGTGATCGATGTTTCGGAGAATTGTGATGTTTATAGTAATTTTAATTCAGGCGTGCCAACGCGTCACTCATTTCATATTTTATGTGCCTGGAAATTCAATGGAAAGATTTTGTGTTTAGCTGGCACAAACTGTTTTTAATGACTTTTATGAAGATATGAAGATGGTAACTTAGTTTTACCGAAAACGGTCATCTACAGTAAAGTTTTTTACGGCGGTCTCGGCTAAGAAGTTCCTCTTCTCCCAAGTTCTCCCAGTTCGCCCATTCTAGTTCAGCATGCGTAAACTAATTATTAATTGAAACTGTGTGCCGGACCGGGACTCGAACCGAAAACCTTGCCTTTTGCTGGTGTGCAGAAGTAGTTTGGCAAGTAGGGGAGATCGGGGAGACGTAAAGGTGGAAGTATGTTAGGGTGTATCGTGGGTCGTACCTGGGTAGCTCAGTCGGTAAGAGCACTGCCCGCGGAAAGCGTTGTTCCGAATTCTGGTCTCTGCACAGCACGCAGTTTTACCTGCCGGAAAGTTTCAAATCAGAAACAGTTGTCTAATACCAAATTTTTTAGTTAGCAAATGAGAGATTTTGATAAAGAACAAACAATTTATTTACCTTAATAGTATTCAAAAGACATAATATATATATCAGTTCATGACATCTAGTCTTACAAATTTACTGTCTCTGATGGACACACGTCCAGACGATCTGACTACCAGTTTGAAGGTAATCGTAGGAATGAAATCTCCGTGTACATCTCTTGTCCGGTTGGGAAGGGAAATGGAGAAACAGAGATCCACGCTACATGAAAGATGTGCGAAAAGCTGAAACTGAAGAAATTTTATGTCGGCCAAAATCCGAACAAACGGACGATAAAATACGTCGCGTAATCACGCCAAGTGCAGCTTCTCACTAGAGGAAGGAATCGCGGATGTCGGCTCAAGGGTCGCTCCATCACTCGTTTTTCCTTCGCGCCTCTGCGGGGCAGTCGCTACGTTACAACGGCCTTTTCTCACAGACTGCCGATCACAACGTTAATCGGATATGTTTTGAGTTGGTAGACGCGCAGAAAAAGGCAACCGAGAGTCGTAAAACAGTTGCACGGATAGTGCTTGTGAAACACCACATCACGATCTAACTGAGAAAATTCTAGTGACTGAATTTCGAGGGAACTGTGATAGCGATATGTTCTGCCTGTTACCGTCTTCCCTGCCATCAAATGAAAATGTCCTCACCTGATAGTCCCCTACTGCCTGGACCTCGGTGGCATCCTACTGTTTCACGTCTCGGATGGGTTTCAGTTGCCGATAAAAACTAACTGATGAATTTAGAAATGCGACGTAGTCTGTTTATAGAAGCAGTGGGAACTTGTTATTCCACACCGGCCAATATGGCCGAGTGGTTCTAGGCGCTCCAGTCTGGAACAGCGCGACCGCTACGGTTGCAGGTTCGAATCCTGCCTCGGGCATGGATGTGTGTGATGTCCTTAGGTTAGTTAGGTTTAAGCAGTTCTAAGTTCTAGGGGACTGATGACCTCAGATGTTAAGTCCCATGGTGCTCAGAGCAATGTGAACCATTTTTTGTTATTCCACAAACTTGAACAACACAGGCGACCCGCAAGCTTGCTGTGGGTCAAGCCAAGAACACATGAAAACGTGTAAAACAAAAAATGGTTCAGATGGCTCTGAGCACTATGGGACTTAACATCTGAGGTCATCAGACCCCTAGACTTAGAACTACTTAAACATAACTAACCTAAGGACGCCACACACATCCATGCCCGAGGCTGGATTCGAACCTGCGACCGTAGTGGTCGCGCGGTTCCGGACTGAAGCGCCTAGAACCGCTCGGCCACAGCCGTCGGCGTGTAAAACACAAGAGCGATAATGATAACTAGTGCAGTCCTTAGGGAGAGTATTAACGCATTAAGAATGAGATGCATATCCAGGTTATGTATCACAAACAAAGATAATGAGCGACGTGTAGCTGCTTGTTGTGGGTATGCAGCCAGGGAGAGTGCGACGCAGATTACCGCTCTAGCATTGTGGGAAACCGTGACGCTAAATCATCGTGGTGCAAGTCGCGTATCTGTAGCTTAATGACGGGCGAATGTGTTACGATCTTCTCTCGGGAATTTATTGACTAAAGCTGAACGAAACTGTGCATGGTTGCTGCCAAGGTGATGGGAACAAACATATGAAATCGCAAATATGGCGACAGCTACCGCACTACTGCTGGTCGCTCAGTAAAGCAAACCAACAACTGCAACGAACTGAGGTCAAGAGTTTGTTTCTGAGCAGTTTTGTTACCTCGGATCCTGTACACTGTGTGCTTCTTCAGAGAGCAAAGGCCCCTGCCGTCATATTTATTGGCAGCGGGTATGTGTGCTGTCGCTCGGTCATTCTGCCGATGGTCCCTTAGAATTTCCACCGAGGGTCAGTTTCGCACGCCCACATACAGGTTCGTATTCCTGGGGGAGACGCCAATTCCCTGACCGTGAGAAGGGTTTGTGTCACTCCATGCAACCATTGCCTCGGCTTGAATTTGACTAACGGCCACTGGAACTTCTGTACATTTATACAATCTTGTGTATTTTATAAATTGAATGATTGCTGATCACGAGAATTGCTCCGCCCTGCCATTAGGGAGTAGTCAATTTGGAGAAGCTCTCCGTGGCTTCCATTGCTTTGGGAAAAATAACTTTTAATGTTGCACCGAATGCTCATCATTTGCAGAGATTGGAACTCCCACTACCTTTTATGCGCGGCGCTGTATATATTTGTGACTAGCCTCGGTGGCGCCCGCTCGGCTAGCCGCGCGGTCTAACGCCCTCCTTCCCGAGCGGGAAGGCGTGCCGGTCCCCGGCACGAATCTGCCCTGCGGATTAATGTCGAGGTCCTATGTGCCGGCCAGCCTCTGGATGGTTTTTACGGCGGTTTTCCATCTGCCTCGGCGAATGCGGACCGGTTCCTCTTATTCCGCCTCAGTTAAACTATGTCGGCGATTGCTACACAAACACTGTCTCCACGTACGCATACTACATAATTACTCTACCACGCATCCATTTGGGGTTACACTCGTCTGGTATGAGACGTTTCCGGGGGAGAGATCCACTGGAGACCGAACCGGACAATAACCCTGGGTTCGTTGTGGGGCGGCGGTGGGGTGGGTGGACTGCTGTGGTCTGTTGTTGGGTTGGGAACCACTGAGGGCTACGGTGGGACGAAGCCTGTCTTTTCTAGGTCCCCGATTTAATACACACACAGCCACAGCGGCGGTGAGGAGCGGGACTCCGCAGTTGTCCCACCGACTAGTGCGGCGGTTAGTCGATATCACCTGCCACACTGGGCAGCAGTGTGCTTTGCAATTAACAGCAGATGTCATACGTGGCATTTATGTGCATCGGGATGACTGGTTATCCTGGTGTTGAAAGAAGGAGAGTGCACATGCGGATTCAATACGACGAGGCCAAGGGCGCTTGTGTACGGAGAGGTCTGTGAGTGGTTGCGGACTGCCGTATGTTGTATTCATCAGGTAAAGTCGGCCACCTTGTTTAGAGCTTATCTCTGCTAGTCAGCTGCCCTCCACTTGAATTCGGTTAATGTGTGCATGCGCACGTTTGCCTGAAGCTCGGTGTCATCACGACTTGGGAAATAAGGTTTGTTTGATCGTGTTATTTACACAATAACGTGAGTGTGATGATTCGGATGTGTACTTTAGGGCTGCAAGCATGTCAGTGCGGACGTGAGTGCGTATCCCGGAGCACATGATATCACGTCTCGTGAAATTCATTTGTTTGATGATGCTATTTTCACTACTAGGTAATTTGGGTTTCGAATATATATTTTCAGTTTCGTATGCAGTCCGCCTGGAAACTCAGAGGTTAATTGTATTTGTCGGTTAGTGTCCACTCTCCGCTATTGATTGACAAGGTTGTATTAGGGACTTTGGCATTCCCATACTGAGAGTTTTCTTCAGGATGCTGACTGATGGAGAGGTGTCTTGTACGTTTACAGGAGGAACGTCACGATCATGTTGGCTGTTCGTTATTTGAGAAAGTAGCGTCGTTGGCTGAACAGCTGTTCAGTCAGGCAGGTGTGGCGCCGTCTTTTGTCCGGGCAACGCTTTTGCGAATGCTGCGTCTGAGGGACTTGAAGATAATTAAATTCTGTTTTGTGCAAATTGGGTTCGTGTTTCGATTTGTGTAATCTAATTTCATCTGCCGTGAGAAATTTCAAGAGTGATTGCACACTTGTGGATGGAACATTTTGTTGTTGTTCTCTGGGTGCGACTGGTTGGTATATTGCAGTTATTCAGTCCTTGGAGGACATATTGTCGAGCAGTGTGGGTTGGTTGTTACTCATGGCATATACTTGTAGGCGAGGTATTTTACCGTAGTTAGTTCCTACTTGATCTTAAGCAAAAGTGCTGAACACAAACCGTTTATCAACTGCGAATGGTGTTAGTACGCTTACCACAGTGCAGTTCCAACTGTGCTTGTACTTGAAGAATTATTTGTCCCACACGCATAACTGTGTGGGAGGAGTGGGGCTAATCCCCATAGTTAAGGAAAGTAAAATTTGTATCGCAGTCTAGTGCCGCCTTAGAATAAACGGGCTAGTGCTCTACAGTCTAAGTGAAATTTAGTATTATCGGCTAGTACCGTCTGCTTAGTGATTCTTACTATTAAGCTAAGAACTATCTTAAGCCCGCTATACAATAAGCATTAGCGTAACGAAACGTTGTTGGTGCTCAGCTGATATTACCAGAACTTCAATTATTGGAGGCATAGTGAAACAGTTGCTTGTGGACTGACAAACCTGGTAACTGATGTTGGCCATTAGTCAGTTGTTCTTGTCCATTGTTGACATGTGTTGATTACCTGTTTATGTTGCCTTGCGTTGGGTTTGTTTCTCTGTACGGTGGTGCGTACCGATAGACAAGATTGGCTCTGAGCACTATGGGACTTAACTGCTGTGGTCATCAGTCCCCTAGAACTTAGAACTACTTAAACCTAACTAACCTAAGGACATCACACGCATCCATGCCCGAGGCAGGATTGGAACCTGCGACCGTAGCGATCACGCGGTTCCATACTGAAGAGCCTAGAACCGCTCGGCCACCCCGGCCGGCGATAGACAAGATTTTTTTTTTACTTTATTGTTATTTTAACACCTGAACAATCAGGTAGGCTGGCAGCGGCATGCTACGCCGCTCTTCAGCCAGAGAGTTGACAATCACAGTACAATAATGGAGAATGAAAATGAACATAGTGACGGGCAAAAAATAGTGGTCATAGTCACACAAAAAACACGGAGCCGTTTACACTCGACGAGAAAGACACTGAAAACACGTTGACACGGCGCACATAACACTGATGAATCCGATGGCACAAGTGAACGGAGAAGCGTGACGGCGGACACTAAAAACACTAAACGACGTCACACACACGAGACACAGATGGCGATGATCTCCGGCGCGCGAAAATCCACGTAGCGTGATAGACAAGATTCTGAATGATTACAATTTAAGGACGCTGTCAATCAAAGTTTGAATTAAGTTATTGAAGGCAGTTCTTTTTAGTGTCTTAGGGAACTTCATGGTTTTTAAAGGAGATTTTTAAATTTTAGTAAGTCTTAAATATATGCTCCAATTCGTGGATGCTCTCTGCTTTATGGGGCTATATAAAGTTTAAATTTTGCCGCCATCTGTCACAGTTGCAAACTTGGCGAAGGAGTGCCAATTAGAAAGACCACGTTCTCTGTTTCCCAGTCAACTGTTTCTCTTATCTGGCTGCATTCCACTTCTGCAGTGGCGCCGTCGCCGGCCACCAGCAGGTAACAGACGTCTCGAGGACGCAGGCGGGCTTACTCACTATTAAAGTTTAAGATAAAAGGGATATTCAGCTCAACCGTCCACCAATCAATAATGCTCAGCAGGGGCTAATTGAATAGAGGGGCTATATGAAAAGATACAAGCTTTTTACGGGTGCACCGTGACATCAACAGTGATGAAATGCCTTCAAGTTAGTCACTGCTGTTGTGGAGAGAGAAGAGAAAGGCGTGAAGCAAGTTGAGACATGATACAGGGTCCTTCCTACGCCACCCTGCTGACTGGTGCTGCCATCTGTTGGTGTACTGGAGAACTACGACACGATAGCATGTAATATACTTTGGGGTTACTTGAATAACAGAGAAGGGGGCTTTGAGAATAGCTTGTGGAAAACTGAAAGAATATGAGGTAAGGTGCATTTACAAAATATTTTTTGTTTCTTGATATTACTATAAGTACTACTTTATCTAAATCAAATGGTGAGGACCCATAAAAGAAAAGGACGCAGAATGGAATGGGATGAGGGCTCGATGGAGGAGGCAGTTGAAGCATCATTATTAGAAGCCAGTAACTCTTTGGATTGCCATTTGCGAGTTTGTACCGATGTTACCAAAAGAAAAAACGTAACTTTATTGGAGTTAATACTATTTTACCAAAATATACATATATATTAACCTTGCTGGACATTCAAATATATTTTTTAAGATTTCGTAACCTCACTTATCAACAGAATAGTATATTTCGGAAAAAGAGGATTTGGACTCACACAGAAATGTGTGCGTATTGCAACCTTGAAACTAGCTGTCCAGAACGACGTCGAACACCCCCGGAAAGACATAGCTGGAACAGGCTGGTGCGTTTCATTCGGCAAAAGAAACCGTCCTTCTCTGAGAAAACGAGAAAAAAATGTTCAAAATGTGTGTGAAATCTTATGGGACTTCACTGCTAGGGTCATCAGTCCCTAAGCTTACACACTACTTAACCTAAATTATCCTAAGGACAAACACACACACCCATGCCCGAGGGAGAACTCGAACCTCCGTCGGGATCAGCCGCTCAGTCCATGACTGCAGCGCCTGAGACCGCTCGGCTAAGAAAACGAGAGAGTCTGTAGAAAGTAAGAGCAGCCGCTCTAAGCAGAGAGACTGTTAAACAGCATTTCGAACTTCTAAATGAGCTCCTTACAGATCTCTCGCTCCATGACAAACCAGTGCGTTCATGTATCATGGGCGAAACAGGGTTGCCACTCAACAATAGATCTCCGAAGGCATTGCAGAGAAAGGAACAAGAGAGGTCATTTCCTTGAGCAGTGTTGAGAATGTGACGGGTATCGCTTGTTGCAACACAGCGGGTGCATATCTGCCATGGCTTGTTATGCTCAAGGGGCAAAGATGCAAGGCAGCCCTGACCATTAACGTGCAGAATGGATCTGTTTCATGAATCCGTGAGTGGATGGATAAATGAAGAAATAGTTTTGAAACGGCTCAGACTTTTTCAAGAAAACAGAGTGCTCGTAAAAGTACTTCTTATTTTGGATGAGTAGATGTCACGTTCTTACCGTCACACACGACCCATGTACTACAGCCCTTGGACAGATGTGTTTTCAAGGACCTCAAGATAAAACACTTTGAGATGTCAACAAAATGGCAACAAAAAAATCGGAATTCCATAGCGGGAAAATTTCATTTCAGTTCCAATTTCTGCGAAGCATGGATGTCAACTGCGTCAACTGCTTAGCTGTAGCTGGATTTTCATTTACGGGGATCTACCCATTTAAAACAGATGCGAACAGGCAGTAACCCGTGAACACCTGCCACAGTAGTCTCCAGCCGTTATCCCTTCCTTCTCCGCAGAAACAGCCTGAAAGAAAAACATCGAGAGCTGTACTAAACACTCGTCACACATCATCTCCAGAAAACATGCGTTTACTAAGAGCAAAGAAAGAGTTACCGATGCAGGAACAAGCAGAAAAGAAATCTTCTGATCCTAGTGGTGAGCAGAAAAGGATCGATGCAGGTCTCTTCAACAATACGGCTGCCAAAATTAAAACGAAAGCTTGAGACACTGATTCAGTTTGCAGCTTCGACGATGTTGTGCCCATGAATGATTCTGAAGAAGAGGAGATGGAATGGAAATGTGGGATTCTGCCTGGGAAAATGGTGAAGCGTTGCAAATGAAGATAAAAGTGAGTAGATACAAAATCAAAAGTGTACCAACTGGTAACATTAATGCTGTGTCGGTGCGAGAAGTTGCAAGCAATTTCTCTGTGGACGCTGCAAGTGATTTATACGAGGACAGGAACATTTCACAACGGTTAGTTTCTGTTAATGTGAAATTATTATTGTATCATTGGTTCTAATCGGTATTACAGTATTAAATAGAAATTAGTATTGTTTTCATCCCAACATCCACACAATTAAATTGTATAAGCCACAATTAACCTTACTCAAATAGATCCGACCACTACCCGAATAGTACCACTCAAAAACATTTTTACTCAATTGATACGATAAATCGAATAACAGCATAACATAAGTCTTTAACAATCTTGTAGAACCGCCATGCATAGATAGGACAGGTACACCCATAAAAGTATTAATGCTTGTCTCGGTCGGGCACACAGTTTTAATCTGCCAGGAAGTTTCATATCAGCGCACACTCCGCTGCAGAGTGAAAATCTCATTCTAGAAGATTAAATTGTCGACTTTTAGGTAAAGGGTATACAGCCCCGTGCCTCCTCCCATCGAACACGTAACTGAATAATCAGTTCGCATCAGTGGCCGGAAACGCAGTTTTAATTTCATTTTATTTTACTTTCTCTCTTTCTCTCTCTCTCCCTCCCTCTCTCTCTCTCTCTCTCTCTCTCTCTCTCTCTTTCTCCCCTCCCCTTGCAATTGCACTGGGCTGGACAGGTGTAGAGACTTCTCTACGTGCTCTTAACGTCTCCGAAAGCCCGTGTGTCACGAGATTACTTCTAGAAATAAATCTATACGAACGCAAGCACGCAGAACGCGTGGTCTTGTAATCGGTACGCTAGGTGGCAGTAAGTAGTAAGTAAGCCTGTTCTCGTAGTAGGGAAGAGAATAGTGGCGTCGCTCCCCGCGTCTTCCGTGACGTGTTCATGCAATTAGCGTGAGAGCGTATTCGTTTTCACGTGACTCACAATGTTTTGTAACGGGCCTGCGCTCAGTTGCAGTGTGGTAAAGAGGAAGGATCGTTGGACATTAATTTCTTATACTGTATGTCCGCTGTGATTTTGCGAATGTCGTCTGTGGATAAGGAAATGACGATGTCTCTTTAAACTGTACATTAAGTTAATTTCAAACGTTTACGGAAGACTTGTACTTCATATTTTATCGCAGTTATCTTTGAAATCCGTTTTAAGACGTGTCATACACATTATCGAACAGATTACCAGTTGCAGACGTGTCATACACATTACCGAAGAGATTACCAGTTGCAAACTCTAATATGGAGTGGGGTTCTTCCGTCAGTTTTTGCTAGAAAAAAAGTCATATTTAATGTTGACAAGCAAACAGTTTGTTCCAGCAATATTTATTACGGACAGGTTTTCGGCTTATTAGGCTCGCATCAGGTGACATCCTCTCCGTAATAAAGACTTGTTAGTGTAACAAAATAGTTTGTAAATACGTCGCGTCTGTCACTGACGGAACTACCTTGGTAAATGGCCATATGCCTAAACTGACCAATAATGAACGTAGTGCATGGTGCAATGGTCACGTCATATACAGGGTGAGTCACCTAACATTACCGCTGGAGATATTTCGTAAACCACATCAAATACTGACGAATCGATTCCACAGACCGAACGTGAGGAGAGGGGCTAGTGTAATTGGTTAATACAAACCATAAAAAATGCAAAAAATGCACAAACCTACATTTTTTTAAATGGAACCCCGTTAGTTCTGTTAACACATCTGAACATATAAACAAATACGTAATCAGTGCCGTTTGTTGCATTGTAAAATGTTAATTACATCCGGAGATATTGTAACCTAAAGTTGACGCTTGAGTACCACTCCTCCACTGTTCGATCGTGTGTATCGGAGAGCACCGAATTACGTAGGGATCCAAAGGGAACGGTGATGGACCTTAGGTACAGAAAAGACTGGAACAGCACATTACGTCCACATGCTAACACCTTTTTATTGGTATTTTTCACTGACGCACATGTACATTACCATGAGGGGTGAGGTACACGTACACACGTGGTTTCCGTTTTCAATTACGGAGTGGAATAGAGTGTGTCCCGACATGTCAGGCCAATAGATGTTCAATGTGGTGGCCATCATTTGCTGCACACAATTGCAATCTCTGGCGTACTGAATGTCGTACACGCCGCACTACATCTGGTATAATGTCGCCGCAGGCTGCCACAATACGTTGTTTCATATCCTCTGGGGTTGTAGGCACATCACGGTACACATTCTCCTTTAACGTACCCCACAGAAAGAAGTCCGGAGGTGTAAGATCAGGTGAACGAGCTGGCCAATTTATGCGTCCTCCACGTGCTATGAAACGCCCGTCGAACATCCTGTCAAGGGTCAGCCTAGCGTTTTATTGCGGAATGTGCAGGTGCACCATCATGCTGGTACCACATACGTCGACGCGTTTCCAGTGGGACATTTTCGAGCAACGTTGACAGATCATTCTGTAGAAACGCGATGTATGTTGCAGCTGTTTGGGCCCCTGCAATGAAGTGAGGACCAATGAGGTGGTCGCCAATGATTCCGCACCATACATTTACAGTCCACGGTCGCTGTCGCTCTACCTGTCTGAGGCAGCGAGGATTGTCCACGGGCCAGTAATGCATGTTCCGTAGATTCACTGCCCCGTGGTTTGTGAAACCCGCTTCATCGGTAAACAGGTAGAACTGCAACGCATTCTCTGTTATTGCCCATTGACAGAATTGCACTCGATGATTAAAGTCTTCACCATGTAATTGCTGATGTAGCGACACATGAAACGGGTGAAAGCGGTGACGATGCAGTATGCGCATGAAACTACTTTGAGTCAGTCCACCGGCTCTCGCAATGTCCCGTGTACTCATGTGTGGGTTCATGGCAACAGCAGCTAACACACCAACTGCACCCGCTTCTCCTGTGACGGGCCTGTTACGGACCCGTTTGCGTGCTACGACCATACCTTTTGCATACAGTTGGCGGTAGATGTTTTGCAATGTGCGGCACGTTGGATGCTCTCTGCCCGGGTACCGTTCTGCATACACCCTGCAGGCTTCAGCTGCATTTCGTCGATACTCGCCATAGATGAGTATCATCTCCGCCTTTTCAGTGTTCGAATACACCATGGTCACAGTTCCTACAACACTACACTATCACAGACGTCTGGTAACACGGTGTACTACAGTTGGTCTGCGTGCGGAGACGAATGCAGAATAACAATAGCAGCAAGCGCTACATGCGGACACTGCGACAGCTAGATCAAACCACAACAGTGCACTACAGCCACACTCGTAAACACGGTCGTCATCGTAAACATGTCCTTGCAGATGCTGCTCGCCGACCGTGGCCCGTGTTTGTTACAACACGCAACTGAACGTCGGAGGTTTCAAGCGTCAACTTTAGGTTACAATATCTCCGGATGTAATTAACATTTTACAAAGCAACAAACGGCACTGATTACGTATTTGTTTATATGTTCAGATGTGCTAACAAAACTAACGGGGTTCCATTTAAAAAAACGTAGGTTTGTGTTAAAAAACATACTTCCGTGCATTTTTGTATGGCTTGTATTAAACAATTACACTAGCCCCTCTCCTCACGTTCGGTCTGTGGAATCGGTTCGTCAGTATTTGATGTGGTTTACGAAATATATCCAGCGGTAACGTTAGGTGACTCACCCTGTATATCTTGCAGTCTAGAGTCGCAGATCCATGGCATCGTACGGTGAAAGGTAACTTTATACATAATGAACAAAAATTTCGAATAACGTTTGTGGATTATTGCTCAGAACATTAGCAACAACACCAGAGCGATACACAGAAGTATCCTTCTGCCTTGGCGAGTCAGTGTCACCACGTTCACCCTAAGCGCCGTACAACGTCATGTTGGAAACCTACGCACGTGTTTCGTTTGCTAAAATGTCTGTTAACATCCGTCGATATCAGTCTAAACAGCAGCCACAGGTTCCCAAATGCCACTGCCAAAGCGCTCTCCTCCGACTGAGCCTGCTGCTGTTTTACGGTGACTTGTGACGTCATCCTCCTGACAACAGGCAGCCCCTAAGTCACAATTACAGCTTGTCTTGAAACGTTTCTTTCGTCCGTTCTTCGGATCTTCCGTGGCATCGCGCGAACCACACTCTCGCCCGCGGCAGGAGGACTTATATTAAGTCTCTCCACTGCTACACACGTAAAATAAGGATCGCCACCTCCGATTTGACTCACCTTTCCAATCATCGCACGAGCGCCGAAATGGCAGATACTGAGCTCGATCGCCGAATGAAGCGACTTCAATCGCTTAGTAGTGGGAAGACATCATAACCATGTGAGATACCTGTGAGACCTTACATAGATTGCGAGAAAAGAACTTGCTCCCCTCGTAGCAGCAGTTTACCGTAATTCGCTGGAGCAACGAAGGGGAAAGGGTGCAGGCTCATTGCTGTTTCCAAGAAGGGTCGCAGGACTTATGCACGTAATTATAGGCCTATACCGTTGACGTCAACTTATTGTACAAATCACCTTTATGAAAACCAACATGGATTCTGCAAACAGATTCTGCGAACCCGGCTCGCTCTGTTCGTTCATGAGATCCATAACGCAGTGGACAACAGCGTTCATGTTGATGCCGTGTTCCTTGACTTCAGGAAGGCATTTGGCACCGCCCCGCGTAGTCGTTTAGTGAAAAACATACGAACTTACCCAGTATCGGACAGGTCTGCGATTGGAACAGGACTTCCTTAGAGATATAACTCAACACGTCGCTCTTACCGGACAAAAATCGACAGATGTAAACGTACTTTCCGGAGGACCCCAGGGAAGTGTGATAGTGTCGTTATTGTTTGCAATGTATATAAATGATCGAGTAGAGAGCATCGGAGCTCTTTAAGACTATTCACAGATGATGCAGTTGTCTATAAGAAAGTAGTAACGCCAGAAGACAGAATCGATTTGCGAAATGACCTATGCGGTCTCTGGCAAGTGGCCCTGGACATAAATAAATGTAATATATTGCGCACATAGGTAAAGAAGCCCGCTACTATGTAATTACAATTTTGACGAGAATCTTCTGGAAACAGTATCTACTTTGCAATGTTTGGCAGTAACTATCCAGAGCGACCTTAAGTGCAATGTCGACATGAAACAAACAGTAGGAAAAGCAGAGATTCAAGGGAAGAATCTTAAAAATGGTTCAAATGGCTCTGAGCTCTATGGGACTTAACATCTGTGGTCATCAGTCCCCTAGAACTTAGAACTACTTAAACCTAACTAACCTAAGTACATCACAAAATCCAAACCCAAGACAGGATTCGAACCTGCGACCGTAGCAGTCGCGCGGTTCCAGACTGAGCGCCTAGAACCGCTTGGCCACCGCGGCCGGCGAAGAATCTTAAGGAAATATAACTCATTCACGAAAGAAGTGGTTTATAAGGCGCCTGATTATTGTTCATCAATCTGGGACCGTTTCCAGGTAGGTAGGTAGGACTGATAGAAGAGATAGAGAAGATCCAACGAAGAGCGTCGCATGTCGTCACGAGTTCGTTTAGTCGGCGCGAGAGCGATACAGAGATGCTCAACAAACTCCGTTGACAGACTTTACAAGAGAGGCGTTGTGCATCACGGAGAGGTTTGCTATTAATATTTCGAGAACGAACTTTACGGGAAGCGTTAGACAACGGATTAGTCCCTCCCGCATTCATCTCACGAAAAGACCACGATGAAAAATATGAGGAATTACAGCTAATACAGAGGCTTACCGACAGTCATTCTTCCCACGCACTATACGTTAGGGAAACAGGAAAGGGGAGATCAGTTAATGGTACCGTAATTACCCTCCACCAAACACCATCTGGTGCCTTTCGGAGTATTGATGTAGATGTAGATAGGGAACAATTTCACACAACTCCTAAATCAGTACCTAAAAACTCTGTAGCGACCTACACTTGCCCCCGTGGTTTTGGGGTAGCGAAAACGTCATCTGTCCTGGATTCGAAACCCGCAACAGCTTAAATTTTGATTAACAATCAGTATTGGCGGCCGAAGACTTCCGGCATAAAAAGTCACCCTCATTCGGCCAACGGCCTTGTCAAAGAGGGCGGAGGAGTGGACAGGGGTTCAGGGCACTCTCTTTTCCTTGGGGTGGGAAACTGCCCCGAAAGGCGGAAGAATCAGCAATGATCAGCGGCATGAGGATGCAGAAGGGAATGGAAATCACTGCACTGAAGACACATAAGTGTATCCACAGGACATGGGGCCTGTACTTGAAAAAAGTGTCATGATGATCTCTCCATTGGCAAAAGATTCCGGAGTAGTCCTCCATTCATATCTCCTGGAGGGGACTGCCAAAGGGGGAGGTGACCATGAGAAAAAGAGTGAATCACTAACTAAAGGATAACGTTCTACTAGTCGGGGCTTGGAATGTCTGTATTTTGAACGTGGTAGGGAAACTAGAAAATCTGAACAGGGAAATGCAAAGTCTCAGTCTAGAAATAGTAGATGCCAGTGAAGTGAAATGGAACGAAGACAATGATTTCTCGTCAGATGAGTATAGGGTAATATCAACAGCGGCGGACTGTACTATAGGGAGGTATCGCCGAGATTTGTTACTGTGAAAAGTTCAGTGATAAGGTTGTTCTTATCAGAATCGACAGCAAACCAACACCGACAGCGATAGTTCAGGTATACAGGCCGACGTCTTACGCTGAAGATGAAGAGACAGACAAAGTATATGAGGATATTGAAAGGGTAATACAGTATGTAAAGGGAGATGAAAATCTAATAGTCATGGGGACTGGATGCAGTTATAGGGGAAGGAGTAGAAGAAAAAATTACAGGAGAATATGGACTTGGGGTTAGAAATGAGAGAGTAGAAATACTAATTGAGTTCTGTAATACACTACAGCTAGTAATAGCGAACACTCTGTTCAAGAACCACAAGAGAGGGAGGCAAACTAGGAAAAGACAGGGTGATACGGGAAGATTTCAATTAGATTACGTCATGGTCAGAGAGAGATTCCGTAATCGGATACTGGACTGTAAGGCGTACCCAGGAGCAGATATAGACTCAGTTCAGAATATAGTAGCCGTGAAGAGTAGGCTGAAGTTTAAAAGATTAGTCAGGGATAATCAATACGCAAAGAAGTCCGATAAGAAAATACTAAGGAATGACGAGATACTCTTGAAGTTCTCTGTGGTTATAGATACAGCAATGAGGAGTAGGCAGTACAGCTAGAAAATAGACATCTTTAATAAGGGCAATCACATAAGTGGGATAGAAACACATAGGTACAAAGAAGGTAACTGCAAAGAAACCGTGGGTAGCAGAAGAAATACTTCAGTTGATTAATTGAAAGCAGGAAATATAAAAAAGTCCAGGAAAATTCAGGAATACAGAAGTACGAGTAGCTGAGGAAAGAAATAGACAGGAAGTGCAGGGAAGCTAAGACGAAATGGCTGCGTGAAAAATGTAAAGAAATAGAAAAAGAAATGACTGTCGGAAGGAGTGAATCAGTGTATACGAAAGTCAAAACAACCTATGGTGAAATTAAAAGCAATGGTGGTAACATTAAGAGTGCAACGGGAATTCCACTGTTAAATGCAGAGGAGAGAGCGGATAGGTGGAAACATGATACTGAAGGTCTCTGTGAGGGCGAAGCTTTGTCTGATGTGACAGAAGAAAAAACAGGAGTCGACTTAGAAGAGATAGGGGATCCAGTATTAGTATTAGAGTTTAAGAGGACGTAAGATAAAATAAGGCAGAAGGGATAGATAACATTCCATAAGAATTTCTAAAATCATTGGGGGAAGTGGTAACACAATGACTATTCACGATGATGTATAGATTGTGCGAGTCTGGCGACATACGATCTGACTTTCAGAAATCTATCATACTCACCATTCCGAAGACTGCAAGAGCTTACCAGTGCGAGAATTATCGCACGATCAGCTTAACAGCTCGTGCATCCATGATACTGACAAGAATAATATAAAGAAAATTGGGAAAGAAAACTGAGGTTTTGTTAAATGATCAGTTTGGCATTAGGAAAGGTAAAGGCACTAGAGAGACAATTCTGACGTTTGGTTGCTAATGGTCGTAAGATTAAAGAAAAATCGATACTCGTTCATAGAAATTGTCGACCTGGAAAAAGCGTTTGATAATTTAAAATGTGGCAAGTTGAAACTTCCTGGCAGATTAAAACTGTGTACGGACCGAGACTCGAATTCGGGACCTTTGCCTTTCGCGGGCAAGTGCTCTACCAACTTAGCTACCCAAACACGACACAGTTTTAATCTGCCAGGAAGTTTCATATCAGCGCACACTCCGCTGCAGAGTGAAAATCTCATTCTGGATGTTGCAAGATGTTCGAAATTCTGAGAAAAATATGGGTAAACTATAGGGTGAGACGCGTAATATACAATATGTACAAGAGAAAAAGAGGGAATAATAAGACGACCAAGAAGGAAGTGCTCGGGTTAAAAAGGGTGTAACACAGGGATGTAGTCTTTCTGGCATAACGTTCAATCGGTACATCGAAGGAGCAATGATGGGAATCAAATAAAGTTTTAGGAGTGGAATTAAAATTCAAGGTGAAAGGATATCAATCATATGACTGAATGATGCCATTGCTATCCTGAGTAAAAGTGATAAAGAATTACATGTTCTGCTGAATGTAGCCGGCCGGAGTGGCCATGCGGTTCTAAGCTCTACAGTCTGGAGACGAGCGACCGGTATGGTCGCAGGTTCGAATCCTGCCTCGGGCATGGATGTGTGTGATGTCCTTAGGTTAGTTAGGTTTAATTAGTGCTAAGTTCTAGGCGACTGATGCCCTCAGAAGTTAAGTCGCATAGTGCTCAGAGCCATTTGAACCATTTTGCTGAACGTAATGAACAATCTAATGAGTACAGAATATGAATTGAGAGCAAATCGAAGAAAGACGAAAATAATGAGGAGTAGCAGAAATGAGAACAGGGAGAAATTGGACATCAGAACTGGTGATCATGAAGTAGATGAAGTTAGGTAATTTTGTTATCTAGGCAGCAAAGTAACCAATGATGGACGGAGCAAAGAGGACATCAAAAGTAGACTAGCACTGGCAAACACGGCATTCCTGGCCAAGAGAAGTTTATTAATATCAAACATAGGCCTTAATTTGAGGAAGAAATTTATGAGAAAGCACGTTCGGCGCACAGCATTGTATGGTAGTGAAATATGGACTGTGGGACAGCCGGAACAGAAGACAATCGAAGCATTTGAGATGTGGTGCTATAGAAGAAAGTTGAAATTAGGGAGACTAGTAAGATAAGGGATGAGGCGGCTCCGTGCAGAAAAAGTTTGATACTATAGTTCACGCTCCAGACGAAACACATACAGTTTTCGGCCAACGTTAACTTGTTTGTTTTCTTGTTTATTCCACCCCAACCTTGTGGAAACGCTTTTGTTCCGTCAAACGAAAACTGTGCACAAAAAATGGCACTGTTATCTCGTGCGACCAAAACCCGCATTATTTGTGCATTCTTGTGGTCATGGAAATCTATGTTCATGGGCTAATTGCAAATTGTGTAGCTTATCATTCATTTCCGTAACTTTTTTGGAGACCACTGTAAATTTATTTTAATTACTCACCATTTAGAGAACACACTTCATCCTCATGTCCTGTTACTTGTACGTTGTCACAGCCTTGGTAACATGTTGCAAGTGTTTGTCAGCATAATTGTTAGACATTCTCTCAATAGAGTTTAAATATTTACATCAATTTACAGCAGTCTTCGACTACGTTTAATAGGTAGATACAACTACACATACACAGGAATATAGATACACACACACACACACACACACACACACACATATATATATATATATATATATATATATATATATATATATATATATATATATATATAGTTGTATGTATCTATAAAACTTTGTCTTCAATTGTGTGGCCATATTGTCCGTAGTTGCTTTACAATTCTTGAGGTCTGTAATTAACTTATTTACGTTTTGATTTACTTTAAGATCGAAAAACAGTTAGTTACGAATATGCTGATTTGTACTTACGGTGATTTTCGCTTGACGTAAGCGAGAAATCAAGCGAAAATCACCTTAAGTACAAATAAACATATTCTTAACGAAATCTTTTTCAATCTTAAAACAAATCAAAATGTAAATAAGTTAATAACAGACCACTGATGATGCTTTACCTCAATAAAGCGAAACGCATCTGTTGAAAAAAATCACGCATTTTTATAGTTGCAACGACAGAACAAAAATACCCTCAACACATACATACACACACGTAAACACACACACACACACACACACACACACACATGCAGGGCACCAGGAGCACCTCTGAAATATCCAGCACAGCTCTGGACGAAACGTTAGGAACGGAGAAGCCATACAGTCCGGAAGACTGACCAGCAGCTAAGACATCCAGTCGTGAAAGCCGTCATTGTATGTCCTGCTATTATTCTGTATGTAAGATAATGCGATGGTGCAGTTAGGGATACATTTTGTCTACACAAAATGTTGTCAAGGTAGTGGAGATTTTACTGCTGAACCAAGAGAACTGAGTTCTCGTTAGGGGAACGCACACGACGTCAGAGACACGCAATGTGAACATGTTGACTGTGGTACATTTTAGTAAAGGATTTGAGGCTGGGCTGTGAGTAGTCTCGGAAATGGTTCTGCAGAGTCATTTTTGGTTTTACTTGGCTACGTGAACACGACGTGGAGGTTGTGACAGAGCATTTCTGAACGCCGCATTATTATGAGAATGAAGATTACAGCTGTGTAAACTTGAAGATCACTAAAATATTGCTCTTTTTGTAACTGAATTGTATGATTGTGAAAATTCATTATAATAACTGTGAAACTTATTGATTAGATTCTGATACATATCGATGGTGATTTGCTTTAAGCAGTCAAATTTGTTTAACAGCAAAGTGAAGTTTAAACAGGCAGAAGCTGGACATTAAATCCCCGTGTTGACATACGTCCCTGATTGTTGAGATTTGCAGGTACGTTGCAAAACTATCGAACAGTGAACTCTTAGCGCAATCATTTCTCGCCCCAAATTTTAACCTTCTGCTTACGCATATTACAGATTGGAGACATGGTGTTATCAAGATTTTCTATTTTGTATAAGCTACACATGTTTGCTTGATGGGAGCGATCAGTCTCTTTAATAGAACGAAGTTTCTTCTGAAGCCAAGATCCCTAAATATTA
Source organism: Schistocerca nitens (assembly GCF_023898315.1). Taxonomy (NCBI): domain Eukaryota; kingdom Metazoa; phylum Arthropoda; class Insecta; order Orthoptera; family Acrididae; genus Schistocerca; species Schistocerca nitens. The sequence goes on from NC_064617.1 coordinate 397,284,569, forward strand.
TTTATTTCACCACGACCGGTTTCGATTGAAGTTTGCTATCATCTTCTGATCTCCGGAAATTAAAAATGCATACACATCCGTTGCATAGCTGGAACACATTCCACTCATAATACAGCGTAAGCACATTAGTTTATCAATAACAACAAGATTAAAATATAAAACGCACATAGCGCCAATGTATTCGCTGAAGTGACGTGGCTTATGAGTGGAATGTGTTCCGGCTAAGTGGTTCATTTGGATGAAGTTTTAATTTCCGAATATCAGAAGATGACAGCAAGCTTCTGTCGAAAACGGTCATCCGTCCATTTTGTCGTGGTGTAGCGGACGTCGTACATTTCGCTGCAGAGTCAGTGATGGTACGTCATCAAATGGTTCAAATGGCTCTAAGCACTATGGGACTAAACATCAAAGGTCATCAGTCCCATAGAACTCAGAACTACTTAAACCTAACTAAGGACATCACACACATTCATGCCCGAGGCAGGATTCGAACCTGCGACCGTAGCGGTCGCGCTGTTCCAGACTGAAGCGTCTAGAACCGCTCGGCTACACCGGCCGGCGGTACGTCATCCCGAATTATGTATTCTCTGGCATCTCCCTCGTCTCTGACGAAACTCATTGGTGGCAATGAAATATAACGATGTTTATGAGAACTTGGTACATTAATGTTTATTCAAGAGATGAATTTTACAGATGCTGAAGTAGAATGAGAATTAAAGCTAGTAAAAAGGTAACGAGGTCATCACTTGCGAAAAAGACCTCATTCGTAACTGAACAAAAAAACATTTTCAAAGAGTGAAGTATTTGACAAATCTGCAAGAAATTCGACATACCATTTACACTGAAGTGCAAGCACTGCATTATCAATTATTATACAATACAGTTAATTAAAAAAGAGCAGAAAACATTCATTATTTATGAAGTGTTCTTGAAGTGTCAGATATTGAATGCTACAGCAGTGGATGGGATGCTGATGTGACCAATGGGCCCATTCTTCTTCTTATTCTTCTTCTTATGTAACAAAATGGCCAGTTGGCTTTGTATCATCATGTAAACAGTCTGTTCGCTTGTGCTTTCAAGTTAGGTTTAGTAAGTGTAATTCATGATCTGAATGTAAGCAAACCAGATACATTCTAATTCATGACCAGATGCTTTTAGCCTAATCGTAATGGCTATAATTTATGATCTACAATAGCTGCAATAACCCTCCCCCTTCCTCACTTCTCTAGTGCAGTACCATGGGCTGAATTACAGAGCTGCTTCTCCAGCCACACAAGATAGTTGTGGCTTATCTCTACCACCCATTGGTGTTGGTAGTCATCATCATGAGACAGACTCTTCTTTTGTGCTCTGAACACCAATCACAATGATGCAGCAGCAGCAGAGATCACTCACCTCTAGTGTATGACAGTAGTAGAGCAAAGAGAGCGCAGCCTGACTCTCCACTGCTGTCACATTTATTGAAGATGGCGGATCCAAGATGACGGCGATAGATATGAAAACCTCACAATGACATCATGGTGGAAAGTCCAAATTTTGGCGGGAAAATAGGTCAATTGGGTTACCTCCACTAACCTAACCCCCTCCTCACTCCTCCACCAGAAAATAGAGGGAAGTTCAAATTCTAGCAGGACAATGCAACAAACCACGGCTACCTCCACTAACCTAAGAAAATGGTGGGAAAATAAGTCACTTTGGCTACCTCCACTAACCCAAGTCATCTGACTGCCACCTCTTCCTAGGAATTGGTGGGAATCAGCTTGTGCTGGATAGGATGGACATCAGTCTTTATTTTGTAGGCTGTCTTTATTTAAACAATTTGATGCAGTAACTTCGTCCAGTGTGATCACCATGAGATCTGGAGTCCAACTGACCTAGTACACAGTACTGTCACTAGAGGGCACCATCATCCCTCCTGTGACGTAATCCGAAATGGCGGTCGGGAGGGGAAAAATGGCGGGAAAAAGACTCAGCCTATTCTAGGCTGCTGGAGAGAGGAAGGAGTGTACTTTATTTATTTTGGAACAATTTATTTAGGGATGGATTCGACATAGTATATTTATTACACTGATACAAAACACTCAACTGGATGTGCTTGAGGTCACAGTAAATAGTCTACAGACCTGGAAACTACTCATAAATAATAGAGTACGCTGATGTGCAGAGACGCAAACAAGTCGTAAATTACCGAAATAATGCAGGACACAGCACACTGATGTGCAAGCTACTCGTAGATCACCGAAATAGTGCATGTAAAAGGCTCTGCAAACACGCTCACAACGCATAAATAGCCGAAAATAATGCAGTGCACAAACATTCATTGCACGTAAAAAAACGCTTTCAAACTATCGTCAACCATGACAGACAGTGAACTGTTCCAAACATACAGTGAACTGTTCCAAAGTGCGCATGCGCAGACACCGCCGTGAGCCACCACCAGACGCAAGCCAGCACCACAGAGTGAGCTACTGCTCTCAGGCCACTGCCGACGGCAGGTGACAGTCGCATCTACAGTCAGAGTTTTCATGTAATACTCACATCACACGTCTATTTAAATACAAGGCAAATCACCCTCTCGGCCACGTGTGCAAGTTTACTGTTGCTGGCGCGAAACCTCTATACCTGTGGATACTGACGTCACAGATCGCGCTATAGAAATCTGTTCCGATACTTCCCAGAATAGCACAAGCGAGAGATGTCTGCATAGTGACACATGCACGCAGTTGCAGTTAAATTCTCTCATTGTTATACTGATGTCTTGTGTCTATGTAAATAACACCAGAGTACCCCTCTGGACGCGCTATAGAAATCTTCTGCAATTCTTTCACAAACTGTTAACGTAAATAGCCTAGAATAACACCAAATGCTTTCTCCCTGGCGATCCTAGTGGGACAGCCTGTCTATTACTTATCAGTCCATTCTAGGAATTGGTAAACATTTACAGAAATACACTCCTGGAAATGGAAAAAAGAACACATTGACACCGGTGTGTCAGACCCACCATACTTGCTCCGGACACTGCGAGAGGGCTGTACAAGCAATGATCACACGCACGGCACAGCGGACACACCAGGAACCGCGGTGTTGGCCGTCGAATGGCGCTAGCTGCGCAGCATTTGTGCACCGCCGCCGTCAGTGTCAGCCAGTTTGCCGTGGCATACGGAGCTCCATCGCAGTCTTTAACACTGGTAGCATGCCGCGACAGCGTGGACGTGAACCGTATGTGCAGTTGACGGACTTTGAGCGAGGGCGTATAGTGGGCATGCGGGAGGCCGGGTGGACGTACCGCCGAATTGCTCAACACGTGGGGCGTGAGGTCTCCACAGTACATCGATGTTGTCGCCAGTGGTCGGCGGAAGGTGCACGTGCCCGTCGACCTGGGACCGGACCGCAGCGACGCACGGATGCACGCCAAGACCGTAGGATCCTACGCAGTGCCGTAGGGGACCGCACCGCCACTTCCCAGCAAATTAGGGACACTGTTGCTCCTGGGGTATCGGCGAGGACCATTCGCAACCGTCTCCATGAAGCTGGGCTACGGTCCCGCACACCGTTAGGCCGTCTTCCGCTCACGCCCCAACATCGTGCAGCCCGGCTCCAGTGGTGTCGCGACAGGCGTGAATGGAGGGACGAATGGAGACGTGTCGTCTTCAGCGATGAGAGTCGCTTCTGTCTTGGTGCCAATGATGGTCGTATGCGTGTTTGGCGCCGTGTTGGTGAGCGTCACAATCAGGACTGCATACGACCGAGACACACAGGGCCAACACCCGGCATCATGGTGTGGGGAGCGATCTCCTACACTGGCCGTACACCACTGGTGATCGTCGAGGGGACACTGAATAGTGCACGGTACATCCAAACCGTCATCGAACCCATCGTTCTCCCATTCCTAGACCGGCAAGGGAACTTGCTGTTCCAACAGGACAATGCACGTCCGCATGTATCCCGTGCCACCCAACATGCTCTAGAAGGTGTAAGTCAACTACCCTGGCCAGCAAGATCTCCCGATCTGTCCCCCATTGAGCACGTTTGGGACTGGATGAAGCGCCGTCTCACGCGGTCTGCACGTCCAGCACGAACGCTGGTCCAACTGAGGCGCCAGGTGGAAATGGCATGGCAAGCCGTTCCACAGGACTACATCCAGCATCTCTACGATCGTCTCCATGGGAGAATAGCAGCCTGCATTGCTGCGAAAGGTGGATATACACTGTACTAGTGCCGACATTGTGCATGCTCTGTTGCCTGTGTCTATGTGCCTGTGGTTCTGTCAGTGTGACCATGTGATGTATCTGACCCCAGGAATGTGTCAATAAAGTTTCCCCTTCCTGGGACAATGAATTCACGGTGTTCTTATTTCAATTTCCAGGAGTGTAATTAACCCTCGCTTTTGTTGTAGCTTTCATGAAATCTCAGCTTGCCTGAATGGGAATTCCTGTCCTAACAGGGCCTGTTCACGAAAATATCCCAGAAGAACAACGTTTGAATTGCTCCTGACGGTCCTAATGAGGCACCCTGTCCATTACGTGTTACTCTTCCTGCAAATTGTTGAGTCCTGCTCTCAACAAACATCTCTGAAACACAAATCTTCTCACTGCTATGTAGAGGCTCCTATGCCCCACCACAAAGGATTTTTTGTGAATGAATGGGGCATTCTGATTGGCTCTTACTAAATCTACCCGCCAAATTACTGATGCTGCCGGCGTTGAAGCACTGTCCGCCTTTTTTTCTGCAGACGAGACTTTCAGTGGCAAAAGACTATTTTGTACAGATCGCCATATTGCACTGACAGTTAAATCCTGCAAATGTGATGTACAGATCGTCAAATACATCACATGTATTCACCATGCAGCTGTGCAGCGCTGACGGAGGAAACTACCACCGTAAACGCTGCACACCGCCGCAGCCGCAGAAGAGCGTGTCCACCAGAGGGAGAGGTCAGCCAGCTGTGGACGACCCCACATCCCAGGGGAATGCTATCAGAACCCCCAGTGCAAACACTCACCGTATTGAATCTTCTCAAATTTCCACAGAGTACATGAGACACACGTGGTCCCAAAGGCAACTCAATGCAAACTGGATATTAGTTCATTATCCACCCGCCGAAGGGGAGCCGCGAGCCGAATCGTCATGAGCCATATAAGCTTTCTCGGACTCTCTGGACTGATGTGCACAGGACGGGCAAACCCTATCTCAGAACAAAGACGTTACTGTTTCCAGCTCTGACCTGTTGGCTTGCTGCTACGTTTTCTATGGCCATCTCGAGACTCACAAGAATATTGGGAAGCAGACACATATTTATCAGTGTAACTATAATTTAATATTAGTATTTCTGTACTGGATGTGTCATCTCTTTACGACCATGGTTCTGGAACGAATCTCAGTATCTATAGCGCACATAGTTTTCCACGTAAAAAATAAACTTTCATTCCCCTTACACCTATCGATGTGCTGAATCTATACCTCCGTCACGATAGGACACGCAGTAGCGAGCACCAGACACTCATGCATATACTGCGAAGACTGTTGAACAAAGGCTCTTTCGGTTTTCCTAGGCACAAACGCGTCACTACTTCTGGCCCGACCGATTTGCTTGCTTGCTTGCTTTCTGCACGTATCTCCAGACTTTGGGATTACAAGAACAAATATATTTTCACGTGGTTTGCCAAAATATTATACCATTTGCGCGTGACTTCTCGATATCAAGCACACAGTAATATCCTACCGATCGCTTGTGCAACATAATTCCGAAGATATAGACTGGAAATTATTTCTCTACAAACCCAAAACTTAAGCTAGGTGGAGCGTGCTGTAAACCATTGAGTAACTAGAAACTCATCTGCGAAGACCTTTACGTGAAAAATCGAAAAAAAAGAGGAAATTGATATTTCCTCTAGCAAATACCAATGTTGGTGACATAAGAGATTCCAAATCATCCTTATAATTTACAAACTCAACTAACGTGTTTCTCATGTCTAGAGAACCAGCAAACTTGTGCTCCACCCATCCATCACTTGGTAGATGCACTCAACCTCCAACACAATCGATGTTCTCTCAACCAAATAAAGACAAGGAATGTGAAGAAGCAGTCAATTGGACAATTTACATGGGAGGGAATAATGGTCCAGCACAAACACATATCCATATTGAATCTTCTCAAATGTCCACGCGATCACAAAAGCTGTCTAACACATACTAACAAGGGAACCTCCCCATCGCACCCCCCTCAGATTTAGTTATAAGTTTGCACAGTGGATAGGCCTTGAGAAACTGAACACAGATCAATCGAGAAAACAGGAAGAAGTTGTGTGGAATTATGAAAAAATAAGCAAAATATACAAACTGAGTAGTCCATGGGTAACATAGGGAACATTGAGAGTGACGTGAGCACAGGAGTATCGTGGTCCCGTGGTTAGCGTGAGCAGCTGCGGAACGAGAGGTCCTTGGTTCAAGTCTTCTTCCGAGTGAATATTTTAATTTTTTATTTTCAGACAATTATCAAAGTTCAGGCACTCACACATAATCAACTTCCCTCTCCGAAATTCTAGGACATGTTCAGATTTGCTTGGACATATGCAGGATTTGACGGTCTACACACGCAAAAATTTGAAAACGTTAAAAACATATGTTTTGACAGAGCACAGAGAAAACTGTGCGACTGTGAAACTGTTGCATTCATTTGTTGCAGTTTATGTGACACACACTTATGTTTTCATCACTTTTTTGAAAATGATTATCACATCCACAAGAAAACCTAAATCGGGCAAGGTAGAAGAATCTTTTTACCCATTCGCCAAGTGTGCAAGTTAGGTGGGTCGACAACATATTCCTGTCATGTGACGCACATGCCGTCACCAGTGTCGTATACAATATATCAGACGTGTTTTCCTGTGGAGGAATCGGTTGACCTATGACCTTGCGATCAAATATTTTCGGTTCCCATTGGAGAGGCACGTCCTTTTGTCTACTAATCGCACGGTTTTGCGGTGTGGTCGCAACACACAGACGCTAAACTTATTACAGTGAACAGAGACATCAATGAACGAAAGGACAGATCATAACTTTGCAAAAATAAAGTAAGTAAAATTTCCGCTCGAGGGGAGACTTGAACCAAGGACCTCTCGTTCCGCAGCTGCTCACGCTAACCACGGGACCACGGCCCTCCTGTGCTCGAATCACTCTTAATGTTGCCTATGTTACCCATGGACTACCCAGTTTGTATAATTTGCTTAATTTTTCATAGTTCCACACAACTTCTTCCTGTTTTCTCGATTGATCTGTGTTCAGTTTTTCAAGGCCTATCCACTGTGCCAAATTAGAACTAAATCTGAGGGGGGTGCGATGGGGAGGTTCCCTTGTAAGTATCAGTTCGCTATTCGGCTGTCTAGAGGACGACACTGTTGAGTCAGCTACATTCCTGCAGCTCAACAGGACTTTCCATTCGGGCAGCTCCTGCCGTTAATGGGAAACGAATCATTCCCACCCGGCGCACCACGCACCCGTAGACAGAGTCGTCCTAGGAAATCGGTCACACAAATATTTGATCGCTATACTTAGAATTAAATGTTAAAATTGCGCTTTGAGTTGAACGACATTCGACAATGACCGCAGTATCCGAAATACACCCTGCTGATGGCTGTGGCTCTGGAAACAGAAATATCTGTACCATTTTCATGGCTTGACATACTCTTCCCTTTGCCATCACAGTATTCCACGTCAAATCCATACCTTCCTTACGACTGGACATAGTTATTTCTTTTGCACATGTTGGAACACAAACACATACTTTATAGGCCTGATGCTCAAGGCGAGCCTATCACACATCCCCCACTACTAAGTATAAAACTTCGTCAATAACTGATTGCTGGCGATACGAAATAATACTGACTGAAAATCAACGACGGGTGGACATGTCTCATCAGTTTTTCTTGCGAGTGGTACCACTGTGTCTTGGAAAGAGATGCGTAATCGTCTTACAAACCGCCATATGTTAAAAAAAAACACGATCGCAACAACTACTGTATGTTACTGTCACAAGCGGTTTTGGTTCTACAGGTGCACACAAGTACCCATGTTAAAAGCTATACTGCCATTATAAATAGAGGTATGGCATTACCTCTGAATGACATGGTTTTTCCAGACAAATACCGCGACACTGAATATGGACGGTAATCGTAGGAGTTCATATTATCATACCAACAGTGCGGTTACACGTCGCCGACGGTGAACCCTCGTCATAAAATTACCGGTTTCTGAAAGTGATTCGGCTAAGGAGCGTGGTATGAAACTGGTATTAGCAACTCTCTCATGCTGCCGCTAGATATTACTACAGTATTTGAAACACATTCTGTCTCGATGCTATGCCAAAGGTTCGGCGATGTATCCACTGAGTTATAGGCCATGGTTGATTGAAAAGGATCACAAACAGTAGTAGATGGTGTGCTGATTGAGGTCATAAGAAATGTATACTAGCTTTTCAGATCTCTAGTGCTACGCATTTGGTAGAAATGACGTCTATGATTTGGAATCAAGTCTTTCCATGCAACTACATACCTGTATTGTATTCGATGGAGAAGTCCTTTAATGATTACAGCCACTTGTGAATCATATCTCTGGCCACTCATATCTTGAAACGAGTCACCTTTCTCGATCCTGCTCCTCAGACTCTGTGCTACTTAATAAATTTGAAACAATTTTTATGTCGCAGACCTGTGTTATTTAACAGTGCGCGACTCACCGCCTTGTTAATGTAGGATTGCGCGAGAAGCTTTTGAAATTTATTAAAACTGACGTCTGCGTAGAAGTTTCATACTGCCAAAGAACGTTAACATAACTTAGTGTCAGGGATTGTATTTCGTGTTATCACATTAAAATATTGCTGCAGGATATCTTCACTGTAGCGAAATTTAATCGAAAGAAACCTTTGAATTAAAGAAAGTGTTTCCCTTTTTTAAACGTAATAATCTTTGTTTTGCCGAGAAGCGGCCAATGTCTCAACTGAATTGAATGTTCATAGTTTTTACCTTAATACGACATAAATTGATATATTCACTTTCTTTTCCTTAATAATTATGGCGTAACTCTTTTAAAGCGTCCGTTGATGACGGAACGCAATGAAATTATAGTGAAATTATTCCTACGCAATATGTCTGCCAAGAATGGTATATTGTTCGACAGTTCTTGTTGTTTATCCCGCGTGCTGAAAACTTTACAAATAATATTTTTACTTCTGCATGAAGGTCACTATGCACATGAAAGAAAAATGCGCAATCAGCATAAATTACCACATATTATTTAAAATTTACAACTTGCAGTGAGGAGTGGCCGCCGTAGGGTGCATTCGCTTCGACACTAGAACAGAGAGTAAGTAATAACGCTGGTCTTTTTCGTTTCTTGCGTCAGCGAGTAAAATAACAATTAATTACCTCATACATTCTATACAGTTATCTTCTAGAGTCTATTTGTACCATTATTATTTCAGTTCATTATAAATTACCGTTATGATAGCTAACTGCACGCGCATTTTCAGACTTTTATTACAATTTTCATTTTACTTTGTTTTGTGTCCGACTTGTCGTCGCACGATTTAATATTTTGTACCGTGTTTCGGTACAAGACCTTATCAAAGCAAAAAGTGGCTGGTTACTGGAAATACGCAGAACAGTTGGCGACCTGTACAAGTAACGAAAATAAGTAAGTGAGTAAGGAAGGAAGTAAATAAGTGCACACTGAGAAAGCTGTGAAGGTAAACAAGGAGAAATTTTGAAAGGTCCTGAAGTTCAGGGAGAAGAAATTAAAATCTTGAGGTTTGTAGATGACGTTGTAATTTTGCCACAGACGGCAAAGGATTTGGAAAAGCAGCTGAACGGAATGGATAGTATCTTGAAAATTGATTAGAAGATGGGTGTGAGCAAAAGTAAAACAAGGGCAATGGAACGTAGTACAGTTAAACAAAGAGATGTCAAAGAGATAGATAAGGAAATGAGACTTTGAAAGTAATAGATGAGTTTTGTTATTTGGGCAGCAAAATAAATGACGGTAGCCGAAGTAGATGGAACATAAAATCTCGACTAGCGGTAGTAAGGAAAATGTTTCTCAAAAAGAGAAAATTGTTAACACGTAAGTATTACGAAGTGTTTGGAGGGTGGTTGGTTGGGGGGGGGGGGGCGGGGGGCGTTTGTCTGGAGTGTGATCTTGTACTGAAGTAGAACGTGGACGATAAACAGTTCATACAAGAAGGGAACAGGAGCTTGTGAAATACAGTGGTAAGGAAGAATGCTGGAAATTGGTATATCGGGTAAGTAATTACGGGGTTCTGAACGAACTCCGTGATGCCAAGGGGGCATGTGTTATTATGTTAGTTCAGTTTAGAACCAATTATATAATTAAATTCGGATATTATTTGTAATTTCAACCTTCCTGATCATTTACTGGGTATTTATGTGTACAGTGGCATAAGCTCTGTCTGCCGCCACTTCGTGATTGCTTATTAAGAGAGCTACCTTTGTCTCAGCTAGTGGTTGAATGTTGTTAATTTCGTCGAGTATTTAATTTCGTAAATAGTGTCTCCAATTTTGACAATACCTAACCCCATTCTGATGCATGCCTTTCCAGTTAACAATGTAGGTCTTAACGACGGACCTTGATATAAGGAACGCTGGGCGCTACTCTGCACTGTTTTTCAAATTACCTCGACTAGAGCATTATCCCGAGGTGTCTAGCGCGTCTTTGCAAACCATGCATTTTCAAATCTTTCAAACTGCAACATCATTCAATCGACTTTTAGTCGTATTACCTGTAACGATTGAGGGTTTCATATTTGACTATTATTGTTACAGTAACAGGGTATACATCATTACCGCACAGTGATCAACCAAGAGTTTCTTACTACTGCACTCCTGATGCTGCTAGAATATTGCGAGTGATATTCATGTTCAATGCTGTTCAGTTTCTAAAGCTGTGCCTTATATTTTCCGTTTCGCGATTTAGTGTGACAGTGGTTTGCTCATTTAATTTATTTGTCTCTTACCTAAGTCAGGTGAGAGCACGTAGATTCATTAGGTGGCAGGTAAACCACAGCTTGAAAGAGCCCAACCATTGCAAGTTTCAGAAGGAGATCCAGGATCTGACTGCTTTAAACAGGTTGCAGTAGTTATGCAGATATGCAGAGGCTTGCACGCGATATACTAGGACATCAAACTATCTGACGGACATAAGACCACAGCAAGTGCAACAACAACGACTTGGCTCGGTTAGGCAGGTAGCGCTAAAACTGTTTTCGCCACTTCAGTGAAATGTCAAGAATTACCACAAAGGAGCAACGTACTCCGTGGCTATCTTACGACAAAGTATTCAAAGAAAGAAGTCGTAAAATGCATTTCAAACTCGTTTCAGTTCGACAAGAAGATGATGCCCGGTCCGTGTGGCCCTCCCTCGCAGTAAGGAATCGTCCCCCAGAACAAGTTAATGAGCGCGCGGACTGACAGTTTCGGCATGGGCCGCTGCGTTTTCGCTTCTCAGACGTCTGCATGCAGGAAGCAGCAGTCTCGCTACGTGGCCCCTTTGCATGTTATCTCGCGGTCTTTCCATGCTTATAATTGTCCCTTCGTCAGGCCTGGGAAACGTGCTGTTGTGTGAATGTGTTTCTTGTCACGGACTGGGGGCGTAACGACGGCAATTAAAACAGGCGTTCCCAGACAACAGCTCTTGCCTCAGATTTCTCACTTGCTTAATTACGTTTACCTTGTAACTTACGTGACCAGACAATAATCTTTCGGAGAATCAGAACTGGTTTCTGTGTTAGCTCTTCATTCACTGCTGTACTCTGACTGCTTCGATATTTTTTCCTCACGGGGAAACTGTCTCCTTTCAACAGAATCACTTTAGTAACATGCTTAACTATAATGCGAGCAACTCCATATTTCACCCCACTTCCGTGGTGTTCGTTCCTGAAACCAATTTTAGTTCCCGCAGTCGGACGATCACAATTGGCTGATAGCTGTCTCCGGAAGGCTGCGACAATTACAATCAATTTACTTATAAGAGTCGCCCGGTTCACTTTTTCTGGGGATTTTAAAGACGTTAGTATTTTCAGTTTCTCCCAATTTATGTTGATGGACTTACCCCAAGGAAGGACTGTCGTGTGTTTCACGCTATCAACGCAGAACCTCGTTTTGGCTGTCATTAAAAGCAAAATATTTGGTTCATCACAATGTTATTGCGCAATCGGTTGATCAACAGTTGAATCAGTTGAGACTAATAAAATCAGTGCTACCAACAAAAATTGAGTACGGATGCAGTACCGCGCCGCACTGACTTCAGTCACATCATGTTGTGATACTCGGACCATGTTGTAGCTGGACCCATTTACTGTTGGTAACAACATTATGGTTCACAGCGGGACAAAGGTGTAAGCAAAAGAAAGAAGAAGAAAGAACAATCGTTATGGTTCACCTTCTGATGTCGCCGCAAAGGGATAGGGGCGGTCTGGGACGTAATCAAAATTCAGTTACACTACAGTTTTTAAACAAAACAGGTTTTCGTTTTTGAGTCAAAAATCTTCTGACTGGTTTGATGAGGCCCGCCAGAATTCATCTCCCGCGCCACCCTCCTCCCAGGGCAGCTTTTGTAACCTACGCCCTCAGTATAGTTACAAATTCTTAAAATATGTAAAACATAGATGATATTATTAAGAACGGCAATCTAGATGTGGCGATGATTATTTTTTAGATGAGGTGTGGCGCCTTGATGTCAGGTTGGACGGCTTCGCTGCTTCTGTACTCAGCTGGAGGACGATGTCTGGTGGCTTGAGGAACAGCTCCGGGTAAACAGGTAGGAATGGTGTCAAAAGAAGGGAAAATAGAAGTGAGGCGAGAGTGGCGAACTGGTGTAGCGAGCTGGAGAATTTTTCAGGTTTTATTCCAAGAGTTGGGATAATCACACAGGCTGTGCATGTGATGAGGATTTGGTGCAGTAGGGTCGGAGATCCTTCCAGCATCCATTATACTGGCGATATAACCCTCTGCTTCACTGAAACATCCAAACACTCTTGCCCGGGCAGACAGTATTGCTTTGAGGCGTATCTCCTCGAGGGGACAGACCTCTTGCAGAGAGAATCCAGGCAAAGAATGTCTCGCAAAGTACCATCTTTATCCGATCCTGATCTTTCCTTTTGTGACGTGGTAACATAGGGTGGGGCAGACTGTTAGCTGTAGCGAAGGCATTATCCCTAAAGGATAGAATCCTTGTCTTCCAGGTTGAGAGTTCACTGGGGGTTGGCATTCCACCCCCGTAGAAACAGGTTTTGTCATATTTTCCAACGAAAATAAAATAGCCAAATTGATCAAAATGCATGGACCCTGGTTAAGAACAAGGACTCTCGTTTGTGGAAAGTGGAATGTACGGGTGTTAACTGAAAATGGATATCCTAGTTATGAGAGCAACGAAAAAGAAACGTCAGCAACAAGAAGTAATTGTAGACCAGATTGTGTTTTGGAGTGGAGTGGAGAAAACTGAGAAAACAAAATCATTAGTGGCCGTTCTTATAAGAAAGAAATGGAAACAAGGAATAGTTAATGGGAAAGAAGTAATGCAAGAATAATCGGTGTAACTACGAAAATTAATTGGGGTGTCTGACACTAACGAAAATGCACAGGAAAAGAAGCGGTTGACGAATGTCCAGATTGACGTCAGTTGTTAAGAATGGGTGATTAAATGATGACGTTGTAGAACCGTGGGGAGAATATAGTGAACGATAATTGAAGAAGGCTGATTAACTTTTGAAAGGTTCAGCGCAAATAAATACATAAGTACACCTGGATCAATCCAACATGGAACCTAAAATCAGTTATAGACTATCTAATAGAACGAAGGCACTAGGTAATTAAGGTAGGAGATGTAAGGGTAAAAAGAGGAACAGAGTGTGACTCCGATCATTTTATAGTTACGAGGGTCACTCCAAAAGAAATGCACACAATTTTTGTAAAAATACACTTTTCATTCTGCATGTGTGAAAGTTTTACAGTGTGTAGATACATCCTTCCCGATTGCTTTCAAACTTAGTTCAACCTGTTCCCGTGAGTGGCGCCGCCACAGCATGTCTTTAAGATGGCTGCTACACTTGACGTTCGTCAGAAGCAGCCTGCTGTCATAGAATTCCTGTGCTGTGAAAACAAGACAGTGGGAAACATCAACAAGAGGTTGAAAAAGGTGTATGGACATGCTGCTGTCGATCGCAGTATAATTAGTCGGTAGACAAGCAAGTTACGTGATGAAAGCGGGCACGGCAATATTGAGGATTGTCCTCGCAGCGGCAGGCCTCGTACTGCACACACTCCAGACATTGTGCAGAGAGTTGACGAATTGGTGACTGCTGACAGACGCATCACAGTGAACGAATTGTCACATTATGTTGGGATAGGGGAAGGAAGTGTTTGCAGAATACTGAAAGTGCTGGCGTTGAAAAAGGTTTGTGCCAGGTGGGTTCCCAGGATGTTGACAGTGGCCCACAAAGAAACAAGAAAAACGGTATGCAGCGAACTTTTGGAACAATGCGAGAATGGTGGAGATGAATTTCTTGGAAGAATTGTGACAGGTGATGAAACATGGCACCAAAGACGAAGAGGCAATCAATGGAGTGGCATCATGCAAATTCACCCAAGAAAAAAAATTTCAAAGCCACCCCTTCTGCTGTAAAAGTTATGGCTACGGTGTTTTTCGATTCCGAAAGACTCTTTCTTGTGGACATCATGCCAAGTGGAACCACCATAAATTCTGATGCATATGTGACGACATTGAAGAAACTTCAAGCTCGACTGAGTCGTGTTCGACCACATCGGCAAAAGCAGGATGTTTTGCTGTTGCACGACAATGCACGGCCACATGTCAGTCAAAAAACCATGGAAGGTATCACAAAACTCGGATGGACAACACTGAAACAGCCGCCTTACAGTCCTGACCTGGCTCCATGCGACTATCATCTCTTTGGGAAACTGAAAGACTGTCTTCGTAGAACAAGGTTTGAAGATGATGACTCCCTTGTGCACGCTGCCAAACAGTGACTCCAACAGGTTGGTCCAGAATTTTACCGTGCGGGTATACAGGCGCTGGTTCCAAGATGGCGTAAGGCAGTCGAGAGGATGGAAATTATGTGGAGAAATGAAAATATTGTTCCTAAAGGATGTATCTACACACTGTAAGTCTTTCAGACACGTAGAATAAAAGATGCATTAAGAAAAAAAATTGTGTGCATTACTTTTGGAGTGACAATCGTACTTTAAAAATCGATTTTCCGATTGATTCAAATGGCTCTAAGCACTATGGGACTTAACATATGAGATCATCAGTCCCCTAGACTTAGAACTACTTAAACCTAACTACATCTATATTTATACTCCGCAAGCCACCCAACCGTGTGTGGCAGAGGGCACTTTACGTGCCACTGTCATTATCTCCCTTTCCTGTTCCAGTCGCGTATGGTTCGCGGGAAGAACGACTGCCGGAAAGCCTCCTTGCGCGCTCGAATCTCTCTAATTTTACATTCGTGATCTCCTCGGGAGGTATAAGTAGGGGGAAGCAATATATTCGATACCTCATCCAGAAACGCACCCTCTCGAAACCTGGACAGCAAGCTACACCGCGATGCAGAGTGCCTCTCTTGAAGAGTCTGCCACTTGAGTTTGCTAAACATCTCCATAAAGCTATCACGCTTACCAAATAACCATGTGACGAAACGCGCCGCTCGTCTTTGGATCTTCTCTATCTCCTCTGTCAATCCGACCTGGTACGGATCCCACACTGATGAGCAATACTCAAGTATAGGTCGAACGAGTGTTTTGTAAGCCACCTCCTTTGTTAATGGACTACATTTTCTTAGGACTCTCCCAATGAATCTCAACCTGGCACACGGCTTACCAACAATTAATTTTATATGATCATTCCACTTCAAATCGTTCCGTATGCATATTCCCAGATATTTTACAGAAGTAACTGCTACCAGTGTTTGTTCCGCTATCATATAATCATACAATAAAGGATCCTTCTTTCTATCTATTCGCAATACATTACATTTGTCTATGTTATGGGTCAGTTGCCACTCCCTACACCAAGTGCCTATCCGCTGCAGATCTTCCTGCATTTCGCTGCAATTTTCTAATGCTGCAACTTCTCTGCATACTACAGCATCATCCGCGAAAAGCCACATGGAACTTCCGACGTTATCTACTAGGTCATTTATATATATTGTGAAAAGCAATGGTCCCATAACACTCCCCTGTAGCACGCCAGAGGTTAATGTCTGTAGACGTGTCTCCATTGAGAACAACATGCTGTTTTCTGTTTGCTAAAAACTCTTCAATACAGCCACACAGCTGGTCTGATAGCACCTAAGGACATCACAAACATCCATGCCCGAGTCAGGATTCGAACCTGCGACCGCAGCAGCCACGTGGTTCCAGACTGAAGCGCCCAGAACTGCTCGGCCACCGCGGCCGGCTGATTTTCCGATTGACACCAATATAAAACAGCAGGAGAAAGGGGTGGGTGCCGGAAGTAGAAGTATAGAGGATACAAATTATAGGCTACATCTACTACAAGAACAAAATATGAAATTTTTTTATCAGCAAAGATGAAATCTAAGCTCAGATGAAGCGGAGGAGGACTGGACACAGTGATCTATATGGCTTCTTGAAATTGTCGATTAAGGAAGCAGTGGAGGAGACTTTAGGAAGGGAAACGGAGAGAAGAGTAAGATATGAATGAATGATTACGGAATTATTGGAGGTCCTTGAGGAAACGAAGAACTGTATCACACATGGTTAAACTCCGTGAGTGAATGGGATGGGAATAGGTAAAAAGTATAAAAAGAAAGAGGACTAAGCAATAAACAATAGTGTAAAGAAAAGGGAAAGAGTATGTGGGAAATATAGCATTCGTTTGGATATAGGAGATCGGCAGAGGCGTGGAGGGTGATGCAGAAGAGATGAAAATGGGTAGCACTCCCGCCCCTACAATGAAGCCTATATCTATTGGACAGTCAAAGAAACACTCTGAAGAATTGGTGAAAAAAGAAGATACCATGTAATAGAAGTCTACAACAGTCTTCTAACTGGTTTGATGCTGTGCCAACTTCTTCATCTCAGGGTAGTACTTGCAACCTACGACTTCAATTCGTAAGTAGGCTGTTTAGGTTTTTATACTGGTAACGCCACGTAGCGCTCTGTATGAAAATCACTGACTGCGCTATGTGCAGTCTGTGGCTGGTTTGCGTTGTTGGAATATTTGCTATTGTAGTGTTTGGCAGTTGGATGTGAACAGCGCGTAGCGTTGCGCAGTTGGAGGTGAGCCGCCAGCAGTGGTGGATGTGGTGAGAGAGATGGCGGAGTTTTGAGAGCGGATGATCTGCATGTGTGTCCATCAGAGACAGTAAATTTGTAACACTGGATGTCATGAACTGATATTTATATTACGACTTTTGAACACTATTAAGGTAAATACATTCTTTATTCTTTATCAAAATCTTTCATTTGCTAACTATGCCTATCAGTAGTTAGTGACTTCAGTAGTCAGAATCTTTTATTTAACTGGCAGTATTGGCGCTCGCTGTATTGCAGTAGTTTGAGTAACGAAGATTTTTCTGAGGTAAGTCATTCATGAAAGGTATAGATTATTGTTAGTCAGGGCCATTCTTTTGTAGGGATTTTGGAAAGTCAGATTGCTTTGCGCTAAAAATATTGTGTGTCAGTTTAGTGTTGATCAGAATAAGTAAAGAGAGTAATGTCTGAGTACGTTCAGTTTTGCTCAGCTATTTGAAAAGCAAATAATGTAACAGTCATTCATAAATTTTTCTAAGGGGACGTTTCAAATTATTTGCTGGATGTCTTCCTCTACAGTGTTTAACCTTTACAGCTCCTTCTAGTATTATCTACAGAAGTTATTCCCTGATGTCTTAACAGATGTCCAGCCAACCTGTCAGTTCTTCTTACCAGTGTTTTTTCTATTCCTCTCCTCTCCGATTCTCCAAAGAAACTCCTCACTCCTTACCTTTCAGTCCACCTACTCTTTAACATACGTATGTAGCACCACATCTCAAATGATTCGATTCGCTTCTGTTCCGGTTTTCCCACAATCCATGTTTCACAACCATACAGTGAGGTGCTCCAATCGTACATTCTCAGACATTTCTTCCTCAAATTAAGACCTATGTTCGATACTAGTAGACTTCTCCTGGCCAGGAATTCCCCTTTGCCAGTGCTAGTCAGCTTCTTGCTCCATACATCAGGAGGTGCAGGTAGTAGAATTCCGTAACTTCATCTTTTCCGTGATCATTAATCCCGAAGTTAACTTCCTCGACGTTCTAATTTCTGCTACTTCTCACTACTTGCGTCTTCCTTCAGTTTACTCCTAGTCTATATCCTGTACTCATTAGACTGTTCATTCCATTCAGCAGATCCTGTAACTGTTCTTCATTTTCATGAGGATAGCAATGTCATCAGCGAATCTTATTGTTATCCTTTCACCTTGAATTATAATTCCGCTCTTGACCCTTTATTTTATTTCCGTCAATGTTTCTCCGGTGTATATATTGAACTATAGGAGTGAAAGACTAGATCCCTGTGTTAGACCATTTTTAATCCGAGCACTTCATTCTTGATCTTCCACTCTTGTTGTTCCCTCTATGTCCTTGTTCATATTGTGTATTACCTGTCTTTCTCTACAGCTTAGCCCTATTTTTTGCAGATTTTCGAGCAGCTTGCACCATTTGACGTTGTAGAATGCTTTGTATAGGAGGATAGATCCTAGATCTATCTAGGACGATAGATCAGATCGCCGAAGTCTATGAACGTATTTTGATTTTTCTTTAGTGTTGTTTCCATTATCAACCTCAAAGTCAGAATTGCCTCTGTGCTGCCTTTATCTTTCCTAAAGCCAAACTGATCGTCATTTAATACATCCTCAATTGCCTTTTCCATTCGTTTGTGTGTTATTCTTGTCAGCTACTTAAGCTAATGTTGCGATAATTCTCGCACTTGTAGGCTCTTGCAATGTTCGGAATTGGGTAGATGATGATTTTCCAAAAATCAGATGCTCTATCGATATACTCATACATTTTACACATCAACGTGAATAATCGTTTTGTTGCTGCTTCCCCCAATAATTTTAGTAATTCTGACGGAATTTTATCTATCTCTTCTGTTTTATACGATCTTAGGTCTTCCAAAACTCTTTTAAATTCTGATTCTAGTATTGGATCCCCTATCTCTTCTATATCGACTCCTGTTTCTTCTTCAATCACGTCATCAGACAATTTCCGTCCCTCACAGAGACCTTTAGTGTACTCTATCCGCTCTCTCCTTTGCGTTAACAGTGGACTTCCCATTGCACTCTTAATGTAACCACCCTTGTTTTTAATTTCGCCGAAGGTTGTTTTGACTTTTCTATGTGCTTATTCAATCCTTCAGACAGTAATTCCTTTTTCGATTTCTTCGTATTTATCATGCAGCCATTTCACCTTAACTTCCCCACACTTCCTATTTATATCGTTTCTAAGTGACTTGAACTTCCTCAGTCCCAAATTTCCCTGAACATTTTTTTTAAACTTCCTTCTTTCACCGATTCAAATGGCTATTCAAATGGCTCTGAGCACTATGGGACTTAACTTCTGTGGTCATCAGTCCCCTAGAACTTAGAACTACTTAAACCTAACTAACCTAAGGACAGCAAACACATCCATGCCCGAGGCAGGATTCGAACCTGCGACCGTAGCAGTCGCGCGGTTCCGGACTGAGCGCCTTAACCGCGAGACCACCGCGGCCTTCACCGATTCGCATTTACTTTCATTGTACCTGTGTTTTTCTTTCTATGTTGTGTGATGTCCTTAGATTAGTTAGGTTTAAGTAGTTCTAAGTTCTAGGGGACTGATGACCATAGATGTTAAGTCCCATAGTGCTTAGAGCCATTTGAACCTTTTTTTTTTCTTTCTATGATCGTCCTTTTTAGAGATGTCCATTCCTCTTCAATTGAACTGTCTACTGAGTTATTCTTATCGCAATATATATAGTCTGAGAGACCTTTAAGCGTGACTCTTTATTCCTTACTATACCGAGCGAGGTGGCGCAGTGGCTAGCACACCGGACTCGTATTCGGGAGACGACGGCTCAATCCCGGGCCTGGCCGCCCTTATTTTGGTTTTCCGTGATTTCCCTAAACCGCTGCAGGCAAATGTCTGGGTGGTTCCTTGAAAGGGCACGGCCGACTTCCTTCCCAGCCCTTCCCTAACCCTCGATGACCTCGCTGTCTGGTCTCCTCCCCCAAGCAACGCAACCCATTCCTTAATACTTCCTCATCCCAATCATTCCACATTTATTGATCCTGACTCGTCTATTAATCTTCAGCCTGTTCTTTATCACTACTAAATTGTGATCTGACTCTATATCTGCTTCAGGATACCCCTTACAATACAATATCTCATTTCGGAACCTCTGCCTGGCCATGAATAAATCTAACTGAAACTTTCCCGTATCTCCCGGTCTTTTTCAACTATACTTGCTGCTCTTGTGATTCTTGAACAGATTATTCGCTGTTACCAGCTGAAATTTATTGCAGAATTCTATTAGTCTTTCTGCTCTCTCATTACTAGTACCAACTCCACATTCCCCAGTAACCCTTTCTTCTACTCCTTCCCCTACAACCGCATTCAAATCCCCGTTGACTGTTAGATTTTCATCTCCCTTTACGTATTAGATTACCCATCCAATATCCTCGTACATTTCCTCTGTCTCTTCATCTTCGGCTTGCGACGTGGGCATGAATACCTAAACTATGATTGTCGGTGTTGGTTTGCTGTCGATTCTGATGAGAACGACCCTATCACTGACCTGTTACAGTAACTCACTCTCTGTCCTAACTTCCTATTCGTAAAGAATTCTACTGCCATTGTTCCATTTTCTGTTGCCGTTGAGTTTACCTTATACTCACCTGACCAGAAATCTTTGTCATCTTTCTGTTTCTCTTCACTGATTCCCACTATATCTAGAATGAGCCTTAGAATTTCCATTTTCAGATATTCTAGCTTCCCTAACACGTTCAAACCTCTGACATTCCACACCCCGACCCGTGAAACGTTCTCCTTCCGTTCGTTATTCAGTCTTTTTCCCATGGCTACCTCCTCCTTGGCAGTACCCTCCAAGAGATCCGAATGAGGGACTAGTCAGGAATCTTTTGCCAATGGAGAGATCATCATAACACTTATTCAATTACAGGCCACATGTGCTGCGGATACACATTATGTGTCTTTAATGCAGTGGTTTCCATGGCCTTCTGCATCGTCATGTCGTTGGTCATTGCTGGTTTTCCACCTTTTGGCGCAGTTTCCCATCCGAAGGGCAAGATAATGCCCTCAACCTCTGCCCACTCCTCCGCTCTCTTTTACAGTGCCGTTGGCAGAATGAGGATTTTTTATGCCGGAAGTCTTCGACCGCAATGAGTTTTATTCAATGAGTTTTATTCAAAATGATGAGTTTTATTCAAAATTTACACAGTGGAGAGTTTCGACCCGGAGACCAAGGACTTTTGATTACTAATCAAAGAAGCTATCCCTACACCACGTCTATCATTAGGTGATACAGAATCTATACTACGGGAAGAAGTAAACGATATGGCGCAGAAGTCGAGAAATGGAAAGACAAATGGACCGGGAGTAGTTGTAATAGAATTGTGGAAATAAGGGCCGCCTCAAATGGTGAGACTTATATGTAAGGGTGGAGCCTTGTGGTCCAGCAGGGTAGAAGATTACAGGTAGTAGAAATGAATGGAATAAGGAGGACACCAGGATGTCAAAGCAGAGGAAAAAATGAGGAAGTTACTGGAGATAAGGGATATGGAACTACCAGTCGTGCAGAGAACTGAGAACATAGCTCTTCAATGGTATAGCCATGCACAGCGAATGGAGCAAGAACGATGGCTAAAAGCAATTCTGGAATGTCCACCGCCAGCAAGGAGGAAGAGTGGATGACCGAGAATAACATGGAGAGAGGCAGTAACTGGAATGATGAAGAAGAGTGATCTGAAAGAGGAAGACTGCCATGATCGTGAAACATGGTGAATGAAAATACAGGGTAACTACTGAAGAATGGAGAAGCCTTTTTTAAGTAGGCAAGTATCGATGCTGCACGTCTTGCTTTTGGTGTGGAATCAGACAAGGATTTTAGCAAGTGATGACGATGATTGATCCAGAGCTCTCAGCAGGGCGATCATCAGCGCCTTTACTGGATACCACCAACATACACATCTCAAGTTTTGAACGATATCTGTTTTCATGAGTGGCACTCCTGCCACGATTCGCAATGAACACATGTTAACAGAGTTCTTCAGAATCTCAGACTACTCGCCACGGATCTGTGCTTCGTATTTATTTTAAAACCCTTATGATACATATAGTCAGCCAAGAAGAAGGTTAACCTTTATCAGCATATGAAACACACACTACTGGCCATTACAATTGCTACACCAAGAAGAAACGGAGATGATAAACGGGTATTCATTGGACAAATATATTATACTAGAACTGACATGTGATTACATTTTCACGCAATTTGGGTGCACAGGTCCTGAGAAATCAGTACCCAGAACAACCACCTCTGGCCGTAATAATGGCCTTGATAAGCCTGGGCATTGAGTCAAACAGAGCTTGGATGGCGTGTACAGGTTCAGCTGCCCATGCAGCTTCAATACGATACCACAGTTCATCAAGAGTAATGACTGGCGTATTGTGACGAGACAGTTGCTCGGTCACCATTGACCAGACGTTTTCAATTGGTGAGAGATCTGGAGAATGTGCTGGTCAGGGCAGCAGTCGAACATTTTCTCCAGAAAGGCCCGTACAGGACCTGCAACATGCGGTCGCGCATTATCCTGCTGAAATGTAGGGTTTCGCAGGGATCGAATGAAGGGTAGAGCCACGGGTCGTAACACATCTGAAATGTAACGTCCACTGTTCAGAGTGCCGTCAGTGCGAACAAGAGGTGACCGAGACGTGTAACCAATGGCACCCCACACCATCACGCCAGGTGATACACCAGTATGGCGATGACGAATACACGCTTCGAATGTGCGTTCACCGCGATGTCGCCAAACACGGATGCGACCATCATGATGCTGTAAACAGAAC
Source organism: Schistocerca nitens (assembly GCF_023898315.1). Lineage (NCBI taxonomy): Eukaryota > Metazoa > Arthropoda > Insecta > Orthoptera > Acrididae > Schistocerca > Schistocerca nitens. The sequence goes on from NC_064617.1 coordinate 397,307,730, forward strand.
CTGGATTCATCCGAAAAAATGACGTTTTGCCATTCGTGCACCCAGGTTCGTCGTTGAGTACACCATAGCAGGCGCTCCTGTCTGTGATGCAGCGACAAGGGTAACCGCAGCCTTGGTGTTCGAGCTGATAGTCGATGCTGTTGCAAACGTCGTCTAACTGTTCGAGGAGATAGTTGTTGTCTTGCAAACGTCCCCACGTGCTGACTCAGGGATCGAGACGTGGCTGCACGATCCGTTACAGCCATGCGGATAAGATGCCTGTCATCTCGACTGCTAGCGATAGGAGGCCGTTGGGATCCAGCACTGCGTTCTGTATTACCCTCCTGTTCCCACCGATTCCATATTCTGCTAACGGGCATTGGATCTCGACCAACGCGAGCAGCAAATTTGCGTTACGATAAACCGCAATCGCGATAGGCTACAATCCGATCTTAATTAAAGTCGGAAACGTAATGGTACGCATTTCTCCTCCTTACACGAGGCATCACAACAACGCTTCACCAGGCAACGCCGGTCAACTGCTGTTTGTGTATGAGAAATCGATTGGAAACTTTCCTCATGTCAGCACGTTGTAGGTGTCGCCACCAGCGCCCACCTACATCTACATCTACATCTACATCTATACTCCGCGAGCCACCTTACGGTGTGTGGCGGAGGGTACTTATTGTACCACTATCTGATCCCCCCTTCCCTGTTCCATTCACGAATTGTGCGTGGGAAGAACGACTGCTTGTAAGTCTCCGTATTTGCTCTAATTTCTCGGATCTTTTCGTTGTGATCATTACGCGAGATATATGTGGGCGGTAGTAATATGTTGCCCATCTCTTCCCGGAATGTGCTCTCTCGTAATTTCGATAATAAACCTCTCCGTATTGCGTAACGCCTTTCTTGAAGTGTCCGCCACTGGAGCTTGTTCAGCATCTCCGTAACGCTCTCGCGCTGACTAAATGTCCCCATGACGAATCGCGCTGCTTTTCGCTGGATCATGTCTATCTCTTCTATTAATCCAACCTGGTAAGGGTCCCATACTGATGAGCAATACTCAAGAATCGGACGAACAAGCGTTTTGTAAGCTACTTCTTTCGTCGATGAGTCACATTTTCTTAGAATTCTTCCTATGAATCTCAACCTGGCGCCTGCTTTTCCCACTATTTGTTTTATGTGATCATTCCACTTCAGATCGCTCCGGATAGTAACTCCTAAGTATTTTACGGTCGTTACCGCTTCCAATGATTTACCACCTATGGCATAATCGTACTGGAATGGATTTCTGCCCCTATGTATGCGCATTATATTACATTTATCTACGTTTAGGGAAAGCTGCCAGCTGTCGCACCATTCATTAATCCTCTGCAGGTCTTCCTGGAGTACGTACGAGTCTTCTGATGTTGCTACTTTCTTGTAGACAACCGTGTCATCTGCAAATAGCCTCACGGAGCTACCGATGTTGTCAACTAAGTCATTTATGTATATTGTAAACAATAAAGGTCCTATCACGCTTCCTTGCGGTACTCCCGAAATTACCTCTACATCTGCAGATTTTGAACCGTTAAGAATGACATGTTGTGTTCTTTCTTCTAGGAAATCCTGAATCCAATCACAAACCTGGTCCGATATTCCGTAAGCTCGTATTTTTTTCACTAAACGTAAGTGCGGAACCGTATCAAATGCCTTCCTGAAGTCCAGGAATACGGCATCAATCTGCTCGCCAGTGTCTACGGCACTGTGAATTTCTTGGACAAATAGGGCGAGCTGAGTTTCACATGATCTCTGTTTGCGGAATCCATGTTGGTTATGATGAAGGAGATTTGTATTATCTAAGAACGTCATAATACGAGAACATAAAACATGTTCCATTATTCTACAACAGATTGACGTAAGCGAAATAGGCCTATAATTATTCGCATCTGATTTATGACCCTTCTTGAAAATGGGAACGACCTGCGCTTTCTTCCAGTCGCTAGGTACTTTACGTTCTTCCAGAGATCTACGATAAATTGCTGATAGAAAGGGGGCAAGTTCTTTAGCATAATCACTGTAGAATCTTACGGGTATCTCGTCTGGTCCGGATGCTTTTCCGCTACTAAGTGATAGCAGTTGTTTTTCAATTCCGATATCGTTTATTTCAATATTTTCCATTTTGGCGTCCGTGCGACGGCTGAAGTCAGGGACCGTGTTACGATTTTCCGCAGTGAAACAGTTTCGGAACACTGAATTCAGTATTTCTGCCTTTCTTCGGTCGTCCTCTGTTTCGGTGCCATCGTGGTGAACGAGTGACTGAATAGGGGATTTAGATCCGCTTACCGATTTTACATATGACCAAAACTTTTTAGGGTTCTTGTTTAGATTGTTTGCCAATGTTTTATGTTCGAATTCGTTGAATGCTTCTCTCATTGCTCTCTTTACGCTCTTTTTCGCTTCGTTCAGCTTTTCCTTATCAGCTATGATTCGACTACTCTTAAACCTATGATGAAGCTTTCTTTGTTTCCGTAGTACCTTTCGTACATGATTGTTATACCACGGTGGATCTTTCCCCTCGCTTTGGACCTTAGTCGGTACGAACTTATCTAAGGCGTACTGGACGATGTTTCTGAATTTTTTCAATTTTTGTTCCACATCCTCTTCCTCAGAAATGAACGTTTGATGGTGGTCACTCAGATATTCTGCGATTTGTGCCCTATCACTCTTGTTAAGCAAATATATTTTCCTTCCTTTCTTGGCATTTCTTATTACACTTGTAGTCATTGTTGCAACCACTGACTTATGATCACTGATACCCTCTTCTACATTCACAGAGTCGAAAAGTTCCGGTCTATTTGTTGCTATGAGGTCTTGTGTGAAATGCTCTGAAAAGCTAGTCATTTGCATATCACAGCATCTTCTTCCTGTCGGTTCAATTTCGCGTCTGTTGCATGTCATCTTCGTGGTGTAGCAATTTTAATGGCCGGTAGTGTATGTAGTTAACATATGTTGCAGCAAAAGTGGTGTTCCGCAAGCTTCACACTGGATGATCCTGCGACAGTACGAAACTCTATGAGGGAGTCAAAGTAGATGGGGAACTATCTCACCCCTCCCATGTCCTCAGGACGCCGTACGCCTCGGTATCATAATCTGTTTTTGTTCTGGGAGGCGAACTCTGAAGAACCTACCCAAACACACAGATGACCAGCTGAGTTAACTCTACTTCTGAGATCCATCAGTATATATGACGATAAAATATTAATACAGTCATAAAATTGAAGAAAACAATTTAAAAAGTTGTCTGGAGAATGAGATTTCTTGTACTCTGTTGGGCTTAATATCTCTATGAGAATCTGAAGACTTGAAGGTAGCAGTTAGCTCCAGCCAGAATTCCTTTTCCTGAGGTCGATAGTTTCTAGGAGAATGTGGAGATGGCATTTACATGAAATATGGAACGGGTATCCAGAGTAAGTTGTAAAGTAGAGTCTCTCAAAGGGAGAGATTTTTGGAGAACATTTCTACTGTCGTGGGAGTGGGATGATGGGAGATGTTCATTTGATGTGGTGTATTTGTGGGACTTTTCTGGACAGTCACGTCATACGTTGCAGGAGAGGTCTCAGTATGGCTGCTTACTGCTGCTGACCTTATAACAGCACGTCTAGTCACGAGGAAGACGACCATGGTTGGCGGCAGCAATGGCTTCCTAGGAGCAGCGGAGGCAGCGCTAGTGGTGGGGCAACCGACTGGTTTTAACAAAAGATTGGCGATTCGATTGGTTCTCCATTCAGTCGGTCTTTCAGTCGAGTAAAACAACCGAATGAAACTAGTCTCTGTGGTCATGCCGACTACACGCATGTTTCTCACTCCCTATCTGGGGTTGAATGATTCTGCTTGATGTGGGACAATTGACAGAAGTCTGTTATATGAATATTTTCACTAAGTCTCTGCATTTGAGTGATTTCACTGATGTATGTTATGTTATGTTATGTTAACCGCGGACCTAGAAACGACGGAGAAGCTCCGTCCCCGCCGCAGCTGCAGTGGTCCACAACCCCACGACGACTATCGCAGTCCACTTCACCCCTCTGCCGCCCCATACCGAACCCAAGGTTGTTGTGCAGTTTGGTCCCCGGTGGACCCTCCCCCCAGGGAACGTCTCACACCAGACGAGTGTAACCCCTATGTTTGCGTGGTAGATTAATGGTGGTGTACGTGTACGTGAAGAGCTTGTTTGTGCAGCAATCGCCGACATAGTGAAGCTGAGGCGTAATATGGGGAACCAGCCTGCATTCGCCGAAGCAGATGGAAAACCACCTAAAAACCATCCACAGACTGGCTGGCTCACCGGACCTAGACATAAGTCCGCCGGGCGGATTTGTGCCAGGGACCAGGTGCTCCTTCCCACTCCGGAAAGCCGTGCATTAGACCACTCGGCGAACTGGGCGGGCTCACTTATATATACTGACCACATGGTCAATGTGGCAGATTGTTAGCTGAAGGGGCCCGCATTTGATTCCTGGCAGGATTAGAAATTTTCCCCACCTGAGGCTGGGTGTTGTGTTGTCCTTACATTCGTATCTTCATAACTGACATTACACTACTGATCTGACTGTATGGGCACATCCTGAAAGGCAATTAAAAATTTGTGTATGTTAATGGTGTGCAAAACGTAAGGATGATAGTAACTTTTGCATGATGTGTCACTGCCAAGTAACATAGTTCGATGAAACTTGGACTATAAATAGAAAGACTTATTAGGGTGTAGTACAGAAGATAACTGAACGAAATATGCAATTAAACGAATAGAAATGACACTTCCATTCAAAGGTAATAAACGCCCGAGGTCACCAGGCATCATCAAGGTCTTCTGGACATCACAGAAGGCAGGATATGGTCCTTAACAGGGTGAATGATCACCACAGATGATAATGCATGCTATACATCATGCTCTTATGCTGGCCACAAGGTTGGTAAGAAGTTCCTGTGGTAGATCGTTCCATTCCTCGGTCAGTGCAGTTTACAACTGGTGGATGGTCGTTGTTGCATGTGGATGAATTGCAGTACATCTCCCCAATACATCCCACATTTTCTGGATGGTATTTATATTTGGGGAATAGTCTAGCCATTCCATTGCAAGTTGCTGAACAACTGGAATGAGAGAATATTTGGCAAATGTGCTGATTTAATTCCCCTGAATTAAATCCTGTCGAGCGCATGGTGGAAGCATTGGGGAGAGGTATTGCAGCACATCCACATGCAGCAACAACGTCTACTGACCAATGGTATTGTGACACTGTACTCGTTCCCCATGTCCGTTATTCAGAGGTCCATTCGGTCCTGACTTCATATTTAGGGTTTTGTACCTCAATCGGTAGAAACGAAATCCTTATACGATCACTTTGTCGTCTGTCTTCTGTCCGTCTGCCTGCCTGACAGTTAAAAACAGTTTTTCTCAGGAACTCGTAGACATATCAAGTTGAAATGTACGTCATGTACTAAGTTCTGTGGTAAACGATTGGTTGTGTAAAAATTTTAAGATTCTAACTCAAAGCAATCAAAAGATATGACAATTTATGTCACATATTTTGATGCAAACTCACTCATCAAAAACTATAGGATACTTCCCATTGGTCTAAAATCATGAAATTCGGCAAGAAAGAAGGTTTCATTATACAAGTAAAGGGAAAAATCCGAAAATCATGAATCTGTAATTACATCACGCGAAAAAGAGTATTTCTTTTTTCATTTGTTATCCGACTTCAAACTAGTAATTAAAACTTTCTCGAAAGTCTTGGTATTCTCAGAACCGATTTCTTGATGGTATCAATATCGATAACAAGCAAAAATCGTCAAGATTCGCGATTTCTGGGATGGATGAACTATCTACATACATAATTAAGAGTGTACGGAACCACCAGAGTGCGAGTCCTGTGCGCACTGGGTCCCATCGTTGGTAATCTCTAGGGAACCATCACGAGTCACAGTGGCTCCCGTGTAATTACTGTATTTGAATATTTGCTGTTCGTCTCATAGAGTAGGCGTTTCAGTTGCATTCTGTGCTATAAGAGGCAGTCAAATGACGACGGACAGATGGAAAAAAAGAAAGTGAAAAGTAATCGCCATAAGTGTCAATGCCTTCATGGAGAAATGTCTCTTGTTGTCTACGGAACCATGACTAGCCAGGCGAGCACCTCTTCGTCAAAACAAATGGACGGCCACCACGAATGTCTGTCTCTCTTTCTTCAGGGCTCCAAACCTATGGAAATCGCATGAGGAGAGAGAGAGAGATCGATCGGGAGGGACTGTGTGGAGGATGTGTAAGGGCTTCTCACCGAAACTACTGCAGTGTAGTCGAAACAAGTTGGCAACAAAGAGCCCGCCCACATGTTGCCAAGTTTGTTTCGATTACGCTGCAGAAATTTCACTTCCTCGAGTCTTTCTTTGGATTCAGTCAGCCTTTCCCGCACGGCCGGGAGGCACCGCCGCCGGCGTCTTCCTGCTGGGGCCAGGAATGTAGCCGGCGCGAGGAGGTGGCCCGGCCGACGCGCCACACCTGTGCGTTACAGAGGCTGCTGGCCGCAGTGCCACCTCCTCGCGCCGGTTGCTCTCCTGGTAACCACGGGAGGCTGACGTGGAGCGCTCGGAACTTATCTGGCTGGCTGGGTTGTTTCAGTAGAAAATTTCTCCAACAAACAGAAAAACTAGATTGGATGGTTTCACGTGAAAAGAGTGAATGAATAACTTAGTGAATATGCGAAACTGTGGTAGACTGTTTTCATTCGTTAGCTCCCGTAGACATGTTTCACTCAAAAGAATGAATGAATTTAGCCGATAAGTAAAATTATAACCGAATGAGTCGACTATTTTCCAACAACCTAATGAATGATTATTTTCATTCGGTAGTTCCCATCACTGGACGCCACCAGGTGGACACCAACACCGCCTGAAGCGTGGTAGGTCGCAACTATTGTGATTGTGGTAGATACACCGCCACACTGACACAGTTATGATTTAAAGACCTCTTTATCATACACAGAATACGAAAGAATTAAAATATGAACCTACTCGCATATATTTTCATACACCACTTGTGCGAAGTAAACTGAATTTTGATGTCAATTTACAGTAGAAGAGCAACAGGCTTCTAAAAGATTTAACGTTGGAGGAAATGGAAAATTTACTGTCAGAGGTACGTGGAAACTTAGTAGCTAAACCATATGACTAAAAGTAAATGCATTTTAAGCATTTTCCCAACAACGTAAGGAGTTATATTACACAATAAACCTATATAACTGAAACTTTTCGAATTTCGAAAGCCTAAGTTTAGTTCATTCACAGTGAATTTCACTGTTTAGGTGCTCTTACAAGCTTTTAGAACGTCTATTTCGCAACTGAAATTAGCATATACGGAGTCTGAAGCGAAACAGGATTCGAGTCTCATAAAAGTGGTCATTTTGTGCTAGTTGAAACTATTTTTAGCCCATTTTCCCAGACAAACTCAATACCTCTTTTGCTTTCGTCAGCTTGTTAGGAGCATAGCAACTTTTTTGTTTTTGAGTCTTGGTTTGGTGCGGCCCGCCACGAATTCCTCTCCTTTGCCAACCTCTTCATCTCAGAGAAGCACTTACCATAGATTCCTGAATAAGTATGCCTTTACATATAACTGCAGCCTTTCGCAGTAAGTCGTCGAGGATGGATAAGTCAAACGGTATGAGCAATTAAAATAATGATAAGGGCATAGTTTCGAGTCCTGGGTGGGAAAATAGTTTTAAATATATTTTAGATAAATGGCAGCATCGGTCGTAAAGATTGAAATCCTTTATTTTACACATCGATTCCAGTCACTGCGTGACCATCTTCAGTGCTAAAAGTACAAAGTTCGAATAGACTGGAATGTACACATAATCTGCATATTTGTATATGTCTTCCTGTTTTATGTTTTTTATGGTGGTTATAAATAGGGCCACATTTATGTTAAAATCCTCGTGTCCGATAGTTCTTGTATATTTTTAGCAATGAATATGGTCACACAGTGACCAAAATCGATCTGTAAAATAATGGATTCCAATCTTTACGACCGGTGATGCCATTTATCTAAAACGTATTGACGATACTACGGTCGTAGTGCACATGGTTCCCACTAGGATTAGACAAAATGGTTCAAATGGCTCTGAGCATTATGGGACTTAATTTCTGAGGTCATCAGTCCCCTAGAACTTAGAACTACTTAAACCTAACTAACCTAAGGACATCACACATCCATGCCCGAGGCAGGATTCGAAACTGCGACCGTAGCGGAACCGCGGTTCCAGACTGTAGCGCCTAGAACCACTCGGATACACCGGCCGGCGGGATTAGACATTTAAAAAAATAGTTTTAAGCTGTCACATAGTTACACATTAACGCACACTGTATATCAGAATGAAAAATTCATTCTAGAAAATGTTATGTACTAGATGATTATGTCTATCACATAAGAGTAACAACCAAAAGAGGTGGAATGAAGATACCCTCAAAGGGATGAGTTCTGACACCTGTCTTATTCATTTTTGTATCTCAAGAAAATCGCCTTTGTGGACAGAGAAGTAGAAAGGAAACACTTCATGCAAATCATCTAGATACTCTAATCACATACTTCAAAAGAGAGAAACTAAGTCACAGGGACAGAAAATCTTAAAGTGTATACTTCACAAAAGGACAGCAAATTGCAAATTTCAGGTGCAACTTAATGGCGACATTGTTCAATATAGCCGGCCGCGGTGGTCTAGCGATTCTAGGCGCTCAGTCCGGAACCGCGCGACTGCTACGGTCGCAGGTTCGAATCCTGCCTCGGGCATGGATGTGTGTGGTGTCCTTAGGTTAGTTAGGTTTAAGTAGTTCTAAGTTCTGGGGGACTGATGACCACAGATGTTAAGTCCCATAGTGCTCAGAGCCATTTGAACCATTTTTTGTTCAATATAACACACAAATTTAAGGTTGGCTATTCAACCAAAACCCTATGGAACAAAATCATGAAAAATTTAAATTGGAATCATCATGTGGAAAATGTTGTAAACAAAGTAACAAAAAGTAAACAAAGATTGTGTCTGACTGGAATTAAGCTTAGAAGGTGCAAAAAATCTACTTAAGAGACTAACTACAGTACACTTGTCCATCCTCTTCTGGAGTACCGCTGTGCGATATTGGATCTTTACCACGTAGGGTTCAGGAACGAAAGCGAAAAGTCCAAAGAAGGGCAGTTCATTCTCTTTTACATCAAGAAATAGGGGACAGAATACCACTTACGTGATAAGCGAGATCACTGCAGCGAGATCTTTTCACCAAATTTAATTCATCAGATTTCTCCTCCCACCCACACAGGGTGAAATGACCTTAGTAATAAAATTAAAAAAATGAGATCACACATGCAATGATTTAGGTGTTCATTTCTTTACACGTGATATTCGAGAATTTGCAAGTGAGCCTATGCCAAGCAATTAAGTGTGATACGGCGACTACAGAAAAACAAGACAAACAGGACACCTGCTGTCCAGACAGAGCGGAGGTTGGGAGGTTAACAACCAAAAACGGTTGAATGGGACAGAAGAGACGCTTGCAATCAAAGACAAAGAAGGTCGCAGAGGCTTTGCCTCTGCACGCTATGAAATCTGTCATAGCTTGGCCTCCACGAGTCTTTGTCAGACCGGATGGGGTGAAGATCCACCCATCCCATGTCTTGGATGGCTACGAGCATGCAGATATTTGCACAATAACAAAAGATTCTTTAAGAAAGAATTGACAAAAGTGGCGTGTGAAGGGTGTGTAAGTTAAGCAACTTCGCAACAAGAAGGAGTTCTTTCGAGAAAAATTGTCGTAGTGAGCGTGTGTGATTTTTGTGCATGTGAAAGCAGAGTGTTATGTAACAACTATGATAAATGCCGCATGGTGTATCCTATCAACCGATCCGCTCTTTTAGTCGAGTTGTGTAATAGATTTCTTTGCAAAACTCTCTGTGTGCGTAAGTGAATGTAACTGAATCAGGATTAATCTCTGAGATCGAATGCTGTAATTAATGTTTGATTAACACTATGAAATGTAGTGGCCCTAGCAGTGAATCTTAAGGTGGAGAATTTACATTCTATAATTGATAAATATTAAATGAGAGAATAGCCTATTTACAAAATACATGAGAATGTCAAGCATCAAAACAATCACGAAATTACTAAAGTTAGAATCGTACAATTATCAGGAGAAATACAAAACTGGAACCAATGGCTGGCAAATTTACTCAGTGGCTTCGGGACTGCTTAATAATCTCGCGTCAGACTTCTTGAAATTTATCTCAGCATGACTGTATAATGATTACAGTGGCTGTTTGTCCTAACAGAGAACCGAACAAACCCATAGATCTCGGGATACACTGACGAATGCCAGACAGTGAAACGTATCATGAATCTGAATTTAAAGCTTTTGATTGTCCTAACTTGCCACAACTGGTAGCTATCCTCACCTTAATATTTGTTAGAACATGAGCAGCGTGCTGACACCGTGTGTCTTTGCCATGGAGTTCGACGCTACGATTGCACTACCTGATTGCTCCTCCAGTTTGCAGCTTGCAGAGAATTGACCAAACCCAGAGACAAAATCTTTCTTTCCAAGCCAGCAAAAAAATAACTGCTCCCTTCTTGTTCAAACAAATTTTGGGCTTGCAGCTACTGATCGTTTAAGTCCTTCCACGATACTTTGGCGGCATCTACCAGCCTTCTTCAGGTAAGCCATCGACGACTGATTAAGACTCACTCCATTCAGCGCATTGCGAGTATTTTGCTCATGCACCAGAACCAAGTTGACAAAGAATGACACTTCTCATCGGTAGTGCCCTTGCTGTAGTCTTCCATTTGAGCAAATTGTGGAGATGATGAGGTTTCATGCACAGTCCAACAGGTAGCTACTATCATGGTTCATCAGCTTTTCCACCATGCGTTTTTTCATGAATTTCCACAGTTGAGTTCTGCAGCTCCACCAGCGATAGCACTGCAACCACCAAATGTGGTACGTCTGCCAACTTGATTTTGATGCATGTGCAGAATACTTGCAGCGTACCATATACTGCGGAATTTAATGACTCTTTGGCAGTATTCGCTGTCTCACCTAAAGATGGCTGTCAAATGCCCAGTCAAAATATCACGAAAAGAATTAAACGATGAAGCCCGAAATTTGAAAATTTAATATGCTGCGAAAATTTTAAAATTCACATGCTCCCGTCTTCATGCAAAAAAGAAAACCTTGACCATCGATCCTTTCTAATGCTACATCAGTCTGCCAGTGGCATGGTAGCTTTTTTAACAAAATATACTGTCAAGAATTGGCGAAAAGTCAAAAAAATCGGTGCTTTCCATTTCCTCCAATCTATTCAAAAAACACAAAGAGTTATGTCTTCCTGACATGACTTCTGTCCCAGCAATTAGTGCAGTCTCAGTTGCCAGCTAGCTTCACATTACAGGTCCTGGGTAAATCTAAAGAACTGTGCTTGATGCTGGCTGCTAACTTTCCAGAATCTTATGAACCTGTTTCGAAAATTTTGTTTTGGAAAGCTGGGAGATGTTTCTGTGTTGAAACCATTTTTCTTAACATGATCTGAGCGCCTACCGCCTGCTGGCAAAGACTCGTTATCTGTAATTAATGGTTTCATCTCGGACATCCAAAGTAGATGCCTGCTGTAAACCATACAATAGGCCGGTGTTGTCACGACACTGGCTGAGCTGGCTTTTCCCAGACAACTAGACAGCAGCTATACCTTCCAATCACCTGCCCGCAGGTATGTAGAGGGCCGCATTCCCTCAGCTCACCGGGAGTCGTTTCGCCAAGCCTCTCTGCATCTCACCTGTCTTGCATCTGCAGTGTTTATCACTTTCAAAGCTCAGTGAGAAATGCAGTTGACGTAGCCAGCACCGTATCAAATTACAGAATATTAAAAAGAGTATACCAAACTAGCAAATACAATCGGTATAATCTTATAACTCCCTCTAATCTAAATCAGCTCCCCTCTTATTCCATAATTAATAATACATGAGATGAGCCAAATGGCTTGCCACCATCTTCTCTGTAGGTATTGATGTATCCATCTGATCCTTGGCAGTCTTCTGTAACACATTTAAAAAGCAAATCTTCTAGTCTGACCTGCTTATCATCCATGTTTTACTTTAATAGAATGCTATGCTTCAGATAAATACACTCCTGGAAATTGAAATAAGAACACCGTGAATTCATTGTCCCAGAAAGGGGAAACTTTATTGACACATTCCTGGTGTCAGATACATCACATGATCACACTGACAGAACCACAGGCACATAGACACAGGCAACAGAGCATGCACAATGTCGGCACTAGTACAGTGTATATCCACCTTTCGCAGCAATGCAGGCTGCTATTCTCCCATGGAGACGATCGTAGAGATGCTGGATGTAGTCCTGTGGAACGGCTTGCCATGCCATTTCCACCTGGCGCCTCAGTTGGACCAGCGTTCGTGCTGGACGTGCAGACCGCGTGAGACGACGCTTCATCCAGTCCCAAACATGCTCAATGGGGGACAGATCCGGAGATCTTGCTGGCCAGGGTAGTTGACTTACACCTTCTAGAGCACGTTGGGTGGCACGGGATACATGCGGACGTGCATTGTCCTGTTGGAACAGCAAGTTCCCTTGCCGGTCTAGGAATGGTAGAACGATGGGTTCGATGACGGTTTGGATGTACCGTGCACTATTCAGTGTCCCCTCGACGATCACCAGTGGTGTACGGCCAGTGTAGGAGATCGCTCCCCACACCATGATGCCGGGTGTTGGCCCTGTGTGCCTCGGTCGTATGCAGTCCTGATTGTGGCGCTCACCTGCACGGCGCCAAACACGCACCCGACCATCATTGGCACCAAGGCAGAAGCGACTCTCATCGCTGAAGACGACACGTCTCCATTCGTCCCTCCATTCACGCCTGTCGCGACACCACTGGAGGCGGGCTGCACGATGTTGGGGCGTGAGCGGAAGACGGCCTAACGGTGTGCGGGACCGTAGCCCAGCTTCATGGAGACGGTTGCGAATGGTCCTCGCCGATACCCCAGGAGCAACAGTGTCCCTAATTTGCTGGGAAGTGGCGGTGCGGTCCCCTACGGCGCTGCGTAGGATCCTACGGTCTTGGCGTGCATCCGTGCGTCGCTGCGGTCCGGTCCCAGGTCGACGGGCACGTGCACCTTCCGCCGACCACTGGCGACAACATCGATGTACTGTGGAGACCTCACGCCCCACGTGTTGAGCAATTCGGCGGTACGTCCACCCGGCCTCCCGCATGCCCACTATACGCCCTCGCTCAAAGTCCGTCAACTGCACATACGGTTCACGTCCACGCTGTCGCGGCATGCTACCAGTGTTAAAGACTGCGATGGAGCTCCGTATGCCACGGCAAACTGGCTGACACTGACGGCGGCGGTGCACAAATGCTGCGCAGCTAGCGGCATTCGACGGCCAACACCGCGGTTCCTGGTGTGTCCGCTGTGCCGTGCGTGTGATCATTGCTTGTACAGCCCTCTCGCAGTGTCCGGAGCAAGTATGGTGGGTCTGACAAACCGGTGTCAATGTGTTCTTCTTTCCATTTCCAGGAGTGTACATTCAGAAACGATATCCTAATTCTTAAATTTGGATACAGTATAAAGTTTCTCTTTCTCAGAAATGCAAAATACATTGCTGGTGACTAAAATTACATCAGGAAAGGTTAAATTTGTTAAGTCTTTTTAGTGGTAATGGATGTGAAATCTAGTACACAGAGCTGGCAGTTCTTGCCACAACCATTGTTCCAGTCAGCTGAGCGCAGAGTCGAGCTTGGATGACATGCTGCTTCAATTCTATGCCAATGTTCATCTATCGTGGTCACATGTCAGTATTTCGGCAGCATGCGATCTGTTCAGATAGATCCGGAGAATGTGGCTGAAACATGGTTTACACCCCCTCAGTTTTGCAATTAAAATTATTTAAAAATTTTATGTGAATTAGAGTAATACCTGCCATAAACAAACCTGCACAGTTTACTTATTACAGTATTAGATGCACTGGTTTACAACAAGAGAGAGAACCAGAATAAGGGTTCGCAGGAGAGCTTCTGTAAAGTTTGGAAGGTAGGAGACGAGATACTGGCAGAAGTAAAGCTGTGAGGACGGGGCGTGAGTCGTGCTTGGGTACCTCAGTTGGTAGAGCACTTGCCCGCGAAAGGCAAAAGTCCCGAGTTCGAGTCTCGATCCGGCACACAGTTTTAATTTGCCAGGAAGTTTCAAGAGAGAGAACCACTTCTGAAATGTCGCATCAAACAACATCGCCAAAAGGGGCGCGTGACTGAGATACAACGTTGCTCCATGCTTCAGGTCCAGCTGCTAACCTATCTGCCCTAACCTGTTATGCCATTGGTCTTATGCTCTGCTCCCATATATGAAATTTGACTGAAATTTGTGTGAATATGACACTCTTAATGATGTCGGCATACTAGTAAAGAAAGAATACCAAATGGCTCTGAGCACTATGGGACTTAACATCTACGGTCATCAGTCCCCTAGAACTTAGAACTACTTAAACCTAACTAACCTAAGGACATCACACAACACCCAGTCATCACGAGGCAGAGAAAATCCCTGACCCCGCCGGGAATCGAACCCGGGAACCCGGGCGCGGGAAGCCAGAACGCTACCGCACGACCACGAGCTGCGGACAAGAAAGAATATCCTGATGTGTCAAAAGCCTGTCGATAGCGATACGTACATATACAGATGGCGAAAGTATAGCGTACACAAGGTATGAAAGGGCAGTGCATTGGCAAAGCTATCATTTTGTACTCAGGTGATTCATGAGAAAAGTTTTCGGAAGTTATCATGCCCGCACGACAGACTTTGAATGCGGAATGGTAGCTGCAGCTAGAAGCGTGGGACACTCGATTTCGGAAATGGTTGGGGAATTCAGAATTCCGAGTTCCACAGTGTCAAGAGTGTGCCAAGAATACCAAATTTCAGGCGTTCCTTCTTACCACAGAGAACGCAATGCCCGACAGTCTTCATTTAACAACCGAGAGCAGTGCTGTTTGTGTAGAGTTGTCAGTGTACACACGACTTGAAACAAACCCAGAAATGAGTGTGAGACGACTATAGAGGTAGCCTGGCTCAATATTTCTGCAGAGGACTACTAACAAATTGTTGAATCCATGCCACCTCGGGCTGTTGCACTATGCTGAGCAAAAGGAGGTCTGTCACTGTATTACGAGATATCCCATGGTTTTTGTCACCTAACTGTAAACTAGAAAGATAAAATCAGTTAACGTATTATTGAGACGCTTTGCGTTCCGATTAGTTTGGTGTACATATGTTACGGCATTTATGCAAACCTGGCACTAGCACATATCAGTATTCCCACAATTACAGCCAGATAACCAGCAACAATCTATCACAACGCTGAGGTAATACACAAACGCATAAGCAACCTCGTTCAGATAAGTGGCATTCAGCTGAGTGACATAAGCTTTCTCAACTACCGTATCTTTGTTTAAGTGTATCGATATTGGTACCGTCAAATATACACTCCTGGAAATTGAAATAAGAACACCGTGAATTCATTGTCCCAGGAAGGGGAAACTTTATTGACACATTCCTGGGGTCAGATACATCACATGATCACACTGACAGAACCACAGGCACATAGACACAGGCAACAGAGCATGCACAATGTCGGCACTAGTACAGTGTATATCCACCTTTCGCAGCAATGCAGGCTGCTATTCTCCCATGGAGACGATCGTAGAGATGCTGGATGTAGTCCTGTGGAACGGCTTGCCATGCCATTTCCACCTGGCGCCTCAGTTGGACCAGCGTTCGTGCTGGACGTGCAGACCGCGTGAGACGACGCTTCATCCAGTCCCAAACATGCTCAATGGGGGACAGATCCGGAGATCTTGCTGGCCAGGGTAGTTGACTTACACCTTCTAGAGCACGTTGGGTGGCACGGGATACATGCGGACGTGCATTGTCCTGTTGGAACAGCAAGTTCCCTTGCCGGTCTAGGAATGGTAGAACGATGGGTTCGATGACGGTTTGGATGTACCGTGCACTATTCAGTGTCCCCTCGACGATCACCAGTGGTGTACGGCCAGTGTAGGAGATCGCTCCCCACACCATGATGCCGGGTGTTGGCCCTGTGTGCCTCGGTCGTATGCAGTCCTGATTGTGGCGCTCACCTGCACGGCGCCAAACACGCATACGACCATCATTGGCACCAAGGCAGAAGCGACTCTCATCGCTGAAGACGACACGTCTCCATTCGTCCCTCCATTCACGCCTGTCGCGACACCACTGGAGGCGGGCTGCACGATGTTGGGGCGTGAGCGGAAGACGGCCTAACGGTGTGCGGGACCGTAGCCCAGCTTCATGGAGACGGTTGCGAATGGTCCTCGCCGATACCCCAGGAGCAACAGTGTCCCTAATTTGCTGGGAAGTGGCGGTGCGGTCCCCTACGGCACTGCGTAGGATCCTACGGTCTTGGCGTGCATCCGTGCGTCGCTGCGGTCCGGTCCCAGGTCGACGGGCACGTGCACCTTCCGCCGACCACTGGCGACAACATCGATGTACTGTGGAGACCTCACGCCCCACGTGTTGAGCAATTCGGCGGTACGTCCACCCGGCCTCCCGCATGCCCACTATACGCCCTCGCTCAAAGTCCGTCAACTGCACATACGGTTCACGTCCACGCTGTCGCGGCATGCTACCAGTGTTAAAGACTGCGATGGAGCTCCGTATGCCACGGCAAACTGGCTGACACTGACGGCGGCGGTGCACAAATGCTGCGCAGCTAGCGCCATTCGACGGCCAACACCGCGGTTCCTGGTGTGTCCGCTGTGCCGTGCGTGTGATCATTGCTTGTACAGCCCTCTCGCAGTGTCCGGAGCAAGTATGGTGGGTCTGACACACCGGTGTCAATGTGTTCTTTTTTCCATTTCCAGGAGTGTAGTTTGAAGCTCTGCCTATGCGAATGTACATATTCAAATTTAATGAACATAAAATGAACAAATACAAAGCTTTTGATATAACTAGGGTGAACTGCCATTTGACATAATCTTACCTCAGTCAAGCCATGACACTTACTTCTCTTTACAATGGCCTGTCACCCCTACTTATAACTTTTTGGACTTCCGTGAGGTCAGACAAGCAACTCTTCTAATTATTTTCGTATCAAAATTGTAGTATTCCACATCGGTCCCTCCAGTGGGAACACCATCAAAAATAATTCTCCCTTAATTATTTTATAAAATGTGTTCTTTAGATGGACTGCTTTTCTTTCCCCAGCTGTCTACAGCTTGCACCCGTCCACCTGCTAGCTGCTGAGGGTGTCGGCACCCAGAAACCGCATCTAGCTTTTAGGTTTTGCCCTACATATTCTGACGCCTGCTTCCTGAAAACTTTCCAACGCCACACTCTTAAGCCCCTCCATGATGAACTGGCGTCCTTCGGAGCTCTGTCGCCCCACCTCACGACAGTGGTTGCCTTTGGCCTCTGTGTGGCGTCACGAATTTTGATTTCAGCGCTTCACTAAAACGCATGTGTCTCGTGATGCCTAACTCCGATCAGCATGCGATTTTCACCAAACGCTATTATATGCACCCATACACATTCTATTCCACCCTCCTTCCCTGGTATACAATTCTTATGATCCCAGAACAAAGTACAATCGTCAATGATCAACGTCAGTGAGTGTAGCATCACTGCCACATCTGATTCTGACCAGGGAAACAGTTTATAACACTGCAACAGCGTATTTACGTAGCTTATGCAATCAAATACCAAGTTTGGTTTTTTTTATTACGTAGTATGCCCCAACAGAACAAATAGTCCTGTCACGGAAAAGCCACGTATAACACTCCACTCTGCTACTGCTATACCATAACCCCAAAGTAGGAGGCAGTTTGCAAAACAGAACTATTTTGTTATAGTAATTATGGTATAAAGCAACAGAGTAGTGTTACCCTCTGAGAGGAATTTTTGCTGTGTTGACCGTGTTATTCCTAATGGGGGTGGCTTATCGGAAGTGAAAGTCAGAATTACGTAAATGTTTGAACAGTAATAAACAAAATTTTGCCTATCTGCACTGTTTAATTAATAAAGAAAACGGTCGCCAGCCTAACTAGGCAAGAGAATGATTAACATTCTCGTTTAAGAAAGTAGGTATAAGTAACTATAACGGACAAACACAACCTAGACTTGGCCACACGCGAGTGCAATGAACTCTGACACACATATGTTTTAAGATTGAAGCTAACAACTGGAGCAGCACAAAAACTATTTGCAAAATTATAACACGTACAGAAAAACACTATCACTTTCAGGGCTTACACAAACTGAGTGGTCTTTATACTGTTAATATGCACAAAAGAGAGACAAACACTTAGTAATTATGAACATATAATTTCCTACTATGCAGTTTTCCACTTTTTCTACCTCGAAACACAATGTTAACAAAATTGCAAGAAACTGACTCACCTTTTAGAATTTACTACCGATATCAAGGTGATCATTAGCTAAGCAAAACTTTAGAAGCCTCAACCTTAAGAACTTTTAATTTTGCAGTTGGCCACAGTACTTTAATAAGCAGTTTTAATAGGAAAATTATTTTAAGCAAACAACATTTACTTTAACTCACTCTCTTGCCACATTAACTTTAACTTTCTTTTTACTAAGTTCAAGAGGCATTAAATAGCAAACTGGGTTTTAACGTACTTTCAGTAAGGACACTCGGTAATTACTTTAGTTCAAACGGAAAGGAACCTGACAGGTGTTATGATGAAGAGAAAAATCAAGGTTGGTACATAAATTCAGATATAAATTACCTTATACACTCCTGGAAATTGAAATAAGAACACCGTGAATTCATTGTCCCAGGAAGGGGAAACTTTATTGACACATTCCTGGGGTCAGATACATCACATGATCACACTGACAGAACCACAGGCACATAGACACAGGCAACAGAGCATGCAGAACGTCGTCACTAGTACAGTGTATATCCACCTTTCGCAGCAATGCAGGCTGCTATTCTCCCATGGAGACGATCGTAGAGATGCTGGATGTAGTCCTGTGGAACGGCTTGCCATGCCATTTCCACCTGGCGCCTCAGTTGGACCAGCGTTCGTGCTGGACGTGCAGACCGCGTGAGACGACGCTTCATCCAGTCCCAAACATGCTCAATAGGGGACAGATCCGGAGATCTTGCTGGCCAGGGTAGTTGACTTACACCTTCTAGAGCACGTTGGGTGGCACGGGATACATGCGGACGTGCATTGTCCTGTTGGAACAGCAAGTTCCCTTGCCGGTCTAGGAATGGTAGAACGATGGGTTCGATGACGGTTTGGATGTACCGTGCACTATTCAGTGTCCCCTCGACGATCACCAGTGGTGTACGGCCAGTGTAGGAGATCGCTCCCCACACCATGATGCCGGGAGTTGGCCCTGTGTGCCTCGGTCGTATGCAGTCTGATTGTGGCGCTCACCTGCACGGCGCCAAACACGCATACGACCATCATTGGCACCAAGGCAGAAGCGACTCTCATCGCTGAAGACGACACGTCTCCATTCGTCCCTCCATTCACGCCTGTCGCGACACCACTGGAGGCGGGCTGCACGATGTTGGGGCGTGAGCGGAAGACGGCCTAACGGTGTGCGGGACCGTAGCCCAGCTTCATGGAGACGGTTGCGAATGGTCCTCGCCGATACCCCAGGAGCAACAGTGTCCCTAATTTGCTGGGAAGTGGCGGTGCGGTCCCCTACGGCACTGCGTAGGATCCTACGGTCTTGGCGTGCATCCGTGCGTCGCTGCGGTCCGGTCCCAGGTCGACGGGCACGTGCACCTTCCACCGACCACTGGCGACAACATCGATGTACTGTGGAGACCTCACGCCCCACGTGTTGAGCAATTCGGCGGTACGTCCACCCGGCCTCCCGCATGCCCACTATACGCCCTCGCCCAAAGTCCGTCAACTGCACATACGGTTCACGTCCACGCTGTCGCGGCATGCTACCAGTGTTAAAGACTGCGATGGCGCTCCGTATGCCACGGCAAACTGGCTGACACTGACGGCGGCGGTGCACAAATGCTGCGCAGCTAGCGCCATTCGACGGCCAACACCGCGGTTCCTGGTGTGTCCGCTGTGCCGTGCGTGTGATCATTGCTTGTACAGCCCTCTCGCAGTGTCCGGAGCAAGTATGGTGGGTCTGACACACCGGTGTCAATGTGTTCTTTTTTCCATTTCCAGGAGTGTAATTGAGCACAATAACACATCCTTTAAGCTGATCCTTCACTGTACATCATTATAGTATTACGTTACAGTGATTGCGCAATGTGGTGGCAACTGCATGTTGGTAGATGGAATTGCAGACAGAATTGCTGGACTCTGTCATTTCTTGGTGGCGATGATGAATACCAAATTCCAGAATAGTTCCAGCTATTTATCCATCCATCCGAGGCCTTGGAAAGTAGCAGGAAAAGCCTCTCTCGGAACCTCCACCATATGCATCTTTTACATGGCAGTGCACTGATGAAGATGAAATGGGAGATAAGATACTGCGTGAAGAGTTTGACAGAGCACTTAAAGACCTGAGTCGAAACAAGGCCCCGGGAGTAGACAACATTCCATTAGAACTACTGATGGCCTTGGGAGAGCCAGTCATGACAAAACTCTACCATCTGGTGAGCAAGATGTATGAGACAGGCGAAATACCCACAGACTTCAAGAAGAATATAATAATTCCAATACCAAAGAAAGCAGGTGTTGACAGGTGTGAAAATTACCGAACTATCAGTTTAATAAGTCACAGCTGCAAAATGCTAACGCGAATTCTTTACAGACGAATGGAAAAACTGGTAGAAACGGACCTCGGGGAAGATCAGTTTGGATTCCGTAGAAATGTTGGAACACGTGAGGCAATACTAACCTTACGCCTTATCTTAGAAGAAAGATTAAGAAAAGGCAAACCTACTTTTCTAGCATTTGTCGACTTAGAGAAAGCTTTTGACAACGTTAACTGGAATACTCTCTTTCAAATTCTGAAGGTGGCAGGGGTAAAATACAGGGAGCGAAAGGCTATTTACAATTTGTACAGAAACCAGATGGCAGTTATAAGAGTCGAGGGACATGAAAGGGAGGCAGTGGTTGGGAAAGGAGTGAGGCAGGGTTGTAGCCTCTCCTCGATGTTGTTCAATCTGTATATTGAGCAAGCAGTAAAGGAAACAAAAGAAAAATTCGGAGTAGGTATTAAAATTCATGGAGAAGAAGTAAAAACTTTGAGGTTCGCCGATGACATTGTAATTCTGTCAGAGACAGCAAAGGACTTGGAAGAGCAGTTGAACGGAATGGACAGTGTCTTGAAAGGAGGATATAAGATGAACATCAACAAAAGCAAAACGAGGATAATGGAATGTAGTCAAATTAAATCGGGTGATGCTGAGGGAATTAGATTAGGAAATGAGACACTTAAAGTAGTAAAGGAGTTTTGCTATTTAGGGAGTAAAATAACTGATGATGGTCGAAGTAGAGAGGATATAAAATGTAGACTGGCAATGGGAAGGAAATCGTTTCTGAAGAAGAGAAATTTGTTAACGTCGAGTATTGATTTAAGTGTCAGGAAGTCGTTTCTGAAAGTATTTGTATGGAGTGTAGCCATGTATGGAAGTGAAACATGGACGATAACCAGTTTGGACAAGAAGAGAATAGAAGCTTTCGAAATGTGGTGCTACAGAAGAATGCTGAAGATAAGGTGGTTAGATCACGTAACTAATGAGGAGGTATTGAATAGGATTGGGGAGAAGAGAAGTTTGTGGCACAACTTGACTAGAAGAAGGGATCGGTTGGTAGGGCATGTTTTGAGGCATCAAGGGATCACAAATTTAGCATTGGAGGGCAGCGTGGAGGGTAAAAATCGTAGAGGGAGACCAAGAGATGAATACACTAAGCAGATTCAGAAGGATGTAGGTTGCAGTAGGTACTGGGAGATGAAGAAGCTTGCACAGAATAGAGTAGCATGGAGAGCTGCATCAAACCAGTCTCAGGACTGAAGACCACAACAACAACAACAATTTTACTTTTTAAAATGGTTTTATTGTCATAGTTCATCGTTCTTAAATAGAAGTTATGACGGTCTTAAGGTTACGTATTTTGTGTTAAATGTTGAATTCTCCATTTGGAGTAAATAAGACTGAGCGGTATAATATGTTCAGTACCTTCTACAGAGTGTAACGTTCAATAAATTATTTAAAAATTATTATAACAAATCTTGCACAAAATCGACTCAGTTTTCCCACTTTGATCATGCCTGGTACAAATGACAATTAATGTTATCAAATGGTCTATCATTTAGACTGCACGCAAAATAGACAACAATTAATGTAAAACAGTGTAGTAGGTACACGTAGTAAAACTGTTATACAACTGAAGCGTCTCTGTGTGAGGCTCATTACGAGATTTTGTTTAAAGTAACCTCTCATCTCAGTATCTCTAGCACCTCAATGTGCGATGCAATTAGTAAGTTTTCTCCAACATAAAAAAGGGCGAGCAGATGAGTGCGTGCGTATCAGCCACTGCTTACATATTTTCCTTATTTTATACTAAAATTGTTTGCTAATAGTTCGACTCTAATGCACTTGTGCATGGTCCATTAACTTTTACTACTTTTCTGAATACCACGCTCACGTTTACAATGTCTCACTGCCATATGCCTTTGCAACCGTCCTTTCCTTTCCCTTCTGGAATGATGAAACGAATCAGTGTGTGTGTGTGTGTGTGTGTGTGTGTGTGTGTGTGTGTGTGTGTGTGTGCAGTTATAAATTCTATGTGCATAACAATGGGAGTAGAGTAGTCTGTTACTGTGACAGTATATCAACTTTAGTACATGTTTGTTGGGTAGCTGTGGTCTCGCGGTTCTAGGCGCGCAGTCCGGAACCGTGCGACTGCTACGGTCGCAGGTTCGAATCCTGCCTCGAGCATGGATGTGTGTGATGTCCTTAGGTTAGTTAGGTTTAAGTAGTTCTAAGTTCTAGGGGACTGATGACCACAGCAGTTGAGTCCCATAGTGCTCAGAGCCATTTGAACCATTTTTTTTGTTGGGTAGCTAGAAGGTTTCTGTTTGCCTTCGACGAACCTGTTGGGTACACGGTGTGTCCCAGTTCCTTTACGACTGCTTGCGTGAAATTCCAAACTGCAATTCTACCACCGGCCGGGTTGGCCGAGCGGTTCTAGGCGCTACAGTCTGGAACCGCGCACCATTACGGCTCAGAGCCATTTGAACCATTTTGCAATTCTACCCTAGGGCGAGCTGCGTCTTTACGATCCTTGAAGTTTCAACAACAGCCGTGCAGCAGGAGTCATGGCCGTGAACGTAACAGTACGTGTCTGATACTCGTCGCAAAATGACGGTGGAACAGCGAGACAACCTAAAGTTTTGTGTTTGTGGACGAGAATTCATCGAATTCGACACAAATACCGAAAGGCAGGTTCCTGGTCGCTCCTCCAAGGAAAAGCCCTAACCCACAAAGCGAAGCTCGTGGGTGAGTATTTCGCCAGTAAACGGATGTCAGTCCTGGATCACCCGCCATATTCGTCGGATTTGGCCTAAACCGACTTGTGCTTGTTCCTCAAATTAAAGTTGGCGATGAAACGACACCGCTATGACGCAGTTAAGGACATCCAAGAAAACTGTACTGCAGTACTAAATACAATTCCAAAGAAGGACTACGGTGACTGTTCCAAAACATTTTTATAACGATTTCAAATGTGTACGGATTCAGGAGAAGACTATTTTGAATAAATACAGTGATGTTGGGGACATTCCATGAGTTTTGTTTTTCATAGCCACAGACCTAACGGAAGTGGGACACACTGTGTAGGTTGGCACAGTACAGTAGGCGTGTTCTCTGTACATAAATCTCGTTTTCGTTAAGGGGACTCTTCACTGTCCGCTAGAAGCTTGGTCAGATCGATTGCTCGTAACAGCTTCTCCTGCATAGTCCCGCCAATGTTCGAATTTGTGTAAGTTTTCAGTCTAGATGAACCCCTATCGCTCTTCCCTTATAGCTTTATAATTTGTGTGTTGTGTTTTATTTTTATATTGTGGCTGTTGAGTACCTTCAAATTTAGATGATTTCGTAGGTTATTGTTCGATACCTGCTCTTGCTCATTACCACCACGTGTTGGTGTTCGTGTTGAAGAGCTTTCAGGTCTCACATCTTGTTACCTAGCGGTAATTTCAATACAGTTCCACTTGGCTTATTCTAAAATTTGTATTTGTTCGGTACTTAACGTTGATCGTTACCATCACGTGTTCGTGTTCTCTTTTACGAACATTCTGTGCTGTAGCCTCCGTAGTCTTCCTCTTGTACGGTATATGGAATTTAAATGAGTTTTTTAGTTCATGTTTTGATCCTCGGGTCTGTATTTAGATGGTAATTTTACGTCTTCATTCCGCGTCTTAAAATCGAGGGAGCAGCATCACGTGTGCTAGTCACGTGTGGTCATGGTGGAGGACGTTTGTTCTTGTTTTCGCCTGTATAAACCTCAGCAAATGCACGTGGGTGTATGGTTAACCAATCCTTTGATTATTTCCGTCCCATAAACCGCGAATTTAGTAGCGGACTCAGAAACAAGTTTTAAGATTTATCAAGAATGAAACTTAATACGTGTCAGACACCAGCAATAGTCACATTTTATTAGGTTCACAAGTGTTTTAACCAACATATCAAAGTCAATAAATGTTCGCTTTTCCTGTAATTGTATTCGAGCTTTCAGTGACTCATTCATCCCACGCTCCATCCACCTCTGAGCCAGGGCGCATCCTACAGCATTTCTTAGCGCAATAATTTAATACAGGCCCTTGTTTTTCATGAATTATGAATCATTTAAATTAGTTTTACCTTCTGTTGGCCCCGCAGCATCGTATACATCAGTATAAGGCAGAATGAAAATTAATGCTCCAAAACTAGCTGCAATAAGGTAATACGATAATAGCAATAAGCCGAAACAAGCCTGTCGCGTAAAATATTTAAAAAATGTATTTTCATTATTTAAATTAGTCCAAGGTTCAACACGTTGAATTTTGCGTTCTTAAATGCACGGCCTTCGGCTACCAAACCTCAGGCAAGCCTATTCAGGCTGCAGCCGCAATCTTTAAGTGTGCTACTTCCTGTGAATTACGCCAACCAGCGGTAGCATCTGCTATCATGCTGTTTCTCTGTTCAATATTGCAACCTTTTACAAATAACGTAGCAAGTTTTACTATGTGTAGCTGCCACTTGTTTATCATTACATTAAGAATAAATAACCTCATCGGACCAAATACACTAATGGGAAAAAAATCGCAAGACAAAAAAATAGTGTAAAGTAATGAAATTTCGGTGATTAACAGTGCAAGATTACAGTTAATGTAAGCGCTAGATAAGCCCTTGCAAATGTGAAATGCTGGTACATTAATAACCGATGTAACCAAAAAATGACTCTGAGCACTATGGGACTTAACTTCTGAGGTCATCAGTCCCCTAGAACTTATGTGGTGTGCGTACTGTAAGACCTTCGGTACACACACCATCAAATTATTTGACTAGTCGCTCTAGCGAAGTAGGCGATTGTCAGCAATATGTCTCGTGGTCTTATCGTGGCGCCGGCCGCGGTAGCCGTGCGGTTCTAGGCACTTCAGTCCGGAACCGCGTGACTGCTACGGTCGCAGGTTCGAATCCTGCCTCGGGCATGGGTGTGTGTGATGTCCTTAGGTTAGTTAGGTTTAAGTAGTTCTAAGTTCTAGGGGACTGATGACCTCAGATGTTGAGTCCCATAGTGCTCAGAGCCATTTTTTCTTATCGTGGCGTGTTTATCTTCTGCCATTAGGTCAGACGATAGAAATGCCACATGCCCACTTAGAGTAGCAGATCGTCGGTGACCAACTTTAAACAGAACTTCATTAATTTTCACACACATTTATTAAAATAATAAAAATCATAGATATTACGTAACTTGATTCTAGATGCTGTTTACAACTGACAATCTAAAGTTCCTTTGGTCTTGGTATGTTAATCTTATTCTCACATATCTCTGATACTTGACAAAGTGTCTATACATTCCTCTTCATGGCTATGTACAGGAACATGGTAATCTTATTAGGCGCAGACTGAACCTTGACTACAGACTAATGTAGACTAATGTAGACTAATGCAGACTAATGCAGACTGACTAATTGGAGGTCTGTACACTCGTTATAATTACTCGAGCGTTCAGGTATCACTGCGCGAGTGTGATCCACGAGGAGAAAATGTTCTACGTTAGCAGCAATCTCATTGGGTGCGTTACATATTAATACGCGGATCGGCGGAAGCAGAATTTGGTCCGTCTCTAAGACAGCGCCATCTCGTAGTGTGGAGACGGACGAGCGCTGCGCATGCGCTGTTGTGCTTGGCGGGGCGCGCTCTATTGGGAAAGTTGTGTACGCGCTGACTACGCGGAACTATGTACACAACAACTTAGAACTACTTAAACCTAACCAACCTAAGGACATCACACACATCCATGACCGAGGTAGGATTCGAACCTGCGACTGTAGTGGTCGTGCGGTTCCAGATTGTAGCGTCTAGAACCACTCGGCCACTCCGGCCGGCCCCGATGTAACTGCCAGAATGTTAAATACAAGCATGAAAACGTACATGTATTGTGTTGTACAGGTGCCAGATAACAGTTTGTGGTACAGAGGCCCATGTCTGTTGCACTAGGTCCATCAACACAAGGACGATTAACAGTGTTCACAGATGACGCTAGAGTTATCGTCTGATGATGTCCAATATGTGCTCGATTGGAGATAGCTCTGGTGATTGGGCAGGCTATGGCAACATACCAACACCCTCTAGAGCACATTGGGTTACAACAGCGGTATGCGGGTGAGTGTTATCCACTTGGAAAACACTCCCTGGAATGCTGTTCATGACTGCCAGCAGATCAGGTCGAATCACCAAATTGACGTACGAATTTTCAGTCAGGCTACGTGAGGTAACCACGAGAGTGCTCCTGCTGTCATACGAAATCGCACCCTCAGACCACAATTCCAGCTGTAGGTCCAGTGCGTCTACCATGCAGATAGGTTGATTGTAAGCCCTCAGCTGGTCTCCTCCTAACCAACACACGGCCATAATTGACAACGAGGCATAAACAGCTTTCATCAGAAAGCACGACAGACCACCACCCTGCTCTCTCTCGCTTGACACCACTGAAGTCGCAAATGGTGGTGGTTTGATGTCAATGGACTGCACGCTATTGTGCGACTAACTCGAAGCTGTCCTTGAAGTAACTGATTTTTAACAGCTCCTTGTGTCACTGTGGTGGCAACTGCTGCTCAGATTGCTGTTCCAGATGCAGTACGATGCGCCATAGCCATACGCCGAACAAGATGGTCTTCTCTCTCGGTAGTACCAAGAGCCGTCTGGAGGTCGGTCTTTTTGCGACCGTACATTCTCAAATGGTTCAAATGGCTCTGAGCACTATGGGACTTAACATATGTGGTCATCAGTCCCCTAGAACTTAGAACTACTTAAACCTAACTAACCTAAGGACATCACACACATCCATGCCCGAGGCAGGATTCGAACCTGCGACCGTAGCAGCCGCGCGGTTACAGACTGTAGCGCCTAGAACCGCTAGACCACCGCGGCCGGCCCGTACATTCTCATGACCGCCACTGCCAGCAATCATGTTCAGTGGTTACATTCGTGCCAAGCCAGTCTACAATATCGCAGAACGAACATACAACTTCTCGTGGAACTATACATGACCTCGCTCAAACTCAATGAGATGTTGATGATATCGTCTTTTTCGGCTTACAGGCATTATTGGCCAACATCAGGTCATCATGTCCAGCGTGTATTTCAAGCAACCCTGATTTGCATCCTCCTAGTGGCGCTACTACCGCTCTCTCATGCGGCTGGCGTGAAATTTAAATAAACATCATCTTTCAGATTTAGAAACACCAACTTTCGTTTATGTCGCACAACTCTTTTGTCGTGTTGCGATTTTTTAATGTCAGTTTGTTAGTCATCATCTCAGCACGTAAATTGTTTTGGAGCACAGCATGTAACCCTCAACCACTGACGTGAATCATGTGAAGTGTTGTGTGTGCCAGTCGGTTGTGTGGAACGAAGGCAGCAAGAATGGTCCACGTGGAGACGAGACGGAATGACAGAATGGAGTTTTAGTATTTCGACGTGCCGTGACCATACCCTGAACGAAGTTCCCCAATTTGTTGTTGTACCATCATGGATTGTAGAATATGGCTATAGAGAATGCTGAATCACTCACGTCCACGTAACAAAATGTAAGAAAGTTGTTGCTAGAGATGCGCTCCACCAAATCCACGGTTCGGTCGTTTTGGTACACTACATAAATGACGTAGTAGCTAGTAGGTAGGGTTACCGGTAGTACTGATAGGATTGGTGGGGAAAGCAAGATTAAAAATAAAATATATCTGAGAAGAAACTGGGAGCCGACGACTTCTTCTTGTTTTTTGTTTGTTTGTTTTGCACGTAATTTGAGGCGCACATGGTTCAGTGTTAGTTCATCCTGTATTCTATACCCTTACCAAACACAGACTCCATTTTACAAGTAATGAAAATTAGTTGATCGCATAACTTCTGGTCTTTTATGAGAACAAAGCAATTTCTTTTCATGAAAGTACAGTTTACATGCACAAACAAAAAATGTATATTATTATTTTTGTTTTATGTACTTGATCGAAGGCAACAGTTTCCTGTTATTGTTAATAAGTGTGAAAGTTGTTTATGAGTAACAGAAACAAGTGTTATGTAAGCTCGACGAACTATTGATTGTTTGATATGTTTCTGCTTTTCGTTTTTTTTAATATTGTCTTTTTTGAGAAAATTGCGGTTTATTGCGCTATATGACAAATCTGTATTGTTATTGTATTTTTACTACAACATCCCTAAGTTTCACATTAAAAATCAAACGTGAATTAAGTATTGAAAACTTCAATTTTTCTATAATTACTGTTTATTTTTAGGTAACAGACAGGAGAATAGCGTTGCAGAACAAAAATGTTCCGTAGGTTGCGTTGCCCTTTATATGCTCTCAGTCAGTTTCTAGACTGGTCATCGCTTCCGGTTGCTAGGGCAATCTAGTAAGACACGAAATGCGTAAACAAAAAAACGCCATCGAAAAGAGGTAACGCCCGATAGGTATGCAACACACCTAACATACTGTAATGTGGTTATGATCTTCAGTGGCCAAAGGTACTTGGAAAGCTACCGCAGTCTATGGTTACTGTGGTGTCACCGCCAGACACCACACTTGCTAGGTGGTAGCTTAAATCGGCTGCGGTCCATTAGTACATGTCGGACCCGCGTGTCGCCATTGTGTGATCGTAGACCGAGCGCCACCACACGGCAGGTCTCGAGAGACTGACTAGCACTCGGCCCAGTTGTACGACGACTTTGCTAGCGACTACACTGACGAAGCCTTTCTCTCATTTGCCGAGAGACAGTTAGAATAGCCTTCAGCTAAGTCCATGGCTACGACCTAGCAAGGCGCCATTAACCATTTCAAGATAGTCCCACTTGTATCATCAAGAATGCTGTACAACTATGATGGAATAAAGTTAAGTATTACTGCAGCTACGTACTTTTCTTTATAGCATTCATTACGTATCCTGTTTCAGACTTCACGCCATCCTTCGTGCGCTTATAGCGTGCATTTCGGCCCCCTCAAACACACTGTGTCGGCACCTCTGTCGACACAACAGTTACTTACAATAGTCTACGGAAGCCTACAGTAGTTTTACAATTCTAGTTGCCGCTAAAAGACCGAAACCACGAAGAACATGAAACAAGTGTCGTGCCTTGTCAATTACAAAAACTATCAGTTTCTAACCTGACAGGTATTGCTGCTACCAGTGAATGTAGATGCATATCATTCAGTTTTGGAGCGAAAACTGCGAAGTGTGCATGCAATGGATATTTGCAGTGCCTCAGAAAAGGACACGGCTGACAGCGGCACACAAAACTACACGTCACCAGTCCAAATGACACAGTAACAGTACACGCCTCCAGTGATGTACTATAGTTCGACGAGTGCGATTTTGCCTCTTTTCAAGTACAAAGCATGCAGTCAACCGACAGTGCTAGTGTGTGGCGGGTGTAGCTAGGCTGATGCTTCTGTAATGTCTTGGAGGCATTTTTCATATCACGACTTGGGTCCACTCTTACAGGTTACCGTGAAGAGGAAGCAGGATTTCAACATTCTCGATAACCAAGGGTTGCCCTTTCTTCTACCGTTTTACAATGAGTATAGTGTGGACACCCTCGTCTTCCAAGATGACAAGAGCGCGTTCTATGAAAACTAATGCATTCTGCCGCATATGGACTGGACCGACAAACCACCCAAACTCATTTCCAAAGGAAATGTCTGATATTATTTGAGCAGCAGGTTAAACGTAGCAGTCAGTATAGTGGTTGCTCTTAGAAATGTTAAAGTTCTTTTTTGATAAAACGCATTTTCGGCGTTATTGTGTTCTCGGTACTTTGTTTCATGTCCTAGACGTATCCCAAACCCAAATCACGGAGGAAATGTTTCAAATATTCATTACTAAAAGGGGCGTAGTAGTTTGTGCCGAGCCATGCTTTCCTCTGGCCTTCCACGTGGCATACGTAATGGTCTGCTCCACTTAGTCGTCACGCAGTTTCTATGGTAAGCAGAGTGCATGTTAGCTTTGGTTTCTATCTATGAAAAATCTGTGTAATCGAAGGAGATAATGTGAGTTTCAAGAATAATAAAAAAAGTTGAACTGAACAAACAACATGTCGCCCCTGTGGGATGACTAGGTGTGAACTAGCACGTCATTCGTTTCGTGTAAATCTATGCCACTGTTTCATTAACTCATTATTTAGTTGCCTCTCCACCTATAGGTGTGATATTTTGATATGGTGCTGGTCAGTGCTTGTCACAAAGAACTGTAATGAACATTTACAAAAAGATTGTAATAAAAATGCAACGTAAGTATGTTAACCTCCCCTGTACTTCGTTCTTTGTAAAACTGCTGCTGTACACCACCTCGGAAAACTACAAAAAATTGGTATTTGATCATGCTATTAAATCATGTCACGCAGTTTCACATGTCACTTACCTCTACACTTGTTTCTTCATTCAGTTTATAACAGCAAATTTCCTTTTCCTTATTTCTTTTCTTCCAAAAAAAGAACAATTTACATAGCTCTCGCGCACAGGAAAAAATATTGTGCAGTTAGGTGTTTTTCTTTAAAGAAAATGATTTAAGTGTGGGTATTACGTAGATTTTTAACAGCGTCTACTTACCAGTTAACATTCGTCGTATTAAAAATACTCCATACTGTCATGTCTAGCCCCCCTCCCTCACAAACTGTCATATCGGCGCCCTAGAACTTGTTTGAATAAATTTTCATTGTGAATTACGTAGAGGTTCTACACTATAGATAACGCTATTGTTTTAGGATTCCTGTAAGTGTAGGCACGAGGCATGTCATTGAAGCTTGCACAGTTACGGAAAAAAACTCATAAAAACCATTTTTCAAACAAAAAATTTTTTTACAAGGAAGATTATTTCTTAAAGTAATTTTGTACGTAGTTGCCACTATTGTTTAGACATTTGCCACAGAGGAAAACCAACACTTCTATGTACTGTTCAACTGTGGCTGTCTTCACTAGCGGCATCTTTCTATGCAGAGGTTTCCCCCCTGTGACAAATATCTGAATAATGGTGGCAGGTATGTA
The DNA here is from genome assembly GCF_023898315.1 of Schistocerca nitens. Classification (NCBI taxonomy): domain Eukaryota; kingdom Metazoa; phylum Arthropoda; class Insecta; order Orthoptera; family Acrididae; genus Schistocerca; species Schistocerca nitens. The sequence continues at coordinate 397,339,519 of NC_064617.1, forward strand.
AAAAAACAGTTAAAGAAATACTCTTTCGTGTAAAAATAAATTTTGGCTCAAAGAAAAGTTGTTATTAGTTTTTGTCCGCAGCTCGTGGTCGTGCGGTAGCGTTATCGCTTCCCGCGCCCGGGTTCCCGGGTTCGATTCTCGGCGGGGTCAGGGATTTTCTCTGCCTCGTGATGACTGGGTGTTGTGTGCTGTACTTAGGTTAGTTAGATTTAAGTAGTTCTAAGTTCTATGGGACTGATGACCATAGATGTTAAGTCCCATAGTGCTCAGAGCCATTTGAACCATTTTGTTATTAGTTTTTTTTTCCAAAACGGTACTTGCTTTCCAGACATGCCTCTTGTAAATGCATTGATACACTGCTTCACTGGAGACTCAAACTTTTCATACATTATCGCGGAATGAACAGTGAAAATGAACAATGGATTTATAAAAAGCAAATTATGGGAACTACAAGATGCAGACGTGTGCATATGACACTGCAGCAAATATTATTGTTGTATTTCTGCTGTTATATTATTCGTATCTCAAATAAAACGTAGTGCTTCAATATTAACGGCACTTAGAACAAAAACTTTCTTATTGGTACTTTGAACCATTTCTTCCCGGTCGTGTAATAACTACAACCTTCCAAATAAATTATTTATTTTCTAATTTGTCTCAATAATTTTTCCAGTGTGATGAGGTGAGCATCTTAATTCTGTGGTAACGGTATACCCGGTCAATTTTTCGGATACAAATAATTTATGTACGAAAAGAGATACGTTGCGTTTTGATTCTCCTGACAGATGTGACATTAGGCAGTACGTTTGACATTTCCACTCTACAGTTGGCTTCAGTTGGGTGTGGCTCACCTGAAGAAACTGTGTCCTCGCCGAACTAAGACCATTGTAGAGGCTAGAGGTAATATTAGTGTGATGTGTCTTCTGGGCGTTGCTAGTTTTTTCTGGGGTGCTTGATGAACAGTGAGCTGCTTCAGATGATGTGGCTTACCTGAAGAAACTTGAGTGCCCTCTTCTTCGCCGAATTGAGACTATTATCAAGGCTAGTGGCCGTGTTACATGGTATTAGCGTTGTGTTTACTGGAGTATGACCAAAGTTTTGTTCGATGTGGCTAGTTGATGCCTTGATAATGGACTAGAGACCGGAAAAGGAAATTAAAATAAGTAAGCTTTTATTTGAGGAGCTGCTATGTAACAAGTGTTGAAAATGTCGAAACTGCGGCCTTACCAGAAGTCTTCCACTTCCTTGGTAAGCGCTGCGTACGCCGCCAAAAGCGGTACACATATATTGCCATGGAGTCACCAAGAGTGGCGTCAAAAGCTCTGAACGGTCGCCATTAAGATGACGCATGTGACAGGCCGACAGCTACGTCTAACACCACAGAGATGGTGAAACCGAGGGCTATTTCCTACTTGGGCAAAATACACCGGTATGCAAAATTTAAGGACGAAAGTAACTTTCGCATGATGCGTCGCTGGCAAGTAACATAGGTCGATGAAACTTGGATCATACATACAAAGATCTGAACTAGAAACTGTCTAACGGCAGTCCACACTGAACTTTTAGATTAGTCAGTCATTACTGAGACTAGGTTCAGATTTTATACTACAGTGCCACGCTTGTTCGGCATCAAACTGAAGATGAGTGTTTATGGTGTACATTATTTTGACTAATGACTGTTGTTTGTTACTTACAACGTTGCCAACGTTATTTGCGTTTTGAGGCTAGTTAGCACGTCGACATTAGATTGCGCCACTAATTGACTGAAATGAGTTGGTTAAAATGGTTCACATGGCTATAAGCACTATGGGACCTAACATCTGAGGTCTTCAGTTCCCTAGACCTATAACTACTTAAACTTAACTAACCTAAGGACAGCACACACATCCATGCCCGAGGCAGGATTCGAACCTGCGACCATAGCAGCATCGCGGTTCCGGGCTGAAGCGGCTAGAACCTCTCGGCCACAACGTCCGGCGAAACGAGTTGCACGTCAAATGTTTTCGTATACGACTTTAGACACGGCGATACCAGTGTACGCCTCAATTTCGTCGTTTTATGACTGCCGTTGTTTCGTCTAAAATGAAAGTTTTGGGATCTGCGCGAGCTGCGGCGGGGTGCTTGTCTACATGAAATCGCTGCGTAAGTAAAATGTTTGGGTTTCTGATTGGATAAAAAAAAGACATCAGCTCGGCTGCTCAGTTCCTTGTTGAAAGAAATTGTTGTGGAAGACCCGAGAAGTTATTTCAGTCAACGAAGACTCTTGCAAACAGAGTTTAAAAAACATTAAGAAAGAAAGCTTCTATAATGAATGAAACATTGTCTTCACAGCTAAACCTACAAATAACATAACGTTTCTTGCAAGTGGGCATTCATATTCGTCTCTAGAGTACCTATATAATGTTCTAGAATCAACAGTTTCCAAATTTAACATTGTTCTCTTCGCAGTTGCTGACAGTAGTAATTACTGATTCACTTACATTGATATAGGTGAAGCAGGAAGGACATCTGATGTTACTAATTTAGCAAGTTGTACTCTAAAATCGGCAATAGATACCAGGACTCTTGCCTGCCAGAAGATGCAGTCTGTAGTCGGTGACGTCGGATTTCGGTTAACATTTTTTCAAAGCATGGTCCACTCAGTACCATAGAAAGAATATTCAAATACATTTTGGCGAGAGCTCGCCATATTGTGGAAAATGCGTTTCGAATTCGTGTTTCCATATTTCCTGTACACAATTTTCCATAAAAAAGAATAGGCCTACTCACACGGCGACACTTTCGTCACTGGACTGTTCCCCAGCCAGACGTTTCGTTTGCACGTATTTTTGTGAATTCATGTGCGTACGTACTCCTTAATGAATGAATTTTGTTCTGCGCCTTAAATGACGTCAGGCCAACAATGTTTAAATCGCATAGGAAGACCTCAAGTGCTACTTGTATTTGCAGTCTACATCACTGAAATCCCACTAAGATTTAAGCACACCACAGATTTCCAAAACACCGAACAATTTCCTTCGTTTCTCACTTCATATTTCAGTTTGTTAATACTCTAAAGACAGACCTAACAAATGGCTCAAATCGCTCTGAGCACTATGTGACTTAACATTTAAGGTCATCAGTCCCCTAGACTTAGAACTACTTAAACCTGACTAACCTAAGGACATCACATACATCCATGATCGAGGCAGGATTCGAACCTGCGACAGTAGCAACAGCGTGGTTCCGGACGCGCCTTGAACCGCTCGGCCACAGCCGCCGGAGACAAACCTAATACTGAAACTGGTGTCGCCGAAGTTGGGACAAGCTGAAACCGTTTAATTTTACCAACGAGTTGTGCAAAAGCGCGGCACGCACTGCGCAGTGGCCGGCAGCGTAGGGGACGTCGTGTAAACTAGGCTTTAGTTACCGTAGTCCCGTGACGAGATTAGTTTCAAGCCTACAAGCTAGCTCCTTCAGTACAGCAGCTATTAGGTTGGTCCATAAGTTCGAAGCGTTTTTGTTTTGCATGTTGGCATTCCAGTTTGCTATCGGATTATTTACCAATTTTCATATTTTATTTGTAGTTCGGTGTTGCTATTTGATTTCACGTGTTGCCATTTTGACATCTGGAGATAGTGAGTCGCTCTGTGGATGCTAGAAAATGGCGTTCCAAGTGGAGAAATTTTCTTTATATTCTTCTGTTTGAGTTCAGTGAAGGGGTGAAGCAGCGGAGGCAGCCAGAAACGTTTGCGCCGTGTGTGGGGATAAAGCCGCTGGACAGAGCACGGCAAGAATATGGTTTTCTCATTTTAAGGAGGATCATTTTGACATTAGCGTTCAGGAAAATCTTCGAGTTTTGATGAAGATCATTTAAACGCTTCAATCAACAATGGCCCACATCATTGTATTCGAGAATTGGCAAGTGTGATGAACTGTGATCATATCACCAACGTGCGACACTTTCATGCAATGGGGGCAGTTCAAAAATCTGGTGTATGGGTACGCATGCTCTAAGTCAAAATCACAAAAATCAGCGTGTGGCCATATGTGCATCTCTGCTTGTTCGTCATCAACTGGCTCGTCAACAACACCGACCATTCCTATCCCGTACCGTTACTGGTGACGACAAAAGGTCTTTATGCTAACGTAAGGAAAAGAAAGGAATGGTTAGCCCAAACGAAGCAAGAACTACCGTACAAAGAACTGAGTGCATCTACAAGAGGTAATGTTATGCATCTGGTGGAACAGCAGCAGTATGGTGTAGTATGAATTGTCTCCACGAGGTGTAGCAACTGAGATGTCTTGCAATCCAAGAATAGAGATTAGGAAGACTTCGTGAAGTGATTCTAGCTCCACGATGGCGCGCGGCCGCATTCTGCTAGACTGACAAAAAACGCTGTATAAGAGTTGGGATGGCCAGTCATTCCCTACCCACGTTACTTATCCGATCTTGCGCCCTCAGATTTTCATCCTTTCGCTCTGTATCGAATAGCGTCCAATGAACTTCCTTTCCGGATGAAAATGCGCTCTGAACATGGCTCGACGAGTTCTACACCTCAAAACCAAGTTATTTCTACAGTCGCGGAATCGGAAAGTATCCGAGCGTTGGCTGACCGTTGTAAATAGTGAAGGAGAATATACGTATTATCGATGACTACAGCCTCTCTTATATGTATCTACTGCGTTTATTAAACTTATGGAAAAACACTACGAACTTGTGCACCAACCCTATACTTTTCTGAGGTAAGGGGTTCACTAGCTGCCGGCCGCGGTGGTCTCGCGGTTCTAGGCGCCCAGTTCGGAACCGCGCGACTGCTACGGTCGCAGGTTCGAATCCTGCCTCGGGCATGGATGGGTGTGATGTCCTTAGGTTAGTTAGATTTAAGTAGTTCTAAGTTCTAGGGGACTGATGACCACAGCTGTTAAGTCCCATAGTGCTCAGAGCCATTTGAACCATTTTTGGTTCATTAGCTGTTACTCTCTACTTTTGCGTCTACATCTACATCGATACCATGCAATCCACGTTACGGCACTTGGAGGAGAGTACCCCGTACCACTCCTAGTCATTTTATTTCTTGGCTCAAGTGGCTCTGAGCACTATGGGACTTAACATCTGACGTCATCAGTCCCCTAGAACTTAGAACTACTTAAACCTGACTAACCTAAGGACATCAGACACATCCATGCCCCAGGCAGGATTCGAACCTGCTACCGTAGCAGTCGCGCTGTTCCGGACTGAAGCGCCTAGAACCGCTCGGCCACTGAGGCCGGCTTCTTTCTTGTTCTACTCGGAAATAGAACGAGGGAAAAACGACTGTCTGTATGCCTCCATTTGAGCCCTAATTTCTCGTACCTTGTATTCTTGGTCCTTACGCACAATATATATTGGAGGAGAATCGTTCAGCAGTCAGCTTCATCTACATCTACATACATACTCCGCAATCCACCATACGGTGCGTGGCGGAGGGTACCTCTTACCACAATTAGCATCTTCTCTCCCTGTTCCACTCCCAAACAGAACGATGGAAAAATGACTACCTATATGCCTCTGTACGAGCCCTAATCTCTCTTATCTTATCTTTATGGTCTTTCCGCGAAATGTAAGTTGGCAGCAGTAAAATTGTTCTGCAGTCAGCCTCAAATGCTGGTTCTCTAAATTTGCTCAGTAGCGATTCACGAAAAGAACGCCTCCTTTCCTCTAGAGACTTCCACCCGAGTTCCTGAAGCATTTCCGTAACACTCGCGTGATGATCGAACCTATCAGTAACAAATCTAGCAGCCCGCCTCTGAATTGCTTCTATGTCCTCCCTGAATCCGACCTGATAGGGGTCCCAAACGCTCGAGCAGTACTCAAGAATAGGTCGTATTAGTATTTTATAAGCGGTATGCTTTACAGATGAACCACATCTTCCCAAAATTCTACCAATGAACCGAAGACGACTATCCGCGTTCCCCGCAACTGCCATTACATGCTTGTCCCACTTCATATCGTTCTGCAATGTTACGCCCAAATATTTAATCGACGTGACTGTGTCAAGCGCTACACTACTAATGGAGTATTCAAATATCAGTTCCCTAAATTTTCTCAACAGCGGTCTTCGAAAAAATTCTGCCTTCCCTCCAGGGATTCCCAGCTCTCAAAGCATCATCGTAACACCTGCATGTTGATCGAATCTACCAGTAATAAATCTAGCAGCCCTTCTCTGAGTTGCTTCGACGTCTTCCTTCAGTCCGACCTGGTATGGATCCCAAACGTTCGAGCAGCACTCAGCAAAAGATCAACCTAGCGTCCTATATGCGGTCTCCTTCACAGATGAACCACACTTTCCTGGAATTCTCCCAATAAACCGTAGTCGACCGTTCGCCTTCCCTACCACAATCGTCACAGGTCCGTTCAGTTTCATATCGCTTTGCAATTTGATGCCCAGATATTGGAACGACGTGACTGTGTGAAGTAGGACACTACTTAGGCTTTATCCGACCATTACGGGTTTGTTTTTGCTACTCATCCGAATTAACTTACATTGGGCGCCGAACTCGTTTGGTGAATACAACAATGAGGCACTAGCGAGTCAAGTTGCTGCACTTCCCGGAGCTCCAGTCGGCCACGCGCTGTGTCCGATTCCCGTTCCGTCCTCCAGCGCAGCGCTGCGCCTCGCGACCCATTGGCGCAACCGTCTGCGCACACCGGCGAGCCCAGTGGCCGCGCCTCGCCAGCGAGGACAATGCGTCGCTTTCACCGGCGGCGGCGACGGCGCACGTGCGATTTCCTGCCGGCGGAGGAGCGCCGCGCTGCCGCGGCGGGACGAGGCGCGGTGCGTGGCAGTGGGAGTGCGGCGCCCGCTATTCCTGGAGAAGGCCAAATATACCCCGCGCCGCTGCCGCCGCCGCCGCCGCCGCCCGGCGCAGCACGCCGCTGACGGCCGCTGAAGGCCGGCCCACAGAGGGGCGACCCGCGCCCTGCCGTGTCGTTGGCCCTGCCGACGCCGACGCCTCGCCGTGACGCAAAACTGCCGCTGTGTGACGTCACCGGGTTAATTCCGGAAGCCGTCCGTCAGGGGCCGCCCCCGCGCCGCCGCACTTTTATAAATACGCGTAAACGCCTGACGAATACGCGAGCCGGCGTGTCGCGGGCCGGAGCGCGCCGCGTTGCGCGCGGTCCTGTTGTCTGCTCTGGAATAGAGCCGCGCCCGCCACTCCGACTGGCGTGCCCCTCCCGCGCGCGTGTTTATGTCGCCGAGCGCGCCGCCGCGCGGCGACGCTGCGAAACAAAGCGTGCCGCGGCTGCGACGCCGCACCGGCCGGAAGGCTCCTGGCACCTCGTACCTGGCTCTTGCTCCGGCGGTACCCACGAATCACCGGCCCGTAACATTACTACTGACGCTGGAGAACATCCTGGAACGTGTGATCTTGGCTAGGACGTCAAACTGTTTCGGGAAAAACAGAATTATCCGACCAGAGCAATTTGGCTTCCAGCAAAAGATGTCAGCAGAATTACAAATGGTACGACTCACCGAACACTTACGACGTCGATCAAACTTACTCCAATGGACGGTCGGCTTCATTTTTGACATCAAAAATGGTTCAAATGGCTCTGAGCACAATGGGACTTAACATCTATGGTCATCAGTCCCCTAGCACTTAGAACTACTTAAACCTAACTAACTTAAGGACATCACACACATCCATGCCCGAGGCAGGATTCGAACCTGCGACCGTAGCGGTCACGCAGTTCCAGACTGAAGCGCCTAGAACCGCACGGCCATACCGGCAGGCTCATTTTTGACATCGAAAAGGCGTACGACAAAGTATGGCGAAACTATACTGTGAAACATACATACTGGACTATTACGTGAAGCTGATAGATAGAGCTTTTATGAGGAAGAAACTTCTACGTCACAGTGGACGGCAAACATTCGTCGAGGAAAGCACCAGAAGCAGGCACCCGCATGGATCTGCTGTCTTACCACCGCTGATCAACGTATCAATAAATGACCTGCCAACGATTCCTCTGGTGACTTGCAGCTTATTTGCTGACGATACTGCCTTTATCACGTCAGGCTGCAACGTGAACCGGCTGATAAATAGGGTTCAGCGACAAATAGATATCCGCGCGGAATTAGCCGAACGGTCTTAGGCGCTTCAGTCATGGACTGTGTAGCTGGTCCTGGCGGAGGTTCGAGTGCTCCTTCGGGCATGGGTGTGTGTGTTTGTCCTTAGGGTAATTTAGGTTAAGTAGTGTGTAAGCTTAGGGACTGATGACCTTAGCAGTTAAGTCCCATAAGATTTCACAGACATTTGAACATTTGACAAATAGATATCATGGAAGAGAGGGCGCAGTGTAACAAAATAAAAATCAACCCCACGAAGTCCGCTGCAGTGCTCTTTACAACGAACGGGCTACCTATGCTACGTTACCCACTGAAGTTACTAGGGTAACCTACCCCTTGTTCACACTCAACGAAGCGCGTGGGGTTCATTCTGGATGAGTCCTTGGCCTTCACAAATATACTGAGCAACGAAAAGAGGACACCATGAATATGATGCACGTACTGATAACAATCTTCACCAGCACCCATCTGAACGCCAAGACTAAGTACCAACTCGACAGACCGACAGTCCAGCCAAAACACGGCAGTGCACCGTAGGGTTGGCTCTGAGCACTATGGGACTTAACAGCTGTGGTCATCAGTCCCCTAGAACTACTTAAACCTAACTAAGGACATTACACACATCCATGCCCGGAGCAGGATTCGAACCTGCGACCGTAGTGGTCGCTCGGTTCCAGACTGTAGTGCCTAGAACCGCTCGGCCATCGCGGCCGGCGCAGCGTAGGGAGTCATATGTATACCAATATACGTTCACTGCAACCAATAGATAACCGGTACCTAAGGTGGACTCTGGGGGCTCCCCTACGGACGAGAACCAGGGAACTACGTGAAGCCTTAAAGGAGAACTACCTCCACGAAAAAACAACGACTACGTCACGAAGCTCTACGCCAAAGTAGATCACTAAAGGGACGAAATACTATGCACCATTCATTCATCCCCAGCGCTGAGATAAGTAGAAAGCGCCTAGGACCCTGGTCCGCTGGCATAAGTTTGTGCGTGAGACGTCGAAAAGCTGTCAGTACCAAGGCTCGAGGAACGAATTAAAGAATGGTCCTCTACAATAGCAACTACTGTATTGCATAGTCAGAGGAACAAAGGACCCGATCAGTGCCCAGTTACCTACAAAGTGTATGCAGTAGACTGTTAAATAAAGAGACATAAAATATGTACACCTATCACCCACTCCCAGAGGGAGTCAGTCTTGTGGTCTCTCTACCCACAAATAACTGCCCGTTTTACACGATCGACTTTCTTGTCTCAACTGACCCCTCGCGACTAGTGCGTCTACTGCAGCGCCCCTGCCGTTTTACTTTCGCACTGAGGCTTCCCTTTTCTGAGAAAAACGTACACTATGCATAAGTAAGAACGTAAATAGATAGAGCGTTTTAATGAAAGTTACTTGAACAGTGAAAAAGTCAAAATTATTGGAAGAGAAAAATTATTTTCTTTGTCATTTGGCACTGAGCAAGAAAACAAGATACAAAGAATAAATAAAAAAGGTGCCACTTACTGTGTTTTACATATTGTTTGGTATGTTTGCAAGTACATATTTTCTCGGGCAAATAAATGTATACGTTTTGAAATGTTTCAGTTCTCCGGAGTCTGAACAGTTTACCACACAGCCTCTGATTACACTGTGAATGTCAGCAGGCCAACATAGAACGTGTGCAGTTTCATTTCCAAAGCAAGAAACTTCACGCGATGGCTGGAAGAGAGATGGGTTCTGACGAGACTTAATAAAAGACGTTATATAAGACAGGGAAAATTTCAGGCGACTGACGAATACTGAAAATTTCCTTTCCAGCAACAAAAAGCACAATCTAGGTACAAATGAACAGAGATGGGCGATAAGTCAGTGTATGAAAAGGTAATGGTAGGATACGTTGAAAAAGTTTTTCTAAGGGACAATCAAATTAAAACGACACGGGTGGAACGAAAGTAAGTGTCTATTATTTCGAAAGTACTCGCCGTAACTATTAATACATGTACCCTTTGTGAAACAAGACGGTCAATGCCTTCATGGAAACACGTTTGTGGTCGCCTGCGGAACCATGATTGTATCCAGGTGAGTACCTCTTCGTCCGAGGAAAATCGAGGCCAGAAACGCCTTTCTTCAGGGTTCAAAAAATATAGAAATCGCATGGAATAAGTTTTGCTGGGAAGACCTTACAAATCCTCCGCACAGTCCCGTTCCCTCCTCGTGCGGTGGCCGTACATGCTTCAGACGGAATGCGCACGCCGGAGTGCAGTCATGGTTTGGCAAAACATTTTTCCGTGAAGGAACTGACCATCTAATCTCACAGTGGGGTAAACGAAAGGAAAAGATCATTAAATCCCATGTTGTTATTTGCGTAGTTTCTGAGGATGTGGTCATAAGTACAAATTTTATGATTGCGTTCGAAAGAAAATTATAAAATAAGTATGATTGCTTCTGACTGTATGCGATTGGTTGTTACAGTTCTTGTTCGGGCCTTTACAGTCCTCACTATCGTCACACGGCGTAAGAGCCCTCAGCTCCTCCACCTGCCGAGCTGGTAGCGGAATTCAGATAGGGGGATTGGTGGACCTTCCACTGCTTTTTTTTGTGTGAAAGTTTCATTAACTAATTTTCATTGAGCACAGTTTATAGGACACCATACGAGCACTACGTGGCCGATTCACTCTTAACGCTAACGGAGCGGAATGGAAAGTAACGGGAGGTGACGTCACCATCAGCTCGTAGTGGGTTAACGCTAGACGGAACATGAGCACAACCTCATCTCACTTAGCCAAGTACTGAACGGTACAAGTGACGTTATGAAACACTATCCGTTATACAAAAGTCTGAATATAGCAATGATAAAGTACATAAATGGTCAAAGCAAAATTCTTAATGGATGTTCTTGACAAAGATTGTGTTGAAAACTGCTATAAAGTGGAAGAATAGGAAAACTATCGACCATCTTGATTTGCTAGAGTAACATCCTTCCTATGTACCCAATAACGTAAAAAAAACTGTATTTTTCTCCTTTAGTGTAGTTGATATTTACACCGTTAGGAAAAGATAATTTAATGAAAACTATTTGACAAATTTCTGTTCTTATATAGCCAATACCATTCGGTATTAATGCGAAGTCCACGTCGTATCCGGTTTAAATGTTGTCTGATGATGATCTACTGACATAAACTGGTAAACTCGATTGATACTTCCCGGCAGATTAAAACTGTTTGCCTGACCGGGCCTGGAAGCCAGGCCCTTAGCCTTTCGCGACAAAGTGCCCTCCGACTGGTCTAGGTTTATTTATTTTTTTATTAATCTTTTTTTTCTTTTTTCGTTTTTTGTTTTCATAATAAGTCTCCAGGAAAACGAAAGAAATTATCTGACATAAATATTTAGTTTGCTGTGGGAACTTCTTTATTTTTCGTGATTTGTTTACATTAAATTTCTTCTTAATTATAAATGATAACGAAAATTTTTCCTTTTCGTGGAACTGAAAAAGAGAAGTGATAATGCAGTAAAGTCTCTTTTGATTGTTGTATATTCCTCCAACATTGAAGTGTAATGTAAAGTATTTTTGTTTCTTCTGAAAAACTTCATGTCACTCTTTCCTCTAAAAATGAAGTGTATGCTTCTCTGTAAACGCAAAGAAATATGATTCTTTGACTAAATCCAATCGATTATCGTCTACAGAAAATGAGATCTTTGTTTCTTTCGCAGAAAATTTAGAGAAACAAAGAAAATAAATTCCTCCTCCTTTATTGTAGCATATTTTCTTTGGAGGAGGAGGAGGAGGAGGAGGAGGAGGAGGAGGAGTTTAGTGTTTAATGTCCCGTCGACAACGAGGTCATTAGAGACGGATTTTCTTTGGACTATCTACTCCTACGTCGGGATCATAAGGTGCATTTGAAATACAAGTACCATATTGAGTAAAAGTATTAATCTTAACAACAAAGTAAAAGGAGAGTATTGAACAACCTCTACACTGCTCTTAATATTTCAGATGCAAGGATACCGCTCTCTTGCTTAGTTTGCAAAATTATTTTGATAATTTCGTTTGTTTTGCAGTTCATGGTGTAATGCTGTCAGTTTAAACTTAAGTTCCGTTAAACTCGGTGATTCTGATGCTAACAAGTAGTGTACGAATTGACCCGATAGCCAGATTACCATATTCTTTTTTGGTCGGAGTAACGCTTCCGGTCTGGTGTCACAACTTCTCGTATCTTGACATATTGCGGTGCCGTCCGCACTAGTGACGCAAGCGTTTGTTGAGTCCATTCCCAGATTTCGTGTGTGTGGTTACAGGTAAACCGGTGTACTGCTGTATCCTCTTCACTACACCTATTACAGTTCGGTGAATCCAAAGGATGGGTTGATTATAATTTCGTGCGCACTGGAATCGTTTCGTTGACAACTTTCTACCATTCTGAGTGTGTGTGTGTGTGTGTGTGTGTGTGTGTGTGTTTCAGGTTTACGGGCGCTAAACAGCGGGTCATCAGCGCCCAACTACCATCCTGTTCTAACATCTGACCTAAGGTGTGTATTATGACTGTTCTTCCACACGCCAGGCCAATGAACATGAGAGTATTTAGTTTGCATTCTGTTAAGAACTGCACGTTTCTTAATGTGATGGTACCACTTCTTTGCATTACACATTCTGTCTTCCTGAGTTACGTAGCTTCTCGACTATGGAGGGCCTGAGAATTTTGAGCTCTGAATTTATTTTGCGAATATTGACGGCTGCTACTTCGCTGTCTGGCTGAACTGTTTTCAGAAATTTTGATCTTTTAAGGAAAACGTGTACTAGTAATAGTTTGCATTTTGCGGCAGTATCTATTAATCCGATCCCACCTTCTTCAAATGGTAATGTTAGCGTGCTATATTTTACCGTAACAATATTTCCACAGCATACCAAATATCCAATCGCTCATTGTAGACTTTAGGGTATTGGCGCCGGTACTGGGAAAATGGACGCTATGTAATACACTTCTGATAATATGAACTCGCTTACAGGTGCTACTTTCTGGATCACATCGAGATTTCTTTTGGAATGTAGTTGTATGCTTGCCTTAACATCGATCGCCTGTTGATAGTCGGCGCACCTCGTAAGTCTGACGCGAGACATGGCACTGGACCTGGTATCTTTGTTGCTGTGGGTAATTACTGTTCTTCTTCCAGCGGTAAACCTTTCCCTAAGTTCATTATCTTGGATTTGTTAGAGTTGATGATGACTCCTGTCGCTGCACACTAAGTGTTCAGTAAATGTTGTGCGTACAGTGTCTGGTCTTGTGCCTATACAAATATGCTCAGATTATATGCAAATGCTCGACATACTTTTCTTTCCTAATAAGATCAAGCCTGGGAGTGAGCTATTAGGATTCGGCGACAGTTGCACATAGGGCCATCGATAGGCCGCAACCCTGACAGACTGACGACTTTATATCGAATGGTTCAGTACGTTGCCCATTGACCATGATGGTGGACTAACTTTCTTGCAAAATGACTGACAAGATAGGACAAGTTGTTGCAGATACTAAATTTCCTCGTTGCTTTTCGTAGAAAACTGTGAGAGATCCGATCGAAAGCTTTCGAAAGCTTTTGAAAAATCGACAGATATTACAGAACCCTTTGTTTTACACATATCCCTGATGGTTATTATGTCACGGTAGTTAGTCAGGATGTCGGTTATATTGCGCCCAGGGATTGCACATGTTTGCTAACTTTCTATCATATTTTTCATTATGTTCCTTATTCTTGCGTTTACTGTTCGAGCTGTAGTCAGCGTTCATCAATATTGTAGACGGGTACTTCTTGGGCACCAATACGACGCCCCTCGTGGAAGCTTGTAGGGAGTTTTGGACATCCCATGCATCACTGAATACGTTAATTAGCCCTTCTTTCGGTATATCCCAGTAAGTGAGGGGAAATTCAGCTGATATGTCATCTGTACCCAGTGACTTTGCTGGCCGGCCGGAGTGGACGTGCGGTTCTAGGCGTTACAGTCTAGAGCCGAGCGACCGCTACGGTCGCAGGTTCGAATCCTGCCTCGGGCATGGATGTGTGTGATGTCCTTAGGTTAGTTAGGTTTAATTAGTTCAAAGTTCTAGGCGACTGATGACCTCAGAAGTTAAGTCGCATAGTGCTTAGAGCCATTTGAACCATTTTTTTGACTTTGCTGCCGGGATTTTCAGTAGCTCTTCAGATATTTTCTCCTCTGTAAATTGTTCGCTGAGAGAAATGTTGTCTGTTTCTGTCAGCACGTAGTCAATAACAAGCAGAAAAACTGATTCGAGGTTCTCGTCTACGTCGACTGCAGCATACAATTGACAGAAATGTTTCAGTACTCCTCTTTTGATATCAGCCTGCTGTTTCACTGTCTCATTTCTTATCTTGAGTGTCTCAGTTATTTCGTTTTGTGTCCTTTCCGATGTGCGGATTGGGTGTCAGAGTGACACGTTCTCCTCTTAGATGATGCTGTCAGCTCTGGTCCTCATTTTCAGACCCTCTAGTTTTCTTTCTGTATTGACAATATCTGTGCTTTAATCTGCTTTATCTGTGAACGGTAAGTAGTGGTTATATCTCGTGTATCTTGGTACAATTCTCGGAGACACATGCAATAAAATTCCTCTATACTTTCCTCCCACTCACTTTTTTTGTAACCATATTGTCCAAGCAATCTCCAAAGCTTGGGTTTCACATGAGCCACTTGCCAATTTAATCTGCTGAGGTACTTCCTCATGTTAGGTACGCAGGTCTTCCATGTTTCCAGAATCAAAATTCTTAATTCCTCGTCTCTAAGTAAGGTAGTATTTAATTTCCGATATCCTTTTCCGCGGAAAGTTGTTTGTTTCTGTAAACTGATTCTGGTGTTATAAGCACATTGATCGGAAAAATTTACAGGCCAAATGTCTGATGTGATAGTACGTAAATCCTCTCTGTCCTGCTCGCTGAATGGCTAGCGACGTAGGTGTACAGTAATGAGTCTCCGTTCGTTGCCTCCCATGGTCCCTAGGATTTATGCATGGACTTCTCCGACTCTTTCTTTGTGCATCGAACGGCGTCCGTGTACCAACAATGGACTGTGGTAAACATTGTTTGATTTCTCTGTAACTTTTTGTTGTAGTAGTCTGCTCGGAAGTTATCTGCTGCGTTTATTCTTATTTCAGTAAAATCTTCCGCAACCGGTTTCACTTCCTCACACGATCTTTTTTCATTCATAAGGTAATTAGTTTTTCCGTTTGGTTTATAATTACAGCGGTCTCTGTTCACATTACATTTCGTTGATCGGTAGCCATTAATATGTGCTTCCACCGTTTTGTTGACCTAACATGTTCGTTCCAAACATAATTTACATTGTCTTCTACTTTATTTTGAAGTAGGTCATCAACCAGAATTTCTGCTTTCGGTTATTCCTGGACTTGAGTAGCGTCTACTAGATCATCCAGTACCATATAATTTACCCCTGGGATTTATTATTTAAGTCAGGATGTGTTACATCTGGGTTAAGACGCACCGTTGATCGAATCTACGATCTACATTAACATTGATTTGTCGATAAAGTTATGCTAATGATTCAAAGTCAGCTTGAACTTTTTCGGTAGAACTGCCATGTTCTCAAGGAACATATTTAGGTATGTCCTCTATTCTAGTTTCTCTTCTCTGTACTTCTTTTAGGGTATCTTCAGTTAAAGCAGACCCACATACCCGTATAATTAATATGGTTCTTCCATTTAACTTCATTTCGTGAAAATGCTGAATATATTTATTATGAACATAACCATTTTTTCTAAAATAGCTATAGCACCGACATCCAGGTCTACAAATTTTTGCTTTTTTTACCTTTCCATACGTAACAAATACATGCTCTAAGTCTGTTGTCGTCGCAGATAATAATGACAAAAGCCTACCCAGAAATTACTGGAAGTGGTTATAACAGGTATCAGGTTCTACGTCTACACATGTTTACATACTCCTGCAATCCACCCCGTGGTACCTCTAGTAGTAGTTCCCTTTCCAGCTCCACTCGCAGATAGAGCAAGAGAAAAACCACTATATGCCTCTACATGAGCCCTAATTTTTGTACCTTATGTTCGTGGTCCTTACGCGGAATGTATGTTGGCAGCAGTAGGATCGATCTGCAATTAGCTTGGAATGCAAGTTCTCTAAAATTTCACAATAGTGTTCCTGGAAAAGGACGACGTCTCCCTTCAGCGATTCCCATTTGAGTTCCCGAAGCATCTCCTTAACACTTTCGCAACAAATCTAGCAGACCGCCTTTGAATTACTTCGTTGTCTTCCTTCAACCCGACCTATTACGGATCCCAAGCACTCGAGCAGTACTCTAGAACAGGTCGCACCAGTGTTCTATATGCGGTCTCCTTTACAGGTGAACTGTTGTTTCGTAAAATTCTCCCAATAAACCGAAGTTGAGCATTCACCTTCGCTGCCACAGTTTTCAGATGCCCGTTTCACCTCATATCGCTTTACAGCGTTACGCCCAGATATTTAGGCGACCCGACTGTGTCAAGCAGGACGTTAGTAATTCTGTATCCGAAAATTACAGTTTTGATCTGCTGCCGGCCGTTGTGGCTGAACGGTTCTAGGCACTTCAGTCCGGAACCGCGCTGCTGCTACGGTCGCAGGTTCGTATCCTCCTTCGTGCATGGATGTGTGTGCTGTCCTTAGGTTAGTTAGCTTTAAGTAGTTCTAAGTCTAGTGGACTGATGACCTGAGATGTTAAGTGCCATAGTGCTCAGAGCCATTTGAACCATTTGTTTCATCTCCCTACTCATCCGCATTAACTTACATTTTTCCACTTTTAGGGCTATCTACCATTCATCACATCAACTGGAAATTTTTTCTAAGTCGTCTTGTATCTTTATGAAGTCACTCCGACACCTTACTGTACACCAAGGAACATCAGCAAACAACCGCAGATTGCTGCCCACCCTATCCGCCTATCCGCCTATCCGCCTATCCGCCAAATGTATATGGAGGACAACAGCGGTCCTGTCACACTTCCCTGGGGCACTCCTGACGATACCCTAGTCTCTGAAGAACACTCGTCGTCGAAGGCAACATGCTGAGTTCTATTATTTAAGGTCTGCAATAGTGCACTGTGTCAAATGCTTTCCGGTTTAAATCTAGTCAATCTAGCCCGCGGAAGAAATCCGTGAGTGCGAGAGAGAGAGAGAGAGAGAGAGAGGGGGGGGGGGGGCGGGGAGGAAGAGAGAGAGAAAGAGAGGGGGACGAGTTAAGGGACCCTTAAAAGTTCAATATTATTGTCAACACCTGAATAATATAATTACCTCAATATAATGACAGTCTGAGGGCGAGTATTGTATTGTCAGTAACAGAAATATTGACGAAGAGTACTGAAGCCGAGCAAAATGTCTCAGTATTACCAATAAGCAATGAACGTGTGAAGGCGGGTATTATCGTTTGAGAATTCGTCATTCTGTTGTTCGCACTTTTTAATTTCGGCTTCTGTACAACACAACCGACACGTGTAAGGTTCAAGCAATTTAGATTTTTTTTTTTTTTTTTGTTATTTCCCGAGCATCTTCATCATGCTGCAGTTTTAAATCTCTAACCTGTTTGCGCTATTTGAACTGTAGGTTTATTATAAAATTGCTACACTCTTGCACTGTCATTTACTACACAATTCCTCTTTTATTATGTCCACCATTGACACCACTGATTCATCGAGTTAGTAGTCCCTTCGTGGGGCCCTACGCTCCCCTGCATGTTGCAACGACGGCGGTGTCGTCGGTCGGCGCTGCAGGGAGGCAGCCACTAGCAGCGGAAACCGCTTCGGCGGTTGCGGTAACAGGAACCGCGACGTCGGTGGCGGTGGCAGCAGCAGCAGGAAACGCAGCGGAGGCGGCGTCCGGGGGCGGCAGCGGCAGCAAACACTGTGGGCGGGAGGGTTGAGCGGCAGCAGTCACTCGGAGGCCGACGCCTAGAACCGCCGTTAATCCGGTATTACACGACAAACGTGACGTATACAAGTCTGCACCAGCGCTCCAAGCATACAAGTCTGGAAACGCCAACTTTGCGATATAATTCGCATATTACGAGAGTAAGTCGTTTTAAGGTAACAACCATTAAAGATTCATAAAAACGCGTCGTTTGAAAGACAAATAATAACATTTCTATGATTAAAGCTTTTAAAACAGAGTAACATAAAATATGAGGTCGCTTAGTAGCAGAGCTTCAGCATAGCGTAGTTGGGTGAGGCGACACAGTATGAATCCGTTGGTTCGCATAGTATTTATTTACTTATTTATTATGAGTCATCTGTCTTGACTGGATTGATGCTGCGTGCCACGAATTCCTCTCCTGTGGCAACTTTTTCACCTTAGAGTAGTGAAAATGTTCAAATGTGTGTGAAATCTTATGGGACTTAACTGCTAAGGTCGTCAGTCGCTAAGCTTACCCACTACTTAACCTAAATTATTCTAAGGACAAACACACACACATTCATGCCCGAGGGAGGACTCGAACCTCCACCGGGACCAGCCGCACGGTCCATGACTGCAGCGCCCCAGACCGCCCGGCTAATCCCGCGCGGCTTAGAGTAGTGCTTGCAATCGACGTCCTCAATTATTTGCTGGATGAATTCCAGTCTCTGTCTTCTTCTACAGTTTTTACCCTCTACAGGTCCCTCTAGTACCACCTGTTCCTTCAATTTGTCAGTGTCTTCTTTGTATTCTTTTATTCGTCGATTCTCCAGAGAACCTCCTCATTCCTTACCTTATCAGACAATCTAATTTTCAACATTCTGCTGTAGCGCCACATCAGAAATGCTTCGATTCTCTTCTGTTCCGGTTTTCCCTCAATCCATATTTCATTACCACACAATTCTGTGCTCCAAACGTACATTTTCCAAAAATCTTTCTCAAATGAAGATCTATGTTCCATACTAGTAGACTTCTCCAGGCCAGGAATGTCCTTTTTCTCCAGTACTAGTCTGCTTCTTATGTCCTCCTTAGCCCATCGATCATGAGATACTTTGCTGCCTAGTTAGAAGAATTCTATGAGAAGTTAATCAGAATTCCTTAGCTTCATCTAGTTCGTGATCGTTAATCCTGATGTTAACTTTCTCGATGATCTCATTTCTGCTACTTGTCGTTACTCAGTATTAGTTAGACTGTACATTTCTTTCAGCAGATCCTTCAGTTCTTCTTCACTTTCACTGAAGACAGCAATGTCATCAGCGAATCGTATTATTGATATCCTTTCACCTTGAATTTTAATTCCATTCCTGAACCTCTCTTTTATTTCTGTAACTGCTTCTTCGATGTATAGACTGAAGAGTAGGGACGCAAGACTACATCCCTGTCTTACACCCTTTTTAATTCGAGCACTTCGTTCTTGTCTTCAACTCTTATTGTTCCCTCTTTCGTCTTGTACATATTGTATAGGCCCGTCTTTGCCTATAGCTTACTCCTATTTTCCTCAGAATTCCGAACAATTTGCATCACTCTACATTGTCGAACGCTTTTTCTGGGTCGACAAATCCTATGGAAGTGTCATGATTTTTCTTCAGTCCTTACTCGATTATTAGAATCGCATTTCTGGTGCCTGTACCTTTCCTAAACCAAACTGATTGTCACCTAAAACATCCTCAATTTTCTTTTACATTCTTCTGTATATTAGTGTTGCAAGCAACTTCGACTCATGAGCTATTAAGCTGATTGTGCGATAATTCTCACACTTTTTGGCTATTACAATCTTTGGAATTGTGTGGATGAAGCTTTTCCGAAAGTCAGACTGTGTATCGCCAGTCTCACACATTCTACAGACTAACGTGAATAGCCGTTTTGCTGCCACTTCCCCCCAATGATTTTAGAAATTCTGATGAAATGTTATCAATCCCTGTCGCCATATTTGATCTTATCTCTTCCAAAGCTCTTTTAAATTGTAATACTGAATCCCCTATCTCGACTCCTGCTTGTTCTTCTGTCACGTCAAAAAACAATTCTTACCCCTAATATAGGCCTTCAATGTACTCTTTCCAGCTATCTACTCTCTTCTCTGCATTTTTTTCCTTTGCACTCTTAATGTTACCACCCCTGCTTTTAATTTTACCGAAGGCTATTTTGACTTTCCTGTACGCTGAGCCAGTACTTCCGACAACCATTTCCTTTTCGATTTTTTCACGTTTTTCATGCAGAAATTCGCCTTAGTATCCCTGGACTTCCTATTTATTTCATTCCTAAGTGACTTGTATTTCTATATTCCAGAGTTTCCCTCCATAATTTTGCACTTTCTTCTGTCATGAGTCAACTGAAACATTTCTTCTCTTACCCATGGTTTCTTCCCAGTTAACTTCCTTGAACCTATATTTTTCTTTCCATCTTCAGTGATTGCCCTTTTTAGAGACAACCATTTCTCTTCCCTTACCACAGTGCCTATATCCTGAGAGAACTTGAAGTGTATCGCCTCCTTCCTTAGCATTTCCGTACCCCACCTCTTTGCGCACTGATTCTTCCTAACAAGTCCCTTCAACTTCAGCCTTCTTTTCATCACTACTACATTGTGATCTGATTCTATATCTTCACCTGGCTATGCCTTACATTCGAATATCTGATTTCGAAATCTCTTACTGCCTATGACGTAATCTAACTGAAATTTTCCCTTATCTCATGGCCTTTTCCTAGTATACCTCCTGCTCTTGTGATTCTTGAACAGAGTATTCGCTATTACTAGCTGAAATTTATTGCAGAACTCAGTCTTTCTACTCTCATTCCTATTAACAAGCCCACGTTCTTCTATCACCCTTTTTCCTGCTCCTGCCCTTACAACCACATTCAAGTCCCCCATGACGATTTGAGTTTCATCTCCCTTTACGTACTGCATTACCTGTTCAATATTCACATACACTTTCTCTATCACTTCGTCTTAAGCTTGCGACGTAGGCATGTTTACATGAATGTTGTTGTCAGTGTTGGTTTGGTGTTAATTCTGATGGGAACAACCCTATCTCTGAACTGTTCAAAGTAACTCACACTCTCTGCCCTAACTTCCCACTGAAAACGAATCCTATTACCGTTATGACGTTTTCTGCGAGTCTGTGACACTTGCACAGAGTGACACTTGTACGAAGAGGGAATGTCTTGACATTTATGTGGAGCCCAGGAAACTGTAGGTAGTGGACAGGGTGTTCCAGAAGGAGTTTGGAACACTTGCATGGAGTGACATCTGCGTGAAGTGACCCGGCAACATTCTTCATAAATGTTTGTGGTGATCCCAATAAAACTTGAATATTGATCATATCTATAATAGTTTAGGATTTACTGTTAAACTGAAATTAACAAGTTATGTAACAAAAAGCTGAATCATAAAATCTGAACGCTTCGGTTGATCTTAACGATCGACATTTCCTGTAGAAGCGCATCATTAAAGTGACAAACTTTGTAAATATCAACTCTTTAACTTCATTTTTTTAAAAAGATATAGTAAATTTAAATTACCAGTGTTTTCAGTTAAGCAACAGATCATCATTTCCTACACACAATACACATTGAACGATGACAGTATTAAATGATTAGGTAATAGAATATTTGCTGTAAAGTTTAGTGCATAATAGTTACTTTTGTTCTTTATTTATTTATTAGAAAGCATATTGATGCAAGACTACATTCAAAGCTAAGAAGGATATTGTATTGCTTTTACGTAAAAGAATTTAATGGATATTATTATTACTTTATTTAGAATGTGAAAGTGGTCAACCTTTGACTATTTAAATATGTTGAAATGTAAAATAATGTAGAATAAGCTGTAGCCAATCAGATGGACGCTTCAGGAAAGGGAACTGCTTCAGTCAGTTGAGCGCGGTCGGGGACGGACAGAGCGACAGTGCTGGTGGAGACGCGAAAGCGGACGGTCGGTCTTCAGGTAGCTAGCAAGTGAAACGACTTAGAAAATTTCGCGTTGTGTGATATCGCGGGACTTAGTCTCTGAGCGGTGAACAGCAGCCCGCCTGGTGTAAACTCTTAACTTTACGCGTAGTTAACGAGGTGGAGTATTGGTCTTGTAATTCGCGATGACACTGTGAATGATCGAGGTGTATCAAATGGATATGGGCTCTAGTGTAATATTAATTCTAAATACGACCACTTTTGCTATTAGTTTGCTTTCTGAATAAACATTATTGTAACCAAATCGGTACTGTGTGGCCTACACCATTTATGGGTCGTTAATTTAACTCCCGATATTACTATTAAAGTTGTTATATTAATGTTGTATGTTTCATACAATTTCGCAAACTTGCCATCAGCCAGACAATTTAACCAAAGTGTCACAAGTGTCTAATTTAGGGCGTGTAATGCGACACGTGCGGTTCAACCCCTAGACGAGTTTGAGCCAAGACATTTCGTACCATATGCGAGCCCGAACATCTTTGGGATGTTAGCTCACAGCACTCAGTTCATAGCAGTGAGCAACCATGATGGGTGGTTCATTAACGTGTTTAGTGGCAAATTTATTTTTAAGACTGTTGTATTAATGGAACTGACAATGAAACCCAACATAATGAGAACTGACAGTGATACTCAACATCTCTTTTCATATGTTGATGATGCAAACAACGGGGGCAGCTAAGTATGAAGCATGCTATTTCCTACGACAGTTGCAGCCTTATGACAACTGTTGTTTTAGGACTAAATTTAAATTGAAAGATTTATATTTCGTTGTCATTTTATTTAAACCTTAAACATAAAAAAGTCAATTAATATTACTTATTACGGTATATTGATAATTTTTACTTATGGACCGTCTGACAGCAACTGAATAAAACACAATTTTAGTGCCATACGCGTTTCGTCTTTATTTTCTGCACGACATCATCAGTGGCAGGTTGCGTGGACAATTTCATACATATTACTCTCCTGTTACATATTTGGTGTTGTTCTTCTTCTTATGAACGCCAATTTGCGGTTTTTTCCACATTCCACAGCACTATGCACTGAACTCTTGTTTTAATGTATTATGTATTATGTATGAAAACAAGAGTTCAGTGCATAGTGCTGTGGAATGTGGAAAAAACCGCAAATTGGCGTTCATAAGAAGAAGAACAACACCAAAAATGTGACAGGAGAGTAATATGTATGAAATTGTCCACGCAACCTGCCACTGATGATGCCTTGCAGAAAATAAAGGCGAAACGCGTATGGCACTAAAATTGTGTTTTATTCAGTTGCTGTCAGACGGTCCATAAGTAAAAATTATCAATATACCGTAATATTACACGCAGCTGAGGAAGACAGGACCACAAAAGTTGAAGATGTCATATTACTTATTTTGGTTTCCTCTAAAGAATCAATGTCTGGTACCACTTTTTGAACAATACTGATTTGAAGAAAAGCTCTTAATTCGAAGTCTGCCAGTAGCTTCTGTGGGTGGATTTCGATTTCTTCACTGCGTAAAAAAACAGCATGTACATATAAGTCTAAACATCAACACATGCGAAGCTGCAGACTTGTAAAGTCGTGAAAATTTGCATTGAGGAAATAGAAGTCTACGATACTAGTTTTTCTATAACTCTAATCACGCAAAAATCAAGCGAAAATATATGCAAACTACACAACAGCCCACCGATTCTGGAGGAATCTTCTCACGAGAAAATAATTTACTGATGTATGATGGTAGCAATTTCTTTCCTTGCAGATGATAACATGGCACCGATTGACAGAATATTGGTGTTTGGCAGTAAAAGGGGAAAATTGTGTTTATCAAACTGCGATTCATTCTTTGTGGATGGAACGTTCAAGAATTCGAGCAAGAGGTATGTGATGTTTATATACCACGTCGACCTTATTTGTTGTTGGAAGCAGACAAAAACCACTCCTGTTGCTTATGCATAGGTGCCAAATAAAAAGCGAGAAACATGTGAACGTTTTTTTAAAGCTATAGAAACTAATGTGCCTGGATGGTATCCTGCATCTCTCATGATGTACTTGGAAA
The DNA here is from genome assembly GCF_023898315.1 of Schistocerca nitens. Taxonomy (NCBI): domain Eukaryota; kingdom Metazoa; phylum Arthropoda; class Insecta; order Orthoptera; family Acrididae; genus Schistocerca; species Schistocerca nitens. The sequence continues at coordinate 397,363,559 of NC_064617.1, forward strand.
TTGCCACCATCCAAGCAGCTAAAAGTTTGTTTCCTAGAATAGAGATTAGTGATTGCAATTATCATTTTAATCAGTGTTTGTGGAAAGAAGTTCAGTATTGCGGCCTCGTTCCAGCCTATAAGGAAAACGAGGAGATAGGCTGTCATATAAGAATGTGTTCTGCTGTAGCACATCTTTCCCTGGAAATGTTGCATGATGGTTGGCTGTGTATTCAGGAAAGCGCGCATACAAACCAAAAGCTGCAGGACTTTTATTTTGTGAACCAGTGGCTCGATAACCAACAGATGCCAAGAGAGATTTGGAATTCCAGTGGAAGACGCTGTCGCACTAATAACGTCTCAGAAAGACGGAACCGAAGAATAAATACATTAATATCATAAGTTCATCCGAATGCTCACTCATTAGCGAAATATCCTCGAGATGATGCAGAGTACCACAGCCACAGTTAGACCAACTAATTTTAAACTTTGATGAGAATAGAAGGAAAGAGGCTGCATTGAGGCCTGACGGCACTACTGGAAAGGCTTTGAAGAAACTCCAAACTGATGGGAACTTAAGATCATTTCTGACGTGTGGCCTATGCACAGACGTTAGAGTGAGGAAGAAAACGTCAGAATAATTGAAAATTTGTAAATATTGAAAAGGAGTTTGATGTAATCATTCGGAATTTTGTAAATATTGTAAATAAATTTAATGTGGAACGAAAAGAAACTACCTCCTTGTGTTCCCCAGAAACGACAAAAATCCTGATAAAACTCTTTTGAAATTTGTAAAATTTCCCTAATAAAGACTGACAAAACTATCTCAAAGGCCAAGTCTTTTCTAGGGAATTATCACTGCATTCGCCTTGAGAGGTTCTTAGAGCCAAAATCTGTGTGAGTGGAACCGAATACAAAATCTATGCAGCGGACACACAGGCAAATGAAGCAGTTAAATCCATACTTTCTCCATCCTTTAGAAGATGAGCAAACTAGAAGGAAACTGGTAAACAAATTATCATAAAAAGTGACTTGCAATCTTTCAACATATTTTAAAACTCGGCTCCCCCCGTCGGAGGTTCGAGTCCCCCCTCGGGCACGGGTGTGTGTGTGTTGCCCATAGCGTAAGTTAGCTTAAGTTAGATTAAGTAGTGCGTAGGCTTAGGGACCGATGACCTCAGCAGTTGGTCCCATAAGACCTTACCACAGATTTCCAAAATCTAATTTTTAGTACTGTCGTAGACTACAGTATGTTTGTTGTGGATGCAAGAGCGGTCACGCTCGCTCGCCGCCTGGATTGTGTGCGCTCGCAGTGAAATGGGATAGTCATACGTAGCGCAAACAATGTGCTGCCTTCATAGGGACGACCATAATTAGGTTAGAATTATATTAATACCTTCAGCTGTTGACGGGGGTTGATATAAATCAACGGGGACAGGTGAAAATGTTTGCCCCAACCGGGACTCGAACCCGGAATCTCCTGCTTACGTGGCAGACGCTCTATCCATCTGAGCCACCGAGAGCATAGAGGATGATGCGACTGCAGGGACTATCTCGCGCACACCTCCCGCGAGACCCACATTCTCACCTTGTATGTCCACACACTACATTCGTAGTGTCCCAAAAAAATGGTTCAAATGGCTCTAAGCACTATGGGACTTAACTGCTGAGGTCATCAGTCCCCTAGAACTTAGAACTACTTAAACCTAACTAACCTAAGGACATCACACACATCCATGCCCGAGGCAGGATTCGAACCTGCGACCGTAGTGGTCGCGCGGTTCTGGACTGAAGTGCCTAGAACCGCTCGGCCATCCCGGCCGGCCGTAGTATCCCACCCCAACACACTCATTACTCGTGGAAGACATTTTTACCAAGTCACGTAAGAGTTCGGGGAATATGTGTGCATCCGCACAGAAGAAGAAGGTCATGTCCGAAAGAACAGATACCATATCCATATAAGTATATAATTCTGGCAATACCAGCCATGCGCGGATGTTGTAGGAGAGGAAACACTGGTGGACATGACGCCAAACCGTGGGCCACCGCGTCGATGGATGTTTCAGTTCGACGTTGTTGCTGGATGTGTAACGATGCAGTGTGCATAGTAATCTTTGGTAAGAGGAAGACGCTTGCTGGATGAGTGAGCTTGAGCATAACTGAAGTCGACCATGAAATCAGAAATGTGCGTCAGACAATGTGTAATGTGGTCTTCTGGTAATGGCGGAGACATGGTACCCTGCCTTGTCGAGCGGCGGATGGTCATTGGTCCCGCCACACGGCCACTGACCTGAATCAAAGATTCCGCGCTGCCATACAGGCGCCGGATATTATCGATAAAGGAGGGTGGAAAACCCATTCGGCTCATAATTGAGAACAGGAAATTATGCCGCCCCTTGTCGAATGCCCTGCCAAAACAGTGGTAACCACCGCGGCGCGGAATCTGCACTCCGTTTCCAGTACGATTAAATCACGACATTTCTCTGTGGCCGTATGTTTATTAATTGAGTTACCCGGAGTTGTCTATTCTGGGGATAGAATGCTAAGCAGTACCTTGCGGCAACGCGTCACCAGGAGTTGCAATAAGCTGATTTAGGGAGCGGTAATGTGCTGTCATCACTTCTGGTATTAGTTTGTGGATGGGTATAATCATTTCCGTTATAATGGGTGGCGGTACGGTGTTCCCCATCGTCAACAGTCATGAAACATTGTCGTCTACTGCGACGTGCCGGCCGTGGTGGCCAAGCGGTTAAAGGCGCTACAGTCTGGAACCGCGCGACCGCTACGGTCGCAGGTTCGAATCCTGCCTCGGGCATGGATGTGTGTGATGTCCTTAGGTTAGTTAGGTTTAAGTAGTTCTAAGTTCTAGGGGACTGATGACCTTAGAAGTTAAGTCCCATAGTGCTCAGAGCCATTTGAACCATTTTGAACTGCGACGTCATTAACGCAAGAAAAGGTACAAAAAATTCATTCGGCAATCCGTCGACGCCAGGTGACTTATGTAAAGCACTTTTGTTGATCGCATCGTGAGCTTCGTCGCACGTAACTGGCTCCGTCAGCTCGACCGCGTCGTTGCCGGTGAGGAGGCGAGTGACGTATGGTAACACAAACTCCTCAGCGTGGGTGTTGGTAGTCTGCTTCTGATGCGTTGTGCGGAGTGGTCTACAACGGCACTGACGATTTCGGCCTGGCGAGTGACGTGCTGGAAGCGACAGGTGTAGACCTTGGGGGATGAGTGTTGACGGTGTTTCCTATTGGCACCGGCCGGGGTGGCCGAGCGGTTCTAGGCGCTACAGTCTAGACCCGCGCGACCGCTACGGTCGCAGGTTCAAATCCTGCCTCGGGCAAGGATGTGTGTGTGTGATGTGCTTAGGTTAGTTTGGTTTAAGTTGTTCTAAGTTCTAGGGGACTGATGACCTCAGAAGTTGAGTCCGATAGTGCTCAGAGCCATTTGAACCATTTTTCCTATTGGCGGCGATATCAAGCGTGGTAGGGTGTTCCTGTTCCGCCAAACTTGACGTCGGATCCGCACCACTGCCCCTTGCAATTTACGGCCTGTCAACGGTACGATTTGTGCCTTAATCCTGCTGCTTACCCTCTGGGTCTCAGGGGTGGGTAGCTAGGCGTCGAGGTCGTGGAAAACAGCGTAGAAATACCCTCTTCACTTAAAACTTCCGGGCTGATAGGCCGTGGTCGAAGTATAAAACTGTCTCCTCAGTTTGCCGCTTTACCTCCGAGGGTGTCTCCCGCAGTCGGAGACGAAACGTCAGGAGACAGTTTTATACTTCGACCACGGCCTATCAGCCCGGAAGTTTTAAGTGAAGACAATACCGGCCGTGAAAGTTTACATTGTATGAGCGTAGAAATAGTCTGTAGTGTGCCGGCGCCACGCGGCTACCTCCTTGCCACAATGAATCAAGATACGTTGAATGGCAGGTTTGGCACATTCCAGTCACAAAATCAAGGCTGTGCAGTACTTAGGTAAATGACGCTCACTGGTGGCCCATTTCTCGGTAACGCGTTGAAGACAGTCGCGATCGTGGAGGTGGGAGGTGTTTAGCTTCCACGGTGCACGACTGCGTAAGACTACTTGTTGCGTGAGGAGAATAATCCAGATGTAGGCACTGTGGTACGAAAAGGCCAAGGGACAAAGTTCTGCACCTAGGAGCGCAAGTGTGAGTCCCCGATAGACATAAATCCTGTCAAGACGGTTCGCGAGCTGACCCGGCTGCTAAATATCTCCAGTTGCGTCGCCGTGCCGAACTTCCCAAGTGTCGCAGAGCAACAGATCACGGACGACAAGTCGCTGTTTTTGACAGGTGTTGCAGTGGGCATTTGATCCTTAGGGTGCAGGACACAATTAAAATCATCCACGAGCAAGTAATGGCCACAACGCTCACGAAATAAAGAGGCGATTTCTTCTGAACAGAGGTGTACTCTGTCGCGTCTGCATGTGGAGCCTGACGGACTGTAAATGTTGACAATACGCGTCCCCATGACGACGACGCCATGCCCTCTGGCGGACAGAAGGTACTCAATATCAGCCACCAGAATGCCCTTTCGGGCGTAGATGGATACGCCACGTCCCAGGTAATCACCAGGAGAAGGTTAAGTGTTAGATCCCACGATGTCCCGAAGTGTACCCAAGTGTACTTCCTGTAGCAGTGTGATGTCGACGTCCTATGCCCATATCATTTTAGTGTTGATCATTGTGAAACGCCCTGCTTAAGTGCGCAGGACAGAACAGGTACTTGGAATTGTGGAAAGGGGCCAAAAGGGGCTGTCAGTTACACTCGAACACATGTAACTTTATTTAGTTTTCCAAACAATACAGCAAAAATTTTTGAACTTAGTTATCAGCTGAATAGGTCACACTATCTTATGCCTTAAGTGAACAACCACTTAAATCTAAAAACGGCTGAAAGCGAATTAACTTAAAATTCAGACTCAAAACAGAATATTTAGAAGGCAGAAGGCCTCACGTAAGTAAGTTCTATAACTTGGGTGAAGACCCAACAAATCCCAACACTTGAAAAGCAAACAAATTTAATTTAAAGACGGCTGAAGGCCCATGATTTATGACCGCAGGTAAAATTATTTTTTTTAAAAAAAAGCACAAGGCAGAAGGTCTTATCTTCAATTAGGCTGAAGGTCTCACACAGTCTGTTACTTGAAACACAAGAACTTTAATTTAAACACGGCTGAAGGCCGATTACTTAAAACAACTAAAATAATTTTTAGTAAGCAGAAGTAGGCTTTATCTTTAAACAATATTTTACACAGGCGGAAGGCCCAAAGAATCTAAGCTTTAACAAGTAAGGAAATTAAATTTTAAAACGGCGCTGGCCGGAGTGGTCGAGCGGTTCTAGGCGCTACAGTCTGGAACCGCGCGACCGCTACGATCAAAGGTCCGAATCCTGCCTCGGGCATGGATGTGTTTGATGTTCAAATGGCTCTGAGCACTATAGGACTTAACAGCTGTGGTCATCAATCCCCTAGAACTTAGAACTACTTAAACCTAACTAACCTAAGGACATCACACACATCCATGCCCGAGGCAGGATTCGAACCTGCGACCGTAGCAGTCCCACGGTCCCGGACTGCGCGCCTAGAACCGCGAGACCACCGCGGCCGGCTGTGTTTGATGTCCTTAGTTAGGTTCAAGTAGTTCTAAGTTCTAGGGGACTGATGACCACAGCAGTTACGTCCCATAGTGCACAGAGCCATTTGAACCATTTTTGAAAACGGCTGAAGGCCCATTATTGAAAAACACAACTACAATAAATTTTCAAAAGGCAGAAGGCCCAAAGCTTTTTCTTTAAACAATATTTTACACAGGCTGAGGGCCCAAAGAATCTAAGATTAAACAAGTAAGGAATTTAAATTTTAAAGCGGATGAAGGCCCATTATTGAAATACACAACTATAACAAATTTTCAAAAGGCAGAAGGCCCAAAGCTTTATCCAAAAAAATATTTGAAATGAGGCTGGGGGCCCAAACAATGCAAGACTTGACAAGTAAGGAACTTTCAATTTTAAAGCGACTGAAGGCCCATTATTTAAAAACCAACTAAAAGCATACAAATTCAAACCATCGACTACAAGCCATTAAAATACACAATCAAACACCAATAAGAAATGGCAGTACAGACAGCGGCGCTCAGAAGTTTCCGGGGGTCGGTCTGCACTTGAAATATTAACGTTCGGTTAGGGGAAACAGGTAGTCGGCCCAACTATATCCGATCCACCGGCAACCCAACCAAGAGACAGTCAACGGACCCACCGACAAGACGACTTGCTTTCCACCCGACCAGCACATAAGGAACTCCAAAGCCAAAACGTAAAAGGCCTAGCCGCCCATAACCAAGTATGCATAAGCTGTCAAAACTACACGCACGTGAAACTTCCTGGTAGATTAAAACTGTGTACCGGACCGAGACTCGAACTCAGGACCTTTGCCTTTCGCGTGCAAGTGCTCTACCAACTGAGCTACCCAAGCACGACTCACGCCCCGTCCTCACAGCTTTACTTCTGCCAGTACCTCGTCTCCTACCTTCCAAACTTTACAGAAGCTCTCCTGCGAACCTTGCAGAACCAGCACTCCTGAAAGAAAGGATATTGCGGAGACATGGCTTTGCCACAGCCTAGCGGATGTTTCTAGAATGAAATTTTCACTCTCCAGCGGAGTGTGCGCTGATATGAAACTTCCTGGCAGATTAAAACTGTGTGCCGGACCGAGACTCGAACTCGGGACCTTTGCCTTTCGCGGGCAAGTGCTCTACCAACTGAGCTACCCAAGCACTCCACTGTAGAGTGAAAATTTCATTCTAGAAACATCCCCTAGGCTGTGGCAAAGCCATGTCTCCGCAATAGCCTTTCTTTCAGGAGTGCTAGTTCTGCAGGGTACGCAGGAGAGCTTCTGTAAAGTTTGAAAGGTGGGAGAAGAGATACTGGCAGAAGTAAAGCTGTGAGGACGGGGCGTGAGTCGTGCATTGGTAGCTCAGTTGGTAGAGCACTTGTCCGCGAAAGGCAAAGGTGCCGAGTTCGAGTCTTGGTCCGGCACACAGTTTTAATCTGCCAGGAAGTTTCATATCAGCGCACACTCCGCTGTAGAGTGAAAATTTCATTCTAGAGTACACACACGTGTTTGACAGCAACACGGTGAGGAAAGGACACTGCCTGAATTTTACGTCGGCGGCCAGCGCAGGTAACCAGAATGCTAACGGCCACAAGGCAGAAAATTCCGCTGGTGCACTTGGACTTCAAATAACCAAAACAAAGTTAAACTCCACGGATGGTGGCCAAACTTTCGCCATCTCGAACACTCGCTGTTGCTTACGGGAATACCCCCAACAGCCAACCATGGAAACCAACGGCACAAGTGAACAGTCGAGCTTAAGTAATTAAATCACCACTCCACTTTGATGTCCTGGGTCGATGAGCGACGAACCCCGTAGCAAACGGAACAGCTCCCACGCACTCCGACACTGCGTAGAGACCGCCAGCGGGCCCGGCCCGCTGCGCTGCGCGGAGATTTCCTGGCTGATCCACACCAACCGACCGACTGCCGAACACCGGCTAGCCGGAAACTATAAGCACCAGACCAAAGATAGTACAAGGTGCGAATATCGATACACACCGCTGCTGTCACACGTAGAAAGAGGAAGAACCACGGGACAACCGTAATAACCGAGGGGAACCCGACGCAGAGTAATAGTCAAGCTGGGGCCAGCACGGCTCACATTGCAATTCGGTACGTTTGGAGTCGAGCCCAGCCGTGGAGGGGAACTCCATCAGTGGGGGATAAGGTGGAGCGAGGCAGAGACGAGCCGTGGTATACGCCACCTGACGGCTTTATCTTCGGTGTAACAAGGTCCCCGTCTGCGGTAACTCCGTCCCTAGCGTGTGATTTGGGCCATCGTCAATGTCATCTCGCCATCGAGGGCTCTGTCGTTGAGGCGTTCCACCTCTCCGTAGGAGCGGAGAACGTCTCGCCGGAGTCTCGGTGGAGTCCATTGGTATAGGTGCATCTGGGCGAGATGGCATTGTAGGCACCGTCACAGCCAGAGCCGGCGTCGCATTGTCGTCGTTCATGTCGTCGTGCGGGTTTTCCGAAGCCTCATCGGGCCGGATGACCTCTGAAACCTCGGGTGAGGTGAGCTATCTAGGAGGGTTGTGTCGTTCAGAGACCGTACGGCGCCTCCTCTTGCGCCGTTTAGGTGAACGTTGTTTCAGAAGACGGTAAGGACGAGTCACCACAATCTGGGGGGAAGGCCGTCGTGGGGACGATAACCGACGGGACGTCCATATCATCGGGCGGGAGGGGATTGGAAGTCGTCGTTGTTGGTAGTGGCGCCGGTGTGGCGTCAGGTTGTGAGCATGACAAGTCGATCCCGGAGGTATCTGTAGCAGCTCGAAGGGAAACCGGTACTGACGACGGTCAGCAGCAGGAGAACAGAGCGCCGATGCTCTTACTCTTGAATAAATCACCCATTTTTCCTGAAACTGAAAGTACTTGTTTATCTGTACATGTACATCACACCCACCGATTTCAGTATATTCGGATACTTCGATCATGGTGCATCGTTTGTTTTATCTTCGAGTATGGATATCGAACTACGAGAAATTCTGAACGTAATGGGTGAAGGGACATTGGCTAACTCTGCCAAAAGCAAGTTCGAAAACGAATAAATCTCAGCACTGTTTTAATCCAGAGTTTTTAATGCAAAAACATTGTATTCTTTGTTAGAAACTGCATATTTCTTAACCCTTATTGAAACATGCCTCCATTCAAACTTGAAGTTTTAACAGTACACCTCATTGTGACGGAAACGACTCTCTTGTAGAGTCAGTACAAACCAAAAAGCAGAAATGCCATTAATGATTAGGAAGCCCACGTTATCGGAGGAATTCTTCCTTGTCTTGGTAGAATGGCGGAAATTGCCATTCGAGAAGTGGTGGTCCACATAAGATGAATTTCACGTAAAAGTTCTAGCTATATGGCGTAGTAAGTATGTCATTTTCAATTCGCAAAATATCTTTCATAGACTTCATAGAAGTATTTTGGATAACAAGTAAGAAGTAGAAGATATTACACTCTATCAACAAGTGAAACATATGTGGATAAGAGGTCACTCACTAATAAATTTAACATTTTTGTAGAGAGGTTAACACAAGAGGCAATTAAAAATCCACAAACCTCGATATTAAACAGTCACGAGTTGAAATCAACAGTAGTGTCGAATAAAAACAGGACAAGTGTGAGACCGACTCACGCTCTGACGGACAAAATTATAATAAATAAATAACGAATAAATAGTTCATTTGTAGATTTTTCTGAGTGATTTTGCGAGTATAAAACTATGTGATATAAACGGGCGTATCTTTTGATTGCTTTGGCTTAGGAACTTGAATTTTCTATACCGCCAAGTGAGCGTAGACCTTTGACATAAATTTCGACTGGACACTTCCATCCATTCCTGAGAAAAATGAGTCTTAACAGACGGACAGACGGGCAAGAAAGTAATGTTTTAAGGGGTCTGTTTTTACTAACTGAAGTATGGAACCATAAAAAAGAGCTGTTAAGAAATAGTATACAGGGAAATGAATAAAGAAGGTAAAAAAATGGTTCAAATGGCTCTGAGCACTATGGGACTTAACATCTGAGGTCATCAGTCCCCTAGAACTACTTAAACCTAACTAACCTAAGGACATCACACACATCCTTGCCCGAGGCAGAATTCGAACCTGCGACCGTAGCGGTCGCGCGGTTCCAGACTGAAGCGCCTAGAACCGCTCGGCCACGCCGGTCGGCTATAGTACCTAAGAGTTAATCAAAGGTGTATGCAGATATTTCCCAAAGGAGCAGTTTACTTCATTCAGAGAAAACAGACCATCGATAGTAACTATTCACCTCTTTGGTATTGGTGCGAAACACTTGCGCCTGGACCAGCGTTGTACTCTATCAGACCTGCTATAGATCGCCACCTACCCTGGATTACAGAGCGGCCAGGCCTGCGACCTCCACATTCTGTGATCAGGAGTCCAGCACATCGTCTCAGAGTGGTTTGTTGGTTGATTTCGTGTAGGGGACTAAACAGCGAGGTCATCGGTCCCTGTGTGAGTGGTTTCCCCATCCTTAAGCACTTACCATAGACGGTCACTTCCACCATTTCCGAGGTGCTTGTTCCTTGGCGCTGGGCCTATACAATCTTTGCTTTGTCAAAGTTGTTTTATGGCAGTGGATGAAAGAGCAGATGGAGGAGACAGAAAAATGTGTCAAGCCGAACCTCAGAATTCTTCCTTAACACTGTACAGACTGACCCAAAGATAAGCCATGTTGGTAGCAATCGATAAGTAGGTGCACAATTGAATCTTTGCGGTAAATCTGCCGAAACTAATATGTGAAGTAATTTAATATTAAATGCTGTAATGTAACGGCCTGCGGCTACGGAAATATGAGCACAATGCACCGAAGACACAGTTTCCCTGTCTTTTTTTCTCATTTAGTACAATAACACGTATCTAAAAGTTTTACATTATCGATTTGTAAGAAAAATGTTGGAACACGTGAGGCAATACTGACCCTACGACTTATCTTAGAAGAAAGATTAAGGAAAGGCAAACCTAAGTTGCTAGCATTTGTAGACTTACAGAAAGCTTTTGACAATGTTGACTGGAATACTCTCTTTCAAATTCTGAAGGTGGCAGGGGTAAAATACAGGGAGCGAAAGGCTATTTACAATTTTTACAGAAACCAGATGGCAGTTATAAGAGTCGAGGAGCATGAAAGGGAAGCAGTGGTTGGGAAGGGAGTTGTAGCCTATCCCCGATGTTATTCAATCTGTATATTGAGCAAGCAGTAAAGGAAACAAAAGAAAAATTTGGAGTCGGTATTAAAATCCATGGAAAAGAAAAAAAAACTTTGAGGTTTGCCGATGACATTGTAATTCTGTCAGAGACAGCAAAGGACTTGGAAGAGCAGTTGAACGGAATGGACAGTGTCATGAAAGGAGGGTATAAGATGAACATCAACAAAAGCGAAACGAGGTTAATGGAATGTAGTTGAATTAAATCGGGTGATGCTGAGGGAATTAGATTAGGAATTGAGACGCATAAAGTAGTAAAGGAGTTTTGCTATTTGGGGAGCAAAATAACTGATAATGGTCGAAGTAGAGAGGATATAAAATGTAGACTGGCAATGGCAAGGAAAGCATTTCTGAAGAAGAGAAATTTGTTAACATCGAGTATTGATTTAAGTGTCAGGAAGTCGTTTCTGAAAGTATTTGTATGGAGTGTAGCCATGTATGGAAGTGAAACATGGACGATAAATAGTTTAGACAAGAAGAGAATAGAAGCTTTCGAAATGTGGTGCTACAGAAGAATGCTGAAGATTAGATGGGTAGATCACATAACTAATGAGGAGGTATTGAATAGAATTGCGGAGAAGAGGAGTTTGTGGCCCAACTTGACTACAAGAAGGGATCGGTTGGTAGGACATGTTCTGAGGCATCAAGGGATGACCAATTTGGTACTGGAGGGCAACGTGGAGGGTAAAAATCGTAGAGGGAGACCGAGAGATGAATACACTAAGCAGATTCAAAAGGACGTAGGGTGCAGTAGGTACTGGGAAATGAAGAAGCTTGTACAGGATAGAGTAGCATGGATAGCTGCATCAAACCAGTCTCAGGACTGAAGACCGCAACAACAACAACAACAACAAGAAAAATAATGAATATTATTTGAGATTTATCTGAAGTTTACACAACTATTACATATTATAATAAATACGTCAAGGAATGTACTAATCTTTAAAAGTTGTTGTGAAATTCAATATAGATGTAGTACTGCGCAGAAACGAATGGAACGTATCGGTAAAATTTACGCAAGTCAATAATGCTAGGCAGAATCAATTGCAATTTCCAGTCCCTGTTACATACTGTAGGTGATACTGTGCTTTAAGCTGAAGTGTAAAGGTCAAGCAAACTCCGTTTCCGATGCGTTGTGCCCATTTTTAGATAGCCAGACTTACGAAAAGGAAAATGAACATGTGAATCTTAAGAGTTTAGATCCACCATGTGTTTTATGCAGTAACTTAAATGTGCACCTTCCGTTGATGGACGTGAAAAGGTTAAGGGCAATAAAATAAATACATAAATTCCTCACAGAGTAACGATAACAATTTCGTTTGAATTAAAACTATTAAATCAAAAACATCAAAGAAAATTTTCACAAAGAGACTACGTTTCGAACTGATTCTACAAACACTGACATTTAGAAATAGTCAACAGTCCAAAATTATGTTTCCAAGACAGGTGGGGTGACATTTGATTGATATGACCATTAGGCTACGAAAGTGGACAGAGAAAAGGGTACAAAGAAAACTGCCGAAAGTATAAAACCAAAGCATCTGGATGCGAGATATATAGGCAACACAGCGCGAGACACAGGCAGAGAAACGTAATGGTAGAATAGTCTCAAAGGAACGACTGGATAATGCGGCAGTTACGCACTGGACGTAGGCTGTAATAGTGATTTATGGCAACGCTCAACTGAGGCTATGACGCTGCAGACAGTCATAGCACGCAGGCGGTTTCATTTTCCACCATCCACTATTCTTGGTAAACTTTCTTACTATAGATAATTGCTATATCACACAACAGAAAATATTTTCAGTTATCTGTCAAAAGAAAATATACAAGCTGACAAGTTTCACAACGTAAAGTACTAATGCATCACACTTAAGCAATCGCTCAGTGTAGTAAAAATTTTATTTTAATCATGCAATTAAGGTGATTTAATCACAGGAAAGGACAGAATAGGAAAGGAGTAGTTGAGAAGGGAGTGAGACAAGGTTATAGCCCATCCCAAATGTTATTCGGTCTATATACTGAGCAAGCTGTGAAGGAAATGGTTCAAATGGCTCTGAGCACTATGGGACTCAACATCTTTGGTCATAAGTCCCCTATAACTTAGAACTACTTAAACCTAACTAACCTAACGACATCACACACACCCATGCTCGAGGCAGGATTCGAACCTGCGACCGTAGCAGTCCCGCGGTTCCGGACTGCAGCGGCAGAACCGCACGGCCACCGCGGCCGGCTGTGAAGGAAACCAGCGATCAATTTGGTAAAGGAATTTATGTTCAAGGGGAGAAAATCCAAACTTTGAGGTTCATCAACGACATTCTAAGTCTATCAGACGACAAATGAGGTGGACGATCAGTTCAATGGTATGCATGGTGTCTTGGAAAGGGGTTACAAGATGGACGTCAGAAGATGCAAAACAAGGGTAATGGAATGTAGTCGAACTGGATCAAGCGATGTGAGGGAATTAGGTTAGAGAATGAGGCACTAAATCAGTCGGTAGGTTTACTTTTGACGAGGAAAAGAAAACTGCTGATGTGCCGGAGTAGAAAAATAAAATGCAGACTGGGAATGGCAAGTATTTATGAAAAACAAAAAAAATTAAACAGTAGAAGGTCCAGGATGGAATAACGACAATGTTATGAAAAGTAGAGATTGTTACACACTATATGGAGGAAATGTTGTGTCGCAGACAGGCACAACGAAAAGAATGCTATACGTTTGAGCTCTCAGACAAAAGACCTTCTTCTAAAGTAAAAAACTCACATTCACGTAAGCACAACTCTCGCATACGTGAGCTCTGTCTTTGGCCACTGATTCCGAATTCAGCTGAGATGTATAACTGTTTTTTTTTTTTTTTTTTTTTTTTTTTTGTGCCTGTCTGCGACTCAACATCTCCTCTACACGGTGCGTAATAGTCTAACGTTTTCATAATATTGTCATTTATGAAAAAGAGATAGCAGCAGCGAATATAAATTTCAGTGTGAGTCAGCATTTTCCGAAGATATTAGTCTGGAGTGTAGCGCTGTACGAAAACAAAATATTGACGATAAACAGCTCAGACGAGAAACCAATAGAAGGTTTCACAATATGTTTGTTCAGGAGAATACTGATTAGATGGGTTGATCTGATAATTAATGAGTATGTACTGAATCGGACTTAGGATAAGAGAAATTTATGGCATAGCTTGACTTAAAGTAGGGATCGATTGATGGGACACATCGTGGGGCATTAAGGACTAACCAATCTGTTGGCGAAAGGAGTGTGTGTGTGTGTGTGTGTGTGTGGAGGTTCAAAAAATGGCTCTGAGCACTATGGGACTCAACATCTGTTGTCATCAGTCCCCTAGAATTTAGAACTACTTAAACCTAACTAACCTAAGGACATCACACACTTCCATGCCCGAGGCAGGATTCGAACCTGCGACCGTAGCAGCAGCGTGGTTCCAGACTGAAGCGCCTAGAACCGCACGGCCACACCGGCCGGCTGTGTGTGTGTGTGGGGGGGGGGTTAATTGTAGAGAAGACCGAGATATGAACACAATAAGCAGATTCAAATGAATGAAGGCAGAAGTAGTCAAGCAGAAATGCACAAAATGCACAATGTAGACTGATACGGAGAGCTGTAACAAACCAGTCATCCGACTGAAGGTCCCAAGTTGTTTGGCATGTGAATAGCTTTTTTTAGGACTTTCCTTGATGATAACTTATAATTCCCCCCCCCCCCCCCTAACATCTCCTGTGTCGCTAAGCGATGAGCGGCTTGCCATAAACGGCTCGCCATATAGTAATAGTATAGTAATCTCAGGACGTAGCAACTGGCTCGGCTACTTGTTCGGACACTTGGAAATCACCAGGAATTTTAATGAAGATGAAACTAAGTCCCAACCATGGAAGACAGTCATCATCGTTCAGGCTTCAGGAAAACCCAGTTATAGTAATTCGGAGACTGAGGAGAATAGGTCAGAATGTTACACAACAGGATGTATTGACCAGACAAGCTATTGAGATATGGAGATAGTAATCAACATAATTATGTGGGAGTGCTGAAAAGTGATGCCTCCAAATTTTTTATTCAGTTTTCAATATCGGTTAAGGTACTAAATTTCATGCATATTACTCGTAGACTTTCCCTATTGCTGCCGTTGCAACCCTTTGCCGCTAGAGGGCTCCAAATTGTAGTGTACAACATGGCGGCGTGTAACGTAACTATGTCGGTGTACCAGAAACAGCGGTCTGTAATCAAGGTTCTAACGTTTCTCCAATTTAAATCCATAGAGGAATGAAAGCAGTGTACGGTGATTTGTGAAACGTTGGGGTGTTCATGCTCGTAATAAAGGAAAAGTTGGCGCTAATCTCAGTGTGTGTGACAGAGCTCGGAGTGATTCCAATACTTGAATAACACCTTCGAGGACTTCACTTTGATATGGCGAAGTGGTGCAAGCTGATGTGAGGTGGTGACTGTGTCAACGAAGTCAAACATTCTACACTGACGGTATCAACAAACTGGTCTCTCGTTGGGAGGAATGAGTTCGTCGCCAAGGTGACTTTGTTGAGAAATAAATACACTCCTGGAAATGGAAAAAAGAACACATTGACACCGGTGTGTCAGACCCACCATACTTGCTCCGGACACTGCGAGAGGGTTGTACAAGCAATGATCACACGCACGGCACAGCGGACACACCAGGAACCGCGGTGTTGGCCGTCGAATGGCGCTAGCTGCGCAGCATTTGTGCACCGCCGCCGTCAGTGTCAGCCAGTTTGCCGTGGCATACGGAGCTCCATCGCAGTCTTTAACACTGGTAGCATGTCGCGACAGCGTGGACGTGAACCGTATGTGCAGTTGACGGACTTTGAGCGAGGGCGTATAGTGGGCATGCGGGAGGCCGGGTGGACGTACCGCCGAATTGCTCAACACGTGGGGCGTGAGGTCTCCACAGTACATAGATGTTGTCGCCAGTGGTCGGCGGAAGGTGCACGTGCCCGTCGACCTGGGACCGGACCGCAGCGACGCACGGATGCACGCCAAGACCGTAGGATCCTACGCAGTGCCGTAGGGGACCGCACCGCCACTTCCCAGCAAATTAGGGACACTGTTGCTCCTGGGGTATCGGCGAGGACCATTCGCAACCGTCTCCATGAAGCTGGGCTACGGTCCCGCACACCGTTAGGCCGTCTTCCGCTCACGCCCCAACATCGTGCAGCCCGCCTCCAGTGGTGTCGCGACAGGCGTGAATGGAGGGACGAATGGAGACGTGTCGTCTTCAGCGATGAGAGTCGCTTCTGCCTTGGTGCCAATGATGGTCGTATGCGTGTTTGGCGCCGTGCAGGTGAGCGCCACAATCAGGACTGCATACGACCGAGGCACACAGGGCCAACACCCGGCATCATGGTGTGGGGAGCGATCTCCTACACTGGCCGTACACCACTGGTGATCGTCGAGGGGACACTGAATAGTGCACGGTACATCCAAACCGTCATCGAACCCATCGTTCTACCATTCCTAGACCGGCAAGGGAACTTGCTGTTCCAACAGGACAATGCACGTCCGCATGTATCCCGTGCCACCCAACGTGCTCTAGAAGGTGTAAGTCAACTACCCTGGCCAGCAAGATCTCCGGATCTGTCCCCCATTGAGCATGTTTGGGACTGGATGAAGCGTCGTCTCACGCGGTCTGCACGTCCAGCACGAACGCTGGTCCAACTGAGGCGCCAGGTGGAAATGGCATGGCAAGCCGTTCCACAGGACTACATCCAGCATCTCTTCGATCGTCTCCATGGGAGAATAGCAGCCTGCATTGCTGCGAAAGGTGGATATACACTGTACTAGTGCCGACATTGTGCATGCTCTGTTGCCTGTGTCTATGTGCCTGTGGTTCTGTCAGTGTGATCATGTGATGTATCTGACCCCAGGAATGTGTCAATAAAGTTTCCCCTTCCTGGGACAATGAATTCACGGTGTTCTTATTTCAATTTCCAGGAGTGTATGTAAACATGATAAATAAAGATGTGGAATGTTAATAAAGTCTGTTTTATTTAAGGAGCTTAGAGTTTTCACATAAAAAATCTGAGGTATTACATTGCAGCACGCCATCGTGTTATTAAAAGAACTTAAACAACCCCTGGCGTTTAAAGTGCTACAGAGTGAAATTCATTCGAGAATCCTAACATATCACAGAGAGAGGTGAAACCATAAGGAAGCGTTAGGAATGGCCAAAAGGAAGTGGTTGCTATGGCGGTTTGCCGCATGGAGGAGTGTGTAGCCTCAGAGCAAAAGCGCGATAACCATTGCCAGCGACTGTAAATGTTGGTACCCGTAGGCGACCGACTTACCTATCTTATGTTCAAGGTCTGACTCAATGTGGATGCCGAGAGTATATAGGGTACGCATCGGAGTCATCTTACTGCAACAGTCGGTCCGAAGAGAAGCTGTTTTGCGGCAGCGCTCTGAGTTTTTGGGGGTTCATGATAGTCTGCACACTGGTGTTCTTCCGACCTCAAAAACAGAGGGGTAGAACCGAATTCTGGGAGGGCCAGTGATCACCACTGCCTTCTGGGTCTTAGAAAACAGACACCTTCTTTTGTTCACAGAGGTTTCCCCTCTTGCACTGACTCCAGCCGTCGAAACACAGTCGCTTTTGTAGCGTTGTGTCTCCTCTAAGAAGAAGATTTTAGTCATTTCAGCATACTGTGGATGTAAAATTTGTTTTATGTTAGAATCTGTCCTTTGTGAAGCCTATATAACTTCGCTCCAGTGTATGACTTAAACTAATGTGTACTTTGCGTTGTCAAAACAAACTATGGGATTATATTCCCAATGTTGAGATGACTGTATACGCACATACAGAGAGCCAATAAATTAAAAACATAAAATGTGTTTCAATTTTTGTCTAGATTTAGCAGTTACCGCTGTCTCGACCAAATAATCTCAAAACAATCGCATCCGAATTTGGATTCCAGCACAATGTCCCTCTTGTCAGGAATTTACGTTGCCTCTGAATTTTCCTTTAATATTTGGGAGGATTCGAAGAAAAATTGATAATGTGATAACAAGTTCACCAGTGAGTTATCCGTTAAAAGCAGACTGGGAATCTGGAATGATATGTACAGATTTTTTATTATCAGAGATTTCTTTCTTTGTTAATGGACTGTCACGAACGCAGACGTGCGCATCCCAATGCATAACGAGCTTTTTCGGGGTTTCGTACCGTTGCAAACTACTGGTGCAACTGTAAGCCTCCTGTGTCTTTGTGAATTAAGGCGCGAGTTTAAAAGAAGTGACTTTAAAATATTCCCCTTATTACACAAGATTTTGGTTCAAGGAAGACGACCTTTAATTAACAGTTTTTACGAAGAAAGAAAGTAAGCAGTTTATACTCATTTAAATTTCACAGGTTCCATTTTTAAAAGTGGACTTCAATTACGACTAAAAATGGATTTGAGTTCATACGATATGTTGTTCTTATCCTATAACAACAACGTTGTCCAACTCGGCAGGGAAAAGAACAATTTTGAAAGAACTTTAAGAACCACGAGAGTGTTTGCGATCTAAGAAGATATAGTTAATCTTATCTTCACAACTAGCAACAGTGGGGGCCGATACAGATTACCTGAGGTAGCGCTGATGGCATCTTATGCGTGCTATGGTGGCTCTGAAACTAGACCTCTGGAGTTCTGTTAGCCGTGGCGAACTAGTAACGAACAGCTGATTTATGCGTAAGCACTTTCTCTTCTTCTTGAAGACTCCTGTCATTCTTTGTTCTAAACTTTCGTACATGAAAACCTAACTCGTTAACATCAAAGATCAGTCCACCCCTGTGTTCTCTGATGCTCTCGTACTTTGCTCTGTCATCTTCCCTGTGACTATAGTTTTATCTCTGTTCTAGTTTTCAGGTCTCCTGCTATAAGGACAGGATCATTTTCGTTATCTTTACCACATATCAGGAAGGAGGCTAAGGTTTTAACGTCCTGTCGAGGACGACGTCTTTAGAGAGAGGCAGCACGAGCTCGGAACGGCAAAGGATGAGGAAGGAAGTCAGCAGTGCCCTTTGCCTTAGGCGGCGTTGACCGTGCTTAGCACCAAGGCCCTAATGAATACGAGTCTAATGTCTTGCCGTTGAAGCTCGATCAAGTTAGTATAAAAATCTTGCGTCCTTCTTCAGGTGGCGCAGTGGCTGGCACACTGGACTCGCATTCGGCAAGACAACGATTCAGATGCGCGTAGGGCCATTCTGAGTTAGGTTTCCGTGATTTCCCCAAATCGCTCTACGGAAGTGTCAGGATGGTTCGTTTGGAAAGGGCACGACCGACCTCCTTCTCTGTACCTTCGTAATCCGAGCATGTACTCCTAATGAACCCGCTGTCGAGGGGACGTTAAAATCTAATCTTCCTTCCATCCTCTTCTGGGCAGTACATGCCTGAAATAGTCAGATATCCCCTTTCTACCGTCAGTCTAAAATCTAGTGTCCGAATGTTCATCCATATTTATGACTAATCTGGTTTTCTACTGAACAGTACACATCATGCCGCACATTCTTCTTGCGATGCTCCACCATAGATAATGACACCTAGCAATTCCTATACGGGGAGTCAAATGAAAACGAGACAGACGGGAACAAATGTAAGTATTTATTATTTCAAAGGTAGCAGCCGTAGCTGTTAATAAATGTATCCGACTGGGGAAAAGACGGTGAAGGCCATCATAGAAAAACGTTCGCGGTTGTCTACGGTCATGGACTGTGCGGCTGGTCCCAGCGGAGGTTCGAGTCCTCCCTCGTGCATGGATGTGTGTGTTTGTCTTTAGGATAATTTAGGTTAAATAGTGTGTAAGCTTATGGACTGATGACCTTAGCAGTTAAGTCCCATAAGATTTCACACACATTTGAACATTTGGTTGTCTACAGTACCATGATTGTACCCAGACGCGCACCTCTTCGTTTGAAGCAAATCGACAGCCACGAATGTCTTTCTTTAGGGCACTACGCTGCTCAGCTTTCGCTTAGAAGCCCTTACACATCATCTGTAGAGCCCCAATCTCTCCCCATGCGATTTCCATATTTTTGAATAAAGGCAGTCGTGGTCATCAATTCGCATCGGACGGATAGGTGCAATCATGGTTCCGTAGGCAACTGCGAACATTTTTCCATCAAGGCATTCACCGCCTTGTCTCACAGTGGTGTCAATGTATTATTAGTTATGGCGATTACTTTGGACATAATAAACAGTTTACTTACTTTCTCTCCATCTGTCATGTTTTCATTCGACTGCCCACTATAGCTCAGTTTCTCTGCCACATGGCATACTGTTATCTATGCCTCTGACCAGTTCTAGAATTATTGCTTCGTTGCCTTATCTGGTTGTTACAACATTGTGATCAGTAATGTCCGAGGCAGCTTGAGGGTTCTCAGAGAGAAAATGTCGCCGTCCGTATCAAGATCGCTATGCAGTGTTTCTACGGAGGAGGGGCCTCCCCACTGTTTGTCAGGGTTGTCTCCAACAGCCAGAATGCTCTCTGTTTGGAGGTGCCGGAGACAAGTCTGTCACCCGTTTTCGTACACTACACCCAGCGTGGAAAGCATTTGCCTTCGGGGAGCTGGTGGTACGAGTTCCTGACAGAAACGCTTAGTATTTGCATTTCTCAATATTTTAGTTTCCTAACCCCATCTGTGCCGCCTGGGTCTCATGAAATCATGCCAGACTTTGTCCCCATGATCTAGTTGGTAATACGAAACACATCTACATCTACATTTATACTCCGCAAGCCACCCAACGGTGTGTGGCGGAGGGCACTTTACGTGCCACTGTCATTACCTCCCTTTCCTGTTCCAGTCGCGTATGGTTCGCGGGAAGAACGACTGCCGGAAAGCCTCCTTGCGCGCTCAAATCTCTCTAATTTTACATTCGTGATCTCCTCGGGAGGTATAAGTAGGGGGAAGCAATACATTCCATACCCCATCCAGAAACGCACCCTCTCGAAACCTGGACAGCAAGTTACACCGCGATGCAGAGCACCTCTCTTGCAGAGTCTGCCACTTGAGTTTGTTAAACATCTCCGTAACGCTATCACGCTTACCAAATAACCCTGTGACGAAACGCGCCGCTCTTCTTTGGATCTTCTCTATCTCCTCTGTCAACCCGACCTGGTACGGATCCCACACTGATGAGCAATACTCAAGTATAGGTCGAACGAGTGTTTTGTAAGCCACCTCCTTTGTTGATGGACTACATTTTCTAAGGACTCTCCTAATGAATCTCAACCTGGTACCCGCCTTACCAACAATTAATTTTATATGATCATTCCACTTCAAATCGTTCTGCACGCATACTCCCAGATATTTTACATAAGTAGCTGCTACCAGTGTTTGTTCCGGTATCATATAATCATACAATAAAGGATCCTTCTTCCTATGTATTCGCAATACATTCAATTTGTCTATGTTAAGGGTCAGTTGCCACTCCCTGCACCAAGTGCCTATCCGCTGCAGATCTTCCTGCATTTCGCTGGAGTTTTTTTAATGCTGCAGCTTCTCTGTATACTACAGCATCATCCGCGAAAAGCCGCATGGAACTTCCGACACTATCTACTAGGTCATTTTTATATATTGTGAAAAGCAATGGTCCCATAACACTCCCCTGCGGCACGCCAGAGGTTACTTTAACGTCTGTAGACGTCCCTCCATTGAGAACAACATGCTGTGTTCTGTTTGCTAAAAACTTCGATCCAACCACGCAGCTGGTCTGATATTCCGTAGGCTCTTACTTTGTTTATCAGGCGACAGTGCGGAACTGTATCGAACGCCTTCCGGAAGTCAAGGAAAATAGCATCTACCTGGGAGCCTGTATCTAATATTTTCTGGGTCTCATGAACAAATAAAGCGAGTTGGGTCTCACACGATCGCTGTTTCCGGAAACCATGTTCATTCCTACAGAGTAGATTCTGGGTTTCCAGAAATGACATGATACGCGAGCAAAAAACTTGTTCTAAAATTCTACAACAGACCGATGTCAGAGATATAGGTCTATAGTTTTGCTCATATGCTCGACGACCCTTCTTGAAGACTGGGACTACCTGTGCTCTTTTCCAATCATTTGGAACTTTCCGTTCCTCTAGAAACTTGCGGTACACGGCTGTAAGAAGGGGGGCAAGTTTTTTCGGATACTCTGTGTAGAATCGAACTGGTATCCCGTCAGGTCCGGTGGACTTTCCTCTGTTGACTTATTTCAGTTGCTTTCTATTCTTTGGACACTTATTTCGATGTCAGCCATTTTTTCGTTTGTGCGAGGATTTAGAGAAGAAACTGCAGTGCGGTCTCCCTCTGTGAAACAGCTTTGGAAAAAGGTGTTTAGTATTTCAGCTTTACGCGTGTCTTCCTCTGTTTCATTGCCATCGTCATCCCGGAATGTCTGGATATGCTGTTTCGAGCCACTTACTGATTTAACGTAAGACCAGAACTTCCTAGGATTTTCTCTCAAGTCGGTACATAGAGTTTTACTTTCGAATTCACTGAACGCTTCACGCATAGCCCTCCTTACGCTAACTTTGACATCGTTTAGCTTCTGTTTGTCTGAGAGGTTTTGGCTGGGTTTAAACTTGCAGTGAAGCCCTCTCTGCTTTCGTAGTAGTTTCCTAACTTTTTTGTTGAACCACGGTGGGTTTCTCCCGTCCCTCACAGTTTTACTCGGCACGTACCTGTCTAAAACGCATTTTACGATTGCCTTGAACTTTTTCCATAAACGCCGGCCGAAGTGGCCGTGCGGTTAAAGGCGCTGCAGTCTGGAACCGCAAGACCACTACGGTCGCAGGTTCGAATCCTGCCTCGGGCATGGATGTTTGTGATGTCCTTAGGTTAGTTAGGTTTAACTAGTTCTAAGTTCTAGGGGACTAATGACCTCAGCAGTTGAGTCCCATAGTGCTCAGAGCCATTTGAACCATTTTTTTTCCATAAACCCTTAACATTGTCAGTGTCGGAACAGAAATTTTCGTTTTGATCTTTTAATTAGTCTGAAATCTGCCTTCTATTACTCGTACTAAACAGATAAACCTTCCTCCCTTTTTTTATATTCCTATTTACTTCCATATTCAGGGATGCTGCAACGGCCTTATGATCACTGATTCCCTGTTCTGCGCTTACAGAGTCGAAAAGTTCGGGTCTGTTTGTTATCAGTAGGTCCAAGAGTCGGTTCTCTGTTTAATTGCTCGGGGTAATTTTCGGATAGTGCACTCAGTATAATGTCACTCGATGCTCTGTCTCTACCACCCGTCCTAAACATCTGAGTGTCCCAGTCTATATCTGGTAAATTGAAACCTCCACCTAAGACTATAACATGCTGAGAAAATTTATGTGAAATGTGTTCCAGATTTTCTCTCACTTGTTCTGCCACTAATGCTGCTGAGTCGGGAGGTCGGTCAAAGGAGCCAATTATTAAACTAGCTCGGTTGTTGAGTGTAACCTCCACCCATAATAATTCACAGGAACCATCCACTTCTACTTCACTACAGGGTAAACTACTACTAACAGTGACAAACACGCCACCACCGGTTGCATGCAGTCTATCCTTTCTAAACACCGTCTGTGCCTTTGTAAAAATTTCGGCAGAATTTATCTCTGGCTTCAGCCAGCTTTCCGCACCTATAACGATTTCAGCTTCGGTAATTTCTATCAGCGCTTGAAGTTCCGGTACGCAGCTTCGACAGTTCGCTGGGACTGCCCATCGTGAGTAGTATTCTTTCCCTTAATACGGAAATGTGCTTTCATCCAGATGAGATTGACGTGCTGTAGAAAAGACTGTAGATTAACGCTACCAGTCATTAAATGTCAAACACAACGAAGCAATTAATTCTTCCTCTGTATAAATGATTCATAAGAGTAGGCGGTGATCCGGAATCCGATAATATGATGATCATGTTTTCTACTCGCTGTTAAACATATTGGGGACCGTAATAGGGCAACTTTCAGTACTTTGACGGACAAGTGATGTCTAGTGAAGGCATGGTAGTTCTTCGAATGTTAATGAAGCTGTTGATAAAATAACGTTTCAGACGTTTGTCAGGCCTCGGAAGGGAGACGAAAATAGGATTTGTTCTGCCAGGGACAGACGAGGTACTTCCATGTTGTATGACGGTAAAAAAGTGAAATAGTATGGCACTGTTAGCTGGGAGACCCCGAAGGGCTGGTTCGCCATCCCAAAGGGATGACCTTCGCATGCAATGGCACCTTTCCGTCACGAAGTGAGAGAGTTGTGTTGCAGGCATATCTGATAAATGTAACCGGTTGTAAGCAGTGTGTGTAGTTTGGTGTTGCTTTTGTTTTGAATGATGATGAAATGGGGGAGAGGAAGGAACAGTGCCAGCAAATCGCCTACTCCTCTCGAATAGCACCAAGAAGGCCGCCGAACTCCCGAGTTCTGACACGACGGACAGACCACTGTCAACAGTGTCGCATGCTCTCTCTTCATGAGGCACTGCGGAGAGGTTTCGAGTTTAATTCAGGACTTAGCTCAACGTCTGATGGTCAGAAAATTACGCCATACCGCTCTTCCCCTTCGCCGGATAGGCATTCAACAGCACGTGGCGTACTCAGGAGGTTACGCATCCAAGTACTAGCCACGCCCGACGTTCCTTAACTTCGGTGACCTGTGGAGGACCAATGTATTTAACGAGACAAAGCCATTATCTGTACGACTGTGTAAGCTCCCCGTAACAAATAAGGGGTACTAGAGCAGCTTTGTGCGTAAACAGGGCTCTGGATGGATTTACTGCTATGCTGGCACATTTAGATTGGAGTTAGAAGTAGTTGTATTGTATGCAATGGCACTGAGCCGTGCTCCCGCTCTTGTTTGTGCCGTTGACAGGTTGGCGTTGTGTATTCGGATTGTGACCTCTCATTTTCTTAGTCCGTTCACTGGCGCCACTACGTTTGCTCGCTTTGTCTGTCCGTGAGTGGCAGCAGCGGCTTTTATCGATAGCGAGTACTGTGGTACTATCTTCGGAGCGACCACTAGTATTTCCGGGTCTTCGTATGTCGGAATTCAGTGGGGACGGAACAGCAGTAAGGCCCGACAGCGCCAGTACTCGCCGAGGTAGCTGGCGATATATGCACTGCCCGATGGAAGGGTGTGGTCGCGAGAGGGCACGACCACGTCGAGGTCCGGATTCAGCGAGTTTAACTTGAATGTATCGTTATATTCGAGTAGTGTAACTTTCACTTATGTGTGTGTCCGTCCGTCGAAGTGACCTCATGCCATCAATCTGTCAGTTGGCGGTTTTGTACTCCGTTTCCCTTGCCTGACTTGATTGGCAACGACCGATGTTTGGTCAGTCGGTCGATCATCTCAGTGGACGACGTGTATCTGGTCTTTCCACCGTTTCTGTGTTCTTAACGTTCATGTCTACGTGCAGTTCGTCTTGTTGCTGTATCGTGACTGTTTTAGCATTGTTTGAGATGTTTGTGGAATTGTCTTTTGCGATTCCATGTGCATCTAGTCAGATTTTGAGTAGACAGTTTGGTCTTAACCAACCCTGTCTGCGTACTAGGATTTGGGGGAGCCAACTGGTGTAATTAAATACTTGTCATTTGACGATGTTAACTGTTATTCTATGGTGGTACTGATTATCGCATCTTAGGTGGATTTTGCAAGTGTGCTGGTCGGCGTTTAAGCTATCCCTAGTTCTGTTGCCATCCTGTTAAGTGAGAATAACTTTTGGCTGCCTGTCTCACCGCTTACGCAGCTGTAGGGACTTCTCTCAGGTCGATCCTTGGAGCACTGTCTGTGGATCACTCCCTTCTTATTTGGTCTGATTGTGTCAATTGTTTAAAAATAATATTTTGTTTAAATTATTCGTACTGCTCCTTTCCTTCAGCCGCCAAATAATTTGGATTCTTTCTTAATGAGGCCTTCAGCCGTCAGTGTAGCTTGTTTTAAAAATTATTTTCGTATTTTCGACGTGTAGTTGTCTTCCTCACTTGTAATTCAGGCCTTCAGCCGCTAATTGTTCTGAAGTATTGCTTGTGGCCTTCAGCCGACAAATAATTTGGTTTCTTTCTTAATAAGCCCTTCAGCCGTCAGTGTATCTTGTGTTACAGTCAATTTAAAAAAAAATGATTGTATTTAAAAATTATTTTCTTAGATAAAGTGTAGTTGTTTACAGTGCAACCAACGGTAACTGATTAGGTCCCGTCCACACCTTTTCCTGTTTTCCCAAAGTCCCACGTTTCAGGCACCATATGAAGAACACTAATCATCAAAACTTAATGACTACTGGCCACCACGAGACTGAATACCGCCTGATGGTGTCGTGTCCACACAATGCGTTACGGAAAGTATATAAGCGGACAAGATGTGAAGGGGGGATTAACCTAGCGACAATACTGGCCGCACGTGGGGAAATCCATTGGAATAAGCGAGAGGACAGATTGTTATGGCCCAGCACCCAAGAGCGAACATCCTTGAAATGGCGAAGCTGGTCTGCTGTTCGCGTCCTGCTACCGTGAGCATATATGGAGAGAGCTTGAAGGACGTAGAAAAAACGAGTGGGCGACGAGATGTAGGACGCCCGGGCCTCATCACATAACTGGAGGTCGTCGGAGGCTTGCTCGCTCTGCAGAACAAAATAAGCGACTGTATGTGGCAGTTCAGACGTCAGAGTGGAATGCTAGTGCAGACGCAAGCGTTTCGAGACTCACCGTTCAGCACACGTTGTCCAACATGGGGCTCCGCAGCAGATGTACGATTGCTATGGGGACGGGATCATAGAGGTTTGACCTTGAGGCAATGGAAACGTGTCTCCTGACAGTATTAATGACGTTCCTTGTTGTTCCAGGTCGACTGTCGTATCCGGATACGTACTCATACAGGCCAGCGTCTGCTCAAAGAATGCACTGTGGTGGGAACGCAGGCTGGAGCAGGCAGTACTATGCTATGGGTGACGTCCACCTGCGCGTCCACGTGACCTGTATCAGTAATCCAAGTTTGTGGATCACATGAACTTTATTCCATACCCCTTGAACTCCTTCATTCTGGATGTCTTCTCCGATGGCGACAGTATTTTCCAGATGGTACTTGTCCCTATAATAAGGCAAGTATAGTGTTCCATTATTTTGAGAAGCATGATAGTGAAGTCACATTGATCTCTAATGCGAACAAAATGGAACACGTATCGAACGCTATCGGGCACTGGCACCGGACCAGAAAACTAAAGACCAATAGTTTACGTGAATTTCAGGAGTAGACAAAAATATGGAAAATCCACAATACGTTAGCATTACCTAATACATTATAGGAAACCCGCTGGCATTTAAAACTGTTTCCACTCTTCTCGGAATGGATAAATATAGGTCCTGTATGGTTTCGAAAGGAATCTTATACAGTTTTCCCCGCAATATGTCTCAGGTAACGTTGATGAGACTGGATAGCGATCACGCCGTCTTCTCTCCAAAGTAGACCACAAAGACTTAATAATATTGAGATCTAAATCTGTGTTGGAGAGAAGAGAGGCGTCAGTTCATTCTCATGCTCACAAAACCAGACCTGAACGATATGAGCTGTGTGAACAAGAATCTTGTCCTCTTGGAACACAACAATGCCGTTGAAGGACAAATATGTACATTGGGATGGGCATGATCACCCAAATTCATCACATATTCCTTGGCAGTAATGCGAGCTTGTGAGTAACTATAGGGTCACGATATGGCTGTCCAAATTATAACCGACCCCCACCACGTTTCATTCAAGGAACGTAAACCTGGTCAGAAATTGGATACAGTGTGAAACAAGACTTATCTGACCAAATTTCATTCTTCCATTCCTCCATACTCCAAGTTTTTTCCAGTTATGGCCATCGCTGATGTGTGGTTTTGGATTCAAGCTCGCCCTGCACTTCTCAGCTTACGGAACTCCCTTCGCGTTTTAATGTTGGGCTCCATAAGGTTCGCTCTCTGTGCAGCGACCGTGTAATATAAAATTATAAAGAATGTAGTAACCAGTCGCGGAAACGTAATTTATTTATCTTGTTGACTTCATGATAGAAATCTGCAAAGGACAGTACATCTACTTGAAACGTCCCCTTAGAAAAATTATACATGACTGTGTTTAAACTGACACACAGTATTTTTAGCGCAACGCAATCTGACTTTCAAAAATCCCTACAAAAGAACGGCCCTGACTAACATTAACCTATACCTTTCACAAATCACTTACCTCACAAAAATCTTCGTTACTCAAACTACTGCAATGCAGCGAGCGCCACTACTGCCAGCTAAATAAAAGATTCAAACTACTGAAGGCACTAAGTACTGATAGGCATAGTTAGCAAATGAAAGATTTTAATAGAGAACAAACAATTTATTTATCTTAATAGTGTTGAAAAATCATAATATACACAGCAGTTCATGACATCCAGTCTTTCAAATTTCAAAACTGCGCCATTTCTCTCCCCACAACCACCACTGTTGCGGCTCACCTCCAACTGCGCAATGCTACGCGCTGTTCGCATCCAGCTGACCAACACTACAATGGCACAACAATGCAAACTAGCCACAGACTGCACACAGCACAGCCAGTGATTTTCATACAGAGCGCTACGTAACGTTGCCAATAAGAATACATAAACAGCCTACTTACATACTTATGGCATTTATCGGTTAGAAAAATGCACCGATGATGGATGACTGATATCAGTCGAAATCGATTTGCCACAAAATAAATAAATTATGTTTCCACGACTGATTGCTACATTCTTTATAATCTCCCTTCGCGTTGTTTTGGTGTTGACAGAATTATCAAAGGCGACATTCAGTTCTGCAGTGCATTTTGCAGATGTCGTCCTTTTATTTTTGTCACAATCCTGTGTAATGACCGTCAGTCACAGTTACTCAACACACAATTTCGTCTGCGTTGTGACTTAGGGGATAATGCTTTTCTGCTTCCCCTCTATGTGGTATACAACTTCGATATGATGCCTCTTGAAACACCAAACATTTCTTCTACCTTGACTACGGAAGCACCCACCATGCGAGCATCAACAATTTGCCCTCGTTCGACTTCAGTTAGCTCCGTCATAATGCACTCACGACTACACATAACACTGATCTGACCTCGAACGACACTTGCAACGTGTAGAGAGCACTGCACAGGTACCGTTCGTGGTCAAACAGCGCAGCCTGCAGACGGGCTAGCATTTGCATTTATGTTCGAGCAAGCACTTCTCGCCGTGTTTGGTTCTTTTGTCCAACTCTGTACATCACCTGTGAGTAGACATGTGTTGCCACATAACTCCGGAAACCTACCAATGATGCAACAGATTTGTGTCACGAACTGTATTACTTTCCGAGAGTGAATCAAGACTTTATTACGCAGCTGAACATACACTGAGATAATAAAAGTCATGGGATACCGATAAGCACGTCTAACTTACAGGTGGAGGTAGTGTTGCGTGCATGAGGTGTGGAAAGGCAGTGCATCGTCGAAGCCGTAATTTATACTCATGTGATTCATGTGAAAAGATTTCCGACGTGACCATGGCGGCACGATAGGAATTAACACACACTGAACGCGGAATGGTAGTTGGAGCTAGGCCCATGCGACGCTCTATTTCTGTACTCGTTAGGGAATTCAATATTCCGAGATCCGCAGTGTCAAGAGTGTGCTGAGAATACCAAGTTTCAGGCATTACGTCTCACCACGAGCAGTGCAGTAGCCGAAGCCCTTCACTTTAAGACCGAGAGCAGCAGCTTTTGCGTAGAGTTGACAGTGCTAAAAGACAAGCAACGCTGCGTCAGACAACCGCAGAAATCAATGTGTGACGTACGACTAACACACAAGTTAGGGCAGTGCCGCGAAATTTGGGGTTAATGAGCTATGGTACCAGATGAACAGCGTGAAAGGCTTTGGTAACAGCACGACATCACTTGCAACGCCTCTGCTGGGCGCGCGACCATGTTACTTGGACCCTAGGAGACTGGAACACCGTGGTCTGTTCAGATGAGTCCCGGTGGTAGGGTTCGACTGCAGCGCAGACACCACGAAGTCTTGGGGCCAAACTGTTAACAAGGCACTGTACAAATCAGTTATGCCTGCGTTTACATGGAATGGACTAAGTCTTCTGGTCCCACTGAACAGTTCATTGACTGGAAATGGTTATGTTCGGATACTGATAGACCATTTGCAACCATTCACGGACTTAATTTTTGTGGATGACAATGTGACATGTCACCGGGCCACATTTGTTCCCGAACGGTTCGAACAAAATTCTGGACAATCCGAGCGAATGAATTGGCCACCCAGATCTGCCGACATGAATCCCATTTATGGGGCGTGATCGAGAGGTCAGTTCGTGCGCAGAATCGTATACCGGCAATAATTCGCAATTATGACAGGCTACAGAGGCAGCTATCAGTTTAATAGGTCACGGCTGCAAAATACTAACGCGAATTCTTTACAGACGAATGGAGAAACTTGTAGAAGCCGACCCCGGGGAAGATCAGTTTCGATTCCGCAAAAATATTGGAACACGTGAGGCAATACTCACCCTATGACTTATCTTAGAAGATAGATTAAGGAAAGGCAAACCTACGTTTCTAGCATTTGTAGACTTAGAGAAAGCGTTTGACAATGTTGACTGGAAGACTCTCTCTCAAATTGTGAAGGTGGCAGGGGTAAAATACAGGAAGCGAAAGGTTATTTACAATTTGTACAGAATCCAGATGGCAGTTATAAGAGTCGAGGGGCATGAAAGGGAAGCAGTGGTTGGGAAGAGAGTGAGACAGGGTTTTAGCCTCTCCCCGATGTTATTCAATCTGTATATTGAGCAAGCAGTAAAGGAAACAAAAGAAAAATTCGGAGTCGGTATCAAAATCCATGGAGAAGAAATTAAAACGTTCGCCGATGACACTGTAATTCTGTCAGAGACAGCAAAGGACTTGGAGGAGCAGTTGAACGGAATGGACAGTGTCTTGAAAGGAGGGTATAAGATGAACATCAACAAAAGCAAAATGAGGACAATGGAATGTAGTCGAATTAAAGCGGGTGATGCTAAGGGAATTAGATTAGGAAATGAGACACTTAAAGTAATAAAGTAGTTTTGCTATTTGGGGAGCAAAATAACTGATAATGGTCGAAGTAGAGAGGATATAAAATGTAGACTGGCAATGGCAAGGAAAACGTTTCTGAAGAACAGAAATTTGTTAACATTGAGTATAGATTTAAGCGTAAAGAAGTCGTTTCTGAAAGTATTTGTATGGAGTGTAGCCATGTGTGGAAGTGAAACATGGACGATAAATAGTTTGGACAAGAAGAGAATAGAAGCTTTCGAAATGTGGTGCTACAGGAGAATGCTGAAGATTAGATGGATAGATCACGTAACTAATGAGGAGGTACTGAATAGAATTGGGGAGAAGAGGAGTTTGTGGCACAACTTTACTAGAAGAAGGGATGGGTTGGTAGACATGTTCTGAGGCATCAAGGGATCACCAATTTAGTGCTGGGGGGCAGCGTGGAGGGTAAACATCGTAGAGGGAGACCGAGAGATGAATACACTAAGCAGATTCAGAAAGATGTAGGTTGCAGTAGGTACTGGGAGATGAAGAAGCTTGCACAGGATGGAGTAGCATGGAGAGCTGCATCAAACCAGTCTCAGGACTGAAGACCACAACAACAACACTGAGGCAGCAAGATCAATATTTCTGCAGGGGACTTCCAATGACTTGTCGAGACTACTTCACGTCGTCAAGCTGCTGCACTACACCGGGCGAAAGGAGGTTCGACACGATATTAGGACGGATGCTATGACTTTTGTCATTTCAGTGCATAACGGAGTACTTTTTCCGTGACAGGTGAATAAATTACGAGAAGAGGGCAGGTGGCGGCGGCGCGCGCCCCTGCTGCTGCCCACCGCCTGAGCGGCTGGTGAGCTGGCGAGCGCCGCCATTCATGCCTGCCGGCCGCCTCGAGCCCGCTTCCTCGTTAGCGTGGCCTTGTCTACGCGGCTCCCACGGCGCCTGCCGCCGCATTATCGCCGTCGCTTTTTTCCTGCGCCGCCCATTCCGGGCGAGTATTAGCGCCCATTCATGCTCGCCGGCCGCCGCAGCCGCGTGACGTACTGGCCAGACGCTGATGTCGCAACTGTGGAATGAGCGTCCGGCTGACGGCAGGCCAGCGGCGCCGACGTCAGAGCTGAGGTGTCGCTCCGGCCGAGTTAGCAGCTGGCTACCTCCACCTGCCACCTGCCGGCCGAAGCCCGTCTTTCCGTAGATAGAGCTTCGGGTAGGTTCGTCTTTCGTACGGTGAGGGCAGAGGCGTAACTAGTGGGTGGCAGAAAGGTAGGTGGCACTTCCGTAGGGGCACAGTTACGTCAGTCGGAGAAAATGAGAAAGGGCAGAAGTAAAGGGGATGAGGGAGACCGAAGTGGGGGAAGAAGCAGAAGGGAAGTAGCATCAGCTGTGGCGGTGTCATGGGCCGGCTGCTAGTAATTTGAGCCTCGTCAATAATAACCAAAGTGGCGTATTCTGGTGGTGAATGTATCACTTACTAGTTCGTAGTTACGCCTGTAGAGCGCCCTGATGCAGTAGTTAGGTTAGAGAGCCTGTATAGGGAGAGAGTGGCCAACCGGTCGATACGGCGGCCATTTTTCTGCCAAACTGCGGGCGGGACTTTTGAATGGCCGGTAGTGGAGTAGTGGAGTACACACTCACCGAATCAAAAGCACAAGATATGGCGAAATCATTCGTTAAATGCCTTTCTTTACAGCTATAATATACTCATAGTAGCCTACTACGTACAGCACAGGAAAATTTGATACAGTGGCTGTAAAAATTATTCGTTACTTGCATTTATCTCCTTTAAAGTTCGTTTACTAGACATATTGCAATGGAAGTAACGTAAATAAAAAAATATAGTGTATAGCATTTGTTTTGTAGCGGAAGTGCATAAAGCCAAATATTTAACGTACCTGTATTACGTCAGATGAATGAAAGTCGTAAGCAGTTGTTTACTAGTGACATGCAAAAAGTGTGAGACGTATTAGTACTTCTTGTCACGTCTTCAAACTTTTTGCATGTCACAAGTAAACAACTGCTTACGACTTATTGTCATATATATACTGAATACCTCTCGTACATAACAAACGAAAAAGATTACAAAAATCAGGTAATGTAAAATGTAGGCTACTGTAATAACGACCAAATATAACAAGAAAACTACCTTATCCCTTCTACCCCACACTAAGTAGGTCTATTAAAAACTGTCTTCAAGAGTACCTACAGTTATTTACTACGAATAATGCTTCAGCAACCACGACAACTGCGGAAAACGTGCTTACAACTTGCATGCGTCAACAGTCAGGCAATAATACTGAAACCAAAATAATGCCTACTGTTCTCATTCGGAACGAAATAAAGTATGACGCTATAAAGTCGAATGAGCATGGCAAAACCATTACAGGAACTTTCCGTTTCCAGCAAGGACTGTCAGATATTGGATTCAGAAAAGCTTGTTATGCTATCAGTATGCACGAACTGTTAAAGAAATAAGAGCTTAAAAACGATATACAACTAAATCGAACATGCATGCACAACGCATAACAAGTCTCTCAATAATTCAAATACCTTTTAATCGTTTCCAAAAGTCCTCTGAACTTCAATTCAGCTCAAAAGGACGGCGAACATAGGAAGCGCGAGAGACGTTTAGCAGAAAAATGGCGCCAAAGCTAATCAACCAATCACGGGCAACTTCACCTATGGCCACTCTCTCTGTATACAGGCTCTCTAAGCTAGGTTTACCAGTTAGAAGTGAGATTATTTTCACCGCCGAACAGCTTTTAGAAATACGGGTTTATGTCACTATTACTACAGCTACATCTATGCAAATACTCATTACGATGTTTTCCTTGTGTTACGCACGTATCAAGTGTTATGTTCCAGTAATTAATATTGTACTTCATATTTAACGTTCGTTTTCACTATATTATGTCCAATTTTTTGTTTCAGATGCCTCGTAAAGTGTTATTGCGAAGGAGAAAGCAGAAAAGAATGTCTTAGGATAAACAAGACATGGTAAGAGTTTACAGGCGCTATCAGAGAAAAGAATGGGCCTGAAAAGACACAAAAATCTTTTTCTGTGCCTACAGCCATTCTACAAAGACTATTCCGTCTTAACTTGCCTTTCGAAGAAGCAGTTTGTCCACCTCGAAGCTGCGCTGTCAGCTGGGTTGACTATTAAGTGAAGGAGCCATGGTTCAGTTTCCGGCCGAGTCGGTGATCATCTCCACTCGGGGACTGGGTGTTGCGTTTTGCTTACATTCTAGAATGAGATTTTCACTCTGCAGCGGAGTGTGAATCGATATGAAACTTCCTGGCAGATTAAAACTGTGCCGGACCGAGACTCGAAGTCGGGACCTTTGGCTTTCGCGGGCAAGTGCTCTACCATCTGAGTTACCCAAGCACGACTCACGCCACGTCCTCAGAGCTTTACTTCTGCCAGTACCTCGTCTCCTACCTTCCAAGCTTAACAGAAGCTCTCCCGCGAACCTTGCAGAACTAGCACTCCTGAAAGAAAGGATATTGCGGAGACATGGCTTAGCCACAGCTTGGGGGATGTTTCCAGGATGAGATTTTCACTCGGCATCGGGGTGTGGGCTGATATGAAACTTCCTGGCAGATTTAAACTGTGCCGGACCGAGACTCGAACTCGGGACCTTTGACTTTCGCGGGCAAGTGGTCTAGAGCGAAAGGCAAAGGTCCCGAGTTCGAGTCTTGGTCTGGCACACGGTTTTAATCTGCCAGGAAGTTGCTTACATTCTATCTTCATAATTGTCTACTTGTATGGATTGTTAAATATTTAATTATAACAGGATCTAAATTCAGTGGCCTCAGAAGACACTATGTGCAGCATTTCGCTTTCCAGTTATGTGAGAAAAACGGGTGTAGTTACAGGACGTGCATAGTTCGACTATTTCCTTAAAATTTCAGCAACTTCACTTTCTCGTGCTAAGGTTTCACCAGGAAGTCTGCGAGCGAACTTCTTTAATATGCTGCAGGCTGAGCTTGATAAACATGCCTGTCCACGGATAGTATATCAAATGTGGATGAAACAGGCATATCCACCTTACAGATCGACGTTTCTCAAGTGATCTAGAGGCAAACGCTCGGCCGGTGCTTTAAGTGCTGCTGAGACGGAGAGTCTCATTGCAGCTATGTGTGCCATGAATTCCCGTGTCTCATAATTTTTCAGAGAAGAAAACAGACATTTTCATGAAAGGAGCCCCACCTGATGCCATTGGCAGATGTCATCAAAAATGGCTCTAAGCACTATGGGACTCAACTGCTGAGGTCATTAGTCCCCTAGAACTTAGAACTAGTTAAACCTAACTAACCTAAGGACATCACAAACATCCATGCCCGAGGCAGGATTCGAACCTGCGACCGTAGCGGTCTTGCGGTTCCAGACTGCAGCGCCTTTAACCGCACGGCCACTTCGACCGGCTGTCATCCCGGAAGATGTTATCCTTCTGGGCGGATTCAAGTAAATCATTTTCCAGACTGGTTCCAACACTCTATTGAAAAATCAAGCCCACAGCAGCAGAACCTATCCTCCTTAGTCTTGATGGGCATAACGCGCAAGCAGACAGATCTTGGCAGGAAAAATTACACTACCAACAAAGCCTTCCTCCTCGTACAAGCTATAGCATGCACCCCTGGACAAGACATTTATTGGCCCATTAAAACATTACTACAATGAAAATATTCGACAATGGATGCGCCTTGATGACAGATTACTTAGAAAATATGACATTTCACACCCATTTGCCAAGGCTTACCTAATCCGTTAAACTAGAATCAGAGTTTCAGGAATATATCCCTGCAACTGACTTTTTTTACCAAATCTAATTTTGCAACCTCTGGGAGCCACATGGCGGGTTTTGATCTGCAAAGTCTCCAACAAAATAAGGGGGCGCTTTCCCCAAACAATACACTTGCTATTGCGTCTTCTCAGAAATAAAATCTACGAGTTCGCTTGTCGACACACCAAAGAAATCGAACCAGAATATTTCATTATGTGCGTAGGATTCAGAAGAAGCTGATCCGATTGGACATTCCACATCAAAGAAGCCTGAAGTAGCTGCTTTACGGAAAGACGTTTAGCCCGTAGCAAAGCCCAAACAAAAAAGGATAAGCTAAGACCTCGTGCCCGCAAAAGCTACCTTAATAAGGTCGTCTCGTTATAAACTGGCATTAGTAGATGCAGAACAGAAGAGAGCAGGAAAAGAATGTAGAAAGAAGTTCAAGAAGAAAGACGGAAATGAAAACAAAGTGACGTGAAAAAAAAGAAAACAGGAATAAGTGAGTAAAAGAAAGATTGTCAGCCGCAGTAAGTGAAAAGAAAGAAGGAAAAAGAGTCCCAAGAAGACCAGTAAGAGAAAATTATTTCTGTCCCCAAAAGTTGCTGATGAGGAGTCATACTATTCAAACATAGACATGAATGAGCCCGTTACTGAAATTGCGTTTGGTGTTAGCATGACTCAGGGCTCATACCGAGGCATATAGATAGTCGTTTTTCCCTCGCTCTGTTTGCGAGTGGAACAGAACAGGAAGTGACTAGTAGTGGTACAGGGTACCCTCCGCCACGCACCATACAGTGGCTTGCAGAGTATCTGTGTAGATGTAGATGACTGACGATAATACTCGCATTTTTGATGAGGAGACGTTTCCAGAGGACTGTGGTGAAGGAGCGCAGAAGCTATGTACATTTATATAAATGTTGATTTTATAAATAAATTTAAATGTGGGGATGCTCTTCACAAAGATATCTACATTCTACAACCTTACATTTATATTTGATTTCATAAAAGTATCTTTCTTAACAATTTTTTTAAATTTATCCCGTGGAGCTCATAACACAAACAGACTTTTCTGCAGATTGTGTAAGGTTGTGTAAAAGAAACATTTCTTGCGTCATACAAAAGTGTATGGTAACCAAGTGGAAGACATGTCACAGTATGTGCTCAGCAACTTTGAAGCAGATAGAGAAGAAATCATGGCAGTAAGGATAGAAAACAAAGTCGAGATCATTAAACTTGTCTTCCTATATTGTGAAAAGAAGGGAAAGAATTGGAGGGCATTAAAATGGGAAGGGGGTGGAGATTTACGAAAGGAGACCATGAGGACATTATACTAGACTGCCTAGCGCAATAGTCCCTTAAGACCTGCTTCTCCCTA
This sequence comes from Schistocerca nitens, assembly GCF_023898315.1. Taxonomy (NCBI): domain Eukaryota; kingdom Metazoa; phylum Arthropoda; class Insecta; order Orthoptera; family Acrididae; genus Schistocerca; species Schistocerca nitens. Next base: position 397,400,613 of record NC_064617.1, read on the forward strand.
GCAGAGAAGGGCTTATTTCTTATTTTCGGCTTCCTCATGTCAAGTGACCAATGAAGTGCAAGTTTTTATAAATTACAAAGTGTTTTCCTTGCAGCAATAATATTACTTAATTTACAGGCGCCTTTCGACTTTAATATAAAAGTCATCGTCTTCAGATTTTTCTGGAATAACAGTTTTGTTTTTATATATGATACTTAAAAGATTTGAAAGAGTTCACACTGTAATTTACATAATAAAATGTTACTTTCCGTAATTTTTCGCCTATCCTGCAAATTCTCCGTTTCCTACCTTAACCATTGAACGTATGTCCTACTAAAATCAGGAGAGGAAACGCAGATTTTTGGCAGTGCCTTCAGAGAGTGACTGTAAAAGGTATGATGTGAATTCTTCCAGACATTTAAGTACCTATCTCACAAAAATTCCTTAAGATGAGTGCCATATAATAGACGAAAGGCCTCTTGAAAGTACGAATTACAATTGCGACGAGAAAAAGGCGGCTGAATTTAAAGAAACGAATATTTAAATACATGCTACAGAAAATGGCTCCACCAACAAATTTGTTAAAGTATACAGAGCATTAATTTGGATTTATCTTGTTTTTTGTGGTTTCGCACCGGTTAGTAGCGAAAAACACAGGAAAAGGATTCGCTCTTTCGAAGGAAGCAATACGATTTTGCACTGGGTGTTATTCCTCGAAATGTATCATTAAAAAAGGAATTCTTTACATTTGTATCGTTTGCTTCGTCGTATAAGCATGTTGATCTCAGTAAATGAATAAACAGACTATCCAGTGACGCGGTTTGATTAAAAATGGTGGGATATCCTCAGGCGAGAGGAAGGATGCAATGTCGAAGTTCGACCTGGAGACCTGTTACCCAAGTACGAGTACACTACACCTGCACGAATACAGCCCTCGAATCAAAAAGGTGAAGACTGTGTGAGTCGTCCTCTGAAGGGATGAATTATTTTCGGCCGATATACTGGATGACTTCTATAACGTGGGCTTCCAAAGCTAGCATCTGTGTTCCCCATGGAAGTGTATGCAAATAAGAAACAGATGTATAGCAGAGCAGAGCAACAACTACACTATCTGATCAAAAGAATCTGGACACCCCTACGTAATGTGAAATTGCCCACCTAGATGTAACAAGATCGGGACCGGCCAGTATAGGAGGCGGAGAGTAATGTGTTGTCATTAGTGAAACAGTAACGGCAGGATGGGCCGGTCGGGAGGACTCACTGTGAGCTGTGCATGGCTCGTGTTCGTGCCATCTCTTGCTTAACATCTTGTGCTTTACCGTGCTGCCACCTCGTTACGTTAATTTTCAATTACTGGTGTCACTGAGTTGCTGCCTTGCCTGCCTGTCAGCTGCAGCAGCAGCGGTTATCGATATAGGCCCTGCCGTATTATCTTTGCTGGACTGGATTACTTCCCGGTCGTCGTGTCGTCGTGTGTTGTCAATTAGTTCGGACCTGGCAGTGTTTGACATGGCACACAACACAAGTTCAGTCGCAGCGCAGCAGCAGTGATGTCTGGACCGCCATGATTCGCCCAACGGTTCCCAACACACATGACGTGAGTGGGGACGACTTTGGTCGGTCGTCGGTCGGTCGTCTTGTCGAATGACCTATATTTGGCCGGCAATCGCTTGTCGGTTGGCTGTGTGTGCCGACTCGTCATTCGTCCTTGTTGTTGTACAGTCACTGCCGTTAGCATTGTCAAGTTCTTCGGGCAAGTGTTCGTGAAACTCTGTGTATTCTGTGTGATTCTGACTGCCAAGTTATTTTAAATGTTTCCGGCATACTGGCTCCGGTCAGTCGGTTTGCGTGGAGCTGCGAGGAATTCTCGGCGGGGTGTAGTTTGGCCGAGCCCTCTGGCGGTCTCTACGCGTTGTCGGAGTGTGTGGCGCTGTTCCCATTGCTACGAGGTCCCTGGCTCACCGACCCTGGACACGAAAGTTGAGTTTTGATTTAACCTCCCAGCAAGTCAAGACTGTCCACATTGTGTCGTTTGGAGTTCATTGTAGGCTGTTGGGATATTCTAGCGAGCTACAACGTGGTTTTCAAGTTGGAAAATTCTAGCCACCCTCTGGTGGAGATCCACTGTGTTTGGTTATTTGAACTGAAGTGCACCGCTGGAATCTTCTGCCTTGTGGCCGTTAACATTCCGGTTACCTGCCCTGGCTATTGACGTAAATTTCAGGCAGTGTAGTTTTCTCATCGTGTTGTTGCTGTCCAGCACGGTGTGTAATTTGACAGCTCCATGTATGATTGGTTGTGGGTGCCAATATCTTCTACGTTGTTCCGATGAACTCGGTTGAAGTGGAAGTTATCTTGTCGGTGGGTTCAGTGACTGTCAGTCGGTTGGGTTGTCGTCGGATCGTGAATGGTTGGCTCGACTGTCTGTCTCACCTAAGCGAGCATTAGTGTTTGAAGTCCCCGCCGACCCTGGAACATCTGAGCAACCTTGGGTGTACTGCCCTCTTTTAACTTGATCTTGTTGTTTGTAATTTGAATTTAACTTGTTTACTTCAGCCTAACTAAAGACCTGTTTTAAGATAAGGCTTGACTTTTAAATTTCTGATTATGCTTGCGTTTTAAGTTATTGGCCTTCAGCCGTTTTTTAAATTAAAGTGGCTTTCAGCCAGTAACTGAGTCGCAAAGTTTAAAGCTGTGTGTTTAAAAAAATTTCTTTTGGGCTCTTGTAATGTTTGACCAAATAATAAAGTTGTATGTTCGAGTGTAACTGACAGTCCCTTATTTTGGTCCCTTTCCACAATTTATTCTATCTGTCCAGTCCTGCAGGATCAGCGGGATGCTTCACATTGATTTAGAACCTGGACTAGTTACTGGATGTCACCTGAGTAACAAATCCGTCAGGGACATTTCAACCCTGCTACAGCTGCCCAAGCCTACTGTTCGTAACTGTGAAGTGAAATACCAAGGTGCAACCACAGCTGAACCGAGAACAGGGGAGTGGTGGGTTCAGCGGCGTTCACGGCGCACGGGGCGGAGGGTCAATGTGGAGGCTGCCCGTGTGACATCGCCTGCTCTGCCCGTGAGTGGGCATGTGGCCGCTCTTTCAGCAAGGTCCGAGCAGGCACACGGAGGGGGGGGGGGTTATTAGGTTATTAGTGATTGGGAGCTCCAATGTTAGGCGGGTGATGGAGCCCCTTAGGGAAACAGCGGAAAGGTCGGGGAAGAAGGCCAGTGTTCACTCTGTCTGCTTGCCGGGGGGGGGGGGGGGGGGTCTCATCCGAGATGTGGAGGAGGCCCTGCCGGCGGCGATAGACAGCACTGGGTGCACCCGACTGCAAATTGTTGCTCATGTCGGCACCAATGACTCCTGCCGTCTTGGATCAGAGGTCATCCTCAGCTCATACAGGCGGTTGGCGGAGTTGGTGAAGACGGTAAGCCTCGCTCGCGGGGTGGAATCTGAGCTAACTATTTGTAGTATCGTTCCCAGAACCGATCGCGGTCCTCTGGTTTGGAGCCGAGTGGAAGGCTTAAACCAGAAGCTCAGACCATTCTGCGGAGATCTGGGGTGCAAATTTCTCGACCTCACAATGCCCACATAGTACTAGGGACAGAAAGTTGGCTGAAACCGTATGTAAACAGTAATGAAATTCTAAACTCAGATTGGAATGTATACCGCAGAGACAGGCTGGACAGCGGGGAGGCGTGTTTATAGCGATCAAAAGTGCAATAGTATCGAAGGAAATTGACGGAATCCGAAATGTCAAATAATTTGGGTGAAGGTCATGGTTAAAGCAGGCTCAAACATGGTAATTGGATATCTATATAGGCCCCCTGGCTCAGGAGCTGTTGCGGCAGAGCACCTGAAGGAATATTTGGAAAGTATTTCGAGTAGATTTCTCCTCCATGTTATAGTTCTGGGTGGAGATTTTAATTTGCCGGATATAGACTCGGAGACTCAAACGTTTATAACGGGTTTCAGGGACAAAGAATCCAGTGAAATTTTTTAAAGTGCATTATCTGAAAACTACCTTGAGCAGTTAAACAGAGAACCGAATCGTGGCGATAACATATTACACCTTCTGGTGACAAACAGACCCGAACTATTTGAAACAGTTAGCGCAGAACAGGGAATCAGCGATCATAAAGCGGTTACTGCATCGATGATTTCAGTCGTAGATAGAAATATTAAAAAAGGTAGGAAGATTTTTCTGTTTAGTAAAAGTGACAAAAAGTAGATTTCAGAGTACCTGACGGCTCAACACAAAAGTTTTGTCTCAATTACAGTTAGTGTTGAGGATCAGTGGACAAAGTTCAAAACCATCGTACAATATGCATTAGATGAGTATGTGCCAAGCAAGATCGTAAGAGGTGTAAAAGAGCCACAGTTATTCAACAACCGAGTTAGAAAACTTCTGCGGAAACAAAGGGAACTTCACAGCAAACATAAATATAGCCAAAGCCTTGCAGACAAACAAAAATTAGGCACAGCGAAATGTAGTGTGAGGAGGGCTATGGGAGAGGCTTTCAATGAATTCGAAAGTAAAGTTCTATGTACTGACTTGGCAGAAAATCCTAAGAAATTTTGGTCTTATGTCAAAGCGGTAGGTGGATCAAAGCAAAATGTCCAGACACTCTGTAACCAAAATGGTACTGAAACAGAGGATGACAGACTAAAGGCCGAAATACTAAATGTCTTTTTCCAAAGCTGCTTCACAGATGAAGACTGCACTGTAGTTCCTTCTCTAGATTGTCACATAGATGACAAAATGGTAGATACCGAAATAGATGACAGAGAGATAGAAAAATAATTAAAATCGCTCAAAAGAGGAAAGGTCGCTGGACCTGATGGGATACCAGTTCGATTTTACGCAGAGTACGCGAAGAAACTTGCCCCCCTTCTTGCAGCGGTGTACCGTAGGTCTCTAGAAATGCGTAGCGTTCCAAAGGATTGCAAAAGAACACAGGTCATCCTCGTTTTCAAGAAGGGACGTTGAACAGATGTACAGAACTATAGACCTATATCTCTAACGTCGTATTACGTTAGAGTATAATGACTTTTCTGGAGACTAGAAATCTACACTGTAGGATTCAGCATGGGTTTCGAAAAAGACGATCGTGTGAAACCCAGCTCGCGCTATTCGTCCACGAGACTCAGAGGGCCATGGACACGGGTTCCCAGGTAGATGCCGTGTTTCTTGACTTCCGCAAGGCGTTTGATATAGTTCCCTACAGACGTTTAATGAACGAAGTAAGAGCATGCGGACTCTCAGACCAATTGTGTGATTGGATTGAAGAGCTCCTAGATAACAGAACGCAGCATGTCATTCTCAATGGAGAGAAGTCTTCCGAAGTAAGAGTGATTTCAGGTGTGCCGCAGGGGAGTGTCGTAGGACTGTTGCTATTCACAACATACATAAATGACCTTGTGGATAACATCGGAAGTTCACTAAGGCTTTTTGCGGATGATGCTGTAGTATATCGAGAGGTTGTAACAATGGAAAATTGTACTGAAATGCAGGAGGATCTGCAACGAATTGACGCATGGTGCAGGGAATGGCAATTGAATCTCAATCTAGACAAGTGTAATGTGCTGCGAATGCATAGAAAGAAAGATCCTTTATCATTTAGCTACAATATAGCAGGTCAGCAACTGGAAGCAGTTAATTCTATAATTATCTGGGAGTAGGCATTAGGAGTGATTTAAAATGGAATGATCATACAAAGTTGATAGTCGGTAAAGCAGATGCCAGACTGAGATTCGTTGGAAGAATCATAAGGAAATGCAATCCGAAAACAAAGGAAGTAGGTTACAGTACACTTGTTCGCCCACTGCTTGAATATTGCTCACCAGCGTGGGATCTGTACCAGATAGGGATGATAGCAGAGATAGAGAAGATCCAACGGAGAGCAGCGCGCTTCGTTACAGGAGCATTTAGTAATCGCGAAAGCGTTACGTAGATGATAGATAAACTCCAGTGGAAGACTCTGCAAGAGAGACGCTCAGTAGCTCGGTACGCGCTTTTGTTGAAGTTTCGAGAACATAACTTCACAGAGGAGTCAAGCAGTATGTTGCTCCCTCCTACTTATATCTCGCGAAGTGACCATGAGGATAAAATCAGAGAGATTAGAGCCATCACAGAGGCGTACCGACAATCTTTCTTTCCACGAGTAATACGAGACTGGAATAGAAGGAAGAACCGATAGAGGTACTCAAAGTACCTAAGCTTGCGGAGTATGGATGTAGATGTAGACGGACAAGGAACGCTGAGCAGTGCGGAGGGTGGCTGTATAAAAATCGCATGAAACCAACTGAAGGAATCAACCGTGAGTTCCAAAGTACTACCGGTAGAGCAGCTACCACGATGACTGCGCGTAGGGAGTTAGAAGGTATGGGGTACTATGGTCGAGCAATTCCTCATGAGCCACACATTTCTGTAGTCAATGTTAAGCGACGCTTGAGCTGGTTATGTTTAATTAACCCATACCTTGCAGGAGAGCCAGATAATATTGTGCCACCAAATCCTCTTGTAACACCAGATATAGAGAGTGACACCACTGGACAATGGATGACTGGAAACGAATGATTTGGATTGATGAACCACATTATAGTCTGTGGCAGTCCGATGGAAGCGTTTGGGTTTGGCGAATGCCTGGAGAACGTTACCTGCCATCATTTGTAGTGTCAGCAGGAAATGCAGAGGAGGTGGTGTTACGGGACTGGCGTGGTTTTCGTGGGTGGGGTGTTGTACTCTTAAAAGAACTATAAATGTGGATAAATATGAATACATTTTACAGTACTGTGTACTGCGACAGTAGAAGAACAGTTTGAGGACGATAATTGTTTATATCAGCATTACAATGCAAGCTGTTTTATACGCTGAAGAGCCAAAGAAAGTGGTATACCTGCCTGATATGGAGTAGGGCCCCCGCGAGCACGCAGAGGCGCCGAAACAAAACTTGGCATGGACTAATGTCTGAAATATTGCTGGAGGGTATTGAAACCAGAAATCCTGCATGACTGTCCATAAATCCGTAAGAGTACGACGGGATGGAAATCTCTTCTGAACAGCACGTTGCAAGGCATCCCACATATGCTCAATAATATTCATGTTAGGGAGTTTGGTGAGACAGCAGAAGTGTTTAAACTGAGAACAGTGTTCCTGGAGCCACGCTGTAGCAATTCTGGACGTGTGGGCTGTCACATTGTCCTGCTGGAATTGCCCAAGTCTGTCGGAATGCAAAATGGACAGGTGATCAGACAGGATGCTTACTTGCGTGTCACCTGTCAGAGTCTTATCTAGACGTATCAGAAGTTCCATATCACTCCAGTTGCACACGCCTCACACAATTACAGAGCCTCCACCAGCTTGAGCTGTCTCTCTGCTCACATGCAGGTTCCATGGATTCATGAAGTTGTCTCCATACCAGTACACGTCCATCCGCTCGATGCAATTTCAAACGAGACTCGTCCGACCAGGCAACATGTTTCCAGTCGTCAACAGTCCAAGGTCGGCGTTTATGGGCTCAGGCGAGGTGTAAAGCTTTGTGTCGTGCAGGCTTCAAGGATACACGAGTGGGCCTTCGGCCCGGAAAGTCCATATTGATGATGTTTCGCTGAACAGTTCGCACGCTGACACTTGTTGATGGCCCAACATTGAAATCTGCAGCAATTTGCGGAAGGGTCGCACTTCTGTCACGTTGAACGATTCTCTTCAGTCGTCGTTGGTCCCGTTCATACAGGATCTTTTTCCGGCCGGAGCAATGTCGGAGATTTGGTGTTTTACCGGATTCCTGATATTCGGGGTACACTCGTGATATGTTAGCGCAGGAAAATCCCGACTTCATCGCTACCTCTGAGATGCTGTGTCCCATCGCTCGTGCCCCGACTATAACACCACGTTCAAACTCACTTAAACCTTGATAAGCTGCCATTGTAGCAGTACTAACCGATCTAACAACTGCACCAGCCACTTGTTGTCTTACACAGGCATTGTCGACCGCAGTGCCGTATTCTGCCTGTTTACATACGTTTATAGTTGAATACGCATGCCTATACTAGTTTCTTCGGCGCTTCAGTGTTGCATCTGTGAGACAATGATATGAGGACAACGAGATTCCGGAAATGGAGAGGCCGTTACAGAGTTCCGACCTGAACCTGACGCAACACATGTGGGATGAGTTGGAATGTCGACTTCGCTCCAGGGGCCAGCGTCCTTACTTCATTATTTTTTCTGGTTTCGGCTCTTGAGGGAGAATGGGCTGCCATTCCCCCACAGGCCTCACTGAAAGTGCCCTTCCCCCCTCCTCCACATAGTTCAAACCGTTTTAAAGGCGAACGGCACATCCCTATGAACGTCCACTAGCAGTTGACGGGTACTTTCGATCAGGTAGTATATACCTATACAAACGTTTGCGAGAATTAAGACATTAAGAATGAAACGAACTTGTACCACAATGTAAACACGCTACTATGAGCAGAGCGCTGAACGAATAATCGTAGCCAAAATGGATACAAAGCTGCGAGCCACAACAGAACATAGCTATACAGAGTGCAAAAAAGTTATATCGAGAAACTTTAACAGGTTGTACGGGGTATCTTGAAGAACGAATTGAGGATACGAAATCACGCCTACGAATATCCACAACGCTAAGGAACACCGAAGTAATAAGGGCCAACGCCTTCTGTGAGGACACACCTTCAACAGCAAACGTGAGTTAGCACAAAGACAAGCCGCAGGCGGCAATTCTCGTAATGAGCCTGACAGCATTCAAGACGTTACATGGTGTGGAACGTGTCCTCGCTTATCACAACAACACTGTAGAGAATGATAAACGCAGCGTCACCTTACAGACACACATCTGAAGCGGAAGTGATGGACTAGGCGCAATCATTAGTGGCTTTATTTGACAGCTTTTAGCCTTGTTAGAATGTGTTTCCTAACATGGAGCCCAATCATTTTGTTCCGCAAGACGCCCTCTACAGTCCCCAGAAGTTGTCGATATTGTTTGGTACATCTTATTTATGCTTACTAGCTCCGCAGGTCATGAACAGTTTGGAAAAAATGCACACAGAAATAAGAAATTGTTCGGTATGTTAAAAGAGATTAACATTTAATAGCCACGCAAGATTGGAGTTCTGTAATGTGAATGGGAAGTGGAGCAAGCGTGGTAGCGGAACATGAGTCTAGGAAGAACAAGAATTTGCCTAGTACAATTTTGCACAATGCAAGCTTCAGTCATTGTCAACAGGTGTGAACAGTACTGTCACCAGTTTAATAAATAGTGCTTACAAAGTAGTGACTCGAGTTATTTATGGAAGAATGGAAAATATAAAAAAAGCCGGTATGGGGAATACCGGTATGGGCTTCGGAGAAACGTAGAAACACGGGAGGCAATACTGACCCTGCAACTTATCTTTGAACATAGACTCAAGGCTAATCTCCGGCTATATAGTTTGTAAACTTAGAGAAAACTTATGAACATGTTGACTACAATAATCTGTTTGAAATTCTGAAGATAACACGGTTAAAATATAGGGAGACATGAGACTGCAGAAATAAGTCGAAGGAGATGAAAAAGAAGCAGAAGTCGAGAAGAGTGAGGCAAGGTTATAGACCATCCACGATGTTATTCAGTCTGTACAAAGTGCAAGCAGTAAAGAGAACGAAGGAGAAATTTGGAGAGGTAATTAAAGTTCAGCAGGCTGAAATGAAATTTTTACGAGCAATCAAACATTGCAGTCAGTTGGACAGAGTTCCTAACAAAAAAATACGAGCATTCAAACATTGCAGTAAATTGGATGGGATTCTTAACAAAAGCATTATACAAAAACCAGATATTTTTGCAGTAAAGACTAAATATAAGGCCATAAACAAATTTGATGTAACGTCAGGAGCGAATGGAAGAAAGAAAGAGACCAAAGATGTCAAAGGAAAAATGGAATAACGACGGTCAGTTAAAAGCTGGAACTAAGACTAGAACAGGTCGATAGGCCTAATATATGAAACACAGAAGAAGAATTAATGTTCAGGGAGAAGAAATAAAAGGTCTGAGGTGTGCTATTGACATTGTAATTCTGTCAGAGATGCCAAAGGAGCGGAATGGACAGCGTCTTTAAAAGAAGTTATAATGTGTACAGCAGCAAAAGTAACACTTGGGTAATGGAATGCAGTCCACTTAAATAGGGTCACACGGTGGTAATTATACTGGTAATGCGACATTAAAAGCAATAGATGAGTTTTGATGTCTGCGTAGCCAAAGTGCAGAGGATATAAATTGAAGACTGGAATTAGCAAGGAAAGAATTTCTCAAAACCAAAAGATTATTAACACTGAATATAAATTTATGTATTAGGAAGTGTTTTATTAAAGTATTTGTCTGAAGTATAGTCTTGTACACATGTGAAACGCGGACTATAAACGGTTCCGACAAGAAAGGAATAGGAGTCGCGGAAATGTGGTGCTACAGAAGAATGTCGATAATGATTAGAAAGGGTAACTAATGATGAGGTATTAAATCATAGCCGCCCGGTGTGGACGAGTGGTTCTAGGCGCTTCAGTCTGGAACCGCGCGATCGCTACGATCGCAGGTTCGAATCCTGCCTCGGACGTGGGTGTGTGTGATGTCCTTAGGTTAGTTAGGTTTAAGTAGTTCTAAGTTCTAGGGGACTGATGACCTCAGATGTTAATCCAATAGTGCTCAGAACCATTTGAACCATTGTATTAAATCATACTAGGACAAAATAAATATGTAGCACAATTTCACGAAAAGAAAGGATCGATTGATGGATTCGCCAATTCAATAATGGAGGTATGTGTGAAGTATGTAAATTGAAGTGGGAGACCAATGTTTGACAACAATAGGTGAAAGAAATACATAGAAGGTCAATGGCTACCTTAGAGGAATCTAGTGAAGGCGGTAGAGAAACAACTATGCAGAATTGTATAGCCCAGTTGAATAGATGACACTAGGAAATTCATTTCAGGAGAAAACATAGAAATGCAGGAAATGAAGCTTGAAACTTAGCTTTAAATTGCAACTTTCAGTAATTAAGCTGACATCTGTACAGTTAAATCAATTTCGCGTTCTAGTTACCGCAGGCTTACTGCAAAGATGCAGCTTTGTGGCCAGTGTCGATTTCGAAGAACATATAACATATGATTACGAAGAACTTGGTTACCTTTGGGATAATTTGTAAGGTATCCATGAAGTCTTTTTTGAGTTCCAGCTAAGCCAACCAATCAAGTCACTGTCCATATCACAGAGAATCATGGGGCATGAGTTTAAAGTAGGCACCCTTGTGCTCTGCCATCTTGACTGTTTCGCGCTTGTTGTCAAATGACGTGAGCTGCTGGCTGCTAGACGGTGAATTGGTGAAATGTAACTTGGCTGCATGCAGGAAGTGCGTACCCATGGAACGATTTCGTTGATCAATTGAAACGAACGTGTGGTTCATGCTTAACTATTTCCTTGACTCACAATATGAAGTTGCTGTAACCTTCGTGTAGTGGACACGCGTCTCAAATATGGATGTCGGATCCTGTCTCTCTGTGAGGCGAGTATGTTTCCGGACTCACTGCAGAATCTGTTTGCTACCAATTCGCTCGAATGTCAGCAGCCACTTCAATCACACTTCCTACCAATGAACCTGTGTAAATACTTTTCAACTTTTATTTATTGTATTTTGATTTTCTTACGTCTGGAACACTGTGTACCACGTGTTTTCTGGGTGCCAATAATACATGTGCCATTGTAATTTACTTACTTTTCTGAAGCTAGTTGTATGAATTTAGATTCCAGTATTCTTTAAAATCAATTTTCCTTCACGCTCGGTTTGCAGTTTAAACGAATTAGGTCGACTTTTACTCTACAGTCAGTACACGTTCTCATGTTGAAAAATGTGCCATTTGCCTTAAGCCATGGCCGGCAACGGCATGCCATACTGCACGTGACTCTAATGTTCAGGCCGGGTGTGGGACGAGTTTTAGCCGGTCTGGGCTTTGCTCCGTCCATCTCGGAAGTACTGGGTGCAGTCAGAGATTTTATTTACTATTGAGGTGCGGCATTTTTCGGTCGGCACGACTCTCTTCTGTTGTGTAGAATCATGGAGTCAACGCTATTTACCATTTGCTACTTGTTCCTGGTAAGAATTTCACAGGACCAGTGGCTCTTTGAACAAAAAGAGGCAGTCTAGTGATCTGTCGTCAAAAGCCTTTGAACATGAATGGGAATGACAGATGAGAAAGATGAGAATTCTTAATATTAGTCGATGGGTACTGCAAATTTGCTATGAAACGAGGACACCACGCAGGAAGAATTTAAAGGTTTAGTTAGCAATGAAAGAACAAAAAATTACATCGATCGACAGACGTGTTTCATTGTTCTGTACATCCAGAAGCACATTGTGTCAAGTTTGCCGGCAGGCAGAGCGTGAAGAAATTAGTGGTATGGATAGTATATTTTCGAAAGTCTTATGCATTATTCCACTGCAAGTTGCCACAATTTTCAGTGGAACTGAACGAAGAGTGTGGAGACTTTCTATATTATTGTAGAGTACACTGGTTAAGTCAAGGGTCTTGCCTGGAACGATTTTTCAATTTAAAACCAGCTATTGTTGAAATTATGAAAGAAAAAATAGAGCAGGAACGAAAATTAACACATCGAAAATGGATTTCAGACCTCGTATTTTATGTATACTTGTCTACCCACTACTCACTTCTGATCTGATGTGGATGCATATAAGGAAGATCACATTGTAGAAGAGACAAATTCTGACAAACAACACAGTAGAGTTTCCTAAGTTTACTAGCGTTAAAAAAACTCTAGGATCGGAAAATTCATTCTGGCCTTGAAAGAATTACAGGGATAGTTTTCTAAACGACTGCCAATCTTCCATCTGTTTTCGAGCCATTTTCGAGACCGTTTGTCGTTTCAGTTGAAAGCGCCCCTGTGGAAATCATTCATCTGCAGTGTAGTTCCCATTAAAAAAATCCTTGTACGATGAAACTGTCCAGGATGTATGCAGTGTTTTCCTCAGGCTGAGTTTCCCTATTTCCATTATGAGGTTGCAAAAGTGCCAACATGTGCCGATCAAAATATGCATGTGAAAAACCTTTTCTCGATTATGAAAGTGAATAAGTCACGATTACGTGGCAAACTGAGTGCGAAAATCTGTGAAATTGTCTGTGCCTGTTTGTATGCCGACTGTTTTCACCAGATAAAAAATTTTGGCTTCAGCACGCCAAAAATAATTAAATAATACTGAAAATTTGTTTCGTTTGAGATGTATGTATGATGTATGTTGTTGAGAAACATGAAATGTGAAATCAATTCATATACAATGTGACTACATTGCAATCAAAACGCGGCAAGTACGCAAATTCGCTAAGATAGCGTGGTGTGGTGGTGGGGAAGTGTGCAGCCTAGCGATTGAGCTATGGCACATGAGCCAGATAATAGCTTGAAAGGCAGATTCTTGGCCACCCCTGTCTTAAGCAGTCAACACAAACGCTCTTATTCCAGTTTACGTAATAGTAGGAATCACTATGGATACTGCACTTCACATTTCTTTGCATGCTTTGCAACAGGAAAGCTATGTTTTGGTGTTGATGCAGGCGGCAGAGACGTTTTGCTATGTTCTTCAGAAAATGTGATTATTTGATGCCTTGTATTTTTGTAAAACAGATAGGGTCTGCAAGCCCATTTACACTGCGAAGAGCTACAAACCATGATACTTAAACAGTTTTATGATCGGTGAGACGTCTGGTAAACACACAATAAATTCGATAAAATTTCATACATGAAATTATTACCATCTACTAACGGATTCATTGTATTCAGTAAATTTAGCACAATCTAACCGTATGGCTTCCTATGCGCAAATCACAGATTCAGGTACACAAGAAGATCAATAGTACACAAAGGAGAAATTCTACCTAGCGCACATATTGAAGTAAACACAGGATAAACCGATGGGAATCACATGTGAATGTTTGCAAAAGAACCGCAGGAGGACGATTAGTTGACACAACGATAGAGAAAAATTTAGATTACCAGAAACCAGAACAGGGGCCTGTCACTCATAACATGAAATTTGTAACAAGTGATCAACTACACTTGTATTAAATGCTATGAGAAACTAGATGAACTTGCATGAATTAATTATCCGGAGAGGGAGAGGGATGTGGGGAAGCGTTATACCTAACTAAAAAGATTATGAAGCAAGCATGTCATCTTATCTGGGGAAAGAATACAGCACAGTCATGAGCCTATGCATTTTATGCAATTTTATTTGTATAAAAAAACACGAACCTTACTAAAAGCATTGACTGTTAAATTGGAATAAATTCGTTGAATCCTTCATTATCGTCCACACTCTGTACTATACAAAACAATCTGAACTTGCAACGAACCATATTCTGGAGAACGGAGATAAGAGACGACTGCTGCGTCAAGAGTACCTTAAGAAATCCAGCACCTGGACGGCTGTTGGAGACGGGGCCCCTTTTTTACGTGGTGGGGGAAGAGTCTGCTAGGTGGGCCTAGCCAACAGAACAGGCAAAAAAAGTGGGAAAGCTCCGAGTTTAAAGCATGCTATGTTACTGGACACATATGGAAGCTCTGCTACAGCAACCCGGTGAGGTTGGTATTGCTGTACTCTGAGCAAACGAAATTTCTCTGACTTCCTCTGGTACGTTTGAAAGCATACCATACCTCGCAGGTATTCTACAGGGAATGGCAAGGGAAAGGAAAAGGCTGCTGATTTTAAAAGAAATAAAACAATAATATTACATCGTTTTCTTTTCCCAAGTACTGACAAATGCTCTGTTAGACACCAAAAACAACATATGTGAGACGTTATCGATGCATGAGATTAGAAAAAGTGTGAAAAGGGGCAAAAATATAGACTCCTTTCATCACACCGATGCTTGGGAAAAAATTTACGCTTGACCTGGTCTTTTTATGCATATAAAAAAAATAGAAAAAAAATTTTCCTCGTTGCTAACTCGACATATGTGGCAGCAGGAGAGGACCCTAAATGCTTGGCAGGATCAAATCAAGTATTCAAAAACAAATTTTAATATAGATTGTCTCTTTTATTGGAAAACAACATTGAAATATATTTGCATATTACAAGTATCTCAAAAAAAGCCTGTCACCCCACTTGAACCACATGTTTATCATAAGAGATGAAACACTAAAGGCATATTTACAGTTAATGATTATTCATTATGAGCCAAGTTAACAAACACAGGAAAATTACTAATGCTGTCAGTTGAAGTGATAATCTCGGAAAGTATGGTTGTACATCTTCAAAGAAACCAAGTCTGTGTCCCCGAGAAAACATAGATCCCAAAATAATAGACCTGGCGGGTATGATTTATAGATACTAGTAACGCAATCCATATTCACCTACTATGTTTCCTTCTCTCCCTTTTCCTACTCTCGAATTCCAGTCACCCATGACTATTAAATTTTCGTCTCCCTTCACTACCTGAATAATTTCTTTCATCTCATCATACATTTCATCAATTTCTTCGACATCTGCAGAGCTAGTTGGCATATAAACTTGTACTACTGTAGTAGGCGTGGGCTTCGTGTCTATCTTGGCCACAATAATGCGTTCACTATGCTGTTTGTAGTAGCTTACCCGTACTCCTATTTTTTTTTCATTATTAAACCTACTCCTGCATTACCCCTATTTGATTTCGTATTTATAACCCTGTGTTCATCTGACCAAAAGCCTTGTTCCTCCTGCCACCGAACTTCACTAATTCCCACTATATCTAACTTTAACCTATCCATTTCCCTTTTTAAATTTTCTAACCTAACTCCCCGATTAAGGGATCTGACATTCCACGCTCCGATCCGTACAACGCCGGTTTTCTTTTCCCTGATAACGACGTCCTCCTGAGTAGTCCTCGCCCGGAGATCCGAATGGGGGACTATTTTACACAAGAGCACGCCATCATCATTTAATCATACAGTAAATCTGCATGCCCTCGGGAATTCGAGAATAGGAAAAGGGAGAGAAGGAAACATAGTAGGTGAATATGGATTGGGGCTAAGAAATGAAAGAGGAAGCCGCCTGGTAGAATTTTGCGCAGAGCATAACTTAATCATAGGTAACACATGGTTCAGGAATCATGAAAGAAGGTTGTATACATGGAAAAACCCTGGAGATACTAAAAGGTATAACATAGATTATATAATGGGAAGACACAGATTTAGGAACCAGGTTTTAAATTGTAAGACATTTCCAGGGGCAGATGTGGACTCTGGCCACAATCTATTGGTTATGAACTGTAGATTAAAACTGAAGAAACTGCAAAAAGGTGGGAATCTAAGGAGATGGGACATGGATAAACTGAAAGAACCAGAGGTTGTGCAGAGTTTCAGGGAGAGCATAAGGGAACAAGTGACAGGAATAGTACAAACCCTTGGGTAACAGAAGAAATATTGAATTTAATTGATGAAAGGAGAAAATATAAAAATGCATAAATGAAGCAGGCAAAAAGGAATACAAACGCCTCAAAAATGAGATCGACAGGAAGTGCAAAATGGCTAAGCAGGGATGACTAGAGGACAAATGTAAGGATGTAGAGGCTTATCTCACTAGGGGTAAGATAGATACTGCCTACAGGAAAATTAAAGAGACCTTTGGAGAAAGGAGAACCACTTTCATGAATATCAACACCTTTGATGGAAACCCAGTTCTAAGCAAAGAAGGGAACGCAGAAAGGTGGTAGGAGTATATACAGGGTCTATACAAGGGCGATGTACTTGAGGACAATATTATGGAAATGGAAGAGGATGTAGATGAAGATGAAATGGGAGATATGATACTGCGTGAAGAGTTTGACAGAGCACTGAAGGACCTGAGTCGAAACAAGGCCCACGGAGTAGGCAACATTTCATTAGAAGTACTGATGGCCTTGGGAGAGCCAGTCCTGACAAAACTCTACCATCTGGTGAGCAAGATTTATGAGACAGGCGAAATACCCTCAGACTTCAAGAGTAATAAAATAATTCTAGTCCCAAGAAAAGCAGGTGTTGACAGATGTGAAAAATACCAAACTATCAGTTTAATAAGTCACAGCTGCAAAATACTAACCCGAATTCTTTACAGACGAATGGAAAAACTGATAAAAGCCGACCTGGGGAAGATCAGTTTGGATACTGGAACACATGAGGCAATACTGACACTACGACTTGTCTTAGAACATAGATTAAGGAAAGGCAAACCTACGTTTCTAGCATTTGTAGGCTTAGATAAAGCTTTTGACAGTGTTGATTGGAATACTCTCTTTCAAATTCTGAAGGTGGCAGCGGTAAAATACAGGGAGTGAAAGGCTATTTAGAATTTGTACAGAAAGCAGATGGCAGTTATACGAGTCGAGGGGCATCAAAGGGAAGCAGTGGTTGGGAAGGGAGTTGTAGCCTATCCCCGATGTTATTCAATCTGTATATTGAGCAAGCAATAAAGGAAAAAAAAGAAAAGTTTGGAGTAGGTATTAAAATCCATGGAGAAGAAATAAAAACTTTGAGGTTTGCCGATGACATTGTAATTCTGTCAGAGACAGCAAAAGACTTGGAAGAGCAGTTGAACGGAATGGAGAGTGTCTTGAAAGGAGGATATAAGATGAATATCAACAAAAACAAAACGAGGATAATGGAATGTAGTCGAATTAAGTCGGGTGATGTTGAGGGTATTAGATTAGGAAATGAGACACTTAAAGTAGTAAAGGAGTTTTGCTATTTGGGGAGCCGGCCGGGGTGACAGAGCGGTTTTAGGCGCTACAGTCTGGTTCAAAATGGTTCAAATGGCTCTGAGCACTATGGGACTCAACTGCTGTGGTCATCAGTCCCCTAGAACTTAGAACTACTTAAACCTAACTAACCTAAGGACATCACACACATCCATGCCCGAGGCAGGATTCGAACCTGCGACCGTAGCAGTCGCACGGTTCCGGACTGCGCGCCTAGAACCGCGAGACCACCGCGGCCGGCGCTACAGTCTGGAACCGCGCGACCGCTACGGTCGCAGGTTCGAATCCTGCTTCGGGCATGGATGTGTGTGATGTCCTTAGGTTAGTTAGGTTTAAGTAGTTCTAAGTTCTAGGGGACTGATGACCTCAGATGGTAAGTCCCATAGTACTTAAAGCCAATTGAACCATTTCTTTGCCATTTGGGGAGCAAAATAACTGATGATGGTCGAAGTAGAGAGGATATCAAATGTAGACTGGCAATGGCTAAGAAAGCGTTTCTGAAGAAGAAAAATTTGTTAACACCGAGTGTAGATTTAAATGTCAGGAAGTCGTTTCTGAAAGTATTTGTATGGAGTGTAGCCATGTATGGAAGTGAAACGTGGACGATAAATAGTTTGGACGAGAAGAGATTAGAAGCTTTCGAAATGTGGTGCTACAGAAGAATACTGAAGATTAGATGGGTAGGTCACATAACTAACGAGGAGGTATTGAATAGAATTGGGGAGAAGAGGAGCTTCTGGTACAACTTGACTAGAAGAAGGTATCGGTTGGTAGGACATGTTCTGAGACATCAAGGGATCACCAATTTAGTATTGGAGGACAGCGTGGAGGGTAAAAATCGTAGAGGGAGACCAAGAGATGAATGCACTAAGCATATTCAGAAGGATGTAGGCTGCAGTAGGTAGTGGGAGATGAAGAAACTTGCACAGGATAGAGTAGCATGGAGAGCTGCATCAAACCAGTCTCAGGACGAAAGACCACAACAACGACAACAACAACAACAACAGTATCGCAAATCCTAAACATACAGACACAGCCTCGCAAGCACCAAAAATAAACTTTAAACATAGAATTATCGTTACTGTCTTCCACCTACAATAAAATAATCACAAAATTTACACGACGCTACAGCTAATGCATATCGCGAGTATTCTTTATCACGGCATTTCCCTCAAGCATGACAGGGTTGAAAGAAGAAGAACTTTTTGATGTATGGATAGTAGGTTAGAAAGTCGCCTCTCCGACGAGCGTTCTGTAAGTAATGAATAAAATTTTTTACTCCGCCTTTTTCAGTTGAAAACATGCGAAGGTTTTTGTGGGCCATCGTGGGATATTCCCGCTTTAGCCCCTGTAGTTTCATGAACTTCCGATAGGTGGTGGCGCTTTAGGTAGCCGTGAAAATGGTGTCTATAACGGAGGTGGTTCCTAGCAGTGAGCTGTCATTGAGTTTCTTTTGGCGGAAAACCAGAGCATTGCGCATATTCCTAGGCACTTACAGAATGTCTGTGGAGACCTGGCGCTGTACAGAAGCACGGTGAGTCGTATGGTGAGGCGTCTGTCACCATCGCAACAAGGTCGCGCAAACCTCTCCGATCTCTAGCGTACCGGCCGTCCGCACTCAGCTACCCCAGGCTACACTTCATTGTGCTCGTCGCCAGAAAGCAAACGAACTTGTCCATCACAACACAAGGCCTCACGCAAGCCTGCTCACAGAACTTTATTGGACTGTTCTTGCACATCCACCCTACAGCCCGGATTCCGCACCTACAGACTTCCATCTGTTTGGCCCAATGAAAGATGTACACCAGGGAAAGCAGTATGTGAATGACGGGGGGATTACTGATAACACCGGCCCGTAGAGACTAAGTACAGCGGCGTAAGGCCGTCGCATTGAATGGGAATTATGTTGAAAAATACGGTGGGGAATTATATGGTGTACTAGCATTCTGAATAAAACTAACAGGCTTCCAGAAAAAATTATTAAAACCCCTTGTACAAGCGACTTGGAGGACAGATATAGCGTGAAATCTTCGCTGATGCAGCCCACCTGAAATCATTGTCCACCAGCTCAACCAAAACTCGGCCTCGCCACAAACTTTTACCTTCACTACTAACCAGATCCTCCCAGTGCCTGTTTCCCTCCAGCATTTTGTAAACATAAGAGATAGTTCAACTTCAATATTTGTAACTCTGTCCGCAGCTCGTGGTCGTGCGGTAGCGTTCTCGTTTCCCACACCCGGGTTCCCGGGTTCGATTCCCGGCGGGGTCAGGGATTTTCTCTCCCTCGTGATGACTGGGTGTTGTGTGCTGTCCTGAGGTTAGTTAGGTTTAAGTAGTTCTAAGTTCTAGGGGACTGATGACCATAGATGTTAAGTCCCATAGTGCTCAGAGCCATTTGAACCATTTATAACTCTCGTACTGGTTTAACTGTTACTTACGTTTTAATGAACCATTTGGCACAAGCTCCTGCACGATTCATTTTAGAAAATGTTCCCATCAACAAAATTTCATGACTTTTAGTAAACAGGAGGAGTTAATTTTTGCCTAATGATTACTTAGCCCTAGCAAATGTTCTTTCATTTCGTCGTGATACAAAGTTCAATTTAGGTCATCAAAGATTAGTGTGAAGAATATGGTAATGATAGGCAATAATAGTGAACTCCTAGCAGTCCACACAGATAGACCCTTGTCGGAGGCATTCAGGCGAAGCTGGGCGCAGCTGGGGTAGAGAGAGCCTCGCCACGCGCATGGTCCCATTATGCTTCGACTCACAGGGGTGTCAGACAATGTCATAGAGAGCACTGACCGCTCTTCACCCGTGGACAGGATGCTGTCTTCCCAAGTCGCTGCGAATAGCCTCACAAACAGAACAACAGTATCTCCAGAACACAGAAAAAGACAGTTACACAAAATCGGCGCGATTTGCATAAATTAATTTCATGTCACAGCTACAAGAACAGCATCTGCAATTTACAGGAATAAATACTTTAAAAAAGTGGTGCGACTGGCATAAAATTCCTATATAAAATGGATAATACATACAGTTCTCCTGTTTTTACAAAGATAGTTTCAGTGCATATTCTTAACAATCTATATTACACTATGGAAACATCATGGAAGATCTGGAAATAAGACTTTACCCAGAAGAGAAAGAATAGGGACTATGAACTCACACCAAACTGCCGACTGTTTCGAATGATTAACCACGTTCACGAATTAAGATACTTTAACACTATTATTTTACTTATGCAATACCCATCGATACAGTTGCAGATTACTCGTTTTATCAACCTACTGAATCAATTACCATGGACATTCCACAACACTGAACTCCACTACACTGCGATTCCGACTGTAGATTTTACCACCTAGTCACAAAATTACATCTTCAACTATCAAACCACTGAGTAGAAACAAAATGGTCTACAAAATTCTACCAATAAAATTTACCCAAGTAACTAAACATACCACTGCGAACCTTCTCTTCGTCGTCACATTACTCCCATCTGAAATCCTTCTGAAATCAAACTTATGAAAACTCCAATGATTATTCGCACCATTTCAGGCGCACAAATAGTCTCTCAATGGTCTAAACACCAATCATGTGTCTTTGAGATATGTTGCCACCTGCACTGATTAGGAAGTCAAACAAGTCAGTTCCTTCTTCTTAACACCTCTTATTGGACTTTCAGCTTTGGAACGAATAAAGATTAAGACAGTTCTTACACCTGCAATAATGAATCACAATAAGATTTCTCGGAGAGCAACATTAACTTACTTATAGGATTGCTTCAGAGGGGTCTGAGTGTCCCCATCTATTCTCCTTTTCTCCTTGTTCCTTTATCTGTTGGCCAATCGCTCCTTTTTATTTTACCTGTCGGTCGATCAGATGTCATACAATCTCTAGCATCTTTGCTCTTGGTTCCTCCTTGGTATTCTCAGTACAGAAATTAAAAAAATCACGCCACTTCTGAAAAAAAGAGAAACATTATCACAGATTCTCATGCTGCGCTGGTGCCATAACTCATTTATCTCCCTGCTCTGGCAGGAAACTTTGTAAAAAAGGTGGGCACAGTGGTTCTTCCATTACTGACAGATCAATAAAAAATACTTCTCAAAACTCATCTTCATCATCACATCTCTGCATTTGCTTATTGAATACATAATTACCTTACAGAAAATCTTTTGGTTTCAGTCAAGCCTTCCTACATGTGACTCATACAAACCAACTCAAAAACTCGACACATTCATGAAAACAGGAAAATAATAGTTAAATAAAATAGATTTTTAATATGACACATTTTTATATCGGACTAAAAAGTGTAAAATAATTTCTCTTAATCCCATACAGTTTCCTAACGCCCTAGAATAATTCTGAAAATAGCTGATACTGAAATTTTAATAGCTATGAAAGTACTCACAAGAGTCATAACAAAAAATGTGAGGTACGTGCAATAGATAATAGTTGGTAAGTGAAATATTCAATGCTCAGTTATGTATTGCATGCACCCCATGTTAACTGTAAAAAACTCCTGATCACAAATTCTCAAAACTTTCTGTATGAGGCAAGAAATTTAAATGCAGCTAGGAGAAATTGATTTCACCTGAGTCAACCAGTATATAGCTTTCTCCTATGTATATCTTTCGAAAAGAGAGCAAAGGTAAACATTAGAGAGATTCGCACTCACACGGAAGTTTACCAGCAACCGTTCTTTTCACAAACCATTTGTGACTGGAACATGAAAAGGGCGAAGTGGTACACAAAGTACCCCCTCACAAATCAAAGAAGAAAGCGAGTTAATATTGCATCGTCATCCAGTCATGAGTTATGTTCGAAGGTGTAAATGTTTAGCTCACTGGGATGTTAGTTTAAAATTAATTGCAAAATACGTACCGAAAATACCGCCGAACAAGATAGCTAGGTAATGAAAACATAACAAAATGAGTCACATATATACTAAGTTTGGTTGAAATTGCTCCAAATGTCCCCAAACCATGATTCATGATTTCATATCAACCTTTTCATCCCAAACCTCAGCCGTAGGGATGCTATGGAGGGCTTACTGTCGCAGTAATTGTTTTTCAGCTTGCAAGTGATACATAAGCCCAGGTTGATAGAAATTACCTCAGGCTTTACGGATGTCCATCTATAAATCGCATGAGTCGTCGTAGACTCTCTTTACAGCAGGTAATTCACGCCGTTGCACCTGAAGGGGCTGTGATGCAATCTGCTTAGCGCAGCCATCTTGCAGGATCTCCAACTGGACAGGCGGTGCTCTGCGCTATGCTTCATTGTGACCCCGTTTTCACCCCCACCCCCTCAACCATTGCTAGTACGATGTTTCTATACGCACAGTGTAGCATTGTCACCCAGCTCTGAGCTATGTTTAAAATTTCAAGGCTCTTGCTCATCAGGAAGTTAGTTTAAAATCAATTGCAAAGTTTGCACTGAAAAGACAGATACATGAGAAAGCGACCTGATAAAAACATGTTAATGACTTGCTTCTATATAATGGGAAGGAATAAACAGGATTAGCTATCACCGCACTGTGAATGTTCTGGAAAGACTGGTCACAAACTGTGTGGAATGCTCCTTCACAGATTACTCCTTCAACCTCTCAGTTGTACACACCTACGTGGCTATCCACAAAAATCCTTCATTTCCCACAACACAAATAATTATCCATGCTCCAGTGTGTCAGCTTTGCAAGAATGAACACCAATGCTTCACAACTTTCAAAACAGCAAGTAAAAACTGAATAAACAGGTTTGGTCTCACATGATTCACACACAGTCAGTCGAATATGCCGTTATTATCATTAACATAACATTGTCTGACACCACTCATAACCTTCATCGTTATTCCACCAAGCTCAGGATTGCAAGTGGATAACTCTCATTACAGGAAAAATGGAAAAGAGGGTTTGTTCGTCGTACACAAGCTAATAACACTATTTCTGCTTCCTTTCTGTAACAACATTTGTATCAGCAAAACACAAAACTCATAGACACAGCCCTGTTCCATTCAGGTACCTGCAAAAACACTAATTCGTAGATTCCTTCTACATCATCAAGTCGTCACTTATTAAATCACAAGTCACCTTCAGAAGAAGTTTGAACGTAACTTGTGCAACCACTGCCCTACTCCGTCCAAAAAAGCACGGCGAAAATTTACCATGGACGAGCCCGTACCTGGAGAAAAGCAACAAGAAAATATATATCACTGTAAACAATTCACCACAATTTACCATCGTCCTCTTCCTAAGAAAATCAATAAACAATAAAACCAACTTGTAACAACTTCATGAGCAATAATCGCAGCAGTATTCAGATAGAACAGAGAGACAACCATAATATTGCTTCATTGATACCGTTCTCACAAGAGATTGCAATTAGCACGTTTTCTGCTTACCAGAAATCAGACTATCTTCAAGTTATTCATTTACCACTCAATTTGATGCAACTTCCAGACAACAGCTGACAAATTTTCACTGATACTCTTTTCGAAATGCTGTCCAACACATGCAACTGATAGTAAACAATCTCTGCGGGCGCAAAATGGAAAAAGAAAAAAATCGCTACCTTGTTTTATCCGTTACTAGTGCCACTGTCCACATTTACCCAGTCTCTGGCATTGCCTCGTCATAGACTCCTACACGATGTAGTTGTCATAATGCTTCCTGATTCTTACAACTAATTTGAGTCTTGTTTTGCTTAAACTGGAGTAACGACTTCTTTACTTCTACTCACTTCGACTGGATGCGTGCAATCCGAATCCACCTCACACTGAAGGACACAACTCAACTGCAGTCACCAGAACTTCCTACCGATCCACCGCCTTGCTCACTTCTTCTCCCCACTGCTACAGAACTTTATCACGTCACAACACTTGCTAGCATATGCTTAGCAAAATCTCTGTATTCAGTAATCTTAATGCCTGAATTCTGCTTACCTATCATCGATTTCTGTGCTATCGCGCTGGGCGCAGTAACCTCTGCTCCACAAGAGTTTGCCGGCCGCGGTGGTCTAGCGGTTCTAGGCGCTCAGTCCGGAACTGCGCGACTGCTACGGTCGCAGGTTCGAATCCTGCCTCGGGCATGGATGTGTGTGATGTCCTTAGGTTAGTTAGGTTTAAGTAGTTCTAAGTTCTGGGAGACTGATGACCACAGATGTTAAGTCCCATAGTGCTCATAGCCATTTGAACCACAAGAGTTTGTTCCTGCCGTGGTGGGGTCGTTAACCTCTGCCCCTACCTGTCAGAGCTGTGTGGCTGATCCAAAAACTGCCCCTCATGAACTTTCACCGAACTTGGGGTGAGATCGCATGTACCAGAACTAATGGAACTAATTACACCATTGTATTTTTTGACAAGAAAATCCTTTAGGAGACAGGTGGCTTTGGTTACTGAACTCGCAGTGATTACAAGCGAAAAAGAGTTGTGAGAGGAACTTGGACCAACTCTGGATTATATTTGACAAAATGGATATTCATACTAATGAAACTCTTTTGTTATACAGAAGACAGTAAATACGCCATGGACAAATAATGAATTCATGCAGTCCCTCATACACACACAGAAAAACCGTTAACACACCTTAATACACATCTTTAACCTGATCAACATCAAACGTTTTGGTGAGATTTACGATGTGACTATCAAAATTGTTAATAATGAATAATTCAGAGCTGTACGGAATAATGAATCACACAGGGGATAACAAAGAAAATGAATGCAAATAGTGTCAATAGAAGAAGAGTCTTTTGATCACAGGAAGTCAGAAAGGGTGGAAACCCAAGTCCACTACATCCAACAAAAAACAATTTATTCTGATAAATCACGACAAGTGAAATATTGCCATACGTATAGGGATTCGTTTTAGTCAGTAAATTTAGCGCCACTTGATTACACAGGATATTTAGGGAAAGACAGCGTCATTAGAGCCAGCTCGCAAAGAACACAATAATTTCGATAAAATGTGATACATGAAATTATTGCCATCTTTATAGGGGTAGACTATATTCAGTAAATTTAGCCTACTCTATACAGAAGGCTTCCTAACCGCAAATCACAGATTAAAATACAGGGTGATTATAATTAAAGTTAAACTTTCAAAATGCTGTAGAAGTAACACCACTGGCCAGAATGACGTCAAATTGCAACAGAGCGTTATCGGAGAAGAAAAAATAGTGTGAAAATTGATCAATAGACGGAGCTGTATGTGTCATAATACGTAAATGAAAACACCTGTCATGCACACAACTTACTGAAGGTGGTATAAACACGCCAGGTAGTCGGTTTTTCCTCCTTCCGCGTCTGCGACGTTCCCCATGACTGTCTCAATGCAGGAACGCACACTGGTTGTAAAGCTGTATTACAAGAATGACGACTGTGCACAGGTCACTCTGCAGAAGTTCCTGACTCTGAAGGGTTTGAAAAACGACGTTGATCTGATGATTCATGTGGGTGCGGAGAAAATGATTCGGAGATTCTAAAAGACGGGTGCTTTCGGTGTGCAACTTGGTGGAGGGAGGAAACGAATTGATTCGACGTCATTGGAAGCAGTGGCCACAGCAATGCAGGAGGAGAGGAGAGGTGGTGTGCAAACGTGTAGTGTACGGAGAATTCTCCAAACATTGGACATATGCGTGGGCACGGTGCGTAAAATCCTAGTAAACATACTTCTCTGCTATCCATTCAAAATTACCCATGTGCACGCGTTGCTTCCTGTTGACCTGCCAGCAAGAGAGACCTTTGCTTTAGGACTTTTTGCTTGCATGGAAGTGGACAATGATTGGTCGTGGAAGATTTTGTGGACAGACGAAGCCCACTTCCATCTGACAGGATATGTCAATACACAGAATTGTCGAATATGGGCAACGGAAAATCCACACGCAAATCAACCATTACCACTTCATACAGAAAAGGTCACTGTGTGGTGCGGGTTTGCGGCATCATTTATCATAGGGCCATATTTTTTCGAAAACAGAGGTGCTTTCGGTCCTGTTACCTGTACCGCCACTGGTAAATGCTATGAGTGTCTTTTGCGCAACCGCGTCATTCCGGCTCTCCAACAGCGTGGATGTGATCATTTTTATGCAAGATGGCGCACCTCCGCATATCGCAAATCCAGTTAAGCAGCTGCTGAAGCGCCATTTCGGAAATGTTAGAATTATCAGCTGCCATTTCCCTACAGCCTGGCCGTCCCGGTCACCTGATCTTAACCGTGTGTCTTCTGGCTGTGGGGCTATCTGAAAGATATTGTGTTCAGTGTTCCGATTGTAAACTTAGCTGTATTGAAGGCACGCATTGCGCAACACATTCTGAACGTGGCCACGGAAACACTTTGACCAGTTGAGGAATGTGCTCGATTTCAGCTTGTTGCCGAAAACGATGGACAGCATATTGAACATGTTTTGCGCTAGTCACATAGAAATTAATGATCCGATTTGATTTTGATTAATACTTTTTATAGGGTTTTTGGCCTCAGGACAATTAAAAACCGATTTTTCCCATCCGATGAGATACTACCTTGCCGTGGTGGATGGACTTACGTGAATAACGGTATCATGCCTGTACATCCATGAACACTGAGTAGTGTAGTTTGTTTAACGTAAAACGTACACCTTAGGCATTGTTGTATGATTCATTTGACATTTGTAGTCGACCAATATTAAATTATGATGCTTACAGCGCCATCTATTGCTACATTTTGTAACTATTTATTTTTCTTCTGCTATAGGTTTTCCCCTTTTCCTATAATACTCCGTTCCAATTTGACGTCATTCTGACCAGTGGTGTTATTTCTACAGCGGTCTGAAAGTTTAATTATAATCATCCTGTACGTGTGGCAGACGGTACCGTATAAATGATAAGTTCGACCTAGAGGATGTGTAGTTGCAAAAGCACGATAAACCAATGGGAAACGCACGTGAATGCTTGCAAAAGAAACGTTGGGAGTGGTTAACTTATAGACTGATTAGGGGAAAATGTTCGGTACTAGAAACCAGGATAGGGAACTGTCACTCATGATACACGAAACCTGTTACACTTGATCAGTTTAATTCGTATTACCCGCTAGAATAAACCTACACTTCACGAACTCGCATGCATTAATTATTAGGGAAGGGGGGCAACACTGAACTCAAACTAGATGATTATGCGGAAGGCACATGGTCTTATCCAGACGAAGAACAGATCACAATCATAACACAGGAAGAGTCTCTTAAAAAATAAGCCAGTCATCGGATGGCCGTTGGAGAAATTATTCAGGGCATGGCAAGGAAAACGAAAAGATCGTTGATATTAAGGGAAATAAAACAATAGTGCTTCGTTGAATTCTTTTTCCAGGTAACTTCGACAAGGCAGCAGAAACAACATCCATGAGACACTAGCAATGCATGAGATTAGAAAATATAAAATGTGGTAAAAAGGCAGATTTCTTCCAACAAAGGCGTTGCCACACCATGGTTGCACGTCCGCTACTTAACACTGCTTGCACGCAACTGACTGGTCGAACACACATCTATTGTTTTCAATTGTTAGCTCAGGTCTGCCACCGTAGTTACTGCGTTGACGTCGCTTATATGCCAGGAGTTAAATCAGTCTCGGAACTTTTTAGACGGACTGCGTATACTAGGGATAAAAATGTGAGAGAAGGGCGCTACTAGTTTTATACAATTGAATTTGGTTCGTTTACTCAAACAAACAAACTCTTCAAAATTCGAAGTAGAAGAAGCTTTGCTTCTAGAAGTTCAATCGACATAGAACACTCTTAACAGGAGCGTTCAGTGTTTTTACTGTGGTCTAAAAGAGTAAAAATTAAATACTGATTTGTAACTCAGAGGTATTTGGTATGTGTCGTACTGCCGTATCTGTGTTCTGCGTTAGAGACCATATCTACATTTAAACCTACCTTCCGTAGTATCAGCGCAACGATCCGTGACATGTCCGCATCCACATACGAATTTTATTTTGAACCTCTTACTAAACTCTTGTCTATAGTTATCAACAATTATAGAATATTATTATATGCTTTATGGGTCTCCAAACTGTGTGAGGTTAGCAATATGAGCGCCGGCTCTGGGCACGGAGGCCTTGTCCGACGATATCACCCGGGAAGCCCCACAAGGCGAGGGTTTGGGGCGATCAAGTTTCGGGACCAGTACGCCTCCGTCATTTATTACTTACATCAACTGCTGTTTCTGAATAATATCATTCATAACCATAACAAAGCCAACGTTAAGTTGCTTCTGCAACATTTCCCTATACGGTCGACAGGCGTGACATTTCTTGGGTTTCTTGAATTTCGCTCTGAAACTTACTTTGTCGTAATTTGATTTTTCGTAAAAATCGACCATCTTATTCAGTCTCACGTTAATTTGCTGTAATCACACGTAATATTATTGCAGTATAAAGTCCTGCATCGTATAAAAAAACACGTTGGTCGCAAAATGCATGAAAAGTTTCCGTAGCGAACCAAGAGAAAGAGGGCCGTATATTCGGAAATATTGTTCTTCTTCCGGGATTGGCAGGCAGAGCTACCTGGACAGCGTCATTATGTGTGTATGTCGGGACTCTTTTCCTCGTACGCATCTGGTTTTCTATTGTCAACACTAACCAGGAACTGATTTGGCTGGCTGATCTGTTACAGCCACAGACAGCAAAAGACAGCAAGAAGAAATTTCGTCTGTAAGCTTCCTATAATTTCTGAAGCTGATGATGTTTATCTTGTTAACTATAAAGCACTAAAGGGGAAAAACGTTACATTCCTATCAAACCTGTGTCAACAAACCACTGGAGTCTGGCAATAAATAATTCAGGTATTGTTAACAACGAAGTTTGCTATGAAGGTACTCAAGAGTACGTGTCGCTCATGTGTTGGTGGGAACCGTGGTGAGATATCGACTGCAACCGTAAATTTTAAGAGAGTTTAGTAATGTAGGGTTAAGAACGATTGTCCCATTTCCAACAAACTCATCAGTTAAACCACACATCTGTCATGATACTCCGTTAACAACGTGTTTTGTTTACTAGGTGAAGCCGCGCGGGATTAGCCGAGCGGTCTCGGGCGCTGCAGTCATGGACTGTGCGGCTGATCCCGGCGGAGGTTCGAGTCTTCCCTCGGGTATGGGTGTGTGTGTGTTTGTCATTAGGATAATTTAGGTTAAGTAGTGTGTAAGCTTAGGGACTGATGACCTTAGCAGTTAAGTCCCATAAGATTTCACACACATTTAAACATACTAGCTGGGACTGTATCAGGTGCAATCAAGGACTCAAGAAACACTCCATCACATTAGTTTCTGTTATCTACAATAAATAAGCTTAAGGATTAAGAAGAGCTTCAAGTATGTAGTCGAAAATGTGCCGTGTCAGACCGACAAGCCAAAAGCCGTTGTACGGCTGACAAAAGAAAAAGAGTGGTTTGCACAGAAAGAGAGGCGAAATGTTGGTTCCCGAAATGACATGAAAGGACTTACTGGAGCCCGTAGTTTTCCAAACGGCCTTATAAACGATAAAAATGGGAAACTTCTGGTCACAAAAGTTAAACAAGCTGCCCAATGGTTTGAGTAAGAAACGCTGAACCATCTCAACCCACTTAACTCTTAAAACTTCTAAAATGAGCCAAAAATACAACAGCTAATGCTAAAAACAGATGATATCGCAGAACCAAAGTTGTGCACAGCAATCACAACACTTAAAGACAGTGAAGCAGTTGGCTTTAATCTGTCGAAATTCGGAGATACAGAAGTCAGGACTTAATTCATTATCTAAACTGTGCAACATCTGTTGACAAACAAGGCAAGTTCCAGAAGACAGGACTTGTGGTAACACTGTTAAACTACTGAAGAAAAGAAATCTAAGAGAATGTGGAAACTGTAGAGGTATCGCGCTTCCCTCAGTGCCGCCAAAGTCTTTTGCCTCGTTCTTCAAAAAACGACTCAAGAAGCAGCAGACTGTCGACTGCGCGAAGAACTGGCTGGTTTTCGAAGTGGAAGATTCTACTCCGAACAGTTAGTCATTCTACGTAACGTAATAGGACAATACGTAGAAATCAGCTGTCCATTGCACCTAAACTTCGCTTATTTTGCACATGCTTTTGACAGTATTCACCGAGAATCGATGTGGAATATTGTAAGCCTATACGGAATTTAGGAATCTCTATCGAAACCTGTGTTGCTGTGTAAGAACAGAAGATGGTTCCTTACCATTCCGAGAGACGTCTGGCAACGATGTATTTTGTCACCAGAGTTTTTCACACTTGCCATAGATTTCACAATGAGAAAAACTATGGAGAATTTCAACATCGGCATGTGTTGGAATGAACTATCTAGGCTTAAGGATCTGGATTTTGCTGATAACACTGTTCTTCTGGCAGAACTGCCATAAAGATTACAACTACTAACTACCAAGCTGGATGGAATCGCCAGTACCGTAGGGCTAAAAATAAATTGTAATTAGACAATTACAATGTACATAAGAAGTGGAAATGTTTCTACACAGATTACAGTGCAACAGAAGATACTGCTTACTGTTGACCAGTTTCCATATCTCAGCAACCTTATCTGTAATAAATGCAGACATTTGTAGCAGACCTGGGTAGCTTCTGCAGCTTTCCAACGAATTAGACTCTATAAGCAGTTTCACCAACTTAGACTGTTGTCCTCTATCATCCTACAAATAGCCGAAATAGCCGTTACGCACGCCTTTTCACCAACGATACTTAATGTGATTTCTGAAGATAATCTTTCGCGACAACGTTTCAAATGATGAAATTCTGAGAGGAAGTGGTGTACGCAGTCTGCACAAAATCGTTGCTGTAAGAAGACTGAAGCTTTCGGGACATGTTTTACGCATGAAAAATGGAAGAAGCCCTCAATCAGCGCTGTTGTGGAAACTAACGCATGAATACAGATGCAGAGGAAGACCTCTTAATACCAACAACAAATAAACTTTTGCAAAAGACCTTCTGTGCACAGACATAAACTGGGAGGAAGCTGAAAATCTGGCAACTGATTGAGTTTCTTGAGGAAGCTTGTAGCCCAATATGCTACTTAGCATTGGAGGAACTAAGTCTAATTAAGCATTTGTAAATAAACAGACTAAATTCAGTCTCACGGTAGCCTTGCCTGTGGAATCAATCTGATTTTCTGTGGTTTGATTTCCCTAAATGCTTTGAAAGGACACGGCCAACTTTCTTCCCCATCCTTCCCTAATCCGATGGGACGGATGACCTAGCTGTTTGGTCTCCTCCTCCAAAACAAACCACCCAACCAGCCAACGAACCAACCAACGAGTACAAAAATGCTCTGTAATGTAACGGCAAAGGACGTCACTGGATAGGTCTCTCCATCTGTCCATATATTCTTTCTAAAGATTGTAACGAGCTTCGCCTTCTTTCCAAGCACGTGGAATGCTCCATAGCTCGGACAATCTACCTTGTACTTTTGTTAAAAGATGCCAACTGTTCCGCACATTATATCTAGAATCTAAGGGTACCTCATCCGGCCCCGTGTATTTTCCTCTGTGCAACAGTTGTGGACTGGCCGACTACAATGGCGAGGGCTACCTGCCGATTCGTAGTAGGTTTTCCGTATTTGAAAAATTTGTTGGTTACCAAGATCCTCTAAACCCCGATTTGAGAACAGCGAAGGGTCAAAGGACACCTTCTAACCTTTATTTCCTCAATAACGAATTCAGTCTTTAATATCCTTCCATCAAATTTTGTGACGTTTCCTCATTTGCTGAACTATCAGAATTTCATGAAGCGGACCTATAAAAGCGGGAGAGTCAACTGACACCCGGTGTGACTCCTCTTTAGAGTACTGCTGTTCTCACAATTACAAGGGCACTTGCACTTCATGTTGCTTTGTTCAACAAACGCTGCCTCGAATGATAACTGACGCCAAGATCGCCACGCAGCCCTTGTAAAGTAAGTTTCCAGTAGTTTTCCGTGTGTTGCTGTAGTTACTCATCTCATTAGTTAGTCACTGCTTTTTCCCTGTAATAGGCGTTTACCATAATGTCGTGTCAGAGTGGCATCACTAATGCATTTTTTTTTTTTTTTTTGTATCCTGTACAGTTCAGATATTGAATCAGACAGTCAGATAGTGATTAGCTGCCAGAGACAGCTGATGATGAAGACAACGAAACTAGGAATGAGTTACTGTTTGTGTCTGTCCCCCCACATCACCTTTTTCCAGATTCATGATTTGGTTGGCGCAACAGTGAGGATGGCAGCTAGAGATGGAAAGAAATAGAAGGTCGCTAATATTCCGTCGCCACGAAGAAGGACTGCTTTCAGCGTTCTGGAGGAGAGAAGGAGGCCCACTGCATATACCTACCACCGATTAGACGACTCCATCATCAGTGCCTTCCGACTTCTTCATGGATCAGTGCTGTGTATCATAAAACACACACACACTCGGAATCAAACACTCTTAATTAAATAAGAAACATCAGATGGAGCGTACAGATGGAGGAATGGCGAGACAATGATGGTATCAAGTATGTCAGAAGTGCTTTCTATGCTGAAAGTGTTCTCTTTTGTTATTGTTCTTGGGGACCTAATTTCAGCAGAGATAAAATGATGAGAGATTCCACGAATTTAGCAGACTCCTCCACTGCGAGAAGAAGTCATCTCAAGCTCAACGCATCCCTTTTTCAAAGTTCGCTCCTATTTATGTAATATGGAAGAAGGTCGTGAAAAACTGCTTGTGTTGTACCGCGCCGGTGGAAATTTTAAGATTTACGAGGAGTTACTTCCAAACAAAAAAGGGACCGATGTATCCACATTACGTCAAATAAACCAGATAAATACGGAATCATTTTTTGGATCACGGTATATGTGGCATCCAAGAACATTTGCAACGCCTTTCCATATCTTAGTAAGGTGGAAGGAAGATCACCAGCCCTATGCAGCGGAAGTCATTCTTTATATCATTGAGCCATTTATAAACCGAGGAAGCAACACAGGAGCAGACCAGTTTTTCACATCCCTCCAGCTTTCCAAGAAGAGAAGAAAACATTATTAGTGGGAAGAAATCCCCAAACTATGTGAAGAAGAAGAATTCTGACTTACACTCCTCCAACATGTTGAAAAAGAATGATAAACAAGACTGCATCCTGACAGCGTACCAACGGAAGAAGAATAGGAATTCATATCCCCAGCACACTGCATACTGGTATAGCCTTGAGTGAAGAAAGAAAGAAGAAACCAGGAAACCTTACATTCTGCAGCGCCATAAAGTACGGTGTGAACGACATTGATGAAGTGATCAATGAAGATTGGTTGCAGGAGATGAATGATGCGTGTCTTTTACAACATCCTAGATATAGCTGCAATAAATGTGTGGATTATCTACAGTCAAATAATCAGAAATAACCTGAAGAGGAAGGCGTCTATTCTTCAGCGTGAAAATGAACCGACGGACGGCAACACTACAAAGAGCGCGTCAGAGCAAGAAATCCAGTCTACAGAAGAAACGGCTGTAGGACAGGAGGACCAAAAAACAATGAAAAACTATCGAATAACAATTTGCAAAGGAAATGAGGCCAATGACATGTGCGAGAAATCCAAAAAGGCCACCCCAGGAAAATAGGTACGTAAAGTACCATTCGAATGAAACAACAAGTTTACTGTTCTCGTCACTATTTGTTTATCTCCGCGACGCGTTTCGAAGGTTTCAACGTCCATCATCAGGTGGATTTACATTTGTTAGTATGATATGTATGTGTTGTGTTGCGATTTTTTTTTTTTTGGAGAAGCTTGTGGCACTGTCTAGCGGAGAAACAAGATACTATTTCACATCATGGTTTTGGGAATTTTTTGACTAAAACTAAACGTATATGTAACGGTAAAAATAAAATAAGTAAAATAGAATACCTCCTATGATAACAGGTTTCTTTCTCTGTCGTAATACATCACATGTATAGTGTTATATTTTGTAAACAACGATGACGTCTGGAAACTATTATGTGCAAGGAGCATATAGCAAAAGAGAAACATTATCACGAAGTACAAAGAGTGTTCATAATAACAATATTATTATGGAATAAGTTTCAAAGGATTTTGATATCTTTGTTTTGAGGTGTTGAATACCTGCATTGGAATAAATATTTCAGGTGGAATATTAATCCGATTCTATCAGGTTTATATAGATTACATTTCATACGCGTTTATATAATCAGGTGATATGTTACGAACTTTAAGGAAAATGATTATGCTGACAACAATGATAAAATTATACGTAAATAACAATTTTGGTTGGGATTCAGAGATAGGGATGAAAGGCTGGAGGCGGATGTAGAGGAAGTGAAAGTGAAAGAGACAGGAGGGGAGAGAGAGAGAGAGAGAGAGAGAGAGAGAGAGAGAGAGAGAGAGTGGAAGGAGTGATTGGATGAAAGCAAACTTTTCAAAGCAAGGGGATCTTAAGATTATACTAGTTACATGTAATGACTTATTAAAGGCTGGGGTAATATATTGGTTAATGCTTTAAAATTAATAATACAGGCTGCTGCTCAAAACAGAGATGATACTATTGTAAATGTTGTTATTTTCGTCATTTGCTATGGATTCAGGTAGTTTTCTTTGGTGTTTGTATAAATGGAGCGTTTTTTGTACACGCCCATGTGATGAAGTGGGGATTGTGTGTTGCTGATGTGAGGTAACTTCTGTCCAATCTTGTTTGTCGTAAAGGATATGTCTATGCCTTTTCGTTTGAAGAAATTTGAAGACATTGGCAATCTGATATGAAATATTACTTATAAATGGGATTTTATGGAAGATGTTATTTTCTTCTTTTTGTGATGTGATTGCTTTGCTACTATTGAGTGTTTTAGCGTATCTGCTATGGAGCTGTTACAGCCATTTGTAATAGCAAGAATGACAATAATATGCCAGGAAGTTTCATTTGTAATAGCTGTTTGTTTTATTATTTCAGTTTCTTGTCCACATTTATATGTAGAGAGTGGTAGTTGGATAGCTCTACTGGTCATGTATCGGAATGCTAACATTTTGTGGGGTGTGGGGTGACAGAATGAGCTGTGAATGATAGTTTGTGTTGCGGTAAGCTTCCGATAAACTTCAAAGTGATGTCCATTATTCTCTATTCTAAGCGTAAGGCCACCTGCTTGGTATCCAGCAGTGAATTTTATGTTTTCATGGGAGATGCTGAATAATCGGTTCAACTCACTGATGCCATCTTTTGTGCCATTGATTGAAATAATTGTATCATCTACATATATGTAGTAGTAGATGTTTTTCAAGAGGTGGTGATTGAAATTCAGGACTTTGTCTTCTAAATTGTTTATCAGTATTTCAGCTAACAATCCTAGATGTGAGCCCATTACCTGACCATCTGTTTGTTTTTAGAGTTTAGTGTTGAATTGGAAATAGTTAGTGGAAGTGTGAATTTGTGCAGGTCCATTAGTTGGCTCAAATGGCTCTGAGCACTATGTGACTTAACTTCTGAGGTCATCAGTCGCCTAGAACTTAGAACTAATTAAAGCTAACTAACCTAAGGACATCACACACATCCATGCCCGAGGCAGGATTCGAACCTGCGACCGTAGCGGTCGCTCGGCTCCAGACTGTAGCACCCAGAACCGCACGGCCACTCCGGCCGGCGGTCCATTAGTTCAGTAATGTGAGTTGAAGGAACTTTTTGTGTTTCTGTAAGTCGGCATTAATTATTGGGATCGATTGGCACAGAGGAATAAAGATTTTGTACGCCAAACGAGACAGGTGTGGCTCCATCAGGAAGTCCTGTTTTTGACATATTGTATAAATTCTGCTCTTTTTTTAAGTTTTCTATTATTATTGAATGTGTATGCTTCTTTGAGAATTTTGAAGGGCATTTTGTTGACTTTTAATGTTGGGCTGTTCCTGCAATTCAGTATAGGCCTGATAGGGGTCCCATTTTTCTGTATCTTTGTTTGTGGTATATGACAAGGTACTTGTGGCCTCACTGTTACGTTTTTTGCCTCTTGGATGGGGAGTAAGAAATTTATTTTATATGAAATGTGTTTAATATTTTTTTCAATTTTGGTTGTTGAATCTTTAGGTATTCTGTTGTGTTGTTTGCTTTCTATGTATGGTGCTCTGTTCATTGCAACGGTTGTATTGCGCTTGTCAGCTATCGATTATTGCATTGTTCATTTTTAATTTAGTCTTAATGATACATGTGAGGATTTCTTCTCTTTTCTTGTATGCTGGGAAGCGTTTTGCATTTTCCTTCTCAATAATTTCGCTAATTTTGTGGTAGCCTGCTACATTGTCATTTTGCTTGTTAAACGCTTCTCTTGGTTCTTTTGGTCCAGTGGAGCTTGAACGTTGTGTTTTAATACTTTGCAGAGTAGAACCTCTTCTTCTGCTGTGAATATTATGTTGATGTTGTTGAGGAAAGCTGTGTAGAATGTATGTTTTCTTCGGCTGTTTTGATTCAATTTGGGAGGTAACTGTTGTTTCATAAGATTAGCTAGTTTTTCCTTTCTGTGTGGCTTTCGTTTCCTGCACGATGAATTCGGTGTACTTTTTGACTTTTGTGGTTATAGAATCCTATTCTAGTCTATTAAGTAACTTTCCCAACTGTATTTCTGCATTATAAAGCTGTTTGTTGAACATTCGTTCTTTAATGTTAAGTTCTTTCAGTTCGTTTTTGACCCAGAGTTTTTGCGCGTTTTCCAATGTTTTCTTTGCAGTTGTTGTGTTAGTTTTGTCGTCAATCTTACCATAATTTAGAATAAATTTATTCACTGCCAATAATAGTCATAGTAAAGCGTAACCTAAAATGTTCACATCAAAAAAAAATTTCCAATAAGATGCTTATTGTGAGATTTCAATGTTTAAGAAGAAACAAGTGAAATACAGGAAGGGAAATTAGGAACTTAAGGAAATGTAACTTTTCTGGGTTGACATGCAATATTTGGTATCCAAAACAGTAATGTAAATGTTTTAGAACATCGAGGTCAGAGAAAGGATTAAATGCATCGTGTGCAGTGTTTTCCTGTTACTGCTGTGAATGCTGGACATTAAAGAATAGAGGAAGAGACAAAAGTGAAACATTCGAGATGTGAGTTTGGAAAAAAAACGGAGAAAATAAAATGGCTAAATAAAGCTCTGAGCACTATGGGACTTAACTTCTAAGGTCATCAGTCCCCTAGAACTTACAACTACGTAAACCTAACTAACCTAAGGACATCACACACATCCATGCCGAGGCAGGATTCTAACCTGCGATCGTAGACTGTAGCGCCTAGAACCGCTCGGCCACCCCTGCCGGCTAAATAAAGCTATTATCAGTGAAGTAGTGGAAACGGCAAAAGAATAAGAAGTCTCCGAAACTTCATTAAAAAAAGAAAAGCAGACTACATATTACAACAAACGTCAAAGATACAGTGGGAGGACAGAAGATTATACGATAGAGAAGAATAAAAGAGGTGGATGAAGTGAAAGAGTAAGATACGAGACTACAAAACAGTTATCCTGGAATACCATTATTTAAGATAGCAATGGCGTCAGCAACCTGGCAATTGTCAGGACACCTTATGATGATGGTAATCCTCAACGCACTGATGATAAATAAGTAATCTACCAGTGAAATCGGACTGTTTCAATAACGGCGCTTATTGCCACCTGAAATCAGGCTGCAGTAGCGCAACTACCGTCAAAATATTGAAGAAACGAGTCGTTATATTGGAAATCGGCCGACATAGCATGGCACACAATCCAAAGGCCGATAGGCTACTCTGTTGCCAATTAATAGGTTGGTATTATTAGTTCTATTGCACTCGCTGTCGACAGCAAATGTGGCTGGCACTCTGACAAGCCCATCCTACGAAACGTCATCGAGCAACTGACTAAAGGACTAGCACTGAAGCTCTAATGTGGTGAATATTGCCGGGTGATTCGTAACGGCCCTGCGGTGGAGATGCCAAGCCTCTACGTTAGTCACGCTATTGCGAGGTCTTGAGACATGAGGACTGCGTAGATTCCACTCACTAACCACTGACCTCATATCCGGATATCTGAAGGGGCAACTTCTGCAGCCAGCTAGGTCTTCGGAAAAACCGCTTAACTCTTCACAAAACTGATGTCAAATTCAAACTCAGCCAGTTCTTTGTAGCGTGGCATGCTGCTAACATAAAACTGCGACTTCACAATGCTCTGCTTATAGATTCCCCAGTGCAATTATCAGTGAAACGGCCCTTTCAGAGACAAAAGCAGAAGTCTGTACTACAATCAAACGGAGAGCATCTTTTTCGCAGAAATTATCTGGACATTATTGTCTTAGGCAATCTCTCATTCTTTCCTGGTGTTGCAGTTTTTTCCCAGATATTGAGCGGGAAGAAAGACTAAGTGAATGAGTGTTCTCTTGCCGGGGCTTGGGTAGAACTTTCAGGGAAAACTACCACCAGAAAGAGTATGTTGCAGTCAGTAGCATACCATCAGCAACGACGATATTGGTGATTCCAAACCCGCGTGAGTAAGACACAACGGTACAGGAACAAGCCACGTCCAGCATTTGCCTGAGCGGCTCCGAACGTTCCTGGTGTGGCAGGAAGAGGAAGAGAAATTCATCGGTCGCAGAACACGAAGTACAGGCGCTGCTAAGGACACTCAGTAGCCGAAAAGCAGGTGGTCCTGATCCGCTAACCAACCTGATGCTACGACAGATATCACGTCACTCAGTGTCTAATAAGAGCTCTGAATACATGAGAATCTTTCCGACGGTGTGGAAGCACGATGAGATAATGGCCACACTCAAGCCTTGTATAGATCTTCGCCTGCCAAAGAATTAGCGGCCTGCAACATGTCACCTGCACTTTAGAAGTTTCTCGAGAGGTTATATCACAGGTGCTTCCCTCGCCTTTTGAAAAGTTTGCGCCTGCTCTTTTCAGAAACCATTTGGCTTGATAAAAGAACATGCAGCTAAGTATCAACTTCTTAGACTTTTCGAGGAAGCGGTGAAGGCACTTGGGAGAGATGTACCTGGTTGTCTCAAACGCACTTGATTCCTAGGGGAGCGAGGTTCCCTTCTACAAATTGCGCACACCACACGTGCGTCTCCTGAAATGCGACATAGAAGGCAGAACTTTTCATGTCAGGGCACAAGCCTCTCCTCAAAGCGCTGGGTCCTAGAAAGAGTTTTGCAAAGTTCGGCACACGGTCCCTTGCTCAACACTCTGTACACAGCAGCGGGTATGCCATCGTTCCTATCTTTAGGCTCGCGTTGTACGCCGACGACAAGACGCTACACACGTGAAAGCGTGAAAGTTCTGCTTCACCAAATAGCTGGGTGTCACTCTCTAATGGCGCCGTCACGTCGAAGAACAGGGAAAATACGGCGGGGATGCATCAGCCATACTTGCTACTATACCCGACATCCACATTCCCACAGGAACTTGGAAATGATCTGTACAAGATGCTACTGAACCCAGGTTTGGAGTATGCCCCTGATGTCTGGGGATACACTGCCGATTGTAACAGCAATCGCATACAGAAGGTGCAATATCGACCTCGCTTTACACCTACTTTGGAATTTCTCGACAGCTAATCTTCATCTGGTAACCGGAATATCAAAACTCCGGTAGTGGTTAAGGCGTTCCGCTGATTACGTCTACGATAAGCATAGGGCTTCACAGAACCGACACATACGCAACCTGGGTACCAGGACGCAACGTCACAACACAACCAGCTGGCCACATCTACTACCTTCTTCGTTCCATACTATTGTAACTCTTTCTTTGTGTTTTTTAAATCGAAACTAGAAAGTAGAACCGAATAAGAAAAGAAGATAGAAATGGACATCAAATGTTTGAAGGAACATTCCGCAGGGCAAGAAGAACTACAGTAGCACAAGAGCGGTTGTGGTGTTACACCACACCTGTTCACCGCTTCAGCTAATAAATGGCAGCCAATGAAGGTGATGCCATACCTTTTGGCCTTGGAAGGGTCTGACTCTGTCCTACTTGCAGCTGTGAATCAAGCAGTTACTAATCTTGGAATGTAGGTGAACAGGAAGGGAAATAAGACAAAATAGGAAGCGGTCCAATTCTATTCCTTAATTTCGTTGTGTTCTGAATTCAAGACTTAAAAGGCCACAAAAAAAGAATATTAAGCAATGAAATCTGGAGGAAAGAGTGGATTAATGTTCAATATCAAGTTCATGTTTTATAAAATATCAACTAAAATATGTTATAAAAGTATAATTTGCTGTAACATAGAGAGAGAGAGAGAGAGAGAGAGAGAGAGAGAGAGAGAGAGATGCAAGAAACGAGATGCAGCAATGAAGCATGATAGCGGTTTTGCTTGTATTTTGGGCTGGAGCATCCCGCCACATTGTGCCGATTGCAGCTGGCGGTTATCCACCCTACGTATTGACTACATGGGGATGCAAAAGTGAGGCCGAGTGACCCTGCCGCCTACTAACAAAAACTAGGTCCCAGAAAGAAAACAGCAGACTGTCATCGTAGGCACTATTTTCTATCTTGAGAAGTAGCAGTCTGAAATGTGTTTTATTTATTTATTTACACGTCAAGTTCTGTAGGACCAAGGTGAGGAGCAAATCTCCAAGGTCGAGGAACGTGTCAGTACGTGAAATTACAACATAAAAGTAATAACAGATAAAAATAAATATTTATGAACCCGAAGAAAGTCAGTCCATAAGTTTATGTGAACGCAATCAACTTAATTTTTCAAGAAACTCCTCGACGGAATGGAAGGAGTGACCCATGAGGAGACCGGCCGGAGTGGCCGAGCGGTTCTAGGCGCTACAGTCTGGAACCGCGCAACCGCTACGGTCTCAGGTTCGAATCCTGCCTCGGGAATTGATGTGTGTGATGTCATTAGGTTAGTTAGGTTTAAGTAGTTCTAAGTTCTAGGGGACTGATGACCTCAGCATTTAAGTCCCATAGTGCTCAGAGCCAACCCATGAGGAAACTCTTCAGTTTCGATTTGAAAGCGCGTGGATTACTGCTAAGATTTTTGAATTTGAGTGGTAGCTTATTGAAAATGGATGCAGCAGTGTACTGCACACCTTTTTGTACAAGAGTTAAGGAAGTCCGATCCAAATGCAAGTTTGATTTTTGCCGGGTATAACCGAGTGAAAGCCGCTTATTCTTGGAAATAAGCTAATATTGTTAATAAGAAATGACAGTAAGGAATATATATATTGAGAGGCCAATGTCAAAATAGTCAGACTCCTGAACAGGGGTCGAGAAGAGGTTCGTGAACTTACACCACTTATTGCCCGAACTGCCCGTTTCTGAGCCAAGAATATCCTTTTAGAATGGGAAGAGATACCCCAAAATATAATACCATAAGACATAAGCGAATGAAAATAAGCAAAGTAGACTAACTTTGGTGTCGAAAGATCACTCAATACTGATACCGTTCGAATAGTAAAAATGGCAGTATTAAGTCTCTGAACAAGATCCTGAACGTGAGCTTTCCACGACAGCTTACTATCTATCTGAACACATAGAAACTTGAACTGTTCAGTTTCACTAATCATATGCCCCTTCTGTGAAATTAAAACGTCAGGATTTGTTGAATTGTGTCTCAGAAACTGTAAAAACTCAGTGTTACTGCGATTTAGCGTTAGTTTATTTCCTAAAGGGCAGGAACTTAGGTCATGTACTGCACTATTTGAAACAGAGCTAATGTTGCACACAACATCCTTTACTACCAAGCTAGTGTCATCATTAAACAGAAATATTTTAGAATTACCCTACTACCAAGCTAGTGTCATCATTAAACAGAAATATTTTAGAATTACCCATAATACCAGAGGGCACATCATTTATGTAAGTAAGAAACAGGAGTGGCCCCAACACTGATCCCTGGGGCATCCCCCACTTGACAGTTCGACTCCTGCGTATGCTACCAGGTGGTGCTCATGTTTCCCATAGGTGGCACATTGCAGCAGTGCTTGTTCCGGTTTGCGAGTGCGCTGATAGACATCAGTAAGACAACATGAAAGCAAACAAGCATGGGCAACTGAACAGTATAGTTTCTCTATGGGGAAGGACTGACTGTTTCAGACATCCGCAGGGGATTATTAACCGTATGTGGGGAAACAGCAGCAAGTCGGAGATCCGTGTTTCGTTGGGTATCAGAGACCGCAGGGACCCTGCTGAAAAACGCAGAAGCACTTGGCGTCCAGCAACTGCACGCGAGTCAAACAAAGATCAGCCTGTCAATGGCTTGATAATGGGGCACAGGCGAATCACGTTTGATGACGTAAAGAAGGCGTCAGGTCTACCACGGTGAACCTTCACACTACCATCCACTAAGATTTGAAGATGAAGAAGGTGGGTGCACAATGAGTGCCCCTATCCGTCGCCACGACGTAGAGGTAGAAGCGTGTGGATATATGCCAATAGTTAGTGCAAGCGTACAGTACAGCAGAGTTCTTTGAGCAGCTCGTCACACTCAATGAGTCATGATTCTTCCGCGAAGGTATAGAAAAAAAATCGCCAGTATTTGGGGGGGAAGCATGCTGGGGGCCCTCGTACCAAGCAGTCACCGTCTGGACTATTCGTGCAGAAACAATTGGCGTCTGTGTCCTGGGATCAGGAACGAATACTGCTGGTGGAATGGCTCCTTCCCAATACGACCCTCAACAGTGATCGGTACTGCAGTTTATTGCACCAACTCAGGCGACGCATTTAACAATACCGCCACGGAAAATACGGCCATGGAGCTCTAATCCAAAACAATAAGGCGCGGCCACAAGCCAGCCACCGGACCATTGCACCAAGCGTGAACTAGGGTTTATCCTGCAGCCACATTCTCCATATTCGCCGGATCTGGCGTAGCGACTATGCCCGGCTCGATACAATGAAAGCGGTCATGAGGATTAAGAAGTTTTCAACATTAATGACGAACTTCATGCAGTTGTCCACCAATGACGCCGAAATATCCGCAAAGAATGGTTTGCTAAGCAAATACGAAATCTGACGGATCGATGGTAAAAGTGCTTAGACATTTGTGGGGGATACCTGTATCCGTTTTCTCCGTAAATGGCTCCTGTGAAAAGAAAAAATTGCAGTGTCCATCATTTTTTTTTGGGCAACGGCCTTGCCGCAGTGGATACACCGGTTCCCGTGGGATCACCGAAGTTAAGCGCTGTCGGGCGTGGTCGGCACTTGGATGGGTGACCATCCAGGCCGCCATGCGCTGTTTCCATTTTTCGGGGTGCACTCAGCCTCGTGATGCCAATTGAGGAGCTACTCGACCGGATGGTAGCGGCTTCGGTCAAGAATACCATCATAACGACCGGGAGAGCCGTATGCTGACCCCATGCTCCTCCTATCCGCATCCTCCTCGGAGGATGACGCGGCGGTCGTAGGGGCAAGCGGCCTGTAGACGGAGTGGAGTGGTCCATCATTTTTGAACGCTTCTTGTAAAGCAAACGTAGTATCACAATCCGTGTAGACTGTTAAGTGTAAGTTGCGTAGGCTAGAGCCAGACCGCTATGGACAACATTTCGCTTTAAAGAGCAATATCGATTCAACCACCCAGACAATCACTGAGTCATATATTTATCTTTGTACCTATAAACCGTATCTGACTGCCTCTCTCTCCACCTACTTCTTCCGACTCTCAATATTGTCATATGATACGAGAAGTCTTTTACCTGTGGATCGCGAGCATGACAAACTAGTAACAGCGAGCTAAAATTTTGGTGTACGATGACTGACACTCCCGTCTC
This sequence comes from Schistocerca nitens, assembly GCF_023898315.1. Classification (NCBI taxonomy): domain Eukaryota; kingdom Metazoa; phylum Arthropoda; class Insecta; order Orthoptera; family Acrididae; genus Schistocerca; species Schistocerca nitens. Next base: position 397,445,075 of record NC_064617.1, read on the forward strand.
ACACTTCTTAGTGTCATAAGCGACAAAGTCAGCGCTTTGTAACCACTTTTTAAACAAGCTTGTTCCCTGTCCTATTTAAAAGTCCAAAGTTCTAACACATTATGAATTATGTCGAAGAAAACAGTTTATTGACAAATACCAATACGGATTCAGAAAATATAGAAACTGAACTAGCTCTTTATTCTGCGGAAGTAATGAGTACTATCGACAGGGTGGTCAAATTGATTCCATATTTTTAGATTTCCGGAAGTCTTTTGACACAGTTCTTCAGAAGCGAGTTCTAATTAAATTACACTGTGGAGTATCGTCTCAGTTGTGTGACTGGATTCGTCACTCCCTGTCAGAGAGGTCACAGTTCGTAATAACTGACGGAAAGTCATCGCGTTAAAAAGAAATTATATCTGGCTTTCCCCGAGGAAGTGTTATAGGCCTCCGTTGTTCCTGTTCTACATAAACGATTTACGAGACAATTGAGCAGCCCTCTTACATTGTGTGCATGTGACGCTGTCATTTAAGGTCTTATAAAGTCATCGGACGACCAAAACGAATTGCTTAACGATTTAAGCAATTGTGCAAAAAAGTGGCAACTGAGTCTAAATAATGAAAAATGTTACATGAGTACTAAAAGGAATCCGTTAAATTTCGATTACATGATGTTGTTGTTGTTGTGGTCTTCGTCCTGAGACTGGTTTGATGCATCTCTCCATGCTACTCTATCCTGTGCAAGCTTCTTCATCTCCCAGTACCTACTGCAACCTACATCCTTATGAATCTGCTTAGTGTATTCATCTCTTGGTCTCCCTCTACGATTTTTACCCTCCACGCTGCCCTCCAATGCTAAATTTGTGATCCCTTGATGCCTCAAAACATGTCCTACCAACCGATCCCTTCTTCTAGTCAAGTTGTGCCACAAACTTCTCTTCTCCCCAATCCTATTCAATACCTCCTCATTAGTTACGTGATCTACCCACCTTATCTTCAGCATTCTTCTGTAGCACCACATTTCGAAAGCTTCTATTCTCTTCTTGTCCAAACTGGTTATCGTCCATGTTTCACTTCCATACATGGCTACACTCCATACAAATACTTTCAGAAACGACTTCCTGACACTTAAATCTATACTCGATGTTAACAAATTTCTCTTCTTCAGAAACGATTTCCTTGCCATTGCCAGTCTACATTTTATATCCTCTCTACTTCGACCATCATCAGTTATTTTACTCCCTAAATAGCAAAACTCCTTTACTACTTTAAATGTGTCATTTCCTAATCTAATCCCCTCAGCATCACCCGATTTAATTTGACTACGTTCCATTATCCTCGTTTTGCTTTTGTTGATGTTCATCTTATATCCTCCTTTCAAGACACTGTCCATTCCGTTCAACTGCTCTTCCAAGTCCTTTGCTGTCTCTGACAGAATTACAATGTCATCGGCGAACCTCAAAGTTTTTACTTCTTCTCCATGAATTTTAATACCTACTCCGAATTTTTTTTTTGTTTCCTTTACTGCTTGCTCAATATACAGATTGAATAACATCGGGGAGAGGCTACAACCCTGTCTCACTCCTTTCCCAACCACTGCTTCCCTTTCATGCCCCTCGACTCTTATAACAGCCACCTGGTTTCTGTACAAATTGTAAATAGCCTTCCGCTCCCTGTATTTTACCCCTGCCACCTTCAGAATTTGAAAGAGAGTATTCCAGTTCACGTTGTCAAAAGCTTTCTCTAAGTCTACAAATGCTAGAAACGTAGGTTTGCCTTTTCTTAATCTTTCTTCTAAGATAAGTCGTAAGGTTAGTATTGCCTCACGTGTTCCAACATTTCTACGGAATCCAAACTGATCTTCCCCGAGGTCCGCTTCTACCAGTTTTTCCATTCGTCTGTAAAGAATTCGCGTTAGTATTTTGCAGCTGTGACTTATTAAACTGATAGTTCGGTAATTTTCACATCTGTCAACACCTGCTTTCTTTGGTATTGGAATTATTATATTCTTCTTGAAGTCTGTGGGTATTTCGCCTGTCTCATACATCTTGCTCACCACATGGTAGAGTTTTGTCATGACTGGCTCTCCCAAGGCCATCAGTAGTTCTAATGGAATGTTGTCTACTCCCGGGGCCTTGCTTCGACTCAGGTCTTTCAGTGCTCTGTCAAACTCTTCACGCAGTATCTTATCTCCCATTTCATCTTCATCTACATCCTCTTCGATTGCAATAATATTGTCCTCAAGTACGTTGCCCTTGTATAAACCCTCTATATACTCCTTCCACCTTTGTGCCTTCCCTTCTTTGCTTAGAACTGGGTTGCCATCTGAGCTCTTGATATTCATACAAGTGGTTCTCTTCTCACCAAAGGTCTCTTTAATTTTCCTGTAGGCAGTATCTATCTTACCCCTAGTGAGACAAGCCTCTACATCCTTACATTTGTCCTCTAGCCATCCCTGCTTAGCCATTTTGCACTTTCTGTCGATCTCATTTTTGAGACGTTTGTATTCCCTTTTGCCTGCTTCATTTACTGCATTTTTATATTTTCTCCTTTCATCAATTAAATTCAATATTTCTTCTGTTACCCAAGGATTTCTATTAGCCCTCGTCTTTTTACCTACTTGATCCTCTGCTGCCTTCACTACTTCATCCCTCAGAGCTACCCATTCTTCTTCTACTGTATTTCTTTCCCCCATTCCTGTCAATTGTTCCCTTATGCTCTCCCTGAAACTCTGTACAACCTCTGGTTTAGTCAGTTTATCCAGGTCCCATCTCCTTAAATTCCCACCTTTTTGCAGTTTCTTCAGTTTCAAACTGCAGTTCATAACCAATAGATTGTGGTCAGAATCCACATCTGCCCCTGGAAATTTCTTACAATTTAAAACCTGGTTCCTAAATCTCTGTCTTACCATTATATAATCTATCTGATACCTATTAGTATCTCCAGGATTCTTCCAGGTATACAACCTTCTTTTATGATTCTTGAACCAAGTGTTAGCTATGATTAAGTTATGCTCTGTGCAAAATTCTACAAGGCGGCTTCCTCTTTCATTCCTTCCCCCCAATCCATATTCACCTACTATGTTTCCTTCTCTCCCTTTTCCTACTGACGAATTCCAGTCACCCATGACTATTAAATTTTCGTCTCGCTTCACTACCTGAATAATTTCTTTTATCTCGTCATACATTTCATCAATTTCTTCATCATCTGCAGAGCTAGTTGGCATATAAACTTGTACTACTGTAGTAGGCATGGGCTTTGTGTCTATCTTGGCCACAATAATGCGTTCACTATGCTGTTTGTAGTGGCTAACCCGCACTCCTATTTTTTTATTCATTATTAAACCTACTTCTGCATTACCCCAATTTGATTTTGTATTTATAACCCTGTAATCACCTGACCAAAAGTCTTGTTCCTCCTGCCACCGAACTTCACTAATTCCCACTATATCTAACTATAACCTATCCATTTCCCTTTTTAAATTTTCTAACCTACCTGCCCGATTAAGGGATCTGACATTCCACGCTCCGATCCGTAGAATGCCAGTTTTCTTTCTCCTGATAACGACGTCCTCTTGAGTAGTCCCCACCCGGAGATCCGAATGGGGGACTATTTTACCTCCGGAATATTTTACCCAAGAGGACGCCATCATCATTTAATCATACAGTAAAGCTGCATGTCCTCGGGAAAAATTACGGCTGTAGTTTCCCGTTGCTTTCAGCCGTTCGCAGTACCAGCACAGCAAGGCCGTTTTGGTTAATGTTACAAGGCCAGATCAGTCAATCATCCAGACTGTTGCCCCTGCAACTACTGAAAAGGCTGCTGCCCCTCTTCAGGAACCACATGTTTGTCTGGCCTCTCAACAGATACCCCTCCGTTGTGGTTGCACCTACGGTACGGCCATCTGTATCGCTGAGGCACACAAGCCTCCCCACCAACGGCAAGGTCCATGGTTCATTACGTGATAAATCACTCAAATACTCTACGGGCCATTAAAATTGCTACACCAAGAAGAAATGCAGATGATAAACGGGTATACACCGGACGGATATATTATACTAGAACTGACATGTGATTACATTTTCACGCAGTTTGGGTGCATAGATCCTCAGAAATCAGTACCGAGAGCAAACACCTCTGGCCGTAATAACGGCCTTGATACGCCTGGGCATTGAGTCAAACAGAGCTTGGATGGCGTGTACTGGTACAGCTGCCCATGCAGCTTCAACACGATACCACAGTTCATCAAGAGTAGTGACTGACGTATTGTGACGAGCCGGTTACTCGGCCACCATTGATCAGACGTTTTCAATTGGTGAGAGATCTGGAGAATGTGATGGCCAAGGCAGCAGTCGAACATTTTATGTATCAAGAAAGGCCCGTACAGGACCTGCAACATGCGGTCGTGCATTGTCCTGCTGAAATGTAGGGTTTCGCAGGGATCGAATGAAGGGTAGAATCCACGGGTGCTAACACATCTGAAATGTAATGTCCACTGTTCAGAGTGCCGTCAATGCGAACAAGATGGCACCCTATACCATCACTCCGGGTTATACGCCAGTATGGCGATGACGAATACACACTTCCAATGTGCGTTCACTGCGATGTCGCCAAACACGGATGCGACCATCATCTTGCTGTAAACAAACCTGGATTCATCCGAAAAAATGACGTTTTGCTATTCGTGCTTCCAGTTTCGTCGTTGAGTACACCATCACAGGCGCTCCTGTCTGTGATGCAGCGTCAAGGGTAACCGCAGCCATGGTCTCCGAGCTGATAGTCCGTGTTGCTGCAAAAGTCGTCGAACTATTCGTGCAGATGGTTGTTGTCTTGCAAACGTCCCCATCTGTTGACTCAGGGATCGAGACGTGGCTGCACGATCCGTTACAGCCATGCGGATAAGATGCCTGTCATCTCGACTGCTAGCGATACGAGGCCGTTGGGATCCAGCACGGCGTTCCGTATTACCCTCCTGAACCCACCGAGTCCATATTCTGCCAACAGTAATTTGATCTCGACCAGCGGGAGCAGCAATGTCGCGATACGATAAACCGCAATCGCGATAGACTACAATCCGACCTTTATCAAAGTCGGAAACGTGTTGGTACGCATTTCTCCTCCTTACACGAGGCATGACAACAACGTTTCACCAAGCAACGCCGGTCAACTGCTGTTTGTGTATGAGAAATCGGTTGGAAACTTTCCTCATGTCAGCACGTTGTAGGTGTTGCCATCGGCACCAAACTTGTGTGAATGACGTGAAAAGCTAATCATTCGCATGTCACAGCATCTTCTTCCTGTCGGTTAAATTTCGCGTCTGTAGCACGTCATCTTCGTGGTGTAGCAATCTTAATGGCTAGTAGTGTATGAAGGCTGTAAACGCAGATAAATGCTTGGCGATTATAATTACAGATAGCTTAAACTGTAACGATCACATAGATAATGTTGTGAGGAAGGCAAACCAAAGACTGCGATTTATTGGCAGAACGCTTGGCAAATGCAACAGATCTACTAAGGAGATAGCTTACACTAACTTGTCCGCTCTCTTCTGAAGTATTGTTGTGTGTTTTGGGACCCGCATCAGATAGGACCGACGGAGGGCATCGAGAAAGTACAATGAAGGGCAGCTTGTTTTGTACCTTCGCGAAGTAGGGGAGACTGTGACACGGATATAATACACGATTTGGGGTGACAGTAATTAAAACGCACAATTTTTTTGGTAACATTTTTGGGAAACAGTGAACTTGTAAGCTACATAAAATTATTGAAAAACCACTTTAGATCGCGATGGTTATTTAAAATGACAGGTTTCGGCCTAGTGTTAGGCCATTGTCAGAATTGAAGCATTGGCTTCGACTGACGACGCCTAGAACTGTCAGTAGACCTCAGTCGCTGAATCTGCAGACATCATTATAACGAAGGTGTTTTTCGCTGCGGCAGAACCTTCTCAAGAAATTCCAATCACCAACTTTCTCCTCAGAGTGTGAAAATATCTTGTTGACACTCACTTACAATGGGAGAAACGATCATCATAGCAAAATAAAAGAAATCAGAGATCGAAAAGAAAGATCTAAGTGTTCATTTCTCCACCGCGCAGTTCGAGAGTGGAACGGTAGAGACATCTGCAGACATCATTAAAACGAAGGTGTTTTTCGCTGCGGCAGAACCTTCTCAAGAAATTCCAATCACCAACTTTCTCCTCAGAGTGTGAAAATATCTTGTTGACACTCACTTACAAAGGGAGAAACGATCATCATAGCAAAATAAAGGAAATCAGATATCGAAAAGAAAGATCTAAGTGTTCATTTCTCCACCGCGCAGTTCGAGACTGGAACGGTAGAGAATTTGCTTAATGATGGTTCGATGAACCCTTTACCATGCATTTAATTGTGGACTGGAGAGTAGTTATGTTGATGTAGATGTAATTTTATCTAGGGCTCGACCGGCTTATTAAAAGTTCTTACACGGAAGAATTTGTGTAGTCTGTGCCGGCAGAATAGAGGACGTTGCTGTACACGCGTCGTGCCTGGTTGTGACAGGGTTCCGGGAACAGAGGAAGCGGGCCGCTATGCGGACGGGGTGGTGACGGGGCGGCGCGTGGCCGGCCTTCCAGGTAGCGCGCACTGGCCAGGGCGGGGCGGCCGCACCTGGCGCGGCTGGCGCAGCTGTAGGAGCCGAGCGCCGCGTCGCCACTCACGCCGCGCCCGGACGTGGCGCCCACTCGCGCTCTGCCGTCATCGCCTCCCGGAAACACTGCGGTTCTCACCTTGTCCGCGCTGTTCTGTCCCGTAGCCAGGAGTACGAGGATGCAGGCATAAAGTTATGATTATCACAAAATTTTGTACGTGGCTGCACGTTCAGAGACCGTGAATGGTTACAATTGAAAGAAAACAGCCCTAGGTCACTATTTGTAACAAATTAACCGGATTTCAACACTGCTAGGAGTGTCTTCCCCAGAATTTAAATCAAAGAATGGCCTATAACATGGTCACAGAATTATGATTAAAAACGTATGATACAGAGTATAAGTACGGAATCATTGTGAAAGACTGGCAGTACTTACACAGGGTGTTACAAAAAGGTACGGCCAAACATTCCTCACACACAAAGAAAGAAAATATGTTATGTAGACTTGTGTCCGGAAACGCTTCCTTTCCATGTTAGAATTCATTTTATTATTTCTCTTCAAATCACATTAATCATTGAATAGAAACACAGCAACAGAACGTACCAGCGTGACTTCAAACACTTTGTTACAGGAAATGTTCAAAATGTCCTCCGTTAGCGAGGATACATGCATCCACCCTCCATCACATGGAATCGCTGATGCGCTAATGCAGCCCTGGAGAATGGCGTATTGTATCACAGCCGTCCACAATACGAGCACGAAGAGTCTCTACATTTGGTACCGGGGTTGCGTAGACAAGAGCTTTCAAATGCACCCATAAATGAAAGTCAAGAGGGTTGAGGTCAGGAGAGCGTTGAGGCCATGGAATTGGTCCGCCTCTACCAATCCATCGGTCACCGACTCTGTTGTTGAGAAGCGTACGAACACTTCGACTGAAATGTGCAGGAGCTCCATCGTGCATGAACCACATGTTGTGTCGTACTTGTAAAGGCACATGTTCTAGCAGCACAGGTAGAGTATCCCGTATGAAATCATGATAACGTGATCCATTGAGCGTAGGTGGAAGAACAAGCTAAAATGAGCTCTAACATCGAAATTAAGCGTTTCCGGACACATGTCCACATAACATCTTTTCTTTATTTGTGTGTGAGGAATGTTTCCTGAAAGTTTGGCAGTACCTTTTTGTATCACCCTGTATGTCATTCATAAAATATTAAATATGCCAAAAGGGCAGTCCGATTTGCAACATGCACCACGCAAGTAACGAGCAGCCCTTAGTGGCTCACCATCACAGTTTTCTTTATTTTACATTTCTTTGTGACTAATGCCCTTTTGGCATATTTATTATTTTATAAATGACATATAAGTACTGTCAGTCTTTCACAATGATTCCGTACTTTGTATCATACGTTTTTAATCATAAATCTGTGACCATGTTATAGACCATTTTTTTATTTATATTCTGAGGAAGACACCCCTAGCAGTGTTGAAACCCGGTTAATTCATTAAAAATAGTGACCGAGGGCTGTTTTCTTTCAATTGTTATGATTATCACCTAAAAACAAACTGCAGTCGTCAAACTTAGTTTACAGAGTCAAAAACTGGAAAATTCATGATGGAATAATGACAGTATTATGAAAAGAATAGGACAGGAAGGATAGGAAGTACACCAGTGGCAAAAAACAGTCAATACCGTCATTTCGTGATAGCGACGGAAATGTTACCGATGATGGTGCCACTAAAGCGGAGTTACTAAATACACTTTTCGTAATTCCTTGACGAAAGAAGACGAAGTAAGTATCACAGAATTCGAAACCAGACCAGCTGTTAGCATGAGTGACATAAAAGTAGATATCTCAGGTGTTGCGAAACAACTGAAATCACTTAAGAAAGGCAAGTCTTCCGTTCCAGATGGTATACCAATCAGGTTCCATTCAGAGTATGCAGACACAATAGCGCCTTCCTTAGTAATCCAGACCCACACCACTGACCTCAATTTGCAGAAAGATTTTGAAGCGTATACTGTACTCGAACATTATGAATCACCTTGAGCGAAATGACTTATTGATTCATAACCAATACGGATTCAGATAATATCGTTCTTGTGCATCGCAGCTAGCTCTTTATTCCCATCAAGGAACGAGTGCTGTCGACAAGGGATCTCAGATCGATTCCATATTCCTAGATTTCCACAAGGCTTTTGATACCGTTCCTCACAAGCGACTATTAATCAAATTGCTTGCATATAGAGTATCGTCTGAATTGTGTGACTGGATTCGTGATTTCCTCTCAGACAGGTGACAGTTCGTAGTGACAGACGGTAAATCATCGAGTAGAACAGAAGTGATATCTGGCGTTCCGCAAGGTAGTGTCATAGGCCCTCTGCTGTTCGTGATTTACATACATGATCTAGGTGATAATTTGAGCAGCCCCTTTTGATTATTTGCAGATGACGCTCTAATTTACGTTCTAGTAAAATCATCAGACGATCAATTCCAATTACTAAATGATCTAGAGAGAATTTCTGTATGGTGCGAAAAGTGGCAATTGGCACTAAACAAAGAAAAGTGCGAGGTCATCCACATGAGTACTAAAAGAAATCCGATATGTTTTGGGTATACGATAAATCGCAGAAATCTAAGGGCTGTCAATTCGACTAAATACCTAGGAATTACAATTACGAGGAACTTAAATTTGGAAGACCACATAGATAACTAAAGAGACAGCCTACATTACACTTGTCCGTCCTCTGCTGGAATATTGCTGCGAGGTGTAGGATCCTTACCAGGTAGGATTGGCGGAGGACATCGAAAAATCGCAAAGAAGGGCAACGTCTTTCGTGTTATCGCGCAATAGGGGTGAGAGTGCCACTGATATGATATAGAGTTGAGGTGGCAGTCACTGAAACAAAGGCGGCTTTCTTTGCGGCGAGATCTATTTACGAAATTTCAATCCCAGCTTTCTCTTCCGAATGCGAAAATATTTTGTTGACACCCACCTACATAGGGAGAAATGATCATAATAAAATAAGAGAAATCAACGGGAAGATTTAAGTATTCCTTTTTCCCACGCGCCGTTCGAGAGTGGAATGGTAGAGTAGTAGTATTAAAATAGTTCGATGAGCCCTCTGCCAGGCACTTAGGTGTGAATTGCAGAGTAACCATGCAGATGTAGATGTAGATTTCTACTCACCATATATATACCGGAGATGTCGAGTCGCAGACAGGTACAACAAAAAGACGGTCAAACAAGTAAGTTTTCGGACAGAAAGGCCTTCATCCTAATTAGATAAGACACACACACACACACACACACACACAAACGCAACTCATATACCCATGACTTGCCTCGGCAGCCAGAGTCTTTGGTCTTGTGTGTGTGAGTTGCGTTTGCGTTAGTGTGTGTGTATGTATGTGTGTGTGTTTTGTCTAATACGGATGAAGGCATTTCTGGCCTTAAGCTTACCTGTTTGTCAGTCTTTCTACAGTACCTATCTGCGATTTAGGAGCTTTATTTACAGAATACATTTTTACTTTGCAGAGTAGTATGAGCTGATTTGATACTTCCTGGCAGATTAACGCTTTGACTACCCATTTTGTTTGAAAAACATTATATGTAAGGTTATTTTAATTAATATCTTAGCCAAAAGTAACAATATGAGAAGAATATTTCCCTCCTTTTCGTTTTCCGTGGAGGTTGAGAGGGTGGGGGTGAGAGTCGGACGTGCACGATTACTCGTGCGTACCTCCAGGGTTTCAGACGACGACGGCACAAGAACTACAAGACATGCTGCAAACAGACACACATCAGTGGGCAGAGCGTCTCTCCAAGTTTGTAACTCATACTACAAGTGCTCAATATGGGCTTCGTTTGTATTGCGGCAAGCGTCAGTTCGTGGGTGCAAGTCGTTGATGCGATGTGTTCGGGGAGGAGCGAATCCAGCCCGCTTTGCGCAACTGGTAACTGGGTTGCCTATCTGCAGGTGCGGATTAATTCTACGTGACAATAATGGAGACGAGGGTTGACAATGAAACTTGACACCAGCATAACCTACGTATGTAATCTGTAATTGTAAGAATTATGCAAACCATTAGAAGGCTTCCCTTCCCATTGGGACCCAAATATATAACAAAACATGCAACAAATTCCAATTAGCTCTCCGATAATCTGTCGTGGGATACATACGTCCCGATCGTAGTTGAAGGATTAAAACGGTGTGCTTGATGGGGCTCAAACCTCAGACCTTAGCCATTCAGCGACAAGTAAACTACTGACTGAGCTACCTTTTGTTAAGTTATTTATTATATGTTATTCACATGATGCAATCCTTCCATCGCAATGTGCTGGACGATTTGCAGCTGTAGTAGCGCGAATTATTCTACATTAAAATGTTCCGTAGTTAACCCAGTTACTCTTGTGCATTCTAACTAGGAATTATTTACCAACACACAGTTTTAAATATCAACAACAGTAACCTGAAGAAAGGATTCAAACGTTTACTAAACAATGAACCATTACAGCAACAACACGTGTTGAGGGATAAAAGAAATGTTTCGGGTTTTCCTTGTGTTCTTCATCTACTGTTACACATTCAGGCAGCGATACTTTGACCATTTTCAGTTAAAATGTAATGTCATGAATACCTAAAAGAATGCAACTTTAAGGCTTTTTCACTGTTAAACAATCGTTATTTTCTATAGTATTCCAATTTGTAGGAAGGAAAAAAAAAAGAGCTGACTGCCAACCTAGATAACAATCTACACCTTCTGTGGTGTCGTACGAAGAGTGAGGTCCCAGGTTACGGATGGTACCTCACGACGGCACCTCAAGCTAAAGAGAATCGCTGTCAGACGCAGCCACGAATGCGAGACGTCGACGAAGACACGCCCTGTAGAGGTTCCATATGCTGCTGTTGGCTGGATTTATACTTGTGTCAGAGTACAGCGCCGCCTGCCGCTCTCTGCGATAGCTAATTAAGACAGCAGCATGCACCTAGTTAAGATACATAAGCAAGAATATTATTAGTCAAAAGTGGGTACCAAAGTTTGAAGTTAAAGGTACGTTGATATGCGACTGTCCTTAAGTACTATTAAAGAATAAAGTCATTCTGGTTCTCTGTAAAAGGGGACATGAAAAGTATCGAAGTTAAGTACTCTACAGGGTGATTTTTTCCACCACGTACAAACTCTAGGGACTGATGCATGGCAGGATACGGAACAAAAAAGGTCTAATGAACTTATGCCCGGAAATTCATGGTTTCCACGGTTCAAATGGCTCTAAGCACTATTGGACTTAACATCTGAGACTTAGAAATACTTAAACCTAACTAACCTAAGGACAACACACACATCCATGCCCGAGGCAGGATTCGAACCTGCGACCATAGCAGCAGTACGGTTCCGGACTGCAGCGCCTAGAACCGCTCGGCCACAGCGGCCGCCATGGTTTCCATGTTAGAGACCATTTATTCAATCATACTTTGTTACAGAGACTGCAGTCTAATACACGCTGTACTAAGCAGCCACAGCTACAGTATCTGTTGAAAATGGTTTACACGTGCCTCAGCGCATGCGTGTACGTTCCGTACCGTGTTCTATCTCACACTTTCACATCGATCAGGCTGCCTCCGAACAGTGTCAAAGGCAGCATGAATATGCTGCTCCATTGTCTCTACACCTGGCATGGGCTCTGCATACACGATATTTTTCAGATGACCCCCTTAACTAGATCTGTTTGAGATCCGGTGAACGAGCAGGCCATGCAACTAGACCCCCTCGTCCGATCCATCGAGCAGGGATGACACGATTGAGATGCGTCCGGACGTTAACGGAGAAGTTGGCTGGAGCATCATCATGTAGCAGCCACATAACCCTTCAAATCATGAATGGCACTTCTTTCAACGGGGGAGGCAAAATCACCCGCAAGAAAAGCCTGTAGCTCCGGCCTGTTAGGTGACGTGGAAGGAAGACTGGTCCTAAAATGCGGTCGCCAATTATCCTTGCCTTTACATATCAGCTGCACCGTTGCTGATGACTCGCAGTCACCATATCGTGGGGGTTCTGCATACTATCCCACAGATGACAGTTAAGAAAGTTGAAGATACCACTCCGCATAAACGTGGCTTCATCTATGAATGGCACGGGTGTCACAAATCCCGGAATCGTGGTTGCGTGGTGAAGAAACCAGTTACAAAAATTTTGCCGATGTGGAAAGTCTGTCGCTAGTAAGCCCTGCACAAGCTGTAAGTGATCAGGGTAGTAAAAATTGTCATGAAGAATGTTCCACACGGTCGTCTGGCTTACCCTCTACTGGCGGGCCAACTGGCTGCTACTGACACGGCGGTCACCATTGTGAATAATGCTGTATCACATCCACTACAAGGTGAGTCACCAAGAGAAGTGAATCGGGCACAACATTACAAATTACTGTGGCAGGAGATGGCGTTAGGGTGTGTCGTATGAAACAGTTCAAATGGTTCATATGGCTCTGAGCACTATGGGACTTAACTTCTGAGGTCATCAGTCCCCTAGACTTAGAACTGCTTAAACCTAACTAACCTAAGGACATCACACACATCCATGCCCGAGGCAGGATTCGAACTTGCGACCATAACGGTCGCGCGGTTCCAGACTGTAGCGCCTAGAAACGCTCGGCCACTCCGGCCGGCTCCGGCTGAGGAACAGAACCACCCTCTAGTACGAAACCATGCATACTGTAACTGTGGCTGAATGGTACAATGCGTATTAGACCGCAGTCTCTGTAACAAAGTATGATTGAATAAATGGTCTCTAGTACGGAAATTTTTTGTTCCGTATCCTCTCATCGATCGATCCCTAGCGTCTGTGCACGGTGGAAACAATCACCTTGCATATTAAAGAGTAATAGTAAAATGAACTAATATGTTATCTGTGTTGTGTTGTAGTAACCGCCAGACTTCCTCCAGAATTTTCCATGACACATCGGGCCCACATTGTCTCCAGTTTTCTGGTTCACCTTGCTATGTGTGCCATCACAGGAGGGAAACTTCTTGCTTCGCCAATAACTGCAGAAGGTCACTTTGTCACCGACATCTTCGATCTCAAAGACATCTGCTACTTGCGCCAGATCTTGCGTTATGTCAGCATCGATCATGTTTTTCTTCTTCGAGCGCGGCCCGAAATCCTTGTAGGTTCCGAACGTTACAATCACTATTGATGCAGCAAGGGAAGTAAGAGTTACGCTAACGGCTTTCAAATGAGTCACTCTAGTCAGAGTGAAATTTCATTCTGGGAACAGCCACCGAGCCTACGACTAAACCAAGTGTCCGCAATATCCTTTCTTCCAGGAGTACTAGAACCGCAAGGCATGAAATTTCTGTGAAGTTTGGAGTGTAGATCAGGTACTGGAGGAAGTAAGGCTGCGAGGGCGGGTCGTCTATCGTACTTGGATACCTCTGTCAGTAGAGCATTGGTCCTCGAAATGCAAAGGTCCCAGATTTGAGTCCCAGTCCGACACACAGTTTCATCCAACTTAGTGATTACGTTATTCCTTCTCTGCATATTCACCCTTCAGTGTGACAACTTTTTGCCAATAATGGATGGCTTGGCAGAGACTTTCTTTGTAGAACTCTGTAATCTGGCTGTTCAGAAACCTTTCCACCTTGGCATTTACCTCGTTACTCTGGAAATGCCTGCCACCCAAAGGGCTCTTCATTGGAGAGTAGTAGGTCACTGGCTGGCCATGTGAGGAAAGTATGGGTGGTAGAGAAAACTGATAGCCCACAGAGGCAGAATGAACTAAGGTGTAGTCGTACAGCAAAAGTAATCCCTCCTAAGGGTTCCCAAGACCGGTGGCACGCACCTGTTACAGTTTGCACCTTTACGAGCACAATCTGGCAGCATTGGTGAACCGATGATGGTCGTGTCTTCAACATTCTCGACGGTGCTGAATCCACTGGTTACTTCAGAGTCGTAGAGATACACCCATCACTAGCCTATGGTGATTAGGTGGCTACAGAAGACAGAAGAAAAAAAAAAAAATGTACCGCGACGGAATTATTCGAATGAATTACTTGAATGTGACGGACATCGCTTGATGTCATGTATATATGCAGAGAAACGAATTATTACAGTTCCAGAAAAACTGGACGATTTATTCAAGAGAAAGAATGTCTCAAATTGAGCAACAGAATAACGCGTTCACCTCTGGGCCTGATTCAAGCTGTTACTCAGATTGGCATTGATCATTGATTGATGGAATTGTTGGATGTTCTTCCCAGGGCTGACGTGCCAAATTCTGTCCACCTGTCCCGAGTTGGCTGGAGGATCCTGCTCATAATGTCGAAACATTCTCAATTGCGGAGAGATTCGGAAAACCTGCTGCCCAAGACAGGTTTTGACAAGCATGAAGACAATCAGTGTGCGGGCGCTCTTTATCTTGTTGAAGTGCATACTCAGGATGGCTTGCTGTCAAGGGAAACAAAACTGGGCGTAGAATATCGTTGACGTACCGCTCTGCTTTGACGATCTTACGCTCCATTTGGACAAATTTGGCACGTCACCCAACTCTTTCAATCAACGCCAAGCCGAATAACTGCTTGCATAAGGACCAGGGGTGAACCCATGCATTATTGAGTTACTCATTGTTTGAAGGCAGAGTGTATTTACTGAGCGAAAGCAGGAAGAAAAATTTTCCAGTATGGAACGAACATCACAAAGACATACGTTTGTCAGTTGCTTTAGACTGCGCCTATTAAAATAATGTTGTTTTTGGGTGAAAAGAAAGTAACATAAAACGTCAACTATCAAGAATAACTTTATGGATGATCGAAAGTATGATTCTATGAATGAAGAAAATTATCTCTATTATGTTATAAATGGGCCTTTCGTAACTTTGCGAAGTTGCTAGCCTAAGATGCCCAGCATCAAAAATGACAAACAAACGGTTCTGCTTTTGCGATGTGAATATTCGAAAGATGTAATTGCTGATGACGTACCAAGGCAAACGGAGGAAATATCATTGTACTTACGTTAATTACCTCCAGACTGAGTCACCGTGACGTGGTTCTCTTCACGTTATACCTCTCCCAGGAGGCAGACCGCTGCATGCAAGTGCCCAGGGACCGGTTTGCGCGTCACTTCTACTACCTTAGTGTAACTTGCACTGCCAGCTTCTGGTAAATGTTACTTCCGTACTACTTAAATTTTCCTGGTTGTTAAGTACGGAAGAAACGGCAGCTCGACCTCAGAAGTCAACTGAAGGGGATGAACGGGAGGAGTTTAATGCCAGGGAAAAAGATGATAATGTGAGTGAAACAGAATTTGACAAAACTCTAAGGTTTGAGCTCCAACAAGCTGGCAGAAAACTGTATTATGCGTTGAGTGCTCAGAGGGAAAGATTATGATACTGATATGAGACACTGGAATAACAGCAGAAACACATATATTACGATGCAGGACTGTTGCAAACAAATATGCGATAGTCACTCCAAAAAAATTGCACAACATTTGTTTCAAATATCGACTTTTGTTCTAGATCTTTACTGTTCACGGAACTCATAGAGCATTCTACCCTCTTGTATTCAAATTTAATTCAACCTGTTTCCCCGAGCCGCGCTGTTGTAGCACTCCGTCAAATGTTGTTGCACTTTACGTTAGTCTGAAACAGCGTGCTTTAGAGGATTCTTGTGTTGTGAGGACCAAACTGTGACATTCACAAGAAACTGAAGAAGGTGTGTGTGTGTGTGGGGGGGGGGGGGGGTGACATTATTGGTTGCAGTACAGTCAGTAGCTGGACAAGCAGATTATTCGGTGAAAGTGGGCAGGCCAATACTCGGGAGCTCCAGTGTAGCGCCAGATCGAGTACTGCTTGGACTCCTGACAATGTGGCGGAACGAGTTTTGAAGTCGATCACTCCCTTGTGATGAGTTCCAAACAGTGCCTCAAATGTACTAGTCTTGAGTTCCACACAGCAGATACACAGATCCAGATCTTTGTCCCACGGTGACGAAAGGCAGTTGAAAGGAACGGGGTTTAAATGGAACAATGGCATTTTGTCTGTCAAAAATGTATCATTATTCCATACCATAAAATGTCAAATGTGCGTAAAATAGACTGGATGTTTAAAAGGCATTGCGCGTTTCTCTTGGACTGACTCACGTAGGAAAATTAAAGTATGTGCTTACGGGAAAAGAATGAATATTTTATAGGTATATCCAAAGAATGGAAAGCCAACAGTGAGAATTGAAGACGCTGAAAAGTGTAAAGTGATATTTGGAAGAATTTGCATAGATAAACTGGATATGAGTCACCCTCATGCAAATACCTTGTAACGCAGATTCTAGCCTTGATAATCGGTTCAGTTCGACAAAGACTACCGCAAGGTCTCACATATCAAACTTAAGCTACTGATGATTGAGCCTCGTAGAACTTCCTGATTTCGGGGATGTTGACTGCTACAATTCATCCCTATACAGTCTCAGATATTTTCTATTGTGTTAACACAAGAATCAGATTGCCACAGGTGAAGACAGCATTCCTGGCCAGAAGAAGTGTACTATTACTAAAGAAAGGCGTTAGTAAGAGAAAGAAATTTCTGAGAATGTACGTTTCGAACAAAGCATTGTGTGGAAGTGAATCATGGACTTTGGAAACATGACAAAATGGTTCAAATGGCTCTGAGCACTATGAGACTTAACATCTGAGGTCATCAGTCCCCTAGAACTTAGAACTACTTAAACCTAACTAACCTAAGGACATCACACACAGCCATGCCCGAGGAAGGATTCGAACCTGCGACCGTAGCAGTCGCGCAGTTCCGGACTGAAGCGCTTAGAACCGGGAAACGAGACAAACCGTAGCGTCTGAGACGTGGTGTTCTGCAGTTGTCCCAGTGTATTGAAGATTGGATGGAATGACAAGAAATGAGGTCCTTTGGTGAGTCGGCAAAGAGAAGAAAGTTTGGAAAACATTGACAGGAAAAAGAGACAACGTCACAGTACCTGCGTCAGGGCATCAAGGAATAACTTCAATAGTGTTGAGTGGTTACATTTAAACTTTCGCTACTTGACAGGGTCCGCATGAAAAGCGAGTGATCGTGAGACAATGAAACTTGGTGGAAACATTTGTACGGACATGTGGAAGAGAAATAACGAATAAAACTTTGAAAGAAACATACTTTAATGTCCACTTGAGAGGGCAAATTGCGTACAGTGTTTACCTTCCAGGGTACAAACTTTGCTCAGTGTGACGACAGCCTGGAACTGAACTAAAGATACATGTTCAGAATTGCTTGCAGCATCTTTCGAATTGTGCAACGTGGTACGTCCAAATGCCGTGACACACATCGTGCACTGCTTGAAGATCGCACATTACGTCCACATTCTCATTCATGGACAGTAATTTCTTCAACATCGTTCGTCAGCCTCTCTCAGGAGCAATCCCCAAATCGCTGGTTAATTCCGAATCATGTTCCTCAACTGAGGTGCGGAAAAGGGTCCTCTTCACATTCTTTTAACGCGCCAATCCTCCTGAAGAGCAGCAGCACAACTGTGTTGTTTTGATAAAACAGCTTTACGAATGAAGCCCTGCTCACCTTGTCAAGACCCATGTTGACTGTCTGCAACTGTAATGCACACTGATGCTTGTGTTTCAACACTACGTCGCTTTGCCTGTACCGGCGCGTAATGGCGAGTCATGACACTAACATTAATAAAAAAATGTGAATCCTGCAGTGCGCAGTCTGATCATCGTTCCCATAATGTTGGGTACCCGTACGGTAAATAGTTTTCCATCTACTCTGGCCCAAATGTCGAAAGTTTAATTATGGCCAACCTTTCCTTGTGCAAACTGTACATCTTCGCTTGTGGTGCTGAGACATAGTCGACAGGAACCTCAACGACAAGCATACCTGCCCTCATGTTGCTATGCAGTGTAACACTGGACTGCTGTCACATCCGAATGCCCTCTAAAACTGGGTACTGCACGATTTAACCAGGCGGCCAAATGAAGCCCGACAATGAGGCACATTTCAATCTCTGTGAGGTGCTGATAATGCCGTCTCACTCGTGCACGTGGCATCCCGTATCCTTCACAGTGAATACTCAACATCTGATGTTGTTCACGTCCCTTATGTACCCTACCACAACTGGTAACAGAATTAAACATGAACAATACTAATACACTATTGTAGTGGTTCTACCTGTCACAGAACGTAATGATTTACTTACACTCCTAAGGTGTGTACGTGTACAAAGTTGTATTGACATACGACCATTTCTTCTGGATCCTTCACGTTTTTTGTCGGGAAGTGCATATCAGAGCTCTGGAGCACAGTTAAAAAAAAAAAAAAAAAAAAAAAAAATTCTAGCTGAGGGCCAAGCATTGCCCGAATATATATTTATTCCAATTCTATTATTCTGTCTGCTCCTTGCCTTTCTATTTGTCCATCTCCTCATGCCCTCTCTCTGACCATCTCGTCCACCTCTCTCTGACAATCTCTCCTTCCCCTCTCTCATCCCCTCTCTCTGTCCATCTCATCCTCCCCCTCTCTCTGACCATCTCCTCCTCTCCCCTCTCTCTCTTTCCATAGCCTCCTCCCCCTCTCTGACCATCTGCTCCTGACCCTCCATCTGTTCGCCTCCTACCCCTTTCTGTGTCTATCTCTTCCTCCCCCTCTCTCCCTGACTATCTCCTCCTCCCACTCTCTCTGTCCATCTCCCACTCCCCCTCTCTCTGCCATCTCTTCCTCTTCCTCTCTCTGACGGTCGTCTCCTCCCCTTCTCTCTCTGTCGATCTCCTACACCTCTCTCAGTCTATCTCCTCTTCCCCACTCTCCCTCTCTCCCTTTCTCTATCCTTTCCTTTTCCCCATTTCTCTTCATCTCCTCCTACCCCATTTCTCTGTCCATCTCCTCCTTTTCTCATTCTCTTCAGTTCATACAAAAATCCCATAGAAAAGAGCACTTAAAGATTTTCTCAAATTTTGCAATGTTCTGGGCAACTTTTTCAATTTTCTTTTCCTAAAAACGTTATTCAAAGTATTTCGAATACTATAAAAGAGAAGCCAAATTGGTCAAGTTGTTCTCAATTGATGCGCTTAGCAGCGATCAGCATTTCTTTTTTTTTATATAAACTTTCAATTGATTTTTTTTATGACTCATAGAAGGTTGGTAGTATTATACAATAATTTACGTCATAAGACGGAGACAGTAGTGTATGAGAGTTTCGTATGCGTGACTTAAAAGAAACAGAGTTGTGTTCTGTTTAGAGACCGTCAGAGTGGTACTAATACTCCGAAGCCGTATTTGTAGCGGCCTGTTGCCCGCCGGCGGGAGCGGCGACAGCGTTGGGAAACCTTGCGGTCTCCGCGGTTTCGGGCAGGGAGCGAGGCAGCAGGAAGAAGGACGCCCGCTGCCTCTTCGGGTTACTACGCGGCCAGCGCGAGGGTCGCCGCTGCGTTTGGTGCGCTACACGCGGCGGCAGCGAGCTAGTGACAACGCGGACGGGGCAGCCGGAGGCGCGCCGAGGACAATCGCCCGCCAGCCGCCAGTCTCCAGCCGCCACTGTGCGGGCCGCCTAGACATGTTACGAGGATACGTGTCCCGCCTGCGGAACCGGTCCCGCGCCTAGATGAAACTGAGAAGCCGGGGGCAGAACCGCAGACAGCCTTAATTTAGAGAACCGGTAACAAGTCGCCGGTGCTCCGAGTGACAGCTGCGCGCGCAAGGTGAACCAAGGTTATGTTAACCGCCGCTCCGCTCCCCGTCAGTGCTGACAAAATGGAAGATCTAAATCCTCCAGGATGGGACAGTAGTATCGGATCGGGGGCGCGAAAGATTGTATCTGAAGGTGTTTTCCACAGGTCTCCGTCCAAGTTAAGGTGTCCGATTGTGTAGTGAGAGGCACCCAAATGAAAAACGAGGCCTCCTCTCTCCTATTATCATCCTAGAGCAAATGTCTGAGAGCGCGGAACATTCACGTTCGTAACTTTGTTTACCCAACTCGGCCCTTCAAGATTCCTTCTGCGATCCGTATTGTTTTGTAGGCAAATAACTCTACACGAAAGTGAAAGTTTACGTTGGAGCCAGTTACAAAGTTTCTGTTTCATTTGGTGGTTGGTTGCCGTCTCCCTCTTGCAGCTAGCTTGCTCACTCAGTCGGCCGTTCTTTCCCCAAACGGTGTCGAGCCGAGAGGGAGAAAACGCATCGACTAAAGGCATTTTGCTGTGTCCGTTTCTCCAACTGCAATTCAGTCATAATGGGCAGTAAAATGGAAACGAGACAGCCGCCAAAAGGTGAGAAAACTGTTTATTATGTCGGTGATGGGACTATCATTATATACCATAAAATTACGTATAGCACCTTTCATGACAATGTTCTCATTGTGTTAGACTCAAGAACAATTGGGAAGGAAATAATAAGTCTTTTAATTAAGAATTAACTTAATTACGAAAGTAAAACAAAAGAATAACCAAAAAATACGGTCTGTTCGAAAGTGTACGTCTATGAAATAAAATATGCTGCTTGGTAACATTCGTTCTTCTCTATCCTGTACGTTAAAACATGTGTTGATATTCCACTGCATGCTGTTCACAAGATCGTCGACGACTTGCTGATCAAAGCTGTCCCAGTATTCAATGGCGTCCATCCTGAGGCCATAACAGTGTGAGTAGGATCCTTGCAGTCGTGGTCTAGGGGTCACCGGCACGGTAGCTTACCGTGATCGGTGAGCGGATAGCTGCCCTCTGTAATAAAAAAAATTGAGTGAATGGATCAGCGATGAAGTTGAACAAGCGTCATGGGACGTCCGCTCGAACAAATACAACGACCAATAACGAACAAAATTAGATAAAAAAAGGGTAGGGTCTTCGATTAGTAACCAAAACGTACTCGGTCCTGGTTTCGAGTTCCGCCACTGCTTAAATTTTGATTAATAATCAGCATGAGCTACCGAAGACTTCCGGCGTTAAGACGTCACCCTCATTCTGCCAACAGCCTTGTCAAATGGCTCTGAGCACTATGGGACTTAACATCTAAGGTCATCAGTCCCCTAGAACTTAGAACTACTTAAACCTAACTAACCTAAGGACGTCATACACATCCATGCCCGAGGCAGGATTCGAACCTGTGACCGTAGCGGTCGCGTGGTTCCAGACTGTAGCTCCTAGAACCGCACGACCACACCGGCCGGCAACAGCCTTGTCAAAGAAGGCGGAAGAGCGGACAGAGGTTCAGGCACTCTCTTGTCCTAAGGGTGGGAAACTACCCCTAAAGGCGGAAGAAGCAGCAACGACAAGGATCAACGACATGAGGATGCAGAAGGCAATGGAAACCACTGCACTAAAGACATGTAACGTGTATCCACAAGACATGTAGCCTGTAATTGAAAACGTGTCATGATGATCTTCCCATTGGCAAAAGATTGGGGAATAGTCCCCATCCATATCTCCGGGAGGAGACTGTCAAGGGGGAGGTGATCATGAGAAAACGATTGAATAATCAACGAAAGGAAAACGTTCTACGAGTCGGGGCTTGGAATGTCGGAAGCTTGAACATAGTAGGGAAAATAGAAAATCTGAAAAGGGAAATGCAAAGGCTCAATCTAGATATGGGTGGGGTAATCGAAGTGAAATGGAAAAAAAGACAAGGATTTCTGGTCAGATGAGTATGGGGTGATATCAACAGCAGCAGAAAATGGTATGAAGAGAGTAGGATTCGTTATGAATAGAAAGGTAGGGCAGAGCATGTGCTACTGTGAACAGTCCAGTGATAGGGTTGTTCTTATCAAAATTGGTAGCAAACCAACAGCGACAACAATAATTTAGGTATACATGGCGACGTCGCAAGCTGAAGATGAAGAGATACAAAAAGTATATGAGGATATTGAAAGGGTAATACAACATGTAAAGGGAGATGAAAATCTAATAGTCATGGGGGATTGGAATACAGTTGTAGGAGAAGGAGTAGAGGAAAATGTTACAGGAGAACATGGGCTTGAGACAAGGAATGAGAGAGGAGAAAGACTAATTGAGTTCTGTAGTAAAGTTCAGCTAGTTATAGCGAATACCCCGTTCAAGAATCACAAGAGGAAGAGATATACATAGAAAATGCCGGGTGATAGGGGAAGATTTCAGTTTGATTACATCATGGTCAGACAGAGAGTCCGAAATCAGATACTGGGTTGTAAGGCGTATCCAGGAGCAGATATGGACTCAGGTCACAACATAGTCGTGGTGAAGAGTAGGCTGAAATTTAAGACATTAGTCAGAACGAATCAATACGCCAAGAAGTGGGACACGGAAGTACTAAGGAATGACGAGAGACGCTTGTAGTTCTCTAAGGCTATAAATATAGCAATAAGGAATAGCTCAGTAGGAAGTACAGTATAGAGGAATGGACATCTCTAAAAAGGGTCACCACAGAAGTTGGAAAGAAAACCATAGGTAAAAAGAAGGTAACTGTGAAGAAACCGTCAATAGCAGAAGAAATACTTCAAATGTTCGATGAAAGGAGGAAGTACAAAAATGTTCCGGGAAACTCATGAATACAGAAATACAAGTCACTGAGGAATGAAAAAAATAGGAAGTGTAGGGAAGCTAAGACGAAATGGCTGCATAAAAAATGTGAAGAAACCGAAAGAGAAACAGTTGACGGAAGAACAGTCTCAGCATATAGGAAAGTCAAAACAACATTCTGTGAAATTAAAAACCAGGGTGGTAACATTAAGAGTGCAATAGGAATCCCACTGTTAAATGCAGAGAAGGGAGCATTGAGATGGAAGGGGTACAATAAAATCTTCTATGTCGGGGAAGATTTGTCTGATGTGATAGAAAAAGAAACAGGAATCGATTTAGAAGAGGTAGAGGAGCCAGTATTAGAATCAGAATTTAAAGGAGTTTTGGCGGACTCAACATCATATAAGGCAGAAGGGATGGATAACATATTATCAGATTATCTAAAATCATTGGGAGAAGTGGCAAAAAAATTATTATTCACGTTGGTGTGTAGAATGTATGAGTGTGGCTACATACCATCTGACTTTCGGAGAAATGTCCACACAGTTCCAAATACGGCAAGAGCTGACAAGTGCGAGAATTATCGCACAATCATCTTAACAGCTCATGCATCCAAGTTTCTGACAGGAATAGTATATAGAAGAATGGAAAAGAAAATTGAGGATGTGCTTGATGACGACCAGTTTGGCTTTAAGAAAGGCAATTCTGACGTTGCGGTTGATAATGGAAACAACACTAAGGAAACATCAAGAAACGTTCATAGGGTTTGGCGATCTGAAAAAGCATTCGACAATGTAAAATAGAGCAAGATGTTCGAAATTCTGAGAAAAATAGGGGTAAGCTGTAGGGAAAGACGGGTAATATACAATATGTATGTACAAGAGCCAAGAGGGAATAATAAGAGTGGACGAGCAAGAACGTAGTACTCGGATTAAAAAGGGTGTAAGACAGGGATGTAGTCTTTCGCCCCTACTGTTCAATTTGTTCATCGAAGAAGCAACGATGGAAATAAAAGAAATGTTCAGGAGTGGAATGAAAATTCAAGGTGAAAGAAAATCAATGATACGATTCGCTGATGACGTTGCTATCCTGAGTGAAAGTGGAGAAGAATTACATAATCTGCTGAATGAACACTCTAATGAGTACAGAATTATTAGATGAAGTTAAGAAATTGTGCTACCTGGTAGTAAAATAACCAATGACGGACGGACAAGGAGGATATCATAGGCGGACTAACGCTGGCAAAAAGAGCATTCCTGGCCAAGAGCAGTATACTAGTATCAAACATAGGCCTTAATTTGAGGAGAAAATTTCTGAGAATTTACGTCTGGATTACAGCATTGTATGGTAGTGAAACATGGACTGTGGGAAAGCCGCAACAGAAGAGAATCGAAGCATTTGAAGTGTGGTGCTACAGACGAATGTTGAAAATTAGGTGGTCTGATAATGTAAGGAATAAGGAGGTTCTGCGCAGAATCGGAGAGGAAAGGAATATGTGGAAAACACTTATAAGGAGAAGCGACTGGATGACAGGACATCTGTTAAGACATGGGGGAATAACTTTCAAGGTACTAGAGGGAGCTGTAGAGGGAAAATACGGTACAAGAAGACAGAGATTGGAATACGTCGACCAAATAATTGAGGACATAGGTTGCAAATGCTAGGAGGTTAGCACAGGAGAGGAAATCGTGGCGGGCTGCATCAAACCAATCTGATGACACCCCTCCCCCCCCCCCAAAAAAAAAAGGAAAAAGGACCTTGCGACACGTACTACAAGTTTCAATCATAGTCGTGTCGCTGTAAGAAAATCCCTGACTGTTGCTGGGTGCGACAGCTTCTCCCGTCTGCGTCAACCTATCACGTAAAGTGATTTTATAAACATGTCTATGGGGACCTCAGTGTCGTCGCACGTATATGTAGATGACAAATGTTTCCTATTGCGGTCGTTAGTGTTACGCAGCTGAAAGCTGCCAACATCACTATTAGCTCTCGAAATCTTCTACGCCGTCTCGTCAATAGTGCCGACCACGCTTAATCGGTTGCGATGTGGAGTCCTGTGTCACATATTATTGCCACTCCGCTTATTCAATACTCCGAGGAACGGGCCCTAAAGTCGATGGCATTGAAACGTACATGTTTTCATAGATTCGTTGATCAGACAGAACATTATGGCCACATTATAGCCATGTGTCCACCTTTGGCACAGATAACAAGGTCGACGCGTCTTGGCACGGAAGTAGTGAGACCTTGACAGGTTGCTGGACGGAGTTGGCACTATAGTTGCACACACAAGTCACCTAATTCCCGTAAATTCCGGCGAGGGGGTCAATGAGCTCTCCTTCTAACATTCATTCAGCGTGGTGTCTGTTTGTTCGAAGTCGTGTCTCCCCACCACTTTCGCGCAACGACGCTCTGAGCGTGTTTTTTAGGGAATTGACTAGTTTGAACCTGGGATCTGTTGCTGGTAAGCCAGACCACACATGACATGTAGAGTTCAGAAGAGTTCAGTGAGACTAGCGATGATATAACCAAATACTTACTGATTTCAGCGTCAGCTCCACTGCACTCCCTGTAAAAGAATCTTAATACTAACTAAATTTAATGGAATGGGTTCAAGGCTTTCCTATTTTTAGTTAGCTGGTAAAATAACGACGAAAAAGCAGTTAAGTTTACCATTGGAAATTTTATTCTACTCACAAAACATTGTTTATAAATTGCGCTATTGATAAAAGGAAATGTTTTAATACAGGATGATAAAAACAAACTGCGTTCAACAAAAATGTGAACGAATATTCCCTGAATGGGTTTCCAAGTTCTACAATGGATCGAAGGATGACCTATACCATATCACATCTATAATCTAGGTTTAAATTAAGTTTCAGAAAAGAGAAAACTATCAAAATGGTCTACAGTGACCCTCAATTATCTTTAATTACTTATCTAACTTGTCGTAAATTGCAGTGGCTGATGTGGCTTCTCAATAATTATATAACAGAAAAATCATCGCGTTTTAGATTTTAACTTACGTAGCAAATGTGAATACCATGAGCTTTAATTGACGATCGACACTAGTATTACGCAAAAAGGGGGTGTAACAGATGAGACTTCTGCAGTTCTGAGTGAAGCTTTATGCGCTGTTATGCGGCATCGCGTGCGTTCATTACCTTGTCGTTGGTTAGGCAGTGTCAGGGGGCGGCGGGCGGCGCAGCTCCATACAGCTCGCCGTCTCGGAAGCAACTCTCTCCTAACTTCTCCTTACTACAACTTACCGAAGTTGGTTTAAAAAAAAACTATCTGGGTGTGTTTTTATCTGACCAATCAGGGTCTCAATGTTAACCTTAAGCTCCGCCTACAAAAATTCTGTCTATCCAATGAGGAACGTTATACTTTTCGTGGTGGGGCAATGTTAGTAACGTTTGCAACGTAACAGAGACGCGACAAAGTGTCACGCTAAAACTTGCAGCTGGTGTGACCCTTTTAGTGTAATCGTAAGATCTATACTGTTCTTCTGGAGGGCTCTAGCTTTTAACATGGGCTGGGGGGTGGTCCTGGCGGTTAACTGGCGACGTGGGTATCCGTCCCTTATCGTGGGGCCTTCTAGCTTAACACGGCTCTGCTCTCGGCTTCTGTTCTCGTTTCTCCCCTCGGAACTGCGTCTGTCTCACGGTGGGAAGGTATGACATGCATTTAGGCATTCTTGTCTGTGGTATTCAATTTGCTCACTCGTTACTCGTATTACTTTGGTTAATTTAATGTCACGATTTATTCGGAGCTAAGTGACATACTGCTGGATTTGCTTATCATGTCAGGGTTTTCATGGAAGGTGTTGGATTTGCCTGACACCTTACATCCTGTCACGTTCAGTCGCATCCCAGATGTGTTCGATCGGGTTCATATCTGGCGAGTTGGGGGGAGGCGGCAGCACATCTATTGGAACTCGCTACTCTGTACCTCGAACCACACTGTCACACTCCTGTCCTTGTGACATGGCGCATTATCTTACTGAAAAATGCCACTGCCGTCGGGAAACATGATCGGCAAGAAGGGGTATACGTGGTCTACAACCATTGTACGATACTCCTTGGTCGTTGTGATGCCTCGCATGAGTTCCACTGGACCCATGGATGTTCAAATCAATGTCCCGCAGAGCATAACGGAGCCGCCGCGACGTTGTCCCACAGTACAGGTGTTAAGGAGCTGTTGCCCTGGAAGACGACATTATAAAGCAGATGAGGACTGGCCCGAATGAAGACATGGCTAACCTGCTTACGAACGTATCAGTGGAAGACACACTAAAACTGCTAGCCACTCATTTCTCCTCGGAAATTTTGAAATTATTTCCCCACACTTTGACGACCACATACGTCTTGTACGGTGGAAACTATAGTGAAATGACTAATGGAAGAGCCAGGAATTCGCCACTGTCACCTACCGTCGCTAACCTTTTCAGGGAATACAGTTCACGACAGTAAGTTTTAGCTCCTGCGGGAGATGATGGTGGATACCATCGAAAGGCTGGAATTTTACGCAAATTTGACGCGGCAAGTGAACCGAGACATTTTTATGCAAGGACTCCGCCGCGCAAAACTCCGCCGCCCATATACACTGAAGCCCCAAAGAAACTGGTATAGGCATACGTATGCAAATACAGAGGTATGTGAGCAAGCAGAATACGGCGCTGCGGTCGGCAACGCCTATATAAAACAAGTGTGTGGCACAGTTGTTAGATCGGTTACTGCTGCTGCAATGGCAGGTTATCAAGATTTAAGTGAGTTTGAACGTGGTGTTATAGTCGGCGCACTTGCGATGGGACACAGCATCTCCGAGGTAGCGATGAAGTGGGGATCTTCCCGTACGACCATTTCAAGAGTGTACCGTGAATATCAGGTAACCGGTAAAAAATCCAATCTCTGACATCGCTGCGGCCGGAAAAGGATCCTGTAACACTGGGACCAACAACGACTGAAAAAAATCAACGTGACAGAAGTATATCCCTTCTGCAAATTGCTGTTCAGAAGTGATCTCCATACCCTCGTGCTCTTACGGGTTTATGAAAGCCCTACAGGATTCGTGGTGTCAATTCCCTGCACTATTCAGACATTAGTCGAGTCCATGCCACGTCGTGTTGTGCCACTTCTGCGTGCTTGCTGGGGGTCCTACACGATATTAGGCAGGTGTACCAGTTTCTTCAGCTCTTCAATGTACACTCCTGGAAATGGAAAAAAGAACACATTGACACCGGTGTGTCAGACCCACCATACTTGCTCCGGACACTGCGAGAGGGCTGTACAAGCAATGATCACACGCACGGCACAGCGGACACACCAGGACCCGCGGTGTTGGCCGTCGAATGGCGCTAGCTGCGCAGCATTTGTGCACCGCCGCCCTCAGTGTCAGCCAGTTTGCCGTGGCATACGGAGCTCCATCGCAGTCTTTAACACTGGTAGCATGCCGCGACAGCGTGGACGTGAACCGTATGTGCAGTTGACGGACTTTGAGCGAGGGCGTATAGTGGGCATGCGGGAGGCCGGGTGGACGTACCGCCGAATTGCTCAACACGTGGGGCGTGAGGTCTCCACAGTACATCGATGTTGTCGCCAGTGGTCGGCGGAAGGTGCACGTGCCCGTCGACCTGGGACCGGACCGCAGCGACGCACGGATGCACGCCAAGACCGTAGGATCCTACGCAGTGCCGTAGGGGACCGCACCGCCACTTCCCAGCAAATTAGGGACACTGTTGCTCCTGGGGTATCGGCGAGGACCATTCGCAAGCGTTTCCATGAAGCTGGGCTACGGTCCCGCACACCGTTAGGCCGTCTTCCGCTCACGCCCCAACATCGTGCAGCCCGCCTCCAGTGGTGTCGCGACAGGCGTGAATGGAGGGACGAATGGAGACGTGTCGTCTTCAGCGATGAGAGTCGCTTCTGCCGTGGTGCCAATGATGGTCGTATGCGTGTTTGGCGCCGTGCAGATGAGCACCACAATCAGGACTGCATACGACCGAGGCACACAGGGCCAACACCCGGCATCATGGTGTCGGGAGCGATCTCCTACACTGGCCGTACACCACTGGTGATCGTCGAGGGGACACTGAATAGTGCACGGTGCATCCAAACCGTCATCGAACCCATCGTTCTACCATTCCTAGACCGGCAAGGGAACTTGCTGTTCCAACAGGACAATGCACGTCCGCATGTATCCCGTGCCACCCAACGTGCTCTAGAAGGTGTAAGTCAACTACCCTGGCCAGCAAGATCTCCGGATCTGTCCCCCATTGAGCATGTTTGGGACTGGATGAAGCGTCGTCTCACGCGGTCTGCACGTCCAGCACGAACGCTGGTCCAACTGAGGCGCCAGGTGGAAATGGCATGGCAAGCCGTTCCACAGGACTACATCCAGCATCTCTACGATCGTCTCCATGGGAGAATAGCAGCCTGCATTGCTGCGAAAGGTGGATATACACTGTACTAGTGCCGACATTGTGCATGCTCTGTTGCCTGTGTCTATGTGCCTGTGGTTCTGTCAGTGTGATCATGTGATGTATCTGACCCCAGGAATGTGTCAATAAAGTTTCCCCTTCCTGGGACAATGAATTCACGGTGTTCTTATTTCAATTTCCAGGAGTGTATATAAAATAAGGCAGAGGTATCCTCCCATTGAACGCAGCCAAGCGCAGTGTGCTACAAAATTATAAAATAAGATAAACGAAAATTACAATTTGGACTTAAATAACACATGTTCTTGCGTGACTTCAAGCACTCTTCTAACACATCCACCCAACACATGTAAGTATGGTACAGTCAGGAAATAACAAACCAGAAAGCTATGTCGTTTCATATAAAAATGTGATTACGGCAAGTAATCGAACAGAGATATTGAATCGTGCTACTGGAATTATATTCAATTTGCGTAACTGCACAGAGGCGTTTTGCGTTACACAGTCTGCGACCTTGCCGGCAGATCCCGACTCATCAGCGGCGCCCCCATGGCGGCTGACCCTGGGTCGCGCTGCTTCTGCCTGCTGTCCCGTCGAGAGACCAGATCCTCTGCATCCCACCGCACTGTCCCTCCCCCATATATAAACGGTGATCTGAAACAGCCTGAAATCTTTATAAGCGTGTTTCCGGGAAAGTTGTGCTGAGAAATAACTGTTAAGAAAAAAAAACAATACATTGCGCCGTTTCTCTGTTATTTAGTATTGAAGGTAGCCAATCAGGCCGTTGTGAGCGCAAATCAAAGCGGCCCGCCAGACACAGCATTTAGCGTCAGTTGCTCTAACAGCGTAGATGATAGCCCACGAAACGGCTCACCCTTTGGCTCGGATTCGATTCTCACTACCGGCCTATGTCCAAGTTTTGTTCCATTAAGGCCGGCCGGTGTGGCCGTGCGGTTCTAGGCGCTTCAGTCCGGAACCGCGTGCCTGCTACGGTCGCAGGTTCGAATCCTGCCTCGGGCATGGATGTGTGTGACGTCCTTTGGTTAGTTAGGTTTAAGTAGTTCTAAGTTCTAGGGGACTGATGAGCTCCGATGTTAAGTCCCATAGTGCTCAGAGCCATTTGAACCATTTTTTTGTAACGGTAACTTGTTCGGTTTCAGGAAACCAAACGAAGAACACGTTTGGCAGTACTGTCTCTGACGGACGGCTTGTATTTGCGCAAGCGCAACGGTGTGTGTGTGTGTGTGTGTGTGTGTGTGTGTGTGTGTGTGTGTATGTGTGTGTGTGTGTGTGTGTGTGTGGGTGGGTGGGCGGGTGGGTGGGCGTGAACGTTTACTTTGACAACGCAGAATACGTCTCATTACAAGGAGTCACGAAGCGGTATAAGGAAAATATGGAAACCTAAATCTGGATTGCCGGACGCGGAAATTGAAATTTACTCCTCCTTCCTGCCTAAAACAATGCGCCACCTCTCTCGGTTCTTCTTAATAAACGGACATACCTAATCAACCCCCTATCCAACGTAGATGTGGCCTTGTCTGAACCTTAAAGCATAAATTAGCATTTAATCAAGAAAGACGGTGAGAATCCTTACAGCTCTTTTAGAAGAAGTTCAAATTTATAAACATTCCCACCTTAACTCTAAGAATCTGCTGAATGATCAACTCGGACTGTAAAACATTGTTTCTTTTTTTTTATTGTACGGCTTCTCTTTTGAATGATTTACAGTGAATTCCTTCATGTCCAACACTTATTGTATTTGAGTACAGAGACTTTAAAGTAACTGTATTTTATCTTTTCTATTCAATATGTACTCATGACATTTATGTAACATAGATCTTTTATGTTCTGACTATGTCTTCTGGGTATAACCACGAACTACCACTTCTTTTTAATCTATAATTGTCACAAGCTGACCTTTTAAACGTCTACCAAGGTTTATTAGCTGCCCCACACCAAGTTTTACTTAGCATCTAGGGACGCTATAGGCACGTTTCCACACAGCAAGTCAACTTGTAAACACGCTCTGGGACCCCTCACCCACCTTCTGCTCGGCGACGTCCACTCCCTGCTGTCGAAGCCCGGACTGCAGCTCACTTACTTGTGTTTGCTGCTAACGCTCGTCCAGCGGGCGGCCTCGTCTCCAGGATACTGAACAGTTCCACATGTCGCCGATGTTCCAGTGGCCCACAGCGCCACCGTAAAATGATGATAAAACCTGAACAGTTTACCTTCCTCCGTGTATCTCCCTTTAAATAGTAAACATCTTATTCTTATATGTCTGTTTGCTTAACACTTGGTCCATTGCTTATTGTCTTTTGTTTATCATTTTATATGGTTTAATGCATATTTGCGCTTCAACTGTCGCAGAATTTATTACAGTTTATGTGTACACTAGCGCTCCTACTATGCATGTAGGTGCGTTCAGTGCCTTAATGTCATCAATTTGGTGGTTGGTTTTTTGTCGTACACACTGTATACAACGTCAAATTTGACGGTTAATTCTTTGCCACTTATCACGCATATCATATACTTTTAACGATGTCATTCTGTTTTGTTGATTTTGTAGCAAAGTGTGGTTCTTAACTATATTACATTTGTTTTCACAAACCTGTTTTACTTATGCTGTTCAATCTTTGCACTTTTGTTTTTAGCATATCTGTTATATATATGTATTTTTTGCCAGTCTTTTGTAGACACTACCGTCTGATTCTTATTTTGATTTTGGTTTACCAATGATCTGAGCTCATTTCACTTCTGAAGATTACAGTTTAAACTGTCGAAACCGCCAAAGTGAACCGAAGAAAGGTTTTCTCGTGCAGCTGACGACTGACTCTTTAATTTTGTTGAAATAGTCTGCAGCTACTGGACTACAGCTATGAAAAAAATCGTAAATGAGCAATAATTCACAGACATTGGCGATATTCATAAACTAACATTAAATAGCAAACCAAAGTAGTTTAACTTCGGATTGCAATACCTTTATGGTCTTAATTTAGTACAATAGACATCAAATAATCTAATACACTGTCCAGCACATTAACGTGACCACCTGTCAAAGGTCTGAATAATCACCTTCTGCAACGCAGACCGTTGCGAGTTGTGCGGGAAGGGAATCAGTGAGGTTCTGGAGGGTACCGACAAGGATCATGCCGGTTCCAGTGCCGTAGCCAAATGCACTAGGCTTCTCAGTTGAGGATCCAAGGCGTGAACAGCCAAATCGACGTGGTCCCTCAGATTCTCAATTTGGTTTAAATCCGGGGAGTCAGGTGGTCGGGGGAGTAGAGTAAACTCAACCTGGTGCTCTTCGATTCATGCACGTGCACTTCGAGCTGTGCGGCACGTTGTATTTTCCTGCTGAAAGTGCAAAACTGCATGTAGGGGAGGACTGAATACTTCTGTTGATCCATTGTGTCTTCCGAAATTACTCGACCACCCAGGGAATGCCTCGACACCATTGATCAGACCTGGCCTGGACTCTCGGTTTCAGACGTTTCACGCCATACTCGACAATGACTATCTGTCCTATGGAGCATAAAAAGTGATTCATCTGTAATGATCACCTGTCGCCGTTCAGTGAACGTCCAGTTGCAGTATTCGCGTGCAAATTCCAGTCTTTTCGTCGCCGTTGAATAGGCGCCTGCTGCGGAGACCCTAAGCAGCCATGTCCACAGGACAGCCGTTGAGCAGACAATGATGGTTGCCCCTTATCTCATCTGGATGATCAGTTACTCAACAGTTGCACGTCTATTCGGTCGCTCACACCTCTGCAGCCGCGTTCAGTGCTGTCATCTAACGCCCGTGGTGCACAAAAGTAGCCTCGGGGCAGTTTTGGATAGCGCACAGCATAGTTTAACCACGGCGGCACGCGAGTAGTTTACAAACTTAGTCGTTTCGGAAATTCTTAAACACTTGGCCCGAAAGGCAATGACCATACCCTTCTGGATAAATCGCTCCGCTTCCACATTACGACAACAACTGCACTTAATAAAAGACATATTTACGCCAGTGACTGTAACACTTCCTTTATTTGACGATTGCAGTTTCGGCATTAGGCCATTATCAAGTGAAGATGTTATGGCTTTTAGGCCATATCAACCTAAAATGAGCTGACACATTTATATGTCGTTGTCATTACTATTAAATACATTCACTTGATAATGACCTAAGGCCGAAATTGCAATCGTGAAATAAGGGAAGTGTTTCAGTCACTAGTGTAAATATGATGTCATTTATAAAGTTCTACATGACTGTGAATCCCAGGTATAAAAATTAACAACTGCACTGTTTTTCAAGGTTCCCCCCGTCCCCCGACAAGCTTTATGTATCCTTCAATGCCAATGGTGCCACCAGCCCTCTTTGAGTGGTTAATACAAGCTGACATGGTACATAGGTAGCGGTTATATAAACGTGACTAGAGCGAGTGTAAAAAGTAGGAAACTATCATAATATTTAAAATACTGTTTAGGTGCACAGTAGCCGCGCGGCCTAGGGCGCCTTACCATGGTTTGCACGCCCCCCCCCCCCCCCCCCTGAGGTTCAAGTCCTCCCTCGGGCATGGGTGTGTGTGTTGTCCTTAGCGTAAGATGGCTTATTTTAGATTAATTAGTGTGTAAGCCAAGCGACTGATGACATCAGCAGTTTGGTCACATAGGAACTTACCAAAAATTTCCAATTTTCCAAAGATGCACAATGTTTACGTAGTGAGGTTTAGCTCTCCTCAGTTGTTCCTATTAGTCCCAGCCAGTGTAGATCCAATTAAAGAAATGTCATTTGAAACTGGAGTACGGTCTAGGAATACCGCGAATGCATCCGAACTCAGAGGAGATGTAGTACCTTCCTTAGCTTGTGCTCCACAATGGTTATAAGCGAGATGTTAATGTACAACCACCACAAAACTGCTAAAATTTGAATAATCTGCACCTGTTTGGAACGGTATGTCAATATCTGAGAGATTTTACTATTTTAAAATGTCGTATGCCATATGTCTATAGATTGTAATATATATATTATACATCTGTTTAGTAATACAAAGGTTAGTGGACCTTGAATACGGCACGACAGCGTCTACCTCATGGGGTATGTCGTGCCATACTCAGGACTCACAACCCTTACAACACTAAGTGAATATTTTGAGGTCATAGACATGCGTTACACACCATTTTAAAAATTATAAACCCTGCCAAATACATAATATTGACATACTGTTCTAACTATTCGTAGAGCAATAAAGATTTTAGCAGCTTAGTGGTGGTTGCGCGTAGAACAGTGTACTACCAGTAATTTATTAATGCTGTAAACGGATCACATTCAGACCCCGAAACGTTATAACATGTTTGACCGTAAAGGTCACGTCTAACCAGACTAAATGGAAACATGAAAGCAGGAACTTGTGCCTGTCGACGTCAAAGCGGGAAAAATGAATATGTAAGTGAGCTCGAATGTGTCTCCACGTCCGCCGGCCGAAGTGGCCGTGCGGTTAAAGGAGCTGCAGTCTGGAAGCGCAAGACCGCTACGGTCGCAGGTTCGAATCCTGCCTCGGGCATGGATGTTTGTGATGTCCTTAGGTTAGTTAGGTTTAACTAGTTCTAAGTTCTAGTGGACTAATGACCTCAGCAGTTGAGTCCCATAGTGCTCAGAGCCATTTGAACCATTTTTTTGTCTCCACGTCCCCTTGTGTTGCGTTTCTCACAGTGAGACCAAACGGCTTGTACTATGCATGATGCTAACGCAGTTAAAGTTTGAAACAGGTAGACAGAAGAGGATTGTATACGTCGACGGCCCGTCATGTTGGCGGCATGGCCGAAACGAACTACCCCTACGACGGCAGTCCTAGTACGCACCGAGATTCCCGAGTCACGGTAGCATAGCCCGTTCCTAGAGCAGCCAAAACAGAATGGCGGAGACCATCCCTTCTTTATCCATGAACTGCTCAATTCTATTGTCGATTCTCCCGGAACGCGGGGGTTTCAGTGTGGAGATGCACACAAAAAATAATTAAGTACCTTTATTTTTTTCCTTGGTGACAATTAAAACTTTGCTATTAGTGAACGTGTAAGTCTGCAGGCTTTCGTAGTCATAGTCATTCTAGGTAAGATCTTCTGTGTAACAGGCTACGTCCGTAATTTTTCTGTTTTTTCTTTTCTTGAGTCATCTTCTGACTGATCTGATGCGATTTGTCACCATTACTCTCTTCATCTCAGAGCAGTACTTATACGCAACGTCCTCAGTTATTTGTTCCATATTTTCCAATCTCTGTCATCTCCTACATTTTCACCCTCTACAGCTCCCTCTAGCATGACGGAAGTTGTTCCCTGATGTTTAACACCTGTAATAGCATCCTGTCCATTCTTCTTCTCACTTATTTCCAAATATCACTTTCTTCGTCAGTTCGGCGGAGAATCTACTCATTACTTAATTTATCACTCCACTCAATCTTCAACATACTTCTGTAGCACCGCATCGCAAAAGCTCCGATTCTCTTCAGTTCCAGTGTTCCCCCAGTCGCGACCATGCAATTCTGTGCTCCAAATGTTTGTTCTCAGACATTTCTTCCTCACATTATGGCCGATATCTGAAATTTCGGAATTCTCTTGACTAGGAACGATCTATTTCCCTGTGCTAAGGTGCTTCTTATGTCCTCCTTGCGTCATACATCACGAGATTGTTTTGATTCCATCATCATCATCATCATCATCATTTAAGACTGATTATGCCTTTCAGCGTTCAGTCTGGAGCATAGCCCCCCTTATACAGTTCCTCCATGATCCCCTATTCAGTGCTAACATTGGTGCCTCTTCTGATGTTAAACCTATTATTTCAAAATCATTCCTAACCGAATCCAGGTACCTTCTCCTCGGTCTGCCCCGACTCCTCCTACCCTCTACTGCTGAATCCATGAGTCTCTTGGGTAACCTTGCTTCTCCCATGCGTGTAACATGACCCCACCATCTAAGCCTGTTCGCCCTGACTGCTGCATCTATAGAGTTCATTCCCAGTTTCTCTTTGATTTCCTCATTGTGGACACCCTCCTGCCATTGTTCCCATCTACTAGTACCTGCAATCATCCTAGCTACTTTCATATCCGTAACCTCAACCTTGTTGATAAGGTAACCTGAATCCACCCAGCTTTCGCTCCCATACAACAAAGTTGGTCGAAAGATTGAACGGTGCACAGATAACTTAGTCTCTGTACTGACTTCCTTCTTGCAGAAGAGAGTCGATGGTAGCTGAGCGCTCACTGCATTAGCTTTGCTACACCTCGCTTCCAGTTCTTTCACTATGTTGCCATCCTGTGAGAATATGCATCCTAAGTACTTGAAACCGTCCACCTGTTCTAATTTTGTTCCTCCTATTTGGCACTCAATCCGTTTATATTTCTTTCCCACTGACATTACTTTCGTTTTGGAGATGCTAATCTTCATTCCATAGTCCTTACATTTCTGATCTAGCTCTGAAATATTACTTTGCAAACTTTCAATCGAATCTGCCATCACAACTAAGTCATCCGCATATGCAAGACTGCTTATTTTGTGTTCACATATCTTAATCTCACCCAGCCAGTCTATTGTTTTCAACATATGATCCATAAATAATATGAACAACAGTGGAGACAGGTTGCAGCCTTGTCTTACCCCTGAAACTACTCTGAACCACGAACTCAATTTACCGTCAACTCTAACTGCTGCCTGACTATCCATGTAAAGACCTTTAATTGCTTGCAAAAGTTTGCCTCCTATTCCATAATCTCGTAGAACAGACAATAACTTCCTCCTAGGAACCCGGTCATATGCCTTTTCTAGATCTATAAAGCATAGATACAATTCCCTGTTCTACTCATAACACTTCTCCATTATTTGCCGTAAGCTAAAGATCTGGTCCTGACAACCTCTAAGAGGCCTAAACCCACACTGATTTTCATCCAATTGGTCCTCAGCTAATACTCGCACTTTCCTTTCAACAATACCTGAGAATATTTTACCCACAACGCTGATTAAAGAGATACCTCTGTAGTTGTTACAATCTTTTCTGTTTCCATGTTTAAAGATTGGTGTGATTACTGCTTTTGTCCAGTCTGATGGAACCTGTCCCGACTCCCAGGCCATTTCAATTATCCTGTGTAGCCATTTAAGACCTGACATTCCACTGTATTTGATGAGTTCCGACTTAATTTCATCCACCCCAGCCGCTTTATTGCACTGCAATCTATTGACCATTTTTTCTACTTCCTCAAATGTGATCCTATTTCCATCATCATTCCTATACCATTCTACCTCGAAATCTGAAACATTACTGATCGCATTTTCACCTACATTGAGCAACTCTTCAAAATATTCCCTCCATCTGCCCAAGGCATCCACAGGATTCACCAGCAGTTTTCCTGACCTGTTCAAAATACTTGTCATTTCCTTCTTACCTCCCTTTCGAAGACTGCTAATTAGACTCCAGAATGGTTTTCCAGCAGCTTGACCCATAGTCTCCAACCTGTTTCCAAAGTCTTCCCACGATTTCTTCTTGGATGCTGCAATTATCTGTTTGGCTTTGTTTCTTTCTTCAACATAACTTTCTCTGTCTACCTGGTTTCTGGTTTGTAGCCATTTTTGATACGCCTTCTTTTTCCTTTTACAGGCTGCCTTGACTGTGTCATTCCACCAAGCTGTTTGCTTCATCCTACTTTCACACACTACTGTTCCAAGACATTCTTTAGCCACTTCTAGTACTGTGTCCCTGTACCTTGTCCATTCCTTTTCCAATGACTGTAATTGACTACATTCAACTAACTGGTACCTTTCTGAGATCGCTGTTATGTACTTGTGCCTGATTTCCTTATCCTGAAGTTTCTCCACTCTTATCCTCCTACATATGGACCTGACCTCCTGCACTTTCGGCCTCAAAATCCCAATTTCACTGCAGATTAAATAATGATCAGTGTCATCAAAGAATCCCCTGAATACACGTGTGTCCCTCACAGCCTTCCTGAATTCCTGATCTGTTATTATATAGTCAATGACAGATCTGGCTCCCCTGCCTTCCCAAGTATACCGGTGAATATTCTTATGTTTAAAAAAGGAGTTAGTGATTACTAAGCCCATACTGGCACAGAAATCCAAGAGTTGTTTCCCGTTCCTGTTGGCCTCCATATCCTCTCCAAATTTACCCATAACCTTTTCATACCCTTCTGTTCGATTTCCAATCCTGGCGTTAAAATCACCCATGAGCAGAACACTGTCCTTGTCCTTTACTCTAACAACTACATCACTGAGTGCCTCATAAAAACTACCCATCTTATCTTGATCTGTCCCTTCACAATGCGAATATACTGACACAATCCTAATTTTCTTGCTAGACACTGTCAAATCTATCCACATCAGTC
Organism: Schistocerca nitens; assembly: GCF_023898315.1. NCBI lineage: Eukaryota > Metazoa > Arthropoda > Insecta > Orthoptera > Acrididae > Schistocerca > Schistocerca nitens. The sequence continues at coordinate 397,483,984 of NC_064617.1, forward strand.
GTTGGTTTACATACCTTATTGCAACTACTCTGGGTTCCATTCCTTTCCTGATGTACAGCCCTACACCCCATTGTGCTATTCCTGCTTTGACTCCTGACAGGTAGACCTTGTATTCTCCCACTTCCTCTTCTTTCTCACCCCTTACCCGAATGTCACTAACAGCTAAAACGTCCAGCCCCATCTTACTTGCAGCCTCTGCCAGCTCTACCTTCTTCCCAGAGTAGCCCCCATTGATATTAATAGCTCCCCATCTCATTACCATTTGTTTGCCAAGTCGTATCTTTGGAGTCCCTGGTTTGTCAGTTAGAGGTGGGACTCCGTCACCTCCAAAGGTCCGAGGCATTTTGCTCTGATTGTTGCCAGCATCATATTTAAAGTAGCAGGGAAGCAGGTTGCTAGCCTTACTTGCCCCGAGTCCCATTGGGTTTTACCCCTGACGGTTGAGGGACTAACCGGTGGATTTGGTAGTCTTTGCCGTGTGAGCACAAAGGTGACCACGACTCAGAATATGTCCGAGATGCCCAGCCTTATTCCAAAGTAACTAGTATCTCGACTGTCGGTACCACTTACTTGGCCACTCATACGTTGCCCGTGGTTCATGAACTAGGACATGACTACAGGAACCCACACCATGAACCACGTTTTGATTCCAAGGTAGTATAATTCCTTAGCTTCATCTACTGTATTTCGTGGTCACAAATTTTGATGTAAAGTTTATCACTGATCTCATTTCTGCAACTCTTCATTACTGTCGGCTTGCCGGCCAGAGTGGCCGAGCGGTTCTAGGCGCTACAGTCTGGAACCGCGCGACCGCTACGGTAGCAGGTTCGAATCCTGCCTCGGGCATGGATGCGTGTGATGTCCCTACGTTAGTTAGGTTTAAGTAGTTCTAAGTTCTAGGGGACTCATGACCTGAGAAGTTAAGTCCCATAGTGCTCAGAGCCATTTGAGCCAGCCACTGTCGGCCTTCTTCGATTTACTCTCAATCCATATTGTGTGCTCGATAGACTGTCCATTCCACTCAACAGGTCCTGCAATACTCCACCACTTGTGCTGAGCACCCTGAATTTCATTTCGACTCTTTAACTCCTTCTATTGCTTTTCAGTCTTCTCCAACAATCGATGTTTCAAACCCTCTACTGAGGTCTTCCTCGGCAGATTTCAGTCTCATATTGGCTGAGCACTCATTATGATATGCCATGTGACGTGGCCGAATCACCCAGAATATACACTGAAGAGCCAAAGAGACGGAACACCTGCTTTATGTATTGTAGAGCCCCCATTAGCACGCAGAAGTGCCGCAACACGACGTGGCGTGGACTCAACAAATGTCTGAAGTAGTGCTGGAGGGAATTGACGCCATGAATCCTATAGGGCTGTCCACAAATCCGTAAGAGTTCGAGGGGTTGGAAATCTCTTCTGAACAGCACGTTACAAGGCATCCCAGATATGCTCAATAATGCTCATGTCTGCGGAGTTTGGCGGTCAGCCGAAGTGTTTAAACTCAGAAGAGTGTTCCTGGAGCCACTTTGTACCAATTCTGGACGTTTGGGTTGTCGCATTGTCGTGCTGGAATTGCCCAAGTCCGTCGGAGTGCACAATGGACATGCACGAATGCAGCTGATCAGAAAGGATGCTTGCGAATCTGTCACCTATCAGAGTCGTATCTACACGTATCAGGGGTCCCATATCATTCCAACTGCATGCACCCCACACCATTACAGAGCGTCCACCAGCTTAAACATTCGCCTGCTGACATGCATGGTCCATGGATTCGTCAAGTTGCCTCTGTACCCGTCCATCCGCCAGATAGAATTTAAAAAAAGAGTCGTCCGACCAGGCAACATGTTTCCAGTCACCAACAAACAGTCCAGTATCGGGATTGACGGGCCCTGGCGAGGCGAAAAGCTTTGTGTCGTGCAGTCATCAAGGGTACACAAGTGGGTCTTCGGCTCCGAAAGCGCATGTCGATGACGTTTCGTTGATGGGTTCGCACGCTCTTTTTGATGGCCCAGCATTGAAATCTGCAGCGATTTGCGGAAGGGTTGCACTTTTGTCACGCCGAACGATTCTCTTCAGTCGTCGTTGGTTCCGTTCTTGCAGGATCTTTTTTCCGGTCGCGGCGATGTCGGAGATTTGATGTTTTACCGGATTCCTGATATTCACGGTACACTCGTGAAATGGCCGTATGTGAAAACCCCCGCTTCATCGGTACCTCGGAGATACTGTGTGTTGTGGCGTAACAAGCCAGCTACGCCACACTGAGAAGGAAGCCGAAAGGCACGCGCTAAGCTACAGCAGGATGGCTTGAAGTCTGGAACAGGATACGTATTGAATACTATAAAGAAAATACGTAGCTTTGGAATATACTTAACTTTTAATCAATCCTTGTGATACATCTCTCTTGACTATACAAATGAGACTCGTAAGATACATGCACCGTGACAATTGGCGCCTTGCTAAGTCGTAGCCATTAACTTAGCTGAAGGCTATTCTAACTGTCTCTCGGCAAATGAGAGCAAAGGCTTCGTCAGTATAGTCGCTAGCAACGTCGTCGTACAACTGGGCCGAGTTCTCGTACGTCTCTCGAGACCTGCCGTGTGGTGGCGCTCGGTCTGCGATCACACAGTGGCGACACGCGGGTCCGACATGTACTAATGGACCGCGGCCGATTTAAGCTACCACCTAGCAAGTGTGGTGTCTGGCGGTGACACCACACTGTGTCCCATTGCTCGTGCGCCGACAATAACACCACGTTCAAACTCACTTAAATCTTGATAACCTGCCGTTGTAGCAGCAGTAACCGATGTAACAACTGCGACAGACACTTATAGTCCTATATAGGCGTTGCCGACAGCAGCGCCGTATATTCTGCCTGTATTTGAATACTTATGGCTATACCAGTTTCTTTGGCACTTCAGTGTATAACCTTAAATAAACAGTACTGGCTGACCCATGGCTAACATATTTAAGTATGCCTCAAGGACAGTTTAATCGTAAGAAATGCAGGTGCCACATACGTTTGCAAAATCACTTTGTGCTGCGACCATACTTACCGTCGTTGCGTCTACAGGTTATGTAATGATACAGCTCCAACTGCCTGTTAAGTTTAGGGTGGTAAGGAGTTCAGTTCATGCAAGAGAACTACCTTACAAAGGCCCATCAATACGTTGCTGTGATATCGGCGGATTCGTTGCGACTAACATGTGGCGATGGAGATTAGGGAAGCAGAGCGTAATCCGCAAAGGGATGGACGTCCTTAGGGCAGCACGGCCGCCGTCTTTGGCTCGTAGCGGCGTCACACGGTGGAACGCGAAGGCAGCGCGGCGGCGGCGCGTCGGCCGGCGCCGCTGGCCGGTGAGGCGGTTTCGCCACATCCTGCTTGTGGCACATCCTCCCGCGCGCCGGCCGCGGATGTTCCAATAGACCCACTCGTTCAATCAGACCGCCACGCCGCTACACCAGCGCCGCCACGCGGCTCCACTCCTCTCCTGTCTGCCCAGCCGTCTGGCGGAGCGTTCGACAGCCCCGAGCCCATATGGGGGCTGCACCGGGTGCCCTGCAAGAGTCGCAAGGTACACACTGCTCACCTACATAAAGTCTGCAAGCCACTGTACGGTTTCTGATGGAGAGCACTTCGTCTCCCATTGTAAGGCTCATCACGCGTGATGCATTATCTCATCGAAAGTGCTCAGACACCCCTACGTAAAGCGGAGCTGGCCACTAGATGTCACGACAAGTGGATGCTCTAGTATAAAAAGAGGCGGGGAAGTATTGTGTTACCAGTGGAGAAGCAGTAACAGCAGAAAGGTTCGGTCAGGACAGCTCAATGACTAGTCACCGGATCTTCCCTGATTCACAAATGCTTCAGGGACATTTAAACCATTCTATAGATGCTATAGTCAGCTACTGGGATGGGACTGCAAACTGGAAACGCGAAGTAATAACCACAGCTAAACCAAGACTAGGCACACCTCATGTACTCACGCGCAAGAACCGTGAGGATTGCATGAATTCAGTGAAAGGAATCACTCGTGAGTTCTAAAGTGCTATCAGCACTCCAGCTAGGACAACGAATGTGAAAAGGAACTTAACAGAAATGGGGTGCAATGGTCAAGCAACTGCTCCTAAAGCACACATTTCTGCAGTAAAGACTAAGCAATGGTTGAGGTGGTGTGAAGAGAGACGTCATTGAACAGTGTATGGCTGGAAATGAGTGATTTAAAGTTACGAATCACGATAGATGTTGTGGTAATCCGATGGAAGGGTTTGCGTTTGGCGAATACTTGGAGAACGTTACATGCCACTATGTACGGTGCCAACAATGAAATACTGAGCAGAGGATGTGGTACCATGGGTGTGTTTTTCGTGGTGCGGGTGTGTTTCCCTTATTGCTCTTAAGAAAACGCTTAATGTCGAGGTATATGACCACACTTTTCATCACTGTCTACTGCGTACTGTAGAGAAACAGTTGGGAGACTATGACTGCTTGTATCACCACGGCAATGCGTAATGTCATAGAGCAGCATCTGTGAGGCAGTGGTCTGTGGACAGTAACAATCCTGAAATGGACTGACGTGCCCAGAGCCCCGACCACAACACAATGGAACACCTCTGGAATGGGTTGAAACGTCGACTTCGTTCCAGACCCCTAGAGTCTAACATCAATACCTTCTTTGGTTTCGTCCCTTGACTGTGAATGTGCTGCCATTCCTCTACGGACATCTACATCTACATCTACGTGATTACTCTGCTATTCACAATAAAGTGCCTGGCAGAGGGTTCAATGAACCACCTTCAAGCTGTCTCTCTACCGTTCCACTCTCGAATGGCAGGCGGGAAAAACGAGCCCTGATTTCTCTTCTTTTATCGTGATGATCGTTTCTCCCCATGTAGGTGGGTGCCAACAGAATGTTTCCGCAATCGGAGGAGCAAACTGGTGATTGAAATTTCATGAGAAGATCCCGTCGCAACGAAAAACGCATTTGTTTTAATGATTGCCACTCCAATTCACGTATCATGTCTGTGACACTATATCCCCTATTTAGAGATAATACAAAGGGAGCTGCCCTTCTTTGCACTTTTTCGATGTCATCCGTCAGTCTCATCTAATGCGGATCCCACACCGCACAGCAATACTCCAGAATACGGCGGACAAGCGTGGTGTAAGCAGTCTCTTTAGTAGAGTTGCACCTTCCAAGTGTTCTACCAATGAATCGCAGTCTTTGATTTGCTCTACCCACAATATTATCTATGTGATCGTTCCAATTTAGGTTAATTGTAATTGTAATCCCTAAGTATTTAGCTGAATTTACAGCCTTCAGATTTTTTTGACTTATCGTGTAATCGAAATTTAGCTGATTTCTTTTAGTACTCATGTGAATAACTTCACACTTTTCTTTATTCATGGTCAATTGCCACTTTTCTCACCATACAGATGTCTTATCTAAATCATTTTGCAAGTCGTTTTGATCATCTGATGACATTCAGACTTATCGCTGAAAGCCTCCAAAGCAGAGTTCAAATCGTCGTAAAGGTGAAGGCTCTACACACCCTAAAGTAACGTCCACCAACAAGGATGCTCTTAAATAGGTAGTGTGCTTTCTATCTACAAGTATTATACAGTGTGTCCCATTTGTCTTGACCACCCTAAATAACTGTTTGTCCAGATGCAAATTACAAAATTTTTCAAGCAAATGTTCTTTAGCCGTTAGGGGGACATCAATCAGTATGATTGCCTTCGTTGTAGCTTTGTTTTTTACAAAGATATGAACAGCGGTATGACCTTTTTAAATGGCACTCTATATTTTTTATTCATTAATTCATTTCCTCTCCTAATGACCTATTCAAAAATGTATCACAGTGTACCATTCACTGAAACACAACGTTATTAATTACATAACACAACACTGACTTTGAGTGAGGGATCACAAACTCGTCCACTTGCTGGAGTTGTCAGAATACAAACGAAAACCAGATAAAAACATAACACAAAATTGACTTTGACTCTCCTGTAACATTGCCCAGGAGTAGAACATTCAAAGGTGCTCAAAGTGGTGACCCTGGACACCTATACACTGGTGCAATCGTTGAATGAAAGAATTATTTATTGCTTCCAGAGTTGCCTGCAGAAGAGAATTACAAGCATTCCTGCATGTCCTCTGGAGTTATTGGAATATCGCGATAGACAATGTCTTTAATGCATCTCCAAAGAAAAATGTCCAGAGGACTTAAATCAGGAGACCTAGCAGGCCAAGTAACTGTTCCTCCTCGACCAAGCCATCTGGGAGAATACCTTCGGTTCAGAACACGACGTGCACTCAAGGCATTATGTCCTGACATCCATCGTGTTGATACCACATAAGCATTCTGGTTCTTAGCGGCACTTCATCCAGAAGGGAAGGAAGAATTCGTTTGAGGAAGTTAGCATACGCTGTGACGTTGATATTAACATTGATGAAATAAGGGCCAATAATTGTAGTACCAAGTATCCCACACCAGACGTTAACTCTCCATTGACGCTGATGTTTCACCTGTCCAACCCAACGTGGTTTGTCACTGGACCAATAATGCATGTCCCTTGTATTTACGTTCCACAAAAACGAGGGTAACATCAGCTGTGCCCCAAGAAAATGCGAAAGGACTTCTAACGTTTTCAGTTAACGTAAAGGATTTAGCAGATGAGATCAGCAGTACTATAAGATTGGTCCTGATGATGTGGTTGTGTACAGGAAAGTATTTTCCTTGGACTATCGTTACGAATTGCTGCAAGACTTGACAACATTTTCTCTTGGTGTAAAAAAAGAGAGCTCCCTGTCAATGCGGATTAAGGTGAGATAATGACTATAACAAAGATAAATAAAGCTACGGAATCTGATTACAATGTTAGTGGCGAATATCTTGATCAGGTCACATCTTAAAAGTGCATCATACGACAAAAAAAAAAAAAAAAAAAAAAAAAAAAAAGGCGCACGATGCAGAAGTTATCTGAAAGGGACAGAAATCAGTAATGTGTATTGACAGACAAACAAATGATTACAATTACAGAAAAATTGGATAATTTTTTCAAGAGAAAGCGCTTCACAAATTGAGCAAGTCAATACAGTGTTGGTCCACCTCTGGCCTTTTGTACAACCAGTTATTCAGCTTAGCATTGATTCTTAGAGTTGTTGGATCTCCTCCTGAGGGATATCAGACCAAATTCTGTCCAACTGCCGCGGTAGATCATCAAAATCCCGAGCTGGTTAGAGGGCCTTCGCCATAATGCTCAAAACAAGCGAACTCGCTGGCCAAGCACAGCGGGTTGATTTTGTCTGCTGAAATATAAGCAAGCAATGTGGGGCAACAAAACGAGGCTAGAATATTGTCGGCGTACCACTGTGCTGTATGAGAGTAGTGGAACAACCTTCTTACCACCCCACATTGCATTGTTGCCAAATTTATTCAATGTGGTGGATGAAAGATGGCGGCGATAGAAGCGGCAATGTCGCAATTATGTCATGGGGGGAAGTTCAAATTATGGCAGGAAGTTAAGTCAGTCTGGCTACCTCCACTAAACTAACACCCTTCCCTCCACCCTCACCATCCCTCCCCCAGAAAATGGCGGAAAGTTCAAATTCTATCAGAAAAATGCAACACACCAGGGCTACCTCCACTAACCTAAGAAAATGGCGGGAAAAAAGGGGCACTTGGACTATCTCCACTAACCTAAGTCACCTGACTGCCACCTCTTCCTAGGAATTGGCGGGAATAGGAATCAGCCTGACCTGGATAGGATGGACGTAAGTCTTTATTTTGCACGCAGTCTTTATTTAAACAATTAGAGGTAGTTGCTCTATCCAGTGTGTTCACCACGAGGTCTGGATTAAAACTGACCTAGTACACAGTGGTACTGCCACCAGAGGACACCGTCGTCCCTCCCATAATGTAATCCAAGATGGCGGTCTGGGGGGAGGGGGGAAATGGCAGCGAAAAGACTCAGCCTGCGCTGGGCTGCTGGAGAGAGGAAGGAGTTTACTTTATTTATTTTGGAACAATTTATTTAGGGGTGGATTTCACGTAGTTCATATATTACACTGATACAAAACACTTACTCTGACGAGTTTGGGGTCACAATACACAGTACAGACCTGCATACTATGCAGTACACTGACGTGCAGACACACTCACTAATTATAAACTGTAGAAATAATGAATACTATTTATTTAGGGACACATTTCACATAGTTTATTTATTACACTGGCACAAAACACTCACCTACACGTACTTGAGGTCGCAGTAAATAGTCTACAGACCTAAAAACTATTCACCAATAATCGGAATAATGCAGTACACCGATGTGCAGAGACGCTAACAACTCCCGAATTATAAAAATAATGCATGTAAAAGGCTCTTCAAATAAGCTTGCTAATCATCATCATGTATTGCACAGCTTGCGCACCTGTTCACAAAATAATGCACCAGACACGAAAACAACTCGTAAATTGTCAAAAAATAATGCATGTGTAACGCTATTCAAACACTATCACAACACTTAAACGCCCTAAAATAATGTAGTGCACAGTCAATCAGTTCATATAAAAAAACAACGTATCAACGAACTGTTCGAATGCATGCATGCACTTTGTAGGGCCACCCAGACGCAAGCCAGTGCTAGAGCGCGAGCTATTGCTATTGGTCGCTGCCGACGGCAGGTGAAAGTCGCGGCTATTTTCGGGTATACAGTTAGGGTTCTTTGAGTGTTATACTGATGTCACATGCCTATGTAAATAAGTGCCAAGTCACCCTCTGGACTGCACACGTGTTCACCGTTGCTGCCATGGTCCCTCTCTCTACCTGTGGTCCAGAGAAGATCTAATTGCTGAGCTACTCACCCTCGCAGACAGTGCAGAAATCTGTTCCATTGGTTCCCAGAACGCACAGGCTGCATTGTTCCTAGCATTCCCAATGGTACATATGAGCTGTGCCTAGCCATGCACGCATTTACCAGCGATGTATGGCTGACTCTTCACTGCGAATCCCCACATAGATACACACCACCGCAAGCGAATCTAAAACATTCTCAATTTTACTGATATCACATAGCTACGTAAAATAGGAGCCAAGTCGATCTCTCGGAAATTGTATCGTGTCCCAGAAATAGTTAACAGTAGCTTTTGTAGGAGCTTTCATGATATCCCATCTTGTCTGCATGGAAATTCGCGCCCTAACAGACCCTGTTTACGAAAATAGCGCAGAGTAACGCCGACAGCATTCCTCCTGATGGTCCTAACATGGCCTTCCTGGCAATCGTTAAGTCTTGCTTTCAACAAACATCTCCAAAATGCTAACATTTGCACCACTATGTAGGGGCTTCTACATCCCGGCACATAGGATGTCTTCTGCATGATCTGCATGAATGGAGCATTATGATTGGCTCTTATAGAATTTACCCGCCAAATTACTGATGCTGCCAGTGTGGAAGCACAGTCTGCCTCTTTTTTTTCTTTCTGCAGATGAGACTTTCAGTAGCAAAGAACTATTTTGTACAGATCACCATATTGCAGCATCAATTAAACCTTGCAAAGTGGCCTACAGGTCGCCAAATAAGAAAGACTGTTACTCAATTACACCGCTCTGCCACTGAGGGCAGGAGCTTGAGTATTAGAGTGTGAAACCGATCTGCAACCACGGCAATGTATCACCACGTCCCATGTTGATGTAGTAAACATACAATTCGTGTCCTATACCATACAAAATCGGCCCTTTCAAATAATTGGTATAATTATCGATCGCCAGACACCTGTATGCCACGAAGTCATCATAAGCACATGCACCATAGGTATACTTCTCTCTGCTCTAGATATTTCCCGTTCTCTCTGCTCTAGATATTTCCCGTTCTCTCTGCTCTAGATATTTCCCGTGTGGTCGGGTTCTCATCCACCCCCAATGCATGATCAGAGCACCCTCAGTGGATGGAAGTCACTTTCAGAACTGTTCTACAAATATGGGGTCGTTCCCCTCAGCACAAATGCATTACTGTTTCTGGTCCCAACCGACTTGCCTGCATTTCTACACCCATCTCCATACTCTGGGATTACAAGGACATATGTAATTTCACATGGTTTGCCAGAATACCGTTCCAGTTTCGAGATAATTCTCGATATCGGGCACAGAGCAATATCGCTTGCATAGCAGTATCGCTCTCACAACATAGTTGTGAAGATATGGACTGGAAATTATTTCTCTAGAAACCCAAAACATTAGCAAGGTGGAGTGTGCTGTAAGCCACTGAGTAACTACAAACGTATGCCAACATCAAAGACCTTTACATCAAGACTCGAAAAAAAATAAAAACAGAGGAAACTCATATTTCCGCTCGCCAATACCGATGTCGGTGATATAACAGATTCCAAATCATCCCTATAATTTACAAAGCCAAGTAAGGTGTTTCTCATGTCTAGAGAACCAGCAAACGTGTCTTCTACCCGTCTTTCACCTGCTAGATGCGCTCAGCATACATCACAATCGATGTTCTCTCAACCAAATAAAGACGGGAAATGTGAAAAAGCAGTCAATTGCAGAATTTACATGGGAGGGAATAATGGTCCAGAGCAAACACATGTCCATATTGAATCTTCTCAAATTTCCATGCAATCACGAAAGCTGTCCAGCACATACTAAGTACTAGTTCTTTATTCAACCTTCTAGAGGAAGACACAGTTAAGTCAGTTACATTCCTGCATCCCAACAGGCCTTTCCATTCGGACGGCTCCTGCCGTTAACGGGAAACATGAATCTTGCCCCCACAGGTCACCGACGCTGCACACCATGCACGCATAGGCAGAATCATTAACCTAGGAAGCTGACCACATACATATATTTTTTCCACTGTACCTACAATTAAATATTGCGATCGCGCTCTCAATTGGACGACATTCGACAATGAGCAAAGTATCGGAAATACACCCTGCTGACGGTTGTGGCTCTCGAAATAGAAATATCTGCACCATTCTTGTGACTTGACATACTTTCCCTTCGCTATCACACTATTCCGCGTCAAATCCATACCTTCCTTACGACTGGACATAGTCATTTCCTTTGGACATGTCGCAACACAGACACGCACTTTATAAGCCTGCTGCTCAAGACTAACCTATCACGCATCCCTTCGTACTAAGTATAATACTTGGCCAACAACTGATTGCTAGCGATACTAAATAATACTGACCGAAAATAAACGATGGGTGGACATGTATCAAAAGATTTTCTTGGGAGTGGTACCACTGTGTCTTAGAAAGAAAGCGTAATCGTCTTCCAAACCGCAAAATATTAAAAACGTGATCGCAACAACTAATGTATGTTACTGTCACAAGCGGTTTTGTTTCTACGGGTGAATACAAGTATCTCTGTTAAAAGCTATACTGGCTTTATAAATTGAGGTATGACATTAACCCCAAATGAAGTGGTTTTTCCAAGCATTTAATATAGATGGTGATCGCCAAAGTGTATAGTATCAGACCAACAGTGCGGTTACACGTCGCCGATGGTGCAACCTCGTAATAAAATTGCCGAATTTAGAAAGTGATTCGGCTAAGGAACGTGGTATGAAATCAGTATTTGCAACTCACTCACGCCGCTGCTAGATATTTCTCCAGTATTTGTAATACATTCTGTCTTGATGCCATGTCAGAGGTTCAGTAATATATCGACTAGGTTATAGGCGATGGTTGATTGACAAGGATCACAAACAGTAGATGGTGTGCAGATTGAAGACGTAAGAAGTGTACGCTAGCTTTCCAGATCTCTAGTGCTACGTTTTACAGTAGAAATGATGTCTATGATTTGAACTCAAGTCCTTCCATTCAACCATTTACCCGGTTTGTAGGCGATGGAGAATTCCTTTAATGATTACAGCCATTAGTGAATCAGATTTGTGGCACACTCATATCTCGAAATGAGTCACCCTTTTCGAACCCATCGGCTTCAGTAAAATTTTAGATAGTCCATATGCCTCTTGTAAACTGCTGCCATTTTTACAGGTTTCGCATGTAATCGTTCCAATTTAAGTCGGAACTGAGCAGAAGGACGAGAGAGACATATACACCACCTTCTGCAGCCCATGTGGAAACAGAGTGACCCGAGTTAGTGCGACAGGACCATGTTTTGACCATTGGGTGGAAATGGGAACAAACTGTCGTAGCTCTGCCAGCACCAAATGAAGCCTGCTCCTGCAATACGAGGTAGTTTAAAAGATGGTACAGATACGGAGAGAAGGACGAGGATTTTGCTACTGAATTGTGGAGCATCCCCAAACTTCATACAGATACTGCAGTCCTAAGCAGATCCGCGTCCCTCAGGTCCCATTCACATCTAACACCCCAATATGCTATCATTGTTATTCTGTACCATCCACCAGAGAAAAATTTCGAACTATAAAAGCTACACTAACTTCATCCGATAGAGGACTCCACAAGATTTTTACTGCATCGCTCTCCTCCCATGTATCGAAAACAAATACCATCTGTGTGCTTGCATCGAGCACATGTGATGATCGCATTAAATATACAGGTATTGATCCACTGCACAGAACAGTGTAAGGTGGCATCACCTGTACTGTAGGAGGATGACCATAACTAACAAACTATACAATAACTAGAAAGAGATTCTCCATGGTACCCTTTGTTGTAGTTTGAAACATTGCTTTTTCTGCCGAAACACGCTTTGTGCACTGCCATACATTTTGTTTTTCTGCCACGACTTCGAGGTCCATGTCAGGTTCTAAGCTGACATTAACACATTCTGATCCATTGCTTCTCACAGTAAACTAGACGCTGCACAGTGTAAAACATGTTGTTACTGCTGCTACCACAACACACCACACACACACTGGACGATTTTAAATAAAAGACAGTTGCAACATAAGGAAACTGGAAGAGTTTGGCTGTGTTGAGGATCATTTACAAAGTGCTGTCCTAAGGTGATTGACGACCTCTACATTTAAACTCATCTGTCATAGTGACAGAATAGCTGATGGCTCTGCATTCCGTTTCGACTGAGTCCTCATATTACAATCATGTATGCGATCACTGTTTCAGTGCTAGCCATCCCCATAAGGTGTTGCTCCTCTACCAAAACTCTTTCTCCATCTCCAACAAGCAATGTCTGTCAATCATTATGTAGTAACCAACAGCATACCACTGGATGGATCGAGTGGAAATGACACCATCGATGTACTGTAATAATAAGCATCACAGTTGATAGTGCGAACAATTTTAGCAATTTTACATTAATTTCAACACTGACTAATGATGTGACAGCATGTTACCCAGTTTCCGTATAATCGCAAAACCATTCCTTCTCTACTTTGGGAGTATCATTGTGAATGTAGATGACTGTGCAGTACATTCATTCATTCACAAACATATACATCGTCAAAGTATACCAGACAACGCTCTACATATTTCTAACACCTCAAACATAGTGCATAAATTATTATCTCTATGCAGATGGGTTTCGCAGAGTGTTCTCGCAGTCCTAGGATAACATTGGAGACTGAAAGACCCCCTCAAACTGTCTTTGACCAACCCACTCTGCTGCACTGTTACCAATTAAATCTGCAGGTGACCAGAAGTAGACTGCTACATTCCGTGTCTCGTGAATGAATGGAGCTTGCCGAGTCCTCACCCATCCAAGTGCGCGAGATTTCTCCAGACGCACCCATATAGAGGAGGTTAGCACCCCTTATCGGTGTATAGTAGTAGATTTGAAAGTGCAGTGATGTAATAGCATATGGTTAAGGGGAACAAGAAATGGGTGGTTATTATGCATGATGGTGCTCCAGATGGATGGACTTTGAAGAATTTTATGTAAATCAAGTATGCCATCAATTTTAAAGTATTGTTCTAGTGTCTGGGATCAGTAAGATGAGGGTATTGGTAAGAGGGAACATAAACACATGCACTCCTAAGGCTTCACGCTTCTGCACTTAAAATAGTCTATAATGTTAGATCACTTCAGTTTCTGACCTATCGGTCGTGTGGAATGCAGCACTGTTAACATTCCGATGTAAGAAATATATTTCCAGTGTATGACATATATCCTTCCTGCAGGTTTCTCTACGATAAACTATGCTAATATATTTCCAGCAGACATACATCCTTCCTGCAGATTTCTCTACGATAAACTATGGTAACAAACCGTAAAATGAAAAAACTACTTCCTTAAAATATCGATTCTGTGTGATACGTGCACACTGTAGCCTTCCAGAGATTGTAGCGTCCACTGTTCAAATCCGATCACGGTTCACAAATTATACTATGCTCGCGTCAGTCCTATATAAAATGATCGTTAGTAACAGAGAATACCTCATATAAGGAAACAGATAAACGCATAGCAGCGCCATCCAACGTATGAAATTACACGTCATGCAACCACTAACTCTGTAAACAGGACATCTGTCAAGCAGATGAATACATAGGGATTGCAGTGTCTCACAAACACCTATCACTAACTTAGAATTATTTTAGTTGTGAAACTGAAGTCTCGATTTTATACCCACGATGCTACAAGGAAATGGAGTACATCGCATAAATCTTCGTTCATTTAGAGGAATGTGTCAAAACAGGACGGTCACATTTCATCGAGCATGAGATGGAAGTCCTTTGATGATGGAGAGGTTTGCTGTTAACGATTGCAAGTAAACAGGGCTCTAAGTCAAATACAGAACATGTTGTTGTATGTGTGTCGAACACAGGCTATGTCACGTGACTGATGCATCCCGAGATAACAGTGGAGCAAATGGTTAAATGACCTGCGCCAAAAACATCTCCCTCCCTCTATAGAATTCATCATCAGTCTGCCATTAAATCATACCTCATCACAGCTCCATCTCAAACGATCACCCCGTCGACTCTCTGTTGTCCTTACGTGCAGAGGCATGTAACTTAAGAGGCAGATGGTTCTCGGTTTTCCTTCAAAGTGACAAATACAGTTGTCAACTCACATGTATCACTGTTACCTAAATAGACATACAGAAGAATGCTGCCTCAATGGGAAAAAAAACTGCTTCCCTGGTTCCCTTTGCTTCCATGTTGACATTTTCTCGGATTCCTCTTGCTGTCACATACTCGTCCCCATGTACAAATGCTTCAAATGGCTCTGAGCACTATGGGACTTAACTTCTGAGGTCATCAGTCCCCTAGAACTTAGAACTACTTAAACCTAACTAACCTAAGGACATCACACACATCCATGCCTGAGGCAGGATTCGAACCTGTGACCGTAGCGGTCGTGCGGTTCCAGACTGAAGCACCTAGAACCGCTCGGCCACTCCGGCCAGCTGCCCCCAAGTACAAGAATTGTTCTCGGCATACCAGAAGACATGAAACTACCTCCTCAATTTCCCCACATTTCAGAGTATTTTCCCTCAATTTATACACATTTTCCATCATTTTTCACGCTTCTATCGACTTTTTTGTCACCTCTACCCATGCAATCATGATGTAACCACTCGTTCTGTGTTCAAAAACTACTTGTTAATGTAGTACAGCTGCCAGACACTTAGCACAAATTCACTATTTTTCTGATCGGAAGGCACAGTTTAGAACTGTACTCAATTGCATCCAGTCACCTCCACCCACATATTCCACATTTGTTCATATATAAGTATAAGTATGGGTGTTTGGCAGTCCATAGCCATACCAATGATGTACAAGGGTCAATTCGGTATGGTGCAGGTTACGATTTGTATGTTTACTTCATTGACATGGGACGCGGTGATATATTGCCAGGTTGGAGATCGATTTCACACTCTAATATTCAAGCTCCTGCCCTCAGTGGCAGAGCGGAGTAACTGAATAATAGTCTTTCTGTATTTGACGACCTGTAGGCCACTTTTCAGGGTTTAATTGTTGGTGCAATATGTGATGTATACAAAATAGTTTTTTGCTTCTGAAAGTCTCATCTTCAGAAAGAAAAAAAAAGGCAGACTGTGCTTCCTCACTGGCGGCATCAGTAACTTTGCGGGTAAATTCGATAAGAACCAATCACAATGCTCCATTCATTCAGAAGACATCCTATGTGCTGGGACATAGGAGACTCTACATAGCGGTGAGAATGTTAGCGTTTCAGAGATGTTTGTTGCAAGCAGGACTTAATGACTCCCAGGAAGGGTAACATATGACGGACGGGGTGCCATGTCAGGACCATCAGGAGGAATGCTGTCGCCATTATTCTGCGGTATTTTCCTAAAGAGGGTCTGTTAGGGCAAGAATTTCCATGCAGACAAACTGAGACATCATGAAAGCTCCTACAACAGTGACCATTAACTATTTCTGGGACACTACAATTACTGAGAGATCGACTTGGCTCTTACTTTATGTAGCCATGAGACATCAGTATAATATTCAGAACCTTTTAGATTCACTTGCGATGGTATGTAGCTATTTGAGCATTTCACAGTGATGCATCAGCCACACTTGTGTTGGTAAATGCGTGCACAGCTAGATGATGCTCACATATCCTGCTAAGATCACTAAGACCAATGCAGCCTGTGCTATTCTGGGAATGAATGGAATGGATTTCTACAGTGTCTGCGAGGGTGACTCACTTGGTAATTAGGTCTTCTGTGGACCACAGGTAGAGAGAGGGACCATGGCAGCAATGGTGAACATGTGCACGGTCCAGAAGGTGATCTGGCTCTTATTTACATAGACATGTGACATCAGTATAACACTCACAGAACCCTAACTGTATACCCGAAAATAGCCACGACTTTCACCTGCCGTCGGCAGCGACCAATAGCAATAGCTCGCGCTCTAGCACTGGCTTGCGTCTGGGTGGCCCTACAAAGTGCATGCATGCATTCGAAAAGTTCGTTGATACGTTGTTTTTTTTATGTGCACTGATTGTCTGTGCACTATATTATTTTAGGGCGTTTAAGTGTTGTGATAGTGTTTGAATAGCGTTACACATGCATTATTTTCTGACAATTTACGAGTTGTTTTCGTGTCTGGTGCATTATTTTGTGAACAGGTGCGCAAGCTGTGCAATACATGATTTTGACAGTTGATGATTAGCAAGTATATTTGAAGAGCCTTTTACATGCATTATTTTTATAATTTAGGAGTTGTTTGCGTCTCTGCACATCATTGTGCTGCATTATTTCGGTGATTTACGGGTAGTTTTTAGGTTGTAGACTATTTACTGCGACCTCAAGTATGTGAAGGTGAGTGCTTTGTACCAGTGTAATAAATGAACTACGTGAAATGTGTCCCTAAATAAATAGTATTCGTTATTTCTACAGTTTATAATCAGTGAGTGTGCCTGCACGTCAGTGTACTGCATAGTATGCAGGTCTGTACTGTGTATTGTGACCCGAAACTCGTCAGAGTGAGTGTTTTGTATCAGTGTAATATATGAACTACGTGAAATCCACCCCTAAATAAATTGTTCCAAAATAAATAAAGTAAACTCCTTCCTCTCTACAGCAGCCCTGCTCAGGCTGTGTCTTTTCCCTGCCATTTCCCCCCTCCCCGCAGACCGCCATTACATCATGGGAGGGACGATGGCGCCTTCTGGTTGCAGTACTGTGTGCTAGGTCAGTAGGACTCTGGACCTCCTGGTGAATAAACTGGAAGGATCTACTGCCTCTAATTGTTTAAATAAGGACTGCGTGCAAAATAAATACTTATGTCCATCCCATACCACCAATTACTAGAAAAAGGTGGCGGTCGGATGACTTAGGTTAGTGGAGGTAGCCCAAGTGCCCTTTCTTCCTGCCATTTTATTAGATTAGTGGATGTTGCCGTGGTGTGTTGCATTTTCCTGGTGGAATTTGAACTTCCTGTCATTTTCTGGGGAGGGGTTGGGGGGGTGGGGAGGGTGTGATTTTTTTTAAAATCTTTATTCTGTCATTATCATTATACAAGTTAATCTACTACCTAAGTACATTAGTAGGTCATATTTCTAACTGTTAACAATTGACAATGTGCAGCTTTTAATTTCTAACACTACAGGTTAATTCTACAATGCCTTCACCACTATGGGGACTAATCTACTGTTATTTATTATTATCACGTTGTTATGATGATTAATTTACATCTTCCTCTACTGTTAGACTTGGATGTGTGTTAGTTTAGCGGAGGTAGCCAGATTGACCTATTTTCCCGTCAAAATTTGAACTTCCAGCCAAGACATCATTGTGGCATTGCCACTTCTATCGCCGCCATCTTGCATCCGCCACCTTGAATAAATTTGCAACAATGCGATATGGTTTGGTATGAAGGTTGTTCCACTACTTAAGCGTACCGTGTATGACAACCAAATTGAGTCCTACTATGAATGAAATGTTAGCCCAGACCATCTCTCCTGGTTGTCAGGCCGTGTTGTGGGCGACAAGCAGGCCGGTATCCCACTGCTGTACAGGAGGTTTCCCGACACGTCTATGCCCTGGAATATCATTGGCTGGAGTATTCCGTCTCTAATGACCTCGTTGTCGGCGGGACGTTAAACACTAATCTCCTCCTCCTCCTGGAGTAGAATTGCCTTCAACGATGAGTCCCGCTTCGAATTAACCCTCGATGGCAACCGAAGACGTTTCTTGGGACGCTCCGGGCAGCAGGGGGATATCAACTTGATTGTCGGCCGCCGTACAGCCCGACAACTAAGAGTGATGGTGTGGGCTGCCATTTCTTTCCATAGCAAGACCCCTTTGGGTGTCATCTGTGGCATCCTTACAACACAACGGTACGTCGACGATGTTCTACGCTCCGTTTTATTGCCCTTCGTGCCAATCCATCCTGGGCTTACATTTCAGCAAGATAATGCCTATCCGCACAAGGTGAGAGTTTCTACTGCTTGTCTTAGTGCTTGCCAAATCATACCTTGGCCAGAAAGTCGCTAAATCTCTCCGAATTGAGAACTTTTGGATCGTTGTGGGCAGGGCCGTCCAACCATCTCAGGATTTTGAGATTGAACAGAATTTGGTCCGATATCTCTCAAGAGGACATACAGCAACTCTAACAAGCAATGCCAAGCCGAATAACTGCTTACTTAAGTGCCAGATGTGGACGAACGCTTAATTGACTTGAACAATTTGTGAGGCGCTCTCTTGAATAATTCATCAAGTTTTTAAAATAGCTGTTTATCTCCTAATAAATATGCAACCAGTCACATTTATGATTTATTCAACCATAAACATGTTTTCGAACCACTGCAGGCTCATCATCAGATGGAGGTGTTACAACAACACCATGCTGAGGACGAAGTGTAGCTAGATGCTGTACTGATGAGTGCACTTCCTACTGATAACCATATCAAATCTGTTCCTATAATGTACATTATTATAATATGTACACAAATATACACGGTATTTAGCTGCACTTAGTTTTACACTGATTCACAAAAAGTAAACACCAGATAAATCACCAGTTTGAATCACAGTCGTAATTCATCATCCACAATGGATATACTGAAATGACAAAGTTTTTTTTCTGAACTGTAATCATTTGTTTGTCTGTACACGTACATCACATATACCGATTTCTGTCCCATTCGGCTAATTCCTTCATGGTGCGTGGCTTTTTTTTTCTTAGAGTTTATTTTGGGGTAATACTAAGGAGAGTTATGAGACGGGGCGATCGCTTAATATCGGAATTAGGTGAGTTGTTTCGAAGATTTAGATTTGTTCCAATGGGTTTTTGCGAGGTGCAATCCATCTATAAAGGCAATCTCATACAGGATAATAGTGCGACATTTTATATTGTTCTGATTTCTTTTCAAGCAGACATGGCAACAGACATCAAACGAATTCAGATAGGTAATGTCAGAAATGTAGACTGGTGTAGCCCGTATGGAGGATGTAACGGAAATGCTCGGGGAACTGAAATGGGAACTCACGCAAAGCAAATGACGTAGTTCCCGAGGAATGATATTGGGTAAATTGAGACGCCTACATTCGAAGAAAACTTTGTCCATTATGATGTCATTACCATATATATGATCGTAGGGACCATGCGAATGAGGTGAGGGAGATCCTGGCGGATACATATGCATATACAGCAGGGGTGCCCAGTCTTTTAGCCTACCTGGGCCACAATGAAAGAATTTCTTCCAATCCCTATGTGGCATACAGCAAACCAGTGCTTAACAGTATTGGTTAAAAACAGTCTTGGTTGCAATTTTAGTTTTTTATTTTTCAACGACTCGTTTCACCTTATTCAGCTTATCCACATAGAAAACAGAAAACAAATACATCTATTTAAGAATCGCGATCGCGTTGTGCAGACGTGGATAACGTATAAGCATGTATAACCAGATTAACTACTGAAAGAGCAAATACCTTAATTTGCTATTTCTTAGAAGAATCCTTTAGTCAGTGTAGCCAAAGGGCATCGTCGAATATACCAGGCCAACATCGCCTTCGTTAAACTCAGTAAAAACTAGAAATATAAAACAGTAAAATCATTACCTTTTCTAGATGGACGGGAGAGGCACCAATATCTGCATAACGCGTTCCCGTTCACAGGAGCGAATAACAGCGTACGATGGGGGCTCCGTTGGAAAGCATAATGCCCCACAGTGTCGTGTGCCAGTACTGAAGCCTAATACAGAACCACCTCAAGAGGTGGCGCTGCGACGCAGCAGTGATAAAAATGAGAGATCGTAAACTGGATATACCCACTAAAACTTTATAAATGTAATTCACATAAAACATTGATAAGATGGAATTACTAGGGGCAACACCTGTGCATAATTTATTCTAAAATTTTGACGAAGTAAAATATAAACGAAGGCGGTAAATTTAAAATGAGAAAACAAGGTGTATAATACAACACACAGATGCAGTACGTAAACAGATTTTTCGTATCACATACCACAAGAACGAGAACATTAAAAACACAGGTCTGTAATTTCAGATAAAGAGGCCGCCCATATAACACTCAATACTGCGTCATTTGGAGCTAGAACTTCTAGCAAGAAAACTTTTTTTTGTAAAATACAAGTAAAATTATTAGGCTTAAAAAATACACACCAACTTGGAAGACGGACGTTATGCGGGTAAACTCCCCCCCCCCCCCCCGCCTTTTTCTTTAATAGCTACATTGAAATGTATAAAATGCGTCATCTAAAGCGACAAACTCGCAAGTATCCTATTTGAGTAAAAAAAAAAACAAAAAAAAAAAAACCAAATGGCTTGGCTAAGAAGACGACATACGACCAGAGAAGAACAGGGCTCATATTTAGGCAGAATTACGAGAGCTCCAGGATTACGTTAATAACACCGATTTCATAACTTCTTTTGAAAACCACACAGGACGTCTATTAATCCATTCTAAGGCGATTGAATGCTGTTTCCACTGCCAACAGTTTTCCTCCAGCGTATTGTGCATGGCTGTGGTTTGGTGTTTCCATATGTTTGTCGACCCCCTGTAGTATCGTACTACATAACATAGTGATCTCATTAGTCTTGGTCAAACGTTATAGTCCAGTCATTACCAGTGGGGCAAAGAGAGACTTAATCGAGAATCAAGGGAGGAGATGTCCAGTTTTGAGACTTGCTTCATAAGGAAGAGAAACTTCCCTCTAGCCAAGGCCAGAAGTGGGGGAACTGAAAAGACACACATAAAAAAAAGTTTTGCATCACCCCAGTTTCCATAACTCCTGAAGATAGATGTTGACTGTGGATATTTTATCACAGACACAGTCCTTTTGACTGTTCAGAGATGTCATTCAACTATGCATGAGCGGCGCCTATTAGACTGGGGGGGGGGGGGGGGGGGGCTCCGAACGGCGATCAGTTTCAGTCATTCCACCAGGAAGGAGGTACACGGCTCGTGTTGTCTGTAATTCAACCATGCCTAGACGATCAATACCGCGGTTCGACCGCGTCTACATTGTTACTTTGTGCCAGGAAGGGATCTCGAGAAGGGAAGTGTCCAGGGGTCTCGGAGTGAACCAAAGCGATGTTGTTCGGACATGGAGGAGATACAGAGAGACAGGAACTGTCGATGACATGCCTCGTTCAGGCCGCCCGAGGGCTACTACTGCAGTGGATGACCGCTGCCTACGGATTATGGCTCGGAGGAACACTGACAACAACGCCACCATGTTGAATAATGCTTTTCATGCAGCCACAGGACGTCGTGTTACGACTCAAACTGCGCAATAGGCAGCATGATGTTCAACTTCACTCCCGAGTCCATGGCGAGGTCCATCTTTGCAACCACGACACCATGCAGCACGGTACAGATGGGCCCAGCAACATGCCGAATGGACCGCTCAGGATTGGCATCACGTTGTATTCACCGATGACTGTCGCATGTGCCTTCAACCAGACAATCGTCGGAGACGTTTTAGGAGGCAACCCGGTCAGGCGGGACGCCTTAGACACACTGTCCAGTGAGTGCAGCAAGGTGGAGGTTCTCTAGTGTTTTGGGGTGGCATTATGTGGGGCCGACGTACGCCGCTGGTGGTCATGGAAGGCTTCGTAACGGTTGTACGATACGTGAGTGCCATCCTCCGACCGATATTGCAACCATATCGGCAGCTTATTGAAGAGACATTCGTTTTCATGGACGACCATTCGCGCCCCCGTCGTGCACTTCTTGTGAATGACTTCCTTCAGGATAACGACATCGCTCGACTACAGTGGCCAGCATGTTCTCCAGATATGAACCTTATCGAAGATGCCAGGAATACTAGAATGAGAAGTGCTGTTTATGGACGACGTGACCCACCAACCACTCTGAGGGATCGACGCCGAATCACCTTTGAGGAGTGGGACAATCTGGACCAACAGTACCTTGATGAACTTGAGGATAGTATGCCACGACGAATACAGGCACGCATCAGTGCAAGAGAATGTGCTGCTGGGTATTGGAGGTACCGGTGTGTACAGCATTCTGGACCACCACCTCTGAAGGTCTCGCTGTGTGATGGTACTACATGCAATGTGTGGGTTTCAAGAGCAATATAAAGTGCAGAAGGGATGTTTATGTTCATCTCTAGTCCAATTTTCTGTACAGGTTCCGGAACTCTCGGAACTGAGGCTTTTGACACTTCTCTTTGTGGTACCGATATAAACCCATCTTATTGAACATAAGAGGAATTGCCACCTTGGTGACACGGATAAATCGGCCGTAGCAGAACATGTTTACCAAGAAGGTGATCATGAAATAAAATTCAGCGAGACCAGCGTCATATCTAAAACCTCACCTTACTATGCACGCATGTATAGAGAGGGTATCGAGATTGATAAACACGGTAATAATTTTAACAGGAAAGACAAAGGTGTTAAACTGGATAAAATTTGGATATCAGTGTTGCACCACAAGCGTGGCTATCGATTACTTTCAATCGAGAATGTTGGCATTACCAGAGACAGTCTCATAGCCGATGTCAAATGATGGACAGTGGGGCCCTCTGTACTGCCTATATAATCATCGCTTCCTCGAGTTCTCTTCGCAGTTCGACGCTTTATCTGGGAGGATGTCTCCCGCAGTCGGTGACGAAGCGTCAGAGGAGAATTTTATACATCGACCACGGCCTATCAGTCCGGAAGTTTTAAGTGAAGACAACAAGCAATGTTTGGCAGGGGAATTCCAACTCCACCTTTTGCCTGATAACCAAGAGAAAACTCTAAAAAATCTTGGTCAAAACTGGAGTACAGAAGCTAGTTTTATTTATTTCTGGGACAATGTTGGTCATTATCCGAGGCAAAAGTAAAATATTTGTATGTATGTACGTGGTTTGATGCAATAGGGTTATTCTTATATGGCACTTTTTAAAATTTCAAATTATTTTTCTTGAGTTACCCCGCAGTTAGTTTCAATTTCATGTAAAAAGGAGCTATTTGAAATTTGGGATCTGCAGGATAAGGAGAAAGGATACCGTAGGCCGTCGAAATGGGAAAATCGAGATAACAAATTTATTTCTACGTAGCAAGTTTATTCATTGCCTCATGTTGGCAGATTGTTTATTTCAATATTCTGAGCGCAATCTTACACTGAAGAGCGAAAGAAATTGGTACGGCTGCCCAATATCGTGTAAGGCCTCCGCGATCAGGCAGAAGTGCCGCAACACGACGTGGAATGGGCTCGACTAATGTCTGAAGTAGTGCTAGAGGGAATTGATACAATGAATCCTGCAGGGATCTCCTTAAAAAAAAATCGTAAGAGTACGAGGGGATGGAAATCTCTTCTGAACAGCACGTTGCAAGGCATCCCTGATATACTCAATAACGTTCATGTTTAGGGAGTTTGATGGCCAGCATAAGTGTTCAACCTCAGAAGAGTGTTCCTGGAGCCACTCTGTAGCAGTTCTGGATGTGTGAGGTGTTGCGTTGTCCTGCTAGAATTGCCCAAGTCCGTCGGAATGCACAATGGACGTGAATGGATGCAGGTGATCAGAGAGGACGCTTACGTATGTATCACCTGTCTGAGTTGTATGTGGACGTTTCTGGGATCCCATATCACTCCAACTGCACACGCCCCACACCATTACAGAGCCTCCACCAGCTTGAAGATTCCCTGATGACATGCAGGATCCATGGATTATTGAGGCTGTCTCCATACCCGTACTCGTCCATCCGCTCGATATAATTTAAAACGAGACTTGAGACCAAGCAACATGTTTCCAGTCTTCAACAGTCCCATGTCGGCAATGACGGGCCCATGCGAGGCTTAAAGGTTTGTGTCGTGCGGTCATCAAGAGCACATGAGTGGGCCTTCGGCTCCGAAAGCGCATATCGATGATGTTTCGTTGAATGTTTCGCACGCTGACACTCGTTGATGGCCCAGGACTGAAATCTGCAGCAATTTGCGGAATGGTTGCACTTCTAAAATGGTTCAAATGGCTCTGAGCACTATGGGACTCAACTGCTGTGGTTATCAGTCCCCTAGAACTTAGAACTAATTAAACCTAACTAACCTAAGGACATCACACACATCCATGCCCGAGGCAGGATTCGAACCTGCGACCGTAGCAGTCGCACGGCTCCGGACTGCGCGCCTAGAACCGCGAGACCGCCGCGGCCGGCGGTTGCACTTCTGTCACGTTGAAAAATTCTCTTCAGCCGACGTTGGTACCGTTCTTGCAGGAACTTTTTTCGGTCGCAGCGATGTCTGAGATTTGATGTTTAAGCGGATTCCTTATATTCACGGTACACTCGTGAAATAGTTGTACGGGAAAATCCCCATTTCATCGCTACCTCGGAGTACTGTGTCCCATCACTCGTGCGCCGACTATAATACCACGTTCAAACTCACTCAAATGTTGATAACGTGCCAGTGTATCAGCAGTAACCGATCTAACAATTGGGACAGACTCTTTTTGTCTTATGTAGGCATTACCCACCGCAGCGTCATATTCTGCTTGTTTACACATCTCTGTATTTGAATGCGTATCCCTATACCAGTTTCTTTGGCGCTTCAGTGTATTTCACTGATCGGCTCAGTGATCAGGACGGAGGCGGCATGACGATAGAAAAAGTTCCTTTTTGCTTCTCAACGTAGATTACCCCAGTAGTCTTTCCTTTTGTGGGAAGACAGCACTCGTAGCACGTACGATCTTTTCGTTTTCAGTTACTTTATGGGAGATAACGTTTTTGCACTAAGTTTGGCCTTTCACAGTTCTTTCAAATCTTAACAAATATCAGTTTGTCCGTCACGATATCTGTCCGTAGCTTTACAGAAACTGAAAAATCATTTTTGACACCTGTTTGCTATTCTCTCATCTAGGCCATCTTTGCCCTAATTAGTCCTTTGAATTGTGAGGGAGAAATATAAAACGAATACAATAAAATGATTCGATTGGGAGACGATCACATCGCAGAAATTTTCAGTAAAGGATATTTTTGTAATAAGATAAAAGTATCTTTTACCACACTTGATTTGAATTCAAATTTACTTAAGACAGGCCCTTAGTGGCGGCGTGAAAATAAAGATTTAATGAACGATCTACGCATGTTGACTAAACTGAAAGTTACAAGCAATGCGGTTGATAAACTCACGTTTGACAACATTTAATAATTTACAAAAAACGAGAAACAGAAACAGTATGCCCTTTGGATTGCAAATGAATATCGTCATAAGTTTGAGGGGCATGAACAGATACTTTGACAAATGGTCAGACCTTTTATTCTTGCTGTATTTGTGTCACAAAAATTTTACACGCAGAGGTTGGACGAAAATATGGAAACACCAAAACCGCAACACATTACCGTGTGTAACAAGGTGTAGGAAACCCGTTGACATTCAAAACAGTCGTGTCGGCATTAGTAAATACGCGTCCTGTGTGGTTTTCAAAGGAACGTTAAACCATTCGTCCTGCAAAACTGTGCCGGCTGGTGTGACCGAGCGGTTCTAGGCGCTACAGTCTGAAACCGCGTGACCGCTACGGTCGCAAGTTCGAATCCTGCCTATGGCGTGGATGTGTGTGATGACCTTAGGTTAGTTAGGTTTATAAGTAATTCTAAGTTCTAGGGGACTGATGACAGATGTTAAGTCCCATAGTGCTCAGAGCCATTTGAACCATTTTTGCAAAACTGTGGCAAGTTCAAGTGACGATGATGGAGGTGGATACTTCTTGCCAAAGTAAACAACAAAAGCACAGTAACATTGAGCTCTGGTGACTGTGGTGACCAGGGAGATGTGAAAATTATTCATCCTCGTGTTCACAAAACCAGGCTTGCACGATGCGAGCTGTGTTAACAGGGGCTTCACATCTTGGAACAAAACCTCACCACTGGGGAACAAATATTGTACCATGAGCCCAAATGGTCACACAACCGTTGGCAGTAACGCGAACGTGCAGAGAGTCCCTCGCTATTCCGACGCAAACTTGGCAATAAGTTGGTTCAAATGGCTCTGAGCACTATGGGACTTAACATCTATGGTCATCAGTCCCCTATAACTTAGAACTACCTAAACCTAACTAAGGACAGCACACAACAGCCAGTCATCACGAGGCAGAGAAAATCCCTGACCCCGCCGGGAATCGAACCCGGGTGTGGGAAGCGAGAACGCTACAATAAGTTGTAAAAGTGTGAACAGAACTCATGTGACCAAATGATTTTCTTCCATTGCTCCAGGTTTTATGGTTTCAGCATCACGTTTATCTGTTACGGCCACTTGCTTCACTGATGAGTGGTGGTTTTGGAATTCCAGCTCGCCCTGCATTTCGCAGGTTATGTAGCTCCTTTGTTTTAGTGCTGACATTGTTCGGGAGTGCTACGTTCAGTACTCCAGTGACTTTTGTAGCTATTATCCTCTGGTTTACCGGTACAATTCTCTTCGAGTAAGGTCCGTCCCGTTCACTCAACCCACACTTTCGTCTGCGTTGTGGCTTAGTGCATGATATTTCTCCGGTTTCTCTGTATCCGGCATAAATTTTAGATACGGGGACTCTTGAGACAGCAAGCACTTCGGCTCCACTAGTTACGGAACCACCCATCATGCGAGGACCAACAGTTTGCCCACGTTCGAATTGACTGAACTCCGAGTAATGCACTCGCAACTGCACAGAACACTGTTCTGACAGCGGCTGACACTTACAACGTATTGAGGACACTGCACAGGTGGCCTTCGTGGACAAATAGAACACCACAAACCTCACGCTTGGCTGGCATCTGCATTTACATTCAAGCATGCTTTTCTCGCGGTGTTTCATATTTTTGTCTAAAACAATCACATCGATATAAACAGACATCAAAAAATATTTTTCATCACCACGGTTCAGAAAGTTCCCGAACTTGTACAGAATATTGGATGCCTCAAATGGCTCTGAGCACTATGCGACTTAACTTCGGAGGTCATCAGTCGCCTAGAACTTAGAACTAACTAAACCTAACTAACCTAAGGACATCACACACATCCATGCCCGCGGCAGGATTCGAACCGGCGACCGTAGCGGTCGTTCGGCTCCAGACTGTAGCGCTTAGAGCCGCACGGCCACTCCGGCCGGCAGAATTGGAGTAAACATCATTTCCCCCCTTTTCATTGCTCATGAAAACCACACATAGCATGTTGTAGCTGTGGTGTCACCGCCAGGCACCACACTTGCTAGGTGGTAGCTTAAATCGGCCGCGGTCCTTTAGTACATGTCGGACCCGCGTGTCGCCACTGTGTGATCGCAGACCGAGCGCCACCACACGGCAGGTCTCGAGAGACGTACGAGAACTCGCCCCAGTTGTACGACGACGTTGCTAGCGACTATACTGACGAAGCCTTTGCTCTCATTTGCCGAGAGACAGTTAGAATAGCCTTCAGCTAAGTTAATGGCTACGACTTAGCAAGGCGCCAATTGTATCAGTGCATGTATCTTACGAGTCTCATTTGTATAGTCAAGAGAGATGTACCAAAGGAAGCATTAAAAGTTAAGTATATTCCAAAGCTACGTATTTTCTTTATAGCAGTCATAACGTATCCTGTTCCAGACTTGACGCCAGTCGGCGTGTGTGTACGCGTGCCTTTCGGCTTCCTTCTCAGTGTGGCGTAGCTCGCTTATTACGCCACAACAGATTGACGATGAGGATTAAAGGATCGTGTTCTTTCTACTTGCTTTGCTCTGAATTATTTGTGTCATGGCTTCGCCACATTCTCCAGATGTACTGTCCGAATTTTATCGCTTGCAGAATCAGCAGACGCAGGCGTTATTGGATGCCCTTGGACAGCTCGTCCAGGGTCAAAGTGCGCTGCACCCCGATGCGGCCGCCGCCGCTTTATCACTACCGCAGCCACAACAAGCAGTTGCACCGTCCTTCCGTAGTTTTGATTCAACCCAAGAGTCGTGGACTGAATGGTCCCGACAATTTGGATTCCATCTAGCCGCCTACAGAATTCAAGGTAATGAGCGGCAGCCGTTTTTGCTTTCTTGTGTCGGTGTGTCCACCTACCGTGTGATAGTGAAATTGTTTCCCCGACGCAACATAGCAACTCTGTCCTACGAAGAAATTTTGTCTGCTTTAGATGCCTATTTCAAAGAAACAGTTAATGTAGTTGCAAAACGGTATACGTTCTTTCGTACCAAACGTATGGCCGGTCAGACTAATAGGGAGTGGGTTGCAACATTGCAAGGACTTACTAGGGATTGTGATTTTGCATGTGAATGTGGACTTCCGTATTCAGATACTATGGTGTGTGATGCAATAGCACAGAACATTTCTGATGTT
This sequence comes from Schistocerca nitens, assembly GCF_023898315.1. NCBI lineage: Eukaryota > Metazoa > Arthropoda > Insecta > Orthoptera > Acrididae > Schistocerca > Schistocerca nitens. Next base: position 397,513,134 of record NC_064617.1, read on the forward strand.
CGCATACGGGAACAGATTTTGAAACTAGTTAATCCCTCCCTTCAACAAGTGATAGACATATTGGATAGGCAAGACACACTTGACTTTGCTCAGGAATCGTTTGAAACTTCGCCAGCAGTGTGTCGCATTGACCGGCCCGCCGGGCGCGCAGCTCGGGACGCTAAACGGCCCTCGCGCACGTCCGCGCAGCTGCAGCCTAGCTCGCAAACACGTGTGCCGCGTAAGCATGCCAATGCAGTTCTAAAATCATGCCCGCGGTGTGCCACTAGACATTCGCGTGACAATTGCCCGTCACGCCAAGCTAGTTGCTTTTACTGTCATAAGAAAGGACATGTTCACACAAGCTAAGATCAGACAATCAAAACCATTCCAGGCCCTTTGCTTCGCGCCGGAATCGAACCAGGGACAATCAGGCTCGTGGACCTTCGCCCATGGACATTCATGTCGTTAATTCCACCCCGTCCAGTGCCACTTTATCTAACAGTGACTGTGTTCGTCCCACAAAAAGTGTGCGTCGACGTCGCCGGAAATCCCGTAAAGTCGCAAGTGCTTCTGTACCTGTATCAGTTCAAATTGCACGTGAAAGTCGCTCTTGTCGTCAGCAGGACAATAAACTTTTTGTAGACTTAGACTTTGGAGGCAAAGTGATACCATTCCAGCTCGATACCGGAGCTGCAGTTTCATTGCTCAATCAAGACACGTACAAACAACCGGGCAAACCTCCGTTGCGTGCCGCAAATGTTCAGCTCAATAGTTATTTAGGACAGCAGATACCTGTGTTAGGACAGTGCAGCCTTCTTGCAACATACAAGGGACAAACAACACTTGTGTATTTTTACGTTCTTCGTTCTTCTATGGCAGTGAACTTGTTTGGTTTAGATTTATTTCGGTTGTTTAACATGTCTATCGTAAATCAGGTCCTATCAGTGAATCAGACTGTGCCTTCCGCCAGTGTTTCTCGTCTTTGTGAAGAATTTGCAGACATTTTTGCACCGGGCCTTGGTTGCGCTAAGAACTATGAAGCACATTTGGAACTCAAAGTGGACGCGCAACCGAAATTTTTCAGAGCGCGCAATGTTCCCCACGCATTGCGTGATGAGGTCGCAAGAACATTACACGGTTTAGAATCTCAAGGTGTAATTGCACGTGTGCGGGCTTCTCTCTGGGCCTCACCCTTAGTAATTTTGCCAAAACCTTCCGGAAAACTGAGACTTTGTGTGGACTTCAAGGCCACAGTGAATCCACAACTTATGACTGCAACTTTTCCTTTGCCCCGCCCAGAAGATCTTTTTGATAAACTGTGCCCGGGTAAATACTTTTCGAAATTGGACCTAGCAGATGCGTACTTGCAAATACCAGTGGACGCAGAATCCCAGCGCGTCTTGGTGGTTAACACACATCTTGGATTGTACCGATTCAAAAGACTGCCATTCGGGTGTGCATCCGCCCCTGCATTGTTTCAGCAATATTTACAAACTGTTTGTGCGTCGGTCCCTACTGCTGCGAACTATCTGGACGATATTGTGATCTCCGGAAAGGCAGAAGCCGAACATTTAGCCAACCTACGAACGTTATTTCAGGTCTTGCGACAAAATGGTCTTCGCTTGAGGAAGGACAAATGTGTGTTTTTTGCTCGTGACTTACCATATCTGGGCCATGTCATAAATGCACAAGGCATACATCCGCGTCCCGAGCACCTCCGTGCCATACAGGAGTTACCTTCGCCACAGAATGTGAAGCAGCTACAGAGTGTGTTGGGAAAAATTTTTTACTACCATAAATATGTTCCCCATGCCTCTTCCATTTCAGCTCCGCTTCATCGCTTACGCCGGGCGCGCCGTTTGTCTGGACGACGGAATGCGAACGCGCCTTTCGCCGGTTGAAATCGGCGTTGCTTTCCAATACTTGCCTTACGCCCTTCGATCCCCAGAAACCCCTTTTGTTGATGGTCGATGCATCGGAATTCGGGATCGGTGCTGTGCTTGCGCACAAAGATGGATTGCATGATCGTCCTATTACCTTTGCTTCAAAATTGCTCTCGTCTGCGCAACGCAATTATTCCCAGATAGAGAAAGAAGCTTTAGCTCTCGTGTTTGGTGTTACTAAGTTCCATGATTTCTTGTATGGTCGTCACTTTACCATCAACACAGACCACAAACCTTTGACATCGCTTTTTCATCCGAACAAGCCTGTACCTCCACGTACAGCGCAGAAATTCATTCGCTGGTCTCTTTTCCTCTCGCAGTACCGCTACGATATCTTGTATCGGTCCACTGCTAAGCACAGAAACGCTGATGCGTTGTCCCGTTTGCCTGTTGCTGAGGATAAAGCGTTCGATTCTTCCGAACTTGCTTGCATGTTCATTGATTCGGAAACCGATGACGTGGTCGAATCGTTTCCGATTGATTTTCGTCGTGTCGCTACAGCCACAGCTGCTGACCCTGTCCTTGCTACTGTTTTGCGTTTTGTTGCTACGCAATGGCCCTTGTCAAAGTCACGGATCGGGGATCCGTTAGTTCGCCGATTTTTTGCTCACAAGGAGAGACTTTTTGTACGACGTGGTGTTTTGTTGTTGCATTCTGATAATGATCAGTCTAGGGTCGTGGTCCCACGTTCGTTACAGTCCTCTGTCTTACGGCTTCTTCACCACGGACATTGGGGTATAGTGCGCACGAAACAACTTGCTCGTCAGCACTGTACTTGGTTCGGAATCGATGCTGCGATTACGAATATGTGCTCTTCTTGCGTGGCGTGTGCCGAACAACAATCCGCCCCGCCGCGGAAATTCTTTGCATGGCCGACAGCCACTTCCCCTTGGCAACGCTTGCATATCTATTTTGCTGGTCCATTCTGGAATTCTCGATGGTTGGTTGTGGTCGATTCCTTCAGTATTTTTCCTTTTGTTGTCCGGATGTCTTCCACGACGTCTTCTGCCACAATCCAAGCGTTGTCCGCTATTTTTGCATTGAAGGTCTTCCCCAGACTATTGTTTCCGACAATGGCCCACAATTCATGTCTGCAGAATTTCAGTCATTCTGCAAGGCCAATGGTATTCAACATCTGACATCCGCGCCGTTTTCGCCTCAGTCAAACGGTGCCGCTGAACGGTTGGTCTGGACTTTCAAGTCACAGATGTTGAAGTTGAAAGGGTCGCATTCTAGGGAGGACGCATTGTTGCTCTTTTTGTCTTCGTATCGCTCTCAGCCCCGCGATGGTCGCTCGCCGGCTGAGTTGCTCCATGGTCGTCCTCATCGAACCTTGATGTCTTTGCTGCATCCACCGCATCAGGTTCCAGTGCAGCGGCAGACTACTGCTTTTGCTCCTCGCGACGTTGTTTTCTATCGCACCTATCACGGTTCACGGCGTTGGCTCGCAGGGCGCATTCTTCGCTGCCTCGGCCGCGCGATGTATTTGGTTTTGGGGGCCTCTGGTGAGGTGCGTCGGCATCTCAATCAGCTGCGCCTCTGTCGTCGCCTGGGTTCTGCTGCTCCCTGTCTGCTTTCAGCGACGGTGCTGTCCGGTCAGCGCCCTGGGGACCCATCTACTGGCTCGCCTCATCCCCAGGTGTTACCGACGCTGCCTTCCATTTTGCCTCATGGCGACGCGCCGCCGCCGCCGCCTGTTCTCCCGCCGGCGCCGCCCGCTGTGGACGCGTCGCTGCAACCGCCTGGCGCCTCCCTGGGTCACGCGCCGCCGCTCGCTTCTCGTGACCAGATGTCCTCCGCCATGGAACTCTTGCCCGCTCCGGACCAGATGTCGTCTTCGCGCGTCGGATACCCCGACGCCATGGAGGTCGACCCTTCGGCCCGTCCTGTCTCTCTACGGGCGCATACACCGCATGTTGACGTGCACCCTGGACTAGGTTTTCAGGCGTTTCCTAACTCCCCTCCGACCGAATGGCCGGGTGCGGGTGGCACAGCCTCGCCTGTTGTTAGGCTCCCCACCTCATCGCATACGTCAACATGGGGTCCTCCCCACGGCGTGCGGAAGCCTTATAACACGACCGTTCGCCGATTTGCGGGGGAGGAATGTGGTGTCACCGCCAGACACCACACTTGCTAGGTGGTAGCTTAAATCGGCCGCGGTCCATTAGTACATGTCGGACCCGCGTGTCGCCACTGTGTGATCGCAGACCGAGCGCCACCACACGGCAGGTCTCGAGAGACGTACGAGAACTCGCCCCAGTTGTACGACGACGTTGCTAGCGACTATACTGACGAAGCCTTTGCTCTCATTTGCCGAGAGACAGTTAGAATAGCCTTCAGCTAAGTTAATGGCTACGACTTAGCAAGGCGCCAATTGTATCAGTGCATGTATCTTACGAGTCTCATTTGTATAGTCAAGAGAGATGTACCAAAGGAAGCATTAAAAGTTAAGTATATTCCAAAGCTACGTATTTTCTTTATAGCAGTCATAACGTATCCTGTTCCAGACTTGACGCCAGTCGGCGTGTGTGTACGCGTGCATTTCGGCTTCCTTCTCAGTGTGGCGTAGCTCGCTTGTTACGCCACAACAGTAGCATCATACCGTGACACCTTCAGAGGTAGTGGTCCAGATTGCTGTACACACATGTAACTCTAATACCCAGTAGCACGTCCTCTTGCACTGATGCATGCCTGTATTCGTCGTGGCATACTATCCACAAGTTCATCAGGGCACTATTGGTACAGATTGTCCCACTCCTCTACGGCGATTCGGCGTCGATCCCTCAGAGTGGTTGGCGGGTCACGTCGTCCATAAACAGCCCTTTTCAGTCTATCCCAGGCATGTTCGAGAGGGTTCATGTCTGGAGAACATGCTAGCCGCTCTAGTCGAGCGACGTCGTTATTCTGAAGGAATTCATTCACAACATGTGCACGATAGGGGCGCGAATGGTCGTCCGTGAAGACGAATGCCTCGGCAATATGCTGCCGATATGGTTGCATTGTCGGTCGGAGGATGGCATTCACGTATCGTACAACCGTTACGGCGCCTTCCATGAACACCAGCGGCGTACGTCGGCCCCACATAAATCCACCCGAAAACACTAGGGAACCCCCACCTTGCTGCACTCACTGGAAAGTGTGTCTAAGGCGTCCAGCCTGACCGGGTTGCCTCAAAACACGTCTCCGACGATTGTCTGGTTGAAGGCACATGCGGTGAAGACAACGTGATGCCAATCCTGAGCGGTACATTCGGCATGTTGCTGGGCCCATCTGTACCGTGCTGCATGGTGTCGTGGTTGCAAAGATGGACCTCGCCATGGACGTCGAGAGTGAAGTGGCTGATCGTGGAGCCTATTGCACACAGTCTGAGTCATAACACGACGTCCTGTGGCTGCACGAAAAGCATTATTCAACATGGTGGCGTTGCTGTCAGAGTTCCTCCGAGCTCTAATCCGTAGGTAGCGGTCATCCACTGCAGTGGTAGCCCTTGGGCTGCCTGAGTGAGGCATTTCATCGACAGTTCCTGTCTCTCTGTATCTCCTTCATGTCCGAACAATATCGCTGTGGTTCGCGACACCTGGACACTTCCCTTGTTGAGAGCCCTTCCCGGCACAAAGTAACAAAGCGGGTGCGATCCAACCGCGGTATTGACCGTCTGCGCATGCTTGAACTACAGACAATACGAGCCGTGTACCTCCTTCCTGGTGGAATGACTGGAACTGATCGGCTGTGGGACCCCCTCCGTCTAATAGGCGCTGCTCATGCATAGTTGTTTACATCTTTGGGAGGGCTTAGTGGCACCTCTAAACAGTCAAAGGGACTGTGTCTGTGATACAATATCCACAGTTAATGTCTATCAAAATGGCTCTGAGCACTATGAGACTCAACTTCTGAGGTCACCAGTCTCCTAGAACTTAGAACTACTTAAACCTAACTTAACCTAAGGACATCACACACATCCATGCCCGAGGCAGGATTCGAACCTGCGACCGTAGCGGTCGCGCTGTTCCAGACTGTAGCGCCTAGAACCGCACGGCCACTCCGGCAGGCCAATGTCTATCTTCAGGAGTTCTGGGAACTGGGGTGATGCAAAACTTTTTTTGATGTGTGTAGTTGCTTAGATTCTAATATTAATGTTTTTTATCATTCCCACCTCCTTAGAACAGGGTGGCTGTTGCAGAGCCTTGCTTCTTTACAGCTATGTGATACGTCGGTTCCAGACAAAGATACCCTCCTCCACATATAAAACGATATTTGCACACGCTAATTAATGTTAAGCTATGAGGGATTAATGCCTGAGAGCAGCCCAGGTGAGGACGGCTATCAGAAGAATTGAGGGACAACTGAACTAACAGGGCACACGTGTGATTGCGGTATATTTGTATGTTGTCATCCTCTTGAAGGTTTTACACGTCTATTAAACATAACATTGCGGCACACCCGCAGCTCATCACCAGTCTGCGGTGTTTCCTGGACTTCCGTGTAATGGTACCTGCCAGCATTAGCTGATTGTAGAGCAGCAAAGATATAATGAGAAGATGTGCACTAAGCTAGCAACAGCGCCGTGAAGATCAGAAAAGTGAACCCGAGTCATAGAACTGTGTTCCTCCACGAGCTGTCGCACGCCAGTCCACTAACGAGTTTTCACTTTTATGGGTGGGTGCTAATTTGCTGCCCTGTGTAGCTGTCATGGCTTTTTGCTATAATGTTATGGACTGTGTTTCAAGTATCGTGGCCGTACATTGGGTTATTACGTCGTAAAATTTCAAAATGTCATAAAACTGTAAGTATATGGTACAGCATACTAATGAGTACTCTCATCCAGACTTTGTTACATTATTATTTCACGTTAGAGCGCTAGTTTGAACTCTGTGTATTTTCCTCAATGTATTGTCAGTACAGTACTCGTTTACCCGTAGGTCATGGAAGTGGTATCCTCTCCTCGACTATTTTGGCTAACTCTGTCTATTATTTTTAACTTTAAAAATCTCCGGTTTGTATCTTAGGTGTTTAACAACTGTGCTGCTGTCTAAACTGCCAGTAAAAACAAATGCAAAGAATATTATCCAATCGGTTACGCCTTTTTCGTGCTTCCAGCAGCGTCAAGTGTTTATAAACCCACAGGCTTTTGGTCGGTGTTCCTCGCCAACTGTCAAACGATGATTGTCTTGTGGTTGCTACTGGCCTCCTTATTAAATAGCCGTGCCTCCTACGACGATAGTGGTATCCATTCCAGTGCCATTTAAGGAAATGTTTTCGTTGCAAGACCGCCGCGTCGGCATCAGACTTCAAATGGCCGGGTCCAAGTTGTGCTGTGCTCCAGGCTGCCGCCTTAATTGGGAGAGTTTTCAGAAATCTTTCTAATATTCTGAAGAATCAGCCTCAGTAGCGCAAATTTCCTGGTCTTACCAGGTTTCGGCTAAATTAATTTAGCCTTCTTCAGAAGCATAAAATTAGTATAACATGCCAGAGTAAGGCACAGTCAACATTGAAATCAAAACCTATATAGTACCGTGGTACCATGTCGAATTAAAACTACTTAACTAAAGTCCAGCCCCGGCATCTCTTCACCACGCGGTCGGTTGGCAGCGGCAACTACGTTGGCACTCAAGAGTGCCTACACATACATCTACAAATGGTTCAAATGGCTCTGATCACTATGGGACTGCTGAGGTCATCAGACCCCTAGAACTTAGAACTACTTAAACCTAACTAACTTAAGGACGTCACACACATCCATGCCCGAGGCAGACTGTAGCGCCTAGAACCGATCGGCCATCTCGGCCGGCATCTACATCTACATCTACATGGATACTCTGCAAATCATATTCAAGTGCCTCGCAGAGGGTTCTTCGAACCACCTTCACAATTCTCTATTATTCCAATTTCCTATAATACGCGGAAAGAATGAACACCTATATCTTTCCGTACGAGCTCTGATTTCCCTTATTTTATCGTGGTGATCTTTCCTCCCTATGTAGGTCGGTGTCAACAAAAATTTTCGCATTCGGAGGAGAACACACATATTTTGGACTAATAACTTAAAAATAGACCTTAAAATGCATAGTGCACTCTCTGGAGTTGAAGGTTTCCAGTGTGCACAACGTAGTTGCCGCTGCCAACCGACCGCGTGGTGAAGAGATGCCGGGGCTGGACTTCAGTTAAGTAGTTTTAATTCCACATGCTACCATAGTACTATAGTTTTTAATTTTAATGTTGACTGTGCCTTTCTCTTGCATGTTATAGTAATTTTATGCTTCTGAAGAAGGCTAGATTAATTTAGCCGAAACCTGTAAAGACCAGAAAATTTGCGTAACTGAGGCTGATTCTTCAGAATATTAGTCTAGCAAAGTTATTGACGGGGCTGCAATATGTTAAAAATCCTTAGAAATTTTTCTGTCTATCGCTTCACTTTTGACGCTATTCCAGAAACCATTTGTCAGCATATGCAATTCGGTGTTCGTTTTCCACAGCACGTTCTGACCTCTGAGGATAGCTTAGTCGGAAAGACCTTTCGTATTCTATACGGCATTATTCAGTAGTGCACACACTATTCTCAACATAAAACTGTTGAATAAACACGGTATTTGCACTCGTGTAGGCCACGCGTGGTGAGACCTACATAATCTGTCGCTGTTCTCCTGTCAAATATTTGGTGGCTGGTGTGAAGACTGAACCGATTTTATACTTCTTTAAAAGTTGACTAATCGTTCCTGAAAGTTCTAAGAACACCCTCAGTAAAGAGGATGGTCTGCAGCTAAGCACAGCTTGAGACTCGGCAATCGGAAGGTTAATGCAGGCGAAGCGGTCATGCAACGGAAACATTAACTTGTACGGCGCTGGACGGGTCACCAGTGTCGACGCAGGCGGCGGCGCAGCTATTTAACGACGGCAGCAGCAGTCACATGACAGTCACCACTTGATAATGGCTGACAAGGGAACCTCCCCATCGCACCCCCCTCAGATTTAGTTATAAGTTGGCACAGTGGATAGGCCTTGAAAAACTGAACACAGATCAATCGAGAAAACAGGAAGAAGTTGTGTGGAACTATGAAAAAAATTAGTAAAATATACAAACTGAGTAGTCCATGCGAAGATATGCAACATCAAGGCGTAGGAACGTCTAGGAGCGCCGTGGTCCCGTGGTTAGCGAGAGCAGCTACAGAACAAGAGATCCTAGGTTCAAGTCTTCCCTCGAGTGAAAAAGTTAGTTTTTTATTTTCAGTTTATGTGTCAAACTCTTATGTTTTCATCACTTTTTTGGGAGTGATTATCACATCCACAAGAAAACCTAAATCGGGCAAGGTAGAAGTATCTTTTTACCCATTCGCTAAGTGCACAAGTTAGGTGGGTCGACAACATATTCCTGTCATGTGACGCACATGCCGTCACCAGTGTCGTATAGAATATATCAGACGTGTTTTCCTGTGGAGGAATCGGTTGACCTATGACCTTGCGATCAAATGTTTTCGGTTCCCACTGGAGAGGCACGTCCTTTCATCTACTAATGGCACGGTTTTGCGGTGCGGTCGCAAAACACAGGCACTAAACTTATTACAGTGAACAGAGACGTCAATGAATGAACGGACAGATCATAACTTTGCGAAAATAAAGAAAGTAAAATTTTCAGTCGAGGGAAGACTTGAACCAACGACCTCTCGTACCGCAGTTACGCTAACCACGGGACCACGGCGCTCCTGAGGTCACGTTCTCCTTGATGTTGCCTGTCTTCCACATGGACTACTCAGTTTGTATATTTTACTAATTTTTTTCATAGTTACATACAACTTCTTCTTGTTTTCTCGATTGATCTGTGTTCAGTTTTTCAAGGCCTATCCACTGTGCCAACTTATAACTAAATCTGAGGGAGGTGCGATGGGGAGGTTCCCTTGTGAGAACCTCACGCTGAAAGCTTATGCGATTTCAACTTTTTGATGCAGCTGTGTCAATATGCTATTATAATACGATGTATTTTTTTCTTTCTTTTCTTTGTCTTCTCTTAATACTTAATTATGAGTTGCAATTGTATACGTTTTTAATTATATTCCTATATACACACTGTAATTGCTAGTTATAAAATTGTTATTTTCCACTTTATCTGAAGGTCTGTAATTACACATTTATTACTATGCGTTCCAAATAATAATGTAAGATTTTTGCTTCACTTGAGAGTTTGAATACTGCAATCTGTGTAATGCCGTGCTTGAGGGGTCGAGCCTTAGACATGCATCGAGAGATCGATAGGTGAAATGCTAACAAAGGTGTTTGGAGAAGAGTAGGAGACTAACACATATTGTGGACTAATAACTTAAAAATAAACCTTAAAATGCAATGTGCACTCTGCGGAGTGGAAGGTTTTCAGTGTGCACAATACGAACTGTTTCGATGTGTATTGAAGATTACGAATTTAAAATATAAACATATTACAGTACTCTAACATTACGGACAGTCGTCTCACAAAGTGACTTAGAGAAGCAGGTTGTATGGACAGTGCAATAGGCTCTTTTCAGAGTGGACGGTTTTCGTTACATAGAGTGAACTGCTGTCTTAATGAACAAACAGATTATGGTGGTTCCATTATGACCTATTATGTCATAAAGTAATAAGATGAAAGCAACTTATTGGAACAGTGAAGAGACAATTGTACCGAGTTCAATGCTTTTTATGAAAAATACTTACTACGACCTTCTGCTAGTAAAATTAACTTCTAGACGCAGGTTAACCTTTCGTGAAATTATAATCAGAACACTACGATGTTGTGACTGTGATGTAAGGTATGTAACAAGTAAACAGTTTTTGACACACACCACAGACTGTGGTACATGAAATGCTTCTCGCCAGAAGGGAACTAGTACGTGACTAGGTGTCAAAAAATGTATTTTTAAAATTTTGGTCTTAAAAATTTTCTGTTGTTTTCTGAACTAGAAAAAGTTACTGCGAGGATATTTTACCAAACAAAGCCTCAAAATTAGAGTATTTAAAGTGTCTGTACACATGAGGAGGCCCCCATATCACACAGACATTTATGTTAAAACACAATTTTTTTTTCACTTGTTTCTTTTTTGTGCCTTAGCGAAACAAGGCTACTAGAGCAGTAATTACGTGGTAGGACTAAAAACGCGAGAGTTTTAACACTACATACGAGAGCAGATACCGAAAAGTGTTCTGATAACACTAAATAGTGAAAATAGGTGTGCTGAATGCTCTGATATCAGTGATGGAACAATGTCAAGGTTTTAGGTTATGGAATTGATGGGAGTACCTGATAAACTAAATGTGCAAAGAACTTAAATCTCACTGACCGCAGGAGACTCTTTGAAGTAGAGAAATCAATGCTGGAAGCCACGAGAGAAGCAAGAGTAAGGATTATGAAAAAGAAAAGTGAGGGAGAACAACAGCAGAAATAAAAAGCATATGGGCCTAGAATGTATTAGTGTTATGCAGGGTAGGTAAAAAAAGAAGCGTTAACTTTAACCTGAATTTCCCGAAGGTTCACCTTTTTGGTGTTCTGGTACTTACTGGTTAAAAACTGTTTAGACAGGGGCTACAATTTTGTGTATTGTCTTGAAACATACTTATGACTTAAATTTGAAAACTAAAGTCGTTTCTAAAGAAAAACTATGGGTTATTACTGAAATCTTTAATAACCACAATTAAAACAATTTTTGAGCCATAATTTATGAGAGTAAAATCGTTTAGAAGTCTGTTTTAAAAATAATAATGTAAAGAACTTCCAAAAAAACATCAAGCTTCTAATTCGTTTTTGTTTTACAATATATGTATGTATGCTGTACATAAATAATCAACATTATTTATTTCACATTCAACACAAAATAAAATTTAAAAAAGTGTGAGACCATACATCAATTTCTTCCCTCAAAAATCTGTTAAAAGTTACTACGTGTTACGTGGACTTACAGCTCTTCTTTGAGCTACTCTGTTTAGAAAACCGACAAATTTTCCAAGCTTTCCCCTTGTGTTCACTAGCCAGTCCCCTTAAACTAACATGTACAACATTAAATTGCGACGGGAGATGATTGGTAAGCACAGAGGCGTCGCTAAGTATCTCGTTTTTGCTGGGTGAAGCATGCCTGGTCTACATCGCCGACTGAAGAAACTTCAACCAAGAGGAAACTGTAAACATCACACTTATCAGCTGCGTCTAGAAACGAGCGGTCATTTTCAGGAGGACGGCTACAGCAGAAATTATACAAAACTGGCCGTTAATATTGCTACACCACGAAGATGACGTGCTACAGACGCGAAAATTAACCGACAGGAAGATGATGGTGTGATATGCAAATGAGCTTTTCAGAGCATTCACACAAGGTTGGGGCCGGTGGTGACACCTACAAACGTGCTGACATGAGGAATGTTTCCAACCGATTTCTCATACACAAACAGCAGTTGACCGGCGTTGCCTGGTGAAACGTTGGTGTGATGCCTCGTGTACATGTGCGTCAGTAAAAAAAAACCAATAAAAAGGTGTTAGCATGTGGACGTAATGTGCTGTTCCAGTCTCTTCTGTACCTAAGGTCCATCACCGTTCCCTTTGGATCCCTACGTAAATCGGTGCTCTCCGATACACACGATCGAACAGCGGAGGAGTGGTACTCAGACGTCAACTTTAGGTTACAAAATCTCCGGATGTAATTAACATTTTACAATGCAACAAACGGCACTGATTACGTAATGTTCAGATGTGCTAACAAAACTAACGGGGTTCCATTTAAAAAAACGTAGGTTTGTGTTAAAAAACATACTTCCGTGCATTTTTTTATGGTTTGTATTAACCAATTACACTAGCCCCTCTCCTCACGTTCGGTCTGTGGAATCGATTCGTCAGTATTTGATGGGGTTTACGAAATATATCCAGCGGTAATGTTCGGTGACTCACCCTGTATATATTGCACTAACGTGTATTTCAATCTCCAAAATTATTTGTTTGTCCTGTAAAAATTGTTTCCTTATTATTTCATGGACACAATAACATAAACTCTACCCACAGGACCCATAAGGGCCAATGGTACTGAGCAACTGCCAAACCATCCTCTTGACATTGCCATTATTGGATAAGGTATGGTGGGTCATGGGGTCAGCCGGATGTTCTTTAGCCCGTTGTCAATTATTGTGACCTGGGACCACTACTCAGTTGGAATCATGAAGCTGAGTGCACTCTATTTCAGTCCCTCCACCAAGGAAAAATCCTTGGCAGTACCAGGAATTGAACCTGGGTCCTCTGCATGGCAGTCAGTTGTGTTTTTTTTTTTTTCTTCCAGACCGGGATACTAACATGTGATCTCCTGCCTGCTAGGCTATTGTGTTAACCACTTTCTTTTTTGGTAGGTGCGTTAGCCACTTTTTTTTAAAGATGTCATATTTTAAACTGAAAAAAAGGGACGTTTTGTCTCCTTCATGGCAAAAACGATTACCGCATTTGTTCTACCTCTCGCATACGGAAACGGAACAACAAATTAACAACAAATTGAAAACAAATGCATCGCCCGGAAATCGATCAAGTTTTTTTAATTTTTTTTTTTTTTTTTTTTTTAAGCACAGTCACCGGGGCAGTCTGGAGGAGACAAGGCGGGTAGAGGTCGATTCCAACGCGTAGTCACGATGTCTCTCTTCACCTACCACTTAAGCGCGCCATCAAATTTTTTCATATTTCCTTTATTTTTATTTTTGTATACGAAGCAATAAATACAAGGGAGGCAACGCCAAAAATTATGATGACAATGTGAACTAAATAGGACCATCTGCCCTGCTGGGATCGCCTTATCGAAGGGGGCGGCCAGTAAGAGCCAGTCGTCGTTGCTATGGGCATCACCAGTTGTCAACCGTCGAAACGTCCGGAACCGCTGCGCCGGGTCAGAAACTTTTTCTGTTACCGTAGGGGAATCGTGGAAACATCATGTATGCAAGTCAATTTCTTCTCACATCCGTCACACCTCAACTGGGCGGGGGGTCCATGAATGACGATCCAAAATAGTTAGCAAAAAGGTTCCGGTATTACGTTCTGTTCATTAATACCAGGAACTCGTCGATCATGTATTGCCACAAATAGAGGACTTCCTTTCCGCCGTCGCGGTACATGTAGTGTATCGCTATTCCTTGTACCCAATTGGCCGCATTCATCCGGGTCATCGGGAAATAGACGGCGTCAGGATGAAAGACGTCCAGGGGGCACTTTTGAAACAGAGGGGTGGCGTAGCAGGAAAGCCAGTATCTGGCGGATCAGTTTGCAGCTCTCGCGTGCGGGGCCACAGTTCAGTCTGTGTTCGTCCGTGTCCACCATCTCGCAACGGGGGCACTTAGGGTCGTCAGTTAGGTGGATGGCATCTAGCTTTCGTCGGGTCGGAAATTTCTCGTTAGTGACCGCATATCACGTCGACCGCACTAAAGTTGACAGGAAGGGCACGTGGATGGCTAGCCAAACCCGCGTCCACTCGACCGTGGGGTGGCGTCGTTCGATGTCGTTAGCTGGATTTGCAGCGTTTCATAATTTTTACTGTCGGGTTCCATGTCACCGGTATAACCCCCAACACGTAGCTGTGCTCCATGAAAAACGTCCTAATATGTGATAGCGAGGACGATAAAAGCCCAACAAGTGCCGGTGGGCACAGCGTGTGTGGGGCCACCTCCGCTGTCAGGATGCCAGGAAGACTGTCTGTTGGGGAAAGCCAGAGTCGCCGCATGGATCAAAGGTACAGCGCCAACGCTCTGTGCTTGACGTGAGTGAGTCCAACACCTCCTATGTCGAAGGGCAAAGTAAGAGTAACAAAACGGATCTTAAAAACGGCACCAGCGTTCACCACTTGTCCAAACGGTGCCCGTAGCCTGTAAGCCATCGTGTCTCTATCACCTGAGCTACCCAAGCACGACTTAGGACCTCCTCATTGCTTTATTTCCGCCAGTACCTCGTCTCCTACCTTCCAAACTTAACAGAAGCTCTCCTGCGAAACTATAAAATATGATCTCGTTTGGATAAATTATGGAGTCGTAAAATTTACGCTAGTTTAGTAACAATGTAACGTTCCCTCCACCCCACTCCACCCCCCCCCCCCTCCCCCTTCCATTTGGCATCCTAGGTTTAATATTAGTTACAGCTGGAAGTTGAGTAAATTTTCTCAGTATTCTAGCAGACATACCGGCACTGAACGAGTATTCATTTTGCCGATTTTCTATTAGAAACAGAAGTAAAACCTGAACTGTGTTTGCAGTGTAACATCGAAAAAACTTCATTACCATGTATTCGTGAAAACACCTTTGAAATTACTAAACAGTAGCACAAAGAAACATGCAAAATGTACAAACGTATATGTACAATATGCAAATTGAGAAACATAATATGCAAAATACAAATTCTCTGTAATGTTTATGTAAGTCAGTGCTTGTTTGTAAACTATGTTTCCAATGGGCTGGTCGCAGCTGCTTCGCGTGTCTACAATCCGATTTTGTAAGAGTCTCTAAGCAATGATTCGTCGTAGTTCTACAGACAGCTATTGTTTTATCCCACAGCTGTTTACGTTTCGCAGTTGAAAAGTTATCAAAAGTGTTCAAAAATGGCTCTGAGCACTATGGGACTTAACTGCTGAGGTCATCAGTCCCTTAGAACTTAGACCTACTTAAACCTAACTAACCTAAGGACGTCACACACATCCATTCCCTAGGCAGGATTCGAATCTGCGACCGTAGCGGTCGCGTGGCTCCAGACTGTAGCGCCTAGAACCGCTCGGCCACTCAGGCCGCGTATCAAAAGTGTTGCCAGGTGTCAGGAATATACCTAAGTTGACTCGACTGTAGGAGTGTCTTCAGTAAAGAATAAATGTATTGAAACTTCATGCATGGTGCAGCATTTTTTTCACGCATCACAGTGTTTATGCCGTCATATCTCCTGAACTAAGATAGATAGGTGGTTCGTGCTCCCCACAGTGGTTGCTACTTGATATTAAGGGATATGTGCGCCATATTTTTTTGAAATCGGTCAACTGGTTTCGGAGGAGATGCGGAACACACACACACACACACACACACACACACACACACACACACACACACAAACACATACATACATACGTACGAGTATAAGCATTCATTCTTGTAATATGTGTGCTCGTTATCGAGAAAACACACATTCGTTATAAAATCACCAAATGTTGGAAAAACGTCATTTTTGCTCAGAAGTGCATGTAAGCGCCCAGACCCAACAACCCTACCTCATAGAACTGTTTAATCAATACTCCTGCACACGCGGTCTACATAATGCTTCTTTCATAAGTCGTGCTGTCACGTCGCGGAACGCTGCTTGTTTCTTGGGCAATACGCCGCCCACGCAGAACACTGCGTCCCAGCCATGTAGGCGCTGATGAATGAGAAAGAGAAGAGAAAATAGGGCCCGCAACGGCGCCTTGCGGAATCCGCGACCGGGTCCGGCTGGCGCTGCGTGCGCGCTGGCGCCAGCTCTGCCCACGGCGCTACAATTACTGGCAGGCCGGCGCTACGCACTTATTTTGTTTCACGGTTTCGTGGCCCGGGGCGGCGCCGGCGATCCCGTCCCGCGATAGCCGCTCTTATGGCTCGCAGGTCGCTCGCCTAATAGCTTCCGCGTGTGTAAAGCGAATAGCAATAAACCGGCATTAATAATTCAGTACGCAATTCGCGACGCCAGGCGACCGTCCAAGAGTCCTTTCCCACTCCGTGTGCGTGCAGCTGTGTGTGTGTGAACACGTCTCTGCGCGTGAGGCTGGCTGTAATGTGCTTCTCTCGGTCGTCTTGGACGCAGAAATTTGTCTTGTATCGGTAGTTCTAGTATCTGCGAGCAAAGAGAGAATACGTAAATACAAGTGAGAAAGCTACTGGAAATGATGCAGATAAACGAGGTATCAATAATGACATAGTTTGAGAGGCACGAAAGTTGTACATTGCTGCAAATAACCAGTACATATACAGAGCAGTAACACCACGTGCTACTAATCTGAGAGATGAGATATGGCGACAGTGGCACTGGAGAATATTTTGATGCTCTCAAACTGGGCAGCAAATAAACACTGCCGTACCCAACTACTGTGTCGTAAAGGCAACAGGGCCACAGCGCACTGATTTGGGAGGTGAGGTTGGCAGCGTACTATAACTGCGAATGAATGCCTCTATAGCGAATGACTGGCCATCTTTAAACACCGCGAGAAGTGCATGCTTGAGTCTAGATGCAGATGGTAGCTAAGCCTTCAGGTTGCGGTGTTGTATTTCACCACGAAAGGCAGCTCTGAAATGTCCTTAACTGATTGCAGGTGTCAGTCGTGGTCAGAACACTTTTCTGTGTGGTTGTGAGTGCATTATGTTGGACTTAAGGGAATTACGAACGTGAACGAATTGTTGGTGCTCGAACGGTCGGTGCTTACGTCACCAAGGGGGCCAAAGTGTTTGGTATTTCAAGAGCTACAGTATCGAAGATTTATACCGGATACAAGGAAAGCAGAAAGACATCATCCGCTTAGTCACAACTTAGACGAAAGTGTATTTCTTCATTCCGAGACGACTGGAAGCTGTTTTGAATGCCAACGGGTTTCTTACACCGTATTAGGCTTGGTAACGTGTTGTGTTTTTGGTGTTTTCATATTTTTGTCAACCACCTGTACATATACGTCTATATCTATACTTTACTAATCATTGTGAAGTGCATATCAGAAGGTACTTACCACATAGTACGGTTTCTTCCTGTTCCATCCGCATACGCAGCAAGGGAAGAATGACTTGCTAAAATTCCTCTGTACGTGCTGTAATTAGTCTATCTTGCCTTCATGGTCCCTCCGAAGGCAATACTTAGGGCGCTGTGTATTTTCCCAGATTTCTAGCCTCTTCTAGAAACTGCATCACCTTTAAAATACTATTAATGTTATGTGCTAGATCATTAATGTAAAACATGAACAGCAACGGTCCAACACACTTCTCTGGGGCACACCTGACCTCGGACCTACATCTGTCGATTACTATCCATCCAAAGTAACATTGTAATATTATTTGCTAATTGGCCCTCTGATGAGTTCTCCCAAACCTGAAACATGATGTTGCATATTGGAAGACAGTTCCTCAGTGTCCGCAGCTCGTGGGCTAGTAACGCCGGCACGGTAGCTCAGCGTTTCGGCCAGAGAGCCGGCTGGTCTCTGTGATAAAAGAAACTGAGTGAAAGGATCAGCAACGAACTTCAACGGATGTCATGTGACGTCCACTACGACCAAATACAACGAAAAAACAAAAAAAAAAAAAAACGTGGCTAGGGTTGCTGCCTCTGGATCACGGGGCCCCGGATTCGATTCTTGGCAAGGTTGGCGATTTTCTCTGCCGAGGGACTGAGTCTTTTCCTTCGCCTCATCATTTCATTATAGTTATCATCATCATCATCATTCGTAACAGTGGCTAGATTGGACTTTGTAAAAAAAATTGGACTGTGTAAAAAATGGGACTTTGTACGGGTGCTGATGACCGCTCAGTTGAGCGCCCCACAAACCAAACATCACAGTTCGTCAGCCAAATGTTTCTGTATATGGAAACCGTAATGTGCAATAGGGAACAAACTGAACTGAGTGACATACAACTGCGTCGTGATCACGCCCTGGGTGAGTGCTCGATCGCGCGAAAAGACTGAGAATTACGTTTTTGTCCTCCACTTGCTGCTCAGGGCACGCTCTTATAAGGAGGTGCTGTCTTTTCTGGACTCTGACTGGCTAGTTTCTGAGAACAGAGATTCCAGAACGGCCCGATAGGGACGCTTCCGTCTGTGAATGAATGTGCATGGATAAAGAAGTACGTCGGACGGTGTGGCCGAGCGGTTCTAGGCGCTACAGTCTGGAACCGCGCGATCGCTACGGTCGCAGGTTCGAATCCTGCCTCGGGCATGGATGTGTGTGATGTCCTTAGGTTAGTTAGGTTTAAGTACTTCTAAGTTCTAGAGGACTGATGACCTGAGAAGTTAAGTCCCATAGTGCTCAGAGTCATTATCAAGCACATTTGCTGTGTCGTATACCACATATCGTGCTCATCACAGTCTTTTACGTCACGTTGATAAAAACAAAAAATTTACATACATAAAAAACACTGTCAGGCTGCAGCACTTAGAGTATGTTAAAGGTTTTATGTATGTGACATAAAAGAATGTGATGAGCACGATGCGTAATACATGACATAGCAAATGTTCTTGATAATGAATGAAATTAGCTAATAGCATGATTTTAATAAAGCGCAATACAGCCTACAACGGACCATGTATTCTTTTCTTAATCACTTAGAGGCTGTGGATCCCCACGGAAGCAAAATCTTTTGGGCGACAGAATGTTGTAAAGAGTACGAATTTTTCCAGAATAAATTTTCGCTCTGCAGCAGAGTGTGCACTGAAATGAAACATACCGGCAGATGACAATTGTGTGAGACACCTCGACTCGGAACTGGGACCTTTGCCATCCGCGGGCAAGTGCTCTATCGTCCGTGCTATCGAAGCACGACTCACGACTCGAATTCACGTCTTTGCTTCCGCCAGTACCTCGTCTCCTACCTTCCAAACTTCAAAGAAATTTTTCCGCATATCTTGCGGGACAGCAGTCCTGCTAGAAAGGACATTGCGGAGACACAACTTAGCAACAGCGTAGGGGATTGTTTCAGGAATGATTTCCTCTTGGGAACAATCTCCTAAGCTATGCCGAAGTAAAGCTGTGAGAGCGGGCCGTCAGTTGTGGTTTGATGGCTCTATCGGTAGAGCACTGGTATTAAATTAATCCAAAGTTCTATTCCAGGTCCGACGCAAAGTTTTAATCTGCCATGAAGTTATTCTACTTTAATTCTGCGAAAATTTTTCTCAGAATTGTTGTAATTACGAGTCTACACATTCCGCAAGCAGTGCCATGGAATCTCAAAATAATATTGAACACTCATTGTCAGTAATCATCCAGTCTATTAAACTTACAGAAATCAAGCAGCGTTGATACGTTTGTCGTATCGTGCAATCAGTTTGATGAAACGGCTCTGGTATAACTCGGTGCCTTGCGATGCAAGGAATTGTCACTCATCCTGCCCCATCTCAGTAATGGTTTGAGGTGGCGTCCTGAGGGTGATATCAAAAGATCTACGACCGTGCGATATTTTCTGCGTACCTCACAATCAGCTACGGAAGATGCAAGATTAGTAGAGAGAACATTCGCGCCATGTATCTGAAGTGTACACTGTAGATGTCCACTTGCGACGCACGCGTTAAGTGCCCAGCTATTACGACCAGCCCATCTCATCACACTTTCGGCAATAATAGCGAATGGAAATGCTGCAACGTGAGTAGTTAGTTTGAGAAGCATGATAGTGAATTCACGTTGATGTGTGATATGAACGCAATGGAAAACATCTGGAATGCTACAGGACACCAGCTCTGGACCCGTGTAATAATGGCCAGTAAATCACGAAAGTGAATTACAGGAGTCACACAAAAATATAGAAACACCAAATCGTAGCTTTGGATGGGAGAGACTGACTTCCCGGCCTTCAGCTCTGATCTTGTCCCATAGCACTTTCACCTGTTCCCTGCGCTGAAAGCCACAATTTCGGGACGTCACCTCCAAAGCAATGCTGAGACAGAGCAGACTGAGCGACAATTCCTTTCGTAGCAGGGCACCGAATTTCACCAGAGTCATTTCATCGAACTAATTGCACGATACGACAAATGTCTCAATATCGGTGGCGACTAAGTCAAAAAATAGTGTAAGGTATATACGAGGTGCATTCAAGTTCTAAGGCCTTCGATTTTTTTTCTCCGGACTGGAAAGAGATAGAAACATGCGCATTGTTTTAAAATGAGGCCGCCTTCATTGTCAATACGTCCCAGAGATGGCAGTACCGTACGGCAGATGGAATTTTACCACCAGCGGCGAGAATGAGAACTGTTTTAAATACTTAAAATGGCGACGTTTTCCTTACTTGAACAGCGTGCAATCATTCGTTTTCTGAATTTGCGTGGTGTGAAACCAATTGCAATTCATCGACAGTTGAAGGAGACATGTGGTGATGGAGTTATGGATGTGTCGAAAGTGCGTTCGTGGGTGCGACAGTTTAATGACGGCAGAACGTCGTGTGACAACAAACCGAAACAATCTGGGGCTCGCACAAGCCGGTCTGACGACATGATCGAGAACGTGGAGAGAATTGTTTTGGGGGATCGCCGAATGACTGTTGAACAGATCGCCTCCAGATTTGGCATTTCTGTGGGTTCTGTGCACACAATCCTGCATGACGACCTGAAAATGCGAAAAGTGTCATCCAGGTAGGTGCCATGAATGCTGACGGACGACCACATGGCTGCCCGTGTGGCATGTTGCCAAGCAATGTTGACGCGCAACGACAGCATCAATGGGACTTTCTTTTCGTCGGTTGTGACAATGGATGAGACGTGGATGCCATTTTTCAATCCAGAAACAAAGCACCAGTCAGCTCAATGGAAGCACACAGATTCACTGCCACCAAAAAAATTTCGGGTAACCGCCAGTGCTGAAAAAATGATGGTGTCCATGTTCCGGGACAGCGAGGGCGTAATCCTTACCCATTGCGTTCCAAAGGGCACTACGGTAACAGGTGCATCCTACGAAAATGTTTTGAAGAACAAATTCCTTCCTGCACTGCAACAAAAACGTCCGGGAAGGGCTGCGCGTGTGCTGTTTCACCAAGACAACGCACCCGCACATCGAGCTAACGTTACGCAACAGTTTCCTCGTGATAACAACTTTGAAGTGATTCCTCATGCTCCCTACTCACCTGACCTGGCTCCTAGTGACTTTTGGCTTTTTCCAACAATGAAGGACACTCTCCGTGGCCGCACATTCACCAGCCGTGCTGCTATTGCCTCAGCGATTTTTCAGTGGTCAAAACAGACTCCTAAAGAATCCTTCGCCGCTGCCATGGAATCATGGCGTCAGCGTTGTGAAAAATGTGTACGTCTGCAGGGCGATTACGTCGAGAAGTAACGGCAGTTTCATCGATTTCAGGTGAGTAGTTAATTAGAAAAAAAATCGGAGGCCTTAGAACTTGAATGCACCTCGTAGTTCATAAATCCATGGCGCATTTCTTCTTGGTAACAAAGTTTCTGCGTGAAAAAATGACAGCTTTCTTTTGGAGCGTCCCTTGTGCTGTGCCAAACTAAGAAGACACAGCCAGGGAAAAAGCAGCATAGGCGCAAAGATGCGAGCCGGTGCCACTGCCATAGAGGCTCGCCGCTTGAGCGAGTTCCAACACCGCCACGGGCGGCGCTAAGGTTGAAGATATCGACTTCGCCTCGGGCAGTTACCTGCCGAGTACAATGCGCCAATGACCGGACGACAACGGACTGAAGCCTACTCGGAAGACAGAAGAGCGGCTCTCACCCTCTTGGTTATAGATCGTCGGCCAGGGTTGACTTAGACAGGGGACGTCGAACTCTTGGAAGTGAACAGACAGATGTTGCAAACTGCATTTGCTATGTACTGTGTAATTTACGTAAGATTATTTGCACTTAGCCTTTGAGGGCCTTTCTTGAGTTATAATACAGAAAGTGTTGCTGACTTCATTATTCAAGAAGTTACAAACATAAGCAAACCTTTTTAACTCGTTTGTGTGACTTCGTTACTAAGTTGTTGGAGTGTTGTAGAGCCTTCGTTCTCCTATCCTGTTACCTGACCCTGAGGCCTAGGTATGTAATAGGGGCAGGGAGAAATTGTCTTAGCGGTGTACTGCTCCAGAAGCCGTTTCACGAACTCACAGACTCGGCCTATCGTAACAACAGCGGCAACTCGGTCTCAACAGCAGCACCGACGAGGCCTTTACAAAACTGGCGACGAGGATTTACAAAACTTTGTATGTAGTTAGCAGTTCAATGATTTTACTTGAGAATGGGTACACAGCCGAACCGACGTAGTAAGCAAAATAAAAATAGAATGGAGATAAATAACAGTCGATGCAGGAAATTCATTCTTTCAAAAAGTTTATCACGGCTGCGTACACAGTTGCAACGAAATTATTTCTAGTTTGATTCTCGTAGGCATTGAAGAATGGGGGCGGACACGACAGGGTGACGTCTGTAGACGTTCTAGCAGTAGTGGACACCAAAAGATCCTGAAGAAGATCCCAGCACAGGGGTCGAAACGTCGAATATTTTAGAAGAAACATGACGCGGCATAATAACCCAGAAGTTTTTAACTTCAAAGTACTCCATGATGGACGGAGGAAGGACACAACATTCGGAACAGCACTTGCAAAAAGGGCATTCTTGGCCAAGAGAAGTCTCTTAGTACTTCGAAGAAGAAGTTTCTGAGAATGTACGTTTGGAGTACAGCATTGTATGGTAGTGAAAGATGGACTGTAGGAAAACCGGAACAGAAGAGAATCGAAGCATTTTATATTTCGTGCTACAGAAGGATGCTAAAAGTTAGGTGGACTGACAAGGAATGAGGAGGGTTTCCGGAGAATCGGCGAGGAAAGGAATGTACGGGGCAGGAAGAAGGGACAGGATGGTACGAAACCTCTTAAGACATCTGAGAATAACTTCCATGGTAGTAGAGAGAGCTGTACAGGGTTTAATGATATTCTCTTAAAATTGAATCGAGCTTCACGCTGGGTGCCATTTTAACGAAATTACTGGAATGAATGATTTGAAATTTCGTTGAAATAAAAAAGGAAATAATAATTTTATTTCTTGCTTAAAAGTTAATTTGCCTTAGTGCGAACTTTGTTGTAGAACCACTCTCTTCATTACGTGTGGTAATAAAAAACAAATTTTACTTTCTTAAGGATTACGTACATTTAAAGGAAATTATTACGTGCACTCATATTAATTGGATAGTACTATCTGGATAAGAACTGAGTCTCTTAAATCATTCGGCCTTGGCATACACTTTCCAGAATGCAGTGGGTTTTTCCTTTTGTGAAATATTTTTACTGACTTTTATCCCGGCACTAGCCATAGAACACAAGAATATTTTAATTAACAGAAAATGTCTTAATTATTGCCAAGCCGACATTTATCACTGATCAAACCTACTACATTACGCATGTGATTTATAGATGACGTGGGCATGCTCATTTACATAAATAATTCACACTTTTAATGAATACTAATATATTTAGCCCAAACAACAAGTCAACTCACATTAATTCGTACGCTTTGATTAAAGGCGGCAAAGTCCCGACAGATACAAAAGAAGTACATCTTAACTCTGCTGGATAACCACGATGCATACACAACCTTTAGTGCCCACAATGCGGGTTAATGAATCAGGCGCGTCTAATGGGCGCGAGCGTAGCTGCACATCGCGTCTGCTAGAGCGATCAAGGATTAACACTTCCTCACTTCTTCCTCACTTCAGCTGCTCTGTCCACAACTGACCCTTCCTCACTCTAGCGGCTCTGTCCACACACTGACTCTTCCACACACTAGCTGCTCTGTCCACAACTGACCCTTCCTCACTCTGGCGGCTCTGTCCACACAACTAGCTGCTCTGTCCATAACTGACCCTTCCTCACTCTAGCGGCTCTGTCCACACAACTAGCTGCTCTGTCCATACAACGACAGAGAGTCTCCACATGCCAAAGAAACAACGGCACGACTATTACGATTATTAACATTTCTTTGTAAATCGATTTCTAGCAAATATCGCTGATACCGCAAATACTGACACTTTTACATTCACATAATAAATATAGAAATTTCCTATCCTAATACAGAGAAATGTTACAAAAAAATATAATAAAAATAACAAACATTTCATACCACATTCAGTAATATTAAGAGATATATATATATATATATATAACTTGCCCAGATCGGCGTATATGTTACAAATAAATTGTGAAAATGCCAGGGAACGTTACATTGCCCCCTGGCAGCATTTGGCAAAGAGGTTTTACACTTTGACACAATGGTGCCAGTAACGTTCTTTACACCTCTGTATGTTTTATGGAATGGCTCTTGTAATTAGCCCCAGGATTATATAAGTACATGGCTCCCCCATTTGGGCGTAGGCAATCAGGAAACCTGGGCAAAACTGTGCCGGAGCCCAGCCATCCCAGTTGGTTTATAGTCCATATTAACAGTTTTTCATTTGAAGTATTTTTGCAGTTTGTCACAAACGGGTTTACACAATTACACAATATCACTATTTTTCTTGTGATACACTACAAGGTCACTTGTCCTAGGATATATCAATTACGGACGTACATAGTACATGTTCAATGTTTATCAAAATGAAGTCATTAATATGTTATTCAGTTTATGTAAACATTTCAAAAGCCAATAATGTATTTGATGAGCGGTGGGGTGCGGCGCTCGGCGCGGCGCGCTGACTTCGTGTAGGTCACCGCCCCATCGTTGACAGCTACGGCGCGTACGGGCGTGGCTATCTGGTCTGCTACGGGCTGCTGTGGCCGCTGCATAGCTGCTATAGCCGAACGCGTTGGATACCAGCTCGCCCGTGCGACGTCTTCTTGCGGTGCTCCAGGAAACATGCAACAAGTTCACAAACAGTATACTATCCGTATTTCCTGCTGTGGGAAAGAACGCACACAATTAGTGGTAGTTATTACTCAGTAGGCCTTCACTAGTCTGGTTCGCACAAGGTTTCATTGTCACAGTACACTTTTATGGGCACACAATATTTTCCACCGTCATGACTTGTCATTAGTCACACGCTCTTTCCTAGCGTCCCTTTACATACAAAAAGTTAAAATTTGACACTAGGTTTATCCACCGTCCGTTATCGGTTCACTGTTCGTGTTGTGCTAGTTCTTTATCAGTGACTGTTACTGTCTGTTTCTGCCGCACAATACTAAACTTTTGTTAAAGTTTATTTATTTCTATTTACAATGTCCGCTGCTGAATTTGTTTGCAACAGCACATTCGTAACCTTTTACCAGAGTGTAAGATTTACGTACATACAATCAACGTCCTACGTAACCACAGTGAAGTCTCTGTAGGCGAAAATTTACTTGGACCGTATCTGGCTAGCTCTTTCTTATTGATTGAATCTGCACATGCTTCAATTGAAGCTTCTTTGTGAGTTTCTTTACGCTACATAAATTTACAACAAGGTTGCCTCCCGTGGTGCTCTCTGGTCACTACTGGGTGCATTATTTTGTGATAACACTAGTGAGATAATAAAGTTCTCAGGGCCTTATATTACTAATATTGTTCCGGGTTCAGATCTGTTAATCTGACAGCTACACATAGATACACATAATATAAAGGATTGTGCCAAGAAATATCTCAAATTAAACACAAATTAAAAGAGTACATAACACAAATATCCACACACATGAAAAAAGTCAATCATATTCTTATAACTATACACTCCTACACTAGTACACCTTATTAATGTTCATTGTTTACAAAGGAACGGTGTCCGCATAGGACTATTAGTCTTTTACTGTAGGAATGCTTTTACATCCTTACGCGGATACAGTCCCCGTACTCTCCCTGAGTGGGGATCTGCTAAGAGATAGCTACACTCATGTGGCACACTTATTACTCTAAAAGGTCCATTATACACCAATTGCCACTTGCTATTCTGTTTCAAAGATGCCGAGGACTTAGGATGATTGCGTAAGAGCACCAAGTCCCCAACATTAAATGTTTGGTTATTCGTTACATGTCGATTATATTTTTCCGTCCTTTTCTGGGCGCACCTGGTAAGGTTGCATCCCGCTTTTCTTATCTTCTCTTCCTTAGGCTCAGGAATGACTGGGACCTTAGGCAAGGGTGCCAGCCACTCGTTCAGAGCTCGATTATTATTCATTAATATCTCATTTGGTGGATACCCCGTAGAAGCATGCGGGGTTGCGTTGTGAATTTCGACAAACTTATGTATCATATCTGGCCACCTTGTGTGCTTATATGCAATGTATAACCTGCAAAATTTATTTAACTCTCCAAATACTCTCTCTACTAAACTTGCTTGTGGGTGAAAGCGGGAAATTAGTATACGCTTTATATCTTGTTCATATAAATAGTTTTTCCAGGTATGGCCTGTAAAATATGAAGCATTATCCGATATTATCGCTTCAGGCTTACCTACTTGTATAAAATATTCTTTGCCTAACCATTTCACTATTCCACGAGCAGTGGCTGATTTAAGGCAGTATATTTTTAAATATTTTGAAAAGAGGTCATACACCGCTAAAATGTACTTCAATCCACCCCTGGCTCGTGGGTAGGGTCCTGCTATGTCTATAGATACTAATTGAAGTGGTCGATGAGGCACAATAGGATGCAGTTCAAACCTTGTGGACTTATTTTGAAACTTAGCCTTTTGGCACAGAGGACAAGTCCTGATAATGGTGCGAGTCTGCTGGCTTATCCCTTTAAAATAACAGAATTTGGATAAAATCCTTATTGCTTTGCCTATCCCAGCGTGACCCCATGCTAAATGCGTATGCCACACTACAGCTGGGATAGCCTGTTGTGGTATACACACGACTCCGTGGTCATTTGACACACTTGTTTTATAATACAGAATATTATCTACTATTTTGAAATTCTGAACACTTAAGATTGGTTCCTTCTTTAATTTTGCTAATTATATCTCCCCAGATCGGATCAGTTTCCTGCAATATAGACATATTCTTACACATGTGTAAAAAGTCCCTCCTATGTACTTTATCTTGTACCAAGAGTATTCGATATTCCTCCGATTGTTCTAAAATATTTGACATTGAGGATTGCCCTAGTGGAAGCCTCGACAAAGCGTCTGCCACAACATTATCTTGTCCCTTTAGGTACATGATTTTAATTTTATATTCCTGTAATGCTAACCTCCATCTTAGCAAGCGGGTATGGTATAATTTGCAAGTCATTAAATAGCTCAGAGCCTGGTGGTCACTGAATACTTTGACTTCCTTACCATAGATATAGTAGTTAAATTTCTTTACCGCCCAGACCACTGCAAGAGCCTCTAATTCGGTAGCAGAATATGCTCTCTCGCAGCTGCTTAGTGCGCGGCTGGCAAACTCGATTATTTTTACTGTTGTGGGGTCGTTGCTCCTTTCCCACTGAAATAAACAAGCACCCAGACCGTATGAACACGAATCTGTCGCTATACAAAAATCTTTTGTCATGTCTGGGTGTCGCAATATGTTTGCATTCACCAAGGCGTTTTTGATAGCGTCAAATGCGCGTTGACATTCGTCTGTCCACACCCAGTGCGCATTTTTACGCAACAGGCTCAATAACGACTCGTTATTCATTAATTGGTTCGGGACAAATCGTCTAAAAAAGGATGCTAGACCTATAAATGCCTTGAGCTGTTTCTTAGTTCTAGGACTAGGAAACCCACGAATTGCATCAAGTTTTTTGTTGTCAGGTTTGATGCCTTGTGGTGTTATTATGTGACCTAGGAATTGAATCTGATTACGTCCAAACTTGGATTTATCAAGATTCGCTGTTACCCCTGCTTGCTTAAACCTTTCTAAGACTTTACTCAGTAGTTCTACGTGCTCCTCCCAGGTGGCAGTGGCAATCACTAGATCGTCTACATATACTGTCACCCTTTGCAGCAACTCCGGACCCAAAACCGCGTCAAGGGCTGTTATGAAAACTCCTGCACTTACATTTAGGCCGAAAGGTAGTACCCTAAATTGGTAGCTTCTTCCCCCAAATATAAATGCAGTATATTGTCTCGACTCGGCTGTAAGTAGAATTTGCCAGAAAGAACTTCTCATATCAATAGATGTCAAATATTGCACTCCATGGAATTTTCGAAGTTGCTCATCAAGGTTTTCCGGATGAGTCCTGACAGGTACAATGATTTCATTTATGTCTCTTGCATCCAGTACTAACCGTACCTGTCCGTCAGCTTTTGCTACCGCCACCAATGGACTACTATAAGGGGACAAAGACGGTTCTATTATTCCCCACTCGATCAGTTTTCTTATTTCCTTAGCTACTATTTCCTTCTTGGACCAAGGAATGGAGTATGAGGCTCGACAGTAAGTTTTGTGAGGCTTTACCTCGATCTTGTATTGATATCCCTTAACAACTCCTGGTCGTTCAGAAAATACATCTGCATAATTAGATAATAACTGTACTATTTCCTTCTGTTGAATTGAATTTAAATTTTCGGACTGTGATACTTTGTTCACTAATATATCCATATTCACCTTTGATTGATCACCTTGTACGTCAGGATAATAGAGATTCTGCCCTGGACAATAATTGTCTAATTGTAGTATCGATTGATTCCTACATTTTATATTTATGGCGTTACAATTAGGTACAGGTACCTCTTCAGATCTAAGCATGGAAAATTCTATTCTCCTACCAGCATTCATCAAACTTAATTTTCCCCGAGAAAGGTCTATTATTGCGTCCCTCTCTCTCAAAAAATCTACCCCCAAAATGCAGGCTACCTTTAAACCCTTTACTACCAGGAATGAGCTCGTTATGGCTTCTTCCCCTATATACATCTCTACCCGCACTTGGAGCTTAATTATTTGTCGCTGTGCACTTATGGCTCCAGTGACTCTACAATTATTCACGGGAAAAGTCAGCATACGCCTTTCCTTCCCCAGTACCTTGAATAAGTCCATACTCATAACACTAACAGTAGCACCTGTATCTATGACCACTTGCACATCAATATTGTTAATTTTAACTTCTATTATCACTTGTACATTGTCCTTGTGTTCCTTTATGCACGTGGATGGTTCGGTTATTAATTCATCTCCCATCTGTACCCCGTCATTATACCTAAGGATACAGATTGTTTTCGGTGTTTTGTTTTGTGTCGGGCTGCTCTCACTCCAAACCGTAGCCGACGATGGAGAGCGTATCTCGGCCGCATCTAGTTTGTTGAATTATTGCTAGTGGATGGGCGTGGCTGCTCTGTGTCATTGACCTCCACTATGTGCACGTTGTGTTGCGTCGGCCGCCACGGCTGCGCAATTGGCGCATTTTGTGGTGGCGGTCGGTTATTGTCATATCTATCACTGTTTTGCCGGTCCGGACTGGGCCTCTGGTTCTGTGGCCAAGTTCGGTTTGCATCATTATAAGTATTAGTGTTGTACGGCCCCCTGGCATTTTTCCATCTATGACTGCTTGGTGGGCCTGTTTCATACCGGTCATCGAACCTCCTTTTCCTATCATTATTCCCCGGTGGTCTATTTCCGTTCCGGTCTCTATCTCTATTTCCGTTTTGTGTATACCCTTGTCTCCTATTATTACCTCCGCCGTTTCTATTACTGGTTAGAGGCGTGTTATTTCTACCATTTCTATAACTATTTCCGTTACTTCTAATCTGTTCAGAGGCCGCCTTAATGTCCTCCTGAATCAGGTCAATTGCGTCCAGAATAGACAAGAAATGTTCCATATCATTTTCGGGCACGTGTATAAGCTTTTCCTTTACATCTATCGGCAAGTGTGATTTCAAAAGTCTGATCAAATCCCGAGATGAAATCTGTTCGTCCCAGTAACGGGTCTTATTAATGTACTTCTCAAAATATTTTCGCAAATTGCCTAATCGTGGAGAATACGGCTCTGGATTATATACTTCCTTCCGTAATCTCTCCTGAATACATGTTGACCAATATTTGGCCAAGAATGCCTTTTCGAATTGCTCATATGTATCGCAACTGTCAGCTGCTTCGGTTGCCCATAACGCAGCATCTCCCTGTATGTAAGACATAACAAACTGTATTTTCTGGGTATGACTCCAAACGCTAGGCAAAATGTTTCTAAATCCCTTGATAAACACTACAGGGTGAACAGATTTCTTCTCCGTTGTAAAGATCTGAAACTGTCGGTTCCTAATCAGACTTTCTTCAATCACTACTTTGGAATGACATTTATTTGTTCCGCTTACATCGGTTGCCTGTCCTGTCTTGCAGTCACAATTGTGTACTGCTGTATTTATATGCCTATCATTGTTGGACTTGGCTGGCGTGACATAGCTCCATTTCGGCAAGACGGCGGTCCACACTCCGCTGCCACAGCGGAATGTCCTTTTGCACTATCTTTTTAAGATCTTGCACATCCGCAGTAGAATCCATCTCTCTGGCCTCAATTGCGGCGTGCACTTTCTCATCTAATTCCTTTATGAAGTTACGTTCTACTTTGTGCACATGTTCGATCACTTTGTTCTCAATTACGTGGGTTGTGTTAAGTTCTAGTTGTTCGACCCTATTAGTCAGGACACTGACTTCCTCTACGATATTGGCATTAGCCATTTGAATACTATTTAGTCCTTCGCTTAATGCTTGCACCGTTTTGGGCATGGTTTCATATTTTTGTTTCAAGTTAACAATGTCACTTTGCATAACTTCTAAAGCTTGCATCAACTGCAAGTCCCTCTCATGCATGCGTCGGTCACGCTCTGCTTGTTTGGCATCACGTTCTTTATCACGCTCTGCTTGTTTACATGCAAATTCAGCTACCAATCTCTGGTCACGCTTTGCTTGTTCGGCATCACGTTCTTTATCACGCTCTGCTTGCATTTGTACAAATTCAGCTTGGAAAGTGATCATGCGCTCAAACATATCTTTTAATGATTGCACTTCTGACATCACACCACTCTCTGGTCCGTGCCCAGTGCTTGCGGATGGCTCACTATTTACGCTATCAACTGAATCACTGGGTGGCAGTGGCAACATTTCTTGCCCTTCTGCCCCCAGATTCTCACATTGTACTTCCTGAGCTACGTCACTAACATTACTTTGTGTCCCATTTTCTAACTCGGTATCACTATTAACTAACTGTTGCTCATTATCCATGTTGATATCTTTCTGACTACGCAATCTAACCATAGTAAACAAAAGAAATAAAATCTGAACTAAGTATCCTAACACTTCAGGTTTCACTCACATAAGCACACAAGAAATGGACATTACCCAATACATACGTACTATATACTACAATGACTAACTACTTAAATGTCCTGTTATTTTAAAACAAAGTACTAACAACAAGCACACCACTAATGATCCGAGGACACTGCACGGAGGCTACTTTACTACCTACAGGACAACTACACTGTAGCTTTACCTTTTGGTGATCTATCTTGGGTGCTGCTGCCCCCTGATATTGTGGAAGGTTATTAATTTTTCAAAATAATGAGCTCTCTGCTTCAGCTCCGGATACATAGTGTTCTCATGCAAAAAATCATACACAGGTATTACCACACAATATTGGTTAAGCAATACATACAGTACATGACAAAATTATTAAATGTCCTGCAACAAAGTTCGACTATATTAATTCCCTAGGTATCTCAAGGGTATTTCGTGGCCACTGCATATTCGAGCCCCACGTTGGGCGCCATTTTAATGATATTCTCTTAAAATTGAATCGAGCTTCACGCTGGGTGCCATTTTAACGAAATTACTGGAATGAATGATTTGAAATTTCGTTGAAATAAAAAAAGGAAATAATTTTATTTCTTGCTTAAAAGTTAATTTGCCTTAGTGCGAACTTTGTTGTAGAACCACTCTCTTCATTACGTGTGGTAATAAAAAAACAAATTTTACTTTCTTAAGGATTACGTACATTTAAAGGAAATTATTACGTGCACTCATTAATTGGATAGTACTATCTGGATAAGAACTGAGTCTCTTAAATCATTCGGCCTTGGCATACACTTTCCAGAATGCAGTGGGTTTTTCCTTTTGTGAAATATTTTTACTGACTTTTATCCCGGCACTAGCCATAGAACACAAGAATATTTTAATTAACAGAAAATGTCTTAATTATTGCCAAGCCGACATTTATCACTGATCAAACCTACTACATTACGCATGTGATTTATAGATGACGTGGGCATGCTCATTTACATAAATAATTCACACTTTTAATGAATACTAATATATTTAGCCCAAACAACAAGTCAACTCACATTAATTCGTACGCTTTGATTAAAGGCGGCAAAGTCCCGACAGATACAAAAGAAGTACATCTTAACTCTGCTGGATAACCACGATGCATACACAACCTTTAGTGCCCACAATGCGGGTTAATGAATCAGGCGCGTCTAATGGGCGCGAGCGTAGCTGCACATCGCGTCTGCTAGAGCGATCAAGGATTAACACTTCCTCACTTCTTCCTCACTTCAGCTGCTCTGTCCACAACTGACCCTTCCTCACTCTAGCGGCTCTGTCCACACACTGACTCTTCCACACACTAGCTGCTCTGTCCACAACTGACCCTTCCTCACTCTGGCGGCTCTGTCCACACAACTAGCTGCTCTGTCCATAACTGACCCTTCCTCACTCTAGCGGCTCTGTCCACACAACTAGCTGCTCTGTCCATACAACGACAGAGAGTCTCCACATGCCAAAGATAAACAACGGCACGACTA
Organism: Schistocerca nitens; assembly: GCF_023898315.1. Classification (NCBI taxonomy): domain Eukaryota; kingdom Metazoa; phylum Arthropoda; class Insecta; order Orthoptera; family Acrididae; genus Schistocerca; species Schistocerca nitens. The sequence continues at coordinate 397,546,396 of NC_064617.1, forward strand.
TTACGATTATTAACATTTCTTTGTAAATCGATTTCTAGCAAATATCGCTGATACCGCAAATACTGACACTTTTACATTCACATAATAAATATAGAAATTTCCTATCCTAATACAGAGAAATGTTACAAAAAAATATAATAAAAATAACAAACATATTTCATACCACATTCAGTAATATTAAGATATATATATATATATATATATATATATATATATAACTTGCCCAGATCGGCGTATATGTTACAAATAAATTGTGAAAATGCCAGGGAACGTTACAAGGGTAGAAACGGTAGAAGAAGACACGAGTACATCCAACACAAATGAGGACATTGGTTGCAAGTGCTATGCTAAGCTGGGAAGTTTGGCACAAGAGGCATTCGTAGCGGACCACATCAAACCAGTCAGAATACTGACGAAAAAAAAGTGACTTTGACAAATAGCAGACTGTTATGACCCACGACTGGAACGAGTATCTCAGAAATGGCGAAGGTGATCAGCAGTTTGTGTGCCGCTGTCTTGAGCATCTGTGGTCCTGTGGAATGTGATTGGATGATCGAGAAACCAAGAGTGGGGTAAGGTGTATGACGTCCACGCTCCATCAGAGAACTTGGAGGCTTGCCTACTCTGTAAAGCAGGATAGGTGGCGTTCTGCGCAGATCGAATGACGATGTGCAAAGGTGGTGCGCGTAGAACTGTTGTAGAACACGGCGTTTAGCGTATATCGTTGAAATTGGGGCTCCACAGCCGGAGACCCCGATGTGTTCCCATGTTGATCCAACGATGTCACCTGTTACGACTGCAGTGGGCACGGCGTAATCGAGATTGGACCTTGACTCAAAGGAAGAGTGTCGCCTGGTCGGGTAAAACATGTTCCTTGTTATACCACGTCGATGGTCGCGTCGGATACGCCATCATTCAGCAGAACGGACTCTCGAGACATCATCACGCCGCGGACGCAGGCCGCTGGGGACAATATTATGCTGTGGAGAACATTCGCCTGAGTTTCCATGAGACCTGTGGTAGTAATTAAAGGTAGCATGAAAGTTATGGACTACGTGAACATTATTGTGGGACAACTGCATTCCTGCATTCTACATGTCTTCCCTGACCGCGATGGAATCTTCAAGATAACTACCGTGTCACAAGGTCAGAATCGTGCTACATTGATTTGAGGTGTATGATAATGAATTCAAGTTGATGTACTGTCCATCAAACCCGCCTGATATGAGCCTGATGGAACACACCTGGGGCGCTTTCGGGCGTAAACTCCGCTCTGACAGACGACCTGTTCTTAGCCATCTAGTGCGACATACCTCTGGAAACTTACCAAGTACCAACGAAGCTGCTGTATTGCTTGTCAAGGATATATCAACACGCTTTAAACAAGTGGTAATAACGTTTTGGCTCATCAATGTATTGTGTCGGTGCATAGTTTCCTTTTACATATTCTTCGAAAAAGGTCTAGAAGTAAAACTGAGAGACGTTGAATAATTGCAAAGGTGAATTTTACTCCTGAGTCCAACGACGCACTCCACTACGACCCTTGTAACTCAGCAGCCCATTGACGAACCATTACGTAAATTATCCAAATGCCACTTAACGTTGGTATCATTGCTTAGCTCCAGCACACTTTGAACTTAAGTGATACTGGTATCTGTATCTACATCTTCAACGACATCCATCCCACTTACACCACTGTGAAGTGCGTGGTAGATGTACTTCCCATTCTACCTATTGTTAGAGTTTCTTCTCTTCCCATTCGCAGATGGAGCGCAGAAAGAATGACTACTAAAGCGTCTGTGTGTTTCCTTTAATTAGTTTAACTTTATCTTGCAGTCTTAAAGGAGCGATAGGTCTGAAGTTTTAGCATACTCCCAGATTTCTTACTGTATCTTGGTAAAAGGCGACGATTATTTTTGCAGCCCATTTCATAATTTTTTCTCTGATTTTGCTGTGGGAATCAGTAGCCTCAGTCTTTTTCATATACCAAGTACCAATGTAGTCAGCTCCATGAGATGAGAACATTGCTGTAAGTCAGAGATAGCAGCTTTCTTTCTTTTTCTCTGGGAGCCGGGAGAAAGTTCTTGGGCTTTCTTAGGCCTACCTGGCGGCAACAAGTGTCAGTGGCAGAGACCGGCCTTCTCGAGTCCTTTGATTGATCCTGTAGGATCCCGCACAGATCCTTCTAGACTTTTCTGTAACTTTCCTCCGTTCAGAACGAGGCTAGGCTCAACGTCTGCCCGCATTTTTTCATGTCTCCTGCATGACTCACCCGTAGTGGCCCGCGCTTTTTAACTGGCGCCGGTGATTGGTCAGTTGTCATCCCTCCTTATAGAACTGACTTTGGATCCTGCGTCTGGGAGACGATGTGAAATTTTTTCACGAGTGTCTCTCGGAGACTGATAGCTGCTGAGTGCACACGTTTCTGATGGAACGTGGTGTTCGAAATTAAGTCGGGCTGAGATTTTACAAGGGCGTGCTGGATAATAATACCTCTGAATTTTTTATGTGAAAACAGTTTTTTAAATAAAACAAATGTTATTACCATTACGCATTTTTGTTCTTCATGTCTACATATTTCTTTCGCGACATAGTCACCCTTGCGACGAAAACATTTCTCCCGACCAGAGACCAGTTTTTGATACTGCCACTGTAGAATACCTTTGTTGACGGAGACAACATCACCTCTGCTTGGACCACTTCATCACAGTAGAAGTGAAGCCCTCGAAAGTGTTCTTTAAGTTTCGGAAATAGATGAAAATCGGATGGGGCCAAGTCGGGAATGTGTAGAGGGTGATCGATGACAGTGAGCCCAAGGCGTCGGATTCCTGCAGATGTCGCAGCCCTCGTGTGAGGTCTGGCTTCGTCATGCTGAAGAAGAGGGTGCTCCGTTTGTGGACGAACTCTTCGAATTCGGAGCTTGATTACAGAACGTTGTTTCTCAAGCACCGACATGGTTACGTTACACGCTATAATTCGAAGCCCTCTAGCGACAGAGGGCTGCAAGTATGTAGACATGAAGAATAAAGATTTGTAATGTTAGTAAAGTTTTTTTGTTTAAAAAGCTTTAACAGTTTTCACGTAAAAAAACGGAGGCATTACTTTTCAACACGCCCTCGTATAAGATAAGGCACGTTCAAACCAATTGGTATCGGTACCTTCAGTTGTAGGGAGTAGGTCGGTTTATTTGTTTTTACCTTCGCTTGGGAAGTTTAGTTCTTTCGTGTGGAACTTAGAATCACGAATTCAGCGTGTAGCGACGCTTTGCAACCTGTGCTTAATTTGTCACTAGTTGTCTTTCGTGGTCCCAGGTGCAGTTAGGTGGCCGTTTGCTCTGAATTCAATGCCGAGGGAATGTCACGATTTTACTGATGCCATGGTGTCCACGCCATGTGGTCTCTAGCTACTCCACCTTTGACTTTAATCTCCCTGGCTGCGAGGAAATAAGGTCCACGAGTCTGTCGAATCCCAATAGCCACGATTTCAAATTAATCGTCTGCAATTCCGATTTTGTTAACTTTTATCTCTCTGGAATCCCAATGTTATTGCATGATCATACGTTCGTTCAGAAGTATATCCAGTGCCCCTTTGTAAGTAAGAGACTAAAGCAGAGTAAGATTGTGTGTGTCTTTACTTATGTGGGATGTTGTAAGCAGACTCTGCATTGCCTATTTTCATTTTCATTTTCTTCTTCTTCTTTCGAATGGGCCAGCTAAGGACAACGATATTTAACTTTTTAGCCTGGAGAGGGACTTTATGTTCGCCCAGTAATCCCGCATTCTCTGGTTATGTTTCTCCTTTCTCTCCTTTGTCCAAAGGGCACCGGTCTTTTTACGGGGTGATCTGTCCTGCAGCCTCTTCTCTTTCAGTACCCTTCTGAGAAGTGCTCGGTTTCTAATGCCACTTTCAGTAATGTTCAGTTCCTGGATGCCTTTCTTGACTTCTATCAGCCATGGTGTCACGGTCTTCCTGCTCTTCCAGTAGTTGAAAAGCCGGTTCGTCAGTCTTGTTCGGTCCATCCTTGTGATATGTCCGTAAAACGCGAGCCGCCTCTTCCTGGCTACATCTGTGATTTTCTCAGTATGATTGTATGACTCCTGGTTTGATTGCCTTCTGTACTCACCATCTGGTTTGATCGGTCCCAGAATTTTTCTCAGGATCTTCCTCTCCTGAATTTCTAGTTTATATGTCAAGCCTTTCCTCTACAGGGCGTCAGAGCGGATAACTGTTTAGTAGCGTTTTAGTTTGGAATTGCGAGATAGACATTTCTTATTGTAGTTGTTCTTTGTTAATCGATATGCTAATTGTAACTTACTAATCCGAGTTGTTAGTGCTGTTCCTTCTGAAAGATTATGTTCCAACCATTCTCCTAGATACCTGAATCTGGCAACTTTCTCAGTTTGACCTAGTTCCAGCTGTAGTTCACTGGGAGTATCACTGATGTTGTTGAGGTATTTTGTCTTTTCTAGTGACAATTGAAGTCCTACCTTGACAGCCTGGAGTTCGAGCATATTGAGCTGCTTTACTGCTGCTTCCACTGAGCTTGCTTTAAGTGTCAGATCATATGCGAAAGCTAAACAGTCTACTACTAGTCCCTTCCGTTTGTGTCCCAGGTAAATACCGCTCGGTATATTCTGTACTTCCATTTCTTTCCGCCACTCTCTGATCACCATGTCCAGCACAGTTGAAGAGAAGAGCTGAAAGTCCATCTCCCTGCCTAACTCTTGTCTTTATCTCAAAGCTTTCTGAAAGTGTTCCCCTGAACTTTACTCGTGATCTAGTGTTACTCAGGGTGTTTTGGATAAGGTTGTCAGTTTTCTGGTCCACGCCAATTTCCTGCAAAATTCTCATAAGAATATGTCTGTCGACTAAATCGTATGCTTCTTGAAGTCAACGTAAGTAACTACGTACTGTTCATTCGCTAGTTTAGTTTGACTTAATACTGACTTCAAGTTAACGATCTGTTCAGCACAAGAACGTCCTTTTCTAAAACCACCCTGATAATCTCCAAGTTTTGGGTCCAATTGAGTTTCGGCTCTGTTCAACAATGCCTTCGATAATATCTTATAGATGACTGGTAGCAATGACATCCCTCTATAATTGTTGATGTCAGTAAAATCACCCTCCTTGCGTAAGGGGTGGATCAGAGCGGATATCCAGTTATCTGGTAACTTTTCAGTATCCCAAATGTTTCCTAGGATCTCGGTCAACTTGCTGGTTGCTTTGACTCCAGCCTGCACCTATACCGTCTTCTTCTGGTGCTCTGTTATTTTTTTATTTTTTATTTATTTATTTTTTTATTTTTTTTTTAACTTTTTTTGTGTACCAAGACGTTTCGACTACGTGACCAGTTTCAAACATTAACTATAAATGTTATGGGTTACAGAGATATAATTTCTTCTACGGAATTTATCGCAGCTGTGGATTCTGCCGCAAGTGAACTATCTGTAAGTGGGGTTCCGCGGGATAATTCTCTATCTTCAAGCGTCTGCCAGTTAAGATTCCTCAGAATTTCCGTGACGCTCTTCAGTCTATAAAAAAGAATGTCTATGACCAATCGTCTGCCTTCCTTTGTATACATTCAGTATCTCCTATCAGTCCTGTTTGCAGTGAAAAATTTGCTTATCTTTTAAACAAACTCATTGGTAGACTGGCTGCATTTTCCTAGTTTACTACCAGTGAACCGAAATCTGTCAACTGCTTTCTGCTTTACCTAGGACTCAGGCTATGTGATCATTCGATCTCATATGCCAACTAACGTTTTTATCCATATATTTGCGATTGTGGCGACCGGGAAGATGTTAAGCTTTTGCTTGCTTGAAAGTAGGAAACACGTGAGATGCAAGAAGGATCTAGGCATCAAATTAAATAAAAATGGAGAATAAATTTTTCTATGTTAATACTTAGTTTCTTCTGGCATCAAATACCCAAAATGTATACAGATACTCAGCGGTATTTATTTCAGTAAATGTTCTAAAAATCTAAGTTTTGAATTTGTGTTTTTGGACCTATTAATGTGAACGTTTTCTGAAACACTTATAATGTGAGTCGATGCCTTGTGCAATGTGGATCGTGTTACTTAAATACACAGTCCTTACAGAACGTTCCGAGACTAATTTTATTCGTGGCGTATATTTCACAACAATCACTACGGTGGCTTCTTGAGCGAACAACAATAAAGCATTGGGTGTATGGAGACGCAATAGCTTTGGTTCGCTGCAAGTAGAGAAAGCACTGACGAAAATGATCGCCCAGCATTTTTTTCTGACTGGCACAGGTTGGCAGGATTCATGTGTTCTACGGAGGCCGCTGTACGTGACGAAGCAAGCCGGGAGGAGAAGAAACAGCCGTCTTCTGTTCAGGCCTGGCCGACGCTAGACCAAGCAGATAAGTGTGGCTCTGCTGTGGACGGTCATCAGGATTGAGAAAGCTAGGATGAGAGGTTAACTAGGTGCAGTTAACGATTTCGCAGTCTTTATACTTTAAATTTGCTTAACCGGTAACGTCGCGCTATTTTTCGGCATTTCTTGATGGTAATTCTCAGTATTTTGCAATTAGTCTTTGAGACTGCAACCACGTTTTGCCATGTTGGCTTTGTGGTGGCGGGCAGTTCCAAATAGGCTTAAGGAGTACTTCATTAAACTAATCTCCTTACATTTATGCTATCTCGTTGTTTTTTAATTATTTCTTATTTTCTTTTTTATTTTCTACGTTTAAAACAATTTTCTTGGTTTGTGTGTTTCCACGTTGTTCTAGACACAGAGTTCAGGTCAAATAATCATCCCATCGTGTTCGTACCTCTTTCGAAAATATTTCATTGGTGCTTTTAATTTAGCCAGTTATTTACACACGTAAATTCTTGAGAAAAGGTGTACTTTCTTTGTGATAAGTTACACATTGCATGAGATCGTATTTCAAGTCGCTTATGACACTATGTAAACACCTCGTCGTTTCTGTGCTTGCTTAATTTGGCTCAACTCCAATCTAAAAAAAATATTTCTAGATGTATTATCCCACATCATTTAAAATTTAATTAAAATTTCTTTTGCCAACTAGCACGTAATATCGAGGTGGAATAGTGCATCTGGTGCCTTGTAGATACCGAGTCGTTGCATTCGATCATGTTTTTAATTTGCTCTGATTGTGAGAGATTAACCACCGTTAAAAACTGATTCATTTTAGTGGTGTTTTTTTCATGTGGTCACCTTCGTCGGACAGAAGACCGATTGCCAGCAGTGTACTGTTAAATTGTCCGACATGTCACCATCCCCCTGCAGATTGATCAGAACAGGAAAGGCGTGAACAGTCGAGCCATACAACGGACCTTTTGACACGTGAGAATCTTCCTCCCACAAGCGACAGTTTAGTACATGTAATGTCTTAAACCTGATGCTTCCTCGTGCTGCGAGTAGGGAGACTGAACGTTATAATATTACGATGAAGGCATAAACGCATACCATCCCTGTTTCGGACGGTGGCGTCAAACAGATTCATGCCTGCATCTCTATATCACACGTGCAACGATTTATGGCAGCCCGCTCACTACACCACAGTTGAAAAAAATTGTTTGGCCTTCGGTGATGTCGCCCCATACAGTCATCCCATTCATAAAAGTATTCAATTCAAATTACACCAGATCTGGGAGAAAATCTTGCTCGAGTATGTTCAGCTGACTTTCAGAATTAACGTATAAAGAATGTGAACTATCTTGACAACCAATAGAGATTCGAGATTGGATTAATAAAAAATACCAAAAATTAAGATTTTGGTTCTAACGCTAAAGTGTTCTACATAGTCTCTCCCCACACTTACGTACAACACACAGAACGTCAATGTAACAATGTGAAAATGTCAGAACAGTCGTTCTGTGGGAAGCTGTTGAACTCGCGTCCCACATTGGCTTGAATGTCGGTTGTGTCGTAAGAGCGTTGACCCTTGCTGCGAACTTAGGCACTTTGGCGTTTTCTTGAGTACAGTAAGCAGTTTTTATGTTTGTTCCTACAACAAGGTTGTTAACTTTCTCTTTACATTCTCTATTATTAAAAGCTTATATTCCTGTCTGTGCTGTTGTTCCAATCGCAGCACTGAAATTATTGCCGTGGAGTAATTTGGTGGCACTTACTTTCTAAATCTCTACATTTTTGCCAAAATGTCAGTAGAAGTTTATTCACAAACGTTTTGTTGCTTCTCAATACGCTGTCTTCGCTGCACAAATCCAGACAATGGCTCAGTTCTAGCATTGGTATTTAAGACTATAATCAGAGAAGCAGGATGCTGTGTAATTTAGAGCCACGCGGAGTCATTACTACGATGGGGAAATCCATTGCCCCATGGGTCATCTGTCGTCTCACGTATCGCGTTCGTTGATGAGCTAAAACCCCCTGCAGGCGGTACGAAGGAATTTGCCTTAATGCTTAGCATTTATTATATCCTGGTGCTGTCATCACATTCCGCTTGAATTACATAGCATTCCCAGGTTCTTGTATCAGCCGGATCAGTTCTGCGAACGAAGAAGCAGACGTCGACATTTTTCATAAGGCCAACATTTCTGAGTACTCAGCACGACTATGTATGTTACCGGGAATCGGCAGGCGATGTTTACGGTGTGCGACTCGTGAGTTCGTGCGCAGCTTACGTAACACAGCAGGCGCGCAGCTTTACAAGCTCCTGATCCGAACAAGGAATGTGTGTGCGTGTGTGTGTGTGTGTGTGTGTGTGTGTGAATGCGGCCATGGTTGTGAGTAAGTGATACTGAGTACCGAAATGATGTTAATTTTGTGCTCTAAAGCTATGCTCACCAAGAGATCTCCTCTTACGCTAGATTCTGTCTGTACAGAGGCGTTCCATATTGATTTCCACTTCAGTTTTTCCTATAACGTATGGTGCCCTTTCTGACCCATGATTACAGCTGTAAGTATGCAGTGCTTTGGTCTAACTGCAGGTGGCAGGACAATCAGTAGAAGTGTAACCCCTGCACCGTACAGACCAATTTTCCAACTTCTGCCTTTGCGTGAGAAGACAACATGGAGTGTAATCATCAAGCACCGAGTTGGCGACATGGTTTGGGTGGAAGGAGAGTATAACACTGCTCGTATTCACAGGCGACTGGTGGCGATGTCTGGAAAGAGTGCACTGTCACGAAAAGTTCTTCCCCTTACGAGTCGACAAATCGCGGCTGCTATCGCTGAAATGAGGTTCCAGATACTGCAGTACCCACCATATTCTCCTGATTTGGCCCATTATGTTTAACATCTGTACGGGGCTGCGAGGAAACCTCTGCAGGGACATCATTTCTCAGACTTTCACGAAATGCGAGCAGCCTTCGTGTGGTGGGTGGGACAAATTCCAGAAAAGTGTTTTGAGGAGGGCCTACTGTAATTAAATGGGCCAAGTCAGGTAAACACCGCGGGTGTTGCAGTATCTGGCACCCCATTTCAATGACGGCAGCTGTGGTTTTCCTACGCGTCGTCTTATTGTGAGAGCACCTTTCTCCAAACGCCGTCACCAACCGCCTGCGAATATCCGCAGCGTTAGATACTTCTTCCAGCCAAACTAAGTCGCCAACTTGGTTCCTGATGATTACACTCCGTATTGTCCGCTCACGTAATGACAGCTGTTGGGGAACTGGGCTGTTCTGTGCCGGGATTACACTTCTGATCGTCTCGCCATCTGCAGTTACACCAAAGTACTACATGATGAGTCAAATAGCGAACCGCGCATTATAGGAAAAACTTAAGTGTAGAAGTTCCTTTCAGCTACTCCTTCGAGGCTCTCAGCAAATATCAGTGTCTCCAGCGCTGTTTGAGGCGTCCCACTGTGTGTAAAGGATCTCTGTTGGAACCGTGCAGCCTATAATCAGGTCTTATTGGGCCAAACTGAAAGGACATATTGGAGGATAAAGCCTCCATTTAAGACACTTGGAAATAAAGAACTTGCGGTTCTATAACAAAGGAAAACTTTGTTGAACGTCCATACACGTGCTAAAAGATACTGGTACGGTGAACGTGTCATACTTCTTTGCAATGTGATGTTGAGAAGCGTTTTGGTGACACAAGTTGCTCCGGACGCAAATCCTAGGATTTGCATTTCTACCCCGGTAGGTTCTGGGACTTACTATGCCAGTTTTTAAAACTATCCCCTTAGAGAACACTTCACATACTAGTCTAAACACAGTGGATTTGACTCCACTATGAAATGTCTGCATCAGCAGTTTCCCACTATCTGACAGACAGCGGCATATTACCAGCAGTCGGACCTTGTGCAAAAAAATCAAAGAATAATTTTTTCGAAACTCCGTAATTGTCTCCCATTGCGATAAGTAATTTTGAAATTTGGCTCAAAGGTGCCTACAACCTTTCTGTGTAATGGTGTAAAAGCGCGGCACCCTGTGACGTCATTCTTGGGCTCGACTACGCCTCAAACAGCAAGGCGTCGACACATGCGAAGAAGAAGACCATGAGAGTTATAAGGTGGGTTAGTTACGTCACACTGGAACAAAATTTCACCACAGTTCTTTCCAGTGCCACAGTGGTCGTGTCAAAGAGTGGGAAGGTAGTCACATCCCCTCTTACCCACATTTAACACCTTCTCCTGACACCTCTGTGATCGAAGTCAGAACCGCGACACCTAGCTTTGAAATGACTCGGTTTTCTTATGAATAGTCGAAGAAAACATTTCAAATACCCTACCGTTAGAAATCGACAGGAAAGGGCCTCAGGGGGTGGCATAAGGGGCGTCAACGAAACCACCACTTTCCTTGGGATATTGATTCCCACACATTTCGCGGTGAAACTCCACTGAACGTGATGTGACCCCTTTGGAGCGCAGTGTGCCCGCAATTATTTTTGCCCTGGTACACAGGGTGGAACCACTAGTGAACGTTCAAAACCATTCGACGAAATCTGAACATGATCCGAAGCCGCGAAATGTGTTTATGCTTTTTCAGCCCTCCTACGGCGCGATTACAGGGTGTGCAACATTACCATGTGCGTGAATAAAACATCAAATGTTCTGTGGAGATCCACTAGTTCGGCAACTCCTCGGTGCCACCCAAACACCTTTGATGAGCATGTTAAAAATACGAGTATAGCTGTCAGAAACAGACAGCCTCGCTGCTACTCTAGCACCTGAGCGTGAGGCAACCCCTCCGACACCCCTTAGGTATGGATTGCCTACATTTAGGCGCTAGAGCAGCAGTGAAGCTGAATGGATGCCGAAGTTTTTGACCTTTGTTGAGCATGTTAAAAATATGGCTGCCAGAGACAGACAAATTAGCCTCGCTGCTACTCTAGCACCTGAGGCTGAGGCAACCCCTCCGACACCACTTAGGTATGGATTGCCTACATTTAGGCGCTAGAGCAGCAGTGAGGCTGAATGGATGCCGAAGATTTTGACGGATACTTCTGTAACGTGCTCAACAAAGATGCGTGGGTTGCACTGAGGGCACTGCCAAACTATGGCATCTTGGGAGGACCCTATGCCGTTTTATTCATGCGCATTCTGATGTTGCACGCACCGCCCCTCCGTGATCATGCTGCAGGAGGGAGCAAAACAGGAGGACTGAGAAAGCACAAACACTTTTTGCTGCTTCGGATCACTTTCAAATTTCGTAGAAAGCTTTTCAACGGTCCCTAGTGTTTCCACACTACATACCAGAGCAACTCCAAAGGGGTCAGGTCACGTTCAGTATGGTTTCAGCCCCACGATGACATTAGAGTGGGCTTGAAAGAATGCCCTCCTGTTGCTCGTCACACTGCAACCTTTTTTTTTTTTTTTCAATCGTGAAATGTGTGGGAATCAACGCCCCGAAAACATGGTCGAAGTACAGTAAGCTGCATCCTTTTTACTTCCTGTGCAACTGGCCAGTTTCAACTGTAGGTCATTTTCAAGCACATATGCAACTGGAAGCTTAAGATATGTGCTTGGAAATGACGCACGGTTGAAATTGGCGAATTTTACGGGAAATGAAAAGAATACAGCTCACTTAGACCATGTTTCCTTCTCAAAACACATTGAGCTTGCGGACTCCCAAGAACTAAAATTTTAATATCCTTCGTAACACTCAGGTGCTTCGACACTCCTCTCTTAAGTATTCTCCTCAGTCCGTGGTCCACTTCCATACAATTCTATGCTCCAGACGTGCATTCATAGAAATTTCTTCCTCAAACTATGCCTATGTTTGATATTAACTTCTTGCGAGGAATGTCCTCTTTCCCTGTACCAATCTGCACCCCTGCCTCACGCTCGTTGAGCATTTCCCTCTTGGTCTTCAATTATTGTAGGCTCTTTGTGTTGAAGTCTGTAAATAGTTATTCTCAATAATAAATTTCATTTAACGAGCAGTATTGTAGAGTTAAAAAAAGGAGATAAGACGACAGTCTCTGTTTAATATATCCTAGAACATGCAAAGTACTGGAGAGTGAAACATTTGCAGTAACATCACGCCCCAAGGTAAATGCGAGTATGGCAATCAGGAGTGCCCAACAAACGGCCAAGGTAGTGCATAATCAATATAAGATCGCTGCACCACAGTACAGCGTTAGAATATTCTGTCTTACATGTGGATTTAAGTATTGATACAACTCAAAGTCACAGACAACGATGCCATCCACACATCGTATGCCGAAATAGTTCTCGAGAACTAACAAGGAGGAAGAAGAAGCGCGAAGCGATTTGTTATGTTTAATCATACCTTTGCTGTCATTCATTGAAAGGCCTCTGGGGTAGAACCATAAAAAAATTAAAATTGCGGACAAGACCATTAATTTAGACGCCAACATCAACTAGTAAAAGTCGTCCGACAAAAACACTTCTTGTGTCATTCTTACTTTCAGTGTCCAATTTGCATAAAACCACATTTTAATTTTAATTAATTGTTTCATGACTCATCTTCGGACAGATGTACTGAACCATCATTTGCACTTCGTCCTTCTGCATGTTGCGTGCCCTTGGTTTACACCCATCCCTCCCTGTTATCAAAACGAGAAAAAAAAAAGCTCTTCTCTGACGCAGTATTATGTAAATCTCAATTATTACCAAACAGAACACATGACGAGGGTAGTATTGCCGCCATTTCAGTTACATAATATTACGTACACACTATAGTAACTTTTAGCGGGAAAGAAGCAGTATGTGTGTCCCCAGTTGATTAACGTGTCAAATATCTTTCGTGACTAAAATATGCTACTTTAAATATATCACTAGTTTGTTGTTGTTGTTGTTGTGGTCTTCAGTCGTGAGACTGGTTTGATGCAGCTCTCCATGCTACTCTATCCTGTGCAAGCTTCTTCATCTCCCAGTACCTACTGCAACCTACATCCTTCTGAATATGCTTAGTATATTCATCTCTTGGTCTCCCTCTACGATTTTTACCCTCCACGCTGCCCTCCAATACTAAATTGGTGATCCCTTGATGCCTCAGAACATGTCCTACCAATCGATACCTTCTTCTAGTCAAGTTGTGCCACAAACTTCTCTTCTCCCCAATCCTAATCAATACCTCCTCATTAGTTATGTGATCTACCCATCTACTCTTCAGCATTCTTCTGTAGCACCACATTTCGAAAGCTTCTATTCCCTTCTTGTCCAAACTAGTTATCGTCCATGTTTCACTTCCATACATGGCTACGCTCCATACAAATACTTTCAGAAACGACTTCCTGACACAACTATACTCGATGTTAACAAATTTCTCTTCTTCAGAAACGCTTTCCTTGCCATTGCCAGTATACATTTTATATCCTCTCTACTTCGACCATCATCAGTTATTTTGCTCCCTAAATAGCAAAACTCCTTTACTACTTTAAGTCTCTCATTTCCTAATCTAATTCCCTCAGCATTACCCGACTTAATTCGACTACATTCCATTATCCTCGTTTAGCTTTTGTTGATGTTCATCTTATATCCTCCTTTCAAGACACTGTCCATTCCGTTCAACTGTTCTTCCAAGTCCTTTGCTGTCTCTGACAGAATTATAATGTCATCGGCGAACTTCAAAGTTTTTATTTCTTCTCCATGATTTTAATACCTACTCCGAATTTTTCTTTTGTTTCCTTCACTGCTTGCTCAATATACAGATTGAATAACATAGGCGATAGGCTACAACCCTGTCTCACTCCCTTCCCTACCACTGCTTCCCTTTCATGTCCCTCGACCCTTATAACTGCCATCTGGTTTCTGTACAAATTGTAAATAGCCTTTCGCTCCCTGTATTTTACCCCTGCCCTCTTCAGAATTTGAAAGAGAGTATTCCAGTCAACATTGTCAAAAGCTTTCTCTAAGTGTACAAATGCTAGAAACGTAGGTTTGCCTTTCCTTAATCTTTCATCTAAGACAAGTCGTAAGGTCAGTACTGCCTCACGTGTTCCAACATTTCTACGGAATCCAAACTGATCTTCCCCGAGGTCGGTTTCTACCAGTTCTTCAATTCGTCTGTAAAGAATACGTGTTAGTATTTTGCAGCCGTGCCTTATAAACTGATAGTTCGGTAATTTTCACATCTTTCAGCACCTGCTTTCTTTGGGATTGGAATTATTATATTCTTCTTGAAGTCTGAGGGAATTTAGCCTGTCTAATACATCTTGCTCACCAGGTGGTAGAGTTTTGTCAGGACTGGCTCTCTCAAGGCTGTCAGTAGTTCTAGTGGAATGTTGTCTACTCCCTGGGCCTTGTTTCGGCTTAGTTCATTCAGTGCACTGTCAAACTCTTCACGGAGTATCATATCTCCCACTTCATCTTCTACTACCTCCTCTTCCATTTCCATAATATTGTCCTCAAGAACATCGTCCCGGTATAGACCCTCTATATACTACTTCCACCTTTCTGCTTTCCCTTCTTTGCTTAGAACTGGGTTTCCATCTGAGCTCTTGATATTCATGCAAGTGGTTCTCTTTTCTCCAAAGGTCTCTTTAATTTTCCTGTAGGCAGTATCTATCTTGCCCCTCATGAGATAAGCCTCTACATCCTTACATTTGTCCTCTAGCCATCCCTGCTTAGCCATTTTGCACTTCCTGTCGATCTCATTTTTGAGGCGTTTGTATTCCTTTTTGGCTGCTTCACTTGCTGTATTTTTGTATTTTCTCTTTTCATCAATTAAATTCAGTATCTCTTCTGTTACCCAACGATTTCTACTAGCCCTCGTCTTTTTACCTACTTGATCCTCTGCTGCCTTCACTACTTCATCCCTCAAAGTTAGCCATTCTTCTTCTACTGTATTTCTTTCCCCCATTCCTGTCAATTGTTCCCTTATGCTCTCCCTGAAACTCTGTACAATCGTTGGTTTAGTCAGTTTATGCAGGTTCCATCTCCTTAAATTACCACCTTTTTGCAGTTTCTTCAGCTTTAATCTATAGTTCATAACCAATAGATTGTGGTCCGAGTCCACATCTGCCCCTGGAAATGTCTTACATTTTAAAGCCTAGTTACTAAATCTCTGTCTTACCATTATATAATCTATCTTATACCTTCTAGTGTCTCCAGGCTTCTTCCATGTATATAACCTTCTTTCATGATTCTTGAATCAAGTGTTAGCTATGATTGAGTTATGCATTGTGCAGAATTCTACCAGGCGGCTTCCTCTTTCATTTCTTTCGCCCAGTCATATTCACCTACTACGTTTCCTTATCTTCCTTTACCTACTATCGAATTCCAGTCACCCATGTCTATTAACTTTTCGTCTCCCTTCACTATCTGAATAATTTCTTTTATCTCATCATACATTCCATCAATTTCTTCGTCATCTGCAGAGCTACTTGGCATATAAACTTGTACTGCTGTAGTAGGCGTGAGGTTCGTGTCTATCTTGGCCACAATAATGCGTTCACTATGCTGTTTGTAGTACCTTACCCGCACTCCTATTTTTTTCAAAAATGGTTCAAATGGCTCTGAGCACTATGGGACTCAACTGCTGTGGTCATAAGTCCCCTAGAACTTAGAACTACTTAAACCTAACTAACCTAAGGACAGCACACAACACCCAGCCATCACGAGGCAGAGAAAATCCCTGACCCCACCGGGAATCGAACCCGGGAACCCGGGCGTGGGAAGCGAGAACGCTACCGCACGACCACGAGACGCGGGCCCTATTTTTTTTATTCATTATAAACCTCCTCCTGCATTTCCCCTATTTGATTTTGTATTTATAACCCTGTTTTCACCTGACCAAAAGTGTTTTACCTCCTGCCACCGAACTTCACAAATTCCCACTATATCTAACTTTAACCTATCCATTTCCCTTTTCAAATTTTCTAACCTACCTGCCCGATTAAGGGATGTGACATACCACGTTCCGATTCGTAGAACACCAGTTTTATTTCTCCTGATAACGACGTCCTCCTGAGTAGTTTCCGCCCGGACATCCGAATGGGGGACTAATTTACCTCCGGAATATTTTACCAAAGAGGACGCCATCATCATTTAACCATACAGTAAAGCTGCATGCCCTCTGGAAAAATTACGGCTGTAGTTTCACCTTGCTTTCAGCCGTTCGCAGTACCAGCACAGCAAGGCCGTTTTGGTTAATGTTACAAGGCCAGATCAGTGAATCATCCAGACTGTTACCCCTGCAACTACTGAAAAGGCTGCTACCCCTCTTCAAGAACCACACGTTTGTCTGGCCTCTCAACAGATACCCCTCCATTATGGTTGCACCTACGGTACGGCTATCTGTATCGCTGAGGCACGCAAGCCTCCCCACCAACGGCCAAGTCCATGGTTCATGGGGGGATCACTAGTTTAAATTGTTAAAAAAAAGGAGTGAGGCCTGAGTTTCTCCCAGCGTATACAATGTTCAAATAACTTACGGCACTGCAGCCGGGTGAGTCGTCGACAGCTCCTACCTTTTTCAAGGTGTAACTGCAGCAAGTAACCGCTGTTTCAATGAATTCAAAACATCGGTAAGTTTTGATATGGTCTCTCTCTTCACTTGTGTTCCTCTGTCTGATTCGTTACGGTTGATTGAGGTTAAGTTTCGTGTCGAAATAATGAACCGATTTCCATATGTGTTGATTTCCACTTAGTTTTTATTCAGTCGCCGGTACTATGGTACTAGCAGACAGGTGGAGCTGCGATTAGAAGCCCGTTGTCACCTATTATTGCCAATTTTTTTATGAAAAATTACTAGGAACATACCTTGGAGTCGGTGGTTTTATCTTTTTTTCCAGATACGTAGACGATACTTTTGTTCAAATGGTTCAAATGGCTCTGAGCACTATGGGACTCAACTTCTGAGGTCATTAGTCCCCTAGAACTTAGAACTAGGTAAACCTAACTAACCTAAGGACATCACAAACAGCCATGCCCGAGGCAGGATTCGAACCTGCGACCGTAGCGGTCTTGCGGTTCCAGACTGCAGCGCCTTTTAACCGCACGGCCACTTCGGCCGGCGATACTTTTGTTGTTTGGCCTCATGGCAGTGAGAATTTGAACGACTTGTTAGAACACCTTTATGCAACTCACCCGAGTCTTTGTTTCTCGATAGACGTGGAAAAGGATGGCTGTCTTCCCTTCCTTGATGTGTTGGTCAGGAGGAAGGCTGATGGTATGTTGGGAGATGCCGTTTATAAGAAGCTTACTCGTACTAACTTGTATCTGCAAGCTGACATTTGCCAACGTCTGGCTCAACATGAAGGAGTACTCCTTACCTTGGTTCACGGTACCCATGGTCCGCAGCTCATGGTCTAATGGCTTGTGGTGCTGCCTCTAGATCACGGGTCTCGGGTTCGATTCCCGGCCGGGTTGGGGTTTTTCTCTGCCCGGGGACTGTGTGTTTCTGTTGTCCTGGCACCGGTCATCCCGTGGAATATAACAACACGGATAGAGTTATTAAGAAGGGAGTTGAAATAAAATTGACAAGTTACCTCATAATTAAAGATGGTGATTTCTGTTTAAATTCTTCATGGAATCCTACCCTCTCCCTTGTCAAAAACAGTGGGACAGATTAATATTACCTAATCCGTTGATTATTAATTTCACTATCGATAACATGTTTTGAGGCATCAAGGGATCACAAATTTAGCATTGGGGGCAGCGTGGAGGGTAAAAATCGTAGAGGGGGACCAAGAGATGAATACACTAAGCATATGCAGAAGGATGTAGGTTGCAGTAGGTACTGGGAGATGAAGAAGCTTGCACAGGATAGAGTAGCATGGAGAGCTGCATCAAACCAGTCTCAGGAGTGAAGACCACAACAACAACAACATCGATAACATCTCACGTCAGTCATATTTGGCTTGTGTAGGCGCTAGTGTTTGCAGTGTGTATGTGTGTGTGTGTGTGTGTGTGTGTGTGTGTGTGTGCGCGCGCGTGTTATCTTTCCGGATTTTCTCTGCAAAACGAAGCTCTTACTTTCTGCATTTATGCCTTGAAAATGACAGGGTGTGCTCGTGTCGAAATATCGACGTTTGTCGAAGACGTCATCCGGCTGTATTCCCTTAAATTATTTGTACCAAAAATACTTTTGATGTCAGCTATGTAAAGGAAAAACGAAACTGAGTGTTGAAAATTATTTACAGCCCTGATATTTTTTCCTTCTTCCTTACTTCTGCCTGTTGTTGAGTAAAACATTTGCAAACTGAGTGCTCTCTATAAAAATTTCAATATTTTTATGTAAGTTCATCCTTCCATCTTTGTCCCTAACAGTGAAGTTTTCACATTTTTTAAAAAGCTAATAATCGAATGAAACTTTGTGTATTCTTACAACTGAATAACAACTGCAGATGTATTTCCCAACAAGTTTTAGGACTTAAATTTCTTTAAGTTTGTTGCATGGTTGACAAAGAACACTAACTATGTATTTTCGAAGAAGATTAATTAAAATCTGCCCTTTATGCCGCTGAGCACATTCATAAGGATAGCTATTTCATGCTGGTGTTAAAGACGAAATAAGTGTTTGTAGATTTTTGGTAAATTTGTAAGTGGATATTTCTGGTTATTATGGAATTCCCAGAGGAAAAGAGTTACAGTTTAACGACACGTAGATGTCGGCTACGCTAAGGACGGAGAGCACGCTCGGGCTGGGGAAGAGTAGGGAGTGTATTGGGCCATGTCCTTATGAAAGGAAATGTTCTTGCCTTAAGCCGTTTAGGGAATCGGTGACAAACCTATTTAGATGAAACTGGAAACCTGGAACAAGCAATGAGCAATACAAAAGCTGTCTCATTTGTTGCCAATGAACACCTATTCACGCGCCCTCATACACACACAAACGATATCGCCGGAGAAAATCCAACTTCTTCAAGGACAAGGGCATTTCATTGACAAGTGATGACACAGATAGTTCATCGCTGTAGGAGTATATAACAACAAACTGAGACCGAATGAAACACTAACGTTACGCTAAAGGATGCCCAGACAGTCGCGTCAATATAGAATGTACCCATCTGGTGGCAAAGCAGGCATATTCTCCCATGCAAACGCTCATAAAGATGCCGAATGGCATCCTGTGATAGACTGTCCCAATCAACATGCACCTTTTGTTGTAATTCGATAACGGTTCTTGTAGCCTCTGGGGTACGAGTAAGTTCCTGCTTCACCAAATACGTGTTGAAACGGTGAGAGATCTTGTGATCTTGCTGGCGGGCACTTGTACACTATGTAGCGAACATTACGCGTATCAGCCATATGTGGAAGTGCACTGTCCTGCTGAAAACATACATCACCTTCCTGTGAGGGAGGTGGTAGTAGCACGGTGATAACGACCTGTGCAATGTAGTGGACACTCGTTGCTTTATCCTGCAGAAACGCAAAATGTGACCTCGAGTTGTAACTCATGGCGCCCAAACTATGAAGCTTGAGGAGGTACCTTTGTGTTGTGGGTGGACGCACTCCAGAATAAGCCGCTCACCAGGTCTATGCCTTTACACGGCTACATTCATCAACCACTTACAGAGAGAACCTTCTCTCATCACTGAAGACAAAAGAGTGCCATTGCACTCTTCAGCTGACCCTTTCACGACACGAGAGTTGCTATACTTGGCAGTGTCATGCTGTAAATGGCATCCCGGCCAGAGCCGCGTGTGATCTAAGTCCTACTGCAGGTGTAACGTGTGCCCAGAATTCTGCCCCGTATGATGTTCAGTCAGCCACAATTACTCACACAGTACGTCGATCCTGATGCGCGTCTGTACTATGTGGACAACCAGAATCTGGTCAACGGGTGATGGAATGTTCCACAGACCAATGCTGCAAACAGCAAAACACCACCGCTACGTTGTGTCCAACTTGTGCAGAAACCCTTCGATACGTGCCCTACAGTGAATGTTGCACTGACTGTTCACCTCTCAGCTCAGCACATTTACTGCCTGCAGAGTCAAAACTGGAGGCACTCAGACAAACCTCCAAAGCGCCATCCGATCGCCGATAACTATGACAAATGAATCACAAACGTTACAACTCCTCAGTATGCACACATGACACCCTGGTTCCATTGAAAAGAATCCTTGAGGGTGTTGCTTTACTTCGGTAGCGAGCGAAACACATACATACATATCCACACGACTTTAATTCTTGCCTGAGACAATGGACAACATTGTTTCAGAAATGAATTAAAATTTTTCCAATTCCACAGTCCGAACAAGGTTTTCAGGACGTTTCGCTCGCTCACCAGGCGAATGCCGAAACTGGAAATCTCCTCGCATGTTCTCTCATTTGGACTCCCTTCTGCTCCATTACGAGGCTGTTAGGAAATTTGGCTGAGAAAAACGAGTTGGGAATAAAATACGAAAAAAAGAAAAGAATACCCAGAAAATGCATCATAAAAATAATACAGTTAGTAGCCCTCCGTATCCAGTTGTTATTGTGTACATCCGATACTTGAATTTCGTAGCCCTACATTGTCTAATGAAGAAGAGATGAAGAAGCTTGCACAGGATAGAGTAGCATGGAGAGCTGCATCAAACCAGTCTCAGGACTGAAGACCACAACAACAACAACATTGTCTAAGATTAAAATCCAACAATGAACCTTATTAACATTCTTACCTAAGAAATTATAGAGGGTCACGTACGTTGAGGTAAGTTCATCATCAGTTACGTTCATCATCTTTTAAGGAAATCATATCTAAAAAGCTTTCCGACACATTACTCAGGATAGAATGCAAGTTTGAAGCTTTCTTTGACGCCATCCCTTCGATACCATCACGTAGCCTGAACTCCCATGCGCACCCGCGGCCAGTATCCAACTGCCCCTGGCGATGCTCAGCGAGCGCAATTTACGCGATGGGTTGCTGCCTGTGCACCACTGATTAACAAAGAGATGTTTATCGGTGGACCAAAACAATTGTAGGCATTGATACACTTATGAAACAGTCTTAATATGGGCCGCCAGTCCCGCTTTGGCCCGGGAGACAGATTGAAAATAGTCACCACTCCAAATTCAATGTTAAAAGCCTTGTACCATTTTAACTACGTTCAGAAAGATCCTGAAGTCCGACCAATGGATTTGAGAACGTGCAGCATTAACTGTTAACTACCACTTTTGAATCATTAAGGTTAGCTCCCGCAGATACTGACCTAAGGACAAACCAGGTTTACAACTCAAAGCGAAGCAAGTCAGGAGTGAAATCAAAATCAGAATGCTTCAAGTTTCCACAAAAACAAATATAGTTAATAAGTCTGTATAACATCCGTAAACATTCTCTCTTTCACGAGCACTACCTCCAGTTAACTGCATTAATAGCTCCACGATTTAATACTCGGATCCCGCCATCCTTTCACAAGCGCGTGCACTAAGACGCGACAAACATCTACAAAAATTGAAAATGATTGACCATGTCTCCACACCCTCGAACGGGAAGCGTTGTTGGCTTTTCGTACCGAAAGAATAATTTTCTCGGTCAAAATACTATACTCAGTAAAAATACTATGCCGAAAGTATCACTGGTGGGATTTACTTCATCGTTAGCCAGTGTTTTACTATCGCTAGGCACTCCGTTGGTGGTCCAAGCTTATACCGCGTATCGAAACGTGTGCCTATTTGCCGCAGTTAGCGAATTATACACGAACTTCCGCAGCAATAATGTTAGAGCTATTCTGTATTATCCATTCTATACAGGCATACTTAAATAATACTTTTTCTACAATGCCTATTCGTAACCACTGACTTAACAGCAGCTCACAAATTTTTTCTACGCTAAATGCAATAGTTTCTCTGAATGGGAGGGTGGAGGAAACGAAGCCCAAGAAGACCCCAGTAACTAACCTCGAACTACTGAAAGAATATTTCCTGTGAAACATACTAGAAACAAGGCTCCTTCCAGATGGAACACGATGGTATACACCTAATATCAAATGAGATTTTCACTCTGGAGCTGAGTGTGCGCTGGTACGAAACTTCCTGTGAGATTAAAACTGTGCCTCCGGCCCGAGACACAAATTCAGAACCTTTGCTTTTCTCGGGCAAGCGCTCTACCGACTAAGCTACCCAAACACAACTCAGGAGTCCTCCTCACAGCTTTGGATCCGCCAGTGTCTCATCTCCGAAGATTGCTTCGAAAACCACAGTGCTTTAATAGGCATGGTCCCGTTGAAGGTGGTATGCCGTTAACTTTCTTTGATCTTTCAACGGACTTATCCAGACAGTTTACCGTCGATTTCGAACCACGGTACAGTTCGGCATTTTTTCACATCAACAAACATTGCCAAACGCGAAAGAAGTAATAAAACACATACAAAACCCTGGGATTGACCAGGAAGCGAATTCCAGACGTTTGCACTTGCAGTCCGACATTTTACCACCTTCCTTTCCTTCTTCAATCTTCAATTCGTTCGTTATTATTCGCGGCATTTGGTCTGAGCGGACT
This sequence comes from Schistocerca nitens, assembly GCF_023898315.1. NCBI lineage: Eukaryota > Metazoa > Arthropoda > Insecta > Orthoptera > Acrididae > Schistocerca > Schistocerca nitens. The sequence continues at coordinate 397,569,191 of NC_064617.1, forward strand.
TACATGACACACGTTCAAGTTAATTAATGATTTCCTTTGTTACGGGAGACAGCCTGCCCTCTGACCGAACGCACTGAGCTATTGTGGCGGTACCACTGGACCACCGAGGAGATCTTCAAAGTAGTTAACAAACAGGGCCAGTTGGAGAACATTTTTCCTTATGGTCGGCTGATAATTTGACGCCCTCTTGCCCGCTCTTTTCTCTCGTACACTTTCACCACTGTCAGTTTTCGCTACTAATTGTGGTACGCATCTTATACAATGGTCTTATACAAGGAGATGATGAATTTGTACTCACTAGTATATCTGATACCAAGCTGCAACATTAAAATTTTTGTTCTGTCAGGTACGTGTAATGGTGATTCTTATTATTCAAGAAACAATATGAAGTAGTGAGATAGCTGAGAAGCGACTGATAATTTAATAAGGAGCTGTAGAATTTCTTAGAGCTCAGATAAAGTCTAGGGAAGTTTTAAATGTGTGTTAAGGACGTTAAAGATTTTACCGTCTGAATGTGATGCGAAGTGATAGCACTATCTCTGATACTGAATATTGAATTGACTTAGATGATTAATTTACATGTTAGCGTTAAATCGCGTATTGGACTCTGAGAGAAATACACTCCTGGAAATTGAAATAAGAACACCGTGAATTCATTGTCCCAGGAAGGGGAAACTTTATTGACACATTCCTGGGGTCAGATATATCACATGATCACACTGACAGAACCACAGGCACATAGACACAGGCAACAGAGCATGCACAATGTCGGCACTAGTACAGTGTATATCCACCTTTCGCAGCAATGCAGGCTGCTATTCTCCCATGGAGACGATCGTAGAGATGCTGGATGTAGTCCTGTGGAACGGCTTGCCATGCCATTTCCACCTGGCGCCTCAGTTGGACCAGCGTTCGTGCTGGACGTGCAGACCGCGTGAGACGACGCTTCATCCAGTCCCAAACATGCTCAATGGGGGACAGATCCGGAGATCTTGCTGGCCAGGGTAGTTGACTTACACCTTCTAGAGCACGTTGGGTGGCACGGGATACATGCGGACGTGCATTGTCCTGTTGGAACAGCAAGTTCCCTTGCCGGTCTAGGAATGGTAGAACGATGGGTTCGATGACGGTTTGGATGTACCATGCACTATTCAGTGTCCCCTCGACGATCACCAGTGGTGTACGGCCAGTGTAGGAGATCGCTCCCCACACCATGATGCCGGGTGTTGGCCCTGTGTGCCTCGGTCGTATGCAGTCCTGATTGTGGCGCTCACCTGCACGGCGCCAAACATGCATACGACCATCATTGGCACCAAGGCAGAAGCGACTCTCATCGCTGAAGACGACACGTCTCCATTCGTCCCTCCATTCACGCCTGTCGCGACACCACTGGAGGCGGGCTGCACGATGTTGGGGCGTGAGCGGAAGACGGCCTAACGGTGTGCGGGACCGTAGCCCAGCTTCATGGAGACGGTTGCGAATGGTCCTCGCCGATACCCCTGGAGCAACAGTGTCCCTAATTTGCTGGGAAGTGGCGGTGCGGTCCCCTACGGCACTGCGTAGGATCCTACGGTCTTGGCGTGCATCCGTGCGTCGCTGCGGTCCGGTCCCAGGTCGACGGGCACGTGCACCTTCCGCCGGCCACTGGCGACAACATCGATGTACTGTGGAGACCTCACGCCCCACGTGTTGAGCAATTCGGCGGTACGTCCACCCGGCCTCCCGCATGCCCACTATACGCCCTCGCTCAAAGTCCGTCAACTGCACATACGGTTCACGTCCACGCTGTCGCGGCATGCTACCAGTGTTAAAGACTGCGATGGAGCTCCGTATGCCACGGCAAACTGGCTGACACTGACGGCGGCGGTGCACAAATGCTGCGCAGCTAGCGCCATTCGACGGCCAACACCGCGGTTCCTGGTGTGTCCGCTGTGCCGTGCGTGTGATCATTGCTTGTACAGCCCTCTCGCAGTGTCCGGAGCAAGTATGGTGGGTCTGACACACCGGTGTCAATGTGTTCTTTTTTCCATTTCCAGGAGTGTATTAGGAACTGTCTAACTCAATTAATAGTTATTTACTATTTCAAGAGCTACAAAGAGAATTTAGTTTGGGCGAATTTTTGGACCGAGATGTCCAGAGTTCAACTATTAAAGGCATTTAAATTGGATAAGGGTTTATAGAATCTAACTGTGAATGGTACGGGTTTATTACAGTCACGTTAATCTTTCAGTGACAAATACCGAAGCGAAATTCTTGTACGCACACATACGGTTCTTGTTGGGCATATTGTTTCTGACTGATTTTAGTGTGAAACTGCCAGTTTATGGCGGGTCATGACCCATCGAACATAGGCCGGTGTGAGGTGGAGCGTACACTATTAAGTTAAGTAGTGGTTTTGACTTTGTACATATGTACTGTTTGTGTTTTCCTTTTCTTTTTCGTTTATAAATATATAGCTATGGTGTTCGTTTAATCATTGACAAAGGTCTTCTTAGGCACTTGTGGGTTTTATTGTTGTTCTGAAGAAGGTGTCGTTATCTACGCCGAAACCTGGGTTAACACTAGGTGCTTTTTTCGCAATCGAGGCGGGTTTTTAGTTTTCTAATATATTAACCAACGATTGTTGACGCGGTGCGATGTTGAAGGTCCTGAAATAAAAAGTGCTTATCCATTAAAGAACTTCGTCGTAGGAAGCCTGTAGTTGACATCAGGAGCGAGTCGGAAAAGCGCACTTCTGAGCTTGGCACCCCAAGCAGCCACTACTAATTGTGATCCGTCCCGTGTGGAAATCTTACAGCCGTGGCCCTTCTGGCGCCCCTGACGGCTTGGCCCACAACTGGTGGCGGGAATCAAACATAACAACCAATAGGGGACTATCATTTAGTTACTGAAACCAGACCCTTCCTAACATACCTTGCATACGTTAACCTCAATGAGACCGAGAAATGGTTCGACGGAAAATGAAGGTCAGCAGAAAAATGAATACTAGGCTATCATTCACAGAGGTGACAAATGTCATAGGAACCTCAGTTTTTGTACGTCCATCCTTTAGAAGGGAGGTCTTGAGGACCATGGCCGTTCAATATTGTAAGAAAATGAAACGCCTACAGCCGTGCTTACGATCTTATCTATTGTGTAGAGCTACCAGTTTCGGCGCTTCAATGCGTCATCTTCAGGCCTTAGTTGATGCTGAAGGGGTTATCACGAACCATATATATATATATTGAATCAGTGGCCTATATAACTGGTTTCCACAGACTATCTGTAACTTTGATGTCAGCACTCCAACCATCAACTGCCAACTGACTGGAGAAATATACAAAACACAACATCCAAATACATCGTGTGGGACCTTCTTTTGCCCGACGTAGTGCAGCAATTCGACATAGCATGTATACAACAAGTCGCTGGAAGTCCCCACTAGAAATATCGAGCTATACTGCCACTGTAGCCGTCCATAGCTGCGAAAGTGTTGCCGGTGGGGCAGATAGTGCACAAACTGACCTCTCGATGATGTTCCATAAATGTTCCACACGATTCACGTCGGGCTGTCTGGGTGGCCACACAACTCTCTCGAATTGTCCAGAATACTCTACCCGCCAATCGCGAACATCTGTGGTCCGGTGACATGGCGCTTTGTCATCTCACCAGGCCACGGTCCCAAGGTCGTCTAGGGTCCAACCGACGTAACTCTACGCAAGCATTGCTGCTCTTGGTCGTTAAGTGAAGGCCGTGGTGAGAGGTAATGGCTGAAATTTGCTGTTCTCGGCACGCTCTTGATACTGTGGGTCTGGGAATACTGGATTCTCTAATGACTGCCGAAATGGAATGTCCCATGTGTCTAGTTCCAACATTCCGCGTTCAAAATCTGTAAATTCCCTTCGTATGGCTATAATCACGTCACAGACCCTTTCACTTGAATCACCCGAGTACAAATGGCAGCTTATACCTTGCGTACGCATACTACCGTCATCTGTAAATGTACATATCGCTATCCCATGGCTTCTGTCACCTCACTGTAAAGCTGTACTACCAAGAAACAGCCGTTAAACTTCACCAGAAGTGGAAGACGACATCAGTGAAGCGAAAATACAAGCCCCGTGGTCCAGAGACAGACCAACCGAGCTAAAAAATGAAAAATAAATAAATAAAAACATATCCAAATACCGAAGAGCTGTGTTTGTTATTCAATGAACACACAAATGCTACCAGTTCTTATGAGTAACAGGTACGACGGTAAAATCGGAGAGATTCGAGTCCACTTGGAGGCACACTACACGTTTTCTGTGCACCGTTCGCAACAGGTAAATCGTGACAGTATACTAAGTACCCTTTACCACACACCATAAAGTGAATTGCGGAGTACAGATGTAGAAGTACTACCTATAGGATGAAAGGACAGTAGCGTACGCACATATTACCCTAATGAACCAAAGAAACAGATACACCTGCCTAATATCGTGTAGGACCCCTGCGAGCGCGCAGAAATGCCACAACATGACGTGGCATGGATTCAACTAATGTCTGAAGTAGTCCTGGAGGGAACTTACACCATGAATCCTGCAGGGTTGTCCATAAATCCGAAAGAGTACGAGCGGGTGGAGATCTCTTCTGAACAACACGTTGCAGGGCATCTCTGATATGCTCAATAATGTTTATGTCTTTGTGTGTTGGGGAGTAGACGGGGGGGGGGGGGGAGTTGGTGGCCAGCGTAAGTGTTTGAAATCAGCAGTGTGTTCCTGGAGCCACTCTGTAGAAGTTCTAGACGTATGGAGTGTCGCATTGTCCTGTTGGAATTGCCCAAGTCCGTCTGAATGCACAATGGACATGAATGGTTGCAGGTGATCAGACAGGATACTAACGTACGTGTCACCTGTCAGAATCGTATCTAGACGTATCAGGGGTCCCGTATCACTCCAACTGTCACTCTGTAGCAGTTCTGGACGTATGGGGTGTCGCATTGTCCTGCTGGAATTGCCCAAGTCCGTCGGAATGCCCCAAGGACATGAATGAATGCAGGTGATCAAACAGGATTCTTACGTACGTGTCACCTGTTAGAATCGTATCTAGACGTATCAGGGGTCCCATATCACTTTAACTGCACACGCCCCACACCATTACACAGCCTCCATCAGCTTGAACAGTCCCCTGCTGATATGTATGGTCCACGGATTCATGCGGTTGTCTCCATACCCGTACATGTCTATCCGCTCGATACAATTTGAAACCAGACTCATCCGACGAGGTAATATATTTCCAGTCATAAGCAGTCCAATGTCGGTGTTGACGGGCCCGGGCGAGACGTAAAGCTTTGTGCCGTGCAATCATCGCGGGTACACGAGTGGGCCTTCGACTCCGAAAGCCCATATCGATGATATTTCGTTGATTAGTTCGCACGCTGGCACTTTTTGACGGCCCAGCATTGAAATCTGCAGCTATTTGTGGAAGGGTTGCACTTCTGTCACGCTGAACGATTCTCTTTAGTCGTCGTTGGTCCCGTTCTTGCAGGATCTTTTTCCGGTTGCAGTGATGTCGGAGATTTGATGTTTTAGCGAATTTCTGATATTCACGGTACACTCGTGAAGTGGTCGTACGGGAAAATCCCTTCATCGCTATCTCAGAGATGCTGTGTTCCGTCGTTCATGCGCCGACTATAACACCATATACAGACTCACTTTAATCTTGATAACCTGCCATTGGAGCAACAGTAACCGATGTAACAACTACGCCAGACACTTGTTGTCTTATATCTGCGTTGCTGACACCAGCGCCGTATTCTGTCTGTTGATTTATCTCTGTATTTGAATACACATTCCTATACCAGTTTCTTTGGCGCTTCAGTGTATTCTATTGGCAGGCAAGTAACGTCCAGATATATCTAAATACCTTCCGTTCTCTCACTTTAGTACTTTTAGACACAGCACGGCAACACTAGAAGAAATATAGTGAACTGAAGGTACAACGCTTATAGAAGCTTTTAGAACGCAGACTCATCTTGCATTTGCAGTTGCAAGGAGAACATCGATGAAAGGCGAATAGTTTTAAGACTTCACGAAAATTGGTCTGGGTGTAATGTTGATGCATTAATTTGTTCTGAAAGCGGTGCTGATATTCAAGACAATAAAAGCGGGTTAAAAGCTGTGAGCTATCTGGGGAAGTTAACCTTGCATTACTGAGCAACTGTTTCACCAGGTATCCAGTCTAGCATACCAAATTCCCAACCAGACTAACATTAATTATAATCTTTTAGTAGTCATCTTACGATAACCGGTGATATATATATAAAAAGACAATTTAAATAAAAAGAAATAATTCAGTTTATATTTGGACATTTATTTTAACATTGATCATTGTTCCGTTAAAATTTGAGCATATTAAAATTGATTCATAACTAAACTGTTGCCTTATTTAGGATTGTAAAAATGTGAGTTTGTAATCTTACGGAACACATCAAATATGGAGCCAAGATTGGGAGACTGCATACAACACTATATTCATAAAATAACACACGAAGAACGTTGAAACAAATGCAAGAGGAAATTAACCACAACCAACCGATTCAATTTTCACCCAAAGAAGTTACGTTCGTAGCGCAATCCTGTCCGTCATGAAATTACCACACACTGGTATACTAAATTCATACTAACTCTCTGTGAAATCTTCCCGAAAAGAATATCTGAGGGCTACTTTGATGGTTACACTACATGCTTCACGTGGTCAACTTGGTTTACACAAAGAGTGTAACTCCACAATAATTTTGATAATTAAAATAAATTACATCGAAATACAAATTACAAAAGAAAAACCTCGTACTGGTTACTATCGTCTTACTATTAACCTCATTGGTCAAACAATTGTATAAGCACGTGGTACTGGTCTCACAAAGTACACCCCTCGTGGGTTGAACATAAAGAAAAGTTGCTATATCGAAAAATATTGTCAAGACGAGACGTTATAATCTCACGCACATTCACATTTAAGATTGATGTTCTTAGTTAGAGTTACGGATCCTCAACACGTGGTTCCACTTTACTCACAAAGTAGTGACAAAGCTACTGGAAGATATTCTGAACTTCACACTCGAATTACACTGCGTTGCAATTTAAGATAGCATTAGATATTTTAGATCTAAACCTGAAATAAAGGTGATTACATTTTCAGTTAGACTGAACTTAAGAAGTGCATTGTCCTATGAACTTAGCAGAGACGCGCTTAGCCAGAGATCTTACCACTTCAGACACTCGCCGCGGACAGACTGCCTGGGCCCCTACCAAGGATGCTTAACAGATACAAACGGAAGTGACCAGTGAGGCAGCTTCCTATGCCAACATGACAAGGGACGGACAGGACCATACTAAGAATAGAAACCTCTCTACTTTTAGAAAACGTAACTACCTGTTCTGACGTTGGTCCTACTGTTCTCTAGCAGACAGCCTTGTCTGCTACCCTCAAGCATGCAACTAGAAATACATTTGCTCATTCATCCTTTCACACAGAAGGGAAGGGGGATGACAGTATCTTATCATATACACTATATAAAAGAAAGCGCATGTAGGTTCCACATGAGACTGTGTGACATGAATTACATATATACTGTGTTTTAAAGTGTAGTAGTGTGACAGATCGTTCTTGTTTATGTGTAAAAGTAACACGTTCCACTACTCAGTCTCCTCCCAGATACAGTCAGAAACAAGAAGTAAATTTAGAAGTGGAATTTATGTCGTAAATGACAACAGATTTAAGAAATTAACATGAAAGGAATCCAACAGAGACCTTTCACGGGTGCATCTGCTACACGTCAATACTAATTATATGTTCTAGCTTTCTTCAAATTGAGGTTAAACTGATACGCCGGTCTACGTGGAGGATTGAGTTTGCAATTATCATAATTTTCCTCTTGTAGGAGGGTAGCGGTGGGAAAGGTGGGGGTGCGGGGGGGGGGGGGGGGGCGTGAGGGAAGGGTTCGGCTGTCCACTCCTGCTCCTATGAATGCAAGATAATGAATTTAGAGTGCTAACTGAAATAGGCACAGTTGTCTTTAGACAAGCTCTTAGTACATCTGAAATGTCTGATACGGCCCACCGCGACTTCTTCTCCTGAGCCAACCTCTTCATCTCAGTGAAGCACATGCATCCAACTTTCTCTGTAATTTGTTGGACATACCCAAAACTCTGTCTACTCCTACCGTTTTTACCCAGTCCCTTAAATACCATGCAAGTGATTCGTTGATGTCTTAACGTAATGTAAATTTATCGTTGATATCACTCTCAATTTTAATACCACTTTGTTTTATTGCCGTCATTGCACAGATTGAACAGTAGGGGCAAAAGACCGCATCCCCGCTTTACACCCTTCCTAATACGAGCGCTTCGTTCTTGGTCTTCTATTCTTATTATTCTCTCATTGTTCTTGTAGACATTGTATAATAATCGTCTGTCCCTATAGCTTACCCCATTTTTTTTCTCTGGATTTGGAATATCTTCCACCATTGTACACTGTTGGACCTGTTTCTAGGTCGACAAATCCTATGAACGTGTCCTAATTTTTCTGTCTTGCTTCCATTATTAATCGCAACGCCGGAAGTGCCTTTCTCGCACCTTTGCCTTTCCTAAATTCATATTGTTTGTTACCTAAGAGATCCTCAATATTATTTTCCATTCTACTGAATTTATTCTTGTCAGTATCTTTGATGGATGACCTGTTAAGGTGACTGTACGATAATACATTTATTGGAGTTGTGTGGATGACGCTTTTCCGAAAGTTTTAAGGTATATTTCTAGTCTCATAGATTCTACACAGTATTTCGTTAGTTGTCATTTCCCTCAAAGGTTTTAGAAATTATGAATGAATGTTACCTGTGCCATCAGCCATATTTGATAGCAAGGCTTCCAAACCTCTGTCTTATACTAGTACTCGAACCTCTGTGTCCTCCATGTGGACTCCCATTTCCTCTATAACGTCATCAAACAAGCCCCCCTCCTCGTACAGATTTTGTATGTTCTTTCTCCACCCTCTCCCTCCTCTGGTTTAATAGTGGAATTCCCACTGAACCTTTACTGTTAACTCCTTTGTTTTCAATATATTAAATTATTCCTTCCGACTACCAAGTCTTTTTCTGTTTATTCGCAGTTTTTTCTGCAGACATTACCTTTTCACTAGTCTGCATTTCCTACTTACTGCATTCTTAACTGATTTCTTTTCGTTGTGTTCCTTTCTTTCCCTGAACTCATTTGTACTGCCTTCTTTCGTCAGTCTGTTGATTTCTCCTGTTACTGGCACTTCTCTACAGTTACTTTCCCCGTAACTATGTTGGTGCGTCCAAATTTTGTGGCTGCCCATTTTGTCTATGGCCATACTCTCTTCACTGAAATTCATAGTGTGATAACCATTATCGCAGTATCTACAGCCTTGAAAAACCTCAAATACGTCATATCACTCCTCCTACATCAGTATCCCATTTCTTCTATGCTGATCCTTCCGGACGCTTCTTAAAAAATTCAGTCTTCATCATTACTAAATTGTGATCGGAGTCTGTGTCTGTTTCCGGTTATGCCTTACAATGCATTACCTGACTTCGTAAACACTGAGCACGATGTAATCCACCTGGAATCTACACGTGTCTCCATGCATTTGCCTTGTGATTTTTGAACAGTGCATTCGTTATTACTAGCTGAAATTTATTGCAGAATGTAATTCGTCTTCCTCCTCTCTCATTCCTACAACTACACCCACGTGCAATGACGTACACTCTGAAAAAAGCTGCTCTGATATTCAATCAGATCTTGATAAGATGTGCAAGTGGTCCAGAGATTGACAACTTACTTTTAATGTTCTGAAATGTAAAACTTTGCGCTTCAGAACACGAAAAAAATTGTAGAATCCTATTACTACAAAAGCTACAGCGTATGCAAAGAAGTGCAGTACAATTTTCCGCAGGTTTGTTCCACCCATGACAAAGCGTCATTGGGATGTTGATAAACCTGAGTTGACAAACGTTTGAAAATAGATGCCTACTATTTCGGGAAATTCTACTTACAAAATTTCAAGAAACAGATGTGAGGAGTCTAGGAATATACAACTCCCTGCATACCGCTCCCGAAGCGACCACGAAGAAAATATTGGATAAATTACAGCGCGCACAAAGGCATTTAAACAGCCACTCTTCTTCAGCTCCGTGCGCCAATCGAACGGGAAGAACTGAAAGGTGTAGAAGTAGAATGGCAGATGGATTGTCCTTCCCGCTGCTTTCGTCTGTCTTTTGTGGCGGCGTGTCTCAACAACAGATTGAGTAAACTTGCGAATACTGAATGGACGGCCAAAATCAACTCGTGTAAATCAGGGCGAACTTGAAGAGGGAGAGAGACAGAGAAAGAAAGAGAGAACGAAATCCTTGCTCGTAAATCGACTTCCTGGGACATCCATAAACACGTCACTTTTTAAAAAAAAGATTCACATCCGCTCATCATTGCTGCTTTGGACGTTTGGAAATAAACATAGAAGCCACTCCGGGGCCGGAGATGTTGGGCAAACAACTTGCATCCTGTGTGCTGTGTACATCCAGCGTGCCAAACCGTGTGCGTCCTTAACATACTGCTTCCGCTCGCAAGCGACTTTCAGCAGTCTGTACGCTGATCATGTGGGTCTCTTCCTTATCCCATTGGTTCGTTAATAATTTAGGCAGTACGGAATTTTTCAGCATTCAGTCTTACGCAGATTATGATAATGACCATCAAATACCATTTCTGTTTCACACCGTACATAAAAATACTTCGAAAAAGTTTTTAATAATTTTTATATTTTCAGCCAATACAGTAGCTGATTGTATTGTACGCGGGGGTGCTGAGAAGTTCCTAGTTTTGTTGCTTTATAGTTTAAATAAAACAATAAGGCATCATTTGAAAGCATGAAATCTTAATACGTAACTGTGTAAATATCGGATATCCACTATTCGTACAATTTGTTCTGCTGCACGTGATAGCCGAGATGGCAGAGTTACACGCAAGTTCCTCGTGTTACAGATCAAACGGTCCACATAACCATTCCAATACCACACACTGGAAAATTTGCAAGTAACGCCCCCAGTAATCACAAACGACCTCAGTAGCAACCTTGAAATAACTGTAAGAAATGTACATTTGTTGACCAGCACAATTAACCTATTTAGACAGGCACCACAGAAACCCTAAAAACAAAACCTCCAGAAAACTCTAAAAACTAAAAACACATTCACACCGGGAACAGCAAGTCATAGGAAATATATATACATACTAAAAAAAAAAAAAGAACAGAACGACAAAACACTGGAACACCTTGTAATGATACTTGAATTATGTAACGATTGCGGCACCTCACGTCAACCTCTCGAAACCAACAATATTCTTCTGTGTTTCTGTAAAGTAGTTAACATATTTCTGAGACAACATTCAGATTTGATTTCATTAATGTAGAGGTACTTTGATACGTCGATATGTTTATATTGCAATGATATTATTCTTATGCGTATTCTTTCTTTTGTCAGTATGATCTTCGTCGAACTTGTAACTCTGATTTTTGGGCGCGTAAGCGGTTATTAGGGAGTCAAGAGTCAAGTCTTGGTCGTCATGTTGAAAAGACGCAAATTGTAGTCAGTTTATAAAATGTGAACTTTAACAATGAGGAAGATATTTTCAAGTATGTTTTATATTGTGAAGTGATGTTTTGTGAGTTACGTGATATTGCAACAAAAGTAATAAAACAAGAAGTGTAACTTAAATTCGGAGTGCTGATTACTTTTTTACATCAGCATTGTGCTAACTTGCAAAAGTTTAATCTTCAAGAATGGTTTATGAAACATATCTATAAAACTTTTGAATATCGCAGAATAACGCCTAGGCCTCTTTGCGTCCGAGCTTGGAATCATCACCACCTAGATCTTCGACGATTGAGCCACGAGTTCACAACGAGACCAGCGAGACCAGCGTGGGAAACACGAAAAGATGAGTGCCTAGTTTATCCATTATTTCATGAAATGACATTATTAACTGTGCTCTAATGACACCTGCCACATAATATGACTTTGTTTTTGCCCGAAAATGCAATATTTAGCAGCGTGAGCAACACTGCAATCATAATTAATTTTTGACCTTTGTTGTGGTAGGGTTGTTAGAACCTAAACAGCAACGAGCGCCATACAACAAACGATGTTGGATTCCCATCCAGCTATTGGTTTTGTTATCAGTATTGAAGTACTTGTCATGGTGATGATGTTTCTTCTATTTGCACGTATGGTCTTTGGTACGGGCATAACTGCTGTAGCTTCTAATTGGTGCAAGTGAGCCAGATATTCTGCATTATGGGATGTACTTTGGCGGAGGAAGATGGCAGTTCCGCCTGGCCGCCTCCTTCTCCTGTCTGATCTGTGGACAATCATGTTTCACAGACGAAACCCTTCTGTAGTCTGAGGTGCATTTCGTTAAGTAGATGGATATCAACCTTGTGCTAACTAATAAACTGTTGAAGTTCCCACTCTTAATCCATCACTCCATTTGTGATCCAGTTGCTAATTACAATGTTGGTTCTAGATTGATCCGCCATGGGGTGCTTTAAACCCGCTATTGACGCAAATGCTTCCACTAGTACAACGATTTTCTTCGATGTATCTTTCTTCGTTTTTTTCGAGTTGAAATTAAAGTAACAAGAGGGTTTGCTTTTTTGATCATTTGGATTAGCGGAGTAATTTCTCCAAGAACATCGCACACTCCGTATACTAGAAAATTTGCTGTGGTTCTTGTCCAGATCGATTTGCTCTCTCAAGGTTGTTGTGTGTTTGTCGTGCTCTGGTGGTGTCACTGTATCGAATGACTTGCGGCGTTGGAGCTTCTTCTTCTTCTGCGTCTGATCATTCCTGATGCTCAGAGTAATTCTTGTCTGATAGTGTTCCTCAGAGCTTTGATGGTTTCCAGTGCCTTCTGAAAATGCATGCAGCCTCTGCATGAAGCGGAATGGTGTTGTAGGAAGTTGACATATTTTGCTGGAGCTTCTCGAGGTAAAGTACATCTACCCACCTACTATAGTGACTCTGTAGTGCACCATGGTGGAAGACGGCAGCAGTTAGTTGCGTGCGTCAATAGCTGGCAATGTTAACATTGCATCGGATCAGCTCTTGGCATGCAGTGTTCAAATTCAAATGGCTCTGAGCACTATGGGACGTAACTGCTGAGGTCATCAGTCCCCTAGAACTGAGAACTACTTAAAACTAACTAACCTAAGAACATCACACACATCCATGCCCGAGGCAGGATTCGAACCTGTGACCGTAGAGGTCGCGCGGTTCCTGTCTGTAGCGCCTAAAACCCGCTTGGCCACTCAGGCCGACATGCAGTGTTCAACAAGCACTTTGTAATAAAGGACGTAACTCATATCATAAATGGCATCAGACGTCGCGGAATTTGGTAAAGTTACTGCGAAAACTATTAGCGGGATTGGTTTGCCAGTTTCCTCATCTTTTCGTTTGTAATGGTGGACGTGCAGTACTTCATGGCCTTGCTCTGACAATTGCTATATAACCTCTGTATCTGTCGCCTCGGACGGCACGCATCCTCAGCTCATGGTCTCGTGGCTAGAGTTGCTGCCTCTGGATCACTCCCGGGTTCGATTCCCGGCCGTGTTGGGGATTTTCTCTGCCGCGGGGCCTGGGTGTTTGTGTTGTCGTCATAATTTTATCATCATCATCATCTTTCGTGACAGTGGTTAGATTGGACTGTGTAAATTTGAACTGTGTAAAAATTGGGGCTTTGTACGGGCGCTGATGACCGCGCAGTTGAGCTCCACAAACCAAACATCATCATCCTCATCAGACGGCACGTCCTTGAGCACCATGTTCTCCAGTTTCTTTGATGGATCATGGTCGGTGTGGAATCTGAAAACTTTTCCATGTTCTTCCATAGAGTCAACAAAATATTTAATACAATAGCCTTGAAAAATCGCCCTAAGTCAGCCGTTTACCGCAGATTTCAGATCCATAGCAGTCTACTTTAGGATTGCGACGTTATACACTGATTAGCCAGAACATTATGACCAGCGACCCACTATTGATATAAACTGTCCAGGAGATACCAGCTTCACCTAGCGAGGAATGACTGCTAGACATACGCACGGTGCATGTAATCAGTGAGCGTGCTGTCCGTGTGTGAAATGGGAAAGGCGCGCAATGTATCTGAGCTCGACCGAGGGAAGATGGTGTTGGCTCAGAGGCTCGAAGCGAGTATTTTGAAAACTGCATGCCTTGCCAGGTGTTCGAGGAGTGCAACACATAAAGAGACTGAGGTGAAACCACGTCGAGAGGTTGGGTGGCCTCCCATCACTACATATGTCGGACGTCGTGGGCTAGGAAAACTGATGAAACGGGACAGATGACGAGCTGTGAAGGAACTAACATCAGACTTTAATGCTGGGCAGAGTACATGTGTGTCTGAACACACAGTGCACCGAACACTCCAAAAGATGGAAATTCGCAGCCGACGACTCACGCAAATGCCAATGTTAACGCCACGACATCGGCAAATGCGACTGAAATAGACACGAGACCATTGACGCAGTGGCAGAGCTCCACAAACCAGACATCATCATCCTCATCGTCAGACGGCACGTCCTTGAGCGCCATGTTCTGCAGTTTATTTGATGGATGCTGGTCGGTATGGAATTTGAAAAATTTTCCATGATCTTCAATAGACTCAACAAAATATTTAATACAATAGCCTTGAAAAATCGCCCTAAGTCAGCCGTTTACCGCAAATTTCAGATCCATAGCAGTCTGCATTAGGTTTGCGACATTATACACTGATCAACCAGAACGCTATGACCAGCGACCCACTATCGATATAAACCTGTCCAGGTGATAGCAGCTTCACCTAGCGAGGAATGACTGCTAGTCAGACATACGCACGGTGGTCTGATAAATCCCAATAGCTTCTTCATCACGCCGATGGGAGAGTGCGAATACGTCGTCTTCCAGGGGAGCAGTTACTCGAAACCTGTACTGCGGGACGGAGACAGGCTGGCGGCGGCTCCTTTACGCTCTGGGGAACATCCACATAGGTATCCATGAATTCAGTGCAGGTAGTGCAAGGCACCGTGACGGCCAAGGAGTACCCTATACTGGTCGTAGACCACGTACGCCGACATGTTTGCTGATGCAATGGATTTTGAAGAAGATAATGCGCCATGTCGCAAGTCCAGGGGTGTGATGGGGTAGTTCGGGTGATGAGATCCAGTATATGTGCTGGCCGTCCAACTCACCAAATCTGAACCCAATCGAACACGCCTGAGGTGAGATTAAATGTAGCGTTAGAGCTCATCGCCCCCCTCCCCGGAATTCACGGAAATTAGGTGACTTGTGTGTACAGATGTGGTGTCAGCTCCCTCCAGCGACCTACAATGACCTCATGGTTTTCATGCCACGACGGGTCGCTGCTGTTATCCGTGTCAAAGGTAGACATACCGCCTATTAGGGAAGTAGTCAAAATGTTCTGCCTGATTTGTATACAATGCTAGTGGAGAAATGATAAATATTGTAGATTTTTTTTTCTTTTCTTTGTTTTGGGTTGCTTGTTCAGTGTCTTCTTCTGCGAGGTTCTTTAATTTATTTGGGTCTTGTAGTTCTATCTCCTACCTTAGGATTCTAAATGTTGTGCTGTTCTTAATCACAGCGTCTTTTTTCCCGTAAATTGTCGAAAGCATTACTTTTTTTAGCTATAATCTCCTTCTGCTGTTTCACTTCTTCCTTGGAAGTCGCTTCGTTGTTTCCTTTGGTCTCAGAATCTCCCCTATGGTCGTCATTTCCGTCCTCACGGTCAGAAGGTGATTATGGCGTCACGTTTTCTTGTACTCGACATATTATCTCTACTCATCATTTCTTTTTTCGTTTCTCTTTCCATCTCTCGCTCCGCTCGTCGCATTGATGTCGCTTCCTGGCTCGGCGTTGGTTAGTTGCATATCTTCATAAACTGCAGTGTCTCGTGTCATGTAGTATAGTTCTCCGTGGTGGCGTGATTCCCTTTACGAACAAAGACCTGGACCCGTTTTGCTCTACGCCTACTAGCTCTGAATCAGGCTAGCCTTGATATCTCACTTCAACTCGCATTTACACGCTGCTACAGCACGTTGCGCAGCGTGGAAATACGACGATGTTGCGTGTGCGAGGCGCCAGAGGCACTGCAACACGATAAATTGCGTACAATAGCTCAGAACAAGTCTGAGAAACTGTAGTGGCCCTGTCAGCTGTGCGCGCTGCCAAATTCCCTGTTCGTCCTTTCTCTGCTTATATACAAACATCAAAAAAAGTTTTGCATCACTCCGGTTCCCAGAACTCCTGAAGATAGACGCTGACTGTGGATATTGCATCACAGACACAGTCCCTTTGACTGTCCAGAGATGTCACTCAACCCGCCCAAAGATGTATACAACCATGCATGAACAGCGTCTATTAGACGGAGGTGGTCCGACAGCCGATCCAGTCATTCCACCAGGAAGGAGGTACACGGCTCGTGTTGTCTGTAGTTCAACCATGCCTAGACGGTCAATACCGCGGTTCGATCGCGTCCGCATTGTTACTTTGTGTCAGGAAGGGCTCTTAACAAGGGAAGTGTCCAGACGTCTCGGAGTGAACCAAACTGGTTCGGACTTAGAGGAGATACAGAGAGACAGCATGTGTCGTTGATATACCTCGCTCAGGCCGCCCACGTGCTACTACTGCTGTGGATGACCGCTACCTACGGATTATGGCTCGGAGGAACCCTCACAGCAACGCCACCATGTAGAATAATGCTTTTCGTTCAGCCACAGGACGTCTTGTTTCGACTCAAACTGTGTGCATGATGCGCAACTTCACTCCCGACGTCCATGCATAGGTCCATCTTTGCAACCACGATACCATGCAGCGCGGTACAGATGGGCCCAACAGCGTGTCGGATGGACCACTCAGGTTTGGCATCACGTTCTCTTCACTGATGAATGTTGCTGATGCCTTCAACCAGACAATCGTCGGAGACGTATTTGGAGGCAACCCGCTCAGGTTGTACGCCTTAGAGACACTGACCAGCGAGCGCAGCAAGGTGGAGATTCCCTGGTGTTTTGGGGTGGCATTATGTGGGGCCGACGTACGCCGCTGGTGGTCATGAGAAGCGGCGTAACGGCTGTACGATTCGTGAATGCCATCCTCCGACCGATAGTGTAACCATATCGGCAGCATATTGGCGAGACATTCGTCTTCATGGACGCCAATTCGCGCCCCCATAGTGCACTTCTTGTGAATGACTTGCTTCAGGATAACGACATCGCTCGAGTGGCTAGCATGTTCTCTAGACATGAACCCTATCTATCATGCCTGGGATAGATTGTAAAGGCTGTTTATGAACGACATGACCCACCAACCACTCTGAGGGATGTACGCCGAATCGCCGTTGAGAAGTGGGACAATCTGGACAAACAGTGCCTTGATGAACTTGCGGATAGTATGCCACGACGAATACAGGAATGCTTCAATGCAAGAGGATGTGCTACTGGGTATTACAGGTACTGGTGTGTACAGCAAGCTGGACCAGCGCCTCTGAAGGTCTCGCTGTATGGTGGTACAACATGCAATGTGTGGTTTTCATGAGCAATAAAAAGGGCGAAAATGATGCTGATGTTAATATCAACTCCAATTTTCTGTACGGGTTCCGGAACTCTCGGAACCGAGGTGATGCAAAACGTTTTTTGATGTGTGTGCTTTCATTATTGGATCAAGTGCCAGCAATGTGTGAGACTTTCCTAGTCTCACCTTTTCAGCGGTGACTCAGTGATTGATTTATAATGTTTAATTACCTGTGGATAAAGTTCAAAAAGTAAAACAGACTAATATACTACTATTGATAAATTAAGTCCTTTGTCGATGTAAATCACAAGATCAGAATAATTATATCATGCCACAAAACTGTAATAACGGCTTATACACATACATACGCTCAGAACTGTGTTGTAATTGTTGTAGACCCAAGAGGCAACCATGACAAATCTATGTCACACATTTCCATATGGAGAATGGTAATTTGCTCCTGCCTCAATAAGTTTTTAGTTTGAAGCAATTCAGCCGTTGACATACATCGTTTTGCTTAGATAATCTTTTGCATTCGAATTCCATAAAACTAATCTTCACTCCCAGTTGTTTGAGCCTTAAGATTGCTTTTACTATTGTTGAGAGCAAATACAACAAAATACTAAGAAACAACTCGTACACTCTCCAAAAAGTTGATCTCATGATGCTGCTTTCGGTCAAGCAGTCTATTAAAATAGCACTTATGCTAGGGGTGACGCTAATTTGTCATTTCCTAGAAAAAACGTAAATGATGGTTAAGGTTTACTACTGAGAAAGCAACCAGCCACGAGTATGTTTAAAAAGCTTGGTACGAATCGAACTATGGCTAGTTTCGGATATCTTCCATCTTCAGATGGTAGTTTCAGGTTTCCTTGCTTTCTTGCTAGGGCGTCGTTTTGTAACTGTTATCGGCTTGCTGCACTAGGATAGACAGAAAGTTTTTTGTTCACAGTTTGGCAAAATTTACTAGAGATTTAGTTCTTTAGAATGTATTGGCGGAGGTCAAAACAAATTTTGTTCACAGACTGGTAAAATTTACGAGAGATTTAGTTCTTTAGAATATATTGATAGATGTCAAAACAATTAAATCTCTAGTAAATTTTAAGAAACTGTGAACAAAAAACTTTTTGTCTACTCTCGTGGAGCAAGCCAATAACGGACACAAAACGATACCCGAGCATGAAAGCTCGGAAACGTGTAGGCCTAACAACTAAAGATGCATTTATGGTTAAAATGGCTCTGAGCACTATGGGACTTCTGAGGTCATCAGTCCCCTAGAACTTAGAACTAACTAAACCTAACTAACGTAAGGACATCACACACATCCATGCCCGAGGCAGGATTCAAACTTGCGACCGTAGCGGTCGCGCGGTTCCAGACTGTAGCTCGGAAGAGGCATTTATAAGAAATTAACAACTGGTCATGGGTTGATTCAAATGAATCTTTTGAAACCAAACTTGTGGCTGTTTGCTGATACAGTTATGAACATGATAGTATTTTCACAAAGCCGCGGTTTTCAAAACGACAATTTTCGGCAAAATATCGTAAATAAGGGTTAGTTATGCAGTTACCGAAAGTTATCACAAAGCTGCCTGAAACTCTTCCACAGAACTCCATCCGTTAGAAACTCTGTTTCATGGTCAGATTCCTTTTTGCTGTGGTATGAAAGCGCGTTTATGAACGTTCCTCTGAAATGTGTTTAAAACTGCTCAATGCAACAGTTATTAAACTGAGAAATGTAACACGTTAACACGATCCAACATTAAGTTATGGTGAATTTGCTTTAAACAGTATGTAATATGTGATGACTGTAATATGAATTCACTTGATTTTGCAACCTTTCCATGAAAATTTTCCCAATGCGTTTCATTAATTACCATAGAAAGTTGTAACTTACTGAATGTATCAACAATATGACAGGCTGTGTTGTATTAAAATGTCATAATGGGCTTCTACTTTATTGGAGTATGAATCAGACGTCCTGAATATTTATAGACATTCGCGGATAAAAGACTTGTGGATGTTGAGAAAGGACATGTGAAAGCGGTGCAGATGAGGATCTCTCAACTCTTATCTGCACAGATCCCGTCTTATTGTCACCCTTCGATAGATCCTCTCCACCAAAATCCGCGAGAACCAGTCAGTACCAGATCGTGATAGGAAACAGGGCTGCAGTGGGTCAGACATTCAGGTGACGCCGCCGTCCAAACAGTCTCGTCGATAACGCTTCATTTGACTGACGTGTGGGAGGCGTTCCGCTTCGTTGAAGTCCAGTCCAACGCTACCATTTCAATTATTGTGAAAGAATACTTTGCGTCACGTGATGCTGAGGTGACGGCCAGCGTGAATCGAATATAAGTGGTTTGGCCACGAACGCGACGTCAAGCGCTAACAAAAGAAGGCGGGATCATTGTCTGGCAGCGGAGGCAGCAGCGCCGGTCGCTTCTGGGCCAGCCACCAGTCAGCGCCGCGCACCTGCGGGAGCACTGCGCCGTGACGTCACCGGCGCACCGCACAGCACTGCACGGCAGCGGCGCGCTTCGTGACCTTGCAAAGGACACGCCAGCGCGGAGTGGGGGGGCTTTGGTGGTTGGAAAAAGGGGGGATGAGGTGGGGGGCCGGCACGGCGCAGCTCCCACCTGCTGGGCCACGGCCCGCGACTGCAGCACAGCCGCTTTGCCATATTGCCAATGACGCACAGGCGCGTATTCAGGTTATGCTAGCCAAGTGCCGCTTACGACGGTAGCAGGAGGCGATCTTGAGCGTTTGTTCCGCTACGTGGCAGTGTCCGCTACACTTTGTAAGAATCTATACTCGTAGCAGCAATAAAGTTTTTCATAGCAGCTCAGGGCTGTAAAATACGCAGGCTAGTCCTATATCCTAGGAGTCTCATCACACAGGTGCTCGTACCTCAAAACAAAAAATGAATCGAGTAGAGAAGCATTTGAAGCGCCTTTGAACGATTCTGGAAATAATGTTCAGCAGATGAGATGCCGAGTGAGAATTTAAAATTCAGTGACTACTTTGAATCTTAGAGTTACGAGTGCTACAGGATGTTTGTCCAGTGGAAGTTTAAATCCTCAGTCGGAACTACATTTGCTACATCACATCAGCATCATTCAAACGAGAAATAAATGTTTCTCTTATTATTTTATTTCTTACTTTAGTCAAATCGTTTCGCAATACATCTGTTCATTGTTTTACTTTCAATTTTTGTTCTTATAGAAAATTGCACCTACTTGATCCTATCGTAGTAGTCAAGCAGGGAACTTTCCAGCTGCGATGCTTGTAAGTGCGTTTGTCACAAATGGTTCAAATGGCTTTGAGCACTATGTGACTTAACTGCTGAGGTCATCAGTCCCCTAGAACTTATAACTACGTAAACCTAACTACCCTAAGGACATCACACACATCCATGCCCGAGACAGGATTCGAACCTGCGACCGTAGCAGTCGCGCGGTTCCAGACTGTAGCGCCTAGAACCGCTCGGCCACCCCGGCCGGCCGTGTTTGTCACAGCCCGTTGAATGTCAGCGATATCTTGATCAAGATTTCCGTTCAACTGCCGTTTAACTTGCGGAAACAAGAGAAAATCGCAAGGCGAGAGGTCGGGCGAATATGGCAATAACAGAATGTCTGCCCCGGTGTTCGGTAACAGATAAAGCTGTATGGGGTCTTAAATTGTCATGCAGCAAAAATCAGTCCTGAGAATCCCACAAGTCAGGCCGGCGACGTCGAATTTCTTGCCGCAAAAGTTTCAAGATTTCGATGTAAATAGTTTGGTTCTCTCTTTGGCTTGGAGGAACATACTCATGGTGAACTAATCCTTCACTATCAAAGAGTGCGATCAACATTACCTTTGTTCTCGGAGGTTGTCGTAGAGCTTTTCTCGAGGCGGGTGATCAAGGATTCGCCATCGAGCACTTTGATACTTCGTGTGAAGGTCATGCTGGTAACACCATCTTTCAACCCCAGCAATAATCTTTGACAGAAAAGTGGGGTGGCATCTGGTGCTATCCAGCAGTTCAACAGAAACGCTTTGTCTTTCCTCTTGCTGTTCGTCTGTTAGTGTGTCACAGCCGAGTTTCTGTTTCCCTCAATCTTCGCGCGAAATTTTATGACACACATCACGATTCAAAATATGTTTTTCTGCTGTCGCATGCATCTTTCATGACGGTCTTCCTGCAACAGCTGCCTTACGGGTTCCACGTTTGCATGGGTACGTGCTGTATGTAGGCGGGCACCAGTCCTGGTACCATCTTGCGCTGCATTTCTGCCTTCTTAAAACCTTTCGTGTCACTCGAAAACACGACATCTTGAAAGTGCCTCGCATCCATATGCATGCCTAATCATTGTCCACGATTCACTGGGGATTTTCCCGAGCTTAACGCAGAACTTAATGTTCACTCTTTGGTCACAATCAGCATCCATTGTGTCACCGTACCTAATGCGCCAAGAACCCATACTGTGTGTTGCTAAGCGCAACTGCCACTTAGTGAGTTTGCATGCAAATAAGGGCAAGGTTATTTCAAGGACCCACACATACCAATATAAAAACAATATTTATTCCTTTTTGGCATTGCAAACTCAGAAGTAAAAGGACCTGTCTTGGAACTTTTCTGACAAAAGGAGTATATATAATTATATATTTAAAATTAGACCGCCTCTTTGTTTGGCTATGAAAATTCGGAAAAAAATCCATTGTGTAATTTCTAGGGAGTCTTGTTATCCCCTGATATATATATATATATATATATATATATATATATATATATATATATATATATATATATATATATACTCCTGGAAATTGAAATAAGAACACCGTGAATTCATTGTCCCAGGAAGGGGAAACTTTATTGACACATTCCTGGGGTCAGATACATCACATGATCACACTGACAGAACCACAGGCACATAGACACAGGCAACAGAGCATGCACAATGTCGGCACTAGTACAGTCTATATCCACCTTTCGCAGCAATGCAGGCTGCTATTCTCCCATGGAGACGATCGTAGAGATGCTGGATGTAGTCCTGTGGAACGGTTTACCATGCCATTTCCACCTGGCGCCTCAGTTGGACCAGCGTTCGTGCTGGACGTGCAGACCGCGTGAGACGACGCTTCATCCAGTCCCAAACATGCTCAATGGGGGACAGATCCGGAGATCTTGCTGGCCAGGGTAGTTGACTTACACCTTCTAGAGCACGTTGGGTGGCACGGGATACATGCGGACGTGCATTGTCCTGTTGGAACAGCAAGTTCCCTTGCCGGTCTAGGAATGGTAGAACGATGGGTTCGATGACGGTTTGGATGTACCGTGCACTATTCAGTGTCCCCTCGACGATCACCAGTGGTGTACGGCCAGTGTAGGAGATCGCTCCCCACACCATGATGCCGGGTGTTGGCCCTGTGTGCCTCGGTCGTATGCAGTCCTGATTGTGGCGCTCACCTGCACGGCGCCAAACACGCATACGACCATCATTGGCACCAAGGCAGAAGCGACTCTCATCGCTGAAGACGACACGTCTCCATTCGTCCCTCCATTCACGCCTGTCGCGACACCACTGGAGGCGGGCTGGGGCGTGAGCGGAAGACGGCCTAACGGTGTGCGGGACCGTAGCCCAGCTTCATGGAGACGGTTGCGAATGGTCCTGGCCGATACCCCAGGAGCAACAGTGTCCCTAATTTGCTGGGAAGTGGCGGTGCGGTCCCCTACGGCACTGCGTAGGATCCTACGGTCTTGGCGTGCATCCGTGCGTCGCTGCGGTCCGGTCCCAGGTCGACGGGCACGTGCACCTTCCGCCGACCACTGGCGACAACATCGATGTACTGTGGAGACCTCACGCCCCACGTGTTGAGCAATTCGGCGGTACGTCCACCCGGCCTCCCGCATGCCCACTATACGCCCTCGCTCAAAGTCCGTCAACTGCACATACGGTTCACGTCCACGCTGTCGCGGCATGCTACCAGTGTTAAAGACTGCGATGGAGCTCCGTATGCCACGGCAAACTGGCTGACACTGACGGCGGCGGTGCACAAATGCTGCGCAGCTAGCGCCATTCGACGGCCAACACCGCGGTTCCTGGTGTGTCCGCTGTGCCGTGCGTGTGATCATTGCTTGTACAGCCCTCTCGCAGTGTCCGGAGCAAGTATGGTGGGTCTGACACACCGGTGTCAATGTGTTCTTTTTTCCATTTCCAGGAGTATATATATATATATATATATATATATATATATATATATATATATATATAAATACTGTGGTGTGGGTGCTTCTACACTCTAAAATATTGTAAAATATGCAGAACTTATTATTTTATATGGGCTTATTCAGCTGAATTTTGCAGTGGACAGCTGACGTCTGACGTGACTTACGTCAGCACACACTTATCAAAGAATGCTTTCCCTCACTATAAATTCCTAGTAGCGTCCGATTAATTGCGCTGCTCTAAGGTTGCCAATGTCGCTAAGACTTAAAAGAATGCCTGACTACATTTTGGCAGGTAGAAATGAGCTCGATTTCGTGGAAAGTACAGGGTGCGCGAGAAGTCGCTCCCTAGCTTTAAATGTCCGTAATTTTTTATTAATGAATGTTTGCACACGGAACAAGTTGTAGTCGGTTCTCAGAACCATGAGAATATGTATACTACACTACAATTCCACATATGCTTCTACATTGGGGACCAAACGGCGTAAACGTATAGGAATGTTATCAACTCATTTTTGCAGGAACGTCACAGGAGCATTTCCGAGGATAACTGTGATTCTCTGCTCTAATCCGCGCAGAGTGCGTGGGTCTGTTTCGTACACCTCTTCTTTGGCCCAACCCCACAAGAAGAAGTCACAATGGGTTAGGTCAAGACTTCACGGAGACCATTCATGGGATGCTCGCCGTTCCAGCCAACGTCCTGGAAAGTGTTCGTCCAACCAATCGCGAACGAAGCAGGCGAAATGAGATGGTGCTCCGTCTTGTGCAGAAGGAATACCCGCAATATTGTCCCATTGGGATATCAGTGGTCACACATTCATTCAGCATAGGGCGATAACCGCCACTGTTCATGGTGTCTCGCAATATAAATGGACAAATGAGACGATCCACGGTCATACTACACCGGTCAATTTTGGTCGACTTTGTTGTTTTTCAGTTGTCATTCCTGGATGTGTTTCTACCCAATAATGGCAGTTATATCAATTGGCGAATCACCCAAAGTGAAACACCGCCTCATCGCTCCGAATATTGCTCTCGAACAAATTTGGCCAATCGTTTTACTATGACAAAGTAATTTCCCCATATTCCATTCGCCTGCCACAATCCAATTTGCCTGCTGATTCCACTCTCACGAGCTGCGTGGCGTGTTGGTTTAACAGGACTACGCGTGAAGATGTCCCTCACTGGCGCTACATGTTCTGGAGATCGTGCCACCGAAGGTCGCCCTCCTTGTGGTTTTTCAACATCTGACCCAGTTGTCAATAGCTTGGTCAGACAATTCCTAATTCATTCAGCCTCAAGTGTTGCGTGAGGGCCGTGAACACCCCGCCACCATTAATGAAAGAGGGTTACAGATCGCCACACTTAAAACCACGAAGCGAC
Organism: Schistocerca nitens; assembly: GCF_023898315.1. NCBI lineage: Eukaryota > Metazoa > Arthropoda > Insecta > Orthoptera > Acrididae > Schistocerca > Schistocerca nitens. Next base: position 397,594,396 of record NC_064617.1, read on the forward strand.
CTGGGCGTGCTCTTGTACAGTCAACTTTCCTACCATCTCGTCGTTCACCGTAAGAAGGTATTACTGACTGTGGACGGTCAAGGTATTTTCAGGGATCCTGCAACTAAATACACAACGTTCATTAATAAATATCAATAATCACAAAACTTATGGACATTCAAAACCAGTTGAGCGCCTTCTCACCCACCCTGTATATTTCTTCCATGTCTCACTTCATACTTACTGTCGCCAGACGTAGATTCTCGAGATCTTGAAACTCGCGGAATCCATATTCAGATGATTTTACTTCGTATTGGGATATCGCGGGAAACGTACAAGATATCTCAAGATCCATAGCGCCTGACATATAGCTTACTGACTCCTGACATAAAAACAAGGTCACGCGGCCCCTATGAGAGTTTATCAGGAAATTTAAAAGTCAAATAATCCAATGCGTTTTTAATTAATATTTTTACTTAATAAAATACTCGTTTAAGAATCATATAAGACGGTAGTATATGTCGAAGGGTACAAGACATACTGGAAGGTTCAGATCGATTATGTAATAACAAGGCAGAAATTCTAAAACAAGCTTAGAAAGAGCAAAACATTTCCAAGGGCAGATGTGGACTGCGGCCATAATTTATCGGTTACGAACTGTAAGTTAAAAAAAGCAAAAAGTTATGGAAAGGAGATGGGACACGGATGTTGAAAGAACAATAGATTACTGACAGTTTCATGGGTAGCATTAAGGGAACATTGAAATCAATCAGGGGAAGTGAACAAAGCAGAGGACAGATGGGTAGCTTTGAGAGATGAAATAGTGACGGTAGCAGAGGTTCAAACATAGGAAGAGTAAAGAGACCGTTGGAGAAAAGAGAAGCAGCTGTACGAATATCAAGAACTTCAGACGGCAGCAGAGTGGTTTGTAGATAAAGAAGGGAAAGATGAAAGGCGGAAGGAATATTTAGAAGGTCTCTGCAAGGGAAATGGACGACAATATTGCAGAAAGGGAAGAAGAATTAGATGAAAATCCGATTGGAGATATGATACTGTGAGAAGAATTTGACAGAGAACTGAAAGATCTAAGCCGAAATAAGCATCCAGGAGTATACGACATTCACTCGTAAGTACTGAGACCCTTGAGAGACTATTCCGGCTGGTGTGGTAGGATTTATGAAACAGGTGAAATATCATCAAACTACAAGAAGAATGTAATATTTCCAATTCGACAGAAAGCAGTTGTTGGCAGGCGTGAATTCTACTGAACTATCAATTTAAAAAGCCATGGTTATAAAATGTTGAAATGAATTATTTATAGAAGAACAGAAAAAGTGGTAGGACCGACTTTCGAGAAGGACAGTTTGGTTTCCGGTGAAATGTAGGAACATATGAGGCAATACTGAGACTACGACTAATCTTGGAAGACACGGCAAAGAATGGAATACCTACGTTTGTAGGTATGTAGACTATCTTTTGACAACGCCGAGTACAATACACTGTATGAGTTCTGAAGGTAGCAGGTATAAAATACAGGGAGTGAAAAATTATTTATTGCTTCTACAGAAACCAGGCAGCACTTACGAGAGTGAAGAATTTGAAAAGCAAGCAGTGAGAAGTTGAGAAAGGAATGAGTAAGGGATTTATCCTATCCCCAATGTTATCCAGTTTGTACGTTCATCATCAGTAAAAAAAACCAAAGAAAAATTTTGATAAGTTGAAATATTTCTCTTTTTTCCATCTCAGAGTAGCACTTGCAGCCTACGTCCTCATTTACTTGCTGAATGTATTCCAGTCTCAATCGAGAAATAAGGGGGAGTGTGTCACGGACTTTATGCAGGATTTGGGGCGGAAATCATTAAAACAAAGGCGTTTTTCGTTGAGGCGGGATCTTCTTACGAAACTTCAATCACTAACATTCCCCTTCGAATGGGAAAATATTTTGTTAACGCCGACCTACACAGGGAGAAACGATCATCCTCACAAATTAAGGAAATCAGAGCTCGCATGGAAAGATTTAAGTGTTAACTTTTTCCGCACGCTGTTCGATAATGGAGTAAAAGAATTATTGTGAAGCTGGTTCGATGAACCCTCTGTCAGGCACTTAAGAGTGATGAAGATATAGATGTAGTTCTTACCCTCTACAACTCCTTATAGTACTGTGGAAGTTATTCTCCGATGTCCTTACAGCTGTCCTACCATCCTGTCCCATCTTCTTGTCAGTGTTTCTTTCCACACCGTTTCTCCAGACAACCTTCTCATACCGTGTCTTTTCAGTCCACCTAATTATCAACATTTTTTCTGTAGCACCAAATCTCAAATGATTCGATTCTCTTCTGTTCTGGTTTTTCCACGGTCCATGTTTCACTACCAAACAATGCTGAACTCCAATTGTACATTCTCAGAAATTTCTTGCTCAAAGTAAGGACTATGTTTAATACTAGTAGGCTTCTCTTGGTCAGGTATAACATTTTTGTCGGTGGTAGTCTGCTACCTCGTGGTCATTAGTCCTGATGTTAAGTTTCTCGGTGTTCTCATTTCTGCTACTTCTCATTACTTTTGCATTTCTTCTGTTTACTCTCAGTCCTTATTCTGTACTCATTAGACAGTTCATTCCATTCAGTAGATCTTGTCATTCTTCAATTTCATGAGGATAGCAATGTCATCAGCGGATCTTGTCACTGATATTCTTTCACCTTGGACTGAATTCTTCTCTTGAGCCTTTCTTTTATTTCCGCCATTGCTTCTTAGATGTACAGATTGAATGAGAGAGACAAAGACTACATCCCTGCCTTAGACCTATTTTAATCTTAGCACTTCGTTCCTGGTCTTCCACTCTCATTGTTCCTTCTATCACCCGCCTTACCTATAGCTTACCCCTAATTTTCTAAGGAGTTAGAATATCTTGTACGCTTTTACATTGTCAAGCGCTTTTTCCAGGTCCAAAAATCCTATGAAAGTGTCCTGATTTTTCTTTAGTCTTGCTTCAGTTATTAACTGAAACGTCGGAACTGCCTCTCTGGTGCCTTTACCTCTTAAAGCCAAACCGATCGTCATCTAACACATCCTCAATTTTTGTTCTTATTCTTGTCAGAAGCTGATTGTTCGATAGTTGTCGAGCTTGTCTCCTCTTGCAATTTTCGGGATTGTGTGTACGATGTTTCTCCGAAAGTCAGATACTATATCGCCACACTCATACATTCTACATACCGTCGTCAACAATCGTTTTGTTGCCACTTACCCCAATGATGTCAGAAATTTTGACGGAATGTTATGTATCCCGTCTGCCTTATTCGATCTTAAATTTTCCAAACATCTTTTTAAAATTCAGACTAATACTGGATCCCCTATCTCTTGTATATCGACTCCTGTTCCTTCTTCTGTCACGTCGTCAGACAAGTCTTCTCCCTCAGATGCCGTCAGTGTACTCTTTCCATCAATCGGCTCTCTCTTCTGTATTTAACAGTGGAATTCCCATTGCAATATTAATGTTACTACCTATGCTTTTAAATTCACCGAAGCTTGTTTTGACCTTTCTACAAACTGAATGAGTTCCTCCGACAATCATTTCTTTTTTGATTTCTTCACATTTTTCATGCAGCCATTTCACCCTAGCTTCCTTGCACTTTCCAATTATTTCATTCCTAAGTGACTTGTGGATCTGTATTCCTGATTTTCCGTGAACATTTTTGTACTTCCTTCTTTCATCGATCAACTGAAGTATTTCTTTTGTTATACATGGTTTCTTTGCAGTTACCTTCCTTGCACCTATGTTTTCCTTTCCAACTTCTGTGATTGCCATTTACAGAGATACCCGTTCCTCTTCAACTGATGAGCCTGCTGAGCTGTTTATTATCGCTCTATCTTGTCTTACAACAGTTGGGCCACTTACAGAATTCCTGAGATCACAGACACATGCTACTTCTCCTAACTTAAATTCCCCTAAGCGAAATCGGGTGCCCATATTTCCCCTAAGTCAATTTGTGCTATGCTTAAACAATTGCCAATTCCCCCTCCCCTATCCTCCGATATCACAGTTTAAAAAAATTGTCCCCCTAAATTTGCATTTGACTTGTATTACATTTAAGTCCACTTGCCCTATGTTTAAATAACTTCTATCACTGCTGAGCGAGAAATTCACTTACCGTAAGTTTAAAACGGTGCGTAACCTTCTGGTTGTGATAAGATCACTGATCCCAACTTTTTTTAGCTGTATTGCTCACTGGTACAGTCTGCATGGTTTCCAAGCACTTGTCACTATCGTAAGTGGTAGAGCAAGAAAAGGAACGAGATGTATTTGTGTCTTTACTTACAGAAATAGCACTGTGGGTATTGATCTTTTCCGTGCCGAACAGCACCGTGCGGAGCTTACACAATTCCCGTGTGCCATGGGAGGTTCTACATCCCCGCAGCTGAGTCCCTCTTACCCGCCAGCCACGGCTTGCTGTGCTACACTTGGCTCCACAGCTACTGTCAAATTGCCCTTAGCACCTGACGGTCGCACAGAGCACACAGTGATTCTACCTGTGCGTGCGCTGGTCCGTCAGTTAGGAATGTGTACAGCTGTTATTTATGTATTGTAATCTACAGGTTGTCTAACCTTACCACAGCCGGCTACATTCTTTTACGCCGAAGAACTGTAAGGTATCGTATTGTGCTGTGTGTCGGACTTCCTCTGCTACCGGCGCGAACACAGCCTGTTCATCGTGCTCCAGTCTCTGCCCGCATTCATCTGGCACAGTACTGTCATGATGGCTTCTGTGGCGTTTCGGAGCATGCAATACCATACGAAAGCTCATCTTCACGTCTTAATCAATTTACGAGTGGAATTCGGATGTTCATTTCATGAAACATAAATGTGGAAGTTTACGGAACATACTGCGACGATGATTCACCACAATCCTACAGTCCTTAGACCCATAATTTAAAGTAAAATTAGGCAGGCAGTACTACAGAGATAGGTTGAAGGTACCCCTAACGGAGTGCACGTTAACTACTTTTAAGCGTGAACTTCCCTCTATGTGAAGAAAAACACGCTATATGTAAGCTACCCTCTAACTCAATCACAAATCTAGTTTGATATTTCATTTTCTAATTCATCTGACGACATCATGGCACTGTATCGAACACAGTACCAACACAGACAAATGTATCTAACGTCATCCAGCGTCGGATTGAGCGAAGACGTCGAAGCGGTTCAAAGGCGGGCTGCTAGATTTGTTACCTGTAGGTTAGAACAACGCATAAGTGTTACGGAGATGCTTCAGGAACTCAATTGGTAATCCCTGGAGGGAAGGCGACGTTCTTTTCCAGAAACACTATTGAGAATATTTAGAGAACCGGCGTCTGAATCTGACTGCGAAACGATTCTACTGCTGCCAACATACATTGCGCGTAAGGAGCACGAAGATAAGATACGAGAAATAAGGGCTCATACGGAGGCATACAGACAATCGTTTTTCCCTAGCTCTATCTGCGAGTAGAACAGGAAAGAAAAGACAAGAAGTGGTACAGGGTAGTCTCCGCCACGCAACGTACGGTGGCTTGCGGAGTATCTATGTAGATGCAGATGTAGATGTAGAGCGAATCTCCCCTTCGTTACAAACAACATGCTATTTGCTAGGAACTCTTCAATTCAGTCATAAATCCCGCGTGATATTCCTTATTTTGTGTATTTGATAATTTCTTGGAACTGTACTGAACAGTAAGCAAAGGTAAGGAACACGAATTTCTGCCTTGTTATTCACATGCGACATTCCAGACGCAGGAAACCACTTAGACGAAGCATGCTACTTCCGGTCTATATTACACTGTGCAATTACCCTTTAAGTAAACAGAGAGCCAACATCATACAGTAATCATTGAATTTTCACATCAATTTTATGGTGAATTCAAAGAAAAATGTATCGAAATCAGTGGAAGCTCCTCCACCTAAAGAAGTGTAAAGTCCTTCTACAGTTGTAGTCTTAAACTTTAAATATTACCATTATACCGCCAACTGAATTTTGCGTTGAAAACAGTGACTATAAAACCGAAGTAAATGAAATTCGTACCCGCCGCTAAGGATGACATGCTATTTGCTCGGAGCTCTTCAATTCAGTCATAAATCTGAGACGGTATTCCGTATTTTGTACATGTAGTGACTCCGGCTGGAAGAGAGACACAGTTTGTTATACCACGCTGCGAGTGTCCCATATCTCTAAACATAAAAACGACAGAGAATTGGTCCAGGGGATTTCTGAACCATTTGTGATGAACAGTGGCGTTACCTGCATTAGTCTGCAGTAGCACGACTGACTCTTACACCAGACTCAATTATATAGCTGTTTGAGCAGGAAACTTCTTCAGCCATTTCTTATGGTATTCTCTTCTGGGGTTTAACGTCAAGTGAACCTGTGAGACATTGAGCTCAATGTCATCGCAATTTAGCATTACGTAGAGAACTTTGAAAACTAACTATGTATAAGCATGGTCATGAAAGTAACGGTGTTGGAGATAGTTCTTATCATATAGCTTCCCATAGTTCCACCCAGCAAATGGTTACAGTCGAGCTCTGGATCTTAATAATTGCCACTTACATGGTAAGCATTAGCACTGCATTTTAAAGTGATTTTTAGGTGATATCTCACATAAATTTTAACTGTTTGAACGTTATACATAAGACATCTAACAATTCCAATGAATCTCGAAATAATGATAGCTGAGGAATCTAAAGAAGTGGGTCATACGTGAAACATGTTCGTAATCGACTGGCGAAGTAGTGGGACTTCCATTAGCAAGCTTACATGCTTCTTTAGGACTCATAATCATTTTCTGACGAATTTCGGTATGACTTCTTCAACAAGGGCCCTCGTGCAGTGTGTCTTTCTGCTGGTGAAGAGTGTCAGGAGCTGTATTTGAAGCCATTTTGACTATTTTTCGAGCGTGACTGTCTCAAGAAATATGTAATGGTTTTTAAAATTGCCGCTGCCAGTCACAAACTTTGTTGACTATTGAATTATTTATTTATTTACTGTTTCGAGGGAATACCTCATCTTCAGACTACATGGCATTACAAAACAATTTTACAATAAGATCATACTGCTCTTTCGTAAAGGCTGTGGTTATGTATGTTCTTCTGGCGTGGCAGTCTCGTTGTGATGCGCTGAGATGTTTCCATTTCCGTGGCTCTCTAGACTTTCTTGGTGCAGAATTTTCACTGTTACTGTTACGTCAGTGAAAATTTGTGAACAGTGACCAAGAGAGCCACGGAAATAGAAACACCTCAGTGCATCACAACGAGACTGCCACGCTAGAAGAACAAAGACAACCACAGCATTTACGAAAAGACTTTGTAACATCAGTATGACCTTAATGTAAAATTGTTTTTGCAATGCCATTTAGCCTGAAGATGAGGTACTCCCTGGAAACACGTCGGTAAATAAATAAACAATAGTCAACAAAGTTTGTGACTCGTATCGGCAATTTAAAAAAGCTTTACATATGTCAGGAGATGTGATGTGGAACGATCACGTGTCTGACTTAGAAATTCCTCAACGTTGTGTAGGTATAGCGAATGTGATAGAGGAACGGTATAGTTAACATCCCCCCATTCGTTTCTTCGTTTGGCAGACTAACTTCAACAGGCAGTGCAGTTTCATTTTTCAGTTTCGTGTTCAAATCAAGGAATTCAACGTTGAAAAAGGTTGCAACTGTTTGTATCCCACCTACAGCAGTCACAGTCCATAATATCGCTTTTCTAAGGTCTCAGTTTGTAGCTTATCAGAAGAAGGGTGAAATTCTCGTACTTACATATTGCAAATACTTATAGAAGTGACAGAGCAGCCTTTTTTTATCGGTGAAATCCGTGCCTCGACCTGCACAAGACGAACAGAGGTAAGTGCCACAGGCTTGCGATCGGAGAAGACATAAGGATTGGAAGCACATTTACAGCGAAATGTATGTGTCTCTTGGAAACACCAGAGCGAGCAGCGATGCAGGGTCAGAAGGCAAAGTCACCCCATATTAGTGACAGCGGCTGATGGACACTTTTGTTTCTGGAAGACGTACCCACATTATAGACATGAGAATGGCTCTCATATACGCCTGTAGAATTGAATCTTAAGCTGGTAAATCTTACATATGGCTGAAAGAAACAGTTGGGTGTGATCTGCAACACACAAACCCTTTTGTGCAGCGCACGAATGCACTCCGGGACATTTTGAAAAATGGTATTCGAAACACTTTTAAGACCTTACTCGAGACATATAAGTAATAGTATACAATTGTCATAGCAGTTGACTATAGTCGATAGTCGACCTCTTCTCCAGACTGTAATTTCTGGTCATACGTTAAGTACACACTTGACATTTCAATTGTCAGTAAGTCTGTTGTAGTTAACAATCCATAAGATCGAAACAAGTAGGCTCGAACGAGGGAAAAGTAGAGGCTAAATGTCACAAATCATCTAGAAGCGTGTAACAGTACTGGATCTAATCTTACAGAAACATACATAGTTCTTAGGACTCGTAACATAGGAAGAACAGCTAAAAGTCGGAAATCAACACAGTAGATGAAGCGTCACGCAGCACTGGATCCACACAAGCTCCATGATACATTGGAGCAGTACACTCAGAATTGTTTCCAGACTTTGCTTTGACGAAGCATACTAGTTATAGTCTACATTCGCCTTTATCGTTAGCCTACAGGTAGTAAACAGCATGGGCAAGTCTATACCCAAACCATATTCTATCACCTGTTTGTAGCTTCGCTATTTCCAGCCCAATATTATTTCAAGTCTACAAACACATTGTTCATTCGCCTTGAATGTAGCAGGGTAGCGGTATTTCTACGGCGTTACCCAACAGGTATTAACCACCACGGACCTTCTCCATTGATGTGTTTCATAGTTTCCGATGTAATGACAGAATAAGTCAGTCACCGACATGTGCACCGTATTTTACACGTTGTATATACACTCTAAGACATAAAAAACGACTAACGACAAAGAAATTATCCAAATGGGTCGCAAATTGGTAGAAGCGATGTACATGTACAGATAAATGACTACAGTTTTAGAAAAATTGGATGATTTTTTCACAAGAAAAAGCTTCACAAATTGAGCAAGTCAATAACGGGTTGGTCCACTTCTGGCCCTTATGCGAGCAGTTATTCGGTTTGTCACTGGTCAAAAAAGTTGTTGGATGTCCTGCTAAGGGATTTTGTGCTAAATTCTGTCCAGTTGGTTCGTTAGATCATGCAAATTCCGAAATGATTGCACAGCTCTGCTCATTATGCTCCAAACGTTCTCAATTGGGGAGAGATCCGGCGACCTTGCTGGCCAATGTAGGGTTTGGCAAGCACGAAGACAAGCAATAGGAGTTCTCTAGCATTATTTTACTGAAATGTAATGGCTTGCCACGAAGAGCAACCAAACGAGATGTCGAATATCGCCGACATATCGCTGTGCTGTAAGGCTGCCGCGGATGACAACCAAAAGGGTACTGGTATGAAAGGATATGACACCGCAGACCATCGCTACTGGTCGTCGGGCAGTACAGCGGACGACAGTCGGGTTGGTGTCCCACCGCTGTCCGGGATGTCACCAGTCTTCACTGGTCACTGGGGCACAACTTGAAACGGGTCACATCACTGATGGCAATTATACTCCAATAAGGGAAATCCCCAGAACTGAAAATGTTGTAGCAGACGTACGAGGGGCATTTGAAAAGTCCGTGCAAAAATAAAAACTACTTACGTGTTTCGATAAACCTTTTTTATTTTTCAATATAGTCTCCTTTTAGACTTATACACTTCGTCCAACGCTCTTCTAATTTGTTGACCCCTTCCGAATAATAGGAACTGTCCAAGTCTGCAAAATAGCTATTAGTTGCAGCAATAACCTCTTCGTTTGAATAAAATCTTTGTCTCGCCAGCAGTTTCTTCAAATTGGAGAACAAATAGTAGTCCGAGGGAGCCAAGTCTGGAGAACAGGGGGGATGTGAAACGAGTTGGAATCTTATTTCCATTAATTTTGCGACCACAACTGCTGAGGTGTGTGCTGGTGCATTGTCGTGATGGAAAAGGACTTTTTTGCTGTCCAATCGCCGGCGTTTTTCTTGCAGCTCGATTTTCAAACGGTCCAATAACGATGAATAATATGCACCTGTAATAGTTTTACCCTTTTATAAGGTAGTCGATGAAGATTATCCCTTGCGAATCCTAAAAGACAATCACCATAACCTTTCCGGCCGAAGGAATGGTCTTCACCTTTTTTAGTGCAGATTCTCCCATGGTAACCCATTGCTTAGATTGTTTAGATTGTTGTTTGGTCTCAGGAGTATAGTAATGTATCCACGTTTCATCCACAGTGACGAAACGCCACTTAAAGTCCTGCGGATTCTTCCCAGACAGCTGCAACACTTCACACGATTCCGTTTCTGGTCAAGCGTGAGCAATCGCGGAACCCATCTTGCGGATAGCTTTCTCATGTCCAGATGTTTATGCAAAATATTAAATACCCATTCATTCGATATGCCCACAGCACTAGCAATCTTACGTACCTTAACTCTTGTGTCATCCATCACGATATCAACGATTTTATCAATGATATCTGGAGTACGTAACCTCCACAGGGCGTCCAGAACGTTCAGCATCAATTGTGCCCACATGGCCACTCCGAAAATTTTGAAACCACTTATAAACTGTTCTGATCAAAGGTGCAGAGTCACCGTAACGTTTATCAAGTTTCTCTTTAGTCTCATGAGGCGTTTTGCCTTTTATAAAGTAATCTTTAATCACCACATGAAATTATTTTTCGTCCATTTTTGGACAATCACTCGACTTCCTTGATTCACACGACTGCAAAACACAAATAAATAGAACAATATGGCTGAAACTTGATGTGCGTTCTTTCCGACGATGCTACTAACTAAACATGATCTCTATACGCGCCGGTGGTGCCATCTCTCGGACTTTGCACGGGCTTTTCAAACGCCCCTCGTATTGTGAGCACCTGAAAGTTTCCTTTAAAAAAGTGGAGTTGAAATGGGTGTATCATTGACGAAAGAAATATTTAGACTTGCGATCACTTTGCTATACGAAGTCGGTAACGTCTCCATATTTGTTGGAACGTGACTGTCTGTGAGGGAAGAATCCACCTCTTTTACTGTCGAGTTTGACCGATTTTCTGAATTAGGATGCAATAATTCGTCAGAAATCACGGTATTATTTTGTAAAGTGAAACCTCCTCAAGTCACCCCTGAGCTCACCGTCCCTGTCCATCCTGTTGATGACCCCGTCCACCCCAACAAGTCGCTCCGCCCTCCGCCTACTGCAGAGGACATCATCCGTTTGATCACCATTGTGCTCCAAAACATCCACCCCTTCCAGCGCTCCCACACCCTTTCCCAAATCGCCCTCGCTGCCCGTTCCATCTTCCATCTTACCACCTATGCCACATACTCCCACAACCAGGCCCACTTCACCTTCACCCCCCTCACCACCCTCGTCTAACTCTCCCCTCCCATGGTACAACAACCTACCGTATCCTGTACCACAATATCCGCTCCCTGCCCACCCACAAACTCCTCTTTCTCCACACCCTCCATCAGCACCGCGTGGATGCCTTCGTCCTAAATGAAATTTTCCTTCAACCCCGTATCTCCATCTCCACAGCTCCTTACACCCTTCAGCGCACCAATAACCCGTATCCTCTGGTGCATGGTGGAGTTGCTGTAGGCCACCTCAAGCACCTCCCTGTCCGGCCCCAACCTCTCCTTAACAATCCTGCTGAGCATCTCACCCTCAGCCTATTCTTCCCCACCCTTACCGTCACCTGTGCCACCATTTATGTCCGCTATCGCACCCGCATCCCTTACGATTTCCTGGCCCACATTGACCACACCTTCTCCACCTACATTATTGCCGCTGGCCTCAATATCCACAGCTGTGATCCTGCCGACCTCCAGCAGTGGCATCGGTTTCTCACCACCCTCCACCAGCACACCTGACCCGAATCCAACACCACTCCCAATGTGGTCCTTGCCTCTCCCAACCTCCTTGGGCGCATCACCACAGATGTCCTTGACCTCATTGGCAGTGACCATGCTCCTGTTCTCCTCACTATCTCTAGTGGTCGCCATCCCCGCCCCGCTCCTCGCCCCGACATCCCTCCTAAACTTGTCCATGACTACTCCCGGCCAACTGGGAAGCCTACCAGGACTCCATTCACACCCAGGTCGAAGGCCACGACCTTACCCTCCAATCTACTGATGACATCTCTCACGCTGCTGCCTTCCTGCACCAGACCTTTTCTGATGCCGTCGCCACCTATATCCCCACCAAAGCCATCCACCCTCACCACCCCACCCTGCCTCCACAGGCTGTCCTTCTCCTTAGGGAGTCCCACCGCCTCTACCACTCTTTTCTACACACTCGTGACTGGGACACACTTACTCGCCACTGGCAATTACAACGACACATCCGCCACCTGCTTATTCAGCAGAAATGCTGCTCCTGGCACCAGACATGTACACAACTCAACACCACGCCTCCAATAAACTCTTCCAAGTATTGGTCTGCTTTCCACTGCCTTACTGGGAACCGCCCCACCCCCCCTATCCTCCTTCATGACCGTCCCTTTCCTGACAGCCTCAGTAAGGCCAATCACTTTGCCTCTCACCTCTCTGATGTTTTTTCCATACCAGATGATCCCCAATTTGATTATTCCCTCTTCCCTGACGTCATGGACCGTATGAATACCTCTGTTCCTCCCCTTGCTCCTAGCTTCCAGTAATTGGGCCACACACCACCATCTGAACTTAACACTTCCATCACTAAACACGACGCCTCACACTCTACACTAAATGCAACACTGCTGCCGGCCGCAACCGCATTACCTACCGCCACCTCAAACACTGCCCTCCCTCCTTCCTTTCAGTCCTTGCCACCCTCTACAATGTCATCCTTGCCACTGGCTTCTACCCCAATCTGTGGAAAACTTCCCATATCCTGATGTTCTCCAAACCCAACAAGCCTCCATCTGATGGCTCTTCCTATCGTCCTATCTGTCTCACATCGGTGTTCAGCAAGCTCTTGGAATCCATCCTCATCCAGTGCATCCATCACCACCTCCACCAAACCCACCTCCTCCCCAACACCCAATGTGGCTTTCGACCTTCCTTCTCTGCTGATGACCAACTCCTCTGCCTCACTCATCTCCTCTCTCTCCAGCTTAACTCCCGTCGCTCCGCCATTTTTGTCTCCCTTGACCTCGAAGAGGCTTATGATCATGTCTGGCAGCCCGGTCTCCTGTTTAAACTCCAAACCTATGCCCTTCCTGTCAACTACATCTGTCTGATGGCCTCCTTCCTCTCCCGCCGCCCCTCCTATGTTGCCATCCATAATGCCAATTCCAACACCTTCTACCCCTCTGCAGGTGTGCCCCGGGGCTCTGTCCTCTCCCCTCCCTGTACCTCCTGTACACGACAGATATGCTCCAACACCCCCCTCCAGTACACCTATTGCAATATGCCGATGACACCGCATTCCTCGCCCTCGGTCCTACCCTCCATAGGTCCCAACGCCTTCTCCAGAATCACCTTGACCTTTTTGCCATATGGTGTAAGCAGTGGCTCCTGATAATCAATCCTTCCAAGACCCAGGCAATCATCATAGGTCATACCACTCGCTCCTTCCAGCTCCTGGATTTCTCCCTTACCGTCTGTGCCTGTCCTGTATGCCTCACCCCCACCCTCACCTACCTAGGCCTCACCATTGACCATCACCTCACCTGGATCCCTCATCTCCACTCCATCCAAACCAAAGCCCACAACTGCCTCCGACTCCTCAAACTCCTCTCTCGCCGGACATGGTGGTTGCACCCCTCTACCATCCTCCACACCTACAAATCCTTAATCCGTCCCATCCTCTGTTATGCCAGTCCCACCTGGATATCTGCCCCCCCAAATTCTATAAGTCCCTCCAGATCCTTGAGCATCATGCATTCCACCTCACCTTCCATATACGCCTCCCGTCCCCCACGCAGATCCTCTATGACCTCATTCCTTTCCCCCATCTCCTCCTATTCCTCGAACATATCTACATACTCTACACCTCCCGCCTCCTGGATCCCCCTCACCCCTTGGTTGCTCCTCTCCTCTCCCATTCCCACCCTCTACCACGCCTTCACTGTTGTGTCCCCCCTACCCTCCATCTCTACACCCTTCATCTCCTTTCCCAAGGTGGCTTCCATCAACTCCCCCTCCCATATGATGCCCTCTCCCTCCATTTATCCCTCCTATCAACTCTGATCCTCACCCCCCTCATTTCCTCTGTCCTTTCCCTGGGGTCCCTCTTCCCCCCTTCTATTGTGTGTTTCACCCCACCTAACCTCTCCCTACCTCTCTTCTCCCCCCCCCCCCAAGTCCCTTTATATTCCCGCCCTCTGCCTTCCCCACTCTCTGTCGCATCTGCCCCTCTTATGGTTCCTCATCCTCCATTGGCTACTTTCCCCCCTCCCCCCTTCGCTTTTCCTCACCTTCCCCCCATTTGTATTTTCCCATCATCTGTCCAGTTTCCCCCCACCTGCTCTAGGCTGTGGTATATTTTAGTGCAATGTTCCAGTGAATGTTCAGTGTTGTTTCGTCTTTCCAAGTGTTGCAACACAGAAACCATGCTGCCGCTGGGTGTGAATTTTATGTCTTTTACGAACAGAAACCAGACCGACGCCGTGTTTTTTAATTGTCTGTCTATTATTTTACCTGTCTGCTTCATCTGTATTTTATTAGCATCATCATCCCTTTGTTCTATGTTTTAAGTTCCAAGATTTTTTCGCCATGTAACCCTTTAAGTCTCCGATTTTATCATATATTATCTCCTCTATAAAACAAAGTCTGTCGGTTGGAGAGCGGCATACTAAGCTGCTGCCAGCCCGCCCCCTTTTGGGGGGGAATCGAAACTCAATAAAGGAAAAAAAGAGGTATTATTTTCTGTTGAATTGGACACAGCTAATGTTGAACAATACTGGTACGACAACTACTCTTTACCGTCTTACGCACCATCGCAATAAATAACAATATTCAAAAGAAAATAAACTGTCAAAATTAAGTTTGTTAACCTGTACGGGAAAGGAAACACAAACGTTTAATGCATGCGCGCAGCGCAAAAACTATCTACGAACAAAATGTTATAGAGAGTAGTGCACGTATCTGACTACAAAATTATTAAAAGATTCCACGTTGCACGAACCAAACAGAGTTATCACCAAGTGATAGTTTCCTTTAATAATTAGTTTCGTTTGATTTTGAACTCTTGCTGTCGTGATTGATTGGTTGTAATTTCGCTGTTGTTTAGCTTCGGGTGACTTTGTGGATTGTCAACTGTGAGAGAAACCAAATTCATCTGCGTGCGAGAATATAACATGAATTTGGTCCTGTTTCTCGTAATCTTTCTAAAAATGTGCAAACTGATTAAATCCTGAACTTCACTATTAATCTCTTTAATTAAACGAAGTGGCCCTTGTGCGTTATAGATGTGCCTAATAGTACTCTTAATGAAATGTTCCTTGTGTTGATAATTTTCATAGCAGCTGATACTGAAATGAAAATATCTTACCTCGGAACGTAATTGCTTGGAAATGCAATGCTTGCTGTTCCGCGTGCGCCAACTGCAAATTTCTAACTACAGTTCCTGGGAGCTTAGTGCAATGCTCCAGACAACATGTAAATTATTTTATACACATCACTGAGTGAGACATTCCTTAAACAAAAATGACTTGGATCGAGGATGTAGACAATGCTCTTATGTGAAATACTTCTCTAACAAACCGTTTTTAATTTATCTGATGTATTATTACTTGTATCAAATTCATATTACAACACTCACTAACACTGACAAAGAGGAAAATTGATATCAAACTCTTACTCTCACAAATGTTACACAAATAATCAACAAACATGAAAAATACCTTTCAGTGAAAGTTACTCAATCTAAAGTTCCCTGATACGGACGTCTCATTCAATAATGGTTCCACACTACGCCCCACTGCAATGCAGCTAAATAAAAAAATGATACCTTCATTCCTCTTCATATGCTTTTCTAACCTAATTAAATCTCATTTCATTATAAACCATCGTTCGAATCTTTCTTCTCTGTGTCACAATATTCAAATAGAAATCATTTTACTTAAACACAGGTCCACTTAATTTTATGATGACATTGCCACGAGTCCTCAGCTTGGCGTCTCTCTCACAAATTCTCGAAAGATAAAACTCCTGCGCACATCGCTGCCAAACAGCGATGAAAAAGAAGCACATCTTCCAGCGACACAGCTACTTTGACCAAAGACCGCGTGCGAATAATAAGCGATTCAGAATTGTCGCTTAAACCCAAACCTCCAGATGTGAGACACTCAGATTTGCATTAGACGTTGCATGTCGATAGGGTATCAACCAAAACTCCGATCTGGTTTGTACTGTGTGCTGTCTTCCAGCGGAACGGCGTAAACGTTAATTAAAAGTGACATCAGAACTACCACAGCACAGGAAAAGTGCATCTGTGAGCAATCGGTTCTCAAAGTTCTCCGTTGGTGTGTTGATAGAGCTAAGACATCAGGGTCCAAATAAGGTTTCCATGTTTAAAGTCCGTTATGAGACAGGGGTTGATGGCCTCGGGCTCGTCAATGTCCCTATGCGAGCTGCGGCCTTGTACATGAGCACCATGAGAAGACAGTGGACCGGCCGAGGCACATCTCTAACACGCAGCTTGCTTGAGGTCCTCCTGCCTGCTTCCACCTCACCACCGGTGTCTGTCATCCATATCGTGCCTCATTTGTCTCATATTTCTACAGTTACATACTTGTACATACCAGTCTCCCTGATACGCGCCCACCGAGGACTAAGGATTTTTACAGCCTACTATTGCGCCGTGTTGTGAAGGAGACCAAACATCCCTCCAACCAGTGGTCCATAGTGTGGACTACCGTCCACCTGCCCTTCCTCCCTACTGACGTCCCGGCACTGTGGTATCACATAGTCAACAGGAAATTTGCCACGAAAGAGTAACTGCACAACATTGGCTTGTCAGATTCTCCTCTTTCTCCCCTTTGCCAGAAACTGGACACTGATGACCACCGTCTGATATGTGCCTCTTCGCAAGATGTCTGGCGCTTCGTGCAGCAAATCATTGCCTGCTATCTCCGAGTGCCACCAGACACAATCGAACCTATTTCTTTTTTCCTTTCCTTTTCCTTTTTTTCTTTATCCAGCATTTATATTTTTTTCCTCTGTCGCCGATGTGTTCCACATAATTTCATAATAATAGTGAATATTACAAAAACACAATGCAAATAAATAAACAAGAACAACGCATTCCACTTCTGTTGATTCCTGTGCCCCACAGGCTCGGTGGTGGTGAGGGGGACACTGTGGTCACGCCTCGGGTTTCGACCCCTGCCCACTTTTCCCTCCGAGCCCCTATCGAGATACCAAAAATTAAAAAAAAAAGGTAAACGTATTCTTTTCTTTTTAATTTTTGTTTACTCTATTATACGCGATGGTGTTATATGGGACAACATACCTATATCATGTGAAAGGGCTGTTTGGAATTTACAGCAGTGTCCTCTTGGTCGTAAGCTTTATCTTTATTTCTTTTAAAGTAGTAAATCTATTTTTTCACAGACATAAACTCTCCACTTTCCCACTGCTGTCTCCATTCATACAGCATACACAGTGCAGGACATCTAGTGCGAAATCTTTTTTTCATTGCAGACATTGTGCGGTTTTCAAATGTTTGGGTTGACTTCGGCTGGTTTTTTTACATTAAGCCGATATATGAGCATTTCCATTTTATCGTGTCTTGTATAAAACGTTACCCTTTTCTCCTTCTGTGGTATTTAATCATTTCCATCGCTTAAAGACTCTTCTGGCGACGATATCGAAAACGTCAACTCTGGTCCATTCACTTGGTCACAAACGAACGATTCCGCTCCACATGTTGTGCGCTCGTCGATATCTAATGTTTCCTCCTCTGTCATGTTCGACGTATTGCATTGATGAATTATGTCCAGTACGGATGATACACACTTTCTCTCGTCTTGATATATTTCCGTTGTTGTACGTACACAATAACCCCTATGCAACAGTTCGACGAGAATGTCAATAACGTTCAAAGATTCATATCGCACAACAGCAGTACGTGTTCACAAACACGAGAATCTAGCCACAACAAGCACACCAAATGTTTGCAGCGCTGCCATCTGCAGTTAATTATTATTATTGTTATTATCATTATTATTTTTATTACTATTATGTTATTATTAATATTATTCTACTATTATTACAAATAATACTTCCGCAAGAGTGATGCAATTGTTTCCTTATTCAGTTGTCCCATTCTTTGTGTTTATTCTGTGAAATTACAAATGTACTCTATAGATTTACTACTTTAAAAGAAATAAAGTGAAAGCAGACGGCCAAGAGGACATTGCTGTAAACTCGAAACAGCCCTTTTATATGGTGTAGGCATGTCGTCCGATACAACACTTCCAAGCGTAATACAGTAAACAAAAAATAAATAAAAAATTACGTTTTGGAATTTGAATTCGGAACCCTTTGCACGGAGACCTTATGTTCTACCAAACACCCACGTGCAACTCTGCGTACCCATCGCCCACAGACTCAGTTTTCCTGTGCTCTGGTAATTCTGATGTCACTTTTAATTAACGTTTACGCCCTTTCCGCTGGACAACTGCACATAGTACAAACCAGATCGGAGTTGTGGTTGGTACTCTATTGAAATGCAAGGTTTGGTACAAATCTGAGTGTCTGACATTTGGAAGTTTGGTGGTTAGCGTCAGTACGCACAAATTCCGAAAATACAAATAACGAACTCTCAATATACCTATTTAACACCTACAGAATTGACACCTGAGTGCGACAGTAAGTTAAAGGAGACTTAATTTCAATGCTTTCCTACTGAAGGGAGTAACATGCACGAAGTTTGGTAAAACTACGCTTGCTGTTCTAACGAGAGGAAATGTCTGTTGAGTATGCCTGAAGAGTTCATTAAAGAAATAGTCCTGTACATACATTTGAGTCAAATATATTTCGGGTTCAGGAATGGTTATAATAAATTAAGGAAATTAGTGCACTTCAACAACATGGACAGATGTATAAGAAGGGTGTTAAGTACTTGTGTACCATATCAGAAAGCCAAACCCACGTAGTGGGTACTCGTGTTTCCAGTTATACCGAAACGATTATGAGACGTCGCAGCCACGGATATTTTTTTTGCCAATTCCTAGCAGACAGGGTTACCAATATATACTTCTGACATCAGAACTCACTTCCAAGTTCGTGATCTTCAGTCTAGTCAAAAATGCCAGTGGTAGATCATTAACAAAATGTTTCTCTAATCATTTCCTTCACATAATAGAAAGAGTAAGAAGAATACTGTCAGACAACGGGCAACAGTTTCGGACCATAAAGAGGATAAGAATGATATAGATACCCCGTTACCTCGATAAGGTAAAGAGGGAGAGAGAGAGAGAGAGAGAGAGAGAGACCGTCAAACACACAGAGATGCGTTCGGCACACTTCAGCCGACAAAGGATGGTGCCCTTGAAAAGCCTTTGTCCGGAAAGCGAGTTTGTAGGACAATGCCATCGTATGACATGCCTCACAGCACTACTCTCAGCCGACAAGTCAGACACATCAGGCAGCAGCATAGCAGAAGAGTTACTTACCTAAAGCTCTGGCCCGCTGTACCAGTTGACACCATTGGGGACAAGAATGGCATCAGATAGTGTTTTCGGACGAAGCCAGGTTCTGTTTGTTTGAAAATGATGTGGGCATTTTCGTTCGCCGTAGACAGGGGGATTTCATCATACTAACTGCATTCACACAGGACATACTCAAGGCCTTATGGTGGGGGGGTGCTATTGGGCACAACCACAAATCACAATTGGTGCGCCGGCCGGTGTGGTCGAGCGGTTCTAGGCGCTTTAGTCCGGAACCGCGTGACCGCTACGGTAGTAGGTTCGAATCCTGCCTCGGGCATGGATGTGTGTGATGTCCTTAGGTTAGTTAGGTTTAAGTAGTTCTAAGTTCTAGGGGACTGATGACCTCAGATATTAAGTCCCATAGTGCTGAGAGCCATTTTTGAACAGTTGGTGCGAGTCCAGGATACTGTGATCAGTGTGACCTACGTGAGTGACCCGTAGCCACAGTCTTTCTGCACAACACACCAGACACCATTTTTCAGCAACACAATGTACGACATATTTCTGCACGAACACGTGTCTCCTTGGTGTCACAGGACGTCAGCCTTTTGCCATGGTCCGCCAGATCACCAGACTTGTCGCCTGTCGAAAATGTGTGGGATGTGGAGAAACGACGAGTGCAGCGCTCTGACTCAATGTCAGCCACCACAGACAAAGTGTGGAACCACTTGAATGCAGCATGCATGGCTGTACTTCAGGACGCCATTCACGCCTTTTGAGCGTCGATGCCATTACGCATGGAACAAATTATTAGGGCCCATGGCGGACCCTCTGCCTACTAGGCAACAGGAGACATGCTGAAGTGACTGAAATGCCAATCATTTCTGCAGAAGATACTGATGTATATGTCCTGTGAATATGAACGTCTTATCTCTAGTCGTTCAAGGTGTTCTGTTCTTTTCTTTTTTTCAACATGAGTGTACAGATATATATTATTTATGTTGATATACATACATGATTTTGTCTAAATGTTACACTATTTTTATGTGCCTCATTTACAGATGTATACTTTATTTTATTATGCACACGAAAACAAAATCTAAAGAATGATATTTGATAACCAGTATTTGGATGATTTGTGTTCTGATAGATTTGTACTATTTGTGTTTTGTTCTACATATATGTTATAAAAATGTGTGAATACTAATGAATGTTCATGTCAATAAAGTAAGAGTGACTGCGACTTAACGATTCTGTATTCTACGAAGAGTATGACTGAATTTGTTTGTAAGCCATCTATGAGAGGATGAGAATGTTGAGGCAGCCCCATTTTGTAAAGTAAATTAATGAGGATGAGGATGTTAAATAAAGAACAATAGTAAAGAGGAGATAAAAGAATGAATGAAAATCTGTTAGTTGCGAATCCCATTGAATATGAAGTTCCCCAAAATAAAGTTAACTCTTACACAAGCATTTTCTGTGAATGTGAGGTGGCTAACAATAAGATTGAATGTATTAGATGGTAAGACGCATCCGTGACAAACATTCTTTCCTTTCCTAATATCTCAGCCACAACGAGCACGCAAAACCAGTGCCAGATAACAGAGAATTTGCTTGATGTTTTTATGCTCTGGTAAATCTGACCATAATTACATCTGCATAAATTTTGAAAACTAGGGAGTCATGATGTTATGCAACCGTTTTTGGCAAAAGTGTGACGTATTATCATTAAATTCAATTAATTAACAAGTCCAACCAATCTATATTTACCCCACACCACGCTTGTCCCCCGTATTCTTGAGTATTGCTGTGCGGTGCGGGATCAGCATCAGGTGGGACTGACGGATGTCAACGAAGAAGTTCAAAGAAGGGCAGCCTGTTTTGTATTATCGCGAAATAGAGAAGATAGTGACACAGACGTGATACATGAATTGGAGTGGCAATCATTAATACAAAGGCGTTTTTCGTTGAGATGGCATGTTCTCATGAAACTCGAATCACCAATTTTCTCCTCCGATTGCGAAAACATTCTGTTGACACCCACCTACATAGTGAGAAATGATCATCACGATAAAATAAGAAAAATCAGTGATCGCACAAAAAAAATTATGTGCTCGTTTCTCCCTCGCGCCGTTCGAGAGTGGACGGTAGAGAGACAACTTGAAGGTGGTTCATTGAACCCTCTGTCTGGCTCTTTATTGTGAATAGCAGAGTAATCACGTAGATGTAGATGTAGATTTGAGGAAGACATTTTTGAGTATGTACATTTGGAACGCAGCATTGTATGATGGTGAATCATGGACAGCGGGAAAAGTGGAACAGAAGAGAATCGAAGCGTTTGAGATGTAGTGCAACAGAAGAATGTTGAAAATCAGGTGGAGTGATAAGATAAGGAATGAGAAAGTTCTCCAATGAATTAGAGAAGGAAGGAACATATGGAAAATACTGAAAGAAGAAGTGACAGGATGATAGGACACGTATTAAGGGTCAAGGAAACCTTCATGGTACTAGAGGGAACGTTAGAGGGTAAGAACTGTAAGGGAAGCCAGAGATTTGAATACATAATAATTGAGGGCTTAGTGTGCAACTGCTACTCTGAGATGAAGAGGTTAGCACAGGAGCGGAATCCGTGGTGAGTCGCAACAAACCATTCAGAACACTGATGACACAAAAAAATAGTAAGAGTTGATAGCATTAGATAATACGAATAAAATATAGAGCTGAATAGGAGATATCGCTGTGTGTGCGTGCAGGAGGCGAGATTGGCTAAAAACGCAGGATAGGGTAGATGGTTAGAGTAAGGGCTGCTTGTTCCTGAACTCCAACGCTAAAACATATACGGCTGGTTAATTATATTTAAACTGCGGGTGGAAAGAAGATTGCTGCAAAATTAATCCGGAGCAGACTGGTCTGCAGTCGGAAGAATCACTGTCATTGGTACTCCAAATCATGCACAGATAAAAATTCTGCTTCTTGCTGGGAGCACTTACCTCAATCCAAGACTCACGAGGGGACGCTTCAGCCAAGACAGGGACTTAGACACTCAGGGAGAGCATCCCTCAGCGCAGATCAGATGACTTTTCCAACCACCACAGCCCCCACTCACAGGCACCGGAAACACGATGTATGTCGAGATGCCGCAGAGTTCGCAAACCGAGTGATAGGATGTATGTGGGCTTCTCAGATTGACGTAGGGCTTTAACGTTTCTTATTCAAGTGTAGTCATTTGTAATATCGAACTCAACATGTACTTAATCATGGTAGAGGGCGCGTGCTTGATTCTTCCGGTAGTTATTTCTGTGCTCCCTGATTAAAATTCGGTAATCACGGTATGATTTTCACGGACGTAATTGTTCCCTATAATGTTGGTCCGACTTTAAAGTATTCATTTGCACTTCATTATCCGAACTTTGCCAAAATGCTGCTGCTTTAATTTCGTAGTAAAGTAGTATTAATACTCAATGAATGTAGTGATATCATGTCCTTGTGTTTAACCTGATGTCCACAACAAATTGTAACAAGTAAAGTTTTACAGTGACCATGGTTTCATTCAGTATTTTGTTGAAACCCATGTTTCACGTGTGCTAGGGCCACTCCTATTTCATAAATTAAATTCAGTAAGTTATCCTTTGTGCGTTATCTACAGTTATATTCACCTCATTATAAGAGGAGTGAGCTCATTATCGATATGGTTACCTGGTACAGCTCCTTTTCCAATCCAGGATTAGGTCGACGGCTCAGCAGTAACCTGACAATAGCGTTATCTCTCATCCATTAAATTTCGGGAGTGCAGCCACATGAACTTTATTTCTTCTGGTTCTAATATTTCAGCCGTATATCTTCCAGCCATCTTCAGAGGTAACTGACTGAAGCTACAGTATACTATAGTACACGTCCCGTCGTTTTAAACTATAAACACAAGCGCCAGAACTGTTGATGGTTTGCAAAGAATATGCATAAACTAAATATGTGACTTCCACCGGCTTACTCTGAAGGGGTCCGGAAGATATGTAGCCCAAATAATAGAAAAAGAAGTAATAAATTTTATGCAAGTGCACTCCAGAAATTTATTGGCTGAACCACTACTTGACGAAAACATCAAACTGCACAGCCTTACCTATCTCAGTTTTAATTAAGTATATTACTTTACTAAATTATTAATTTTTCTGTTAGTAACAATTCAAGTGGCGTTCTGAAAGAGCTTATTAATTTACCTTAAAATATTTGAAGTACATTTTCATTGGTTTTTTACTAGATATTAACTTAGAGATTGTCTCCGAATTTTACGGAAAAATGTGTGCCTATTCAGTTGAATTTTGACTCTAGACATAAGACATGGTCTCCTTTCCCGTATTTTCTCTTCCCAGAGACATATTACTCCGTACAGAACAGCTTAAGTGAATCACTGAAAGTTGTTACCTCGCATAATACCCATTTTAATAGTGAATTCCTTGGAGATGGCTACCAGATACTTCACTATTACAAATAAAATGACACAATTTCAGATACTTTATTGGTTTCAAACAGATATGATTTTATGTATATAGACTGCAGCGGCGAGTGAAAAATTGTACCAAGGCTGGGAATCGAAACAAAGAGGGAGGCATGCCAGAGTAATCCATGCAATTGTGTGAAGCGCTGTGCCAAGTTGGTTTTGCGCGTAACGCACCTTCCTAGTAAGCACGAGACCAGCGTTCGATACCCGGCCTTCGTACAAATTTTTACTCCCTGCTTCAGTCTATATACACATAATTTCACTATTTGTCTGTTGTATCTCAGAGATAATCTATTAATTTGTTGTATTTAAATAACACCATACTCTACTAGGATTAGCAGCAGAACACGTATGGACATGAAATGATATCAAAACGCAACGACAGATGCCTAAATTGTGTTGCGGTTCACGTGCGATACATAAGCTTCAATAGAAAATGCATCCCGAAGGAATTCGATGGTCTCGTTACCTCCCTCCCCGGAAAGTATTTCCTAAAAGCTGTGAGGAAGGTATTGTTTGTGAAAAACAGTGTCCTGATGCAGATCCCCGCAGCAGAACCGTCACACAGCGCTCTGGCACCTACAGCAGCAAGGCGAGTTGATATGCGGCTCTCGGCTCAACTCTCGTGTGTGTGCGCCGCAGCAAAGGGTTCATAACACCAGGTTCCGCGAAGCGTGACAGACATTTGTTAATGGAATAGTGGAAATATCTAAACTACGAACTGTAATTTGAATTCACGCCCAACAGACGTAATGGCCCTCAATAAGTCATAACTCAGTTCGCGCAAAGCAATTTAAAATCCGTAACTGTTGCTAATTACTGATTCACCATTCCCAGCAGTCAACTCATACTTCTGCCACCTGCAAACAAGCTCAAAGAATTAGTGCAGTACATAAATAATTATAATATTTCGTTTCGTTCCGATAATGATTGC
This sequence comes from Schistocerca nitens, assembly GCF_023898315.1. Lineage (NCBI taxonomy): Eukaryota > Metazoa > Arthropoda > Insecta > Orthoptera > Acrididae > Schistocerca > Schistocerca nitens. The sequence continues at coordinate 397,619,503 of NC_064617.1, forward strand.
CATTACTTAATTTGAGTAAATTAAGCAATCGCAAATAATTACGCAAAGTCTTTTTGTACACTTATGAGACCAAACATTATGACCGCATGTTTAATAGCGTGTTGGTCTACCTTCGGAACGCAATTTCTGTCTCTTCAGAAGGTGTATCTAGAAACCGATTGCACCTAACGGTGTCATTAAAATATTTACTTGGATCCTGCCATCTGGAATCAATGCAGTAGCAATTCTGGCTATAACGGATTCTGGTAGGTCTCCAGACGTACGTGACACTAGATGTATACATATACTTCACGTAGTTACCGTAAATAACAGGCCGGTGGCTTATGGGGGGGGGGGGGAGGGGAGATGGCGTCCAATAGGATCCCAGATGAGTTCCAATGGGTAACGATCAAGCAAATTTGGTGGCCAATACATCAGCGTTAATTCACCATTATGATCCTCAAACCACTGTAGCACGATGTCACGATGTTAGCTTTTTGACATGGATTATCCTGTTGAAATATGCCATCGCGCCGGTGCGAAGACGTGAAGCATAAAAAGGATGCAGTTGGTCAGCAGCAGTTTTCACGTAGTCCATAGTAACTTTGGGCTGCTGCTGCCTGCTGTAACAAGAAAATTATTTCATCCGACCAGCGGACACAGTTCCATTAATCTCCTGAGCAATTTCGATGATCCCGTGCCCAGTGCAGTCGTAACTGACGATGTCACTGGGTCAACACAAAAAAACGTAGGTATCTGTTTTGTTTTGGTTTAGGGCGCAAAAACAACTAGGGTCATAAGCGCCCACCTCATAACCATAGAACACGAAAAAAAAGGAGTTAAAAACGACTACACGCTAAACCCAGTCGACGGAAGGAAAGACAGCTAAAAACAGGAACTTGGAGAAAGGTCCATAAACTATGCAATAGGGAAACGGAAGTCTTCAACTAAAGATTAAATGTCCTTCGCCATATTGCTACGACGGATAAAAAGTAAAACGAGGACGACAGCCAGCGCATCGTTCGCTAAAACGGCCGATAACTCAGACGACAAACATAAATAAGAACTTAAGTAATTAAAAACAGAGCATTCCGTCAGGAAATGGCGAACCGTCAAATGTTAAGGGCCATGAGCACAAAGTGGCGAGAGAGCACCACTTAACAAATGGCGATGGCTAAAATGACAGTGCCTAATACGCAACCCAGCCAAAAACGATCTCCTCACAGCGAGAGGGCCGCGAGGAGGTCGTCCATGCCGCTGGGAGAGTCTTAATTCCTGGAGCTTGTTCCCATGAAGGGAAGACCAGTGATGGTGCCAAAGTGATGCCACCTGCTCGCAGACCGCAGCGCACAGGACATCGGAGGGAATGGAAGAACTGGGAAGAAATGGGAGAGCTCAGAGCGGTCGTGAGGATGCAATTTTGTTTCCTGGACGCAGAGAAGAAGCAGATGTTGCGATTCCAAGAGCAGCCGTAAGTCCTCTTTGTTGGATCGAGTGCCACGAACGTTCCATTGGAGGAGAATCATGACGACGAAAGGGGTGAAGGGAAAAAAATGAAGGAGTGTCATCTCAGCAGCTGCCGAGTGCCAGCCTTCGAAGACTCACTGATACAGGACACAGAGACTGGAGGTTACTGCTCCATGAGATCTACAGAGGCGTCGGCTTCTCCTTCTGTTGGTCTGCGGAGTCCAGAGCAGAGATATAGTTGGTGGTGCACACCGGCGACATGGAGATCGGTCGGCCGAGGGTATCACAAGGCGACACCGTCAAAGAGGATCTCTGAATCGGCGAAGGAGAAGACCGTTTGCCTTTGTTTGATTTCTTGGAGCCTTTCCGGTTGGCAGAGGAAGACTCAGATATTTGTCGGCTGGATGGACGTGCTGCCATGACAGTGGGAAATTTTATAACTGTGGTGCTGAATTTGAGGTTGCATGTCTGCGTGCCCATGTCCTTCGTGGAGCGAGAAGTACCAGTAACAGTACTGTAAGTGCTAGATGGTACAATGCAGGGTTTCCAACTGGCCAGAAACTTGCGAGCGAACGGGTAAGGCACTTTTTCCTTCACCCGGATCTTCTGGACAGCCCACTCATTGAGATACACGGGGCAATCTCATGAGGAGCAGCATGGTCACCATTGGAATTGATTCAGTGGGGAAAAGGAGGGGAAAACCGCCCTCGTGAGCATCCCTGCCACAGGTTACACATTTGGCCGGCTGTCGGCAGGACATTCGAATACGGTTGTAATGATGACACTGGTAGCAGCGCATTGAGTGCAGAATGTTCGGTCGGCCTATGATAACTTCATAGCGTACTTTGATCTTAGACAGAAGAACCACTCTATGAAAAGTAAGAGAAAGAGTGAATGTGGGCACTAAGGATGCATCTACCTTTCTCATCACTCGATGGACTGCAATGACACCCTCATCAGAGAGGTACTTTTGGATTTCTGCCTCAGTAAACCATCGAGCAGCCTAGCGTAAATAACACCAGGGGAAGAATTCATCATTCAATGTGCCTTGACACGAACAGTATAGCCGTGGAGGAGCGAAGCTGCGAGCAGTTGTTGTGAATGAGAGTCAGAAGTAGTCTCCAGAAACAAAGTGCCAGTGTCTAAACGAGAGCAGGATTTCACACGGCCGACAATTGCATCAACACCTCTCTGAATAATAAACTGTTTTACTGTAGCAAAGGACTGACTGTTTTCAGTACCTGAAACCAAGAGGAACCGTGGTGCGACTGGGAGGGTCTCTGAATCGTTAGCCTCATTCCTTTTACGTTTAGTAGACGGTGACTGTGAAGGTGTTGCCTCCGATGGCATGCTCCTTCCAGCTGGAGGCCCCCCGCAGAAGAGGGCGCACCTGATTGCGGGTGATTGTTCATACCTCAGATCACACCTCCGAAACACCTGACAGAGGTACTAATCGGCGATTATGGGAGGTAGCAGGCCTGGCCTGTAACAGGGGGTTCTTGCGAACCCTACCTGTTGACCTTAGACGCGTTGGCCAGCCTTGAGGAACGCACAGAGAGGAAGAAGAAGAGGAGGTACATCAGATGCCGAACCGGAAGAAGGATAGGAGAAGGCAACAAAGAAAGAAAAAAGGAACGAGAACTGAAAATGCAGAACGTATTTCCAAAAACATCCCAGGCATGTTCTCCCAGGGAAGGGAAAAGAATAGCAAGAGGATAGACATGCAAGGAGAAGATGCTGCAAAGGCCAGGGCCACGTGGAAACCAAGCACGAACATGCAAGAGAAGCGAGCCCCCTGGGGGGGTTGGGGGGGGGGGGGGGGCAGGAATTGTCGCCGCCTATGGAGCCCATGTTCAACAACGTGTGCTGAACGGTATAATTGCCAGCAATTGTGTCTGCTCCAGCTTTGTACTCAGCCGTCAGATCTGCCACAGAAAGCCAATTATCCTGCCATCAAGGGCAAGCATGTCTCCGATCCCCCCCTTTCTGTAATGAGGTTTGAGGTGTGGACGTGTCTCTTCACCGTCCTTCAACCGCTTTCCATGGACTCTCACGACAATAGTACAAGAACGGTAGAGTAGTTTCCGAGACGACATAACCATCTTCCCTTCGTCAAACTAACTTATGTCAGTAAATGCTCCATTTGTGGTCTGTATCATTGCTAGAATGATTCCTCATTCGTCTTGAAAGACAGCCACTTAATAATGAGCGCCCTTTAATTCTTCGTGAACCTGCAATACGCACTGCGTTTATCACTTGTCTTTCGATCAGGACGTCGACTTCAAAACACGAGAGCAAATGCAGCTTTGCTACTGCAGGAATGTGGTGACCCGTTCTGAGACGCTAAGGTATCTGAACCAATCAACCAATCGGAACGCTAGGCGGTACTTTCACTTGTTCCGGCTACGCAGTTTGCGGCAGTTAAGAGCTCTACTTCCCTGGGTGACCTTCGTTCGGTGGGACAGGCGTGCTGACTCTCTCATCGCCATTTCAACACGCCATGTCAAGCAGTTATTCGTACATTTTTCTAATAAACAAAATGGAAGCTTCCGAGTACTTCCACATAATATGATTAGATGCATATCGCCGCTCGCATTGTGGTGAGCTTTACTTCTTATAAACCTTCCAGGACTATTGGGTACGTACGAGGGGCGTTCAGAAAGTAAGCTCCGATCGGTCGCGAAATGGAAACGACTATGAAAATCCGATAAAGCTTTGCACAGATGTGTTGGGTAGTGTCTCTAGTATAACCCCAGTTAGCATCACATCGCTCTTCTCATTTCTGAGCTCGCAGTGAGTGCGTAAAGATGTCTAGAAAATAGTGTCTGCCGCCAAGTACGAGGGCCTGGTAAGAAATTTCGCCTGAAGCTATGCAGCTAACATTACATAACTGTCGTGCTGTTTCGTCTTCAAGACAATTCTCAGCCGCATTCTGCAGGGGCAATGAAGAGGCTCCTGCATCGTTTGCAAATGGAAATGTTAGACTACCCACAATACAGTCCGCAATTGGCTCCCCCTGAGTTTCATCTCTGGTCACATGAACCGCTGTCTTTGACGACAACATTTTGACACAGACAACGAGGTGTAGGCCAGCGTGGAGAATTGGCGGAAAGCACTGGCGGCTGCCTTCTATGATGAGGCTATTGAAAAGTTGGTACAACGCTATGACAAAAGTCTAAGTCAGAACGGCGACTACGTATAGAAGTAGCTGAAAGCTGTAGCTAATTGTTACAAGTAAAACATTTCCGATGTTCACTATGGTTTCAATTTGGCAATCAATCGGAGCTTACTTTCTGAACAGGCCTCGTAATTTCCTTTGCTAAATGTTGAGCTTTGTTCGACTTGTTCTATAACAAGTGTGATCCGAAATTCATTCTAGTGGCAGACATCCTGAACCTCAAGTGACTTATACGCATCTTATCTAACCTTAAATGAAATATTTATTCAATGTGAAGTATTAATTTTGTAATGTGGCGTTGAAGTACTGTACAGAAAGTACTTAAAGTTAGTCGATTTCTGTGTGTGAAGACAGCCACCAGGGCAGAATAGTGTACTACGTTCCGTTTTCAATTACAGCTTCAGTCAATTTCATTTGGTTGCAAACAGTCATTAACAGATAAGGGAACGATGAAAAAATTTCCGTTTGAGGGTGTTGCTGGAGAGTATACGCGGTAAATGCGGCAATATGAACTACGACAACGTTATTACCAAATGCGTGCAAACAGGACGAACCTGTGTTATTCTTTTTTGACTGCCGAAGGACGAACAACGGTAGACATCCATCGGAGAATAAATAATGTGTATAGGACAGCATGTCTCTCGAAAGTCACCATTCTGGGACAAGGGGTGCTGCTGCTTCGTGATAACGCACGTCCACTTATTGCCAATGTCGTCACGGAGAAGTTACGCCAAGTGAAGTGGGTGACACTCGAGTACCTACCCTATAGACCTGTCTATCCCCACTCGATTATTACGCCTTCGGTCCCCAAAAAGCGACTTTTATGCAACATGCCACACTATTGTACGAAACGGGCATCTGCAACCTGGTGTCGCGGTGGGATATCGCATGATTTCCGTTCCGATTCTTAACTGCGTGGTCTTCGAAGATAGACTTGTTGATCGCCCCCTTATATTTTGTCTTTTCTTGAGACACGAACTTGCCGCGTTGTGTGGCATTCACATTAGAATTTTGAACGAAATCGCTCAACGAGCTCTTATAATCCATACAATCTCTTATAGAAGGGGCACACCGCACTAGCGGACAGGGTGAAACTTGTTCATTATTTGATTCTGAAACTGCTAAGAGAAACTGAACGTACTGAGCTTACTTTCTCTTTACTTCTTCTTATCATGTCAAAACTGACCCACAATATCCTGGCGCGACGCAATCTGACTGCTCAAAAGTGATAACCTGACTTCAATTGATTAATACAAAAGAATGGCCCTGAATTAGAAGAAATCCTAATAATAACCCATACATTTCATAAGTCACTTACCTCACAGAAAATCTTCATTACACGAAATACAGCAATACCGCAAGCACCAATACTCCCAGCGACATAAAAGATTCTAACTACTGAAGTTTCTAACTACTAATAGGCATGTGGTTAGCAAAGGAAGATTTTGTTGCAGAGCAAACAATGTATTTACCAGATTTTACCTTAATCAAGTGACAACTAGTTCAAAAAAATTATATAATTATCAGTAATAAATCTCCACGACGGAAACTCGCGCTAATACTGCAAACCTCCAACACTGCTAATTATTAACTTTTAACCTCCATCACTGCTGAATACTCACTCCCAACTTCCACCACTGCTGGCTATTCACGTCCAACTGCGAGTCCGACCAGCCACAGGGTGTGGCTCAAAAATGGCTCTGAGCACTATGGGACTCAACATCTTAGGTCATAAGTCCCCTAGAACTTAGAACTACTTAAACCTAACTAACCTAAGGACATCACACACATCCATGCCCGAGGCAGGATTCGAACCTGCGACCGTAGCAGTCCCGCGGTTCCAGACTGCAGCGCCAGAACCGCACGGCCACCGCGGCCGGCCAGCCACAGGGTGTCTCTTACAGGGTGCGCACAGCGTTGTCAGTGTTATTATTAATGCAGATCACTAAATAGCGCTGCCAACATACAAACACATATACAGGCCTACTTACAACATGTTTATCGTCTAGGGTGCTAGCAGCGTGAGACTGTCGAGATCCTGGCCAACGTTGAGTATGGCTCCCCTGAACGCATCGCTTCAGTTTTCACATGACAGTCGTGGAAATCTGTTCGGCATGAGCAGCGATACTGTAGAACAAAAATCAGGATCTCGACAGGCTTGGTTTCTGCCGCTGCTTAACTTCGGAAAGTCGGGTAGACGTTACTCTTTCACACAGGAGGCAAAACACTGTAACACGATCGTCTCAATATATAAGTGAAAAAATATATTAGCTATATATTCCTGGCCGGCCGGTGTGGCCGAGCGGTTCTAGGTGTTACAGTCTGGAACCGCGCGACCGCTACGGTCGCAGGTTCGAATCCTGCCACGGGCATGGACGTGTGTGATGTCCTTAGGTTAGTTAGGTTTAAGTAGTTCTAAGTTCTAGGGGACTGATGACCTCAGAAGTTAAGTCCCATAGTGCTCAGAGCCATTTGAACCATTTTTTATATATTCCTGACATGGTCAGTCTGGGATAACTGAAGAAAACTTTGCAAGCCAAAATCGCTGAAAAAAAACTTTTTATTGGATGGTTAGTTAGGACAGAGCCATGTTGTCATCATCGGATCTAATGCTTCGAATTTTTACAACATATTATCAACGTTACAAGTCGTTTGATTCTGCATATGTACACCCTAGTAACGTGAAGATCACTACACATCGGCATGCCGAATATAAAAGTATCATGTACAAACATAAACGTAACTATATAGCACCGACTGCAAGTGCTCATGTTCACGACCAGCTGGCAACTCAGCTGGGACTACTAACACTGCTTCGCTTACTGTCAGTGACTATTTCCATGACAATGGACCGGAGATGACTGGGGCGCTTCTTCTGATTATTACGCTCAAATTAATTTCCCTCGTCTTTAACCTTAGAACAGTGTTACATTGCTACTAAACCATCATAAAGTTTACTTCTCCGTATTTCATTCAAAGGAAATCATATTTATAGTTTATGCATTAGTTAATTACAGTTATTAAATCTCCATCGGTATGTTACTCACCAAATTAAGTGCAGAATGTCGTCTTTTGGGCCTACTGCAACCTTAATTTTACTATGGATTACTAATCTAGGGTTATTTATTATTATGGCTGAAGCCGTTTTTATTTCTTTACTGCCTTCGTTTACTACTGCACATTAGGTTGTAAGGTGCCTCTTACGTGAGGAAGACAATTTTACCAGTTTTAATAAATTATTGTCTCTTACTGATGTATTCACGATAGTTATGGAGTGCTGTAGCCGGCCATGAATCGGAGAGCAGTTCCCACGCTGGTTGGCTAGGTGACGAAGCGACCATATGTCGCGCGTAGTGGGGTGGGGCTCGGCGCTGGACCGTAGCAACTAGCGTTAGCCCTGAAAATATACATGAAGGGAAGTACCGTCATCTTGGCGCCAAAGTCAGCGATTTTGTTTATTTATATTTGATAATTAAAGTCATTTATGACAATACGAATACTAGGAGGAGCCTCTGGATGTTTAAAACTATTTATCATAATTTTGTCATCGTTAAAATTCACACTCGTTCATTAACAAATGCATATCTCAGTAAGTACGAGCTTGATCGGAAATCCACGAACTATGACGAAACTAGTAAGAGATACGGACTACGCGCCAAAGTCGGCAGTTGGCGTTAAGAGCTCTTCTTGTCTTGTTCGATGGTAGCCATGCTCTCAGTTACGACTAGTTTATGACATGAGTGTTTCATTATTGATCTCATAGAAATAAAAGGAATTATTATTGACAGATGTGAAAATTACCGAACTATCAGTTTAATAAGTCACAGCTGCAAAATACTAACGCGAATTCTTTACAGACGAATGGAAAAACTGGTAGAAGCGGACCTCGGGGAAGATCAGTTTGGATTCCGTAGAAATGTTGGAACACGTGAGGCAATACTAACCTTACGACTTATCTTAGAAGAAAGATTAAGAAAAGGCAAACCTACGTTTCTAGCATTTGTAGACTTAGAGAAAGCATTTGACAACGTTAACTGGAATACTCTCTTTCAAATTCTGAAGGTGGCAGGGGTAAAATACAAGGAGCGAAAGGCTATTTACAATTTGTACAGAAATCAGATGGCAGTTATAAGAGTCGAGGGGCATGAAAGGGAAGCAGTGGTTGGGAAAGGAGTGAGACAGGGTTGTAGCCTCTCCCCGATGTTATTCATTCTGTATATTGAGCAAGCAGTAAATGAAACAAAAGAAAAATTCGGAGTAGGTATTAAAATTCATGGAGAAGAAATAAAAACTTTAAGGTTCGCCGATGACATTGTAATTCTGTCAGAGACAGCAAAGGACTTGGAAGAGCAGTTGAACGGAATGGACAGTGTCTTGAAAGGAGGATATAAGATGAACATCAACAAAAGCAAAACGAGGACAATGGAATGTAGTCAAATTAAATCGGGTGATGCTGAGGGGATTAGATTAGGAAATGAGACACTTAAAGTAGCAAAGGAGTTTTGCTATTTAGGGAGTAAAATAACTGATGATGGTCGAAGTAGAGAGGATATAAAACGTAGACTGGCAATGGCAAGGAAATCGTGTCTGAAGAAGAGAAATTTGTTAACATCGAGTATAGATTTAAGTGTCAGGAAGTCGTTTCTGAAAGTATTGGTATGGAGTGTAGCCATGTATGGAAGTGAAACATGGACGATAACCAGTTTGGACAAGAAGAGAATAGAAACTTTCGAAATGTGGTGCTACAGAAGAATGCTGAAGATAAGGTGGGTAGATCACGTAACTAATGAGGAGGTATTGAATAGGATTGGGGAGAAGAGAAGTTTGTGGCACAACTTGACTAGAAGAAGGGATCGATTGGTAGGACATGTTCTGAGGCATCAAGGGATCACCAATTTAGTATTGGAGGGCAGCGTGGAGGGTAAAAATCGTAGAGGGAGACCAAGAGATGAATACACTAAGCATATTCAGAAGGATGTAGGTTGCAGTAGGTACTAGGAGATGAAGAAGCTTGCACAGGATAGAGTAGCATGGAGAGCTGCATCAAACCAGTCTCAGGACTGAAGACCACAACAACAACAGAAATAAAAGTGATATTACGGCATTCTGAATGTTAATTTCGAGTAAATAGGTTCCCCAAAGTTGATCGACAGCAATTTCAGATAATTAGCTTCTACCGACAGAGACATCCAATGCGCCATTGAAGAATCTGCACGACATATACGAGAGCTGCACCGCGCACAGGTAGGAGGAAATTCAACGACGCGACCCACCAAGACGGATCAAGGAAGGACCGACTTACACTCGCAAATTCCGGGTGGAAATGGTGACCAGTCATGCTGTACGTCACATATACCATCCTCTACGGACTCGCGGCTAAGCTGAGTAATAACAGTATCAGTTTAGAAGCAAGGGGATCTTGCAAGGTCCAAAAACTTGGATCTTGGTTTCCTTGCCTAACACTAGAGCTCATGCCAACTGCATGTAAGGCAACGAAACAACACAAAATTTTCGCACGGAGGAGACCGGCGGATTTCCTGGACTCGACGATGCCGGCGGCGAAGTGGCGATGAGCGACGTACTGTTCCAGACAGAGGGCGCACACGCGCGGCTGCCTCCGGCCACGTCATCGCGCTCATTGCAGTAGCCTTCACTTCTGCAAGCGCTGCACAAACGTCTGCTCTGTTTGCCAGTGTGTTTATGTACACTTGAGATCGCGTACAGATCTCTTGCGCAAATATCTCTTCCGCTGACAGAAATAACGTTGATAGGAACGCCACAAGCCATTGACGGCTGTGACTTCTTCCATCAGAGCGTCTTGTTTGTCCGAGGCTAGTATTGCAGTTCATCGCGTGCTGTTTCCTCCAGGAATGATAAAAAAGCTACATTCTAGAAAAAGCGGTAACGTGTGCACAGTTTTTTGGTATCTTCTATCCACAAACATTAACTTCTGTGTCGAAATAATGCGTAAAGAAGGGACAGCACTCCTCTTTCTTTCTTTTCTTTTTTAAAAAAAAGAATAAAATGTGGAAAGAAAGTTTTCTTCCTCACGTAAACTCCTAGAATCTGAGATCACAAGTGAACGATATTTCTTTGTTATTTAGAAATTTTATTTTGCGCCAAAGTTTATTTATACACGTAATGACTAATACTTGAACATAATTTCACCATTTCCTTCGACGTGTAGTGCTTTGCTTTACAACTTAACTACAATGTTGCTGAGCACTAAATCAGTCCTACCTAAGGTGACTGTTATCCACTTTGAGCAGTACTAACTACGGAAAAGAGTTATTCTGAAGCTCCACAGGTCCTGTTCGACCTACTCCATTGGAAAACTTGACATCGAGGAAACTGAATAGTCTTATTTCTTCCGTCTCAGTTGCATTGATAAAAAATTTTGCTGCAGTGGTTACCGGTTTCGAGCTGACACGCCCATTCTCAAACCACAGATTTCTTGTCAAATACCGGAGCTAGTCATACAATATTGTTATTTTCGTTGTCGGTCAGGTGCAACAGACACGTAGACTAATCTCAATGAGAGTACTTGTTGCCCACAGTATACCTTTCTGCGCAGAAGCGATTCGTGCCTTTTGGGATCATGGTGTATGACTAGTTACGGTTAGTAACAACATGTGTGGTATGAGAATAGGCGTATCAACCTGAAACCGGAAACCGCTGCAGCAAAAAATTTGTGTCAATGCAACTGAGACGGACGAAATAAAATTATTCAACTTCTTCAGCACTGAACAATTGCGGACCTACCAGCTCTTGGCAGCATGCTTCGAATAAGCAACTTAAACAGTGTCTAAAGATGGTTACATAAATCTAAACTGGTTTTATATAACGCATTTTAGGGATGTGGGCTATCTGTAAAACATTACAGTTAATTGTTCTCTTCAGTATGTGTAAAAATATCTAAAATTTTTCTCTGATAAAGGTTTGAACCATAGATCCACACGAGTTACATGATTTTACCAAAAATTAAAACGTATTGGTGTATCATGAGTGCCCAGTTTCGACTTCAGAGACTTTGTTAAGTGACTGACAATTCACATTTGCAAATTTCTGACTCGAATGGTCAGGGGAATAGAAAGAGAACGGAAGAAACGTTGAACGACGATTGGATTTGCTGTAGAAAGTTTAAAGGCATCAGAAAAGTATTCTGCCGTTGGGCTGAAAATTAATGCAAAGAAAATGACCAGTGTTTATGAATTTTAAGAAAGCTTGCAACAAACAACAGTGGAATCTTGAGAAGAATGTGGAAAGTACAAAATGAAGGAAGGAGGTTAAGGCCTTAGTATCACGTCGACGACGCTGTCATTAGGGATGGATTACAAGCTCCAAAAAAGAGGATAGGGAAGGAACTGTATCGGCAACTTACCACGGGAATCATCCCGGCATTTGCTTTTAGAGATTTTGGGGAAACCACGGGAAACCTGAATTTGATTAACGGGTCGTGGATTTGAACAGTTCCCTTCCCAAGTGCGAGTCCACGGTCTTACGACTGCTCTACCATGCTCGGTGGGAAAATGTGCAGAGAACAGTAGGTCATGTGCTGCTTCTATGTATTAAGCGACCGATGGAAAACAAAGAAACGCAGTTGTCAAATACAAACTTAAACGGTCGGAAATTTCATACATTAAAATGTTCCGTGCTATTATGCCGTGATCGGTTCAGTGTCTTGTTGAAAACCAACGTTTCGCCCCCATCTGCGGAAGACGTCTAGGAAACGAGTTGCAGCTTTTTCGAAAGTCCGACGCACACCTCGTCTCGCTACTGACTGGAGTAAAATTCCGTTTTAGCATGCTCCCATGCATAGTCGTGACGTCACATCTTTTGAAAACTCGAGCGTTGTCGGTTCTGTCATCCGCTATTGAAATCCCCCGATAGTGCAAGACTGGTACACATCTTCTTTAGCACTGGAATCCGGACGCCATTCAGTTTCATGCCCTCTGCCTTTCAATTAAAATCATCGGGGCGTTTAGCCGTCTCTATGGATTCTCTGCATAGCCGTTCATAGTATCCACTTGTGACTGCCAGTACCCGAGTCTTATCAAATCAAATGCAATAGTCTTCTGGCTGCAAAGCTTGCTACCCTATAACTTATATGTTTCTCCCCTTCTACAGTTGCCCTTCTGTTCCTCTAGTCGTTTCTCGGCCGTTCTTTCATCAGTGCCCACATACAGACCTTCACAACTAAACAGTATCCACTAATTCTTGATTTTTCCAGAGGTTTGCGAAAGTCGTTGGCTGACTTCAGGAACCCGCGCACCTTTCGGGTTGGTTTGTATATCGCGTAGAGAGTTGAGACAACCACTTAGATCAAAGCGACGTAAAGGCGTCTAAAAATCCTAGTTATTCTGCTGCTCGTTAAATAAGTTGTTGACCATACGGGAATGATCTTGACGAAACGGAATATAGTAATAATCCACATCTGCCCAACAAGCAGCTCGGCGGTGAACTCCTGGTCAGTAGAGATCTGAGCGGGTGGGTTAACAGAGGATGTAGCAACAGATATCGGCAGTAGTAATCGCGAGGGCGTGCTGAAAAGCGATACCTCAGAATTTTTATGTGAAAACTCTTAAAGCTTTTTAAATAAAACATACGTTACTAACATTCTACATCTTTATTCTTTAAGTCTTGATATCTGTAGCCCTCTGCCGTGTGTAACAGCCCTCTGTCGTGTGTAACATGGCGGTAAGTAACGTAATTATGTCGGTGCGTGAGAAACAGCGTGGTGTAGTCGAGTTGCGAATTCGAAGAGTTCGTCCACACATGGGGCATCCTCAGCATAACAATGACAGACCACGTACGAGCGCTGTGACATCTGTAACAATCCGACGCCTTGGTTTCACTGTCATCGATCATCCTCCATACAGTTCCGACTTGGTCCAGTAGGATCTTCATCTGTTTCCAAACCTTAAAGGACACTTTCGAGGACTTCACTTTGATAGCGATGAAGTGGCGCAACCAGAGGTGAGGTTGTGCCTACATCAACAAAGTCAAACATTCTACAGTTACGGTATCAACAAACTGGTCTCTCGCTGGGGAGTAATGTATTCGTTGCCAGGATGGCTATGTTGAGAAATAAATATGTAGACATGAAGAATAAAGATGTAGACTGTTAATAACGTTTGTTTTATTCTAAAGAGCTTTGAGAGTTTTCACGTAAAATATTCGGAAGCATTTATTTTCAGTAAGCTATCGTACTCTGCTGGTAAAAGCCTGCGCCGGTGCTGAATCTGTGAACTTACGGGCGGTTTGCGTTGTGGTTAAAGTTAAAAAATCCTCTGCTGCTCATGAAAGACAATTTTTGTATGTTTCCATTATAAACGATCAATAATAATTATTGAATCATTGTTTTATGTCACTGATAGAAGCCGTCTGGGATGGAGTATCAAGTACGTGCTTCATTTTGAAGTGGCCCGCACAGATTAGATGCCTTGTTGACATCTGCAAGATCTATCCTTCCTGGTTTTTCATGTAATCACGCATGCATCACGTTTCCGTTGTACCAACAGCTACTTTACGACTCAGTCATTCCTGTTTCATTAGCTGTTACAGATCTTAGCTGTTACAGATCTTTTTATTATCAGTTGTCGAAAGCTGCCACAAAGTTACCTGGAGGCTCTTTTAGGATACTCCTTCCACTGGGATGCATTTCATGACCTGTCACCCATTCATATATCGCGCATGTGACAAGTTTTCGTATTAAATCAGTGTTGCATCAAAGTTCATATTAAATGTATTTACAAGTACACAGCGTAATGGAGAGGGTGAGCAAGAACCTGCGACGGTTTACTGATGACGCTTTGTTGTAAGGTAATGTTTCGCCGTGTGACTAGGAAGTTACAGGGCGACTTAGGCAGAATTTATATCAGGTGTGATGAATGGCAGCTTGTTCTAAATATAGAAAAATGTAATTTTATGCAAATGAGTAGGTAAAGCAAGTGTCTAATTTTCGCATACAGTATTAGTGGTGTTCCGCTTGACACATTCACGTATATTGTACAGGGTGAACCAGAACTCCAACGGCGAGCTCTCAGAGGTGGTAGTATGGACCGAAACAACGAAAAAATGTCTAGTAAAGAAGGGATCGGCTCCAAAATGCATACCTTAAGAACTATGAGTTTTTGTTGATATTCGCTACTTCAAAAGACATCAGTTCTCGTGAGCGAGTGTACATTTTAGTGCCCATGTTTATGAGATTTTTTTCTTCATTGGGGCTGTACTGCTACCTCGCAAAATATGTAAAGCAAAGAGCTTGCAGAAGTGTTTCGCAGTATCGATGGTGGACAAGTGCTCATAGCTCTTAAAGTACGCATTTTAGAGGCCACGTTTACTACCTCTTTTTTCTTGTTTTGGTCCATACTACAACCCTTTCACCGCTCCTGCCAGCCCCATTTGGCGTTACAGTCTCGCTGACCTCACACCTTGCAACGTCCCACTTTCTGCGCACGACTTCGAGGCTCATGACAACACGCTCCCGAATTTCATGCATTTCCACCAAGTAATTAATATGTTACGTTACTTGATCTGTGTCGTACTTAAATTCTGCAGACCGCTGCTTTTAGATGTATATACAATGCTTAGTGTAGAAAGTTTACATGTATTAAAATTGTTATGAACTAAGGTATGGTTCAAATGGCTCTGAGCACTATGGGACTTAACATCTCAGGTCATCAGTCCCCTAGAACTTAGAACTACTTAAACCTAACCAACCTAAGGACATCACACACATCCATGCCCGAGGCAGGATTCGAACCTGCGACCGTAGCGGTCACGCGGTTCCAGACTGAAGCGCCTAGAACCGCCACCAGCGGCCGGCTGAACTAAGGTAAATTTGATAAACTAATTACGGCAAATTTTTTAGATAGTGTGAAATATCTACAAATTATATCACAGCTTCAACTAACAACACAATATAGCGGGTATTTTTTACAGAAAACTTCACAAAATCCGTTTCATTAATTTCATCTGAGACTAGTAACTAACGGAACGTATTAAGAATATGAAAGGCTATGTTGTACGAGGGCATGCTGAAAAGTATGTGATAACTCCTAAAGTTTCATTTCTACCTATTTATTTCTCAACATAATCACCCTGGCTACACACATATTTCTCCCAACAATAGACCAGTTTGTCGATACTGTGACTGTAGAATGTTAACTTTATTGACGTGGGCACAGCCTCGCCTCTGGTTGCGCCGCTTCATCGCTATGAAAGTGAAGTGTTCTTTAAGTTTTGGAAACAAATGCAAATCGGATGGGGCCAAGTAAGGACTGTACGGATGATGATGATGATCGACGACAGAGTGAACGCAACGCTTCGGACTGTTCTAGACGTCGCAGCGCTCCTGTGTTTTCTGGCATTGTAAGGCTGTAGAAGAGGGTGGTCCACGTGTGGGGGAACTCTGAACTCGATTACAGCACGCTGTGTGTCGCTCGCCGACGCAGTCGCGTTATACACCTCCATTTACACACCACAATCCGGAGCCCTCTAGCGGCAGAGGGCTGCAAATATATAAACATGAAGTATAAAGTTGTAGAATGTTAATAACGTTTGTTCTATTTAAAAATATTCAAATAGTTTTCACATAAAAATTCGGAGACATTACTTTTCAGCCCTCCCTCGTATTATAAATGCGGTCACGATTGGCCTCTACGTTTTTAGTGAATTGGAAATTACGCTGTCTGAATTCAGAGAGGAAAATTTATGACGGACGTAATCCTGTCGTCAGAGTTCCGGCATGCCATACTTGTTTGACCAGAGAGCAGTGAATGCGAATCAGGCACTTGCGAATGCGGCGCAGATGCGGACCTCTCATCTCTTGTCTATGCAGACCTCCACCGATCAGGTAGCGTTCTCTACTTGACTGAAACGATTCCACCGAAGGTCGCCGGTACCTAGACGTACGATCGCGTAAATTAAATTCGCCGCGGCGTCCTTGAGGTGGCGGCGTCACGGCGGCGGCCAAATGAAATGGCGCTATAAATAGGCGCGGCCTGCTCACTTATAGGGAGTGTCGCCGCCCTGCTCCATATTCATTCCGGACAGCGTGGCGACCGCCGCTCCCCACCTGCCACGGCGGTCGCTGGCTGCTGCCAGAGGCCCTCCGTCCGCGGGACACGTCCGCTATTCTCTCTGAAAACTGAACAGAGAGTAATAGAGTAAGAAATTAACAATGTGGGAGAGGTCAGAACACGCCAGTCCACTTCTGAATTTCTAATTTGCAGGTCAGTACTGTATCTGAGGGTGTTGGTGATAGTAACGGCAACACTCCCGATCTTCTGTTAAGGGTTAGACCTGACGGGTATTTCTTCACACTTTCGATGTCCGTTGATAGTTTCTCTTCTTCTCTGGATGTCCATTATGGTACGGATACGAAACATACAAAAAAAGTTGCGTTGGTATGTTATCAAGGACACGTTATTGTACCAGCGGGTGTGGTCACCTGGCAGCGTGTTGGCGCTGCATCGTGTTGGCATCATGTTGGTACGGCGGAAGATATGCCGGTTCTGCGACGTCTCTCAATAATGTCACCAGCCGATCGTCTAAACCTCTTCCGGATGTAAGGTATATCGTCTGTCTCACGGAGTTCTGCCGTCAGGGTGTCCCGAGGTCGCTGCAAAGAGAGCTCCATTTTGCACCATCTATAGGCGATTTCTGTGTGTATCGGTGGCATTTTTCAGACGACAGCTTCCTACTGAGGGCAGTAGCGCCCTGTTCGTCACTGTCGCACGGATCTGGGTCCGTCAGGCTTAACAGAGAGTTTAGATGTCTCATCCCTCTCACTGCTTTTCACCTATTGTCACCAACTCAGACGCCCGCCGACAGTGACTTCCAGGTGCTTCCCCATTGCACAGGTCCGGATGTCTGTCTCAAGTGCATGGGGACCAGGCGCCTCACAACAACAAGTGCTTGGATCTTTGCTGCATTGAAGGCCAATCTCAATTTTTACGCCCATTACGCCAGGCTGTCACAGGTAGTTTACGCTACTGAAGGTGCCCGCTCATGCTACTCGTAAATAGCGGTACGCCGTTGGTTTACAGAGCGTACAGATCCACTCCGTACAATGTGTACAGAAGGCCATCGCGTACCGTACCTTGTGGAACTCCTATTAGGATCCAGCGCTCTGAGGACAGAGCATCCTGCGTCTTGACATGGAAGCTTCTTCCAATTAGGCGTTCCGTAGACGTACCTGCGGCGCTGTAGAGTCCCAAGCATAAAGAGTGAGTACGAGAGACGCTTGTGCCACACTGAGTGGGACGTCCATGAACATCACTCTGAAGTACTCCCGTAGCTCGAGTGCCTCCCTTACTTGTTCCACAAATAACAGAAGTCGACGAGCAGTGGCACGCCCTTCTCAATAGCCAAACTGCACCTCAGGGATCAAGCGCTAGGCTACCACACGGCCTCTTGGTAACCTCCGATACTGAAAGTAACGTGCTGATAGACCAGTAGCTCTTCAAAGAGCGAAGATCAATAACCTCACAGTGGTTCGGTTGCAAACTTACCGTAAGGGTGATGCTCTTGAAAGACTGTATCTGATGCTTAATGACACGATTTGCCATCTGCAGTATGATTGGGTACCTTAGCTTTCCTGGACCACTCGTTTCCCTGGTCTCCAGCATCTGAACTATTTAGCTTGTTGTAATTCCGTAATGTTCAAAAATGGTTCAAATGGCTCTAAGCACTATGGGACTTAACATCTGAGGTCATCAGTCCCCTAGACTTAGAACTACTTAAACCTAACTAACCTTAGGACATCACACACATCCATGCCCGAGGCAGGATTCGAACCTGAGACCGTAGCAGCAGCGCGGTTCGGGACTGAAGCGCCTAGAACCGTTCGGCCACAGCGGCCAGCATGTAATGTTCTGGGTCCACACTTCTAATTCATAACATTTTGCGTTCAATATTGAATACTATAGCTTTTTAAATGCAATGTGGTTGACAACGTTCTAAAGTGTAACGCTACTGAACTTTCCAAGTACAGTGCTCTAAATGTAATACGTAATGTGTCCAAGCATCTGTGAGTGATAACTTGGTAACTACTGTTTGCTCACACGAAACTTATGCTTGCTATTGTGCCCCTGTGCTACATGAAATTCGTATATTGACTAATACTGCACAGCTTGTAGTCCTACTAAATTTACTTGATAGTTGACGTTTGTCACGTGCCACTAAAGTGTTGCCACACCCGCCGGCTACCGCTCGGTTATAGGCGACAGACAAACACGCCAGGTTACTTCACAAATGCTGTTAATACATTGACTGCCACGTGAGCCAATGTTGGCTCATAGTTATACGGGTTGTCACGCCACGTGAGCCATTTTTGGATCACGTGTACATAATACTGTGGGCCGCGTGAGCCATAAGTGGCTCACATACAGAGTTGTGTTTAGAGGCCTCGTGAGCCTCATAGGGCTCACAGATACTGCGGTTGAACTACGGGTTTAAAAGTGGTGGCTCCACTGAACACTCTCATGTTCGTAACACTCAATATTTTTGCAGTTGGTAGTCTTGGTGATTCCTAACTGCAATCGCCAGAGATATACTTAACAACGACTCAGTGTGTCATTGGCTACAGAACTAATGAATAGCTCTGCCCACCATGTTGGAACTTGTAGGAATAACAGAAAAGGTAACTGAGCCATGTGTGGCTCGTGTTCCAACCATCATGTATTTTACACCCTGTTTTTAACGTACTTCCACCTCACTTCGTTAATTTAAATTACTGGTGTCACTGAGTTGCTGCTTTGCCTGACCGTGACCGGCGCTAGCAGCGCGTATCGATATATCCCCTCTCATAGTATCTTTGCACGACTGCTATTACTTCTCAGTCGTTGTCTGTCGCAGGGCCAATTCAGGTCGCGAGTTCGGGCTGCCAGTCAGTTGGAAAGTGTCTGGAGCGCAGTCCGGACCTGCCAGTCCGGGAATTGCGATGCAGCACTGGTGCAGTCGGGTTGGAGCTGTGAAGTCTGCGTTGACATGGCTCGCCCGACCATTGCCGCCACGCATCACTTGAGCCGGGCCACGGTCTTGGTGGATCCTTGGTCGGTCGTCCTACCGGACGACGCGTTTTGGCTCGCCGATCGTTTATGAGTCGACTCCCAATTTGTATTCGTGCGTGCTTAGTTACTGTTGAGTATCGTTGAGGTCTTCGTGCAAGTGTTTGTCAGGTTGTGTGTGTAGTTGGCGTTATTTCCACTTACGACTATGTTATCGGCATTCTGAGGGCAGTCAGTCGGTTGGTACGGAGGATATCTCCGTGCGGTGCAGTCGGGCGTGTCCGCTGGCGGTCCCTGCACAGTGTCGGAGTGTGTGTGGAGATGTCCGATCGCTATGAGCTTCGTGGCTCACCGACCCAGGACGTAAAAATTGAGTGGTGTTGGAAGTACCCAAGCCACGTCCATTCATGTTGTGTGGTTAGTTTCGGTGGTTCGCTGTTGGGAAGGTCTTCCTGTGAGCAACACTGAGTGTTTGTATTGCTGAAATTTAGCAACCATGCGGTGGAATTAACTATATTCGTTGACTGCAATTCAAGTGCACCAGCGGAATTTTCTGCCTTGTGGCCGTTAGTGTTCCGTTTACCTGCCCTGACCACTAGCGTAATTTCAGGCAGTGTCCTTTCCTCACCTGTTGTCCTTGTCCAACACGGTGTGTAGTTTTGACAGCTTAATAGATATACATATATGATTGTGGATAATTACGTCCATAACATTTTGTGTTTGAGTTCTCATGTGCCGATTGGTGGCAAGCAAGTCGTTTTGTCGGTCGGTCCGTGGCTGTCCCTTGGTTGGGTTCCGACGGATCAAGTGTAGTTGGGATCACCACCTGTCTCACCTAAGTGAACGTGGGCAGACCGACGCCCTGGAGGCTTCTAAGTGCCGTTGTCTTTACTGTCTTTCTCACCGGTGTTTAGTTGTCTGCTTATAACCTACCTTAGCCAATAATTTAAAAAAAATTCTTGGTTTTACTGTTTTATGTAAATCAAAAGTCTTCAGCCGTATATAAGTAAGTTTGAATTCCGGCAAGTGGATATTTGCTGAGAGGTTGTTACCGTTGTGTTGTCTTTTCTTTTAGTGCGGTTTCAGCTCTACTTAAAACTTAAGGCTTGTGGTTATATTTTTTTAAAATTAAAACATGGAAAATCAACTGTGGGCCTTCAGCCGCTTAAAACCTTATTCTGAAAATTACCTTTTAAGCAAAAACATTTCGGCCTTCTGCCTTTCGAGGGTTATAATAATTTATTTTAAGATCTTGAAAACTTTACTGTGGGCCTTCAGCCGTTTGTATTGCATCTTCCATGTGTTTGTCTATCCGCTTTTGCCTTGAGGCTTTCCACACTAGCTGTGATATAATTTTATCGCTGTTTTAACTGCATTTTGTGGATTTTTAAGATTTCTTGTTTTGGATTTTGAAACTCGTAGTTGTAAAGGTTCTGATATGTGCCGTTTTGGCTTAAAGGTGTTATTAAATTGCAATAAATTACAATTTTGAGTGAAACTGACCGACACCTTACTTGGCGCTTTCCACAATCATAATCACCTGTTCTGCCCAGCGGGCTTGGCGGGCATCTCAGTAACGCACAAACTGTAATAGCTGAAAAACTGAAGAAAGGGCAAAAAGTACGTTCACAGAGCAACACAAAAATCCCAGTGATCAAATGTAAAGATAAGTGGGGTGTTTTGATGATTTCTACCAAACATAACGAAGATATGGTGCCTGTAAAACGTAAAAATGGCGTGGAAGTTTTGAAACCCAAAGCAGTCGTGCCACCAAGTCATTTATTGATGTATCGGGTTAGATAAGCTCATTCTCAACGACACTTCGGTGTACGGTTAAATGGTACAGAAAGACCGTTTTTGAAATTCTTTTTGGAACATCTGTTGTAAATGCTCGTGCTGTACAACTTGGCAAACAAAGGATCCAAGTCTCGCATTCAAATAATCCCTTTCAGGAAGCGCTTGACTCTGCTGCTATTCAATGCCAAAGATCCACAACCACGAGCAACACTACAACCGTTCCACGAAGGTAAAACACGTCGTCTTGTGACAGTAGAGGGAGCAAAGCAGAGCAGTCAAGATAATGTTCGGGCTGCTATAAGTGCCTGCGAAGAAGAGAAGAGAGAAAGGATGCTGCTAAGAAAGTGAAGAGGATGTGTAATAAATGTGACAGTTTTATGTGCAACGAGTGTTTTAGTGAGATTCACTATGCTGTGTTGAAGAAGTAGAATATTCTAAGGTCTTCATTCGTGAACATTATTGTCAGACCAAGTAAAAAAATTATAAATAATGTTACATATAGCAAATATAATTAAATAAAGTAAGTGTGCGAACCATTTCTTGAAAAACGATTTTTTATACCTATTGTGGTTTTAAATTATGTGAGCCACATGTGGCCCATGCGGCCACAGATTATAATTGTGTTAAAATGTCGTTTAGCCACGTGATCCATAAATGGCTCACGCCAGTTATCAGTCCAGGTAAGTCATAAATTGACACTTTATCAAGTAACTTAATTCTACATGCTCAAAAGAAGACATCTGATGCAAAAAATCAGTTTGGCTTCAGAAGTAATATTCGTGATTTCAGTGTAGCATAGCAATGCATAGTCCAAATTTCATCATGGCAGTCAATGTGTTAATGCGTAATGCGGAGCATGTTGGAAGCGAGGAATCACGGAATGGGAGATGCTCTGTTGACAACTGATTTTAAGTAATTAATGGCTGAACTGCGGCGGGCGACGTGTTTTTTGCCTCTGAACTTGAACTCGTGTTCTAAACAAACCACAACCTCGTGACTGTTGTGTATCTGAGGAAGGGGCGATCAACACTCTGCGGCAGCACTAGCATCACGATCGCTTTGTTCGTGGCGTGTAAGGCTAATCTCGACGAGCAAACTCAAGACAGAAAAAATTCTTAATGTGTTTGTTTGCACAGCCAAGTTCCGTAACAAAATTTCACTTTCAGCGGTGAAAGTAACCTGTACTTTTTTGCTTTCATTGGATAACAAACTATCCTCACAGTGGCTACACGGGATGCCGCGTTTCCTACGGATGAGCAATCATGCTTGGCAGTTGGTTATACACTCCTGGAAATGGAAAAAAGAACACATTGACACCGGTGTGTCAGACCCACCATACTTGCTCCGGACACTGCGAGAGGGCTGTACAAGCAATGATCACACGCACGGCACAGCGGACACACCAGGAACCGCGGTGTTGGCCGTCGAATGGCGCTAGCTGCGCAGCATTTGTGCACCGCCGCCGTCAGTGTCAGCCAGTTTGCCGTGGCATACGGAGCTCCATCGCAGTCTTTAACACTGGTAGCATGCCGCGACAGCGTGGACGTGAACCGTATGTGCAGTTGACGGACTTTGAGCGAGGGCGTATAGTGGGCATGCGGGAGGCCGGGTGGACGTACCGCCGAATTGCTCAACACGTGGGGCGTGAGGTCTCCACAGTACATCGATGTTGTCGCCAGTGGTCGGCGGAAGGTGCACGTGCCCGTCGACCTGGGACCGGACCGCAGCGACGCACGGATGCACGCCAAGACCGTAGGATCCTACGCAGTGCCGTAGGGGACCGCACCGCCACTTCCCAGCAAATTAGGGACACTGTTGCTCCTGGGGTATCGGCGAGGACCATTCGCAACCGTCTCCATGAAGCTGGGCTACGGTCCCGCACACCGTTAGGCCGTCTTCCGCTCACGCCCCAACGTCGTGCAGCCCGCCTCCAGTGGTGTCGCGACAGGCGTGAATGGAGGGACGAATGGAGACGTGTCGTCTTCAGCGATGAGAGTCGCTTCTGCCTTGGTGCCAATGATGGTCGTATGTGTGTTTGGCGCCGTGCAGGTGAGCGCCACAATCAGGACTGTATACGACCGAGGCACACAGGGCCAACACCCGGCATCATGGTGTGGGGAGCGATCTCCTACACTGGCCGTACACCACTGGTGATCGTCGAGGGGACACTGAATAGTGCACGGTACATCCAAACCGTCATCGAACCCATCGTTCTACCATTCCTAGACCGGCAAGGGAACTTGCTGTTCCAACAGGACAATGCACGTCCGCATGTATCCCGTGCCACCCAACGTGCTCTAGAAGGTGTAAGTCAACTACCCTGGCCAGCAAGATCTCCGGATCTGTCCCCCATTGAGCATGTTTGGGACTGGATGAAGCGTCGTCTCACGCGGTCTGCACGTCCAGCACGAACGCTGGTCCAACTGAGGCGCCAGGTGGAAATGGCATGGCAAGCCGTTCCACAGGACTACATCCAGCATCTCTACGATCGTCTCCATGGGAGAATAGCAGCCTGCATTGTTGCGAAAGGTGGATATACACTGTACTAGCGCCGACATTGTGCATGCTCTGTTGCCTGTGTCTATGTGCCTGTGGTTCTGTCAGTGTGATCATGTGATGTATCTGACCCCAGGAATGTGTCAATAAAGTTTCCCCTTCCTGGGACAATGAATTCACGGTGTTCTTATTTCAATTTCCAGGAGTGTAGATTTTAGGCGACAACGAGCGGATTCCAAACGTGAAAGGGATGATAGGAAGAAAACTAAGAGCAGATAAAGTCAGTACGATGATGAAAATGACGCGGCAAAGCATTGGAAATGAAAATTTAAACCAATTAATTGAATAAAAATGATAAAGTGCTTTCAATGGATTTAGAAAAATAAAAAATTTCGCTGTGTTTGATGAGATTCGTAGCTTTGACCTTCTACACGTTAGTTTTATTCGCTAACCACTACACTACGCCAATACACTATATTTATGACTCTCGTGTCCCAGTCACAGCAGTTAATTGACAGCGTTCAAAAATTCGGCTTAAAGCAATGTCGTGCAAAGTTTAACTAATGTAAACTCTGTTATTATAATAACTGCTTAAATGAATCTCATATTGTGCTGCGGATAGATACAGTAGTGTTTGGTTGGTGGAAACGAATATATTTCGTTAGAAACGTGTGTGTGTGTGTGTGTGTGTGTGTGTGTGTTTGTTTGATGTGGTTACTATGTGTGATGAAATACGAAGTAAAAGGCTCAGCCCTAGCTGTTGTGGTAGTTTGGCAACGGCGAACGTTGAGAGCTCTGATTGGAGGAAACCAGCTACAACTATCAATAATTTTAATCGAAGTATACTATCTGTTTGCCTACTTTGTGAAACATCAGTACGTTGGACTGGAAACTATGATTCGCAATCGTTTCTCTGACTTTAATAATTACTGATTTGAACATGAGAAGTAACTTTCTGTAAAACACACTAGTTAACGTCTTACGCTTCAACGATCAATACTTTGAGAGGTTAACAGCTCTCTTGTGTTGAGTCTACATACAGTTGCGGTTACAACTTGAGAATTATGTAGAGAATGATACAAGACCACTGCTCTGTAAACACATCTAAGAACTGTTAATCTTTTCCCTAAAATTACAACATTACCTGACCTGCTATAGTACCCGTAACACATCATTGAGGAGCATGTAGACTGTGCAGTGTGCTGCGAAGCAAATGTCTTTTGAATAACCCACGCTGAGTGCAATGCGTGCACAAAGATTTAAGAAGCTAATCACGTGACTGTGCAATGCGTCTTCAGAAGGGATGCTTTCAGTCATCAAGACGAAATATGAAAGTTTGGGATCAAGCAAATCAAAAACCTTTCTCGATCTAAAGTTAAATTACAACTCAGAAAACACACAGATAAGGAAATTCAGTTGTATTTTAATGAAAACTCCCTGCCTCTTTTACACATTGTCGCTAACAATCAAGAGACACAGGGACGCGTATGAAACAGAAAGCAGTTTTGACAAAATTTTACCTCTGCATTAGCTGCATTGGTAAATATAAAGAATAATGGAACAGTTTCCGTAACAAGTGTATGATAGTCATGAAATAGCTACTCAGTCGAAGTTTTGCTAATCATGAATGTGACCACCACTTAATACCTCGCACAATGAATAACTTGCCTTAAGAAAATTGTGTCAATGTTAACGATCGCAGCAAAAAATTTATTATACTCTTTACCTCACGATATATATAAGCATCCCAAAAATATGTCTCCACACTATGAACGCCAGAAGAACAGTATAACAAGCTAAGCGGCCAAGTAAAAAGTGACGTCATCTGTACAAAACAACATTAACTCTCGTTGCCAAAGAGATTTAGTCCACCCTTGTCTACAGGTATTGAATCCGTGGCAAAGATCAAAAAATCACTGCCACTTCTCGTCGTTCACACAACTTACAATTCGATCGATGACTTCCTCTCCCTAAGTGTGCGACGACAGGAATATTGGAAGGTGTATCTGAGGGAATACAGAGAATCGCAATTATTTTCCTTCTCTCTTATTTCATTCGCCAATCGAATAAAAAAAAGTTTCTGCTTAAAAACGAACTACTGAGGTGCTTCCATAAGAAAGGTAATAAGATCTCTCTGCACTGCACAGATACCCCGTCCATATTAAATTCCATATACAGGTAGAAGCAGCGATCAGAGCTTTCAGTCACAGCGGGTAACTGGAGCTAGCTGTGCCATGCAATTCTAAATGCAGTTTCAAGCTGCAGACCGATTGAAGTGCGAAATGTAATGTGGTTTATGCGTTAAAAAATGTCCCCAACTGCAGTTCGTCGCTGACTAGTGGAAGTATACGGAGCCGGTGTAATTTCAAGAAAGCTGGTTTGATTTTGGTGCCAGAAAGTTGACAAAGGCGGGAGAAATGAGCGAGACAAGCGCGACCACCACAGGTGACAACGTGTGGCGGGTCGAAGGGTTAATCCAAGCCGATCGTCGCATTTATGCACGAATGCAACATCGTGCACAACAAGTGCATGAACGGAAGACGTTTTCTTCGCTAGGCATCGCAGCAAATCTCAGGCGAGAGCAAAGCCGAGCTAATGGGTTGGTCTCCAACATTTAATACGATATCAGGCATAGTGTGCTCCATTTTTACAGTGCTACAGCTTTTATTGTCGCAAAGGACAAAACTTGGATACGTCATATTGAAACGCGTATGTATTCAGTACAGCGATGGCGAGGCATGACAGAATCTCTGACCAGAGAGTTATTTATCGTTGCTAGTCTGCGCTTGACCGCGCGAGAGTTCAGTGCAGTCGCGGTCGAGTTGCGAGAGAGCAGTTGCATGTAGGGAGTCGGTAGTTGCAGTTGCTAGTAGCACTCAGTCAGTGCTAGTAGCGCGCGAGAGACAGTCGGAGTTGTGCGTGAGGAGTCGGCGGGCGTCGACATGGCCCTCTGGTCAAGATTCAGGACGAGGTATATTTTTTAAATAAGGTAATGAAGCAGCATTGCGCACATCTGATAATGTAATGTATCTTAACTGTAATTAATTTGTTCAAGAATCGCCCCAATAATAATTTTGTTTTCAAACTAAGCATTTTTTAACAAAAGAATCATTTTATTGAAAGAAAATTTCCCATGCATTTCCTTAAAGAAAAAAATTTACTTAAGTTCAAAGAATATTTGCGATGCATTTCCTCCAAGCTATGGCGAAAATAAGAGCAGATGCAGTTTTACTGAGGTAAGAATTTGAGTTAAATTAGTGAACAGGGCCTAAGATCGACATTTCGGTCTATTTGCGTTTTCATTGTCACTGAGATTTCATTATCATTGAATTGACTTACATTTTTGTGGGAGCTCAACAACATTTGGGTCATTATTATTCAGTAATCTTGTGGGGAAACAACTTTTGGCACGTTTTCATTACCATAGGCTTTTCTTTTATTTTTGCTGGGAGGTTCCGTTGAATACTATTTCCATTCTCATTTAAATTACTGACATTTTCTTTTATTTTTGCTGGGAGGTTACACTTAGCTCTATTCCCATTAACATTTAAAATATTGTCTTTCGAAATTTTGCGGGGAAGTTACACTTGGCGACCCTGCCAGGATCGTATTTCGTTGAGAATCTTCTGTAAAGTAGTCAGATTTTGCTCTTATTTACTTAATATAATTAGCATTTGGCGCAACGCTTTTACTAATTTTGTGACTTTCTTACCTCAGATCATCGGCAATTCGTTGCTCTGTTGTATTTGTGTTTGTTGCCTTTTGCATTTGTGCTTATTTCTTTTGTGAAGAATTGTGACTATAGTAAAAATGCCGCGAAAGACTGTGAATAGTGTATCGCGAAGTATAATGAATGAAATTACCGACTTAAGCAACTTCACCGATAGTGCTTGTGACGCGCAGTGTAATGATGACAATCTTGCGTTCTCTGACAATCAGTGCGTTCCAACCATTAATAATGATGTAGACTTTAATGATGAACAAACGAACTCGATTGTGTCTTCTGTTAATTTGACGACAATTGATGACGCGAGGCGCCCTATTGTAATGAGCGCTGCCCTGCTTAACACACCCGGTTTGGAAAATTCAAATAACGTACAGAGAAATTTTTCTAATGAAAATGGACAGTGTACTGAAAGTACGACGGATCCATTTAATTCCGAAATAGTGACCGATAGTGTACATTCGTCTGGCAAACCTTTTTGTAAATCTCAGAATAACCAAATGGTTACAGAAAGCGAGACAATTGCAGATACACCACTAAACAACACGGAGAATAGAAATGCTAATATTGACCTTGAACAAATTATGGCAAGATTGCTACAACAACACAGTGAAAATCTCAAACAACAATTTAAAGAAAATTTCAGACAACAGAGTGAAGATTTCAAACAACTTAACGAAAAACAAGATAATAATCACAAACAACTTAGTGAACAGAACAAACAGTTAAATGAAAAATTAGATAACAATTCCAGACAGTTAAATGAAAAATTAGAGAACAATTCCAGACAGCTTAGCGAGCAGATTGCAGCCGTTGCCGCGCAGTGTCATGATACTAAGGAACAGTTACGCGAGGAAATTGAGGCTTGTTCAAAGAAAAGTAGCGAAGAAATTAGATCTGTTGCTCAAGAATTAAGGGATATGCAAACAGTTACAACAGAAACACTTAGAAACGAAATTAGCGCAGTCGCTAAACAATGCTCTGAAAAAGCTACACAATTACGCGACGAATTTAAAGCAATGACAGCAGAACTTTCGCGTACAATGGATGCAAAGATAGACGCGAAATTCGAACAACAGAACAGTCAAATTGACGAACGCTTTAATCTTCACATACAAAACAGTGATACGCGTTTCCGCAAATTTATTCATGATCAAAATAAAGTAAAACGTCAAGTAATGGAAACAATCACTGCACAGAGACAAGAAGACAAACGTAAAATGTTTGCAAAAGCAAAAGCATACGTAGACAACAATATTGCAACAGTGTCCGATAAAATTAATTCCATCAAACAGTCGAACACAGAATTACGTGACGAAATTTCCGATCTTAAATCGAAAACAGACACATACACAACAGATTTTCAAACAGTGACCGACAGACTCGAACAATTAGAACTAACACAGGATTCCGATGTCGTCAAAGCTGACGTTAAAAAACTGAACGAAACTACACGTAAGTTGCAAAAACAGATTAATGCCTCTGATTCTAAAACCGATGATCAGGTAAAAATACTGACTGAAAAATGTGATGAATTGGCCAGTCGTATTGACGTTATTGAAAGTAATAATGACAACAAATCAGACGATACTGCACCGATTTCGTTTAACCAAACACCTGAATTCCAAAATTTACAGCAGACAATTAATGAGATCGATTCATCTAATAACACCTTACGTAGAAAATTGTCAAGTTTACAGCAAGAAGTAACACAGATGAAAAATATTTCAGTTAATAACACATCACAGCAGACGCCACTTTGCGAACATTTGTCAGACTCCCGCAGTGCGTATAATTTAGGTAATCAACAGAGAGTATACGACTTAGATTCCGAACAGACACAGACAAATAGATTCTCTTACAATCATGAACCTGTTCCATCATACAGAGACGATAATTTTGATTACAAACATTTTCTGTCAGTGAGAAAATTTAAAGTGTTTAAAAATGACAGAACACAGATTCATCCCCTAGATTGGATACAACAATTTAGCTTTGCTTTTCCATCGACTTGGCCCGTAACGCACAAACTTGAATTTATTTGCAGTTTTTTGGAAGGCGAACCGGCAACTCGTATGAGACCGATCGCGAGACAATGTTATTCAGTAGAAGAATTTCAGAATGCTTTTCTGTCAGCGTATTGGTCGAAGACGACACAGCGCGGAATTAAAGATCAGTTAATTAGCTTACCAAATTATGAGAACTCAAATTTTCCCAGTGTGACGCAATTTTTTGAGCACATGGTGCAACAAAACCAGTATTTAAGTGAACCCTATAGTGAATCTGCACACATTCAATTATGTATCTCTAAATTACCACGATCATTAAGAGTGTCACTTTTAACAGGTCAGCAAAAAGAAAATATTTCGGCATTCAGGGATCTGCTGCAGCTTTTAGAAGTACAACAATCTGATTATTCCTTTGTAAACAAAAATTTTTCATATAACAACCAAGGTCAACAAACTTACAGTAATTACGATCAGTCACGTAATTTCAATAGTAAAGGTAATAGACCCTTTAGGAATGACAACCAACAGAACTTTAATAACAGGCAAAATTCTAATTATCAATATCGTCAAAATTTTCAGCAACAGGAGCCACATTTTAGTAACAATAGAGGTTTTTCACAACAACAGCACCAAAACCAGTCGGTTAGCATACCTAACCAGCAATGTAATGCACAAGGTCAACATATCTTTAATGTTTCGCCGCGTGGACGTATAGTCCCTGGTACAACAAATAGTAACGCACGGCAGCAAAGGAACAACAACATACAGAAAACACAGTATTTCAATTCCTATCGCAATTCACGGTATAGGAATGACTATCACGACAGACGTAAAAACGATGAGCACAATTATCAGCGTACGTATAATAACAGTCGGTCTTACGAACAGCAAAATCATCCGCAAGAACATATTCTCATCAATGAACCCGACAGTAGGTATCATCCAGAGCGCAATACTTCAGGAAGAAGTAATAGAACAGTTCAAATTGTAGAAATGCCACAACATCCTCCAGAAAATAATAACACGTCAGATAGAATTTGACTAGATACTGTACAGGTCGTATCTTCCAGTAACACAAGCACTAGTTTTGACAGGCAAAATGTTGTTCACGAAAATGTTATTACTTTTGACGACATCCGAGACACTCTTTTGCAGGAAAGAACAGTTGTTCAAAAAACCATTTCACATCCTGTCATCGAAATTAAAATAGATTCATCGAAATTTTCAGCAGTAATCGATTCCGGATCACCTATGTCAGTAATAAATGAGGAGACTTTCAACGAGTGCAACAAAGAGAATACATATCCTACATTAACATTAGGCAAAACGAAAGTAAAAGGAGCAGTATCGAGTAAAGGTGTAGACGTTAAATTACAGACGCATTTATCATTTTGTATTGCAGGTCACACATTTCACTCAAATTTTTGGATTGTTCCTTTATTGACAACAGACGTCATTTTAGGTACGAATTTTCTGGTACAACACGACGCAGTTATTGATTTTCAAAATTCCTATTTAATGTTGAAGGATGAAAATGTGCAATTGGCTTTAGAATTTCAGCATTCTTTATCTGCGGAAGAACAAACAATTAATCGTACAGAGGTCATTTCCGCAACACGTAACATAGACTGTAATTCCGCATTGTTCACAGACACGTACGTACATAATTATAATACTCCAGACGAAGCTGACTACGACGTAATACAGATGATTTCTGATAAAGTTAAACAGAGCAGTGCAAATACAGACGACGAACGCACGCAACTACGCAAAATTCTTTTACAGCAAGCTCCAGTTTTCGACAACATTCCTGGTACTATGTCCGGTTTTATGTATGAATTTCAAGTTAAACAGCACGATACATTTAAAGCTAAACATTATCCCATTCCACATATCCACAGAGAACAAGTTAAAAAATAATTGCAGGATATGCTTGACCAAGGAATTATAGAACCGGCAGTTAGCCATTACATAAACCCGCTACATACGAGGTGTGGCTAGAAAAAAACCGGACTAGTACTGGTGAAACAATAAAACGAATGCAATAAGGCTGAAAGTCGCGTGGCCTGTCACGTGACTCTCGCTCCGCCTACTGCTCGAGTTTCATCTGCCTCCTGCACTCAGTCTGCCCGTGGCGTCTGTTTTAAGTAGTTGACGTTTTGTCTGTGCGTCGGAAAATGTTGAGTGTACAGAAAGAACAGCGTGTTAACATCAAATTTTGTTTCAAACTAGGAAAATCTGCAAGTGAAACGTTTGTAATGTTGCAACAAGTGTACGGCGATGATTGTTTATCGCGAACACAAGTGTTTGAGTGGTTTAAACGATTTAAAGATGGCCGCGAAGACACCAGTGATGACACTCGCACTGGCAGACCATTGTCAGCAAAAACTGATGCAAACATTGAAAAAATCGGTAAACTTGTTCGACAAGATCGCCGTTTAACAATCAGAGCAGTGTCTGAGTTAACAGGAGTTGACAAGGAAAGTGTTAGGCAGATTCTTCATGAAAGTTTCAACATGAACAAAGTGTGTTCAAAAATGGTTCCAAAGTGTCTCACAATTGAACAGAAGGAACGCCGAAGAATGATTTGTTCTGACATCCTGGAAAACATTGAAAGTGATCCCACCTTCTTACAAAATGTTATTACTTGCGATGAATCGTGGTTTTTTACTTACGATCCCGAAACTAAACGCCAATCGATGCATTGGAAAACTCCTGGTTCTCCACGACAAAAAAAAGCACGAATGTCAAAATCGAAATTCAAGGCAATGATGATTTTTTTTTTTTTTGACATCAAAGGGATTGTGCACATTGATTGGGTACCAGAGGGACAAACAGTGAATCAGCATTACTACATTAGCGTCCTGGCTACCCTACGTGAGCGAGTACGGAGAAAACGGAACGATTTGTGGAGAAAAAAGTCATGGATCCTTCACCAAGACAATGCCCCAGCTCACAGTGCGTTGTCAGTGAAGACGTTTTTGGCAAAACACAACATTCCCATCTTAGATCATCCACCCTACTCACCTGATTTGGCCCCCTGTGACTTTTTTCTTTTCCCTAAAGTCAAGTGAGCTTTGAAAGGAACTAGATTTGAGACTGTTGAAGCAGTAAAAGAAAAAGCGACGGAAGTAATGTATGGACTTACCGAAAATGATCTGCAGCATTGCTATGAACAGTGGAAAATTCGTATGGAGCGGTGTAGAGACCGAGGAGGAGAGTACATTGAAGGAGATAACATGAAATTGTAAATAATTGTAAATAAATGTTTTTTCCAGCATCAGTCCGGTTTTTTTTCTAGCCGCACCTCGTATTGTTAAGAAAAAAGATGGCTCACTTCGCCTTGTACTTGATTCACGTCACATCAATGACATAATTATTAATGAAACAGATCGACCTCAGACACTAGAGGAACTTTTACAGAAATTTCATGGTACTGCTATTTATTCCACACTAGACCTGAAATCGGGATTTTGGCAAATTCAACTTCATCCGAATTGCAGAAAGTATACAGCTTTTCTCTGTTTTGGCGACTGTTATCAATTTTGCAAATTACCATTCGGCTTAACTATTTCTTCTGCAGCTTTTATTCGCGGTTTGAACACAATACTTCCGACAGAACTTACAGACAGAATTACGACGTACGTAGACGATATTCTTATTGCAGAAGCTAACTGGTCTGAACACAATCTGATTTTAGAACGTCTGTTACAAACTTTTCATGCACAAGGACTCACAGTTAACCTCAGTAAATCGCATTTTGGTAAAACTTCTATAAAATTTCTTGGACACGTAATTTCAGCAGAAGGCATTGCGCCTGATCCCGAAAAACTTCAAGCTCTACGTGACATTACTGTTCCTACAACGAAAAAACAATTACGCAGCTTTTTGGGCTTAATTAACTTTTTTCGCAAATTTATTCATCAATCTGCTTTAGACACACCTAGATTATGCCAATTGACTGGAAAAAACACTATTTGGTCCTGGGATAAGCAAGCACATTCTGAATTTGTGAACCTGAAAGAAGCCTTGTTGAATGCTCCACTTTTATCGCACCCAGATCTTACCAGAAATTTTTCCATTGCCACCGACAGTTCGAACACAGCTTTAGGCGTACATATTTTTCAGGAAATTGAAGAAGATGGCTCTACAATAATTAAAAACATCGCATTTGCAAGCCGCATTCTGTCACCTGCTGAACGAAATTATTCTGTTACTGAACTTGAAACATTATGTGTTGTTTGGGCTTTTACGAGATTTCGACATTTTCTTTGTGGAAGACATACCACCGTCTATACAGACCACAGAGCGATACAATTTTTACTTTCGGCTAAATTCACTCACGACAGATTAAGCAGATGGAAGCTTTATTTACAGGAATTTAATTTTACAATAGTTCACATTCCCGGCACACAAAATGTTATAGCAGACGCACTATCTCGTTCTCTCGGCAACAATCAGCATGACATCGCAACCAACTTCTGCAAAGCAAATTTCAGCGTTATGTACATTCAGCAAGTTGCATTTGAAAATTTTATTTCATCGTCATTACAGGACATAGCAAAAGAGCAAAGTAAAGACAATGTGTGGAAAGAAATTAAACACCTTTGGCAAGATAAGAATAATGTTACGATTAGAAACCATTACACTGTACGCAATGACATTCTATTTCGCCGCTCTCATCCTGACAGCAACAATTGGTTATTATGCATTCCTGACGAACTGGTTAACAAATTAATATGGTATACTCATTTAAGTTATGCACATTACGGAGCCAGAAAATGTTTTCTTATACTGAGACAGAACTGTTATTTTGCCAACATGGAGAAACGTATACGACGAGTTTTAGCGTCATGTAAAATTTGCCAGAAAGCTAAGTCAGACACAACTTCACATATTCCTCCATTATATCCCAATGTTAAATTAAGACATATGGCCGCAGTAGACATTTTCGGTCCAATTCCGAGAAAGAGGTTTTTGCTACATCTTTGTCGCTGTTGAACTCACTTCCAAATTTGTTACTTTCACTCCGTTACGCAAAGCTACTGCTAAAACTGTTTCAAGAGCATTTGCAAAACATTTTCTGTTTCATGTAGGGCATGTATTGAAAGTAATTTCCGACAATGGATCACAGTTTCGATCTGCTATATGGACACGCATGTTACGAGCTAGAAACATTTCTCCGATCTATATATCCAGGTACCATGCTTCTTCGAACCCTTGTGAACGATTAATGAAAGAAATTGGTAAACTGTGTAGAATATACTTCCATAAAAAACATATTGATTGGGACACACACATACTCTCATTCCAGGATGTAATTAATTCCATACCAAATGAATCTACTATGCTATCTCCGTCTGTTATACTGAAAAATGCTGAACCACCTAACAAAATTAAAGAATTAGTAAACTTTCCTACATCTCGTCGATTACGACACCACGAAATAATTAACATTGCGCTGAACAACATCAAACGTGCCGCAGAGCGCCGGAGAAGACAGCAAAAACAGGTTTGTACACGCCGTAACTTTCACATTGGACAGAAGATATTAGTACATACACACTATTTATCTAGCAGAATAAAAGGTAAGTGCAGTAAATTTGAACTTCTCTACGCAGGTCCATATCGGATTCGCAGCATTCCTCACCCCAATGTTGTACACGTCGAAACTTTGAGAACCAGGAAAAGTAAGGGCAACCACCATGTGTCGAACATTAAACCCTTTATTGAATGAAACCACTTTATGATTTAACATGCTATGATGCCATTTACTAATTTTTATGACCACTTATGCAATTATATTCACATGATTAATTATTGATGACTATCGTATTTTTTCTTGGCAAGTGCCCGGCAAGGTAAGGTTAGCAGGTCGCTCTTCTTGTCGTTACACATCAGACCGCGCATATTTTTCCAGACAAACTTACGTATTTTATGAATAATTATGCAATTCTATATAGTGACGTATTAATTTTATCAAATTCTCTCTCCATTAAAGTCTTTAATTCTCGCCTCTATTAACTACATTACATACAAGCTGAACGCAACGAACGTCACATTTTGTCTTTCTTATGGATATATGATTGTTTCATGTTTTGTTTGTATGCAATATGAAATGGTTAAGACATAGCAAACACCAGTTGACTTTAACATTTTTGCCTTATGATATCTCAATATCGTGACTGTTTTACATTTTTTTTTTTTTTTTTTTTGCTGCTGCATTGTGATATTCTCTGTACATTTTTGCCTTTGAACACTGTCTATACTTTTGACATATTACGTTTTCTGTCATGTTAGCTGTATGCTTAATTATGTTACTATAAACCAGTCATTATTTAATGGGTATATGATTTAAATGCAAGACATTAATATTTGTTCATCACTTTCAGAAAGAAATGATGCGTGAAAGAAGGAAATTAAACAGAAATGGGAATTTCAACTACGGAATAGACGAAAGAAGATACAAAAACCTTATGAGGAAGAGTAAATGGATCAGAATTAACAAGCATTAACAAGAATATACTATACACATCGTAGAATAGCAGTCTTAACTAATTTTTTCTTTCAGAATACAAGGCGATTGATGCAGGCTGTCAGACAGAACTACACATCTTAGTTTTAGTGATGAAATATGCTAGAGATAAGCAATAGTTGTGTAATGAGTAATGAGGTGATTTTTTTTTTTTGCAGATGATAATGAATGCTGATGAATAATTATGAAGAATATGCTACTATGAATAATGAAGTTTTTCTTTACAGGTGATGATAATAATGAAGTTATGATAATATGGATAATGAAGTGATGGATAATGAAGTTTTTTTTTCTTTACAGATGAGAATGATGTTGAAGTTTATGTAGTTATGCTATGTAGTTATTTAACTATTTGTTGCAGTTTGTTTTGACAGTATGTTTTATATCGTATGGTATGATGACTGAAGGTTTTGGAAAGGACAGCTATGGAACACATTTTTTATACACATTTCACTACCTGTTAATTCGAAGTTCACTACTTTTCAGCATAGTATGCGTTTCTTCTTTCAGCTCAATAATCCATTTTGTATTTTTTTCCAGGAGAAGCTTTTCATGATACTTACTAAACCTGTTACTTATTAAACCTGTACTAGTACTTGCATTTTTTTTTACCCAGTTGTGTCTATCATTTATAAATGTGATCACATATACTTCCTTGTTTCATAACCTTGCTACAGCTGACTCATGACGAATGACGTTACACATTTTTCATTTACAGGAACAACCCAGAAGCAATTTTTTTTTCTTTTTCTCTTCTTTCTTTCCCTTATAATTACCCAAAGCAATGCATTGCTAACAAAAAAAAAAATGTATCACCAGTTCCAAATAATGCTACCTATTTAAGAGAGTTCTGAATAATATTGAATGATGAACAATGTTTTGTACTATTCAATACTTGCTGGCCAATGAGTGCCAATAATTAGTGTAACTAAATGAATTATGTTAATGTTTTGGTAACTGGCCAATCAGTGCCAATAATTAGTATCACTAAATGAATTATGTTAATACTATGCCATTCATTAGCTCCTGTTTTCAATGATGACTTTTGATGTTTTGTAACTGGCCACTGAGTGCCCATAATTAGTGTAACTAAATGAATTATGTTAATACTATGCCATTCATTAGCTCCTATTTTCAATGATGACTTTTGATGTTTTGTAGCTGGCCAATGAGTGCCAATAATTAGTATAACTAAATGAATTATGTTAATGCTATGCCAATAATTGACTCTCATTTTCAATGATGACCTCTGATGGTTTATAACCGGCCAATAAGTGCCAATGTTCACTATAATCAGTTAATTTTATGAACATTATTCTGTCATACTAAATATGCTTTGTAACTGGCCAAGGACTGCCACTGTTTATTGTAATACGATTACCCATGGTGCCAATAATTGCTATATTCAGTTAATTTTATGAACATTATTCTGTAATACTAAATACATGGTACAGAAATGTTCAATAACTGGGATATGAATGCCGCAAACTACTACTGTAATTCTCAATGAAGACTACTATGTGACTTAATGTCCTTCACCTTCTGAGCTAACTACCCTGAATTACTGCAATATCCATTTGTCCTGTCCATCCTCATGATCATGGAGCACTATATTTGGTTTTTGTACTAATTCTACGTTGGTGTGCCTTGTAAGAGCGTGGTGTTGACACGACATGCTGTCCACCACCGTGAGCGATGGAGACGTTATTATGGTTCCACTGTTTGGTGTACCTGATGTACTGCCAAAATGATAACATGGAATATTACTACGGCATTTCAGTGTCTTGGCTACGCTGATAAACACTTCTGGGAAAAGAACTTTCGTTTGTCTCACTTGGTGTTGTACTTCTGTGGAAAGATATGGACTTTCAGTGCAGATGCGTGCAACCTAAAATGCTACAACCATGACGCAATCCTTCCTATTCCTTTCCTAATTCTTGTAAAATGAAAAAGTCATATACAGTGCGTGTGCACTTCCTTTCATTTGTTAATAAGATCAGTTGTCCTGAAATTACTGAAGACTTCTATAGTGCATGTGCACTTTATTACACTCCTTGATTTGTTTGTTTGTTGTAGAAAAATACTAGAGAGCATTACAGTGCGTGTGCACTCTATGGCATTTGTTAATATGATTTGTACTCATTAGGTTTATTTGTCGTAAAAATATTAGAGAGTTTTACAGTGCGTGTGCACTTTATGCCATTTGTACTCATTACGTATACATTTTGTGGTTTTCTGATATGTTCTGTACTACAGTGCGTGTGCACTTTATGCCATTTGTACTCATTACGTATACATTTTGTGGTTTTCTGATATGTTCTGTACTACAGTGCGTGTGCACTTTTGTCATTTATTGTTACATTTTGTAATTTGATGATATATTCTGAACTACAGTGCATGTCCATTTTTGTCATTTTTGTAACATGATTTCTACCCATTCTATGTACATTTTTTTTGATTTGTTGATATATTCTGAAGTACAGTATATGTGCACTCTTGTCATTTATATTGTATATACATTTTGTGATTTGATGATTTTTTGCTATGAAAACGTTGAAGAATTCTTCAGTGCATGTGCACTTATGTCATGTGTTAATATGTTTTGTGCTGAACGTCAGTAACTGTGCACTCATGTCATATGTTCTGTACTCATTGTCATTATCTGAAATGTTTTGTCCTCGGTGCATGTGCACCACATTTAATTCATGTACTACATCTGTATACTCTGTGATTGTAAAGTTGATTAATTAAGAAAAAATTTGTTGCTCATGGCAAGTCCAAATGACTCACCATCGCTGCCAAATTTTTGCCCCTTCAGTGGATGGTTATGAAACGCATATGTATTCAGTACAGCGATGGCGAGGCATGACAGAATCTCTGACCAGAGAGTTATTTATCGTTGCTAGTCTGCGCTTGACCGCGCGAGAGTTCAGTGCAGTCGCGGTCGAGTTGCGAGAGAGCAGTTGCATGTAGGGAGTCGGTAGTTGCAGTTGCTAGTAGCACTCAGTCAGTGCTAGTAGCGCGCGAGAGACAGTCGGAGTTGTGCGTGAGGAGTCGGCGGGCGTCGACATGGCCCTCTGGTCAAGATTCAGGACGAGGTATATTTTTTAAATAAGGTAATGAAGCAGCATTGCGCACATCTGATAATGTAATGTATCTTAACTGTAATTAATCTGTTCAAGAATCGCCCCAATAATAATTTTGTTTTCAAACTAAGCATTTTTTAACAAAAGAATCATTTTATTGAAAGAAAATTTCCCATGCATTTCCTTAAAGAAAAAAATTTACTTAAGTTCAAAGAATATTTGCGATGCATTTCCTCCAAGCTATGGCGAAAATAAGAGCAGATGCAATTTTACTGAGGTAAGAACAGGGCCTAAGATCGACATTTCGGTCTATTTACGTTTTCATTGTCATTGAGATTTGATTATCATTGAATTGTCTTTCATTTTTTTGTGGGGAGCTTACACTTGGTTCAGATTGCTATTTATCATTAATTGTCATTGTCCAAAAAATATTTTAATATATTTGCTGGGAGGTTACACTTAGCTCTATTCCCATTAACATTTAAAATATTGTCTTTCGAAATTTTGCGGGGAAGTTACAATATGACAGCCGAGAGAAAACAACAGCAAGATACACACGAAAGGAGTTAAGACAACAGTCTTGTGAGACGCACAATGTGTGTTGCTCGTTTATTTCCTCATCTATGTAGAGACCGTGAATGCCTCAAGTTGTTGTGCCACTTTTGAACGGATGCAGGAGGCAGCTCGGAGCAAACGACAAAGATTAATGCCGTTTCAGTATCAAAGGTGTTGCGTTTTTGGACAGCATTTTAACCTTTGGTGAAACTTGGATACATTATTTTCAGCCACAGTCCAAGCGTTAAAGTATGCAATGGAAACTTCCTGAATCGTCTGTCCATAAGAAATTCAAAACACAATCACGGATTGGTAAGGTCACGTTAATCATCTTTTACGATATCTGTGGTCAAATTTTTGGTGGAGCACCGAGCTGTCTACAGCCTATACCACTCAGACATGACTGATAATAAATTCAAGGCTGTGCTGAAGAGGAAATGTCTGAGATGGCAGGGGAAATGCGTGCTCCTCCTTCATCCCAAGCTCGGCGTCTTGCAGCACTACTTCATCTTACTGCCCTTACCCTGTCCCTTCGAATTTTTATCTGCTTGCTGCGATTAAAGAACCTTCATGTGGCATCAAGTGGAACAGCTACGAAGAAGTTAATTTAAAACTGGCTTCAGTATTATTGTACTCTCAGATCGATAGGAGGACTCGAAAGAAGATGAGACGGGTACACACATTAGAATTCTGCAACTACACATTGACTCAGCAGATTGTGACATGAAAACTTGTGACAGATCGCGACTCGAACCGTGATTCCCTGCTTATCAAGAGCGGTTGCCTTAACAATTCGGCTTTCCGAGCACTCCGCTAGGAGCGGTCCAAACTTCCGTATGTCAAAACCCTTACGCTCGC
Organism: Schistocerca nitens; assembly: GCF_023898315.1. Classification (NCBI taxonomy): domain Eukaryota; kingdom Metazoa; phylum Arthropoda; class Insecta; order Orthoptera; family Acrididae; genus Schistocerca; species Schistocerca nitens. The sequence continues at coordinate 397,660,201 of NC_064617.1, forward strand.
ACAATTCGTGATTTTCCTCGACGGGCTAAAATAAGGATATAATATTTGTCTCTCTCTACGAGAATCACGAATTGTGCGAGCAGAATGACTGAGACTACGTGACGTACAAAAGTATGAATCGCTCCTGGAAGCGTGCTCGGGTATACGAAACGCTCAAGATGACCGCTCGTGATAAGCTATAAATTAGGGGTCGAATCCCGGTCCGGCAAAACTTTCACGTGTTACAAACAGCTGACGTCAAAGCATAGTCGAAAAATGAAAATCGATTTCGTAAAGTTTACCATCGTCAGCGACAATGTCTGTTCCTTCAGACACATCTGCATTGTACTTTGAAGGTACAGACGCCGTATGAACACTGAATTGTAAGCACCAATGAAATGCATAGAGATTGGCGGGAATTACGTAGAGAAGTAGACTAAAAATTGTGTTGATTTAATACACCATTTTTACGGTACAGCTACTTTCTTGTTTAATTGTTGAACGTCCCACGTATAATGAAGACAGACATATTAGCTCATTTCGTGTTTTGTTAGGATTATTGTGTATAGATTTTTGTTATAGTTCGTCCTCGGATGCACACAAATACTGCGATGAACTTCTCGTCAACAGGATACGCTTTAACTAATTCTCTGGCAATGCTGGCGAGACTTCAGAAAAATCAATGAACAAGTGTCGGCTTAAGATCCCGAAACGATATCAAATGGGCAACACGTCAAGCCACAATGTCAGTTTTATAAAATCTAAGTATTCGTCTGTATAAAAGACATGACGTTTTGTTGCTCAGTGTGACGCGAGGTATAACGAGACGTACGTCGTCGGAAATTAATTTGCTTTTTACTCAAACTGGAACACGGGCTCTGGGGATTGCGAAACTACTGCTCTGTTCGATACACGGCGCCTCTTCTGCAGGTTTCCTGTGACGAATCGCGCGGCTCCTTCTTAAACATTGTTTCTCTTCCACTAATTCAACTTGTTAAGGTTCCCTGGCCGATGAAGACACTCAAAATTGTCGGAGCGACGGTCCCGTAAGCACCATTCTTCTAGGATAAATTCAACACATTTAGGATTTTGTTGGTAAATCTGCGATTCCTGTCCGCCTTCCCTACGGCTAGGGCCACACTGGTTAACAAAATCATGATCACTGCCCACAGGGAGACTGAAAGGCGCCTGGCGGAGTTGCGGGCACATAACGTGGTAAGGTAAGATAAAACTGGCCGGACAAACTTTATAAGAGTGAAAATCTCATTCTGGAAACCTCCCCCAGGCTGTGGCTAAGCCATGTCTCCGCAATATCCTTTCTTTCTGGAGTGCTAGTTCTGCAAGGTTCGCGGGAGAGCTTCTGTAAAGTTTGGAAGGTAGGAGACGAGATACTGGCAGAAGTAAAGCTGTGAGTACCGGGCGTGAGTCGTGCTTCGGTAGCTCAGATGGTAGAGCACTTGCCCGCGAAAGGAAAAGGTCCCGAGTCTCGGTCGGGCACACAGTTTTAATCTGCCAGGAAGTTTCATATCAGCGCACACTCCGCTGCAGAGTGAAAATCTCATTCTGGAAATCTCCCCCAGGCTGTGGCTAAGCCATGTCTCCGCAATATCCTTTCTTTCTGGAGTGCTAGTTCTGCAAGGTTCGCGGGAGAGCTTCTGTAAAGTTTGGGAGGAAGGAGACGAGATACTGGCAGAAGTAAAGCTGCGAGTACCGGGCGTGAGTCGTGCTTCGGTAGCTCAGATGGTAGAGCACTTGCCCGCGAAAGGCAAAGGTCCCGAGTACGAGTCTCGGTCGGGGACACAGTTTTAATCTGCCAGGAAGTTTCAAAATTTATAAGACTGATGTGGAACTGACCCTTGTTAATGAACATAGGGAATATCCAGCACAGAAAATGCTGGAAGCTGTGATTTATGTCCATCAGTCGATTTCTCCTTCGTATCTGTGCATGCACATCTGATACATGCTCAGTTCTGAGTCGTTAGCTGTGTCATTATGTATGTCAAATAGAAAATTTCTTAAGCGAGTTGCACTCACGGCTGAAGGCCTTATTGCCCAGAAATTCAACTTATTTGTCAGCTAAGGCCCCAATAGTAATAACTCAGAAACAATTTGACGGCTGAAGGCCTATATAGCAAAAAAAAAATAAAAAAAAAAAAAAAATGGTTCAAATGGCTCTGAGCACTATGGGACTCAACATCTTAGGTCATAAGTCCCCTAGAACTTAGAACTACTTAAACCTAACTAACTTAAGGACATCACACACACCCATGCCCGAGGCAGGATTCGAACCTGCGACCGTAGCAGTCCCGCGGTTCCGGACTGCAGCGCCAGAACCGCTAGACCACCGCGGCCGGCCCTATATAGCAAATTATTAAGAATGAGTTAACTTCTCTAAGAAATAGTAAAATATTATAGAAAAAGGACAATCACCAAATTTTCACTATTAAGAGATGATATATAATTAACAATTCTTAAGACAAATTGCATTCTCGGCTGAAGGCATTATTGACAAGAATAACAATCTGACCAAAGCAAGAGAGAAGTGAGCCTCAGACAGTGCTCCAAGGATCGACCTGGGAAAGTCGCTCACCTTCGTAAACGATGAAACATGCAGTCAAGAGCTGTATTCACTTAACCGGATGGCAACTCAAACTAGTGACAGTTTAAAAGCAGGCAACATCTACCTAACGTCTGATAACCAACACAACGATGGAATAACCCAGGCAAGGTGGAACCGGCGGACAGCAATGCGTCTTCAGAATCCGATGTTTAGAACATCCAGAAGAAGGACCCATTACGACCAAATTAGTCCAAAAGAAACAAATATCCGAACCACAATCGAGGAGGCTGTTGAACTACACGCCTTACCGGACAGCGGCGGCAAGGCGAGGAAAGGTACACTGCCGCGAAAATACGCTAACCTCCAGGGCAGGTAATTGCGTTAGCGGCCACTAGGCAGAAAAATACCGCTGGTTGAACTTCATCAATAAACACAAGGAATTCAATGATTAATAATAAAAGATGGAGGACGGCTAGTTAATTTCGCCAACTTCAAAAACTCCACTCGTTGCTCTTCGTCTCAGCGACCCTTCGAGCAACAACGCGCGAACAAACGGCGTGATCTCAAAACAGTGGAGGTTTCACAACTTTGTTAATGTTCACTCAACTCAAACGTCCTGCGTACGGTGGAGAACGAGGTTGTCGCCCTCGCAACTACAGCCCCTCGATCCGGCAGTGCCTGCGTGCCGACAGCGGCCCCGGTATGTGCTCGCACTGCCGGACCTCACTGCTACTCCATCCCAACAGAACTACCCGGCACACTCCGAGCCGGAAAACACTTGACGACCATTCAAAGATAGTACTAGAGTACTAAGTATCGATAACCGCTGCTGCTGCTGCCACTCACGGACAACAACGCTAGCAAATGTAGTGGCGCCAGTAACACGAGAAGAAAATGAGACGCCACTATCCCTATTACACGATGCCAAACTACCAACGGCACCAACGCGAGCCGCAACACGGCTCATGTTCATTGTAAAGTGGTGTGCGAAGCACAGTTCGTGGAAAATGAGTGCACAACTGTTTGTTCATGACTTTTAAGAATGAAAGTGTTTTGGTAAAAACCTTCAGCAAAGTCTGCAATGCAGCACTTAATAGTAAAATAGCGCGTAATGGGCTCTGAAGCGAGTAAAAGCCGTAACTGTTTGAAAGGATTCGCGCACCTAAAAACACTGCTCAAGTGAAGGGCAACCTGGAACAAAATCTGACGAAATATCGACGCCTTTTATCTCTGCAAGTGCGAACTGACTGGCCATCGTTTCAAAGCATTGCCAAAGAGGATATGCATCTGTATCGTTAGTTGTCACTAAACATGTCTGATTGTCTCATTCAAATATAATAACACCGCGAAGTACTCGGGCCGGCCGCTATGGCGAGCGGTTCTAGGCGCTTCAGTCAGGAACCGCGCTGCTGCTACGATCGCAGGTTCGAATCCTGGCTCGGGCGTGGATGTGTGTGATGTCCTTAGGTTAGTTACTTTTAAGTAGTTCTAAGTCAATGGGACTGATGACCTCAGATGTTAAATCCCATAGTCCTTAGAGCCATTTGAAGTACTCGGGGCAGAACATGTGGAAGATGCACATGCGCAGACATGTGACAACACAGAATGTTGCATAAAAACCACTGTTTACAGCATTTTCTGTGATTGGCGGTTCTCCTGTTCAAGGGTCAGTTGTGCAGCCGCCGCGTAAATACACTATGACAAAGAAAGAAAACATAATACCGGAAGGAATTATCCAGATGGCATGGAATTTATTTTATATTACGTTCATGTACAGACAGACAAATGATTAACTTCACAAATGGCCCTCGTTCAATCAATTTATTCTGGTTGGCGCTGATTGATACAGTTGCTCGATGTTCTCCTGATGTATATAGTGCCAAATTTATTCTAATTGGCCTGTTAGATGGTCAAAATCCGAAGGTAGTTGAAGGTCCTGCCCATGAAGTTTCAAATATTCTCAGCTGAGGAGTGATCCCGCGACCTTGGTGACCAAGACTGGGTTTGGCAAGCACAAAGACACGCAGTAGAAACTCTCGCCGTGTGCACGTCGGCATTATCTTGCTGAAATGTAAGTCCAGGACGTAGAATATCGTCGAAGTACCGTTGTCCCGTAAGGGTGCTGCATTGTCAACCAAAGGGGTCATGCCACGAAAACAGTGAGAATCCAGACAATCACTCCTGGTTGTCAGACCGTATGACAGGTGACAGGCTGGAATCCCACCGCTGTCTGGGGCGTCTTCAGAAACATCTTCGCTGGATATGGGGGCTCAGTTCGGAGCGGGACGAGTAAGTGAAGAGAATTCTACTCCAGTCAACGACATTTGAGGCCGAATGTGCCAGACCACTGCAAGCTGGTGTAAGGAGGCCAATGGTATTCGACGCAAGGGGTGCTATGAGCTTCTGTTAGCCTTGTGCTTACTGAAGCCCCACTTGCACATCGTATCGATGATAATGATGAATCCCGGGCTCTGAGTGTCTCTTGACGATTGCTCGGTCCTCACGTTCCGCCGGTCTCTCTAGGTCGACCAATCTCACTCACTCACTCTCATTTAATACTTTCCCCTCTTTGGGGAAGTGTGTGGGGGAGTTTTTAGCCTTTCTTTTACTCCACTGTATACTTGTGTGTGTGGTTATTTCTATAATTTTTGGGTGTCTGCGTGATGTGATGATTGTTCTGTGTGTGTCTGGTACTTGTCTGAGGCTGGCGAGATGATGGATATTATGGGAGAGGGAGGAGGATTTGGAATTGGATATAGTGATTTTTCTCTTCAACTTAGTCGTCGAAGATTGTCATTAGGCGTTTGTGCTTATCGAGGTACATGTCATACCGACCTAGGGAGTGGATGAAGACGTTTCCTGATCTGGAAGAGCCTCCATAGAACGCCCTTGCCAGATCTTGGAAATACTCATTCAGGAGTGGGATTTCGGCTGCGGCGTACAGATCATCGGTAGGAAATCCGAGGGGTAGATGCAGTGCCCTCCTGAGGGCGCGGTTCTGCAGCCTCTGGAGTTTGTCCAGGTGCTGCTTCGCAGCGTATCCCCAGACAGGGCATGCATATTCCATTACTGGCCATATCAGGGCCTGATAAAACATTCACTCCTACAGAGCAGGGAAGGGGGCTGGTTGAGTTGGAGACTGGGTATAGGATGGACGTTCTGGCGCAGACCTTCCTGTGGACCTCGTCTATGTGGGGTTTTCACGTAAGACGAGAGTCCAAGGTTACGCCAAGGTACTTGGCTGTTCTGCGCCAGGGCAGCTGGGATCCGTTTAGATGATGGTGGAAAGGGGGAGGGGGGGGGAGGGCGAACCCTTTATAGCCTACGGATGGCCAGGTACCTATACACATTTCGTGTGTAGAAGGCTGTGTCATCTGCGTACTGTGCAGTGTGCACCAGGGGGGTCGTTGGTGTGTCCGCAGTGTACAAAACGGGCTCCAGTACCGATCCCTGTGGCACCCCAGCACGAATACGCCTTTTGGTGGTGGTGGAAATTTCTACTTTGACAGGGAAAGTTCTATCCGTGAGATAGCTTTTGATCTGCCTAACTATGCTCCCGGGGAAACCTTGTGTGTAGAACTTGTAGAGTAGCCCTCTATGCCATACTGAGTCGAAGGCTTTGGCTACGTCTTGTAGCACTATCCCGCAGTAGCCTCTGTGGTTGAAGCCCTCTGTGGCTGCTTCAACCACTCTCATGATCTGAGTGGTTCTGCCGGAATCCGAATTGGAAATCCAGCAGAAGTTGCTCTCTCTTTATATGGTACTGTATGGGTATTAGAAGGAGGCACTCATAGATCTTGCTGAGAGTTGGCAAGAGGCTAATCGGCTTGTAGTGCTGCGGGAATAGAGGGTCTTTCCCTGGTTTGCGTATCGTGACCACTTCCGCGTGTTTCCAGCAAGCTGGGAACTCGCGGGTACGAGTAATCTCATTGAAGACGTTCGCGAGGTGTGTGATCGCCGAGGGTGGTGACACTATCATGTACTGGCGCCTTTTTTGTGGGGATGTACCTAATTATTTTTGCCACGTCTTCGGGGCGAAAAGTGTGGGTTCGTCCTCTGGGTCCTCCTCAGCATTGAGAAAGACAGCCAGTTGACGACTGCTTTCTTCTTGACACTTATTAGGCCATGATTCACCCATTACTACCAACATCGTCGAATAGTGGCAGCGCTCCTAGTCAAATGTCGAGCGATTCGCCTGTTACTCAGACCGGTTTCTTTGAGTTCAACTACAGTTTTTCTCTCAGATACTGGCAACTGCGTATACTTTTCACACGTCTGTCTGCGAGGCAGGGTTTCTGTCCAACCGAAGACTTTATGACCTGGTATCGAAGTGTCCCCTGTTTACTACCCATGCCAGCTGCGCGATGAAATTGCGATGCAGCGTCACACAGTCACTCATCGGCCGTCAAAGCTTAGAATTTTGCATTTACGTCGATATCTCTATGAATAGCAATTTGATACACATTTGCAGAAGTCTTTTTTCCCACTGTTTATATAAGTAGAACTGAGACGAATGAAGAATCATTATAGCGACGCTACGTGCTGCAAATGAGGAACTCCACTGATACAGGCGACTTGTATGAAGGCTGGATAGACAGGAAGCGGCGTCTAGGGATGAACATCTCGGAAAAGTGAAAGGTGGTCTGCTGTTCGCATGCGTTTATTGTGATCATCTGTGGAAAGCTGAACGCTTAAATAAAGAATTAGGCGACAGGGTGTTGGACACCTACACCTCGTCAAAGAAAATGAACGTCGGAGGCTTGCCTGGTCTTTAAAGCAAGATATGCGGCTTTCTGCGGCAGATATAAAGACAGAGTTCAATGCTGGTGCAGACAGAAATGTTTCAGAAGACACCATTCAGCGCATATGGCTCAACCTGGCGCTCTGCAGCAGACGACCCCGACGTTTTCCCATCTTGACCATTTGTTACAATGGGCACGGCGTCATCGAGATCGTCCAATGAACAAATGGAATCATGTCACTTGCCTAAACGATTCTCGTTTCGTGTTTCACGAGGTCGATGGTCGTGTCCGGATATGCTGTCATTCAGGCGGACGGCTGCTCGAAACATCACATCACGAACGCAGGTCGCTAGGAGCAGTATTATACTATGGGAGACATTTAGATGGCTTCCATGCGACCTATAGTAGTAATCAAAGGCTGTGGTTACGTAATTATTGTGGACCATTGCATTCTTTCATGCTAGATGTCTTCCCCGAAAGCAATGGCGTCTTCCAGCAGAATAACCATCCGTGTCACTAGGCCAGAATCGTGCTACAGCTGTTTGGCGCATGATAGTGAACTATTGTTGTCTTCAGAATGAGATTTTCAATCTGCAGCGGAGTGTGCGCTGATATGAAACTTTCGCGGGCAAGTGCTCTACCAACTTGCCCGCGAAAGGTAATAGGTCCCGAGCTCGAGTCTAGGTCCGGCACACAGTTTTAATCCGCCAGAAAGTTTCATATAAGCGTACACTCCGCTGCAGAGTGAAAATCTCATTCTGGAAACATCCGCAGGCTGTGGCTAAGCCATGTCTCCGCAATATCCTTTCTTTCAGGAGTGCTAGTCCTGCAAGGTTCGTAGGAGAGCTTCGTAAAGTTTGGAAAGTAGGAACAAGGTACTGGCGGAAATAAAGCTGTGAGGACAGGGCGTGAGTCGTGGTTGGGTAGCTCAGATGGTGCGCGGGATTAGCCGAGCGGTCTGGGGCGCTGCAGTCATGGACTGTGCGGCTGGTCCCGGCGGAGGTTCGAGTCCTCCCTCGGACATGGGTGTGTGTGTTTGTCCTTAGGATAATTTAGGTTAAGTAGTGTGTAAGCTTAGGGACTGATGACCTTAGCAGTTAAGTCCCGTAAGATTTCTCACACATTTAAAAAAAAAAAAAGGAAAGACGGAAGGAAGACAACTGTTTAATTTGGCCAGCACGGTAGCTCAGCGTGTTCGGTCAGAGGGCTGCGTGCTCTCTGTAATAAAAAAACTGAGTCAAGGAGTCAACGATCAACTTGAACGGATGTCTTGTGACGTCCGCCCAGACCAAAGGCAACGAACTATATCGAACAATCGCCGGCACGGTAACTCAGTGTGTTCGGTCAGAGGGTTAGCTGCCCTCTGTAATAGAAAAACTGAGTTAATGGATCAACGACGAACTGAAATGGGTGTCTTGCGACGTCCGCCACGAGAAGATGCAACGAACAAAAAAAAAATTGTTAGAGCACTTGCACGCGAAAGGCAAAGGTCCCGTGTTCAAGTCATGGTCCGGCACATAGTTTTAATCTGCCACAAAGTTTTATTGTTGTCTTGGCCACCAATTTCGCCTGATCTGAACTCTATGGAACGCGTGTGTGGAGCTGCTGTGCCGCAACTTGCAACCGTAACCACTGGCACGTAATTTACAGAAATTACGTGACTTGCGCATAGCGATGTGGTACAACATATCGCTGGGAACCTATCAAGTGCTTGTCGAATCTATACCACGTATAATTGCTGCTGTGTTGCATTCCAAAGGTGTATCAACACTGTGTTAAGCTGGTAGACATGAATTACTAGAAAATGGAGGGAAAATCTAAAGGAAACTCTTAAAATGAAACAGGCATCGTTTGGTATTCTCGAATATTATTAATTTCTCTCACGCATGAGTAGATGAGGAGCTCAAATATTGGAGAGATAAGGATCTGAACATATCTCGCAGACTATCAGAGTCGACAGAAACATAAGTTAATAGATTAACTTAGATTAGGAAGGCTGGATAATAACAATCCATTGAGTAGACAGATAACTTACTTGTTTCACCTTTTATGACTTAGACGAGTACTTTATGATCTCGTTCTCGTATTGGTACACGTGCACACAGCCCAAGATGACCAGGACGAACTTGTCTTACAAATACTTCCGTATGTACTGTCGTAAGAACACGTCAACAGCGCCCACTTTTTATGAAAAGGCGTCGTTGTTGGTACTATTTTCTGCTTTTCTATCAGTTAAAGTCCTTCAGTCCGAGGCCTTTACCCGATAAGTGGAACTACGCGACTGCTCCAGAGTTTCAATTTCCAGGGCCGCCTAAACAAAAAGGTCAATTGTATTAAACCGTAACTTGCGATTTTTCGTGTATTTATACGTATAATGAAGGACTGTTTCAGCAGATATGCAGTCCTTGTGATGATAGTCGACTTTTATCATAGTGACCGAAGTTGTATAACGTCGCCGGAGAAAAGTGGCTTACTGCATGCTCAGGACGTGATTTACCACTTGGATCATTTCTCCACAGATTTTATTCACACTAAGTAAATTATCTGCTACAGAAAGAAAAATATCTCAGTTTCTGGATGAAAATGTTTGAGTTTATAAAGCGAACTAAACGTTAATTCTCGTATAACAAAAAATAAGTATAACAAAACGCAAATACCTAGAGCAACATATTTCCGTTAGTGTCATAACCACATTATCACACTTAAAATAAGCAGCATTAATTAACGTAATTTGTGTTGGCCCCTCTACTTTTAGCTTCTAGAATTACGCTACTAATTACCGTGTTAAACATAACAGACATAAAGATGTCAACTGCTTATTTTTACACACAACGCGCAACAACTCATCGTCTATGAAAACGCCGATTTAGACAAATCAACAATCAGCAAAAAACTGGAAAGAATAGTTACAAACGCTTCTATTCCAATCCTTTTCTAACGCAATCAGCATTTGACCGATTGTTGTTGTTGCCGTTAGTAGACCGAATACACTAGTTCCTCAGCGACATCGCTCTGAGTACAATTTAATTGGTCACGGAACGACTAAATAATTTCATTTTAATGATTGGCCAATTTTGGCGTTAAGCCAAGTCGAAACTGGTAAGCCAAGTGGAACATGGGACATGAATAAAAAACTGAAGTATAGAAAATAAATGTAATAAAATGACAGTCAGTGGGAAAGCCTAAAAGCTTAGTGTTGTTCATGTATCTCAGTTCTGCTTGGTACCATCATCAATTTTATGTCTGTGAAAATTGAACAGTCATAGAAATAACCGAAACTGACGTGTTAGAAGGTATTCTACTGGGATTTACCAAGTACTGATCTTTGTGCTTTGATTTCGATGTCGATCACACCTTCTGCCTGACACGTAGTCACCATTTTCGACTAGCTAAGTATCCCAGGTCCCAAAGGCAAGCTAATAGAAGGTAGTGCAGACACTGATCGCGGAAGAAAGTTCACTACATGTTCACCAGAAACAGGATAACAGGGATACAAGCGGAGGTCCTGATCCGTAAAGTACACCACTCTCATGATTTAAACCCGAAAAATCTCTGCAGTGTTTCGTGGAGACGGATGATGTGAATCTTACAACGTGGCCGTTGGGACTTACTATTTAACTAACGCGCTTTATCAAATGTTAACACAGGGGGCGTATAGGACTAACTACTTCCGTGTTACAACAAAACTTGTGCAAGCTCACACAGTTGTGAAATCTTCTTACTTCAGTGTGCTTGCAAAATTCTGAAGTCGTAATTTTAAAAAAGCGAGAAACTGATTTTTGTTGAAGTGATGAACAAAAAGCTGATGAGGGCAATACCTCTGATATATTTTCATGTAATGAAGCCTAATAAGGTGGCAAAATATGATCACGTGGCAAATAATAATAATAATAATAATAATAATAATAATAATGATAATATTTGGCGGTCTTTTACGACCCATCTGGCGATTCGATCAACATTCCACGAAGGGGTTAAAACTCCTTCCTAACTTATTTTCAATCAAGATATGATGAAAAACACTGAACGGAAAAGGACTCCAGGAGGTAATCAACACTTACAACTGGAAACAGTGATGCAGCTAGGCCATCGGATTCTGGAGATCCTAGAAAACCACGTAAGGAAGAGTATGAGCTTCTTAGAACTTCTCGCAAACGCCATAAGAAAAAACACTTGCTAGGCACATTGAACATCAACTCTTTGCTCAAGACTGGTAAACTTAAACAGTTGATGGATGTAATAAGCAGACGAAACATAGACATACTACCACGTCATGGAAACAGACACAGAGATGAGAATGCATTTGAATAAGAGGGCTGCGGGATCTGTGATCTATAAAGGGAATCGGCCAAAGAGAATGAGAAGAAACAGCTTTCATGGTCAAGCGGAATCCATAAATGTTGCGTCCACATCAGAGCGAATATTACTGCTCTCGTCTGGATCAGCAAACAAGGGCTATACCATTCATTAATGTACATGCATCTATCAACAAAAACAACAGAAAAATCGAACAGTTCTGAGAAACACTAAAAACTGAGACAACAAAATACTAATGCACCACATAAAATTACTCGTAGGAGATTTCCAAGCACAGATGGCGAGAAGAGAAACACGAGAATATAGTAGGAAACTTTCCCGCACGGAAACGTAGCAGTAAGAACGGAAAAGGCTTATCAACTTCTGTAGCCAATTCGACTTAAAACTACTACGTATCAAACTTTTTCAGAAAATTACCAAAGAGCAAGAAGATCTGGTCTTCGCCTAACATACATTTAGGCTCATATCAACAGGGTCAGAGAAATCGTGACTGTACGATTCACAAGAGTGCTAGGCAAAGATTGGTACCACCCCTTTAACAGTAATCAACGCCAAATTTCAACAGAAAAACCCAAATCCCAAAACTAAAGTCTATAGAATTGTCACAAAATTTATCAGACAGATACCAATAATTAGCGAGGGATATCTCAACTTCCAGTCACCTACAAAATTGTATCTAAAGATCTACTGAATAGTATAGCACACCAAGCAGAACATGCAAACTGGGGAGTTCAAAGCGGGATTCAGCAAAAATAGGTCCTGCCCAGAGCAAATTTTTAACTTTAAAACAATCCTCAGGATCATAACAATGCGGAACCTTATCACAGACAGCAGTCCTAACAAAGGAAGAAGCAGCTATCGGCAAAACGACCAGACAATTAGTTTAACAGGCACTCACAGACACAACGTAAAAAATTAAATTACTAGGAGAAAATTTTTTCCTAGGAGAGGTTTCAGAATTGACACAGGTGTTCGGAAAGATGATGTGTTCTCACCGATTCTCTTCAGTCTGGTCCTGCAAGGAATCCTTTGAGTGCTAGGTAGCAAAAGGCAGCTGTGTTTATGGCTTTCGATACCCCACATATTGTCTATCATGCAATCAGAATATTATCTGGTAATGGTAACAGAGGGCGGGACTGGAGGTGTGCAATGGTTGAGCACAGCATGAGGCTGCTTAGTCGAGGACTAACTCACAATAGTGTTACAGCGCTAGTGGTGTTGATACAAAGCAGAGTAGCCGGCCGCGGTGGTCTCGCGGTTCTAGGCGCTCAGTCCGGAGCTGCGCGACCGCTACGGTCGCAGGTTCGAATCCTGCCTCGGGCATGGATGTGTGTGATGTCAAATGGTTCCAATGGCTCTGAGCACTATGAGACTTAACATCTATGGTCATCAGTCCCCTAGAACTTAGAACTACTTAAACCTAACTAACCTAAGGACAGCAGACAACACCCAGCCATCACGAGGCAGAGAAAATCCCTGACCCCGCCGGGAATCGAACCCGGGAACCCGGGCGTGGGAAGCGAGAACGCTACCGCACGACCACGAGATGCGGACTGTGTGATGTCCTTCGGTTAGTTAGCTTTAAGTAGTTCTAAGTTCTAGGGGACTGATGACCACAGATGTTAAGTCCCATAGTGCTCAGAGCCACAAAGCAGAGTAATGGCAACTATCAACAAACAAAACATTACAATGTATTTACAACAGTTGCCGAAGTTGACATTTCGTCAGAAAGGCACCCAGCGAATTTCTCAAAGTGAGAAAGAAGTGGCAGATGACATATTAGCGTTCCTGCAAGATGAGTCAGTGGCATGTGTGGTGTCGTATACGCTCGACTGTGCAGACGTGCTTAACAAGTGAAAGTGATATTTAAACAGGTGTAAAGCACTGTAGCTTATCATCCTTGTCGGACAGGGAGCCACAAATACAGCCTCCAGTGAAACTTCCAAGGAACCTCTCCATCGCACCCTCCTCACATTTACTGGTGAGATGGATCAGTGAATAGCCCGTCAAAAACTGAACACAGATCAAGCATAAAAACAGGAAATCTGAAATAAAAAGCAAAATAGAAGCAGTGAACGGTCGAAGCTTAACAAGTGCAATTTGGGTAGACTGTATGGTGTCGTTGTTAAGTGGTCACGGCATTGGACTACGAAGCGGGCGAGCCGCGTTGTCAACCATCTCGTCCCATTTCTTTTCTTTTTTCCACAACTTTATGAATTGTCAGTTTATTGTCTTTCTGTAGTCTTGGCAGTTGTCATACTATACATTGTTTATAGAATATAACTCATGTGATGAGAATACATTACAGTCATAAGCAAATGCGATGAATAGCGAGAGCAGGCGAGATACCACGTACATGTCTCACAGAAACGAAAACAACTAATAAACTAATGTGAATTATGTTACAACAAAGCGATTCAAGAGCCTAAACTTCCAAAACGGAACGGAACTTGAAAACCGTTAAAAACATATCGTTTGACAGAACACGGAGAAACTGTGTGATTGTGAAACTGTTGCGTTCATTTGTTGCAGCTTATGTGACAAACTATTATGTTTTCATTATTTCCTTCCGAGTGATCATATTCAGATCCATACGAACACCTAAAATTGGCAAAGACGCCTATCTCATTCAAAATATGTACAAATTAGGTCCTATCACAAGAGACACGTACTAATGCCGTATATGACACACCGGACGCTTTCCGGTCAGGATTCGGTTGATTTTTCACCTTATCATCAAAGATTTGCGGTTCCCATTCGAAAGCCACTTCCTTTCGTCTGCTAATAGACCAGTTCTGCAGAATTAACTTTCATTGTAGGTCCCTTCCTTACACCTCGCTGTTGCAAACGGACGTTACACCATGACACAGACAAATCTGAATATCCAACAGCGAAAAAAAAAAGAAAAAAAAAGAAAAATGAAAAATGAAAAGGCACGAGGAAGTTTTGAAAACAGCCCGCTCGCTTTGCAGTCGAATACCGTGACCACCTAACCACGACAACGTCGCTCGTCTCCTCCGCTCAATGTAGCACTCGTTAAACATGGACCGTTCGCTGTTACTGTTTCGCTTTTCTTCTTTTCTTTTTAGTTCAGTATTGCTTCTTCCTGTTTTCAAGCTTAATCTGTGTTCAGTTTTGGACGGGCTGTCTAGCGGGCCTTCTGACCACTTAATCTGGGGGGAGGGAGTGCGATGCGGAGTTTCTCTTGTTTGTACAGGACAACCGTTGTCCAAGGAGCGAGTACTACAGATATTTACCTACATGGAAGATCATCCACAGCATAGTACAAGAATGAAAAAATTATGAATGACTTTAGAATAAATTCGCAGCAATATGACCGTGTAGTGCATAAGAAAAAGGATATACAAAGGAGGACAGGGCCCCCGTTTTCAAAGTTGTGCGAATACAGGGGACGAAATTCATTACACACATCTGCCACCTCGGCAGCAACCGTGCTTTTTACCCGCCTGGGCGTCGTGCCGAGTTGAGCTTGGATGACAGATACGCGTACATCATTCCATGCTGTTTCACCTTTATACTGGAATTCATCAACCGTGGTGCCTGGCGATTGTTGTGTGCGAGTCCATCGGCAGCCCTTGACCACATGTTTTTAATGGTTGAGAAATCGGAAGAGCGTATTGGCCATGGAAACAGACGGACTCCTTTAGTATCGAGGTTAGTCTGGACAGCACAAGCAACACGCAGCCTTGCATTATCTTGTTGAAATATAATGTAGACCTTGACGATAAGGCACTGCTACCGGCCTTACCACGTCCGAAAGGTAACTACTGCTGTTCGAACCACTCGCTGATCGCGTTCCGTTTCTAATAGCAACCTATACGTCACTCAAAGTGACTCGTATAACGAACCGCGTTAGGCCATCCAGATTTAGGTTTTCCGTGATTTCCCTAAATCGCTACAGCCAAATGTCGGGATGGTTCCGTTGAAAGGACACGGCTGATTGCCTTCCAAGTCCTTGACACAATCTGAGCTTGTGCTCCGTCTCTTATGACCTCGGTGTCGACGGGACGTTAAGCCCAATCTCTTTCCCTTCCTTCCTTCCGTATGACAATTACAAACGCAATCTGGCAACGCTCGCTCACCTGGGATATTTCACACACGAATACGAAAATCATGATGACGTACTCAAGACTAAGACTGGTCTGACAGAGATGAGATGGCCCTAATCTTACGTCCAGGGCTGTTGCTGAGTGTACCATTGGCAGCGTACTTGCTCTGTTGCTGTGTCAATGGAAGCCATAAAAACGGTCGCTATGTTGACAGTCCAAATTGCTCTAGACGTCGTCACACTGTCTATGTTGATAGTTGTCTTGCTACAAAGAAGCCCATTTCTTCACGTATCTGGATACGTGACGTCACTATACGATCCAATATGGATGAGAGAACAATGTGTCTTTCCTCAAGGCCAACAGTTGCACGGCACCAATGAGATCCTGCAAGCGTTGAGTATGCTCTCCCCCTCCCCCCCCCCCCCCCCCGGACCCATCCATTCCTTATTCGCATGACAGTCATGCGATCTCGACCAACGCGAGCAGCAAAGGATCGCAAGGAACGGCAATCTTGATAGACCAAGATCCCGTCGAAGCTCAACACGTGCAGGTAGTTGTTTGCGCTTCTTATATGAGGCGTAGCACGATCGTGTCACAAAACACCAACATTCAAATGCGATTTCTAAATGAGGTACCCCCTGCGTAATCTTTCCTTGTATAGTTAATGCAGACGACATTACTCCTACCAATTTTGTAGGGTTGCCCTGAATTGCTAATCCTTTGAATAATATCAAAGCACGAATTGGGTGGTTATAGCTACTCACGGCTTCTAGTGTCGGCTGTAATTATCGTATTGTAGCAAAACTTGGTAGATGCGCTAATGCATTAATGTGGAACCCTTTTTCGCAGGGAAAGACTTAGTTCCAGTTTTGGCCACCAGGTGCAAATCTGACACCATACAGCATCTCGTCGACTTCTCCGATGCTCATATTGAAAAGCTGTGTAACCGGCGGTTAATAATATTAAAAAAAAACATTAAGCCTTTCTCACTTGTTCGGCATTTCTATAACTCTTTCTTGCATTCACATCGCCAGACTTGCAGCTGGAGGCCAAAATTAGAAATTTCTTTCGGCGTAAATCGGTTCCGCTTTAACGTATTAGCATATCTACCAAGTTTCGCTACCATACAGCCCACGCTCGACCACTGTGAGTAGCTGCACATTAATTATAACCACCCGGTAGTACACTTTATGCCAGTTTAAAGGCTTATTGCATACTGCCTTCTTGGTGAAGCAGCTTTATTGGTGAGCAGTGTAATTAATTTTGTATATTGATGGAATTCCTGTAGACACGTGGCTGTCAGCTCACATACGTCTTTCTTCATCAAATACACTGACCGAGAAAAAGCCCAACACCAAAAAGTAATTAATGTAGAGTGATGAAATTTTGGGAATACATTTTTCTACGTAAAATATTGAAGTGATTAACACAACACGATCACAGGTTAATGAGAGCGCGAGATAAGCCATTGCAAATGGGAAATGGTGTTACATTAATGACCGGTGTAACCACCAGAATGTTGAACGCAACTATGCAGACGTGCAAGCATTGTGTTGGACATGTGCCGGACATCAATTTGTAGAATGGTGTACCACGCCTGTTGCACCTGGTTGGTCAATACAGAGACGGTTAATGCTGGTTGTGGATGACGCGATTTATCTCCCGATGATGTACCATATGTGCTTGACTGAGCTGGTGATGGAGCAGGCCAAGGCAACGTGACGACTCTCTGTAGAATATGGTGGGTTACAAGAGAGATATGTGGGCGAGCGTTATTCTTTTGGAAAACATCCCCTGGAATGCTGTTCATGAATGGCCTCACAGTAAGTCGACTCACCAAACTGACGAACAGATTTGCGATCGTGGGATAACCATGAGAGTATTCCTGCAGTCATATGAAATTCCACCACAGACCATACGTCCAGATGTAGGTCCAGTGTGTCCAGCACGCCGATAGTCTGGCTACAGGCCCTCAACCAGCCTCCTTCTAACCAACACACTTCCATCACTGGCACCGAGGCCGCACAGGGCTTTCATCAGAAAACACAACAAACCTCTACCTTGCCCTCCAATGAGCTCTCGCTTGACACCACTGCAGCCACAAATGGTGGTGGTTTGGGGTCAGTGGAGAGCATGCTACAGGGCTTCTCGTTCGGAGCTGTGATTGAAGTAACCTATTTGTAACGGTAGTGGTGTCACTGTGATGTCAACTGCGGATCGAGTTGCTGCTGCAGGCGCAGTACGATGTGCCAGAGCTATGCGCTGAATGTCATGGTCTTCTGTATCAGTAGTGGCACGTGGCTGTCCTGAGCCCAGCCTTCTTGCGACCACACATTCTCGTGACCACCGCTGCCAGCAGTCATGTACAGTGGCTACCTTCCTACCAAGTCTTTTTGCAATATCGCGGAAAGAACATCCCCATAACACGACCTCGTTCAAAGTCAGTGGGCTTTTAATAATGGCGTCCAATCTCAAAGGTACATAACACTGACACCCGCTACAGCGTGTGCTTAAAGCAAATCTGATGTGCATCGTCATTGGTCCTACTAGCACCATTCTTATACGACTGACGCGAAATCTGAGTAGACATCATCTCTCAGATACATAAACACGCCTACCAACTTTCGTTTATGTTGCACAACTCGTTCTTGATGTTACGATTTTCTTTCCGTCAGTGTTTACAACGATCATACGTACTTAACTATTGTTTTAGGAGAGAAAAGCCTACCTGCCAAAATGATACCATATCCATGACCAATATCATAGTCCACTCTCAGTATGAAAGGCTACCCTACTTTTAATCTTCTTTGAGACCCAAAGAACTAGTGCTAAAATTTGACACTGCATTTCTCTACAGTTGACTGGTATTTAGCACACAACGTATAGTACGCTCATCGACCTCGTTTGCCTTTATAGGAAAGAAGTGGAGTTTCCAGCTCGAAAGCTAATGATTTCAGTAGAGAATTTCTGCACTCGCATAAAAATAATGTAACTTAATGTTTGATACTGGACAACAGGCTGATGAGTCCGGTAACTTCACGACGGAATACAAAGGCCTCGTTATCCTCATGCTGTGTTAGATGTATTATTTTCCAGGAGAACCACTCGTATTCAGGAATTTCTTGCAAATTTTTCCAATTGTTCATAATATATCAACTCTGGGCTCTCCCCTGCATTCATCCGACATTGTGCGAAATCCGGTACTCTGTAGAATGCCTAGAATCGGACGTCGAAGTATGTAAAGACTGATATTTTATACATTTCCTAGGCACTATATACTTTGCCTGATTGTCTGCTGGCAAAGTATATAATAAGCCTAATCCCGCCATTGTTTACCCGCCACCACTGTTTGCAGTGGCGTTCTGGTCTTTAATAGTTGCAAGACAGCATGTTATTGTTTGACGTTCAACCATAACGCCACGGATATCGCCCTAATAATCCTCCAGTGTACAGCGTCCGGTTGAAGTCCCACAGATGCTCCCCGGTGATGTTCCTTGTATCACCTTCTCGAAAGGGAGTGTAGTACCAAGACATGAGTGATGCCATCTTGACATGCAACGACTGTTCTGCGATGAATTAAGCGAGAGCCAGTACTGCTAAAAACTGTGTTTTCCTAACAGAATCCAGTTACCAAAAGTTAGTCGCGATGCGAAAAAGGTTAGAACGACCACGAAGAAGAAACCACGGGACTATTGGCTGCTGAACCACTGTGACATAATGATAGCCGAGATTAAGACTAAGTTGATCTATCCTGTTAAAGAAGGTACGAGTGCTAATCAAATTAACATTGCAGACTCCGACCTATTTGACATGCTCCATGTGGCCCATTTTGCTATTGGTCGTGGAGGGTAGGATAGGATGAAAGAACTGTGAAAGCATTACTTGTCATAACACCTAACTGTACATTCATTTTTGTAAGCCTTGCCAGAAGAAGCAGAAAGGTGGTGGTTTTTTCGGAATTCAGTTCCCGTCTTGAGGTCTTTTCAGCCTCGTCCTCATAGAGAGTACATATTTGTAGTAGTCTACCGAGATCATCTCATTAAGTTTACTAATGGCTCTGAAATAAAAGAGAAGTAGCCTACAGTCTCATCGGCATATTTATGTTGCTTGGTGCTCCAACGATTCTACACTCCGATAACAGCAGACAATCTGCAAGCATGGTAATCAGCCTAAAGGAGAAACGACCACTTTGAAGACGCCACTCACAGATTCAGGAGAGCGTAGAAAAAGCAAATCAGGACACTGAAATATACTATGTGCTTTGATGCAAGATGAAGAAAACTAGCTGCTGGAGTGACGGACTGCGGTTCGTCAAATTAAAGAAAACCACAGCTTTTCATTCCGGGACTAACAAGTCACCATACGAAGCTCTGTTCGGCTGCAACGCTAGAGTAGGTCTCTCGAAGTCGTCCCTGCCTGACCACGTTTTAAAAGACGTGGAGACTGACAAAGAGCTGGAAAAAATAACAGAGAGCCTACAAACAACACAACAGCAGATTGAAAGACGAGGTGAATCAATGCAAGAGGCGTAGCTTCCAACAGAAGACATAGATGAAAATGCAGTCCATGACGGAGGACATCAAAACAATGATGAAGCCATGGTTATCGAAGAGCTTCCATTTATGTGGTTACCGAAAGTCTTTTTCTTTCTGATATCTATTGCGTCTGCTTAAAAGAAACAAGCGGTAATCATACATGTGGGAGGTCGAAACATTCATACCATCAGTGGACATTCTCCTAAAGACGATGACTGCAACCAAGCAGAAGGTTATACAGTTAGCATTTTGAGCAGTGTTTGCTTCAGTATTGAGAAAGCTACCCAAAGTAAAATGGAATCGAAACTGAACCTTGAGATTCAGGCCAAGAAAATGAAAATAGATTATGACAAAAAAAGTCTTCCTGTACCTTTGGGTGCCATTGTATGAGTACCGATTCCCGACGTCGGCAAAGGGCGGGGTGACTCACGCAGTACGTTGGCTGCTGTTATGAGCGTGACGGAAGATGGCTTTTACCGACTTGGAACTGCAAAAAATGTTCAAATGTGTGTAATTCCTAAGTGACAGAACTGCTTAGGTCATCGGTCCATAGACTTACACGCTACTTGAACTAACTTATGCTAAGAACAACACATACACTTATGCCCGAGAGAGGACTCTAACCTCCGGAGGGAGGGGCCGCGCAGTCCGTGACATGACGCCTCAAACCACACGGCCACTCCGCACGGTTTGGAAATGCAGAAGGGATCTTAAAGCAGCTCTACGCAAGATCAGAATTTGTCGTATGTCCAAAGAAGTTAATGAAAATTGAATATTTTCCTGACAACGAAATACCTCTTCGATCTGCAGCTACTTCTCAATCCTCAGGAAGCGGCCAAAGATTCGTCAGATGTATGTGCAACACGAAATGTCAAAATATGAGGTGCCATTGTGTGAAAAAATAAAATTAAGTGAAACTCAAAATGTAACTCTAGCATTTCCTTCTGCAACAAGCTGGTCCTGCCAGTTCTGATTTGTGTTTAACCGGTAACAGTACTGTGACCGCATTCTTGGTTCAAATGGCTCTGAGCACTATGGGACTTAACATCCGAGGTCATCAGTCCCCTAGAACTTAGAACAACTTAAACTTAACTAACCTAAGGACATCACACACATCCATGCTCGAGGCAGGATTCGAACCTGCGACCGTAGCTGTCGCGAGGTTCCATACTGAAGCGCCTAGAACCGATCGACCACCCCTGCCGGCGTTCGCATTCTTCTTTAAGTCATGAAACGCATGCACAGGATCAAGTGGTTCAAATGGCTCTGAGCGCTATGGGACTTAACATCTGAGGTCATCAGTCCCCTAGAACTTAAAACTACTTAAACCTAACTAACCTAAGGACATCGCAAACATCCATGCCCGAGTCAGGATTCGAACCGGCGCGGTTCCAGACTGAAGCGCCTAGAACCGCTCGGCCACACCGGCCGGCGTACAAGATCAAATTGCCAAAATGTAAAGTGTTTTTTTGTTTTTTGTGAAGGAGAAAAGTGAGTACTTACAGATCAAGTACTTCAATCTCAGTTCCGCTTTCATTGTTTCCCGGTAACAGTGTCCCGTGCTCTACTTCGTAGTTTTGTTCTTTCAGTTTCATATGCATATGCATTAGGCTACTCATCTTGTGTCCTTTTAACACTTTGCGTAAACGGTACTGGTCATTGTGTATAATACCTGGGAAATGTGTAGAATGTTTAGGACAAGTATGTAACATTTTCACAAAAAAAAATTATATTTCATAGTTGGCCTAAAAACATTAGGCATTCTATACATTATCTAGGCATTCTATAGAATACCGAGATTTCACACAATGCTGGTAACATATACATTCAGAAAAATGAAAAGAAAAACCTGTGTAGTTTAATTAACAGAATAACGTTGCATGACCTAGTTTTTTATGTTAACACTTTACGAAAAATGTTTAAACATAAAACGCAGTTTGTCACTTTGCCAGTTGTCTAATTAAGCACTTTGACAGCAAATATTGTACAGACAGTCGTATTTGATACAAGGCTCGCAGTTTCGAATTCCAAGAAAGGTGTTGTCTTTTAATCCTAATGAAACTGTTACGAAGCAACTGCATTTTAAAATAAAACTTATGCTGTAACAGCGTTTTATTCTGTTGGTTTCGTCATTGCTGCTTCTTGTAGACGAAGATGACTTGCTTGATGCGATGTTAAAAAATATCGCTCAGGACATGAGTCTAGTAGTTCCACTTATCCTTTTTCATTTAGGCCGCGTGATTTTTTCAACTCCAATGAAAAACATTGCAGTTAGGGATATAGTCCATGATCGTTGCTGCGTTTTTTCAAGTACACTGCTGGAGTGAAAGTTTGCTGTTACTGGATGAGGATCGAGTGAAATTACGGGATGATGATGGTCTCCATTAGCACGTGTCCTTTTTACGAAGAAGCCTCCTCACTTCTTGCAGTGTTTGCAGTTGCATGATATTGGCACATTGTCAACGACCAGCCTTGGAGAGCGAGGCGCTACCCCGACGTCCGGACACACATGAGAATATACTGATGGTCATCTGAACTAGTTCAATAAATGCAGTGGGATGGCAACAGAAGAGGAGAAATTCAGGTTCTTCCGATTGTAGAACGAGTGTGTTATGGCGAGCACACGTCTCTTTAAAAGTTAACTAGTATCAGCTATAACTGGGAGTAGATGGTGCACTAAACACAAGCTTGCTCCTTTCATATTAGCAGACAGTGCCTTCTTTAAGATCCAGTCTTAATGACTCACTCACACAAGGTCACGTTTTCTTGGATCTCTGTTTTTCCCCTTTGGCAGGTTTCCACTTCTCGGACCACTTCGCGGTAAAAGTCTGAGTATTTTCGTAAGTTTTATATCAGTAGACTCTTGACAGGGAAAAGCGACCATGTAGGCTTTCGAGAACAGGTCATATTTTAAAACCTAGATGCCCTTCTCCCTACCCAAATACGTATCTTTTCGAATATCTATGTTAGTAGGCTTTCGCGGCTGGAGTGAAATTCTATTATAATTTTCATTGTTGTGGACCGCGCCATATTTTCAAACGTTGAGGCATCGTATATAACATATCCGCTGAATAAGGCCACTTTCGATTGTGGCCTTTACGTTGCTTCATCATTTTACAGTATGACACGGTCCACAACCCAGAAGAATTTTTGGAATCTTTTCACAGATTTGTGATGTTATATTTTATACATCTAAACAGGAAATATTATAATTTTGCTATCCCCAGCAATGTACATTAAAATGGTTCCTTCTTGAAACTTGCGTTTCTCAGAAATGTGTATCAAAACGATACTTATTCCATAATTGTGTTATATATTCCTAAGTAGGAACCCCTTTGTCCCACTGCCGACTCGCTGGAATTTGGCTGTAAAGAACCCAGAGGTCTGGAGAGTAACATAGGCCTATCAATTACGTGGTACTGGTGTGGCTATTACGACCTTTCTTTCAGCCTGCTCAGGCACGTGGGCGGTAGAGACATGACAGTGATACATTGCCTGTGATCTCCCGTGGTCGCTACTTTAGAACTTATAAATAAACAAGCCCTCTTGCCTAGAGAAATTAATAATTACAGGATTCTAGCCGCGTTAAGCGGTTCAGATTAAACCCAACTCTTAACTAGCAACGCTGGATCAAATACAATTTTGCCACTAAATACGAGGGTTGGGGTAAACGTCATTGCAACTATTTTTTTTTTCCTTGCAGATACAAGCCCGGCTAGAAATGCGAAACGTATAGATGAAAGGACGAGGTGGGAAGTACATGTCTCGAGACTGAAGAACACGTGAACATTTTGCCTCACAGATCTATTAGGGCAGATGAAACGAAATGAAATGTCGTGTGGCTAGAGCCTCCCGTCGGGTAGGCCGTTCGCCTGGTGCAAATCTTTTGAGTTGACGCCACTTCGGCGACTTGCGTGTCGATGGGGATGAAATGATAATGATGATTAGGACAGCACAACACCCAGTGCCTGAGCGGAGAAAATCTCCGACCCAGCCGGGAATCGAACCCGGCCCCCTTGGCATGACATTCCGTCGCGCTGACCACTCAGCTACCTGGGCGGACATTAGGGTAGATTACAAGGTAGTACTGGACTCACGATGCAAAATGATTAGAGCGCAGCCCACATGCAGGTGACGTGACAAAACTACGTGTAAAGGCCCTCGGGCTGCCAGCAGTGCCGTGTGAGGCGCTGACAGTGGACACCGCACTCACACCACGCAACGCAAAACCACGTAAAACAGCCTATGTACGGCGGCAACAGCGTTGGAAGAATTGCAGCAGCCGTCGTACTCTCCTAAACATCCGTCCTGCGCCTTGATCTCATACGAAAGGTAAAGGAACCACTAGGCGGCAGGCGGGCTATCACACGAAAGCATTTTGCCAATGCTATGCGACAGCAGATAGCCCGATTCAGACACGGTGCGGAAAATGGTGGCGCAGATGGTATTCAGCACGTGCAGCGAGGTTGCTAGCGTGAGGCGAACGTCGCAGGGGACTACTTTGAGGGCCTTTAACACACTTTTGTCGCGCCAACTGTATGCCTGCTCTGATGTAACCATTTTACATGAAAACTCAGTATTGTTCAGTACGCTACCGTAATAAAAAATACACTGATCAGGCAGGACATTAGGACCACCAACCTAATAGCCGGTATGGCCACCTTTGGCACGGATTAACAGCGGCGGCGCGTCGTTGCATGGAAGCAGTGAGGCCTTGGTAGGTCGTTGGAAGGAGCTGGACCACATCTGCACACACAAGTCACTTAATTCCTGTAAATTCCGAGGACTGGGTCGATGAGGTCTGACGCCACGTTCAATCGCATCCCAGATGTTTTCAAATGGTTCAAATGGCTCTGAGGACTATGGGTCTTAACTTCTTAGGTCATCAGTCCCCTAGAACTTACGAGGGAACCTCCCCATCGCACCCCCCTCAGATTTAGTTTTTAGTTGGCACAGTGGATAGGCCTTGAAAAACTGAACACAGATCAATTGAGAAAACAGGAAGAAGGTGTGTCGAACTGTGAAAAAATTAACAAAGTATACAAACTGAGTAGTTCATGGGAAGATATACAACATCAAGGAAACTGGAACGCGGGAGCGCTGTGGTCTCGTGGTAACGTGAGCAACTGCGGAATGAGAGGTCCTTGGTTCAAATCTTCCCTCGAGTGAAAAGTTTAATTTTTTATTTTCAGTTTATGTGACAAACTCTTAAGCTTTCATCACTTTTTTGGGAGTGATTATCACATCCACAAGAAAACCTAAATCGGGCAAGGTAGAAGAATCTTTTTACCCATTCGCCAAGTGTACAAGTTAGTTGGGTTGACAACATATTCCTGTCCTGTGACGCACATGCCGTCACCAGTGTCGTATAGAATATATCAGATCTGTTTTCCTGTGGAGGAATCGGTTGACCTATGATCTTGCGATCAAATGTTTTCGGTTCCCATTGGAGAGGCACGTCCTTTCGTCTACTAATCGCACGGTTTTGCGATGCGGTCGCAAAACACAGACACTAAACTTATTACAGTGAACAGAGACGTCAATGAACGAACGGACAGATAATAACTATGCAAAAATAAAGAAAGTAAAATTTTCACCCCAGGGAAGACTTGAACCAAGGACCTCTCATTCTGCAGCTGCTCACACTACCACGGGACCACGGCACTCCCAAGCCCACATCGTCCATGATGTTGCCTATGTGGCCCATGGACTACTCAGTTTGTATATTTTGCTTATTTTTTTACAGTTCCACACAAATTCTTCCTGTTTTCTCAATTGATCTGTGTTCACTTTATCAAGGCCTATCCACTGTGCCAACTTATAACTAAATCTGAGGGGGGTGCGATGGGGAGGTTCCCTTGTTAGAATTACTTAAACCTAACTAACCTAAGCACATCACACACATCCATGCCCGAGGCAGGATTCGAACCTGCGATCGTAGCGGTCGCGCGGTCCCATACTGTAACTCCTAGAACCGCTCGGCCACCTCGGCCGGCCCAGATGTTTTCGATTGGGTTCAGATCTGGTGAGTTGGCGGGCCAGCACATCAACTGGAACTTGCCATTGTGTTCCTCAACCTACTCCGTCACACTCCCTCCCTTGTGACATGGCGCATTGTTTGGCTGATAAATACCATGCCGTTGGGAAACATGGTTGTCATGAAGGGGGGCACGTGGTCTGCATCCAATGTCCGATATTGCTTGGCCGTCTTGGTGTCTCTCTCGAGCTCCACTGGACCCATGGATACCAACGTGAATGTTCTCCAGAGCACAATGGAGCCACCGCCAGCTTGTCTCCGTCCCGCAGTACAGGTGCCAAGGAATTGTTCCCGTGAAAGACTACGGATTCGCACCCTCTCATTGGCATGTTGAAGAAGACATCGACGGCCAGAGTGGCCGTGCGGTTCTAGGCGCTGCAGTCTGTAACCGAACGACCGCTACGGTCGCAGGTTCGAATCCTGCCTCGGGCATGGATGTGTGTGATGTCCTTAGGTTAGTTAGGTTTAATTAGTTCTAAATTCTAGGCGACTGATGACCTCAGAAGTTAAGTCGCATAGTGCTCAGAGCCATTTGAACCATTTTTGTAGAAGACATCGGGATTCATCAGAGCATGCAACGATCTGCCACTGCGACAACGTCCTGTTTCGATGGTCACGTGCCCATTTCACTCGTAGTTGCCGATGTCGTGCTTTTAACATTGGCACATGCATGGATCGTCGGCTGCGGAGTTTCATCGTTTTGAGTGTTCAGTACATTGTGTCTTGTACTCTGCACTGCATTAAAGTCTGATGCTAGTTCCGCTACTGTTCGCCGCCTGTCTTGTTTTGCCAGTCAGCCGAGCTTACGACATCCGATATCTGTAATGACGCGGCCGCCAATCCCATGACGTCTGGACGTGGTTTCACCTTGGATTCGTCAAATGTTGAAGACACTCACTACACCACTCCTCGGACACCCGACAAGTCGTGCAGTTTATCATACAGATAGCGCGCTTTCCCCATTCTACACACGGACAGCATGCTCGCTGATACTATATGCACCGCGCGTGTGTCTTGCTAACAGTCATTCCTCGCCAGACTGCGCTGCTATCGTCTGCACAGTTTATATCGATAGTAGGTCGGTGGTGATAATGGTTTGACTAATCAATGTACGTGAGCCACAAGGTTCGCGTGATCTTCAGCGTCCACAAATGAAGTTACAAAATCGTCCTTTTGTCTGTATATGTCGCATTTTGCAACTAATCTGGTATGTGCAAGGAAAAACAAATTGTTCAATGACTTCTGCCGCAACCCTAGTATTACTAAAAAAGAAATAAAATCCCCCAAAATAACAGCAATATCATATCACCGAGAAACATAAGTGTAGTTTTTGTTCACAATGTTCATTTTCTCATCTTTCTTGAACCAACGAGTCATGACATTTTCACCAAAGTTTGGTGTGATTTGGATCGCATCCTTTTTATGGAGAGCATTGCTAACGAGCTCAACATAATCTTCACAACTGTGATTCTTAAAAATGTTTTGACCCTCTTAACAGTTAAGAAGGGTGCTCTGCCAGTCCCAGCAGTAGTCATAGAAATCGTGGAACCCATAATCAAAAATTCAGATATAAATGAAAGGGTTATTTTCGGGTCATTCTCAATGATGAATTATAAAACAAACCTCCAGATACCGTACAGGATGATCCGAACTCCACTGACAAAATTTCAGAAGAGCCTCAGGCAGATTTTCTGAGTATGTTGGATTGTTTATGTTAAACTGTAATTATGATTTATTCGATTTGTTACCCCAGATGCTTCTGTTGCTGTGGTAATACCTTCACAACAGTGAAAAAGCATGAAATATGCAATCATCAAAATCTACGACACAGAAAAGTCACCATCGCTGCGAAAACAGTTCGGCAAAGCGTCGTTGCTCCATTCTTTCATTATATTCAGTGAACACATACACGAGGTGCCTGTCTGAGAAGTCTTCATCAGCATACCTATCCATAGTACTGAGAATCACTGGTAACGTGCAACCAACACTGCTGGAAATACAAACCTGAGACACAACTGAGAAGTACCGAACACAAGTTCAACTGTGTGTGAAATCGAATGGGACTTAACTGCTATGGTCATCAGTCCCTAAGCTTACACACAACTTAACCCAAATTATCCTAAGGACAAACACACATACCCATGCCCGAGGGAGGAATCGAACCTCTGCCGGGACCAGCCGCACAGTCCATGACTGCAGCGCCCTAGACCGCTCGGCTTATCCCGCGCGACCCGAACGCAAGTTTGAGGCGAAGAGTAAAGTGGGTATTAGAGTTGTCAACAGCAAGTACTGTGAGTGAACTAGGGAAATTTATAACGAAATAACAAGCAACCAGTTGCATAAAAGAAATTTAATCTCTTTACCGGTTTCGGACACTTAGTGCGCTTCTTCAGATGGTTCAGTCACAAGCTCGGGCCCCAAGATGTGCTTCGCACTTTATTTTTGCTAACAGGCTCCCTATGAGCATGCCACTGACCTTGCTACGCTACGCGAGGTCAGTAGCATGCTTGTAGGAAACCTGTCGGCAAAAGCAAAGTGCGAAGCGCATCGCGGGGTTGGAGCTTCTGACTGGAACTTTTGAATCCGGTAAAGAGATTAAAATTCTTTTATACAACTGGTTGTTTATTATTTCCTTATATACGACTGCAACTGCTAGGTAAAATACTACAGAAATTTGTTTCCAAACAAGACATACAAATGCATATGGTCGACATTTTCGACATTTCCACTGTTGATCAGATATTTCCTGTGAAATTCAGATACAAAGTTAGATGAGGGTGAGATATGAACACATCGAGGAACCACCGAGGAATCAAAGACCACTGCTATGGCTCTACGTTCAGCGGCAGGGAGTGCATCGTCGGTGTGCGAAGCGACAGCTCACTCAAAGTAAGCCTCAATGAGGCAGTTAGAATTGTTACTGAATGCTTGAATCCTACACTTCTGACCGCTGTTAACCCCCTCGTGGGAGTCATTCCACCCCAAATTAGAAGAGCAGGCGTATCAGAAAAGGAAAACAAGACACATTAGAAAGCGCAAGACATATCACACCCCAGCAAGAACAGTGACACAAATCATGAATAAATGCAATATTTGAGAAAAATCAGCTTAAATAATATATAAAACTTATTCTGAAACAGCATGAACCTGTTTCAAACTTCAAGTAAGTATTTTTGGCAGTAAATTCCATTATATTCTGTAACACACGAACATTTAGACGTAGTTCTGTTCTCGTCGAATGTAAGGTTTTATAAGGTAATCATTAATTAGATATTTGAAATGTGTCAATTTTCTTGCTTTCCTAAAACATTTTTTGTTTTTGTTACGACTCATCAATTAATAATTTTCACACTTCTCCACCCCAAATAACATACTTTTGTACTTATTGTAATCTAATACGACATTCGAACCTGCGTCAGACAAAATTAGTACTGAAGTGAGGATAATAAATGAAAACTAGTTGAAATTGTTTTATTACAAAAATGAAAAATGCAGAATTTATGGAAAATAGTGGAGTTTAGTAAGGAACATCAATTAGGTACAACTTAAGAAACACAGTTAATGAAAATCGAGACTCTTAAACGGAGTTATATTATGTAAGAATACTTTTCGCTGAGAAAAGGGGTTCAGTGTGAACTTTCTTTGTAGCTGAATGCTCAACTTTGTTTTTATTTTAGGGTGCAACGCACGAAATTTCGTAAGATTTATAACAGTTATAACCGTCAAAACAGTGTCTGCATGCAAATCTGAAGAATCAGTTATTATTAGTTTTTTTCGTCTTCCCAACCTGTGTAATTACATGTTATTATTATTATTACTAATAATTCGTGTGTGTGTATGCTGAGTGAGTGTGTGTGTGTGTGTGTGTGTGTGTGTGTGTGTGTGTGTGTGTGTGTGTGTGTAAGGTGATGAGTCTTTGGTTATATGTGTATGTTTAATGTTATTTTAAGTGGCCTAATATCTCACAGGTTGTCAACGCTCGCACCTGTACGAAAACAAACGAACAGTCATAAATACTGTAATACTGCACAGAGGTGTAAAAAACCAAAATGTAGCGCAAGAATACGGCAGAATGGCAAAAACTGCCAAGTGTATGTGTGAAACGAAGTCTTACGACATTAACCGCTGCTACAGGGAGGAAAGAAGTAGTGGTTTGGAGAATATATAAAGAAACTCAACTTTATAAATAAAACGTTGTTTTTAATCTAAAACAACCAAAAATGTAGAAAGATATTATCCAATCTGCAGAATACCCGCAGAAGATGCTTTGTAAATCAAAGAGAAACGTTTCTGGTGTAAAGGTCTCTTTAACTAATTTGCAGTAAACTGATGACGGGAAAACCAATAATAAGTGATGTTAACAGCTGCTGCAGAAGCTGTCCGTGCAAAGGTATTATGTCTGAAGTACTTTGTAACTTAAGGTACAGACACCGTATAAACACAGACGTTGCAATAAGCAATGATATTAACATTTACATTTAACTTACCTTATCATGAAACGTGTCATGACTCAGGATGTGCGGTTTTTCTTTAATGACCCAAGCACAATTCCCAATACCATCGCTGAAGGGACTCTGTTCTTGCTGTGGCGAATCATGAAGTAACCTACAACAAAGCCCTGAAGGGGACGAATTGCGGTGCAGAAATGTGAAGTTTTTCGTGCACATTGGGGAACTTCATATGCATTTTTCAGTGACATAAACTAAAGCTGCCTTTTTTTTTACTTTTATCACTTATCTTGAGCAGTGCGATATGCTATGGACGACACTGTTGTCACACAATGTCTGACGTCGAGAAAACGTTTGCTCAAGAGAATTACACCCTTAACAATTTCACCTGAGATCAGACGCTTACATCTACGTCAGGAGACACAATTCAGTCGTAACTATGAATTGAGAGGAAATTCATGAGAGCCACACACTCACAAATCCCAGCCAGACATAAAAATCAAGTTTCCAAATGCAAGACGTTCCTAAAGAAATGCATGGTTGTAAAGGACGATGCATGCGAATGTGGGGAAATCGCAATACATTACTTACTCTTCTGTGCACTTTTGAACGAAGCAGTGAATTTACAAGACTTAGCTTTACCAAAGGACAACGCTGTAAAAGCTGCTGTATACTGAAGAAGGGAGATTCGGCGCACGATGGGCACGGAAAGTAAGGTAAGTAATATATCGTTATCTAAAGCAGTCTTTCACTCTCCGCCGGCTGCAACCTCGTGACGTCTGGATCCAACAACACACGCAGCTTAAGGATGGAGGGTACAGCGCTGATAGTTCGAGCGCGGATTAACACATCTGGAACGGTCTGTGAGCTCGGTAATTTATATTTCAACGAGAGTGAAGGTTTTATGTCAGTGGCGTCTACAATGTTTATGCCTCTGTTCCTTTACTCATTCAGGACTCCACGACTTTGTGACAGAACTCTTCTCAATTCTCCACACCTTTTGTATAGTAAAAATCGATTGTAAACCTTCGATCTGTAATCGATCATGCTTCATAACCTAAATTTTCTGATCTGACGTAACAGACACTTTCGGCTACAACGTATATTTACTCGTTCTTCATATTATCCATCTCTTTTCAATGCCTTACTTGTATTTATTTTTGTGGAATTCAAATTTTGTATTTGATTTCCCCTTTAGAAATCATCGGCCGGCCGAAGTGGCCTGCGGTTAAAGGCGCTGCAGTCTGGAACCGCAAGACCGCTACGGTCGCAGGTTCGAATCCTGCCTCGGGCATGGATGTTTGTGATGTCCTTAGGTTAGTTAGGTTTAACTAGTTCTAAGTTCTAGGGGACTAATGACCTCAGCAGTTGAGTCCCATAGTACTCAGAGCCATTTTTGAAATCATCCCAAATTTCCTGATTTGACGTAACAGACACTTTCGGCTACAGCGTATATTTACTCGTTCTTCATATTACCCATCTTTTTTCAGTGCCTTACTTCTATTTATTTTTGTGGAATTCAAATTTTGTATTTGATTTCCCTTTTAGAAATCATCCCAAACACCGCTAACATTTACTGAAATTCAGAACCAACTGTTACTCGTTGTGACATGACAGGTTCTGTAGGAGATAGCTTCCGTGAGCTAATATCACAAAGCCTTACATGAGAACACTACTTATTTTTCGACCGTTTCTTTAAAAGGCATTCTGAAGCATCTGTGGTGTCACAGTCGATGTACGAGATCAAAATACCTTGATGCAGGTACTTTGTTTTTCATCTGAAACGCTGTATTTTAATTAATATTAATTAATTAAAAATCGATAAATTTCTAAGTAATTTGCCTTGGCGACGTATGGGCCCATATTAGCAGCCTATGAATCAAATGCATTTTTTTCTTTTGTAGTGATTTTTGTTTTTGTTTGTTTTAGCTCTTTTACCTACATGTCAAACCAGTTCTGTCACTATATCATAAACATAATGTGTGCGAATTCTGTTTTGATTCACTAAATCATGTCATCTAAGCTGTCTAATACTCTGGTGCAACTGAGTTAGGGCCAGCCTCCGATAGAGGGCGCTCATGGCAAGGACTGTTTCATGCACCCGCCTGACGGCATTTGTGAGATACGTACCAAAGAAAGTAGTAAAAGAGTTTAATAATCCCCAACGGAACACAAAACAGTTCAGAACACTGTTGCAGAAGCAGCGAAAAAAGCACGCCAAATTTAAAAGATTTCAATACCCCCAACATCGGCAAAATTTTATAGAAGCTCGAAATTTAGCGCGAAATTCAATGCGAGATGTTTTCAAAAGTTTCCACAATGTAACACCGTCTAGAAATCTGACAGAAAATACAAAGAGATTCTGGTCGCACACCAATTGCAAGACACAGTTGATACCTTCAGTGCGCGATATCAACGGTGATGCTTCCGATGATAGTGCCACTAAAGCAGAACCACTAAACACAGGTTTCCGAAATTCCTTTGCCAAAGAAGATGAAGTAAATATTCCAGATGTCGAATCGAGAACAATCACCAACATGACTAACCTAGAAGTAGCTATCCGAGGCGTAGCGAAGCAGCTTGAATCCATAAAGGCAAGGTACACAGTCCACATTGCATACCAGTCAGATTACTCTCGGAGAGTGCTGATAGAATAGCTCCATATATAGCAGTCATATACAAACGTTCACTCGTTGAAAGATCCGTACCTAGAGCCTGGAAAGTAGCACAAGCCGCATCAGTACCCAGGGAGTGATCCGGTGAATTGTGGACGCATATCACTAACATCGATTCGCCGGGGGGTTTTGGAACATATATTGTGTTCGAACATTACAAATTACCTCGAAGGAAACGATTTATTAACAAACAGCCAACACGGATTCATAAAATATCTTCTTGTGAACACAAGGAGCTCTTTATTCTCACGAAGTAATGAGTGCTGTCGACACGGCATGTCAAAATTATTCCATGTTTTTGGATTTCCAGGAGGCTTTTGACACCGTTCCTCACAAGTGAATTCTAATGAAATTGTATGCTTGTGGAATATCGTATCAGTTGTGGTACTCGATTTGTGATGTCAGAAAGGTCGTAGTAACTAAGGGAAAGTCATCGAGAAAACAGAATATCTGGCGTTCCCTAAGGAAGTGTTATAGGTCTGCTCTGTTCCTGATCTAGATAAAAGATTTAAGAGACAATTTTAGCCCCCTTAAATTGTTTACCATCATTTACTGTCTTGTAAAGTCATCAGATGATCAAAACCAATTGCAAAATGATTTAGGCAAAATATCTGCAAGGTGTGAAAAGTGGCAGTTAAGTCTAAATAATGAATAGTGTGAAGTCATCCACATGAATACTAAAACGAATTAGATAAATTTCGGTTACACCGTAAATCACACAAATCTAAAGGTTGTAAATTAAACTAAATACTTACTGATTACAGTTACGAATGATATAAATTGGAACGAGCACGTAGATAATGTTGTGGGCAAATCAAACCAAAGACTACTATTTATTGTCAGAACACTTAGAAAATGCAACAGGTCTATTAAAGAGGCTGCTTCTACTACGCTTGTCTGGCCTCCTCTGGAGTATTACTATGCGGTGTGGTATCTACATCAGATAGGATTGATGGAGGACATCGAAAAAGACAAATGACGGTAGCTTGTTTTGTATTATTGTGGAATAGGAGGGATAGTGTTACGGATATGATACACGAATTACGGTGGCAATCATTTAACACAAATGTATTTTTCTTTATGACCGGATCAACTCATGAACTCACCAACTTTCTCCTCAGAGCATGAAATCATTTTTCTGTGCCCACCTGTATAGGGAGAAATGATCATCGTAATAAAATAAGAGAAATCAGAGCTCGCACGGAAAGATTTAAGTGTTCGTTTTTCCCGTGCGCTGTTCGAGAGTGGTAGGGTAGAAGAATAGTGTGAAAGTGTTCAACGAACTCTCTGCCAGGCACTTGCCTCTGAATTGCACAGTATAGAAATATATAAAGACGTCACACGAATAGTTCCCAAGCGGACTTCATCCACGAAACAGCATTCGGGAACTATCAACAGTAACTCAGGACAGCATCGAGATTGTGTCTACAGTCGGTGCCAGCAAGAGCCAGCCTGGACATTCTACACGTGCTCGAAGTCGTCGTCTCCTGGATGAAGGACTACGCCAGAGTTAAAGAGATATCAATCCAAGTGAGCACTGCATTCGTGCCAGGCCCTATCCTCAAGTGCAATTAAGTATTGGTTAACATTTCTATTAATAAATTATTAAACGTTTCTATTAATAAATTATTGTAAATTGTTGCTATACGGTGTTGCCATGGTTTTATCATAGATGTTGCCAAGCCCATTTGGCCATGTGACGAGGCTGTACAGTTACTGCATTCAAGCAAGCCATCTCATAACTCCTTTCGGTGGTAAGGGGTTCTCTTCCTGTCAGATATTTATGTTTGACACTAAGTACATTGTGTGCATAAAACACAGTTTTGGAATGACATTTTCCAGAAAATACAGGTCAGATGTTTTATTATTGTTGTTTACAGATTTTTGGAAACATTATTGGGAGAACAGCGATCTCAGTGCAAAATTTTAAAGTTAAAAATCAAAACAGTCTCCATATCACAAAAACACTTATTGCAGTGGTGACATACTTCAGTCTATTTACAGACCATTTGCAGATCATTCTTCAACGATGGTAAGCGGAGGTTGTGAACGGAGCAGATACCGTCTGTTGAAAGAAAGTATTTGACGCTCGACTTTCAGCAGAAAGTACCTACTCCGTTCACAAACCCTGCCTGCCAGCACCAGAGAATGGTTTGAAGATGGTCTGTAAATATACCGAAACATGTCACCATTGTAATAACTGTTTTTGTGCTAGCTAAGAGTGTTTCAATTTTTAACTTTAAAATCTATTACCTAACACTTAACCTGTGTTACCTAAGTAATCCTTCACTGTGTAGAATGTATTGCTTAACAGGTGCTTTTTAACTGGAAATTTTTAAATACGTTTGTCTTAATAATATCGTTAATCTTCTTGGGCATTTTGCTGCACAATTTTAATACTTGTGTCGAGTTCAATGTTTATTCTTCCTTGGTAAATACACGTTCAGTCTAGATCTTGTTCTGTGGTCAGGGTCAGAGCTGTCTGTGCAATAATTTTCTGTTTGTCATTGAAGCAATTCAAAGTACCTCATATGAAGCAATGGACCTGAAACGCTGGACTAAAGGAGAGCAGAGAACAAAACTGTAGTCACGGGATTTTTCAATTTGAGAGGCTACGGAAAGGGATTTGACTTTACGCCAACAACTAAAGTGAATTAAACAAATGGCATCATCATCATCACCATCATCATCATAATCATGATCATCATCATCATCTGCATCAAGGAATGAGCCTTTTGGTCCTTTTCGTCTCCTTCAAAGTTTATCAAGCTTTCCTAAAGATATTTTGCCTCTTGGTTTGTATTGTTTTATGGCTTTAGTGATTCTTGGGTCTGGCATACGGTCTATATGTTCTTTCCGTCTTAACTGATATTGTTTTATTATGTCAGTTATATTTTCCATATTCATTTCAGCTCCGATGTTATTATTTCTCTTTCTATCTACCAAAGCATATTCAGCCAAGTATCTAAGGAAATTCATGTTACGTGCTTCTATTCTCTTTTCGTCTCTCTCCTTAAGTGTCCAGGTTTCGCTTCCATGGAGCAGTACTGGTATAGCCATAACATTATAGGACTGTGGTTGATTATGTCAGTGATCTTTCTCTCCCAGTGTTCTGCGTAAAGTTCGACAGAAATAGTCAGATAGGTCTAACTTATTTTGTATTTCATTGTTTGCCCCACATGTAAAACTGGACCAGAAATATTTAAATGTATTAAAACAAACTGACGAGTGACTAAAATGACCACGGTATAACTGGCTTTCGGTCGATTAAATATGGAGAGAACGTAACCACTGAGCTTCGCTGCAAGTCAATTTCTTACACAACCTCCATTCGTCAACTCACAACCAAATGATCATCTTCTATCCTATCATAGACCTCGGGGTATACTACAGGTCGGTCCGTCACCACAGCGCAGTCGGCCGATTTCAGCCGAACGTCGGTTGGCCTGTGCTCATTTTACCGACTCGTAAACAAATGACGGAGATCCCCCTACTGGGAATCAAACCGGAGCCGGACCGGAAACGAAAGCCGGCGGAGAGCCATCTGGCTCGTCAAGCGCACACAGGCTGGCCCGGGTTCTATTTACGGTGCGTTACCAGAGAGCGGCCAGCGCCTCGGTGGTGGCTGTTGTTGCCAGCTGGTGCGGCGTGGCGTCCACCCGTCTGGCCCGCCAGGGTGGGGGACATTTTTACCGCGGCTGACTCAGTCGCGGGCCTTCGGGGAACGCGCACTGACTCAGGGCGGGCACCGCACACCGGCCGATTTATACGGCGATATTCGCAGCCGTGACGGCGTCCGTTGGCGCACCACCCAGCGGGGACCGTCTCGCCGCTACTCCGAGCGCAGACCGCTGCGCGTGAAGGCACTACTCCAAGACAGGGTGCTAGATATACACAGTAAAACAACCACCTCGAAGACTTACCACTGAAAAATCGATAACACTAATGCATCAAATTGGCACGCTAAACTCAACTCACATCAGACTACCACTGCAGACGCTACGAACGTGTCACAAAGCCCTCTTTGAGTCTATTATGTGCTTGGCAACAAGTGCCTGGGCACATCGATTGTCACTCACGACCCACAAAACCGCTGCGATGCGTGGACAAGATGTGTATTGCTCAGAACGTCGGGGGCATTTTGCACCACGTCCGTGGAACCCCTACGCGATTTACTTACAACATACTCCATTGACATAGCCATTCCACACAGAGCACCAGCATACTGGCTCAAACGGGGAAGATGGGCAAGATACACGTATTAACAGAGCAGCATATTACAGAAAAATCCAGTTAAACCTATAGGAGGTTGATGCATGGCAAAAAGAAACATCTGACAAGAGTCGTCGGATCTTCTCCTTCATTCCCGAACATCCGGGAACGTGGAGGCTCAGACATATTGTCCTAATTAGTGGCATAGCACACTTGCTGACGGGCCGTAGCCAAAAATGGTTCAAATGGCTCTGAGCACTATGGGACTTAACTTCTGAGGTCATCAGTCCCCTAGAACTTAGAACTACTTAAACCTAACTAACCTAAGGACATCACACACATCCACGCCCGAGCTAGGATTCGAAACTACGACCGTAGCGGTCGCGCGGTTCCAGACTGTAGCGCCTAGAACCGCTCGGCCACCCCGGCCGGCGGGCCGTAGCCCTTACCTTATGCACCTGCACCGCTTTGGCCTTAGCCACACATTAAACAATTACATGCTTGAAAATAATGATAAAAAAACTAAATAATTATATGTTTTAACTAGGAAAGTTCATTGTTTTATTTTTTATTAGCAATTTATTTCTAAATTCCATCCATACATTACTTGCAGTATTGTTGCAGTCATGTGATCTGCTACTAGGCCATATATGTATCTGTATCTGGTGATATTGGTAAGTTCAAGACATCATCTGTTTCCATATCAGTGTTTGGATCTCTGTTGTCCCACGTATCATGTTGTGGTGTAGGGTCTGTCTCTGCTCGTGATCTTGTATATGGTCGTTGCTGCTTATATATCACTAAAATTTGGCACACACACACACATAAGACGATGATAGAAATCGAAGACATAGGGAAAGCTTTAAGAGACCCAGATAAATGGAGCATGCTTAATCGGATTACTGACGAAATATCACGAGCGCTGCACAAGACTTATAAGCAGCAACGATCATATACAACATCACGAGCAGACACAGACCCTACACCACAACATGATACGTGGGACAACAGAGATCCAAACACAGATATGGAAACAGACGATGTCATGAACATACCAATATCACCAGATACAGATACATATACGGCCTAGTAGCAGATCAAATGACTGCAACAATACTACAAGTAATGTATACATGGAATTCACGAACCAGGTAGAGCTAATCTTACGACATACGTACGTAAAGTAGCGACCATAGTAGAATGGAATATGCTAATTCAGATGAGGCAGGCTCGAAATGTTTACCGGAGCCCTCCCATCTAAAATAGTAAGGTAAAGGGTCCTCTTTTGTTATCTAAATCTTTCATTTCTTCTATTGTTTTTCTTACCAATGTAGTCAAAATTTTTCCTTTACCAAAATGCATTTTATCAATCATATGTTTTTTAATTAACAATATAATTATGTAAAAGACAAGAAAAATGATAATACTGAGAGAAGCTGAGAAAGACGAAGAGCGTGACTCTGCAGCTTGTTACTAACTTCTAGAAGCAAACAACCCATGGCGATAGACATTTAGAAGGGGTAATAGAGTACCTGCAAACTCTGACTCCTGTTTTTTTTTTTTTTTGAGGGGGGGGGGGTTTGCCAACCTTCTCACTGGTTGGGTCCAACCCACAACAAATTCTTCTGCTGTGGCATCTTCTTCATCTTATAAGGAGAGGGCCTGACGTGTTGGTCACCCATTTGCATCAAGTTCTGCACGGGCGTTTTATACTGGAAATAAAGAGATACTTGTTTTATCTTTTTGTTGGACACTGCCTAGTTTTTGAAAAAAAGCGAGGTCTAAGTTGGTAACGGGAAACAGTATTTCCCCACCGAAAGATCGTCTGAAAACCAACATTTTTGTTGATATAATATGAGGTCCAACGTTAGTAATGTTCGAATTATTAACATTTCTAAATTTTCATGCTGTAGCTTGCTACCCGTCATTCAGTTTGTTTAGTAGAGAGAGTTCAGTGATAGAGAGGTCAAGGCGTTAGACAATTTTACTGCTGACCTGTATTTGATTCTTGGTTCTGACTTTTTTTCATTCGATATTTTTTTCAGTGTATCTGATAATATTCTGATAGTGAGAACATCTTTCTTTTCTTTCTTTGAAGTAAAACATCTGGAGGTTTGATTAATAATCAAATAAGTATATATAATATTGTAACAGGTACTTTCATTGTGATCCACTTCACTCTATAAACGACTTTCTAGATGATGATGGTGCTCAGCTGACGTGCACCGTGAAAGTGATACCACTGAAATGTGTCGGTTAGACCGTCAGTGAGAGAGCACTTCGATTTCCTGCTGCTAATAAGGCGAGTACACCGTTCGCTTGTTACACATTTTTACGAGCTTCAAACAGGTACAACTTATTTCAGTTATCTGGGTAGTTACTATTTTATTTTTGTAATTTCTTGCGTGTTTGAGTGCCTACTAGACATAACCTTTTATTTTAATAACAGTGTAGTGTACAGTATCGCCGTTGCTATCGACCCTCGTATCGTACAGGCTTTTGTTTGTTTGGTTAGAACAGCTCAGTGTCGGTTAGACCGTCAGTGAGAGAGCACTTCGATTTCCTGCTGCTAATAAGGCGAGTACACCGTTCGCTTGTTACACATTTTTACGAGCTTCAAACAGGTACAACTTATTTCAGTTATCTGGGTAGTTACTATTTTATTTTTGTAATTTCTTGCGTGTTTGAGTGCCTACTAGACATAACCTTTTATTTTAATAACAGTGTAGTGTACAGTATCGCCGTTGCTATCGACCCTCGTATCGTACAGGCTTTTGTTTGTTTGGTTAGAACAGCTCAGTGTCGGTTAGACCGTCAGTGAGAGAGCACTTCGATTTCCTGCTGCTAATAAGGCGAGTACACCGTTCGCTTGTAGGGTAAACATAGTCATGTGTAGGGACTGTGGTTGTTGTGAGCGGACGCAAGGAGAATTGGCCACTCTTCGGGGGCAGGTGGAGGCTTTGTCTGTTAGGCTCATCGAGCTCGAGGCGCAGGCGTCGGCTCGTAGTGGCGTTGGGGCAACTGTGGTGAGACCTATGCCTACTTCGGTGGCCTTGGAATCGCATGGAACCCCTGATGTCGCTGCGTCTTCCGGCAGTGAGCATCTTACCGGTCAGCCATCACTCCAGGGTGAATGGCGGACAGTGGTGGGCTCGCGCGTGCCTGGCCGAAAGGCGAAGGTGGGATCTGGCCGCGTGGCAGCTGCCTTACCCCTTTCCAACAGGTACGGGGTACTTCCTAGTGGTGATGACATCGTTTCCGAGCCACCACAGGATGCCTCGCCTGTTGGGCCAGTGGCCGATTCTCCGGCAAGGTCCCGACAGTCACAGAGGGCGGGCCTATTAGTTATAGGGAGCTCCAACGTTAGGCGGGTTATGGAGCCCCTTAGGAAAATAGCGGGTAGGTCGGGGAAGAATGCCAGTGTGCACTCGGTGTGCTTGCCGGGGGGTCTCGTCCGTAATGTGGAGGAGGCCCTTCCGGCAGCTATTGAACGCACTGGGTGTGACCGGCTGCAGATAGTAGCACATGTCGGAACGAATGACGCCTGCCGCTTGGGTTCTGAGGCCATCCTTGGTTCCTTCCGGCGACTGGCTGATTTGGTGAAGACAACCAGCATCGCACGCGGAGTGCAAGCTGAGCTTAATATCTGCAGCATAGTGCCCAGAGTCGATCGCGGTCCTCTGGTTTGGAGCCGTGTGGAGGGTCTAAACCAGAGGCTCAGACGACTCTGCGACTATAATGGTTGCAAATTCATCGACCTCCGTTATTGGGTGGAGAACTGTAGGGCCCCCCTAGACAGGTCAGGCGTGCACTACACACCGGAAGCAGCTACTAGGGTAGCAGAGTACGTGTGGCGTGTACACGGGGGTTTTTTAGGTTAGAGGGACCCCCCCTTGGGCGAAACGATAAAATACCTGACGGCTTACCAGAGAGGACATCATCATCGTTGATAAAGAACGTCCGTCCTCAGAGACCAAAAACAGGAAAAGTCAACGTAATATTGGTAAACTGCAGGAGTATCCAGGGCAAGGTTCCTGAATTAGTATCTCTTATTGAAGGAAATAGTGCGCATATAGTATTAGGAACGGAAAGTTGGTTAAAACCGGAAGTGAACAGTAACGAAATCCTAGACACAGAATGGAATATATACCGCAAGGATAGGATAAACGCCAATGGTGGAGGAGTATTTATAGCAGTAAAGAATTCAATAATATCCAGTGAAGTTATTAGCGAATGCGAATGTGAAATAATCTGGGTTAAGTTAAGTATCAAAGGTGGGTCAGATATGATAGTCGGATGCTTCTATAGACCACCTGCATCAGCAACCGTAGTAGTTGAGCGCCTCAGAGAGAACCTGCAGAACGTCGTGAAGAAGTTTCGTGATCATACTATTGTAATAGGGGGAGACTTCAATCTACCAGGTATAGAATGGGATAGTCACACAATCAGAACTGGAGCCAGGGACAGAGACTCTTGTGACATTATCCTGACTGCCTTGTCCGAGAATTACTTCGAGCAGATAGTTAGAGAACCAACTCGTGAAGCTAACGTTTTAGACCTCATAGCAACAAATAGACCGGAACTTTTCGACTCCGTGAATGTAGAAGAGGGTATCAGTGATCATAAGTCAGTGGTTGCATCAATGACTACAAGTGTAATAATAAATGCCAAGAAAGGAAGGAAAATATATTTGCTTAACAAGA
Source organism: Schistocerca nitens (assembly GCF_023898315.1). Lineage (NCBI taxonomy): Eukaryota > Metazoa > Arthropoda > Insecta > Orthoptera > Acrididae > Schistocerca > Schistocerca nitens. Next base: position 397,702,479 of record NC_064617.1, read on the forward strand.
GTGATAGGGCACAAATCGCAGAATATCTGAGTGACCACCATCAAACGTTCATTTCTGAGGAAGAGGATGTGGAACAAAAATGGAAAAAATTCAGAAACATCGTCCAGTACGCCTTAGATAAGTTCGTACCGACTAAGGTCCAAAGCGAGGGGAAAGATCCACCGTGGTATAACAATCATGTACGAAAGGTACTACGGAAACAAAGAAAGCTTCATCATAGGTTTAAGAGTAGTCGAATCATAGCTGATAAGGAAAAGCTGAACGAAGCGAAAAAGAGCGTAAAGAGAGCAATGAGAGAAGCATTCAACGAATTCGAACATAAAACATTGGCAAACAATCTAAACAAGAACCCTAAAAAGTTTTGGTCATATGTAAAATCGGTAAGCGGATCTAAATCCCCTATTCAGTCACTCGTTGACCACGATGGCACCGAAACAGAGGACGACCGAAGAAAGGCAGAAATACTGAATTCAGTGTTCCGAAACTGTTTCACTGCGGAAAATCGTAACACGGTCCCTGACTTCAGCCGTCGCACGGACGCCAAAATGGAAAATATTGAAATAAACGATATCGGAATTGAAAAACAACTGCTATCACTTAGTAGCGGAAAAGCATCCGGACCAGACGAGATACCCGTAAGATTCTACAGTGATTATGCTAAAGAACTTGCCCCCTTTCTATCAGCAATTTATCGTAGATCTCTGAAAGAACGTAAAGTACCTAGCGACTGGAAGAAAGCGCAGGTCGTTCCCATTTTCAAGAAGGGGCATAAATCAGATGCGAATAATTATAGGCCTATTTCGCTTACGTCAATCTGTTGTAGAATAATGGAACATGTTTTATGTTCTCGTATTATGACGTTCTTAGATAATACAAATCTCCTTCATCATAACCAACATGGATTCCGCAAACAGAGATCATGTGAAACTCAGCTCGCCCTATTTGTCCAAGAAATTCACAGTGCCGTAGACACTGGCGAGCAGATTGATGCCGTATTCCTGGACTTCAGGAAGGCATTTGATACGGTTCCGCACTTACGTTTAGTGAAAAAAATACGAGCTTACGGAATATCGGACCAGGTTTGTGATTGGATTCAGGATTTCCTAGAAGAAAGAACACAACATGTCATTCTTAACGGTTCAAAATCTGCAGATGTAGAGGTAATTTCGGGAGTACCGCAAGGAAGCGTGATAGGACCTTTATTGTTTACAATATACATAAATGACTTAGTTGACAACATCGGTAGCTCCGTGAGGCTATTTGCAGATGACACGGTTGTCTACAAGAAAGTAGCAACATCAGAAGACTCGTACGTACTCCAGGAAGACCTGCAGAGGATTAATGAATGGTGCGACAGCTGGCAGCTTTCCCTAAACGTAGATAAATGTAATATAATGCGCATACATAGGGGCAGAAATCCATTCCAGTACGATTATGCCATAGGTGGTAAATCATTGGAAGCGGTAACGACCGTAAAATACTTAGGAGTTACTATCCGGAGCGATCTGAAGTGGAATGATCACATAAAACAAATAGTGGGAAAAGCAGGCGCCAGGTTGAGATTCATAGGAAGAATTCTAAGAAAATGTGACTCATCGACGAAAGAAGTAGCTTACAAAACGCTTGTTCGTCCGATTCTTGAGTATTGCTCATCAGTATGGGACCCTTACCAGGTTGGATTAATAGAAGAGATAGACATGATCCAGCGAAAAGCAGCGCGATTCGTCATGGGGACATTTAGTCAGCGCGAGAGCGTTACGGAGATGCTGAACAAGCTCCAATGGCGGACACTTCAAGAAAGGCGTTACGCAATACGGAGAGGTTTATTATCGAAATTACGAGAGAGCACATTCTGGGAAGAGATGGGCAACATATTACTACCGCCCACATATATCTCGCGTAATGATCACAACGAAAAGATCCGAGAAATTAGAGCAAATACGGAGACTTACAAGCAGTCGTTCTTCCCACGCACAATTCGTGAATGGAACAGGGAAGGGGGGATCAGATAGTGGTACAATAAGTACCCTCCGCCACACACCGTAAGGTGGCTCGCGGAGTATAGATGTAGATGTAGATGTATTTCTCTTTGTCAGCTGTTGACGCTTACTTTTTACAACAAATAACGAATTTCATCGCGACATCACAGCAGAGCAGAGAATTACAAGATAGAGCGGATGCTGTCAAAATTCATGCGTTGATCTCTAGCCAGTTGTCCATGGCTGTCTTTCAAGGTACGCTTTTATACGCCTGGTACGCATCCAAATTTATATCTGATAGATCTGCTTCTAGCAATGTCTATCAGATATGTTTTCCACGAACAGTGTACCGGAAAGGCAAGCCAGTGCTTGGAGATTTTGTTCGTTATTCCGCATGGTGCGAGAAATATTTACGGTTCGCCTTTTTCTGCGATGTCTCACTCCACTGAATGATAGAACGCTTACGGTTAGACAATCAGTTAGAATTACCCAATAATATACTTTGCGTGTTTTTTGTACTATGTATCACGATGAAAATAACTATCAGTAATGTATAATTATTTGATTATTAATCACACCTACTGATGTTTCACTCTAAAAAAAGGCAACGGAAAGTATACCGATAGTCAAATATTATCAGATACACCGAAAGGAAACATCGAATAGCCGGCCGGGGTGGCCGAGCGATTCTAGGCGCTATAGTCTGGAACCGCGGGACCTCTACGGTCGCAGGTTCGAATCCTGCCTCGGGCATGGATGTGTGTGGTGTCCTTAGGTTAGTTAGGTTTAAGTAGTTCTAAGTTCTAGGGGACTGATGACCTAAGAAGTTAAGTCCCATAGTGCTCAGAACCATTTGAACCAAACATCGAATAAAAAAAAAAAAAAATGCCACGACAAACAATCGAACACGGACCAGCTGTTTAGTAATTTGATGCCTTAACTACTCAAACGCTGACTTCAGTCCGCTAAGCACATTGAATAACGGGCACCCAAGCTACAGCTTGAAAACACAAAAACGTTAATAACTCCAACATTATTACTTTGAACTAAAAATGTTTTTAGTTTTTCCATCATCAACTTCAACTTAGATTTTTCCTAGGGGTGTCTAGGAAAAGTCCGAAACACGTGTCTATTTATTTTCAGTTAAGAGCGTCCTTGCAGAACTTGATCAAACTCGTGGCCCACATGTGAGGCCCTCCCCTTGTGAGGCTAATACACCAAGCGTCCTCAGTTGGTTGCTGGATGTGTAACAACGTCTGTCTTGTCATAGTCTTATCCATCTACAGCGGCCTCCAGAACCTTGGAAGCTATTCCCTGATGTCTTAAAATATGGCCTGTCATCCTGTCACTTTCACTTGCCACTTCCTTTCTTCGACATTCTTCTACAGCACGACATCTCAAATGCTTCGATATTCTTCTTTTCTGGTTTTCAGGTCCATGTGTCACTACCATATAATGCTGGACTCCAAACTTACATTCTCACAAATTTCTTCCTCAAATTAATGTCGATGTTTGATATTAGTACACTTCTTTTGGCCAGGAGTGATCTCTTTTCCTGTACTAGTCAGATTTTTTTTCTCCTTACTTTTTCCGTCATGTGATATTTTGCATCGAAGGTAGCACAATTTTTTCACTTTATCTGTTTCTTCGTATCCAGTTTTGATATAAAGTTTATCTCTAATCTCATTTCTTCTTCTCTCATTATCATCGTTTTTTTTAATTTGCTCTCAGTGCTCATTAGCTATTTATTAGATCCTGCATTTCTTTCTCACTTTCACTGACGCATCTTATCATTGTTGTCATTTCTTCTGAATTTTAACCCACTACTAAACCTTACTTCCATTTCCTCTCTGGCAGATTAAACAGCAGGGGGCGAAAGAAGATACATCCGCTCCTTATACCCTTCCTAATCCAAGCACTTCGTTCTTGGTCTTCCATTCTTACTTTTGCTTATTTTCTGGAGAATTTCGAACTCCTTCAACTATTTTACATTGTCGAATGGGTGTTTCTAGATCAACAAATATTAAGAACGTGTTTCTTAGGGTTTACTTCCACTATCCACTGCAACGTAAGAATAGCCTCTTTGGCGACTTTACGTTTCCTACATCCAAACTGACCGTCTTCTAAGACATCATGAATTTTTTTTCCGTTCTTGCGTAGATTATTCTTACCAGTAACGTTTTAGTTGTTTGCACGACAGTTTTCGCACTTACCTGCCCTTGCTACTTCGCAATTGAGTGAGTCTGACGGTGTGACTCTACCCTCACTGAATTTACACACCAACTTGAATAGTTTTTGGATTGCACTTCCGTAATAATTTTGGAAATTACGTAGGAAATCTTATTTACACCTTCCGCCTTGTTTGAACGCAAATCTTCCAAATCTTTGTTAAATTCTGACTTTAATACTGGGTCCCCTGTGTCTTCAGTATCGTCTTCTTCTGTCACATAAGACACTTCCTCCCGCTCAGACCTTCTGTGTAACCTTCCACTTATCCCCTCTTTTCTCTGTGAGTAGTAGTGGATTTTCTCTTGCACTCTTAATGTTGACTCTTTTGCTTTTGATTTCATCGAAGATTATTTTACTTCTCTCTACAGTGACTCAGTCCTTCCGACGTCAGTTTCTTTTCCGATTTCTTCACATTGTTCCTGGAACCGTTCCCCTCTTTTCTCTGTTTTCATATTTATTGCATTTGTGAATGACTTTTCCTGAATATTTTTGTACTTCCTTCTCTCATCGATCAGTTGAAGTATTTCTAGTGTTACTCAGTGTTTCTAACTCTACTTATATTCGTTTGTCCATCTTCTGTCACTGCCCTTTTTAGATATGTCCATTCCTATTAAACTAAACTGCATATTGTGGAATTCATTATCGCAGTATGTACAGCCGTAGGTAACTTCAAGGACAGCATCACTCCTGTGTTTTTTACACATTGATTCTTCTGGACGATTCCTTAAAATTGCAATCTTCTCTTCTTCGTAACTAATTTATGATATGAATCTGTATACTGGGTGTAACGGGTGTAAGTGCTGACATGTTTATATATGGTACTAAAATATATACACACAGCAGTGCGGTTGTTGATTTTTCTGTGCATCGAACAGTCTTCCGGGAAAAACGTCACAAACTTAACGGCATGATTTTTCTGCATGGCCGTAACTGCACCACTAAGTGGTGTACGCCTGTCAGTATGAACTGACCGTTCTGCGTTCTTGTGTCCACACCTGACTATTGCCCACGAGAAGTAAAGATTGCTCTTGCCACATGTACTTGGAAGAACTAAGAAACCTAAAACATTCTATTCTTAATAGCTATAATTATTAGTCTGCAAATGAAGAAAATACTGATGTAATGTTGTTCAGTACACTGTCCTCAGTCAACAATCGAAATATCTGCACTTGTATCCTTTACATAATTATAACCGTCACATTCTGTATGCTACAACTCAGCAACAACTGCATCACAATATATTAAAGAGAAGATTAAAAACAAGCCGTCACTACCCAGAAACAGAAAGAAGTATAGTTTAAAAAATTTAAAAATGTATTCTACTATCCTCTGATTACACAATTAATGCGTTGTGGAACTTTGGTGGTAGTACGCTGGGAAATGGTAGTTCGTCTGCAGAAGAAATCACTTATAAGACGCTCGTGTGGTCCATAATGGAACACTGCTCGAGAGTGTAACAGCCACTTCATGTCGGACTGACAGAGTACATCGAGCTTACACAAAGGAGAGAGAGACCAAGTCTGTCGCAGGCTTGTTTTGTTTGCCTTGAAATGTTGAAAAACTTTAACTGGCGATCGCTTGAAGTATGACGCTGTGTATCACACAGACACTTCCACAGATGTTTTTCCTGTTACTAGGTTCCACAGCGGAAATTAATATTTTCCAACCTTTTACCCACCACCCTCATGCTCCGGGATAGCTGCACGCGTTAAACCGCCGCTGCTGGGATTCGGGCAGGTGCATCGGCTCCTAGTCGAATTTGCCCCTCGGATTACCGACGAGGACCGGTGTGCCACCCAGCCTGGATGTGGATCTTAGGCTGTTTCCCATATCCCGAGCTGGGACCCAAGTACCACTTCAGTTACATTGAGACAACGTTCACAGTTTTCACACACAGTTAGGATAAGCACACAGTTAGGATACACTTACTTCCAAGCGGCATTGTCGGCATGGGTGTGGGAGGGAGGGGGGGGGGGAGGGAGTGTGTATAACAGAGTGACAGGAAGAGCATATAGCCACCTCTTAAATCAGTTCCTAACCAGGCCAACTTCGTTTACACGCGGCACATAGAGGAAGGAAAAGAAGTCCCCTAAGTGTCACTCTCGCAGAGATTCCGAAAATAATAAATAACGGTTCGCACAGGAGCGTAAAAGCAATAATTCTTTGCACGATACATTTGCGATTGAAATGTAAAGAAACAACACTTATTCTGCCCTACATACTTCACGATGAATACGGATATAGAAACAAAGTTCTGTAATGCCACATCATCTCTACTTTCCACGGCCTCTGCTGCTACAGATGACATATGCAGGGTATCATGAAGCTATTATTAGAGAAGGACGGAAATCAGTAATTCCATTTGAATCTACAAACATATGATTACAATTTTATAAAATGGATGATTTATTCAAATCGAAAAGCTTCGCAGATTAAGGGAGTCAATAGCACGTTGATCAGTCTCTGACCCTTAACAAGCAGTTGCTAGGCTTAGCATTGATTGATGTTGTTGGATATCCTTCTGAGGGATACCGTGCCGAATTCTGAACGATTGGCGCGTTAGATCGTAAAAACCTCGAGCTGGTTAGAGCTCTAAACATTCACAATTGAGGAGAGATCCGGCGGCCTTGTTGGCCAAGGTAGGGTTTGCAAGCACGAAGACAAGTAGTAGAAACTGTGGTCGTGTCTGGTGGGCAATATCTTGCCAAGATATGATCCCTGATGGTTTGCGATGAAGGGCAACAAAACGAGTGTTAGAATATAGTGGACATATTCCTGTGCTGCAACGATGCTACAGATGACAACCAAAGGGATCGTGCGCCGGCCGAAACGGCCGAGCGGTTCTAGGCGATGCAGTCTGGAACCGCACGACCGCTACGGTCGCAGGTTCGAGTCCTGCCTCGGGCATGCATGTGTGTGATGTCCTTAGGTTGGTTAGGTTTAAGTAGTTCTAAGTTCTAGGGGACTGATGACCTCAGATGTTAAGTCCCATAGTGCTCAGAGCCATTTGAACCAAAGGGATCGTGCTATGAATAGGAATGGCATCCCCAAACCATCACTTCTGTCTGTCGGGCTGAAAGGTGGGCAACAGTCAGGTTGGTATTCCACCGCCGTCCTGAGCGTCTGCAGTCACGTCCCCTGCCTGGTATCTCATTGAATGCAGTTCAGTTAGCTTCAGTGACGAGTCTTGCGTCGAACAGAGCACCCATGAGCAGCAAAGAAGTGTCGGGTGCACCTGGACAGCAGTGGGATAACTACGTGACAGTCGTCCGACATATATCTCGATAAGAAGAGAGGGTCTGGGGTGCGTTTTTTTTTTTTTTTTTCATAGCAGGACCCCTTTGGTTGCAATCTGCAGCACCGTTACTTCACAACAGTACGTCGACGATATTCTACGCGCCGGTCTGTTGCCCTTCATGGCAAGCCATTCTGGGCTTATATTTCCGCAAGATAATGTCCGCCCACACACGGCGAGAGTTTCTATTGGTTGTTTTCGTTGCTGCCGAACCCTACCTTGACGAGTAAATGTCGCGGGATCTCTCCCCTAATGCGAACGTTTGCAGCATTATGGGTAGGGCCCTCCGACGATATCGGGATTTCGGCGATGTAATGCGCCAGTTGGACAGAATTTGGCACGATATCCCTCAAAAGGATATCTAACAGCTCTTTCAATCAATGCCAAACCGAATAACTGCTTATATAAGGGCCAGAGGTGGAACAACGTGTTACTGACTTGCTCAATTTGTGCAGCTCTTTCTCTTGAATAAATCAACCAGAATTTCTGAAACCGTAATCATTTGTTTGTCTGTACATGTACATCACGTCTACCGATTTCTGTCCCATTCGGATAATTCTTTCGTGGTGCGTCTTTTATTTTCTCTTAGTGTATTTTATTCTTTGTTAGGCACTGAATGTCACCGGAAAAAAGCAGAAATTAACGACGCCCGAAATCATCTGTTTCGAGTACTTTATGTAGTGACCTCCGGAATCATTTCTTCCGAGTACCTTATGTAGTTACAGGTAACAGGGAAGTAAAGTGCCCAGATGCGAGTGGCACTCATTGATTTACTCTGGTTAGTAACGTCGTATTACTAAGTGAGGTAGTTAGGACTTGTTCGTGAGCTCCACTAGATGCAGTTGTAGCAGTCGTTGCCTGACTCATATTTCAGCTGTTAGTTTCCGCTAGCGGCCTGAAAATGCTTCCAAGGTCCTGCCAAGAAGATCAGTATACTGCAACAGTGTTTTGTATACATGTCTCCACAGCCGCATTGAATTACTTGAGGGAATTCATTTTTCTGCTTAAGCAGTTTTTATTTTAAAAACAGATACAAACTACAGCGTCAAAGTCTGCTTACAAAGTTTCTAGAACCAATACTGAGGAATTTGCGAATACATCGCGACACTCTACGTGTGATTCCCTTGAGTACTCCAAAGAGGAGATCAGACTAGCTACAGGGCGCACAGAGGTTTGTAGGCAATCATAGACGATTGTATCAGGAACAAACCATAGAACGTGGTACAATACAAAGTATCCTTTTCCATCCACTCTGCAGTGGTTTGCAAAACATGGCTGTAGCTGTAGGTAGATGAACGCTTTTGAAAACTGTAACAGTCAATAGATGAAACCTGTGGTTTCCAATGTATCTGACGAAGAAATCTGACAGAACACTTACAGTTAGCCGGCCGTGGTGGCCGAGCGGTTCTAGGCGCTTCAGTCCGGAACCGCGCGACCGCGCGACTGCTACGGTCGCAGGTTCGAATCCTGCCTCGGGCATGGATGTGTGTGATGTCCTTAGTTAGGTTTAAGTAGTTCTGAGTTCTAGGGGACTGGTGACCTCCGATATTAAGTCCCATAGTGCTCAGAGCCATTTGAACCATTTGAACACTTACAGTTAGGAGCAACGGCTTCATCTCTTGTGTGACCGGATATATCGGCCTTCCGCCAAGCTCATTCAGTGAACAATAAAACAGTGAACAATAAAACGAAGCGGACAGCTGGCTGTACTAGTATCACTTGCAGAGGTCAAAGGGCGCAATATCAGTACGAGATTGTAATGAATGTGAACGGGGAAGAATGATCCTTTCGAAGGACTGCTATTACAGGTCATACACGTCATGCTGGTACGACCGTGACGTCTAGCCGTCACTCAAACTCGTTTTATCTAAATTATGGGCACAGTAGGGTGTGTGAGCAAAGACAGGCAAATACGAATGTATAGAAAACGAGTAAATGTTTCCATGTGTGACATACACTATGCTGTAGTGAATAATGTGGGCAATTTCTGGAGCGTAATCATGTGATTTTAACGTTTATAGTTTCTGGCACGGACTATATGCTTCTTTCATTGACATTGGAAAGAGCGTTTCGTACACTGGAACGACATAAACTGCGTGGATTTGATCAAATAGTAACAGGATAAAAGGATCATAAACCACTGTCCAGGCGTCAAGGGAAGAGAGCCCTACCAAAGTCTTTCACACTGTAAGCAAATACTTAATAAACATCCTTAGTTTTAAACCTGTTATAACAGGTTACGTGGCAAAAATTATTTTAATCTTGGTTTTCAAAATAATTAATATTAGGAATGATTTCGCTACGCCCTGTCCATAGAGTAAAAATGCAACAGTATAACCAACACATTTGCTGTTAAGGCCAAATAGATTGTGTACTGTATATCGTATAGCGTGAATCACACTGATCTACGTGGAAGGAATATCAGAAGTAGAATGAAAATCCAGAAGAATATAATAGAAAAATATTCTCTATCTGCCACAGTATCGCGTGCTGTCACAGTTAAAGCAGCATGTGGTTTCATCTGAGTAAACTTCCGTCCAGCTCTGAAAATTCAGCAGCAGTGTTAAAGCAGAAAAGAGCCCGTTCAAACTCTCTGCCGTCAAGCCGTGATTAGTCGCTACTGCAAAGAAAGCAGACAGACGTTACTACTATCTAGCTGCGCGTCAGCTCAAAAAGAGAATCGCGCGAAGTGTACCATCGATCGACTTATGCAAGCTTCTTTTGACATTTCGTTGTGTACAGCCATTTACACTAAAGAATAAAACGAAACTACATAGCAGCTACGTTTCCACTGAAAGAAAGAAAAAAAAAGAAAAGTGCGTACCTGAGACAGTAGGAGGATGAATAATAGAGTAAATGCAGTACATTAATAAGATCGTATCACTGATTGTAAATAAAAAGACGATTTACAATTTGTTAGAAGAAGTAAACACCAGCTCTTACGGACATGTAATGAAAATAAATGTGAAAAAGTGTAAGGCGATGGTTTTCATAAGGTAATCATGGAAGATAAAGGTTAAAATTTGTGATGAATTATTAGAGTAAGTTGATAAATTCATTTGTCCAACGTGACAATTATCCAGTAAAATGACGTGTAATCAAGATATACAAAAACAACTATAGCTATTACAAAAGAAATATTTTAGCGGAGTGAGTATTTATCTGTACTCTATTAAATAAACAACTAAGGAATAGGTTGGTGAAGCGTTTTGTATTGAGTTTTATTATGCTGAAACATGGACGCTGGGGCGGAGAGAGAAGAAATGCTTAGAAGATTCTGAGATATCGATTTTGAGATGAACGCAGAATAATTTAGACAAGATATTTGCATGGTGTGAAAAGTAGCAACTGATAATAGAAAATAAATAGAAAATATGGGATCCTTCACACGAGTACTAAAAAGATTTCAGTTACACGATTAATCCAACGAATTTAGAGACTATCGATATGCCACTCCTGCCCTTACAGTACAACGATCCTGGCGGGCGCCCATGCTGCGTGGACGTCCAGAACACCACTCTGTGTGTGTGGGATACCACCATCGTTGCACGACAGATGCAACACTTCCTACCTGGGTGGCAATTCTCCGAAAGAACCATCCTGCCAATCGGAAGGCTACAATTTTACATCTTTCAAACTCGCTGAGTTGGCTGTAGGAAGCACGAGTGCGTCTCCATGACATGGTTGTCTGTTTGCCTCACACGTTTGCAACACACTAATCCTTCTGAGTGTGAGCATTCCCTATCAAGGGGTAAAGGCAGACGGCGGTCTGGTAGATGTGGCACTACTCCATCTGTTGGCGGACGACGCTGAAACCATTATCAGAACATCTATTATATCGTCTACCTGAGTGGTGAAGGCGGCGGTCTGTCACGCCAAGGGGCCCGGGTCCGATTCCCGGCTGGATCGGTGATTTTCTCCGCTCAGGGACTGGGTGTTGTGTTATCCTCATTATCATTTCATCATCATCAGTGGAAGACAACGGGAAACCACCACTGGAGTCACTTTCCTGACGAGGCTTCCCCATGACCAGACCTGCCGTCAGGCAGAACACAAAGTTTAAAGTTATTATATCACCAGATTCAAATCGACGTCGTCTTTCCAGGCGTACTGATTTTTTTTTTGTAGCATGTGCAGTGTTACGTGGCTTTATGCTTAATTACACACTTACTATTTTATCATTTGATTTGTTTTCACCACGTAACGCCCGCTGTTTACGTCCTTCTTCGTTGCTGAGCGATGTATCACTTTTCGTTCTGACGCCGCAACTCTTTCTTTCCTATATCTTTACTACTTTTTATCTATATAAATGATGAACTATAGGTTTTGTCGTTTAACAGCTTTTTAATAACTGTGGAAGTATTACAGGCATCGGGTCCCACCTAACGTGTCACCCGCCTATACGTTTTACATGAACCTTTCAAGACTCGATCGATCTGTTTACAAAGAGAAGGCAGAATATCTCTTCCTTTGACGTCGTCCAACGACGACCTAGCAAGCTCGACGCCCTCGCGGCCCAGGCCCTTCCATGGCTCGCAGTAGTTTGCAGCATTCGTTTTATTCCTTGCCCACTTGCCGCTACGTCGAACTTTCGTGGTGATCGTTAGGCAACGTCTTCCACGTTATCTGCAACATAAATAAACTTTCTTCCCACAGTACTTCCGAAAACCCAAAAACAAACTTAAAGAACATAACGGTAATAACTGTTCTTACAATTATTCGTATAAGTCTTGGTCGATTTAATGAGGGACGGGACAGGCCTAAGCCTTGTGACACCACACATGCTTCTATGAAACCTCTAGTAAACAGTAAATGTCAATTGCAGAGTAATCATTTAGATATAGAGGTTGAAAGGACACGTGAAATAAGGAATGTGTTTGTGTTACTCGGGGTGAACGAGAAAAGACAAAAATAGGGAGAACGATTAGGAGGAGGAAAAGAAATTGGGTAGTACACTGTACGAGAAGAGAATGAGTAATAAAGATGTACTAGAAGAAATGGTTACTGGGAAGAGGCGCAAAGGAAAAAGAAGCTACCAGTTAATTGACATCAACATAAAAGCACAGCTACGAAACGGATGGCGGAAACCTAGACGACTGGAGGATGCTGAAGCTGCAGGGCAGGCGGAAGACCACATCGCCAGCAGCAAAGCCTCCGTCGGTGCTTGCTAGCAGGACCGCAGCGCGGCAACATTCGGAACAGCTTGGGAGGCTGGAGGTGACGTGAGAGTACTTTCGGAAGAAGGACGTCACGCATGGACCTCGTTGCACATTACGGAGGAAACTGGCCGTATTTTTGTCGGCAGGGCGTGGAAGACGGCGTCCTGGCGGCTATTTCTGAGGCACCGGAAGCGATAACTTGTGGACCTTGCCGGCTGTGTATGACACGGCCCTGACGCCGCTTCAAACAGCTCGCGAGACGCTCCGCAGGCGTCGTCCGTCATCGTCTGACAGCCACGACAAGTGTTTACGGCTGCGCCGCTTGTCGTGCCGACGTGCTAACTACCGGCCTAGATTACGTACACAAACGATTCGTACCGAAACATTTATACCTGCTCAGGCCTCCACCAAACGATGGACGATGGACGAGCCCGGTAATGCCGACATGACGCTCGGTCCCTCAGTTATGGCCGTTGTTGTAGTATTCAGTCCGAAAATTTGTTCTATGTAGCTCAGCACGCTACTCTATCCCCATTGCCCGACCCTCCATCTCTGCATATCTGTTGCAATGTACATCTGTTTGAGCTTGCTTTTATTGAGTTGGTGCATAAATTCGTACCATTTTCCCGCAAGTTTGATAAACACAACAGATGTATGTAACAGTGATCTTAGTCCAGAATGAGATTTTCACTCTGCAGTAGAGTGTGCGCTGACATGTAACTTCCTGTCAGATTAAAACTGTTTGGCGGACCGAGACTCGAACTCGGGGCCTTTGCCTTTCGCGGGCAAGTGCTCTACCATCTCAGCTACCCAAGCACGACTCACGTCCCGTCCTCACAGCTTTACTTCCGCCAGTACCTCGTCTCCTACTTTCCAAACTCCCTTCTTCCAGGAATGCTAGTTCAGCAAGGTTCGCAGGAGAGCCTCTGTGGAGTTTGAAAAGTAGGAGACAAGGTACTGGCGAAAGTAAAGCTGTGAGAACAGGGCGTGAGTCGTGCTTGGGTAGCTCATATGGTGCCGGCACGGTAGCTCAGCGTGTTCGGTCAGAGGGGTAGCTGCCCTCTGTAATAAAAGACTGAGTTAATGGACCAACGACGAACTTAAACGGGTGTCTTATGACGTCCGCTCAGAGCAGATACAACGAACGGAAAAAGAAAAAATGGCAGAGTACTTGCCCGCGAAAGGCAAAGGTGCAGAGTTCGAGTCTCGGTCCGGCACACAGTTTTCATCTGCCAGGAAGTTTCAGTGATTTTAGTAGTCAATAATATATTCTTCTTCGCTATTTTCAACAGTCCGCCAAAGCCGGCGTAACTTTTCGATTCCGCGACTGTAGAAATTACGTGGTTTTGAGGCGAAGATCTCGTCGAGATATATTCGGGGCGCATTTTTATCTGGAAAGGAAGTTACTTTAAGGTTGTTCGACAGACCGGAAAAGGCGAAAATCTGAAGGTGCAAGATCAGGTGGGTAAGGTGGCTTTTCACAAGAGATGGAGCTCCTCCACGCCCACACCAGCGTGATGGCCAACTCAAAAAGCCTACTGCCATCTCAGCATGAGGGTTATTTTTCACTATAGTGAGGTGTCGGAAGATGTGGGTACTGCGATGTTTGAGTACGTGTGATTAAGGTTAACCATTAATACGCGCTCATCTGGATATAGATTGGGTCGAAAGTCGAACGAAGGGTAGCGATTTGAAGGGCAGAGGAAAAAAGTGCCAAGGCCAGAGGCAAGAGAAAAAAAACTCTGCGATAGTTAGGTCGGGTAGTAAGAGCAGTAGCGGATGTCTTGCTGCCTGCGATAGGTCGCGCAAGGATAGGCTTTGTTAGTAGTGGGTACCATGCGTGGCGGTACCTGTGACGTTGTGCGGTGCTGTTACTCGGCGGCCTCCCTGAAACCAACACACCATCATCATTGGCATCGAGGAAGGACCAGCTTTCATCAGAAAACAAAGCAGACCTCTACCCTACCCTTCAACGAGCTCTCTCTTGACACACTGAAGTCGTAAATGGTGGTAGTTTGGGGTCAGCGGAATACTCGCTACATTCTGTCTGGATCGAAGCTGTCCTTGAAGTAATCAATTTTTAACCATTGTGTCACTGGGGTGCTAGTTGCTGCTCAGATTGCTGTTGCAGATACAGTGCGATGCGCCAGAGCCATACGTCGAACACGATGGTCTCCCCTCTCGTTAGTGCCACACAGCCGTCGGAGTCCGGTCTTCTTGTGGCAGTACTTGCCTGTGACTACCGCTCCCAGCAGTCTTGTACACTAGCTACATTCCTGCCAAGCCTTTCTGCAATATCGCAGAAAGAACATTCAGCTTCTCGTAGCCCTATTACACGACCTCGTCCAAACTCAAAGTGGTGTTGACAATGTAGTAGCGCCAATCTTATGTGACTGGCGTTAAATTTGAATAGACTTCGCATTTCAGATGTAGAAACACGCCTGTCAAGTTTTGTTTATGTCGCACAACTCCTTCTTGGTGCAACAATTTTTTGTTTCGTCAGTGTATTTTCACGGATTGTACAACAGATCTCTTTATATCTTCATCTACACCTTCTCCTAGACACGAACTCCGCAAGACCCCATACGATACACAGCGGAGAGTACTTTGTACGATCCCTAATTTCTCTTGTGTTCGCGGTTAATACGCGGGACGTGGCAGTAGAATAGTTCTGCAGTCAGTCACAAATGCAGGTTCCCTAAACGTTCTCAGTAGTATTGGGCAAAAGAAAGTCGTCGTCGCTCCAGGAATTCCCTTTAGAGTTCAAGGAGCATTTCCGTAATACTCGCGTACCGGCCACAAATCTAGCAGCACGCTCTGAATTGTTTCGATGTATTTCATTAATCCGACCTGTTGGGGTCTCAAACACTCTAACTGAAAAAAAAAAAAAAAAAATGATTCAAATGGCTCTGAGCTCTATTGGACTTAACTTCTAAGGTCATCAGTCCCCTAGAACTTAGAACTACTTAAACCTAACTAACCTAAGAACATCACACGCATCCATACCCGAGGTAGGATTCGAACCTGCGACCGTAGCGGTCGCGCGGTTCCAGACTGTAGCGCCTTGAACCGCTCGGCCAATCAGCCGGCCTCTAACTGCACTCCAGGATGTTTCGCACATGTGTTCTGTTGGCGGTCTCCTTTATAGATAAGCTACAATTTCCTATAATTTTCCAGATAGACCGAAATTCTGATTGAGATCTCAATATTTTATAAGGCTATACAACAGATCTTTCTACACGTACATCTACTACTATATCTACATTTACCCTTACAGACATACTTCGCAAGACACCATACAGTCTTGGTGGAGAATACATTGTAATACAGCGGATGATTCCCTCTTCTATTGGACTCACAATCTACCACACGTACTCGTTCCATTTTATTTCGCTTAGCACCTTTATTCCTAGATATGTAATGTACGTGGTTGTGTCAATCAGCATACCGCTGATAACGCATTGTAACATTACAAAATTGTTTCTCTTATTGATGTACATTAACTTATATTTTTCCATATTTTTAGCAAGCCGCCACTCATCACACGAAACGGATATTCGGTCCACCCCTTCCTGTATGCTCCTACAAACACCCAGTGACAACAGTTTTCCGTATAATATAGTATCATTAGCAAACAGTTGCACGTTGCTGCTTACCCTATACGACAGATGATTTATCTATGTCGAAGTGGACTATCCGAAGTGGACTCCTGAAGTTAGTTTTGTGTGTGTTGTGTGCCGGCCGTTGTGGACGAGCGGTTCTATGCGCTTAAGTCCGGAACCACGCTGCTGCTACGGTCGCGGGTTCCAATCCTGCCTCGGGCATGGATGTGTGTGATGTCCTTATGTTAGTCAGGTTTATGTAGTTGTAGGTCTAGAGGACTGATGACCTCAGATGTTAAGTCCCATAATACTCAGAGCCATTTGAACAATTTTTGTGTGTATTGTACTCCCGTCGCATAGGACAAGAGACTGGGTTCAATGATTCATAAAGTCTTCGAGCAATTCATATGTCTGAGAACCTATTCTGGAAGGTCGGACCATCGCTAAGCTTTCCGGAAATGTTGGAATGTGGGATCACGACGACGCCCTTCATCCATGGCTCGTAGGAGATCGGACAATAGTTATACTTTCTACATCCGTCCTGATCTGAGGACAGAAGCCCTTCTCTCTCAGGGAAATCGCAGCAGAATCTTTGAACCGCTTTGAAATATTACCAAGATCAGACCGTATGTTGGCGAACGTCACGAGCTAGACGCTATAGGCCACACCTGTAGAGCTGGTCAGTGTATCTAGTGGGAGCGGTTTTCACAGAACAACGTATTCCCGACGGAGCTGGTGTGGAAAGCACAATGACAGGGTCTGCAGGAGGGGGAGACGGCAAGGCGGCGTGACGCAATGGCCAGCTAGCAGGCAGCCGGCGCGGGGCGCGCGTTTTTGCCGCGCCTTCGGCTGGGTTTTTGCGGGCCGGCGGTTTCCGGCCAAGTGGGCACGGCTTCCGCTCGCTGACCCGCCCCGCGGCAATCACTGCGCCGAACAGCCAGTGCCGAACACCGCCGTTTTTGGGCCACGCGCTTCCGCGACTCTCTAGGTCGTTGGCCTCGCATTACACGTGTCTCTCCTCCCCCTCCAGGGGCGTCCCGTAGCTTTCAGTTATTATTATTTTACTATTATTTTCAGCCATAATGGCTACATTTGTGAACTATCACTGTGTGGGATAATTATTTAATTATGAAATTGTAAGTGATCAACTGTCATATAAAAGCCTTTCACTCTATTTTCATAACACATAACTGATGCAAATCTATCTGCATCCTATACAGGCTGTGATATACATAGTCAACCACAAAGAAGAAAACCAGCAGAAGACATCACTGATTTAGATTTCTAGCCATACTCTGTGTGGTGTCACCGCCAGACACCACACTTGCTAGGTGGTAGCCTTTAAATTGGCCGCGGTCCATTAGTATACGTCGGACCCGCGTGTCGCCACTGTCAGTGATAGCAGACCGAGCGCCACCACACGGCAGATCTAGAGAGACGTTCTGGCACTCGCCCAGTTGTACAGCCGACTTTGCAAGGAACGGTTCACTGACAAATACGCTCTCATTTGCCGAGACGATAGTTAGCATAGCCTTCAGCTACATTTGCTACGACCTAGCAAGGCGCCGTATTCAATTGATATTGAGATTCTATTAATGTATCATCAAGAGCGATGTTCTACAAATGTGGATTAAAGTTAAGTATTCCAGAAGCTACGTACTTTTCTTTATAGCATTCATTACGTATCCTGTTTCAGACCTCACGCCAGCCTGCGTGAGTTTAAGCGCGTGCCTTTCGGCTTCCTCTCATTGTGTCTAGGCTGTCTTGTCTAGACACAACACTCTGCCCCCGTCCTTCCCCAAATGCCACACCAGCAGCTACAGTAAAAAACAATGTACACAGTGTTCTAGATTAATCTAGTTTAAGACTGTTTATTTTTAAGTAGTATTTCTCTATGTACTTTTGTATTTATAAACGCCTGAAGATAAACAGAACATGTTCGAAACGTTATGTTAGATTAAGCTTAAAATGAAAAGTGACTGGTAGTAGAAACTTGCAATAAATAAATATTTTACTATTGTTAGACATAAAGGAACTAAGGGAACATACAGGGTGTTTCAAAAATGACCGGTATATTTGAAACGGCAATAAAAACTAAACGAGCAGCGATAGAAATACACCGTTTGTTGCAATATGCTTGGGACAACAGTACATTTTCAGGCAGACAAACTTTCGAAATTACAGTAGTTACAATTTTCAACAACAGATGGCGCTGCGGTCTGGGAAACTCTATAGTACGATATTTTCCACATATCCACCATGCGTAGCAATAATATGGCGTAGTCTCTGAATGAAATTACCCGAAACCTTTGACAACGTGTCTGGCGGAATGGCTTCACATGCAGATAAGATGTACTGCTTCAGCTGTTCAATTGTTTGTGGGTCTGGCGGTACACCTGGTCTTTCAAGTGTCCCCACAGAAAGAAGTCACAGGGGTTCATGTCTGGCGAATAGGGAGGCCAATCCACGCCGCCTCCTGTATGTTTCGGATAGCCCAAAGCAATCACACGATCATCGAAATATTCGTTCAGGAAATTAAAGACGTCGGCCGTGCAATGTGGCCGGGCACCATCTTGCATAAACCATGAGGTGTTCGCAGTGTCGTCTAAGGCAGTTTGTACCGCCACAAATTCACGACGAATGTCCAGATAGCGTGATGCAGTAATCGTTTCGGATCTGAAAAATGGGCCAATGATTCCTTTGGAAGACATGGCGGCCCAGACCAGTACTTTTTGAGGATGCAGGGACGATGGGACTGCAACATGGGGCTTTTCGGTTCCCCATATGCGCCAGTTCTGTTTATTGACGAAGCCGTCCAGGTGAAAATAAGCTTCGTCAGTAAACCAAATGCTGCCCACATGCATATCGCCGTCAACAATCCTGTGCACTATCTCGTTAGCGAATGTCTCTCGTGCAGCAATGGTAGCGGCGCTGAGGGGTTGCCGCGTTTGAATTTTGTATGGATAGTGGTGTAAACTCTGGCGCATGAGACGATACGTGGACGTTGGCGTCATTTGGACCGCAGCAGCAACACGGCGAACGGAAACCCGAGGCCGCTGTTGGATCACCTGCTGCACTAGCTGCGCGTTGCCCTCTGTGGTTGCCGTACGCGGTCGCCCTACCTTTCCAGCACGTTCATCCGTCACGTTCCCAGTCCGTTGAAATTTTTCAAACAGATCCTTTATTGTATCGCTTTTCGGTCCCTTGGTTACATTAAACCTCCGTTGAAAACTTCGTCTTGTTGCAACAACACTGTGTGCTAGGCGGTGGAATTCCAACACCAGAAAAATCCTCTGTTCTAAGGAATAAACCATGTTGTCTACAGCACACTTGCACGTTGTGAACAGCACACGCTTACAGCAGAAAGACGACGTACAAAATGGCGCACCCACAGACTGCGTTGTCGTCTATATCTTTCACATCACTTGCAGCGCCATCTGTTGTTGAAAATTGTAACTACTGTAATTTCGAAAGTTTGTCCGCCTGAAAATGTACTGTTGTCCCAAGCATATTGCAACAAACGGTGTATTTCTATCGCTGCTCGTTTAGTTTTTATTGCCGTTTCAAATATACCGGTCATTTTTGAAACACCCTGTATGTATGAACGAGAGACGTTCATAACGTAATGTAACATTTTTTTCTGATAGCAGCTTGTTTTTTCTCAGGATTCTAATACAACTATTTGTATTCCAATACAAACGATTTCCCGCTCTTTTGGCTACAAAACCCTGTTTTTCAACATAATCTTCGCTCGATGCAACGGCCTTACACCAACTTACTGAGAGGGTCTGTATACCCGCATGGCACCACTCCACTAGTCGACGTCGGAGCCAATGTCTTGTTTATCAATAACCTCGTTAACATAAACGTACTGCTTCCCACGGAGTGCATCCTTCATTGAGCCGAACAGATGGAAGTCAATTACAGACGCCTCGCCCAACGACTCACTGCGCTTTTATTTACTGCCAAGTCTCCATAAACATTATACAAGAGCCTGTGAATATTTGCGATTCTCTGGTTTTCCGCCGAAAGAAACTCAAATTGCAGCTCGCTGCTTGGAAATCACTTCCGTTACAGACGCTACTTCGAAGGGTGCGTATAGCGCCGCCACCTATTGGAACTTCATGAAACTGTATGGGCTGAAGCGTGAATATTTCACCATGTCCCACAGCAAATTACGCATTTTTTTCAACCGAAATTGACCGAGAACAGAATGTGTTGCATTACTGACTGAATGCTCGTCGCACTTACATAATGAATGTACAGGATTTTGTTCCAATGTAGCAACCATACCGCAGCTCTCGGAGTCATTTCACACGTCTTTCAGATCACATTCAAGGCCGTCTAGCGAGGAGTTCTCCACAATAGACTATCTCAGCTAAAGTGTCCAGGCACCCATATACAAGGTCTCCCATTTATCTTGACCACCCTAAATATCTGTTTGTCCAGATGCAAATTACAAAATGTTTCAACCAAATGTTCTTTAGCCGTCAGGGGGACATGAATCAGCATGACTGAGTTCGTTGTAGCTTTGTTTTTTACAAAGATATGAACAGCAGTATGACTTTTCTAAATGGCATCCTGTATTTTTTAATCGGTAATTCATTTCCTCTCCTAAAGACCTATTCAAAAATGTATCACAGTGTACCATTCACCGAAACGCAACGTTATTAATTACATAATACAACATTGACCTTGAGTCCGGGTTCACAAACTCGTCCACTTGCTGGAGTTGCCAGAAAACAAATGAAAACCAAGTAAAAACATAACACAAAATTGGCTTTGACTCTCCTGTGCCATTGCTCACGAGCAGAACATTCAAAGGTGCACAAAGTGGTGACCCTGGACGCCGATACACTGGTGCACTCGTTGACTGAAAGAATTATTTACTGCTTCCAGTGCTGCCTGCTGAAGAGAATTACAACCAAGCACGATAAATTCCTGTACGTCCTCTGGAGTTGTAGGAATATCGCGGTAGACAACGTCTTCAACACATCCCCCCCCCCCCCAAAAAAAAAAGTTCAGAGGACTTAAATCAGAAGACCTAGCAGACCAAGTGACTGTTCCTCCTCGACCAACCCAGCTGGCAGGATACCTTCGGTTCAGAACACGACGTGCACGCAAGGCATTATCTGCTGGACATCCATCGTGTTGATACCACATAAGCATTCTGGTTCTTAGCGGTACTTCATCCAGAAGAGGAGGAAGAATTCGTCTTAGGAAGTTGGCATTTGCTGTACCGTTTACACTACCATTGATGAAATAAGGGCCAATAATTGCAGCACCAAGCATTCCACACCAGACGTTAACTCTCCAATGACATCTGTCTAACCCAACGGGGTTTGTCGCTGGACCTATAATGCATGTTCCTTGTATTTACCTGTCCTTTGTTTGAGAAGGAACATTTGTCGGTAAATAGAACACTGGAGAAGAAGTTCGGGTGGGCGAGGATTTGCTGCTGTGCCCACGGACAGAACTGTATTCGAGTCTGGAAATCATTCCCATGCAATTCTTGATGTAGATGTACATGATAAGGATTGAGCCGGTGACGTGTAAGCATACGATGTGCAATAGTTTCAGGAATGCCAATCTCGTGTTCAAGCTGTCGTGTGCTCACATGTGCATTCATAGCAACGGAAGCGAGACAGTAACTTCGGCAGCTTCGTCTGTGTGAGTTGTCGTGGGTTGAGACTTCCCGTTTCCTCAAACATCGCAGCAAGACGAGAAAACATCCGTCGGGAAGGTGGGTTCTGGTCAGAATATCGCTCTCAGTACAGTTCCGCTGCCTGCGTAACATTTCACCTACCTTCAACGCCGGCCGCTGGTGGCCGAGAGGTTCTGGCGCTACAGTCTGGAACCGCGCGACCGCTACGGTCGCAGGTTCGAATCCTGCCTCGGGCATGGATGTGTGTGTTGTCCTTAGGTTAGTTAGGTTTAAGTAGTTCTAAGTTCTAGGGGACTTATGACCTCAGCAGTTGAGTCCCATAGTGCTCAGAGCCATTTCAACCATTTGAACCTACCTTCAACAACAACAATAAAATAAATGCTATCTCGATGCACTTTATAGGAAAGACAGCCTTTTGCTGTATGCCTACTCTACGCAACAATATTTAAAAGGAGTAAACCACTGTACTAAATGTACCAGTACATAAGAAAACAGTATTGCAATTACTGTTCTGCTAACTCACATTCTCCATAGATGGGAAGCATTTCTAACTTCCTCGTCGTTGGTGTACATTCTGCTCACACAACTCTTCAACTGACGATGGTTGACGGAATGATGGGTTTGCATTCTACTTATGTTTACATTTTTCCTCTGTCAACGTCAGCACGTGGCTGTGTTCCATTACCCCGAGTACCTGCACTAAGAGCTGGGAGCGGCAACGTCAATGTTGTGTTATGCAAATAATAACGTTGTGTTTCAGTGAATGGTACACCTGATACAATTTTGATTAGGTCTTTAGGAGAGGAAATTAACTACCGAATAAAAAATGCAGAGTGCCATTTAAAGAAGTCATACCGATGTTCATATCGTTATAAAAAAAAAACGAAGCTACAACGAAGGCAGTCATGTTGATTGATGTCCCCCTGACGGCTAAAGAACATTTGCTTGAAACATTGTGTAATTTGTATCTGGACAAACAGTTATTTAGGGCGGTCAAGGTAAATGGGACACCCTATATAATGCGGAAATGACCACGACATGTCATAAGAGAAGCACCCACCAGTATAAATGGAGGCTGGGAGTATCGCGTTGTCAGCAGGGAAGCGGTAACAGCAGAACGTAGGTCGCGCGGCTACCCCGTTGGAGGTTCGAGTCTTCCCTCGGGCATGGGTGTGTGTGTTGTCCTTAGCGTAAGTTAGTTTAACTTAGATCGAACCATGTGTAAGCTTAGGGACCGATGACCTCAGCAGTTCGGTCCCATAAGATCTTTCCACAAATTTCCAATTTCCAGAACGAGGCTATTCATTGCATGTCACCTGTTTAACAAACCCATCAGAGACATTTCAATCCTTCTAAGGCTATAAAATTCGACTGTTGATAATGTTATTGTGAAACCAGGACCAGACTAACCTCATGTACTGACGGACATGCACCGTACAGCATAGTGTAGGGTTGTTGTAAAAATTCACTTGAAACGAGCAGAATGAATGACTCCTGAGTTCGAAAGTACTACCAGCAGTTCCATTTAGCACGTGACAGTGCGTTGGGAGTTAAAAAAGCACGAGGTACAGTGGTCGAGCAGCTCCTCATAAGCCACGCATTTCTGTAGTCAGCGCTAAGCGGCGTTTCGGGTGGCGTGAAGAGTGACGGCACTGGATAGCGGCTGTGATTTGCAGTGAAGAATCACGCTATAACGTGTGGCAATCCGACGGAAGACTTCGGGTGTAGCGAGTGTCTGGAGGACGTTACCTGCCGTCGTGTGTAGGGCCCTCAGTGGAGTACAGAGCAGACGGTGTTACGGTATGATGGTGTATTTAGTAATAGGCTGTGCTCCTGTTAATGCGCTGGAAGTAACACTTAATGCGGAAGTATATAAGGACTGAACACATTTCACAGCATTGTATACTATGTACAGTAGAGGAATAGTGCGGAGACGATGTATCAGCATGACAGCGCACCCTGTAATAAAGAACCATCTACGAGGCATCGGTTTGTGGATAATAACATTCCTGCAATGGATTTACCTGCCCAGAGTCCCTTCGTGAGCCGAACAGAACACCTCTGGGATGAGGTAGAATTTGGACTTCCCTCCAGACGCCAGGGTTCTCCCTTCTCTGGTTTCGGCTCTTCAGGGAGAATGTGTTACTATTCCTCCGCATTTAGACACCTCACTGTAAGTGTCGTGAGCAGAGTTCGAGTGGTCATAAAGGCGAAAAACGGACACAGCCGGTAATAATGTCCAGTAATAGATGTCCAGTTACTTTAAAGCAGATAGTGTGCCTTTTACAGTCCGTTCTCCAACACCAAATTCACAAGCAGCACTTTCACGACAGTCCCACTCTTTCAGTGTCTAACCACATCTTCCTTTTCCTGTTCGGTTGCTGCTGAATCCTGACCATTAGCGACAAGGAGAATCAGGCCTTGCAATGTTCTTCACTGGATTTTCTATTAGATGGATTACATTTCCTTTACTCCACGTCTATGGTCAGGAGACCATGCCTAGAGATAGACTTTTTTGTCATCAAACTACCGGTTTCGGTCTATAATGACCACCTTCAGATCTGTTTTACAAAAACATTTTACAATGCCACTATGGCTCCAGTATGTTAGGACATGTTTTTTTATAACTCAGATCTGAAGATAGTCATTATAGATCGAAACCGGCAGTCTGATGACAAAAAAATTTGTGACTATAGACGTGAAGTAAAGAAAATTTATTCTGTGTTCGGGTCACTGTTCAATTTGCGACCATGTCGCAGCCTGAACGAGTTAAGGTGGCTTTGAGACTTAAGGCGTATAGCTGGTGAATTCTGAAAAGCGCTACTTAGAAAATGAATTCTTGTACGACTCTATGCCCTTTCGAGCTTTAGTTCTGAGTGCGGACGAGCAATTTGGATAGAACAGATAACCGCTCAGTAGGAATAGATTTTCTTTGTGGATTACAACTGCGTGCCAGACCGGGACTCGAACTTCGGACCTTCGCCTTTCGCGGGCAAGCTCCACCGACTGAGCTACCCAGGCGAGATTCACAACCTGATCTCACAGGTTTACTTCCGCCACTACATCACCTCTCACCTCCCAGACTTCACAGAAGCTCTCTCGCATACCTTGCGGAAATAGCACCTCTAAAAGAAAGGACATTGCGGAAACATGGCTTAACCAAAGACTTGGAGGATTGTTTCCAGTATGAATTTTCATTCTGTAGCGAAGTGAGCACTGATCTGAAACTTCCTTTCAGGAGTGCCAGTCCCGCTAAGAATGCAGATCTTCTCTGAATTTTGGAAGGTAGGAGATGAGGTACTGATGGAAGAAAATCTGTAAGGGCGGGACGTGAGTCGTGCTTGGATGGCTCTGTTGGCTGTTCACTTGCACGCGAAAGGCAAAGGTCCCACCTTCGAGACTCAGTCCGGCACTGGAAAGTGTTTATTCAGCGTACACTTCGCTGCACAGTGAATATTCATTCTAGAGGTAGTGCTAGCAGTGGTTCTCATGGTCTGATTCAGGCGTGCATTTGTCTTAGCAATACGTGCAGTAACTTTCAGTGGTGTATGTGTGTATTGAACCGGGGACCTAGAAACGACGGGGAGGCTTCGTGCCGCCGTAGCCCTCAGTGGTTCACAACTCCACAACAGGTCACAGCAGTCCACCCACCCCACCGCTGCCCCACACCAACCCTTGGTTATAATGCGGTTCGGCCCCCAATAGACCCCCCTCTCCCCTCCCCCCTCCCCCCCTCCGTGAGCGTCTCATCTTATATCAGACGAGGGTAGCCCCAAATGTTTGCTTGGTAGAGTAATGATGGTGTACGCGACTGTAGAGGCCATATTACAGTCTGTTCACAGGATACTTCTGGTAGCAGTGTCTTGTCCATCTTCCCTGTTTCGTTCGCGAATGGAGTGCATGACAGAACGATTGTCGATAAGCCTTCGTACAATATCTGATTGTCTCATGGTGGCAATTTTAAAAGGCATATGTGGGAGGAAGCGATATATTTCCCCAGTCTTCTTGGAACGTGGGCTCTAGGAATTTAAACAATAAACCTCAAGCGAAACGTCCTCTTGTTTGTCGTTTCGATACCGAATTGCTTGACTCTGTCATTCAGCAGTACTTACGGTACTTATTATGGAACTTTGTCTATCTTCATTTCCTAAATTTGTAGTGCCCACGGGTCGTATTTCCTTCTGTAACTACTCAACATGTTGCTTTATTTTTTTTGCCTGAATTCTGACCTATGTGCATGTCTTACTTATTTTACATTTAATCCTTACACGAGCAAAGAACACGGGTGGTTCAACTGGAGATCACTTTTTATTTTTATAAGAAAATTGTGAAGTCTACGAAAATAATCTAGGGAGGTTCGATACGTTCTCTCTCTCTCTCTCTCTCTCTCTCTTTTTTTTTTAAAGCAAGTTGGTTTTATTCACTATTCCAATACACCATATTCTTCCTCAGTCTTTCGGCTACGAAAGCCTGTTTTTCAATGTAATCTCCATTCAATGCGGTGGCCTTTGCCACCTTACTTGGAGAGCTTGTACACCTACATGGCACCACTGCATTGGTCGACGTCGGAGGCAGCGCCTTGCTCCGTCAATAACCTTCCCGCGGAGTGCATCCCTCATTGAGCTAAACAGATAGTCATAGAGATCCTGGCTGTAGGGTGGATGAGGAAGAACAATGAAGTTCTGTGAGCTCCTCTCGGTTGAGCAGTCTTGTATGAGGTCTTGCGTTGTCATGCGGAAGGAGAAGTTCGTTTGCATTTTTGTGGCGACGAAGACGCTAGAGTCGTTTCTTCAAGTATCTGAGGGTAGCACAATGCCCTTCCAAGTCGATAATTGCACCATGAGGCAGGACATCAAGCAGAACAGCCCCTTCAGAGTCTCAGAAGACGGTCGCCATGATTTTACCGGCTGAGGGTTCGATTTCTAACTTGTTATTCTGAAGGGCGCCGCTCCATAGATTGCCGTTTTGTTTCTGGCTCAAGCCATGTTTCATCGCCTGTGACGTTATTCGACAAAAAATTGGCACGATCAGCCTCGTAACGCGCCAACAATTACGCGCAGAGAGACCTTCGCTGCTCTTTATAGTCTTCTGTTAAGGGGTGAGGAACTCAGCGGGCATACGCCTTTGAGTACCCCAACTGGTGGACGAATGTATCAGCACTACAAATAAAGAAGCCCAGTTGTGCAACGAGGTGTTTGGTTGTGATCCGCAGTTCTCCTCGAACAAGAGAGTCCACACGTTCCAACATTGCAAGAGAGACGGCTGTGTGCTGCCGATCGGCACGCGTGAGATCGGACAGGTTTGCTCAACCTCGTTGCGATGTTGACAGAAGCCCCGCCCAACGACTCACCTTGCTTTTGTTCACTGCCATGTCTCCGTAGACATGCAAGTGCCTGTAAATATCTACGATGCTCTGATTTCCTGCCGAAAGAAACTCAGTGGGTGCTCTCTTCTTGGGGTACATCCCCGCTGCAGACGCAATTTTGAAGGCTGCATATGGCGTTGCCACCTATACTGCACCCCCACAACTCCCAGCCACTCCCACTCCTCAACCTGCTGCTGCTGCAATAATTATCGTATCACCGCGAAGCGGAACACCGGTATTATAGCGTCTGCCACTGCAATGTGTTGAGTATATCTGTAACGCTTCCGCGCCGACCAAACGACCCCGCGACGAGACGCTCTACGTTGGATATTCTCTTTTTCTTCTAGTAATCCAGGTGAGCAATAATTAAGAATCAGTCTAACAAGTGTCCTGTGAGCCACTTCTTCCTTGGTGCATTACATTTTCTTAAGATGCTCCCAATGACACTCAGCCTGGCGTCTGTCAGGTCCTTCCGGATGGTAACTTCTACATTTATGCTAGTCACGGTTTCTAATGATTAGTCGACAACAGCGTAATTTAACACTAGTGTACCTCTTCGCCTATTTATCCTCAATACGTTACATTTATTTATGTTCAGAGGCCACTGCCAGTCCGAGCACCAAACGTCGATTCTCTGCAGTTAATTTCGCTACGATCCTCTGTCGTTATAACATACCTGTACACAAACATCATCGTCAGAAAATAGTCCCACCGCTGTCTGGGGAGTCTCTAAACACGTCTTCGCTGGTCATCCGCTATCAGTTCGAAGCGGGACTCATCACTGAGAACAATTCTAGTCCGGTTAGTGAGAGTGTATGCCGAAGATGTGTCTGGAGACACCCCAGAGAACGGCGGAGTACCAACCAACCTGCCTGTCACCTGCCATGCAGTCCGACAAGCACGAGTGATGGTTGGAGTGCGACTTCTTTTCGTAGCAGGACCTCTTTGACGGTCATCCGCGCCACACATACAGCGCAGCTGTAGGTCGACAACATTATACGCAAGCAATCCTGTGCTTATATTTCAACAAGGTAGCCCCCGCCCGCACACGACGGGAGTTTCCGCTGTTTGTCTTCGTGCTTGCTAAACCTTACCTTGGCCAGCAAGGTCAGCGAATCTCTCCCTAAATGAGAACGTTTGAAGGATTAGGGGCTAGGCCCTCCAACCAGCTTGGCATTTTGACGATCTAACGCGCCAATTCAACAGAGGACATCCTCAAGAGGACACCGAATAACTTTAGCAATCAATACTAAGCAGAATATTTGCCTTCACAATGCCAAGAGGTGGACCAACCCGTTATTGACTTGCTCAGTTTGTGACGCTCTTTCTCTTGATAAATTATCCACTTTTTCTGAAATGGTAGCCATACATCACACCTACCGACTTCCGTCACAATCGAATTATTCATTCGTAGTGCGTCTTTTTTATTATTTAAGTGTATTAATTTGTTCTATAAACTGGCAATCAATTTAGATCTTTACTTACATCAGGTGATGTTCTAAAAATGCTACTGATTTTTCCTTCATAACAGATGTTAAGATTGTATTCCCTAGCTATTTCCTTCAAATTAAAAACAGTATCTTGGAAGTAATTTTCATTCTGAGTAACGGTTTTGTTCTATTTTTAATTTCATCCAGCGCACCAAGATGTCTTCTTCCCCTCTCTCCCTTCAAATCTTTCCTTCAAAGATTCTTTTCGGCAATTTCTTCGTAATAATGTCCCAGCCGAGATGTAGTCCTCATCCTTATCGCTTCCTTTTTTTCTCATATTCTTAGAAGCACTTCTTCAATCGTTATTGTGTCACTCCGTTTCAGAGCCATGCAAGCATTTTTATTGTCTGTTATTCGCTGCCATACGATAGTGTTCTCGACACAACACCATTGTTGTATTTCCTTCTTAATTCTACTGAAATTCTTTCTGCTGTTAATAACATGTCACCTTCCCAAAAGCTCATTTACCCGTATACACTGGCAGAAAAGAACTGTAGCACAAAAAAATAATTAATGTAGAGCGATGAATTTTCGGGCATACATTTGCTTAGGTGACATATTTAAGTGGTTAACATGGTAAGATCATGAATTAATGTAAGCACGAGACATGCCACTGCAAATGTGAAATGCGGTACATTACTAACCGGTGTAACCGCCAGAATGTTGAACGCAAGCATGCAAACTTGTACGGATTATGTTGAACACGTGCCGGATGTCAGTTTATGGGACAGAGTTCCATGCATGTTGCACTTGGCCTGTCAACAGGGCGACAGTTAATGCTGTTTGTGGATGGCGCCCGAGTTGGCGTCCGATGATGTCCCATTGTGTTCGACTGGAGACAGACCTGGTAGTCGATCAGAGCAAGGCAACATTTCAGGACACTGTACAGCATGTTGGGTTTAAAGAGCAGTATGTGGTTGGGCGTTATGCAGTTGGAAAACGCCCCCTGAAGTGCTGCTTATGAATGGAGCAGAACAGGTCGAATTCCCAGTCGGACGTACAAATGTGCAGTCAGGGTGCGAGAGATAACCACGAGAAAATCGTGACTCAGATCATAACTCTAGATGTAGGTCTAGTGTGTCTAGAACGCAGACAGGTCGGTTGCAGGTCCCCAGTTATCCTCTTTCTACCCAACACGTGGCCATCACTGGCACTAGGGTAGAACGAGCTTTTATCAGAAAACACAACAGACCTCCACCCTGCCACTCTCGCTTGGGACCACCGAAGTCGCAAACGGCGGTGGTTTGGGAACAATAGAATGCACGCTACAGAACGTCTGGCTCGGAGCTGTCCTTGAAGTAAACTATTTATAACAGTTCATTGTACCACTGTGTGCCAACTCCTGTTCAAATTGCTGCTGCAGATGGAGTACGATGGACCAGAGCCGTACGCCGTCCGGAGTCCGGTCTACTTGCAACCATACCTTCTCGTGACCACCGTTGCCAGCATTCGCGGACAGTGGCTACATTCCTGCCATGACTTTCTCTAATATCACGGAAGGAACATCCTACTTGTCGTAGCCATATTACACGAAATCGTTCAAACTCAGTGAGGTGTTGACAATAGCATCTTTGTCGCCTTCTTGACTAACATCAACTCACCACGTCCAGTGTTGAAGGTAACTAACGCTCATGTCGATTTCAGAGTGTTTTTGAAACCAACCTGATTTGCATCCACGTAGAGGTCCCATTAGGGCCACTCTAATGCGACTAGCGTGAAATAGGAATAGACATCATCTTTCAGGTGTAGAAACACGCTTACCAATTTTCGTTTACGTCGCACAATTAATTCTTGATGTCGCGATTATTTCCGTCAGTTTATATTCCACTTCTTATTTACTTCTTAAGTATATAAAAGATTTTACTTCTCCTAAGATCTTTCCTTCCAACGACGCTTTGACTGAATATTCACTTTTGATGATACCCATCACTATGGCGTTTCAAACAGTTATTCCCATCCGGTACTGACGTCCCAGTTTCATTTCAAACCATAATAAATTGAATTTCTTCTTCTGATTCAGCCTACACTGCTATCTCCTTCCACTACTGCAGCTTTTGCTTCTACTAATGATTTTTCTGTTATTTTGTCATCATACGTATTGAAAAACCTTGGTAACAAGCGACATCCCTGTCTGATACCATTTCCAGTGCCTGTCGCATCTGTTTCCTCACCCGTAACTCTTAATAGCACTTTCTGTCACGTGTGGAGTTCCTGTATTAATTTCTGTCCTTCCAGTCTGTACTAGCCTCCTTGAGTGTCTCCTGGGGAATATTCGAGTTACAAATGTGAACTCTGTCAACACGCTTTCGTGGGGCCATCCGTACTGACCAACTGCCGTGTCGTCCTCTGCCATTGGCGTCAATGTATGCGGTATGGATGGGCGCATGGTTGGCACACCGCTGCCCTGGCGTTGTCAGTCTTCGTGAGCTGCAGTCGCTGCTACTCGGTCAAGCAGTTATGCTTACCGGTGACAGTGAGTACCTCACTCTCCCTGTTTATTGAAACACAAGAGCAGGATCGTCTTCTTCACCTGATTTGTGTAAATTACTTCAGTTTTATGATGTAGAGCGTATTACACGTAGGAGGGAAGCTGAATAAACATTGAGGACTTTGCGACAATACGAATACAGCAACAAGTAACATGTGTGAAAACAGTGGTTCACCTCAGCATTTACGAGAACATGCTTTACATAATAACACAGTGCTGAATATTTGCAATATGGCCGGCCGAGGTGGCAGAGCGGTTCCAGGCGCTACAGTCTGGAACCGCGCGACCGCTACGGTCTCAGGTTCGAATCCTGCCTCGGGCATGGATGTGTGTGATGTCCTTAGGTTCGTTAGGTTTAAGTAGTTCTAAGTTCTAGGGGACTGATGACCTCAGAAGTCAAGTCCCATAGTGCTCAGAGCCATTTGCAATATGATTACAATTTTTTTTTTAATCCTTCTTTGCCTGTATTGTCTGAACAGAGCAACTATTTCTTAAATACGGGATGTTTCACAACTCCTATTACAGGTTTTTGAAGTCATAGAGAGGATCTTTAGATAAAGTTTTGATCAGAAACCCACGTCTGAAAATGTACAGTATGTAAATAAAATAAGTTTGAAGAAATGGTTCAAATGGCTCTGAGCACTATGGGACTTAACTTCTAAGGCCATCAGTCCCCTAGAACTTAGAACTACTTAAACCTAACTAACCTAAGGACATCACACACATCCATGCCCGAGGCAGGATTCGAACCTGCGACCGTAGTGGCCACGCGGTTCCAGACTGTAGCGCCTTTAACCGCTTGGCCACACCGGCCGGCTAAGTTTGAAGACTGGACCACTTTCAAATCTCCCGCTTCACGGTATGCACACAAACTGAGAAATGGCGCCATTGTCTATCACTGCTGTAGTTATGACATCACATACCATTTTCTTCCAACAACAACAAGAAACTGGTACGTTTGCACTTAGGAGGGTTGGCTTTGGTGCACCACGGACGCGCCGCGCTGACGATATTGAAGAGGAGTCC
This sequence comes from Schistocerca nitens, assembly GCF_023898315.1. NCBI lineage: Eukaryota > Metazoa > Arthropoda > Insecta > Orthoptera > Acrididae > Schistocerca > Schistocerca nitens. The sequence goes on from NC_064617.1 coordinate 397,734,777, forward strand.
CTTCTTCACGTGGAAGGGAAGCCGAGGACGAGTACTCGAAAAATTGCACATTTCATGTGCTTCTGTAAAGTACACAGGTCAGAGGACAGTGTCTCCGCTGTGCGGGTGTCATGAGGGGTGGGGGGATTTGAAAGTGATCCGATCTACACACTCACACACTCTGCAACACCTGGATGCGTGTAATAGGATTTGTAAACACCTTACACACGGAGGAAAGTTATGTTGTAGTACTACAACGTAGATGTAGTTTTACGTATTCTTCCTGTTTGCGTGCCGGCCGGTGTGGCCGAGCGGTTTTAGACGAATCAGTCTGGAACCGCGCTGCTGCAACGCTCGCAGGTTAGAATTCTCCCTCGGGCATGGATGTGTGTGATGTCCTTAGTTTAGTTAGGTTTAAGTAGTTCTAAGTCTAGGCGACTGATGACCTCAGATGTTAAGTCCCATAGTGCTTAGACCCATTCGAACCTGTTTGTGTAATACGATAACATCTGAGACTGAAACACTCATGCTGCTCACTAACACCTAGGTCAGTGATGGTAACTATCTGAACCCACGTTGTGGCTGACCGTCAGAATAAACTCCAAACGACCTAGGGCCGATTGTACGAAATCGGAATAAATGGTTGTTAACTTTTGATCTCAGAATTGCGCAAGAGAAACACCAGATCGGAGTATAAACTCGGGAGAAGTTATTCGACGATTTCGTGCTGGTTAGAAAGTTAATCCATAGAATAAGTTTGAAGAATTTACTTCTATCCCGGCCGCTGTGACCGAGCGGTTCTAGGCACTTCAGTCCGGAACCACGCTGCTGCTCCTGTCGCAGGTTCGAATTCTGCCTCGGGCAAGGATGTGTGTGATGTCCTTAGGTTAAGTAGGTTTAAGTAATTCTATGTCTAGGGGACTGATGACCTCAGATGTTAAGTCCCATAGTGCTTAGAGCCATTTGAACCATTTTTTTTCTACTTCTACATCAGTGGCCAAATAATTATAGAATCGGAAGGGAGATTATGAGATATTCCTTAATTTTTCGTAAGGATAAAATGAGACATAGGCCCAATTCTTCCGAAAAATACTTAGATTTTATAATTAGATTTCGTCTGTCAATGTAAACTGTACTCAGTCTTTTCGATCTCGTAATTGTAAAACTACATCATATGACTGAAATATGAGTCTGCACCAATACGTCATAATACAATTCTATTATTTATAGAATCTATAAAATTTAGATTACGGAGACAGACATTTTTCCTTACAAGTGTTCCAAAATGTCATGTCAGTAATACGTGAGGGAAAGAAGAAACATTATTTTCTAGTTTTATTTAGTAAATAAACTGATAGTATGTCTATTCAAACTGAAAGAGCCTTAAATTTATCTCCTGCTGTCCCTGTGTTACCACTGCTATAGTATTTTCAAAATTCCTCTTTCTATTTAGTATAAAGGGTGCAAATAAACCTTTCAAATCTAAAAAGAAATTATATTTTCAAGATTTATAATTAGATAGTGCATGCAAACTTCTTTCCTTCTCCCTCTGATTTTACGCTTGGTTCCCAATGCCCCCACACCAACAACACTTTTATCGCACAAAATATTATTCCACCATCTCCTTCTACATGTTGTACTTTCTGTAAACATTCCAACAGTGTCAGAACAACTTTGTCTTATTAGTGGAAGTATTTAAACGGCATATTGCTTAATTCCGAAAAAAATTGTTACCTAGCATAATTTTCAGCACTTTTGCTATAAGGGGTGGGTGTTTTTGAGCCATGTAGACAACATTTTGACTTCTATTCTGAAGGTTATGTCTTCTAATTTTGGTCAGAATCATAGCTAGAGTGTAGAGTTGGCAATGAAATTTACCGGTAATAATCACTTCCTTCTGCACTCATTCTGTGGCGCAGCTATGACAAAATGTCTTTACAGCTTGAGACCTAAAACACAAAGCTTCACATACATAATGAAATTCTAACAGAATGTTTTAAAATCTACTGTATTACGTGATAGTTTCCAAGGCATTAGTGCCTGGGTGTTTACAGTTCACAGTTCATAAATTTCTTATTGAATATCAATTACTTACAGTGTAAGTAATTTAAATATTTATAAAACGGCTTTAATGAATCTTGCCTGTGGATTATGTGGCAACAATTAATGGACCACTGATTGACCCAAATAGCTGTAGTATACTCAATAGTGCAACATTGTGTGCATAAATCCTTGAATTAATCCAGGAGAGAAATAGGTGGACCAACGCCTTTGTCCTCCATCGCAAGCCTGTCAGATTTGATTGCACAAGACAAAGCCATGCATACTACCATTACTGTTCCTCTAAAATACAGGTAACACAAAACACTAACAGGAATTAACATAGATGTGTGTCATAGGTATCATTGTGCCTCATTAAAGTAAAAACAACTGTCGTTGTTCATTGCAGATAGTGAGAACTGTTATTCTTCACCCCATAAGACCTATTTAATTTCTTATAACGAGCACATGATAAAAATTGGCTGTGTATATGTGTAATAAGGGCGAAAGTGGTTGAAGAGTGAATGTATAAACAGAGACCAATGATTTACAAATTTTAATTTTTGTAGGTCATCCACTGCTACTCCAGTTAATTAGTGACATAAATTCAACAAGCTAGTCACTAATTATGTGTCAGTTCTGCACAATGATTTCTATATAGTTAGAAAATACATGGCGCTCTGAAAATACACGTAAAACATTTTCACGAAGAAATTAGCATTTCAGAATTTCTAGTGCATTACATAAAATAATTACACATAGGAGCAGAACGCGGCGTGTCTCACAGAGCCTTCACTTGCACGTTACTTATTTTTAAGAGCATTAGAACATTAATATCTCACATACTGTGCACCTTATGACATCTACAGCTATGCTCCGCTACCAGCTTAAAATCTCCATTGTTTCTTTTTCAGAGCATCGTGTTTCTAGCTTAACTACTCCCCTAATCTGTATCCAAATGTTTGAGGACTGAAAATCTGTCAGTCTATGCCTCTTTATCTCTTATTAGACAAACAGCTTACGACTGATTCTTAATTTGACTGACTTGAATATAGAAGCACCGTGTTGCTTTCAGACTTGATAAATTGTTTCTCATTCATCTTTCAGCAAGGTGTGAGGGGTCAAACTTATTCTTTTTCACAAGGTTCTTGAAATCCGCCACGATTTCCACTGGTATCAGAGTGTCCTCATAGCGTGTAATTCTAGTATTTCGAACGATAATGTGTACAGTTAACATTCTTTCAGATGACGGCAAGATCAGCTGGATATCGTTAACTTTTACCAGCAGAATTACTGTGCAAGTTCAGTTTCTATTGCCAGTCTAACAGAATGTGAACGCTGTCGCAGGGAATCATACAACGCATACCCACAGTTATACCGTACGAATAGTTAGTTTATTGTATGAATAGCTTGGCTTTATCCCGCAGTCGTAAAACTGGGCCTATAATTTAGAATGAAGACAGCACTCAGCTCCACTGTCTTAGCACGTTATTTTACAGACATCTCAGTAAGTTAACTGTTACCTAATTCAGAGGGGAACCAAAACATGGAGTGACTTTTAACTATTCTCTCCTCTAAATAGTATCATTTCTCTGCTATCTAAATGGAGTAAACAAAAGTCAGTTGTTAGAGGTGGTTTTACTTAGTTGACAACTGTTTGCTAAGTTGGTCAGATAATGGTTAAGAAGTCGAAGTGTGTAGAACCTGCCCCGAGCGAACATAAACTGGTCCTGCATCCGACACTTGAAATCTGTCAGACACAGATGTCATAAAACATCTACATACAAAAGGAATAAAAATTAAAATAAAGAACCATAAATACCAATAAACGAAAATCAAAACTTATTTTCATTTCCCAGACAAGATGAAAAAAAAAATCTTTCGCACACACACACACACACACACACACACACACACACACACACACACATACACACACACACTGACAAACACAAAGACAGACACTTTATAATGTCTACTTTAATCAATATCATCGTTACTACAACAACAGTGAAATCAAACGAATGATCTATAAAATTTTCGCGGATAATATCTAGTTGAATGCAGCTGCAGAATCCCACAGTCAATATATGATAGTTAGCTTGTGCCGTAAACTCTGACTCAAAAGTATCTGCTTCAATCCAGCTTTGCACGCACAATGTTTCCTGGAAATTGCTATTTTACTTGTGATATTATCATAAATGATGTTCTCTGTGGTTCCAATGCCTCTGTAATTACACTAAACTTATATCTGTATCATATTGATTTATTCTTTCTAGACTAGAAGGCAATGGATCATGCACCTTCGGATAGGAGACCAACCGTTTGATTGAGAACAATTGCCTTAATTTTCTCACTGGGCCATCATGATTTGTCTCTCCATATCTGAAGGCGAAAGCCGCGATGCTTCCTTTGAATGGGACAAATCTGATTCCTGTTGCGTTCTGGCCTAATCTGAGGTTGTACTTCGTTCATGTCGCCCTAATGTTCCATCCTTCTTACGTTGCTCAAACACTTCTTTTTCCGACTAATATTCTTCTCTGTTGCTATATTCTCTCGGTTTTGCAATCTACCTCGACCAATGCATTTACTCCCATTTTAGATAGGGCTGTGTCAAGTAGAATTTCTTTTACTTATTTGCCAATATTTTGAAGTAAATTCCGTGTATCTTTCTTTCTCACTGCAATGTCTGCGCTGTCTAGCGAACAATTAGGTTCAAAAATGGTTCAAATGGCTCTGAGCACTATGGGACTCAACTGCTGAGGTCATTAGTCCCCTAGAACTTAGAACTAGTTAAACCTAACTAACCTAAGGACATCACAAACATCCATGCCCGAGGCAGGATTCGAACCTGCGACCGTAGCGGTCTTGCGGTTCCAGACTGCAGCGCCTTTAACCGCACGGCCACTTCGGCCGGCTGAACAATTAGGAACAGCTATAAATAAACCAAGGCAGTAGTAGAATGTAGATAATTTGATGATTAAAAATCAACTATTGTTGTGCTGAATATAATATTCTCATTTTATACACACATCAAAAAAAGTTTTACATTACCCACTTCCCAGAACTCCTGGATATAGACGTTGACTGAGGATATCGTGTCACAGACACATTCCCTTCGACTGTTCAGCCATGTCACTAAACAGGCGCCGGCCGGGGTGGCCGAGCGGTTCTAGGCGCTACAGTCTGGAACCGCGTGACCGCTGCGGTCGCAGGTTCGAATCTTGCCTCGGGCATGGATATGTGTGATGTCCTTAGGTTAGTTAGGTTTAAGTAGTTCTAAGTTCTAGGGGACTGATAACCACAGCAGTTAAGTCCCATAGTGCTCAGAGCCATTTTTTGAGCGTTTGGCGTCATTGGCCGGGAGGCCCCTTGCGGGGCAGGTCCGGCCGCCTTGGTGCAGGTCTTATTACATTCGACGCCACATTGGGCGACCTGCGCCCCGTATCGGAATGAAATTATGATGAAGACGACACAACACCCAGTCCCTGAGAGGAGAAAATCTCCGACCGAGCCGGTAATCGAACCCGGGCTCGTAGGACGGTAATCCGTCACGCTGACCACTCAGTTATCGGGGCGGACGAGGATATACAGAGACACAGGAACTGTCGATGACATGCCTCGCTCAGGCCGCCCCAGAGCTACTACTGCAGTGGATGACCGCTTCCTACGGATTATGGATCGGAGGAACCCTGACAGCAACGCCACCATGTTGAATAATGCCTTTCGTGAAGCCACATGACGTCGTATTACGACTCAAACTGTGCGCAATAGGCTGCATGATGCGCACTTCGCTCCTGACATCCATGGCGAAGTGCATCTTTGCAAACATGACACCATGCAGCGCGGTACACATGGGCCCAACAACATGCCGAATGCACCGCTCAGGATTGGGATCACGTTCTCTTCACCGATGAGTGTCGCATATACCTTCAACCAGACAATCGGCGGAGACGCGTTTGGAGGTAACGCTGAACGCCTTAGATACACTGTCCACCGAGTGCAGCAAGGTGGAGATACCCTGCTGTTCTGGGGTGGCATTATGTGGGGCCGACGTACGCCGCTGGTGGTCATGGAAGGCTCCGTAACGGCTGTACGATACGTGAATGCCATCCTCCGACTGATAGTGCAACCATATCGGCAGCATATTGCCGAAGCATTCGTTTTCATGGACGACAATTTGCGCCCCTATCGTGCACATCTTTTGAATGAATTCCTTCAGGATAACGACATCGCTCGGCTAGAGTGGCCAGTATGTTCTCCAGACATGAACCCTATCGAACATGCCTAGCATATATTGAAAAGGGCTGTTTATGGACGACGTGACCCACCAACCACTCTGAGGGATCTACGCCGAATCGCCGTTGAGGAGTGGGACAATCTGGACCAACATTGCCTTGATGAAATTGTGGATAGTATGCCACGACGAATACAGGCATGTATCAATGCAAGAAGAAGTGCTTATGTTGTGGATAGTATGCCACGACGAATACAGGCACGCATCAATGCAAGAGAAAGTGCTTTTGTGTATTAGAGGTACCGGTGTGTACAGCAATCTGGACCACCACCTCTGAAGGTCTCGGTATATGGTGGTACAACATGCAATGTGTGGTTTTCGTGAGCAATAGAAAGGGTGGAAAGGTTCTTTATGTTGATCTCTATTCCGATTTTCTGTTCTGTTTCGGGAACTTTCGGAAGCGAGGTGATGCTAAACTTCTTTTGATGGGTGTATTATGTAGCATGGCTTTTAGTGAGCTAGCTATGTAACTGACCACTCTGTCATCAGTAAATAAAGAAAGTCCTTTAACATAACTGAATGAATTATGCAGTACAATGTACAATTTTCTGAAACACTACTGTAGCAGTTGAATACCTCAAGATAGGTAGGACAGGTTACTTATAAGGGGCATCCAAATAGTAATAGCCATTTTTCAAAAGTAACAGCCATAACATTTAATAAATTTAACTTCTGGAACACAGCGGTACATGGACACTTTGCAAAAATTGAAGTGCACCCTCAAATTCTAACGCTCAGGAAAGTTTACAGGGGGCATCATATTGTTGCAGGATAGCCCACGTGTTGGCAAGGTTGTTTCGACTACGCTGCAGAAGTTTCGCTGTGATGACCTTGCACATCCACCACACAATCCCGATCTCTCCCCATGCGATTTCCATGTATTTGGAGCTCTGAAGAAAGACATTCGTGGCTTCCAATTTGCTTACACGAACGGGTGCACGACAAGGTACAGTCATGATTCCGCAGGCAGCTGCAAACATTTATCCATAACGGTACTGACCCTCTTGTCTCACGAAAATAAGTCTCAGGAATCTTACGTACATCTGGGCGAGTAGTGTTCTAGTTTCCGTATATTTAGTAGGTAACATTTTACACACAAGACTGGCATATAAGGCGCACACGCAAATTAATGGTGGGGAAGAGTAATATTCCTTGGGGCACTTTTCATATTTTTGCTTCTATCCAGCCCTGTAATAGAAGATCAGTACAGTTTCGAACTGCATTCTTGAATGATGGCGTTCACTTCTTATATGCTTCAGTCCTTTCCTGCAATTCCAAAAATTACTCTGGAAAATTGAGGTTTTTTTCAAATGTACAAACATTTTCCAAGGTCATGTACGTATGAACATATTTTCGACTGAAATTTAAAGCATTGCAATCGAGACAATCTTACCCACACTGTATTTGATAGGGTGTCACGTTATTACTCTACTGCACATCTGTAATCAGTGTGTGAAGTCAAATTAAGCAGAAGTATTATCAAAAACCAGTTACTAGTTAAATACATTTAGAAATAGAAGCCATTGGATGCCAAAACACATTTTCATTTTCAGGACATGTAAAATTCTTAAGATATTAAAGAAACTCAGTTCACTTGCAGGAATCACATCTTGCACGGTCTTTCAAGGTACAAGATAGTGAAAGACCCTCGAAGTTTGGCTTAACTGTTCACATGTTATACAAGTAGTTCTAAACATACTACAACATTTTGCTCACTATATAATTCTGAACTTGCAGAATTAACAGTATGTTTTGAATAGCTTTCACGCGTAGAACGCGAAATTTTACAAATGCAGCACTGAACACAACCTGATATCTCACAACAAAAATTGTAGAAAATGGTGGAACTATTTATGGCGGTCTCTAGTTCACATTCGTTCATTTGATTCTATAAACAGTCGCTAGATTGAAGTACCAACCAAGAAACATCACGTGTTTCTAGATACACTATACTCTAGGTACAGCATTCTACCTTCACAAAACCCGAGATGTTAAGAGGTAACAGCGTACGATATTCATGAAACGCTAATGCGAAGGACAAGATCATAACTGTACCCACAATTCACACAGGTGGGCTTCAGTTCTATAAATTAAGACAATAACATTTTCACAAAGCTGTTACAAAATTTAATAACTTGCTTCTAGCCGCGAGAGGTGACGTAAGCATTACAGAAGATCTCCTGATGAACGATTGAGTGGATATCCTCGCCCGCATGGATACGAAGCTGAAACCCACTCGGAAAATATAGAGTTCCGGTTCACACGAACCGCAAGTAAAACGAGTGAATTTACTATGTGTGAAAGAAACATAGGATGGAGATAGAAGTTAATGTAGAAAACTGTAAAAGCAATGCGTTCCCTACTCACCAAAGTATCGTGCGATGCCACCAATTAAAGCGGCATGGTTCCCATGTAGATCTGGCGTCCGCCCAGCTATGAAAATTGCAAAGAGTTCCTCGAGGAATTATCGACAGTACATAGAGATTCGCGGAAGATGTACCATCGTTCGACGCTTGCGCGCATCTTTGGAAAGTTAGGCGCATACAGCGACTTACACTAAGTAATGAAACTGAGCAAATAGCATAATAGCGACTTGCATAGCTTCGAAATCACCGCAAGCGAAAAAATAACTTTCTTCAGTAAAATTGAAAGGGTCCTGTAGCCACCTTTCATTAGTCCGGTAGCCCGTTTTCACTAGCATTTCTCTTTCTTTTCCTTGTTTATCTTTTCTCATAACTCTCATAGTGGTGTGATTGAATGAATGTGTCACGGTGCTAGACGGTGGCGTAGTCTGCTGCAGGAAGTCTGCGATAGGCATACACTTTCAGCAGCAGTTGTACAGAATAGCCAACTCTCGTAGTGGTCAAGTAGGCAAAGAGGTTTGCGCTACTTGTGAGAAATCCACCTGCGTTAGGTTGGTGGCGGAAATGGCATCTTTGGGTTTTCCGGGCCACGCAGAGCGTGGAAGAGGCTGGAGAAGAAAAAGGGAGGCAGTCTGCCGCCGGTACGGGAAGCGTCCACAGCTGTGCTCCAGTCGAAGAAGGGTGAGAGACTGATCGCGTGGCGCGTTGTTACTTGGCGACGGGAGAGCTGTTAGCGTTTGGTCTCGCTTTTCAACTCTGAAAGATTGGTTTGCCTTGTCGGAGCAAGGAATGCAAAACTTTGACAGATTTTTCTTTTAGTAAATTGCTATAGCAGACTTAGATCCACCGTAAGAGCGACACACAAAGGTGTCGATAAGAAGTGAGCACTCGCTTCTATACGAATGTCTGTTTGCCTTCAGCTGTGCCTGTATAAGCTTTCATTTTTCTAAATATTAATAGCTTTTCCTTCTCGTAAATTTGCCTTGCTTTATGTATCTTTCGTCCGTGGGGAGCCGACCACGTGGTTGAACATTAAAGTTTGTTGGGCTATCGTCATCACTAACTGTCCGGTCCCATGTTTGTTTTAAAGAATGTTAACTGTTCATGATTGTGTGATGAGATATTGTTGCAACTTGGCCACGATACCTAGAAATTGCGTCTCCATAAACCACGTGGGCACGCGGGTGTACCGCGAAACGTGTACCGTTTCACGAGTTATTGCGATCAGTTATCAGGCAACAGCAGTTGTATGAATGATTCACACCAATGATTTTAGGTGTAGATTATAACGGTGTATGTTTCGACGCTTTTCTTTAATGTTTTAGGAATTAATGTTATCAGGAATTGTGTACATGCCTCACATCCATATCTTAGGAATATATGATTTTATACAGAATTTTCTCTTGCATTCCGAGGTTACGTTTTTGCACCTAAGCCACTCAACTCGTAGCTTTCCTGTTAGCACATCCAACGCGTTTCCTTACGCACAGGTCCAGTGATTAGTTTCCCCTTTTATTTTAAAACAAATGCTTTAGATTAAGTCTTATTTTCAGGTGTGTTGCTGGGAGCTGATCTTCTGCACAGTGTTCATGCATCTACTATTTTATTTTAAATGGTTGATTCTCGTGGACAGTGTACGGGAAATACTATTAATTACATCGCATCCCCTATGAGCGATATCACGACGTACGTATTTTTATGAGTTTCTGGTCTGTGATCAAATTAAATTATTTTCCGACTCGGCCAAACCTTTGATTAATTGTATGGTTAGAGTCGGTGGTGACCCTAATCTAATCACGTTAATTTCACAATCAATAAGCATTTCCATTCCCACTCTTAACGTAATAACCCGTAGAAACAGGTTAGTTACAAATCTAAAAATGGTTCAAATGGCTCCGAGCACCATGGGAATCAACTGCCGAGGTCATTAGTCCCCTAGAACTTAGAACTAGTTAAACCTAACTAACCTAAGGACATCACAAACATCCATGCCCGAGGCAGGATTCGAACCTGCGACCGTAGCGGTCTTGCGGTTCCAGACTGCAGCGCCTTTAACCGCACGGCCACTTCGGTCGGCGGTTAGTTACAAAACTGATCCTTTAGTATAAAAAACTGATAATGAATTAATTGCTTTAAACTGACCTTTTAGAGCGTAGTGCTGCACCGAATCGAAACGTGGATTGTGGGACTGCTGTAGACTTATCTATAAGAGGAAATAGATAGGTGTGTGACATATGGTTGTTTGCGTTGGTCCGGCTCAAATTTTGATAGGTTGTTTTAGGTAGTACATCTACACCTGTTATAGTTACGTCGAATTTCAATATAAATGTTATAGGTGTTAGAAGTCATTAAAATGTAATTGAAGTACTAGATGGAATAGGAGAGGTAAGGAAGGTCAACAAACAAGTGCTTTTAGTACATTATTTGATAACAGTTTTTCTTTTATTGATGTGACAGTGAAGTAAGGAAACAAATCATGATCGTATGTTCTCAGGGTCATATATACGGAACAAAATCTAGAAAATTTTCTGGGGGTGTCGAGGGATGCTGTTGTACCCCTAGCTGGCATTCAATACAGAATTGATCTCTTGTTATCAGTTCAGGGAAACTGGATATAGAATCCACCACTTTTATAGACTTAATTGAAAGTACACTCTTTAAAACCATGCATATACTGTTGACGTCGCACCTGATGATGTACCCTACAGCAAAAATTAAGAGTGTACCAGTTCGACGCCATACTGCAGCCAGGTTCCCGTGGGAACAATTAGACGAGAGCTGCGCTCGTAGGGAGGAAGCTATGAAAAAACGAAGCACATACTAGTTATAAAAAAGTGCTTTATATAGTGTGTATTTCATCAGCTTCCACATTACCAGCACTTTACGTGTATTCAGCTGGTCCCGATAGTGTATTATGCGTCTAGCGCCCCGAACTGTTGAACTCGGAAACCCCAATTCTTGCATAATCTCAGACATGCTTTGACTCTTGCATCTAGAATCGATTAGCGTCCCGCATTCAAGCGGGACGTGCCGCCATGTTAAGTGCACACCTACCTATAACAGACTTCTCAGACACTGTGTCTACATTTTTTCCATACGCCGTATGTAGCCGAGGCATTCGACGCATATTCAAATGGGAGAACCATTCCTGTGACTTGCCGTCACTCACATGACAATTAGCACAAATCCGGTAGACGTTGTACAAGTCGTCTCGCAGATTTATCTATTGAATCTGATAACTGGAGAGCTTTGCGTAAATTAATCAAATAAATGAAACTTCGAGAAATTATAACAACTTGTAGGTGAGTAAGCTGTTGGTAAACCAGAAATTAAAAAAAAAAGTAATGCAACGAACCATTTGGACCAGGTTTTGCGTGGTACAATTCCCGGTCGTCTAGATCTGGGTCAGAGATAGATCGCAATCTCAACAGTAGCGTAGCAGTTGCTGTGCTGTAAGGCGACACTTGAAAGTTTTGGTGGTAACTGGAAACACAAGAAATGTTCGTCGTATGTCACTACATGGTCAGACAAAAGTGAACAGGCCTCAGTAGGACTGATTTATGATATTAGTTGCTCGAAGGTCTCAAAAGTTGTAACTTCCAGGTAGTGCTGGAGAGGAAGTTGATGTTAGGGCGTAGGATTTGAGTGGAGTGGGGTTTGGGCAGAGGCTGTGCAGGCGTGGACTTACTTTGAGAAGTAATATTTATTAATTTAAGCTTCTTGTAGGTAACTCTTTACGACTGTCAGGTATTTGAAGAAGAGTATTTTGAGTTACCAGCTGTACATACACACCTTTATTTGTTTAGAGAGGTGTATACACTCCTGGAAATGGAAAAAAGAACACATTGACACCGGTGTGTCAGACCCACCATACTTGCTCCGGACACTGCGAGAGGGCTGTACAAGCAATGATCACACGCACGGCACAGCGGACACACCAGGAACCGCGGTGTTGGCCGTCGAATGGCGCTAGCTGCGCAGCATTTGTGCACCGCCGCCGTCAGTGTCAGCCAGTTTGCCGTGGCATACGGAGCTCCATCGCAGTCTTTAACACTGGTAGCATGCCGCGACAGCGTGGATGTGAACCGTATGCGCAGTTGACGGACTTAGAGCGAGGGCGTATAGTGGGCATGCGGGAGGCCGGGTGGACGTACCGCCGAATTGCTCAACACGTGGGGCGTGAGGTCTCCACAGTACATCGATGTTGTCGCCAGTGGTCGGCGGAAGGTGCACGTGCCCGTCGACCTGGGACCGGACCGCAGCGACGCACGGATGCACGCCAAGACCGTAGGATCCTACGCAGTGCCGTAGGGGACCGCACCGCCACTTCCCAGCAAATTAGGGACACTGTTGCTCCTGGGGTATCGGCGAGGACCATTCGCAACCGTCTCCATGAAGCTGGGCTACGGTCCCGCACACCGTTAGGCCGTCTTCCGCTCACGCCCCAACATCGTGCAGCCCGCCTCCAGTGGTGTCGCGACAGGCGTGAATGGAGGGACGAATGGAGACGTGTCGTCTTCAGCGATGAGAGTCGCTTCTGCCTTGGTGCCAATGATGGTCGTATGCGTGTTTGGCGCCGTGCAGGTGAGCGCCACAATCAGGACTGCATACGACCGAGGCACACAGGACCAACACCCGGCATCATGGTGTGGGGAGCGATCTCCTAGACTGGCCGTACACCACTGGTGATCGTCGAGGGGACACTGAATAGTGCACGGTACATCCAAACCGTCATCGAACCCATCGTTCTACCATTCCTATACCGGCAAGGGAACTTGCTGTTCCAACAGGACAATGCACGTCCGCATGTATCCCATGCCACCCAACGTGCTCTAGAAGGTGTAAGTCAACTACCCTAGCCAGCAAGATCTCCGGATCTGTCCCCAATTGAGCATGTTTGGGACTGGATGAATCGTCGTCTCACGCGGTCTGCACGTCCGGCACGAACGCTGGTCCAACTGAGGCGCCAGGTGGAAATGGCATGGCAAGCCGTTCCACAGGACTACATCCAGCATCTCTACGATCGTCTCCATGGGAGAATAGCAGCCTGCATTGCTGCGAAAGGTGGATATACACTGTACTAGTGCCGACATTGTGCATGCTGTGTTGCCTGTGTCTATGTGCCTGTGGTTCTGTCAGTGTGATCATGTGATGTATCTGACCCCAGGAATGTGTCAATAAAGTTTCCCCTTCCTGGGACAATGAATTCACGGTGTTCTTATTTCAATTTCCAGGAGTGTATGTACAGCTGGTTACTCAAAATGATTTTCTTCAGATCTCTATTAAACCAAAAATATTTTCCTTGGCAGTTAACAAAATAGCATTTGAGAAAGTGAATTTAAGTACCTGGTCAAATTATAGTGGGTATTAGGATAACACCATATATTAACTAAAGTTTCTTCTCTTCAGCACGATGATAAAACAATTTGAAATAAACAATTCCCCAGTGACACTAAAGTTGGGGGCAACAAAAAGAATACAAACAGTTCATAATGTTCGGACACTTGGGTAAAACATATACCAAGCACAAAAATGAAAATATCTTAATACGAACAATCAATCAGAACATCAGTCTTGAGATTTAATTGGGCTTTCATATATTTACAGTTAAACTAAATACTAGCTGACTAACCACTCCCTCCATCAGCTACTCACTATTAGCAACACTATTACCAACCAACTAAAATACCACTTACGGAAAATTAGCAACTACAGTTCCCTGTTCAGTTGTTTATATTCTTCTAGTTACGGTCAAAGCATAGGCATAAGTCTTGAGAAAACAAATGCATGCGTGGTGAGAAAGAAAATACAGTAACCTCAACATACCGCACGAAGCAGACGGTCCTCCAGTGTGGAGTATGACTGAAAAACCATTACACTCAGTGCACACCACTTGCACTCTTCACAGTACGTGTACACGGCTTGAATCAACTCAGTCGACCGATATTACTCTGTGGATCACTAAAGCACACTGTTAGTGCACCTCTTTTACTACGAACGTCATATCTTTCTGTATCATCAGTCTGGTTTGATGCAGCCCGTCACGAATTCCTCTCTCGTGTCAAACTTTTCATCGCAGAAGAGTACTTGTAATATGCGTCCTCAATTATCTGCCGGATGTATTCCAGTCTCTGTCTTCCCCTACAGTTTTTATCCTCCACAGCCCACTCTAGTACACTGGAAGTTATTGCCTGATATCTTAACAGATCTCCTATACTCCTGTCCCTTACACTGGTCACTGTTTTCTCTATATTAAAAAAAAATGGTTCAAATGGCTCTAAGCACTATGGGACTTAACATCTGAGGTCATCAGTCCCCTAGACTTACAACTGCTTCAACCTAACTAACCTAAGGACATCACACACACCCATGCCCGAGGCAGTATTCGAACCTGTGACCGCAGCAGCGACGTGGTTCCGGACTGAAGCGCTTATGACGCTCGGCCACAGCGGCCGGCTCCCTATATTCCTGTCCTCGTTGATTCTGCGGAGAACCTCCTCATTCCTTACCTAGTCCGTCCATCTAACATTCTTCTGTAGCATCACATCTCAAATGATTCGATTCTCTTCTATCCCGATATTCCTACAGCCCATGATTCACTACCAAACAATACGGTGCTCCAAACGTACATTCTCAGTAGTTTCTTCCTCAAATTAAGTCCTATGTTTGATAATAGTAGATTTCTCTTGGTCAGGAGTACGCTTTTGTCAGTGCTAGCCTGCTTTTTGTGTCCTTCTTACTCCGTCCGTCGTGGATTATTTTGCTGCCTAGGTAGCAGAACTGCTTGACTTTGTCTACTTCGTGATCCCCAATTCTGGTATTTTCTCGCTGTTCTCATTTATGTTACTTCTCATTACTTTCGTCTTTCTTCGATTTACTCTTGGGCAATATTCTGTACTAGTTGGACTGTTCATTCCAGTCAGAAGATCCTGCAATTCTTCTTCACTTTCACTGAGGTTCAGCAAATCTTAACATTGATATCCATTCAATTTGAATTTTGATTCCACTCTCGAACCTTTCATTTCCTTCATTGTGTATTCCACGTACAGATTTAACAGTAGGGGCGAGAGACTATATTCCTGTCCCACACCCTTTTCAATACTGGCATTTTGTTCTTGGTATTCCAGTCTGTCTTCTGCTCCTTCTCCTACAACCGCTTTCCTTCCTCAGTGACTATTAGATTTTTACCTCCCTTTAGGTACTGAACTACTTGTTTAGTATCCTCGTATACTTACTCTATCTCTTCAACTACTGCTTGAGACGCCGGAATGTATACCTGAACTATTGTTGTCGGCATTATTTTGCTGTCGATTCTGATGAGAACAACCCTATCACTGAACTGTTCACAGTAACTTACTCTCTGCCCTACATCCCTATTGATAATAAACCTGCTCCCGTTATACCATTTTCTGCTGCTGTTGATATTATCCTACAATCGTCTGAGCAGAAATGATTATCTTCTTTCCATTTCACCTCACTGGCGCCCGCTATTTCCAAATTGAGTCTTAGCATTTCCCTTTTCAGGTTTTAGAGCTACCCTACCACGTCCAAACCTCTGATATTCCACGCCCCGACTCGTAGAACGTTATGCTTTTGTTGGTCACTCAGCCTTTTTCTCATGCTCACCACTCGCCTTGATCCGAATGGGGGACTAGCCGGTATCTTTTGCCAATATAGAGATCATTGTTACACTTTTTCATTTACAGATCACATGTCCTGTGGATATACGTTATTTGCCTTTAATGCGGTGTTTTCTATTGCCTTCTGCATTCTCATCCAGTTTATCATTGGTCATACTTATTCCATGTACGAGGTTTCCCTGCCCAAGGGAAGAGAGTGCCCTAAACTTCATTCCGTTCCTGGGGCCATTTTGATAAGGCCGTTGGCAGAATGAGGGTGACTTCTTTTTGCGGAAGTCTCCGGCTGCCATCTCTGATTACTTTTACTCAAAATTTATCCAGTGGCGGCGTTCGAGCCGGGGACCGAGGGCGTTTTTGAATACTAATTTAAGATGCTACACCTAGATGATGGGTGCACCTACAGAAGGTTATCTCTACGAATCATCTGGAATCGCCATCCTCTGCCCGAAAAGGACATCAGCCACCCTCCAGGCCTATTATGTCATACTCTGCGACCACGCTCCAAGTCATTTGTTAGTGGTGTCATAATCCCGGCTCCTCTTCACACTAGCTCTGCAGTACGCTTTGTACATCTACATAAATACTCCGCGGTGCGTGGCGGAGGGTACCCTGTACCACTACTAGTCATTTCCTTTACAGTTCCACTCGCAAATAGAGAGAAGGAAAAGCGACTGTCTATATGCCTCCATATGAGCCCTGATTTCTTGTATCTTATCTTCGTGGTCCTTTCGCACATTGTATGTTGGCGGCAGTAGAATATTTCGGCAGTCAGCTTCAAATGCCAGTTCTTTAAGTTTTCTCAACAGTGTTTCTTGAAAAAAACATCGCCTTCCAGCCAGGGATTCCCATTTCACTTCCCGAAGCATCTCCGTAACACTTCCGTGTTGTTCAGATGTATCGGAAAGAAACCAAGCAGCCCGCCTCTGAACTCCTTCGATGTCTCCCTTCAATCCGACCTGGTACGAATCTCAAATACTCGAGCAGTACTCAAGAACAGGTCGCACCAGCGTCGTATACGCCGTCTCCTTTATAGACGAATCACTCTTTCCTAAAATTCTCCCAATAAACCGAAGTCGACCATTCGCCTTCCCTATCACAGTTCTCACATGCTCTTTCCACCTCATATTGCTTTGCAGCGTTACGCCCAGATATCTAAACAACTTGACTGTGTCAAGTAGGACACTAGTGATAATGTATCCAAATATTACAGGTTTGAAACTTCCTGGCGGATTAAAACTGTGTGCTGGACCGAGACTCGAACTCGGGACCTTTGCGTCTACCTGGTAGAGCACTTGCCCGCGAAAGGCAAATGTCCCGAGTTCGAGTCTCGGTACGGCACACAGTTTTAATCTGCCAGGAAGTTTCATATCAGCGCACACTCCGCTGCAGAGTGCAAATCTCATTCTGGATTACAGGTTTGTTCTTCCTACTATCCGCATTAATTTACATTTTTCCACATTTAGGGCTAGCTGCCATTCAGCACACCAACTGGAAATTTTGTCTAAGTCGTCGTGTTTCTTCCTACAGTTACTCACCTTCGACACATTATCGTACACTGCGGCATCGTCAGCAAACAACCGCAAATTGCTGCCCACCCTGTCCGCCAAATCATTTCGTACTCGCTGACCGCATTGATCCCTTCCGTCCTCGCACCTCAGCTCCAGGAGTGCTCGCGTTGAACCCCACGCAGACAGCCATCCCTCTGTCGGCGTGCCTCTGCTAAAAACCGCCAAAAAGTCTTTTTGCCATGGGCAAGACAAACATGTTGTTTGACTTGGCGCAATCTGTATCTCACTGTTGCTTGCGTCAAGATGCGAGTATGAAGACGATTTTCATGTTTCGTGGCCGGCCGCAGTAGCCGAGCGGTTCTAGGCGCTACAGTCTGCATCCGCAGGACCGCTACGGTCGCAGGTTCGAATCCTGCCTCGGGCATGGATGTCTGTGCTGTCCTTAGGTTAGTTAGATTTAAGTAGTTCTAAGTTCTAGGCTCAGAGCCATTTGAACCATCATGTTTCGTGTTTTGTAACAAAAGAGAAGCAAATAAGATACAACAAAAAGCACAACTTACAAACAACATAAATGCAACATCAGTACATCTACATAAATTGCGATCTTGAGTACGTAACATCTGCACGGTGACCAACCTCTGCTTGTGGAAACTGGACTGTGTGGTTCTCTGAGGAGTGGAGTACTTTGCCGCTTCTTCCGTGAGTAGTACCTGTATCCTTCTTTTCCTCTAAAGTGGCACAGGTGTCTAAACTCTTGGACCAGGCCACATTTCAAGTGCATGAATTTATTCCTGTTTTCGATGTGCCCTGAGATTTTTAAATTCCAGGAGATGATCCTTAATAAAGTCGTGTGATAACTTTTGTCGCTGTCTAACGCTTTGCTTATGGCAAGAATCATTGACAGTGCAGATCCTACACGCACAGTCAGCAGCCTCTTATCGACTATATTGAGAACTTCATACGTTCTCCATCGTCTGCTTGAGAAACTGGTCCCGAACTTACTTAGGGTTCAATATTAATGAGAGTGGTACTGAATTCCTTTGCCATGTATCTTTTTCTTATCAATACCTTTCGTAGGTATCGCTAAGTGATAGCCATCACATTCGCTGACCAAACTCCTCACCAGTACGCGTAGTTTCGTGTAGTTCACGTCCAGCTGTAAATCTTTGAAGAGCTATTAGAAACGCGTATGTGCTCGTGTTGCAGCATACTTCCAAATATATGTAGCAGCACAAGTGAATTGTTGTCATATGGGTCTTTCCATGGTATTGACTGCATGTAGATGAGACCTTCAAAATCTAGATGGGATAAAGAAAATACCTGGGGTGTTCAAACTTTATCAGGTATCCCCTTTGATATCGAGAACGACGTGATTAACCTTTTTGCAATTACCGATGCAACAACAACAAAAACAGCAATACCAAAACAGAACGACGACAAGAACACATAACATAATACTTACCTTACACTGAACTTAACTTCACACAAAGAGCCATATTCCTTACTCTGGAGAAACGGTGAAAACTAGCAAATATTTCCTACAGTTCTCAGATTCTAAAATCGTGGAAACTCAGTTCAGTAAGTGCATTAATGATATATAAAAATTTTACACTATCATAATACTTCTCGACAAAACTCTGTTTCACCTCGCGGACCACAACACTTTCGTAACATCTCATACACTTCTAGACAATGAGCCACACCCCTTTCTCAAGAGAAGATACTCTGCACACAGACAAAAACGGACATTCATACTAACACATCCTCAGAACACTGCCTGAATGTACTTGCCGCACTTCACACATGAAATTAGATATAAAAACTTGGTAGAAGCTGCAGTGACTCAAAATGACTCTCGTCATGAGAAGAAGAAGAAAAGACCTTACTCACCCTGCCGCCTGTCTCGATGCTAATAGCTGCGGCTGCAACGTGACGCTTGGTCCAGCTGCGTGCGTCCGTCTCACCAGCGGTTGAGGTAGCTGTGCCCACTTCTGTCATGTAGAGGCCTGATGTGGATGACCTCTACAGCGGCGAGGTTGAATTGAGAAGGGGGCTGTTGTCAGGCTAATGATGATGATTACTCACAGGAACACGTTATTAATCACACATCTTGTCGAAGAACAAACAACAGTCGTAGTGGTGCTCTGCATTCGCAGCGCCCCCCACATGGGCGTGTGGCTTCTGGAGTATGCAACAGTGTGCGTGCGCTGCCCGGACACAGCTCTGTAACATAAGGAAGGTTGTACCAGAAGTGGAGGAAACCCGAGATGGTTCTTTTACGGGAAGTCAGCCCTCTACAGTGTTGTCCGACATTGCGAGCGAGCGGAGGCGTACGATGGCATTCTCTCCACCCAAAACCAGTTATGTGTTACAAAAACCGATGGACTTGAAACGAGTCGTTCATTGTAAGCAATTTATGGCCGGATCTGTTATTTGGGTGTCTTTCCTGAGAGTCGCCAGCGCACTTTCTGTGGTGTTTCGGCAGATAACTGCAATTTCTTTTTCGACACATGTAAGTGGAGTCAGCCCAAACAAATACTGGTCATCACGTCTTTCACGCGACGTCCAGCGTCGATGCAAAGTGTCGATTTGTTTCCCGTGATTTAAAAAAAATTTGAAGTGGATACGTGAACATTCCACAGAGCGGTTCCAAATTAGCCTCGTGTGATGTTCCTTTTATCGATGTGTGTTGACAGGGACAGTAAAACACGAAGAATAACCAGCAGCGACAGCACCATCCTGGCCCCCACTGCCACTGGATCACTGGGTCCCGTGTTCGATTCCTGGCCGGGATGGAGATTTTCTCTGCCCGAGGACAGGGTGTTTATGTTGTCCTCGTCATTTCATCAACATCATCATCATTCGTGACAGTGGCTGAATTGGATTGTGTAAAACTTTGGACTGTGTAAAAATTGGGATTTCGTACGGGCGCTGATGGACGAGCAGTTGAGCGGCCCACAAACCAAACATCATCATCATCACCCTGGTCCGCGCTGACTGCTGCCGCTATGCACAAGCATTGCTCATTCGCTGCTGGAGTACTGGTTATTAATCTTATATTACTGTTCTCGCTAATACATGTAGACAAAACTAATAACACAAATGACTAATTTGGGCTCATTCTAGAGAATGTGCACTTAAAATTCCACTTTAAAATTAGTTTTGTTTATAATGGGAAACAAATCGACGCTTACCATCGACGCTGGGCGTTGTAGAAAGGTCTGAAAGCAGGATTTGTTTGCACTTACTTCTGCTACACTTAGAAAAACCGAAATTGCAAATATTGTAAGTTTTCTAGTTTATTTTCGATATTCAAGGGAAGTGATATGTGCTCTATTTTCATTCGATGTGTCATATTTCACATGTGTATACTGGATATTTTTCAAACAGCAGTTTTCGATAGTCGACACGTTACGGCACAGAGGTTCTGAGTACAAGCACTGCGATCTTTGGTTTCTTGCAGCACAGTCGTTGCAGTCAGCGTTCTTCGAGCAGCTGGCGAGACAGTCAGGTGCTGGCAATGCTACTGAACGGACGGAAATGGCTTGTACAGCACAGAAATAAAAATACGGGAAGGATGAATTATGATTTTGTGAATATGATTTCGACAAACGGAGATTTTATTGAGGTACAGTGTTGCTGCATTGCTTGCTTGTACGTAATTATGAGTGTGAATAACGGAAGCTTCTAATGGAATCGCTCTTTAATGGTAAGGGTTAGTCGGTTTCATTGTTCAGGCGAGAATTAGTAAAGTTTTTTTTCACATGTTCAGGCGAGAATTAATAAAGTTTTTTGTTCACATGGCTTGCACTCAGAGGTTATTGATTTTACCACTCCTTTACCATTTTCAATGATCTATCTTGGCATGGTAAAATTTATTGTAACGATAATTTTTGTAAAGATGATGTTTATAATCAGACAATGACTTTGTTTTGGCAAACAGTTTTTAAAGTCAGTTTCCCTCCAATCATTTAATAGTTCGAATACTAGTACAGTCTCTTCAAAAAAGAACATCTTTTCTGATTATTTGTGTTGCACATTGCACGGAGCAGAACACAGCTTTACAAAGTAAAAGCAAAACATACTCTGTTTAGAATAGTTGAACCTCCTTGCGTTGCACACTCCGGGGACTTTCTATCCTATTTAGCCTTCTTGCTGCTGCTGCATATTTTATGTTCATCACTTCGAGCAGTGCCACGTTTCTATAGCCACAGGTAAACTGTAACGAAATTTGTTATGGGCAGTATTACAATAAAGTCAGGTTACAGTTACATCGTTCAGTTAGTTTTGCACTTCAGAATTCATTATCAGAGTCAGTTTAGGCAAAGTTTATTTCAGTTTCCATTTCATATGCAGACAGTTTTATTTTTACAGGGCCATGTTGCATTTGCATGTGCGTTATTCAGTGTTTAGAAACTTGTTAAGCAGTTTTGAGTACGTAAATTTACAGGGAGTTTTTGTAGAAACATTTAGGTGATTCGTTCTTTCAAAATTCAATTAGGAATTTTTTTATTATTTTCATTCTCATGTAGTGACATCATGCATTGCCGGCCGCGGTGGTCTAGTGGTTCTAGGCGCACACTCCGGAACCGCGGGACTGCTACGGTCGCAGGTTCGAATCCTGCCTCGGACATGGATGTGTGTGATGTCCTCAGGTTAGTTAGGTTTAAGTAGTTCTAAGTTCTAGGGGATTGATGACCACAGATGTTAAGTCTCATAGTGCTCAGAGCCATTTGAACCATTTGAACATCATTCATTGTAGCAGTTCACTGTACTGTACCATAGAATTTCAAAGAACAGCTTATTTAATATATGGTTACATTTTCTAATCACTTTGGTAAAGTTAATTAAAAAATACAGTGATGCAATTTGTTTTGGCTACTAGTTTATCAGACAGCATTTCTGTCACTACGCCACTTGTATTGTTCAGCGTTACAACACCGACACACACAAGTATAAAGAACAGCATCTCAGTTTACTCCAGTTTCAGCACAAAAATAAAAATTAGTAGAAAAGTTATTTTATCTGCACCTGGCTACAGCAGAGTGCATGTGTGTATGTCTCGGATCTGCTTCCAGACCCACTGATCGATTTCAACCAAGTTTGGCACAGATACAGCACACATCACAAGCTACAATAGAAGCAGAGATACAGGGAAGAAAGTGTTTTTACCATCCTCTGGCATGCAGGCTACTGAGAGACGTGTTGTGTGGGAATAGTGGAATAGTATTCCCTGCCAAATCAACCTGCTTTGCAGGGCAGTCTACACATCAGAGGGAATAAACGGTAAAAAAAAAAAAAAAAAAAAAAAAAAAAAAAAAAAAAGAAAGGTTCAAATGGCTCTGAGCACTATGGGACTTAGCATCTCAGGTCATCAGGCCCCTAGAACTTAGAACTACTTAAACCTAACTAACCTAAGGACATCACACACATCCATGCCCGAGGCAGGATTTGAACCTGCGACCGTAGCGGTCGCGCGGTTCCAGACTAAAGCGCCTAGAACCGCTCAGCCACCAATGGCTGGCAGAAACAGTTTTGCAGGCCCTGACATGTAGGCTGCCCTGCATAATGGGCATGTCAAGAGTAGTATCAGTGTGCTTTTTTTAAACAGAACTGCAGGGGCTACACATGCTGTTGAGAATGACTGGGAACAGGTTGAATATAGATAGAGGAGGGGATGGACAGAGTGAGGGGGGGACGAGATGAAAAGAGAGAAAGGGAGGGGGGAGGGGTATTTGCAGGAGGTGGGTGGAATGTGTATTCAAGAGGGTGGAGGAAGAGATGGTCAGATGGATGCAGGAAGTGATGAACAGAGACAGGAGAGGAGGTGATGGGCAGAGAGAGGTGAGAGATGGACAGTGTGTAGAGGCAAAGATGTTCAGAGAGATGGAGGAGGGGAGACGGACAAAAATAGGGGAAGGAGGAAATGTAGGGGCAGAGAGAGTGGAGAATAGGAAGGGAGGATGAGGTATATGGAGACGGGAGGAAGAGGTGGACACAGAGAGGAAGGGAAAAGAGATGTGGGCAATATATGTGTCAAACACATATGTGAGCAAAGCTGTAGGGAAAAGGATAGTTTAAAACTAATGCACAATGTCAATAGTATGAGACACTACTCTTACCCGAGTCCATTGATCCAGTTTGGTTTCCTCCTGCAAAGAAAAACCAGCTTGCACCACCTACCACAACACAGAGAAATGCACACTGGCATTTGGCTAATGACGACTTGTAAACGATTCCCTTATCAATATGGGAGGAAAACACCCAGAAGTCTCATTACGAGATCACACAGATTTTTAATACACATGCATACACACACTGAAAAATCATTAACGCTCCCCAAAATCTTCGAAGCCTCGATGAGGTCGAAGTCATTGATTGGTGTTCCCCGTGTGTGATGGGATGGTAGCAAGCGCAATAACTTGACACGTTATGGGATGGTCAGGTGGGTTGTCTATGTGGTATTGTATCCATAGTCGCCAGTGGCGTCAGTGCTCGCTCTAATGGGAGTTCACGATACCTCATCTCGTGACGATGAATGGCTGCGATCAGTTCTTGTGAACATGTAAGATTCATTCAAAAACATAAACATAAAAATAGCTTTAAATACAGCATAAACGCTCACAAACGCTAGTACTCGAGCAACTACTGAGGAAGGATAGTACACTCCTGGAAATGGAAAAGAGAACACATTGACACCGGTGTGTCAGACCCACCATACTTGCTCCGGACACTGCGAGAGGGCTGTACAAGCAATGATCACACGCACGGCACAGCGGACACACCAGGAACCGCGGTGTTGGCCGTCGAATGGCGCTAGCTGCGCAGCATTTGTGCACCGCCGCCGTCAGTGTCAGCCAGTTTGCCGTGGCATACGGAGCTCCATCGCAGTCTTTAACACTGGTAGCATGCCGCGACAGCGTGGATGTGAACCGTATGCGCAGTTGACGGACTTTGAGCGAGGGCGTATAGTGGGCATGCGGGAGGCCGGGTGGACGTACCGCCGAATTGCTCAACACGTGGGGCGTGAGGTCTCCACAGTACATCGATGTTGTCGCCAGTGGTCGGCGGAAGGTGCACGTGCCCGTCGACCTGGGACCGGACCGCAGCGACGCACGGATGCACGCCAAGACCGTAGGATCCTACGCAGTGCCGTAGGGGACCGCACCGCCACTTCCCAGCAAATTAGGGACACTGTTGCTCCTGGGGTATCGGCGAGGACCATTCGCAACCGTCTCCATGAAGCTGGGCTACGGTCCCGCACACCGTTAGGCCGTCTTCCGCTCACGCCCCAACATCGTGCAGCCCGCCTCCAGTGGTGTCGCGACAGGCGTGAATGGAGGGACGAATGGAGACGTGTCGTCTTCAGCGATGAGAGTCGCTTCTGCCTTGGTGCCAATGATGGTCGTATGCGTGTTTGGCGGCGTGCAGGTGAGCGCCACAATCAGGACTGCATACGACCGAGGCACACAGGGCCAACACCCGGCATCATGGTGTGGGGAGCGATCTCCTACACTGGCCGTACACCACTGGTGATCGTCGAGGGGACACTGAATAGTGCACGGTACATCCTAACCGTCATCGAACCCATCGTTCTACCATTCCTAGACCGGCAAGGGAACTTGCTGTTCCAACAGGACAATGCACGTCCGCATGTATCCCGTGCCACCCAACGTGCTCTAGAAGGTGTAAGTCAACTACCCTGGCCAGCAAGATCTCCGGATCTGTCCCCCATTGAGCATGTTTGGGACTGGATGAAGCGTCGTCTCACGCGGTCTGCACGTCCAGCACGAACGCTGGTCCAACTGAGGCGCCAGGTGGAAATGGCATGGCAAGCCGTTCCACAGGACTACACCCAGCATCTCTACGATCGTCTCCATGGGAGAATAGCAGCCTGCATTGCTGCGAAAGGTGGATATACACTGTACTAGTGCCGACATTGTGCATGCTCTGTTGCCTGTGTCTATGTGCCTGTGGTTCTGTCAGTGTGATCATGTGATGTATCTGACCCCAGGAATGTGTCAATAAAGTTTCCCCTTCCTGGGACAATGAATTCACGGTGTTCTTATTTCAATTTCCAGGAGTGTATATATCGTTGTCGTTAGTGTTTCATTAACGATACATCACTATTGGGCACTAATAACAATGTCTTTCAAGGGTCCCATTATCTGCTTTGCAGAATGCGTGCATTGAGAAGCACGTATGGATTATTTGCTCACTGGACAAAGATAAAGTTGCCTTAAAAAAGTTTTGGACGATGGATCTGAGTTTCCCATACATTCAACTCTAATTTAGTGGGGAACTCGTTTAAGAGATGAAGTATTCAAAACATATCGCGTTTGTACAACTTCAGTGCCATTCAGTACATATTGAGTTTCATGTAAAAAGTATTAACGTTGTATTGCACGCAGTTATCAAGTTGCCCGCTGGACTTCCACCAGGGTAGAAGATTGCTTTTAAAATTCGGTTGTAGTTCGTTTCAAGATTTTAAGTTGAATTGTTTCATGTACGCCAACCAGTAGGTCGCAGTCCCTCGGGATGAATGTGGATTCATAATGCCTTTCTTCACAACTTGATGCATCGGAGACAGGCACAAACATATCATGAAATCTGATAATGTTAAAATCTCAAAATTTAAATATGTCAGTATTTGCGAATGCCAGTTGGGTAAGAACGGGCTTTTCTTGTTTACCCTCCAGTGTTGAGCAATACACTCAATCCAATATGGTTGCAAATACAAACCTGTACCACTAGCTAATTCCATAGAAAAATTGTATCGTTCCTCGTCGCTAATTTATTACATTCGCAGATGTGACAATTTTTGTTATTTTTGCAACTTTCCAAGCAAAAGAGGATAAGGAACTCAGTGTTAATAGTCTGGGGATAAAAACGATATTATTGTTCGTATAGTGCCATTCTTTTCAGGGAGCGTTTATTTTTATATTCATTCCTTCCCTTTATTTTCCTTTTTGATAACTGAGATTGTCATGTTCCTGCAAAATGTAGATTTTTATACGCATAGTCTTACCCATTATGAATGCAGCAGTTTGCTGCTAGCACTTAGTTGTATGTTCCATATGGCTCGAAGACTAGAAATTTTACTACCACACTGAAACCAATTAACCTCTGAGCGATCAAATTAAATTTCCTTAGGTGTAGGGAAAACGGTTCGATTGTCGTTCTTTACAACCCTAGTTACTTTTGACAAAAGTTTCTCTTATCAATATTTTGTTAAATTGTTAACCTCTGTCAGCCATTAACATCCAGTGCTGAATGGAATGTTTCCTCAATACAGATCGCCAGTCGCCCTCTTGATCCAGTTACATATTTCCCCGTCTGTCCTGTTTTACCCAAAATGCATGCTTCCATCCATTGTCCGCTGAACAACTGCAGTTACAGAATTTTATTCACACGAAAGTTCAGTGTTTCAGCACCATAAGTAAAAAGCTACTTTGATTGTAAACGTCCTGTTTGTTAACTAACAATGCTAATTTCGTTCTGAGAAACCGATGTAGCCAGTTTTGCTCTTCTGTTCATTTCTTTTGCAGTGTCTCCGTAGTAGTCAGCATTTGTAATCGGTAACGTATTGTACTAGTATATCTTTGCCTGATTTGGAAAAGGGGCTGTTTGAAAATTTTATTATTGTGAAATTCAAGTCAAAGTTCATTTTGTAAGACTCCGCGAATATAACAGCGAGATGACTTTGACAATATAGATATAGCGGTGATATGGCAAAAGGCTGCGGAGGAATATCCATTAATAGCAGAACAAGCTTTAAGAAAGTTTATTCAGTCCACTACTTTATACAGGCATGAAATGAACTTGGAGCTTAAGATACACACGACCCACACCCAACACAAAAGAGATTGTTACCAATAAGAAATGTCAGACGTGTCTGCAAGAAGCCAAACACAACCATTTCCAGTCAGTGATGAGTTCAGTTGGACCAAGGGACTCACTCCATTCCAAGTAAATACTGCCCGCACCGTTCCGGAGCCACCACCAACTTGCACAGTGACTTGGTGACACCTTCGGTCCCAACGAAACTCTGTACCACACCCGAACCCTATCATCAGCTCTTACCAACTGAAATCGGGATTCATCTGACTGGGTCACGATTTTCCAGTTGTCTGGGATCCAACCGATATGATCACGAGTCCAAGAAAGGCGCTGCATGTGATGTGTTGTTAGCAACGGCACTCGCGTCCGTGGTCTGCTACAACCCCATTAACGCCAGATTTCGTCACACTATCCTGACGGATACGTTCGTCGTACGTCTCACATGGATTTCTGTGGTTATTTGAAGCAATGTTGCTTGTCTGTTAGCACTGACAACTCGACGCAAATGCCGCTGCTTTCTTTCGTTAAGTGAAGGCCATCTGCCACTGCGTTGTCCTTGGTGAGAGGTAATGCCTGAAATTTTGTTTTCTCGACACACTCTAGACGCTATGGATCTCGAAATAATGGATCCTCTAACGATTTCCGAAGTGGATTGTTCCATGCTACAAGCTCCGACTACCATTCCGGATTCAAAGTCTCGTCGTGTGGCCATAATCACGTTGGAAATCTTTTCATATGGATCACTTCTTCTGAGTGGGTTGCTCCTATTAGTCGTTTGAATCTAATATACTACCCGAAGGTATTGCCTACCGTATCTGAGTTATGAAGGTAACTAGAATTGACTTCTATGATTATTGGTGTTCTTAATAAGTGCCTTAAAGTGATATTAATAATAGCTGCGCAGTCCTAACGCACCGAGAGCGCACCGACCAGCGCAGCTATGCGAAATGTCATCAAGAAGATGCTGACCCGCACGCCAATGGAAAGAGCGGGCAGCGCCACGCCTCCAGGAAGACAGAGTTTAGCTCCCTGTCAATGCTGATTTAACCAGTCGCCCATCACCGATCGACTCAGTTCGGTGGCGGACTTTGAGAGCATCACTAATGAGTAATAGAAAGACGATACTTACAAGGGGAAGGCCTCAGACACGGCCAACCGGTTCGGCACAAACTTGGCAGGTCGCTTGTGCACAACCTAAAACGAAGGAATCTAAGATACTTTGGGTCAACACGCCCCCGTTTTTGAGAAAATTTCCCCTAAAGGTTACGACGAGCAGTCGTCTCAAAATTGGCATAATCGATAGATAATTGTAAACAGAGCATTTTTCATCATCAGGTATGGGGTCCGAAAACGCATACTTTACCAGAAATCGAGGTGAGAAACTTTTACAACTGCCGCTTCTGTACCCACATGGTAAACGCTTTTCGCCGACAGCACAGATAGCGCAACGGCTATGATTATTTCGTGAATAATAAAGGTTTTTGTTTCTCCTACATTCCTTAAAAAATAATAAAAGAACCTCACTCCTGACTTTTTTTCGCTGTACAAATAAAAAAAATGGCTCCCTCATGCGTTGCGATGCTAGTGCTATGTGAGATGGCAGTTCCAATCTCGGTGAAAGCCGCTATCCGTCACAAAGTTTTATTTTCCATTTTAATTAATGGAGTTGCAAACTGCTAGTAAAATTTTTTTATACGAAATCTGATGGGAAAAAAAAGAAAAAAAAACGCCGAGGTAAACGGCTGGGAATCGGAGAACCTGGGTTCGAATCTCGAAGAAACCTAGCGGATCTTATTCTTTTCGTTTGTATTTTTCCATATCTCAATTGAAAGGGATAGGAGGGTTACTAAGGTAAGGAAATCAATAAGCAATGATAATAAGGTAGGAAAATAAATTTCTCAAACCTCTTAGGATAGTAAAGAACTAAAATGTTACTCCAGGTCACTTTAGAATGGCTCTTCCAATCACTGTTATGTGTCCTCACTTTTCGTCGAACAACTAGATAGATGGTACTTGTCATATATACATTCGAAACAAATATCCTCACGGCACCAAGAACATCTAATGAAAGCAATCTTTCGGCAGCTACTCTGTTCCTTCCGAAGAGTAGGCGGAAAAGAAACTTGGTTTACATTTAAAAATATGTCTTTTTCGGGAATTAATTTTGATGCGTGCCACGCATACCATACCATTGCCTGAAAAATCTGTGCTGAAAGTTGGTTATGTATTATGCTGTGAATAGTTATTGCATTCGTGCGATTGTGCAATTCCCGCTAAGTTTCCAGAAGCACACTGCTATTCTGAAGCCTCGAAATAAAGTTCTTAACCTGGCGATAGAAATAAACATCACACAGCTGGGACACAGATGTGCAGTTCGGCGGTATTACTTTTACTGTGCACGTCGGCTGACCCTTGGAATCTATAAACTCTATGTCATATAGTGTAGTATTAATTTATCCACTCCAGGAATCCAATAGTAGACAATACTTGTTATCAGAAACGTGTGGTTTTAAAACATTCTCAAGAAATGTTCTGTAAATCGCATTCGTCAGTTTCCCTGATTTGGAGCAAGTGATGTCAACATGTTTCAACGAGTCGGTTAAACGATTGACCTCTTCAATAACCCGAGGACCAAATAAAACATTCGTTTCTTGTAAACGCAGGAAAACCTTAGGCAACACTTTTCCAGAGGCTGTGATGGCATATTGCGCCGTGTACGAATATGTTAGTGTTGCTCACGTAATCACGATTAAAACCGGTCATAAGTGACGCCATTTGCGTGCTGAAAAGAGCCGCCACTTTCTGTATATCTTCTGTATTTTGCACTTCCTTATGAAAGACGTATTTAGTGACGTGCCATTGACGAATTTTATACTCCGATTTGAAATTTCTTGCCCAAGATAATGATGCACCAAACGTAAAATCATGGTTGGCCATATATTGAAGCGTTGCACCTGCAGCCTACTCCTGAAGTATTCTCGTTGTTACAGTCTCGTTACGACACCGAGATTCGACAAATCGGTCGTATGTTCACTTATTTATCGCCTGGTATTTGTCGTATCTTGTCCCCCCTTTAACGATATCACTTTCCCACAGTTTCAAGTCCTTCTTCCTTTTCAGGGCTGTTGTTGCTTCAGTCTTTTGCAGTGTTTGTAAGTTCCAATTTGGATGATTCCTGGCTAGCGCTACCGCCTTTACTTTTACTTCAAGGGGTATAGCGCCGTGGTTCAATCGTTTAGTAACCGGTTCGTAATACTCATCGAGAACAGATGAAGCACATATTCCGAGTGACGTGGAGATTGCCAAAGTGTTATGACCGTTTTGCGATTCACTAGTCGAGATATCTTCCACGGAATCACCTTCTGCTTCGTCTTCATGGTATAATGCTTAAGTATCAACAAAAGTCATTTCGTTCGTCAGCTCCAAAAATCGCTCGACGATAGCCGCTCCTATCAATCTGGAACACCGGGAAACAGAACTGCCTGCTTCCGGTAGTGCATTGATAATGCATCTGTCTTGCAGCAGTTTTACAAACCAAAACACAGCGTCGGTAACTTCCCTCTTGCCATCGTCTGTGACAGGCTCCCAACTATATATTACAGCGCAAGTCCAAGGGTGGACATCCTCCATTATTCAGATTATGTACCTGAAAGATATGACACAAGAAACAATAACTAGTTACTACGGCATAAACAGACGAGCTAATTACTACAAACTACATACAGTACTCGTCATATGTTACTTACGGAAGAACACTGTATTCATTCACAAAACTTATTTCATTCGGAGCATTGACGATGGAAAAACCACTACATGTATAAAACAACTCTTTCCGATTGACTTCTATAAGGCTAATGCTGGACACCTTCACTCTTCCAGGCTCACAACTATTATGTGACGAAGAGGCAACCGGGACAACATACCTCTCCCCGCGTGCATTATGTCCCGTGCCTCGCTTATACACAAGCATCGCGTGGTTGGCTATCTGTGATCCCTCGTGAGGAATTCGCAGCACTCTTACTCGGACAAGGCCTAAAAGTTTAATACTTTACTGACGGCGTTTGCGACATTGGTTTGCCTACCTTATTATTGTCATTCCTTATCGATTTACTTACCTTATTAACTCTCCTATCCCCATCAATTGAGATATGGAAAAATACAAACGAAAACAATAACATCCGCTAGGTTTCTTCGAGAATCAAACCCGCGTTCTCCGACGCCCAGCCAGTGACCTTGGCCGTTTCGCCAGCGGCGCTGTCAGCGAAAAGCATTTACCATGTGGGTACAGAAGCGGCAGTTGTAAAAGTTTCTTTCCTCGATTTCTGGAAAAGTTTGCGTTTGCGGACCCCATACCTGATGATGAAAAATGCTCTATTTATAATTATCTATCGATCCCTCCAATTTTAAGTCGATTGCTCGTCATAACTTTTAGGGGTGATTTTCTCAAAATTGCGAGGGTGTTGACCCAAAATATCTTTGAGTCCTTAGTTTTAGGTTGTACACAAGCGACCTGCCAAATTTGAGCCGAATCGGTTGGCCGTGTCTGAGGCCTTCCCCTTGTTAGCCTACGTTCTGCGAGTACTAATAAAGAGTAAATTATGTAGGAGACACAGGAAGCAGTTACGTTTATCTTCTTTTTAGAAATAAAGTGTTCAATTAATCTTAAAGTTTAATGTACAGATAATTTTGTATTCCTGCCACTGGCCAGCGCAACTTCTCTCCTTCCTTGTTTCTCTCAGTACTGACAGCCACAGTAGCCTTCACAATAGTAATAATAAACTCACATGGGCTTGCTGCCTATTAAGTAGGTTCAAGGGCCGCTTGAAAGTGGTCAGCTGTTGCATTACGCCGTCCTAATCTTCGTAAGAGGGCGTTTGCTGATGATGGTATCTTCCAATACCTGTTCCTGAAATCCCGCGAGTACAGTTGGTTTCTTCGCTGCCACGTGGCAGCAACATGCTTGGAAATTTTTTGGTATGTGAAAAACGAGCAGAAGCGCATTATTCTGGAGGCGCTGAAATTTCGCTGTATGCATGATGGTCGCTGTTCCCCATACAGGTCAGGCATTGTCTATGACAGCCCGGATGTATATTGCATATATACAATATTCATATATACTTATTCATACACGCTCTGTACATTCGAAGGCCACATTGCATCGACAGCGTAGACTGTTCATTCAGAAGGGGACAAAGAGCTCCGAGCGCAGGTGTCGTCGATGTAATGCTTCCGGATCAACTGCCAGTCGGATTTGACTCGCAGGTATCTGGCTTTCGGTGCCCATGGAATGGGGTTGTTTCATAATGTAACGGTGTCTGCTTCCTCACACTGTCGTCTGGTAAGCAGTAATGCCTGGCTGTTAGCAGCATTAAACTGAATCCTCCAGTGAGAAGTCCATTCCTCGATGCCACGGCAGGCAGCCTGGAGACGGCGATGAACCGGCAGATGACGACAGATCAGGGCAGTCTCGACAGCGTAGATATATTTCAGCTCGAAGTGAGGTAGGTAAGCCCACAGTGTAAACACTGTACAGGCAGAGCCCAACACCGAGCCCTCGGGACTCCAGCAAGGACACGCCGCGGAGGTGTCATCTCCAACTCGCATCACGAAGGTCATATCCTCCAGATAGCTAGCAACTAGGTGCATCAAGTGGCTCGACAAAACATACGCGAAAAGTCTGTAAATCTGGCCTTGGTGCCATACGGCGTTACCTCTCGTGAGACATCGAGGAGCATCATGAAGCATATCCCCTCATTGTTGTAAGCCTGGATTACGCAAGCTGGAGACGTGTGGAATGGCAATATTGCTTCAGTAGTGAGGTTAACTGAGGCAGGAAAACTCTCTCAAATACCTTACTAAGAGCTGAGAGAATGATTATAGGTCGATAGCTGGTCGGTTCTGCACGATTCTCTCCCAGTTTGGGAACTGCAACGACGAATGCGTCCTTCCAGATCGCAGGATACTCTTTCTGGGTCAGCATAGTGCTGAACAAGTGGGTATCCAAGGCGGCCCGCACGCTCGGTGATAGCGCACTCTGGGGGCGAATCCGCTGGGGTCCCGACTCATCCATTGTAGTTTCATGATAAGACGTACCGGGAACAAGCCTGTCAACATCTGTGTCGTGCCTGGACATTGTTTACTTAAAGCAGTTCCTCTGATGCGGCATAAGCTTGGTAACGTCGAACGGTGTTTTGCTGAACTCTTTCAAAGATTGCCTTGGCGGCGTGTTGAATGCGATCCATTAATTCCTCTTCGTTTCTAGGTGTTCGCGTCCGGGTTTGAAGAATCGAAACAAGAAAAAGTCTGGTGGCGTGAGGTCTTGTGATCGCGGGGGCCACGTCCTACGAGCACCTCTGCCAATTAACGGGCCGTCGAAGAGTTCATTTAAATATCCGCTCACAGCACTACTGTTATGTGCGATTACCCCACCATGTTGCAACCACATGCGTAGCCGTATGTCCAGGCGAATATCTTCCAGCAGGTCGGGTAGAGTTTCCTGCAAAAATTGAAGGTAATTTGCCCTGGTAAGTCGAGGAGGTACACGGACTGGCCCTATCAGTCCATAAACAAAAACCATATCTCGTTCTTCTTCAAACGAATACTGTGCCGTCGTGCTTACTGTATGACTAAGTCGCAGGTGAGTGTGTGTGTTCCGAAGCGAAGCTTACGTGTGAATGCCTCTGACGTGAGGTGGAGACACACAGTAAGACCTACCTATTCGACACGTGTGCGTATCACGTTGACGCAGTGACGGGGCGAGGGACGTTCGTATGTGTGAACCGACAACTATAGCGCTGCCCGTCAACCGACGAACGGCAAGAGGGCAATCCCACGGCCAATCGGAGCACGTGGTGCCAAGTTTCTGTATTTAAAAACGTTGCGTTGTCGACCTGCACACCATTAGTAATTTTAGTCCCTACTGGCATCAGCCATCCAGGGTCAAAATTTCGTGACACGATTTTTCTCCACCCTTGATTCAGTTTAATTCAGTAGTTTGTTCAGTATTTTGGTTCAGTAGTTAGTTCATTGTGAGTGAAAGCAAACAATAATGATTTAGAATATCGTTGGTCTCGACAGTTGCTAATTTTGAGCACAAATGCAACTATAGTTCGTCATAATGATCAGAAACAGTACCTTGTATATGGAACTACAGTAATGAACGTAGGAAGGTTTAGACAATGCCGTCAAGACTTTACAACTGACGGCACAAATATGCGTGATGATGAGCACAGTGGCAGATGGATGAATTTGTGCAGCAACTGGAGCAAAAACTGCGATGTAATTAACGATTGGTGGTTTGTCCGGTGAGCTTCTGGTAGACGCTACGTTACTTACTTGTTAGCACGAAAAAGCTTGTATATAGCAAATTGAGTGCCAGGTGGCTATCGAAACTGCTTACCATCTAAAACAAAGGCCAAGTAATGTTAAGCGGACAGCAGCTATTGGATGGCCAGCGACACATTGTAAAACATTGTAACAGACGACGATATGGATATCCTACATCAACGCAGAGTCAAAACAACAGCCAGTGCAGCAGTGCCTTGCAACCTTCACAAAACCGAGAAAAATTCAAGCGACCTGCTTACTGTAATCGAAAAATGACCTCTATCGTTTGCTGGGACGAAAAGGGCCTTCGTTTAGTCGATTTCGTGGAACGTGGGTTAACAATTACAGCTGATGTGTACTGCAAAAACGCTTACGAAACTTAGGCTCACGATCCAGAATCCACGACTTGAGAAACCGTGAAATGTGCGTGTAATTAGTTTTATAGGTATGAAAGGTGTGTATATATGAGATTTTATATGTAATACTCTCACAACGTGCGTATTATATTTGTATTGTTTCGTTATGAGCGCGCAGCCTCGTCAGAGACGCAGAGCAGGGATGTGCGATTTTGAAGTGTTGCTCACCGGGAGAAGAGAGAGGGAGTCGTAGCGTGGGGTGATGGCACTAAGCTTGTACAGGAAGGATGCAGAACGTGACGCTCTTGGGAAATATTTTATTGATATGATGGAAGATATTATTATTGAAGAAGGAATAGTATCGGTATGCATTGAATGAGATGGATTTCCCAATATAGAGACTATTTTGAGAAAATTGGGATTTAAGGTAACGTATGAAAATATTTTGCTATATTGTGGCAGCATTTAATTAAGCACTCTTGGTTCAACATAGACATATAAATCAGGAATTTATTGCTATTTGTATAAAGTTTTATCACAGTCAACGTTAATGGATTGGGAAAGACGTAAAGAACTTAATCATCAGTACAAGAATTTTTGTGTTAGAATAAATTTTCATGTTGAGTTATATTTTTGTATTTACCCAGTGTTGATCTCACAAAATTTTAATTTGTAATGAAATATTTTCTTATTGCTTGCTAAGCCTTCAATGATGAAATTTTATAAATGAAATAGCGCCAAGAAATATTTTTGAGACGATTTTTTAATACAGTTTCTCGAGCACATATTATGCCTAGAGAGTAACTCAGATTATCCTACGTCATTATCCAGCTCCCATTACCTGATGAACATTCGTTTTTATGTGACATAAATTTTATGTGAACCATGTTTGCACTGCATTTACTTAAGAGAATGCAGTGCACTACCGTGATTTTCTGTAGTTAGCAGCAGCTCAGAAATTAAGATGCACCTTTTCTTCTCTTCTTACAAGAACAGTTGCGCGACGTTTTCTGTTGCGCGCATATTTCATTTACATTACCGCCGTCATATTTGCTTCTCATTCTCATTCTCGCTGACAGATTTAGTTCTTAACCCTAAATATGAGTTTAGCTTATGCGCACATTTTTCCTGTGATATACAACAGCTTACATTCATAAAGGGGGTATACATTTAGAGACAACCCGAAGTAAAGCAAACGGATTCAAATCCACATAATCTTCTTTGTTTTGTTTATATAGTTAGGAAAAATTCAACCATCGACCTTGACAGTCCTTCACGACAATGCGCGTCCGCATGCCGCTGCCGTACCATAGGTAATATTCAGCACTTCAGTTGGGAACGTCTCCACCTCCCACCCAACGATTCCCACCTCGCACCCAGCGATTACTGCCTCGTCCATCACTGGAAGAAAGGCTTGATTGACGACAGTTTAAAGGACGAGAGACTGAACACCATCAACTTCCAGGTGGAGAATTTCTCTGGTAAAGAGTTTAAAGTGCCTAGAAGAAAATAACGACGACATGAAAAAGTGAAGTACACTTGTAACCATTTGACGACCCTTTTTCTACAGAATACATTTTTTTAATGAAATAACAAAGGATACTTTTCGGAAAATGTATAATATTTAAAATACACTCCTGGAAATTGAAATAAGAACACCGTGAATTCATTGTCCCAGGAAGGGGAAACTTTATTGACACATTCCTGGGGTCAGATACATCACATGATCACACTGACAGAACCACAGGCACATAGACACAGGCAACACAGCATGCACAATGTCGGCACTAGTACAGTGTATATCCACCTTTCGCAGCAATGCAGGCTGCTATTCTCCCATGGAGACGATCGTAGAGATGCTGGATGTAGTCCTGTGGAACGGCTTGCCATGCCATTTCCACCTGGCGCCTCAGTTGGACCAGCGTTCGTGCTGGACGTGCAGACCGCGTGAGACGACGCTTCATCCAGTCCCAAACATGCTCAATGGGGGACAGATCCGGAGATCTTGCTGGCCAGGGTAGTTGACTTACACCTTCTAGAGCACGTTGGGTGGCACGGGATACATGCGGACGTGCAGTGTCCTGTTGGAACAGCAAGTTCCCTTGCCGGTCTAGGAATGGTAGAACGATGGGTTCGATGACGGTTTGGATGTACCGTGCACTATTCAGTGTCCCCTCGACGATGTACGGCCAGTGTAGGAGATCCCTCCCCACACCATGATGCCGGGTGTTGGCCCTGTGTGCCTCGGTCGTATGCAGTCCTGATTGTGGCGCTCACCTGCACGGCGCCAAACACGCATACGACCATCATTGGCACCAAGGCAGAAGCGACTCTCATCGCTGAAGACGACACGTCTCCATTCGTCCCTCCATTCACGCCTGTCGCGACACCACTGGAGGCGGGCTGCACGATGTTGGGGCGTGAGCGGAAGGCGGCCTAACGGTGTGCGGGACCGTAGCCCAGCTTCATGGAGACGGTTGCGAATGGTCCTCGCCGATACCCCAGGAGCAACAGTGTCCCTAATTTGCTGGGAAGTGGCGGTGCGGTCCCCTACGGCACTGCGTAGGATCCTACGGTCTTGGCGTGCATCCGTGCGTCGCTGCGGTCCGGTCCCAGGTCGACGGGCACGTGCACCTTCCGCCGACCACTGGCGACAACATCGATGTACTGTGGAGACCCCACGCCCCACGTGTTGAGCAATTCGGCGGTACGTCCACCCGGCCTCCCGCATGCCCACTATACGCCCTCGCTCAAAGTCCGTCAACTGCACATACGGTTCACGTCCACGCTGTCGCGGCATGCTACCAGTGTTAAAGACTGCGATGGAGCTCCGTATGCCACGGCAAACTGGCTGACACTGACGGCGGCGGTGCACAAATGCTGCGCAGCTAGCGTCATTCGACGGCCAACACCGCGGTTCCTGGTGTGTCCGCTGTGCCGTGCGTGTGATCTTTGCTTGTACAGCCCTCTCGCAGTGTCCGGAGCAAGTATGGTGGGTCTGACACACCGGGGTCAATGTGTTCTTTTTTCCATTTCCAGCAGTGTACGCTTCTTACTGACACGTCGTATTGTTTGTTTTAATTTGGCACATTCCATCGTGTTTCGTTCATGTTTTGCTCGTCATCATCTGTTTCATTGCATACATACTAAAAGCTAAGTTTTATAAATATGTATTATTTATTTATTATTTGTAACTATATATACTAACTATGTTTCAACATGCACACTGTGTATAATATGATTTTCACGTAAGAGTGTCTAATAATAAAACGAGGTAGGGGGGGGGGAGGGAGGAGGGGGTATGGGGGAGGGGGATAGTGGTGATAGCAGTTAGGGTGTTTTGCTCGTCATCATCTGTTTCATTGCATACATACTAAAAGCTAAGTTTTATAAATATGTATTATTTATTTATTATTTGTAACTATATATACTAACTATGTTTCAACATGCACACTGTGTATAATATGATTTTCACGTAAGAGTGTCTAATAATAAAACGAGGTAGGGGGGGGGGGGAGGGAGGAGGGGGTATGGGGGAGGGGGATAGTGGTGATAGCAGTTAGGGTACGTCGAAATCCGGTGGACGCCCGTTTTTCTGAGGGATGAGAGCACTTGGAAGGGCAAAAGAGAAGGAGAGATCGTAGTGAGACGGGAAAGAAGTAGAAGATAAAGGGATTCTTCTTTTTCTTGTGCTTTTGTCCCTCATCCGAGCAGGTTCGGCATGGTCCCACTGTCGTGGGCGGATTTGGCATGGTTAGCTTAAGGAGTGAGAAGATGACCTTCCTGTCGCCACACCCGTTACCTCCAGCCCCCCAACAGTCTCCCCCCCCCCCCTCTTTCCCTCCTCCGGGGCAGAGTGTGAGTACCCCAAGCTGTCTGCGTATTGTGTTATTTATGTGAAAATGAGCGAGAGTTTTCTAAATGTTTACAAGTCGTGCAGCTGAGGTACCAGCCTGGTTTTCACCTTGTGGGATGTGAAAAAATGCCTTACAGGACAAGCAAGTTGGAAGGTATACCGACTCTGAATGGTATTAAACTGGAAAGAGGTCGGAGGTGTAGGAAAGGAAGTTTGAAGAGATTCAGATTGGACTCTGTTCAGCAACAATTCCGTGAGACCTACCTCTCCCTGACGTGGAGGCCCTTCTGTCTTGCTTTCGGCCAATAAGCTCCAAGCACTCTCGTTGCGCCAACTAGGAAAAAGGAATGGAAGTGTAAAGAGTACGTTTTGTGTTTTCTGTTTTGGTATTTACGGCTTCGCATTGATCGGTATTGAGTGAGAGAGAAATCGCATCATTGCTGCAAGATAACTCAACTTTGCACTGTGTTTCCAGAATTTTGAATTGATTCACGCAAAAAGTGTTAAAATGAGTAAGTTGATCTCAATGAATGAATGAGCTGCGATGAAGATGGAAGAAAACGTGGGGAGTTGTCAGCAGGGAGGGAGGGTAGCGGTAAGTTGAAGCTCGTTCTGAGAGCCAGTTGCCCTTGTCAATCCTGGTGGGGGTAGGAATCTGCAGAGAACGAGAAAGTAACGTCCATACCCTTATTATGTGCACACTTATACAGGGTGTTACAAAAAGGCACGGCCAAACTTTCAGGAAACATTCCTCACACACAAATAAAGAAAAGATGTTATGTGGACATGTGTCCGGAAACGCTTAATTTCCATGTTAGAGCTCATTTTAGTTTCGTTAGTATGTACTGTACTTCCTCGATTCACCGCCATGATTTCATACGGGATACTCTACCTGTGCTGCTAGAACATGTGCCTTTACAAGTACGACACAAGATGTGGTTCATGCACGATGGAGCTCCTGCACATTTCAGTCGAAGTTTTCGTACGCTTCTCAACAACACATTCGGTGATCGATGGCTTGGTAGAGGCGGACCAATTCCATGGCCTCCACGCTCTCCTGACCTCAAGCCTCTTGACTTTCATTTATGGGGGCATTTGAAAGCTCTTGTCTACGCAACCCCGGTACCAAATGTAGAGACTCTTCGTGCTCGTCTTGTGGACGGCTGTGATACAATACGCCATTCTCCAGGGCTGCATCAGCGCATCAGGTATTCCATGCGACGGTGGGTGGATGCATGTATCCTCGCTAACGGAGGACATTTTGAACATTTTCTGTAACAAAGTGATTTGAAGAGAAGTAATAAAATAAGCTCTAACATGGAAAGTAAGCGTTTCCGGACACATGTCCACATAACATATTTTCTTTCTTTGTGTGTGAGGAATGTTTCCTGAAAGTTTGGCCATACCTTTTTTTAACACCCTGTATTGACAATTTTAGGAGGGGGGAGGGGGGATTCAAAATGGTTCAAATGGCTCTGAGCACTATGGGATTTAACATCTGAGGTCTTCAGTCCCCTAGAACTACTTAAACCTAGCTAACCTAACCTAAGGACATCACACTGCCGTGCGGGATTAGCAGGGCGGTCTTAGGCGCTGCAGTCATGGACTGTGCGGCTGGTCCCGGCGGAGGTTCGAGTCCTCCTTCGGGCATGGGTGTGTGTGTTTGTCCTTAGCATAATTTAGGCTAAGTAGTTTGAAGGCTTAGGGACTGATGACCATAGCAGTTAAGTCCCATAAGATTTCACACACATTTGAACATCACACACATCCATGCGCGAGGCAGAATTCGAACCTGCGACCGCTGCAAACAATTGCGCTATATCCGTTACTGGATACCTTGTGTGCTCGGCATTGCTTTGTGTTGTTGCTCGCTGTTTCCTTTTCATACTTCGTAATGAGCAAGAGACTAATCCTGTTCCGTCACGGCTCTCACAACACCAGAAGGATTTTGCTTTGCCAGTAGGTCAGTTCTGCATTTTCAGAGGCATGGAACACGGACCTAATCTGTCAGCCCTTGAGAGGGCAGCGGGGCTTCCTCCCCCACACCACTACTCTTCCCTAGGGCAGTCCAAGATTGCGTTTGTTTACGCTCGCGGCCGATGCCACATTTAGTGTCTGCACTCTAGCCGTTGCAGTTTCTGTTGCTGTGATACAGGATTGTACCTCGTTCATTTTATTCGTCGTTCGTCGTGTTATAAATAACAGTGTTTATTTTATTATGAAATCATAATTAAATAGACAACCTAGCTGCAATCAGGCGTTGATATACTTCATTGGGGACATGTTGAAAATGTGTGCCCCAACCGGGACTCGCACCCGTGATCTCCTGCTGACAGACACTCTACCCATCTGAGCCACCGAGGGCACAGAGGATAGTGGTGTGGACATGTTGGGAATGTTTGTCTCACGGGGAGCGTGCAAGGGATAAGTCCCTGCAGGTGCACTATCCTCTGTGCCCTCGGTGGCTCGCCGGCCGGTAGCTCAGCGTGCTTGGTCAGAGGGTTAGCTCCCCTCTGTAATAAAAAAACTGAGTTAATCGATCAACGACGAACTTAAACGGATGTCTTACGATGTCCGCCCCGAGCAGATGCAACGAACAAAAGCGAACAAAAACTGAAATTAAAAAAAAAAAAAAGGTGGAGAGAGCGTCTGCCATGTAGGCAGGAGGTTTCGAGTCCCATTCGGGGCACAGATTTTTCAACATGGCCCCAATGAAGTCCATCAATGCCTGTTTGCAGTTTGGGTGTTCATTTAATTATCATTTCATTCTAGCGAAAGCTGCATGGTCATCAACGGTAACTGTTCTTTCGGGAACAGATACTACCGTCATATACATATTTATTTTATTAGTCTAAAATATAGGTGTCACACTTTCTTAGGGGCGTGGTTGATATGTGCTCTCGTCCTGTGGCAATGGTTTCAGGAAGGATGCGAATTGGAGGAAGGTACGGGTTGTGGTCCGTGGAGCACAACAGGAAGGGTGGTCACCCACAGACGAATACCAAAGAGACGCGTGTGGGCAGATGCGACGTCGTCATTTGAGGGAGGTTCGAGGGGGCGCCCGGGACGGAGCAGGTGTCGGTGCGCAGGTGCGAGGTGTGGGAGAGGGCGGCAGCGGAGCGGGCACGGGCTCGGCCCGCGACTGGACGGGCGCGCCCTCAGACGTCCTTGCCTCGGCATTACGAGGTAAAAATAAAAGCACGACGCGGGCTGCCGGCCAGCCGCGCCGCCCCCCACTCCTCCGGCTCAAACAAAACACACGCGCGGCGGTGCCCGCTCGCCTGCATTCCCCATTCAAAGCGAGCGCTGGCGGCCGCGGACGCTGCCAACAGGCGCTGCTCTGCCTCTGCCCCGCCAATAGCGGCCCAGGCGCGCAGCCCGGCACACCCGCGGGTCACCACTCGGCTGTCACAGATTCGTTTGGAGCACTCCTCACATCAGTGCTAAGTGCGTTGCGTGAAATCGACTCGTCACTTATTCAAAACGCCTTGCCGGTGCAGCCCATCTGCAGGATGTCTGCCATTACCTCTGGCCACCAGACTGCTCAGACGTGAACTTTATTGAGCATATGTGGGATGCCTTGCGAAGTGCTTTTCAGAAGAGATCTCCACTCCTCGTACTTTTGCGGCTTTATGGACAGCCCTTCAGTATTCAAGGTGTCAGTTCCGTCCAGCACTACCTTAGACATTAGTCAAGTCCACGCCATGTCGTGTTGCGGCACTGCCGGCCGAAGTGGCCGTGCGGTTAAAGGCACTGCAGTCTGGAACCGCAGGACCGCTACGGTCGCAGGTTCGAATCCTGCCTCGGGCACGGATGTTTGTGATGTCCATAGGTTAGTTAGGTTTAACTAGTTCTAAGTCCCATAGTGCTC
The DNA here is from genome assembly GCF_023898315.1 of Schistocerca nitens. NCBI lineage: Eukaryota > Metazoa > Arthropoda > Insecta > Orthoptera > Acrididae > Schistocerca > Schistocerca nitens. The sequence continues at coordinate 397,777,853 of NC_064617.1, forward strand.
AGAGCCATTTTTGTTGCGGCACTACTGCGTGCGCCGGCCGGAGTGGCCGAGCGGTTTTAGGCGCTACAGCCTGGAACCGCGCGACCGCTACGGTCGCAGGTTCGAATCCTGCCTCGGGCATGGATGTGTGTGATGTCCTTAGGTTAGTTAGGTTTAAGTAGTTCTAAGTTCTAGGGGACTGATGACCATAGATGTTGAGTCCCATAGTGCTCAGAGCCATTTGAACCAATAAAGTGATCACATAATAGTGGCAAACTATAGAAACACAACACTCACCATGCCTACTACAGTGTAGGACAGTTGTTCCCAGTCTTCCTTACACCATTACCCCTGAGTACATTCAGGGATTACCTACTAGCCTCTTGCCCCTCCCTCCAACGTGATTAACTTTAGCACTAACATTAGTATGAAAAAGAATTGTTTCAGTGCATCGCTGTTATACATACAACACCATCTCAGAACATAAAGCTAACGATCCACTTTGAGGGTAGATACTTGTTATAAAACATGCTTCCTCTGCACCACTCCTCCCTGGAGCGGCACTGGATTCACCCACTGCCTACGCCACAGTTTGAAACAAACTAAGTCAAAATGTGTGCACTATAATTTATGTTGCTAAATCAATTAATTTGTGGACATTTCAGGCTCCCAATGCTTTGTGTCTGACCGCACCCACTAATAATAACAGCCGCGCCGGCCGGAGTGGCCGAGCGGTTCTACGCGCTACAGTCTGGAACCGCGCAACCGCTACGGTTGCAGGTTCGAATCCTGCCTCGGGCATGGATGTGTGCGATGTCCTTAGCTTAGTTAGTTTTAAGTAGTTCTAAGTTCTAGGGGACTGATCACCTCAGAAGTTAAGTCCCATAGTACTCAGAGCCATTTCAAGCATTTTTTTAACAGCCGCGCGGGATTAGCCGAGCGGTCTATAGCGCTGCAGTCATGGACTGTGCGGCTGGTCTCGGCGGAGGTTCGAGTCCTCCCTTGGGCATGGGTGTGTGTGTGTGTGTGTGTGTGTGCGTGTTTATCCTTAGTATAATTTAGGTAGCTATTGTGCAGGGCTGTTGCTCAGCATACATTCTAATTAAATCGGATATCACTGAGACAATAACTTTTTGAGCAAAATAGTTAATCAAACACGACACGGATCTAGGAAGTGGTATTGCCTTGTGGTAAGTAACAATATGGTAGTAAATTTAAAGCTTGTATTTTGACTATTTGAAAATTAATGATGTTTTTACACTTTCCCTGTCTCTTCAAACAGTTCGGCTACATTGATTACGAAAGCACCCACCATACGACCACCAACGATTTGCCCACCTTCAACTGAGACTTGCAACATATAGACGACATTGCAGAGATGCCATTTGGGGTCAAATACTACAGCGTTACCAAGGGGCTTCGGTTGCATCTACATTTGTGTTCAAGCAGTTCTTGCGATATTGGTGTCCAACCCCTGTACCAACCAAAATTTGCTTCAGGAACAAAAAAGAATGGCATCACAAGCACGCGTCCTCACCATCAGTGCTCACCTGATTTGAGAGTCACCGTTACAAAACCTAGCTACTAAAACATGCCACTAGGTGCTGTGTGTGTGTATACGTTCAGCGGCGTTACTGGCATCCATAGAAAGAAAGGATCCATAGAAATATAAGGAGCAGTCAAATGAAAACAAGACAGATGGAAAAAATTAACTAAACTGTTTATTATTTCACAAGTAATCAAAAATGGCTCTGAGCACTATGCGACTTAACTTCTGAGGTCATCAGTCGCCTAGAGCTTAGAACTAATTAAACCTAACTAACCTAAGGACATCACACACATCCATGCCCGAGGCAGCATTCGAACCTGCGACGGTAGCGGTCGCTCGGCTGCAGACTGTAGCGCCTAGAACCGCACGGCCACTCCGGCCGGCACACAAGTAATCGCCGTAATTGTTAACACATTTATCAAAATGGTTGAAATGGCTCTGAGCACTATGGGACTCAACTGCTGTGGTCATCAGTCCCCTAGAACTTAGAACTACTTAAACCTAACTAACCTAAGGACATCACACACAGCCATACCCGAGGCAGGATTCGAACCTGCGACCGTAGCAGTCGCACGGTTCCGGACTGCGCGCCTAGAACCGCGAGACCACCACGGCCGGCCAACACATTTATCTCACTGTGGTATAAGCCCGTAAGCGCCTTCACAGAAAAATGTTTTTATTTACCTATGGAACGAAGATTGTACCCAGGCATGCAACTCTTCGTCCAAAGGAAATTGACGTCCACGAATGTGTTTCTTCAGGACTCCAGATATACTCAAGCGCCAAAGAAACGGGTATAGGCATGCGTATTCGTATACAGAGATATGTAAACAGGCGGAATACGGAACTGCGGTCGGCAACGCCTATATAAGACAACTAGTGTCTGGCGCAGTTGTTAGATCGGTTACTGCTGCTACAATGGTCAGTTATTAAGATTTAAGTGAGTTTGGACGTAGTGTTAAAGTCGGCGTACTAGCGATGAGATACAGCATTTTCAGGGTAGCGATGAAATGGCTATTTTCAGTAAGACAATGTCAAGAGTGTACCGTGAATAATAGGAAACCAGTTCAACATCAAATTTCCGACGACACTGCGGCCGGAAAAAAAATTCTGCATGAACGGGACCAACGACAACTGAAGAGAATCGTTCAAAGTGGCAAAAGTGCAAACCTTCCTCAAATTGCTGCAGATTTGAATGCTGGGCCATCAACAAGTGTCAGCGTGCGAACCATTCAACGAAACATCATCTATATGGGCTTTCGGAGTCAAAGGCCCACTCGTGTACCCTTGATGACTGCGCGACAGAAGGCCTTACACCTCGCCTGGGACCGTCAACGTCGACATTTGATGACTGGAAACATGTTGCCTGGCCTGGCCGGACGAGTCTCGTTTCAAATTGCATCGAGTAGATGGTGGTGTACGGGTATGAAGACAACCTCATGAATCCATGGACCCTGCGTGTCAGCAGGGGACTGTTCAAGCTGCTGGAGGCTCTGTAATGGTGTGGGGCGTGTGCAGTTGGAGTGATATGGGACCTCTGATACGGTGACAGGTGACACGTACCTAAGCATCCTGTCTGATCACCTGCAACCATTCATGTCCACTGTGCATCCCGGAAGACATAGCAATTCCAGCAGAACAATACGACACCTCATGTGTCCAGAATTGCTACAGAATGACTCCAGGAACACTCTACTAAGTTTAAACACTTCTGCTGGCCACCAGACTCCCCATAGATGAACATTATTGAGCATATCTGGGATGCCTTGCAACGTGCTGTTCAGAAAAGATCTCCCCCCCATCGTACTCTTACGGATTTCTGGACAGTCCTGCAGGATTTATTGTGTCAGTTCCCTCCAGCACTACTTCCGACATTACTCGAGTCTGTGCCACATCATTTTGCAGCACTTCTGCAAGCTCGCGGGGCCTTAGTCGATATTAGGCAGATGTACCAGGTTTTTTGGCTCTTAGTGTACATGGACAGGGCAAGAGACCAGGCCTGCATCGAGGATGTGTAAGGGCTTTCCAGTGAAACTTCTGCAGCTTATCCAGACACCCAGGAATGTTGACAGATGGCATCATTCTGCAGTGTGAGAGGAATGTGTGTGTGATTGATCGTTTGATGTATATGGACGTGAGGTCCCACTGGCCATTTCTCCTGTCAGTTGGGTAGCCCACCATGTTTCATGAGTTGAAAGGTTGGGAGCCGGTCGCTGTGGCCGAGCGGCTCTAGGCGCTTCAGTCCGGAACCGCACTACTGCTACAGTCGCAGGTTCGAATCCTGCCTCGGGCATGGATGAGTGTGATGTCCTTAGGTTAGTTAGGTTTAAGTAGTTCTAAGTCTAGGAGACTGGTGACCTCAGATGTTGTCCCACATAGTGCTTAGAGCCATTTGATCCAATTTTGAAAGGTTGGGTGAGGCAGAGGTGCGTTTCTGTCAGGAATAGAGTAGTAATGGAAAAAATCAGGCCTCACCGCACTCACCTTTGTTGCCATATTTATTCAAGATGGCGGATCCAAGATAGCGGCGATAGATATGGCAATGTTGCAATGATATCATTTAGGGAAGTTCAAATTTTGGCGGGAAGATATGTCAATTGGGCTACCTCCAATCATCTAACCCGCTCCTCTCCCCCATAAAATGGCAGGAAGTTCAAATTCCATCAGGACAATGCAACACACCACAGCTACCTCTACTAACATAAGAAAATGGCGGGAAAAAAGGGCACTTGGGCTACCTCCACTAACCTAAGTCATCTGAACACCACCTATTCCCAGAAATTTGCGGGAAAGGACTCAGTTGTGCTGGATAGGATGGATGTATGTCTTTATGTAAACAGTCTTTATTATTTTAAACATTTTGAGGCAGTACCACCATCAAGTGTGTTCACCATGACGTCCAGAATCCAACTGACCTAGTACTCAGTACCGCTACCAGAGGGCGCCATCGTCCCTCCCACGAAGCGTAATCCTAGATGGCAGTCTGGAGCGGGAAGAATGGCGAGAAAAGGACCCAATCAGTTCTGGGCTGCTGGAGAGGGGAAGGAGTGTACTTTATTTATTTTTGGTACAGTTTACTTAGGGACGGATTTAACATAGTATATTTATTACACTGATACAAAACACTCGCTCTGACATACTTGGCCGGCCGGAATGGCCGAGCGGTTCTTGGCGCTTCAGTCTGGAATTGCGCGACCACTATGGTAGCAGATTCGAATCCTGCCTCGGGCAAGGCTGTGTGTGATGTCCTTAGGTTAGGTAGGTTTCAGTAGTTCTAAGTCTAGGGGACTGATGGCCTCAGCAGTTAAGTCCCATAGTGCTCAGAGCCATTTGAACCATTTTTTGACATGCTTGGGGTCACAATACATAGTTTACAGACCTGCAAACTGCTTGTAAATAATGCAGTACACTGATGTGTGGACAGGAAAACAACTCGTAAATTGCTGAAATAATGCAGTACACAGCATACAGACACATAAACACCTCCTAAATCGCTAAGTAATACATGTACAATGCTCTGCAAACACGCTAATTGTAAACTGTCGAAATCATTGCATGCAAACTACTCGTAAATCGCCGAAATAATGTGGTACACTGATGTACAGACACTAAAACAACTCGCAAACTGTTGAAATAACGCATTGCACAGCCTACAGACTCACCCACAACGCTTAAACTGCCGAAAATAGTGTAGTGCACAAACACTCAGTGCACATAAAAGACGCAACCAATCACGGAACTGTTCCATCGCGCTCACGCGCCGACGCCATCGACTCCGCATACATTGGGGTGCACCGGCGGCCCCTGCAAAGTGACAACGAGGCTGTCAGCTGCCGAGCCACGCACAGGTGTCTGTTCGGGTTCCACAAGCATGGGGTGGTGGCATCCCTTTCATACTTGAAACTAAAATGGTTCAAATGGCTCTGAGCACTATGGGACTTAACATCTTAGGTCATCAGTCCCCTAGAACTTAGAACTACTTAAACCTAACTAACCTAAGGACATCACACACATCCATGCCCGAGGCAGGATTCGAACCTGCGACCGTAGCATTCCCGCGGTTCCGGACTGCAGCGCCTAGAACCGCACGGCCACCGCGGCCGGCACTTGAAACTCCTGTTGAAATACGTGTTCACCTAGGCACCATTGCTGATGCTATGATGCATAGCTGTGGTGCGAGTCCAGGGCTGAGAGAGACATTTAGATAGCAGCTAAAACGTTTGTAATGTTATACTGATGTCACATGTCTATCTAAATAATAGCCAACTCACCCTCTGGGTTGCTGGTGCGAAACCTCTCCACCTGTGGATACTAACATCACAGGTCATGCTATAAAAATCTGTTCCAGTGCTTCCCAGAACAGCGCAGTATGCACTGTTCGTAGCGACCATAATGGGACATGCGAGCTGCGTTTAGCCATGCACGCGTGCTTACCTGCCCAGTGTGGCTGACACATCACCACAAAATGTTCGTCCTGCTGTCAACATACATCTCAGAAACCTTAAACATTCTCATTGCTATAAGCTTTCATCATGTCTGCCCACATTCATGAAAACACCTTTAATCATAAAAGCATTCTTTTTTGGAAAGAGAGCACTGTCTAAGCACAGATGGGGGGAATCAGAACAATTATGCACACACAATTCGAAGCACTGTCCTACAGAAGAGAAGAAAATGGTGGGAATTTTCGGTATTCCACACCTACTGGTCTGGTTATATCCTAATGCTGCAGTGGAAGATGAGTGTTGGCATCCCCACCAGACATGGATAGTCTGTTTCAACTTGTCTTTGAACACTTGATTTCTCAGAACTTTTCATAGATACCTCGCCTCCATCTTGTTTGCATCAGTTTGTAGATGCTCCTATATCCCGGTACAATGGATGTCTTGTGAATGAATGGAGCATTATGACTGACTTATTGAATTTACCTGCTGAATTACTGATGTCTCCAGTGTGGAAGCACTGTCTGCCTTTTTTTTTCTTTCTGTAGATGAGACTTTCAGCAGCAAAAAATTATTCTGCACAGATCACCATATTACACCGACAATTACACCCTGCAAAGTGGCCTACAGATCGTCAAATATGGAAAGACTCTTACTCAATTAAATTGCGCTGCCACTCAGGACAGGAGCTTGAATATTAGAGTGGAAACTGACTCCAACCCAGCAATATGTCACCACATACTGTGTCAATGTATTAAACGTACAGTTTGTATCCTGCAACATACAAAATCGCCCCTGTTACATCATTCGTATGGCTATCGGCTGCCAGACACTCGCACATATACCGCGAAGACAGACAGCAAAAGCACAAGCACCTTAGGTATACTCCTCGCTGCACTAGATATTTCCAATGAGGTCGAGCAGTCATCCACTCCTGACGTGTAACCAGAGTGCCCTCAGTGGACCGAAGTCACTCTCACAACTGTTGTGCAAAGTCGGTCTCATTTCCCCTCAGCACAAACGTGTTACTGTTTCTGGTCCAGACACACTTGCTTGCTTTTTTACACCCATCTCCAGACACTGGGATTACAAGAAAATATGTAATTTTGCGTGGTTTGCCAGAATGTCATACCATTCTCACAATATCTCTCGACATCAAGCACATACCAATATCACATGCATAGCAGTGTCACTCACACAAGATAATTCTTAAGATATAGACTGGAAATTATTTCTCTAGAAACCCGAAACTTTAGCGAGCTGGAGTGTGCTCTAAACCACTGAGTAACTATAAACTTACCCTGTCTGTGATGACCTTTAGTAAAAACTAAAAAAAAAGAGGAAACTGATATTTACACTAGCGAATACCAATGTCGGTGATGTAACAGATTCCAAATCATCCCTATAATTTACAAAGTCAACTAAGGTGTTCCTCATGAGTAGAGAACCAGCAAACATGTCTTCCACTTGTCTTTCACCTGCTAGATGCACACACTACAGTCAATGTTCCCTCGACTAAATAAAGGTGCAAAATGTGCAGAATCAGTCAACTGGACAATTTACATTGCAGGAAATAATAGTCCAGCAGAAACACATGTCCATATTGAATCTTCTCAAATTACCATGCAATCATGGAAGCTGCCCAACACATACTAAGTATTAGTTCGCTTGTAAGGTGGCTATAGCTTTGCATCTTACAAGCAAAGCACATGCATTGCCATTATCTACAACCACAATTAGGTACATTTGATAGGTTGTACATCGTATAAATGGTGGTCCATTGATAGAGACCAGGCCAAATATCTCACGAAATAAGCATCAAACGAAAAAACTACAAAGAACGACACTCATCTAGCTTGAAGGGGGGAACCAGATGGCGCTATGGTTGGCTCGCTAGATGGCGCTGCCATAGGCCAAACGGATATCAACTGCGTTTTTTTAAACAGGAACCCCATTTTTTATTACATATTAGTGTAGTACGTAAAGAAATATGAACTTTTTAGTTGGACCACTTTTTTCGCTTTGTGGTAATAGTCACAAACATATGGTTCACAATTTTAGACGAACAGTTGGTAACAGGTAGGTTTTTTAAATTAAAATGCACAACATAGGTACGTTTGAACATTTTATTTCGGTTGTTCCAATATGATACATGTACCTTTGTGAACTTATTTCTGAGAAAGCATGCTGTTATGGCATGATTACCTGTAAATACCACATTAATGCAATAAATGCTCAAAATGCTGTCCGTCAACCTCAATGCATTTGGCAATACGTGTAACGACATTCCTCTCAACCTCGAGTAGTTCGCCTTCCGTAAAGTTCGCACCTTGGAAATCACGCAGGCTGGGTTATTTCCAAGGTTTTTTATTCAGAAGCATACCATTGTACGAGTAGAGGTATTTCCTAGTGAACTTTCTGCACTGGATGAGAAAAGACTAAAATATGGTTGGTTAGCGTTCAGAAGAATCTGTAGCTAGGGAGAATATTCCGGGGTTTCGAGAATTGATTCACCTTTGCAGTTACGAGGGAGGGGAGCCGAGTCTTGCTGGGAGGAGAGGATGAGGTCTTCCGTATTTGAGCGCCTGTGTGCGACGGTCGGTCAGTATCAGCTTTGTTGGTACAGGCGTACTTGCTGTCTTTGCTCTCAGGAGACTTTATAGTTAGAACAGTTAGGCACTGTACTGTTGTGAACTTATATGATTCTGGACTTCGCCTCCGGGTTGGAAGCCGTCATTGAGTAGGTAACATAGTGATTGAGACCACTTCTTCTGCCTCTACTTACGTTGAGACGTTATTTGAACTCTGCCCTTGTGGCTGGGAGTTCGCGTTCCTGTCTGTAGGACACAAAGAGGAGACGTCAGTATTAGAGTATACTAGTCAGAGGACCGCCTTCTGCCGCCCTTGTATTTGAAAGAGTTTTATTTTGTGGGTGGAGTTCTTCCATCGTCGCAGATGTGTACGAGAACCATCACTCAGACGCAGCGGACGCAGTACATATGGTGATATTTCTAATTGCTTTGGCTTATTAGGGCTATAACGCTAAACAGCTGTGATCACACTAGTTTATTTCCACTGAGCTTCCACACTTTGAAAGCAGTGCCTTCTATTGTTTGGTACGCAGATGATATCAGTCATTTCGCGTTATTTATGTTAGATCGCGTGGCCCTAAAAAGGGGCAGAGTTGGCAATTGATCAGAAAATTTAGTTAGGAAATATAAACATATCTAATAAAGGGTTGTTTTTTAATCTACAATAAATGTATAATAAGAAAGAAGGTTAATCATTTAGTAGTTTTAGTTCCCTTAATCATTCATTTAAGCTGAGGTTGTAATCTATATGTTGAAAAGCATTAAGAGATCCTAAGATCTGCTTCAGGGAGTAGTCAGACATCGTTTTCATCATCATCTTGGACAGTTTCCAGCCACTGGCTAGGTCTGTCGGGAACACAAGCCTCTCCATCGTGTTCTGTCTTTCCACCATTCCTCCTCTTCCACCTTCGTCCAGTTCTCTCCTCTTCTCATCACACATTCCTTCACTCCCTTCACCCATCTATCTCTTGGTCTTCCTCTGGGCCTCTTCCCCTCCAGTTGCAGATCAAACATCCTCTTTGGAATTCCTCCCTCATCCATTCTCTTCATGTGTCCATACCACTGCAGTCTTGATTTTTCTATCCTGTCCTGTACTGGTTCCTCCTTTAGTTTTTCCCTCACATACACATTTCACAATCTGTCTCGTCTTGTTACACCCAACCTGCTCCTCTGGAACTTCATTTCACTAGCCTGTATTCTACTTTTGTCGCTTTTGTGCATTGCCCATGTCTCACTTCCGTATGCCAATATGGGGACAAAGTAGGTTCGGTATATAATTCCCTTGGATTTCTGTGGCACCTCCTTGCTCCAAATAAGCCCCCTAATGCATTTGTAGAACTGCCCTGCTTTTCTGCACCTTTCATTTATTTCCATTGCGTTTCCCCCCTTACTTTCAATCACGCTTCCCAGGTACTTGAAGTTCTCTACCACTTGTAGTTTTTCCCCTCCACAAGTTATATCCACATTTGGCCTATTCTTCTTTCTTGTTGTGACAATTATTTCACTTTTCTTTGCAGAGAAATGCATTCCATATTGTGCTGTCGTTGCCTCCCATGCATCTAACTGCTCTTGCACCTCCTTCTCGCAATTTCATATTTTCTGTTGCGCACTTGCATTTTACACCCGCCTGGAGTAGCACCTTGGACACTATTGGGGCGTGTCCAGATGGTTAAGTCAGCTACACCCCACAGGCCTTTCCATTCGGACAGCTCCTGCCATTAATGGGAAACGTGAATCATTCCCGCCACAGGCCACTGCTGGCGCGTCACATACCGCTAGACAGAATTATCCTAGGAAATCGGTCACAAACATATTTGATCGCTATACTTAAAATTAAACGTTACAATCACAGTCTCAATTGAATGACATTCAACAACGAGAGAAGTATTGGAACTAAACTCTGCTGATGGCTGCGGCCCTGGAAATCGAAATATCTGTGCCATTCTTATGACCTGACATACTCTTCCCTTTGCTATCACAGTATTCCACGTGAAATCCGTACCTTCCATACGAGTGGACGTAAGTCATTTCCTTTGCACATGTCAGACCACAAACACTTAATTTATAGCCTGATGCTCAAGGTGAACCTATCACGTGTCCCCTACTACTAAGTATAATACTTCGCCAATAAATGATTGCTGATGATACGAAATAATACTGAGAGAAAATCAGCGAAGTTTTTCTTGTGATTGCTACCACTGTGTCTTAGAAATAGAGGCGTAATCGTCTTACAAACCGCCAGATGTTAAAAAATTCGATGGCAACAACTACTGTATGTTACTGTCACAAGCGGTCTTAGTTATACAGGTGCACACAAATATGCGTGTTAAAAGCTATTCTGACTTTATAAATCGAGGTATGGCACTACCTCCATATGACGTGTTTTTTATTTTTCCAGACAAATACGGTGACACTGAACATACACAGTGGGAGTGTATATTATCAGACCAGCGGTGCAGTTACTCATCGCCGACAGTGCACCCTCCTAGTAAAATTACCTAATTTTGAAAGTGATTCGGCTAAGGAGCATGGTATGAAATCAGTATTTGCAACTCCCTCATGTCTCCACTAGGTATTTCTCCAGTATTTGTAACGTATTCTGTCTCAATAGCATATCAGAGGTTCTGCGATATATCCACTGAGTTATAGGCGATGGTTGATGTAGAAGCATCACAAACAGTTTTAGATAGTGTGCAGATTGAGGTCATAAGAAATGTACACTAGCTTTTCAGATCTCTAGTGCTAAGCTTTCAGTAGAAATGCTGTCTATGATTTGGAATGAAGTCTTTCCATTCAACTACATACCTGCTTTGTATGTGATGGAGAAGTCCTTTAATGATTACAGCCTTTCATATCTCGAAACGACTAAACTTCCTCGAACCTATCTGCTACAGTAAAATTCCAACGTGGTTTTAGGTATTCCCTATGCATTTTGCAAGTGCCCCTCAGACTCTGAGCTACCATCCCTACAGCTTTGCGCATATAATCGTTCCAATGTAAGTTGGAACTGAACAGAAGTCGGAGAAAGCTATATCTACCATGTTCTGCAACTCATGTAGAAACAGGCTAAGCTGAGTTACCGCAACAGGACTGTGTTTTGACCTTTCAATGGAAACAGGAACAGGGAGAATGACGAGGATTTTGCTACTGCACTGTGGTGCGTCCCCAAACTACATACACGTACAACAGATCTGCACCCCTCAGCGACCCTTCACGTCTAGCACCCCCAACATACTATCTTCGTTATTCTGTAGCATCCATCAGATAAAAATTACGAACTTTAGAGAACTCGATAAGATTTTCACCGCATCTCTCTCCTCCCATACATCGAAAATAAATAACGCATGCATGCCGGCATCGCGCACATGTGACAATCTTATTAAATATACAGGTATTAAGCAGTTGCACAGACTAGTTTAATGTTTCATCACCTGTACTGTAGGAGCATGATCGTATTCCACAGACTATACTATACTGTAAGTCACAAGAGACGCTCTCTGAGAGCCTGTTCTGTTGTTTGAAACACTGTTTTTTTCTGCTGTAACACGATTTGTACACTACTATATATTTTGTTTTTCCACCTTGACTTCAAGGTCTGTGTCAGGTTCTAAACTGACATTAACATGTTCTGATCAATTACCTCTCGCAAAAAGCTAGATGTCGCACGGTGTAAATCATGTTGTTACTGCTGCTACCATAACACACCACATACATTGGATGATTTTAAATAAAAGACAGTTACAACATAAGGAAACTGGAAGGGTTTGGCTGCATTGTGGAGAGTTTCCAAACTGCAGTCCGAAGGTGATTGACAACGTCTACATTTAAACTCACCTACTACTGTGTTAGAATCTCTGATGGTTCTGCATTCCATTTTGACTGATTCCTCATATCGCAATCATGTATGCGATCACTGTTTTGGTGCTATCCATCCCCGGAAGGTGTTGCCCCTACACCAAAACTTTTTCTCCAACTCAAACAAGCGGTGTCAATCAAACATTATGCTGTAACCAACAGCATGCCAGTGGACGGATGGGATGGAAAAGAGACTGATGTGCTGTAATAATAAGCATCACATTTGATAGTGCGAACAATTTTAGCAATTTTACAGTAATTTCAACACAGGCCAATGATGCGATAGAATGTTTACCAATTTCAGCATCATAGCTAAACTGCCCCTTCTCTATTTTGCGAGTATCATTGTGAATGTAGATAGATGACTGAGCAGTATGTCCCTCATTGTTAGTTCTTGAACACATACATCATCAAAGTGTACCAGACAGCGCTATACATATTTCTAACACCTCCAGAATACTGCTTAATTTATGATCTCTCTCTATGCAGATGAAAGTCACAGAGTATTCTCGCAGTCTTAGGATAAAATTAGAGACTGAGAGACCCCCTTGAACTGTCTTTGACCAGCCCAACCTGCTGCATCGTTTCCAGTTTAATCTGCAGCTGACCAGATGTATACCGTTACATTCTGCGTCTTGTGAATCAGTGGTGCTTGCCGAGTCCTCGCCCGTCCAAGTGCACAAAATTTCTCCAGACACGCCCATGTCGATTAGGTTAGCACTCCTTATCGGTATATAGTAACAGATTTGAAAATGTTGTGATGTGATAGCAGACGGTTAAGAAGAACAAGAAATGGGTGATTTTTATGCAAGATGGAGCTCCAGACAGATGGAGTTTGAAGCATTTTACGCAAATCAGCTAAGTTGGCAATTTGTGTTGGATGGAATGCATACTGGGATAGCCGAAGCGATTAAGGCAAGCACTTGCGTAAAGCGGGAAATCCGGCTTTGCGTCCCGGCCTGGCACACATTTTTACTTGCCGTCACTGAATTTCTTTCATTACCCGATTGTGGCCGATGTCGGAATTTCAGTTTCTTCAGAACAAATTGTGTTTCGTCTACATGATACGTATCCAGAAATAACTAATCCATACGGCTGTGTACCAATGTTGACGTACAGGTAACACAGCAAGCAAAACAGTAACCGAGTCGGAATCGGGCAATGCTGAATGCAAGCATGAGAGCGAAGAGTGAAGCAAACACCGACAGTGAATAAACAAGTTTTTTTCGCGGCCAAGACACTCAGCGCATGCTGTCACCATTGGCACTGTTGTGCAGTTACGAGCAGAACATATTAGACCAATGTTATGACGACTCTGTTATCGAAAAATCTTGATTTTCTCGTCGTGATTTAACAGCAGCCAATGCATGGTTCCAGGCTGTGCTCAGTTGAAATTCCGCATCCCTGTTGTCCTATGGTTTTTAGTGAGTAACACCTGGCCGCACTGTTAGTAAACATAGCGCATAGCACACGCGCAGGAGGGCCGCAATTTTCGTCAGAGGGCGTCGAGTATGGCGCCATCTACCTGCAAATTATTGCGCATGAATTATTTCCACGCCTGCGCATTGCTCGCGCGCATGTTCTATATACAGAGGGGTCGACGAGCGGATACATTCAGTCGTACCTTACCACCAGCATAGTTCAACCATCTGAAGATGTCGGACAGTTGCTCCGAGGAAATATTGTGGAATTTACACGTCAACCGGCGGCAAACCCTTGAGGACTATTTACAACATATCCACCGGGAAAGTCTGAAGAGTCACACGTACTATACTTAACAAAACGAACAATTTTTTGAAAGGGGTATAATGTTAACAGAGAATTTCTATAAAAACAAAACAGCTTAATCAGTTGATATGTTAATGCATTATTTAGGGACGGGGGGGGGGGGGCTTTCTATCAGCTCTGAGCAAGTGAACGAAGTTAGCTGACAATAATTATTCCGACAAACTAGCTACGCAGTGCTGCAGTGTTACCTCAAGCTCCTTCAAAAATAAATAAATAAATAAATAATAAAAAATCAAAATTTATATTCTTCTCGCCTTCCAAAATATACCATTAGCGGTGGTGTACCAGTTTCTATGGACAGCATACAGATTCTTCATACCTTATTGAGAAATGAACAGTAGCGTTGTATTGGCTGAAGAGTACTGAAATACACACATCAAAAAAAGTTTTCCATCACCTCGGTTCCGAGAATTCCGCAACCTGTACAGAAAATTGGAATAGAGATCAACATAAACACCATTCCCGCCCTTTTTATTGCTCATGAAAACCACACATTGCATGTTGTACCACCATACACTGAGACCTTCAGAGGTGCTGCTCAAGATTGCTGTACACACCGGTACCACTAATACCCAATAGCACTTCCTTTTGCATTGATACATGCCTGTATTAGTCGTGGAACACTATCCAGAAGTTTATCAAGGCACTGTTCGTCCAGACTGTCCCACTCCTCAACGGCGATTGGGCGTAGGTCCCTCAGAGTAATTTGTGGGTTGCGTCGTCCATAAACAACCTTTTTCAATCTACCCCCGCATATTTGATAGGGTTCATGTCTGCAGAACATGCTGGCCACTCTAGTCGAGCGATGTCGTTATCCTGAAGGTTCACAAGATGTGGATGATTGGGGCGCGAATTGTCGTCCATGAAGACGAATGCCTCGCCAATAGGCTGTCGATATGGTTGCACTATCGGTCGGAGGATGGCATTCACGTATCGCACAGCCGTTTTAGCGCCTTCCGTGACCACCAGCGGGGTGCGTCGGTCCCATATAATGCCATCCCAAAACAGCAGGGAACCTCCACCTTGTTGCACTCGCTGGAAAATGTGTCTAAGGCGTTCAGGCTGACCATGTTGCCTCCAAACACATCTCCGACGACTGTCTGATTGAAGGCATATGCCACACTCATCGGCGAAGAGAATGCGATGCCAAGCCTGAGCGGTCCATTCTGCTTGTTGTTGCCCCCATCTGTACCGCGTTGCATGGTGTCGTGGTTGCAAAGATGGACCTCACTCTAGGCGTCGGGAGTGAAGTTGGGCATCATGCAGCCTATTGCGAACAGTTTGAGTCGTAGCACGACGTCCTGTAGTTGCACGAAAAGCATTATTCAACATGGTGTCGTTGCTGTCAGGTTTCCTCCGAGCCATAATCCGTAGGTAGCGGACATCCACGGCAGTGGTAGCCCTTGGGCGGCCTGAGCGAGGCATGCCATCGACAGTTCCTGTCTCTCTGTATCTCCTCCATGTCCGAACAACACCGCTTTGGTTCACTGCGAGACGCCTGGACACTTCCTTCGTTCAGAGCCCTTCCTGGCACAAAGTAACAATGCGGACGCAATCGAACTGTGGTATTGACCGTCTAGGTATGGTTGAACTACAGACAACAGGAGCTGTGTATCTCCTTCCTGGTGGAATGACTGGAACTGATCGGCTGTCGGACCCCCTCCATCTAATAGGCGCTGCTCATGCATGGTTGTTTACGTCTTTGGTCGGCTTTAGTGACATCTCTGAACAGATAAAAGGACTGTGTCTATGATACAATATCCACAGTCAACGTCTATCTTCAGGAGTTCTGGGGACTGGGGTGGTGCAAAACTATTTTTGATATGTGTATAAGCGTCGTTTGCTTCTGTCTGTTGCAAGTAGTATGGCATCCGACTTTACTTACGGTAGGATCAGTACCACGCTAGACGAGTGAGTACAATGGTCGTTATGCATCAGTTAAACAACTTATCATAACGTCTGCTTATAAGCTGAATAATCAGAATGTTTGGCCGTTGTGGTGCAATGGAACATCAGCGCAATGAGACGACAAATCAGAAACCAAGAAAAATTGGTTATATTTTAGACGGACACTTGTAGGATAGTAGTTTGTTTCTCAGATTCGAATCGAGTGTGGTTTAACAAGTCATTTATTTGCCCTAAAATCTCGACACATACATTAAAATGACAGAGAATAAGTTCCGAAAAAAATTAACATAAAGTCTCGTATAACTGACCGAGAATCTGCTCCAATGTAAAGAGCATCGAATCACATAAAATACTGAAACACAAAGCGTTCTGTAAGCTCAATTTAATCAAGAATGTCCCGCTAACACTGCGGGAAAGTAGCTCATTTATGTGGAAGACTGCTCGAGAAACGCTAAATCTTTCCTAATCTGCGCAGCTTGTAAACGCGAAGAAAACGAGTTCAAGACCCATGAAACAATGCAATTAATCAGGCAACCCAAGTTGCGTAGCACGCAATTTGTTAGTGGCTCATAAAGTAGATAGCGCTAATGCGAAACGCGTTACTTACTCCAATCGGTGTCAGCAAGGATGCGCCCAATCGGCGCCAGGATTAATGTCCTCTGTGCCAAGACTGCAAGTATCCTCTGAACCTAACTCGCCACGTGAACACATTGAACCAGCACGTAGATTGACGTGCAAAGATACATCGTGGTAATTGTTAGGGTTAAGACCTTATGAAGGGAAAGATGAGTAAAATGTTTATAACGGGTTTGATAAGAGCTCACTTCGTTTATTTGGTGTTAATTCAAAATTAAAGTAATGTGAAGTTACCAAGGGTGCACAATTGATCAATGGTTCAAATGGCTCTGAGCACTATGGGACTCAACATCTTAGGTCATAAGTCCCCTAGAACTTAGAACTACTTAAACCTAACTAACCTAAGGACATCACACACACCCATGCCCGAGGCAGGATTCGAACCTGCGACCGTAGCAGTCCCGCGGTTCCGGACTGCAGTGCCAGAACCGCTAGAGCACAATTGATACCTTACATCAGCATAGTATAAGCTTGTGGAGCGTTAAACAGATTGCACGGGCACAAAATTCATCGAAGCTTTCAACTGCTACAGGAAGGCTGTGCCGACGCCACCTAGAGAGGTTGTGCACGCATTGAGGCTCGGTACGCTGTGCTGCGCTGCCCAACCAAGGCGACACACTTGGTATCGGCGGACGAATGCCGGCACTGGGGAAAGGCGGGCCACGCAGGCGTCCAGTTGACCTAAGGTCCAGCGAACCCATCATCACTGAGCTGGCTTCCACGGCGAGGGTGCATCGCTGTGCCTGACAACCTCATGTACCTGAGCCATTTCTCGGCCGGGAACTTACTACCCGTTTTCAATGGACGGAGGGCAACGCAAGTCCTTCTATTTTGCGATGTGTCTCTAGTAATCATCGTTTTTAAAACAAATGTTTGTTGTTAAGTTTGCTTTAAGAAAAACGAAAGTAGTTGACACGTCTTTTCCTTCTGAATCTCCTTTTGTCTCATACACAGGTTCTGCTCGAAAATATGCACCATTATTTCATAAAGTCAGTTAACCGAGACTATCCTGCACCCGAGTGTAATTGAAAGAAACATCAGCAATCTTCATTTTATGGAACACAGTTTCTTACTGTTAAGTTTTCTTTAAGAAAAGCTAAAGGATTTGAAATTTATACTCTCGAATCTTTTTTTTTTTTCTTTCAAAATGGCTCTAAGCACTATGGGACTTAACATCTGAAGTCATCAGTCCCCTATACTTACAACTACTTAAACCTAACTAACCTAAAGACATCACACACAGCCATGCCCGAGGCAGGATTCGAACGTGCAACCGTAACAGCAGCGCGGTTCCGGACTGGAGCGCCTAGAACCGCTCGGCTACAACGGCTGCTTCTTTTCTTTTCTTTCATACAGCATGACATTTATTGAACTGTATGAAATTAAATCGTCATAACTTTTGAACGGTTTGCGTTAGGACGTTCAAACTGCACGGCTGGTCACGGGGCTTGATAGGAATTTTGATGACATATGGTTTGGCTTGGCGACGAAGCCCACTCTCTTTTGGATAGGTGCTTCAATAAGCAAAATTGGGGCGTTTGGGGGACTGAGAATCAGCATTTCGCGATCGAGAAGTCTCTTCACGCTAACGGGTGACTGTGTGGTGTGCAATGTCCAATCACGGAATAATCGGTGCGATATTCCTTGATGTCACGGTATTAAAGACAAGGTGTACAGCAATAACCCAAAACCATTGCTGAGCTGAAACCGGCCACCGAGGAGGTCATCGACCGCATCGATGTTCCGACACTTCAGCGTGTCATGCAGAATTTCGCTATTCGTGTGCGCCACATCATCGCCGGTGCTGGCAGGCTTATCGAACATGTCAAATCTAAATCTGAATATCTGTATTGACATTTACACATTGAATAAAGTGTGTGCACTCCGTAGTTTGTAACTAATTTACGGTTTTTTTTCATATAGGTCGATGATTGTCTCCCTGTATATAGGTTCCATTTGGTATTAGGTGCCATTACTTTATTAAGTCAATTAATAGAACGTACCCTACACCCAGGACATATTAGAAAGAAATATCGCTATTCTTCCTTTTAAGCAACACAACAAGTTAAGAAAAACAAAACTTGTTGGCATGTCAATTTCTCATAAATTCTTTTTGTCTCATATACATGTCACATTAGGAAATATTTGATATTATTTTAGTAAAGAACCAAACGGGCCTGCCATGTAGCAAGGTAAAGTAAAATTTTTTAGTTTTAGTACTCCTTTCAGGAACACAAATTCCTGCCGTGAGTACGAAACTTTTACCAACATCGACGTTATACGTAATACATCCTCAAATTATATCTAGCAATTAAATACCAATCTGGAAATGCTATGTTTCTGCCATGCCACTTACCATAAAGGAAGCCTGTGGAAGACTATTTATAGACTCATTGACTGGAGCGACTGGAAAATTTTCTTGAAATTCGAGCACAAGTGACGAACGGGGCCTATCATATGGGAGCCTTTTTTCTTTCATTTGTTTTTGGGAAGAATAATGGAGTGATGTAAGATGACCGCCACATATGGCTATGCGATATCGATCCGTTTTTACGATCACCATATTTTCCCATTTTTAGTTGCTGGTCTGTGGATTGTGTTGGAGCAGTAAACCTAATTCACAGGATAAAATAAAAACCACATGGTCAGTTGTGAAGGAAGTGTCTGTTCAGCAGCACAAGGTCGACGATACAAGGTCACTTCGTAGCAAAAATATTTCTGTTACTGATAACTTAAGTATATGGACAGTATTTAACATTAATTTTCTGAACATTGTTGGTGAATTAAATAAAAACTTAGTTTCTTCAGAGAATCATATAACACTCTTGGAAAATACATTTCCGAGATTGATGTCTGAAAACTCTTCTGAAGTATTGACAAAGGGGAGATTGAGTCAGCAACTAAATCACTGAAGACTAAGGGCTTTCATGGATATGATGGAGTGCCTAGCAGAATATTAAAGTACTGTGCTGCACACGTTAGCCCTGTACTTGGCCACATTTGTAATTTTTCCTTTATGAACGGTCAGTTTCCTGAACGATTATAGTACTCAGTAGTGAGGCCGCTTCATAACAAGGGGGAAGGGATAATGCAAACAATTTTAGACCTACTTGTATGCCATCAGTGTTTGCTAAATTTACTGAAAAAGCTGTGTGTGTAAGGATAATTGATCTTTTTTTACACATAATTTGCTGCCAAGTGTACAGTTCGGTTTTAGAAATTGTTTGACAATTGAAAATTCTATATTCCCTTTTCTCTGTGAGGTACTAGTTGGCTGGATTAAACAAAAGATTTCGAACGCTAGGCGTCTTTTTTGAATTGTCTAAGGCGTTTAATTGTGTTGATCACAAGATATTGCTCGAGATGTTGGACCATTATGAAATACGGGAAGTAGCTCACAATTGGTTCACCTCTTACTTTAACGACAGACAACAAAAAGTCGTTATACACAGTGTTGAGAATATCTATAATGTGGGGTCTGAGTGGGGTACAGTCAAATGGGAATGCCCCAGGAATCAGTGTTGGGGTCACTCCTGTTCCTTATTTATATAAATGATATGCCCACTAATATTACGGGTAATTCTAAAATATTTCTGTTTCCTGATGACGATAGCTCGGTAGTAAAGGATTTTTTGCACAACATGGCCTCTGTTGCAAATAGTGCAGTTCAAGACATAAGTCCATGGCTTGTAGAAAATAAACTAATGCTAATTCACAGAAACACTCAATTTTCACAGTTTCTAACACACAATTCAACAAAACCCGACCTTTTAATTTCACAGAATGGGCATATGATTAGTGAAACTGAACAGTTCAAATTTCTAGGTGTTCAGATAGATAGTAAACTGTCGCGGAAAGCCCACATTCAGGATCTTGTTCAAAGACTTAATGCTGCCATTTTTAATATTCTAACGGGTTATGAAGTAAGTGATTATATTTTGGGGTAACTCTACCCATTCTCAAAGGATATGTTTGGCTCAGAAACGGGCGGTTCGGGCAATAAGTGGTGTAAGTTCGCGAACCTCTTGTCTACCCCTGTAAATTAGTCTGGATGTTCTGACATTGGCCTGTCAATATATATATTCTTTACTGTCTTTCTTGTTAATAATATCAGCTTATTCCCACGAATTAGCAGCTTTCACTCAGTTAATACTAGCCAGAAATCCAACCTGCATTTGGATCACACTTCCTTTACTCTAGTGCAAAAAGGTGTGCATCCATTTTCAACAAGCTACCACAAGAATTAAAAAATTTTAGCAGTAATCCACTCGCTTTCAGATCGAAACTGAAGAGTTTCCTCTTGGGTCACTCCTATTCTGTCGAGGCGTTCCTTGGAAAATTAAACTGATTTCTGTGTTATATTATTGATTGCGTTTACATAAACTTGTGTTTTTTTTGTTTTTTGGGTTCATGAACATTTTATTTTATCTATTATTACTTTTATGTTGTAATTTCCTGCACTGACAAGTTCTATGATATTGGAGATTTGTTCCTCAATTTGGCGTCATGATGGCGGGCTAAGGATTCTATTGCAGCGACAGAGAAGGACATCGGTGGGTCTTACCACTTCACCCACGGGCCTCTTGTGGGTGCCCTAACTTCAGAATCTGTCTGAATGCCCCACACTAACGCCTCCTGTTTGTTGGTGAGCGGGACCGAGAGGTGGCAGTTGGCGTCAGCCCGGCTACCCGTGGAAAATAAATGGTACAGTAACCACGGTTCTCGGTGCTTGCGTCTTAAAGATCAACGCCCTGGTACCAATAATAGCATTGGGAAGGCGCCTCCGATTTTACGTTTCAAAATATGGATTCAGCGAATGAGATAACATCGTGTTTGTCTTCCAAAACACGCCGAAGAACCGGCCAATCGGGGATAACACTGTTTCAGTCTGGTACCAGCTTCATAAAGGAAATTGTGAATGGTGTACACAGAAGGGTGGAAGTTTGCTGTCTTTCCCACGATGTTTTGAAAGTTTTGTGTCAGCTGTCGCCCGTCAGTAATGGTACAGATTCAGCCTCTCCGTGCCGGCCGAAGTGGCCGTGCGGTTAAAGGCGCTGCAGTCTGGAACCGCAAGACCGCTACGGTCGCAGGTTCGAATCCTGCCTCGGGCGTGGATGTTTGTGATGTCCTTAGGTTAGTTAGGTTTAACTAGTTCTAAGTTCTAGGGGACTAATGACCTCAGCAGTTGAGTCCCATAGTGCTCAGAGCCGTCAGCCTCTCCGCCTATGATGTTTGTGAATGGTTGAGAGCCGCAGAGACGGAAGGAATTTTTTGGGGAGTCGGGGATGAAAGTTCGAGTGGTGCGGACACTGATCGAGAGAGACGGAATCTATCGTCTTTAAGTTGTTAGCCAATGTACAACTCGGAAATAATTACATAAGGTGTACCACGAAGTTCTATCTTAGGGCCCCCAATTTTTCTTGTGTGTTCGTGATCTTTCAGCAGTAGTAACATTACCAGATGTGAAGATTGTTTTGTTTGCAGATGATAGAAACCTTGTCATAAATCGGTTATATTGAAAGATACCAAGATAGCTTTGTTGGCGAATAGTAAACTCTACATCAAAAAGCAAATCAAATGTAGTCTTTGCCACGCGGGATTAGCCGAGCGGTCTCAGGCGCTGCAGTCATGGACTGTGCGGCTGGTCCCGGCGGAGGTTCGAGTCCTCCCTCGGGCATGGGTATGTGTGTGTTTGTCCTTAGGATAATTTAGGTTAAGTAGTGTGTGAGCTTAGGGACTGATGACCTTAGCAGTTAAGTCCCATAAGATTTCACACACATTTGAACATTTGAAATGTAGTTTTAAAAGGATAGGTTAATAAAATTTTCAAGGACGCTAATAAATGGTTTCTAGGTAATACAAGTCGTATGTAGTTGAAAACTTGAGAGAGTTTTCCTCCCGGTATAAAATGGCTCTGAGCACTATGGGACTTAACATCTATGGTCATCAGTCCCCTAGAACTTAGAAATACTTAAACCTAACTAACCTAAGGACAGCACACAACACCCAGTCATCACGAGGCAGAGAAAACTCCCGGTATACGTCTAAAATATAACAACAAGCAGGTTCAAGAGGTTGACAGCGTCAAATTCTTTGGATTACAGCTTGATAAATTTAGTTTGAAAGAGCATACCACAGAACTGCAGGTGGCATATGGTCTTCATACCGCTCTCCCGGCCGTATTTGTCAGTTTGCGAGACCGGAGTCGCTACTTCTCAGTCAAGTAGCTCCTCAGTTTTCCTCTCAAGGGCTGAGTGCAACCCGCTTACTAACAGCGCTCGGCAGACTGGATGGTCACCCATCCAAGAGCTAGCCCTGGCCAACAGCGCTTAACTTCGCTGATCTGACGGGAACCGGAGCTGGCGCAGAAACATCTTAACAAATCGTTATTTGCAATGCACATGTTGTCAGATATAGGCGATATAAAAATAAATAACCAGTATGCTTTACTTACTTTCATTCCGTGATGTCATATATGATCATTTTTCGGAAAAAACTCACTTAGCTAAGCTAAAGTTTTCCGAGTCCAAAGGCTTGTAATGTGAATTATTTGTGAGGTGAACTTATTAAAATCCTGTAAAAGTCTGTTCAAAGAACAGAACTGCTTCCCAATATATTTATTCCTTCATTAAATTTGTCGTTATATAACATATCTTCCTCAAACTAACAGTTCAGTTTATGCAATCTATAAAACGGTAATTTTCAATATCATCTGAAGACGACATACATCGCGCGTGACTGTCATGGTGGTGAATACCGAGTAGCTATTGCTTTTGCTTAAAGTGTTGTAACAGAATGTCTTGCTACAGCGAACCTTGTCATCAGTGCTCTACAGATGAGGGAAGAGAAGTCGATGCAGGAGTTAAAGTGGTGGAAGGTGGTTTAGGCTTCATGTAGTGTCGTATCATGATTTTAAGAATTGCTGGGACTGTCATCGAAAAACACATGTCCAACTTGGTGAAAGATATAGCTACACTGTACCCCAGCTACGGCGAAACAGGATTGTTTCCGACTGCGTATACAAAACGCGGAATTGTTGGTGATAAAGAGCTGGGTAACAAGTAAAATAAGTTAAACTGCTATCAGAAATTTGGTGCATCTTTTGTCTTTGTTGTTGTCAACGCTTTAAAGAGAATGGTTATCTGGCGCTATGAGAGTCGCGTGCTCGTCCTTGTTGTAGTCAACACTTTAAACAAAATCGATACCTCGCATCGTAACAGTCGCGCCTCAATATACGTTGTGTGCAAGTGACCATGGAAATTACCAATAAAAGAAAAACAATATTCTTAAGGATTTAAAGTCATTGCCATTGGTTCAGACAAGTATCTATTATTTGGGAAAACATATTTTCAATAATTTGCTAATTACCATATGTACTTTCACTACTATTAAGTTTCAGATTAAGAGGTGCCTGAAGGATTTATTGATGGCCAGCTCCTTCTGCATAGCTGATGAATTTCCCAATAGAACCAAATGATGGTATGTATTATTAGTAATATTAAATAACCTGAGTGTTAAGTAAAATCTCTCTTTGCATGTCTTCAGTGCAGTAATGTAATCATTGTAAATAAGTAGTGTATCATGATATGTGGTTATAATAGCCTAAGAATTACCTTATTGTAGATTTGAATGTTTTGTGAGAAGTTTGTCATTATTCGCCATCTTGTTAAAGTTTACAGGTTGAAAAACGTGGGTGTAGTGCAATTGTAACGTAAGCACCAACCAGTCGCAAGTATGGTTTGAAAAGTTTAGCTCAGGCCATTTCGAATTTATTACAAAGCCATGGCTCTTACAGCTTTCTTTGCTTTCCTGCTGGGGTCGCGTTTTGAATTTGTTACTAGTGTGTTTCGTTAATACAAAAGATTTTACTAGAGCTTTTTTGATTTCGACCTACAGAGAAATACCCATTTTTAAGTTAATAAAACATGAAATTGAGGGAAGTCTTTCGTGGTGGACGTTTCTGTGCAATGAACTCCTCCTGTATTCGTCTAATGCATTCGTAAATAAACAAATTTTACACGAGCACTATCTAGGTGCTGTTTAACTTCCTGAAAAGTGCTTTAATACCAGAAATTTATGTTTTATGCTAGCTCAAACGCTGAACACTTCCAAACGTGTCGAAGCTTCACATGAGTAACACGATAGTTTTAAAGATGTTAGAATAGTAAAAAGGTTAAGTCACAAACGCTGTATAGAATGTATGGACACAATAAAACATGCCTTTGCTAGAGCCATGAAATTAATTTAAAAGTCGTAAAGAGAAGTAAAATTATGAACAAGAAATTTTAGGACGGCGTTCTACTGAACTGCTAAGATTACGTAAAATAAATACTATATATAAATAATTAAAAGTTTATAGGTGTGGATTACGAATTACTACTTGAATGAAAACATGCTTGTAATTTTTTGACTTATTTCACATAGATTGGTGCACCGCTACACCGTTAGTGTTACCTGAATCACGGTTTCACGAGAACAGGGACGTTTTGAGCACCATCATTGCGTAGCGTGAATGTTGCCTATCATTATGTCCACTATATCTCCACACTCAGATTCAAAGGTCAGCAGTACCTGTGTGGTGGATTCGTTAGTCAACACTAGTCGACATCATTCTCCATGAGAAAGTGTCGACTGACGTGGACCGAAATATGTGTTGTTAATAAGAGGCGCGTCAGAGAGCCGACGAAAGGACGTCACGCTATAGCAATGGCCGGCGCAAAATTATTCACTGATATTTACAAACATTCTGGAAGATTAGCGACAGTGAGATTGAAACGGTACATTTTTCAAGAATGATTAGACCCCACGCAGGAATCCGATCACATCTTCCAGAGGCTTCCCCATTTTAATTCCAGAGCTCCAACTATTAGCTTTCTAATAGGTCCAGTACAGTCACAAACGCCAAGTTGAAGTAGCTCCCTGTTTAGCCTAGTTCGTGGATGTCACCCCAAGTACTTGCTTCGTTGCTAAAATCCTTCACATCTCCGATCTCTAATGACCTTCATATCGACGATAGGTTATATTCTGTCCTCGTCCACCATTTCGTGTCGTGTGTAAATGCTGTGCGAATCAGCCGAACAATTAAAATATTTAAATGTTTACGTCCACAGTGACCTAAGATGGATGTACCACACACATAACAGTTGTCGGAAAAACAGATGCCAGGCTATAAAATTCTCTGGGTGACTTCTAAGGAAATGTAGCGTATCTACAAAGAAGTCTTCCTACAAAACGTACGTCCGACGCTGTCTGGACTGTTATTCCTCTGTCAAGTTTCCTTAGCAAACGGAATTAGCAATTAGAAGAAGAGTTTCAGATAACTCAAAGAAGACCTGAGCAATTCGTCACGGATTTGTTTAGACAGACCGAAACTGCTACAAATATATTCAAAGATACTCCAGTTCTAAAGCAAGGACAATATATTAGACATCACAAAGAGTATTTTTCTTCAACTTCAAAGAAGCATCACGGAATGTATTACAACCACAGATATACCTAACGCGTAATGTCCACGATTTTAAAGTTTGTGGTTTACGCGGGTGCATAAAACCAATAGTCTTTTTCATGCACTATCAACGAGTGGAATAGAAGTGTCTGCTGGTAGTAGAACGCTAACACCGATACCTACCTCGGTATCCGATGCAGCGGTCGCACGGCTTTCTCTACTGTGGCGTTTTACTCGGAGGTATCCGGTTCGAATCGTGTTGACGGAAGAAATTTTTACCGCTAGTAGTTGGTCAGAAAGGAGAGCCGGGTGTGGTGGCGTTAGGTTACTGATCGTCAGAGTTTGCTCCCTTTCCCTGTTTTAAATTTCATTCCTCGTCATAGTAATCGACAGGTATACATTTCAAATAAATTTGTACTAACTAAGAGTATATTTCATACTGAAGTCAGGGCCGGCTCGTAATCACAGTGACGAAACGGCTCGTTTGCGGACTCTCGTTTACTGGAACGTTTTGTCTTCCGTTAGCGTGTACTTTCGCAACCTGTATAACGCATCTGTCCTTTCACTGTTGTTCGTTGCCTGGTGCAATACTTTCTGCAGGGGTCTTTTCGTTGACTTGTGTTCTTTTTTTGTGAGTTGCGTGTCAGAGCCACTCAAGTTACTGTATATTGTCAGTAGCCGTGTTGTGTGAGAGAAGCGTGCAGCGTCGTGTTTGCGACGTTGATTCTGACGAAAATAGCAAAAAGACAAGAAGCTGATTCCGAGTGCTACAGCTAGACACAACATGAGACGCCTTGCCAAACGTCGGGTCTAGTGTAGCAGGGGATACAACCCGTCGGCTTTGAACAATGACGTCACAAGTCGCCAGGGAGCATGTATTACAAAGATGAAAGAGCTGAGGAGAATGTTGAGAAACAAAGGAATGCGAGAGAGATAAACTTTATTTCACATATGCAAGGGCCAGTAGTATTTTCACGTTAACGATAACGCGTGTTTGTATCTTAGTATTTCTGCGCAAAATACAATGGAAAGAAATGAATGAAATTACTAGCAAAGAATGGCTGGTTCAAAAAAAATGGTTCAAATGGCTCTGAGCACTATGGGACTCAACTGCTGAGGTCATAAGTCCCCTAGAACTTAGAACTAGTTAAACATAACTAACCTAAGGACATCACAAACATACATGCCCGAGGCAGGATTCGAACCTGCGACCGTAGCGGTCTTGCGGTTCCAGACTGCAGCGCCTTTAACCGCACGGCCACTTCGGCCGGCAGCTACTGAAGCATCTGTATCTTAGGATCAGTTTATTCTATCTCGTGAGATTTTTTTTTTAAAAAGCCAAAAAACACTTATCAGCTACTGAAGCATATTGGTGGAATAAGAAAGTGAAATATGGCAAAATAGTGAAATATAGATAAACGATCGCTTTTAGATTCACATTCAATTATTTTAATGATAGCGCTTATTAGAACACAGAACTGCTATATTATCTGTGCCTCGAAGTGAAGACATTACTATCTATGGCTAAGGAATGACGTCATTGTTCAAAGCGACGGGTTGTATCCCCTGCTTCACTAGACCCCAAACGTCCCTGTCCAACGGACGAATCATCATCAACAGTCACATGTAGGTTTATCACACTTTTTGAGTCCAACCGGGGACATATTTTTGAAATTAGTTAGATCAGTTTATTTATTCAGTTGTATTATTCACTAGACAAGACTTTTTTCAGAAATAGTACTCGTGTCTAGTAGTGTGGTACGAAAATGCAGTCTCTTCAGTAGCACACTGCAGATCACTGTTATTCCCATCTTTGGCTTTAAAAAAGACTACTTACGCTTGGCGAAACAGTAGCGTTAAAGGCACCCCTAGGTTTAGCTGCCTTCACGTGGTCTTCAGTATCACTCTTTATGTACAGCAAAAACTTCTCCTGTACATAGTGTGTAATAATCACATTCATTTTTACTGTCATTGCGCAGTTTCAAAAAAAAATTATTCCTATTGTAGGTTAACATTAAACAGATGCTTTCTTTTGCCCATTGTCAAACGATGAGACGAAAAAGGAATAAAGATAAAATAATAAAAAACGTGTAGATAAGTTACTTCACACACGAAAATATCTTAAACACGTCGTCCCCATTTGTTGCTAAATTACTAAGTGAAAATTTGTGGGGCAGCCGGTAACCAAGCCTCCTCATCAAAGTCAGAGTTTGTTCCACGTTCAGCTGAGACGGGAACGACCGAAAGAGATTGTGTATAAACGTGATGTCGAACATGTAGGTGTAACGTTACAAACAACAAATTTAAACAGACGTCGCTAGTCATAAAATTCTGAAACCCCGGACATTTTTGCAACACAGCACTTTGCTGTCGACAGCACTAGAGAACTAGGACTGTTAGCGCTAATCCCGGACTTATGGTATGCCAGGTCATTTGATCTCATTCTGTGAGAGACTATGGGAAGTAACTGTGACAACATGTTGAAATTTCAGCGATTTTAGATTTAAGCAGTAGATACTAACAGTCGAAATCGCCTTTTTTGTATTTTTGAGGCCGTTTCCGGTTATCATAAACATTATTTGACTACAAGTAATTTACTTAACAGAGTGTTGGTCCATCTTTGGGACACAATACAGTACTTATTCTGCGTGATATGGGTTCGACAAGTCCCCGGTAGGGTTCCGGAGCTACGTGGCATCAGACGTCTACGCACAAATCACGAGATTCCCTCGAATTAAGGGCCAGCGGTTTGTGGGCGCAGAGCTGCTGAACGATAGTGGTCTTCACTATCATGCTCCTCAAGTCACTGGAACACGATTCTGGCCTTGTGACAAGGACAGTTATCCTGCGGGAAGATGCCATCGCCGTCAGGCAAAATACACTCTAAGGCAGCAAACAAAAGCGGCGCATAACGAAGGAATTATCCGAATGGGGCGGAAATCGATAGATGTGATGTACACGTACAGAAAAACAATTAATTATGGTTTCAGAAAAGAACTGACGAGTTACATAAAAAGGAAAAGGAGCTTCAAACTGAGCAAGTCACAAACACGACGGTATACCTCTGGTCCTTACGCAAGCTTAGCGTATACTTGATATAGTGGCTGGGTGTGTTCCTGAGGTATACTGTGTCAAATTCTGTCCAATTAGCGCTTTAGATCGTCAAAATCGCCTGTTAATTAGACGGCCCTGTCCATAACGCTTCAAACATTCCCAACTGGGGAGATATCTGGCGACCTTAGTGGCCAGGGTGAGGTTTGGCAAACACGAAGATAAGCAGTAGAAACGCTCGTCACAACAAAACAGAGTGTAGGATATCGTCGACGAACCGCTGTGCTGTAAGGGTCTGACAACTAAAGGGTTCAGATGGTTCAAATGGCTGTAAACACTATGGGACTCAACATCTGAGGTCATCAGTCCCCTAGAACTTAGAACTACTTAAAACTAACTAACCTAAGGACATCACACACATCCATGCCCGAGGCAGGATTCGAACCTGCGACCGTAGCAGCAGCGCGGTAACCAAAGGGATCCTGCTACGAAAAGCTATGCAACCCCAGACCTTCACTGGTGGTTGTCGGGCCGGATGGCGAGCGACAAGGTTCTCACCACGCCCCTGTCCAGGGCCTCATAGAGTTGCACCGCCGCAACCGCAAGTCCACTCGCGCCACTTTTCAAACTGCCGCGGCTGAATGACGTCTTGTCATGGCACAAGCATAGGGATGCGGATCGAAAATTTCTTACGCGCCACTTGGTAACATTAAGGCTGCCCTAAGGCCCAGTTTAGTCAACCTTTTCATTACTGATAATTGACAAATTACCATATTAAAGATTATGAATTTAACCATGCAGTACCATTAAACAGTCAAGATCATAGCAAAACATGTTGACAAGAGTAAAAGCACAAAAATAAGACTAGTTCCATCCTAGTAACATTAAGGAACAGTCTCTCTCAGATATAGCTTAATCTGGGAGATATGGCCTCTATATCTACGTCTGTTGTTTGGGTCCCTTACCAATAAGGTAACCAATGTGATGAACTGTATTTGGATCGTACCCTAGAAATGTTGTAAAAGCTTGCCCCTGACCTTATCAGTTCTATTACTTACAGTACCAAATGTTTTAACAAAAATCTGATCCCCTGACTTAAATGACGTGAGCTATCTCCCCACTTCATTTTCCTGAGCAAGTCTTTCATGATCAATGCATAGAGTTTTCCTTGCCCATTTACGCATGTCATGTCTTTCATATGCACAGTGTCAACCGTCTCCGGCAATTAATCGTTCAAGGTCCACAGACTGGAGAGGACTGAAGTAGGCTTGAACGAAAATGTGAAACTGACCAGGATGCACCTCATGGACAGTGGCTTAACCAACACAAAAACGAATTCTATTTAGTGTGACCGTCGTGATGAAGAGGGATGAGGGGTGCACATTAATGTCGGTTAACGAGCTCCACAAATGAGGGATTCGGGTAATAAGATGCTATAGTAGTATTCGCTATTCCTTCACGAAGCGGAAGTTTCTATGTGCCACAAAAGTAAAAGTGCTAGTATTATCCGACTGTAGGGTCCTACAAGCTCCAAACGTTCCAAAACGTCTGATAGCCGTAGGTGTATTAACGTCGCTCTTGAGAGCAGCCAGCATAAGCGCGCACTCAAGTCAATGCACCGATTCCCCTCTTTTGATCTAGGAAACAGACCAGCACATCAACATACAACGTGTGCGTCAGAGGCTGAACGGCGTCGGAAGACATTAAACCACGTTGGTCTACTAAGGCAACAAGTCTTGTAGGACTTACCAACTTATGGATCTGCTTGTCCATCCTTTTTCCAAATAAAATTCCCGGAGGTCTTTATTCTGGTTTTAATATCACCTGAATGCCCCGCTACAGATGTTCCATGACAACACTTAAACAAGCATAGACGGGTTCCAATGGTAAAATAATTTTATCTCTATGATGTTCCCCTGCCTTAAATTCCCCATTAAGCATAAGGTTTGACTGTCTTCCCCTTCTTCAAACGCTCTTCAGCAGTAACCATCTCGGGTACTGCGTCTTGTAGTTGGGCAACATTCTTAAAAAGAAGAGGAAGCCTTTTCAAAATACGGCACACCACTGCATCTGGTTCGATGCCAATATCTGCACCTCTTTTGTCTTAGTGATTATCTTCCTAGGTGTCTTCGCCGAACATGCTGCTCAGACCACCCGCGATGATATTCCCCATCCCACGAATAGGCTATATTTAACCCTGAAATAAAAAGGGAATATCTTCACCGCCCACCTGGCTACACACTCTGTCCGCCTTGGCCATAAGAGCACTCAGCTAGGGGCTTGGTTATTATTTTCCAGCTGAAGGGCCCGGTGCTCCAAATTCATTTTAAATTTCTATAAGGCAAATAAAACGGCCAAGGCTCAAGTTTGCACACCGAGCACTTAGCGTCCAATGAGGGAAGGCCTCAGAAGCATAAGCCACCGGCCCCCTCCCATTGCGATATTCCTGAAGCAAAAACGCGGCCACTCCATACACTGAAGTGTCTGTCTGGGCAATAAACTTCATTTTGTAATGGGGCATTGCCAGCGCAGGCGCGCTTGCCAGTGCCGTTTTCAAACGTTCAAACGACGCCTGCTGCTAGGGACCCTACTCAAACGTTTTTCGTCTTTCCCTTGGCTCATTAAACAGGGTTTCTAACTGAGATAAATTGGCTGTGAACATTCGGAAAAAAGTCGCCATACCTATGGAGTAGAAAATTGCCTTCCTAGGTGGTGGGCAGGTGCAAATCGCCTCCGTTCAACTCTGGCCAATACTAACGCCCACTGAAGAAACTATACATCCCAGGAACTATATCCCTGGCTGGACTAATATGACCTTAGATGGTTTGACAGTAAAACTGGCTTCATGCAAAAGGGTAAGGACTTCCCGAACATGGCCCAAGTGCTTGTGAAAATCTCGACTTAATATAACCAAATCATCCAAGTAGAGATAAATGCAACTGAGCCAGAAATCAGAACAAATATCTAAAATATTGTGAGTACAAAGGAAACAAGACTGTGCTCCAACAGGTTCCAGTCAGTACAAATGCAGTTACTGGCTCTGACTCTTCCGATACGGCAGTTGGAAATAAGCCTGGTTAAGTGGTGAACACCGTAGCCTTTTGAAACCACGAAGAACATCGGTAACAAAATAGACGGTAAGACCATATCATTATTAAGTGCAGCTGCCCGGAGGTTTCAGAACAGGAAAAATGGAAGACGAATATGGAGACTTAGATGGTCTAATTAGTCCTAACCTGGGAATTTCACCTACAGGATCTTCAGTTGCTTCTTACTTCATGTGCGGCATGACAGACAATATAGAGGGTGTCTAACTGGAACCATATCAGCTAGTTCTGTTTTATACTGCCTATACTTTACCAGCCCTAACGTTAAATTCTTCGCCCGACTCATCCAACTGTTCCCGCTGTTGAGGGCTGAATCGGTTGGTTTGTTGCTTGGTTTGGGGTATAAAGGGACCTAACTACAGGTTCATCGGACCCTTTTTCCTGAGGCAAGCAAGGCTCAAGGTACAAAATCCTTCAACACCACACCTAAAAAGTAAACGAATGGAACGAACAAGAAAGGGGGAAACATACACCACGAGGATCACAATAATAAAAGAGGATGAGCCAGCCACTCTGCAACATATTAAAATGTCCACCACAAAAACAGGGCGAGATGAACACATGCAGGGAAAAGATGACACCAAGACAAAGAAAGGCAAAGAAAGTGCACAGAGTTAAAATGGAGGGAGGGTGTCGGGCTCAGAGAGAAGGCTAAATGCCCCACCCTAAGGTGGTATGATAAAAAAACCTCACGAATTAAACGCAAAACTAAATCTGCTGTTGAGGCATTGTCACCCAACACCGAAGGTAGGGTACTGGGAAGGTTAAAAGTCCGCCGCACAGCCGCTAAAAGTGGGCAGTGCAGCAAGATGTGGACGACAGTCATATGTGAGCCACAGGGACACCGAGGTGGGTCCTCTCGACGATGGGGCTAGTCATGTGTAAGCCACGTATGGCCAATGCAGAGCCAGCGGAGAACAACAGAGTCCCTGTGAGAGGCCCGCATGGAGGTGTTCCACGCAGTCGTAGTCTCCTTAAGGGCACGCAGTTTGTTGTGCGTACTGAGATTATGTCATTCCGTCTCCCAAAGTGAAAAACCTTGTGGCGTAGTAATGATCGCAGGTCAGTTACAGGATGCCGATCTCCAGAGGCAGTTTCCGTGTAGCCTATTTGGCCAGCCTGTCGGCAAGTTGATTTCCTAAGATTCCGACGTGGCCTGGGGTGCACACAAACACCACGGAACAGGACATAGATGGACTCCTGGATGGTCGCTACCAAAGGATGGCGGGGGTAGCATTGGTCGATAGCTTGTAGGCTGCTCAAGGAGTCAGAACAGAGGAGAAACGACTCGCCAGGGCATGAGCGGATGCGCTCAAGAGCACGAGAAATGGCCGCCATCTCTACAGTGAAAACACTGCAGCCGTCTGGGAAGGAATGCTGTTCAATATGTCCTCCATGAACATACGCGAAGCCACCGTGACCATCAGCCATCGAGCCGTCAGTTTAAACCACTTTATGGTCCCGATACATGTCAAGAATCGAAAAGAAGTGAAAGCGGAGAGCCGCGGTGTTAACTGAGTCCTTAGG
Organism: Schistocerca nitens; assembly: GCF_023898315.1. NCBI lineage: Eukaryota > Metazoa > Arthropoda > Insecta > Orthoptera > Acrididae > Schistocerca > Schistocerca nitens. The sequence goes on from NC_064617.1 coordinate 397,811,731, forward strand.
ACCATGTGCAAGGTCCAAGCGAAGCTTCAGCCGAGGTGTACACCACGGAGGAGTACGCGAATGGGCCTCGAGTATAGGTGCTAAAGGCAAGGACTGCATTTCAGACAGAAGAGATCGGACGTGAACCGCAATCGTAAGCCCTGACCTGGGCCTCCAATGCGGGAGATGAGCCGCCGTGGATGGGAAAAGGAGACGGTAATTCGAATGCTCAGGAGAACTACGAATGTGTGCAACTTAACCGGCGAGCAGTTGTGCGCGCCTAACCTTCAATAAAGGGACTCTGTCCTCCACCAAGACGCTGGTCACTGGACTCGACCTAAAAGCACCTGTTGCCAGTCAAACGCCACAGTGGTGCACTGGGTCGAGTAAACGCAACTCTGAGGGCGCCGCCGAACCATAAACCAGACTCCCATAGTCCAGGCGGGATTGAACAAGGGATCTGTAGAGCTGCAGAAGCGTAGAGAGATCTGCACCCCAGTCTGTGTTTCTCAGGCAGCGGTGGGCAATGAGGTGCTGCCAGCACTTCCGCTGAAGCTGACGAAGGTGAGGTAGCCAAGTCAATCGGGCGCCAAAAATCAGTCCTAAGAATCGATATGTCTCCACTGCAATGAGTGGATCGTCATTAAGGTAAAGTTCTGGTTCCAGATGAACGGTACGACGCCGACAGAAGTGCTTGACACACGACTTCGCGGCTGAAAACTAGAAGCCGTGGGCTAGAGCGCATGACTGCGCCTTGCGGATGGCTCCCTGTAGGCGCCCCGCGGGAACACCAGTAGTGGAGGAGCTGTACGAAATGCAGAAGTCGTCTGCATACAAAGAAGGTGAGATCGACGTCCAGACAGCTGCTGATAGACCGTTAATGGCCACTAAAAATAGATACACTCAATACAGAGACCTGTGGGACCCCATTCTCCTGGATATGGGGGGAATGACGGGAGGCACCAACTTGAACACGGAATGTATGGAGCGATAGGAAATTTTGGATAAAAGTTGGGAGCGGGCACCGGAGATCCCACTCATATAATGTGGCAAGGATATGATGTCGCCAGCTTTTCGTAAATAAAAAAAAAGACGGCAACAAAGTGTTGGCGTCTTGAAAAGGCTGTTCGTATGGCAGACTCGAGGGAAACTAGATTATCAATGACAGAGCGACCCTGGCGGAAACAGCCCTGGCATAGAGGCAGTAGGCCACGTGACTCCAGGACCCAACACAACCGGTGACTTACCGTACATTCCAACACCTTTCAAAGAACGTTGGTGAGGCTGATGGGCCAATAGCTATCCACACCAAGCGGGTCTTTTACCGGGTTTGAGAACTGGAATAATGGTGCTCTCCCACCATTGCGATGGAAAGACGCCATCGTACCAGATACGGTTGAAGATGACGAGGAGATGTCGCTTGTAGTCGGACTGTTTGAGTATCTGACTGTGGACCCGATCTGGTCCAGGAGCTGCGTCGGGGCAAAGCGCAAGGACGCTGAGGAACTCCCATTCTGTAAATGGAGCATTATAGGGTTCACTGTGACGTTCAGTGACGAGAGGGTTTTCTTTTTCCATCCGCTGTTTGAGGGTGCGAAGTGCTTGGGGGATAATTCTCTGACGCGGAGGCTTGAGCATAGTGCTCAGCAAAGTGCTCGGCAATTGCGTTTGCGTCGGTAGATAACACGCCATTGATGTTAATGCTAGTAACACGTCTGATCTTCGTCCAGACTTGGGAAAGTGGCGTATGGCACGCAATGGTCGAGACGTACCTCTCCCAACACTCCTGTTTCCGTCTTTTAATAAGCTGGCGAAGGCGGACATGGACCCGTTTAAAAGCTATTAGGTGCTCTAGGGAAGGGTGCCGCTTATGTCGATGTAGAGCTCGCGAACGCTCTTTAATAGCCTCAGCGATTTCCGGTGACCACCAAGGTACTGACTTTCGCCGGGGTCACCCTAAAGGACAAGGGATCGTGTTTTCCGGTGCAGAAGCGATCGTCCTAGTGACCTGCTCAGATACCACATCGATGGTACCATGTGGGGGAGATTCAATGGTGACAGCAGAGGTGAAAGCTTACCAGTCTTGTTTAAAGCCCATCTTGGTAGATGTCCAGGGAAAGTCTCTGAAGATGGGAAAGTGGTCACTACACAAAAGTCATCATCAGCTCTCCAGTGAACAGATGGGAGAAGTCCTGAAATGCAGAGGGATAAATCAATGGCTGAGTAAGTGCCATGAGCCACACTGAAATGTATGGGGGCCCCAGTATTTAAGAGGCAGGGGTCAAGTTGAGACAGTAAAATTTCGACATCTCTACCTCGGCCAGTAAGCACAGTGCCACCACACAAGTGGTTGTGGACATTAAAATCTCCCAAAAGTGGGAAAGATTTAGGGAGTTGATGAATCAGTGCAGCCAAAGCGTTCAGGGGTACTGCACCATCTGGAGGAAGATATACATTGCAGACAGTTATTACCTGCGTAGTCCTTATCTTGACAGCCACAGCTTCAAGAGGGGTTTGAAAGGTCACAGGTTCACTGTATACTGAGATCAGGACATAGACCCAAACTCCACCTGACACTCTATTATAGTCGCTATAGTACTTGTAATATCCCGTACAGGTGCGAAGGGCAGGAGTCTGCATTGCTGGGAACCTGGTTTCCTGGAAGGCAATGAAGAAAGCAGGTGTAAAGCTTAACAGATGCTGTAGCTCAGCCAGGTGGTGGAAAAAACCGCAGCAATTCCACTGGAGGAGTACGTTATCATGAGGCTGGGAAGGCATGAAGCATGCAAGGAGGCAGGTTACACCTCACCTGCTGCCACCGACTGAGTATTTGTATCCGTTCCTATTATGGATGAGGCACCAGTGAGATCCAGGTCCTCAGGGGATGCGAAGATTGGCACGTAGCTCGTCGTCAGATTGGAAGAGAAGGTCGTGATGGAAAATAATCCTCTGGACCACGCTGAGGCTTTGATGAGGAGTGACAGTCACAGGCAAGTAATGCCCAGGATTGGGCCGGAGATGCTGTCTCAATCAAGACTGCACCGTTTCTCATCAAGGTGTTCAACAAAAAATTGAAGCTTCATAGGTAGAAACGAGTCACCGTCCATTCTGCTACAGACTAAATACCGAGGCGAATATGGCTCTCTTCTTTCTGTAGCCCTACGTTCCTCCCATGCTGTAGCGAGGGAGGGAAACGCTTTATGGTCATACCTCAAAGCATTGTACTCGATCTTGCCCTTCTTAGAGACTGCTGGTGCCATACGGTCACCAGCAAAAGATGACTTAATCCGCTTCATCGATGCCAACCACTCCAATCAGGGGCTCTCCCCACGGGCGCCACCCAGCCACAGCAAAGGCCACCTGGCTTGGTGGCCATTGCTGGGAGTTCTGATGCCCCAGGAAGACAGGCATCTACTCTTTGACATACGTGGGGAGTTTACAGCTCAGGCATCAGCAGTGCGACCCCTGTGTTGTCAAGGGGCTAACCACTATTTGGGTACATGACGGCCCCACCACAACGTACTGGCTACCATGCTGGATATTGGGCGCAGAGTAATCCAATACTGTCATGGGGTCGAAAGAGAACAGGAGACAACGGAAGAAGATGACATACCCCGGAAATTGTCCTCGCCCAAATAGTTGAATTGCTGGTGGAGATGAAAAGCCATGACAAGAGATTCAGGAGATCGAATCTAAGGGCATCATGGATAACTCATGCACCACGTAAGGTGTTCTTCCCCATATGGCCCACACTTCTGTAGAATTTGGAAAGTGGCAGGTCAAACCATAAAACGGGACCTGAACTTATAAGGAAGAAAAGTGTGAGACTCCTTTTAGTCGCCTCTTACGACAGGCAGGGATACCGCGGGCCTATTCTAACCCCTGGACCAGCAGGGGGCAGGGCTTAATTGATACAGTTTGTAGTCAGATACAGTTCTAGCATCACTATTACTAACCGCTGCATGCACACCTAATTGTGTAATGTGTTTATAAAATTCAATAAGGGTGTGAGGCTCAAAATCAAAGGAAAATTTGTTCGCACGCTAATTAGGGAGTAACCCAACATGGCGTATAAAATTCCCGCTAAGTATAATTGTTGCCGATACTCTTTCCACAACCTCGACCTTAAGTGGCCATCTAAATTTATTGATGCATAACCTAACCCCCAGATTCTCCAACAAAGACATTTCAGTTATATTAGCCACCTTACATCTCTCTTCTTTCCCGGATACAAGTGTAAAGATACAAATATACTTACGGCCACTGTAAAATTCCTGATTAATCAATGTTAGAGAACTATCTGTATTGAGCAGTGCGCTTACAGGCTCTCAATCCCTGCACACCCAAAGGCAGCCCGAGAAGAGGGTGCCTCATCCTATAACTCCATCACACTGATCACGGAGCCTGGTTTCTCTGGCGTCATCCAGTGGAATCAACAACCGATAAAATTTAAAATCATTTATTCTTAACACCTCTCGCTAGTCGTGTAATTCGATAAGGAACTTTGTAGCGTGTTTAATATGCTTGCTACTTTTACTAGCTAGCACCCACTTTCAAGCAAAAACATACTAAGAAATTAAGCAGCTCCATGAAAGATACAACCAACGTGCCCAGATGCCACTCCGTCCCTGTTTTCTATCTCATTGCCACAATTCCTTCCAAAATCTTACTCAACAGCACTTGCGAGCGATCGTGCAAACACTCCACTTGGTTATGTAACGAGCTGATAGATTTCTTAATTTTTTCTACTTCCTTGGTACTTCGTTAATTCTTGAGTCAGTTCCTATAAGGCCGCGCGGAATTAGCCGAGCGGTCTTAGGCGCTGCAGTCATGGACTGTGCGGCTGGTCCCGGCGGAGGTTCGAGTCCTCCCTCGGGCATGAGTGTGTGTTTGTCCTTAGGTTAATTTAGGTTAAGCGGTGTGTAAGCTTAGGGACTGATGACCTTAGCAGTTAAGTCCCATAAGATTTCACACACATTTGAACATTTTTTTTAGTTCCTATAATGTAACACTCGCGACCGAATTCTATCAAGCTGATAACGTGACAGTTCATTGACTTCGAGCACCCCTCTTACTGAAACTAGCTCGGCCAATGCCAACAGAATACGGGAGACGGCCGCACTCACTTCTGTCAGCTGCAGATGCGGAACACCAGGCGGCCATTTTAGTTGCACTTCCCGCGGTATCCGCGCTCCTGATATTAAGTTCATACTTGAGCCGATCCTTGGGTAGCTCATCTCCCAGATCACCTTGCTTATGGCCGTACTGTAGGCGCCCCGGTGGTCCCGGTCGCCTACGGTGGACTGGAGGCCGAGCGGTGACCTCTCCAGTTGTCAGGATGCTAGGAAATGACTGTGGACGCGTCAGAAACGCCAAAGAGACATTATTAATTTATAACACCTTTATTCCTGCCGAGTACAATGTGGCCCGCGTAACACAGGCTGGCTGAGCTTGGTGATATCAACGACCTTCCAACTCTTTACTATTCTGCGACCCTGCAGTACTGAAGCAGATCGCCAAGCAGAGTACTGTTTGCCATAGCAAAGAACCCAAAGAACTTATACCAACAATATTCTGTAAATTAATTCTACCATTCACAGCTAATCACACCCACAGATATTCCCTGCTACAAGAATCTGAAGTAACAGGATGTAGTAGGGCTGGTTTGAGCTGTGAGTGATAATTATTTTAAATGTTTTATTTAACAACGTGACACAGATTTTATATTGCAACCAATAAATTATTTTAAATGTTTTATTTAACAACATGACAGAGATTTTATATTGCAACCAATCATAAAAGACTTATGACAGCAATGTCTTTAAGCCAACAGCAAGTGGATGAATAACAAAAATATTCAATAATAGGCTAACGCCCTCTCAATCAAGGCAAAATTATATTCAGTTGAAATCCAAATCCAGACCCAAGAGAAACTAACCACAACATCAAAAACAAATAGCAATAAAACTTCTCTGAGGCAACTCACGGAATAACAACAGTTTAAAAATACATAACAGATTCAAGAATGAACAATGCACTCAGGCCAGAGCACAAAATACGATCTTCCAACGACAGTGAGGAGGAACACACGAGAGTTTGCTTTGAAAAATCGTACCCACAGTTTCAGGCGAGTAACACAGTGACAAAAAAATCATAAGCATTATAACCCTCCTACCTAATTAGGCTTTTCTATGTGACTATGTACCTTAAGTCCTTAATGTATGGGGAAAAGGCACATACTCCGAAGAATAACGCAAAACCGAGAGAAGTAGAGGAAGTTATAACCGAATCGCCCCTGCTCAGTATTTTACCAATGGCGATTAGAAACAAAATTTGGTTAACTTTATACATTTTTAATTATGCAAACTACTTTTTTAATTAACAGCAGTCAGCGGAAAATTTTGAAGAAAGGTTTTCAAAGTGTGTCATTAATGAAATAGCAAACGGTTGCCAGTTCCTCACCGGAACAAGAATAATTCAACTGAAACTGAACTTTATTCTCGTAAGCAGTCTTACGTAAGTCGCGCGGAGTGGCCGCTCGGTTAGAGGCGCCATGTCACAGATTGCGCGGCCCCTCCCGTCGGAGGTTCGAGTCCTCCCTCGAGCATGGGTGTGTGTGTTGTTCTCAGCATAAGTTAGTTTAAGTAGTATGTAAGTCCAAGGCCGATAACCTCAGCAGTATGGTTCCTTAGCAATTCACATATATTTTTCTTACATGAGAATAGTTATTGGCTACATGACGTAGGGACGGCACCTAACGCACGCTTTCAAGTACGAGGCCTGTTCAGAAAGTAAGCTCCGATTGATTGCCAAATTGAAACCACAGTGAACATCAGAAATGTTTTACTTGTAACAATTAGCTACACCTTTCAGCTACTTCTCTACGTAGTCGCCGTTCTGACTTAGACCTTTGTCATAGCGTTGTACCAACTTTTCAATAGCCTCATCATAGAAGGCAGCCGCCAGTGCTTTCCGCCAATTCTCCACGCTGCCCTACACCTCGTTGTCTGTGTCAAAATGTTGTCTTCAAAGACAGCGGTTCATGTGACCAGAGATGAAACTCAGGGGGAGAAAATTGCGGACTGTATTGTGGGTAATCTCACATTTCCATTTGAAAACGATGCAGGAGCATCTTCATTGCCCCTGCAGAATGCGGCTGAGAATTGTCTTGAAGAAGAAACAGCACGACAGTTATGTAATGTTAGCTGCATAGTTTCAGGCGAAATTTCTCACCAGGCCCTCGTACTTGGCGGCAGACACTATTTTCTAGACATCTTTACGCACTCACTGCGAGCTCAGAAATGAGAAGAGCGACGTGATGCTAACTGGGGTTATACTAGAGACACTACCCAACACATCTGTGCAAAGCTTTATCGGATTTTCATAGTCGTTTCCATTTCGCGACCGATCGGAGCTTACTTTCTGAACGCCCCTCGTACTTGACACGACACATGTCACAGTAGTCAGATAATAATCAAATAGTAAACACATAAAAAATATCTTATTAATTTTCAAAACTCCATTAAAGTAATATTGTTCACTGGCTGTGGATAGAACCTTTTTGTTACGTTACTCACCGTAATACCGATCGTCGTAATTGTAGCCAGCAGAAAGATTGTTTGAATTTATTCATTGGTAAGGACTGTCATTTACTTATGCCACAAGCTATAAATTAGAACTGTGCTTTGACAATGGAATTCATTGTTCAAGTTACGTAAAGTTTTACTACCATTTTTTTTAATTATGAAAGTTACTATATTTGTAGCAAATGAATTAATACTGGCTTTTGCATCAGCCTATTTCTGACATTATTCATACTACAATCAACGATTTCAGTATTATATAACTGTCCAAAGTTGGAAAAATTGTGTTTTGATAATCTAATGTTCACTTCATTTTCAGTTCATTTTCTGATTATGTCGGTTCATACAAAGGGATAGGAATGGATACTACTTGGATAATGACTTAGGAAGATACGTTAAGTGACAATATGCACGAAAACAATGTTATTCAAGCGACAAAATTCCAACTACGCTGCCGGCCGGAGTGGCCGAGAGGTTCTAGGCGCTTCAGTCTGCAACCGCGCAACCGCTACGGTCGCAGGTTCGAATCCTGACGCGGGCATGGGTGTGTGTGATGTCCTTAGGTTAGTTAGGTTTAAGTAGTTCTAAGTTGTAGCGGACTGATGACCTCAGAAGTTAAGTCCCATAGTGCTCAGAGCCGTTTTTTTGAATATCGTTGAAATGGGGGAAGTGTTGTATAATGAGAGACGCACATAACCGAGGCCCACGAGAAAGACAGGTTACGGCGCGTACTTCACGAAGGTAGTCCGAGCTCGCTCAACTCAGCAGCCAAACTGCGCTTCTACACCTGTTAACTCGTAACTAGAAGTGTATGTACAAACGAGAATTGCATGTTCCACTGGAAGCCACTGTTATGGAGTCTTACTGTTATTAGTCCTACAATGATAGGAAGTCCACAAGCCTGCTGATAATTTATTACGGCTGTACTGGGGTATAATAAAATTAAAATCATGCCAAAATTATTATCTGTTGCATAAGGCGCCACATCTTGTATGACATGAGAACTGTTAACCAGAAGACACTAAACGCTATAAGCAAGCCATTACACCATTTATGTCGAAAATTGATCTTAAACTTTGTCGTACGACTAGTATTGAGTAAGATCTCATAACAGCAGACTCCAGTAGAAGATGCAGTTCTCGTTAGTACGTACACTCCCAGTTGCGAGTTAACAGGATTAAAAACGCATTTTGTCAGCTGAGACGAGCGAGCGAGCGAGCTGAGGCCTACCTTCGTGACGTACGCACCGCGGCCTGTCTTTCTCGTGGGCCTCGCACATAAGGCGCTGCCACAATTCCTGCATTGCAGGAGGATCCCAGACTGCTCTAGAGCAAACAGTACGGGGAGCGCCACACTTCGAAACTTCTTTATTTAAATGAGTGTGTCTGTACTTAAATTACAGAATGAAATGGGAAGTTGAAACTTCTACGGTATTTAATTTTGAAACAGCTGAGTAAAACTGAACGTACTGAGCTAACTTTCTCTTTACTTATTCTTATCATGTCAACACTGACCCACAATATTCTAGCGCAACGCAATCAGACTGCTCAAACAAATTATAATCTGACTTCAAATAATTAATTCAAAAGAATGGCCCTGACTAAAAAGAAATCTTAACAATAACCTATACGTTTCATTAAGCACTTACCTCACAAAAATCTTAATTACGCGAACTACTGCAATACAGTGAGCGTCAATACTGCGAGCCGAATAAAAGATTCTAGCTACTAAAGCCACTAACTACCAATAGGCATGTGGTTAGCAAAGGAATGATTTTGTTGCAAACCAAATAATGTATGTTTTTACCTTAATAATGTGACATCCAGTTCAGACACGAATCTAAATCGTCATTGACATCTAGTACAAAGATATATAATCATGAATAATTTGCAATCTCCAAGTCGGATACTTCCACGTCGTTAGCCTACGCTAACACTTCAGACCTCTACCCTCCATCAATGCTAACTTCTCACATTTAACATCCATCACTGTTGGCTGCTCACTTCCAACTGCCCAACAGTACTTCCATCACTCCTGGTGACTAACTTCCAACTGCCCAACACTACTGGGAATTAACTTCCAACAACGAGTCCAACAAGCCATAGAGCCTCTTACAAAGAAAGCGCTGTCAGAGATCCAACGCAAAGCGCTACACAGCGCTGCCAACACAGAAGCAGCCCACTTACAACTTCCACTGTTGGGGCAGCACATTGCCGTTGTCGGCAGTCAGCTACACCGCCGCTACTCAGGTGTCGGATCTGATCAGTCCTGTTCGGTTGCTCGGTGGTGCTGCAGGGCTCCCTTCAGTCGCGTTCCCAGTTCTGCCGACGTGTCCCGGACTCGCACGCCAACTGCGGCCGTCGCTGGGCTCGCGTCGCTCCCTGTGACGGTGACTCGGTGGAGCTGCGATCCTGCAGCCGCGACTCTGTTCGCCAGGCCAAGGCTGAGTGGCGTCTTGCTACAGCGCACAGTTCTCACTTCCAAGTGCAATGCAAAAAGTTATTTAAACATTAACCATGACATCACAAATGAAAAACGGAGATAATTTCACCCTTTCGAAAAACTACAAATCTGAAACTTCCTCGCAGATTAAAACCGTGTGCCGGGCCGCGACTCGAACTCGGGACCTTTGCCTTTCGCGGGCAAGTGCTCTACCAATTGAGCTACCCAAGCACGACTCACGCCCCGTCCTCATAGCTTTACTTCCGCCAGTACCTCGTCTCTTATTTTCCAAACTTCACAGAAGCTCTCCTGCGACCCATGCAGGAGAGTTCGAGTCTCAGTCCGGCACACAGTTTTAATCTGCCAGGAAGTTTCATTTCAGCGCACACCCCGCTGCAGAGCGAAAATCTCATTCTGGAAACTAAAAATCTCTCAAGACACTTATATTCAGACTTTGGTTGGAGGTACCGAAATCAATCATAGACGGGGATTACAAGGTCCAGACCAAGAGTTTGGCAAAGAATGTGATAGGCCTAATGAAGGCTCTTTTAAAAGAAATTATTCTTCCAGTTCTAATTTAAAAATTGACGGTGAGCTAAATCACTTTTGTAAGAATGTGCCTACGGAGATCCAGAGTGTTTCACAAAAAAGATAAGGGATAATTTGTCAGTTCTTACTTCAAAATACTACCCATAAACATATGAGGGCCCAGAACAGGAGTGGCAATACTATTCTTTGCAACGTTTGGGTACATTTCCATGAGCAAATTGTAAAATTTGATGATACAGATACCCACTGTCGTGATGAACGCAAAATTTATTTGGATGTATCCTTAAAATGTGACATAAACTTCATGGGATGTTCACTAATGACAACCCCGGTTTGCAAAATATAGTCAGATATCACGTTTACTAAACTGATTTTTACGAAAACTTTGAGTGCCCCTTCAGTCGACCACAGTTTTACGTATGTAGTTACTATCAAAGCCTAAAATCAAAATTGTGGGATCAATCCTTGAATGCTATGAATGATAGTGTCAAACTACTGAGCTCATTGGACACATGAGAAGGACCAAAATGTTTTTCACTAATACTGAAGAAACGTCTAAAGATTACGACGAAGATACGGGGGCTTTGTGTTGTATTACATGCAAACCTGCCGCTACGGGATATTTCTTTACAGCAAATTTTTTTACTTGCTGTAACTTTTTTAGTATCCATGATATAAAAAACAGTAAGTCCAAAATGCCAAAATGTACCTTTAGCATGAGGGTCTCCAGATGAGATGTGCAGTTTTTTATTGAACTACACAGAGACTATGATGTGTTTTAAGTGTCCTTTGCAAGTTTATAAGCTGTGATAAAAAAAATCCAAGGGACTATAGCAACTGATAAACAGTAAGTCCAAAATGCCAAAATGTACCTTTAGCATGAGGGTCTCCAGATGAGATGTGCAGTTTTTTATTGAACTACACAGAGACTATGATGTGTTTTAAGTGTCCTTTGCAAGTTTATAAGCAGTGATAAAAAAAATCCAAGGGACTACAGCAACTGATGTAACTGAACATACCACAAGAAGGCAGTCATTTCATATGAATGAACATGGTCGAGGCAGATGCCAAGACTCTAAATAACAACTTTAATTTCTATACGTACTTTTGTTAAATGTTTTAATATTGCAATTTTAGCCTGAAGATAACGTTTGCACCTCGAAAAGAATTGCTTTATTAAAAAGTTTAAGCAAATCAACAAAAATTTGTGACTGCTAGTGAATTCCGAAAAACACTTTCATATTTTTGAAACAGTCATTGTCGATTAAGTCAATACGGCTTCAAAAATTAATTTTTGTGTCCTCTGACACACTAATTTGGATGTTTTTTTTTAAAATAAAAGCACTGTTACCTAGTTCAGTTGGTTCGTTGAGAATGTTGTATGGTGGTGTGCTCTTGTCTGTAAATATTTTTATTTCTTCTAGGACATTCATAAAATTAGTTGTTGAATGGTGCAGCCAGCTACAAATACTTTTAAATTGTTTTATTACAACGACATAACTGGTTTCAGGCTGCCATGTTCATCTTCAGATGGCTAATATTTTCCCGTTACCTAGATGTTTTGATCATCAGTATGCGCAAGAATATTTGAATACTTAGTGCCACTTTATAAGTTGCTTCACCAATAAAAACACACTAAAGTGCTTCCGTTTATTTATGTATAATGTCAAATAGTTGTACTCGCGTAAGTTGATGGCGATTTGATGGTGATCTGTTTTGTTGTGGTCCACATGGTTTTCCAGGTCTTTGTACACGTTGCTGAATTGCACATAGTGCATATATTATAACATTGTTACTGCGGCACACTTCGCCGGCCAGGGTGGCCGAGCGGTTCTAGGCGCTACAGTCTGGAACCGCGCGACCGCTACGGTCGCAGGTTCGAATCCTGCTTCGGGCATGGATGTGTGTGATGTCCTTAGGTTAGTTAGGTTTAAGTAGTTCTAAGTTCAAGGGGACTGATGACCTTAGAAGTTAAGTCCCATAGTGCTCAGAGCCATTTGAACCATTTTGAGCGGCACACTTCACAATATTCTTAATGTCAGTGCTGAACGTCACACATGTGCTATACACATGATGTTTCTGTTTACAATGCAAATATTATCCATTAAGGAAAGATACTTATCATTTCCTACTCAGAAAGGATATAAACAAAGCAAAAATGATATGCAGGATGTGCAAAATGCAACATGTTAGTAACAGAAAAATGGTTACACTCTAAGACTTTAGCACTCTAAGACTGAAGTTATTATTAAAGGACTGTAGGACAAGCTGTTTACAGCATTATTGTGTGTGTGTGTGTGTGTGTGTGTGTGTGTGTGTCTGTTTGTGTGTGTCCGCAACTGTCAGCGGAAATTATAACGAAATATTTTAAAGCCAACTGATTGGATACTATAAATTAGACATATACAGACACACATCTATATGAACAGACATTTTATCATTACAGTTTATAAGTGAGTTAAGGAAGTACAAATTAGAAAGGTGGAATGAGAGCAACACATTTGTTGACTATGACATTTATATTTACGCAATTTTATACCGATATCACAAACAGGTTTTTTTTTTTTTGTGCAAACTTTTGACTGCTAGGGCCCAAGTTGTGTTAGCTTTCTATGAACAGCCCAAAGAAGCAAGTCGATATCTACTGGACCATATGTAAGTGCAAACAACTATTTCACTTTATGTATAAATAAATTCAAGCACTTCAGCGTGTTTTTATTAATGAAAGAACCTATAAAGTGGCATTAAATATTCAAATACTCTTGTGTAGACAACATACTGTTGATCAGAGCATTTGCGTAAAATATTAGCCATCTGAAGATGGGTATGGTAGCCCAAAGCCGATTATGGCACTGAAATTAAACATTTTAAAAGTACTTGTGGCTGGTCGTGTCATTCACCAGCTATCGTTAACGACCGCGGAGTACACGAGATCTAACACAGATAAAATAACATTCATAATATTGCCTTTGTCTGCACAGTGAAGAATCTGTACGTTGCCTTCAGAGCTTTGTACAGACTGTTCCTTTCCAGCAATTTGTGGTCTTGTTTTAACTTTTTGATCAAAATGTATTGAGGTACTCCTTAAATCTTATCTCTAAGATTCTGCCTGTCTGAACCAGATACACATTTTAATGTGTATGTATCAGATTTCTTATGACGATGGGTAGAGGTACTTGTAATCTAATCTGATGTATCCCATAACGAACTCCTCTCCTGTGTCAACCACTTCATCTCAGAATAGCACTTGCAAACTACGTCCTCAATTATTTGCTGGATGTATTCCAATTTGTATCTTTCTCTACAGTTTTTGCCCGCCACAGTTCCATCTAGTGCCACGGAAGTCATTCCCCGATGTCTTAACAGATGTCCTATCATCCTGTCCCTTCTCCTTGCCCCTCCTCTCCGATTCTGCGCAGATCCTTCTCATTACTTCCCTTATCAGTCCACCTACTTTTCAACATTCTTCTGTAGCACCGCATCTCAAACACTTCGATTCTCTTCTGCCCCGGTTTTCGCACAGCCATGTTTCGCTACCACATAGTTCTGTGCTCCAAATGTACATTCTCAAAAATTTCTTTCTCAGATTAAGACCTATATCTGATACTAGTAGACTTCTCTTGGCCAAAAATGCCCTTTTTGCCAGTGATAATCTGCTTTTGATGTCCTCCTTGCTCCATTTTGCTGACTAGGTAGTAGAATCCCTTAACTTCATTTACGTAGTGACGATCAGTCTTGGTGTTAAGTTTCTGGCTGTTCTCATTTCTGCTACTTCTCATTACTTTCGTCTTTCTTCTTTTTACTCTCAATCCACATTCTGTACTCATTAGACTGTTCCTTCCATTCAGCAGATCATGTAATTCTTCTTCACTTCCAGTCAGGATAGCAATGTCATCAGCGAATCGTATCACTGATATCCTTGCACCTTGAATTTTAATTCCACTCACGAAACCTTCTTTTACTTCTATCATCGCTTCTTCGAAGTACAGATTGAACAGTAGGGGTGAAAGACTACATTCCTGTCTTACACCCTTTCCAATCCGAGCACTTCGTTCTTGGTCGTTCACTTTTAGTATTCCCTCTTGGCTCTTTTACATATTGTACATTACAGGACTTCCTCCTGCTTAGCCCTATTTTTCTTAGAATTTCTACATCTACATCTACATGGATATTCTGCAAATCACATTTAAGTGCCTGGCAGAGGGTTCATCGAACCATCTTCACAATTCTCTATTATTCCAATCTCGTATAGCGCGCGGAAAGAATGAACATCTATATCTTTACGTACGAGCTCTGATTTCCCTCATTTTATCTTGATGATCGTTCCTCCCTATGTAAGTCGGTGTCAACAAAATATTTTCGCATTCGGAGGAGAAAGTTGGTGATTAGAATTCTGTGAGAAGATTCCGTCGCAACGAAAAACGCCTTTATTTTAGTGATGTCCATCCCAAATCCTGTATCATTTCTGTGACACTCTCTCCCATATTTCGCGATAATACAAAACGTACTGCCTTTCTTTGAACTTTTTCGATGTACTTCGTCAGTCCTATCTGGTAAGGATCCCACACCGCGCAGCAGTATTCTAAAATAGGACGGACAAGCGTAGTGTAGGCAGTCTCCTTAGTAGGTCTGTTCCATTTGCTAAGTGTCTGCAATAAAACGCAGTCTTTGGTTAGCTTTCCCCACAACATTTTCTATGTAATACCTAGGTGGTGGTGGTGGTGGTGGTGGTGGTGGTGGTGGTGGTGGTTAGTGTTTAACGTCCCGTCGACAACGAGGTCATTAGAGACGGAGCGCAAGCTCGGGTTAGGGAAGGACTGGGAAGGAAATCGGCCGTGCCCTTTCAAAGGAACCATCCCGTCATTTGCCTGAAACGATTTAGGGAAATCACGGAAAACCTAAATCAGGATGGCTGGAGACGGGATTGAACCGTCGTCCTCCCGAATGCGAGTCCAGTGTGCTAACCACTGCGCCACCTCGCTCGGTAATACCTAGGTATTTAGTTGAATTTACGGCTTTTAGATTAGACTGATTTATCGTGTAACCAAGGTTTAACGAGGTCCTTTTAGCACTCATGTGGATGACCTCACACTTTTCGTTACTTAGGGTCAAGTGCCACTTTTCGCACCTTCAGATATCTTTTCTAAATGGTTTTTCAGTTTGTTTTGGTCTTCTGATGACTATTAGTCGATAAACGACAGCGTCATCGGCAAACAAACGAAGACGGCTGCTCAGATTGTCTCCAAAATCGTTTATATAGATAAGGAACAGCAAAGGGCCTATAACACTACCTTGGGGAACGCCAGAAATCACTTCTGTTTTACTCGATGACTTTCCGTCAATTACTACGACAGGAAATCACAAATCCAGTCGCATAACTGAGACGATATTCCATAAGCAAGCAATTTCACTACGAGCCGCTTGTGTAGTACAGTGTCAAACGCCTTTCGTAAATCCAGAAATACGGAATCGATCTGAAATCCCTTGTTAATAGTACTGAACACTTCATGTGAATAAAGAGATAGTTGTGTTGTGTTCCACAGGAACGATGTTTTCTAAACCCATGTTGACTGTGTGTCAATAGACCGTTTTCTTCGAGGTAATTCATAATGTTCGAACACAATATATGTTCTAAAATCCTGCTGCATATCGACGTTAACGATATGGGCCTGTAATTTCGTGGATTACTCCTACTACCTTTCTTCAATATTCGTGTGACCTGCGCAACTTTCCAGTCTTTGGGTACGGATCTTTCGTCGAGCGAACGGTTGTATATGATTGTTAAGTATGGAGCTAATGCATCAGAATACTCCGAAAGGAACCTAATTGGTATACAGTCCGCACCAGAATACTTGCTTTTATTAAGTGATTTAAGTTGCTTCACTACTCCGAGGATATTTACTTCTACGCTAATCATGTTGGCAGCTGTTCTCGATTCGAATTCTGGAATATTTACTTCGTCTTCTTTTGTGAATTTCGAACATCTTGCACCGTTTTGCATTGTCGAACGCTTTTTCCAGGTCGCCAATCCTATGAAAGTGCCTTGATTTTTTTTTTGTCTTGCTTGCTTTATCAACCGGAACGTCAGAATTGCCTCTCTGGTAACTTTACCTTCTCTAAACCCAAACTGATTGTCATCTGTCACGTCCTCAATTTTCTTTTGCATTCTTCTGTATATTATTCTTGTAAGTGACTTTGATGTACGAGCCGTTAAGCTGATTGTGCGATAATTCTCGCCCTTGTCATCTCTTGAAGTTTTCGGAATTGTGTGGATGATATTTTTCCGAGAGTCGGATGATACGTAGGCAGACTCGTACATTCTACACACCAACATGATTAGTCGTTTTGTTGCCACTTCCCCAGAAATTCTGATGGAATGTTATCAATCCCTTCTGCCTTATTTGATATTAAGTCCTCCAAAGCTTTCTTAGATTCTCATTCTAATAGGGGATCCCCTATCTCCTCTAAATCGATTCCTGTGTCTGCTTCTAACACATCAGATAAATTTTCCCCCTTATAGAGACCTTCAATGTACTCTTTCCACCTATTCGCTCTCTCCTCTGCATTTAACAGTGCAGTTCCCGTTGCACTCTTAATGTTACCACTCTTCCTTTTAATTTCACCGAAGGTGAGTCAGTCCTTCCGACATTTCTTTTTCGATTTCTTCACATTTTTCATGCAGCCATTTCGACTTAGCTTCTCTGCACTTCCTATTTATATCATTCCTCAGCGACTTGTATTTCCGTATTTCTGAATTTCCCTGAACATTTTTATACTTCCTTCTTTCATCGAACAGCTGGCGTATTTCTTCTGTTACCCATGATTTCTTCGCAGTTGCCTTCTTTGTACTAATGTTTTTCTTTCCAACTTCTGTGACTGCACTTTCTAGCGATGTCCATTCCTCTTCAACTCTGCTGCCTACGATGGTATTCCTTATTGCTGTACCTGTAACCTCAGAGAACGTCAAGCTTATCGTATTAGCACTTCCGAATCCCAGTTCTTTGCGCATTGTACTATAAACAGCTTAAAGTTGCAGTTTATTTTTTGTGAAGAAACTTATTGTAATGTTTTTTCTGTCTTACAGACTTAACCTGATGCGCTCGTGCAATACGGATTGCTGGTGTGCTGGCAACGTGAAATTTGAGTCCTTCTGCCAGTTGCAGAGGTCGGATACTCGCGGTAACGACAGAATTGGGAAAGTTGTGGGGTTCGGGTTTTTTTTTTTTTTTATTTCTTCAAAGATGGGGCCTCTCCACGCCCGCACCAACCAAGGTGGTGAACAAACCAAAAGTTTTACTGTCACCTCCGTCAACATGTTAGTTGTCTAATAAGTGGATCACAGGATACTGGGATGTGATGTTATCTGTGCGTCTGGGTAAGACTACGCACTAACACGGTCCAGCAGTTGATAGATTGTGGACGAAACGCGAATGAGGGCAGCGATTTGACGAGCAGAGGGAAAAAAGTGCCAAGGCTCGTGCCGAGGGAAAAAAACCGCTGCGAAAGTGGGATGGGTAGTTGCTTACTAGCTGCGATAGTTCATGCGAGGTTGGGTTTGTTAGTGTGGGTATCATGCATCATTACCGTAGCAGGCGGTGGCCATGCATCCCGGTTTGCTGCAGCCGCTGCATTCCTGGAACAATCAGGGTCGTTATATATTAGTAGGAGATCGGCCATAGATCATTCACTGTGTGGGGTGTGTATCGCTTGTCTGCATGTAGTGTGCGGTACGGCTTCCCTGCGTGGTGCCAGTTTTTCGGGAAGTGTGTTCCAACTGGATAACCAGTAATGGTGGCTGATAAACAGGGGCTCACCTGTACCGTTGTGTTGTAAGTAGGCTGTTTAGGTTTTTATATTGGTAACGCCACGTAGCGCTCTGTATGATGAAAATCACTGGCTGTGCTGTGTGCAGTCTGTGGCTGGTTAGCATTGTTGGAATCTGCTTTTGTAGTGTTGGGCAGTTGGCTGTTAACAGCGCGTAGCGTTGCGCAGTTGCTGGTGAGCTGCCAGCAGTGGTGGATGTGGGGAGAGAGATGGCGGAGTTTTGAGAGCGGATGATATATATATATATATATATATATATATATATATATATATATATAATAACTTTTGAAAACTATTAAGGTAAATACATTGTTTATTCTTTACCAAAATCTTTCATTTGCTAACTATGCCTATCAGTAGTTAGTGACTTCAGTAGTTAGAATCTTTTATTTAGCTGGCAGTATTGGCGCTCGCTGTATTGCAGTAGTTCGAGTAACGAAGATTTTTGTGAGGTAAGTGATTCATGAAAGCTATAGGTTATTGTTAGTCAGGGCCATTCTTTTGTAGGGGTTTTTGAAAGTCAGATTGCGTTGCGCTAAAAATATTGTGTGTCAGTTTAGTGTTGATCAGAATAAGTAAAGAGAGTAATGTCTGAGTACGTTCAGTTTTGCTCAGCTGTTTGAAAAGCAAATAATGTAAGAAGTTTATCAGCACAGTCTTTCATAAATTTTTCTAAGGGATCGTTTCAGTGTTTGCGAGTACTTGGCCATAGATGTTAGGTTCTTGCAAGTATGTCTTTTGTTCTATTATGTTTCCACCTATGGTTGTGGTCGTAGTTCCCCAGATTCAGAATAAACGGGTTCTGCGAATGTGTGGAGTTTCTGCATAGTGTTGTGGTGAATTTGTGGATTACCTCCATGAGAGTATCAAGTCGGTATTCCCGGTGAAGATCCGAAATGCGTGTGTTTCGTAGAGCTTTGCTTATGATTTTGAGTACTTTGTTTCGTGTGATCTGCAGACGGCGCAGGCGTGTGGGCGCAGCGTGTCCCCAGACAGGGGCTGCATACGTCATCAGGGGTCGAATAAGTGTCACGTACATGGACCTCGACACCCGTCTGTTCAGTGTGCTATGCCTGTTGAGCATAGGGTAGAGCTTGTTGCCCAGGTAAAAGCTGGGGAGCTGGTGTGCGCGGGAGAAGGTAGATGCGGTGCGGCGCGGCCGCGCGCGCAGCTGGAGCGCTCGGCGGAAGTGGCGTCCTTGTCAAGGTGAAGGGGTCGCCAGTCGCCAGTCGCCAGACGCCAGTCGCCAGGTGGCTGCCCGCCCATTGTGCCCGGTGGCTCACGCACAGCGGCCAGCGCACAGCGGTACGTGCCGCCTAGGCCGAGCCCAGCACCGCCTTCCCGCAAGCGCTAGGACAGTGGAACGTCACTATTGTTCCCCTTATCTCTCTCCGTATACCATTTCTCCAGATCCAGCACTCGACTCACAAGGGATCATTCCCAGATGCTGATGAAACTTGGCGAGTATGAAGAGGAGTCAAAATATATGTATTTTTTCGATTTTTTCGATTTGCCCAGTTTCACTTTTAAGGGGTGAAACACACCCAGAAAGGCGTGTTGTTGTGGTCTTCAGTCCTGAGACTGGTTTGATGCAGCTCTACATGATACTCTATCCTGTGTAAGCTTCTTCATCTCCCAGTACCTACTGCAACCCACATCCTTCTGAATCTGTTTAGTGTATTCATCTCTTGGTCTCCCTCTACGATTTTTACCCTCCGCACTGCCCTGCAATACTAAATTAGTGATCCCTTGATGCCTCAGAATATGTTCTACCAACCGATCCCTTCTTCTAGTCAAGTTGTACCACAAACTCCTCTTCTCCCTAATTCTATTCAATACCTCCTCATTAGTTATGTGATCTACCCATCTAATCTTCAGCATTCTTCTGTAGCACCACATTTCGAAAGCTTCTATTCTCTTTCTGTCTAAATTATTTATCGTCCACGTTTCAGTTCCATACATGGCTACACTCCATACAAATACTTTCAGAAACGACTTCCTGACACTTAAATCGATACTCGATGTTAACAAATTTCTCTTCTTCAGAAACGCTTACCTTTCCATTGCCGGTCTACATTTGATATCCTCTCTACTTCGACCATCATCAGTTATTTTGCTCCCCAAATAGCAAAACTCCTTTACTACTTTAAGTGTCTCATTTCCTAATCTAATTCCCTCAGCATCACCCGACTTAATTCGACTACATTCCATTATCCTCGTTTTGCTTTTGTTGATGTTCATCTTATATCCTCCCTTCAAGACACTGTCCATTCCGTTCAACTGCTCCTCTAAGTCCTTTGCTGTCTCTGACAGAATTACAATGTCATCGGCGAACCTCAACGTAT
The DNA here is from genome assembly GCF_023898315.1 of Schistocerca nitens. Taxonomy (NCBI): domain Eukaryota; kingdom Metazoa; phylum Arthropoda; class Insecta; order Orthoptera; family Acrididae; genus Schistocerca; species Schistocerca nitens. The sequence goes on from NC_064617.1 coordinate 397,832,453, forward strand.
TAATTTCTTCTCCATGGATTTTAATTCCTACTGCGAATTCTTCTTTTGTTTCCTTTACTACTTGCTCAATATAGAGATTGAATAACATCGGGGACGGGCTACAACCCTGTCTCACTCCCTTCCCAACCACTGCTTCCCTTTCATGTCCCTCGACTCTTATAACTGCCATATGGTTTCTGTACAAATTGTAAATAGCCTTTCGCTCCCTGTATTTTAGCCCTGCCACCTTCAGAATTTGAAAGAGAGTATTCCAGTCAACATTGTCAAAAGCTTTCTCTAAGTCTACAAATGCTAGAAACGTAGGTTTCTTTTTCCTTAATCTTTCATCTAAGACAAGTCGTAAGGTCAGTATTGCCTCACGTGTCCCAACATTTCTACGGAATCCAAACTGATCTTCACCGAGGTCCGCTTCTACCAGTTCTTCAATTCGTCTGTAAAGAATACGTGTTAGTATTTTCCAGCCGTGCCTTATTAAACTGATAGTTCGGTAATTTTCACATCTTTCAGCACCTGCTTTCTTTGGGACTGGAATTATTATATTCTTCTTGAAGTCTGAGGGTATTTCTTCTGTATCATACATCTTGCTCACCAGATGGTAGAGTTTTGTCAGGCCTGGCTCTCCCAAGGCTATCAGTAGGTCTAATGGAATGTTGTCTACTCCCGGAGCCTTGTGTCGACTTAGGTCTTTCAGTGCTCTGTCAAACTCTTCAGGCAGTATCATATCTCCCATTTCATCTTCATCTACATCCTCTTCCATTTCTATAATATTCTCCTCAAGAAGATCGCCCTTGTATAGACACTATATATACTTCTTCCACCTCTCTGCTTTCCCTGCTTTGCTTAGAACTGGATTTCCATCTGAGCTCTTGATATTCATGCAAGTGGTTCTCTTTTCTCCAAAGGTCTCTTTAATTTTCCTGTAGGCAGTATCTATCTTACCCCTAGTGATATGCGCCTCTACAGCCTCACATTTGTCCTCTAACCGTCCCTGCTTAGCCAGAAAGGCGATTTGGAGAGAATACTTTGGAAACCAAGATACACCGACGGAAAAAAAATCGCAATACCGAGGAGTTGCGCGACATGGACCAAAGATCGTATGTGTGTTTCTACGTCTGGAAAATGATGTGTATTAAAATTTCGCGCCAGTCACATAAGAGTGGCGCTTCTAACGCCACTATGAAGATGAAAATCGGGCTTGCTTTAAATGCACGCTGTAAAGGTAGGGAACGTTGGTTACCTTTGAGATTGGAGGTGGTGAGTTAGTGTTAGTCAAGAATGCCATTAAGGACACAAAGACGTCATTATCAACAGCTCAGTGAATTTTATCGAGGTAGTGTAATAGGGCTACGAGAAGCTGGATGTTTCTTCTGCGATATTGCAGAAATACTTAGTAGGAATGTAGCCACTGCACGTGATTGCTGGCAGCGGTGGTCACGAGAACGTAAGTAGGAAGAACACCGGGCTCTGCACGGCCACGTGGCACTACCGAGACGGAAGATCATTTTTTTCGGCGTGGCACTCTGGCGCATCGTGCTGCATCTGCAGCAGCGATTTGAGCTGTAGTTGGTGCCACAGTTACACATCGCTTACTTCAAGGACAGCTCCGAGCCGGACGCCATGTAGCGGGCATTCCATTGACCCCAAACTACCTACATTTCCGATTTCAGTGGTGGTAAGCTAGAGTTCATTGGCGGGTAGGGTGGAGGTCTGTCGTGTTTTCTCATGAAAGCTGGTTCTGTCTCGGTGCTGTTGATGGCTGTGTGTTAGAAGGAGGCCAGTTGAGGGCTTGTAACCAACATGTCTGTCGTGCGGTAGAGTTCTCGCTTCCCGCGCCCGGGTTCCCGGGTTCGATTCCCGGCGGGGTCAGAGATTTTCTCTGCCTCGTGATGACTGGGTGTTGTGTGATGACCTTAGGTTAGTTAGGTTTAAGTAGTTCTGAGTTCTATGGGACTGAATACCTCAGACGTTAAGTCCCATAGTGCTCAGAGCCATTTGAACCAACCTATACTTGCAGTTATGGTCTGGGGTGCGTTTTCCTATGACAGCAGGAGCACTCTCGTGGTTGTCCAGCGCGCGCTGAATGCAAAATTGTACGTCAACCCGATGATCTGACCTATTGCGCTGCCATTCATGAACAACAATCAATGCGGTGTTTTCCAATAGGATAACGCTCTCCCACATACCGCTGTTGTAACCCACAATGCTCTACAGAATATCGACATGTTCTCTTGGTCTTGGCCTGCTCGATCACCAGATCTGTTCGAATCGAGCACAAGTGGGACACCAGCGGACAACTTCAGCGTCACCCACAAGCAGGATTAACCGTCACTGTTTTGACTGACAAAGTGCAACGGGCGTGGAACTGCATCCCACAAACTGAAATGCGGCAACTCTACGACAAAATGCATGCACGTTCGCGTGCTTACATTCAACATTTTGGCGGTTACACCGGTTATTAATGTATCAGCGTTTCAAGTTCGCTATCGCTTGTCTCGCTCTTACATTAACCGGTTATCTTGCAATGATCATCACATAAATATACTACCAACACAAATACAAGGTGTACAACTTTGCTTCCGCCGTTTGCCGATTCGTGGCGACAACGGTAAGTCGATTTGTATCTCTATCATAAAGTTGTTCTTGATTGAAAATGTCAGTTTACGAGCCTAATTCTCGTCATTTGCGGGAGTTGTTACTGTTTTGTTTCAATATGAAGAAAACAGCGACTGAGTCTCATCAAATGCTCTCAAGTACGTACGGTAAGGACGCTATTAGTGAAAGGACGTGTCGTGAGCGGTTTCAACGCTTCAAGAACGATGATTTTAACTTAGTAGACCAGCATAGTGGTGGAAGAGAGAATGTTTTAGAAGATACAGAATTGGAGACGCTGCTGAGTGGAAGACTCGCGTCAAACTCAAGAAGAATTGGCACGGTTAGTGGGAGTGACACAGCAAGCCATTTCAAAACGTCTCAAGGCTATGGTCATGATTCAGAAAGAAGGAATTTGGGTCTCGTGTGAGCTGAAACCAAGAGACGTTCAACGGCGTTCGTGTGTTTGTCAACAGTTGCTTCAGAAGCAAAAACGGAAATGATTTCTGCATCGCATTGTGACCGGGGACGAAAAATGGATTCATTGCGATAACCCTAAACGCAAAAAATCATGAGGATGTCTCGGCCATGCTTCGACGTCGACGGCCAAACCGAATATTCACAGCTCCAAGGTCATGCTCTACATTTGGTGGGACCAGCTCGGCGTCGTCTAGTATGAGGTGTTAAAACAAGGTGAAACAATCACACGTGCTCGTTATCGAATCATTTGAGACAAACGGCCGCAATACAGCGAGAGGTACGATAAAGTGATTCTGCAGCACGACAGCGCTCAACCCTACGTTGCAAAGAGGTCAAAACGTACCTGGAAACATTAAAATGGGAAGTGCTACCCCACCCGCCGTATTCTCCAGACATTGCTCTCTCCGATTATCACCTGTTTAGATCAATGGCGCATGGCCTGGCTGACCAACACTTCAGAACTCACGAAGAAGTCACAAATTGGACCGATTCGTGGATCGCTTCAAAAGATGAAAAATTTTCTCGACGCGGGATTTGTACACTGCCCGAAGGGAGAAAGTAGTGGACAGCAATGGAAAATACTTTCAATGATACATGCGTAACCAATTTGTTTCATTAAAGACTCAAATGTTGGGGGGAAAAAAGGCGGGAGCAAAGTTGTACGCCTTGTATATTCACCAAGTTTCATTACTCTACGTTAATTATTTTTTAGTATTGCGGTTTTTTTCCGTCAGTGTGCATAATTAAATATGTTTCATATAAATGTTGAACTGTAATTAACGTTCCTGAAAACCGTATAATCAGCTTTTGTAATAATTTGAAATTTTATAAAACATTCCACCACAATAATTAATTATGAAAAATGGAAACTTTAGTCACAACATAAATTAATGAACCTTTCGCGCCACATCCATCGATACGTAGTAATTCTGGCCACTGAAATACCATTTTTGGAAAATAAACTAAGCACTGATTACTGTCGGAATATTTTCAACATTTCAAATGTTGTTTTGACGTCGTCGAAATCTGTTAACTAACGTCTGACTAAGTCAAAAGATATTTGAGAGAAGTTTCCTTTCCCAGTAAAGTAGAAAAATCTGTATTATTGTTGGACTCCTGGGGTGGTCAGTGTGAAAGAACAGTTCTGAATGTCGTACATTACGACACGGAACTTGTTCATTTGGTGTTCTTAACATGCTCGAAGGTACAGGTACAGCATTCGGACGTAAGTGGCACTCGATGTCGTCAGAACTTTTTGAGAAGATTTTCAGATCTAGCTCTGCCGAACGATTATGATGCCAGTCTCAACTTGAGAAACAATATAATCAAGCTGCAGTCACAACTATATAATGAATCCTCTTAGCCAAAGATTTCCAGTATACTCATATATACCTGATACAAACCAGGATATTTAGAGAATCGCTCACTACAGTTTGAGAACCCAGCTGAATTATTTTTTATATTGTCCGTCGTGTGTGTTATATGAAGAAAGCTCGTACATTTTATGCGCATGGTGTAAAAAAAAATATTTTAACCATTTATTTACAGACAATCACTACTATAGCAATTTTGTATCACGATAAATTACTTATTATTTTCAGTTAAAATACATCTATGTAAAACGGTAAACTAAAAAACAAAACAAGAAAGATCAAATGTGAAACAAAACTAAGTAAATCAAATTATTAGAATAATAATGGGCATTTAGATATTTTAATTAGATACGTTGATAATACTTTGATAATATACTGCGTGCAGCTTATTTTCCATAAATGGTATCTCAGAAACTAACTTCATTACACATGAATGAACGTAGCGTGAAAGCTTCTTTAATTTATGTTGAAATAAAAATTTTCATTTTTCAAAATTAATTAATGGCCGTGGGGTATTTTGCAAATTTTCAAATAATTACAAAAGTTAGTTACAAAATTTTCAAGAACATTAGTTACAATTCAATTCATTTTTTTTATATATCAATGTTCCGAAGACATTCCCTCTAAACCTAATATGCAACATTACCTTTCGGAGTGTGTTTTGTCTAATAACAGTGAAATCGGGCAAAAACGAAAAAATACGTATTGCATTATTGTGACTCCTTCACATACCCGCCAAGTTCCATGAATCTCGTTTATTTACACGTGGGAATGCCAACTTTTATTAATGAAACGACTATCATGTGCAATATCAGACGGAATTTGCGACCGGATTATTTCTGGGTACGGAAGGCGCAGCGTGTACTCTTGGATGGAGAGATTTGACAGCTGTTGGGCAAACATAGCGTGGAACAGGGAAGTGTACTGCGTCCCTTGATTTTCGTTCTGCATTTCGTGATTGAAAATGTGGCAAACAATTTGAAGATGCGGATAGAGGAATCGGAATACAACAACTTTGGAACCTGATCGAACGGTCTTGGCATTAATCCTGAGCCAGCGAAAGCTTTGGAACGTCAGGAACAGCAGCATCCGCTAGAACACAAAACCGACGAAAATGTGTTGAGTAATTGTGAGAGCCGGCCACTGAAGGGTACTGTGACGAAAAATTAGGGGATGACAACTGTAAGAGTCATTGCGTATCTGAATGTCGTACGGGTCTATTCTGTCAGCACCAACCAACACAAAAGGATATCCATAAGCTGGGAACTGCAGGACAAGCTGGAATTCCAAACCTGCTCATCAGTGATGCAAATGCCCGTAACAGGAAACGCGGTGCTGAAGCCATAAAACCTGGACTGTGGAGCGTTGGAAGAAAGTCATTTGGTCGGATGAGTCTTGTTCCACACTGTTCCCAACTTCTGGCAAAGTTTACGTTCCAAGAGTAAAACAGCGGGTTTCAGTGATGATATTGGTAGCCATATCGAGTACTCCATGGGCGCTTTGACTACTCTCAAAGCTCGCATTACTGCCAAGGATTCTGTGACCATTTTGGCTGGTCAGGTCCACCCCATGGGAGAATGTTTGTTCCCCAACGGTAACGCTGTGTTCCGAGACGATAGAGTCCTTTTTCACACTGCTCACATGGTCCAGGACTGGTTTTGTGAGCTCGAGGAGGAATTTTCGCATACCCACTGACCATCAAAGTCAACAGATCTAAATATCATTGAGCCTTAGTGGCCAATTCGCAACCACCATCATTACATGTACTTGGCACTATTTTGCAGGAAGCATGACATAAGGTTCTTTGGAAGATCATACAGAACCTGTATTTATCCATTTCGAGCCGACTGGAAGCTGTTTTGAATGTCGGCGAATTTCCTATACAGTAATTAGCTACTGTAAAGTGATCCATACTTTTGCCCCCCCCCCCTTGCGGCTAGGTGTAACAATTTGTCTAGTGTAATGACCACATAGGCAAAGCAGGTGGCTAACATTGTTTAATCGGTATGACCGTGGAAGAATTCAACCAGCCTGTAAAAAGGATTGCTAACAGTATAATCGTCTGCCAATCCTAGAACACTGCTCAAGTGTGTAGTACATATACTGAACTAAAATGGAATATCGAATGTGCCCAAAGAAGGGAAGCACAAGTGGTTATAAGTTCATTCTACTCGCGGGAGACCGTCAAGGACGTGTTGACAAACCTTAGTTGGCTTCGTGACGGGCGGCAACTGTGCCGCAGAAGCCTGATTACAAAGCCTTAAAAATCATTACTAAGTGAGGAAACCAGGCATATGGTACACCTCCCCCCCCCCCCCCAAGCACCCCTCCCGCAGGGATCGCCAAGAATAGATCAAACAGATTATAGCGCACACAGAGGCATTTAGCACAGAGGCATTTAGTCATTTCCCACTCGTCATAGACGAATTTAACAGGAAGAAACCCTAACGTATAATCTGAAGTACCCTCTGCCATGCAGTTCACTTTGGTTTTCCACATTATGGATGTTATGATGTAAAAGCAAACTTGCTTACCATCATAATATTGTCGCACAACCGCAAACGTTGCTGCTATGTCGTGGCGATGACATGCGAACCCACAAGAATGCATACAATAACCGACCTGCGGGACGAACTGTTCGGCTTCCCGCGATATGGAACAGCCAAAGGATCACTACCAATCCACTAACAACTTGCAGACGAAGTTATTTTAGGAGATAGGTTGAAGAAAGGCAAACACCCATATGTACAACACTTACAAATTTGTGCAGAGACCAGACTGCAAATCTAAGGAAGGAGCCGCATCTGTAGCGTATTCTCCTTGTCATTCATTGTCTACGTAGAGTAAATAATAAAGGAGACTACGGGGAAATTCAGAAATGGAACTGAAGTTCAGAGGGAAAGAATAAAGATTTTAATACCTTTTGATGACTTTTGAATTCTGTTAGAGATGGCAAAGTTCTTGGAGTACTGAATGAATGGACTGGACAGAATCTTGAAAACAAGTTATAAGCTAGTCGTAAATAAAAGTAAGCGAAGGGTAATATAATCAAGTCAGGTGATGCTGAAGGACATGGGAAATGAAATGCTGAGAGTACTACAAGAGTTTTCGTATTCGGGCAAGCAAAATAATAAATCAAATGTGGCTTTCATTCAAATAAATAGTATCGACAGCAGCGGAGAGATTTATACCAAATGCAGAATGGAATTGACACCCTATGGTACACAAAACACGCCAGAACTGTGTTGCAGAAGCAACAAGAAAAGCATGCCACATTTAAAAGTACGCAAAATACCCTATATTGGCAACGTTTTACTGAAGCTCAAAACTTAACACGAATTTTAATGCGAGATGCATTTAACAGTTTCCACAATGAAATTCTGTTTTGAAATCTGGCAGAAAATCCAGAGATTCCGGTCGTATGTGAAGCACACAAGCGCCAAGAAATAATACATTCACCGCGCGATAAGGAATCTAATTTCACCGATGATGGTGCCACGAAAGCGCGGTTACTAAATACTGTTTTCCGAAATTCTTTCACGAGAGAAGACGAAATACATTTTCCAGAATTCTAATCAAGAGCTGCCACCAACATGAGTAACTTAGAAGTAGGTATATTAGATGTAGCGAAGGAGCTTCAGTCACTTAATAAAGGCAAGGCCTCCGCTTCTGACTGTATACCAATTAGATTCCTTTCAGAGTATGCTGATATAATATCCCCATACTTAAGAATCGTATACAACAGTTGGCTCGACGAAAGACCCATATCTAAGGACTGGAAAGTTGCACAGGCCAACTAGGATCAAGAAAGCAAGTAGGGGTGACTCGATGAATTACAGACTTGTATCACTGACGTCGATTTGCAGTAGGATTTTGGTACATACGTTGTGTTCGAACATTATCAGCTACCTCGAAGAAAACGATCTGTCGACACACAGTCACCATAGATTCAGAAAAGTATCGTTCTTGTGAAACACAGCTAGTCCTTTATTCTCGCAAAATAATGAGTAGCATTGACAGGTGATATCAAATTGATTCCATGTTATTACATTTCCAAAGAGCTTTTGACATAGTTCCTCAAAAGCGTCTTCTAATCAAATTGCGTGCCTGTGGAGTATCGCCTCGGTCATGTGACATGATTCGTGGATTCCTGTCAGAAAGGTCTCCGTTCGTAGTAACTAATGGAAAGTCATTGAGTAAAATAGAAGTGATGTCTGGTGTTCTCCAAGGAAGTATTATAAGGCCTCAGTTGTTCTTAAGATATATAGATAATTTAGGAGACAATCTAAGCAGCCATCTTAGATTGTTTGCAGATGATGCTGTCATTAACCGTATAGCAAAGTCATCAGAAGATCAAAACCGATTCAAAACGATTTAGACAAGATACCTGTATAGTGCAAAAAAAGGCAATTGACCCCAAATAATGGGAAGTGTATGGACACAAAAACGAGTACTTAAGGGAATCCGTTAAATTTAGGTCTCACGACAAATCGCGCAAATTTAAAGGGTGGCAGTTCAACTAAATACGTGATGACAACAATTACGAACAACTTAAATTGGAACGGTCACATATATAATGTCTTGGGGATGACAATCCAAAGACTGCCGTTTATTGGGTAAATAGTTAAGTCTGTCGACACTACGCTTGTCCGTCCTCAGCGTATTGCTGGACAGTGTGGGATCCTGAACAGATAGGATTGACTGTGGACATTGGAAAAGTTTAAAGAAGGTGACCTCGTTTTGTATTATCGTGAAATAGGGGAGAGAGCGGCACGGATACAATACGCGAATCGGAGTGGTAATCATTAAAGGTGTTTTTCGTTGAGGCGAGATCTTTTCACGAAATTTCCATCTCCAGTGGTCTCCTTCGAATGCGAAAATATTTTTTTGACACTCATTTACATAGGGAGAAATCGGAGCTCGCACGGATAGATTTAAGGGTTCCTTTTTCCCGCGCTGTTCGACAGTGGAACGGTAGAGAAATGGTTTGGAAGTAGTTCGATGAACCCTCTCCCAGGCACTTAAGTGCGAACTAAAGAGTACTTACGTAGATGTAGATTTAGAACTTATGAAAGTCGAGTTTTTTTTAAAAAAAACTTTACAATACAATAAGTTGGCTAGCAACAGTAAGAAAATTTCGCTGAAAAGGAGAAATATGTATGAGGAATTCACTGAGGTGATGAAACTCACGGGATACCTCCTGATGTGATGTTGAACCTGCTTTTGTCCGGTGCAGTGCAGCACCTCGACGTGGTATAGACTCAACAAGTGTCTGGAAGACCCCCGCAGAAATGTTAAGCCATGCTGTCTCTATAGGTGTCCGTAATTGCGGAAGTGCTGCCGGTGCAGGATTTTGTGCACGAACTGATCTCTCGATTATGTACCATAAATCTGGGTGGACAAATCATTCACTAGGATTGTCCAGAATCTTCTTCAAACCAATGGTAAACAACTATGGCCTAGTGACATGGTGCATTGTCATCCATAAAAATTACATCGTTGTTTTAGAATATGAAGCCCATGACTGGCTGTAAATGGTCCGCACGCAGCCGGACATAAACATATCCAATCGTTGATCGGTTCAGTTGTACTAGAGAAACCAGTCCATTCGATGTAGACACAGCCCACACCATTATGGAGCCACCATCGATTTTCACAGTGCCTTGTTGGCAACCTGTGTCCACGTCTACGAGGAGTCTGCACCGAATTTGAACCCTACCACCAGCTCTTATCAACCGAAACCGGGACGCATGTTACCAGGTCCAACCGCCATCGTCACTAGACCGAGAGAGGAGCTACAGGAGACGTCGTGCTGCCGGCAAAGGCACTCGCGTCAGTCGTTTGCTGCCATAGCCCACTGACACCAAATTTTGCCGCACGAACGGATTCGTTCGTCGAATGTCCCACATTGATTTTTGCGGTTATTTCATGCATTGTTGTTTATTTATTAGCACCGACAAGTCTACGCAAACGCCGCTGCTCACGGTTAAGTCAAAACTGTCGGCCACTGTGATGTCCGTGGTGAGGGGTAATGCCTGAAATTTGGAGGTTCTCGGCACACTCTTGACACTGTGGATCTCGGAGTAATGAATTCCCTAACGATTTCCATGCGTCTAACTCCAAGTACCCAGTTCGCATTCAAAGTCTGTTAGTTCCCGTCGTGAGGCGATACTCATGTCGGAAATCGTTTCACCTGAATATAAATGACAGCTCCGCCAATACACTGCCGTTTTATACCTTGTGTGCGCGATATTACCGCAATCGGTATATGTGCATATCGCTATCCCACAACGTTTGTCATCTGAGTCTATGTTGAGATCGAATATAAATTTGAATACTAGAAATTTTTTCCTAAAATATTTGTTTGGCTGGTAGTCTTCTCTGGGTGTGATACTTGGTTGACAAACATTAGATACAAGAAGAGAAAAGAAGCTTTCTAAACGTGGTACTGCAGAAGATGCTTAAGGTTAGATAGGTAGATCGAGCAAGTAATGGAGAAGTACAGATTCGATATGAGAAAATGGCTCTGAGCACTATGGGACTTAACATCTGTGGTCATCAGTCCCCTGGAACTTAGAACTACTTAAACCTAACTAACCTAAGGACATCACACACATCCATGCCCGAGGCAGGATTCGAACCTGCGACCGTAGCAGTCACGCGGTTCCGGACTGAGCGCCTAGAAACGCTAGACCACCGCGGCCGGCTTCGATATGAGAGGAAAGGGGCCAATAACTATGGGAGGTAACAACTTTTGAGAGGGAACAGATCTGTAATACAGTAAGGAAGTTGACATGGATGAATGTGGAAGTAACTGTGCAGTTGTAAAAAAATCTGTCCTCAGATTGAGAATTGTAACAATATGTGAAGAAACGCTGACGGATCGTTTCACATTGCTGTCTGTCAACCAACGCACACCGCTGTATTTGCTATCAGCATTTATTCAAAGATATAAAAAGAAAAGAAACATGTCAATCTTATGGTGATAAGTGGTGCTAGGGGTGACCTCAGTTCTCCCTCCGCTCCTCAATCGCGGCCCCGTGGGCGAAAGGACGTTTGTACATGCAAATCCCGCCTTTCAGTTGACGTCACTCCGCCAGTAAAAGAATACCTAGCGACGTCACTCAATCAATTACAATCTTCAGCTCTACTATAAAGGAGGCGAACTTTGCTCCCGCCAGACGGCCGTCTCTTGACGGCAATGGTTATTTTCGAAAGTTCGAGTTTTAACTCGGGTTTGATGTAGTCCGAGGACGTCCACAAGGTGGTGAGAAACAGACCGCAAAGCTCTCAAGGATCTTGCATGGGAGGTTGTGCTGAGAAACTATTATCTTTAAAAAATCGATATTTTACGCCGTTTCAGAGTTATTTAGCATTGAAATTTGCTAATCAGGCCATTGTGCGCGCAAATTCAAGCTCTTCCACGTGTTAGAATGCGGTAACTCACAGACGTCTATGGGGCGCTTGAGTTACGACTTTCAGTAATTCTCATTACCAGCTACAACTTGCCTTTTTAGGAAAAGACAAATTTAAGCTAGATGAGCAAAAGCTACGTTTGTTCGGTTTGAGGAAAGCAAACGCTTTTGGTAGGCAGCCCGAATTTGCGCTCCCAGTGATCTGATTCTCTGACTTCAGTGCTGAATCGCTCGAAAACGGCACAACGTATCAATTTTTTTTCTTAAAAATTATTTCTCAACACAGCCTCTCCTGGAACAGCCTTACAAACTTTTCACGAAATATGACTTTCTTTTCTAAGTAGGAGATGATGTAATATTGTTGAGAGTCTAACGGTTATAAATTCTCGTTCCCTCATTCTAACTTCAGTAGTTTATCAAAATCGAGATACTAGAGGCAGCTTTGAAGACAGTGTTGAATGTTACTGCTGAGTGAGAATGCTTTATGCTCAGCGCACATTTACCGAAATCGACACGGACGACATACTTGCAGTAAGCGATCAGGAATGTGGCGTGATCAGCATTAGTGTTGCACAAGGAGGACAGCAGTTTCTCAGCTCTCTTACGAGTAGTCGTTTGCTGACTTTCCCATTATGAGAAGCACTTCTCCGAAGGCGCCGTTGCGGGATACGGCGTAAACAAGCTGACGGCTTCCGCTCAGCTGGTATTACTCGTCCATGCGACCTATGAGGTCAGTCGGCGCTTGCCACACACTACGGCTAATGAATGACGCAGCGGGTAAACCAGGGACGTAGTAGGGAAACGAGCAGGCGCCGAAGCCTGCGGATGGCTCATTCATGGTCTTGCGGAAGATCGGTAGCGTAATAGTTCGTCAATACGTACTCCTGGACTTTGTGTGGGAAGTGCTTGTCACCGAACAAATTCTTTCGAGACTAAACTTTGGAATCGTCAGATTAGGAATCTATTGTCTGTTCAGTAGAAATAGCGAGGTTTCTGATATCTGAAGCCTTTTTATGCAACAGTCAGCACGAACATTTCATATTTCCTTATAACGGAGCAGCCGTAGTTCGGCTACAGGTGTGGAATATGATAATGAAGAGTACGTGGAGACTGTAATAAATGTGTCTTCAGAAACTTCTCTGACCAACGTCCTTGCCCCGTTACATACACAGGTTTTCGTCAGATCAGCGAAGTTTAGCAAAGTCGTGCGTGGCCAGCGTACGTCATGTGCTGTTGGTTGCTTTCCATTTGTGTCCATGCAGTGCGGTGGAGAGACCGTGGCGCAAGGTTCAGGATCACCAGACTTCGCACCAAAAATCCTGGGTTACATTTCAAGCCTCACAGCAGTGTCTCATGAAGCGAGGGCATGTGACACTGTTGCATGATCCGTCCGTCGGATGGACACGTTAAGCTCGACAGCCCACTTGGTGCTAATCAAGAGGAGTAGGCAATGTAGCGGCACCGCGTTTCACCATCTAGCTCCTGCAATCATCGTCCAAGACTAATATGACACACACACACACCTACACACACACACACACACACACACACACACACACACACACACACAAACACACACATTACAATCACCTACGCTTATCAGATGCACTTAAACACACAACTCTTACATTTTGTGAAATAAAGGTGTCACTGTGCGAGAAAGGACAGATAAATCTTTCCAGTTAGGCGGATGGAACTGCCCTTCGGCGTCTCCCATCCAACAACGCCATACAAATTTATTTTTAGTGACTACTTTGTCATTCACACTTGTCTAGATCGCCTGGTATGGACTTAACAGATTACCGGTTTCGACTTTTACGAATCATCATCAGAACTAAACATACAACAGATACGAAGTGCAAACTTTCTTTTGAATACACATAAAATTTAAAAAGGGCATAAAAAGAGAAAAAGTAATGATATACCCAGTATCTTGTTGCGAAAGCAATTTGTCAGCCATCTAAAACCAACTTGGTTGTATCAGCTGCGATGCCACGCCTTACAGAATTGAACAGTTGTGTTGGTGGAAGTCGCCTGACCGTGCTCGTTTTATATGCGTGGAAAGTACAACTAGAAATAATATATGGTTGAATCAAACTACAAAGTGACTATTTTTCATTTTTAAAATATAATCAATCGCAGATCTGAATGTTTAAATCATTGTTCAGAAAACAATGGTATATTGCTTAACATGATTATGATTAATACAGTTTATAGATGTTTTTAATTGAGCTCGTGATCCCACTGGGCAGTAAACACATCACTGTAGCTATTTGTCTACAACCCATCGACATACATTGCTTTGCTGTTGCAAAGTATATCTTGATTGACGAATCACATTGTAACGATGCATGTAACGCTGTCAGTTCAGAAGATTAACATAATCAGTAAAATGTATATTATCTTGTGCGTTCCTCTGTAATCATGAAATTTTTCGAGGTTTGGTGCAGCAAGTCGTGTGGCGTTTCTGAATTTTTCCGTACAGAATCAAACCTTTCGTCTACTGAAATTGTTTCTATACTTTCATTGATGGGTATTGAATGAAATGTGTAACATTTTCTCTCTTAGACTTACATGTGAAAAGTAGCCCTGTCTATGGAAATCGTTGAAAATGTAATAATGTATAAAGTTTTAGGTTTTCTGTACATTTCAGAACTTGCTCGATCGGAAAACCATAAACAGTTCTGAGTAGACAGTCTAAAGAGTTCGAAAATAGAAAAAATCGACACAATGATTTCCTTGTCACAACAAATTTTTAACGTAATTGTCTTCTCATTGTCAGTCTAAGAATTTTGAACGAATTGTATACTTTTCGTAGAAAACTTGAAACTTATGTAAACTTGTGTCGTAACTGACTTCATGCATTAAGACATGAACGAATTTCGTGACTGTGGATACAACTTAACGAACGGTCAAAGTGGACCAAACTTTATTGCATTTTGATCAACTTAGTAACAAAAATAAATTGTTAATCTATGAAAAGCCTACAATACACATCATAGATGTCAAGAAAATGAAAATAATCTCAAAGTAGCTACATGATTTCACCAAAAAGGACATTTAAATATATTTGAGTTTATTGCCCCCTTACTATTTATTTATAATGAAAACAGAAGGCATCATTGATGACATTTAACAGTAGAACAATATGTATGCCTCCATGGCGAAAGTTAACTCTAAGAAATAGTTGCGAAGCCATCTTAATAAAAGTGATAACGATTACGTGATTACGGGTTGTCAACAGAACGCAAAACAAAATCTAAAATTGCCATGTATACAGGGTGTCCCATTTATCTTGACCACCCTAAATAATTGTTTGTACAGATGCAAATTACAAAATATTTCAAGCAAATGTTCTTTAGACGTCAGGGGGACATCAGTCAGCATGATTGGCTTCGTTGTAGCTTTGTTTTCTACAAAGATATGAACAGCAGTATGACTTTTTTAAATGACACCCTGTATTTTTTATTCGGAATTCATTTCCTCTTCTACATACCTATTCAAAAATGTATTACAGTGTACCATTCGCTGAAACACAACGTTATTAATTACATAACACAACACTGACGTTGACGCTAACAGCGCTTAGTCCATGTACACGGGGTAATGGAACAAATCCATGTGCTGACGTTGACAGAGGACAAATGTAAACATAAGTAGAATGCACACCCGTCATTCCCCGTCAACCATTGTCAGTTGAAGAATTGCGTGAGTAGAATGTACACCAACGACGAATAAGGTAGAAATGCTAATTATCTAGGGGGAATATAAGTTAGCAGAACAGTAATTTCAATACTGTTTTCTTATGTACGGGTACATTTAGTACAGTATTTTAGTTTGTGATCCCAGGTTCAAAGTCAATGTTGTATTATGTAATTAATAACGTTGTGTTTCAGTGAATGGTACACTGTGATACATTTTTGAATAGGCCTTTAGGAGAGGAAATTAATTATCGAATGAAAAATATAGGATGCCATTTAAAAAAGTCATACTGCTGTTCATATCTTTGTGAAAAACAAAGCTACAACGAAGGCAATCATGCTGATTGATGTCCCCCTGACGGCTAAGGAACATTTGCTTGAAATATTGTGTAATTTGCATCTGGACAAACAGTTTAAAAATGGTTCAAATGGCTCTGAGCACTATGGGACTTAACATCTATGGTCATCAGTCCCCTAGAACTTAGAACTACTTAAACCTAACTAACCTAAGGACATCACACAACACCCAGTCGTCACGAGGCAGAGAAAATCTCTGACCCCGCCGGGAATCGAACCCGGAAACCCGGACGCTGGAAGCGAGAACGCTACCACACGACCACGAGCTGCGGACGACAAACAGTTATTTAGGGTGGTCAAGATAAATGGGATACCCTGTATATCAATATCTTTCCAAGAGCATCAATCTGTAGATATCACATCATCTCTTCTTCTTGATCTTGCCGGTATCTGGCTCCCATACAGCTTAAGTATTAAAATCTGTAAACATTGCGCGATTTTCTCTCCAGAATTCCAGAAGACTGATATAAATTTTAGGTGAAGGTTAATTTATTTTGTTGCCTTCGTCATTAATGGTTTTTTTCTTTGTGTTCATTAATTACAGCTTTAGATGAAAGTCGTGCTTCATTCATAGCATAACGCGGCTCACTTCTTGGAACCACTTCTTATCTCTAATATGTTTCCTACGTTTCTAGTCCTGAGTTATCTTTCCCTATTTAGCTGCTATCTTCTACTTCTCCAACATTAGTCAAAACACATACAGAAGTTCTCTTATTGTTTCCCTTCACTAATCGGCAGAGGCAGAATGTCATCTTACACGTACCCTTCCATGAATGTGTATCCAGACTTAGGTTTCGTGATTCGTTTACTATAAGCACTGCAGTGGTGGTGGTGGTTAGTGTTTAACGTCCCGTCGACAACGAGGTCATTAGAGACGGAGCGCAAGCTCGGGTTAGGGAAGGATGGGGAAGGAAATCGGCCGTGCCCTTTCAAAGGAACCATCCCGGCATTTGCCTGAAACGATTTAGGGAAATCACGGAAAACCTAAATCAGGATGGCCGGAGACGGGATTGAACCGTCGTCCTCCCGAATGCGAGTCCAGTGTGGTAACCACTGCGCCACCTCGCTCAAGCACTGCAGTGTAATTCGCCTAACCCTGGACAGCCATTGTGACTACTAACACAGTTCCCACTACGTGAGGCCTTCATCTTACTGAAAGGGTGTCGTTTCAAGATTTGCACTGCATAACCGTAGTCCAGCCGGACAAGACGAAACTACGATTTTCCAAATGGCTCTGAGCACTATGGGACTTAACATCTGAGGTCAATAGTCCCCTAGAACTTAGAAATACTTAAATCTAACTAACCTAAGGACATCACACACACCCATGCCCGAGGCAGGGTTCCAGACTGAAGCGCCTAGAACCGCTCGGCCACACCGGCCCGCTACGATTTTCCAGCGAAGGGATCAGTAACACTTGACGATGGAGGATTTGTTCACTAAGAATATACGACTGCTTCAGCATGAACTCTTCTAACAATAAACTGAACAGTTATAGCTTTCTTGGAGTGTGTTTAGCAACGCAAGAGATACACTGAAGAGCCAATGGAACTGGTACACCTGCCTAATAAGGTGTAGGGTCCCCGCGAGCACGCAAAAGTGCCGCAACACAACGTGGCTAGGACTCGACTAATGTCTGAAGTAATGCTGGAGGTAACTGACACCATAAATCCTACAGCGCTGTCCATAAATCCGCAAGGGCACGAGGGGTACGAGATCTCTCCTGAACAGCACGTTGCAAGGAATCCCAGATATATTCAATAATGTTTGTGTCTGGGGAGTTTGGTGGCCAGCGGAAGTATTTAAACTCAGAAGAGTGTTCCTGGAGCCACTCTGTAGCAATTCTGGAATTGTGGGGTGTCGCATTGTCCTGCTGGAATTGCCTAAGTCCGTCGGGATGCACAATGGACATGAATGGATGCAAGTGATGGGACATGATAATTACGTACTTGTCACCTGTCAGAGTCGTACGCTAGACGTATCAGGAGTCCCATATCAATCAAACTGCACATGCCTCACACCGTTACAGAGCCTCCACCAGCTTCAACAGTCCCCTGCTGACATGCAGGGTCATAGGATTCATGAGGTTGTCTCCATACCCGTACACGTCCAACCGCTCGATGCAATTTGAAACGAGACTCGTTCGACCAGGCAACATGGTTCCAGTCATCAACAGTCCACTGTCGCTGTTGACGGCCCGAGGAGAGGCGTAAAGCTTTGTGTCGTGCAGTCATCAAGGGTACATGAGTGGGCCTTCAGCTCCGAAATCCCATATCGATGATGTTTCGATGAATTGTTCGCACGCTAGCACTTGTTGATGGCCCAGCACTGAAATCTGCTGCAATTTGCGGAAGGGTTGCACTTCTGTCATGTTGAACGATTCTCCTCAGTTGCCGTTGATCTTTTTCCGGTCGCAGCTATGTCGGAGATTTGATGTTATACCGTATTGCTGATATTCAAGGTACACTCGTGAAATGGTCGTACAGGGAAATCCCAACTTCATCGCTACCTCGGAGATACTGTGTCCCATCGCTCGTGCACCGATTGTAACACCACGTTAAACTCTCTTAAATCTTGATAATATGTCATTGTAGAAGCAATAACCAACTAATAACTGCGCCAGACATTTGTTGTCTTCTACAGGCATTGCCGACCGCAGCACCGTATTCTGCCTGTCTAGATATCTCTGTATTTGAATACGCATGCCTATACCAGTTTCTTTGGCGCTTCAGTGTGTATGCGGAGTTTACTTCGGTCTTCACCTGTGTTTATACATAACAACTAAAAAGGCTGAAATATGAAAGAAACATATGAGTGGGGCTATACAACGGAAATGAAAATGAAGTCAATATTACAGAAAAGAAAGACGAAGTAGATGAAGATGAAGCGAGAGATATGATGCTGCGAGAATAATTTGGCAGACCACTGAAAGATCTAAGCCGAGAAAAGGTTCCTGGAGTAGACGACATTGCCTCAGAACTGCTAATATATTTTGGAGAGCTAGTCGTAACAGAACTATCCCACTTGGTGTGCAAGATATATCAGAAAGGAGAAATATCGCTAGGCTTCAAGAATAATATAATTCCAATTCCAAAGAAAGCAAATGATGACAGGCGTACAAATTAACGAAATGTTAGTTTAATGAGTCATATTTGCAAGTTACTGACACGAATTATTTACAGAAGAATGGAAAGACTGGTAGAAGCAGATATCGGGGAAGATTACTTCGGTTCCAGAAAAATGCTGGAATAGGAAAGGCAATTCCCATCCTCCGACTTTTCTTAGAAGACAGATTAAAGAAACCTTTGACACTGATGACCGGGCCGGCCAGAATGGCCGAGCGGTTCTAGGCGCTACAGTCTGGAACCGCGAGCCCGCTACGGTGGCAGATTCGAATCCTGTCTCGGGCATGGAAGTTTGTGATGTCTTTAGGTTAGTTAGGTTTAAGTAGTTCTAAGTTCTAGGGGACTGATGACCTCAGAAGTTAAGTCCCACAGTGCTCAGAGCCATTTGAACCATGTGTTTGAACTGTTGACCGGAATACTCTCTTTGAAATTCTGAAGGTAACAGGGCTAAAATACAGATAGTGAGAGGCTGTTTACAATTTGTACAGAAATCAGACGGCAGTTACAAGAGTCCAGTGGCATGAAAGGGAAGCAGTGATTTAGAAGGGAGTGAGACAGTGTTGTAGCCTATCCCCGATGTTAATCAATCTGTACATTCAGCAAGCAGTAAACGAAACAAAAGAAATATTTAGAGTAGGAATTAAAGCTCATCGAGAAGAAATAAAAGCTTTGAGGTTTGCCGATGACTTTGTAATTCTGTCAGTGACAGCAAACAACTTGGAAGAACAGTTGAACGGAGTGGACAGTGACTTGAAAGGAGGATATAAGATTAACATCAACAAAAGCAAAACAAGTGTAGTCGAATCAAATCAGGTGATGTTGAGGAATTGGATTAGAAAACGAGACAAAGTAGTAGATGATTTTTGCTTTTTGGGCAGTAAAATAGCTGATGATGGCCAAAGTAGAGAGGATATGAAATGTAGACTTCTGAAGAAGATAAATTCGTGAAGATCAAACGTAAATTTAAATTTTAGGAATTTTTTTGTAAAGACATATGACTGGAGTTTAGCCTTGTAAAGAAGTGAGACGTGGTCGTTTAGAATTTCCGGCG
Source organism: Schistocerca nitens (assembly GCF_023898315.1). Classification (NCBI taxonomy): domain Eukaryota; kingdom Metazoa; phylum Arthropoda; class Insecta; order Orthoptera; family Acrididae; genus Schistocerca; species Schistocerca nitens. Next base: position 397,852,544 of record NC_064617.1, read on the forward strand.
AGAAAAGAACAGAATGAATGCTAGAGATTAGACGAGTTGATTGCGCAGCTAATGAGGGGTACTTAATAGAATTTGGGAGAAATAAATTTTTGGCATAACTCGACGAAAAGAAGGAATCGTTTGGTAGGGCACATTCTGAGACATTAACGAGTCGTCAGTTTAGTGCCGAGGGAAGCTTGTGGGTAAAAAATTGCGGAGGGAGGCCAAAAGACAAGTACAGTAAGCACGATGAAATGGACGCAGGCTTCAGTAATTATTCAGAGACGCAGAAACTTGCACAGCATAGAGTAATGCAGTGAGCTGCATCAGACCAGTCTCGAGACTGAAGATACCAACACCAACAAACAGCAGTTTTTTCACTCGCTGACCATTAGAGTTCTGCAAACTGTCTTCCCAAGAAATTCCACTTCCCGTCTAAAGCTGGAGCTTTTCACAACAAACATGTCTATGCGCTTCTCCAGAACTTCCGGGAAGATCGTCTCCAGGTCCAACAGTGGAGACAGTCCTTACTGACGATCCGCTTTCAGCAGTGGGACACTTAACGGTCGATGTGTGAGAAGTGTCGTGATATCCATTCCGAATCTGCCAGCCGCTTAGATACGTTGACCAAAGTGGCAAAGTGGCAAATTTGGCTCAGCTTTTGCCTTCGATACTGCGCGTCGGCTTTGTGTCACGACAAAGCATCGTGGCGGGTGATGTCACGCATGTGGGAAGAGTTGGATTGTTTTGCTTGGGGGCGCAAGTAGAGTCAGCTAATGCTGTGTTTGCAATTTGTATTTCGTTTGTAGAGGGTGTTGTGAACTGTTATGGTGTGGACACATTATTATTAGGTACCAGGAGTTTATGCCTGGAACCAACATGTTATTAACTTTTTCAAGTACCATGCCTTTATCATGAAACCAGCGATCGCTTTACAAGGCAGAGACATCTAGTGGAACACTCGTGTATTTTTACGAACGTAGCGTATTATAGCAGGCACTTACAGTGTTCAAACCAACAGTGGGCGCGGAGATAGTGCTATGTGATTGTAGAAGTTTGTGACAAGTGGTTGTTTTTATAGTGGCCATATTGAGGAGATGATTCACAATGAAAGTAAGAGTAACTAAGGTTATTGTAACGTACATTTCACTTTGCACTGCTACGTTTATGAGTGGTTTCGGAATGAGACCACTGGGCAGTCAGTATGTAATTTTGATACAAAATTTATTAAATTTTAGGCCCTTGTTTGCTTGTTATTTAGAACTACAGTATATTTTAGGCATTATGAGTTCCTGGAACCAGCTCCGTAAAATAATTGGTTGTTTACTTTTTGCTAGCTTTTTCTAGTGTTCGTTGCTTACTATGACAATAAAATATAATTCTGCGAAAATATTAAAATTATATTTGTTTTCATATTGTTGGGACTCAAAGGGGTAAACAAACAAATTTAACGACATGAAGATAGGAGCTGAAGTTCCTAATCAGTTGAAACTAAGACTTTATTTTTGTTTGATCTCTTAACGAGTGCACACAGTGATCACAGTTTACGTGAAGTTGCAGTTTCTTACAACATATCTTCCTTTCGACATATTAATGAAATCATTACTATCCAGTGGAGAATAATATTAACATCACAGAAATAAGAAAATCTGATACTTCGACGCTTACGATATACGCAAGGCTGCAGAAGTTTAGTCGCAAATGTATACAATTCTTTCATGTAAAGTGTGAGGAAATGAATATTAATAATTCAAAGTAATTACCAGAATTTTTTGGGTTGATAGTGAACAACATATGCCAAAACGATAAAACAAAGCTTATAATAATCACCAGGTCCGTCTAAGAGTGTACCACCTCACGTCTGAGTGATATGAAGTGTAATTACTGCCCGTGACTTTTTGCTGTCTGAACTGCTTGAATTATATAGGTGAAGCCTTGATATTGGGATACTCAGTTGTGCTACATAGCTCAAGTGATGACTTTTTATGCGGTGGTGCTGCTTTTTTGGCTTTTTATATAGGTGTGGCGCTTTTGAATTCAGCAAAGTGAAGTGAGGCTTTCGATACTAGTTTCGTTTTCTTCTTTTTGTGGTTGTTTTGGTTTGTATACGTTAGTAGTTTCGTGGTTTGTGTTTGTTTTGTATTTTGTTTAGTTGTAAATTTTAGTTCATCGTCGCCCAGAAAGCCCAATTCCGCGCCGTTTTCCCGTTATGTTCAGTATCTTCTATTAAGAAGTTGTGCAGTTCCGTAATTAACCTGACTGTAGCGCTATGGGAATGAATGATAGTGAAATCATGGTGACCGTTTTCAAATCACATCTGTGTTGTATTTTTGGGTTTGCGATAATATCTTGCTCAATGTCAACGGAATGTAACGAAGTCATTGGTTTACCCGCAAATTTCACGACAGAAACCAGTAGTACAGACGCGTGGGGAACTTAAGGGGCGATCAAAAAGCTTCCGTTCGAAGGCCGTACATTCCAGAATCGGTATGCCAATCAGACGAAACTGCCGTGGACACTGAGGCTTTCATGGTACCAACGCACCGAGTTTAAGATATCCGTTTGGTGAAATACCTCGTCCTGCTGCATGAAGAAGTCCATAAGTGCCTGCTGCACACCCTCGTCGTACAGGAATCGTCAACCCTCTAAAATCTTTTTCTAAGGGACCGAAGGTGTGATAAATACCTGGGTAGCGGTAAGGACGATAGTGTGGGTGCCCGAGTGTCTCCACTTGAACTGGCGTAACTTGTGCGTTACGACATTTGCATTATGGGGGCGTGCGTTATCATGAAGCCGCAGCACCCATCTGTTTTCGACAGACGTGCGACCCAAACACATTCTTCATTCTGATGAAGGATGTCTACCGGTGTTTTTTCTTCGGCACCCCAGAAAATAACAGCTCGTTGGTCGTGTTTGGAAGCATTTGGTAATAACATCGCCATAGTTCTCGTTTCCTCATCTACCATACGAGAATACCTCCACTATCTACCTGGACGACACCCTGTTGGTAAGTATATTGCACTGCCTCAAGTTGCCAACGTACTCTTTCCCTAGTTTGACGTGATCAACATGTACCGCAGTTCGTCAAAACGACAATTTTTTCCACGTTTCGAGCGTCCACAATCGCTTCACTAGTGTCTTTTTAAAATAACCTAATGGCCATTGTAACTGCAACATCAGGAACAATAGGGAAAAAAACGATGTTTAAGTTATTGTGTGTATCCAGTTTAGTAGGAAGAACGCATGGCTAAAAATGTGGAGTTCCCTGGTTATACGGGGTGCTAGATTTATTATTCGGAGCGGCCATCTCTGGCAGCAACGAGTCTAAACGGACTGGACACTTGGTCGAACTGAGCTTGGGTGACAGATACGGTTCCGTTATTCCATGCTGCTTCAACTCTATGTTAGTCTAGTGGCTGGCTAGTGGTGGTGTACTATTGTCTCAACAAGCCATGACGAAATGATTTCAGTGAGTGAGAGAACTGAAGAACGTGCTGACCGTGGAGGTAGACTAGGACAGCACGAGCAACAAGGGTTTTTGCAGTCTTTTTTGAATCATATCTTATAGTTGGTACGATATTGCCCTCCACGAATTCCGATCTTGTATCAAACTCTTCATATCAGAGTAGCACTTAAAACCAACGCCCTCAGTTATTTGTTGAATGTATTCTAATCTATATCTTCCCCTACAATTTTTATCGTCTACAGCTACCTCCAGTAGCATGGAACTTATTCCCTGACGTAATAACAGATGTCCTTACTTCCTCTCCCACCTTCTTCTCAGTGTTTCCGTTATGTTCCTTTCTCCGCCGAGTCTGAGGAGAACCTCCACATACCTTATCGCTCCACGTAATTTACAAATTTGGGTTTTCCTTGATTTCCCAAGTCGTTCCAGGCAAATGCCGATATGGTTCCTTTCAAAGTGCACGGCCGATTTCCTTCCCCCATTCTTGACACCACCTAAGTTTGTACTCCATCTCTAATGACCTCGATGTTGACGGGACGTTAAACACAATCTTCCTTCCTTCTTTCCTTTAATCTTCTACCACACGCCTCAAACGCATCGGTTTCCCCTTCCGGTTTTCCAACAGTGCATGATTCACTTCTATACAATCCCGTGCTCCAAACTTATGTTCTCAGAAATTTCTTCCTCTAATCAAGGCCTATGTTTGATGCTGGTAGACTTCTTTTGGCCAGGAATATTCTCTTTGCCTGGGTTAGTCCACTTTTTACGTTCCCCCTGCCTCGTCTTCCATGTGTTACTTTACTTCCCAGGTAGCAGAATTCCTTAGCTTCCATATCTACATCTACATCATACCCTGAAAGCCACCTAACTGTAGTACTTCTGGTACCAGTAACTGATCCCCTCTTTTCTGTTCCACTCGCAAATGGCGCACGGGACAAGCTTCTCTATTAGCTCTAGTTTCTCGAATTTTCTCATTGTGATAATTTCGCGACACGTATATGGGAGGAAGTGATATGTTGTCAGATTCTTATCGGGAAGTGTTGTCTCCAAATTTCATTAGTAAACGCCTCCGTGGTTCACGACGTCCCTGTCTTGTACCCTCTGCCACTGGAGCTTGTCTGTAACGCTCTCGCGCCTACTAAATCATCCCGTGATATATGCTACACTCTTCGTTGGATTTTTTCTATGAACTTCTCCATCTCTTCTATCGGTTCTACCTTGTAAGGATCCCATATTTATGAACAATACTTAAGAATAGGTCGGACAAGCGTCTTGTAAGCGGGTTCTTTCGTAGATCCTTAAAATTCTGCCAATGAATTTCAGTCTGGCCTCTCTTTTGCTACTATTTGTTTTATATGGTCATTCCCCTTAAAATTTTTCTGTATAGTTACTCTTATTTATTTTAAGGCAGATAGTGCTTCCAGCAATTTGCCGCGAGTAGTTTAATTGTGCGGAACACGTTAAATTTACTTACGTTCTGGGTCAACTGCCAGCGCCTGCACCATTCATCAGTCCTCTGCAGGTCATTCCGCGTTGCCACTTTCTTACAGTCAACCGCATGATCTGCGAACAGTCTTAAGGTGCATCCCACGCTTTCTGCTACATCACTTACATGCACTGTAAACAGTGACAGTCGTATGGCACTTCCTTGGGGTACTGCCAAAATTATCTATACATTTTGTTCCGTTAAGAGCGATGTGTTGAGTTCTATTTGCAAGGAAGTCTCGAATCCAATCAGAAATCTGGTCTGATACTCGGCAAGCACGTACTATTTTTTCACTAGACGACAGTGAGGGATGGTGTGAAATGCCTTCCTGAAATCCAAGAACAATAAAATCACCCTGAACATAGTTATCTACAGAGAAATGGATCTCACATACAACAACGTCTTTGGCCTTGGTAATGGACTCAGTCAGACGAGGAAGAGTTTATTCAGGCGTATCATATCCAACCGAAGCGATTCACTAATGATTAGATCTGACATAGCTATCATATTGATTAAACGTTGATTACTACGTTTCACTCGCTGTTCCAAACAGTCCCAGATGTTTCTGTGAGATTCACATCGATTTATTTAGCAGTTAAGCAAGTTAACATAGAGAGTATCAGCATTCCCCAAACCAGGGAATATACGTGCAACCCTAGAACACTACTGATGTGACGTAACACTTGATCATTGAAAATGTTGAAATAAAGATTCTGAGTTTTGTTCCTGGTAACATGGTTGAGTGAGCCCTTAGTCACGGTGCCCAAACTATCACAGAGCCACCTCGAGCTGAATTACACTTTCCACACATAACATTTTAAATGCCTCACATCGGTCCTCAGTGCACTCGATGCCTTCGCAACCTTTGTTACAAATGACAAGGCAACAGCTGTACAGCACATGCTGGATGCTGGCAAAATTTCGTAACCATCGATAAATAAAGACATTTCCTATGAAAAGTGAGTGATGTGCTACCAACTGTCAATCACAATGGAAGCTGCTAGCTGGACAGTAACTATAAATCCGCCCACACTGCAGAAAGCCAGCACTCAGTTGGTGCTTTGTAATAGTCATGTAACCCACTGTGCACGATCTGAAGATGAACCTGAAAAGATTCGGAAACCGGTTCAGGGAATAAATAACTATTTCAAAACAGTGACTGGTAGCAATTTTCTCTAATTATACTTATATCTCTAGTTTCATTACAATACCTGAGTCAAGGCTACCCGATTTCGGAACGAGTCTGTTTACACATAATGCATAAACCACAATTTCCTTTCCTGTAAAATAAGAAAAAACCTGAAAAGAGGAATGCGTAATATTATGTGTATTTATATGTCAGCAGCACGTCGTCTACTGGTTACCGTGGCTGTCTCTAGGTCGCGGGGTCCCTGGTTCGGTACCGAGAAGGAGACTTTCTTCCTCCGGGGACTGGGGATTTGTATTTTCCTTGCCATTTCATCTGATCTCCGTCAACGCTCAAGTCTTGAAAGTGGCATCAAATAGGAAAAGTTGCACGAGGCGACCGAACAACAGCAGACGGTGCCTTCCGGCCAGTAATGCCATGCGATCATTTCATTTCATGTGCATATATGACACGATACTGCGAAAAAAGCTACAGTAATATGAGGAAATTATGTGCATAAGTGAAGTAATATACACGAGAAGGGCTTTTTTAAACTTACTTTGAAACTCTGAGCCTCAGTATCCAAATTTTTCATTTGTGGTGTATGTGTATTAACAATGAAATCGGCAAAAATGTGGACATTTTTTCTACGTGATGATTAAAGATGTGTTGTCGAAGAGCAAAACTTCTTTTTCTGTTTGTTAATAGGATGGATGCTGCAGTTACGGTTTTACTGATCGTCAGTCTCATAAGGAAGTATACGTATAGAGATAACAGAGTCGTAATTGCAAGACATTTGTACAACAACCTGTATGAAGCTCGCAAACCAACATCATACATCCGTATGATAGCCTTTTTTAGTTACAAATATTTTTGTTCAAAATACGTAAAGGTGCTAAAAGCACGCTACCACATGAAATTACAGAGTAAAAAATTGGGTAAAAAACCTTCTGATTGTGCAGTCTTGTTGATAGTGAAGAAAGCTGCTGAATTGCGATGGGTACAATAATGTTTTCCGTTTATCGTCAGTTGCAATAATTGTTCACTTTCATCATGATTTTATCATCATATGATAGTAAAGAGTAGTTTTTCGAGCGGTCTCAATCATTTTCTCTTTTGTTACAGTTAAATAGTTACTCCTGAGAAAGCCAGACGTTCACGTTGACTACCAGCACTGCTTGTTAAATTATTTACATTTAAACTTTCACATTTCATCCGCTAACAACTACGTGTCTAATAGCAGGGCACTTACGTGGTGTACGCAGTAAACCAAAGACAGAACCTATGGCACCATCCATTCCAAAGTCGGACCGAAAATTATTATTTTTTTTTTACAGTGAAAGTCAATTGAAAGTCAATTGAAAGGCTAGAGATCAAAGAAAGAAAAATATTGAGAAAAATTTTAGGCCCCAAATTTCATAACGACAAACTAATTCATACCAAAAATGAAACACTCTACAAAACCACAGAAAAACTTTCGGATACAATGAGGAAAAGAAGAATTGAGTTTTATGGGCACATTCTCAGAATGAACCCAAATAGACTTACAAAAAGAATGTTTGACTACTTCAGGAATAAAAAATCCAAACCAAATTGGTTTATCCAAACAGAGAAAGACTTAAGAGAACTACACATCACAGAAAAAATGCTCACAGACAGGACCGCAAAAATGATAAGCAAAGACAGAAAAGAGGGATTCCAGCTCCAAAATAGGAAGAAAAGAACGATTGTCATCTCTGATGAGGAAAGAAAAGCAAGATCAGAAAGAATGAAGCAATACTGGGCGAAAAGAAAGGCACAGAACACACAGAAGTGATTGATTCAACGTACCCCAAAGTTGGGTGAAACGGAGAAGAAGAAGAAGAAAGTCACTCTTCAGCTTTCTGTCACTCGATACGAAAATAACTAAGATTGTGTTTTCCCTCATGTTTTTGTTGTTGTTGTTGTGGTCTTCAGTCCAAAGACTGATTTGATGTAGCTCACCAAGTCTATTCTGTGTAAACTTCATGTATGCATAGCTACCGCAATTCATCCATATGATCCTGATTACTACGTACATTTTCAAACTTTGCTCTCTCTCTCTAGAAATCTCCGGCCCACCACCCCCCGCACCCCCCCCCACCCCCACACACACATACACACACACACTTGCTTCCCTTACCAACTGATGATCTCTTGATGCCTGCCTGCGGATCTATAATGTGGATCTATAATGTCAACCTATGCTTTCTTTTAGTGAGTTGTGGCATGAATTTCCTCTTCTCCCATTTCTATCCAGTTCCTACTGATTCCTTATTCGATGTACCCACCTAATCTTCAGCACTCTTCTGCAGCACCAGATTTGCAAAGTTCTATTCTCTGAATCGTTGCCATCCCCGTTGCAGTTCCCTACAAGGCAACATTCGAGACAAATGTTTTCAGAAAACACTTCCTGACACTTAAATTTATTCCTCTTTTCATATATACGCAGCAAGCCACCGTACGGTGCGTGGCGGGGGGTACACTGCACCACCACTTGTCAATTCACCTCCTGTTCCACTCGAAAATAGAGCGAGGGAAAAACGACTGTCTGTACGCCTTCGTATGAAACATAATTTCTCGTGTCTTATCTTCGTGGTTCTTACGCGGGCTGTATGTTGGCGCCAGTAGAATCGTTCGGCAGTCATCTTCAAATGCCGGTTCTCTAAATCTTCTCAATAGTGTTTCTCGAAAACAACGTCGCCTTCCTTCCAGGGATTCCCATTTGAACTTCCGAAGCATCTCCATAACACTAACGTGCTGTGCGAACCTACCGGTAACAAATCTAGCAGCACACCTCTGAATTGCTTGGATGTCTCCTTCAATCTGACCTGGTATGGATCCCAAACAGTCGAGCAGTACTCAAGAATAGGTCGCACAAGCGTCCTATATGCGGTCTCCTCTACAGGTGAACCACTCTTTCCCGAAATTCTCGCAACAAACCGAAGTCGACCATTTACCTTTCCTACCACAGTTTTCACGTGCTCGTTCCACTTTATATCCCTTAGCAACGTTAAGCCAGTTTTTTAAACTGTATCAAGCAGGACACTAGTATTACTGTATCGGAACATTACAGATTTGTTCTTCCTTCTCATCCGCATTAACGCACATTTTCTACATTCAAAGCTAGCTGCCATTCATCACACCAACTGGAAATTTCGTCTACGTCGTCTTGTATCTTCCTACAGCGAGTCCACTTAAAACCTTGCCGTACACCACGGCATCATCAGCAAACAACCGCAGATTGCTGCCCACACCGTCCGCCGAATTATTTGTGTATATAGAAAACAACAGCGGTCCTGTCACACTTCCCTGGGGCACTCCTGACGATAGTCTTGTCTCTGATGAACACTCGCCGTCGAGGACAACCTACTGGGTTCTATTACTTACGACGTCTTCGAGCCACTGACATATCTGTGAACTTATTCCATATGCTCGTACCTTCGTTAACAGCCTGCAATGGGGTTCCGTGTCAAATGCTTTCCGGGAATCTAGAAATATGGTATCTGCCTGTTGAACTTCATCCATGGTTCCCAGTATATCATGTTAGAAAAGGGCAAGCTGAGTTTCGCAGGAGCTTTCTAAAACCATGCTGATTCGTGGAAATAAGCCTTTCCGTCTCAAGAAAATTCATTATATTCAAACTGAAAATATATTCAAGGATTCTGCAGCAAACAGAAGTTAGGAATATCGGTCTGTAATTTTGCGGGTCCGTCCTTTTACCTTCCTTATATACTGGAGTCACCTGCACTTTTTGCCAGTGGCTTGGGACTTTGTGCTGGGGGAGATATTCATGGTAAATGCACCCTAGGTAAGGAGCCAATGCCGTAGAGCTCTTTGTAAAATCGAACTGGCATTACATCCGGTCATGGTGACTTATTTGTTTTGAAATATTTCAGTTGTTTCTCTATGCCAGGAATGTTTATTTCTACGTCGTCCATACGGACTGCCCAAATAGCGAAACTCATCTTCTACTTTTAATGCTTCATTTTCTAATATACACTACTGGCCATTAAAATTGCTACACCACGAAGATGACGTGATACAGACGCGAAATTTAACCGACAGGAAGAAGATGCTGTGATATGCAAATGATTAGCTTTTCAGAGCAGTTGGCGCCGGTGGCGACACTTACAACGTGCTGACATGAGGAAAGTTTCCAACCGATTTCTCATACACAAACAGCACTTGACCGGCATTTCCTGGTGAAACGTTGTTGTGATGCGTCGTGTAAGGAGGAGAAAGGCGTACCATCACGTTTCCGACTTTGATAAAGGTCGGATTGTAGCCTATCGCGATTGCGGTTTATCGTATCGCGACATTGCTGCTGGCGTTGGTCGAGATCCAATGACTTTTAGCAGAATATGGAGTCGGTGGTTTCAGGAGGGTAATGCGGAACGCCATGCTGGATCCCAACGGCCTCGTATCACTAGCAGTCGAGATGACAGGTATCTTATCCGCATGGCTGTAACGGATCGTGCAGCCACGTCTCGATCCCTGAGTCAACAGATGGGGACGTTTGCAAGACAACATCCATCTGCACGAACAGTTCGACGACGTTTGCAGCAGCGTGGACTATCAGCTCGAAGACCATGGCTGCAGTTACCCTTGACGCTGCATCACAGACAGGAGCGCCTGCGGTGGTGTACTCAACGAGGAACCTGGGTGCACAAATGGTAAAACGTCATTTTTTCGGATGAATCCAGGTTCTGTTTACAGCATCATGATGGTCGCATCCGTGTTTGGCGACATCGCGGTGAACTCACATTGGAAGCGTGTATTCGTCATAACCATACTGGCTTCAAAAATGGTTCAAATGGCTCTGAGCACTATGGGACTCAACTGCTGAGGTCATTAGTCCCCTAGAACTTAGAACTAGTTAAACCTAACTAACCTAAGGACATCACAAACATCCATGCCCGAGGCAGGATTCGAACCTGCGACCGTAGCGGTCTTGCGGTTCCAGACTGCAGCGCCTTTAACCGCACGGCCACTTCGGCCGGCAACCATACTGGCGTATCACCCGGCGTGATGGTATGGGGTGCTATTGGTTACACGGCTCGGTCACATCTTGTTCGCATTGACGGAACGTTGAACAGTGGACGTTACATTTCAGATATGTTACGACCCGTGGCTCTACCCTTCATTCGATTCCTGTGAAAACCTACATTTCAGCAGGATAATGCACGACCGCATGTTGCAGGTCCTGTACGGGCCTTTCTGGATACAGAAAATGTTGGACTGCTGCCCTGGCCAGCACATTCTCCACATCTCTCAGCAATTGAAAACGTCTGGTCAATGGTGGCCGAGCAACTGGCTCGTCACAATACGCCAGTCCTACTCTTGATGAACTGTCGTATCGTGTTGAAGCTGCATGGGCAGCTGTACCGCTACACGCCATCCAAGCTCTGTTTGACTCAATGCCCAGGCGGGCAGGCGTATCAAGGCCGTTATTACGACCAGAGGTGGTTGTACTGGGTACTGATTTCTCAGGATCTATGCACCCAAGTTGCGTGAAAATGTAATCAGATGTCAGTTCTAGTATAATATATTTGTCCAATGAATACCCGTTTATCATCTGCATTTCTTCTTGGTGTAGCAATTTTAATGGCCAGTAGTGTAATTCCTCCATCACAACCTGACTTAATTCGGCCATTGTCCATTAGCTGTGTTTTACTTTAGTTGACGCCCGTGCTATAACCTCTTTTCATGAAGCTACCAACAGATCACGGATTTGTGCAAAAGTATAATGTATTGCAGGCATTATAATGTGAGACAGGATCGTTTCAGACCGGTACCTCATCATTGGCCTTTTCGTACGAGGCACGCACTACAGCCGTTCAGAATGTCGTACCCCTCGCCGACTTCTTGACGGACGGCGCTGATTGCCCGGAGCTGGTTACTGTATAGGAGTGGGCGACGTAGCTGGCACACCGTTCCGGCGCCGCTAATAACCTGAAAAACTGGCAAACTCCGTCCACAAAAGAAACAACAGGGGAAAACGGCGGACAGGAAAATTGCGCGCATTTGATTAAGGGGGATGCTGCGAGAATTACGTAAGCCGGCGGGCACGGCGGCGGTAACGAAATTTTGAACGGCCGCGGACAACAGGTTAGGGTCGCAGCGCGGCCCATTGTAGCCGGCTGCTGCCTTCATTGATAGCAAGCTTCTGTATAAGGGCACGGCGCTGTCGGCCTCGGCTGGCGCGCCTCTGTTATTATTGTTATTTTGTGCACAACTGGGGGCGCGCTGGCCGGATTATGGCAATCGCGGGACCGATCCTGTATTGTTCTCAGTCGGCGCCTAACCTCCTGAATTTCTCAGCAGCCACTATCGTCGGGGAAAGAAAAAAAAAAGAAATCCATTCCCAAAGACGGTGCGTGAGTCGGTTGTTGCCGCAATGAACGCGCGAGAAAACCTGCTAGTGGAGCATTAATTCAGATTACAGGCTATGAGAGGCAGAATAAGTTTCCAACGCTCTAATAAATACCACATGAACCTAAAACCAGCGACGAATTTTTTGGAGTATGTCCAGAGATATTTCCTGAGTATCTCTGTACAAAGAACTCGTGGTCTCCTGTAGCTCCTTACATCGTAATTGCCCATTAATCGGTTTCTTATTCCCATTTAACTTTGTATCCGTATTGCATTGCAAATGTCTTCACAACAGTGGAAACGTCGTGGTATACGCTGTATGTCTTGTTCGAAAAGAAAAAAAAAGTGTTCCGTTCAGTCGGCAGTGCTTTCTTTTGGCAATAATGCCCACAACTCTATTCTTCTGCAAGTCTGCATTTAGTACTGGTTGGTTTTGTTTCGTGTTTCTTTTTTCCGGCCATGTTAGTGGCACGTTAACAGTGATACACAGAAGTACTGACAGGTTTACTGACGGAGAGTTCGTAGACATTGTAATGGTACTTGAATTACGTAACCATTACGGCACCTCACCTCAACCTCTCGATACCAGCAATATTCTACTGTGTTTCTGTAAAATAGTTAACATATTTCTGTGACAACATTCAGATTTGATTTCATTAATGTAGAGGTACTTTGATACATCGATATGTATATATTGCAATGATATTATTCTTATGTGTATTCTTTCTTTTGTCACTATGATCTTTGACGTACTTGTAACTCTGATTTTTGGGCGCGTAAGCGGTTATTAGAGAGTCAAGCTTTGGTCGTCATCTTAAAAAAGACGCAAATTGTAGTCAGTTTATGAAATGTGAACTTCAAAAGTGAGGAAGATTTTTTCAAGTATGTTTTATATTGTGAAGTGATGTTTTGGAACGAGTTTCGTGATATTGCAACAAAAGTAATAAAAAAGAAGTGTAACTTAAATTCGGAATGCTGATTACTTTTTTACATCACCATTGTCCTAACTTGCAAAAGTTTAATCTTCAAGAGTGGTTTGTGAAACATATCTATAAAACTTTTGAATATCGCAGAATAACACCTAGGCCTCTTTGCATCGCCGGCCGCGGTGGTCTCGCGGTTCTAGGCGCGCAGTCCGGAACCGCGCGACTGCTACGGTCGCAGGTTCGAATCCTGCCACGGGCATGGATGTGTGTGATGTCCTTAGGTTAGTTAGGTTTAAGTAGTTCTAAGTTCTAGGGGACTGATTACCACAGCTGTTAAGTCCCATAGTGCTCAGAGCCATTTGAACCATTTGAACCTCTTTGCATCCGAGCTTGGAATCATCACTACCTAGATTTTCGACGATCGAGCCATGAGTTTACAACGAGACCAGCGTGGGTAACACGAAAAGATGAGTGCCTAGTTTATCCATTATTTCAAGAAATGACTTTATTAACTGCGCTCTAATGACACCTGCCACATAATATAACTTTGTTGTTGCCCGTAATTGCAATATTTAGCAGCGTGAGCAACACTACAATCATAATTAATTTTTGACCTTTGTTGTGGTAGGGTTGTTAGAACATGCAACAGTTTTGCATCTGTTACATGCAGTGCTGTACACTTACAGAAATGATTGGGTGCACTGTGATCAAAGTGTACGTGTTTCGTGTGAGGACTGTCGCACGACTTTGAAAAAAATGTGTGTGGAATCTTACGGGACTTAACTGCTAAGTTCATCAGTCCCTAAGCTTACACACTACTTAACCTAAATTATCCTAAGGACACACACACACACACACACACACACACACACACACACACACATGCCCGAGGGAGGACTCTAACCTCCGCCGAGACCAGCCGCACAGTCCATCACTGCAGCGCCTTAACACGACTTTGTGTTTCATGCTATGCAGTTTGATGACTGCATATCACAGGCTTTTTCACTGTTGAGAAGGTACACTGTCCATTCACATTAATGTGGCCGCCCGTCGAAATCCTGAATAACCACTGTGCAGTCGTGCAGTAGTAAGAGAGTAAGTGAGATTATGGAAGGTACCGACAGGGACGTGGAGCCACGCCCACTCCAGTGACGTGGACAGCTGCGCCAAGTTTCTCGGCTGACGATCCGTGGGACGAACAGTCCGATCGCGATTGTCCACAGGGGCTCGACTGGGTTTAAATTTAGGGAGTCTAGTTGTCAGGTGAGTACGGCGAACTCGTCCTGGTGCTCTTCGAACCACGCACAGCCATTGCGAATTGTGTGACACGTTCCGTTGTCCTACTGGTAGATGCCATCGTGTCTAGGAAAAAATAAACTGCGTGTAGTGGTAGACACGGTCCCCAAGGATAGATGCATACTTCTGTTGATCCATTATGCCTTCCAGAACGACGAAATTACCTAATGAATGCCATGAACTGTTTCTCCAGACCATAACGCTCCCTCTTCTGGCCTAGATCCTTTAGACCATTATTGCAGGACTTTTTCTTTCAGACTTTTTACCCCGTAGACGCCAACAGACATCTATCCGACGGGGCATAAAACGTTATTCATGTGAAAATGCCCCCTGTTGACACTCAGTGGACGTCCAGCAGCCTTCGTCACAGATGAATAGCAGTCAGCATGGGTGCTTGCACTAAGTGCCTGCTGCGAGGACCACACGCAGCAACGCTCGTTGAACAGTTGCTGAGTAGACACTATAGGCAGCCCATTGGTTCATGAGGGCGATCAGGTGCTCAACAGCTGCAGGTCTGTTCGCCCGTACGCGTCTCCGCAGCCGTCGATCAGCCCTGCCCTCTGTGGCCTGTGGTGCAGTTGCCCCGCGCCGGTTATGGATACCACAGTTGCCTAGGCGCCGGTTTCGGATTAGCGCCTTTTGGCCATGCACGTTACAATTTAACCACGGCGGCGCGCGAACGGTTTACACACTTACAAGGGGAGGCCGCCAATTGTGAAATTCAGATTCGATTCATACTGCGCATAATAAAAGCTCATTGATGCAACTGATTGCCGGGAATTATATATATATGAATTACAAAAAACAAATCCTAAAAAAAAAGGTTGCATGGAGTGAGATTCGATCCGGCGACCTTCGGATCACTAACCCGTGCGCTTACCGCTGCGCCACGACGCTGTAGAAGGTCATTAATTGTAGAGAGTATTTCACCGCAACGGTTTCTTTTAACTGTCGATTTTCTCGACAACGGCTGAGAAGTGCATCTTGGTGCTTTGCCACATTACACCTCTGGCCATGAGCTTTTATTATGCGCAGTATGAATCGAATCTGAATTTCACAATTGACGGCCTCCCCTTGTTAGACGTTTCGGCAATGCTTCCACCCTGGCCCGAAAGTCAATGATCATGACCTCTTAAACGTCACGTAATTCTCTCCGTTCCTCCTTACGGCATCAACTGGACTTTTTATCGCCTCCACCGACACGATCTATACACGCTCCATCATTAGTGTTGATACCTACCGTATGTGAATGCTTATTCCACGTTGACACCGAACATAGGCACCGATCACCTTAACGTCACTGGACTCTAGAGTTTTCACTGTTTCTTGAGGGAAGTTATTGCCCGCCGTTGGCTGTTTTTATTTTTGGAACAAACACTTTATTTGATGCTTTTGTGCCATTACCTAATTTCGCTCTCACTGGGTACTTTCAAGCTGCCTCGTAGTGAAACAAATGATAAAGTAACAGCAGCTTCAAGAGCAAAAAATGGACACAAATATGTATCAAAACTTTTTACATACCTCTGTCGCAGTGGAAAGCTGTAGTCACATATATTATGCAGCACACATTAGTGTGGAGAAAGGTGAATATTATTTCTTTACTGTTATGTCACCCTTCTCGTACCATGCCGCCAGGGTGGGGTGGGGGGGGTGGGGAGGAGGGGGTTGCGGAAGGGGAGAGGGCTGCCAGTGGTACAGTATCCTGGTCTTCAGATTAAAGAATTTATAGAAACTAAATTAAGATGGTTCAAATGGTTCTAATGGCTCTGAGCACTATGGGACTCAACTGCTGAGGTCATTAGTCCCCTAGAACTTAGAACTAGTTAAACCTAACTAACCTAAGGACAGCACAAACATCCATGCCCGAGGCAGGATTCGAACCTGCGACCGTAGCGGTCTTGCGGTTCCAGACTGCAGCGCCTTTAACCGCACGGCCACTTCGGCCGGCAAACTAAATTAAGACATTTCAAATAATTCAGAATGACATTTTCACTCTGCAGCGGAGTGTGCGCTGATATGAAACTTCCTGGCAGATTAAAACTGTGTGCCGGACCGAGATTCGAACTCGGGACCTTTCCCAAGGCTCGAGTCAAATCTCGGTCCGGCACACAGTTTTAATCTGCCAGGAAGTTTCATATCAGCGCACACTCCGCTGTAAAGTGAAAATCTCATTCTGGAAACATCCCCCAGGCTGTGGCTAAGCCATGTCTCCGCAACATCCTTTCTTTCAGAAGTGCTAGTTCTGCAAGGTTCGCAGGAGAGCTTCTGTAAAGTTTGGAAGGTAGGAGACGAGGTACTGGCACAAGTAAAGCTGTGAGGACGAGGGGTGAGTCGTGCTTGG
The DNA here is from genome assembly GCF_023898315.1 of Schistocerca nitens. Lineage (NCBI taxonomy): Eukaryota > Metazoa > Arthropoda > Insecta > Orthoptera > Acrididae > Schistocerca > Schistocerca nitens. The sequence goes on from NC_064617.1 coordinate 397,869,557, forward strand.
GTAGCTCAGTTGGTAGAGCAGTTGCCTGCGAAAGGCAAAGGTCCCGAGTTCGAGTCTCGGTCCGGGACACAGTTTTAATTTGCCAGGAAGTTTCATTGCAAATAATTTTTATGTAGACAAAATTTAAAAAGGTTTTAAAATTTAATTCCAACGGCCTTGCCGCAGTGGTAACACGGTTCCCGTCAGATCACCGAACTTAAGCACTGTTGCGCTGGGCTAGCAGTTAGATGGGTGACCATCCGGTCTGCCGAGCGCTTTTGGCAAGCGGGGTGCACTCAGCTCTTGTGAGCCAAACTGAGGAGCTACTTGATTGAAAAGTAGCGGCTCCGGTCTCGGAAACTGACATACGGCTGCGAGAGCGGTGTGCTGGCCATATGCCACTCCGTATCCACATCCAGCGACGCCTATGAGCTGAGGATGACACGGCGGCCGGTCAATACCGTTGGGCCTTCATAGCCTGTTTGGGAGGAGTTTTTTAGTTTCTTTTTAATTTAATGAAAAGAAGAATAGAATTATACAGTGTTGTTTAAAGTTTAAAAAGGGGGTAAGAGGTCTGACAGGTAAAGATAAAAAGACAAAAATAGTCGTTTAATAACTTTATGTAAGATGGCGACGTTCATTAAAAAGAAGCCCTACACGTTCGCTAGAAAAGAAGGACCAAAGCAAGTAGAGAAGTTGTGGGGAGATTAAGCGTTGTATGGTTGCGGGCGTAAATGTATAATCCGTTGAGCGGTAACGATGGAAAGAGCGTAGGTGGTAGGGTGTATATTGGGAAGACGGAAATGAAGGGTGAGTTTTGTGGCTGGGCTGGGTCGTGTTATCAGGAAATGAAGGGATGGAGAGTGAGGAGAGAGACGGGAGCCCTGACGTGGAGTGGGAATATGCAGAGAAAGCTATAGCTGGTAGAATGGATAAATATCGGACCGGATTTCATTTTCTGTGAGGGGGAGCCGGTTAAAGTTGCGCTGGGGCAAGATATGGAGTGTGTGTAGCTGTAGCGGTGGTGGGATGTCTTTGTGAAGTCGCGACACGTTACCATGATTGATGATGAGATGGGAACCAAAGGAGCTATTAGAAGAAGTTCCATACAATGGTGTCCTTAATAAGGCAAGTTATGAACATGGCGATGACCATCGCACCCCGTATATACATCACTCGATAGCACCATTCACATAAAAAACTTTAAAATATGAATTACAATTGGTAATACCGTCGAACGACGTTACGACTTACTTCCGCAGATGTGAATTCCATATGCAAAATGACAAAGTGAAACCATTATGCGGATCTGTGTAAACTACACAAAATCCATTAATTCACATCTCAAATAAAACTACATGTATCACGGTCAATGGCTAAAAATCAAACTGTATACATGTCATTGAAATAAATAAGCACTTCTTCAAATACATTACTACATATCCTAAACCAAAACTTATGCAGAACACCTTGTAAGTGAAAAATGCTTGTATCAGAGATGTGTGAAACTTCAAAAACTGCGAGGGAAGATGGTGAGTGTACAAACCCTTTATTACAAGTGTGAAGGACAAATAATCACCCCAAAACTAACAAAACTTGGCTTGGTCACGAAAATGCTAACATACACATATGGAACGAAGGACTATGTCCTCCAAGTCTTCTGCTGGCTTGATGAGCGATTGCGTCCAATCTACCGTAGTCAGTGTTATCATTTAATATAGCCACTGCGTCTTGTCTTGCAAAATTGGGTCTCATAAAACAGCAGTACAAACAATAAACAAAATATGAAACCCTGGATACAGATAAGGATGCAATATAACAAAATAAAAACTGTCTCAAATATCTGGGAATCATCATATACTACTTGTAGCAGGAAAGGACATTATAAACGGTAATAATTACATCTTAAGTGCTTTCTGGTAATTGTTATTATATTCTTGTTCATCAAAGTGACTAATGTACTGTCTCTGACTGCTTTAACAATAATTTCATTATGCAGATTCGGTTTATTATTTAAATCCTGCACTACTTTATTTTTAAAGTCTCTATTATATTTGGTGTTCTAGCGACATTTTAGCTGCTCTTCAGTTTCTTGTAAAGTCGTTTTGTTGGAAAATTGGCAGGCGAGTCATTTTTCAAGTGCTACTTTTGTGTTAGCTATGAAGTTTGTGATAATTCTGTCCTCAAATCAGGGCACAAAACGCTATTTTCGGTGTGATAAAAAAATGTTCGACAAAATAATCAAGGCAATCGGAGTAACAAACAGAAAAAAATCACAGTTACATTATTACTCTGCAATAGCAAAGCCTGGGAATAGGCCATGGGTGTGTGTTTGACCTTAGGATAATTTAGGTTGAGTAGTGTGTAAGCTTAGGGACTGATGACCTTAGCAGTTAAGTCCCATAAGATTTCACACACGTTTGAACATTTTTTTTCTATTGATTCTTACAGTATGTGCCATTATTGGTAGTCGCCAGCGAATGGGGTTTGGAGTCTTCGTAGCCTTTTGGGCTCAGGTGCGAACAGCGTTGTTCGCCGATGGTTAGAATCCTAAATCGATCAACAGACTGATACCAATGAATAAAATAACGCATGAAAGGCAGGAAGACAACAAACTGCGTCCAGCAGCGTGCTTGCCTTATGTGAAGAATGTTACTAAGCGGATTGATAAACACCTTCACCGGGTTGGTGTTGCCTGTCTTCTACAGCAGCCGCAAGATCCAGGATGTACAAGGCTCCCCTCATCGACAAGGTAAATGCTCAGCGCACTGCAGGCGTGTACAAGGCAGAAAAGTATACGTCGATGAAACCGACCTGGACCCGACGGAACATCTTTGGGACGAGATAAAAGTCGACTTAGTTTCGCACTCCAGCGTCCAAATCACTACCTTCCTTGATCTCGGCTGTTGAGACATTCAGGCCCTTAATTGAAAGTGTCTCCAACGGAGTTCACGCGATTACAAAGGCGAAAGGTGGACATACCCAATGTTAATGTCCAGTAAAAGGTGCCTGGATACTTTTGATCAGATATTGTATCTGATTACCTATTCTCTATGCTCGGTCCTTCGTGTGAAGTGGCGCGCTGTGTCCCACTGACTTGAGCTGTGGGAGCTTTGCATCCAGATATTTCTTTCCGCACGCCAGTGCACAGTGTGGCGGAGGAAACTTCGAGCTAATACTACTGGTTTTCAATCCCATTTCATTCGCCTTCAGAACGAGAGAAAAATGATTTTGTGCCTCTGTACGCGCCATAATCTCTATTGTTACGACAGCTACGAGAAGATGTACGGTAGCAGCACTAACAATGCTGCACACTCTTCCACGATTATGGGTTTTGTAAGCTTACCCAACACGGTTTCGCTAGAACTGCGTCGTATTTCTACAAGATCTCCACATAAGATTCCTAGGCGTCCCGTCTTTTTATGATCTTAGCAGTACCTCTCTAAATTCGTTCAAGGAGTGCCTTATATGCAGTTTTCTTTAAAGATGTGTTGCATTTTCCAGAATCCTCCCATCAAATCTGAGCCTTGCATCCGCCTACTCGATAGAGTACTTACTGCCAACATTACTCTCCTGTATACCTGGTGTCCCATTTATGATTACCACCACAAATAATTTTTTTTCCAGAAGAAAAATAAAAAACATATATCATATAAATGTTATTTAAGTACCAAGGGGGCATTAACAAGCATTATTACCTTTCATGTGTTCAAAATGGCTCTGAGCACTATGGGACTTAACATCTATGGTCATCAGTCCCCTAGAACTTAGAACTACTTAAACCTAACTAACCTAAGGACATCACACAACACCCAACCATCACGAGGCAGAGAAAATCCCCGACCCCGCTGGGAATCGAACCCGGGAACCCGGGCGTGGGAAGCGAGAACGCTACCGCACGACCACGAGATGCGGTCACCTTTTATGTGTCTTTATTCGTTACGAAAGTATGAATAGCTGTGGGTTTTTATAAAACAGAACTCCATATGTTTTATTTGGTAATCCATTTCTTCTACTCAAAACCTCTTCGAAAACGTGTCATGCTTTTACGTAAACAAAACTTTCAGACTATTAAAAAAAATAACGGGAATCTTTTTGTAATGTAACCCTTTGTGGGCACATTCAAAGTTTCTCAAAGTGGTGACCGTGCACAGAGATACATTGTTCCATACCGAGTAAAAAATATAATATTCCATTTAAAAAAGGACGTACTGTTGCTCATATGTTCGTAACAAACGAAGTTACCAGAGAGGCTCTATTTCTGGTTAATGTCCCCTGGTAGCCAAACAACATTTGGTTGATACATTTTTCTTTTTTTTATTTTCTTCCGGACAAAAAATTATTTGAGTGGTTCACATAAATGAGACAACCTGTACAGGAATTTGAAGACTGTTACAGATAAGTTTGCAGCAGTGTGCTAGAGGTCCAAATCTATTCAGAAGCTGTCATTTTCGTTTCTGTGCGAATACTATGTGTGACACAAGAGCATGGCTGACTGTAACCGCTGTTGCAGGATCTCATGCAGACTTTGGATATGTAGAGGCATTTGAACATAGAACAATTATAGCGTGGAAGACATTTGCGGTGTAAGAGACAGCAGAGCTGCTGCAGAAGACAATCTTTCAGTGTGCAAATGTTATACAATGATGCCAATGAACACAGTCCTTGAGAGTTTACATTTTTTCCAACAGTATATAAGAGACACTAGTTTCCTTTATTTCTTTATTTTTCCTCTAAGACTTTCCTCCGCCTTTCGTAACGCTGATTTCATGTGTTCGGCCCATTTCATATTGCATCTTACTGTTACCCGTAAATATTTAAATTATGCCACCTGATGAAGTTGTTCGCCACCTATCTCGTGATCGAATACTCGCCGGTTCTTTCTCTTCTTTGTAGGCGTTATTTTGCATTCATTCACTTTCAAAAACAGCTGGAACTACAGTTTTGATCCAGTCTCTTTGCACTTCGTGCCGGCCGCGGTGGTCTAGCGATTCTAGGCGCGCTGTCCGGAACCACGCGACTGCTACGGTCGCAGGTTCGAATCCGGCCTCGGGCATGGATGTGTGTGATGTCCTTAGGTTAGTTAGGTTTAGGTAGTTCTAAGTTCTAGGGGACTGATGACCACAGATGTTAAGTCCCATAGGGCTCAGAACCATTTGACCCATTTTTTTGCACTTCGTGACAATCGTCGAACGGCGGTACTTTCCGGCAAAGAACGCCATCATCAGTGGAGAATCTCCTTAAACACTATTGCCATCACTGGGCACTAATCCAAGAAGGGGGTGCGTGTGGGTGTGTCGTGCACTTATACCCCATCTCCCCAAAAAACACCAGAACTGTTTATCTTTCTCCTCCATTCCCTCTCTCTCTCTCTCTCTCTCTCTCTCTCTCTCTCTCTCTGCTCATCACCTCTCCCCACCACTCGTCTCTCTGCCCATCTCCTCCACCTCTCCCCCCTCCCCGTCTCACTCCAAGTGCTCCTTCCTCCTCCCTCCCTCCCTCCTACCTTCTTAACTCTGTCGATGTCCACTTCCACCCGCACGCTGTCTGTCCATCTCCTCTTCACACCTCTGTCTCACGTTGAACCTTGTTTATTGTTATTACCAACGAAATCTTGATTGGGAATTCAAATTGCTTGAAATGAATAGGTAAATCAGTTGGCATCATTGGTACATGGCGTATGAGAGACTTCTTCTGCTACAGTATCTGTGAAAATAGCACTTCCAATGACAGTATTTCCCAAATGGCTCAAATGGCTCTGAGCACTATGCGACTTAACTTCTGAGGTCATCAGTCTCCTAGGACTTAGAGCTAATTAAACCTAACTAACCTAAGGACATCACACACATCCATGCCCGAGGCAGGATTCGAACCTGCGGCCGTAGCGGTCGCTCGGTTCCAGACTGTGGCGCCTAGAGCCGCACGGCCACTCCGACCGGCTAGTATTTCCCATAATTTTAATCTGAAAACAGGTAGGATTCCAAAACGATTTAGATCCTGTAGTAGTCTTCTAACAAAACTGGAAGACTTGCTCGGATTTAAAAGGGTATAAGACAGGGATTTAGTCTCTTTAATCTATACATCGAAAGAGCAATGACTGAAAATAAAAGAAAGATTCAAGAGTGAGATTAAAATTCAAGGTCAAAGGCTATCAATAATAAGATTCACTGATGACATTGTTATCCTCGGTGAAAGTGTAAAGAATTACAGGATTTGTCGAATGGAATGAGCGTTCTAATGAGTACAAAATATGGACCGACAGTAAACCGCAGAAAGACGAAAGTAACGAGAAGTAGCAGAAGTGAGGACAGAGACAAACTTAGAATAATGATTTATGATCATAGAGTAGCTGAAGTTAAGAAATTTTGCTACTTAGGCAGCCAAATAACCCATCACGGACGGAGCAAGAAAGACATAAAAGGCAGACTAGCACTGGCAAAAACGGCACTCCTGTCCTAGAAGAGTCAAGTGGTGTCAAACATAAGCCTCAATTTGAGGAAGACATTTCTGAGAATGTATCTTTGGAGCACAGGGTTGTATGGTAATGTAACATGGACTGTGGGGAAATTGGAACGGAGGAGAATCGAAGCATTTGAGATGTGGTGCTACGAATGTTGAAAATTAGGTGGGCTGACAAGACAAGAAATGTGGAGGTTCTCCGCAGAACCGGCAAGGAATGGAATATATGGAAGACACTGACAAGAAGAAGATTGGTTCAAATGGCTCTGAGCACTATGGGACTTAACATCTGTGGTCATCAGTCCCCTAGAACTTAGAACTACTTAAACCTAACTAACCTAAGGACATCACCCACATCCATGCCCGAGGCAGGATTCGAACCTGCGACCGTAGCAGTCGCGCGGTTCCGGACTGAGCACCTAGAACCGCTAGACCACTACGGCCGGTACAAGAAGAAGAGACAGGACGATAGGACATCAGCGAATAACCTCTGTGGTACTACACGGAGCAGTCGAGTGTAAAACTGTAGGGAAAGATAAGGTTTGGAATGCACTCAATAAATAATTGAGGACGTTGGTTGCACTAGCTACCCTGAGATGAAAACGTTGGCACAGGAGAGTAATATGTGGCCGGCCGCATCAAACCAGTCAAAAGACTAACGACTCGAAAAGAACGGCTTACCTTTTTCCTGTTAAATCATCTGGGAGGAAAAAGAGGAAATGTACGTAGTTGTGTACACTAATTTTTCTTGAAAATTATGTATACGGAAAAATAAGTACATGGGAGAAAGTATTTGCCTAATGCTTTAAATTCTCAGTTATTGTAATTGACGGGGTCAGGGATTTTCTCTGCCTAGTGATGACTGGGTGTTGTGTGCTGTCCTTGGGTTAGTTAGGTTTAAGTAGTTCTAAGTTCTAGGGGACTGATGACCATAGATGTTAAGTCCCATAGTGCTCAGAGCCATTTGAACCATTTTTTTTTTTGGTAATTGAAACTAGCACCGAAAAAAGAAAAAAAAAACATGAAATTCCGTATTGAAAATAGCAAGAAAGTCTAGAACTTACAAGACATATTTAATACAGTATAGTTTTCAGTTACTTGTCCACGTAGATGCACTTGCGATCTGACCGGCTGCAGAAAACATTCCAGGCAGGAAAAGGCGCTCACTCGCAGGCGGGTAATACCTGCTGTCAACAAGTAACCAGGCACGGTTTGCGAGGGCAAAATGCAGAACGCGAACGCAGGCGGAAACAACTGAAGTAAACAGCATTCCACTTGCTTACACGCTCTTGCAGCTGTAACTTCCAGACCACACTTCAAACCGCAGTGCTTGGTGAAATTGATAATTATTGTCGGTGTAGACTACAATTTTATATCCTGTAAGTTACCACAGTATAAAAGTTGTGAGGGTTTTCAATATTGTAGTTCCCAAATAAATTGCGAGAGACATGTATTTCTGAACTTTTCGGGCGTTTACTTTCTAAAGTTTTTTTTCTAAACTTTGGTATCTTGTTGGTATTCTAAAGCAATGTACTGTAAATTAAATTTAAAAAAGTATTAATATTACTGTTACTACATAAAAATATTTTATCCATTTTGTGGTAATTAAATAATTTGTTGTTATACAACGGCGTGCTGCAAAGTAACGCCTCCGAATTTTGTTACATGTTATGTCTTAAAGTTTTTTAAATTAAACAAACGGCATTAACTTTCGGCATCTCTATTCTTCACATCTAAATATTTATTTCTCATCATAGTCTCCTGGTGACGAGCAGGTTTGTCCCAAAGAGAGATCAGTTTTGTTGATACTGTCACTGTAGGACGTTTGACTTCGTTGATGAAGCGACAGCCTCACCTATGCTTACATCGCTTCATTACTTTCAACGTCCTCGAAGATGCTCTTTAAGTTCTGAAAACAGATGAAAATCGGGTTAGACCAAGTTGTGACTGTATGGAGGATGATCGATGACAGTGAGCCCAAGGCGTCGTGTGTGGTCTGGCATTGTTGTGCTATGCCTCATGTGTGGACGAACTCTTCAAAGTCGAAACTCGATTACAACACGCTGTTTCTCGCGTACCGACATATTTACATTAGACACCGTTATGTAAACATGAAGAATAAAGAAGTAGAATGTTAATAACGTTTGTTTCATTTAAGAAAAAAAGCTTTAAAAGCTTTCACCTAAAAAATTCAGAATCATTACTTTTCAGCACGACCCGTAATATTAAAACAGTACACATATGCGACGAGCTAAATTGGCGGTGCCGGCCGGGGTGGCCGAGCGGTTGAGGTGCTTCAGTCTGGAAGCGCACAACCGCTACGGTGTGTGTGATGTCCTTAGGTTAGTTAGTTTTAAGTGGTTCTAAGTTCTAGGAGACTGATGACCTCAAATGTTAAGTCCCATAGTGCTCAGAGCCATTTGAACCAAATTGGCGTTGATGGCAAGTTATGTTTGGAGATGGCAGAGGGACGGCGACCTCTCCCGGACCATGAACTCGGCTCCGACATATACCCATCTTACCAACTCTGAATCCAGCCCATACTGTTCACCCCCCTCCACCCCCCCCCCCCAAGGGCTCCCTCCTCGTCCTCTCCTCAAACCAGATATACATGCCGGTACCAGCTACCCCTCTCCCCTTCTCACCTATCTCATCACGACCTTTTAGCAGTGCTCCTCACCATTACTCCGCTATCTCCTTCCATAACCAGCTTTCCTTACATCAACAATAAATTCGTTTTAAATGTGTCTCTTTGTTTTGTGTTGAGCTTCTAAATTAGTGAAAAATATCTACTGGCTCGAAAGCGGGTTGACTGTACCGCTGCCAGCGCCCCCCCCCCCTCCCTCCAGGGAATGAAATACCAAAAAAGGGGAAAAAATGAGAAGGGAGGGGGGGACACTAACGAACTGATCCCAGAACATAGCCCTGGGCGTGTTTGGCTGCCACGGAGAGGCAAGTGCTAATTAAATCCGATAGAGCGAAGAGGCTGTTCCACACTGCAGAACGGCGACTGCCCGTTACGCAATCGACAGAGGAGAGCACGAGATCCCGCCAGCCGGAACAGCGTGTCCCAGGAAATCGGACGGAGAGCTATCGCTGCCACAGCGATGTGTCGCGAGCAGAGGTATCACAGGCAACCCGAAATCCGCGACCGGCGACGACGAGTAGCGAGTAGCGAGTAGTGAGTAGCGAGTAGCGAGAGGGCGCGCCGGGGCGCGGGGCGGCGCTGGCCGAGAAGCGGCAACGCCGGCCGCGGCAGTTATCGAATGACTGTTTACCCGCGACTCAAGTGACAGCCCGGCCCGGCGAGCCCAGCCCAGACTCCAGCCGGTGGCGACGGCGGCGGCTGCGTCGCTCCTGACAGTCGGCTGGTGGTCACCCAGCACCCAGCACTCGTCCCAGCCTACAGCCAACGTCGTCAGCGAGGCAGCTGCGAATGTATTACGCTTAACAGGTGTTGTGATATACACTGAAGAGTCAAAGAAACTGATACACCTGCCTAATATCGTGTAGGGCCCCCGCGGGCAGGCTGAACTGCCGCAACACGACGTGGCATGGACTTGACTAATGTCTGAAGTAATGCTGGAGGGAACTGACAGCATGCAACCTGCAGGGCTGTCCATAAATCCGTAAGAGTATGAGGGGGTGGAGATTCGTTCTGAACAGCACTTTCCAAGGCCTCCTAGATATGCTCAATAATGTTCCTGTCTAGGAACTTTGGTGGCCAGTGGAATTGTTAAAACCCAGAAAAGTGTTCCTGGAGCCACTCTGTAGTAATTCTGGACGTGCGGGTGTCGCGTTGTCCCGCTGGAATAGCCCAAGTCCGTCGGAATTCACAATGGACATGAATGGTTGCAGGTATCAGACAAATGTTTACGTACGTGTCACCTGTCAGAGACGTATCTACACGTATCAGGGTTCCCATATCACGCAAACTGCGCACGCCGCACACCATTACAGAGCCTTCACCAGCTTGAACAGTCTCCTGCGACATGCAGGTGTGTGTGAAATCTTATGGGACTTAACTGCTAAGATCATCAGTCCATAAGCTTGCCGGCCGGAGTGGCCGTGCGGTTCTAGGCGCTACAGTCGAACCGAGCGACCGCTACGGTCGCAGGTTCGAATCCTGCCTCAGGCATGGATGTGTGTGATGTCCTTAGGTTAGTTAGGTTTAATTAATTCTAAGTTCTATGCGACTGATGACCTCAGAAGTTAACTCGCATAGTGCTCAGAGCCATTTAGTCTCTATGCTTACACACTACTTAACTGAAATTAGCCTAAGGAAAAACACATACACCCATGCCCGAGGGAGGACTCGAACCTCCGCCGGGACCAGTCGCACAGTCTATGACTGCAGCGCCTTAGGACGCTCGGCTGCGACATGCAGGGTCCATGGATTCACGAGGTTGTCTCCATACCCGTACACGTCCATCCTCTCGATACAATTTTAAACGAGACACGTCCAGCCGGGCAACATGTTTCCAGACATCAACAGTGCATTGTCGGTATTGATGGGCCCAGGCGAGTCGTGAGGTTTCGTGTCGTGCAGTCACCAAGGGTAAACGAGGGGGCCTTCGGCTTCGAAAGCCCATATCGATGATGTTTCGTTGAATTGTTTGCACTCTGACACTTGTTGATGACCTAGCACTGAAATCTGCAGCAATTTGGGGAAGGGTTGAGCTTCTGTCACGCTGAACGATTTTCTTCAGTCGTCGTTGGTCCCGTTCTTGCAGCACCTTTTTCCTCCCGCAGTGGTGTTACAGATTTGATGTTTTACCGGATTCCTGACATTCACGATACACTCGTGAAATTATCGTAGGGGAACTCCCCCCTTCATCGCTGTCTCAGAGATTCTGTGTCCCATCGCTCGTGCACCGGCTATAACATCAGGTTCAAACTCACTTAAATCTTGATAACCTGGCATTGTAGCAGCAGTAATCGATCTAACAACTGCGCCAGACACTGTTTGTGTTATAAAAGCGTTACCGACCGCAGCGTCGTATTCTGCCTATTTGCATATTTCCGTATTTGAATAAGGATGCCTATACCAGTTTCTTTGGCGCTTCAGTGTAGTTTTGTCACTGTACATCTCTACAAAAAAAAAAAAAAAAAAAAAAAAAAAGTTCAAATGTGTGTGAAATCTTATGGGACTGAACTGCTAAGCTCATCAGTCCCTAAGCTTACACACTACTTAACCTAAAAACACACACACCCATGCCAAAGGGAGGGCTCGAACCTCCGCCGGGATCAGCCGCACAGTCCATGACTGCAGCGCCCTAGACCGCTCGGCTTATCCCGCACGGCTACATCTCTACAAAGCGACGGCATTACCAACAAACCTGTACGACTGTATGTCATGGGGTCTAACCAGTAACAACTTCTTGCAACGTATCCATGTGGTAGAATAAAGGTGTCTGCACTAGATAATCCACGCTCCAGTGTTCACTAGGAAGTTTGGTCTCCGACATCGATTACAGATAGAGAAGCCATAGGATCAAATTAAAGACATTGGAAAACTAAACGGGTGCTATACAGTATCTGATCAAAAGCGTCTCGACACTCGCATCTGATGCAGTGTTCGTCACTAGACGTCACGAGACGTGAATCCGCCAGTATAAAAGGAGTATTGTGTTGTCAGTAGAGAAGTAGCAGCAGCAGCAGCAGAATGCGTCTATCAGGAGATCTCAGTGACTTCGATCGCGGTCATTGGATGTCACCTGAGTTACTTATCCATCAGGGGCCTTTCAATCCTTCTAAACTTGCCCAGTTCGAAAGTTGGTGCTGTAACTGTGGAGACCGAACGCGAAGGAACTCCTACACTTAAACTAAGACCAAGGAGACTTCATGTACTGATTGACAGGCACCATCGAGCATTGTGGAAGGTGGTTGTAAAAATGGCATGAAATCAGCGGAAGCAGTCACTCATGACTTCCAAAGTGCTACCAGTAGTCCACCTAGCACAGTGACTGTGTGTATCGAGTTAAAAAGAATTGTCGAGCAGGTTCTTACGACCCACAAATCCTGTGAACAGTTCCAAGCGGAGCGTTACGTAATATGAAGAGCGGTACCACTTGACAGTGGATGATTGGAAACGAGTGTTTTCGGGTGATGAAATACGCCGTAGCCGATGACTATTTGTATTATCATGACAATGTACCCTGTCATAAAGCAGCATTGGTGAGGCAATGGGTCTGTGGAGAATATATTACTAACAACGATTGACCTATCCACCCTCGACCTGAACACAATGGGACTCCTCTGGAGTGAGATAGAACGTCGTTTCGCTGCAGATCCCAGCGTCCAACATCATTACCTTCTTTTTTTATGTATCTAGAGTGAATCAAGTCCAGGAATCGAACCTGTTTACTAGGCAAATGCGCTAGCCACTAACCTATCTTTGCACAGTGGTTTGCACAAATGTACGGATTACCCTGGCACGCCTCCCTCCTCAGTCCAAGTTTCCACTGCCGCCCCAGTCTACTTTAAATTCCTGCTTGCACACAAACAGAATCGCCATGGCTCTCCATGTTCTGGAATAGCATCTCAGCATCGAGTGAGGGATACAGCCTGAAACCCAGTTGCAGGTATTTATAGAAATGAAATGACACAATTTCAGAGACTTTACTGGTCTCATGCATGCATTGTTTTATGTATATAGACTGAAGTGGCAGTGAAAATTTGTACCAAAGTTGGGAATCGAACCCAGGTCTCCTCGTTACTAGGCAGGTGCGCTAGCCACTAAGCCACCTTGGCACAGCAGTTCGCACAACTGCATGAATTATCCCAATGCGCCTCCCTCCTCTATCCAAATAAGAGACTCGGGTTCGATTCCTAGCCTTGTATAAATTTTCACTCGCCACTTCAGACTATATACATAAAATCATACGTGTATGAGACCAGTAAAGTCTCTGAAATCATGTCATTTCATCATTACCTCCTCTCGTTGCGCCTCCTGATGAAGAATGGGCTGTCATTCCCTCACCGACATCGAAAGTGTATCCGGCAAAGCCGTCAGAGAAGTGAAGAGTGGACACGCACATCTATTAATGTCCACTGATAGGTGTCTGGATACTTTGTATCAGAGAGTGAACGCCAGGTTACGAGGGAAGTCCGTTTAGTTGGCACCACACTCCCTCAAGCGTGACAATGTTAAAGGTATTATCAGCAGTAATTGCTTAAAGATCTAGGCAGGTTACAAACAACCTCCACGGCACAAGAAAACAGCAGCACTGTCGGCCATCCCCAGTTCCCTCTTCATGCAGATACCCTGTCGTCCACCTGCAATTTACAATTCATCAGCGAAAACCCACGTAGCAAGGAAGAAGTGCTTTACTTGATCCCCTGGAATACACTCTTGAGCCACTGAATAATAAATACAGAATATAAACTACCAGAATATAAACCTCTTCAGAGTGTTTAGACTTCACCAGTACTTAACAACGAAATTCGTAGAACCACTAGGCTAAGTGGGGCGTGGGAGAGGGAGACATACTTTTAATCAACTTATGCAGCGACAATTGTAAAAAAATCTTACCTACTTCCACTAGGCTTCTGTTTCAGTAAATACTGTAGAGTTTTCTGCAACTGTCACCGCTAACGCAGTCATGAAAAACTTCTGACTGTCAGGATGGGAATAGGTACTCCTTTTATACACTGATGATTCAGAACATTGGGACCACTAGCAACCACGAGACTGAAAGCCTCCTGGTGGCACTGCGAGCGCGTCGAGCAGTAAGGAATATATACGAGTATAAAGCAGAGCATGCACCAATGAGCAATCATTCAAGCGGCGATACGGACCAAAACTGGGGAAATCCATTGATTTAAGCGACTTTGACAAAGGGCAGATTTTTTTGGTCCACCGCTTAAGAACGAGCATCTCGAAGACGACGAAGTTGGTCGGCGGTTCGTGTGCTACTGTCAGTGGAAACTGGTTCAAAATGGTTCAAATGGCTCTGAGCACTATGGAACTTAACATCTGAGGTCATCAGTCCCCTAGAACTTAGAACTACTTAAACCTAACTGCCCTAAGGACATCACACACATCGATGCCCGAGGCAGGATTCGAACCTGCGACCGTAGCGGTCTTGCGGTTCCAGACTGAAGCGCCTAGAACCGCTCGGCCACATCGGCCGGCTAGTGGAAACTGGTCGAGGGACTGTGAAACAACGAGCAGGTGAGAAAATATTGGACATCCACGCCTCGCCGGCCGCGGTGGTCTCGCGGTTCTAGGCGCGCAGTCCGGAACCGTGCGACTGCTACGGTCGCAGGTTCGAATCCTGCCTCGGCATGGATGTGTGTGATGTCCTTAGGTTAGTTAGGTTTAAGTAGTTCTAAGTTCTAGGGGACTGATAACCACAGCAGTTGAGTCCCATAGTGCTCAGAGCCATTTGAACCATTTGAACCATCCACGCCTCATCACAGAACTATAAGGTCGGAGGACTGTACTCTCTGTAAAGTACGACAGAGGACGATTTGTGATAGATCTTAGGACAGTTTCAGTGCTGGATCAGGGAAAAAAACATTTAGGACAGCACCGTTCTGCGCATATTATTGAAGATGGGACTTTGCAGCAGACGACCCCTACGTGCCTCTACGCCGACGCATCGACATCGCCAGTCACGATTCCAGCAGGCATGGGATCGTCGAGATTGACAACTGGATCAATGGAAATGTGTCGCCTAGTCCGATAAATCACATTTCTACTTGTACCAGGTGTGTAGTAGTGTCCGGAACGCCAGATGGAAACATTCGCCAAGCCACGTACACAATCTGGTGGTGTCAGTACTTTGCTATGGGACCTCCATTAGTAATCAAAGCTCCTTGACAACCGTGGACATTATCGATGGCCACTGGCGTGATGTTCCTCCCAACGGCGATGGCAACTTCCAGCAAGACAACTGTTCGTGTCATAAGGCCAGAGACGTGTTGCAGGATTTTGGGAGCATGATGATGCAGTCACATTGATGTCTTAGCCAGCAAATTCAGCTGACCTGAGCCCGATGGAACACACATTACCACTTCCAGCATTTTCCTGACACCAAGAGAAATACCCCGAAAACGTTGGCTGGAGCCGGGAGATTATAGGGTCGAAACTAATTTATTTCCGGGACAGTAGGTTCGAAGTAAAAATATGAAGACCTGAGTATCTAAATGTGCAACAGAATGAAATCGGGGGCTCACCTTAATTTGTACCCAGTTACCCATCGACGTGAATTGTCACAGGGCACACAGCGATTATACGGTTAGCGTTAGCTGGAGGACATGTACTCTGTACGGTCGTAGTCTTACCAACAAGTTTCATTAAATAGACGTTTCAAGTAACATGCCGACATTTTTTTGAATGAATTATTACCTCTCAACCACAGACACATACTTCAGACGTTACAGCAATTGCTGCAGACATATCAGCAGGGAAGCAAGAGGCTGTGGTGCATACAGACTTAGATATCTTGGATGAACAACAGACTGATTGCTTAGCTACGAACCGAGTACAGTCTCCTTCGACACACGAGTTAACGGCTCTCAGTACGGCAATACTACAACAAAGATGTCACACGCGGAATGCAAAATCTAGAACAAATCCGCATCATTCGTGCATGCAGCAGGTTCTTATCATGACTCGGATCATATGAACGAATATTTCCACCTTAAAATACAGTCCCTGGATCACGCCGAAGGAAGAATGTATTATGAGGTCCGCAGTTCACCTAATGCATTGGTCACTTCTGAGAGTAACGTCATTTCGACATGGAAGTATCTACGTACAATGAAGCAGAAACGACGTCCCCATTGAGCTCAAAGAATAGCTCTTCTGCTATCCTGCAACGTAGAATTGGCAAAAGCCCGCTGTGTTTTCCGTGGTTAAAAAATTCCCGGGTATATATTTATTACACAGAATGAAAACATGGCCCAAGTAGGCTGTGTTCCTTTTATTATCTGTACGACTGGCCAGTTTCAAACTTGGGTCATTTTTAAGTACGTATATTAATCTTCCAGCTTTATTTTACACTGTAATACATCGATGATACATGTGGACAGAACTACTAGCAATGTACGTCAACGTAAAATGAAGCTCGAAGTTTAATAAACGTGTCTGAAACTGACCTCAGTTGAAACTGACCGATCGCACAGACAAAAATAATACAGCCTATTTGGACCATTATTTTCATTCTCATAATGAAAGACTGGAATAAATGTAGAGGGTGGTCCATTAATAGTGACCGGGCCAAATATCTCACGAAATAAGCATCAAATGAAAAAACTACAAACAACGAAACTCGTCTAGCTTGAAGGGGGAAACCAGATGGCGCTATGGTTGGCCCGCTAGATAGCGCTGCCATTGGTCAAATGGATATGAACTGTGTTTTTTTAAATAGGAACTCTCATTTTTATTACATATTCGTGTAGTACGTAAAGAAATATGAATGTTTTAGTTGGACCAATTTTTTCGCTTTGTGATAGATGGCGTTGTAATAGTCACAAACGTATAAGTACGTGGTATCACGTAACATTCCTCCAGTGAGGATGGTATTTGCTTCGTGATACATTACCCGTGTTAAAATGGACCGTTTACCACACTCGGAAAAGGTCGATATCGTGTTGATGTATGGCTAATGTGATCAAAATGCCCAACGGGCGTGTGCTATGTATGCTGCTCGATATCCTGGACGACATCATCCAAGTGCCCGGACCGTTTGCCGGATAGTTACGTTATTTAAGGAAACAGGAAGTGTTCAGCTACATGTGAAACGTCAACCACGACCTGCAACAAATGATGATGCCGAAGTAGATGTTTTAGCTGCTTTCGCGGCTAATCCACACATCAGTAGTAGACAAATTGCCCGAGAATCGGGATTCTCAAAAACGTCGGTGTTGAGCATGCTACATCAACATCGATTGCACCCGTACCATATTTCTATGCACCAGGAATTGCATGGCGACGACTTTGAACGTCGTGTACAGTTCTGCCACTGGGCACAAGAGAAATTACGGGAAATGACAGATTTTTTGCACGCTTTCTATTTAGCGACGAAGCGTCATTCACCAACAGCGGTAACGTAAACCGGCATAATATGTACTATTGGGCAACGCAAAATCCACGACGGCTACGACAAGTGGAACATCAGTGACATTGGCGGGTTAATGTATGGTGCGGCATTATGGGAGGCAGGATAATTGACCCCCATTTTATCGATGGCAGTCTAAATGGTGCAATGTATGCTGATTTACTACGTAATGTTCTACCGATGTTACTACAAGATGTTTCACTGCATGACAGAATGGCGATGTACTTCCAAGATGACGGATGGCCGGCACATAGCTCGCGTGCGGTTGAAGCGGTATTGAATAGCATATTTCATGACAGGTGGATTGGTCGTCGAAGCACGACTTGGCCGTGCCGGCCGAAGTGGCCGTGCGGTTAAAGGCGCTGCAGCCTGGAACCGCGAGACCGCTACGGTCGCAGGTTCGAATCCTGCCTCGGGCATGGATGTTTGTGATGTCCTTAGGTTAGTTAGGTTTAACTAGTTCTAAGTTATAGGGGACTAATGACCTCAGCAGTTGAGTCCCATAGTGCTCAGAGCCATTTTTGAACCACGACTTGGCCGGCACGTTCACCGGATCGACGTCCCCGGATTTCTTTCTGTGGGAAAGTTGAAGGATATTTGCTATCGTGATCCATCGACAACGCCTGACAACATGCGTCAGCGCATTGTCAATGCATGTGCGAATATTACGGAAGGCGACCTACTCGCTGTTAAGAGGAATGTCGTCACACGTACACACGTATTGCCAAGTGCACTGAGGTTGACGGACATCATTTCGAGCATTTATTGCATTAATGTGGTATTTACAGGTAATCACGCTGTAACAGCATGCGTTCTCGGAAATGATAAGTTCACAGAGGTACATGTATCACATTGGAACAACCGAAATAAAATGTTCAAACGTACGTACGTTCTGTACTTTAATTTAAAAAACCCACCTGTTACCAACTGTTCGTCTAAAATTGTGAGTCATATGTTTGTTGACTATTACAGCGCCATCTATCACAAAGCGAAAAAAGTGGTCCAACTAAAACATTCATATTTCTTTACGTACTACACGAATATGTAATAAAAAATGGGGGTTCCTATTTAAAAAAACGCAGTTGATATCCGTTTGAACTATGGCAGCGCCATGCAGCGGGCCAACCACAGCGACATCTAATTTCTCCCTTCAAGCTAAACAAGTTTCGTTCTTTGTAGTTTTTTCGTTTGACGCTTATTTCGTGAGATATTTGGCCCGGTCACGATCACTGGACCATGCTGTATACCCGGGCATTTTTTATACATAACGGTTTAACGGCGGAAAACGCAGCGGGGCGGAGCTAGTGACTCATAGACTTGCCTATTCTAATCTGCAGGACAGCAGAAGACCTATTCCGTGAGTTCAGATAGTGACGCCGCTTCTACTTCAATGTCCATAGATTCTTTCATTCTACGAGGTGCATTCAAGTTCTAAGGCCTCCGATTTTTTTTCTAATTAACTACTCACCCGAAATCGATGAAACTGGCGTTACTTCTCGACGTAATCGCCCTGCAGACGTACACATTTTTCGCAACGCTGACGCCATGATTCCATGGCAGCGGCGAAGGCTTCTTTAGGAGTCTGTTTTGGCCACTGGACAATCGCTGAGGCAATAGCAGCACAGCTGGTGAATGTGCGGCTACGGAGAGTGTCTTTCATTGTTGGAAAAAGCCAAAAGTGACTAGGAGCCAGGTCAGGTGAGTAGGGAGCATGAGGAATCACTTCAAAGTTGTTATCACGAAGAAACTGTTGCGTAACGTTAGCTCGATGTGCGGGTGCGTTGTCTTTGTGAAACAGCACACGCGCAGCCCTTCCCAGACGTTTTTGTTGCAGTGCAGGAAGGAATTTGTTCTTCAAAACATTTTCGTTGGATGCACCTGTTACCGTAGTGCCCTTTGGAACGCAATGGGTAAAGATTACGCCCTCGCTGTCCCAGAACATGGGCACCATCATTTTTTCAGCACTGGCGGTTACCCGAAATTTTTTTGGTGGCGGTGAATCTGTGTGCTTCCATTGAGCTGACTGGCGCTTTGTTTCTGGATTGAAAAATGGCATCCACGTCTCATCCATTGTCACAACCGACGAAAAGAAAGTCCCATTCATGCTGTCGTTGCGCGTCAACATTGCTTGGCAACATGCCACACGGGCAGCCAAGTGGTCGTCCATCAGCATTCGTGGCACCCACCTGGATGACACTTTTCGCATTTTCAGGTCGTCATGCAGGATTGTGTGCACAGAACCCACAGAAATGCCAACTCTGGAGGCGATCTGTTAAACACTCATTCGGCGATCCCCCAAAACAATTCTCTCCACTTTCTCGATCATGTCGTCAGACCGGCTTGTGCGAGCCCGAGGTTGTTTCGGTTTGTTGTCACACGATGTTCTGCCTTCATTAAACTGTCGCACCCACGAACGCACTTTCGACACATCCATATCTCCATCACCACATGTCTCCTTCAACTGTCGATGAATTTCAATTGGTTTCACACCACGCAAATTCAGGAAACGAATGATTGCACGCTGTTCAAGTAAGGAAAACGTAGCCATTTTAAGTATTTAAAACAGTTCTCATTCTCGCCGCTGGCGGTAAAATTCCATCTGCCACACGGTGCTGCCATCTCTGGGACGTATTGACAATGAACGCGGCCTCATTTTAAAACAATGCGCATGTTTCTATCTCTTTCCAGTCCGGAGAAAAAATCGGAGGCCTTAGAACTTGAATGCACCTCGTAAAATGACCCTGGTATGTGTCTATGCTTGTGGCGTAACCCCGCAATGAGCTGCGAATTATGGTATTATAACGGGATGAAGAGCATGATTCACAGGACAGTTGTAAATTCTAGAGAGCCTGCTTACAGTTAGTACCCTTCAGACTTCAAGGACATAAAAATAATCGGTTATCAACTGTGATTCCGACAAAAACTTTCCGTCTCTGTTGTTCATTGGTGACGAGAGAGGTCCACGGTGCTTTTCCAGATGCCCCCAACTGTGGAATAGTACGATGTGTCTCCCCACGATTTACTGTACTGTGTGCTCTCATTATTTTAATACCCATTAGTTGCTACAATTTCTGCCCTCTACGTCTCCTGCTTCCGTGAAAATTATCCCCTCACGTCTTAACACATATCCTATCGTCCTCTGTCCTTCTTCTCTTTAGTGCTTTTCACATAACTCCTTTTCTCATGTATTTTGCTGAGAACCTCCTCCTTTCTTTCCGATTTTCTCATAGTCCATGACTCTTACGCGAACAGTGCTGCGCTTCAGATGTATGTTGTCAGAAATCACTTCCTCAAATTAATGCCTTCGCCTGATATCAGTAACCTTCTCTCTGCGAAATATACCCCCTACGGCTATATTACGCCGTCATGCATTACTTTACGTAGCAGAATTCCTTCATTTCATGTACTACACGGTCCCCAGTTTCGATGTTAAGTTTATCTTTATTGTCATGCCTGCTGCTCTTCATTACTTTCGTCTTTCTTCGGCTACTCTCGCACCAAATTCTGCTATCATTAGAATATCTATTGCATTCCGGTCTGTAGCTCTCCGTAGTTTCACAGAGGATAGCAATTTCGTCAGCGATTTTTATCATTGATATTCTTTCTTCTCAAATTTTAATTCCACTTCTGAACCTTCTTTTCAGTCCGCCTCGTTAGCTGAGTCGTCAGCGTGGGTCACTGCCATGCAGCGATCCCGGTTTCGATTCTCACCAGCGCCGGAGATTTTCTCTGCTCGGGGACTGGGTGTTGTGTTGTCTTGATTATCGTTTCATCCTCACTGACATGCAAGTCTCCCAGTGTGGCGCCAACTGAAAAGACTTGCAACTCGGCGGCGGAACTTACCTGGGTGGGGACTCCCCGCCGTCAATGCCATACGATCATTTTTTATTTTTATTTTTATTTTATTATTTTTTTTTTAATTTGAAACGTTGTAAATCGAAGTGCCAACGTCAACGACGATCCGCACTTCATGGTGAAAGGTATTTAGGTGCATTGGTTCACTTTATTATGAATAAGCGTTTGGGGTCAACTTCTTAGGGCCTATCGATCCGTAAGATACCGCCAGTTGGTGGACTGGGTTCGGATGTCATGGTACCAAGGTACATGGTAGCTTATACCGATGCCAAGGAAGGGATATTTCCTGCCAGAGTTCTTATGTGATGCACCGAGTTTTGCAAAGAGTCTGGTTTGTTGTGCAAGGTCGTCGTCCGTTTGCAAACTGCTTCTGGTGCTGTATCCATGTGGAGGGCAGCGTGCAAGTCAACGACGCGAGTATAGCGGCTGGCTCGAAGTATCCATCTGAGCGCCATATTTTGTGAAACATGTAGACGGCCAATTTGTGTTGGACTGGCAAGACCCCAGATCGAGCTGCCACTCAGTATCTTAGAGAGCACCGCCGTCTTATATGGTTCAAATGGCTCTGAGCACTATGGGACGTAACTTCTTAGGTCATCAGTCCCCTAGAGCTTAGAACTAATTAAACCTAACTAAGCTAAGGACATCACACACATCCATGCCCGAGGCAGGATTCGAACCTGCGACCGTAGCGGTCGCGCGAGTCCAGACTGTAGCGCCTATAACCGCATGGCCACTCCGGCCGGGATCAACGTCTTATATAATCGAATCATTGCTGTGGTACTGCGGTCAGTACTCTTGAAGCCTTGTTCCTCAGAAGGTCAACATGTTTATGGAGAAAGAAGTGTTTGTCCAAAGTGTGCCCCAGGCAAGTCACCGTTGCCCCCACGGGATATTCCGCCCATTCAGTCTCAAGTTGGTAGCCATCGAGGGGCGTTTCTTGCTGAAATAGATTTAGTTGCACTTTACTGATCTTACACCAAGCGGCTGTGGCTGCTAGTTGAATCTTAAGGCGTCGAATGTTGGAGTGAATAAAATGGAAATTTGTGGTAAGTTCCTATGGGACCAAACTTCTGAGGTCGTCGGTCCCTAGTCTTACACACTACTTAATGTAACGTAAACTAACTTACGCTAAGGACAACACGCACACCCATGCCCAAGGGAGGACTCGAACCTCCGACGGGGCAGCCGCGAGAACCGTCGCAAGGCGCCTGAGACAGCGCGACTACCCAGCGCTGCTGACGTGAATATGTCTGCCGCTGATGAGAAAAGCTGTACCATCTGCAAACTGCGCATTTTGTACCCCTGTGACAGTTGGCATGCCGGCGGGGTCAGGGATTTTCTCTGCCTCGTGATGACTGGGTGTTGTGTGCTGTCCTTAGGTTAGGTAGGTTTAAGTAGTTCTAAGTTCTAGGGGACTGATGACCATAGATGTTAAGTCCCATAGTGCTCAGAGCCATTTGAACCATTTGAACAGTTGGCATGTCATTGACGTAGAGATTAAATATTAGTGGGGATAAAACGGAACCTTGAGGAAGCCCCGCCTGCGCCAGTCGGATATCAGACGATTGGATATCAGAAAATTGTAACAACCATTCTTCCGTGTGCCAAAAACCTAGCTAAAAGTTTCACGTAACAATTGGGTATCGACGTCAGTTCACGATCATTTAATTTCCTTCACGTTCCTTCCATTTCCTTCAATGTGTCTTCGTCACATGTATTACATCCCTGCTGTACATCGTTGCGAGAACTTCTGCCTTCGTCTTCCACTCTTACTGTTCTTTGAAAACACGGCCGGCATTATTTGTACTGGAATATAGCAGTAACTTTCTTTTACGTAGCCCCCTGACAAGACACAGGTGACCTCCGTGCCCCGTGCAGGGGCAGCCCAGGGTGCGCTGCTGCTGCCGGCAGAATGACGACGTTCGGCGTTGCGCGGCGCGGCCCGTTCCCTAATCGCCCCATCTGTACGCCACGGCGCGCAATTTATTCCGCTGGAGGGAGGGAGGGGGGATGAGAATGCTACACACGGGGAGAGGGAAAAACGAGCAGCGGGCCTGCGGTGCGCGTCCGCTCCTCTCCTCAAACCGAAGGTCAACGGCCGCCGGAAAGCCGAGGCGGCCCAGCGCCACGCCATAGGATGCGGAAGGCTCTTATTAAGGCTCAAGACGGGCAGCCAGCCGAGAGGGCCGCAGCGGGCCTACCTTCCCGAAGCGGGGCGGTGCCTCGGAGCGTTCTGCTCGCTAATGTCTTCAACGTGCTCATTAAAACTGCAACACTGTGTAGGATGCATGCAAGAAACTGTGATTTTTCTACATTTTAAAGACTTTTTGTAGCCAAGGTAGAGTTGGAAACTGTTTTTTATTGGCCAGCTTCAACACTTAAGGGGCTCCGGAACGCCCTATACTTGCAATGTTAAAATAACGCTTATACATTACATCTTTCCTCACAGAGTATTTGAGGTAGGAAGTTGAACTTTTTACAGATTATTTATTGGAATATGGGCTACAACTTAACACAGGGATTTTACAAAATTTTAGTTCAGTTATTAAAGATGATTTTTTTCAATTGTAATGAAAATTCACAACATTTTTTGCAATTTTTTATTTATATATTCAAAAATATACAGTTTTTTCGAAAAAGGCTGTGTTAAACTATGCAGAAGGTACTGTGTAACATTTACTGAAAGTTTGAAACAAATATGTTTGGAAGATCCTTAGAAAACATGTAATTAGTATGAGAAAATAAAAGTTTTGGGAATCGAGCGACAAAGATTGGATTAACTTTTTAGTGCATTCCAGCTCCATAGGATGGATTATCTTCATCCTCTGCAAACTCCTCCTCCAGCTTCCTCTTGTTCCTCCTCCTGTTTACTCTTGCTTGTATTTCTAGACTCTTTACAGCCCTGTCTGCAGCCCGAAGGCGTTCCTTGTCTAAAGCAAGCATCGCTCGTTGTTGTGTTCGTAGATTTTGCTACCATTTTCTTCAGTTGCAGTTACTGCAACACTGTTCCAAAAGGTGGTCATGTATGAACACTTATCACATTTCAGTTGTATTTCACTAGCAAGTCCTACGTGCTTTATTATGGAGAGTTCCAGACCAACTTCACTACAATGAATACATCTTACACAGTTTGAAAAAATTCCTTTGAGAACCGACATATCAAATATTTCATTCACATCCGATTCAGTATTTTCTTTCCCACTTTGACTGCTATGAGCAGGTGTACTTCAGAGGTTAGGTTCACTCACTTGGTTATCGTCTTTATTGTTTACAGTAATAACACATACCTTTGGCTTTCCAACATTTCTCCTTTTCTTAAAAGCCTTCAGAGGATTTCTAATAACTTTACTTTTACTCATTATTATACTTCAACAAAACAGAGACTCAAGAAACAGAATTAATTACGAATATTTTCGAGATAACGACAGAGTAAATAAACATGAAACAATCGACAATCACACCAGCGATATATATTGAACCATCACAGGTTAGCCACAACACATACTTTATCTCACATCACTAAAATGTACCTGATGAACACGGACGTTAATAATAACACCATTTGACAGCAGTTTAACAGCGCCACAATGAGTCACGCCCATGTAGAACACATTTCAAAAAAAAAATTAAAAATAGTTGTAGTCTTCGGAATTGAATAAATTATATATCTATATCTGCAGATTCAGAAAACGCAAAAAAGTAAAAATTGAACTTTTCATCATTTTGAGCCTTTCCGGAGCCCCTTAAGATTGCCATCGTTAGATCTTTTAAAAGTGTTTTCGTTGTAAATCGTGTTCCACTGTGCATCCATTACTCATGCCATATTAACATTTCAAAGATGTGAAAATGACAGTCGAAATCGGTCAATAAAAACAGTTTTCGAACACGATCTTGCCTATAAAAAATTCTTTTTAGTGCATTCAGCTCGGGTCTTCTGATTTCTCATTTTGAGGAAGTCCGCCCCCGGTAGCTGAATGATCAGCGTGACGGACTGTCAATCTTCTGGCCCCGGGTTCGATTCCCGGCTGGGTGGGGGAATTTTCTCCGCCTAGGGACTGGGTATTGTGCTGTCCTCATTATCATCCTATCATCCTCATCGACTGCAGACCGGCACCCGGCAAACAGTCTGCCGACGGGGGGCCTTAGCCATATGATTAAATAAATAAATTTTGAGGAACTTCAGTCAGTTTTTTCTGTATTTGAAACGCGATGCTTCGGGGTATTCATAACTCTAGTAAATGGATCAAATTAAAGTAGCAATTTTACTTCTTTCTTTTTTTGTAATATATTTCGTTTTACAAAAAAATGGTTCAAATGGCTCTGAGCACTATGGGACTTAATATCTTAGGTCATCAGTCCCCTAGACTGAGAACTACTTAAACCTAACTAACCTAAGGACAGCACATACATCCATGTCCGAGGCAGGATTCGAACCTGCGATCGTAGCATTAGCGCAGTTCCGGACTGAAATGCCTAGAACCGCTCGGCCACAACGGCTGGCAAGACAACAATTGTCTGGAGCAGTTGTTAGACTGGTTACTGCTGTTATTACGGCAGGTTATCAGGATTTAAGTGAGTCTGAACGTGGTGTTATAGTCGGCGCACGAGTGTACCGTGAATAAAAGGAATCCGGTAAAACATCAAATTTCCGACATCACTGCGGCCGGTAAAAGATCCTGCAAGAACGGGACCAACGACGACTGAAGAGAATCGTTCAACATGACAGGAGTGCAACACTTCCGGAAATTCCTGCAGATTTCAATGCTGGGCCATCAACAAGTGTCACCGTGTGAACTATTCAACGAAACATCATCGATATGGGCTTTCGGTGCCAAAGACCCACTCGTGTTCTCTTGATGACTGCAAGACACACAGCTCTGCACCTCGTCTGGGCCAGTCAACACCGACACTGGACTGTTGATGACTAGAAACATGTTGCCTGATTGGACGAGTCTCGTTTCAAATTGCATCGAGCGGGTGGACGTGTACAGGCATGCAGACAACCTCATGAATCCATGAACCCTGCAAAATCATGTCCATTATGCATTCCGAAGGGACTTGGACCATTCCAGCAGGACAATGCGACACCCCACATGTCCACTATTGCTACAGAGTGGCTCCAGGAACCCTCTTCTGAATTTAAACGCTTCCGTTGGCCACCAGCAGGATTCATGGTGTCAGTTCTCTCCAGCACTACTTCACACCTTAGTCGAGTCCATGCCACGTCGTATTGCGGCACTTCCGCGTACTCACGAGGGCCCTACACGATATCAGGCAGCTTTACCCGTTTCTTTGGCTCTTCAGTGTACCTCGTTTTGTAACGTACAATGACTTAGAAATTTTAGTTGTATATATGCAGAATGTAAATTTGTACCACGTTTAACTTTCGAAGCAGGCTCTGCTGCTCACTAGTGAGCAGGAGTGCCAGGATCTAACCTCGGCCATGGTACAAATTTTCATCCGTCGTTTCAGTCTGCATTTATAAATAATAGATTTTTCACACTTGAAAATGTCTGTGGAACCATGTAGTGTCATTTGATTAAGGCACCTATAACTGGGCTTCAGGCATGATGTCCTGTTACGTTCGACACTGTGATGCTATATCAATGCACCCGCAGAACCTTTGCAATGATGTTCGAGCTTAGGGGAGAATACTATGGGCTCAGAGGTGAACAGGAATTAGGACTGAGGACCGAGGCGAGCTAGGGTAGTCTGTGCAATTATACAAAGCCAGAGTCCAGGGTTGCGTAGTGGTTAGCACATCTGCCTAGTGATCAGGCAGCCTAAACTCGAACCACAGCCTTGGTACAGATTTTCGTTCGTCACTTCAGCTGGCATTTATACGTCATAGATTTTTGAGGCTTGAAAATGTCTCTGGTACTATAGTTTCAACTGAGAATTTTAGATGACAGTTTAGCAGCATGGCTGTCCTCGAGAAAGACTTCCTCACGGGGTCTTAGCAAAAAGTCGGAGCAGGAAGCGCATTCTTAGATGGCAAAACTAATAGAGCGGGCAAACTGAAGCTCCTTGAAGCAGCCACCATACTCATTGTAGAACTTACACTGATTTTAGACGGACTTACATACATAAAAGACGTTCAAGAAGAAAAAATCATTTTTAATCAGATTCATGCTCAGCAATGATGCATTTAAAATTCAACGTTGTCACGAACACCAAAAATTATCTGCTGGGCCCCATTATAGAAGCAGATTAGGAACTTCTCCGTCTAAATAAGACCTCCATAATGTAAGGTAAATTAGCGTCGAACGTCCCGTCGATATCGAGATCATGCGAGACGGAGTATATGTTTGGAATGTTTCAAGGATGGGGAAAGAATTCGGCCGTACTCTTTCAAACGAACCATCTTGGAATTTGCCTGAAGCGATTTACGGAAATCACGGAAAACCTAAATCTGGGTGCTCGCACGGGAATTTGAACCATCGTCCTCCCGACTGCGAGTCCACTGCGCCACTTCGCTCTCTCTGGGGTGACGGCATACAGTGGGAAATGAAAAAGTAGATACTTTGGTCACGGGAGTCAAGTACACTCTGTAACGGGACATTCTCCTCTAGCATTACTTTTCCTCGACAGTATTTTTCGAATTTTGGACAGGCCAATATCTCAGTTGCTTTTTTGAAAACTTTCATATCATTTTTTATACCGTATGTTATATTTCAAGCTGAAATTTATGAAAAGGAATTACTTAATTTTCGTTGTTACAATCGATAAGTACTAGTTTTGCATGTACAGTTAAAATTATTTTTTTAGGAACATTTGAAGTTACGAATTATTTAGCATACTTAAAATTTCTATTATTAATTACGCAATCTAGTACTGTTTACTATGTTCATTTTTGGATTCATTTATGAAGTAATAATCGAAATTAATAGAAATTCATTTGTCAAAAAAAAATTGTAACCCTTTGGAATATCGAGATCATGCGAGACGGAGTACATGTTTGGAATGTTTCCACAACCATACCAAGTGAAGAAGTCATGCTAACTGCCAGTAAATTAGCCTGTTACACGAATGTTCTCGCATTTACTTTTGACAAAATTCGCTTATATAACCGCAGATAAATGTTGCCACCGTTTGACAATGTTTCCGTAAGTGTTTAGTGTTGCATGTCCCCTTTTTAAGTGTTGCGACCAGTCGCCATACTGTTGCTAGGTGTGTTTCTAAATGTTGCGAACAGAAACCAGACTGGCACGTTTTTTCTTTTTTTTTTTTTTTTTTAATTCTTCCTGTCTATTTACTATGTGTTTTACTCAGCATCACCGACCTTTTGTTTTT
Source organism: Schistocerca nitens (assembly GCF_023898315.1). NCBI lineage: Eukaryota > Metazoa > Arthropoda > Insecta > Orthoptera > Acrididae > Schistocerca > Schistocerca nitens. The sequence continues at coordinate 397,898,215 of NC_064617.1, forward strand.
ATACTTTCTTCGCAACTCTTTCGACGTGTTTCATTTTTCAACAGTCGTCGCTTTATCGCCTGCTTTTATTGGTATGATATCTCCTAATTCTGTTTCTTTTTTTTACTTTTCTGTAGGCTCAGAGCGACGTATCATGCTGCTGCCAGCCCACCCTTCATCTGAGGGGAGGGGCGGGGGGGGGGGGGGGGGGGAGGGGTGGAAACGAAATCCAATAAAGAAAAAAAAAACTTGCGACGGTGACTTAATCCTAGCCTATACCAACCTCCTTGGGCGCATGACCGCGGAAGTCCCTGAACTAACTGGCAGCGACCATACCCCCGTCCTCCTCCCTATCTCTGACGGTCGTCGTCCCCGTCCGGTTCCTCACAATGACATTCCTGCTAAACTTTCCCACGATTACTACCGCGCCGACTGGGATCCCTACCGGGACTCTATACAGACCCAGGTCGAACGCCACAACCCTACACTCCAGTCTCCCAACGACATCTCCCGAACCGCTACCTTCCTCCACCAGACCTTGTCTGAGGCCGTAGCCAACCATATCCCTATCAAAGCCGTCCATCCTCACCGCCCAGCCCTGTCCCCACAGGCCGTCCTTCTCTTTCGTGAATCCCGTCACCTCTACCGATCCTTCCTCCGCTCTCGTGACTGGGACACACTCACCCGTCACCAGAAATTACAACGACACATCCGCAACATGCTTAGTGATAAGAAACGCCGTACTTGGCGACAGACATGCACACAACTCAACGCCACGCTCCCAGAATCTCTTCCAAGTATTGGTCCGCTTTCCACCGCCTTACTGGGAACCGCCGTACCCCGCAGTACCCTTTCCTCCTCGATGACCGTCCCGTTCCCCACAACCTCAGTGAGGCCACCCACTTTGCCTCCCACCTATCCGATGTCTTTTCCATCGCAGATGATCCCCATTTTGATTATTCCCTCTTCCTCGACGTCATCGATCATACGGATACCTCCGCTCCTCCCCTTACTCCTAGCCTCCAGTACTTGGGCCACGCACCATCCTCAGAATTTAACACTCCCATCATCACACAGGATATCAGCCTCATACTCCGCACTAAACGCAACACCACCCCCATCCAAGGCCACATTACCTACCGCCATCTCAAACACTGCCTTCCCTCCTTCCTTGCAGTCCTTGACGCTCTCTACAACGTAATCCTTGCCACCGGCTTCTACCCCGACCTGTGGAAAACCTCCCATATCCTGATGTTCCCCAAACCTAACAAGCCCCCGTCTGATGCCTCTTTCTATCGCCCTATATGTCTCACCTCGATGTTCAGCAAGATCTTAGAATCCTTCTTTACCCGGCGTATCCATCACCACCTCCACCAACACCAACTCCTTCCCAACACACAATGTGGCTTTCGACCTTCCTTCTCTGCGACGACCAGCTCCTACGCCTCATCCATCTTCTCTCCCTCCAGCTTAACTCCCGCCACTCCGCGATTTTTGTATCCAAAAAATGGTTCAAATGGCTCTGAGCACTATGGGACTTAACATCTATGGTCATCAGTCCCCTAGAACTTAGAACTACTTAAACCTAAATAACCTAAGGACATCACACAACACCCAGCCATCACGAGGCAGAGAAAATCCCTGACCCCGCCGGGAATCGAACCCGGGAACCCGGGCGTGGGAAGCGAGAACGCTACCGCACGACCACGAGATGCGGGCTTTTGTATCCCTAGACCTTGAAATGGCCTACGACCATGTATGGCATCCCGGTCTCCTGTTTAAATTTCAGACTTACGTCCTTCCTATCAACTATGTCCGTATAATTGCCTCCTTCGTCTCCCGCCGCCCCTCCTACGTTACCATCCATAACGCCGAAAAATCAAATGGCTCTGAGCACTATGGGACTTAACATCTCAGGTCATCAGTCCCCTAGAACTTAGAACTCCTTAAACCTAACTAACCTAAGGACATCACACACATCCATGCCCGAGGCAGGATTCGAACCAGCGACCGTAGCGGTCGCGCGGTTCCAGACTGAAGCGCCTACAACCGCTCGGCCACACCGGCCGGCCATAACGCCGATTCCCGCACCTTCTACACCTCCACGCGTGTGCCCCAGGGCTCTTTCCTCAAATTTGCGATAAAATTACTTTAGATATACTTACTTTCACTGTCGATAATCTCCTCAATACGATCACTACCAAAACCACAACACGTCACTGTCTCCTACAACCACTGAGCACAATCTCTGCGCAAATTGTTGTTTTGACTCTGTAAGTGATTGCTACAATACACTACATCCATAGAAATACCTCAGAGTACCACAAGATGTCTCTGTCTTGCAATAGCATTGGTGTTTTCGTACGAAAGGGACTTGTACTTCAAAACAAAATTAATAAAATGGTGGTTCCAGGGAGAAACCACCGCTAGTCAAAGGATTAAAAAATAAAATTACAGCTGTAATTGTAATTTGTTTCCTGTTAAACGTCACCTTGGCATGAAGGGAACTACATTCACGTATATGCAAATGCTTCCCTTTTGAGCACAATCACACGTAGTGTGTAAGAGTGACGCCATCCAAATTCTGTACATAATGAAAGAACACGCAACGGGTTCCTCAGACAGATATCACATTTGACTATAGGTTGTTCGTGAAAAGATCGTTCATTGATATTGCTGCTTGTATTTTCACTTCACTACGGAGACAGTGTTGATGAATCATATTTATGGATACTGCAAAAACGTAGAAATCTGCCTGCTACCAAATCCTCCTCGGTGTTACCTTGTGGTATTGCTGCAACACATTTCCTACATCGCAGGGGCTCTGTGTCGGGCACTTTCGAATACCGACTGGCAACTACCTGATCTCCATTTCATTCTACCTTTTTGAAGCGACATTTGAAACTGAGCGGAATGGAAACATACTCTTTCATACTTCAGTAACTCGTCTGAAAGGGTCTTTTTGAATCTCAAGAAACAAACAAACTGGAAAACTACGATGAGCTACTTGATTTATGGGCAACTGAAACACATTACTAATGTTTAATAGATACTTGAGGCTTGTGATGTAGAGGATGTTCATTAGATTCGAATCAATGTTCCCAAGTTGATACATTCTATGTGGTGACAATTTACGACGCAATAAGCAGGAAAGACATTTGAATACTTACTCTGTGTAACAAAAGATAACTACCGAAATACGACTTTTGTCCTATGAATGATAGTCCACATTGTTCAATGAAGAGTGAGAGTTAACGGCACGTCGCAGGCGTCACTACAGGTGGATCAAATGTACGAATGGGGAAAGGCCGTGCCCTTTCAAAGGAACCCTTTCTTAGGCGATTCAAGGAAATCATTGAAAGCCTAAATATGGTTGGCTAGAATGGGAATGGGAATAGAACCTTAGTCCTCCTGAGAGCGAGTTTTGCTCTTGTCTCATCAGTGCGCCCCCCGTACTGCGCTGTAACACAGATTTTGGTCCTGTTGTTCCGCATGTCAGTCGGAAACATCATTCACTGACTGAGAGACATGACCGTAAACCGGATAAAGCACGATACAATACCCTGCCAGTACACCTTCCAATGTTTTTCTCATCATTTGAGAGTGTCTGGAAGGTTCCTTAAATAAGTCATTGTCGGTTTCCTCCCCTGGAATGTCGTACCAAAGCCTGTCCCCTGTACTTAATGGTATCAACGTTAAACTTAAATTAGATTATGAAAATCAACAGCCAGAAAAACTGGTACACCTGACTAATATCGTGTAAGGTCCCCGCGAGCACGCAGAAGTGCCGCAACACGACGTGGCATAGACTGAACTAATGTCTGAAACAGCGCTGGAGGGAACTGACACCATGAATCCTGCAGGGCTGTCCATAAATCCGTAAGAGTACGAGGAGGTGGCATACCATGTATGGTCAATAATGTTCATGTCTGAGGAGTTTGGTGTCCAACGGAAGTGTTTAAACTCAGAAGAGTGTTCCTAGAGCCACTCTGCAGTCATTATGGACGTGTGGGGTGTCGCATTGTCCTGCTTGAATTGCCCAAGTCCGTCGGAATGCACAATGGAGATGAATGGATGCAGGTGATCAGAAAGGATGCTTACTACGTGTCACCTGTCAGAATCGTATCTAGACGTATCACGGGTCCCATATCACTCCAACTGAACACGCTCCACACCATTACAGAGCCTTCATTACCTTGAGCAGTCCCCTGCTGACATGCAGGTTTCATGGATTTATGAGGTTGTCTCCATGTCCGTACCCGTCCATCCGCTCGATACAATTTGAAACGATACTCGTCCGACCAGACAACATGTTTCTAGTCATCAACAATCGAATGTCGGTGTTGACAAGCACAGGCGAGGTGTGAAGCTTTGTGTCACGCAGTCATCAAGGGTAAACGAGTGGACCTTCCGCACCGAAAACCCATATCGATAATGTTTCGTTGAATGGTTCGCAAGCTGACACCTGTTGATGGCCGAGGATTGAAATCTGCAGCAATTTACGGAAATGTCACGTGAACGATTCTCTTCAGTCGTCGTTGCTCCCATTCTTGCAGGGTCTTCTTCCGGCAGCAGCGATGTCGGAGATTTGATGTTTCACTGGATTCCTAATATTCACGGTACACTCATTTAATGGTCGTACGAGAAAATCCCCACTTCCTCGCTACCTCGGAGATACTGTGTCCCATCGCTCTTGCGCCGACTATAAGACCACGTTTAAACTCACTTAAATGTTGATAACCTGCAGTTGTAGCAACAATAACCGATCTAAAACTGCGTCAAACACTTATTGTCTCAAATAGGCGTTGCCGACCACAGCGCCGTATTCTGCCCGTTTACATATCTCTCTATTTGAATGCGCATACCTATACCAGTTTCTTTGGCGCTCCAGTGTATAATATTCGTACACTGCACAAAATGAAAAACGTATTACTTATTCGTAATCGCGTAATTGTCTCCCAGTGCAACACATATGTTTGAAACTTGGTTCACATGTACCTACAACCTCCCTCTGAAAACCGTGGCGCCCTGCGACGTCACCCTAGGGCTCAGCGACGCTTCTAACAGCATGGTGGCGATGCATGCGAAATAAAGGCCACCGCTCAGAAATTCATGTGAGGCGTACTGTGAGGCAATGGTGTCACTTTGGCACCAAATTGCGTCGTAATTCTGCCCAACGCCATCGAGGATGTGTTCTACGACAGTAAGGGCGTCACACTCCCCCTTACGCTCATTTCACCCATTCTTTTGACGCCTCTGCGATGGGGGCCAGAACCGCGATATCCAGCGCTTTAAATCAAGCGGTGCACAGAGACTTCAACACCGATTCACTTGAGCGGGATGAAAGCAGAGCTCACCATCTGCAGCATCGTCGACAGGACTGACTGCGGACCTTTGGTACAGAGCCGAGTGGAGGGTCTGAATCAGAGGCTGAGACGATTCTGCGACCGTGTGGGCTGCAGATTCCTCGACTTGCGCCATAGGGTGGTGGGGTTTCGGATTCCGCTGGATAGGTCGGGAGTCCACTACACGCAGCAGGCGGCTACACGGGTAGCAGGGGTTGTGTGGCGTGGACTGGGCGGTTTTTTAGGTTAGATGGCCTCGGGCAAGTACAGAAAGGGCAACAGCCTCAAAGGGTGTGGGGCAAAGTCAGGAAATGCGGGGACCAGGCAGCAATCGGTATTGTAATTGTAAACTGTGAAAGGGTACAGTACTGCCCGACATTGAAAATAGGTACAACATACTTCATTATTCTTGTCAGAACAACACATTTTTTTGGTAAAAATAACTCAATTTCAATTAATACAGCGAAGCCGGATACCAGACAATTTATTTATTTAATTGATCACATGTGCACTCCCACAAAATAAATCCCTACATCCAGTTTGGTGAGATCTGTGAAATGAATGAATGAATGGTCGTCTGCTAACCGCAGATAGTGAATGTGAATATATGATCATCTTTGATACGATCCTTTGGCCACCTTTGGTGGGACCAAAGAGATGAAATTTACCTGAGCTTTGAGCGCCTGAAATGTGGCTGAACAATACGGTAGCAAGGTGCTCCCCCACTTCGACAGAGGTGCTAGAGAACCTGAAGAACGGCCATGTTTCAGCACTCTGCCGCTGGATCTTGTGCTGTTAAGACCTGTCTTAGTTGTGCTCCGTAAAGACAAAAGAGTGGAGACATGGTATGCATGTGGAATATTTAAGAGTAGTTTGAAATAATAATTTCTCTATTTCAGGAACTTTTGTGGGGAGAATTAAATGTCAGGCAGTTAATATTAATGGGATCGTAGTAATCTTCGGAAGTGACCAACGGTCACAATGAAACCACGTGTAACAATAAGGTGAAATACTTCCGTGTGCTTAAGTTAAGCTGAATTACTAGCGTGTGTACTATAAGTTGAAATATTTAAGAAATAGCGTGTGCAGGACTTGAAATTAGACGCGAGTACTTCCACGTGGTGAGTACTGTGTGAGTCTCAATCTGTGTATGAGACAAAGGATAAAGAGAAGTACTCGTCCATGGTATCAGTTGAGGACTCGTGTGTGTGATGAATATGTTCTTAATATTACTTTGCGAGATATGTTTCCGTGTGACGCTTGATTCAAACTATAACACTCTGAGAGAGAAACAAGGTGAGTCAGCCGTCTATCCAGCAACGCCACTTGGCTTGCATTGCACGGGAAGACGTGCATATATCTCCAGAGTTCATAGTGGGAAAGTAGAATTACGAAGTGGGACAGTGTCGTGTGAAACTGGGATAAATATTAATTGAAGTGGGAAAGCTGAAAGTGATAATGTTGTGACTATTCCCTGTGTAGTATTTCATGTTGTAGTGTGGTTTGCATGGGAGAGTAGCAAGGTGGTTTCAGAGGTAGTGGGTTATGCATGTTCCTTTTGTACTGCTCGGTCCGGAGGAAAGTTTCGTGATGATGATTGTGAGAGTCGAAGTGTGAGAAATAATAAATGATCCACCATCCTATCCAGAAAGTGCACTGTAGCGTTAAATAATTACGAGACCATAAGATAGAGATTCACCAATGTAAAGCCATGCCCACTGGGCGGAATTTCTCATGTGTTATTGTTGTAGGTTATAGAATTTGTGTGTTTAGGTTATAGAATTTATCGGAATAAATAAGATAGTGGAAAGAAAAAGATTGGTGGCCTTTTCCTTCGAATTGTATGTTGTCATGATATCCAGAATTTATAATGTGTGCGCCACTCACATTCAGTGCGATGACCACGTGTTGATAAAAGCCGTTAAATAAAAAAAAGAAAATGTGGTATTGCCAGTGCGTAGTGAACAGTCAGAGTTCTGTAAATTACTGATAGTCAGATGTGCGTTTCCGTTGCGTATTATTCATACAGGAGGATAATTTGTAACTTAATTGTGAGTACGAGAGTTCATGTTACTCGATAAATAAGAATGAATCCACTCGCTTGGCAGACCACTCATCTTGCAGGCCTGACTGCTTGATGCCACAGTATGAGCAAGGTATGTGGGTGCCTCTCAACTGTCGAAGCTGCGTTGGTAAAGTACCGGAACTTCAAGCGGTGATAGAAACCACCGAAGCTGAAATCGTTATAGGTACAGAAAGCTGGCTGAAGCCAGAGATAAATTCTGCCGAAATTTTTACAAAGGCACAGACGGTGTTCAGAAAGGATAGATTGCATGCAACCGGTGGTGGCGTGTTTGTCGCTGTTAGTAGTAGTTTATCCTGTAGTGATGTAGAAGTGGATAGTTCCTGTGAATTATTATGCGTGGAGGTTACACTCAACAACCGAGCTAGGTTAATAGTTGGCTCCTTTTACCGACCTTCCGACTCAGCAGCATTAGTGGCAGAACAACTGAGAGAAAATTTGGAATACATTTCACATGAATTTTCTCAGCATGTTATAGTCTTAGGTGGAGATTTCAATTTACCAGATATAGACTGGGACACTCAGATGTTTAGGACGGGTGGTAGGGACAGAGCATCGAGTGACATTATACTGAGTGCACTATCCGAAAATTACCTCGAGCAATTAAACAGAGAACCGACTCGTGGAGATAACATCTTGGACCTACTGATAACAAACAGACCCGAACTTTTCGACTCTGTAAGTACAGAACAGGGAATCAGTGATCATAAGTCCGTTGCAGCATCCCTGAATATGGAAGTTAATAGGAATATAAAAAAAGGGAGGAAGGTTTATCTGTTTAGCAAGAGTAATAGAAGTCAGATTTCAGACTACCTAACAGATCAAAACAAAAATTTCTCTTCCGACACTGACAATGTTGAGTGTTTATGGAAAAAGTTCAAGGCAATCGTAAAATGCGTTTTAGACAGGTACGTGCCGAGTAAAACTGTGGGGGACGGGAAAAACCCCCCGTGGTTCAACAACAAAGTTAGGAAACTACTGCGAAAGCAAAGAGAGCTTCACTCCAAGTTTAAACGCAGCCAAAACCTCTCAGACAAACAGAAGCTAAACGATGTCAAAGTTAGCGTAAGGAGGGCTATGCGTGAAGCGTTCAGTGAATTCGAAAGTAAAATTCTATGTACCGACTTGACAGAAAATCCTAGGAAGTTCTGGTCTTACGTTAAATCAGTAAGTGGCTCGAAACAGCATATCCAGACACTCCGGGATGATGATGCCATTGAAACAGAGGATGACACGCGTAAAGCTGAAATACTAAACACCTTTTTCCAAAGCTATTTCACAGAGGAAGACCGCATTGCAGTTCCTTCTCTAAATCCTCGCACAAACTAAAAAATGGCAGACATCGAAATAAGTGTCCAAGGAATAGAAAAACAACTGGAATCACTCAACAGAGGAAAGTCCACTGGACCTGACGGGATACCAATTCGATTCTACACAGATTCCGCGAAAGAACTTGCCCCCCCCCCCCTTTCTAACAGCCGTGTACCGCAAGTCTCTAGAGGAACGGAAGGTTCCAAATGATTGGAAAAGAGCACAGGTAGTCCCAGTCTTCAAGAAGGGTCGTCGAGCAGATGCGCAAAACTGTAGACTTATATCTCTGACGTCGATCTGTTGTAGAATTTTAGAACATGTTTTTTGCTCGCGTAATATGTCGTTTTTGGAAACCCAGAATCTACTCTGTAGGAATCAACATAGATTCCGGAAACAGCGATCGTGTGAGACCCAACTTGCTTTATTTGTTTATGAGACCCAGAAAATATTAGATACAGGCTCCCTGGTAGATGCTATTTTCCTTGACTTACGGAAGGCGTTCGATACAGTTCCGCACTGTCGCCTGATAAACAAAGTAAGAGCCTACGGAATATCAGACCAGCTGTATGGCTGGATTGAAGAGTTTTTAGCAAACAGAACACAGCATGTTGTTCTCAATGGAGAGACGTCTACAGACGTTAAGGTAACCTCTGGCGTGCCACAAGGGAGTGTTATGGGACCATTGCTTTTCACAATATACACTCCTGGAAATTGAAATAAGAACACCGTGAATTCATTGTCCCAGGAAGGGGAAACTTTATTGACACATTCCTCGGGTCAGATACATCACATGATCACACTGAAAGAACCACAGGCACATAGACACAGGCAACAGAGCATGCACAATGTCGGCACTAGTACAGTGTATATCCACCTTTCGCAGCAATGCAGGCTGCTATTCTCCCATGGAGACGATCGTAGAGATGCTGGATGTAGTCCTGTGGAACGGCTTGCCATGCCATTTCCACCTGGAGCCTCAGTTGGACCAGCGTTCGTGCTGGACGTGCAGACCGCGTGAGACGACGCTTCATCCAGTCCCAAACATGCTCAATGGGGGACAGATCCGGAGATCTTGCTGGCCAGGGTAGTTGACTTACACCTTCTAGAGCACGTTGGGTGGCACGGGATACATGCGGACGTGCATTGTCCTGTTGGAACAGCAAGTTCCCTTGCCGGTCTAAGAATGGTAGAACGATGGGTTCGATGACGGTTTGGATGTACCGTGCACTATTCAGTGTCCCCTCGACGATCACCAGTGGTGTACGGCCAGTGTAGGAGATCGCTCCCCACACCATGATGCCGGGTGTTGGCCCTGTGTGCCTCGGTCGTATGCAGTCCTGATTGTGGCGCTCACCTGCACGGCGCCAAACACGCATACGACCATCATTGGCACCAAGGCAGAAGCGACTCTCATCGCTGAAGACGACACGTCTCCATTCGTCCCTCCATTCACGCCTGTCGCCACACCACTGGAGGCGGGCTGCACGATGTTGGAGCGTGAGCGGAAGACGGCCTAACGGTGTGCGGGACCGTAGCCCAGCTTCATGGAGACGGTTGCGAATGGTCCTCGCCGATACCCCAGGAGCAACAGTGTCCCTAATTTGCTGGGAAGTGGCGGTGCGGTCCCCTACGGCACTGCGTAGGATCCTACGGTCTTGGCGTGCATCCGTGCGTCGCTGCGGTCCGGTCCCAGGTCGACGGGCACGTGCACCTTCCGCCGACCACTGGCGACAACATCGATGTACTGTGGAGACCTCACGCCCCACGTGTTGAGCAATTCGGCGGTACGTCCACCCGGCCTCCCGCATGCCCACTATACGCCCTCGCTCAAAGTCCGTCAACTGCACATACGGTTCACGTCCACGCTGTCGCGGCATGCTACCAGTGTTAAAGACTGCGATGGAGCTCCGTATGCCACGGCAAACTGGCTGACACTGACGGCGGCGGTGCACAAATGCTGCGCAGCTAGCGCCATTCGACGGCCAACACCGCGGTTCCTGGTGTGTCCGCTGTGCCGTGCGTGTGATCATTGCTTGTACAGCCCTCTCGCAGTGTCCGGAGCAAGTATGGTGGGTCTGACACACCGGTGTCAATGTGTTCTTTTTTCCATTTCCAGGAGTGTATATAAATGACCTAGTAGATAGTGTCGGAAGTTCCATGCGGCTTTTCGCGGATGATGCTATAGTATACAGAGAAGTTGCAGCATTAGAAAATTGTAGCGAAATGCAGGAAGATCTGCAGCGGATGGGCACTTGGTGCAGGGGGTGGCAACTGACCCTTAACATAGATAAATGTAATGTATTGCGAATACATAGAAAGAAGGATCCTTTATTGTACGATTATATGATAGCGGAACAAACACTGGTAGCAGTTACTTCTGTAAAATATCTGGGAGTATGAGTGCAGAACGATTTGAAGTGGAATGATCACATAAAATTAATTGTTGGTAAGGCGGGTACCAGGTTGAGATTCATTGGGAGAGTCCTTAGAAAATGTAGTCCATCAACAAAGGAGGTGGTTTACAAAACACTCGTTCGACCTATACTTGAGTATTGCTCATCAGTGTGGGATCCGTACCAGATCGGGTTGACAGAGGAGATAGAGAAGATCCAAAGAAGAGCGGCGCGTTTCGTCACAGGGTTATTTGGTAAGCGTGATAGCGTTACGGAGATATTTAGCAAACTCAAGTGGCAGACTCTGGAAGAGAGGCGCTCTGCATCGCGGTGTAGCTTGCTCGCCAGGTTTCGAGAGGGTGCGTTTCTGGATGAGGTATCGAATATATTGCTTCCCCCTACTTATACCTCTCGAGGAGATCACGAATGTAAAATTAGAGAGATTCGAGCGCGCACGGAGGGTTTCAGACAGTCGTTCTTCCCGCGAACCATACGCGACTGGAACAGTAAAGGGAGGTAATGACAGTGGCTCGTGAAGTGCCCTCCACCACACACCGTTGGGTGGCTTGCGGAGTATAAATGTAGATGTAGATGTAGAGTGGCGCTCCATTGCTGCACTCGCGCCCTAGAGCAGTCATCCCCTTCGACAACTCTTAGGTGGGGCAGGCAACCCCTCTGACACCCCTTAGGTGTGGTTGCTTGCCCTTAGGCACTAGGTTAATGACGAGGTACGTCTCAGCTACGAGGCCTTTTCGGAAAGTAAGATCCGATCGGTCGCTAAATGGAAACCACTGTGAAAACCAAAAATGTTTTACTTGCAACTGTTAGCTACACCTTCCAGCAAGTTCTCTACAGAGTCGCCGCTCAGATTTAGACTTTTGCCGTAGCGTTGAACCAACTTTCCAATACCCTCGTTATAGAAGGCAGCCGCCTGTGCTCCCTGTCAATTTTCTACGCTGGTCTACAGCTCGTTGTCTGTGCCAGAACATTGTCTTCATAGCCACCGGTTCATGTGAGCAGACATGAAACTCAGGGAGAGCCAATCACGGGCTCTATTGTGGGTGATCAAACATTTCCCATCGAAAACGCTGCAGGAGCATCTTCATTGCCCCTGCAGAGTACGGTCGGGAATTGTCACGCAGAAGGAAACGCTTCACAGCTATGTTATGTGGGCTGCATGATATCAGGCGAAATCTCGCACCAAGCCCTCATACTTAGCGGGAGACACTTTTGTTCTAAACATTTTTACGTGCTCACTGCGTGCTCAGAACTGAAAAGAGCGACGTTACGCGATCGACGGGCATGCTATAGGCACTGCCCGAAGCATCTCTGCAAAGCTTCATCGGCTTTTCGCTGTTGTTTCCATTTCGTACCCCATCGGACCTTACTTTCCTAATAGCCCTCGCACATGGGCGTCGAAGTTTCTAACAGGTACATTTGTAACTTACTCAAGAAAGGTGTGTGGGTAACACTGAGGACGTTGCCGAACTAGGGGTCTTAGAGGGACCCTTTGCCATTTTATTCACGCACACGTCAATCTTGCACCTCTCTTTGATCACGCCGCAGAAAGGCGCTAAACTGGAAGGCTTTGTTGCTTCGCATCACGTTCCTGTTTCGTCTGACGGTTTTGAATGGTCTCTATAGTTATACCCCACACAGCAGAGCATAGCTTGTGGTCACGCTACAGTCCAAGGCACTCAGATCACGTTCAATGGTGTTGCAGCCCCATGAAGTCCTTAGACTAGTGTTGAATCACACGGAGAGAGGGGGGAGGAGCGAAAGAGGCGCCGGCAGTGTCAAACGCTATCAAGAACATCATTCTACTCACTGCACTACAAACTATCTATTAGACCGCGAAATTTGCGGGAATCAACGCCCCAAGGAAAGAGGTGGTTTCATTGACGCTTTTATGTCAATTCCTGAGGGCTTTTCGTGTCGGTTCCGAGCGTCGGTGTGTATAAAATGTTTCCCTCGGTCACCCATAAGAAATTCGCATGAATTCAATGCTGGGCGCCGCAGTTCTGACCTCCATTGCAGAGGCGTCAAAAGCAGGGGGTGTGAGGACCTCCCTACCATGTGACACCTCCACGATGGTGTTACCAAAACTGTGGCGCAGTTATGTGCCAACGTGACACCATTAGCCCACCTTACACGTCACATGAACTTCTCAGCCGTAGCCTTTTTCTCGGATGTGTCGACACCGTGCTGTTTGAAGCGTTGCCGAGACCATCGGCGACCCACAGAGCGTCACACCTCTGCATCATTACAGAGGAAGGCTGTACACACTTTTGAGCCAAATTTCAAAAATACATGTCGTAATGAGAGACAGCTATTGGGTTTTGAAAAAGTGATACGTTTCTTTGCGCAGGGTATTTTATTAAAATTGATTATCCACTTCAGCTTTGCAGCCATCATCATATGTACAAATTTTAGCAGAGCCACGTACACTTACTGACTACGAGCCTAAGGATTACTGCTAAAAATTTTAGATCCGATGATGCCTGCAAAGCTGAAATCGGAATCAATTTTAATAAACCGTTATACGACCAAAACATCGACTTTTATAATCAAATCTGATATATGGGCCATTGGTCTTTTCAGGAGGTACAACCGGCCTCAATTTGCATCAAACTGCAGCTTCCCTTCCTTCATGAAAATGAATCTTGCTTTGGAAACCTACACTCATATGTTGGGCAACTTAACGTAGTAAATCCTTAAATTGTAAAGAATGAAATGCTGTAACCTTAAACAGTGTCAAACACTGCAGTCGATAGTACAGGGAGTTTCAAAAGAGTCATTCGACTTCACAAGATCATACAGGGTGGGGAGAATAAAAGTGGCCTGCAGAACAGATTTCCACATTACAGAGGAGAGGAAACGATTGTTGTGTTGTTGTTGTGGCCTTCAGTCCTGAGACTGGTTTGATGCAGCTCTCCATGCTACTCTATCCTGTGCAAGCTTCTTCATCTCCCAGTACCTACTGCAACCTACATCCTTCTGAATCTGCTTAGTGTATTCATCTCTTGGTCTCCCTCTACGATTTTTACCCTCCACCCTGCCTTCCAATGCTAAAGTTGTGATCCCTTGATGCCTCAAAACATGTCCTACCAACCGATCCCTTCTTCTAGTCAAGTTGTGCCACAAACTTCTCTTCTCCCCAATCCTATTCAATACCTCCTCATTAGTTACGTGATCTACCCACCTAATCTTCAGCATTCTTCTGTAGCACCACATTTCGAAAGCTTCTATTCTCTTCTTGTCCAAACTGGTTCAAAAAATGGTTCAAATGGCTCTGAGCACTATGGGACTCAACATCTTAGGTCATAAGTCCCCTAGAACTTAGAACTACTTAAACCTAACTAACCTAAGGACATCACACACACCCATGCCCGAGGCGGGATTCGAACCCGCGACCGTAGCAGTCCCGCGGCTCCGGACTGCAGCGCCAGAACCGCTAGACCACCGCGGCCGGCTCCAAACTGGTTATCGTCCATGTTTCACTTCCATACATGGCTACACTCCATACAAATACTTTCAGAAACGACTTCCTGACACTTAAATCTATACTCGATGTTAACAAATTTCTCTTCTTCAGAAACGATTTCCTTGCCATTGCCAGTCTACATTTTATATCCTCTCTACTTCGACCATCATCAGTTATTTTACTCCCTAAATAGCAAAACTCCTTTACTACTTTAAGTGTCTCATTTCCTAATCTAATCCCCTCAGCATCACCCGATTTAATTTGACTACATTCCATTATCCTCGTTTTGCTTTTGTTGATGTTCATCTTATATCCTTCTTTCAAGACACTGTCCATTCCGTTCAAATGCTCTTCCAAGTCCTTTGCTGTCTCTGACAGAATTACAATGTCATCGGCGAACCTCAAAGTTTTTACTTCTTCTCCATGAATTTTAATACCTACTCCGAATTTTTCTTTTGTTTCCTTTGCTGCTTGCTCAATATACAGATTGAATAACATTGGGGAGAGGCTACAACCCTGTCTCACTCCTTTCCCAACCACTGCTTCCCTTTCATGCCCCTCCACTCTTATAACTGCCATCTGGTTTCTGTACAAATTGTAAATAGCCTTTCGCTCCCTGTATTTTACCCCTGCCACCTTCAGAATTTGAAAGAGAGTATTCCAGTTAACGTTGTCAAAAGCTTTCTCTAAGTCTACAAATGCTAGAAACGTAGGTTTTCCCTTTCCTTAATCTTTCTTCTAAGATAAGTCGTAATGTTAGTATTGCCTCACGTGTTCCAACATTTCTACGGAATCCAAACTGATCTTCCCCGATGTCCGCTTCTACCAGTTTATCCATTCGTCTGTAAAGAATTCGCGTTAGTATTTTGCAGCTGTGACTTATTAAACTGATAGTTCGGTAATTTTCACATCTGTCAACACCTGCTTTCTTTGGGATTGGAATTATTATATTCTTCTTGACGTCTGTGGGTATTTCGCCTGTCTCATACATCTTGCTCACCAGATGGTAGAGTTTTGTCATGACTGGCTCTCCCAAGGCCATCAGTAGTTCTAATGGAATGTTGTCTACTCCCGGGGCCTTGTTTCGACTCAGGTCTTTCAGTGCTCTGTCAAACTGTTCACGCAGTATCTTATCTCCCATTTCATCTTCATTTACATCCTCTTCCATTTCCATAATACTGTCCTCAAGTACATCGCCCTTGTATAAACCCTCTATATACTCCTTCCACCTTTCTGCCTTCCCTTCTTTGTTTGGAACTGGGTTGCCATCTGAGCTCTTGATATTCATACAAGTGGTTCTCTTCTCTCCAAAGGTCTCTTTAATTTTCCTGTAGGCAGTATCTATCTTACCCCTAGTGAGACAAGCCTCTACATCCTTACATTTGTCCTCTAGCCATCCCTGCTTAGCCATTTTGCACTTTCTGTCGATCTCATTTTTGAGACGTTTGTATTCCCTTTTGCCTGCTTCATTTACTGCATTTTTATATTTTCTACTTTCATCAATTAAATTCAATATTTCTTCTGTTACCCAAGGATCTCTATTAGCCCTCGTCTTTTTACCTACTTGATCATCTGCTGCACAGTACTAACCTGACTGTAGCAGATGTAGAAAGTGACCACCATTCATCTCTTCAGACTTTTGGGCACTGGTCGTCAAGTTGCTGAAGACTGATCGAATCTGGTCTGCTGGAATTGCTGCAGTCTTATCCTAAATATTCTGCCGCAGTTCTTGAAGGCTATGAGAGTTATTGCGGTACACCTTAGACTTCAGCAAAAAACTGCGAACACATTTCCATGACTTTATTCTCACTCAAATTTCCACAACGATTATCCCCTGCTCCACTGTGAGTACCATCGCCCCGTTTGCACTGCTCCACTCATACTAACACAAGCAAGCCGCACTAAGCTCTGAACCGGTGTGGACCACGTGGAAAGCGTACACGTGGTGTGCGCGTCACGGGGTGTGGTTATATGCACACATTCCCGTCCAATCGTATTCACTCGTTCGGGCCACTTCCATTTGCCCCACCCAGTAAGCTCTACATGAATGACGATAGGAACTTGGGATACATTTTAATTCACGGGTAGAACTACGTAGTTTTTATATGCGAAAGAAGCATCTGACGCCGCAACTGTATATCTTCTACATGCATACTCTCACAATATCTCGATATTTTCTGCAGTTACGTTCACAGTCTGGTTTCCATCTACCTTTCAACAAAGGTTCAGTATACCTTCTATCGGTCGCAAGACAAATCCAGCCGTTAGTCAAATTGATCCCTTGCTCCTGCAGGCAAGTCTGGAGTTATTACATTCACTGTCGTCGCTGTATTACTTTGATGTTCACCTAAATTTTTTTGGAAGGAGACGCACATAGCCTTTCAAAAAGCCCTGTCAAAGAAAAGCACTTACCCCACTTACCCAGATATCAGGTGACACTGGGGGTCAATGGGACAGTGCGAGATCTGAACGCTTTGAGCTGTAGGTCGTGCAATGTCGTTCTCTCGTAGAAAATCGCGCGATCCACTCCTAACTGCATTGAACCTGTTGAAACAGAGAAAGAAAATCGCCTTTTGATGCTGTGTTATCACAATCTGTGCTCGCACATACCGGTTTATGAATGAGCGAGCGAGCGCAATAGCTAGCTGTCCTAGAGAGACACAACTTTTTTTCATTTTTAGTCACCGGTCTTCTGACTAGTTTGATGTGACACGACGCAAATACCTCCCCTGTGTCAATCTCTTCATCTCATCTATTTGCGGAGTGTAATCCAGTCTCCGCACAGCTCCCTCAGGTACAACGGAATATATTCCGTATGTCTTCACGTATGTCCTATCACCTCCTCCTGTTTCCTTGTCAGTGTTTTCCTTATGTTCCATTCTTCGTCAATATTTCAGAGAATCTTCCCATTCCCTATCTTATTAGTCCACCGGACTACAGCACCACATGTAAAACGCTTTGATTCATTTCTTTTCGGAATTTCCCACAGTACATGATTCATCAACGTGCAATGCTGTGCTCCAAGGGACATTCTCAGAAATTTGTATCAGATTAAGGCAGATATTTGCTACCAGTAAGCTTCTTTTGGTCAGGAATGCATTCTTTGTCTGTCCCAGTCTGCTCTTCATGTCTTCCTTGCATTGTCCAACGTATGTTATTTTGCTTCCAAGTTAGCAGAATTCCCTAACTTCGTCTTCTTCATACTCATCAATTTTGATGTTAGGCTTCTCGCTAATCATGTTTCTAATATTTCTCATTCCTTTCTTCTCCCTTCGGCGTACATCCAGTCTATATTCTGTACTCATTAGACTCTTCATTGCAGTCAACAGATTCTATGATCCTTCCACACTTTCACTGAGGATAGCAATGTCAACAGTAAATCTTATCTTTGATATCCTTTCACCCTGTATTTTTATCCCACTTTTATTCCCGTTATTACATCTTTGATATAGAGCTTGAACAGTGAGGGCAAAAGACTGCAGCCCCATCTTATACCAATTTCAGTCCAAACATTTCGTTCTTGGTCTCCATTCAAATTGATCCCTCATGTTTCATGTACATATTCCATATTACTTGTCTTTCCTTGTAGCTGAAAATTGCCTGTTTCAATTGTCAGCTTCCAGTTCCTCATGGTTTACTGGTCTCTCGCGAGCAGTTTTGCTATCATATTGTTCCCAGTGGTACCTGTGGAGTAGCCAGTCCTGGCTCAACTGTGGTCGTTTGTCTTAACGACGTTCTCTGGCGTTAGTGGATACTCGACCAATGAGAATCCAGCATGGGCAGTGGCGACAGCTTACCCTGTGTGTTTCAAAGAAAAACAAAGATGCTCTTCCGTTCTAGTTTTATCTGTGGCGTGGTTTACAACGACGAAGCCTGGCTGGTCTGATATATACTGAGAGAGAAAGAGATTGGTTGGTGATTAGAACCTGTGTTTGTATGCGAAAACTTATAATGAGAACTGCGACCTGTCTTTCCCTGTGCGCAACAGGCGAAATGTAAGGTAACACTTGTATTTGCTGCAATTGGTTATGTGTCGTATCATACTGATTTGTATGCGAAAACTTTTAATGAGAACTGCGACCTGTTTTTCCCTGTGCACAAGCGGCGAAACATAAGGTAAACTTGTATTTGCTGCAAATTCGTTATTTGTCGCATCATACTGATGCAAGGCACTATGAGTAATGTTGTGGGACGTGCAGTTTCGATTAGTGTGGGCCAGAATCTGTTTTCTCTATGTCATCCATTTGATTCGTAACCGAGTTGTGTAAATCCGTTCTTCATTCATCTAAAGATTCTATGCATTTTCGTTGCTTTCATGACCACATTATCATGCGGTTTATGTAACATTAACTCGTAAATTATTTCATGTAAAATGGCTATATCTTCGAGTCACAATTATCAACAATTGATACAAAATCTTGATATCTTTATTCATACAGCCTTCCATTATTAAATTAAGAGCCTTTGTATAACGCTTCATTCCAAGAAGGCCTGTGGCCAAGGTCTTATTCAGTAATGGGGATCGTAGTATGATCATCTGCCTTCAGCAAGCGCATTTATTTAGTGTGGATTGTTTTTCATGTGGTTCATTCATTCAGTAAGCGTGAGATTGCTAGCAGAATATTTAGTAAGATTTTCATAGGTATTGGAAGGTTCTTTACGGCAGCAAATACTGTACCATGTTCCAAGCCGTGTCTTCCTGTAATTGAATATCTTCAGGTTCTGTGTAGAATAGTGATTGAATCACAATTACGAGAAAAGAATGGTTCAAATGGCTCTGAGCACTATGGGACTCAACTGCTGTGGTCATAAGTCCCCTAGAACTTAGAACTACTTAAACCTAACTAACTTAAGGACAGCACACAACACCCAGCCATCACGAGGCAGAGAAAATCCCTGACCCCGCCGGGAATCGAACCCGGGAACCCGGGCGTGGGAAGCGAGAACGCTACCGCACGACCACGAGATGCGGGCGGAAAAGAATGCTCACCGCACATGTTTTGGCTGTAAGGTGGAACTTATTATACTTTTCCAAGGAGATGGAGTCGTAATTGATCCAAAACAGCATTTTAATCAGGGAAGTTTTCTGTAGGCATTCCTACATGCACTCTGATTAACTTACCACAAACCTTACTCATCGAATTTCTAAGATCTTGCAACATTTATCATTATCTAAAGTTGTCTGTAGGTCAAGAAATTCTAAGACGGTATCTTGATTTTCAAAAAGTAATGCTTCTCTTATCATTCTCAACGTTATAACTGCCTCTCCGGTGCCTTTACCTTTCCGAAAGTCAAACTGATAGTCATGTAACAGATCCTCAACCGTATTTTCCATTCTTCTGTATATCATTCTCGTCAGCAGCTTGGGTGGATGAGCTGTTAAGCTGGCTGTGCGCTATTTCTCGCACTTGTCTGCCCTTGCTATCATTGTGACAATGTGGACGACATTTTTCTTTTTCCTGCAAGCAAATGAACCGCCATCCTACAACTGGTGCCAAGAGAGGTGACCCGTCCCGGTGCTAGCGCGACGCCATCCTCCACACATTGCGCATTCTCATTCTGAATACAACATGGCCAATTGAATGCCTTACTGTCTTCAATAACCTCTGATCCCCGCCGGTGTAGGCTGGATACGATAATACGTTGTACTTCTTCTTCGAATGTATTATAAATTCAGTAATATTCTTCAAATGTCTTCTTTCGTTGACACAAACAACCGTGCTAATCGACGGATCACACCTCATATAAAAATTTCTAAGTAATTAATTAATATCTTCCTTATAGAAAATGGATTCCAGTTTATGCTTATACAGATGAGTCCAAAAAAATGTATCCACTCTTTAAAAGCCCATAACTTG